>NC_088689.1:35852500-45852500 GCF_028017835.1 Emys orbicularis | reverse complement strand
CAGGCCATAGAACTTCCCCAAAATAATTCCTACAGCAGATCTTTTAGATATCTTAATTTAAAAATTGTCAGTGATGGAGAATCCACCACAACCCTTGGTAAATTGTTCCAATGGTTAATTACTCTCACTGCTAAAAATTTATGCTTTATTTCATCTAGCTTCAACTTCCAGCCATTGGACTGTGTTATACCTTGCTCTGCTAGACTGAAGTGCTCCTTATTAAATATTTGTTTCGCACATAGATATTTACAGACTATAAGCAAGTCACAACCTTCTCTTTGTTAAGCTAAACAGACGGAGCTCCTTGAGTCTGTCACTATAAGGCATGTTTTTCTAATCTTTTAATCGTTCTTGTGACTGTTCTCTGAATCCTCTCTGATGTATTAACATCCTTCTTGAATTGCGGGCACCACAACTGGACACAATATTCCAGCAGTGATTGCACCAGTTCCAAATTCAGAAGTAAAATAACATCTCTACTCCTACTTGAGATTCCTCTATTTATGCATCCCAAGATCACATTAGCTTTTTCAGTCACAGCATCACACTGGGAGCTCGTGTTCAACTGATTATTCACCATCACCCTCAAACCTTTTTCAGGGTCACTGCTTCCCAGGATAGAGTCCCCCATCCTATAAGTAAGTATAGCCTACATTCTCTGTTGTCAGATGTATACATTTACATATAGCCGTATTAAAACACATAGCTTACTCAAGCGCAGTTTACCAAACAAACAATCTAGACTGCTCTGAATCAGTGACTTGTCCTCTTCAATATTTACCACTCCCCTAATTTTTGGGTCATCTGAAAACTATCAGTGGTGATTTTATGTTTTCTTCCAGGCACTGATAAAAATGTTAAATAGTGTAGGGCCAAAAACCAAACCCTGTGGAACCCCACTGGAAACAGACCCACTCAATGACAATTCCCCATTTACAGTTACATTTTGAGATCTGTTTTAATCCATTTAATGTGTGCCATGTTAATTTTATATCATTCTAATTTTTTAATCAAAATGAGGCTGTTCTAGATTTGATTTTGACAAATAGGGAGGAACTGGTTGAGAATTTGAAAGTGGAAGGCAGCTTGGGTTAAAGTGATTGTAGCACGGCCCCCTTTGCTCCTGCTTCTGCTGCATTCACAAATCACTCAGACCCTGGGGCTTAGCAATCACCGGTGCAGTTTATTTTCAGCATGCACTCCCACCACCTTCTCACCACATACAGCTTGGGTTGTCAGCCTTAAGGACTTCTCAACTTCTGCACCCAGGAGGGAAGAGCTACCGCTCTCCTTCCACTCTTTGGCTTCCCCCTTACTTACTTCCTCTGGGCCTGTATGTAGCCCCAGGCTAATTAGACTGGCAGCTGTTTACCATTCACCAATCAGGTGCAGGTTTCTCTAGCCAGCTCCAATTTACCGCCCTAAATGAAACTCAAAGAAGAGTCCTACAAAAAGCAGAAATTAGGTCAAATTACAAGTATGTAGGGACAAAATTTGAAAGGCCAAGGCACAAACGAGATTAAACTAGCTACAGACGTAAAGGGCAACAAGAAAACATTCTACAAATACATTAGAAGCAAGAGGAAGACCAAGGACAGGGTAGGCCCACTACTCCATGATGAGGGGGGGAGGGGAAGAGTAAAAGAAAATGTGGAAACGGCAGAAGTGCTAAATACTTTTTTGTTGCAGTTTTCACCAAAAAGGTTAGTGGCGATTGGACATCTAACATAGTGAATGCCAGTGAAAATGAGGTAGGATCAGTGGCCAAAATAAGGAAAGAACAAATTAAAAATTACTTAGACAAGTTAGATGTCTTCAAGTCACCAGGGCCTGATGAAATACAACCTAGAATACTTAAGGAGCTGAATGAGGAGATATTTGAATCAGTAGCGATTATCTTTGAAAAGTCATGAAAGACTGGAGAGATTCCAGAGAACTGGAAAAGGGCAAATATAGTGCCCATGTATAAAAAGGGGAATAAAGACAATCTGGGGAATTACAGACTGTTGGGGTTGACCACAAATTACCTTGGGCTAATGTTACAAAATGGTTTGGAGGGAGCTAGTAGTAAACTGGCTTTGACCAGCCGAGCTGGCTTGCAGCCACTTAGCTAAATAAACAAATTAAAAAATTTTTAAAAAAAGCCTAAAACTGTAAAGTGTAAAAATAAAAAACAGCAGTGTTTCCTGCCAGAGCCTGCTTGTGGGTGAATATGCCCTCCCTTAGAAGGAGGTGATAATTAAAAGCAGCTATAAGAATTGCTTTAAACAAACAGTCTCACCTGCAGACCCTGGCCTTGTGGGTGCCCAGGAATTCCCCACGCTGAAGCAGCGCCTGCTACGAGTCCTCAAGGACAAGGCAGGAGGGTCCGGGACTGTCTGTAGCAGAAGGGGGGTAAGCATTCATTCTTGCCCTACATATTGGTGACGACCTACAGATACTGCACCTGGAAGGGATGTGGCAGTACAGAGAGGTGTCATGGTAATCTGTAACCAGGAAGGGCTTGTGGCATTTGATGCAGCTTTTAAATCTGGGGATTCTTGTCATACTCTCCTGCAACCACAGGAAGACCAGGGTTGGAGGGAGGGAGGGACGGAATGTCTGTGTCAGTTACAGAGATCGCTTCCAACCCAGGGGGGAGATCGCAAAGCTACGGGACAGTTTTTTATATAGTTAGGGTACCAAACCCCTAAAAACTAACTAATTATAAGAAATTTTTTTAAACTATTTTGAGAGAACCTGAAGAAACCAGCACAAATACCATAGCTCCATTCTAAAGCACAAACAGTAAGAAGAAACTAAGATGATAGTGGTCAGGCTGCCCTATTTATCTCCTTGGTGCGAAGCACAAGGAGTGCGAGGGCACATGCGCAGACCAATGGACATCGCTAGGGAAGAAACATCTCTAGTCTGGGTGCAAGGAGCACACGCACAATCTGAAGTGCACCACAAATAAGGACAATCTGAAGAAGAAGAAATAATTGAACAGGCAATTTACAATCGTTCCCTTGAGCTCCTCTCCCTTGACTCCATCCTTAATTCCCTCCAACAAGACTTCTGCCCTCTTCACTTCACCAAGGTCTCTAGCAACCTCTTCAGGGTCATATCTCAGGGCCCTTATTCCACCTTCATCCTCTGATCTCTCTGCTACTTTTGAAACTACTGAGAATAAATGATTGCTTGAAATCTTGCCCTCCTTTGGCGTTCACAACACTGTTCTCTCCTAGTTCTCCTCATGCTCTTTTAATTGCTCCTTCACTGTTTCTTTTGACATGTCCCCCTCTTCCTGTCTACTCTCACTTTCCATGGACTCTGTCCTTTGTTGCACCCCACCATACACACTTCTCTCTCACATGGATTCAGTCTTTACACTCTTGACTGACATATCTATCTTTTCATTCTGGATTTGTCTCCCAGGATCCAGACTCTTGTCTCAGACTGGCTCCCAGATGTCTTGCTGTCAGCTTAAACTTCACTTGGTCAAAACTGAATTCTCTATCTTCCACTGTCTCCACACCCTTCTATTTTTCTTCACTGCTGACACCACTACCATCCTCCCTACCCCAATTCTTTTCCCCATATCCAGGTTTTGTCCAAATCCAGGTTTTGTCCACACAGCTAAAACTCTTGTTCATGCCCTCATTTTTCATAACTTCACTACTTCACCACTTCCTTAATCTGGCCTGACATCCATACCACCCTATTCCAGTCTATACCAAAAACAAATACTGAGATCATCTTCCCATGCCTATTATTCTGATCATATTAAGTCCTCTCCCCACTACCTATTTCTTTTCCAACACATCAATAGAGACCTGCGCAGATACAAAATTTGTATCCACATCCAATCCATGATCTGCAAAAATGGTCTGCAGATATAAAGCAGATATCCACAAATTTGCAGGGCTCTACACACCAAGTTCAAGCTTCTTGTATTAATTTTCCAAGACCCTTCATAACTGTCACTCTCTACTTATCCTAGCTTGCCTCTGACAGCATCACCTCCAGCCTTCTTCACTGTCAATGATGCCCTATTTGTCAGCTTCTCCTACATCGACCCTTACACACAGAATGCCACTCAAACTCATTTGTAAGGCCACTATCTTCTCCTTCAAATCACTCTTCAAGACTCATTTCTACCCTGTCTCCTACAACAAATTAGCAAACTAACCAAGACTGGGTAGAGAGATATTTGGGGATACTTGAATTTATGTAATTTTTAAAAAATGTATAAAATATACATGCATTTTTTTATTGGCAGTTGTATGTTGCTTGTCATCTTAGATTATAAAATTTTCAAGGCACAGACTATGTCTTCTAATAAGTGCCTAGCACACTGCAGGCAGTACAATAATACAAGTAAACAACAGCAACAACTGTAGACAACTTACCCCTATGATTCAATAGTGAACTGTTATTTAGTAAAAGGCAGTTCTACTTAACTATGGAAATTTGGAATTCAGTAATTATCACTAAAAGTGTTTAATTTCAAATAATTTTGTAAAGAAAATTCGTTGTCATGGATGAACAGATGGGAACATATTTATAAGCAGCTATGCATCTGCCTCTATAAAAGCATTGGCCATTTTCTTTAAAAGTTCCTTTCAAAAGACTGGGTGATTAAAGAAGTTTATAATTCACTTACTTGTGAATCTAAGTCTTCTCCCTTTACACACAGGTTAGCATCTATCACATTTAACCCAACCAAGAGCCCAACAATAACTGCTCCTTCTTCTTCCATCATCAGTGCATGATATTCATAAAATTCACTGTAAAGTAATAAAACATCTTGTATCAGAATAATTATTTATTTCCTGCAACATTTTAACATATTGAGATTTAGTACGTCACTGGTAAATGGAGTGTAAATCTGAATTGTTCCTGTAATTTTAGCCTTACTCTGATGTTCTTAAAGATTAATCAGATCTGTACATACTGTGACTTCATCACTGATGTTTAACTAAGAGGAAAGCAAGGACACTAGAAAATGCAGGAAAAGTGGTAATTATGGGAAATAGTGCCACATGTTTTGTAAAAATGCTAAAGGAAATCTTGCCATATTTGTGAAATGTTCTGGGGATACTTCATGCATAGCGTATTTGAATTTTTAAGAGAATCGAGGCTTGAAATCAAGGAGTAAGAAATCAGACAAGAGACTGGTAGGAGGAGGAAAAGGGCAGGAAGAATTTCCTAAAGCTGTAGCAATCTTTAAAGAAATGTATGCTCCATTAACAAAGTTACATGCCCAACAGACACAGGGTCAAAATCTTACCTCCTCTTCCTACCTCTCTGAATTTATTTTTGTTAAAAACAAAGTTTTGGGATGTATGCAACAGAAATACAGTGCTCTCAACAGAAAAGTGTGACAGACCATGACGAACACAAACTGAAAGCAATAGTTAAGAGTCAAATCACAGATATTTTGTTACAATATATCTAGTGTAACTTCATGCACAACTAGTCTCATTGATTTCAGTAGGACTATACACATATGAAGTTTACACATATGTTTTTAAGATCAGGAGCTTAATATTTAGAGTAGGGGTATATTGCAAATTCCTGAGTTACTGAGATGCACTGCCCACTTCAAGATTAAGCCCCTTGAAATATATAGGGTAAAATTTTCTAGAAGATTTTTCTTAAGAAAAACTACTTCTGGTAACTGTTACAACCCAATTCCAGAACTACATGCCTGGATAGGCCAGTAACTGCTAGTTTATAAAAAGTATCAATTCACAGCAACTCCACTGGTAAACTTTCTCATAACGCTTTGGTTTTCTTATTGAGTGTGTGCGCTCAATTACTTTTTATATTTTAAATTTTATGTATTTAAAGTACTTGTAAGCAAACTGTATGATAAGGACTAGGTGTGACGCAATGGAAATTTTTTGTAACATTTTTATGAGTCCTGTTTGTGTCTCAGTTTCCCCTATATGCTGCATTGTTACCCAGTGGGTGGAAAGTGACTGTTTGCTTTCAGGACAGGCTGAGACACATAGGTGTGGATGTCACCTAGCTGTCTGGGCTTTAGTCTCCATATCAGTGGAGCATCTGAGAAGACAATGGCAAATCCAATTGCCAGGACATTGACACCTAACAACCAATGACCTAGAGGGATAAAGATTTTCCCATCTCTCTTTAGGGAACCTGAACAACAATCCCAAGTTCGAGATCCAAGTACTGGAGAGGTTGAGGTGGGGGATAACGGCTACTCACCTAGAGTCTGACAAAGGAGGTCAGACAGAGAGACAGAGCTTGAACCAGTGGGTTCTCTACAGCTTGGCTGGGCTCTGGCCTAACCAGAATGGACTATGCTTTAACCTTCAGTTCTCTATACTACCCTAAAGACTTCCTATGCAGTGTTCCAATAAACAAATAAAACCTACAGCACTGTGTGAGTGTCACTGCAAATGCTCGGTGAGATGCATTAATCCCTGAAGAGTGTACAAGTCTCCATGAGAAGTCTGTCTCAGTTGGACTTGCTGAACAGAGCTCACAGTGTGAAGCAAGAGTGCTGAAGGCCCAGAGGTCCAGTCTAAGGAGGCGGTGAAGCCACATGCCTTACTTGGAGAAAGGGTGAGACCTCTAGCGGGTCTGGCACACTGAAGGGAGTCTTCCTAGTGACCATTCCAAACCTGGGGCCATAGCACCAATCACGTGGATCTGTGACACTAGGTATTTGTCATTTATTCAGTTTTCAGGTAACGAAAGCAACATAAGAAGTCTTAAGACTTTTTGTAGCTTATATAACTCTCATGCAGGAGAACTAGGGCTGTCAAGCAATTAAAAAAATTAATTGCGATTAATCGCACTGTTAAACAACAATAGAATACCATTTATTTTAAATATTTTTGGATGTTTACTACATTTTCAAATATATTAATTTCAATTACAACACACAATACAAAGTGTACAGTGCTCACTTTATCTTTATTTTTTATTACAAATATTTGCACTGTAAAAAACATTCACCTCATACAAGTACTGTAGTGCAATCTCTTTATCATGAAAGTTGAACTTACAGATGTAGAATTATGTACAAAAAAACCTGCATTCAAACATAAAACAATGTAAAACTTTAGAGCGTACAAGTCCACTCAGTCCTACATCTTGGTCAGCCAATCACTCAGACAAACAAGGTTGGTTACAATTTGCAGGAGATAATGCTGCCTGCTTCTTATTTACGTCACCTGAAAGTGAGAATAGGTGTTCGCATGGCACTGTTGTGGCTGGCATTGCAAGATATTTATGTGCCATATGCGCTAAAGATTCATCTGTCCCTTCATGCTTCAACCACCATTCCAGAGGACATGCGTCCATGCTGATGATGGGTTCTGCTTGATAATGATCCAAAGCAGTGTGGACTGATGCATGTTCATTTTCATCATTTGAGTCAGATGCCACCATCAGAAGGTTGATTTTCTTTTTTGGTGGTTTGTGTTCTGTAGTTTCCGCATCAGAGTGTTGCTCTTTTAAGACTTCTAAAAGCATGCTCCACACCTCGTCCCTCGCAGTTTTTGGACGGCACTTCAGATTCTTAAACCTTGGGTCGAGTGCTGTAGCTATTTTTAGAAATCTCACATTGGTACCTTTTCTGCATTTTGTCAAATCGGCTGTGAACGTGTTCTTAAAACAAATATGTGCTGGGTCATCATCTGAGACCGGTATAACATGAAATATATGCAGAATGCAGGTAAAACAGAACAGGAGACATACAATTCTCCCCCCAAGGAGTACAGTCACAAATTTAATTGTCATTATTTTTTTAACAAGCATCATCAGCATGGAAGCATGTCCTCTGGAATGGTGGCCGAAATATGGAAGGGACATATGAATGTTTAGCATATCTGGCATGTAAATACCTTGCCACGGCAGCTACAAAAGCGCCATGTGAATGCCTGTCCTCACTTTCAGGTGACATTGTAAATAAGAAGCAGGCAGCAGTATTTCCCGTCAATGTAAACAAACTTGTTTGTCTTAGCGATTGGCAGAATAAGAAGTAGGACTGCGTGGACTTGTAGGCTTTAAAGTTTTACACTGTTTTGTTTTTGAGTGGAGTTATGTAAACAAAAAAAATCTGCATTTGTAAGTTACACTTTCACGATAAAGAGACTGCACTACAGTACTTGTATGAGGTGAATTGAAAAATACAATTTCTTTTGTTTATCATTTTTATAGTGCATATATTTGTAATTTAAAATAATAATATAAAGTGAGCACCATGCACTTTGTATTCTGTGTTGTAATTAAAATCAATATTGAAAATGTAGAAAAAAATCCAAAAATATTTTATAAATTTCAATTGGTATTCTATTGTTATAAGTGCAATTAATTTTTTTGAGTTAATCGCATGAGTTAACTGCAATTAATTGACAGCCCTAAGGATAACCAATTTTTTTCCCATGTGGGGAAGACCCTTATAGCCTGAATCCTGCCTGGAGCTTATAATGGAAGTTCATATATATTTCAACTGCAGTATCACAAACAAGAAGTTATAATGTAATAAAATTTTATGATATGGTAAAGTACCAAATATAACACTAGACTTGATTTCCTAAACAAATATTTTTTAAACTTAAAAAGATAAAATTTCAACAAAATCACTAACCTGAGGAGATCTCTTTGAATGATTAAACAGCGTAGATAATCAGCCATTTTTTTTTGCATTAATGCCAATCGTAACCACGCCCGGGCACGGCCCAATGGTGTTCTGAAAAGAAAAAAAAATTAGTCAGGATACAGCTGCACATCAATTAGTCTTATTACTTTCATGAATCAGTTTGTTAATACACAAATTCAGATTTTAAAGGTATTTTAAGTTATTATTTGAATAACACTCAATAATCAGTTAAGATACAAGGCACAATTATCTATTTTTCTTTAAAAAAAAAAAAAACACTCTCATTGGTTAGTATAACTATTAAAACATGCTGATTTGGAACCAAATATAGCGTTTACATTACATTTGGTACTTTTTTTTTTAAGCTAAGAAGGAGACTATACTATATTTACATATATATATTACCATACATTTACTCATTCTTAAAGTTTACATTCTTATGTTAGAAAATGGTGAATTACATTTCTTATTTACTAGATGTTAATTTTTTACTCAGGATTTGTGTTAAGTTGCATTTGGAAAACTGGAATTCAATTAAAAATGTACAAAACAAGCATTTTGCATTTTTTATTAGTTAAATAAATCTACCTTCAATGTTTCAGAATAGACTTTTTTTCCTTGTGTATCTAAACATGTTTCATTTAAAACTAACTGATTTATTAGACAAAGGGATCATTAACTCAAGTCATGTCATAACAGAGTTTTCACAGGATTAGTGGTATTAGTGGAATCGGTGGGAAGGTATATGTGAGGTGATTCATCCAGGGTAGCAGCCGGGTGTTGCCCTTCAAGCCAGGGCGCAGAACTGCCCTAGAGCAGGACAGGGATAGTTTCTTGTTCTCCTGCAAGGCAAAGAGATCCCAAGACAGTGTTCCCCCACTGGGTGAACATCTCATTCAAAACAGAATCATGGAACTCCCGTTCATGATCTGTGGGAAAACATCTGTGGAGACTGGCTGCTGGGGAGTTCTGCGCACCTGGTGGGTATACTGTGAAGAGGGTTATGTGGTTTCTGATACACCAATTCCAGAAACAACTGCACACGAGTGGACCAATGGACACTGCCTACTAAAAAAATCTCCGGATTCAGGGACATTGTGCACATGTGTACCCACGTGCGGAATACACAAAAGAACTATCACTTGAAGAAGCAGCATATCTTGCTTCAAGAAAAACCTGCTTTTCACCTTTTCTGGTGACCAGGCCCTAAACATAATGTATATACATAAGTCCTTACACAATATCAGTGCATACATGTTGCAATATTGATAACAAATGTGACACTGGCTTTCATTTGAGTCTTCACGTGACACACTTTGGTGAACTGGAACGTATAGGTCAGATCCACGAGACCTCTATAACCTCTCTGCACCCCCTTGCCAGCTGGCATTAAGAGGTTCTTGGGTCACTCCACGTCCTTTAAGTTTTCACAATTACTAGATCTCATCTTCTCCCAACCTGTTTTTCTCCCCATTGATTGGAAGACAAAAAACAAGCTTTCCTGCTTTTTCATCTCCCAGTCCGTTTCTCAATTTTGAATGAGCTTGTCCAAATGAAAAGAAATTTTCTGCACCTGCTAACTAAAACTAAAACCACAAGTAATTAAGGCAAAAGCTTTTCTACATAAACTGAAAGTATTTACATTTAGAAGTATGTAAATACCAGCATTCACTCCATTGAAAAGACTGAAAATAATACAGATATTTAATGAAGTACACAACATTGTGATATACTCATAAAGCTTAAGTTAATCTCAAAAGTTAAATATGTTTTCCTCCTAATTCTGTATATACTTAAAAATGCACCACTCCTTTTTAACTCACTACAACTTGAGGAGGGCTCATTGATGTAGCTTTTTATAATTTAAAATTATTTTAATAGACTACAGTAATTTTAGGCCTTAATATAGGTTGTCATAATAAATTTAATTTTAAACATTTTTTCCAAAAGAAAAATGTATTTAGGTAAAAAATCCAACAAAAAATTTACATTACTGATTTTATCCACCTTGTAACTAGAAATGTTTTCCTGGATTTATTTTTGAAAATATTTGAAGGAAAATAGTTTTTGTTTGGATGCCAACATTTTCCAGCAGTGTTTGCAACCCAAACAGTGCAGTACTGTGATACCGCATGGGAATCAGAGAGTGAAAACAACCACCCTACAAGCAAAGCACTGTGTAGAAAGTAAAAAACAACAAAAAACAAAATGGTAAAATATAATTTCTTTTTTATTGGTTAAGTACTAATACTAACACAGGGAAGAAAAATAGATGATTCTTAATCTGACAGTGTCCTTTTAAAAATGTTTACAATAGAAGTTCAAAAAAATTATTTTATTTAGAAAAAACTGGAGAATATCTTGAAAACAGGCTCATCAAGAGAAATTTAGAGCCCAGGTACATCAAGTTTGCTGGGGGCCCACCCCCTTCCGTTTTCCCCCAGTTACAGAAGTTTGGGGCGCCCCACAGGTTAGAGCCTTCGTACAATTGTCAACCCTTGTCCCCGATATTTTCAGCCCTGCTCTCAAATCCTCACAAAGTCAGGAGGGTTTGAGAGAGAAGCATGTGGACATCCACTACCAAACTGTGCAGGGAGGTCCAGTTCTTGCAAACTGAATCCTATAAATTTTGCACAGCTCTGTCTTTAGATAGATATCTTTTTTCAAGATAGTTTTACTAATGTAAAGGTGGGTCCCAAACACTGAACAAAATGCAAAGAGATTGAATATATAACTGACTGGGAAACTCTGTTAGAAGCTATACATTTCCTAGCATATGAAGCAAACTAAATTGCATCACTGAGAGTCACTGCAATGGTCTAGTGACTGTGCTGTTTGCCACAATATGAGGATTAGAGTTACATCCTCCAGCTGATGCCATGGGAGCATCATGTACTTGAAATAAGCAGGGCCGGCTCTAGGATTTTTGCCGCCCCAAGCAAAAACAATTTTGGCCGCCCCCCCCCCCCCGTTTTTTTCTTACCCCACCCCCGGCCCCGCCTCAACTCCGCCCCTTCCCCAAATCCCCAGCCCTGCCTCCTCCCCCCAGGCTCTCAAGCCTAGGAGGGAGGGAGGGAGGGGGAGAAGCGGCGCGTGCGCCGCAGCCACTCGGAGTCTCCTCCTCCCTCCCAGGCTTGAGAGCCTGGGAGAGCAGCGGCGCGCGAATCAGCTGTTTCGCGCGCCGCGGCCGCTCGAAGTCTCCCGCTCCCTCCCAGGCTCTCAAGCCTGGGAGGGAGGGGGAGCAGCGGCGCGCGAATCAGCTGTTTCGCACGCCGCGGCCGCTCGGGATCTCCCCCTCCCTCCCAGGTTTGAGAGCCTGGGAGGGAGGAGGAGATCCCGAGCGGCCGCAGCGCGCGAAACAGCTGATTCGCGCGCCGCTGCTCCCCCTCCCTCCCAGGCTTGAGAGCCTGGGAGGGAGGGGGAGACTTCGAGCGGCCGCGGCGCGCGAAACAGCTGATTCGCGCGCCGCTGCTCCCCCTCCCTCCCAGGTTTGAGAGCCTGGGAGGGAGGGCGAGTAGCGGCGTGCGAATCAGCTGTTTCGCGCGCCGTGGCGCCTGAGCGGCAGCAGCAGCAGAGGTGAGCTAGGGCGGCCAGGGCACATTTTTAGGGGCGGCAGGGGCGGCATTCTGGCGCCGCCGCCCATGCCGCCCCTAAAAATGTGCCACCCCAAGCACCAGCTTCTTTTGCTGGTGCCTAGAGCCGGCCCTGGAAATAAGGCTAGTGGTAAACAAATAAACTTGAGGATTCCAAAAGACATCAGCACACCAAAAAGAATAAAACATTTACAATACTGTCTCAATCACCTTATTTTTTCCCCCCAATAATTAGATACCAGCAACACTGGCTGATATCAAATACATCATATTTGATGCCAGAAATAGAGACAAGATTTCATTTAACGTCTGATCAAGCTAAGAATGGGAAGGCAGGCAGATTACTGTTCACTAGTTAACCTACAAGACAGTCTTTGTTATACTATTTTTATGCAACATTTGGAAAATTAGTACAACTGAGACATAAGGATATGACCTTTGCGGGTAGCATGGGCTGTTATAGCAGGGATAAAGAAGAGACAAGACAGAACTGGGAGGGCTAATGAAATCAGTATCTTAGATGTCTGTATACTAATGTGAGAAGTATGGGGAATAAGCAGGGAAAAACTTGAAATGCTAGTAAATAAACACAACTATGACATAGTTGGCATCACAGAGTCCTGGTAGGATAATATGCATGACTAGAATATTGGTATAGAAGGGTATTGCTCAGGAAGGACAGGCGGGGGAAAAGGAAGGAGGTGTTGCCTTATATATTAAAAATATATACACGTGGACTGAGGTTGACATGGAAATAGGAGACAGACCTGTTGAAAGTCTATGGGTAAGGATAAAAGGGGTAAAAAAAAACGGTTACTTACCTTCTGTAACTGTTGTTCTTCGAGATGTGTTGTTCACGTCCATTACACATTAGGTGTGCGCGCGCCACGTGCACGAACGTCGGAAACTTTTTCCCTCAGCGGCTCCCGTCGGGCCTGCAGGGTCTCCCCTCCCGCCAGAGCGGCGCCCCGCTCTAGCGTATATATACCCCTGCCGGCCCGACCCTCCCTCGGTTCCTTCTTGCCGGTGACTCCGACAGAGGGGAAGGAGGGTGGGAAGTGTAATGGACGTGAACAACACATCTCAAAGAACAACAGTTACAGAAGGTAAGTAACCGTTTTTTCTTCTTCGAGTGATTGTTCACGTCCATTACACATTAGGTGACTCACAAGCTTACCATTGGAGGAGGGTAGGAGTCAAGGAATAATCGACTGAAGCACAGCTCTACCGACCGCCGCGTCCTCTCTGGTCTGATGATGGATCGCGTAGTGGGCTGTGAACGTATGCACCGACGACCAGGTGGCCGCTTTACAGATTTCCTGGAGTGGAACCTGCGCCAAGAACGCCGCCGAGGACGCTTGGGCCCTAGTAGAGTGAGCCCTGATCTCCGGGGCTGGTACGTTAGCGAGCTCATAGCACGTGCGTATGCAAAGCACAATCCATGCCGACAAGCGTTGCGTCGAGATAGGTTGGCCTCTCATTCGCTCCGCAATGGCAACGAACAGTTGAGTCGACTTGCGGAATGGCCTGGTCCGTTCTAGATAAAAAGCCAATGCCCTACGGACATCGATGGTATGCAAGCTGCGTTGGCTTGGGTCCGAGTGTGGCTTAGGGAAGAACACCGGTAAACAAACATCCTGTCCCATATGAAAATACGTGACCACTTTCGGAAGGAATTTCGGGTGCGGTCTGAGTTGCACCTTATCTTTATGAAAAACTGTATAGGGAGGTTCCGAAGTGAGGGCCCTCAACTCCGAAACCCTCCTAGCTGATGTGATGGCCACGAGAAACGCTACCTTCCATGAGAGGTGCATGAGGGAGCAAGAGGCCAGGGGTTCGAAGGGCGGCCCCATGAGCTTAGTGAGGACCAGGTTGAGATTCCACGCAGGGACCGGCGGGCGCGAGTAGGGAAACACCTTCTCCATCCCCTTGAGGAATCAGGCTACTGTGGGGTTAGAGAACACCGAAGCCCCCAATTCCCCAGGGTGGAACGCCGATATGGCAGCCAGATGCACCTTAATTGAGGCGGGGGCGAGCCCCTGATGCTTGAGGTGCAGCAAGTAGTCCAGAATCGATGGGACTGAGGCCTGCAGAGGCTGGATGTGATGAGGCTCACATCAGTGGGAGAACCGTTTCCATTTGACGAGGTAGGTCGCTCTTGTGGAGGGCTTCCTACTACCAAGGAGGACCTGCTGGGAGCACCTGTGCTCCATATCGTTTAGCCAGAGAGAAACCACGCCGTGAGATGTAGCGACGGTAGGTTCGGGTGGAGTAGGCGACCCTGGTCTTGCGTGATGAGGTCGCGATGGAGGGGGAGGGCGATCGGAGTGGTCACGGACAGTTCCAACAGGGTCGTGAACCAGTGTTGGCGTGGCCATGCCGGGGCGATGAGGATGACTGTCGCCTTGTCCCTGCGGGTTTTGAAGAGGACCCTGTGGATGAGCGGGAATGGGGCGAAGGCATACCTCAGGCTCCCGCCCCACAGAATTGCGAAGGCATCTGCCAATGAGCCCGGACTGAGGCTCTGGAATGAACAAAACTGAGGGCATTGGCTGTTGTCCTTGGTGGCAAAGAGATCCACCTGGGGAAACCCCCACCTCCAGAAGATTAAATGCAGGACGTCCTGTCTCAACGTCCACTCGTGCATGTGATAGGACCGGCTGAGGCGGTCCGCTAACCCGTTTTGGGCCCCCGGGAGATATGTTGCTAGTAGGTGGACTGAATGGGCTATGCAGAAGTCCCAGAGGAGGAGCGCCTCGTGACAGAGGGGAGAGGACCGGGACCCGCCCTGCTTGTTTATGTAGAACATGGCGGTAGTGTTGTCCGTCAGAACTGACACGCTGTGGCCTTCTATGGTAGCGTGAAAGGTCTGACAGGCGAGGCGAACCGCCCTCAACTCCTTCAGGTTGATATGAAGCAACTTTTCTTCCCTGGACCATAAGCCCTGAGTCCGCAGGTCCCCCAGGTGCGCCCCACAACCCAGGTCCGACGCGTCTGTTACTAACGTCAGAGCGGGTTGCGGGGTGGCGAAAGGGACCCCTGCGCAAACCTGCTGTCGATCGAGCCACCAGCGGAGGGAGTTCGACACCCGATCCGGGATCGTCACGACCAGGTCTAAGGGGTCTCTGTTGGGGCGATATGTTTGGGCCAGCCACAACTGCAATGGCCTGAGTCTTAGGCGGGCGTGTCCGACTACATGTGTGCAGGCCGCCATGTGCCCCAAGAGTTGCAAGCAACATCTGGCCGTGGTCGTGGGGAATTGCTGGATGGAGCTCATGACCTTCTGAATGGCCAAGAACCGCGATACGGGAAGACTCGCCCGTGCCGCCACTGAGTCCAGGACTGCCCCTATGAAGTCCAGTCTCTGCGTGGGGACCAGCGATGACTTGGGTACATTGACCAATAGACCGAGCTTGCGGAACACCTGTAGTGCCAACGTCACATGGGAGCAAACCTCGGCCTCCGACCGGCCCGCAAGGAGCCAGTCGTCCAAGTATGGGTAGACGCGCATCCTTCTTTTTCGAAGAAAAGCTGCCACCACGGACATGCATTTCGTGAACACTCGCGGGGCCGTTGCCAGGCCGAAGGGCAAGACCGTAAATTGAAAGTGGCGCTGGTTGATGGTGAAGCGCAGGAACCGCCGGCGGGCCGGGCGGATGGCGATGTGAAAGTCGGCATCTTTCATATCGAGGGCAGCGTACCAATCTCCCGGATCCAGGGACGGGATAATAGTACCAAGGGAGACCATACAGAAACGTGTTTTGAGCAAGTATTTGTTTAGTTTGCATAGGTCCAAAATAGGACGGAGGCCCCCTTTTGCTTTGGGAATGAGGAAGTATCTGGAATAGAACCCTTTCCCCCTGAGGTCCGGAGGAACCTCTTCCACCGCTCCTACTGTGAGGAGGGTCTGCACCTCCTGCATGAGGAGTTGCTCGTGAGAGGGGTCCCTGAAGAGGGACGGGGCGAGGAGAACTGAAGGGTGTAGCCCGCCTCCACCGTGCGCAGGACCCAGCGGTCCGATGTTATATGTGACCAAGCACGGTAAAAATGGGACAGGTGGTCCCTGAAACACAGAGGGGGATCCGGAATAGAGGTTGGTACTCTGTCCTCGATCGCAGCTTCAAAACCCTTGCCTGTTTCCCAGCTGTGGCTTGCCTTGGCCATGATTCTGGCCCTGGTTAGGCGTGTTGTTGCGTCTACGCCTGTTATCCCTGCCCCTCCTGCGGTACGGTTCCTGTCTAGGACGAGGGTGGTACTGTCTCTGCGGAGGTTGGGGCTTAAAGGGCTTCCTCTGCGTCACTGGGGTGTGCATCCCCAACGACTTGAGGGTAGCTCGAGAGTTCTTGAGGCTATGCAGTCTGGCGTCCGTCTGGTCCGAGAACAAGCCTGATCCCTCGAACGGAAGGTCTTGGAGGGTGTTTTGCACCTCTGGGGGAAGGCCGGAAGCGTCTCATTACCATTCCTGACGCGATTGTCCTAGCGGCTGCGTCCGCGGAGTCAAGGGAGGCCTGTAGAGAGGTCTTGGCTACTGCCTTCCCTTCGTCTACTATGGCCGCAAATTCGGGTTGCGAGCCCTGAGGCAAGGCTTCCTTGAACTTGGAGACCGATGCCCAGGAATTGAAGTTGTGTCTGTTCAGAATCGCTTGTTGGTTTGCGATCCTCAACTGGAGGCCTCCGGACGAGTAGACCTTTCTCCCAAATAAGTCCAAGCGTTTTGCCTCCTTGGCCTTGGGGGCCGGGGCTTGCTGGCCATGTCGCTCCCGTTCGTTGACCGCAGAGACGACCAGCGAACATGGTGTTGGATGAGAGAAGAGGAAATCAAACCCTTTAGATGGGGCGAAGTATTTCCTCTCTACGCCTTTTGCAGTAGGCGCACTGGAGGCTGGTGTTTGCCATACTGTCTTATAATTGGACTGGACCGTTTTTATGAGCGGGAGCGCGATCCTGGAGGGGCCCTCCGGGCTTAGAATGTCGACCATGGGGTCCTCCTGCTCAACAGTCTCCTCTGCCTGCAACGCCAAATTGAGGGCTACTCGGCGGAGCAGGTCCTGGTGCGCCCGATGGTCAATCGGGGGAGGGCCGGACACGGTTGTGCCCGCCACGGCTTCGTCCGGCGAGGAGGAGGAGGTCATGGCCTTTTGCGCGTCTTCCTCCTCCTGCAACTCCTCATCGGCTGGGTGCTCCTCTGGAGTGCGTTCCCTGACGTGGGTCTGGGACGGTGCCGGGCTCGGTGCCGAGTTAGCCCTTTCCCTCTCTGGCGGCCTGGAGACCGTGGCCTCTTTGCGAGAGGGTGGGCGCCACTGTGGAGAGCGGGACCGGTGTCCCGAGGGGCCAGATCTCGAGGTCCTGGACGGGGGGCCTTGTTGGTGGTAGGCCCAAGGGGTCCAGAATGGCCATTGTCCTGGATGGCCCCACTGTGGGTGCCAAGTGGCTTCGTGCTCCCTACTGGCCTGTGCTCTGTGGGCATATCTGCTGGAATGGCCCGAGTCCACCTCCGAAACTACGGACGGTGATCTAGAGGGCCACGGCAGTGCCGTGGAACAGTGGCGGTCCGGGGTCGGAGAGCGGTGCTTTCGTGACCGGGACCGGGACCAGCGCCTTGCTGACCTGGACCTGGATCAGTACCGGTGACCCCGGGACCGGGAGCGACTGCGGGAGGACGGTCTCGGGGATCGCGCAACCGACACGTCCAGGTGCCTACTCGAGCAGGGCTGCTGGGTCGGTGCCTTGCGCTTGTTGGGGCCCAATGGTTGTGCGGCCCTCTGCGCGGAGGGAAGCCGGGAGTCCACCGAGGCGGAGCTCGACCGGGACCGGCGCCGTGAACGGTGCCGAGATGGCGACCGTGATGGGCGCATCATTGCCGGCTTGCCTTTGGATGGCAGTCTCGGCGGAATGTTCTTAGCGCGGAGGGTGCCCTCAGCGGACAATTCAATGAGGTCCTTTGCTGCCTCAAATGTGTCCGGGGTGGAGGGCTGTTCCAAAAGTTCCTCCAGCCCTTCCTCCTCACTCGACGCACCTATCCCGGGGCTCGACGGGCCTTTCGGCACCGGAGCCACTGGCACCGGGATCTGTGCTGGGGCCACAACGGCCTTAGGAGCACTTGCGGTCTTCGCGGGCGCTACCCTCTTGTGCGGGGAACGTCCTCGGGCCTTGGGTTGGCCCTTCGATTTAGCCGGCGAAGACTACCAGTGCCGGAGGTGTTCCCGCTGATTCGGTGCCGTGGGCTTAGGTTGCCCCGCCGGCGTCGGAGCACGAACCGATGACGGGGCACTCCGCACCGAGGTTGACAGTGCCGTTGAAGTGGAGGGCTGTAACGCCGTCTCCATGAGCAGCTGCTTCAAGCGAAAGTCTCTCTCTTTTTTAGTCCTAGGCTTGAAAGCCTTGCAGATCTTGCAGCGCTCCTTTTGATGTGCTTCCCCCAGACAACGGAGACACGAGTCGTGTGGGTCGCTTACTGGCATAGGCTTGCGGCACGTGGCACAAGCCTTGAAGCCTTGGGCGTGCGGCATGCCCCGCCGCCCAGGGCCGGTGCCGGGGTTGGTCAAACACCCGACACAAAGAAGTTTAAGTCTTTCTAAATAACCAGGGGCTTGCAGCTTAACACTAACTACTGAAGAACTGATAACTGAAGATAACACTGAGTACTATGCTAAGGGACACTCTCAGACGGAGAGATAGAGTTGTTCCAACATCGCCACGGACGGTAAGAAGGAACTGAGGGAGGGTCGGGCCGGCAGGGGTATATATACGCTAGAGCGGGCGCCGCTCTGGCGGGAGGGGAGACCCTGCAGGCCCGACGGGAGCCGCTGAGGGGAAAAGTTTCCGACGTTCGTGCACGCGGCGCGCGCACACCTAATGTGTAATGGACGTGAACAATCACTCGAAGAAGAAACAAGGGTGATGTCATGGTAGGGGTCTACTACAGACCACCTAACCAAGAAGAAGAAATGAATGAGGCTTTTTTTAAACAACTAACAAAATCATCCAAAGCACAGGACTTGGTGGTGATGGGGGACTTTAACTACTGAGATGTCTGTGGGGAAAATAACACAGCAGGGCACAGATTATCCAATAAGTTCTTGGAATGTATTGGAGACAATTTTTTATTTCAGAAGGCAGAGAAAGCTACTAGGGAAGAGGCTGTTCTAGATTTGATTTTGACAAATAGGTAGGAACTGGTTGAGAATTTGAAAGTGGAAGGCAGCTTCGGTGAAAGTGATCATGAAATGATAGAGTTCATGATTCTAATGAATGGTAGGAGGGAGAACAGCAAAATAAAGACAATGGATTCCAGGAAGGCAGACTTTAACAAACTCAGGGAGATATCATGGGAAGCAAGTCTAAGGGCAAAAACAACTGAAGACAGTTGGCAGTTTTTCAAAGAGACATTATTAAGGGCACAAGAGCAAACTATCCCAGCGTAGGAAAGATGGGAAGTATGGCAAGAGATCACGCTGGCTTAACCAGGAGATCTTCAAGTATCTAAAAATCAAAAAAAGAGAGTCCTACAAAAAGTGGAAACTAGGTCAAATTACAAAGAATGAATATAAACAAATAACACAAGTATGTAGGGACAAAATTAGAAAGGGCAAGGCACAAAATGAGATCAAACTAACTAAAGACATTAGGGTAACAAGAAAACATTCTACAAATACATTAGAAGCAAGAGGAAGACGAAGGACAGGGTAGGCCCTTTACTCAATGGGGTGGAAGAGGGGGGAAATAACAATAGAAAATGTGGAAATGGCAGAGGTGCTTAATGACTTCTTTGTTTCGGTTTTCACCAAGAAGGTTGGTGGTGATTGGACGTCTAACATAGTGAATGTCAGTGAAAATGAGGTAGGATCAGAAGAGGCTAAAATAGGGAAAGAACAGGTTAAAATTTACTTAGACAAATTAGATGTCTTCAAGTCATCAGGGCCTGATTAAATGCATCCTAGAATACTCGAGCTGACAGATGAGATATCTGAACCATTAGTGATTAGCTTTGAAAAGTCATGGAAGACGGGAGAGATTCCAAAAGACTGGAAAATGGCAAATATAGTGCCAATCTATAAAAAGGGAAATAAGGACAACCCAGGAAATTAGACTAGTCACTTTAAGTTTTGTACCCGGAAAGACAATGGAGCAAATAATTAAGCAATCAATTTGCAAACATCTAAAAGATAATAAAGTGATAAGTAACAGTCAGCATGGATTTGTCAAGAACATATTGTGTCAAACCAACCTGATAGCTTTCTTTGGGCAGGTCTTCACTACAGGGGGGGTCGATTTAAGATACGCAAATTCAGCTACGTGAATAGCGTAGCTGAATTCGACGTATCGCAGCCGACTTACCCCGCTGTAAGGACGGTGGCAAAATCGACCTCCGCGGCTTCCCGTCGACAGCGCTCACTCCCACCTCCGCTGGTGGAGTAAGAGCGTCAATTCGGGGATCGACTGTCGCGTCCTGACGAGACGCGATAATTCGATCCCCGAGAGGTCAATTTCTACCTGCCGATTCAGGCGGGTAGTGTAGACCTAGCCTTTGACAGGGTAACAAGCCTTGTGGAAGCAAGTAGGGGAGAAGCAGTAGACGTGGTATATCTTGACTTTAGTAAAGCTTTGGAAACTGTCTCGCATGACCTTCTCATAAACAAACTAGAGAAACGCAACCTAGATGGAGCTACTATAAGGTGGGTGTAAAACTGGTTGGAAAACCATTCCCAGAGGGTTATCAGTGGATCACAGTCATTCTGGAAGGACATAATGAGTGGGGTCCCACAGGGATCAGTTCTGGGGCTGGTTCTGTTCAATATCTTCATCAACGATTTAGATAATGGCATAGAGAGTACACTGACAAAGTTTGCAGCCAATACCAAGCTGGGCGGGGTTGCAAGTGCTTTGGAGGATAGGATTAAAATTCAAAATGATCTGGACAAACTGGAGAAATGGTCTGAAGTAAACAGGATGAAATTCAATAAGGACAAATGCAAAGTACGCCATATAGGAAAGAACAATCAGTTGCACACATACAAAATGGGAAATGACTGCCTAGGAAGGAGTACTGCAGAAAGGGATCT
This sequence comes from Emys orbicularis, assembly GCF_028017835.1. Classification (NCBI taxonomy): domain Eukaryota; kingdom Metazoa; phylum Chordata; order Testudines; family Emydidae; genus Emys; species Emys orbicularis. The sequence continues at coordinate 45,831,225 of NC_088689.1, read as the reverse complement.
GGGGGTCATAGTGGACCACAAGCAAAATATGAGTCAACAGTATAATGCCATTACAAAAAAAGCAAACATCATTCTGGGATGTATTAGCAGGAGTGTTTGTAAGCCAGATACGAGAAGTAATTCTTCCGCTCTACTCCTCGCTGATTAGGCTTCAGCTGGAATATTGTGTCCAGTTCTGGGCGCCACATTTCAGGAAGGATGTGGACAAATTGGAGAGTCCAGAGAAGAGTGACAAAAATGATTAAAGGTCTAGAAAACATGACCTATGAGGGGTTTGTTGAGTCTGGAAAAGAGAAGGCTGAGAGGGGACATGATAACAGTTTTCAAGTACATAAAATGTTGTTACAAGGAGGAGGGAGAAAAATTGTTTTTCTTAACCTCTGAGGATAGGATAAGAAACAATGGGCTTAAACTGCAGCAAGGGAGGTTTAGACTGGACATTAGGAAAAACTTCCTAACTCTCAGGGTGGTTAAAAGCACTGGAATAAATTGCTTAGGGAGGTTATGGAATCTCCATCACTAGAGATTTTTAAGAGCAGGTTAGACAAACACCTGTCAGAGATGGTCTAGATAATACTTATTCCTGCCATGAGTGCAGGAGACTGGACTAGACGACCTCTCAAGGTCCCTTCCAGTCCTATTCTTCTATGATTACCAACGCAATAAAAGGCATTTCATTTTTAAAGTATTTAGCTTCTTCAATGTGAGAAAGGTTCTTCTTCTAAATTCTCTCAACACAGTATCTAAAATCCAAGTACTACTTTTGCCACAATATATTTTGCTCTTTAAGGGTCTGAGCCCTTCCATTGACTCTAATGGGCACTGGATCAGGCCCTAAACCTTTACTGCAGCAAATGTTATGTTTTGACCAACACTACTCACTTGAGGCCAGGTAAATCTCTGACGCTAGCTGCTATCTCCTCAGCTTCTGGGTACAACTTCTCCACAAGTTCCAGTGGGCCCCAGATTGTTTTATTGTAACTTAGAAAAGATTTTCTTACTAAGAAAAGGAAAACAAAATAATTTAGTTGACAATTTAAGTTACTTAGCTCACTCTCTCACAGAGTTCACAACAGCATACCTGGGTTAGAAATTGTCTACATAAATTGTTTTAAAATACTGTACTGTGAATATAAGTATTTATATAACAAGCTTTGATTAACCTTTAAAAATAAGGCACAGTGGTTTGTGAATTTCTAAAAAGAATCTTATAAAGTAGCAATTCTGTTTTCATGTTTGAAACAGATCTGCTGAAGCATAACCATGTCAATGTAAGAGTAACAGTGAAATTAAATCAAGATATAAGTAACATGCATTTGATCCTGGTAACTGATCAAACATATCTAGTCACTTAGGGGTATCTTACAAAGAAGAAAAAAGTGTAAGTGTGTAAAATATTTTTGTTATGGTTATTAGTACTTCATAAGAATGGCCATACTGGGTCAGACCAAAGGTCCATCTAGCCCAGTATCCTATATTTAGACGGTGGCCAATGTCAGGTGCTCCAGAGGGAATGAACAGAAGAGGTAATCATCAAGTGATCCATTCCCTGTCGCTCATTCCCAGCTTCTGGCAAACAGAGGCTAGGGACACCATCCCTGCCCATCCTGGCCAATAGACACTGATGGACCTATCCTCCATGAATTTATCTAGTTCCTTTTTGAACCCTGTTATAATCTTGGCCTTCACAACATCCTCTGGCAAGGAGTTCCACAGGTTGACTGTGCGTTGTATGAAGAAATACTTCCTTTTGTTTGTTTTAAACCTGCTGCCTATTAATTTCATTTGGTGACCCCTAGTTCTTGTGTTATGAGAAGGAGTAAATAACATTTCCTTATTCACTTTCTCAACACCAGTCATGATTTTATAGATCTCTATCATATCGCCTATGAGTCATCTCTTTTCCGAGCTGAAAAGTCTCAGTCTTGTTAATCTCTCCTCATATGGCAGCCATTCTATAACCCTAATAATTTTTGTTGCCCTTTTCTGAACCTTTTCCAATTCCAATATATCTTTTTTAAGATAGGGCGACCACAACTGCACAAAGTATTCAAGATGTGGGCGTACCATGGATTTATATAGAGGCAATATATTTTCTGTCTCATTATCTATCCTTTTCTTAATGATTCCCAACATTCTGTTTGCTTTTTTGACTGTTGCTGCACATTAAGTGGATGTTTTCAGAGAACTATCCACAACTCCAAGATCTCTTTTTTGAGTGGTAACAGCTTCAGATTTATTATAGAGTGCTATACATATTCAAACTGTTGTACAAAGAGGATAATGCATCACATTCTAGAAACAAAATTTCAAAATGGTTTGGGACAGGAAATACATGAATAAAATGATTACTGCACCTTTAAGACCATGTTTAAGGCAGTGCTCCATAACGACAAAGAACTGTTGCAAAGGTGGATAGTCAGAATCCAGAGTACGGCCAAAGCTCAAAGCTGATTCAATCAGTCCTTTGATACTCAATTTAGCCATGTTCAGCAAATTTGCTCTTTCTACAGCTGTGGGGTCTTTTACAGCTAAAACAAAGTAAAAATAAGCATATTTCAATTATGAAATCAAAAAAAATTCACTAAATGCTTTCCTGTTCAAAGCACTTTGATCCCAATCTGTATTTAATCAAAGGAATAAAATCCATTAACTGCTGTAAAGTCACAGTGCTATAAAACAGCATGCACTCCAAAACAAACACACTTAAACATCTTATGTTTGTGTAATATGTAAATACAAATGAAGTAGGCTGTTATTGCCTTCCATTCTTCCATGCACTATATGCGATGTCATAATTTGAGTCACACTATTGTCTCAATTCATCTCAGCACTGGTCAGGACCAGAAGGGCAACCTAGCGTGGCTTGGAAGACAAAGTGAAAGCAGCACTGACAATGAATACGGAAAAAGCAATGAAAAAAAAAATCAGCCGGTTAACAGGCTCAGAGACTCTTCTATGATACCAAAGCTGCGTTCACACCAGTATAAGAGATGTGTCTCATTAATATAGTATATCCAGCAACATTATTTGAATCCAAGTTATATATCCAGCACAGAAACAGATGTCAGTTATCTCTTTTACATATAAACAGTTTGTATTGTAGCCCTGATTCCACAAAGACTTAGGCCTACATTTAACTTTACACACTGTAAAGTCCCACTGAATACATTCTATGAGTAGAACATGGTTAAGCACATGCATAAGCATTTGTAAGATCAGGACATAGTTCCTCACCCACTAGCATAATACTGTAGTTTTGGTTTACAGTTCTACACAGGAAAGTTTAAAGTGGACATACAAAACCAAGTTTCTTTTCTGTATTTTTTCAAAATTCATTAAAACATTACTACCCATAATACATAAAACTTTCCAAAACAATCTAAATTGGGGCCTAAAACTAGTTGGGCACTTTAACAGGGCACATTATATGTTTCTGATAAAATGGGAAATGACTAAGGGGATGTGTTATGAGAGTTATATAATTATTATTTGGTCATGATACTTAATTCAGTAATGCCAAATCTCATAATTTTATCATGAGCCTCATTCTATTTGTTTCTCTTAAAGTCACAATTGCTGGAATCAAAGAGATCACATGAGAATCTAAGCTTTCTTTCAAGTTTCTAGCCCTTACTGTTATAAATAAAAGTTTGAAAAGGCAAATAACTCAAAATGTATCTTTTTATATCTCATGATTTTTAATCCCATCTTGTGATATTTTGGGGCCTGACTCATGATTTTTATGCTCCTATTTTCAAATATATTATAAGTGGCCTTTGCCTAAGTTCCCTCTAAGCACTGTGCAGGTACTCAGGCTGCGGCGGGGAGAGATGACTCTCCCCACCAGCCCCAGCCCAGCCCTGCACCTGCCACGGCTGGGGGAGAGGCGCCTATCCCACAGCCTCAGCCCCAGAGCTACCGTGGCAGGGAGAGGCGCCTCTCCCCCCCAGCCCAGGTGCTGCCGCAGGGAGAGAGAGCTGGAGGGAGTCCTCTCTCCCTGTCATAGCCCTGGGGCAGCCTGCACCCCAAACCCTCATCCCCAGCCCCACCCCAGAGCCCGCATCCCCAGCTAAAGCCCTCCCCCCCCACATCCCAAACCTCTGCCACGAGACGAGCCCCCTCCCACACTCCAAACCCCTCGGCCCCATCCCCACCACATTAATTTTGTTATGTGCACCAATATGGAGGTGATGTATCACACATCACCTCCATATTGGTGCACATAACAAAATTAATTCCACACATGCATGGGAAAAATTAGAGGGAACACTGGCCTTTACTCTCAGATCTCTTTTGGTAGGTTCCCTCTAAATGGAACAGAATGAACTATAAAGGGATAAATCCTGCTCACTTTACTCAAGAATGTCAATGAAACTGCTCCTATATGACACTAGAGAAACAAGGTGAGTGAGGTAATATCTTTTACTGGACCAACCTGCTTTTGAGCCACCCATAGAGCTCGTCTTCAGGTCTGGGAAATGTACTCTGAGCATCACAGCTAAATGCAAGGTGGAACGGATTGAACATGTGCTAACTACTTATGCTAAATAATCTGTTACACCATACATTTAGCTGTGACCAGGGCCAGCTCCAGGCACCAGCTTACCAAGCAGGTGCTTGGGGCAGCCACTTCGGAGAGGGGCGGCATGTCCAGCTGTTCGGCGGATGGTCCCTCACTCCTGCTCGGAGCGAAGGACCTCCCGCCGAATTGCCGCCGCAGATCGCAATCGCGGCTTTTTTGTTTGGCTGCTTGGGGCGGCCAAAACCCTGGAGCCAGCCCTGGCTGTGACACACAGAGTACATTTCCGAGACCTGAAGAGGAGCTCTGTGTGGCTCAAAAGCTTGTCTTTCTCACCAACAAAAGATATTATTACCTCATCCACCTTGTCTCTCTAACATCCTGGGACCGACATGGCCACAACTAGGCTGCATACACTGGCTTTAATGGACTTGTGGAAGTTAAGCAAGCAAGCTTTGGCCCGAAGAGATTGTATTCTTTCAATATGGATATACAGTTTCCATTAATAGAGTGTTGGATATTCACTGCATATATAAATAGTATCCACAATAGGAAATATGATTAGTCACTGAAAATTACAGCTTATTTGTCAGAGTCACCATGATTTAAGACCTTGTTGGGAGCCAACAGAAGATACTGACTGTTTCTCTTTCATTATGGAAAAAAGTGCCTTTGATAATAGCAAAGGGTACGTCTTCACTTACATCCGGGTCCGGATGTAAGCAATCGATTTTCTGAGTTCGATTTATCGCGTCTGGTTAAGACGCGATAAATCGATCCCGGATCGATCCCGGAAGTGCCCCGGATCGATCCCGGAAGTGCTCGCCTTCGACGCTGGTACTCCAGCTCGGCGAGCGGAGTACGCAGCATCGACGGGGGAGCCTTCCTGCCGCGTCTGGACCGCGGTAACTTCGGACTAAGGTACTTCGAATTCAGCTACGTTATTAACGTAGCTGAATTTGCGTACCTTAGTCCGAAGTGGGGGGGTTAGTGTAGACCAGCCCAAAGACTCATGCATCCACTTGGTTCTCACAGAAGACAGATAAGGTATTTAACTGAAAAGAACAGAAACTTAGATAGCTTTAAGTGATCAGTCCTCCCTTAGCCCCTGAACCTGCACCATTACATGACCAGCTACAACATGGGGTCCCACTGATTTCATTGGGATTCAGGGCAGACACAAAGTTCCAGGGTAGCAGGTCGTGTTGCTGGATAGGGGCCAGCTGGACCATTTCTTGAAACCTCTTGTATTCTGTAAATGTACACATCATTCACAGTGCACACATTGTGAGTTCAGGCACTTCCTAACTGGACTAAGATGGGCCATTCAGCTGAACCCTTTTATGATTTAAGTCCTTTTTTTTTTTAATTGAACCATTTCGCTATATATCAGGATGGGAACCTGCACATGCCCACACTTTAACACAACTGGGACTATCATTCTACTTCACTATACAAAGAGTGGCACCATGCCCAAGATGCGCAAAGGCGGATCCTTCTCTACTGAAAAGCACTCCAAACAATTCATGCTTATTTTTCTTCCCCAAAAATGAACCAATTTCCCATCACCCCTCCCCTCCATGCAATCACAACGGCTAAGGCTCTCCCATTGCTCCGCCCTCCCCAGTCTCCACAAAACCTCTGGTGGGCTGCTCCCCGCGAGACAGCCGCCACCCCCGCAGCCAGACAGCACCTCGCCCAGCAGCCGCCCGCCACCGGCTGTCTGCCCCGCGGGAGGCAGGCGCCCGCTCCGCATCCCACACGCCGACTAGCATCGTTCTCGGGGGTTCAGCAGCTTTGTCACCGCGCTGCCCGGTATTGCTCGGACCCGTTGTCCGCAGGGAGCCGCGGCCTGGTGCCTGGTTACCTGCCCGGCCTCCCCCGGGAGCAGGCGGCTCCCGCACACCGCCCGCCTCGGGCGCGCAGAAGCGGCTGGAGCCACCCCAAGTTCTGCCGCGAGGCGGCCAGGCCACGCACCGACCAGCAGCCGCCGCCTCGAGCTGCTGCCGGACGGGGGCTGCGCGCTGCCCGGGGAGTAGCTCCGCACCCGTTGGAAAGCGCCGCCTCATCCCGTTACCTCCTCACCCCCAGCGGGGAGCCCCAGTGCGGCCTGCCCCCGACTCCCTACCCCCTGCGAGCGGGGAGCAGAGGCGCCCCTTACCCATGGCCACAAAACAGCAGCCAGCTTGTCGCGGACGGGCTGGCCTCCCTTGCACGGCTCCCGCTCCAGCCCTTCGCAGGCTCCTTCTCTTCCACTCCCCCGTCACAATCCACACTGCGCCCCCGGCGGCAGGAGGACCTGCCCCTCTCTGCCCACCCTGGAGCGCAACCAGCGGGGAGTGGCTGCTACTGGGCAGAGCTCAGCGTAGGTGCCCCCTATGCTCCAGCCACACCGAATAGCCGCTGCTCGACCGGGGATGACGCCGCAAAATTGGGGTCTAGAGCCAGCCTTGCCCCACACCTGAGGATTCGGAACGGGAGGTAACGCTGGGGCCAATCCTTACCCTCCTCTTTCATAAGTAGCCCAAACTACACAGGGCTCAGCTGCCACCAGCGCCCTACAGAGGCTTGCAGCAATGGCCCCAGGGGGGCTCATAACAACCAATACAGAGAAAACGTTAGCCTCTCGCTTCTGCACGTATGCATTTCTGACCTAATGCGTGAGATTTCCTTTTGTATTGACAAATAGGCGTGTTTTGCATTGCTTTGTTGTAGCTTTAGGTTGTAAACCCTTCAGGGAAGGGATTGTCTCTTCTATAATTGTACAGCACCCAGCCTTTGGTCAGTCCGGTTGTATAAATATTTTATAAGACCGTGTTCCCCGCTTTAGGTAGATTTTGTTTATGCACTAATAAACTATTCTCCCCTTCCACTTGTCAAAAGTAAGTGAAGAAGAGAAGTCCAAGATTGACAGTTTACTACTACTTCTAGTTTCTTGGGATAAATATAAAGGTGCCCTCCACCTATAGCATAAATTAGGTGTGATTGATACACACATTTCTGCCACAGGTGCTGCATGTAAAAGAAAATGCTCATGCCTTCCATAAATGAAAGTGTGCCTAAAGAACTGTATGACAAGAGACCTGTTAAGAGACTTGGTTGTCATAGCTATTGAGAAAAAAAAAAAGAGTTCAAGTCTCTTGCATTGAAAAGTTGACAAATATGCTGCAGCTCACCCATCCAACTTCACTAGGGTAAATAATCCAACATTATTTATCCCCATTCTATAAAGTACATGTAACAAAATCCTTGCTCCCTCAAACTAATTAATTTAGCATCACACGTAGAGAGTAGGAAAAGGAATCAGAGGCATTGTCACAGTTCAGCAGCTACTCAGCAGCCAGGGTAGACTATAAGACACCTCTCCCACCCTTCCTAAAGGGAAGTTAAGGAAAGGGCTGATCAGGTTTCATGAGGGAGTTTTGCCTACATATAAGGGGACATGCAAAAGCCTTCAGAGCTGTTTAAGGGACAAACTGATTAACAGGCAATAAAGGTTAGAAATATTAGTAAAGCAAAGACATGATCAGAGACATGAAAGGTTAGTAGATAAGCTAGATGGGGGAGGAGGGGTGTAAATTATGAAGGGGTTGAAATGTAAAAAGTTTGTAGTTAGTAGTAGTACTACCATCGCACTTACAAACCCTACTCACAAACTAGGACCCCATTATTCTAGGCACAGTATAACTAGATGAAAGTATTACTAAGTGTAATACAGGAGCCAAGAAATTGATACAGGTAAGTGAGTACAAAGACACAATGAGACAATATTGGTCAGTATGGTAGACCATGATCTCAGTCTCAGTGCACCTACAGTCTAACTGTGCCTAGAAAAAAATGTGACCATCACCAAAAAGGAGTTTCAAAGAGGAGGTTTTCAAGTGGAAAATGGAGGTAGCATTACAGCTGATTACAATAAGCAGTAAGGGCACCATGGGAGAAAGCACAAAGGTATTTATTTGAAAATTTAACAAATGGATGATAGAAGCTGCCATCATGAGAGAGAGGAAGTGGAAGTTGACATCTGGATAGTGAATGAAACAGGGAATTGAAATGGAAGGCACTGAAAGTGAAGACAAGCAACATGTTTGTTACAAGAGGGGAGGAGGAACCACTAGAGAGATCAAAGAGAGGAATGATATGCTCAAAGCAACTGGCAAGGAGAATAGTCTTTGAAGCAGTAGTCTGAATAGATAGGAGGGGATAAGATTAGACTTGTCAAGGGCAGAGAAAAGTATGTTGCTGTAATCAAGATGAGAGCTTGGACGAGAGTTGTCCAGGTGAATGGATAGGAAAGGTCATATCTTAGCCATATTATGCAGAAAGAATAGGCAAGATTTAGACAGCCTGCAATTGAGGACCTAAAGAGGTCAATAAAGATGACACCCAGCTTACAGGCCTGAGGGACAAGCAAAACAGTGATGCTATCTATAAATGATTGAGAAAGGAGGTAGCAAAGAGGGCCTAGAGGGGGCAGCGGGAGATTAAGTGCTGTTTCAGCAATATTGAACTTGAACTGACAGCTGGACATCCACAAGATTCTAGAAAGGCTGAGGAGACAAATCTGGAGGGGCGGGGGAGGAGAGCAGTAGAGGTGCTCAGAGAGGGGGTTGACATGATCAGAGCAATGAACCAAGATTTTAGCAGCAGCATTTGGAATAGACTTGGGGAAAGCAGGGGTGTAATATTCAAGGCCAGCAAAGAGGTGCCCAAAGCAGTCAAGACATGAAATGATGAGGATTGAAGTTTTATCTCTGAGATAGAAAGGAAAAGCTGGAATTTAGATTTTAGGCAAGTATAAACAGCAAGATTTAGAAATAGCCTGAACACACAGATCCAGCCAAAGGGCCAAGTTAAAAATTACTCATTTGAAAATATTAAATGAGTAGGAGGATAGCAGTGATGTCCATGGTGACAGACAGAAAGGGCTTGGGGAGGAAAGATCAAGAGCTCAGCTTCAACCACACTGAGTTTAAGATGACTGGAAATTCATGAAGAGATATCAGGAAGACATTATAAAGTACAGATGAGAAGCAATAGAAAAGTGCCTATAGGCCAGCAGTGATACAGTCATGCTGAATGAAACAGCGAGAACTAGCCTTTTTTGTAAGTGTTAGCCTAAAATAAGTTTGGGATCAAACAATTTTCAGGTTTATTCACCACTTAAAAACATTATAGTGCTTAAGAAAGTGAGAAACCCCATTTATAAATGGCTCTGTAAAAAATGTTTGCTTTTCTAGGGCCTTTATCCATTCTGCAGTTTTTACCTGTCATTTGTTCTTATACAAATTTACAAGACACCTGAAAATTTGTATATATTAGAAAGCTGGACCTTAAAATATACCTTTTGTCCTAGAAATTTTGTTCTTTTCAGATATTTATGAGCAAGTTTGTCATTTGATTTGACAACTTCTCATGATTACTTTGAGGTATTGGCATTTCCATGAATAAATTATAGATAGCCACTTCACTGAGTCAGAGGGGTGAGCTAATTAATCACCAGGGGGCATGGTACAGAACAGAGAACATTACTGCTTTACTTCAAAATAGGGATTAGACAGAATCTGACTATGGACACTGAGTATCCAAAGGCATTCTTAAAAGGCTTGCTGGGTGTTTGTCAGATCCATGCACCAAGTTCCAACACTGCACAGTTGGAAACATTACAAAAAAGAACCTAAACAAATGTAGGTAGAAAAGAGATAATGGAAACATCTTTATTTTTAAAGTAGGTTAGTCTAATCCAAACAACGGCCACATATGTCGCCAAAAACTACAAACTTCATCTTATCCCCCCCACTTTAACTTCCTGCAGCCAGATCCCTATGAAAGAGCAGAGTCAAGGAATGAAAGAAGCAGTTCGAGGAAGAACTGACAGTTTTAAAATGGTCCTTTCCCCCGATGTTCAGCTCCACTTTAGTCAGCTGACAGCTTTTTCACTACTCTAAGATCTCACTTTTATAGAAGACTAAATTAAGAGCTGTTTAACAGTCCTGGTTTCGGCTATAATCCTGGTATCTGATATTGGAGATTCCTGCATTTCTGTACCAGTGAATATTACTCTAGGATCAGGGCCTTAGTTTCTATATTAGAAACGTGAGCTGAATTTAGCACACTTTAGCTGTGTATCCTTATACACTGATGCCACCCAAAACTGGATATTAAGATTTTTTTTAAATGAAATCTTAAATTGTTATTCTAACACCAAGACACTCCTGGATTATTAGGTTCTAAATGAATCCCATATTTTCCTTTCTGTCGGTATATTTTCTACATTTCTATGTATTTCAGCTCAGTGCAGTTTCATCTGTAGGTATTTCTTAGTTTCAGCTAAACTCCACTCTCTGAAGAGGGCACATTTTAACTACTGGAGGAGAGGGAGATGGCCGACTTTTACCCTTATGCCTGATTTTCATGTAGTGTAAGTGAGATTTTACAAACTTTTCATTTAAGTTATCATAATACTGATTTTGATCATCAATAATAGGGTCAAATCCTCTGTTGGTATAAATCAGTGTATGTCAACTTACAACAGCTGAGGATTTGGCTTATAATATTAAATATCTCAAACTTCAAAACACAGATAAGCAACTACTGACAAGTCAAAACTGAAGGAAAAATTCTGTGGAAAGAGATGCCAGATTGCTCCAGCACGCTTACTGAAGTATTGGAACCAGATATAATTTTTACACGTTTTAAAACTTTCTCACCTTCAAATATTTGTTTGCTGCCTATCATAGGTGGCAGGTTGCTAAGACTAGGTATGGCTGAGCCCCTTTGAATCTACTTTCTGAGCCTGCCCACCACCCACCCAGCTTGGCCAATAAAGCCCGGTGGCCAGCAGCTCCAGGGCCAAGAAGGGAGTAAGGCAGATGTTGCAGGGGAGGAGGAACCACCTGTGTATGGACAGGCACATCAAGTGACCCAGTGGTGCACTCCTTTGAATCTGCGAGCATCGAGACCCAACAGGCCAGAACGGGTAGCTAGGCCAAACCTGCACAACAGGAGCTGCCTCTGCAGAGTGAATGGTGGTGGGCTCAGCCCCCTCAAAGGTTATTTTCACCAGCTGCCTATGTTGCTATTGGAAAAAAAAAAAAAAAAAACAGTAACATACGTGAAAAGTTCAGTTACACAGTAAGTCATCGTGTCTAAGCATTTCAACTGAAAATACTGATATTTTGTTTGATTCAAGCAGTGCCATAACTAGCCCAATTGTAACAATTTAGCAAATTTTTATTACGTTACAAATATTACAAAAAATAGTGAATTTAAAAAACCAAAAATGCCCACATCTAATGTATAAAGTCATGAACAATGCTTTACACACAACTTTGACATTAAAGAAAAGAAATGTGAAAAAACACAATGAAAGGCATGAGTGTCTTTTTGAAGAGTCAAAAGTTAAAATCTACAAATTAATGTTAGGTTAATAGCATAAACTAAAGCGTTAAGCATGAGGTAGTTCTATTTTAGCTTTCTTATACTATGTCAAGTAAAGGGAAATTTGCATCATTTAAGGAAACAACCTGGCATGTAAGTTTATTAACAGTAAGCTACAAATCTGTCCCCAACCCAACAACTCCCAAAAGAAAGCCAATATTACATATGAAATCCTGGCTCCATTAAAGTCAGAGTCTTGCCATTGACTTCAAGGTTGGCCAGGATTTCACCCCATAAGTTTTTTAAAAGCTTTCATTTGCTAAAATAATTTAACTCTTATAGGCAAATAGGTATATCATCATCACATTTCTCAGAACTTATCCAAAAACTAGTGGAAGATGGAAATATGTTATCAAGTTGTGTCAGTATGAGAAGTCTAGAATACAATTATGTATGTAAACATAAAAGAGTGTTATGTTCTTACACGTATGATAGACTTTAAAAAGAAAGCAACAGGATGGGCATTGGAAATAGAAAATATGAGAGAGTTCCCTTTTCTAAGAGGCACAAAAACACTATCTTAAAGTTTGCAAGAAAGAAGGGAATTTCTATGCAAGAACTACATTTTAAAATCTGCAAAACCAAAATGATCCCAAATGTAGTCACTCAAAGCAGTGTCTATTATTTGTACTGAGTGGCAAGTAAGCAATTTCTTATCGCCCACAAGAAATACATAGATAAATATATATCCAAAGGAAAATGGAATAGGAGAGTAGCTATCTAGTACCTCTAGAAGTGCAGAGTTTTGTGCTACTGATATGGTAGTGTCACGCTGGTAATAAAATTACCTGTTTTCTTTATAAGAATTTGTGCAATATGGTGAGAAGAAACTTTTACAGTTTGAGAAACCAGACTGAAATCAAATCCATTCAGACTACATGCTGCACTCAGCACCCATAGTCTACTAAACCATTATTTGCATTCAGCTGCACATGTAGAAAATGAACAAGATGACTTTTTCCCTCAAATTCTTCATCTTTACAGTCATAGAAGGTTACTCTGATAGACACGTTCATGTGCCCCTGACGGAAGATTGAAAATGTAATAAAAGTTAAGGAAAACAAACTTCAAATACTTGGATAATATTTTGTTCTTGCAAAAGACAGTTTATAAGTGTATGGGTCTGTCTTGTGTCGAAAGTAATTTTTGGGCATATCACAATGCCATCTTCAAACCTTCCCACTTCACGTGCTCTGTTTTAGCAGTTATAGGTTTCTCTAATTACTCTGAGAAGGGACAAAGTCTAATGAAAAGTCTCAATGAACAAGAGAGATTATGTATATAAAGGTACCGTTTTTTCAGTTCTAGGAGCCTTATTAATTATTGCACTATCAATACAATTCCTTTTAAATACATGCCCTCTCCCACCACACGTTTGAAGGAAATAAAAAGTTGACATGCTAACCACATCTACTGGACTATAAAATGGGAAGATAGAAAAACAGGGTTAAATAGAGGCCTGTTTTTATGTAGCTTTATTTTAAACAGTGTAGCCTCATTCAGTGTTTCCCAAACAGTATGGATCACAGGAAGGTTCTAGATGGGGTGCCATGTCCAGGGGCGCATTAGCCCATCACTGAGCCTAGGCAAACACTTCTCCCAGTCTTGTGTGCAGGGAAGGGTTGGTAAGCAAATTGGCCCTGCACTCACCCTGCAGCAGCAGCAGCTTCTATCTCATGGGGCTGGGCCAGGCTCCCCACTCTGAGTTTTGCAACCTGGTGCATAGGGTCACACCACCATTCTCTCAGATTTGGCCCAGCCAAATTTTAGAGTAAGTCACCAGGTTCTATGCCAGGCAGTTAGAGCACTTTGCAAGTCACACCCCTTTAGAGACTCTTGTCACGTTGTGTAAACAAGCCCTTAAATCAAAGCGGATTTGTAAATTGTGGAAGACACAATTACAAATTTTGGACTCACTTATTAGCTGGACCCAAAGCATACCCCTTTAATATGTTTAGTTGGTAACTTTTCCCACTGTAATACAGATTGACCATGTAGTATAGGCCACGATTTGTGCATCTTGAAAAGTCTGAAACATTTGCCCCAAATCTTGCTATAGCTCCGTTACAGATACAACTCCTGACACTAGACACACAAGACCCAGCATTCAAGGAAATCGTATTTGAGTAGCCTCCTTTGGCTGCTGGTGTTGATCACAAATCATGAGAGAACACAGAATGTGTTTCATGGCAGCAATAGCCAATGTGGAAGACCATACTGAATAACAGAACTTGTAATTCAATAGGCTGTTACAACTTTGCAAGATGAAGAATCTACACTATCTACAAGGTGCTCCCTGTTCTTCTTGAGATGCTGCCTATTCAACTGTTAAGTTACTGAATAAGTAGACTAGCTGCAAACATGGAAGTCTACAGCACTGAGATGGGGACCACTGCACAAAGTATTTCACTGACATTTTTTCATAGAGGACTTTCACCCTAACATCCATTAGTAAATGGAAAGCTGTTGGCAAAACTGCAAGTTACAAATATGGGCAAATATTAAGCTTGTCTATTCTAAGAATAATGTATATTTACAATAAGTCAGATGTGGCCTGTGGCAAATTGAAAATGCAGTTCCCATGCTACAGAGCTTCAGCTCCCCAGTCTAGCAGCACCTTTTCTTTCCCTTGAAAGCACTCTCTGTAGTATATACCCTTCTCAGCATATAATTCCAATCTGTTTCAATAGAAGTGTGCAGTTTCAACTATTGTAATTTATTCCATTTTCAAATATTAAAACTAAGGAGAACATATTTATCCAGGAAGAGTATCAGGATATACTGAAGTGCATAGGAAAAGGATATCATGGCTTCAGAGTTTAAATGGCAGAGTAACTTCTCTAAAGGAGGATAGCGGCACAGTGATGGAACACAGCCCAGCATGATTAATTTGTGCTTTGCTCTTGTAATAGCAACATTAAGACGCCTCCAGTCCATCAGAAGTGTTCCAAGCTGTTGAAATTAATATAATTATTTATTCTCTCTCACCTTACGTTCCAACTTTTTAAAAGAATGAAAAGTGTAGACGTACAACCCATCTTCAATTTTTTAAATCTCAAGGAGGTTGCTTATATTTCTTAAAAGGAACATGTTAAATTTAGTTCCAAATTATGTTTCTATAAGATGCATTAAAAAATTTAGCCAACATAAATAATCCATTATTATTTTAATTCTAATATAACATTGTTAATCACTCTTAAGTTTTTCCAACCCAAACATTAAAACAATATGCTAGAGGAGGAGAAAAAATGAAAGTGGTTAGAAACACGAAAAGGTTAAACCCACTAATTTATTTCCATTATTCAAGTGTGAGAACAAAGCCAAACAGTATGAATTAACTAAATTCAAATTTAAAATATTTCATTTTAAAATATAAGCATGCTATCAAAGTGTTGAGCAAATTGTTGACTCTATACAAACAATTAAAAATGGCATTTTAACAAAAATATCCTTAATCAGTCTATATTACTTTGTAAATGCCAACTAACCACTCAGTTTTCCCAGTGTAAGTGCAATTGTTATAGATGTAATTATGACTAAAATATATTCATGCATGTTCAGTAAAAAGTATTCAGGTCTTATTTTAAGGATTTCAGTTAATGGTAGTCTTAACTTTGTGAAATGTCTTTGAATCATTTAGTTAAATATGGTCCACTCACATTTCCATCATTGTTATTCCTAACAAAAGATACTATTATGATACTTTTGTCTCTTCCTTGGTATTTGTCCACAGTATTTACTTCCACTGTACTGATACATGAGCTTTTCATCAAGTCAGTGATTATCTTTAACTGATGTCTGTATGGAGATACGATACCAATATCTGAAGCTTTACAGCCAGCCTTAACAGAAAGAAAAAGCAAAAGAGTGATTTGAAAACATGACAGTGTAGTTGGTTGTAGAACAGACCCCAAACTAAGAGACCCTCTAGGAACTCCCAATTCTACAGAATATGGCAAATCATTTATCAAAGGAAGTCTAAGCACAGTTATTAGTTAAAATCAGGCCCCAAGCTTTGGCCTTCCCTGGCACTTTAGGAGGGAGGGGGTCCTCAAAGTCCTCATTTCTCCCTCTACTTCATACTTTAAAGAAATCCCTTGTAGCTGATTGTCCTTCAGAAGGCTGAACATAGCTCTCACCAGAGTATGTCAGTCAATGTCACTCCCAGTTCGCTCTAGAAGTCGCTGAAGAGGAAAGAGGCACTTCCCCATTCCTTCAAGGACCGAACATGCTGCCTCAATGCACTCTAGGCCCAGCCAGGCTCGGGGCAGAAGACAAAATGAGATCCTGAAATTCTAACCCCTGCATCGGACTGCCATTCAACCAGCCTTCAGTTTACTCTTGGAGGTTCCAGTTCATTCCTGAACATGCAGGTTTTCATTCTCCAGTAGTTTTATACCATTGTTAAAGTACAATTATTTTGCCCTCCCTCCAATCATATTAAAAAGAAAGATACCTTAATAAAGAAGGAGGTGAGGAAGAGTACTAGTTTGGCTTCTGTCATGTTACTTACACCACCTTTTTCTGCCTGTTCTGGTGCTGGAACCTGTATAAAAAGTCAAATGACTATCATATGCACAAGTTATATTTTGTTCAGTAATTCAATGAAATTGTATTACATTCGCTCATGTAAAACTACTAATATTCAAATAGCACCTTTCATCCTAAAACCACAAAGCAATTTATCCAGGTGGCTATCACTGTTTTACAGCTGGGAAACTGAAGCACAAAGTGGCTTGTCCAGATGTCACAGAAAATGAAAATTCTGTCTTATCTGTGACTTTTCATTCTAGGAACCTCCATGTCAGTCTTCACAGTGGGGATTCTGTCTCCATGGTAACTGGAGGCAGACCATTTTTGTTTTTAAACTGAACTTGGTCTTAGGACCACCCCTCAGGAAGAACTCTCCAGAATAATAGTATTTTTCAGCTTTAGAAATAAAATTTGTAAGTACTCTTCAACTGAAACCACTTGCAACAGTTTTGACAATGGAAAGTTTCTTACCTCATTACTTCCTTTCTTCTAGCAATGTCTCACACAATTCTGTGATACTTGGGCTGTTCCCCTACTCTTTACAGTTTTGGAAATTGTTCAGCCCATACTGGTCATGCCCCCCTTCTCCAGGTGCCAACCAGAAGCGTCAATCCAAAGCTGCATAGAAACTCTTAGCACATAATCATCAACAATAACCTTAGTGCCAAGCAGTGAACTATGTACAGTAGGCTACCTCCTTCACAAACTAGACAAAATAAATGTTGCCCCTTGGCTACAGAAGTCGTATCAGCGAGGGCAGAATTGGAAGAGATGCGGCTAGCAAAAAGATAATTAGGTAAAGAGTTTTTTTGATTTCGTAGCCCAGCATCTCCCACAATATTGTGATGCTTGTAAAGTAACTAGTAAGGGAAAGACTAAGAAAGACTGAAATCTAGAAGTCTCCCCTTGAAAGTAAAATGGCAAGTTATTTTTGGATCACTGCATACAGCACCTTCCTTCCAAAGGAGGCCTCTGAAGAGGATAGAAAGTTCGTCTTAAAAAGGTGTTTGATAAAGGTGTTGATAAAACACCATGTTGCTGTCCTGCAAGTTTGCTCAGTTGAGACACATGTCATTCTGCCCAAGAGGTTGCTAGAGATCATAAAAGAATTAAAACCCACCTTTTCAAGAACAGGTTTACCTGGTGCCTTTTGTGTCACCACAATGCATAACAACTTAATCCATCTGGCCAGGAATAGTTTGGATACCTGAAGGCCTTGGGACTCCAGATGGAAGAACATGAACAAGGAGCCTGATCTTCTCAACGATTCAATGCATCTGAGGGTAGAACTTTGGTGTTCTAAGTACATCCAGATTATACCACACCTTTTCTGTTTTGGACAAAAATGATGAGAAGCTCATTTCCTGGCATATCTAGAATTAAAAGAGGAATTCACCTTTGATAAGAAAAATTCTGGAGTCCTTAAAACCACCTTATCATCATGGGGGACACAGTATGGTTCCTGAGCTGCCAACTCCAAGACATCTAGCAGACATGCTAGCAACCAAGAAGCAAGGTTTCTTAAACTAAAAAGGCCTAACAGCTAACAGTTCAAATGGATAGCCATTAGGGATTTTAGCATCAGTGGTAAATCCCACCTTGGAAAGCTTGGTTTGTCTACAGGTTTAGCCAGTTTGACTGCTCTGAGAAATCTTGCAGCCTGCAAACTTTCAGCTGAGGAGCCCAAGGACGCAGTGTGTTAAGACACTGCTTAAATCTGACAACTAATGTTCTACAGTGTTAGGCAACAATCCCTTGTCCATACTGTTCTGAAGGAAATCCAGAATATGTGAAATTCCAGGGTCCTTGGGATTTCTATCTGCTTGGCACCATGAGCTAACCCATGCCCAGATGGAGTAGCCCTTTAGCATTGAAGTCCACGCGGAGGCCAGTACAGTCCTGATTCACCTTGGAGGAAAACAGGGTGCACTTAATGCTTTCCTCTCAATAGCTCTGTTGTCACATGGAGACAACTTGGGCTTGAATAGAGAATGGGACCTTGGTGAAGGATTTGTGGACTCACTGGTTGATACAGTGGGGTTGGGTTCCAATGCCAAGTCTCCAAATCTGAAAACTATTATCTGCTTGGCAAGCGTGGAGCTAGAACTATCAACTTTGCTTCCTTTCATTTTATCTTCTCAATCACCCTTTCTGCAAGCAGAAGTTGTGGGAATGCATAAAGAAAGCGCTTCAGCCACCTGTGTGAAAGAACATCTGTGCCTAGTGATCTGTAAATTGTTTGCCTTGCGAAATACAGTGTCAAGCTTTCTGTTCCTGGTGAAAGATCCACAGACGAAAGGCCAAGTGTCTGTAAGATCATGTGTAAGACTTCTGGATTTGTTTGGAGTGGCCATCTGCTAGCCAAGTGCATAAAAACAGACCGGGTTGCTGATCTGCATGCCATGTCCCTGACTGAGAACCTCATTTAATTGCAGATGGCTTAGTGAACACAAGCAGTTACCAGGGCCAATCTGTTAAGGATAGTCCTGAACTCAGGATGATCCTGGTCATCCAGGGCCTTTAGATAGTCTAGTCAGGCCACTGCACCTCTTGCAAAACAGGAAGAATCCATGGATGCTCAAAGCAGCTAAGAAAATCAAAGACTACTCCTAAGAGTGGTCTCTACCTTTGGTATTTCTGATCGATACTGTAAAACATGCATCAGTCAAAAAATGCTAAGTACATATTTTGCTTGTATGCTTTCCCTTATCAAGGTGTTCCCATTAATCTCTAGTTACATCTTCAAAAAGAAGGATGCATGGGAATTTCCTTTCTCAGGCGGGGATTTCCCTGGCAGGTATTCACCCTTTGAATTCTCATCTAATACCTCATCTGGTTGGAGCTGTACAGAAGATGGCATTTTCCTGCACACAGTAGCAAATTCGTCTTGGGGAAAAAACCTTGGCTGTTTTTTCTCCTTGTTCTGCTCAGAGCCTGAATCAGAAAGTTCTCCCTCAATGGAGGAGGAGTGCCAGATGATGAAAGTTAGATCTTTTATATTTTTCTTTTCTTTTTATGCTTCCTTTGTTTTTGGCTCTTTTTGCCTGTTCTTCTGGGGTTCCTGCATTGTTGTGGCTGGGATAAGGTCTCTTGTGGCTCTTTTTATCAAGAGCCTGGAATCCTCTAGGTGTATCTTTATGTCCTCCCTTTTGGGTCTCCACTCCCTCTGCATGGGGGATGGGGTCTGTTCATAGGAATCCCCAGATTCATCTTGGGGGAAGCTGTGGACCCATTTCAGTATCTTGGGCTAAGAACAAGGACTTCAAGGATTCTAAAAGGGCTTTTCCTTCCAGGTCTTTTGCAGGACTTACCCCCAGAGCTAGGCAGATAGAATCTAAGGACAAGGTTGATGCTCTCACCAAAATGCTCAGAAGCTCCTGATCAGGCCTTTCTGCACTGAAGTTGCAGCTCCTCAGGGTCAGATGGCTACGAATAGGAGGGGAATAATTCACCCTCTGAAGAGACTGTAAATGCTGCCTCAATATAGATGGCTGCTTTTATTTAACCTTATGTTTCCAAGACAGCTCTCCGATTGCCTGAGGGGCAGCAGGTGTGTGTCAGAGGGAAGGTGCTTTGCAAGCAGTCCCAGGTAGCTGAGGCCACCATGCTGCCAATTACCTGATCCAGGAAAGGAGACGTTTACTACTCCTGAAAACAAACTAAAAATCAAAGTTAGCAAAGGAATTGGTCAGCAGCAAAGCAAGCCACTGCTAACTGCTGCCACAGAAACGAGATTTCTGGAGACATGGACAACACAGGCTACACTGTGATGCTGAACCATTTCCAGAACTGTAGAAGGTAGGGGAACAGCCCCGATTTCACAGAGTTGTGGGAGACACTAGACTGCATAAATGAAATTTAGGAATTTAATGGAGGAAAGACTTCTTCCTTTCAAACTACTTGACAAGCAAGCAACAGACAGGGAAAAACAACCCTGGATAGAAAGCAGTAACCAGCACTTGGGGGGCAGGGGGGGAGAGAGAAGAGGATTCGATAAACTCCTGTACAATTAAAAAGGAACTCAACCACCTTGACATGGACCTTGACCACATGCCATCTGGAAGCAGAGTTTCAGCAGCCTTCTATGACATTTATGAAGAGGGAAGGAGAGGTGCTGTACCTTCACACCCTCCTCAGAAAGCCACAACAAAAACAAAAAATATACTTTAACAGTTTTAAGAAAATCCTCAAAGCTAATGAAGAAATTGAGATACATTTAGTTAAATCTTTCTGGCAGGCAGCCAGCCACAGAAGGGGGCATGGACAAGCTCCTGTGAAAGTGCTACAAAGGAAGATCTGGAGTCTGCTGTCTGTGCTGCTTGGAGGCTGGGAATTCTGGAGAGTTCTTTGAGGGGACAGTCGACCAAGCCCTGGCTCAGAGGAAAGATCTGTACTTCCTTCAGTTGCCATGGAGACTGGCAAAGCCATTGTAGAGTGATATAGAAGGGACTAAAATCAGTTTTAGAGAGGAGAAACGCTAACGTCCTCAACTCCCAATCACCTGCTCTAACCACTACACCATGCTGCCTCCCTTACAGGACTTAGGCTATGCCTACACACTGCACTTTCGTCAGTAAAACTTCTGTCGGTCAGGGGTGTGGGAAAAAAAATAAAATAAAATAAAAAAAAAAAAATAAAAACACACCCTGACCAACAAAAGTTTTACTGATGAAAAGCGCCAGTGTGGACAGCTCTTTGTCGGTGGGGGATGCTCTCCAGCTGACAAAGCTTCCACCCACCCCTCATTGGGAGTGGTTTTATTTTATTGGCAGGAGCGCTCTCTCCTGCTGACAAAGAGTGGCTACACTGCATACCTTACAGTGGCGCGGCTGTGCCCCTGTAAGGTTTGCAGTGTAGACATAGCCTTAGGCAGTGTGGTATAGTGGATAGAGCACAAAGTTCTCTGCCCACAACATTCATCCTCCTCCCACAACCATTGAAGTGCTCCAATCCAGCCTCCTTCCTTCCCTGGAGATAATTCCAGCTCCAGTCCCCATGAATGATCATCATACATTCTGAAAGTAATTCACTCCCTCCCACAAGTTAGCTTCCAGCCCATAGTCAGGTACAGAACAGCAAGGCAGATTATATAGGAGGTACAATCCCAAGAGAAAGATTTTGTGAAGAGTTCCCTACAACCAGAGTGTCACAATCTGCCTTGCTGCTGGAAACGTTCATCCTAAGCAACTCGTATCTGCCCCATGGAAAACCTTCAGAAACAGTTTCCTAATGGTTAGAAAGGGATACTATTTGGTTACACATTCAGAACTTCCAGTCATGTCACTCATGTTGCATTCTTGTAACTGAGTGCAGAATTTGGCTCAATATTAATGAAGTTAGTACATTTCAAGAAACAAAAACACATTTAGAATTTTTCATAACGTTAAAGATGCTGGATGCAAAACATTTCAAGACAGCCAATGCTCAGACATCTGAATTGACTTTTTGCCTGCTTACCATGAAGTGTGGTGCTTATAGCAGTAGCTGTACAGTGTAAGCAAACAACAAGGATGAGAATGTCTCTTGGCTAAATAATTTCAGTTAATGCAGCATTTGAAGTTCGGAAATAAATACACACACTTTGTATACAACTGAAAGAGATTTTTTTTTTTTTTTTTTAAGACAACATACTGTTGCCTATACTCTATAAGTTGTACAAGTTTGATAAGGAAAAGCCCTAAGAATTTTAAACTTTAAACAATTAACTATATTGCAAATATGGTCTACAAACATCAAAATAAAAATACAGTATTTTGAAGGCAGGATAGCGTGAAGATAAATGGAAGTATGCAAGCAAAGTTTACCTTCTCTGTGTTAAGAAAACACACAGGATTGTTTGGCTCAAGTGTTTCTTTCAACCATGTTTCTGAAGAATCTGCAAATAATTCCAGCTCCAGCTTCAAGTTTTTTAAGTTTGGCAGGATAACAGTGGCTTTGGACACTTTCTCTGAGCCACATTCCAATTTGCCTTCATACACCAACTTGTTACTTAGTGACATAATTTTACTATGGAGTTTAAAAACAAAAGCAGTTTTAAGTCTTATAGATTGAAATTTACATTAAAAAAAAATCACTAGTAACTGAAATAGTTTTAAATACCTATTCATTCTGTACTGCACAGTTAACTGGACAACAGCATTCTTGTTTTGTTCCAGTCTCTTAAACAAACTTTCACTCATGCCATGATCTCTGTTAAAAAATATCAGATGTGTAAGTCAGTGCCTTGAAAGTCGACTTGTTGCCCCAACACCACACACGTTTTGTTTTTCCAATAGCATTTTATCTTACCTTGCTTCTGTGTTGTGTACAAGTGGAGGTAGCTGTTGATGGTCCCCCACCAGCACAAACCTATGTGAATAGAAGAGTGGACCCAGGCAGATTGGCTGGCTTATTTGAGAAGCCTCATCCACTATGCAGAAGTCAAACAGTTTCCGAGCAAAAATTGGATGGTTTACTCCCATGCACGTTGTTGCAACTACTGGCTGAAAATTTGGACATATCTTACAGATAAAAAGGTATTTTCTTCCCTTTTCCCATTTCATATTTTAAATACAATTTCTACATGAATAAGTCTGACCTCTAATCAAATAAAGCTACATTTTTTAAAAAACCCATTAACCCTTAATACTGGGAGTCTAAGTTTTAAATAGCCCTTAAACTCCATATAATCCAAAAACTTTACAATATATTGATTTACAAACAAAACAAAAGTAGTTCTGGAATAGAGAGATTAGCATCCAGTTCAGGATTCATTCCTGCTAAGTGTTTAGGATTCTATTTTTAAATTTAATTAAACAAATATGGAGCTTGTGAATGGTGCTGGACTGACTGCCCTCGAGACTGGTGTCTGTGACAGAGACCACTTGGTGTTAACTGGCAGGAGGCACAGGAGTGCACTGGTTGTACAGGTTCCCCTGGGTCAGATATCTGCATAATAGTTCACCAAAGGGTGGCACGTGAGATTTGTTGTTGAGAAAGTTGATTGTCATAATAATTGAAAAATATATGTATGGCTAATACTTAAGGAGTTCGATATCTATCCTGAAAACGATGCTCTTAAAGTTGTAGAGCTAGGCAGGTCACCAGGCAGTGACTATCTCAGAGATATTCCCTTCAGACAGAAGATGATGGACATCCATCTCCCTGTCTGGCCACTTGTGTATTATATACCTACAATACACTGTATGCCTATTTGCATACTGAGCAAGATGCGCATTGAGATATTGTGAATTTTACAAGAGGAAATCGACAGGAAGAAAAACAGCAAGGGGGTGTCCTGCTTATGAATCAAGACAAAAGATTGATCCCATATAACTTAGTGTCTTGGATTGCACTCCAAATCTTTCACCTAGGAGACAAACTTACAGCAGGATTGTCTCATGAAACAAGGGTCACAGCCAGCTGGCTATGTAACGCTGCAAGGATTTTGGGTGAGCAATACTCTACTAGACATGAGACTTGTTAATCAAGTCTAGGCTCAGAATGTGTGTTATTTTTTGTACGTAACCATTTGTTTCCAAAATTTCTACTTCCTATTACTTGAATTGCTATGCTTTGCGAAATAAACAGATTTACCATGAAATCAAACATAAGTGCTGTTAGTTAAGCCCAGCAGTAATCTGAGGTAGAACTGGTAAATTGGGGTATACTTTTTCTTTGGAATATGCTGCAAGTGTCCAATGGACCAGGGGCTGAACATTCTAAGGACACACGCGGAGGGCTTGAGTGTGCCTATTGCTAATCTACAGAATGATAGTGGGGCCTATGGGGCCTAGAGGGGAGTGTTTCTGTTGCCAGTGGCTGGTGGGGGGGGTGGCAGGGGTGCTGACGCATGGCAGGCACAAACAAGACTTCTTCACACTAAGGACAGGTGGTAGCAAAGTGCATCAACTCTGGGTATCTCCAGGAAGTGTCACAGTGTCCCTGTTCTCTGGATTAAAGACATATATGGTGATGGGGTGAGGAAGATTGCACTGCCAACTGCACCCTGACTGAAGTGATCAAAGGTAAAAACGTAAGTAACTTCCCATACCAATTTAGTCCTCTGCTTCGCTGCAGAGCCTACCAACAAGACAACTAACAGAGTTTTTTGTGATGTAGACACTTCCTGTAAGTTCTCTGGGGCAATGACAGTCTTAGTGGTGAGAGAGAGAGTGTGTGTATTTATTATTATTTTATGAGTCTAGCACAATGGGGCCTCAGTCAAAGATCTTCAGGCACTATTATTATACAAATAGAACATCAAATAGAAGTGAACCATGACAAACCAGCATTTCATTTCACACAAGCAAAAGAAATGCAAAAAAAACCCACACACCTCACCACAACCCACACACCCGACTCAGATGGTAACCTGATTCACAATAGACAATGGCCAAACTTGAATTGATGACAGAAATTGAGGATCTCTTTTCTGATCACTGAGGCACCCAGACCCTTCTGAGGTAAGTTTTGTCTCTGTACAGCATTTGTAATAGATAGACTAATTTATACTGTCCTAAATATATTGCAGGACTACTGAACATTATTTTTCTTACTTGATTGTTATAGAGTTCCTCCAAATGAGTTATAGATTTAATTGATTTGGATCTGCAAATTTCTTCCTCTGTAAACTTCCGTATGTCTGGATGAACCTTCTGAGCTCGCCCCAAGCGCAAAAATCCTACTTTGAACCTGGCTAACTTCAGCAGGATATTGTCAACAGCAGTGTGTGTAAAACTTGTCAGCAGAACACTGAAGCCACAGGCATAAAGAATTCTTACCTAAAATAGGAGGAGTAGCAAGGAGAGAAAAAAGAAAAACCCAGATATTAGCTTCAATATAGGAATCAGTAATTCCTTTCTTAAAAGGATAATTAGTCTACATTTTTCTAAATTGGTGTTGGACCTAGGAAGCCAAAAAGTCATATGAGGGGACAAGATTCCCAAGCAGGCCCTTGTCTACACTGGGATTTTACCCACCAATGTAAACCCTCTGTCTCTAACCAGTGCAGCACAATTTGTATGGGGTAAGCTTCACCAGTGTAAATCAGGCCAACATTAGGAGTTTTCACTAGTGCAGCTACACCAGCACTTAATATCCCAGTGCAGACAAACCTTGGGTTCTCACACCAGATCTACTGCTAATGAAGTGCTTGTTTCCAAACCTCAGATCTACTTCAAAATTGGAAGATTTTATTGTAGTCTGGTGCCAAAGGATTGTAACAGCATTAAAACATTGTAAATTGATCAATATGTCATCACCCACTTCCAGGATGGGACTGGTGGACGGGATTTAATAAATAAATAAAAATAAAAGACACACCACTTGACATCAAAGGATACATTTTGTCATTCTACTAGTGCTAATGTTCTTTATTGTAAAGCTGGCTCCATATTTATTTCAATGTAAATGACAGACAGCAGTCCTGTATAAATCTCAATTGTGAAGAGGATGCTTCACATACAGCTTATTTGATGCTTGCCCTCCAAGCTTTTAAATTAACAATTTACTTCTAACATTAGGTCACATTATGGTCTTACTAGAGCACATATTGTAGTAGTTTTTCCTGTTCCAGGCATACCCACGATGAGCGTGTAATCTTTTGAAAGTAGCACTTGTTTCATTGCCTGTTTCTGAGGCTTATTCAGACCTTTAATTAGAAAAAGAAAAAAGTTAAATATTTGTAGTTAATCCTATATGCAACCTGAACTGCTAGTTCTCCCCACTAAAAACTCCTCATCATAACAAAAAGATAACTTGTTTACTGGTGCATAATTTTTGATAACACTATAAATGGTATCTAAAGACTTTATTTAAAAATACTGAAATGTAGATAAGAAGGTATTCATTGTCTATCCTGGCTCCAGAAGTACTAAATTAATCTTAATAGCTTATGATTTGTTCCTCCCTTTCTTAATAGCTTATGATTTGTTCCTCCCTTTCTTCCTCTACACAGGATCTCAAATATGGGTTTCCATTTTGTTGAACAAGAGTGACATGTATGCATTTTATCTCCCCTAGAAGCAAAGATGCAGGCAAGAGCAGCTTGCTATTTAAGATAAACATTAGAACAGAGTTCATTTTCCCAGTAGAGAACAGATGCAAGCTACCCAGCCTAGGTTAAGCCCAGATAAAACTCAGGCTTTGTCTACACTGGAATTTCGTCAGCAAAACTTTTGTTGTTCAGGGGTGTTAAAAAAACAGAAAACAAACCCTCAAATGACAAAAGTTTTACCAACGAAAAGCGCTGGTGTGAACAGTGCTTTGTCAGCAGGAGTGCCTGCTGACAAAGCCGCTGCCGCCCGTGGTTGTGTTTTTTTTGTTTTTTGTTGTCAGCAAGAGAGTTTTCTCCTTCCGACTAACAGCTACACTGCGCACCTTTTAGCGGCACAGCTGTAGCGTCACAGTCGTGTCGCTAAAAGCAAGGTAGTATAGACAAAGCCTCAGCTGAAACAGATAAGCAGGAAGAAATGTTTAAACTAATAGGTAGGTGTTTCAAGTGCACTTTCTACTAGAAGTCATTATCTTTAACCTTTAACAGTGTGTTTTGCAGTCTTAGAGTCATTCTTTACCCATTACTACTTCTGAATTCTCAAGTACACACAGCTCTTCTTCCTTCTGTTCCCCCTACCCCTTTTGCTGCCAGCCAGGAGGCTGTACCCATTCCTATCTGATGCAGACCTTAACACAATAATCAAAATTTTAGCCTCTAGACTAGTTTACTACAAGTTACTGTATCTAGGGCTACCCCTGAAAAACACCTGGACACTACAGATGGGGGGGAGGGGGAAGAGAAGAGAGACTGCTACAAGTACATAACACTACCTCAGTGTTTCACAGAGGCTACATATTTGCTTCCAGTGTTGGTTATGATCTAGAAAGCCTCAGGTGATTTGGGGCCAAGTTATCCGACAGATTCTCTCTCTGCCCCCCCCATGGAAGTTAAAATCTACAGGGTCAATTTTGTTTGTTCTCACAGTTACACTCTATGGGCTAGTAAAAGGGTGTTTTTAGTGAAAGGTAAATCTCTCTTGAACCTGCTCCCTCCAATAGTCTGCAAGAGGAAGAAATTAAAGCACTTAAATGCGCACCTTTTTACTGGTTTAGGACTAATTTAATAGTAGAAATAAGGGCAAGTTTGAGTTGCTCAGATCTGAATCTTAAAGTGGAAAGGCTCACACTTTATTGATGCAAGGTGCCAGGTGCTTTGTAATTGATGTATATATTTCTAAACAGATTAATTATGCCAGTCAATGCATATGAGAAGTCCTACAAAAATAAAGAAATATTTAAGCTGCTATTATGAGTTAAATATAATGTGTACCCTTTAAAATGTTTGCAACTGTTTCCTTTGCTTCAGGAGGAAGAACAGAGCTCAAGTGCTGGATGAACTGTGGTTTGTGGAAGTCAATTATTAAGTTACGAAGCTTTTCACTAGGGAGGGGGGAAAAAAGGAATTAGACAAAATTACTATCAGTGAGAACATTTATACAATTACTAAACAATATTTGAAAACAATTCAATTCTACAAACCTGGCAGAAGAATTCTCCATCAGTTTAGAAAGATTTCTTAGGGGGGCATCAATACCAGAAATTCCTTCTTCATGATCTAGCCTAAATATAGTGTCCTTAGGGAGTTTAGATAAGTTCCTGAAAGACATAATAGGAATAATAAGCAGGAATATAATTGCCTTTGCTTCCACGTCTGCTTATTGCTTATAGACCTCCTATGGCATTGTTGTCAGTATGTTGCCTGATGTATGCAGGCAGCCTGAAACAATAGCTCCAAGAAGGAATAAACTACCCCATTCATGTCAGCAAGGTGAGAACTCTGAAGCCTGATCATTTAAATCAGCAGTGGTACCCATTTCACTGGTGATGAAAGCATTCAAGCAGGGATGCTGGAACTAGGAGTACTGGAGGTGTGGCAGCACCTTCTGGCTTGAAGTGGTTTCCATCATATATAGTGTTTATAGTTTCGTTCAATGGCTTTCAGCACCCCCCCATTATAAAAGTTATTCCAACACCACTGCATTCAAGAAAGAAAAGGGATGATATAAAGATCCACAGAGTCTATGAATAGCATCTTATTTTGTTGTCACAAATAGATGGAGCTTGGAAACATGCCATAATATTTTGCTTATTAGCTAACAGCCTAGGTAATTGGTGGACAACTCCTGGGGGGACACACAAAACACACACACACACACAGGTTCTCAGGCCTAGCCCAAGTTTTGCTATTTGAATTCACTGTGGGGCTTTTATTTTTGTTTTTTATGATGGTGGGCATTAAAAAAAAAAAGTGCTTAATTTTAGATTGTAAAAAAAGCACTCACATACTTCCTTTCAAACAGCCATATTTTTCTGTTTATATTACCTGTCCAATAAACAGGAAACTGTTGTCACATTGACCTCTTTAACATAGCCAGCAGACAAGCCAAGTAATGTCTTCTCTCCACTCACAACAACTCTATCTCCTACCAACAGGTTTGTTCCAGGCATGGTACCATTTTTACGCTGGAAATAATGTAGATATTGTCCTTCAGAAGCTTCCTGCACATGTTCGACTCTGATCATATTTCCAATGCAGTCTCCAGCCTTTTCTCTATGAACACATTAAAAATAAAAGTGTAAGCTGCCTTGAGTAATTTTCTAGAAGTAGCTTTTTAATCAGTTTAAGATTGAATAGTAATTCATTTTAATGTCTTACAGTAGTTTTGTTTGACCATATTGGCTGTCTTTTTCTGCCCAAGACAAATGTACTAGCTACGTTCCAAAGCCCTGATCAATTCAAGACTGGATATCTTTCTAAAATATATATTCTAGCTCAACCATAAATTATGGGATTGAAGCAGGAATTAATTGGTGAAATTATATGGTGTGTGTTATTCAGGTCAGTCTAGATCACAATGGTCTCTTCTAGCCTTAAAAAAAAAAAAAAAAACAAACTACCATCTATGACTACTACATTTCTATCCTACCTGTAGCAGGGTGGACACCTGCTCCTGCCTGGAAGGGCCTAAGATAGCCCAGGGAGCAGGCAGTGTGAAGGCTGAGCTGACTGGGGGAAGTGGCTGCAGCCGGGGCCACGCCCCAAACAGACTCAGCAGGCCCTATAAAGGCAGGGAGCCAGAAGCTCAGACAGTCTCTCGCTGCACTTAGAGAGAGAAGAGCCTGGCTGCAGGGAGCAGAGCAGGGGAAAGGCTGAGGAGCCCCAGCCTGGAAAGCCCCAGGCTGCGGCCTAGCATAAGGCCAACAGGTACTGGGGGTTGCAGAGGGCAGCCCAGGGCTAGGCCAAGGCAGCAGGTCCAAACCCCCCTTGCCAGTGATGAGTGGCTGATACTGCAGTCTGCCCCAGGGAGCGGGGGCTTGATGGTGACTGGCAGTGGCCTGGTACTGAGGCAAGGTGGGGATAGTGGGTGGGGGTTCCCCAGGGAGGGGAGACCCAGATCTGTGGGTACTGCCAGAGCAAGGGGCACTGGGGTCCTGGGAGGGGCACGGGGCCAGAGTAGAGGTGGATCACCGGCCTGCAGAGGGCGCTCCAGATGCTGGATGAGCTAATTCCCCGAAGCAACCAGTAGGGGGCGCCGCAGGGGTGAGTTCCGCCCCTTACACTACCCTATCAGATGTTATTTCCCAAAAGGGAAAGCGATAAAGCTGGAAGCAAGCATATGTGGGCTTTAAAACAAAAGTACATGGCTTGTTTTGCGAAACTCCCAGATAAGTGGTCTACAGAGTCAACACAGTGGAGATTACTCAAGGTAAGTCAAAGTATTACATTCTAAAACAAAGGTTGTCTCTCACTATAATGTAAGTTTGATTTTTAGAGCTTCAGTAGTAAAATGTAAATATTACTGCCCATGCTTCACTGAAACAGTCTCTTACTGCATTTCACCAATAAAGTTATGCATGGCTGCTGGTGAGATTAACAGGAAATGATGCATTACCATGAACCCTCAGTCCACTTTCAGCCACCTATGGAGCAGCCTGCACTAGCAATACTACCCAGAGCAGAATACAGCCTGTCAAGAGCCTTGATTCAGGGAGGCAATGCAAGGAGCTGGGGTGGCAGACAATATCCAGCTGCACACATCAGGGAGGTGAGGCTAATAAAAGTATTACCTTCATTCTTATAAGATTGCAAAGCACAATTTATCATCTTCCTGGGTCTTTTGTAGTTCCCCTCCTCCCCCCAAGAAGCACCTAACAGGTTGCTTATATCATACCACCAGATCTACCAACCCAATACTTTTGATAGACCCCTCCCCCTCACAGATGAGCTAGCACTTCCTGCTATCTCCGGTAACTGTATATCAGAGTATTTACCCAAGGATTGAAAGAAAAATCTCGTCTCTCACAGGGGAGACAATGAGTTACAAGAAACCAAGCAGGTAAGAGCTGTCCATAGACAATGCCCTCACTTCCAACTTACCTTTCTGAAGCAGGCATCAGCCATATATTTTTACGTCCCTTTTTGCCCTCTCCGCACTGTGACTCCAAGGTTAACATCAGATACCACAGGCTGAAATACTGTAAGTGAGACAGTTTCAGATGCTGGGTCTCTTTTTCAATAATGGGTACCACAGCAGGAGGAATAAGGACATTATCCATCTGTTGCTCTACAGCTCTAAAAATAGACGGAAGCATCAAGTTAAGATGACTTTTCCTTTTTTTCTTTTAAGACTACATATGCTTAATAAATTCAGTAGCATTTATACCATAAGGTAAAATACAAAAGCTAAATGAAAATATCTATTTGAACAAATCAAACTTGGGGGAAGAGCATCCTATTCCAAGTCTTTACATGGGGGCATGAAATTCCAAATACAGAACCTGTTCCTACATCCCTTATTTACACCAGTACTTTCATATTAGTGACTGGATGTCCCCGGTAATAATTTGGCATGGCCACAGATGAAAAGTTCACTTTTTTTATTTTCAATAATTCAAGCATAATATTTTCTCTCTATTCACAAAACGAACCACAGGTGTGTAAAGAATCTGAAGGCTATATTTATTAATATAGCATAATTTTGTCTTCTGAACATGAAATCCCCTTATCTTATTTAATGTACATACTTCCATAACATACATAATGGGCTCGCCCCCCAACTGTTTCAAATGCAATACCTGTAGACTTTTTGGTATAGCGTCAAGTGTGAAAACAACACTTCTGAAAGGAAACAATTTTAACCTAACTAAAAATGCCAGGCAGCTTTAAGATAGTCTTTATTGGATGACACACTGAGACTGAATTTAAAAAGGAAAATATCACAGGAGTATAGGTGATTTAAATTTGAAAACTTATTGTGTGTAGGCATGTGGGGCCAGATCTCCCCACCATATAATTTTAGGCATACAATTTTGGCCACGATGTTTAGGGATACACTCTCATACCCAATGCATAGAAATGTAAATCTGAAAAATTTTAATATACAAATGAATCACTATTATAATTAATAAAAGTTAATTTATTGAAAACCCAATTAATATCTTTGAGACTGCCTTTAATTGTATTCTTTTATCATGATAAAACAAATATAAAGTTCACTACCGTTGGACAGGCAAAAAAAATTCAACTTTTAAAACTAAGTGCAGAAAATGTTCAGAAGTTAGGATGCACTAAACAGTCATTAAGGGTTTGTCTATGGGGGATTTTTTTTTTAGTATAGCTCTAGCAGAATAATTATATCAGCATAGTTATGCCGGCATAACTCCCCATGTGGATGCCACTCTGGTGTAATTATTCCTCTTATAGCTATGACTGTCAATTACCTGTGTAGACAAGCCTTAAGATAAATCACAAATTTAGGCCCCAACCCTGCAAAGGCTTGTGTATATGACTTCAGTGGGACTAATCACAGAGTATAAAGATAAACAGTTAGGTAAGCCTCTGTAGAACAGGTTCTTAAATTGTCAAGGTTGGGGAAGAATCAATGGAGCAATACTTATCTTTGGAGAAAGTAATTGCATACCAAGGGCAAGTGTTAATCAATGCTGTGAAATCACCACAGAAAATCCAAAACTGATTTTTTTTTTTTTAAACTAAAGTGTTTACTATCCAAAGTCCGAACATTTCTTTTACCTGCTATAAAGAAAGCAGTTGTGCATTTGTGAGCAATATTTACAGGCCCGACTGTCATCAATTACAGGAGGCAAAGAGGCAAGTTGTGTTTGCTTATTTCCCAGGGCAGATTTACACATACTGTGGAATAAGTAAAATGCCAGTTGGTTTCTTAGCTTTAGTAATTCTGTAAAAATAAATAAATAAATTAAAAAAAGTTAGTCTTTCAGGGTTAGAAACAGGAAAAAAGTGAATATTTATGAATTGATTTGGAGCCCCAAACAATGGGCACATACATAACAAAAACAGTATTCATCAAAGATATTTTTGGTGTAGTGTATATTTTTTTATATCTAAAGTTATTCCAGGAAAATTAAGCATTCTTGTCAAAACAAATAACTTATCTCAATACTGTTTACTAGTTCCTGGAAATGGTACATCAACCAGTATAAATATTTTCAAGAGTGAACAATTTAGTAACTGTTAATGTTGAAAAAACCTCTTAGAAATTATAATAGTTAAGCACTGTTTTTGGGAAAAACCACCTCTCCTATCCATACGATTGCCAGACACAGGATACATATTGCCAGTTTTAAGGTAAAGAAGAAATCCAGCTTCAGGATCCACTCTTCGTTCTTGGTTCAACAAGGTGTACAGAACAACCTGAAGACATTTAAAAAATATATTAAAGTGTATTTTGATATTTACATAATATGCATAAGTCCTGTGAATACATTAAGGTTGTACAGTTAAGCAGCCTTATCATTGCCAACAAGATTACAAAGAATAAATGCTTATCTAATTAATGTTTTTCATTAAAGATTTCTCCCATAAGAAAAATCTCTAAAAAAGTTGAAATTTGAGAATTGCTTATTTAGTTGGTGATGCCGGAAGTAAATACTCATACTCTGCCACCTCTGTAACATTATACCTCCCCTTCTCTGGACCCTGAAGAGGCCTCTCTGTGGTACAGTAACTCCTCACTTAATGTTGTAGTTATGTTCCTGAAAAATGCGACTTTAAGTGAAAGGATGTTAAGCAAAGCCAATTTCCCCATAAGAATGAATGTAAATGGGGGGGGGGGGTGGTTAGGTTCCAAGGGAATTTTTTTTTGCCATACAGTACTATAGTTGGGAGGTGCCCCCACCTTACCTCACACAGGTACAGCCCACTGTAACTGGAGACAATGAGGCAGGCAAGGAGGCAGAAGGTGCTGTAGGCTAGGAGAAGCATGTTGCGCAGCAGCAGCGGCAGTTTCCCCTACTCTGCAAGGGGCAGGGGCCTCAACCCTCGGCCCACCCACGCCACCCCTTCCCCCAAGCCCCCACCCTTAACCCGCCTCTTTTACCCCTTTACTCCACATGCAGCATCCTGCTCCTCCCCCCTCCCCGCGGCAATCAGCTGGCTTGCGGCGTTCAGGAGGGAGGGGGGAGGAGCAAGGACTCAGCGCACAGGCTCCCCCCTCCCTCTCCTGCCCAAAGCAATCAGCTGGCTTGTGGCATTCGGGAGGGAGGGGGGAACCTGCACACTGAGTCCTCGCTCCTTCCCGCTCCCTCCTGAACGCCACAAGCCAGCTCATTGCCACAGGCAGGAGGCAGGGGGGAAGGCGCTGATCCGCGGCATCTGCCAGCAGGCGGGAGGGGCATAGGGGAGCTGCCAGCTGTGGACAAAGCAGGCAGCCAAAATGACATTATAGCGAAGCATTGCACAACTGTAAATGGAGCATGTTCTGTAACTGAGCAGGGACAGAAGATCGAAACAAGGTTAAGCAAGAGGACATTAAGTGGGGAGTTACTGTATCAGCTATGGAGGAATGAATAGTTACCCATCCAGCCCTGCAGAAATCTCCTGAAAGAGAACAAAATTTCAAGCTATATTCTCTCTTCTGCAAAGCCTCCCACAAAGGCTCTGGGGGTTAAAGATACAGGGTCTCCACACAATGATCCTGGTTTCCTCCACTGGGGCCAATAAAGAAGACTCAGCAAAAGGCTCCTCAGTGAGATTACCTCCTCACTCCCTTATGGAAATCTGGACCTGTGCTTGAAGGTGGTAGTTTGTAAACACTTCCACATTCCTCAATTCATCATTCATAAATACAGGTTTGAGATCATCATAAGCCATCCATAATACCTAATTATATTACATATAAACTGGTTCAGCCATCATTTATTAGATGACGTGCAAACGAGTATATTACAATTGTGTATGCTGAACATTTAACATTTCTACCTGACTTCTGTGTTCTATGGAGTTAGATTCCTTGCCAGTTTTAAGCTCCAATGGCATTATCTTATATTGCGTTCCAGACTTGCGGTGTATTTTCACACCAACTGTAACATCAATCTTGCCCTTTAATCCAAACCTGGGAGACCAGATATTCTCTTCAATATCCAGGAACTCTGTAACTTCAATATTACAAGATAAATCTTCTATTTTTCCTTCACTTGGTCTAGGAGGAAAACAAAACAAATTTAAAAAACAAGTAACTTTGTCATCACCTGAAGAGTTACAAGACTACTTTAGAAACAGACATAAGCTGCTGTATTTCTCTAAACAGATACCCATGAGAGTTGCAAAGATTTAAATCTTCACAGGGAACTTCTGTTAGTGTACATGCACTGCAATGGCAAAAATATTTACATGTGTAGTATTAGCCATTAATTTAAGATGGCTAGAGTGTTAAGGCCCACTCAAGCAAACCTTCTATATGTGGATCAGGCCTCAACTCAAAAGGCTACCTTAAATTGTACACTGATGTGGTAATTTCTCAGTCTGAAGAAGTTATGTTTTTAAAAATGTAATTCAAATGTTTGTTTCAGATGTGCAAAAGTATATAATTTAAAGTGTCATGAATTCCTTCTGAAGATGACTTATCTGATCTTCAAAATATTTATCCTTTTTATAAGTTACCTTGAAGTTAACACTATTTAAAAAGCACTTTATAGTTAAATTGGCACTGTTGAGGAATAAAAAGGAAATAGAGCACCAGGTGACTGACCATTACATCCCTGGGAGCAGGCAGCCAAATGGCAGGGAAGCATATGCAGGAAGAAAACTTTGCAATGACCAAGTATGATGATAGCCAGATTTTCAATCTTAACTACATATTTTTATAGCTTAGTCAATTGATCAAATAACCTCGTTCTTCCAATGCTAAAATTTCTACTCTGTGAATTGGCCAACACTGAGTACTGTGACTAGAAACTTTAAGAACAAAAGGTGTTATTTCTACAAGATCCATTCTCCATCACCATGAACACCTGTAATATTGTTTCACAATCAACGCAATTGCAGCTAAACAAGTAGCTCGCTGTGGACCAAGTCATTTGTTGCATAACAAGGCCAACTTTCTAGACAGCGAGGCCATGAGTCAGCTCCACATCAATAAAAGCAGACAAGAATAAAGGTTTTTGCTTTTAAAATGAAGATGAACCAAACAAGTTAATGAGACAAAGTTAAGTAATTTCACTAGTGATATTTGCTAGATAACAATAAAACAGGTTTTGATGTGCAAGTAATGTTTTCTTACAGTTTTAGCTGCATTTTGTTGTGGTTAGCTTGACTAGGTTTGTGCATGAAGTCTTCCGCCCATTTAGATATTGATGGAACATATTCTTCTATCTCTTGAATGATTTCTTCTTGTTTCAGATTTAAGTAGTACCTGTAGAAGTGAACCCATACACGTTGAGTACTACATGGAAAATAAGGAATGATATAGGGTGAAGGAGAATAGATTCAAAACTGAATATGGAATCTAGTTTATTTGGGCCTCCATTCTGCAAAGACTTACACAAAAGTGTCTAACTTCCTGCACTGTAGGATTGCTCACTATGTGAAGTTAAGAGTGTGCCGTAATGGAGCATCTGAGACAATTAGTTATAAACAGCTATAAAGAAAAATTAAATCTCTGCTGAAAGATTTACACACAAATATTTGTGCACTCTGAAGTAGTTTACTAAATATTAGCCTCAGTTAAAAACAAAAGGAAAGGCTTCAAAGGGGACTATGAACGTTTATGTGAACACAGTCACAGGATACTCTACTATAATGTTAGGCAGCACTAACTAAGGACTAGATTAGTGGTATTCTGTATTATCAGGTCTAGATTTCAAACCTGACATCCATTATCCTTAAGTTTATTTATGCATTAGAATTACTTAAATTGAATTACATGTCTCAATTTTAATTCAAGTTCAGAGTGATGATAGGAGTGGCATTTTAGTTTATTTTAAAGCGATGACAAAATTAGACACTAAAACAACTGAAGGAAAATACCCCAAAAAAACAAACAAGAAACCTGCCACAATAGCTACCAACAGAGCAAGTAGAAGAGCAAGAAA
Source organism: Emys orbicularis (assembly GCF_028017835.1). NCBI lineage: Eukaryota > Metazoa > Chordata > Testudines > Emydidae > Emys > Emys orbicularis. Next base: position 45,794,345 of record NC_088689.1, on the reverse strand, counting down.
TAGCTTTAGATAAAAGGAAATATTGCTGCTATGGTTAACTCACATGGGAGAATAAGACCCCAATCTGAGAATTGGGACAAATATATTTCTTATCAATTCAGTATATTTGAACTTCTAACTGTCCATGGACAAGTGACCATTGAAATTTTTCCCGCAGCCTGTGATTTAGAAAGTACTTTCTGCACAACTTAAGTTCATAATTAAGGTTATGTTTTAGTCAGGTATTTTTAGTAAAAGTCATGGACATATCATGGGCAGTAAATAAAAATTCACAGGCTCGTAACCTGTCCATAACTTTTACTAGAAATACCCCTGACTAAAACTGGGTGAGGGAGGAAGAGTTTGGTGGGCCTGGGTGCTGGGCAGGGGGGCGCAGGTGCTTGGGGAAGCACCACGGGTGCTGCGGAGGGAGGGCGCAGGTGCTCGGGGGGCAAGTTGCGGCCCGTGGGGGGGCGCACTCCAGGTGCTGGGGGGGGGGGGGGAGGGAGGAAGTCGTGGCCCTGGGGAATGGGTGCTGGGGGTGGGACTGGGGCAGGCTCCTTACCCAGCTCCAGGGAAGCAGCGGCCCCAGCTCCCTAGAGCTACCTCCGCTCTGCCCCAAGCCCCAGTGCTGCAGCTCCCATTGGTTGGGAACCGTGGGAGCTGTGGGCGCAGTACCTGGCTGCAGGCAGAGGCAGCATGTGGAGCTAGGGGAGCGGGGGGGGGGGGAACCCCCCTCCCCAGGTAAGCAGCAGCCCCAACCCTGAGCCCCCAAACTCCTGCTGCTGGGGGACGGGGGCAGGAGGGGGCAGAGACTGTCCCAGCAGCAGCCAGTGCAACTGAGCCGGGGACTGTCCGAGTTGCTCAGGCGCCTCCTGGGTCAGCCACACGGGGCTGCTGCAGAAGTCACGGAATCCATGACTTTCGTGACAAAGACGGAGCCTTATTCATAATTGATGGACTTTGTAGCAAAGTTAATCAAAGTCTTGAGATTAGCATCACAAATCTGATAGCCTTCAGATCAAAATGTAGAATCTAATACTTTCACTTTTGGCCACAAATACAAAATTGGAGTTTGGGAATTGAAGAGAGATGTCTGTAACTGTTAGTGTGTTTAGCTAGAATTTAAGATGAGTGGCATAAAATAATTAGATTAATAATGTAAAAATGAGAGGCCTCACTGCTTTGTCAGTTGAGAATTTTCTAGGGATCAGCACAGTATTTTTTTAAATTGCGTTTGTCACATTTCGCTAAGGTTTGAAAAACTCATGAAAATCTAATATCCCAGGCCAAAAAAATCCACTTGCCCACCCTGCCAAAAGAAGAATTTTACTCACCTCTCCCAAGTGGCTATGATTTTGAAGGCTTATTTAGTTGCTGAATTCAATTTAAATAAAGTATTTTTACTCTCAGACCAGGAAGTGTCTTTATAAAAAACATGAATACCTTCTACAAATATTATTTTGGTGGAATATTCTTCAATTAGTAATCCTACTTCTGAATATCCTGCACTTTAAAAGAGTTATTGCACCACAGACAACACTTAAACTGGAAGACAGAACTATTATCATCTTCCATCCTTCAAATCTAGACAGATATCTGCAATGTCACTTACATTTCTTTTAGATACTTTGGTCCATGGACAGTTCTGAAGGCAAGTTCTTGTAGTTTTTTGTGTGCAAAGTTATTTGTTACTCCTTGCTGGAAAGTTTCATGAAGGATTGTACCAATCAGCATCTGCCGTGAACTGGACTCACAACTCTACAAGAAAAAAAAAAAAAAATCACAACCAGCAATACATTTTACTGTAATGTACATAAAACGGGTCATAAATCCTCATGAGTAAGCCCTTTTTTCGTTAGGGTTGCCTTCTAACATCCCCTCTAAATTTTCTTTTTTTTTCTGAGTGGGTTACAGACTCCACTGAGCACTAAATTTTTGTCCATGGGCAAGCTTGCACTTTTAAGTCTTCTTACAATATATTAATATATAAAGAGTGTAAGCTGTTTTTTCATGTGACTTAGCAGGAATACATACACATATGGGCGACATAGGCATACATAGCAGTGATTTGAGTACCTATTAGCTTTCAAGAGTTTTAATTAAAAACCACAGAGATTTAGAAACCCATGAAAGCAGGAGCCTCTCCCAGGAGCTTCAGCCCTTGTGAGAGCCCCTGCGTGCACACTCTCTCTCTCTCTCTCTCTTTCTCACTCCCCCCTTACCCCTCCCTGCTGGTTCAATACTTTCTGCAGGTAAGGCATTTTAGGATCTTCCCCTCTCTGCCAAACAGTCAGCTCTGCTCGACACCATGGTCCCCAGGAGGGAGTTGCCACTGCATCCCAGAATGCATGGACCAGTCACCCCTATCCAAACAGCAGAACGGCACCGCCCCCACGCAGGCAGCAGCGGGCTCATTTCAGCACCCCCAACCCTTGAATGCTGCTGCCAGCAGTAGGGACCAGCCTCTCCTCAGTCCACTGGAATGGGACCATGAACTCTCCCCACTCCTCTGCATTCAAATCAGGCTGCTTCCTCACCCATGCTACCTGGGAGGCAACAGGGAGAGAACAGGAAGATTTTCCCTGCTTTCAGTTCCTGCGCCTAGATCCAACCCTGGCTTGCAGCAGCCCGAAGCTGCAATTACAGGTAAAGTCCTGCTCAGAACACAAGGAATTTTCCAGTGAACTTGGCTGCAAAGCTCCACAAAGTCTCTGATAATGTGCAAACTAAGATTTTTCATAGGCTTATAACTTGGCCAAATTTCAGCAGATTTTCACATGAATGGCAAAAGGCACAGCCCAGACAAACGCCACTATCGGCCAATGTTCATGTCCCTGCTCCAAAGCATGGACTTTTTTCGATGTGATTTGTCACTAGTTTTAAAATTTTATATTCCATGGTTTCACCACTTACCCTGAACTTTTCACTCAGTACTGCTTTTCTCATACATCGAATACTATTTGATACTGTAGTGCCAGAAAGCAGCAAGTCTGGGTACAGAATTAGATATCCAGAGTCTCTATTTATTATCCAGGTACCAGAATGACAATCTCCTTCTAAGTGAATGATGTCTCCTGGAACTACTGGAACAGAATACCTGTAAAGTAATTACAAATTGCAATAACAATTTGCAAGACGTAAGGATATATTGGAAATGAAGTTCATATTCCAAAATCAGAGTAAACCATCCAATTTTTCAAGAAGTTAGCCTGGAGAATCCACTGAAAAATTAAATAAAAAGCAATTTACACTAGTAAAACAAGTACACCTCTACCCCAATATAACACGAATTCAGATATAACGCGGTAAAGCAACACTCCGGGTGGGCGGGGCTGCGTGCTCTGGCGGATAAAAGCAAGTTCGACATAACGCAGTTTCACCTATAACACGGTAAGATTTTTTGGCTCCCGAGGACAGTCTTATATCGGGGTAGAGATGTAAGTGTTTCTATAACAGTCAGTGAAAATCAATCTTAATATTTGTGAGAAAGCATGCTTCCAAAAAATTGCACAAAATTTCCATTTTACAGACAAACATACAGATACTCAAATAATTCAACCCTCACCAAGTAAGAGCAGTCTCACAAACTAATCCAATATATTTTGCACTCAGATCTTGTACATAATCATGGACTTTGTACAGAACTGCATTTCTACTCATTTACAGTAATGTCAAATAAAAATCTTACAGAATTCTATCAGTTCTATATAGCCTCATTTGAAAGTAAAATCTAAGAAGTTTTTAAGAACTGCAGTAACTACTTCAGAATAGAACAGAATCAGGAAGATGTTCTACCAGATTATCCAATGTAATAAGACATTTGAGAAGAAGTACTTGCCAATGCCCCTTATAAATGCAATCAAACTCTGAAAATATGTCATCCCTACCAAGATTTAATTCTCTACCACAAACTTTGCTCTTCTTGAAAGCCTGTCTTTAACTTATTTAAAGTGATTGCTTTTTGGCATTGCCCTATTTTCATATAACTGAAGTTTGCCAACTGCTTTAGCATCTGGAGTAGAGCTCCCACAAACTGAGCCCATGAAATCCAGAGGATAGGGATTCTGCATTAAACTAGTTCCGCTGTATTTTCTCCTAAACAGCTACTCTCAAATTTAGTGATCTGAAATGAAATTAAGTTTATGACATTCTTACTGAGACTGTATATCTTGAAAAAGTGCAACCTACATACTTTACAGAATCACTTTTCCTGGAAGTCATGTCGCCTCAGGAAGCAAGAGATTCTTGCATTCAATCAATGTTGCTTCCTTTGCCTACTAATTATTATCCTCTATAATTTGTCATAAGCTCTTTTTCTGTTCAGTGGTGCTAAAGTTAGCATAGGTGTTTCAATCAGCTTGTGTAATACCCAATTCTGCAAGGACATCTCTGTATATTTGCATCAGTTCAATTAGCTCAAACCTGGGACCAGTACTAACTGCTGCAATTAGCACATCAAACGTAAAACTACCCACTTACAATTTCACCATTTTGCATGTTTGTTAGAGTATTATTAAGCCATGACAAAATTATGTGAAAACTGTCAGACAATATAATTGACATTTGATACCAGCTGCTCTCAAGATTAATAAAAGGCACTAACATGTTGATATTATATTAAGTCAATGTATTAAGATAATATACTCTGAATTTTGTTTTAATCTAAGACAGTAAAAAACTAAAGCTGTGGATTAATCACAGTTAACTCATGCGATTAACTCTAAAATTGCGATTAATCGCAAGTTTTTTTTAATCACACTGTTAAATAGAATACCAATTGAAATTTATTAAATATTTTTGGATGTTTTTGTACATTTTCAAGTATATTTATTTCAATCACAATACTGAATACAAAGTGTACAGTGCTCACTTTACAGTGAAAATATTTGTAATAAAAAATATAGAAATGATAAACAAGAAATAGTATTTTTCAATTCACCTCATACAAGTACCGTAGTGCAATCAATCATGAAAGATAAACTTAATTATGTACAAAAAAAAACTGCATTCAAAAATAAAACAATGTAAAACTTTAGCGCCTACAAGTCCACTCAGTCCTACTTCTTGTTCAGCCAATTGCTCAGACAAGTTTGTTTACATTTCCAGGAGAAAATGCTGCCCGCTTCTTGTTTCAATGTCACTTGAAAGTGAAAATAGGTGTTTGTGTGGCAGTGTTGTAGCCGGTGTCGCAAGATATTTACGTGCCAGATGCACAAAGATTCATATGTCCCTTCATGCTTCAACTACCATTCCAGAGGACATGCGTCCATGCTGATGACGGGTTTTGTTCGATAATGATCCAAAGCAGTAAGGACCAATGCATGTTCATTTTCATCATCTGAGTCAGATGCCACCAGCAGAAGGTTGATTTTCTTTTTTGATGGTTCGGGTTCTGTAGTTTCTGCATCAAAATGTTGCTCTTTTAAGATTTCTGAAAGTATGTGCCACACCTCATCTCTCAAATTTTGGAAGGCACTTCAGAGAGTCTGAAACCTTGGGTTGAGTACTGTACCTATTTTTAGAAATCTCACACTGGTCTTTGTGTTTTGTCAAATCTGCAGTGAAAATGTTCTTAAAATGAACATGTGCTGGGTCCGAGACGCCTATAACATGAAATACATGGCAGAAGGTGGGTAAAACAGAGTAGGAGACATACAATTCTCCCCCAAAGAGTTCAGTCACAAATTTAATTAACACATTATATTTTTAACGAGTGTCCTCAGCATGGAAGCATTGGTGGCCGAAGCATGAAGGGGTATATGCGCTTCTCGGCTCTATGAGCTAAGATGTGAAAAAAATTATCTAAGTTATATCTGGCATGTAAATACCTTGCAATTCTGACTACAAAAGTGCCATGCGAACACCTGTTCTCACTGGCAGATGACATTGTAAGCAAGAAGCTGGCAGCATTATCTCCCGCAAATGTAAACAAACTTGTTTCTCTGAGCAATTAGCTGAACAAGAAGTGAGTTGACTTGTAGGTGATAAAGTTTTACATTGTTTTATTTTTGAATGCAGTTTTATTGTACATTTGTAAGTTCATCTTTCATGATAAGAGACTGCACTACAGTATTGTATGAGGTGAATTGAAAAATACTATTTCTTTTGTTGTTTTACAGTGCAAATATTTGTAATAAAAATATAAAATTAGCACTGTACATTTTGTATTGTGTTGTAATTGAAATTAATATTTGAAAATGTAAAAAACTTCCAAAAATATTTAAATAAATGATATTCCATTATTGTTTGATCAGTTGACACTCCTATAAAAAACCCACCCAGAAGAGCATGCAGAGAACTAGTTCATCATCTAACACCATATCCCCATCACAGAAAATGTTTATATTTACATATCGGTTACCAGTCATTCCTTAGAATACACAGTTCTGTATCTTCAAGTGATTGAGAAGCTGTAATTGTCAGGTGTTTCTCAGGACCATCTTCATTTTTCTGTATTATGTTGATTCTTAATACACAGTATCTGTTGTTCAAACCTTTGCTGAGTGTTGTGTCACAGAAGTCAACTGCTCTCTTCTGAAAACTTAAGAGATGGTTGCATTAATATAGCCAAATACACAGTGGTGTTTGGAGGCCGTAGCCACTCCATATTTAAGTCTGAAGCAAGACTCCTAACGTAAAACAAGTTTCATTCCTCTGCCACATCTTATCCCAAGGTAGAGTTTTTCTGGGAAACCAGGTTGAAAATAGAACAGGAGTACTTGTGGCACCTTAGAGACTAACAAATTTATTTGAGCATAAGCTTTCAACTCTGGAGCCTACATCAGCAACGCACTGGTCTAGGACAGCAGTTCTCAAACTATGAGCAGGACCCCAAACTGGGTCACGAACCCATTTTAATGGGGTCACCCGGGCGGGCTTTGACTTGCTGGGACAGGCCTGGGGCTGAAGCCGAAGCCTGAGGGCTTCAGCACTAGGTGGCGACAGGGCTCACTTTACAAGCCCCCTGCCTGAGGCTGAAACCCTTGGGCTTCGGCTTTGGACCCCCCGCCCCCAAGCGGCAGGCTCCAACTTTGGTTCCCCCTCCTGGGGGCATGTAGTAATTTTCGTTGTCAGAAGGGCATCACAGTGCAATGAAGTTTGAGAACAGCTGGGGTAGAAACTCCAAATTCAATTTGTTCCAAGAAGGTTTTTGTTTTGTTTGAAAGAGGCTCCGTCCCTCCCACCCCAAAGACAGACCGGGGGAGCTCTGCAATGTGGATCGCAGCCACCCCTTTCCTCAGTACAGAGACGCAGCCTGTAAGCTGGTTTCAGGAAACGATACTCCTTAGTTCCTACCAGAGAACTGCATGTTGGGACCACCGACCTCACATAGCCACCAGCCACAGTGAAAAAGCTCAGGCTACAATTGCAGCTACTTTCCGAGCCGTTCCCCGGGCGCGGAATGACAGCCCCCGGCGCGGGGCCGGTCCCCCGAGGTAGGGGCTCTCGGCACACGGCGCGGGGATCCCCGGAGCGAGGGGCCCGGGACAATCGGGACACGGGGCGGAAAGGACGGGTCGGTCCCCGCAGCGAGAGGACGGAGAGCGCCGGGGAGGCTGAGAAGGCGGCTGGCTCCGAACCCCGCTCCGATTTCGAACAACGCGCGCTGGGGCGGATCCCTCCCCCGGGCGGTACCTCTCCGGCGGGGCCAGCTCCTCACAGACACTTTTCTCCATCAGTTCCTCCAGCACCCGCTGCTCTTCCCACCCCAGCTCCATAGCGATGGCGGAAGCCGAGAGACCCGATACCGAGCGGAGAGGGGCGCACAAGTGGCGTGGGCGTGGTCATGGAGGCGCTCCCGCCCATGAATTAAAGTCCCGCCAGCTTGGAAGAGTCGCGCAGGCTCAGTAACGCCACGCTCAGCCCAGGGGCGGGACAGAAGTTCCTGCCCGCGTGCTACAGGCTGGTGGGGGGACGGCGGGCGCGAGCGGCGCTCAGCCAATGGAAGGCCGGCCAGCGCAGCGAGCGGCTCGCGCAGGGCGCGTTGGCGGGAGGGGGCGTCGCTCCCAGGCAGCAGGATGTGGCGCTTTGTCCCGAGTGCATCAGACGCGGGGGAAGCACGGGGTTAGCCCCGGGCGGGCCGGCCGGCCTGCCGGGGTTCCGTAGAACGAGCAGCAGCCCGGCTAACGTTTTGGAAAGTGCCATGTGACTTTCAAGGGCCACTGCGCCATCCCGGAGACACTCCAGACAGGCATTACAGCACAGCTGCTCTGCCCGCGCCTAGCCTCAGGCTGCTACTGCCAGCTCTTCTATAGTGCAGCTGGACATGTGGCACTGGTACCCGCTCCTTGCTGGTGTTATCCCTTTCCTAACGAGTCCCAAAACTGTTAACTTTTTTGACTGCCACTTCATAGTCTCCTTCCCAGCATAAGTAGTTAAGAAAAGTCCCTTTCTAGGCCACAGATTTCTCTATGTCTGTGCTTCAAAACCTTGAGTGTTGATTTCAGGGAAGCAGTCTCAAACATCTGACACGGCATGATAAGGGAAAGTGTCCCCTTTATTTCTGTGGCAAATGAGGGAGAAAAGGGGATTTTTTTTTATGAACATCATGTGCACCTCAGTTCATATGCTTGATTCCCTACCTCGCTGCAAGGAGTCAAATCAAAGAAACCTGTAAGAGTGGAAACAGCAGCAAAGATAAGGTACAGTACTTTAAAAAAAAAAGTATCAAAGGTACCCAAAGAAACAATAGGGAAACTATTAACTGGGGAATACTCACCTGCCTAGCTCCAGCTGGGCTAGCCAAGATTATTCTTGCCAGGTCCAAATTTGGAATCCAAGGGCCTATTAAACTAAGTCCCCAGCCCGGGAAGGAAAGGGGCCTTAAGTAGATCGCAACAGGTGGAGATCAGTCTCTGAAGGAAAAAAAGGCAGCATGCTAGAGGGGCTGTCTGTCACTCCTAGTCCAGGAGGAGGGATGTCTAATAAGTGCAATTTACCCAACACTTCCAAGGGAAAAATAGCATAGGCAAGAACCAGGCCTTTCCTTGTTTTTTCCCTGTTTGCTATGTACCTTTGGGTGAATAAACTATATGTTTGTTTTGATAAAATTGTGTTCTGTCACTTTAGTCAGTCATGGGTCACACTCCCAGAAAGAAATTTTATTGCTAATGGTAAGTACAATTGGGCCTGTCATGGTTACACAGTTGGGAAATAGGGGGGGCTGCAACCCAGAGATCAGTCCAAAAGTGGTTGGATCCTGAGAGAGGTAAAGGAAGCCAAGCCTGTCACCTAAAGGGTGCACTCAGAAGAACTAAAAGAGCTCTAAAGTACAACTCAGCCTGCAACAGTGATCATTTCAATCTGGCAGAATCTAAGCAGTGAGCTAACAATCCATGTCTCATTATCCCCCTGCCCTTTTCCTTTCTCTAATGTAATATATGGCAGATGGTTGGAAATAGAACATTACACTTATTTTCAAAACAAATTGAAAAAAAAGTTAAGCTGTGTGGACTCCTTTAAGTTACACACCAGAGCTGCCTCAAGCTCCACCAAAGAGAGAGATGGACAACTGCTGTTGGATTAACTTTAATTCACTATTTTGAAAAGAGTGAATAACTTAAGTATCAAATATCAATGGAAAAATCTTCTGTTGTGTGTTTATGTTTCTTATTGTACAATATCAGAACTGGTTATTATAGCATGGGATAGACTATATTTTTTACATGTTTTTACTGTGTGCCTGGTTTACTTGGAATTTTGATTTAAGCTCTGTTTGACAAACATGGAGTAGGGATACACTGACCCAAAAAAACCCAAAAAAACCCCCCAAGATTTATATGCAAGGTGAATGCATAGAGGAAGTGGGAATTAGTCTAATCTGTACATGATATATGGCCATGACTCTGCTAAAAAGCTATATGAAAACAATTTTAAACCCAGGGTACCCCACTACAGCTACTTTTTCACCATCATAAATTTAAAGAAAAGTGTGAAATGGAGTTTGCTGTTAAAAAAAAAAAACTTAAAAATAGGGCTGTTGATTAATCGCAGTTAACTCACACGATTAACTAAAAAAAAAAAAGTAATCGCGATTAATCAGTTTTAATCGCACGGTTAAACAATAGAAAACCAATTGAAATGTATTAAGTATTTTTGGATGTTTTTCTACATTTTCAAATATATTGATTTCAATTACAGTACAGTTTACAAAGTGTACAGTGCTCACTTTATTTTTTATTACAAATATCTGCATTGTAAAAATGATAAAATAAATAGTATTTTTAATTCACCTCATACAAGTACTGTAGTGCAGTATCTAGCGTGAAAGTGCAGCTTACAAATGTAGATTGTTTTTGTTATATAACTGCACTCAAAAACAAAACAATATGAAACTTTAGAGCCTACAAGCCCACTCAATCCTACTTCTTGTTCATCCAATCGCTAAGACAAACAAGTTTGCTTACCTTTACGGGAGATAATGCTGCCCGCCTCTTATTTACAATGTCACTAGAAAGTAAGAACAAGCGTTCACATGGCACTTTTGTAGCCAGCATTGCAAAGTATTTAACGTGCCAGATAGCATGAAGGGGCATACGAACGCTTAGCCTTTGGCCACCATTCCAGAGGACATGCTTCCATGCTGATGGCGCTCGTTAAAAAAATGAGTTGATTAAATTTGTGACTAAACTCCTTGGGGGAGAATTGTATCTCTCTTGCTGTTTTACCCGCATTCTGCCATATATTTAATGTTACAGCAGTCTCGGATGATGACCCACCCACCACATGTTCATTTTAAAAACATTTTCACTGCAGATTTGACAAAAAGCAAAGAAGGTACAAATGTGAGATTTCTAAAAATAGCTACAGCACTCAACCCAATGTTTAAGAATCTGAGGTGCCATCCAAAATCTGAGAGGGACAAGGTGTGGAGCACTCTTTCAGAAGTCTTAAAAGAGCAACACACTGATGTGGAAACTACAGAACACAAACCACCAAAAAAGAAAATCAACCTTCTGCTGGTGGCATCTGACTCAGATGATGAAAATGAACATGCGTCAGTCTGCACTACTTTGGAATGTTATTAAGCAGAACCCATCATCAGCATGGAAGTATGTCCTCTGGAATGGTGGTTGAAGCATGAAGGGACATATGAATCTTTAGCGCATCTGGCACGAAAATATCTTGCAACGCTGGCTACAAAAGTGCCATGCCAACGCCTGTTCGCACTTTCAGGTGACACAGTAAACAAGAAGCAGGCAGTATTATCTCCTGCAAATTGTAACCAAACTTGTTTGTCTGAGCGATTGGCTGAACAAGTAGGAATAAGTGGACTTGTAGGCTCAAAAATAAAAATGTAAAACTTTAGAATGCAGTTATTTTTTGTACATAATTCTACATTTGTAAGTTCAACGTTCATGATAAAAAGATTGCACTACAGTACTTGTATTAGGTGAATTGAAAAATATTATTTCTTTTGCTTTTTACAGAGTAAATATTTGTAATCAAAAATAAATATAAAGTGAGCACTGTATACTTTCTATTCTGTGTTGTAATTGAAATCAATATATTTGAAAATGTAGAAAACATCCAAAAATATTTAAATATTTTATTATTAACAGTGCGATTAATTGTTTCATTTTTTAATCATGCAATTAATCACATTTTTTTTAATTCCTGAAAGCCCTACTAGAAAAATCAAACTTTCCACCACATTTTCCTTTGCTGAGCATGTAAAGAGAGAAATATGAAAGCATGTGGCTGATTTGACTAAGGTAGTGAAGGGACCTTGGCTGGAGCCAACTGATCTGCTCTTGAACTCTCTTTGGCTGAGACTGAAGCCCAGACCACAGAGTGATACAGGGGTTGGGGAGAGGAAGGAAGACAAAGACACAGGAATTTGGGGAAAAGAGGGACTCAACTCTCCTAAAGAAAAATAGAAATATCTTTTTAGGGCAGGGGATGATAGGGAATGGACTCAATTCTCTTTCACACTTAAGTTTGTATAATTTTCCTCCTCCTGCTCTCTCACTGGTTTAGCGTTCATGACTGACTCCTTATTTTAGCTGCATAAGGGAGACTAACCTATTCAGAAAAAGGGGGGGGGGGGAGGAGAGTTGAAAGAGATAAACCCAGGCACTTAGAAGAGAAATTCAAATCTCCTCCTAACCTATCTTCTAGACAACAATACATTTCCTTTAAAAGTTGGGATTATTGGGTTAGCAAGACAAACCAGTTTTTGAATACGTTTTGTTTTAAACTATAAATACACTTTAAAGGTGTATTTTTATTCTGAAAAGTGAAACAGCAAAAATGGCACTATCTTACTAGATAGATCTGCTCTTTATATTCATTCAGAGTCATAGCTGCTTGTTTTAGTAACAGTTTTTACTGCTTTTCACACCTGTTAACCCTGCATAGCCAAGACAGCTAAGTTAGATGCAAAAAAGCAGCAGCAGCAAGACAAGAGATGGGCAGCAAGGCATCTCTTCACAGGAGTCAGGGAGCACTCCTTCCCTTCCCCCAGCAAAGGGGCTGGAATTGAACCTATCTGAACACACCACTGGACTCTAACTTTGCTAACCTTTGACAACAAACTGACTGAGATTCAGTAGAGGGATGGGGGAAATGGTGTGTTAAAGTCCAATGGACTTTCACACTGGAAGGTGAGGAAACTGAGGCAAAGGACTACTGCCCAAGATACCGTCAGATGCGTGTTTTAATTATTTGCATACTTTGAAGTCAATGTTGCTGTGCCCTGTTCCCTCTGCCCTTAATACAAGTTTTCTTTGTTTTATACACAAACTTAGTGTTTGCGACGAGTGGGAAAGTATTGCCTATTAAGGGCGCCACAAGGAAGTATTTAGTTTTCCCAGATTTCTGGGTGCGGGCTCAGGTCAGTTTTGTTTTGTAATTTTAAAAGGAAACCCTAGACACTGAATGTGGCCCTTGTTGCTACTGACAATACCTGGGAATAAGGTTATATTTTTGTGTCAGATTCTATTCCATTTTGTACAGCAGGATTATTTAAATTCTAATTATATCTGTGCAAACCCACAGATGACAATGGGGCTTCACATGTGTTATTAAAGACAGAATTTAGTCTGCAAAACCTTTATTACTGCAGTGATACTAAAATGGAAGAGAACTAAGCTTGAATCCTAGAGCCCCACCGACAAAGCTTGCAAGACTGAATTAAAAAAAACAAACAAACAAAACAAAAATAATCTCACAATGCTGTTTTTACAGAGTTGTTCTTCAGACTACAATTGCAATTTAAGTCTACACATATACTTAGAAGGATCTCTTCAAGATCACAAATCACTAACACAATTAATTCTCCTTTAAATAAAACTAAAAGTCAGACCAAAATCTTAATTGTAGTCACTTTTAATCAAGCATGACAATTTTATTTATGTTTACCTACAAGGGGAAATATAGTATAATTCCAGAAACATGCATTTCTATTGTCTGCAATATTTACAAATCATATAAAGATATTTCATTGTTATTCAAGGTTTTTTTAATAAAATAAATTCAAATACATCTCATTCTCTGCCAATAACACAGGTAAATATCAAAGAAATATATATTTTAATAAAATGAAAAAAATTCCAACCACAAAAGTTATTCTTGATGTATAAACTCAAATTCTAGGTTGTGGCCTTGTCAAAAATAAGTGATATTGATCATGAAATCACTAGTTTAGTTAATATATCCATTACCAGAACATCACTCAAAATATTTACAATCAATAAATAAACTTACATTACTTAAAGTAAATGACTGAAAGAATTATTCTAGTTTTACAGTTTCTTCAGCTAAGAAGGAGTTGTTTAAATTGAAATTGTACCAGTGTAAATCATGTATGAGCAGATCTGTTAAGTCATTTCCTACCTCAAGAAGAGCAGCAACTGTAGCAGAAAAAAACAACAGGGTAATAGTATACTGCACAGCCAGCATAGCGCACACACCCATTTTATATATTCATACTATAACTGTCCACAGTTGTAAACAAATTCCAGTACAGCCTTTATTTTCCCCTTCCCCAAAAAGTGTGCACATGGTCCAGACAGGTAAATGCTGCAGCATACACAATCTTGTCCCTACTTTCTCCTCCCTCACAACACAAAGACAAATATGTATTTAGGGGCTAATGTGACAAGGTGTAGAGTGCCCTCAACTTCCAGAAAATTGACTTGAGGGCATTCAACACCTTACAAAATGGTATGCAATATCTTGCAGGATTGGGCCCAGAGACCTGTCTAACATTTGTTATTGTAATGTAGGAATTTTCATTTATCAGATCCTATTTTAAGTTAATAGCATACTTAGTAATAGCATTGTTTTTAAAAGATAACAAGCAAAGTTATTGACTTCCAAATCACAAGATTCTGATTTTAAATTAATCTCATTACTAGTATTTATTGTAACAGTTGAAGAGTTTCATATGTCTTGAAATGTTTATCAATCAGAAGATACAGAACATTAATTTCTTTAATTGTACACAAACAATTCATATGCCATAAAATAGAGCAACCCTTAAATTGTGGGCTACCAAGTTCTACTTTTACAGAATCTCACAAGCAAGTGAAAATTAGGTTCATTTTATTCAAGTTAATTTAATCTTATTTATTTATTTATTTATTTATTTATTTAAGAAAATTAGATGTTTAACTTCTGGGTTGACAAGCAATACAATGATAAATAATATTAAAATCCTGGAATGACATCATAAAGCTAAACAGCAAACAGTTTGAAACCCGTATCAAAATCTAGTTCATTTCCATGTAACTGTGACGGTTGTAAATTATATAATTTATTTGTATTAACCTAATGGAGCCTACAGGTACAAGTGCAAAGAGTTGGTTATAGCTAGCTAATGTCCATGTTAGGCAATTTCCTGTTCTGACTCCAAAAGGTTCTATTACCCCATGCTTTTTTTTTTGGGGGGGGGGGGGGGGGGGGCAAATAAAATTAAGTACTAAAATTCCAGTAGTTCACAGTGACAGATTAAATTTCCCATTTCAAGTAATTTACTCACAAACATAACATGAAGACGGATACTGTAGTTTTTCAGTGAAATGTAAGAAAAAAATTTAGTTGAGGTGTAACAACTGTCTCATAAACTCATATGTGGTAAAAGCCACAGCCTGGGACGGTATACAACGAATATAATTCAGAGATAAACCGCGGTATAATCCTCTTCGTATTCCATGGTGGCTATATACATACTTCAGTGTCTGCACCATTGTACTGAAAAGATAAAAAGAATCCAAGCCCTTATGCAATACATAGATTTATTTATTATTGAAAATCATTTTCTTAAATACAAGGCATTTCATGTTACCTTTTTTTTTTTTTTTTTTTAAAGGGATAGCTAATGAAAGTCATGTGACCACTCAAGCTATCTGAGCTTCTCAAAGGTTTCTCTGTTATCCTCCCAGTGCCACTGTGAGGTATGTAAGCGTTACCCTATTTTACAAAGGCAGAGAAAAATTAAAGGCTTGTCTACACGGGTGCATCTCAAAGCGCACTGTAGAACTTTGTGCATGCTAACAAGGTCCACATGGCCAGTTAATGCATGGCAAGCTGGTGTGTTGCAGATTTTCGCCTAGCTTACTGCATGCTAACTTTCTGTGCAGACAAGCCCTAACTGATGTCACACAGGAAATCTGTAGCAGAGCCATGATTAGAACGCAGATCTGAGCCTCAGTCCAGTGCCTTAGTGTGTGTTTGTGGTGGGCTTGCTGCTTGACTGAAATATTCCGTGTGGTCTGTTTGTTTCGGGGCCCATGTGCTGAGCCTAGCGGCCTTCTAGGCAAGCCTGAGAGCTTCGATCCCTAAGCCCTTTAGCACTCATCAACCCTTAACCAGGGGGTGGGGCTACTCAGGAAGACCAGGACTTTAAAAAGCCCGCTCCTAAGCGACCAGAGGAGCTAGTGAACAGGAGTGGCTAACGGGAGTTTTGGGAGGGAGTTTAAAGGGGGAGCATGAGGGGAGAGCTAAATACACTTAACATTCTTTAAACTTAAAGCCAAAAACACCCCCTGATAAAAACAAAACATCAAAGGAACAAGTTGCAGGAGTAAAAAGAGATCCAGCAACAGAGTGGGGACTATCCAGTTTATGGGCAGGTGGCGTATGTGTGCATTCGGTGCAAGGAACTCCTGGCCCTCAGAGACCGTGTACGGACCAATGGCTGAACTGGAGGAGCTAAGGGAGACACAGAGGTACATATATGAGACTTTCTGGGACAGAGTAGAACGGTCCCACCCCCGGTTTGACAGCCTCTGTGCTGTTGAGGAGGATGAAAGTCTCAGGGAAGAGAACATCCAACTGGAGCAGAGGGAAACGATCCCATAGTTGGGACCCTCCTGCCAGATGATATCGTTGTATCCTCTCGCAGTGAGGATCTCTCTCTGGGTGAGAGAACTCCAGTTATGGGGAAGAGACAGGTAATAATTATGGGGATTCAATCATTAAAAACACAGATAACTGGGTTTGCAATGACCGGGAGAACCTACTAGAATTCTTTGAGGGGGTCAATAAAATGTGGACAAGGGGGATCCAGTGGATATAGTGTACTTAGATTTTCAGAAAGCCTTTGACAAGGTCCCTCACCAAAGGCTCTTAAGCAAAGTAAGCTGTCATGGAATAAGAGGGAAGTTCCTCTCGTGGATTGGTAACTGGTTAAAAGATAGGAAACAAAGGGTAGGAAAACAAAGGTCAGTTTTCAGAATGGAGAGAGGTAAATAGTGGTGTCCCCCAGAAGTCTGTACTGAGACCAGCCAGACCTATTCAACGTATTCAGAAATAATCTGGAAAAAGGGGTAAACAGTGAGGTGACAAAATTTGCAGATGATACAAAACTACTCAAGATAATTAAGTCCCAAGCAGACTGCAAAGAGATACAAAAGGATCTCTCAAAACTGGGTGACTAGGCAACAAACTGGCAGATGAAATTCAATGTTGATAAATGCAAAGTAATGCACATTGGAAAACAATCCCAACTATACATATGCAATGATGGGGGTCTAAATTAGCTTGTTACCACTCAAGAAAGATCTTGGAGTCACTGTGGATAATTCTCTGAAAACATTTACTCAATGTGCAGCGGCAGTCCAAATAGCGAACAGAATATTGGGAATCATTAAGAAAGGGATAAGACAGAAAATATCATATTGCCTCTCTATAAATCCACAGTATGCCCACATCTTGAATAGTGCGTGCAGATCTGGTCGCCCCATCTCAAAAAAGATATATTGGAATTGGAAAAGGTTCAGAAAAGAGCAACAAAAATGATTTGGGGTATGGAACGGCTTTCATATGAGGAGAGATTAATAAGACTGGGACTTTTCAGCTTGGAAAAGAGACAACTAAGGGGGGATATGATAGAGGTCTATAAAATCATGACTGGTGTGAAGAAAGTAAATAATGAAGTGTTATTTACTTCTTCTCATAACACATGAACTAGGGGTCACCAAATGAAATTAATAGGCAGCAGGTTTAAAACAAACAAAAGGAAGTATTTTTTCACACAACCTACAGTCAACCTGTGGAACTCCTTGCCAGTGGAGGTTGTGAAGGCCAAGACTATCACAGGGTTCAAAAAAGAACTAGATAAGTTCACAGAGGATAAGTCCATCAATGGCTATTAGCCAGGATGGGTAGCAATGGTGTCCCTAGCCTCTGTTTGCCAGAAGCTGGGAATGGGCAACAAGGAATGGATCACTTGATGATTACCTCTTCTGTTCATTCCCTCTGGGGCACCTGGCATTGGCCACTGACAAAAGACAGGATACTAGGCTAGATGGACCTTTTGTCCGATCCAGTATGGCCATTCTTATGTTAACCATAAGACCATCCCCTTCTCTTTAAGGCTCAAGTTTTGGAACACATTCTGTATTTCAGACTCTGCACTAAGATGAATTTCCAAACTTTATCTCTGAAAAGAGTACTAGCTGCACAATTTTTATAAATAGCCTGTTTTAACTGATAAGTGAAGCAGTATATGCAATTAGATTTGCAGATAACTGTTTTTCCTCTTTCTGAACATAACATAACAGCCTACTGGGTCAGACCAAAGGCTATAGTGTTGGGCCGCTGTGGAGTTTTCCCCGCCACAGGGATGTTAAATTTAATTATATTATGGTCACTATTACCAAGCAGTCCAGCTATATTCACCTCTTGGACCTGATCCTGTGCTCCATTTAGGACTAAATCAAGAATTGCCTCTCCTCTTGTGGGTTCCAGGACTAGCTGATCCAAGAAGCAGTCATTTAAGGTGTCAAGACACTTTATCTCAGCATCCCTTCCTGAGGTGATATGTACCCAGTCAATATGGGGATAGTTGAAATCCCTCATTATTATTATTATTATTGAGGGTTTTTTATTTTAATAGCCTCTCTAATCTCCCTGAGCATTTCAGAGTCATTAACACCATCCTGGTCAGGTGGTCTGTAATATAGCCCTACTGCTATATTCTTATTTTTCAAGCATGGAATTACTATCCATAGAGATTCTATAGTACAATTTAGTTCATTTAAGATTTTTACTTAATTTGATTCTACGCTTTCTTTCACATATAGTGCCACTTCTCCACCAGCACAACCTGTTCTGTCCTTCCAATATATTTTGTACCCTGGTATTACTGTGTCCCATTGATTATCCTCATTCCACCAGGTTGTGTGATGCCTATTATACCAATACTTGACACTCTAGTTCACCCATCTTATTATTTAGACTTCTAGCACTGGTATATTAGCATTTTAAAAAAACTTGTCATTTTTTGGCTGTCCCCTATTGCATGACATAATTGAATGGGACTTTTTTTCATTTGACTATTTCTCATCAGATCCTATATTTTATCATTTTCCATCCTCTCCTACTTATTAGGACATAGGGAATCTCCATTTATAGATCCTCCCCTAAGGGATGTCCGAACCACATGCTCCCCTGCACCTGTCGGTTTTACCCCAGCCCTTAGTTTAAAAACTGTTCTACGACCTTTTTTTCTGGTTCCGTTTTGGTTTAGGTGGAGCCCATCCTTCCTGTATAGGCTCCCCCTCTCCCAAAAGCTTCCCCAGTTCCTAATAAAACTAAACCCCTCCTCCCTACACCATCGTCTCATCCACGCATTGAGACCCTGCAGTTCTGCCTGTCTAACTGGCCCTGCGCGTGGAACTGGAAGCATTTCAGAAAATGCTACCATGGAGGTCCTGGACTTCAATCTCTTACCTAGCAGCCTAAATTTGGCCTCCATGACCTCTCTCTTATCCTTCCACATATCGCTGGTACCTACATGTACCACGACCATCGGCTCCTCCCCAGCACTACACATAAGCCTATCTAGATATCTCGAGAGATCCGCAACCTTCGCACCAGGCAGGCAAGTCACCATGCGGTTCTCCCGATCATCACAAACCCAGCTATCTAGGTTGCTAATGATCGAATCACCCATTGCTAATACCTGTCTCTTCCTAATAACTGGAGTTCTTACAGAAGTGAAGAAACTAGTAACTATCAACAAAGAGATGGTAAAATATAGGGACCAAAAAAAAAAATAAGTATTGTCGTAGAGATCTGCAAGATGGCTCAGCATTCACGGGCTACCAAAGAAATTATTCCCTGAACACATCTCCCATAATCCTCCAAACTTGAGGTCTTTTACTTCCTCTTTTTCCCCATGCTCAAATACCAACATTATGACCACTGTCCATCCATCCTGGGAGGCAGAGATATGGACTCCTCCAAAATACCAACTTAGTAGGGATACTGAGTGTAAGACCTAGTGTCTTTAGAATGGTTAGTTCCTGCAAACCCAAGAAGCAAGAGATCACCAAAACCAGTAATCAGACCTTTTATATAAAAAGAACTAAAAAGATTGATGTTTATATAACTGAATAGAAAATTAATGGATTTCAACTTCCATTTGTTCCATGCAAATTAATGCTAGTTCTTGGTAAAAGTGTGACTTTAATAGGATTTGAACAATGTTCTATTATGGAGTTTTCACTTAGTGTTACCAAAGTGCACTATGGAAGAGCCTGAGATATTTGATCTTAGACTGTCTACACAGCAACGTAAGCCTAGGGTTCGTGGAACTCACATCAGCTGACCTGCGTCAGAGAACCCTGGACTTGAGCATCTACATTGCATTTTAACCCTAGATTAAGAATTTTCTGACCCATGCTCAAACCTAGGGTGCTGGCGTCCATACTGCAGTGCACAGAACTGAGTCAAAGTAAACATATCCCAAAATGCCTAGTGCCCCTCTCCCCTCCATGTCAACACTCTAGCTCTAGGAACATAGTGCACTCTGGGAAATCTCTACTGCTCCCAGTTTCCTAACTGTGGAGGTGCTATTGATGTGACTCAGGAGCCCATAAGGAGCACACGAGTACATAAACTGCATAATTAGCTCGTTTGGTGGCTGTTTCAGTAGAAAAAAAATGCAGTTTGAGATGGCATCTGAGAACTGTGCTCTTCACCTTTAGGCTGATTCACATTGGCGGGAAAAGGTTCTGAGGATAACTAGAACATCAGCCTCTAGAGTTGTTAAACTATTGAAATAAAACTTTGCAATACTTAATTTTTAGAATAGAATGTTCAATGAAGAATACTTTTGTTTGTTTTGACGTTTGACATAAAATGTAGGTTTCAGAGGAAAAAACACACACTCACCCCAGCCTGGGGGCTGCTGGCTGCAGAAGGGTGAAGTGCATCCCCAGGCCTTAGGGTGCAATCTGCTGCAGCACCCCTCGGGGATCCCTTATTTTATAGGGTCAAATACTGAAGTCCTGGTTTCAGTCCTTGCTCAGATATAAGTCTTATTTCCTTCAACAGGAATATCCACACGAATAAGACAAGCAGGATTTGATCCTATGTATTATCTTTACGGGGTTGGAACCATCTCTGATAGCTCACTCTCCTAGGCTAAAGAAAATCTTGCATTTCTCTAAATAGCATTCTTTACTTTACTTTTTGCTGTCCAATAGTCCTACTTCTTATAACTTGGCCCAAGTGTTTGGGGGCTGGGAAAGGGTTGGTTCAAATGCATTAAATAGAAATTTAGCATGGATATAAAAGCTGGTGTGTTTTTATTGTTTTGTTTAATACAGTATCAAAGCCTCAGTGACTCAACTGGGAATGGAAAAGTTATATAACTGAATCACTCACCCCACTTCCTAGTCCTCCTCCTTTCTGCTTCACAAGTGCCAAAATCCTGGCTCTGTGTGGACTATGGCAACTATATTTTAAACCTGAAAATTAATCCAGCTCAGAGCAGGATTAGCTGCCAATGAAGCATCAGAATGCCAACCGGATGTTGCTACCCACCTGGCACAATGCCAACATGTTTTTAATTCCTTTTTCTCATTTCAGATGTGTTCTTTTAACTTCAGTCAAGGGCAATATCCTGAGGATCCCTTATCACTGTCCCTCATGCACCTGGAGAGGCAGGGATAAGGGATCCTTGGGAGGCTGCCATGAAGTTTTGGGGCTGACTCCCACTGGCTGCCCTTACAGAGCACACTGCCCAGATGCCAGTGCACATGCAGCAGCAGGGAGAACAGGGGAGCCCGAGAGCAAGGGCCAGAGAGTGGAGCAGGGACCAAGTGGCTGCCTTGAAGGGAAGCAGAGAGGCAGAGCTCTCGGCTCAGCATGGCCGGGGGAGGAACGACCCCCAACATGCTGATGGCCTGTAGCCGTCTCCTGCCTGGCGGCTTTGCTCCCCGCTCCAGGAAAACTCTGCACAGCAGCGAGGACGAGCCGGAGCCGTGGCAGCGAGAGGAGCAGGAACAGGAAGCACGCTCCCAGGCAGTAATGGTACTTCTGGTCACTGTGCGGACTACATGCAACGCTACTCCTCTGGGATACATCCGGAGGACTTCTGGGACTTAAGTCAAGTCAGGGCCTCATGCACACATGAAAGCAATAGGGTCTAGGTCACAGTTTAGGTTAGCACATTTGCAGTGTGAATGCAAAGGGGGTTTGGCTTGAGCCCAGGCTCAGCCCTAGGCCTAAATTGCTGTGTAGATATACCCTCAGTGTCCAACTATAACTGCATTGTGAATCAGTACTGTGGTTACAAGAAAGTGAAAGTAAACAAGAAAAAAATAATCATTCACATTGGGGCCTGATCCTGCACCATTTAAGACAATGGAAGTTGGTGACACAACGGTCCCCTGCACTCCTGCCTTGAGTGCCAGGGACTGGACTACAAGACCCCTCGAGATCCCTTCTAGTCCTATGTCTACACTACCGCGGTAAGTTGACCTACGCTACGCAACTCCAGCTACATGAACAACGTAGCTGGAGTTGGCGTACCTTAGGTCAAGTTACTGCGGGGTCTACATTGTGGGGGGCCGACAGGAGAAAATCTCCCATCGACTTACCTTACTCTTCTCGTCGGGGTAGGCTGGAGAGCGATCTGCAGTTGATTTAGCTGGTCTTTTGTAGACCCGCTAAGTCAACTGCCGGTGGATCGATCTCAGAGCATTGATACCGGCTGTAGTGTAGACCTGCCCTGAGATTCAACAGAAGCAGGATTAGGCCCTTGGAGCCGATTTATGCCAAGTGAAGCTGTAGTAAATTGAAGCCTAACACAAAGAACTTCAACAATGAAGATCTCATATTAGCAGAATTCATTTCTGTGATTTTTAAAAGAGATCACAATAAAGAAAAAAACAGTTTCCCTCTCAGTTAAGAGCATAGAAATGTATTACCATCTCCGCAAGTCGAAAATATGAAGGAATCTATAGCACAGTAGATCATGTATTAGTTTTAAACTAAGAGGTTTACTTATACATTTAAGAATTCAGTTACTACAGTTGAAAAGGATGTTATAATAAAATGCTTACAGGCACTTGTCAGCATCTGGAAGAGCCGCTCCTAACTGCATTCGCCTACGAGTTACATCAAGTGGATATCTAAAGAAGAGAGTTGGGGTTTTTTTAAAGCATTTTAACTACTTGCATGACAAATATATAAAGAAAATTCCATTTGAAACCTCATAGTTCCCTTTACAGTGAGTCAAGGATCAAACTCAGTGTCCAATACAGCTGAAAGTTCTCCAAAAAGGGAGACTTCCCCCATCACAATTAAAAACAGTGAATCAGATATCTTAATATATTCCATTAGGCACAAGTAAAGAAGATACATGAAGATCAGACAGAGCATAAAACAGTTTATGTAGGGGGGAGACAATGGCATTAAAAATAAAACTCACCTTTAAAGGATCAACAGAAATGCATGTGTGACATTTGTAAGTAACTAGTTTAGAAAAAACTAAATGCCAAATAAATAAATCCAATCAATTCACCTGCTTCTGGGCCATGGAGAAAATCTGACAAAGGCAGTGAGTAGAGAAGGAAGGGGAAATAAAAATAAACTATGCCAAATACAGTAACAAATATATATTTGTAGCTATGATTTTGTTTTAAAATGAATTGGTATAAAACAACTCCAACTCTAGGTAAGATTCTAATTTACCTTAGTGGAAATTTGTCAGAATAAAGACAGCAGGATTTGGTCTGATACATATACTTTTAAAGATCTTCAAAATTAAAACACATTTAGAAAGTGAAGTACCATGAAGTCAGTGCATTCTAGTTTCTGGCTATCAGCTAAACAAAGCTTAACTCTGAAATATTACATCTAAGAAAAAGTCTTAATCCAAGATAGCATATAATTTCTTCAATAAGTGCAGCTAAAAAACCCCAAAACAAACAAACACAAACCCCACCAAAACTTACGAGATTGTCTGTGCTATTGCTCCAGCCATGCCACCACATAGCAAGCTTACATGTGTTTTCAAAACTAAGACTTCAGGATTATCTAATGAAGGCCTTCCAAGCAGGTTAGGTGCTTGGGCAAGTCCAATGCTCTTTAAGGTACTAAAGGTAAAAAACGAAAAACCTGAAAGAGAAAAATGTTATTTTATGTAGACTTTAAGAAACAGCAAGTTTCTTACTGATACGCATAGCCTTTGTAACATAAGACAGTAATCACACACTGAATTATTTAATTCCTGATTCTTTACGAGGTTTTTATTAAATACTGTGAAAGAGAGAGAAAAGTTACATACATTACATAAATCAATACAAATATTATATGTTTATCCAATAGCAAACCTAAGTGTGGTCTAGGAGTCAGCTTGTTGTAATTTGCAACGTGTTGAGAAGACACTGGAAAAAAGTGTGGCATTAATTTTAAGGATTGGTTTTTGTACTATACATGCAATGGAAGTGTGCATACAATAATACTTTGCAATTGTCTTGTAACTTCTAACCAACGATCTTAAAACACTTTGAAAAAAGTGATTTTTAATTTAACATAAAGAACAGGAATACTTGTGGCACCTTAGAGACATTTGTCTCTAATGAGAGTGTGCTACACACACAGTCGAAGACACCGTAGCCCACGAAAGCTTTTGCTCAAATAAATTTGTTAGTCTCTAAGGCCTGGTCTACACTAGGCTTTTATGTCGAATTTAGCGCCGTTACATCGAATTAACCCTGCACCCGTCCACACCACGAAGCTATTTAGTTCGACATAGAGCTCTCTTAAATTCGACTTCTGTACTGCTCCCCAACGAGAGGAGTAGCGCTAAATTCGAAATGGCCATATCGAATTAGGCTAGGTGTGGATGGAAATCGACGCTAATAGCTCCGGGAGCTATCCCACAGTGCACCACTCTGTTGACGCTCTGGACAGCAGTCCGAGCTCGGATGCTCTGACCAGCCACACAGAAAAAGCCCCGGGAAAATTTGAATTCCTTTTCCTGTCTGGGCAGTTTGAATCTCATTTCCTGTTTGGACATCGTGGCGAGCTCAGCAGCACTGGCAACGATGCAGAGCTCTGCAGCAGAGATGGCCGTGCAATCCCAGAATAGAAAGAGGGCCCCAGCATGGACTGATCGGGAAGTCTTGGATCTCATCGCTGTGTGGGGCGATGAGTCCGTGCTTTCCGAGCTGCGCTCCAAAAGAAGGAATGCAAAGATCTACGAGAAGATCTCGAAAGCCATGGCAGAGAGAGGATACAGCCGGGATGCAACGCAGTGCCGCGTGAAAATCAAGGAGCTGAGACAAGGCTACCAAAAAACCAAAGAGGCAAACGGACGCTCCGGATCCCAGCCCCACACATCCCGTTTCTACGAGGCACTGCATTCCATCCTAGGTGCGGCCGCCACCACTACCCCACCACTGACCGTGGACTCTGAGGATGGGATATTGTCCGCGGCCGGTTCCTCGTCGGAAATGTTAGCGGACGGGGAAGATGAGGAAGGAGATGAGGAGGACGAGGCAGTCGACAGCGCTTCCAACGCTGATTTCCCCGACAGCCAGGAGCTCTTCATCACCCTTACCGAGATCCCCTACCAACCGTCCCCATCCGTTACCCCGGACACAGAATCAGGGGAAGGATCAAGCAGTAAGTGCTTTAAACATCTAAACATTTATTTTTAACGGAACTGGAATATTTATAATATTAACAATGGGGTTTTCATTAAGTCATTTAAACATATAAACTTTTATTTGTAACAGAACTGGAATCTTTATAATATCAACAATTGGTTTTTCATTATTTCTTTGCCTTAGGCGCTTAACTATTTAGTCCCAACTATGTAAAAAAAAAATCTAACAATGTCCGGATTTTCATGATTTTGCTGCCCAAGACGCTCCACTCTGTAGTCCCTTCCAGTACAGCTACACCAAAATCCGGTCTATATGTCCGGGAATTGACACGAAATCCTCATGGGAGATCTCTACGTAGCTCTCCTGTAGGTAATGTTCAAGCCTGTGCATCAGGTTCCTTGGCAGGGCGATCTTATTAGGTCCACCATGGTACGACACGTTTCCACGCCAGGACTCTATCAAGTACTCTGGGATCATTGCACGGCAGAGCATGGCGGCATACGGCCCTGGTTTCTGCATGCTCTCCCTAAGCATCCGTTCCCTGTCGCTCTCCGAGATCCTCATCAGGGTGATGTCGCTCATGACGCCCTGCTTTGAATTAGGGAGGGGAATGTTAGTATTGGGACTGCTTTACAGCCACGCAGTGGAGGCGGGAGAGGGGCAGCATACAGGGATCTTTCCCTGGGACAGCCGCGAGGGGGTGGGACAGAGGCAGAGCTCATGCTTCCCTGATTGCTGCCAGCAGAGACTGGCATTGCTTTCAATACGAAAGGAGCCCAGTGCTTCTATTAAAGTTTTAAGCAGCCACAAGTCTACGGCTTACATGTTTGCCTGCTACACAAGTTCAGGTGTCCTGCCCCGCTTCTCAGATCGCAACTGCAAGACCCCAGGCACTGAAGGCGAGGGCCGAAAATTCGACCTTGTCCTGAGTGCGCATGTGAGAGGTGCAGTGCATGGTCTTGTTCACAGAGAAAGATTATGTTCTTTGTTCACAACTTCATTTATCTGTCTCAGGAATTCACTCCCTTTTTCCCATTCCCACAGACACATCTGCGACTGTCTCCCAACCCAGCCTGGCATCACACTCCCAGAGGCTAGCGCAGATTAGGCGGAGGAAGAAGAAGACGCGTGAGGACATGTTCTCAGAACTAATGGACTGCTCCAGAGCCCAGGCAGCCCAGCAGACACAGTGGAGGGAGAACTTGTCCCAAATGCACCGAGCAATCATGGAACGGGAGGAGAGATGGCGTCAGGAAGACCAGCAGGCGACTCAAACGCTGCTTGGACTAATGAGGGAGCAAACGGACACGCTCCGGCGCCTTGTGGATGTTCTGCAAGACCGGAGGCAGGAGGACAGAGCCCCGCTGCAGTCTCTCTCTAACCGCCCTCCCCCGCCACCAAGTCCCACACCCCCCTCACCCAAAGTACAAAGAAGGAGGGACGGCAAGGGCCGTTAAAACTTTCAGTCAACCCCTGCAGACTGCTCTAGCACTAGAAGGCTCTCATTCCCCAAAATTTGAAAAGTCCTTTCCTACCCACCTCACACAAGCCCCCATCCAAGTTTCCCCCCCCCCGTTTCATGTGTGTTTCATAATAAAATATTCGTTTCTGTTAATTACTGTTTCCATGATTTTCTTTTGGAGGAGACTCTGTCTGAAGGGGGGGAAGGTGCTTGGTAATTGGACAGGACAGTCACCTTTAGCAGGGTACAGAGGCGGGGGCAGGCCCAGCATCAGGACACATACACAGTGCAGTCACCAGTTGCCCTGGTCACTCTGGGAGGTGGTTTTCATGCTCTGGGGGGGGGGAGGGGCTTGATCTGTGACTTTGTGGCAGGGGAGGGCAGTTAGAGATCTTATGCCGCGGTCCTTATCCTGGATCACAGAGCCACGCAGCAGGGGATCTGTAACCCTCCTCCCCCTGCCAGAAAGTCACATAGCCGACACATACACGCAGTCCCGCCCAGGAGTGCTGGCAGGCTCCGCAGAAACAACCAGTCCACCACTGCGGAGCCTGTCATTCCTGGAGTTTAGAAGCATCATTTGCATCAGAACACTAAACCTGCCCCCCGCCACAGTCTGCGTCCCCGGTTTAAAACATTCCCGCGAAAACAGTAATAAAGACAACGGTGTTCATTAACAAAACAGAACAGATTTTATTTTTTGGGAAGGTGGTGAAGGGGGTATGTAACTTGGAAGGATAGTCAACATTAACTGGGTAAAGAAACGGGGGCAGGTTCAGCTTCTGTGTCCACAAACTTAACAGTCACTGGTTACCCTGCTCAGTCTGGAACCTAGCTTTCAAAGCCTCCCGGATGCACAGCACGTGCCGCTGGGATCTTCTAATCGCCCGGCTGTCTGGCTGGGCGTAATCAGCAGCCAGGCTATTTGCCTCAATCTCCCACCCCGCCATAAAGGTCTCCCCCTTGCTCTCACACAGATTGTGGAGCACACAGCAAGCTGCTATAACAATGGGGATATTGGTTTCGCTGAGATCACAGCGAGTCAGTAAGCTTCTCCATCTCCCCTTGAGACGGCCAAAAGCACACTCCACCACCATTCTGCACTTGCTCAGCCGGTAGTTGAAGAGTTCTTTTTCTGAGTCCAGGGCGCCAGTATAGGGCTTCATGAGCCAGGGCATTAGCGGGTAGGCTGGGTCCCCGAGGATCACTGTAGGCATCTCCACATCCCCAAGACTTATTTTGTGGTCCGGGAAGTAAATACCTTCCTGCAGCCGTCTAAACAGACCAGAGTTCCTGAACACGCGAGCGTCATGAACCTTGCCCGGCCATCTGACGTTGATGTTTGTAAAACGTCCCCTGTGGTCCACCAGTGCTTGCAGCACCATTGAAAAGTAGCCCTTTCTGTTTATGTACTGGCTGGCCTGGTGGTCCGGTCCCAGGATAGGGATGTGAGTCCCATCTATAGCCCCACCGCAGTTTGGGAATCCCATCGTGGCGAAGCCATCTATGATGACCTCCACGTTTCCCAGGGTCACTACCTTTGAGAGCAGTACCTTGACGATTGCCTTGGCTACTTGCATGACAACAACCCCCACGGTAGATTTGCCCACACCAAAGTGGTTCGCGACTGACCGGTAGCTGTCCGGCGTTGCAAGCTTCCAGAGGGCTATGGCCACTCGCTTCTGGACAGTCAGGGCTGCTCGCATCCGGGTGTCCTTGCGCTTCAGGGCAGGGGACAGCAACTCACAAAGTTCGAGGAAAGTCCCCTTCCGCATTCGAAAGTTTCGCAGCCATTGGGATTCATCCCAGACCTGAAGCACTATGCGGTCCCACCAGTCCGTGCTTGTTTCCAGGGCCCAGAATCGCCGTTCCACAATATCCACAAGACCCATTGCCACCGTGATGTCCTGGGCGCTGGGTCTCGTGGTTTCTGACAGCTCTGTGCTACTCTCCGACTTCAGGCCCTCACGGCGGTGCCGTAGCCTCCTCTCCTGATTTCTCTGCATCTGCCTCAGGGAAAGGTGTATGATAAGCTGCGAGGCGTTGAGAACGGCCACAACTGCAGCGATGGTCGCAGCGGGATCCATGCTCGCACTGCTGTGGCATCCGCGCTGTCACTGATCAGAAAAGTGCGCGAACTGATTTCCCGCCAGCGCTTTCAGGGAGGGCGGGAGTGACGGACGGATGACGACAGGTACCCAAAAGCACCCTCGACACATTTTTTTACCCAGAAGGCATTTGGGGCTCGACCCAGAATTCCAATGGGCAGCGGGGACTGCGGGAACTGTGGGATAGCTGCCCACAGGGCACAGCTTCCAATGTCGACGCTTGCCCCGTTAGTGTGGACTCACAAAGTCGAATTACTGTCCTTAGTGTGGACACGCACGTTCGACTTTGTAATATCGATTCCACATATTCGATTTAAGTGAAATCAAACTACTCTCGTAGTGTAGACATACCCTAAGGTGCCACAAGTACTCCTGTTCTTTTTGCGGATACAGACTAACATGGCTGCTACTCTGAAACCTTAATTTAACATGTTATAGTTACAAGTAACACCTAAGATTAATATAATTGAAAGAAATTAGACAAAAAATCTCTTATCTTTTCAGTTTATTTACTTCATTCGAGAACAGAGTCAGTTTCATTGTTTCCCCTTTATAGTCAGTCTATTTTCCTTAGTTTGTGTGGGCCTTTCACACAGCAACTGCAGCCAGATTGGCCAGGTTTAGGAACAGGTCCTACACCTTTTTCCATCGGAGAAGTTTTAGGGGTGGGGAGGGAGAGAGAACCCAGTCACTGGCCCCTCACATCTCAGAAAGGTCACTTAGGGATTTTCACTAGTGGTATAAGTTACAGCAGCTATTCTAAATTGCACTGATCATCATCATAAGCTGATCTACCATAACATCAGGAAGCTGCAAATGACTCCCTGCAGTTTGCCCTTTCCATTCTGTCCAAGCAGAAATTTAGCCCTTCCGTTTAACAGAAGCTAATACAAATTTTGCAGATACAACTGAGATGCATGTATAATGCTGGCAACAATATTTTTAACTTACCTGCATAAGGAGCCATTCCTACAACTGTAGGCATCAGTCCTCTGTAAAATCCAATGAAACCTCCTTCCTTTTGAAGGAAAAATAAAAATACAAACAAATTCTTGACAAATAGAATTATAAATAGTTAGATTATTATGGAACTGACTGTATTGATAACAAGTCGTTTGTATGACACTGCTAGCCCGGCAATGAGGTATTAATATTAACCTCATCTTCCTCTTCCTCAGATGCTGAAGAGAAGGGACTATAAATTGGCTGCTTAGGAGACAGAACGGAGAAGGCAGGTCTACCTACACCCAAGATCACAAAGTAGGGAGATGATTTCCAATACACACAAATAAGTATGTTAGCTTTCCTCCCACTGTTATAAATAAATATTCTCCAAGGCAAAAACCTCAGGAGTATATACCACTGCTAATCCACTCTTAGTCCCAATTTGTTGTCCTCTGCCATTTTCACCAGCTTGAGCCGCCCTCCACCAGCTTGAGTAAAAGGGGAGCATCCAGACCCTTTTGTAAAATGAGAGTGTGCTACACACACAGTCGAAGACAAATTCACATTAGTTTCCATCAGGTCATTAAATAGTGTTGCACAGCATTAAAAAAAATATAAACAACACATTTTTCTTTAACAAATATGGAAGGAGAAAATGAAATACCTTTGAATAAATAGTCTTGAATGCATGAATAATTCCGGTGTACTTGTGCTCCCCTTTTACTTGGAATGCCAGACGTGCTCTTACCATATCAAGAGGGTAAGTACAAATGACTGCTGTTATACCTATTTTAAAAAAAAAAGAACACCACCACATACCTTAATTGATCTTAGATAGTTTTAAGCAAAAAGGATCCTTTCAAGGCAAACAATTAATATGTGTACTCAACAACTTTTTAAAAGTCAAATTTAAAAGTCTACCTTTAATCAAAGGCTAAGAGAACAAAACTCAGCCATGCAGGGAGTATTTACATTTGTATCCATCAGCACTAATAGGAGCTATGCAACTAAACCTCAATCCTGCAATGGCTTATGTTACTAGCTGTACTCATATGAATAACCCCATTGGAGTCAGTGGGACTACTCACCTGCATGAATAGAGAGTAAATCTGGTGAGTAAATCTTTGTAGGATCAGGGACATAGGACCTAATCCTGCCATACTTAAATATTCAAACATTAAATGAGAAAGCACCCCAGACTTATACATTTAATTTCCAAAAAGTGATGCTAGAAAAAAGTCTAACAATACAATTGCTATATATTTATAAGTGTATATTTAAATGGTATCAGAACACACTGAAGATAGTCTAAATGAAAACTTAAAATAAGGCTAATAATAATAGTTTTAATTTATGTTGATATTGAATTTGTTTTTTTAATCATTCTGTTTACTCTTAGCTGAATGACAATAAATTAGTTAATGCCACATTGTTTACAGAGCCAGATTCTGTGGTCCTTAATTATACATGCAGCACTTAATTGTGGAAAAATAACAGGAGTACTTGTGGCAGTAGCCCATTTGAAGTCAGTGTTGTGTGAATAAATGCTATGTACATGATTAAGGGTTGTAAATCTGACCAAGTGTTATTGTAGCACTACTGACACGCCCTGCAGTTAACTTATATCATCACTTCCATTATAAATCTCTATATCTGTATTTTTCTTTGGTTAGACTTCATAAGATGATATTTACTTGGACAATAGAAATCTGAAGATCTACCATCATGCTGCTCCAAATTTGCATAGCGGTTTAGATGTTGCCATTTTAGGGGCAGATCACAAACAGAACTTAAATTAAAATAATGACAGTCCTCACTAACATCATTTAAATAATTTGCTTCTCTCTACCACTAAGCTATGAGGTAGATAGTAACCCATGAATTGTTTACAAGGAACATGGAGGGAAAACTAAAATCACTTATAAATATCTGAGATTGCTGTAGTTTCCCCCTCCCCCACCCCATCCCCATTTTACAATTAGAACCCTGGAAGCAAAGAAGATTCAATTAAGGTAAGGATATGTTATATAATTTTAATATTCTCGCCACTACCCACCTACACACAATCAAGAAACATTTAGAGTATAAAAGAAAAAAAACCACAATGTAAGGGACAAAGATGGTAGTAAAGTGGGAGAAGAGGAAGATAAAACAAATAATTACAAGATATGAAATTCTGTCTTGTTACTCTTTTCTTCTACTCCATCCTACAACTACTGTCCAGTATACAGGGCAGACAGAGCAACCAGCATCCAAAAAAGAGGTAGGCTCATCATACTGCAGTTTTTAAACTTGAACACAAACTTGCAAAACAGAACCTTGTTAGAATGGAAAATGAGACTATACTGACACATTGCAGGCACCAAGGGACCATGTTTCAGCCCCTTCAGTCTAAGCAGAGAGCAGTCTAACGGAATACCCTCTTAACTTGTTCTGGAAGGGAGCAAAGGCAGCAAGCCAAATATTTTGCCATAATGGATTTGAAGGTTCTCATGGAGGCTTGAAAACAAGATGAGCACATACTAATTAGGGGTAGTAAATTCCTTAGTCCAGGCCTAACAAAATTCAAGGACACATTTGCCATCCAGTGAGTAAAACTTCTTTTTCCAAAGTAGGATTCAGTTACAACGAAAACCACTGAAAGATAAGTGAAATACATTGCAGTATTATTCAGGGTCTCAGAGGAACTATAAAATCCAGGCAATCTTGGAATCTCCTCTTCAGAGTATTAAAAAATATATTTAAATCTTTATTTTCAGTTGGGAAAGGTAGAAAGCACATTCAGATATATTATTGGCAGAATCAGATTTATTACAATAAGTATTTAATTTTACAGAAGGCCTCTATTTAGCATCTTAGAAGCATAGGTTTGATGATCTTGAGATTAGAATGCTCAAAGAAGGGGCATTTTCTTGTTGCAACTTTGCGGCCAAGTTTTATGAAATCTTCAGGTTACAAAGGACAGTGGTTAAGCTTCCACTCCCTAACCCATGAAGGAACTGAACCATCAGAAGCAAAACTCGGCTGTTCATCTTTGGTGACATCCCAGTGACAAAAATCAGTAATTATTTCCTTTCAGGGGAAAAAACCAAACACAAATTCATACGGTTTTCTGCAGGAACCACTCACTCCTACTAAACAAATCAACATTTAAATTGACTTGCCATAGCAGATAGATAAAAGTCCTGAAGGGGGGGGAACAAGCTTCTACACATTGGCAGAAGTCTGGCTTCCTCTTGGGACTGCATACTCGTAGTGATATCATGATTATATAGGCACCATCATCTTTCTATACATTACCAGAACAAGGTGACTTCTCCAGAGAAGTTTCTTCAAATTGTAGTAAGCTGAATGAAACTTTCCAATTGAGCTTGTAAAGAATCCACAGACTGGCTCTCCATCCCAGAAAGCTGACATTGGTCATTATGCAATCTAAACTTCTCAAATCAGAGAACCAAAGGTTCTTGCCCCCTGGATTATCCTCCCAATAACACACTCGCTGCAGAAGAGTAAGATACCTTTCAGAGAGTGTGGAGTGTTTTTTCTGACAAAACAGCAGGCATCTGCATGAGGAGTGTCTCTGGGGCAGTGTCACCCAGGGTTCAATTGATGTAAATTGCAAAGTCCCAACTGACCTGCACTACCAAAAACAAGCCCCAACAGACTACAGTCCATCTGGCAACATCTGACTTTCCCTAATGGAGTGTCTAACACTATTCCAAGGTGTCAAGTATCAGGGGGTAGCCGTGTTAGTCTGTATCTACAAAAACAACAAGGAGTCTGGTGGCACCTTAAAGACTAACAGATTTATTTGGGCATAAGCTTTCGTGGGTAAAAACCTCACTTCTTCGGATGCAGATATTCCAAGGTGGAGTAACTTGAGTCCTATCCAGAAGGGATTTCACAGTTCACAAAAAAGCCGTTATATTTGAGGAAATGGACTATCTAATCCCTGCCCTGATCAGGCAGTCATCCAGGTAAAGCTGGATGCATATTCCTCAGACAAAGACTGGCCAACAGAACCTCCAGGAGTTTGGTGCACACAAGTGGCCAAACCTAAATCCAAACAGCATCTGAATCTGGAAAACTCCGAATGGAGGAGTACAAAAAACTGCATGTGAAAAGGCCTTAACAAGACCCATATTTTACATGTTTTTGATGAAGTCCTCTAGCCACAAAGTTTGATGAAAGGATGTACACTCTGAAAAGACCTAATGACTCAACAAATCCAGTGTGGGCCATAATCTCCATGTTTTCTTGGGAATCAATGGTAAATAGTGGGAGAAAGACACTAATCCCTGTTCCTTTAGGCCAGCGATTCTCAACCAGGGGTTCGGGGCCTCCTGGGGGGCTGCAAGCAGGTTTCAGGGGTCCGCCAAAATAAACCAGAGAACAGACTCGTTGGGGCCCAAGGCTGAAAGCCGAAGCCTGAGTAAGTTAGCTTCTCAGGGCCCCCTGGGGTGTGGGGCCCTGGGTAATTGCCCTGCTTGCTACCCCCTAACACCAGCCCTAGCTTTCAGTCTACTGGATATGCTGAAACACTGTTGTGGCACAAGTGGGCTGTGGAATTTTTATAGCATGTTGGGGGGCCTCAGAAAGAAAAAGGCTGAAAACCCCTCCCCTGTAGGCAGAAATACAGCAGGAAGTATCAATATTTCTTTTGAGTTAGAATAGCTACTACCTCTTCTGGGAGATTCAAGGGCCAAACTGTGACAATGAATGCCAAAAGGAAAAGACTCAGCATAAATTCTAGGGTCTAATTTCATCTCTGCTGCCTAAATATTAGACCGTAGAGATGTTGGAGCTCAGCCCACACCACAAAATTTGACAGCTGATCAAATTATCCATAATTATCTGGAGTTGGGCTAACATCTTTTCCACAGCTTCTTCTTTGATGTGATTAGAAATAGTAAGGATACTTCCTGGCTAAGAGGCAAGAATTGAGATTTGCAGTCAGAGCATAGCATTGACCTGTAAGAATAGGACAACTTGCTCCCTCTTTGCTGAAAGAAACCACTTCTTCAAAAAGAACATAAAGCCATGAAACACAGCAGGGATTACTTCAAACTCTCCGTTTTGTTTCCCCAGTGGTGTTTGGACCTGGGAGCTGTTAGTGAGATCTGCTGTACAAGCATTCATCTCTAGTTCTGTTCAGGATTTCCTACCATTATTTCACCTTCTTACTCTTCCTTCTTTGTCAAATGGAAGTTTAAAGAGGAAAAAAGAAAGCATCTCTCTAGAGCAAAGAAAGGAAGGCTGAAGGAGAATTGTGCCTATGAAATGTATGTATTGCATATACACCAGCCTTGATTAAAAATAATCTTTTCCTGGCAAGTGGAAAACTACTATTCTCTATTGTTCCATCATTCTACAAAGAGACAAAAACTGCAGAACCTTCTTTTTTTTAAAAACACCTACATCGAAAAAATTCTTTTGGATTCCCCAAATATAGGACTTCTAATGACAAGTTTAACTTGAAGACCAAAGGGAGTCCCATCTGGCTATATTGTCAATGAATGTTCAAACGGAACCTGAAATTCACAAAAAGCACAAGGTACAGTCTTACACTAGTGTAGTGGAATGGACTAAGTTACCCATGCTACATTTATTTTTAAACCATGAATGGAACCTGATGACTACAGCACAAGGAATTCTTTTTCACTGTAGCAACAGTACATATGAGAAAATAGTTGAAGTCTAGCAGACCTGTCAGGCAGGTCAAGAAGTTTCCCTAGCCCAGGAAAGTTACAGGAAATTCTACAGTTCATAGACCTGTACAATATAATTAAACTGCTTACATCTCAAGGAGTTAGCTGAATGGTTCCTTTTGTATTGTACCTTCATCCTAGTATAACAGCGATAGGGATGGTGTAGTTAATACTGAGATGGCACTTTCATTCTAAACCCTTATTTTCAGTTGCTTTCTGTAAATTAGCGGATGGGCTAAAGTTTCTTATACTTACTCTTATACCACATGAATTATTCTGAAAACAACAATTATTCTAAAAACAACTATACTGAAGCACAGTGTTTCCCCCTACTGTTCCAGCCAAAAATAGTTTATCAAAAGTAGGGGGAAAACACATTTCTGTGCTTCAGTATAGTTGTTTTTACATTTGGAGAACTCAAATGGCTTTGTTTTCAAAATCCTTCCTTTTAGAGAGTTTGTGTGTGTAGGGGGTTCTTTGTTTTGTTTTTTCTCTAAACAATTATCTAATATCTACCATTTTTTCTATCCTCTCAACCAATTCTCTCTTTCCTTAAAGGAAATGATAAAGCAATTATCTGTTAATTAAGTGTTATGGCTGAAATTTGAATCACAAAAGAGTCAGGAAATTCAGAGTTAAAGTCTCCACAGTAACTTTAACCTGGCCTCCTTGAATATATGCATTACAATGGTTTTTTTCATTGCATTCACTCATACTTCACCCATCCTCACTACTTTTCTCCTGATGGCAGAGGGATACCTTTGACTTGCGTACATTAGGAAATATGTTCCGTTTCCCATCATTTTGCTAACACTGATTTAGTCCCACTGACATTAGCAATGTTGGGAACCCTGGCTAGACAGGACTACCACATCTCCAGTGTTTAAAAACACAACTTAACAGAAGCAGTTGCAGCACATACAGCTGCATCACAAGGGAGAAGAGGCGCAGGCAGAATTACCCTCTTCTGTGACACATTTCTCAGTCCAGGGATGCTGGAGAAAACCCCTTCTCCGAAGGTACCAGGGCACGTGAAGTGCCATGCTTCCCCCAGAGCCAACCAAAGACTCAAGCCAGCAGAAGTAACTGGGTTGCACCTGGCACAGTTAGGACGCTAATGTTGTCAGAGTCTTTGCTCAATTTTTTCTCTCCTCTGTGATAAATGGCCGTTTACTCCAACTCCCTTCTAGACCTTCATACACAGTCTCTTCACTTCAGCCTTATTCCACTGCCTTCTATGCTCACACCCTTCGTCTTTCCCTTCTCCTACGACCCTTTGCCACCCTCACTCCAATGCTCACCCCTTCCTTTCCCTCTGCATGTGTGTTATACTCCTCACTTAGTCTATTGCAGTGGTTCTCAACCTTTCCAAACAACTGTACCCCTTTCAGGAGTCTGATTTGTCTTGCGTGCCCCCAAGTTTCACCTCACTTAAACTACTTGCTTACAAAATCAGACATAAAAATACAAAAGTGTCACAGCACACTATTACTGAAAAATTATTACTTTCTCATTTTGTCTGTATGAAATTTTACGTTGTACTGACTTTGCTAGTGCTTTTTATGTAGCCTGTTGTAAAACTAGCCAAATATCTAGATGAGTTGATGTACCACCTGGAAGACCTCTGCATACCCCTGGCTGAGAACCACTGGTTCTATCTGGTCTATTTAGATTTTAGGCTGTTTGTGGCAGGGACTGTCTCTTATGCTAGTATTTGTACAATACTTAGCACAATAGTTGGTTGGTCTCAAGGTGCTACTGTAATACAAGTAAAAGAGTTAATGTAGTCTAACCAACATGGTGCTTCAAATGGTTGCAGCTGCAGTAGCTCTATCTACACAAGGACTCCCAACATTCCTAAGACCAGTAGAGCAAAACTAGGGAATAAGCTTTTGAAAACACGTTTCCCTAAGAGTAGGGTGAGAAAGATAAGCTTTTATTCCACTTCATGCTGTATAAAGCCAGCCAAGTTCTTGACCATGTCTTGCCAAACAGATTTTGTTAGCTTTTAGGATTTTATGGATTGTTTCTTTTTGTTCTCTCTTCTTTTGTTTGTTTGTTCAGTGGGGGGGAGGGGGGAGAGAGGGGAAAAACCCTTTATTTCATGAGGTTCTTTTCCACTTAATTGAAGGCAATAGTGTCAGCAGTCCACTGTTGGTCAATTTTTTAAAAAACAAAAGCTACCTATTTAATACCATTTAATGACTATGTGGCAAATGTCAATCAATGTTAAGTCCTCTTCATATAAAGGTAGGAATAATAATTAGCTTTTACCTCCCCACTGAATCCTTAGCTGTTTTGGGTTGAGTGGAAAAATAAAAATTCATTCCTCATATTTTACACTCACAGCTTGCAACTGTTATTTCTTCTAATACCATAATAATTGTTAGAACTCAGATTAATTTTAAGGGGGGGGGGGGGAAAGGATAGAAGACTGTACATGCTGAGAATTATTCCATGACAATATTCCGAAGCATCATATAAGGCCAGGGATCATACGAAGGTCCAAAGAATCCACCCATTTCAGAGTCATAGAGTTTAAGACCAGAAGGGACCACCACATCATCTAGTCTGATCTCCTGCACATCATAGGCCTCTAAACCCCACCCAGTTTCTCCAGTATTGAGCCCAATAACCTGGATTAGATTGAAGTATTACACCACTCAGGAAACTGAATTATTCTGTGACACAGGCAAAGGACAGGAGGGGCCAAGGTGCACAGTGCCCAAGGTCCCTGCAATGGCAGGGAACTGATCTGGTGAGATACCCAGATGATCTAGCAAGCAACCTGCACCTCCATGCTGCAGAGGAAGACAGACAGACAGACAGACAGAAACCAAGAGCCCAGTCAATCTGACCTGAAGGAAAATTGCTTTCTGACCCCTTAAACTCTGACCATTAGCGCAAGAGCCACCACCCAGGCATCTAAAACAAAGATTCTCTATACCATCTCAGAGCACCAGCCCACCCCATCCAGTGTCCCACCTCCAGCTGTTGCCATCTTTGATGCTTTAGAGGAAAGGGAAAAACAAAAACAAACAAATTGGGAGGACAAAATTTTCATCTGACCCCTGCAAGTGAAGCTGAAATCCTGAAGTATGTGATTTAGGAACATAAGAGATAGGATCAGAAGGTATACTCCCTGAGCCACCAAGCCCAGCCTCTCACCCCCATCTCAGCACACAACCCCATCATACAATCCTACTGATAAATTTATCTAGCTCTATCTTAAAATTAATTAGGAGTCTGTCCCCACTAATATTATTAGGAGGCTGTTCCAGAACCTTACAGTTCTAATGGTTAAAAACGTTCTTCTAATTTCCAACCTAATTTTATTTATGGCCAGTTTAAACTCATTTGTTCTTGTGCCAACATTTTTCTTTAACTTAAATAGTTCTCCCTCTTCGATTTATGCCCCCTGATGTCTTTATAGAGAACAAACATATTCCTTCTCAGCCTTCTTTTTGCTAGACTAACTAAGCCAAGCTCTTCTAGTCTCCTCTTGTAAAATAGGGTCTCCATTTCATGTTGGTTTCCAACATCTTTCTATACCCATACTAGAACTAGAATCTATGGTACCCAAGCTGGGGAGCCAATTCTGCACTGCAACTTAACGTTTTCTATACTATATATGTATGATACTGTATTTTACTGTCATAAGGTAAGGTATTAATTTCAACACTATGCATCAAAATTTACATGGGAAACCCTTTAGGAGTACAGTTTTAGTACTGTAATTATATTAGCAGGTTCTTCATACATGCATACTAGAAATGCAGAACAGATGTGCATTTTTATTTTTATTGTCCTTCTTGTGAACGGTGTACATTTCACAAAAGTGGCAGAACATATAGAAGTCTCTCTTATCTAGAAAAATATATTAAATCAAACATGCCTAAGCAGCTGAGAGAAATCAAGAAAATTAAGAAATGTATTTAATAAATGTTGCTAAACCATCTTAAATTATTAAAAGTGAATGAATTTTTTAAAATCCTGTTTCTCACTATTTTTCCTTTATATTTCTCTCAGCTTGGACATGATTATCAGTTAATCTATTTTCACTTTCATGCTTTGAGTACTGTTTATTTGATTAAAAACAGATGATTTCAGTGTAATTATAAAAATATTTGGGAAAGCATTTCTAATGGTCTTGGGTTTAAAAAAATATTGTTTTAACAAGATTTTACACAATCAAAATTTAAGTTGCTGTACCTGCCATGGATCCAGCCATTAAATTGTGCACATGCCCAGAAATTCCAAGCTTCTTCTTTATTAGCTACAAAGTAAAAAAGTTTTATAACAGTAATAAGTCACATGATATATGATAAAGAAGCATATCACAGAGTTTACTGTAAATACTGTATAATAACTGTTTCAAAGTGTGTGTTAGCAACTATCTGACATTACAAATGAAAAACAGAATGCTCAATTTCTGTTAAGAAGTGGTAGCACTTCTCAATCTTTTTATACTCCTCATTTGTTATGTATACCACTGTACTGAAAATATTTTTATATCAGCAAATGTAGATTGATAAGACTGAAAAAATGGGACTTTTTCCATTAGAGATGAGACACAATACAAGTATAAAAATAATATACAAGGAATGCAGACTGGGCCTTCTATTCACCCTCATAACACAGAGCAAAGGGACTTTCAGTGAAGTTGAAAAGGAACACATTTAAAATTGAGAAATGGAAATAGTTTTCCCACACACCACAAACTTAGCCTGTGAAATTCATTGCCACAAGAGTTCATTGAAGCCACATGCTTAGCAGGATTCAAAAAAGGGTTGGAAATTTATATAGGCAAAAACATCCCATGTTATATTAATTCTTATTGTTTCTTTTAACCAGTGTCTTGGAAGGGATATAAAACCTCATGTGTTTTGACAT
Organism: Emys orbicularis; assembly: GCF_028017835.1. Classification (NCBI taxonomy): domain Eukaryota; kingdom Metazoa; phylum Chordata; order Testudines; family Emydidae; genus Emys; species Emys orbicularis. The sequence goes on along the minus strand of NC_088689.1, from coordinate 45,753,892 downwards.
AAGCCAAGCAACTGATGAGGGTTAAGAAGAAACTTCCCTCATAGACAGATTACTTCATATCTTCTACTATGGGGTTTCTTGCACCTTCCTCTGAACCATCTATTAATGTGCACTGACAGACAGGATACTAAACTAGATGGACTACAGATATAATCTAGTATTGTATGACAGTTATATTCCTAATAAGAAATTCACTGTTGATCAGATCTGTGTCCTGCACCAAGTGGAATTCTCAGATTCTGAGACTAAGTTTAGGATCTACCTCAAGCCTACACTCTGTTTTCAAATCAGTATAAATCAGTGGGAATTTATCGGAGTAAGAATTTAAGACAAAAGGAGGAAAGACCTCATGATTTGGCCTCTGGTGTCTCTGGGATTCTTAAGCCCTTTTGCTATGAAGTATGGCATGTATTCTTGTGTATAGCACAACATAAAATACAAAGATTTAAAAAAATGTTTTTGACTCAGAAGATTGGACTCTCAAAGTTCTCCTGAACTACTCACAGCTTCCAAAGAGAGCTAAAATATGCAGTTACAATGGAAAAAAATATTTAAACATCTGAAACTGGCTACAGGTAGTTCCTCCCCCTACCCCCAAAATATCTGCCATCTGGAATTTGCTCCTTTGAGAAGGAAGCCCTCACAGCCATGTTCAGGGGCCAACACAACTCCCACTAAAATCAATTGAAGTCCTTCCATTGGCTTCAATGGAAGTTGGATCTGACCCTTGAAGTTTTACATTCCAATAGTAAAGGCATAATTTTGATTGAGTATAAGCAATGCTCAAGTAGACACTTATACCAATATCTAAGCTCCAATATTACAGGAGCAGTAAATGCACTACACTAGAAGAGAATTCACAGATCTTGTGGGATCCTAAAATACTGCATTTTATCCTGCAGAGCCAATTTTTTTCTTGTGACGATGGTGCAGGTCAAATATAGGCTTCACCAACCCTCACAGGATGTCTTTCAAATTTAAATGAACTATTTGATTTATAAAGTAATAAACCTTTCTATACAGTATTAAAAAGAACAAAGAGACGTTACATTTTACATTGAGCCGCTACATTCTTTACAATCAGAGGGCCACTTTTTTAGCACGATGGCCAGCAGCAGGTTCAAGAGTGCTTTATTTTCAAAAATATTTCAGTTTGTTCGTAGTGAGACAAACACAGTAAACTAAAATTTTGAACCGTTTTTCTTATAGCAAAAGTGGAAATATTCTCACTTATGCCCCCATTTTTTTAAATAAATAGATTAATACATAATTCAGGCCAATGTGAAAAAAGGGGAGCTTGTTAATGACACGATTTTAATGTTATTTTATCATTTTAAAACTATATTCACTGTAGCCATAAAGGAAACAAAATAAATCAAACTACCTTTTTATACTGGTCAAATGCCATAAACTGAATTGCACCATATGGAAATATTCTAATCATCATTGCCCCGTTTCCTTTATACAACCCAAGGTAACCCTCCTTTTTTGGGACAGCACACAGTGTAGAAAACACTCCTGTCATCAATACAAAAAAAGATATTTAACAGAGTTACAATGAAAAAATGTTCCAGCAAGTATTACTGACAATAAGACAGTATGCATATAACTAAGGCCAGATCATATTGTTCTTATGTAAGTGTGGAGGGCAGAAAACTAGCTTTCGATGCCCAAATGTGGTCAAAGGGAGGGAGATTTGGGCCTATTTCCACCAGCCTTCTTATCACCCAGGTTCTGTGGAAACTCCTTATGAATCTATGCATTTGATGCCCCATGAATTGGGGAAATGTGACCTAGCAGGAGGGAGATCTATTCCATGTGATATCATCCCCCCAGAGAAATACTGTAAAACTGGACACTAACAGCACGGAAGTTAAAACGGATATTGATAACTTTAAATCTAGTCAATTACAAAGTGACTAATTTACTACACCTGCCTCTGAGTCTGTCGGAATTTGTAGTTTTACAATCATTTTCCCATTTTTAAAATTTATTTTTCTCCAACGCTGCTGTGTAGAACACAAAGAGGGAATAAACAACTGACTACAAAGGTGAAAGAGAAAAAAAAACTATCCACAGCCTTTACTACAACATCACCACCATGGTATGTAAGCAGCTAACACACACTGATGAATTTATTATCCCAGAGGGTTATTGTGAAACGGCAGCATTATTATCCCCATTTTAAGGATGGGGAACTGAATTACAAAGAGATAATTTGCCCAAGATCATAGAGGAAATCTGTGGCAGAGCCAAGAACTAAACCCAGCCCTCCCAAGTCCCAGTGAAGGGCCTTAACTACAAACCCTCCTCTCTATACTATACATAGTTGCTATCAAATGCATAAATTAAACAAATTAAAAAAACACAAATATTTTCTCACATCTCTTTCAATTAACTGTAAAGATTATTTGTAATATGTAAACATTTTTCATATTCAGATGTAATTTTTAATACTGACTTTGACAAATATTTACTCATTGAACTGAAGTTTCTTATCTTTGTCCTCTACCCAAAAGTGATTTTTTTTAAATTGCTAAAATTCTGTTTAGTTATCCAAACAAAAAGGATGGCATTTTTCACACATCAAGAGAATGGTTCTTCATGTTCACAAGGTTTAGTTTTAGAAATTCATACTTGCTACAACTTCAGTGAGAACAAATACTTTTGACATAGCTAAAATTTCCCTCCTCCCCCTCAAAAAATAACCATTTATTGAAAACTGCTTTTATTTTAAAAGATACATGTCATGCGGTCCATGTTTCTTTAACTCCACACATTAAGAGACAGTATAAATATTTAACATGGATTTTGGCTAACTGAACCTATGTAACATTTTCTTCTCTATATCCATTTTTCACCTATTCTCCCTTCCCCACCTTTTTTTTTCTGCTGAATGTTTAATTAAAATGTGCATTCAATTCAAATCAAAAAGTAATTCCTGGTACTCCAGTATCAAATCACACATCCGCAGTATGGTGAAATTTGATTTGAATGTATAAACTGATGATTGCATATTCTAAAAAAAAAAAAAAAAATCAGGGGATAAGAAGAATATTAGAATCAACCATGCAGCTATTTCAGCTTATGATTGTTAGATTGCATATTCAGACTCTGCTATTGCAGTCAAGTGCGCCTGCCGTTCCCTTCTTCTTTTGTACATCAAACTGAATACAAGCACAATCATTTCAATATTGTATTATAACTCAGTATTTCTCCTTGCCAAATGTTCTTTTTAAACAAAGTTTCTTGGATTTCTAAGTTAACGTGATTTATAATCGGTATTTTACATGTACAAGTCATCCAATTCAAGGTTGTGCTTTACTGTGTGCTTGTAACTCAATGAAGTTGTGCAAGAATGTCCAGGCATCATCCATGCAATGATTCTAATCACGTGCAGAAGGGGGCAGTGTTACAGTTGTTCTGGGAATAATTTTGAATTACAGTAGTTAATCTGGAGTTTACACAGTCATTTAAGACAAAAAATTAAATGAAGTGCCAAATCCTGCACTCCTTAATTGTCCAAGTAGCTCCACTTTCTTAGTCTTGTTACACATATAAGTAAGGTTTGCAGGATCTCACTGTTTATAAACACATTTTTTGAATGAACATTGATCTTGGATAAACAATTTCATAGCATTAATTACAGTCCCCTGTGTGCAGACCTACCAAATCCAGCAAGCAGACAATGAAATTGTGCTCATAAAAAGCAACTGCCTATCCAATCATAGCATTTGTTTACAGCAATCATATTGGTAAGTAGAAGTGACACTACTTTCCTAAATAGTATAAAATTTAAACTTTTTAAAATGTACAGTAGCCATCTTACCTAGATGTTTGTAATGGTGATTATGAGCTTGCAGTAAAATCTTTACTCGATCCAATGGTGCAATAGTCGTTTTGGCACAACATCCTGCAACACCTTACCAACAACAACAACAGGGGAAGTTTGAGTTGTTCATGTCAACAGCTAAATCAAGTATTTCTCTACCATATTTTCTTTTTAAATGGAACAATGTTTCCCCCCCCCAGGAACTAAAGTATTAAAAAAGTAAATAAGCTTTCGTTTTCAGGAAAAATGTAATTTAAAAAAAAAATCCTAAAAATCTTAGTGAAATTAGTAAAATCGATCTTTAGATTTTGTTTAAAAGACCGTTCTTCTTAGCTGTTGAATGCCCCCCAACAACCACATTCAGTTATTCAGCAAGTTATTTTAACTTTCCCATCCTCTTTTTACTTTTCTTCTTTAAGTCTACAGAGTTCAACTTCTCTGTCATCCTAGCTGCTTTCTCTCCATGGTCAAACTCTGTGCTGGTTCAACAGTAATATTTGGTACATATAACAATTAGAAACGAAGATTCACGGTGATGAGTGCAGAATGAGAAACTTAAGTAGACAGATCTTTATGACACTTTACTAACAGTGATGAGAGACGAGGACCTATCTGTGTGGGAAATAAATCTGTGTTTTCTCCATAGAGCGTTTTCTAATATTTCTCCCCTTTTCTTTCTTTTTTTTAAATAGCCTTATTTTTCAGAAGTCACGACTACAGGCACAATATATTTCATTCACATGAAAAAGAGACTTTCTTAAATGTGCTAATGAGGCTGCCTGAGCATTCAGCATCTGGTTAGAAGTTAGGTAATGATCTTTTCTGATTCTGCAAAGCATACAAATAGGAGTACGTGCATGAATTAAACAAGCTGTATTAAGAAGAAACATACAGGTACCTGCTACATACAGGTAACTCTCCCCTCACAAGACACCACTTATTTATAATATTCTAAAGAATATTAATATAAAAAACTGTTTACTAGTTAGTTCTGTTGACTCCAACCAGGTCTTTAGAAAGATCCTGTTTTCAAGGGGAAAGGGCTGTAAAGAGACAATACTAAAGCAATGTTGTCTCTGAAATTTCTTTCCTTCAAATTTTTATGTTTAGCACCAACAGGTCTCCAAAACCTCATAAACACTTAAGAGACTCCAACCCTCTTTACCAATCTAATTATTTAGATAATGCTAAAACATGTCAAAGAATCCTACTTAACATTTAGATCTCAATCCTGCAATTTCATGCATACTGATTAGCTGGCAGGATCAAGACATTGGGGGCCATTTCTTTTTTCTAAAGTCTTGTGTACCATGAGAAAGGTTTTTTTGGAATAACTTTAGTTTTCGAGGGGAATAAACTGCCTTGCATCCACACACAAAAATTGGTGTGGGGGGGTTCAAATTATCTGGCATTTTATTGCATGTTAATTTAACTCACTTTGGAAGTGAAATAACTATACTGTAATGATTTTTTGGGGGGTGGGGGGGGGTAAGGTTTATGGCCATGATTCTCAACATCCTCTCACAATCCTTAAGAAGACTAATCATCCTAGAGAAGGAATTAAAAAGCAGTTTGTCTCATTTTCTTGGGTTGATAGTAGTTATGAAAAAGACCTATTAGAACATATTCCTCTGCCACCCCCAACAGAAGCCATACCAGATGTTGCTAACAACATTAGGGTAACCTATATACAATATGTTAACTATTTCCTTGGCAAGTTCCATTTTTTGACAGTTCTCTGAAAGCTAGATGATCATTGGGGTGAGTATAAAATGGAGCATGGCCTAGGGCAGGGGTTCTCAAACTGTGGGTCAGGACCCCAAAGTGGGTCCTGACCCACCCAAGCTGGTGTTGGCCCCAGCAAGTCTGAAGCCCAAGCCGCAGCCCCATAGCCCAGAGTTAAGGTTACAACCCCCCCAACCAGAGCAGAAGCCCTTGCGCTCAGTCTTCGGTCCCTCCTCCTGTGTAGTAATTTTTTGTTGTCATTAGGGGGTCATGGTGCAATGAAGTTTGAGAACCCCTGGCCTAGGGTTTACAGCTAGCTCTGCCACGTGACCTTGGACAAGTCATTTAATCTCCTGGCACCCAAGTTTTCCCTATCAGTGACAGGGGCAGAAGGGCACAACGTGAGGTTGTTCAAATGAAAGCCGCTTATCTCTTTCCCCATATAACAAACACCATGCCTCTCCTATGCCAAAGGTGTTCACTTCCCCCACTTTGCAGGCCCCATATGCTACCGCCCCCATCCCCTGTGCCCAGGGGGCCCCTGGGGCACAGCACGCAGCCAATGGGTTCATGTCCGTTTTTATCATGGGCTTGGTGGCCACACCAAGGGGGAGGGCAAAGCCTGGTGCCGCAGAGCCCCAGCGGCATGGCGGGTGCCCAGCAGCAGGGGTCTCACCGCGGCCTCTGCCGGCAGAGAGCAGGGGGCGAGGGGCGTTTACCTCCCGCTACGAAGGAGCGGAGCCAGTAGAAGTCTCTGTGCGCTGCGGCATTGGGCCCCGCCGGCCCCTGCGTGTCCATTGGGGCAGCTGGGGCGCAGCCGGCTCTGCGGAGGAAGGTTTCACTAAGGGAGCCCCCGGCGCCTCCAGCACATGGTGCCGGCCCGTGCCCCACCACGAGCCAGAGGGGGAGCGGAGCAGCCAGCCACGATCACTGCGCCGGAGCCGCCGCCGGGAAGGTGTCGGGGCCGCCTCTCTCCTGCCTGGGCATGGCCCAGGCCGCTGCCTCGGGTCAGGAGCCCTCGGAGTGGCTCAAGCGGGCGAGCGGCGCCGGCTGATAGCGTCAGAGGCAGGGAGGGGCCGGCGCGGGCGCTGTATCCTCTCCCCGCCCGCGGCGCAGCCCTGGGGCGGCTCGTGTGCGCGATGCGAGCGCTCCGGGCCAGCCCGCCGGCTACCCCTGCACCTGTCCAGACCCCCCCCGGCGCCTGCCACACTTTTCTCTGGCTCTGAGCCCTGGGGCAGGCTGGTGTTTGCCTGCGTGTGCAGGGATCCCAGTTCCCGCCTGGGGTGTTCGGTTCTCCCCGAAGAATGAAGAGTGCAAGTTCTATATGTGGCTACCGAGATTGGCACCATCTGTTCATTGGGGGTGGAAAAACCGCAGGCACCGTTTTTTTGGGAGGGCTGGTGTGCAAAATGCTCCTGCAGACTAGGCGCAGAGGCCTCAGCATAGCTGAAAAAAGATGGCTTTGGCCTGTGCTTTCTCAGAGATCCGTAAACTTCATTACTCTGGTACAGGGGTCGACAAACTTTTTGACCTTAGGGCCACATCTGGGTATGGAAGTTGTATGGCGGTCCATGAATGCTCACGAAATTGGGGGTTGAGGTGCAGGGCTCTGGGGTGGGGCTGGAGATCAGGGGTTGGGGGTACAGGAGGGTGCTCCAGGCTGGGACCGAAGGGTTTGGAGGGCAGGAGGGGGATCAGAGCTGGGACAAGGGGTTGGGGCACAGGCTTCAGGTGGCGCTTACCTCAAGCAGCTCCAAGAAGCAGTGGCATGTCCCCAACTCTGGTTCCTACACGGAGGCGTGGCCAGGCAGCTCTGCGTGTTGCCCCGTCCACAGGTGCCACCCCTGCAGCTCCCATTGGCCGCGGTTTCTGACCAATGGGAGCTGCGGGGGCGGCGCTTGGGGCGGGGGCAGCATGTGGAGCCCCCTGGCTGCCTCTATGCATAGGAGCTGGAGCGGGGACATGCCGCTGCTTCCAAGAGCTGCGCAGAGCGGGGCAAGCCCCTGACTCCGCTCCCCGGCTGGAGCACCAGAGCAGGGCAAGTTCCGTGCCCCGCTCCCTGGCGGGAGCTCAAAGGTCAAATTAAAACTTCTGGAGGGCCAGATGCAGCCCCCGGGCCATAGTTTGCCCACCCCTGCTCTGGTATGTCCCAGATCCACAAAGGTACTTAGGAACCTAAGCCCCAATGTTAGACTGCACTGCAAGCCACAAAACCCCTGCACAGCTGCTGCCAAACCTTGTATTGTAGGTGCCTAAATTAACTAAGTAAGTGCCCCAATTTGTAGGGCAACATTTCCCGAAGTGCCTACATTTCTGCCTTTGAGCATGCACGTTGTTGTCTCACTTTGTATGGCTATCTCCCAACTAAGCCCCTCAGTACAATCCACAAACTAGGGGAAAATAGGGGCAGAGTGCCTGCCCATCTTGCCTGTGGGGCCTGAACCAGTATCTGCTGGATAAGTTCCCATTCAAAAATCTGGCTGAAAGAGGAAGGGGTTATAGTTTTTATCCGAGTGGTTAGAACATTCACCCAGGCTGTGGGAGACCTGGGTGCAATTCCTCTGCCTGAGGGGGAGAAAAGATTTTGAACAGGGACCTTCCATATCTCTCAGGAGAGGGCCCTCACCACTGGGCTATGAGATATTCTAAAGTGGAGTATCTTCAGTCTCTGCTGTTGAAACTAGTTCAATTTGTATAAATAATTAAAGAGTTTTGGGACGAGTGGTAGAAAGAGAGTGTGCTATAGTCTGATGGTTCAGGAAGCCAACTGGAAGGTCAGAGACCCAGGGTCTAGTCCCTCTCATCTGGGCCAAGCTGCCTGAATAACCTTTTAAACTGTCTGCAAACCCTATTGTTTTAATGCATTTTTATATAAAAGTTCAAAATATTTAAGGTTTTAATGGCAGGAAGGAGTGTGTACAAATCAAGTTTTTAAAGCGTTACACGGAGTCAAGACTAAAGATTTCTCTTCCATGGTCTACCTCTGACTTGGACTCTGAACCTGCAATAAGAGCCATCTGAACAGACCCCTGCCTCCCACACAATACCATTCAAGTAAACGGGGCTCTGCATAGGGACAAAGGTCTGCTTTTATGGATTAGTTTAGAAAATTGGAGCCTCACTCTGTACTGTTAACCCCTTGTACCTGTTTTTATCCATTTATAGGATGGGTAAAATAGTACTTAGCTACCTCCCAGGAGTATTGTAAATCATAAATTGAAAAGTGCTTTGAGTCCCTCAGATGAAAAGTACGTTATAAATGGCACAATTTCACATTTTCTAGCGGTGTCTATAAAACTGGCAAAGGACTACGGTACATCATCATAGAATTGCTGCTGCCAAACAATTCCTGAACCTCAAGATCCCTACTCATTTCTTCAGATTCAGTGCATTTCTTTGCTACAGGACACACTGCCCCTTCCAAGAGAAACACAAATGAACAACATTCCAGTACATATTGCAAGAAGTATGAATAAATTAGAGACTTAAGACAATTAGCTCATCTGTTTAGGTGTGTTCCCTCTCTTCAGTTAGCAGTATTAACAATATTAATAGTTAGAATTTTTCATGTTCAAAATGCTCTCCAAACTTTACCTAATTAATAGTTAATACCTTCTGAGGTGGGTAAATATTATCATCTCCAGAAACAAGAGAATTTAAGTTATTTTCCTCTCTGAGAAAATCATTGTCAAAGCCAGGATTAGAACTCCAGAGTTCTAGCAACCAGTGTTGTGGTCAGGGTATTGAACCAAACTTATGTAATACAAGACTTCACTCTAATACCTCTCTTAACTCCTTTTTTAAATTATTTACATTAGTTGCACTGCTCCTTATGTACCTTTGCTGCCCAGGTATATTTGAGTGTATGTTATTCCTTTCATTAAAATGATATTGTCAGTTTAAAAATAAGTTTATTTACTTAGTGCTGTTCATAAAATCATAGAGAAATATTAGAAATTAGAGACAGACAAAATTATCTCTCTGCTACTATACATTTCTTCCCTGTTATATGTCCACATTGTGAGTGAAAGAAGATTTTATGTTTATGTTCAGGTTTTCTCTTATATGTGTAATAATTTCAATCTCCCATTGCCCCATGTTCAGACAGCAGCTGATCCTCTCCTTCACTTCCCCTTCCTCCAATATATTCTGACCCTTCAATTTCTCCACTCATGCATAAGGATCTCTTATGAAAGCTCCTCATCGCTTGTTTTGTTTCCCTCAGGAGAATCCTAGCAGTGGCCTTCCTGACCACAAACTACTTCTTTCTCAAAAAAATTTGCTTCCGTCTCCAAAAAATGCATATTACCCTGCTTCTACAAATTGTTCCCAACACACCTAAAAAACTATATTATAAACCCAAATTTACCTCTCACCCAGCATACCTCCATCTCCTACAGTCCTCCCCTCAACACTTACCTCCAAGTCATTCAACTTTTATTCTATCCAGTCTTCAAGACCCTAAGAAACTTTCACTTAATTCCCATTTTATCCCAATAAACATTCTCTTATCTCATGCCCCCATTCCATAATCCCAGCATTCTTCTATATATTTATACTGTGCTCATCCAAGAACCTCTTGACTCTTTCCCCCAGGGTATCTTGAGTAGGTCCCTAACAAATTCACAATCCATTTTGGTCAATTTCACGGTCATAGGAATTTAAAAATAGTAAATTTCATTATTTCAGCTACTCAAATCTGAAATTTCACAGTGTTGTAATTGTAGGGGTCCTGACCCAAAAAGGAGTTGTGGGGGGAAGGGGTTGTGGTACTGCTTCTTCTTAGTACTCTTTACTTCTGCACTGCTGCAGGCAGCAGCGTTGCCTTCAGAGCTGGGCAGCTGGAAAGCGACAGCTTCTGGCCAGGAGCCCAGCTTTGAAGGCAGAACCGCCGCCAGCAGCACCGCATGGTATGCAGAGCGGAACCCTCACTCAGCAGCCGCCACTCTCTGGCTGCCCAGCTCTGAAGGCAGCAGCGCAGAATTAAGGGTGGCAATGCTGCTGGTGGGACGCTGCCTTCAGAGCTGGGCACCCAGTCAACAGTCACTGCTCTCTGGCCACCCAGGTCTGAAGGCAGCACAGAAGTAAGGGTGGCAATACCACAATTCCCCTAAAATAACCTTGCAATTCCCTTTTGGGTCAGGACCCCCAACTGAAGAAACACTGGTCTCCCCCATTAAATCTGTATAGTGTAGGGTAAACACACAAAAGACCAGATTTCATGGTGGGAGACAAGATTTCACAGTTCGTGATGCGCTTTTCATGGCCATGAATTTGGTAGGGCCCTAATCACATGAGTAAGGTTGCAGATTTATCGCAGCATTTTTTAATAAAAAAAGTCACAGAGCGGTCACAGTAAATTTAGTACAAGTCACATGTTTTGTGATTTTGGATACAAAAATGTGACAAATGGTTGGTAGGCGGGGGGGAAGGAGCTGAAGAGCAAGCCTGCCCAGAACTCAACCTGTTGCAGCAACTTCTGTCCCGCCAGGCAGAGCTCCTCACTCTGGGCATTGTGACCTGGTGCTTGGGGTCACAGCACAGCTCAAATTTGGCTGACCTGCCTCTTAGTCATCATGGGAAAGGTCTGATGGGACAAATCAGAGTGAGTGGCCCTGCGACCTGGTGCACAAGGTCACAGTGAAACTCATTCAAATTTTCCCAGCTGCCTCTCCATCCCCATGGGCCAGACCTGAGCGGTGCTGCAACCCCATGCACCAGGTCACAACACCCAGAGCAGGGAGCTAGGCTCAGGCCCATGAGACAGGAGCCACCAATGCAGGGTAAGTTATGGATACAAAAACAAGTCACAGACAAATGGGAAAATCACAGCATCTGTGACATTTTTCCTACCTTGACACATCTGCAGCTCTAATCATGAGCAATGCTATCTTCACCTTAAATCATCTACCATCTCCTAAGAGTATGTCTACACTGCAATGTAAGCCCAAACCCAACTTCCATTCTCAGACAATTCCGTCTGACTTGGGCCTGGGCTCCAGCACAGACTCTGGCTTCTAATTTTCCCCGGGGGTGCTCAACTCCTGCTCAGCCCTAGGCTCTGCCCCCACTCCACCCCTTCTCCAAAACCTCACCCCTGCCCCCCATCTTCCCGCCCCCACTCCACTCCGGCCCTGCCCCCACTCCACCCTTTCCCCAAAGCCCCACCCCACCTCTTCCCACCCCTACCCCACCTCTTCCCACCTCCTCCCCCGAGTGTGCCCCATCCTCACTCCCACCCTCCTTCCCTCCCAGCATCTCCTGCACACCTCTGAACAGCTGTTCCGTAGAGTGCAGGAGGCACTGGGAGGGAGGGGGAGGAGTTGATCGGTGGAGGCTGGCGGCAGGTGGGAGTGGAGGGGAGGGAGGGGAGCTTGGCAGCCAGTGGGTGCTAAGTACCCTCTAATTTTTCTCTGTGGGTGCTCCAGCCCTGGAGCACCCATTGAGTCCACGTCTATGGGCCCCAGTCCCCTGCGGGGTGCGGGGGTGGCTCAAGCCTGGGCCCTGTGAGAACTCAGGCCCAAACTCCATTATTCTGCAGTGTGGATGCAGCTTGGGCCCAGGCCCACAGACTAGAGTCTACTCCTGGGAGATCATCAATGCAGTCCCATGGGATGTTGTCCTTTCTATCCCAAGACTGGCCAATTGACTCCTAGGAACTGGAAGTCACATCTCTGGTTCAAATACAGCTGCTCAGCATTTAACCCTTCCATTTTATTCTGATCATTGAGCTACAAGCAGAATGAATCTTTTCCTTTGTATGTAATGGTGATCGACACAAAGAAGACCTTTGCCATGTGGTTGCTAGCTGGTCACAGGAGCACAACCAGATTTTGGTTCATCTAGTGTGAGACAAGCAAACAGTTTGACTTTAGCATGAGTTCCAGGAAACAGCAAAGAAGCTGGCAGCGTTGGGGATTCACCGGATCGGTGACCAGTGCAAGGAGCTAATTAAGCAGCTCAAGAACAACTACTGGAAAGCCAGGGATGAGAACCGCACCTTTGTGAACTTGCTATCATGCTGCCTCTTTTACAAGGAGTTTGACCAGTGCTGGGAACTGTGCTCAGTCTTGTCCCTGAAGTGCCTTGACACCAGAGCAGTTACAGCACAATCTGGCTCCCTAGTCAGAAGAGGATTTTGATGCCTCTGGGGAGGAGCAGCCCGCTGCACAACTGGCAGCAGAAACACAAGGCAGAAAAAGCCGCTCAGCCTGGTAAGTTTCTTATCCCATGTTTGTTGTTATTAATATAGGAATGGGGAGGGATTTCCAGTTTATGACCCAATGTAAAATTTATTACAAACTGCAGGCAGCAGCATATATCTGCTTATGGCAGATTGCATACCAGCACCTTGGCGTCATCCCACCACCACCACCACCATGTAGAATTCAGAATGTAGTTCAGGAAGTTCAAACAGTGAAACAAGCGTTTAAAATTAAATTTTTCCTTGAAAGTCACACATTTTTATAGAGATGTGCAGGGGTGTTAAAAGTAAGAACCTTATATTGTCTTCCCTTTTAGTATGCTGCTCCATACAAAGTGGGCATGCCACAACATTACAAGCTACCTGTAAATAGAAAACTGTTGAAGGTGGGAATGGGGGGATAGGTTAAATGTAGTCTATGAGTGACAAAATCAGTGTCTGAGGTATCGTCAGCCGGTTAGGGATTGTATGCAGTCCAGAAATATGACAGGGGGTGGAGGAGATGGCTGTGTATTTCTTTGCGAGTCTGTGTGTGTTTGCCTGTAGTCCCTGGTTAGATGCATTCAGCCTGTATCAGAAGCAGTAGGGAGGCAATCATCCACACGGACACTAAAGCATCATCCTGCTTCTTGGAGCAGCTAGTCCTGGAACCCGCAAGGGGAGAGGTAGTTCTTGATTTAGTCCTAAGTGGAGCACAGGATCTGGTGCAAGAGGTGAATATAGCTGAATCACTTGGTAATAGCTACCATAATGTAATTAAATTTATCATCCTTGTAGGGGGGAAAATACCAAAGAAGCTCATCACAGTTAATAGTGGCATTTAACTTCAAGAAGGGGAACTACACAAAAATGAGGAAGCTAGTTAAATGGAAATTAAAAGCAACAGTTACCAAAGTGAAATGCCTGCAAGCTTCATGGAAACTTTTAAAAAACACAATAATACAGGTTCAAATTAAATGTATACCCCACATTAAGAAAAACAACAGTAAGATGACCCCCAAAAATGCCACCATGGCTAACCAACAGAGTAAAAGAGGCAGTTAGAGGCAAGTAGCCAAAGACTCAAAAACTAACAGCAAATTTTTTTTAAGTACATCAGAAGCAGGAAGCGTAACAATCAGTTTGTCTGGCTACTGGATGATAGAGATGCTGAAGGAACACTCAAGGAAGACAAAGCCATTGTAGAAAAGCAAAAATAATTCTTTGCATCAGTCTTCACTGCAGAGGATGTGAGGGAGATTCTCACACCTGAGTTATTCTTTTTAGGTGAGAGATCTGAAGAACTGTCCCAGAGTGACGTGTCAATAGAGGAGGTTTTGGAACAAATTGATATATTAAACAGTAATAAGTTACCAGGATCAGGTGTTATTCACCCAAGAGTACTGCAATTTCATATTTGAGTTCCTTCAGAACTGCTAACTGTGCTATGAAATCTGTCACTTAAATCAGCTTCTGTACCAGATGACTGAAGCTAATATGATGCTAATTTTCAAAAAAGGCTCCAGAGGCAATCCTGGCAATTATAGGCCGGTAAGCATAACTTCAGTACTAGGGAAATTGGTTGAAAGTACAGTGAAGAAGAGAATAATCAGATACATAGATGAACATGATTTGTTGGGGAAGAGTCAACACAGCTTTGCAAAAGGAAATCATGCCTCACCAATCTATTAGAATTCTTTGAGGGGGGTCAACAAACATGTGGACAAGGGTGATCCAGTGGATATATTGTACATGGACTTTCAAAAATCCTTTGACAAGCTCCCTCTCTAAAGGCTCTTAAGAAAAGTAAGCAGTCATGGGAGAAGAGAGAAGGTCCTCTCATGGATCAGTTTCTAGTTAAAAGATGGGAAACAAAGGGTAGGAATGAATGTTCAGTTTTTAGAATGGAGAGAGGTAAATAGTGATGTCCCCCAGGGATCTGTACTGAGACGAGTGCTGTTCAATTTATTAATAAATGATGTAGAAAAAGATAAACAGTGAGGTGTCAAAGTTTGGAGACAATACAAAATTACTCAAGATAGTTGAATCCAAAGCAGACTGCAAAAGAGTTACAAAGGGGTCTGACAAAACTGGGTGATTGGGCAACAAAATGGCAGATGAAATTCAGTATTGATAAATGCAAAGTAATGTACATTAGAAAACATAATCCCACCTATGCATACAAAATGATGGGGTCTAAATTAACTTTTTCCACTCAAGGAAGAGATCTTGGAGACATTGTGAATCGTTCTCTGAAAACATCTGTTCAATATGCTGCAGCAGTCAAAAAAGCTAACAGAGTGTTAGGAACCATTAGGAAAGGGACAGATGATAAAACAGTAGCTATAGTGCCACTATATAAATCCATGGTATGCCCATACCTTGAATACTATGTGCAGATCTGGTCACCCCATTTCAAAAAAGATATATTAGAAGTGGAAAGAGAAGAGCAACAAAATTGATTAGGGGTATGGAACATCTTCCATATGAGGAGAGATTAAAAAGACTGTCAGTGTTCACCTTGGAAAAGAGACTACTAAGGGGGGATATGATAGAGGTCTATAAAATTATGAATGGAGTGGAGTACGTTAATAAGGAAGTGTTATTTACCCCTTCACATAACACAAGAACTAGGGGCCATCCAATTCAATTAATAGGCAGCAGGTTTAAAACAAACAAAAGGAAGTACTTCTTCACACAATGCACAGCAATCTCTGGAACTCGTTGCCAGGGGATGTTGTGAAGGCCAAAAGTATAACTGGGTTATTAGATAAGTCCATGGAGGATAAGTCTATCAATGGCTATTAGCCAAGATGATCAGGGATGCAATCCCATGCTTTGAATGTCCCTGAGCCTCTGACTGCCAGATACTGGAACTAGACGACAAGGGCTGGATCACACAATTATTGCCCTGTTCTGTTCATTCCCTCTGAAGCACCTGGCATTGGCCACTGTCAGAAAACAGGATACTGGAGTAGAGGTACCATTGGTCTGACCCAGTATGGCCATTCTTATGTTGATTCCCCCACAAATTTAGACTCAATACTGGGTGCTGATAGCCGCAAACTTTTCCCATAGTAAGATATCCAGGTAGGTAGTAAAATTTCAGGGAAGGGCATATTTCCCAGGCCCTCCTCTAAGTCACCAGCCCACTCTACTCATAAATATGCTTCCCTGTCACCATAAGTTTGAAAACCTTTGTGGCATACACAGCTGGCTTGGCACTGACAGCTTGGAATAAAATCTCCCTTTGCCATTCTGGAACCCCTACAATCGTTATGTCCTCGAGAATGTGGAATGCCTAAAAGTACAGAGAAGGCTTATATACTAAGCCACGGCTCTCCTCCCCACTCAAAGGGCCAGCAGGTCTGCAATTTTGAAACAAAAAGCAATAGTAAATTGTAATTTTCCATTGTTTGTGTATTTTTTTCACTGTGATTAACTGATTTGAGTTTATTCTGCTTCTTGGAGCTCAGGTGATCCTCTCAGAATATACTGAAGCTCAGTTTTACAAAATATAATTTTTTGGCCTTGAGATTCCATAAGGCACTCTTACCTATAGATACCCAGAACCTGTTTTGAAGCACTGAAATAATAATGCATTGTTTGATTTCTGCTTTTACTCCCTTCAGCCTCTTCCAACTCAGCAGTGCAGGCCCACTGAAGCAGGTCCCTGGGATGCAGAATTGTGACAGACCAGTCCAATCAGATGCTTTTTCATGGAGGACATTCTGGACAGGGCCAACAAGCAGGTGGAGTACCAGAGGGAGAAGGGTTCACGACAAGAGGGAAGGCACAACCAAGCTGCAGAGCAAGAGGAGAGAATTTCAGTGCACAAGGAGAGACTTGCAGCTCAGTTTCTGGAGCAGGAACACTGGCTGAGGGAGGATGATAGCATCCAGCAGAAAGACCTGTTCAAGAGGCTGCCGACGCTTATGGCCACCAGACTACAGACTACTGCTGCACCCAAACTACATGCTGAGTCCCCTTCACAGTACCATGTGCTGCAGACCAGGAACGTTTTGGACATTTCCATGGTTGGGTGGCCCAGACAAGTGGGACTCAATAGCAGCTGGACAGGGTAAATCTGCCCCATGCAGTCCTTCACCTCTGCTGCATACCTCCACCCCTGTGCTGACCCCTTACTCCCTACATACTTTCACTCTTCTGCAGACAGGTACCCCCGGAATGCCTCCACCCCTTCGCAACAGCACCAAGTGCATTCTAAATGTGGAAAGACGGGAAAGGGGTGGTATGGGACATGCAATAGTAGGGGTTTATTTGTTGGCACTGGTTTCACTGTTCAATGTTTGGTTTATGCACTTTGTTTTATTACTGGTTTTGTTGTTAGTTTATTACTGGTGTTTTGGTATGCTAATGGCGGGCTGGCAATGGTTTTATATATTTTTTTCTAATTCATGTTCATAACTAAAGACTTTTATTTTACTAAGAAATGTTATTACCATTAGTGCATCACATCATATAAAGTGTATTTCAAATAATAAAGATAAACACACGATAAGGGACAACTGGTAAGTTGAATCCAATCACTATTTCTTAATACTTTTATCTACCTCAAGCCATACGCCATAATGTAAATCCACAATTCTTGCCACACATCCCTCTCCCCATTGCATAAGCAGTCATCTCATTCACAAGTACAATGCATGGGAATCAATCCCCATCACCCTCATTTCATAAGCAGTTATATTGTTCACAAGTACAATGTATGGCAGTCAACAGGGCCGGTGCTACCATTAAGGCAAACTAGGCGGTTGCCTAGGGTGCCAAGATTTGGGGGCGCCAAAAAGCGGTGCCCCCAATTTTTTTTTACAGCATTCCTGGGCTGGGCTGCCGGCGGCGCACTGACATGTGCGGCTCAGACTCCCTCTCCCAGCGCAGCGGCTGCTCCACTTCTCCCGCCTCCCAGGCTTGTGGTGCCAATCAGTTGTTTGGCGCCGCAAGCCTGGGAGGGGAGGAGAATTAGAACGGGGGCAGCGTGCTTGGGGAGGAGGCGGAGCAGAGGTGAGCTGGGGTGGGGAGCTGCCGCACGGCTCCCCGGGGACGGGGGGGAGCTGTCGTGGGGGGGGCGCCTCAGGGCAGGGGGGGGAGCTGCCGCGGGGGGGAGCGCCTCAAGGTGGGGGGGGCGGGGAGCTGCCGCAGGGCTGGGGGGGGGGGCGCAAGGTGGAAGTTTCGCGCCCTAGGCGAAACTTCCTTGCACCGGCCCTGGCAGTCAAGGAAGTCTCTAGCTCCCTCCCCCATTTTTTATATGATGTGGCAGTGCCTCAGTTACTGTAAATATTGTACAAGCACATTTATAAACGTTCTATTCCCCCTTTTCCATTGGTCCATGCAAATCTATAATTGGTCTACACAGAGTGTCCCTGATCTGTATTGCCCAAGTGCCTCCTGCGCAGCTGTGATAAGTGCACTTTCTGGTTGAGTGTACTGGTTCAACAATCTATTACTGTCATAGGTCCATTCAGAGTCAAATGGCTCACCATGGGCTTTGCAAAGATTGTTGAAGAAAACAGGAAGCCACAATAATGCAGACAGCATTGATGACATAGGAATCCAAATGGGTCTGCAGACAGCACCAACAGGATTTCAATCAGCTGAACACACATTCAGCCACCATACTGCACAAGCTGAGAGTGTAATTAAACATTTTTTTGCCAGGCAAAAGAGGGTACGTGGGATCCCCCAGACAGTAACTCCATTTATGACAATGGCAGTTAGTGGCAATAGTGTCCCAGCCTGTCCATGAATGTCGACTTTTGATAATCAGAAAACCCTGGCATCATTAACTCTTCCAGTGCAGTCCACATTGACATCCATAAATCAGCAATTACTTCAGGGATATTGTTTATGCCCACCACTTTTGGGTAAATCACCCAAATCATTACACAGTGGTAGCTATGATATCTCCCAAGTTGACTTTCCAACGTTTAACTGGCTAGCAATGGATTTGTAGCAGTCTGGGGTAGCCAGCTTCCAAACAATTATAGACTTCCTTCTTGACCTACATGGCAGCCACTATTTGTGTGTCCTGACACTGGAGGATGGGGGTAAGCTGCTCACAAAGCTCCAGAAATGTGGCTTTCTTCATGCAAAAGTTCTGTACCCACTGCTGGTCATCTGAAGTCTGCATGACAATGTGATCCCACAAGTCTGTGCTTGTTGCCCTGCTCCAGAAAGGCTGGTCTACAGAGTGGCGATACCAAGAGTCACATGGAACATCAGCCAGTTCAAATCTTCCATGTCTGTAATCCTCCTCCTCCTTCTCCATCAGGAGTCTTTGATAGGTCAGAAAATGCCACCAGAATGTCCACCAGTGTCTCATGGATACTCTGCCTGTTTGCTGAAACAGGAACAAAAACACAAGCAAAAGAAGATCTTCAAATGGTTACTCCTCCATGTTGCTGGCTGCGGTTGCCGAGACCATGTAGACCCAAAAGACAGGTCAGCAGGATGCATTGGGAACTTTGTGGATTGTGACAACTTCCTGTAACGTATGGTAGTACAGTCAGGTTGTTCCACAGTGCACAACAAACCAGGGTCTAGAGCGGCCACAGCTGGGAAGGCACTGGGAAGTTTGGAATATGGTGGTTTGACTTGAGTCAGTGTACTGCTGTGTGGATGTTGGTGTCCCAGGTTTGGGGTCTGAGTCCAGAAATTGTAAACCTAGGGTCACCAATGAATGTGGATGCTCAAGCCCTGGTCTTACAACCCAGGGTCTGTGGACTTGACTCCCACTAATCCTGGGCTTATGTTGCAGTGTAGACTTACCCTCTGAAGCAGCTCAAGGCTCTCTTTCTTCCCTTAGCAAGAACAATTTTTGCAATGAAGGAGGTCCTGGGGTCTACTTCTCCACAAGAACAGTCTTTCTAGAAGGATCAAATTGGGTGGTGGGGGGGGTGGCATCTTCCAAACTCCACCTACAAAATAATCTCCACCTGTGTGAATCAACAAAAATAGCCACAGCTATTCAAAATATGATAGTGTGTGCTGCTTGGCTCTCCTGCCCTATTTGAGCTTGGCTCTCCCTCAGTGAGGCTGAACTATGTCCTTGGGCTCTGGTAGATTCCTTGAGCTTTGCTCCATCTTGATTAGGTGGGGAGAGATCAGTGGTGGTATCTATCAAGTGCCACCTACTTGTGGCACCAAAATTAGATGTGTCAGTAAAATTTGTAGATCTATGATCCTCCCTTTCTTTTCTTACACGAGGAATTAAATAATAATGTTGTAATTTAAAATCATCACTGGGCATGTGTGTTAACACCTAACCGAGGTGAATGGGACAGTTCAGACTTCTCAGAGCTGTCATGCCAGGCTCTTGGCAGACTCAACTTTGCATGGGTTGGTTCACATTTTTAAGAAACTTTGAAACAGCTAGAGACTTACTGTTCGTTATTCAATGAAAACTGAGGCCATGTCTACTGTACATACTAAGGTGATGAAGACACATCCTACAGCAATGGAAGGGGTTTTTCCACCACTGTAGGTAATCCACCTCTGATAAGTGGTAGCTATGTTGTCAGAAGAATTTGTCTGTTGACCTAGCTGTGTCTATACTGGGGGGTTAGGTTGGCATAGCTACAGCATTAAGGTGTGTGAATCCCTGACTGCTGTAGCTATGTCAGTCTAACTTCTAAGTGTAAACCAGGTCTGAGATTCTGGAGAACAAGATAGTATCATCAGAGAAGTATCAGTTTGGCATATTGGCCCAAATTGGGTATTTCCTAGCCCTGCTACCATCGCAGGAGCAGTTTTCAGGCAAGCAACAGAACTAGACCATTTCCCCAATTTAGAGACACATTAAAGAGAGTGGCACACTTTCCAGTTTGACAAAATGTTTGAGGCAATAACAGGAATATTTTAAGGTCTGATGTACACTTAAAAGTTAAGTTGACAATTAACCTGCAGTGCAGACTTGGAAAGGTGGATTATTTACAGTGATGAAAAACTCCTTCCATCGCTGTAGGAAGCATTTGCAGCACTGTAGCTATCCCTTTATAGTGACTCTTGTGTAAACATGGCATCAGTCTTCCTTCAGGACTGACTGTGAAGGACTTGGGAGGGCTGACTTTGCTCTTACTTCCAGTCACACTTTCTTGCTCCTTTTGTCTCTGGGAAGTAGTGGGCAGTTTTGTCTGAAGTTTCTTCTCCTGGGTGGAGAGAGGCATGAGGAGAGTCTTCTTGTTGTGTCCTCATACTGCCTCTTATTACATCTATGCACATGTGTAGGGCTCCGTGTCTGTCACGAGGGTTGTGGAAGTCACGGATTCCGTGACTTTCTGTGACCTCTGTGACTTCTGCAGGGGCCAGTGTGGCTGACCCCAGGCCTGCCCAAGCAGCTGGCTCCGGGGCCAGCTGCTCAGGTGGCCCCTGGGACACCCACATGAGCCGCTGCTGAAGCGGCCCTGGGGACAGCCACACCAGCTGCTGCTCTGGTGGCCCCCAGCAGCAGTCCCCGGGTGGCCGGCTGGAGCAGGGCCCCTGGCAGCAGTCCCTGAGCAGCCGCGGTCCTCTGCCACCGGCAGTTGGTGCCGCTGCCCCCAGGTGGCCCCCGCAGCAGCGCCCTCCCCCGCTCTCCCCCAGCAACGGACCCCCCCGACGCCCCCCCGAGCAGTGGCCCCCCACACACTTCCAGCAAGATTTAATCACAGGTATTTGTAGTATAAGTCATGGACAGGCCATGGGCCATGAATTTTTTATTAACAGACTGGCTAACTCCAGTGAGGAGTTGATTAAGACGTTTTATATGGTCCAGGGCTGGTCTGCACTGGGTGGTAGATGTTCAACTAGTGAGAGGTGGAGCACTCAGGCTACATACAGGGTTGTTCTCTACTCTTGTTTGCCATAACTGAACTCTTGTTTGGTTGACAATGTCAGGGGTCTAACCATGGTAAGAAAACTTTGTTGTGACTTCAGTCGACATAGTGTCCAAGTTATATCATATAGTGGATGTGTTGGATCTGTGCATTGCCTTGTGTGCTTGACTCTACTAGCAACTTCCTGCCTTATATCAGAAGGAGCACTACCTGGGGGAATGTAGAGGCTGTTGATGTGACTAGATTTAAAGCAGTCTTTAATATAGCAGCCGGCATGCTGTTAAGTACAGGGTCTAACTTCTTTGTGTGAGGGGATCATGTCCACGCTGCACGAGTACATTCAACTAAGGAGTAGCAAAGTCCTAGTATTGTTGATTGAAAAGTGAGCAGGGCTGCACCCCACTTTGATGTAACCAGCTTGTTGGGTATGTTGTTTTGTAAGCTAACCTTGGTTTTAGTTTTCTCTGCACTGGCTGTAGAGGAAAGTGTGCAGTGAAGAATAACACGGAGGCATATGGGATTTATGGGGAGAGTGGGACTACCAGAGAAGCTTCTTATTTTTCTCTGTTGGGGGTGGGGACGCAACAGGAGCTTTTATTTTTCTTCCAACTCCCTCGGCATATTTGCGTATCCTCCTTTGGATGGGGAGGGAACGGTAGCAGCTTCTCTTTCTCTATGAGTGACTAATTGAGCACCTATGGATGAGTGTGTCATTATGATGCTGGTTCTACTATAGGCCATGTACACACAGATGCATATTTCATAGGCATGTGCACATTCCCTCCTTGTTTGAATTAAAAATAATAGGGCAATGTTTTAAAACCAACAATCACACCATCGTGAATACCAACCCAACATTGAACCCCCGGATCTAATAAATTAATGATTTGTACAGGCACATTGGGCATCACCTACTAAGAGGTGATGAACTTTAATTATGAAACCATGACCGGTCACTCCATAATTAATAGAATAATTTGTTTCGCACGTTTTTTAAAACCTAAAGCCAAAACATTGGGTCTAAAATTATTTTCAGTGTCTGTTTTTAGGTTAAAGCCCCTATACGCTGACGGCAAACTTCTGGTTAGAAAACAAAGTCCAGGGGACAAACCTGCAGTGGTCCCAGGAGGGACCAAATAGAACCAAATAGGTCTTTTCCATCTCTCCTCCTAATGATTCTGTAAAGAATTGGGCAATTTCGCTTTTATTGAAGGCATCTCTTGTATTATGGGAGCATTTGCGCTGCACATGGTATTCTCAGCTAATTTCTCCTTCAGGCAGTCTCCTGTTATGAGAGAGGGAAAGGGCAGTCTCCTGCCTAAAGAGGCCAGGGCAAGGAATCCCACTCCAGCTAGGGGGATCCAGCTCGCGTTTTGCTTTCTACTAGCAGGGGTAGGTCCAGCGAGAGCATAGCCGAGCCTCCCTCCCAGAGGGTCTGGCCTGGGGAGAGGCTAGCCGTCCGCGGAGAGCCGCATATTTTACTCCCCAGTGCCACTGGGTATCCATATTCCGCACGGGGCTTATTTTGCTCTCCGAGCTGGCTGCTTGGAGGGACACGCCGCGCCGCACGAGCCATGGAACTCCACTTGCTCCTCTCCAGCTGTGGCTCGCCCAGCCACGCACGGATCGCCCTTTCCTGTTAGTATCCTACTGACAATGCAACAGCCTTGGTATGTATTTGGAATCAATTCCCGGAGCCGTTAACGCGCCCGAGTCGGCGGCGAAGCCCCCTTTAATGCATGGAGCCTGTTTCATGTCCGCTTTGGTGGTTTGGTTAAAGTATAGTAACGACTTCTTCGATAGTTGCAAAGTTTAGCTGCAGCCTCCCTAGGAGAGACGTGGAAAGTGCAATCAGGGACACCCAGGCAAGCAGCTCGTAAAACTTACAACTAGTCGGTAAGCTGTCTAGGCAGTTCTCTTACGGGGTGGTAGAGCTCTGCATGGACGTTTGGGGGGGGGGGTGGATAAATATTGGCGTGTATTTAAATCAAAGACAGTTTGTTGGCTAAGCGACTGAGACAGTCCGGGCTCTGCCTGTGCTGCTGCCTTGTTTGCGCTACAGCAGCTAGCTAGAGCCTGCCTGGAAAAACCCGCCAGGCAAGCAAAGCTGCCTTAAACCTCCATGGAAGGGCAGGGAACAATTAAAGGGACACTGACCAGGAGTTTGGGCTCTAGTGTGCCTTTTAAAAAGAAAGGAACGGCCATACAGCATCCTTTGGAGGTTGCCTTTAACGTGGGTTTGGAGGTTTTAATCTAAGTAAATCTTTTTTTTTTTTTTTTTTGTCTTTTCTGTCTTTCTCTTTAAAAGCCCTGGGGCAAATTCTGGTCTGTTCATTTAGATTTACAGCAGTGTAACTCCATGGATCTGTATGGAGTCTCTCTTGATTTACATCACTGTAAGTGAAAGCCTAATTTGACCCATTGTTTGGCTCCTCTCTGCATGAGAAGATTTACAATAGTAGCCTGGGACCACCTCTGACTACTTTTCTACCTCTTGCAAAAATAAATCCCCAGGTTTGCCTTGAGTAGGAGTAGGGCCAGCTACTTGTTTTGGGAGCTGGCAAGTATTTTACACTGCAATAACACATCCCATAGCACTCACTAGAAAGGGCAAGTCCTTTCCCCTTGTGCTCAACAAGGCCTCTCATTTTAAGAGCCCATCACAATACAGGCAACTGGAGAAGGATAGCAACTTGCCTGTAGGGCTGGTTCCAGAGACTCCTAAAAACATGAGCATAGTGAGCCAGCCATTTGCTTATGTGGCCAGTGAGGCCCCTCACATTGAGACACTTAGAATACATGCTGAGATGGAGGGTCAGTAGGGGAATAGGCCCTCCTGCCACACATAATTGTGAGTCACAAGAAAGTAGTTCCTATTGCTGCTGCTCACAAACAGTTGTGGGGGAGTACCAAAAATATCTCCCATAGAAGGGTGTTTTGCTAGTAGAAAAGGAGGAAGACTGGGCCTTCCCTCACAAGTTTGTTGCTGGCCTTGAGGAGGGGCTGCTGAGTTCTCACCTGGAGAAATAAACTGAGGCAGATTGGTTGGGGACTGGGTGAATTGGTAGGAGTCCGGAGGTTTAAATTGATGATGGTTTGTCAATACTCGGGAGACATCTGGTACAGACAGTTTACTGTGGGTCTGTTGGTCTTCAGGTAATTTGGAGGGAGTAGAGTAGTTTACTGGATAAAATTGATTGGGGCCAGGTGGCTTGTCTGAGAGGAATTGATTGGGGCCAGGTGGCTTGTTTGGGAGGGGGCAGAGGTTAACATACTTATAATTTACATCTCTACTATCTCAAAAAGACATGCTATTAAAAATGGGCCTGATTCATCCCTGGTGTAACATAGCAGAAATCAGTGGAGTTACACTAGGGATAAATTTGACTAGTTACAAATTGACATAATCTGTGGTGGTGTTTAAATGTATTACATCACTTGTATCTCTGGCTACATAACAGCTGCTCAACTTAATGAGATACTATTCCTTTAAGGAGTAGAAGGAAGTGTGCATGTAGGCATCCAGAGCAGGGCATGAGCACGCTGATGTCACCATGCACGTGGAGCTACAAGAATCAGGCTGTGTAAACAAACTTGTCAATGGTGTTATACCAGGAATAAATTTGGCCTAATGTCTCCAATTTTAAAAATCTTAATATAAAATTAGGAAATTGTCAAACTGGACAAATATGCCCTTGTAATATGACGCATCTAAAATGCTTTTAGTAAAAACACTGGTTAAAAGAATGACTTGTAGATTTGTGTCTTTTTAAATTTCAAAGCCAACGGAGAAATTAAACTTAACAAAATTTATATAAAAATGAAGACTTCTAAATAACAGATATCACTGGTTGATTTCAGTAACTTTTTTTTTTAAGCTAAGATTTATTCTGGCTTTAGGAATTCTTCTGTGAATCCAAGCCTGTTAGGTGCCGCGCTCCTTATGCTCCCATTGAAGTCAATCAAAATCAGTTTACTTCTCTATTTGGACAGACCTGGAGAAATAGCCTAGTTAGCCCTAAAGGCAACAGCAGCTGTCTCTCTATGCAGCTGAGGAGTAGCGTTGATGTGACCTGAAGGGAATCATGTCTAGTCCTTCTCAGGCAGGAGAT
Organism: Emys orbicularis; assembly: GCF_028017835.1. NCBI lineage: Eukaryota > Metazoa > Chordata > Testudines > Emydidae > Emys > Emys orbicularis. The sequence continues at coordinate 45,728,206 of NC_088689.1, read as the reverse complement.
AGACCATATTTTGGGTCTATAAGGATGGACTGATCATGTAAAGCAGGTAATCAAAGAATGAAATGAAAAGTGAGGTGTACAAAATAATTCTGTGACATTTGAGAGCTCTTCACACCAAACACAAACCTTCAATCTATAATATTTTGAAGTTTTTATTGATTGTGTTTTATTTTAGCTGGCGTGCTGCTCACAACTGTGAATGTTTGTCTAAGCATTTGCATTCTAAGCTCTGTTGTTAGTCACTTATTACTTTCCAAAACACTCACCTTTCAGACTGAATTTTTCCAGGCTTAGTCTCTGCCTGAAGGTTAATTTTTTTTATTACGGTTTAGTTAAAGTGGTTCAACCACTTTTTTTTTTTTTTAAAGCAGAAAAACAATTTCTGTGAAAACACATGCAACATTTAAACTTTAAATATTTTTAGTGCAGAAGTAGCGTGTGGTAAAAAACCTTATGTCTTAGAGGGGAACAGTTAATTCAAAAGTGCTTTGGACTATCTTAGTAATAACTTTTCAGTTTGAGTGATGCGCCTTTAAAAGTTACTTTGGGCCAATAGAGCAGTTGGTACCATTTTTTAGTACAATTTCACAACATTAGGAGCAAAGGTTGACTGTACTGAACATGGAATAAGGCAGAGCTGCACACCTCTTGTGAGAATGCACCAGGCCATACACACAAAGTGTACACATTTTAAAATGATCTCATGCCAATATTTAAGAGGGTTTTTTGTTCTTGTGGCACCAACTGGCTGTCATGTCTTCCAGCCTTTTTATCATTCATACCTATTTAGCTAAAATTGTGAAAGGCTTTTTATAGTCTTATTTTCAAAATATTGACAAGCGTGGTTATCAGTCTCATTCACTGTGCATACTGTAAATTGTGGATTGAGGGCATAATCTTGCAAAATGCTAAGTGCCCATATCTCCTATTGAAGTCCTGCAGAATTGAAGGTGCTCAGCAGTTTGGAGGATTGAGCCAGGAATCAAGCAGCCTTGCCTCACCAAGGATGTGATCCTACAAGCTGCTCCACGTGGTAGACCTTTGCATCTGGGCAGAACAGATTTCGGGATTAGGACTTTGGTGTCTGATCTAGCATCTGCCAAAGTTATTTTTTGCCATGGATTTTATGGGAGAAGGATTGGTTCATCAGTGCACATTGCCCACAGTGCTTCATTCATTGTGCACACAGTAAAGTCTGTAAACAGTTTAATGAACCAATTTCTGCAGTTACACTATTAGACATTTTAGGAACAAATTTGGATTTGGCTGCTTACACCAAGTCTGGTGTATTCATGGAGAATAATATGGGGAAATTATGATGTCATGTAAGTCAGTGATGAAGCCTCATCTGGAATACTATGAAGGACTGGTCATCCCATCTCAAACAGAATATTGCAGAATTAGAAGAGGTTCAGAGAAGGGTAACGAGTATAGGTAGGGGCATGAAAAACTCATAAGAAGAGAGCCTGAACGGATTGGGATTGTTTACCTTAGGAAAAGAAACTAATGAAAGGAGACATAATAATGACTGGTACTGAGAAGACAGATCAAGAGCTTCTGTTCTCCCTGTCTCGAACACAAGAGCAAGGGGACAGTCAATTAAATTAGAAGATAGCAAATTCAAAATTGATAAAAAGGAAAAAACTCTTCACTACCACTACTCCCGGACATAATTAGACTGTGGAACTCATTGCCACATTAGGTTGAAGCCAAGACTTTAGCAAGATTTAAAAAGAGATTGGACATTGATATGGCTAACAGTAACAAGAACATCCAGAGTGATACTAAATGCTAACAAAAGTCTTGGAAAGGATATCAAAACCACATGTTTTGGGGCTTAAGCCAGTTGCTAACTGCTAGAAATTAGCTTGAGATATAATGTGAGGGCCGATTTTCCCACATCTGCTTACTGGGAATAGGCAACAAAGGATGGATCACTTGATGATTACCTGTTCTGTTCATTCCCTCTGGGGCTCCTGGCATTGGTCACTGTCAGAAGACAGGATACTGAGCTAGATGGACCTTTGGTCTGACCCAGTATGGCTTTTTTTATGTACTGCAGAATTCTTACATCTTCCTCTGAAGCGTCTGGTGCTGGTCACTATTGGAGACAAAATATTGACCGAGATGGACCTTTGGTTTGATCCAGGATGGCAACTCCTAGGTTCTTAAATCTGAATTTGGTCCATAATACTATGTACCTGGATTTTTTAAAGATAGTTTATATGAAAGTTTCCTAGGTATTTTTTCCCCATCATGCAAATCTCTGACTTTTAAAAACATATGTATACACAGAAACAAAATGTTGTTTCATTAGTGCATCCAAGCATGGTAAAATTAGGATCCTAACCTAGTCCTTACATTCTTTGTGATTGTTTCTGGTTATTTGCCTGAATGGTACACATTGTTTTCTCCCTTGCAGCTGTGTTTTTGAGGGGTCACTGCTCTCTTTCATGATGTCATTAAAAGACTGCTATCATTTAAAGAACCTACATCTTTTTAAATGCTTCCAATTTCTCTTTCTCCTCTTAAAAGATTCTATTAGAAAAACATGAGTGTCATAAACAAACATACTACTTCTAAAATACTCTAGTATAAAGAAAATAGTATGTGGAGGATTTTTTATATTTATATTATATGAAGAATTAAAGTAAATTCAAAAATATATGGCTTTGTGACAGCTTGCCCATGATTTGGGGGCAAATCCAGCAACTGCTGCTCAAACAGAACTCCCATGGAACTCAATAGGAGTTTTGCCTAAGTAAGGACTAGAAGAATTAGCTCTTGGTTAGCTTCATAGCATTGTTATATTTATATATGGGGCATTATTTAAATCAGTGGAATCATTCCACATTTATACCAGTTTAAAGAAGAGCAGACTGTAATTGTAAGTATCTGGCATTTGCTCCTAGCATAGTACACAAGGAAAGGATATAGTTCAAACTTAAACCATTCCTTTTTCCCCTTTATTTTTAATGTAAATAACAAACCAGCTTCAACCTGTAGTGGTCTATTCTAGAATTGTTCTCTACAGGACCCTCTGTTCCCATTCTAGTTCCTTCTACTTCAGGCTCAAGCCCTTTACTGCTCCTGGAGTGGAGACAATAGGACCCATCTGGTCTTGTCTGCCAGGTGAGTCAGCAGAATAGCTTTACATCTCTGTGCATGGTCCTAAAACTGACAATTTGTTAGATTGACCCATTATATTTGGACATTGACTAGTTAGTGTAAACATTTTGAAATTAGATTGTTTACCTGCTACAAAAGTTAAGATGATGTAAAGTTACATTAAATTGCCCTTGAGAGGTCATGCCATATGCCACTCTCCATGAGACCCTTTTATCTGATGCAAGGAACAGCATTGGATGAGTTGTCTCTAGCTCATTGCTGGAAAAGGGAGAGTCACTAATGCAGTGCAAGGAACACTGTCAGGTTAAAATAAAACCTTATGCATAAAAAAAATTCCCTAATCTGTGCTTACTCATAACACCAGATCATTAAACAGAAATAATTATAAATCATGTTTACATATGTGACATCTGGCAATAAACCAGAGGAATATGAATTTGTAAACATTTGTTGACAGTAGAACCTCAGGGTCACAAACACCAGAGTTATGAACTAACCGGTCAATCACACACCTAATTTGGAACAGGAAGTATGCAATCAGGCAGCAGCAGAGACCAAAATAAATAAATAAAGCAAATACTGTGTTAAACGTAAACTACTAAAAAAATAAAGGAAACGTTTAAATTTTTTTTGACAAGGTAAGGAAACTGTTTCTGTGCTTGTTTCATTAATATTAAGATGGTTAAAAGCAGCATTTTTCTTCTGCATAGTAAAGACTTAATACAGCTTTGAAACAATATTCAGTTGTAAACTTTTGAAAGAACAACCATAACATTTTGTTCAGAGTTGCGAACATTTCAGAGTTCTGAACAACCTCCATTCCTGAGATGCTCATAACTCTGAGGTTCTACTGTATCACTATCACTTGCTGAATGTGCAGGATTTTCCAGCTCCTCCCTTGGTGTGGGCACTGGCTGCTAGTAGGTGCCCTGGTGGTTTGAGGAGCATGTGCCAGTTTCTTTCCTAATGGTCTGATAGCAAGAAGTGGTAGGATTGCCAACTTTCTAATTGCACAAAACTGAACACCCTTCCCCCACCCCTGCCCCATCTCTGAGGCCCTGCCCTTTCTCTGAGGCACCGCCCCCACTCACTCCATTCCCCCTCCCTCTGTTGCTCACTCTCTCCTCCCCTCACTCACTTGCTCATTTTTACCGGGCTGGGCAGGGGGTTGGGGTACAGGAGGGGGTAAGGGCTCTGGCTGGGGGTGCAGGCTCTGGGGTGGGGCTGGGGATGAGGTGTTTGGGGCACAGGAGGGGGCTCCGGGCTGGAGAGTGAAGCTGAGAGGTTCGGAGTGTGGGAGGAGGCTGAGGCAGGGTGTTGGAAGGTCTGGGCTGGGGGCCAGGGTGGGGCCAGAAATGAGGGGTTCAGGGTGTGAGGGGACTCCGGGTTGGGCAGGGAGTTGGGGTGCTGGAGGGGGTTTGGGATCTGGGCAGCGCTTACCTTGGGCGGCTCCCTGGAAGCGGCAACATGGTCCTCGGCTCCTAGGCATGGGGTGGCCAGGTGGCTCTGCGTGGTGCACGTGCCACACTACCTCCGCGCGCAGGCGCTGCCCCCGCAGCTCCCATTGGCTGCGGTTCCTGGCCAATGGGAGCTGCTGAGCCGGTGCATAAGGCGGGGGCAGCATGTAGAGCCCCCCTGGCCGCCCTTGCACCTGGGAGCCAGAGGGACGTGTTGCCACTTCCATGAGCCACACGGAGCCAGGTAAGGAGCCTGCCAACCCCGTCAACTGGATTTTTAATAGCCCGGTTAGCTGTGCTGACCAGAGACGCCAGGGTCCCTTTTTGACCTGGCGTTCCGGTTGAAAACTGGACATCTGGCAATCCTAGGAAGTGGGTGTAGGCAGTCCTAGTGGGGCAGAAATTTCTAATTCCTCTCCTCTTGCATGAGAGTGTGTTGCCCTTTGTTGTCCTTCACAGTCCAGTCTTGGATGTGTTCCTCCTTCCCCAATCCATTCTCCGCTTGTCCCAACATACTCCTTCTAACAATTCAAGTCCACTTCTGTTCGGAAATATCAATTACTTCTGGCTTGCTCTTTCCCAGATAGATCACTTCTACACTCCAGTTCATTACTTTTTACTGACCATCCCATTGTTTGTGTTTGCTGCTTCCTCCCCCACTATTTTATCATCTCACCTCCTCTCCACACAACATTTAATCCTCTGCTCCCTCTCTATATTCCTCACCCAAGCATTTCATCCCTGAATTCCCCCACCCCTCACTTCTCATTCTGTTCTCCTTCCCATCCCAGCATTTAATAATTCCCCCCCTCCCCTCCACCATTTAACTCTTTCCCCACATCAAACCTGCAGCATTTCACCTTCTGTCCCCTACCCCCTACTGTGGGCATTTTAAGCCTTTTTTCCATGATCTTTTATTTTTAGAAACTTATTCTCTTCCCTTGTTTGCCTTCAAGAAATGGGAGAGGTGTGGGTCTCTTGGCTTTTCTCTCCTTCCTCAGCAGAATCTTTGCAAAGAGGAACACACTGAAATCTTCCTGTCTTGGTCCCATGCAAAATGATGGAGTATCTAGCCTGAACTCTCTTGAAGTGGTGATTGGGGTGTGCATGAGTGCAAAACAGTAGTCTGAGCCTCCCCCACTGAGCAGCTGCAGCAAGGGAGATAAATTGAGATCTTCACGCACCCCTCCAGCCCTCAGAAAGTTAACCCTGGAGTCCTCTCTCACATTCTACACTAGTGGGAGTGGGGGGAGGAGGAGATGCAGAGTTAGTCCAAAGTAGCTGGCTGTAAGGGGGAAGGGAATTCTTGCCGCTCTTTTAAAAAAACAAACAGCATGTATGTGTGTGGGGTATTGGTTACTACACTTGCTGTGGTATCAGGCAGTCCCCTCAATATATCCAGCCAGCTTTGATTGGTTGCAGAGGAATGGGGTAGGCAGCCACTTAAGCCTTGTCTGTACTTAAACATTTTGCCACTTTATCTTTGCTGTCATCGTGAAAGCAGCAAACCCCAAATCCCACCCCTCTGTAGACCGATATAGCAGTGAAAGAATGCTTATATCAGTGGAACTGCATCTAGACTAGGGCTTGTGCTGGTATAACTATATCAGTAAAAATCAGATCCCTTACCTACACAGCTATGTTTAAGTGTAGACCAGGCCTTAGAAGGGGGTAAATAATAATAAAATACTACTTCCTCCGTAGATGAATAAATACTCTGTAGATGAATGAAATATTTCTTCCTCTATAGCTTTCCCTATAGACTTATAGGAGGATCAAACTCTGTAGAGCTGATCAGCCTAAGTTTACTGTTAAGCTTGTAATTTCCATACTTTTTAATGTTTAAGTTATATAAACCAGATCTCAAACTTTTTTAAAGTGTGGAATACCTTTTAATAGAGAGATTATCTTGGAGACTATGTCCCACCTTTCAGGATCTCATAACATCCCTGTGACAACTACAGACACTGCTTTTGTGGGAAACTGTTCATACATTTTCAATGTCTTAAATATGAGATTCACTGAATTTTTCAAAATTCAGTCACTGTCTACTTCTGCTCTTCTTTTATCTCTCCGCCTCCCTCTCCCCCTCTCTTCTGTTCCTCTCTGTTGCCCAGTGATCCTCTGAAAAAGCTTCTGTGTTGCCTGGTCTCCTCCTCATTCACATACTCTTGGGTGCTGGATCTCGGTGTGCTGCTGCACCTCCTGGCTTGAAGTGGTTTCTATCATATACAGGGTTTACAGTTTGGTTCAATGGCTCTCAGCACCCCGACTATAAAAGTTGCTCCAGCATTTCGGCACATACTTACATCTTGTTCAGTCCTCTCCCCTTGTACATGCTCCTTTTCTGTTCAGTTTCCTTCTCCCTTGCTTCATTGGACTTAGTTCCTGCTGGGCTTGTTCTCTTCCCCCCGGACATCCCTCTCATACTAGTGGCTGACAACTCAGGTCCCTGAAAGTAGCTTGTATTTCTTTTACTGTGTAGAGCGCTGGCCGCTAAGGGCAACAGACATGCTGCCTGCTCCTTGTTTCAAACTGCTTCTATGAGTCTGGGCTCTTGATTGAACCAAATAGCCTGGAGGCTTGCAAAAGCTGTTGGAAACTAGGGGAGAGCCAGCACCTTGTGATTAATTAGCTAGCTTTCTGCAAACTACTTGCAAGTGCTTCATTGACCGTGCTTTGGGATCTGCTGACATAAGCAATTCTGACGTTAGTCTTGAAACTCAGATAATGTAGTCAAACAAAAAAATTCTCTATCACCAGCATTCAAACAGTCTCAACTCCAACTCTGGATTTATGTTGCTATTTCAGGGTCTGAACCAACTTCCACTGAAAGCAATGGTAGTGTTCTAATTTTGTTGGGTCCTGGACTGCTTATATGCCTTTTTAACATAAGATGTGGGTAATTGAGCATATGTGTATATTATTTATTCTAGCATCATGTTTAATGGCTTGCTATGACAGGAATGGGGTTTCTGTTTTAATGTAGTGGACATATTTTTATGATTTGGGATATGTTTAGCCTATGTTCATATGGTAAATTTGTTTCATTATGTTTGTTTCATTAGGTGTGAACAGGGGTCTCAAACACGCGGCCCGGGGGCTGCATGAGGCCCGCGGGGTTGTTTTCTGCGGCCTGCAAACTCCTCGCGCCCCCCCCCCCCCCCAGCGTTTACCTAGAGCGGCTCCAGCCCGACGCGCACCGGGGGAAGGGCAGGCTCCCTGCCTGCCCTGCCCCCTGCTGCTCCGGGAAGCAGCTGGAACATGGGGAAGGGGCGGCACAGGGCTCTGTGTGTTGCTCTTGCTTCAGGCAGCGCCCCCAGCAGCTCCCATTGGCCGCAGTTCCCCGTTCCCGGCCAATGGGAGCTGCTGGGGGTGGTGCCTGAAGCAACAGCAACACACAGACCCCTGTACCCCTCCTCCCCCAGGTTCCGGCCACTTCCCGGAGTGGTGCGGGGACAGGCAGGCAGGCGGCCTGCCCCGCCACCGGTGCGTGTCGGGCCGGAGCCCGCCCCCCGAGCCCCTCCTGCAGCCCAACTCCCTGCTGTACCCCGCACCCCTCCTGCAGCCCACACCCCAACTCCCTGCCCTGAGCCCCACACCCCTCCTGCCCTCCCTGCGGGCAGGAAGCGGGCAGAGTTGGGGTGGGGATTTCAGGGAAGGGATTGGAATGGGGGCAGGGCCTCATGGAAGGGGTGGAGTGGGGGCGGGGCCAAGGGTGGCAGGGGGAGGTGTCAGTAATGCGGCCCTCGGCCAATGTACTAGTCCTCATGTGGCCCTCGTGGTCATTTGAGTTTGAGACCCCTGACATAGAACTATTTTATCAGTAAAAGACTGATATTTGGATGTGCTTATATACCGTGGAGATGGGTGATTTATCACAGTGGTTCTCAACTTGGGGTCCGCAGATTGTGTCTAAGGGGTCTGCGAAAGGTGGTCGTTACCATAGAATAGTGGTTTTCAACCTAAGATTTCCACCTCCATTCAAAAATTTTTAGGGGTCCACAAACTTAGGTGCTGGAACTAGGGGTGCTGTTGCACCCCCTGGCTTGAAGTAGTTTCCATTATATCCAGGGTTTACAGTTTGATTCAATGTCTCACAGCACCCCCACTATAAAAATTGTTCCAGCACCCCATCTGCAAATGAAAAAAGCTTGAAAATCACTGATTATCACAACTAAAACCCTGTAAATTTATATTACATAGATGATACAAGTACTCTTGAAGTGTTAACATATCTTTGATTGTTGTGGATTGTGTAAGGTAGTATGAAAGACTAGGCATTTTACAACCATTGGATACATAAGAATAAGTTATTACAGTTTTTATGTACCATTCTAAGACAGAACTATGTGATGAATAGATAATGTTTATTTAGACTTTGTAGTTATTGTGAACGTTCTTTTACAAGGGCAGAGTTGAGCATATTTGGTTGCTCATTGGGATGTTTCTGTTTAATAGTCTATGTCCATTAACTAAATGTTAAGGTTGGTGTCAGCACTGTTTAAGTAATCTTAGCTTGTCATTTCCACACTATATAGTTGAGATTTTTTTTTTTAAAGAATGGGTTTAAAGTAGGGCTGCCAAGCCATTAAAAAAATTAATTGGGATTAATCACAGTTTTATTTGCACTGTTAAACATTAATAGAATACCATGTATTTAAATGTGTTTGGATGTTCTGTACATTTTCAAACATATTGATTTCAATTACAACACAATACAAAGTATACAGTGCTCACTTTATATTATTTTTATTACAAATATTTGCACTGTAAAAAAGAGAAAAGAAATAGCATTTCAAATCACATCATACAAGTACTGTAGTGCAGTCTTTTTATCATGAAAGTTGAATTTACAAATGTGGAATTATTTGTTTGTTTTTGTTTTTACATAAGTGCACTCAAAACAATGTAAAACTTTAGAGCCTACAAGTCCACTCAGTCCTAGTTCTTGTTCCTCCTTTTAGAGGCGTTTTGGCTTATTGAAGGGGTAAGATATTTTTATCTCAGAAAGTCAATATTTTGGAGATGGGAGTGGTGTGAGTTGTGCAGGAGAAGGGTGAATTCTTGATGCTGCTCCTCTTGGGTTGGGTTTCTGAGCTCGCCAGGCTCACCTCCTGCCTGAAGAAGAAGAGAGTTTCATCTTAGAAATCTGCATTCAGTGATTGGGGATGGGGAGCTAGCAATGCAGGAGGAGGGTGAGGAAGGTGTCTTGCTTCTGGAATGCTGGTTTCTGTTACTGGGCTCACCAGGATTGCCTCTTTTTACTGAGCTAGGTGGGCTTAATTTGTAATGAAAGAGGTATTGGAGATCAGGCAATTAGGTGCCGGGGATCAAGCAATTTTTTTACATTCATAGCTGATGCAGTAAGCCCAGAGCTGCCAGGGCTGAATTAAACACTGGTGGACTCCCTTCAGCTGAGCGAGCCCTTGTTTGCAAGGGAGGGTAGATTTTACCTCAGGGACTCGGCATGCGGCAGGGGAGGAGAGGCTGGTTCAGGAAGGCTGAGCTCGCCAGGCCCCTATTCTCTATGGGGTACCTCCCGGAGCGAGGGGGTCGGCTGGGGACAATGAGGCATGGTACTGGGGGGAGGGGTTGGTCCCTGGAGCGAGGGGCAGGCTGGGGCATTGGGGCATGGCGGGATCAGGATCCCTATCTCTCCATCAGAGCTGGGATGGGAGCCACTTCGTCTTCTCTTCCCACCCTCTGGAGGCAGATTTGCACCTGACCGGAGGCTGTCCGGTCCCTCTGCAGCCAATACCTCACTCAGAGGTATGCGATTAATGCGGTTAAAAAAATTGAGTTAATTTTGTTTTCAGTTAATAGCAGGCTTTAACTGCAATTAATTGACAGCTCTAGTTTAAAGATGTCTTTTCTTGAATTGCCCTTAGCAACATTTGCATTACAGTAGCACTGGGTGTGCAAGGCACTGTTGAAACCTATAGGAAGAGACAATCCCTGTCCCCCCAAAATTAGTCTAAATAGATAATACAGACAAAGGGCAGGAGGGAAAACAGAAAGACAGAGAAGCGAAGTGACTTGCCAAAGGTCATATAGCAAGTTCATGGCAGAGTAGGGAAAGAATCCACGTCTCCTGACAAGTTCTCTATTCATCATACCACTGCCTCTCTGAGTTTAACTTAACCTTAATGTTCATATAATAAAGTTTTTTTTATTTAATTTCTATTTTTTAAATTAAATTTAGCACTCAAACAAAACAATGTAAAACTTCAGAGCCTACAAGTCCACTCAGTCCTACTTCTTGTTCAGCCAATCGCTCAGACAAACAAGTTTGTTTACATTTACAGGAGATAATGCTGCCCTCTTCTTATTTACAATATGTCACCAGAAAGTGAGAACAGGCATGGCACTTTTGTAGCTGGCATTGCAAGGTATTTATGTGCCAGATATGCTAAACATTTGTATGCCCCTTCATGCTTCAGCCACCACTCCAGAGGACATGCTTGTTAAAAAAATAATGTTAATTAAATTTGTGATTGAACTCCTTGGGGGGAAATTGTATGTCCCCTACTCTGTTTTATCCACATTCTGCCAAATATTTCATGTTACAGCAGTCTCGGATGATGACCCAGCACATTTTGTTCATTTTAAGAACACTTCCACTGCAGATTTCACAAAATGCAAAGAAGGTACCAATGTGAGATTTCTAAAGAAAGCTACAGCACTCGACCCAAGGTTTAAAAATCTGAAGTGCCTTCCAAAAACTGAGAGGGACGAGGGGTGGAGCATGCTTTCAGAAGTCTTAAAAGAGCAACACACTGATGCGGAAACTACAGAACCCGAACCACCAAAAAAGAAAAGCAACTTTCTGCTGGTGGCATCTGACTCAGATAATGAAAATGAACATGCGTCGGTCCGCACTGTTTTGGATTGTTATCAAGCAGAATCCATCATCAGCATGGACGCATGTCCACTGGAGTGGTGGTTGAAACATGAAGGGACATATGAATCTTTAGTGCATCTGACACGTAAATATCTTGCAATGCTGCCTACAACAGTGCCATGAGAATGCCTGTTCTCACTTTCAGGTGACATTGTAAACAAGAAGCGGGCAGCATTATCTCCTGCAAATGTAAACAAACTTGTTTGTCTGAGCGATTGGCTGAACAAGAAGTAGGACTGAGTGGACTTGCAAGCTCTAAAATTTTACATCGTTTTATTTTTGAATGCAGTTTTTCGTACACAAGTCTACATTTGTAAGTTCAACTTTCATGATAAAGAGATTGCAATATAGTACTTGTATTAGGTGATTTGAAAAAACAACAACTTTATTTTGTTTTTTACAGTGCAAATACTTGTAATCAAAAATAAATATAAAGTGAGCACTGTACATTTTGTATTCTGTTCTGTAATTGAAATCAATATATCTGAAAATGTAGAAAATACCCAAAAATATTTAAATAAATGCTATTCTATTATTGTTTAACAGTGCGATTAATCACAATTAATTTTTTTAATTGCGCAATTAATTGCAATTAATTTTTTAATTGCTTGACAGCCCAATAAAAATATAGATGTATATTGACTCTGTCCCCTAAACAATTCTGATCTAAAAATCAGACTTGCATTTATTACGGAAAACTTCAGACCAGGAATTCCTTCAACTTAAAAGTTATGGGAGATTGGGAAGGCAGGATAAGCCTTACAATGAATATTGGCGGCCACAACCTTAACGTCTGTGGAGCAGTGACCACTACCTACATAACGTATTTATGTGACACTGACAGCAAGATTGTGTGCTTTAGGCTTAGCGCTGAATATGATGCAATATGTAGTCACACCATCCCAGAAGGAATTGTGACTCAGAATCCCAGTTCCTCTCCTGCTCTTCTCCGGTTCAGGGGGAGGAGAAGTAACTTAGAATACCCCTTTCTAGGATACAGGTTACTTCCCTCACCTTTCGCCTGGCCAAGTCTACTGGCCAGCATGTGGGTGGAGAAGCAGTAGCTCTCTCTGGCTGCTTCTTTGGGGTGGGCAGATGTGTGTATCAGGTGATCTGTTCCTGAGGCGTGATAAGAGTAGGTCCTACATGGCCTTGTGGAGGTAGGTCTTAATCCTCTGTGCAGCCACATGTAACCAGGCACACTCTTGTCCTGAATCATATGGGCGAGGAGGGCTGTTAATTAACTTGAAACAAGTTGAAGTGAACTCAGGCTTCTTTTATATATTTGTGTACAAATAATGAGTCAGTAAAGTGTGAAGTTTCCTTGGTCTGTTGCTCTTTGTCCACTTTAGCAAGATTCCCACTTTGAAAGGACTATAGAGTATATGCAAATTAAAAGGGTGCTCTATTAATAAGATGTTAATATTTGATAAAACTCAAATATTCCTATTTTTGCCTCAGTGTTTTAAATATTTAGCATTAACTGAGACTTTGATATAATATTGATATACAGACTTTTATGATTAAATTTAAAAAATCTTAAACTTTTTTTTATTTCAGATTCAACTCTGTATTATGACAGAGGACAGCAATAAGAGTATGCAATTTTCTACTCAAGTGAAAAATTCCTTCAAGAGCCCATGATTTTTTCCACTACTCCTTTTACATATCAACTACTTGATAGACATGGCTCACCACGCCAGACCTTCCAGATTAGTCAAAAAGGAAGAGTTAGGCAAAAGGAAAACTAGTGAAGGCAAAAAGAAATCCAGCCAAGTGAAAAAGAAAGCCAAGAAGAATTCCAAAAAGGCTGTGAGTTCTGGAAAATGCAAAAAGTCAATGCAAGAAAAAAATGATGTAAAGAAAAAGCAACAAGAAAAGAAACCACCTTTGAGCTCATCAGTTAGATTTCTCAGGAGTAGTGTAACTAGAGCTTTATCTGGAACATCTTGGGTAAATATGGAGAAAACAGATAATATTCTCTTTCATAACCAGGATTCTTTAAACGTCAATGGCTTTACAATGTCTCTTCGTAGCAGATCGTTCTCCCATAGACTGTCCCAAACTGCAGTAATTACAAAACCCAAGAAAGTTACAGCACAGAAAAGATTAGAAAAAACCCTTACTATATTGGAAGAAAAAAAAGTTGAAGCTGATGAAAGGGTTTTGAAACAAGATTCAGCACAAAATGAATTAACTCCTCTCAACATTCTGTGTGATACAGACATTGAGCCCTCCATTAAATGTGATAGTCAAGACAAAAAGCTAGGGAGACCTGAATCAAGTGTCTCCACTTCAAAGAGTCTACCAAGCATTTACAATCCAGAAGTATTAGAGGAGGAGTATGACTGTGAAGAGCCGCCCTGTGGGTGGACATCAAGTAAGATCAATACAGGTAGCTCAGATGAAAGTTTTGCTCAGAATTCTGAGCTTGTTCCCGCACCTTTTCATTCTGACTCTATAATCACCTCTGAATTAAATACAAAAGACCATTTAGAAGATTCAGGCTCGTTTGCAGAATCCCATGTAAAGATGAACTTAGATTTGAAGCCTGCTAATAAAGAACCCACTTCAAATTCTGCCTCTTCAGTTACCACTGAATCAAATTCTATCATATATTTAGAAGATTTGGGCTCGTTTGTTGGATCCCATATAAAAACCAACTTGGATTTGGTGCCTGTTAATAAAGAACCTGACTCAAATTCTGACTTGTGCTGTAAAAGAGATGATTCAGAATCTGACACAAAAAATCTGGTCACAGTTTGTGAACCAGTTAATCTTGCAGTGCAGCAGCCTGTTAATTACATTGGTAAAGAAACTTTAGTTCTGGACTCAGGTTATGTCCCTATTTCATCATCAAACACAGAAAAAAGCACAGAAGCCTTAATCTCTACAACAACTGCGGTCTTCAAAGAAAATACTGGACATTCCTCTGAAGGCTCTATTTCAGGGTTGTCCTCAAACACAGGAAGTTCCACTCTTACCTCTGACAGAGAGATAAATGTACATTCACCAACTGATTCAAAACTGCGGTATAAGGATTCTTCATCACAATCAGGAAGTGTTGGAATAAACTTGAACTCAGTTCAGGACAACAAGAGCAACAGCATCGGTTCCGCTGAGGCTTCGGAACCATCTTCCTTTACAAATCCAGTTTACAGTTACCCTCTCTCATATTCATCTTTGCTCCCTATGTTAGAAAAAAAGAAACGAAGACGGTGTGGGGTATGTGAACCTTGTCTGCGGAAAACTAATTGTGAGGAATGCAGCTGTTGCAGGAAACGCAAAACTAGTCACCGGATATGTAAAAAGAGAAAATGTGAAGAACTGAAAAAGCCGCCACCGCCAATAATGCTACCTTTTGAGGTAAGCAAGAAACAGAAACAATACACCTTCGTAAGATTTGAGGTCCATTTGTAAAATTCTTAAAAATATTAGTTATTGTAAAAAGAACAGGAGTACTTGTGGCACCTTAGAGACTAACAAATTTATTAGAGCATAAGCTTTCGTGGGCTACATCCAAAGAAGTGGGCTGTAGCCCACGAAAGCTTATGCTCTAATAAATTTGTTAGTCTCTAAGGTGCCACAAGTACTCCTGTTCTTTTTGCGGATACAGACTAACACGGCTGCTACTCTGAAACCTGTCAGTTAGTTATTGTGTAGATTTGGAAAACATATTAGATAAAATTTAACCATAACAATTGAATATACTTCTCCAGTTATAAGCCTTGAAGATTAGAGTGAGCTAGTGTTTCTGTTGATCATACCACATGCATTCATATAACTAGAGGTGGGCATAACTTTTAGTCTGCTGCAAATCTGGTCACATTGGCCAATGTGGAAAAGTAGGCCCAGAGATAGTTAAACTAATCAGGGGCCGGAGAAAGCAATAAAGATTTAAGTGGAGGGTTTGAGGTGGGCTGGATCATCCCTCACCACATTGTGAAATACCAGGTGCAAATGCCTGGATTTTAGGACAGGGGGTAGCTTGCTCTGTATTTGGAATTCTAGAAAAACTGGTTGGTAATAAATAAAATACGAACAAAACTACAACAAACCCCCCTGGCTCCATATTCTATTTGCATTCTCCCTCTAAATCTCTCCTTCTTTCTAATTGCCTGTCCCTTTTGTTTCTTGCATCTCACTCATTCCTGGTTACTCAGCCAGGTCTCATACCTCATCCTGCCCATATATTCTTTATACCCCTAATCTCCTCTCTGGTCCCTGTTCTGTTCCCTCTATGCTCTTTCAGTTCCAGTGGTCTGTCGTCTTGCTCATCCCTCTCACAAGTTTCAGTTCTCCACTCCCCAAACATCCTTAAAGCCTTCTGCTGTTTCTGGAGGCTCTCAATCTCTGTCTTTTCTCTTCATCCCCGTTCCATCCTCCCTCACAATTGAACCCCCTTAATCTATCCATCTTTTGTCCCCTGAACTTCCTCTACTCCCCTAGCCCCATGAATTATCTGTCTCTTATAAATCCTCTGACTTTAATACACGATCTCACTACTCCCACCTAGTCTCTCCAGTCATCTGCTCCCAATCTATCCTCTGCCCACTAGCATCCTGCCCCCATCAGCTGATCCCACCACTAGAGCCCTACGTGGATACCAAATTTGCTAAAAATGGTCCACGGATACCCATCTCCTCTGTACTGCATAAGTATAGCTGATTAAAAACAGGTAAGTTTTTATTTTGTGAAAAATTTTAAATATGTATATTTGATTTTTTTCATGAAATTTTTAATGTTTCAACAAAAAAAAATTCTAAACAATGTATTGTTTTGTTGGGGGAAAATACCACCTTTCACTTGTTTTTTCTCAGTGTAAAAAGAGAGAGGAAAAAAATAAAAAGTGAGAGACAATCAAATCTCTGGGCCAAATTTTCAGATCCTGCTAAGGTCCCTTTGTGCTGCTGGAATAATGTGAAAGGACTTTTAAACCAACCCTAAAGGGAAGTTGAGGATTCCCTGGATGTAGAATGCTCTGTTGGTATAAATTTGGCATAGATAGCTTTATGCCACGTTACTCCCCCCATCCCTGGTGTAGGGGAAAGGAGGGGATACTTACAATTTTTCTTGGGCTGTAGTATAGTCACTAGAGAACTGTTCCAGTTGGTGTAAGTTAAAGCAGGCCTGAAGTTACTTTACTTGTGGTGGGGACCAATTCCACCTCTGGCCAGCCCCAAAGTTGGAGGAGGCAGAAAGGTAGGGTAAAGCCAGTTTTGACTCTTGCATCAAGCATGAGTTTAGGATAGATGACAGTGCCCTGGGAAAACTTCTATTGTATGTCTCCACCCCACAACCTACAAGATTTACAGATATGTCAGTTCCATTTCTTCAGAGTAGGCAAGTAGGCAGAAAATCCTTACACCAGTGGATGGATGTGATGTGTGTGTGGTTTTTATATAATGTTGGAGTGGGGGATAAAAAAAATGAAATAGCTGGCCTCTGAGTTCACTGTGAATGAGGTTTACTATATGTGTGTCACATGACCCCTTCTGAGAACTTAAAAAAGGAATAAACAAATTTGGGCAAGGTCAATTTAGAATTTGATTTGAAGATCAATGAATAACAAGCCAGTGAAGAGGATGGAGTATGGGGAAACTCCCTGCTTCCTACAGCAAAAGAGTAATGTAGCAGCAACATTATGCTCTTCCTTATTTTTAATGAGTATGGACTCAGGAAGACCTTAAAAGAGAGCATTGCAGGAGATGAGATAATAAGGTGATTAAGGCATGAAAAAGGATTTTAGCAGAGGCAGGGTCAAGGAAAGGATGAATTCCAGCTTTTCTGTCAATCTTTTTTTCCAGGCTAAACATGCTTTTCTTTTATTTTCTTCTTGCATAGTCTGACCTTCTCTTTGTATTCCTGCTTTGCTTCTTCACCTCTTTTTCTTTAAGCCCCCTCTTTGCCTTCTTAATTATATCCCCTTTCCCTTTATGTTCCTCTGCTCCAGCAGTTTCATTTTCTGGTGTATTTTTAGAAAAAAAGGGGTATATTTTATACTGTGCATATCCAATTGTTTTAAAACTACAACCCAAAAGGCCTCCTTGCCTCTTCAAGTAGATGGCAAGAAATACTTTTCACCTTGTAAAGTTTCAGAAGACTGGGTTGAGCAAAATGTGTACTCCTGCCCTTTGGGAACACACCATTGGATAATTTCTTGTAAAATTATATTTGAATGAAATACAGAGACTCTTACTTTGAATATTTGTAAACAACAAATCCTGCTAGAACACAAAATTGTCTGAGAAACGGAAAGAAATTGAACATATTTCTGAAATATAAAAATCTGGCAGGGTCTAGGAGTGTAGTGTAGCTGAGTCCTGAGGAAGGTAGTGGGGGAGGGGTAGCAGTATTTTGCAATGCTCAAAAGTTACTTTTCAGATAAGATAGAAGTGTTAGCTGCTCAGAAGGGAATCCCTGGCTGGCGAAGGATTTAAGACTGCTCTGGGAGTAGGTTTTGTTTTTCAAGTGGAAGGGAATTGGGAAATGCCTTAGGACTCTGTCCAGGGTGTAGAAAGTAAAATAATATATATTTTTTTAAAGAAGGGAATCAGGCTACTTTCAGTAGATTGCTGGTTGCAAGGAGTCATAGGTCTGTCCCTCACGTAGGTGGAATGTTAGTATTTTCTTGCACTGGAGAGCAGGGGGATAGCTGTTCTCATCCTTAAACTACATTTTATGCCAGATGTTTCCCCTCAAAAGAAGGATTCTCCCTTCTAGTTTCAACTAGACAAAGTGCTAGAATTACATTCTACCATGCACAAAATGCACACTGAAATCCGTGAAAGTCTGCATGTGGAATTACTTCAGGATATGCCTTTGAAGATACAAAGCATGGGTTAGTTGTCCTTGCTTAGCGCAAAGGAATAACGACTTTTAAGATCATATATGGATTTACCTTTGGAGACAACAAGACCCAGCTGGTAGAGTCCATGACTGAGGTCTAAAATCTGAGTGCCGTTATGCATGCACAATCAACCTAGAGAGAATCAGTTTCACATTTGGAGCCAATATTAGTTACTATTCTGTTACTTTAATTAATTTGCACATAATTGAGATATAAGATTTGAAAACTATATTGGGCATGCATACATCTCTTTGAAATAACATCCACATAAACTTTCAGGAATACTTTACCTTGAGGAATGTAATGGATTTTGCAGAGACATGACATCATGAAAATCTGGTTAAAGCATTGTGGGCTCTAGTTCATAGATTGTATGTGTAACACAATTGTTTTTTATGTAATACACCTCATTTTGATGGATTCATGACATTTTGTTATGAGTTGGCAGTACAAAGGAAAGAATCTCAAATATATAGGATAAAAGGTATATAATTTTTTTATATTTAACAAATACTACGCTAAGCTTTTAAAATACAATAAAGGTTTTATATTTAACAGATCTCACAATAAATGTTACAGAAACACTTTATTAATTATTATGAATATGTACCTTTTACATTTTGTCTTGTTTTCATTCTAATACAAATTGCTGTATCATTTCAGCACGCAATATAGATATTTTGGGTTATTTCACAGCTATCCTCTACCAAAACAGGTTATTTGCTTTCATTCAGTAGTTTGTTTTGTTGCTGTTGAGTCTCAATGTACGTCTGTGTTGTTTGGAAATGTTGTAGGATCTACTAGGGAAAATTCAGCAGTGCTGTAAATGGTTGTATAAGTTGCAGATCATGCTCAAGTGGCAAGGCGACAAAGTTGTGTAACTTGCTTTGATTTGGCATTCAGTGTACATGCAAAATAATTATAGTTTACACTAGTTTGGTATTCTATGTGGTACTGAGTGTTGAAGATGAGGGGGTATTCATTAAATAGAAGCTGTGAACTTGATATTTAATCATTTTCAAAGAATGATTTAAAAATAGTTTGAACATTGAACCTTCCTCTAAGCCTCTGTGCCATTTTTGTTAATTAAAATTTCCCCCCCTGTTGTTATGTTAAAGACCCACACAAACACCAGGGGAAAGTGAAACCCAAAACTAATTGTACACCAAGAACTCTCAAATGCACATAGCTAACAAGCTAGGGGGAAATAGTATATTTCTCTTCCCCCTCCCCACCCAGCCAGAATAATCTTACATGTTACTTCTAATAATAGTGGGTAACTTTTTTTAACTGATGGAGGATGGTCCTACTTAACCTTACACTCTTATCAGTTCTATTTCTTGCTACACACACAAATTAATGTGATTGCCTGAATTAAAAAAGTGAACAACACTTGGCTCTAAAAAAATGAAAATACATTTTTGCGGGACCATAAAATCTTAGGTAACAGAGGGTATTAGACAGAATTAAACCACTGCATATGTACATCTTTATAATTTTTAATATGGTTTACCACATGTATTTTAACATAACATTAAATTTGAATACCTTATGTCACCCAGTCCTATCAAAACAAATTAGGGTTCAAGTAGCTAATATTATGCAATAAACAAATAGCAACACTACCTCTAATTTAACTGATACATTTCAAAATGGATTGTGGGTGCAAATCTCCATGTTTACACCTGTAGCTGCCTAATTTACACCCACAATCAAGTAGCTAGACATGCATATACTTGGATTTGTATGTTATTCAACTGCAGATGCAAAATGTGGGCAGTTCTCTGCTGCAACTACTATCAGATGTAAATTTCCCTTTATTTCCAGAGGTAGTACACAAATGTACAGCCAATTTTCTGTCTGAGACATATTTACTGAAAATTCTTTAGTGAAGTTTTAAGTAAATAGTAAATTGTAATTGTCAAACTGGGCCTGATGAGACCCAGTCTGTTCCAGAGACCTCTGAGGTCAATCCCAGTCTTTTCTAGAAGTTAGGGGGTTTTGGCTCTAGGCCCTAGTTTTTGTGCAATACCTGATTTCCCTTTTTTAAAAAGAAAAAAATAGATTTATGTTAAATCTAATGAGAGATGTCTGTAAACCTCCCTCGCTGTTGCTGGGACCCACGTGGAAACTAGTTTGTTAGAGTCCTTAATCCAGTTTGTTCCCTACACTATCCAGGGACGGTTTTTGTTCATTAGATCATGTATTAAAAGCAAAGTGGAAGCAGACGAGGTATTGAATAAAAGCTGATGTGCGCCGAGAGGGGGCCTGCCTGGGGCCAAGCGGGCTGAGAGCTGCTCCTTCCGGGCTCCTTACAGACTCCCTGAAAAATAAAACCTCAGCAGCGTGCTGAGCACAAGGGCACAAGCCAACGGGGGGCGGGGGTGTTAGCAAAGGAACGCGCGGCCCCCGTGGCCACCGGCAGCAGCAGACATTGACTGACAGCCATCAAAGCGTGCTGGGCAACGCGCCTGCTGCATCCAGCGGGGGCCTGTCCACCACTGGGGCTGTGTCCTCGCATCACCTCCGCCTCCTTTCAATATCGCTAATATGTAGCCTTGCCTTATAAAGTCAAACTGCGCCGTACCTTGCCCGGGGGGAGGGGTGCGCTCAGCGGAGCCCGCTGCCTGAGCCCCGGCGGCAGGAGCGGGGCCAAGCCGCCGCCCGGCTACCCTCACGCCGACCCAGGCTTGTCGCCGCGTCCCCACACGCGAGCCGGGCCAGACCGCTTGCTGCGGGGAGATCGGCCCGGCCGCGGCGCTGCGCTGCGCTGGGGAAGCGAGCTCAGCCTCTCCAGCGCGCGCCGCGCGGGGCCGGATCCGCCGCCGCGAATCCATGTCGCAGCTTGTGCCTGCCCTGTGTCCTCTGCTCAGAGCAAAGCCCACATAGGAGACCCTTTGTTTAGGAAGGGCTAGGCAGGGAAGATCAGTTTGGAGCGGCTGGCCTCGCCTTGCCATTGGCTGGGCCCTTTCTGGAGCTCTTTTTGCGAGAGGCATGCCCAGCACGTCCCCAGCGTTGGCAGGCAGGGGCTGCTGCTTTTAAACACCATGATAATAATACCCAAAAAGCAGCCTGAAGAAGTGCTACACTGTAGAGGGTTCCTCTGCAGAAGGAAGCAAGATGGCCACCTCGTGGGTTTTTGCTGTGAAGAATGCAGAGCCTAATTAAGGCAGACTTTCAGGGGGGGAAAGGGTCTTTCCCTGCTACGTTTTTATAGCACAGCTTTTTGTTTTGGTTGCAGTGACTTTACAGTGTAAAGTCTCCATCAGTTCAAATGCTGCATATAAAGCATTATGGGTATTTACAGTATTACAGTTTTCTAATAAAATTGGGGATTTAATT
Organism: Emys orbicularis; assembly: GCF_028017835.1. Taxonomy (NCBI): domain Eukaryota; kingdom Metazoa; phylum Chordata; order Testudines; family Emydidae; genus Emys; species Emys orbicularis. The sequence continues at coordinate 45,706,524 of NC_088689.1, read as the reverse complement.
TTTTAAGTTAAACTTTATTCTGCAATTTGATATTTTTTTAGGTGCTAACTGAAAACAAAAGGCCTCAGAGGAGAAAGCAAAGAGTTTTAAAGGTAACCAATCATTGCTTTAATAATACTTCCCTCCTCTTCCCCCCTCCCCATTTTAAACCGTATTTTATTGTCACTTGAAATAGGAAGGCAAAGGGTTAACTGCTGGACATCAGTTCTTTCCAGATTTTCAGAGGATTAGCTCATTTTAAAAGCATAGGTTTTCTTTTCTGTTTATATATTATGTACATATTTGGATCTTTCTGCACAAGTCTGCAGGCTACAAAGCTTACCTTCTTCCAATGTGTTGAAGATTAATTCAAATTTCATTTAGTCATAGCTTCATATTTATATACTGAGAGTAAAAGTTTGGTGATTTTTTTTCAGCATATAGGTTTGATGGGATCTGAAATTTAAATATTTGAAGTCAGAACTATATCATTACTAAAAAGTTATATATAGAAATATTTACTCAGGAATTCTTTTCTTATTTTAAAACTACAAAATAGTTAGAGGATAGTAAGAACATGTGTACAGTAAATGAAAGGACCTTAAATAAACATGCTATTTATTTTTTTATCCTACAAAGTGCACTTAAGTGTGAGAATTTTATTATTTATCAAAACATTGTTTCACCATTCATATATTTTCAAAAGCTTTGGTACGTGAGGAATTTGGTAAAAGTACAATACATTAAAATGTAATTTTATAAATGTGGACGTTTTAAAATGAAATTTCACCTATTTCACTTATTGCATGGTAAATGGATCACAAGAAACTACACTTGTATAAAGAAATTATAACTTATTCAGTAATACAACATTAAATAAAATGCTCAGATTAAGGAAAGAACAGAGTTTTTGAATTGTATTTGACTTGCAAATGTGTCTAACCTCAGGGGTCTGTTTTAATGTGGAAGCAGTTGTGCATTTTAAAACACCTCTTGCATCTTTTATAACAGTAATTGTAGTGGTACAATAGCAGTAAAAGCTCCACCTTCCATTCATTAAATGAATTAATCAATTATAGAACTAATATGTTTCGTTAAATCATAATCATGTGTTAATTTTTCATTTTAATAATTGCTTTTTGTAGCACAACAGATATCAGAATTATAACTTGATTTCATTGTAGAAAATACGTGGTGAAAAATGTTTGATTGTAGTGTGAATTTTTTCCCTCTGTTGGTGACAATGATGTCTTTCCATAAATTAATTGTTGTTCAATTCTATAATACTTAGTTGATATGACAAGTTACACCAATGTTGTCAAAGTGCAAAAAGAACAGAAGTCTGGTCTCTGTCAGAGGCAGCTACATTGTATTGAATATCTGCCCAGGGTAGGGCTTCACAGTATGTTTAAGATTTTATCTCATGTCCATTTGTCATTGTTTCTGATTTGGTGGCAGGTTGCTATAGAGCATGATGCTGTCTCTGTTGGCCCTTTTCTTTCTCACAGATTTATGCACAGTTTTTCATCCTTGATTTTTAATGGAAAATCTTATTGATAATTTGAGGAAATATTTTCATGCATACTATATCATATGTTGGGCTTTGGACTGGAAAGTGCATTTCTGCTTCGATCTCTCCTCTGTTGAAGTGGTTGTACAGTTATTTCTCTCTGGTTTTATACTGTACTTTGTGTCTTCCAGTTTTCACTCCTAGTGCATGGTTACTGAATCTGTATTTGGTAAGATTTGTTATTGGCTTATGTCAAGTAGTGTGTTTCTGGATGTGTTTGTCATTCTTCTAAAAAAGTACTGGATGTTGTTTTTCACTATATATAATATGGAGCTAGACTCCCTTTATATCAGCTGCAATAAACTTTCCAAAATGAAATATACATCATGTACAGTCTGATACCTGATACTCTGGAATAGTAGTTTTTTCTGCCCCTCCTTTTTCAATTGATGGCGTTTGAAATGCCATAATAAACATTTCTGCAGTAACATGTATTGAATTATAACACCAAGCTTTTATTTAATGATTAATGGCAGATGTATGAATCCAGCAAGTGACACTTAAAATTAAATAATAATCTACTAGCATTTTAAGGAGTTTCCTTGCAATGTGATTTTGATTGTAATAGTAATGTAAACTTCCTTTAAAGGAGAATTTGTAGCTTTCTTTGTTCTAAGGAAGAATATGATAGTTTGTGTTTCTAATTTTTCTTAAGGTATGTCTACACTGCCCACGTTACAGTGTGGCCGCAGCAGCGCTGTGACGTGGGCAGTGTAGACACGCTTTATTGCTGGGGAGAGCTCTCCCGGCAAATTTTTAAAAAACCCACCCCAAAAGAGGGGTGGTAGCTTTATTGCCGGGAGCGCGGCTCCCAGCGAAAAGCACTGTCTATACTGCCGCTTTTCAGCGCTAAAACTTTTGTCTCTCGGGCGTGTGTTTTTTCACACCCCTGAATGACAAAAGTTTTAGCGCTAAAAGTGACAGTGTAGACACAGCCTTAGATATTAATGAAAGGTAGTTCTTGTAAATATAATTACATGTATGTTTAAGGAAAATATGGATTAATCAATTAAATATATCTTTCAGATTTAAGTTGTTGGGACTATCTTTTTTCTTAATAACAGTACCCTATCTGGTAGAAAATAAATGTCTCAAAATAGGAAAATATTTGCTTGCTGGAAATAGTTTGCACTGCTATAAGCATTAACCTCACATATAGTAATATTGTTACACTACTGTAGATTTTGTTTACTTTGATGAATTTACTATTCTGTACCTTATTGCTACCATTTTGTTATCATATAAAGTCACTTCAAAATTAATTTTTCTGACACTAACATTCTGTTATTATTTTCATAATTGTACAGATGTGTGAATAAAAATCTAAATGCTCTGACTGTAAATTCTAGGAAACAAACACTAATTGAAGGCAAAAGTAATGTGTGTTTGTGGGAATAGCTGTTTAAAACCAAAGAGAGAGTATTTACAATTTCACTTGCAAACATTACATGATGTCTTCCTACTGAAGCAAATACCTTTTGCATTTTGTTTCTGGTACATAAATGGAAAATGTATGCAAGAGGACCTATTACTTGTTGCGGTACCTGGTACGTGTTGAGGCACTCATTTACGTTTTCAACAAATATAGGGGTGAGAGAGTGGTTTTTTTTTCTTTGACCTATTTAATGGTATTTCTCACCCACTTTGTGTATAATGCACCCTGTTTCACAGTGAGGAAGTGTTTACAATCACACTTTAGTAAAATGAAAGCACAGATCAGAAGAAACAAACATTGAATATGGCATCAGATTGTCAGAGAGAACTGCTATTATCAATACATCTAGAAGTGGAACAGTCAGGAACCCATGCACAGAACAACAGCTGATGAAGAAGTACAATCCGTGGTCTTGTCACTAGGTTCCACAATGCCAAGGTTACCTTTTGAATGGCCGCAGAAGTTTTCTACATTGATGGAGATAATAAAGGAAGAGCCTATGAGAGGGATCCAGAATTCATACAAGAGTCAACAATAATATAAACACTGCTAAGTGAGTATTACAACTGCATGCATGTACTTTGTGATTTGGGTTTGTTCACATGTTTGTTTATAAACACCCTAAGTATACTCCATGTGTGCCAGAAAAGGGAGAACCAGAGATTGCTGAATTCTGTAAAATCAGTTCAATCTAAGCTAAACAAAAAGCAAGCGATGATTAAATACTTAGTACTTTTGGTTTATTTGTATCTAATACTATAAATGTCACATTTCAATGAATGATGCAAATATATATTTTAACACACTTGTACAAAATGGCTCATTCCTTCCCTATGCATGCATGCATAAGTCCCTGTGTGTCTACATAGGACCAGTTTGCAAATATGAAGATGTCAAGGCTTCTATTAGCCTTGGTCACAGTGCAATTTTAGCTATGTTGCTTTAAGAAAACCCACATGATACACATTTCTGAGATATAAATGTTAACAGAAGACAAGAAAAGCAGCTGCTAATGAATGTGATCATGCTTTTAGTGATCTTGGATTGAACTAGTCTTAAGCCATTTATTCCAACTTGTGATATATGATATGTTTTTAATGAAGAACGTCTGCCAGAATACAGAGCTGGAAATAATTCATTTTTATTACTTTTTTTTAAGATATCAACAACTTGATGGATGGAGCCCCACTGTAATGGAATCTTACAGAGGAGGAAGATAGAATGATGCTACACATGTTGGATATAATACTATCCTGAAAATTACTATCTCACATTTTGTGTTTTTAAAGGGACACTCTCAACTTAAAATCTAGCCAATTAAAAAATATTAGTGAAATTTTCTACTACACCTGCCTTTAAATCTCAGCCAGTTTTTGTGGTTTTAAAAAAAGTAGTTTTGCTCTGTTTTTATTGTGTGAATGTCACACAAATAAAAGGGAAAAACAATTGAGGATGTAAGGTGAAGGAGCAAAACTAACAATATACAAAGTGTTTTAAAATGCACAAATTAAAGAAATGGGGAGGGGGAAACTCTTCCTCTAAGATCTTCCATTTATAGTAAACTAGTTGTTGTTTGTAACAATAATAGGTAACAAATTTTCATACAGTGTGTTATTTTTAAGTTGATTGTGTTCTATAATTTTATGGGTTAATTTTTCCCCTCCCTTTACGCTGGTGCTACTCAGTTGAAGCCAGTGGGATTGTACTGGTATAACTCAGGCCCTGATCCTGCTAACAGTTATACATGTGAGTAATTTTACATCTATGAACAGCCCAACTGAACCACAAACACAGATCCTTTCACCTGGGTAGTGTCCCGTTTACTTCAGTGGTGTTTTGTAAGGATGCAAAAGTCCACGATATTAGGTCACATTGCAGGGTTAGAGCTGCAAACATTGCATGATTTTAGAAGAATAAACATTCTGAAAGATACTTTTAAAATTTCATAGAAAATGTTGTCGTGATTCTGAAATGGAGTTTGACTTTTAGTATTAAATAAAAAGTAAGCTAATTTGCTGAAAGGAAATTAACAAGAAATATATGTCCAGGCATGGGGAAAGGTTAAAGCTTAATTCACAATTCATGTATCATTAGAAATTCTTAATGAAATTATGTTACAAGATAAACTTAAACTTTTTAACTCAAATAACTGTATTGTTAATGTTGTCTGCACTCATTATTGAATGTTCAATAAAAATGATTGATTCTCTTTTACTTAGCTTGTAAAATGTATGTATGAAACAGAAAAGCATTTAAAATTTCTTTCCAAATTTCAAAAGTGAGGTGTAAATTTTTATATAGCTTTAAATCCATAAACACAAGCTTATCCATTAAAAATAGACAAGCTTCTGAAAATTATTTTTGGCATTTATTAATCTTTTAAACTAATATTATTGTATTGACTACGAAGGCCATTTATTGCCTTCACTAGCTGACCTGGGATGCAGTCAAAGGCAAAACTCTCATTTACTTCAGTGGGACCAGATTTCATGTCTGGTGTTTGTTTTATTCCTTAAATATTGTATGGAGTTAGTGTATTCAGTGTCAAAATATACCAAAGATTTGATCCTGCAGTTATTACTCAGGCAAAGTTTCCATTACTTCATTAAGAGTCTTGCCTGTGTCAAGGCTTCAGGATTTAAATCAATCACTAATGCAGGATATTTAACCCATACAGAGAGGCTTTTACTAAGTAAATTCTTTTTTCATAGCATCATAGGACTGGAAGGGACCTTGAGAGGTCATCTAGTCCAGTCTCCTGCACTCATGGCAGGACTAAGTATTATCTAGACAATTCCAGACAGGTGTTTGTCTAACCTGCTCTTAAAAATCTACAGTGATGGAGATTCCACAACCTCCCTAGGCAAATTATTCCAGTGCTTAACCACCCTGACAGTTATGAAGTTTTTCCTAATGTCCAACCTAAACATCCACTGCTTCAATTTAAGCCCATTGCTTCTTATCCTATCCTCAGAGATTAAGAAGAACAAATTTTCTTCCTCCTCCTTGTAACAACCTTTTATGTACTTGAAAATTATCATGTCCCCTCTCAGTCTTCTCTTTTCCAGACTAAACAAACCTAATTTTTTTATAGGCCATGTTTTCTAGACCTTTAATCATTTTTGTTGTTCATCTCTGGACTTTCTCCAATTTATCCACATCTTTCCTGAAATGTGGCGCCCAGAACTGGACACAATACTCCAGTTGAGGCCTAATCAGCGCGGAGTAGAGCAGAAGAATTACTTCTCGTGTCTTGCGTACAACACTCCTGGTAATACATCCCAGAATGATGTTCGCTTTTTTTTGCAACAGCGTTACACAGTTAACTCAGATTTCGCTTGTGGTCCACTATGATCCCCAGCTCCCTTTCTGCAATATTCCTTCCAAGGCAGTCATTTCCCATTTTGTAATATACAAATCCATAAAAGTATCTCAAAGCAAAATACAATAAATATTAAAGTACTGTGTATGGTATAGCTAAAGAAATTAAGTGGAATCACTTTTTATTAGGTTTAACAGTCCAGGCTTAAAAGCTATTCACCTACCCTTGCCATCATGCTTCAACATTTTTTTGGGGAAAAAAATTAAATGATAGAATTTTCAGTGCTAGTTCAATGGTCAGTAGTCTGTGTCACATCATGGATAGCTGATTATGAACAAATATACATATTGCTGTTTCATTTCTGGTGTTTGTCTTGTTATATTTAATCAACATTGTCCAGTTAAACGTGGCCCAAAGTTTAGTTTTTGTAAAATAAAATTTTCAAGGAACCTATGATTAAAAGAAAATTTTCTATGAATCTAAAGTTTAATTTTTATTCAAATAAGCATTGTCCTGCACTCTTGCAGCCTGAACTTTACAGCATTGTTCTTGTGCATAAGACCATTAAGAGTGAAACTTGTTAAAAAGAAAAGTGAAAGTCTCAGCAGAGTGTAATAGAAAATGGAAACAGCATGAAGAGTGTGCTAGCTGCTTTAGAGAGAAAAAAGAATACACAGTCCATATTTCAAAGATCTTTCAATCTAAATAGACAAAATACAGATGAAAGATGTTGGGAAGTGCTGCAACATACAAGGTAGGTGATTGGTGACACACACCTTGTCAGTCCCATGATATTTTTTTCATCTAAAGTATCTATAGTCAACCTTTTAATTTATCTGTCACTGACTTGTTTGTTCCTTACTGAAACTGTAACAATGCCCTCATTTTAACCTTTTAAAAACAGGACTAGAGCATTGCTATAAACAGAATTTGTTTAGGCCTAGAAAAGGGTGTGTATTTGAGATCTCTGTTTTTCATGACATAAAACAAGTTCTCTCAAGTCTGCAGATAAACATGCTTAATATGTATTGTCTGTGTCTGAAGTAGATTGGAGCCAAGTACATTATTGGAGTGCAACAAGTAATAAATAATAAAATTAGTGGCAGAACAGAAAAACAAAAAGTAATGTAACCAGATTCAAAAGTATTTGGATTAAGGAACTAGATGGCTCACTGTTTTGATAACAGAAGGTAGAATATGTTACTTCTAAGTCACCCGTTCAAATCTAAGATGTACTGATAGTGAATTAAAATTGCTTATAGCTCGTGCCAGTTTGGTGGACTATAACTATATAAAGTGAATTGTGGCATCTGTTCCTAGTGAACACAGATCTACAATATGCTGATTATCCTACCTAATGACATGCTTTTTAGTATTCTTGGTAGATAAGACAGTGAATTCATATGCTATTGTGATGGACACTGTATAAATATGTAGACAGAGAAACTAGCTTGAGTGGATGGATACAGAGACTGAACTTCTCTCGCCTCTAGAGGTAATCACTCCAAATTTGAGTTAAAGAATATTAGGAGGCTAATGTGAAGAAATGCACATTGCTACTGATCATACCACATTTCTTTTATGGATTAACAGAGCACTACATTTTCCGGTGTTATCAGCATCACTTTTATTTCACTACATTTCAGTTTAGAAAACAAATGCTAAAATGTATAAAAAAACAGTAGTAAAAAGAAGACAAGATATTAGGTTGCATTAGCATCTCTCACAGTAGAAATACAGTTCTGTGCTCAGCTTCTCTTTTATCCTTGTCCTGAGGTGTGTGTTGGGACTGTTCTCCCTGAGGCTTCTCTAACCTGGCAGGGAAGTCACCTATCTACTTCCTATAGCAACGGGTCTGATGGAAATAATTTTAAAGCTCAGTGCAGATTTTTAATTCATAATCAAATACAAGTTTTCTCCTTACTGCAGTTGCCTTTGAGGGCAATAATTTAGAGTCTTGGGAGCCAGAAATGGCTCCAAACTACAGCATAGATACCACTGATACATACCATCATTTAGGAGCTGATCCTGTAGACCTTATTCATGTGTGTAGTCTCATTGAACTTATTAAGCAAGAAGGGTAGCAGGATCAGGCCCTTGAGGCCTGATTGTGAGAGGTCATGAGCACACCAAACCCCCATTGTTTTTAATGTGAGTTGTGGGTGCGCAGTACCTTTTGGGATCAGGCCCTTAGAGAGAGAATTAGGAGCTATAGGTGAAGAAAAGAGACTAGTTCACTAATTCTTTCTTTCTGAAACTGAATCATGCACAAGGAAATGGTTCCAAATAGTGAAAGAAGCTGGGAAGAAAAATCTCTCTCTCTCTGTGGAGAGAGAAGCTGGGGAAAGATGCTTGCTATTTGAGGAGCACAGATAAGAGTATAGATAAAATGGAGATGAGACTGGAAAGAGGGGGAGGGAGGTAATAGCTACAGAGAATTTGTGCTGGATTTTTTTAATGGACAGGAAGCTAGTGAAGATTTCTGGGGATTGGCTGATGTGTTCCTAATCCAGGTATGGATGGGTTGAAACACTGTATTTTGGGCAAACCTGGAGCTTAGGGGAGTTGAAGGCCATAAAGAAAGAATTATTGGAATAAGAAAGGGAGGCATCAGTGAAAGTTTTGGCAGAGGGGCAGTCTAGTGTCAGGTCTGGGGAATGTTCTGAAGGTGAGCTCAAGTGAATTTACTGACCCCAAAGACACAGGAAGCAAACTAGTTTGATGACAAGCCAAACATTTAGGACCTGATAGCAGGGATGAATATGAAATTTGTGTGGAAGGAGCAAGTAGAATCAATGTTATATCTGAATACTTACTAGTACCTTTTTAAAATATTCAGATCAATATTAATAAGAGGAGAGTCATTCTGAATGGTGTTTCCATTCCAAACAATATGTGAATTGACATTGCTTTAAAAGTTCTGTTCCACCAGATCTGTTGTCATTCCACTCATTCCTGGATAGATAACTGATTTGCTAAGAGGAGGCAAAGGGTATTGGAAACTTCAAAGATAGAAAGAGTTTGCTAATAGTGTGGTGTGAGGTTGGTTTTGACATTTCTGTTTTTCATAATATGGAAAGAAAAAATAAAATGTTACATTTGTAAATCAGGAATTAATCTTTTTCTCAGGTGCTGGGTGATGTCATTTATTATCTTTAAAAACAGCCAATACCAATGTTTTGTCCATTTTGGCCTTCTCCTGAGTCTAAATTTCTTAAAAATAAATTATTCTTTTCAACATTAGTCCTTACTGGAAATGCTCCATTTCAAAGCCAGTATTTCCTCCTAGTCTTCAAATCCTCCATGAGTTGCTTTCTCCACCTCTTTCTTTTTTACAATCTGTTCCCAGCACCTATTAAGGAGAATATACAATACAGTAACCAAAGATTTAAGCAGTGGGGAGTGGTAAACTGAGAGATCATTTGCATGAACTCTGTGTCTCCCAACTGGAGTTACAACATTGACCTAAAGAGGTTGGGAATCGTGGTTTTTGTTTTTTAAATATGGTCCTACATTAGGGGACCTTTTTGCTGAATAGATTTGCCAGTATCCATAACCTTTTGTGTGTTGCATGTCCTAAAATGCTTTGGATGTTTTTCTGGTAGACTGAGTCTCAGATGCAGGATAGGAGAACTTTTTAAAAGGCGAGATCTGGAATTGGAATATAGTTGGAATATTTTATTTCACTGTTTGAACTGGAAGGGGGAGGGAAAGAACTAATAGTGTGACTCCTTTCCTTGACTAGCACAGTTTTTGCTCCGTAGATCACAGATGAGGTACACAGAACTCAATTTTGAAAAAGTTAAATCAGTTGTCCTTGCAGGTTTCAGGGTAGAGTGAGCACATTTATCAACAATGTGGGGATGTACTGGTGTACTAGCTGATTATATTGAAACTAAGGGATTGTCTCAATTTCTGCATCCTCAGTTGCCTGACCGCTCCCCCATACCTAACTTGAGTTCTGGTCCCAGCTGTCACTGGTCTGAGACCTGGTGTGCTACTTTCTGGCTTCCTTTTGTGCCAGCTGGGGCATTTCAAATTCTAATCTTGTGTTCCAGATCACACCCACAATTTGCATTGTTCCAACACACACAGAAGTAAACAGTGAGGTGGGCAGATGGCATACAGAGGCAGTTGCGTCCCAAGTTCATCATGAATGTCAGGGGCTGCTGCAGGTCATTGCATGGGAAGGTGGGGTTGCAGTGGGCAGTGAGTTGGAAGCTAGAGGTTGTAGGCCTCATTCTCCTCTCATTAATAACTTTGCACTGATATGTCCAATCACTCAAATGGGTTTTCCCTTGATTTACTGTGGTACAAGTGAGAGGCAAAGACACAGAAGCCTGTGTGGGTGTGTCTACACAACACACTAAACCTGAGTCTGCATGACGCATGCTTGCACATTCAGTGTTTCCAAGCCCACACTTGAGCATCCATACTCCATTGGAAACCTGGGCCCCACAACCATGCTGGTGCATCCATACTGCACTACACAGACCCAAGTCAGAACTTGGGTGTATATCGCTGTATCCCAGGATTCCTAGGGCCTTCTCCTGCTGATGGTGCTCTAGGGTTTGGTTCATAGTGGGTTGTGGGAGAACTTGTCTGTCTGTCCCATGGGAGTTGGCCAGAAGTATTTTAGGTGATTTTAGCCTGCGAACACATCCGGCCAAGCCATTTTGTGTTTGCACACTACCAGCAGCTGGAGCCATCACCATAGATCCCGACGCGGTGGAAGAACTTCTCCATCTTATGTTGTCACTCCTATTTCAAGCATCGGGTGGAGCATCTGCAAGACACTGCGGGACATTTTGGTGACAGTTTTTGAACTGCTGAAGGCACCTTAGGGGATATTGACATGCCAGCTGCGACCCCGCTGATGCTGCTCATGACAGTTGTCTTAGCTACAGATTTCCCCCATGTAGACCAGTGCTTCTGGAGCTAGGCTACAAGCACAGATTGGTGGGACTACATCATCATGAGGACCAGGGATGACCAACAGTAGGTCCTGAACTTTTGCATTAAGGAGAATGTGCTCCTGGAGGTTTATGATTAGTTGGCCTTTACCCTCCAGTGCCAGCACCCACATGAAGGAGGCCATGGCAGTCCAAAAGTGGGTTGCTATAGCCATCTGGAAGCTGGCTACCCCAAACTGCTTCAGGTCTGTGGCTAACCAATTTGGAGTTGGCAAATCAACTTCGGGTGGTGGTGTGGCATCCCCTGAATTGTCCAAGGGCTGCATAGTCTGCAGGACACAATAGCATGGAGGGGACTCAGGGCATGGGGCTGGAGCAAGAGCTGAAGGTGCCAGTGGAGCCTGCACTCTGGTAGCCATAAGCACAAGTAATCGCTCGAACAGCTCCTTCTGCTACACTCTCAACCTGAGGTCATGCTCCATGAATCTGTCCACCAATCTCTCCTAGCTCTGTGCAGCCTCTCTCTTTCTCTTTCCGCCCTTGTTGCATCTTTATTCTTTTGATGCTCCATTTGGTCCTTCTGGAACTCTATGTTCCAATTAGTTTTATCTAGAATCTCCTCCATCAGCTCATCCCGGACTCTCTTTCTCCTTACCCACAGTGGGTGAGACTGCTCCCCCAGGTTGTTGGTGCTGTGTGTCTGCTCTGTGGATGTGAAAGGGCCTTGAAAGGAAAGAGAAAGACCATGTTATTGTCTGACCATGATAAAAAATTAAATTTTCCACTCTGTCAAAGAGGCCGCTTTAATACAAGTTCAAAGGATGATACTTTTTATCAATGGGCTTTATTTTATTCACACAAAAAACACTGGCCACTTCAGACGTCAGTTGGAGCAGCAAAGAAATTGATCACACATCATGGTAAGATACACATGCAAAATTAAATTTAAATTATTTCCCCTTCATTTTTTCCAGGGGTGGAGAGGAATTATGAATAATCTAGTCACTAGCTATGGTTTTTCAGTCCTTTTAGGCAGGACTGACTGATAGTCAGGAGGTTGCCAATGGAAGCATGAACTTCTGTTTCAGGTCAGTGGAGGACAGCTATCCATGTATGGGAAGGAGATATTTGGGCATCTAGTGGCTGACCAGCACATCTCGTAATGGAGATTGGCTTGTGAGTTAGAGGCAGCCCTAGTACATATGGACTATCCTGGATCATAATCAACTATCTGGAGTTCTTACTCTGTGAGAAGTTCACTTTCATCACCAGTCAGCAATGGTGAAAATTCGTGGTAAAGTCAACAAGGTGCTGATTTAACATGGAGATGCAGGAGAATCTCTTTACAAGTACCATGCGTCTGTGCACAGACAGACTGCCTCCCTCTGCTGTAATTTGGACTCTAGTTTTAAAGCAAGCAACGGATGAAATACACACTCTGATTGTATTTCCAATTGAGCAGGCCACGTGGAAATTAAGGATGAAACGCTGAGCAGCTGCATTTGAACTAGGAGGTTGCCTGTTCCTGGGAAGCAAGTGGGAAGTGTTGGGATTGAAGGACTGGGAAGCACAGCCCCAGGGGATTGTGGGATAGTGTTGGCAGACTCTACAGACCCGAGCCTGGCAACCTAGACTTGATTTGCATCCATACTGCAAGATGCCTGGGTTTTGTCCTAGATCACAGCCGGACTTGGGCTCTGACCCACCCCCCCAGCAGGGTCTGCAGACCCGAGTCCAAAGGAGTTCCAGACTTGAGTCTTGTCTGTGGGTGGAAGGGAGCTTGGGCTTAAACCTGAATCAGAGCCTGATCTTAATGTGCTACATAGACATACTCTGAATGTGTGAACCTCTTGCTGGCCCTTTCTTGCTCTGTTTCTATGGAGGAGGGAGAAAACAGGAGCAGACTGCTGTTTTCCAAATCTCCTATTTGTTTAAGACTCAAGTTTTTTTGAGAGTTCTTTCCTGGTGGGCAAGGGTACTAAGTACTGCAAATGTAAACTCTGTCAGCTAGAGCAAACTTTCCAGCTGGAGTTGTAGAGTCCATTGTGAGTAGGTGGAAGAGGAGCTCTGAGCTCTTATCTTTTTTTTCCCCTTTTAAGTAGAACAAGTGTAAAGAGAAGTGATTGGAGGAGGACTGTTGATCTATTTATTTACTTTGGTTGAATGTACCTTCTTTTATATATTTGAATAGGCAATGGTGGATACTTCTGAAATCCTGGAGGAAGGGAAGGTCATGAGTGAGGGCATTCCCTTTTGTCCCCCCAGTGAAAAACACCATCATCCCAACCCCTTCAGCAGCTGATCTCACCTATGTATCACTAATCTGATCATCTTCTTCTGCTTCCAAAGGCCTCCTCCATTCCCAGGACAAGTCTCCCCACACTCACAAACTGACCTTTGCCTCTGCTAAAACACTTCCACAACTCCTCCTCTGTGTGGTATTAAGAAATATTCCCAAATGATTAGGGTAAGGGGATATAGAACCTCAGTAATTTTTATAAATACTCTTTTATTTTAATATCGTCTGAAGTTGGAAGGGGCATCACCAGCTTATTCTTTTGATGCTGCGCCAGTATAACCTATCCTCGTCTTGAGGAGCAGAACATTTTGCATCTGGATTTTTTTAATGTATTGTCATAGGACCCAATTCAATATCTTAGCAAAGAAGTGCATAGATAAACCAGTGTACACAGCAGCAAGTATGCAGTTTACTACAAGATATAAAAGTTTCAGATTCACTTTAATTACATACGTGCAATATAGTTACTTAAAACTGCCAGAGAGGTCCATGGTGAGACATAGAGCATCAGCCAGTAGGTGGGCCCATGAATTAACTGTTGTTCTATATTTAATGGCAGTCTGCCAGCAAATCCTGCACAAGCCTCCATCATTGGCAGCAATGTGCAGCACACTGTCAGCGTAGAGAGCTATCCCTGAGATACCACCAGCTCTGTGCCAATCCGAATGGACATGCAGGGAAAACCGTGTGTTCTCAAATAGTGTGGCAGTACAGCTAGAATACTGGATGAAGAGAAGTCTTGTGCACAACTGTTCAGCTCCCACACACACATCAGTTCCCCGTGTATGGACACAATGTGCAAGGGAACAGTTGCACTCTCAAGTCATTGCTGTCGTTCACGGGGGCTAAGAGTTTGTAGCATTCCTATGAATATCAGACTGGTGCCTGCATTGCAGCTCCATTGTGCAACACCTGGGCAGAACCCCATGCACCCAGTGAAGGGGAAGGGTCTTGTTATTTCTTGTTATATAGTTCCTCTGGAGTGGCTGATCCCATTAACCACTCTTGCTGGGATCTGGGTCTGTGTGTTATCTTGTATTCCAGGTCATAGAAGTAATTGTTCTGGGCTACACCTGCTTGTCACAGTACCTCATGCTACTGTATGTAGGGAACAAAAGGGTTGAAATCAGGATACCAAGGACCATCATCTTTTACTAAATATCAGCCAAGAGCGTTTGGTTCTGCATAGAGTTTAGAGATGGCTCTGGACTCGTGTGGTGAATGTTGGTCCATTCTTTGTCACAGTATGTAAGCAGAATAAGTGAGGAGTTGTACTAATGGGAAGATGCACAGGCATTTTCTCCTGCATATTTCTGTACTAAAATGAGCTTATTAGCTGAAAAACAATATTTAACACTAAGTAACTAGGAACTAATCTCTGAGAGAATTCTTCTTTCAGGGTGTCAGGCCCTCATTATTTTTGTTGTGTAGATTGTTTAGTGTCAAGAAAAAGGTATAGTCTCTGTCCAAGCTGTCTTGTTACGTTCAGGACACTGTCACTCTTGTTTTAAGAGAAAAATCACTATTAAATTCTGACCCTTATCAGAAACTTTGTTTCCGATTGGCTTTTCATCCATGCAAGGAGCATTAGCAGATGCCTCTGAAGGAGTGAATTAGATTTAATATCTGATATAAGTTAAATATTCAAGCAATTCTCACAACAGATTCAGCTCCCCCCAGTTTTCTCTTTTATACCCCACACTGTATAGTTTTAGATTGAACATGATTTCTTAGCACTTCACATTTTCCAGACAGAGCAGTATTCACCTTAATGAGGGGGAGGTGAAACAGCTTTTATGGACTCCACTTCATTCTTTAGTCCCTCATTGAAATTACTCACAGTTTTGTTAATTTTTTTAATCAGATGAGTCTTCTGTGCTCGAAATCCTGGCATTTGAAGGCACCATTACTTGCAAGTTTTGGTCCATGGCTGTACAGCTTTCAAGTTTTACAACATAGCTCTCAAGATATATTGCCTTCAGGTTGTTCAGTTATAGCAGAGGCTTTTCTTGGACTGTACTTGGTCTGCCAGACCTAGACCCGAGAAATAATTAAGTGAAACCTGCTCTGCTAAGTCCTCTGTGAACATTTCTTTTTATAGTGGGGCATAGCAACCTGTGGAACTCATTTCCAGGGGATGTTGTGAAGACCAAAACTATAACTGGATTAAAAAAAGAACTAGATAAGTTCATGGAGGATAGGTCCATCAATGGGTATTAGTAATATGATCAGAGATGCAACCCCATACTCTGGGTGTCCCTAAGCCTCTGACTGCCAGATGCTGGGACTGGATGACAGGGCGGATGGGTCACTTGATAATTGCCCTGTTCTGTTCATTCCCTTTGAAACATCTGGCATTGGCCACTGTCGGCAAATAGGATACTGGGCTAGATGGACCGTTGGTCTGACCCAGTATGGCAGTTCTTATGTTCATATAGCAAGCAAAGAAAAACCAACCTTAATTTTAAACAAGAAAAGCCACAATCTGTTGTATTTTGTGACTGTGTTAATATCTTTGCACAAGTAAAAGAGAAAAAAAAATCTAGTGGTCAAATAGTACAGAATATGTTCCAATAAAAATAATCAAATGTCATGATAATTCCAGTTCTTATATGGAAAAATGAGATATAAACCAAACCATGCCAATGACATGATTCATCACGATCTTTTTTCTGCTCAGTGCATATGGATAACTTCCAAAAATGTTATGGAAGTTATGGAGTCCAGGAAATAGTTGGATTTTTAGAATAATGCCCTTTATTACTGAGGTGACTGGGGCTTTGCACAGGCACAGCAGTGCACCTGCGCACACTTAGGCCCCAATCCTGCAAGTGACTACGTGACTCTCCTGATGATTTTCAAGCCCAGCAATAATACTAGGTTTGCTAAAATTATTTTATTAAAGAACAAAATGATTGAGTGTATTGCAACAAAAGAATTAAAGTCCTGCTCTGAAGAATCATGTAGTTCATATACTGTGAAGGTAGGGGGCTGGATTCAATAACCTTTCGGGGTCCCTTCCAGTTCTATGAGATAGGTATATCTCCATTTATTTGGGGGGAAGGATAGCTCAGTGGTTTGAGCATTGGCTTGCTCAAACCCAGGGTTCTGAGTTCAATCCTTGAGGGGGCCATTTAGGGAACTGAGGTAAAAATCTGCCTGGGGATTGGTCCTGCTTTGAGCAGGGGGTTGGACTAGATGATCTTCTGAGGTCCCTTCCAATCCCAATATTCTATGATTCTATGTCAATGGACCTTGTGTGTTGAAGGTGCCAGCTGGTAGGTAAACCAGTCTCTGGGAATAAAAGCAAATTGGTACATTGTCCTGTTCCTTTTTCTATGCAACTCTCTGATTCTTCAGAACATACCACTCAATCTGGCAATGCTCAAAATGCAAATGAGTGACAATGACCCAGAATGCAAGGAATATACATTTATTCATGCTGGAATCTTAAATTGTTGTGGGGATTCATTCCTTTAACATAAAGAACTCTTCCTTTTACCTCAGTTTCATAATTCTTTGTTTCTAAAGGCAAAAGTGAGAGGACACCAATTTTGTGTAGAACATGGGCAACTTTGGAACTGATCTGAGGGATGTGCTCAAAATGACCAGCAACTGAGGGATATGCTTCAGAATCCCTTTGTCTCCTGTTATAGAGAGACAATGGGCATGCTCTGGCATGAGATAAGGCATTAAAGAGTAGAGGTAGTTTTTCTGTTGACTTCAGGGGGACAACGGTTTCACCCCAGGTCTCATATTCAGTATGCCCACCTACATGGACTAAGGTAATTGCCTCGGTGAAAGCGTTACCACTTTCTCTGAGCCTGATTTGCTCTGCTTCACACAGGCCCTTGATCAGTTGTGAACCATCTTTTTCAGTTTAATTATTGAGTAGACATTATTCTCGTTAGATATTCTGTATCAACTGGCATAATATAATTTATAGTGCCTTTTTGCCTTCCATAACAAGGGTCTTGGTACCTATGACAAACTTTCTGTTGAACAGAAAGTACAGTTTCACCTTTCAGTTCACCTTCTTATACAATGAAATTAAATAAAAAAAAGTCTTAGTTTAAATGCAGCTTCTGGTTCAGATAGATGGTTCAGAGAGGTGCAGCTTACAAGAACATAGGTAAATATCTCAGTTTAATGAAAGTTTGTTAAATAAGGTCTCATATTTTCATAGCCTGGTTTCCCTAGATTTTGGTTTACTACATAGTTGCTGAATAATCTGTTTTCACAACCATGACCCAACAGGTCTTGTGATGCCTCTGATAAAATCGATGGTGTTATCTATGTGTACTTTAGGGTCCCCGCTTTCTTATCTTATTTTGTTTATCAAAGAGAAAACTGTTTTAAAGTGAACACCAAGCTCCATCTGGTGTCTGAGCTGTAAGTTTAGTTTTGAATGGTGGATTTCTGGAAGCATTGCCTGCTGGGGTGGTTTGATTTAAGTCAAAATGATTTAAATTACTGAGAGGAAACCTTGATTTAAATAATGGATTTTAATCCTCTTTTGCATTTGTACTTTTTAGTTATTTTCCTAAAGAAAGGTTCATTCTTATTGCTTGATATAACCATTAAAATATGTTGATCTGTAATTAAATATAGGCTTTAAACTAAATTTGGTGCTTCTTTTTGCTAACCAGGAGATATACTATATGCACATTTACTTAAGAAATCATATTGCTTAATATAATTATTCAAGAGTCTTAAATTTTACTTTTTTTATGTTATGAAATAGAGAATGTCCCCTATCTTTCTTACTGGACGATCATTTTTTATTCAGGATTTGTGTCACTCTGCATTTGGATGGACAGTAGAATTCAATAAACATGCACAAAAACAGCATTTTAAAATAGTTTTTATGATTTAAATAAAACTACCTTAAATATGATAGATATGTAAGAAAAAAAGTTTATTAAAAACATGTTTTGCATTTAAAACTAACTGATTTATTAAGCAGATAAAGTATTAGTTGTATGTAGTGAATTGACAGTTTGTTTCTGGTCACAATTGGCCAGACTTTCAAAAGTATTTAGATGCTGACAGGTGCCTAGTGGGATTTTCTGAAGTGCCAAAGCAGGTTAGGTGTCTAACAGCTATTGAGATCAATGGGAGCTAGTTAGGTGCTTAACCTACTTAGGTGTTTTCAAAATCTGGCTAGTGATTGCTTCTTTAGATGCCTAAATATCTTTGAAAATCTGTTCCCATGTCCTTTACATTTTTAAAATTAATAGATCTGATTCTCTGCCACCTGGTTTTTATTTATAGATTGGAAAACAAAAACGAGCTTTCCTGCTTTTTCAATTCCCAGATGGTTTCTCAACTTCGAATAAAATGAAGAAAATATTGTCTCTGCACCTGTTTGCTAAACTCACACCAAAAGTAATTAACACAAAAGCTTTTCTACACAGAAACAGGAAGTGTTTCTGAATATTGTAAAGACTGAAAATAATATAGATACTTACTTAATGCAGTACATGAAATTATGACAGATTTATAACATGTGAATTGACCCCAAAGTTAAAAATGTTTTTCTCCTGATTCTGTATATAATTTAACTTATTAAAATTTGAGGAGGGCATATTGATGTAGGTTTTTTTAAAAAAAAAATGTTAAATGATTTTAATAGATTGTAGAAAGTTTAGGCCTTAACATAGGTTGTCATAATTTCAAGTTTAATTTTAAATTGGTTTATTTTTAAAAATAAAAATGTATTTCATTTCAATAAAAAATCCAGTTAAAATTAATAATCAATTTCTTAATTAAAAAAGAAACCAAAACATCAATTTTTATTCACCCAGATTGCCTGCTTTAATGTTTTCTTAGGGTACGTCTTCACTACCCGCCGTATCGGCGGGTAGCAATCGATTTATCTGGGATCGATATATCGCGTCTCGTTAAGACGCGATATATCGGTCCCCGAACGCGCTCACCGTCGACTCTGGAACTCCACCAGAGCGAGCGGCGGTAGCGCAGTCGACAGGGGAGCCGCGGCCGTCGATCCCGCGCTGTCTGGACCCCAGGTAATTCGATACAAGATACTTCGACTTCAGCTATGTCGCGTAGCTGAAGTTGCGTATCTTGGATCGATCCCCCCCTCAGTGTAGACCAGCCCTTAAATTACATAGATCCTTCCTTCATAAAGTAATAGCTTGTATGATGCACATTATTAGCGTTCTTCCCAATATGAAATATTCCAACTCCGTCTAGTCACCTGACGTGGTTCTGATAATATATGTGTAGTCGCAGTGAAGATGAAGAACACATTTCACTAAAAAAATTATTAGTATATTGAAGTTAAAATGGAAAAATAAGAAAATTTTCTCAGTTACATCAGAGAATGTTCAGTGGTCAGAAAGTGCTCTGCTGAGATACAATGCAAACATTCACTTGAGCCATGTATATGTACCAATTTTCCACTTGTCATCAGGAGGTCCCCATCAATTTGCCACACAAAAGAAACTTCACGGTGCTCTGTTCCATTAAATATGGTAAAATTCACTCCTGTGCAGAGGGCCTTCACAAGGCCTTATACATTTAAGTCTTGCCTAAACTCTGTGCTAAGACTTAAAGAGAACTTAAGTGGTGTGTAGTTTTATCACAAGCCTTCAGGTATTTGCATATGCTCAGATCCCCCATCCATCTCCCCTGCTTTGAAAATGTTATTAATGTAGACTTTTTATATTGTTCTCAGGCAGACCTCAAAGTTGAAGCAGTATTTAGCTGAATGCTGCGAGTTCAGACCTCTCTTAGAGCTTTCCATCCAAATTCTGTTGTCAGTTGCAACACTGTGAACTTGGGGTAGAATCTGTCCATTGTTTCAAGCTATCTGAAGTTTCAGGAAGACAGTTGTGCATTGTGTCATGTTTGTGTCACATTTGGAAGGTTTTATTCACAGTGATTAAGACTAGAAACTTTTTATTTTAAATCAAACTCTAAAATTTCGAAGACTTTGATTAGGCTGGTGCAGCGAAGGGGTACCCTCCTAATACTCTTCCTAGAGTCACTATGGTGTATATACAACAGCCTTGATGGTGCATTGTGCAAGAGGTACTGCTACTTAATGCAGCATTTAATTGGGTAAAATATAGTTAATCTAAAATCACCATACAAGTATTGTTTACTGTTTAAATCTCTCTTAGAGTGTGTCTACATGGGAAAGGCCTAAAGTATAATTTAAGGTGTGAATTTAAACCAATATAGTTATACCAGTATAACTCTCCATGTGGACACTTAATCAGGAATAAGAGTGACTTTTGGGGGGTTAGCTTATGTTGCTTTAGAAGAGGTTTAAACTAACCCCCCAAAAGTTACTCTTATACTAAAATAAGTGTGTCCACATGGGGAGTTACACAGGTATAACTATACTGGTTTAATTATATTGGTATAATTATATTGATATAACTGGTAAAACTTTCTCATGTAGACAAGTTCTTAGACCAGGGTTAATCAATTATTTTTTGTCGAGGTCAAAATTCCTTGGTCAAGGTATAGTCAGGGTTCAGACTCCAGAGAAAATAATAATAATAATTAATAATATGTAAATAAAAAGATTTCGGGGTCTGTTCAAAGTGTCTGGCGGTCCGATTTGGCCAGTGGTCCGCCTAGTAACTACCCCTGCCTTAGACTTTAATCCTGCAGTGAGCTCCAGAGAGGCATAAGGTGTCTGCTTGTACAAAGTTCATTGCAGGATTGAGGCCTGAGGGCCTGACTCTTGTTACACTAAAGCCCATTACATTTGCACTTATTGCTAGAGTGGTGTAAGGGGTTCTTAGTATAAGTGAGAATCGAGTCCTTAGTCTTCAGATCTTCTTTTATGGATTGCCTGTGCTACTGACTTGTTCTGCAGCTGCTCTGTTTGCTAATGCTCAATCATGGCATTCCTTACATCAACCATGAAAGGGTTTAATTAGTGTAGGGTCACTGCTTCTTACCTTACATTTTAAACAGCTGATACAACTATTTTTTGTATTGTTTTTTAGGCAGATTTAGAAAACAAACCAGTAAATGGCCTCAGACCAGAACTCATGGAATGCAGTATATGCGGTCATGGTGAAAAATACAGGGTGAAAACAAATCAAACAGTACCCTTTGAAAATGTACAATCTAATGAAAAAGAAAGTATGACTGGCTTAGAAGCAGAGAAGTGGACAGATAATGAAAAACCATCATTTAGCATCTGTGTCAATGGAGATATCCGTGGAACTGTGACAGATAATGAACACCTGAAAAATTCTGAAGAAGAAAGAGCAGTCTCTCCCAGTGAGTTAGTTGAGCCAAAAAAGTTGTTTGCACAAACCATTAGAAATGGCATTAAAAACATACATTATCCACCATCAGAATCAGATGTGTCACAGACAAAAGTAATTGTAGAAGAAAGGGCAGATTTGACAAACAACTGCAGAGAAAACAACTCCCCTTCACATCAAACAAATACTGCTAATCTGAATAATGTTGTAAGCGCTTTGACAACTGGTGTTTGCTGTGCTCATCCAGAAAAACAAGGAAATGTTTTCCTGAGGCAGAAGTCAAACTGTACCTGCAAGACCTTTCAAGGATCTGACAATTCAGTTTTGCAAACTGATTCTATTGTGAATACACAGGAAAGATCATGTTATACACCTGTGCCTGAAAAGGAAGTCCATGTTGAAAAAGATGCTGTTAAAATACCAAACAAAGAGACACAACTTGAAAACTCCTCACTTCAGCCAACCTTTTTGTCCCTGATCAAAAACAGAAATTTAACTGTAGAGCAGGTTGTAGCTATTGAAGCATTAACAAAATTATCAGAAGCCCCATTAGAAGCATCTGCACCAGATAAAACAAAAAATATTGAACATGCAGAACAAACAACGTCCCATTTACTCCATAATTACAAAAGGGACATTTCCTGCTCTTTGACTTCTTCTACATTAAAAGAAATCAAAGAGACTTACTTACAGAATGAACAACATCTCTTGAGTCGCTATGCTCGTTCACAGAAGCAGCTCCTTAATAAGGCAGTGTTGTACAATGGCCAAAGTACTGTTTCTGAACCACATGATAAATCTGTTAATACTACCGGTGGATCATATAGATCACATGTATCCCCAAGAGATACCAAATCTTTGTCTGTTTCAATATCTAATGCAAAGTCATGTTCAGGTCATACTACCAAGAAAAACTCTCTGTATGATAAAGTTACCATTGCTACATGTTTCAACAATTCATGTAATGTCCATCAAACAAGTAGCAAATTGGAGATTCTGAGCCAGTTTGAGAAAAACAAAGCTTATAATGATCTGAACTTGAAAAGTAATTTTGCAATGAAGGAAGGAGGAATTCACAGCCAGGATGAAGAAGATGTAGCTACACAGTTAACTCAACTTGCAGCAATAATTGAATCAAATCAGACAAGTCCAGAGCAGAAGAATGATGTAAAGACATCACTTCTCAGTCTAATATCACATGAGATTCAGCCAAAACATAACCAGGACCAGTGCCTACTGAAGAAAAAACAATCTGTGTTTATAAGGCACAATTATAGCTCATTGTTAGTAAAGCAAAAACAGCCAACACATAAAAAAGGAAAAACTGTACCATGGAAACAAAGACACAAAAAGAAGCCTCAAGTACCGGACTATCAAGAAAATAATCAAAAACAGCAAGAGCATTTGGCATACCAGCATAATGAATTGCAGGACATTTGGATATCATCAAAACCACTTGGTCGTACCATGCCACAGGATTTGAAAATAGCTGCATCAAAAAAAAAAACTCCCAGAACCAAAGTACAGAAGGAACTGAATCAAAGTACTTTATCATCACAACAAAAAACTAGATTATTTCTTCCACAGACTCAGATAAAAATCCATAGACATCTACCTGAGGTACCATGGGAGAAAACAAAAGACAGGCTGTTTGGCTGTGAAGTAGTAACTGAGCACATCAAAACTGTAGACTCCAGTGACACACTAGGTATTGATCCACTGAAAAGTGACATTGTTGTTACTTCTTCACAATACAATGGCCTGCTCTCCAGTAATCCTATGGTTGCGTCACAACTTAAAACAGAATCGTGTTCAAACAGACCAAGTGAAAATGTACAGATGTTTACAGAAAAATATAATAATTCTCAGGTACAGCAAACAATGAATGTCATTCAGACATATCCCTTGCCTCAAACACTTAATCAGTCTAACCAGAGAGCTCATGAGATATCTGATGAAGCAAATTTTCAGCAGAATGCTGCAGAGCAACAATTGGATCAGAAGTTGCAAACACTCCCAGTTACCTGTTGTGAGACCCGTTTACCACACACAATAGACACTCTCAGGAATATAGATTGTGCAGGTGAAATTACAGTTCTGACATCAACAAGTTTGGGTACTGAAAACCCCCAGAGTATAGGTGACTTGGGATGTTCTCCGGCAAAGAATACACTCAGCAGTTTTCTTGAATCTCCTATGAAGTTCCTAGACACTCCTACAAAAAATCTGATCGATACACCTACCAAAAAAGGACAGTCTGAATTTCCAATCTGTGACTGTGTTGGTAAGTGCCTATTAGGTAATTATTGCATGCACCTTTCAAATAATATATATTCACATCACTCCTCTTAATAGAAAAAAGCACCCTTTTAATATTTTTATGTGCAGACCTCTGTCTCCATGAGGGTCATTGTTTGCTGGGTCCTTGCCAATTAGACATCAAGGGGAGGGAGGAAGGTGCTTTTCCCCCCACCCCATCTTATGTGGATAACTTCAGTGAGGTGGTTTTATGGGCTTTCTCTGCCTTGCAGCTGGTAAGTTTTAAGTCACCAGATCAGTGATTGGCCTGTGTGTGGGGGGACATGCAAAAATGAACACTGGGGAGGGAGAGACATTCAATCATCCCTCCAGCTAAGGGTCATCTTCCCACCTTTGACTTTGTGACCACTGGATTGGCACATGGGAGTGGGCTCCAGTTCATCAATCGTTATTTTCAAGGTTAGGAAGGAATTTCCACATGACAGATTGGCCAAGCCACGGGGAATTTTTTGCCTTCTTCTAAATACTGCACGGGGCTGACAAGGCAGGGGAGAACATTCATACCTAGAATTTGAGATAGGGCAGAGATATGGGTGGTCATGATGCCTTAATTGGTGGTCCTTATGACTGGTTTGTCACAACTGTGATGGGAGTCCTTGCAGAAGGATTATGGATGTCTGTTATCCCAGAGTCTGAGGGCTGGTCTACAGTACAGGGGGGGATCAATGTAAATTACACAACTTCAGCTATTTGAATAATGTAGCTGAAGTCAACGTACCTAGATCAACTTACCGCGGTGTCTTCACTGCGGTGTGTCGACAGGAGACACTCTCCCGTCAATTCCCCTTGCACTTCTCGTTGAGAACTCGTACCAGAGTTGACGCTAGAGTGATCGGCAGTCGATTTATCGTGTCTATACTAGACACGATAAATCAATGCCCGCTTGATTGATCGCTGCCCGTCGATCCGTCCGGTAGTGTAGACAAGCCCTTAGCTAGGGTGTGGGAGATGAGGCTAATGGCATAACAGTTTGTACCCATGGTTTGGGACCTTGATGCCTTACATAGACACAGGGCATCCTCACAGGGTGAAGCTGACTGTTTAAGGGTATGTCTACACAGCAATGTTGACTCTCTAGCTCTAGGAACGTGGTGCAATGTAGGGAAACTCTACTGCCCACCCTGTTTCTTAACTGTGGTGGTGCTGTTGATGGGACTCAGGTGCCCACAAGGAGCCCACAAATACATAAACTGCATTATTAACTCATTTGGTGGCAGTCTCAGTAGAACCAATGACTGCAGTTTGAGAAGGCTTTATATTGAATTACCATCTAATATGAGAATTGGACTCTCCACCCTGTAGGCTGTCACTTTAGCAGAAAAATGTTCTGAGGATAATTAGGACATCAATCTCTAGGGTTGTCAAACTATTAAAATGAAACTTTGTAATTCTTATTTTTTAAAATGGAATGTTCAATGAAAGTGTTTTGGTTTGGTTTGTGTTTTATTTATTTTTGTCTGTTTGTTTTGAAATTTCACATAAAATGTAGGTTTCAGAGGAAAAACACACACAACCCCCAGCCTGTCTGCTGCCAGCTGCAAAACAGTGAAGAACATCTCCAGGGCTTGGGGTGCAGTGTGCTCCAGCACCCCTCCCCTGGGGGATAACTTATCCTTGCCCCCCCACATACATACCCCATGATGCAGGGATAAGAGATCCCCAGGAGACTGTGGGGAAGTTTTGGGGCTGGCTCCCACTCACTGCCCTCACAGTGCATGCTACCCAGGCACCTCTGCACACGCAACCCTAGGGAGGGCGGGGGCTTCCTGGGAGCAAGGAACAGAAAGCAGAGCAGGACCAAATAACGGCCCTGCAGGGAGAAGGAGCAGGAGAGGTCCCGGTACAGCACGGCTGGGGCAGGGATGACCCCCAAAATCCTGGCAGCTGGGAGCTGCCTACCACCTGTCAGTTTTGCTCCCTGCTTTGGGCAAGCTCTGTGCAGCAGAGAGGAGGAGCCAGAGCAGGAAGAGGAAGCACACTTGGCTAGGCAGTAATGGTGCTTCCAGCCGCTACACTGGCTGCCTGCAGCACTGCTCCTCTGCCACGGGAACTCTGGGATACATCCAGAGGACTTCCAGGACCCAAGTTAAACCAGAGGCATGTGCACACAGGAAAGCAATAGGGCTTGGACTGTAGGTCCCAGCTTAGCACAGGCTCAGACCCTCCAGCCCTGCAAGCTCCTGGGACCCTGGGTCTGAGCCTGAGGTTAGCACAGTTGATGTGTGGATGCAAGGGTGTTGCTCACACTGCTATGTAGACATACCTTACATGGGGGAATGCTGTGGGTAGGGATTGTGGTGGGAAGGGACTGCAGTCCACAGGTCAGTAGGGGACCCCATAGGCCTTCAAAGCCTACAATGAAAGAACACCTTCAGGACTCAGGGTGGCCAAGGAATAAAGCTGGGGGGAGAAAGGTAACTCCGCTTCATGGAAAATTTCAGTCTTTTGAAAATGGGTTTAGTATTAATTCAGAACACTCCCATCCCCACCCCAACATTTTGAAATTCACTACAAAAGGGATTGAGGCTGTGGCTCTGGGCATCTCCTTGGCAGGGCTGCCCTGGAGCCAGGAGTTCCCTGCTCTCTGGGGCTTTGTGTACACTAGCACTTTTGTCAGTCAGGGCTGTGAAAAAAACCACACCCTTGACTGATAGAAGTTTCAGTGACAAAAGCGCCGGTGTGGACAGTGCTGTGTCGGCAGGAGATGCTCTCCTGCCGACATAGCGCTGCTCGTTGGGGGTGGTTTAATTATGCTGGCAGGAGAACTCTCTCCCGTCCCCATAGAGTGGCTACATGGGAGACCTTACAGTGGTACAGCTGTGCTGCTGTAAGGTCTGTTGTGTAGATATAGCCTGTGGTAGTCCACCTGGCAGGCTGACAAGGAGACAAGCAGGTGAATTGGGAGAAAATCAGGCAGATTTCCATTGGAACATTGTCAAAATCAACTGTCTCTGCCGAACATTTCAATTTTGACGAATTGACAAATTTTGATGGAAAGATGTTTCGTTGGAATGTTTTTGACAGCTGTTCAAGGTAACTGTTTCGGTTGATTTGTTCTAAGGTGTGGCATTAAAAAAGTTTAATAAAGTTCTGGCTAGAAGCCTTCAGAACAAATATGGTGTTGAGAATTTTACTGACACTGCTTAACTGGTGGCACCAACGATATGTAGTTCTCTCATGTTTTCTGACTTTCAAAGCACTCAGGTGACAAAGATTAAGGGCATGTCTACAAGAACAGTTAGGCTTTGTCTACACTGGCAAGTGAAAGACAAAACTTCTGTCATTCAGAGATGTTAAAAAAACACCTCCCTGAAAGACAAAACTTTTATTGACAACAAGCGCTGGTGTGAACAGCGCTTTGTTGGCAGGAGTGCTCTCCTAAAAGCTGCCTAGTGTAGACATATCCGAAGGCCTTGGCTACACTGGCGCTTTACAGCGCTGCAACTTCCTCGCCCAGGGGTGTGAAAAAACACCCCCCTGAGCGCAGCAAGTTACAGCACTGTAAAGCGCCAGTGTAAACAGTGCCCCAGCGCTGGGAGCATGGCTGTAAGCTAATCCCCTCGGGGAGGTGGAGTACCTGCAGCGCTGCCGCCGCGACCACACTCGCACTTCAAAGCGCTGCCACGGGAGCGCTCCCGCGGCAGCGCTTTGGAGTTTCGAGTGTAGCCAAGCCCGAAGTTCGTTGGAAGCTGGGGTGTGAATCTACCCTGCAGTAGTCTGCTGCAGACTAACCATACTTGTGGACTCTGCTGATGCACATTAAAGCTTCATTGATTAGTCCTCTTTGAAAATGAACTAGATCAAAGTGCATTAACAAACTGTTAATGTGCATCAGCAGGGTCCATACAGTTAGTCTGTGGTAGGTTAGTGCAGGGTAGATTCAGTCCCCAGCTTGTGTGAACTAAATCAGATCAAACAACAAAACATGCTCATTGGGGCTGATTTCTTATTCTGGTCCTAAAATTCTGATCTTGTGCATAAGGCACCAAATAGAGAGTGAAGAGATCTGTGTCGTGTTCCCAGTTCTCCTGCAGGTTTCTGTGTGACACTGGGTTTAACTTCTCTATGCTTCAATTCCCCTATGTCTAAACTGAAGTAAGAAAATTTCCCTACTTCACAGGGGTATTGTGAGGCTTAATTCATAAATATTTTAAATCTCTCATAGAAAGTGCTCTAGAAGTGCAAAATATTATTGTTGTTATTTAGTTGATTTATTTAGAATGTCAAGGAAAAAGTCCATTATCAGGTTATGGAAGACAGCAAATTTCACAAAGGTTGCATTTTATTGCTTCTTTAAGAAGAGGCCTATTAATATACTATGTATTAATCATGATTAAAGGCTTTAAGATTTTATGCATTTAATTCCAGGGATAATTCTGTAACAACCTTGTGTGGTTATTATTTAATGTTGTAAATAAATGTTGTAAATGCCAAATTTATTTTTCGTATCCTTCCTGCAGAGCAAATTATAGAGAAAGATGAAGGCCCATATTATACACACCTTGGGACAGGACCAAGTGTTGCTGCTGTCAGGGAAATAATGGAAAACAGGTGAGAAAAATCAGTTCACTACATAGTGATAAAAATCATTTATTATTGTATAAACATAAAAGAAGAAAATAATATGGTACAGCTGACATTATGTTTGGCCTTTGTCTGCCTTCGCCTCTTTTCCCTCCCAGTAATTATTTGTACCACATCTTCTCTTTCTGATGTATGTGGACTGAACTTTTGCATCAACACTAAATGTTGTCATCTTTTTAGAGCAAAAGCAATTTCCAATCTTGCCAAGTGCTGGGTTCTTTCAAAACTCCCAAGGAAGTCAAGATTTGGTTCTCAAGAGCCCTGTAGGCAGACAGGCAAATATATATATATATATGCAGAAATAGAATCATAGAATATCAGGGTTGGAAGGGACCTCAGGAGGTCACTAGTCCAACCCCCTGCTCAAAGCAGGACCAATTCCCAACTAAATCATCCCAGGCAGGGCTTTGTCAAGCCTGACCTTAAAAACCTCTAAGGAAGGAGATTCTACCACCTCCCGAGGTAACCCATTCCAGTGCTTCACCACCCTCCTAGTGAAAAAGTTTTTCCTAATATCCAACCTAAACCTCCCCCACTGCAACTTGAGACCATTACTCCTTGTTCTATCATCAGGTACCACTGAGAACAGTCTAGATCCATCCTCTTTGGAACCCCCTTTCAGGTAGTTGAAAGCAGCTATCAAATCCCCCCTCAGTCTTCTCTTCTGCAGACTAAACAATCCCAGTTCCCTCAGCCTCTCCTCATAAGTCATGTGCTCCAGACCCCTAATCATTTTTGTTGCCCTCCGCTGGACTCTTTCCAATTTTTCCACATCCTTCTTGTAGTGTGGGGCCCAAAACTGGACACAGTACTCGAGATGAAGCCTCACCAATGTCGAATAGAGGGGAATGATCACGTCCCTCGATCTGCTGGCAATGCCCCTACTTATACAGCCCAATATGCTGTTAGCCTTCTTGGCAACAAGGGCACACTGTTGACTCATATCTAGCTTCTCGTCCACTGTAACCCCTAGGTCCTTTTCTGCAGAACTGCTTCCTAGCCATTCGGTCCCTAGTCTGTAACAGTGAATGGGATTCTTCCGTCCTAAGTGCAGGACTCTGCACTTGTCCTTGTTGAACCTCATCAGGTTTCTTTTGGCCCAATCCTCTAATTTGTCTAGGTCCCTCTGTATCCTATCCCTACCCTCCAGCGTATCTACCACTCCTCCCAGTTTAGTGTCATCTGCAAACTTGCTGAGAGTGCAGTCCACGCCATCCTCCAGATCATTAATGAAGATATTGAACAAAACTGGCCCCAGGACGGACTGCTTGAAACCGGCTGCCAACTAGACATGGAGCCGTTGATCACTACCCGTTGAGCCTGATGATCTAGCCAGCTTTCTATCCACTTTATAGGCCATTCATCCAGCCCATACTTCTTTAACTTGCTGGGAAGAATACTGTGGAAGACCGTATCAAAAGCTTTGCTAACGTCAAGGAATAACACATCCACTGCTTTCCCCTCATCCACAGACCCAGTTATCTCCTCATAGAAGGCAATTAGGTTAGTCAGGCATGACTTGCCCTTGGTGAATCCATGCTGACTGTTCCTGATCACTTTCCTCTCCTCTAAGTGCTTCAGAATTGATTCCTTGAGGACCCGCTCCATGATTTTTCCAGGGACTGAGGTGAGGCTGACTGGCCTATAGTTCCCCGGATCCTCCTCCTTCCCTTTTTTAAAGATGGGCACTACATTAGCCTTTTTCCAGTCATCCGGGACCTCCCCCGATCGCCATGAGTTTTCAAAGATAATGGCCAATGGCTCTGCAATCACATCCGCCAACTCCTTTAGCACCCTTGGATGCAGCGCATCCGGCCCCATGGACTTGTGCTCGTCCCGCTTTTCTAAATCATCCTGAACCACTTCTTTCTCCACAGAGGGCTGGTCACCTCCTCCCCATGCTGTGCTGCCCATGTTTGTGAAGACAGAGGCAAAAATAGCATTGAGTACATTAGCTTTTTCCACATCCTCTGTCACTAGGTTGCCTCCCTCATTCAGTAAGGGGCCCACTCTTTCCTTGACTTTCTTCTTGTTGCTAACATACCTGAAGAAACCCTTCTTGTTACTCTTAACATCTCTTGCTAACTGCAACTCCAAGTGTGATTTGGCCTTCATGATTTCACTCCAGCATGCCTGAGCAATATTTTTATACTCCTCCCTGGTCATTTGTCCAATCTTCCACTTCTTTAAGATAGAGAGAGGGGTCAAAATAATGAAAGAATAAATGAAGTTATAGAACACGTTCTCTGCATACAGAAATCAGAGACAATTTCTATTTCCAAAATGACACAACACTAGCAGCAGTAGTTTGTTGGGGGAAGAAAGGAGGATTTTAAAATGGTATTTGCAGATTTATTTTTAATGTAAAAAGTGCTTTTTCACATCTTAAAATAGATATTTTTTCTTTTCAGTTCCCAGTTTAAACTACTAACAGGTGTTAAAAAGGAGTCTATGAATATAAACTAAACTTTTTATTATGCAGGTATGGAGCAAAAGGAAGTGCTGTAAGAATAGAGGTAGTGGTTTATACAGGCAAGGAAGGAAAAAGCTCTCAGGGGTGTCCGATTGCCAAATGGGTAAGTTTTTCTATTACATTAGTGGAATTCTGTTTTGTGTGTTTACATTTTGACATTATAGTTTTGCAGCATAAATAGCACCTGATTCTTGGTTGAATATGTTGTTCTTCATAGATATCTCCTGCCTGTTACAGCTGAGGAAAACGTACACTCATGGTATCGTTTTATATTTTTAAGCTCCGGTTCATTGTGTCGTAATGTAGTTTACACTACAGAAAGATAGAAAGGTGCTCAAAGGAGAAGTGACCAAATCAAGAAAAGGAGGATCATGACAGTTTTTGGAAGGTAGAGTCCCTAGTGAAGAAAGATACTGTGAGTAAAAGAGATAAAGGAAGGCATGGTTGCTCAGGAGAGATGGAAAGCTATGCAATGACATTTTAAAACCACCTTTCAGTTCTGTGAGTGCCTGAAGATAACAAAGTGTGGTGGAAGTGGATAAAGAAGTGCAGCTTTGAGATACCATAGCACTCACTACTATCTTTGAGGAAGTGAACTCGGATCTCGGAGATGCTATAGCATTTAGTTTTTACCCTATGCCTTGTATCACTTATTGTTTTATGGGGGCCAGGAACTGTGGTAACAGAGACAAGTTTCAGGAAAGAGCTAGTTGTCTTTATTTTTGCTGGAATGGTTGATGTAGGCAGAAGTCTTGCAACTAGATTTTGGAAATCTTAATGGAGGTGGTTTTAAAAATATTTTCATTGTGACATTCAGGTCTATGTAATCAGAGGTAGATTTAGAAAGTAATTTCATAGCTGAAATTGTGAAGATAAAGTATATATAATAATATATAACATGCATCCGACAAAGTGGGCATTCACCCACGAAAGCTTATGCTCCAATACATCTGTTAGTCTTAAAGGTGCCACAGGACTCTCTGTTGCTTTTTACAGATCCAGACTAACACGGCTACCCCTCTGATATATTATAATACTGTGACTGTGCAACAAAAATGTAGAGATTTATATACTGTGCATGAGCAGTATTGTATGTTAAGCGCATATTACTTATAATTTTGGAATTACCAAATCATTTTTTTAGACTTAGCACAGCAAGTGTTCCTCATTACATGTGCATGTGATGTTTTAAAATTCATCAATTTTAAGTGAATTGAGGATCCCAAAAAAGATTATAAAGTTCTTTTCATGGAGGAAAATAAATATTCTTCTTCAAATGGTGTCCCTTCACATCAGGAAATGCATTCATCAGCAGTGTCCGTGGGTCTACCCCTGCACCCTAAACACCCTTGTGCTCCGATACGAGGGTATATAGCGGGGCGGGCAAACTTTTTGGCCTGAGGGCCGTATCGGATTTCCAAAATTGTATGGAGGGCCAGTTAGCGGAGGCTGTCCCTCCCCAAAGAGCCAGGTGTGACCCGGCACCACCCCCTATCTGACCCCTCCTGCTTCTTGCCCCCTGATGGCCCCCCCGGGACTCCTGCCCCATCCAACCCCCTGTCCCCTGACCGCCCCGGAACGCCCGCCCCTGACTGCCCCCCGCCACCCCATCCTACCCCTCCTCTCATTCCTGACCGCTCCCGGAACCCCTGCCCCTGACTGCCCCCCCCCCAGCTCCTTCCTGACTGCCCCCCGCCGCTCCATCCAACCTCCTCCCCCCAGCTCCTTCCTGACTGCCCCCAGAACCCCTGCCCCTGACTGCCCCATCCAACCCTCCCTCTCCTTCCTGACTGCCCCCCGGGACCCTGCCCCATCCAACCACCCCTTCTCCCTGTCCCCTGACCGCCCCCGGAACCCCTGCCCCGACTGCCCCCTGCCACTTCATCCAACCCCCCCTTCCTGACTGCCCCCTGGGAACTCCTGCCCCCATTCACACCCCCGCCCCCTGACCACCACCCCGAACTCCCCTGCCCTCTATCCAACCCCCCCTGCCCCCTTACCGCGCAGCCTGGAGCACCGGTGGCTGGCGGCATTACAGCTGCACTGCCCAGAGCCCCTGGAGCCAGCCACGCCACCGCGCAGCAGAGAGCACCGGGTCAGGCCCTGGCTCTGCAGCTGTGCTGCCCCAGGAGCTCGCAGCCCCGCTGCCCAGAGCATTGCGCCAGCGGTGGAGCGAGCTGAGGCTCCGGGGGAGGGGGAACAGCAGGGGAGGGGCCGGGGGCTAGCCTACCGGACAGGAGGGTCCCGTGGGCTGAATGTGGCCTGCGGGTCGTAGTTTGCCCACCTCTGGTATATAGGGAGTGGGCAGACCCACCGTCCCTCCAGTTACTTCTCTACTGCCTGTGGCTTGAGACAGAATGTCGCGGTGTCTGTTACCTAACTATGCAGCTTGCTGTCTCTCTCACTTAATCTTCCTTTCTTTTCTTTGGTATTTTCTTTCTTTTTCTTTGTTATTTAGCACGGTTTATGCTTTGAGGAGGGGGGTGGGGCATTCCCTTCCCTTTTTCTTTTGCCCAATCTGGGCCTTGATCTGCAGCCTTGTATATGGGTTATGCCCAACACCCTGGGCTTCAAACCCTGCCAGATCAGCCATAGGTCTTTCCCCCCCCCCCACGGCAATGGACATTCAAGTTGCCTCTACTGCCTAGGTCAGTGGTTCTCAACCAGGGGTATGCATACCTGGGGTACACGTAGGTCTTCCAGGGATTACATCAACTCAGATATTTGCCTAATTTTATAGCAGGCTACATAAAAAGCACTAGCAAACTCAGTACAAACTATACTTTCATACAGACAGTGACTTGTTTATACTGCTCTATATACTATGTACTGAAATGAATGTACAATATTTATATGGTAAAAATGCGAAAGTAAGCAATTTTTCAGTAATAGTGTGCTGTGACACGTCTGGTTTTTTATGTCTGATTTTGAAAACAAGTAGTTTTTAATTGAGGTGAAATTTGGGGGTACTGACGACAAATCAGACTCTTGAAAGGAGTACAGTAGTTTGGAAAGGTTGAGAGCCACTGATCTAGGGTCAGACTCGCATCCTTTCCAAATGTAAGATCTGCTCAGGTTTTAAAGCAGATCTAAGAAACTGAGGGAGGACAGACTAAAACTCCTGTTGGTAAAGCACTCTGAGAGACTTGGGGGGGGTCTGATTCACCCCTTGTACTTTGAATTCAGTTGCTCAGAAAGCCCTGGCAACCATCTCTGCTGCGAGGTTAACCAAAGACCCTGGGGGTCCTTCAACACCGTCTGTACCCTCAAAGAAGAAAAGACCCCTTTTTCCAGAATGGGATAGTCACCCTATTGAGCTGGGTCTCAGGAGACCTAGTGTCCTCACATGGGTACAGCTGAAGGTCCCTCCCCCTCCAGTACCAAGGCCACAGCACCAGCTAAGAAGGCTATGCTGCATACCCAGAAGCAATCGGGTAAACAGCTTAGGGTGGCCCTGGCATCAGCACCGGACTCAGTGCCTTTGAAACACAAGGACTCCAGAGCCAAGCCGAAATTGTCATCAGTATTGTCTTCTGTAGCCAGACATTGAAGGCATACTGATCACACTTCAGTACTGCCTCCAGAGCCACCTGACATACTGACTCCTGAGGGTCTCTATCCAGAGTCCCCAGCACCATCCAGGCTCCTACTCCATTAGGTCCTTTGAATTATGGGAGAGCATGAATCATCATTGCTGTTGGGTTCCAAGAGACATGCTCAACCAGGACCAGCTCACCTCCTGGAGCCTACTTACCCTCAAGGATCTTCCCTTTGAGGGGCCCTTAGTGATGCCACGTGTCACTTCATTCTCTTAAAGATTCTCAGGTCACACTATGCTCTCTGGGCCACCTGCGGCAAAGGGAAAATACAGTAGATTACAGATGACTCAATGGTCTTGCACATTCCACTACCAGCACATGAGAACAGCTGAACTCTCTAGGAAGAAGCCCAGGTTCACTAAGAAAGGACCAACCTCTGTAGGGGTTCTCAAACTGGAGGTCAGGACCCCTGAGGTGGTCATGAGGTTATTACATGGGGGGGCTCCCGAGCTGTTAGCCTCCACCCCAAACCCCGCTTTGCCTCCAGCATTTATAATGGTGTAAAATATAGGGGGGTCGCACTCAGAGGCTTGCACTGTGAAAGGGGTCACCATTACAAAAGTTTGAGAACCACTGCTCTACAGCGAACTCCCAGAAAGTGACATCCTCAAAACAACCCCTTTGACCCATTGGTTGAGGGTCTTGAACACTCTCCTAGTTTGGATCCTATGCTGCACCTTTCCCCCCTCCACCTTTATGGGGACCATCTCTCATTTTCTATCTTCCTGGGGGCTCATCACCTCAGACAGGTGGATCTTGGAGGTGATTTCTACAGGTTATTCCATCCAGTTCTTGTCCTTGCTTCATGCCCCTCGCTACCCCGTCCCTCTTCGTGTACCCTTCTTACAATCCCTCCTAACACTGTGAGCGATCGAATGTGTTGCCCCAGATTTAGTCAGAAAAGGGTTCTATACCTGATACTTCCTCGTCCCAAAGAAAATCTGGGGAGAGGGGATGGGTGGGAGACCAGTTCTGGATCTCAGGACCTTGAACACCTTTGTCTGCTCTCATTGCTTCAGGATGGTAACCCTAGCAGTGATAATTCTCTGTCTGGATCTGGGGGATTGGTTTGTCACCTCAACCTTCAGGACACTTATTTTCATATCACCATACACCCCTTGCACAGATGTTTCCTATGTTTTGTGATTGGCTGGGACCACTAACAGTATCATGTCCTACCTTTTGGCTTTTCCACCTCCCCAAGGGTCTTTACCAAAGTTCTCTTGGCCACCACATCCCATCTTTGCCAGAGGGGAATAATTATCTTTCCCTACTGGATGAATGGCTCCTGAAAAATTGCTCATTTCTTGAGGTACAGATAGCAACCAGCACAGCCCTCTCTCTGTTCCACTCACTAGGCCTTTGCATCAACAAGGAAAAGTCTGCCCTCACACCCACTCAGCTAATAGACTTCATTGGGGCCCTTCTGGACTCTTCCACTGCCAGAACATACTTGCCAAAGGACAGATTTGCCACAATGTCCAGCCTCATTTCACAATACAACAGAGCCCACAAACAACACAGGGCTTGCCTGAAATTTCTGGGCCATATGGCAGCCAGTACATTTGTGACACCCTTAGCAAGACTACATTCCTGGTGTCTTCAGGAATGGCTGAGAACTGTCTACACTCGAACAACCACAGTCTATCCAGGCAGGCGTCTGTACCTTGGAGGGTCCTCGATTCTCTAAACTGTTTGCAGCCTACTCCCACGAGGATCATTACTACAGATGTCTCTCTGATAGGCTGGGACGCACACTTCCAAATCTCACAGCTCAGGGGAAATGGACCCCACAGGAATTGATATATCCTATCAACTAGGGCTGTCAAATGATAAAAAAATGTTATGATTAATTTAATTTAAATTTACTTACACTGTTAATAATAGAATACTATTTATTTAAATATTTTGGATGTTTTCTACATTTTCAAATATATTATTTCAGTTACAACGCAGAATACAAAGTGTACAGTGGAATGGTGGTCAAAGCATGAAGGGGCATATGAATGTTTTGCACATCTGGCATGTAAATACCTTGCAACACCGGCTTCAGCAGTGCCATGCAAACTCCTGTTCTCACTTTCAGATAACATTGTAAATAAGAAGAGGGCAGCATTATCTCCCTTAAATGTAAACGAACTTGTTTATCTTAGCGATTGGCTGAACAAGAAGTAGAACTGAGTGGACTTGTAGGCTGTAAAGTTTTACATTGTTTTGTTTTTGAGTGCAGTTATGTAAAAAAAAATTTTACATTTATAAGTTGCATTCACGATAAAGAGATTGCATTATAGTACTTGTATGAGGCGAATTGAAAAATACTATATCTTTTGTTTGTCTTCTTTACAGTGCAAATATTTGTAATAAAAATAATAATATAAAGTGAGCACTGTACACCTGAGTTAACGGCGATTAATTGACAGCCCTATTTATTGTATAATGCAATATTTCCTAATCTGTAAAACCAGTGAGTATTATGTGGTGCAATAGTGAATTCTTTAAGTGTGAGGTTCAGCTTTTGGCTCTAGTTAGTATGAGAGCGTTCTGATCCTTGTCTGGCTAGTTTAACTGCCACTGTGCAAAGGTTCTGGAGAGCAGTTTTAGGAACCTCTTCCCTCTGTTATTACGTAGAGTTCCATCCCATATAAAATATACTATTTTCAGTTCAGATACTTAGT
This sequence comes from Emys orbicularis, assembly GCF_028017835.1. Classification (NCBI taxonomy): domain Eukaryota; kingdom Metazoa; phylum Chordata; order Testudines; family Emydidae; genus Emys; species Emys orbicularis. Next base: position 45,669,101 of record NC_088689.1, on the reverse strand, counting down.
GTCAGAATTTACAATTTATATTCTCAATGCAAAATGTTCACGGAAAGTGGCTATATTTGGGATTTGAGCATGGCAGAAGAAATTTTGTTGTAAAATTTGTCTATTTATATAAAATGTTTGCACTATTCTCCACCAATCACAGTCACAACGTACCAGTACTCACCATGAAGCAAATAATGTTGTAAATGTGATGAGAGAAAACTAAATTTAAAAATTTAGTCATAGATCATATTTAACTCTGAGTGGACAAGAATAAGGAGTTTCCATTTCCTATTGACTTCAGTAGGACCATAATTTCCATTAACACTTTGGCTGCTGTCAGCAGTACCTGTAATGCTGTTTTTATAATCAAATGAGCTAAATTGTGTGTAGCAATGTAAACATTGGGCTCATTATATTCTTATACACTGACAGAATAACTTCCAGAGACTTGCATTTTTGTGACTTCTGTTTATTCATCAAATTGTGTTGGCTTATTACATACTCCAGGTCAGAATTTTGCCTAAGATTTCAAAATTGTATGTGTAATAAATATGTGATCAGCTACTATCTCCTTGTTCTGTGCCATATTGCCAAGGTGAATGCATCCCTTTTACTTGCTTTTTTGTACTTAAAGTCATTACCTTACATTTCTTCATACTGAATTGATAAAGCATTTAATGCCAGTATTCCTGATCTTAGTCATTCTGAATTGTTTTGTCCTTGTTTGTCTGAACTGCTAGCCCAATTGTATAGTAGAAGCAACATGACATTACTGCACATTCTTTATTGCAGGCCATTGATGTATGTAGTGAACACAATTGGTTCCATTATCTTATCAGTGTTTGTGACAAGAGCTGAGTGAATCATTCATAGGAAATAATTTACTCAATTAATTTAGCCTTGTCTGATGACAAATCAAGATTTACTGTAGTTAATTTATGTGAAATATTTTGCTGATTAATTTTGTGTATAGGTTGATCATGAGCAGTTCACTCTGGGCCTGATCCTAAACCACTGTAGTTACTAACTTCAGTGGACACAACATCAGGCTCTGTGAGTATCTGATACCCATCTTGCGAGTATAACTCTTTTTTGTATAACCCACCTCCCATGAATCCCTTCTGTTGATTTCAGTGTGCATTGGCTTGGGCCCATATACACTAAAAAGTCTTGAAGAAGCCACTGGGGTTTTGCATGGAGGTAGCAGATAAGCGGAATTAGTGAACTCTAGAGGATTTTAAACCTGTTATTTTCTGTGTCACAGAGAACTTGGTCAGTGTATCACTCCTAGAATTCCTAAAACAATTAGATCACTTAAGATTTATTGGCTAAGTATAGAGTTTAAATCCATGTTATTAACTGCTTATGTGACAATGTGAAATTGGGTTAGCAAAATAAAGCTACAGAAAACTTTTTTCTTGTAATTTGTTTTATAAAACAATTGAGAGAACAGAATTTTGCTTGTAAGATCGTTGTAAAATACTCTTTGGGTTCATAGTAATATCAATCTTAAATTATGAGCGTAGGCATTTTAGGACTGGTATACGCTGCAAAGTTAGGTTGGCTTAACTACATTGCTCAGAGCTGTGAAAAATTTTACACCCTGTGCGATGTAATGAAGCTGACCTAAGCCCTAGTGTAGACACCAGTAGGTCAATGGAAGAATTGTTCCATTCATCTAGCTACCGCCTCTTGGAGAGGTGGGTTTACTACAGTGATGGAACTCGTTTTGTCCCTGTAGTAAGTATCTGTGCTACAGCACTGCAACTGTGTCACTGTAGCATTTCTAGTGTATACCCTAAGTTAGCTCCAATAGCATCATTTATAGGTTTTACATTGCAGATATGTGGAGTTTTTCTGACATTATCATAGTCAGTCTTTGCAGTAAACTTTTCTAAACATATAGCATACAGGGCAGCCATCTTTCTTAGTAGCCAGCTGGCTTCATTCCCAACAAGAATAGGCAATGGTTGGCCATCTTTACTAGGGACAGCCTCACTTCCCCCACATACTAAGCTTTTAATGAAACAGCAGCAATCTTTTATGAGGGCAGTCTGTGGCTACAATCTCATGGGAAATAACAAAAAAGGGCTTATTTTAGCCTGTCAGCTTAGTTTTAGGAAGTTTGTGTGCACTATACTAAGTTCTTCCTCCTCCTGTCCCCGGTGTCAAGGAATACCCTCTTGATACAAGTATCAGAGGGGTAGCCGTGTTAGTCTGGATCTGTAAAAAGCTACAAAGAGTCCTGTGGCACCTTATACACTAACAGACGTATTGGGAGGCAGGCCAGTCGTCGCCCACAGACAACCCGCCAACCTTAAGCATATTCTCACCAGCAACCACGCACCATAGTAACTCTAACTCAGGAACCAATCCATGCAACAAACCTCTGCCCACATATTTACACCAGCGACACCATCACAGGACCTAACCAGATCAGCCACATAACCGGTTCATTCACCTGCACGTCCACCAATGTAATATACGCCATCATGTGCCAGCAATGCCCCTCTGCTATGTACATCGGCCAAACTGGACAATCCCTGCATAAAAGGATAAATGGACACAAGTCAGATATTAGGAATGGCAATATACAAAAACCTGTAGGAGAACACTTCAACCTCCCTGGACACACAATAGCAGATTTGAAGGTAGCCATCCTGCAGCAAAAAAACTTCAGGACCAGACTCCAAAGAGAAACTGCTGAACTTCAGTTCATTTGCAAATTTGACACCATCAGCTCAGGATTAAACAAAGACTGTGAATGGCTAGCCAACTACAAAAGCAGTTTCTCCTCCCTTGGTGTTCATACCTCAACTGCTAGAAGAGGGCTTCATCCTCCCTGATTGAACTAACCTCGTTATCTCTAGACTGATTCTTGCCTGCATATCTATACCTGCCTCTGGAAATTTCTACCACATGCGTCTGACAAAGTGGGTATTCACCCATGAAAGCTTATGCTCCAATACAGGGGTTCTCAGACTTTTGTACTGGTGACCCCTTTCACACAGCAAGCCTCTGAGTGCGACCCCCCTTATACATTAAAAACACTTTTTAATATATATTTAATGCCATTATAAATGCTGGACGCCAAGCAGGGTTTGGGGTGGAGGCTGACAGCTCGCGACCCCCCCATGTAATAACTTCGTGACCCCCCGAGGGGTCCCAACCCCCAGTTTGAGAACCCCTGCTCCAATACGTCTGTTAGTCTATAAGGTGCCACAGGACTCTTTGTCCCCCTCATGATACAGGCATTATATCTTTGATATCGCTTCTTGTTTCCTTTCCTATCTGCTCTCACAGAAACACTGATGTGCATTTAATTAAAGGTTTTCTGTCCCACTTTGACTATGTAAAACTAGCTGGAGGTATCGAAGACATTCACAAAAAGTTTAATCAGCCCTATTGATAGCCTTCATTGCTGTTTGGAAGAGAATGTTTCATTACTATGTAAAGGGACCTATCTCCTTTCACAAGCTAACTGTCACACAGCATAAATTACAAGATTAAAGCATAATTTATATAACACTAAATGGTAAATAAACTTACTATAGCTGATTCAGGTCATGTTAGGCAGACAAGACACTGCCCATCATAGAATTCAATGGGAGAAGATGAAAATTATAGTATTTGATATGGAAAGTTTGAAGAATTCCATTGTATTATGTCTTTCAAGACTATTTGTGTTGGATAATGTTAATTTCCTCTATTGTTTGAAGAAATACTTCCTGAGACATTTGAATGGTGCTCTGAAAGAAAGCAAAGCAAAACTATAGTCATAATATCTGAGCAGCATTACTAAGAATATAACAGAAAGTCTGCTTTAGTCCTGCCTCCACTCCACTCTTCCTTGTCCCTTTTAGAGTGGGTTATGGCTGTTAGAGCTCCAGGAAAGAGCTGTCCCAAGAACTATGATTATGCCTGGGATAAAACTTCGTAGAGCATAGAGTTCTATAATAAAATGTCAAGACTTTTTGTATGTTTTGTCTGTTAGATTGCAAGCTCTTTAAGGCAAGAATTCTGTTACTATGTGTAGGTACAGCACCTAACACAATGGAGCCCTGAGGTTGGCTATGGTTCAGGACAATACTGTAATACAAGTTAATAGTAATAAGATAAAAAAGGAAAGCTAAAATGATAAATCATAAACTTTTACCCTAATCCACTGAAGATTCCATATTCTTTATATTCACTGGCCAACTCTCCACCTGCAAGTATGGAGGAAGAGAAGGAAGGGAACTGTTTAAAGACAAAAGTTGATCAAAAACTGAATCTCTAAGACAGCAGATATATCATGTTATGAAGATACGGAAAATTGGCAGGCTTGTTGGAGCGATGACCGAATAGTTGTGGAAACAGATTTCTTTACACAGACTTCAGAAACAATTTATGCCAATTAAATTAGAAAAACTAGTGACTAGAATTTTAATATCTAATCATAGGTTTACCAGAGTTCTGGAGAACTATAAAAAAAGTCAACCGTGTATCTTTTATTGAACTAATATCCTTACACTGTTTTGAAGATAGCTTTAAGAATACTCCATTAGTAATTCAGAAGGATTTGCTATCTCAGGCTAGCCCGATCAATTAAAAGAACCAAATCCTTCTTAATCTGTTTATATTGTTCACAATTATTTACTCTGTTATAAATATATAAGATCTTCCATACTGAAGCAAATCATTGCTCAGAATTCTTCCTCTTGTAGTGGCCTGTATTTGATGGTTTATGGGAAGTCAGAAACACCCCGTAAATATACCTATGTCATAAATAATTCCTAAACCCTGTAAATATACACCTTAAGTACTGGAGCATGAAGGTTGCTTCCTTGTAACGTTTGACCTAAATAGCTAGCGAGGATAAATTAGTGCACACTTATTCATATCAATATCATTTTTTGAATTCTCAAAACCGTTTGCCTCGATTTCTGGTAACAGTAAATTCCAGAGTTTGATTATGTATGTATACTGTAAACCTGGCCCTTCCTCACTTTGCTCCCTCTTTTCCTTAGTTTACTGGGATAAATAGCAGCAGTGCAAGCCCTGTCGTACACTGATGTAGTGAATCTTCACTGGAACTTTGTACTAATGTGGACTGGTATAGATTGGGCCTAAATGAATTTAATTTGGTAGGTTGTTTTGCAGTAGGGTTAACATTGTTTTTTTATTTTCCCATATCTCTGTTATTAATAATGTACAAATTGGTTTTTGCGCTCACTCTTGTGTTGTTCAGTGTTGCGGAGTGATCCTGTCCGATCTCAGTGGAAAGTAGCATTTTGGTCAGTGGGTACAGCCAGTGTTTTTGCTTTATTTGGGTCTACCTGTGGCTGACCTTGCATGGATTCACAAGTAGGGCAAGGGATGGAAGAAGCCTTAATCCCTTGTGCCCCTTCACAGAGACCAGTCACAATCCTAATCTTTGTACTGTCTGAGTGTAAAGGCTGGGAAAGTTCAAGCACCAGCCCAACACCTCAAAGGGAGAAGGAAATGCCACATGGGCGAGTGGGGTGGAGCTAGTATGCAAGGGAGCACACACTAAACCTAGATAAATTGTGTACAAGTGGCTGCTCTGGTATATTCTCTTGAAAGAATTTTTACTGAATCAACCAGAATTGCTTTGTGTGGGAGAAGGTATGGGCGAGGTTTCCATTGATATAGAGAGCGTGCATCCTCCCCAGCTGTGACTATGGCTTCAAAATCACAATCTAACCTGTTATGTGAGGACTTTGGAGCCCTTTCTAAATTGAAGATTAATGTGAAAATATTGCCAATAATATAATTACAATTACCCAGACCATTCTTCCCTCTGTGGTTGAGATAAGTTATATAAAGTAAAGTTCAGCATTTTCAGCAGGAGTACAGGTAATAAAGGTATATTACAGTAAAGGTAAGGGCCTCAATACAGTTGAAACTCCCTGATTTGGCACTGCCTGGCCCTGGCACAAGTGAGGACTTCACAACAGCAGCCCAAATTTACACCACTTGTACAAGGTCCCTCACAGGCCTTAGGCCGGTGGTGAATCAGACATAGTGGAACTCTGCTCAGCCATGCACCCTCCGCATCCCACATACACCCAGACACACACCTTCCTTCCTCTGATGCCAGGGTAGGGAGTGGTTAGCAGAGACTTTGCCTGCCGCTGCACAGGAGGATGTCTTCACTGACCCTCTCCCAACAGCTTAAGGTTACTTTGCATTACCTACAAGGTTACAGCAAACCAGAGAACCTGGCCCAGCATATGCAATTTATCCAGAATCCTTCGCAAACTTTCATTTATAATATAGCTTCTTTCTAACAGTGAGACTGAGAGGATACTCTAACTTTTAAGCTGTATTAGTGCTCGTTATTATTTATTAAGATCAGAATATATATATTTACTCAGAGGAGTTGCATTAAAAATGAACAGGATACACTGTTTTAGAGGAGATGATAATAACTAGCTAACCAAACTGTTAGAGGACCATTTCCTCAGAAAAATCACGCTCCTGTGAACAAATGTAGGAGCAGATTTCTCCTATTATTCCTCATGCAGGTGGAGCAGATAATGTATCTGTTTCCCTTACAGTAGTTAAGGCAGAGTGAAATTAGCATGCCTTTTTGAAACTTATACAGCCAGGAGACTTTGAAATACATATGGGAGGGCTGTAAAGTAAATTCTGTTGGAGAAAATAATGTCCCCTGGATGCACATTGAAATGGAATTTGCAACTCCATTCTCCCTGAATAGCTTATTGTCACTAGAGGTCTATAATCTTGTTTAAAGCTCTGAATATGATCCAGTGATGATCTCAAAATGAAAAGTCTTATGAATTGTTAGCTCACCTTTCTGCAAAATTCTCCTGTAGGGCTGTGTCTCTCTTGCCATAACATTATAATTTATTGGAGTTTGTTTAGTGGGTATTGTTTTCCTGCAAATATTTTTCTCATAGTTGATCAGTTTGGGGTACCTCAGTACATATGAAATTAGGAAGTTTTATTTTGGATCAAAAAGATTTGATGTGACCAAAATTGGAACTGTTCTTTCTTATGTGCTGGAATGCTGCTAGATGCAGACAACTAAGCTCTTTGTGATGACTGCAGAAAGAAATTAAAGTTTAATGTATACAAATGTAAAAATGTTTAAATATGGCAAAACTGCCCCAGTATTTTTAATAGAACAATTATGCAGATAAAAGAACAAATGTAAGGTTTACAGTGGAAAAAAAAATGTGAAGCCATTATTCTGGCTGTAGCAAATAAGGGAAACAGTTACTATGATATACGAACCAAATGAGTGGATACAATTTCTGAAAATATGTTGCTCTGATGGCGCAAACTGCACTGGTTTGAAATTATAATACAACAGGAAGGGATGTTGTTTGGTAGCTGGAGTAGGGGCAGCCGGAGTTGAGACTGGATTCTGTTCCTATTTCTGCAAGTCACTTAACCTGTCTGTGCCTCAGTTTACTAATCTGTAAACTGGATTCTTTTTTGAGTGATGGTCCCAATCTGTATTCCACTGTGGGGTTATGCATGCGCCCAGAGCCGGAGAATTTGAAAGCAGCATCTGTTGGTCCACACATGCACTCTGGCTCACCTCGTGCCTCTGACCGAGGGGATAAAGGGCGGGGAGGATCGACCACCTCTCCAGTTCTTTCTCATCACTGCATGGTCCAGGTCAGATCTTTACTGTTCACAGCTTTGGCTTCGTTCTACAAAATAAGAGTCATCTAATTTGTAAATAGCTTAACAGTTTTTATTGTTTAGCATTAGATTAGTCTCCCGGGGGGACCTCCCCCCGGCTTGTACCCTGTTAGGGTACTGAACTATGCCCAAGACTCTGGGCTTCAAACTCTTGGCTTCCTGCCCACAATCCTCAGTCAACAACCACCACCAGTGCTACCTGTATTGCCTTGGGGAAGCTCACATCGCAGCGAGATGCAGTATCTGCTGATCGTTCCCCAGCCGTACCCGAGAAGGGCTAGAACTTCGTCTCGACAAACACCTCATGGAGTAGGCCGTGAGACTTGAATCGGACCCAGCTCAGGGAAACCTCCCCCTTCTGTATATCGGTCTGATTCAGCAAGCAGTGCATCTCCTGCTGCGAAGTCCAACTCTGGCACGGGAGAATCTACCCCCACAGACCCCATGCGGGGTCTTGTCAGGAAGCTAGGAAGTATTCTCATAAACATGAGACTAAGTCTTCCTCTAAGTCCACTTAAAAAAAAAGTCGGACTTGGCAGTAAGCAAGCCCACCGACTTGGCCCAGGAGGATTTAGGATGTCCTAAGTCCTCCAAAAGCACAACAAGAAAGCCCATAAGCATTGGGCTCCGTTGATACCAGACTGTGTTCTGTCAGTACCACCATCTCGGACTCCTCCCAAACCCCAGGATCCATCCATCAGTGTTCCTTAGGGAGGTCCAGAATACCACTGAGGACCTACCCGTCAATTAATCACACCTCTTCAACCAGAAGACAAACAAGTCCCTTCATACCCTGAAGGATTGCAGGCAGGAGTGCTGGAACAATTTTTATAGTGGGGGTGCTGAGAGCCATTGAATCAAACTGTAAACCCTGTATATAATGGAAACCATTTCAAGCCAGGGGGTGCAGCAGAACCCCCCACATCTCTAGTTCTAGCACCTATGATTGATGGGCTACCCTCTGCTCAGTGGGGATATACACCCCTCCCCTGAGAGGAAGTTTCACCACCCATCGGTCAAATCTAGACAAATGGCTTTGCAGTTTTTCCATCAGAGGCCCTGTGATCCACCACATAGAAGACCAAGGGTTTAAAAGTCCCTCTTCCCTACACATTGTGCAACAGGTTTGGGATGTCAGTCTCAGCCCCTGGCTTGATGTTATTTTTGACGGGAGCTCAAGAGTCGCAAAACACGAAGCCCAACACTTTCCTACCCCCACACAAAATTTGGGGGGTTACCTAGCACTTTTTTTCAACACCTGGAGTGTGATAACAATGAACAGGTGGGTGCAGAATGTCATCCACTCTGACTATACAATACAGTTTGCATCCCTACTTCCTCCAAAACCCACTTTCTTATACCCCTTTTCAGGGACCACTACCATGACAGTATTCTCAAACAATAGGTGAACTCCTTACTGCAGTGAGGAGTGATAGAACTCGTCCCTCTTCAATATCAAGGGAGAGGGTTTTATTCAGCCTACTTCCTGATACCCAAGAAAAAGGGCAGTTTGAGACCAGTCCTCTACCTCCGCCATCTCAACTGCTTCATTCGCAAACTCATATTTCGTATGGTCCTGTTGGCAGCGATAATTCCATCTTTAGAAAAGGGCATGTGGGTCACGGCTCTTGATATGAAGGATGCCTACCTTCACAGTCATTCATCCTGCCCACAGACGCTTTCTAAGATTTATGGTAGGCTCCAACCATTTTCAGTACAGAGTACTCCCCTTCAGAAGAGCGACTGACCCCGAGTCTTTACCAAGATATTCTCAGCAATAGCGGTCAGACATCGTGGTCTCATTGTCTTCCCCTACCTCGACGACTGGCTCCTTGTTGCCAAGTCCCACCGGGAAGCCTATGTGTTAACTTCCATACTGCTATGTCTCTTCTATTCACTGGGAATCAGCGTAAACACTGAAAAATCTGTTATCACCCCCACACATCAATATCCTGGAGTTGCAAGCAGTCCAGAAAGCATGCAAATCCTTTCTTCTGTTCATCTGTGCTCACTATTTCCTTATGGTCAGACAACATTACAACTGTCTTCTACATCAGTGGGGGGGTGGTGGGGGAGATTTTCTCCCTGTGTACAGAAACAGTCACCCTGAGGAACTGGTGTATCAGCAATCAAATTGCCCTATCAACAGTCTACTTCCCAGCAAAGCAAAATTTCACCTTAACCAGTCCATTCACTTATCTGTGTTCTTTCCAAAACTGCGCATTTCTGCAGAGTAACGAAGACTCCGCTCCCTCAATGTTCAGCAGGCCTTGGCTTTCTACCTACAGAGAACAAAACCAATCAGGAAATCCCTGAGACTGTTCGTTGCTATAGCAGAAGAATCCAAGGGCACGCCATCTCCACCCAGACAATCTCCACTGGCTGCATTCTATTCTGTCAGCTTTCAAACGCCCCACCCCGCATGGGATAAGAGCTCATTCCACTAGAGTGCAAGCAACAACTATGGCATCTCTTCAGGAGGTGCCCCTCGACATCTGTAAAGTGGCCATATGGGGCTCCATTCACATATTTGTAAGACATTATGCCCTGGTGAAGGACTACTCTGCTGATGCCTCCTTTGGGACGGCAGTACTCTGCTCCGTCCTACTGTCTACATCCTTACACCCTCATCCTACTTAGGTACTGCTTGTCAATCACCCATGGTGGAATACAATAAGGACCATCACTTGAAGAAGAACAGGACGTTACTTACCTGTAACTGGAGGTTCTTCGAGATGTGTAATCCCTATTTGTCTTCCACTACCCACTTTCCTTCCCCTCTGCTTTGGATCTTATCTGAATCGCAGTAGAAAAGGAACTGGAGAGGCAGTCAGTTCACTCCGCCTTTTATCTCCTTGGTTAGAGGCACAAGGTGAGCCAGGGTGCATGTACGGACCAGCGGACACGGCTTTCAAATTCTCTGGCTCCGGGCACATGGTGCACATGCGTAACCCCATAGTGGGATACATATAGGGACCACACATCACGAAGAACCTCCAGTTACAGGTAAGGAAACTGCTCTTAGTGCTCACTGTAACTATCTCAAAGGGATATTATGATGCGTAATTAAATGTTGTAAAACACTGAGATTTTCTTAGAAATACTGCTCTATAAGTTCAGTATATTAAGGACAATAATCATACTATGCTCACTTCTCACAGAGTCTGCTAGTACTCTAGAGAAGCTTCATCATGGGTCAGAGAGGTTAATTAGTTTTTAAACATCTCTGTGACAAGGTGAATGTAAAGATATATCACATATTCTCAATGGAAAAGATAAGAATTTAACATGATTTAATAGATGTATACAGCGATTAATGAATGAGGGATCAGAGGAGAGTGTGCTCCCACTTCCTCTGCTCAAAACAAAGTGAGAGCATCCCCTTCTCTCACTGCAATGTAGGAGTAGCATCCCATCCTCTTTGGCTGGAGCACTGAGCAATGAGAGTTCCCCTTCCTGTTTCAATCTGCTTTAGCCACTGGATTTAGAGGAGCGGATTCCCCACTGCCTTGTGTCTTTTGTAGTTATTTACACCAGTGCATAAAAAGCTACCAGATCAGCCAGGTAATGTTTAACACCCATTTTGCACTCCTGTTGCACCGGTGTAAATGATTACAAAAGGTGCAAGGCAGTGGAGAATCAGACTGTATGAATGAGGTAGTTGAGAGATGTTGACACAAACTGTTCCTGCTGCTTAGGAGAGTAAAAAAAAATAAATCTACAAATTAGGAAATTGTCAATAAACAGGCAATTCACACAGAACAAACTCACAAATAGAATAGATATGCTTCCAATCTAATCCCACCTGGAGACAAGAAAAACCCTTACACAAAACAAGACACAAAAAAACCCCACAAGGAGACATCTGTGCACTTTTATGGGAAAACAGAGAGAGAGAGAGAGAGAGAGGCAGGCATGCAGTGCCAGAGCAGAGTGGTGGGAGAGAATGGGGGAAATGAAATAGCCCTAACAAGGACTTGCTGGGTCACGCAGTTTTTTTGGTCCAGTAATTTCCTGTATTCTCATATTTTACTTACAAGTAAAATTTCATATTTAATTGATTATTGTGTACCATTCATACTGTATTTGAGTTTTAACTGATCCATATTGGTAATCTTTAACAAATTGCAAAGTAATTTATCATTCACACAACAGTTCAGCACCTAACATGTTAGGCTTCAACCAAAAAACCTAATTCTTATCTACTTGTGTACCTTAATTCATACACATGCTAATTAGATAGACTGGCTTATTTTAAGGGAAAATATACCTCAATTAATTTTTATTCACAGAGAACTTATTCCTTATTCCAGAGCTCCTGCCAATGGTTGAGACAATTACTTCAACAATCTTAAAGAAATAATTCAAGTAAGTAGAACTAAAGCATTTGCACAGTTGAAGCAAATTGCACCAATAGCATTACTGAGCTAAGAAAGAGCAAAATAGTTCTTATGAGAGTCTCCATATCACTTATATTCTTGAGCTTTTTTAGCCGCAGTGTAATTATGTCATGGTTGGGAGATGGGCTTTTCCTATTGTTTCTGTTATACTTTTTAGCTTAATTGCTGGAGGAAGTTCATTTTTTTGTGACATAATTCTTCAGTAATCCCACTCTAGTTACTGGGCCATGTATTTCCTGAAGAAAATGAGGCCCACTTCTACCTTTTGCAACATATGTTGAGCTATCATTTATTTCATAACTGTTTATTATATTTCTGCTCTGACCAACAGGTTGTTGTCTCATCAGTTACCCATAAAATCTTCCCCTATTATAGTTTATTCACTAAAACATCTTTATTTTAACTAACTAAACGATGAATTATTTAAATAAGACCTGACGATCTCCTCTAGTGTGGTTAGATTGAACCCATGGATATACCATAATAAATCAGAGACCGAACACATTTAATTCTTTAAAAATTAAAAGAAAGTATCATTTGGTATAAAGCATAATTCTTATAATCAGTGATCCAAAATAAAAGATGCTGGTTAGGAACAACTTGAACACAGAGACTGAAATTGTGATTTAAAAAAAATGTGCAAATTAACATGTTATTTCAGATGCCTACATTTTTACATATAAACAGTAAATATGAGTTATGTCATGCATAGAGTTTAAGTTACAAAATAACTCAGTGCAGTGAAAACCAGCTGTAAAATACTGTGGAGATTTGGCATCCTAAGTAGTACAGGACTAGTAGGTGACAAAATGCAACACTGAAAGAAAGTACAAATAATGAAAGAGAAAAAATCAAGCATATTGTATGTATGATACCTAGTATAGCTTTGTATACAAATATGTATGGGCCTCCTATCAAAACTACATGGAATAAGTTGTTGGTCTCAGTGAAGTCATCACTGGTTGTTCCTAGAAAAGGCTGTAATAGCAGAGAGGCGAAGGATAGAATGGTCATACAGACTCAGTTTACACTCATGTCCAAAAGTTGTCTTTTTAGAATAGGACTGATGGATGTTGGCAGAACACTGTGGGGAGTTGGTCCTCTTTGCTGCCTATACTTAGTCTGAGACTAGGAGGTTTCAATCTGTAGTGCTTAATCCACTACTTTTAACAAGTATTAGATTTCACTGAAAACATTCAAAACACATTTTATAGCTTACAGTCATTGTAAATGAGGCAATTTTCTGATGGGTGTAAATGAATACTCGTAATTACAGTTTGGCCAAAATGACCTTTTGAAAATCTAGCCCTAAATGGCTGCAAAATTTAATCTTGTAAAATTAGGAAGTTTTTTAGTTAGAAAAACATCTAAAACCATTGCAAACCCATTTTAATGACTATATTATTGCACTAAGTAAATCACCCATCCATTGTAATAGTTTTAAGTCATTTTCTGGCTTTATAGTTTGTATGTCAAATTTCAGCCCAACATAAAATTAAAATGGCAATTGAAAAGTTAATTAACTTTTAAAAATTAATTGCCATTTCCATTTGTTTTCAGATAACACTGGCAGTACTTTCCCTAGTATGTATTGTGCATGTATGTGTTTGCATTCCATCTTTTATAATAAAACCTTAAAAGTCTGAAAATTGTTTCTTTTCCTAACAGCTTTATCCTTTCACATCCCGCAAATATTGATTTCCCTTCTCCCTCTTCTATACATTAAGGAGCAAAATTAACCAGATGGTAGCAACAGATTATTTACTTTCTTATTTTGTCAATTGCATCCCCAACATCATAAGTAATATCAGCAAAGCTCTTGGGAGAGGTTTTGCCAACTAATTTCTGCACTTTCTGCAATCTGGAAAGCAAATTTAGCAACTAGCTTTGATATGTTTGTAGCATATCTCCTTTAATATCCTGTATACATATGGTCCAATGTAAATAATAAGTAAGATGGGATTGTTTTTAAGCACTTTAATTGCCAATTCATATATAATTGCAAACACAACCATCCTATTCTGTATAATTGTAACAATCTGTTCTGTTGAGGGAGGACCATTATAGTAAACAGATACACTAACTGTCGGACAATGTAGAAAATCGAATGAACTAGTGTGGAGGCAGGCAAGGAGGACCCAGGTGTAAAAATATCTGGAAGCAAAGTGATGCAGAGGGAATGGAAGAGCCTAAGAGATACTGTTACAGATAAATGTCAGGAAGCAGTTGTCTTACCTAAGAATAAGAAAATGCTGCTGTGACTACTTTGATAACCAAGGGAAACAGAGAAATTATAGTAGTGAAAATAATAAAAAAGGAAAGGAAGAAGGCATGAGTATGTGGTATCAATAAAAACTTGCATTGAGAAAAGTTGAATGGCAAACGTGAAAAATGAATTAACTACAGGAAATAAATTTAGTTTTAAAAGTATATTGGGGTAAATAACAAGTCAAGCAGAGATCAGAACCAAAGCTAAATGAGATGGGGAATTCAATATTAGTGTGTTCAAGTTTGCTGCAACACTCAGTAACTTCATCTCAGTCAATCTCAATAAAACATTGAGAATATGGAATTTGTGTTATATTCTAATGAGAATTTTATCAGATTATTACTGCTGTTGTATGTTTGTAACATCAAAGTATGCTAGGCGCTTTCCAAACAAGTTGATGAAAAGAACTGATAAACAGCTGAAAGAATACATGCATCTAAGGTTTCATAAGGGCTAGCCAAGGAAACTGTTTAACTCTCTTGTTTAACTCATTTACAACAGTCAAATGGGGGAGGAAAAAAAATGTACTATTCATCTTTAAGATGCATAAAAAGAGTAATCCAAGAAATGATCAGCCAGTTGGTGTAACTTTAATTCTTGGTCCAGTACTAAAGCAAACAATAAGAGATTCAATCTGTAAGCATTTAAGAGTAAAACTTGATGAACAATAAGCAGTATGGATTCTTATTTACAGATCATGCCAGTCACTCAGATAATTACCAGTTTATAGTAAAATTGAATGCAGTGATCTTAAGTTATTTAGATTTCAGTAAAGCATTTGATACAAGCAGGCATTTGAATGTAACTGAGAAATTAGAAATCCCTCTGATATTAATAGCAGTAAAAATGGGTGCCCTAAATGACAAGTCATCAAAACAAATCTGAAAGTGCCATTTTAAAAACAGTATTTCTTTGTATATTTGATTGAGTTACATCATACTTGTTCAGTGCAACGAAGTAAAATGTTGAAAAGGCTTAACATTTTAAAAATCTGAACACAGATACACTGTCTTGGTGTGGTAAAAGTAACTGAACGTTAGCAGCCACTTTACCATTCTACCTTCACTCAAAAGCAAGTTAGCCAATATCTAGGACTGACATTTGTAAAATTTGATTTCTCTACTCATCCGATAGGATATCACTACTCACTGATTTTTTTTAATACTAGTATTGATGATTGTTTCCAGTCACAGATTAAGTCAGTGCAGTTAGGATTTTTAAGTGAAATTGAGTACCCTGTTCTCAATCAGTTCCATTGAGTGGAATAGCATCCTTCCCTGCTGAATTGGTATATTTTGGTGAAGCACAAAGTTTTTGCCTAGCTCAGTTTGGGCATATTTTGCAGGCTACAGGATCTAAAATTCCATCTGTGACGATACTTTGTTAAATTCATTAGTCCTATTATAGTACATATTTTAGCTTATTTATTTGGATCTCAAACTCTAGATGCATTAAATACAGTTAAAAACAAACCTTACCAAACAAAATAAATTCAATAGGTTTTAAACCTCAAAACTATACTTGTTAATCTCCTTAACAACCAACATAATATCATGTCTTCTTTTGTAACCTTACCCTGTTCAGTAGCATCCTCTGTTCTGCCCAGGAAACAGCTGGGATTACAGGTGAGTTTTGTGGGGTATCCTGAAGGTTATGAAATCTAGATCCAGAGGAATCAATGCAGAAAGTTGATTCCAGAGCTCAGAACTCCTCACTGAAAAACCCTGTCACTGGCCCCTTCACAATTAAATCAGGTGCTATTATCTTAAGTACCACAAGCAACAGAGAGTCTTGTGGAACCTTTAAGACTAACAGATGTATTGGAGCATAAGCCATGCGTCTGACGAAGTGGGTATTCACCCACGAAAGCTTATGCTCCAATACATCTGTTAGTCTTAAAGGTGCCACAGGACTCTGTTGCTTTTTACAGATCCAGACTAACACGGCTACCCCTCTGATACTTAAGTACCACAGAATATCATAACTGCCTCCCGTTGCACAGGGAGAGAGGTAGTCTCTTCAGTAGTGAGGACCCAAATCATCTAGGACTTCATAGGTCAAAACTAGTACTTTAAGTGTTCCTCAGAAATCAAGTGAAACCTTGATTTTACTGGCCTTGTAGAATGCCTGGTCAGAAGTAAAGTGCCACATTACTTCTGATCTCAGCATGCATTGGAAAAGAATGTGTTGTTGGAATGTTTTAGGGCCCCACTTGTAAGAGCAAATCCCATGGAAGGAAGGAAGGAGCAGTCCAGCTGGCCAACACCCAGGATTCCGGAAGCCCATCCCTGCACATGGGGAAAAACAGTGGACAGCTGACTTGCACCTACATTATAATAGTTGAGGCTGTATTGTAAGCCCTGGAGAGGTGTATTACAGAGCTCAACATGCTGCTCTTGGCCTGCAAATAACTCTTTGGGAATCCATGAATAAAAGGATATAATAGAGCTCGCTGTTAAATCACTCAGAGCTATAAGAATTCTCTTTCTTTTTCTTTCAAGATATTGTATTTAAAGGCAATTTGCCTTGCTAGAAGGATTGATAAATTGCAAGAATTACCTGCTAACTTCATTTGCTGGACTCGCCCTCAAGCCGTGCAGACATCCCACTAAAGTTTGCTGTTATGTGAATTAAAGTTGGATATGGGAGGAGGGATAGCTCAGTGGTTTGAGCATTGGCCTGCTAAACCCAGGGTTGTGAGTTCAATCCTTCAGGGGGCCACTTAGGGATATGGGGCAAAAATCAGTACTTGGTCCTGCTAGTGAAGGCAGGGGGCTGGACTCAATGACCTTTCAAGGTCCCTTCCAGTTCTAGGAGATAGGATATCTCCATGTCACGGTTGCCATACTGTGCCTGTACATGCTTTTTTTTTTTTTTTTTTATGGTGTTGCTGTGGAATGAGTAGGTGTTAGGGTTTGTTTTTTTACTGATTTCAACTAGTCAGCTGTGGAATGTGAGCTGGCATGCTCTACTTATATGGGGAATTACATTACACCAGAATTCTAGCTGCACTGTCACCATCTGCTGGCAGGGAGGAACTGTACTTAACTATTTAGCCTCATGGTGAATTCCAACTAGATTACCAGGCAAGAAAAGTACCTTACCTTGGATATAAAGAGCAGAAGTCAATAAGGCTGCAGGAATCAAACCAACACAATACAATTAAGAGCATATAGTATACTCATAATTTCAGAAGAGCCACAAAAATAAAACTCAGACAACTGATAAATCTATTTGCCATCTTTATGACCTGAAAGGCAGTGTATTATAATGTGGTTTGGGGGTCCAATAAAGGTATCACATTATTTTCTGCATACATAAAGCAGCAAATTCCAGTCATATTGCACTCCAGGGAGGTATGATGGCTGTATAAATTATTTTCCTGTCCATCATATTTTCTGAACTATACATTTGCAGTTTAGAAATGTATTAGAGCTCACAAAGGACAACTTTATTTTGCACTGAGAAATTGAGGTATTAACCTTTCTCATATCAGTTATGAAGCCGGAGAAAGAGAAAGACTAGGGAGACTAGAAACATATTTTATGTTGAACAATGAAATTAAATCCTTCTTCTCTTGTTGAGTTGGAAGAACCATGTTTTTACAAAGTTTATAAAATATTAACTGTCATGAATTCTAAATTATTTTTATTGTATATCAGGCACAGTAGACTTCCTGTAAATACTTCCAACCTAGACCAAATGGAAAATGAAGTATTTTCCTACTCTTGTTATTTTCCCTATGTAACAAGTTGTGGTTGCTTAGTCACTACCAGGACTGTTTTTGAGGATTGGTACTGCAATTAGAAGTACTCAGTAGGCTTTTTGTTAAATTTAAGGTATATCAGTGTTTGTTACGTGTATTATTCAGATTTCAATTTAAATGATTTGTAGCTGCCTTTCTCTTAACACAAATGAGCATAGTGCCTATTTTTTCCAGCTAAGCTGTGGCACAGTTTGCCTCTGAATCCATTAATATTAAATTTATTCAACACCCTCTGGTTGTTTGTGAGTTTTCAGGGAAACTGCAAAGGTGGCTGGCCCCTCACATTAACTAGTCAGAATGTTTCGTATGCTTATGGATGACTAGGTCAAGGATCATGTACTACAGCTAGACTTGTGTGGCAACAACAAGGAGGCTGGGTCATTGATCTGATAGGCAACCCACCTGTTGACCCAGACATTAAAAGTATCATATGGGCAGGTGAAGGCCTCTTGCCTTCTTGCATTTGTAGTCCATCAGCACTATCTTGCCCACATGCTGAATGTTTGGGTTTTCTGTGTAGTGTAATAAATGATTGTGTCCTTGCATATTATTGCTTGTATTTCTGTCAGGATGTCACAGTTGCCATACTGTGCCTGTACATGCTTGTTACTGCATGTGTGATACATGACTTTCTCAACATGAGCTTCATATATATGATTTCTGTACTACTCTTCCTTTGTTACAGATAATCCTAGTTAGTAAAAGGAGGTAGCCAGGTGAATAAACTGGTTGATTGATTCGCTGTCTCTCACAGATACTGGAACAGAATATCAACACTTTAAGGATCAGATGTCTGCAACAGGTGTGGGGGATACCTCTCAATAGTTCAGTTTTGTGTGTGAATGGACTATGAAGAGGAGATTTGTCCCAGTATTACCCATGAGAGGTCCAAGCTCCTACTATGTGGTTATTTAAGCTTATAAATGGAACCTCGACCCTTCAGTGGGAACGGCAATGCCCTATGGAGAGACTACAGTACCCCATCAGTTTTATTTGGAGAATACCGAGTCCTTGCCAAGCTAATTTTATCTACCTGTTATTTAATTACTTAGTGTCAAAGTAACATTGTTGTTTATTACATAATGTATGGCAAATACCTAATGAACAGATAGTAGGATAGCAAGCAAATTTTTCCTTAATTTTGCATGTCTTATAAAGTCAATAGTACTCCCGATTATCTATTATTATTATTTGTATTACTAGGCATAGACCAGGACCCCATTGTTACTCCTGGGGGAATTCTGTGCCAAAAATTTAAAAATTCTGTGACGATACTTTAAAATTCTACATATTTTATTTTTCAAAATAACACAATATAATCATGCCATTTTCAGTTATTTTGATAATTTAAAAATACTTGTCAGCAAATGTGTCTGTAGTGTTACAGACAACAAAAAAAGATTCAGGAAATGTTTTTTGACAAATAGATTCCTTACTAGGCATATTAATTCAGAACTTTGAGTAATAATTCATTTAAACTACAATACAGAAATTTATTTCCTGCCCCCCCTTAGAAACAGTGCAAAGGCTTGGGAGAGTCAGGGGTAAAGGAGGAGCTGAGGGAGAGGGAAGTAATTGCTGGGAAGCAGCTTGGGAGTGAACCTGGAAGGTTGTTGGGTGTGGATGGGAGAAGTATGGAACAGGTTTTTTTGGGGGGTGGGGTGGAGATTGTTAGGGAGCCTCCCTGTAAGGGGTCAGACTCACCCCTGCAGTGCCTCCTGCTGGTCACTTCGGGGTATCAGCTCAATCCAGCCCAGAGCACCCTCTGCAGGTCGGTGATCCACCTTGTCCTCCTACTGGCTCCCATGTCCCTCCCAGGACCCCAGTGCCCCTTGCTCTGGGTGCTGCCCCCTGGCAGTACCCACACACACTGGGTCTCCCCTCCCAGGGGAACCCCCACCCATTAACCCCACCTCACCTCAGAATAAGGCTACTGCCAGTCATCATCTAGCCCCACACCCAGGGGCAGACTGCAGTATCAGCCACTCATCACTGGTAGGGTTGGGTTTGGACCTGCTGCCTTGGCCTACACCTGGGTTGCCCTCTGCAACCCCCAGTATCACTTAGCCTAATACTAGGCTGCAGCCTGGGGCTTTCCAGGCTGGAGCTCCCCAGTTCTTCAGCCTTTCCCCAGCCCTGCTCCACCCAGGTACTCTGTCTTAGCTCCCTGCAGCCAGGCCCTTCTCCCTCTGAAGACCGAGAGAGACTTCTGAGCTCCTGGCTCCCAGCCTCTTTATACAGGCCAGCTGGGCTCTGATTGGGGCGTGGCCGAGCTGCAGCTACTTCCCCAATCAGCCCAGTAGCTGCTTCTCCCTGCAACAGCCTTTTCCCAGGGCTGTTCCAAACCCCTCAGGGCAGGAGCTGGTATCCACCCCGCTACACTCCCCCATACAGACCCTGGCTGACCCTAGCCTCTCTCATTCAGTCAGGCACATCTGCCCCTGTCCCAATGTGTCCCTGCACCCCCTCCTGCTGTCCCCATTTGTCCCTGCACCCTGACTCAGCCACCCCTCCTTCCCCCATCCCCATGTGTCCCTGCAGCCCTCTGCCCCCCTGTCCCCATGTGGCCCTGCACCCTCAGTCAGCCACCCCCTCCCCCATCCTCACGTGGCCCTGTAGCCCCTGCCCCATTCCCATGTGTCTCTGCACCCCCCACTCAGCCACCCCCTATTCCCATCCCTGTGGCCCTGTACCCTCACTCAGTCACCCCCTCCCCCCTGTCTCTGCACCCCCACTTCTGTTCAGCCTCTGCCCCAGTCTATCCCCCCCATTAGCCCATCTGAACTTGGGGGTGCCTGTGACCTCCCCCCAGCAGCCCCATGTACCCCACACTGCCTGTCCCCCCCCATCCTGTGCCTCCCCACCTGGCCCCACGGGGAGGATTATGTGAGGAACACAGCCTCTTCTCTTCCTTATCTGCAGCTGGGGCTTCTCCCACCCAGGAGTAGCTGTCCTTTGTTCTGGCAACACAGCAGCCCCTAATGGGCGAAAGGCATAACTGCAGCCCCTCTCCAGCAGAACGTATTTTCTGCAGAGAAAAAAATATTCTTGGGTGGAACATGAGTTCTGCACGTGCACAGTGGCACAGAATTTCCCTGGGAGTACACTGTGCTAGGTGATCCTTGCCCTAAAAATTTTACAATTTAAATACAGAGGAATTAGAGGTATTTAGTATCCCTTTTTTCCCTTTCTGCAGCATCACTAATAATATGATCCTGTATTCTGTCTAGTCTTCAGTATGTGATATCGAATGGGTGAAGTTTGCTAAGTTATTAAATTATGTGACCAACAGAACACAGTCTAACTTCCAAGTTCTCTTGAGAAGTTATTTTAAGGCCTATATTGATATAAACAGCATCAAGGAAAAGTCTTATTCATAGTTTTATTGCCGAAAGGGAGCAAACAATGTACCTCTTTTCACTGCTTTCTTCTAATTATATGATCTCTGGTAATAACTATAGAAACTATCCTAACACATAAGTATATGTAATTTTGTGATATGTTCTTTTATGTACCTGCATTTTACTTTTTAGAGGAAGTCTTGTCATTACAATATCAATTCACAGGAGAGGTTAGGTTTTCAGTGGATCGATTACCAGGATTGTCATTTTCCCCTATAATTATTTTCTTTTTAACCCATCTTCCTGATTGTTTCTGCTCAATGGGGCACAGAAAAAATTTCCTGATTTCTTACACAGACCAGAGTGAAATGCAGAAACATGTTCCACAGAAGAGGACAAGTTATGATACTCTCCAGAGCCCATGATTGTGGGACCTCTTTGGGCAGCAGTGTTTCCTACTAGAATGTTTCAAATCTAGGCCATTCCAGCATAGAGAATAGAAATTCACAGTTAATACAGAATGTTTCAGTAATATTAAGCTTGTGGTATAAATGAGCTAAAGTTAGGACGTTCCAAGTTTATAGAACATTAACCTTGGCTCTTCTTGTTTTTTGCTAGCTTGTTTAACAGTGTTAGGGCTTCAACTTGCATTGAAGTTAATTGGACAGGTCCCAAAAATGACTCTTGTTGACTTCAATGGGAGAAGTACATACATAGCTGTTATTTAAGTATTTTGGTTTGTTTTTTTGTTTTTTGTTTTGAATGTAATTTATTTATTTAGTAATGCATAAAAAGATTATATGGTGAGTCAGTAAGGGTTTATTTTGTGAGTAAGGATGTGGCATCAAGATCTTAGAAATATATCCTTTCCTAATGAATAAAATGATTCTTGCAGGTGATACGAAGAAGTAGTGATGAGGAAAAGTTGCTGTGTTTGGTACGTCAGCGTGCAGGACATCACTGCCAAACTGCCGTCATAGTGATTCTGATTTTGGCCTGGGAAGGGATTCCTCATCTTCTGGCTGATACATTATATAAAGAACTGACACAGAGTCTCAGAAAATATGGTTGTCCCACAAGCCGTAGATGTGCATTAAACGAAGAGTAAGTGACGTTCATAGCACCTGTTTATTTTCTCCTTGTTTTGTAGGTTGGTCTGCATAAAAGGAAACATATTTGATTTAAAAATCAAAATATATAAGCTTATTTAAAATACAAACCATTGGGTGTCATTTTAGTGTGATGTTCAATTCCTGTTATTCACTAAGGGCCAGACTGTGCACCAGGTATGCATGTGCTAAGAGAGTACACGGACTGCTCCCTCTGTTTGCACTCAAGGCCTCTCATCACCCAAAGAGATGGGAAGGAGGTGAAATGTGACTGCCACCCTGTATCAGTTTTGGCTGGACTATGAGTGGAAAGCATACTGCACCTCCCTGAGGAAGAGCATAGTGTGTACACTCATTCTGTGTGGTAGGAGTCCCAGAGGAATTGCATCTCCTGGTGGTACAGTTGCGCCAGGACTTCCCCCTCAGGCAGTGTGGCTCTACACCATTATCAGTGCATGTCATATCAGGTACAATCGAGCCCATAATGTCTCTAAATGGGGTGGTTTTTAAATTATATGTAACACTTTTTCAAGCTCTCTTGTAAATGGAAAATTGTAAGTGTCTTACGCTTTTTAGCTAGTTGTACCCACATTTTGTATTGATTTTTGATTTCTCCTGATTGGACGGTTTTATGGGTTTGTTTGTTTTTGAAGATTGCCATTATCTTGTATGTTGCAACATGGGGCTTCTGAAATAAATGTAGACACCAAGATACTGGGGGGATGATGGAGGCCTTTTACTGTTTTTTTTTTTTTTTCTAGACAGAAATAGAGCGTTCTTTAGTAGTTTTGTCCTATTCCACACTCACCTTGCTCAAGTGTCTCCACAGTTCTCCTAGCTACCCAGCTATAAAAGAACTGTCTGCTTTTACAGGCATCCCTGGCTCAGCCATCCTCAGAGCAATGTTACCAGCTTGGCTTCTTCGAGTCTGTTCTCATCTCCCCAAAAGCCTGACTGTCTCTCTCCTTCTCCACATGAGTTTTCTCTGCAGATGTCCAGACTTTAAAAAAGACAAAAACAAAACCTTTCCCTGCATGCTCTAAGGTTCTGCATTAGTTGGACCTCTGCTACATTCCTACTGATGCTGTGCTGCTCAGAATAGAGTAGGTTATGATCAAACTTCTTGAGCTTTGTAGGTGAGAGAGCCTGGGCACTCAAGCCTGGGATGTTCCTTTGCACGTCAGAAATTAAACTAATTCATCCCATTGGTTGGTAAATTGACTGGAAAGTTTACAGCAGCCAAATGAGACCGCAAGAGCAGCTCTGCCTCAGTGCAGATCCTTGGAGAGCCTGTCTCTAATCAGAATCCTTTTACAACTCTTCAGTAACTTTGACTTAAATCTAATTTATTTTTAATGGTTCCTCCATGTTAGCATGCTTTCATTTTAAAATGTGGATGACTTTCGATATACTGGTTCCACACACACAGTCAGAGCTGTGGACAGTATTTATTGGGCTGCGGGACAGCTATAATAAGAGTGGTACTTACTTGCATTTTTTTTTTAAATTAGTCAAAGCTGGAGAAGTCAAAATTACAGTAGGGTGGGTATAACAAGGAGATATATATTTTCATGTTAGATAAAAGTTTTGGGGCTTGAGTTACTTGTGAGTGACTCTTTAAGAACAATAAGCCAATCATACTTTCATAAATAGATAATTATTAACAGAAACAACTGATTAAAGATTTCAGATATATTTATAAATCATTCTGTTATTTCATTATGGATTATAGAAGTCATGTAAGTAATTATGTATCTAAAGAAAGTTTCTGCTTTGCCAGCTGATTGTCATGCAATTACCTGTCTTGTAGCCGCACTTGTGCATGTCAAGGACTTGATCCTGAAACTTGTGGAGCCTCATTCTCATTTGGCTGTTCATGGAGTATGTATTTCAATGGCTGTAAATTTGCCAGAAGCAAAAACCCCAGGAAATTTAGACTTCTCACAGATGACCCTAAACAAGTAAGTTCTTTCTCTGAAAATAATTTGATAGGAATGTTTAGAGGACTAGTGGTAGAGTCTACAGATGTCCACTTACTCACATACGCATACATGCACCTTTACCTGCGCCCCCGCCACCATAG
Source organism: Emys orbicularis (assembly GCF_028017835.1). Taxonomy (NCBI): domain Eukaryota; kingdom Metazoa; phylum Chordata; order Testudines; family Emydidae; genus Emys; species Emys orbicularis. The sequence goes on along the minus strand of NC_088689.1, from coordinate 45,644,471 downwards.
AACTTATACGTTTACCTTTCTCACCACTTGATGAAAATTCAGTATATCTTGCTATGCAATGTCATGCCCTAAAAATTATTCTCATATGGCTATTATGTGTCTCTTGATTTGTTTCTGGGTGCAGATTTAGCAACACTGTGTAAGTTTATTTGTGTTCATGTGAAATGTTCATACTATGTGAACATCTAATAGAACAAAAAAATATTTTTACAGGCAGTAATAACAGAGTGACACCTTTAGAAAGCCTGTTACACACTTCACTCCTAGATGCCTATACATTGTGTCCATTCAGGGCTCACCCAAATAAAAAAGTGTAAAGCTCTGTTGGACACCCAAAGATTGCATTCCTGTAGTACAGTCTCCCTATCTTGTGTTAGGGTATGTCTTCACTACCCGCCGTATCGGCGGGTAGCAATCGATTTATCCCGGATCGATTTATCGCGTCTCGTTAAGACGCGATATATCGATCCCCGAACGCGCTCACCGTCAACTCCGGAACTCCACCAGAGTGAGCGGCGGTAGTGCAGTCGACGGGGGAGCCGTGGCCGTCGATCCCGCGCCGTGTGGACCCCAGGTAATTCGATCTTAGATATTTCGACTTCAGCTATGCTATTCGCGTAGCTGAAGTTGCGTATCTTAGATCGACCCCCTCTCCCCCAGTGTAGACCAGCCCTTAGAATAAATGAATGGCATCCCTGGGTTCTGCCACTTTCCCACTGCTGTCAGCCCAGCTGATGAACTGGTTCTCCTGTCTACCATGTATAATGGACTAGTTTTCTTTTGGGTATCATGCCTCCTAATACATGTCCTTAAACATGATGCAGTCAAATAATTGTTTAATTATTGCATGTGAACATGACTGATGAGGGACAGCTTGTATAGCACAGGAAATATAAAAACTGATTATACAAAAAGTACACTACTGAAAAGTGTCTAGTGGATTTGTTTATGCTGTTGGAAAGCTTTTTACAAAAAAAGGTGAAGACCATTAAACTTACGCTCTTAAAAATGACAGCTGACTCCTGTCTTATGCAGTGACATGCTTGCTCACCCAGCATGAAAGAATGTGAAAATAACCTCAAGGTCCCTTTTGTTCTGATTTTAGCTGTCTCTAGCCTCACTTCTCTCTGGAGGTCTGAGGGAAAAGATTGTTTGCACCTTGACCAGATAACCTGATATGCTTCAAAATACATATTGTTTAAACACATCATATGCAAGTTGCCATTATTCTTAGTTAATTGGATTCAGTATATACTTGTATATTATTTCATCAGTGAACCTCTCCTACTACTCTGTCCCACCCACTGCTGCCAGAGAACCCAAACACCCAACTTGTTCAGGTTCAGACAATAAGGGTGTTTTCATGCTTTTTTGTGCAGTTTTGACATTCATTCCTTCTCAAAAGTCAACCTTGAAAAACCCAAATCTTCTGTATACCACGGAAGCTAAATATTTCCTATTAGTCCTTCATTTTTCACCTTTCCACTCACAGATAATGAGTTCCAATTCCAATTAAAAAAAAACATATAGGAAAAAATTCAGGGGAAGTCATCACAAAACCTTTATTCCCTTCATTTGGGTTTGTCACTAATTCTAACAAGCAGGTATTTCTTCATCTTAGCTAAATGTTGGATATTGATCATTTTGCAGATGACATAAAACTAGGAGGTATAGCAAATAAAGAAGAAGATAGATTCAATGTACAGAGAGATTTGGATCGTTTGATCATTTGAGGCACTGGACGGAGTCAGATGAGGTTTAATGTAAAGAAGTGTATGATAATACATTTAGGTAAGAATAGCATATAGTATAGATTTAAACTAAAGATCTGTTACCTAGAATACAGTCGAGAAGAAACATGGATTAGCTCTAGATAATAAATTGATTATTGTATGAATTCACAGTGTGATGCCATTATGTAAATCTAATCCAAGACTGAAACACGCGTGTGTGTATGTAGCTACACATGCACTCTCCAAAGGAAAAGTCTCATGCAGAACATAAGTTATATTGCTTTGCTGCTTTGTAATGTGTTTGTAAGGCTGCAATTGGAATTGCAAGTGCAAAAGTCTGGTCTTCACATTTAAAAAAATAATAGGGAGCACGTCACTTGCTGATTTTCTTGGGATGGCCATTCTTCAGGGAAAAAACACATTTTGGGACAAGTAATAGAGCTTAAATATTACTCCCTCATGGAAAGGCATCTAGTTTATCCAATTTTCATAGCTCTGTTTCTATGAGGAAAAGCGTCCTGTCCCTCTATTAGAAACCTCCTCAGTCCACGCCCTAATTGAGACCCCTGCATACCTCCCTAGGCAGTCATTATCAGATAAAACAATCAAGAGCTGTGGTGCAGTGGGAGGAGCTATCTCCCAAACAGGAGTTGAAGATGATGTACTAAACTGGTGGGATGACTCTGCAGATATAAAGCAGCAGTAATGAGTAGGATTTTTCAGGTGGAGCAGATCTTTTACCAGTTTAAATCCAAACGAGTTTTCACAAGCAAAAACATAATTAAAAGATTCCCCGAGATGGAGTTCTCCCAGTACTCAGCACATGGGTGTGTTAGCATTCCCACAGGCATTAACTCACTTCTGTCTCTGGAATGTGTGGTTTATTGCTCTTCCCAGACTACCTGTGCAAGTGAAGGGGAAAATGAAACTGAAGTTAACCCCTTGTGTACTGGTTATGAAGTAGTGCCCCCTATCCACTAGCAAACATGAATTGTATACTACTCTATTATTTGGTTGACTATTTAAATTTACAGTGTTTTTACCAGTTTTGACACTTTGCCATGTCAAACACCAGGTTTATTTTAAACACAGAAAACAGAAGTAAAATAAATAAAATATAAAATTGAAGCCATGTTAATTTTGAATTTCCTGACTTTGATGGTTTGTGTTAGTACCTCTCCAAACTGGGCTAAATGTTCCAAGTAAATTATAACTCTGTAAATATTTTTGTCTGTAGGAAGAACATCTTGAAAATAATTTGCAAACTTTAGCTACTGATGTGGCTCCACTTTATAAGAAACTTGCTCCTGATGCTTTTCAGAATCAGGTAGGTCTGTGAGATTCAGGCAGTGGTGATAAATGACCTTAATTTTGTAATGCTGTGTCCTGGAGAAAATGTCTTCCTGACCCCAGCTGCTGTTCAGATTATGCCTTGAAGATTAATAACCCTGGTAAATTATTTTGTAACTAGAGAGTTTTTATTATTTATAGGAGTCTAATAATTCTTTAAATCTGGCTCAGCTGTTTGTCTCAGTAATGTCTTATACTGAATGTCACATGTTAATTACAGGTTGCACAATGAAGTATTTACTTTCTGATAAAGCAGTTTACCTGATTACCTTTATTTAGTTAAAAATCAATGCTAGTGTGTCCCACGGAGTCTGAAGTTTCTCAGTGCCATCTCCAAATAAACCTAGTTATTTTATTTTTAGGTGGAAAATGAACACATGGGCCCAGACTGTCGGCTTGGATCCAAGGATGGTAGGCCTTTCTCTGGTGTTACAGCTTGTATAGATTTCTGTGCCCACGCCCATAAGGACACACACAATATGCACAATGGAAGCACTGTGGTATGTACATTTCATTTTCTCATTTGTGCTGTTTTCTGTTGTGATTTTTAAATGCTGCTTCATTTAGTGATACATTTGCATGAAGCATTTAAGGTGCTAAAATATTACGAGTGTTTCTTCATATAAATATCCACAGGAGTTGGGTGTGTTATTCTTAGCCTGCAGAAGGCTTATTATTATTCACCTTATTATTCTGCAGAATAAGAAAAGCAAGGGTGCAATCTAGGATAAAATACCTACAGCTATCTCAGATACACAAGTCCTGCATGCTCATTCTACCTCAGGACAGATAACGTATTCAAAGTAAAGGTTTGATGTCCGAAGTAAAATAAAAGAAACATGCCCTGCAGCCAAGAATTGCATAATGCTCCTGCAGAAGAAGATCTTATGTAAATGAGCTCATTATCTGTCACATTTTATCACTCCCAGTTTTCACATTCACCAACCTCTCCTTCCTTATCACCATGGTGCCTGACAGGCTCTAGGCTGGTGTAGCTGTTGGTAGGAAAATAGACCAGGTAATATCATGGAGCATGTGCTGGAGTTATTTTAAAAAGTCTTTGTAGTATTAATTAAGGGGAATAGTCTCCCATAGTCCCAGTGTGGAAGGAATCCCTCTAGTTGTCATTCTGTGGTATGTGGTTGATACCATAGATGTTCATTGTATGATTAGTGGGAAAAAGTGAGACAAGGAACACCATTTCTATTAAATAACCTTTTAGAAAATGAGGCCTGAAGACAGATAAGCTCAGAACAAAATAAATCCAAGAATGCTTTTGTAAATATATTGTTTTCAGCAGTGTGAGCTTTAATTACAAGCACTTCCTGCATAGTTGGGATGCTTTTGTGAATGTCATTGGAAATCGCATTCAAGCATAATCTCTGTATTTAAAAGTATATGTAAAATCTCTGCCTTTGGGCTGGTCTACACTGGGGGGGGGGATCGATCTAAGATACGGAACTTCAGCCACGAGAATAACGTAGCTGAAGTCGATGTATCTTAGATCGATTTACCTCGGGTCCTCACGGTGCGGGATCGATGGCCGCGGCTCCCCCGTCGACTCCGCTTCCACCTCTCGCTCTGGTGGAGTTCTGGAGTCGAGGGGGAGCGGGTTCGGGGATCGATTTATCGTGTCTAGATGAGACGCAATAAATCAATCCCCGATAGATCGATTACTACCCACCGATGCGGCGGGTAGTGAAGACGTACCCTTAATTAGGGTTAGTGTCTTCTTCAAAAACTGGAAAATTAAAATTTAATGTAATATATTCCTGTAGTTTAAGAAATATAGCCCAATCCTGCACATTACTTGAGTATGTGCCCAACATTAAGCTTGTGAGTAGTCCCAGTCACTTAACTGGAACTACTCACATGCTTACTGTTAATCATGTGCTTATGTGCTTTGTTGGATAGGGGTCTCTGGCTTTAAGGCTGTAAGAGTCTTCAAAGGCTATCCATGAACAGCAAACCTGAATTGACTTGTAGTGTTTTGCTAATGGTGAGTGTCTTCAGATAAGATTATGCAATAGCTTATTCACAAAATATATCTTACAGAATAGTATAAAACCAATATATTATTAAAGTACATACAGTGCAACTGTACTGAACTAGAACTTCCTCAATGTGGAAATTCAGAGGGAAGATTTAAGAATTCAGAATTTGAAAATGTGTCTTGCCTTTGGAGATTTAAGAATTCAGAATTTGAAAATGTGTCTTGCCTTTGGAGATTGTATGCTAATATAACTTGGTTATATCTAAAATAAGATTATTTTGGTACATGCAATATTATTTCATATTAAAAGACATAATTACATGGAACTTAAGTCTACTACCACCTATTTAGGAATGGATCCTGAAAAGAGAAATGATGATGATGTTGGAAAATACAGTGTATCAGAGTAGGAATTTCTTAGATGATCTTAAATTAATATGGGTTCCTTTTAAAGAACATATTCGGATCAACTGAATATACATTTATTTATCTAGAGTCATTGCTGTTATTTCAGCACCAGGAAATGTTCATTAGGGACGCTTCTGTATTTCTTTGAATATTTTCATATGCAGTATGTTTTGTGAATTTTTCCAAATCAAATTAGTTGTGTAATCATATTCTTTATTAATTTCATCTTTAGCTAGAGCAAATTAAATCTAGTTTTTTTTAATGGGAATTGATTCTATGGAGATCACATTTGAGCAAAAAACTGAAGGTATTAAAACTATATTTATGTGGAAAAGCTAACCAGTGTGAATATTTCCTGTTTGCTCTGTAGTGGTGTAAAAATACTTAGAAATTCTACAAGGGTATGTACTAACCTGTGTATCTGGAAATACTGGATATACTTTATCTTTATGAAAGCACCTTTTTTACCCAATAAATATAGCATCATTTTCACTCCATCAGACTCTTTTGTTATCTTTTTAACAGTCTTCTTAGGATGATTCAGGTACCTGACAACAATGGTGTTAAGGTAGAGTGTTCCCTGGTGATGTGGAAGCCATGATTGCAATTGAATGGCACAAGGAGAGACGTATAAGAATTAAAGGTGTCAATCTGAATTTGTCTCAAGTATTTGTGTTGCTTCAAAGAATTAGCTGAAATGGGTCAACTTCATGCCTGTGTAAATCCACTGAAATCAGTGGATTTACACAAGGGATTCGTTTGGCCCAGTGGATTTTACAAAGAATGGCTCAAAAGTAACTAATGAAAGCATGGCTAGTGCAGTAATAGCTATACTGGTGGTTCATGTCCTACTGGACAGTGCCTCTGACAATGGGTGAAGGGTGGGATGAGTGGGGAGACCAACTACAATTATATGTGACTACTCATACCATTCAGTCTGTGGCACTGGCTGTGGAAAAAGTAAAGGGAGGAAAGTGACTCTGTGGTCCAAGGGCTGCTGCCTGTTTCCTTTTGGCCTTTCTGAATAGGAAGGAGAGGTTGGTAGAGTAGCAAAAGATAGCTGCACAGAGAGGGTCAATGGCTTTGAGGAAACTGCCATACTTCAGACCTTACTGCAGATGCATTCCCTAGCTTTGAATTAAGTTAGTGAGAAGAGAAGAGATGATGGCACCTTTCAAATTGCCCATTCAGCTTCTCTTCACACTGTCTTCACTGCTTAGCAAGAGTGCCCTTTCTCACTCTCACAACAGCACACGGGTGCCTACAGATTTCTTCTTTACTAGCACAAATAGTACCCCATCATGCTGGTTCATGAACAATAAGCAGCATGGAGGTTCATGAAGAATAAATCATGCCATATGAGTCTGATCCCTTTTTGTGATCTACGTAGAATACTAATATGATACATGAAGCTCATATAGTGGGTGAGACATATTGGGACCTCTTGAAGCATTAGAAACCATGCGTTAATACATTTATTACCAAAAAATTAAATTCAAATAAACATAAGCAACACTACTTTTTAAAAAGCCTGAAAAATGGCTGATGGGCAAAGAATAATTATAAATGGCACTGCAATCAGTTTGGATTTCACAAGTGTTAACATAGGAGTTTTATTTTATTTTAGTAGTTTTATCAATGATCTGAAAGAGGAAGCAAAAAAAATAAATTAAACTAAGATGTAACTTCTCCTGGCTTTGAATCCTCTGTAAACACTGAAAGGATATAAAGTACAAATCTAGGGCCTGATTCTCCTCTCAGTTACACACATGCACACAGTGTAAACCATAAGTCAGTGATTTGAAGTTAACAAAATTACACTTTTGTGAATCCGGTGCAAGAAGAGAATCACACCCCAAATATCAAACTAGAGAGATTAGAAAAATGACAGAGATTCATAAAATGAGGTTCAGGTTGGGAAAAATGCAGTAAGCTTTTCTTTTTTGGAAATATTATTCTGAACAAAAGCTACTGCATGTAAGGGAGATGCCATACATGCAAATGTATGATATCACAGGTTAAAAGGGCAATAATTCCTCTTTATATAGCATCAGTGTTACTTAATTTGGAGTACCATGCATGTTTTTCACTGTTCTACCAGTATTTCAAATGAGATTGACAAACCACAGAAGATGCAGAGTAGGGAAACAAAGATGGTTAAGGGAAAGGAGGAATTGTCCTATGAAGATAAGGAGAATTGTAAGTGTTGTAGAGATAGATTATAAAGAAGGGATGATATATTTATCTACAAATTTGAAATATGTCACTGTTAAGGAATGCAGAATTGTCCAGGTTTGCTTTAAGTGGGGAATAATAATTAACATTCAGCAATGGAAAATTTAAGCAGGACATTAGGAAATTTTTTGAATAATTTGAATAAAGGAAAGTGCTGGAATACCCATCACTGGAATTATTAAAACTTGGCCGAGGCAACTTGTACTTAGATGTTCTGTAGGGAACACTCCTGCATTAGCAGAAGGAGGAACTAGATAATCTAATAGGATTTTTCCATCCCTAGGATTCTAGAATGAGATAAGAAGAGAGAAGATCAGAATAAGAGATGGTTTAAATTGATTAGGACACTGCAAATTTACCACCAGGCTGCAACCTTAAGATCTAGCTCCACCTAAAGTCACACTACCTTCATAACCTCATCTTGACCTCTGATGTGGTTGTTGGAAAAAAACAAAAAATGCCACCGTTATAGGAGGCTGATACTGAGGGCTTTTGAAAGGCTAGCCATTGCATAGTACTGGCCAAATACCACCTAGGATTGCAGAGGAAGTCAGAGAAGCCTGTGTTAGTTAAGGCTTTACAGGAAACTCTTTTTATCACATCTTAGTGGAATCACTATTAGCATACTGTCAAGTGCCAGAGGAGTCATATCAACCAAGTCATTTCAAAAAGCAAGAGGGAGATCAGGTGAGACTGGATTTATTTAACTGGTTAAGTTTTTTTTAATACCAGTTTCTTAAGTCAGAGACAAAGACTAATTGAAGTAGCGGAACCTATGATATGAAACAACTATTTGATACTGCCTGCAGTTTTGGAACATAATGCAGCTATGCCCAGGTACCCTGCAAAGCACGTACATGCCTATACTGTAGCTACCAAAGGTGCTAAGAAATGTGTTTGGCTACCACACCCCCTACAGCACCAAGTAAAACTAATAGATTTATACAGAATGAAAAACAATTAAAGCCCTGAGGATAAGGACTATCAAAATATTTAAACTAGCATTGCTTTACTGGGCATGTATACAGTGGAGCCAGAAATATACTGCATCCAATGTAAACAAAAAAAACAAACCCTTGTTGACCTTTGTTCCTAAGGAAATATTGCTTGTGTTGTGTGGTACTTGTGGCAGTTACAGATGTTCATTAATGTCTTAGTGGGCACAGGCAATTCACAAGTATCAGTTGGCCACAAATGGATAGCCTAAGAAGAACTGAATTATAAGACTGGAAGTGCTTTATTGTTAAAACTGGAAGTGTTCAGGGGTCAGCCCCATCCTAACTACCTCATATGGTACACGTGCAGTAGTTTTTAAAGATCAGGACCCACATTTTCAAAATGCATCCAACGAAAGAGCATGTGCTCAACTTGCATAGTGCTACTATCCAATTCACATGTGTAAATTGTAGATTTTCATACACACTACCCTGACTTTCATGCATGCATTAGCTGTTGTGTGCACTTTTGAAAAATTTGGGTTGATAGTTAATCTGGTTAATGGCTGATAAACGGCTGAGATTTAGTACAGTGGTTCTCAATCAGGGGTCTGCGGCCCCCCCAGGGTCTGCGAGCCGAAGCAGGGCCGGCATTAGACTAGTTGGACTATCTAGAGCAGAAAGCTCGGCACCCTGTGGGGCGGAAGCCCCAAGCCCTACTCCCTGTGGCTGAAGCCCAGATCCCTGCTGCCCCGCCACCCAGCAGGGAGGAAGCTCTGAGCCCCGCCATCCCGTGGCTGAAGCCTGGAGCTCCTCCAATGCGCAGAGTTGAAGCCACAACGCACACACACACTCTCCCACCCTGCGGAGCAGAAGCCCCAAGCCTCAGTGCCCCATGGGGTAGAAGCCCTAAGCTCCCAACCGCCCCACGGCACAGAAGCTCCCATCGGGCAGAAGCCCAGAGCTCCCCTCCCCCACTACCAGGCAGCTGAAGCCCAGAGCCCCAAGGTGCCTCCCTCATGGCTGAAGCCCTGAATCCCCCTTCACCTCCTCCCCCCACTGGTCTCTGAAGTTTTATAGCATGTTAGGGAAGCCTCAGAAAGAGAAAGCTTAAGAACCCCTGATTTATTATAGTTCGCCAATATACTTTTATTTAGCACTTTAAAACTTGGTGACTTGGTCACAAGGGAGATGAAAATTGGAAGGACCAGAAATTAACTCGAGGAGGTTATTTTTTCCTCATATGAGTGCATTTTCTGTAATCCAAAACCATATTGTATACAACATGATAGCCAATAGAGGACAAGGTGTTGGAAATCAAGCAGTTACAGGGACAGGGATTTGGTAGAAATTTGTACAAACTGTATAAATATGAACAATATTTCAAATATGTACAAGTGCATCAACAGCAGGTTCTAGCTCTTCAGGAGTGCTGTAGAACAGGATATGTAAAGGGAGGGATGATTACTGCTGATTCATGCCACAATCTCTCATGAAAATTTGTGCATTTGGGCTGAAGGAGAATTGGTAGGCAAATACATACAAAGTAATTGAAGTTGCTCTACTTTGTGTATTGTGGACCAATAGGACTGTGACAGTTATCCACTAGCTTTGGTTGACTACGAGGGAATTAACTGAGTTTTCTTTAGAGACAGAAAGCACTTTTCACAGGGCTGCATGATCATTACTCTGTTCACCTCTGAAAGACATTGCTCTAAGAGAAAATCTCTGCAAAATTTTCTCTTTTCACAGACTGTTTCATCGTGTTTGGTTAGTGGAGATGTGTGTAAAGCCCCTTCCAGCTGGTCGTCTGCTTGGGCAGAAGGTTCTACCTTAGTGAACTAATTTTTGCAAGACTTACTGTTGCTATCTCCCAGCAATCCTTGTTAAAGATGAACTGTAAATAAAAATCTCAAAATTAGCGATATTTGCAGAATTCTTCCTGAGTCAGGCTTTGTCTTGGATCTCTAGTTTCACCCAGCACTTTATTATACAAAATCAAACTTTCGCTTGTTAGGGCCCTTAAAGTCATGTCTGGTTGGAGTCAGCTCTAATGATGTCGTCTCACCATGCTGTAGAGTCATAGCTGTCATCGAGCTGTTGCATAGGGATTTAAGTAAATTCCTGTTTTAATGTGTGTTTTCTCAAAGTTTATTATTACTTAAACAAGAAACTTTGAAGAACTATATTAAATAATTTAAAAGAAAGGGATGGGGGCGAATGGACTAGTCTGAGCCCCTGAGAATCAAATCCATGCTCCAGGACTTCCATAGAACAAGAGCTGAAGCATCGAAGTAAAGCTCGAGACAGCAGTTCAGGAACCTGAAAGAGGAAAAGGGGTAGTTTGAAGGTGAGATTGTGCTCATGTGACACAAATAGAAGGTGTTTTCAGGGTTTATTTGTAGTTCATGTTTAAAGCAAAGCTGGCGTCAATGACAGCTGTTTTAAAATGAGAGCCTTATTTGGATTAAAAAGACCAGTCAGTCCGTCTTTTAAAAAGAATAAAAAACTATTTAAAAATACCTCCATATTTGGTCTTGATGATGACCCTCCATTAGTTCAATGCTGTAAGTAGGTCTTTCCACCATCATGTGTAACTGGCAGAGCTTTCTGGAATTTCCTGTAAACACACTTGCAAAAGCAGAGCTGACTTGCACAGCTTTGCATGGTAAACAAGTTAAAATGTCAGCAGAAGAGAACAAAAAACCTGTTCTTGCTACAAACATAATAACAATACCCTACTGGACACACATACTTTTACTATGTAAGAAAAACAGTCATAAGGAAGTGAGAAACGTCCTTTGACTTTGAGTTCATGATGCTGGTTCTCCAGAGGTTTGATTTTTGGTATTGTATGCAAAATGTATGGCAAAGATAATGTTCCGCAATGTTAATTATTATTATTATTTTTTATCTGTATCAGCATGATGCTTTACTGAAGACATGTTTCTCTAAATCTGATTTACTGTTTGCGATTAATCGTTAGAACCTAGTATCTAATGTTTTCCATTCCAGACAATGAGGACATAAACATGAAATGAAAACCAAAAAGCGGAAAAGTTCTATAAAAACACACAGTCCACAGTGAAAAATAAAGACTTTAAACCATGCAACTTAAAATCCATTATTCTTTTCACATGCAAATCCATAAACTAGATTTAGACTGTCAGCTCTGCTCTCTAAGGCAAGGACTGTCCTTTACTCTGTACCTCGCAGAATGGAGCACTGATTTTGTTGGGGCCTCTAGATGCTACTGCAATACAAATTAATAATAATAATTAATACAGAGAACCATCTGCATTTAAAGACAGTCAGTCAATCTCTGTGTTAGTAGCAGTAAAATTCCATCTGCTATCATATCACTGCAAGTAATTAGATTAATCAAAATCACTAAATCTCTGTTAACCCACCTGGTGAAAAGTCCAACAAAAGTTCCACACAAATATCCAGTACTACTAAACCTAATACTAGTATTAATTCATTTGGCAAAGCTGTGATTTTGAAAACACTTTGGTAGGACAGCTGTCCGCCTGGCTGAATCTAAGTGTCCTGTACAAATCTTTCATACTGAGTTTGGTTTCGTTTTTAGCTTACCATCAGCTTTTTCCGTGGAGAAACCTGCAGTTAAAAATTCGTTATAAGCACCTACTCAATGGACCTGCAACAACTTGTTGTTTGCTGGAGATGGCCTATAAATAAATGTTGAATTTATAGTGCTAGAAAATTCAAGGATACCTTTTTATATGGTTACGTGAATGAGTTGCTTATTGGAGGTCCTTAGAACAGACTTCATTGTGAAAACAAAACAAATGTCAATAGTAAAGTATAATAGAGTGATCTCCACCTGAGCATCTCCCTTCACGGCCAAGAGTGCCTCTGCAGTGCCCTCCCTCTGTTTTCCCATTCCTCAGGACTCCTTAAACAAAACACCTTACAGTCTTGCTAATCCAATCATAGACCTCCTTGGGGCCTGGTTTCTTTATTAACAATTTGCAAAAAGCAAACAAACAATAAATCTTCCACCCAGCCTTATGCTCCCTGAGGTACTGTCCCTTCCTGCTGTCTGAGCAGCTAGACAGTGCAAGGCCTGGCCTGCCCTGCCTTCTTTGCCTTCTCCCAAAGGAAAACTAAACTTTCAGTTGGGGATCTTCTGACCCAGCCCCAGCTCCCTTCTGTAGGGACCATGGTAGGAGACTTTCTGTACAGCTTTACTGCATAGTTCCCCTTCTAGATCTGTCCTCACTAAACTCTCTTTGACCCTTTATAGCCCAGGTGCAGTTCCGCCCTCTTAATTGCTCAGCTGGGAGTACCTGTTCTGGTGTAAGGACTCTGGACTATTTCCATCACAGGGGGCCAGTCACTCTGTGACATAAGGGCCTTGGCTACACTGGCAATTCACAGCGCTGCACTTGCTGCACTCAGGGGTGTGAAAAAACACCCCCCCTGAGTGCAGCGCTGTAAAGCGCCAGTGTAATCAGCGCCTGCAGCGCTGCACGCTCCCTCGCAGCACTGCAAGCTACTCCCCTCGGAGAGGTGGAGTACTTGCAGCGCTGCGAGACAGCTCTCGCAGCGCTGGTGGCGCGACTACACTCGCGCTTCACAGCGCTGCCGCGGCAGCGCTGTGAATCCGCAAGTGTAGCCAAGGCCAAAGAGTTTAAAAGTTAAACATTTCTTCTTAGGCAAAGGGTCAGTTTCTGAATAAAATACCAATTTCACTAGGAGAACTGATTAACAGTTTCTTCAACCTTTTCTACAGATAAAGAATGAGAATTTCACAGGATAATATAGAGTATATTGTAGGCAAGATTCAGTAAATGTTGTCAATCAACCATTAGTCAATCAATAGTTCCTACAAAAGAATCCAAAGACCACTTTTCTACTGACATGCACTAGAATTAGTGTGTGGAATGAATATTTATCCCCAACAGCTCATTGAATTTCTTTTGGTTATGAATCTATCATAACATCTTTGCATGCAAGTTCAGACATTTGCAGTAGTTGCTAAAATGCCTTTTGAGAATGGGTAAAGGTGACTGTATGTTACCCTTCTGGACAATATCAGTAATGTGTTTGATAAATTTATACAGTATTACAAGCTGCAACATGGGATGGTTGTCAAGGATAAATGACCTGACATGATACACACCATAACTAATTATAGCTATTTGTGGAAAATGTCCCATGGTTTCTATAAATGCCTTTTCTGTTTGTTCAGAATACCAATATCATTTCAAAGGAAGGATTTTAATTGCTGCTTTTTCCATTTTGTAAAAGCAGAGGAGCTTCAGAAATGCTTTCCAAAACTGTTTCCATAACCTACTGTAAACGTATTCTGTCTGTAATAATCCAATAGAACTACTTACTGTAGATCTCAGAAAATAGTAAAAGTAAAGCAAGCTGAGTAATTCAGTTGTGAAATTAGTGAATCACTCTTATGACTCGAGTGGACCTTAATGGATAGCCTTGTCAAAGTGCTGAGACCATCTTAGCAGGCCACTGCAGAGCTAGATGATGATGCAGCATATCTGAGAGAATGGACATCTATTCTGTTCCGAAAGGACATCTGTTCTGTTCCCAATCTACATAGAGAAGAACTATACAAGAAATTTAGTTTGCAAATTCAGAAATGCATTTTGCCCACTTTGCTGCATCTTCAGTTGAAAACATCTGTCTTATTAATGATGTAGTGGAAAAGGCTACATCAGATTCAACTCAAGAAGTTCAAGTGGCCAAAGACGCAGAACAAAGAACTACAGGATTCAGAACTCTTTGGCTACAGATGTTTCTTCAAATGGTTTAATCATTTCATTCAATTTATGGGTGCATCTTAGAAAAAGAACAGAAATCCACGGTGTCTCCACACCTTGAATACTGCATGCAGTTTTGGTCAGCCCATCTCAAAAAAGATATATTAGAATTGGAAAAGGTACAGAGAAAGGTAACAAAAATGAGCAGGGGTATGAAACAGCTTCTATCTGAACATGCAGCTGTTTTTATCTTCAAGTTTATTTGATATCCAAACAAACCATTTGGCCAGCATTTTCTCATTTGGCTATTAAGTGTCCTTGATGATCCAACTAGTGTGTCTTTTGGAAAAAATATTTAGTACAGCAGGAGATGCAGCAGGACATAACTCATACTTAAAATCCAAAATAGTATAGCATTTTGTCTTTTTCAATCTGCTTTGATTGGTTTGAAATAGAATATGAATAGTCATTCATGTAAAAAGCTACTTTGAATGCTCTCAGTAGTACATTCCAAAGATTTTCCAATGGATTACTTTATGTAGAGTCCACCATTAATAAAAGGGTTTTTGAACCGAATGTTTCACATTAAGTGAACTACTCTGCTTAGTCTACAATCTGTTAGAGCATCTAAAAGACTCTTAGATCATAATTTGCTGCCCTCTAGGACTAATTTTTGAATCCATAGACTAGTCTGGTCTGCTTACTACTTGATTCTTCTTTTTAGATGCACAGGTATATAAGTGAGGTGCTTAGAATGAAAGTTTACCTATGTTAAACTTTCCATCACTGCATTTTGGATACATGCATAATGATGTCTTAATTATTTTGTAAATATATGTACTGTTCTATTTTATATAGTCTTAATGCTTTGGCTTGTGGAGTAACCCTGTCCGTAACCACAGCTCTGCCAATGTACCTCAACCCTGACCTGTAACAGTCTTTCAGTGCAAGTCCTGGACCTCATTGAACAAAAACTGCCACTTGTGCTGAATTTTGTGTTGGTTTTGTCATATAAATAGACATTCACTTGGATGAGCTTCCCCCTTCCATATTTTTTCCTCTTATCTTTTTTTCATTTGGCCCTGCATGGCAAAATGTATTTCCCTGTCCCTGCCTGCCCTATAGGTCAGCTGAAAAGATGAAAATGGTTAAAAGAAGTGAAATTCCCAGATAAGATTCCAGCATAGGAGATGAGAATAAATATTAAAAACATACAAGGCTTGATTTTCAGGCACTTGTCTATTGATGTGCAAAAATGCATGCATGTACACATGTGCCACCACAACTTGCACCAGACTTTTAATTTTTAAAATAGACATGCATTCTTCTCTGACTGCTGGTCCCTATGTGTATTCCATCATGGGTACATATGCGCCCAGAGCCAGATAATATTGAAAGCAGTGTCCATGGGTCTGCACATACACCCTGGCTCACCTCATGCCTCCAACCATGGAGATAAAGAGCAGGACAGACCAACCACCTCTCCAGTTCCTTCTCACCGCAGTATGGTCTGGGTTGGAACCTCAAGTGCCCAAAGCTTCAGCTTTATTCCTTTATCTGTTACCATATTTAGATATCTGTAAATAGTTTTTAGAAGTTTTAGAGTTTAAAAGTTTTATCTGTTAGTTTTATAGTTAGCCTTCTCAAGGTGAGGACCTCTCTTCCCCCTCCCTCCCCCACCGTACCTCGTTTTTGGTACTGGACTATCCCCCAGGACTCTGGGCTTCAAAAATTGTGCTTCCTGCCCACGATCCTTCTTGGTCAATGACGACCACCAGCACTGCCTTGGGGAAGCCCAAATAACAGCGAGGTGCAGTATCTTGCATTCATTCCCCAGCCATACCCAGGAAGGGCAAGAACTTCATCTTAGGAAGCACCTAATGGAAAAGGCCATGAGGCCATAATCAGACCCAGGCTGGGGTAACCCCATACATTGGCCTGACTAAGCAAGGAGTGCATCTCCTGCCATGAGGTCCAAACTCAGGAGCCAGGAAGTCTATCCCCACAGATCCTTTGGCGGGGTTCTGTAGGGAGAGCAGGGAGCTTTCTCATAAGCATGAGACTAAATCTTCCTTCAAATCCACTTTGAAGAAGTTGGATTCAGCCCTTTCTAAACTGAGCAATTCTCTAAGCTCAGCCCAAGAGAATTTAGTTCATCCTAAGTCTCAAAGTCGTGACAAGAAAGCCCACAAGCTTAGGGCTTCATTGGCACGTCACAATCTGGTGGCACCGGTACCTCCCAAACACAAATGCTGGGATCCACTGGAACCAACAAAGAGTGATCATCAAGAGTCTCAGTTACCAACAGTACCGACTTTGTCTTCCACAGCTGTGGCACAGACTGTCTGTACTGCGGCTCTCATGGTTTGGGCAGACAGGACCCCTGTCACTCTGGGAAGAGCCAAGATGTACACTGCTCCTGAGGACATCTTCGCTGTCTCCCAGATACAGAGTCTCCTGCTCCATTGGGTCCCTCCCTCTCGAGAGATGTTCTGACTTCACCAGGGGAGCCAACTTTTGGGAGGAGTCTGTCTCCCATTCCATCTTCAGGCTATGACTTCCCTCCAGCAGCTCTGTCAGTACCACCATTGGAACCAGAATCAGCTTCTTCCTCATCTGGAGGATCTGCACCACCTGTGATCTGTTACTTCCTCCTCCAAGATACAACTTCCTGGTCAAAAGGCCTGGACAAGTTTAGGACAAACCTCCACCTCATCACCTGCCTTGGAACTGTTGGTTCTCCATGCCATTGAGACCACTGCCACACCCACTCAACCCTTCCTATGGGCCATACTGGGGGCCATGGGACCAATACCATCCCGCAGAGTCAGTCTGGTCTGCTATTGTCCCTTCCCACTCCTTTGAGAGGGCAAACGGAACTGCCCCCTGATCCAAATGAGGAGGAGGCATGTATGCTGGATCCCGCAGTTCCACTGGAACTGACAAGATTGCCATCTTCATCTCCAGGTGAAGTGGGGGTTCCAGTGGCTCCCTCCCATCCCCCAGATGACTATAAGCAGTTCAACAACTTCTCAGAGTTGCAGGGGAATTGAGAAGATTCCTCTTGAGGAGGTTAAGGATCCTCAACGCAAGCTCTGGAAGATCCTCCATGCCTCCGGCTCCAGTTGAATAGCGCTCCCTGTTAACGAAGCCATCCTGGAGCCAGCCAGAGCAGTCTGGTATACCCCCAAGTTACCTGTGCCCCAACCCCTAAGAGGGCAGAGAAACGATATTTATTCCAGCCACATGGCAGAATTTCTGTTCTCTCCCTTTAGTGGTCCAGGTCGCCACAGAGCAACAACATCCCTGATCTACCCTGACTGATAAGGAGGGCAAGCATCTTGACTTATTGGGATGGAAAGTCTTTTCTTCTAGCCTCCAGTTCAGGATAACCAGCTACCAAGAATTAATGGCTAAGTATGACTTCCTGAACTATTCAAAATTTGCGGACTTCACTGACAGACTTCCAGCAGCACAGCAGGACAGAGCTAGTTTCCAGGCTCTCATAGAGGAAGGCAAATTGGTTGCCAGGACCACTCTCCAATCAGCAGTAAATGTGGCTGATACATCTTCCAGGACAATGGCTACTGCCATCACGATGTGCAGGGAGTCGTGGCTTCATGCTTTGGGGTTTCCCAGGGAGGTCCAGAACACTGCTGAGGACCTTCCCTTTGATGAGACTTCTCTATTTAACCAGAAGACTGATGAGCCTTTGAACACTCTAAAGGACTCCAGTGCCACTCTGTGTTTCCTAGGAATAGATACAGCTGCCCCAAAGAGAAAAGTCCACCGGCAACCCTACACGCCTAGAGCGATGGTTCAGCAGTTCTACCACCAGAGACCTTATGATCCACCCCGTAAGAGGCAAAGGGTTCAAAAGACCCACTTCTCCTCATCTTCTTTAGCAGGTTAATCATCCCACTTTCAGACTTCGGCTAAGTGCTATTTTTGACAGGAGCTCAAGAGCTGCAAACCATTAAGTCCTACACCACACGACCCCCATCCACACTTTAGGGGTTATCTAGCACTCTTTTTCAACACCTGGCGTGCAATAACAACAGACAGATGGGTGCTGAACATCATCCATTCTGGCTATATGATAGAGTTTACATCCTTACCCCATCCAAAAAAACCCTTCCCCAAACCCCCTCTGCAGCCACTCTCACAAGAAGAAATCCCTCTTACAGCAAGGAGCAATAGAGCGGGTTCCTCTTCAGCAGCAAGGGAGGAGTTTATATTTGACATATTTCCTAGAGCGGTTGGAGACCCATTCTCGACATCTGCCATCTCAACAGCTTTATTTGCAAACTCAAGTTTTGCATGGTCATGTTGGCATCAATAATTCCATGCCTGGAAAAGGTCATGTAGTTTACAACTCTCAACACGAAGGACACCTGCTTTCACATGGACGTCCACCAGTTCACAGATGCTTTCTCAGATTCATGGTGGGCTCTGACCATCCATACAGAATACTTGCTTTTGGCTTTGCTATCGCCCCCACAGTCTTTACCAAGGTGGTCTCTGTAGTAGCAGCCTATGTCAGACACCGTGGTTTCACCATCTTCCCGTACCTCAACGATTAGCTCCTCATCCCCACGCCAGAATATCTATGTGTCGACTTCGACAATGCTGCAACTCCTCTCCTCTTTGGGGGTCAGCATAAACACCGAAAAATCCATCCTCACCCTTATGCAGGCTTTAGACTGCATCAGGGTGTCCTTAAATTAAATCACAGCAAGGGCTTATCTGTTGAGGGACAGGTTTCAAGCTAGGTCATAAGCAACCCTCGAGTACCTGTCAAGAGTTGTCTCTCTGTCATAGGTCATATGGTTTCATGCATTTACGTCACACAATTGACAAGACTCCACCTTTGTTGCCTACAAGTGTGGCTTCAAACAGTGTACTAACCAAATTGGCAGTTCATGAACACCATAGTGACTGCCTGCCAAAGTGATATTGTGCCTGTTATGGTGGAAGAATCCCCGCCACGTATGCAATGGCATTCCCTTCCTTGCTTCTGCTCTGGCCAGGACAACCATTACTGACACATCGCTGTTGGGCTGTGGCGCACATATGGACAAATGTACAGCCCAGGCACCTGGACATATTGAGAGCCCAGGATTTACATCAATGTTCTGGAGTTGCAAGCAAGTCAGAGGGCTTGCAAAGCCTTTTTCCCATTTATTCAAACTCACCATGCCCTCATAATGTCAGACAACATCACAACCGTCTTTTACATCAACTAACAGGAAGGAGCGAGATCCATCCCCCTGCATGCAGAAGTGGTCAGTCAATAGAACTGGTGTGTTGACAATCAGATTACCCTGTTGGCAGTTTACCTTCCCAGGAACCAGAACATGCTAGTAGACTCTCAGCAGACACTTTGCTGTCTCACAAGTGGGAGCTACATAACTTGATGGTGAACAATATTTTTGCTCTGTGGGGACCCCCACCAGGGAACTGTTCACCCCCCAAACAAATAGGAAATGCCACATATACTGTTCTAGAGGAACCTAGGTTGCCACTCACACTGCAATACTCTATTTCTTCCAGGTCAGACTATCTGAACTATGCCTTCCCTCTGCCACCACTCCTGCCTTGAGTTTTACACAAGATTTGGCAGAAGAGGTTACGAGTTATTCTCTTTTGCCCTCAGCTGGCCCAGACAGTTTTAGTTCCTGAGCCCCCTATTCAGATCATCTTGGACACTGATCATTATACCAGTATTTCCCAATATCCTGACCCTGGGGAATGGCAAGATCAAGCATCCCAATCCATGTCCGCTTTATCTCAGGGCTTGGTTTTTGGGTGGACATCATCCCTAGAGTGATAATGTTCTGAAGCTGTGGAGAACATCCTTCCTAACAGTAGGAAGCATTCCACTAGAAAATGTTACCTAGTTAAGTGGAAGCATTTTTCTATCCAGGAGCATCAGAGATGTATACCCCCAGAAGCTTCAGGTATTCCTGTCATCCTGGACTATATTTTTTCCTTAAAGACAGCAGGTTTGTCCATCAGCTCCTTATGGGTCCATTTGGCAGCAGTCAGTGCATACCATACACCTTTGCATGGCTACTCGATTTTTGTGCACCCACTGACCAGCAGATTCTGGAAAGCCCTAATCTGAACCTTTCTGCCTATTACAAAGTCTGCTTCTCAATGGCTTCTCACTTGATTCTTCTTCTCTCTGTACTCACTCAGATTCCCTTTGAACCATTAGCTTCTTGTTTCATGTTTCTCCTATCCAGGAAGATTGCATTGGTGGTAGCCATCACCTCAGCCAAAAGGGTTGGTGAGCTTGGGGCAATGATGGTGGATCGTCCTTACATTGCATTCCATAAGGACGATGTATCATTACATTTACATTTACATTCACACCTACATTTACATTTACACCCTAAATCAGGGGTTCTCACAAGAAAATTTTTGGTGGCCTTTAGAGTGCGGCCACCAACTCTTGCTGGTGGCCACTGACAATTTTTCCTAAAATACATAATTAACTTTAGGAAAAACAAATAAATATGCATATATACATGTCCAAATCATTGTAATTTATTTGTGTAGGGTTTTTTTTTCAGACTCAGTAATAAAAATAATGTACAGTTGCCTCTATTATTTACTAGACCTAAACAGAATAGAAACAAAATAAGGTGCCTTACACATTCTTCTCTTTTTTGTTGTTGTTTCTTTTGGGGGTTTTTTTGGTTGCTGTTTTTTTTGTTTGTTTGTTTGTTTGTTTTAAGACTTACTAGCTAGTAGGGTAGGGAGGGAGCAGGGACCATGGGCAATGGAGGGCTGGGAAAGGCAGCAGGGGCCATAGGTGATGGGAGGTGGGTGAGCCCAGGGCTGGAGCCCAAAGCCCTGTGACTGGAACCTGAAGCCCCATGGCCAGAGCCTGCCACCCAACACCCTAGGACTGAAGTCAGAAGCCCGAGCCCCACTGCCCTTGGGAAAGGGGAGAACTCACACTGGCTGCCTGCTCCTCTGGGTGTTTGTGGCTCCAGAGGGGGGCAGGGCCCAACCCCTACTGGTGGCCCCGGGAAGGGGTGAATGCTTTGCTGGCCTCCCCTTCCCCCCATCATTACCCAGGAGGCTGTGGCCACAAGAAAAACCCCTGAGGGCCGCATTTGAGAAACACTGCCCTAAATTCACTGCTAAAGTAATTTCACAGTTTCAGCTGAATCAGTCAATTCAGTTACCTGTGTTCTTCCCAAAACCACATGCACCCTCAGAAGAAAGGAGCCTCCTTCCCTCCATGTTCGGCAAATCTGAGCCTTTTACCTGCAGAGAATAAAACGAATCAGAAAGTGTCCCACACTGTTTGTCACCATAGCGGAAAGGGTCAGGCTATATCCTCTCAAAGAATCTGAAAATGGATCTCAGGCTGCATTTTGCTCTTGTATCAGCTGTCTAATCTTCCCCCTCCTCATTCCACAAGAACGCCAACAATGTCTATGGCATCACTTCAAGAGCTATCTCTGCTTGATATCTGCAAGGCAGCTACACGGTGCTCCATGCACACATTTGCAAGACACTATGCCTTGGTACAGGCCTTCTCCACTGATGTGCCTTTTGGAATGGCAGTCCTTCACTTGCCTCACCCATCTACATTCTCGCACCCTTCTCCTATTTGAGTACTGCTTGTCAGTCACCCACAGTGGAATACACCCAGGGACCAGCACTCGAAGAAGAAGAGAAAGTTACTTACCTTAGTAACTGGAGGTTCTTTGAGATACATGGGTCCCTATTTGTATTCCACTATTCGCCCTCTTTCCCCTCTGCTTCGGCTCTTCTTTGATTCATGGTGGAGGTGGAGAAGAAACTGGAGAGGCAGTTGGTTCATCCTGCCTTTTATCTCCTTGACTGGAGGCAAAGGTGAGCCAGGGCACATGTGCAGACCAAGGGACATTGCTTTCAAAATTCTCTGGCTCCAGGCACATGGAGCATATGTGTACCCACAATGGAATGCAGATAGGGACCATGCATCTCAAAGAACATCCATTTACTATAAGGTAAGTAACTTTCTCTTATGGATTCAATCTTCTTGATTTGTACATGTTTTTTAGGCTAGTACGCAGATATGTGTGCAGATATAGGGGAAGATTTTCAAAGTCACAGGTGCATAACTCCCATTGAAAGCTAATGAGAGTTAGATGCCTAACTGCTATTTTTGTCTTTGAAAATTCTCCCCCCCCTCGACTCCCCCATAGTCAACAGGCTGGCCAGTAGAGTTAAGTAAATGTGGACAAATGTAACAGTATATGCCACTCATCAGCTTCTAATTGTTCCTTCATCTTCCCTTCTCGAGAGCCCTTCTCTAAATTCTGTTTTAAAATATCACCTAAAAAGTTCTCATTTCTATGCCTCTTAAATTTTTTCTCTCTCTGATGTTCTGCAGTCATTCAGCATTGCATATAACTTCTTTATAGATCCCTAAATAGATTACTAATTTAGGTTTTTATTAGTTTTATTAATTATATTATTAATTATATAAATAATTTTTGTGATGCATTTGTATGACGGATGTGCTATAAAATAAAGGTTTTATTATTATTATTATTATTATTATTCCCTCCTGGAACTATGGGCAAGATGACAAGAGTCTGGAAATTTTGGTTCAACTTCAGTGATTGGGATCACATATAACCTACATACTTATGGAATGACATGTTTCTATTTAGAAAGCATCTCTCATCTTTGGGAGGTGCTCCAATGGCTATATGTGTGCAGTCAATACCTCACAGGACAAACAGGAAATTAGCTAAGCCATAACATTCATGCATGGTTTTCTGGTAATGCAGTATAGTTTTGTGAAAACTAATCATTCTCTTATGAATACCATCAATATATTGATTAATCATAAACTTGTTTATACATGTAGAGCATAATTTATCCTTTGAAGTGCATGGAATGTAACAAGATAAATTTAGTCTATGTTTCTCTTGTTAAGAAAGCTTCTGTAGTTAGGAAAGAAGGGTAGTGGCGATTTTAATCACTTTTTTTAGGGTGAATTTATTGCATTAGTAATAGGCAAACCTCCAGAGGTCCAGAAGTTTGGAAGCACCTCAAAGGTTCAGCCATGGTTTTGAACTATTAGAATAAATACCCCCAATATTTATCCAAAACTTTGGAGTGGGGTCCGTATCAGGCTCAATCCAAGCAGGTTTCTCCTTTCACATCTTGCATCTTAGAACAGCATATAGTTTTATTGAACAGAGAGACTGTAGATTTGCTGGACCTCATCACTTTATTACAGTACGGAGGCAGTGTTGGGAAAAGAGGGTTAATTTAACCAAACTTTTACAAAGGTTTGAATTAGAGTTGGGAGCCATTTCTTCTTACTCTGTAAGAACCAGTTAATCCATCCCTATTCTAAATCCCCTTTCAGTTCATCACTGAGATTGTCAAATGTATGTGTTTAAAAGGCCTGTTCCTTTGTTACTGTGGATCTCGTGGGGAATGTTTAGGGCCATAAATCCAGTTAAATGATTAAGTGTTCAAATAACTTCTGTAACTTGTAAATGGAGGTTTATTTTTTCATTTATATCTTCTTCTTTTTTTGGTCAGGTCTGCACATTAACAAAAGAAGATAACCGTTCAGTGGGGGTGATACCGAATGATGAACAGCTACATGTGTTGCCTCTTTACAAAATTTCACAGACAGATGAATTTGGAACCGAGGAAGGACTGGAAGCTAAGATAAAAGCAGGAGCAATACAGGTGCTTACTGCTTTTCCCAGAGAAGTACGGATGTTAGCTGAGCCACTTAGAGCTACAAAGAAAAAGAAGCCAGATACAAAGAAGACACAAGTTGAAAAGCAGACATTAGCGGATAAGAAATATTCAACACCAGCAAAGCTGAAAAATGGAGCTCCTGAAAATCTTGGTAAAACTTCACAGTATTTAGGTAAGTGACACTTATATTGTGCTATGTGTCTTATCTCATTTACAAAAGCAGTTGCCTCCTCAGCGTTCACTTTTTTAGAAATATTTGCATATTACACCTTCTACAGAGTTGTGAAGGAGTCACTATATTCAGATATTTTTGCAGAAAGGAGCAGGTGATCACACAAAAACTTATGCATAGTACTATATTGTAAAAATTATAGATAATGATATGGTGACAATGGAAAGATTTCAGAGATTGCTTATTCTAATAATGACCATAGGAAGATCTTGAAATGTTACTTCGGGGCGAGTTCTCTAAATGTCAGTCATTTATACAAAGAAGTACAAGGACTGTTTCTCCACATTTTGTGTAGCAGCTTGTTTGTGATGTTTTTCTCTTCATAAGGAGTATGAATTGACTATAGTTTTCTTATTTGCATCACTTTGGTTATATGGATGGTGCAACAAAGCAAGTGATCTGCAAAAAGAAGTCAATTTTATCAAATTAAAAGTAAAAGTTGTTTTAATATTTCTCATTCTCATTTTTTCCTTTAAATACTGAGAGTAAGGGAGGGAGTGGCAGAATCTGATACTGGCTGAATAAAGCACACTTAGATTTTGCTTTGTATTATAAAAAGATACAGATGAGCACATCTCTCTCTTGGGAATCTCTGATCTCACTTTCTGTATTGTAAATGTGGCATAACTCCACTACACTCTAAGTTACTTTAGATTTACACTGCTGTATCTGAGATCACAATTTGATACTGAAACTCCCCAGCCACAAGGAGTGGAACCCTGAGGTGGAGGACAC
Source organism: Emys orbicularis (assembly GCF_028017835.1). NCBI lineage: Eukaryota > Metazoa > Chordata > Testudines > Emydidae > Emys > Emys orbicularis. The sequence continues at coordinate 45,619,368 of NC_088689.1, read as the reverse complement.
TGAGGGAGATATATTCAGAGGGCTCAACGCACTGCATAAAGCAAGCCACAAAAGACGATGCTCTGTCCCCAACCAGGTGACAATACCTGCAAAGCGGGCCAGAAAGGCTAAAAAAAATCCAAAAATAGCAAAAAGGAAAGAAAAAATCATAAAAAAATCTAAGAGGTAGTTATCCGCTGATGAAGGGTACATCTACACTGCAATAAAAACCCATGACATCAAGTCTGAGAGTCTGGGTCAACTGACTTAGGCTCAGTGGACTCAGGCTGCGGGGCTAAAAATTGCAGTGCAGGTACTCAAACTCAGGCTGGAGCCTGGGCTCTGAGGGTCTGGCTACACTGCAGTAAAACATCTGTGGCTGGCCCATGTCAGCTGATTCGAGCTCATGGGCGTATAAAATTGTAATGTAGACTTTTGGGCTCAGGCTAGAGACTGGGCTCTGGGACCCTCTCGAGCCCCATGAGCCCAAAGCAGGTGACATGGGCCAGTTGTGGTGTTTTATTGCAGTGTAGATGTACCCTCAGACACCTCCTCCTCCGAGGAAGGTAGCTCTCAGTTTCAGGTTCTGAGCAGGATACAGAAAAAATGCAACAAAGGTGGTAGTGGGGGGGAGGGGGGGGGGATTGCCCTGAAGTGTTTGAAACCATGTGCAAAAAGGTTGCATCTACAATCCAGATCCAACCTGAGCAGGTGCTAGTGGACAAACCTAAAGGCCGTCTAAATCTTCACCAGAGACAGCAATCCCATCAAACATGAGTGAGTGTTAAACAAAATCTTGCATCTCCTGGATACAGGAGAATATATAATAGGTTCCCTTTGAAGAAAGATTCTTAGGACTATACTCCATTTTCTTGATTGTCCAGAAGTGTACAAGGCGGAGGGATGGGGGTGTCGAGCAATCTTCGATCTCAAGCAGCTCAACAAATGGATGAAGAAAATTAGATTCCAGATGGAGACCCTAGCTTTAACAGTAGCATCCCTGTCTCAAAGGGGACTTCCTTGCTTTGTGGATTTAACAGATATGTGTCTCCACATTCCCATGTGACCAGGCCTTTGCAGACTGCTGAGATTTGCATATGGCACAGTCCACTATCAGTACCAAACTCTCTCATTTGGCTTTCATTGGACCCAGGCTCAGGGTCTTTACAAAGGTGCTGGTGGTAATAATAGATAGACTCAGGTCTTACAGCACTCACCTGTATTCCTTCCTAGAGCACATCAGGATTAGAGCTCCAACCCAAGCAGCACCACAGAGTGCCACAATTCGGACACTGGATCTACTTCAAGCACACGGATTTGTGATAAATATCAAGAGCAGTTCCTTGACTCCCTCCACAAAGATAGTTCACTTGGGAATTGAAATTGACACTTCCGTGCCAAAGGTCTAGCCATCACTGGACAGATTCCACAAGATCCAGAACCTGATATCCGTCTTGGTAAAGTGAACAAGACTGGCCATAGCTCAGTGTCTACAGCTACTAGGCCTCCTGGTTTTGTGGAATCACCCCATGAGTGAGATCCCATATCAAATGTCTGCAGATTTTTCTTCTGAAAGGATGGAACCATTCACCAGCATGCATGCAGGATTGAGTACTGGTCCCAAACTGAGTACTGGATTCTCTAAGATGGTGGACAGACCCACAGAATGTCCACAAGGATTTTTCCACATGCCTTCCAGACTCACAGGTGCTCACAACCAATGCCAGCTTGACAGGATAGGGAGCATATCTCAGGCACAAGACAGTGCAGAATACCTGGAACTCCAGAGAAAGGTACTAGAACATGAATCCGTTGGAACTCGTAGCTATCAAGCTAGTCCTGTGAAAGTTCCTGGACTGCCTAAAGGGTGAACGTGTTCTATTCAAGTCAGACAACATGACTACTGTGGTTGTATATCAACAACCGCAGGGAAACAAGGAGTGTAACTCTACACACAGAAGCAGTGGAGATAATGGAATGGGCAGAGAGGACTCTCCCTTCCATAAGAGCAAGACACCTAAAAAGAGAACTGAATCAAAAGGCAGATTGGCTCAACAGATGCACAGCTCAGAATGGTGCCTAAATCAGGAAGTCTACACTGTGATTTTGCAGTTCGGCCTTCTGGCAGTCAGCCTGTTCACCAATCGCAAGAACAAAGGGCAGTTGAAGTTCTTCACCACGGAAGCAGATCCCAAATCCCTGGGGATTGATGCTCTTTCACAGAGATGGCCACAAGGCCTGCTATACACATTCCTTGCCTTTCCACTTCTAGAAAAGATGATCCAGAAGATAAAGCGAGAAGGTGCAAAGGTTACAGTGCTAGCTCTGCACTGGCAAAGGAGACCAGAGTTATCCAGTCTGATAGAACTGAAATTGGAAACACCATTGCAGCTAGAGGTGAGACCAGACATCCTTTAGCAAGGCTCATTCCTCCGTCCAGACCCAGACTGTCCACATCTGACAGCCTGGCTATTGAGAGGGACGTGTTAGCCGTGCTAGACTATCCTCCCAAGTGTTTGGAACTCTGCACTCCTCAGGCAAGCTCAGTTGCACAATGGGTTAGTGGACTTTCTGTCCTCCACAGAGGCCTCTTTTGGTAGAAAGGTGCTGCAAATGGTGGTCCAGTAATACCACTGGCATTTTGGCAATTAACCCGGGGTGGAGGGAGGTGTCTTCCCTATCTCATTCTGTTTTTCTTATTCCTCCCTAGTTCTGTTCACTGCTTGATACTTCCCATACATATCAAAATTGTGGGAGATGCTGGGCTGCAGAATAATCAATTTCTTACCTGATAATTTCCTTTCTGCTAGCAGCATCTCCCACAATTCTACCCTCCCTGGATGGCTTCCTAGTCACGAAACAGTATTTAATTTGGATAGTTATGCTTGTAGACCATAGTCTACTGTACAGTTTATTGGTTAACATTGACGTTATTGTTATTAGTTGTATTTACAAGTTTTTGCATAGCTTTGGAATGAATCATCTGGCAGCTGGCTAGAGAAGGAGGGTGGCTAGCATGGGCTGTGCTACAGCTTTGAACTGCCTCTGGAAACTGCACTGGAGGGGAATAGCCCATATGTAGCAGCATCTTCCACAATTCTGATAGCAGACAGGAATTTATCCGCTAAGAAATTTACCAATCCTCACCTGAAATATTGTGTTTAGTTTTGATCACACAGTTTAAAAAAAGATATAGCAGAAATGGAAGGGGTTCAGAGACAGGGAATTAGAAAATTATTAGAAACATGGAAAAACATCCCCATGAGAAGATAGCAAGGATTGGCTCTGTAGTTTAGAGAAGTGACATGACAAGAGCTAGACAAAACAATGAATGTTACAAAGCAAGCAGCTCAGGTGCTCCTGTTTAATGTTTCTCATAATATAAGAACAGAGGGACATTTAATTAAATTGAAAGATAGCAAGTCCAAAACTAATAAAAGGAAATACTTTTTTACATAATGTATAGTTAACTTATGGAACTCCTTGCTTCAAGGTATCATTGAGGACAAGATCTTAGTCAGTTTAAAAGGATTAAAAATTGATACGGAAAATGAGAACAGCCATTATTACATTAGATGGGATAAGCATTTTATCTAAAAGATACAATCTCTCATGTTTCAGGACACATGAGGCTGACAATTAACAGAAGATGGTACAAGGGTTAGGAAGAAATCCTCCCTGCCCACAAGTTGGAGAATTAGGGAGTAACCTTTTCACCATCCTCTCCACTATCAAGTAGTTGCCACTGTCAGGAACAGGTTATTGGACTAAATGAATCACTACTCTGATCTGATACGGCAATTTCTATGTTCCTAAAAAAATTAAGGAGAGTCCCTGAAGCTTGGCACTAAAAATTACACTCTTTCCCTAGAGAGATTTTAATATACCTGCTGGATCATTTTTCCAGATGAGTACATTGGATTATTTCATTGGTTACTTAGTTGGTAGTTTGGTTTTAGACTAATTATTTTACATTTTTCTACCTTACTTTAAACTGCATTAGCCATCTGCTGGCCCAGCTGCCTAGGAAATACAAATCCTTTGGAACATGGTTACCTTTTTCCTTATTAACTTTGTCCCCAGTTTTAGTTTTGTCCACAAATTTGATGATCTTGTGTTTGATGGTTTCCCAGGTCATTTATATGTAATGTACAAAAGGCATCCTCCAACTGACCGTGGAAGTGCCACCACACTTGTAATCACTACAACTACTCTTTCTCTCCAGCACCCTATTTTATTTCCAGTTTTCTGATATTTTACTGTAGGTTATACTTCAGAAATTAACTGCTTTCTCAAATACTTTTTGACATCTGTTATTAATCCTGTGACTCTCCCGTTTCTATCTGTCAGCAATATCTTCAAAGAACTTCAGCAGTGTTAAAGATAGCTGTATATCCAAATTTGTCCACTTTAATTTTAAGAAAACTATATGAATATATTATTAAAGAAGCATTTAATTAAGTTATGTTTATATAGCGAGGGAGTTCCATTTCCACTTCAGACTATGATTTGCCTATAAAAATCAAGGACTAGATTCCTTAATGCAGATGAGCAGTAAGATGGTGAGGAATGGGAAGGGTAAAGATAGCTTTAAGCAACCATTATACTCTCTTATTTATGGGGTTGGCTTGGGACTGGGCTGGTGTCTGATACACACTAGAGTTCTGTGAAGGCTGTTCAAACTTATGCCTGGTTGCCCCTGGTTCCCACAGCCAGGGATCAATGAAGTGCTCAGGCCACACACCCTATGCCAGTGGCTGAGCAGGAAAGGATTTAGCCTCCCCAACAGCACAGCTATGCCACTAGAAGATTCGGAAAGACAGTTAAGGTAGTTTTAGGATGCTGTGCAGGACTAGAGCAACAACAAAGCAGTTTGATCATACTGTTTAATTGGGCTCCAAGAGTACAGTATGTTATTAGAATCAAAGCTAGAGGAAAAATTGAAAAGAACTGGGAAGTGATTAATCAAAGGAGCCAGAGAATGGAAGTAAGCCAGCTACAGACTTTGGAAGCTGGTTAATATTGCTCTTTCACTTAATCGCTGCTAGATATTCAACTGCAGCCAGCTGGAAGCAAAATGAAGCCACAGCATAATTCAGTCATGTAAAAGAATTTGGGATGTATTCACCAGCCCCCACTGGTTGCACAGAACTTGAATGTTTTGACCTTTAGCTCATCTACGAGGCCCATCTCTTTTCCTGGGCTTTTTCTAACCAGGTGAGTTGAGGGATATATGTGGTGTCTATTGTGAGAGGCTTGTATTTTATAGTGGATTGTTTTTAGAGAATTTATAGTCTGTGAATTGAAGTCAATTTGGATGCACAAATTACTATTGCCACCCTTACTTCTGCACTGCCTTCAGCGCTGGGAGGCTGGAGAGCAGTGGCTGCTGGCCAGGCATCCAGCTCTGAAGGCAGCACCCGTGCAGAAGTAAGGGTGGCAATACCATATCATGCCATCCTTGCATGCCATACCATCGCTCACTGCTGCCTGCACCAGGCCCCCCGCTAATCCCCCTGGACCCCACATCTCCCTGAAGCGTGAGGCCCCCCCAAAGCGTGGGGCCCAGGCCAGTTGCCCCGGTCCATCCTATGGACGGGATGGCTCTGCTTGGACCCGTTCTGGGCACCACCAAAAATTATACAAACCTAGCGCCTATGCCCTTAACTCCATTTAGCAAAGGCCTTTTCTTTTTGGTTTGGGAATACAATTCTTCAAAGTCTTTAGACTTCTTGGTCTTAGAATACAATACTCTGACTTTATTTTATGCTACTTATAATCAGAGTGCCACTTGATCATATTTATTTCAGTTTTTTTAGTCCTTTACTCCCCTCTTTCTTCATTAAGTAAATCACTATAAACCTTTTATGGGGAAAATGAATGGTAAATAGTACAGTACTTTTTTTCAAGTGTTTATTAAACCATTAAGATTAAAGTTCCCCTTTGATCTTAGCGCTACTTTTTTTTTTCACTGGAGTACCCACAAATAGCTCATAATACATCTTCTCTTCCTATTATAAAATGTATTCCTGCTACTGAAGTGCCCATGGAGTGATCATGACAGATTTTTCAATCAGATAAAATTTGCATTTTTTAAATAATATATGGAGATATACCTACCTCATAGAACTGGAAGGGACCCTGAAAGGTCATTGAGTCCAGCCCCCTGCCTTCACTAGCAGGACCAAGAACTGATTTTGCCCCAGATCCCTAAATGGCCCCCTCAAGGATTGAGCTCACAACCCTGGGTTTAGCAGGCTAATGCTCAAACCACTGAGCTATCCCTCCCCTTTTTTTTAGTATTGTGGTAGCAGAAGCAGATTGAGTGAACTTTGTTAAGCATATACTTTGCTCAACTGAGACCCTAAATTATTGTCGTTTGTTTTTATGCTGATGAGGAAGAGCTTTTTTCAACCCTCAGGCCACAGGCGCCGGCTTCCAACTTTCCCTGGGAGTGCTCAACCCCCACTCAGCCCCAGGCCCCATTCCCACTCCACCCCTTCCCCCAAACCCCAACCCCAACCCCATCTCTTCCTGCTCAGTTCTGTCTCCTCCCCTGAGCACACCCCATCCCCACTTCTCCCCCTCCCTCCCAATGCCTCCTGTATGCTGCGGAACAGCAGATCCACGGCAGGCAGGAGGCACTGGGAGGGAGGGGGAGGAGTAGATAGGTGGGGCCACCAGCAGGCGGGAGGTGATGGGGGAGATGAGGAAGGCATGGGAGCTTGGCTGCCAGTGGGTACTAAGCACCCGCTAATTTTTTTCTGTGGGTGCTCCAGCCTTGTAGCACCCATGGAGTTGGCGCCTATGTCTCAGGCCATGTTGCAGGTGCTGCTTTGAGCAGGTACAGCATGCATGCAGCATTGATATATAGTGACTGGCTCTGGGGAGTCCTTTGTGGATGACTGAGTATTAAATGAGGTTTTCTCCTCTCTAACCCCTGCAAATACCTTACACCTCCTGATCTGAGTACCTCTATACTTTAAAAACTTTTGTGCTTGGGAAAAATGCCCATTTTCACAGCCCTTGAAATCATATATGCACAGAATAAGTACAAGAAAGGTAGAGATACTGCAAACTTCCTCACATAGTCCTGCTAATGTGCCTGTATTCTGTTCTGGATGAATCACTTCTAAAGATGAAAGGATTATTCATAACCATTCAGTCCTTGGACTTTGCTCAGTCCATATGTGTCACCAAACTGCCATCAGATGGTACTGACTTCGTGGTCTCTATTAGGTGGAAGCAGAATTGAACCAGTAATTTAAAGATGAAAAGCTCTGTAGCTAAGCTTTTCAGCTGGTTCTTATATGCCAATAAAAATGGGTCCCAAACTGTGAGACCAAAACAGGGCAATATGCTGGACAACTCCAGTAGTCCAGTTTGTGTTTGGATAGAGAGGGTTTCCGGAAACTACATATACACTTAGTAATTTCTGTGTATCTAATAGTTTTGAATTAACTTTTCAGGCTCCTTTGTAATATTTTTTTTTTCCAGTCATAACCATCTCTTGTCTCTTTTGTTTTGGTTTTATTTTCAGAGGAGTTTGTAGCTCCACATATTACAAGATCTACAAAAAAATATGTTTTTGTGTTTCTCTGCTTGAATATGGATATTCTCTAGGTGGAAAATATTAACTTCTACCACTATGTCAAATGTAATCTCAACATGCACAGTTGCCTTTTCAACTGGAGTTCACTGCCAGGTGACTAAGAATATATACTAGTAACCACCAAGCAATGTCAAATTCTTTCCAGCAACTGGGCATTTAATTGTGATTCTTCTGTCTTTACTAAGCTTAAATGTATTTTTGTTTCTCTCTTGATTTTATGGTATGTACCCATCATGTCACTCAGATTCCATTTTAATTACTAGGCTAAACTTACTGTGTTACATTTTTAGGAAGGCATCTGTATTGTTTTTAAGTAAATGACTAATGTCGTTTTATGTTGTATTTCATTGAGGGGGTCTTTAAAAGAAAAGAACTATTAGATTTTTAATACTCAGAAATGTCAATCTAGATAAGTAACCTCCATAAATTAAATCACCTGTGTACTAATTGGATTATGTGTTGACTGCACCTCAGTTTCCTTTTCTTTCATTTTAGTTAGGCATATATGTATCACCATCTACTAAAGGGAATACTACTTCTAAAGTTAGTATTCATTAGACAGATACTTGAGCTTCCATATATTTATGGGGCACAGAAGAAACTTCTTGAGAACCTGTCTTTTACGAAAATGTTCAAGAATTCTCTATGGCATGCCAGTTTGTCAGTAAGGCAGCCATTAAACAATTCCAGGTCCTGATCCAAAGCCCATCAAAGCTAATGGGAGTCTTTCCTATGACTTTAGCTCAAACTCTTATTTATTACAAGAACAAGCCATCTGAGGAGGGCACCGAATGAAAGTGCACAATTTGCAACAGGTCAAGAAAGACTAGCTATGACTAAAGAACAGACAAAAATTGAGCCCAATATGTTTCAGACAAAATTTGGAACCACTTTAGTCTTTGGCAAACAAACAGAAGAACAGAGCCAAATCAGTTGTTGCCACTCTGCAAAAATGGATTTACCTGGATCATATCTTCAGATGAATCCACTGAACTGTGTGAATAATAATCTGCTATTTAATTAAGCAGTGATTGTAATAGAGGAAGGTTTTTGTGTTGAATTGGAAACAAGCTAAAATAAACATGTTCTTGGATCATAATTTGGGGTAAAACAGTCACTGAATTATGATAGTTCTAGATATGGCGCTTATTTGATAAAAGAATATTTTACAGAGGGATGAATAAAATAATGTAGGCAAGATCTTTATGCATGTTTTCTGTTTTATACACCGGCATTGACCAATCTATAATGAAGTGATTAAGACACTAATTCAGCAAATACTCATGCATGCCTTAAAGTCATACAAATAGTCCCATAAATTTGATCATTTTGAAAAAATGCAGTCACTGTCCATATCTTCCAAATTATAGAACAAGTGGGGAACATCACTGTAATAGCTATATTTTGAATAACTGAACAAGGAAAAGATACTTACATTTTGGTGTGCATTTTTTTTTTTTTTTTTTTTAGGGAACAAAACAGATGCTTTGCAACCTGGAATAAAAATGGAGCCTTCAGATCATCTTTATGCCCTGAAACATACTTCAAATGCTACTAAAAGTTGCTCTGTATTAAAACAATATACTGCTTCCTCCCCTTTTAAGGTGGATAGTTTACATCCTTATTCATCGTTAACACATAAGCCTAGCATAACAGCAGTGACTGATATTCAACAAGATTTTTCAGTTCCCTACGGGTATTTTGAATGCAGTAGTAAGCAACCTCATGTCACACCTTATATTAAATGTAAGAATTTTGATGTGTCAGTTAAAGATTATACTGGAATTTTGCTGAATGAAAAGAGGAATGGTGTGCCACCAATTCTTCCAGATATTACTGTTTCAGACCACCCAACCCTTAAAGACCCCCTGCACAGTATACTTGAACACCAACCAGACAACAAGCAAAATTGTCAACTTCAATTAGAAAATGCTCCTTCGCAGTCAATCAACCCTTGTGATATGTCAGTACCATTAAACTCTCCAGCAAAGGATGTAACCAGAAATGAAACTAACACATCTCATAAATGTCTAGTGGAAAAAGGTGGCTCCCATCAAGAACAGATTTGTGATTCTAAAGCTAGTGATGAAAAGCAAAAAAATGTGCTGGCAGAACCAATGGATTCTGAAGAAAAAGCTGAGGAAATGTGGTCAGACAGTGAGCACAATTTTTTGGACAATGATATTGGGGGTGTTGCTGTGGCACCTTCTCATGGTTCTATCTTAATTGAATGTGCAAGACGTGAACTCCATGCCACAACACCCATTAAGAAACCAAACCGCAGTCATCCCACACGAATCTCTTTAGTCTTCTACCAACACAAAAATTTAAATGAGCCAAAACATGGATTAGCAATGTGGGAAGCAAAGATGGCTGAGAGAGCAAAAGAGAAGGAAAAAGAAGCAGAAAGATTAGGGACTGAAAATACTGAACTAAAATCTAGCAGCAGGAAAACCAAGCAGAGCAGTGAAACCAGAGAGATTTTCTATGAAGAAAATGAGTTCAACCAAATTCCATCACGCAGAGCATTAACAGTAACTCAAGATAATGTAATAACAGTGTCTTCTTATGCCCTCACTCGAGTTGCAGGGCCCTATAACCATTGGGCATAGGTTTTAGTAGCTGATGCCTTGCCTTGGTGCAGTGTTATACAGTATTTCTTTAAGGTGCTGTTAAAGAACAGAGTCATGTGTAGTTTACTATTTGTTCATCTCAACCATTTTAAGGCTGAGGTAAAAATGGGGATTTATCTTAAACTGTGACTTTATATTTTAACATTTGGTGGTGCTTGAGCACATTTTAAGCAAAAAAAAAATTGTATAGTTTTAATATGTTATAAAAGAAGATTTTGGTTAGGTTATTAACCTTGATTGAATCATTCAGTTTATTACCTTTAGGAAATTATATTTTGGTGCTTTAAATCAAATCTGTTTACTACAGAACAAGTCATTTATAGGGATTTTAACAGATTCACATTTTATGATGTAAAATCAAGTTATACAGTGATTGCTCTACACAGCTCTTGGTGCTTAACCACATCAAACAGTAAAAATAAGCTGAATTATTACTTCATGGTGCCATTGTTCCAACAACTTCCAATCATTGCTAAACAGTCCAAATTACAGATAAACCTTTTAAGAGAACCAATGAAATTTTCTCTCTCTAGAGTTTTCATAATGTATAAAATGAAGTTATCACTAGTGATGGCTGGAAGTTGTTTGTAAGCTGTAAATATATATTTTAAAAGCACTTTCTATTTTTAAAATTAACTTGAACTAGTATAGTATAAGGATCATATTGTCTAAGGTTTGTGCATACTCTACAGAAGAAATCATTTTGTTCTTGCTGTGTAGATTTCCATACTGTTACAATTTCAATATGTATGCTAATAACATATGTGATTGTTTTTAGACTTTCCCTTTTTCCATTGAAGATTTTTATGTTACATATAAACAGAAGAGTAATAAAATGCAGAAACTTTTAATTATTTACAAATATGGAATGAAGAAACATCTTGTCAATGTGTGTTGCTATTGGGAATTAAATAATTAATTTTTTTAAGACAGAAATTATTATGATTTATTTGAGCAATAAGCACATTAGTCTCACTCATCTAAAGCATTGCAAGTTATGTGACACAACCAAATGTTCCTAATGCCTCAGGGGTAGGATCGTTTTGGGATTTAAAAAAAAAAAAAAAGTACCCCCTAGAGTTGCCTTACTCTGTTCAGAAAAAAAGTTATAAAAATAACAAATTAATTTTTTAAAAAGTAAGAAATTTTCAATATCTAATGATTAACAGCAATTTTTAGTTGATAATTCCCTTCCAGAATGTTCACTAGCTAATAAGAATGCTTTTTCAGTTCAGTTTTTTTAGAAGCATGCTTTGTATCATTTTTAACAATGATTTATACATTTCATATGGAAACAGTTGTTAGTTCCAAACATTTGAATTTATGTTCTGCATTTCAGTTGGAAAATTGACACATCACCAAATGATTATGGTTACATTTTGCTAAATGAGGAAAAGTAGACACTCCATTCATAAATAATGTAGCATCCATCCCACTCTTCTTTCTCTGATTCTCCTCTCCTCCTCATTTCTGTTTTATTATTTATTTATTGAATCATCTAATCACCAGACAAAAAAGTTGTTTAAGTAAGGACCTTGTCCTGCAAGCCTTACTCACCTTCTCAATCCAATTAAAATTAGTGGGACTACCCAAGTAAGGCCTACTCTTGTGCATAATGGTTGTGGGATGAGATCCTACGGGTCAAGCTCTACCTTAATTTTACCTGTGAATCCTCACAGTTTATGTAACCCCATAGATGTAACTGAGGTTAGTATTTTCTATTGAGAACTTATACCAATAATATACTTGATAATACTATAATGCAGTGGTGCTGTAACAAAAGTAATCTGAAATGTCTAGATCCACTTTATCTAATACCTAGACAAGGTGCTTTTTTCTTGAAAAGTTCTATAATAATTGTGATATTTACAGTTTTGGTACAAAGAATATGTGAATTTTATTTTGTACACTCAGTGCTAACTAGAACCCTGATCCTGAAAATATTTACACGTAGGAGCAGTTCCAATGATATTGGGCTAAATCTAAAATTCTTATGTAGACTGACTATTGAAATTAACAGGAATTTTGATGGCATAAGGACAGGAGGATTGGACCCATTCTTTGTATTTTATCTAGCTCAAAGTAAAGTTTGTGAAAACCCCATATGCTGCAAATTTTAGTTTAAAACCTGTTAGTTCAAGTACAGGATATGAAGGGATTATAAATCATAAAAAAGTCAATATTATGCCATCATTTTGTACCAGCAGTTTTCTGCTTCTTGAATATGTAAAGTACAGTATACATTAAATCATTATGGTATTTTGTGTGCCTTAGATTTCCATTTTAAAACTTGTCTATTTTTTGTGAGGCTAAGATATAGTAAAAACTACAGCTGTATATACAGTAAGTAGTATTCTAAGTTGCTCCACCTGCTCCAACAACATATTTGCTATCTGAGTACCCTTGTTTAGCATCATGGTCAGTTATCTACCAGAAGGATTACTTTGCTACTAGTAAGTGTCACTGATAGATTTAGACACATGTTAGCTTCACAATAATTTCACTATGCCATACGCATGTATAGTGCAGAATGAAGGAATTCTTTATTTCTCAGCAATTCTACTAAATACCATTTTTATTTCAAATTTAGTAGGAAAAGTTTCAGGGCCGTTATTCTGCTTACAAGAAATTCAAGAAATATTAAAATGGCTGGAATTTCCATTTGAATCCTTCCAGACCTTTAGGCTTGTGTGTGATTAGGCAGTTCAAATGCTAAAAACAATTAATAGAGAAAACAGCAGCTTCCTCAAATAGCTGGGAAGCAGAATGGGTGCATTTTAAATGGCATCTTTAAGTATGGTTGTCTTCTCAGTTGACTATCAGTAGGGACTCAGCAAGTCCAACAGGGAAATCCAGCCCTAATAGATTCATAATGGCAATGTTAAAAGAGAACTGTATGTCTTAACATAACAACAGATATTCATGTTATTAATTGATAGCTGAGAAAACTGTCAGGACTTCTTTATTAAGGTTATTGATACAGCTAAAATATACTGTCCAAACAAAATTATATTGTCTTTACAATGTATAATAAATTTCTAACATGACATTTTGGTAAATCATACCTAATAAGAAAATTAGCTGGCCAAGTTTTATTTCCTGATGTGGCGCTTAGCAGGTTGTGATCTGAAAAGCAAATATTTTGTAGTAAATATACTGCAATATGAGAAATACATCTATTTACTGTATTTACAGCTGTGTGCTATTTATTGTAACATTTCAGAATATTTATCAGTCTTGTGCATACAGATCAATGTTGTATTGAGTAAGGTTGTACTTGCAACAATATTGTCCTCTTAAAAGTTACAAATTTTAGAAAGTGACTCTTTCCCTTCCATCCCACACAACTGCTCTATGACTTCCTCTCACCTTCATAGACTTTAAGGTCAGAAAGGACCATCATGATCATCTAGTCTGACCTCCTGCACATTGCAGCAGCAGGATCCTTCCAGATTGGCCAGCCAGGTCAGGAACCACATCTAAAGACAAGACAGCTAGGAAAAACTGTATACTTCCCTTGATCTGTAACAAACTTATATTGATTTCAATAGGAGTTTATGCTCATAGACAGACAGCACTATAGGGCTCCAAGTCTGTAACTCAGAGTTGACGACAGTTTGTTCTCCCCTCCCACCTTTTATATCACCTCACACTATACCACCACCGACTGTTGCCACACAACTTAGCAACCTTTGATTTTCCAGCAGGAATGTCCCTATACCCTCCCTCTAATAGGCCCTGCACCATCACACCACCTCATTTTGGAGGAAAGGAGTGATGCTCTCTAGAGAATATCATTCCTGTTGGACTCTCAGGGGGCCACTGTTGCAGTAGTACAATAGCTCCCATTGAAAATGTGAGTGTCACCACTGCAATTCTCCTGCACATGCTGATCCAAGGAATGAGGTACCAAGCTGGGATCTGACACTTAGAACCCACAGATAGTAGCAGAGAGTATGACTATAAGGCCATATGACCAGCTCACCTCAAATATTGTAATAATACTGTACAAAACTCATACAAAGACTAATTGCTCATAAGCTACAATTAAGATGTGATCATATCTTTCTGCAAATAATCCTAATTTTATAAATCAATGTTTTGTACTTACAGTGACCACCATTAGAACAAAGTCATGCTTAGTTACCAGAATGTGTCCCTATGCTTAAAATAGGAAATAACTCTAGTATCTGAAGTAACATGGTGTGATAACTGTAGGTAAATGGCAACTTTTTAATGCTTGCTAGTATACATAATACACAATTGTTTTCTCCTTTAAAAACCTTTCAAACACCATTACAGTATTATGCTAACTTTAGTGGGTCAAGTTCTACTCTCATTCACATCTGTACAACCCCACTGCAGTTAGTGGAGCTCTGCAGATGCAAGTGCAGTAGGATTTGGGCCAATATGTTAATATGCTTCTAGTTAAATGTAGAATTTTTAGGAAAGCTTGTTAACAAAATTGTATTTGCATTTTTATATTTAAAATGTAGGGCCCAGTCCTACCTTAAATTACACAGGGGAAGATCAATATGACTCTGTGTGAAATCAGCTACCTGGTCAGGCCAAGTGATAAAATATGCTTTCTAATTTACAGGCTGCATAAATATCTCATTTCTTCTCAAATTTGCACAGAAATACTTGTATTATGGACACGTACTCCCTCCCAATATTTTAAAAATTAATTTATATGCCATTTTTCAGCCTATTTACATGTATCAACATTTGTGATATTCATGCAGTATTAAATGAATGGCCTCTCACATCCATGTGGCAGTTAAAATAGCATTTCTTCAGTAGCGAGATCTTTGTGGCAGGTCTTTGCAGTAAAATTGTCGTCGTGTTTTATTTCTTACGTATGGAAGAGTTGGCTGGCTAACCATAACACATTATGAAAGCCCTTGATCACGCGTTGTGAAATTATAGATGAGGAATAGGCCAATCACATATGGAAACTGTTTTTTAATTTAACCAAGTGGCTGTTCAACCAGTAACAGCTATAAGGCCACTTTATCATCAAAAAGTAAAGTGCAAAGAAACACAATAATTGTGTTATGACATTCTGGCATTGCCTTGCAATCTCTGATAGGGATATGTCATCACATCATGTCACTGTGTACTGATGTATGTTAATTCCGTTCCTCCACTTCCTCTTGCGGAATCAATTTCTTCTCTATTCTCTCTGCCCCAATCTGTACTGGCCTCTGGAAAAAGAGAGGTCACTCTTACTTTGATCTGCCAGATACATGTACCCTGGACAGAGACGTGAGCACTGCTATAATTGCTCACTCTGCCTCAGATCCAGATAGAGCAAGTGGAGGACTAATCGGATATATGAAGCCCAAAATAGTTATAAACCAGGCTATGAAGAACCGCATGCAGCTTGTGAGCCCTGACTTGAGTTGCTCCTTAAGCTGTTTCTTGGTTGCCTAGGTACTGTATAGCCATATCACCACTGTTTATTTAGATATATCAAATTTTAAATACACAATCTTTTTTTAGTAGTGTGTAAAACTATGGCACATTTATATCCATCTCTTCCTTTTTAATCTTATGTTAGAAGCATGGTCAGTGTAAAAAGTACTGAGATTTTGATTGCTCAGTATTTTAGTGGAGTAGAAGTGAAACCACAGATCAGAGTTTTCTGGGATTACCTGATATTTTAGACAAATTGTCTTGAATTATATTGTTTATATGGTACTGATGTATGCTGCTGTAAAAACTATATGAATGCTATTCTCCTGGGACTCTGACAGAGGAGAGACATGTATCACTTGAGGCTATCCCAGGGACCAAAAAATCTCTAATGATATTTAATTAGGCACAAGTATGTAGAAGATTAGGAATAGCCTGTAAATATTATGGGCCAGATTCTGATTTGTTACACTCAGGTACATCCAGAGTAACTCTACTGAAGTCAGTGGAGTTACTCCATAGATACGCAGGTGTTACTGAGATCAGACTCTGTCCATGCTAGCGATTGCCTCTTTCCTTCTATGGATGATTCAGAGTTAGTACTCACTTCATGTTAACTTTATCATTATATTAAAATATTTTAGATGTTTCAGAGGAGTTAGTTAAATGTTTCTGTTTGAGTGTAATATTTAAGTGTCATTTGTGTGCTGCTTTGTTTTCTAAAGAATGGAGATAATTCTCAGTGTATACTGTATCTTCTCCCTCTAGGACATTTTATTTGCTAGCTTCAACCCTAGGCATTAACTTCTGTTCTGTATAGATGACACTGAACTCTACAACTCGCTCAGTTCATGCTTTGATTCCTTTGTAGCTCATCTGCTGTATTTACCCATTTTGTCTGTCAGTGCTTGGTGACCCTATAGCCTTCTGCTGTTGAATGCTTTAAAGACTTATAATTTCCTGCATACAAGTCTTCTAATTCTCTTTAACACAGACCTTTGCTCCCAAGGGTAGCAATGTAAGCGTCAGCCTTGCTCCTGACTTTTGTTTTTTAATCTCACCTCTCCCTTGTCTGTAAATCTGTTTATCTCCACCTCTGAAATGTTACAAGAATTTATTATTAATGTAACTCTTTCAAAATCTATATTTATGTCAATCATTTTCTGTCTTAATTCTGATAGTTCCCTTTTTTATCATCCTGTTATAGCCTTACTCTTCCATGGAGTCCAGAATGCTGCAGTTAAATTACTTTTTCATTACAAGAAAAAGGGGCATTTCAGTCCATCCCTTCACCTTCACTATCAATCTTTCATATCCACTTGTAAACTGCCCATTTATTTTTCAAAATTCTCCATAAACTTTTGGCATTCTACCTTTCTGACCCTCTATCCACAACAAAGTCCATTTTGCCCACAGTCTCAGCTCTCCACAGCTGAAGATCATTCTTTGCTTGTACTTGCTGTATCTCTGGCATTCTGTCCTTCCTTCTGTATGATTTACTCTGTTTAGATCTTAACATAACAGATAAGATTATGACTGTCCCTGCAAAGACCCACAAGCAGGAGATGGTGCTTCTTTGTGTCTTCTATTTGTCCCTGTGCAGGGATCAGCCATAGTCCCAGTGGGAAGTTCAAGGACTGCATAAAGTTAGTGCCACCACTGGCACTAGACTCTCCAAAGAGGAGTGGAGTTATGGATTTGCCTTTTCTTCCTCCCTCCACAGCAGCAAGCAGGGCTGATTTGGCTTGAGCAGGAAGGCGTTGAACATAAACTGCACTGTGAAAGGGTGTAGGGGTTCCAGTTTTGCTGTGTGCTTCTCCACTCTGGGTACGTCTACACTTACTTCCTGGTTCGGCGGCAGGCAATCGATCTTCTGGGATCGATTTATCGCGTCTTGTCTAGACGCGATAAATCGATCCCGGATCGATCCCGGAAGTGCTCGCCATTGACGCCGGTACTCCAGCTCGGCGAGAGGAGTACGCGGCATCGACGGGGGAGCCTGCCTGCCGCATCTGGACCCGCGGTATGTTCGGACTAAGGTACTTCGAATTCAGCTACGTTATTAACATAGCTGAATTTGCGTACCTTAGTCCGAAGTGGGGGGTTAGTGTGGACCAGGCCTTTTTGTTACAATTCTCTTTGGGACTCCTACTATTCCCCAGCCTCTTCTGACTCCCTCCACCCCAAATGGGCTGTAGCCATAAGCTACATTTTAGCCCAAATCTTCCCATTCTTTTTAGCCTACAAATGACACTAGATCCTACTCAGTACTGCATACTTCAGTTCTTCCCCCACCATAGCTAATCTGCAAGAACACTTGCATGTTTATCACTTTTAATGTCAATTCTTTTCTTTTCTCCTACTGGATCTTCATCCATGTCATTTTTCCTTTTATGAGTTGCTGTGCCCAGCTTGAAAGTCTTCTCTCTTTTGCCTCTTTCTGTTAAGCATTTTATGACACTTTGTATGAAGGCTGCTATGTCAAGATAAGTTGTACTGTTGTGTGATTCAGAACCCGCAGAGTTAATTCAAATGAAATGAAATTGATGTTACTGTGACACGGTGTTCATTGGTGTCTAATTCTAAAATGCGAAAAGCTCCCAATGATTTATTTGCAATGACTGCAGGATTGGGCCTTAAATTGTTTTATATGTTGAGTCATACATCAATCACTGTTTCAGGTTGACAACATTTTTAAATGTGGCTGTACTATCACTCAACTGTTCTACCCACTTTGTGCGCCATTACAGCCTTCCACAAAGTCAAAGGGCACAATACTGTTATAAATAGATGCCAAAATGTTCTATGCGTAGGAAGTAGAACACAATTGACAATTAAGCTACATAGAGATGTCACATGCAGTAGACTGACTGTATTAAAAAAAATTGCTGTTGTAGCTTCACATTGGAATAGATGTCAATCATTTGACACTTAATTGATATCACAATTGTTGCCACAGAACATTTTAATACTGTATTGTGGAAGATTTTATGAATTGTTTGATAAACATTTTAGATGTCTTACTTGTTTCTTGTTATATACTATTATAATGCAAAAGTTTTTTTTAAAAATATAAAAATAAAGGGCCTTTTTCTCATTTACGCTAAGGCCCTTTAACACCCCTCTGGGAGAACAAAATGACATTAAAGTGGAACTGAATGAAACTGACACATAGTAAGGTGTGTTAACTCTAGCAGGGTGGTGTAAAGAAGTCTTAGTGTAACTGAGAATCAAGCCTCAAAGTTGACTGTGCAGTCATCAATGGATGATCTTCTTTACAATATCTCTGCTGCACACATATTGGCCAGCGAGATCCAAATCATTACGCTGGTGTTTAGTTTAGAGAAAATTAGAAATGTAGTTTAGAAAGATATTCTAATCTAGCTTCTTTTGTAGGATTTAGATATCCAACTGTAGGCTGACCTTCTTTCCCCTCTTGCCTACAAAAAGAATGTGGTAAGGGATTTGTACCTCAAATTAGTGACCTGGCTATAGAACTGGTAGGATTGTGAATAATATTAATTGCAAATTTGGGCAATTTTTCCTCAAATAATTATTCACAACGTTTTTATCATTATTATTAGACAGCTTTACTTGACCACTTGAAGCGGGGTTGTGAGAATTCACTCAGCTCCATTCTCTGCTGACATAAGATCCAGTGAGGTTTGTTATACTGTGTAATATTGCCACACTACAGGGAAATGTGAGGCACAAAGCTAAAAGCCAAAGTTTTCTCACCACCCTAATTTTGGTGATATTAGACAGCGAAACCATTAGCCCAATCCTGCATGCCTGAGTCATGCAAAACTTCCATTGCTGCCAGTGTGAGTTTTGCATTAGCAAGTATTGAGCCTCATCATCCTATACTATTGTATTGGAATTATAAAATGATCTCCTAAAAATAAATAAATACTGGGGAGAAAAAATTTTTTGCTTTTCATTCTTACATGTCTAAACTGTGGTGATACTGTACATCACCATAACAGACTTATTTTTACTTTTGTGAATGTCACTTTATAATTCTAGCAAAACACAAGGCAACCTTTGCATTCTGAATGTTATGAGCCTCTAGTCCTCAAAATATCTCCCAAGATTAAAAAAATTATTACAAATCCAGAGAGGCAAACTGAATATTCCAATATAGTTAAAAGAAAAATCTGTTTAAGTATTAATATTGGACATTTAATACTTTAACATTAAATTCTTCTACTATTTCTTTGCTGAGTTTGGAAGAGGACAGTTCTTGGTAATGTCACAATATCATGACATGTCATAAATGCTTTTTAAAAACTTGGCGTTACCAGACACAACAACATTATTTTTTAAGGCTACAATGTTACATTCAGCGAATGCAGTTTGATTCTATCCTGACTTTTATGAAAAAACTAAAAAGGTACAGTATGCCAAAGCAGAAAAATTGATTTTTGTTTGATCAATATATTCTGTATATTTCTTGATTTCTTTATATGGAATGCATTTAATATTTATTTTGCAGCTTTGAACTTCTGTGTTTTGGGGATTTGGTGGTGGTGTTTTGTTTTTTTGTTTTTTGGTGTTATCAACCTACTGTATTTAGACCTGAAAAAATGAAATAACTTTTGAAAGACAAATACAATTTTCTTTTTAACATTAACATGTTTTTAGTTCCTAATGGAGAAAAAAAAACAGAAAGAAAAAGCACTTCATTATGTCACAGTATGTACAGAAGAAAGTTAAAAAGTTACTTCATTTCTCATACATTTGGGACCCTATTCTCATCTAGTGTAAATCCACATAGTCCCATTGAAGTTCGTGGAGCTATGTGGATTTACATCAGTGAGGATCTGATCCTTGAAATCTTCTCTGCAGCAAAGGGAACTCTTACCAGCAGTACTTGAAGACTTGTGAGTTGTGACTGCATGTTACTTGAAAGACTTACTTAAACTATGTTTTTGGTGCAAGCAGTTGTTGTACACGATTTCATGTTTATGTAGCAAGATGCATTGAAATGTTGATAATAGTGTTGAAACATACATGTAAAGATTGTTGTTGTGGAAATTGTCTGTTCTGTTATATTTTTCTTGTGTGTCTCATCTGTTTAGAACGTAAATTTTCATTTTTTTTATCGTCCTAACTGAATAAGGCTAAATGAATACTGTAATTGAAAATATATTTTAAATCTTGTCATGAGTTTTTAAAAAAAGACTATTACAAATTGTATCATTCCTGATTACACAGAACTTTGTGGGTGGTTTTAAATAAATTTTATACTTCTATTTTGCACTCAGTAGTCTAATTTTTCTTTCCTATCTTTATTAAATCGTTATGTTTTGTAAATATGCATTTCAAAATAGCAATACTATTTTTGTGTTTCCAAACACAAATAAAAAGAGTAGATTCCTGATCATATGTGGCCTGATCCTGCTAAGACAAAATGCATGTTGAAGTCATTTGAGGAGGACAGGAGGACTGGGCCACTACAGGCCCCCATTCCCTGCATCTTGTTCCAGTATCAGGGCCATAGTATGTAATGTAGAACAAAATCTTACACCCATATAATTGAACTTATTGCTGAAACAAATAGTATTTAAAATTTACTTTTATGTAAACGTTTATTTTATCAAGCAATAAATACTGATTCCATAGCTAGGAATATTTTGGTATTGTAGCACATATGAGGATGCTAATAATCTTTCAGCCAAATATGCTGTGCCTTGGAGGCAGTTATGCTCACCAACATCATGGTAGTCTCTGGATTCTGTACACTGAATACATCTTTTCTCTTTTATAATTAGTAAAATAAAAGCAATTCCTTTTCATCTTATTAAGGAAGGGGTTAAAAAAAAAATAGTAGTTGTCATTAGTTTTCTTATAAAAGTATTCAGTTTTGTGAAGTATTTCCCCAACAAAATTTTCCAATCTTATCATTAACACTTTTGGTTATATTTGGGTATTTATTTATGGTGAACACAAACCGACTGATTCACCCCTGCTGGAGTCCAGGAGTACAGTTTGATCCCATCTAACCCTATGGGCTAGCTGCATTGGAGGGGGGAATCAGCAAGTGGAATCAGTATCTCTTGGGATTCCTGGCCCTTCTCTCACCAATCCCTGCTTGTTTATTTGCAGGGCTGAGGTATGCAGTACAAAACCCCGCAGCAACAGATGTGGTCAAAAATTTTGAATTCTTGTTTTTCAGCAAAAAAGACAAAAATGTTAGCCAACATTGTTGCAAAAAGTGCCCCACAGCAACTCTCAGGCTTGAGGCTCTGCTCTCACTACTGCCATTAATACAGTACTACATAGAAAGAAATTCTGTTCTGAGGAGTCTGTGACCATTCAGGTTATTTTTCTCCTTTTGTTTATTTTTATTTTTTTCAGTTACAAAAATTCAGTCCAAAAAGCTTATACACCTCTACCCCGATATAACGCTGTCCTCGGGAGCCAAAAAATCTTACCGCGTTATAGGTGAAACCGCGTTATATCGAACTTGCTTTGATCCGCCGGAGTGCGCAGTCCCGCCCCCCTGGAGCGCTGCTTTACCGCGTTATATCCGAATTCGTGTTATATCGGGTCGCGTTATATTGGAGTAGAGGTGTATTATCAAGTTCTTTCTGAAAACTGGAACCCCCAAAAGTTAGGAAATTCTACTGGTCTGAGGTTTCAGTTACAGGAAGGCTCCTTTCCAATCTGGGCGGATACAGGCCTGTGGCTTTTTATAGTGACTGATCCACCAGCCTTGCCCCCACTTTTTCTCCACATCATACTTAACAACTCTTCCAACAAATACATATTTTCCACAGCCAAATATACACTTTATGTTAAGAGTTGGAGGCAGATTATTATCTGAATATGTACAATGAATTTTCACATGTCAATATTGTAAAACATGTATGAAGGGTAATAGAATATTTATGTACCTTTAATTTTTTAGGGTCGTAGGGCTTTAAATTGTTGTGTTCTCGTCACATATTTTGCATATGAGTTACATTAGTTATTGCAGCAACTCCAAGTTAATTTTTTTTTGTAGGGGCTATCTTTCAGTGTTTAGAAGCATCCCACTATCTGATAACTACACTGAAGGAACATGATACTGCAGTTCAAATACTGTCTGTGATATCTTAATGATTTTTATGCTGGTCATAGACAGATTTCCATTGAATACTGTTGGTTCATATTTTTGTAAATAACCCTCCAGAGAATCCATTGTAGAACAATCTTTAGGATTATTCATTGAGGGTTAAATTCTGCGAAGTGTAAAGGGCACACAAAGTCCTACATGCATCTAAACTTGACTTACATCTTAAAATGGGAGTTAAGTAGTAGGCAGGGCTTTGCAGGGACCTCCTGCACTACAGTGAATTTTAAACTCAGACCTGATTTTTTTTTTAAACCACAAACAAAATTGTGCTTTAGCTAATGCTGTTTTGGGTTAAGAATTGACATACGTGCTTTAATGTAAAAAAAAAAAATACTAAGGAAACCTGCTATGTGTTTTGGATCCATGACACACTGAAATAAATGTAAAAATTTTTTTTAAATCTAATCCCAGACATGACATTAGCTACTGGTTGAACAATGACCCTGTGTTTTCCGAAGGCGAATCTAAATCACTCCACCATCTGCTCACAATCTGATCTACTTTTCTGAATGGTCATAATCCTGGTAGAACTTCTTCTGCTTGTATACCAGACAAAAGTTACCCAAAATTCTTAACTAAAGCATTTCTTCCAAAGGGCAGAATCTGAACCTTCATCCCTGCTATATTCTGCTGCCCAGCTGCTCTCCTAACAAATGGGTAGTATTTCTCACCTGTGCCATTCAGAGGAGGTCCAAGGTTACTTGTAGAGGCTGCAGGATGGAGTTGCACCTCTTCCATTTAGGCCACCAGAAATTTTGCCTCCTGCTGCAGAAGTTGGCTGTTCAGTTTCTTGTGACCATTTTGTTTTACAACCTTAAGTTGTATCCTTTTTCATATAATAGCAACTTTGGTTCAGCTTCTAGCACTGCTGTCCCTCAATTAGGGAAACTTTGTAGCACTAAGGGTATAGCCCTCTGGTTCCTCAGGTGCAGCCCCCCTTCAGCAGGCTCCCTCTACGTCCCCACCACAGTAGTGGAAAAGCCCTGCAAGCACTGAGTCAGGTGATGGTCCAAAAGGTGTTACAGACAGCTTTTCAGAAGCCACCGAGGATGATCTGGGTCCTGCTGCTCCAAGACCCAACTCTCACTCTGCCAGAGCATGAGACTTTGAGTTGGACTGTGCAGCAGGTCCTCGACACTCCCACCACACTGTGGTCATGAGACATCTCAACCAGGAGCATGAGGATTCCCAAGGAGAGGAGAACTCCCCACTGCCTGCTCAGGTGTAAGTGTTCCAAACGGCAGAGATTCCAGGTCTCTAAAAAGGCAAAAGCAAGCATCCCCTTTGCACGGAAATAATTTGCATTGTTAATGGGCAAGTGGTTTTAAAATCACAGTTTATACTTTGTCTCCTTTGCCCTCCTACCTTGAGGAAGTGTTTGCTGGGGTATTTTTCCTGAACAGAAGCTGTCACTGTGCTCTGTATGGGACTCCCTGCAGCATGTTTGGGCATGAGGAGAAGCCTGTTATTTCAATGAAGCCAGGCCTCCAGCTGCAGCAAAATAGGAAATGGGCTTGTCTGGCTTTCAGCCCTGCAGATCCTTGCTCTGCCAGGGAAGGAGACTCGGAATGCAGGCAGCCGCAGAATAGGAATTGTGCCACTCTGCTTCTCAGCCAACAAACACTTGATCTTCCAGGGAAAGAAGCTCAGACCTGAAAGGTGGGGAGGGGTCCCACTCCATAAGCTGGCCAGAACAGAGGCACATAAGGACTCCATTCCCCATGCAGCTGTGTTATCATGGGATTACAGATGGGTAAGTGAAAAAGCCTTTCCCAGGTTCAAAATGGCTCCTGATTTACCATGTAAAGCCCCATGAGGTACTAGGTTTCTCCTAAACTATTCAAATGTGTGCTGGGTAGGGGAAGAAGGCAGACAACCTCCCAGGGTCCAGGGACCTTCTAGTGGGCTATTCCCACAATCAAGGTATTTGTCCTAGTACCCTCCATTAACTATCTCTTGTAAATAGCCAATGGGCAGTACCAAACACACACTAACCCTGACCAAAAAAACCCAAACACATCCCAAAACACCGTTGACTCTCCGAAGACAGGAAGACAGTGGCTTGCATGAAATTTATTAATTTTCATAATAATAATTAAATAACTTCCTGCTCAAGCAAAATTAGAAACAGCGTTTCCCAGACTCTCTTCCTTTGAGGACAACATAAGATCCAAATGAAGTCTTCTGATTAAAACCAAATGTTAAACTGAAATGTTACATAAAAACAAAGACATATTCATAAGTTTGTGAACCGATAGTTGGCTCAGCAGAACCTGTCCTAGTGAAAGGCACAGACACACCTTCAGAAGGGGACTTCCTTCCAAAAGATCTCATAAACCATCAGAGTAAGGACATGACATTGAAATTTCAAAGCCATTGAGACCAAACCTATTTTCTATACATAGTAAAGAAAATCTATGTGGTGGCAGGTGGCTTTAATAGAACGAGCATGCATAGGCAAGCCAGCATGCTCCGCTGTATGAAAGCCAACATTCCGTGGCAGCTGGCAGGGGAGCCTCCAGACGTGTCAGTCACAGGAAGCCTCCAGACATGTGTGTGTGAAGTGAAGGGGTTGGGTAGAGAAAGGGGTTTTTAGTGATTGTCTTGCTGCTTTGTGACCTACAGTCCCACTACTGCAGAGGAGAGATGTCTCCAGGCTGTATTGCTCCTGTCCTACAATATAATTCTGTCCTGTTTCCACATAATGGGCTTTAAATAACTAGCTGAAACATGTTAGATTTTAATTCCTTGTTTTTTTTAAAGAAACCCATCACTTCTTTTTTATTCCATTGTTATTTTTTTTTATTCAAGACTTTATCATTTCAGCTCATTCATATTATTAATCAGAGCGTTTGGGAGGATTTGCTCCATAGCTGAGGCAACAGCTGGTCCAATATTAATTGAACCTAGCAGGGCTGTATGCAAAAATCTGTACTTTGACTGTACTTGCACTGCTTCTGTCTGTACTGCAGCTTCCCTTGTGAAGAGAGGTTTTCATTACCCAGAGTAAGAGCCTTCTCCTCTATAGCATAGCCACCATCTTGAGCAGCCTTCCTCTATTGCCTCATTCTCCTTCAAACTCACTCTCTCACTCACTTTTCATCTAATTTAAAAATTCATCCAGAACCATATGTTGTCCATTCCTTTTAACTTTTTTGTCTACTAACATATTTATGTTAACTTTGTGGGCTGAGTCATCCCTGTTGTCATTCCATGGAAGTCAGTGGCTGAACCAGGCAATTACTGTAATAATTAATTCTGTGAAACATTATGGGATATAGTTTGTATGAGCAATGGTATATAAAATGAAGTCATATGGTATACTGACTTGGAAAATTACTTTGTGGGGTGTGGGTCTAATTTGGAAATCATTGTGTGAAGCTTTTAAAGCTTGTCTGAGCGAGAGTGTGTTAATTATTTGTACTTCCTCCAGCGTTCATTATATTTATTAAAGGTAAGCATACCTTGGCCACTTGGTTCTACCACCTGTCAGCTGTAGGAACTTTGCCAACTCAGGTAACTTGAGCTTTGTTATATCTGGGTGAATTGTAGAGAAGGCTGATTGTGCACTACTATATGCATCTAGTTAAGAATTGCATCTGAATGGCATAAACTAGAGCAGAATGCAACCATCCTCATTTTTAATACAGAGTTCTTAGCTGGGGAAGCTGTGAGTACCAGCTGGCAATGTAATCTGCTACATCAAGATGGATCACCATGAAACTCTCAGTCTCACTGAGTGTAACAGAGTGACTGTCCCCTTAAGGTAGTGAGGACTAGTGGTCAATCCAACACCTGTTTATGGTTGAAGGGCCTGGGATCAGGAGCCTTGTGGAGTGGGTGGGGCAAGGCTCCCATCTCTCCCAGCCAGTCAGGACAAAGAAGGCTGTATATATACACTGGGAAGAAGGCTGTATATATACACTGTCTCTTCCCTCAGAATGGAGGAGGAGATAAAAAACAGGTGGAGTGTGAGCAGACTTTTGCATCCTTGAGACTGGCGTTATGAAATCTCAAAGAATATATAATTTTGTAGCCATTACAACAGCTGAACTGGCAGGAGTAACATTAGCATTCAAATGGATAAGGGACATATAGCCTAGCTGCACCTGTTATCTTTTCAGATTCTCCATTTAAAGGGGGTACCTCAGAAAGCAGGCATGATCTAAAACATTAAATATTGTTTTTGACAATAGCGTAGTAGGCTTCAACATGAACAAAATACTCGCCTGGATTACAGCACACACTGAGATACCTGGCAATGAAATGGCAGATAAAGAAGCAAAAAAATATTTTAAAATGGAGAAATTGATATGAAGATTCCTTTGAGTAAGGGGGAATTTAGGAGCTTAGTTTTTAAAAGGATTTTAAAAGGAATGGCAAGAATTGTGGATCAAGGAGAAAAGAGGAAGAAGATTCTATGAAGTGTGCCCTAAAGAGAGGATAATGCACTACTCCAGAGTTATGAAAGGATCAGTGAAGTACTTGTATTTATACTGTTAACTGGTCACTGTGGTTTGAACAATACTTTTTATTGATCAGAGACACAAAGATGGGCTATGTAACACATGTAAGGTTAAAGAAGCAGTTGAACCCAGGAAAGAAAGGCTCTTTCTGAAGAATTCAGAAGCTTTAAGGTGACAGAATATACTATGAGGGGTATAGTGAGAGTATTGGGAAAGTAGGGTAACATTAAAAAAACTCTATTATTAGAGCAGGGTAAGAGTGTAGTCAGGAGTGCCGGCAGCTTTTCTGCCGCCCTAGGCGGCGGAAGGTCCCGCCCCGAAATGCCGCCCCCCACAGAGGTGGCGGAAGGTCCCGCCGCCGAAATACCACCGCGATCGTGCCCCCCAAATTGTAGCGCCCTAGGCGACCACCTAGGTCGCCTAATGGGTTGCGCCGGCCCTGAGTGTAGTGGCATAAACATACCGGAAATATCGTAGGTGGCAGTTAGATTCAGTAGATGAGTCTGCTTCACAGTAACACATAAGAGGAATGGAGCAGACAGCAGTAGGGGAAGGACTGCTAGCAGTAGACCTCTTAGCCTAGGGAGGTAAGGGAAAGAATGATAGAGGCAGCTGCTGAAAGAGTTCCTGGAGGAAGCCGCTGGGCAAGCTGCTAGAGGAGGTGCTGAGAGTTCAGAAATACAAGCCACAAGAAATTACAATCATACCACCTGCGTAGGGTTGCCAACTTTCTATTGGCACAAAACCAAACACCCTAGCCCTGCTCCCTCCCCGCAGCCCCACCCCCTCCCCCTCCCCAAGACTTCCTGTGTAATCTGATCTTGTTTAATAACCCGTGGCCCTTGAAGCCAAGGGGAGACACTGCACAACCTCTGGCCCCTGAAGCCAAAGGGAGGCCAGGATTGAGAAACACAGGACCCAAGGAAAGAGGGCCGGGCAATCCCTGAACCCAAGAGAAGAGACTTGGACAGAGAGCCTTTATTTCAAGTTTATTTGAACTTACTAAAGCTGAACCCCAGCAGGGAAATTTTGTCTTTAACTCTGGACTGTGCCCTGCAAGAAGAGAAACTGAAGCAGGGTGCCACAGAGACATACTTGGCTAGCAGGAGGCAGTACAGGGCAGGTTACCCTTTTACATTGTCACACCTTTGTACATGATACAGATGAAGGCAGCTGTGAGTTGCATTGTAAAACTCTGTGGGCTGTGGTTCAGCCATCCGGCAGATAGGGTTCCTTTCTGAAGGAAAGTCAGACTGTCTTCTCCTATCCATACACTTCTAATTTCAATGTAAAGAAAAAACAAGTTACAAGAATAGGATAGATTACATGATCAGATCACACAGGAAGTCTGGGACTGAGTCAGGAACTGAACCCAGATCTCTGGAGTCTAATCCAGGGCCCTATCCACTACATCAGGGATTGGCAACCTTTGGCATGCGGCCCATCAGGGAAATCCACTGATAGGCCAGGACAGTTTGTTTACCTGCAGCATCCGCAGGTTCGGCTGATCGCAGCTCCCACTAAAGCAATATGGTTTGGAGCATAGGATGCATACATGTGTGAAGACACTGGAATAGAAAGTTTTAGAAATGGCTTCCTAATGTTTACAGATATAATATACAAAATCATTACTATTGTTGTAATTTGTACTTGTTTTTTAAGTTTGTTTTTTAAAAAGAGCAATGTTTTTTACTTATGTAATGAGGGAAATGGAAGAATGAGATAAATGCTTTATGGACCCTTAAAATACAGTGGGGCAATGCGCGTGGGCTCTTGCAGGGACTGTGATCTGTGTGTGCTCCTGTGTTGGGAGATGTAACTGGGAAGGACGCAGCCTGCAAGAAGCAACTAGGAAAAGTCAGAATTCAAAGAACAAATAAAGTTGCCCTTTAAAAACAAAGCATGGCCAGCATCAACAGAAATTGAAAGAAACAGGACAACCTAAAGGGATTAGAAATAAATATCACGCACTATTTTGGAAAAAGGAGAATTTAAACATCTCACAATTACCAAAGAAAACAAAGTGTCAAAGTAAAATTAATCAGCCACTCAAATTGAACAGAACATTGAAACAATTGTTAATCAGCATTTTAAATGCTCTTCTCACCAAAATTAGTGGGAGGCAGTTTATCCATACTAGACATGCAAATTATCCATCCCCAAAAGGATAAACGCAAAGGTGTAGCCAGAGACACTGTCTAAACTGTGAATGGGGAAACCGAAATAAATGCTCTGACATAAACAAATTCCAAGTTAAGGCAGCAAACTCCATTCTTAGCTTACTCCATTTTAAGACTCTATGGCAGATCATTACATGTAACCTAGTTTCACGGCTCTTAAAAATAAAAGGATAATGTTAAGGGGTTAAACCTCAACAGAGCTGTTGTAATCTTCAGCTCTAATTTAAGATATCTGTGAGCGACAGCCCCACCTAAGACAAAAAGAGCATATAATCTCCCCTAGTAATTTGGACTTGGGGGGACAGAGAGAGAGAGAGAGAGAGAGAGATCGATCGATCGATCGATCGATCTACAAGGCATTATCTGTATGGGTGGGACAGAGACAACACAGAAGCAAAGGGAGAAAGCCAATCAGACAGCCTAGAAGCACAGTAAGGAGGCCTTGAGTTAAACCTAGGAGGAAAAGCTTTTGGGGTACAGAATGTTGGCTGAAAAGGTAGGTTTGAAACAGCAAAAAGAGGAACTGTCACGTGCTATTTGATTCCTACTGTGTTCAGAAAAACAGGACTTTGTATATTCCTTGTAGATACAGGGCCGGCTCCAGGCACCACCGGAGGAAGCATGTGCCTGGGGCGGCACATGCTAAGGGGCAGCACAGTCTGGGCGGCTTTTTTTTTTTTTTTTTTTTGCTTGCTTCGGGCAGCAAAAATGGTAGATAAATCAGGCTGCATAGAAGAAAATACCAGACTCCCTTGTCAGTTTCTGCTCCCAACTGGAACACCTACTGGGCCCTGATTTTAGATTAGGTTAAGTTAACTCTGATTTTTTTCCTTGTGTCTGTGGCTTCAAGCCAGACAAGACACACTTTTGTCAAATATTTAATATAATTCCATGTACCAAAATGTTTAACAATGGGTGTTTCATGCATTCAGGGAATATAAAGCTTCAGTATATTATGCAATTTCAAGAAAAGCCTGAGATAAAAACTATTGTGCAAGAACACAACATAGTTCATTTGTTCAGCAGATTGCACACTATTCCTGTTCTTTATGATTCAAGTGTAAAGGAAAAAATACTTGCCTTAACTTTGATTGATGAAACTCAGGTTTTCCTGGCACTGTAGGACAGCTGGAAATGTATTTGAATCTGATTTTTTTTTCCCTGATTTTTTGAAAAAGGTGCATTAATAAACCTATCAACAGCTACAGAGGACAGGTTCCAGTAATAACACTTATGTAGCTAAGGAATAGCACAGAAATGTAACTCCATGTTTTTTTATTTGGGTTACACATCATAAGTACAGTGAAATAACTACCTCCCTGTGGTATAGCCAATAGAGCTAGCTTAGCCTTTTAAAAAAATTTTTTTTTTACTTAGCATAACCCAAGGAACCTACAGGCTTGTATCCTGTAAGACACTGGCTTAAGCAGGTTAGCATAAGTGAAGCAGGCCTAAGACCCTTAGCACAGATAAAATGGCCTGACAGTTACCCTAGATTTTGGGAAACTGGGAATAGCTTGCTTAAGAGGAGAGTTAGTACATAACAATACCAGGCAACCCACTGACCCTTCAGCTCTTCATTGTGATTATCTACCACTGACCTTTGGGCATTGGGGTCTAGAGACCATTGGACTCATTTGCATGCCAGGGACAGAGCTGGTCCTTTGTCGCTTACCTCCAGATCCCTAAGGAAGGGTGTGAGTATATGAGCATATGCAAGGAATGTTTGTTTGTGATTTTTGGAGCTTTCTTGTCTTTACTGATTGTGTTAATAAAAGTGGTTAAGGCTTTGCTTTGCCATACACCCTGGGATTCCCAACAGGTTATTGAACTCCTTTGTTTTAATTCTGTTGTGTCTGATTCTGGAACTAGAACCCTCCTCGTTAAATTGGTACCAGTTGGTAACCAATACAGTCATTAACCATTAAAGAATCAGGCTACAGTAGTTAGAAAACTGTCTTGCACATCATGGAAGGAAAGGTCCTAAAATTAAAGCATTTACTGATCACTGTTAATCTTCATGGCCACAGCCTCACCTGTTAATGTGAAACCATTGATTTCAGTGTTTTGGTAATGAATTTTATAGACTGCCAAAATTATGCCCACTAGAACAGGGATATTTTCCCCCCATTTTGTCCCAAAATGTTGATTGGCTGAAAATTACATCTGGTTTGGGTTTTGCTCAACAAAAACTAAGCCTTCTCAAGCCATCTCTTATATGTGCAGGGTTTCATTGCTGGCACAGCTGTAGCTGAGGTACCTTGGAATATTCTTATTCTAGATCTCCATTACCACAGCAAGGTAATTAGGTAAACATGGACTTTTTCCATGGCAACCACTATACACTAGTCATGGCAGAAGTGTTCTGCTATATTATAGCTCCCATACAGTGGAGTTCTACAGTCTCTCCTACGGGAGCTGCCTTTCTGAAGAGTAACTGCAAAACAGTTTGTGCTTGAACAGGAATTAGGCATGCTTGCCCTTAGCGCATATGCTCATGCTTCATGTCTTATAAAAAATTTGGCCCTCTTGTCAGTTTAAAAAGAAGGATAATCCATTACACTGGTTCCTTGTGGTGCCTAATGCCTGGAAAACAGGCCCTCATGTTTCAGTAGTGTATAGTACAACTTGTGTCAAAAGGCACTGTCAATTGTTGTTTTATTTGTAGCTGAAATCCCAGAGGTCCACTTAGACTGTAAGACCCTCATGACAGTTGTAACAGATACAGCCATTTCCTGCAATATCCTTGGGAGACCTTACTGAATTAAGTTTAAGTGTCTTTGGGAAGATCTGTTATATTAAGTGAATTGTTTATGTATTCTTGTTGGCCAGGATTGTATGCAACCTCTCAGGGGGGTGAGATGTGAGACCAGGGGGTTCAAAGGACTATATTGTGCCAGCCAAGAATGGGCTTTAGGAACAAAAAGTATTAAGTGGTTTTCCTGGGAGATATCTAGGGGAGATAAATGCAAATGTCCTATGTGTTTATAAAGCACAAAGGCCCATAAGATTTATCTAGACCTCTGTGACAGAATATACCCATGTTCATGCTCTACACACTACTATAATAATGTTTGTATAAGGTCTGCCTTCTGAGGTACCCTTTTAACACTCAAATTGTTGATCAATAATATTACTCTTGGGGGAATTCTGTGCTATTGTATGTGCATAATTAATGAGCCATGCACATTTTTATTTTTTTGTGTGCAGAAAAAAGCTTCTGCTGAAATGTTGCTGCAGTTCCACCTTTTGCCCACCAGAGGGTACTGTAGCAATAGAACACAGCAGCAGCTCCTAGCCAGCTAGGGAAGAGAAAGAGCCTGCCTTTTTTGCAGTGCCTGTCAGGCCAACTCAGGAGACAGGGGTTATGGAGAGACAGACAGCATGGAGTGCTGGAGGGGTCAGACGGTACTCATAAGGGCTAGTGGGGGAGGACAGACTGGGTCAGCGGCTGAATGGGAGTGGAGGCACAGGGCCACATGGTGATGGGGCAGGGAGTGCAGAGCTACATAGGGACAGGGGAGTGGCTGGGTGAGGGCACAGACACATGGGGACAGGGAGTTCAGGGACACATAGGGACAGGGGAGTGGCTGGGTGATGGCACAGAGACACATGGGGATGGGAGGAGTAGATGTTTGAGTGGGGGTAGAGGGACACGTGGACGGGGGTGCAAGGGCACATGGGGATTGGGGCAGATGTGCCTGATTGAACGGGAGAGGCTAGGGGTCAGCCAGGGTCTGCATGGGGGGAAGCAACAATCCCTCCCTGCCTCCCCAAAAAACCTGTTCCATACTTTTCCCACCCATACCCAACCCCCCTCCAAGTTCACACCCTGGCTTTTCCCCAGCAATTTACTTCTCTCTCAGCTCCTCCATTACCCCTGACTCCCCCCAGCCTTTGCACTGCTTCTGAAGGGTGCAGGAAATATGGTTCTGTATTGTAGTTTAAATGAATTTTTACTCAGAGTTCTGTATTAATATGCCTAGTACGGAATCTATTTGTCAAAAAAACATTCCCTGAATCTTTTTTGTTGTCTGTATTGTTACAGACATACTTGCTGACAGGTATTTTGAAATAAATGACCAAAAATAATTGAAACTGGTAATTATATGGTGTTATTTTGAAAAATAAAATGCATAATTTTGCATTATTTGAAAATATTGTGTGCAGAATTTTTAATTTTTTGGTGCAGAATTCCCCAAGTAATAATATCATGGCAAAATGCATGTGGCAGCATTATACGTGAAGTTATAAAACATAAGCTGACATGACTAAAAGTATATTTTCCAGACAAGTCTGGGGAGTGGCCAGACCAGTTCCTCAGCCACAAAGGCCAAGCTGATGCCTCAGTCAGGTGTAAACAAGGCTGATGGACCATTACCTGCTAAGTGGCTGTTCTCTGGCAAGAAAGCAGGCAGGGTCTTAAAATCTACATTTTAGCAAAGAAACACCATGGAGTTTCCTTCCACATAGGCTCCTTGTCTCTCCCATAGAAATGCTTTTCAAGAGGGGAACAAACTACAAAAAAGTGACAGACCCCCCCAGGGACCCCCTGTCCCTCCCTGCCCATTACCTTCTCTGGAAGCAGCTATTCAACTCTGGTGAAGAGGTCCTGACCTGAAAGAGTTTGGTCAGTAATCTTGCTGGAAGCATGTGGTGAGAAGTTTTGCTTCAATATATTAGAGTTTGTTAGGCACTAGTAAGTGATTTATCTTTATTTTTCTTGTAACCATTTCTGAATTCTAGGTCTCATTACTTGTACTCACTTAAAATCTCTCTTTGTAGTTAATCAACTTGTTTTACTGTTTTATCTAATCCAGCGTGTTCACGATTAAATGTCTGGGTAACCCCCTTTGGGGTAACAAGTTGTGAGCATATGATTCCTTTAAAGGAATAACAGACTTGATATATTTATACTGTCCAAGAGAGGGCAGGCTGTACAAGACAAATTTCTGGAGGAAAATTTGGGACTGGGAGTGTGTTGGGGGTCACCCTGTAGTAATCTTTAAGGCTAGTAGTCGCAAGGTGTGGCTTGCTGACTGCACCGCACACAGTCATAGCTGGGCATGACTTTCATGCTGATGGCTATAGTAGCAAGGCATTGTAAAGGGCACCCCAGGCTGCAGGGCAGGGGTGAGACAGCTACACGTTGATCTGAATCGTGCCCTGGTATGTCACAACATCTAAGGCACATTTTGAAGATATTAAAGATTGATTTAATGACCAACTGTTGCTAATTATGCCATGGGTGATCAGGCCTAGTGGTGAAGGCAAGAATTTAGCCTACCAGTTAGAGTTGCATCCAGGGTGGGCAGAGTCCAGGAAACAAACTGAGGGTCAGTACTGGAAGGGCAGAAGCCAAATGCCAGAGCGGGTAAATCAGAGTTGTAAGCCAAAGACAGCCAGGGATCAGTATGAGGACAGACAGACAAGCCAAATACCAGAACTGGAGGGTCAACTGGAGTCTTAATCCAGAGGTAGAGCAAGGGGCTGAAGCAAGAGGAGGGGAGACTGGAACAAGGGCTGTACCAAGATCAAGCACAGCTGTAGGCATGGTACACCTTGAGTAGCCACTGAATTGCTCTGGGGGCCAGGCTTGTGAGCAGTGCTGCTAAACCAGCAGCGGGTCAGGGGCTGTGGCCACTCAGAGTTCTAAGGCAGTGCAACAGGGTCAGTCAGGGAGCAGGCCAGCTGCTGTGCTGTTCCTAACTGGGCTGGTCCTTGACACCAACCTGTGAGGTCTTTAAACAAAGAAATTAATTTATTAATTTTTCCAAATACAATAAATATGCCAAAATACAAGATTCACCACAACACAAAGTAAATAAAGAGGATTAGGATAGAGAGGGGAGGGGAAGCAACATATCTATCTTTAGATTCTATCTTAATCATAGACCTCTAAAAAGTCAGCACAAATTGCTTTGAATTTGTCAGGCATTCCCTTTCTGTGGAGGGACAGTCGCTTGTTAGCTGTAAGGTTAGCCATATCACCAAGCCAGGCATCAATATTTGGTGGGGATCAACTTTTCTATTTTTGCAGGATTAATTTTTTTAAGCTACCACAGCTGTATGTTGGAGCCATGCTGCCTCATTACCACATTATCTTCACCTATCAAGGACATATCCAATAATTAAATTTAAGGGGGAAGACTCCAGCTTAGTACCCAATATCAAATTGGTCCTCTGACCCACCTCATACCTGAAATTCTTGATATGGGGGCACTCCCAAAAACATATGAGCTAATGTAGGAATAGACCAAGGGAATTCCATTCCCAGGAGCAATCAGCATTTATAAGGCCCATTACTATTAGCATCTGTGGGGACCAGTATATATTAAAATATGTTTTGGTGAATAAGCTGTAGTATCAGGTCTAAAGTAGTTTTTTTAAACTTAGATACAATTGTATTCCATTGGGTCAGAGGTAGTTGCTGAAATATGCTTACACAACTGGGAAGCAATTTGACTGGGAATTGCTTATATTCTCAGATGAATATGGAGTTTCCATACAAAGGGAGATGCAAACGAAGAAAGCCCCCCACCCTCCCCTACACTGCAGCATCACCAAAAAATCCTGTCCCATGCCTGCCTAACAGTGAAATGGAGAAGGAAAGACATCACAACTTTATTTTGTCAGGTTTCAGACGAGCACCACAGAGCCCATGCCTTTTCACAGCAAAAGGACACCACACTGTGTTTCTTCAAATGCCAAACTGCATCCTTCTCCACTCACATTTCCCCTAGCTTGGGCAGCATGGCTCAGTGTGGGGAGAGGCCAGATACCAGGAACACAGACAATAAAAATTTCATAATCTTCCAAGGAAGAAAGGACTGCGGTGACTAACTTTTCCTCAGCCAATGAATTCCCTCCTGCTTTCAGGATGTAACCGCAGGGCCGCCCAGAGGATTCAGGGGCCCTGGGATCTTCGGCAGTAGGGGGCCCCTGACTGGAAGGAACCCCCGCCACCGAAGACCCAGAGCGGAAGAAGCTCCGGGGGCCCCCAGAGCAAGTGAAGGACCCCGCTCCAGGTGCCCCAAAAAACTCATGGGGGCCCCTGCGGGACCGGGGGCCTGGGGCAAATTGCCCCACTTGCCCCCCCCGGGCAGCCCTGTGTAACCCCCATCCACCTCAACCCCACCCCCTTTCTATCCAGCTCCAGTTTGTATTGGAACAGTGTAACATGCTGCTGGGAACACCCAGAGCTCTAAGCCACTGTTACCTCTGTCTCAGTATGACTGAGCTTTGTTGGAGATTAGACTGTGTAGTTTCCTGCTACATGAGACTGTATTCCTTAGCAGCAAACTCCTCAAGGCTCTCCTGGCTCAAACCTGGCCTATCAGGTAACAGCTATCAGCTACAGATTTTATTCAAAGTTGTTTCCTCACCAATCTACCTTTCCCAGCAATAGCTGGCTTACATAGCCAGGCTCCACAGAGTCCAAGGTGCTGGATTTCCTTGTCTCCTTAGATGAAGGGTAATCCAAAGTCTTTCTGTGTGTCATATCTCAAAATCTGCCTGTGTTTCAAGGGTCATGTAACGCAGTGAGACTCACCCCTGCAGCGCCTCCTGTCAGTCATCCTGGGAATTAGCTCTTTTGACCCAGATGCCCTCTACAGGCCAGTGGCTCACTTGCTGCTGGCCCCCGTGTCCCT
This sequence comes from Emys orbicularis, assembly GCF_028017835.1. NCBI lineage: Eukaryota > Metazoa > Chordata > Testudines > Emydidae > Emys > Emys orbicularis. The sequence goes on along the minus strand of NC_088689.1, from coordinate 45,582,308 downwards.
CCTGGACCCAGTGCCCCTTGTCCTCAGGTGCTGCCCCCTGGCAGTACACCCACTCTCAGGGCCTCCCCACCCAGGGGAACCCCCACCCACTATCCCCACCTTGCCTCAGTCTTGGGCTACTGCCAGTCACCATCTAGACCCCGCTCACTGGGGCAGACTGCAGTGTAAAAGCCACTCACCATAGGCAAGGGGGGTTTGGACCAGCTGCCTCTGCCTACCCTGGGCTGCACCCTTGCACCTTTCTGGCCTTTGACAAGGTCACAGGCTGGGGCTTTTCCAAGTAAGAGCTTCCTTGTCCTTGTCCTTTTCCCCAGCCCTACTCCCCTCAGGTATTTTGTTCAGCTTCCCAGCAGCCAGGCCCTTCTCCCTCTAGACATAGAAAGAGACTGACTCTGCTTCTGGCCCACTGCCCTCTTATAAGGGCCAGCTGATCCCTGATTGGGGCATGGCCACAGCTGAGCCTGCTTCCCCAATCAGCCTGGGAACTACTTGCTTCCTGCCACAGCCCTCTTCTGGGCTGTTTTAGGCCCTTTAAGGCGGGAGCAGGTGACTACCCCGCTGGACCCTAATATGTAGTCACATTAAGCCTTTGGGGTTCAGTCGCTGTCTCCTCGGTGGGCGGCAACTCCATCTTGAATAAGGTGTCCCCTGCTGTGTTCCAGTGTGATGCTTCCTGCTCCAATTTACAATGTAAATGTTATCTTTGTGCAACTTCAGCTACAAATTAATAGCCCACTGAATTAGGCCACACCTCGTTTGGCCTCTTTGCTTTGTCTTTAGAAAATCTCAAAAAGAACAGGAGTACTTGGGGCACCTTAGAGACTAACAAATTTATTAGAGCATAAGCTTTCGTGGGCTACAGCCCACTTCTTCGGCTGCATAGAATGGAACATATATTGAGGAGATATATATACACACATACAGAGCGCATGAACAGGTGGGAGTTGTCTTACCAACTCTGAGAGGCCAATTAAGTAAGAGAAAAAACCTGTTATTAACTCCCCTGCTGTGTCTAGTTCAAACACCTTTCAGTCACAGCCTGTAAAGCATAATATCACTGAGTATCCATGATTCCACACACAGCATTCTCCCATACATTTCACAATGATATTATTGATGAGTGAGTTATTAGTTTTCAGATGATACCTCACAAGGCACATTGTGTACAAATATCATTGCAGTAGTATTTAGGTTTGAACACAGGGTGCCTAGGGTTACAGATGATAAAATTGGGATGGAGTGGGGTGGTAGAAGCACTGAGGCTATGTCTACACTACACAGCTTTTAGCGACACTGCCATGCAAGCCATGACAAAACATGGTTTTAAACTCTTAGCTCTTCCATATCAGCATTTAAATGTCCTGAAAAATAAACCTGTTGGAAGTTTCTAAGGTGCACCATAGGGCAGGGGAGGGCAAACTATGGCCCATGGGCCAAATCCGGACCATCAGGACTTTCAGTCCAGCCCGTGGGATTGCCAGCCCCGTGGCGCAGCGGAGTAAGGCAGGCTCCCTGCCTGCCCTGGCCCCGCATCGCTCCTGGAAGTGGCCGGCACCATTCCCTACTGCCCCTGGGTGTGGGAAAGGGTTCCGTGCGCTGCCCTTGCCTGCAGGCACCGCACCCCGCAGCTCCCATTGGCCGGGAACAGGGAACCGTGGCCAATGGAAGTTTCGGGGGTGGTACTCACAGGCAAGGGCAGCGCGCAGTGTTTTACAACAGGCTACATAAAAAGCACTAGAAAAGTCAATACAAACTAAGATTTCATACAGACAATGATTAGTTTATATTGCTCTGTATATTTACACTGAAATGTAAGTTCAATATTAATATTCCAATTGATTTGTTTTATAATTATATGGTAAAAATGAGAAAGTACGTTTTTCAGTAATAATGTGTTATGATACTTTTGTATTTTTATGTCTGATTTTGTAAGCAAGTAGTTTTTAAGTGAAGTGAAGCAAAGCGTGGGGGTATTCAAGACAAATCAGACTCCTGAGAGGGGTACAGTAGTCTGGAAAGATTGAGAGCCACTGATTTAGAGGTTTAAGGGGAATTGCAATCTTGATTTCCTGTTGTCTCAGGTAGAGTATGACTATAACCATTGCTAATATGCTCAGAGCTCACTTTTGTATTTCTTCTGGATCCTCTTCCTGTTCCACCAACCCACAATATATATATATTTTTTTAAATTAATGGAGATATCCCATCTCCTAGAACTGGAAGGGACCTTGAAAGGTCATCGGGTCCAGCCCCCTGCCTTTCACTAGCAGGACCAAGTACTGATTTTGCCCCAGATCCCTAAGTGGCCCCCTCAAGGATTGAACTCATAACCCTGGGTTTAGTAGGCCAATGCTCAAACCACTGAGCTATCCCTCCCCCACTGTTCTCTAACTTCAGCCACTTTTCTCTTATGTGTATTTTTACAATTATTTTTTATGTTATTAATTATTGTACATTCTTTGCCAGGTCACCATAAGTCCCCACACTTACCCCTCTGTCTTGCCTCTCTGGTTACCAGCCCCTCACTGTGCTGATCTGATACTGCTCCTCACACTGACAAAAAAGAGGCATTCCTTCCACAGATGCTAGTTTAGCACACTGAAAACTACAAGCCCAGAAAATGCAGTAAGGGAATTCTGTGAGTGTAAACAGCTATAATCACATACCCCATGGCACAGCTAGTTTTCAGCTGAAATGTTTGGACCTGTTATTATGATGCTTCATAAGCACATTGAGATGCTCCATAACTGCGGAGCATGGTAGGGAGTGTTGCTTGTAAACATGGCTTGATCTCTTGAACTGTACCAACTATATTGGGGCCATGCTCTGCAGTCTTTATTTGGACTGAGTAGTTACTCACACAAGATAGATGACTTCAACGAGACTACTTAAGGATTAGATTGAGTAAGCATAGTAGGATGAATAAAGAATTTAAATTTATAGAACTATGCTTAACAATGTAAAGATCGTTCTAAATCATCAAATGTATTCAGTAGCTAAAATGCAATATAAATAAAGTTCTAAGTATACCTTTGCCTCTCTTTGAACCTTAATGAGATAATTTATTTATTTCAACTCTGTATTTTTCTAGAGTACTTTGTGGACTGTTGCTTGATTCTAGTTACTCTGCCAGAACATAAAGCAGTTTGTGCCACTTGTGAATGTGGAATGTGTCATGACTCTTTGGGATGAAGCCAAAATATGCCCTCAGGGAAAAATTCTGGTTGACACTGTGCCTTTTAAATGGATTTTGCTCCATTTCCAATTAAAAAAAAAAATTAGTAAACTCTTTTTAAGAGTAAAATTTTGCTTTTGTAAGATCCATGCCTTTTTGGCCTCTTAATGAGACCAGCAGTATCTTACATTGTTATGGTGCTTTTCATCCCAAAGCAAATGCTTGTCTTCCGTCAAAAGCCCAATTCAAGTAGCTTTTTGCAAGAAATCTCCATGTAAGTCAAACCTTAGCACAGGGGTAGGCAACCTATGGCACGGGTGCCGAAGGCGGCATGCGAGCTGATTTTCAGTGGCACTCACACTGCCCGGGTCCTGGGGGGCTCTGCATTTTAATTTAATTTTAAATGAAGCTTCTTAAAAATTTTAAAAGTCTTATTTACTTTACATACAACAATAGTTTAGTTATATATAATAGACTTATAGAAAGAGATCTTCTAAAAACGTTAAAATGTATTACTGGCACGCGAAACCTTAAATTAGAGTGAATAAATAAAGACTTGGCACACCACTTCTGAAAGGTTGCCGACCCCTGCCTTAGCACATACCCCCTCCCGTAGGCTAAGACGTCTGTATAATTTGTATGGAACATATTGTCCAGCAGTTGCATATACGCATAGCCCCGCTCATGTTTCTGTTCTTCCTCTATCCCAAATGATCCTGTGTGCTGGTGCAGCAACAACTGCTGTGAAGTGTGTGTGCACTTTGTGTGGAGTGGAGTCCCATTGCACAACTGCAGCTTGATCTGCCCGTCTGCACGGTAGCCCTGCAGCATTTAGTACCTTGAATGCTCATGGAGCACATTTCTCTCAAATATTCTTCATCTCAGTACCAAAGTTCCACACAGATGTGGTGCCTCATCACTTTTGCATTGAAATAATGTACATCATTAGTAAAGAATAGTTACACTGAGGTTCTGTAATGAGTCATGTAAATAACAAGGAAAGAGTCATGTAGCCTTTGGAGTTTCCTTTAGCTGGGAGCTTTGTACAGGAGTCTTGGGGGGGAGCAGGTGCATAGGGAAGAGGCATCATAAAGGTGTCATAAATTCAGCACAGCCAGGGAGAATCCTGCGGGGTCCACGTGAGAGAGAAATGGGCCGGATTCGCTTCGCTTGGCACCACTAGCCAGCCTCTGCCCGAAAACAAGATGGCGGTAGTGTCGGCCTTTGAGCCATATGCCCCGAAGCAAGATGGCGGCGAAGTGCCTCATCCACAGCAAGTGCCGACGCCCTCTTACCGCGACCTCCACGGCAGGAGCCCGCCCGGAGGTCGCCTCTTGGCGCGTGCGCAGTAGCGACGTCTTCCTTGCTGTGGCGCCGGAGACACTTGCAGAGCACGTGCGGGGGGGACGCACGTTTTAATTTAACGTCAGCAATAGGCGCCGTGGCCCTTTTCCGCTCCGTCCTGGGAGGCATGCGCAGTGGGGAGCCGCGGCAGCGTATGTGTGTGGGCTAGATGGGTTTGAAATGGCTCCAGTGAGGCCCAGCCTGGCCTGGCTCAGGTACGAGGAGTGCTCGCGGGGTTCGGAGGAGAGGCTCCGAAGGGAACGATGGGCTGGTGGGGGCCACCGGCCCGCCCCGCCTCGCCCCTGGAGCAGGCCCGTCTAGGCAAGACGGGATCCCTTGGGGGTAGGCCCCGCTCCCGCGTTCAGGCCCCGCATTGTTGGTGGGGAGGAGCTGCACGAAGCCACTTGCTTCGCCTGGGAAGTTACTGAGCAGATTCCACCACTCAGAGGCCTTTGGCCTCGCTCGGTGCAGCGGGAGGCTTCCTCACGGCCACCTGCCCTCAGTTTCCCGCACCGAGACTCCCTCACTCGGACCTGCCCCCGCCGCCTCACAAGGGCGCGCAGAGCAGCCCCTGCCGTGTTCGCTGCTCGTGTCTGTTCAGGTTGCAGGCCCAGGCTTCGGTATTTAGGGGGTTCGAGCATTGCGGTTACTGTGAGTTGCGGGCAGTGCTCCCTTCCTCCTTAGTTATTACCGGGACTGCGGGGTGGCTCTCGGGGCAGCGACTGTCTTGTCTGTATTTGTACAGGGCCCTCCGCGGTAGGGTTCTGCTGTATGCCTGGGGTCCCATGGTGCTACTGTAATACAAATCGCAATGAATAGTAATGTTTGGTAGACAAATTTACGTCCCAACCCTGTACATATGTCTGTGAGTCATTCCTGAGAGATCAGTGGGACTGTCTGTACATAATTAAATACATAGTTAAATAGAAGTATTAAAGCTTTAGTCATTTTGCAAATGACTGTTCAAGTTAACAAATAGTCTGAATTGAAAAAGTCCAGGTAGTACAGGTGGGGAGCTACAGATAACTCCTGTAGTGACTAGCTGATGGGGGGGGCGGCTTTTAAGCTTTCTCTCTAGGCCACAAGAACTGTTTGTATGTTGACTGGATTTACCACTTTTTCCTTACTTTGGGTGTCTACGCTGCAAAAAAAAAAAAAAAAAGTGTGTTCTTACCTCTGGTTAAAATAGCAGTGAAGGCAACTCAAGTTAGCAGTATGAGTTCAACCTGGCTTTAACTTGCACTCCTAACGCTAGTTAAAAGCAGAGTTGCTGTGTCTTCACTGCTATCTTAACCTTCCTATTTAAAGGTGTAAATATCTGAGTGTAACTTTCCAATTGTACTGCAAAGCAAAAGTGAGTCATGCCCAAAATTTATATATTGCATGTTCCTACTAACCATGTTTGGGGAGTGAGTGACTTTGAGCACAAAAAAGAATTTTTGATTATTTAAAATGTTTTATTCTTCTGTGAAATCCCCCCAGACCTCATTAGAAACCTTAGTTTAATTCAGTTTTCAGCTTTTCCTGTACATTTAAATAGTTTTAGTTTTGTTGTCAAGATGGGGGGAGGGATAGCTCAGTGGTTTGAGTATTAGCCTGTTAAACCCCAGGTTGTGAGTTCAATCCTTGAGGGGGCCATTTAGGGGTCTGCGACAAAAATCTGTCTGAGGATTGGTCCTGCCCTGAGCAGGGGGTTGGACTAGATGACCTCCTGGGGTCCCTTCCAACCCTGATATTCTATGATTCTGTGAAGGGCTCTTCAGTGTCTCAATAAGACTAAGATCTCATTCCATCATTTGTTAGATTGCACATTGATTTGACAGAGCTCAAAAGCCTTGCATGTTGAACACCAGACTCGTGTATAAAAAGAAATCTTTGACCTAGGAATGGAATAGTTAAAAGTTTGTGGAACATGTTTTAAAATACTGTTAATATTAGCGGAAATATTTATAACAGTAGCTGCTTATTCATTTTAATAGATCACAGTTATAGGAGATAAAACACTGAGGATTTTGCCTTCCATCATGGCTCAGTTTGGAGGACAGAAGAATCCCCCATGGGCTACTCAGTTTACAGCCACTGCAGTATCTCAACCAGGTCAGTTTGTACATCATTTAATGTTTGAACCCTGACATCTAGTTGAATTGCAGATTCTACCGTTGTGCAGAGTTAAGAATGATATAGTGCTAACAGAATATTTACCAAACAAGTCAATTTACATTTAAAGGTTGACTGTCTTAGATTTGAATGAAATAATAATGGTAATCAATTAGGTATCTTAGTGAACAACTTATCAAATCACTTATATCCAAAGTTGTGTAAAATGCATTTTGACAATGGTAATTTGTCACTCAAGATGAAATGTAAAAGGATTAGTAAAGGCTGATGGAATAACTGCTTGGAAATCCTAAGAGTTTTACCTTAAGGAAACTTCAACCAGTATCACATATCTACACAATGGGTGTTTGCTTTTTGCTTATTACTAAATGTACTTGTATATTGTAGTAAGTACTTCTTCTTTGAGAATCGCTTGTATAGATTCCTATTTGTGGGATGTGCTTGCACTCTCTGTGCAAACTGGAACCCTCTATCAAAGTTCCCTGCACCACAAGTCCTGTCTTGATGTTCAAAAGAGTATTTTTCAATTCTCATGGCCAGTTATCTTAATGTGATGTAAAATCCCCAATCAAATTGCAGGCTAACCTGTTTGAAGCTAAGTCAACTGGCTGTATTTTAGGTGGTATCTCTTCTAGATGTAAAGGAGTATAAAGGTTCCCAAGCAGCAACGTGAATCTCAAGATTGCTATATAGTAGTCAAAGAAATCAAGTGTTTTGGTACTTCTGTTACTGTGGGCTTGCTAGGACCCAAGAGAGGAGAAAGGCACTCCAGAACTAAACATTGTGGGTTATTTCAGTATTAAGATTGCAAAGTGAAGCACTTGGAAGTTAAAAAAATGCCGGAATTAAGGTTACTTGTGCAACCTTAATTTGGTCCCCTTGTGCATATGTATTATGATACAGGCTTTAATTACACAATCACATACTATTTCATTCCACAGAGCCCCTGCCTCATTTAATGTGCAGGATGGATGATGCTCAGTTAATGAGCAAATAAGCAATATTTTGTTTTCCCATTATTCAGTGTGTGGCTTTAGTTTAGGCCTTTTTTACAGCACACTATTCAAACTCTGCTCTAAAGACAGAATTATTAATTTTCCCATGGGCTTTTCTGTGAAACTCATCAGTATAATGTCAGAGTGTTTCATAAACACAAATTAATTTGTCTCCCAAATGCTCTGTGAAATGAGAGAGTATTTTCATCCCCATTTTACAGATGGGAAACTGAGGCACCGAGTAAGATCAAAAGTATGCACTAATTTTATGTTTTCAATTTGAGATGCTTAGGACTTGATTTTATAAGGTACTTAGCATTATAGGTGACTGTATATTCAAGCACAGCTCCCATTGACTTCAGCTGCAGCTGAGAGTGCTCAGCACTTTTACAAAAATGAGGTTCCAGGGTCTCAAGCTGGGCATCCAGAAACGATAAGAAACAGTTAGTGACCATCTCTGAAAAGTTTGGTTTAAGAGACTTGCTTAGCATCACACAGGAACTTGGTGGCAGAGGCAGGGATAGAATTAAATTCTCCAAGGCAGCATTTAACTGTCTTAATCATGATACCTTTCTCTTTCGGCCATCACCTGTGTCATTTGTTACTCATTTTCCAACTTCTGTAACAAATGAGGCAGGAATTCTGCAGGCAAGTCTCCTTCACTAAACAGTCCTAATTCATCCTCTGAGCAGGTCCATCCTGTGCACTGGATGAGGCAGGGGTTCTGTGGAAAAATATAGTATGTGATCATGTAAGTGAAGACTCATTCCCAATGCATATTCACTAGGGGGCCAAATTAAGGTTACACAAACAATCTTAATTGGGGGCATTTCCTAACTTTTGGGTGCTTGACTTTGCAACTTTAATAATGTTCTTAGTATCTTTTTTGTATGTAATTTCCTGGCTTATTAAAAAAGCAAACTGAAAACACAAATTCTATCACATGGCAGTATATTGACACCCACGTGGATCATCACATTTGGAACCTTTAATTCCATCACGCAGACCAATGCCATTTGAGCTAATGGAGTAACTGATAGAAGATAACATATTATTTCTATATGGAGCAACAGTAGAGGGGGATGGTATAACTGTGAAACCCATTGGCAAAGTATTTGCTGACAGCAGGAGGAATGTTGAGAATCCGGAATCTTTGGTTCCATCCCAGGCTTTATAGGGGAATGTATTCTGGGGAGCACAGACTTTTCTGCTTGTTCCCCACTCTTGAAGTTTAACCCCCTTTGCCCTGTCCCCTCAAACTTGTCCTGGTACTTTCTCTTCCCCATACCACGTTCCTTGTTCCAATCCCATTCTCCTTGCCTACCACATCCCAATCACCACTCTCTAGGCTTCTCATCCCCATCCTAGTTTCATTGCATTGCCAGTTGCAGTTCCACCTCCCATCTCTTTGTCCAAGCTCTCTCCCCCTCCAGTCAGACTCTCCCAGCTCTGCTCCCTGTCTCCTTGTCTTTGTCTCATGCCAAACCAGTGGCAGTCCCTATCTATTCCTTTCCCTTTTGCTGTCTCTTGTCCCCCTTGCATTTGAATCAGATGGATTCTGACTGCCAGCAGCGGGAGCCATTGGGAGTACAGGAGAGAGACTTCCTGCCTTGTTACAGTGCTTGGCCGTGCCCTGGTTCAGAGCCTCCATTGCAGGGAAGTGGCCTGGCACATGTTCAGTTGCTCTATGGGGTTGGTGCATGCACAGAGCTGTAGGAGCTGTGAGGTGAGGGACCATGCTCAGTCACTCTGGAGTTGGTGCATGAGCAAACTGGTCAACACTAGGAGAGGTGAGAGACTTGAACATGCTCAGTGAGAATGGACTCTCCAGGGTTTAGCTGTTAAATTCTAGTAAGCCTTTACTGAACATTTTTTCAAAGGCTTATAACCTGGCCAAATTTGGGTGGATTTTCATGGGGAGGGCAAAAGGCGCATTCTAAACTCAAAAGCCTCCACCTCTCAAATTTCAAGCGCCTGCTCCAAAGCATGGAAGTGCTAGTATTTTGAAGAGAAGGTCCCAAGGACTTTTAAATGTGGTCAAAATAAGGTGTTTTCCCCCATCTTCATTCTCTGAAAGAGGAGACACCTGTCACAGAAATTTTCAACTGAAACTATTAAAGTTTGGCAAAGTTATAAGCAACTTTTCTCCAGCAGCCTTCTCTGTCAAGATTGCAGCTTGCAAGACAGTAAAGATCCTTGGTTTCATGGCTTCCTGCATCTATTGTTTGCAAGACTTGGAATAAAGCCTTTCTGCGCTGGTTAAGGGTAGATATTATGGTGATGAGCACTACAGAAAATCTTGAGAATGAGTCTCATAGATGCAAGCATATTTGCAGATCCTGGTAATTGTGCTGGACATTTCCCGTAAATGCCTGCAAGGATTTCCTTCTTTTTCATCCGCAGTGATTGTGACACGCTTTAGGTTTTGGCTGCAATCCTTAGTAGGGACCATCTTCAGAATCAAGATTTGTGGATAACCAGTGAATCCAGATTTTTTTATAAACTTCTTTGAACCTGGAACAATCTGATTTTGACTTGAAAGCTTTTCTTTTTCTAATTAATCTTAACACTATGGCTTTGTGCTATATCATTGGTTTTCAAACTTTTTGTATTGGTGACCCCTTTCACACAGCAAGCCTCTGACACCCCCCCCCACCCTTATAAATTAAAAATGAGGGGTAATTTAAAGGGGGAAACCCCTATGTATCCATCTTGTGAACCCCTGTGCTATATTAATTGACAATGGGAAAATGAATCTTGGGGTGCTTGGACAATCCAACTTTGCCAGTGATGCACTCTACCTCATCTTGAACCTTGGGCTTTTATACCAACTGGGAATAGTTTTTTGCAAGCACTTTGGAGGACAGGATTAGAATGCAAAATGACGGTGACTAATTAGAGAATTGGTCTGTAATCAACAAGATGAAATTCAATGAAGACAAATGCAAAATACCTCACTTAGTAAGGAAAAATCAAATGCACAACTACAAAATGATGAATAACTGCTGAAAAGGATCTGGGGTTCATAGTGGATCACACACTGAATGACCCTTTTCTGCAACTACATCACATTGTTGACTAATATTCTGGGGTATATTAATAGGAGTGTTGTATGTAAGACACAGGAGATAATTGTCCCACTCCACTGGGCACTGGTGAGGCCTCATTTGGAGTATTGTATCCATTTCTGGGCTCCACACTTTAGGAAAGATGGAGACAAAGTGGAGAGCATCCAGAGAAGAACAACAAAAGTAAAAGGTTTAAAAAACCTGACCTATGAGGAAAGATTAAAAAAATTGGACATCTTTAGTCTTGAGAAAAGAAGATAGGGGAGGGGGGGAAGACACCTGATAAGTCTTCACATATGCTAAGAACTGTTATAAAGAGGACACCAATCAGTTCTCTGTGCCCGCTGGAGGTAGGGACAAGAAGTAATGGGCTTAATCTGTGGCAAGAGAGATTTGTTAGCTGTAAGGAAAAACTTGATAACTATACCGGTAGTTATGTTCTGGAATAGGCTTCCAAGAGAGGTTCTATTAGAGGTTTTTGAAAAGAAGGTTGGGCAAACATTTGTCAGGACTGGTCTAGGTTTACTAGTTCCTGCCTCAGTGCAGCGGAATGGACTTGAATGACTTCTCAAAGTCCCTTGCAGCCCTACATTGTTATGATTTTATGATCTTCTGGGGAGGAGCACTAGCACGGTGGACAGCCTCGTTCCAAATTATATGCTGCTCAGCATAATTGATCTCTCAAGTCTTCAGTGTTAGCCTCCATATTTCAAAAGTGGTGAACATTTCCATTAGATCGCTTTCCCTCTAAAGAGAATTCATATTCCTTTCTGTTTTGATCAAGAGGACATAGAGGTTTAGATTCTTTGAAAGATGCTTTTGCACGTATTCTAGAGTCAGGAGCACCTGTATGACTCCCCTGCAGTTCCTTTCATTCTAAATTCAATCCAGAAATCTTAAAAGAACAGGACTTGAGTAACTTTCGTAATTTGCCAATTCCATTGCTGATTTGGTTAAGATTGTCTTCCTCGCTTGGGGAAGAATATGTGCAGGAGGGGACAAATGGCAAGTCTTCTCTGCTTAAGTTTCAATCAGTGTCACTCTCTGGAGGGTTTTGGGAGTAGTTCATCCATCAACTTGTGCTCAAGACCCATGTCCTTTGTGGCTGTTGACCGCCTATGAAGGAGAACTGAGTACATTGTTGGTAGTGATTGTCAGCACATCTGAGGGTGCTCTTGATGATGGACTGTCACTCTTCCTCTCGAGTAGCACTCTCCCTCTCTAGTGGTGCTCTTGTGTGGTTCTGTGGGGTCCCATCTTGTCATCTCCTTTTGCTTAACGTGCATGTGATGTTGGGAGGAGACATGAGTTGCAATGTCTGCAATATGGTGATGAGACACAGATTTATGACTCCATCCCCACTGAGAATGTGGTTGATTGCATTACTCAGTATCTGGGTGAAATTGGAACATGTAATGAGCATCTAGGACCCCCTACTAATAGAAATTGCTAAGACTTTATTTGAAGAGGGCAGTCTTATCACTTTCATTAAAGCATTCAGTAGTCTAAATACTTGAGAAGCTATTGTTTTGCAGTACAGATTACTTTACTGGGAAAAATCATAAGATGACTGAGTCAGATACCAGCAATATGTGGATATTTCCCTTATAGCTAATACAAACACCATCATTCACTTATCTTAAGGCCTGCATGGCCAAGATCAATACCTGGATAAAGAGTAGTTGGATGAAGTTAAACCTTGGCATGACTCAGATCACTTTGGAACGGACAGGCAAAATCTTGGAAGAATATGCTGCCACACTAACACGAATCTCTGGAGGACATCTGCCCCCAGATCGTCAAATTCAAGTGCAGTGTTCTACACCTTGTTGATGCCTTATACAATCCATAATCTCATATAGTGACAACTATAAAAAAGCTACTTTTGCTGTGCCCTATCCTATCTGATGCAGTCCAGGCCTTAACCTTCCATGTATTTGTGACTTTGAGGTTTGATTTATTGTAATGCAAGGTAACTTGGTAAGAAAGCACCAACATTGGGGGGGAGACTTCTGGTGCAGAAATCAGTGACCCATCTCCTTACTAAGAGGTTGATGAGAGTACATTATCGCTGTACTTTGTTCACTTCTCTAGCTACCTTTTGAATATAAAATAAAAATTATGGTGGTGATCCAATAAACCTTATGTGAAGACTTGTGCCCTGAAGTGGGAGACTTTTCATTGTGGACTCTGCTGGGGTAGTACTTAGTTAATGTCCACAATTCAATTTATTTTATTTTTTTTCTTCAATCAGCATACTCAGACAGTCAGAAAGGTTAACCTAGAAGCCCTGTCTCTGATTCAGTATCTTTCATGTTTTCACATGATATTGAAAAGATTTTTTTTAAGGGTCTCCTTATTGTCATTAACTTTATAAAAACATCCTAAACTTTCTGATACTTGAAAGGACAGTATTAACTGTAATAAATAAAAACTGTTGGAAGTTGGTCTCTCTCCCATATTTTGTGGTTCTGTACACACATTTTCTTTAAACTTTTTTCTCTCTCCTGGTGTCCTGTGAAAGAGAACCACATAAACAAGAATAACTTAGACTTCTCAGGGGAAGCTGTAAAAAGCAACAAAGAGTCCTGTGTCACCTTATAGACTAACAGACGTATTGGAACAGAAGCTTTCATGGGTGAATACCCACGTTGTTGCGTCTGACGAAGTGGGTATTCACCCATGAAAGCTTCTACTACAATATGTCTGTTAGTCTGTAAGGTGCCACAGGACTCTTTGTTGCTTTTTACAAATCCAGACTAACACGGTTACCCCTCTGATACTCAGGGGAAACTGAAACTGACTGTACAAAAAAAGTACTGTCAAATACACAGTCAAATGAAATAGAGATTCTTCTTTAGCTTTAGTTACCTTAGAAGTTTCTTGCAACAATACTAAGGCGTCTACCTTCCTGATCTTTAGATGTGATGGTCACAGTCCTTATGGGATCACTGTTTAAGCCATTTGAAGTTTCTCTTGATATATCTAGAAGGAATGATTTGTTATTGACCGGGAGAATGGGTGAAATCCAAGGTCTTTATATGGTGGTCCATATAAATAAGAACATCTTGTGTCACCATCCTGAATTTCTGACTTAAAAAAATCTGGTCTTTTTTTGTTTTGTTTTTAAACCTAAATCAAACCTTGTTTTCCCCCTCAAATCCTCAAGAATTACCTGTGGTGGTAGATGGTTATGCAGCCTACATTTTAAATATATTCTTAGTTACCTTTAGGTAGACCTCACACACTATTTGTAGCATATGGAGAGAATTCCACAGAATACAGTCTTTATTTACTCGCATGTTGTCTAACTCAAGAACACTTTACATACAGACCTACTATAAGGGTACAGATGTCTCAGTATCTAAGCTCAAATTCCAGTAAATCTAAGGCAGTAGTCTTTATGCATGAGAAATTTCTTTGTCTTTGAGATTTATAAATCTCAACAGAAACCCTTGAAAGAGAGTAGTAGTATTTTCACTTCAGAGGGGTAGGGTGTGGGGGGGTGTTTAGACACAAATTAAATTACTTGGCCAAGTCACAGAGGAAGTTTTTGACAGAGTTAGAAATTGAATCTGGGTCTCTTGAATACCAATCCAGTGCCTTAGCCACAAGACCATCGTTATTCCATGGGTTTTTATGGTTACGTAATGTCCAATAAGTGGGACTCTCTATGTGAGATTTTTGAAGGAGGAAGAGAAGCTACTTAACAGTAAATGTAGTTAGTTGACATGATTTCTTATCTAGATGTGCACTTTTCCTCTTCTTTTCGAGTCTTAGGCTCTTTGTGAAAAGGAACTGGGCTGTGCTGGGGCTCCTTAAGTAATCCTAGGATCACATTTTTGGTCCCACGAAGAGGGCATGCGTGCATAGCCCTAACACACTGCTGTTTTTAGAGGCTTCTACCTTGACACTCAAGGTCACATAGGAGAAATAGATCTATATTTGCAGGATGCCTTTCTCAGTCAACTTCTGCTGTTTCATCTTGTAGCAAAGACTGTCTGGTTTATTAATAAGGAAATGATTGTAATGTTACAAATTTAGAATTATTACTTCACTACTTGCTTAATGAAGTGAAGATGAGGTCTTTTGTTTAAATATACAATTCTGTTAATTTAAGTAAAAATTCTAAGATTATTACATCTATGAAAAGTTAAATGGATTCTGGCCTGGTCTGCTCATCTCTACAATCTTTAGATAATATTTTGTAGTTCTGAGGATTCCTTTTTATTTTTGCTGTATATTTTTTCCCTCATATACATCTTCACTGTCATAACAAGCCTAGAAGACAAGCTCAAAGGAGGATATGGTTCCCTTCAGATCCCATTAATTCCACTCTGAAAACTTAGCCTCCTCTTTCTGTATTTGATTAGTGAGCTGTAATTTGGCATCCGTAATGTAGATTTGAAAAGTAGTTTTGGAACCCATGAAGTATTTTTCCGAGTAGAAACAGTGCTCTCTACAGAGGTAGTTCTTTCAGTTTCATTTCTTCTGTTCTGCTTTTACCAGCATGTGTGGTGTTGTGGCAAAATGCTTAACAAAATTTAACTAAAATCAACAAAGATGCAATTCTTTAAAAAAAATTACAATGGTACAATTTCAGGTTTTGCCCTTCAAATTTACATAATAGAAATTACTAAAATATCCTGTGAGTTTCACAAACTTTCTAGTTAGATTTTCTTAGTATTGGTTTACACTAGAAAGTATTGGCATTTATAGCATTAGTTCATGCTCATGGAACTTTGTGTCAACACGTGAAAGTGCTTGCAAACATTCTAAGTACCATTATAAGCGCACTAGCTACAGCAGAGGTGGGCAAACTACGGCCTGCGGGCCACATCTGGCCTGTGGGACCCTCCTGCCTGGCCCCTGAGCTCCTGTCCTGGGAGGCTAGCCCCTAGCCTCTCCCCTGCGGTTCCCCCGCAGCCTCAGCTCGCTCTGCTGCTGGCACAATGCTCTGGGCAGAGGGCTGCGAGCTCCTGGGGCGGGGCAGCGCAGCTGCAGAGCCTGGCCTGACCCGGTGCTCTGTGCTGCAGGGTGGTGTGGCTGGCTCCAGCTGGGCGGCGCGGCTGCCTGTCCTGGCGCTCTGGGCAGCACGGCTTTAGCATCGCCAGCCACCGGTGCTCCAGGCAGCGTGGTAAGGGGGCAGGAAACGGGGGATTGGATAGAGGGCAGGGGAGTTTGGGGTGGTGGGCAGGGGGCGGGGGTGTGGATAGGGGTCGGGGCGGTAAGAGGGCAGGGAACGGGGGGGGCAGTCAAGAATGAGGGGGGGGTTGGATGGGGCGGCGGGGGGCAGTCAGGGGTAGGGGTTCCAGGGGCGGTCAGGGGACAGGGAGGGTTGGATGGGGCAGGAGTCCCAGGGGGGCCGTCAGGGGGCGAGAAGCAGGAGGGGTCGGATGGGGGTGGGGGCAGGCCACACCTGGCTGTTTGGGGAGGCACAGCCTCCCCTAACCGGCCCTCCATACAATTTTGGAAACCTGATGCGGCCCTCAGGCCAAAAAGTTTGCCCACCCCTGAGCTACAGCAAGGTTTACAACTGCTTCAGCCCTGACCAGTTCAGTTTGATCATTTCAGTACTAGTGTAGAATGAAAGTTTAGGTAATGTAGCTGTCAGTATCAATTCATTTGGCTATCCTAGGAGAATTCCACCATGCTCTTGTGCTCTCTCCAGTAACAATTCTGACGACTGATTCTGTCATCAGTAATGCTGAGAGTAGCCCAGGAAAGTGATTGGTTGATGTATCGATACTCTTCTGGGAGTTATCAAAGCAATCCAGGAGTTGCATGAGGCATACAGACCACAATGCTAAGGCCTTAGAGGAAACAGAAAAAGGGGGACTCTAGTGAAAATAGACAAAGAATAGCTACCTCTCACCTCTTTATCCCTAAGTAAATCTTAGCTCTCTACCCATTACCTGGTGGTGCTCCAGGTTACTCCTCCCGTCTCTCTCACTAAAGGACAGATATATTTGTTGGGGGTCTTACTGCATTAAGATCGGGGGAAGGGAAGGTGGTTAGGAAATCTCATTGAGCTGTATGGAGGGGCCCATTAGGATGTCTTCCCTCTGGTTCTGGACTTCTCCTGTCTCTGGTTCATGTAGCAAAACTCAGAACAGAATGAAATATTAATCCAGCTATAAAAAATAGCAAAAATCCACGGAAAGAAGGACATTAAGCTATTAATATGACAAAATTAAAATTACGTAAATTATTTAAAAAACTAGCAAATCAAACTCCTTACCTCCTCCTAACTTTAGAAGACACGTTAGCAGGATAGCCAATATGATGCTAGTATGTCATCCTGTTACGGAGTATTTTAAACTGCTCCTTTTTCTTGGGATTGTACTTATGAAGAGTGGGTGGCAAGCAAATGGGAATAATCCAAAGGGCTCATTTGGTATGGAGGGGGTTGAAATGCCCTAATTTATAAGTAAATATTTTAAAAGATTCATTGTGCTGGTAATGACCTCTCTGTTTGTGCTCTCATTACTAAAACATGACGTCTTTCATCATCATCTCTTTGTCACAGGCACTTTTGTCCTAAATCAGAGCTAAGTCATGACAGTATGTGTGCATGCTATATGTGGTACCATGTTCTTGATTCCACCAAGAAAAATGTATCTGAAACAGCACTGTTTGTCAGTCTGGCAGAATTGTGGTGGCTGTCAGTGCTCTGTAACTACCATCAAAAAATAACATTTTTCACTTTGGGGTACCAGGGCAGAGCTTGCAAGGCTGAAGCTGTCCACCTTTTTGCCAATCATGAGCAGCAAAATTCTACAACTAACGTCTTACTAGCCACAGTAGTGCATCAAGGACTGCCATGTAGCAGAATTGCAGCTGCTAGTGCAGCCAACCTCCTTACTGTAGAAGAGCTTGTTAGAGAGGCATGAGTTCCAGCAACTTCTTTTGTTGCTAGAATAGAAACCTGGTGACTGTAGTATTATGGGTGTGGGTTCTATTTATTATGGATTCTAATTTAATATGAGGCAAAGTGTGATTTTAAAGGCTTGCTTTTAAAATATTTATTGTTATCTAAGGTAGAGAAGGAAGGAAATGGCATCTGGGAGTCAAGATTCAGGAGTGCCCCAGCCCCTTGAGAGAGTTCGGAGTAGGCCAGGGGAAGAAAGCACTAGCGTTGAGAGTAAGGATCCTTTTCTTGCCATGATGAGAGTCTTAATGCATAACTGTTTGTTCTGTTTTCAGCTGCTCTTGGTGTTCAGCAGCCATCATTGCTTGGAGCCTCTCCTACAATATATACCCAGCAAACAGCATTGGCGGCAGCAGGCCTCACTACACAAACTCCAACCAACTATCAGCTAACTCAGACAGCTGCTTTGCAGCAACAAGCTGCAGCTGCAGCTGCTGCATTACAGCAGGTAAAGAATATTGTGTTTTAGGAGTGGTTCTGCTGACTACACAAACTTCGTAATATAGAAAACATTGGCTCTTCAAGCCTAAACTAGCCTAACTTGAGGACCAGGTAGAATAAAATGTGTGTGCCTTCCCTGTACAAACAAGATCGATTTTTAGTGAACCGAGTTTTATTGTCCGTAAGCTCCACACTGAAAGTTCCAAATACTTCACTAAGCCACAATGCATAGTTTAGCAATATTTGACATAATTTCATGTTTTGTGACCTAGATATTTAATTATTTTGAGTGGCAGGATTAATGGATGATGATTGATATTGTGGAACTCTAAGGTGATCCAGGATGAATTTTTAATTCTGAAGGTCTTTGTTATAAGAGTAATTGGTGGACTGTATTGGTCAAGTTTTGTATTGGAAATTACCGAGTTTGACAGTGTGTCCTCTAAAACAGATTTAAGGCAATTTATAAATGTTAGATTTTGTATTTGTTTGTTTCCTAAGGGATTTAGCAGCTGGCTTGTAATTTCTGTTCATCAGCTGTCTTGCTTTTGTATGTTTTTCAGCAATATTCACAACCTCAGCAGACGCTCTATAGTGTACAACAACAGGTTTGTCTAATTCTTATTGTGTACATCACAAATAACTTATACTGTAGTGTGCATGTCTTTGCAGGATTAGTCTCCGGAAACTTCTCCTTACTGAATATTTTCTTTAAACAAACAATGTAAATAGTTTGTTTTTATTTATGAAAGAGAATTTGAGTCTAACTTCACATCCATAGAAAGAAATCTCTAGAATAGGAGTCTACCTTTTCTGCTGCATGGGGAATTTGAAATACTGTACCATGTATGTACAGTATAACCTCAGAGTTATGAACACCAGAGTTACAAACTGACCAGTCAACCACACACTTCATTTGAAACTGGAAGTATGCAATCAGGCAGCAGCAGAGACAGGCGAAAAAAGCGAATACAGTACAGTGTTAAACATAACTACTAAAAAATTAAAGGGAAAGCAGAATTTTTTTCTACATAAAGTTTCAAAGCTGTATTAAGTTAATGTTCAGTTGTAAACTTTTGAAAGAACAACCATAACGTTTTGTTCAGAGTTATGAAGAACGACTTCCATTCCTGAGGTGTTCAGAACTCCGAGGTTCTACTGTATATTGTCCATGATAAATGCCATGCTCTAAATATACCATGTAGTTCAACTGCTGGAATGCTT
This sequence comes from Emys orbicularis, assembly GCF_028017835.1. NCBI lineage: Eukaryota > Metazoa > Chordata > Testudines > Emydidae > Emys > Emys orbicularis. Next base: position 45,563,012 of record NC_088689.1, on the reverse strand, counting down.
TTGTCTAAAGAGGTTCCCTGTTGCATACATTGTTGTCATACCTGAAATTACAGTATTGTCAGAGAGAATACATGGATTGATAAATTACAGTCCTAACCCTTCCCAGCTGCTCAAACTGTCTCTTTTGAGACACTCCATCACATGTCGTAAATATTAGTGATTTATGATGGTGAAACAATCAAGAAAACTGAAGTGTCTATTACTGAGTAAGTCTGGAAATTGTGGTCCTAATGAAATGTATAAATGGACACACTTTCATAGACATGCAGAATATGACTATAGAAATGACCGAATTCCAATGCATTAACTGTTTCCACTCAGATAACTAAGTCAATGAAGCAAAAACTATTTTTCCTTAGTTATAAAGAGACGGTAAAACTGTACAGTTTCCTTAAGTGTATAAAATTAATTTATAATTTTTTTATTTAAGTTGCAGCAACCTCAGCAGACCCTTTTAACCCAGGTTAGTTTGGCTATATTGTTTGGTCTTCATCTCCAGACATAGGTAATAGGGCAATGTAAATCTGTGATCTTGGCAATTGTTTTTATTTTAAGGGTATTTTACAGATAACGGTGGATTGCCTGTATACTGTCTTGTTACAATGTGTGGTATCTGAGCTGTACTAATATGATAGAAGTTTTACTGGTACAGCTTTATTGTATTGTATCCAGCTGTAAAAATTTGCATAGTTTTAGTTTTAATAATGAAGGTAAAGGAAAGATTTTTATCTTTCAACCATAGAAGGAATAACTTTTTTTGCATATTGTCTCATACAATAATTTAACTTGGACTTCAAGATTTTAATTATTTTACAGTATACGACAGTTTGGGGAAACTTTATTTAAGAGAAAATAATTTAATGCTCTGTATTTTTAGAAACAGTATTTCATATACTGTTTTAAAGGGATCTTACTGATCTTGACAGGCCCAAAATGCCACAATTCTTTAAAGTATTTGTAGTTGATTTTTCAATGTTAGACCTTCAAAACAATGTGTGTTAAAAATCCACCATCAGCCAAAACAGAATACTGACTTTGTCACATTCACTTGTGTGCACATCATTCTGCTGACTGTATTTATGAATAGACAAGGAATTAAATTGACTAGTTAGAATAGAATCTTGTTGGTTCCACACTCTGCTAATTTGCAGAATTGAACCCGTAGGCTGAGTGGAGGAACTGTAAGAATGCAGTCCCAGGTAACCCAATAGCTTGAGTTAATGGTGGGTGGCCCTGCTGAAGAGCTACGGATTTTTGAAAACGATGCAGTCTACCTTTTTTTTTAGGTTGATTGGAGTTCTTTAGTGTCAGGGAATCCTCTAAATTTATTTTAAAGTTAATTATTTCCTTTAGGAGTAATGTGTGGCTTTGTAAGTGCTTTTCGCTTTGAAAAGTAGCCCCTTGTTTATAAAGTATTTGTTTTTAGAAAGATTCTTTTCCTTACTCAAGTAGCTATTCTTTATAATTGTGTCAGTGGGATCTGAATGCTTATAGAGTTTGATGTTTTATTTTGGTTACAGCCAACTGTTGCACTGCCTACTAGCCTGAGTCTATCTACTCCTCAGCCAGCAGCACAGATAACTGTTTCCTATCCAACACCGCGGTCAAGTCAGCAGCAAACCCAACCACAGAAGCAGCGTGTCTTCACAGGGGTAGTTACAAAACTACATGACACATTTGGCTTTGTGGATGAAGATGTCTTTTTTCAGCTCAGGCAAGTGCACTTGGCTGCAGCTGTGTTCTGTGATGTCATCACTAAGCAATGTTTCAGAATTTAGCTTACAAATTCTCTGCTACTGGGGACCATTTCTGCAGCTAGTTGACATCTAGCAGCAGTGCAAGTCAGATGCCTGGGTAGGATAGTGGCTGTTAATGCTAGGTTCATAATATGGACTTTTCTTACTCAAAACCCCATGGTGGGAAGCTCTTAGGAACCTAAATGGACTGAGAACCATGGAGCTGCAGAACTTGGGAGTAGTGGAGCCAACATAGCATGCAGTTCCTCTGTCTTAACACATGCATTTGAGGCTTTGCTGGTGTGGGACCAGGAAGGGAATTTAATGGCTCTAAGTATACGCCTCATCTGAAGCAGGCATTATTTCCACTGGATTTTCAGACAGAAGTTAATGGAATTTGAAGGCGCCCCCCCCCCCCACTTCTTTTCCTCTTGCCCCTGAGTGGAGTATTTAAAGGGAACTCTGGAGATCTACCCCTGGGTCCTCTCTCCTTTCAACCCTAGGATTTAACTGTAGTAAGGTACAATGTGACCCTAGATACATTTTGTAAGATGCTGAAAGTATAAAAACAGCTCCCATCTCTTCCTGGTCAGTTTCTGAAGTGTTGTACATGAAGTTGCTGAACCCAGAAGCATGGCTCTGTCTTACTAGTAACTCTTACATTTTCCCCTCATAACTAACTCTTCAAGTATAAAGCTAATTTTTGTAGCTAAACAACATTTTCTTATAATACAACTTTTTTATTTTAAAATTTTGCAGTGCTGTTAAAGGGAAGACGCCTCAAGTAGGAGATAGAGTATTGGTAGAAGCTACTTATAACCCCAATATGCCTTTCAAGTGGAATGCACAGAGGATTCAAACACTTCCAAATCAGGTATATGTGGTTACCCAATCTAGCTCTTGTTGAATTCTTGTGATTAAGTTAATTGACAATGCATTCCCTCTTTTTCCATTAGAACCAGACTCAAACCCAACCTTTGCTCAAGACCCCTCCAACTGTACTTCAGCCTATTGCACAGCAAACTGCGTTCAGCGTTCAGGCACAGCCACAGCCACAATCTCTGTTGCAGGCACAAATATCAGCAGCTTCTATTACTCCTTTGCTTCAGACACAGCCTCAGCCTTTATTACAGCAGCCACAACAGAAAGGTATTCCTCCAAAACATGAAATTTGTTTTTCTCCCTCTTGTGTTGATGTAGGTAATGTTTAAACCTGTTCCATCACAGGAATGAAGTAACAAAACCAACGAAAATTAAAATGAACGTAGTTGATTGTAGAAGAGCAAGACTGTATCATTTTCCAGGTTGAAACATGGAGTTATGTGAAGAAAGCCATACATTATGTGGAACTCAGCTGTAGTACCTCAATAAAACCTGCTAAGGGAAGTTCCTCCGGACTGCTGCAATTCCTATGATTTAGAGATTGGTTTTATAATCTAAAAACAAATCCTCCATAAAATGTAAAAATAGTATTTCTTCTCACCGACAATATCATGCAATTCAAAGTACAAATTGGAATGTAATTCTAAAAGATCCACTGAAATGTCCTGGAAAACTTAGTTTTTCAAGTTAGGAGAATTCTCATGTTTTACAACTTTTTTAACGTATTTGCTACATTCTGCTTATTCTGCATCTGGGCAAATCATCCTTTAACGTTGTATTTACCAAGAAGATTGTTGTGATGTCACCAGTATAATTACGATGATATATGACTAATAAGTAGCAGAAGCAGTACTCCAATGAAACAAAGGCATTGATTTCATAAACATGTTGCCAGTGATAAAGATTAGGAAAGAAAAACCTATAACACCATTTTAGCAGAAATGATTCCTGAATAAAATATCGACCTGTATTCTGGCAGGTACCATTAGGGCACGATATTTAGGAATATTTCCCCAAGTTATGATATTTCAGTTAAGTGTACTATTTTTGGACATCTTTTTATCAAAACTATTTGGAGATGGGGTTAAATACATGCAACTACAAATCCAACTGTCCACTTGCTTTTTTGAGAAGAACCCTAATGAAAGGTCAATAGAAATTTATTTGTTTTTTCCCAGTATATGCTTCAAAACCTGAATATATTCTGTTGAGTTGAAGATATTTCCTAAATAATCCATTGATTTTGTCAGGAAGTTTTTTAGGTGATTACTGTAATAGCATCTATTAAGCCATTCAAATTTACTGCACAAATTTAAAAATTTGCTTTAAGGTACCTTCTATTTCACACAGTGAAGAAAGGCATCAGAATGGTGTTTTTGGAAATACTAAGCTATTAAATATGCTGTTTTACAATTGGCTTATTGGTGGACAAAACACTATTAAGTGAATTTTAGAATGATTTAAAAATATTCAATATTTATAAGAGTTTAGAATAGGCAATGGTTCTTAATTGTGCTTAAATCCTAAAAATTGTTTTTATTTTTTAGCTGGTTTGTTACAGCCCCCTGTCCGTATAGTTTCACAGCCTCAACCAGCACGAAGACTAGACCCTCCATCCAGATTTTCAGGGAGGAATGACAGAGGGGACCCTATGCCTAACAGAAAAGATGACAGAAGGTGTGTTGTTGATGACACATCTGCTTATGGAGTTCATCAAATGTTATGTTTAATTTTCTGAGTATAGTTGAGCAGCTTAGTCCTGATAGAGATTTGATTCTTTCTTTACTCATAGACTGTACCATCAATTTGTTTTGGAGATGAAAAGTTCTATATAAATGCTTCTTGTTGTTTGAATGCATTGTATCTTTGTAGAACTATTGACCTGTGAGAGGCCTATTTTCATAAAATTTGCTGTTGCATCTAAAATGAGCAATGTTCATACCTTATATACATTTTTTTAAGTCGTGAAAGAGAACGAGAGAGACGTAGGTCACGGGAGAGGTCACCCCAGAGAAAACGCTCCAGAGAGAGATCACCTCGGCGAGAGAGGGAAAGGTCACCTCGAAGACCACGGCGTGTTGTCCCGCGTTACACAGTTCAGTTTTCCAAGTTTTCGTTAGACTGGTATGTTCATTGGCCATCAGTTTTTTGTTGAAGTTCATTTTTATATAGAAATGAATACAGATTATTGATGCACGTCTCTAGGCTAGCTCAAAAAAACACCCCCAACAACTACCTTGGACTTTTCCTGAATTTAAACATTATAAGCAGCTTGCTTCTAGACTACATAGAGAAAGCAGTAACAGTTGTTGGAAAGCTGTTTGCCACATGTGTGACTCAAGCCCAACATTTTTTGGATGTTTTTGATTTTTGAAGACGTTTAGCTTACTTTTTCCACTTACTGAAATTACTCTATTAAAGGCACACCAGATTGTTCACTTGGGTCACCTGTAGACCTGAGTGATGTGCAATGAGACCATCCTCCAGTGGCTTTAGTCATTGTAGGCAGGGCATACTTACTCTAGAGCTGATCCTTTATGGGTTTCTGTCAAGTAGGTTTCTCCATCCTTCATAAGCAAATGTGTGGGTAGATTCTTAAGAATTTTTTCAGTGGATATAAGTTTGTTCCACTTACAACTTCTTGGTTCTTGTAACTTCTTGTAAGTGGAAACCATCAGAAAGTACTGACACTGAGATACCATTTTTTATGCACAAAATTTGTATTAGCATAGGGCATTGCCACATCCCTTAGTGCAGGTGGATATTTCTCAAAAGCTTTATTTAGTGTTGTAGACATGTCAGTCCCAGATTAGTAGAGAGACAAGATGGGTGAGGGTAATATCTTTTATTGGACCAACATCTGTTGGTGAAAGAGACAAGCTTTCAAGCTACACAGAGATGTCATCTTCGGGTCTGGGAAAGATACACAGCTAAATACAAGATTGAACTGATTGTTTAGCATAAGTAGTTAGTACATATTCTAAGGGACCCATTCAAGGTGAAGTGACCCTTCAAACATCTTAGTGCTTAATTATTTTCAGATTAAGATCCCTTGTTATTGTACCTTTCAAAATACATTTTTCTTGTTATTTCAGCCCTAATTGTGATATGATGGAACTGAGACGACGTTATCAAAACTTGTACATCCCTAGTGACTTTTTTGATGCTCAGTTTACATGGGTGGATGCTTTCCCTATGTCAAGACCATTTCAGTTGGGGAACTACTGCAATTTCTATGTAATGCACAGAGAAGTAGATCCTTTAGATAAAAACACTGCTGTCCTTGATCCACCAGATGCTGATCACCTGTACAGCGCAAAGGTTTGTATGACACCTTATAGTTTAACTTTTCATTAGAAATTTTTGAAAACAAAAGGGGTAAGGTGGCAGAGAGAAGCTTGTGAATACACTTGCAGAGTAACATTTTTCTAATTGTTTTTGTCATCTCTTTACATTTACTTTCCCTAGCAAATAGTTTTTCACTCTGCTCAAATGTTTTTAGTTGAGTGAGTCTTGTCTATAATACAGTAAAAGCTCTTTTATCCGGCACTTCACCAACTGGCAAGCTCTATAAACCAGCATTTCTGATCTGCACTGAAAGTCTGGTTTATAGTGCAGTTGGTGCAGGGTCGGCGTGGGAGGGGCTGCAGGGCGTGCTCTGGGAGGGAGTTTGGGTCTGGGAGGGGGCTTAGGGCAGGCTGTTGGGGACCGGGATGGGCTCAGGGTGCCGGATGTGGGGGGGAACTCACCTTCGGCAGTTCCCTGAAAGCTGTTCCCTGTCCCTGCTGTTGCTGGCGAAGCCGCGACCAGCCGGCTCTGCAGGCACACTGCCTCCGTTCCCCCTCCTCAAGCGCTGACTCTGCAGCTCCCAGCCCATTGCTTGCAGAGCCGCCTGGTCATGCCTCCGCCAGGAGCAACAGGGACGGGGAGCCGCTTGCGGGGGGCCACCAGAGGTGAGTGCCCCCCCATCCAGCACCCCGAGCCCCCTCCCCTGCCTCAAGGCGTCCCCCTGCGTACTCCAAACCCCTCCCTCGGAGTTAACTGGCATTTTTAATGTACTGGCACCCCCCCGTTCCTCCAGCATGCCAGTTTAAAAAGTTTTTACTGTATTAATATTTTGTTTAATAAACTGACTGAGGTTTGAGTGGATGTTAGTTTTCAGTTTTCTAGATCTTCTAACTTAAAGGTGACCTGCAGATACTTAAAGTTTAAAATAATCAGTAACTGTAGGATAATGGTTGATGATGGTTTAGTAGTTCTATCTTTTGGCCCCTGGGTTCTGTCTTCAGCTCTGCCACTGTATGACCTTGGTTACGTCACTTAACCCCTTTCTATGCCACAGTTTCTCATCTGTAAAATGGGTGTTATGATGCCTGCCAACCTGAGGGGGTGTGTTGAAATTAATGCTTGTAAAGCATTTTGAGATCTTTGAATTAAAGAGATTGCAATTTATCTGTTACCAGACAAAATACTTACGTTTAGATATTTACAGCCTTAATGCCATCTATTTTTCTCAAGAGCTTTGCATTTATTTTTAAACAAATAGGTTAGACACCTGGAGAATTCGCAGTATGATTAGTCTAGGCAAGAGTAAGGTGGTATTGAGTCACTGATGCAATTAAGATACCCTCTGTTTGAGGATAGGATGGTTTCCTGCATATCAGTTGTTCTTTGAATAGTGATACAGAAGTAGAATTTAGGCTATTGAATGGCCTTAGTTGTGCTTTTCCATAGTTGTGTACTTGTTTGGTGTGTTTAAATGTAAACTTAACTTTGAATTTCCAAATGTTTGAAAATCTGGGGGATTTCAGAGAAGTACAGCATTCTCAAAGGATTTTCCCATAAATAACTGGTTATAAACTTGTAATATATAATACACCTCTACCCCGATATAACGCGACCCGATATAACACGAATTCGAATATAACGTCGTAAAGCAGTGCTCCGGGGGGGGCTGCACACTCCGGCGGATCAAAGCAAGTTCGATATAATGCGGTTTCACCTATAACGCGCTAAGATTTTTTGGCTCCCGATGACAGCGTTTATATCGGGGTAGAGGTGTATAATGAACTTATATTATAATAACTTAATCATATTTTTTGCCTCAGAATTTCTTCAGGTTTGTAAGATTGCCTAAAAATGTCTTAGTGATGGCAGTCAGTCTGATGCTTATCTTGAGATCTCTCTCCTTCTGGTCCCCAGAATAGACTGCACCTCTCATCTCCCGCCACCACACACACACCAAATGTCGATCCCTGCATCCCATTCTTCCTGTCATAGGGAAAAAACTAGCTGTTGAGAGAGTGGGGCACTGAGTGCATTTATTAGGGAGTGGTCTCTAGACAGCTAAATGGGACTTCATTTTCTCTCTAGACTGGTCCCTCCCATATGGCTTCCTTCCTACCTTTCCCCATGTAATGGTGATTTCTTTCCCACTGCTCTTAGACTACCTCCCTTCTCAGTTGAGTTCTCGGCCAGCTATTCTACATGTTGGGACCATTGTGAGTCCATAAACTCTGCACCAGGACCATAATAAACATTTAAAACATCTTAATAACTAAGTTTTGTAAACAGTCTTCCCTAAAACTAGTCAGATGTCCTAGTCCCTTCTAAGGCTAGCAGATAACAGCAAATCTGGAATTTCTAGACCAATCTGTTCTAGAGTTGCTATAAGTGGTAACATTTTTGTAAGAAAAAAAGTTTCTCTTTTAATCCATGTGTTTCCAAAAAGCCTTGTCTAATTTGCCTTAAACTTCCAGAAAAGTTCTACCCCTGTGTAAAATCTGTCTAAAATTTCACTTGGTTCTAGTGAAGTTAGGGCTGAGAGTCAAAATCAGGAATATAGTGGAAACCTTGCTTCAAGCTTAATGAACTTGTGTGTTTCCATAATTAATGTTGGTGTAGGAAATAAGTTTTTGTTAAAACCACACTAAATAGTGGTTGAAAGAAGAGAGGTGCTATTAGTATCTTAGGTCAAGTTGTAACAAAATGTGACGACAGATAATGTTATGGCAGTATTCAGAAACCAAGATCCTGATTGAAACCAGAAGTGTGCTCAGTGCCCATTGCTGTGTAGGGTGCTGAGTGCATAATACTACAGTTTGTGAATGTGTTCAGTAAACAGTAGGTTTTCAAGTTACCTTTTCAAATATAGTGTCTTAATTACATATCATAGTAACTCAGTACTTTTGTATATACAGTAAATATGCTGACACTAATATAGACAACTTGCTAACAGACTCAGTGTTTCTTTTCTGTTTTGGGTGTCTTAAAGGCCATTAGAATAAATTAGAAGTAGTAGGGTCACTCTGACTTGCTACTTTAGGGCCCAGTCCTGGAAATACAATGCACATTCTTACTGTTGCACACAAGTAGTCCCGTTGACTTCAATGGAATACTCAAGGGGGTTAAGTGTTGGCAAGATTTGGGTATTTTACAACTGTTCTAGGATGTCTTAACAAGGCTGGATTAACTGATTCTGTAACAGGTGATGCTGATGGCTAGTCCTAGTATGGAAGATCTTTATCATAAATCATGTGCCCTTGCTGAAGATCCACAAGAACTTCGTGATGGATTTCAACATCCTGCTAGACTTGTCAAGGTAAAAAATGTATTTCAGCAGGAGGTACCATGGGAATTCAAATTGGTGGGACAAAGGTCTAAAACTTGAGTATTCAAACTGAAATATCTAGAGAGGCCTAATTAGCAATATACTTTTTCACAAGCATTATGATGTCTTTCAAGTCTCAGGGGTGAAAAATACCCAGTTGGGTCAACAGTTAAGTAAAAATATTTTTTTCTATCCAAGTTGAAATTTAAAAAAGATCCTTGGAATTAACACTCTGTTGCTGCAGAATGTACTATGAAATTTCTGGTTACTATAAATACTTATTTTATTCAGTAATTGATGGAGGTGCTTGAGCCTGTGGTCTTTAAAACACTCCCATGGCCCTTTTTGCCATAAATAAGCATGTTGGACCCTGAGTCCAATCTGTATTGCAGTTGGGTAACTTTGATTGCTCCCCGGGGGACTGGATGGCTGGGGTGGGATCACTTGCTAATTGCCCTGTTCTGTTCATCCCCTCTGAAGCATCTGGCATTGGCCAATGTTGAAAGACAGAATACTGGGCTAGATGGACCATTGGTCTGACCCAGTATGGCTGTTCTTATGGTCTTATTTGAAGAAGGTACAATACTTACTTTCCATCATGAGCTGTCATGTAGTGTTGCTGGATGATATTTAAAGGCATCTGCTTGTACTTCAAATGTGGTTGCATTTCAGTAGACAAATGAACCCCATAGTTTATCATTTGTACATCAATCAGTAATGCACTTTGGGATTTTTGGATGAAGTCTGCTGTATAAATATCAGTCAGTTGTTGTTTTACTAGCTCATTTTTATAAGGCAGTATCTGTTTATCTCTGTTAGAATTGAGACATTATTTTTACCTTTTATCATAAAGGTTTGTCTGCATGTTGCCATATTACAAAACTAATGTTCCTCAGCATAATCCTGTGCTCATAAAGTAATTTTTGAATGGAAAGTCTTGCAAATCAAGAATGAGTAATGATGTGTTAAACCTATTCCATTTCTGAAATGCTGTGGAAAAAAATTAGCTGAACTCTTTCTTGATTGAGACTTTTAATTTTGGATTTCAGAATAATTATTTGTAGTCTACTCATGGATTTCAAAGTTAGATGTATATTTCATGCGCTGTGTACCCTATAGTCTTATTCTTACAGTTTGGGGAACTGTTTTTCCCTATCAGGGAAACATTCAGGAGACTTTTTTTATCCAGTTTTTAGTGGGTATGAAAGGCAAAGATGAAGCTATGGCTATTGGAGGACACTGGTCCCCATCACTGGATGGACCTGATCCAGAAAAGGACCCCTCTGTGCTGATTAAGACTGCTATCCGTTGTTGCAAGGCTCTAACAGGCATTGACTTAAGTGTGTGCACACAATGGTAAGTACCGTTCTCCAAAACAGAATATATTATAGAAATAAATGTTTTCTGGTTTATTCTTAGACAGAACTGTTGTTAAAAACCTAAACCATTTTTTCTTTATTAGCAGCCGGTGGTGGTGCAGGTAAACTGCTTTTGAAGGGATGTTCTCTTTTGTAACAAGAGGTTGATTGGTGCCAAATGTGTTCAATAATGCCTCAAGAACTAATTAAAAATTCTGAATTTTGTACACGATATGCTGTAATTTTGTAATGGTTGTTTGTTGAAAATATTTTCCATTTCATGCATAGCTGGAGAAGATCGTCAAGAGAACTTCATTTCATTATTCTTTTGTAAATAATTAGCTGTTGGTTATATAGCCATATTTTTTCTTGATGAGTTTATTTGTCCTGTGTTGTCTAACACTTACCACTGTTTTACCAATTTATGAATGAAGTTTCTATTTAACACTAAATTTAAGTGTTTCAACTTTTACTTTTAATTGAGGATTATATTTCCTAACACAAACTGGCAAGTACATCGGTTTACCTATATCAGTCAGCATATTGTTCACTCGTCTCCATTTTATCTTGCAATACATTGTACAAATGTGCCAAAAGAGAAAATATGGCTTCCATAACTTTTTCTTTAGATAAACCTCAGATTCTTGCAGCAAAGTTTCTTTACTTGATGTGCTACAAGTGAACTAGGCTCTTTAAAATGTATTGTAGAATTTTTTTTCCAACATGCTTCTTCCCTTGCAACAGGTACCGTTTTGCAGAGATTCGCTACCATCGCCCTGAGGAGACCCACAAGGGGCGTACAGTTCCAGCTCATGTGGAGACAGTGGTTTTATTTTTCCCGGATGTTTGGCATTGCCTTCCCACCCGCTCAGAGTGGGAAACCCTCTCCCGAGGATACAAGCAGCAGCTGGTCGAGAAGCTTCAGGGTGAACGCAAGGAGGCTGATGGAGAACAGGCACTGAACGCTAATCCCTTTTTCTATTTCTGCTTCTCACAGGCACAGGAACACAGGCACAAAATGCACACCACATACTACACAACAAACATACATAGGAGGAACATAACTGGTAACAATGACTGGTAAACCAGCTTTCAGCAGTATAGTGAATGTTTTTTTATTTCAGCTAGTATACTAACTTTTAATGTGTGTGCTGATACCACAAATGGAAGTAAATTGTGCTTTTGATGCGCAGAACATTGTTTTTATCTTAAACTAGTTGCTGGAATCTGGAACCAGTTGTTGAGTGAGATTCAGTACTAATAGTAGTCTTAAATATTTTGCCATTTTCTAAATTTTCTCTGGTGGCCAGTTCTAATTATGGTATTTGAAATTGGACAAGAATTAGTCTGAAACACTTGAATTTCAGGCCACTTGGCTGATCAGCATCTTGGGATATTGAAAGGTCTGACTAAATCAAGAGTGACTATGGATGTTTGAAAATTGGGGCAAGATCACACACTGTATGGTTAGCGGAGACCAGCAGTGTCTGTGTATCCCTGACATTATTTGTGGTGTTATTTATCACCCTTTTGCGTTTCACAGATCTGGCTTTTATTGGCTGATGAGTGGCACTATGATCAGTTATGAAGTGGTAGAATGTGTGTATGTGGACTTGTCTAAACAATAACTTTAGGAGAAGACTGTCTGAAACATTTGTGACCTTGCCACAGATCAGCAACAGAATTTTAAAAAATAAATTAATTACTCTTAAACTTTCTGAATGATGATTTCTTAATTTTATTTGCCAGGATGAAGAGGAAAAGGATGATGGGGAAGCTAAAGAGATCTCTACTCCTACCCACTGGTCTAAACTGGATCCAAAAACAATGAAGGTAACTGTTGAATATTTTAGGTTTCTTTAATTATACAGTATATTTTTATTTTTAAGAACATTATTGATATCAAGAGCCAAAGTTGTGATACATTGCTTTGCTCAAACTTTTAAAACTAGTGCAGTTTTTTTGAAGTTAAACAATGCTTCTGTTTTATCTTCTTTCCTAATTTTATAGGTAAACAACTCTTTTAATGATATCCGAGTATATAAGTTGTGTGTTAGTGTCTGTTATGATTACAATAAAGGAGCCGTAACTATTTCATTGAAAGTCTTCAAACTGTGTACAATTTAAAGAAATCAGTTAGATTTATTTTATTTAACTGAAAGTGAAGAGTCTACAGTAATCTGGCCTATATACTTATACTCAAGTGAGATTTCCTTCTCCAGTGTTTAGAAGAAGGTTAGTTTAGGAAGACAAATAAAGTTCTTCATTCATGTTTCCTATGGAAATATTTTATTTATATAACATATTTTGATGTATACAAACGTAAAAAGTAATGCTTACAACTTCCTCTGGACCCTTACATAATTTAACTCTCATATTAAATATGATGCTCAACAATATACAGAACTATACTCCAGTAGACATCATAAAACAAAACTCCCTCCACAGTAGACATAATAGTGAAAAATAAATAAATGAAATCTCCAACTTCTTGCTTACCGCTACCAAAATACCTTCTAGAAAAGGGAGGGGCTTCAGGGGGATGAAACAAGAAACCAAGAAAATGTGTTTTGCTATTAATATATTTTTATATTTAGTTTGTTCCAATGTTGATGAAAAAGGATTTCATTAGCTAATAGACTGTAGGTAATGTTTGCATTTCTGACTTCAGCATTATTGATTATGTATATTGCTATGGCACCCATCAGTACCACTTACACAACTTCTATTTACTAGGTAAATGACCTTCGCAAGGAATTAGAAAGTCGTACTCTTAGCTCTAAAGGACTAAAATCCCAACTGATAGCCCGACTGACAAAGCAACTGAAAGTAGAAGAACAAAAAGAAGAACAGAAGGAGTTAGAGAAATCTGAAAAAGAGGATGAGGAGGAGGAGGATAGGAAATCTGAAGATGACAAAGAGGTTGGTATTGAGATGTACTTGGTTTAATTTAAAAATGTTATGCAATGCAGTAGAGGGAAATGGAGAACTATAAAATCTTGATTTAACTACTAGCCAGATTGAGAGTCTGGGCCGGGAAAGGCTTTTTTGCTCTAACTTGAACTGCTGATTTGTAATGAAACCTTTGTCTAAGCTAAGTCGTTTGAACTTTTCACCTCAGTAAACCCAACTCAGAAATATAAACTCACTGAAAATAGATATGCCTGAGTTAAGTTATTCAGACCATTTTAAAAAAAAAAATGAGGGGAACAGGAAGAATAAATTACTTTGTAAGATTTTAACTTTTTTTTAACATTAAGAGGCTCAGGGAGTTCAAGTATATTGGCTTTGCACATTTTTCCTCTTATGAGGTATGCGCTTCTGGTGCTACAAGTTTCAGTGAACCATTTTGAAAAAGGTTCAGAATTAATCCTATGAAAAGCTACAGGACCACAACTACCTCGGTTCCTTTCCATCGTTACTTGCAGACTTATGGCTTGAAAATTAAATTTTAAGTTTTGGCTAAATCATAGTTTTTAATTTTCATCATATAATATAGTGGTAGTTTCCATATTCACAATGTAGTTTTGTTCAGGTTTTTTTCTGTTCCCCGTGGTGCTGCACAGAGTGTCTCTAGTTGATCTGAATAAAAAAATCTGGCTTCCAGGAGTGAGCATTCCTGCTCCTCTGGGATGGCCATTCCAACAACAAAACTCGATGACTGATGTCTGGCAGAAGGCAGTTCCCTGGTGCATTATTCCTTGTGCCCTGCTTCTATGCCATGGTGCCAAAGGTAATTCAGGGATGGGTGCCAAATAATAAAAAACATGTAAGAAAGACATGGTTTCAGCTCTTCCTACTGAAGTAGATCTTAAGTGCTGAATGCTCAAGTCTGTCCTTTTCATAAACATTTGAAATCATGCTTTAAGCGAAGGACCAAGTGGAATGTCATTGTCACCAGACACTTTATAAAGATGCCAAAGTGCAACTGTTAGCACCAGAAAACTAGTTGCCTGTTTCTTTGATGCCAAAGACTTGCCTCAGTGCCCAAAACTGAAACTCTCACTGCCACAGGCATCATTGTTACTGAAAAGCCTGCTCTGAGAAGGGAATTGGTCAGTGGTATGTCTTCCATAGGCCCATCTCTGATGGTTCATTTGAGTCCTCCTTAGGTAGAGGCCTCAGTTCCTCTTACTACAGCTCTGGAAAAGATGGTGTAGCATCGAAGAATCGTCTCTACCCCCAAGACCCAATGCTGACTCCCAAAAAACAATGAGGCACCATAATTCCAGGGAGTACTTTGGTGTTGGAGACCTTTGTGCTGTGAGTGACTTGTTCCTCAGTTTGGAAGGTGACTCCTTTTTCCTTAGTGCCAGCCCTGAAAACCTTGCTGGTTCCTTCTGCTTCGAGGGATATTTGTTGCATGTCTCTGGCCACTGATGCTGCGCTGAGTGACAGTTTCCCCAGAGATGAGTTTGGTATTTTTCCTTCTTTTAGGTTGAATCAGAAAACCGTATATTAACAACCAAGTTAATCAAACTTGAATATGAGTAACTTCATATAGCAATCACATAGTTTCTTGGAACATTGAATAATGCACTGTTTTTAAAAGCAAGCAGAGACTGTGCTTGAGTATTTTTAAACAGCAAAACTTTTATGTTCTTGGCTTAGCAGTTAAAAAGCTAAAATCTGTGCTTTTTGCTGCAAGATGAAATTTACTGCAATCACATTAAAAATGGTATTTTTATTTATCTTTGTTTAGTCCGTAGCAGTTGTATCTAGAGATATTGCATATAACATGATACCCTGCTTAAAAAAAAAAAAACCAAATGAAAATCAACCACTTACTATCTAAAGGTAAATCTGTGCTGCTTATATGCACCGGGGGAAGGTGGTGTAGGGAGCTTTTACTCTTCTCATGTAAGAAATTTAAGGGCTCAAAAGAGCCCCGGGAATGTCTGCTAACTTGCCAGCTTGCATATCATACCTCTAAGGGACATAATTTGGTCCCGTTCCAGCTATCAAGCAAGTACGCTGCAGTTAGCACCGTGTGCTAATAAGGGTTTGTATGTTGCTCCTTACAGAGGATCTGGTACTCCCACATACCCTATGGAATGTTGCCTTGGCTAACAGGATTTCTACAGCAGAGGATGACACCGGATAGCATCCTTACTTTCTCTAGGAGCCACTGGCCCACAATCTCTGTTAATAAATTTCCCAGCACTGAAGCCTTCTATCCATTCTGTGAAAAGCAGTGAGCATTTAAAGCTAATATATGGTTTGAAATTTCATCTCTAAAATGTTTTTATTTTTTAGGAAGAAGAAAGGAAACGTCAGGAAGAAATGGAGCGTCAACGACGAGAGAGACGATACATCTTGCCTGATGAACCAGCAATCATTGTACATCCTAACTGGGCAGCAAAAAGTGGAAAATTTGATTGTAGTATTATGTCTCTTAGTGTTCTTCTGGATTACAGGTTGGAGGATAACAAAGAGCATTCTTTTGAGGTATTTTGTTTACTTTGTATCTAGTACAGCATAATGAAATGCAATTTTAGTGAGTTCAATGTATGGATGTTGTACTGAGAAATACCAACTTTTCACACCAAATATTTGAATAAGTACTTTTAAATGCAATAGTTCTTAGACTCTGTATTTCTGTTGCAGTGAAAGGATTACATAATATATTCAAAATCTGCTATAACTTACTACTACAACTGAATCCTTATTTTCATGTTAGCATCTATAGCCTGAAATTCTAAATATTAAGGTACTAGTGTAAAAACACAGACAAATTTCAAGTGAAGTTTAATCCTTGGTCCATACTTGGAAAAACTGTGTAGGTATTGATACCACATTTATCACTGCAGTATGACTGCTCTATAAATTCTAAAAGAAACACTCAGGCGCGCTCTCTCTCGCTCTCTCTCGCTCTCAAAGGGAACTTTTCCTGAGGCTGTAAGGCCAATTGGGTGTTTTTTCTGTACTCATGAATATCTTGCGTATTGATATGACAAGACATGTTAACACATTACATGTTCAGAATATTATGTCTTGCATATTAATACATAAGCAGTTCATGGAACTTACATGATTGTCTATGCTAGTTACTCTCATAGGTACTGTAGCTATTCCTCTTGGTGTATAGAAATACCTTGGTATTTCAGATACCACATTTTGATAACTTGTTAAATATTGTATTGGTTTTATTTAAATGCCAAGCGTCATGTTCAGACATCTGTTATTACACTTTGTTTACATATGTGTAGTATTTTAATTAACATACTCTTGGCTCAGAATTCGTACTTAATTGCTTTACTAGGATATCTAACTAATATTTTATGACATCTTTAGATCACCATAGTGTTTGCCACATGCACTATCCATTTGCAAACCTCTTTAGACTATTTTGTTTTTCCTTTTCCAGTATTCCTCCATCATACCTCAAACTCACTGGTTTATAATTACCAGGTCTCTGCTTTCCCCTTTGAGCATTTTCCAAGGTCAAGTCTACTGATATTTTCTTATGTTCTTGATATATCTTGATTCTCTCTCTCTCCTCCCCCCCTCCCCCCCCCCCCAGGCTTCTATTTTTAACTGGCTAACTGGTGCTATTTTCCTTGCACAGGTTTTCATACAACCCCTTTTTGTAATACTCAGTCACATCTTACTATGTGGTCTAATTCACAAGCCTGCTTTTTAGTCAAAATAAATTAATAGCTGTAGCCAATCTTACAGTACTTAAATTATGTACATAGGCTTTCTGTGAAGCAGATATGTGAATTGACTGTTTGCTCATGGCTTTTGATTTGTATTAATTTTTGTGTTATGCTTTGCAAATCTGCATTTTAAAAATACAGTTTTATTCACATGTTCTAAATGCCAGTACTGTTTTCTTCTGATACAACAAGGCAGTATTGCCTTTTACTTTTATGTGGAAATAGTTTGCTTTCTGCAATTAACTTGTTTTTAATTATGCACAGTTTCTTGATTTCCTTCCCCCCTCCGCCCCCCCCCCCCCCAAGTTCTTATGCTCTGCATCATTCTTAACTTTAGGAACTGGTATAGCTTAAACCTAAGTATTTGTTACAATAACAAGTCCATAATATCTGCCTCCTAGTACTATGCAAGTATTTGTTTGAATTTGTATAGCAAAATAAAAATTAATCTTGGACCTGAGAGCTACAATATATTTTTTTTAAAAATGTTTTTTAATTTTAACTTTCCTTTTTCAGATGGCCATATTCAAACAAACGTGATTTTTTTAGATAAACAGTATGTTGCTCTGATACAGTGCCATGTTTTCGATTAACGTGATATGAATTTTGATAAGGAAGCAGTGATGCGGTTACTTAAATGCAAATACAGTATAACTATGTTTTTTAAAAGAATATCATACCTCTCTTGACCAGCTCTTTCTCATGTTTTTTGATTCAGGTTTCATTGTTTGCAGAACTATTCAATGAAATGCTTCAAAGGGATTTTGGTGTCAGAATCTACAAAGCACTGATATCCCTTCCAGAGAGAGAGGACAAAAAAGATAAAAAGAGCAAAAAAGAGGAGAGAAAAGATAAAAAAGAAGAAAAAGATGATGAAAGTGATGATCCAAAACCTAAGAGGAGAAAATCTGGAGATGATAAAGATAAGAAGGAAGATAAAGAAGAGAGGAAGGTCTGCAATTAGTTTATGTAAAAATACACGATGTTGCTTGGATAAGCAATAATCAGTTTACTGTATTTTACTTTGCAATTTCCAGGACTTCATGTTTTTGTGTTAATTAATTTGTCTGGATCAAGATTGCTCAGATACAGTAGCTCTTAACCATTAAGAACTCTACAATTATGCATTTTCTCTTAAGTGTCTACTGTTGTAGCTGAGTGTCTCAGCTGTGTCGTACAAATGTTTTAAATTCATTAGATATACTAATTTGGATGAACATACGTAGTGTATTGAGGTTTTTAATTAATGCTGGTGAGATTTTTTCATTTTGCTATTGCCCAGCTTTGGATTGCTTAATTTTTAGGCATTTTCATTACAGAGGGAAGATAAAAGGAAAGATGATACTAAAGATGAAGAAGAAACTGAAGATGACAATAATCAGGAAGAGTATGATCCAATGGAAGCGGAAGATGCTGAAGATGAGGATGATGGTATATTATGTGAAAGTTTTTTGAACTTGAAAGCTTTAGAATTCGAAAATATAAAGTCTAAGTATTAGTATAATTAGACACTCTAATATTACTGTTTGTGTTGTAATTCTGAGTGGTCAAAATCAGGATTGAAGCCCTATTAAGTGCCTAACTTTATGCACCCAAGTTTGAAAATGTTGGCTTGTGTTTTTATGCTTTTTCCTGGGCCAAATTATCACAATCCAGGGGTTCTGGCACATCATAAAATAGAGGGTCCCCTTGGCTCTGCATCGCTTCATCCCCCACTTGGACTTGTGGCTTCTGGTTCCATCTCCTCCCAAAGAAGCAGCAACAGTGGAATGAAACCTCTTCCGTTTTCCAGGAGCAGCAGCAGTGGCCCTCTGTCCCCCCGCCCATCAATGCAGGAGAGGATAAATGGGAAGGACATTCTGTACTCTTTTGCCACATACACGCTCCTTTGTTGGAGAGGTGTAGGCAGAGCCCCTCAGATTGGTGTGTCTTGGAGTGAACACCCAGTTGAGATGAGGGGCAGTTCACACTTCAGAGCTAGTGTCAGGCTGTCAGCAGATTTGAGCAAACAGCATTGCAACAGTTTACAGTTGGGTCAGATTCCACAATGAAAGTGAAAAACTTTTTTTATTTTTCTTTTCTTTTCTTTTTTTTAAATTAAAACTTGGATTGGGAGGTGATCCTATGGCTCCCAAGAACTGGGGCCCAAGGTACAGATCTACAGTGCTGTATACCTTAAACCAGCCCTGCTTTTCCCAAACTTTTCTCCCTTCTATTTTAGATTTTTGTTAGTACTATATTGCCTACCTTACAAAAAGCAGTTTGTTAAAAAGCTTTTAATAACTCGTTTTTTGAGAACCTAAATATCACAACCAAATGAACTTACAGTAAAACATCTATCTTTTCTTCTTACCCTTTTCTCTCATTTGGGTTAATTATTAGGATATAACTTTTGAATCTTGGAGACTTTTTAGATGCATGATTTTGATTATGTGGGTGGGATGTTTTTCATTATGTAAAATATTCAAGAGAGTAAGCAATACCATTTTCCTAATAGGAGAAACAAAAACTATAAAAATAAGGATACTGCCTTATACAGAGAGACTTGAGCCTTAATAGAGGAAGTTGCATGACTTTCTGTGGCTCTTACTCACTTACATGGCGCTTGAACTATATTAAAGTTAGCTTATCTAATGTTCCGTCTAGCTTTCCATGTGAAAAGCAAGCCTATGTATGAAAATTTGAAAAATATATTAAGATAAAATTGACAGATTTGAATGCATTGTGTCAAAGTAGGCCAAAAGAAAAAAAACAAAATTGTATTTTAATTATAATCTTGCTAAATGACATTTTACCTTTCAATTTCATATTTAGGAAGAGAATGTTGTAATCTGATCACTTTTTTGTGCAAACTGTATTTTCTTTAAAAATCATACACAAGCATTTGAAATAGTGGCTCTAGACTCTAGTTCACTCTGAATTTGCTGAATGCCACTTTTGTTTTTTAGACCGGGATGATGAGGAAATGAACAAGCGAGATGATAGAAGAGAGGGAAACAGACATTGCAAAGAGAGATCTTCTAAAGATAAAGTACTTACTGCATATTTTATACTATACATAGCCTTAATATTAAAGTAGTACCAATTAAGGTTGCTCCTTCATTTTTATTATTAAAATCTGTTTTCACTGGTTTGTTTCCCTCAAAAACTTTCCTTTTAGCCTGAAACTTTGCATCTAAATAAGTTAGAGGGGAGTGCTTCTGATTAACTTTAAATATGTTTTCTTCTAAATTCTCATAAGTTATTTTAAAATTTTATCTCATAATAAACTTTCTCAGGTGGGATACTAATTAGCTTGAAAGACTTGTGGGTAAATCCTGCCCATCCATAAGAGACAACTGGTCTGACTTTAAGCACTAATTTGAGGCAGGCAGAAATCCAGTGAAATTGCCTCTGTCTATTAAGGAGGGTAGGAAGAAGTGTGGCCTAGCCCAGCCTATGCATTCATGCCACTTAAGTTTCTTTTGGCCCTTTGAGGTTTCTGTGATTTAATCCCAAATTGGTTCCTTTTTTTGAGGCTGTTTCCATGTTCAGGTCTCAGTAAATCAGATGTTCTTTTAATGCAACAAAATGTTAGGATATAAATGTCGGGAATCCTTTTGGAAGTCTCCTCGTACACAAAAAGAGCCTCTTCCTCAGAAATAACCATGGCTTTTCTTCACATTCCAAGTTCAGAACAATGAAAACTAACCATAACATAGTGAATCTAGGATTTATTTACCAAAAATCAGAAAGTAAAACAGATTTTTAATCATACCCCTTTTCTCCTTTTAAGCTAAGGAGGTGTAAAAACAATATTAATCTTGCATGCAGAACTGCAGATCAATCCCAGGATCTTGTGTGATTCTAATGTTCGTTAATCATAGTTATGGATATTCTAATTTGAAAATAATTGTCAATTCAAAGATTTGAGATTGTTTTTGAGGGGGCATTGTCTATGAGCACACTTGTATACCATTGGTGCAGGGATGTTTAAGTCATTTGATAAGAGCCATGGAAGCCTGAGCAAAAGGAAAAAGAATATTTTCCTGTTTACATGTACAAAAAACTGTCTTCTGTGCTTTAATTCTGTTAAGAACTTTTGGATATAGCTTGTATGAGAGAGGTCATACTAAATAAAGCTACAGTATACATATGAGCCTAATGTGTGTAATACTGGCAATAGTAGTAACCTTGACTCATAAAGTAAATGGTAAAATTGGTAGATGGAATCTACCTTGTTAACCCAAGCACTCTAGTCATTGTTTATAAAGAATAGTAAACACTGATATTATAACTTACTAATTAATATGCAATGTATTCTCTATAGGAGAAAGATAAGACACAGATGATTACAGTTAACAGGGATCTTCTGATGGCTTTCGTTTATTTTGATCAAAGTCATTGTGGATACCTTCTTGAAAAGGACATGGAGGAGATACTATATACACTTGGACTACATCTTTCACGTGCTCAGGTTCTGTTTTATAATTATATAGAAATGTGTTTTGCAATGAGGCAGGAATGCTGCAGAAAGAGTATATAATATATTTAAAGGTTGTTTCATATTCATTGTGGGCAAGCTAGTGCTGTTATAAATATTATTTTTTCCCTGACTTGTTTAAAGTTGCAGTCAATAGGCTTTTTTGCATTTTAATGCAATCACTTAATTTAATATTTTAAATCAAATATTTCTTTTAAAAGTACTATTCTAAATATATGAAACTATTATCATAGCATTATTCAACAAACTAACATAATATTGATCTCCTTTGCTATATTTTAGGTTAAGAAACTACTTAATAAGGTAGTACTTCGAGAATCCTGCTTTTACAGAAGATTAACTGATACCTCAAAAGATGAAGAAAATCAGGAAGAGTCTGAAGCCCTGCAGGAAGATATGTTAGGTCAGTGATCCCCAAACTGTGGGGCATGCCCCTGAGGGGGGGGTACAGAGAAATGTTTCAGAGGGGTGTGGTGGGACCCGGGCCAGCCCACAGGGGCGGGGACGGAGTGTCACCCAGCTCCACTCTACCCCAGGTCAGCTTCTAGCCCCACCCCTGGCTCCCAACTGTGGCTGGCGGGGCAGGGGGCATAGACAGGGGTACGGGAGAGGCACGAAAAAGTTTGGGGATCTCTGTGTTAGGTAGTTAGTACTAATTTGCCTGGTTGCAAAACTTCACCTAAAATCACTGCTGTATTATGGAGATAAGAATGGATAAAATATGTATTCCCTTGAAAAAGTTACAAGTTCAGCCCTTCAAACCAGCAGATCTTGTGAAGTCTACATAGATCTTGCACAGTTTGCAGAACCCAGGGCTTCTGGCTCCCCATGCTCCCTGCTGTGTTTATTGTGCAAACCCCGTATATTGGAATGGGAAAGTAGATGAGCTTGCTGATTATCAGGATTACTTACCTGTGGGGAACGTGTTTGCAGTATCATTCCCCACAAAGGGCAGCCACTCTACCCCTCTCCCTTAGCATGGAGTCCAATTCATGCAGCCATCCTTCAATAAAAGGAGGATGGGAAGAATGTTATGCAAGCGTCATTTGCTCTTTTCAGGCCTCCCACCTGACTCTACCTGCTTTTTATCTCCTCCCTCACATATGCAAAGAGCACCTTGGTTCTCAAATATTTAAGATTTTGGTCTTTTTAGAAGGTTTTGAGCACATGGCAGAAGGTTCGAGTTTGGTCATTCTTAGTATTCTGGTCAGTTGAAAACTAACATAATTTTAATGGTTTTACATATTTTGTAACATTACTTAATTTATTTTAGGAAACAGATTGCTGCTACCATCCCCTACTATAAAACAGGAATCTAAGGGCACAGAAGAAAATGTTGGCCTAATTGTGTACAATGGAGCTATGGTGGATGTAGGGAGCCTGTTGCAGAAACTAGAGAAGAGTGAAAGAGTGCGGGCTGAAATAGAACAAAAACTTCAGTTGCTGGAAGAGAAAACAGGTTTGAGAATGTACTTTGAAGATATATCATGATTGTTCTGAAATGTTTATTATAAAATACTGCATATACAGTAGATAACACTCAAACATTCTAGAGTTTTGTTTATGACCCGGTGTTATAAAACAGTTATGCATTATTAAATTCTATTTTCACCTATTTCTCCCACACACTTTGAACTTGCACAGCTAACACTTTTGATTGGCCAATCAAATAGGTTGGAGTACCATTGTTAGCCATGTTAGTCCTTTGTGGTGTTTGCCTTTTCTGGTCAAATTAAGTGCAAATCCATATCATACAAAGAACAAGCAAGCTCAGAGTTCAATATTGAATTGCATAAAAAATCAGGTTATTTTACCTGAGGACTTTTTCTGGGGAGTGAATTATTTAGTGCCCCATGTGGAGCAGTATAACAGATTATTTTACTTCTCAAACTGCAAGGAGCTTAAATATTAATTATCACATTTTATTAGTGCTAATGCTTAATACTATCTTTTAAAAATTTTGTACTAATGTTTTTTTTTCTAGGATGCAGAAAGAAATGGTAAGAGGCATAGTATAAGGTATTTGAGGTGACTTGAGCTTGGGGTTTTTTTCTTTTTTTTTTTTTTTTCCTTTTTTTCCCCAGATGAAGATGAAAAAACCATATTACATTTGGAGAATTCTAACAAAAGCCTGTCTGGAGAGCTTAAAGAAGTAAAAAAGGACCTAAACCAACTACAAGAGAATTTGAAGACCTCAGAAGATACCAATTTGCAATTTGAGGGGCAGCTGAATAAGACAATCAAAAATTTAGCCACTGTTATGGATGAAATACACAGCGTTCTTAAAAAGGTTAGAATCTTGAAACTCTTTAGTTATTGTATGTAATCACTTTATAAACTAAGCTATTTTAAAATGAGTTTTCAGAATATTCCCAGACAATGTACATATTAATCTGTAGTTAAGTTAAATACATATTGGTCATTTAAGGGAAAGAAATATTAATAGAGTGGTGTAGTGTTTAAAAACAAATCTGAAAACCAGGAAACTATTTTAAGGTGTAACCTTATCTATGAAAAGTAACAGTTCAGGTGTCTTAAAACCACAGTAATTCTGCCTTCATATCACCCACTGGTTGAAATCTGTCCCATACACCACCTTAAATCCTATGTTGAGCAAAAGGATCATATGGGAATCCTTGTGATGTAGGTAGGTAGGTAGAGTATTTCCAGAGACTTGCATGGGAGGCATTCTGGTGTGGTGAATAAGGCCTAGAACTTTGAGTGTCAGGAGGCCTGGAGTCTAATCCTGTTTGTGACAATAACTTCCTTTGTGGCCTTGGACAAATAGCTTACATATGTAAGCACCAGTTTCACTTTATTTATAATTGGAGTGATATTCTTTATCTACTTGACTGGGATGTTATAATGCTTGAATAAATGTAGGCTATTGCTGACACTTAGTGGCAGTGGTGATGTTAGAACTCAAAAGTTCCTTGCTTTCAGCTATACGTTGATTCAGTGACACCATATGGCATCTTGGAAGGGTCCATTAACAAATAAAGATTAGGAAACATGCCAGATTTGTTTGATTTACCAGAAAAATTCTAATCTACCATAAAATCATATAAGTGACATTTCAGGAGAATTGTAGTTTTGAAGATGAGGGCAATGGACAAAGTCAGACTTATAAAGGAAAGCTAGCTTCAACTTTATCCATGAAGAGATGGTAGTTTCTCCATAATTTATTTTCACCAGAGCAATGTCTCTGTGGGAGAGCTCACTGAAGCTGCTACTTAGATGTGGTGTTGACCTCTGAATCTCCTACTTTACTCCTGGGGGAATCCTGCACCACTACACATGATTTATGCCCCCTGCAGATTTCTTTGCTTCCCTGCAGAAAAATGACTTTTTGATGGGGAAGCAAAGGGAAGCCAAAAGAGTGGTCATGCGACCCTCCCCAGCAGTTTTAGGTGCCCAGGGCAGCCAGCAGAGAGGTAAATCACTGAGGCAGGGGGTGGGACTGGGGAAGACCTGGCTCCCTACCCTGCGCCAGGCTCAGCTGCTAGTCCTGGCTGGAGAGGATGGGACTTCCTCTTCCCCTGCACGGCATCTGGGGCTGGGTCAGACCCAGCCCCAGATTTCTCCCCTAGCTGCAGGAAGCTCTGCAAACTCCCCCCACCCCCGCTTCCTGCACTCATCGCTCCTCAGCTGCAGGGGGAGGGATTCCTATACAGGGAGCTACTCCCCCACCCACCCAACCCCTGTTCGTCCAGACCCCCTCATATCCAGACCCTCCCGCCGATCCTCACCCCCCTACACTCAGAACACCCCCCACCCCGATGAGCCCCATTCCCCCTGCACTGCCCCGATGAGCCACCCACACCCAGATCCCTACCCCACTGAGGCCAATCAGCTGCACCTGGATCCCCACCCCACTGAGCCCGCCACACCCAGACACCTCTGCTGAGCTCTCTTCTCCCCCCCCCCACATCCAGACCCCCCCCAAGCTGAGCTCCAACCACTTTCACCTGGACCCCCTGTAGAGTCCCATTACCATTGCACCCAGAACCCCCCAACAAGCCCCTGTGCATCCAGAGCCCTCCTGCACCTGGATCCCCCACTGAGCTGCCCGCACCCAGATTGCCCCACACAGAACCCTCTCAACCCCCACCTGGATCCCCCCATGCTAAGCCCCTCCACACTTGGATCCTGCCTTGCTGAGCCTGCCAGCCCACACCTGGTGGAGTACTACTTGCACATGAGGAAGATGATCAGTAACTGAATGGACCCAGTCATTTAAAGAAAGTTATTTTTTAAATGTAATTAACGTGTTAAAAACAGCATCTTAGATCATTAAAACTGAATTTTAAGAATCCAATTTGCTTTTTACTGTTTCATGTTTGTTTAGTTTTTACATTTTACTTATTTTGAACAATGAAAATAAACAAGCCAATTTAGTCAGTTTCACTTTCAGATTCTCATATACTGGCATGTGGTAACATGGTTTGGGTTGCAAAACATTGCACTCTAGATCAGGGGTCGGCAACGTTTGGCACACGGCTCGCCAGGGTAAGCACCCTGGCGAGCCGGGCCAGTTTATTTACCTGCTGACGCGGCAGGTTCGTCCGATCGCGGCCCCCACTGGCCGCGGTTCGCCGTCCCGGGCCAATGGGGGCGGCGGGAAGCCGCGGCCAGCACATTCCTCGCCCGCGCCGCTTCCCGCCACCCCCATTGGCCCGAGACGGTGAACCGCGGCCAGTGGGGGCCGCGATCAGCCGAACCTGCCGCGTCAGCAGGTAAATAAACTGGCCCGGCCCGCCAGCGTGCTTACCCTGGCGAGCCGCGTGCCAACCCCTGCTCTAGATGTTTTTGGTTTCTTAAAAAAAAAAAAAAAAATCCATGGGAATATAAAACAGGTAATTTAAATAGACCTAATTTTGTGCCTAGCTTAATCTGTGCGCCCTTAATTTTTCAGGAAGGAATTGTGTTGCAGCTTAGAAATAATAGTTTTCATAAAACGCACCTGATATTTTAACAAGTTAAAACAGTGTACCTTGTTTTCATTTTAAGTTTATAGGCCCTTTAAATTGGTTTCCAGCTTAGTTTAGGGATACTGCTAACAGAACTTACGCTACTGCCTTTTCTCCCCTTTTTATAGGATATTGTAAAGAATGAAGATAAAGATCAAAAATCCAAAGAAAATGGAGCAAATGTATGATAAAACTGCTGCTGTTTAGAAGAAAGGTGTTACATAATGTAATATAAATCATGATATCAGAGTGTATGGAAGTGATGCATGTTTGATTTTTGTTTTTTTTTAGTAGTATAAATTTCTTAGTTCTAAAAAGATGTATAAAGTTTTATGAATGTGAGTCAGCTGCTGAAGATTGCTTGTAATTCATAGCATTCAATTTATTTAGACACTCCTTGAGAGAAAATAATTTTGCATTGCAAAATGTTTTAGGATGAACTTCGTTATAGTTTTAACCCTAATAAAGTTCATCAACTTAATGGACAGTAGCAAGTATTTAATTACCAAATGGTTTTTCATTAAAGTCTAGTGAAATCAAAATGTTCATTATTTATAGAATTGCCATTTTTAGGGTTTTATTTTTATTTGTCTAATTAGTCTTTTTAAATTCAAATATAAATCATACAATAGCATGCGGCTTAATTTTGCAAGTAAAGATTTTTTTTAAAAAATGCTTGAATTTTTTTACTTGTCATAACTTTCTTTTCCCTTCCAATTGTAATTTTCTCCCCCAAGGCTGCTCCTATTAAAAGCCTCACAATATATAGTAGTTCAGATGAATTAAGAAAGCAATAGAAACCCTCTACAGTGTTGGTAGGGCTGTGGGATTTATATGAAAATATACAGGCCTGTTTTAATGTACGTCATTTGTGTTCCTTTAACTGTTCTTATTTCTGGATTGATATATATGCTACTTTTTAAATAACAAATGCGGTGTATTAAAATGTATGGTTGGATACCAGGCCAGTGGATGTCATATAATTGCTTTACCTGGAGAAAATGCTACCATTTTAAATTGTCTCCTTTAATTTAATTTGACTTCTTTCATAGCTTGTGTAATTCCTTCTAAGATTGAAACAGCCCTCCAGAAGAATATTAAATTATAAGGGGCAGGACAGTTTTTGTTTTGATTGATGGGTGGGTGTGTGTGTGTGTGTGTTTGTTTTAATAAATTACCAGGGATCTAAATTAAAAGTTGACTTGGCATCTTTGTCAGTGGCAACAAAACAAATACGAAGTATGAGAAATCATAGTGTGGTGCATCTTTTCAGAAAACTTTCAGAGGGAAGAAAAAAAAAAAGGTTGGGGGTAGACAAATAGTTTTTTCTTGCTAGAATGGAGAATTTTAGCCAACTTATTTTGTACCTAGCTATCGTGGGTAACTAAATAACCTGTTAAAAGAATCAAAGTGCCATAATATGTATAAATAACCTACATGGAACTCATGTGGCTCCAAAAAATGCATTAAAATGCCTGAAATTGTTTTGTTTAAAAAAAAAAAAAAAACGGTGCTTTTATCACTTGTTTGTGTTTTGGTTATTTAAAGCCAAACTAGTGCAATGTTCTTAACCATTAAAATAGCATGCAAAAACTCCCCCCTCTTGTTTTATTTCAATTAAGATTAAATAGTATATGCAACATCTTAAATACCTTTTTAGTATTTTGTTTTAAAAAGCAAAGTCCTATAATCAAGACAGGCAGTAATTAACTTGCATTAAACATGCACACAAAGTGAGTAAAAAGATGAAAAGTCTATTTCTTGCCTTTTTCAGTCAGGTTTTATTTAACAAGGACAATAATGAAATCATTCTTATAAACAACCTAATGAAATTTTAGTAGACTTTGATAAAAGCTTCACTGGCTAAAATTCTTCAGTGGCTAAAAATAAATGTTCATACTTTTACCTTTGTACAGTTTGGCCAATACAGTATGTGTCACCGCTGAATTTTAAAACTAAAGATTTTGCACACACTGCTTTCATAATGGACTAAGGAGAGGAAAAAGTCAGTTTGTTAATTTTTTCAAAAGGAGTGTTTAACAACTGCTATATAGTATCCTAAAAGTTATTAAATCCATGATTGGGGAAGAAAATGGAAGCTTCACAAACACCTCAGAAAAGCTAGTTCACTTTAAATCAATCAAGAAAAGACTAAGGTGGTGATGTGGGTAGGGGTGAAACATCTGTGAGAATAATTTACCTTGGACTTCTAGGGTGCTTATCATGTGAAGATCTTAAAGCACTCACAAACATAACATAATCAAGCCTTATCTCAGTCCTGTGAGGAAGGCAACACAAGATGGTTGACTTATAAAGAGAAGCATTGTGTCACTGGCCAGAATGGTTACAGTCCTCCTTATGCTTTGATGTGACCACATCTATAATACTGTGAACGGTTCTGGGTACTTCTTTACCAGAAAGGAAACTGAAAGGCAAGAAGAATGAGACAAATTGTTTGAAGAAAATATATTGCTGTGTACACAGAGGCTGGCCAAACACTGGAGTCCTGGGGGAGGAAAACAGAGGCTGAACAGCAGAATTTTCTTCCCTAATCTTTCACCAGAATAATCTTTGTAAGGAAAGTAGTGAAAACTCCACTATGAATTGAGTTTGCTCAATTAGACTGGAAAGAATGCAAATGTATTGCAGGGAGCAATCCTCAATTATTGGGGAAATGGGTAAGATCCCAACAGTGGGGATTTAGACACATCATCTTCCATTCATTGTAATGGAAGGTGTGTCTGTTTTGTATACTGTGTGCTGGATAATACCATGAGAGGATCCCATGTTTCTAAAAACTAAACTGGCTCTTTATTAAGAGAACTATTTACAGAGATGCTGCAACTGTAGCTACCATTATAGCAATGAGCATACAGACTGAGTTAATAGTGCCCCTTCTGCAGTCTTCCCTTCTGCAACCTCTGCTCTTCCAGGTTCCCTGTAGGTTGCTACACCTGCATTCCATAGTCTGCTTTAAGTATCTCGTCCATTGTTCTCTGTATCTCTCATTTCTGTGATCTTCATCGAGGAGGGTATATCTGCTGTCAGCAGGCAGGATCCTCAAGCTGCCTGAAATCATTTATCAACAGGTTCCACTTACTGAAAATCCAATTCATTTGAAGTTCTGGACAGTTTCTAGAAGAAATTTTCACATTCCAAAGCTCTGTTGTGGAAAGCAGTGAATCTAAAGCTGCTCTTGCTCTGGGAAGCAGGATAAATCTTGGTCAGTATTAGAGTGACCAGATGTCCCAATTTTACAGAGACAGTCCTGATTTTTGGGTCTCTCTTATATAGGCTCCTATTACCCCCCCACCTCCTGTCCTGATTTTTCACACTTGCTGTCTGGTCACCCTAGTCAGTATGGTGATGCAGCAGTCCAGCAGAGGGAGTGAGCCCCACAGAAGGGGATATGTCTGAGTAGCGTCCATTATGAATTTAAATGAGCAAATCTAACTCTTGAGTAACGTCCAAGCTAATGGATGTCTGTGTATGATAAAAGAATTATGAATGCTCAGTATTTTAATACTGAGATATAAGCAAAGTACACTAGAATAAAACTAAACTTACATATACTGTACACTTATTGCAATAAAGAAATTGTAAAAGTATCTAATTTTCAGCTGTAAGGCCACAATT
This sequence comes from Emys orbicularis, assembly GCF_028017835.1. Classification (NCBI taxonomy): domain Eukaryota; kingdom Metazoa; phylum Chordata; order Testudines; family Emydidae; genus Emys; species Emys orbicularis. The sequence goes on along the minus strand of NC_088689.1, from coordinate 45,532,678 downwards.
GTATATACACAAAAATAACTTGTGAACAGTTGCCTTTGGCCTACACATTTTGGAGGTTCAGAGGTACACAGAAGAAAAATGGAGGAGAGAAAAGCTGAGCTGCAGTAGGAGGGGACAAAGACAAGTGAAGACAGCACATGGATGGGGACTTGCATGTTGGAAACCATGATGGTGACATTAAACCACATTGTTGTCCTTGATTCTACTGATATACTTTGTCTCAATGCTTGTGCAGCACCACAACAGACTATTGTGGGTTGGTGGGTGACTGTTGCCTCTTTCCCTACACCCTTCAGCTCATCCTTTGGAACTGTAGAGATGCTATTTATGGGTAGGGTCCTGTGTATTTTGTGATTTCATGCTGCAAAGTTCACTCTTTGATGTGGAATTGTTCTCCAGATATAAGCTTGTTTGAGAAGATAATCTAAAAAATGATTTGACTAAACAAATTCAGAGCTGAGTCTGCAGATGGATTGTAAGTACTGCTCTGAGTAGTGAACTTCCCGTTCACACTCTAAGGTGAACTAATTCTGACCCTTGAGAAATGACTTTAAATAATATGAATAACTTTCACTGCTGATTGGTTTATCAGAAACATTCAGCTAATATATAAAATATATAAATATTGTGCATATTTTTATTATTGCCTTCCCCCTGCCCCCCCCCCCCATTTTGGCTTTGGGAGCAAAAAAATAATGGAACTAACGTGACGTGCCTGTTTGTTTCTGTTCTATTCTATTCTATTCCTCCTCTTTCTCTATTTTTTTTCTTTTTAGAGTATAAGTTTTCCATGATAGGGACATTTGTTCAGCACTTAGGGGGGAAAAGGGCCTTGACTGAGGCCTCTGAATGGTCTGCGCTGTATTGTGGATCCATGCTTGTGGATTCAGTATTTTAAAGCCCATGATTGAATGCCCACGCTGCATGGTAAACTGGGTTTATAATTTCTGGACACAGGTCTCTCAACCATGCTAATGCATCCATGCTGTACTATGTGGACCTTCTGACTCACGTCTGGGGCTTGAGTTGCACCCACCTGTAAAATGACAGGGCTTGGACCAGAGTCTTAGCAGCACTCAGACCTCAACTCACCCCCACAGGTGCGTCCTAGGACTTGAGTGCTTGCTAAACCCGAGTCAGGTGGTTTTGTGTTTGGATGGTAGGGAGGTTTGGGCTCAAACCTGAGTCTGAGCCTAGGTTTACAGTGCTGTGTAGACATATTCAAAGTACTACCATAATAAAAAATAGTATAAATAATAAATGCCCCCTTGCCAGTTGCCAAAACCTCCAGCTTTCCCCAAACAAACTTCTACAATACAGTTTATATAGTTATCTATATAAAAATCTGTTTCATTGAAAACATTACAGTAAAATAGTTCTGATATCAAAACATATCTTCCATAAAGTACATGTAACATTGTCTATAGTCATCCTGATGTTTTGCAGAACTTTGACTATTTTGCTGTTATGTTTTGGAGTCAGGATCTGGAATGTAGAAAACCAGTTTTTCTTACTAGACTTCGTTAAACCTTTGCTATCTTTAACAGATGTAACATCAGAATAACCCATATTGTATATACCGTAGTTAAGGATGTGAAGAAAATGTATGGGGCTTATGAGAAGTGAAGGCAATTCCCTTTTCCCCCCCAAATAGCTGTATGTATATTTCAGCAATCCCCTGCACCAATAACTTGCCAATTAATAATAGTTCACTTCTCTTCATCCTGCTTCCCCAAAACAGTACAGAAAAATACTGACCTTTATCTGATTTGCTTGCTTAGTATTTGCTGCCATTCAGTTTTTGCCCCTCAGTGGCAGGTTACTAGCTTGAACAAAGAACTCTTTGATACTACAACAACTATCTCATACTACGGTTTGTGAAGCACACAACAAGCAGCAATGACTGGAAATAGAATTCAGATTACTATCACTTCTATTTGAGTACTTGCATCGCCCCCATCATTGCTGTATTTGAGCACTTTCCTTATACTTAGTACAGGAAATAATGATCACTCTTCCTTGGCAGCCTGTATGAGAAATAAGGTGATTAGTTTATAGGTTGGTGTGGAAGAGTGGGTGTGGTGTGTGATGAATTTATTGTGGCAAAGCTAAATTGAATGAATTAATTTTGCATTTATCTCCACAAGCGTGATGATTGTTCTTTTACAACTGAGTGCCATGATGGAGGTCCAGTTTCTGTGAAAGTTCTGTCTCCTGCACTTGTGAATATCCCACATTGGTCAACGAATTGTTCCAGTAGAATCTAGCTATTTGTGGGAGGTGATGGTAGGAAAGAGTCTCTCTCAGCTGGGTAGGGCCAGTCCTGTGAAGGCTTTCAATATCCAGAAAAAACTTGAACTGGAGCCTGTATTCAATGGGAAGGAAGTGAAGAGAGCAGAGCAACAAAGTGATATGTTCATGGTCACAGTTGTTAATGGATTGCTGCATTTTATATCGTTGGAGATTTTTCAGTATGAGGCTTCATTCCTAGATACGAGTTGCAGTAATCAAGCAGAAGAACATAAAGGCATGGATTACACTGGCCATGTCTGCCTGATAAATGAGTGCAATCTTCTGGCCAGTCATGGATGAAAGTGAGGTTGGTTTGGTATTTTGGGGGCGGGGGTTGTTTTGCTTTTTTGCTACCATGGCTGTTTGAGGATGCAACAGCACTGAGGATTCTAAAAACTCCGAGGCTGCTCTCTGATTTAGCAATGTGGGGGCAGATGCATTTGATAGTCGGAGAAATTAATATCTAGCTCTTTTCGTCATTAGATCTCAAAGGGCTTTACAAAGGAGGTAAGTAAAATGGAGATAATTAAATAGATGGGGAAACTGGCACAGAGAGGTGAATTGAGTTGCCTAATGTCAACCAGCAGGCCAGTGCCAGAGCTAGAAACTAGATCGTCTTTATCCTAGTCCAGTGCGCTATCTGCTAGGCTACATTGCACTGTTAGAGTGAAGGTGTTCCTCTGATTATTTCCCTTTTCTTACCAACATCATCTTTGTCTTGTTTTGGTTTGGTTTTAGTCAGCTGATTTTCATCCAGATGCAGATCTCAGCTACCCATTGACAAAAATGGGGGATGGTGTTGCTTGCATTTATACATTCAGATAAACAGAGCATGTGATACCAGCTGCAGTAGTGCCATCTAGTGACCCTAATATTATTTACAAGGGGAACTGATGCCCTGTTTAGATACAGTACCTAACTCCTAGAATAAAGTCAAAATGAGGAAGTAATGTAGTCAGCCATAATTTTGATAATTCTGCTTAACTTTTTAAATATTGGTAACATTTAGCTTGAAGTGTTTTTCAGATTTCACTCTTGGCGTCAGTATCTAATGTCTTAAGAACAGAAGGGTTCTTAATTCAATATCTGCAACCACCACATGTCCTAGGACTAACTTCAAAGCATGCAATAAAAGTTTTAATTTTCCTCTTTATTGGGCTACTGCAGTTTCATTATTATTAACACATGGGTTTTTTATTAACTAGTTTCCTTTCCACTTCAATGCTTTTTGAGTGCTGAAATTGTTTGGATTTATTTAGGTTTTATTACAATTGAAAGTTCTCATATTGAAAATATTCACTTAAAATAACCAATCAGTAAGACTATGCCAGAGGAACCATACTAAAAGATGGTGTTCTGTTGCATAAAGAAGTCTGTAGAAACTAAATTCTCATTATCTTGAAGAATTAATATATTAAATCATTAGAAAAATTAATTTTACAAGTATCCTTTCTTTATTGATGTCTTACAGCACAGTCACCATGTCTGGTGCTGTACAGAACACATGAGTCAGTCCCTGTTCTGAGAAGCTTTCATTCTAAAGTAGGTAGTGTTCATCCAGGCCAGTTAAGGGATTCGGTCACCATCTGCCGCATATCTTGTGGCTGTGTAGCTGTGGTCCAGAGCTCTGACTCTAGCAGCCTATCTGCAGCCCACAAGCCTCATCTTGTCTTTGCCCAACCTGGTTAGTTCTTGCAGGCTGACCTTAGTACCCTTCCAGCCCTGAATTCACCCCAAAATTGTTCTGCAAGAACCACCAGTCCCTCTCAGAGAGAGGGTGTTAGGTTCTCTGCCTTTACGGAGACAGTAAAACACTCCAGTCTGTTAACTTTCTAGAAGCAGACACTTTACTGAACTTACACAGCAGTGATGCTTTATAATGAAAGCAAAACAAGTTTATGAACAAAAGAGTATGGGTTAAATTATACCAATTAAAAGATAAAGGAAAGTGCATAAGTTACTGCAGCCTCAGGATATGTTTGTGACCTTAAGGATACTTAACCTAGTATTTGATAAGCCCTTTACAGGGAACTGCTCTTTCAGAGCTCAATTTCACACAAAGATAATTTACATTTTTTTTTGCTGATCAAGTGTTACATGATTTAGCAATTTGTGATATTTTTAAACTAGTGAAAGGGTTTTTTATGTTTAGAAATTGAATATTTGGTTTAAGATTACCAAAAAAATTCTGCAGATTAATCGCTGACTGACCATTACTCTAGTCCTAAAGTTAGAGCAAAATGTTGCAATAAATTAGTTTTTACAGTTTTAGAGCTGGGGAGGCAGTGGATAATCCCTCAAATGTCCTCTTCAAGCTGCCTGGATAGAAGTTACACAACCTTCATAGCAAATTAGAGGATTTTTGAGAGAGTCCACTGATACCCAGCACAATGCGGGTACTGGACTGGAAGCTCAGTGCTAGTGCTGGGGATGAAAAAGTGTTGAAAGCTACCTGCCATTGTTGGGGGGGGGGGGGGGGGAAATGATGTCCCTAAAAAAAATCATGCCAAGATTCTGCCATAGGAGACAACTCACAAAGTTTCTTCAAGCCAGTGCTGCACAGCCAGTGGGTAGTTGATGAATTATCATTCCTGGACAGACATGGTAGAAGCATAAGCTGCTTGTGGTAAATGCTGAGAGATCATCAGTTAGATTAATGATGACAACAAAAAGTGAACAATAGCATCTGCGAAGTTGCATTTTCTGTATGAAGACTGACTTTTTGTGAAACCTTAATTTCTGCTCCAAGTTTTGTTTTTTATTATAGAGGAACTATTGTGGGGGGGGGAAGCACTCCAGCTAAAACACAAAGTAGCACTGGTGAGATCATAGCAAAAGCTTTGTTATGCTATAGACAAGTGTCATAAATATAAAGGGAAGGGTAACAACCTTCCTGTATACAGTACTATAAAATCCCTCCTGGCCAGAGGCACAAAATCCTTTTACCTGTAAAGGGTTAAGAAGCGCAGGTAACCTAGCTGGCACCTGACCAAAAGGACCAATAAGGGGACAAGATACTTTAAAATCTGGGATGGGGGGGAAGGCTTTGTTTTGTCTGTCTGTTCTGTGTGCTTGCCGGAGACAGATCAAGAAAGCAAGCAATCCAACTCCATTAGGATTACTAAGTACTAGCAAGGGAATGCGTTGGCCTACTTTTATTTTGGCTTGTGATTTTCTCTGTGCTGAGAGGGAGGTGTATTCCTGGTTTTCCTTTTGTAACTTTAAAGTTTTGCCCAGAGGGAAATCCTCTGTGTTTTGAATCTGACTGCCCTGTGAGATTATCTTCCATTCTAATTTTACAGAGGTGCTTCTTTTAACTTTTCTTTCTAATAAAGTTCTGTTTTTGTTTTTTTAATCAGAGTGGGTTTTTTTAGTGGTCTAAAAAAACCCAAGGTTGGTTTGTGCTCATCTTGTTTATTCTCAAGCCTCCCTTGGAAAGGGCGTGTAGGGCTTGGGGGAATATTAGGGGAAAGAAGGAACTCCAAGTGGTCCTTTCCCTGAGTTTTGTCTAATCACTTGGTGGTGGCAGCATTACCTAATCCAAGGTACAAGGGAGAATTTGTGCCTTGGGGAGTTTTTAACCTAAGCTGATAGAAATAAGCTTAGGGGGTCTTTCATGTGGGTCCCCACATCTGTACCCTAGAGTTCAGAGTGGGGAGGGAACCCTGACAGCAAGAGAATGCCTAAACATTCAAAAGAAGAAATACTTTGGCAATTAAAATGCTTGATTGTGTTTTCTTGTCTCATTAAAGCCAATTCTCTATATTTTCCCTGCGTATTTGCCAGATACTTCCTGATATCCAATCACTGCACACAATGAAACCAATGAACCAGGAAAGTTCTCTTTTCTTGCTGTTTGCTTTTGTTTCATTTGCTTTTTATATTTTTAAAGGAAAGTATCCTACTCTTAAAACATACTCTTTCACATCCTGACTTAAGTTTTTTAAATTATTTTATTTTTCTCTCATGCTGTGGTCTCTCCTTACACATGTTGACTCCCATTTAGGCTTGCTTCTTAAATCCCAAATATCACTGATATATTTGGGTTTATTTTGAGAAAATGTAGATTACTTTACTTACAGTTATAAGTGGGGGTTTTTTTTCTACAGGTACATCGAGAAAGTTGCTGTCCTTGACTTTAAGCTCTTTGTCCCTAAGGCTCGTCCATGTTTTCAAGGATGAGATAAGATACACAGTAATGTACCATTATCAAGCTACAAATCTGTCCATTTCAAGATGTATGTATTCTTGAAGATATGGTATTTATCATAGAAGAATCTACTTACTTATTGTTCCTTAAGTGGAATCTGACAGCCGTAGTATAAGCTCAGTCCATATAGTTCTAATAACAGGTCCTCAGAAACCGTTGTGAAAAACCTGCCAGTACTATTATGATACTTTTAAATTTGTAGAATGTATTGATTTCTTACCACCATGCCTTTAGTGCCTATCCTAATTATAGCACAATGCTCACATATCGTTAAAATAACCCAAATTTAGGGAGACTGAATAGATCAGGGAATTTGGACTTGTCTGGCTCCTTTGCTTCTAGGTCATCAGTTAAAATCCGACCCAGCCTGAGCGTGAACACAAATTGTTTTTCTATGTCTGGAGAGAGGGGCTGAATGTGGGTAGTCTCAGTCCATCTCCTGGATGACAGCTGTCCACTTTTACAAAAGCTACCAGCACACCTGCCCCCCTCACAAGGAGATGGGCAACAGAAAGGAGAATGGGGCACTAGGGCTCACTTTTCTTTCCACCCCAAACTGGGAAGCCATTCCAGGAATACTGCTTCTCCCACTCCCCATACTCCATAAGCAGCATCAGCATTCTTCCAGGACTAGTCTACAAAAGGCCCAATCTCATCAGGCGTAGTCACCAGCAACATTAGCCTTAGGTATACTTATCTCCTCCACCTCACACCATGGCTCCTTTCACAGGACACATCCTCCATTGCAAGCCATACCTGCTCCAAATCAAAGCCTGGCTCCTCCATGGATTCAGAAGTAACCTGTTTGGACACAGTCAAATAGATGCTTTTGAATAGAAGGTGTGACACCACCAGACATACTTAGGCGCACAAATGGACTAGATTTCACAGCTGGTGTGCCTCCCACCAAGTTGACGCAGCATGTACTCTGCTACCGCTTATCCTGGACTACACCTTAAATAGACAGGATTATCCACAGGCTCCATTCGGGTACACTTGGTGGCAATCACTAACTTTCACTGCCCTATACATGGTCATTCCATCTTTGCACATCCACTTACAAAACGTTTTCTGAAGGGTCTTCAAAATCTTTATGCTCATATCTGAGACCCGACCCTTGCCTGGGACCTTGTCCTCATCCTTCTTCTACGTTCCCTGACTAGACCCCCATTTGAATCGATGGCAACCTGTTCTTACGTGCACCTATCAATGAAAACAGCCTTGTTGCCATCCCTTATGCCCAGTGAGTTGGTAAAACTGTGGCTTTTATGGCATATCCACCTTGCACATTGTTTTATAAGGACAAAATTACGCTATGCCCACATCCAAGATTTCTACCCAAGGTCCCAACATCTTTCCATCTCAACCAACCAATACAACTTCCTTGTTTCTGCCCGAAGCCTCACAGCAACCAACAGGAAGCAGTTCTACACATCCTAGACGTGAGACAAGCATTAGCCTTTTACTTAGGACTAAACCTTTCCAAAAATCACCACACTTATTCCTCTCCACCACCGAAAGATCCAGAGGCACTGCCCTATCTAAACAACGCCTTTCAAAGTGGATCTTGCGGTGTATACATTTAACCTATGATAGATAACCTCCTACCTCAATCAGAGCACATTCTTCTTCGAGTGATTGCTCCTGTGTATTCCACAGTAGGTGTGCGTGCTCGTCACGTGCACCGGTGCCGGAAGTTTTTCCCTTAGCAGTACCCGTACTGGGGGAGCACCGCGGCGACCCCTGGAGTGGTGCCTGTATATCGCGCTATAAGGGGAGCTACGGGCTCCCCCCACCCTCAGTTCCTTCTTGTCGCCAGTGAAGGTAGTTGGAACTTTTGTGCTCCAGCTCTGCTGCAGCCCTTCTTCTTGACCTTAGTGGTACCGTTGTAGATTGTTCTTCAGTGGATAGAACGGGATCAGGGCATGCACTGTACCCCAGGCTTCAAGTTGTGTGACTCCTGTTGCCGTTCTATGCCCAGGAGCGACCCTCACGCTGAGTGTCTTCGCTGCCTGGGTGAGACTCACATCAGCGACTGTTGCAAGATCTGCAGGTCGTTCAAGCCAAGAACCAAGAAGGAGAGAGACTTCAGACTTCGAGCTCTCCTGATGGAGTCGGCGCTGACTCAGATGCCGGTGCGCAGATCGGACTCGGCACCAGCCGCTGCGTCGTCGGTACATAGCAAGGCCCCTTCGACCAGTCCCTCCAAAAAGCAAGGGAAGAGCTCGGCCTCGCAACGACGCTGTGATAAGGACAAGGGAGTGGCTGGTCCCGCGCTGGGCAGCCCTCGATCCAGCCCAGGCTCTAAGGCTCCAACTCATGTGGAGCAGAGCAGCCCGGTACTGTCGACCCAGGCATCCCCACCGGTACAGATGCCGTCGACGCCGGAGGTGGTGCAGGCTGTGAAGGGTATTATGTCCCTGCCCGTCCCGAGCTCGCAATCGGGCCCGGGCCCTAGGTCGCGAGGCAAGCCCCCTTTGGGTGCCCACTGGACCTCTCTGAGCAGCTGCAGTTCCCGCTCCGAAGATCACTCCCTGCACCGCTCGGCGCGCAGCAGTCACTCTTTCGACAGCTCCCGGCCACCCTAGACGCCGGCCAGACAGTCTGGGCCGCCGTCGGGACGGGAGTCGCGGGGACTCTCCGCCACCTGCCAGCGAGCGGAGGCACCGAGAGAGGCACCGGGAACGTGGGTACCGGAGCCGCTCTCGACGGGACAGACGTCGCTGCTCCTGTTCCAGCTCCCGCCTGTCTAGGCGCCACGCCAGAGGCTCCCCTCGGGGTACCTCGGCATCAGGGCACCGAGCGTTGCGTCGCTGTCATGCGTCCCGAAGCAGTTCGTTGCGTGGGTACTGTTGATCATCGTTGAGATTCCGGTCCCAGGGGAGATGACGCCACAGATGCCGCTCCTGCCGCTCCCGCGGCACCAAGCATTCTTCGGCGACCTCGGCCTCGGCACATGTCCACCCACCCTCGGCACGCACCGTTTCACCGGGGCACATATTGCCATCCCGTGCTCAGCTGAACCAATGGCAAGGGACTCCGTGGCCGCTCCTGTTCCAGCTCCCGCTCATCTAGGTGCCACGCCAAAGGCTCCCCTCGAGGTACCTCGGCGTCAGGGCACCAAGCGTTGCGTCGCTGTCATGCGTCCTGAAGCAGTTCGTTGCGTGGGTACCGTTCATCATCGTTGAGATCCCGGTCCTGGTGGAGACGACGCCACAGACACCGCTCCTACCGCTCCCGCGGCACCGAGCGTTCTTCGGCGACCTCGGCCTCGGCACACGTCCACCCACCCTCAGCACGCACCGTTCCACCGGGGCACATATTGCCATCCCGTGCTCAGCCAAACCAATGGCAAGGGACTCCGTGGCAAGGACAGTGGTGCCAGTGGGCACCATGGCCATCGGTGCCAGCCCAAGCAGAGGCCCGTTCGGTTGCCGGAGCGTCCTGGGCTCCATCGGCCTCCTCTGGCCTCCCACAAGACAAGTCGGCGGGTCACGAGTCGGCGGACCCGCACCAGGACTCTGACCTCGGTATCGACGCCCCGGCACTGACCGAGGCGCCCGGCTCCGTACGGGCCCTCTCTCTGGTATCGGATGACACCATAGCGGCACCTCCGCCATCGGTCCCGCAGGAGGACTTCAGGCACACCAGGACCTGCTAAAGCGGGTGGCTTCCAACCTCCAACTGCAGGCCGAGGAGATGGAGGGTCCGTCCGATTCCCTCTTTAATGTCCTGTCTCCCTCAGCACTGGGCCGCGTGGCCCTGCCTCTGCACCAGGGTATTGCCAACATTTCAAACTCCTTGTGGCAAACTCACGCCTCCTTGGCCCCAATCTCGAAAAAGGCCGAGAGGAAATACTTTGTGCCGGCGAAGGACCATGAATACCTGTATTTACATCTGGCACCCAACTCGCTCGTTGTGGAATCGGTAAACTACAGAGAGCGTCAGGGCCAGCCCGTGCCCACCCCAAAAACCAGACGCCAGGAGACTGGACTCCTTTGGCAGAAAATTTTATTCGTCGGCTAGCTTCCAGCTTCGCGTAGCCAACCACCAGGCCTTACTGAGCAGATACGACTTCAACCTGTGGGAGTCCCTGCCTAAATTTGAGCCCCTCCTCCCAGACCGGGACAGGAAGGACTTCAAGGCCCTGGTGGAAGAGGGGTTGTTGGCAGCAAAAGTGGCCCTGCAAGCGGCGTCCGATGTGGCAGACACGGCGGCCTGCTTGATGGCTTCCGCGATCATCATGCGCAGGGCGTCCTGGCTCTTGTTGTCCGGGCTGTCGACGGAGGCACAATCACTGATGCAGGACCTCCCGTTCGATGGCAAGGCGCTCTTTGCGGACCAGACGGACATCAGGCTGCATGGGATGAAAGATTCCCACACCACCTTGCAGACCTTGGGCCTCTATGTTCCTCCGGCTAAGGACAAGGTCAAATTGCTTCCGGCGGCTCAGCCTGCGAGGGGCAGATATGAGCCCCTGTACAAAAGGCCCAGAGACCAGAAGCGTCGGTCTCAGAGGCAGTCCTGCTCTGCCCTGCAGCCTGGTCCCTCTAAGGGCAAGAGGCAGGGGAAGAGGCGGTTTTGACTATCTGCAGGGGGGCACCGGGCCTGTTGCCAGGGAGACCCCCCGATTTAATAAAGTTTGTGTTCTGCAACCGATTGTTTGCCTTCCTCAGGGCGTGGTCCCGCAAAACTTCGGACCAATGGGTCCTCAGTACTATCTCCAAGGGCTACGTGTTGCAGTTCACCTCACCCCTGCCAAATCACCCGCCATCCACGATGGCCCCGGGGGACCTGGAACATGTCCTTCTCCTGCATCAGGAGGTGGACCGGTTGCTCCATCTAGGGGCAGTGGAAAGGGTTCTACTCCCAGTACTTCCTGATCCCGAAGGCAAAAGGGATCTATTCTGGACCTGCGCGACCTGACCAGGTTTCTAACCTGTTCCAAGTTCCGCATGGTGTCCCTGGCATCTATTATGCCCTCCCTGGACCCGGGGGACTGGTACGTAGCACTGGATCTCCAGGACGCGTACTTTCATGTCCATATTTTCGAGGGACACAGACGCTTCCTCCGATTCATGGTGGGAATGGACCACTACCAATTCATGGTCCTCCCTTTTGGCCTATCCACGGCTCCCAGGGTTTTCACGAAATGTATGTCTATGGTGACGGCCTACCTCAGGCGGGAAGGCGTACAAATCTTCCCTTACCTGGACGACTGGCTCCTCAAGGGGGAGTCCCGTTTCGAAGTGGAGTCCCACGTAGAGCTGCTCCTCTCGACATGCGCCGATCTAGGCCTGGTCGTGAACAAGACCAAATCGACATTAGTGCCCGTTCAGCGCATAGAGTTCATTGGGGCCCTGCTGGACTCCTCCAGGGCCACAGTCTCTCTCCTCCTGGACAGGTTCAAGACCCTAAGGGATCTCATCGCCTTGGTCACGGCCTTCCCGGTGACCACGGTGAGGGCATGTCTTCGGATTCTGGGACACATGGCGGCGTGCACTTGTGTGGTCCGCCATGCCAGGCTCCGTATGAGGCCCCTCCAATTATGGCTGGCCTCCCAGTTCTCCCAAGCTTGGGACGGTCTGGATAAGGTTCTCACGGTCCCGTCCCTGATACTCACTTCCCTTCTATGCTAGTCCTGCCCGAGCAATATGTTGCAAGGGGTTCCCTTCAGGGAGGCCAACCCGTCCATAGACTTGATGTCCAATGCTTCGGACCTGGGCTGGGGAGCCCACACGGGGGACGTGCAAACCCAGGGAACGTGGTCGGCCCCGGACTTGCCCCTTCACATAAACATCAAGGAGCTCAGGGCGGTTTGCTTGGCGTGCGTGGCGTTCCTCACGCACCTCCGTGGCAAGGTGGTCAGAGTCCTCACGGACAACACCGCTGCCATGTACTATATCAACAGGCAAGGTGGGACTCGCTCCCTAGCCCTCTGCTGGGAAGCCCTGAACCTATGGGAGTTCTGTATAGCCCACGATATCTCCCTGAGGGCGGCTCACCTCCTGGGCATCCGCAGTACGCAAGCGGACCGCCTCAGCAAGGTCTTCTCCCCCCAGTACGAGTGGTCGCTCCACTCGGAGGTTGCTCACCGGCTCTTCCAAGAGTGGGGGGCTCCCCAGATTGACCTGTTTGCAACCCGTCAGAACCAGCGTTGCCCCCAGTTCTGCTCCACGGGAGGGGGAGGGGAAGGCGCGATCTCCGATGTGTTCCTCCTGAGCTGGTCGAGCCAGCTCCTCTATGCCTTTCCCCTGCTCCCCCTCATCGCCAAGGTCCTTCAGAAGGTGAAAGCGGACAAGGCAAGAGTCATTCTCATAGCCCCGGCATGGGCCCGCCAGCACTGGTACGGGCCCCTCCTATGCCTCTTGGCCCCCCCCAAAGAGCGCTGCCACTCCGCCCAGACCTCCTCTCCCAGGACAGGGGGCGCCTCCTCCATCCCAATGTGGCCGCGCTTCACCTGACAGCGTGGCTGCTCCGTGGCTGAATGAGGAGGAGAATCGGTGTTCGGAGCAGGTAAGGCGAGTTCTCCTGGAAAGCAGGAAGCCGTCCACGCGTCGGACGTACGTGGCGAAGTGGTCCAGGTTCGCCAGGTGGGTGAGTGAGCGGGGAGTGTCCCCTTCCGCCGCACCTCTCCAGGTTATCCTGGACTACCTCTTATCCCTTAGGGCCCAGGGACTGGCAACTGCCGCAGTCAGGGTGCACCTGGCGGCCATATCGGCCTTTCACCCGCCGGTGCAAGGCCACTCTGTCTTCTCCCACTCGATGACCTCCCGTTTCCTGAAGGGCCTTGACCGTTTGTTCCCGTATGCTAGGCCCCCCATGCCGCAATGGGACCTCAACCTGGTCTTGTCCTGGCTCATGGGACCCCCCTTTGAACCCCTGGCCACGTGTTCCTGGTCACACCTCTCATGGAAGGTGGCCTTCCTAGTGGCGATCACGTTGGCCCGACGTGTCTCGGAGATCAGGGCCTTAACCTCAGAACCCTCCTATACGGTTTTCCATAGGGATAAAGTCCAGCTCCGCCCACACCCGACGTTCCTCCCGAAGGTGGTCTCCGCCTTCCATATGGAGCAGAGCATCTTCCTCCCCGTGCTCTGTCCTAAGCCCCACTCCTCTAACGAGGAACGCCGCCTCCACACGCTCGATGTGCGTAGGGCATTGGCTTTTTATCTGGATCGGACTAAGCCATTCCAGAAATCCTCTCAACTCTTTATTGCCTCGGCCGAGCGGGCTAAGGGGCAACCCATCTCCACCCAGCGGCTTTCCCGCTGGATCACCTCGTGCATACGCACGTGTTATGACTTGGCAGGGACTCCCCCGCCACCGATTGTAAGGGCACACTCTGAGGGCTCAGGCCTCATCAGCTGCCTACGTTGCCCATGTCCCCATCCAGGACATTTGTAGGGCGGCCACGTGGGCCTCAGTTCACACATTTACATCGCATTACGCGATCATCTCCCAGTCTAGGGATGATGCCGGGTTTGGCAGAGCGGTACTTCATCCCGAACCATCGTGAACTCCTACCCACTTCCAACAGATATTGCTTGGAATCACCTACTGTGGAATACACAGGAGCAATCACTCGAAGAAGAAAGGACAGTTACCTGTTCCGTAACTGGCGTTCTTCGAGATGTGTTGCTCCTCTCTATTCCACACCCCGCCCTCCTTCCCCTCTGTCGGAGTTGTCCGGCAAGAAGGAACCGAGGGTGGGGGGAGCCCATAGCTCCCCTTATAGCGTGATATACAGGCGCCACTCCAGGGGTCGCCGCGGTGCTCCCCCAGTATGGGTACTGCTAAGGGAACAACTTCTGGCACCGGTGCCTGTGGCGAGCATGCACACCTACTGTGGAATAGACAGGAGCAACACATCTCAAAGAACGCCAGTTACAGAACAGGTAACTGTCTTTTCTACACCCTCATTCTCCAGCTTGATAGCCTTTCTCAATAATGTCCCCATTGATGACATTTGCAAAACAGCTACATGGGCATCGTCTGACACTTTTGTCCAGCACTAAGCTATTACACACACCGCCGCAACGGACACTCTCCTAGGATATGCTGTCCTATCATAGACAGTCAGTGTCACTCCGAAACCCCAGCCTTCCAATTAGGGGCACTGCTTTCTAATCACCTAAAAGTGAAGCACCCATAAGGGATAGTCAATAGGTGGACCGTGGGCCAAATCCAGACCGCCAGACCCTTTTGAACGGACCCTGAAATCTTTTCATTTACTTACTATTATTTTTTATTATTATTATTATTTTCTCTGGAGGCTGGACCTTGACTATACCTTTGACCAAGAAATGTAGACCTTGACAAAAAATAATTGACTATCCCTGAGATACGGACATAACGCGAAGACAAAGGTTACTCACCCTGTGCAGTAACTGAAGTTCTTTGAGATGTGTGTCCCTATGGGTGCTCCACTACCCTTCCTCCTCCCCTCTGCTTCAGAGTCAAACAAACATACTGTGACATTCCCGTCTGGTGTTATCTGGACCAGTGGTCTGCTAGGTCACTCCAATCCTTGACTCTGGGAACCGTCTTACCCTGCACTACTAGCCAATATCTCCAGTCCCAGACACAACCCTAGGAACCTCCATCTTGCAGTTATGCCCGCTGGACACCGCAAGCTTATATGAGTTCATCAATTTAACAAAGAAATTGATATGTACCAGGCTTGTTATCCAAAGGGGAGCCTCTGACCTGCTTCAAACCAAACGCACTGCTTCAGGTAGAAAAAACAAACACATTTATTAACTATAAAGAGAGATTTTAAGTGATTATAAGGCAAAACATAAGTCAGATTTGGTCAAATGAAATAAAAGCAAAATGCATTCTAAGCTGATCTTAACACTTTCAATGCTCTTAGAAACTTAGATGCTTCTCACCACAGACAGGCTGGTTGCTCTTCAGCCAGGCTCTCCCCTTTGATCAGTGCTTCAGTCGCTTGGTGTGGTGTCTGTAGATGTAGGTGGAAGAGAGAGAGAGCATGGCAAATGTCTCTCCCTTTTATCATGTCCTTTCTTCCCTCTTGGCTTTGTCCCCCCACCTTCAGAGTCAGGTGAGCATTACCTCATTGCAGTCCCAAACTGACCAAAGGAATGGGGGTGACTCCCTCCAGAGTCTAATAGATCCTTTTGTTACTGCCTAGTCCAGCGCCCTTTGTTCCCGTGAGGCTAGGTTTGTCCCATACCTGCCCTGATGAGGTGTGAACTGCCTCTCTGCTCTTGGAGAGTTTTTTGGGGCTTGCTTTAAGCCATAAGGATACATTTTCAGCCTCGCAACTATATACATTAAATTATAACCTATAACATTACTGTAACAATTACTATAACACTACTATAACAACCATGCTCAGTACATCATGAGCCTTCCGAAGACACCCGACATGACAAATTTTGCATTGGATACCACACAATCATTTTACAAGGATGAACATGGGGGTGCTGGGTGTTCCCCTGAGGTACAGAGCACCATGCGTCACACATACATTCTGCAGCAGAGAAGGAAATGGGAGCAGTCAGACCACAGAGCTCTATATGTCCCATGCACAGCATGAGAGGGGAGAGGTGCTAATGTGTGATCCAATGGGCACTGCTGATGATCTCTGACTGCAGGCACAGGGTGTGCTGCTGCACCTACAAGTGGAGCACCCATCATAGGTGCTGAGTTTCTAATCTTCTGGGGGGAGTGCTCTGCTCAATCCCTGCCCCCACTCCACCCTTTCTCCCAAGGCCCCACCCCGCTCCTTCCCTGCCCAGTTCTGCCCCCTCCCCCATGCACACTGCTCCCCCGCGCCTCCTGACACCATGAAACAGCTGATCCGCGGTAGGCACTGGGAAGGATGGGGAGGCACTGATCTGTGTAGCCTGCGGGGGGGCTGGAGGCATTGTGAGGAGAGGGAGGTTCTGGTAGGGGGCTGCTGGTGGGTGCTCAGCACCCACCATTTTTTCCCCATGGATGCTCCAGCCCCAGAGCACCCATGGAGTTGGCACCTATGGCACCCATAGATAGACACATCTTGAAGAACCTCAGTTACTGCACAGGGTGAGTAACCTTCTCTGTAAGTGACAGTATTTTATGTGTAGGCTCTTACTTTACTTACAAAAGAAGCATTACACAGTTTTAATGTAAAACAGTTAAGCAAGCAGTCTGCTTGCTGCACCTTATGAATAAAGAACTGAGATGTGGGGGGTACCAAGAATCCTAGCGCTGAACAACTCCATTGTTTCCTAAAATTGAAAAATGTTTTCTAAAATGTAATTTTTGTATATATTCACCTCTCAAATAAAACAACAGAGCAACACTCCCTTATCACTGGTGTGTAGAAGGATTTGTTTATGTGGGTGGTTTTTGTTCAATATGCTCTCTTTGTTCCTTTCATTCATATTAACTGAAGGTCATGTGGGTAAATTCCTGCTCTGCTCATCACACACTAAGGGCAGAAAGGACTAGAGAACAGTGACCTTGTTTTCTTAGTTCCTTTGAGAGAGGTTGGATGAGAGCCAGCCATATTTGCATATAAAAAAGCAGGAATTGCTGCCACATGTCACACCCGAAGAATGTACAATTGGAAACTAAAGAGACATGTATTCCAGTCTCAATTAACTAAATTGCAATCTCAGTCTGACTTGATTTATGTATGAATTAACAATTTTGCCCATAACAGTGGGGGAGGAGATTAATAGGCAATTCTATTATATATTCCTTTTAGTACATCAGAAGGATATTTGTAACTGAAATGTTTACTATAACTGGGAAAGCTAATTGAACTGTCCAAACCCAGACAAAAGGTGGAACTACATTAGTTTTTAGCCTAGCCTTCTCTCAAAAACAGAGAAAACAACTGAAGGCATAATCTAACTCTTATTAGATCACTGCAAACAGACCCGTTTACTTCAACAGGCACTAGACTAGGCCTCTAGTGAGTAATACCTTCCCTTCTGACCCATCTGTGGTATCTCTTATGTTAATACAAGTCAACAAGTTGGATATTTTCTTAGCAAAATTAGTATTCTACCACCCACAAATTAATAAATATCTTGGGAATGTGTTCAGGTATACAAGATTGAGCAAATACCTTAACAATGTCATATTATCAAAAAAAGATATATATTTGTGGTGTGTTTTTGTATCAATTTGATATGTCAATTACCGTATCTTAAAAAAGAGGCATTCCTTTGAGAGAGAGAGAACCCATGAACCATAATGTTTTCTCACCCTAATATCCTTCCTGAAATAAACATAGTAAACTTTTATGCTTGGACTGGAAGCTCTCA
This sequence comes from Emys orbicularis, assembly GCF_028017835.1. Lineage (NCBI taxonomy): Eukaryota > Metazoa > Chordata > Testudines > Emydidae > Emys > Emys orbicularis. Next base: position 45,514,891 of record NC_088689.1, on the reverse strand, counting down.
GTTGTCCTTTGGCATCTGTTTGGTTTTTTTTCAAACATATTTTCTGTACTGAGGAAAAAGAAAAGATTACTGTCAGACAGAAAAAATGCTGATGAAGTTGCTGGGACAGGGTGGTTATAAATCTGTCTGTTGTAGCTACGTTCTCTGATTCTCCACTGTATTCAATTTTATGTCTGCAAGCAGCATACCATTCACTTTTTTTTTTCTTCCTTGGTGATGGATAGCACAAAAGGGCACTTACAGAGCCTAATGAAAGTACACGCTACGTAATTATGACCACTGACAAAAAGAGAAGTTGCCTTGTAGTGAGTAGTGTGACCCTTGGGGTTGCAAGGGATTGGGGGTTAATGAGAGATGGCAATGTTTGTCTTCTGTGCAATAAATGTATCCTGGCATTTACTTAACATAAATGGAGTCAGTTAATCCTTTTCTTTGTGAATCCACTTCAAAGTAAATTTAGATCCTGTTCACAATAAGGGTAGTTTTGTGGAGAGCGGATTAATTTAACGGAAGCTACAACCTAATGTACAACCCCCACCCCTCACAGTGCACTTTACTCAGAATTTAAAACACAAAACAAACCCTAACCCTACTTTCTAAAATGAACAGTGTCATTATCACTGCCTACAATAATAAACTGCTAGTAAGATACACTGCATAAACAATTTACTGCAAAATGTTCAAACAAATTTAAGAGCTTCCTTAAATCACCAACAGCCATGAAATTCATGGTTAAGGCTGGGACAATGTTGTTAGCTCATAGTTTGGCTAGGTCTAACAACACTAAGGCCCTGATTCAGCTCAGCACTCAGTCCCATCCATAGCCACAAGCACTCCTCTCTCCCAAAACTGCATTTTCTTCCATTTCTTCACAAATAAAAGGAACCTCAAAATACCACAAAGGGCCAGCTCTCCCAGAATAGTAATCTCAGTAAGGGAGGTTGCTCTTCACTATTTCTTGGCCCCTTCATGTTTAACCCATTTTATTACACTTTAGATTCAATACATCAAACCAAATTCTTCTGAAGTCATTTAAGGATTAGATTCAGCCCTGACCTGAACCAGTTTCCCATGCACTGCTCCTCAATGAGGGCTAGGTGGATGCCCAGTTGGACCATTCAGGCAGTGCTTTTAAAAGTGCAGCTAGAATACTGTACCAGTTTCAAAAATGGCTGAACGATTTTCTGCTCAGACTTTCCAAAATATTTGTTTTGGGATAGACACACAGCGTGGGAAATTGCAACTTCACAAGTGATTTGTTTCACAAAAGCTAGGAACATAAGAATGGCCATACTGGGTCAGACCATCCAGCTCAGTATCCTGTCTACCGACAGTGACCAATGCCACGTGTCCCAGAGGGAGTGAACCTAACAGGTAATGATCAAGTGATCTCTCTCCTGCCATCCATCTCCACCCTCTGACAAACAGAGGCTAGGGCCACCATTCCTTACCCATCCTGGCTAATAGCCATTAATAGACTTAACCTCCATGAATTTATCTAGTTCTCTCTTAAACCCTATTATAGTCCTAGCCTTCACAACCGCCTCAGGCAAGGAGTTCCACAGGTTGACTGTGCACTGTGTGAAGAAGAACTTCCTTTTATTTGTTTTAAACCTGCTGCCCATTAACAGGGCCAGCTCTAACTTTTTTGCCGCCCCAGGCACAAAAGAAGAGCGCCGCCCCGCCATAACACCATCACCCCCAGCGCTGGGCCGCGCCAGGCCGCTCAACCCCCCACCCCCCGAGCGCCGCACCGGGCCGCCGAACCCCCCCCCGAGCGCTGTGCCGGGCCGCCGAGCACCTCGCCGGGCTGCCCAAACCCCCAGAACGCCACGCCTCCCAACCCCCCCCCCCCCCCCCAGCGCCGGCCGGGCCGCCCAAACCCCCGGAGCGCCGCGTCGGCCAAACCCCCGCCCAAACCCCCGGAGCGCCTCGCCGGGCCGCTTAACCCCCCCCCCCAGCGCCTCGCCGGGCTGCCCAAACCCCCGCCCCCCCCCGAGCGCCGGGCCGCTCAAACCCCCGAGCGCCGCGCCTCACCGGGCCAGCCAAACCCCCCCAAGTGCCTTGCCGGGCCGGCCAAGCGCCGCACCGTGCCTCGCCGGGCCACCCAAACCCCCAGAGCGCCGGGCCGCTGAACCCCCCCCCCCCCGAGTGCCGCGCCACACTGCCCAAACCCCCGCGCCGCCCAAACCCCCGGAGCGCCGGGCCGCGCTGCCGAATCCCCCGCCCCCCCCCCCCAGCGCCGCGCCACCGAAACACCCCCCGCGCTGCCCGGCCAAAACAAACAAACAAAAAACAATCCCTCGAGCGCTGCCCCGCTGAACAACAAAGAAAACCAAACACCGTGAGTGCCCCCCGCCACCTCAACATTAGCCGCCCCTTCTAAGGTGCTGCCCCGAGCACGTGCTTGGTTGGCTGGTGCCTGGAGCCGGCCCTGCCCATTAATTTCATTTGGTGGCCCCTAGTTCTTATATTATAAGAACAAGTAAATAACTTTTCCTTATTCACTTTCTCCACACCACTCATGATTTTATATACCTCTATCATATCCCCCCTTCGTCTCCTCTTTTCCAAGCTGAAAAGTCCTAGCCTCTTTAATCTCTCCTCATATGGGACCTGTTCCAAACCCCTAATCATTTTAGTTGCCCTTCTCTGAACCTTTTATAAATCCAGTATATCTTTTTTGAGATGAGGAGACCACATCTGTATGCAGTATTCAAGAAGTGGGCGTACCATGGATTTATAGAAGAGCAATAAGATATTCTCCATCTTATTCTCTATCCCTTTTTGAATGATTCCTAACATCCTGATTGCTTTTTTGACTGACACTGCACACTGTGTGGACGTCTTCAGAGAACTATCCACGATGACTCCAAGATCTTTTTCCTGACTTGTAGCTAAATTAGCCCCCATCATATTGTATGTATAGTTGGGGTTATTTTTTCCAACGTGCATTACTTTACATTTATCCACATTAAATTTCATTTGCCATTTTGTTGCCCAATCACTTAGTTTTGTGAGTTTTTGAAGTTCTTCACAGTCTGCTTTGGTCTTAACTATCTTGAGCAGTTTAGTATCATCTGCAAACTTTGCCACCTCACTGTTTACCCCTTTCTCCAGATCATTTATGAATAAGTTGAATCAGATTGGTCCTAGGACTTACCCCTGGGGAGCACCACTAGTTACCCCTCTCCATTCTGAAAATTTACCATTTATTCCTACCCTTTGTCCCCTGTCTTTTAACCAGATCTCAATCCATGAAAGGCTCTTCCCTCTTATCCCATGACAACTTAATTAACGTAAGAGCCTTTGGTGAGGGACCTTGTCAACGGCTTTCTGGAAAGCTCTGCAAGCAAAGCTTTGATTCAGGCTGTGTGTTGCAAGCCTCCCTCCTACTGTCTTTATCAAGGACCGGCTGATGGGGCTCGAGTTAAGCAGACTCCATAATGAACAAAACTTTCTGTGATGGGGGGAACATACAACAACGTGCCCGCCCAAGAAAGAAGCCTGTTAGCCTTCACTGCACGTTTCCCTGGATAGCCAGGACTGGTCTGTAGGGTGAGCTGTTAGCAAGTGGAACAATTGGGACACTTTTCAGGGGACAGCGAGGAAGAGGATACAGTTGCATATATAAGACAACGCCCCAAATATCAGGATGTCTGGTCACCCTAGTGCTCAGGGAGTGATCTAACTCTGAGGCTGGCTGGGCAGGTGAAGCCCCGCTCGCCCCCTGCAAAGCGTTATCAGCGGGGTCGGAGCCACCTCTTTTCCCAGGGGGCCCAGCAGGACCTTGCCTCGGGGAAGGATTTGGGGTGCCTCCGACGCTCCCGTGGGACAAGCGAGGTGCTGACCGCCTGGCGGCTCTGGGTCGCGGACACCCCGCACTCATGAGCGCACAGACCCGCCCCAGCGCCGGGGCAGAGCCAGCCTCAGGCACGGGACGAGGCCGGGGCTCCTGCAGGTGCCTTGCCGGCTGGCCCTGCCCCCGCGGCGCTGTCCCCGCCCCCTGCCCGCAGGCCGGCTCCCTCGGCAGCTCAGCTGCAGCCGGACAATGCGTAGCTGGAGCCCGCCTGAGCATGCCGCGGCCGCGCCGCGCGGTGCAGCTGGCGCCCGGCTCGCTGGCCCTGGTGCTGCGCCGGCGGCGGGAGGCGGCCGGGGAGCGGGAGCGAGAGCCGAGCGGCGCGGCGCTGTTCCGGGCCTTTCGCCGGGCCAACGCCAGGTGCCACTGGAACGCCGGGCTGGCGCGCGCCGTCTCCCGCGTCTCGCTGCAGGGCTGGCTGCGGGGCGGCGTGCTGCTCCTGCAGGGCCCCGCCGCCCATCTGCAGCTGCTGCGGGACGCCTGGCTCCGCAGGGCGCTGCGGCCGCCCCAGGGGTTTCTCATCCGGGCAGTGGGTGAGTCTGAGGGGAGCGCTGGGTACTTCTCGGAGGGGAGGTGTGTCCCCAGGCCGGGCTGCTCTGTTAGGAGGTGACCCCAAAGGGGCAGGAAGGGGGCTGTCCCCATCGCACGTTGAGGGGGGAGTGTGGCTGCTCACCAAGCAAACCCCGTAAAGGGCACCTGGAGAGAAAGCAGCGAGGCTGGGAGGAGGATGCCTGACCTGTGGCATAATCCTACTTGTGTGTGTGTGTGTGAAGAATATTTCTTCCTCCCTTGTCGTCTCTTTCTGGGGCTTTCTGCGCACCCTTCTTTGTGGCCAGAGGCTGCTGGCCTGGCAGCACAGTCTAAGTGCTAAATTCGTAATTGCGACACAAACCAAAATATTGTAAGTTAAAATGAATCAATCTCCCTGGGTAGAAGACGTCTGGTGTGAGGCATGACGTGCCTGTGTTGCTGGAAAAAAGCAGGCAGGTATCAAAGAGGTCTGAGGGATGCTGGTGCTTTTTTATTGAAATGAAGCTGGGGCTGCGAGGGGAGGGGGGTACGTCACAGGGAGCAGCAAAATGTTCTCAGACTCCTGGAGAATAATTTGCAGTTGTTTAAAATAATTTTCATGCAGGTGACATTGATGGACTGACCCTTTCTGGGCTAGTAATCTGTAGATGCAGTAAAGCTCCCCTTACAAGTTTCCTTTACTTAAGTAATTTCCAGTGTGGACTCTTGATCCGGTTAATATGCATGTGTGTAGCCCCAAAGTGAGAGTCATTGTTGTTCATCAGCATAGGAGTTTGCAGGATCGGGGGTTTCTACAGATTCTGTGATGCCTGTACAAACCAGTACATATGGGCATTAATTTCTATGAATAAAGAAAACTGGCTATTTGGTTGTTTGGTCTTCACTGAGTGGAAAAGGTATGACTTTTTTGTGTAGTACTTTTAGTTCCATATATGATACTAATGGATACAACTAGGTTTAACATAAAGGAAACTTTTACAGTACTAAAGTACCAATATTTGCTGCAAGTTTTAAATGAAAATACTATAATCCTGATCCTTCACTTGGATCTATGTGGGTAGACTCCTGCACCTGTGGAGAGCCCCATTGAAGTTAACTACTGAAGTGTTAGTTGGTGGGGAAATTATTTAAAGATACCCTGAGCAATCTGTTCGCCAATGTGGTGGGAAGCCATCAAAAAGAAAATGACTTGGAGGTCTGAGAGTAGTCATATCTTCATGCCAATGAAATTGACCTGAAAATATTAGTTTAAATAATTGAAAGCTACCCTACTTTTTTCCCCACTGGTGTAGTCCTCTTAGTTTAAATAGGGGGGTTGGGTTTTTGTTTTTGTTTTTTTGCTTGGTGGCTTTATTTGCTTTCACTTCTATTTTGTTGCACATATTTGCTATATTTTTAAAGGAATAACTAAATTAGCTGAAAAGTGACATTTTCTCTCTATTTAATGAAGCCAGTGGCTTTTTCAAAAGAGCATAGTAAAATGCTGTGAAGAACATCAACAAATTTAAATAACAAATTCAGATCCTCTCTCACCCCAGCCCTTTCCGCTGTGCTCAGTTAAACCATTTTATAGTTTGTGATTAGAATTTTTGACTTCTGGGACCTAGTACTGACACCGCTAGAGTGGGTATAAATAAGCAAGGAAAGAATATAGTGTCAAGCATGAAATCAATGGGAACTTTGCTATTGACTTCAGTGAAGCCAGGATTTCACCCCATCTGTATAAACTAGGGCAGGGGTGGGCAAACTTTTTGGCCCAAGGGCCACATCTGGGTATGGAAATTGTATGACGGGCTTACCTCCATACCTGCTTACCTCAAGCAGCTCCCAGAAACAGCAGCATGTCCCCCCTCTGGCTCCTATGTGGAGGTGCAGCCAGGTGTCTCTGCACTCTGCCTTGTCCGCAGGCGCCACCCCTGCAGCTCCCATTTGCTGTGGTTCCCGGCCAATGGGAGCTGCGGGGGCAGAGTGTGGAGCCCCCTGGCTGCCCCTACACATAGGAGCTGGAGGGGGAACATGCAGCTGCTTCCGGGAGCCGTGCGGAGTGGGGCAAGACCCTGACCCCACTCCCCAGCTGGAGCGCCAGAGCGGGGCAAGCCCCGGACCCCGCTTCCTGGCAGGAACTCGAGGATTAAACAGATTTAACAGATTAAAATGCCTGGAGGTCTGGATGTGGCCCCCGGGCCGTAGTTTGCCCACCCCTGAACTAGGGGAACTACATATACATCAAAGGTGATGTGTCTATTGTATGCAGCACTGGTTTGGCTTTAAGTAAAACATTGTGGACACTATTAATTACAATTTAAACAAAGATATCCAAGATTTAGGACAGACTTAAAGGCTATCAAATGGACACAAGATTTTGTATTTTAGTTTGGGTGAAGAAGGATTCTGGAGGAGCTGTTTGTTTGTTTATAGTGTGTTTTGGGAGAGAGTGATAGTCCAATGGGGGAGGTGAACTCAGCAAATTGAGGGTGAACTTGTTTTCATTATTGGATAATAGTAAACATCTACTTAGATCGTAAACTCTATGGGCAAGGACTGTCTGTTGTTCTGTATTTGTACAGCATCTTGCACAATGCAGTCCTCCTAGGCCATGACTGGAGCTCCCAGCTTTTTTAAAAAATGGACAGAAACCATTGAATATTCTAATCAGATTGCATTATAAAGAGCAGCATGTAGACCTCAATACCATTTGACTTATGCAATTAGTTGATATCCAATTAATTAAACTAGTGGCCCATGCAATCTAATGAGGCCAGATTGCAATCATGATTATTATGCATAAAAGTATTGTAGCCTGATTATGGAAGTACTCTTTTTCATTGAAGACCACTCAGAAACCTGAGCAAATGCAGAATATGGCAGCCCACTTGTTTAGTTGTGGTTCACACACGGAACATATTACACTTATGCTCCAGAGACTGCACTGGCTCATGGTTTTTCAGGTTGAATCAAGGTGTTAGTTTTCGTCAATGAAGCCCTTTATGGTTTGCATCCTGTGTATTTCAAAAAGTTATTTGTGCTTTAACCTGACAATAGAGAGAAACTGGGACGATGGAGGTGCTAATCCCTACATTTGTATATCTATAGTCGGAAGGCAGGATATTCTCAGGGGGGGTGCCATCAGTTCTAGAATTTGCTTCACCCTTAATAGAACCTAAAGTTTGTTTGACCTACAGAACATGTTACAAGGCCTATCTGTTAGGCTTTTCCTTAGTTGTGGGGAAAGGATACCAACGCTGTTGCTTTTTGTTATTTTTTATTTATTTATTTATTTTTTAGGTAGGTTGTGGAGTTCTTTAGGTCATTTTTGAGATGGTTAATTAGGATAATTTTTGGCTCTGTGTGTGTTCTTATAGACAGCAGCAAATTTGCAAAATGAATATATAAATATCCAAGTATGTGATAAGTGAGATACACTTTAGTGTAGTCTTTGCTCTGTGTCAAAATCTACGTGTTTACTTGTTTAATCTTTTAATCTGAGTTATTTGCATTTAACCTAATGTCTGCATTTTATATGTATCCATACAAGAACTGTTATTAATAGAAAAATGAGCTCAACATGCCAATTCCTAGTTTTAAAAAAAACCCACATGATTTTAAAGGACCTAGTAAATTTATTTGGTTTTTCACTTTGGTAAACTATCCTCGGTCCTGCTTCCCTTAGCTGTCCTATTATCTGTTTTAACACACATGGGGGGAGGTGGGGAATAATTTTCTTAAGTCTACGTTTACCAAGATAATCAGTTTGGCACCTTTCTCACAGGGACTTTGTGTGTAAGCAAAGTTGGCTAGAGATCTGTTAACAGATTTCCTGACCAGTATAAATAGGACCTTATTCAATTAAACATGTGATTTCATTAGCATTGATAGAAAAAAGGTACTTTATATTCTAAGAAATTAGGTTCTTAGTTTTGTTATTGAGGGAAAAATTCATCGAGTGGGTTACTCTCTGCAGGTAGACTGAATGGTTTCTGTAAGCTAAACTTTTTTGCTCTTGCTAATATCCCTGGCTTTCTATCATTAGTATAAGTATTTAAAGTGAAGTTCTACTTGAAAGTGACTGTAAAAATTGCATTGTGAGATGGGTGTTTGAAATTTTTCTGATCTCAGATTAAATGTGTTCGTATGAGTAAAATTGTTATATAATCAGCCCTGCAAATTCAGTGGCTTCTTTTAAATATCAGATGTGTTGATGATAGCCAACAGTACACAAAGGATCGATGTGGCCAGTATCACATCTGACTGCCTTTGACTCCTATAAACCCAATGGATCAGGTACCCAGTTTGGAGCCAGGGGAATTTTGGCAGTTGATTATTGAACCAGAATAAAATCAAATTAACTGTCCCAGATCTGTGTTAGTACTGTAGTGCCAACAGTAGTAAAACCTTACTTCAGGGAGTAAAGTAAGGCTTGGCTTGTACTTAAAAAATATGTTGGCATAGCTATGTCTGACATACAATGCAGACAAAAGCCCCGGTATACACTCAGCTATGTTGAGAGAAGAGGGGTATTTATGGAGAGTTCCAAGACTGAGGGGCAGCATGGGAGAAAGCATGTAGCTGTTTGTGGTTTGTGTAGATTATGCATGTAAATTTGGTTTGCTATTGAGGTTGTGGCAGACATAGGTTTTTAAAGGGAAAGGTCGAACTCATCCACATGGACTGTCCTCATTTAAATTGCACAGGGGAGCAGTATGAAAGAAAGCACAGAGTTGTTTGTGAAAAGACGTCAAGGCTGGGAACCATTGTCAGAGCAGAGGGGAAGGGTTGATACAAAGTGACACAGTTGATTAGGTAGGAAGGGGCAGAGTTGTCTAGAACAGTGGTTCTCAACCAGGCGTCTGAGGCCCCCTTGGGGGCCACAAGCAGGTTTCAGGGGGGCCACCAAGCAGGGCCAGCATTAGACTTACTGGGGCCCAGGGCAGAAAGCTGAAGCCCTGCCACATAGGGTTGAAGCCCGGGCCCTGAGCCCCGCCACCCGAGGCTGAAGCCGAAGCCCGAGCAATGTAGCTTTGTGGGGGTCCTGTGGCATGAGGCCCCAAGCAATTGCCCTGTTGCTACCCCCTAATGCTGGCCTTCAATTTTATATGCAGAAAACCCATTATTGTGACACAGGAGGGCCGTGGAATTTTTATAGCATGTTGGGGAGAGCCTCAGAAAGAAAAAGTTTGAGAACCCCTGGTCTAGAACCTTGAAGAAGGAAACATGCTTGAGTTTGATGCATAGTGGAAGGGGAGTCAGGGGAGTATTCAAAAAGGGAATTATGTGATCTAAACAAAGGACAAGGAAGATGGCTTTTTGATGATGCAAGACTATTAGTATTAATTTGTATTGCAGTATCCCCTAATGGCCCCAGTTCAATCTGGGCTCTGTTGTGGAGAAACTGCACTTTTAACTTGGACATTTCTTTGTAAACATGCTGGACTGGAAATGCACAAGCTTAATGGTAAGAGCATATAAAAGTGCTACAGAGGAAAAAGCCATTTGGCCTAGTAAATGTATTCTCTTTCGTTAAATCTATTATTAGATGTTAATCTACCTCCCGACTTTCGTTCAATTCTCTCTTGCTCCATAAAAATGTCTAGTTTCCTGTAATTTATATCTAGGGCCCTACCAAATTCACAGCCATGAAAAACGCATCATGGACCATGAAATCTGGTCTTTTATGTGCTTTTATCCTATACTATACAGATTTCACAGGGGAGACCAGCGTTTCTCAAATTGGGGGATCCTGACCCAAAAAGGAGTTGCAGGGGAGTTGCAAGGTTATTTTAGGAGGGTTGCAGTATTGCCACCCTTACTTCTGCGCTGCCTTCAGAGCTGGGCGGCCGGAGAGTGGCGGCTGCTGACTGAGGGCCCAGCTCTGCAGGCAGCACCACAGAAGTAAGGGTGGCAATATCATACCACGGCATGCTTACTTCTGTGCTACTGCTGGCGTGGCTCTGCCTTCAGAGCTGGGATCCTGGGCAGCAGGCACTTCTCTCCATCTGCCTAGCTCTGAAGGCAGTGCCGCCGCCAGCAACAACGCAGAAGCAAGGGTAGCAGTACCCCAATCTCTCCTACAATAACCTTGCGACACCCCCTGCCTCACAGCTCCTTTTTGGGTCAGGACCCCTACAATTACAACACCATGAAATTTCAGATTTAAATAGCTGAAATCATGAAATTTTTGATTTTTAAAATCCTATGACTGTGAAATAGACCAAAATGAACATGAATTTGGTAGGGCCCTATTTATATCATTTTGTTTCTTTGTCCTTAATTTACAATTTATTGCGTATATTCAGTATGGTTTGAGTAAAGTGGTTTCACTTAAAATCTATTTTTCTGTAGTACATCTTTCCAGTCCAATGATGTACTAAAAGAAATATTGAATGTTGTTACATAGTTCTTATACATTGACTTGCACAACCATAAAATATCTGATTTTATAATACGTTTAATGTTTAAAAATATATTTTATACTTTGGTTGAGGCAACCTAATTTTTTAAATTCCAACTCTGTATAGGATTTATAGAATAGTAGAGCCAGTTGCAAATTTTTGTGACAAAATGTTTTTTCATCAAAACTGAAACGGTACATAGGAAAGGATCAGTGTTGACTATTTTTTCTCATTTCAAAATAAAGTTGGAAAAATAATTGAAATGTTGCCACTGGCATTTTTTGATGACAGAGGGCGTTGGTTGCAATTTTGTAACTCTGTCATGCTTCCATTGAGATAGATGAGGAAAATAGTCTCCAAGGGAAGAGTTGAATTAATTATAAGTTCATTTTAGTCACTGCGTGGGAACTGTGAATTGTAGAGGTAGGGAAAGCATCTTGGTGAAGGACACAGAAGTAAAAGTAGACATTCAGTCCCTCTTGAAGAAACAACTACACCTCTACCCTGATATAATGCTGTCCTCGGGAGCCAAAAAATCTTACCGCGTTATAGGTGAAACCGCGTTATATCGAACTTGCTTTGATCCGCCAGAGTGCGCAGCCCTGCCCCCCCGGAGCACCGCGTTATATCCGATTTCGTGTTATATCAGGTCGCGTTATATCGGGGTAGAGGTGTATATTGAGAGTATTTTTAATAAATGAAGGGGAGAAAATTCAGTGGTTCTTGCCAGCTCTTATCTGAAATTGCATAGATCTCTTCAACGAGTGGGCCATCCAGAAATAGGTTGCCAATGCTGTTGTTCTGCTACAGTGATTATTTTGGTAGCCCGTTGTCCGTCTTCTCTGGCTATTAATTAGAGGTTGCTTCCACATCATCCCAGCCTGTTGTCTCTCCTCTGATCATCCTATCCAAATATAGTTTGTTGAAAGTGTCTTCTAGATGCCAAAAGTCAGCCCCCTCTTGATTGCTAATCTCAGATGGAAGAGGATGATGGAAAGCCTTTGTCAACTCCTCTTGCTTGTTCCTTGCCATCTGCAATGGTAGATCCAGGGAATTACAAGCAGTCCTTCCAATGATAGCAGCAACTTCCTGTCAGGAAGGAAGTAAAGTTGGAAAGCTGCAGACAAAACAGAAGTTTTAAAAAGTGGCTTTTTTAAAGACCAAGATTAGTTTGTCTGTCTTATATCCTTTTTTTAAAAAAAATGCAGAATTTTAAAACAATATATTTTGTCAACATAGGATATCACTTTCTAACGAGAATAAGATGGGTTATTTGAAAGTTCCTTCAGAAAGCAATTCAGTAATGTGGAAAACAAGGAGAATGAACAGTTTTTATGCTTCTTTTGTACTATCAATTTGATACCCTAACTTCTTACCTGGTGTGTCAGGTACATGGTGAGAAAGCACTTCCTTCCAATTTGAGAGAAAATGTAGCCTTATTTTTACTAGAGGGTGGAGGTTAGGAGCATTTGAATACTTGAATTAGAGAACCTGCTAACTATACAGCCGTGGACCTGAAATGTTGAAATTCTTCCCAAGCAGCCCATTTAGAACATCTAGTAAAAATGCCCTGCACTCTTTATTTAGACCCTGATCTTGCAATCAGATTCACACAGGTGGACTCTTACTGAAGCCAGTGGGACTCCACATAGGCGCATGGGTCCATCCACTTGCAGAATTGGGGCCTTGATTTGACCCGAGGCCTGGTTGGAACACCAGCTGAATGTAAGAAGTTCATCCCACCTGAACTATATCCCATAGGATAAATGTAATTATTTAATATGTCTACACAAGGTCACTTTACAGGCATAGGAACACTGGTATACTATACCAGCAAAGCACTCCTAGGCCTGGTCTACACTACGAGTTTAGGTCGACTTTAGCAGGGTTAAATCGAATTAAGCCTGGACACGTCCACACGACGAAGCCCTTTCTTTCGACCTATAGGGCCCTTTAAACCGGTTTCTTTACTCCACCTCCGACGAGGGGATTAGCGATAAAATCGGCCTTAGCGGGTTGGAATTGGGGTAGTGTGGACGGAATTCGACGTTATTGGCCTCCGGGAGCTATCCCACAGTGCTTCATTGTGACCGCTCTGGACAGCACTCTCAACTCAGATGCACTGACCAGGTAGACAGGAAAAGCCCCGCGAACGTTTGAATTTCATTTCCTGTTTGCTCAGCGTGGAGAGCACAGGTGACCACGCAGAGCTCATCAGCACAGGTAACCGTGATGGAGTCCCAGGATCGCAAAAGAGCTCCATCCTGGACCGAACGGGAGGTACGGGATCTGCTCGCCATATGGGGAGATGAATCAGTGCTAGCTGAACTCCGTAGCAGTAAACGAAATGGCAAAATATTAGAAAAGGTCTCCAAGGCCATGAAGGACAGAGGCCATAACAGGGACGCACAGCAGTGCCGCGTGAAAATTAAGGAGCTAAGGCAAGCCTACCACAAAGCCAGAGAAGCAAACGGAAGGTCCGGGGCAGAGCCGCAAACATGCCGCTTCTACGCGGAGTTGCATGCCATTCTAGGGGGTGCAGCCACCACTACCCCAACCATGTGCTATGACTCCGTCACTGGAGTAACACACAGGGAAGCGGGTTCGGGGTACGAGGAAGATGAGGATGGAGATAATGTAGCTAGCTCACAGCAGCAAGGAAGCGGAGAAACCGTTTTCCCCAACAGCCAGGATATGTTTATCACCCTGGACCTGGAACCAGTAACCCCCGAACTCACCCAAGGTGTGCTCCCAGACCCTGAGGGCACACAGGGGACCTCTGGTGAGTGTACCTTTGTAAATATTACACATGGTTTAAAAGCAAGCGTGTTTAATGATTAATCATTAATTTGCCCTGGCAATCGCGGCCAGTACAGCTACTGGAAAAATCTGTTAACGTGTATGGGGATGGAGCGGAAGTCCTCCAGGGACATCTCCAGAAAGCTCTCCTTCATATACTCCCAAAGCCTTTGCAAAAGGTTTCTGGGGAGGGCTGCCTTATCCCGTCCGCCATGGTAGGACACTTTACCACGCCAGGCCAGTAGCACGTAGTCTGGAATCATTGCATAACAAAGCATGGCAGCGTATGGTCCCGGTGTTTGCTGGCATGCAGACAACATCCATTCCTTATCGCTCTTTGTTATCCTCAGGAGAGTGATATCATTCACGGTCATCTGGTTGAAATGGGGCGATTTTATTAAGGGGACATTTTATTCAGAGGTGCCCCTTCCTGCTCTGCTGAACAGAAATGTTCCCCGCTGTTAGCCACGCGATGTGGGGGAGGGGTGAAGTGATCATCCCCGAGAATTGGGTGTGGGGGGGGAGGGGGGTCAGTTGGGTTTGTGCTGCATGTTAACCCGGAAACCGCAGCCCCTCCTTTTACATTGCAAACCCATTTTAAATGGCCAACCCAATGGTTGCTTGATATGGGAAATGAGGGCGCTGCTGTTTGAAACCATTCCCACATGTTAAGAAGGTTAAAAAAGCCAAAAGACTGGCTTACCATGGCTGCCTGCAAGCCGAAATCTGTTGCCTGGCACTGCGTGAGTGTAGGCTTCACAGAGGCTAGTGAAGATTAGAAGGAGAAAACGGCGGACGCGGGATGATATGTTCACGGAGCTCCAGATGTCCTCCCACGCTGACAGAGCACAACAGAATGCGTGGAGGCAGTCAATGTCAGACTACAGAAAAGCACAGTATGAACGAGAGGAGAGGTGGCGGGCTGAATCGCGGGATGAACAGAGCAAGTGGCGGGCTGAAGAGGATAGGTGGTGTCAGCTTGGTGTCGATGCTCCGGCTGCTGGAGCATCAAACTGATATGCTCCAGTGTATGGTTGAGCTGCAGGAAAGGCAGCAGGAGCAGAGACCGCCGCTACAGCCCCTGTGTAACCAACAGCCCTCCTCCCCAAGTTCCATAGCCTCCTCACCCAGACGCCCAAGAACACGGTGGGGGGGCCTCCGGCCACCCAGCCACTCCACCCCAGATGATTGCCCGAGCATCAGAAGGCTGGCCTTCAATAAGAGTTAAAGTTTTAAACTGCAGTGTGTCCTTTTCCTTCCCTCCTCCTCCACCCATCCCGGGCTACCTTGGCAATTATCCCCCTAGTTGTGTGATGAATTAATAAAGAATGCATGAATGTGAAGTAACAATGACTTTATTGCCTCTGCAAGCGGTGCTCGAAGGGGGGAGGGGAGGGTGGGGTGGGGTGGTTGGTTTACAGGGAAGTAGAGTGAACCGGGTGGGGGGGGAGGGTGGAGGGTTCATCAAGGAGAAACAAACAGAAGTTTCACACCGTGGCCTGGCCAGTCACAAAACTCGTTTTCAAAGCTTCTCTGATGCGCACCGCGCCCTGCTGTGCTCTTCTAACCGCCCTGGTGTCTGGCTGCACGTAATCAGCGGCCTGGCGATTTGCCTCAACCTCCCACCCCGCCATAAATGTCTCCCCCTTACTCTCACAGATATTGTGGAGCGCACAGCAAGCAGCAATAACAATGGGGATATTCTTTTCACTGAGGTCTGAGCGAGTCAGTAAGCTGCGCCAGCGCGCTTTTAAACGTCCAAATGCACATTCCACCACCATTCGGCACTTGCTCAGCCTGTAGTTGAACAGGTCCTGACTACTGTCCAGGCTGCCTGTGTACGGCTTCATGAGCCATGGCATTAAGGGGTAGGCTGGGTCCCCAAGGATCACGATAGGCATTTCAACATCCCCAACGGTTATTTTCTGGTCCGGGAAGAAAGTCCCTTCCTCCAGCTTTCGAAACAGACCAGAGTGCCTGAAGACGCGAGCATCGTGTACCTTTCCCGGCCATCCCACGTTGATGTTGGTGAAACGTCCCTTGTGATCCACCAGGGCTTGCAGCAGCATTGAAAAGTATCCCTTGTGGTTTATGTACTCGGTGGCTTGGTGCTCCGGTGCCAAGATAGGGATATGGGTTCCGTCTATCGCCCCACCACAGTTTGGGAATCCCATTGCAGCAAAGCCATCCACTATGTCCTGCACGTTTCCCAGAGTCACTACCCTTGATATCACCAGGTCTTTCATTGCCCTGGCAACTTGGATCACAGCAGCCCCCACAGTAGATTTGCCCACTCCAAATTGATTCCCGACTGACCGGTAGCTGTCTGGCGTTGCAAGCTTCCACAGGGCTATCGCCACTCGCTTCTCAACTGTGAGGGCTGCTCTCATCCTGGTATTCTGGCGCTTCAGGGCAGGGGAAAGCAAGTCACAAAGTTCCATGAAAGTGCCCTTACGCATGCGAAAGTTTCGCAGCCACTGGGAATCGTCCCACACTTGCAGCACGATGCGGTCCCACCAGTCTGTGCTTGTTTCCCGGGCCCAGAATCGGCGTTCCACGGCATGAACCTGCCCCAGTAACACCATGATTTCCACATTGCTGGGGTCTGTGCCTTGCGAGAGGTCTATGTCCATGTCAATTTCCTCATCACTCTCGTCGCCGCGCTGCAATCGCCTCCTCGGCTGGTCCTGGTTTTGCTTTGGCATGTCCTGGTTCTGCATATACTCCAGGACAATGCGCGTGGTGTTCATAGTGCTCATAATTGCCGCGGTGATCTGAGCGGGCTCCATGATCCCAGTGCTAGCTATGGCGTCTGGTCTGAAAAAAGGTGCGAAACTAGTATCTGACGGAGGGAGGGAGGGGCGAGTGACGACATGGCGTACAGGTACAGGGAATTAAAATCAACAAAGGTGGCTGTGCATCAGGGAGGAACACAAACAACTGTCACACAGAATGGCCCCCCAAAGATTGAACTCAAAACCCTGGGTTTAGCAGGCCGTTGATTTCACGGAGGGAGGGGGAAGCAAATGAATACAGAACAAATCTATTTTTTACATCTTAAGCTGGCAGACGACGGTGCAGCATGACTGATAGCCCTCGGCATCTTCTGGGTGCTTGGCAGAAAATACTGGGCGCTTGGCAGAAAATAGCATACTACGATTGATAGCCATCATCATCGTCAAGACTGTTCGCTAGGACTGAGCATATCTGCCCAGGTGCCCATGATTGACAGCCACTGCAATACGATGACGATGGCTACCAATCGTAATATACCATCTTCTACCAAAAGGCAAGGGGCTGCTGCTTTGTAGCAATGCAGCCCCACGTCTGCCAGCCCCACGTCTGCCAGCACCCAGATCGCCCTCGGCCTCTTCTGGGTGCTTAGCAGAAAATACTGGGCGCTTGGCAGAAAATGGCATACTACAACTGATAGCCATCATCGTCATTGTGAAGGCAGCAGAATATGACTGGGGGGATGGGGGGACATACGGAGTTCCAGCCACTGCTGTACGACGACGACGGTTACCAGTCGTAATACACCATCTACTGCCAAAAGGCAAAAGGCAAGGGGCTGGTGCAATGCAGCCCTACGGCTGCCAGCCCCACGGCTGCCAGCACCCAGATCGGCGATGAAGGCTACCAGTCATGCTGCACCGTCTACCGCCAAAAGGCAGTTAGCTGCTGCTGCTGTGTAGCAATGCAGTCCCACGTCTGCCGGCACCCAGATGACATATGGTGACGGTGAGCTGAGCTGAGCGGGCTCCATGCTTGCCGTGGTATGTTGTCTGCACAGGTAACCCAGGTAAAAAGGCGCGAATCTATTGTCTGCCGTTGCTCTGACGGAGGGGGAGGGGCCTGACGACATGTACCCAGAACCCCCCGCGACACTGTTTTGCATCATTCAGGCATTGGGATCTCAACCCAGAATTCCAATGGGCGGCGGAGACTGCGGGAACTGTGGGATAGCTACCCATAGTGCAATGCTCCGGAAGTCGATGCTAGCCTCGGTACTGTGGACGCGGTCCGCTGACTAGAGCACTTAGAGCATTTTATGTGGGGACACACACAATCGGCTGTATACAACCGATTTCTATAAAACCGGCTTCTATAAATTCGACCTAATTTCGTAGTGTAGACATACCCCTAGTGTGGACACAGCTTATACTGGCAAAGCTGTGCTTTGTACTGATATAGTAAAGTCCTGGCCCTCCTCGCCTTGAGTGAGCCGTGTGGGTCAAAGTACAGTTTTGCCTGTGTAGCTGTGTCTACACTAGGGGCTTCTGCTGTCACAGCTGTGTTGGTCTTCATACCCTGACTGACATAGCTATTCTGACAAAAGTCTCTAGTGTAGACCTGGCCTAAACAGAATTGCTAATATTTGAGAATTGGCATTGTTATATTGGCTGTACAACTCATGCATGATAGTATTGACAAACAATTCTACAAATACTAGCAACCCAGTAACATGGGTGTTTGACTACCTAACATTTCTGTACCAGTTGCTTATATTTGTATTATTAATGTTGAAATTTAATTTGTGTAACTATACAAATTTCTACTCAAAGTAAACTTTAATCTTTTAAAACTCATTTACATTTTACACATTTAAATATTTGTTGAGAACAAATTCTATATTTTTTCAAAGCATCATAAATAAACTGAAAAACGGAAGAGAGCTTCTAAATAACGTAAACTATGTGTACAGTAATTAATATCAATATTAGCATCATAATATTAGAACATATCATCAAGGAAAGCCTAGGTGAAATTATTGCTTTTTGAGCAGCAAACACTAATATTTTGAGACTTTTTGGAAAGCTCATGATTCTCGAGACCTTCCATTTGCTGAGTTGCTCTGTAAGGTTACACATGGGAACACACAAACTTAATGAGGATAGCAACTCAGCAGGAGATTGTTTATGTGCTTCTTGGATTCCTTTCTCTTGGATTTCCTTACTGTGCACTTCTTTCATGTCTGTTCTAGACTTTGATCTGCTCTGGTAAACAAGGTTACAGGTTTAAAAATCAAGGTTGATTAGTTTTGTAACCAAATCAGTTACTGTGTTTTTTCTCTCTGTGTGCTGACTTGAAAAGTTTTGGTGGCCTAAGAAACATGTTGTATTTTATACAACTGTATATAGGTAATCAGAATATAAAGAATATTTTCTAAATAATCTCAAATTTTTAAACTGTTACGCCCAAATTTATTAGCTCTAGCGCTATTTCCAGTAGTACTCTGAGTCTGAAACTGTCAACTTGTGTGTTCTATTATTATTTGATCTCTGTGATTATTATAGTTATTTCTGTAAATCCTATACTGCTAAATCTCAGGAAGAATGTCTTGCGTTCTTTGAAAGATGACTTATCCTGAAGCAAGATGGCTTTGAAAACTTATCTGTTGTTTGTTACTTACTCATCTGATGCTCCTAATACAATGACTATGAGAGCCTGTTTTTGATTTCAAAGACCCAGTAGCTCGAAGCACTCACAATTCCATTTGAAGTCAGTGGCAGCTCCAATGCTCAGCACATTTGAAAATCCGGCTCTTCATTTAAAAACACAAACCAAACCAATAGAAATGTTACCATATGCAGTAGATGGCCCATAGCAAAGATTGTCTAACAAATAAGTAATTATCCCTGTTCATAAACACTTGTGCTTGATATGTACTATAGTGATTCAATTTAATTTGTCTTGAAATTAAAACAAACCGTTCTACAAAAATGATTGGGTATGGAAAAATTAAAGTGCATGTCAGTCTCTTTCTTTTGCTGGAAACATCTAGCACCTAGAAAATGTTTCCTTCGTTTAAAGATTCTTCTGATTTTTAAAAAGAAAATGAAATATTGCTTGAATTTTGTTCTTGGTCTTTTGAGTTCTTTTACGTTGCCATTCAGAAGTTCCTGATTCAGACTTTAGCAGTATTAACCCCCAATTCAGAATAAAAGCTACAGTTTGTACTCAAACTTTATTTTGTGCAGGTCTGTTTCATTTCCTGGCATGCAAATAAGACTATAGTATGTGAGCTGCAGAATACTGATTTTTAAAAAGTACATATTTCCATTATCTTGTGTAAATAAGGAAGCGATGATTGCATTAACTAGTGTTACTTTAAACTTTAACTATCAACAGATTCCTAAATCACAACATCTCATTTCAACATTTATTTAGCTAGTCTTAACATGTCTGTCTCTCGTTATACTGGAGGATGCTGACTTTCATGACCAATATGTACAGATGCATTTCAGTTGTGAAAATTGTGAATGTTTGTTGAAGGCCCATGGGAAATCCAATAGCTTTTCCAGATGGCTGTTGTTTTGCATGGCCTCATTAACAACATGGTGTAAATGTAACCATACCCTTTCTTTTTTAAATTGGTGTAATCCAAGGGAACTTCACAGCTAACATAGGTCAGAGGTGGTGTGGTCATGGTTGGAGTTGTGCAAAGCAGGGTAGTCATAGCTAGAAATACGATTGCCTGCATTGCCTTGATATGTAAAAATATCTAACAAGATCAACAGGCAATCTTAGACACTTCAGAAGCTAACATTAGGGTTGGTGTACTATATTTCTAACAGATTTGGTTTATGAAGACACAAGCAAAACCAGTGTTCCTAAAGCAGTGTCATCTACACAGACAGGCACGATTTTTTGTTAACCCTGTTTTTTTTAAACTGTATTTTATTTTATTTTATTGTGGATGTGACACACTGACAGTATCCTGAAGAAAACGTATGGAATTAACTTTACTGAATTAAATTAAGCCTTCTTGAATTAGGATTAATACTTTTGGGGTACATTGTGTTAAAAATGCAATTGTGTATGTGTTGTTGTGGAATTGTATGTATTTTTATGGGAAGGGTAAAGAGGAGACTAGCAGAGGGTGATTAGGTAAATTCACTCAGGTTGTAACATCTCCAGAGAAATCACCTTTCTGGAAAGCGAGAAGAGGGAGTTAAAAAAAAATAGAACAACTCTTGAGCATGTTCAGTGGACCCCTGAAATTTTTACCAGAACCAAATGAAGCCCTGTTCCCTTTGACATCACAACACGCATGTTCTCCAATTGGTTTGATCAGGTAGGTTCAGGCCAGAACGGGGACCACTTTGGGGACAGCTTACAGTTTTGGAGACTGATACAGGTATACAACAAAATCCTTCTTGAAATGACATTTATATCAGAACAGAAGAAGATTGGAGGCACAAAACTGCTCTGTAATTTGTTTTCTTTTTGAAGAGATCCTCTTCAAATTTTTATCTTTCATTTATAAAAGAAAAATACACTCTGTTTCTGTTGGGAATGTTAACAAATGTGCTGCTGTCTGATTAACTGAGTGCAACAGAAAATTATCTCCAATTATTAACCAACAGGAGCAGCAAAGTTGGGAAACTGTGCCACTCTCATACCTCAATCCATGAAATTCAACATCTGAGATTTGAATTTTTTTTTACAAAGGGAAACTAAATGCAAAAATACCCCTTGCAGTGTGCAATGTGATGTTTAAATTAAACTTTTGCTCACATGTAATCCATTTAATGGATTGTGTCCTTAGTGTGCAAAATTAAATTACAATCAGCGTGCCCTGATTAAAGTAATTAACAGCTATTACTTGGCCCTTGAACATAATAGAAGAAAAAATTATACTTAAGATAAATGGTTTTTATAGAACATGTTCTCTCAAGCCCATCTGATGATCAGTTTTCAGTTAAATCAGGTTATTTTTAATAGGTATTGGGCCGCAGAATATGAATTACCAAGAGATTCAAACCCATTTGAGAATGAAGTTGAATCCCCAACAAAGAGTGGGGAATTAATTTTAAAATGAAACTGGCTTTAGTTATTATCTGCTTTTTTAAATCCTGTGTTAATCCTATACTGATGTTAATGGATGATACTGATTTATTTGCTCCTTTTGACAGGCTTCCCTTTAAAACAGGAGAAAGCCATTCTAATCTATTGAAATAAAGTGACTGAATATAATACCTTGGATGTAAAAAGGTAGAATTAATTGTGTAAATGTACATCTTTTTATCAGTTTTCGTCACTAATATTGTAACTGGAGATGTTGGAGAAGCTTCACTTTCCTACTTCAGTATAGACTAGAATAGACAAATGGTACACACAGACCAGTAAAACTGATTGTGCTGTCATTAGGCTGTGGGATTTGATTATTTAATTTGTTTGAATAATCTGGCACTGAACTGGAGTTTTACCATCATTGATGTAACAGCTGCTCAGACTCTACAGTACATAAAAGTACTTACAATTAAAGAGAAGATAATTCTCAGACCAGAAGTCTAACCTGAGTTCATAATGTAGGCCTCTTTGCTCAGTTCACATTTTTACTCTGACACTCCCTTATTACATTGTATGTGATGGTTCATTTGGAAATATTTAACCTTGCAAAACCACTAAATAAAGCTCAAGGTAAAATTAGCAAATATGTTAGACTGCTGGTGAGTGAGTGGCCTTATTAAAATAATTTTGCCAGCTATTTTGGTCTGAGGGAGCTGTGGTGGTTCTATGGGTTGTATAATCCACCAGCTAAAAATTTACAGAGAAGATGAACTGTGACAACTACGAAGAAGCTGGAAGTCATTACCTTAATCTGGATAAATATGTCAGATGGTTTTTAAAGAGAGATTTTTCTATATCTTTTTTTCAAGAACAGTCATGTTAGAATAATGTTTGCCATCTGTATGATCAAGACAGAGCACACTTAGGGATGACTTGCACCAAACCCTCAATAATTTTCATAGAACTTGTCATGGGGAAACTGTCTGAATACTGTGTGCAGTTATTTAATGTAGGCGATGCAATGCTTTCTTAGATTTAGAGTATTACTAATGCAAGAGCAAAGCTTACTAACAGCCAAGATTCAGAAAATTATTCAGCAGTGATGAAAGTCTGTTGAAATGTTTTGGAGTAGATAATGATGAATAAAACAGAATTTATTTTATTCTAATTTGGCTTCTCGTATATTGATCTATTATTTGGAGTATAGATTACAGTGCATGTAGAGTATGTAGTTAGCTGTAAGCATCAGGATATGTATCGGACTCTGGAGCAGAAGGTTAGGGAAAAAGGCATATGAAATAGAAATTGTTGTAATTCAACAAGTTCACCCCCATTTTAAAATCATTACAACACCAAATAAAACCATTTGCTAGTTTTGCTTTGCAAAGTTGTATTTCTTTTGCAATATCTGGTCTTTATCTGCAGCATTTGTATTCTAGTACTGGACTTCTCCTTCTCAGACTTACTTTTGCTATATTATGGACAAGCATATTAAAATTCCATTAAATCACAAAATTCTTTAGTTATTACCAGGAGAACAGTGCAGTAAATTTAGCTGACCCTGCAGAACATTTGGTAGGTACCACCATTTACCGTGTAGTGTAGTTGATCTTTCTGATATACTACAAAGCTACCACGACATATGCAAAAACTGGCCAATTCTGCTGAAGGTGTCACCTAAAACTGAGAGATTCTGCAGACCTATAACTCTGTATCACAAGCTCTAATAGACTGGTTGTTGCAAAGATGTTTACTGAGTCCCCCAAAATTTAGTGGAGAACTTGTCACACCATTTTCCCATTTTACACACCCACCAACCAAACAGCAGGAAATGTTATGTCCTTCTGGCTAAAATAAGTAAACTGAAACTGCCCTGCGGAATAGGAGAGAGAAGATGGGTGAGGTCATATTTTTTTATTGGACCAATATCTGTTGGTGAGGGAGACAAGCTTTCTTCCGACCTGAAGAAGAGCTCTGTGTGGCTCGACAGCTTGTCTCTCACCAACTGCAGTTGGTCCTGTAAATGATATAACCTCAACCATCTTGTCTCTCTAATATCCTGGGATCAACATGGCTACAACTACACTGTGTACAGCTGTGGAATAGGAGACTAATAGGTGGAAGGAGGAAGAGACAAGAAAATCTCACCTAGGATTCTACAGTCTAAACTAAGGGTTCTAAGTCTGTAGGTTGTGATGTCAAAATAATTCCTCAATGAACTTTTGTGTGGTGGTTATGATGCTGCCTGTCACTCATGCCGTGGTCTTTCAGTAGTGCTTTCTAGCCAAAGACTAGAACTTTGAGTTTCAAAAATAGACTACTAGGTCCTCAGAGGCCCCATCTATGCTGGGTCCTACACCATGTGACCTGATGTGTTTTTAAACACCAAGGTTTACCTTAATTATCCTTTTTTAACCAGTTTGCTTCTGTCCACGTTGACTAGCTGTACTTTAAAAACACTCTAGATTATGCAGTTTATAAACCACCTCAGTGTTTAGAGGTTTAAACCCCTAGAGTATCTTTGTATTCAAATGTGGACCCACTGGCAGGTTCAGCAACAGGTAAATGAAGAGGTCGCTTCTGTATGTTCCTGACCAGTGGTAAGATGCCAACTTAGAACTGTTCCCTTCCTGGTGGGGTTTTTACTAGGTAGACTGTGCTTCCTGGGCCCAAAAAGGGGAGCTGTCAACCCCTAGCCAAGCTGAGATTGGAGAGGGAGATGAATCAGTTCCATTTGGGAAAAGGTGTGTACTGCCAGCAAAGCCTGGCAGGTTTTGTTGGACAGAGTAGCCAATATGAGAGGTGGTACATGAGCCCATTATGTCACTGCAGGGCCAAAACCCCCTTCGGCCAAAGCTGGTGAAGGCTCAGTTGTTGAAACAAAGTGTAGATGAGATGAAAATTTTAACCCTTCTGTTGGCTGGATACTTGCCCCTTTAAGAACTCAAATCTACATCTGCATTTGATTGTGGCTCACTTGTCACCCACAAAGAGGAGGCCAGCTTATTGGAAAATGTATCCCATAAACTTTGCAGCACAAATGCCAATTCTATAATTACTCCAGTTTAATGGTGTGAAGATGATGGAAATAGTTAATACTTATATACGCAGTGAAAGAAGGGTGATATTTATCTACATCCAAAAAAAAAGGGTGAAATAGTTGGAAATACTTCTAACCCTTAGATTCTCTACTGTATATTAGATATATTAAAGGATCTAGAACCTAGGTTATCTATGGACACTAAACAACCTTGGTAGTCAATTTACTGGGAAAGATAAATCTTCTTATATTGAAAGTGACAGCATTGTCCCTTCTCTTTTCCTCCATTTGGATCCCTTGTACACTCTTCCTGATGCTTTCTATTAAGAACATTAGACCCTCACTGTCACATGCTTTTATTTTTATTTATATATAATATAATTTTCTGTAAATGTGAAAAAACAGATGTCACCCAAATTAGGTTTTTACCAGTGTGATTGTTGAAAAGGTTTGGGGTTTAGCTCCTTTGCTGAGGTATGCAGACCTTGTGGAATTAGAAGCAGAATTCTTTATGCTATTTTGCATACTAATTATCTTGTCAGCTATTGTAGGTGGAACACAGAACCTTGAGCCTCTGTCTTAGTAGGTAAACACGCAAACAAAAAAAGCTTCATTTCCTTTTATAATGTCCTTATCTGTATTTGGAAGTCTATCAAGTGTTCTGTTAAAGATTTAGGCACTTGAAACCAGCTTTGTGATAATTTTTAAAGTATTTAATTGTTGCCCATTGCCATATGTGGTCCTTAGAACATATTTAACACACTCATGCTCTGAAAGCCAGAAATGTGTTTCAGCATGACATAGTTCTTCTCCTCTTTTTGCACTTTGACAGCCATGCCATACAAATCCATTTGTATTTCTCACATCACTTGCGTTCCTCTTTTGGAGCCTGATCCAAGCCCATTGGAAAGACTCCAGTTGATTTCCTTGATCATGCCCTTTAGATGCTGTATTGATACCTTGCTTCATTTTCACCATATGTGTCTATGCATTCCAGATGTTTGTAATGAAACTAAGCAGGCTGAGGTTGCTATTATGCGCTAACATTAGAGTAAGAATTCCATGGTAACTGGCTACATGCGTTAGAAGGTAACTTTAAGGACTAGATTTTCAAAAGTTCTCAGCACCTGCAGTTGGGATCAGACTTTCAGGAACTGCTGATGCTGAGAACTTCTGAAAAATCTGGCCCAAAAAGTATAGCACTAGGTCACTGGTTTTAAAATCTTTACATAACAGATTAACCTAAAAGGGGCTATTGTTTTGCATATTGTGTCACAAGTTGGGAATATTTATTCTTGTAATAATCAGTAGTTGAAATATAATGTTTATATTTAATATGCAATCCTCTGTTTTAGGACAGATTAATAAATATGTCCCCAGAAGTCAGTCAGATGTGCTGAGTTGCCACGTCAACAAGAAGTTTTTAAACTTTTAGGTATTCCACACAAATGTAATTTCAGTGCTAAAATGCTGAAATGTATTTGTATTTTTTGTTCTCAAAGCTCGTATGCTCAAAATTCTTTGTATGCAAATGGATCTTTTTTTCCACCAGTCATCAGGAATACGAATTCTTTAATGCAGCAATACATAAAAGAACTTCTTATACAAGACTAAACTATTACTGTTTATATCAACAAAAACTTGGACATTTCTTAAACCGGGTGTGGCACATATGGTATTTATTTTATATGACAAATATACTTAAGCACATTCATTGAATAATTAAATTTATCATTACAACCACTTTCACGTGATGCTCGTCCTGTCTCTGAAATAGATAGAACTTCTATACTTCAATGCATCTTTTAAAATCTTTCAAATCAGTGATTTTTTTGGTTACATTTTGCACAACTTTCTATGTTCATTTTTCACCAACACTTTTTTCCTCTTAAAAAGTTTCCTAATACTTTTACCTGTAAATATTGTTACTCCTTGATTGTGCATAAAGGCATGTCTCTTTGCTGACATGTTACATTACAGTATACAGTGTTTCTCGGTCTGCAGGCCGCTTACGGCCCAATCAGCACACAGCAGTGGCCCATGTGAATCCTCAGGGCCATACAGTTAGAGTGTGTGTGTGTGTGTGTGTATATGTGTGTGTGTATATATAATATGGATGCGGACCACATAACACACAGAGAGGTGCATATGTGGCCCACAAGGGTAAATAGATTGAGAACCACATGTCTACAGAAAGGCACAAAACTTGCACGTTAATGGTGTTGTGCCTGTTTATGCTAGGGCTAAACTTAGTCCTTTATATAAAGATGCAGCAAACAGAGAACATCGACAGTAGTAGGGTTATCATGCAAATGTTTATGGGATTCATGAAATGTTTAGCATGGTCAGTTTGTTTAACTCTGCATGGTTACTTTTGACTAAGGATAATTGAAATGTTGATCTTGCATTTCACTTGGCTTACAACATCCATTCTGTGTCATATAACAGATATCAGTATATTCAGAAATGTGGATAACTTAGTTATGTTTTTTGGTTCTCTTCAGAATGAATTACTCGTTATCCTAATACACCAGGTTTTTGAAATCTAAGTGCTAAATTGAGCTCTGGTGTAAGTAGATACAACTTCATTAACTTCACTGGAATTATGCTGGCTTACACCAGAACTAAAAGTGGACATAAGTATTTATTTTTAATGCCTAAACAGGCAGAAAAGCTCCCACTTGTTATGTACTATTAAAACCCAGTAAACCTCCCAAGTTACAGAGATGGAACAAAAAATCCTTTTACATTGGTCAAGAGTATCTGGAGGCTTTTCTGTTCACTGAGTACTGTTATCTAAGGCTTGTATTACAGATGACTTTCCCACATTGTGAGTCAGTACGTACTCCAAAAAGGTACTCTCAGGTTTCATGTATCCAGGTAATTAGCTGAGTTTGAGTAAACTGGTAAAACCACTTGAAGGTCAATACATGACTTTCTGGCAAACTGCCTAGTTTGGAATCAGTAAACATGCTTATGTCAAAGTTAATCTGTGCAACATGTTTCAGAGTGGTAGCCGTGTTAGTCTGTATCAGCAAAAACAACGAGGAGTCCTTGTGGCACCTTAGGCTTGGTCTACACTAAACCCCCAAATCGAACTAAGGTACGCAACTTCAAAGTTCGAAGTACCTTAGTTCGAACTTACCTCGGTCCACACGCGGCAGGCAGGCTCCCCCGTCGACTCCGCGGTACTCCTCTCGTCTAGCTGGAGTACCGCAGTCGACGGCGAGCACTTCCTGGTTCGACTTATCGCGTCCAGACAAGACGCGATAAGTTGAACCCAGAACTTCGATTGCCAGTCGCCGAACTAGCGGCTGGGTGTAGACATAGCCTTAGAGACTAACAAATTTATTTGGGCATAAGCTTTCGTGGGCTAAAACCCACTTCATCAGATGCATGGAGTGAAAAAGCAGTGCATATATATATAACAGCACATGAAAAGATGGGAGTTGCCTTTCCAAGTGGGGGGTCAGTTTAATGAGAAGTAGATCAGTATTTTTATATTGTTATCCATGATCTCCTCCATGCTTGCTTTAAAAGTATTTTGTTTTTCTTAGTATTTTAAATAATGTTTTTAATTCAGTGGTAGAGAAGCACTATGATCTACACTGAATTAAAATGTGTGTGTTTTCTGATAGTATCTGTGAATTGCATTATAAATGTGCTAAAAATTCTGCAGCTGTTTCAAGCAGTTTGAATATGTAAATTTACATCAGTTAGAGTGGGGTGTTCTCTCATGGGCATATGTGGATTGAGGCAGTAATGCACATGAAAATAGTTATCAGAAGGCAATCACCACATTACATGTGTTTTGCTATGTTGCCTGCCTCTTGCATGGCAACCTGATTCTTCATGGAAAAAAATTGTAAACGGACAAAAGCAAAACAGAAAACTCCAACATAGAAATAAGTTGCAAAAAGAATCTTGTAACCAGAGGGCTTACCTACACTAAAGAACTGAAATGGCCAGCTATTCTAAAAGGCTGTTATTGAAGGTTTATTTTCCTTTCCTACACAAAGAAAGCTTACAATGATTTATGCACCTGCAAGTAGTATCTTAGCAACATCACTGAGGAAATAATGCTCAGCTTTTTCTAAACACTTTTGGTTTAACATAATCATAAGTTGTAAAACAAAGGTCCAGAGCAATTTAATAAAAGTTCTTCAAAGTGCTGCTCCTTATTCCATTTACGTAAGAGACATATTCAATGCTGAGTGTTTTTCTGGCTACAGTATGATAAGGGTCAGATTACATAGTCATCCAACTATCTATCCGGTTTAGTTAAATTAAACCTGAATTATTGCTTAACCTGATCTACACAAACTTAGCATGTAAAGTCACACTTCTTCCTCTATAAAAGAAAATTAACCTCTTTGGCTCTGGAATCAGCTCTCTACCTCATAAAGTACCCAATGGGGATTTGCTGTTACATTATGCATGCCTTGGCAGTTGATGGTACTATGGGGTGTATGTGCAATATACAGAAATACCAACAGATGACAGAAGAGAATAATTTATCTAATCAAAAACATACAGTTTTACTCAGGGAAATAATGCGCTGTTAATCTTACCATGCGTGCAAACCACCGCTGTATAGTCTTGTGGCTACTTATCACAGTGATGTAAGTATAGGATAGTCTGTGTTTGTTTAGGGATTGATTGTGGTGGTAGTTGTTGTTTATAGGCTTTTATATCCCACTTATCACTATAGTATCAGAACTTCTGACAAATGTTAATGTGTTTGGCCTTATCCCTGTCAGGGAAGGGGGAAAGGATTATCATCCCCAATTTACGATAGGGAAACTGAGGCTAACTAGTTTGACTTGACCCATATAGAACCATGAATAGGACCCAAATCTCCTGGTTCACAGCCCAAGGTCTTGCCTACAAGATCATCGTTCCTTGGGCTGCAATCCTGTAAATACTGATGCACATGCATGACGCATATATGAGTAGTGCCATTTAATTCAACCCTAAAGCAGTTTAATTAATTGGGACTACTCATGTGTGAAGCATGTACATAAGTGTTTGCAGTACTAGGGCCTAAACCTCCACGTAGGTGCTTAGCCGGGCTGTACAAAATGGCAAAAGAAAATCCTTTTTGTGGCTTTTAATGCCATTTTACTGAATGCTGTGATGTCCTCTGACTTATTTCCAGAATTTTGAGAGCCCAGAAACTTTTAAGGTGGAATCATGACTGTAAAGCTCTTTGGGTCATGGAATATCTTGTAAAGGGCTGAGTAATTTGATGATGCTGTATATATGTTTTTTGCTGATGATAAACAATATATAAAGAGAAATAAAAACAGAAAGGTTAAGTACCTTTTTCTGAACAAGAACTGTGATCCACTTGATAGGGATGGGCCTGAGAGTCTGGATACCTGGGTCTTGACCCAGACTTCCTGTGTGACCTTCGACATGTCACTTTGCCTCCCTGAGCCTCCGTTTTCTGTTTATAAAATGGGGATAATATTTACCTACACTATAGGGTGTGTTTTGAGGAATAGCGTAAATTATGCAATGCTGTATAAGTACAAAATTATTGTTGCAACCGGACAGTGGCAGAGATGATAACAGGACTGAGAAGTTTTCTGGCTCCCTGCTTTATGCTCAGTCAACTAGATAACCCTGTTTTTTGGGCTTTGTCTATACATGGGAAACTTACCAATATTTTTCTACCAGTTCTAGCAGTGGTTCAGATGAACTGGTCTTAAAATTTGTGAGAGCAAAGGTGTTCTCTTTTGGTATGTCTCTTTTCTCTTCCATCCCAATTTTGTGAAAACTTTGATATACAACTCACCTATTCAGAGAAGTTGCTGGGTGTTTTATTTTTTGCATAGCTCTTCAGAGAAACATAGATTCTACATTTTAGTGTATGTAAGCTGTCATTCAAGCAAGCCAGAAGTAGTCAAACATCCTTTTCTCTATTTTTAACTCCCTTCTTAACTCAGCTTATACACAACTTTACATTGAATTAAAAACACCTATGGTAAATCTCATTTTACTTAAAAACCTTTTTTCTCTTGTTGCAAACATCAGTGCATTACCATCAGCTTGCCCGGGGTCATATTTTTATTCCTTGAAAAATATTCTTATTAATTAGTTGATAAAAGAGTAGGGAAGGGGAGAGCGGAGGATGAGGGGGCTAACTCTGAGACGACAACAGAAGTATAAAGGGGAGGTAGTGGCAGCTTAAGTTCATGTTTAAGTGGCTATCACATGAATAATAGTAAACTAAACAATATCCCAAATAAGCAACTTTCTTTCTTTTTTTACATTTTAGGTGATGTATCTCCAATTCACATGAATCCCATTTCTCAATCCCAGTTTGTTCCTTTGGCAGAAATTCTTTGCTGTGCTATATCTGATATGAATGCAGCTCATGTTATTGTTACCCAGGAAACATTAATGGATCAGTTGGTGAAACATTATCCAGGTAATATGTTGCTAATTTTTCCCTTCAGAAGCTAATAGATTGTAATTCGTATATTGCTGACAGTGCATGTAAACATTCATTAACAATTTGCCTGAAGCTGGCAAAATGGAAGAATATAAATGAACAGGTAATCACACAGTAATTTATACACCCACCCGCACTATCTTTGTAAATCTGTATACAGTTTGGTAAAATGTATTTTATTTTTGTATAGAATTCTTCTTACAAAGTATCACTTTACATTGAGAAATAGAAAGAAAATAAGAATGCTATGAAAGTATATCTGTGGCTGTATGCTAAGGAGGGAGAGCACATGAAATTGAAAGAGGTACTGAAAGAGGCCAAAAGGTAGAGGCGTGTAAAAATGTGGGGCTCCTAACTGGAGATCCTAAAGCTTTTAGTCACCCTCTTGAATGGATGGACACGTGATATTTGACTTACGGATGGAGTGTGGGATTGGCAAAGAAGAATCCATGTTAAGGGTCTGTGGCCACAGATAAGATTGGCCTCAACTTCAGGTTGGGTGGCCAAATATTTCTTTGCCCCAAAAAGGAAATTCTAAATTCATCACTCACTCTAAGGCCTGGTCTACATGTGGGGGTGGAGGGGTGTCGATCTAAGGCCTTGTCTACACTACGAGAGTACTTCGATTTTAGTTAATTCGACTATGTGGAATCGATATTACTAAGTCGAACGTGTGTGTCCACACTAAGGACAGTAATTCGACTTTGTGAGACTTTGTGAGTCCACACTAACGGGGCAAGCATCGACATTGGAAGCGGTGCACTGTGGGCAGCTATCCCACAGTTCCCGCAGTCCCCGCTGCCCATTGGAATTCTGGGTCGAGCCCCAAATGCCTTCTGGGTAAAAAAATGTGTCGAGGGCGCTTTTGGGCGCCTGTCGTCATCCGTCCGTCACTCAAGCCCTCCCTCCCTCCCTCCCTGAAAGCGCCGGCGGGAAATCAGTTCGCACGCTTTTCTGATTACTGACAGCGCGGACGCCACAGCAGTGCGAGCATGGATCCCGCTGCGACCATCGCTGCAGTTGTGGCAGTTCTCAACGCCTCGCAGCTTCTCCTCCACCTGTACCAGAGGCAGCTGCAGATCAATCATGAGAGGAGGCTACGGCACCACCGTGACGGCATGAAGTCGGACACTAGCTCCGACCTCTCTGAGAACATGAGACCCAGCGCCCAGGACATCTCGCTGTCACTGGGTCTTGTTGATACTGTTGAACGGCGATTCTGGGCCCGTGAAACAAGCACGGACTGGTGGGACCGCATAGTGCTGCAGGTCTGGGATGAATCCCAGTGGCTGCGCAACTTTCGCATGCGGAAGGGGACTTTCCTCGAACTGTGTGAGTTGCTGTCCCCTGCCCTGAAGCGAAAGGACACCCGGATGCGGGCAGCCCTGACTGTCCAGAAGCGAGTGGCCATAGCCCTCTGGAAGCTCGCAACGCCAGACAGCTACCGGTCCGTCGCTAACCAGTTTGGCGTGGGCAAGTCTACCGTGGGGGTTGCTGTTATGCAAGTAGCCAGGGCAATCGTCAAGCTACTGCTATCTAAGGTAGTGACCCTGGGAAACGTGGAGCTCATCAGAGATGGCTTTGCCGAGATGGGATTCCCAAACTGCGGTGGGGCTATAGATGGGACTCACATCCCTATCCTGGGACCGGACCACCAGGCCAGCCAGTACATCAACCGAAAGGGCTACTTTTCCATGGTGCTGCAAGCACTGGTGGACCATCGGGGACGTTTTACCAATATCTACGTTGGATGGCCTGGCAAGGTTCATGACGCTAGGGTGTTCAGGAACTCTGGTCTGTTTAGACGGCTGCAGGAAGGTCTTTACTTCCCGGACCACAAAGTAACTGTTGGGGATGTGGAGATGCCTACAGTCATCCTCGGGGACCCTGCATACCCGCTAATGCCCTGGCTCATGAAGCCCTACACTGGCGCACTGGACTCAGGGAAAGAACTATTCAACTACCGGCTCAGCAAGTGCAGAATGGTGGTGGAGTGTGCTTTTGGCCGTCTCAAGGGGAGATGGAGAAGCCTACTCACTCGCTGTGATCTCAGCGAGACCAATATCCCCATTGTGATAGCTGCTTGCTGTGTGCTCCACAATTTGTGTGAGAGCAAGGGGGAGACCTTTATGGCGGGGTGGGAGGTTGAGGCAAATAGCCTGGCTTCTGATTACGTCCAGCCAGACAGCCGGGCGATTAGAAGATCCCAGCGGGACGCGCTGTGCATCAGGGAGGCTTTGAAAGCCAGGTTCCTGACTGAGCAGGGTCTCCAGTGACTGTTTACTTTGTGGACACAGATGCTGAACCTGCCCCCGTTTCTTTACCCAGTTACTGTTGACTGTCCTTCCAAGTTACATACCCCCTTCCCCACCTTCCCAACAAATAAAATCTGTTCCGTTTTGTTAATGAACAAGGATCTCTTTCTTACTGTTTTCTCGGGAATGTTTTAAACCGGGGACGCAGACTGTGGCGGGGGGCGGGTTTAGTGTTTTGATGCAAATGATGCTTCTAAACTCCGGGAATGACAGGCTCCGCAGTGCTGGATTGGTTGTTTCAACGCAGCCTGCCAGCAGTCCTGGGCGGGACTGCATGTATGTGTCGGCCAAGTGACTTTCTGGCAGGGGGCGGAGGGTAACAGATCCCCTGCTGCGTGGCTCTGTGATCCAGGATAAGGACCGCGGCATAAGATCTCTAACTGCCCTCCCCCGCCACAAAGTCACAGATCAACCCCCTCGCACCCCAGAACATGAAAAACGCCTCCCAGACTGACCAGGGTAACTGGTGACTGTACTGTGTATGTGTCCTGATGCTGGACCTGCCCCCGCCTCTGTAGCCTGCTACAGGTGACTGTCCTGTCCAAGTAACAAACCCCTTCCCCCCCTTCAGACAGAATCCCCTCTAAAAGACACTCTCGGAAACAGTACTTAACAGAAACAGATGTTTTATTATGAACCGCACATGAAAAGGGGGGGGAGGAAACTTGGACGTGGGCTATTGTGAGATGGGTAGGAAAGGACTTTTCAAACTTTGGAACGAGAGCCTTCCATTGCTGCAGCAGTGTGCAGGGGCCGACTGAAAGTTTTAACGGCCCTTTCCGCCCCTCCTTCTTTGGACTTTTGGTGAGGGGGGTGTTGGACTTGGTGGCGGGGGAGGGCGGTTAGAGATAGACAGCAGCAGGGCTCTGTCCTCCTGCCTCCGGTCTTGCAGAACATCCACTAGGCGCCGGAGCGTCTCCGTTTGCTCCCTCATTAGTCCAAGCAGGGTTTGAGTAGCCTGCTGGTCCTCCTGGCGCCACCTCTCCTCCCGTTCCATGACTGCTCTGTGCATTTGTGACAAGTTCTCCCTCCACTGTGTCGTCTGGGCTGCCTGCTCTCGTGAGCACTCCATAAGTTCATAAAACATGTCTTCCCGCGTCTTTCTCTTCCTTCTCCTAATCTGCGCTAGCCTCTGGGAGTGTGATGCCAGGCTGGGTTGGGAGACAGTCGCAGATGTGTCTGTGGGAATGGGAAAAAGGGAGTAAATTCCTGAGACAGATAAATGAAGTTGCTAACAAAGAACATAGTCTTTCTCTGTGAACCACACCATGCACTGGACCTTTCACATGCGCACTCAGGACAAGGTCGAATTTTCTGCCCTCGCCTTCATTGCCTGGGGTCCTGCAGTTGCGATCAGAGAAGCGTTGCAGGACACCTCTACCTCTGTTGCAGGAAAACATGGTAAGCCGTAGACTTGTTGCAGCTTAAAAATGTAATAGTAGCACTGGGCTCCTTTCGCACTGAATGCAAGGCCACTCTCTGCTGGCAGCAATCAGGGAAGCATGAGCTCTGCCCCTGTCCCACCACCTCGCGGCTGTCCCCGGGAAAGCTCCCTGTATGCTGCCCCTCTGCCGCCTTCACCGCGTGGCTGTAAAGCAGTCCCAATACTAACATTCCCCTCCCTAATTTAAAGCAGGGCGTCATGTGTGACATTACACTGATGAGGATCTCGGAGACTGAGAGGGGAAGGATGCTTCGTGAGACCATGCAGAGGCCAGGGCCGTATGCCGCCATGCTGTGCCGTGCAATGATCCCGGACTACCTGATGGACTCATGGCGTGGGAACGTGTGTTACCACGGGGGACCGAACAAGATCGCCCTGCCGCGGAACCTCATGCGCATGCTGGAGCGGTACCTCCAGGAGAGCTATGCCGAGCTATCCCAGGAGGACTCTCTGTCCATTCCCGGGCACATTGACCGTCTTTTCATTTAAGTGCAGCATAAGGGACTACAGAGTGGAGCGTCCTGTGGTGGACTAATCATGAATATCCGGACATTATTTGATTTTCTATACATAGTTAGGACTAAATAGTTGACTAAGCCAACTAAATCATGAACAACAAATTGCTAATATAGTTAATATTCCTGTTTTGTTATAAATAAAAGTTTCTATGTTTAAATGAGTGACTGAAAAGCCCATTCTTAACAATATAAATATTCCAGTTATGTTAAAATTAAATGTTTAGATGTTTAAAGCACTCACTGCTTGATCCTTCCCCTGATTCGGTGTCCGGGGTAAGGGCTGTGGACGGTTGGTAGGGGATCTCGGTAAGGGTGATGAAGAGCTCCTGGCTGTCGGGGAAATCAGCGGTGCAAGCGCTGTCGACTGCCTCGTCCTCCTCATCTCCTTCCTCATCTTCCCCGTCAGCTAACATTTCCGACGAGGAACCGGCCGTGGACAATATCCCATCCTCGGAGTCCACGGTCACTGGTGGGGTAGTGGTGGCGGCCGCACCTAGGATGGAATGCAGTGCCTCGTAGAAACGTGATGTGTGGGGCTGGGATCCAGAGCGTCGGTTTCCCTCTTTGGTTTTTTGGTAGCCTTGTCTCAGCTCCTTGATTTTCACGCGGCACTGCGTTGCATCCCGGCTGTATCCTCTCTCTGCCATGGCTTTAGAGATCTTCTCGTAGATCTTTGCATTCCTTCTTTTGGAGCGCAGCTCTGAAAGCACGGACTCATCGCCCCACACAGCGATGAGATCCAAGACTTCCCGATCAGTCCATGCTGGGGCCCTCTTTCTATTCTGAGATTGCACAGCCTTCTCTGCTGGAGAGCTCTGCATCGTTGCCAGTGCTGCTGAGCTCTCCACGCTGTCCAAACAGAAAATGAGATTCAAACTGGCCAGACAGGAAAAGGAATTCAAATTTTCCCGGGGCTTTTCCTGTGTGGCTGGTCAGAGCATCTGAGCTCGAAGTGCTGTCCAGAGCGTCAACAGAGTGGTGCACTGTGGGATAGCTCCCGGAGCTATTACCGTCGATTTCCATCCACACCTAGCCTAATTCGATATTGCCATTTCGAATTTAGCGCTACTCCTCTCGTTTTCGAGGAGTACAGAAGTCGAATTTAAAAGAGCTCTATGTCGAACTAAATAGCTTCGTGGTGTGGACGGGTGCAGGGTTAATTCGATGTAACGGCGCTAAATTCGATATAAACTCCTAGTGTAGACCAGGCCTAAGTTACGCAACTTCAGCTACACAAATAACATAGCTGAAGTCGACGTACTTAGATCTACTCACCACGGTGTCTTCACTGCGGTGAGTCGACTGCTGACGCTCCCCAGTCGACTCTGCCTGTGCCTCTCGCCCTGGTGGAGTACCGGAGTCGACGGGAGAGTACTTGGGGGTCGATTTATCGAGTCTAGACTAGACGCGATAAATCGACCCCCGCTGGATCGATCGCTGCCCGCCGATCCAGCGGGTAGTATAGACATACTTTTTATCCTGCAATGCTCATTTAGGGTATGTCTAACGAGAGCAGCAATTTCCCCTGAGCTCCCAGGGTCAGGAGCACCTAATTACAATTTTTTTTTTAAAGCCCCAGGTGTTGGGCTTCTCCTGAGACCTTTTCCACTCAGTTCCCCAAGAGTTCAGTCTGAATCCAGTCTTGTCACTCAGGTTCCTTTATTTGGCATACAGCAAAGCTACGCTGAGTTGATCAGACTGAAGCATAGGAAGTGGGTATAGGGTGTACCACACATCCAAAGTTACACAGAAAACCTCTTCCTTTATATACATTTACACATTACATTGCATTTATTATACATTGCATCACCCATTTTGGGATTGTCTTGGTCACTTTGTGGAACTAATCCCTGTACGGCATGTTCTGTCCACCTGCTGCCCATGTTCGACTTTATTCTTTACCTTATCCTTACACTCCTGACTTTTGTTGTCCATGGTTATCTTGTTCTCAGTAAATGGTTCCCTGGGTGTTCCCCCTCTTATATTAGCTAGTTCAGACATTTTGTCTTTTTATCTTACTGACCCATTTACTTACGTTAGCCTAAATATTCCATTTTCAGCCTGCTGATCTAGTTACTTCCCTAATCCTGTCTTTCAAGGCCTTGCCTACACTACAGGGGAAAGTCGATCTAAGCTACGCAATTTGAGTTACGTGAACGGCGTAACTCAAATCGATGTAGCTTGGACCTACTTACTGCGGGGTTCACACTATGCGACGTCGACGCTCTCCCGTCAACTCCCCTTACTCATCTCGATCCGGTGGAGTACAGGAGTGGACGGGAGAGCGATCTGCGGTTGATTTACCGGGTCTAGCGAAGACCCGCTAAATTGACCACCGATGTATGGATCACCACGCGTCAATCCCCTGGTAAATGTAGACAAGCCCCAAGAAAGATCACTCATGTCCAGCCAGGCCTACATCTGGTACTCCATGAAAGTTGCTTGGTCTGATACTTCTCATCTCTCCTGACCCTTAGTGCTCCTCTAGTCCTGCTTAGCGTACAGGCTACTCTGGTAAGCAGATATCCATCCTGCTTGTTTGCTTGTAATGCAGAAATTAGAGGTTTCTAACTATAGGCTTTTAGTGTGTCACCACAGATTGGGCTAGAGTCCTGCCAAGAACTTGAAATAATTTTAAATTGCATCACAACAGCCCCAGATATGACCTTAGCTCAGATGGAAATGACACTCTAAATCACTCACTCACTCACTCATGCCCGTCACCCCAATCGGGGTATGGGCCGCCAACCACAGATCTCCAGAGTCCTTTATCCTGGGCCATTTGCTCTAACTGGTTCCAGGTATAGCCCATTTTTAAGCTATCAGCCTGAAGGTCGCGTCGCCAGGTGTTTCTTGGACGGC
Organism: Emys orbicularis; assembly: GCF_028017835.1. Lineage (NCBI taxonomy): Eukaryota > Metazoa > Chordata > Testudines > Emydidae > Emys > Emys orbicularis. Next base: position 45,476,877 of record NC_088689.1, on the reverse strand, counting down.
CTCTTTTCCGCTTGCCTTGGGGGTTCCACCACAATGCCTGTCTAGTGATGTTGGTTGGCTGCTTGCGTAGTGTGTGTCCTATCCAACCCCACCTTCTCCTTCTAATTTCTTCCTCTGCTGGAAGTTGACGGGTCCTCTCCAAGAGGTAGATGTTGCTGATGGTGTCTGGCCAGCGGATCTGGAGAATCCTTCTAAGGCAACTATTTATGAAGGTCTGGATCTTCCTGGTGGTTGTTTTAGTTATCCTCCAGGTTTCAGCTCCATACAGTAAGACTGATTTCACGTTGGAGTAGAACAGTCTAATCTTTGTTGCCAAAGACAGCTCTCTAGAGCTCCAGATGTTCTTGAGCTGTAAGAAAGCTGCTCTTGCCTTACCGATCCTTGCTTTGATGTCTGCATCCGTGCCACCCTGTTGGTCGATGCTGCTGCCTAGGTAGGTGAAGGACTGCATTTCTTCCAGAGGGCTTCCATTCAGTGTGGCTGGGTCATTACTGATGGAGTTAATCTTGAGGATCTTGGTCTTGTCCTTGTGGATGTTGAGGCCAACCTGTGATGACGTGGCTGCCACTACGTTGGTCTTCTCTTGCATCTGCTGTTTGGTATGCGAAAGGAGTGCAAGGTCATCGGCAAAGTCCAGGTCATCAAGCTGGGTCTACAACGTCCACTGGATTCCGTTCCTACGCTCATAAGTGGATGTCTTCATAATCCAATCAATGACAAAGAGAAAGAGAAATGGTGACAACAAGCATCCTTGTCTGACTCCGGTTCGCACCTGGAAGCTGTTTGTAAGCTGCCCTCCATGGATCACTCTACAGTGTATGCCATCATATAAGTTCTTAATCAGGTTGACCACCTTTGCTGGGATGCCATAGTGCCAAAGGAGCTTTCAGAGAGTCTCTCGATCCACGCTATTGAATGCTTTCTCATAGTCAACAAAATTGATGTACAACGAGGAGTTCCACTCCATAGACTGCTCGACTATGATGGGGAGCGTTGCTATCTGGTCCGTGCATGATCTATTTTGCCGGAAACCTGCTTGCTCATCTCGTAGCTGTGGATCGACGGCATCCTTCATTCTCTCTAAGAGGACTCGGTTGAAGACCTTCCCTGGCACCGACAGAAGTGTGATTCCTCTGTAGTTGGCACAATTGCTGAGGTCTCCTTTCTTGGGGATTTTAATAAGATATCCCTCTTTCCAATCCGCCGGAATCACTTCTTCTTCCCATATCTTCTCAAAGAGGGGGTACAGCATTTCCACTGAAACATCCAGATCTACTTTCAGGGCCTCTGCTGGAATATCGTCAGGTCCAGCCGCCTTCCTATTCTTCATCATAGTGATGGCTTTTCTGATCTCATCTCTGGTTGGTCTGTCACAATTGATTGGAAGGTCTTCGTTGGCTGGGTCAATGTCTGCTGGATTTAATGGTGCTGTTCTATTCAGGAGTTCCTCAAAGTGCCCCACCCATCTATTCATCTGTTGTTCTATTTCTGTTATAGACTTTCCCTGCTTGTCTTTGACGGGACGCTCTGGCTTTGCTGAACTTTCCAGACAGTCGCTTGGTGATGTCATACAGCTGTTTCATATTACCATTGTATGCTGCCTGCTCCGCTTCTGCTGCCAGTCCATCCACATAATCTCTCTTATCCTTCCTAATATTCCTCTTCACTACTCTATGGGCTTCAGCATACTCTTTTTGCGCTTTAGCCTTTGCTGCTCTAGTCCTGCTGTTCTTAACTACTGCCTTCTTCTTCTTTCTATCTTCTATCTTAGTCAAGGTCTCTGCTGTGATCCACTCTTTCTGCTGGTATTTCTTAATTCCAAGCACTTCCTGACATGCTGACCTAAGTGTCTCTCTCACTTTCTGCCATCTGTTGGGTACACTGTCTTCCTCTTCCTCAGACCGATCCTGTAGTACTGAAAACTTATTTTTCAGCGTCAGTCCAAAATCTTCCTTGATCTTATGATCCTTCAAAAGGCTGACGTTGTACTTCGCTCTTCTATCTAACGCGTCTATCCAGTTCTTCTTCAGCTTCAGCTTCAATCTGGCCACCACTAAGTGATGGTCGGAGGCTACGTCTGCTCCTCTTCTAACTCTAACGTCCTGCAAAGATCTTCTGAACTTCTTACTAATACAGACATGATCGATCTGGTTTTCTGTCGTGCCTGCTGGCGATACCCAGGTACTCTTGTGGATCCGCTTGTGAGGGAAGATGCTACCTCCTATGACCAGGTTGTTCAGTGCACACAGATCCACAAATCTCTCTCCATTCTCACTCATCTCTCCCAGAGCGTGAGTCCCCATGATTTGTTCATATCCTGTGTTGTCAGGTCCAACAAGGATAAGGATGGTAATGTCTTTGTCTGGGAGAATCTCTAATATTTTCTGAAGTCTGTTGTAAAAATAGTCTTTATCCCCCTCTTCACTGTCATTGGTTGGAGCATAGCACTGTACAACATTCATCTTAATCCTCTTCATTTTAGTTCTGAAGGATGCTGTGATGATCCTGGAACCATGTGCCTCCCAACCAATCAGTGCTCTCTGTGCCTGCTTGGACAACATGAAGCCTACTCCCTGTGTGTGGGGTGCGTCGCTCTCTTCATGTCCGGAATACAGCAACAGCTCTCCTGTCAACAGTCATCTCTGTCCAGCTTGCGTCCATCTTGTCTCGCTAATGCCTAGTAGGGTCAGGTTGTTGCTCCTCATCTCTGCTGCGACCTGCGCAGTCTTTTTTGACTCGTACATGGTCCTCACGTTCCATGTACCGATGGTAATCCTCCTGGTTGCAAGAAGGGTAATCAGCTTAGTGGCTTCCTCACGACTTTCACCACCCAGCGTCATGCGTCTTCGAGTTGAGGACCCTTCTTTTTCCAGGCTAAAAGTCTCTGTTATCTCTATTGTTGGCGTTTCTGTAGCAAGTTGATTTTTTACGGGGTGGAGTTGCTAGCCCCACGCCCAACCCTCCTCCTTTATCCTGACTTGGGACAGGCAGATGGCCCCAAAGGACCTCTCTGGTGGAGTTGACACTCTAAATACTTGTAATAAATGAAGGGATATCTCACTCTGCAGACTGCCATAGATGGTACCGTTTTACTAGAAACTGTCATTCACACTAAGTAGGACTGCAGGGGCATGGAATTTATGAAAAACCTAGGACGGCCCCCCAGTTTTCAGTAGATTGTCAGGGACTGTAACCCATGATTGAAAAACATTGATAGAAATGGTAATCAGCAAGGTAAATCCCAGTGGCAGTTGAAAACTTGGGTTTATTTGTATTTGATGAATTAAAGAAGAGAATTGCTATCTCGGATTTAGTTGAGCATCCTGTCTCCAACAGTAGCCAGTACTACATTCGTCAGAGGAAGATGAAACAGTTCCTATAATGTACCATTGTGTAATAATGTGTCCATAGGGAACTCTTCGTAATTGCTGTCAATTATTGGGTGACTGCACAGTTTGTATCTCTTATAAATATTTTATCCTATTTAATGTAATGAGAATATCCTCAGTTACCTACACAAATGTTTAATCCTTTAAAAACAACAACAGCAAAATGTGCTAAATAATGTAGGTAGGATCTAGAATCCCAATACAATACTGATTTCCATGAGCATAGCTTGAGGGGTCAAATGTTGCTGTTCCTAACACTTTAAAAGTTCCACATCATCAGTGGCCCCCCATGTGTTCCTACTAAATACTGGAACAAATCCAACCAAGGTGTGGCTGGCCCCTTTCCTTCCTCCTTTTCAAAAGTTGGCTTATCTCACTACTCAGGAGTTGGGGTTGATGAAGATGAACTGTTGTCTGCCCCTTGCATCTGTTGGTGGTGAATTGAAAAGACTGGCTAGTGTATCTTTTTCACTGCCCTCTATTGGAGAGAATTCATAATTGCTGTCCTTTACTGGATCGCCTATAAATAAGCCCCTTCATTTTCAGTTTGAAGCAGTTTTTACCAAAAAAATTCCCAGGTTTTACTAAAGGTATTATTCATTTTTTTCTGATTTTCACCCTACCTTTTTTATCATTCAAATATATAAAAAATAACTTGTTTTATTAGGAAAATACAGTACATTGCATGAGATATATCATGATAATACATTAGTCTGTGTACATGCAAAGCTGCCTGTTGAAGTAAGGCTACGTATTAGTCTACAAGATACACACAATAAACAAACAGGCATGCACGCAAGCTCTGAAGAGTATGAGCATCTGAACATACTGATGAATCTAATGCCCACCACAAGAGGATTTCTGTTAGTTCTAAGCATAAACTGTGTATTTACGAAGCACCAGGTACTGAGTTCTGTTCATAATTCTGCATCTGTGAAGTTTAGCTCACAGTCGTGACATCTCTGTCCTGTATGCTGCTACAGGGTTTCGTTTAGGGTATTTTTTGCTGTTGGACAACTGACTGTGTGTTGTTGTTGTTTTTAATTCTGGCTCTTAAAGCTGAACACGGTGATGTGTCTTTAAACCATCTGGTTAAGAATGGCATCACATGATAGAAACTGTAGGAGTTTTTATTGATAAGATTGATTTTGTACTACTCAAATTCTTAGTATGTGAGTGGTCTTAGGGTATGTCTACACTACGAGAGTAGTTCGATTTTACTTAAATCGAATATGTGGAATCGATATTACAAAGTCGAACGTGTGTGTCCACACTAAGGACAGTAATTCGACTTTGTGAGTCCACACTAACGGGGCAAGCGTCGACATTGGAAGCGGTGCAGTGTGGGCAGCTATCCCACAGTTCCCGCAGTCCCCGCTGCCCATTGGAATTCTGGGTCGAGCCCCCAATGCCTTCTGGGGAAAAAAATGTGTCGAGGGTGGTTTTGGGTAACTGTCGTCATCCAACCGTCACCACCGCCTTCCCTCCCTGAAAGCGCCGGCGGGAAATCAGTTCGCGCACTTTTCTGGTCAGTGACAGCCCGAACGCCACAGCACTGCGAGCATGGAGCCCGCTGCGACCATCGCTGCAGTTATGGCCGTTGTCAAAACCTCGCAGCTTATCATCCACCTTTCCCAGAGGCAGATGCTGAGAAATCGGGTGAGGAGGCTATGGCAGCGCGGTGAGGACCTGAAGTCTGAGAGTGGCACAGACCTGTCACAAAGCACGGGACCCCGCGCCGAGGACATCACGGTGGCAATGGGTCATGTTGATGTTGTGGAACGGCGATTCTGGGCCCGGGAAACAAGCATGGACTGGTGGGACCGCATAGTGCTGCAGGTCTGGGATGAATCACAGTGGCTGCGAAACTTTCGCATGCGGAAGGGAACTTTCCTTGAACTTTGTGAGTTGCTCTCCCCTGCCCTGAAGCGCAAGGACACCCGGATGCGAGCAGCCCTGACTGTCCAGAAGCGAGTGGCCATAGCCCTCTGGAAGCTTGCAACGCCGGACAGCTACTGGTCAGTCGCGAACTACTTTGGCGTGGGCAAATCTACCGTGGGGGTTGTTGTGATGCAAGTAGCCAACGCAATCATTGAGCTACTGCTCTCAAAGGTAGTGACCCTGGGAAACGTGGAGGTCATCATAGATGGCTTCGCCGCAATGGGATTCCCAAACTGCGGTGGGGCTATAGATGGAACTCACATCCCTATCCTGGGACCGGACCTCCAGGCCAGCCAGTACATTAACCGAAAGGGCTACTTTTCAATGGTGCTGCAAGCACTGGTGGACCATAGGGGACGTTTTACAAACATCAACGTCGGATGGCCGGGCAAGGTTCATGACGCTCGTGTTTTCAGGAACTCAGGTCTGTTTAGACGGCTGCAGGAAGGTATTTACTTCCCGGACCACAAAATAACTCTTGGGGATGTGGAGATGCCTATAGTCATCCTTGGGGACCCAGCCTACCCGCTAATGCCGTGGCTCATGAAGCCCTATACAGGCGCCCTGGACAGTGAAAAAGAACTCTTCAACTACCGGCTGAGCAAGTGCAGAATGGTGGTGGAGTGTGCTTTTGGACGTCTCAAGGGGAGATGGAGAAGCTTACTGACTCGCTCTGATCTCAGCGAAACCAATATCCCCATTGTTATTGCAGCTTGCTGTGTGCTCCACAATCTGTGTGAGAGCAAGGGGGAGACCTTTATGGCGGGGTGTGAGGTTGAGGCAAATAGCCTGGCTGCTGATTACGCCCAGCCAGACAGCCGGGCGATTAGAAGAGCCCAGCGGCACGTGCTGTGCATCCGGGAGGCTTTGAAAGCTAGGTTCCTGAGTGAGCAGGGTAACCTGTGACTATTAAGTTTGTTTACAGAGAAGCTGAACCTGCCCCCGTTTCTTTACCCAGTGAATGTTCACTATCCTCTCCAGTTACATACCCCGTTCACCCCGTTCCCCCCCTTCCAACACACGTTTAAAAATAAAATCACTTGAAATTTGTTAATGAACACCGTTTTCTTTATTACTGTTTTCGCGGGAAAGTGTTGAACCTGGGACGCAGACTGTGGTGGGGAGCGGGTGTAGTGTAGTGATGCAAAGGACGCTTCTAAACTCCAGGAATGACAGGCTCCGCACTGGTGGACTGGTTGTTTCAACGGAGCCTGCCACCCCTCCTGTTCGGGACTGTGTGTGTGGGGGCTATGTGACTTTGTGGCAGGGGGAGGACGGTTACAGATCCCCTGCTGCGTGGCTCTGTGATCCAGGATAAGGACCGCTGCATAAGATCTCTAACCGCCCTCCCCCCCCCACCCCCCACAGAACATGAAAACCACCTCCCAGACTGACCAGGGTAACTAGTGAATGCAATGTGTGTGTGCCCTGCTGCTGAACCTGCCCCCGCGTCTGTACCCTGGTAAAGGTGACTGTCCTGTCCAATTACCAACCCCCTTCCCCCCCCTTCAAACAGACTCTCCTCTAAAAGAACATGATGGAAACAGTAATTAACAGAAACGTATTTTTTATTAGCAACTACACATGAAACTGGGGGATGAAACTGGGACGGGGGCTTGGGTGAGGCGGGAAGGAAAGGACTTATCAAATTTTGGGGAATGAGAGCCTTCTGGTACTTGAGCAGTCTGCAGGGGTGGAGTGAGAGTTTTCACGGACTCTGCTGCCCCTCCTTCTTGGGACTTTGGGTGAGGGGGGTATGGGACTTTGTGGCGGGGGAGGGCGGTTACTGCAGCGGGGCTCTGTCCTCCTGCCTCCGGTCCTGCAGAACATCCACAAGGCGCCGGAGCGTGTCCGTTTGCTCCCTCATTAGTCCAAGCAGCGTTTGAGTCACCTGCTGGTCTTCCTGCCGCCACCTCTCCTCCCGTTCCATGTGTGATCGGTGCATTTGGGACAAGTTCTCCCTCCACTGGGTCTGCTGGGCTGCCTGGGCTCGGGAGCAGCCCATAAGTTCCGAGAACATGTTCTCCCGTGTCCTCTTCTTCCTACGCCTAATCTGCGCTAGCCTCTGGGACTGTGATGCCAGGGTATTTCGGGAGACAGTCGCAGCTGTGGGATGGGAAAAAGGGAGTGAATTCCTCAGAAAGATAAATTTTGTTGTGAACAAAGAACATAGTCTTTCTCTGTGAACAAGACCATGCACAGCACCTATCACATGCCACTCAGGACAAGGTCGAATTTTCGGCCTTCGCATTCAGTGCCTGGGGTCTTGCAGTGCAGATCAGACAAGCGGGACAGGACAGCGGAATTTGGGTAACAGGCTGACATGGTAAGCTGTAGACTTGTGGCTGCTTAAAACTTTAATAATAGCACTGGCCTCCTTTCACGTTCAAAGCAATGCCAGTCCCTGCTGCCAGCAATCCGGGAAGCATGAACTCTGCCCCTGTCCCACCCCCTCGCGGCTGTCCCAGGGAAAGATCCCTGTATGCTGCTCCTCTCCCGCCTCCACCGCGTGGCTCTAAACAGCCAGTTACAGTTCTGTAAAGGAACAGGCAAGCAGTCCCAATACTAACATTCCCCTACCTAATTCAAAGCAGGTCACCATGAGCGACATCACTCTGATGAGGATTTCAGAGACGGAGAAAGAACGGATGCTTCGGGAAAGCCTGCAAAGACCAGGGCCGTATGCCGCCATGCTCTGCAAGGCTATGATCCCCGAGTACTTGCTTGTCTCCTGGCGCGGAAACGTTTCCTACCACGGAGGACCCAATAAGGCCGCTCTCCCCAGGAACCTGATGCAAAGGCTTTCCAATTACCTCCAGGAGAGCTTCGTGGAGATGTCCCAGGAGGATTTCTGCTCTATCCCCGGACATATAGACCGGATTTTACTGTAGCTGCACTGGCAGGGACTAAACAGTAGAGCGCCTAGGGCAAAACAATCATGCTAAACCGGACATTGTTAGATTTTTTTTCAGTAGTTGCACTGCCAAGGACTGAAACGTGAAGCGCCTAGGGCAAAGTAATCATGAAAAACCCATTGTTAATATTGTTAATATTCCTGTTCTGTTAAAAATAAATGTTTACATGTTTAAAACACTTACTGACTGATCCTTCCCCTGATTCTGTGTCCGGGTTAACGCCTGGGGACGGTTGGTAGGGGATCTCTGTAAGAGTGATGAAGAGATCCTGGCTGTCGGGGAAATCAGCGTTGTAAGCGCTGTCGACTGCCTCGTCCTCCTCATCTCCTTCCTCATCTTCCCCGTCCGCTAACATGTCCGAGGAACCGGCCGTCGACAATATCCCATCCTCAAAGTCCACGGTCAGTGGTGGGGTAGTGGTGGCGGCCACACCTAGGATGGAATGCAGTGCCTCATAGAAACGGGATGTCTGGGACTGGGATCCGGAGCGTCCGTTTGCCTCTTTGGTCTTCTGGTAGCCTTGTCTCAGCTCCTTGATTTGCACGCGGCACTGCGTTGCATCCCGGCTGTATCCTCTCTCTGCCATGGCTTTAGAGATCTTCTCATAGATCTTTGCGTTCCGTCTTTTCGATCGCAGCTCGGAAAGCACGGACTCATCGCCCCACACAGCGATCAGATCCAAGACTTCCTGATCAGTCCATGCTGGGGCCCTCTTTCTATTCTGAGATTGCATGGCCATCTCTGCTGGAGAGCTCTGCATCGTTGCCAGTGCTGCTGAGCTCGCCACAATGTCCAAACAGGAAATGAGATTCAAACTGCCCAGACAGGAAAAGGAATTCAAATTTTCCCGGGGCTTTTCCTGTGTGGCTGGTCAGAGCATCCGAGCTCGGACTGCTGTCCAGAGCGTCAACAGAGTGGTGCACTGTGGGATAGCTCCCGGAGCTATTACCGTCGATTTCCATCCACACCTAGCCTAATTCGACATGGCCATGTCGAATTTAGCGCTACTCCCCTCGTTGGGGAGGAGTACAGAAGTCGAATTTAAGAGACCTCTATGTCAAACTAAATAGCTTCGTGGTGTGGACGGGTGCAGAGTTAATTCGATATAACGGTGCTAAATTCGACATAAACTCCTAGTGTAGACCAGGCCTTAGACTCTTTTGTAAACCCTTCATACTTAATCAGTATGCTTCTTGTATGTCTTAGTCACTTCCAAATTTGTTACATTTCAGTAAATTACTGTTCACGTCTAACTTTTCATGATTTTATGTATTAACTTATTTCTGATTGAAATATTTATATACTGTATCTTTATTATAGGTATAGCAACTCCCTCACAAGAAATTCTATATAGTGTGCTTGGAACTCTAATTAGAGAAAGGAAGATATATCACACTGGAGAAGGCTACTTCATAGTGACCCCTCACACCTACTTTATCACAGATAATGTCATGAAAGACAGTAAGAAGTTCCTCTTAGAGGATAATTGCCCTCTACTGCCGTCCACCTCTTACCTTGTAAGCATGGAGAGCTCTGCAGATCTAACAAACGAAAATGTTCCTATGGTGTCTCATTGCAGATCCTGCCATTGTTTCCCTGCTCAGGCTATATTCAGTGAACAAAGACATCAGCAATTAATTAACCATGAACCTAATGGAAGAGGTCAGAAAGGCTCTGGTGAGTTGAAGCCCTCAGTTCAGAATCAGCCTCTCTCTAAATCAGTTGAGACTCAGTCATGTGACACAACCAAGTCCTTAACTTCAATGAAAGAAAAAGAAAAATGTAAAAAGTTTGGCCTTAGCCTTTTCTGGCATAGCACATCTAAAAAAGAAAAACCTAAAAAAAAGTATTCTTCTTTTTCTGCCCAATTTCCTCCTGAAGAATGGCCAGTCAGGGATGAAGATAATTTAGATAACATTCCACGTGACATTGAACATGAAATCATCAAGCGTATTAACCCTGTGCTGACAGTAGATAACTTAGTTAAACACACAGTACTAATGAAGAAATTTGAGGAACAGAAAAAATATATTAGTAAAGGCACCTCAACCGAAATGTTGACAATTAAGCAAAAGCATATCTCAAAAGGGTGTGTTCTTAAAAAGCAAAGTAAAACAGCAAAGCATCACAGGAAAGTTCAATCCAACAAAGAAAAGCAAATAAGAAAAACCCAGAGAAAATCTCAAGTCAATGAGGTAATGTCAGAAAATGACAAACAGGAAAAACATGCAGAGCGTCTATCACATGTTACAAATGAAGTCATAGCTCATGAACAACTATATGAGGACGCAACAGTTGTTAAATCCCATTTTATATATAAAAAGCAAATTAAGAATCCTTTTCAAGCTCTACCATGTAGAGAGAAACTTTCTACAAAAGGGCACAAAGGTCAGAAAAACAGTCAATTTAAGTCCAGGATTCAAAAGCAAGAATGGAATTTTCATAGGTCAGGGTCTTTGGATTCCTCAAAAACCTTTGACCATGAAGCCATACAATCAAATGCTGAAAAACGCAGTGACAAAGCCAAGCAAAACAAATCATCCCACATTAACAATTCTTCCCTCCAATCTATCAAAGGCCATTTCAGTGAATGCTCTAATTATCCACAATGCAGTACTTTACAAATAGATGATAAATGTCATTATTCCAGAGAGAGTAGCCTTTCTGACTATGTCTATAGAGGGGCAAACAAAAAAGTTATTGAAGATGTTCCAAAAACTTGTTTCTCTTACATTGAAGATATGTTTGAGTTTAAGGAAGAAATAAAGTATCCACTGAGTTCAAAACATACCCATCAGTGTGACAAACCTGCCATCATATGTGAACTACTAGATCAAACATCAAATCAGTTTCAGAATTTCAGTCTTTCTAATGATCCTGCTGACACTAACCAGTTTAAACAATCTGAAAATGGTGCAACTCAAAGACTAAGTACTGACAAAAAGAATGAACTAATGTTTAACAATACTACTACTAACTGGCCTGAGTCGGTTAACCCAGAAAAAAAAGGATTTACTGATGATCAGACTTTGTATCAAAAAATAGATGATGATGATGCTTGCAGTTCATTATATCTTGAGGAGGATGATTACGCTAAATCATATCAACAGCAACTCAGCCACACCATTTCAGAAACAGGAGACTGGAGTAAGGGAATACAACAAATAGGAACTGAACTGTCTCTCAGAAACTGGGGTCTTAATATTCATCCAGCTGAGTGCAATACTAATATAAATCAATTAGATTCTTGTGGGCATGAAGGAAATGAATGTTATAGTCATACTGGGTCAATGGATAGCTCACAAGAGTGCCAGAAAATGCATCTTGCAGGAGAGAATTGTTTCCGTGATCGGCTATCTCAGTTGGCTTACACACATCATGAAGAGAAAGTTGACCTTGCTGAACATGTTCAGGCTTCAGATATTGGTGTCAATATATTTGATTTCTGCAAAACAAATGAGGGTGACTCAGATGCTGAAACTTTGCCAAACACTCCCAATGAAATGAGAGAGAAATCAGCATGCTGGACACTGGGACTGCAGACCATGGAAATGAGAAAAAAAATTGGAAAAAAGCAACAGCTTTTTAATAGTACACATACTACAATTTCAGGGCCAAATGTCCAAAAAGAACCAAATAACTTAGAAGGAACAGAAAATCAGAGCATTACAGGAGACAGCGGAATTGATTCTCCAAGGTAAGAACACAAATGTCAATTATGTTATTTTTTAATAATAATAATATGATGATTTAGGAAGAATTGCTGGAATAGATAACAATTGTATTGTTATGAAGAACTCCATTGCTAAAATGCACTACAGAAATACCTCCAACAAGATCGTGCTAAAGCGTCTCTGGTATAAAACTTTCATACACTTAACTAATATAATATGTAACAATTATGTTTCTCTGAGGCAGAAAAATATCATTAATTCTGTGTTACAGATGGGGGAACCAAGACACAGAGAGGTTAAGCACTTTGGTAGGAGACACTGTGGCTTAGTGGTTAAAGCATGGGCCTGGTAATCTGGAGGCTTGGGTTTTGACATTGACCTTGCTATGTGATGTTAGGTATGTCGCTTAACCTCTGCGTGCCACAGTTACTCATCTGAAAACTAGGGATAATAGTTACTTACTTAAAATAGGTGTTTTGAGGTCTAATTAAATGTGCAAAATATTATTCAGGCTAGTCGGAGTTGCAAATAGATTTTACATGTTCTGGGCTCTTGGCCCTGTGCTTGTTCCTTTATCGAGGCATCTGTAAGCTTTAAGAGACTATCCTCGCTTTTCATAATTTTTTTGCAAATTCACCTAATCAGAAAAGGTCTTGTGTGAAACAATCTTGAGTTTCACATGTTTGCCTGCAAAAAAAAAAGATCAGGTGTCCAAATTTTCACAAAAATTTGAAATTTTGGGAAGTTTGAAATTGGAGGAAACTAAGTAAGTGGCAAAACACTAGTTGAAATTTTTGAGAAAGAGCGGGGTGGAATTTCTGTTAGTAACATCAAGGTGTCATATGACTCTTGACATGATAGCACTTGAATGTAGAGAAGACTTCCCCCCCCCCCCCGCCCCCTTCATATCCACTATCATTTTGAAAAGCTATTACACACTAAGGACCAAATCCTACAGTTCTTATTTAGGCAAAATTCCTAATTAAATCAGCATGTGTTTTGCCTGAGTAGAGACTATAGCATTTGGCCCTGTGTTCTTTTGGCATATTTGTGACTTATTTGCTGAGTATTGATAGTTTTAATTCTTAAATATATCTGGGTTATCAGAGTACCCACTATGTGGCACTAAAAATTAAATAAACTGTTTTATTTTTAGAACACAAAGTCTTAAATCTAATAATTCAGCCATTTTGGATGGGTTGAAAAGAAGACGAAGTTTCCTGCAGAACTTTGAAGGCATAAATAACAGTGCAAGGAGTGGAAGGATGCTTACAGAAAATACATTGCTGCAGTTAACTCCAGTCATGAATGTTTAAGTTTCTTCTCTTACAGAGCTTTGTGAATTCTTTCTTTTGTATAATGTAAATAGCATTAGTGTAAATTTTTTAAACAATCAGATAAATAAAGATGCATCTAAATCCATGTCTATACTTTAAACTTGTTTGAACTAGGGCTGTCAAGTGATTAAGAAAATTAATCGCGATTAATTGCGCGATCGTGGTGTTAAACAATAATAGAATACCATTTATTTAAATATTTTTGGATGTTTTCTACATTTTCAAATATATTGATTTCAGTTACAACACAGAATACAAAGTGTACAGTGCTCACTTTATATTTATTTTTGATTACAAATATTTGCATTGTTAAAAACAGAAGAAATAGTATTTTTCAGTTCACCTCATACAAATACTGTAGTGCAATCTCTTTCTCGTGCAAGTGTAACTTACAAATGTAGATTTTTGTTTTTGTTTCATAACTGCACTCAAAAACAAAACAATGTAAAACTTTAGAGCATATAAATCCACTCAGTCCTACTTCTTGTTCAGTCAATTGCTAAGACAAACAAGTTTGTTTACATTTAAGGGAGATAATGCTGCCTGCTTCTTGTTTACAATGTCACTTGTAAGTGAGAACAGGCGTTCGCAGTGCACTTTTGTAGCCGGCATTACAAGGTATTTACATGCCAGATATGCTAAACATTTGTATGCCCCTTCATGCGTCAGCCACCATTCCAGAGGACATGCTTCCATGCTGATGATGCTGGTTAAAAAAATAATGTGTTAATTAGATTTGTGATTGAAGTCCTTGGGGGAGAATTGTATGTCTCCTGTTCTGTTTTACCCACATTCTGCCATATATTTCATGTGATAGCCATCTCGGATGATGACCCAGCACATGTTCATTTTAAGAATACTTTCACTGCAGATTTGACAAAACTCAAAGAAGGGACCATTGTGAGATTTCTAAAAATAGCTGCAGCACTCGACCCAAGGTTTAAGAATCTGAAGTGCCTTCCAAAATCTGAGAGGGATGAGGTGTGGAGCATGCTTTCAGCAGTCTTAAAAGAGAAACACACTAATGCGAAAACTACAGAACCCGAACCACCAAAAAAAGAAAATCAACCCTTTGCTGGTGGCATTTGACTCAGATGATGAAAAAGAACATGCATCGGTCTGCTCTGCTTTGGATCGTTATCGAGAGAACCCGTCATCAGCATGGATGCATGTCTATGGAATGGTGGTTGAAGATGAAGGGACATATGAATCATTAGCGCATCTGGCATGTAAATATCTTGCGACGCCAGCTACAACAGTGCCATGCGAACGCCTGTTCTCACTTTCAGGTGACATTGTAAAGAAGAAGCAGGCAGCATTATCTCCCTTAAATGTAAACAAACTTGTTTGTCTTAGCAATTGACTGAACAAGAAGTAGGACTGAGTGGATTTATATGCTCTAAAGTTTTACATTGTTTTGTTTTTGAGTGCAGTTATGAAACAAAAACAAAAATCTACATTTGTAAGTTACACTTGCACGAGAAAGAGATTGCACTACTGTACAGGTCTGTCTCATCTTACGCTGGGGTTACGTTCCACAGTCAGCGCCTAAAGCGAAAATCGCATATAGTCAAAATTACATTGAGTGTAATGGCGGGAGGAATCGCCCACACTACAGAAACAGTATTTAAATTGTTCTTTTTCTTTTTCTTTTTTTTTGCCGACCGCGTAAAGCTGAAATCGCACATGTTAAATGCGCCTAAGATGCGACAGACCTGTACTTGTATTAGGTGATTTGAAAAATACTATTTCTTTTATCATTTTTACAGTGCAAATATTTGTAATAAAAATTATATAAAGTGAGCACTGCACACTTTGTATTGTGTGTTGTAATAGAAATCAGTATATTTGAAAAACATCCAAAAATATTTAATACATTTCAATTGGTATTCTATTGTTTAAAAGTGCGATTAATCGTGATTAATTTTTTTGAGTTAATCATGAGTTAACTGCGATTAATCAACAGCCCTAGTTTGAACATTTCACTTTGGATTCTTGACTTTTAATTAACATTTTAATAATAAGAGAGTTACTTTTGTTATAGCTATGTGACCATGTTTGTAATAAAAATGTGTAAAGCAAAACTATGGACTAAGAGTGTACTTCATTCAGGTCAAATTACTAGCCTGACATGATTGTAGGTGGAGCTCCAGTAGGAACCATACAACTACAATAAGTTGATACAAGTTGCACTTCCTAAACCTACTTCCTGTGTGCACCACTGGGCCAACAGAACCCACTAGATACCAGCATACACAAAAGAAATAAGTAGGAAAAAAGACTTAACATCCTGCCTCACCCTAAAAAAGCCACTTGAGACTGAAAACTTGCTATTGCTAGATGAGAACGAACACTAATAATACTCTGCTGACTAAAGCCAGTGGACCTACTCGTATAAGGCACACAGGAGTTAGCATTTATAAATACAAGTACAGTAACTCCTCACTTAACGTTGTAGTTATGTTCCTGAAAAATGCAACTTTAATTGAAACAATGTTAAACGAATCCAATTGTCCCATAAGATTTAATGTAAATGCGGGGGGTTAGGTTCCAAGCAAATTTTTTGGGGGCAGACAAAAGGCATTATACTGTATACTGTACTGTACTGTGGTTGGGAAGGGCCCCTGGCTTACCCCACACAGGCACAGCCCGCTGCAGGCAAGGACACTAGGAAGCACCTTTGCAGCAGCAGCGGCAGCTTCCCAGGAGAACAGGCTCGGATTTTGCCGGGAATGCTCCAGGCCCGCCTCCTCCTGTCCCCGCTCTACTCCAGGCCCACCTCTTCCCACCCCCACTCCACCTCCTCTCTGGAGCACGCCACATCCCGCCCCTCCACCCCCCCCAGGTGGGAGGGGGAGGAGCGGAGACACAGGGCTTCCCCACTCCTGCCCCTCCCTCCCAGAAAGTCCTAAGTGCTGCCAAACAGCTGTTTAGTGGTGTTTAGGATTTTCTGGGAGGGAGGGGAAGGAGTGGAGATGCGGGGCTTCCCTGCTCCTCCCCCTCCTTCCAAGCACTTCACGCTTAGGACTTTCTGGGAGGAAGGGGCAGGAGCGGGGAAGCCCTGCGTCTCCGCTCCTTCCCCCCTTCCCCCGAAAGTCCCAAGCGCTGGGGGGAAGGGGGAAGCGCTGGGAGGGAGGGGGAGGAGGCAGAGAAGTGGAACTTGTGCAATGCTCCCTTGTAAAGTCCCTGCTCTTCCACAGAATCTTACAAGCAGGCAGCCAAATAACGTTATAAGGGAGCATTGGACAACTTTAAACAAGCATGTTCCCTAATTGAGCAAGGACGTAACACTGAAACAACGTTAAGTGGGACAACGTTAGATGAGGAGTTACTGTAAAGACAATATATTACTGATATAGGATGCACAGGAGAATATAGACCAGGGGTCGGCAACGTTTGGCACGCGGCTCACCAGGGTAAGCACCCTGGCGGGCCGGGCCAGTTTATTTACCTGCTGACGCGGCAGGTTCGGCCGATCGCGGCCCCCACCGGCCGCGGTTCGCCGTCCCGGGCCAATGGGGGCGGCGGGAAGCGGCGCGGGCAAGGGATGTGCTGGCCGTGCCAAACGTTGCCGACCCCTTATATAGACTATATTAGTGCTACTAACTAAAAAATTTCACTTAGGCCAAACCTTATTGAATGTTAAATTAGACTCTCCGAAAGAGGACCTTTTCCTCTCTAAGTGCTAGAATGGTGGTGACTTAATCTCCTAATTCTAAAGTGGATAAAAATCAATGACTTTTTAAAAAATTGGATTTTTAAATTTAAATTAAATACAGATTTATGTAAAATAAACCTATTTAAAATTAAATTTGAAATTGACAACCTATATTAAGGCCTAAACTTACTACAATCTATTAATATAGTCTACATTATCTAAAAAAATTCAAGCAGTATATATTTGCTGCCAAAGTTTTAAAGGAAGTCAGAGCACTGATCTGGTGGAAGTCACTGGCTAAGCATTTGGAACCATAATCTGTTGAAGTACTAAACCAGCTTTTGACAGCAGTAGCCTCTTCTGCAGGTTTATTCAGTTCAATTACTAGTTTATTCAAATTGATTCAGAGTTGTAAAAGCAAGACAGTTTGTTTCTTCTTCCACTGTGTATAAAAGTGAGGTGAGAGGATGAGAGAGACTAGTTCTTAAAAACTTGGATATGGTGACAAGAAACAATCAGTTCAGTACACTAACTACAGATAGTACTTCCTTTGTTTAATAAATCAGTTTTAAATGCAAAACGTTTTGATACCCCTCCCCCCACTGTTATGTGTCCAACACATTTAAGGTAGTTTTATTTAACTAATAAAAATACCATTTTAAAATGTTGGGTTTTTTTAACTTTTTAATTGAATTCCAATTTTCATCCAAATGCAGCCTGACACAAATCAGAAGTAAAAATTAATCTACTAAATAAGAAATAAATCATTTACCATTTTACATTTTTATAATATGTCAGAAAAATTAAGAATCTGAATAAATGTATGTTTAGATATGTAATTTGTTTAGGTAAATGCATATAGATACCTTATATCCCCCTCATTAGCAAAAGCACGGCACTTGGTGAAAAGGCCATATTTAGTTGCAAATCAACATGTTTTGCCAGGCTGAAGTTGGTTCCTTATTCCCAGATCTTTATTCTCAGCACCAGGTTTTTATTCGTGGTTCCCTGATCCTTATTCAAAGGCCAAAATTATTTTAAAATACATCAATGTAAGATTAATTGTTTAGAAATTTCATCAAATTAATGATTGATTAAAATTTAAATTACTAATTATTAAATAATCAAGTAAGGAGCTGGGTTTTGACTGGCTATACAATGCAAAATGTGCTTCAGGTCCCCCTGAATGACATGTCCCCACGACTGTGGGACTGTTCTGAAGGAGCTGGGACATGCCACTCGCCGCCCCAAAGTTTCATTCCTGCACAGTCTGCTGTCATGTGTCACGATACCATCTCACTTCCATTTTGTGAATAGTGATTGAATAAGGAGCTGGGTTTTGTCAGACTGTACATGACAAAATGTGTCTCAAGTCACCCCAAGTGAAATGTCCCTATAAGTTACACTCTTTTGAAGGAGCTGGGACATGCCACTCCCTGACCTGAAGCTTCGTACTTGAACAGCATGTTGCCATGTTACATCCCTACCCCTCTTCCATATTATACTTAGGGCTTGAATAGGGAGTTGCGATTTGACTGACTCTACATGCCAAACTGTGTGTTGGTTCACCTCAAGTGACATGTCCCTGCATATGACAGACTGTGTTCCAAAGGACCTAGCACATGCCACTCGTTGGCCCCAAGCTTTGCTCCTGAACAATATGCTGCAAAAGTTCACATTCCCACCCCTCTTCCATATCATGCAGAGGGCTTGAGTAAGGAGTTGTGTTTTGACTGACTGTAGATGACAAAATAAGTCTTGAGTTGTCCCGTCCCTCCCGCCCCCCAGGTGACACATCCCTGCAATCATCAAACTGCACTGAAGGTACTGGGATATGCTACTCTTCAACCTGAAGCTTTATTCTTGAGCTATGTACTGCCACGTGTCATACCCCTATCCCACTTCCATAGTGTAAATGTTGCTTGAATAAGGAACTTGGTTTTATCTGGCTGTTTGTGGAAAAAATGCATCTGCCACCATTCGACTATTCTGAAGGAGCTGTGACATGCAATTTTGGGTATGGCTTTTCTGAGGTAAGTGCTAACTGATATTGTACCTCTTCTTCTATATTGTATATTTCAGTTGGTAAACATGCAAAAGACATGTAAAAATCAACACAGCAATATTCAATATTTGTAAATCCATCTGTAATGTTTTCACAAATTGTATAGAAGCTACAAATTAGGAAGCCTGTAAGAATGCTTGTTTGTTCTTAGACAACTTTAGAACAGAAAAAAGGCTTTATCAAATTTTAATTGTGTTAGAAATAGAAATACATTTGTTATTAGTGACTTTCTTTTGCTTGTTACACAATGGAAGTAAGATGAAGAAAGTACGGTTTGGGTTTTTGGAGTTGCTCTTGAGGCGCCTGAAAATATTTGCCTTTTTTCTTGGGTGTTGAATGTGGATTTTTATTCCAAGTCTTACCTTGAGTGGGAGGCTCTGGAATATCTAAATCAGCAACCTTGTCAGCTACTATATTCTTAGACTCCTGTTTCCTGTTACTGACATGCAAGATGCCTATTGCAGTTGCCCCATAGTTTAGCTTTAATTGTGAACTTCATAATTTCCACAAACTCTGAAGCTCTACAATGGAATATGTCATTTTTCACAATTCTGAACTAGTTTTCGACAATGGTGGTATTGTCCCTGGTTAATGGCCATTGTATTGCTTGTAGCATAATGCAACTCCATAATAGTACAGTAATATTGGGACATACTCGAATAGGACTTCCCACAGTTCAGTACTGTTAATATACGTTTGGAGGAGAATTTACATTCTCTAGATCATCTTTTTCCAGATGTGTGTGGTGGAATCAGTTTAATAAAAGGTGATTTCTGAAAATTGCTCTTTGTTTATTCTCAGTCACCATTTTCTGGTCAAATCTAAGAATGTCTTCAGTGACGGATATCTGTTGTTTCCATACAGGTTGTCTTACCTCTCTTATTAAGTCCCTGCACTGTCTGGTTAAATGTGCTGTACTGAAAAATCTTGCTGAGTCTGTTAATCATTTTACTACATTCATGTGTTTTCCCATTTTGCAATCGTGTACAAGAATACAAGAAAAACTTCTTGACATCGGTGGAAACTTTTACTTTAGCTACGTGTCCACAAATGTGTAATATTATAAAATCAACTTGCCTAACCAGCTATAAGGATCTGAGATTGTGTTTGTTTACAAGGCTCTGAAGTATTTGGAAGAGAACTGAGATGCTGCCATTCTTCTCAAACTCTGAAGAATCCAGATAATACACATTGATGTATTTTTAAATAGTTTGACCCTTTAAATAAGGAGCAGATACCACCAATAAGGAACCAGCTTCAGCCTTGACATATTTTAGAGATTACCAACCAATGAGAATCAACTTTTTTAAGGAAAATAACTGAAAAATACAAGTATAAAACAAGATTAAAACTGATTATTTAAATCAAGGTTTTAAACTAAAGCTGTTCAGATTGCATTCACGGAGCAGTAATGATGACCTCTAGTGGTGAAGACAATAAGGAGTCTGGTGGCACCAAAGACTAACAGATTTATTTGGGCATAAGCTTTCGTGGGTAAAAACCTCACTTCTTCGGATGCACAGTGGTGAAGATTTGTCTATTTTCATGGCTGTTACATCCTCGTGATGAGACTCTCACTTATTGTGGTCAGACGGCTTCTCTAAAAAAGAAATAATATGGGAAGGAAGGGGAGGTAATCAGAACAGGTTATACTTAAATAAATCCTGTATCTTCGGACAGATGGCTGTGTGCCCTGGGGACCCTTACAGCTAGTCCAGGACAGCTGTCTCAAACAGGCCCATCCTAGGAAAGCCCAGCGAGGTGGCAGCCCAACACTGAGCGCACTGCTCTGACTGCAGCGGGGCCCAGGGCATTAGTGCTGAAAGCCATTACACAAAACTATAAACCCTGTAAATGATGGAAAGGACTTCAAATGGGGGGGGGGCTCACGCACCCCAGCACCAGTGCCGGGTTTACAATGGCACCAGTGGATCCATAGAGCCGGGCCTATGCTCAGAAGGGGCCCCAGCCTGCTCTGCTTACACTGTGCCCCGAGACCCAGCTGGCTCCCCCCACCCACCACTTTCTCCTCTCAGCCTGCCTGCTGGCCAACCAAGGGTTCCTCTCCACCCCCGGCCCACACCCCTGCTCATCTCTGCCCCCCTGGCCAGACCCCAGTGCACCTCTGCTTCCCACCACCTGTGGGGCCCTGCCTGTCTCCCCAGAGCTGAGCCGCCTGGGACTGGTGTAGAAGCCTGACCAATCTCAGCCGGGGGGACGACAGTGGGGCGTGGCTGGGCCCCTTCAGGCAACTGTGTCTTGAGGGATCCTGGCCGGGGCAGGCCCTGGCCTGGCTGATCACGCCGCTCCCAAGAGGCTGGAGTAATTCCCAGCACAGGGACCAGCCCTGGCTACGCTGCCGGCTCAGCCCATCGACTCTGGTGAGTGTGGCCAGGAGGCAGGGCATGGGAGAGGAGGTGTCTGGGTGGGGTGTTGGGCTGTGAGGGGGCAGGGAAGATGTGTGTGTTGTGGCACTAGGGAGTGGGGGTTCTGTGTGGGGTGCTGGGCAGTTGTGGTGGGGCTGTGGGTAGGGGTGGTTTTGTGCAGGGTGCTGTGCATTTGTGGGGGAGGTCTGGGAGAACACTGGACATAGTGGGTCTGGGGGGGGGCTCTGGCCACATGGAGGAGTTGGGTGGAGTTATGGGGTGTGTGGCATGGCACAGAGCCACTGGCCACTGTGCATCTGGCAACTGCTGGTTTGTAAATAGTGCCCTTGCACTGGGCTGGTAGAGCGGGGCCACCCCGCCATACCATGTCCCGCCCCTTGACGCTGGCTGGCCCCAGTCTGGGTATTGACTTCTCTGCGCCATGCTCCCTTGCCTCCATGGGGGCCCACAAAAGGTTAATGCAGCCCTGCCCAGCACCTCTGGCCTGGGGTGCACGTCGAGCAGCACCGCTGGGAAGGAGACGGTGCCTCGGGGAGGGGCGCAGTGCTTGTGACGCGGGACAAGTGGGCCAGGCCTGTTCGCTGCGTAGGGTGCGGGCAGCGCCCAGAGACGTAGGAGGCTCGCGAGGGAGCCGCACTCACTCCGCTCTGGGAAAGTAACGGCGTCAGCACACGCCCAACGCGCTGCCCACTGCGTTTGGAACCTTATGGTCGCTGTAGCCCCGGTGCATGTTGGGCCCTGTAGTCTCATTGAGCCCAGGTGCATGCCGGTCCTCGTAGTCCCCATGGCGCTGCGTTCTGCTCTATGTGACGCTGCTGGTTGCCGGCGAGGGTAGTGGGCGTGGCGCGAGCCGCTGGAGGGCCGGCCCTCGTGCAGGCCAGTGATGAGCGGTTAAGCCGGTCCCTGCCCGCGCCTCACTGGTTGCAGGCCGGCGAGAGAGTGCCGGGGCGGAGTTTGTTCTTCTCACGCCCGTCCTGGCTCCTTGCGGCAAGTTCGCTCCCGGCGTCCGCGCGGAGCAGCTGGGGGAAATGCCCGAAGCCACCCGTCTTGAAGCCAGCAGCGGGGACGAGGCCGAGAGCCCCATGGAGAGCGGGACCGCCCTGGAGAGCAGCAGGCGGAGGAGGCACAAGGTACCGGTGCCTTTTGCGCTGTCAGGCTGTGTGCGGCAGGGTCCCGGCTGCCTCTGGCGAGAACCAGCTTCCCCGGGGCTGCCAGCCTGCCGTCGGGCCGGACTCGTGGGGCGCAGCGTGGCCAGATTGTGTGGGAGCGGGGCGGCCAGTGCTGTCCCTGCACGGGATCCCCAGCCTCGCACTCGCCCAGTGGGGTGGCGGCGCCTCTTGCCTGGGGGATCCCTGGGGCGTCGGCTGGGCGTTGGGCAGCGTTCCCTCCACAGCCCGCTTGTTTCTGTTACCCGGTGGTCGTGCCCCAGCTGACCAGCCCCTCCCGGGCCCCTCCGGCGCTGGTCCCTGGCTGCCGCTGACGGGAGAGGCTTTGCCTTTCCCATGCTCACTCTTTTCTTCTTGTGTCTTTTGCCCTTACCCATGTAACTTTCCCTTAGCAATGTTGGTATGTAAGCCCGTTAGCTGTCCCGAGTGCTTTTAGTGTTATACCCAGGCAGTGTTTTTGTGTGTTGGTGGTATTGTTGTGCAGGAATCGGGGCTTGCATTGCACAGCGATCACTAGAAGTACTAGGACAGTAGAGCCGGATTTGGGATAAAAATCACATTTTGTCCATTCATTTCGTACTCTCAGCTCAAAAACCTGTGCTTTGGTATGAATCCTGTAGTCTGTTTTATGACAGACTCTCTTAAGATTTTTTACTTCTCATATTTTGGTACTGTTTACTGCCAGAAACAGTATACCAAACTCAAGTCAGGTGTGATATGGTAACCCTATGTTTCTACTTCACACCAAAGTATATGGTCACCTTTTTAAAAAGGATGAAGTATTTTATAGTATCTGTTACAAGTAATCTAAAAAAGAGGGTAAAATTTTAGGATTAAACCATGATATTGATCTCTTGGAAATTCCTTAATGGGTTGTAAACTACTTTGTAAAAAAATCACGTGTATTATGGTTTGAGTTCCAAATGAATGGAAAATATAAATTCTTTGCAAATAAAATCAGAAAAATGCATGATGGGATTTCCCCCCCTAACCTGAATGAGTCTGTTTTCATACATGCCCTTATGCAAAAGCTGTCTCAGATTTTAACTAATATGAAAACAAGTATTTACAGATGGATAGAGAGCAGCCAGTTCCTTTCATTCTTGGAACAATTACATGTTTTTACAATTTCACAAAGCCTTGGGATGGTATGAAAATCTGCAGTTTTATTTTAATTGTGGTTTCTTTGTTTATTACTTAATAGAAAGATAAAAAAGAGAGAGAGTCTAAACACCATGATAAATCCAAGAAGAGGAAATCCCAAACAGAGGAAAATGGGCTGTCTGAAGATGACCTTGAACCTCCCAAACTCAAAAAGATGAAGGGGAGAGAGAGAGTGAATGGAGATACTGGGGAAGGAAGTCTAGAGCACAAGAAGAAATCCTCCTCCCTAAGTAATGAAGTCACCCCCAAAAAAACACAATGTAATTTCAGTGAAGCATCAAGTGGAGAGTGTGACAGCGAACAAGAGCAGGTGCAACTAGACGCTGGGTTTTGCTACAGTTGGGTTCCTCTATTACAGGGGTCGGCAGCCTTTCAGAAGTGGTGTGCTGAGTCTTCATTTATTCACTCTAATTTAAGGTTTCGCGTGCCAGTAATACATTTTTATAGAAAGAGACCTTCTAAAAATATTATAATATATAACTAAACTATTGTTGTATGTAAAGTAAATAAGGTTTTAAAAATGTTTAAGAAGCTTCATATAAAAATTAAATTAAAATGCAGAGCCCCATGGAGTGGTGGCCAGGACCCGGGCAGTGTGAGTGCCACTGAAAATCAGCTCGCGTGCCGCCTTTGACACGTGTGCCATAAGTTGCCTACCCCTGCTCTATTACAACATGATTGAGTTTGGAAGAAATTCTCTCTAATAGATTTACTTGTCAACATTTGTTTTTGTGTAACCAATGTAAAGGGTATTTAGCTTTTACTTAAATTACAACATGGGCAGCTGCAAAACTTGAAAAGTCTGAATGTTCAAGTTTTGTATTGCATCGTCATACCTCACAGGAAATATATTGGTTTAAAAGTACATAGTAATAACATGTTAAATATGCTGCGTGGAATATAGCAGGATTTAATTTAATGTTAATGACCCACTAACACGGCTTCCTGACTGAGGCAGTTCAATGCTGTGGGTAATAACTGCAGCCAGGTAGTCCTTTAAGATTCGATATGGATGCAGTTTCCAGGAGTCTATTTTAATTGGTCTATCTTGAATATAATTAACTTTTACAGTAAAGTAAACTTGAGTTGATTCTAGTTGAAAACTACTGCATATATGTATATGCTCTGCTCTAAATGTTTGTGCTTGACTTAGTCCTCCAAAATCCCATGAGAAGAACTAGACTGATTTTAAAAATGAAAAATCTTTACTGCAGATTAGTTCCCCAAATATACCCAATCATAACAAGAGTTTGTGTTTCTAAATGTAATGTGCTTATTGCTGAAAACCTTCTTTTGGAAACATGGAGAGAAGCAGTAACTCCCATATTCTTTTCTGTTATTTCTTTATAGTTTTTTCCTTGCTTGAGTCCCATTTGATGTGAAGTAGCAATAAGGTTAGTGCTCATTAGTCCTCTTGTGGAGAGAGACTGAACCTTCACAGAAAAATAGGCTTGTAAAGTTTTACTTGGTGCCCCTCAGAGCCCTGAAGTCCCCCATCCTAGCTTTCTTTCCTCAGAATTCTGTGTTGGAGCCACCATATCATCAAAACTGTATTAAAACTGCATCATAATCTGTGGAAGGCATTGATATTAGTGAAATGTGGTTCACGTGCTTAAGGTTTGAAACTGTTGCCATAGCAGTGCACCAGTGTAGGCTAATCCAGGGAGTAAGAAATGGCTTGGAATCAAACCTGACTTTTGCTTATTGCAGTACAAATCACTATCACTGGGCCACCAGTAACTGTTTTAAAAATAAACATCCTTGAATTAAACTGAACGAGTACTGGAAGCCCTAGTTATGTGTAACTTGTATCCATTGAATTTGTAGTGGCTACAACACAGAATTCTGAGGAAAGAAAGCTAGAATGGGGGACCTGAGGGATCTGTGGAGGTCATCAAGTAAAACATAACAAGCCTACTTTTCTGACTCTGTTCAGTCTCTCTCCACAAGAGGACTAATGAGCACTAACCTTGCTATTTCACATGCATTAGATACAAAAAATGTGACTTCCTAATGTAAGTTTTAAATCCGTTGCATGGAGGTCACACAAGACAGTGGTGTTTAGTAGTTAGAACAAGAGATTGGATTTCAGGACCTTGTGTTGTGGTCCTGATCCTGCTACTGAAAAGCTGACCTTGGGATAAGTCATTTAACCCTTTCTGCCTTAATTTTCTTACCTCTGAAATGCTCAATACTTATGTGCAAAGTATTATTTTTACCTAACAGGAACTGACTGTAGAGCAGAAGGAAGGTGCTTTTTCCAATTTTTGTATTTCCAAAGGGACTATTGAGCTTCTTCGAGGTAACTTTCTTGGCATAATAATTTAATAGTAAAACTGACAGAACAGAAGCATCTTTAATTCTGTTCGTGTTGATTGTGAGGGAAAAGTAGTAATAAGATGTGTCCCCTACCCTTGTGTACGCAAACACTGTTGTCACACTTCTGGTGGAACCCAAATGGCATGGTATCCACATATGTCGTCCTAGTCAGCCCAGCCTTTATGCTAGGACTTTAACTAACATAAACCCAATATCAAGATACTGTGGCTTAAAATTACTTTATTCCATTTACAGAATAAGAATTAATTCCACTGAAATTGAGCTAAAAGTTCTACAAAAATACTAATGAACAAATTTATAACACAATATTTGTATGTAATATTATAACAGGATCAAGTAATTCATAAACGACTGTTTTAAATCAAACTACTCAAGAGATTGAAGAAATGGGTGGAGATTACTGCATAAATAGGGCAGCATAATTCTTCTTTTGAGGGAAAGTTGCTGGGTAGGAACAGAGTAATCAGTATCTCTGGCAATGCAATGTTAGCAAATTGGGTGAAGTGAGTCCAAGAGCCTTATTGAACTGGATTCTGAGACTAAGGGTATGTCTACACTACGAGAGTAGTTCGATTTTACTTAAATCGAATATGTGGAATCGATATTACAAAGTCGAACGTGTGTGTCCACACTAAGGACAGTAATTCGACTTTGTGAGTCCACACTAACGGGGCAAGCGTCGACATTGGAAGCGGTGCAGTGTGGGCAGCTATCCCACAGTTCCCGCAGTCCCCGCTGCCCATTGGAATTCTGTGTCGAGCCCCCAATGCCTTCTGGGGAAAAAAATGTGTCGAGGGTGGTTTTGGGTAACTGTCGTCATCCAACCGTCACCACCGCCCTCCCTCCCTGAAAGCGCCGGCGGGAAATCAGTTCGCGCACTTTTCTGGTCAGTGACAGCCCGAACGCCACAGCACTGCGAGCATGGAGCCCGCTGCGACCATCGCTGCAGTTATGGCCGTTGTCAACACCTCGCAGCTTATCATCCACCTTTCCCAGAGGCAGATGCTGAGAAATCGGGTGAGGAGGCTACGGCAGCGCGGTGAGGACCTGAAGTCTGAGAGTGGCACAGACCTGTCACAAAGCACGGGACCCCGCGCCGAGGACATCACGGTGGCAATGGGTCATGTTGATGTTGTGGAACGGCGATTCTGGGCCCAGGAAACAAGCACGGACTGGTGGGACCGCATAGTGCTGCAGGTCTGGGATGAATCACAGTGGCTGCGAAACTTTCGGATGCGTAAGGGAACTTTCCTTGAACTTTGTGAGTTGCTGTCCCCTGCCCTGAAGCGCAAGGACACCCGGATGCGAGCAGCCCTGACTGTCCAGAAGCGAGTGGCCATAGCCCTCTGGAAGCTTGCAACGCCGGACAGCTACCGGTCAGTCGCGAACCACTTTGGCGTGGGCAAATCTACCGTGGGGGTTGTTGTGATGCAAGTAGCCAACGCAATCGTTGAGGTACTGCTGTCAAAGGTAGTGACCCTGGGAAACGTGGAGGTCATCCTAGATGGCTTCGCCGCGATGGGATTCCCAAACTGCGGTGGGGCTATAGATGGAACTCACATCCCTATCCTGGGACCGGACCTCCAGGCCAGCCAGTACATTAACCGAAAGGGCTACTTTTCAATGGTGCTGCAAGCACTGGTGGACCATAGGGGACGTTTTACAAACATCAACGTCGGATGGCCGGGCAAGGTTCATGACGCTCGTGTTTTCAGGAACTCTGGTCTGTTTAGACGGCTGCAGGAAGGTATTTACTTCCCGGACCACAAAATAACTGTTGGGGATGTGGAGATGCCTATAGTCATCCTCGGGGACCCAGTCTACCCGCTAATGCCCTGGCTCATGAAGCCCTATACAGGCGCCCAGCCTACCCGCTAATGCCCTGGCTCATGAAGCCCTATACAGGCGCCCTGGACAGTGAAAAAGAACTCTTCAACTACCGTCTGAGCAAGTGCAGAATGGTGGTGGAGTGTGCTTTTGGACGTCTCAAGGGGAGATGGAGAAGCTTACTGACTCGCTCTGATCTCAGCGAAACCAATATCCCCATTGTTATTGCAGCTTGCTGTGTGCTCCACAATCTGTGTGAGAGCAAGGGGGAGACCTTTATGGCGGGGTGTGAGGTTGAGGCAAATAGCCTGGCTGCTGATTACGCCCAGCCAGACAGCCGGGCGATTAGAAGAGCCCAGCGGGACGCGCTGTGCATCCGGGAGGCTTTGAAAGCTAGGTTCCAGAGTGAGCAGGGTAACCTGTGACTATTAAATTTGTTTACAGAGAAGCTGAACCTGCCCCCGTTTCTTTACCCAGTGAATGTTCACTATCCTCTCCAGTTACATACCCCGTTCCCCCCCTTCCAACACATGTTTAAAAATAAAATCACTTGAAATTTGTTAATGAACACAGTTGTCTTTATTACTGTTTTCGCGGTAAAGTGTTGAAACTGGGACGCAGACTGTGGTGGGGAGCGGGTGTAGTGTAGTGATGCAAAGGACGCTTCTAAACTCCAGGAATGACAGGCTCCGCACTGGTGGACTGGTTGTTTCAACGGAGCCTGCCAGCCCTCCTGAGTGGGACTGCGTGTATGTGGGGGCTATGTGACTTTGTGGCGGGGGAGGACGGTTACAGATCCCCTGCTGCGTGGCTCTGTGATCCAGGATAAGGACCGCTGCATAAGATCTCTAACCGCCCTCCCCCGCCACAAAGTCACATAGCCCCCCCCCACACAGAACATGAAAACCACCTCCCAGACTGACCAGGGTGCCTAGTGACTGCAATGTGTGTGTGACCTGCTGCTGAACCTGCCCCCGTGTCTGTACCCTGGTAAAGGTGACTGTCCTGTCCAATTACCAACCCCCTTCCCCCCTTCAAACAGACTCTCCTCAAAAAGAACATGATGGAAACAGTAATTAACAGGAACGTATTTTTTATTAGCAACTACACAGTTAGGGGATGAAACTGGGACGGGGGCTTGGGTGAGGCGGGAAGGAAAGGACTTATCAAATTTTGGGGAATGACAGCCTTCTGCTCCTTGAGCAGTCTGCAGGGGTGGAGTGAGAGTTTTCACAGACTCTGCCGCCCCTCCTTCTTGGTACTTTTGGTGAGGGGGCTATGTGACTTTGTGGCGGGGGAGGACGGTTACAGATCCCCTGCTGCGTGGCTCTGTGATCCAGGATAAGGACCGCTGCATAAGATCTCTAACCGCCCTCCCCCACCACAAAGTCACATAGCCCCCCCCCCCCCCCACAGAACATGAAAACCACCTCCCAGACTGACCAGGGTGCCTAGTGACTGCAATGTGTGTGTGACCTGCTGCTGAACCTGCCCCCGTGTCTGTACCCTGGTAAAGGTGACTGTCCTGTCCAATTACCAACCCCCTTCCCCCCTTCAAACAGACTCTCCTCAAAAAGAACATGATGGAAACAGTAATTAACAGGAACGTATTTTTTATTAGCAACTACACAGTTAGGGGATGAAACTGGGACGGGGGCTTGGGTGAGGCGGGAAGGAAAGGACTTATCAAATTTTGGGGAATGACAGCCTTCTGCTCCTTGAGCAGTCTGCAGGGGTGGAGTGAGAGTTTTCACAGACTCTGCCGCCCCTCCTTCTTGGTACTTTTGGTGAGGGGGGTATGGGACTTTGTGGCGGGGGAGGGCGGTTACAGATAGACTGCAGCGGGGCTCTGTCCTCCTGCCTCCGGTCCTGCAGAACATCCACAAGGCGCCGGAGCGTGTCCGTTTGCTCCCTCATTAGTCCAAGCAGCATTTGAGTCGCCTGCTGGTCTTCCTGCCGCTACCTCTCCTCCCGTTCCATGTGTGATCGGTGGATTTGGGACAAGTTCTCCTTCCACTGGGTCTGCTGGGCTGCCTCGGCTCGGGAGCAGCCCATAAGTTCTGAGAACATGTCGTCCCGTGTCCTTTTCTTTCTACGCCTAATCTGCGCCAGCCTCTGGGAGTGTGATGCCAGGGTAGGTCGGGAGACAGTCGCAGCTGTGGGGTGGGAAAAAGGGAGTGAATTTCTCAGAAAGATAAATTTTGTTGTGAACAAAGAACATAGTCTTTCTCTGTGAACAAGACCATGCACAGCACCTATCACATGCGCACTCAGGACAAGGTCGAATTATCGGCCTTCGCATTCAGTGCCTGGGGTCTTGCAGTGCAGATCAGAGAAGCGGGGCAGGACAGCGGAATTTGGGTAGCAGGCTGACATGGTAAGCCATAGACTTGTGGCTGCTTAAAACTTTAATAATAGCACTGGCCTCCTTTCACGGTCAAAGCAATGCTTCTAGCGTTGGCCAGTTCCTGCTGCCAGCAATCCGGCAAACATGAACTCTGCCCCTGTTCCACCCCCTCGCGGCTGTCCCAGGGAAAGATCCCTGTATGCTGCCCCTCTCCCGCCTCCACCGTGTGGCTGTAAACCGCCGGTTACAGTTCTGTAAAGGAACAGGCAAGCAGTCCCAATACTAACATTCCCCTACCTAATTCAAAGCAGGTCACCATGAGCGACATCACTCTGATGAGGATTTCAGAGACGGAGAAAGAACGGATGCTTCGGGAAAGCCTGCAAAGACCAGGGCCGTATGCCGCCCTGCTCTCCAAGGCAATGATCCCGGAGTACTTGATGATCTCCTGGCGCAGAAACGTTTCCTACTACGGAGGACACAATAAGGCCGCTCTCCCAAGGAACCTCATGCAAAGGCTTTCCAATTACCTCCAGGAGAGCTTCATGGAGATGTCCCATGAGGATTTCAGCTCTATCCCCGGACATATAGACCGAATTTTACTGTAGCTGCACTGGCAAGGACTAAACAGTAGAGCGCCTAGGGCAAACCAATCATGATAAACCGGACATTGTTAGATTTTTTTGCAGTAGTTGCACTGCCAAGGACTGAAACGTTAAGCGCCTAGGGCAAACAAATCATGAAAAATCCACTGTTAATATGAATGTTCTGTTCAAAATAAATGTTTACATGTTTAAAACACTTACCGACTGATCCTTCCCCTGATTCTGGGTCAGGGTTAACGCCTGGGGACGGTTGGTAGGGGATCTCTGTGAGGGTGATGAAGAGATCCTGGCTGTCTGGGAAATCAGCGTTGTAAGCGCTGTCGACTGCCTCGTCCTCCTCATCTCCTTCCTCATCTTCCCCGTCCGCTAACATCTCCGAGGAAGTGGACGTCGACAATATCCCATCGTCAGAGTCCACGGTCAGTGGTGGGGTAGTGGTGGCGGCCGCACCTAGGATGGAATGCAGTGCCTCGTAGAAACGGGATGTCTGGGGCTGGGATCCGGAGCGTCCGTTTGCCTCTTTGGTCTTCTGGTACCCGTGTCTCAGCTCCTTGATTTTCACGCGGCACTGCGTTGCATCCCGGCTGTATCCTCTCTGTCATGGCTTTTGAGATCTTCTCGTAGATTTTTGCATTCCGTCTTTTCGATCGCAGCTCGGAAAGCACGGACTCATCGCCCCACACAGCGATCAGATCCAAGACTTCCTGATCAGTCCATGCTGGGGCCCTCTTTCTATTCTGAGATTGCATGGCCATCTCTGCTGGAGAGCTCTGCATCGTTGCCAGTGCTGCTGAGCTCGCCACAATGTCCAAACAGGAAATGAGATTCAAACTGCCCAGACAGGAAAAGGAATTCAAATTTTCCCGGGGCTTTTCCTGTGTGGCTGGTCAGAACATCCGAGCTCGGACTGCTATCCAGAGCGTCAACAGAGTGGTGCACTGTGGGATAGCTCCCGGAGCTATTACCGTCGATTTCCATCCACACCTAGCCTAATTCGACATGGCCATGTCGAATTTAGCGCTACTCCCCTCGTTGGGGAGGAGTACAGAAGTCGAATTTAAGAGAGCTCTATGTCGAACTAAATAGCTTCGTTGTGTGGACGGGTGCAGGGTTAATTCGATTTAACGCTGTTAAATTCGACATAACCTCCTAGTGTAGAACAGGCCTAAGTAAACTAGAGAAGGTGATATAGTCCTGCTTTTTCTGGGGATAGTGACTAGTCTGCTTGTGATGTTCTGCTGTGTTCAAGTTTACACACGTCAAGCACCAAATATAATGTACTTATCAGCTCATTGGACCTTTTAACAAAACCCTATTCGACTGTCTCACAGCTCGAGGTGTAACATACCTGTTTCCTGTGCAAGTAAAGACCTTCAAGCACATATATGATGGCAAAGATGTTGTAGCTCAAGCTCGAACTGGAACTGGAAAAACATTCTCTTTTGCCATTCCCTTGATTGAAAAGCTTCAGGGAGAAATGCAGGAGAGGAAAAGAGGCCGCACACCAAAGGTAACTAAATTACTCGATAGCGAACAAATTCTGATGTCACATTTACTGTATTTTTGTCATGGTGGTTCAGGTTTTAAGTCGTCTGTGAAAAAGGATTCTTAAAGTATGTGCCCATGTAGATTCTGCTGTAGGTATGTATGTGCCTGAGGTCCTGTCTCTTGAATAGCAGTGTCAGTTGGGGCCACACATGCTACCTCATGCTCAAGTGTGAGGGGGTAAAGGGTGGAGTGGCTGCAAACATCCTTCGGTTCTTCAAGTGATTGCACATGGGCATTTTACGCTTGGTGTATGTTTTTGTTGTAGGAGCAGCAGTGATCTGTATGCTCTGTATAACATGTATGCTCAAAAGGTCTGTTACACTTCTCTCCTCCTCCTCCTCCCCCCCCCCTTTGAATACCTGTGAAGTGGCTTTCCCCCACCCCTCCCTCCTGGAATGCTTGTGGGATGAATGGGCTGCTTAAACAGCTGGAAGATCAGAAGAGCTCCTAGATAGACAAGATGTCTGGGACTCTAATTAGGCAGCACTCACACACCCAATGCATGGACACTGGCTGAGGTGGAGTGTGACCAACCAGACGCAGCCAAGTCATCTCTAGTCGCAGGCCATGAGGAGCAGGTCCTTAAAAGGGGAAGGGGCCATGTGCTCAGGAGTGCACTCATAAGCTTGTACCTCCCATGAAGGCCCTTTGCCCGGACCGCCTGGCCAGGGGTTCGCGGCGTTGCATTTCATCGTGCCTTGGGAAGACTTACCTTCATCACACCGTCTATCGCTGCGCTGTGGGATACTTACCTTAAAGAATCCTGACATCTCCAGTGCCGTGCCTGTCCTGGGAGCGTGAGTATGCGAGTGTGAATGTGACCACCCCCCTTCTTTTGAGCTTAGCTATCAGTATAATAAACGTGCTGCTTTCTGCCAAACTCTGGTGGGTCATTAGTCCTCCCTAAGCTTACTAGCTGGCCCAATTTTGGGTCACAGTTTTTACTTCGAGCACTGTTGTCAGAATGTTTCCCTTAGTAGTGCCTATCAGCGCAGCACGAGCACTCTCCGCTGCCACGTGCCACCATGTGCAGGTATAAAGGGTGAAGCTGCCCCTGATTCCCCTGAGTTCCTTCTTACTGCCCTTGACAGTTGTTGGAATTTGTCTTGCTTCAGCAAGTTCTTTCAGCATCTAGTTGTATATAAGATTCCCAGTCTTAGTTAGTAATAACGTTTTGTTTATTAAAATTAGTTTCTTGGGTCCCCAATTTCGGGGTTCCATTTGTCAGTATTGAGGAATGCCTTAGTGCCTGGGCTTCAAGCCCTATATTTCATCTAAACTGATGCCCGTGCGCGACCCACATTCTAGTTTAAAGGTGTCTGGGTGAGTCTCACATTAGTGATTGGTGTGAGATTTGTAATGACTTCAAGCTGAGGACCAAGAAAGTTAGAGAGGTCAGGCTAAAGTTTCTTTTGAGGGAGACCACCTTCAGAGCCTTTGCGGTTGGAGAGGGTGTTCAACACTTGGGCTTCTCTGAGAAGTGCACGTCCGATGTTGGCAGAGTCCTGGCACCGCTCATCCTCTCTGCTGCGCAAGAAGAATCATAGGAGTTCCAAGGAGAGGAAGACTAGCTTTCCCATTCTTTCTGCTCCCAGTTGGTGTCTTAATTTTGAATGAAACTAGCTGAATGAACTGAAATGAAGAAAATATTCTCTTTACACCTGCAGAAGTGAATACTGCTGTCAAAAGCTGGTTTAGTGCTTTAACAAATTGCAATTCCACGTACTTAGCCTGTGACTTCCACCAGTTCAGTGGTTTGACTTTCTTTAGAAATTCAGCAGCAAATATGTACTGCTTGAATATTTTTAATTTAAAATATTTTAGTAGATTGTATTAAGTTTAGGTCTTAACACAGGTTGTCATGTTCTGTGAGATAGTAGTGTCTTTTACAAGCATGTAAAATGATGACTTTGTGATTTGATGAGGCCATAGGAACCTTGAACTATGCTTAAATGCCATTTCTTTAAACCTGCAACAATTACAATAGAGGTGTAAATATACCGACCTAAATGGAAAACCTATGTGGCTTCTTGGCAGACTCCAAGTGAAGGAACATCTATTTTTAACTCTTTCTTCCTTCTGTGTAGGTGTTAGCTCTTACTCCCACTAGAGAGTTGGCAAACCAGGTAGCCAAAGACTTCAAAGACATCACAAAGACACTCTCAGTGGCTTGTTTTTATGGAGGAACTGCATACAATGGACAAAGTAAGTAAGACTTCTGTCTAATGATTGACCTGCAGATTGATTGGTAACATTTGAAACACTGTTGTCTCTCTCCAAATAAATAATTTTAATCAGAAAGTGAAGACTCTTAAAGAAACTAAGTAGCCTACTCTGTCCATCTGTGCTAGGAAAACAAGAGGATCCTTAGTAAAACACACAGCTGCCTTCCTTATTCCAGGGGTCTTGGACCTCTTCCACATTGACTTGGGTGTTTGAGAGAAAGGAGGACATTTCCTGCTGTGTGTATATGAAAACATTGTATTTGGTCCTGTTTCTTGTAAATAACCTTTGTCTTACAAACATCAGCAAAGTAAATCTAAAAGTGGAAGATGTTAAGTCTTAAAGCTGTCGATGGAGATGGCATCTGTGCGAGTAGCTGGATCTCTTATGGAGAGGATCCTTACATCCAAGAGGGTGGAGGAAACATTCTATATTACGGTAATGTTATTAGTTATATCTGGATGGTTGTGAATGCATAACTAGGCTGGGAAGAAGACACTTAATTGTTAATGGATTATGCATCATGGGCATAGCTATTGGGTTTGGCAGAGATGGAGAAGGAATCCTATTTTTCTGTAGGATTTCAGGAAACGGGGTGGTTAAGTGACATTGACAGCAGCATGAAGAAATTTTCAGAGGCAACACTTTAACATTTTTTAATTCAACTTTTTTGTCCCAGTTTGAACTAATGAGCTTTGGTAAACTAACAGCATTATAGTTTAGTTTTCCCAAGCGTCATTTCAGTTTGATTAAAATAAATAATTTGGAAAGAGCCAACTGTTTCTTAACTGCTTAAAAAAATAACTTGTTAACTCACCACTAAACTCTCATTGCCCTTCTCATTCTTATTAGAAAAAATATTTCACAATGCTGAGACCATTGTGGTTCCTGTCTGTCCTTTTATCATTTTTTTTCATTCCCCTTCTCCTTTTATTTGGGAAATGAACTCTGACATAAGACTTCACAAGCTGTGGCTTCAGTATTTCTCAGCTGTATAAATTTTCTGATCTCTGTTCAACTAGAACATTTATCAGTGCAGTATTGCCAATATAGTGAAAGTGATCCTGTACTTGTAAGCTGCTGCCATTTTCTAAATTCTTCCGCTCTTACGCGTATCTTTACTAATTTTTCTTTTAGTTGATCTAATTCGAAGTGGTATTGACATCTTGGTTGGGACCCCAGGTCGAATCAAAGACCACCTTCAGAATGGCAAGCTGGATCTTTCCAAACTCAAGCATGTTGTCCTGGATGAAGTTGACCAGATGTTGGACATGGGCTTTGCTGAACAAGTGGAGGACATTTTACGAGTTGCGTACAAGAAGGGTAAATTCCGTATTTAAGTGAATAGTAAGGAATATCATTAGTAATTAGACCATTAAAACCCAGGTGGTTGCATATGGTGTTATAACACCATATAAATCAACTGTCTTGTGACAAGATTAGTGGCAGTGAAAACGAATGAGTGCTATGGAAACCTGCTGGGGATGTCTCTAGGTAGTGTACTATGGATCTGGAAATCATTCATAGAATCTTCAGAACCTATAAGATGTCACTCTCCAGGCATGGCCCAAGTCCATCTGCCAATGGCAGGTAGATAACTTTCCCTGGCACTTATCCATAGGCTGAAATGGAAAGTTGGCGCTCCTAAGCAGTGTCAGTGGAGGCTCCCTATGCTTACCCTTTTCAGCATGTTAATGGGGTCTGACCTCTCATCAGGCTAGTACACCTCTACCCCGATATAATGTGACCCGATATAACACAAATTCGGATATAACGCGGTAAAGCAGTGCTCTGGGGGGATGGGGCTGCGCACTCCGGCGGATCAAAACAAGTTCGATATAACGTGGTTTCACCTATAACGCGGTAAGATTTTTTTGGCTCCCGAGGACAGCGTTATATCTGGGTAGAGGTGTAGTTAATCTCGAAGATAAACCCTTCTTCTTTTTGATTCAGTTTTTTTCTCCCTGTATCTGTAACTGATCTGGGATTAGGACTGTCAAGCCATCTGGAGTGGCTCACGAACATGGGTGCCAACGTCAAGGCAGACTTACAAACCAGGGCATAAACTGGTTGTGTGTTCTATAATTAGATTTCACCAACCAAGTGTCAAATGTGAACTCTTTAAGCGCCATATAACAGCATTAGCAGTCACTTACTTACCCTAGATCAATTTTACCTTAGATCTCACAAAAAAGATGACACTTGTAGCCAATCTTGTAATAAACTAACTAAAGATTTATTAACTTACTAATTTTTCTTAGTTATTTATAAGATTAAAGCAGGTAAATATACATACAAATTAGTTAAAGCTTTAGGTTACAAAAAGTAATAGAAGCTGCTGTAATGTACTGCCTCTACATGTCTTTTAGGGCTAACCCAAGCTAAGTAGCTTGGGGATCTCTTGCTTATACTTAAAATATTTCCCTCTCCAAATTCAAAGCAGCATAATGATACAGTTCCTTCTGGTCAGGGATTTTTAGTCCGATACCCCCAGAGTTCAAACTGTGATGGGAGGAATGTGTGACGGGTTGGACCCCTCCCCCCCTTCCAGGGTGCCACCTGATGTACTGGGGTTTCACTGGGCCCACCCATTCCACCAGCCTGGGCTCCCTCACCCTGTCCTGCTGCACGCACACACACAGATAGGGACACACCCAGCTGCAGAATGACACCAATACTGAAATCAGTGCTGCATGGGAAGTCTTTCAGGTAGGGAATTGTCCAGCACTCAAGTGCACACCCCTTCTGGAAAGTAAACCCAAAATTGTATTGTTTTGTGCTGTATAAAGATCTATACAGCATAAGCTCATGAAATTCGCTCCCTCCCTCAATGTGGAGGAAGATATGCACAGCTTTCCTCCTGCCCCCCCAGTTATGAATTGCACAAACTGTGTTTTAGAATAAACAAAAAACAAGTTTAACGACAAAAGATTAAGTGATTACAAGGGATAGCAAACAAATCAAAGCAGATTACTGAGCAAATAAAACAAAACATGCAACCTAAACTTAATACACTAAACTAACTGGTTAATAGTAGCAAATTCTGACTCTAAATGTTGTGTTATGCTGGTTGCAGAGTTTCTTCAAGGTAAACTGCACTGCTTTCAGCTAAAACTCCAGGTATTCCTTTCACAGGCTAGACTTTCTTGCCTAGGCTCAGCCCCTGTTTCTCTCCCAGCCCCCTCCAGCTTAGTTACTTTGTTTCTTCAGGTGTTTTCAGCAGTCTTCCTTCTTGGGTAGGGAGGCAGTGGAGAAGAACCTAGATGAACTTACTCCCCAGCCTTAAATAGGATTTGCATATGGCAGGAATCCTTTGTTTCCCAGTTTGACTCCCACCCCCGCTAATGGAAAAATACCAGCAGTCCAAGATGGTGTCCAGTACCAGGTGACATCACATGACCTTGCAGTGTCAAAGCAGCATCCCAGGAAACTTCTCAGGAAGGAGGGAGATTAGCATCTTCAAAGTCCTATTATCCTTCCTAATGGCCCATCTGGGCTGATTGCATACTGTCTGGTGGGCGTTCTCCAAGTGTAAACACTGTTGTAATTGTTACATAGTTAATATTCCTAACTTCAGATACAGAAGTTATACATGCATACAAATAGGATAATCATATTCAGTAAATCATAACCTTTCCACTGATACCTAACATGATGCGTCTTGCATAAAACATTGTGACGTTTCCCTCTGGTGTTATCTGGACCGGTGATCTGCTAGGTCACTCCAATCTTTGACTCTGGGAGCCAGCCTTACCCTGCTCTGCTGTGAGAACCCCCACTCCTCGGCTGTTCACGCACAGCCTCTGGCATGTAAGCTGCTCCTTGGATTGTGCAACCGAATGACACTAGCCAATACCTCCAGTCCCAGACGTAACCCTAGGAACCTCAGTCTTGCAGTGTCCAGTTATGCCTGCTGGATGCTGCAAGCTTATATGAATTTGTCAATTTAACAAAGAAATTGATATGTACCAGGCTTGTTATCCCAAGGGGAGCCTCTGACACGCTTCAGACCAAATGCACTGCTTCAAGTAGACTAAACAGATTTATTAACTACAAAGATAAATTTTAGTGCTTATAAGTCAAAACATAACAAGTCAGATTTGGTCAAATGAAATAAAAGCATAACGCATTCTAAGCTGATCTTAACACTTTCAATGTCCTTACAAACTTAGATGCTTCTTACTACAGGCTGGCTGGTTGCTCTTCAGCCAGGCTCTCCCCTTTGATCAGCGCTTCAGTTGCTTGGTGTGGTGTCTGTAGATGCAGGTGGAAGAGAGAGAGAGCATGGCAAATGTCTCTCCCTTTTATCATATTCTTTCTTCCCCCTTGGCTTTGCCCCCCCACCTTCAGAGTCAGGTGAGCATTACCTCGTTGCAGTCCCAAACTGACCAAAGGAATGGGGGTGACTCCCTCCAGAGTCTAACAGATCCTTTTGTTACTGCCTAGGCCAGCGCCCTTTGTTCCTGTGAGGCTGAGTTTGTCCCATACCTGCCCTGATGAGGTGTGAACTGCCGCTCTGCTCTTGGAGAATTTTTGTCTGGGCTTGCTTTAAGCCATGAGGATACATTTTCAGCCTCATAACTATATACATGAAATTATAACCTATAACATTACTGTAACAACAATGTTCAGTGCATCATGAGCCTTCCGAAGACACCCGACATGACAAACTTTGCATTGGATGCCACAAAATCATATTAGAAGGATGAATATGGGGGTGCAGGGTGTTCCCTCGAGGCACAGTGTGTCACAAATATATCTTATGCTATATTCATATAATATCTCTATAAAGAATATGGGCTGTAGGGTCACAGAGGGTTTGTGCACATCCCCCCTTCATGGGTGTGGGGGGGAGCAATCAACAAAATCTTTTGTCCACTGATGTTCCACAATGGTTTGTCTAGTCTCAGTAGGCCTTTTGTTGGGCAGATGATGACACCTCTTGTGGTAAACTAGTATTTCACGCTTGGTAATGCTTCTCTCCTGACTGAGTGGGATAGGGGGTTTCTAGTTTCATAGCAAACACTTTTATAGTTACAAAGCAAACACTTAAATATTACCTTATAACAGGGATGGCCAAACTGGCTCGTGAGCTACATGTGGTTCTTTTACCATTAAAGTGTGGCTCACAGAGCTTCCCACTCCTCCCCTTTTCTCCATCTACCAGATTGGGTGGGAGAGCTCAGGACCTCTGCCTTGCAGTGGGGTGGTGAGATAGGGGTTTCTGCCCAGTGGGGAGGAGGGTCTTGGGGCTTCAGCCCCATGGGGTGGACCTGTTGTGGCTTGGGGCTTCAGCAGGAGTGGGGCTAAAGCCCTGAGCTCTGTCAGGTGCTTCCTGCAGAGCCGAAGCCCCGAGCCCTGGCAAGTGTGCCTCGGCTCTTGAACTTCTGAAAATTGTCATATGCAGCTTGGAGGGTCAGTAAGTTTGGCCACCCCGTCTTATAAAACAGTAACAGATAATATAAGTGAGATTAATGCATGCAACAACTCACGAGCATTTCATAAAGTCCAAACACGTTCTTATCAACTTAACATCTATTTTAACAATGCTAGCACACAGGTGAGCCAGACTGATTTCCAGTTACGCATTTGTCAGTGTTCAGTGACTCCTTGGCATGAGCAGGCACCTAGTCTGCCAGTGTCACAAACGTTACTTTTGTCTTGTGTGGGTGTCACAGCAGCTTTCTGAATGGTACTAGTAGTTGGATCTTGCTAAAGTAGGTTTGGGTTTTGTTTTTTAACTTAAAAGAAAAAGTGGTGCTAATGATGTTTTATGGGTTGGTATGATGGCCTGGTAAGCTATAGTCTGCATAAATACATGGAGTTTTTACCTCCCTTCTTGAACAGGATGGCTGCACACTTACTATGAGGGTGGAGGCAAAAACATCTTATGTTGCTCAAAAGAAAAACCTTCTTCTACTTTACTGACATGGATCAGTGTTAATACCCAAGGGAGGTACGTTTAACTCTACTCATCTGGAAGTTGGCTCAAAAGTGAGCACTTTCCCAGAATGGTTGGAAAAGAGTACAGCAGTTTAGAGTACTTCTCATCATGAAAACAACACGAATAGAATGTTGTCCATATTTTATATATCTGAAGCTATCACAAGAGTACGTGGGGCAAATTTGGCCTGAATCAACATGCCACTTTAGGATTTTAGATACCAAGATCATAAAACAGATCATTGTGTTTTTAAGATTCTGAAGACAATCCCCAGACATTGTTGTTTTCTGCAACTTGCCCACATTGGGTATATGATGTGGCTAAGAAATACATGAAATCGAGATACGAACAGGTTGACCTCATCGGGAAGAGGACTCAAAAAGCTGCTGTGACTGTAGAAGTAAGTAACTTGGCTAGTGTGGCATATTTTTAGTTCCCTTTTCCTTTTTTCCATGTTATGTATACTTTATTATGGTATGAATTTGAAAATACATCACAAATATATCTTTCTTATTGGTGTAACTTGGAAATATAGTTTGAAATGTAATACTCTTTTGGTACAGAACTTGTTACAACTACTCAAACTATTTGTTGTAAAAGTGGAATGTCTATATTTTCTCCTGAAATAGCTGGTGATCTTACTCATGACTAAAGCAAAGTTAGTTATTGAACATCATTCTCTGTTGTTACATTGGCTATTTCTGGTCTTAGCATGTTCCTTTACTTTTAACCTCCCCCCTCCTTCCCCTTTGAAGCAGTAGGCTTTTTATTTAATTAGAAATCACCTAGTCTTCTGGCTGGAAGTATCTGCTTTCACAGTGCCACTTCAAACACTGCAAGGTGTGCCACCCTATTGAAGACACTCTTTGATATGCATTCAGTTACTACAGTGCTGGACACAGTATAAACACTTAAATATTAAAAACACAAACTAGTTAAAATGTTCTTTACCTGACGAAGTAGACACTTCCATTTAAACAGTTTATCCTAAAACTTATTTTTGACTGGTCAGTACGGCACAATATGGTTGCTTCAGTAGGACTGAAAAATGCCAAAATCCATTGTCACAAAGAATTGACTTTAATTAAACCATTATCTTCAAAATATGGATTGTTTTTATGTAATTTTCCATAAAGCTCTAGTAAATATCTATATCTAAATAAAATATGGGCGAGGGGGTGGAATTATGTATACCTGACTCTACTTTGTGGAAGATCAGCTCATTGTTGGTTTCTCTCTATGTGGGGAAACTTGTTTGCAACATATCTAATTTTTCATCCTACAACCACACCTTTTTATTCCGTTTTAGTCTAATCATAGTGGGCAAAAAAATCCATATATTTGATTGCTTTGACATATTTTAATAGTATGTCTAATCTAATTCTGTCTAATCTGAACACATTCCTCAAAGGATAACATCTTTGTACTTATATTGGAGTCTACATTTTCAAATATATACTAAATATTTTTAAAACCTGACTTTATTTAAGTTTTTTTATGCCAGCTAAATGGTAGAATATTTCTTCAACAGCATTTGGCTATAGAGTGTCACTGGTCTCAAAAAGCAGCAGTTATTGGAGATGTCATTCAGGTTTACAGTGGCAGTCATGGACGGACCATAGTCTTTTGTGAGACCAAAAAGGAGGCAAATGAACTGGCCCTGAATACTTCTTTTAAACAGGTATGACAGCTTAGTTATTTTGCAAGATAGTCTGTTGTTTATCAACATGGGGCTGGCATCAGACCCACGCTAACTAAATCTGCAAGAGTGTAACGTTCTTTCTATGGGGACAAGGCAAACTTGGGCAGGAGGTAACTGAACTATCACGTGGTTTCAGAATTTTGATATAACAAGATCAGCCCAGAGTCTACAGCAGGGGTGGGCAAACTATGGCCCCGTGGGTCGGGGGCCGCACTAGCGGCTCAGCCCCGCTCTGGCGCTTCAGCCGGGGCGCTGGATTGGAGGCCGCCCCACCCCGCTCCGGCCAGGGTGCTGGGTTGGAGGCCACACCATGCAGCTCGCCCCTGTTCCGGCACTCCAATGGTGTGGTGCTGCGTGCAGAGCCGCCTGGCCACGACTTCATGTAGGAGCTGGAGAAGGGACGTGCCACTGTTTCTGGGAGCCGCTTGAAGTAAGCGCCGCTTGGAGCCTGCACCC
This sequence comes from Emys orbicularis, assembly GCF_028017835.1. NCBI lineage: Eukaryota > Metazoa > Chordata > Testudines > Emydidae > Emys > Emys orbicularis. The sequence goes on along the minus strand of NC_088689.1, from coordinate 45,434,189 downwards.
CTGAGCCTCTCCCCGCACCCTTGCCCCAGCCCTGATCTCCCCCCCCCGCTCTCCAAGCCCCTTGATCCCAGCCTGGGGCACCCTCCTGCACCCCAAACTCCTCATCCTCAGCCCCACCCCAGAGCCTGAACCCATCTGCACCCCTTCCCGCACTCCTGCCCCAGCCCTGATCCTCTCCAAACCCCTCGGTCCCAGCCCAGAGCACCCTCCTACACCCCAGACTCCTCATCCCCAGCCTTACCCGAGAGCCTGCACCCCAACCCCAATTTTGTGAGCATTCATGGCCCGCCATACAATTTCTAGTCCCCAATGTGGCCCTCGGGCCAAAAAGTTTACCCACCCCTAGTCTACAGCATTGTAGACTTAAATGTTGGATTCCCCTATGGTGCTGAAGAGTCTTCCTTAGAGGTTCCGTAGGGGTGGCACCATCCACAGCTGAGCTCCAAAGTGAGAGTATAAAGGGAAGAACCCTCCTTTGGTTCCTTCTTAACCTCTGAGGTCAGAGCATTTGTGTTCCTTGTCAACAAAAACTTTTGTACCTAGTGGCACTCCTTTTTGTCACTTGATGCTTAAAATCTTTATTTGGCTTTGTTGTATTTTAAATAAAATTTTTTAGTTCTTAACCTTTTTTTCCAGTCAGCAGGGCATCCATGCCCCGCCTGGTACTGAGGGAGCATATGCCAAGGTTCCCAGATTTTAAAACTTGCTCAGGTTGCAGAAAGCTTGTGCTTGTCAGTGACCTTTATTTGTGCAGTCTCAAGTGCTTAGGTGAGACTCACATTAGCGATAGGTGCTCTATTCATTGTGGTTTCAAGATCAGGACAAAGAAACTAATGGTTGGGTATCTCCATTACATTATGAAGGTGGCTGGCCTTAGACCGGTATTGGAACCCTATTGATCGTCAAGTGAAGTTCTTCTACTCTCTCTTGCAGTGCTTCCTTGGTTTGTCCTACAGACAGGAGCCCTAGGAGATACCTGTCTGTGGTGCTGTCGTCTTTGAGGCCCAAGACTTCCTGGTCTCCAGAAACGCAAGAAAAAGTTGGCGTCGGGCTCTTCAAAGTCCGGTGCCTGGGACTTCTCTACAGACTATGTTCTGGTACCAATGGTGGAGTGTGCCCTTTGGCTCCCTACTGCCCAATACTGGCTCATACAGAGAGACTTGAGCCATCTACTCTGGTGCCCTCCCAGAGACCATCGAGACTGGCTCCCTTGGTTGCAACAGAGCAGTCGTTCCTGTTCGCAGTGGGACAGCAGCCTATGTCCCTACTGACTAAACCAGAGGTTAATGCCGTTGCATAGGTGCTGACTTACACTGTTCCCAGTGGGTGCTCGGCACCCCCTGGCCCCACCATCGCCCTGCCCCCATCCCACCCCCTTCCCCCAAGTCCCTGCCCCACCTTTTCTTCGCCTCCTCCCCTGAGCGTGCCGCATCCCCACTCCTCCCCCCCTTCCTCCTGGAAAGTCCTAAGCAGGAAGCGCTGGGAGGTAGGCAGCTAGGCTGCTGGTGGGTGCAGAGCACCCACTAATTTTTCCCTGTGGGTGCTCCAGCCCCAGAGCACCCACGGAGTCGGCGCCTATGTGCCACAGCCAGGGACTTCTTATGCCTGTCGGTACTGCAGTCACTGTTGCTTCAGGGCAAAGTTCCCTGTTGAGGACTAGTGCAGTTGTCAAGACCCTTTGTACTAGAATGCGCTGTTTTTGGTATTGGCTCTTTCCTCCTGGTTTGGTGCCAGATCCTCCACACCGCATATTACCAGCAGCTAGGAAGCCATCCATGGTTCACCTGATACCATGCCCCTGATGCAAATATAAATTGAGGTCACAGAAGACCCTTCCCGGTACCATGCCATGCTGCCTTTTGGAATTCCCAGATTCTCCGTCAAGTTTTGAGGTAGGCTTTCTGGGTATTGACACAGAGTTCAGATCTTTCTTCCTGATCTCATTCCTGCACTCACTGGCATGGGTTCAAGAAGACTTCAACCACAGATTGGGACGTTTGGGCCAGTCATGCCTAGGGCCCGGTGCTTCCAGCTTCTAGATTTCACTCACGCTCACACTCACTTCTCGTACTGGTACTGAGACCCCTGACATGGTTGGTATGTTCAAGCTCAGGACTTTCCTCACCTTGCTTCAGAGCTGGAGCCTGCCCCAGTACTACAGGATCAACCTTGGGAGCAATCTCCATTGTCTCCCCTTTAGGCATCCTCCTCCTCATCTGAAGAGGCTCTGGTACCAGAGGCATCATCCCTGCTGTGACTTTGACATCAGGAGCTTCCCAGGAGAGCAGCAGCTTCCCTGGGCATCCAAGCTGAGCTAGTGGAGGAGAACACGTACGAGCTGATCAACATTCTCTATTAACTGTGGCAGGAAAGGCAGCCCCGCCTGTCAATGAAGCCATTTTACAGGCAGCTGAAACATTCTGGCAAACCCATTTCTCCATTCTATTTGTGGCCAAACAAATGGAACATAAATGCCAGGTTTCATCCCAGCAGTTTGAATGGTTTTTTATTTACATCCTACATGTGGCTCTTTAGTTGTGGCCATGATGAATGAGAGGAGCCAGTAGAGCTGGGCTAAGGCTACCCCCCCCCCCGAAAACACAGGTGCCAAAAAGCTCATCCTTTCTGGTAGGAAAAACTTATCCTATGGCAAGTGTGCAACTCTGTATTGCCAGTTACCCTGCTGTTTATCTCATTCCTGTTAATTTTCCTTCATTAGCATTTGACTAGTATGCTAATAGACTTCTATTGTAAGATACACAGTGGTAACCTAGGGAGATAGGTGTCTCCCATCTCCTGTCTGAAGGAGTCTGTCTCCACTGGGTGACCTGCCTTTAACTACAAGGCTTTATACCAGAGGTGGGCAAACTACGGCCCGCAGAAGCTAGCCCCCGGCCCCTCCTCCGCTTCCCCCCTCCCCCGCCGCCTCACCTCGCCGCCAGCGCTCTGGCCCGCTGCTCCTCCTGGGCAGCATGGCTGGCTACAGCGGGGCTGCAAGCTTTTGCTGCTCTGAGCAGCATGGTAAGGGTGGGGGGTTAGATAAGGGGCAGGAGGTCCCCGGGGCATCAGCGAGCAGGGGGCGGTTGAATGGGGCGGAGGTTCAGGGGTGGGGGCAGTCAGGGGACAGGGAGAAGGGGTTGAATAGGGGGTGGGGTCCCAGGAGGGGGCGGTCAGGGGACAAGGAGCAGGGGGGGTTGGATGGATCGGGGGGGAAGTGGGAAGGGGCGGATAGGGGGCAGGAGCCAGGCTGTTTGGGGAGGCACAGCCTTCCCTACCCAGCCCTCCATACAGTTTCACAATGCTGATGTGACCTTCAGGCCCAAAAGTTTGCCCATCCCTGCCTTATATGCATAATTTCCAGTGTATATGTGCATATGTCTTTATATATTATCTGTGCGTACGTTTTTCAAAGATTATGATGACCAGTGTGACATAGACTTTCAGTACAAACCTCATGTGACAGTCCTTGGTGAACTAGAATGTAAATACCAGACCCAGGGGCCCCTCTAACCATTATGCATCCCTGTACCCTCTCCCAGCTGGCATCAAGAGGTCCTTGAGTCAGTGAGTGCATCTGGTGGCTATTTGAGCGATCCAGCCTCGCATAGACAGAGTGAGTGAAATTAGTCTTACTATCACAACCAGATTTCTGAAAGGTCTAGATAGATTGTTTCTACCTGCCAGGAACCTAACTCCTTCTTGAGATTACAGTTTAGCATTATCTGCTCGGTTGGACACTCCTTTTGAACCTTTAGCATCGTGCACGCTTCTACACCTGGTAGGTAGTTTTCTTAGTAGCCATTGTTTCTACTAGGAGAGTGGGATAACTGAGTGCATTGGTCACTGATCTGCCATACTCACCTTCTACAAGGACAATGTTCAACTTAGACCACATCTAAATTTCTCTTGAAAGTAGTATCTAATTTCCATCTGAAGCAGACTGTATAGCTGCCAGTTTTCTTCCCAAAGCCACATACTCACAAGGATTAGTGACGGCTTCACCCCCCTGGATGTTCATTGAGATCTGGCTTTTCACTTGGATAGGACAAAGCCCTTTTGAGTTTCTTATGCAGTGTATGAAAGTTCAATCAGTCACTATTCAGACTCTCAACCAGCTGCATCTCAGTATTATGCTTTTAGAGGGAGCCTCCTGGTGAACTCATGGCATGCTCAACCAGAGCACATTTTGGCCTTGGCAGCAATTGTGGCACATGTCCTGATTATAGGCATACGTAGGGTGGCAAAGTGGTCTTCTGTTCATATATTCATCAGATATTATGTGCTGTCTGCCACATTGAGAGAAGATGCAACTGTAGGGACAGTGGTCCTGCAGTCAAGTCGCTTTTTCAATTAGACTCCGAGCTCCACTGCCTGGGATAACACTTGGGAGTCACCTACAGTGTAATGGACATATGCAAGTACTTGAATTAAAAACAGTTACTCACCTTGTAACTGTTGTTCGAGATGTCACATATATTCATTATACATTATATTCTTCCCTGCATTGGAGTCTACCAATGGCTTCTAGTGTGAAGAAGCTGAAAGAGGAGTTCTGCAGGTTATGCTCTGAAGTCAGGGTATGAGGAACTTGGCAGTGGATGGGGCTGCCACTATGCATACCAGTAAGGAAAACTCTGACACCGGTGCACAGGCCATGCACATACGTACATCTGCAACACATTTTGAAGAAGATGAGTAACCTCTTTTATGACAACAGTGAAGGTTCTGATGCATCTTTTGGAAGGTGATTTGTAGTCATGGGAGTTACTCTGACGGCAGTTCGTAGTGTGGTTAACGTACTATGACCCTAGCACAGAATACTGGTTTCAGTGACTGACTGGGATGCACCTCTTGTAAGAAGTGTCAGTTACTAGGGGTTACTTCTGTTTTGTTACTTTAGTTATTAATTACTAGGGGTTAATTTGTTTTATTACATTCATTATTTATTAACTGTTTCATGAGGAATTTGAAATAAACTTAATTTAAATCTGTATTGGGGCATGAAAAAAGGGGGGTTCTCAGACTTTCTAGCGTCACAGAATAGAGGTCTTCAGTTCTTATTTCTGAGACTCAAGCCACAGCACTTGCTAAGTCTGCAGAGAAATGAAGATAGTTGATTTTAGTGCTAATACTAGCATTTGAGATACTGGTGCATCAGCAAATCACCCTGACATTAGTGATGAGTGCTGGTATTGCAGTAAATCCCTTGGTGGTAAATATCATCCTAGTACAACTCCAATCTGAATCAATTATTAAAATCAATACCATGCAATCAGATCCATTACAGCATGAATAGAAAGTAGTATGGCATTCTACTTTTTGGGGGGAACTGAGAAGCTTTTACCTGCCACACCTGTGTTCAGGAGTGTTTTTCTCCTGCACTATTAGATGATCTCACTAACAGCTAAACCTGAGCATGGAGCCTTTTCCTGCATTCTGTTGGTGTTAGTGATATCACCTGTTGCATGGGAAATGCAGAACTCTGATCTTGGCAGGTAAGAGAAAAAAATATTTCCAGCTGTTTTTGTTTTAGTATCTTAATATATCAGCTTGCTGGAGGAATACATACCCATACCCTCTACAAAGCAGCATTAATCTGAAATGTAATCATTTTAAAAGAATTTAGGTCCTATAGCGGCCCCTAAGTCCTTATCCAATTTGTGGTTTATAATCCTTCTCTGTTCCTGTGTGGAAGACAAAAAGAAAACTGAGGCTACGTCTACACTTAAAAACATGGAAGCAGCACAGCATTGCAGCTGTGTCACTGTCGTGCTTCAGTGTAGATAACTTACTACAGTGATGAGAGGGTTCTTCAGTCAACGTAGTAAATCTGTCCCCCTAAGAGGTGGTAGCTAGTTTGGTGGAAGATTCTTCCATTGACCTAGTGCTGTCTGTGTGGGGACTTAGTTGACTGTTGCTCAGCAGTGTGGATTTTTCACACCCCTGAGTGATGTAGCTGGATCAGTGTAACTTTCTGGTGTAGACCAGCCCTGACTATACATAAAATGCTGTCAAGTGCACAAAATAAAGAAACAATAGTCTCTAATCTTTCAGTTATGTTAATTTTGGGTGTTTGTAATAATAGGTAAAGAAACTTTCAGGCAGATGTGTGGGTGTCTAAAAGATGATTATTTTTAAACTCTTTTTTTACTCATTTTTTTAAAAATCATTTTTATATTTTAAGAATTACTGGTACTTTTGCCCTTGCTGCTTTTGAAGGGAGCATAGGTTGTGTGTCTTTCTAGCTAAAGACAGCTAAATGACATTGATGATATAGTGGCACAATAGTGTGAATAGAACTGCATTAGAGGTAGCTCTTATGTTTTATTTTGGGACGTCAACAAAGTCTGTTGGCTAGGGCACTGGATTGGAAGCTGGGACAGAGTTCTAGATCTAGCTCTGACACTGACTCTGTGTGGTTGTGGCAAGATACCTGTTGCTTCCATTTCCTAATCTGTAAAATGGGAATAATGCTTTCCTACCTTTTGTAAAGCACTTTGGGCTATAAGGGTAAAAAGCACTGTATAAAAGCTAAGTATTGACATAATTTTTTGCTATGTAAACTAAAATATTTCAGTTTTTCAGTATCCTTCCTATAGCGTGGTGCCTTTTATACACTGTCATAATAATCTTGTTTTACAGGATTGCCAGTCGCTGCATGGTGACATTCCTCAGAAACAAAGGGAGATAACATTGAAAGGTTTTAGAAATGGAGTGTTTAAAGTTCTGGTTGCAACTAATGTAGCTGCCCGTGGTTTAGATATCCCTGAAGTTGACCTAGTTGTACAAAGTTCACCACCGAAGGTAGGAAATGGGTATGTTGTGTGTCTTTTGTAATGTATACAGTAGTCCTCTATTTGTTTTCATGTGATTGATAAAGTAGCATTGAATTGTGGTATTCACCACACACACAATTCTTATTATAGTTTTGCAGTAAGGAAGCTTATAGTAACCAGAGGTAGTCTCCTGATCAGAATACTACTTAGGATGCATCAGTTGTAGAGTCCAAGGTACCTTTAGGGGTGTTTCCTTTTAAAATGCCCTCTGATGAGCTCTGGCAAGGCTCTAGCTCTGTTTAATGTATTAACTGTTGAGTAAAGTTGACTAAAATCCTGCCCTCCAAAGCAGTGTATGGTGCTTTGAAAATTTGAAAAGAATTTGGAGAGGCAGTAGAATAGAATGGCTAGCAAGAGCAACACAATTGGGTGGGAAGAAGAGCCCAGTGGAGAGAGAGAACTCTGAATGAAGTTAGGCGAATACAGACAAAACCTAGGTTTATTCAACGTAGCTGGGGACATGCTGACTTCTCATCCTGTACACTGTGGTAAATGTGATATGTGTGGTATTTAGCTATACGTGGAATTGCACAAGAGCAAATTGAAACCTTTGCTTGAATTCCCTATGATGATAGAAGCATAGTGGCACATAGTTGGCCCGGGCTTGTAACTTAAGCTCTGAGCAATATTTAACCTAGGTTTATGGGGATCTTTTTTACCTAGTTTGACTTAATTCATTAAAAAAAAAATTAATTTCTCAGATACAATTTATTATAATATATCTCCAAACACTAATGTAATAGCTTCCATGGACCTTTGTGTGTACACTAAATTGACTGACTACAAAAGTAATAAAGGTATTTTTCTTGAAGGATGTGGAGTCGTATATTCATCGTTCTGGACGCACAGGCCGAGCTGGACAGACTGGGATGTGTATCTGTTTTTATCAGCGAAAGGAAGAAAGTCAGCTAAGACATGTGGAACAAAAAGCAGTACAGTATCATTTTAGTCATGTACACTTTATGTATGTAGTGTGTTAGGATAGCTCAAAATCCTGCAATCCATACACTATTTGATAATCAGATTGTTATGAAGCATACAGTGAGCACTACCCTCTAACTGAAGTTTAGCTGGTTTCCCCTTTTTCCTCTTACTGGATAATCACTTGTCACCCACATGTGTAATTGGTATATGCTGTTCCACATGGTATCTTTCTCTTTGATGATAAATATTTACCGTATATACTCGTTCATAAGCCGAATATTTTTGGTAAAAAAGTGATGGATCAAAGAGCGGGGGTCGGCTTATAAACGTGTCTACACCAAAATTTGATGATTTTAAACTCTATGGAATCATTGAATTGAATATCTAATACATTGTCGTTTTGTTTACCTGGAGCGTCTGCAGGCACGGAGCCCCTCAGCTCCCTGTGTCCGCGGTTCGCCGTTCCCAGCCAATGGGAGCTGCGGGAAGTGGCGCACCACTTCCCGCAGCTCCCATTGGCTGGGAACGGCAAACCGCTGACACTGGGAGCTGAGGGGCTCCGTGCCTGTGAATGCTCCAGGTAAACAAAACGTCCAGGCCCACTAGCGGCTTACCCTAACGGGCCAGGACCCAAAGTTTGCCAACCCCTGAAATATAGGGTCAGCTTATGAAAGGGTCATACGTTTTTGCTATTTTTACCTAACCATCTTGGAGGGTTGGCTTATAAATGAACGGACTAATGAACGAGTATATACGGTAAATGTTATGCTTTTGTTTCAAGTTTCACAAGATTCTGAGCACTTAGTTTACGTCTACATTGCAAAAAACATGTGTTCTTAATTCAGGTTATCTGGCCCGAATTAGCTAACTTGAGTTTAAATTGTAGTGAAAACACAACAACTTGGCTTTTAATTGAGGTAGCAGCTTGGGTTCAAGACAATATGAGAGCCTGGGATTGAACTCAAGCTGCCAACCCAAGTTAAATGCCATCCTGTTGTGTCTTCACTGAAATTTAAACCCAGGTTTGGCTAACCTAAGTTGGCTTCTAAGTGAAGAACTGACTTTTTTTTTTTTTTTCTTCAGTGCAGACATATCTGCTGAGTTAAGGGTGAAACTCCTTGACATAAAGGCTGTGTAATAGCATATACTTCACTAAAGTAAATTTTAAGTTTGACTTATTTTAATTTACAATTTTGTTTAGAACTTCTGTTTTTGTTCATGGGGAATCTTTTTATGAGGATTTCAAAATAGACAAAGCGAGTAGTTAGAGATGAAATAGGTGATTTTGATATCAAAATCAGTCTTTATTGACTGGTAAAGAAATTTATATTTGTGTGCTCATGCAAGAAACACTTGGCATTGCTTTTAGTTCTTGCATACTGACAATGTGAGGTGATTACCTTCCTTAAACAGCTAACAGAACCTGAGATATGTAGTTAAGACAAACTTTTTAAAATAAAGCTAGAATATGGTGTTAATAACTATTCTATTTGCCCTTTTAAAAATAAAAACCCAGCTCTTGAATACCATTTTTCCTTTAACCGTGTTTAAGTAAAGAGAACATTTGATTAAATCACCCTAATAGTGATGGACTTGAGAATTTTTGTATGTCAGTGCCACTAGATGAAATTATGTTCAAAGGAGGGTGCCTGCTCAGTTTAGATTCAACAGAAACACACGTTTTTAAAAAGCTTCCAGGGGAAATAGTTTCCTTCTTTTCAAGGAACATCATTTCCCTATAGTCACGCTAACCAAACATTGCAGCATCCTTGAAAATGAGTGAAATAAATTAAATTGACTGGAAAAAAAGTGAAATAGACTAGCCAATTTTCGTGGGTAAGCTGAGTGAAATGGGGGGAGGGGAAGCTATAGAAATAGTGACAAATAATTAAAATACTCATTTTGGCAATCTAAATTGTTACTAGTACAGTAGGACATCCTGTCTCTCTAAATATGAATTTTAACCCAAGTGTCTCCTCAATTAGGTTCTAAGCATGTTTAGTCCAAGGAATTCACATAGGAAACTTAAGGCCAGGCTAACCTCTGTGTCAGAGTGCTTTATAGAAAATGTGCGCAATATATAGTTTTTTCAACTATAGGCAAAGGAAATTTAAGGGTAAATGCTTATTGAACTGAATTCCAGCATTAGTTGGCTATAATACAGTTCTGAACAGTCTGTAAACTTCCTACTCTTCCATTTTCTCTTAATTGCAGGGAATTACATTTAAGCGTGTAGGTGTTCCTACTGCAACAGATATAATAAAGGCTTCCAGCAAAGATGCCATCAGGTATGTTCAGTGACCCTTGATCTTGTCATCACATCATTCTCATTTATAATAACTCTTTGGATTGTCTCCTGCCATCCATTTGTCTCAGATGACCATGAAATAAATTGTTCACGGATATCAGTTGATCAAGTTTGGGTCTCTTGCAATTTCTCATCTATCCCATAGCTCCCAGATTCCAGTGTCTAAATTTGCCTTTTGCCAAGTAACGTTCTTGCTTTTAAATACTTAGGTGTTTGGATTCTGTTCCTCAAACTGCCATTGACTATTTCAAACAATCAGCTCAGCGGCTAATAGAGGAAAAGGGGGCAGTTGAAGCTCTGGCTGCAGCACTAGCCCATATTTCTGGGGCTACTTCCATTGAACAGCGTTCCTTGCTCAACTCAGATGTGGTAAGAATATTTAGTTTATTTTTGTCGAAATCTTGGATTTCAAATATCTGAATGTGAGCATGTTTGGTATAATTTACATGTCTCTCAATTTACATGAAGCTACAGTCTAACTAGAAGAAATATAATTTCATGAACACATTTGGTGGTTATAGACAAGCTTGTTCTCCCATAGTAAGTCTGACTTTTGACACTAGCATGAACTGCTTGTAATTCCCCATTCATGGAATAGAAATAGCTGATTAGTACAGGTAGTTTACATATAGAGGAAGTTTGGGGTCCTTTGTCAGTAGAGACTGTAATTTCCTCTAAGAAAGGTAGAATGCTGAACACTCACATTATGTGCACAAGCTTTGTTCCAACCATTATTTAATGGTAACTATCTGACCCAATTACAATCCCTTTTCTAAACTTTTATTATGGAAAATACTTTGGTGAGAACTCTGAATCTAGATAGCTTAGATCTTCTGGATTCTTGTCATTGTCCTGGTTTTGAACTTGGTCATAGCGTTGAAATTTCAGTGGTGGTGTTCCTCCTAGCCATGGACAAAGATCAGGTATCTGCTGACTTACTAGATCAGCTGCATTAGATATTTTAATTGAGGTGTAGACTTGATTGCAGACACAGGGCTGCCATGAGGTGGCTTCATTCTTTCTTCATAGATCCCAGCATAGTTTCCTGTAACTTCTGCTGCAGAGATCCCATCTTACTACCTTCCTGTTTATTGGTGTTAAAAGGTCATGGAAGGGGGCCTGGATGTAAGTGCTTTCAGCACACATGTGTGCTCTTTCTCACTCTGTCATCTAACCCAAGGGGTGCAGTTAGGTTTTTTTTTTATATATATAGTAGTGATTAGGGCCTGGATGAAAGTGGTAATCCGAAATTTGAGGTAATCCGAGGTTGGGGGAAGTAACCAGGGGTTATGGTGCAGATTATATTGATTGGCAAATCAAGTTTGCTATGAAGGTCGTCTTACACTTCCAGCTGCTATTACATGAGCCTACAATAGCAGTGGCTGGGACCATCTGGGTCTAATCGGGAGGTTGATGCTTTTACTCGGATGCACATCTTACTACTGATGATACTGCAGCACTGTGCTTTGTAGGGCTACACCTTAAACAACTCAAACTAAGGCTATGTCTATACTACAGACTTCTGCTGGCATAGCTGTGTTGGTCAGGGGTGTGAATAGGTGTGATCCCTGACAGACATAGCTGTGCCATCAGAAGTCCCTAGTGTAAATGCAGCTATACTTGCAAAGCTGGACTTTTACCAGAAAAGCTATGGTACAAAACACAAGTTTGCCAGTATAGCTGTGTCCGCATTAGGAGTGCTTGATTGGTATAGCATTCCAATAAAGCGCTGCTAGTATAAACATAGCCTGAAACTGGGGTAAAAGGCAGCCACACACTTAAGTGAGTGTCTTGCTGTGAGCACATAGTTCTAATGCTCTGGAATCTGCATTGGCTGACTTAGTGTCCAGCTGGAATTTCAGATATTGGTTGTGACTATAAAGCCCTAAATACCTCATCTGCCTACTTGGGAACCATCTATCTCCCTATGCAATACTACCACAATTGCCATCACCTAATTGAGCTATCCTGGCATTTGAGTCAGCTCCTGGTAGCTGCTGACTGTCCCTTGACTTTGGAGTTCACATCCCTCTTTGGCCCAAAATAGCACATGCTATATCTTTGGGGACATGCTACAAAACTGACTTGAGTGGACATTTGAGGCTTGCTTGATTCAAGTGTGGAATTATTTGGGGAAATTAAGGCCTGGTCTACACTAGGAGTTTGTCGAATTTAGCACCGTTAAATCGAATTAACCCTGCACCCGTCCACACCACGAGGCTATTTAGTTCGACATAGAGGGCTCTTAAATTCGACTTCTGTACGCCTCCCCAACGAGGGGAGTAGCGCTAAATTCGACATGGCCATATCGAATTAGGCTTGGTGTGGATGGAAATCGACGCTAATAGCTCCGGGAGCTATCCCACAGTGCACCACTCTGTTGACGCTCTGGACAACAGTCCGAGCTCGGATGCTCTGACCAGCCACACAGGAAAAGGCCCGGGAAAATTTGAATTCCTTTTCCTGTCTGGCCAGTTTGAATCTCATTTCCTGTTTGGACAGCGTGGCGAGCTCAGCAGCAGTGGCAACGATGCAGAGCTCTCCAGCCAAGATGGCCGTGCAATCCCAGAATAGAAAGAGGGCCCCAGCATGGACTGATCGGGAAGTCTTGGATCTCATCGCTGTGTGGGGCGATGAGTCCGTGCTTTCCGAGCTGCGCTCCAAAAGACGGAACGCAAAGATCTATGAGAAGATCTCTAAAGCCATGGCAGAGAGAGGATACAGCCGGGATGCAACGCAGTGCCGCGTGAAAATCAAGGAGCTGAGACAAGGCTACCAGAAGACCAAAGAGGCAAACGGACGCTCCGGATCCCAGCCCCCCACATCCCGTTTCTACGAGGCACTGCATTCCATCCTTGGTGCGGCCGCCACCACTACCCCACCACTGACCGTGGACTCTGAGGATGGGATATTGTCCACGGCCGGTTCCTCGGACATGTTAGCGGACGGGGAAGATGAGGAAGGAGATGAGGAGGACGAGGCAGTCGACAGCGCTTACCAAGCTGATTTCCCCGACAGCCAGGAGCTCTTCATCACCCTTACAGAGATCCCCTACCAACCCTCCCCAGCATGTAACCCGGACACAGATTCAGGGGAAGGATCAAGCGGTAAGTGCTTTAAACATATAAACCTTTATTTTTTACAAAACTTGAATATTAAGACTAATAACAATCTGTGATTCATGATTTCTTCCCCCTGGGCGCTTAAGTAATCAGTAACAACTATTTAAAAAAAATCAAACAGTGTCCGGTTGTGCATGATTGTGCTGCCCAAGCTGCTCCACTCTTTAGTCCCTGCTACTGCAGCTAGATGAAAATCCTGTCTATATGTCCGGGGATAGAGCAGTAGTCCTCCACGGACATCTCCACAAAGCTCTCCTGCAAGTAATGGGATAGCCTGTTCATCAGGTTCCTGGGGAGAGCGGCTTTACTTGGTCCTCCGAAGTACGAGACGTTCCCGCGCCAGGAGACAAGCAGGTACTCTGGTATCAGTGCCTTGCACAGCATGGCGGCATAGGGCCCCGGTCTCTGCAGGCTTTCTCGAAGCATCCTTTGGATCTCGGTCTCCGGGATCCTCATGAGAGTAATGTCGCTCATGACAACCTGCTTTGAATTAGGTAGGGGACTGTTAGTATTGGGACTGCTTGCAACAAGTTCCTTTACAGAACTGTGACCGCTGGTTTACAGCCACGCGGTGGGGGCAGGAGAGGGCCAGCATCCAGGGATCTTTCCCTGGCACATCCGCGAGGGGGTGGGACAGGGCCAGAGTTCCTGCTTGGCCGATTGCTGGCAGCACAGACTGGCAGTGCTTTCAATGTGAAAGGAGGCCAGTGGTACTCCTAAAGTTTTAATTTGCCACAAGTCTACGGCTTACCATGTTTGCCTGCTACAGAGAGTACCGTGTCCTGCCCCGGTTCCCAGTTCGGCAGTGCAAAAGCCCAGGCACTGAAGGCGAGGTTTGAAAATTCGACCTTGTCCTCAGTGCGCATGTGATAGGTGTGGTTCATGGTCTTGTTCACGGAGAAAGTCTATGTTCTTGTGAATCAAGGTTCTTGATTCACAACTACATTTATCTTTCGGAGGAATTCACTGCCTTTTCCTCATTCCCACAGCCACATCTGCAACTGTCTCCCAACCCAGCCTGGAATCACACTCCCAGAGGCTAGCGCACATTAGGCGGAGGAAGAAGAAGACGCGAGAGGACATGTTCTCAGAACTAATGGGCTGCTCCCGAGCCCAGGCAGCACAGCAGAACCAGTGGAGGGAGAATTTGTCCCAAATGCACCGGACACACATGGAACGGGAGGAGAGGTGGCGGCAGGAAGACCAGCAGGCGACTCAAACGCTGCTTGGACTTCTGAGGGAGCAAACGGACACGCTCCGGCGCCTTGTTGATGTTCTGCAGGAACGGAGGCAGGAGGACAGAGCCCCGCTGCAGTCTATGAGTAACCGTACTCCCCCGCCACCAAGTCCCATATCCCCCTCGCCCAAAGTCCAAAGAAGGAGGGGCGGAAGAGTCCGTGAAAACTCTCACTCCACCCCTGCAGACTGCTCAAGCACCAGAAGGCTGTCATTCCCCAAAATTTGAAAAGTCCTTTCCTGGCCACCTCACCCAAGCCCCCGTCCAAGTTTCACCCCCCAGTTTCATGTGTGGTTGTTAATAAAAAATACGTTTCTGTTCATTACTGTTTCAGTCAGGCTGTTTTGAGGGAGAGTCTGTCTGAAGGGGGGGAAGGGGCTTGGTAATTGGACAGGACAGTCACCTTTAGCAGGCTACAGAGGCGGGGGCAGGTCCAGCAGCAGGGCACATACACAGTGCAGTGACTAGTTACCCTGGTCAGTCTGGGAGGTGGTTTTCATGTTCTGTGGGGGGCGGGGGGGGTTAGTTGCTCTGTGACTTTGTGGCGGGAGAGGGCAGTTACAGATCGTATGCAGCGGTCCTTGTCCTGGATCACAGAGCCACGCAGCAGGGGATCTGTAACCCTCCTCCCCCTGCCATAAAGTCACATAGCCCCCACATATACGCAGTCCCACTCAGGAGGGCTGGCAGGCTCCGTTGAAACAACCAGTCCGCCACTGTGAATCCTGTCATTCCTGGAGTTTAGAAGGATCATTTGCATCAGTACACTACACCCGCTCCCCACCACAGTCTGCGTCCCCGGTTTCAAAGATTCCCGCGAAAACAGTACTAAAGACAACGGTGTTCAATAACAAAAGTAAAACTGATTTTATTTTTTTGGAAGGGGGTGGAGGGGGTCTGTAACTGGAGAGGATAGTCATCCTTAACTGGGTAAAGAAACGGGGGCAGGTTCAGCTTCTCTGTACAGAAACTTAAGTCACTGGTTACCCTGCTCACTGTGGAACCTGGCTTTCAAAGCCTCCCGGATGCACAGGGCGTCCCGCTGGGCTCTTCTAATCACCCGGCTGTCTGGCTGGGCGTAATCAGATGCCAGGCTATTTGCCTCAACCTCCCACCCCGCCATAAAGGTCTCCCCCTTGCTCTCACACAGATTGTGGAGCACACAGCAAGCAGCTATAACAATGGGGATATTGGTTTCGCTGAGATCACAGCGAGTGAGTAAGCTTCTCCATCTCCCCTTGAGACGTCCAAAAGCACACTCCACCACCATTCTGCACTTGCTCAGACGGTAGTTGAAGAGTTCTTTTTCAGAGTCCAGGGCGCCAGTGTAGGGCTTCATGAGCCAGGGCATTAGCTGGTAGGCTGGGTCCCCAAGGATCACTGTAGGCATCTCCACATCCCCAAGAGTTACTTTGTGGTCCGGGAAGTAAATACCTTCCTGCAGCCGTCTAAACAGACCAGAGTTCCTGAAGACGCGAGCGTCATGAACCTTGCCCGGCCATCCAACGTTGATGTTGGTAAAACGTCCCCTGTGGCCCACCAGTGCTTGCAGCACCATTGAAAAGTAGCCCTTTCGGTTGATGTACTGGCTGGCCTGGTGGTCCGGTCCCAGGATAGGGATGTGAGTTCCATCTATAGCCCCACCGCAGTTTGGGAATCCCATCGCGGCGAAGCCATCTATGATGACCTCCACGTTTCCCAGGGTCACTACCTTTGAGAGCAGTACCTTGACGATTGCGTTGGCTACTTGCATCACAACAACCCCCACGGTAGATTTGCCCACGCCAAACTGGTTCGCGACAGACCGGTAGCTGTCCGGCGTTGCAAGCTTCCAGAGGGCTATGGCCACTCGCTTCTGGACAGTCAGGGCTGCTCGCATCCGGGTGTCCTTGCGCTTCAGGGCAGGGGACAGCAACTCACAAAGTTCCATGAAAGTCCCCTTCCGCATGCGAAAGTTTCGCAGCCACTGGGATTCGTCCCAGACCTGCAGCACTATGCGGTCCCACCAGTCAGTGCTTGTTTCCCGTGCCCAGAATCGCCGTTCCACAACATCCAGATGGCCCATTGTCACCGTGATGTCCTCGGAGCTGGGTCCCGTGCTTTGTGAGAGGTCTGTGCCCCTCTCAGAGTTCAGGCCCTCACCGCGGTGCCGTAGCCTCCTCGCCTGGTTCATCTGCATCTGCCTCTGGGAAAGGTGGATGATAACCTGCGAGGCGTTGACAAGTGCCACAACTGCAGCGATGGTCGCAGCGGGATCCATGCTCGCAGTGCTGTGGCGTCCGCGCTGTCACTGACCCGAAAAGTGCGCGAACTGATTTCCCGCCGGCGCTTTCAGGGAGAGAGGGAGGGCGGTAGTGACAGACGGATGACGACAATTACCCAAAAGCACCCTCGACCCTTTTTTTTACCCAGAAGGCATTGGCGGCTCGACCCAGAATTCCAATGGGCAGCGGGGACTGCGGGAACTGTGGGATAGCTGCCCACAGTGCACCGCTTCCAATGTCGACGCTTTCCCCGTTAGTGTGGACTCACAAAGTCGAATTACTGTCCTTAGTGTGGACACACAAGTTCGACTTTGCAATATCGATTCCACATATTCGATTTAAGTGAAATCGAAATACCCTCGTAGTGTAGACATACCCTAAGGCTTTGTGAGAAGGGGATGTTTAGTGGGGTTGTATTGACTCTGTTAAGGTGTGGATCATCTGCCATTTTAATTGGACTGTGTATTTAATTCTGTCAGAGGTGCCTTGAGCTGCTCATTGAGTGTGTGGTGGTGTTTTTTTTTTTATTTCAGTATAAAATATACAAAAGATATTACCATTGCAGGTTTTTTTATACATAATCTTTCACTTTCCTTACATTCAACAGCCTCTTTGCATTGCTTCTGGCAATACAAACTTTACAGACGTGATAGTGAAGCTGGAAGTATTACATATGTATTAATGCGCCAAAATGTCATGTCTATCCACTGTCTGTTTGTCTTCAAATCTACATATTTGCCATCTAATAACCTTTTATAAATTCTAAATATGCAAATTCATTGGATGCATGCTGATCAGTATTCAGGGAATGTATTGAGGTTATTCTTTTTTACTGTGAGCATGTACTGCCTTTTTATCCTTCAGGGATTTGTAACAATGACATTGCAATGCTCAGAAGAGATAAACAACATAAGCTATGCCTGGCGAGGACTAAGAGAACAGCTGGGTGATGAAATTGATAGGAAAGTGAACAGAATGTGTCTTCTCAAGGGAAAAATGGTAAGATGCAACGATCAGTCTTTATAGTTTTGCTTATTATAGTCTTAAGTTTGTAGATGTGTCTTCTTAAAAGGCAGGAGAGACTTATTCCCTCTACAGTTCGAGGCCTGATTGTCAAGTCACCCTTTCTCTGGTTGAGGAGGGGCTGGACATAGTAATCTTTGATCTAATAATGCAGCAGTTTATGGTCAGTGGGGTCACTATAGTGGAACAAGATACTCTGTTGAACTGAAATGTTGAGGGAGGGGCTTAATTTATTTTTTAATGTAAATATCCAAACAGGTAAACCACTAAATGTAGTGGACACTGGCATAGGTGCAGACTCCATGGGTGCTTCAGGGCTGGAGCACCCATGGAAAAAAATTAGCGCGTGCTTAGCACGCACAGGTAGCCAAGCTCCGCGCCTCCTGTCCACCGGCAGCCCCGCTGATCAACTCCTCCCTCCAAGCGCCTCCTGTACTCCACAGAGTAGCTGTTCCGGGGAATGCAGGAGGCACAGGAGGGAGGCAGAGGAGCAGGGATGGGGCGTGCTCGGGGGAAGAGATGGGGAAGGGCAGAGTGGGGGTGGAGCCTGGGGTGGGGGCTTGGAGGAAGGGGTGGGGTGGGCTTGGGCAGAGGGCAGGATAAAGAACCCCCCAGGTAGAGAGGAAGTCAGTGCCTATGGACACTGGCATTGTGCTTAGTGCTCATAGTAAATGTCAGATAAATGGCTTTTATTGAAGGGATGCTGTCAATTTTGATATCACGCTTCTGTCAATCTTTTATTAAAAGTAACACCTAAAATTGAAAGACTAGAGAAACTTTTTTTAATCTCTTCAGGTTTACTTTGTGTGCTTGATAACGCTGTAGAGCAAGTAGGCATTTTTACCATTTCATCTTTATAAACAATTTTCCCTATGTGTATGGGTCACACAGCAATAGGGGAGAAGCACTTTTTTGAAAGGAAAATATTGTAAAGCCACAAATTGTGAGGACGACTTGGGTAGTGTGATAGACCCAGACCAGTTGGGAACAGCAGAGTAGTAGAAGGGAGATATACTGGCCACTGGATAAGCAGTTTTCTGTTCCCTGAGTGACCAGAGCAGGGGCTGCTCCAGGCTAATAGACCACCTGACTCCAATTAACCTGCTAAGAGTCAGGTGAGGCAGTTAAGCACCTGACTCTAATTAAGGCCTCTCTGATGCTATAAAAGGGCTCACTCCAGTCAAGCCAGGAGGAGCCAGAGGAGAGGAAGTGTGTGTGAGGAACTGGGAGCAAGAGGTGTGCAAGAAGCTGAGAGTGAGTAGGCGTACTGCTGGAGGACTGAGAAGTACCAGCATTATCAGACATCAGGAGGAAGGTCCAGTGGTGAGGACAAAGAAGGTGTTGGGAGGAGGCCATGGGGAAATAGCCCAGGGAGTTGTAGCTGTTGTGCAACTGTACCAGGAGGCACTCTAGACAGCTGCAGTACACAGGGCCCTGGGCTGGAACCCGGAGTAGAGGCGGGCCCGGGTTCCCCCCCAAACCTCCCAACTCCTGATCAAACACAGAGGAATTGACCTGGACTGTAGCTTCTATCAGAGGGGAAGGTCTCTGGACTGTTTCCTGACCCACAGGGTGAATCTGTGAAGCGAGCAAATCCGCCAATAAGCGCAGGACCCACCAAGGTAGAGGAGGAACTTTGTCACAGTAGGTATAGAACCAACTTTTTGTAGGCTGATCCATTTATAAAGATTGACTTCAAGGAAGAATAAAATTATAGACCAAATCACTATATTTTTTTCATTTTCATAAGTCTTTCTTGGCTTAACTTCACCTTTCCATTCAGCCTTTAGAATACAGTTGTATGATAATGCATTGGCATTTAGAAACTGTTTTTAAAGAAAAATCCTCTCCTACTGACTCCTGAGATAAGTATGGAGTCATATTTTGAAGGAAATATTAACTTTCAGAAGGCAGGGCTTCTGAATATTGTCAGAATTTCATACGTAGTTCACCAACTATTTTTTCTTGGTAAGTAATTTCCAGTTCTAAAATCCCTTTTCAGGACACTTATGGCACTAGACCTTTCTACTGTCAATTCTAAACTGGATTGCTCTAGTTCAGTGTCCCCAAACTTTTCAGGGTCACCCCCCCTTACTTCATCCGTTCCCCCTCCCTCTCCCCCCCCCCCCCCAAGCCAGGGCAAGAGTGGAGCTGCGACTCTGGGGAAAGGGGGGGGGGAATGGGACGGATGCTGATGGGTAAGGATACTGGGGCCACAGGTGAGGGCGCGGCCGGGAGCAGAGCTGGGTGGTGCTCCCTCCCTGCCCTGCGTGGGGGCTGGCCTGTGCCCCAGCCATGCCCCCACCCAACAGTTCTCCATGTGCCCCCCCTACGGGGGGCGCACCCCACAGTTTGGGGACCTCTGCTCTAGTTCTTTGTCTTTGTAAAGTGTGAATTTTTGTGATAGTATTTGTGGTGTTGCCTTCACTGATCTTGTGACCTACTGTTTTAGGATCCTTTCTTCCCTGACTGAAATAAACATTTAATGAAGTTTACATTCTATATTTGATTATTTAAATCCACAGTAAACGTATACATCTGTCTGCTTAGATCAAATGTTCCTTGTTGAAAAGAATTGACAATCTGAGCCACAAGAGACAGTGGACAACAATTTAGGAAAGGAAGAATAATATTGGTGAGAAGTAAGAAAATATGTATGGAAAGAAGTGGCTCTGCAGGAAAGAGAAAATGTTATCTAGGGAAGAATTGGTGAAGAACATGATGTAAAAGCAGGTGTGCTGAACTGCTTAATGCCTGTGAAATAGTTTGAGATCTTGTATGAAAGGCACTGTAGGTGTGCAAAACATTGTGCTGCTCCATGTGTCAGGTTTTTTCCAACGGTAAAATTGCTTTAGCTCCCAAATATTAAGCAAGTTAAACTTGACTTCAGAAAGTAAAAGTTCACAGATCCCTTTCATTAAACTGTCTCTATTCCCTAAAGGTTGTGTACCTTAACAAATACTTCAGTGTTACCTGAAACTATGGATTACAAGGTCTAGATTTTCTGGTATCCACTTGAAACTTTTTTTTTTTTTAGGGTGTGTGTTTTGATATTCCTGCAGTGGATCTTAGACAAATACAGGTATTCTCTTTATTTCAGTAATTCTTAATTTATGGTAGGGGTTCCCAAACATTTTCATAGTGTGGACCATCTTGTGGATCCCCTCCCCACCCTCCCTGTCACTGCTGGCGGACTGAACTCCGTAGCCAGAACCAGTTCTCACCATTACATCAAAAGCAGTTCCCTGTCATAACTTCATTTTGCCCCAAATCAAAATGGATTTCCTCCACAAATGATTTCTAAATCCAGTTTTCCTTTTGTCAGAATTGGTTCTCATCACTTGAACTTATATTCATTTCCTTCCCACTTCTACCTATTGCCCCACAATGTTTTTCACAAACTAAAATGGAATTCTCTCAATCCTTCCAGATCAACAACTTAGACAATTTTCCCTAATTGCAACTCAGGTTTTTCTTGCTCTTCTCCAAAAACAAATTCCTGACAATCAAATCTACTGTAATTATTGCTCCTTTGGGGGCCTGGTTTTCCAATTTTTAGGGTTCCCACTCCAGCCATTTCTTGCCCCATGCAGAGGTCCCCCAGTCTTCCTACCTTCATTCAGGATTGCGCCCCCAGTGCTTTCCTACTCCCAACCCCAGCATTGACTCAGACTAGAGTCCTAAAGTGGTGGCAGGTCCTGGTCCAGAGGTGGGTCTTGAGGGTGTTGGTGGCTCTTCCAGCTCCTTTTATAGCTTCACTCCTGTTTCAGGAGAGGGGGAAGAGATGCCGCCTCTACTTTTGAGGCTGCTCTATAACTCCTTACTAGCAGCTCCCACTTCATGCTGAGGCATCCATTCCTGGCTGGATCTACACTCAAGGCAATAGAACTATCTCCGGTTTCTCCAGTGCCTGACTAGTAGTGGTCCAGAGTCCTCAAAATGGGAACCTCTACTTTGTAGGACCCCAAGGGTTCCTTGATGCCATGTACTTGTACTATTTATTTCATGTGTACATTAAGTGGTTGTCTTTATGTACACTTTCATTTCTATAATTGAGACCTAGAGGTTTGTGATTTGTTTAACTCAGAACTGTTTGTTTTCACAAAATCTGGAATCAGATGTTTCCTATGCTTCATATTTTATTTTTAATTCCAGTCCAAACTTTTTAGTTAGTAGCAAATACAAACTAGTATTTAAAAATAAGTAGTTTTTCCTTGTTTGTGCTCAATTTTGCAGTTGCACAATTTTATAAAGCTGTAAAATGTACTGTGTTTGCTTTCTTGCAAGTTTTGTCTGCATGTCAAGTTCTTACATGTATAAAGTTCAAATACATACAGTATTTAATTTTGTTTTTACCAGGGAAAATGGCAGGATTCAAAACACTGGCATCTGACTGTGGCAACTCAATTACCTGAGTTGGCAGAAACCCAGCGAGAAGGAGGCAGAGGCTTCTACGACTCCAGGAATGGGAGGCGAGGTGGCAGCTTTAATAGAAACCGATTCAGAAATAGAGACCAGAAACGAAGTTTTGACTGAGCATTTGATTGCTAGCTCTAACAATAAAATTTGCAGAAATGGGACTAAAATATTTTTATCCACATTAAAAAAATGTCATGTTCATTATATGTTTGTGCCACTTACAAAATCTGTCATTCAAAATTTGTTTTTCCAGTATTGCTAGGGATGGCTGTATACAGGACCAATTCAGAGAACAACAGTTTAATGTATAAAAAAATATGCCTTATTATCTTCTCCACAGCTACGTCTAAAGAATATTCATCAGCCACCTCCACAGAGCCTTGTTTCAGGATGAGTCTTTTGCAATCAGAAATCTGGCTTGGGCTTACTACACCGTATATATCAAAATCTCCATTTGAATTGGTCTCCAGTGGAGACTGAAACCTGTCCATTTTCCAAAATAATTAAAATACTATTTCTACATGGTCATTTGTACATAGTGAAGTGATTGTTGGATGAATGGTATATGTTGCTTCAGTTGGAGAGAGTGTGGGATGTAACCTTGATTCAGTTCCCGTACACATGCACTATGATAGAATGCAATCATGTAACTAAATACTATTTTTTTCCACAGGGCCCCTGTCTCAATCAGTATAAAAAATTGTTGCTCCACTGGACATGAATCAGGGTTATGTAGTGAGTGAAGCTGTTGTCTGTAGGCCTCTTGCCTCATTTATGGCAGAAGTCAAAATATACATAGTAAATGAAGCAAGGGATTGCAGGAAAAGAGGAGTGTCTCATGATTGAGACAGTTGAATGCTGCTCTGGCTAACTGTATTTTATTCTCTGCTATAGAATTCATCTATGATGGGCAAGTCGTTTACATTTTCACAGCTGGTCACTGATTGTGTTCCTCGTGTTCTGGGTTTTGATGAGAGGCATGGGGCCAGATTTGCAGAAGTGCTGAGAGCTCACAGCTGTAACTAAAGTCAATTAGTGTTGTAAAAGTGCTAAGAACTATGAAAAAATCAGGCCCTGCTATCTTAAGTTAGCCACCCAAACTTAGTGGGCACTTGATAATTTTGGCCTTATTCTCTCCTCAGTTTCCCATCTGTAAAATGGTGGTAAATACCATCACCTGCTTTCACAGATGTGTTGTGAAGAACAAATTAATTGTTTGTGAAGTACTTTGATACTATATGAGCACTATAGAAATGCCCATGAAGAAAGGAATATTTTTTGAGTTCTTGCATATGCCTAGTTAACTGTAGGTGTGTATGTACCTGTGCATGGACAGTGGAGAAATTTTATCCCTAGTCATAGGCCTCAGGTGGTAGCCTCTGTGGTAGCCTTCTTGATGCTCATCTCATTTCCCTCACATCTAGTGAGTAGGGTTTAGAACAGAATAGTTTCTGCCCTGTCATCCTGACCATATTACCCCCTTCCTTAAATCCCTCCACTAGCTTCCACTTCTTTATCACATCAAATATAAGTGTCTGGTCCATACCTGTAAGGCCCTTTCTAACTCAGTCCAGCCCTTCTTTTCTACTTTCAGTCTGCTCTGCCAATAATGCTGTTCTCCAATCGTTACTTGTCTGCTTTTTCCAAATGACTTCCTTTTACGTGGAACACCCTTTCTGAACTTGTCAGTAAACCCAAGACCCTGTTCTTCAAATCCTTCTTCAAGATCTGGTTATCTTGTGATACTTATGGGAAACCGCCAAATACTAATGACTAGGTAGATGAGTTTTACCTATCTTATATTTTTTTGTATTTTTATAATAAAGTAAATGGACCAACTTGGAACCATGTATCTGCATGTATAGCTGGCTTATATCAATGTACATTTTTGTTAGTTTTCCTCCCTCCCCGTCCCTTCTAATTGTTTGTTACAGCCATTTGTAGCTAGTCTTAGAGTATAAGACAACCTTGAAAAATTTGCCAACTATCTGTACAGCAACTGAGCCAGTAGTGGCTCAATCCTGATTGGTGCTTCCTGTGTACTACTGGAATACTTACATTAAGAGAGGGTTTTTTGGGGGGGCAGGAACTTTATCTACTACTTTACAGGAATGATTGTCAATCTCTGGATCAAACCCTGCTATAGAGGTTGATGCCTTGGGAATACAGTAAAAAGGGAGTAATGCAATGGGGCATCAAGCACTGAATCTCTATAGCTGGTCCACTCCTTATTCTTTCCTCTCTGTCTCTCACATCCAGCCCTATTCCTCCCCCTCACACTCCAGGTCCCTGGGAGGGAATTGCCATTACAGCCTGGTGTAGGCAGGAATGCATGGGCCATGCACCCCTGCCCCACTCATGGCATAGGCTTTCTACCCAGTGTGCCACAGCACCTTGCCAGGCTGCTGAGGGCTCATTGCACCACAGACTCTGGATGCTGCTGCCAGTACCAGGGACCAGCCTCTCCACAGCCGGCTTTATGTACTCCAGGGTGGCACCATGGACAGCCTCATTCCTGGCCCCTGCCTTCCTTACCCTTCCCTGCTGGCTTGTGGCTTCCCACCTGTCACCAGTGCTGAGAGGAGCTGCCCCAGGTTCTGGCAGGCAGAGCAGGGCCTACCTGTGCTCCCTTCTAGCAGGAGCCCATACCTCCCCCACACTGCTCCTCTCCATACCTCTTAGCTGAAGGCTTCCTGTGATTCAGAGGAGCAGCAGTGGGTGCCAGTAGGGGTGCCGAGCTGGATCTGGGTCTCAGTCTTGTGACGTAGTTCCTGCTGTGTCATCATGTGCACTTGGTGTAAAGCAAGCATTGGTGAGTGGGCCAGACTTGATTGGTGGTGTGACCTGGCACAGAGGGTCACAATACTACTGAAATTTAGCCTAGCTGCCCATCCATCTGGCATTAGGATGGGGCAAGGGGCCAAGTTTCAGTGGTGTTGCAACCCTGTGTGCTACGTGCTGCTGTGCCAAGGATCTTTGGTACCAGAGCAATGTTCTTGACTGATCTGACATTATCACACCCTTGCTGGGGACCAAACACAAATAATGGCACATTCTCTTAGACCTAACTCAGTCTACTTATTATGATTTACCACTCCCACTGGCTCCTGTCCTCTTCAGAGGGCAGAGTTAAGGGATTGTGGTGTTGGGGGGGGGGTACCTTATCACTGTATTGCCAGCTTCTCAAAGGGTTAAGTATAGCCTCTCTCTGTGTTTTGGAATGACACATGGCACCACTCTGCAGCCTCAATTTAATGAAGTTTTTGAGCATTTAATTTTATAGAACTAGATGTATTAGTTTGCTGTCTGGCAAAGAGCTTGATTTCATACATGCACCATGCCTAGCACAGTACAGCTCCACTTTTCTTGATGGAGTGCAGCTGCAATAAAAATAATTGAGAGATGATTTTGTTTAGCATAGTATTTGACAAAGTCTCAGTGCCACAATGGTATTTAGGCTCCTAATGGCCACTGAAATCAGTGAAAGTTAGGAGCCCTAATGACTTTGTGGATCTAGGCTTCACACTGTAGCATTCCGCTTCCCTCAACCCTTCAGAGTTGCTCTATGCTAGAATCCAGGGAAGTGTGAGAAGGATGGTGGGATCCTAACTACAGACAGGGAGTAAGTCTTTCTCTGGCCAGTAAGGGTATATCTACATAGCAATTTAAACATGGGTCTGAGCCCGGGCTCAAGCCAACCCTCCCCCATGTCCACATTGCAATTGGGCTTGGACTCAGGGTCTGGAGGGTCTGAGCCCATGTTAAGCTGGGACTTAGGATCCAAGCTCTATTGCTTTCCTGTGTACATACAGCCCCTGGGTCCTGGAAGTCGTCTGGATGTATCCCACAGTTCCTTGGGGCAACTTTCTTAGTCCTCTATGCTGACAATCTGCAATGTGCTCTATTGTAAATGGAAGCCACACCTCCCTTTGAGGTCTGCATTAACTCTTTGTCTTCTGAACTCTGATTTGCAAGCACACTGTCAGAGAGCCTGTAGGGTTTTCAGTGGAGACTGATCTGATAAAGCCTTTTGAAAAGTGAGCTGCTTCCTGGGCACAGGAGCACAGTCACATATTGGTGAATCTATGCTTCATGATGACCTGGTGAGCCAGGATAATGTCCTGCTGGCCCCTGAATCCAGCTTGAGGATTGAGTGCAGCCAGCAGCAGGCTCCCAACCAGGCTCATAAAGTGACTCTCTTAATGAAACCAGTCCCAGAGCAGCAACAGAATCTCAGTTCCAACTTGGAAAAGCTGTCTGATCCCTCGACCCCCTCCCCCCCCCAGGAAGAACCTGCCGTGGACCCTGTTGTGAACCTGCTGGAGACAGAAGCTGCCCCAGAGCCCAGTAAAGTGTATGATTCAAATTAAAAAATTAGTACAATAAGAGGAGGGATTTCTACTTTTAAGATGTAATGAAAAAACACGAAGCCCCAACTATTAGTGGTTGACCAGTAATAGCAGATTGTATCACAGCATCCAGGCATCCCCCCCCTCCCCTGCCTCCCACCAAGTGGAGTTCAAAATGGTGAACTGGAATTTCAAACTTCCATACAGAGCTGTAAAGGTTATTTTAACTGTTAAGTCATAGAGGTTTGCTATGGTCATTCTTGTTTTCCTTTGAGTATTTGGAAATATGCCACTCTGCAATCACTCTTCCTGGGTCTATGCAGCTGCCTGTGAACAGTGAACTAAGTGTGTGTGTTGGGGAAACAATATTCTGTTTCCAAATCTATCCATTTCAGTTAGAGGTAATGCATGCAGGGGAGGATTAAAGCTGCAGCTTTCAGAGAGTTTTCTGTGCAGCAATATCAGGGTAAGCCATGGGTGCTCTAATAGAGCATCACGTTGATTCCATCATGGATTAGGACCCAATCCTGACTGTTGATAGCTGCAAATTTTCCCTGAAACAGGAACTCCAGATGGTTTGTCACATTGTGGAGAAGAGTGTATTTTCCAGGCTCCCCATATAGCTGATTAGTCCACTCCACTCACGAATGTGCTGTTCAATCACTATTAATTTGAATACTTCTGCTGCATACATTGCAAGTTTCCCTCCAGCAGCCTGAAATAACCTCTCTCTGCTACTAGGGCACCTGTTGTCAGATGCTCCTGGTGTGGTGCTCTGCTCTATTCAATGTTGATATCAATCAGCTGCATGTGTATGTTCCCTCTGTGTGCTGCCCCAGCTCTGCGCAGATAGCTGACACAGCAGACCCCAAGAGAACCCCCAATCAGGGCCGGCTTTAGGAAGTGCGGGGCCCAATTCGAACAGTTTCGACGGGGCCCCGGCAGGGATGACTAAAAAAAAAAAACCACGTAAAAAAACACGTGGGGCTTGTACTCACCGGGCGGCGCTCCTAGTCTTCGGCGGTGGGTCCTTCACTCGCTCTGGGTCTTCGGCGGCACTGAAGGACCTGCTGCCGAAGTGCTGCCGAAGACCCGGAGTGAGTGAAGGACCCGCCGCCGAAGTGCCGCCAAAGACCCGGAGCATCGCCGGGTGAGTAAAAATTAAAAAGGAGCCTCTAGCCAGGGAAGGGATTCTTGGCCACTTGCCCCCACCCCCATAGCCCTGCCACTGGGCGCGGGGCCCTCTTAGGCGCGGGGCCCGATTCGGGGGAATTGGTGGAATTGGCCTAAAGCCGGCCCTGCTCCCAATGACCACAGACTCTAGTAAGGTACCAGGTTTATTGTCAAACGAAGCACAGTAATAGTTCCCTCTAGACTTTACTCTAGAGGACATACTACGAATATGTGCCCCCTGGCAATGGACTCAGCTCAGTCAGTGGCGGGACTTTCCACTGCCCCCTAGGCTGGACAAAGACATCCACTCAGGGATGCATTCTTATACACAGGTACAAACAAGTTACACATCACTCCTGACATATTGAGGTGCAACCCCTCTACGTAGTAAGGTGCCGCCTCTCACCTTGTACATGTTGGTTCGAACAAAACAACTCTATCCATCATATTCCCCCTTTGGCCCTGTCATTGGGATGGGTCAGCTTGTTCCTTGTTATGTGTGGAATGTACAAGTATTGGAGTGTTCTGATATCTAGTGTTCAGTACCTTTTAGGTATGTATCTTTTTGCAGCATCAGCCCTTTCCTTGCCAACTTCTGTGAGCAGGGCCTGCCTCTGGCTCACAGCTTAACTTTGCTTTATGTTAGCAAAGTCCTGACCATTACTTTAGTTCAGGCCTCAGGCCTCATACTGGGCCTCTGATAAGGGTTTATGTTTCAGGGCCTCCTCTTACTACAGCACCACAAGACCTGTCATGTCTTCCAAAATATGAAAGGACTGAAATGACAGAAAACATTTTGCTGTTTATATAACCCTCCCCACCCATCCACCCACCCACATGGCAATTAGCACATTTTTATGAAGCTGAGTAAAGGTTTTAATTTTAAATTTACCATTGCCTCTGCACTTCTGTAACTACAATTAATAAGTCTGCGTCCACCAGAGACAGTGTGAGGACTGAAGCATCCCCTTCAGAATATGTGTAGGTTCACTTTAGAACTGTTATGTTGTATGTACTTGACATTCTACAGTTATTAATTCTGTGCTCCTCCACAGACCTACTTTAAACAAATCCTCTCTGTTTCTTGTCCTGTTTCAGGATCCTCAACCTACACTGCCTGTATTCTTCAGGAACTCCATCCTTGGGCCAACATACCCTCATAGACCATTCCAAAAGGAGGCGTTTCCTTGAAGAACTCATGATTGATGTTCTTGCAGGGCAGACCAGCTGTTCAAGGACCCAGAAGAAGAGGGATGAAAGACTGGAAAAACAGTATGCTGACAGGCAGGCAGAGAGGCTGAAGCCCAGCTGGAGGCGAGTGTTTCAGTGAAGGAGCAAAAAGAACAGGAGTACTTGTGGTACCTTAGAGACTAACAAATTTATTTCAGCATAAGCTTTCGTGGGCTACAGCTCACTTCTTCGGATGCATAGAATGGAACTCACACACAGAAGATATTTATACATACAGAGAACATGAAAAGGTGGAAGTACGCATACCAACTGTAAGAGGCCAATCAATTGAAATGAGCTATCAGCAGCAGAAGAAAAAAAACCTTTGAAGTGATAATCGAGATGACCCATAGAAGGTGTGAGGAGAACTTAACATGGGGGAAAAGATTCAATTAGTGTAATGATCCAACCATTCCCAGTCTCTGTTTAAACCTAAGTTAATTGTATCTAATTTGCATATTAATTCGAGTTCAGCAGTCTCTCTTTGGAGTCGGTTTTTGAAGTTTTTTTGTTGCAAAATTGTCACCTTCAAGTCTGTCACTGAGTGGTTAGAGAGGTTAAAGTGTTCTCCCACTGGTTTTTGAATGTTATGATTCCTGATGTCAGATTTGTGTCCATTTATTCTTTTGCGTAGAGATTGTCCGGTTTGGCCAATGTACATGGCAGAGGGGCATTGCTGTCACATGATGGCATATATCACGTTGGTAGATGTGCAGATGAACCAGCCCCTGATGTTGTGGCTGATGTGGTTAGGTTCTATGATGGTGTCACTTGAATAGATATGTGGACAGAGCTGGCATCAGGCTTTGTTGCAAGGATAGCTTCCTGGGTTAGTGTTTATGTTGTAAGTTGAAGGAGCAGGCACTTGCACAGCAGTAAAAGAAGGGAGGAATACAGAGCCCAACAGAGAGAACTGTTCCAGCAACTCCTGTCTGTAATGGCTGCAAGAGGACTGGGCAGGGCAACTAACCCCTGTGCAGTTTTCCTTCTTACAACTCTCTCTGGTGAAAACCTCCTTCTCCCCCACCACAAAGTGAGGGCTAAACCTGTAAAGAAGGGAAAGGAGAACTTGGGGGCCAGGAGACATGCAGTGATAGGGGGATTGTGTTGAGTAAACTATTTCCTGCCCATTTTGGGGAGGAGGGGGGGTTGGTTTTGTAATGGCAGTTGGCCTGCCCAAAATTGTGTGAGTGGGATTGGGTGACAGGGCAGGGATTACTTGATGATAACCTGTCTGTTCATTCCCTTTGGGGCACCCGTCATTGGCCACTGTCAGAAGACAGCATAATGGGCTTGATGGACCTTTGGTCTGACCCAGTATGGCCGTTCTTATGTACTGTTTACATACCTGTTAACAAATAAAGAATATGCTTTCAAGAAAGTTTATTGCTATCAGTGCATCACATCATACAGTCAGGATTTGCGATGAAGGTAAAAACATGTTATGGAGCAATTAAGCATGATAAAACAAACAGTATTCCTCTATTTGCTGCCCTCCCCCCCAACACAAATTTATTTTTCATGTTGATCAAGCATGATGATCAAGACCATCTCCCTCCCAAGAATGAGCCAGTTTTCCCACCCAGCACATTTGTACAGGTGCTATTCCCCCTCTTCCACTGGGCCATGCAAGTCCATAATGTGAGCACACAAAGCATCCCTTACATTTGCTGCTTGGGTGCAATCAGCTCCTGCATTGACAGCTGCACTTTCTGGCTGAGGGTACCAATTCTGTGTTCCCTTGCTGTCAGAGGTCCATTCAGGGGGAAATGGCTCACCTCTGGCTTCACAAAGGTTGTGAAGAGCACAGCAAGCCACAGTAATGCGGACTGCATTGATGACACTGACATCCAAACGGGTTTGTAAACACCTCCAACGTGATTTTAATCTGCCAAAAGCGCATTCAACAACCATTCTACACCTGCTTACAGTGTAATTAAACCTTTTTTGGCCAGGGTCTTTGACATCAGGGTATGGTTTCATTAACCAAGGCAAAAGAGGGTATGCAGGGTTCCCCAGAATAACTGTGGGGACAGTAACACCATTTATGTCAATGTCATTGGGTGGGAATAGTGTCCTAGCCTGTCCATGGATGTAGACTCCAGAGTGGCGAAAAACTCTGGCATTGTGAACTTTTCCTGTACAGCCCACATTGACATTCATAAATCTGCCTCTGTGATCCATTAGTGCCTGCATAACAATGGAGTAGTACCCTTTGCGATTTAGGTACTCATGTGCTCCTTGTGGAGGGCAAGCTATGGGCACATGACTCCCATCAATGGCCCCGGCGCAGTTAGGAAACCCCATTCTCTCAAAGCCAGCAATTACTTCAGGAATATCTTTAAGGCCCGCCACTTCGGGGTAAACCACACGCCTGATTGCCTCAGTTACCTCTGCCACCACTTTACCCACAGTTGACTTTCCAACCCCAAACTGTTTGGCAACAGACCTGTAGCAGTCTGGGGTAGCCAGCTTCCACACAGTTATAGCAACCCGCTTCTGGACTGGCAAGGGTGACCTCATGTGTGTCTCTTTACGCTGGAGGATGGGGGTAAGCTGCTCACAAAGCTCCAGAAATGTGGCTTTCTTCATGTGAAAGTACTGGACCCAGTGCTGGTCATCCCAAGTCTGCATGACAATGTGGTCCCACCAGTCTGTGCTTGTGACCCTGCACCAAATGCGGCGGTTTACACAGGGGACATCAGCGGTTATGCCAATTATACTGAGCAACATCTGCCACTGAGAGTCTGTGATGCCAGGGTACTCTTCCTCTTCTGCCTCCTCTTCCTCCTCCTCTTCCTGCAGATCCATCAGGAAATTAGTCAGGTACCTTCGGTGGGGCAGAAAACGCCGCTGAAATGTCCACCAGCGCCTCGTGGAAGCTCTGCCAGTTTCCTGACACAGAAGTGAGAGTGCAAGTAGGAGGAGTTCATCCAAAGGTGCCTCCTCCATGTTGCTGGCTCTGGTGGCTAGGAGTGCACAGACCAAAATGACTGCTAGGCAGCTTGGGGGGGAGGAAAAAGGGGGGCAGTTCAAGTTTCCTATAAGAAGCATGGTGGGCAGTAGAGTTTTCCCACAGTACAACACGGCCCTAGGGCTAGAGTGTCAACATAGGCAGGGGGAGGAGTGCCAGGCACTCTGGGATAGGATTACTTTGACTTGGATCTGTGCACTGCAGTGTGGTTGCCAGAGCCCTAGGCTCAAGCCTGAGTCAGAAAAATTTTAACCTAGGGTTAAAATGCAGTGTAGACGCTCAAACCCAGGGTTCCATAACACAGGTCAGCTGACTTGAGCTCCAAGAACCCTACCTGCTATGTAGCCACAGAGCCTGAGACAGTAGCTACACTGCAGGTGGGCGTCTCATCCCCCCAGCAGTGCGGGCTCGCGGGGAGTGGAACAGGCTTGTACGCGCGGGGGGGGGGGGGGGTTGCATCCCCAGCACCCACAAGCCATAGCTCTGCCCCGACGGAGGGTGTGGGAGCAGCACAGGGACGGTACGGCCCCGCCGGCTCCTTCTGAGCTGCGCCCCGCGAGGGGTGACGCGGGCGGCGGGGGCGGGCGCTGGGCCAAGGGGCGGGTGCGCGCGGGGGCCGGGCCATCCAAGGGCGCTTGATGGGTGCAGCGTGCCGCACGCTGCTGTACGGAGCCGGGCGGCCGGGCGCAGGGGCTGCGGGACTCCCCGCCCTACCCTCCCGGCTCGCGCGAGGACCCGGCTCAGCGCGACCCCCCCTCGCCCCCCGCTCGGCGCTACGGCTGCTCCAGCCCGGCGTTACAGCAGGCGGCGCAGCGCCCTTCTCCCTCGGCCGGCGCTGGGGCTGGGCCCCGGCCTTCATCCCCTCGCCTCACTTCCTGTGCGCCGGCCCCGGGGCGGGGCTCGTTCCTTTCACCGCGGCCGCCGACCAGCGCAGCGGCTCCGTGCCCGAGCTCCACGGGGAACAGCCGGAGGAAATGCCCGCAGCCGCCCTCCTTGCAGCCGACAGCGAGCCCGAGACCGCCCTGGAAGGCGAGGCCGCCCGGGCGGGCCGGAGGAGGAAGCACAAGGTACCGGCGGTGGAGGCGGAAATGTCGGGGAAGAGACGCCACCTAACCCGGGATCCCCGAGCGTGCTGGGGGTGGGGGCGTGAGCTGCCGGCTGGGCGGGGCCCGATCCCCGCCTGCTAGAGGGAGAACCGGGTCCGGGGGGTCCCCGCACAGACACGTGCTGTGCCCGGAGGCTCCTCGTGCTATTCGCCGCTTGGCCTCCATTGCTGCGCCACGTGGGCGCCTCGCCTCCTGATAGCGGCTGTGGGCACCGCCGGGGTGGGTGAGCGGAGACCTCGGCACCGCTCGTTTGCCGCTGAACCATCAGCGGCGCCCGCCAAGCTGCCATCCCGATGGTCTGCCGCATTTCTGCCCGCTTGTCAGTCTCCCAGGGGACGAGAAAGGTGCCAGCCCTGGGCTGTGCCAGACACGGCGTGTGTGTTCTCTAGCCAGAGGGGCTCCACCGAGCACGCCCTGCCTCCATCCCCGGAAGGTGTCTGGCGCCTGGATGAGTTAAGAGTTTCCAGCGATATATGGAGATTTCTAGGGTATATGTGTACTGCAGCTGGGAGGTGTGATTCCCAGCGAGGGTAGAATGGCTCGGGCTAGCTCTGCTCTAAGTAGGGCTCTATAAACAGCAGTGTGGTCCTTGTGGCATGGACAGTGGCTTGTGCTAGCCAGCCACCTGAGCTCAGAGCCAGGGCTTGGACTGGGACAGCTAGCATAAGCCATCACCTGTGCCACAATGTCCAGGCTGCTATTTTCAGAGCGTTAGTTTGAGCACTGCTAGTGTGAGTCTGTCTACTGATGCCGGTCATCACATCTCTCAGCTGCAGTGTAAACATACGGTCCTTTCAGATTATAACGTGTCCCCAGTTTGGTTATAGCACATTTATACATACTAATCGCACCCCATCCCAAATGTCTGTGTGAAATGGAGATCTCTAAATGTCAGTGTCTAGAAGCTCAAGATTTGGTTTAATATCTTGGTCCAGTGGATAGGATAGGGCATTAGACTGGGACTCAGTAGAGAGTTCTGTTCCTGACATTGCCATTAATCTGCTGTATGAGGTTGGGCAAATCACATCACCTCCTGCCTCTGTTTCCCCTCTCATCCTTTGTCTGTGGTGTCTGTTTTGATTGTACATGCTTTGGGATAAGAAAGATGTGCCTGTACAGTGCCTAATAAAATAGAGTTCCAAACTCATTTGGGGCCTCTAGGGGCTTCCGTCATACAAATAATAATTACATATGGTAATCATGAGTGAGTAAACAGGTAGGTGCATATGACACTAATTTATCCACTATTCACCTAGGAAGAATCTGGTTCTCCTCATATTCAATACTTAGTATTCAGTATCAGTCTTCAAGTAATCTGACTGAAAATCCTCTTGCAATAGGGGATGGTTTAATTAAAATGGGGTATGACCCTGCTGGAGAGATTCTGATGACAAAGGAATCCTGCTCTCCCTGAAGAAGATCAGGCATCACAGACAAAAAGTCTAAAGACATTTTACTTTTCTTTATAGACTTAGACTTTTTTGTCCTTTTCTGTTTGATGTTGTTGTCTCTCTGAAGGTTAAAAAGGAGAAGAAATCTAAACGCCGCAATAAATCCAAGGAGCTGAAATCCCAAACAGAGGAAAATGAGCTATCTGAAGATGACCTTGAGCCTCCTAAACCCAAAAAGAAGAAAAAAGTTAAAGAAAAAGTGGATCTAGAGATTGAAGAAAACAGCCCAGAGGACAAGGTGAAATCCTCGTCCATGAGCAATGGCGTTGTCCACTCAAAAGCTCAGTGTAATTCCAGCGAAGCATCAAGTGCGGAATATGACAGTGACCAAGAGCCAGTAAAGGTACACACTGAAACCCTGAATTTTACCTGCTTTAAAAATGTAATCTACCAGTCTTGCTTGGTGGAAGTGCTCAGCACTGCTAGGAAATACCTTGTGTGTCATCCCTGGTCCTAGCAGAGGATAATAGATTCTGTGCTGTACCTATAAGAGGCGCAGCACAGAATTCACAGTCCAGGAGGAGGGGATGCTAAAGTGGCTTTAAGTTTAATCAACCTTTAAGCTCTCTTGTTTCTGGTCTGCTCTGGTGGGTGGAGCAGCCCTGATGTACCTTGGGCTGCCTACGGTACAGCCTGTCCCCAGCTGACTGTAGGCAGCAGCTCTGCCAAGAATCTCTGCAGTGCTGTAGAGTCCACATTGCCCTCTCCCCCCCACCCCCATCTCTACCAGGGTTTACAAATGGGTCCTCATAAGTCAGTTTATGGCTGTATTCCTCAGTTCTTGCTCTGGAAACAATTCTCCCCATGCCAGGTCCAGGGCTTTTAGACCCCTTTGCCCTGCAGAAAGGGGTCAAAATGCAAGGGGGAAATCTCACCATTGATCTGTAAATCCATTTCCTGTCAAGGAAGGATATATATGGTTTGTTTACACAGGTAAATTTACTGACATGATCATACTGGTATAACTCAATGTAGTTGTATCTTATTCTGGAATAAGAGTGTGCACTTGGGGAGTTACGCTGGTATAATTAAGACAGTAAATTTTCCTGTCTAGACAAGCCCATAGCCTCCATGCCAGAAAATATCTGTCATTCATCTGAATTCATGCATCAGGCTGAGAAAGGAATATTACAAAAAGAGAGCACGCCACTTATGGGAATGAGCATGGAGTGCTTTCAGTTGCTCTCTTCTGTTTGATCAGAGTCTTGACCACAAGTTTCAGAGAGACCTTGCTCACTGAGTTCACCGCTTGTATATATTTCTGGGTCTTGCAGCTCTTCTATTTATTGCTTGTTACATAGGGAAGTATATGTCCACAGTAGAGTGTTTTTGTAGATCACCTGTAGTTTGTTTTCAATTTCTGTAGCAGAAGTTGGGTAGCTAATTTCAAATCAGTCAATTTAGTGGATAAGTTAAATTAAAATATTTATTTGCAAATCTCTGCGAAAGTTCCATCATCCAGAAATGTTCTTTACTGGATAATATATGCTAATAGTGAATATGTGTTTGTTTTTGTTTCTTCTGCATTTGGCTTAACAATTTTCTAATGTTTTCCAGAGGTGAGTTAAAAAATATTAATTAGCAAAAGGAACACAAATAGTCCAAAAAAGACATACCTTTTAATGCCAAGTGTATACACACAATGTAATAGCAGCCTGAGGTGCAGGGGCCAAAGGTGGTTGCCCTGCATTTATCAAGGTTGTAAGATGACTTTGAGGGTCTCCTTTTTCCCCATATACACAGAGGATCATGGGTGAGACGGTTCTGGAGAAGAGGTTTTTGTTTTGTTTTTTTTCGGTTAAAATTTTGTGGAACTCAGTAGTATAGTAAACTGATTGTCTCCTTATGCCTAATCTGCTGCTTTATTTTAATTTAACAGCAACTGACAGAAGAGGAGAGAGAAGGTGCCTTCTCTAATTTCTCTATCTCCAAAGAAACAACTGAGCTTCTTAGAGGTAACTTCTGTGGAGAAGAAATTTACTAACAAAAAGATGGTTCCAAATAGATCGCAAGTATCTTTTTAAATCCAGTAACTCCTCACTTAACATCCTCCTGCTTAACCTTGTTTCAAAGTTACGTCGCTGCTCATTTAAAGTTGTGCAATGCTCTCTTATAATGTTTTTTGGCTGCCTGCTCTGTCCACTGCTTGTAAGATTCTGTGGAATAGCAGCGACTTTACAAGGGAGCATTGCATAAGTTCCTCTTCTCCGCCTCCTCCCCCTCCCTCCCAGCGCTTAGGACTTTTTGGGAAGGTGGGGCGGGGAGGGAGCGGGGATGCAGCTGCTCCTGGGAGGAGGTGGAGTGGGGGTGGGAAGAAGTGGGAGTGGAGTGGAGTGGGGACAGGAGGAGGCGGGCCTGGAGCATCCCCTGGCAAAGTCAGTGCCTGTTCTTCTCAGAGGAAGCGGCCGCTGCTGCTGCGAAGGTACTTTCTAGCGTCCTTGCCTGCAGCGGGCTGTGCCTGTGTGGGGTAAGCCAGGGGCACTTCCCAACCACAGTACAGTATATAATGCCTTTTGTCAGCCCCAAAAAAATTTCCTTGTAACCTAACCCCCCCGCATTTACATTAAATCTTATGGGAAAACTGGATTCGTTTAACATCATTTCACTTAAAGTTGCATTTTTCAGGAACATAACTACAATGTTAAGTGAGGAGTTACTGTAATTTGCCCAAAGCCATTCTGTGTTAGTGACACAAGCAGGGATGGAAACCAGAATGCCTGACTCTCTCACCCCACTGTAACCACTAGGCACCTTTGCTCCCATTAATGAGGGTTTCACATTTACATGATTTCAAGTGCAGTCTCATCAAGGCAGAATTATTTCCTCTGTGATACAGTTGTTTCTAGGTATAAACTGTGAGAAGACTGTTGCTTGTTTTTAGGGCTGTCAAGCGATTAAAAATATTAATCATGCAATTAAAAAAAATCGTGATTAATCGCACTGTTAATAATATAATACCATTTATTTAAATATTTTTGGATGTTTTTTACATTTTCAGATATATTGATTTCAATTACAACACACAATACAAAGTGTACAGTGCTCACTTTATTTTTTATTACAAATATTTGCACTGTAAAAAACAAAAGAAATGGTATTTTTCATTTCACCTAAGACCAGTACTGTAGTGCAATCTCTTTATCATGAAAGTTGAACTTACAAATGTAGAATTTTTACAAAAAAAACCCCTGCATTCAAAAAGAAAACAATGTAAAACTTTAGAGCCTACACGTCCACTCAGTCTTACTTCAGCCAATCACTGAGACAAACAAGTCTGGTTACAATTTGCAGGAGATAATGCTGCCCACTTCTTGTTTACAATGTCACCTGAAAGTGAGAATAGGCATTCACATGGCACTGTTGTAGCTGGTGTCGCAAGATATTTATGTGCCAGATGCGCTCAAGAGTCATATGTCCCTTCATGCTTCAACCACCATTCCAGAGGACACGCATCCATGCTGATGACGGGTTCTGCTCGATAACAACCCAAAGCAGAGCAGACCGATGCATGTTCATTTTCATCATCTGAGTCAGATGCCACCAGCCGAAGGTTGATTTTCTTTTTTGGTGGTTTGGGTTCTGTGGTTTCCGCATCTGAGAGTTGCTTTTTTAAGACTTCTGAAAGCATGCTCCACACCTCATCCCTCCCAGATTTTGAACAGCACTTCAGATTCTTAAACCTTGGATCGAGTGCTGTACCTATTTTTAGATATCTCACATTGGTATGTTCTGTGTGTTTTGTCAAATCTGCTGTGGAAGTATTCTTAAAACAAACAATATGTTCTGGGTCATCATCCGAAACTGCTATAACATGAAATATATGGCAGAATGCAGGTAAAACAGAACAGGAGACATACAATTCTCCCCCAAGGAGTTCAGTCACAAATTTAATTAACGCATTATTATTTTTAATGAGCATCATTAGCATGGAAGCTGTCCTCCGGAACGGTGGCTGAAACATGAAGGGGCATATGAATGTTTAGCATATCTGGCACGTAAATATCTTGCAAAGCCAGCTACAAAAGTGCCATGCGAACACCTGTTCTCACTTTCAGGTGACGTAAATAAGAAGCAGGCAGCAGTATTTCCCGCAAATGTAAACAAACTTGTTTGTCTGAGCTGAACAAGAACAAGAAGTAGGACTGAGTGGACTTGTAGGCTCTAAAGTTTTACATTGTTTTGTTTTTGAGTGCAGTTATGTAACAAGAATAATCTACATTTGTAAGTTACACTTTCACGATAAAGAGATTGCACTACAGTACTTGTCTGAGGTGAATTGAAAAATACGATTTCTTTTGTTTATCATTTTTACAGTGCAAATATTTGTAATAAAAATAATAATATAAAGTGAGCACTTTGTATTCCGTCTTGTAATAGAAATCAATATATTTGAAAATGTAGAAAAACATCCACACATATTTAATAAATTTCAATTGGTATTCTGTTGTTTAATAGTGTGATTAATTGCAATTAATTTTTTTGAGTTAATCGACAGCCCTACTTTTTTTCTCCTCTCATTAGCATTATGTTGTGAGATTGTCACTTACATTGTCTACTGTAACTTCCATGTCTGTTTCTGCATACTATTTTCTGAAAAACTATCCCATTTTATATTTAAATTATCTTTATTAAATCAAATTTATAACTGATCATCTATCTCAACTTTTAGATCATTTGGCAGTTTTGATCTCTTCTCTCTGGCATTCTGCTATCCTAGATTAGTATACTCTGTGAATTTAATCACAATGGAGTTCACGTTACTCTGATAATTGAGTATTAGTAGAGTTTAAAGCAACGCACAGGAATCCATTTAAAACTTTCCTTGTTCTGAAGTCACACCATTAATAATTTGTATATACTACTGGCCAGTTTTTACCCACCCTAATGTTTTCCTCTTTGTACGGCATCTTTCAAACTTCTCCAAGTTTTAATGTGCGTCTGTGTTTAAAAACAAAAAAATCCCACAACCTTGACTGATATCAAAGTCAGTTGCATGTACTGTTGCTTTCTGTACCAGACGTAGCAAAAAATAGTTGTTTACCCCAGATATCAAATCTTGCTCCCAGAAAAAGATAAAAAAATGCTTTGCCAAGTATAATAGAAATGAAAACAAATGTGTATTTATTGTTTGCACCCACTTGCAGATGCAGGACTTGCCATGATCTGTCTCATGAAATTGGTTTGCTTTTCATTATCATACAAAAGGGCTTTCAGGTGTCTATCTCAGCCCATTGTGGGTTCACAGCACCTTTTAATAAAGGTATATTGAACTGTCTTGCAGCTCGAGGAGTAAAGTACCTGTTTTCTGTGCAAGCAAAGACCTTCCAGCCCATATATGATGGCAAAGATGTGATAGCTCAGGCTCGAACTGGAACTGGGAAAACGTTTTCTTTTGCTGTTCCTTTGATTGAAAAACTTCAGGGAGACACACTAGAGAGGAAGAGAGGCCGCACGCCAAAGGTAATTTAGCCACTTAAGGGTTCACTGATGGCTTAAATTATGGCAATATTTGAAAGTGATTTTATAATTGTTTTTGGTTCTTATTAAAAATATCCCCTTCTTCCTTCCCACTTACTCGCTTTTTTAAATGTTCCTTCTGATCCTGGAACACATTCTTCAAAATAAGGTTTACAAAGTGACACTTCTTCGTAGTATCCTAATGATGACAAAATACATGGCTTTGTGATTCTTTGTGATTGCATTCATTGTGTAATATGCCTTCCCTCTTTTCAGCCTATCTGCTGTATTCATATGAGCATATACAAACAGTCTGCTCTTAGCTGCCTAGTGAGCAGGTTTCTTGTATGGTTTGATACCTCTCCTACTCATAAAAATGAAGCAGACCAGCAAACTGGTGTTATCCCAAATCATTCTTGCCTCTGCATATAAACTCCAGGATGATACTTGCTTTTTCCCTCCACATTGGGACAGCTTAAGTTATGATTTCAAGTCCTGGCATAAATGTTCTTTATGCTTCTATTTAAGCAGGTGATTTAACTGATAATGCG
The DNA here is from genome assembly GCF_028017835.1 of Emys orbicularis. Lineage (NCBI taxonomy): Eukaryota > Metazoa > Chordata > Testudines > Emydidae > Emys > Emys orbicularis. The sequence continues at coordinate 45,393,765 of NC_088689.1, read as the reverse complement.
CTATAAAGGGGTATTGTCAAGGTTGGTCTGTTGATAGTTAGACCAACCAGCTTCGTTGCGGTTGTGGAATAAAAACACATCTCTTCCATCCTTCTGCCCTGCCTTTAGAGTAAACAGTATATAATATTGTCTGAAAGAGTATCAACTGGTGAATAATATTCTTGAAAATATCTTTTAACTCTTATAGGCTAACAATTGCAATTCATTTGGGAGGTGGGGAGAGTGATCGCTCACTAGAGTGCTTCAAACGTCAGTGTTTTATTTAAAATAAATTAAATAGCAGCTCTCTTGTTATCCCAAAATTTTGGTTCATGCACCTTTTTGTCCTTTAATACTGAACTGTGCCTTGGTCGTCGTCATAATTTTAGAAAATATATAGATTTAGAGAGCTATCTTATTGTGTACAGTTCTTTTTGGACTATCTTAATTGTGCTGTCCTCAGCTGTTAAATCTGGTTGCCAGTCAGGAACAATGAGGCAACCTGATCTAGATAAATGAATACAGGATTGGGAGTCAGAAATTCCTGATTTTATAATCCCATTTCTGTTGCTGACTTGTTGTGTAGCCTTGGGCAAGTCACTTGACCTCTTTGCGTCAATTTCTTGGTCTGTGTTATGAGTCAGACACTTACCTGTCTTTCAGAGGTGTTTGAGAATTAATTACTAGTGTTTTAAAGTATTTCAGACTCCTAAATAAGTGCGAAGTATGTTACAGAAACACTGCTGTTACGCAAGAAATATCAATGAAAGTTACATTTTTAAAAGGCTTCATTAGGTGTATTATATAATTCAAGGCATAACTATGGTGTAACTATTGCTAAACATTTAGTCGGCCTTAATTCATCCTCCTTAATGTAGGGGAGGAAAGTGAGGCAAAAAGAATGGTCTGCACCATACTTCTGAAGGATCCGGAAATCCTAGAGAGATCTCTCTAATTCTATTTTCTGTACACTGTCATTTAGCAATGATACCAGAGTAACTGTTTTTATTAATCGTATTCTTGGTGCTTAAAACCTGGTTATGCTAACCTACGTGTCCTTGAAATGTGATAGCAACAAAATGGACATAGCAAAATAACTGTAACAGCAAGAATTAACACTGGATAACTAAGAAATTTCAACTAATAACCTGAGCAAATAAATGAATAGTAAATTTAAAAGTAAGGGTTCATGTAAGTGTGAGGCACTTTATCTAACCCATTCTGTGGGACATGTGACCCATACAATTGCAGGGGGCTCTGCTGTGATTAGCTCTGTGACCAAGGTTAGTGGAAGGGGTCAGATCAGCTTTCAGTATTGCATAAATCTGGGTTCTGCCAGCTTTGACCCAAGCTTTCTTTGAGGTCCATAGCGCTGGATAGCTCATTGTGGCTTCCAAGTCAATATCAGTGCTAGCTTGGAGAAAGCTATGCCTGTTCTGCTTGTTCGTACTGTTTATGAAAGCCATGATGTACCAATTTACTTCTGGCTGAGAGTGTGATCTGAATGATGAGCAGGAACTTGGATACCATTGTGATGAATGTGGCATAAAACCACAGGTGATTACAAACAGGAGAAAATTCAAGGGGGCAGTGTCAGATCAACTTTGCAGCACAACTTACCTGATAGGGTGGGGAATTTGGTACCAATCACCAAGTGGCTGCATTTCTGACGGTTTTATCATTCTGTCCAGGTGCTAGTTCTAACGCCAACGAGAGAGCTGGCAATCCAGGTAGCCAGGGACTTTAAGGATGTCACAAAGAAACTCACAGTGGCTTGTTTTTATGGAGGAACGCCATACAATGGACAAAGTAAGTACATGTTTAGAAGTCGCTTTGATATCAGCTCTTGTTTCGTGAGAATCATTCAGGGAATAAAACTGGCTATTTTCCTTAAGGTTTCACTTCAGTAAAAAACTGAAATTATTTTAAAAAGAAAAGGCAGTTCAAGTTGGCTCCATCTTTACTAAAAGAATCCCAGGGGATCTCTATCGAAATGTATAATTTATTTTCTTCAAAGGTTATAACATTTCTTTTAAATTTATAAAGAAATAATCTTGTTCCTGAGTGGATGAACGCTAGGGCCAGATGACTGTCCAAGGAAAGCAGAGTGCTCATTTTAAACTCCAAGTGATGGCGTTCCAGTTTAGAGGGTAGTGAAACTGAACAAATCAATCCAGTTCTTGTCTATTCATTTGTCCCTGCCATCTTGTAATGTTGCTTTCAGCTTCAGTAGTTTGTGGCTCAGATACCTCTAATGTGATTGGAGAGTATGTTAAGGAGCTCAGCCTTGAACTTGCCACTTGACGTCAGCACTGTAGAGTTGACAGCAAGAACTGCAGAAGAAATGATTGGATATTTATTTATTTATTTTTAAATAAAAAAGTGACAAAGTGGGAACTCAGTTGGGAGAAGAGACTGTAAATTATGATGAAGTCCTGATGGTGTTAAATGCGAATTGAATGAAAATGAAGATTTTGGCGGAAGGCATTCTCATTAAGTTATCAGTTTTGGTTTTAGGATAGCAGTCCTTATGGAAAGCCACAGATCACCGCCAGACTCCTTTTACTTGTGACCTAAACTGATTTAATCCTGTCTCCAAAAGTAAAAGGTTAGGGCGTTAACTACCTAGAGTATTACTGTATTAGAAGTATTACTGTAAATTGATAGTAGTTTACCAGCCCTAGAAATTCTGTGATCTCTAAGCATTCTTACACATGTGCTGTTTTGCTGCCCTTTCTTCCAGTTGAACATATTAAAAACGGCATTGACATCTTAGCTGGGACTCCAGGACGAATTAAAGACCACCTTCAGAATGGCAAGCTGGACCTTTCCAATGTGAAGCATGTTGTTTTGGATGAAGTTGATCAAATGTTGGACATGGGCTTTGCTGAACAAGTGGAGGAAATTCTAGCATTTGCTTACAAAAAAGGTAAATACTGAATTTATGTGAGTATTGCATTGTCTAAGAAAATTTTTCTGATATATAAGTGTGTGTGTGTGTATATACTGGAATACTTTTTTGAAGGAAATGGTGGAAGCCTTATCAATTGAAACATTTGAAACTCACATGGTCAAAGCACTAGGAAATATTAGAACAAAAGAACGGCCACACGGGATCAAACCAAAGGTCCATCTAGCCCAGTATCCTGTCTTCCGACAGTGACCAGTGAGAGGTGCTTCAGAGGGCATGTACAGAACAGGCAATTATTGAGTGATCCATCCCCTGTCATCCATTTCCAACCTCTGGCAGTCAGAGGCTAGGAGCACCCTAAGCATGGTGTTGCATCCGTAACCATCTTGACTAATAGCCGTTGATGGACCCATGAACTTATCTAGTTCTTTTTTGAGCCCAGTTATACTTTTGGCCTTCACAATATCCTCTGGCAATGAGTTTCAAAGGTTAACTATGTGTTGTGTGAAGAAATACTTACTTTTTTTTTTTTTTAACCTGCTTCCTATTAATTTCATTGTGTGACCCCTGGTTCTTGTGTTATGTGAAGGGGTAAATAATACTTCCTGATTCACTTTCTCCACACCATTCATGATTTTATAGACTTCCATCATATCCCTCCTTACTTGTCTCTCTTTCAAGCTGAACAGTCCCATTCTTTTTAATCTCTCGTCATAGGGTATGTAACAGTTACCATTACTCATTTTTGTTGCACTTCGCTGTACATGTTCCACTTCTAATATTTTTTTTTTTAATGGGGCGACCAGAATTGCACGCAGTATTTGAGGAGTGGGCATGCCATGGATTGATATAGTGCATCATGATATTTTCTGTCTTATCTATCCCTGTACTAATGGTTCCCAACATTGTTAAATTTTTTGACTGCTGCTGCATATTGAGCAGATGTTTTCAGAGAACCATCCACAATGACTCCAAGATCTTTCTTGAGTGATAATAGCTAATTTAGACCCCATCATTTTGTATGTGTAGTTGAGATTGTTTTCCAATGTGCATTACTTTGCATTTATCAACATTGAATTTCATCTGCCATTTTGTTGCCCTGTCACCCAGTTTTGTGAGACCACTTTGTAACTCTTCACAGTCTGTTTTGGACTTAACTATCTTGAATAATTGTATATTGTCTGCACATTTTTGCACCTCACTGTTTACCCTATCTCTGGATCATTTATGACTATGTTGAACTGCACTGGTCCCGGTACAGATCTGTGGGGGACACCACTATTTACCCCTCTCCATTCTGAAAACTGATCATTTATTCCTACCCTTTGTTTCCCATCTTTTAACCAGTTAATGATCCCTTCCCTCTTATCCCATGACCACCCTTGTCCACATGTTTGTTGACCCTCTCATAGAATTCTAATAGATTGGTGAGGCATGATTTGTCTTTACAGAAGGCATGTTGACTTTTCTCCAACAACTTGTGTTTACCTGTGTGTCTGATAATTCTATTCTTTACTATAGTTTTAACCAGTTTGCCTGGTATTGAAGTTAGGTTTATTGGACTGTAATTGCCAGGATTTCCTCCAGAATCTTTTTTAAAAATTGTCACATTAAAAGCTGATTTATGTGATAGGCTACATTTCATACATATGTTGTAGGAAATGATTTGCATTGATAGAGGGTGGACTACCTAGAGGTCACCTGCATCTCTGTTCCAATGCGTGTTGGTCCTGAGGGATCTGTAAGAATAGGCTGTGCATTTTGCAGTGACAGCTACTGAATGTTAAGCTGTCTTATTTGGAATAGGGCATCAAGTCTGTGTTGCAGGATAATATAGTGAATGTGCTGAGCATCATGCTGAAAATAATAGTAAACCATCAGTTGAGTTCCTCCTTTTATCTTGCTCTGATTCAAATATTGGGAATTTTGCTATTGCTTAAATGGGGAGCAGTTTTGGTCCTGTTGATACTTAATCAATTTTTTCCCACTTTTAATCATTATACTTTGGTTATTGTAGCTGATCAGTATTAAAATAACATACTTCTCCATCTCCTATATAAACTTATTAGCCTTCTCAAAATTTTGAAAATTATGCTTATTGCTTTATAACTAGTCATTATAACATGGAATCTGTAATGAAACATCAGTTCTTATGTTGTTATACTACTTGGATTATTGATAGTGATGTGTTGTTTCAAAGATTCTGAAGACAACCCCCAAACACTGCTGTTTTCTGCAACTTGTCCACACTGGGTGTATGATGTGGCTAAAAAATACATGAAATCCAGATATGAACAGATTGACCTTATTGGAAAGAAGACTCAAAAGACGGCTATGACTGTAGAGGTAAGTAGTTTTGTTACTGAGTAGTATAGGTGCTAGGGATACATAGTATGGATAATATGGGTTATGGTTCTGACCTTCAAAAGGTATGATATTACAGTAACTAAAGCTTAATTTTCTTTTGGCAGTGATTAAAATTAACATAAAGCTTTTTGTAAAAACAATTTTATGTGGGAAAACCAATATTTTTGTTTTCTTAGGTTTTTTTATTTATTTTAAATAAAAACCTAAATATTTTAGAGGATTTTTTTAAATCAAAATGTTGTCTTTGTGTAAAGAAGTTTAGCTGATATCCTGCTGAATTACAGCAGATATAACATAGACATATTTTCTTTCCCTAACAGCATTTGGCTATAGAGTGTCACTGGTCTCAGAGAGCAGCAGTTATTGGAGATGTCATTCAGGTTTACAGTGGCAGTCATGGACGGACCATCATATTTTGTGAGACTAAAAAGGATGCAAATGAACTGGCCCTGAATGCTTCTATTAAACAGGTATTGATGTCTGAAAAGGTAGTCATGGTTGTAAACATCAAGGCTAGAAGTTCCTGAAATGAAGATGGGAGCGCAGCCATACAAATAGAATTTTATGGTTGTAGACTTCATGTTTTGTCAACAAGACCATTTTTTTAGACATTTCAGAAAGCTGCAAGTTTCTCCTTGACCATAACGATGATAACTTCTTTTTGGCTGCAAGATCCTTGGAGACAGGAACTTTATTTTTTGTGATTTGTACAGTGCAAAACACATTGCTGACACTATACAATAAGAAATAATAATGGAATAGACCTCACAGCTGTTTGGATTCCTGATTCTTACAACCATGCATCATCTGCATAATGAGTATATGGGATACAGGGTGTCCTATAAACACAGTATGACATTTACCCTAAGACTGAAAGGCCTACTCACCCTCTTAAAAAAAAACAACCTCTTGAGCCATTAATTCAGGCCTTGTAGAGTATATTGAGCAGGCCTTCTGCACATAGATGAAATTTACCCATAATGAATAATAATCCTGGATTCTTACAGAGCAAATATTGTTTTGATGTTGAATGTTAAAATCAAGGAAAAGAGGGAATTGGGGAAGGGCAGATATATTTAGTATTAAGTTAAATGTACAGGCTAGACATGCTTAGTTCTGTGGGCTTGCTTTTTTCTGTCCTACTTGTGCATGTAGAGATTCTGTGTAGTTCATTAACAGTAAACCAGCTAAATATGCTAATAACTTTAACAAGGTTGTGGAGTGACACACACACACAAACACTTGTGATTTTTATGCTAATATTAACCCTTTGAGGCTAGGTGAGTGTGAACATCTGTGTTGTATTTAATAAATTCTGCTTTTGCATACTGTATTGAGAATTCCCACTTCTAGATCCTGATCTCTTACCCATTAGACAAATTTAGGCACCACCTCTTTTCTTGCAAATACCAGAGGCAGTTCAGACTTGTCAGTTGGGCTTGGCCATGTCGCTGAAAACTTTGTTCCATATTCTCTCTTGCCTGTGGGGAGCTCTTCTGGGCAGGGAACTTGGTCTTGATTCTCATCTCATACTGGTGTTCTATTTTAAGTTTTTGTATCTTCAGTGGAGTTACGCCTGAGTTACACCAGTGAAAGTGAAATCAGAATCAGGTCTTGTCTTCATATCGCCTGTAAAGCATGTAGCACCACAGTTGGTGCTATCGACTGCTGTGAACAGTGTTTGGGGTTGTGAGGAACAGCAAATTGTGCCACCATTGTCATTGGGTTGCTGCTGCATAGATACCTGTGTTGGATGAAGTCTTAATGATCTGTTCTTTTGACAGGATGCCCAGTCATTGCATGGTGACATTCCACAGAAACAGAGAGAGATCACGTTAAAGGGTTTCAGAAATGGAGCATTTGAAGTTTTGGTTGCAACCAATGTAGCTGCCCGTGGTTTAGATATCCCTGAAGTTGACCTGGTCATACAGAGTTCACCCCCAAAGGTAAGAAACGGGTATGCTTTTTTGAATATTATATCTTCTGAAGCCCTTTTTCAATATTTCTAAATCTATTTTGAATTCCATGTATTTTTCCAGTGAAATTTCAGATTGTATGAATCCTTTATTCATAGATTCTAGGGCTGGAAAGGACCTCGAGAGGTCATTGAGTCCAGTCACCCGCCCTCATGGCAGGACTAAATACTGTCTAGACCATCCCTGATAGACATTTATCTAACCTACTCTTAAATATCTCCAGAGATGGAGATTCCACAACCTCCCTAGGCAGTTTATTCCAGTGTTTAACCACCCTGACAGTTAGGAACTTTTTCCTAATGTCCAACCTAAACCTCCCTTGCTGCAGTTTAAGCCCATTGCTCCTTGTTCTATCCTTAGAGGCTAAGATGAACAAATTTTCTCCTTCCTCCTTATGATACCCTTTTAGATACCTGAAAACTGCTATCATGTCCCCTCTCAGTCTTCTCTTTTCCAAACTAAACAAACCCAATTCTTTCAGCCTTCCTTCATAGGTCATGTTCTCTAGACCTTTAATCATTCTTGTTGCTCTTCTCTGTACCCTCTCCAATTTCTCCACATTTTTCTCGAAATGCGGTGCCCAGAACTGGACACAATACTCCAGTTGAGGCCTAACCAGTGCAGAGTAGAGCGGAAGAATGACTTCTCGTCTTGCTCACAACACACCTGTTAATGCATCCCAGAATCATGTTTGCTTTTTTTGCAACAGCATCACACTGTTGACTCATATTTAGCTTCTGGTCCACTATAACCCCTAGATCCCTTTCTGCCATACTCTTTCCTAGACAGTCTCTTCCCATTCTGTATGTGTGAAACTGATTGTTCCTTCCTAAGTGGAGCACTTTGCATTTGTCTTTATTAAACTTCATCCTGTGTACCTCAGACCATTTCTCCAATTTGTCCAGATCATTTTGAATTATGACCCTATCCTCCAAAGCAGTTGCAATCCCTTCCAGTTTGGTATCATCTGCAAACTTAATAAGCGTACTTTTTATGCCAATGTCTAGGTTGTTTTCATAGATTCTAGGACTGGAAGGGACCTCGAGAGGTCATCGAGTCCAGTCCCCTGCCCTCATGGCAGGACCAAATACTGTCTAGACCATCCCTGATAGACATTTATCTAACCTACTCTTAAATATCTCCAGAGATGGAGATTCCACAACCTCCCTAGGCAATTTATTCCAATTTATTCTTTGTTGATGAAGATATTGAACAGAGCCGGTCCCAAAACAAACCCCTGCGGAACCCCAGTTGTTATACCTTTCCAGCAGGATTGGGAACCATTAATAACTACTCTCTGAGTACGGTTATCCAGCCAGTTATGCACCGACCTTATAGTAGCCCCATCTAAGTTGTATTTGCCTAGTTTATTGATAAGAATATCATGCGAGACCATATCAAATGCCTTACTAAAGTCTAGGTATACCACATCTACCGCTTCTCCCTTATGCACAAGACTCGTTATCCTATCAAAGAAAGCTATCAGATTGGTTTTACATGATTTGTTCTTTACAAATCCATGCTGGCTATTCCCTATCACCTTACCACCTTCCAAGTGTTTGCAGATGATTTCCTTAATTACTTGCTCCATTATCTTCCCTGGCACAGAAGTTAAACTAACTGGTCTGTAGTTTCCTGGGTTGTTTTTATTTCCCTTTTTATAGATGGTCACTATATTTTCCCTTTTCCAGTCTTCTGGAATCTCTCCTGTCGCCCATGATTTTCCAAAGATAATAGGTAGAGGCTCAGATACCTCCTCTATTAGGTCCTTGAGTATTCTAGGATGCATTTCATCAGGCCCTGGTGACTTGCAGGCATCTAACTTTTCTAAGTGATTTTTAACTTGTTCTTTTTTTATTTTATCTTCCAAACCTACCCCCTTCCCATTAGCATTCACTATGTTAGGCATTCCTTCAGACTTCTCGGTGAAGACCGAAACAAAGAAGTCATTGAGCATCTCTGCCATTTCCAAGTTTCATAAGAACATACATAAAAACATAAGAACGGCCGTACCGGGTCAGACCAAAGGTCCATCTAGCCCAGTATCCTGTCTACCGACAGTGGCCAATGCCAGGTGCCCCTGAGGGAGTGGACCTAACAGGCAATGATCAAGTTATCTCTCTCCTGCCATCCATCTCCATCCTCTGACAAACAGAGGCTAGGGACACCATTCCTTACCCATCCTGGCTAATAGCCATTAATGGACTTAACCACCATGAATTCATCCAGTTCTCTTTTAAACGCTGTTGTAGTCCTAGCCTTCACAACCTCCTCAGGTAAGGAGTTCCACAAGTTGACTGTGCGCTGCGTGAAGAAGAACTTCCTTGTATTTGTTTTAAACCTGCTGCCTATTAATTTCATTTGGTGACCCCTAGTTCTTGTATTATGGGAATAAGTAAATAACTTTTCCTTACCCACTTTCTCCACATCACTCATGATTTTATATACCTCTATCATATCCCCCCTTAGTCTCCTCTTTTCCAAGCTGAAGATTCCTAGCCTCTTTAATCTCTCCTCATATGGGACCCGTTCCAAACGCCTAATCATTTTAGTTGCCCTTTTCTGAACCTTTTCTAGTGCCAGTATATCTTTTTTGAGATGAGGAGACCGCATCTGTACGCAGTATTCGAGATGCGGGCATACCATCGATTTATATAAGGGCAATAATATATTCTCTGTCTTATTCTCTGTGCCCTTTTTAATAATTCCTAACATCCTGTTTGCTTTTTTGACCGCCTCTGCACACTGCGTGGATGTCTTCAGAGAACTATCCACGATGACTCCAAGATCTTTTTCCTGACTTGTTGTAGCTAAATTAGCCCCCATCATGTTGTATGTATAGTTGGGGTTATTTTTTCCAAAGTGCATTACTTTACATTTATCCACATAAAATTTCATTTGCCATTTTGTTGCCCAATCACTTAGTTTTGTGAGATCTTTTTGAAGTTCGTCACAGTCTGCTTTGGTCTTAACTATCTTGAGCAATTTAGTATCATCTGCAAACTTTGCCACCTCACTGTTTACCCCTTTCTCCAGATCATTTATGAATAAGTTGAATAGGATTGGTCTGAGGACTGACCCCTGGGGAACACCACTAGTTACCCCTCTCCATTCTGAGAATTTACCATTAATTCCTACCCGTTGTTCCCTGTCTTTTAACCAGTTCTCAATCCATGAAAGGACCTTCCCTTTTATCCCATGACAGCTTAATTTACGTAAGAGCCTTTGGTGAGGGACCTTGTCAAAGGCTTTCTGGAAATCTAAGTATCAGAGGGGTAGCCGTGTTAGTCTGAATCTGTAAAAAGCAACAGAGGGTCCTGTGGCACCTTTAAGACTAACAGAAGTATTGGAGCATAAGCTTTCGTGGGTGAATGCCCACTTCATCAGTATGCTCCAATACTTCTGTTAGCCTTAAAGGTGCCACAGGACCCTCTGGAAATCTAAGTACACTATGTCCACCGGATCCCCCTTGTCCACATGTTTATTGACCCCTTCAAAGAACTCTAATAGATTAGTAAGACACGATTTCCCTTTACAGAAACCATGTTGACTATTGCTCAACAGTTTGTTTTTCTATGTGTCTGACAATTTTATTCTTAACTATTGTTTCGACTAATTTGCCCGGTACCGACGTTAGACTTACCGGTCTGTAATTGCCGGGATCACCTCTAGAGCCCTTTTTAAATATTGGTGTTACATTAGCTAACTTCCAGTCATTGGGTACAGAAGCCGATTTAAAGGACAGGTTACTAAGGTTAATAGTTCCGCAACTTCACATTTGAGTTCTTTCAGAACTCTTGGGTGAATGCCATCTGGTCCCGGTGACTTGTTAATGTTAAGTTTATCAATTAATTCAAAAACCTCTAGTGACACTTCAATCTGTGACAGTTCCTCAGATTTGTCACCTACAAAAGCTGGCTCAGGTTTGGGAATCTCCCTAACATCCTCAGCCGTGAAGACTGAAGCAAAGAATCCGTTTAGTTTCTCCGCAATGACTTTATCGTCTTTAAGCGCTCCTTTTCTATCTCTATCATCAAGGGGCCCCACTGGTTGTTTAGCAGGGTTCCTGCTTCTGATGTACTTAAAAAACATTTTGTTATTACCTTTGGAGTTTTTGGCTAGCCGTTCTTCAAACTCCTCTTTGGCTTTTCTTATTACATTCTTGCACTTAATTTGGCAGTGTTTATGCTCCTTTCTATTTGCCTCACTAGGATTTGACTTCCACTTTTTAAAGGAAGTCTTTTTATCTCTCACTGCTTCTTTTACATGGTTGTTAAGCCATGGTGGCTCTTTTTTAGTTCTTTTACTGTGTTTCTTAATTTGGGGTTTTACTGTGTTTCCTGTTACTGTTTCTCCCTCCTAACTGAGCAGTGGGCCTACCCTGTCCTTGATCTTCCTCTTGCTTCTAATGTATTGATAAAGTCATTTAAATTTATGATACTTCCAGTCTTTTACCTGAATCTGGTGTTACTCTTCCCCTCCAAGGTTTTATTTCTTCTTTGTGGCGGTCAGGGGGGTCACTTCATTTCCAAACAGACTTCCGAGAGCACAATAGAGCATCCCTCTGTGAAACCTTGTATTTCACACAGACTCTTTGCATTGGGCGAATCAGATTTGTTTTCTGATGTTGCAAGATTGGTTGCATTGGGTTTTGTTATTCCTCTTTTGGCTAGACACTTCTCTCTTTATTTGAACCTTGCTTTTCCTTTTTAATGTTTACTATCTTTTTGGATAGTTAAACCTGTTATGATAACCCTCCTACAAAAACCTCTTTATACAGCAGGAATAAGGGAGCTCGGTTTTATAAAAAATATCTAGAATGCTTTTAAAATTTCTAGATGTTTTGTGAAACCTTCTAGGCCTTTTAATTTTAAAAAACTTAAATGTGTTTATGTTAATTTTCATTTTTAAAGGATGTGGATTCATATATCCATCGGTCTGGGCGCACAGGAAGAGCTGGACGGACTGGAATGTGTATCTGTTTTTATCAGCGAAAGGAAGAAGATCAATTAAGACACGTAGAACAAAAAGCGGTAAGAGTCTAGCTTTCTTTGGGGTTTGTTTTGTTTAATCAGTCATTGAACATCTAAAAATACAGTGTGCGCATATATTCTTGGGGACCTCACAGTCAAGTGCTGTGTAAGGCCAAACGGTTCCAACCCGGAAATAGGCAGGGCCTAAAATGGTAATACTAGTCTTTGAAAAGTTTTTATGTAGTGTGCTGTGTTGTCTTCTGCAGGTTTTCTTATTCTTCAAATATAACTTTGAATATCCTTTCAAATATAACTTTGCCAAGGCTTGTTCATGTGAAACTTCATGTATATACTTGTAGCAGTTGGTGTCTGATAGATTGTGGAATGATTACATGTTCTTTCTGTGTACTACAAAAATCTATCTCTAAAGGAGAACTTGAAAGGCTGTTCTGAAAACAATGTCAAAGCATTGAAGGTACTGAATCAGTAATGTGCAGGCTTTTAAATTTACAAATTAAAATGAAATACTTGAAAATCCTCTCCTGTTTCACTTATCTGCCGAGGCTTGCATTTAGAGTTGTGTAATCCCTACAAAGATTAGATGGTAGAAATCCCACTTTTTGCATTTCTTGTTCTGTTTCAGGGTGTCATTAGCTGCTGAAGGCTAAACAGAGAATTTTGAACCCTAGGTTCTTTCTTTTTGGCATGTATTAAACATTCATCTTAGAACTTTACTTACTTCAGGAGTGTTTAATGGAAAGAGGTAAAAATTACACAATAAAAGTAGAGCCTTGAACCAACTGTTGTCTCAGTTCCCTGGCTTAATTCTGTCCCTCATGTTTTCAGTTTCCTTTGAGGATTAAATACTCTTGCTCTGTAGGATTAAATTGTTTTCAGTGTCAATCCATTGACATTGCACAAACTATTATACTGGCTTTTGGCGAAGATCATTGTTATGTCTAAATCTGATACGTCTTGTGTTGTGGGGCTACACTCTGATCTAATGAGTCTTTTCCATTTCTAATGTCTTTGATTCAAATATGTGATCATGACACAGGTACCCACACATGAACAAAGATAAGAATAATTTTAATGTGTTCTATTTTATACAAGAGAGGCTTTTTATAGTTTTTAAAATTATGGTTAAATAAAGATTGAACAAAGGATTTCCTGCTTAGGACTAGTAAGGGAATGGTGGCCTTGGAAACAGGACTTGACGAGAATTTGGTTCTGTTGAGTAATGTAGGGAAAAGACCTTGAGCTGTAATTCATTTTCTCTTCTCAATTTCAGGGCATTACATTTAAGCGTGTAGGTGTGCCTACAGCAACAGATATAATTAAAGCTTCCAGTAAAGATGCTATCAGGTAAGTTCATTATCTGTCCACAGTTACAAGATGTCTTGAACTTGTAGAAGAAAAATATTGATGCCAATATGGAGATGTAAGACTCAATCCTGTTACATATACAGTCATACATCTCTGTCTCTTATAAAATCAGTTGCCTTACATATGTACGCTGTCTGATTTTAGTAAGATATTAGCAGTAAGCCCATGTGTATTTCATCCCCTCACACAGCAAAATGTCCTTTTTAAAAATATATGTTGTTAAAAGTAACTTTCAGTTATAACCTAACTACAAGTAATAGAATAGAAAATTACTTACATATAGGGAAACTGACTTATTCCTAGCAGTTGCTATTGATTTTTAAGAATTGTTATTATATTTAGTATAACTAGAGTAGCCTTTTAGTTAATGTGTCTGTTGCAGCTCACACTCTGCATTTTGTATCAGATTCATTATTAGTGTTGCTGTTTTCACTCTGTTCAGCTTCAGTCCTAGCTTTGTACACATCTAACACCTAGTTGGTGGAAATCGCTTCCAGGTGGCATTTTCCTCATGCTTCCCTGCAGGGGCGTGCACAGGAATAAAAATTTTACCCCCTTTGGGGAAGGCACGTTCTGTGCTCCTGCCAGGACTGGAGGCGCTTGCTCTCGCCCTGGGGCCCCACTGGGGACCCTGTGCTCCCCTCTCCTACCCACCCCCACTACTGGGAACCCTGTGCTCCCCCCTCGACTGACCCCTTCCTTGCCTGCACCACCCCCAGAAACTCTGTTCACTGACCCGCTACTATTGATTAGGAGGATTTTTGCACCATATCATCTCAGCTGTTGATTGGTGGAGGCAGGGAAGAGGGTGGGGTGGATGAGCTCCGGAGAACGCGACTCCTGGAGGAGGGAATCTGGCTGCCCAGCACTGCAGCTGAGAGCTCTGCCTGGGTATGCACTGTGAGCAGACATCCAGTACGAAGTGGGGGTGGAGGGGACGACAGATACCCTCCCTAAATGGTGCCCCTGCCCTGGGGCCGGAGGAGCTTTCTCTTCCCCTGGGACCAGAGGAGTTTTCCCAAGAGAGATAATAATTGGTGGGGTCCATGCCCGTGCTTGGAAACCCCCCCGCCTCTCCCCTCCCCCCCCATTCACGCCCCTACTTCGCTGTCTTGAAAGCTTTTTCCCCTGCGTATTTGTGAGTGATGTGTTGATGCTTTCCATACATCATTTTCATACAAGAGAGAGGTGGTTTACCACTAGTCAGTGTCAAATATGACGTTCTTGAACATACATATCTGATACTTGTAAGTTTGGACCCAAATCAGCCTTCAGTTGTGCATCTACAACAGCCACTGAAGTCAATGATCGCTGCACCTATGTAACTGAGGGTCTCCTGTATCCATCAATAACTGCAGCGATAGGATCGACTAGCCAGCCAAATAGGCCCTTTCTAAATGTAATATCTATGACTCTTAATTAAGATGACTAGGTATAACATTTTATATTTCTAAGAATTTCCTTGAATACAGTCTAATAGTATGTATTTGCTGTATATCAAGAATAGACTTTGCCAGTGTAGTATGATTTAGAAATATTTGTTCAGTCTGAGATTAGCAGAGGTTTAATAATATAACTTGAGGGGCTTGATCTGGGGTTGTGACCACCCTGCTCTTCCCATGTTGCTAAATGGGACTGGGAGTTCCAGCATGGAAGAGGTTGAGAGCCATTTGCCTAGTGAGCTATTGGTATGCACTGCCGTGTTGGAGATGCAGGTTTAACCCCTCCACTTCCCTCCCCCAGCTTCGCTCCCTGTGTCAGTGGTAAGTGTCAGTGTGTTGAAGCAGCCTCCTCTGGGAGTGGGAAGTACTTTGCTCAGCTCATCAGTGACATTATGGTGTGCTACAAAAGGCCATTGATAGATGCTAAACAGGGATCTATTGCTCGTGATGAAATGATGGTCACTACATGATCTTCTGTGTGGAGCATAAAAGGAGGGAATCGGCTTCACTGGCAATACAGAGTATTCTTGGGGCAAAGGGCACTCTCTGCATATGTTACAGCCTTCTCTTGCGTGGTTAGCTCAAGATTTTCCAAGTGACTGTTTGGGTGCCAAACTAGGAGACACCTTAAAGAGGCTGGATTATCAGAGGATGGGGACTTGCCACTTGCAGAGTATCCGGCCCCTTTGAAGGTACCCAAGATTGGTGCACAAAAATTGAAGCACCCAACAATAACTAGTCACTTCTGAAATTCTTGGCCTTAACCTTTGAATTAGTCTTAACAAGTTAATGAAATTTCTCTCACACAATTGAATTTTGTAATGTTGGCTTTCTGTATATTGACCTATCAAATCTTTGCTGTAAATATGTAGGTTTTTGGATTCCGTTCCTCCTTCTGCCATCGACTATTTCAAACAATCAGCTCAGCGGCTGATAGAGGAAAAGGGGGCAGTGGAAGCTCTGGCTGCAGCACTAGCCCATATTTCTGGGGCTACTTCCATTGAACAGCGTTCCTTGCTCAACTCAGATGCGGTAAATAATAATGTTGCATGTCACTACTGTGCTCAGAGCACTGTATGAACTAATCCTCATAACACCTCTGAGAGAGGCGTAAATATTCTATCCATCTTAGAGAGAGAGATTATGTATTGAATGGTAAGCAGTGTTGCAAATTTACTGAATAAGTGTAACAAGGCCTGATGCCCTTCAGCTCCCTGTGTCTGAAACTAGCCCTCACCATCACTTTCTGGCACCGTTTAGTTATAGAGATTGTTGCCTCCATTCTCCTTTAATGAGGTACTCTCAAGTTGTTAGCGCAGTCCAAACAGAGCTTCCTTGTTGCTTTCCCAACTAGGTGCCTGAGCTGCGGCTATTGTCGACCTTGCATCAAATTCCAGTTTTCTTAACTAAAATCAAATCTTAGTGGCATAGTACAGAAAACAGAGGAACTTGAAACTAGTTAGTATATTTTGCTTTAACCGGCACTAAGAAAAGGACGCCTAAATTGTCTCAGATCTTAACTACAGAAAAGTGTGATACCATAATGGAAAACTTTAGTAAAGTTTCTTGAGCCAATAGGATGGTTTCTGCTGGTTTAGTCTGTCTTTCTGGAAAATGAAGTCCCAGCATATTTTAAGGAAAAAGAGTGTCCAGCAGGTAGTCTCTGGGAGTATCTTGTTACAGGAAAGACCCTGTAGAAAAAGCTCTCTTTGATGTGGGCAGAGGCTACCCAACTCCAGTTGATCTTTGGATGGTAACTGTTTTGAAGTCAGTACAGTAGATTTCATCTTGTTACATTGCCATCTGGATTTCCTTTCCTTATATTGGCCTGTACTAAGTTCTCATATCTCTTCCTTTCGTTATTTTATAAATGGATATTGATGTGCACCTAATAACTGATCTCCCACTTCCAACGAATATATTCAGTCTAAAGACTGATACCAATGTGTGTTTCTAGCCAGTCTTCATTTTCTCTTGAAGGCTTTTATTATCATGTGAATGGAGGGTGCCTTTATTTCAGACAGCCTACTTGTTAGCAGAACAGTAGAGCCTTAAATATTACAGTAGTCACAAAGATTTATGTAGGAATTAATATTCGACAGATTGGACACTATCTGCCACAGTCTGGTTTAGTCCTTCATTGTAAACACATTTCACTGTTTGTTTGTTTTTAAAGGGCTATGTGACAATGACATTACAATGTTCAGTAGAGATGCACAACCTTGGCTATGCCTGGCGAGGACTAAAAGAACAGCTTGGTGATGAAATAGACAATAAAGTTACCAGAATGCGTTTTCTCAAGGGAAAGATGGTGAGATGGTTTATCCTATTGTTTTGTATGTTTGGTTTATTTGGGGCATTTAAGGGCATCTTCTCCTTTTAATGCAGGTGTTGGCTTCTACCATGACCGCATCAAAGTTGTCTATGAGGAGGGTTGTTTTTCTACATTTTTGCCTCTATTGTAATCCAATGACAGAGAAGTTAGGAAATTCACTTCATATAGGAACCCATCATGTTACACTAATGGGTTGAAATAGCTTCTCTTTCATCAATAAAATAGACAAGTAATTCTTATTGCCCACACTCATCTGTAAATACTTTGCAATCAGCAGTTCAGGGACTTGGCTCAGTTGGGTCACTTGACTCCTGCGCAAAGAGCTTTGACAAAGAAGTTGCATTGCAGGAAGTTCATGCTCTACCTTTGAACAGATACATTACTTTAGGGAAGTGGGGCTTCTGTCAGCACCAAGCATTTGATTCCTCATTTTTTGGCAAATCTATAATTTTTATTTCCCACAGAATATAAAAAAGCACTCTCAAAATAGAGCAGGCACTCTGCTACAGTGTTACCTTCATACTTACTTGGAATTAATAAGCAGTGTTTCAGATATAGTCTGTTATCTGAAGTTAGTGTTCCAATGTCTCTCTCTTTGGATGCCAGCTTGGAGAGTAAATGAATATTCTCTGTTGTGTTTAGGGTGTGTGCTTCGATGTCCCTACAGCTGAGCTAAATCGTATACAGGTATGTTCGTATTGCTGGAGGACCTTTAGAATCCTTTTTGGGTCGTTTAAGCCAAATACTGTAGCTGCTACTTATATGGTTAGACTATGGTAGTACACCTCTACCCCGATATAACGCTGTCCTCAGGAGCCAAAAAATCTTACCGCGTTATAGGTGAAACCGCGTTATATTGAACTTGCTTTGATCCGCCAGAGTGCGCAGCCTCCCCCCAGAGCGCTGCTTTACCGCGTTCTATCCGAATTCGTGTTATATCGGGTCACGTTATATTGGGGTAGAGGTGTATAAGGCTTGCAGTTTAATGCAGAGAGTCCAAAACTTTTGTGCATGAAGGGGGCTGCATATTCATTACAAAATATACTCTTTCCTGCTGTTCTCGTTAACTGAACATATTTTGCTGCTTCTGACTTTTTGCTTGTCTGTCCATTGCCTTCCTCCTCTTTACAAAATCCTGCGTTGTTTTCTATATTGTGTCTTGGCCTTTCGGCTGCTGCCAACCCCCCTAACTGAGGGCATTAATAGTAACGAACTTACCCTGTGGTTATTCTCTCCTCTGTCCCATGACTGTGAATTGTAAGGGTTTTAAAGACTAATGTTGACCCTTGTCCATAAGATGGATCTGATGAACTAGTTTGGTGAGGATGAGGTTGGTTTTGAAATAACTTCTATGAATGTGCTTGCATGCAAATTCAGTTCCTACGTTTTCATGATTTCTTTAAATGAATGCATTAAACTTGTTTGATCAGGAGCAATGGCAAGATTCAAGACGCTGGCAGCTGTCCATAGCAACGGAGTTACCTGAGCTAGAAGAAACTCCGCGTGAAGCAGGCCGAGGTTTCTCTAACTTCAGGAACGGGAGGCAAGGAGGCGGTGGCTTTAACAAAAATAACAGATTCAAAAACGGAGGCCAGAAACGAAGTTTTCACAGAGCATTTTAGTAACTAATTCAGTTTATGTAGCTATGGGACTACATAATGCCTGCTTTATTGAAATTAAAATCTCTTGAACTTTCCCGTTTGTTTTTGTTACTTGCTAAACGAGTCACTTGTCTGTAAGTGAGGATGGCAACAAAATCTACTTGTTGAAGTGACATAAAGTTCATTTTAAAAGAAGATCTTGCTGTTTTCTTCCACTGACTTCCACTCCTGATGGACATGTTTGAAATGTGTAGTTCTAAAAATATAAGCCAACAATTCACATTTTTGAATGAAATCTCTTTCTGCCTATATGTATCAGGACTGACTGTCACACTAAGAACCTGCCTCTTTGGGTATGTCTACACAGCAGCTGTGAATGACTGACTTGCATTAAAACAGTAAAAATAGCAGCATGGACGTTGCAGAGCCCAAGCTCCAGCCCAAGCCACCATGTCCACAATGCTGTTTTTAGCACGAGCCCTACTAGTGCAAGTCTGCCTTCTCAGGCTGGGAGCTCGCTCCAAGCTGCAGTGTAAGTATATACTTTAAGAGGCAAATGGTATAGAATTGGTATACTGATAACGTGAATTTCCTTTGTTACAGTCTCTTCTACTATGCTTATGCTGTGTTAAGTGGACAAATTTGAACATAGCTGCCATAACAGACTTCATCTTTTCATTTTCTTTTAATGTTACAATTTAAAGTCTTTCTTAAAAATACCCCTGTGGGATAAAGAGACATCCCGTCCCCTGCAGGCATTAAAGCTTACCCTGAGAGTTCTCTAATCTGATGCTATTTTCCCACCATACTGTAGCTTAGCTCCTGCTCTCCTTTGGCGTCTGATGCAATCTGGATTTTAAATTGACAATTCTCGAGGTTCTCAGTGAAATTGACCGTTTGCCTTGCCATCCCATCCTCACAAAACATCCACAAAGGTGAAAGATGTGGATAATTTTAAAAATCATGGGATCTGAGGGCCACCAGGGGGCCCTTGAAGAACATGGTAGAACGAACCCAAGTGCTCTGGGGCAATCCATCAGCATCCACCCCTATCTGCCACTGGTCACGCACCATCCTTTCTTCTCCACAATCAAAAAACATACACCTTAAATCTCAAACTGGGGGTCAGGACCCTTCAGGGGGTCGCAAGGTTATTACATGGGGCGTCGCAAGCTGTCAGCCACCATCCCAAACCCCACTTTGCCTCCAGCATTTATAATGGTGTTAAATATATTAAAAAGTGTTTTTAATTTATAAGGGGGGTTGCACTCAGAGGCTTGCTATGTGAAAGGGGTCACCAATACAAAAGTTTGAGAACCACTGCCTTAAACTGTGCTCATGCCATCTAGTGGCTCAACAGCAAAAGCAAGCTCCTCTTCGATCTGCAGATCCAGGAAAGAGAGGCCCCTAGCCAAGATGTCCGCCACTGAAGTCAGCGAGAGAGTGCTCACTCTACTGAAAAAGGTGGCTGCAGACACCCTTACAATTAAAGCTACAGTCGTCACGCTCCAACCAACAGTGTTTGCTATTGAATCCTCCTTGCAGCTACTATCAGATAGTATGTCAAAAGCCAAGGACCCTATTTCCTCAGTAGAAGATCAAATGCAGGGCATGGCTGCCCAAACTGAGAAACACCTCAAAAAATTAATTAAAGGGAATTAGCTGATCTGGAAAGCAGATCATGCAGAAACAACCTTAGAATCAGAGGAGTTCCTGAGGGAGCAGAACAAGGGAAACCTCTGGATTTTATCCCCAGCCTTTTAACAGAAATTCTTGATCTGCCTGAGGAAGAGCCCCCAGGTATTCGTCACCAAAGCCTGCCCCTGGGGCTAAGCCCAGAGCACTGATCATTAAATTTCTCAGGTTTACAACCAAACAATCCATCTATTCAAGGCCAGGGGGAAGAAAGCTCTGGGGCAATGGTTTCTCAAGATTTTGCAAGGGATATTGTGGATAGAGGGCAGTTTTGCCAGGCCTAGGGGAGAACAAAAAGGGCTAACATACTACATGGTGGTTTTCTCCATTGTTTCATGTAGTATTGGGAGGAGTGACCTAATCATTCCAAAAACCTCAGGAGGTGGAAAACTTCATAAATAACCTATAAACTACTTTTGATGTAGTTTGTTTCTGATTATTCTAACTGCTGGCACTTTTTCTTTGACAGCTGTGCAGATCTAACTAGCCCCCATTATGTTTACTCCCCACATACTTTGCCCAGAACTGGGTGTGGTGAAGTTGGATCCCATATATATGCTGTGTGTTTTCTGTATGGGGGTTTTGCTGAATCCTGAATGCCACAGCCTTGCTAACTGTAAATCATCATGCCTGTGATTGCTTTAATGAGCTGCCTGATACTGAGGGAGTAGAAACATAAAACTCCCTCATCCAAACCCTGCACTGGTAGGCAACAGGAATCCTGACTGAACCATTTCCTAACAACCACTAGGTTGCTTTATGCATGGAAAGCTGGCGTCTAGTAAAGGTAGTGATGTTGAAAAGCTGCTTCTGCTGCTGCACAGGGGAGCTGAGGAATCTGAAGACACATACAGAGACTACAGTGAACAGCGGTGACTCAGGGCTGTCTGCACATTGTTGGGAATCCTGAGAACAGATCTCTGATTTAGATTGTCGTTCCATTGCTGGTGGATAGCTGCAGCATGGACCTAGGGATGATAGTAAGGGAAGTTCCCATGCTCGCTTTTGCTTATCTCCTTACATTGTTGCAAGATTGTAATGTAACCATCAAACACGTTTAGTGTGCAAACTCTGTGGCTGGGGATACTGGCTTACCTACCTGCACTTCAGGTTGGGGTAATAGTTGTTGGATTGTTTATTGTTTGAAATACAGGAGATGGTAATTCCAGCAGGAATTACTTGTAATCATTTGCTGTAGAGGGTCCCTGACCCAAAACCCTGCTGAGTCCATTGCATCCTACACAACTCAGAGACTGATATAACCATCAGTGGAATGCTTGTTGCATTATGGAATATAAACATCAAACCTTCCAGATCTTCTTTGTTGGGGATGTATCCTGTGTGCAGTTGTTATTTATAATACTTTTCAAAGCCATTTAAGGGTTTGGATGGTGGGGGGTTGGGGGGAGGGAAGACGGACGGACGACAACCCTGGTGAGCAGTGACAAGCTACCTATGCCTGCACCTGCTGGAGTATCAGAGCATTTTAGCTATATTTAGCTTGAAGTGTTCTTTCAATGGCTGATAATGGATGACGTTGATCCCATGTGTTGCCAAGTATGTGAATGTTCATATGTTGCTATAATTTTTTTTCATTTTGTTACATTCTGTTTGGGTCTCTTTTGTGCCCCCTTTGCAGTGTCTTGCCCCATCCCTGTCTCTTTCCCCTTCTTCCCTCCTGATCTTTATACTCAGGAAAATTCCACCCTTCATGACAATGATTTCTATCAAGCTTCTGCAGGTGCCTGTAACTAACACTGACATCTCTCCCCAATTTTTCTGCACTTACCTTGTTCCCTGGAGGTCTGGCAGATGGTGAGAATCTAGCAAGATAATGCTAAATCTGTGGAATAAGTGTCCTGGGGCATTTAACTGATAGACTGCCCCTCTCGGGGGGTCCTCTGTGGGGAGTAGAATGAGATGCAATAGAGCACATGACACAAAATTCCATTACTCTCGTTTGTAAGATCATGCATGACAAAAAATAATTCTTAACAACTTTGTCCTGAATCTGTTTTATTTCCTGGAATATAAAGGGACTTAACACTCCAATTAGAAGAAGAAAGTATTTATTATTTGAGAGGAAAGGCAGATGCAGTGCTTTAGTAGGAGATACCTCTGATGAGACTGCTAAATTAGAACGTGATTGCTTCCCATCCAGATCCAGAGAGCTAGTCATACTCTTCTATATGTATGTATCCACTGTATGTGTACATATAAAGCACTGATCTGAGTCAAGTTCAGATGATCAGGGCAGATTTTTAACATTTAAAGTCACCATAAATGGATCTGAACTAATCATTGCTAATATGAATGAGCCTGATCTTGATGATCCTGAAACCTTTCATCGGTTATTTTACTAAATTGACAGAGAACACCATATCCCTGTTGTGATTGCTGGGGATTTTAATTAAGGGCTTGATCCTTCTGTGGACAAATCTTGCCCTCACTGTCATAAACCAACTAAAACCAGAATGGCTCTGGAATTGCACATTAAAGATCTGGGACTATATTATAGCTGGCAGCTCATACATCCAAATGAGTTGGGATTATTCATACTTTTCCCCAATATATGCATCCCATTCCTCTCTAGATTTTTTCCCCTCTCCAGGGACGCAGTGTGCAGAGGCGGTCAAAAAAGCAAACAGGATGTTAGGAATCATTAAAAAGGGGATAGAGAATAAGACTGAGAATATATTATTGCCCTTATATAAATCCATGGTTCGCCCACATCTCGAATACTGTGTACAGATGTGGTCTCCTCACCTCAAAAAAGATATTCTAGCACTAGAAAAGGTTCAGAAAAGAGCAACTAAAATGATTAAGGGTTTAGAGAGGGTCCCATATGAGGAAAGATTAAAGAGGCTAGGACTCTTCAGTTTGGAAAAGAGAAGACTAAGGGGGGACATGATAGAGGTATATAAAATCATGAGTGATGTTGAGAAAGTGGATAAGGAAAAGTTATTTACTTATTCCCATAATACAAGAACTAGGGGTCACCAAAAGAAATTAATAGGCAGCAGGTTTAAAACAAATAAAAGGAAGTTCTTCTTCACGCAGCGCACAGTCAACTTGTGGAACTCCTTACCTGAGGAGGTTGTGAAGGCTAGGACTATAACAATGTTTAAAAGGGGACTGGATAAATTCATGGTGGCTAAGTCCATAAATGGCTATTAGCCAGGATGGGTAAGAATGGTGTCCCTAGCCTCTGTTCGTCAGAGGATGGAGATGGATGGCAGGAGAGAGATCACTTGATCATTGCCTATTAGGTTCACTCCCTCTGGGGCACCTGGCATTGGCCACTGTCGGTAGACAGATACTGGGCTAGATGGACCTTTGGTCTGACCCAGTACGGCCTTTCTTATGTTCTTATGTTCTTATGTTCTTATGACTTGGTTAATTCTGTAGTTGATTCCTGCATGGATAAAATTACTGTCTGATCATACCCCTGTAACTTGGAATAGCAACAGATCCAAGTAAGTAACAGCCATGTATATGGAGATTTAATTCTTCATGTTTATTAGATCCCTATTTCAACATTTTTATTGGAAAATATATTTGCCTGTTGTTGGAGACAAACGGACTTTCAACATCTTCGAGCAGCCTATTGTGATAGACACCCAAGCCTTCTGTGAGGGGTAGAATTATTAGTTTCACTTTTTCCAAGAAGAGGGAACATGGAGAAAATATGATGGCTCTTGAGAAAAAAGTAAAAGAGCTTGATTTGTCTTATGCCACAGCCCCAGCTTCCGATTTGTTGTGATCCCTGATCAATTATAGATATGAACTCAACAAGCTTCACTTGGCACAGGCTGAGTTTGCCCTATTTTGACTCAGGTAGGATTTCTGGGAATAAGGTGGAAAAGCTGGCAAGTTGCTGGCATACCACCTAAGACAAAGGGTCTCAGCATGTGGCATGCCAACTATCTGTATAAACATGGTAAATTATGTACATTATCTAAAGATTATTAATAGTTCTTTAATTTCTCTAATATCTGTACAAACTGGATGCAAACTCCTGCATACTTTGGATCATTTTTTAGAAACATTACCACAAATTATCATAGCCCAACATGGAAATCTTGATGCTCCCCCTAACAGAGGATGAGTTAATTAAGATGATTAAGAATATAAAAGTGAGGAAAGCTCCAGACCAGCTGGCTTCCCTGCTGAATTCTGTAGACACTTCCTTGAACTCCTGTCTGACAAGATAACTGAAATGTTTAATGAGTCATTTCCAGAGGGCACCCTTCTCCCTGAGGGAAGTCCTAATTTCAGTTAGTCTTAAACCAGGAAGTGATGCCATGCTATGTTCTAATTATAGGCCAGTTTTACTTATTAACAGTAATGTCAGAATATTGTCAAAAGTTCTGGTAGTGAGGCTGAAGAAGGGTTGGAGCTCTTTCATACACCCAAATAAAGTTGGGCTTGTCAGAAGCTGTTGTGGCTCTGATAACCTTTGACAGCTTATTGGTATCACAGCAAGTGAAATATAATGACCCCAAACCACAAGCCATTTGAGCCTTAGATGCAGAAAAGCCTTTTGATAGGGTGGGCTGGAGGTATGTGTTTTATATGCTATAAAAATTTAGATTTGGACCCTTGTATAGTTCCAGGATCCAACAATTATACTCTCATTCAACTTCTTGCATCACTACTCACAATGTGATCTCTTCAGGGGTACTAGGCACAGATGCCCACTGTTTCCATTATGTTTTGATTTGGCTCTTGAGCCCCAGGCAGTAGCTGTATGGGCTCAAGCTATCGGAAACATACAATTCATTTCCTGGGAGTATAAATTGATGTTATGAGCAGATGATGCCCCTTTATTTACATCCAAGCCAGAAACCACAATTCCAGCCCTTTTATCATTAAGTCAAAAATTCAGATCAATATCTGGTTACAAAATTAATTGGGGAAAAATCAGAGCTATTGGAAATTGCCCAGTTATCGTGTAGCGTAGCTTTCTCTCAATGGAATTTCCATAGGCAAATTGATGCTATTAAGTGCCTAGGTATAAAAGTACCAAAAAGATTAACAAACTAGTGAAGATAAATTTATATCCTGTGATCTCTTACATAGTGATACAAACGGGTGGCATCCTCTCTCCCTCTGCCTGTGGGGGAGAGTTAATGCAATAAAAATGAATATTCCGCCTCGGGACCGCTATATTCTCAGTGGCCTACCTGTATGTATCCCTCCACCTTATTTTTGAAAATTTAGTAACCTTGCTAGAGTTATTTTTATGGAGCCTTGATCAGTGCCTACAACTATCATTTAATAAACTCCAACTCCCTATGGGAAAGGGGGTGGGTTCCTAGACCCACATAATTATTATTATGCTTTTATTGTGTCACAGATATACTGGTTACAGCATCCTAACACCCTTATATCCACACAGGTGGAAACTGAACATGTATTAATACAGCCAATTTTCCCTACAGGTCGCCTTGGTTCCGTTTTTGTCCAGTCGAGAAAAATAAGGTGCCTACAATGGTGGCTGCATGAAGGTGTAACTGTGCCTTCGTGGGTCACAACTGAGAATACCAAATTCAGGAATAATTTGAGAAATAGGGTAGACACACCCCAAAACTGGTGTTTATTCTCCCATAAGATATACGAGACTTCAGTTTCACCACACTGGCTAATGAAGTCAGAAAAGCAGTTTCCTTAGGTATGCCAGTTCTTATATCACCACCAAAAACACTAGACTTAGAGGAGTGGTTCTTTAAAACCAATTTCATCAAATAAGAGGTTCTTCTGATCTCAAAGGACCAGCCACACACCCAGGTCAATATATAACTCAGATCTTACCCAATAATCATGCAGTTGTCAATCTTTTAGTATCTAAAATCTAAAGGTTTATTTATAGAAAGAAAGGTGAGAGTTAAAGTTGGTTAAAGGAATCAAATACATACAATGATTGCAAAGTTTTTGGTTCAGGCTTGTAGCAGTGATGGAATAAACTGCTGGCTTCAGTCAAGTCTCTGTTGCTTCCAAATCATTGGAAGGTCCTCAGTCCCTGTGTTAGAATGCTCCTATTAGTATAAATCCATAGTCAAGAGGTTTGAGCAGGAAAGAGGCAAAATAGAGATGTTTCCAGCACCTTTTATAGCTTCTGCCATGTGGAGGGAAATCCATTGTTTCAAACAAAGCCCTCAGCACAGCTAGTGGAAAATTACAGGTAAAAGATGGAGTTTGGAATCACATGGGCAAGTTTCATGTCCATGCATGACATCGATTAGTCATAGCAGGAAAGTCCCTTAAGTGCAGATGGGCGTTCCCCATGGTCCATTGTGAATACTTTGTGGGCGTTACCCCAGGAGCAAACATTTGAAATCCAGGTACAGAGCTAACAAATTTATTAGAGCATAAGCTTTCGTGGGCTACAACCCACTTCTTCGGATGCATAACACGGCTGCTACTCTGAAACAGGTACAGAGCTAATACTCATAACTTCAAATACAAAAAAATGATACTTAAACTCCCCAAGATTGTGTCCACTATGTATACTTTGTTACTGAAGAGGAACTCTTAGTCCAGGGGTGGGCAAACTATGGCCCGCGGGCCATTTTAATTTGGCCCTTGAGCTCCTGCTGGGGTGTGGGGTTGGGGGCTGCTCCACACAGCTCCCAGAAGCAGTGGCATGTCCCCCTCCTCGGGCTCCTATGCAGAGGTGTGGCCAGGGGGCTCGCCTCCATATGCTGCCCCCGCAGCTCCCATTGGCCGGGAACCACGGCCAATGGGCGCTGCAGAGGCAGCGCCTGCAGACGGGGCAGTGCACAGCAGAGCCGCCTGGCCACAGCTGTGTGTGGAAGCAGGGTGGGGGGGAGAAAGAGACATGCTGCTGCTTCTGGGAGCTCAGCCCTGATCCCCCTCCTGCCCGCCAAACTCCTCGGTCCCAGCTCAGAGTACGCTTCTGCACCCCAAACCCCCCAGCCCCACCCCTGGCCCTGCACCCCCAGCTGGAGCCCCCAACCCCCCATACCCCAACCCCCTGCCCTATCCTGATCCCCCTCCCACTGTCTGAACCCCTTGATCCCAGCCCAGAGCACCCTCCTACACCCCAAACCCACCTGTAACAGAGCACTTCACTGCTCCATTCCAAAAATCAGTTGGAGACCACTTAATATGCAAGCACCAGTGTCCTTTTATTCTTTGTGTCAGTTCCCACCACCGTTTATATGCAGTCCATTCCAGCCAGCTCCCTGGAAGACAGCTAGCTTCTTCAGCCAGCTGGGCACTACGGCCACAAGCTTCTCCCTTTCCTGTTTCCCCCTCTGCTTCCTTCCTGCCAGCTTTCTATAGTCTCCTGGCTAACAAGGCCCGCAGGTGTTTTTCCTTAAACCCTTTGGCGAGCCACACCCAGCCAGTACCAATTACTACCCCTTAATTGGAGCTGGGCTAATAGGGGCCTGGCCAGAACCTTTTTGGTCAGCACCCTCACCCCTTCCTGCTCCCCAACCCCAATTTTGTGACTATTCATGGCCTGCCATACAATTTTCATATCCAGATGTGGCCCTTGGGCCAAAAAGTTTGTCCACCCCTGTCTGAAGTTTTGTGAAAGTCTGGGAAGGGGATTAATCACAGCCCTTAAAAGAATGCCAATGGCAGAGTATATTATGTAATGTTAAAAATGCTTCTGTGGATCTCAGGTTCTGCTTGATACAAGCAAAGATTTTATTCAAAATGCATTGGATGCCACAGCGGTTGAACAAGACCAAGGCCTTATCCTCTGAAGTTTGTTGGTCTTGTAACAAAGAAAAAGGTACCCTGATGCATGTGCTATGGGACTGTCCAGAATCTGGTAGCTGTGGAAAGAGGTGGATGCAAGAGTTTAAACTGCTCAGCTTCAGCAGGTGAATGTCAGCTGAAAATTATATCCTAGGTTGTTTACTTGCTAGGTTGGGTTTAATTCTGCCACAAAGACTTTGGTTCTTGAGGGATGCAGAGATCACCAAGTGTGTGATTTTACAAAAATGGAAGAGTAGGCTTATGCCCAAAATAAGAGCAGTGGTATTTGGACCTATCTGAGAATCCAAAGGAAGAATAGCTTCTCACCATAAAGAGCAATTATGTGAATTTGAAGAAACATGGACCTTGGTTCTAGATACATTTGGATAAAAATGTTGAGATGGCTCAAAGAATGCCAGACTCCATTCTACATAACCCTTCCTCTCCGCCCCACCACCAGTCCTTTCTTCCTCTCCCTAGTCACATGTCTTCTCTTATTTTATTACTGTTACCTCTGCCATAATGTTGTGTATGTAGTATTGTCCAGTCTTACAGCTTTGACAAGTTGTAAAATTGTATAATTCCATAATTCTTTTAGAGATCCTGTGAAGTATGAGTACACCTCTACCTTGATATAACGCTGTCCTCGGGAGCCAAAAAATCTTACCGTGTTATAGGTGAAACCGTGTTATATCGAACTTGCTTTGATCCACCGGAGTGCGCAGCCCCGCCCCCCCCGGAGCACTGCTTTACCGAGTTATAGCTGAATTCGTGTTATATTGGGTCGCGTTGTATCGGGGTAGAGGTGTATTTGGAAACATATACCAGCTGGACTTATGTTTTGTACTTCTCATTGTTTCTTTATGAAAATCAATCAAAAATTAATCATAAACATTTACAAAATCATGGAAACAAGGACTTTGATATCAGTTGGTAAATTCAGCCTTATCAATAATATCCTATCCATGCTAACAAAACTACTATGTTGCCAGATCCAGTTACAGCGGGTAATGTGCTAATTAGTGGTTTAAACACAGTTCAGCTCTGCTTGCTGTAGACAGGACTGAAGTGTGTTTTAACTATGTTTGCTATTCATCCTGCATACTTGAACACTGCACTACTCCTTTTAGGAAGAAACTAAACAATTCTGAATAGAACAAGGACAATCATTTTCTTAAACAATTTTTTATTCTCCTTTTTTGGGGTCCTGTCAGCATGAAGTTTATAAACTTGTTATAATGCTGCATAGGTACATTGTTTCCAGCAGGATTCTAATCGAGCTTCCCTGGCCTGAATGGACAAATTTATTTCTGCCCAGGCACCCACCCGGCCCTATGAGACTCTCTGCTTAGGTAGGCTGCAGCACAGTTATAGTTCAGTTCTTAAATATAAATCTTATCAGTGCTGGTTGAGAATCAGTACTATGATGATGGTGAGCCATAGCCATGTTTTAGAGAGAGAGATGGTTGTCTAGTGTTTCAAATCCATGTGCTTAGAGGCAGGCAGCACAATCCAATGGATGGTACACTGGATTGGAAATAAGGGATTGTGGGTTCTGTTTCCGTCTTTGATATAGACTTCCTCTATCAACTTGGACAAATCACTGCACCTTTGTACCTCGCTTTGCTTGCCTTTAAAATTGGGATAATGCTTACTTGCCTTTTGCAAAGCTTTTGGAGATCTGTGGATGAAAAAGCTATGTAAATGCTATGTTTTTATATTTGCTATTGATTCTTTAATGTGTCGTTTACAGGGAATTAGTGGTATACAAGTTGCCACTTGCTGGAGCTGATAGTGGGGTCCACTTAAATCTTAGTGTATCCTGCCATTTGAGATATTTCCCACCACATCTGAGAGACCGCATCACCTAAATGCTCAAGAGTCTGGCTCTCATGAAAAGAGAGGAGGGATGTTAGTCTGGAAATGCTTGAGCAGGACAGAAATATAATGGAGTGTTACAAGGGTTAGAGCGGTGGTGCCCAAACTTTTCCTCTTGCGCCCTCCCTTTACAATAATGGAATCTATCCGCGTTTTCTCTCCCTCTCCCCCACACCCCAATTACTGCACAGTTGGCTCAGCAAAGAAGCTTAGGCTGAAGGTGGAGCTATATGCTGGGCCTACTGTGATTTCAACACCCAGAAATTAACCCTCATCCTGATACAATGCCTGGAATTCATAGGGGCTGACCTCAATTCATTACAGGCCAAAGTGCTCCTACCCCCCACAGGTTCCTCTCCTTGGTCATACTCATAGAGACAATATAAAACAGCCCCCAAATATCAGCCAGACACTGCCTCTAACTCTTGGGGCATATCGCAGCCAGCACAGCGGTGATACCTCATGCCAGGCTTCACATGCGGTGAAATGTGGTTCAGCTTGGTCTACAGACCAAACAGAGAGACACTAAACAAACCTCTGTTGCTGCCCACCATGGTCAAAAACTCCCTGGATTGGTGGAAAAACCCAGCAAATGTTTGCAAACTTTTCACAAACTTCTCTCTCGTTACTTCTCACCACTGACACATCACTCATAGGTGGGGCGCACAGCTAAATGACCTTACAACACAAGGAAAATGGTTATCCACAGAGACATCCCTCCACATAGAATCACAGGACTGGAAGGGACCTTGAGAGATCATCTAGTCCAACCCCCTGCATCCATGGCAGGACTAAGTATTATCTAGACCATTCCTGACAAGTGTTTGTCTAACCAACTCTTAAAAAATCTCCAATGATGGAGCTTCCACAACCTTCCTAGGCAATTTATTCCAGCGCTTAACCACCCTGACAGTTAGGAAGTTTTTCCTAATGTCCAACCTAAATCTCCCTTGCTGCAATTTAGGCCTATTACTTCTTGTCCTAGCCTCAGAGGTTAAGAAGAACACTTTTTCTCCCTCCTCCTTGTAACAACCTTTTACATACTTGAAAACTGTTATGTCTCCTTTCAGTCTTCTCTTTTCCAGACTAAACAAGCCCAATTTTTTCAATCTTCCCTCACAGGTCATGTTTTCTAGACCTTTAATAATTTTTCTCACTCTTCTCTGGACTCTCCCCAATTTGTCCACATCCTTCCTGAAATATGGCACCCAGAACTGGACACAATACTGCAGTTGAGGCCCAATCAGTGCAGAGTAGAGTGGAAGAATTACTTCTCGTGTCTTGCTTGCAACACTCCTGCTAATACATCCCAGAATGAGGTTTGCTTTTTTTGCAAAGCGTTACACTGTTGACTCATTTTTTGCTTGTGGTCCACTATGACCCCCAGATCCCTTTCCGCAGTACTCCTTCCTAGGCAGTCATTTCCCATTTTGTATGTGTGCAACTGATTGTTCCTTCCTAAGTGGAGTTCTTTGCATTTGTCTTTATTGAATTTCATCCTATTTACTTCAGACCATTTTTCCAGTTTGTCCAGATCAATTTGAATTATAATCCTATCCTCCAGGTACTTGCAACCTCTCCCAGCTCGGTATCGTCCGCAAACTTTATAAGTGTATTCTATGCCATTATCTAAATCATTGATGAAGATATTGAACAGAACCGGACCCAGAACTGATCCCTGTGGGACCCCACTCGTTATGTTCTTCCAGCATGACTGTCAGGCACTGATAACTATGCTCTGGGAACGGTTTTCCAACCAGTTTTGCACCCACCTTATAGTAGCTCCATCTAGGTTGCATTTTCCTAGTTTGTTATCAGAAGATCATGCGAGACAGTATCCTTGAGTTCAGGGTAGTCAGGAATGCCTGGATCCATTTCCTCTCACTGGTCAAGGGAACACACACGAGAGTCCTAATGACAACATAGATTGTATATATTACATAAATCGAAAAGTAGAAGCCAGGTCGCCCTTCCTTTGCACAAAGCACTAAAGTAATTGCACTGGTGAATCTCCCACAACATTACACTATCAGTGGCTTACCTTCCCGGCACACAAAACTCGATGGTGGACAGTCTCAGTTGCAAGTTCCCACACAACTGCAAATGGGAGATAAACCCAGTTGTGCTTCACAACATATTCAGGTGGTGGGGGACACTGAAAACAGACCTGTTCGCCACTTACCTGAACAGGAAATGGCCATGCTACTGCTGCAGAGCAGGGATAGGACAGCACTCTCTGGGCAACGCTCTCTTTCTTCTGTGGGACAAGGACCTTCTCTATGCCTTTCCCTTGTTTCCCCTACTGTTGAAAGTCCTATTCAAAATAAAAAGAGAACGAGCACACATCATACTAATTGCTTCCACCTGGCCAAGACAGACTTGGTAGTCTTACCTGTCACAACTTGAGACGTGCCTGTCAATCTGTCTTCAATCCACTCCATACCTCCTCTCGCAGAATGAAGGACACACTCTACATCTCAACCTCGGGATTTTCCGCCTCAAGACTTGACTCCTTCATGATTCCAACGCATAGAAAGCTCCTGCTCAGGGGAGGTACAAGAGGTATTACTACACATTAGAAAAGCCACAACACGCTGTACGTACCTGCAAAAGTGGCCCTGGTTTCAGGCTTGGTGTAATTCCCAACAAATTTCTCCGCCACTCACTACTCTTCCAAAGATCCTAGACTGTGTACTGACTCTTAAAAAATCGGGACTATCTCTCAGTTCACTCAAGGTCCACCTAGTGGCTATCGGAGCCTTCTATCGACATGTAGAGGGATACTCAGTGCTATCACATCTAACCACAAAATGATTCCTCAAGGTATAGTAAACCTTTTCCTACAACCCTGACATCCCACCCCTAGATGGGATCTAAACCTAGTGTTGAAAAACCTGACTAGACCTCCCTTCAAACCCATGGTTTACATACCTGTAAATGAAAACTGCCTTCCTGGTGGCGATCACCTTGGCTAGGAGAATAGGGGAAATAGCAGCTCTGATGGCACGCATCCCCTCTACACAGTATTCTTTTGGGGCAAGGTCACACACAAACTGCAGCTGAAGTTTACCCCCAAGGTGACCTCCCCTTTTCACATGAACCAACTGATCCACCTTCCAACTTTTTACCCTAAGCCTCACTGTGATAAAAGGGAGGCTATACTAGAGACATTATATGTTAGGAGAGTCCTGGCCTTTTACCTGGATAGGACGAAGGCTTTTAGGAAGTCTCCCAAGATTTTCCTTTTTATTGTGGAAGGATCCAGTGGGGACACACATCTCAAAGAACCATTGTTACTGCAGAAAGTGAGTAACTTCTTTGTTTCTTATGATATATAATTGAAATCTAGACATTAAACATACCTTTAAATATTTCTCTTGCTCATTAAAAATAAAATCTAAATTCTCCAGATTTCTCATTTTATGTTGTTCAAGTGTGCAATTTGCAATGAGAGCTGCTTGGGCCTACTCTGACATTTTTCTGATTGTTTCTTGAGGTCAAAGAATAAAGAAAAAAATGTATTAAAAAAGAAAAATATTTACCTTGTTGAACTATAGGATGTCATTACCAGATCTAAGAACCCCAGAACAAAATTATTTAAATAGACTGCGCTCTTGCATTTCCCCATGGGCCCTTTGGGGTTTAAGAGAGAAATAATAGGGAGGCAGTGTTAATGGGCACTTCTTCTCTTCTAGTTCTGTGAAACTTACAACTAGCAAAGGAAGATGCTCAGTACTGGGAAATCGTTAGGAATTCATTCCTGGGATGATGGCACCTGACAGACATCCTGTGTTCCTGCAAGTGCTGCAGCTGCCTTCCCCCAGAGCAGTGGTTCTCAACCAGGGGTATGGGAGTAAATCAACTCATCTAGATATTTGCCTAGTTTTACAACAGGTTACATAAACAGCACAGCACTAACAAAGTCAAAACAAACTAAAAATTTCACAGGAGTTGTTTGTACTGTGCTATACTGTACACTGAAATGTAATTGTAAATATATATTCCAATTGATTGATTTTAAAATTATATGGTAAAAAGAAGAAATTAAGCACTTTTTTTTACTAATAGGGTATTTGTGACACGTTTTTATTTTTGTGTGAGCTTGTAAGCAAGTAGTTTTTAAGTGAGGTAAAACTTCAGGTACACAAGACGAATCCGATTCCTAAGAGGCCTAGCGAAGTCTGGAATGGTTAAGAGCCAGTGCCCCAGAGCACTTCATGGGCGTGTTTTGCGCAGAGCTGGGGTTGTGGTAATGTGACGATCCAGGCATATTTGGCATCTGTTTATTCACGTGTCCCTGGCACTGTGCTAGGCTGGCTGCCCCTGAGGCGGGCACAGGCTGGGCACTGAGCGCCCTGCGGCTCTGAGAACGAGGCGCGGGCGCTCGGCGAAAGCGCGCCGCCTGTAGTGAGGGTGGGGCGTGGTACGAGCCGAACGTTAGGGTCGGGCGTCATGACAGTAGAGGGCAGACACCCCTAGCGTCCTGATTGCTCACTGAGTGTCACGTGTCCGCTCTAAAACGCCGAGCCGAGCAGGCGGTGGGTCGCAGTTGCGGGTGGCGTTGGGCCGGACGAGGAAGATGGCAGCGCCCGCCGGCTGGGCCTCGCTCTGTGAGAAGTTCCGCAGCTCGCTGAGTCTCTCCAACGTGGAGTCCAAGAAGGACCCGGAGAACGAGCCCTACCGCTCCAAGTACGGCGCCCGGGAGCAGCTGGAGGAGATCAGGCAGCTGCTGGGCTCGGAGGAGGCGGCCGAGGCCGAGGGCGCCCCTGCGGGGGAGGCGGCGGCGCTGCGGGCCGTGCGGCTGGCAGTGGTGGAGTACGAGCTGGGGGTGAATCACACCGAGACCGAGGAGCTCTCTGCCGGCGAGGAGCACCTGCTGAAGTGCACCCGGCTGCTGGAGCGCCACCGCCTCTCCCGGGACTGCGTTTCCCTCTACATCCAGGCCCAGGTAGGGAGCGGCCGCCGCCCTGGGCGCCCCGGGCCGTGCCGATGAGCTTCTGCCGCGGCTCAAGGCGGGTGGGCGCCCGTAGGCGGATGGCAGGCCCTGGCTTGATTCTCCTGGCGGCGAGGGTTTGACTGAGTTGCCCTCTGGGTCCCACTGTGGTGACTTGTCTCGCCGTGGACGGCGGCCAGCACCTCTGGGCAACGGGGGGCGGACTCGCTCTAGACTCCGGGTGGTCGGAGTGTGATTCTGGATGGGGGGAGTCTCCAATCGATATGAAGCATCGTACTATTTGGGACTTGAAGTAGGTTTGCGTAGATACCCCATTTGCACAGTTGAGGTGTTCCTGACCTTAGGCAGCGTAGCATATAAACCTTGCCAGATCTGGGCCCGTTTTATTTGTGATGCTTAGGATGACATTAACAGTGTAAGTGGCGATATGAGCTATTGAAATGCTGCAATCTTGGGGCTATGCTAGTTAATATTTAAACAGTGCTTTGAAAATATAAAGTTGCATTGCAAAATTGTGATGAGAATTTATTGTTGCAGTTAATCTGTTTGCCAGCTCTTTAACGTTGGGGTTAGGGTAATATAATACCGTAGGTATATTACCCTATCCGAGTGAGTAGAGTTTTGCAAATACTATTAATTTCCTTACAGTAATTTCATTCTCCTCTGTATATTCCCTTCAGAATGGTTACCAAATACATGTACGTTCTCAGAGATGTTCCAGTCTTTACTCAATTTTTACATCTCCTGAAAGAAGCTGTCTTAAAAGAAGATGTCTTAAACATAATGACTGTTCAGATGTCCTTACAACAGCTAGCTGACCTAACCATAACAGGCAACCTAATAATAACTGTCTCCTTGTGAAGCCTTGCAAAATTATTATAATAGGGCAGGGGTGGCCAACCTGAGCTTGAGAAGGAGCCAAATTTACCAATGTACACTGCCAAAGAGCCACAGTAATACATCAGCAGCCCCCCATCCACTCCCTAGTGCCTCCTGCCTGCTGGCAGACCTCCACCCCAATCAGGGCCCTCCCCTCCCCCATCAGCTGTTTCATGTGAGCAGGAGGCTATGTGGGGGAGGGGCAAGGAGCGAGGGCACGGCAGGGGTGTTGGGAGAAGGGGTGGAATCATAGAATATCAGGGTTGGAAGGGACCTCAGGAGGTTATCTAGTCCAACCCCCTGCTCAAAGCAGGACCAATCCCCAACTAAATAATCCCAGCCAGGGCTTTGTCAAGCCTGACCTTAAAAAAACTCTTGTGGAGTGGGGGCAGGGCTTGGGGCAGAGCAGGGGGTTGAGCAGTGAGCACCCCCAGCACATTGGAAAGTTAGCATCTATAGCTCCAGCCCTGGAATCAGTGCCTAGGTAAGGAGCTGCATATTAACCTCTGAAGAGCCGCATGCGGCTCTGGAGCCACAGGTTGGGCACCCCGTAATAGGGGATAGTGGAGAGAGACTACATACCAGTCAGAAAAAATGACTACTTGTAGTCAAGTGGGTTACCTGAAATTTTCAAGGTTGCATTTGTGTGTGGTCACTGTCTTCCAGTGTGACAACTTGGGTAGGGCTCATACTCAACACTATAAACCTGTCATTTAAAAGTTACAGGCTTATTCAGAAACCAGTGTCCCACCAGTAACTAAAAGGGTCACAACTACACAAGTTTACATCATGCCAGAGTTTTTTAATTTTTATTGCCTTAGGCCAAGGATTCAGCTCTGCTTCTGAATTGACTTTTGTAAATGTTGCTTGTTTGTAACAGACAGGTGCTATCTTCTGGATACACTGTCTTTTTTTCCTGCTGTTTCAGACCTCTCTTTTTTGCTGTGTCCAGAGCTGTTTCCAATGCTATTAGAAGTTCTGTTGCCAGATGATGCTCTTGTTCCTAGCATTGGATAATGTATGCAAAATAACACAACTAGAAATCATGGTGTCTAACTGGGATTGTGTCTAACACAATCTCACAGGCTGTAACAAACCTTGGACATTTAAAGGAAGGCAACATAAATACTGCAGTACAAGCAATAATCTACAGATTTGGCTTTTTTTTTTTTTTTTTTTTTAAGTGCTTTATATGCTTTCTTTGTACTGACCTCTATTGTGGAAGCACTGGTACAGAGTTCCTTTTATCAGGTCAATTCCTATGGCCCTGTCTCTGATTTGTGCCCTTCTGCATAGGGCCATACGAGATGATTGCTGTCTGATTTTGCCTGTTACACTGTACATCCAGTCCCATGGACTTAGTGTTTCTCTTCATGAGCACCACAGTCTGATGCTCCTAAAAGAAGGCTAATTTGAGTGGGCCAGCTGCAGGGGCAACTTGATAGAATTCCACTTTTACCCCTCTTTAGTTATATATTAAGACTCGCCTTTTCAAATGAGCAAATATAGAAACTAAATTAGTGTGTGTCCAACTTGAAATGTTTATGAATGCTAAATTCTTAATGATACACTTGGAGAAGCTCTTTGAAATTGGAGAGCCTCCAGAAGCAATGTAAGAAATGTTGCCATGTGAGTTGTGTTTTAGGTCTAAAATACCCATCCCTTAACTTCTACTTCTTAACTTTTCTTGCCACCTTTGCCTATCAATGAAGATGCTTATTTAAACATCATCTGCTCTTTCCTAGCTCAACTTCTCATCCTATTTTATCCAGCCTTGAAGTCATAATACTGAATTTCTAACTTCCTGGTCATTTTTATGACCACACTGATGATGCTATGACTTAATTGCAGGGTGAATCAGAAATAGAACTATGAGAGAGAGAGAGAGAGAGCATCTGTTTAAACATACACCTGAAAATTACATGTTTATGTATGTTTGGGTCTTTATTTTCATGTTTGCTATAGTGTGATAAGGCATCTTTAAACAACTCAAGGTAAAAACTATGGGCCAAGTACAATCCTTTTTCTCCAAAGGCAGTAACTCCCATTGACTCAAATAGGCTGTGTGTGTTGTGGTGGAATTTGGTTGTGTTTAGAGAACTTTGTTGTTGGGAATGGGAAATACTGGAAAATAACTACTTTTTTTTTTTTTTTTTCCTTTTTCCCCTTTCTTCCTTTTACATTTATAGAACAACTTGGGTATCCTGTGGTCTGAAAGAGGTGAAATTAAAACAGCACAGACTTACTTGGAATCTGCAGAGGCGTTGTATAATCAGTACATGAAAGAGGTACTGTTAACAGCTTATTTTACACATGCACTGCACTATTATTTATTTGTGTTATGGCAGCACCTAGAGATGCTAGTCAGCACTGGGGATTATGCTGAGTGCTGTAGACGGTAAAAGATGGCCATTTTCCTGAAGACTGCATCTGGCAGAAGAACATCATTTTTAAGCCTTCACATGCAGAGGCATTTCTTGTTAAGTATACATAGTGAATATTTTTTTCTGAAAAACATCTTCGTGAAGCATGAATTTCTGAGTTTCCTGCTGGCAGCTACTGTGCTTCTGACAAGTGACATAATGTGTGTTGCTAGCACTACGAGGAACTGAGATCTGTGATTCATGATAGTTTCAATGCTGGTTTAATAATCAGCAAATGAACTCTGCTTAAATACTAAAATAAGTAAAATAATCCATGTTGGAAGTTTTTTAGCCAGAATTAAAACCAGCTGGAATCTAGCTTCAACTAACTCTACTTAACTTCATACTGATAGTACTGCAGAGCCATGAGAGACTTCAAACCATTTCTTTTAGTTAACAAGGAAAAGGGTTAATCTTAAATACTCCTGAACTGTCTGCATCGATTTGCTGTGACAATTTATAGTGCTGCATGCATTTAGCTTTCTTTCAGAAAGGTTCTTGTGTGTCTCAGGCAGTCTTGTTAATGACCAAACTCCTTATGCATATTAAACAATCTAAGGGCATGTCTTCACTAGCAATGTTAAAGCGCTGCCGTGACAGTGCTTTAATGTGGCTGTGTAGTCCTGGCACCAGCACTGGGAGAGAGCTCTCCCAGCACTATAAAAAAAACCACCTCCACGAGGGGAGTAGCTACCAGCACTGGGAACACTGTCCACGCTGCCACGTTACAGCGCTGAAACTTGCAGCGCTCTGGGGTGTGTTTTTTCACACCCCTGACTGAAAAAGTTGCCGCGCTGTAAAGTGGCAGTGTAGGCAAGGCCTGAGTTGTTGACTCTGCTGTGTGATAGCAATGGCACAACAGGGCTTTTGTTATGCTCTTGGCAGAGCTATTTATACATTGTGATTGCCTCAAAGACCACTTTCTGCATTAATAATTCACCTTTTGTGACTTTGAAGAAAACCATAGTACACTGCAATTCAATGCACTGGTAGGTGGGGAAATCCCTCCAATTACAGTTTGGTATTTACACATTTTTGGCCTCTCTGTCTTTGTGAGGACTGAACTTTTAAAAAATGTCTCCTAGTTAATACCTGACACTCATTTCTGGCATTGATGCTGTGTACATGACAACCTGTATTCAATACTCCTGAGGGCATTCTGCACCAAAAAACTAAATTCTGCACACAATAGTTTAAAATTCTGCACGTTTTATTTGTCAATAAATAAATGTGGAGGCTCCAGCAGTGCAATAGGGAGCACAGACCATTGGCTGATGGGAGATCACTCTGCAGCCTCCCCACCCCCGGGACACGGATTCAGCGGTGAGGCTGCACCCGACCCTGACACAGCACAAGGCCTGGGCCTGTCCCAGAAACACCCTGGGGCCCTGCTCCTCGGTGCTAGGCACACCAGGTGTGGGGCAGGAAGGCTCAGCCAGGCAGGATCCAAGTGTGAAGGGGCTCAGTGTGGGGGCATCCAGATGTGTGGTGAGAGGGTTCTGTGTGGGACAATCTGGGTGCAGGCAACTCAGTGGGAGGTCTAGGTGTGGGGGGATCTGCATGCACAGGCTTGGGGGTGGGGTTTCAGGTGCGGGGATGTAGTGAGCTCAGTGGGGGGTGGTCTAGGGTGCAGGGATGGGGGTCTGGAGGCAGGGAGTCTGGGTTCGGGGGGCTCCAAATGAAGGGGTTGAGGTATGGAGTGCTGGAGGGGTTCTGGGTGTATGGGGTGAGGCTCGGCAGGAGTATCTGGGTATGGAAGGTCTGAACCCCATGCGCAGTGGTGCAGAATTCCCCCAGGAGTAATTCAAGGTTTTGACCATAAGCATGATCCTGAAGCATATGTTGGTTCTATCTCTGATGTTAGAAACTGGATTGCCGTTTTGTTTTTCTTTTCTTTTTTTCTTTTAACTCCATGGAGCTCTTCCAGTGTTTCTCTGAAAAGACTGAATTGAGATGGAAAGCTGGAATAATAGTCAGTTTGGGAAGATTGTTTTGTGGGATTAGTTTTAACATGCATTTAAATTTTGAGAAGGTCTGTGCAGTTGTGGATTTACTGCCTGATTGGTAGGATCTGAGATTTGAATATTAAAAATAACGTACAAAGAACTTTTAAAATCCAGTTTATTCACTTTTTGCTGCTTTATGAGGTGTAAAAAAGGTTTGAAAGCTTTCAAGTTTCTTGTGACAGAATTGGAGTTTTAAGATTCTGTATCCTGGCTTCAGACAGCTTAACTAGTTTTGGCCAATAAGGCAAAAAGCCCAGGAACTCACAAGAACAAAGGAGACCCGGCAGGATTAAAAGTAATTATTCAGAGGAGTGAGACAGAGACATGGGAACCCTGCTGGGATGTCTGAAGAAGCTAGGCCTGCCTAGGTCACCATCACAGGATGGTAGGGCTTTTTAAGTAAGATAACAAACACTCTACACACATCTGTCTTAAAATGCTTTGTTCCTACAGCAAAATAAACAATGCTTTGGTTGCTATTTACATCACTGATCAGACTCCCAAAGAGAAGAACCACAGGTGCTGAGACCAGTTGGACCTGCTCGCTTACCATGGTTGATTCAAAGGGTACTGGGGCCTGGGGCCTGGTCTAAGAGCGGGAGAATCATGGAACTCCATCCAGCATAGGTAAAGGTATGAGGCCTGAGATCTGAAGGGAGCACTCAGAGACCGGAAAGAGCCGGTGCAGATAGTCCTGTAACTTTTTAAACTTCAGAAATGTCACCTCTGATCTCCTGGAGTTTGCTGAAGAACTTGTTGGGAGTCTCTGAGGGAATGTATTATGAGCTCTTGCACCTCAGTTGAACTGGTGGGAATCTTTAATAAATAATTTTTATTTAAAAAAGTTAGTTATTGATCCTAAACAAGTGTAACCAAAAAAAAGCATTGATTAAACAAATTGACTCTAAAAATCCTTTCCTCCCTGGGTTATTTAGCTTTTGCACTCTTGTGATGTCATCACTTCATTAGTTCTTCAATCACCATCCTTTTTCCAGGCTAGACAACGTGAATTAAAGACCAGCAGTATATAAGTGTGTGTGTGTGTGTATACACACACACACACAACTTTCAAGGTTGTTTTAATAAAGAAGCAAGCAAAGGCACAAGCCTATTGCGCTGTGCCCTCCCCCCCCCCCCCCCAATTTGTGGGGGGGGAAAGGTAGCTACATTACTCCCTCTCCCAGCCCCTACCCCACTTCTCATGAAGAATGTTTCTCTGAGCTGCTCCATCTTTCTCTGCAGCCTCTCTCCAGGAGGCAGAGGGAGGTGGATTACCACAGAGAGAGTTCCATTCTGGCCACGTCTTCAGTTTTATTCTAAGTGTAAAGAACAGAATGACTTGAATGTGTCAATCCTGTTCTATGTTAATATCATGAGCTTGATCCAGATTCCCTCTGCCTCATGGGACGTCTTGAGAATGTAGACAAATAAAGCCTGTTACAGAAGTTCCTGCCTCTTGACATTATTCTCTTAGCTTGGCAGAGACCATGTGGCCCAACAAATAAGGTACTGAGCTTTGCATCCGGAGATTTGGATTCTAGTTCCAGCTCTTCCACTGAGCTGTGGAGACCTTGGGTAAGTTGTTTTGCCTCTTTGTGTCTCAGTTTCCGCACCTGTAAGAGGAGGGTAGTGATATTTATCCTCCCTTGAGAGAGATGGATGAAAAATCCATGTAGAGCTAAGTACTGTTATTACAGGAACATTTATCTGCTGTTCATTTTTGAAGTGATCAAGCAATAAGCTTATAAACTACTATGTACAGCAAGTTGCACTGCTAAACTGATCTCAGGCCTGGTCTACACTGGGGTGGGATCGATCTAAGATGCACAACTTCAGCTACGAGAATAGCGTAGCTGAAGTCGACGTATCTTAGATCAACTTCGCGTCCTCGCGGCGCAGGATCGATGGCCGCCGCTCCCCCGTCGACTCCGCTTCCGCCTCTCGTGCGTTGGAGTTCCAGAGTCGACGGGGAGCGCGTTCGGGGATCGATTTTATCGCGTCTAGACGAGACGTGATAAATCGATCCCCGGTAGATTGATCACTACCCACCGATCCGGTGGGTAGTGTAGACGTACCCTCAGTGTTGAAAATGCTCATAATGTCATGTAACACGTGACTGGCTAATATATTGGCATGCTTAAAAACTTCCAGAATGGTAAGTGATATGAGGAAGCCATCTTGGAAAAATATCCACAGTCCTCAGCCTGTGCCACCAGCAGCTGAGCCACTATTGGGTAGGTGTACAGAATTTTCATAAAAAGCAGGCACATACATAGCTATGAAGCAAGTTAGGTGCAGACAGACAAAGTTGTGCCATAAACTGTGTTGGCATAGTATGGCCCAATCGTGCTAGCTATAACTGTGTCTGACAGCTGTCTTACAGCAAGGTGGAACGGACACAATGGCAAGATGCTGTATACAGGACCATTCTGTATAAACCCCAGAAATCATCTCCATAAAGAGTGAACAAAAACTAGTTAATGTAGAACAAAACTACATTTACTTCCCACACATCCTAAATATATGTTTAAATCCATCTAAATCAGTACTCAAAGCTATGACTTCCCCCTTTGAAAACTGGTGGAAGAGAGATGCTTTCCTCTTTGGTTCAGTCTCTTCAGGAAGCATGGTGTCTCTTTGGAATGAATGTTTTGTTGTTCTCTGTTGAACCTAATACACTGAAATTGATACATCAATGGAGCTTTTCTTTAAAATGAATTGCACTTTACCTGTGGTCATGCAGCTAGATTTGTGTGGTATCCTTTCACTCTTTGCCTCTTTCTTGTCCTTGTATAGATGACAGTAGGGACCTGAAATAGCAAATGCTGTGAACTGCACCTTGTTAGAAATGGCATGCCATATGGGGATTTGATATGCTGTGGATCTCAAGCTTTCCTGGCCCCTGGGGAGTGTGTAACCCAACTAACACCGTGTGTTCTTTATTCCCTTCTAGTGGCTAGACCACATACAGAGATTTTTGAGTCTGTTGCCTCCCATGTTAACGGGCTGACGTGCTATAGTTTAAGCAGTAGAGGCTCATGCTTCTAAGGCTTGTCTGAACACAAATGCTGTAGTGCTTTAAGTATACTGGTATAATATAAAGTGATACACCCTCCTCTAGTATGGACACAATATCAGCATAAAGGTCCTTTAGACCAGTACAGATTTTCCCATATGGGAAGGGGAACAAGATATATTGGAATAAGGCACCCTTATACCAATATAAGTGCATCCACACCATGACTTGTACCAGTATAACTATTTTGATTTAAAAAAAATAATTCCTAGCCAAAATAGTTTTACCATTTCAAAAACCGTGTGTGGACTGGCCTTAGATCAAGAGATTGTTCATGGGGAGTGAACCCGTAATCTCTCTGGGGACAATGTTATGCTTTCACACATGAGTGACATTGCTCTCACAAAGTAGTTCATTGACTTCTGTGTGACTGCTCCTGATTAAAGCTACTCACATGTGTAAATGCTAACAGGATCAGACCTCATGATAGGGTCTGCTAGGCATTTTCTATGCCTATACTGCAGGAAATATTGTGAAGGATACTTGTGTGTGTGTGTGTGTGTGTGTGTGCTGGTAGTGTATCTTGGTAAATGAATTCTTTATTTGATATTTGTAGACATATTTAATAACTTCTCATGAGATCAATATGAATCCAGAGTAAATTAGTTTGTCGCAATGTAATATTCTAAAAAATACACTGTAGTTGTATATGAGAAAAGCAGTTTTATAACACAGTAGAAAAAGTGAGGCATACTGTTTGCCTTTTTTCTAAAAACATCTCATGGACTTCAGGAAATCACATTAAATGCAACATTCAGAAGTTCTGTGGAAAATCAACAGTCTAGCGTTGAATTTGGGATTGAAAAACTGCAAATGCTCACCGGTCTTTATGGTTTTACATTGTGTGTTTCACACTGCAGCCAGCAGAGGGAGCACAATATCACCAAATAAATTATAGGTTGTGTATTGGATATACTGCTTATTCTTTTTCAGAATGGGAACCCTCCCCTTGATCCCAACGAACACTTCATGGCTGAAGAAGAAAAACTTACAGATCAAGAGAGATCAAAAAGGTGGGTGCTGACTAGAGCATACATTTGAAATGAGTGTGTGATGGCTGTTTTTAAAAATAAATCTAAAGTAAGACCCAAATTGTCTTCCCAGATTTGAAAAGGCCTATACCCATACATTGTATTATCTGG
Source organism: Emys orbicularis (assembly GCF_028017835.1). Taxonomy (NCBI): domain Eukaryota; kingdom Metazoa; phylum Chordata; order Testudines; family Emydidae; genus Emys; species Emys orbicularis. The sequence continues at coordinate 45,349,008 of NC_088689.1, read as the reverse complement.
CCCAAGTCTACCAACACCTGGAAATGATTGAAAAGGCTGCCCAGTATTGCCATACCACCCTTAAACGACAGCTTGAGTACAGCGGCTACTATCCAGTAGAATGGGCTCTGAATGCTGCTACCTTGTCACAATATTATCTCACTAAGGTAACCATTTAAATGTTCTCTGCTATGGTTATGACTTTTTAATCTGCAATCATAAAAAGTAACTACAAAGTCAGAGTTGCCGTTCCAGTAGCTCATCGAGATATGGTACCTACTGGATTTTAAAATGCCCTCCTTTAAACACACACATAGTCCTCAGATGTCAAACATCTGTCTTAAGGGAGTGCAGTGGTTCCACTTCCTATGGTAGCATGTTGCCAAAAGTGAGCAGGGGGTAAACTTAAGAACTAAAGCACAAGTGGGCCCGGTAGTACAAATAATTCATAATAATGGTGGTTTGTGATGTGCTTATGAGGTGTGGTTTTTTTTTTTTTTTTTTTTTTTTAAAGTTGAAACATAAGGGAAAATAATTATTTGTAAACTACCTACTACTAGTACTTAGTTCTTATCTAGCCAAAGCAAAAAATTCAGGTTTGAGTCTTACACTGCGCACACTAAGTAATTGTTCTTGGATATTTTAGCATGTGCACAAAATTTGTTGAAGGTTGTGAGAGCACTAGAATTTATCATATAATGGATGTTGTGTTTGCGTCCAAAGTCTCTGCACTGTCACTAAACAACTCACTGCTTTGTGACGTACTTCTGTTTTTGAGACCTTTCATACTCAAGACAACTCAAATTCTCATGTGTTCTGTAAAACAGTTTGGTGCTTTGGAGACTTCTGCAATACCACTCAGTTAAGGATAGAGTTTCAGCAGTAACTTGTCACTCCTGTACCTTTTGAGGAGATAAATTGAAGGAATTAACCATCAAGTAAAGTACTACTCAATGTGAGAGTAAGGGAATCAGAATCTGACTCATAATGTAAACTCAGTTTATGTTCAGCTCAGGGCTGTGTTATGTCCCACAACACAGTGTTTACCACACACCTCAGGAAGTGACAGTAGCATAAGTCAGAGCAGCATGGAAAGAATTTATAATGTTCGTGCTTTGGTCCTGCTATAAAAGGCAGTGACTACCTCTGTGGGGGTTGTTGGTTGCGATGGGATATGTGGAAGCAGAGATACTTGGTGGGAAGGTGCTATATTCCATAGTAGATGTAAAAAATCATCTTTCCTTTCAAATTGCACCGTATTACACCTATATTTTCTAGTGTCCAAAGGAAAATGCCCCTGGATCTCTCAATTCTGCAATTTCCCCATCTTCACATGTCCTAACTATACAAATTGAAGGACTTAGTTAAGTCTAAAGTAGCAGCTCATTGGCTGTTTTGTACCTATGATGGAACACTGCTCTTTCTCTCCCCCACAGCAATGCTTTATGGAGTCTCGACACTGTTTAGCAGCTGCCAATGTCATCTTTAGCCAAGCTGGACAGGTTCCTTCTTCAGAGGACAGTAAGCTTTGTGTTTTTGTTTTAATGGTAGTTAGCTTCAATCAAGTAGCTTTGAAATAAGCATTGTTAGTATGGATGTTAAATGCTCATATGCTCCTCAGTTGGGAGCTCTAATAGTAGTTCCAGTTCCTTTTAAGAGAATTAATTATCTTTCCTTATACCAGTACTACTATTAAACCAAGATTTTAAGTTGTACGCACAACAGTTCTTAAGATTTGATACATGTAAATACCTTGAGAAAAGCTCAGATACTTATTGCTGCTTATTCAGGAATTTCACCAGAGTCAGGTGATACTTTAGTGGGTTGTGTTTTGTAAAATTGACAGATGTTAGAAGTTGCCAGGAGGATGGGGAAAAACACTGGGGCAGGTCTAAAATTTGAACATCTTCACCCAGATGTTTTCAGGAGTATGGGGGGATATTTCTCACCCTTAATTTTTTTTTTTTTTTTATTATATTCTGGCTCACATTTACAATACAGTGTATAATCTGTTTAGAGCAATCCCTAAATGAAAACTGTTAAACGAATCTTATGCGAGAAGACATTTCCTAAGAATAGGCTTAAAATGAAGACTTCAGCATAAAAGCAGTTCCATGTAAAACACCCTACAATTTGTCACTTGACGTGATGCAATCTCATTAAATGGTACTTATGAAGTTGTCATCATCCTTGACTAACTTCGTATTGGTGTAATGAAATAAACAACTCTTAAATTAACAAAATCAAGTGGAAAAGAACGTACCCTCCTAAAGAGACAGCCATACTTCTGAGGGGTCATGGTCATATGACTATAGCTGTGCTACTTGAAACATCCTACCTCTCCCATTACTTCAAAGTCTTGGACAACTGAAAGCTTCAGATAAATGAGGCTTTAGACTCATGGCAGATTGTGCTAGCATTCAAAAGGGCTGCATTTTTTGGATTCCCCTAGCCTGCCGTTGCTGCAGTGAATGTTAGCTAGTTTTAAAGGGTTCATGCTAATTGGAATGTTGTCCCCTTAAATCCAATTGGCATTGTTATTCAAGGGTAAAATACAGCTGAAGGGAACACAGCCAAACTTCCTTTAACCAGAGTTCAGTCAGCTGGGTTGCACAATGTATAAATGTCATCACTTACGACATTTTTTGGAAACTTGAAAATGGACAAAAACCTATATAGAGTCACCCATTATATCTCATCTAGCCAATTTAACTACATTTTTAGGAGGCAGGCTGTGCAAGAGCCATTTTAGATAAAGAAACCTAAGACTTTACAAAATATTGGGTTGTACTAATCGTAGAGGTCTGTCAAGACATCTTAGAATAAATATGAAATATTTGACAGCTGTGAATTCACGCATCTAGATTGCCATGGTCACTTGACTGTTACTGTCTGGATGACTAGGGTGACATTGGGGTCAGAAATGTGGTATGCTTTCACCAAGGAAGCCACCCAGAGACTCTAGCCGGTAGGAGTAGAAGCAGCCAAAGCTGGAACTGCTGCACTGTGGCGGGGAGGGGTAAAATGGGACCTAGCCAGAGCCACCTTTCCCTCCCAGAATCTTGCAGTACCCAGAACTGTGCAGGGGAGGCCACATGTTCACGCTCTGGGGCCTGCATCTCTCCTACTGTCCTGTGGGTTGCAGAGAGGAGACTCCATCTGGTAGGAACCAAAGAAGGAATCTTTGGACATTGAGAACTCTACAGTTGTGACTGGACTTCCTCTGCTCCGTGCTGATTGACTCTCACTCCCACCCTCAGTCTCTTCACCTGAGCTTCATTCCACACTTGACATCTTACCTTCTTTTCCCCCTTCCCTTCTTGCTTATCTCCTCCAAACTAAACCTTCCCCCTCAAAAAAATATATATATATAATGGTGGAACTAACATGATGTTTGCTGCCGTCATGCTGTTCACTTTGCTTGTGTGTCAGACCCTTTCCTCCACCCTAAAAAAACGAGGAGTCCACCCTATGTCTGTCTTGTTTATTTAGATAGTATGCTCTTCAGGGCAAGGGTCGTTGTCTACTCTGTACAGAACCGAGCACAGTGGGGGCCCTTTTCTTGGCTGTCCCTTAGTCACTACTGTAATAAACACGATTACATAATAACAGAGAAGTATATGGGCAGTGATGGTCTCTACATCCAGTACAGGATTGAGAGTTTAGAGACAAGGGTCCTCTTTCCAACTCTGCCAAAATCTTCCTGTGTGACTTTGGGCAAATTGCTTAACCTCCCTGTGCCTCAGTTTCTCATCTGTTAAATAGGAATAATGATACTTCTGTCACATAGATGAGGAGGCTAATGACTTGAGATCATTGGATGGAAGATGCTATATAAGTGCAAAGTGATATTTATTACAGCATGCTGGGAATTCCTCCTGTTTTTTGTTTTTTTTTTCCTTTCTTTTTTCTCCTCCCTTCCTCTTAAGTTTTATATCCTGAGCCACTGTACTATGAAAATCATCATATGGAAAATTCTGGGATCTAAAACATGGGAATAAGTTCCACTCACTCAGATTTTCAAGGTAGGAGCTTTATCAGTCAGTGATGTGTCACACTTCTGCATATGAAATAGCTGTAATTCATCAAATCTCTTTTAAAGGAGAAAAGGCTGGATTGGTCAGTAAAGGTCTAGAGTTACTTCACCTTAGTACTTGCTAATAAGGACACCTGCTTAAAGAACAGACACCCGCAAGCATGTGAATGGAACATATCTAAATTCTGTTGTTAGTAAAACAAAGCCAAAACCATCCGCTGTGTACAGTGCAGGGATTCTTAAACTAATGAACAAATGGAGGTCACTTTGAGGCTATTGAGAATTCTCCTTCTCCAACTCTTTCCTGCCGTGCCCGTCCCTGCCCCCCTCCTCTCCCCCCCCCCCCCCCCCCCCCCCAAAAAAAAAAAAAGTGAATGTAGTGCCTGTGAAAGGTACTAATTTAACGGCACTGGAGACTGAAGCATCCTTTGTATCCAGAGAACAAGAAATGGGGGTGTCAGCAGTTGAAGCTTCCCCACACTGGCCCACTAATTTGTCTCCACTTTCCCTAGAGGTGATTGGATAGTTCAGTTTTAACGTCCGTTCAATCTTTGGTGCCTGTGTTGAGACGTCAACAGTGTTGCAAATTGTGATTGTGGTGGGGAACTTGGGGAGAGGAGGAGAGCATAAGAGTTTGTGGGCTAGCAAGTCTTCCTGTTCCTATACTTTCGATTGGCCACGGACTCTACTTCCTCAATTTGACACTCTCTATTTCACTATAATTCTTAGGGCTGTTGCAAGAGCAAACAGTGTGTTAATCATTCTAGAGAGCAGCTTTGCTGTTACAGTTGTTTTTGAAGGGCAGATGGGCTCTCACTTTAGAACAGAAAACAAATCTGTTTGTTATACTCTGGAAAAACTCCAAGACTAGGTGGTCTTCCTGTTACATATCTAAACTGTTTTTTAAAGGCAATACTTGATAGAGCCACAGTAATCCATCTTCTGAGTCTGCTAGGGTTAGGGATTACAACCTTTGCACTCTTAAAACTATAAGGGAAAGACAGAAAAATATCCTGATCAACGTAAATGATCGTTCTTTCATTTAATGTAACATTTGAGCTGGAATACTTCACTTCTCCCCTGCTTTTATTTGATATGTGTATTTCTCAGATGAAACAGAACAAGACCAACAGGATCTTCGACAGAGAAAAGCTGAAATTGCAAGATGTTGGATTAAGTACTGCTTGACTCTTTTGCAGAGTGCTCGTAAATCACTTGAGGTAATCAACGGTTACTTTTAAACAATTGTGAACAGAATCAACAAAAACTTCGTTTATAAATAACAGGAATAACTTCACTACCAGTCATTAAGGATGCATAGTTGCACAGCCAGTAATCAAGAGACAAATATTTGAACTCTAGGCTGTACATATTCTAAAAACTGCTAACCCTTGAATAAAGCTGTTCTATTACTAGTAAGTCTGGAGACTGGATCAGAAACAAGCTCTTTGCTTAGCCCTGCCGGGTGATTAATGGAACATAGCAACTTTACAAGTCTCCCTGATCTTCGCCCACAAAGCCCCATTCTTAGGCTTTAATTCAGCAGAGCACACAAGTATTTGTTTGAGGCCTTGTCTACACTGCAAAGTTTTTGTTTTTGTTTTTTTTGGCAAAAGCTGCCTTTTGCTGACAAAACGGGAGGGCATACACACTAAAAAGCTACTTTTGGTGGCAAAACTCTGCTGTTTTGCCGACAAAACAAAACCACCTTAACAAGAGGACTAAGGCCTTGGCTACACTGGCAATTCACAGCGCTGCACTTGCTGCGCTCAGGGGTGTGAAAAAACACCCCCCCGAGCGCAGCAAGTGCAGCGCTGTAAAGCGCCAGTGTAATCAGCGCCTGCAGCGCTGCACGCTCCCTCGCAGCGCTGCAAGCTATTCCCCTCGGAGAGGTGGAGTACTTGCAGCGCTGCGAGAGAGCTCTCCCAGCGCTGGCGGCGCGACTACACTCGCGCTTCACAGCGCTGCCGCGGCAACGCTGTGAATCTGCGAGTGTAGCCAAGGCCTAAAGCTTTTTGCGGCAGAGTTAAAGCGACAGAGTAGACACTGCTGTTTGTTTTGTCCACATAACTGGCTTCCACCATTATATCACAATGCCTGCCCTGACTGCTCTGCTCACTGTTTTGATCTCTGCTGCCCTGCAGGCGTGTGCCCCTCCCCTTTCAAAGCTCTGGGGAGGTATCTGACAGCTGAGCGTGCTGCTCCCTTTGGGGAACAAAGAGCAAATAATTAACGTGGAATACTCCTGTCTGCTCTGCACTAGGAACACCGTGGCAGGCAGACTGCTGCTGGGGGGAGAGGGGGGGGAGGTTGGGGGGAAAGGGACTGCTGTGCTGCTTTGACATTCCTCAGCATGTAGAGCTCACAGAGCTGCTCAGGATGCTGCTCCCAGCAGCTGCGGAGGCTGTGGGAGAACTCGCAGAACTGCAGGCAGGCAGAGTGGGCTGTTTCGGGAGAGAGTACTGTGCTGAGCAGAGCCAGGGGCTGACATGGAAGAGGTGTTTCTCTCTTTTCTTCCTCCCCCCCCCCCCCCGCCTCAGGATAGGTCGGTCAGCCTGCTGTCTCCTCTGCCCCAGACACACCACTCTCCTCTCCCTCCCCCCACGCACTTCAGTTGAAAAACCGGCTAACAATCTACTAGGATGCCACTGGAAGGATGGGATTGAGAAACATGCATCATTAAGGATAATCTAGGCATGGCACAATATCTAAATGAATATTTTGCATCAGTCTTTAATAAGGCTAATGAAGGGCTTAGGAATAGAGGGAGCAAGACAGAGGGGAATAAAGGAGGGGGGATTGACATTACAGTATCAGAGGTGGAAGCCAAACTTGACCAGCTAAACGGGACTAAATCAGGCGGACCGGATGATCTTCATCCTAGAATATTGAAGGAACTGGCACGAGAAATTGCAAGCCCCTTAGCCATAATTTTTAATGAATCTGTAAACTCGGGGGTGGTACCGTTGGACTGGAAAATAGCTAATGTGGTTCCTATTTTCAAGAAGAGGGGAAAAAAAGTGACCCGGGTAACTACAGGCCTGTTAGTTTGACTTCTGTAGTATGCTAGGTCTTGGAAAAAATTCTGAAGGAGAAAGTAGTTAAGGACCTTGAGGTGAATGGCAATTGGGACAAATTACAACATGGGTTTACGAAAGGCAGATCGTGCCAAACCAACCTGATCTCCTTCTTTGAGAAAGTAACAGACCTTCTAGATAAAGGAAATGCGGTGGATCTAATATACCTCGATTTTTAGTAAAGCGTTTGATACTGTACCGCATGAGGAATTATTGGTTAAATTGGAAAAGATGGGGATCGATATAAAAATCCAGAGGTGGATAAAGAACTGGTTAAAGGGGAGACTGCAGCGGGTAGTACTGAAAGGTGAACTGTTAGGTTGGAGGGAGGTCACCAGTGGGGTCCCTCAAGGTTCGGTTTTGGGTCCAATTTTATTTAATCTATTCATTACTGACCTCGGAACCAAAAGTAGGAGTGGGCTGATAAAGTTTGCGGATGACACAAAGTTGGGAGGTATTGCCAATTCGGAGAAGGATCGGGATATTCTGCAGGGAGACTTGGATGACCTTGTAAATTGGAGTAATAATAATAGGATGAGATTTAATAGTGAGAAGTGTAAGGTGATGCATTTAGGGATGACTAACAAGAATTTTAGTTATAAGCTGGGGACGCATCGGTTGGAAGTGACGGAGGAGGAGAAGGACCTCGGAGTCCTGGTTGATCGCAGGATGACTATGAGTCGGCAATGTGACGTGGCTGTGAAAAAAGCTAATGCGATCTTGGGATGCATTAGGCGAGGAATTTCTAGTAGGGACAAGGAGGTGCTGCTTCCGTTATACAAGGCGCTGGTGAGACCACATTTGGAGTACTGTGTGCAGTTCTGGTCTCCAGTGTTTAAAAAGGATGAACTCAAACTGGAACGGGTACAGAGAAGGGCCACTAGGATGATCCGAGGAATGGAAAACCTTTCCTATGAAAGGAGACTCGAGCTCGGTTTGTTTAGCCTAACCAAAAGAAGGCTGAGGGGGGATATGATTGCTCTCTTTAAATATATCAAAGGGATAAATACCGGGGAGGGAGAGGAATTATTTCAGCTCAGTACTAATGTGGACACGAGAACAAATGGATATAAACTTGCCGTGGGGAAGTTTAGGCTTGAAATTAGACGAAGGTTTCTAACCGTCAGAGGGGTGAAATTTTGGAACCGCCTTCCGAGGGAAACGGTGGGGGCGAAAGACCTCTCTGGCTTCAAGATTAGGCTAGATAAGTTTATGGAGGGAATGGTTTGATGGGATAACGTGATTATAGTCAATTAGGCAATAACGTGCCATCGCTGGTAAAATGAGGGTCCGGCTGGAGAATCTTGCCTGTATGCTCGGGGTTCTACTGATCGCCATATTTGGGGTCGGGAAGGAATTTTCCTCCAGGGTAGATTGGCAGAGGCCCTGGAGGTTTTTCGCCTTCCTCCGCAGCATAGGGCAGGGGTCGCAAGCTGGAGGATTCTCTGCGACTTGAAGTCTTTAAATCACGATCTGGAGACTTCAACAGCTGAGTTAAGGGAAAGTGGGTGGGTCAGCTTTTGTGGCCTGCATCATGCGGGAGGTCAGACTAGATGACCATATTGGTCCCTTCTGACCTTAAAGTCTATGAGTCTGTGTGATGCTGTACCTGCCCCATGAGTCATTGCAGACCCTTCCCAAAACACCCTGCAGCCAATTGCACTGTGGGATAGCTACCCACTGTGCACTGCCGACATAAGGAGTTAGTGTGGACATGCAACAGCGGTTTTATTTAAAGCGCTTTAATTAAAGCGGCATAACTTTTGCCGACAAAACTTTGTATTGTAGGCAAGGACGAAGTGTAAGCATGTGGGTAATGTGATCCTTATTCAGCACTTAAGCATTCAAATAGATCCATTGACTTCCAATGGGACTATACAGTGCCCATTAAGGTGCTGAAAGTACTTTGTTGAATTGAGGCCTTAAAGGGCTCCAGCTCCAATGTCTGTCTGGATACAAAAACACCTTGGGGTGGAGACATACTTCTAAAATATCCATGTTAAATAAATCTCATGCACTACAGAGGTAAGATCATAATTTGTTTAGTTTAGTGAGCATAAGTTTTAATATGTTAGCATGCCCACTCTCTTGTCTTGCTGTTGCAAACTTCTGTTTGCATTGAGGACTGTAATTAAAAGCCAGCTTCAATGCATATTATTCTCTGTAGCCACATGTATTTTAAACTAACATGCTCTGTCATTTTTAGGATAATATCGGAGAGTTGGATCCAGACAGGCAATCAGAACTTAAAGCCCAAAGGAAAAAAGAGGAAGATGAAAAAGAGAAGGGCAGGAAGAAAGCTGTCCTATTTGGAACCAGTGATCTATGTGACTCTATATTAGCCACAGAAGAGAAAGTGAGCTGTATATGTCCTTTAGATTTTCAAGAAGCCAGAGAAGTCTTCCTAGTGGGTCAGAATTATGTTCATGAAGCAAAAGAGTTCTTTCAGTTTGATGGCTATGTTACTGACCATATTGAAATTGTTCAGGACCACAGTGCCTTGTTTAAGGTGCTTGCTTTCTTTGAAGAAGATTATGAGAGACGCTGCAAGATGCACAAGCGTAGAATAGATATGCTGGAGCCCATGTACGTGGATTTGAATCCACAGTATTACCTGCTGATAAGTAGGCAGCTTCAGTTTGAATTAGCGGACACCTATTACGAGATGATGGATTTAAAGGTAGCTATTGGTAACAGGCTAGAGGAACTCGACTCTCATACTATAAAAAAAATTAATTCTCTGGCTCAGTTAGCAATCAAGTATTATGAACTCTTCTTAGATTCTTTGAGGAACCCAGATAAGATATTTCCTGAAAAACTTGAGGATGATGTTCTTCGCCCTGCAATGGTGGCCAAATTTCACATTGCACGATTATATGGCAAGCTTATTACTTCTGATGGCAAGAAACAATTGGAGAATATGCAGACCTCATTGGAATATTACACATTTCTAGTAGACTATTGTGAGAAGCATCCAGAAGCTGTCCAGGCCATAGAAACTGAACTAGAACTCAGTAAAGAAATGGTCGGTCTGCTTCCAACAAGAATGGAGAGGCTAAAAGCCAAACTGTCTCCGTTCAGTTAAACCCTTGTCTTCAATGAATGGAAATGTGCAATATTAAAATGATCTCTGTCAAACATACTTTGGGACAGTTTCCATACCTTGTTGTTGCCCTTAGCAGTCAGATGTCTGCAGCTATAAGATCCAATTATGGTAGGCACCATAGAACCTTTTTAAAATTGAGAACTGTCTAGTTTAGTTCCTCACCCATGCTAACGGTATAAACTCTAAATGTAAAGTGAATGTCCATTTGATGATCTGTATTGCATGCTCTTTATGTAAATACAAGCCCTTCCTGCCTTACTTTCTTCCTCCAGTACATAATTCAATTTCTAAATGTAGTGTTGTACTTCAGATGTTTCTTTTAAGGGAACCTTTTGGGTAGCTTGACTGGTCCTAGAAACCTTTTCTAAGAATCAGGCTTTAGTCATGCATTCTGTCTACTAGACAGGATTTTAGTCTTTCTAACCCATGCTCCCAAGATTATCCATATGGAAAAGAGCCTTATCATAATTGTGTCCTGTATTTATTTTGTATGTTGTGAAGTGACTTTTGTTGCAATTAAAACAGAGACCTCTTAGAGGCTCAATAAATGGACTTGCTTGACTAAACTTTTTCACTGAATCCTTCTGATTTAATTTTTGTTTAAGACCTGATGAACAGTAGAATCCTGTCCCCCTTTTTGCAGGAAACTAAAATATCTTAAGTTTTAACTAGCTGAAAAACTCTATAATCCTGTATGACTTTTAATGGTTGTACCAATAGACAGGCACCAACATATCCAGAACAGGAAAATAAGAAATAAATGATCAAATACACCATGAAAGGTGTGCTGGTTCTATGCCACCTCAGGAGATTGACAGGGCACGGGGCATCCCTCTATTTCAGTGATCTCCAACTGCCAGAACAGCATTTTGACTAACTAGGCATAAGTTACAGTATTGCAATAGCTGTTCTAATTTTCGTGAAGGGCCAGCTCAGACCCAGGCCAGCCCTAGGATTGAAAGAGTATAAGGTGTCTTAAAACTGCCTTTGCCTCACCTATCCCAGTGTTGCACTGAGAAGAGTTTTTCCTGGATTGGAAGTTCTGGCCCAGTATGTGTAAAATGAATGTAGCCAGCAGATATCAACTAGTGCCTCAAGTAAAGACAACCGGTAGACAGTGTACCATCCTGAAAACCATTCTTCCCTAGAAGAGAAGTAGCTAGTTGTGCCAACAGTTATGTAGATGCACACAGCTGAGGAATTTTCATGTCTTTAGCTACTGAAGGGCTCGCACACTTCATAGCTTGTCTAGGTTGAGCTCATTGCATATACCAGGGCCTCCTCCATTGCCCCCATGAGCTCTGTGTGACCCTCCCATCCCCTTCTGTTTTAGGGACTCCCTGCAGCCCTCCACCATCCCTGGGGCTCTGGATGTGCCCCATTCTCTGTGCCAGGGCTCCTGTGTGCACCCTGTTCCCACTTCTCCCATGCCAGCAGCTCTGTCTGCCCCACTGTGCTAGGGCCCTGATTTTCACCCAACTAAAAGTTCTGTGTGCCTTTGCCACATTGGGGGGGCCACTGTTCTCTCCCCCCTCTCCCCGCCCCCGGTTGTTCCCCATCCCAAGGGCTCTGGGCATGCCTCCATTTCCCCCTCCCCACCACCATTATTATTTATCTGGGAATAGGTCATTGAGAGTGTCAGTATATTAAACTCTCTGGGGAGGATGAGCAGAGATGAGATAATGTACTGTCATGCTGAAAGTTTTTATGGTTGCTGTCAACCAGTTTGATGTGTAGACAATTGCAGAGGTGCTTGAAGCTGTGGCTATACTAAATAGATGGCAGGGCTCAATGCATCCCCGTTATTTGTCTCCCTTGTGGCTTTCTGATTTTCCCAAAATCAGTAGGGTTCTGGCCACTCATGCCTAGGACATTCCCTGAAATTTTGGAATTGATCAGATGTGGTGTTCAATAGTTAGTTGTTACGGACAGATGGAATAATGTCAACAAGTTGAGTGTATGGCTTCACAAGATTGGCCAATAACTAGTCAAGTGTAGAGAGAGAGATGCCTTTGCCCCACATGTAAGGGCAGAGAAATATACTTCACGGGCTTTTTGTATGTATTGAAGTCCCCTAATTGTGTGCAAAAATTCTGGTAAAAGCACAGGACTGATTGTCTTCCACACTCTTGTGTATATGCTCAAGTTTAAGTTCTGCTATCTGTAATTTCCAGGGCATCTGGTTAGCACTAACCACAGACAGAAATAGGTCAGAAATCAGTCAGTCTGCTATGTAGATGGACTTACTCAGCCTTCAAGATCTTCCTCCTCTAGTGTCCTACCTTGATTATTCAGTCTTTCCTGTGACACTAATGTAGACCACCTACTATTCCTGAATGATAAAGTCCTCACTGAACCGTGCTATGATTATTTATATTTCAGGGCTTGTTTAAAGCTAGTGTGTTTTTGTGTGTGATTATTTGGGGAATCTCTATAAAAGTAATTAATTCTATGTGAGATTATGAACTCTGTATGTATCTTTACCAAGCTGAAAACTCAATTTTCAAGGGGCCTGCATGAGGCAGGGTCACCTCCCTACCTTCCTAAATACAGATGGTTCCCCCAAGGACTCCCAAGAGAAGGGTGCGCTATGAGGAGCATTGCAGTTAGGAATTATTTTCCTAACTGATCTGTACTCTCTTATGGTGGGATTCTGGGAGAAGGTGTATCTAAGATATGGGGGAGTTTGAACAAGTGAGTGCTGGAGCCAGAGGCTAGGCAGTTGGACAGTAAGTTCCAGCTCTCACGATGGGATGCTATTCAGAAAGTTTGCTGCACCCTGAGAATGTGCCCCGGGATCCCAAGAGTGGGGCAGTAGCTGGGCTCCATTCAGACGCTGGAGGCTTAAACCACCTAGGGGTCTCAGTGGCTGGGTTCCTCACAGTAGTCCAGTGAATGAACGAGAGGGGCTTGACTGGGAATTTGACAGCTTTATATTCTCAAGAATTCCTCTTGCTCTGTTTTTAAATATACAACTTTGGATTTATACATGGTAAGTGTTCTTCACTGCTTGGGTTTTCCTTGTTTTGTTTTTGCTCCCCCCCCCCCCCATAAGGGGCTCCTTTAAACAAATACTAGCGGTTGTACAAAACTGCTTTTATTATGTAGGTCACAGGAGGAACCATTAAACTCATTCTACTTATAACCCAATGAAGGATTTGAAGTCAAAACTGTGTGTGTGTGCTAAACGAGTACACCAATCAGTCCATAATTAATGTTTTCCTACTGTTATTTCAAACAGAATAAACCTAATATCACCCTTCAAATGTTCGTCCTAGTGGGCCAATGTTAAAGTGAACTACAAAGTAATCAAAATTAAGATAATGGGAAGTGTATGTGCTGAATGTCCCTTCTAGCCAGACTGTGGCATGTACTGAGGGCAAAAATTGACTTTTATTTTTTTTACCCTCTGAAATTCTCTTTGTGCTTCTTAGGTCTTTTGAAGAGATCCCCAAATGCATGCGTCAGTGACAGTACAAAATACCATGGATTGCATGGGTAGCATGGGACATTGTCATCCAAAAAAGTACAAATGCATTCATGGCTATTGCCAGTGAATTGGATAGCACCTAAGAAGGTGTCACAGAAATTTTTTAGAAAGTGAGTTAAAATTCCTTTAAGTGCTGAATGGGCTCTCCTCCACCCCCAGGCCTTGCCAGGATGCTGGGTTTAACTCTGGTTTTGCTTTGTAATGTTCCTTTAAAAGGGTGCAGGGCAATGTAAGTAAAAAGAGGCTTTTACCCTTTGCTGACTGTTGATCAAAAGCTTGAAGCCCTTTAGCTCAAAGAGCAAGCAGCTTTTCATTGTCAAGAAGTGTAAAATAACCCCATTCTTGCTAGTTTCTTAAATCCTGGTGAACATTCTTTGAAGTTGAATTTGAAAGGCTATTAATCTCCAGAAAATTAGACAAACCAGTGACGCCAATTCTTCATCTCTTCTAAAGAACATTCAAAATTATGATTAGCAAAGCGTATTCTGCTACAAGACACTATCATACCAGATGTCCAGCAACGCTCATGGTGTTGCAGTACTTTAAAATATATTATTGGCAGCCCTTCTGATACTTTCCATGTGGACAATCACTCTTTAGCATGAATTTAGATAAATCTAATATTTAGTAATCTCTAAACCACGGGTCTCAAATTCAATTTACCTTAGGGCCAGTGCCAGTCCTCAAATCTTCCCAGTGGGCCAATGTCACTCATGCTTCCTAGAACCCACCCCCCCCCCAAAAAAAACCTCTGCCCCCACCTGCCTAAGGCTCTGGGATGGAGTTTGGGTGGGGGAAGAGGTCTGGGGTAGGGGATTGGGGTGCAGGCGGGGTGAGAGGTTGGGCTATGGGAGGGAGTTTGGGTGGGGGAGGGGGTCGGGTGCAGGCTCTGGGAGGGAGTTTGGGGCTGGGGGTGTGTGGAGATGGGGTGCAGGCTCTGGGAGGTGGTGTGGGGACCAGGTGCAGGCCCTGGGAGGGAGTTTGGGGGCTGGGGGGGGGTGTGGGGATGGGGCGCAGGCATTGGGAGGGAGTTTGGGGGTGCATGGGAAGGGGAAGAGGGTGCGGCGCTTACCTGGGGCTCCAAGGCAGGGTGGGCTGGGGGGCCTCCGTGCGCTTCTGCCCCCAGGCACCGCCCCCGCAGCATCCCATTGGCTGCAGGGGCGGAGACAGCGTGCGGAGGTACGGCACAGCCCCGCCCCGCCCCTGGGCCACAGGGAGGGACTAGCAGCCATTAGAGCGAGTAGGCAGACGCCGCTCAGCTCCACTGTGCTGCCAGGGCCCCTGAGGGGGGAGCGCCCGGGGGAGGTAGGTGGTGCCAAGGGAGAGACCCGGCCCCAAAACTGCTAGAGCCCTGCGGGCCACATTGCGGCCCACTAGCATCCCCAGATGGCCCGCGGGCTGAGAGTTTGAGACCCCTGCTCTAAACTGTTATTAGATTAGGTGGCAAAGCTCCCCTCAGGAATGTTGAGTTTTAACTACAAAGACTGTGTGAGGTCAGGTGTTTATTTCAAAGATTAATTAAAGATTAGGTTTCTGTGAACTCAATTTAACCTCCTGGGTTTTTGTTCCTTTTTGCGCCTCAAAAATCTTACCAATTAAACAATCACACTCTTTTCTGCTGGTACTATGATTCTGTTTTTTCTTCCCAAGATAAAACAGGTTTAATGAGTATTATTTATTTTATAAGAAGCTCACTGATTGGTGCAGGATTCATGTCGTGTGATAATAAAGACCATCTAAACTCAAAGGCTCTTCAGTTTTTTAATAGTTCAAAACTTGTAAGATTTCATTAACTACAATTCATGTTTCCACAAAGGTCTTTGCTATCCTGGATGAAAAGCAACATATACAGTAGGGACATCTTTTTATCTGATTATAAATGCACTCCTTTAAGTGAAATGTCCAGCTCTGATAGCAGGCAGTTGCATGTTAAATTTTGTAAAATGGCTTGAATGAAAGCTGTGGGCTGATTAAATTGATGAGACATCCAAGCAAAGGGCCAAATGTCTGCCTTGCTTTGCAGCGTGGCCAGAAATGAAACATTACAAAAGGGCAGGAAGGCCCATGAATTCATGGAAGGGGAGAATGGAGCCCACTCTCTGTGCTTCATCCGTCCCTGGAAACCTCTCGTTTGAATGCCATGTGGGCTATGGTGTATGTATTGGATTGGAGGAGAGTGGATGTGGAGAACTACCATTCTTCATGGCGTTCTTCACCTAGCAGAAATACTGCCAGGAAAACTGAGAGAAGTCAGTAGTGCTGGTAGCAGCCCTACCATCCCCTTCACATCTGGAAAGGTAGAGTTCAAGTGTTCAGAATTTGGCCTGGTGGATTGCCCCTCAGCATGCCAAGAGGTAGAGAGGGTGACGAAGATGAGTAAAGGCGCTTGATTTCCTTGATACCCCAGCAACCATGGGGTTGGAGTCTGTTTTCCTTCTTCAGGTTTGGAAGGCATTAGGGCATGCTCTGGCACAGACTTTTGTGTCCTTGACAAGTCACCTAACCTACCACAGTAGCTGCAAAATGAGGATAATCATGCCTGCCTCAGAGGATGTGAGGATTAATGCATTATTCAGAGCTTTGTACGTGTGTTAAGTATTATTTTTTTTATAGTTCAACAACAGGAAATATTGGAAGAGTCTGGTTAAACCCCACCCAATATAATGAGAAGAAAGACTGATACGTCATCTTGACCCTGGGAGTTAGATGTTTTGGTTTTGATTAGCATTTGCTTTTCATCCAGCATCATGAATAAGAGGGTCAGCTTTAGTTGGTCACGTTGCTTTTTGAGGGACTACACAGGACCATTAATGTTACTTAAGCATATTGTTGAGCTAATAATTTTTTGCTTTATATATTCTGTGAAAAACATGCAAAGCAAGACTGACTTAGTGTGGCAGACCATTCAGCTAACCTTGCTATATTCTTGACATTTCAGAGACCAAAACTGTTATGTTAAAATCAAGTGTGTAAACTTGTGGTTAGAAGCATTGAGCAACTTTCTTTCCTCTTCATTTGCAACATTATAGGCCACTTTGAGCTTGACACAAGCAATGCACATATTGGACTTTGCTTGAGTGATTAATTTATGCATTTCCTAATGTTTTTCAAGTCAGATTGTTTTTAACGACCTTTTGCATTTCTTAGTTTTTAAAATAATTCAGCTGACGCATTTGAAATCTTCATTGCAAGAGCCAGTCAATGCTGAAATTGGGGATTTTCTAAATGGAATAATTTGCCTGACTCTGTCACTCGATGAAGTCAATGCAAATACATCTTTTAAGCCAAATATAGGCTAAGGTATTAGGGAGATGGTTCATATGCTTAGTGAATTGAGTAAATACTAAACCACTACACGATGCAACCATGCAATTTCCTCTCAAACTGAAAATTCTCACAGCAGTACTGAAGGCTTGTTTCAGGAAACTAGGTTCTGATCACCAAAGCAGTAAATACAATGTAAAGTGGTACATGTCAGAACATTAGTCATTCTACTTTATATCTATATATAGCTATAGATTTAAAGATGTAATTCTTAATTTTTCAGGGTACAGTACATACAGAACAGATGCTTTACAAAGTGATAATTTACCAATTGTTACCAGATGATGGTATCTGAGATGTTGCCATATTCCCTTGATAGGCAATAAAGTGTCTCAGCTACTGTGGTTTGGTAACTTGTGGAAATACATCTCTGCCTTTCACGTTTAGCTTACAAGTTTGAATCCTGTCCATGTTGAGGAATCCTAGAAATTATTACCTATCCAATGGCTGTTTTGTGACCTATATGAAAATGAAATGGCTTTAGTGGTCTCAGTCGAATTCCTAGAGAAGAGATGGCCATATCAAAGAGCCTGCCATCAAAATTGGCTTGCATGTTGGCATACTCAGCCCAGGACAAAGGCAGAATAGGCACAAAGAACTAACTATCCTCTCCTCTAGAGATGGTTGCTCTATGTCAGGGTTGAGTAAGCATGGGGAAGCACGCACTGACACTGTCTGGGTTAGACTTGTTCTCAAGATGAAGTGCCCTACCACTCCCAGTCTGATGTCTATTACAAGTACTACATTCACTTACAAAAATCACTCACACCCATCGATAGACGTGATAAGTGTCCATACTATGGGCCAGATTCAGATCTCAGTTACACTGATATAAACCTAAAGTTGGTGGAATTACTTTGGCTTTACAGTGATGTAACAGAGATCCAAATCCACCTTGTGAATATTGTATATACTTTTACACAGTCCATTTTCATTTCTATAAGTAATGTTCTACCATAGGCTGTGACAAATGTATATTTACCAGGGGCCAAATTCTGCCCTCAAGTTTGATTCCCACCAACTCCAGTATATGGCCCCATGTGAAGACTTTGGTCCCTATAGTGAAGCCTGCATATCAGAATTACTGGTTAAAAAATTGTGATATCAATGTTCTACATTGCTAATCATTTTATCTATTCCTCAGATATAAATGAAAATATCAAAAGAACTTTGTTCGGTGAATAAATTGTAAAAATTCTCTCCTTCCCCAGTCCTTCATTCTCCTGGTTTGTTTGAAAAATTGAACTCTATCCATACTTAAACCAAGCAAAATGCCACATATTAAGGAAATAAGCAGAAGAGGGCCAAAATTCACTGGCCCTGATCCTCGGGTCTGGCCAACAGGATCTGAGCCACCCCCATGCAAGTTAGAGCAGGCCTAGGGGTGCTCTGATTTATGCCATCTGTATGGCCTGCAAGGGCTAGTTACTCCAGAATTGCTAGACCACACAGGTGTTCTAGTCACACCCCTCTCCTAGGCTTACCACTTATGTTGGGGAAATATGGGTGGATTCCCTCACACTGGTGGAATCCTCAACTGCTAAGGGCAGCTTTATGGACCATTTGCATTACTGGCATGATACAAAAGAGATGCATCATGAGCCAAGCTCTGGCCCAGGGTTTCAAAGGGTGTCTTAAGGAGCTGTATGTTTGTGTTTCTTAAGAAACTTGCTCAGTAGCAGTTCAGTGGTTCTCACCTCACAAAGGGCAAGGCTGGGTATAATTCACACTTCTGCTGCTTCTGTTTAGCTAGACAGTTTTCAACAAGGTTTAGAGCAGCAATGCACTGATTTACATAGAGGAAGCTCTTTTCAATGAGCTATGTCAACTAAAGCACTCATCTGTCTACACCAGAGATTTTTTCAGCATAGCTGGTGGTAAGATTCAGAAGTGGGGTCAAATGATCATGGTTTATTATGTGGATATTAAAGTAGTTAGCAGCTAGAGAGGGAGAATCTGCACTTAATTCAAATAGTCTGGCAAGTACTAGTAATTTGTAAAATAACACCAAAGTTAGAGATATTTGGAAACTGAAGTTGAATAAAAGAAATATTAATGGGCTAAACAATCTACACAAATGCAATTAATATGGGAAATAAGCAAGAACAACTAGATGTGTTACTAAGTGAAAGAAACTGTGATGGGCATATCTGAAACTGGTGAGTTGATATTCATAGAATCATAAAAATGTAGGGCTGAAAAGGACTTGAGAGGGCTGCACTGAGGCAGAACCAAGTAAACATAGACCATCCCTATACTGGTGTTTGTCCAACCTGTTCATAAAAACCTTTAATGATGGGGATTCATGACCTCCCTTGGAAGCTTATTCCAGAACTCAACTAACCTTATAACTAGAAACTTTCCCCTAATATCAAACCTAAATCTCCCTTGCTGCAGATTAAGCTCATTTCTTCTTATCCTACCTCCATGGACATGGAGAACAATTGGTCACCATCCTCTTTAAAACAATTCTTAACATAGTTGGAGACTGTTATCAAGTCCCCCCTCAGTCTTCTTTCTCAAGGCTAACCATACTCTTTTTTTTTTTTTTTTTTTTAACCTTTCCTCATAGATCATGTTTTCTAAAGCTTCTATCACTTTTGTTGCTCTCTGGACTCTCTTTGATTTAGCCATCTTTCCTAAAGTGTGGCACCCAGCATTGGATGCAGTACTCCAGCTGAGGCCTGACCAGTGCTTAGTAGAGCAGGACAACTACCTTTCATGTCTTACATAGGCCTGGTCTACACTAGGAGTTTATCTCGAATTTAGCAGTGTAAAACCAAATTAACCCTGCACGCGTCCACACAACGAAGCCCTTTACTTCGATATAAAGGGCTCTTAATATCAATATCTGTACTCCTCCCCGACGAGGGGAGTAGCACTGAAATCGGTATTGCCATTTCGAATTAGGGTTAGTGTGGCCGCAATTCGACGGTATTGGCCTCCGGGAGCTATCCTACAGTGCACCATTGTGACCGCTCTGGACAGCAATCTGAACTCGGATGCGCTGGCCAGGTAGACAGGAAAAGCCCCGCGAACTTTTGAATTACATTTCCTGTTTGCCCAGCGTGCAGAGCACAGATGACCATGCAGAGCTCATCAGCACAGGTAACCATGCAGTCCGAGAATCGAAAAAGAGCACCAGAATGGACCGTACGGGAGGTACTGGATCTGATTGCTATATGGGGAGAGGATTCCGTGCTAGCAGAACTACGTTCCAAAAGACGAAATGCCAAAACATTTGAAAAGATCTCCAAGGGCATAATGGAGAGAGGTCACAATAGGGACTCACTGCAGTGCTGCGTGAAATTTAAGGAGCTCAGACAAGCCTATCAAAAAACAAAGGAGGCAAACGGTCGCTCTGGGTCAGAGCCGCAGACATGCCGCTTCTACGCTGAGCTGCATGCAATTCTAGGGGGGGCCGCCACCACTACCCCACCTCTGACCGTGGATTCCGAGGAGGGGGTAATCTCAGCCATGCCTGAGGATTCTGCGGATGGGGAAGATGATGATGATGAGGATGACGACGAGCTTCCAGAGAGCACACAGCACTCCATTCTCCCCAACAGCCAGGATCTTTTTCTCAGCCTGACTGAAGCACCCTCCCAACCCCCAGACAATGAGGCCATGGAAGGGACCTCCGGTGAGTGTACCTTTGTAAATATAAAACATGGTTTAAAAGCAAGTTTTTTAATGATTAATTTGCCCTGAGGACTTGGGATGCATTCGCGGCCAGTACAGCTACTGGAAAAGTCTGTTAATGGAGCGGAAATCCTCCAGGGACATCTCCATGAAGCTCTCCTGGAGGTACTCCAAAAGCCTTTCCACAAGGTTCTTGGCAGTGCAGCCTTATTCCGTCCTCCATGGTAGGACGCTTGACCACGCCATGCTAGTAGCAAGTAATCTGGTATCATTGCATGACAGCGTATGGTCCCGGTGTTTGCTGGCATTCAAGCAACATCTGTTCTTTATCTCGCTATGTTATCCTCAGGAGAGTGATATCGTTCATGGTAACCTGGTTGAAATACGGGAATTTAATTAAGGGGACAGAGGTGGCCGTTCCTACGGGGCTGTTTGCCTGTGGCTGAAAAGAAATCCTTCCCTGCAGTTAGCCAAGCGGGGGGGGGGGGGGGAGGGGAGGGAGGGGGCATCTTCCCTGATACCAGCCACGCGGTGGGAGGAGGGATAAAGCGATCATCCCAGAGAATTGGAGAGGGGGGGTAGTTTGGTTTCTGCAGGGATCTTCCCTGATACCAGCCACACGGTGCGGGGGAGGGATAAAGCGATCATCCCAGAGAATTGGATGGGGGGGGGGGTAGTTTGGTTTCTGCTGCTGCACGTTAACAGGAAAACCGCAGCACTCAACGGGCTTTGCTTGGTATGTGGGAAAGGAGGGCGCTGCTTGTAGGAAAGCTGCAGAAGCCAAAAGACAATGGCTTACTATGGCCGCATACAAGCCGAATTCTGTTGCCCGGACCTGCGTCTGTGATCTCTAACACCAAAGCCGCAGGCACTCAATATTAAGATGCAAAATGCGACCTTGTACCGAAATCACATGTGCTATGTAATGTGAATAGTGTTGTTCACCGTGAAAGAGTATAAGCATTGTTCTGTAAAATGTATCTTTTTAAATACTTCTCTCCCTTTTTTCCCTCCCTCCCGCAGCTGCAAATTTTTCAAGCCTCCCTCCTCCGTCCCGAAGGCTATCTCAGATAAGGCATCGAAAAAAAAGGACGCGAGACGAAATGTTCTCGGAAATCATGGAATCCACCCGCAATGAAAGAGCTCATCTGAATGAGTGGAAGGACATGGTATCAAAGTACAGGAAAGATGCCAGTGAACATGAGGCCATGAGGGACGCTCGAGATGAGAGGTGGCAGGCTGCAACGCTGGGGCTGCTGCGTGATCAAATGGACATGCTCCGGCGTCTGGTGGAGCTTCAGGAACGGCAGCAGGAGGACAGAGTGCCGCTGCAGCCGCTGTATAACCTCCCTCCCCCCTCACCATGTTCCATAGCCTCCTCACCCAGACATGTAAGAACGCGGGGGGGGGGGGGGGAGGCTCCGTGCACCCTCCCACTCCACCCCAGTGAACAGCCCAACCAAAAGGCTGTCATTATATTGAACTTTTTTAGTGGCCTTTTCCTTCCCTCCTATCCTCCTCCCAAACCCCACCCGGGCTACCTTGTCAGTTCTCTCCCTCTTTTTATAATTAATTAATAAAGAATGCATGATTTTTAAATGATAGTGACTTTATTTCCTTTGAAAGCAAGCTGGGATCGAAGGAGGAGGGTGGGTTGCTTACAGAGAACGAGTCAATTAAGGGGGTGGGTTTTCATCAAGGAGAAACAAACAGAACTTTCACACGGTAGCCTGGCCAGTCATGAAACTGGTTTTCAAAGCTTCTCTGATGCGCAGCGCTTCCTGGTGTGCTCTTTTAATCGCCCTGGTGTCTGGCTGTGCGTAATCAGCGGCCAGGCGATTTGCCTCAACCTCCCACCCTGCCATAAAGGTCTCCCCCTTACTCTCACAGAGATTGTGGAGCACACAGCAAGCAGCAATAACAATGGGAATATTGGTTTGGCTGAGGTCTGAGCGAGTCAGTAAAGTGCACCAGCGACCTTTTAAACGTCCAAATGCACATTCTACCACCATTCTGCACTTGCTCAGCTTGTAGTTGAACAGGTCCTGACTACTGTCCAGGCTGCCTGTGTATGGCTTCATGAGCCATGGCATTAAGGGGTAGGCTGGGTCCCCAAGGATAACTATAGGCATTTCAACATCCCCAACTGTTATTTTCTGGTCTGGGAAGTAAGTCCCTTGCTGCAGCCGTTTAAACAGAGTAGTGTTCCTGAAGACGCGAGCGTCATGAACCCTTCCCGGCCATCCCACGTTGATGTTGGTGAAATGTCCCTTGTGATCCACCAGTGCTTGCAGCACCATTGAAAAGTATCCCTTGCGGTTAACGTACTGGCTGCCCTGGTGCTCCGGTGCCAAGATAGGGATATGGGTTCCATCTATCGCCCCACCACAGTTAGGGAATCCCATTGCAGCAAAGCCATCGACTATGACCTGCACATTTCCCAGAGTCACTATCTTTGGTAGCAGCAGCTCAGTGATTGCTTTGGCTACTTGGATCACAGCAGCCCCCACAGTAGATTTGCCCACTCTAAATTGATTCCCGACTGACCGGTAGCTGTCTGGTGTTGCAAGCTTCCACAGGGCTATCGCCACTTGCTTCTCAACTGTGAGGGCTGCTCTCATCTTGGTATTCTGGCGCTTCAGGGCAGGGGAAAGCAAGTCACAAAGTTCCATGAAAGTGCCCTTATGCATGCGAAAGTTTCGCAGCCACTGGGAATCGTCCCACACCTGCAACACTATGTGGTCCCACAAGTCCGTGCTTGTTTCCCGGGCCCAGAATCGGCATTCCATGGCATGAACCTGCCCCATTAACAGCATGATCTCCAAAGTGCCGGGGCCCGTGGTTTGATAGAATTCCATGTCCATGTCCTCAACACTCTCGTCGCCGCGCTGCCGTAGCCTACTCCTCGTCGCCTGGTTTTGCAGGTTCTGGTTCAGCATAAATTGCATGATAACGCGCGAGGTGTTACAATGTTCGTGACTGCTGTCTTGAGCTGAGTGGGCAAAATGCTTGCCACGGTATGGTGTCTGCACTGTTCACCCAGGAAAAAGGTGCGAAACGGTTGTCTGCTGTTGCTTTCCCGGATGGAAGGGGAGGATGTACCCAGAACCACCTGCGACAATGTTTTTGGCCCCATCAGGCATTGCGATCTCAACCCAGAATTCCAATGGGCGGAGGAGACTGTGGGAACTATGGGATAGCTATGGGATAGCTACCCACAGTGCAACGCTCCAGAAATCGACACTAGCCCTGGTACATGGACGCACACCGCCGAATTAATGTGCTTAGTCTGGCTGCATACATTCGACTTTATACAATCTGTTGCCAAAAATCGAATTCTGTAAATTCGGATTAATCCCGTAGTGTAGACATACCCATAGAATCATAGACTTGTCGGACTGGAAGGGACTTCAGTAGATCATTTAGTTCAGTCCCCTGCATTCAAGGCAGGACTACATAATAACTAGACCATTCCCTGACAGGTGTTTGTCTAGCCTGTTCTTAAAAACCTTTAGTGAAGGAGATTCCACAACCTCCATAGGCAATTTGTTCCACTGCTTACCTACTCTGACAGTTAGGAAGTTTTTCCTAATGTCCAGCCTAAGCCTTGCTTGCTGTGATTTAAGCCTGTTGCTTCTTATCCTATCCTCAGAGGTTAACAAGAACAATTCTTCACCCTCCTCACAGCAACTTTTTATGTTATCATGTCCCCTCCTCAGACTTTTCCAGACTAAATAAACCCAATTTTTAAAATCTTTCCTCATAGGTCATGTTTTAAAGACCTTTAATCATTTTTGTTGCTCTCTTCTAGACTTTCTCCAGTTTGTCCACATCTTTCCTGAAATGTAGCACCCAGAACTGGACACAGTAGTCCAGCTGAGACCTTATCAGCGTGGAGTAGAGGGGAAGAATTATTTCTCGTGTCTTGCTTACAACATTTCTGCTAATACATCCCAGAATGTTTGCTTTTTTTGCAACAGTGTTACACTGCTGACTCATATTTACTTTGTGATCCACTGTAACCCCCAGATCCCTTTCCTCAATAATCCTTTCTAGGCAGTCATTTCCCATTTTGTATGTGTGCAGTTGATTGTTCCTTCCTAAGTGGAGTACTTTGCATTTGTCCTTATTGAATTTCATCGTATTTACTTCAGACCATTTCTCCAGTTTGTCCAGATCATTTTGAATTTTAATCCTATTCTCCAAGGCACTTGCAACCCCTCCCAACTTGGGGTGGAGTAAACAGCAAAACAAATGGAGTAAACAACAACAACAAAAGGCGTAAACAGCAAAACAACATGTCTGAGAGCAAACTATCAACAATATCGACTATTTTTTTAAATTTACATTTATTTTACAAAGTTAAAAACAAAATCACACATATACCTAAAGAAACTTGGAAACATTTCTAAGGAAAAAATCCAGAGCTTTGTTATTTATTTCTCAAAATAAAAGAAAACTAAAATAAATTGTAATTACAAACTTAAAAAAAACATTCTACCCTACATATGATACTCCTGTTAATACACCCCAGAATAATAGTCTTTTTTGTAACTGCATCACATTGTTGACTCAGATTCAATATGTGATCCAGTATAACCCCCCAGATCCTTTTCAGCAGTACTGCCACTTCGCCATTATTCCCTGTTTTGTAGTTGTGTCTTTGATTTTTCCTTCCCAAGTGAAGTACTTTGCACTTATTTTTATTGAATTTCATCTTGTTGATTTCAGACCAGTTCTCTAATTAGTCAAGGTCATTTTGAATTCGAGTCCTGCCCACCAAAGTGCATGCAATCTCTCCCAGCTTGGTGTCACCTGCAGATTTTATAAGCATACTCCCTACTCCATCATCCAAGTCATTAATAAAAATATTGACTAGTACCAGGACTCACTGCCGTGGGACCCCACTAGCTATGCCCTCCCAATTTTGCAACTAACCATTGATAACTACCCTTTGAATAAGGACTTTCAACCAGTTGTGCACCCACCTTATAGTAATTTCATCAAAACCACATTTCCTAGTTTGCTTATGAGAATGGCATGTGGGATTGTGTCAAAAGCCTTACTAAAATCAAGCTGTTCACCCGCATCCACAAGGCCAGTAACCCTGTCAAAGAAGAAATTGAGGTTGGTTGGGCATTATTTGTTCTTGACAAATCCATGCTGGCTATTCCTTATAACCCTATTATTTTCTAAATGCATACAAATTGATTGTTTAATAAGTTGTTCCAGTATCTTTCCAGGTATCAAAGTTAGTCTGACTGGTCTATAATTCCCTTGTCTCCTTTGCTCCCCTTTTTAAAGATAGGTACTATGTTTGCCCTTTTCCAGCCTCTGGGATCTCACCTGTCCTCCATAAGTTCTCAAAGGTAATTTTTTACTGTTCTGAGATTGCTTCAGCTAATTCCTTAAGTACCCTAGGATGAATTTTATCAGGCCATGCTGACTTGAATACATAGAATCATAGGACTGGCAGGGACCTTGAGAGGTCATCTTGTCCAGTCCCCTGCACTCATGGCAGGACTAAGTATTATCTAGACCAGGGGTGGACAAACTTTTTGGCCCAAGGGCCATTTCTGGGTATGGAAATTGTATGGTGGGCCAGGAATGCTCACAAAATTGGGAGTTGGGGTGTGGGAAGGGGTGAGGGCTTCAGCTGGGGGTGCGGGCTCTGGGGTAGGGCCAGAAATGAGGAGTTTGGGGTGCAGAAGGGTGCTCCGGACTGGAGCTGAGGGGTTTGGAGGGTGGGAGGGGGATCAGGGCTGTGGCAGGGGGTTGGGGCACAGGAGGGGGTCAGGGGTGCAGGCTCCGGGAGGTGCTTACCTCAAGCAGCGGAGGCATGGCCAGGCGGCTCTGCGCGCTGCCCTGTCCGCAGGCGTCGCCCCTGCAATTCCCATTGGCCACGTTTCCCGGACAATGGGAAATGCGGGGGCAGCACTTCAGGCAGGGGCAGCATGTGAAGCCCCCTGGCTGCCCCTACTCATAGGAGCCAGAGGGGGGACATGCCGCTGCTTCTGGGAGCTGCATGGAGCGGGGCAAGCCCTGGACCCCGCTCCCCAGCTGGAACTTGAGGGCCAGATTAAAACGTCTGGAGGGCTGGATGCGGCCCCTTGGCCATAGAGTGCCCACCCCTGATCTAGACCATCCCTGACAGGTATTTGTCTAACCTGCTCTTAAAAATCTCAATGATGGCGATTCCATAACCTCCCTAGGGAATTTATTCCAGTGCTTAACCACCCTGACATTTTGGAAGTTTTTCCTAATGTCCAACCTAAACCTTCCTTGCTGCAATTTAAGCCCATTGCTTCTTGTCCTATCCTCAGAGGTTAAGAAGAACAATTTTTCTCTCTCCTCCTTGTAGCAACCTTTTACATACTTTAAAACTGTTATGTCCCCTCTCAGTCTTCTCTTGTCTTTTCCAGACTAAAGAACCCAATTTTTTCAATCTTCCCTCATAGGTCATGTTTTCTAGACCTTTAATCATTTTTGTTGCTCTTCTCTGGACCGTCTCCAATTTGTCCACATCTTTCCTGAAATGTGGCACCCAGAACTGGATACAATACTCCAATTGAAGCTTAATCAGCACGGAATAGAGCAGAAGAATTACTTGTCATGTCTTGATTACAACACTCCTGCTAATACATCCCAAAATGATGTTCACTTTTTTTGCAACAGTGCTACACCGTTGACTCATATTTAGCTTGTGGTCCACTATGACCCCCATATCCCTTTCCGCAGTACTCCTTCCTTGTCAGTCATTTCCCATTTTGTATGTGTGCAATTGATTGTTCCTTCCTAAGTGGAGTTCTTTGCATTTGTCCTTATTGAATTTCATCCTATTTACTTCAGACCATTTGTCTAGTTTGTCCAGATCATTTTGAATTATAATCCTATCCTCCAAAGCGCTTGCAACCCCTCCCAGCTTGGTATTGTCCGCAAACTTTATAAGTGTACTCTCTATGCCATTATCTAAATCATTGATGAAGATATTGAACAGAACCAGACCCAGAACTGATCCCTGCGGGACCCCACTTGTTATGTCCTTCCAGCATGACTGTGAACCACTGATAACTATGCTCTGGGAACAGTTTTCCAACCAGTTATGCACCCACAAGGCTTGTTACCCTGTCAAAGAAAGCTATCGGGTTGCTTTGACATGATTTGTTCTTGACATCTAATTTACCTAAATATTCTTTATCCTGTTCTTTCCCTATTTGGCTTGCATTCCTTTCCCCTTGTTGTTAATATTAAGTGAATTGATTATCTGGTCACCATTAACCTTAATAAGAAATAATGAAACAAAATAGGTATTAAACACCTTTTGATGTAATCAATTATTAGCTCTTTGTCCCTGCTAAGTAGAGGACCTACACTTTCCTTGATTTCCCCCCTGCTCCTAATGTATTTAAAGGATTTCTTCTTATTGCCTTTTATGTCCCTTGCTAAGTGAAACTAATTTTGTGCCATAGCCTTTCTGATTTTGTACCTACATGCTTGTGTTATCCTTTTGTACTCCTCCTTAGCAATTTGTCCATGTCCCACTTTTTGTAGGATTCTTTTTTGATTTTCAGGTCATTAAAGAGCTCTTGATGAAGCCATATTGGCCTCATGCTATTCTTCCTATCATTCCTTCGCATTGGGATAATTTGCAGTTGTGCCTTTAATGTTGTTTCCTTGAGAAACTGCCAGCTCTCTCAAACACCTTTTTCCTTTAGATTTGCTTCCCATGGGACCCTACCTGCCAGTTCTCTGAGTTTGTTACAGTCTGCTTTTTTGAAGTCCATTGTTCTTGTTCTGCTACTCTCATTACTTCCTTTCCACAAAACCATGAAATATATAATTTCATAATCACTTTAACCCAAATAGCTTTCCATGTTCAGATTCACAACCACTTCCTCCCTATTGATCAGAATCAAGTGCAGGCAGGCAGCTTCTCTATTCTCACAGCTCCTACGGCTTGTCCCTTTCCCAAGAAGCTGCAAAGGGAAGCTGACAAGACTCTGCCTCGTGGTATCATTGAGGTCTAGAATGACGGCATTGAGGGCAACCAGAATATCCAGTTAGAATAGTAAACACTAAAAATGAGCAAGAGGTTTGGAAGGATATGAATCCTCATCCTTCAGGGTATAAGCCAACTACTTAAGAGAGTCTTCGCAGGGGCCCGTTATCCCATAACTGCCTATTGCAGCTTTTCTTGAAGCTTTGTCTGAAGCATCTGGTACCAGCCACTGTCAGTGACTGGATATGAGATTAGATGGATCCCTGGTCTGATCTTGAATGGCATGTCAAGGGAGACTTGGACCCAATCCCTGCTCTGTCATCAGGGCCGGCTCCAGGCACCAGCTTACCAAGCAGGTGCTTGGGGTGGCCGCTCCGGAGAGGGGCGGCAGGTCCAGCTGTTCGGCGGCAATTCGGCGGATGGTCCCTCACTCCTGCTCGGAGCGAAGGACCTCCCGCCGAATTGCCGCCGCAGATCGCGATTGCAATCGCGGCTTTTTGTTTTTGTTTTTTTTGTTTGGCTGCTTGGGGCAGCCAAAACCCTGGAGCCGGCCCTGTCTGTCACAAACATCCTGTGTAACCCTGGGCAGGTCACTTAGTCTTGCTGGGCCACAATTCTCCATCTGTAAAAGGGAAATAATAGCACGTCCCTATTTCTCAGGGTTGTTGTGAGGAGAAATACATCAGTTGTTGGGTTTAGTGTGTGGGTGCAGGATGATGTTAATGGCCTGTGATATTCAGGAGGTCAGACTTGATCTGGTGATCCCTTCTGGCCTTAAACTCTGACTCTAAAATGGCTGTTCCCCTGATTACTTTCTGAAATAAATATTGCTAACTGGAATGTCAGCAAATGGATACAAGCTATAAGGAGAGCTAGAAAGGCAAGCTAAGGCAGAATGTTGGCTTCATAGATCTTAAGTATTTACAATATTGAGCTACAATAAGGATTTTGGTGGTTAAATACTTTATGTAAAAGGACTATAGGAATTAAAAACAAAGGGGGAAAGTGTGGGCATCTCCTACAGGCCACTGGGGTTGGAGGACAGCAAGACTGAACAATTCCCAGACCAGTTCTCAAACTACTTATTGAAACCACAGAATGCCAGAGTCCTGGGGCTGTAGGTATAGTAGCTGTAAAAGCTATATTCTGACCAAAAATTCAGTTAAGCAAACATCAAAGAGGTTCCTATATTGCACAGAAGTCAGCCTTATCATCCAGAAACTCGAGAGTCCAACCAAAGAAGTCTGGATCAACTTCTTACCAATAGATGGGAACTGATTGAAAATCATGGAGACATTTGGTACCAGCAATTGCAAGCTACTTGCATTTTTGGTAATAATGACTGGATCATAGGAATTGCCACACTAGATCAGACCAAAGTTCCATCCAGTCTGGTGTGCTCACTCTACTAGTGATTGCATTTCTGAGGGGGCTGAGAAAAATGCAGTTTTCCAATGTAAATACATTAGTGAAGGGCCAGGTTCACCAAAATTGTTACCAAAAGCTGGGCAGCCCAGTTTAAATATGTTGTTTTGCCTAAGAGAAGACTAGTATTTAAAAGTAGGCAGGGAGATGCAGCTCCGAGCAGGTAAAATTCCAGCTGTCTAGCACATCAACTAGTTCAAGTTGGCTTTCTTTAATTTATTACTATGCTCTTGGGCCATCTGTTTAGTCATAGTCTGGTCAGTTGTTTTTTCCTTGAGGCTGTTTAATTGAAATCTTATTTTAAGTCAACAATTTTTTCTTAGTTTAGGAGAGGGAAAGAAGCTTGTTTTCCATTTCTCAGTCTTTGTTCTTACATTTGTGCAGCATAAATTGATGGCATGCTGAAGACCTTGTTTATAATACCTTTACATATACTACCCCCAAGACAGTGGCTCTAACTAGGAGCAAGTGTAATTTAAAACCCTATTATGGGTAGCAGGTAAAAAGACTTCATCATTTTGACTGAAATACAGTAACTTTCTCAGTAGCTGAGTTATCCTTCAAAAAGATCTGTTTACAAGGTAGATGGCCAGATCTTGTATTGGTGAAAAGTGTACTAATCTCTCTTTGGCTCCATAGTTGCTTCCAGCAATTAGGTTACCTAATGCCAGTCTTCTATGTATGTGTATAATATACACAGTAATTAGTCTGTCATTTAAAGATATCTCCCAGGAAGTACTGGAGGACAGGCTTGCTGATCTAATCTTTGCCTTTAAAACACCTCCCTTTCCAGAAACCAGCCTTTCTGACTTCTAAATTAGATAAATTGAATTCCATATAGTTTATGATTGGGATGTTTTTCACTTGTGGTTCTGTGTGAGACATTAAAGAGCCCATTGCTGTTTTTGTAAGTGCAGAGGATTAGGGGTTTGTCTTTGTGTCCTTAGCCAAATTTCTCTCATCAGTGATTTTATGTAGCATGCTGTATGCTGGTTGAACAAGCAATCATTGAATGCTCCATCCCCTATTGTCCACTCCTAGCTTATGGCAGTCAGAGGCGAGGGACACCCAGAGCATGGGGTTGCATCCCTGCTACATCCCTGATAGCCATAGATAGACCTTTCTTCCACGAACTTATCTAATTCTTTTTGGAGCCCAGTTATACTTTTGGCCTTCACAACATCCCCTGGCAGGGAGTTCCACAAGTTGACTATGCGTTGTGTGAAGAAGTACTTCCTTTTGTTTGTTTTGAACCTGCTGCCTATTAATTTCATTGGGTGACTCCTGGTTCTTATGTGAATGAGTAAATAACTCTTCCTGATTCACTTTCTCCACACCATTCATAATTTTATAGGCCTCTATCATATCCCCCCTTAGTCGTCTCTTTTCCAAGATGAAAAGTGCCAGTCTTTTTAATCTCTCCTCATATAGAAGATGTTCCATACCCTTAATCATTTTTGTTGCCCTTCTCTGCATCTTTTCCAATTCTAATATATCTTTTTTGAGATGGGGTGACCAGAACTTCATGCAGTTCAAGGTGTGGGTGTACCATGGATTTATATAGTGGCATTATTAAATTTACTGTCTTCTTATCTATCCCTTTCCTAATGGTTCCTAACATTCTGTTAACTTTTTTGACTGCTGCTGCATATTAAGCAGATGTTTTCAGAGAACTATCCACAATGAGTCCAAAACCTCTTTCTTGAGTGGTAACAGCTAATTTAGACCCCATCATTTTGTATGTGTAGTTGGGATTATGTTTTCCAATGTGGATTACTTTGCATTTATCAACAGTGAATTTCATCTGTCATTCTGTTGTCCATTCACTCAGTTTTATGAGATCCCTTTGTAACTCTTTGCAGTCTGCTTTAAATTAAACTCTCTTCAGTAATTTTGTATTGTCTGCAACTTTTGCCATCTCACTGTTTACCCCCTTTTCCAGATCATTTATGAATACAGTAGAACCTCAGAGTTACGAACACCAGCATTACGAATTGACCAGTCAACCACACACCTGATTTGGAACCGGAAGTATGGAATCAGGCTGCAGCAGCAGACCAAAAAAAAAGGGCAAATACAGTACAGTACTGTGTTAAATGTAAACTACTAAAAAAAATGGAAAGTTTTAAAAAAAAGATTTGACAAGATAAGGAAACTGTTTCTGTGTTTGTTTCATTTAAATTAAGATGGTTAAAGATAGCATTTTTCTTCTGCATAGTAAAATTTCAAAGCTGTATTAAGTCTATGTTCAGTTGTAAACGTTTGATGTTTTGTTCAGCCTTACAAACATTACAGAATTATGAACACCCTCCATTCCCAAGGTGTTTGTAACTCTGAGGTTTTACTGTATGTTGAACAGCATTGGTCCCAGTACAGATCCCTGGGGACACCATTGTTTACTTTGTTTCCTAGTCTTTCAACCAGCTATTGATCCATGAAAGGACCTTCTCTCTTATCCCATGACTGCTTACTTTGCTTAAGAGCCTTTCGTGATGGACCTCATCAAAGGCTTTCTGAAAGTCAAGTACACTGTATCCACAGGATCACTCCTGTCCACGTGACTGTTAACCTCCTCAAAGAATTCCAGTAGTTTGGTGAGGCATGATTTCCATTTACAAAAGCCATGTTACTCTTCTCCGACAAATCGTGTTCATCTGTATGACTGATAATTCTGTTCTTTACTATAATTTCAACCAATTTGCCTGGAACTGAAGTTAGGCTTACCGGCCTGTAATTGCCAGGATCGCCTCTGGAGCCTTTTTAAAAAATTGGCAACATATTAGCTATCCTCCAGTCATCTGGTGCAAAAGCTGATTCAAATGGTTTGTTACATACCATACTTAGTAGTTCTGCAATTTCATATTTGAGTTCCTTTGGAACTCTTGGATGAATATAATCTGGTCCTGGTGACTTCTTACTGTTTAATTGATCAAGTTCCAAAACTTCCTCTATTGATACCTCAATCTGGGACAGTTCCTCAGATTTGTCACCTAAAAAGAATGGCTCAGATGTTAAAGGCTCTCTCACATCGTCTGCAGTGAAGACTGATGCAAAGAATTCATTTAGCTTCTCCACAATAGCCTTGTCTTCCTTGAGTGCTCCTTTAGCACCTGGATCGTCCATGGTCCTACTGATTGTTTGGCATGCTTCCTGCTTCTGATGTACTTAAAATGTTTTTTGTTGTTAGTTTTTGAGTCCTTGGCTATTTGCTCTTCACATTATTTTTTGGCCTGCCTAATTATACTTTTACACTTGACTTGCCAGAGTTTATACTTTACACTTCAATTTGGGTAGAAAGTTAGTTGGAACTAACTAAGAATTTTGAGGTAGAAAGTTAGTTGGAATGCTTTGGAGTTAAAGGTTTTAAAAGATTGTACTTCAAGACACAAAAGGAAAACAACTTGCTTCTTTCTGTCTGACAGACTCATCTCCTGGTTAACATTTTTGATAGAGATTTGATCATAGTTTTTGAAAAGCTGTTTGACGTTGATCTTATGAACTTCCTGTCATTCACTATCAGTGTTTGGTTTAAAATGTATTTGTGGTTTTCAAGCTCACATCTCTCAGTATGTGCTCACTGCTCATTATTGTTTGGGTTTATTTTCTGTGATGGAGGTGGGACTGGATTTAAAATTTTCTGTTTAATGTTATTAATTTTAATTATTTCTTATATGACTGAAAATATCCAGGGTAAGATATTGATAACTTTCCTCACACTGAATAATCTTTATACCTCAAGTTGCTGCATTGAAATCAATGAGATTACACATGCTATTCAAAGTGAACAAGGGCATCAGAATATGACATTAATTGAAACCAGGATAACAAAGGTCAAGCATTTGCCTTAGTCCAAAACTGTGTTCATTAATGAAATAGAACGACTGTAACTCAAGTGAGTTGTGAAAAGGCTGGTTTTTTATCCCAGGATTGGAGCCATTTTTACTGATAAGTTTGCAGTCCACAAACAAATGGTTGGTTGATTACCACAAGTTGTAGAAACTGTCTTTGAATCTAACTAAGCTGCACACAACCTACATAGAGAGGAACTCACTCTTAAACGAGTTCAGGTGACTTTAAAGTAACCATATGGTAGAGCCCAACAAAGGGACCACCTAACTTGGTTGGAGCTTTCCAGAGAAGAGATGTAATGTAGGAGAAAGGTTGTGTAGATCCAAACAAAGGGAAATAATGTGTTTTTCATCCAGATTCTCCTGTTTCCTCCCAGATGCATGAATTCCCAAAGGGAAGGATTGTGGAAGCTTTATTTAAGTATATCTGTCACACACACAGCTCTGGGACAGCTCCCCTTGGCTGGCCACTCACCCAGCTGCTGTGTTTGGGCCAGCCACACTAGGCCCTGTCTGCTTTTAAGCTTCCCTGGGTCTCAGCAGGCTGCAGCACTGTTTCTCCCCTTGTCCTCTCTGGCACTCTTCCTGGGCACAGATGTGTGACAACTTAATGCACCCCTGTACACTACCCTACACACTATTTATAGTAATCTTTGTACAAGGCATGCCTTGGGAGGTATCATTTGAAAATTCATGACTTGCTGATCAGTAATATGGTGAAATGCATGTAGTAACATTATGTGTAAAGTTATGAACATAAATTGAAATCATGACTGAAGTGTGTTTCCCAGATTAATCTGGGGTGTAGCTAAAACAGTTTTTAAAAGACAGAGAGCAAGCTGATGCCCCAGCTAGGTGTCAACAAAGCTGATAGGCCCCTGTCAGGAGCCATGGGTCTTGAATAATGGTCCACAGGATTCTTAGGCACTAGTAAGTGCTAACTTCCTATCTGGAGATCTACCAACAGTTGCTAGGGCAGAAGCTGAACCCTGACAGAGGATAGTCGGACTCCAGTGCTGGAACCTGACTGGCAGAATGCTGAGGGCCCTGATTGGTCCACTGCTACTATATAAACCCAGCACAGGAACGCACAATCAGAGATGACTTGTGCCTGCTGATAGTTGGGTGGCTCAATGTAAAAGGGGGGGCCATGTGACTACCCCATGTGTAGCCTCTGGGAGGAACCTTCCAGCCCCACCTCCCTGGGCCAGGGCAGCCAATCCTGCTGGCTTCTAGGGGGCTGGAGCCACAGGAGCAGGGAACATATGCCTCTGTGATGAGGCGACTCACAGCACCACAGTATTTCCCCGTAGCTCCTGTGACCCCGCGGATACTTCAGCAGGGGGAGGGGCGTGAGCATTGCTGAGCAGAGGGATCCTGCTCCCAGCACCTTCTCCATCAGTCCCCCCCGCCCCTGTCTGCCTGGCCTGGGGCCGCCACACTCGCCCTGCCAGAGTTACCTCTGGTGGGGTGGGGGGGCGCTCTGTCCTCCTGCTGTGCCTCTCCTCTGGCATTTCCACCTTGCTTGGCCTCTCCTCCAGCAGTCGGGCTCGGGCAGGGAGCTGAGGGGGTGGTACAGAGCCGCTTCTCACATCAGCTGACTGCGTTTAGGGTTGCTACCTGCGAGGGAGCCCGGCTAGGGAGGTGGTGGAGGCCCACCCTCTCTGCTCCCCATCCAGGCCCAGCTGCAAGGGACAGGGGCCAAGAGAGCTCAAAATGTGCAGAGGATCAGGGAGCTCTGACTTGCTCAGCTCCTGTCCCTGGCAGCTGGGCCTGGGTGGAGAGCAGAGGGTGCGGGCTGCTGCCTCCCCAGCCAGGCTGTCTCTCAGGCAGCCACCATGCTGTACAGAGGCAGCAACCCAGAGCAGCCACCCTCAGCTGGCGTGAGAAGTGCCTCTGTACTGCCACCTCTGCTCCCAGCCTGGGCCCAGCTGCTGGGGACAGAGTCCAAGCAAGCCAGAAATGTACTTGGGGGTGTGGGGGGCAGGAGGCACAGCGGGAGAAAGACAGAAGCTCCTTCCCCTGCTGGCAGGTTGAACAGAGCAAGCCCTGCAAGGGCAGCTGGGCACTTGCGGAAATCGGGGGGGGGGGGGGGGGGGGAGGTACTTGACCCTGCATGCCCCCCCGACCCACATGTTGCCTGTCCATGCAACTGTTACCTACCCTGCTTCTGCTCCCTGACTTGTGGTTCTGATCTCTAGTTTGTCTCCTGCCTTTGACCTCATGGTATCCCAACCTGGCCTGACTCTAGTTTCTGGGCCATGGTTCTGCTCTCAAGTTTGTCTTGTGCTTCTAATCTCCTGGTATCCTGACCCAGCTGACTATTGACTCCCATCCTGTGGCTGTGGACTCTGGCTCTGACCATTAGGTCTGACTGCCCATGACCTGGCTGTGACAGCCATCATCTATCATGTGGCCCTCTTTGGCAAGAAAGGGGAATGGGGACAAAGAGATCTGCATCTTAGTAAAGAAACAGCATGAGGTCTCCTTCCTTCACCAGACCCCTTCTCAGCTGGAAATGCTTTTCAAAGAGGAGCTGAAACTATAAAAAGGAGGAGCAGACACCGCCCCCCCCTTTGCTCATCTCATTCTCTGCACCTGGGAAGACAAAAGAAACAGCTGTTGGACTCTGGGGGAGGGGATCTGACCTCAAAGTTTGGTCAGTAATGGTGTTGGAACCATATGGTGAGAAACTTTACTTTAAATCTAATATATAGTTTGTTAAAAATGCTTAGTTTGTTAAAAATGCTTTCTAATGCCTACCCTATCTTTATCTTCTTCTAACCACTTCTGACTTATGCCTCATTTCTTGTACTCACTTAAAATTTATCTCTTTGTAGTTAATAAACTTGTTTTTAGTCTATCTAATCCAGTATTTAAGGTGAAGTGTCTGGGTAACTCCATTTAGGGCAGGGGTGGCCAACTTGAACCGGAGAAGGAGCCAGAATTTACCAATGGACATTGCCAAAGAACCACAGTAGTACGTCAGCAGCCCCCCATCAGCTTCCCCCCCCCCCCCCCGGTCCCAGTGCCTCCCTCCCACCATCAGCCCTGCCAATCAGCATCTTCCCCTCCCTCCCCGCACCTCCCAATCATTTGTTTCGTGGCGTGCAGGAGGCCCCGGGGGGGGAGGAGCGAGGGCATGGCAGGTTCAGGGGAGGGGGCGGAAAGGGGTGGAGTAGGGGCAGGGCCTGGAAAATTGGTGCCTGTAGCTCCAGCCCCAGAGTCGGTGTCTATACAAAGAGCCACATATTAACTTCTGAAGAGCCACATGTGGGTCTGGAGCCACAGATTGGCCACCCCTGATTTAGGGTGGCAAGTTGTGTGTATATTACTCCCTTAAAGCAATAATAGACTTAATATATTTGTACTGTCCAGAAGAGGGCTGGGTAGTACAAGACATACATTTCTGAGGGAAAATCTGGGACTGGGAGTGTAGGGGGTCACCCTGCAATATAACCAAGGTTGCGAGCCGTAAGAATATAAGAACAGACATACTGGGTTAGAGCAAAGGTCCGTCTAGCCCAGTATCCTGTCTTCCAACAGTAGCCAATGCCAGGTGCTTCAGAGGGAATGAACAGAACAGGTAATCATCAGGTGGTCCATTCCCTGTCGCCCATTCCCAGCTTCTGGCAAACAGAGGCTAGGAATACCATCCTTGCCCATCCTGGCTAATAGCCATTGATGGATCTATTTTCCATGAACTTATCTAGTTCTTTTGTGAACCTTATTATAATCTTGGCCTTCACAACATCCTCTGGCAAAGAGTTCCACAGGTTGACTGTGTGTTGTGTGAAGAAATACGTCCTTTTGTTTGTTTTAAACCTGCTGCCTATTCATTTCATTTGGTGACCCCTAGTTCTTGTGTTATGAGAAGGAGGAAATAACACTTCCTTATTTACTTTCTCCACACCAGTCATAATTTTATCAACCTCTATATCATATCCCCCCAAGTCATCTAATTTCTAAGCTGAAGACAATTTACTTTGCTTAAGAGCCTTTGGTGAGGTACCTTGTCAAAGGCATTCTGAAAATCTAATTACACTATATCCACTGGATCACCCTTGTTCACATGCTTGTTGAACCCCTCAAAGAATTCTAGTAGATTGGTGAGGCACAATTTCCCTTTACAGAAACCATGTTGACTATTCCCCAACATCTGTGTTCATCTGTGTGTCTGATAATTCTGTTCTTTACTATAGTTTCAACCAATTTGCCCGGAACTGAAGTTAGGCTTACCGGCCTGTAATAGCCAGGATTGCCTCTGAAGCCTTTTTAAAAATTGGTGTCACATTAGCTATCCTCCAGTCATCTGGTACAGAAGCTAATTTAAATGATAGGTTACATCACACAATTAGTAGTTTTGCAATTTCACATTTGAGTTCCTTCAGAACCCTTGGATGAATACCATCTGGTCCTGATGACTTATTACTGTTTAATTTATCAATTTGTTCCAAAACCTTTTCTAATGACACCTCAATCTGAGACAGTTCCTCAGATTTGTCACCTAAAAAGAATGGCTCAGGTTTGGGAATCTGCCTCACATCCTCAGCTGTGAAGACCGAGGCAAAGAATTCATTTAGTTTCTCCACAATGGCCTTATCATCCTGAAGTGCTTCTTTAGCATCTCGATCATCCAATGGCTCCCACTGGTTGTTTAGCAGGTTTCCTGCTTCTGATGTACTTACATTTTTTGCTGTTACTTTTTGAGTCTTTGGCTAGCTGTTATTCAAATTCTTTTTTGGCCTTCCTAATTGTATTTTTACACTTTACTTGCCAGAGTTTATGCTCCTTTCTATTTTCCTCAACAGGAATTAATTTCCACTTTTGAAAGGATGCCTTTTTGCCTCTAACTGCTTCTTTTACTTTGTTGTTTAGCCATGCTGACAGTTTTTTGGTCCTTTTAGTATGTTTTTTAATTTGAGGGATACATTTAAATTGAGCCTCTATTGTGGTGTCTTTAAGAAGTTTTCATCCAGCATGCAGGGATTTCACTTTTGGCGCTGTACCTTTTAATTTCTGTTTAACTAACTTCCTCATTTTTGTGTAGTTCCCCTTTCTGAAATTAAATACTTTGGTGCTCCCCCCCTCCACCCCCAGGGATGTTAAAGCCAAGGTGTGATGGCAAGTGCAGTTCAGGGGTTCTCAAACTTCATTGCACCTCAACCCCCTTCTGACAACAAAAATTACTACATGACCCCCAGAGGGGAGACTGAAGCCTGAGCCCACCCAAGCCCCACTGCCCGGGGGGGGGGGCGGGGGGGAAAGCCTGAGTCCCCACTGCTCTGGGCAGGGGGCCTTCAACCTGAGCCCCGCCACCCAGGGCTGAAGTCCTCAGGCTTTGGCCCTGGGCAGGGGGGCTCAGGCTTCAGCCCCGGGTCCCAGCAAATCTAAGTCAGCCCTGGGAGTGACACTTCGGGGTCCCGACCCACAGTTTGAGAACCACTGAGTTAGACAAACATATGTGGGTGTCAGGGCCGGCTCTAGGATTTTTGCCGCCCTAGGCAAAAACAATTTTGGCCGCCCCCCCCCCCCCCCCCCGTTTTTTAATTACCCCACCCCCGGCCCCGCCTCAACTCTGCCCCTTCCCCAAATCCCCAGCCCTGCCTCCTCCCCCCAGGCTCCCAAGCCTGGGAGGGAGGGGGAGCAGCGGCACGCGAAACGGCCGCTCGGGATCTCCCCCTCCCTCCCAGGTTTGAGAGCCTGGGAGGGAGGGGGAGACTCCGAGTGGCCGCGGCGCGGGCGCCGCTTCTCCCCCTCCCTCCCTCCCAGGCTCTCAAGTCTGAGAGGGCTAGTTTCGCGCGCCGCGGCCGCTCAGGATCTCCCCCTCCCTCCCAGGCAGCAGCAGCGGAGGTGAGCTAGGGCGGCCGCAGCACATTTTTAGGGGCGGCATTCTGGCGCCGGCCATGCCGCCCCTAAAAATGTGCCGCCCCAAGCACCAGCTTGTTTTGCTGGTGCCTAGAGCCGGCCCTGGTGGGTGTAACCTGCAAGCTATTTGTGAGCGGTCCAGGTTGGGAGCAACAACAGTGAGGCATTGCAAGGCACCCCAGGTTGCAGGGGAATGGTGACACAGCCCCGCACTGGTCTGGATTGCACCCTGGTATGTCACAAGGTGCTCTGTCTATTAACCTTCATGGAAATGGCACCTCGTGGCCCACCTGTAGGGCCCCCCAGGCTCAGTGCTGAGCCCTCAGGCTCCTCAATAGCTTAAGCACACCCTTTCCCAGAGTTCCACCTTGTGGGCACACTGGGTTTATAGTTTAGCTCTTCAAGGACATATGCTAGTTAAAGCACACAGATACACCTAGGCTTTCTTTAGATAGCACAGATCCAGACAAAATAAAACAGCTGTTCACCATTCCCTTCTAGCTCATCCTTTATTTGGGAGTCCTTAGGAGCCTGTCTGTGTTGAGATAGAGCGGCGGGACCTTGCCTACCTGATCAGGCTTTTGTACAGCCTTGCTTTCTGCCTCAAAACATGGAGTCTCTCTTTCCCTCCCTCCCTAGCCAATTTCCTTTGATTTATGCAGTCACTGTCCAATGTTAAACAAGGCTTGGGGCTTGGCATACAGAGACCTCAGCCTCCATCGTATCGTGGCAAACACACCATTAAAATTCTTTTAATGTTTTATTAAAGCTACAGAAAAGAAGGAAAAACAGTTAAAGCATTTGAAATGTGAAGCATTAAGTAAAACTTTTATTTTAATAACATTCCCCCCTTTCCCTTTAGCTGGAGAGAGTTTTTAGAAGGAAAAAAACCCTCTTGTTTGACAGTCTCTTGGATGGTATCGAAGATGATGATAACTGCTATTTGGGTAAAAGAGAAGTTAGTTAAGATGAGCAGAAGCTGCTGCAGTTGCTGCTGCTGTTATTCTGATCCCATTTCCCCTCAGATGGTCTTTGGGATTCAGCTGGGAGCTGATTGGGATGGCAAAGTCATCTGGGTCCCTCTCTCTGGCCCAGTCTGGTCAGGGCATCTCTCTGGATCCGGATGATAAAGGCCTGGGGTCCCAGGAGGCGATGGGGCAGCAGCTTTAATGGTGAAGCTCGCTCTAGCCTCCATTTATTCTTCCCTATTTCCCCCTGCAAAATTTCTTTCTTTAAGGACTCAAAAGGGGAGTGGTGGGTGGAATAGCCCAGCCCCTCATTATTTTGTCCACCAAAATAGGTGGACAAATATCCAATATCCCAATTTGGGTTCATTAATTTTGGTTCCACATCTTCTGTTTTGGCCAAGCATGATTTTAACACTGTCCTTGAGTTATATCTGTAGTCCTTTTTGTTTAGACTAATTTAGTCTCTCTCTCTCTGTTTTTCTTGCACCTGTTTATCACGTTCATTATTGAAAATAACTATTTTTCATGGTTAATTTCACCGTAGGCAATAGTTATATAGACCAATTATCACAACATCACCCATCAGTCTTAGGGAGCCATAGTAGGCTAAAGTCTTTCTAACCCTCCCTCAAGGGGTTGCGCCCTGGGACCAGGGCCGGCTCCAGGCACCAGCCCACCAAGCATGTGCTTGAGGCGGCGCCTGGAGGGGGGCGGCACGGCGGGGCGCTCCGGCCCGAGAGCGGGGCCGCGACTGGGCTCGCCGCCCTCCCCCGGTGCTCCGGCCGGTCGGGGAGAGCGGGGCCCCGGCCGGGCTCTCCGCCCTGCTCCCGGCGCTCTGGCCCCCGGGGGGAGAGCGGAGCGCCCCGGCTGGCTCTCCGCCCTCCTCCCGGCGCTCTGCCCCCCGGGGGGAGAGCGGAGAGCCCCGGCCAGGCTTGCCGCCCTCCTCCCTGCGCTCTGGCCGCCGGGGAGAGCGGAGAGCCCCGGCCGGCTCTCCGCCCACCCCCCGGCGCTCTGGCCCCCGGGGGGAGAGCGGAGAGCCCCGGCCGGGCTTGCTGCCCTCCTCCCGGCGCTCTGGCCGCCGGGGAGAGCGGAGAGCCCCGGCCGGCTCTCCGCCCTCCTCCCGGCGCTCTGGCCGCCGGGGGGAGAGCGGAGAGCCCCGGCCGCAATGGCGGGGGGGGGGGGAAGGGGGGGCCGCTGGCTTTTTTGCCTAAGGCGGCAAAAAAGCCAGAGCCGGCCCTGCCTGGGACAGAAGGTCCTGTCCATTTATTGGATCAGAAAAAAAGGTCTTGTGACAGTTCAAGCTCGTCCTTTTATACCAAGAGCAGGGCCGCCCAGAGGATTCAGGAGGCCTGGGGCAAAGCAATTTTGGGGGCCCCTTCCATAAAAAAAAGTTGCAATACTATAGAATACTGTATTCTCATGGGGGCCCCCATGGGGCCCTGGGAAAAATAAACATTTAAAAACCTTCCGTATCTCAGCACAAACCCAGTTTTGAGAAAACTTCTTTTCAAGTCACCTTTACAAGGTATCACTGGTTCTCAGCATCAGCTAGTGCTAAAAGGCACTAAAGCTCATTAAAAGGGTTGGACAAATATTTTCCGTCAAAACTTTTTTTGGATCGAAAACTAGGGGTTTTTAAAAAGCAGAAAAAATCACGGACAATGTCTGCTTTCCTTCAAAATTTGTTGTGTTTTTTTTAATTGAAAAGCTGAAATTAGTCTGCCAAAACCTGAACATGGTTTGGGGTTTCAGAAGTGTGTGGCCAAATATTTGCTGCTTGCTGTGTTTGATTGTTTAAAGAAACAATAAAAAAAATTCTGCTTAAAAAAAATCCAAAACATTTGAACCACCTCAGCTTGTGACCAAACGCCTGAGCCCATCCACTCAGAGACTTCTCCAGGTTTCTGATACTCTGCTGGCTTCCTTGACTCATATCTGTCTCCATAACTTTGGGTTCATTTAGGTTAGAACATAAGAACATAAGAAAGGCCGTACTGGGTCAGACCAAAAGTCCATCCAGCCCAGTATCCTGTCTACCGACAGTGGCCAATGCCAAGTGCCCCAGAGGGAGTGAACCTAACAGGTAATGATCAAGTGATCTCTCTCCTGCCATCCATCTCCACCCTCTGACAAACAGAGGCTAGGGACACCATTCCTTACCCATCCTGCCTAATAGCCATTAATAGACTTAACCTCCATGAATTTATCTGTTTCCTAGAGACTGGCTCCATGGGGTCCCTCACAAATTGGGGACGGTTACTGTGGGTTTGTCTTTAGTATAGACTATGTACATACTCCACAAACTGAGCATTTGAGCTTGTTCCAGAATCTGGGATGAGCCTATATTGTGAAAATGGAAATGCTCAAAATAGCACATGCCTGTGAATGGACACAGGGTGCTAAAATTAAATTAACCCAGGGTTCTCAAACTGGGGGTCGGGACCCCTCAGGGGGTCACAAGGTTATTACTGGGGGTCGCAAGCTGTCAGCCTCCACCTCAAACCTCGCTTTGCCTCCAGCATTTATAATGGTGTTAAATATATTAAAAAGGTGTTTTTAATTTATAAGGGGGGGGGGGTTTGCACTCAGAGGTTTGCTATGTGAAAGGGGTCACCAGTACAAAAGTTTGAGAACCACTGAATTAACCCCTCTGGAGCCTCGGGGAATGCAGGGGAGGAGGTCTCCCTTGGTAGGGTTGGGAAGGAGATGGGTGGTGTAGATATTGCTCTTCTCATGTGATCCCTCCCCCATGGCTCTCTTGGCTCTATCACTGTTAATCTAAAGTGGCTAATTTTAAATGAAGCTACCCTCCCCTGACATGAATCTCCCTATGGCACTGAAATTAAATGTAGGGAAAAGGGAAAAGATAACAGCTTGGCTCTTGGTGTTAAATAGTTGTCTGCAAGCCTCAAACTGCTGAATGAGCTTTAGGGTAGGGAAGGCTGTGCCT
This sequence comes from Emys orbicularis, assembly GCF_028017835.1. Lineage (NCBI taxonomy): Eukaryota > Metazoa > Chordata > Testudines > Emydidae > Emys > Emys orbicularis. The sequence continues at coordinate 45,305,296 of NC_088689.1, read as the reverse complement.
CCCCAAACAGACTGGCCCTGCCCCCTATCCGACCCCCATCCACTTCCTGCCCCCCGACTTCCCCCCCCAGAATCCTGACCCATCCTGCTCCTTGTCCCCTGACCGCCCCCCCGAAACCCCACCAACCCCCCCTGCTCCCTGTCCCCTGACTGCCCAGACCCCTATCCACCGCCCCCGCTGAGTCCTGACAGACCCCCGAATGCCCACGATCCAACCCCCCCTTCTCCGTCCCCTGACCGCCCCCCCAGAACCTCTGCGCCCTCCCTGTCCTCTGACTGTCCCCAGGACTCCCTGCCCCTTATCCAACCCCTCCGGCCCCGGCTGCTTACCCCCTCTCCCGGAGCCTCAGCGCGCGCGTCCAGGAGCGTCCCTGGACAGCACTGCAGCCGTGTGCCTCCGGCGGGGCCTGAGCTCCTCCCTGCTCAGAGCCGCCTGGTAAGGGGGCGGGGCTGTAAGCTCCAGCAGGCCCGGAGCTCCCGCCGCTCGGCCCGGAGCTGGGGGATGGCGGGGGGGAGCCTCAGCCCTTCTCGTGGGGGCCCCTGCGGGGCCCGGGGCAAATTGCCCCACTTGCCCCCCCCTCTGGGCGGCCCTGACCAAGAGCCCTTTTTTGTCTCCTAGTCTCTGGAAAACCCAGCGTGAACCAGTATACGCAAACCACTTCTGGGGATGGTACTTCTTTGGAGTTGTTTAATCTCAGTGATTTGCCTTAATCACCGCCCACTGTTAGTTCCTGGAGGAGCTGTGGTAAACTCCTCCCCCACTCCCTCGCTGAGTAGAACACAACCATACATAAAACATTCATAAATTTAATACAATGGCCCCCCAAAATACTGCATGGGGTTGCAATATCTGTCAGTCCCTTTGTCCTGTCTGGGGATTTTCCATTCTCCATGTCCTCCTCCCTGCAGAGAAGTTGGAGGAACTAGTTTTCCTCCCTTTGGGCAAACCATTGTCCCTAGGTATTTCCATGTGAATAGTTAATCATTAAGGTTTAACAATCCACCATTGTCCCAGGTGTGGCAGGTATGTGACACAGCCCCTGCCAATTTATGGTTGCCTGATCCACTACACATTGAGGCATTCCATGATATAGCAATTTCATAACATCATTCACCAGAATTCATCAGGTTTCAGAGTAGCAGCCGTGTTAGTCTGTATCCGCAAAAACAACAGGAGTACTTGTGGCACCTTAGAGACTAACAAATTTATTTGAGCATAAGCTTTCATGGGCTACAGCCCACTTCTTCAGATGCATAGAATGGAACATATATTGAGGAGATATGTATACACATACAGAGAGCATGAAAAGGTGGGAGTTGTCTTACCAACTCTGAGAGGCCAATTAAGTAAGAGAAAAAACTTTTGAAGTGATAATCAAGATAGCCCAGTACAGACAGTTTGATAAGTGTGAGAATACTTACATGGGGAGATAGATTCAATGTTTGTAATGGCTCAGCCATTCCCAGTCTCTATTCAAGCCTAAGTTGATTGTATCTAGTTTGCATATCAATTCGAGTTCAGCAGTTTCTCGTTGGAGTCTGTTTTTGAAGCTTTTCTGTTGCAAAATTGCCACCCTCAGGTCTGTTATTGAGTGACCAGACAGGTTAAAGTGTTCTCCTACTGGTTTTTGAATGTTATGATTCCTGATGTCAGATTTGTGTCCATTTATTCTTTTGCGTAGAGACTGTCCGGTTTGGCCAATGTACATGGCAGAGGGGCATTGCTGGCACATGATGGCATATATCACATTGGTAGATGTGCAGGTGAATGAGCCCCTGATGGCATGGCTGATGTGATTAGGTCCTATGATGATGTCACTTGAATAGATATGTGGACAGAGTTGGCATCGGGCTTTGTTGCAAGGATAGGTTCCTGGGTCAGTGTTTTTGTTCAGTGGTGTGTGGTTGCTGGTGAGTATTTGCTTCAGGTTGGGGGGTTGTCTGTAAGCGAGGACAGGTCTGTCTCCCAAGATCTGTGAGAGTGAGGGATTATGTTTCAGGATAAGTTGTAGATCTTTGATGATGTGCTGGAGAGGTTTTAATTGGGGGCTGAAGGTGACAGCTAGTGGTGTTCTGTTATTTTCTTTGTTGGGCCTGTCTTGTAGGAGGTGACTTCTGGGTACTCGTCTGGCTCTGTCAATCTGTTCTTTCACTTCAGCAGGTGGGTATTGTAGTTTTAAGAATGCTTGATAGAGATCTTGTAGGTGCTTGTCTCTATCTGAGGGATTGGAGCAAATGCGATTATATCTTAGAGCTTGGCTGTAGACAATGGATTGTGTGGTGTGTCCTGGATGGAAGCTGGAGGCATGTAGGTAAGTATAGCAGTCAGTAGGTTTCCGGTATAGGGTGGTATTTATGTGACCATCGCTTATTAGCACAGTAGTGTCCAGGAAATGGACCGCTTGTGTGGATTGATCTAGGCTGAGGTTGATGGTGGGATGGAAATTATTGAAATCATGGTGGAATTCCTCAAGGGCTTCTTTTCCATGGGTCCAGATGATGAAGATGTCATCAATGTAGCGCAAGTAGAGTAGGGGCGTTAGGGGACGAGAGCTAAGGAAGCATTGTTCTAAGTCAGCCATAAAAATGTTGGCATACTGTGGGGCCATGCGGGTACCCATAGCAGTTACATAGATTTTCCAAATCATCACAATATCCTTATATTTCCTTTCTAAAGTAATATTCCTACTGGCATTGACAGCCTGCCTGTTGGTTTTGTAGGAATGTAATTTCTGAATAACCTATTTTATTTTCATCCTTCCTCTCCTATGCTTTGGCTTTGTAAACAGAGTAAAATATCCTCCATTTTGACAGCACTGTGCTCCAAGGGAGTTTTTTCCTGATGTACCGCTTTAAAGGCATGTTACTATTAGCAGGGTCAAGCCGAAAATGTTTACAAAAATAAACAAGGAGTCCGGTGGCACCTTAAAGACTAACAAATTTATTTGGGCATAAGCTTTTGTGGGTAAAAAACTCACGATGTGAATTTCACATTATTATACAGCAAATGAATGTTAGTTCTGCAGGAAGTGGATCTCTTGTGTGGACTGGTCCAGGCTGAGATTGATGGTGGGGTGGAAATTGTTGAAATAGAGGTGGAATTTTTCAAGGGCCTCCCTCCCGTGGGTCCATATGGTGGGACTCATTCACCTGCACATCTACTAATGTGATATATGCCATCATGTGCCAGCAATGCCTCTCTGCCATGTACATTGGCCAAACTGGACAGTCTCTACATAAAAGAATAAGCGAACACAAATCAGACATCAGGAATGGTAACATACAAAACCCAGTAGGAGAACACTTCAATCTCCCTGGACATTCTGTAACAGATTTAAAAGTAGCCATACTTCAACAAAAAAACTTCAAAAACAGACTTCAAAGAGAAACTGCAGAACTAAAATTCATTTGCAAATTTAACACCATTAATTTGGGCTTGAATAGGGACTGGGAGTGGCTGGCTCACTACAAAAGCAACTTTCCCTCTCTTGGTATTGACACCTCCTCATCAATTATTGGGAGTGGACCACAAATATAGTACCCATCTATAAAAAGGGAAATAAAAACCGCCCAGGAAACTATAGACCAGTTAGTTTAACTTCTGTGCCAGGGAAGATAATGGAGCAAGTAATTAAGGAAATCATCTGCAAACACTTGGAAGGTGGTAAGGTGATAGGGAATAGCCAGCATGGATTTGTAAAGAACAAATCATGTCAAACCAATCTGATAGCTTTCTTTAACGAGTCTTGTGGATAAGGGAGAAGCGGTGGATGTGGTATACCTAGACTTTAGTAAGGCATTTTATACGGTCTCGCATTATATTCTTATCGATAAACTAGGCAAATACAACTTAGATGGGGCTACTATAAGGTGAGTGCATAACTGGCTGGATAACCGTAATCAGAGAGTAGTTATTAATGGTTCCCAATCCTGCTGGAAAGGTATAACAAGTGGGGTTCCTCAGGGGTCTGTTTTGGGACCGGCTCTGTTCAATATCTTCATCAACGACTTAGATATTGGCATAGAAAGTACGCTTATTAAGTTTGCAGATGATACCAAACTGGGAGGGATTGCAACTGCTTTGGAGGATAGGGTCATAATTCAAAATGATCTGGACAAATTGGAGACACGGTCTGAGGTAAACAGGATGAAGTTTAACAAAGACAAATGCAAAGTGCTCCACTTAGGAAGGAACAATCAGTTTTACACATACAGAATAGGAAGAGACTGTCTAGGAAGGAGTGCGGCAGAAAGGGATCTAGGGGTTATAGTGGACCAGAAGCTAAATATGAGTCAACAGTGTGATGCTGTTGCAAAAAAAGCAAACATGATTCTGGGATGCATTAACAGGTGTGTTGTGAGCAAGACACGAGAAGTCATTCTTCCGCTTTACTCTGCGCTGGTTAGGCCTCAACTGGAGTATTGTGTCCAGTTCTGGGCACCGCATTTCAAGAAAGATGTGGAGAAATTGGAGAGGGTCCAGAGAAGAGCAACAAGAATGATTAAAGGTCTTGAGAACATGACCTATGAAGGAAGGCTGAAAGAATTGGGTTTGTTTAGTTTGGAAAAGAGAAGACTGAGAGGGGACATGATAGCAGTTTTCAGGTATCTAAAAGGGTGTCATAAAGAGGAGGGAGAAAACTCAGCGGCTGCATTCTCTCAGGCAGCTTCTGGCCACGCTACTTCCCTGGGGACGGGCAAGCAGCATGGCCGGAGGCTGCTGGGAGAGTGCAGCCACCCTGCTGCATACCGCACCACGGGCAGCATCCCAGGCAGGCAGTGTGGCCGGAGGCTGCCTGGGACGTGCATTAGTGGCTCCACATGCCAGTGGGACTGGAGCAGAGCCCCCCCTGCCAGGTAACGTGGGATGGGGAGGAGATGGGAGAGCGTGGGGCCACCGGACTGGAGGCGGGGTGGGGATGAGTCACATGAGGGGGTCACATGGCGGGCGGGGACAAGTCACATGGGGGGGTCATGTGGGGAGGCTACATGGCCCCTTTAGTTGGTGCCCCCTTTGTGTCCCTCCCACTAGTTGCCTGTCAAAGAAAGAAGTCTGCTACATCTTCCCAAATGTAACCAGGAAAGTAAGGCCATCTGAAAATTTTGTGGCGGGCTGGTGAAACTATTGCTGGACTCCTTGCTCCCAAGAAAATGAAAATGCCCCGTCTGTTATTAACTCTCCGCTATAAAAGGGTCAGCTACAGGTTTATAGGAGAAGTTAGCAATATGAGACTTTTGGGTTCACCTCAACCTAACTGATTCATGTTATATAAATGGGAGTGGATCTTCAGATCACCACTGGCCTTCTCTCCTGTTGGAGAAATGGTACCTAGCTACTTATGCTGGGATCTCTATGTATCTGGTGACATTTGTAAGAAATTTCAATAGAAAATTCTCCAAAGAAGGAGGATCCAGAGAGCCATGAGGCTCCCACCAGCCAGATGATTTTATTGTGAATTTTAGATTTTTTTTCTTTTCTCACCATGTATATATCTATGGAGTCCAGAGTAGCCAACAATATTAATATAAGATAATTTTCAAAACAACCACCCTCTCTTGGCCCCCCCCATTAGAGATCGGGGGCTTCTGTCAGCCAAATACAATGAAATATAGGAACATAAACAAATGCAACTAACTGAAAAATAGTGATTTTTTTTCTTTCTTAATTTCTTTGTCCAATTTTTTATTCCCTTTTCCTCTTCTTTCATGTTCACCCCAGTCTATATACCTGCATGCGGTACTGCTTTCTTTTTTAATTTCTGTCTTTTTATTGTCTTTTTGTGCTTGTCCTTTCTTTCTTTCTTTCTTTCTTTCTTTCTTTCTTTCTTTCTTTCTTTCTTTCTTTCTTTCTTTCTTTCTTTCTCCAGTTTTCATTGAAAAGGAACATCCCCTGTGCTCACACTCTTTCATATTCACATCATTCTTTGCAGTGCTATGTTGTCTCTTTCCCTTTGCTCACTGGTGCTCAGACCTGGGAATTAGAACAAAGGCGCTGCTGCCTTTCAGTCAAATGTTTAACCCACTAGGTTCATTCTGCTATTCATCTAGAAACTTATTTTTTATATGAAAGCTGAGATTACCTTGAATCTTTATGGAGTTCCAAAACTGAAAGTGGGAGTACCTGTAACTGGACTTCATGAGTCTCATAGGCTGGCTCTGCAGATGTATGGTAGGTGTAGTTATATGTATTTACAGTTGTCTATCTAATCCCCCTGCTTCTTTGGATAATTTTAAATCAATTGCTTTCCTGCTACTCTCTCTGTGCTTTAGAACTGCCTGTCTCTCTTTCATTTCCTTATCCTGAGCTTTCTGATTCTTTAAGCTGGAAAACACATTACTACATTAAAATACAGCATTGCTGTGACAGCTGATGCTTTTTTTATTGGTTGATTAACAGGATTTGAAAATCTTGCTCTTCAGCCATACTTCATGGCACTTCGCAATCCTGCAAACCCTAAGATGGCTGCAAATAACTTTGCTCCCATGGCTTTTTGCACTTACAGTGATGGATGCAATACAAATACCTAGATAAACAGATATTCCCATTCCTTCTCTGTCTAGGAAATAAGCCTTGGGGAGGCTCTTATCGGAATGTTTGCTTTGAAACTTCATGGAACAGGCTTGGGAGAAACTGTAATTCAGTTATTTATTTCAGAGTAGCAGCCGTGTTAGTCTGTATCCTCAAAAATAACAGGAGTACTTGTGGCACCTTAGAGACTAACAAATTTATTAGAGCATAAGCTTTCGTGGGCTACAACCCACTTCTTCGGATGCATATGTCAGCATTAATGCTACATTAGACCACTGTGTTCTTGGAGCTGAAGACACATGTAAGGGCATGGCTACACTTGAAGATGTAGAGCGTTTTGAGTTAAACCAGCCTTCATAGAGCGCAGTAGGGAAAGCGCTGCAATCTATCCACACTGACAGCTGCAAGTGCACTGGCATGGCCACATTAGCAGCTCTTGCAACGGTCACAGAGAGCAGTGCATTGTGGTAGCTATCCCAGCATGCAAGTGGCTGCAACGTGCTTTTCAAATGGGGGTGGGGTGGGGTGGAGTGTGACAGGGAGTGTGTTGTGTGTATGTGGGGGGAGAGAGAGTGGATTTTTGGGGGGCTGAGAGCATGTCAGCATGCTGTCTTGTAAGTTCAGACAGTAGCAGACCCCTCCTTCCCCCCCGCCTCTCTCTCTCACACACAGCATTCCACAGTAATGGTTGCTTTGTCTTGGAGCAGATAAGCATGCCGGCTGTCAGAAACGGAGCTTTAAAAGGGCATATTGGCATGCCTGCAGTGATTCCAAAACAATGACAAGAGTGGCCACTGTGGATGGGTAGTGAGCTAGGGCGCCCAGGGCTGCTTTAATACGCTCTAACTCGCAAGTGTAGCCAAGCCCTAAGTATGTAAAAAAGGAGATTGTAAACTCATTGGGGCAGGAGTGATCTTATATTTTATGTCTGTACAGCACCTAGCTCATGGGGGACCACTGCGTACTAATGTAATAGACTCAGTTAGTACTTAGTAGTAGTCAGGGCCGACAAGAGGAGGGGGAAGCCAGTACAAATTACTGGGTCCCGGCGGTCCGGAAGGGGGCCCGGCTTCCCCCCCCTCTCGTTGGCCCTGTTTAGCTGGTCCGCCCTTGCTGGGGGGCCCGAAAAAATTCCGGGCCCGGCTTCCCCGGCTTCCCCCCCTCTTGTCGTCCCTGTTTAGCCAGTCCACCCTTGCTGGGGGGCCCGAAATTTTTTTTTCACCGGGGCCCAAACCCGCTCTCGGCGACCCTGGTAGTAGTAGTATATTAAATACTAACTTTCAGGTTCACTTAGGGGCAACCATATTTAGATGTTTTTCATTTACATGTAAAGTTTTACCTTTTCTTTAAACAAACAAGCAAACAAACAACCCCTCCTCCCTGCATCCCCACTACCTAGATACATTAATTGAAACAATTATTACCACTTACAATCTACAGCAGTAGCTCAGAACAACAAAATAAAACCAATTATTATAGCAAGATTATTTTTTCTAGAGGAAATGTATGCAGGCTGTTATTAAATATAAATCCAAATTATGCAGGATGTCAGTGAAGCATGCTCATAGGAAATGGAGCATTTACTAATATTAGTATGAATCTGGCACAGGCAATGAATGTATCATTATATGAAGACCTAGTGTTATGTTACATCAGCAGCTTTCCTCTATTACGGTGCTTTTGGATTATTATGCAGGTGTATAAATACTACAGACAATCCTTTGGTCTGGCAAATTTGGAGGATGGTTAAATCACTGTTACAAGATAAGTCCAACTGCTGTTTTATAAGTCACCAGCATAAAAGGAGTTGCCATTATCCCAACATAGATAATATCAGAGTTTAGGCTGTAGAATGACAACATTAGTAATATTTTCTAAAAAGTTTAGATAAACATCTTCAGATATGTTTTACCCACAAACTCAGTTGTACTTTTCCCAGTGTAGGCAAAATACAACGTTATAAAGAATCTTCAACAGCTGTTTTGCAATTATCAAAATTTTGACCTGAAGTTTGGTGTGTATCTATAAAATAAATTGTAATTACTACAGTTCTGTGTAAAATCTGGTAACATTACTGAGGGGTTTCCCAGATTTCACTTTTAAAAAAAGTGTGTGTGTGTGTGTGTGTGTAAAATCTCAACATTATAACTAACTTCCAATGAAACTACCAGCAGGACATACATTAACAATTTAATAACCACGTTACTTAAACTACAAACACAAATTACATCTTCAACAAGCTATCAGTTCAGAAGTGTTAGTATGGACATTTTCCTAGATGGAAGCAAAATTTTGCTGATAATCAAATAGAACGAGAAGCAGAAACCAGGTCACTTACCGCAATTGCAAAGAACCAACTGCCATCACTTCATGAAAGGGAAATACTGACTTCTGATAACATATCTGTACTGAAGTAATAGTTAGTGTTTATCTTATTTCTTAACGGTTACTAATGAGAAGATTCTCTTTTATCATAAACTTCTAGAGCTCCTGGGTCTATTGATAAAGGGTACTTTTTCTATATTCCTGATCGTGTACATTTATTAGGGTTGCTAAATGTCATGCATCATGTGTGACACTGAAACGTATCGCTTCCCGCACCCTAGCAGCTATGTCACACATCTGGCTCAGCTGCAGTTAAGCATCTGCTATCTATTCGTGCTTGTGGTCGGAGTGGGGGCTATTGTGATACCCAGCTTCAGGTGGCCTCTGATTACTCTTGTCTCCTGTTGATGCCAAACCAGCATGGACTTTGCAGGGAAGAGGTAGCACTGGTGGTGGCAGTTACTGTTGGTAGGGAGTGTAGGGAGCAAAGGGTGGGGGCAAAGAGAATTTAATAGGTGGTGGGGAAGGACAGAGGACACTGACTGGGGACAGAAGGAGAGAGAATGGAGGCTAAGGACTGGAAGTGGGCAAATTGGCGATGCTAATGGAGACAGGGCCAGAAAGGTGGAGGCTACCCCAGGTTTTCCCAGACTCCTAATAACTTCTTAGGCTCGCTCCCTTTTCCAACAATCCCTGTTCCATATTCTCTCTCTCTTCTCCCCCTCTCCAGTCCCTACTCCCTTCAATATCCTGGTTCCCACTTCGTTACTATTGTTGCATGACACCTGGAGCAAAGTCCTGCATGTCTGCCAGTTTTATATCACAAGACCTTCAGGCCACCAGCAAAGCAGGCACCTAACAACTTGTAGGCAAATATCCTCCCCTTGAAACTAAATCCTAACGACATAGTCATTTGAGAAGTGTGTGCACACTTGTAAAAGAATTTTCAGCTATTTGCGTGTTTAGACAGGTAGGGATGGAAGAGAAAAGAGAATAAAAACACCAGTTCTGTTGTGTGCAAAAGGGATATACCAAAGTCAACAGGAATACAATTTAACTCCACAGGGGGTTTGGGTTTGGTGCAACCAGTGACATACACAGAATAACTTCAGAAGCTATTTTCTGAAAGTGGTTTAAACATCTCAATATATATTGGAAGGAGAGCCAAAATTTGCCAATGTAATTTGCACCCAAAAATAGACATACAGACTCATCAACTTTAAAGTCAGAAGAACATAAGAACAGCCCTACTGGGACAGACCTAAGGTCCATCTAGCCCAGTATCCTGCCTTCTGACAGTGGCCAATGCCAGGTGCTCCAGAGGGAATGAGCAGGTAATCATCAAGTGTCTCCTGCCGATATAGCACTGTGCACACAAGTGCTTATGCCGGCAAAACTTAGGTCCCTCAGGGGGATGGTTTTTTTCACACCCCTGAGTGACAAAAGTTTTGCTGACATAAGTGCTAGGGTAGACATGGCTGTAGTGAAGACACTACGTACTCCAACAGGAGAGCCATCAGTGTAGGTATTCCACTTCCCTGAGAGGTGGTAGCTATGTCAACAGGAGAAGGTCTCCCATTGACATAGTGGTGTCTAGACCTGAGCCAGCTCTAGGCATAAGCAGACTAAACAATTAGGGCCCCGAGCAGCTCAAGGGGCCGCCCTATTTGCTTTTTTAGAATGTGTTGTGTGTGGGACCCCACAAATATTCCTGCTTAGGACCTCCAGTGAGCCAGCACCACCACCTCTGAGGTCAGTATAACTGCATTGCTCAGGGGTGTGGATTTTCCATACCCCTGAGTGATGCAGTTATACTGACAAAAGTTTGTAGTATAGACCAGGGCTGAGCATGTTTCCCAGATCTGAAGAAGAGCTCTGTGCAAGCACAAAAGCTTGTCTCTCTCACCAACAGAAGTTGGTCCAATAAATTATATTACCTCACCCACCTTGTCTCTCTGGATTTATATTAGGCATTTTTACAATCTGATCCCAGTGAATAATACTAAATTATTTATATGGTCTCTTAATGAATTGGGAGATAAATAGACCTGAGTATTAGGACCAGGGAGGTGTTTCATAGTTAATCATTTTAGTATTCAAAATGTTTATTCACTACTTAATAATTATTTCTGGATTTTCAGTAATAACCCCAGACATGAAAAAATGAGCCTCATGTGTCTGCTTGAAGGGTCAGAAATATACAAGAAAAGCAACCCCCCCTCCCAGTCTAAACTAATGCCACAGAAAAATGCAAAGCTCTTAATCTGCTTTACATGCGATTTGAAAATAATGTTAGTTCTTGGGTCCAGCAGCAGTAAGAAGTAGTAATGGGGAAGTATGATGAATTAGTGGGAAAAACATATTTTTGCAAAAGAATATCCAACACATTAATAAAGGGTGATTTTTTTAAAGCTTTGATAAAAGGTTTGAAATGCACTCTCTGAAGTTTATCTCATTAAAAGTGCCCCGAAAGGGTTGTATTCTCAAATAACTGACTCCTGATTCACTTTTTTTCCTCCCTCAGATCTTTTAGGTTGCAGGATTTGATGTTTCTAACATATAAAAAGCCACATATGAAAAGAACACCCGAAATACCCGTATGTAGCGTTGTTCTAGCTGAAGTAGTCCCAGGACCTGAGGAAGAGCTCTGTGTAGCTCGAAAACTTGTCCTTTTCACTAGCAGAAGTTGGTCCAATAAATGATATTACTTCACCCATTTTGTCTCTCTAATATCCTGGAAGCAACATGGCAACAACACTCCATTCAGCTTTTGAGATTTCTTCTGTCCCTGTGCTCAGGTAATGTGTTAAATAACAAAGACTATGGCCTGGTCTACACTAGGAGCTTATATCGAATTTAGCGCCGTTACATCGAATTAACCCTGCACCCGTCCACACCAGGAAGCTACTTAGTTCGAAATAGAGCTCTTTTAAATTCGACTTCTGTAATCCTCGAAAACGAGAGGAGTAGCGCTAAATTCGAAATGGCAATATCGAATTAGGCTAGGTGTGGATGGAAATCGACGGTAATAGCTCCGGGAGCTATCCCACAGTGCACCACTCTGTTGACGCTCTGGACAGCACTTCGAGCTCGGATGCTCTGACCAGCCACACAGGAAAAGCCCCGGGAAAATTTGAATTCCTTTTCCTGTCTGGCCAGTTTGAATCTCATTTTCTGTTTGGACAGCGTGGAGAGCTCAGCAGCACTAGCAACGATGCAGAGCTCTCCAGCAGAGTTGGCCGTGCAATCTAATAGAAAGAGGGCCCCAGCATGGACTGATCGGGAGGTGTTGGATCTCATCGCTGTCTGGGGCGATGAGTCCGTGCTTTCAGAGCTGCGCTCCAAAAGAAGGAATGCAAAGATCTATGAGAAGATCTCTAAAGCCATGGCAGAGAGAGGATACAGCCGGGATGCAACGCAGTGCCGCGTGAAAATCAAGGAGCTGAGACAAGGCTACCAAAAAACCAAAGAGGCAAACCGACGCTCCGGATCCCAGCCCCACACATCACGTTTCTACGAGGCACTGCATTCCATCCTAGGTGCGGCCGCCACCACTACCCCACCAGTGACCGTGGACTCCGAGGATGGGATATTGTCCACGACCGGTTCCTCCTCGGAAATGTTAGGTGACGGGGAAGATGAGGAAGGAGATGAGGAGGACGAGGCAGTCGACAGCGCTTGCACCGCTGATTTCAACGACAGCCAGGAGCTCTTCATCACCCTTACCGAGATCCCCTACCAACCGTCCACAGCCCTTACCCCGGACACCGAATCAGGGGAAGGATCAAGCAGTGAGTGCTTTTAACATCTAAACATTTCATTTTAACATAAGTGGAATATTTATATTGTTAAGAATGGGCTTTTCAGTCACTCAGTTAAACATAGAAACTTTTATTTATAACAAAACAGGAATAATAACTATTTCAGTAATTTGTTGTTCATGATTTATTTGGCTTAGTAAACTTTTTACTACTAACTATGTATAGAAAATCAAGTACTGTCCGGATATTCATGATTAGTCCACAACACGGCCCCTCCACTCTGTAGTCCGTTATGCTCAACTTAAAGGAAAAGGCGGTCAATGTGCCCGGGAATGGACAGACAGTCCTCCTGGGATAGCTCCGCATAGCTCTCCTGGAGGTACCGCTCCAGCATGCGCACGAGGTTCAACGGCAGGGCAATCTTGTTTGGTCCCCCGTGGTAGCACACGTTCCCACGCCATGAGTCCATGAGGTAGTCGGGGATCAGTGCGCGGCACAGCATGGCGGCATATGGCCCAGGCCTCTGCATGCATTCACGCAGCATCCTTCCCCTCTCGGTCTCCGAGATCCTCATGAGGGTTATGTCACACATGACGCCCTGCTTTAAATTAGGGAGGGGAATGTTAGTATTTGGACTGCTTTACAGCCACGCGGTGGAGGCGGCAGAGGGGCAGCATACAGGGATCTTTCCCGGGGACAGCCGCGAGGTGGTGGGACAGGGGCAGAGCTCATGCTTCCCTGATTGCTGCCAGCAGAGAGTGGCCTTGCATTCAGTGCGAAAGGAGCCCAGTGCTACTATTACATGTTTAAGCTGCCACAAGTCTACGGCTTACCATGTTTGCCCGCAGCAGAAGTAGAGGTGTCCTGCAACGCTTCTCTGATCGCAACTGCAGGACCCCAGACACATAAGGCGAGGGCCGAAAATTCGACCTTGTCCTGAGTGCGCATGTGAAAGGTGCAGTGCATGGTGTTGTTCACAGAGAAAGACTATGCTCTTTGTTAGCAACTTCATTTATCTGGCTCAGGAATTTACTCCCTTTTTCCCATTCCCACAGACACATCTGCGACTGTCTCCCAACCCAGCCTGGCATCACACTCCCAGAGGCTAGCGCAGATTAGAAGAAGGAAGAGAAAAACTCGTGAAGACATGTTTTATGAACTTATAGAGTGCTCACGAGAGCAGGCAGCCCAGACGACACAGTGGAGGGAGAACTTGTCACAAATGCACAGAGCAGTCATGGAACGGGAGGAGAGGTGGCGCCAGGAGGACCAGCAGGCTACTCAAACCCTGCTTGGACTAATGAGGGAGCAAACGGAGACGCTCCGGCGCCTAGTGGATGTTCTGCAAGACCGGAGGCAGGAGGACAGAGCACTGCTGCTGTCTATCTCTAACCGCCCTCCCCCGCCACCAAGTCCCACACCCCCCTCACCAAAAGTACAAAGAAGGAGGGGCGGCAAGGGCCGTTAAAACTGTCAGTCGGCCACTGCACACTGCTGCAGCAATGGAAGGCTCTCGTTCCAAACTTTGAAAAGTCCTTTCCTACCCATCTCACACTAGCCCATGTCCAAGTTTCCTTCCCCCCCCCTTTTCATGTGCGGTTCGTAATAAAACATCTGTTTCTGTTAAGTACTGTTTCCGAGAGTGTCTTTTGGAGGGGATTCTGTCTGAAGGGGGGGAAGGGGTTTGTTACTTGGACAGGACAGTCACCTGTAGCAGGCTACAGAGGCGGGGGCAGGTCCAGCATCAGGACACATACACAGCACAGTCACCAGTTACCCTGGTCAGTCTGGGAGGCGGTTTTCTTGTTCTGGGGTGCGAGGGGGTTGATCTGTGACTTTGTGTCGGGGGAGGGCAGTTAGAGATCCTATGCCGCGGTCCTTATCCTGGATCACAGAGCCACGCAGCAGGGGATCTGTTACCCTCCGCCCCCTGCCAGAAAGTCACTTGGCCGACACATACATCCAGTCCCGCCCAGGACTGCTGGCAGGCTGCGTTGAAACAACCAATGCAGCACTGCGGAGCCTGTCATTCCCGGACTTTAGAAGCATCATTTGCATCAAAACAGTAAGCCCGCCCCCCGCCACAGTCTGCGTCCCCGGTTTAAAACATTCCCGCGAAAACAGTAAAAAAGAGAACCTTGTTCATTAACAGAACAGAACAGATTTTATTTGTTGGGAAGGTGGGGAAGGGGGTATGTAACTTGGAAGGATAGTCAACAGTAACTGGGTAAAGAAACGGGGGCAGGTTCAGCATCTGTGTCCACAAAGTAAAAAGTCACTGGAGACCCTGTTCAGTCAGGAACCTGGCTTTCAAAGCCTCCCTGATGCACAGTGCGTCCCGCTGTGATCTTCTAATCGCCCTGCTGTCTGGCTGGACGTAATCAGAAGCCAGGCTATTTGCCTCAACCTCCCACCCCGACATATAGGTCTCCCCCTTGCTCTCACACAAATTGTGGAGCACACAGCAAGCAGCTATCACAATGGGGATATTGGTCTCGCTGAGATCACAGCGAGTGAGTAGGCTTCTCCATCTGCCCTTGAGACGGCCAAAAGCACACTCCACCACCATTCTGCACTTGCTGAGCCGGTAGTTGAATAGTTCTTTCCCTGAGTCCAGTGCGCCAGTGTAGGGCTTCATGAGCCAGGGCATTAGCGGGTATGCAGGGTCCCCGAGGATGACTGTAGGCATCTCCACATCCCCAACAGTTACTTTGTGGTCCGGGAAGTAAATACCTTCCTGCAGCCGTCTACACAGACCAGAGTTCCTGAACACCCTAGCGTCATGAACCTTGCCAGGCCATCCAACGTAGATATTGGTAAAACGTCCCCGATGGTCCACCAGTGCTTGCAGCACCATGGAAAAGTAGCCCTTCCGGTTGATGTACTGGCTGGCCTGGTGGTCCGGTCCCAGGATAGGGATGTGAGTCCCATCTATAGCCCCACCGCAGTTTGGGAATCCCATCTCGGCAAAGCCATCTCTGATGAGCTCCACGTTTCCCAGGGTCACTACCTTAGATAGCAGTAGCTTGACGATTGCCCTGGCTACTTGCATAACAGCAACCCCCACGGTAGACTTGCCCACGCCAAACTGGTTAGCGACGGACCGGTAGCTGTCTGGCGTTGCGAGCTTCCAGAGGGCTATGGCCACTCGCTTCTGGACAGTCAGGGCTGCCCGCATCCGGGTGTCCTTTCGCTTCAGGGCAGGGGACAGCAACTCACACAGTTCGAGGAAAGTCCCCTTCCGCATGCGAAAGTTGCGCAGCCACTGGGATTCATCCCAGACCTGCAGCACTATGCGGTCCCACCATTCCGTGCTGGTTTCACGGGCCCAGAATCGCCGTTCAACAGTATCAACAAGACCCAGTGACAGCGAGATGTCCTGGGCGCTGGGTCTCATGTTCTCAGAGAGGTCGGAGCTAGTGTCCGACTTCATGCCGTCACGGTAGTGCCGTAGCCTCCTCTCATGATTGATCTGCAGCTGCCTCTGGTACAGGTGGAGGAGAAGCTGCGAGGCGTTGAGAACTGCCACAACTGCAGCGATGGTCGCAGCGGGATCCATGCTCGCACTGCTGTGGCGTCCGCGCTGTCAGTAATCAGAAAAGCGCGCGAAATTATTTCCCGCCGGCGCTTTCAGGGAGGGAGGGAGGGAGGGAGGGCTTGAGTGACGGACGGATGACGACAGGCGCCCAAAAGCACCCTCGACACATTTTTTTACCCAGAAGGCATTTGGGGCTCGACCCAGAATTCCAAAGGGCAGGGGGGACTGCGGGAACTGTGGGATAGCTGCCCACAGTGCACCGCTTCCAATGTCGACGCTTGCCCCGTTAGTGTGGACTCACAAAGTCTCACAAAGTCGAATTACTGTCCTTAGTGTGGACACACACGTTCGACTTAGTAATATCGATTCCACATAGTCGAATTAACTAAAATCGAAGTACTCTCGTAGTGTAGACAAGGCCTATGAAAATGTTATTTCTGTTCTAAGAGTATTATCAGAACTATAATAATTTGTAAACACTTTGAGTGGGACTTTCAAAAGCACTCATTCTTATCTTAGCTCTGGTCATTGAAGTCAGTGGGAGTTTTACCACTGAGTTCAATGGGGATAGTTAGACCAATGCAGAGCACTTTTATAAATTCCACTCTCTGTTCTTAAGATAACTTAAATAAATGACTATCATGTATAACCTAACCACCCACAGGAAGGTCCTCTGTGTGTTTTCACAACTAGCTGTGCTTGTTTAATTTTCTTCAGTGATTTTGAGACCTTTTATTTTGTGGATAATGATTTTTATTATTTACTAATTAGGAAAGGCTCCCTTCTGCTCCCTTCCCCTCTCTCTCCCACCAAGTATTTTTCTCTCACAAATGATATCAGGGCAATCATAGAGTTGTCAAAACCCTTGTGTCATGCATTGTCACTGATGTCACTGGTGCATCTGAAGTCTTTGCTCTAAGTAAGCAATGATATTTTATTATAATAAAATCTTTTAGTTTCTTTTAAGTAGTGGTTTCCACCTGTTGTACAACTCCTGTGTCTGGCCCCATGTCATTACTATAACATAGACCAAGACCATCCATTCTAATAGGTCTTTTACATCTCCCAGTTTCTATCTCCCTGAAAATGCAAGACTATTTTCTACGCCACATTTTGTTTCCTATAACACATTTTCCAATATTTTGGCCACTGTAGTTTTAAAAATTACAAGCAATGGGGCTTCCATACCTTGCTTAGAGGATGGAATAAATGGCCCCACAGTAGCATGGGACCTTTCCTCATTAGATAGTGTTGAGTTTGAAATGTACTGCATGTAGGTTTTGTGTGATGGCTCATATCATAAACAGGAAACAGGCTTTCTTTTTGCTGATTAGCAGTTTTAATATTTTAATCACATGAGTTTTTGTTTTTTCTTATCTGACATAAGACTTTTTTTATCTGAAAGTTTGAAATGAGAGAGATCTCAAGGTTAGTGAGAACTCTGTCATTGGTATCTTGTATCATTTCATTTAACAAAAATCTTTGTAGGAACCTTGAAAACTGCCCAGCCCTTTGCTTGCAAAATCAGGCTTTTTTGGTACATTTGACAATAAAAACCTGCATACCTGCTGTACTCCGCCCCTTGTCAACTGATGCTTCCTTCTCCTCAACCATCTCTGCTCTCATCCGTGGATTTTTGGTCTCCCTAAACAGATCCTGAAATCCTGGCAATATCTCCAGCAATTCCTGGTCTACTTCCTCATTCTGATGGTCTGCATGGTTCACAGAGTTGGCCCTAACCACTGCACTGCACAGTCCTGTGGTGCTGTTCAGAAGTATCCCTGCATGGAAGCATTCAGTCCAGCTCACTGTAAAAGGGGCATATTTTTTACCAAGACCTAGACCTACTATTGCTGTCCCTTGTCTTATTATATAGGACCTTCATTCCCATTATCTTTTCAGGGCACTGTGTTCTGCTTTGAGTTACACCCCATCTTGACCAGTCACTCAACCACCTGGTCATAGAATATCTGTCATGAATGACAGAGTTCATTTGGCCCTAGATCCCCTCTTCTCCCCTGACGGCTACCAGCACTTGCACATTGGCTTCAGACCAGTTGGCAGCACTTTCATATGAAGGTCTCCTTTGAGACAAGCCAGTGACAGAGTCAGAATAAGTTGAACAAGTCAAAGATGAAGTTGATCGCTGTGAAAATAGTATGCAATTCAGCTTCACTGTATGTAATAAACACTGTTTGCACAGGAATCCATCTTCCAGCCAACTGGACTCATGTGTGTGGAGTGCAGAAAGTAGACTGGACAGGTGACCTAATAAGAAATGATTGGTGGAGGTGGGATGGTCCTGGAGGTCTATTTGTACCATTAGCTATTGTGCCCGCAATCTCTGCCACCACTGGTGTAGGTGGAGGAGATTATAGTGGTGAGCCATGCTCAAAGGAGGTCTAATCCAAACATTGATTATCGTGCCTGTTGGGAGCATTTTGTGTGTGGATGTGAGGTGTGTTACAGCTATGTTTAGGGGACCACATGGTGACTAGCATGCCAAATTTCTCTAGTAGAGACAAGGCTGTTAGGGGCTATTATGCCATCACTAGGCATTTGCCTTATACCTTGTCTCATCATTTACACCTGGGCAAAGTGAATGTAAATTGCCACCATATCAGTTTTACTCTTGGCATTTACTAGGCTAGATCCTGGGGTGCAGTGCAACTCCACAGAGCACACGTTGGAGAGGGATGGTGCAAGAGTGGCTTAAAACTCAGCTTTTCAGTCCCCATACTGTGCTGCAGCTCTGTGAAAGGCCATTCCCCATGTGCTGAGTTAGAGCTAGGTGAGGGGTACTCTAGCTACAAGGGGCGGAAAACACAGTTGTAGATTGTCATGATGCAGGGATGCCACACCTCACCAGAGAGTCTGGCCTACTTTATGCAGGTATAAATTACTACAGGAGGTGCAAGACAGTTGAGAATTGGCCCACGGTGTAGGAAATGTAATGCAAGTGATTCCCTTTTATGTTAATAGTTGTTAAACACATATGCTCAGTTCCTCTCGTTCTCAGCTGATATGGGGGGAAAAAGCAAAACATTCAAATGTTCCCAAGTGGCCAGAACTGCTAGCTTTACAGCTACTTTGTGCTGCTGGAATGAATGGATGACTGGATCCTTATTAATCTCCACCTAGCTGATCCCGCTCTAGAATTATTTTTTCATGGGTTCCACCCACCACTAAACGATTTAGTTCGTACTCCCTGCTCCCCATGGCTTACTCAGAAAACCAAAACAAGTCTAAAGAGAATGGGAGGAGGAGGAGCAGTGAATTCATTTTGTGGGTGACTATGTGGTTTCAGACAACTCCCCTGAATCTTGGTGGTGCTTGGAGTTTGAGGAGTTTTCAGCACAAAGGTGGGAAAGGCACTGAGCTAGTGTGAGCTACAGTACGTAACAATGTGCAAGCTTCCTGTAGAGTTTCACACCCTACGATATTTGCCCATGATCAGTGGAAAGTTGATGTTACTGTAGGAACAATTTCTATGACCTAAAGGAGATTAAAGCTGATAAAATTTCAGTGTATATTTTCTTTGTTTCCTACTGACGATCACAACTTAAAAAAAAAAAAGTTCATGCTAAAAATAGGAAGTAGCACATACCGTAGTAAGAATAACGGCCAAATGTGGTCAGTTTCTTGAGGTGAGATTCACATCAACAGGCTTTATACATTTTCAGAGGTTCACTGACAGAGGAGTAGGATGCAAACTAAAACAAATGGAACTGTAGTGACATTATTTCCCTACGCATTTTGTGGTTGACATCTTTGTATGATAGGTAGGAAAGAATTTGGAGTAAGAAATAAATAAAATGAGTTTAACTCTGAGAATAATTTTCCCTTATTACTGAAAGAGGTTTGAATGCAACAGGAATTCCATATTAAATGGGATACTCTCACAGCCTTACCTTTGCAGTCTCTACTCTATAAGAGGGTTATTATACTGTAGTACTGGAATAACTTTGGGTCTGTTTTTTTCCACTACAGAAAAACATGTTCTGAAGTTTGTAATTCAGTGATAAATCATGAATCTCAAACCTGACACACACAGTTTTTGCCTATATGCAGAGGTTTACTGTGGGGGGTGGAGGGGGAAAGTAAGTTAGTTAAGCTCTCTTTTACTCATGGAGTCATTAAAATGATGTGGCAACTGACAAATATCTTTGCAACCTGAAACTGGTACAATTAAAAGGAACTGAAAGCTTGGGCTTGATTCTTCAGCATGGTAGCTAAAGTGGTGGAACTTGATGTGTGGATGCTCATAATTAGATTTAAAACATTTTAAATGTTTATCTGTTTTTCTGTACAGGGCAAGCTAAATGGATAAACCAGTTTTAAACTTCTGTAAGTATATCCACACGAGGGGTTTCAGCAGTTTAATTAAACTAGTGCAGCTTCATGTGTAGACAAGCTTTAACAATGTGGAATTGTGTCCTAAATTTACTACCTCATTAGAAAGCTCATCAAGTAATTCAACTGCAGGAAATAATACTAGGTCAAAATATGTTATGCCAGTATGGGTTACATAGGTTTGTAGCGAGAAACAACTCTGTCTGCGTGAGAAACTACTAATGTTATGGTGGTTTTAGTGCCGTGAAAATGGAAGTGGGTACTGTATATAAGTGCTTAAGCATTTTAGTGCTTCTGTCCTAATCATTGCTTTCATTGTCTGTAATGTCCTGATCAGCACCTTTTAGTGATTCCCATGCTCTAGGAAAACTATAATTTATTTATGTAGTGAATTAATAATATATTTTGTCAAATACAATGAACTCTTTTAGCATCTATTATCAGGGATCAAGTCTAAGAGGGTACAGCCTGTATTTATCCAGACAAACCACTTAGTAGATATTTAGAGAGTATGGACAGGGAGAATTGCAACAGAACTCTAGCAAGGCTCCTCAACTTGTGAATTTAGCTTCCACTCCTGCAAACATGCACTGTTATAGTTGTGAGTTTTTCTTTACAGTTCCTTCCATGTTGTTGTTGTTGTTGTTGATCCTTCATGCTAAATCAGAGTTCTTTAAATTGTTTGTTCTTAATTATCACTGAGGTGTCTTCTCTTACTCATTCTTTTCTCTTTTTAGGTAGCTACCATCTTTTATGGCTTGTGACTTCTGAACCTTATTCAAAATCTCCAAAGAGTAAGGGGCCACCTGAAATCTGTTGTCTTCCAGGAAATGCAAGGGCATGCAGGTTGTTTATTGTTACTGTAGGACTTAAATAGGCTTCTGGCATTCAGGTGAAGATCACACTGAACTTCATGCAAGAAATAAAATTGTGATTATTAATAGGATTTCTGCACTTCTCTCCCATAGAATTCTTTTGTGCTTTCATGGCTGTTCACTTTTGAAAGCAGCAATCTGTCAAAATAAACACTATGGTCTGAAAGATCTTTGGGAATATAACTTTAATCCTAAAAAGTCAAAAGCAATTGATAAAATAAGGACTGACATTGGGGAAGTCAGTTTTGTGTGCATAAAGTGAACATATCTGACACCCTGAGATTCACCCAGGTTCTGAATTCTTCAACAGCATCTCTGGTAGTGCTGTAGTATAATAGGCTGAGAGCTAAACTGTACTGAAACTCTTTCAAGGTTTGCCCTCTTTTTGAAAAGATACTGTCAAGTCTCTAGCTCCAATGAATTGTCCTTGTAGCAGGATTCTGAGGCATGTCTTCAGCAGGAAATACCATAGGAAAACTAAGGCTATGTCTACACTACAGCTTATGTGAATAAATCACTCCCCTGAGCAACATAAGTTATACCAACATAACCACGGCGCTCACAGGGGCTGGAGTAGTTAAGCCGATGGGAGAGCTCTCTTCCGCTGGCTTAGAGCGGCTGCATTAGAGAGCTTACAGCAACCGCTGTAAACTCTGTAGTATAGCCGTGCCCTAAATCTCATTCAGATAAGGGAAAGAGACTCCTCCCTTTGGAAAGAACTAAGGCCTTATCCACATGGGAAGGTTTTTCAGTATAGATTTTTCTACTATAACTATGCTGGCAGGGGCGTGCACAGGAATTTAAATATCACTCTTTTTGGAGGGACATGTTCTGTGCCCCCACCGTGGCCCCAGAGCTGGAGGAGCTGTCAGCTCCTGCCATGGCCCAGGGGCTGGAGGTGCTCTCTCTCCTTGCCGGGGCCCTAGGGCCACATGAGCTCGCTCTCACTGCCCTGAGGACGGAGGAGCTTGCTTTCCATGCCATGGCACTGGGGCCAGAAGAGTTCTCTGCCCCGCCAATTATTGGGGGGGCCCAGGCCCCTGCTTGCCTCGCCTTGTGCACGCCCCTGTATATTGGTATAGTGAAAGAATGTGTCCAACACTTCTTTGTTTATGCCAGCTTAAGCTACTTCCCTTGTGAATCAAAGTGTTTGTAGAAAAGGAAACTTTATTAAAATGGTCCCATTTGTAAGGAATCCAGAATGTAATGTAAAATATGTTAATCTTTGAATTTAGCCACAAAATTACCAGAGGATGTTAAAAGGATGGTCCCAAGTTGATCTTGGTGGTCCCAAAACTTGGATCTTGACTAAATCTGATTTTTTTTAAAAGCCCAAATATATACAATGGCTCAACCCTTATGTGGGGGTGCAGTGCAGCCTCCACAGTTACTCCAGCCTTTAGGGTGGAATGGCAGTTGTAAATAGTACTACACTGAAGCACCATGGCCTGCCTGCAAGTTAGGGGAGTGAATTCTATCCCTTTCCAGTACTCCTCAGATCCCCACAACTGTGGTGGAACACTGCTTGGGTGGTGGTGTGAACAGGACCAAAATGTATTCAACACTTGGTAAAGAGAGCCTGATTAACCTAGTTCTAATATGAGTTAATCATGCTGTCTGAATCCAGTGTTAAAACTGTTTGGCCCTGTCCACACCAGTCCTAACCATGGTTCAGGGAGGAGAGGCCTCAGGAAGAGCCGTGTTTAACTCTGGATATCAGAAACAGCTCAGTTACTTGAGTAGACAGGACATCCTCATAATGCTGTTTGATCAAAGATCTCACCTGCTGTGAGTACTTCCAGGGCTGGGCCCTAGCCTCTCTCTCTCTCTCTTTCTCTCTCTCTCTCCCCATTTCAAGTCCCAATTCGATTTGTTTTCTTTCTCCCTAGCTGCTTTTCTTGCTTTTCCTTTATGGGTGCAATCAGTGCAGATCTTGGCCAGGTTTGATCAACACACACATTTCCTTCCCACCTGTTGGAGTGCTAGTGCCACAAAAAGAAATTCTTTTTCTTTAACTTATGGAATTCAAGTGGGGCTTCCTAATAGAAATTCTAGTAGTTAGAATCCTTTACATGGTCTCAATTGGTTTTGTAGTGACTTCTGCAGATTTCTGCTGGGAGATCGGCAGGCAGGAACTACTAGACCAAATTCTGTGTGACAGATGCAATACACTGGAAACACAGAATATTCAAAGATTATTATATTGAGATGTGACAGGTGCTATTGACACATGGAATATTCAAAGACTATTGCATCACCTTTATATGTTATATGTATCTTTATGGGCTGACTAGTGATTGTATTCCTAGGTCAATGGGTGAGCGAAATGGTTCTAAACTAAATTCACCAACTCAAATCACTGGGGAGTAATTAATGCAAATTTTTAGTGCAGGTAACAAGTCTGTGGAAGTTTCATACCCAGGGAAGATAGCGCATATACTGTACCAATTTGTCCTGGTTCAAAAGGCATGGCAAACAAAGAACTGTAAACTATATAAGGAGACTGTCCTGATCTGGGAACTGACATGAAACTGTGATCAACAGTGGCAGGCCATGTGAGAAGTGCCTGAAGTACTTTAATTTTATCAGCGTCCCCATGTGGAAGATGGCTGACTGCCTGGTAAATTAGATCTGCAAATAAACTGTTTATTGTTTTTATTATATGTTTTCTCTGTAATGCTTTTGTTCTGAATAAATAGTACCTTGATTTATGAAAGCTGGCTGGTCACTGGTTAACTCTGTTATTGCTACTGAGAGAACAGGACTGCAGGTGCTTAACTATAGTGAGACAAGCTAAGAGAAACACAATGAATTGCAGGAATCTGCAGCCCAAGTCCCCAGTCTGGAGAGAGTGCATTGTGGGATCCCGTCCCTGAAAGGTGATGGCTAGAGGCTGAGACCTAAACAGGGTGCCCACCAAGAGGTCATGCATGGGTCAGAGGTGCAGTTACTTTGGGAATTGTGATATGTTGTTCTAAAACCTAGCTGGCATCTGGGGAACCAGCTGGAAATTTTCAAGTGGAATTTCTACTAAGATTTACTTTATAAATATACTGAAAAAAATCTCCTCGCTGCTATTATGTAGGTCCAGGCTTCCACCCTCCAAGAAATAAAAAAGCTGTTGGAATACAAATCCTGAATTTATCCTGAATTTAAGAGTTTTTCCAAAGTGAGAGTTTCGCAGACTGTGTAAGCTTCACATTTCACACTGATCCTGCTACAAACAATAAGCTTATCAAAGCTTGCTTTAGAAAGGGGAAATATACTTGTGTTGCCAATGCAACACTACAGTTGCCTGAAAGTTTGGGATATCAACAAACTGCTACTTTTTTTTTTTTTTTTAACTAGGAGTGGCAAATGTACACTTGACCTCTGACAGCTGACATGTCTGCAGGTAATGTATGTTTAGGGGAAAACCCGTGGGCAGGCAGGATTGTGTCACATACTTCTGGACCCTCATTTCTAATAGCTGAAATAACATTTTTATTATGGGGCTTACTGGGAACCCAATCCCACTGTCTTTGCTCAGGCAAAACTTCTCTTGAAGTCAGTGGTGATTTTTGTCTGAGGAAGAACCACGTAATTAGACTCTGGGCTTTTATTGTAGATGTCTCACTTAAATCAGTCAGGAAGTTGTGACGCAGGTTATGGGTTGGGTTTGAGGTTTTGGAATCCTTTTCTAAGAGTCGATCTCATTGCCTCGTTTTATTTCCTAAGTGTGAAGCCGTGGTGAAGAGTGGTGGAGTGTGGAGGAATGCAAGCCAAAATGCAGACTCGTGTCAGATGTAATGGGAGGATTTTCCTGGCTGTTTGTATAATCCTCTTTATGGGATACACAGCACAAGGTAAAACTGTGAATGGTTGTTATTTCTATAATCCTCTTTCTAAACTGTGTAGCATAGGCCAAGTAAGTATACTATTGATTTTAACGAATACTTGTAATTGGCCTTGAAGTAGGAATAATAAAACCTACTTTTTATAAAATTAAATCTTTTTTTTGTTAAACTTTCCATCAAGATAAGTTTTTGTATAATGCCAATGATAAAATTGTTTTTGGCAAGTGGATCTTTTCTGTCCTCCTTATATAGATGATATATGTAGTTAGTATTAGTATTTATTTTATAAAAAACATTATTTAAATGACGGACATGGCAAGTTACAGAAGTTCTATATAAATGTCTTAGCCAACTGTTTTTGTAGTGGCTGGAATATATCAGCATCACGCTATGATCATAGTAATCTACAGATTTTTCAGTCAACTGAGTCTGAAATACAGCAATCTAAAATGGATCTAAATTTCAGGAAGTAAGGACTTTATTGGAGTTGTTTCAATCAACAGTGAGGCTAATAAATCACCTGCAGATAATATGTAAAATTACAAAATGTTACTTTGTAAAAGCAACTATGGTGCCCAATTTTGCACCCTGGAAATGCATTGACTTTAGTGGGTTTGTTTGGACGTCTATCTGATTGTTGAATGCAAGGTCTTAACAGTTAAGCAAATATTTGAGAAGATGCGTATTTCCTATATTATAGCTTCACTTGTTTCATGGGGAAATAGGAAATTTGTGTAAGTATGGGGAAGTTAAGGGTTTGATTCAATACAGCAAAAATTACAACACTGTGCACTAGAACAGTTAAAAGGAAATGTTGATTCACAATGACACAGACATTCTGTATTTATTTCTTACAAGAGGCATCTAATTTTCAAGCCACATATGTATAATTTCCTGTAGAGATATTATCTAGCGATATGCATTAATTAGATACCTACTGGTGTTTTCATCCTAAATATTGTTTTCTTTGGATGATTATTACCTGAACTTTTTGCACACAAATTACTCGGGGTGTGGTACATGTTACTTTTTACATTTATTAAAAACAGACTTTACTTTAATAATATACAAACAGAAGAAATAACAATGAAAAGGAAAAGGTACTATGAGAGAGACGTGGAATAATGGCTATACGTATCTCTCCAAACACATTCTTTCTCCTGTAGACAAAATGTGTGCATGAGAAGATTGGAAGAGTGATTCAGTACAGTATGGTAACAGACCATGTTAAAAGGAACTGTAATTACAGAGAAGAGACATTCCCAAAGAACAAAATGAAATTAGACTAAACTACCAAAAGAAGGAGAATATAACATGAGGCTTCAGTTGCAATTAGTTAATGATACCAAAAGAAGGATGAAAAGTTTAATCCTAAATGTATTTTTGATGGTTTCAAGTGTTTTGTTTGTTGGTTTATTTTTTGTTTTGCTCCTCTGAAATTTTTTTAAGAAAGCTTTTGCAGCCGAACCTTAGATGTGAATGTAGGTTAGACATTGTGGGAGGAGAGGAAGTGAAAGAGCATCTGAAGAGTGTTTAGTGAACATCTGCAGCAGCTACTTTCCAAGAAGTCAGTAAATACGCACTGCAGTCTACTCTATAGGGCCTTATTATTAATGGGCAGATCCCACAGAGAGGGTTAGGGAGGAAATCTCTGTGAGGATTCTTTAATGGAGATTACCTCAGTATTGTTCTGTTGAGGAGGTAGGTTACCTTTGGCAGATTCTGGGGGATCTGCTGGAGGCTAGGACAATCCACAGGAAGGCTCTGTGCCTCCACACCAACTCTGGCACCTGGCAGCCAGAGTGTGCTTGGCATCTCACAAGACAGGACCTATGCTTTCCACATTGTTATGTGCCTTTCCATGCTGTATGTGTTCTTTTCATACATGTCCATTTAATTCTGAAATCTACTCCTTTGTGTTGTCATAAGAGACATGGAAGTTCATCTAGCTGTTTCATATGGAATTTCTTCAGTGTTTGGAAGATGTGCCCATATGGATATAATATGAGATACAGGAATATTACTTAGTGATAGTACTGGTTAGTTTAAAAATGTCTTGTCAGAATTGTTTATGGTTGGGTAATCACTAAATATATACATATCATTATAACTACCAGCTTCCTGATCAGGAGTTCATAAAGTAAAATAATCCCTAATACTGACTACAGTAATTCATACTAATAATGTACGAATAATTTGATCAGGTGTTCCAGTGCAGAAAGCAAGATTCCAGAGGGTAAGATGCAGACCTGACATCTTGTCTGCTAACTGCATTGAAGAAAAAGGACCGTTGTTTGAAATTTCTGAAAGTGGAGCTAACAGAATCCTCCCTCCCAAGGCTGATCCATTTCTGTAAGTAAATGAATTGTCCCTTCAGTATTTATGGTTGACATCAATAAGCTTTCAGTATTCTTAGCTAAGGCGCTTACATCTTTGACTTTTAATGTACATAAGAACCACCACACTGGTCAGACCAATGGTCCATGTAGCCCAGTATCCTGTCTTCCAACAGTGGCCAATGCCAGGTGCTTCAGAGGGAATGAACAGAACAGGGAACCATTGAGTGATCCATCCCCTGCCACATCCACTTCCAGCTTCTGGCAAACAGAGGCTAGGGATACTCAGAACATGGGGTTTCATCTCTTACCATCCTGGCTAATAGCCATTGATGGACCTATCCTCCATGAATTTATCTAGTTCTTTTTTGAACCCTGTTATAATTTTGGCTATCTATCTATCTATCTATCTATCTATCTATCTATCTATCTATCTATCTATCTATCTATCTATCTATCTATCTATCTATCTATCTATCTATCTATCTATCTACTATTATGCATTTGATTTTCCTTTGCATGTTGAAAGAGTATTAATTTTTAAAAGTGATAGTACAAACATGGCTAAGATTTTGACATTTACAATAGACTGGTGTGGATGATGATCATATTTCATCAAAGTCTAAGGAGACAAACTGGTATATTGTGTAGGATTTGTCATAGCCAAACAGATCAATGCCCATTAAATTTGGTATCCCATCTCATGCAGTGACAAATCCTCAGTATTTCTAATGAGGGCACAATCCAGCCCCCGTTTTCAGCAATACACCTAGCCACTTGTGCAATATTATATATAGCGATCTGGAACGGAAATACTGTTTCCTGATATCTTTGATGATCAGCATATGTTCTTAAACCTGAGGCTTGAATGCCATTATTTTAGCTTGTATGATCATAAATGTTGTTGGTCATAAAATTTCTCTTTAAATAAATCTATTGATGGTATTTGACCTCCTTAGCAGTCAATTCTCAATTTGACTGCATGCTGTGTAAAGTATTTCCTTCTATTGATCTAAATTCACCTGCCATTAAGGGTTAGGACTCTTGCTAATCCTGAGGAATGTAAACTCCTTAAGCAATGGATATAAGGATTTTTGGCCCAAAAGGGCACTTTACCAGGAAAGAAAGGTCTGTGATCCCAGGGAGGAGTGGCTGTGTTGGCCTTCCAAGACATAGGCCTCGTCTACACTACCGGGTAAGTCGACCTAAATTACGCTACTCCAGCTACGTGAATAATGTAGCTGGAGTCGACGTAGCTTTGGTCAACTTACTGTGGTGTTTACGCCATGCTGTGTCGACAGGAGATGCTCTCCCTTCGACTTACTTTAATCCTCTCGTTCTGACGGAGTACCGGAGTCGACCGGAGACTGCTCTGTGGTCGATTTAGCAGGTTTTCACTAGACTTGCCAAATCGACCCCCTCTGCATCGATCCCTGGTAAGTGTAGACATGGTCAAAGTCTCTCCTGCCTATTCTCTGCTGAGAGCCACTCCTTTTTTCTCCTGGGCTGCTTTTAAGCCTCGCTACCTCTCTTGGGTGCTGCTGATCCTACCACTGCCTCATATTGAGAAAACCTGCATAATACTTTCAAAAGACAAGCTTTGGAGCTTAAAATCATAACTTTGCTAGACACTAAAAATCATGATCTTAATAAAGACACTGGATTCATGGCTTATTACAACAATCTGTTACCCACTAACCCCTCTTTTTATCCTATGACTAGGGGTGTTAATGGGCTACTTCACCTTGAATGGTCTCTTAGTTTAGCATACATAGTTCACACATATTCTATCTGTTTGACCATGTATTTAGCTGTGACACTCTGAGTACATTTCCCAGACCTGAAGAAAACCTCTGTGTAGCTCAAAAGCTTGTCTCTCTCACCAGGGCTGGCTCCAGGCACCAGCTTAACAAGCAGGTGCTTGGGGCGGCCAAGGGAGAGGGGCGGCACGTGCGGCAATTCGGGGGTGGCAGGTCCCTCACTCCCTCTAGGAGCGAAAGACCTGCCGCCGAACTGCCGCCGCCGCCGATCATGGCTTTTTTTCCCCCCCCCCCCAATTGCCGCTGCCAGTCGCGATTGCGGCTTTTTTTTTTTTTTTGCTTGGGGCGGCAGAAATGCTGGAGCCGGCCCTGTCTCTCACCAGCAGAAGTTGGTCCAATAGAAGATATTACTTCACACGCCTGGTCTCTCATTGAGAAAAGGCACAGTTCAGTATCAGCTGATGGGTGTTAAGCAGAATGGGACAATCACATTTGTCCTTATGAGTAAATTGTATTGTGATTTTTCTCATATATTTCAGGGTGAAGAGATTTCAGGAGCAACCTGATATTTTCTCACTTTATGGTGAGGAATCTGGATCTGGGGCTGACGACATACCTGAAACAGAATCAGAATCTGGGTCAGGAATTAATTACAATGTTGAGTATCCTAACTTGTCATCTTCTGGCA
The DNA here is from genome assembly GCF_028017835.1 of Emys orbicularis. Taxonomy (NCBI): domain Eukaryota; kingdom Metazoa; phylum Chordata; order Testudines; family Emydidae; genus Emys; species Emys orbicularis. Next base: position 45,275,296 of record NC_088689.1, on the reverse strand, counting down.
TGGTGCAAAAAGAGGAGTTGAAGCAGGAACTAACAAATGAAGATTTAATGCTGTGAGAAAGAAGACTTTATCTCTATCATGATGATTATTTACAGCACTTCTTCTATGTTGCATAACTAAGTGATTAGTCTTAGGACAAACAGTTTTATAAAAATTATAATCCAACAAAAGTGCCTTATAATCTTTATTGCTTTTCTTTGCTAAAAAAAAATCTTTGTTAAATGTGACCTTACCTACATTTATATGTGCATTTTATATCTAAGCTTGGGATATTTCTGAAATCATGGGAAGATGGAATCTAAAAGATCCACAATAGTCTTGCTTGAGACAAATACTAGTATAGAAAAGAAAATGACTGGAAAATATTAGGTATGTGTATTCAAGCAGCAATCCAGGAGTCACAGACATACAAAGTAATGTAACTAAAAGTAAACTTCCCCAAACTTTTTCTTTGCCCCCCCTTGATAATTTTCCGTATAAAGTACCAGTAAGCTTATTTGTGAAATTAATTGTTTGCTATTATAAAATGTATTCCATATTACACAATATCTAATACAATGTTACTTTAATTATTGGACTTTTTATAACCCCCACTGGGCCTCAATACAGTATATAATATAATTTTGGCTGTTCCTGTTAGTATAAATGACATGGTCATGTAGGTCCAAGAATCATGACCCTTTCTACATTCTTTCTGTGTGACTATTATTAAAAGTGGTTAAAGAACAACTGCACTTGTTATATTTTAAATTTCTGGCTGAATATTTTTCCTTATATTTGCATCTACTCAGTTGTAATACTATTAAAATTTTAATGTAACCAAATACTGATTTTTTTTCTTAAATGCTGGAGTGAGTGCTCAAAAATATGGGTGGAAATGAACAATAAACAATTTTGTTTTCTAGTAGCCTTCATGAAAAAAGTATCTAAAATACACTAGCTGTGAAAAGGTTATAATCTGAGGCACAATAAATCCATGGCTGCAGAAAATACACCAATTTTGAGGATTTAAGATCTTTCCACAGGTTTTGCCAGATTTTAAGCTATCTTTTAAAAGATAATAATTTCTAGCTCCTCCAGTTGCTGATTACCCACAACTCACAATGAAGTCAGAGTGAATTTTGCCACTGACTTTATAGGAAGCAGTATTAGTTTTAGAAAGTGCCAGAGACATGATCTCGGCTGACCAGGAAAGACCTGGAACTGTTTGCCCTGAAGCCAGGCCAAATGCTTTTATGTTTGATTTTGCTACTCTGATAGAAAGAGAATCTTTTTTGTATTTCATATGAAATAACCCTCCTCCCCATCACACTCACTTTCCCCACCCCTTTCACATGCTAAGTTTTCAGCCCATCCTCAGAAAAATCAGTAGAGTCCTAGACTTATCCAGAAGAAGGAGATAAAATCTTGTAGTCTACAAGGAAGAACAACATACTTGGTAGCACTGACAACTGCTTAAATTATTAATACAATTTTAACAGGTTGGATGAAGGTTTATAGAACAAGTGTCACCAGTCTTTTTAGGTGTCTCCCATGATGATACCTGCCTTTTAAATAAAATGTAAAAAACTAAAACAACCTCTCTACCCCAGAAATAACATTAGAGGTACATGATATTCTGTTTTTAAATACAAAGCCAGTATTGTTCTATGGACAGTAATATAAAGGTAATATCTGCTGTGTTTACTGAGGTAACTGCTTCATTCAAAGGACCCAATTCAGCAAACCACTTAACTGGGTGAGTAGCCCAAGACAGTAGATCTACTCATATGCTTGGAGGTCAGCATGTGTTTAAGTGCTTTGCTGGATTGTGGCCAGAGTGCTCAGCACCTTGCAGGATTGAGCCCAATGACAGCAAAACATGCAGAAGATAACTGTGTATATCAAGTAACATTGCCATCTAGTGCTGAAATGACAAGCCTACATTTTAACAAGCTAAACTTTCAAATACCCAACATATTCCTCATCTAAAGTATTTGTTCCAAAACATGGAATAGAAAATAGATGAGTACTATATCTAAATAAATGGCACATTAACTTCTTTGTATAACAGTGTTCATAATTCCAGATGTATTTTTTATAGAAATTGAATGATTCTCAACAATTAAAGATGACTTGACCTTTGCAGTTAGTAGCAAACATTAGGTTTCTTCATATGCTTCTGAAGTTTCAGTAGTACTGTTGGATTTTTCTCTGGTGCTGTTGTTGTAATCTTTATCATTTTTCTATAGGCTTTTGAAGGAAGCATTGACTGAGATCTGAATGATAGATTGACTGCAAGCAAAACGTTTTATTAGGATTTAGGACTTGCTAGCTCTTCCCAATCAAACTTACTCTTAAATTGGTGCCATTGTCCCTGGTTCAGATTAAACAATGTAGGACCGTGGACCTGCTTTTGATGCTTTAGCTGGTAATCACTTCTCTTCTTGAGGTTCAACTCACTGCTGATGTACAAAATTGCTGTTTAATAATGTTATTTGACAGCTGTTTTCTGATGGGTTCTCACAAAAACTGCTTGTTTTTTCCAGATCTGTTGACCCATCCCTGGTTTTATGAGGTCCAGATGTGAGTGTAAACTTTTGACTCATCAGTAATGCAGTTACAGCTTTCTTTAAGTGTACACTGTTGGAGCAAAACAATTATCACCTCCCTCTGCCCCCCAAACCTTAGCAAAGGGTGTTGCTGCATGTAACATTCCTGTTTTAAATCCTGAAGTAGTACTTGCTTAGAAGTCTGTATGCAACTTTTAACAAGGTCACTAATGGGTGGATGATATGGGGTAGTGCACATGAACTTCACCTCAACTGAGCTGACAAAATTTGGCCACAATTAATTCTGATTATTACGCACTAGTTTTTTTAGAATTTCATATCCAACAAATAAGTATTTTCAATCATTAGGCAGAAGGTGTAGATTTCAAAATGAGCTTTGTTGGTCTGTTGAAGCTATTTCCATTTCAAGAGAAAATCTTTGATTTAAAAATGATCCATCACAATCTATAGATAATCACTTGAAGCATTCTAGACAATTGCTGGATTTTTTGCTGTTGATGCTTTCCAGCAATCAGTTTTTGCACACCAAACATAGCTGCAGGTCAATAACTTAATTTCATTGCTTTTAGCTAGTGGTCATGAAGTTATCTGGGTCCCTGTGTCTGTCTGAACACACCCTAAATACCCCATTCACTGGCACCCATATATGTGTGTGTGTGTGTGTGTGTGTGTGTGTGTGTGTGTATTGTTTACTTCAATACTTGGGATGAGAAAGCTTATTTTCTTGTTCCAATATGAATAGTGTAGGATTTCATTTGTAAGCTATCGTAAACGTCTTTCATTTATAACTAGTGAAACACATCAAATATATTTTAGTAATTTGAAGTTTAAATGGCAGTCAAGAAAAGATATCAGCATTGTTTTTTGCTTAGTTTTGAGAATAAATAGATATACACAGAACAGTGCCCACTGATGCAGACTGTTGTTTCTGTAAACTGAATGCCTTCTTTAAGTCCTAGAAGCATGGTGAGAGGTTTATAATTTATGTTAAATTTATAACCATCAGGTATTATGTCATTTCACTGATACTGGTGTTCCCCCTTTCTGTTGTATACACCTGTTGTCTCTAGTCTCATGGTGCTATTCTATATAGGTTCTTATACCACCCTCATCACCATGGTATCTGAACATCTTTCTGTAGCACATTAAGCGATATGTCATGTATAGTTCATTCTTTCTCTCATCCTCTTACCAGGGGAAGAATTGCATGTGCAGTATATTGTTTTGATAGGGATTTGTTGTTTAAGATATATGTTTATGTACATGCTGCTCTGTTTACATTAGTGAAGGGAAAAACATAGAAATATGCCTAGCACTTGGATGAGAGGAGTGAGGTTTGTGATGGTCTTTTGTTCCTGTGGAAACTCATTCCACAAAGTAGCATTGACCCCTGAGAAAGCTCTGTCTCCTACACACAAAAGCCTTACCCTTGTGGTAGAAACTTCCATTGTGCCTGAGGATCGGAGTTGTTGATCACAGTCCTCATCCCAGAAATCTATGTGGTCTTTTAGATATCCTGGGCCCAGGCCATTGAGCACCTTGAAGATAAGGAATGAGACCCTGAACTTGACTTAGGCTTTGGCTACACTTGCGAGTTACAGCGCAATAAAGCAGCCCCCGGGCGCCCTAGCTCACTCCCTGTCCACACTGGCAAGGCATGTAGAGCGCGCTGACTCTGCAGCTACAGCACTGCTGGTACTCCACCTTGGTGAGTGGAATAACGTTTGCTGCGCCCCCGCTGGAGCACTGCGGCGCCAGTGTGAATGAGGTGTTGCGTCACTGTGCTGTGATCAGCCTCCGGAAACATCCCATAATCCCCTTAAGTCAAGTGGCGACTCTTATCATTGTTGTGAAATCGGCTGCAGGAATCTGGAAATGCCCTTTCAAAGCTCCATTTCAGAGAAGCCGGCTGCTTATCAGCTACTAGTGAGTAAGAGAGAGGCGGGGGGGAGAGAGGGGGTCTGAACTTACAAGACAGCATGCTGACACACTCTCAGCACCCCAAAAAACCCACTCTCTCTCCCCTCACATACACACAACACACTCCCTGTCACACTCCACTCCCCCCCCCCATTTGAAAAGCATGTTGCAGTCACTTGCATGCTGGGATAGCTGCCCATAATGCACAGCTCCCAATGCCGCTGCAAGTGCCGCAAATGTGGCCACGCCAGTGCGCTTGAAGCTGTCAGTGCGGACAGACTGCAGCGCTTTCCCTACTGCGCTCTACGAAGGCGGGTTTATCTCACAGCGCTCTACATCTTCAAGTGTAGCCATGCCCTTAGATATTATGCTCTTTTTATTATATATGTGTACAAAATCGGCCCTGAGCCTTATGGGGATCTCTAGACACTACTTCAGTATAAATAGTAATGGTGATAACATTTCTTTGCTCAGAGAAACTCTCAGATTAGTTCTTGATCAATCTTAACATAATCCTGTTCACATATTTTAGATGCTTCCTAAGCAAACACAATGAGTCTTTCATCCTCAGAGAGTAACACATTGGAGCTCACTAACCCTGTACCATATACACACACATTTGCATAAAAATTGTTGCTGAAGACAATATTGGAGGCTTGTTTATTTTTTATTTGTATTGCAATAGCACTTGCTAAGAAACATGATCACACTTTGCTTTCCAAACTTCCTTCATTTGGCATGTGGCCAATGATTTTAAAAGACAGACTATAGTCACTAGGCTAGGAAAAAACCTCCCATAGCACTTCAGTTGTCAAATAAATGAACGCAGCTGAACCACATTTTTGTGGGATTTGGTGCATTAACAACATTATCTACCTTTGCATCAGACTACAGCACAATTGACTAAATCCAATGACATAAACAAATTATAAAGAGCTGGAAGAATTCACGTTTATTTTTCTGCATGTGGAGATCTTAGTCTTCCAGTTGCTAAAGAAGCTCATCCAACTTCCTTAAATGTTGTGGGCCATATGTTCAATAACCAGGAATTCATCCAGATAGCACTCTTTTCCTGACAGATGTTGAAGAATTTGTTCCATTGCACTGATACATGGCAGAAGGAGATGCAATGCCAAAGGATAAACAATTACAACAGAACAGCCCCTTTGAATAAATTGTTTTGATTCATTTTGCATAAGGATCTTCAAATATAAATGTGCAAATGCATATTTTACTAAAATGCTTTCTGCCAGTTGCAAGAAAGTCCTTAACCCAAGGTACAGGTTGATATACAGAGAAGGATTTATAGTTACTTTAAAATCTCCACAGATTTGTATTTGTCCAACAATTTAAAACAATGGGCACAACTGGTGTACCTAGTGATTCCTCTACCAGGTTTTCTAGTTTAGCATCTGCTCTGATGCATTGCATGTGGAAGAGGCTGTAGCTTTCATCATTTAGGCTGACTGCAATTCTCAGTGATCAATCTTACATTAATATTTTTCACAATCTCTATTTAATTGCAAACTAACACTAAAAGAACAGCATCTAGTCCTGCACTAGTGTTTAATGGAATTTCAATCAATGACTTGATCTCATGTCATTCTACCTGAATTTTAAGCCAGGCTTGGTTAAGCAAGCTAAGGCCCAGCCTTTTTACCAGAGTCCTTGTTATTGCAGTTGTCCCTTATAGACTAACATAACTTTTCACATCCTCATAACAAGTCTGTTCTGCTTGTACTGAAAAATGGTACCCCCCTGCAAAGACACTGAATGTCCACTATACTTATGGTTTGTGAAAGTTGTGGTGTAACAGATACCATATGAAAAAGTATGGCTTTTGAGGATGTATACTGTGGCACTAAAAGGGATTAAGCTTTTATCTAGCATATCATCTCAATTCTACAATAAGTGTTAACCCATGTCCCAGGAATATTCCAATCTGGGTAATTCCATTTTATTTACCTAAAATATCTCTACCCTTAACTGTTGTGTATTGTTGCTGTACCCTTTCAAACAACTACCATATTTTACCTTAGAGGTGTTGCATTTCAGTGGTGGAGGAAGCAATCTCTATGTGTAATGTTTGTATAGTGGTTTGAGGATCCTTAAGGATGAAAGGCACTATACATACCTGTTGTAATTTTTTGCATTGCTTGAATCCAGCAGGACAACACAGTGATACTAGAATTATATCATACCAATTTTATTGCAGCACTGACACACACAGCAAGTTTCTCTAGCAGGCAGTAGCCTTAGGAAGCTAATAATTTAATCTCATATAGAATAGAACCTTCAGTCACAAAAAATGTAAACTATTATAATAGAGGTTCTCAAATTGTGGTCTGTGAAGAGCTGTCTGGTCACATGGTGCTGGCTCCTCCTCATGTCCACTTGTTAAATCACATTAAAAGACAACTGATGAATAAATTGAAAACTTTCCTATCATTAATTGCCTATGTAATCAGCTGCTATAGTTGCCAGAGGGATGTTAGGCAGGCAACCATGAATGGGCAAGGAAGTGTCTAGAGGCCAATCTCTGTATTCAGATATGGTCCGTACAATTAGAAAGATTCGGAATGCCCACTATAATGTACATTCTGGACACCCCCATCCTCTCCCCTTCAAATTCTGGTGACTTAAGTGTAAGGCCCTTCATTTTCAGTTTTTACTGATTTTTACCCAAATTTCTCCAGGTTTTACAAAAGCTATTATTAGTTTTTTATTTATTTTCACCTGAATTCTAGACCACTCAGGTACATGAAAATAGTGATTATGTTAAGAAAATAGAATACATTACATTAGATAGATGTGTTAATAATAAATTAGGGTAAATGTGAGGCTGTCTGTTAAAATAAGGCAATGTAGTGGAACATGGAAAGCATGCATATGTGTACATACTGTCAATATACAGTTAATGAACTAAACCACAGCATTAAGCTGCTTTTACTTTCAATTGTTACTTTTCTGTGTTGCTTTTTTTCCTGTCCTCCCATCCCTGAATATTAACCCAGAAAACTGTGAAGCTGATTTTTGCACCAATTTTCACCCTTCTTTCAATGTTTCCAATAAATACCAATTCATTCCTGGGAAATGTTAAACAAAGTAAAAACCAAATCCAAAGGGCCTTGCTTCAAGAAGATCCTGAACCAAACCCAAAGTTGCTACTAATAGAGACAGGGACCTAAGTGAGCAGGGTGAGAAGGGCTGGGTGGGGGCCAATCCCAGCACCCTGTGGGTATATGAGTGTGGGGGCCCTAGACTGCCAGTTGTTGTAAGTGGCCAAGAGTTCTAGGGGCTCAGGCCCATGAGGTGACTGGTGGCCACAGGCCATAGGGTGACATAAGCAGTGGGTGATTGGGCCTAGGTGGCTGGGGCAGCAAGAGGAGAGAGGCTGGGGGTTAGCACCAGGCCTGGGGCTGCCTGACGGGGCACTGGGAGGTAGGTAGATGTCCTAGGCGGGCGACCCCTGCCCCGCAGATCACTCGGGTTGCTAGGGAACTGCTCCCTACGCAGGAAGCACGAGGGCAGCGCCCTCTAACGTCCCTGCGGGGCTTCCTGCAGACAGCGCGCGCTCCGCCCCCACCTCCTCTCCTTTCCCCTCTCCGTAGGGACTAGGGAGGGGCGGTCACGTGGCGGAGGGGCGGGGCGTGACCGCCTCCAGGGTCACATGACAGGGGCGCAGGCCGGAGCTGTTGCTGGTCGGGGTCGGTCGGAGGCGAAGTGACCATGGTGAGTGAGCGCGAGTTGGCATCTCAGTGGTCCCTGGGCTGAGCGTGTGGCGCCTCTCCCGTTTTGGGACGTCGGCGCGGCCTGCCCCGTTCCCCTGCCCGCGTGCGGCGCAGGCCCGCCCCGTTCCCCTGCCCGCGTGCGGCGCAGGCCCGTGGGCTGGGGAAGGGTTTTGGTGCGATAGGGCCCGTGGCGGCGGCGGCTCGCTCCCGTCGGGGACGCGCCTAGGGACGCGGATTCCCACCTGTGGCCGGCGGGGGCTGGCTCGCGGGCGCCCTCCGTTGTCCGCGTGTCGCTGAGAGGCGCCCGCCCGCTCTCGGCTGCTCCACAGGGCGCTGGGCCCAGCTCCCCTCAGGCGGTGACATTCGACCTCTGATCCTGCAAGTGACTGCACCGGCCTCTTCTCCCGGCCGGCGCTGCGTTGGCCCGTGGCGTTCGGTCTGCGGCACGTTATGGTCGCTCCTCGCCCCGGTGGGCCCCGCGGAGCTGGTAGAGGCTGGGCTGGGGCACTTCTGCACCGCTGTCCCGCGGGGTCGATAACCCCTCCCTCTCCTGCCAAGTCACTGTCGGCGGCGGGGCTGTAGGGCGGGTCCGGAGAGCGGCATAGCTGGAGCTGCAGTGCCTGTGGGTAGGCAGGCTGGGGAGAACAGCTCGATTGTCCGAGCCTGGGGCGGTCCCTTTGCTTACACCCTGGGCATGTTTGATTTGGAAATGGAGCAACAAAAAGCTGGATTCAATGCCACGTGGGTGGGGTCACTTCTCAGAGTAAACACATCATAGGACTGGAAGGGACCTCAAGAGGTCATCTGTTCCAGTCCACCTGCACTCATGGCAGGACTAAGTATTTTCTAGATCGGGGTTCTCAAACTTCATTGAACCACAATCCCCTTCTGACAACAAAAATTACTCTATGACCCCAGGTGGGGGGAACCGAAGCCTGAGCCCGCCTGATACCTGCCCCCTCTGGTGGGAGGGGAAGCTAAAGCCCAAGGGCTTCAGCCGGCGGGCAGGGGGTCTGTAATCTCAGCCCCACTGCCCAAGGCTGAAGCCCTCTGGCTTGGGCCCCAGACAGTGGGGCTCAAGCTTTGGCTTCAGCCCCAGCAAGTCTAAGCCAGCCCTGGCAACCCCATTAAAATGGGGTCATGACCCACTTTGGGGTCCCAACCCACAGTTTGGGAACTGCTGATCTAACCATCCCTGACAGGTGTTTGTCTAACCTGGTCTTAAAATTTTCCAAGGATGATGATTCTACAACCTCTCTAGGCAACTTATTTTAGTGCTTAACCATTCTGACAATTAGGAAGTTTTTCCTAATGTCCAACCTAAACTATCCTTGTTGCAATTTAAGCCTATTGTTTCTTGTCCTATCCTCAGAAGTCAAGGAGAACAGTTTTTTATAACAACTAGGGCTGTCGATTAATCACAGTTAACTCACGCGATTAACTCAAAAAAATAATCGTGATTAAAAACATTAATCGCAGTTTTAATTGCACTGTTAAATAATAGAATACCAATTGAAATTTATTAAATATTTTGGATGTTTTACTACATTTTCATATATTGTATTGTGTTGTAATTGAAATCAAAGTGTATATTTTTGCTTACAAGTATTTGCACTGTAAAAATTATAAACAAAAGAAATAGTATTTTTCAGTTCACCTCCTTCAAGTACTGTAGTGCAATTTTTGACCTGAAAGCGCAACCTCCAAATGTAGATTTTTTTTTTTTTACATGCACTCCAAAAAAACAACCAAAAAAAGTGTAAAACTTTAGAGCCTATAAGTCCACTCAGTCCTACTTCTTGTTCAGCCAATCGCTAAGACAAACAAGTTTGTTTACATTTAAGGGAGATAATGCTGCCTGCTTCTTATTTACAATGTCACCAGAAAGTGAGAACAGGCATTTGCATGGCACTTTTGTAGCCGGCATTGCAAAGTATTTACGTGCCAGTTATGCTAAACATTCATATGCCTCTTCGGCCACTATTCCAGAGGACATGCTTCCATGCTGATGATGCTCATTTAAAAATAAGTGTTAATTAAATTAGTGATTGAACGCCTTTGAGGAGAATTGTATGTCTCCTGTTCTGTTTTACCTGCATTCTGCCATATATTTCCTGTTATAGCAGTCTCTGATGATGACCCAGCACATGCTGTTCATTTTAAGAACACTTTCACTGCAGATTTCACAAAACGCAAAGAAGGTACCAATGTGAGATTTCTAAAGATAGCTACAGCCCTTGACCCAAGGGTTAAGAATCTGAAGTGCCTTCCAAAATCTGAGAGGGACGAGGTGTGGAGCTTGCTTTCAGAAGTCTTAAAAGAGCAACACTCCGATGAGGAAACTACAGGACCCAAACCACCAAAAAGAAAATCAACCTTCTGCTGGTGGCATCTGAAAATGAAAATAAACATGTCAATCCGCACTGCTTTGGATTGTTATCGAGCAGAACCTATCATCAGCATGGACGCGTGTCTTCTGGAATGGTGGTTCAAGCATGAACATGTGAATCTGTAGTGCATCTGGCACGTAAATATCTTGCGACGCCGGCTACAGCAGTGCCACTTTCTCACTTTCAGGTGACGTAAACAAGAAGCGGGCAGCATTATCTCCTGCAAATGTAAACAAACTTGTTTGAGCGATTGGCTGAACAAGAAGTAGGACTGAGTGGACTTACAGGCTCTACAATCTTACGTTTTATTTTTGAATGCAAGGTTTTTTTGTACATAATTCTACATTTGTAAGTTCAACTTTCATGATAAAGAGATTGTACTAGAGTACTCGTATTAGGTGAATTGAAAAATACTATTTTGTTTTTTTACAGTGCAAATACTTGTAATCAAAATAAATATTAAGTGAGCATTATACACTTTGTAATTGAAATCAGTATATTTGAAAATGTAGAAAACATCCAAAAATATTTAAATTTTTTAATTGCTCGACAGCCCTAGTAACAACCTTTTATGTATTTGAAAACTGTTATGCCCCCCTCAGTCTTCTCCTCTCCAGACTAAACCCATTTTCTTCAATCTTCCCTCATAGGTCATGTTTTCTAGACCTTTAATCATATTTATTGCTCTTCTCTGGATTTTCTCCAATTTGTCCACATCTTTCCTGAAATATGGTGCCCAGAACTAGACACTATTCCAGTTGAGGCCTAATCAGTGCAGAGTAGAGCAGAATTACGTCTCGTGTCTTGCTTACAACACTCCTGTTAATATATCCCAGAATGATGCTTGCCTTTTTTTGCAACAGTGTTACACTGCTAACTCATATTTTAGCTTGTGGTCCACTTTGACCCCCAGATTCCTTTCCACAGTACTCCTTCGTAGGCAGTCATTTCCCATTTTGTATGTGTGTAACTGATTGTTCCTTCCTAAATGGAATACTTTGCATTTGTCCGTATTGAATTTCATCCTGTTTACTTTAGACCATTTCTCCAGTTTGTTCAGATCATTTTGAATTTTAATCCTATCCTCCAATGCACTTGCAACCCCTCCCAGCTTGGTAACATCCACAAACTTTATAAGTGTTCTCTCTATGCCATTATCTAAATCATTGATGGAGATACTGAACAGAACTGATCCCTGTGGGATCCCGCTTGATGCGCCCTTTCAGCTTGGCTGTGAACCACTGATGTGGTTTTCCAAACAGTTATGGACTCACCTTGTAGTAGCTACATCATGGTTGCGTTTCCCTAGTTTGTTTATGAGAAGGTCATGTGAGACCGTATCAAAAGCCTTACTGAAGTCAAGATATATCTCCTCTACTGCTTTCCCTCTATACACAAGGCTTGTTACCCTGTCAAAGAAAGCTATTAGGTTGGTTTGACACGATTTGTTCTTGACAAATCAATGCTGACTGTTACTTATCACCTTATTATCTTCTAGGTGTTTGCAAACTGCTTAATTTTTTGCTCATTATCTTTTTGGGTAGTGAAATTAAGATGACTGGTCTGTAATTCCTTGGGTTGTCCTTATTTCCTTTTTTTTATAGATTGGCACTATATTTGCCCTATTCCAGTCATCTGGAATCTCTCCCGTCTTTTATGGCTTTTCAAAGGTGATCATTAATGTCTCAGATATCTCCTCAGTCAGTTCCTTGAGTATTCTAGGATGTATTTCATCAGGCCATGGTAACTTGAAGACATCTAACTTGACTAAGTAATTTTTAACTTGTTCTTTCTCTATTTTAGCCTCTGATCCTATCTCATTTTCACTGGCATTCACAATGTTAGATGTCCAATTGGTACTAAACTTTAGTAAAAACTGAAACAAAAGAAGTAATTTAGCACTTCTGCCATTTCCACATTTTCTGTTCCTGTTTCCCTCCCCTCATTGAGTAAAGGGCCTACCTACTCTCTCCTTGGTCTTTCTTTTGCTTCTGATGTATTTGTAGAATGTTTTCTTGTTACCCTTTGTCTCTAGCTAGTTGAATCTTGTTTGTGACTTGGCCTTTCTAATTTTGTGCCTACATATCTGTGTTACTTGTTTATATTCATCCTTTGTAATTTGACCTAGTTTCTAATTTTTGTAGGACTTTTTGAGTTTCAGATCATTGAAGATCTTTTTCCTACCCCTACTTTTTCCTAGTGGGGTAGTTTGCTCTTGTGCCCTTAATAATATCTCTTGTTCTCCAATAGTAACAATATTTTTTTATTATTTTTTTATTATTCCTACTGTATTTGAGTCCTGCTAGTGTTCTTGCCTATCAAAACTTGACAGCTTGGTTCTTACTCGAGGAGTTTATAGCCTGCACTGAAGTAGTCTAAACAGTTCTGACACACACAGTATACTAAGTACATGTTGTGTCATCCAGAAGACTATATATCCCCTTGAAAGTGTGAACTTTTTGGTTTAAGATTACTTGTGTATATGCAGCATCCCAAAATGCCTTACAAATTCTGTACAGGGGTTACTGAAATGCACTTGCTTCTGTAGTTGAAAGTGCACAGCAATAGTACAGAAAGATTTAGGACCATTTCATATTGTAAGGGTATGTCCACACTAAGACACTTAAGACAGTTAAGATTGTGACTGTCTTGCCATTACAAGGTTTTTAGCAAGGAGATTAGATATGAAGAAACCAGTACACCAGACACTTTTTTTCTTTTTTCTTTTTAAAGTAGTCCACTGCCTTAGGAGGAATCTCTTTTTTGGGGGGAAAGTTAGAGATCAGTTGGACAACATAACTAGGAGATCAGTTTGAAAAATTAAGATTTTCTTTTTTGGAAAACCCTGTTTTTTGGAATGGCTTGTTTTTTAAAAATGGCTTAGCCTTGAAACTCCATATTTGTTTTGTTTATCCATGCTAGATGAGAACTAGTGCTTTTGGGAAGGAGACTGGCTAACTCAGAAGTTACTCAATGAACTCATGAGACTGCAAGACAGTTTCAAGAATTTGTAAGGTCAGCGGTCTTAACTTCATATGCAAGATATAGCAGTCTATTTGTTGATTGCTATGTTTACATATAAACTATTTTGACACAAACTGAGGGAGGTGATAGTGCTTTTATTTAAAGGCTTTATTCTCCTTCAAATTGAAGCATAGGCCAGCCCATATGGGGAACATCTTAAAATAAGTATTGATGTGCAGTGTCTTATGAGTACTTTGTAAACCTCTGTTTCTATTGTGACTGTATTTTAGTGGCTCTGTCTATAATTTGTGAAATGCTATACTGCAGCAGTTCTCAAAGTGGGGTTGCCAGGGCTGGCTTAGACTTCCTGGGGCTGAAGCCAAAGCCTGAGGGCTTAAGCTTTGGGCACTGGAGCTGAGATTACAGATCCCCCTGCCTGGGGTTTAAGGCCTTGGGCTTCAGCTCTCCCCTGCCCTGGGGTGGCAGGGATTGGTTAGGCTCAGGCTTTGTTCCCCTCTCCTGGGGTCGCATAGTAACTTTTATTGCCAGAAGGGGGTCACGGTGCAATGAAGTTTAAGAACCCCTGTGCTATGGGATCCTTTTAGATGATGTGTGCTGTGAATGTAATCTTTTTGGTTTGGAGGTAAATGTGCATAAAACTCAATAGGCACTCTTTCAATTTGATAGATGTAATTGCTGACTACACTTTGAAAGTAGTACTGCATGTTTAAGAATTAACGTGAGCATGTTCCTGGAAAAGGCAATAAAGTGTTATAACTTAAACATATTTCTTGTATACTAATGATTTGGGAATTTTTCCTAAATAACTAATTTAACTGGAAATTGAATATCAGAAAACAGATGTAGTCACAAAGCAAGCTTCTTTGATGTTCCACCTGTGAATGTAAATCTCTACTCAGCAGAGACTTGGAAGACTTCCCTGTTAGATGTGAGCCTCTCCTTAGGCTGCTTTTTGACCTTTAGGAGTCTAGGCTATGTCTAAGCTACAGAGCTAACAGACGTTCTAAGCCAACAGGGGGAGAGTTCTCCCATCAACTTACCTACCGCCGCTCGCGGAGGCTGGAGTAATTATGTCGATGGGAGAAGCTATGCCACTGACATTGCACCGTCCACACCAGCGTTTAGGTCAATGTAATTTATGTAGTTCGGGGGGTGGCTTATTCACACCCCTGAGCGACACAACTTGTACCGATGTAAGCTGTAGTGTGTACATATCCTGAGACTTCCACTCAGTACTGGCTAGCTTTTAGCTTTCTCTTACGGAATTGTGCACAACTCTGTAAAGAGTTTTGGGGCAGTTTGCCAGAGTAACAAGCTTAAATAGAAACAAAGTACAGAGACTTCTTTTATTTAGCCTTGTGTATCTTAACATTTCATAAGATTTAAAAATGGCTTTTTATGTCCTTGCTTCAGCCTGTCTTGCAGTCCTGTGTCTTTTCTGTTTCCCCACACAATGTCACTCTTGCTGATATGAGAGTTTTCTTCTCAGCAGGGCCTATTGTTTGGAACAGCTTTCTTGCATCATTAGTTCTACACTTCATTTAAGATTTTTAGCTAAATACCTCTCCTCTTCTTTTGACTTTGTCCCAACTCTACAAGTTTTATCTCGCCACACTACAATTAAAGACCTTACATAGAATGAGAACGTATAGTCTTTAAAGAATACCAAATTTACCCAGTAGAAGACAGTGAGGGACTACATCTAGTTTTGTGTGTGTGATTTGCATCCAGAAAGTTCTGTTCGCGGCAGTCACAGATAATTTGAAATGTTCCTTTCCTTCCTCCTCAAGCCAGAGTTTGGTGTATAGTCTTGGACCAAAAAACATCTTTTTCCAGTTCTGCTGTGTTTCCTGTAAATCATCTCCCAGGTCTTTCAGTTTGTGGCCTATTTGCACTTACTCCAATAAACAGTTTGTTACAATGTCATACATAGTGTGTCCCAGTTTCCTAATTGTAAGGAATCCAAAAGTTTGTTTTTGAATCTGGGTTGCTCAAGTTTGATTTAAAACTATCAAATTTCAGTGGAAAGTTGCAGTACTAATAATTAGGAGGGACTGAAATTTTTTTTGTTTTTGAAGATGGAAGAAGCAAATGGCGTATGTAATTTTATTGGTGATCATAATTGGGTACTAGAACTATCTACTTATTCCTGTTGTGAATTGCTCATTCTTCAGCTTGCTACTGATCTTATCTTTTAATTATTTGCTGAGTACTGTCTCATGTGGCTATTATGAAACTACTTGTGTATAACTTTTTAGACATCCCAATGAAATTATTTGCATATTCTAAAAATTTGAGCTGTACATCTGCAAACTGAGATCTGTCCTTCAGTACACAGGGAATTTGTGTAATTGGGAACATACTTTCATCCCGCAGGCTTTAATTAGCATCACTGCCACAAATAAAAAAAATATGTATTTCATAAAGTATAAAGTCACCTTTACCCCTGTGATAATCTGAAAAATTATTTTTTATTCCAGAGTTTTCTTGGAGGCTTTTTTGGTCCTATTTGTGAGATTGACATTATTCTTAATGATGCAGAAACACGAAAAACAGCAGAAATTAAAACTGAAGATGGCAAAATAGAAAAACACTTCCTCTTCTATGATGGTGAATCTGTTTCAGGAAAGGTAAGACTTGTGTGTTTCTAATAAAAATTCTTTTTACTTTTTGTAGCACATAAATGGAAACTAGATATCAAGCATGAGACATAGTTTTTTCTTGGTTAGGTAAACTGGTTTGAACACCAGCTTAATTCTCTGGCCTGCATTTGTTCTTAAAGGTCAGAAAATTCTGTTCTATACCTACTTGTGACTAATGTAAACTTTAGTTCTTCCAATGGTTATTAGCCAGGATGGGCAGGAATGGTGTCCCTAGCCTCTGTTTGCCAGAAGCTGGGAATGAGCGACAGGGGATGGATCACTTGATGATTACCTGTTCTGTACATTCCCTCTGGGGCACCTGGCACTGGCCACTGTTGGAAGACAGGATACTGGGCTAGATGACCCTTTGGTCTGACCTAGTAGGGCTGTTCATATTAGTTACTGTGGCAATTAATGGGAACCTCTGTTTTATATGTTCATTAGCCTATTGCTGCTTCCTTTCATCTCTTGTCGTCTTCCTCTGAAGAGGCCAGTGCAACCAAAGGCATCCCTGTCACTTAGGAATGATTTTTCTTGTTGGAAGCGGTAATCTTTGGAACCTGAGAGAGGGGAAGGCCAAGAAGGCACCATTTATAGCAGTAGTCTTTGGACATCAATTACCTGCTTGTTCTGTACATCCTGAAGTTATGCCTCATGCCCTGGCATCTGGTAGTACATCAGAGGATCTTCAGCTCAGCTGACCACCAGTTCAGTAGGGGACAGTGTGCTGACAACAAATTGGGAAAGGATTAGGAAGCCCAAATCTGTTCCTTCCCTCAAAAAAACTGAGTTAGATGGCACCTTAGCCTGTTTCTCAAGGGACCTATTCACCATCAGGAAATGCTCCCACTCTTCAGACCTACTTCTTTATACCCACACCCACCCGTGGACTCCTCAGAAATACAGCATGAATCCCTGGAATGTCTTTCTGGAGGACTGAAACTTTCTCATGAGATGTCTAAAACTCAAGAGTTAGCATGTTTATTTAAAAAGAGGAAGGTACTAGCTTTCATATACTCACTGATACTTTTAAAAAAGGCTAACCGTCTGGGAAGGCCTCTGAGGAGTTTGGACTAAAGCAGTTGCAACTGGATTGGAAGACTGTTGGCTCCTCAGGCAGCTTCCCCTTTTTTTTTTTTTTTTTTTCTTTTTTCCCCTCTTCCACCCCAAGATAACTGCTTGCATAATCTCTTGCACCCTCTACCCCAGACACTAACAGATCACTAGTGACTTACTGGACTGCAAGGTACAGGAATTTGTGAGCTCACAGCTCTGAGTTAGGAAATATTGTGCACTTCATATTTCCAGTGTTTCCATAGAGAGGATCTTCTAGCCCCAGGGAGATGAGATGGCTTACTCTTTACTCATGAAGACCAATAAGGTGTCTTTAAATAAATAATTAAAATTGACAGTAGATTGGGCTTTCAGTGACTTTTTTTTTTGGTCCAGGATTCTCTTAAATTGGCATCCAGCACTGCAAGCTCCTTTCCCCACTAGGAGGGACCTATGTTTACTAGAGTTGAACAAAATAAATCTCAGCACAGTGTGCTTTAGAAGCTAACATCCATAGGAGATGCATCTAGATTCAGTTGTGGGGAAACAGTTAACCTAACAGGATTCACATCTTAAACTGAGCACTAGCCAGGCTTCTCTGGCTTGTGAGTGGAATGTTTCTAAATTTAAGCATTTAAGGGGAATCTCAATGACTCTGCCAGATGACATAAAGGAAGGAATCTTTGCCACCTTCCTTGGTAATCTTTAATTCCACACAATGATGGTCAAAGTAAAGAGTCTCTTTTGGCTGTGGAACTGTCATCTAGTTGGCTAACTTCAAGTGCCATGATAAACCCTTATCTATGTCTAAGGCAGAGGTCCCCAAACTGTGGGGCATGCCTCCTGGGGGAGGAGGACACGGAGGAACATTCGGGGGGTGCGGTGGGCTGGGCCAGCCCTGATGGGGTGGGAAGGGAGCCCCACCCTGACCCAAGCTCTGCTTTGGCCCCACGCCTGACCCTGTCCCCAGCCTCGGTGTGGCTCTGCACCTGGCTGGAGGCCAGGCTCGTGGCCCCCACCGTGGCCTGGCTGTGGCCACAGCTCCGGCCCCACCCCCAGGTATGGCCCCAGCCTCGGCCCCTTTATCCCCATCTGTCACTGCGGCCCTACTACTCCCCCTGGCTCCAGGGTGGTGCGGATGGAGGAATGGGAGGCATGACTCTCAAAAATTTGGGGACCACTGGTCTAAGGGCTTGTCTAAATGAACACTTTAGTTCACAGCAAGCTGAGATGTAAATCACCCCTCTGCTAATGTGCCCACACTAAGTGTCCATATGAACAGTTCCTTAGGGTACGTCTACAGTACAAAATTATTTAGAAATTATTCTATTCGAATTTTTGGACGTGATTTTTATACGTTCGGTCTTGTGTCTCGTCCCCCCACTATAAAGGCAGAGTGCGTTCACAGTACCGAGGCTAGCATTGAATGTCGGTGCGGTGCACTGTGGGTAGCTATCCCACAGTCCCCACCGCCCATTGGAAATCTGGGTTAAGCTCCCAGTGCACGATGGGGCAAAAACATTCTCGCGGGTGTTTCTGGGTGTGTCGTCACTCGCTCCTCCCTCCATGAAAGCTACGGCAGACGCCATACTGCCAGCAGACGGTGCAGTACGGTGCACCGCCTGTCTCCTGATACTATGAATCCACTTCGCATGTCCTCTTGTCTTTCTATGTAATATCTCTAAGGATCTACTCTTTTTCTCTTCCTCATCCGTGAAAGCTACATAAAACAACCATTTCCCGCCTTTTTTCGGCCACCGTGAACTGAGCAGCACAGCTTCCGCTGCAAACTCTGCTTTCCGGCTCTTGCAGAGCTAGTGAGCTTCTCCATGTTGTCGGTCCTGGGCTCCCGTGGAAGCTACAAAAGACAACCATTTCCTGCCTTTTTTCGGCCATTGTGAACCGAACAGCTCTTCTACGTTTTGCGCCCCTTTTTCCAGGATTACCCGTGCAGGCGCCATAGCGTGGCAAGCATGGAGCCTGCTCAGATCTCCGCTGCAGTTTTGACCATTGTAAATACCTCACGCGTTATCCAGCAGTATGTGCAGTACCTGCAAAACTGGGCGAGGAAGCGACGACAGCGTGATTACTATACTGATGAGGACGTGGACACAGATGTTCCTAGAAGCACGGCATGTGGCGATTGGGAGAGCATGGTGGCGTTGGGCCAAGTTCATGCTGTGGAACACCGATTCTGGGCCCAGGAAACAAGCACAGACTGGTGGGACCGCATAGTGGTGCAGGTCTGGGATGATTCTCAGTGGCTGCGAAACTTTCGTATGCGTAGGGCCACTTTCATGGAACTTCGTGTCTTGCTGTCCCCTGCCCTGAAGCGCAAAATGAGAGCAGCCCTCACAGTTGAGAAGCAAGCTTCCACAGTGCTATGGCCACTCGCAACACCCGACAGCTACCGGTCAGTCGGGAATCAGTTTGGAGTAGGCAAATCTACTGTGGGGGCTGCTATGCTGCAAATTAGCCAACACAATCATTGACCAGTTGCTATCAAGGGTAGTGACTTTGGGAAATGTGCAGACCATTGTGGATGGCTTTAATGTGCTGGGGTTCCCTAATTGCGGCAGGGTGATAGATGGAACGCATATCCCTATCTTGGCCCCGGTACACCAGGGCAGACAGTACATAACCCGCAAGGGGTATTTTTCCATGGTGCTGCAAGCATTTCACTGACCTCAACGTGGGATGGCCGGGAGAGGTGCATGACGCTTGCATCTTCAGGAACTCTGGTCTGTTTGAAAAGCTGCAGGAAGGGACTTACTTCCCATACCAGAAAATTACTGTTGGGGATCTTGAAATGCCTATAGTTATCCTCGGACACCCAGCCTACCCCTTAATGCCATGGCTCATGAAGCTGTACACAGGAACCCTGGATAGTAGTAAGGAGCAGTTCAACTATAGGCTGAGCAAGTGCAGAATGGTGGTAGAATGTGCTTTTGGACGTTTGAAAGCGCGCTGGCGCAATTTATTGACTCTGTTAGATCTCAGCACAACTAATATTCCAATTGTAATTGCTGCTTGTTGTGTGCTCCACAATATCTGTGAGAGTAAGGGGAAGACGTTTATGGCGGGGTGGGAGGTTGAGGCAACTCGCCTGGCGGCCAGTTTCGCACAGCCAGACAACAGGGCGATCAGAAGAGCGCAGCAGGGCGCGCTGCGCATCAGAGAAGGTTTGAAAGCCAGTTTCATGACTGGCCAGGGTACGGTGTGACAGTTGTTTTCCTCTTGAAGTTACCCGCCCCCTATCTATATCTCTATCTATAGATATAGATATATTATAAATTGTGACTCTAATATATATATATATATATATATATATATAAAAAATATGAAAGGAAATAGTCACAATTGTTTAAAAAACGTTCTTTATTTGTTGCACAACACATTGAGAGAATTCAGAAGGTGAGAGAATTCAGAAGGTGGATGGGAGGGGGTATTGGGTTAGGGGGGTGGAGGAGGAGGGAAGGACAAGTCCAGAAACCAAATCAAAAGTTCGCATATGCCAGTTTTCTGCTGCTTGTGCGATCCTCTGGGGTTGAGTGTGTGGGTCCCCATAGCCTCCCCCCTCGTGTTCTTGGGCGTCTGGGTGAGGAGGCTATGGAACTTGGGGAGGAGGGAGGGCGGTTACACAGGCGCTGCAGCGGCAGTCTGGGGTCTTGCTGCCTTTCCTGCATTAGATCCACCATACAGCGCAGCATGTCAGTTTGCTCCCCCATGAGCTTGACCACAGGGTGCTGCCTGCTCTCATCGCGCACATCCCTCCTCTCTTCGTGTTCATGTAACGCTTTACAGGACTCCGCAGTTGTTTGCCTCCATGCATTCAGCTGGGCCCTATCAGTGCGGGAGGACTGCATGAGCTTGGCGAACATGTCATCCCGAGTTTTGTTTTTTCCGCCTTCTAATCTGGACCAGCCTTTGGGATGGAGTAGTTAGGGGCCGCGTTGAAACATTTGCATCTGCGGGAGGAGAAACAGGGAGGGTAGTATTTTTAAAGATACATTTCAGAGAACAAAGGGGACACACTTTCTCAGTGAAACAGGCAATTCATAGTACACAGCACATGTTCTTTCTGTACAAGTTCGCATTTTGCCTCTTATACTGAAGTGCCTGCCACTTTGGTGTGAGTAAGCCATCACACATGGCCGGGCAACAGAATTCAGCTTGCAGGCAGCCATGGTAAGCCCTAGGGGCACGCAGGGTTCTGCTTCTTCTGCATTCATTTCAATGCTTTCAAACTGCCGGGCCCCCTTTCTCATAGCAAGCAATGCCTGGTGGGTTTGCCATATAAAAGGAGGGCCTGCGGGCTCTCTGGGATGATTGCTTCACACAACACCCCGCACCCACTGCGTGGCTCTGATGAGGGATGAGCCCTTTAAACTAAACACGAACAGCCCAGCACAGCTGGGTTTCCCCCCCACTGCGAGGCTCCAATCAGGCTCTCCCTCACCAGAAGTACCTTCTCCAAGGTCATGGTCCGGGAGCCCGCCTTGGGAGTGGGGGGAGGCTATTGTCTCTAGCGTTAAGAATAGTTCCTGGCTGGGGGGAAAACTGATTCCCCACTTAACGCCTGTGCACTGTTATCATTCAATAACTCATCCTCCTCGCTCCATGCAACTCCCCCTTGCAGGTGTCCACGGACAGTGATGGGGTAGTGTTGGCGTCACCCCCTATAATTGCATGCAGCTCATGGGTAGAAGCGGAATGTATGGGGCTGTGACCCAGAGTGCCCGTTCACCTCCCTCGCTTTTTGGTACGCTTGCCTGAGCTCCTTGATTTTTTTTGTACGACACTGTTCTGTGTCCCCGGAGTAGGCTCTTTCCGTCATGGCCCTGGAGACATTAGCGTACGTATTTGCATTTCTTTTTTTGGAACGTAGTTCTGCCGTAACAGATTCATCTCCCCAACATGCAATGAGATCCAGTACTTCCCATTCGGACCATGCTGGAGCTCGTCTGCGAATCTGGGACTGCATGATTTCTTGTGATGGTGGACTCTGCATGGTCGCCTGTGATGGTGGACTGTGCTGATGGTGACCAAACAGGAAATGAAATTCAAAAGTTCCCGGGGCTTTTCCTGCCCACCTGGCTAGTGCATCGGAGTTGAGTGTTGTCCAGAGCGGTCACAAGGGAGCATTCTGGAATAGCTCCCGGAGGCCAATAACGTCGATTTGCGTCCATAATACCTTTAACCCGGGATTGTGATCTCGATTTTTAGCGCTACTCAACTTGCTGAGGTGGAGTACAGAAATCGGATTAAAGATAAAGAGCCCTTTAAATCAAAAAAACCGTTTTGGTCGTGTGGACTGAATCATTTTTTTTCAAATTAACTCTGCTAATTCCGAAATAACCGACTAGTGTAGACCAGGCCTTAATAAAACCGGAGTAGATTAAAGTGCATTAGGGAGCTGCTAGTTTGCAGCAGTAGTGTCCACACAGACATGCTAGCGTGGGCTAGACTTACACCCTAGTTTGTTGCAAACTAAATATTCATTTAGACAAGCTTTAATAGCTGTCATACACGTTGGGAACTTGGAATATAGTCTTTTTGTGAACAGGAGAATGTATGATCTGTTTCTTTTAAAGCGTAAAATATTTCAGTTTGGAGGTATATAGGGCTGCCATGAGTCTCCAAGGTGCATTTAAAAAAAAAAAAAAAAAGGCATTAAAATCTTAGTCATGATGGATGTGGCATTTGGCCAACAAATCTGCCAAGCTGTAGTACCACAGATCATGGTGTCATGCTCCCATCTTTGAACTGCCCTTTGGGTTTTGATGTGTACCTTTGTCTTAGCCAGAGAAACAAACAAAAGGTATAGATCTAGGTACCAAGCACAGCTGGTCTAGTCTTGCTTGCGTTGTCCTCGAATTTGCTGGGGCAGTGCTACCTGGGGCACGAGAATTTCGTATCTAACTTGTTTTGATCTGTTTCCACCAATACATATGCTTGCCCTTCAGTTCAAAATTCTATTGCAGCTGTGTAATATGAATTTGTTAGCAAAAGAGTTCTTCTCACCAGTTCTTCTAATCTTTTCCACCCCCCAACCCTGCTCAAGGCATTATGCTCTAAATCACCTGTATTGAGAAGAGCTGGTGAGAGGATTTGGGGGCTGCTCAAACTCTAGTTTCTTCTCCTTTTATTCTAGGGACAGCAGTGAGGCATCTGGACTGGCAGGAGGCCAGACTTGCCTGAGGCTTTGCAGGGGAATTAGGAAAGGGTAGAGAGCTCAGCACTCGGGTGGACCAACTTAATATAGTACATTGTTTTCCAAACTCTTTAATGCTGAGCTCTCTTCAGGAAAATGAAATCAAATGCATCTCCACTCTAACACTGTCATGAGTTGTCATGTTTTAGAGTTTTAATGAAACAACTGATAAGCTTGCCCTTACATCATTCCTTAAAACAGAAGTTTGTTAATAAAATAACTTGTATTCAAAAATTTATTTAAACACTGAACTAGAACAGTACTTTTAAAGTTTACTGTAATATATTAAATTTTTTTTATAGTTGGCAACATGTTGGTTAGAGAAAAATTCCTGCCCATGAGTTCTGAGATCCTCAGGCTTGGCTTCTTCTCGGTTGTGAGGGAGAGGGAGCAGGGAAAGAGAGATGGTATTAATATCAAGGGTCAAAAGAGTTAAAGGTATTATGAACTTTTACTGTCCAACATTAAAACAGTGATACAAAGTTTAGGGTTGTTTCTATAGAGGCCGTGGTTCACTCGGTGTCTTGGCAAATACCCAAAAGCATTCATTCTAGAGTTGAAAGCTTACTGATCAAACATAAGAAATAAAAAGCATTTCTGTTGAAACTGAAATTGAGTAATTATGCAAAAATAACAAAAACCTTAATCTGTTGAAGTCTCTCTCTCTCCTTTTGGAGGCAAAAATCAGTCTGTTTCATTAACCTTTTTTTGATTAAAAGGAAGGTTGTAATTTTATTCTCAGTGCTGATGTGTGAAAGATATTCACTTCTCCTGTTTTTAACAGGCACAAGGTGAAGGAGATACAAGCTAGAAAAGGTGGGGGAAATACGGCTTTTGTTCATTTGGAACCCTGGATGGCTGGCTAGTTACGAATGGATGCTTTGGTAGGCAAGGACACCGTGACACCTGTTGCATGGACCGTGGTTTGCATTCTGATCAAGGGACATCATCTGGTTGGGTCCTTTTTCCTTCGATGGGATGGGTTGTGGCTGACTCATCTCACTGTGCTGATGCAGTGCAGTTGATTTCAGGATTTGATGAAAAGCTGAGAGAGAAAGACGATAGGAGG
Source organism: Emys orbicularis (assembly GCF_028017835.1). Classification (NCBI taxonomy): domain Eukaryota; kingdom Metazoa; phylum Chordata; order Testudines; family Emydidae; genus Emys; species Emys orbicularis. The sequence continues at coordinate 45,250,740 of NC_088689.1, read as the reverse complement.
AAGGAAATAATGGGGCAGAAAGTAACACAACAGGAATGGGAGACAGGATCTTGTGTGACTGTGCTGCTGGCAATTAGGTATCCTTGCTGATTGGCCAAGGACTGGATGTCATGATTTTCAAGGCCTGATGGCCTTCCTCTTGGGAAGAAAATCCTTTCATCAGCTCCTTCTCTCCTGGGATCAGGAAGGATGAGTCCATGAGTTGGGAAGAGACAAGACCTGAGAAGCTAAGATGCATTGAAATGAGATGTTCTTTTCAAAGTCTCCTTTTAAGAACCCCAAAAAGGTGGTGGGAGAGGGAAAGTTGGTTGCATAGTTCATCACCTCATTATTTTGTCCACTAATAGTCCTAATATGTGACATACCAATTTTGCTTCATTAATTTCTGGTTCTGCATCTTTTCTTTCTACCAAGCATGATTTCAACACATACCTTGAATTATATCAGGAGGCCTTTTTGTTTAGACTAATTCAGTCTGTCTCCTTTTTGTACCTTTTTTCCCCATCAACATTTGTTTATAGTTAATGTAACATCTTATGAACTTTCAGGTGCTTTTTACATTTGAGCTTACAATTAAGGTAAATTTTTGGGCTCAGTTATTACCACTATTTATTCTCTGTTGTATCTCCCAAGCGTACCTACTTGTGACACCTATTCTTGAGTGACTGCTCACTTTGGTATATCTTTCCTTTCTTAGATGCTTTAATGAGCAGTGAAATAGTTAAGTGTTGACACTTCAAGTCCTCATATTGCATCTGAGTTTGTGCCCTTGGAGACAACTAGGGTAGTTCACATCTGAGCCATTGGATAAGGCTCTCTAAAAGCTCAGGCAGGCACAGAATCAGCTACACTGGGGTTATATTTTGAAGTTTTCTGCATACTAACAGCTAGAGATTTGCTCTTTTTAAAATGAAAGTTGAGACTGTGGAGGACAGCTGAGAAGCATGCTGCATCCTCCGCACACCCCCAGCCCTTTGTGCTCTCAAGGGCCATGCACCACACTTGGGGGAAACAATGATCAAGTGAAATGCTCCAGCTTTCTTTAGCCCTGCTTGGAAAGGAGGGCCAGAGATGCTCATCCCAAGCCACTGGATCCATTGGTTAGTTAATGTCTTTGGCCATAAATGCTTCCTTTACCTCCAAAGAGTTGCAGATAGTAAGTGGGTACTGTAAGAGTTACATTCTCTACCATTCCTTGTTGATAACTCAGCGTTTTAAAAGTAGACTGACATTGGTCTAATTTAGTGACCCTCCATTTGTGCAAAAAGTATGGGTCAGGGAGGAGGGAAGAACAATTGTTAGAGCTGTGCAAACAACTGATTTTTTTTTTTCCAGTTTGCAGGGCAAAAAAAACCCCTTTTGCGTTGGATGATGCATCTTGGACCTGAAACAAACATTTTATTTCATTTTTGACTCTTAATTAAATTGAAGTAAATTTTGAAAGAAAACTGCTTTGTATGATAAAAAGGTCCAAAATAAAATATTTGAATTTTGTTCATGTTTTTTAACCAAAACAATTCAATGCAAACTTGCTAAATGTTTTGGTTGATCCAAATATGCATTTTTTGCGCAAACTGCCGCTCCCCTCTCCCCCCCCCTCCCCCCCCCCCCCCCAAAAAAAAGTCCAAATGTTTTTGTCCAGCTGTATCAACTGCACTCCAAAAAGCAGAGTAGCTAAATCCTCAGCAGGGGGAGCATGAGTTAAGCATTGGTCCCACAACTGACTTGAAATAGTTGATGCTTATAACAAATTCATTGCATATTTGTGCCTGAGGGAGGGGAGAGGAAGGGATTGTGGAGGGTGAAGTCAAGTCTTAAAATAGATCCCTGATAACTGAACTTAAGACAAATACCAAATATAGGGGGCTCGGAAGGAGCCCCAGCATGGCCCACAAGCAGTATCTTGATAAGTCTAGCTTATACTTTTCTTGCTCTTGAACCCTTTTGTGTTAGGGTAACAACTGGGATTTGGGGTGGGATGGAGGGGTTGGAGATTGGTGTTGGTCTTTCATATTAATACTGGGTAGGTTGGCAAACTTTAGCACCCTACCTGCAAGACTGAGTGAACCGTCTTATCTTTATCTCCCATGCAAGTCCTGAAGGGGTGTCAGGATGTCAAGTTGAAGGACCCCAGCTGGTGGTGGCAGTGAATAATGTTGTAACTGAATTTGGCAATATGAAAGCAGAACCTCCATCACTCACGTCTCCAACCATACAGTTGAATAACTCACATTTAATCAATAAGGGTGAAAACACCATTGTAGAAATCTGGGTAAAATCGTACTGGTTTAATGAACTGATAGCTCTTGTCTAAAACAATGAAATTTCAGTAGTTTAAACACTTGTATTAATGCTTTCCATTTTGAGAAGTAAGTCAGTAAAGATCTTTTCCTCGCAGCTGTTTTCTCCTGGAATGATTTTAGTCCTCAAGAACGTTGTACAAGGAGGAAGGAAAAGTTGTCTAGTCAGATGACTACTCTAAATAAGAGAGTTGAACTGCTAGAAATAAAGTAAATTTCTGATCCTGTAGTGGAGCATTGCTAATTTGATGACAATTTTACACTCCCTTGGACAGTCTTTATCTGTCCTTAATGCATCCTCTTGCATATAACCCTTAAAGGCAATACACAAGCTTAAACCCTTAGAAATCATGGAGTGGAAAAAGTCAGGGGAGGGAAGGAGATATCTGTTATTTGGGTGTGCCCAGAAAGATCTTTGTCCAGAAATGAAAGTGAACACCTGCTATGCTACAGTGGAAAAAATATAAAAGTCTCCAACTACTATTCTTCTCTTTTTCAGGTGAACATAGCCTTTAAACAACCTGGAAAGAGGTTAGAGCACCAAGGAATTAGAATTGAATTTGTAGGACAAATTGGTGAGTTTTGAAGCTGCCAATGGGGTGTGGGTAGATGTGATTTATGGAACTTTACATTCATGACTGTCAGCACTCTGGCTCAGTCCTCATGACTACATCAGGATAGTGATTAACAAGTGCTGAAGTAAGACAATGTCTGAGTCATTTTAACTCTGAAGTAATGTGCTACTTGTGCTGGTCAGAAATTGGAAAAAGCAGCAGTATTCCTCTTTCCCCTTTCACCAGTCTATTGAAGGGTTGATTGATTGATTTATGGGAAACCTGGAGAAACATTTTTATGGCCAACCAGAGAGCGTGCTTGGCATTTACCCAACTTATTGCCACACACAATCACTGCAGAACTGTGTTCACAATCTTAATCTGCATACTCAAAATGAAAACCTAGGAAAATTTAGACTTTTTTTAAACCACAGGTGACAATCGCATGAAAAATACCACCCAAAGATTAATCTCTTGCTTATTTCTCATGTCATCTTTAGCGTATCAAACGAAAATGCCAAGCATGTGCCTGCTGTGCAGGCCTGGATTACTTTTTTTAGTCTTTAATCCTTGATTTAGAAGGAAAGGAGGTATAGGAAAAGAAGGGTGGTAATGGCCTATAATTACCTCTTTCTAGAAATAAGTTTGTGGCCCTTCCAGTCTTCTAAAGTGTAGTTGTGTACTGTTACTGAACATAAAGTAAGGTGTTTTAAATATCTCAAAGTGCAGAGATCCTATAACATTGCATTAAACTGAACTTCATTTTTTTTTTTCATTCAGATTTAGAAACTAAAATTGTGAAGAACCTGCATCATTTGGTTAGGTTCAAAGGTCTATCAGTAGCTTCTCCCAAAAATACTTGAAATAGCCTCTCTCTGTACACCTTAGATTTATTATGAAATTCTGTATCTTCTGTTTACAATAGAGCCTCTCTGACTTATACAAAAAGTATTCTCCCTGCCTCAGAAAATTCAACAGTAAATTTACTAGTAAATCATGAAGTAGTATAATTAATTAAAAGAATGTTGCGAAGTGTATTTTGTTCATTTGACAACTGTTTAATTTTAAACATGCAAAAAAGAGTAATTAACGTGTCTGTCACTTAAATACTGTTCTTTTGTATTTCTAACAAGCTGCTTTCATAATGCATTATTACTTGGGTTGTGGTATATTTAAATGTGAGCCTGCTTAGAGTAATGAGTTTATTTTTAATTCTCTGCTAGGGAGAATTAATTAAATTTGAATAAATTGTCAAATATTTTAACTCCTTGTGATAGTTACTAGCTGACCATATTTCTTTACAATTCTGAATCATAAAGAACAACTTACACGTAGAAATGGTTTTCCTGATAGGTTTTGCAAAGTTAAAAATGTGTTATGTGAAGACTGGGTGGCTCAAAGATATAGTAATAATGTTAAACACAAAGGGTCACAGTGAGGCCTGGTGTAAATGCATGCAACTCCATTAGTCGGTGTGTGCCTGTTTACAACATGACAGAACTTGGACCTAAGTGACTGGTTTGAACTTACCTAGGTTGGTGGTAGTAATGACGATGTACCTTCTAACAATTTTTTGTAACTTATAGATTAATTGGTGGTGGCAGTCCTGTTCCAGATGTTGCAAATTGTCTTCTTTTAGCCTTTCTGCTGTAACTACCAGAGATTAAGTGGACATGGAGACTTTATTACAGAATGTTGGAATTAATTTATTTATGTATGGTATTACTATGACACTCATTTAACCAGAAATTTCTTTATTAAATCCAGAGGCCTAATAGTCTTTGTACAATTGCTCTAAATAATAAGTAGTCTACTACATCTGAACAGTAACAAAATATGTACATGGTAAATTCAGGAGTGCTTAGATCCATATTGGTTGGCTCCAACTTCAGGCAGGTATTAGCAATGAACCATCTAAGAGCTTCTCTTTTTATACCCTTTAACAAACAAGTGATGTCATTGCCTGTTGCCAACTTAGCTAAAAACCAGGTTTTGGCGGATTTGGGTCATTACTGGTTCAGCACACACAATTCTTTCTTGTTTTTAACTATCTCTGATAATTGAGGCATTTTCTTCTTATCATTTACCTTTCCGGTCTAGTTGTTTGCTGAATGTGTTTTAAATTCCACTGATCTGGAGGTGAATTTAATTACTGTCTCTTCTCCCCTTCACATGCCTCACTCCCACCAGTCAGTAGAACTAGAAAAAGAAGTTTCAAATGATGTTCACTTCAACATTTGTGGGTTTTTTTTTTTTTTTTTTTTTTTTTTTTTAAATGAACTCTGACTTTTTGCTTCTCAATTTCAGAACTCTTCAATGATAAGAGCAATACTCATGAATTTGTAAACCTAGTGAAAGAACTAGCCTTACCAGGAGAACTGACACAAAGCAGAAGTTATGACTTTGAGTTTATGCAAGTTGAGAAGCCATACGAATCCTACATTGGTGCCAATGTCAGATTGAGGTATGAAAATATGCATTTAAACGGGCAGATCCTATGAAATTTGATACTAGAATCAGATATCCTGTTAGGTTATATGTAAAACAGGCTGAGTGTGCATTCAACAAAATGGTAATTCTGTCACGTCTGTTTCCCATTAAATTGTAAACATAAAATTAACACTGTATTACAGAACTAAAATTTGTATCTTTGTCCAAAACTCTGTACATGGAATTTAAGGATATTACTGTGCTCACACTCACAATGGCACTCTTTTCTAGATGGACAGTGAGACTCCCACCTAGAAAATGGGTTGGTATTTCATTCATTTCACCTGTTTATGAAGTCCAGCCCTTCTGTAAGGTGACATTTTCTCAAGTGCTGACTTTGATTCCAGTAGAACACATGAAGTGATATGCTTTTTCAGAGGACTTAAGGGGATCGTTCTGGTAGCTGGCTCTTATCTCTTTGGAAGCATCAGGATCACATGGAGGTTTATCCCAAAGACCACTCAAGACATGTGCTGGTCTCCCAAGTCTCTGATACCAAGGCTTCTTGTGAATTCAAAAATATCTTCAGCTTTGTCATATAAACCCAGTTCTCTGTTGTAGGGGCTGTCAAGGTGCTGTATGTCCCCTTTTTAAAATTGAAAGTTAACTTATGAATAAAATACACTTTCCTCAAGCACAGTGTTTTGATTATTTCGTGTTAACAAAGAGCATAAGGTAAGACAATAACATTTGACATGCTACTTTGAAGAACACCAAGATAGAAAGTAGACTTGATGTCCATGAAGAAATCTTGTATTTGAGAACAAGGAGGATTTTTGTTTATAGCACTCTGATTCTTGATATGTATCAACTAGGGGTGGTGATTAATCGCAGTTAACTCATGCAATTAACTAAAAAAAATTAACTGCAATTAAAAAAATTAATCACTATTTATTGCACTGATAAACAATAGATTACCAATTGAAATTTTATTAAATATTTTTGAATGTTTTTCTACATTTTTCAAATATATTGATTTCTATTACAACACAACACAAAGTGTACAGTACTGACTTTAGTAGTTTTTATTACAAATATTTACACTGTAAAAAGATAGTATTTTTCAGTTCACCTCATACAAGTACTATAGTGCAATCTCTATTGTGAAAGTAATTTACAAATGTAGCTTTTTTGTTTTTGAGTGCAGTTATGTAACAATGTAAAACTTTAGAGCCTACAAGTCCACTCAGTCCTACTTCTTGTTCAGCCAATCACTAAGAGAAACAAGTTTGTTTACATTTACGGGAGATACTGCTGCCTGCTTCTTGTTTACAGCGTTACCTGAAAGTGAGAACAGGCGTTCACGTGGCACTTTTTTGTAGCTGGCATTGTAAGGTATTTACATGCCAGATCTGCTAAACATTCGTATGCCCCTTCATGCTTCAGCCACCATTCCGGAGGACATGCTTCCATGCTGCTGCTGCTGCTCGTTTAAAAAAAATAGTGTGTTAATTAGATTTGTGACTGAACTCCTTGGGGGAGAATTGTATGTCTCCTGTTCTGTTTCACCCGCATTCTGCCATATATTTCATGTTATAGCAGTCTCGGATGATGACCCAGCACATGGTGTTTGATTTACGAACACTGTCACTGCAGATTTAACAAAACGCAAAGAAGGTATCAATGTGAGATTTCTAAAAATAGCTATGGCGCTCAACCCAAGGTTTCAGATTTTGGAAGGCACTTCAGATTCTTAGAAGGACGAGGTGTGGAGCATGCTTTCAGAAGTCTTAAAAGAGCAACATTTCGATGTGGAAACTACAGAACCCGAACCACCAAAAAAAGAAAATAAATCTTCTGCTGGTGGCATCTGACTCAGATGATGGAAATGAACATGCATCGGTCCGCTTTGCTTAGGTTTGTTATCGAGCAGAACCCGTCATCAGCATGTCCTCTGGAATGGTGGTTGAAGCATTAAAGGACATATGAATCTTTAGTGCATCTGGCACATAAATATCTCGCAATGCCAGTTACAACAGTGCCGTGTGAACACCTGTTTTCACTTTCAGGTGACGCTGTAAACAGGAAGTGGGCAGCATTATCTCCTGCAAATGTAACCAAACTCGTTTGTCTGAGTGGCTGAAGTAGGACCGAGTGGACTTGTAGGCTCTAAAGTTTTACATTGTTTTATTTTTGAATGCGGTTATTTTCTTGTACATAATTCTACATTTGTAAGTTCAACTTTCATGATAAAGAGATTGCACTATAGTATTTATATTAAGTGAATTGAAATATACTTTTTTTTTACAGTGCAAATATTTGTAATAAATATAAAGTGAGCATTGTACACTCTGTATTCTGTGTTTGAAATTGAAATCAATATATTTGAAAATGTAGAAAACATCCAAAAATATTTTAAAAAATGGTATTCTATTATTGTTTAGCAGTGCGATTAATTTTTTTAATCGCTTGACAACTCTAGCATCAACGTGACTAAAGGAAATGAGACTGGAGGCTTGTGTTGCCGAGGCTTTGACTTGACTAGCTAGTAAGTAAAACAATGGATAAAATTCTGTAGAATGTTGGGTTTAAAAAGAAATGTCTAATTACTGAATATAAAATTACCCTCTTGTAGTCTTATTTTGGTTTTTAGTTAGTTATTTAATTAGTGTCACCTTGGCAACTTTATCCATAAAAACAATATAATCTGCATAACTGAGTCTCGTTAACTTTACTGTTTACTTCGTAGGTATTTTCTTAAAGTGACAATAGTAAGACGACTGTCAGACTTGGTAAAAGAATATGATCTTATTGTTCACCAGCTTGCGACATACCCAGATGTTAACAACTCTATTAAAATGGAAGTAGGCATTGAAGACTGCCTGCATATAGAATTTGAATATAACAAGTCGAAGTAAGTATGACTCAAAACCTACACAAATGGAAGGACTCAAACTGATCAAGAAGAGAGAAACCTTTGATGTAATATAAATGACTTATTGTAATGATTCTTGCATTATGAGCTTTTTTTTTTTTTTAAAGATCCTAGAGGCTTGGAAACGAAATGATTGATCATAAAGGCAAAGATTTAATTTTCAGAGTAGTTGCCAAGTGCCATTTTCAGTGCTTAACGTTCAGTCTCCTGCAAACTTGCTAGTGACTTTGATTTAGCTCCTGCAATCATGCTATTTGGATGACTGTAGTGCATTCTCAGTTGGAATCTGTAATGGTAGGGATGTTCTAGCCTCACTTGAGTGGCTGGGAAACCCACCTTAGCAGAAAGGCACTGTTCAGTTCAGTTTCAGCAATAAAAATGATGTACCTGTATATTTTTTTTCTTAAACTCTAGCTAAAATCATGTGTATTAGGTAAGCCTTTAACTGAAAGCCATGTTTGTTCTCCTAAAGGTATCACTTAAAGGATGTGATTGTTGGAAAAATTTATTTCCTCTTAGTAAGAATAAAAATTCAGCACATGGAGTTGCAGCTGATCAAAAAGGAGATCACTGGAATTGGTAAGATGAGCGAAAAAGGAAGAATACAAATATGAGCTAGTAATTTGTGTATCATAGAGTTGATGCAAACCTAATAGTAAGAAGTTAGTCAAAGATATATTTTGGTTCATCAGACATTTTAATGGGGTTTCTGTTCATCTGGGGTTCAGAATCAAATTTGATAGCTAGTATAAAAGTAGCTAGATCTTGTAGTAGACATCTACTTCATAATATAGGATTCAAAGCTTGCTTTTGGGTTGGAGAGCTCATCCTAGATCACTTAAATTTACAGGCTATTTACAGAACGCTTGATACTCAAATTAAAAATGTGCATGAGTTGTTTGGTTATTCACTTCAGTCTAGTATCTGAAATTAGTGGACTTTTATTTTTAAACAGTTGAGGAGGCTGGTCATGTTCTTTGAATAGCAGATAATTGTGAAGACAGAGTAAAGATTTCAAAAATGCTTAAGTCCCATTAACTTCATTAGGGTTCATTAGTAACTCTTGAAAATGGGACTTACAAGCCTACATTACTTAGGCATTTTTGAAAATGTTATCCATCATCTACATTTCCCCTCCCCCCTTTATTAAAGGAGATATATATGGAAAGCATTGTCTTAAAAGAACTAGAAGGCTTTATATAAAAACAAAGGAAGACCTAACTTTACAAATATCAGTGTTAGGTTTGGTCTTTCCTGTTTTTGCTGAACGATGATTTGGAGGTCTGGGATGTTTGAATGCTCATACTTCAACTGAAGAGGTAGTGATGCTGCTCCTTTAACAGACATCCTATATTTGAGTGTCCATTAGTCATTGGAATTAAATAAGTGTTATTAAAAGCAAACTAAAAACAGTTTTTGTGATGCCAGAATTTTACAAGCTCTTCAGTCACCTTACAGTTTTCCAGGGTAGAAAAGACATGAATTTGTAACATGGAAAAGAAGCAGAAAAGTTTTTCCTTAAAACTTAAGCTGCTTTAATACATCAGAGAGGGTGCAAATCATTTCTTTTCCTTTACAAGTCAATCTTTACACCTTTAAGCGCCATACTTTTGCTAAACACCTCATGATTCATGGGCTTGTTACAGAGCTACTCGATCCTTCAGATAAACAAGTAGATTACTGTTGATAGTACTATGTCCATTTCACAAAATCAGCATACAATTTGGTACAATTTAAGTTTTAACTCAAAGGAGGTTTGAAGCAGGAGTAGGTGGATGATTGCAGGTAAAGCTTCCAAAGCATTTACCCATACTATATGTAGCTCTACCTAGTATTTTTTGTCACTTATGAATATAAACACTATTGGAAGTTGAGAGTTTTTTCTTAATATACACAATCTTTCTTAGAAGACATACAAAGGGAAACCAAAGGGTTTGTGTCAATTAAAGTGAAAACACTGTTCTTGGGCAGGAATTGCCATAAGACTATTGTTTGGAGTCCTGTAGTTTCACTGAAAAAGCATATCAAGTAAATGTTCCAAAACGTCTCTCATCAACACCTTGCACTTTTTTTTTTTTCCAAACCAGGGCCCAGTACCACAACAGAGACGGAAACCATTGCTAAGTATGAAATAATGGATGGTGCACCAGTCAAAGGTAAATAATTGCACTTGAACTTTAGAGAGCATTCTAGTGTAAAAATTATAATTGGTTTTTAAGACGAGTTTGCTTCTATATAGATAGGAATTGGTTGTCTTGAAAAACTAAATTTTTCTTTGGGTTGTAAAAGTGGTACAAGTAAGTAAGGTAGAATGCCCAAAGCTGCAAGTGGCAATAGTGATTACTTAACCTAGAGAGATAGGGTTCTAATTATGAAATTTGTTTGAAGTTGAATCCTTTACTAATCCTAGTCACCCCCACCAATACCTGTGATCTGATTTGGGATTCCAGTTCAAGCCCATCTCTACTACATTAATAGCTCACTATATAGGAGGAAGTGAATGTTTTTCCTAAAAAGTGGGAGGACAGTCCTTCTTTTCTCTCATTTTGCTGCCACGTGTTCCCCTTCTTTACTAGTGGTTTTTAAGTACTTCCATCTCTGATCTCCACCATATTTGCCTCTTTGGAAGCAACTCTTCAGCAAGCTTCTGAGCACAAGCCATCTGGTGCCTACTGTCAGGACATGCAGCTGCTCTAAGGCAGCAGTTCTCAACCAGGGGTACACAGAGGTCTTCCAGGGGGTACATCAACTCACCTAGATATTTGCCTAGTTTTACAACAGGCTACATAATAAGCAGAAGTGAAGTCAGTATAAACTAAAATTTCATACAATGACTTGTTTATACTGCTCTATATACTGTGTACTGAAATGTAAGTACTATATTTATATTCCAATTGACTTATTTTATAATTATATGGTAAAAATGAGAAAGTAAACAATTTTTCAGTAATACGGTGCTGTGACAATTTTTTTTGTATTTTAATGTCTGATTTTGTAAATAGTCTTTTAGTTGAGGTGAAACTTGGGGTACGCAAGACAAATCGGACATACAGTAGTCTGGAAAGGTTGAGAACCACTGCTCTAAGGGATCATGGACAGCAACTGTGCTGTGAATATTTGGGTGCCTCTAAATTTACAATAACTCACTGGGTGGAAAAGATATTATTCTTTAGGCCTGGTCTAAACATGAAGTTACACCAGTTTAGGTAATGGTGTAGTTTAACTAAAATAAGTTTAAAAGTTGGTGCAGCTTTGTTGGGCAAACTAAAATAAGTCAGGTTAAACAGACTTGGACACACTTATCTGTTGAAAACTGGTTGCCCCTAAAGGGCAAGCTATGCTGATATATCTGTTTTAAAACTGGTTATAAGTGTGCCCACCTACGGATTTAACTAAACTGATGCAAGTTTGCTTGTGTAGTCAAGCCCCTAGAAAGTTCCTTTCCCCCTCTGAGCTATTGTAGCAAATATCTTGAAGGCACTCCAAGACTTGGTTCGCCCCATCAGTGGGGCAGATTCTGGAACAATTAGCAGTCCTAAAGGAAGAGGCTGGCTGCTAATGACTCTCAAGCTTGCTTCCAGAGGAGAATTTAGGGACGGATGTGGTAAATAAAGGTAGAGGAAAAGAAGGATCACAAGACTTAAAGCTCCTTAAGAAAAATCAGTGGGAGAAAGAGAAGGAAGTAGGCAGGGAGGGTTCTGGTTTGTGGTGGGGAGGAGGTACGGGTATGCAAGCTGCCAGTCACACTTGAATGGTGACAGAACTCCCTTGAGCAACTACTTTAGTATCCTGAGACAAGACTGAACAGCAAGATTAAATCACCCTTTCTGGTGACAGGGCTATCTGAAGGTTGTGTTGCAAAAACTCCAACTAGAATTTGGATCCTGTAGATCCAAATCAGTCTGATTCAGGCATGGCTGAAGAACAGTGACTGATCAATAGTTGTCTGATCTGGTTTTGAGTGAAAATAGTGTTCTTATTGACTGAGCTAGTATTAGCATTTTCTACAATAGCTCTGACAACAAGATTTAGATTATTTTAGTAATTTAGCGATGAGAGGTCCCAGGAAAGGGTTATGCTAGGTGACCGTTCATATTTGACACTGACTTCAAGGTCTCGGTCCTTTAAAGCCCTGAATGGTCTGGAACCCGGTTAGGTGAAATGGCATAGGTGAGAGGCTATCTTTTGGCACACCATTGACTTAAAGGCTCTTGTAAACTTCAGGACCTGTGTTGGGTTTCCCAGATGAGGGCCTGTGCCTTTAGAATCTGAAGGGTGCTTGGGTAGAAGACTTATCCATTTTGTGGAATGTGTTTTAACTATAGTTCTCTCAGATGAAACTAACTCTAACTTTTCTTTCCTCTTCAAGGTGAATCAATTCCTATAAGACTTTTCTTAGCAGGCTATGATCCAACTCCTACAATGAGGGATGTGAACAAAAAATTTTCAGTGAGATATTTTTTGAATCTAGTGCTTGTGGATGAAGAAGACAGACGGTACTTCAAACAACAGGTATGGTGTTGTACAGGCTGGAGTCTTGTGGCAGGATGGCTTTTGTTGTGAACAGTGGGTTTTTTTGTTTTTAATTTTTCATATTTGGAAACCGAACAAGTAAATTCTATGCTACAAATAGAAATGTGAAAGACTTACTTTTCTCCCATTTGCTGTACTGAATAGCACGCGCACAAAACTGAATTTGCAAGTGAGGAGGAAGAAGGGGATGATCAACACTATTTTAGCAAAGATGAGGTATTAGTGTGGTATAAAATGCAAGAAAGGAGTGATTGATGCCCCAGAGAACTTAAAATCTAAATAGCCAGACAAAACAATACCGATAGAAATTGCTGTGTCTAAAAGAAATTATTGGAGCTTTTTTTTTTTTTTTTTTTTTTTTTTTTTTACGTGAGTGGGTTAATGCTGGATGAAGAAACAGAAGGAATTTGATTTGGTTCCTGGCATAAGAGAGTACAAATGTAAAGGCATGTAAAGGATCTAAAGGGCAGGGTGGATACTTTGTTACCATAAGAGGAAATATGGATAGGAACAAAACTGAAAACAGGTAAACAGGGCCTTAAAGTATGAATAAGAAGCTTGAATTTAATGCAGAAAGTAAGAGGAAGCCAGGCTGATTAGAAGGGAGTGGCCTGATTCAGATTTTGGGCAAGAAATATTATTTATCTTTCTTTCGTTTGATAGCACAGAAGGGGAGCAAAGTGAGCATTGGAGTAGCCAGAGAGGCAGTGACTAACTAGGAGCGAGCACAAGATACATGGAGATACAATTTTAATTTATAAACTGAATTGCTCGTGTTCTCAAATCTATCTGTACCTGACTTATAGAAATATAGCTTATTATAGAACTGAAATAGTCATGCAAAGTATTTTGGAAACCTTGCATCAATAGAAACTTATGATTAATTTTGACGTTATGGGGTTAATATTTGACCAGACATAACACTATACTAAATGAGCATTTGCTTCCCCTAAATAGGAAATAATACTTTGGAGAAAAGCTCCTGAGAAACTGAGGAAACCACGAACAAATTTTCACCAGCGGTTTGAATCTCCAGAACCACAAGCATCTGCTGAGCAACCTGAAATGTGAACTAGTATAGGAGGTGAAAAAACTGTTGTGACACTTCAGCAGGTTAAAGATGGCAGCAGCCTGTAGGAAAAGAGAAGACAAAAACTCACATTACAACTGTCTTCCTTCGTCTTACAGTGTTGCATTTACCATATTACTAAAACATTCGTCAAGTAAACATTCAAGTGTGTATATACATTTAAAATAAAGTGCTTTCTCAAACACTGGAACTTTCTTAAGCTACTATTTTATACTGCACATTTTACTTTTATTTGATAATGTTATGCACTTGATATGCATAAAACTTAAACAAATCTAGTTATATATTTCCATGCATGTAGGCTTGTATATTTATTTTTTGCTAATCACCTATAATATGTAGATTAAAGCATTTCTCCCCCTTCATGTCATTTATCGCATGCATACCTCCAGTGCTGCTTATCTGCACTGGTTTTGAAACCAACAGATAAGTATACTATACACTAAAAATCCGGGTTTATGGTGGATCTTTTTGTCTTAAGAATATTTAAGTCTCATTCTAGACGTGTAAGCATAGTTTAACACTTTATAAACCACATACATACCACAAACTTGCTGTACCTGTTCGGAGTCTTCTAAGACCATACCATGGTTCTCAGAGGCTTTGAATCTTGTATTTTTCACAAGAATATTCACAAACAAATTTGTTCCCAAGATGATCCTTTTTAGATGTGTGGTGGCTCTTTACAATTCACTCTAACCATATTTGTTTTTACTTAAGTCTAATGTTTTCTAGTAACTGTAGAACTCGCACTTCTCCCACCCATTGCTGTTTTACTTTAACTGAGATGATTCGGGGGGGATGGAAATGTTTTAACATAGCTGACTCTTTAATGATTAAACTGAGACCTAGTGTTTGTTCTTGAAATCAACTTTTTACATGCACAATATTTACTCATCTCCTCTTGGATTCACAAACCTACTCTCCTCTTTACAGCTTGCTCCCTTGCCATCCTGGGGGAGGAGGAAAAATGACAGCCTCTCAGAAGAACATACTTATTCTCGTCCATCTAGGCCTATAATTGGGTGGGAGACAAACTTTTTTTTTTTTTTTAAAGGTATTTTTTAAACTAGTTGAGTTTGAAAAGTGTTGAGAAATTTGTCTAGGAAAACAGAATACTTCTGTCTTACTCCTCTCTTGTGTGAGTTTAGAGTCTTTGAACAAATTACTTAAACAAGTTAGCCTCCATTTGTTCACAATTAATCATGTAGTCTGTCATCAGACATAATATATGTGGATTGGACACAAAATGAACTGTGCTGTGTGGAAGGCTACTTGCGCTTGTATTTCACTTGGACTATAAACAAGACACTCTTTCTAAACTTCAGTGCAGGCGTCCTTGGTTTACCTTACTTTGAGTAAGCAAAATAATTGAATTACACTTCTGTAAAATGTTTTACTACTATGGCACTTTGATAAAGCAGACAAAGATTCTATGTACTATATACTGGGGTATTTCTCTTAAATGTGGATATCTGAGTGCAAATTTAACTCCCTCATGTAAGTGCCTGTTCAGAATTTTTTAAAAAATATGCCAAATATTTTCATGATCACTTGCATGTTGTAATCTGGAAACTATTCCAAGAGACTTTGGAAACAGATTGTATTTAACCAGCCTCAGATTGTGCAACCATGTATAATAAACAAGAAACGCACTGAGCCTCTATTTGAGTTATTAAAATAGCTGTATTCTCACTAAAACGTGGATTGTCTTTAATTGGAATGTACATTGTACTGAAAATACCATTTGCAATGGATATGAATGTATTTTGAGGATGGAAAAACCTGGGTTAATAGATATCTTAGGAAATTTGTATAGTATATAGAATCTTAAGTAATTTATAGTTACTAGTGTCAATTCACCCCATGTCGGTGAGAAGATCAACCCCCACCTGAGACTTATTCAGTATCACTTATGAAATGAGCCAGTAGGCTTAGTTCACTTCATAGTGTTTTTACTTTTGGCAGGCTTTTCAGAGAAGCCAAGGATTGTGACAGTTTCGTCAGCATGATTGGTCTCTTCGGGGCGAGAGTAGTTTCTCAGCCTGGTTTTGGACATACTTTGGGGCAATATGTGAAAGCTCACACAACTGATGTACTGGTTCCAATTTTTATTGAGACTTCAGGTTTTCAGGGGTGTGTGTGGGTGGGTGGGTGGGTTTTTTTTTTTTTTAATACATCCAAACAATTGGTTACATTGAGTTAAGCGTATGTGACATATACTCTTCCTATATGTTAGTCAGAAATTCTGTGCATGCATAAGTCAAATAGCTGAATGAAGATGTCAAACTTGATTATTATTTTTTTTTTTTTCTTAGGTTTAAGGAATAAACGAAGTTCAAAATTAAGAAAATTGATTAAATAAAGTTTTAAACATTTAAAGTTGAAGACTTAGTTTATTAAATTAGCTCAAGACTGGTCTAGAAGGATGAAGTTATCTTATGTTCCAGCATGCTCTAGCTTTGATTTTAACACAGGGCTCTATCAGACTATATTCCCAATGTTTACTGTCCCAAGTCTTGTCTTGGATCATAAAATCTTTTTGGTGCAAGGGCCCTGTCTTTAGATTTGCATGGCATTTGACAAATGAATGCTGTATAAACTAGCATAACAGAACCATCTAGTTACTTTTAATGATTGCTTTGCTTTTTCAGGGTTAAAAGTCTGAACAGAACTCAGTAACCATATCCTTTTTAAACTTGTACCTAGTATGATGTATAAATATCACTGATGGATCCTGTCTTCTGTGCCTTTCTTAACCTGGAAACCCCTATCTTTTCCTCTAAATAATTCAAAGCCCAACTTATTACTTAACGTGCCGTCTTTATACATCAGCAGTTTCATTTATTTTATTTCTAACCTCTCACCAAAAATTGTTCAATTTATTAGAGCCTTGATCTTCCACCCACTCTTGCTAAATACTAATTTCTCTGAAGTATACTAGATACCATTCAAAAGAGAACATACAATATTTTCTTCCTAGAGTAAGTAGCAACTTTTTAACTAAATTAATTTATTTGTTGCCTAATCATCAGGACAGGACCTCCTGCCCCCAGTCCCCCACCATAGATATCTAGCTGCATACAGGTAGGCTTTGTTAGAATAAAGTGGTATGTAAGAAAGGTGTCTTTATCAAACAAGGTTCAAGGGGTGTCTTTGTAGCAATGTATTCTAGGAAAGTGGAATGGAACAGATACAAGTGCTCGTACGCAGAGACTTGCTGGAGTGCTGTAATTACAAGATTATGCTACCCGGGGGGGCTGTTACCAAGACACTGACTAATAAGAGTGCAAGACTTATCTGGTTTCTAAATAAACATTGCTTTCTTTAAAATCTTGGACTAAAGTTACCCCAATAACTGGTTTATCAGCTGACCTTGGAAAGTAAAGGAATTAACTTTCTAAATCTTAGAGGATGGGAGGGGTAAAGTTTATTTGGCTAAAGTACTTGGCTATAGGCTGGGCATCTGCCTGTTGCCAAAAGGTGCTGCTAGCTTGCTGAGTTGGGCAAAGCCTAGTGACTATGAGGAGTAGCAGGAACGGTATAGGGAATGGGGGGGGGGGGGAACAGGTTACAGCCTTCATCTGCATATGACAAACTGACAATATTCTGAACAAACCTTATTAGAATTAAACTTTACTGAATTGTTAGACCTTGTTGCATGAGAGTTAATATCTTTGAGGTACTTGTATTAAAAATGCAATTATGTACATGTGAAAATAACATAAGAATGGCCATTTTGGGTAAGACCAATTGTTCATCTAGCTCAATATCCTGTCCACTAATAGTGGCCTACGTCAGGTGCTTCCAAGGGAACGAACAGAACAGAGCAATTATCAAGTCCATTCCCTGTTGTCTGGTCCCAGCACCGGGCAAAGGCTTAAGGACATCCAGAGGATGGGGTTGCATCCCTAACCATATTGGCTAATAGCCAGTGGTGGACCTATCCTCCAGGAACGTATCTAATTATTTTTTTGAACCCTGTTATGCTTTTGGCCTTCACAACATCCCCTGGCAATGAATTCCACAGGTTGACTGTGCATGGTGTGAAGAAGTACTTCCTTTTTGTTTGTTTTAAACCAGCTGCTTATTTATTTCATTAGATGACCCCCTAATTTTTATGTGAAAGGGTAAATACTTTTTCTGCACATGCTTCATGAGTTTGTCAGGCTTTGAGTTTGTCACTGAAGTCATGGATTCCATGACTTGCTGTGACCTCCGCGACTTCTACTGGGGCTGGTGCGGCTGGCTCCGGTGCTGTTCGAGCAGCTAAGATGGCCCTGGGCCAGTTGCACTGGCTGTTGCTTGGGGGGGGGGGGGCTCAGAGCTGGGGGTTGGGGCACAGGAGGGGCAATGCTTACCCTGGGGGGGCTCCCTAGAAGCTGCAACATGTCCTTCCCTCAGCTCCACGCGCTGCCTCCGCTGGCAGTGAGCGGAGCTAGGAGCCAAGGGAGGGATATGTCACCACTTCCCAGGAATCTGCCAACCCCCTTCCCCCCAGCACCAGCTGGGGACCCAGGCTGCACTCATGGTGCTCTCCGGACTGCCCCCCTGAGCACACACGGCACTGCCCCTCCAGCACTTGCACCCTTCCCATATGCATCTGCAGCACCCCCCACGCTGCCCCCCAGCACTCGTTCCCCCAAGCTGCCTCCCCAGCATCCCCCATGCACCTGTAGTGCACCTGTGGCACCCCTGGGTTGCTGCCCCCCCCCCAGCATTCACAGCACCCCCTGAGCTACACCCTCTCCCCAGCACCCACGGCACTCCTAGTATTTAGTCAGGGATATAGTACAGGACATGGACAGGTCCGGGGCCGTGAATTTGTTTACTGCCCATGACCGTGTCCATGACTTTTACTAAAAATACCTGTGACTAAAATGTAGCCTTGTTCATGATTTTATAGATTGCTATAATTTCTCCTTAATTGTCTCTTTTCCAAGGTGAACAGTCTTTTTTAATCTTTCCTCATATGGAAGCTGTTCCATACCCTTAATCATTGTTGTTGTCCTCCTTTTCCAATATATCTTTTATTGAGATGGGATGACTAGACCTGCACGCAACATTCAAGATGTGGTACACTATGGATTTATATAGTGGTATTCTATTTACTGTCCTAGCATCTATCCCTTTCCTAATGATTCCTAACATTGTTAGCTATTTTTTGACTGCCATTGCACATTGAGTGGATGTTTTCAGAGACGAGTCCACAGTGACTCCAATATCTCTTTCTTGAGTGGTAAGAGCTAATTTAGATGCCATCATTTTGTATGTGTAGTTGGGATTGTTTTCCAAAATGCACTACTTTTCATTTATCAACAATGAATTTCATCTGCCATCTTGTTGCCCAGTTCAGCCAGTTTTGTGAAATGGTTTTTTAATTCTTTACAGTCTGCTTTGGACTCAACTATCTTAAATAAGTTTGTATCACCTGCAAACTTTACCACCTCATTGTTTACTCCTTTTTCCAGATAATTTATATGTTGAACAGCACTGGTCCCAGAACAAATCCCTGGGGGAACATTCCTATTTACCTCTCTGCCTTCTGAAAACTGACCATTTTTTCCTATGCTTTGTTTCCTGTTTTTTTTAAACCAGTTACTGATCCATGAGAGGACCTACCATCATGTCCCATGATTCTTTACTTTATTTAAGAGCCTTTGGTGAGGGAGCCTTGTCAAAGGTTTCTGAAAATCCAAGTACACTATATCTTACTAGATCACCCTTGTCCACATGTTTGTTGATCCCCTCAAAGAATACTAATGGATCGGTGAGGCATGATTTCCCTTTACAGAAGCCATGTTGACTCCTCCCCAACAAATCATGTTCATATATGTATCTGTAATTTCATTCTTTACTATACAGTAGAACCTCAGAGTTATGAACATCTTGGGAATGGAAGTTCGTAACTGAAATGTTCGTAGCTCAGAACAAAATGTTGTTCTTAGAGTGCTTGCTCATATCGATTCCAATTAGGTGTGCGCGCGCCGCGTGCACGATCGTCGGAGAATTTTCTACCCTAGCAACACCTGGTGGGTCGGCTGTGGAGCTCCCTGGAGTGGCGCCTTCATGGCGCCGGATATATACCCCAGCCGACCCAGCGCCCCCTCAGTTCCTTCTTACCGCCCCTGACGGTCGTTGGAACTGTGGAGCGCGGCATAGCTGTTCTCCACTCTCCCTAGCTTATCCTGTTAATTCTGTAGATAGTTGTAGTTATAGTTGTTGTATAGTGTTAGATAGTTATTCATCTTCGTTGTTAAATAGTTGTAAATAGTTAGCGGGGGTTAAGGGGGTTGTTCTCCCCCCTTTTCCCCCCGGTGCATAGCCGGGCTCATGCCCAAGGCTCCTGGCTTTAAGCCGTGCCCGTCCTGTGCTAAGCCTATGCCAACGGGTGATCCGCACGACTCGTGTCTGAAGTGTCTAGGAGAGTCCCATCAGACAGATAAGTGCAAGATCTGTAAGGCCTTCAGACCGAGAACCAAAAAGGAGCGGGACTTTAGGCTCAGGCAGCTCCTCATGGAGGCGGCACTTAGCCCAGATCCTCCCTCGGCGCGCCAAGCCCCGGCACCGAGCGCCTCGGTGCGCAGCGCCCCTGCGGCACCGACCGGTACTGCACCACGGGCAGAATCGGATAAGGCCTCACGGCACCGGCCTCCTTCGGCACCGCGGCCGCCACAGGGGCCTCGGCGCCGTTCCCTGTCTCCAGGGCACAAGAAATCCCGCAAGGCACAGGAGACCGCTGTCCTGCAGACGCCGGCTACCCTGGTGCCGGTGGTAGAGCCGCGTCCGCCTTTAGAGCGCCAGAAGTCGCAGATATCTGCTACACCGTTGACTCCGGCGCCACAGCCGTTGAGTCCGGTGCGGACTGGCTCACCACCTCGATCAGTGGTGGAGTCTTGTCTCCCGTCGACTCCGGAGACCTTCGCGACGGCGAAAGACCTTATCGCTCTCACGGAGCCGGGGCCATCTCAACCCGCGGCACCGCCCGCTCCTCGCACAGTGCAATCCAGGGTCAAGCCTGCCCTGGTACGCCCGCCGTCTCCGGGCGTGGACTCACGGCACCGCTCCAGGTCTCGGAGCAGGTCCCGACGCCGCTCGCAGTCCCGGCGCCGACTATCACCTCAGAACCGGTCGTACTCGCGGCCTAGGTCCTCTTCACGGCACCGGTCTACGTCTCGGCACCGTCAGGATCATCAGTACCGATCGGACTCACGACGTAGTTCTCGGCACCGGTACGAGCGCCGCTCCAGTTCGAGGGGCCGCTCCCGGTACCACGTCTACTCGTGGTCGTCGTCGTCTTGGTCCAGATCCGGATCTCGGCACCGACATGGCCAGCGGCAATGATCCCGATCACGGTACCGCTCACCGGCACCGCGTAGGGACCGATCTCCTACGGACCGGCACCGATCGGCACCGTATCGTGCTGAGCCTATTCAGACGCGTTCGGCACCGCTTTGGCCTCGAGATCAGCGTCTCGCTCCTCCGACGGGGCTTCGAGATCAGCATACCCTCCTCAGGGTCAGGCTGCTGCTGCTGACTTGGGCCACTGGCAGGAGGCGGCAGAGGACCCTGCGCAGGACCCTACGCATTCGTCTTTCTGGACCCCATGGGCGTATCACCAGGCGCAAGGGGCTCCACCATCAGCCTCTCGCTCGGCACGCTCTGAGCCCAGAGTCCCGGAGGCCACCATCTCCCGTCCTCCCCCAGGGGGCATGGAGGCTCCCGTGCCTACACCACCTCAGGCCCTGGACCCCGGGGCAGGCAATGCTCCGCTTCAGGGACCCTTAGAACAGGACCCTCCTTTAGACCCCTTGCCCCCGGAGGCATCCTCCTCATCTTCCCCGGATGAGGCGGTGGCGGGCACAACAGCCTCGGGCCCGCCCCCAATAGATCTTCGTGCCCACCAGTACCTATTACGTAGGGTGGCGCGTAATATGGACCTCCAGGCGGAGGAGATAGTAGAGGTGCAGGACCCGGTGGTGAGCATCCTCTCGGCTGATGCCCCATCCCGGGTAGCATTGCCACTAATTCGGACGATTCAGGCTAATGCCACTACCATATGGCAAACTCCTGCCTCTATTCCACCCACAGCCAGAGGCGTAGAGAGGAAGTACTTCGTCCCTTCCAAGGACTATGAGTACTTACATACTCATCCCCCACCGTGCTCACTGGTTGTGTCTTCTGTAAATGCAAGAGAGCGTCACGGCCAGCAGGCGGCAGCGCCCAAATCGAAGGACGCTAAGCGCTTCGATTTGTTCGGGCGTAAGGTGTACTCGGCGGGAGGTCTGCAGCTTAGAGCGGCAAACCAACAGGCGCTCTTGAGCTGCTACAGCTTCAACTCATGGAACTCTATGGGAAAATTCAAAGAGTTGGTTCCCCAGGACTCAAGGGAAGAGTTCAGGGCCTTAGTGGAGGAGGGTAAGAAGGTGGCGAGGACCTCCTTACAAGCCTCATTGGACATAGCGGACTCGGCCGCCAGGACACTGGCATCAGGCATCGCCATGCGGCGAGTCTCCTGGCTCCAGGTCTCGGGCTTGCCGCCGGAACTGCAGCAGACCCTGCAGGATTTACCTTTCGAGGGCCAGGGGTTGTTCTCGGAGAAGACGGACTCTCGGCTGCAGAGCCTCAAGGACTCGAGAACCATCATGCGCTCCCTGGGGATGCATGTCCCAGGGCCCCAGCGCAGACCCTTTAGGCCCCAGCCTCAAAGGTTCTACCCTCCCCCGCCTCGTCCGAGACAGGACTTCGCCAGAAGGCGGGGACGAGGTGGTAGGCAAAGGTCGACCGGCCCTCAACCCGGTCAGAACCAGGGCCCGCCTAGACCACCTTCAGGTCCTAGACAAAACTTTTGAAGGTGCGGTCGAGGACGGCGCCCCAGCCACTACCCAGGATCCATCTCCCTCTTTTCGGGATCGCCTCTCCCGTTTCCACCGTGCTTGGTCCCTCATAACATCAGACTGTTGGGTCCTTCGCACGGTGGAGAGGGGTTACGCTATCCAATTTTCTTCATTCCCCCCCTCCGACCCCCCCTCCCCGTCCCTCTTCAGGGACCCTTCTCACGAGCATCTCCTTATACAAGAGGTTTTTGGCCTCCTATCTATGGGAGCCATAGAGGAGGTGCCACCAGAGTTAAGGGGCAGGGGGTTTTATTCCCGCTACTTCCTGATCCCCAAGTCAAAAGGGGGTCTGCGACCCATTTTAGACTTACGCGGACTCAACAAATTCATAGTAAAGTTGAAGTTCCGCATGGTCTCCTTGGGGACCATTATCCCTTCCCTGGATCCTGGAGACTGGTTCGCCGCCCTCGACATGAAGGACGCATATTTTCATATAGCGATCTACCCCCCTCACAGGCGCTTCCTTCGATTTGTGGTAAACAAAGTGCACTACCAATTTGCAGTCCTTCCCTTCGGCTTGTCCGTGGCTCCGAGAGTGTTCACAAAATGTATGGCTGTCGTGGCAGCATACCTTCGTCGACAAGGGATACAGGTGTTCCCGTATTTAGACGACTGGCTGGTGTGCGGCCGCACCAGGGAGCAAGTTCAAGCTCACGTCCACATAATACTACAAACGTTCCACGAGTTGGGAATTCTACTCAACAAAGAGAAGTCCACTCTGGAGCCAACCCAGAGGATAGAATTTATTGGGGCAGTCCTAGACTCCAGACTCGCCCGAGCTATTCTACCAGACAATCGTTTTCATACCGTCACAAGCATCATTCGAGGGCTCTGGGCCTTTCCGATTACCACAATAAGGACGTGCCTTGCCCTATTGGGTCACATGGCCTCTTGCACTTATGTAACCGGGCACGCCAGACTTCGACTTCGCCAACTTCAGGCCTGGATATCGTCAGTTTACCGCCCTCATCGACACAGCCTAAACATGGTGGTCACAATCCTGACCTTGTCATTGAATGAAGACTAGATGCCTTTCTGGAATGTGTGTGCCCAAAAAATAATTATTGTACTATACAGGAAGCCTGTGATCATGCAGGGGGTTTGATTAGATGCTCTAAAGGTCTCTTCTGGCCATAAAGTCTACTAGTTTTGGAAAAACTGAGTGTAGCATTGGGAGCAGCCTCTGATGTTTTCCTGTTTGGCCGGCTTGCTTCCTAGAATGAACACACATTGAGTGGGGTGATCCACAGGGAGTAGCTCAAACCTTCAAAGTGTATGGCCAGAAGCAGGTCATTAGCATTTCAGGGGAGGGGTGTGTGTGGCCGTGACATCACAAAGGCCTTTTGCAGGACCTCAGCCTATTGGTCAAAGGTGGTGGGGAGGTGGTGACCTCACAGAGAGATGCTGACATGAGCCAGGCAGGATAGGGGCGCAGGGCCAGGGAAACCTCAGAGACCCCTGTGGCTTTGCTTCAGCAAATCTCCTTCTCGAGATCTCTCTTTGAGGACTGAGAGAGTATTAGGATTCACGTACGTGAGTGCGAGGAGGAGCCTCTTTTGAGTTTTCTCCTTTCCTTTTACTGATTTTACTAGAAAACAGACGTCCCTGTTTAGAAGGTAAGAGTCTCCGAGAGGTTTGTAACCTGTTCAGTCAGATCCACCTGGTGCCAGCTGAATTCTAGGCATGGAAAACACTAGTTTAAGGTGGCAGAATTTTATTCCCCACCTGGGATTTTGTCCCGTGGAATCACTGGGGACATTAGGGTTTGTCTATTTTGTTTTACCTTTTCCTTCATCCCTTCTTCCTTTCTCTTCATCTCTTACTTCTTTTGTCCTTTCTCCTGTTCCCCTCCCACCACCAGGAGGTGTGTGTGTGTGTTGCGTGTTGAGTGGGCTGCTCTGCAACTCCCATTTTGGGAGGTCCATCCAAAAATGTGGGGCTGAAATAGTGCTCGGACAGTGATCCCCACCGATGACCTGGGCCATCCTTTGGGCTCTCTGGTGAGAACCCTCAGCCTCCCGCCCCTCAGTCTCTACCCTGATTGGCTGAGCAGGGGGTTATTGACAGGGAGGAGACTCAGGTCCTTTTTGTTCTCTTTTAAGAACAAGTAAATAAGTCATAACCAGTCATCTTTTTGACGAATTTTGCTGCTTCTCCGCATTAATTGTCTCTGCGCTGTTCATGAACTGTTGTTGGTCTGGAGCTCATTTGAGAGCACTTTATTCAGGTTATTCAATGTATGAAATTCCAAATCCGATAGTTAGATTGAAAGTCAGGGCTCTTGGGTCCTATTCCCAACTCTGCCACTGACTGGCTGTGTGACCTAAGACAAGTCAATTCTCCTTTCTCAGCCTTAGCTTCTCCCCCTTTCAAGTAGGGATAACAATCTGCTCCTACTTACCTCATGGTGGGCGGAGGATGGGGATTCATTTGAGAGTGTCACTAGGAGCACTGCATAATATGAGGTGTCCTATCATGTTTTTTCAGATCCGATTATGATGGAAAAGAATAGCTGAAATATTCTATTTTATTTGTATTTTATTATTTTGAAATTGTCAAGTGCAGCAGGCTCCAGGAAGGTGTGTAAAGTGGTGGGATGTCAGGAGCTGGGATGCGCTGTCACCCCCGCATTAGGGCAGTGTTCTGCACCCCCTGCTGCTGGCTGAATTTCTCCGTCCCTTGGCAATAAGACAGACTCTTGTTTTCACAGCCAGTCGATCGCCCAGTGTCATCACCCTGCCTGCTGACTGTGCAGGGTCACTCCTCAGGTCACCACCCACTCCAGCATGCCTTGGGCTTGGAGAGTGAGGAGGAGGGCGAGGGACAGCTGGCAACCCTGAACATCCACCATCCATCTGTCCATTACCTAGAGCAAGTGAGTGGCATTAGGGTTCCTCTGTGGCGTCCCCTGTCTGTCTGGGGAGAGGCAGAAAGAGGAGGAGAGAATCTCTCCCAAAGGAGATTGGATTTGCAATCCATGGGAGCAGATCATGCAATGAACTCCTGCCACTGTGTGTAGATTGCACTCCCTGCACCCCTGTGGGGGGAGAATGAGCTGCTCTGGCTGGGGCAGGGATGGGGAGTGTCAAGGCTGCTTCCCCACTCTGAACTTTAGGGTACAAATGTGGGGGCCTGCATGAAAACTTCTAAGCTTAACTACCAGCTTAGATCTGGTCCGCTGCCACCACTCCCAATGTGCTAATTCCCTTCCCTGGGTAGCCTTGAGAGACTCTTCACCAACTCCTGGTGGATCAAGATCCAACCCCCTTGGATCTAAAAACAAGGAAAAATCAATCAGGTTCTTAAAAAGAAGGCTTTTAATTAAAGAAAAAGGTAAAAATCATCTCTGTAAAATCAGGATGGAAAATAACTTTACAGGGTAATCAAACTTAAAGAGCCCAGAGGACCCCCCTCTAGCCTTAGGTTCAAAGTTGCAGCAAACAGAGGTAAACACCCTAGTAAAAGGTACATTTACAAGTTGAGAAAACAAAGGTAAACTAACACGCCTTGCCTGGCTGTTTACTTACAAGTTTGAAATATGAGAGACTTATTCAGAAAGATGTGGAGAGCCTGGATTGATGTCTGGTCCCTCTTAGTCCCAAGAGCGAACAACCCCCAAAACAAAGAGCACAAACAAAAGACTCCCCCCCCCCCCCTCAAGATTTGAAAGTATCTTGTCCCCTTATTGGTCCTTTGGGTCAGGTGTCAGCCAGGTTACCTGAGCTTCTTAACCCTTTACAGGTAAAAGGATTTTGGAGTCTCTGGCCAGGAGGGATTTTATAGTACTGTACACAGGAGAGCTGTTACCCTTCCCTTTATAGTTATGACAGGGAGGGACCAAAAAGGCTGGTTAGTGAGAGGCTGCCTTGACCCCAGACTCACGCCTGCTCCCCGCTCGGTTCCAGGCTGTCCAGGCTCCTGAGGATGTTCAGGAAGAAGGCTCTGCACGTGGCCCCAGAGCCTGAGGGAAGCAGCTGCCATCTTCCCCAGGAGCAGTGCGGCCTCTCCGTCCCTGCTGGCGGGGAAGGAGCTCCCGGCCGAGCGAGGAGGTGCAAGTGCACTGAGGTGAGAGAGCCACTGGCCAGGCCAAAATGGAGCTGGCCCAGGATGCGGCTGGGCAGGCAGGACCCAGCCCAGAAGGGGAGCCGGGCAGGGTGGCTCTGGGGCTTGTTGTGTGGGAAGCACTGGCCCCAAGATCCCAGTCTTGATTCCCAGCAGGAGGCATCGCCCTGCCCGGTCCCTGAGGACCTTCCAGCCTCCCCATGGCAGGAGGTGGAGGATCCCTGTCGCAGCACCAGCAGCTCGGCCCACTCCCCATGGGACAGCAGCAGTACCTGGGACTCAGGCAGTAGCGAGGCCGATGGGCGGTGCTGCTTTGTTCTAGGTGAGGAGCCAGGCTGGGCTCAGGGAGCGGTGAGGAGGGGGCTGTGAACACCCTGGGCCACGCACTCGACCAGTGCTATGGGTGCGGGTCCCCAGCCCAGGTGTCTGGCCTGAGCCACGTGAACCCCACTGACACTAGATGCTGCGATCCTGTGGCTTAGCATTAGTGTCTGGGATGACTTGGGGCAAGATCTCAACCTCCCCGCAACCTACTTCACTGCTGCCAGAATCCCTCCTGCCCCCCCTGCAAGAGCCCCCTCCCTGTCCTACCTGGGTGGGGCTGGAGGAGAGGGTTCTGAGAACTTGAGCTGTGGTTTGGAGGTGGATCAGCTGTCAAGGGCACTGAGGGGGAGGTGGCAGGAGCTCACCCTACAAGGAGGGGGTGTTACCAGATGTGCCCATTACTTTGGGGTGTGCTCATTTATTCGGGTTACTCTTCTGGGGAAGGGGGTTCTGTAATTCTATCAATGTACTGCTTGTGTCACTTGTCTTTTCATATGGAGCTCTACTTCTCCCTTCTGCAAGTCCCCTCCCAGTGGAGCTATCCTGCAGGACCTAGGCTCCCTAGGGCTGGGTTACTCCAGCCCCAGAACCGGATGAACACCCACACATACATTAACAGAGCAAGTGTGAGCGGACCGGGTCAATCAGCACTGTCAAGCTGACCTCTTATATGTCTCTGGACTCACTGGGCTGGATGAAACAGCACTTTCAAGCTACCTCTTCTTATATGCCCCTGGGCTCCATGGACTGGGTCAAGCAGCACTTTCAAGCTGTTACCCTTATGCGTCCCAGATTCAGCACGTCCCTATCCCCACTCCCCCAACACAATTGTACTGGCAGTAACCTACTTGATGAGCAAACCCCACAGTATTTTGGGTGCTGCAGGGATCTTTAGCTTAGGTAAAAGAAGCGTTGCTGTAGAGTGAATGGGGGAAGCTAAAAACACAAAAGAGTAAAGTTCAGCTAGAGAGAGAGAGAAGGAACCAAGTTAACCATAAAAGTTATTTATTGAATAATAGTGATAACTACACAAGGAGGGCTAAACCAACATAACATACATTACTAAAGGTTAGTCCTGTGACACCTTTAATACTAACAGATGTATTGGCGCATAAGCTTTCGTGGGTGAATGCCCACTTCGTCGGATGCATCTGATGAAGTGGGCATTCACCCACGAAAGCTTATGCTCCAATACATCTGTTAGTCTTAAAGGTGCCAGAGGAGACTCTGTTGCTTTTTACAGATCCAGACTAACACGGCTACCCCTCTGATATTTATTAAAGGTTAATACCCAAGGTAGAAAGGAAAACAGAGAGAGAGAAAAAGGGGGGATCTCACCCACTCCATGAGGCTTGAACTGGTCGGGGTTCCCAGGTGATGGTGGTAGCGGAGGGTCCTGAATGCTGGAGACAGGCAGAGCCCCCAGCACGGTCAGTCAGGAGAAGATGGAGTTCCAGTGGAACTGATGCATAGTTTGGATCTAAGTATCAGAGGGTAGCCGTGTTAGTCTGAATCTGTAAAAAGCAACAGAGGGTCCTGTGGCACCTTTAAGACTAACAGAAGTATTGGAGCATAAGCTTTCGTGGGTAAAAACCTCACTTCTTCAGATGCAAGTAATGGAAATTTCCAGAGGCAAGTATAAATCAGTATGGAGATAACGAGGTTAGCTCAATCAGGGAGGGTGAGGTGCTCTGCTAGCAGTTGAGGTGTGAACACCAAGGGAGGAGAAACTGCTTCTGTAGTTGGATAGCCATTCACAGTCTTTGTTTAATCCTGATCTGATGGTGTCAAATTTGCAAATGAACTGGAGCTCAGCAGTTTCTCTTTGGAGTCTGGTCCTGAAGTTTTTTTGCTGTAAGATGGCTACCTTTACATCTGCTATTGTGTGGCCAGGGAGGTTGAAGTGTTCTCCTACAGGTTTTTGTATATTGCCATTCCTGATATCTGACTTGTGTCCATTTATCCTCTTGCATAGTGACTGTCCAGTTTGGCCAATGTACATAGCAGAGGGGCATTGCTGGCACATGATGGCATATATAACATTGGTGGACGTGCAAGTGAATGAGCCGGTGATGTTGTAGCTGATCTGGTTAGGTCCTGTGATGGTGTTGCTGGTGTAGATATGTGGGCAGAGTTGGCATCGAGGTTTGTTGCATGGGTTGGTTCCTGAGTTAGAGTTGTTATGGTGTGGTGCGTGGTTGCTGGTGAGAATATGCTTAAGGTTGGCGGGTTGTCTGTGGGTGAGGACTGGCCTGCCTCCCAAGGTCTGTGAAAGTGAGGGATCATTGTCCAGGATGGGTTGTAGATCACTGATGATGCATTGGAGAGGTTTAAGCTGAGGACTGTAGGTGATGGCCAGTGGAGTTCTGTTGGTTTCTTTTTTGGGTCTGTCTTGTAGCAGGAAGCTTCTGGGTACATGTCTGGCTCTGTTGATTTGTTTCTGTATTTCCTTGTGTGGGTATCGTAGTTTTGAGAATGCTTGGTGAAGATCCTGTAGGTGTTGGTCTCTGCCTGAGGGGTTGGAGCAGATGCAGTTGTACCTCAGCGCTTGGTTGTAGATGATGGATCGTGTAGTGTGCCCGGGGTGGAAGCTGGAGGCATGAAGGTAGGCGTAGCGGTCGTTGGGTTTTCGGTATAGGGTGGTGTTAACGTGGCCATCGCTTATTTATACTGTGGTGTCTAGGAAGTGGACCTCCCGTGTAGATTGGTCCAGGCTGAGGTTGATGGTGGGGTGGAAGCTGTTGAAATCATGGTGGAATTCTTCCAGGGTCTCCTTTCCATGGGTCCAGATGATGAAGATGTCATCAATGTAGCGTAGGTAGAGAAGGGGCGTGAGTGGACGAGAGCTGAGGAAGCGTTGTTCCAGGTCAGCCATAAAAATGTTGGCATATTGTGGGGCCATGCGGGTGCCCATAGCGGTGCCACTGGTCTGGAGGTATATATTGTCACCAAATTTGAAATAATTGTGCGTGAGGATAAAGTCACAGAGCTCAGCAACAAGTTGTGCTGTGTCATCATCAGGGATACTGTTCCTGACAGCTTGTATTCCATCTGTGTGTGGGATGTTTGTGTAGAGAGCCTCTACATCCATGGTGGCTAGAATGGTGTTTTCTGGGAGGTCACCAATGCATTGTAGTTTTCTCAGGAAATCAGTGGTGTCATGGAGATAGCTGGGAGTGCTGGTGGCGTAGGGTCTGAGTAGGGAGTCCACATATCCAGACAGTCCTTCAGTGAGAGTGCCAATGCCCGAGATGATGGGGCGTCCAGGATTTCCAGGTTTGTGGATCTTGGGTAGTAGATAGAATAACCCCGGTCGGGGCTCTAAGGGTATGTTGATTTGTTCCTGTGTTAGTGTAGGGAGTGTCCTGAATAGATGGTGCAGTTTCTTAGTGTATTCCTCAGTGGGATCTGAGGAAAGTGGCCTGTAGAATTTGGTATTGGAGAGTTGTCTGGCAGCCTCCTTCTGGTAGTCAGACCTGTTCATGATGACAACAGCACCTCCTTTATCAGCCTCTTTGATGATAATGTCAGGGTGGTTTCTGAGGCTGTGGATGGCATTGCGTTCTGCACGACTTAGGTTATGAGGCAAGCGATGTTGTTTTTCCACAATTTCTGCCTGTGCACGTCGGCGGAGGCATTCTATGTATAGGTCCAGACTGTCATTTCGACCCTCAGGAGGAGTCCATGTGGAGTTCTTCTTCCTGTGTTGTTGGTGGGAGGGTATCTGTGTATCAGTGCGGTGTTCAGTGTTATCTTGAAAGTATTCTTTGAGTCGGAGGCGGTGAAAGTAGGCTTCCAGATCACCGCAGAACTGTATCATGTTCGTGGGGGTGCTGGGGCAAAAAGAGAGTCCCCGAGATAGGACAGACTCTTCTGCTGGGTTGAGTGTGTAGCTGGATAAATTGACGATATTGCTGGGTGACTTAGGGGTACCCCTGTTGTGGCCCCATGTGGCAGGTAGGATTTTAGACAGCTTACAGTCCTTTTTCCTTTGTAGAGAGGTGAAGCGTGTAATGTAGATCTCTTGTCTTATTTTAGTAAAGTCCATTTGTGTGGAGGGTTGGTTATTTATGAAAGTCTCCAGGTTGGAGAGCTCTTTCTTGATGTTTTTCTGTTTGCTGTATAGGATGCTGATCAGGTGGTTCCTCAGTTTCTTTGATAGTGTATGGCATAATCTCTCACTGTGGTCTGTGCAGTATGTAGATAGCAATGGATTTTTCACCTTCAGTCCATTTGGTATGATGTCCATCCGTTTGCATTTGGAAAGGAAGATGATATCTATCTGTATTTGTGCAAGTTTATTCATGAGGTTGATAGATTTCCATTCCATACGGCTAAATGCAGTGCCTTGCTTGGTGTCAAGTATCAGAGGGGTAGCCGTGTTAGTCTGAATCTGTAAAAAGCAACAGAGGGTCCTGTGGCACCTTTAAGACTAACAGAAGTATTGGAGCATAAGCTTTCGTGGGTAAAAACCTCACTTCTTCGGATGCAAGTAATGGAAATTTCCAGAGGCAGGTATAAATCAGTATGCAGATAACGAGGTTAGTTCAGTCAGGGAGGGTGAGGTGCTCTGCTAGCAGTTGAGGTGTGAACACCAAGGGAGGAGAAACTGCTTCTGTAGTTGGATAGCCATTCACAGTCTTTGTTTAATCCTGATCTGATGATGTCAAATTTGCAAATGAACTGGAGCTCAGCAGTTTCTCTTTGGAGTCTGGTCCTGAAGTTTTTTTGCTGTAAAATGACTACCTTTACATCTGCTATTGTGTGGCCAGGGAGGTTGAAGTGTTCTCCTACAGGTTTTTGTATATTGCCATTCCTGATATCTGACTTGTGTCCATTTATCCTCTTGCGTAGTGACTGTCCAGTTTGGCCAATGTACATAGCAGAGGGGCATTGCTGGCACACGATGGATCTAAGCATCAGAACCCTGACTAGAGGGTGAGTAGGGATATTTGTAGAGAAATTGCAATTGTTCAAGGGAGAACACTAGATTTGTTTCTAGGTAAACTGATGACTCAAGGGTTTTCTTTAGACTAGACAATAGGAACTGATCACTCTTGGCTATGGGTGGTGTTTTCTTCCAGGGAGCTCACAATGCAACTAGGCTACTTCAGTATTTGGATATCAATTAAGGATTCATTACTAGAATTGGTCTGATAATTGCTGAGCTAGGTATGTGCAGCCATAGGTTCATTAGCATCTGGAGCAGAGATTCCCATGATGCAGTGCTTCCCTGCTTTTTCTGGTCCCAGAGTTCAGTGTGGTTCTCTGTTCTCCATTCTGTATGTAAATTGAGATGTCTTCCTGTCTCATCGTTCATGCAGATGAGGCTAGGGGAGTTGTGTCTGCTCTCCATTCTGTATGCTAATGGAGATGTCTTAATCTTGTCACCCTTGTCAGGAGGGGTCTAGGTGTGTCTCCCAACGCCCTACACTGCTCTCTGCAAGTTTTTTCCTCTGATGGGTTTAAGCAGAGGTGGGGGGGGGGAGTGTCTTTCATGAGTCAGACTGGATACTGCACCCTGGTTCCCCAAGAACACAGAGGTGTCTGGTATCAGGGGGTTGGCACTGGAGGTTACTAGAAAGGAAACAAGACTCCATTCTGGGGGTCAGGAGGTGAATCCATCCCTCAGTGGTGGGCAGGTGCTGGGTGGAAATGCATGCTGCTGTTTCCAGGTGCCCTTAATTCCCCCCGATTCCTCGGGGAGTTTGAGTCTCTGACAGGTTCTCGTTCCCTTGCAGCAGGAGGACGTCACGGCCAAAGTGATTCACCAGCTCCGCATCATCCGGCACTTACGCCAGGTGCCTGAGGCACTGCAGGGGCTGTGCCTCTGAGGCCACCAGCAACTCCCGCTCCCTGCTGCAGGTACTGCTCTGGCTCACTGTAAATGGGGAGCTAGTGGAAGGGGAAATGGAGCCCCCTGGCACTCACTAAAAGGGAAAGTGGTGGATTCTCCATCTCTTGATGTCATTGAATGAAGACTAGATGCCTTTCTGGAATGTGTGTGCCCAAAAAGTAACTATTGTACTATACAGGAAGCCTGTGATATGCAGGGGGTTAGATTAGATGCTCTAAAGGTCTCTTCTGGCCATAAAGTCTACTAGTTTTGGAAAAACTGAGTGTAGCATTGGGAGCAGCCTCTGATGTTTTCCTGTCTAGCTGGCTTGCTTCCTAGAATGAACACTCATTGAGTGGGGTGATCCACAGAGAGGAGCTCAAACCTTCAAAGTGTCAGGCCAGCAGCAGGACATTAGCACTTCAGGGGATGGGTGGGTCTGGCCGTGACATCACAAAGGCCTTTTCCAGGACCTCAGCCTATTGGTCAAAGGTGGTGGGGAAGTGGTGACCTCACAGAGAGATGCTGACATGAGCCAGGCAGGACAGGGGCGCAGGGTCAGGGAAACCTCAGTGACCCTCGTGGCTTTGCTTCAGCAAGTCTCCTTCTCGAGGTCTCTCTTTGAGGACTGAGAGAGTATTAGGGTTCACGTAGGTGAGCGGGAGGAGGAATCTCTTTCGAGTTTTCTCCTTTCCTTTTACTGATTTTACTAGAAAACAGACGTCCCTGTTGAGAAGGTAAGAGCCTCGGAGAGGTTTATAACCTGTTCAGTCTGATCCACCAGGTGCCAGCTGAATTCTAGGCATGGAAAACACTAGTTTAAGGTGGCAGAATTTTATAGCCCACCTGGGATTTTGTTCCGTGGAATCACTGGGGACATTAGGGTTTGTCCTTTTCGTTTTACCATTTCCTCCATCCCTCCTTCCTTTCTCTTCATCTCTTACTTCTTTTGTCCTTTCTCCTATTCCCCTTCAACCACCAAGAGGTGTGAGTGTGTGTGTGTGTGTGTGAGTGTGTGTGTTGCGTGTTGCGGGGGGTGCTCTGCATCTCCCATTGTGGGAGGCCAACCAAGAAAGTGGGGCTGAAATAGTCCTCGGACAGTGATCCCTACCGGTGCCTGGGCCTTCCTTTGGGCTCTCTGGTGAGAACTCTCAGCCTCCCGCCCCTCAGTCTCTACCCTGATTGGCTGAGCAGGGGGTTATTGACAGGGAGAAGACTCAGGTCTTTTTTGTTATCTTTTAAGAACAAGTAAAGAAGTCATAACCAGTCATCTGTTTGACGAATTTTGCTGCTTCTCTGCATTAATTGTCTCTGCGCAGTTCATGAACTGTTGTTGGTCTGGAGCTCATTTGAGAGCACTTTATTCAGGTTATTCAATGTATGAAGTTCAAGATCCGATGGTTAGATTGAAAGTCAGGGCTCTTGGGTCCTATTCCCAACTCTGCCACTGACTGGCTGTGTGACCTAAGACAAGTCAATTCTCCTTTCTCAGCCTTAGCTTCTCCCCCTTTCAAGTAGGGATAACAATCCGCTTCTATCTACCTCAGCGTAGGTGGAGGATGGGGATCCATTGGAGAGTGTCACTAGGAGCACTGCATAATATGCGGTGTCCTATCATGTTTATTCAGATCAGATTATGACAGAATAGAATAGCTGAAATATTTTATTTTTTTTGTATTTTATTATTTTGAAATTGTTAAGTGCAGCAGGCTCCAGGAAGGTGTGTAAAGTGCCGGGATGTCAGGAGCTGGGATGCACTGTCACCCCCATATTAGGGCAGTGTTCTGCACCTCCTGCTGCTGGCTGAATTTCTCTGTCCCTTGGCAATAAGACAGACGCTTGTTTTCACAGCCAGTCGATCGCCCAGTGTCATCACCCTGCCTGCTGACTGGGCAGGGTAACTCCTCAGGTCACCACCCAGTCCAGCCTGCCTTGGGCTTGGAGAGTGAGGAGGAGGGCGAGGGACAGCTGGCGACCCTGAACATCCACCATCCATCTCTCCATCACCCAGAGCAAGTGAGTGGCATTAGGGTTCCTCTGTGGCATCCCCTGTCTGTCTGGGAGAGGCAGAAAGAGGAGGAGAGAATCTCTCCCAAAGGAGATTGGATTTGCAATCCATGGGAGCAGATCATGCAATGAACTGTGCAGGGAGAAGGAGCTGCTCTGGCTGGGGCAGGGATGGGGAGGGACCAAAAAGGCTGGTTAGTGAGAGGCTGCCTTGACCCCAGACTCACGCCTGCTCCCCGCTCGGTTCCAGGCTGTCCAGGCTCCTGAGGAGGTTCAGGAAGAAGGCTCTGCAGGTGGCCCCAGAGCCGGAGGGAAGCAGCAGCCATCTTCCCCAGGAGGAAAGCGGCCTCTCCGTCCCTGCTGGCGGGGAAAGAGCTCCCGGCCGAGCGAGGAGGTGGAAGTGCCCAGCCTTCTGGCAGAGGAAACCCGCTCCCGGCGCAGGCGCTGAGGTGAGAGAGCCACCGGCCAGGCCGAAATGGAGCTGGCCCAGGATGTGGCTGGGCAGGCAGGACCCAGCCCAGAAGGGGAGCCGGGCAGGGTGGCTGTGGGGCTTGTTGTGTGGGAAGCACCGGCCCCAAGATCCCAGCCCTGATTCCCAGCAGGAGGCATCGCCCTGCCCGGTTCCTGAGGACCTTCCAGCCTCCCCACGGCAGGAGTTGGAGGATCCCTGTCGCAGCACCAGCAGCTCGGCCCGCTCCCCAGGGGACAGCAGCAGTACCTGGGACTCAGGCAGTAGTGAGGCCGATGGGCGCTGCTGCTCTGTTCCAGGTGAGGAGCCAGGCTGGGCTCAGGGAGGGGTGAGGAGGGGGCTGTGAACACCCTGGGCCACGCACTCGACCAGTGCTATGGGGGCGGGTCCCCAGCCCAGGTGTCTGGCCTGAGCCACGTGAACCCCACTGACACTAGATGCTGCGATCCTGTGGCTTAACATTAGTGTCTGGGATGACTTGGGGCAAGATCTCAACCTCCCTGCAACCCACTTCACTGCTGCCAGAATCCCTCCTGCCCCCCCTGCAAGAGCCCCTTCCCTGCCCTACCTGGGTGGGGCTGGAGGAGAGGGTTCTGAGAACTTGAGCTGTGGTTTGGAGGTGGATCAGCTGTCAAGGGCACTGAGGGGGAGGTGGCAGGAGCTCACCCTACAAGGAGGGGGTGTTACCAGATGTGCCCATTACTTTGGGGTATGCTCATTTATTCGGGTTACTCTTCTGGGGAAGGGGGTTCTGTAATTCTATCAATGTACTGCTTGTGTCACTTGTCTTTTCATATGGAGCTCTACTTCTCCCTTCTGCAAGTCCCCTCCCAGTGGAGCTATCCTGCAGGACCTAGGCTCCCTAGGGCTCGGTTACTCCAGCCCCAGAACCGGATGAACACCCACACATACATTAACAGAGCAAGTGTGAGCGGACCGGGTCAATCAGCACTGTCAAGCTGATCCCTTATATGTCTCTGGACTCACTGGGCTGGAGGAAGCAGCATTTTCAAGCTACCTCTCCTTATATGCCCCTGGGCTCCATGGACTGGGTCAAGCAGCACTTTCAAGCTGTTACCCTTATGCGTCCCAGATTCAGCACGTCTCTATCCCCACTCCCCCAACACAATTGTACTGGCAGTAACCTACTTGATGAGCAAACCCCACAGTATTTTGGGTGCTGCAGGGATCTTTAGCTTAGGTAAAAGAAGCGTTGCTGTAGAGTGAATGGGGGAAGCTAAAAACACAAAAGAGTAAAGTTCAGCAAGAGAGAGAGAAGCAACCAAGTTAACCATAAAAGTTATTTATTGAATAATAGTGATAACTACACAAGTAGAGATAAACCAACATAACATATATTATTAAAGTTTTATACCTAAGATAGAAAGGAAAACACAGAGAGAGAAAGAGGGGGGATCTCACTCACTCCATGAGGCTTGAACTGGTCGGGGTTCCCAGGTGATGGTGGTAGCAGAGGGTCCTGAATGCTGGAGACAGGCAGAGCCCCCAGCACGATCAGTCAGGAGAAGATGGAGTTCCAGTGGAACTGATGCATAGTTTGGATCTAAGCATCAGAACCCTGATTAGAGGGTGAGTAGGGATTTTTGTAGAGAAATTGCAATTGTTCAAGGGAGAACACTAGATTTGTTTCTAGGTAAACTGATGACTCAAGGGTTTTCTTTAGACTAGACAATAGGAACTGATCACTCTTGGCTATGGGTGGTGTTTTCTTCCAGGGAGTTCACAATGCAACTAGGCTACTTCAGTATTTGGATATCAATTAAGGATTCATTACTAGAATTGGTCTGATAATTGCTGAGCTAGGTATGTGCAGCCATAGGTTCATTAGCATCTGGAGCAGAGATTCCCATGATGCAGTGCTTCCCTGCTTTTTTTGGTCCCAGAGTTCAGTGTGGTTCTCTGTTCTCCATTCTGTATGTAAATTGAGATGTCTTCCTGTCTCATCTTTCATGCAGATGAGGCTAGGGGAGTTGTCTCTGCTCTCCATTCTGTATGCTAATGGAGATGTCTTAATCTTGTCACCCTTGTCAGGAGGGGTCTAGGTGTGTCACCCAACGCCCTTCACTGCTCTCTGCAAGTTTTTTCCTCTGATGGGTTTTAGTTTAAGCAGAGGTGGGGGGGTGTCTTTCATGAGTCAGGCTGGATACTGCACCCTGGTTCCCCAAGAACACAGAGGTGTCTGGTATCAGGGGGTTGGCACTGGAGGTTACTAGAAAGGACAACAAGACTCCATTCTGGGGGTCAGGAGGTGAATCCATCCCTCAGTGGTGGGCAGGTGCTGGGTGGAAATGCTGCTGGTTCCAGATGCCCTTAATTCCCCCCGATTTCTCGGGGCGTTTGAGTCTCTGACAGGTTCTCGTTCCCTTGCAGCAGGAGGACCTCACGGCCAAAGTGATTCACCAGCTCCGCATCATCCGGCACTTGCGTCAGGTGCCTGAGGCACTGCAGGGACTGTGCCTCTGAGGCCATCAGCAACTCCCGCTCCCTGCTGCAGGTACTGCTCTGGCTCACTGTAAATGGGGAGCTAGTGGAAGGGGAAATGGAGCCCCCTGGCACTCACTAAAGGGAAAGTGGTGGATTCTCCATCTCTTGATGTCATTGAATGAAGACTAGATGCCTTTCTGGAATGTGTGTGCCCAAAAAGTAACTATTGTACTATACAGGAAGCCTATGATATGCAGGGGGTTAGATTAGATGCTCTAAAGGCCTCTTCTGGCCATAAAGTCTACTAATTTTGTTAAAACTGAGTGTAGCATTGGGAGCAGCCTCTGATGTTTTACTGTCTAGCCGGCTTGCTTCCTAGAATGAACACACATTGAGTGGGGTGATCTGCAGAGAGTAGCTCAAACCTTCAAAGTGTCTGGCCAGTGGCAGGATATTAGTACTTCAGGGGATGGGTGTGTATGGCAGTGACATCACAAAGGCCTTTTGCAGGACCTCAGCCTATTGGTCAAAGGTGGTGGGGAAGTGGTGACCTCACAGAGAGATGCTGACATGAGCCAGGCAGGACAGGGGCGCAGGGCCAGGGAAACCTCAGAGACCCCTGTGGCTTTGCTTCAGCAAGTCTCCTTCTCGAGGTCTCTCTTTGAGGACTGAGAGAGTATTAGGGTACACGTATGTGAGTGCGAGGAGGAGCCTCTTTCGAGTTTTCTCCTTTCCTTTTACTGATTTTACTAGAAAACAGACGTCCCTGTTTAGAAGGTAAGAGTCTCCGAGAGGTTTTGGAACCTGTTCAGTCTGATCCATCTGGTGCCAGCTGAATTCTAGGCATGGAAAACACTAGTTTAAGGTGGCAGAATTTTATTCCCCACCTGGGATTTTGTCCCGTAGAATCACTGGGGACATTAGGGTTTGTCTATTTTGTTTTACCTTTTCCTCCATCCCTCCTTCCTTTCTCTTCATCTCTTACTTCTTTTGTCCTTTCTTCTGTTCCCTTCCCACCACCAGGAGGTAGGTGTGTGTGTGTTTTTGTGTGTGTGTGGTGTGTATATGTGTTGCTGGGGGTGCTCTGCATCTCCCATTGTGGGAGGTCCATCCAAAAATGTGGGGTTGAAATAGTGCTTGGACCCCACAGACATTAGATGCTGCCACTTTGGTCGTTGATGCTCCAGTTGGGTGGCGGGTGGGGAAGGCACCTCCTAGGGAGTCCAGGACAGTGTGTGTGGGTCTCTTTGCTATGAACTGCTGAAGGAGTTGGGGGCTGAAGGCATCACTGAGAGGGGGGAGTGTGGGCCCAATCTGCCCTGGGTCCCGGAGGTGGGAAGGGGGCACATTGCCCCACCATGCTCCTGTGCTTTCCCCAAGTGGCAGCACGCATCACCCTGTCCCCTTCTCTCCCTGGTGCAGGGACCCCCAGGGACTCAGAAGAGGAGGAGGAGGAGGAGGAGGAGGAATGGGTGGACGTGGCCACAGAGGAGTCTGCTCTCAAAAACATCCGAGAGCAGCTCCAGGGCCGAGAAAAGGTGCAAAGGTTCCCCAGCTGTGCTGGAACCGAGATTGTCCTGCCCCTTCCCAGCACCCTGACCCCCTTCAGAGGGTCTTGTCTCTGATGATCCACCCAGCCCTAATGGGGACCTTTCTCTACCATGATCTGGGACCCCCAAGATGGGGGTATTTGTCACAAACCAGCTGGGTCTCCTCCCCCCACAGGTACTGTCCCAGGTCCTGACCCTGCTTGTGTAGGAGTTGTGGGTGATTTGGACAATGGGCGGGTCCCCACTATCCCCCATTCAGGCCTGAGTCCTGCAGCTGGTGTGGGTGGGGCAGGGAGGTCCCTGGCTAATTGACTCTCTCTCCCCTAACCCCACTCCTGGTGGGTGCAGGATGAGGCCTAGCAGCTCATGTTCCTGCACGCCATCCACCTGAGTGTCTCCCTGCACAGCAGAGAGGGCAGGACACATTGGAGCCGCACTGCTGCAAGGCGGCTGTGGTGGAGAGGATTGTGGTGAGTGAGGCGCGGTGCCCAGCAGCTGGAGGGAGGACAGAGACATGGGAGGGGCAGGGGTCTCCCCGGGCCAATGGATGGGGGATGGCTGGTGCTGGAGGGGCAGCTGAGGGCAGGGATTGCTGGGGCTGAAGATTGGGGAGAAGAGACAGGAGAAATTCTGAGATTGGTCACTAGTGGGCAGGAATCGGAGGAGCGGGAGGCAGGTGGGGGGATCCTGCTGGCTGTGTGGGGTGCTGCCTGTGTAATCTCCTCACTGGCAAGTGTCAGTGAGGCCAGAATCTCACACGCTCCTTTGTCTCCTTTAGGTCTCACAGGAGCTCATTGAGGCGCTGCCTGATAACTCTCCACCCAGCGGCGTCCTCGCTAACTCCCTGATTGCTGTGGGCAACCTCAGGTACCGAGACCCTCCCGCCCGGTTCCCCTAACCCCGGTGCTGCTCAGGCCCAGGGCTGGGAGTCACTGCCCCTCCCACTCCCAGCTCACCTCCCAAGGGTGACACCTGTGGCAGAGGTGGTGGGAAGGTTCACTCTCTCCTGGCTGGGCTGTTCTTTTCACTCCAGTAACATTGCAATGGCTTTGGGGAGAGGCTCACTCCCAGGATCAGATACAGGAGGGGCAGCAGGGTCCAGGGAACAGGCGCTATTCCTGCCCTGCCACAGTGTGTCTGGGAAACCTTGGCCTTATCATTGGTGCCTCAGTTTCCATTTTCGCCAGCCTCTGCCTAGTTCCCTGCAGCTTCGCGGCCGTGTTGGTGCCAGTCCCACCCCCGCACTGCACAGTCTAATACCGGCTCCTCTCTCTTCCCAGCATCATGACACCTGCCCTTGAGCCAGAGCTAGAGACCCATCTCCTTCGAGCTGCCCTGCATACTGTCTTCACCCTGGGCATGCAGAAGGACACCTCCCAAGTCCAGGTAGATCATGCTAAAGTCATGGATTGAAGAGCCAGCTGTCATCCTGCCATGAATCCTGGCTAATTGCCAGCAGTGGGATGTGAATGCGAGAGGCCAAGATATGTTTTGGGGGGTCTCACCAGTGCTTCCCAGGGACCCCTCTTCCCATCCCGTGGCAGGTGTAGCCCCACTTTCCCTAACTCTGACCCATGGCTCTCCCTTGCTTTGCAGGATCTGCATAGGGTCTTGCCACACCTTGTGGATGCCATGCTGAGGAACCTGCTGGCAGAGTCCCCAGACACCGACAGGCTCCACTGCATCTTGGAGGTGAGCTGGGACTTCAAGCCAGAGCTCTGCCTGGTTCTGTTGAGCACTAACCACAGGGCCCCTGGCTGGCTTGGGGAGTGAGAGTCTGAACCCCTCCTGTGAGATCCAGAAGATGGTCCTCAGAGAAGAGTCACAGGCTCCTTCCTAGAGAAACAGAAGGACCCCAGAGAATCAGCCCTTCTCTCTGATGGGCCCTGAGATTCCTGGGGGGATTGTGCTGACACTCAGTCCCTTCACCCAACCAAGGACTCGAGAGGCAGGGAGGGGTGGGGATCCGTCTCCTTCCTGGTGAGCTGTTCAGGAATCAGGCGTTCAGGGAGGATGGGACCAGCCCCGACACCGAACATTGTTCCAGTCTACAGAGACAATGACAAGTTGTGACCTGCAGGATACAAGCATCGTCCTGGGGGCAACAATCCCCTTCTAAAGCTCTGCAATCAACGAATCAGATATGCCATCCTGCGCACAATGTCTCAGCCCCCTGGAGATTGGGGAGGGGGGGGGTTCATTTGCACAACACGTGCACCTGCCCGTTGATCCTGAGCTGCCTCCTTTCCCCGCAGCACATAACTACTGGATGGTGTCCAGGGTGTCGCAGGAGAGAGCCAAGGCCATTAGGAGCAGCACGGCCCTGCTCCGACTCACCATCACCCTCCCTGAGTTTGATGTAAGTGACCTCTGACTCCAGGCGTAGGCGGGCTGGCTCCAACTGGCTGTAGGATCTGCTGCTGAAGGGGCTGTGGGTTAAGAGTGTTCCTCTTGGGGAGGCAGAGGCAGAGCAGAGCTTAGCTGGAGTCAAGTTCTTCGTGTCCTGGTTAAGTGGTGACTGGGCTTTTAAGGGGACCATGCTCCAGGTTCATGCCTTCCTGTCATCCTGGAGCAGCTGGGGAAGCAAGTCCTCATGGAGGGCCCTGCCCATATCCCTGTTCTCCAGGCTCCCTTGGGGGCAGAGGAAATTAAGGGTCTAGCTCTACCTTCTATCCTCTAGCATCTCCTGCAGAGGGGCTGAGGGGAAAAAGAGAGTCCTGGCCCACGGGGGACTGGGAGCTGACAGGAAAATGCTGATGGAGTCCCCTCTCCCTCTCCCTTCCATTAGAACTCAGCAGAATTCCCCAGGCTGGGTCACCACGTGGCACAGCTGGCTCTGTTGATCAGTGACCCAGCCAAGGACATCAGCCGGCAGGCCAGGGAGGGGGTTTACCGGTTCTACCAGCTGCTGCTGCACCAGAGGGGTAAGGAACCCAGCTGGGAAATGGCACCCGATAGAAGAGTGAGACTGGGACCCCAGCCAATTTCTCTCAGACTGACCCTGGCTGGAGGATGAGTCTCTGTCTGTCTCTTTCTCTGTTCTACACCCCTCCCCTGCAATTCTGTTGGGCCAGGCACGCAGCGAGCACTCTGCCCACTGTGCAGCCACCAATGGGATTGGAAGGACACAAGCACTGCTACCAGAATGACAAATGTGTGTGTGTCTCTCTTTCCCAGGGCTGAGCATCCATGAGGCCGAAGACCTGTGGTGCTGGGACTGGCATCAGGAGAGCAGGCTCCTGGGCTACAGGAACACAGCCAGGATGGGGGAGGTAAGGACACTCTGCCAGGGCATGAGACAGCTCAGGGAGTGGGGGTGGCTGGGTCCCCTGCAGTGGCTGCCTCCTGGAGCCACTAGATGGAGATGCCGTTCTAGCCCCAGGAGTTGGAGCCTGGCTCTGGGCAATCTGCTAATGCCTCGCATCCTGTTGGTTTTAGGTCTTGGAAAGTTCTTCTCGGAAGGGCAGAGAAGATTCTTCCTCCGGACGGCAGTGCTGGCCATCCACAACCCCCTGCTACATGTCAACCAGACTGGGCTGGTCCTGGCCTACTCCCTCCTGGGGGAAGCCCAAGAGCTGATGGGGGACAAGGTAAGCAGCTGCATCGGGAGATTGGGGCTGTGCCCAGGCCTCATACCCATCCTATTGCCATTCGCTGGCCTGGCAGCAAGGAGCCTGGTGGGGAATGAGAGTGAGAGCAGGTGCTACTGGGAAGGGAGATGAATTCAACTCCATGAGCAGGAGGGAACCAGCTTGTCCATGGTGCAGCTCCAACACAGCTCTTTAGCAAGGCTAATTAATGACAAGCATTAACTCATCATGGACTTATGTTCTAAGGGAACGGTGCGTTCGCTGTCGGGAAGAGTAGACAAGTCCCCTAAGTGCCCTCTGCGAGCCTCTCCTGTCCCAGAGGGCCTCACCTAGTTCCCAGTGGCCTAGTGTTCATGTCAACCAAGCCACCACCTATGGAGAACAGCAGAATTCAGTCAGCAGGGGCTGCTAATCTGCCCCATTCACCAGGGCTGCCATCCTGTGGCTTCAGCATTAGTGTCTGGGATGACTTGGGGCAAGATCTCCACCTCCCCGCAACCCATTTCATTGCTGACAGAATCCCTCCTGACCCTCCTGCTAGAGCCCCCTCCCTGTCCAACCTGGGTGGGGCTGGAGGAGAGGGTTCTGAGAAGTCGAGCTGTGGTTTGGAGGTGGAACAGCTGTCAAGGGCACTGAGGGGGAGGTAGCAGGAGCTCACCCTACAAGGAGGGGGTTTGGCACTGGAGGTTACTAGAAAGGACAAGAAGACTCCATTCTGGGGTTCAGGAGGTGAATCCATCCCTCAGTGGTGGGCAGGTGCTGGGTGGAAATGCTGCTGGTTCCAGGTGCCCTTAATTCCCCCGATTCCTCGGGGAGTTTGAGTCTCTGACAGGTTCTCGTTCCCTTGCAGCAGGAGGACGTCACGGCCAAAGTGATTCACCAGCTCCGCATCATCCGGCACTTACGCCAGGTGCCTGAGGCACTGCAGGGGCTGTGCCTCTGAGGCCACCAGCAACTCCCGCTCCCTGCTGCAGGTACTGCTCTGGCTCACTGTAAATGGAGAGCTAGTGGAAGGGGAAATGGAGCCCCCTGACACTCACTAAAAGGGAAAGTGGTGGATTCTCCATCTCTTGATGTCATTGAATGAAGACTATATGCCTTTCTGGAATGTGTGTGCCCAAAAAGTAGC
Source organism: Emys orbicularis (assembly GCF_028017835.1). Taxonomy (NCBI): domain Eukaryota; kingdom Metazoa; phylum Chordata; order Testudines; family Emydidae; genus Emys; species Emys orbicularis. The sequence continues at coordinate 45,206,589 of NC_088689.1, read as the reverse complement.
TGTTGTGCTATACAGGAAGCCCATGATATGCAGGGGGTTAGATTAGATGCTCTAAAGGTCTTTTCTGGCCATAAAGTCTACTAATTTTGGAAAAACTGAGTGTAGCATTGGGAGCAGTAAAACTCTGATGTTTTACTGTCTAGCCGGCTTGCTTCCTAGAATGAACACACATTGAGTGGGGTGATCCGCAGGGAGTAGCTCAAACGTTCAAAGTGTCTGGTCAGCGACAGGACAATAGCACTTCAGGGGAGGGGTGTGTGTGGCAGTGACATCACAAAGGCCTTTTGCAGGACCTCAGCCTATTGGTCAAAGGTGGTGGGGAGGTGGTGACCTCACAGAGAGATGCTGACATGAGCCAGGCAGGATAGGGGCGCAGAGCCAGGAAAACCTCGGAGACCCCTGTGGCTTAGCTTCAGCATTCTCCTTCTCGAGGTCTCTCTTTGAGAGAGTATTAGGGTTCATGTAGGTGAGTGCGAGGAGGAGCCTCTTTCGAGTTTTCTCCTTTCCTTTTACTGATTTGACTAGAAAACAGATGTCCCTGTTTAGAAGGTAAGAGTCTCCGAGAGGTTTTGGAACCTGTTCAGTCTGATCCACCTGGTGCCAGCTGAATTCTAGGCATGGAAAACACTAGTTTAAGGTGGCAGAATTTTATAGCCCACCTGGGATTTTGTCCCGTGGAATCACTGGGGACATTAGGGTTTGTCCTTTTCGTTTTACCGTTTCCTCCATCCCTCCTTCCTTTCTCTTCCTTTCTTACTTCTTTTGTCCTTTCTCCTGTTCCCCTCCCACCACCAGGAGGTGTGAGTGTGTGTGTGTGAGTGTGTGTGTTGCGTGTTGCGGGGGGTGCTCTGCATCTCCCATTGTGGGAGGTCCACCCAAGAAAGTGGGGCTGAAATAGTCCTAGGACAGTGATCCCTACCGGTGACCTGGGCCTTCTTTTGGGCTCTCTGGTGAGAACTCTCAGCTTCCCGCCCCTCAGTCTCTACCCTGATTGGCTGAGCAGGGGGTTATTGACAGGGAGGAGACTCAGGTCCTTTTTCTTCTCTTTTAAGAACAAGTAAAGAAGTCATAACCAGTCATCTTTTTGACGAATTTTGCTGCTTCTCTGCATTAATTGTCTCTGCGCAGTTCATGAACTGTTGTTGGTCTGGAGCTCATTTGAGAGCACTTTATTCAGGTTATTCAATGTATGAAGTTCAAGATCCGATGGTTAGATTGAAAGTCAGGGCTCTTGGGTCCTATTCCCAACTCTGCCACTGACTGGCTGTGTGACCTAAGACAAGTCAATTCTCCTTTCTCGGCCTTAGCTTCTCCCCCTTTCAAGTAGGGATAACAATCCGCTTCTATCTACCTCAGCGTAGGTGGAGGATGGGGATCCATTGGAGAGTGTCACTAGGAGCACTGCATAATATGCGGTGTCCTATCATGTTTATTCAGATCAGATTATGATGGAATAGAATAGCTGAAATATTTTATTTTTTTTGTATTTTATTATTTTGAAATTGTTAAGTGCAGCAGGCTCCAGGAAGGTGTGTAAAGTGCTGGGATGTCAGGAGCTGGGATGCACTGTCACCCCTGCACTAGGGCAGTGTTCTGCACCCCCTGCTGCTGGCTGAATTTCTCTGTCCCTTGGCAATAAGACAGACTCTTGTTTTCACAGCCAGTCGATCGCCCAGTGTCATCACCCTGCCTGCTGGCTGGGCAGGGTAACTCCTCAGGTCACCACCCTCTCCAGCCTGCCTTGGGCTTGGAGAGTGAGGAGGAGGGCGAGGGACAGCTGGCGACCCTGAACATCCCCGATCCATCGCTCCATCACCCAGAGCAAGTGAGTGGCATTAGGGTTCCTCTGTGGCGTCCCCTGTCTGTCTGGAGAGAGGCAGAAAGATGGGGAGAGAATCTCTCCCAAAGGAGATTGGATTTGCAATCCATGGGAGCAGATCATGCAATGAACTCCTGCCAGTGTGTGTAGATTGCACTCCCTGCACCCCTGTGCGGGGAGAAGAAGCTGCTCTGGCTGGGGCAGGGATGGGGAGGGACCAAAAGGCTGGTTAGTGAGAGGCTGCCTTGACCCCAGACTCACGCCTGCTCCCCGCTCGGTTCCAGGCTGTCCAGGCTCCTGAGGAGGTTCAGGAAGAAGGCTCTGCACGTGGCCTCAGAGCCTGAGGGAAGCAGCTGCCATCTTCCCCAGGAGCAGAGCGGCCTCTCCGTCCCTGCTGGCGGGGAAGGAGCTCCCAGCCGAGAGAGAAGGTGGAAATGCCCAGCCTTCTGGCAGAGGAAACCCGCTCACGGTGCAGGCGCTGAGGTGAGAGAGCCACCGGCCAGGCCGAAATGGAGCTGGCCCAGAATGCGGTTGGGCAGGCAGGACCCAGCCCAGAAGGGGAGCCGGGCAGGGTGGCTGTGGGGCTTGTTGTTTGGGAAGCACCGGCCCCAAGAGCCCAGCCCCGGTTCCCAGCAGGAGTCATCGCCCTGCCCGGTCCCTGAGGACCTTCCAGCCTCCCCACGGCAGGAGTTGGAGGATCCCTGTCGCAGCACCAGCAGCTCGGCCCGCTCCCCATGGGACAGCAGCAGCATCTGGGACTCAGGCAGCAGCGAGGCCGATGGGCGCTGCTGCTTTGTTCTAGGTGAGGAGCCAGGCTGGGCTCAGGGAGGGGTGAGGAGGGGGCTGTGAACACCCTGGGCCACGCACTCGACCAGTGCTATGGGTGCGGGTCCCCAGCCCAGGTGTCTGGCCTGAGCCACGTGAACCCCACTGACACTAGATGCTGCCACTCTGGTGGTTGATGCTCCAGTTGGGTGGCGGGAGGGGAAGGCATCCCAGGGAGTCCAGGAGAGTGTGGGGGGTCTCTTTCCTATGGGCTCCTGAAGGAGTTGGCGGCTGAAGGCATCACTGAGAGGGGGGAGTGTGGGGCCCAATCTGCCCTGGGTCCCGGAGGTGGGAAGGGGTCACATTGCCCCACCGTGCCCCTGTCCTTCCCCCGAGTGGCAGCAGGTGTCACCTTGTCCACTTCTCTCCCTGGTGCAGGGACCCCCAGGGACTCAGAGGACGAGGAGGAAGAATGGGTGGACGTGGCCACAGAGGAGGCTGCTCTCAAAAACATCTGAGAGCAGCTCCAGAGCACGAGAAAGAACCTCTTTTGAGTTTTCTCCTTTCTTTTACTGGTTTTACTAGAAAACATACGTCCCTGTTTAGAAGGTAAGAGCCTCCGAGAGGTTTGGAACCTATCCTTTTTGTTTTATCTCTTCCTCCATCCCTCCTTCCTTTCTCTTCATCTCTTACTTCTTTTGTCCTTTCTCCTGTTCCCCTCCCACCACCAGGAGAGGTGTGTGTGTGTGTGTGTGTTGCTGGGGGTACTCTTCATCTCCCATTGTGGGAGGTCCATCGAAAAATGTGGGGTTGAAATAGTGCTTGGACCCCACTGACACTAGATGCTGCAATCCTGTGGCTTAGCATTAGTGTCTGGGATGACTTGGGGCAAGATCTCCACCTCCCCGCAACCCATTTCATTGCTGACAGAATCCCTCCTGACCCTCCTGCTAGAGCCCCCTCCCTGTCCAACCTGGGTGGGGCTGGAGGAGAGGGTTCTGAGAAGTCGAGCTGTGGTTTGGAGGTGGAACAGCTGTCAAGGGCACTGAGGGGGAGGTAGCAGGAGCTCACCCTACAAGGAGGGGGTTTGGCACTGGAGGTTACTAGAAAGGACAAGAAGACTCCATTCTGGGGTTCAGGAGGTGAATCCATCCCTCAGTGGTGGGCAGGTGCTGGGTGGAAATGCTGCTGGTTCCAGGTGCCCTTAATTCCCCCGATTCCTCGGGGAGTTTGAGTCTCTGACAGGTTCTCGTTCCCTTGCAGCAGGAGGACGTCACGGCCAAAGTGATTCACCAGCTCCGCATCATCCGGCACTTACGCCAGGTGCCTGAGGCACTGCAGGGGCTGTGCCTCTGAGGCCACCAGCAACTCCCGCTCCCTGCTGCAGGTACTGCTCTGGCTCACTGTAAATGGGGAGCTAGTGGAAGGGGAAATGGAGCCCCCTGACACTCACTAAAAGGGAAAGTGGTGGATTCTCCATCTCTTGATGTCATTGAATGAAGACTAGATGCCTTTCTGGAATGTGTGTGCCCAAAAAGTAGCTGTTGTGCTATACAGGAAGCCCATGATATGCAGGGGGTTAGATTAGATGCTCTAAAGGTCTTTTCTGGCCATAAAGTCTACTAATTTTGGAAAAACTGAGTGTAGCATTGGGAGCAGTAAAACTCTGATGTTTTACTGTCTAGCCGGCTTGCTTCCTAGAATGAACACACATTGAGTGGGGTGATCCGCAGGGAGTAGCTCAAACGTTCAAAGTGTCTGGTCAGCGACAGGACAATAGCACTTCAGGGGAGGGGTGTGTGTGGCAGTGACATCACAAAGGCCTTTTGCAGGACCTCAGCCTATTGGTCAAAGGTGGTGGGGAGGTGGTGACCTCACAGAGAGATGCTGACATGAGCCAGGCAGGATAGGGGCGCAGAGCCAGGAAAACCTCGGAGACCCCTGTGGCTTAGCTTCAGCATTCTCCTTCTCGAGGTCTCTCTTTGAGAGAGTATTAGGGTTCATGTAGGTGAGTGCGAGGAGGAGCCTCTTTCGAGTTTTCTCCTTTCCTTTTACTGATTTGACTAGAAAACAGATGTCCCTGTTTAGAAGGTAAGAGTCTCCGAGAGGTTTTGGAACCTATTCAGTCTGATCCACCTGGTGCCAGCTGAATTCTAGGCATGGAAAACACTAGTTTAAGGTGGCAGAATTTTATAGCCCACCTGGGATTTTGTCCCGTGGAATCACTGGGGACATTAGGGTTTGTCCTTTTCGTTTTACCGTTTCCTCCATCCCTCCTTCCTTTCTCTTCCTTTCTTACTTCTTTTGTCCTTTCTCCTGTTCCCCTCCCACCACCAGGAGGTGTGAGTGTGTGTGTGTGAGTGTGTGTGTTGCGTGTTGCGGGGGGTGCTCTGCATCTCCCATTGTGGGAGGTCCACCCAAGAAAGTGGGGCTGAAATAGTCCTAGGACAGTGATCCCTACCGGTGACCTGGGCCTTCTTTTGGGCTCTCTGGTGAGAACTCTCAGCTTCCCGCCCCTCAGTCTCTACCCTGATTGGCTGAGCAGGGGGTTATTGACAGGGAGGAGACTCAGGTCCTTTTTCTTCTCTTTTAAGAACAAGTAAAGAAGTCATAACCAGTCATCTTTTTGACGAATTTTGCTGCTTCTCTGCATTAATTGTCTCTGCGCAGTTCATGAACTGTTGTTGGTCTGGAGCTCATTTGAGAGCACTTTATTCAGGTTATTCAATGTATGAAGTTCAAGATCCGATGGTTAGATTGAAAGTCAGGGCTCTTGGGTCCTATTCCCAACTCTGCCACTGACTGGCTGTGTGACCTAAGACAAGTCAATTCTCCTTTCTCGGCCTTAGCTTCTCCCCCTTTCAAGTAGGGATAACAATCCGCTTCTATCTACCTCAGCGTAGGTGGAGGATGGGGATCCATTGGAGAGTGTCACTAGGAGCACTGCATAATATGCGGTGTCCTATCATGTTTATTCAGATCAGATTATGATGGAATAGAATAGCTGAAATATTTTATTTTTTTTGTATTTTATTATTTTGAAATTGTTAAGTGCAGCAGGCTCCAGGAAGGTGTGTAAAGTGCTCGGATGTCAGGAGCTGGGATGCACTGTCACCCCTGCACTAGGGCAGTGTTCTGCACCCCCTGCTGCTGGCTGAATTTCTCTGTCCCTTGGCAATAAGACAGACTCTTGTTTTCACAGCCAGTCGATCGCCCAGTGTCATCACCCTGCCTGCTGGCTGGGCAGGGTAACTCCTCAGGTCACCACCCTTTCCAGCCTGCCTTGGGCTTGGAGAGTGAGGAGGAGGGCGAGGGACAGCTGGCGACCCTGAACATCCCCGCTCCATCGCTCCATCACCCAGAGCAAGTGAGTGGCATTAGGGTTCCTCTGTGGCGTCCCCTGTCTGTCTGGAGAGAGGCAGAAAGATGGGGAGAGAATCTCTCCCAAAGGAGATTGGATTTGCAATCCATGGGAGCAGATCATGCAATGAACTCCTGCCAGTGTGTGTAGATTGCACTCCCTGCACCCCTGTGCGGGGAGAAGAAGCTGCTCTGGCTGGGGCAGGGATGGGGAGGGACCAAAAGGCTGGTTAGTGAGAGGCTGCCTTGACCCCAGACTCACGCCTGCTCCCCGCTCGGTTCCAGGCTGTCCAGGCTCCTGAGGAGGTTCAGGAAGAAGGCTCTGCACGTGGCCTCAGAGCCTGAGGGAAGCAGCTGCCATCTTCCCCAGGAGCAGAGCGGCCTCTCCGTCCCTGCTGGCGGGGAAGGAGCTCCCAGCCGAGAGAGAAGGTGGAAATGCCCAGCCTTCTGGCAGAGGAAACCCGCTCACGGTGCAGGCGCTGAGGTGAGAGAGCCACCGGCCAGGCCGAAATGGAGCTGGCCCAGAATGCGGTTGGGCAGGCAGGACCCAGCCCAGAAGGGGAGCCGGGCAGGGTGGCTGTGGGGCTTGTTGTTTGGGAAGCACCGGCCCCAAGAGCCCAGCCCCGGTTCCCAGCAGGAGTCATCGCCCTGCCCGGTCCCTGAGGACCTTCCAGCCTCCCCACGGCAGGAGTTGGAGGATCCCTGTCGCAGCACCAGCAGCTCGGCCCGCTCCCCATGGGACAGCAGCAGCATCTGGGACTCAGGCAGCAGCGAGGCCGATGGGCGCTGCTGCTTTGTTCTAGGTGAGGAGCCAGGCTGGGCTCAGGGAGGGGTGAGGAGGGGGCTGTGAACACCCTGGGCCACGCACTCGACCAGTGCTATGGGTGCGGGTCCCCAGCCCAGGTGTCTGGCCTGAGCCACGTGAACCCCACTGACACTAGATGCTGCCACTCTGGTGGTTGATGCTCCAGTTGGGTGGCGGGAGGGGAAGGCATCCCAGGGAGTCCAGGAGAGTGTGGGGGGTCTCTTTCCTATGGGCTCCTGAAGGAGTTGGCGGCTGAAGGCATCACTGAGAGGGGGGAGTGTGGGGCCCAATCTGCCCTGGGTCCCGGAGGTGGGAAGGGGTCACATTGCCCCACCGTGCCCCTGTCCTTCCCCCGAGTGGCAGCAGGTGTCACCTTGTCCACTTCTCTCCCTGGTGCAGGGACCCCCAGGGACTCAGAGGACGAGGAGGAAGAATGGGTGGACGTGGCCACAGAGGAGGCTGCTCTCAAAAACATCTGAGAGCAGCTCCAGAGCACGAGAAAGAACCTCTTTTGAGTTTTCTCCTTTCTTTTACTGGTTTTACTAGAAAACATACGTCCCTGTTTAGAAGGTAAGAGCCTCCGAGAGGTTTGGAACCTATCCTTTTTGTTTTATCTCTTCCTCCATCCCTCCTTCCTTTCTCTTCATCTCTTACTTCTTTTGTCCTTTCTCCTGTTCCCCTCCCACCACCAGGAGAGGTGTGTGTGTGTGTGTGTTGCTGGGGGTACTCTTCATCTCCCATTGTGGGAGGTCCATCGAAAAATGTGGGGTTGAAATAGTGCTTGGACCCCACTGACACTAGATGCTGCGATCCTGTGGCTTAGCATTAGTGTCTGGGATGACTTGGGGCAAGATCTCAACCTCCCCGCAACCCACTTCACTGCTGCCAGAATCCCTCCTAACCCCCCTGCTAGAGCCCCCTCCCTGCCCAACCTGGGTGGGGGTGGGAGGAGAGGGTTCTGAAGACTCAAGCTGTGGTTTGTTTGGAGGTGGATCAGCTGTCAAGGGCACTGAGGCGGAGGTGGCAGGAGCTCACCCTACAAGGAGAGGGGTTGCAACTGGAGGTTACTAGAAAGGAGAACAATCTCCATTCTGGGGGTCAGGAGGTGAATCCATCCCTCTGAGGTGGGCATGCTGTGTGGAAATGCATGCTGCTGGTTACAGGTGCTCTTAATTCCCCCTGATTCCTCGGGGCATTTGAGTCTCTGACAGGTTCTCGTTCCCTTGCAGCAGGAGGACGTCACGGCCAAAGTGATGCACCAGCTCCGCATCATCCGGCACTTGCGCCAGGTGCCTGAGGCACTGCGGGGGCTGTGCCTCTGAGGCCACCAGCAACTCCCGCTCCCTGCTGCAGGTACTGCTCTGGCTCACTGTAAATGGGGAGCTAGTGGAAGGGGAAATGGAGCCCCCTGGCACTCACTAAAAGGGAAAGTGGTGGATTCTCCATCTCTTGATGTCATTTAATGAAGACTAGATGCCTTTCTGGAATGTGTGTGCCCAAAAAGTAACTATTGTACTATACAGGAAGCCTATGATATGCAGGGGGTTAGATTAGATGCTCTAAAGGTCTCTTCTGGCCATAAAGTCTACTAATTTTGTTAAAACTGAGTGTAGCATTGGGAGCAGCCTCTGATGTTTTACTGTCTAGCCGGCTTGCTTCCTAGAATGAACACTCATTGAGTGGGGTGATCTGCAGAGAGTAGCTCAAACCTTCAAAGTGTCTGGCCAGTGGCAGGATATTAGTACTTCAGGAGATGGGTGTGTGTGGCAGTGACATCACAAAGGCCTTTTGCAGGACCTCAGCCTATTGGTCAAAGGTGGTGGGGAAGTGGTGACCTCACAGAGAGATGCTGACATGAGCCAGGCAGGACAGGGGCGCAGGGCCAGGGAAACCTCAGAGACCCCTGTGGCTTTGCTTCAGCAAGTCTCCTTCTCGAGGTCTCTCTTTGAGGACTGAGAGAGTATTAGGGTACACGTATGTGAGTGCGAGGAGGAGCCTCTTTAGAGTTTTCTCCTTTCCTTTTACTGATTTTACTAGAAAACAGACGTCCCTGTTTAGAAGGTAAGAGTCTCCGAGAGGTTTTGGAACCTGTTCACTCTGATCCATCTGGTGTCAGCTGAATTCTAGGCATGGAAAACACTAGTTTAAGGTGGCAGAATTTTATTCCCCACCTGGGATTTTGTCCCTTAGAATCACTGGGGACATTAGGGTTTGTCTATTTTGTTTTACCTTTTTCTCCATCCCTCCTTCCTTTCTCTTCATCTCTTACTTCTTTTGTCCTTTCTTCTGTTCCCTTCCCACCACCAGGGGGTAGGTGTGTGTGTGTGTGTTTTTGTGTGTGTGTGGTGTGTGTATGTGTTGCTGGGCGTGCTCTGCATCTCCCATTGTGGGAGGTCCATCCAAAAATGTGGGGTTGAAATATTGCTTGGATCCCACTGACATTAGATGCTGCCACTTTGATCGTTGATGCTCCAGTTGGGTGGGGGGTGCGGAAGGCACCTCCTAGGGAGTCCAGGACAGTGTGTGTGGGTCTCTTTGCTATGAGCTGCTGAAGGAGTTGGGGGCTGAAGGCATCACTGAGAGGGGGGAGTGTGGGCCCAATCTGCCCTGGGTCCCGGAGGTGGGAAGGGGGCACATTGCCCCACCATGCTCCTGTGCTTTCCCCAAGTGGCAGCACGCGTTACCCTGTCCCCTTCTCTCCCTGGTGCAGGGACCCCCAGGGACTCAGAGGAGGAGGAGGAGGAGGAATGGGTGGATGTGGCCACAGAGGATGCTTCTCTCAAAAACATCCGAGAGCAGCTCCAGGGCCGAGAAAAGGTGCAAAGGTTCCCCAGCTGTGCTGGGACCGAGATTGTCCTGCCCCTTCCCAGCACCCTGACCCTCTTCAGAGGGTCTTGTCTCTGATGATCCACCCAGCTCTAATGGGGACCTTTCTCTACCATGATCTGGGACCCCCAAGATGGGGGTATTTGTCACAAACCAGCTGGGTCTCCTCCCCCCACAGGTACTGTCCCAGGTCCTGACCCTGCTTGTGTAGGAGTTGTGGGTGATTTGGACAATGGGCGGGTCCCCACTATCCCCCATTCAGGCCTGAGTCCTGCAGCTGGTGTGGGTGGGGCAGGGAGGTCCCTGGCTAATTGACTCTCTCTCCCCTAACCCCACTCCTGGTGGGTGCAGGATGAGGCCTAGCAGCTCATGTTCCTGCACGCCATCCACCTGAGTGTCTCCCTGCACAGCAGAGAGGGCAGGACACATTGGAGCCGCACAGCTGCAAGGCGGCTGTGGTGGAGAGGATTGTGGTGAGTGAGGCGCGGTGCCCAGCAGCTGGAGGGAGGACAGAGACATGGGAGGGGCAGGGGTCTCCCCGGGCCAATGGATGGGGGATGGCTGGTGCTGGAGGGGCAGCTGAGGGCAGGGATTGCTGGGGCTGAAGATTGGGGAGAAGAGACAGGAGAAATTCTGAGATTGGTCACTAGTGGGCAGGAATCGGAGGAGCGGGAGGCAGGTGGGGGGATCCTGCTGGCTGTGTGGGGTGCTGCCTGTGTAATCTCCTCACTGTCAGTGAGGCCAGAATCTCACACGCTCCTTTGTCTCCTTTAGGTCTCACAGGAGCTCACTGAGGCGCTGCCTGATAACTCTCCACCCGGCGGCGTCCTCGCTAACTCCCTGATTGCTGTGGGCAACCTCAGGTACCGAGACCCTCCCGCCCGGTTCCCCTAACCCCGGTGCTGCTCAGGCCCAGGGCTGGGAGTCACTGCCCCTCCCACTCCCAGCTCACCTCCCAAGGGTGACACCTGTGGCAGAGGTGGTGGGAAGGTTCACTCTCTCCTGGCTGGGCTGTTCTTTTCACTCCAGTAACATTGCAATGGCTTTGGGGAGAGGCTCACTCCCAGGATCAGATACAGGAGGGGCAGCAGGGTCCAGGGAACAGGCGCTATTCCTGCCCTGCCACAGTGTGTCTGGGAAACCTTGGCCTTATCATTGGTGCCTCAGTTTCCATTTTCGCCAGCCTCTGCCTAGTTCCCTGCAGCTTCGCGGCTGTGTTGGTGCCAGTCCCACCCCCGCACTGCACAGTCTAATACCGGCTCCTCTCTCTTCCCAGCACCATGACACCTGCCCTTGAGCCAGAGCTAGAGACCCATCTCCTTCGAGCTGCCCTGCATGCTGTCTTCACCCTGGGCACGCAGAAGGACACCTCCCAAGTCCAGGTAGATCATGCTAAAGTCATGGATTGAAGAGCCAGCTGTCATCCTGCCATGAATCCTGGCTAATTGCCAGCAGTGGGATGTGAATGCGAGAGGCCAAGATATGTTTTGGGGGGTCTCACCAGTGCTTCCCAGGGACCCCTCTTCCCATCCCGTGGCAGGTGTAGCCCCACTTTCCCTAACTCTGACCCATGGCTCTCCCTTGCTTTGCAGGATCTGCATAGGGTCTTGCCACACCTTGTGGATGCCATGCTGAGGAACCTGCTGGCAGAGTCCCCAGACACCGCCAGGCTCCACTGCATCTTGGAGGTGAGCCCGATGAGAGGGGTGGGGGCAATTTTTCCTTCACTCTTAGATCCATTTTCCAGTCTGTCCTCCTAGCTGGGTCCCCAGTAGCCCGTCCTCGGTCAGGGCCGTCAGTGCAATGCAGTGTCAGGCCCTTCCTCCTTGAAAGTCAGGGGAAGGAGCTGGGACTTCAAGCCAGAGCTCTGCCTGGTTCTGTTGAGCACTAACCACAGGGCCCCTGGCTGGCTTGGGGAGTGAGAGTCTGAACCCCTCCTGTGAGATCCAGAAGATGGTCCTCAGAGAAGAGTCACAGGCTCCTTCCTAGAGAAACAGAAGGACCCCAGAGAATCAGCCCTTCTCTCTGATGGGCCCTGAGATTCCTGGGGGGATTGTGCTGACACTCAGTCCCTTCACCCAACCAAGGACTCGAGAGGCAGGGAGGGGTGGGGATCCGTCTCCTTCCTGGTGAGCTGTTCAGGAATCAGGCGTTCAGGGAGGATGGGACCAGCCCCGACACCGAACATTGTTCCAGTCTACAGAGACAATGACAAGTTGTGACCTGCAGGATACAAGCATCGTCCTGGGGGCAACAATCCCCTTCTAAAGCTCTGCAATCAACGAATCAGATATGCCATCCTGCGCACAATGTCTCAGCCCCCTGGAGATTGGGGAGGGGGGGGTTTCATTTGCACAACACGTGCACCTGCCCGTTGATCCTGAGCTGCCTCCTTTCCCCGCAGCACATAACTACTGGATGGTGTCCAGGGTGTCGCAGGAGAGAGCCAAGGCCATTAGGAGCAGCACGGCCCTGCTCCGACTCACCATCACCCTCCCTGAGTTTGATGTAAGTGACCTCTGACTCCAGGCGTAGGCGGGCTGGCTCCAACTGGCTGTAGGATCTGCTGCTGAAGGGGCTGTGGGTTAAGAGTGTTCCTCTTGGGGAGGCAGAGGCAGAGCAGAGCTTAGCTGGAGTCAAGTTCTTCGTGTCCTGGTTAAGTGGTGACTGGGCTTTTAAGGGGACCATGCTCCAGGTTCATGCCTTCCTGTCATCCTGGAGCAGCTGGGGAAGCAAGTCCTCATGGAGGGCCCTGCCCATATCCCTGTTCTCCAGGCTCCCTTGGGGGCAGAGGAAATTAAGGGTCTAGCTCTACCTTCTATCCTCTAGCATCTCCTGCAGAGGGGCTGAGGGGAAAAAGAGAGTCCTGGCCCACGGGGGACTGGGAGCTGACAGGAAAATGCTGATGGAGTCCCCTCTCCCTCTCCCTTCCATTAGAACTCAGCAGAATTCCCCAGGCTGGGTCACCACGTGGCACAGCTGGCTCTGTTGATCAGTGACCCAGCCAAGGACATCAGCCGGCAGGCCAGGGAGGGGGTTTACCGGTTCTACCAGCTGCTGCTGCACCAGAGGGGTAAGGAACCCAGCTGGGAAATGGCACCCGATAGAAGAGTGAGACTGGGACCCCAGCCAATTTCTCTCAGACTGACCCCGGCTGGAGGATGAGTCTCTGTCTGTCTCTTTCTCTGTTCTACACCCCTCCCCTGCAATTCTGTTGGGCCAGGCACGCAGCGAGCACTCTGCCCACTGTGCAGCCACCAATGGGATTGGAAGGACACAAGCACTGCTACCAGAATGACAAATGTGTGTGTGTCTCTCTTTCCCAGGGCTGAGCGTCCATGAGGCCGAAGACCTGTGGTGCTGGGACTGGCATCAGGAGAGCAGGCTCCTGGGCTACAGGAACACAGCCAGGATGGGGGAGGTAAGGACACTCTGCCAGGGCATGAGACAGCTCAGGGAGTGGGGGTGGCTGGGTCCCCTGCAGTGGCTGCCTCCTGGAGCCACTAGATGGAGATGCCGTTCTAGCCCCAGGAGTTGGAGCCTGGCTCTGGGCAATCTGCTAATGCCTCGCATCCTGTTGGTTTTAGGTCTTGGAAAGTTCTTCTCGGAAGGGCAGAGAAGATTCTTCCTCCGGACGGCAGTGCTGGCCATCCACAACCCCCTGCTACATGTCAACCAGACTGGGCTGGTCCTGGCCTACTCCCTCCTGGGGGAAGCCCAAGAGCTGATGGGGGACAAGGTAAGCAGCTGCATCGGGAGATTGGGGCTGTGCCCAGGCCTCATACCCATCCTATTGCCATTCGCTGGCCTGGCAGCAAGGAGCCTGGTGGGGAATGAGAGTGAGAGCAGGTGCTACTGGGAAGGGAGATGAATTCAACTCCATGAGCAGGAGGGAACCAGCTTGTCCATGGTGCAGCTCCAACACAGCTCTTTAGCAAGGCTAATTAATGACAAGCATTAACTCATCATGGACTTATGTTCCAAGGGAACGGTGCGTTCGCTGTCGGGAAGAGTAGACAAGTCCCCTAAGTGCCCTCTGCGAGCCTCTCCTGTCCCAGAGGGCCTCACCTAGTTCCCAGTGGCCTAGTGTCCATGTCAACCAAGCCACCACCTATGGAGAACAGCAGAATTCAGTCAGCAGGGGCTGCTAATCTGCCCCATTCGCCAGGGCTGCCATCCTGTGGCTTCAGCATTAGTGTCTGGGATGACTTGGGGCAAGATCTCCACCTCCCCGCAACCCATTTCATTGCTGACAGAATCCCTCCTGACCCTCCTGCTAGAGCCCCCTCCCTGTCCAACCTGGGTGGGGCTGGAGGAGAGGGTTCTGAGAAGTCGAGCTGTGGTTTGGAGGTGGAACAGCTGTCAAGGGCACTGAGAGGGAGGTGGCAGGAGCTCACGCTACATAGAGGGGGGTTGGCACTGGAGGTTACTAGAAAGGACAACAAGACTCCATTCTGGCGGTCAGGAGGTGAATCCATTCCTCTGAGGTGGGCAGGTGCTGGGTGGAAATGCTGTTGTTTCCAGATGCCCTTAATTCCACCTGATTCCTCGGGGCGTTTGAGTCTCTGACAGGTTCTCGTTCCCTTGCAGCAGGAGGACGTCACGGCCAAAGTGATGCACCAGCTCTGCATCATCCGGCTCTTGCGCCAGGTGCCTGAGGCACTGCAGGGACTGTGCCTCTGAGGCCACCAGCAACTCCCGCTCCCTGCTGCAGGTACTGCTCTGGCTCACTGTAAATGGGGAGCTAGTGGAAGGGGAAATGGAGCCCCCTGGCACTCACTAAAAGTGAAATTGGTGGATTCTCCATCACTTAATTTCATTGATGTCATTTTATGAAGACTAGATGCCTTTCTAGAATGTGTTTGCCCAAAAAGTGACTATTGTTCTACATAGGAAGCCTGTGATATGCAGGGGGTTAGATTAGATGCCCTAAAGGTCTCTTCTAGCCATAAAGTCTACTAATTTCGGAAAAACTGAGTGTAGCATTGGGAGCAGCCTCTGATGTTTTACTGTCTAGCCAGCTTGCTTCCTAGAATGAACACTCATTGAGTGGGGTGATCCACAGGGAGTAGCTCAAACCTCCAAAATGTCTGGCCAGCGTCAGGACATTAGCACTTCAGGGGATGGGTGGTTGTGGCAGTGACATCACAAAGGCCTTTTGCAGGACCTCAGCCTATTGGTCAAAGGTGGTGGGGTGGTGGTGACCTCACAGAGAGATGCTGACATCAGCCAGGCAGGATAGGGGCGCAGAGCCAGGAAAACCTCGGAGACCCCTGTGGCTTAGCTTCAGCATTCTCCTTCTCGAGGTCTCTCTTTGAGAGAGTATTAGGGTTCATGTAGGTGAGTGCGAGGAGGAGCCGCTTTCGAGTTTTCTCCTTTCCTTTTACTGATTTGACTAGAAAACAGATGTCCCTGTTTAGAAGGTAAGAGTCTCCAAGAGGTTTTGGAACCTGTTCAGTCTGATCCACCTGGTGCCAGCTGAATTCTAGGCATGGAAAACACTAGTTTAAGGTGGCAGAATTTTATAGCCCACCTGGGATTTTGTCCCGTGGAATCACTGGGGACATTAGGGTTTGTCCTTTTCGTTTTACCGTTTCCTCCATCCCTCCTTCCTTTCTCTTCATCTCTTACTTCTTTTGTCCTTTCTTCTGTTCCCCTCCCACCACCAGGAGGTGTGTGTGTGTTTTTGTGTGTGTGTGGTGTGTGTATGTGTTGCTGGGGGTGCTCTGCATCTCCCATTGTGGGAGGTCCATCCAAAAATGTGGGGTTGAAATAGTCCTAGGACAGGGATCCCTACCGGTGACCTGGGCCTTCCTTTGGGCTCTCTGGTGAGAACTCTCAGCGTCCCGCCCCTCCATCTCTACCCTGATTGGCTGAGCAGGGGGTTATTGACAGGGAGGAGACTCAGGTCCTTTTTGCTCTCTTTTAAGAACAAGTAAAGAAGTCATAACCAGTCATCTTTTTGACGAATTTTGCTGCTTCTCTGCATTAATTGTCTCTGCGCAGTTCATGAACTGTTGTTGGTCTGGAGCTCATTTGAGAGCACTTTATTCAGGTTATTCAATGTATGAAGTTCAAGATCCGATGGTTAGATTGAAAGTCAGGGCTCTTGGGTCCTATTCCCAACTCTGCCACTGACTGGCTGTGTGACCTAAGACAAGTCAATTCTCCTTTCTCGGCCTTAGCTTCTCCCCCTTTCAAGTAGGGATAACAATCCGCTTCTATCTACCTCAGCGTAGGTGGAGGATGGGGATCCATTGGAGAGTGTCACTAGGAGCACTGCATAATATGCGGTGTCCTATCCCGTTTATTCAGATCAGATTATGACGGAATAGAATAGCTGAAATATTTTATTTTTTTTGTATTTTATTATTTTGAAATTGTTAAGTGCAGCAGGCTCCAGGAAGGTGTGTAAAGTGCCGGGATGTCAGGAGCTGGGATGCACTGTCACCCCTGCACTAGGGCAGTGTTCTGCACCCCCTGCTGCTGGCTGAATTTCTCTGTCCCTTGGCAATAAGACAGACTCTTGTTTTCACAGCCAGTCGATCGCCCAGTGTCATCACCCTGCCTGCTGGCTGGGCAGGGTAACTCCTCAGGTCACCACCCTCTCCAGCCTGCCTTGGGCTTGGAGAGTGAGGAGGAGGGCGAGGGACAGCTGGCGACCCTGAACATCCCCGATCCATCGCTCCATCACCCAGAGCAAGTGAGTGGCATTAGGGTTCCTCTGTGGCGTCCCCTGTCTGTCTGGAGAGAGGCAGAAAGATGGGGAGAGAATCTCTCCCAAAGGAGATTGGATTTGCAATCCATGGGAGCAGATCATGCAATGAACTCCTGCCAGTGTGTGTAGATTGCACTCCCTGCACCCCTGTGCGGGGAGAAGAAGCTGCTCTGGCTGGGGCAGGGATGGGGAGGGACCAAAAGGCTGGTTAGTGAGAGGCTGCCTTGACCCCAGACTCACGCCTGCTCCCCGCTCGGTTCCAGGCTATCCAGGCTCCTGAGGAGGTTCAGGAAGAAGGCTCTGCACGTGGCCTCAGAGCCTGAGGGAAGCAGCTGCCATCTTCCCCAGGAGCAGAGCGGCCTCTCCGTCCCTGCTGGCGGGGAAGGAGCTCCCAGCCGAGAGAGAAGGTGGAAATGCCCAGCCTTCTGGCAGAGGAAACCCGCTCACGGTGCAGGCGCTGAGGTGAGAGAGCCACCGGCCAGGCCGAAATGGAGCTGGCCCAGAATGCGGTTGGGCAGGCAGGACCCAGCCCAGAAGGGGAGCCGGGCAGGGTGGCTGTGGGACTTGTTGTGTGGGAAGCACCGGCCCCAAGAGCCCAGCCCCGGTTCCCAGCAGGAGTCATCGCCCTGCCCGGTCCCTGAGGACCTTCCAGCCTCCCCACGGCAGGAGTTGGAGGATCCCTGTCGCAGCACCAGCAGCTCGGCCCGCTCCCCATGGGACAGCAGCAGCATCTGGGACTCAGGCAGCAGCGAGGCCGATGGGCGCTGCTGCTTTGTTCTAGGTGAGGAGCCAGGCTGGGCTCAGGGAGGGGTGAGGAGGGGGCTGTGAACACCCTGGGCCACGCACTCGACCAGTGCTATGGGTGCGGGTCCCCAGCCCAGGTGTCTGGCCTGAGCCACGTGAACCCCACTGACACTAGATGCTGCCACTCTGGTGGTTGATGCTCCAGTTGGGTGGCGGGAGGGGAAGGCATCCCAGGGAGTCCAGAAGAGTGTGGGGGGTCTCTTTCCTATGGGCTCCTGAAGGAGTTGGCGGCTGAAGGCATCACTGAGAGGGGGGAGTGTGGGGCCCAATCTGCCCTGGGTCCCGGAGGTGGGAAGGGGTCACATTGCCCCACCGTGCCCCTGTCCTTCCCCCGAGTGGCAGCAGGTGTCACCTTGTCCACTTCTCTCCCTGGTGCAGGGACCCCCAGGGACTCAGAGGACGAGGAGGAAGAATGGGTGGACGTGGCCACAGAGGAGGCTGCTCTCAAAAACATCTGAGAGCAGCTCCAGAGCACGAGAAAGAACCTCTTTTGAGTTTTCTCCTTTCTTTTACTGGTTTTACTAGAAAACATACGTCCCTGTTTAGAAGGTAAGAGCCTCCGAGAGGTTTGGAACCTATCCTTTTTGTTTTATCTCTTCTTCCATCCCTCCTTCCTTTCTCTTCATCTCTTACTTCTTTTGTCCTTTCTCCTGTTCCCCTCCCACCACCAGGAGAGGTGTGTGTGTGTGTGTGTTGCTGGGGGTACTCTTCATCTCCCATTGTGGGAGGTCCATCGAAAAATGTGGGGTTGAAATAGTGCTTGGACCCCACTGACACTAGATGCTGCGATCCTGTGGCTTAGCATTAGTGTCTGGGATGACTTGGGGCAAGATCTCAACCTCCCCGCAACCCACTTCACTGCTGCCAGAATCCCTCCTAACCCCCCTGCTAGAGCCCCCTCCCTGCCCAACCTGGGTGGGGGTGGGAGGAGAGGGTTCTGAAGACTCAAGCTGTGGTTTGTTTGGAGGTGGATCAGCTGTCAAGGGCACTGAGGCGGAGGTGGCAGGAGCTCACCCTACAAGGAGAGGGGTTGCAACTGGAGGTTACTAGAAAGGAGAACAATCTCCATTCTGGGGGTCAGGAGGTGAATCCATCCCTCTGAGGTGGGCATGCTGTGTGGAAATGCATGCTGCTGGTTACAGGTGCTCTTAATTCCCCCTGATTTCTCGGGGCGTTTGAGTCTCTGACAGGTTCTCGTTCCCTTGCAGCAGGAGGACGTCACGGCCAAAGTGATTCACCAGCTCCGCATCATCCGGCACTTACGCCAGGTGCCTGAGGCACTGCAGGGGCTGTGCCTCTGAGGCCACCAGCAACTCCCGCTCCCTGCTGCAGGTACTGCTCTGGCTCACTGTAAATGGGGAGCTAGTGGAAGGGGAAATGGAGCCCCCTGGCACTCACTAAAAGGGAAAGTGGTGGATTCTCCATCTCTTGATGTCATTTAATGAAGACTAGATGCCTTTCTGGAATGTGTGTGCCCAAAAAGTAACTATTGTACTATACAGGAAGCCTATGATATGCAGGGGGTTAGATTAGATGCTCTAAAGGTCTCTTCTGGCCATAATGTCTACTAATTTTGTTAAAACTGAGTGTAACATTGGGAGCAGCCTCTGATGTTTTACTGTCTAGCCGGCTTGCTTCCTAGAATGAACACTCATTGAGTGGGGTGATCTGCAGAGAGTAGCTCAAACCTTCAAAGTGTCTGGCCAGTGGCAGGATATTAGTACTTCAGGAGATGGGTGTGTGTGGCAGTGACATCACAAAGGCCTTTTGCAGGACCTCAGCCTATTGGTCAAAGGTGGTGGGGAAGTGGTGACCTCACAGAGAGATGCTGACATGAGCCAGGCAGGAAAGGGGCGCAGGGCCAGGGAAACCTCGGAGACCCCTGTGGCTTAGCTTCAGCATTCTCCTTCTCGAGGTCTCTCTTTGAGAGAATATTAGGGTTCATGTAGGTGAGTGCAAGGAGGAGCCTCTTTCGAGTTTTCTCCTTTCCTTTTACTGATTTTACTAGAAAAGAGATGTCCCTGTTTAGAAGGTAAGAGTCTCCGAGAGGTTTTGGAACCTGTTCAGTCTGATCCACCTGGTGCCAGCTGAATTCTAGGCATGGAAAACACTAGTTTAAGGTGGCAGAATTTTATTCCCCACCTGGGATTTTGTCCCGTAGAATCACTGGGGACATTAGGGTTTGTCTATTTTGTTTTACCTTTTCCTCCATCCCTCCTTCCTTTCTCTTCATCTCTTACTTCTTTTGTCCTTTCTTCTGTTCCCTTCCCACCACCAGGGGGTAGGTGTGTGTGTGTTTTTGTGTGTGTGTGGTGTGTGTATGTGTTGCTGGGGGTGCTCTGCATCTCCCATTGTGGGAGGTCCATCCAAAAATGTGGGGTTGAAATAGTGCTTGGACCCCACTGACATTAGATGCTGCCACTTTGGTCGTTGATGCTCCAGTTGGGTGGGGGGTGGGGAAGGCACCTCCTAGGGAGTCCAGGACAGTGTGTGTGTGTCTCTTTGCTAAGAGCTGCTGAAGGAGTTGGGGGCTGAAGGCATCACTGAGAGGGAGGAGTGTGGGCCCAATCTGCCCTGGGTCCCGGAGGTGGGAAGGGGGCACATTGCCCCACCATGCTCCTGTGCTTTCCCCAAGTGGCAGCATGCGTTACCCTGTCCCCTTCTCTCCCTGGTGCAGGGACCCCGAGGGACTCAGAGGAGGAGGAATGGGTGGATGTGGCCACAGAGGATGCTTCTCTCAAAAACATCCGAGAGCAGCTCCAGGGCCGAGAAAAGGTGCAAAGGTTCCCCAGCTGTGCTGGGACCGAGATTGTCCTGCCCCTTCCCAGCACCCTGACCCTCTTCAGAGGGTCTTGTCTCTGATGATCCACCCAGCTCTAATGGGGACCTTTCTCTACCATGATCTGGGACCCCCAAGATGGGGGTATTTGTCACAAACCAGCTGGGTCTCCTCCCCCCACAGGTACTGTCCCAGGTCCTGACCCTGCTTGTGTAGGAGTTGTGGGTGATTTGGACAATGGGCGGGTCCCCACTATCCCCCATTCAGGCCTGAGTCCTGCAGCTGGTGTGGGTGGGGCAGGGAGGTCCCTGGCTAATTGACTCTCTCTCCCCTAACCCCACTCCTGGTGGGTGCAGGATGAGGCCTAGCAGCTCATGTTCCTGCACGCCATCCACCTGAGTGTCTCCCTGCACAGCAGAGAGGGCAGGACACATTGGAACCGCACTGCTGCAAGGCGGCTGTGGTGGAGAGGATTGTGGTGAGTGAGGCGCGGTGCCCAGCAGCTGGAGGGAGGACAGAGACATGGGAGGGGCAGGGGTCTCCCCGGGCCAATGGATGGGGGATGGCTGGTGCTGGAGGGGCAGCTGAGGGCAGGGATTGCTGGGGCTGAAGATTGGGGAGAAGAGACAGGAGAAATTCTGAGATTGGTCACTAGTGGGCAGGAATCGGAGGAGCGGGAGGCAGGTGGAGGGATCCTGCTGGCTGTGTGGGGTGCTGCCTGTGTAATCTCCTCACTGGCAAGTGTCAGTGAGGCCAGAATCTCACACGCTCCTTTGTCTCCTTTAGTTCTCACAGGAGCTCATTGAGGCGCTGCCTGATAACTCTCCACCCAGCGGCGTCCTCGCTAACTCCCTGATTGCTGTGGGCAACCTCAGGTACCGAGACCCTCCCGCCCGGTTCCCCTAACCCCGGTGCTGCTCAGGCCCAGGGCTGGGAGTCACTGCCCCTCCCACTCCCAGCTCACCTCCCAAGGGTGACACCTGTGGCAGAGGTGGTGGGAAGGTTCACTCTCTCCTGGCTGGGCTGTTCTTTTCACTCCAGTAACATTGCAATGGCTTTGGGGAGAGGCTCACTCCCAGGATCAGATACAGGAGGGGCAGCAGGGTCCAGGGAACAGGCGCTATTCCTGCCCTGCCACAGTGTGTCTGGGAAACCTTGGCCTTATCATTGGTGCCTCAGTTTCCATTTTCGCCAGCCTCTGCCTAGTTCCCTGCAGCTTCGCGGCCATGTTGGTGCCAGTCCCACCCCCGCACTGCACAGTCTAATACCGGCTCCTCTCTCTTCCCAGCACCATGACACCTGCCCTTGAGCCAGAGCTAGAGACCCATCTCCTTCGAGCTGCCCTGCATACTGTCTTCACCCTGGGCATGCAGAAGGACACCTCCCAAGTCCAGGTAGATCATGCTAAAGTCATGGATTGAAGAGCCAGCTGTCATCCTGCCATGAATCCTGGCTAATTGCCAGCAGTGGGATGTGAATGCGAGAGGCCAAGATATGTTTTGGGGGGTCTCACCAGTGCTTCCCAGGGACCCCTCTTCCCATCCCGTGGCAGGTGTAGCCCCACTTTCCCTAACTCTGACCCATGGCTCTCCCTTGCTTTGCAGGATCTGCATAGGGTCTTGCCACACCTTGTGGATGCCATGCTGAGGAACCTGCTGGCAGAGTCCCCAGACACCGACAGGCTCCACTGCATCTTGGAGGTGAGCCCGATGAGAGGGGTGGGGGCAATTTTTCCTTCACTCTTAGATCCATTTTCCAGTCTGTCCTCCTAGCTGGGTCCCCAGTAGCCCGTCCTCGGTCAGGGCCGTCAGTGCAATGCAGTGTCAGGCCCTTCCTCCTTGAAGGTCAGGGGAAGGAGCTGGGACTTCAAGCCAGAGCTCTGCCTGGTTCTGTTGAGCACTAACCACAGGGCCCCTGGCTGGCTTGGGGAGTGAGAGTCTGAACCCCTCCTGTGAGATCCAGAAGATGGTCCTCAGAGAAGAGTCACAGGCTCCTTCCTAGAGAAACAGAAGGACCCCAGAGAATCAGCCCTTCTCTCTGATGGGCCCTGAGATTCCTGGGGGGATTGTGCTGACACTCAGTCCCTTCACCCAACCAAGGACTCGAGAGGCAGGGAGGGGTGGGGATCCGTCTCCTTCCTGGTGAGCTGTTCAGGAATCAGGCGTTCAGGGAGGATGGGACCAGCCCCGACACCGAACATTGTTCCAGTCTACAGAGACAATGACAAGTTGTGACCTGCAGGATACAAGCATCGTCCTGGGCGCAACAATCCCCTTCTAAAGCTCTGCAATCAATGAATCAGATATGCCATCCTGCGCACAATGTCTCAGCCCCCTGGAGATTGGGGAGGGGGGGGTTTCATTTGCACAACACGTGCACCTGCCCGTTGATCCTGAGCTGCCTCCTTTCCCCGCAGCACATAACTACTGGATGGTGTCCAGGGTGTCGCAGGAGAGAGCCAAGGCCATTAGGAGCAGCACGGCCCTGCTCCGACTCACCATCACCCTCCCTGAGTTTGATGTAAGTGACCTCTGACTCCAGGCGTAGGCGGGCTGGCTCCAACTGGCTGTAGGATCTGCTGCTGAAGGGGCTGTGGGTTAAGAGTGTTCCTCTTGGGGAGGCAGAGGCAGAGCAGAGCTTAGCTGGAGTCAAGTTCTTCGTGTCCTGGTTAAGTGGTGACTGGGCTTTTAAGGGGACCATGCTCCAGGTTCATGCCTTCCTGTCATCCTGGAGCAGCTGGGGAAGCAAGTCCTCATGGAGGGCCCTGCCCATATCCCTGTTCTCCAGGCTCCCTTGGGGGCAGAGGAAATTAAGGGTCTAGCTCTACCTTCTATCCTCTAGCATCTCCTGCAGAGGGGCTGAGGGGAAAAAGAGAGTCCTGGCCCACGGGGGACTGGGAGCTGACAGGAAAATGCTGATGGAGTCCCCTCTCCCTCTCCCTTCCATTAGAACTCAGCAGAATTCCCCAGGCTGGGTCACCACGTGGCACAGCTGGCTCTGTTGATCAGTGACCCAGCCAAGGACATCAGCCGGCAGGCCAGGGAGGGGGTTTACCGGTTCTACCAGCTGCTGCTGCACCAGAGGGGTAAGGAACCCAGTTGGGAAATGGCACCCGATAGAAGAGTGAGACTGGGACCCCAGCCAATTTCTCTCAGACTGACCCCGGCTGGAGGATGAGTCTCTGTCTGTCTCTTTCTCTGTTCTACACCCCTCCCCTGCAATTCTGTTGGGCCAGGCACGCAGCGAGCACTCTGCCCACTGTGCAGCCACCAATGGGATTGGAAGGACACAAGCACTGCTACCAGAATGACAAATGTGTGTGTGTCTCTCTTTCCCAGGGCTGAGCGTCCATGAGGCCGAAGACCTGTGGTGCTGGGACTGGCATCAGGAGAGCAGGCTCCTGGGCTACAGGAACACAGCCAGGATGGGGGAGGTAAGGACACTCTGCCAGGGCATGAGACAGCTCAGGGAGTGGGGGTGGCTGGGTCCCCTGCAGTGGCTCCTCCTGGAGCCACTAGATGGAGATGCCGTTCTAGCCCCAGGAGTTGGAGCCTGGCTCTGGGCAATCTGCTAATGCCTCGCATCCTGTTGGTTTTAGGTCTTGGAAAGTTCTTCTCGGAAGGGCAGAGAAGATTCTTCCTCCGGACGGCAGTGCTGGCCATCCACAACCCCCTGCTACATGTCAACCAGACTGGGCTGGTCCTGGCCTACTCCCTCCTGGGGGAAGCCCAAGAGCTGATGGGGGACAAGGTAAGCAGCTGCATCGGGAGATTGGGGCTGTGCCCAGGCCTCATACCCATCCTATTGCCATTCGCTGGCCTGGCAGCAAGGAGCCTGGTGGGGAATGAGAGTGAGAGCAGGTGCTACTGGGAAGGGAGATGAATTCAACTCCATGAGCAGGAGGGAACCAGCTTGTCCATGGTGCAGCTCCAACACAGCTCTTTAGCAAGGCTAATTAATGACAAGCATTAACTCATCATGGACTTATGTTCCAAGGGAACGGTGCGTTCGCTGTCGGGAAGAGTAGACAAGTCCCCTAAGTGCCCTCTGCGAGCCTCTCCTGTCCCAGAGGGCCTCACCTAGTTCCCAGTGGCCTAGTGTCCATGTCAACCAAGCCACCACCTATGGAGAACAGCAGAATTCAGTCAGCAGGGGCTGCTAATCTGCCCCATTCACCAGGGCTGCCATCCTGTGGCTTCAGCATTAGTGTCTGGGATGACTTGGGGCAAGATCTCCACCTCCCCGCAACCCATTTCATTGCTGACAGAATCCCTCCTGACCCTCCTGCTAGAGCCCCCTCCCTGTCCAACCTGGGTGGGGCTGGAGGAGAGGGTTCTGAGAAGTCGAGCTGTGGTTTGGAGGTGGAACAGCTGTCAAGGGCACTGAGAGGGAGGTGGCAGGAGCTCACGCTACATAGAGGGGGGTTGGCACTGGAGGTTACTAGAAAGGACAACAAGACTCCATTCTGGCGGTCAGGAGGTGAATCCATTCCTCTGAGGTGGGCAGGTGCTGGGTGGAAATGCTGTTGTTTCCAGATGCCCTTAATTCCACCTGATTCCTCGGGGCGTTTGAGTCTCTGACAGGTTCTCGTTCCCTTGCAGCAGGAGGACGTCACGGCCAAAGTGATGCACCAGCTCTGCATCATCCGGCTCTTGTGCCAGGTGCCTGAGGCACTGCAGGGACTGTGCCTCTGAGGCCACCAGCAACTCCCGCTCCCTGCTGCAGGTACTGCTCTGGCTCACTGTAAATGGGGAGCTAGTGGAAGGGGAAATGGAGCCCCCTGGCACTCACTAAAAGTGAAATTGGTGGATTCTCCATCACTTAATTTCATTGATGTCATTTTATGAAGACTAGATGCCTTTCTAGAATGTGTTTGCCCAAAAAGTGACTATTGTTCTACATAGGAAGCCTGTGATATGCAGGGGGTTAGATTAGATGCCCTAAAGGTCTCTTCTAGCCATAAAGTCTACTAATTTCGGAAAAACTGAGTGTAGCATTGGGAGCAGCCTCTGATGTTTTACTGTCTAGCCAGCTTGCTTCCTAGAATGAACACTCATTGAGTGGGGTGATCCACAGGGAGTAGCTCAAACCTCCAAAATGTCTGGCCAGCGGCAGGACATTAGCACTTCAGGGGATGGGTGGTTGTGGCAGTGACATCACAAAGGCCTTTTGCAGGACCTCAGCCTATTGGTCAAAGGTGGTGGGGTTGTGGTGACCTCACAGAGAGATGCTGACATCAGCCAGGCAGGATAGGGGCGCAGAGCCAGGAAAACCTCGGAGACCCCTGTGGCTTAGCTTCAGCATTCTCCTTCTCGAGGTCTCTCTTTGAGAGAGTATTAGGGTTCATGTAGGTGAGTGCGAGGAGGAGCCGCTTTCGAGTTTTCTCCTTTCCTTTTACTGATTTGACTAGAAAACAGATGTCCCTGTTTAGAAGGTAAGAGTCTCCAAGAGGTTTTGGAACCTGTTCAGTCTGATCCACCTGGTGCCAGCTGAATTCTAGGCATGGAAAACACTAGTTTAAGGTGGCAGAATTTTATAGCCCACCTGGGATTTTGTCCCGTGGAATCACTGGGGACATTAGGGTTTGTCCTTTTCGTTTTACCGTTTCCTCCATCCCTCCTTCCTTTCTCTTCATCTCTTACTTCTTTTGTCCTTTCTTCTGTTCCCCTCCCACCACCAGGAGGTGTGTGTGTGTTTTTGTGTGTGTGTGGTGTGTGTATGTGTTGCTGGGGGTGCTCTGCATCTCCCATTGTGGGAGGTCCATCCAAAAATGTGGGGTTGAAATAGTCCTAGGACAGGGATCCCTACCGGTGACCTGGGCCTTCCTTTGGGCTCTCTGGTGAGAACTCTCAGCGTCCCGCCCCTCCATCTCTACCCTGATTGGCTGAGCAGGGGGTTATTGACAGGGAGGAGACTCAGGTCCTTTTTGCTCTCTTTTAAGAACAAGTAAAGAAGTCATAACCAGTCATCTTTTTGACGAATTTTGCTGCTTCTCTGCATTAATTGTCTCTGCGCAGTTCATGAACTGTTGTTGGTCTGGAGCTCATTTGAGAGCACTTTATTCAGGTTATTCAATGTATGAAGTTCAAGATCCGATGGTTAGATTGAAAGTCAGGGCTCTTGGGTCCTATTCCCAACTCTGCCACTGACTGGCTGTGTGACCTAAGACAAGTCAATTCTCCTTTCTCGGCCTTAGCTTCTCCCCCTTTCAAGTAGGGATAACAATCCGCTTCTATCTACCTCAGCGTAGGTGGAGGATGGGGATCCATTGGAGAGTGTCACTAGGAGCACTGCATAATATGCGGTGTCCTATCCCGTTTATTCAGATCAGATTATGACGGAATAGAATAGCTGAAATATTTTATTTTTTTTGTATTTTATTATTTTGAAATTGTTAAGTGCAGCAGGCTCCAGGAAGGTGTGTAAAGTGCCGGGATGTCAGGAGCTGGGATGCACTGTCACCCCTGCACTAGGGCAGTGTTCTGCACCCCCTGCTGCTGGCTGAATTTCTCTGTCCCTTGGCAATAAGACAGACTCTTGTTTTCACAGCCAGTCGATCGCCCAGTGTCATCACCCTGCCTGCTGGCTGGGCAGGGTAACTCCTCAGGTCACCACCCTCTCCAGCCTGCCTTGGGCTTGGAGAGTGAGGAGGAGGGCGAGGGACAGCTGGCGACCCTGAACATCCCCGATCCATCGCTCCATCACCCAGAGCAAGTGAGTGGCATTAGGGTTCCTCTGTGGCGTCCCCTGTCTGTCTGGAGAGAGGCAGAAAGATGGGGAGAGAATCTCTCCCAAAGGAGATTGGATTTGCAATCCATGGGAGCAGATCATGCAATGAACTCCTGCCAGTGTGTGTAGATTGCACTCCCTGCACCCCTGTGCGGGGAGAAGAAGCTGCTCTGGCTGGGGCAGGGATGGGGAGGGACCAAAAGGCTGGTTAGTGAGAGGCTGCCTTGACCCCAGACTCACGCCTGCTCCCCGCTCGGTTCCAGGCTATCCAGGCTCCTGAGGAGGTTCAGGAAGAAGGCTCTGCACGTGGCCTCAGAGCCTGAGGGAAGCAGCTGCCATCTTCCCCAGGAGCAGAGCGGCCTCTCCGTCCCTGCTGGCGGGGAAGGAGCTCCCAGCCGAGAGAGAAGGTGGAAATGCCCAGCCTTCTGGCAGAGGAAACCCGCTCACGGTGCAGGCACTGAGGTGAGAGAGCCACCGGCCAGGCCGAAATGGAGCTGGCCCAGAATGCGGTTGGGCAGGCAGGACCCAGCCCAGAAGGGGAGCCGGGCAGGGTGGCTGTGGGGCTTGTTGTGTGGGAAGCACCGGCCCCAAGAGCCCAGCCCCGGTTCCCAGCAGGAGTCATCGCCCTGCCCGGTCCCTGAGGACCTTCCAGCCTCCCCACGGCAGGAGTTGGAGGATCCCTGTCGCAGCACCAGCAGCTCGGCCCGCTCCCCATGGGACAGCAGCAGCATCTGGGACTCAGGCAGCAGCGAGGCCGATGGGCGCTGCTGCTTTGTTCTAGGTGAGGAGCCAGGCTGGGCTCAGGGAGGGGTGAGGAGGGGGCTGTGAACACCCTGGGCCACGCACTCGACCAGTGCTATGGGTGCGGGTCCCCAGCCCAGGTGTCTGGCCTGAGCCACGTGAACCCCACTGACACTAGATGCTGCCACTCTGGTGGTTGATGCTCCAGTTGGGTGGCGGGAGGGGAAGGCATCCCAGGGAGTCCAGAAGAGTGTGGGGGGTCTCTTTCCTATGGGCTCCTGAAGGAGTTGGCGGCTGAAGGCATCACTGAGAGGGGGGAGTGTGGGGCCCAATCTGCCCTGGGTCCCGGAGGTGGGAAGGGGTCACATTGCCCCACCGTGCCCCTGTCCTTCCCCCGAGTGGCAGCAGGTGTCACCTTGTCCACTTCTCTCCCTGGTGCAGGGACCCCCAGGGACTCAGAGGACGAGGAGGAAGAATGGGTGGACGTGGCCACAGAGGAGGCTGCTCTCAAAAACATCTGAGAGCAGCTCCAGAGCACGAGAAAGAACCTCTTTTGAGTTTTCTCCTTTCTTTTACTGGTTTTACTAGAAAACATACGTCCCTGTTTAGAAGGTAAGAGCCTCCGAGAGGTTTGGAACCTATCCTTTTTGTTTTATCTCTTCTTCCATCCCTCCTTCCTTTCTCTTCATCTCTTACTTCTTTTGTCCTTTCTCCTGTTCCCCTCCCACCACCAGGAGAGGTGTGTGTGTGTGTGTGTTGCTGGGGGTACTCTTCATCTCCCATTGTGGGAGGTCCATCGAAAAATGTGGGGTTGAAATAGTGCTTGGACCCCACTGACACTAGATGCTGCGATCCTGTGGCTTAGCATTAGTGTCTGGGATGACTTGGGGCAAGATCTCAACCTCCCCGCAACCCACTTCACTGCTGCCAGAATCCCTCCTAACCCCCCTGCTAGAGCCCCCTCCCTGCCCAACCTGGGTGGGGGTGGGAGGAGAGGGTTCTGAAGACTCAAGCTGTGGTTTGTTTGGAGGTGGATCAGCTGTCAAGGGCACTGAGGCGGAGGTGGCAGGAGCTCACCCTACAAGGAGAGGGGTTGCAACTGGAGGTTACTAGAAAGGAGAACAATCTCCATTCTGGGGGTCAGGAGGTGAATCCATCCCTCTGAGGTGGGCATGCTGTGTGGAAATGCATGCTGCTGGTTACAGGTGCTCTTAATTCCCCCTGATTTCTCGGGGCGTTTGAGTCTCTGACAGGTTCTCGTTCCCTTGCAGCAGGAGGACGTCACGGCCAAAGTGATTCACCAGCTCCGCATCATCCGGCACTTACGCCAGGTGCCTGAGGCACTGCAGGGGCTGTGCCTCTGAGGCCACCAGCAACTCCCGCTCCCTGCTGCAGGTACTGCTCTGGCTCACTGTAAATGGGGAGCTAGTGGAAGGGGAAATGGAGCCCCCTGGCACTCACTAAAAGGGAAAGTGGTGGATTCTCCATCTCTTGATGTCATTTAATGAAGACTAGATGCCTTTCTGGAATGTGTGTGCCCAAAAAGTAACTATTGTACTATACAGGAAGCCTATGATATGCAGGGGGTTAGATTAGATGCTCTAAAGGTCTCTTCTGGCCATAAAGTCTACTAATTTTGTTAAAACTGAGTGTAGCATTGGGAGCAGCCTCTGATGTTTTACTGTCTAGCCGGCTTGCTTCCTAGAATGAACACTCATTGAGTGGGGTGATCTGCAGAGAGTAGCTCAAACCTTCAAAGTGTGTGGCCAGTGGCAGGATATTAGTACTTCAGGAGATGGGTGTGTGTGGCAGTGACATCACAAAGGCCTTTTGCAGGACCTCAGCCTATTGGTCAAAGGTGGTGGGGAAGTGGTGACCTCACAGAGAGATGCTGACATGAGCCAGGCAGGACAGGGGCGCAGGGCCAGGGAAACCTCGGAGACCCCTGTGGCTTAGCTTCAGCATTCTCCTTCTCGAGGTCTCTCTTTGAGAGAGTATTAGGGTTCATGTAGGTGAGTGCGAGGAGGAGCCTCTTTCGAGTTTTCTCCTTTCCTTTTACTGATTTTACTAGAAAACAGATGTCCCTGTTTAGAAGGTAAGAGTCTCCGAGAGGTTTTGGAACCTGTTCAGTCTGATCTACCTGGTGCCAGCTGAATTCTAGGCATGGAAAACACTAGTTTAAGGTGGCAGAATTTTATTCCCCACCTGGGATTTTGTCCCGTAGAATCACTGGGGACATTAGGGTTTGTCTATTTTGTTTTACCTTTTCCTCCATCCCTCCTTCCTTTCTCTTCATCTCTTACTTCTTTTGTCCTTTCTTCTGTTCCCTTCCCACCACCAGGGGGTAGGTGTGTGTGTGTTTTTGTGTGTGTGTGGTGTGTATATGTGTTGCTGGGGGTGCTCTGCATCTCCCATTGTGGGAGGTCCATCCAAAAATGTGGGGTTGAAATAGTGCTTGGACCCCACTGACATTAGATGCTGCCACTTTGGTCGTTGATGCTCCAGTTGGGTGGGGGGTGGGGAAGGCACCTCCTAGGGAGTCCAGGACAGTGTGTGTGGGTCTCTTTGCTAAGAGCTGCTGAAGGAGTTGGGGGCTGAAGGCATCACTGAGAGGGGGGAGTGTGGGCCCAATCTGCCCTGGGTCCCGGAGGTGGGAAGGGGGCACATTGCCCCACCATGCTCCTGTGCTTTCCCCAAGTGGCAGCACGCGTTACCCTGTCCCCTTCTCTCCCTGGTGCAGGGACCCCCAGGGACTCGGAGGAGGAGGAGGAGGAATGGGTGGACGTGGCCACAGAGGATGCTTCTCTCAAAAACATCCGAGAGCAGCTCCAGGGCCGAGAAAAGGTGCAAAGGTTCCCCAGCTGTGCTGGAACCGAGATTGTCCTGCCCCTTCCCAGCACCCTGACCCTCTTCAGAGGGTCTTGTCTCTGATGATCCACCCAGCCCTAATGGGGACCTTTCTCTACCATGATCTGGGACCCCCAAGATGGGGGTATTTGTCACAAACCAGCTGGGTCTCCTCCCCCCACAGGTACTGTCCCAGGTCCTGACCCTGCTTGTGTAGGAGTTGTGGGTGATTTGGACAGTGGGCGGGTCCCCACTATCCCCCATTCAGGCCTGAGTCCTGCAGCTGGTGTGGGTGGGGCAGGGAGGTCCCTGGCTAATTGACTCTCTCTCCCCTAACCCCACTCCTGGTGGGTGCAGGATGAGGCCTAGCAGCTCATGTTCCTGCACGCCATCCACCTGAGTGTCTCCCTGCACAGCAGAGAGGGCAGGACACATTGGAGCCGCACTGCTGCAAGGCGGCTGTGGTGGAGAGGATTGTGGTGAGTGAGGCGCGGTGCCCAGCAGCTGGAGGGAGGACAGAGACATGGGAGGGGCAGGGGTCTCCCCGGGCCAATGGATGGGGGATGGCTGGTGCTGGAGGGGCAGCTGAGGGCAGGGATTGCTGGGGCTGAAGATTGGGGAGAAGAGACAGGAGAAATTCTGAGATTGGTCACTAGTGGGCAGGAATCGGAGGAGCGGGAGGCAGGTGGAGGGATCCTGCTGGCTGTGTGGGGTGCTGCCTGTGTAATCTCCTCACTGGCAAGTGTCAGTGAGGCCAGAATCTCACACGCTCCTTTGTCTCCTTTAGGTCTCACAGGAGCTCATTGAGGCGCTGCCTGATAACTCTCCACCCAGTGGCGTCCTCGCTAACTCCCTGATTGCTGTGGGCAACCTCAGGTACCGAGACCCTCCCGCCCGGTTCCCCTAACCCCGGTGCTGCTCAGGCCCAGGGCTGGGAGTCACTGCCCCTCCCACTCCCAGCTCACCTCCCAAGGGTGACACCTGTGGCAGAGGTGGTGGGAAGGTTCACTCTCTCCTGGCTGGGCTGTTCTTTTCACTCCAGTAACATTGCAATGGCTTTGGGGAGAGGCTCACTCCCAGGATCAGATACAGGAGGGGCAGCAGGGTCCAGGGAACAGGCGCTATTCCTGCCCTGCCACAGTGTGTCTGGGAAACCTTGGCCTTATCATTGGTGCCTCAGTTTCCATTTTCGCCAGCCTCTGCCTAGTTCCCTGCAGCTTCGCGGCCGTGTTGGTGCCAGTCCCACCCCCGCACTGCACAGTCTAATACCGGCTCCTCTCTCTTCCCAGCACCATGACACCTGCCCTTGAGCCAGAGCTAGAGACCCATCTCCTTCGAGCTGCCCTGCATGCTGTCTTCACCCTGGGCACGCAGAAGGACACCTCCCAAGTCCAGGTAGATCATGCTAAAGTCATGGATTGAAGAGCCAGCTGTCATCCTGCCATGAATCCTGGCTAATTGCCAGCAGTGGGATGTGAATGCGAGAGGCCAAGATATGTTTTGGGGGGTCTCACCAGTGCTTCCCAGGGACCCCTCTTCCCATCCCGTGGCAGGTGTAGCCCCACTTTCCCTACCTCTGACCCATGGCTCTCCCTTGCTTTGCAGGATCTGCATAGGGTCTTGCCACACCTTGTGGATGCCATGCTGAGGAACCTGCTGTCAGAGTCCCCAGACACCGCCAGGCTCCACTGCATCTTGGAGGTGAGCCCGATGAGAGGGGTGGGGGCAATTTTTCCTTCACTCTTAGATCCATTTTCCAGTCTGTCCTCCTAGCTGGGTCCCCAGTAGCCCGTCCTCGGTCAGGGCCGTCAGTGCAATGCAGTGTCAGGCCCTTCCTCCTTGAAGGTCAGGGGAAGGAGCTGGGACTTCAAGCCAGAGCTCTGCCTGGTTCTGTTGAGCACTAACCACAGGGCCCCTGGCTGGCTTGGGGAGTGAGAGTCTGAACCCCTCCTGTGAGATCCAGAAGATGGTCCTCAGAGAAGAGTCACAGGCTCCTTCCTAGAGAAACAGAAGGACCCCAGAGAATCAGCCCTTCTCTCTGATGGGCCCTGAGATTCCTGGGGGGATTGTGCTGACACTCAGTCCCTTCACCCAACCAAGGACTCGAGAGGCAGGGAGGGGTGGGGATCCGTCTCCTTCCTGGTGAGCTGTTCAGGAATCAGGCGTTCAGGGAGGATGGGACCAGTCCCGACACTGAACATTGTTCCAGTCTACAGAGACAATGACAAGTTGTGACCTGCAGGATACAAGCATCGTCCTGGGCACAACAATCCCCTTCTAAAGCTCTGCAATCAACGAATCAGATATGCCATCCTGCGCACAATGTCTCAGCCCCCTGGAGATTGGGGAGGGGGGGGGTTCATTTGCACAACACGTGCACCTGCCCATTGATCCTGAGCTGCCTCCTTTCCCCGCAGCACATAACTACTGGATGGTGTCCAGGGTGTCGCAGGAGAGAGCCAAGGCCATTAGGAGCAGCACGGCCCTGCTCCGACTCACCATCACCCTCCCTGAGTTTGATGTAAGTGACCTCTGACTCCAGGCGTAGGCGGGCTGGCTCCAACTGGCTGTAGGATCTGCTGCTGAAGGGGCTGTGGGTTAAGAGTGTTCCTCTTGGGGAGGCAGAGGCAGAGCAGAGCTTAGCTGGAGTCAAGTTCTTCGTGTCCTGGTTAAGTGGTGACTGGGCTTTTAAGGGGACCATGCTCCAGGTTCATGCCTTCCTGTCATCCTGGAGCAGCTGGGGAAGCAAGTCCTCATGGAGGGCCCTGCCCATATCCCTGTTCTCCAGGCTCCCTTGGGGGCAGAGGAAATTAAGGGTCTAGCTCTACCTTCTATCCTCTAGCATCTCCTGCAGAGGGGCTGAGGGGAAAAAGAGAGTCCTGGCCCACGGGGGACTGGGAGCTGACAGGAAAATGCTGATGGGGAGTCCCCTCTCCCTCTCCCTTCCATTAGAACTCAGCAGAATTCCCCAGGCTGGGTCACCACGTGGCACAGCTGGCTCTGTTGATCAGTGACCCAGCCCAGGACATCAGCCGGCAGGCCAGGGAGGGGGTTTACCGGTTCTACCAGCTGCTGCTGCACCAGAGGGGTAAGGAACCCAGCTGGGAAATGGCACCCGATAGAAGAGTGAGACTGGGACCCCAGCCAATTTCTCTCAGACTGACCCCAGCTGGAGGATGAGTCTCTGTCTGTCTCTTTCTCTGTTCTACACCCCTCCCCTGCAATTCTGTTGGGCCAGGCACGCAGCGAGGACTCTGCCCACTGTGCAGCCACCAATGGGATTGGAAGGACATAAGCACTGCTACCAGAATGACAAATGTGTGTGTGTCTCTCTTTCCCAGGGCTGAGCATCCACGAGGCCGAAGACCTGTGGTGCTGGGACTGGCACCAGGAGAGCAGGCTCCTGGGCTACAGGAACACAGCCAGGATGGGGGAGGTAAGGACACTCTGCCAGGGCATGAGACCACTCAGGGAGTGGGGGTGGCTGGGTCCCCTGCAGTGGCTGCCTCCTGGAGCCACTAGATGGAGATGCCGTTCTAGCCCCAGGAGTTGGAGCCTGGCTCTGGGCAATCTGCTAATGCCTCGCATCCTGTTGGTTTTAGGTCTTGGAAAGTTCTTCTCGGAAGGGCAGAGAAGATTCTTCCTCCGGACGGCAGTGCTGGCCATCCACAACCCCCTGCTACATGTCAACCAGACTGGGCTGGTCCTGGCCTACTCCCTCCTGGGGGAAGCCCAAGAGCTGATGGGGGACAAGGTAAGCAGCTGCATCGGGAGATTGGGGCTGTGCCCAGGCCTCATACCCATCCTATTGCCATTCGCTGGCCTGGCAGCAAGGAGCCTGGTGGGGAATGAGAGTGAGAGCAGGTGCTACTGGGAAGGGAGATGAATTCAACTCCATGAGCAGGAGGGAACCAGCTTGTCCATGGTGCAGCTCCAACACAGCTCTTTAGCAAGGCTAATTAATGACAAGCATTAACTCATCATGGACTTATGTTCCAAGGGAACGGTGCGTTCGCTGTCGGGAAGAGTAGACAAGTCCCCTAAGTGCCCTCTGCGAGCCTCTCCTGTCCCAGAGGGCCTCACCTAGTTCCCAGTGGCCTAGTGTCCATGTCAACCAAGCCACCACCTATGGAGAACAGCAGAATTCAGTCAGCAGGGGCTGCTAATCTGCCCCATTCGCCAGGGCTGCCATCCTGTGGCTTCAGCATTAGTGTCTGGGATGACTTGGGGCAAGATCTCCACCTCCCCGCAACCCATTTCATTGCTGACAGAATCCCTCCTGACCCTCCTGCTAGAGCCCCCTCCCTGTCCAACCTGGGTGGGGCTGGAGGAGAGGGTTCTGAGAAGTCGAGCTGTGGTTTGGAGGTGGAACAGCTGTCAAGGGCACTGAGAGGGAGGTGGCAGGAGCTCACGCTACATAGAGGGGGGTTGGCACTGGAGGTTACTAGAAAGGACAACAAGACTCCATTCTGGCGGTCAGGAGGTGAATCCATTCCTCTGAGGTGGGCAGGTGCTGGGTGGAAATGCTGTTGTTTCCAGATGCCCTTAATTCCACCTGATTCCTCGGGGCGTTTGAGTCTCTGACAGGTTCTCGTTCCCTTGCAGCAGGAGGACGTCACGGCCAAAGTGATGCACCAGCTCTGCATCATCCGGCTCTTGCGCCAGGTGCCTGAGGCACTGCAGGGACTGTGCCTCTGAGGCCACCAGCAACTCCCGCTCCCTGCTGCAGGTACTGCTCTGGCTCACTGTAAATGGGGAGCTAGTGGAAGGGGAAATGGAGCCCCCTGGCACTCACTAAAAGTGAAATTGGTGGATTCTCCATCACTTAATTTCATTGATGTCATTTTATGAAGACTAGATGCCTTTCTAGAATGTGTTTGCCCAAAAAGTGACTATTGTTCTACATAGGAAGCCTGTGATATGCGGGGGTTAGATTAGATGCATTAAAGGTCTCTTCTGGCCATAAAGTCTACTAATTTCGGAAAAACTGAGTGTAGCATTGGGAGCAGCCTCTGATGTTTTACTGTCTAGCCGGCTTGCTTCCTAGAATGAACACTCATTGAGTGGGGTGATCCACAGGGAGTAGCTCAAACCTCCAAAATGTCTGGCCAGCGGCAGGACATTAGCACTTCAGGGGATGGGTGGTTGTGGCAGTGACATCACAAAGGCCTTTTGCAGGACCTCAGCCTATTGGTCAAAGGTGGTGGGGTGGTGGTGACCTCACAGAGAGATGCTGACATCAGCCAGGCAGGACAGGGGCGCAGGGCCAGGGAAACCTGGGAGACCCCTGTGGCTTTGCTTCAGCAAGTCTCCTTCTCGAGGTCTCTCTTTGAGGACTGAGAGAGTATTAGGGTTCACGTACGTGAGCGCGAGAAGGAGCCTCTTTCGAGTTTTCTCCTTTCCTTTTACTGATTTTACTAGAAAACAGATGTCCCTGTTGAGAAGGTAAGAACCTCCGAGAGGTTTGGAACCTGTTCAGTCTGATCCGTCCGGTGCCAGCTGAATTCTAGGCATGGAAAACACTAGTTTAAGGTGGCAGAATTTTATTCCCCACCTGGGATTTTGTCCCATATCACTGGAGACATTAGGGTTTGTCCTTTTTGTTTTACCTTTTCCACTATCCCTCCTTCCTTTCTCTTCATCTCTTACTTCTTTTGTCCTTTCTCCTGTTCCCCTCCCACCACCAGGAGGGGTGAGGCGGGCTGGCTCCAACTGGCTGTAGGATCTGCTGCTGCAGGGGTTGTGGGTTAGGGGTGTTCCTCTTGGGGAGGCAGAGGCAGAGCAGAGAATGAGCTTGGGTAGAGTCAAGTTCTTCTTGTCCTGGTTAAGTGGTGACTGGGCTTTTAAGGGGACCATGCTGATCGTCCACACACACACCCTGCCGAGTGCTGCAGGGAGGTGAAGGAGGAAACGGTTGGCACAGAGATGAAGCAGACTGAAGTAGGGACAAACACAAGGGTGGAGCAGTCCATGGTGGGTTCCTGTGCGCTGCCCTGAAGGGAGTATAGAGCATGGGCCTGGGGAAGGCCAAAACTCATATCCATGTAGATCATCAACCTACTCCTCTGTCCCAAGGGCCAGGAAGGCCTCTGGTTTTTGCTCTCTTCAGTAGCTGGAGCTGCTCTGATTTGGGGGTGGGGTGGGCAGAGGTGGGAAGAGGCCATAGGATTTAATCAAGTGTCAGGGGGAGACTCCCCCTCTGCGGGAGATTATGTTGCCCCTCTGTGGGGAATCCCTTCCTTGCAGATGCTGGACTCTGCCAGGAAGCCCAGCTCCCATCCCTAGCAGCTTGGCTGTTCCCTACCTGCTGTGTACCAGGCCCTCTGCAGAGAGCTGCTCTGGGCAAGGACTGCAGAGCCAGCTGTCATCCTGGTAGGTGTAGCCCCAGGTTCCATAACCCTGACCCATGGTCTCCCTCCGCTGGCAGGCTCTGAAGAAGGCCTGCCCAGAGACATGGATGCCATGCTGAAGAGCTTGTTGACAGCAACCCCCAGCACAGACAATCTCCAGTGCATCTTGGAGGTGAGCATAATGGTCAAGGGGAGCAGGAATTTTACCTTAGCCCTGGGGAGGCCTGGAAATGAGAGACTGGATGATCCACGTTTCCATTGTGTCCTGCTACCTGAGAGCCATCCGTGGTCAGGGCAGTCAGTGCAGGGCAGTGTTGGGGCCCTTCCACCTTCCGGGATAGAGGGAAGGCGCTGGTGCTCGACAACAGGGCTCTGCCTGGTTCTGTTGAGCACTAACTCCAAGGCCCCAGGCAGGCTTGTGGAGTGAGAGCATCAGACCCCTGTGAGGTCCAGGAGAAGGCCCTCCGAGAAGAGCACTGGCTCCTTCCTAGGAAGCTGCTGAGATTCTCAAGGAGGGATTCATCCCTTCTCTCCCATGGACACAGAGGATTGTAAGGAGCAGGGCGTTGTCCTTTATCCAACAGAGACCTGTCCTAGCTCTCACCCACAAACCTGGGAGAGAGCTGGGCACTTGACCGGATCCTACCCCTGCACTTGCCCTGGTACACTTTCTTCTCCCCTCCTGCCTTGGCTATTAGGCTATGGCTCTATGAACATGAAACAAACAGGAACTTCTTCTCTATCTCTAAGCCAAACTGATTTATCAAGTCTGACCCCTCAACATATTTCAGGCGGCGTATTTCCAGTAGATGTATAGAACTCATTATACCCCACTCAGACCTACATCACACAAGGATATTCATCACCAGAGTGTTGTCAGCTTTCCAAACATAAGAGCGGCCATACTGGGTCAGACCCAAGGTCCATCTAGCCCCATATCCTGTCTTCCGACAGTGGCCAATGCCAGGTGCCCCAGAAGAAATGAACAGAACAGGTAATGATCAAGTGGTCCATCCCCTGTCACCCATTCCCAGCTTCTGGCAAATAGAGGCTAGGGACAGCATCCTTACCCATCCTGGCTAATAGCCATTGATGGACCTATCCTCTATGAGCTTACCTAGTTCTTTGTTGAACCCTGTTATAGTCTTGGTCTTCACAACATCCTCTGGCAAGGAGTTCCACAGGTTGACTGTGTGTTGTGTGAAAAAATACTTCTTATTTTTATTTTTCAACCTGCTGCCTATTAATTTCATTTGGTGACCCCTAGTTCTTGAACGATGAGGAGTAAATAACATTTCCTTATTTACTTTCTCCACACCAGTCATGATTTCAAAGACCTCTATCATATCCCCCCCTTAGTCATCCCTTTTCTAAGATGAAAAATCCCAGTCTTCTTAATCTCTCCTCATTTGGCAGCTGTTCCATACCCCTCCAGATCCCTTTCTTGAGTGGTAACAGCTAATTTAGATCCCATCATTTTATATGTAGAGTTGGGATTGTATTTTCCAATGTGCATTTCTTTGCATTTATCAACATTGAATTCTGAACATTGAACATTGCCATTTTGTTGCCCAGTTACGCAGTTTGGTGAGATCCTTTTGTAGCTCTTTGCAGTCTGCTTGGGATTTAACTATCTTGAGTAGTTTTTTTATCATCTGCAAATTTTGCCACCTCACTGTTTACCCCTTTTTCCAGATCATTTATGAATATGTTGAACAGCACTGGTCTCAGTTCAGACCCCAGGGGGACACCACCATTTACCTCTCTCCATTCTGAAAACTGACCATTTATTCCTACCCTTGGTTTCCTATCTTTTAACCAGTTACCAATTCATGAGAGGACCGTATTAGGTACCTGTATGGTACAATAATTCTGCATTGAATCAGTTGATTCAATTGCTTATTCTTTGGGGTGCAGAGACCCTCTGTTCTCCCCCTGGGGTGACAGAACCCTGATTGTCACATCTGTCTTTCAGGCTCTGTCCCAGCCTCTCACAGAGATGTATCCTGCAGCCAACCCAGCTCAGGGAGCAGTGAGGACAGGTGATCTCATCCTGTCAACCCAAGCAACATGGGTCTCATTGAGGCTCAGATGGAAGATCCCATGCATCTTGTGGAGGTAAGAACCATTGACTCTTCCTGCCACTTGGGGCTCTTGCAACAAACGGGGCTACTGCTACATACCCTGGTTGGGAGCTTTCCCTATCCCTGGATCCCAGCCCTGGTACGGAGACCTATTTCTCATCATGATATCCTCCTTTTATTCTCAGAGGATGTGTCCAGGATCCTGGATAATGTTTTCTGCAGGAGGTTTGAACGGGGAGAGATCACTCACTGTCAGGACCCAGAGGTCTTCAACCCGGGGCTGTAGGGTTCATGGAAGCAGCCACACTCCAACCCTCCACCTGGAAGCCTGCAGAAAATTGCTTACCTAGGACCCATGAAGTTCAGCCCCAGTTTGAGGCTCCACTCCTGAGGTCCTATTGAAGGAGTCCCAGAGAAGCTAATTGGCCCTCTGGCCCTGCTTAAGGCAGCAGCAGGAAAAGGAAGCTGACTGAACACCAGGGCTGTTCCCTGTTCTGGACCATGTGCTGCCTGTTTCTGCTGCTGCTCCCCTGGCTTGATTTCGTGGCATCTGATTTGTGGTTGTGATTGCAAGTTTCTCTTGTGCTTCTGATCTTCCAGAATCCTGACCCAGCTGAGTCTCAACTCCTGTCATGTGCGTGTGGACTCTGGCTCTGACCAGTAGGTCTGGCTGCCCTTGACCGAGCCGTGACATTGTACAATTTCTCCAATGCTCTTTTTTGCTGTCCAGCAAGATACACCAGTACCTTGGCTCCCAAAGTCCTGGTTGCCTGCTATTCAAGGGCTGAGGGGTAGTGCTTGTGTTGCCCCCACCCCCACCCCAGCTGCTTTTCCTATGGGAATCTCCCTAGAGCAGAGGAGAAATCTCCTCATTTCTTAGGATCAATCCCAACAGTAATTCCACCCACCCTGGCCTCAGCTCAGCTACTTTGTTGACCTGGGATCAGGGACCACTTTTGAAGCCCTTAGCATGTGGGTGGAGGTGGGAGCAGAGGCAGAGGCTGAAGCTCCAGCAGTTTCCACCAAAGAACACCACCTTGTCTTTCTGTGGTCTGACTAGGGCTCACCATCCATCTTGGAGCTGAACACCAGATGGGAGCTGATAGATTGTCCTTGGTGGGCCATGTTCTTGTGTGTGATGGAGCTGTGTGCCAGAGAGGGCCAGGAGAAGATGCACCACGCATGGCCAGGACTGGGCTAAACAGTCTGTAATGGTAGGTGAGTCAAACCATGGCCACATATAGATACCTTAGGCATCCGTAGGGACTGAATCTGGGCCCTTCGTTGCCAAGAGCACAACTCACTCCAATTTGAGTCATTACGGTAGTGACCCCTACCAGCCCCTCTGAGGGGGTCAGTATTATCTCTGTTAGCTGGCGCACAGGGATGGAAAGCAACTGTCTGCAAGGTCACACACAACATCACTGCCAGAGGCAGGAAGGAAGCATGGTACTGATACCAGTCCAGCTCCAACCACTAGACTCCACCCGTCTCTAAAGCCAGAGAACCCCAGGAGCCCTGACTCTGACAGCTAGGCCTTAAATGACAAGACTAACCTCCCTCCCACTCAGGAAGCCATAGAAAGGGACCATCTGCTGAGCTCCCCTTTGCAATGACCCTGTCAGAGACCATTGCTAGTGGGTGCCAAGTGACTGAGCAGGGAACTCCTTGAGAGACTCCTAGAGACTTGCAGGTGTTTCACTGTGACCCTCTGGGGTCTGTGGAAAGAGAGCTGCATTGAAGAGACTCTCCTGCTCTA
The DNA here is from genome assembly GCF_028017835.1 of Emys orbicularis. Classification (NCBI taxonomy): domain Eukaryota; kingdom Metazoa; phylum Chordata; order Testudines; family Emydidae; genus Emys; species Emys orbicularis. The sequence continues at coordinate 45,166,203 of NC_088689.1, read as the reverse complement.
ACAAAGGGTTTCTATGCTCCTAGAGAGTCAGCCAGTGAGGCCAGTTTTCAGAATGTGGAAGAGCTGTTTGGCGATGGGTTGGAGGATTCACCATGTAGGTGGCAGCAGCTGCAGTGCCTGGGGTCCCCATGGGCCAAGCCTCCACTCCTGACACACTAAGCTAATTTCCCACTGCTCTCAGTGGGGCTTTGGCTTTAGCTGCTGGGCCTGCATGCCTAGACAGAGGACTCGGGTATTTCCATCATGCTGCTCAGTGGCAAATACAGCCATCCACAGAAGTGAAGAAGAATGGAAGTGAAAGAGTAAAGCTGGAGCATCCGCTGAGCTGCTGCAATCAAGTGAGCAGAGCTGGGGAGAGAAGAGGGAGAACGCGAAGGTGGCTGGTGGCAGTAAGGAGGAAAAACAGTTTGGGAGCCAGGAGCGTAGAAATAAATAGTTAATGATGAATACTGCAGGCTTTGTCTTGTGTGGTGAAGGGATGAAAATGGGTCTCTTTACTATCACACTCAACTTTAAAATAGCCTTGTACGATGAAAGGGCAGGTGTAAAAAGGTAAGAAGTCACTCTAGGGGCTTGACATCCCAGTTTCTGTCACTACTGCATGCTTCTATCAACATGATCTCAAGCCAACAAATCCCTGAGGTGGTAGCAGTAGTGAGCTCTTCTTCTCTTTTTCTGGACTAGCCACCAGAAAGAGGACACAATACATGTGGCCAAGGAAATAGAGAGGCATGGGGGTCAGTCGCAGTGTTGCCTGTTAATATGGCTCTTGTCAGGGAGCACGGCAGGTTACTTTGGACTAGGTAGGAGCCACATGTCTCCAAACCTGCACATCCCGAGGCTCCAGAGACCTCTCTTCAGATCCCAGAGCTTATGTTATGTGTCCTCTCCTGCCACACTCACCTGTTGGTGACTAATGCAGTCACAGAGTTCAGGCTCAATGTCGTGCATTCCTCTGGGCTGCAACAAGCGGGAGGACTTGAGCTGCAATGGATCCTCCTGTGCATGGGCTGAGTGGGCAACCTCCCTAATGCCATATCTGGTTTCCAGCCCATCTACACTAAGGAGGAGGTGACGGACTTACCCCAAAGGTGGGTGTGGGAAGAAGCAGAGTGAAGCGGTGATCAGAAAGCCATCCCATAGCATTCCACCTAGAGTCATTCCAACAACCACCTGGCTCCTTCCTGCTGTAGGCCGCAGCCCCTAGGTTCCATAGGGAATTTTTGAATGAACCCTCTAGAAAGCTGCCTCTGGCTCTCTACAAGCTCTCACACAGCCCTATCATGAGAGGTATGGAATAAGGTCCTGCCTCCCACAACTGCTCAGGGGAATCTTCTCAGAGAAATCACTACAGGGCGTTATGCATCTCTACAAACAGATCACTTTGCATTGTGTAGTCAAGAAGCGGCACCACTCTTTTTAGAGCAACATTAACACCCGCAGGGATTTCTGCTCTAAATACTCCGGGCCTGAGGGAAGGATTCTGTGGGAAAAGAGGCCGTTCCCTTGCTCCAATCCAGGCTCTGCTGTTCTGATGCTGCAGAGCAGATAGGGAAGGCTTTAGGGTTCCTGGAGAGCATGCTGCAACGCCAGCAATCCCATGCTGCAATGCCAGCAATCCCATTCTGCCTCAGCCCTAGGGACACGTTCTCTTTCTCCCCCGGCAGCTTCCAATGGAGGGAAGAAAGGAACACGTAAGATGGAGTCTCTCCCTGGCTTATAGATAACCCAACCTGCAGTAACCCAAGTGTGGACTCAGAGGAATGCTGTGGTGCAGTGTATGTGCCCTGCAAGACATCTCTCGTGAAGGGAAGCAACACTGCTCTTGGCACTGGAACCTGGGCAATAAGGAAGAGGAGCTGGAAATTCTCCCTGGGGTGGGGAAATGGGGAAACCCGGTGGGACGATGTGTATGACTGGAATGTTAATGGGTTACAACCCATTGAGGTAGGGGAGAGAGGATAAAAGTGGTGGGCAGGGTGGCACTTTACATTAGACCAGAGGTTCTCAAACTGTGGGTCAGGACCCCAAAGTGGGTTGCAACCCCATTTTAATGGGGTCACCAGGGCTGGCACAGATTTTTCTGGGGCCTGGGGCCAAAGCTGAAGCCCAAGCTCCACTGCCTGAGGTTGAATCCAAAGCTTGAGGGCTTCAGCCCTGGACAGTCAGGCTCAGGTTGCAGGCCCCACGTCTGGGGCTGAAGCCCTTGGGCTTCGATTTTCGCCTCCCCACGCAGGGAGATGGGGCTCGGGCTTTGGCCTTCCCCCCACACCTGGAGCGGTGGGGCTCAGAAGGGCTCAGGCTTCAGTCTCCCCTCCTGGCGTTGTTTAGTAATTTTTGTTGTCAGAAGGGAGTCGGAGTGCAGTGAAGTTTGAGAATCCCCACATTAGACACATCATTACCTGTTTTATGTTCTTGGTTATTGAGAACCCCAGGACCTCGAATGGATAGGGATCAATCTGCTAACTAACAGAGCCCAGCAGATGAACCGGTGGGGGGCTGGCACAGTTCACTGAATCCAAACCAGAGAGCAGGAAACGTTTCTCCTTTTGCACCTGTCTGTGACTTGTGGGAAGAAATTAGGTTAGCATGGGGGACTTCCTACTGGGAGACAGACAGGGGAGGTCTCCCGTAGCCAGGAGTAAATCATCCTTGGAGATTTTGAAAAATTATAAATACTTTTCTAATGCAAAGTACCCAACTAGGGGTGACTCTATTGTGGGCCTCCTTGTGGTGGATAAAGATGAACTGATCACTGGACTGGATGTTTGTGGTTGCTCTGGGGCACTGATCATGACTTGACTGTATTCAGTAAGGACCAGTAAGGAGGTTTTGGAACAAATTGATAAATTAAACAGCAATAAGTCACCAGAACCAGATGGTATTCACCCAAGAGTTCTGAAGAAACTCAAATGTGAAATTGCAGTACTACTAACTAACTGTGGTATGTAACCTATCCTTTAAATCAGCTTCCATACCAGATGTCTGGAGTATAGCTAATACGACACCAATGTTTTTAAAAGGCTCCAGAGATGCTCCCGGCAATTACAGGCCACTAAGGCTAACTTCAGTACCAGGCAAATTGGGTGAAATGATAGTAAAGAGCAGAATTATTAGACACATAGATAAACACTATTTGTTGGGGAAGAGTGAACATGGTTTTTGTAAAGGGAAATCATGCCTCACGAATCTACTAGAATTCTTTCAGGGAGTCAACAAGCATGTGGATAAAGGTGATCCAGTGCATATAGTGTACTTAGATTTTCAGAAAGCCTTTGCCAAGGTCCCTCACCAAAAGCTCTGAAGCAAAATGGGATGAGATGGAAGGTCCTCTCTGGGATAGGTAACTGGTTAAAAGGCAAGAAAGAAAGGGTCTGACTAAATGGTCAGTTTTCAGAATGGAGAGAGGTAAATAGTGGTGTCCCCCAGGGGTCTGTACTGGGACCAGTACTGTTCATCATACTCCTATGTGATCTGGAAAAAGGGGTAAACAGTGAGGTGGCAACATTTGCAGATGATACAAACCAACTCAAGTTACAGAGTGGTAGCCGTGTTAAGCTGTATCAGCCAAAAAAATGTGGAGTCCTTGTGGCACCTTAGAGACTAACGAATTTATTTGGGCATAAGCTTTCATGGGCTAAAACCCACATCCGATGAAGTGGGTTTCAGCCCATGAAAGCTTATGCCCAAATAAATGTGTTAATCTCTAAGGTGCCACAAGTAAACCAACTCAAGTTAGTTAATGCCAAAAGAGACTGCAAAGTGTGGCAAAGGGATCTCACCGAACTAGGTGACTGGGCAACAAAATGGCAGATGAAATTCAATGTTGATAAATGCAAAGTAATGCACATTGAGAAACATGATCCCAACTCTACATCTAAAATGATGGGGTCTAAATTAGCTCTTACAACTTAAGAAAGAGAACTTGGAGTCATTGTGGATAGTTCTCTGAAAACATCCACTCAATGTGCATCGGCAGTCAAAAAAGCGAACAAAATGTTGGGAAATCATTAGGAAAGGGAAAGGGATTGTTACCCCAAAATCTCTGTGTGGAATAATAAGGAGGTGACATATCCAACAGGTTCAACTCCTACCAGCATCTATCAGCTGGGAGAATTAGAAATCTGTGTGCCTCCCGCCCATGTTGCATTGAAATAAAGGATAGAAAGGATATAACCTTAAACAGAAAGCAGATTTATTAAGGGATAGATAAAACTGGGGGAAGATTCACTATGGGGAACACTACAAATACCCATGAATAGATTCCAGCAAGGGGGCATAAAGCCCAGGCCCTTAAACTGTCCCTTGGCTAAACTAATAAATGTCCAAAAAATAATTACTGTCTCTCTTCTAGCTGCAGGTGGAGGACACTGCCAACGGATGGTCCGTCTCAGGATCTCTGGAACATCGGAGGATCTGGCTCTCTACTGCCTAAGCAGGAGATCAACAGATCTGAGCGGATAGCACAGCCTTCACTGGATCCTTTGGTGGATTACAGGAGTCAGGTAAGTATCAGAGTCCTTGACAGATGTTAGTAAGCGAAGTCTTGATCTAATGCCGCACAAAGAACCTGGACATGGCTGCCTCGATGGTGGACAGCACCTGCATCACCACTAACAGTCCCTTATACGCTCTCTGAGGCGCGCATTCCTGAGGCACACTCTGACAGGCACCGCTCCCAACCGGTTCCCGCCAGTTCTGTCCCTCAGGTTCCGTGAGGAAAAGAGAGTTTTGGTGGGAAAATGCCATGAAGAAAGGGTACCATAATGGCGTTCAAACCCTTCCTATCATATGCGCCATCTTGAATTTCTAAACTCCATTTTGAATTGCAGCAACATTCCTAACAGAATATGACCATGTACCAAAATCACCTTACAGGATAGGTAAGAAGACAGAAATGTAATATTGCCTCTCAATAAATCCATGGTATGCCCCATCTTGAATACTGGAGCTGGTCTGAAAAAGATATCCTGGAATTGGAAAAGGTACAGAAAAGGGCAACCAAAATTATTAGGGATATGGAACAGCTTCCGTATGAGATGAAATTAATAAGACTGGGTGGAGATTTCAGCTTGGAAAAGAGGTGACTAAGGGGGGATATGATAGAGGTCTATAAAATGGTGACTGGTATGGAGAAAGTAAATAAGGAAGTGTTATTTACTCCATCTCATAACACAAGAACTAGGGGTCACTAAATGAAATGAATAGGCAGCAGGTTTAAAACAAAAAAGGGGAGTATTTCATCACAGAACACACAGTCAACCTGGGGAAACTCTTTGCTAGAGGATGTTGTGAAGGCTAAGACTATAACAGAGTTCAACAAAGAACTAAATAAGTTCATGGAGGATAGGTCCATCATTGGCTATTAGCCAGGATGGGCAGGGATACAAAACCATGCTCTTGAAGTGTCCCTAGCCTCTGTTTGCCAGAAGCTGGGAATGGGCGACAGGGGATGGATCGCTTGATGATTACCTGTTCTGTCGATTCCCTCTGGTGCACCTGGCATTGGCCACTGTGGGAGGATAGGATTCTGGGCTGGATGGACCATTGGTCTGATCCAGTATGGCTGTTCTTATGACCAACAGAGGGCAGACCCAACCAGCAATATGTATATTTGGTGAACTGAAAGGGTTAACTTTCCAAAGCTGACCAAAATGATTAGTGAAAGTGTTTTAGAGCAAAAGAATTAAACAGAACAATGTGAATGAAAATTGGGAGCTATTGTTTAAGGAGCTTGTTAGATGGGGCATAACCCCCATTACATAATTAGCTGAGCTTGCAATGGCCTTCCACTCAACTAGCTGACATTTCTCTGTCTGTAAATGTGGTAACCGTTTTTAAATCTAGATCCAATCAATTAGAAGATGTCAGGGAACGTTTTAGGCATCAATGGTCTGATCATTGGGTTGATGGCGGTAAACAAGAGATTCCCATACGGCTCCCACCCTCCCTCTCTCTCTCTCTCTCTCAATGTCTCCCCCCCCCGCCAACAGCCACCCTCATCCTCTCTCCCCTTTCTGCCCCTGCATCCTCTGCAAACTTTCAAAGACGGATGCCTCGTGATGGCATTCGCTCGTGGGGATGTTGCCTAGTGGTCAGGCTTTCAGCCCTTCGACATGCGGAGGGGAAGGGTGCGGCAGATGGTGGGGGAGCCCAGGGCCTCCCACAGGGTCTCACCCAGGCCACTCTGAGGGCAACACAAGGGTGTGACACTTCCTACCAGCCAGTTAGTGTCCAAAGTTCAGAGTTTATCACAGGAGGCTCTGAAGGGTGTCAGCTCACTGCTTGGCACCTCTTCACAGCTGGGCGTGGCATGGCAGCTCTCTCCCTCTTGTGGTGGCAGCTGCCTCTGTAATGCTGACAGACCCTGGTTGTTGGGACCTCTGGAGCTTAGTGCATGAGCTTCTACAGCATGAGCTAAAAGCCAACTGGCTGTTAGCTAAGACTGTAGAGCAGACTCATTTTATCTTTCTCTCTAAGTGGTCTCGGTGCCACTAGATGGGACACACTACCACACCCAGAAGGTGTGTGGGTTACATACTTCCCCTAGCTGAGGAAGCGCGTCCTGAGCTTCAGAGACTTCCCAGTTGAAATCCCAGATGACCCCTGTAACGATGCGGCCTCTGGTGGGACACTACTGAGAGTATCAATTCAGGACAAATTGCTTGGAGCAGGACAGTCACAGCCCAAGGCTGGGTGTCTTTTACTATTAAGGCACACCAAACCAGCCAAACAGAAAGGACTTTGGTTTTACCCCACTGGCTAACCAGAAGTCATGCAAGCAATTCCCTCAGATACCCCAGTTCCCTTGTATCACCACCAGCACCACTCCTTATGAGGATGAATGGTTATGAAAACCAATACCAATGCAGAAAAGGACCTAGGGGTTACAATGGACGAGAAGCTGGATATGAGTCAACAGTGTGCCCTTGTTGCCAAGAAGGCTAACGGCATTTTGGGCTGTATAAGTAGGGGCATTGCCAGCAGATCGAGGGATGTGATCATTCCCCTCTATTCGACATTGGTGAGGCCTCATCTGAAGTACTGTGTCCAGTTTGGGGCCTCACACTACGAGAAGGATGTGGAAAAATTGGAGAGAGTCCAGCGGAGGGCAACAAAAATGATTTAGGGGGCTGGAGCACATGACTTATGAGGAGAGGCTGAGGGAACTAGGATTGTTTAGTGTGAAGAAGAGAAGAATGAGGGGGGATTTGATAGCTGCTTTCAACTACCTGAAAGGGGGTTCCAAAGAGGATGGCTCTAGACTGTTCTCAGTGGGAGCAGATGACAGAACAAGGAGTAATGGTCTCAAGTTGCAGTGGGGAGGTTTAGGTTGGATATTAGGAAAAGCTTTTTCACTGGGAGGGTGGTGAAGCACTGGAATGGGTTACCTAGGGAGGTGGTGGAATCTCCTTCCTTAGAGATTTTTAAGGTCAGGCTTGACAAAGCCGTGGCTGGGATGATTTAGTTGGGGATTGGTCCTGCTTTGAGCAGAGGGTTGGACTAGATGACTTGGTGAGGTCTCTCCCAACCCTGATATTCTATGATTCTATGATTCTAATACCCCAGTAAAAGAAAAAGGTTCTCCCGATCCCAAAGGACCAAGCCCCAGACCCAGGTCAATAGACGAGTCAGATCTTACCCACAAATCACGCTGTTGCCAATCCTTTCGAATCTAAAATCTAAAGGTTTATTCATAAAAAGAAAGAAATATAGATGAGAGTTAACATTGTTAAAGGAACAATTACATACAGCAATGGCAAAGTTCTTGGTTCAGGCTTGTAGCAGTGATGGAATAAACTGCAGGCACAAATCACGTCTCTGGAGTACATCCACAGATTTGGATGGGTCATTCAGTCCATTGTTCAGAGCTTCAGTTTGTAGCAAAGTTCCTCCAGAGGTAAGAAGCAGGACTGAAGACAAAATGGAGGGGTTTCCCGGGCCTTTTCTATCCTCTGCCATGTGGAAGGACCCCTTTGTTCTTACTGTGGAAAATCACAGCAGCGAGGTGGATTTTGGAGTCACATGGGCAAGTCACGTGTCCATGCAGGACTCAGTTCTTTACAGGTAGAACAACCATTGCTCACATGCTACTTTGAACGTTCCCAGGAAGGCTTCTCATATGTGGATTGGAGTCTCCCAAGGTCCATTGTCAGTTAAGTGTTTCTTGATTGGGCACTTAATCTGAAAATTCCTTTCTCAAGAAGCTGACCAAATGCTTCACTAATGCTACTTAGAATCAAACACAGTGAGATACAAATACATAACCAATACTCTTAACTTTAAATACAAAATGATACACACATACAGACAGCATAATCATAACCAGCAAATTACAACCTTTTCATAGACACCTCGTTTGACCTCCCTTGTACAAGATTTGGTGCAACTATAGGACCTTGGTTGCAACAATGATCTATACGGTAACAGTTCATGTCAATAACGTCACAACCCCCCACTTGTAACACTGACAGACCCCAGTCATCAGCGGGCAAGATCAAACTTGGGACCTCTAGAGCTTAGTGCATGAGCCTCTATAGCATATGCTAAAAGCCATCTAGCTATTAGTTAAGGTTATAGAGCAGACTCATTTAACTCTCTCTCTAAGTGGTCTCAGTGCCATTAGATGGGACAGAACACCACACCCTGGTGCAACAGGAACAGGTCCTCCCTTCCCTCAGGGAGAGGGACCTTCAGGCAGTTGCTGAGGGAATGATCCTGCCTTCCTTCAGGGCCTGCAACGTAGAGGTCCTTCCTCTTGCCTGGTCTGCTCACAAGTCCTCGTCCAGTCTGTGCACCCCCTGCAGGTGTGATGGAGCTGGGCTGGCTGAGGCCAGAGCAGCTCCTTAACCCCTTGTTCCCCAGTGTGGGGTTTGTATTCCCAATCACAAGTCCAAAGAGAGGGGAAAAAACCTTGAAGATATAGCTTTCCATACTCTTATTAGCTAACAGGCCTAGCAGGGCCTGAGGGCGTATTTTTCCAAGGAGAGCTTTTTGTTATCTTGGGTATGCCGATCTAATGCTGCAGATGGCGACTTTAGATGATGCTTCGTGCAGCAGGGCATTCTTTTGCCCTGTGTTGTCCGGGCTTTTCTGTTGCTGGATTCAGGAGGAGGGTTGATGAGATTCCACTCTGCTGCCTGCAGAACGCTGCATTCTAATCAAAAGTATGTTACTTTGGGTCCTGGTTTCCTTCTGTTCCTGGAAGGTGATGTTTGGAAGTTTTTCATGGAGCATGAAACAAAGTCCGAGTCAGTATTGGTAAATGTCCCCAAAACACGACTTCAGCCTACCCTGCATCAGCCAGATCCAACCTCTTAATTTCTTTGGTATTGATTTAAAGTAAAATCAGTGTTACTCAGACACCTGCATAGGATGTGCGTGTGTGAATCCTCCAAGGGCAGAAGTGAGATGGAGTGTACATGAGACTTTATGAGTGATATCGAAGCATTCCACAATGTTGGAAATCATGGCCTTGTGGAGAGACAGAAACCAAAGTGGGGGATTCTTTCTCCCTCCCACCATGGCAATACAATGAACATACCCTCTGTTTCATTCCATTGGAAGACACTTCCACACCTGCTGGGTCAAGCCTGCTGCCTTGGACTGCGGGTGCTGCAAGTGGCCAGCAGTGGGCCAGAAGGAGGAGGACCATGCAGGAGCTTTTGGAGATAGGGGCAAGGAGGAACAAGGAGCACGTTGCTTTCAAAAGTTCCAAGGAGGAAAGGGACACGGTCCAGGAAGAGAGGAAGAGCAGGGAGCAGGACTGATTGCTCAGAGAGAGAAGGCAGGATATGGGGGCCAGCAGGGTGGTTCATCCAGGTCATGTCACAGCGCCAGCACCAGTGCATGTGCCAGCTGCTATGTCTGCAGGTGTGCAGGTACATGTAACTATGACAGTGGAATGGTGTTCCTGGTCCTGGCTCAGAATGGTTAGAAGGTGGAGTTTGTGGCAGAGCTAGTGAGCAAAATTACAGATGGGGTTTCGGTTCCCAACTATTGACAGTTGTGTGTCTCAGAGAAAGATCCTCTAACCCCTCTCTCCAAGAGACGTACCCTTGTCTCCAAAACCAGTGAGGTGGCAGAGCGCCTACTGGTTTATGCCATATACTACAGATTTTCTGGCCAGCCTTGAACTCTCCAATTCCCTGATGAATGTTCTTCTGACACTTAATGGCTTTTATATTTTTGCTCTAGCGATTATTCAGACACTCAGCCCAATAGGCCAGATCCTGCTTCCATGTGGAGCCTCACATTCCTCCTCTCTGAAGTGGGGATAATCCTAACCAACAATTAGACAGTGTTTGATCCTCAGATCTTGCTTCCCAAATCCCTGCCCTCCTGGTCCAACACCGGCCTCTTCCCCATTTCCCCAAACTTCCATATCTATGCTAGTGCCTGTCTCATCCCCCAACTGCAAGGTCTCATACACGGTCTCCTTCCAGCAAGCTGAAGCTGCCCCTGGCTCTGGAGCTGGAATCGAATGTCCTGAGAGCTTCCCTTGCATGGTGGATTCACCGTGGGCATGAGAAAGGACAATACCCATATGCAGGTAGAACATCAACCTCCACCTCCGTCCCAGCAGCAGGATGGCCTCTGGTCCTTCGGACAGCTGGAGCTACTGAGAGGTGGGGTTGGAAGAGCATGAGAACAGCCCATGAGGTTAAAAAATGGCAGGGAGAGCCTCTTCCCTCCATGGGACATTACGTTGTCCCTCCGTGGGCAGTCCTTTCTTTCTGCAGGCTGTGCTTTGGTTCCTGGACTCTGCCCAGAGGCCCAGCTCCCATCCCTAGCAGCTTGGCTGTTCCCTACCCTGCTGTGCACCAGGCCCTCTGCAGAGAGCTGCTCTGGGCAAGGACTGCAGAGCCTGCTGTCATCCTTGCAGGTGTAGCCCCAGGTTCCATAACCCTGACCCATGGTCTCCCTCTGCTGACAGACTCTGAGCAAGGCCTGCCCAGAGAACATGGATGACGAGTTCTAGATCCTGCTGACAGCAGCCCCCAGCACAGACAAACTCCAGCACATCTTGGAGGTGAGCAGAATGGGGAGGGGCAGCAGGGGTTTTACTTTAGCGCTGGGGACTCCTAGAAAGAAGAGACTGGAAAATCCATGTTTCTATTGGATCCTTCTGAGTATGCATTCGTGAGATAACCCCAAGGTCACCCAGTGAGTTTATCTCACTTCTCCCTTACGGCATCAGTCTTCTGCCCTGTCAAATCTACCCTGGGGAATAAGGACAGAAGCCCCGACAATCACCTTCACCTGTGGGTGTCTGGCCCAGGGAGCCTAAACCAACTGGACTATCTGCCCCATCACCTAAACTGCCCTGTATTTTCCTCCTAGGGCCTTAAATGCTCAGCCTGACCCCTTCCCGGCTTGTCCCTGACCTTTAAAGGACTATCCAAGCCCCCCCCCCATACCTGCTCCCCTTGGGGTCTCTCTCGTGGCTGAGCAGGGCTGCCCTTATATCTCTCAGCAGGCCTGGGTCCCAGTCACATGCTGATTCTTGTCACGTGACCCCCACACTTATTCCCTTCACCCTAGGGAGCTGCATAACCTGGGCTAGGTGCAGTTGAGCACCAACCCCTTTCCTGGCCATCTCACCCAGGGACAGGTTGAAACTGGAAACCTGTGGGCTAACAGTAACTGTTTGCTCCCAAGGGTGCTGAAGACACAATGGAAGAGGAAATCCTTTGGCCTGGATTTAAATTATTCCAACTGAAAGTGAATGAGAGAAAATAGATCCAGAGTTATCTTCCTAGCAGCAGAAAATGTGGAGATTGATAGACGTTAAGGTCAGAAAGGACCATTATGTGCATCTAGTCGCACCTCCTGTATAACTCAGGCCCTAGAATGTCACCAAGTGGTTCCTTCAGCCAACCATAGCATGGGACTTAGCCAGAGCATGTCTTTTGGAACGACGTCCACATGCATTAGAGCCAGCTGGCTAACAGAAAATCTTTCTTCTGCAGTGACGTGGCATTAAGGGAGATGGAGGAAAAGGCATGGAGGCTGTGATTAAAGTTAGGGCAGCGAGGCCAGGATAACTGGGACTAGGTCCCAGGACTGGCTATCACAAGACCTGCCATTTTCTATTCCTGGCTTTGGGACCATGAGCGAGTCTCTTCACCGCTGGGTGCCTCGGTTTCCCCAACTATCAACTAGAGCTAATCAAGGTTTTGTTTCTTGTCCCCGTTTTACAGGGTGGGAAACTGAGACACAGTTGGGACCTGGCTACACTACAGGTCTGTAGTGCATTTGTAAGCTGCTGACCCCCACATGTTGATCAGAGCCTATGGACAAGACAGCTCCTAAAGGTGTGTTTGTTCTGTGCTTATCCCCTATGTACCAGCAGGGCTGGATGGCCTTTTCTCACTGTGCTGTGGGGAGCAGGTCCTGGGTACTAAGGGTCTGAAGAAGCTCTCAAGGACTAATTTTTTAACATAATTTTTATCAATGAATTGGGAGAAAACATACAATCACTGCTGATAAGACTGGTGGGTGAAAAAATACTGGCAGAGTGGTAATTACTGATGAGGAGAGGGCAGTGATACAGATCAGTCTGGATCATTCAGCAAGTTGGACCCATTCAAATAAGGCACAGCTATTCAACAGCAAGGATGATTCACCACAGGAACAAGCTACCAAGGAAAGTGGTGGATTCTCCATCTCTTGATGTCATTTAATGAAGACTAGACGCCTTTCTGGAATGTGTTTGCCCAAAAGTAGCTATTGTGGTATGCAGGAGGCCTGTGATATGCGGGGGGTAAGATTAGATGCTCTAAAGGTCTCTTCTGGCCATAAAGTCTACTAATTTCAGAAAAACTGAGTGTAGCATTGGGAGCAGCCTCTGATGTTTTACTGTCTAGCCGGCTTGCTTCCTAGTATGAACACTCATTGAGTGGGGTGATCCACAGGGAGTAGCTCAAACCTCCAATGTGTCTGGTCAGCGGCAGGACATTAGCACTGCAGGGTAGGGGTGTGTGTGTGGCAGTGACATCACAAAGGCCTTTTGCAGGACCTCAGCCTATTGGTCAAAGGTGGTGGGGAGTTCACAGAGAGATGCTGACATCAGCCAGGCAGGACAGGGGTGCCAGGCCAGGGAAACCTTGGAGACCCCTGTAGCTTTGGTTCAGCAAGTCTCCTTCTCGAGGTCTGTCTTTAAGGACTGAGAGAGTATTAGGGTTCACGTACGTGAGCACGAGGAGGAACCTCTTTCGAGTTTTCTCCTTTCCTTTTACTGATTTTACTAGAAAACAGACATCCCTGTTTAGAAAGTAAGAGCCTCCGAGTGGTTTGGAACCTGTTCAGTCTGATCCACCTGGTGCCAGCTGAATTCTAGGCATGGAAAACACTAGTTTAAGGTGGCAGAATTTTATTCCCCACCTGGGATTTTTTCCCTTAGAATCACTGGGGACATTAGGGTTTCTCCTTTTTGTTTTACCTTTTCCTCCATCTCTCCCTCCTTTCTCTTCATCTCTTCCTTCTTTTCTCCTTTCCCCTGTTCCCCTCCCACCACCAGGAGGTGTAGAGTGTTTGTGTGTGTGTGTCGCGGGGTGTGTGTGCTCTGCAGCTCCCATTGTGGGAGCTCCACCCAACAAAGTGGGGCTGAAATAGTCCTCTGACAGTGATCCCCACCGGTGACCTGGGCCAACCTTTGGGCTCTCTGGTGAGAACCCTCAGCCTCCCGCCCCTCAGTGGCTGCCTCCATCCTGGGGCCACTAGATGGAGATGCTGTTCTAGCTCCAGGAGTTGGAGCCTGGCTCTGGGCAATGTGCTAATGCCTCACATCCTGTTGGTTTTAGGTCTTCGGAAAGTTCTTCTCGGAGGGACAGAGAAGATTCTTCCTCCGGACGGCAGTGCTGGCCATCCACGACCCCCTGCTGCGTGTCAGCCAGGTTGGGCTGCTCCTGGCCTACTCCCTCTTGGGGAAGCCCAAGAGCTGATGGGGGACAAGGTAAGCAGCTGCATTAGACTCAGGAGATTGGGGCAGGGCCCAGGCCTCATTCCCATCCTATCACCATTCGCTGGCCTGGCAGCAAAGAGCCTGGTGGGGAATGAAAGCAAGAGCAGGTGCTACTGGGAAGGGAGATGAATTCACCTCTATGAGCAGGAGGGAACCAGCTTGTCCCCGGAGCAGCTCCAACACAGCTCTTTAGCAAGGCTAATTAATGACAAGCATTACCTCATCACGGACTTATTTTCTTTGGAAACGGTGCTTTTGCTCTTGGGAAGAGCAGACGAGTCCCCTAAGTGCCATCTGCGAGCCTCTCCTGTCCAACAGGGCCTCACCGAGCTCCCGGTGACCTAATGTCTGTGTCAACCAAGCCACCACCTAGAGAGAACGGGAGGATTCAGTCAGCAGGGGCTGCTGATCTGCCCCATTCACCAGGGCTGCCATCCTGTGGCTTCAGCATTAGTGTCTGGGATGACTTGGGGCAAGATCTCGACCTCCCTGCAACCCACTTCACTGCTGCCAGAATCCCTCCTCCCCACCCTGCTAGAGCCCCCTCCCTGCCCAACCTGGGTGGGGGTGGAGGAGATGGTTCTGGTAACTCGATCTGTGTTTTGGAGGTGGAACAGCTGTCAAGGGCACTGAGGGGGAGGTGGCAGGAGCTCACCCTACAAGGAGCAGGGTTAGCAATGGAGTCTTTTTGTCCTTTCAACTAGAAAGGACAAAAAGACTCCATTCTGGGGGTCAGGAGGTGAATCCATCCCTCTGAGGTGGGCATGCTGTGTGGAAATGCATGCTGCTGGTTCCAGGTGCTCTTAATTCCCCCTGATTTCTCGGGGCGTTTGAGTCTCTGACAGGTTCTCGTTCCCTTGCAGCAGGAGGACATCAGAGCCAAAGTGATGCACCAGCTCCGCATCATCCGGCACTTACGCCAGGTGCCTGAGGCACTGCAGGGACTGTGCCTCTGAGGCCATCAGCAACTCCCGCTCCCTGCTGCAGGTACTGCTCTGGCTCACTGTAAATGGGGAGCTAATGGAAGGGGAAATGGAGCCCCCTGGCACTCACTAAAAGGGAAAGTGGTGGATTCTCCATCTCTTGATGACATGGAATGAAGACTAGATGCCTTTCTGGAATGTGTGTGCCCAAAAAGTAACTATTGTACTATACAGGAAGCCGGTGATCATGCAGGGGGTTAGATTAGATGCTCTAAAGGTCTCTTCTGGCCATAAAGTCTACTAGTTTTGTTAAAACTGAGTGTAGCATTGGGAGCAGCCTCTGATGTTTTACTGTCTAGCCGGCTTGCTTCCTAGAATGAACACTCATTGAGTGGGGTGATCCACAGAGAGTAGCTCAAACCTTCAAAGTGTCAGGCCAGCAGCAGGACATTAGCACTTCAGGGGAGGGGTGTGTGTGGCAGTGACATCACAAAGGCCTTTTGCAGGACCTCAGCCTATGGGTCAATGATCGTAGGGTGGTGGTGACCTCACAGAGAGATGCTGACATCAGCCAGGCAGGACAGGGCACAGGGCCAGGGAAACCCCGGAGACCCCTGTGGCTTTCCTTCAGCAAGTCTCCTCGAGGTCTCTCTTTGAGGACTGAGAGAGTATTAGGGTTCACGTACGTGAGTGTGAGGAGGAGCCTCTTTTGAGTTTTCTCTTTTCCCTTTACTGATTTTGCTAGAAAACAGACATCCCTGTTTAGAAGGTAAGAGCTTCCGAGAGGTTTGGAACCTGTTCAGTCTGATCCATCTGGTGCCAGCTGAATTCTAGGCATGGAAAACACTAGTTTAAGGTGGCAGAATTTTATTCCCCACCTGGGATTTTGTCCCGTAGAATCACTGGGGACATTAGGGTTTGTCCTTTTTGTTTTACCTTTTCCTCCATCCCTCCTTTCTTTCTCTTCATCTCTTACTTCTTTTGTCCTTTCTCCTGTTCCCCTCCCACCACCAGGAGGGGTGTGTGTGCATGTGTGTGTGTGTTGCTGGGGGTGCTCTTCATCTCTCTTTGTGGGAGGTCCATCCAAAACTGTGGGGTTGAAATAGTGCTTGGACCCCACTGACATTAGATGCTGCCACTTTGGTCGTTGATGCTCCAGTTGGGTGGGGGGTGGGAAAGGAACCTCCTAGGGAGTCCAGGATAGTGTGTGTGGGTCTCTTTCCTACTGACTCCTGAAGGAGTTGGGGGCTGAAGGCATCACTGAGAGGGGGGAGTGTGGGCCCAATCTGCCCTGGGTCCCGGAGGTGGGAAGGGGGCACATTGCCCCACCATGCCCCCATCTTTCCCCTGAGTGGCAGCAGGCGTCACCCTGTCCCCTTCTCTCCCTGGTGCAGGGACCCCCAGGGACTCAGAGGACGCGGGGGAGGAATAGGTAGACCTGACCACAGAGGATGCTTCTCTCAAAAACATCCGAGAGCAGCTCCAGGGCCGAGAAAAGGTACAAAGGTTCCCCAGCTGTGCTGGAACGGAGATTGTCCTGCCCCTTCCCAGCACCCTGACGCCCTGCAGAGGGTCTTGTCTCTGATGATCCACCAGCCCTAATGGGGACCTTTCTCCACCATGATCTGGGACCCCCAAGATGGGGGTATTTTTCACCCACCAGCCGGGGTCTCCACCCCCACAGGCACTGTCCCAGTTCCTGACCCCATCTTGTGTAGGAGTTGTGGGTGATTTGGACAGTGGGCGTGTCCCCACTATCCCCCATTCAGGCCTGAGTCCTGCAGCGGCTGTGGGTGGGGCAGGGAGGTCCCTGGCTAACTGACACTCTCTCTCTCCCCTAACCTCACTCCTGGTAGGTACAGGATGAGGCTCAGCAGCTCATGTTCCTGCACGCCATCCACCCCGCGTGTCTCGCTGCAGAGCAGAGAGGGCAGGACACATTGGAGCTGCACTGCTGCAAGGCAGCTGTGGTGGAGAGGATTGTGGTGAGTGAGACATGGCGCCCAGCTGCTGGAGGGAGCACAGAGTCATGGGAGGGGCAGGGGTCTCCCTGGGCCAATGGATGGGGTATGGCTGGTGCTTGAGGGGCAGCCGAGGGTTGCTCCTGTGGCAGAGGTGGTGGGAAGTTTCACTGTGTCCTGGCTGGGCTGTTCTTTTCACGCCAGTAACATTGCAATGGCTTTGGGGAGAGGCTCACTCTGATACAGGAGGGGCAGCAGGGTCCAGGGAACAGGCGCTATTCCTGCCCTGCCACTGTCTGTCTGGGAAACCTTGGCTTTGTCATTCCCTGGCTCGGTGCCTCAGTTTCCCTGCTGTTTCATGGCCGTGTTGGTGCCAGTCCCACCCCCACACTGCACAGTCTAATACCGGCTCCTCTCTCTTTCCAGCACCATGATACCTGCCCTTGAGCCAGAGCTAGAGACCCACCTCCTTCGAGCTGCCCTGCATGCTGTCTTCACCCTAGGCACCCAGAAGGACACCACCCAAGTCCAGGTAGATCTTGCTAAAGTCATGGATTGAAGAGACAGCTGTCATCCTGCCACAAATCCTTGCTAATTGCCTGCAGAGGGATGTGAATGAGAGAGGCTGGGGTATGTGTTTGGGGGTCTCACCAGTGCTTCCCAGAGACCCCTCTTCCCATCCTGTGACAGTGTAGCCCCACTTTCCCTAACTCTGACCCATGGCTCACATTGAACCTGCTGGCAGAGTCCCAAGACACCAACAGGCTCCACTACATCTTGGAGGTGAGCCCTATGAGAGAGGTGGGGGCAATTTTACTTTAACTCTTAGATCCATTTTCCAGTCTGTCCTCCTAGCTGGGTCCCCAGTGGCCCGTCCTCGGTCAGGGCCGTCAGTGCAATGCAGTGTCAGGCCCTTCCTAGTGAATGACAGAGGAAGGAGCTGGGACTTCAAGCCAGAGCTCTGCCTGGTTCTGTTGAGCACTAACCACAGGGCCCCTGGCTGGCTTGGGGAGTGAGAGTCTGAACCCCTCCTGTGAGTTCAAGAAGATGGCCCTCAGAGAAGAGTCACAGGCTCCTTCCTAGGGAAACAGAAGGACCCCAGAGAATCAGCCCTTCTCTCCGACGGACCCTGAGATTCCTGGGGGGATTGTGCTCACACTCAGTCCCTTCACCCAACCAAGGACTTGAGAGGCAGAGCAGAGAATGAGCTTGGCTTGAGTCAAGTTCTTCTTCTCTTGGTTAAGTGGTGACTGGGCTTTTAAGGGGACCATGCTCCAGGTTCATGCCTTCCTGTCATCCTGGAGCAGCTGGGGAAGCAAGTCTTCATGGAGGGCCCTGCCCATATCCCTGATCTCCAGGCTCATTTGGGGGCAGAGGAAATTAAGGGTCTAGCTCTACCTTCTATCCTCTAGCATCTCCTGCAGAGGGGCTGAGGGGAAAAAGAGAGTCCTGGCCCACGGGGGACTGGGAGCTGACAGGAAAATGCTGATGGAGTGCCCTCTCCCTCTCCCTTCCATTAGAACTCAGCAGAATTCCCCAGGCTGGGTCACCACGTGGCACAGCTGGCTCTGTTGATCAGTGACCCAGCCCAGGAAATCAGCCGGCAGGCCAGGGAGGGGGTTTACCGGCTTTACCAGCTGCTGCTCTACCAGAGGGGTAAGGAACCCAGCTGGGAAATGGCACCCGATAGAAGAGTGAGACTGGGACCCCAGCCAATTTCTCTCAGACTGACCCCGGCTGGAGGATGAGTCTCTGTCTGTCTCTTTCTCTGTTCTACACCCCTCCCCTGCAATTCTGTTGGGCCAGGCACGCAGCGAGCACTCTGCCCACTGTGCAGCCACCAATGGGATTGGAAGGACACAAGCACTGCTACCAGAATGACAAATGTGTGTGTGTCTCTCTTTCCCAGGGCTGAGCATCCATGAGGCCGAAGACCAGTGGTGCTGGGACTGGCACCAGGACAGCAGGCTCCTGGGCTACGGGAACACAGCCAGGGTGGGGGAGGTAAGGACACTCTGCCAGGGCATGAGACAGCTCAGGGAGTGGGGGTGGCTGGGTCCCCTGCAGTGGCTGCCTCCAGGGGCCACTAGTTGGAGCGTTACCTCATCACGGACTTATGTTCTTAGGGCGCGGTGCTTTTGCTCTTGGGAAGAGCACACGAGTCCCCTAAGTGACCTCTGTGAGCCTCTCCTGTCCCAGAGGGCCTCACCCAGTTGCCAGTGGCCTAGTGTCTGTATCACCCGAGCCACCACCTAGAGAGAACGGGAGGATTCAGTCAGCAGGGGCTGCTGATCTGCCCCATTCACCAGGGCTGCCATCCTGAGGCTTCAGCATTAGTGTCTGGGATGACTTGGGGCAAGATCTCCACCTCCCCGCAACCCACTTCACTGCTGCCAGAATCCCTGCTGCCCGCCCCTGCTAGAGGCCCCTCCCTGCCCAACCTGGGTGGGGGTGGGAGGAGAGGGTTCTGAGAACTTGAGCTGTAGTTTGGAGGTGGATCAGCTGTCAAGGGCACTGAGGGGGAGGTGGCAGGAGCTCACCCTTCAAGGAGGGGGTTTGGCACTGGAGGTTACTAGAAAGGACAAGACTCCATTCTGGGGGTCAGGAGGTGAATCCATCCCTCTGAGGTGGGCAGGTGCTGTGTGGAAATGCTGCTGGTTCCAGGTGCTATTAATTCCCCCTGATTCCTCGGGGAGTTTGAGTCTCTGACAGGTTCTCGTTCCCTTGCAGCAGGAGGACGTCACGGCCAAAGTGATTCACCAGCTCCGCATCATCCGGCACTTACGCCAGGTGCCTGAGGCACTGCAGGGGCTGTGCCTCTGAGGCCACCAGCAACTCCCGCTCCCTGCTGCAGGTACTGCTCTGGCTCACTGTAAATGGGGAGCTAGTGGAAGGGGAAATGGAGCCCCCTGGCACTCACTAAAAGGGAAAGTGGTGGATTCTCCATCTCTTGATGTCATTTAATGAAGACTAGATGCCTTTCTGGAATGTGTGTGCCCCAAAAGTAACTGCTGTGCTGTACAGGAAGCCGGTGATCATGCAGGGGGTTAGATTAGATGCTCTAAAGGTCTCTTCTGGCCATAAAGTCTACTAATTTTGGAAAAACTGAGTGTAGCATTGGGAGCAGCCTCTGATGTTTTCCTGTCTAGCCAGCTTGCTTCCTAGAATGAACACACATTGAATGGGGTGATCCACAGGGAGTAGCTCAAACCTTCAAAGTGTCTGGCCAGCGGCAGGACACTAGCACTTCAGGGGATGGTTGGGTGTGGCAGTGACATCACAAAGGCCTTTTGCAGGACCTCAGCCTATTGGTCAAAGGTGGTGGGGAGGTGGTGACCTCACAGAGAGATTCTGACCTGAGCCAGGAAGGATAGGGGTGCAGGGCCAGGGAAACCTCAGTGACCCCTGTGGTTTTGCTTCAGCAAGTCTCCTTCTCGAGGTCTCTCTTTGAGGACTGAGAGAGTATTAGGGTTCATGTACGTGAGTGCGAGCAGGAGCCTCTTTTGAGTTTTCTCCTTTCCTTTTACTGATTTTACTGGAAAACAGACGTCCCTGTTTAGAAGGTAAGAGTCTCCGAGAGGTTTGGAACCTGTTCAGTCTGATCCACCTGGTGCCAGCTGAATTCTAGGCATGGAAAACACTAGTTTAAGGTGGCAGAATTTTATTCCCCACCTGGGATTTTGTCCCGTAGAATCACTGGGGACATTAGGGTTTGTCTATTTTGTTTTACCTTTTTCTCCATCCCTCCTTCCTTTCTCTTCATCTCTTACTTCTTTTGTCCTTTCTTCTGTTCCCTTCCCACCACCAGGGGGTAGGTGTGTGTGTGTTTTTGTGTGTGTGTGGTGTGTATATGTGTTGCTGGGGGTGCTCTGCATCTCCCATTGTGGGAGGTCCATCCAAAAATGTGGGGTTGAAATATTGCTTGGACCCCACTGACATTAGATGCTGCCACTTTGGTCGTTGATGCTCCAGTTGGGTAGGGGGTGCGGAAGGCACCTCCTAGGGAGTCCAGGACAGTGTGTGTGGGTCTCTTTGCTATGAGCTGCTGAAGGAGTTGAGGGCTGAAGGCATCACTGAGAGGGGGGAGTGTGGGCCCAATCTGCCCTGGGTCCCGGAGGTGGGAAGGGGGCACATTGCCCCACCATGCTCCTGTGCTTTCCCCAAGTGGCAGCACGCGTTACCCTGTCCCCTTCTCTCCCTGGTGCAGGGACCCCCAGGGACTCGGAGGAGGAGGAATGGGTGGACGTGGCCACAGAGGATGCTTCTCTCAAAAACATCCGAGAGCAGCTCCAGGGCCGAGAAAAGGTGCAAAGGTTCCCCAGCTGTGCTGGAACCGAGATTGTCCTGCCCCTTCCCAGCACCCTGACCCTCTTCAGAGGGTCTTGTCTCTGATGATCCACCCAGCTCTAATGGGGTCCTTTCTCTACCATGATCTGGGACCCCCAAGATGGGGGTATTTGTCACAAACCAGCTGGGTCTCCTCCCCCCACAGGTACTGTCCCAGGTCCTGACCCTGCTTGTGTAGGAGTTGTGGGTGATTTGGACAGTGGGCGGGTCCCCACTATCCCCCATTCAGGCCTGAGTCCTGCAGCTGGTGTGGGTGGGGCAGGGAGGTCCCTGGCTAATTGACTCTCTCTCCCCTAACCCCAGTCCTGGTGGGTGCAGGATGAGGCCTAGCAGCTCATGTTCCTGCACGCCATCCACCTGAGTGTCTCCCTGCACAGCAGACAGGGCAGGACACATTGGAGCCGCACAGCTGCAAGGCGGCTGTGGTGGAGAGGATTGTGGTGAGTGAGGCGCGGTGCCCAGCAGCTGGAGGGAGGACAGAGACATGGGAGGGGCAGGGGTCTCCCCGGGCCAATGGATGGGGGATGGCTGGTGCTGGAGGGGCAGCTGAGGGCAGGGATTGCTGGGGCTGAAGATTGGGGAGAAGAGACAGGAGAAATTCTGAGATTGGTCACTAGTGGGCAGGAATCGGAGGAGCGGGAGGCAGGTGGGGGGATCCTGCTGGCTGTGTGGGGTGCTGCCTGTGTAATCTCCTCACTGTCAGTGAGGCCAGAATCTCACACGCTCCTTTGTCTCCTTTAGGTCTCACAGGAGCTCACTGAGGCACTGCCTGATAACTCTCCACCCAGCGGCATCCTCGCTAACTCCCTGATTGCTGTGGGCAACCTCAGGTACCGAGACCCTCCCGCCCGGTTCCCCTAACCCCGGTGCTGCTCAGGCCCAGGGCTGGGAGTCACTGCCCCTCCCACTCCCAGCTCACCTCCCAAGGGTGACACCTGTGGCAGAGGTGGTGGGAAGGTTCACTCTCTCCTGGCTGGGCTGTTCTTTTCACTCCAGTAACATTGCAATGGCTTTGGGGAGAGGCTCACTCCCAGGATCAGATACAGGAGGGGCAGCAGGGTCCAGGGAACAGGCGCTATTCCTGCCCTGCCACAGTGTGTCTGGGAAACCTTGGCCTTATCATTGGTGCCTCAGTTTCCATTTTCGCCAGCCTCTGCCTAGTTCCCTGCAGCTTCGCGGCCGTGTTGGTGCCAGTCCCACCCCCGCACTGCACAGTCTAATACCGGCTCCTCTCTCTTCCCAGCACCATGACACCTGCCCTTGAGACAGAGCTAGAGACCCATCTCCTTCGAGCTGCCCTGCATGCTGTCTTCACCCTGGGCACGCAGAAGGACACCTCCCAAGTCCAGGTAGATCATGCTAAAGTCATGGATTGAAGAGCCAGCTGTCATCCTGCCATGAATCCTGGCTAATTGCCAGCAGTGGGATGTGAATGCGAGAGGCCAAGATATGTTTTGGGGGGTCTCACCAGTGCTTCCCAGGGACCCCTCTTCCCATCCCGTGGCAGGTGTAGCCCCACTTTCCCTAACTCTGACCCATGGCTCTCCCTTGCTTTGCAGGATCTGCATAGGGTCTTGCCACACCTTGTGGATGCCATGCTGAGGAACCTGCTGGCAGAGTCCCCAGACACCGACAGGCTCCACTGCATCTTGGAGGTGAGCCCGATGAGAGGGGTGGGGGCAATTTTTCCTTCACTCTTAGATCCATTTTCCAGTCTGTCCTCCTAGCTGGGTCCCCAGTAGCCCGTCCTCGGTCAGGGCCGTCAGTGCAATGCAGTGTCAGGCCCTTCCTCCTTGAAGGTCAGGGGAAGGAGCTGGGACTTCAAGCCAGAGCTCTGCCTGGTTCTGTTGAGCACTAACCACAGGGCCCCTGGCTGGCTTGGGGAGTGAGAGTCTGAACCCCTCCTGTGAGATCCAGAAGATGGTCCTCAGAGAAGAGTCACAGGCTCCTTCCTAGAGAAACAGAAGGACCCCAGAGAATCAGCCCTTCTCTCTGATGGGCCCTGAGATTCCTGGGGGGATTGTGCTGACACTCAGTCCCTTCACCCAACCAAGGACTCGAGAGGCAGGGAGGGGTGGGGATCCGTCTCCTTCCTGGTGAGCTGTTCAGGAATCAGGCGTTCAGGGAGGATGGGACCAGCCCCGACACCGAACATTGTTCCAGTCTACAGAGACAATGACAAGTTGTGACCTGCAGGATACAAGCATCGTCCTGGGGGCAACAATCCCCTTCTAAAGCTCTGCAATCAACGAATCAGATATGCCATCCTGCGCACAATGTCTCAGCCCCCTGGAGATTGGGGAGGGGGGGGGTTTCATTTGCACAACACGTGCACCTGCCCGTTGATCCTGAGCTGCCTCCTTTCCCCGCAGCACATAACTACTGGATGGTGTCCAGGGTGTCGCAGGAGAGAGCCAAGGCCATTAGGAGCAGCACGGCCCTGCTCCGACTCACCATCACCCTCCCTGAGTTTGATGTAAGTGACCTCTGACTCCAGGCGTAGGCGGGCTGGCTCCAACTGGCTGTAGGATCTGCTGCTGAAGGGGCTGTGGGTTAAGAGTGTTCCTCTTGGGGAGGCAGAGGCAGAGCAGAGCTTAGCTGGAGTCAAGTTCTTCGTGTCCTGGTTAAGTGGTGACTGGGCTTTTAAGGGGACCATGCTCCAGGTTCATGCCTTCCTGTCATCCTGGAGCAGCTGGGGAAGCAAGTCCTCATGGAGGGCCCTGCCCATATCCCTGTTCTCCAGGCTCCCTTGGGGGCAGAGGAAATTAAGGGTCTAGCTCTACCTTCTATCCTCTAGCATCTCCTGCAGAGGGGCTGAGGGGAAAAAGAGAGTCCTGGCCCACGGGGGACTGGGAGCTGACAGGAAAATGCTGATGGAGTCCCCTCTCCCTCTCCCTTCCATTAGAACTCAGCAGAATTCCCCAGGCTGGGTCACCACGTGGCACAGCTGGCTCTGTTGATCAGTGACCCAGCCAAGGACATCAGCCGGCAGGCCAGGGAGGGGGTTTACCGGTTCTACCAGCTGCTGCTGCACCAGAGGGGTAAGGAACCCAGCTGGGAAATGGCACCCGATAGAAGAGTGAGACTGGGACCCCAGCCAATTTCTCTCAGACTGACCCCGGCTGGAGGATGAGTCTCTGTCTGTCTCTTTCTCTGTTCTACACCCCTCCCCTGCAATTCTGTTGGGCCAGGCACGCAGCGAGCACTCTGCCCACTGTGCAGCCACCAATGGGATTGGAAGGACACAAGCACTGCTACCAGAATGACAAATGTGTGTGTGTCTCTCTTTCCCAGGGCTGAGCATCCATGAGGCCGAAGACCTGTGGTGCTGGGACTGGCACCAGGACAGCAGGCTCCTGGGCTACAGGAACACAGCCAGGATGGGGGAGGTAAGGACACTCTGCCAGGGCATGAGACAGCTCAGGGAGTGGGGGTGGCTGGGTCCCCTGCAGTGGCTGCCTCCTGGAGCCACTAGATGGAGATGCCGTTCTAGCCCCAGGAGTTGGAGCCTGGCTCTGGGCAATCTGCTAATGCCTCGCATCCTGTTGGTTTTAGGTCTTGGAAAGTTCTTCTCGGAAGGGCAGAGAAGATTCTTCCTCCGGACGGCAGTGCTGGCCATCCACAACCCCCTGCTACATGTCAACCAGACTGGGCTGGTCCTGGCCTACTCCCTCCTGGGGGAAGCCCAAGAGCTGATGGGGGACAAGGTAAGCAGCTGCATCGGGAGATTGGGGCTGTGCCCAGGCCTCATACCCATCCTATTGCCATTTGCTGGCCTGGCAGCAAGGAGCCTGGTGGGGAATGAGAGTGAGAGCAGGTGCTACTGGGAAGGGAGATGAATTCAACTCCATGAGCAGGAGGGAACCAGCTTGTCCATGGTGCAGCTCCAACACAGCTCTTTAGCAAGGCTAATTAATGACAAGCATTAACTCATCATGGACTTATGTTCTAAGGGAACGGTGCGTTCGCTGTCGGGAAGAGTAGACAAGTCCCCTAAGTGCCCTCTGCGAGCCTCTCCTGTCCCAGAGGGCCTCACCTAGTTCCCAGTGGCCTAGTGTCCATGTCAACCAAGCCACCACCTATGGAGAACAGCAGAATTCAGTCAGCAGGGGCTGCTAATCTGCCCCATTCACCAGGGCTGCCATCCTGTGGCTTCAGCATTAGTGTCTGGGATGACTTGGGGCAAGATCTCCACCTCCCCGCAACCCACTTCACTGCTGCCAGAATCCCTCCTGCCCGCCCTGCTAGAGCCGCCTCCCTGCCCAACCTGGGTGGGGGTGGAGAAGAGGGTTCTGAGAACTCGATCTGTGGTTTGGAGGTGGAACAGCTGTCAAGGGCACTGAGGGGGAGGTAGCAGGAGCTCTCCCTACAAGGAGGGGGTTTGGCACTGGAGGTTACTAGAAAGGACAAGAAGACTCCATTCTGGGGTTCAGGAGGTGAATCCATCCCTCAGTGGTGGGCAGGTGCTGGGTGGAAATGCTGCTGGTTCCAGGTGCCCTTAATTCCCCCCGATTCCTCGGGGAGTTTGAGTCTCTGACAGGTTCTCGTTCCCTTGCAGCAGGAGGACAACACGGCCAAAGTGATGCACCAGCTCCGCATCATCCGGCACTTGCGCCAGGTGCCTGAGACACTGCAGGGGCTGTGCCTCTGAGGCCACCAGCAACTCCCGCTCCTTGCTGCAGGTACTGCTCTGGCTCACTGTAAATGGGGAGCTAGTGGAAGGGGAAATGGAGCCCCCTGACACTCACTAAAAGGGAAAGTGGTGGATTCTCCATCTCTTGATGTCATTGAATGAAGACTAGATGCCTTTCTGGAATGTGTGTGCCCAAAAAGTAGCTGTTGTGCTATACAGGAAGCCCATGATATGCAGGGGGTTAGATTAGATGCTCTAAAGGTCTCTTCTGGCCATAAAGTCTACTAATTTTGGAAAAACTGAGTGTAGCATTGGGAGCAGCCTCTGATGTTTTACTGTCTAGCCGGCTTGCTTCCTAGAATGAACACTCATTGAGTGGGGTGATCCGCAGGGAGTAGCTCAAACGTTCAAAGTGTCTGGTCAGGCAGCGGCAGGACAATAGCACTTCAGGGGAGGGGTGTGTGTGGCAGTGACATCACAAAGGCCTTTTGCAGGACCTCAGCCTATTGGTCAAAGGTGGTGGGGAGGTGGTGACCTCACAGAGAGATGCTGACATGAGCCAGGCAGTATAGGGGCGCAGAGCCAGGGAAACCTGGGAGACCCCTGTGGCTTAGCTTCAGCATTCTCCTTCTCGAGGTCTCTCTTTGAGAGAGTATTAGGGTTCACGTAGGTGAGTGCGAGGAGGAGCCTCTTTCGAGTTTTCTCCTTTCCTTTTACGGATTTTACTAGAAAACAGATGTCCCTGTTTAGAAGGTAAGAGTCTCCGAGAGGTTTTGGAACCTGTTCAGTCTGATCCACCTGGTGCCAGCTGAATTCTAGGCATGGAAAACACTAGTTTAAGGTGGCAGAATTTTATAGCCCACCTGGGATTTTGTCCCGTGGAATCACTGGGGACATTAGGGTTTGTCCTTTTCGTTTTACCGTTTCCTCCATCCCTCCTTCCTTTCTCTTCATCTCTTACTTCTTTTGTCCTTTCTCCTGTTCCCCTCCCACTACCAGGAGGTGTGAGTGTGTGTGTGTGAGTGTGTGTGTTGCGTGTTGCGGGGGGTGCTCTGCATCTCCCATTGTGGGAGGTCCACCCAAGAAAGTGGGGCTGAAATAGTCCTAGGACAGTGATCCCTACCGGTGACCTGGGCCTTCCTTTGGGCTCTCTGGTGAGAACTCTCAGCATCCCGCCCCTCCGTCTCTACCCTGATTGGCTGAGCAGGGGGTTATTGACAGGGAGGAGACTCAGGTCCTTTTTGTTCTCTTTTAAGAACAAGTAAATAAGTCATAACCAGTCATCTTTTTGATGAATTTTGCTGCTTCTCTGCATTAATTGTCTCTGCGCAGTTCATGAACTGTTGGTCTGGAGCTCATTTGAGAGCACTTTATTCAGGTTATTCAATGTATGAAGTTCAAGATCCGATGGTTAGATTGAAAGTCAGGGCTCTTGGGTCCT
The DNA here is from genome assembly GCF_028017835.1 of Emys orbicularis. Classification (NCBI taxonomy): domain Eukaryota; kingdom Metazoa; phylum Chordata; order Testudines; family Emydidae; genus Emys; species Emys orbicularis. The sequence continues at coordinate 45,138,932 of NC_088689.1, read as the reverse complement.
ATTCCCAACTCTGCCACTGACTGGCTGTGTGACCTAAGACAAGTCAATTCTCCTTTCTCAGCCTTAGCTTCTCCCCCTTTCAAGTAGGGATAACAATCCGCTTCTATCTACCTCAGCGTAGGTGGAGGATGGGGATCCATTGGAGAGTGTCACTAGGAGCACTGCATAATATGCGGTGTCCTGTCATGTTTATTCAGATCAGATTATGACAGAATAGAATAGCTGAAATATTTTATTTTTTTTGTATTTTATTATTTTGAAATTGTTAAGTGCAGCAGGCTCCAGGAAGGTGTGTAAAGTGCCGGGATGTCAGGAGCTGGGATGCACTGTCACCCCCATATTAGGGCAGTGTTCTGCACCTCCTGCTGCTGGCTGAATTTCTCTGTCCCTTGGCAATAAGACAGACGCTTGTTTTCACAGCCAGTCGATCGCCCAGTGTCATCACCCTGCCTGCTAACTGGGCAGGGTAACTCCTCAGGTCACCACCCAGTCCAGCCTGCCTTGGGCTTGGAGAGTGAGGAGGAGGGCGAGGGACAGCTGGCGACCCTGAACATCCACCATCCATCTCTCCATCACCCAGAGCAAGTGAGTGGCATTAGGGTTCCTCTGTGGCGTCCCCTGTCTGTCTGGGAGAGGCAGAAAGAGGAGGAGAGAATCTCTCCCAAAGGAGATTGGATTTGCAATCCATGGGAGCAGATCATGCAGTGAACTGTGCAGGGAGAAGGAGCTGCTCTGGCTGGGGCAGGGATGGGGAGGGACCAAAAAGGCTGGTTAGTGAGAGGCTGCCTTGACCCCAGACTCACGCCTGCTCCCCGCTCGGTTCCAGGCTGTCCAGGCTCCTGAGGAGGTTCAGGAAGAAGGCTCTGCAGGTGGCCCCAGAGCCGGAGGGAAGCAGCAGCCATCTTCCCCAGGAGGAAAGCGGCCTCTCCGTCCCTGCTGGCGGGGAAGGAGCTCCCGGCCGAGCGAGGAGGTGGAAGTGCCCAGCCTTCTGGCAGAGGAAACCCGCTCCCGGCGCAGGCGCTGAGGTGAGAGAGCCACCCGCCAGGCCGAAATGGAGCTGGCCCAGGATGAGGCTGGGCAGGCAGGACCCAGCCCAGAAGGGGAGCCGGGCAGGGTGGCTGTGGGGCTTGTTGTGTGGGAAGCACCGGCCCCAAGATCCCAGCCCTGATTCCCAGCAGGGGGCATCGCCCTGCCCGGTTCCTGAGGACCTTCCAGCCTCCCCACGGCAGGAGGTGGAGGATCCCTGTCGCAGCACCAGCAGCTCGGCCCGCTCCCCAGGGGACAGCAGCAGTACCTGGGACTCAGGCAGGAGTGAGGCCGATGGGCGCTGCTGCTCTGTTCCAGGTGAGGAGCCAGGCTGGGCTCAGGGAGGGGTGAGGAGGGGGCTGTGAACACCCTGGGCCACGCACTCGACCAGTGCTATGGGGGCGGGTCCCCAGCCCAGGTGTCTGGCCTGAGCCACGTGAACCCCACTGACACTAGATGCTGCAATCCTGTGGCTTAGCATTAGTGTCTGGGATGACTTGGGGCAAGATCTCAACCTCCCTGCAACCCACTTCACTGCTGCCAGAATCCCTCCTGCCCCCCCTGCAAGAGCCCCTTCCCTGCCCTACCTGGGTGGGGCTGGAGGAGAGGGTTCTGAGAACTTGAGCTGTGGTTTGGAGGTGGATCAGCTGTCAAGGGCACTGAGGGGGAGGTGGCAGGAGCTCACCCTACAAGGAGGGGGTGTTACCAGATGTGCCCATTACTTTGGGGTATGCTCATTTATTCGGGTTACTCTTCTGGGGAAGGGGGTTCTGTAATTCTATCAATGTACTGCTTGTGTCACTTGTCTTTTCATATGGAGCTCTACTTCTCCCTTCTGCAAGTCCCCTCCCAGTGGAGCTATCCTGCAGGACCTAGGCTCCCTAGGGCTCGGTTACTCCAGCCCCAGAACCGGATGAACACCCACACATACATTAACAGAGCAAGTGTGAGCGGACCGGGTCAATCAGCACTGTCAAGCTGATCCCTTATATGTCTCTGGACTCACTGGGCTGGAGGAAGCAGCATTTTCAAGCTACCTCTCCTTATATGCCCCTGGGCTCCATGGACTGGGTCAAGCAGCACTTTCAAGCTGTTACCCTTATGCGTCCCAGATTCAGCACGTCCCTATCCCCACTCCCCCAACACAATTGTACTGGCAGTAACCTACTTGATGAGCAAACCCCACAGTATTTTGGGCGCTGCAGGGATCTTTAGCTTAGGTAAAAGAAGCGTTGCTGTAGAGTGAATGGGGGAAGCTAAAAACACAAAAGAGTAAAGTTCAGCAAGAGAGAGAGAAGCAACCAAGTTAACCATAAAAGTTACTTATTGAATAATAGGAGAGCTCCTACACAAGGAGAGCTAAACCAACATAACATATATTATTAAAGTTTTATACCTAAGATAGAAAGGAAAACACAGAGAGAGAAAGAGGGGGGATCTCACCCACTCCATGAGGCTTGAACTGGTCGGGGTTCCCAGGTGATGGTGGTAGCAGAGGGTCCTGAATGCTGGAGAGAGGCAGAGCCCCCAGCACGATCAGTCAGGAGAAGATGGAGTTCCAGTGGAACTGATGCATAGTTTGGATCTAAGCATCAGAACCCTGATTAGAGGGTGAGTAGGGATTTTTGTAGAGAAATTGCAATTGTTCAAGGGAGAACACTAGATTTGTTTCTAGGTAAACTGATGACTCAAGGGTTTTCTTTAGACTAGACAATAGGAACTGATCACTCTTGGCTATGGGTGGTGTTTTCTTCCAGGGAGTTGACAATGCAACTAGGCTACTTCAGTATTTGGATATCAATTAAGGATTCATTACTAGAATTGGTCTGATAATTGCAGAGCTAGGTATGTGCAGCCATAGGTTCATTAGCATCTGGAGCAGAGATTCCCATGATGCAGTGCTTCCCTGCTTTTTTTGGTCCCAGAGTTCAGTGTGGTTCTCTGTTCTCCATTCTGTATGTAAATTGAGATGTCTTCCTGTCTCATCTTTCATGCAGATGAGGCTAGGGGAGTTGTCTCTGCTCTCCATTCTGTATGCTAATGGAGATGTCTTAATCTTGTCACCCTTGTCAGGAGGGGTCTAGGTGTGTCACCCAACGCCCTTCACTGCTCTCTGCAAGTTTTTTCCTCGGATGGGTTTTAGTTTAAGCAGAGGTGGGGGGGTGTCTTTCATGAGTCAGGCTGGATACTGCACCCTGGTTCCCCAAGAACACAGAGGTGTCTGGTATCAGGGGGTTGGCACTGGAGGTTACTAGAAAGGACAACAAGACTCCATTCTGGGGGTCAGGAGGTGAATCCATCCCTCAGTGGTGGGCAGGTGCTGGGTGGAAGTGTAGCATTGGGAGCAGTAAAACTCTGATGTTTTACTGTCTAGCCGGCTTGCTTCCTAGAATGAACACACATTGAGTGGGGTGATCCGCAGGGAGTAGCTCAAACGTTCAAAGTGTCTGGTCAGCGGCAGGAAAATAGCACTTCAGGGGAGGGGTGTGTGTGGCAGTGACATCACAAAGGCCTTTTGCAGGACCTCAGCCTATTGGTCAAAGGTGGTGGGGAGGTGGTGACCTCACAGAGAGATGCTGACATGAGCCAGGCAGGATAGGGGCGCAGAGCCAGGAAAACCTCGGAGACCCCTGTGGCTTAGCTTCAGCATTCTCCTTCTCGAGGTCTCTCTTTGAGAGAGTATTAGGGTTCATGTAGGTGAGTGCGAGGAGGAGCCTCTTTCGAGTTTTCTCCTTTCCTTTTACTGATTTGACTAGAAAACAGATGTCCCTGTTCATAGAATCATAGAATCATAGAATATCAGGGTTGGAAGGGACCTCAAGAGGTCATCTAGTCCAACCCCCTGCTCAAAGCAGGACCAATTCCCAACTAAATCATCCCAGCCAGGGCTTTGTCAAGCCGGGCCTTAAAAACCTCCAAGGAAGGAGACTCCACCACCTCCCTAGGTAACGCATTCCAGTGCTTCACCACCCTCCTAGTGAAATAGTGTTTCCTAATATCCAACCTGGACCTCCCCCACTGCAACTTGAGACCATTGCTCCTTGTTCTGTCATGCTCCTTGTTCTTGTTTAGAAGGTAAGAGTCTCCGAGAGGTTTTGGAACCTGTTCAGTCTGATCCACCTGGTGCCAGCTGAATTCTAGGCATGGAAAACACTAGTTTAAGGTGGCAGAATTTTATAGCCCACCTGGGATTTTGTCCCGTGGAATCACTGGGGACATTAGGGTTTGTCCTTTTCGTTTTACCGTTTCCTCCATCCCTCCTTCCTTTCTCTTCATTTCTTACTTCTTTTGTCCTTTCTCCTGTTCCCCTCCCACCACCAGGAGGTGTGAGTGTGTGTGTGTGAGTGTGTGTGTTGCGTGTTGCGGGGGGTGCTCTGCATCTCCCATTGTGGGAGGTCCACCCAAGAAAGTGGGGCTGAAATAGTCCTAGGACAGTGATCCCTACCGGTGACCTGGGCCTTCTTTTGGGCTCTCTGGTGAGAACTCTCAGCTTCCCGCCCCTCAGTCTCTACCCTGATTGGCTGAGCAGGGGGTTATTGACAGGGAGGAGACTCAGGTCCTTTTTGTTCTCTTTTAAGAACAAGTAAAGAAGTCATAACCAGTCATCTTTTTGACGAATTTTGCTGCTTCTCTGCATTAATTGTCTCTGCGCAGTTCATGAACTGTTGTTGGTCTGGAGCTCATTTGAGAGCACTTTATTCAGGTTATTCAATGTATGAAGTTCAAGATCCGATGGTTAGATTGAAAGTCAGGGCTCTTGGGTCCTATTCCCAACTCTGCCACTGACTGGCTGTGTGACCTAAGACAAGTCAATTCTCCTTTCTCAGCCTTAGCTTCTCCCCCTTTCAAGTAGGGATAACAATCCGCTTCTATCTACCTCAGCGTAGGTGGAGGATGGGGATCCATTGGAGAGTGTCACTAGGAGCACTGCATAATATGCGGTGTCCTATCATGTTTATTCAGATCAGATTATGATGGAATAGAATAGCTGAAATATTTTATTTTTTTTGTATTTTATTATTTTGAAATTGTTAAGTGCAGCAGGCTCCAGGAAGGTGTGTAAAGTGCCGGGATGTCAGGAGCTGGGATGCACTGTCACCCCTGCACTAGGGCAGTGTTCTGCACCCCCTGCTGCTGGCTGAATTTCTCTGTCCCTTGGCAATAAGACAGGCTCTTGTTTTCACAGCCAGTCGATCGCCCAGTGTCATCACCCTGCCTGCTGGCTGGGCAGGGTAACTCCTCAGGTGACCACCGTCTCCAGCCTGCCTTGGGCTTGGAGAGTGAGGAGGAGGGCGAGGGACAGCTGGCGACCCTGAACATCCCCGATCCATCGCTCCATCACCCAGAGCAAGTGAGTGGCATTAGGGTTCCTCTGTGGCGTCCCCTGTCTGTCTGGAGAGAGGCAGAAAGATGGGGAGAGAATCTCTCCCAAAGGAGATTGGATTTGCAATCCATGGGAGCAGATCATGCAATGAACTCCTGCCAGTGTGTGTAGATTGCACTCCCTGCACCCCTGTGCGGGGAGAAGAAGCTGCTCTGGCTGGGGCAGGGATGGGGAGGGACCAAAAGGCTGGTTAGTGAGAGGCTGCCTTGACCCCAGACTCACGCCTGCTCCCCGCTCGGTTCCAGGCTGTCCAGGCTCCTGAGGAGGTTCAGGAAGAAGGCTCTGCACGTGGCCTCAGAGCCTGAGGGAAGCAGCTGCCATCTTCCCCAGGAGCAGAGCGGCCTCTCCGTCCCTGCTGGCGGGGAAGGAGCTCCCAGCCGAGAGAGAAGGTGGAAATGCCCAGCCTTCTGGCAGAGGAAACCCGCTCACGGTGCAGGCGCTGAGGTGAGAGAGCCACCGGCCAGGCCGAAATGGAGCTGGCCCAGAATGCGGTTGGGCAGGCAGGACCCAGCCCAGAAGGGGAGCCGGGCAGGGTGGCTGTGGGGCTTGTTGTGTGGGAAGCACCGGCCCCAAGAGCCCAGCCCCGGTTCCCAGCAGGAGTCATCGCCCTGCCCGGTCCCTGAGGACCTTCCAGCCTCCCCACGGCAGGAGTTGGAGGATCCCTGTCGCAGCACCAGCAGCTCGGCCCGCTCCCCATGGGACAGCAGCAGCATCTGGGACTCAGGCAGCAGCGAGGCCGATGGGCGCTGCTGCTTTGTTCTAGGTGAGGAGCCAGGCTGGGCTCAGGGAGGGGTGAGGAGGGGGCTGTGAACACCCTGGGCCACGCACTCGACCAGTGCTATGGGTGCGGGTCCCCAGCCCAGGTGTCTGGCCTGAGCCACGTGAACCCCACTGACACTAGATGCTGCCACTCTGGTGGTTGATGCTCCAGTTGGGTGGCGGGAGGGGAAGGCATCCCAGGGAGTCCAGGAGAGTGTGGGGGATCTCTTTCCTATGGGCTCCTGAAGGAGTTGGCGGCTGAAGGCATCACTGAGAGGGGGGAGTGTGGGGCCCAATCTGCCCTGGGTCCCGGAGGTGGGAAGGGGTCACATTGCCCCACCGTGCCCCTGTCCTTCCCCCGAGTGGCAGCAGGTGTCACCTTGTCCACTTCTCTCCCTGGTGCAGGGACCCCCAGGGACTCAGAGGACGAGGAGGAAGAATGGGTGGACGTGGCCACAGAGGAGGCTGCTCTCAAACACATCTGAGAGCAGCTCCAGAGCACGAGAAAGAACCTCTTTTGAGTTTTCTCCTTTCTTTTACTGGTTTTACTAGAAAACATACGTCCCTGTTTAGAAGGTAAGAGCCTCCGAGAGGTTTGGAACCTATCCTTTTTGTTTTATCTCTTCCTCCATCCCTCCTTCCTTTCTCTTCATCTCTTACTTCTTTTGTCCTTTCTCCTGTTCCCCTCCCACCACCAGGAGAGGTGTGTGTGTGTGTGTTGCTGGGGGTACTCTTCATCTCCCATTGTGGGAGGTCCATCGAAAAATGTGGGGTTGAAATAGTGCTTGGACCCCACTGACACTAGATGCTGCGATCCTGTGGCTTAGCATTAGTGTCTGGGATGACTTGGGGCAAGATCTCAACCTCCCCGCAACCCACTTCACTGCTGCCAGAATCCCTCCTAACCCCCCTGCTAGAGCCCCCTCCCTGCCCAACCTGGGTGGGGGTGGGAGGAGAGGGTTCTGAAGACTCAAGCTGTGGTTTGTTTGGAGGTGGATCAGCTGTCAAGGGCACTGAGGCGGAGGTGGCAGGAGCTCACCCTACAAGGAGAGGGGTTGCAACTGGAGGTTACTAGAAAGGAGAACAATCTCCATTCTGGGGGTCAGGAGGTGAATCCATCCCTCTGAGGTGGGCATGCTGTGTGGAAATGCATGCTGCTGGTTACAGGTGCTCTTAATTCCCCCTGATTTCTCGGGGCGTTTGAGTCTCTGACAGGTTCTCGTTCCCTTGCAGCAGGAGGACGTCACGGCCAAAGTGATTCACCAGCTCTGCATCATCCGGCTCTTGCGCCAGGTGCCTGAGGCACTGCAGGGGCTGTGCCTCTGAGGCCACCAGCAACTCCCGCTCCCTGCTGCAGGTACTGCTCTGGCTCACTGTAAATGGGGAGCTAGTGGAAGGGGAAATGGAGCCCCCTGGCACTCACTAAAAGGGAAAGTGGTGGATTCTCCATCTCTTGATGTCATTTAATGAAGACTAGATGCCTTTCTGGAATGTGTGTGCCCAAAAAGTAACTATTGTACTATACAGGAAGCCTATGATATGCAGGGGGTTAGATTAGATGCTCTAAAGGTCTCTTCTGGCCATAAAGTCTACTAATTTTGTTAAAACTGAGTGTAGCATTGGGAGCAGCCTCTGATGTTTTACTGTCTAGCCGGCTTGCTTCCTAGAATGAACACTCATTGAGTGGGGTGATCTTCAGAGAGTAGCTCAAACCTTCAAAGTGTCTGGCCAGTGGCAGGATATTAGTACTTCAGGAGATGGGTGTGTGTGGCAGTGACATCACAAAGGCCTTTTGCAGGACCTCAGCCTATTGGTCAAAGGTGGTGGGGAAGTGGTGACCTCACAGAGAGATGCTGACATGAGCCAGGCAGGAAAGGGGCGCAGGGCCAGGGAAACCTCGGAGACCCTGTGGCTTAGCTTCAGCATTCTCCTTCTCGAGGTCTCTCTTTGAGAGAGTATTAGGGTTTATGTAGGTGAGTGCGAGGAGGAGCCTCTTTCGAGTTTTCTCCTTTCCTTTTACTGATTTTACTAGAAAACAGATGTCCCTGTTTAGAAGGTAAGAGTCTCCGAGAGGTTTTGGAACCTGTTCAGTCTGATCCACCTGGTGCCAGCTGAATTCTAGGCATGGAAAACACTAGTTTAAGGTGGCAGAATTTTATTCCCCACCTGGGATTTTGTCCCGTAGAATCACTGGGGACATTAGGGTTTGTCTATTTTGTTTTACCTTTTCCTCCATCCGTCCTTCCTTTCTCTTCATCTCTTACTTCTTTTGTCCTTTCTTCTGTTCCCTTCCCACCACCAGGGGGTAGGTGTGTGTGTGTTTTTGTGTGTGTGTGGTGTGTGTATGTGTTGCTGGGGGTGCTCTGCATCTCCCATTGTGGGAGGTCCATCCAAAAATGTGGGGTTGAAATAGTGCTTGGACCCCACTGACATTAGATGCTGCCACTTTGGTCGTTGATGCTCCAGTTGGGTGGGGGGTGGGGAAGGCACCTCCTAGGGAGTCCAGGACAGTGTGTGTGGGTCTCTTTGCTAAGAGCTGCTGAAGGAGTTGGGGGCTGAAGGCATCACTGAGAGGGAGGAGTGTGGGCCCAATCTGCCCTGGGTCCCGGAGGTGGGAAGGGGGCACATTGCCCCACCATGCTCCTGTGCTTTCCCCAAGTGGCAGCACGCGTTACCCTGTCCCCTTCTCTCCCTGGTGCAGGGACCCCCAGGGACTCAGAGGAGGAGGAGGAGGAGGAATGGGTGGATGTGGCCACAGAGGATGCTTCTCTCAAAAACATCCGAGAGCAGCTCCAGGGCCGAGAAAAGGTGCAAAGGTTCCCCAGCTGTGCTGGAACCGAGATTGTCCTGCCCCTTCCCAGCACCCTGACCCTCTTCAGAGGGTCTTGTCTCTGATGATCCACCCAGCCCTAATGGGGACCTTTCTCTACCATGATCTTCTGACCCCCAAGATGGGGGTATTTGTCACAAACCAGCTGGGTCTCCTCCCCCCACAGGTACTGTCCCAGGTCCTGACCCTGCTTGTGTAGGAGTTGTGGGTGATTTGGACAGTGGGCGGGTCCCCACTATCCCCCATTCAGGCCTGAGTCCTGCAGCTGGTGTGGGTGGGGCAGGGAGGTCCCTGGCTAATTGACTCTCTCTCCCCTAACCCCACTCCTGGTGGGTGCAGGATGAGGCCTAGCAGCTCATGTTCCTGCACGCCATCCACCTGAGTGTCTCCCTGCACAGCAGAGAGGGCAGGACACATTGGAGCCGCACTGCTGCAAGGCGGCTGTGGTGGAGAGGATTGTGGTGAGTGAGGCGCGGTGCCCAGCAGCTGGAGGGAGGACAGAGACATGGGAGGGGCAGGGGTCTCCCCGGGCCAATGGATGGGGGATGGCTGGTGCTGGAGGGGCAGCTGAGGGCAGGGATTGCTGGGGCTGAAGATTGGGGAGAAGAGACAGGAGAAATTCTGAGATTGGTGACTAGTGGGCAGGAATCGGAGGAGCGGGAGGCAGGTGGGGGGATCCTGCTGGCTGTGTGGGGTGCTGCCTGTGTAATCTCCTCACTGGCAAGTGTCAGTGAGGCCAGAATCTCACACGCTCCTTTGTCTCCTTTAGGTCTCACAGGAGCTCATTGAGGCGCTGCCTGATAACTCTCCACCCAGCGGCGTCCTCGCTAACTCCCTGATTGCTGTGGGCAACCTCAGGTACCGAGACCCTCCCGCCCGGTTCCCCTAACCCCGGTGCTGCTCAGGCCCAGGGCTGGGAGTCACTGCCCCTCCCACTCCCAGCTCACCTCCCAAGGGTGACACCTGTGGCAGAGGTGGTGGGAAGGTTCACTCTCTCCTGGCTGGGCTGTTCTTTTCACTCCAGTAACATTGCAATGGCTTTGGGGAGAGGCTCACTCCCAGGATCAGATACAGGAGGGGCAGCAGGGTCCAGGGAACAGGCGCTATTCCTGCCCTGCCACAGTGTGTCTGGGAAACCTTGGCCTTATCATTGGTGCCTCAGTTTCCATTTTCGCCAGCCTCTGCCTAGTTCCCTGCAGCTTCGCGGCCGTGTTGGTGCCAGTCCCACCCCCGCACTGCACAGTCTAATACCGGCTCCTCTCTCTTCCCAGCACCATGACACCTGCCCTTGAGCCAGAGCTAGAGACCCATCTCCTTCGAGCTGCCCTGCATGCTGTCTTCACCCTGGGCACGCAGAAGGACACCTCCCAAGTCCAGGTAGATCATGCTAAAGTCATGGATTGAAGAGCCAGCTGTCATCCTGCCATGAATCCTGGCTAATTGCCAGCAGTGGGATGTGAATGCGAGAGGCCAAGATATGTTTTGGGGGGTCTCACCAGTGCTTCCCAGGGTCCCCTACCTGGGAGGGGCAGGTGTAGCCCCACTTTCCCTAACTCTGACCCATGGCTCTCCCTTGCTTTGCAGGATCTGCATAGGGTCTTGCCACACCTTGTGGATGCCATGCTGAGGAACCTGCTGGCAGAGTCCCCAGACACCGACAGGCTCCACTGCATCTTGGAGGTGAGCCCGATGAGAGGGGTGGGGGCAATTTTTCCTTCACTCTTAGATCCATTTTCCAGTCTGTCCTCCTAGCTGGGTCCCCAGTAGCCCGTCCTCGGTCAGGGCCGTCAGTGCAATGCAGTGTCAGGCCCTTCCTCCTTGAAGGTCAGGGGAAGGAGCTGGGACTTCAAGCCAGAGCTCTGCCTGGTTCTGTTGAGCACTAACCACAGGGCCCCTGGCTGGCTTGGGGAGTGAGAGTCTGAACCCCTCCTGTGAGATCCAGAAGATGGTCCTCAGAGAAGAGTCACAGGCTCCTTCCTAGAGAAACAGAAGGACCCCAGAGAATCAGCCCTTCTCTCTGATGGGCCCTGAGATTCCTGGGGGGATTGTGCTGACACTCAGTCCCTTCACCCAACCAAGGACTCGAGAGGCAGGGAGGGGTGGGGATCCGTCTCCTTCCTGGTGAGCTGTTCAGGAATCAGGCGTTCAGGGAGGATGGGACCAGCCCCGACACCGAACATTGTTCCAGTCTACAGAGACAATGACAAGTTGTGACCTGCAGGATACAAGCATCGTCCTGGGGGCAACAATCCCCTTCTAAAGCTCTGCAATCAACGAATCAGATATGCCATCCTGCGCACAATGTCTCAGCCCCCTGGAGATTGGGGAGGGGGGGGTTTCATTTGCACAACACGTGCACCTGCCCGTTGATCCTGAGCTGCCTCCTTTCCCCGCAGCACATAACTACTGGATGGTGTCCAGGGTGTCGCAGGAGAGAGCCAAGGCCATTAGGAGCAGCACGGCCCTGCTCCGACTCACCATCACCCTCCCTGAGTTTGATGTAAGTGACCTCTGACTCCAGGCGTAGGCGGGCTGGCTCCAACTGGCTGTAGGATCTGCTGCTGAAGGGGCTGTGGGTTAAGAGTGTTCCTCTTGGGGAGGCAGAGGCAGAGCAGAGCTTAGCTGGAGTCAAGTTCTTCGTGTCCTGGTTAAGTGGTGACTGGGCTTTTAAGGGGACCATGCTCCAGGTTCATGCCTTCCTGTCATCCTGGAGCAGCTGGGGAAGCAAGTCCTCATGGAGGGCCCTGCCCATATCCCTGTTCTCCAGGCTCCCTTGGGGGCAGAGGAAATTAAGGGTCTAGCTCTACCTTCTATCCTCTAGCATCTCCTGCAGAGGGGCTGAGGGGAAAAAGAGAGTCCTGGCCCACGGGGGACTGGGAGCTGACAGGAAAATGCTGATGGAGTCCCCTCTCCCTCTCCCTTCCATTAGAACTCAGCAGAATTCCCCAGGCTGGGTCACCACGTGGCACAGCTGGCTCTGTTGATCAGTGACCCAGCCAAGGACATCAGCCGGCAGGCCAGGGAGGGGGTTTACCGGTTCTACCAGCTGCTGCTGCACCAGAGGGGTAAGGAACCCAGCTGGGAAATGGCACCCGATAGAAGAGTGAGACTGGGACCCCAGCCAATTTCTCTCAGACTGACCCTGGCTGGAGGATGAGTCTCTGTCTGTCTCTTTCTCTGTTCTACACCCCTCCCCTGCAATTCTGTTGGGCCAGGCACGCAGCGAGCACTCTGCCCACTGTGCAGCCACCAATGGGATTGGAAGGACACAAGCACTGCTACCAGAATGACAAATGTGTGTGTGTCTCTCTTTCCCAGGGCTGAGCATCCATGAGGCCGAAGACCTGTGGTGCTGGGACTGGCATCAGGAGAGCAGGCTCCTGGGCTACAGGAACACAGCCAGGATGGGGGAGGTAAGGACACTCTGCCAGGGCATGAGACAGCTCAGGGAGTGGGGGTGGCTGGGTCCCCTGCAGTGGCTGCCTCCTGGAGCCACTAGATGGAGATGCCGTTCTAGCCCCAGGAGTTGGAGCCTGGCTCTGGGCAATCTGCTAATGCCTCGCATCCTGTTGGTTTTAGGTCTTGGAAAGTTCTTCTCGGAAGGGCAGAGAAGATTCTTCCTCCGGACGGCAGTGCTGGCCATCCACAACCCCCTGCTACATGTCAACCAGACTGGGCTGGTCCTGGCCTACTCCCTCCTAGGGGAAGCCCAAGAGCTGATGTGGGACAAGGTAAGCAGCTGCATCGGGAGATTGGGGCTGTGCCCAGGCCTCATACCCATCCTATTGCCATTCGCTGGCCTGGCAGCAAGGAGCCTGGTGGGGAATGAGAGTGAGAGCAGGTGCTACTGGGAAGGGAGATGAATTCAACTCCATGAGCAGGAGGGAACCAGCTTGTCCATGGTGCAGCTCCAACACAGCTCTTTAGCAAGGCTAATTAATGACAAGCATTAACTCATCATGGACTTATGTTCCAAGGGAACGGTGCGTTCGCTGTCGGGAAGAGTAGGCAAGTCCCCTAAGTGCCCTCTGCGAGCCTCTCCTGTCCCAGAGGGCCTCACCTAGTTCCCAGTGGCCTAGTGTCCATGTCAACCAAGCCACCACCTATGGAGAACAGCAGAATTCAGTCAGCAGGGGCTGCTAATCTGCCCAATTCGCCAGGGCTGCCATCCTGTGGCTTCAGCATTAGTGTCTGGGATGACTTGGGGCAAGATCTCCACCTCCCCGCAACCCATTTCATTGCTGACAGAATCCCTCCTGACCCTCCTGCTAGAGCCCCCTCCCTGTCCAACCTGAGTGGGGCTGGAGGAGAGGGTTCTGAGAACTCGAGCTGTGGTTTGGAGGTGGAACAGCTGTCAAGGGAACTGAGAGGGAGGTGGCAGGAGCTCACGCTACATAGAGGGGGGTTGGCACTGGAGGTTACTAGAAAGGACAACAAGACTCCATTCTGGCGGTCAGGAGGTGAATCCATTCCTCTGAGGTGGGCAGGTGCTGGGTGGAAATGCTGTTGTTTCCAGATGCCCTTAATTCCACCTGATTCCTCGGGGCGTTTGAGTCTCTGACAGGTTCTCGTTCCCTTGCAGCAGGAGGACGTCACGGCCAAAGTGATGCACCAGCTCTGCATCATCCGGCTCTTGCGCCAGGTGCCTGAGGCACTGCAGGGACTGTGCCTCTGAGGCCACCAGCAACTCCCGCTCCCTGCTGCAGGTACTGCTCTGGCTCACTGTAAATGGGGAGCTAGTGGAAGGGGAAATGGAGCCCCCTGGCACTCACTAAAAGTGAAATTGGTGGATTCTCCATCACTTAATTTCATTGATGTCATTTTATGAAGACTAGATGCCTTTCTAGAATGTGTTTGCCCAAAAAGTGACTATTGTTCTACATAGGAAGCCTGTGATATGCAGGGGGTTAGATTAGATGCTCTAAAGGTCTCTTCTGGCCATAAAGTCTACTAATTTTGTTAAAACTGAGTGTAGCATTGGGAGCAGCCTCTGATGTTTTACTGTCTAGCCGGCTTGCTTCCTAGAATGAACACTCATTGAGTGGGGTGATCCACAGGGAGTAGCTCAAACCTCCAAAATGTCTGGCCAGCGGCAGGACATTAGCACTTCAGGGGATGGGTGGTTGTGGCAGTGACATCACAAAGGCCTTTTGCAGGACCTCAGCCTATTGGTCAAAGGTGGTGGGGTGGTGGTGACCTCACAGAGAGATGCTGACATCAGCCAGGCAGGATAGGGGCGCAGAGCCAGGAAAACCTCGGAGACCCCTGTGGCTTAGCTTCAGCATTCTCCTTCTCGAGGTCTCTCTTTGAGAGAGTATTAGGGTTCATGTAGGTGAGTGCGAGGAGGAGCCTCTTTCGAGTTTTCTCCTTTCCTTTTACTGATTTGACTAGAAAACAGATGTCCCTGTTTAGAAGGTAAGAGTCTCCAAGAGGTTTTGGAACCTGTTCAGTCTGATCCACCTGGTGCCAGCTGAATTCTAGGCATGGAAAACACTAGTTTAAGGTGGCAGAATTTTATAGCCCACCTGGGATTTTGTCCCGTGGAATCACTGGGGACATTAGGGTTTGTCCTTTTCGTTTTACCGTTTCCTCCATCCCTCCTTCCTTTCTCTTACTTCTTTTGTCCTTTCTTCTGTTCCCCTCCCACCACCAGGAGGTGTGTGTGTGTTTTTGTGTGTGTGTGGTGTGTGTATGTGTTGCTGGGGGTGCTCTGCATCTCCCATTGTGGGAGGTCCATCCAAAAATGTGGGGTTGAAATAGTCCTAGGACAGGGATCCCTACCGGTGACCTGGGCCTTCCTTTGGGCTCTCTGGTGAGAACTCTCAGCGTCCCGCCCCTCCGTCTCTACCCTGATTGGCTGAGCAGGGGGTTATTGACAGGGAGGAGACTCAGGTCCTTTTTGCTCTCTTTTAAGAACAAGTAAAGAAGTCATAACCAGTCATCTTTTTGACGAATTTTGCTGCTTCTCTGCATTAATTGTCTCTGCGCAGTTCATGAACTGTTGTTGGTCTGGAGCTCATTTGAGAGCACTTTATTCAGGTTATTCAATGTATGAAGTTCAAGATCCGATGGTTAGATTGAAAGTCAGGGCTCTTGGGTCCTATTCCCAACTCTGCCACTGACTGGCTGTGTGACCTAAGACAAGTCAATTCTCCTTTCTCGGCCTTAGCTTCTCCCCCTTTCAAGTAGGGATAACAATCCGCTTCTATCTACCTCAGCGTAGGTGGAGGATGGGGATCCATTGGAGAGTGTCACTAGGAGCACTGCATAATATGCGGTGTCCTATCATGTTTATTCAGATCAGATTATGATGGAATAGAATAGCTGAAATATTTTATTTTTTTTGTATTTTATTATTTTGAAATTGTTAAGTGCAGCAGGCTCCAGGAAGGTGTGTAAAGTGCCGGGATGTCAGGAGCTGGGATGCACTGTCACCCCTGCACTAGGGCAGTGTTCTGCACCCCCTGCTGCTGGCTGAATTTCTCTGTCCCTTGGCAATAAGACAGACTCTTGTTTTCACAGCTAGTCGATCGCCCAGTGTCATCACCCTGCCTGCTGGCTGGGCAGGGTAACTCCTCAGGTCACCACCCTCTCCAGCCTGCCTTGGGCTTGGAGAGTGAGGAGGAGGGCGAGGGACAGCTGGCGACCCTGAACATCCCCGATCCATCGCTCCATCACCCAGAGCAAGTGAGTGGCATTAGGGTTCCTCTGTGGCGTCCCCTGTCTGTCTGGAGAGAGGCAGAAAGATGGGGAGAGAATCTCTCCCAAAGGAGATTGGATTTGCAATCCATGGGAGCAGATCATGCAATGAACTCCTGCCAGTGTGTGTAGATTGCACTCCCTGCACCCCTGTGCGGGGAGAAGAAGCTGCTCTGGCTGGGGCAGGGATGGGGAGGGACCAAAAGGCTGGTTAGTGAGAGGCTGCCTTGACCCCAGACTCACGCCTGCTCCCCGCTCGGTTCCAGGCTGTCCAGGCTCCTGAGGAGGTTCAGGAAGAAGGCTCTGCACGTGGCCTCAGAGCCTGAGGGAAGCAGCTGCCATCTTCCCCAGGAGCAGAGCGGCCTCTCCGTCCCTGCTGGCGGGGAAGGAGCTCCCAGCCGAGAGAGAAGGTGGAAATGCCCAGCCTTCTGGCAGAGGAAACCCGCTCACGGTGCAGGCGCTGAGGTGAGAGAGCCACCGGCCAGGCCGAAATGGAGCTGGCCCAGAATGCGGTTGGGCAGGCAGGACCCAGCCCAGAAGGGGAGCCGGGCAGGGTGGCTGTGGGGCTTGTTGTGTGGGAAGCACCGGCCCCAAGAGCCCAGCCCCGGTTCCCAGCAGGAGTCATCGCCCTGCCCGGTCCCTGAGGACCTTCCAGCCTCCCCACGGCAGGAGTTGGAGGATCCCTGTCGCAGCACCAGCAGCTCGGCCCGCTCCCCATGGGACAGCAGCAGCATCTGGGACTCAGGCAGCAGCGAGGCCGATGGGCGCTGCTGCTTTGTTCTAGGTGAGGAGCCAGGCTGGGCTCAGGGAGGGGTGAGGAGGGGGCTGTGAACACCCTGGGCCACGCACTCGACCAGTGCTATGGGTGCGGGTCCCCAGCCCAGGTGTCTGGCCTGAGCCACGTGAACCCCACTGACACTAGATGCTGCCACTCTGGTGGTTGATGCTCCAGTTGGGTGGCGGGAGGGGAAGGCATCCCAGGGAGTCCAGGAGAGTGTGGGGGGTCTCTTTCCTATGGGCTCCTGAAGGAGTTGGCGGCTGAAGGCATCACTGAGAGGGGGGAGTGTGGGGCCCAATCTGCCCTGGGTCCCGGAGGTGGGAAGGGGTCACATTGCCCCACCGTGCCCCTGTCCTTCCCCCGAGTGGCAGCAGGTGTCACCTTGTCCACTTCTCTCCCTGGTGCAGGGACCCCCAGGGACTCAGAGGACGAGGAGGAAGAATGGGTGGACGTGGCCACAGAGGAGGCTGCTCTCAAAAACATCTGAGAGCAGCTCCAGAGCACGAGAAAGAACCTCTTTTGAGTTTTCTCCTTTCTTTTACTGGTTTTACTAGAAAACATACGTCCCTGTTTAGAAGGTAAGAGCCTCCGAGAGGTTTGGAACCTATCCTTTTTGTTTTATCTCTTCTTCCATCCCTCCTTCCTTTCTCTTCATCTCTTACTTCTTTTGTCCTTTCTCCTGTTCCCCTCCCACCACCAGGAGGGGTGTGTGTGTGTGTGTTGCTGGGGGTACTCTTCATCTCCCATTGTGGGAGGTCCATCGAAAAATGTGGGGTTGAAATAGTGCTTGGACCCCACTGACACTAGATGCTGCGATCCTGTGGCTTAGCATTAGTGTCTGGGATGACTTGGGGCAAGATCTCAACCTCCCCGCAACCCACTTCACTGCTGCCAGAATCCCTCCTAACCCCCCTGCTAGAGCCCCCTCCCTGCCCAACCTGGGTGGGGGTGGGAGGAGAGGGTTCTGAAGACTCAAGCTGTGGTTTGTTTGGAGGTGGATCAGCTGTCAAGGGCACTGAGGCGGAGGTGGCAGGAGCTCACCCTACAAGGAGAGGGGTTGCAACTGGAGGTTACTAGAAAGGAGAACAATCTCCATTCTGGGGGTCAGGAGGTGAATCCATCCCTCTGAGGTGGGCATGCTGTGTGGAAATGCATGCTGCTGGTTACAGGTGCTCTTAATTCCCCCTGATTTCTCGGGGCGTTTGAGTCTCTGACAGGTTCTCGTTCCTTTGCAGCAGGAGGACGTCACGGCCAAAGTGATTCACCAGCTCTGCATCATCCGGCTCTTGCGCCAGGTGCCTGAGGCACTGCAGGGGCTGTGCCTCTGAGGCCACCAGCAACTCCCGCTCCCTGCTGCAGGTACTGCTCTGGCTCACTGTAAATGGGGAGCTAGTGGAAGGGGAAATGGAGCCCCCTGGCACTCACTAAAAGGGAAAGTGGTGGATTCTCCATCTCTTGATGTCATTTAATGAAGACTAGATGCCTTTCTGGAATGTGTGTGCCCAAAAAGTAACTATTGTACTATACAGGGAGCCTATGATATGCAGGGGGTTAGATTAGATGCTCTAAAGGTCTCTTCTGGCCATAATGTCTACTAATTTTGTTAAAACTGAGTGTAGCATTGGGAGCAGCCTCTGATGTTTTACTGTCTAGCCGGCTTGCTTCCTAGAATGAACACTCATTGAGTGGGGTGATCTGCAGAGAGTAGCTCAAACCTTCAAAGTGTCTGGCCAGTGGCAGGATATTAGTACTTCAGGAGATGGGTGTGTGTGGCAGTGACATCACAAAGGCCTTTTGCAGGACCTCAGCCTATTGGTCAAAGGTGGTGGGGAAGTGGTGACCTCACAGAGAGATGCTGACATGAGCCAGGCAGGAAAGGGGCGCAGGGCCAGGGAAACCTCGGAGACCCTGTGGCTTAGCTTCAGCATTCTCCTTCTCGAGGTCTCTCTTTGAGAGAGTATTAGGGTTTATGTAGGTGAGTGCAAGGAGGAGCCTCTTTCGAGTTTTCTCCTTTCCTTTTACTGATTTTACTAGAAAACAGATGTCCCTGTTTAGAAGGTAAGAGTCTCCGAGAGGTTTTGGAACCTGTTCAGTCTGATCCACCTGGTGCCAGCTGAATTCTAGGCATGGAAAACACTAGTTTAAGGTGGCAGAATTTTATTCCCCACCTGGGATTTTGTCCCGTAGAATCACTGGGGACATTAGGGTTTGTCTATTTTGTTTTACCTTTTCCTCCATCCGTCCTTCCTTTCTCTTCATCTCTTACTTCTTTTGTCCTTTCTTCTGTTCCCTTCCCACCACCAGGGGGTAGGTGTGTGTGTGTTTTTGTGTGTGTGTGGTGTGTGTATGTGTTGCTGGGGGTGCTCTGCATCTCCCATTGTGGGAGGTCCATCCAAAAATGTGGGGTTGAAATAGTGCTTGGACCCCACTGACATTAGATGCTGCCACTTTGGTCGTTGATGCTCCAGTTGGGTGGGGGGTGGGGAAGGCACCTCCTAGGGAGTCCAGGACAGTGTGTGTGGGTCTCTTTGCTAAGAGCTGCTGAAGGAGTTGGGGGCTGAAGGCATCACTGAGAGGGAGGAGTGTGGGCCCAATCTGCCCTGGGTCCCGGAGGTGGGAAGGGGGCACATTGCCCCACCATGCTCCTGTGCTTTCCCCAAGTGGCAGCACGCGTTACCCTGTCCCCTTCTCTCCCTGGTGCAGGGACCCCCAGGGACTCAGAGGAGGAGGAGGAGGAGGAATGGGTGGATGTGGCCACAGAGGATGCTTCTCTCAAAAACATCCGAGAGCAGCTCCAGGGCCGAGAAAAGGTGCAAAGGTTCCCCAGCTGTGCTGGAACCGAGATTGTCCTGCCCCTTCCCAGCACCCTGACCCTCTTCAGAGGGTCTTGTCTCTGATGATCCACCCAGCCCTAATGGGGACCTTTCTCTACCATGATCTTCTGACCCCCAAGATGGGGGTATTTGTCACAAACCAGCTGGGTCTCCTCCCCCCACAGGTACTGTCCCAGGTCCTGACCCTGCTTGTGTAGGAGTTGTGGGTGATTTGGACAGTGGGCGGGTCCCCACTATCCCCCATTCAGGCCTGAGTCCTGCAGCTGGTGTGGGTGGGGCAGGGAGGTCCCTGGCTAATTGACTCTCTCTCCCCTAACCCCACTCCTGGTGGGTGCAGGATGAGGCCTAGCAGCTCATGTTCCTGCACGCCATCCACCTGAGTGTCTCCCTGCACAGCAGAGAGGGCAGGACACATTGGAGCCGCACTGCTGCAAGGCGGCTGTGGTGGAGAGGATTGTGGTGAGTGAGGCGCGGTGCCCAGCAGCTGGAGGGAGGACAGAGACATGGGAGGGGCAGGGGTCTCCCCGGGCCAATGGATGGGGGATGGCTGGTGCTGGAGGGGCAGCTGAGGGCAGGGATTGCTGGGGCTGAAGATTGGGGAGAAGAGACAGGAGAAATTCTGAGATTGGTCACTAGTGGGCAGGAATCGGAGGAGCGGGAGGCAGGTGGGGGGATCCTGCTGGCTGTGTGGGGTGCTGCCTGTGTAATCTCCTCACTGGCAAGTGTCAGTGAGGCCAGAATCTCACACGCTCCTTTGTCTCCTTTAGGTCTCACAGGAGCTCATTGAGGCGCTGCCTGATAACTCTCCACCCAGCGGCGTCCTCGCTAACTCCCTGATTGCTGTGGGCAACCTCAGGTACCGAGACCCTCCCGCCCGGTTCCCCTAACCCCGGTGCTGCTCAGGCCCAGGGCTGGGAGTCACTGCCCCTCCCACTCCCAGCTCACCTCCCAAGGGTGACACCTGTGGCAGAGGTGGTGGGAAGGTTCACTCTCTCCTGGCTGGGCTGTTCTTTTCACTCCAGTAACATTGCAATGGCTTTGGGGAGAGGCTCACTCCCAGGATCAGATACAGGAGGGGCAGCAGGGTCCAGGGAACAGGCGCTATTCCTGCCCTGCCACAGTGTGTCTGGGAAACCTTGGCCTTATCATTGGTGCCTCAGTTTCCATTTTCGCCAGCCTCTGCCTAGTTCCCTGCAGCTTCGCGGCCGTGTTGGTGCCAGTCCCACCCCCGCACTGCACAGTCTAATACCGGCTCCTCTCTCTTCCCAGCACCATGACACCTGCCCTTGAGCCAGAGCTAGAGACCCATCTCCTTCGAGCTGCCCTGCATGCTGTCTTCACCCTGGGCACGCAGAAGGACACCTCCCAAGTCCAGGTAGATCATGCTAAAGTCATGGATTGAAGAGCCAGCTGTCATCCTGCCATGAATCCTGGCTAATTGCCAGCAGTGGGATGTGAATGCGAGAGGCCAAGATATGTTTTGGGGGGTCTCACCAGTGCTTCCCAGGGTCCCCTACCTGGGAGGGGCAGGTGTAGCCCCACTTTCCCTAACTCTGACCCATGGCTCTCCCTTGCTTTGCAGGATCTGCATAGGGTCTTGCCACACCTTGTGGATGCCATGCTGAGGAACCTGCTGGCAGAGTCCCCAGACACCGACAGGCTCCACTGCATCTTGGAGGTGAGCCCGATGAGAGGGGTGGGGGCAATTTTTCCTTCACTCTTAGATCCATTTTCCAGTCTGTCCTCCTAGCTGGGTCCCCAGTAGCCCGTCCTCGGTCAGGGCCGTCAGTGCAATGCAGTGTCAGGCCCTTCCTCCTTGAAGGTCAGGGGAAGGAGCTGGGACTTCAAGCCAGAGCTCTGCCTGGTTCTGTTGAGCACTAACCACAGGGCCCCTGGCTGGCTTGGGGAGTGAGAGTCTGAACCCCTCCTGTGAGATCCAGAAGATGGTCCTCAGAGAAGAGTCACAGGCTCCTTCCTAGAGAAACAGAAGGACCCCAGAGAATCAGCCCTTCTCTCTGATGGGCCCTGAGATTCCTGGGGGGATTGTGCTGACACTCAGTCCCTTCACCCAACCAAGGACTCGAGAGGCAGGGAGGGGTGGGGATCCGTCTCCTTCCTGGTGAGCTGTTCAGGAATCAGGCGTTCAGGGAGGATGGGACCAGCCCCGACACCGAACATTGTTCCAGTCTACAGAGACAATGACAAGTTGTGACCTGCAGGATACAAGCATCGTCCTGGGGGCAACAATCCCCTTCTAAAGCTCTGCAATCAACGAATCAGATATGCCATCCTGCGCACAATGTCTCAGCCCCCTGGAGATTGGGGAGGGGGGGGGTTCATTTGCACAACACGTGCACCTGCCCGTTGATCCTGAGCTGCCTCCTTTCCCCGCAGCACATAACTACTGGATGGTGTCCAGGGTGTCGCAGGAGAGAGCCAAGGCCATTAGGAGCAGCACGGCCCTGCTCCGACTCACCATCACCCTCCCTGAGTTTGATGTAAGTGACCTCTGACTCCAGGCGTAGGCGGGCTGGCTCCAACTGGCTGTAGGATCTGCTGCTGAAGGGGCTGTGGGTTAAGAGTGTTCCTCTTGGGGAGGCAGAGGCAGAGCAGAGCTTAGCTGGAGTCAAGTTCTTCGTGTCCTGGTTAAGTGGTGACTGGGCTTTTAAGGGGACCATGCTCCAGGTTCATGCCTTCCTGTCATCCTGGAGCAGCTGGGGAAGCAAGTCCTCATGGAGGGCCCTGCCCATATCCCTGTTCTCCAGGCTCCCTTGGGGGCAGAGGAAATTAAGGGTCTAGCTCTACCTTCTATCCTCTAGCATCTCCTGCAGAGGGGCTGAGGGGAAAAAGAGAGTCCTGGCCCACGGGGGACTGGGAGCTGACAGGAAAATGCTGATGGAGTCCCCTCTCCCTCTCCCTTCCATTAGAACTCAGCAGAATTCCCCAGGCTGGGTCACCACGTGGCACAGCTGGCTCTGTTGATCAGTGACCCAGCCAAGGACATCAGCCGGCAGGCCAGGGAGGGGGTTTACCGGTTCTACCAGCTGCTGCTGCACCAGAGGGGTAAGGAACCCAGCTGGGAAATGGCACCCGATAGAAGAGTGAGACTGGGACCCCAGCCAATTTCTCTCAGACTGACCCTGGCTGGAGGATGAGTCTCTGTCTGTCTCTTTCTCTGTTCTACACCCCTCCCCTGCAATTCTGTTGGGCCAGGCACGCAGCGAGCACTCTGCCCACTGTGCAGCCACCAATGGGATTGGAAGGACACAAGCACTGCTACCAGAATGACAAATGTGTGTGTGTCTCTCTTTCCCAGGGCTGAGCATCCATGAGGCCGAAGACCTGTGGTGCTGGGACTGGCATCAGGAGAGCAGGCTCCTGGGCTACAGGAACACAGCCAGGATGGGGGAGGTAAGGACACTCTGCCAGGGCATGAGACAGCTCAGGGAGTGGGGGTGGCTGGGTCCCCTGCAGTGGCTGCCTCCTGGAGCCACTAGATGGAGATGCCGTTCTAGCCCCAGGAGTTGGAGCCTGGCTCTGGGCAATCTGCTAATGCCTCGCATCCTGTTGGTTTTAGGTCTTGGAAAGTTCTTCTCGGAAGGGCAGAGAAGATTCTTCCTCCGGACGGCAGTGCTGGCCATCCACAACCCCCTGCTACATGTCAACCAGACTGGGCTGGTCCTGGCCTACTCCCTCCTGGGGGAAGCCCAAGAGCTGATGTGGGACAAGGTAAGCAGCTGCATCGGGAGATTGGGGCTGTGCCCAGGCCTCATACCCATCCTATTGCCATTCGCTGGCCTGGCAGCAAGGAGCCTGGTGGGGAATGAGAGTGAGAGCAGGTGCTACTGGGAAGGGAGATGAATTCAACTCCATGAGCAGGAGGGAACCAGCTTGTCCATGGTGCAGCTCCAACACAGCTCTTTAGCAAGGCTAATTAATGACAAGCATTAACTCATCATGGACTTATGTTCCAAGGGAACGGTGCGTTCGCTGTCGGGAAGAGTAGGCAAGTCCCCTAAGTGCCCTCTGCGAGCCTCTCCTGTCCCAGAGGGCCTCACCTAGTTCCCAGTGGCCTAGTGTCCATGTCAACCAAGCCACCACCTATGGAGAACAGCAGAATTCAGTCAGCAGGGGCTGCTAATCTGCCCAATTCGCCAGGGCTGCCATCCTGTGGCTTCAGCATTAGTGTCTGGGATGACTTGGGGCAAGATCTCCACCTCCCCGCAACCCATTTCATTGCTGACAGAATCCCTCCTGACCCTCCTGCTAGAGCCCCCTCCCTGTCCAACCTGAGTGGGGCTGGAGGAGAGGGTTCTGAGAACTCGAGCTGTGGTTTGGAGGTGGAACAGCTGTCAAGGGAACTGAGAGGGAGGTGGCAGGAGCTCACGCTACATAGAGGGGGGTTGGCACTGGAGGTTACTAGAAAGGACAACAAGACTCCATTCTGGCGGTCAGGAGGTGAATCCATTCCTCTGAGGTGGGCAGGTGCTGGGTGGAAATGCTGTTGTTTCCAGATGCCCTTAATTCCACCTGATTCCTCGGGGCGTTTGAGTCTCTGACAGGTTCTCGTTCCCTTGCAGCAGGAGGACGTCACGGCCAAAGTGATGCACCAGCTCTGCATCATCCGGCTCTTGCGCCAGGTGCCTGAGGCACTGCAGGGACTGTGCCTCTGAGGCCACCAGCAACTCCCGCTCCCTGCTGCAGGTACTGCTCTGGCTCACTGTAAATGGGGAGCTAGTGGAAGGGGAAATGGAGCCCCCTGGCACTCACTAAAAGTGAAATTGGTGGATTCTCCATCACTTAATTTCATTGATGTCATTTTATGAAGACTAGATGCCTTTCTAGAATGTGTTTGCCCAAAAAGTGACTATTGTTCTACATAGGAAGCCTGTGATATGCAGGGGGTTAGATTAGATGCTCTAAAGGTCTCTTCTGGCCATAAAGTCTACTAATTTTGTTAAAACTGAGTGTAGCATTGGGAGCAGCCTCTGATGTTTTACTGTCTAGCCGGCTTGCTTCCTAGAATGAACACTCATTGAGTGGGGTGATCCACAGGGAGTAGCTCAAACCTCCAAAATGTCTGGCCAGCGGCAGGACATTAGCACTTCAGGGGATGGGTGGTTGTGGCAGTGACATCACAAAGGCCTTTTGCAGGACCTCAGCCTATTGGTCAAAGGTGGTGGGGTGGTGGTGACCTCACAGAGAGATGCTGACATCAGCCAGGCAGGATAGGGGCGCAGAGCCAGGAAAACCTCGGAGACCCCTGTGGCTTAGCTTCAGCATTCTCCTTCTCGAGGTCTCTCTTTGAGAGAGTATTAGGGTTCATGTAGGTGAGTGCGAGGAGGAGCCTCTTTCGAGTTTTCTCCTTTCCTTTTACTGATTTGACTAGAAAACAGATGTCCCTGTTTAGAAGGTAAGAGTCTCCAAGAGGTTTTGGAACCTGTTCAGTCTGATCCACCTGGTGCCAGCTGAATTCTAGGCATGGAAAACACTAGTTTAAGGTGGCAGAATTTTATAGCCCACCTGGGATTTTGTCCCGTGGAATCACTGGGGACATTAGGGTTTGTCCTTTTCGTTTTACCGTTTCCTCCATCCCTCCTTCCTTTCTCTTACTTCTTTTGTCCTTTCTTCTGTTCCCCTCCCACCACCAGGAGGTGTGTGTGTGTTTTTGTGTGTGTGTGGTGTGTGTATGTGTTGCTGGGGGTGCTCTGCATCTCCCATTGTGGGAGGTCCATCCAAAAATGTGGGGTTGAAATAGTCCTAGGACAGGGATCCCTACCGGTGACCTGGGCCTTCCTTTGGGCTCTCTGGTGAGAACTCTCAGCGTCCCGCCCCTCCGTCTCTACCCTGATTGGCTGAGCAGGGGGTTATTGACAGGGAGGAGACTCAGGTCCTTTTTGCTCTCTTTTAAGAACAAGTAAAGAAGTCATAACCAGTCATCTTTTTGACGAATTTTGCTGCTTCTCTGCATTAATTGTCTCTGCGCAGTTCATGAACTGTTGTTGGTCTGGAGCTCATTTGAGAGCACTTTATTCAGGTTATTCAATGTATGAAGTTCAAGATCCGATGGTTAGATTGAAAGTCAGGGCTCTTGGGTCCTATTCCCAACTCTGCCACTGACTGGCTGTGTGACCTAAGACAAGTCAATTCTCCTTTCTCGGCCTTAGCTTCTCCCCCTTTCAAGTAGGGATAACAATCCGCTTCTATCTACCTCAGCGTAGGTGGAGGATGGGGATCCATTGGAGAGTGTCACTAGGAGCACTGCATAATATGCGGTGTCCTATCATGTTTATTCAGATCAGATTATGATGGAATAGAATAGCTGAAATATTTTATTTTTTTTGTATTTTATTATTTTGAAATTGTTAAGTGCAGCAGGCTCCAGGAAGGTGTGTAAAGTGCCGGGATGTCAGGAGCTGGGATGCACTGTCACCCCTGCACTAGGGCAGTGTTCTGCACCCCCTGCTGCTGGCTGAATTTCTCTGTCCCTTGGCAATAAGACAGACTCTTGTTTTCACAGCTAGTCGATCGCCCAGTGTCATCACCCTGCCTGCTGGCTGGGCAGGGTAACTCCTCAGGTCACCACCCTCTCCAGCCTGCCTTGGGCTTGGAGAGTGAGGAGGAGGGCGAGGGACAGCTGGCGACCCTGAACATCCCCGATCCATCGCTCCATCACCCAGAGCAAGTGAGTGGCATTAGGGTTCCTCTGTGGCGTCCCCTGTCTGTCTGGAGAGAGGCAGAAAGATGGGGAGAGAATCTCTCCCAAAGGAGATTGGATTTGCAATCCATGGGAGCAGATCATGCAATGAACTCCTGCCAGTGTGTGTAGATTGCACTCCCTGCACCCCTGTGCGGGGAGAAGAAGCTGCTCTGGCTGGGGCAGGGATGGGGAGGGACCAAAAGGCTGGTTAGTGAGAGGCTGCCTTGACCCCAGACTCACGCCTGCTCCCCGCTCGGTTCCAGGCTGTCCAGGCTCCTGAGGAGGTTCAGGAAGAAGGCTCTGCACGTGGCCTCAGAGCCTGAGGGAAGCAGCTGCCATCTTCCCCAGGAGCAGAGCGGCCTCTCCGTCCCTGCTGGCGGGGAAGGAGCTCCCAGCCGAGAGAGAAGGTGGAAATGCCCAGCCTTCTGGCAGAGGAAACCCGCTCACGGTGCAGGCGCTGAGGTGAGAGAGCCACCGGCCAGGCCGAAATGGAGCTGGCCCAGAATGCGGTTGGGCAGGCAGGACCCAGCCCAGAAGGGGAGCCGGGCAGGGTGGCTGTGGGGCTTGTTGTGTGGGAAGCACCGGCCCCAAGAGCCCAGCCCCGGTTCCCAGCAGGAGTCATCGCCCTGCCCGGTCCCTGAGGACCTTCCAGCCTCCCCACGGCAGGAGTTGGAGGATCCCTGTCGCAGCACCAGCAGCTCGGCCCGCTCCCCATGGGACAGCAGCAGCATCTGGGACTCAGGCAGCAGCGAGGCCGATGGGCGCTGCTGCTTTGTTCTAGGTGAGGAGCCAGGCTGGGCTCAGGGAGGGGTGAGGAGGGGGCTGTGAACACCCTGGGCCACGCACTCGACCAGTGCTATGGGTGCGGGTCCCCAGCCCAGGTGTCTGGCCTGAGCCACGTGAACCCCACTGACACTAGATGCTGCCACTCTGGTGGTTGATGCTCCAGTTGGGTGGCGGGAGGGGAAGGCATCCCAGGGAGTCCAGGAGAGTGTGGGGGGTCTCTTTCCTATGGGCTCCTGAAGGAGTTGGCGGCTGAAGGCATCACTGAGAGGGGGGAGTGTGGGGCCCAATCTGCCCTGGGTCCCGGAGGTGGGAAGGGGTCACATTGCCCCACCGTGCCCCTGTCCTTCCCCCGAGTGGCAGCAGGTGTCACCTTGTCCACTTCTCTCCCTGGTGCAGGGACCCCCAGGGACTCAGAGGACGAGGAGGAAGAATGGGTGGACGTGGCCACAGAGGAGGCTGCTCTCAAAAACATCTGAGAGCAGCTCCAGAGCACGAGAAAGAACCTCTTTTGAGTTTTCTCCTTTCTTTTACTGGTTTTACTAGAAAACATACGTCCCTGTTTAGAAGGTAAGAGCCTCCGAGAGGTTTGGAACCTATCCTTTTTGTTTTATCTCTTCTTCCATCCCTCCTTCCTTTCTCTTCATCTCTTACTTCTTTTGTCCTTTCTCCTGTTCCCTTCCCACCACCAGGAGGGGTGTGTGTGTGTGTGTTGCTGGGGGTACTCTTCATCTCCCATTGTGGGAGGTCCATCGAAAAATGTGGGGTTGAAATAGTGCTTGGACCCCACTGACACTAGATGCTGCGATCCTGTGGCTTAGCATTAGTGTCTGGGATGACTTGGGGCAAGATCTCAACCTCCCCGCAACCCACTTCACTGCTGCCAGAATCCCTCCTAACCCCCCTGCTAGAGCCCCCTCCCTGCCCAACCTGGGTGGGGGTGGGAGGAGAGGGTTCTGAAGACTCAAGCTGTGGTTTGTTTGGAGGTGGATCAGCTGTCAAGGGCACTGAGGCGGAGGTGGCAGGAGCTCACCCTACAAGGAGAGGGGTTGCAACTGGAGGTTACTAGAAAGGAGAACAATCTCCATTCTGGGGGTCAGGAGGTGAATCCATCCCTCTGAGGTGGGCATGCTGTGTGGAAATGCATGCTGCTGGTTACAGGTGCTCTTAATTCCCCCTGATTTCTCGGGGCGTTTGAGTCTCTGACAGGTTCTCGTTCCTTTGCAGCAGGAGGACGTCACGGCCAAAGTGATTCACCAGCTCTGCATCATCCGGCTCTTGCGCCAGGTGCCTGAGGCACTGCAGGGGCTGTGCCTCTGAGGCCACCAGCAACTCCCGCTCCCTGCTGCAGGTACTGCTCTGGCTCACTGTAAATGGGGAGCTAGTGGAAGGGGAAATGGAGCCCCCTGGCACTCACTAAAAGGGAAAGTGGTGGATTCTCCATCTCTTGATGTCATTTAATGAAGACTAGATGCCTTTCTGGAATGTGTGTGCCCAAAAAGTAACTATTGTACTATACAGGGAGCCTATGATATGCAGGGGGTTAGATTAGATGCTCTAAAGGTCTCTTCTGGCCATAATGTCTACTAATTTTGTTAAAACTGAGTGTAGCATTGGGAGCAGCCTCTGATGTTTTACTGTCTAGCCGGCTTGCTTCCTAGAATGAACACTCATTGAGTGGGGTGATCTGCAGAGAGTAGCTCAAACCTTCAAAGTGTCTGGCCAGTGGCAGGATATTAGTACTTCAGGAGATGGGTGTGTGTGGCAGTGACATCACAAAGGCCTTTTGCAGGACCTCAGCCTATTGGTCAAAGGTGGTGGGGAAGTGGTGACCTCACAGAGAGATGCTGACATGAGCCAGGCAGGAAAGGGGCGCAGGGCCAGGGAAACCTCGGAGACCCTGTGGCTTAGCTTCAGCATTCTCCTTCTCGAGGTCTCTCTTTGAGAGAGTATTAGGGTTTATGTAGGTGAGTGCAAGGAGGAGCCTCTTTCGAGTTTTCTCCTTTCCTTTTACTGATTTTACTAGAAAACAGATGTCCCTGTTTAGAAGGTAAGAGTCTCCGAGAGGTTTTGGAACCTGTTCAGTCTGATCCACCTGGTGCCAGCTGAATTCTAGGCATGGAAAACACTAGTTTAAGGTGGCAGAATTTTATTCCCCACCTGGGATTTTGTCCCGTAGAATCACTGGGGACATTAGGGTTTGTCTATTTTGTTTTACCTTTTCCTCCATCCGTCCTTCCTTTCTCTTCATCTCTTACTTCTTTTGTCCTTTCTTCTGTTCCCTTCCCACCACCAGGGGGTAGGTGTGTGTGTGTTTTTGTGTGTGTGTGGTGTGTGTATGTGTTGCTGGGGGTGCTCTGCATCTCCCATTGTGGGAGGTCCATCCAAAAATGTGGGGTTGAAATAGTGCTTGGACCCCACTGACATTAGATGCTGCCACTTTGGTCGTTGATGCTCCAGTTGGGTGGGGGGTGGGGAAGGCACCTCCTAGGGAGTCCAGGACAGTGTGTGTGGGTCTCTTTGCTAAGAGCTGCTGAAGGAGTTGGGGGCTGAAGGCATCACTGAGAGGGAGGAGTGTGGGCCCAATCTGCCCTGGGTCCCGGAGGTGGGAAGGGGGCACATTGCCCCACCATGCTCCTGTGCTTTCCCCAAGTGGCAGCACGCGTTACCCTGTCCCCTTCTCTCCCTGGTGCAGGGACCCCCAGGGACTCAGAGGAGGAGGAGGAGGAGGAATGGGTGGATGTGGCCACAGAGGATGCTTCTCTCAAAAACATCCGAGAGCAGCTCCAGGGCCGAGAAAAGGTGCAAAGGTTCCCCAGCTGTGCTGGAACCGAGATTGTCCTGCCCCTTCCCAGCACCCTGACCCTCTTCAGAGGGTCTTGTCTCTGATGATCCACCCAGCCCTAATGGGGACCTTTCTCTACCATGATCTTCTGACCCCCAAGATGGGGGTATTTGTCACAAACCAGCTGGGTCTCCTCCCCCCACAGGTACTGTCCCAGGTCCTGACCCTGCTTGTGTAGGAGTTGTGGGTGATTTGGACAGTGGGCGGGTCCCCACTATCCCCCATTCAGGCCTGAGTCCTGCAGCTGGTGTGGGTGGGGCAGGGAGGTCCCTGGCTAATTGACTCTCTCTCCCCTAACCCCACTCCTGGTGGGTGCAGGATGAGGCCTAGCAGCTCATGTTCCTGCACGCCATCCACCTGAGTGTCTCCCTGCACAGCAGAGAGGGCAGGACACATTGGAGCCGCACTGCTGCAAGGCGGCTGTGGTGGAGAGGATTGTGGTGAGTGAGGCGCGGTGCCCAGCAGCTGGAGGGAGGACAGAGACATGGGAGGGGCAGGGGTCTCCCCGGGCCAATGGATGGGGGATGGCTGGTGCTGGAGGGGCAGCTGAGGGCAGGGATTGCTGGGGCTGAAGATTGGGGAGAAGAGACAGGAGAAATTCTGAGATTGGTCACTAGTGGGCAGGAATCGGAGGAGCGGGAGGCAGGTGGGGGGATCCTGCTGGCTGTGTGGGGTGCTGCCTGTGTAATCTCCTCACTGGCAAGTGTCAGTGAGGCCAGAATCTCACACGCTCCTTTGTCTCCTTTAGGTCTCACAGGAGCTCATTGAGGCGCTGCCTGATAACTCTCCACCCAGCGGCGTCCTCGCTAACTCCCTGATTGCTGTGGGCAACCTCAGGTACCGAGACCCTCCCGCCCGGTTCCCCTAACCCCGGTGCTGCTCAGGCCCAGGGCTGGGAGTCACTGCCCCTCCCACTCCCAGCTCACCTCCCAAGGGTGACACCTGTGGCAGAGGTGGTGGGAAGGTTCACTCTCTCCTGGCTGGGCTGTTCTTTTCACTCCAGTAACATTGCAATGGCTTTGGGGAGAGGCTCACTCCCAGGATCAGATACAGGAGGGGCAGCAGGGTCCAGGGAACAGGCGCTATTCCTGCCCTGCCACAGTGTGTCTGGGAAACCTTGGCCTTATCATTGGTGCCTCAGTTTCCATTTTCGCCAGCCTCTGCCTAGTTCCCTGCAGCTTCGCGGCCGTGTTGGTGCCAGTCCCACCCCCGCACTGCACAGTCTAATACCGGCTCCTCTCTCTTCCCAGCACCATGACACCTGCCCTTGAGCCAGAGCTAGAGACCCATCTCCTTCGAGCTGCCCTGCATGCTGTCTTCACCCTGGGCACGCAGAAGGACACCTCCCAAGTCCAGGTAGATCATGCTAAAGTCATGGATTGAAGAGCCAGCTGTCATCCTGCCATGAATCCTGGCTAATTGCCAGCAGTGGGATGTGAATGCGAGAGGCCAAGATATGTTTTGGGGGGTCTCACCAGTGCTTCCCAGGGTCCCCTACCTGGGAGGGGCAGGTGTAGCCCCACTTTCCCTAACTCTGACCCATGGCTCTCCCTTGCTTTGCAGGATCTGCATAGGGTCTTGCCACACCTTGTGGATGCCATGCTGAGGAACCTGCTGGCAGAGTCCCCAGACACCGACAGGCTCCACTGCATCTTGGAGGTGAGCCCGATGAGAGGGGTGGGGGCAATTTTTCCTTCACTCTTAGATCCATTTTCCAGTCTGTCCTCCTAGCTGGGTCCCCAGTAGCCCGTCCTCGGTCAGGGCCGTCAGTGCAATGCAGTGTCAGGCCCTTCCTCCTTGAAGGTCAGGGGAAGGAGCTGGGACTTCAAGCCAGAGCTCTGCCTGGTTCTGTTGAGCACTAACCACAGGGCCCCTGGCTGGCTTGGGGAGTGAGAGTCTGAACCCCTCCTGTGAGATCCAGAAGATGGTCCTCAGAGAAGAGTCACAGGCTCCTTCCTAGAGAAACAGAAGGACCCCAGAGAATCAGCCCTTCTCTCTGATGGGCCCTGAGATTCCTGGGGGGATTGTGCTGACACTCAGTCCCTTCACCCAACCAAGGACTCGAGAGGCAGGGAGGGGTGGGGATCCGTCTCCTTCCTGGTGAGCTGTTCAGGAATCAGGCGTTCAGGGAGGATGGGACCAGCCCCGACACCGAACATTGTTCCAGTCTACAGAGACAATGACAAGTTGTGACCTGCAGGATACAAGCATCGTCCTGGGGGCAACAATCCCCTTCTAAAGCTCTGCAATCAACGAATCAGATATGCCATCCTGCGCACAATGTCTCAGCCCCCTGGAGATTGGGGAGGGGGGGGTTTCATTTGCACAACACGTGCACCTGCCCGTTGATCCTGAGCTGCCTCCTTTCCCCGCAGCACATAACTACTGGATGGTGTCCAGGGTGTCGCAGGAGAGAGCCAAGGCCATTAGGAGCAGCACGGCCCTGCTCCGACTCACCATCACCCTCCCTGAGTTTGATGTAAGTGACCTCTGACTCCAGGCGTAGGCGGGCTGGCTCCAACTGGCTGTAGGATCTGCTGCTGAAGGGGCTGTGGGTTAAGAGTGTTCCTCTTGGGGAGGCAGAGGCAGAGCAGAGCTTAGCTGGAGTCAAGTTCTTCGTGTCCTGGTTAAGTGGTGACTGGGCTTTTAAGGGGACCATGCTCCAGGTTCATGCCTTCCTGTCATCCTGGAGCAGCTGGGGAAGCAAGTCCTCATGGAGGGCCCTGCCCATATCCCTGTTCTCCAGGCTCCCTTGGGGGCAGAGGAAATTAAGGGTCTAGCTCTACCTTCTATCCTCTAGCATCTCCTGCAGAGGGGCTGAGGGGAAAAAGAGAGTCCTGGCCCACGGGGGACTGGGAGCTGACAGGAAAATGCTGATGGAGTCCCCTCTCCCTCTCCCTTCCATTAGAACTCAGCAGAATTCCCCAGGCTGGGTCACCACGTGGCACAGCTGGCTCTGTTGATCAGTGACCCAGCCAAGGACATCAGCCGGCAGGCCAGGGAGGGGGTTTACCGGTTCTACCAGCTGCTGCTGCACCAGAGGGGTAAGGAACCCAGCTGGGAAATGGCACCCGATAGAAGAGTGAGACTGGGACCCCAGCCAATTTCTCTCAGACTGACCCCGGCTGGAGGATGAGTCTCTGTCTGTCTCTTTCTCTGTTCTACACCCCTCCCCTGCAATTCTGTTGGGCCAGGCACGCAGCGAGCACTCTGCCCACTGTGCAGCCACCAGTGGGATTGGAAGGACACAAGCACTGCTACCAGAATGACAAATGTGTGTGTGTCTCTCTTTCCCAGGGCTGAGCATCCATGAGGCCCGAAGACCTGTGGTGCTGGGACTGGCACCAGGAGAGCAGGCTCCTGGGCTACAGGAACACAGCCAGGATGGGGGAGGTAAGGACACTCTGCCAGGGCATGAGACAGCTCAGGGAGTGGGGGTGGCTGGGTCCCCTGCAGTGGCTGCCTCCTGGAGCCACTAGATGGAGATGCCGTTCTAGCCCCAGGAGTTGGAGCCTGGCTCTGGGCAATCTGCTAATGCCTCGCATCCTGTTGGTTTTAGGTCTTGGAAAGTTCTTCTCGGAAGGGCAGAGAAGATTCTTCCTCCGGACGGCAGTGCTGGCCATCCACAACCCCCTGCTACATGTCAACCAGACTGGGCTGGTCCTGGCCTACTCCCTCCTGGGGGAAGCCCAAGAGCTGATGGGGGACAAGGTAAGCAGCTGCATCGGGAGATTGGGGCTGTGCCCAGGCCTCATACCCATCCTATTGCCATTCGCTGGCCTGGCAGCAAGGAGCCTGGTGGGGAATGAGAGTGAGAGCAGGTGCTACTGGGAAGGGAGATGAATTCAACTCCATGAGCAGGAGGGAACCAGCTTGTCCATGGTGCAGCTCCAACACAGCTCTTTAGCAAGGCTAATTAATGACAAGCATTAACTCATCATGGACTTATGTTCCAAGGGAACGGTGCGTTCGCTGTCGGGAAGAGTAGACAAGTCCCCTAAGTGCCCTCTGCGAGCCTCTCCTGTCCCAGAGGGCCTCACCTAGTTCCCAGTGGCCTAGTGTCCATGTCAACCAAGCCACCACCTATGGAGAACAGCAGAATTCAGTCAGCAGGGGCTGCTAATCTGCCCAATTCGCCAGGGCTGCCATCCTGTGGCTTCAGCATTAGTGTCTGGGATGACTTGGGGCAAGATCTCCACCTCCCCGCAACCCATTTCATTGCTGACAGAATCCCTCCTGACCCTCCTGCTAGAGCCCCCTCCCTGTCCAACCTGAGTGGGGCTGGAGGAGAGGGTTCTGAGAACTCGAGCTGTGGTTTGGAGGTGGAACAGCTGTCAAGGGAACTGAGAGGGAGGTGGCAGGAGCTCACGCTACATAGAGGGGGGTTGGCACTGGAGGTTACTAGAAAGGACAACAAGACTCCATTCTGGCGGTCAGGAGGTGAATCCATTCCTCTGAGGTGGGCAGGTGCTGGGTGGAAATGCTGTTGTTTCCAGATGCCCTTAATTCCACCTGATTCCTCGGGGCGTTTGAGTCTCTGACAGGTTCTCGTTCCCTTGCAGCAGGAGGACGTCACGGCCAAAGTGATGCACCAGCTCTGCATCATCCGGCTCTTGCGCCAGGTGCCTGAGGCACTGCAGGGACTGTGCCTCTGAGGCCACCAGCAACTCCCGCTCCCTGCTGCAGGTACTGCTCTGGCTCACTGTAAATGGGGAGCTAGTGGAAGGGGAAATGGAGCCCCCTGGCACTCACTAAAAGTGAAATTGGTGGATTCTCCATTACTTAATTTCATTGATGTCATTTTATGAAGACTAGATGCCTTTCTAGAATGTGTTTGCCCAAAAAGTGACTATTGTTCTACATAGGAAGCCTGTGATATGCAGGGGGTTAGATTAGATGCTCTAAAGGTCTCTTCTGGCCATAAAGTCTACTAATTTTGTTAAAACTGAGTGTAGCATTGGGAGCAGCCTCTGATGTTTTACTGTCTAGCCGGCTTGCTTCCTAGAATGAACACTCATTGAGTGGGGTGATCCACAGGGAGTAGCTCAAACCTCCAAAATGTCTGGCCAGCGGCAGGACATTAGCACTTCAGGGGATGGGTGGTTGTGGCAGTGACATCACAAAGGCCTTTTGCAGGACCTCAGCCTATTGGTCAAAGGTGGTGGGGTGGTGGTGACCTCACAGAGAGATGCTGACATCAGCCAGGCAGGATAGGGGCGCAGAGCCAGGAAAACCTCGGAGACCCCTGTGGCTTAGCTTCAGCATTCTCCTTCTCGAGGTCTCTCTTTGAGAGAGTATTAGGGTTCATGTAGGTGAGTGCGAGGAGGAGCCTCTTTCGAGTTTTCTCCTTTCCTTTTACTGATTTGACTAGAAAACAGATGTCCCTGTTTAGAAGGTAAGAGTCTCCAAGAGGTTTTGGAACCTGTTCAGTCTGATCCACCTGGTGCCAGCTGAATTCTAGGCATGGAAAACACTAGTTTAAGGTGGCAGAATTTTATAGCCCACCTGGGATTTTGTCCCGTGGAATCACTGGGGACATTAGGGTTTGTCCTTTTCGTTTTACCGTTTCCTCCATCCCTCCTTCCTTTCTCTTACTTCTTTTGTCCTTTCTTCTGTTCCCCTCCCACCACCAGGAGGTGTGTGTGTGTTTTTGTGTGTGTGTGGTGTGTGTATGTGTTGCTGGGGGTGCTCTGCATCTCCCATTGTGGGAGGTCCATCCAAAAATGTGGGGTTGAAATAGTCCTAGGACAGGGATCCCTACCGGTGACCTGGGCCTTCCTTTGGGCTCTCTGGTGAGAACTCTCAGCGTCCCGCCCCTCCGTCTCTACCCTGATTGGCTGAGCAGGGGGTTATTGACAGGGAGGAGACTCAGGTCCTTTTTGCTCTCTTTTAAGAACAAGTAAAGAAGTCATAACCAGTCATCTTTTTGACGAATTTTGCTGCTTCTCTGCATTAATTGTCTCTGCGCAGTTCATGAACTGTTGTTGGTCTGGAGCTCATTTGAGAGCACTTTATTCAGGTTATTCAATGTATGAAGTTCAAGATCCGATGGTTAGATTGAAAGTCAGGGCTCTTGGGTCCTATTCCCAACTCTGCCACTGACTGGCTGTGTGACCTAAGACAAGTCAATTCTCCTTTCTCGGCCTTAGCTTCTCCCCCTTTCAAGTAGGGATAACAATCCGCTTCTATCTACCTCAGCATAGGTGGAGGATGGGGATCCATTGGAGAGTGTCACTAGGAGCACTGCATAATATGCGGTGTCCTATCATGTTTATTCAGATCAGATTATGATGGAATAGAATAGCTGAAATATTTTATTTTTTTTGTATTTTATTATTTTGAAATTGTTAAGTGCAGCAGGCTCCAGGAAGGTGTGTAAAGTGCCGGGATGTCAGGAGCTGGGATGCACTGTCACCCCTGCACTAGGGCAGTGTTCTGCACCCCCTGCTGCTGGCTGAATTTCTCTGTCCCTTGGCAATAAGACAGACTCTTGTTTTCACAGCCAGTCGATCGCCCAGTGTCATCACCCTGCCTGCTGGCTGGGCAGGGTAACTCCTCAGGTCACCACCCTCTCCAGCCTGCCTTGGGCTTGGAGAGTGAGGAGGAGGGCGAGGGACAGCTGGCGACCCTGAACATCCCCGATCCATCGCTCCATCACCCAGAGCAAGTGAGTGGCATTAGGGTTCCTCTGTGGCGTCCCCTGTCTGTCTGGAGAGAGGCAGAAAGATGGGGAGAGAATCTCTCCCAAAGGAGATTGGATTTGCAATCCATGGGAGCAGATCATGCAATGAACTCCTGCCAGTGTGTGTAGATTGCACTCCCTGCACCCCTGTGCGGGGAGAAGAAGCTGCTCTGGCTGGGGCAGGGATGGGGAGGGACCAAAAGGCTGGTTAGTGAGAGGCTGCCTTGACCCCAGACTCACGCCTGCTCCCCGCTCGGTTCCAGGCTGTCCAGGGTCCTGAGGAGGTTCAGGAAGAAGGCTCTGCACGTGGCCTCAGAGCCTGAGGGAAGCAGCTGCCATCTTCCCCAGGAGCAGAGCGGCCTCTCCGTCCCTGCTGGCGGGGAAGGAGCTCCCAGCCGAGAGAGAAGGTGGAAATGCCCAGCCTTCTGGCAGAGGAAACCCGCTCACGGTGCAGGCGCTGAGGTGAGAGAGCCACCGGCCAGGCCGAAATGGAGCTGGCCCAGAATGCGGTTGGGCAGGCAGGACCCAGCCCAGAAGGGGAGCCGGGCAGGGTGGCTGTGGGGCTTGTTGTGTGGGAAGCACCGGCCCCAAGAGCCCAGCCCCGGTTCCCAGCAGGAGTCATCGCCCTGCCCGGTCCCTGAGGACCTTCCAGCCTCCCCACGGCAGGAGTTGGAGGATCCCTGTCGCAGCACCAGCAGCTCGGCCCGCTCCCCATGGGACAGCAGCAGCATCTGGGACTCAGGCAGCAGCGAGGCCGATGGGCGCTGCTGCTTTGTTCTAGGTGAGGAGCCAGGCTGGGCTCAGGGAGGGGTGAGGAGGGGGCTGTGAACACCCTGGGCCACGCACTCGACCAGTGCTATGGGTGCGGGTCCCCAGCCCAGGTGTCTGGCCTGAGCCACGTGAACCCCACTGACACTAGATGCTGCCACTCTGGTGGTTGATGCTCCAGTTGGGTGGCGGGAGGGGAAGGCATCCCAGGGAGTCCAGGAGAGTGTGGGGGATCTCTTTCCTATGGGCTCCTGAAGGAGTTGGCGGCTGAAGGCATCACTGAGAGGGGGGAGTGTGGGGCCCAATCTGCCCTGGGTCCCGGAGGTGGGAAGGGGTCACATTGCCCCACCGTGCCCCTGTCCTTCCCCCGAGTGGCAGCAGGTGTCACCTTGTCCACTTCTCTCCCTGGTGCAGGGACCCCCAGGGACTCAGAGGACGAGGAGGAAGAATGGGTGGACGTGGCCACAGAGGAGGCTGCTCTCAAACACATCTGAGAGCAGCTCCAGAGCACGAGAAAGAACCTCTTTTGAGTTTTCTCCTTTCTTTTACTGGTTTTACTAGAAAACATACGTCCCTGTTTAGAAGGTAAGAGCCTCCGAGAGGTTTGGAACCTATCCTTTTTGTTTTATCTCTTCCTCCATCCCTCCTTCCTTTCTCTTCATCTCTTACTTCTTTTGTCCTTTCTCCTGTTCCCCTCCCACCACCAGGAGAGGTGTGTGTGTGTGTGTGTTGCTGGGGGTACTCTTCATCTCCCATTGTGGGAGGTCCATCGAAAAATGTGGGGTTGAAATAGTGCTTGGACCCCACTGACACTAGATGCTGCGATCCTGTGGCTTAGCATTAGTGTCTGGGATGACTTGGGGCAAGATCTCAACCTCCCCGCAACCCACTTCACTGCTGCCAGAATCCCTCCTAACCCCCCTGCTAGAGCCCCCTCCCTGCCCAACCTGGGTGGGGGTGGGAGGAGAGGGTTCTGAAGACTCAAGCTGTGGTTTGTTTGGAGGTGGATCAGCTGTCAAGGGCACTGAGGCGGAGGTGGCAGGAGCTCACCCTACAAGGAGAGGGGTTGCAACTGGAGGTTACTAGAAAGGAGAACAATCTCCATTCTGGGGGTCAGGAGGTGAATCCATCCCTCTGAGGTGGGCATGCTGTGTGGAAATGCATGCTGCTGGTTACAGGTGCTCTTAATTCCCCCTGATTTCTCGGGGCGTTTGAGTCTCTGACAGGTTCTCGTTCCCTTGCAGCAGGAGGACGTCACGGCCAAAGTGATTCACCAGCTCTGCATCATCCGGCTCTTGCGCCAGGTGCCTGAGGCACTGCAGGGGCTGTGCCTCTGAGGCCACCAGCAACTCCCGCTCCCTGCTGCAGGTACTGCTCTGGCTCACTGTAAATGGGGAGCTAGTGGAAGGGGAAATGGAGCCCCCTGGCACTCACTAAAAGGGAAAGTGGTGGATTCTCCATCTCTTGATGTCATTTAATGAAGACTAGATGCCTTTCTGGAATGTGTGTGCCCAAAAAGTAACTATTGTACTATACAGGAAGCCTATGATATGCAGGGGGTTAGATTAGATGCTCTAAAGGTCTCTTCTGGCCATAAAGTCTACTAATTTTGTTAAAACTGAGTGTAGCATTGGGAGCAGCCTCTGATGTTTTACTGTCTAGCCGGCTTGCTTCCTAAAATGAACACTCATTGAGTGGGGTGATCTGCAGAGAGTAGCTCAAACCTTCAAAGTGTCTGGCCAGTGGCAGGATATTAGTACTTCAGGAGATGGGTGTGTGTGGCAGTGACATCACAAAGGCCTTTTGCAGGACCTCAGCCTATTGGTCAAAGGTGGTGGGGAAGTGGTGACCTCACAGAGAGATGCTGACATGAGCCAGGCAGGACAGGGGCGCAGGGCCAGGGAAACCTCAGAGACCCCTGTGGCTTTGCTTCAGCAAGTCTCCTTCTCGAGGTCTCTCTTTGAGGACTGAGAGAGTATTAGGGTACACGTATGTGAGTGCGAGGAGGAGCCTCTTTCGAGTTTTCTCCTTTCCTTTTACTGATTTTACTAGAAAACAGACGTCCCTGTTTAGAAAGTAAGAGTCTCCGAGAGGTTTTGGAACCTGTTCAGTCTGATCCATCTGGTGCCAGCTGAATTCTAGGCATGGAAAACACTAGTTTAAGGTGGCAGAATTTTATTCCTCACCTGGGATTTTGTCCCGTAGAATCACTGGGGACATTAGGGTTTGTTTATTTTGTTTTACCTTTTCCTCCATCCCTCCTTCCTTTCTCTTCATCTCTTACTTCTTTTGTCCTTTCTTCTGTTCCCTTCCCACCACCAGGGGGTAGGTGTGTGTGTGTTTTTGTGTGTGTGTGGTGTGTGTATGTGTTGCTGGGGGTGCTCTGCATCTCCCATTGTGGGAGGTCCATCCAAAAATGTGGGGTTGAAATAGTGCTTGGACCCCACTGACATTAGATGCTGCCACTTTGGTCGTTGATGCTCCAGTTGGGTGGGGGGTGGGGAAGGCACCTCCTAGGGAGTCCAGGACAGTGTGTGTGGGTCTCTTTGCTATGAGCTGCTGAAGGAGTTGGGGGCTGAAGGCATCACTGAGAGGGAGGAGTGTGGGCCCAATCTGTCCTGGGTCCCGGAGGTGGGAAGGGGGCACATTGCCCCACCATGCTCCTGTGCTTTCCCCAAGTGGCAGCACGCGTTACCCTGTCCCCTTCTCTCCCTGGTGCAGGGACCCCCAGGGACTCAGAGGAGGAGGAATGGGTGGATGTGGCCACAGAGGATGCTTCTCTCAAAAACATCCGAGAGCAGCTCCAGGGCCGAGAAAAGGTGCAAAGGTTCCCCAGCTGTGCTGGAACCGAGATTGTCCTGCCCCTTCCCAGCACCCTGACCCTCTTCAGAGGGTCTTGTCTCTGATGATCCACCCAGCCCTAATGGGGACCTTTCTCTACCATGATCTGGGACCCCCAAGATGGGGGTATTTGTCACAAACCAGCTGGGTCTCCTCCCCCCACAGGTACTGTCCCAGGTCCTGACCCTGCTTGTGTAGGAGTTGTGGGTGATTTGGACAGTGGGCGGGTCCCCACTATCCCCCATTCAGGCCTGAGTCCTGCAGCTGGTGTGGGTGGGGCAGGGAGGTCCCTGGCTAATTGACTCTCTCTCCCCTAACCCCACTCCTGGTGGGTGCAGGATGAGGCCTAGCAGCTCATGTTCCTGCACGCCATCCACCTGAGTGTCTCCCTGCACAGCAGAGAGGGCAGGACACATTGGAGCCGCACTGCTGCAAGGCGGCTGTGGTGGAGAGGATTGTGGTGAGTGAGGCGCGGTGCCCAGCAGCTGGAGGGAGGACAGAGACATGGGAGGGGCAGGGGTCTCCCCGGGCCAATGGATGGGGGATGGCTGGTGCTGGAGGGGCAGCTGAGGGCAGGGATTGCTGGGGCTGAAGATTGGGGAGAAGAGACAGGAGAAATTCTGAGATTGGTCACTAGTGGGCAGGAATCGGAGGAGCGGGAGGCAGGTGGGGGGATCCTGCTGGCTGTGTGGGGTGCTGCCTGTGTAATCTCCTCACTGGCAAGTGTCAGTGAGGCCAGAATCTCACACGCTCCTTTGTCTCCTTTAGGTCTCAC
Source organism: Emys orbicularis (assembly GCF_028017835.1). NCBI lineage: Eukaryota > Metazoa > Chordata > Testudines > Emydidae > Emys > Emys orbicularis. The sequence continues at coordinate 45,098,228 of NC_088689.1, read as the reverse complement.
AGGAGCTCATTGAGGCGCTGCCTGATAACTCTCCACCCAGCGGCGTCCTCGCTAACTCCCTGATTGCTGTGGGCAACCTCAGGTACCGAGACCCTCCCGCCCGGTTCCCCTAACCCCGGTGCTGCTCAGGCCCAGGGCTGGGAGTCACTGCCCCTCCCACTCCCAGCTCACCTCCCAAGGGTGACACCTGTGGCAGAGGTGGTGGGAAGGTTCACTCTCTCCTGGCTGGGCTGTTCTTTTCACTCCAGTAACATTGCAATGGCTTTGGGGAGAGGCTCACTCCCAGGATCAGATACAGGAGGGGCAGCAGGGTCCAGGGAACAGGCGCTATTCCTGCCCTGCCACAGTGTGTCTGGGAAACCGTGGCCTTATCATTGGTGCCTCAGTTTCCATTTTCGCCAGCCTCTGCCTAGTTCCCTGCAGCTTCGCGGCCGTGTTGGTGCCAGTCCCACCCCCGCACTGCACAGTCTAATACCGGCTCCTCTCTCTTCCCAGCACCATGACACCTGCCCTTGAGCCAGAGCTAGAGACCCATCTCCTTCGAGCTGCCCTGCATGCTGTCTTCACCCTGGGCATGCAGAAGGACACCTCCCAAGTCCAGGTAGATCATGCTAAAGTCATGGATTGAAGAGCCAGCTGTCATCCTGCCATGAATCCTGGCTAATTGCCAGCAGTGGGATGTGAATGCGAGAGGCCAAGATATGTTTTGGGGGGTCTCACCAGTGCTTCCCAGGGTCCCCTACCTGGGAGGGGCAGGTGTAGCCCCACTTTCCCTAACTCTGACCCATGGCTCTCCCTTGCTTTGCAGGATCTGCATAGGGTCTTGCCACACCTTGTGGATGCCATGCTGAGGAACCTGCTGGCAGAGTCCCCCGACACCGACAGGCTCCACTGCATCTTGGAGGTGAGCCCGATGAGAGGGGTGGGGGCAATTTTTCCTTCACTCTTAGATCCATTTTCCAGTCTGTCCTCCTAGCTGGGTCCCCAGTAGCCCGTCCTCGGTCAGGGCCGTCAGTGCAATGCAGTGTCAGGCCCTTCCTCCTTGAAGGTCAGGGGAAGGAGCTGGGACTTCAAGCCAGAGCTCTGCCTGGTTCTGTTGAGCACTAACCATAGGGCCCCTGGCTGGCTTGGGGAGTGAGAGTCTGAACCCCTCCTGTGAGATCCAGAAGATGGTCCTCAGAGAAGAGTCACAGGCTCCTTCCTAGAGAAACAGAAGGACCCCAGAGAATCAGCCCTTCTCTCTGATGGGCCCTGAGATTCCTGGGGGGATTGTGCTGACACTCAGTCCCTTCACCCAACCAAGGACTCGAGAGGCAGGGAGGGGTGGGGATCCGTCTCCTTCCTGGTGAGCTGTTCAGGAATCAGGCGTTCAGGGAGGATGGGACCAGCCCCGACACCGAACATTGTTCCAGTCTACAGAGACAATGACAAGTTGTGACCTGCAGGATACAAGCATCGTCCTGGGCACAACAATCCCCTTCTAAAGCTCTGCAATCAACGAATCAGATATGCCATCCTGCGCACAATGTCTCAGCCCCCTGGAGATTGGGGAGGGGGGGGGGTTCATTTGCACAACACGTGCACCTGCCCGTTGATCCTGAGCTGCCTCCTTTCCCCGCAGCACATAACTACTGGATGGTGTCCAGGGTGTCGCAGGAGAGAGCCAAGGCCATTAGGAGCAGCACGGCCCTGCTCCGACTCACCATCACCCTCCCTGAGTTTGATGTAAGTGACCTCTGACTCCAGGCGTAGGCGGGCTGGCTCCAACTGGCTGTAGGATCTGCTGCTGAAGGGGCTGTGGGTTAAGAGTGTTCCTCTTGGGGAGGCAGAGGCAGAGCAGAGCTTAGCTGGAGTCAAGTTCTTCGTGTCCTGGTTAAGTGGTGACTGGGCTTTTAAGGGGACCATGCTCCAGGTTCATGCCTTCCTGTCATCCTGGAGCAGCTGGGGAAGCAAGTCCTCATGGAGGGCCCTGCCCATATCCCTGTTCTCCAGGCTCCCTTGGGGGCAGAGGAAATTAAGGGTCTAGCTCTACCTTCTATCCTCTAGCATCTCCTGCAGAGGGGCTGAGGGGAAAAAGAGAGTCCTGGCCCACGGGGGACTGGGAGCTGACAGGAAAATGCTGATGGAGTCCCCTCTCCCTTCCATTAGAACTCAGCAGAATTCCCCAGGCTGGGTCACCACGTGGCACAGCTGGCTCTGTTGATCAGTGACCCAGCCAAGGACATCAGCCGGCAGGCCAGGGAGGGGGTTTACCGGTTCTACCAGCTGCTGCTGCACCAGAGGGGTAAGGAACCCAGCTGGGAAATGGCACCCGATAGAAGAGTGAGACTGGGACCCCAGGCAATTTCTCTCAGACTGACCCCGGCTGGAGGATGAGTCTCTGTCTGTCTCTTTCTCTGTTCTACACCCCTCCCCTGCAATTCTGTTGGGCCAGGCACGCAGCGAGCACTCTGCCCACTGTGCAGCCACCAGTGGGATTGGAAGGACACAAGCACTGCTACCAGAATGACAAATGTGTGTGTGTCTCTCTTTCCCAGGGCTGAGCATCCATGAGGCCGAAGACCTGTGGTGCTGGGACTGGCATCAGGAGAGCAGGCTCCTGGGCTACAGGAACACAGCCAGGATGGGGGAGGTAAGGACACTCTGCTAGGGCATGAGACAGCTCAGGGAGTGGGGGTGGCTGGGTCCCCTGCAGTGGCTGCCTCCTGGAGCCACTAGATGGAGATGCCGTTCTAGCCCCAGGAGTTGGAGCCTGGCTCTGGGCAATCTGCTAATGCCTCGCATCCTGTTGGTTTTAGGTCTTGGAAAGTTCTTCTCGGAAGGGCAGAGAAGATTCTTCCTCCGGACGGCAGTGCTGGCCATCCACAACCCCCTGCTACATGTCAACCAGACTGGGCTGGTCCTGGCCTACTCCCTCCTGGGGGAAGCCCAAGAGCTGATGGGGGACAAGGTAAGCAGCTGCATCGGGAGATTGGGGCTGTGCCCAGGCCTCATACCCATCCTATTGCCATTCGCTGGCCTGGCAGCAAGGAGCCTGGTGGGGAATGAGAGTGAGAGCAGGTGCTACTGGGAAGGGAGATGAATTCAACTCCATGAGCAGGAGGGAACCAGCTTGTCCATGGTGCAGCTCCAACACAGCTCTTTAGCAAGGCTAATTAATGACAAGCATTAACTCATCATGGACTTATGTTCTAAGGGAACGGTGCGTTCACTGTCGGGAAGAGTAGACAAGTCCCCTAAGTGCCCTCTGCGAGCCTCTCCTGTCCCAGAGGGCCTCACCTAGTTCCCAGTGGCCTAGTGTCCATGTCAACCAAGCCACCACCTATGGAGAACAGCAGAATTCAGTCAGCAGGGGCTGCTAATCTGCCCCATTCACCAGGGCTGCCGTCCTGTGGCTTCAGCATTAGTGTCTGGGATGACTTGGGGCAAGATCTCCACCTCCCCGCAACCCATTTCATTGCTGACAGAATCCCTCCTGACCCTCCTGCTAGAGCCCCCTCCCTGTCCAACCTGGGTGGGGCTGGAGGAGAGGGTTCTGAGAACTCGAGCTGTGGTTTGGAGGTGGAACAGCTGTCAAGGGCACTGAGGGGGAGGTAGCAGGAGCTCACCCTACAAGGAGGGGGTTTGGCACTGAAGGTTACTAGAAAGGACAAGAAGACTCCATTCTGGGGTTCAGGAGGTGAATCCATCCCTCAGTGGTGGGCAGGTGCTGGGTGGAAATGCTGCTGGTTCCAGGTGCCCTTAATTCCCCCGATTCCTCGGGGAGTTTGAGTCTCTGACAGGTTCTCGTTCCCTTGCAGCAGGAGGACGTCACGGCCAAAGTGATTCACCAGCTCCGCATCATCCGGCACTTACGCCAGGTGCCTGAGGCACTGCAGGGGCTGTGCCTCTGAGGCCACCAGCAACTCCCGCTCCCTGCTGCAGGTACTGCTCTGGCTCACTGTAAATGGGGAGCTAGTGGAAGGGGAAATGGAGCCCCCTGACACTCACTAAAAGGGAAAGTGGTGGATTCTCCATCTCTTGATGTCATTGAATGAAGACTAGATGCCTTTCTGGAATATGTGTGCCCAAAAAGTAGCTGTTGTGCTATACAGGAAGCCCATGATATGCAGGGGGTTAGATTAGATGCTCTAAAGGTCTCTTCTGGCCATAAAGTCTACTAATTTTGGAAAAACTGAGTGTAGCATTGGGAGCAGCCTCTGATGTTTTACTGTCTAGCCGGCTTGCTTCCTAGAATGAACACACATTGAGTGGGGTGATCCGCAGGGAGTAGCTCAAACGTTCAAAGTGTCTGGTCAGCGGCAGGACAATAGCACTTCAGGGGAGGGGTGTGTGTGGCAGTGACATCACAAAGGCCTTTTGCAGGACCTCAGCCTATTGGTCAAAGGTGGTGGGGAGGTGGTGACCTCACAGAGAGATGCTGACATGAGCCAGGCAGGATAGGGGCGCAGAGCCAGGAAAACCTCGGAGACCCCTGTGGCTTAGCTTCAGCATTCTCCTTCTCGAGGTCTCTCTTTGAGAGAGTATTAGGGTTCATGTAGGTGAGTGCGAGGAGGAGCCTCTTTCGAGTTTTCTCCTTTCCTTTTACTGATTTGATAGAAAACAGATGTCCCTGTTTAGAAGGTAAGAGTCTCCGAGAGGTTTTGGAACCTGTTTAGTCTGATCCACCTGGTGCCAGCTGAATTCTAGGCATGGAAAACACTAGTTTAAGGTGGCAGAATTTTATAGCCCACCTGGGATTTTGTCCCGTGGAATCACTGGGGACATTAGGGTTTGTCCTTTTCGTTTTACCGTTTCCTCCATCCCTCCTTCCTTTCTCTTCATTTCTTACTTCTTTTGTCCTTTCTCCTGTTCCCCTCCCACCACCAGGAGGTGTGAGTGTGTGTGTGTGTGTGTTGCGTGTTGCGGGGGGTGCTCTGCATCTCCCATTGTGGGAGGTCCACCCAAGAAAGTGGGGCTGAAATAGTCCTAGGACAGTGATCCCTACCGGTGACCTGGGCCTTCTTTTGGGCTCTCTGGTGAGAACTCTCAGGGTCCCGCCCCTCAGTCTCTACCCTGATTGGCTGAGCAGGGGGTTATTGACAGGGAGGAGACTCAGGTCCTTTTTGTTCTCTTTTAAGAACAAGTAAAGAAGTCATAACCAGTCATCTTTTTGACGAATTTTGCTGCTTCTCTGCATTAATTGTCTCTGCGCAGTTCATGAACTGTTGTTGGTCTGGAGCTCATTTGAGAGCACTTTATTCAGGTTATTCAATGTATGAAGTTCAAGATCCGATGGTTAGATTGAAAGTCAGGGCTCTTGGGTCCTATTCCCAACTCTGCCACTGACTGGCTGTGTGACCTAAGACAAGTCAATTCTCCTTTCTCAGCCTTAGCTTCTCCCCCTTTCAAGTAGGGATAACAATCCGCTTCTATCTACCTCAGCGTAGGTGGAGGATGGGGATCCATTGGAGAGTGTCACTAGGAGCACTGCATAATATGCGGTGTCCTATCATGTTTATTCAGATCAGATTATGATGGAATAGAATAGCTGAAATATTTTATTTTTTTTGTATTTTATTATTTTGAAATTGTTAAGTGCAGCAGGCTCCAGGAAGGTGTGTAAAGTGCCGGGATGTCAGGAGCTGGGATGCACTGTCACCCCTGCACTAGGGCAGTGTTCTGCACCCCCTGCTGCTGGCTGAATTTCTCTGTCCCTTGGCAATAAGACAGACTCTTGTTTTCACAGCCAGTCGATCGCCCAGTGTCATCACCCTGCCTGCTGGCTGGGCAGGGTAACTCCTCAGGTCACCACCGTCTCCAGCCTGCCTTGGGCTTGGAGAGTGAGGAGGAGGGCGAGGGACAGCTGGCGACCCTGAACATCCCCGATCCATCGCTCCATCACCCAGAGCAAGTGAGTGGCATTAGGGTTCCTCTGTGGCGTCCCCTGTCTGTCTGGAGAGAGGCAGAAAGATGGGGAGAGAATCTCTCCCAAAGGAGATTGGATTTGCAATCCATGGGAGCAGATCATGCAATGAACTCCTGCCAGTGTGTGTAGATTGCACTCCCTGCACCCCTGTGCGGGGAGAAGAAGCTGCTCTGGCTGGGGCAGGGATGGGGAGGGACCAAAAGGCTGGTTAGTGAGAGGCTGCCTTGACCCCAGACTCACGCCTGCTCCCCGCTCGGTTCCAGGCTGTCCAGGCTCCTGAGGAGGTTCAGGAAGAAGGCTCTGCACGTGGCCTCAGAGCCTGAGGGAAGCAGCTGCCATCTTCCCCAGGAGCAGAGCGGCCTCTCCGTCCCTGCTGGCGGGGAAGGAGCTCCCAGCCGAGAGAGAAGGTGGAAATGCCCAGCCTTCTGGCAGAGGAAACCCGCTCACGGTGCAGGCGCTGAGGTGAGAGAGCCACCGGCCAGGCCGAAATGGAGCTGGCCCAGAATGCGGTTGGGCAGGCAGGACCCAGCCCAGAAGGGGAGCCGGGCAGGGTGGCTGTGGGACTTGTTGTGTGGGAAGCACCGGCCCCAAGAGCCCAGCCCCGGTTCCCAGCAGGAGTCATCGCCCTGCCCGGTCCCTGAGGACCTTCCAGCCTCCCCACGGCAGGAGTTGGAGGATCCCTGTCGCAGCACCAGCAGCTCGGCCCGCTCCCCATGGGACAGCAGCAGCATCTGGGACTCAGGCAGCAGCGAGGCCGATGGGCGCTGCTGCTTTGTTCTAGGTGAGGAGCCAGGCTGGGCTCAGGGAGGGGTGAGGAGGGGGCTGTGAACACCCTGGGCCACGCACTCGACCAGTGCTATGGGTGCGGGTCCCCAGCCCAGGTGTCTGGCCTGAGCCACGTGAACCCCACTGACACTAGATGCTGCCACTCTGGTGGTTGATGCTCCAGTTGGGTGGCGGGAGGGGAAGGCATCCCAGGGAGTCCAGGAGAGTGTGGGGGGTCTCTTTCCTATGGGCTCCTGAAGGAGTTGGCGGCTGAAGGCATCACTGAGAGGGGGGAGTGTGGGGCCCAATCTGCCCTGGGTCCCGGAGGTGGGAAGGGGTCACATTGCCCCACCGTGCCCCTGTCCTTCCCCCGAGTGGCAGCAGGTGTCACCTTGTCCACTTCTCTCCCTGGTGCAGGGACCCCCAGGGACTCAGAGGACGAGGAGGAAGAATGGGTGGACGTGGCCACAGAGGAGGCTGCTCTCAAAAACATCTGAGAGCAGCTCCAGAGCACGAGAAAGAACCTCTTTTGAGTTTTCTCCTTTCTTTTACTGGTTTTACTAGAAAACATACGTCCCTGTTTAGAAGGTAAGAGCCTCCGAGAGGTTTGGAACCTATCCTTTTTGTTTTATCTCTTCCTCCATCCCTCCTTCCTTTCTCTTCATCTCTTACTTCTTTTGTCCTTTCTCCTGTTCCTCTCCCACCACCAGGAGGGGTGTGTGTGTGTGTGTTGCTGGGGGTACTCTTCATCTCCCATTGTGGGAGGTCCATCGAAAAATGTGGGGTTGAAATAGTGCTTGGACCCCACTGACACTAGATGCTGCGATCCTGTGGCTTAGCATTAGTGTCTGGGATGACTTGGGGCAAGATCTCAACCTCCCCGCAACCCACTTCACTGCTGCCAGAATCCCTCCTAACCCCCCTGCTAGAGCCCCCTCCCTGCCCAACCTGGGTGGGGGTGGGAGGAGAGGGTTCTGAAGACTCAAGCTGTGGTTTGTTTGGAGGTGGATCAGCTGTCAAGGGCACTGAGGCGGAGGTGGCAGGAGCTCACCCTACAAGGAGAGGGGTTGCAACTGGAGGTTACTAGAAAGGAGAACAATCTCCATTCTGGGGGTCAGGAGGTGAATCCATCCCTCTGAGGTGGGCATGCTGTGTGGAAATGCATGCTGCTGGTTACAGGTGCTCTTAATTCCCCCTGATTTCTCGGGGCGTTTGAGTCTCTGACAGGTTCTCGTTCCCTTGCAGCAGGAGGACGTCACGGCCAAAGTGATTCACCAGCTCCGCATCATCCGGCACTTACGCCAGGTGCCTGAGGCACTGCAGGGGCTGTGCCTCTGAGGCCACCAGCAACTCCCGCTCCCTGCTGCAGGTACTGCTCTGGCTCACTGTAAATGGGGAGCTAGTGGAAGGGGAAATGGAGCCCCCTGACACTCACTAAAAGTGAAATTGGTGGATTCTCCATCACTTAATTTCATTGATGTCATTTAATGAAGACTAGATGCCTTTCTAGAATGTGTTTGCCCAAAAAGTGACTATTGTTCTACATAGGAAGCCTGTTATATGCAGGGGGTTAGATTAGATGCTCTAAAGGTCTCTTCTGGCCATAAAGTCTACTAATTTTGTTAAAACTGAGTGTAGCATTGGGAGCAGCCTCTGATGTTTTACTGTCTAGCCGGCTTGCTTCCTAGAATTAACACTCATTGAGTGGCGTGATCCACAGGGAGTAGCTCAAACCTCCAAAATGTCTGGCCAGCGGCAGGACATTAGCACTTCAGGGGATGGGTGGTTGTGGCAGTGACATCACAAAGGCCTTTTGCAGGACCTCAGCCTATTGGTCAAAGGTGGTGGGGTGGTGGTGACCTCACAGAGAGATGCTGTCATCAGCCAGGCAGGACAGGGGCGCAGGGCCAGGGAAACCTGGGAGACCCCTTTGGCTTTGCTTCAGCAAGTCTCCTTCTCGAGGTCTCTCTTTGAGGACTGAGAGAGTATTAGGGTTCACGTACGTGAGCGCGAGAAGGAGCCTCTTTCGAGTTTTCTCCTTTCCTTTTACTGATTTTACTAGAAAACGGATGTCCCTGTTGAGAAGGTAAGAACCTCCGAGAGGTTTGGAACCTGTTCAGTCTGATCCGTCCGGTGCCAGCTGAATTCTAGGCATGGAAAACACTAGTTTAAGGTGGCAGAATTTTATTCCCCACCTGGGATTTTGTCCCATATCACTGGGGACATTAGGGTTTGTCCTTTTTGTTTTACCTTTTCCACTATCCCTCCTTCCTTTCTCTTCATCTCTTACTTCTTTTGTCCTTTCTCCTGTTCCCCTCCCACCACCAGGAGGGGTGAGGCGGGCTGGCTCCAACTGGCTGTAGGATCTGCTGCTGCAGGGGTTGTGGGTTAGGGGTTTTCCTCTTGGGGAGGCAGAGGCAGAGCAGAGAATGAGCTTGGGTAGAGTCAAGTTCTTCTTGTCCTGGTTAAGTGGTGACTGGGCTTTTAAGGGGACCATGCTGATCGTCCACACACACACCCTGCCGAGTGCTGCAGGGAGGTGAAGGAGGAAACGGTTGGCACAGAGATGAAGCAGACTGAAGTAGGGACAAACACAAGGGTGGAGCAGTCCATGGTGGGTTCCTGTGCGCTGCCCTGAAGGGAGTATAGAGCATGGGCCTGGGGAAGGCCAAAACTCACATCCATGTAGATCATCAACCTACTCCTCTGTCCCAAGGGCCAGGAAGGCCTCTGGTTTTTGCTCTCTTCAGTAGCTGGAGCTGCTCTGATTTGGGGGTGGGGTGGGCAGAGGTGGGAAGAGGCCATAGGATTTAATCAAGTGTCAGGGGGAGACTCCCCCTCTGCGGGAGATTATGTTGCCCCTCTGTGGGGAATCCCTTCCTTGCAGATGCTGGACTCTGCCAGGAAGCCCAGCTCCCATCCCTAGCAGCTTGGCTGTTCCCTACCTGCTGTGTACCAGGCCCTCTGCAGAGAGCTGCTCTGGGCAAGGACTGCAGAGCCAGCTGTCATCCTGGTAGGTGTAGCCCCAGGTTCCATAACCCTGACCCATGGTCTCCCTCCGCTGGCAGGCTCTGAAGAAGGCCTGCCCAGAGACATGGATGCCATGCTGAAGAGCTTGTTGACAGCAACCCCCAGCACAGACAATCTCCAGCGCATCTTGGAGGTGAGCATAATGGTCAGGGGGAGCAGGAATTTTACCTTAGCCCTGGGGAGGCCTGGAAATGAGAGACTGGATGATCCACGTTTCCATTGTGTCCTGCTACCTGAGAGCCATCCGTGGTCAGGGCAGTCAGTGCAGGGCAGTGTTGGGGCCCTTCCACCTTCCGGGATAGAGGGAAGGCGCTGGTGCTTGACAACAGGGCTCTGCCTGGTTCTGTTGAGCACTAACTCCAAGGCCCCAGGCAGGCTTGTGGAGTGAGAGCATCAGACCCCTGTGAGGTCCAGGAGAAGGCCCTCCGAGAAGAGCACTGGCTCCTTCCTAGGAAGCTGCTGAGATTCTCAAGGAGGGATTCATCCCTTCTCTCCCATGGACACAGAGGATTGTAAGGAGCAGGGCGTTGTCCTTTATCCAACGGAGACCTGTCCTAGCTCTCACCCACAAACCTGGGAGAGAGCTGGGCACTTGACCGGATCCTACCCCTGCACTTGCCCTGGTACACTTTCTTCTCCCCTCCTGCCTTGGCTATTAGGCTATGGCTCTATGAACATGAAACAAACAGGAACTTCTTCTCTATCTCTAAGCCAAACTGATTTATCAAGTCTGACCCCTCAACATATTTCAGGCGGCGTATTTCCAGTAGATGTATAGAACTCATTATACCCCACTCAGACCTACATCACACAAGGATATTCATCACCAGAGTGTTGTCAGCTTTCCAAACATAAGAGCGGCCATACTGGGTCAGACCCAAGGTCCATCTAGCCCCATATCCTGTCTTCCGACAGTGGCCAATGCCAGGTGCCCCAGAAGAAATGAACAGAACAGGTAATGATCAAGTGGTCCATCCCCTGTCACCCATTCCCAGCTTCTGGCAAATAGAGGCTAGGGACAGCATCCTTACCCATCCTGGCTAATAGCCATTGATGGACCTATCCTCTATGAGCTTACCTAGTTCTTTGTTGAACCCTGTTATAGTCTTGGTCTTCACAACATCCTCTGGCAAGGAGTTCCACAGGTTGACTGTGTGTTGTGTGAAAAAATACTTCTTATTTTTATTTTTCAACCTGCTGCCTATTAATTTCATTTGGTGACCCCTAGTTCTTGAACGATGAGGAGTAAATAACATTTCCTTATTTACTTTCTCCACACCAGTCATGATTTCAAAGACCTCTATCATATCCCCCCCTTAGTCATCCCTTTTCTAAGATGAAAAATCCCAGTCTTCTTAATCTCTCCTCATTTGGCAGCTGTTCCATACCCCTCCAGATCCCTTTCTTGAGTGGTAACAGCTAATTTAGATCCCATCATTTTATATGTAGAGTTGGGATTGTATTTTCCAATGTGCATTTCTTTGCATTTATCAACATTGAATTCTGAACATTGAACATTGCCATTTTGTTGCCCAGTCACGCAGTTTGGTGAGATCCTTTAGTAGCTCTTTGCAGTCTGCTTGGGATTTAACTATCTTGAGTAGTTTTTTTATCATCTGCAAATTTTGCCACCTCACTGTTTACCCCTTTTTCCAGATCATTTATGAATATGTTGAACAGCACTGGTCTCAGTTCAGACCCCAGGGGGACACCACCATTTACCTCTCTCCATTCTGAAAACTGACCATTTATTCCTACCCTTGGTTTCCTATCTTTTAACCAGTTACCAATTCATGAGAGGACCGTATTAGGTACCTGTATGGTACAATAATTCTGCATTGAATCAGTTGATTCAATTGCTTATTCTTTGGGGTGCAGAGACCCTCTGTTCTCCCCCTGGGGTGACAGAACCCTGATTGTCACATCTGTCTTTCAGGCTCTGTCCCAGCCTCTCACAGAGATGTATCCTGCAGCCAACCCAGCTCAGGGAGCAGTGAGGACAGGTGATCTCATCCTGTCAACCCAAGCAACATGGGTCTCATTGAGGCTCAGATGGAAGATCCCATGCATCTTGTGGAGGTAAGAACCATTGACTCTTCCTGCCACTTGGGGCTCTTGCAACAAACGGGGCTACTGCTACATACCCTGGTTGGGAGCTTTCCCTATCCCTGGATCCCAGCCCTGGTACGGAGACCTATTTCTCATCATGATATCCTCCTTTTATTCTCAGAGGATGTGTCCAGGATCCTGGATAATGTTTTCTGCAGGAGGTTTGAACGGGGAGAGATCACTCACTGTCAGGACCCAGAGGTCTTCAACCCGGGGCTGTAGGGTTCATGGAAGCAGCCACACTCCAACCCTCCACCTGGAAGCCTGCAGAAAATTGCTTACCTAGGACCCATGAAGTTCAGCCCCAGTTTGAGGCTCCACTCCTGAGGTCCTATTGAAGGAGTCCCAGAGAAGCTAATTGGCCCTCTGGCCCTGCTTAAGGCATCAGCAGGAAAAGGAAGCTGACTGAACACCAGGGCTGTTCCCTGTTCTGGACCATGTGCTGCCTGTTTCTGCTGCTGCTCCCCTGGCTTGATTTCGTGGCATCTGATTTGTGGTTGTGATTGCAAGTTTCTCTTGTGCTTCTGATCTTCCAGAATCCTGACCCAGCTGAGTCTCAACTCCTGTCATGTGAGTGTGGACTCTGGCTCTGACCAGTAGGTCTGGCTGCCCTTGACCGAGCCGTGACATTGTACAATTTCTCCAATGCTCTTTTTTGCTGTCCAGCAAGATACACCAGTACCTTGGCTCCCAAAGTCCTGGTTGCCTGCTATTCAAGGGCTGAGGGGTAGTGCTTGTATTGCCCCCACCCCCACCCCAGCTGCTTTTCCTATGGGAATCTCCCTAGAGCAGAGGAGAAATCTCCTCTTTTCTTAGGATCAATCCCAACAGTAATTCCACCCACCCTGGCCTCAGCTCAGCTACTTTGTTGACCTGGGATCAGGGACCACTTTTGAAGCCCTTAGCATGTGGGTGGAGGTGGGAGCAGAGGCTGAAGCTCCAGCAGTTTCCACCAAAGAACACCACCTTGTCTTTCTGTGGTCTGACTAGGGCTCACCATCCATCTTGGAGCTGAACACCAGATGGGAGCTGATAGATTGTCCTTGGTGGGCCATGTTCTTGTGTGTGATGGAGCTGTGTGCCAGAGAGGGCCAGGAGAAGATGCACCACGCATGGCCAGGACTGGGCTAAACAGTCTGTAATGGTAGGTGAGTCAAACCATGGCCACATATAGATACCTTAGGCATCCGTAGGGACTGAATCTGGGCCCTTCGCTGCCAAGAGCACAACTCACTCCAATTTGAGTCATTACGGTAGTGACCCCTACCAGCCCCTCTGAGGGGGTCAGTATTATCTCTGTTAGCTGGCGCACAGGGATGGAAAGCAACTGTCTGCAAGGTCACACACAACATCACTGCCAGAGGCAGGAAGGAAGCATGGTACTGATACCAGTCCAGCTCCAACCACTAGACTCCACCCGTCTCTAAAGCCAGAGAACCCCAGGAGCCCTGACTCTGACAGCTAGGCCTTAAATGACAAGACTAACCTCCCTCCCACTCAGGAAGCCATAGAAAGGGACCATCTGCTGAGCTCCCCTTTGCAATGACCCTGTCAGAGACCATTGCTAGTGGGTGCCAAGTGACTGAGCAGGGAACTCCTTGAGAGACTCCTAGAGACTTGCAGGTGTTTCACTGTGACCCTCTGGGGTCTGTGGAAAGAGAGCTGCATTGAAGAGACTCTCCTGCTCTAACAAAGGGTTTCTATGCTCCTAGAGAGTCAGCCAGTGAGGCCAGTTTTCAGAATGTGGAAGAGCTGTTTGGCGATGGGTTGGAGGATTCACCATGTAGGTGGCAGCAGCTGCAGTGCCTGGGGTCCCCATGGGCCAAGCCTCCACTCCTGACACACTAAGCTAATTTCCCACTGCTCTCAGTGGGGCTTTGGCTTTAGCTGCTGGGCCTGCATGCCTAGACAGAGGACTCGGGTATTTCCATCATGCTGCTCAGTGGCAAATACAGCCATCCACAGAAGTGAAGAAGAATGGAAGTGAAAGAGTAAAGCTGGAGCATCCGCTGAGCTGCTGCAATCAAGTGAGCAGAGCTGGGGAGAGAAGAGGGAGAACGCGAAGGTGGCTGGTGGCAGTAAGGAGGAAAAACAGTTTGGGAGCCAGGAGCGTAGAAATAAATAGTTAATGATGAATACTGCAGGCTTTGTCTTGTGTGGTGAAGGGATGAAAATGGGTCTCTTTACTATCACACTCAACTTTAAAATAGCCTTGTACGATGAAAGGGCAGGTGTAAAAAGGTAAGAAGTCACTCTAGGGGCTTGACATCCCAGTTTCTGTCACTACTGCATGCTTCTATCAACATGATCTCAAGCCAACAAATCCCTGAGGTGGTAGCAGTAGTGAGCTCTTCTTCTCTTTTTCTGGACTAGCCACCAGAAAGAGGACACAATACATGTGGCCAAGGAAATAGAGAGGCATGGGGGTCAGTCGCAGTGTTGCCTGTTAATATGGCTCTTGTCAGGGAGCACGGCAGGTTACTTTGGACTAGGTAGGAGCCACATGTCTCCAAACCTGCACATCCCGAGGCTCCAGAGACCTCTCTTCAGATCCCAGAGCTTATGTTATGTGTCCTCTCCTGCCACACTCACCTGTTGGTGACTAATGCAGTCACAGAGTTCAGGCTCAATGTCGTGCATTCCTCTGGGCTGCAACAAGCGGGAGGACTTGAGCTGCAATGGATCCTCCTGTGCATGGGCTGAGTGGGCAACCTCCCTAATGCCATATCTGGTTTCCAGCCCATCTACACTAAGGAGGAGGTGACGGACTTACCCCAAAGGTGGGTGTGGGAAGAAGCAGAGTGAAGCGGTGATCAGAAAGCCATCCCATAGCATTCCACCTAGAGTCATTCCAACAACCACCTGGCTCCTTCCTGCTGTAGGCCGCAGCCCCTAGGTTCCATAGGGAATTTTTGAATGAACCCTCTAGAAAGCTGCCTCTGGCTCTCTACAAGCTCTCACACAGCCCTATCATGAGAGGTATGGAATAAGGTCCTGCCTCCCACAACTGCTCAGGGGAATCTTCTCAGAGAAATCACTACAGGGCGTTATGCATCTCTACAAACAGATCACTTTGCATTGTGTAGTCAAGAAGCGGCACCACTCTTTTTAGAGCAACATTAACACCCGCAGGGATTTCTGCTCTAAATACTCCGGGCCTGAGGGAAGGATTCTGTGGGAAAAGAGGCCGTTCCCTTGCTCCAATCCAGGCTCTGCTGTTCTGATGCTGCAGAGCAGATAGGGAAGGCTTTAGGGTTCCTGGAGAGCATGCTGCAACGCCAGCAATCCCATGCTGCAATGCCAGCAATCCCATTCTGCCTCAGCCCTAGGGACACGTTCTCTTTCTCCCCCGGCAGCTTCCAATGGAGGGAAGAAAGGAACACGTAAGATGGAGTCTCTCCCTGGCTTATAGATAACCCAACCTGCAGTAACCCAAGTGTGGACTCAGAGGAATGCTGTGGTGCAGTGTATGTGCCCTGCAAGACATCTCTCGTGAAGGGAAGCAACACTGCTCTTGGCACTGGAACCTGGGCAATAAGGAAGAGGAGCTGGAAATTCTCCCTGGGGTGGGGAAATGGGGAAACCCGGTGGGACGATGTGTATGACTGGAATGTTAATGGGTTACAACCCATTGAGGTAGGGGAGAGAGGATAAAAGTGGTGGGCAGGGTGGCACTTTACATTAGACCAGAGGTTCTCAAACTGTGGGTCAGGACCCCAAAGTGGGTTGCAACCCCATTTTAATGGGGTCACCAGGGCTGGCACAGATTTTCTGGGGCCTGGGGCCAAAGCTGAAGCCCAAGCTCCACTGCCTGAGGTTGAATCCAAAGCTTGAGGGCTTCAGCCCTGGACAGTCAGGCTCAGGTTGCAGGCCCCACGTCTGGGGCTGAAGCCCTTGGGCTTCGATTTTCGCCTCCCCACGCAGGGAGATGGGGCTCGGGCTTTGGCCTTCCCCCCACACCTGGAGCGGTGGGGCTCAGAAGGGCTCAGGCTTCAGTCTCCCCTCCTGGCGTTGTTTAGTAATTTTTGTTGTCAGAAGGGAGTCGGAGTGCAGTGAAGTTTGAGAATCCCCACATTAGACACATCATTACCTGTTTTATGTTCTTGGTTATTGAGAACCCCAGGACCTCGAATGGATAGGGATCAATCTGCTAACTAACAGAGCCCAGCAGATGAACCGGTGGGGGGCTGGCACAGTTCACTGAATCCAAACCAGAGAGCAGGAAACGTTTCTCCTTTTGCACCTGTCTGTGACTTGTGGGAAGAAATTAGGTTAGCATGGGGGACTTCCTACTGGGAGACAGACAGGGGAGGTCTCCCGTAGCCAGGAGTAAATCATCCTTGGAGATTTTGAAAAATTATAAATACTTTTCTAATGCAAAGTACCCAACTAGGGGTGACTCTATTGTGGGCCTCCTTGTGGTGGATAAAGATGAACTGATCACTGGACTGGATGTTTGTGGTTGCTCTGGGGCACTGATCATGACTTGACTGTATTCAGTAAGGACCAGTAAGGAGGTTTTGGAACAAATTGATAAATTAAACAGCAATAAGTCACCAGAACCAGATGGTATTCACCCAAGAGTTCTGAAGAAACTCAAATGTGAAATTGCAGTACTACTAACTAACTGTGGTATGTAACCTATCCTTTAAATCAGCTTCCATACCAGATGTCTGGAGTATAGCTAATACGACACCAATGTTTTTAAAAGGCTCCAGAGATGCTCCCGGCAATTACAGGCCACTAAGGCTAACTTCAGTACCAGGCAAATTGGGTGAAATGATAGTAAAGAGCAGAATTATTAGACACATAGATAAACACTATTTGTTGGGGAAGAGTGAACATGGTTTTTGTAAAGGGAAATCATGCCTCACGAATCTACTAGAATTCTTTCAGGGAGTCAACAAGCATGTGGATAAAGGTGATCCAGTGCATATAGTGTACTTAGATTTTCAGAAAGCCTTTGCCAAGGTCCCTCACCAAAAGCTCTGAAGCAAAATGGGATGAGATGGAAGGTCCTCTCTGGGATAGGTAACTGGTTAAAAGGCAAGAAAGAAAGGGTCTGACTAAATGGTCAGTTTTCAGAATGGAGAGAGGTAAATAGTGGTGTCCCCCAGGGGTCTGTACTGGGACCAGTACTGTTCATCATACTCCTATGTGATCTGGAAAAAGGGGTAAACAGTGAGGTGGCAACATTTGCAGATGATACAAACCAACTCAAGTTACAGAGTGGTAGCCGTGTTAAGCTGTATCAGCCAAAAAAATGTGGAGTCCTTGTGGCACCTTAGAGACTAACGAATTTATTTGGGCATAAGCTTTCATGGGCTAAAACCCACATCCGATGAAGTGGGTTTCAGCCCATGAAAGCTTATGCCCAAATAAATGTGTTAATCTCTAAGGTGCCACAAGTAAACCAACTCAAGTTAGTTAATGCCAAAAGAGACTGCAAAGTGTGGCAAAGGGATCTCACCGAACTAGGTGACTGGGCAACAAAATGGCAGATGAAATTCAATGTTGATAAATGCAAAGTAATGCACATTGAGAAACATGATCCCAACTCTACATCTAAAATGATGGGGTCTAAATTAGCTCTTACAACTTAAGAAAGAGATCTTGGAGTCATTGTGGATAGTTCTCTGAAAACATCCACTCAATGTGCATCGGCAGTCAAAAAAGCGAACAAAATGTTGGGAAATCATTAGGAAAGGGAAAGGGATTGTTACCCCAAAATCTCTGTGTGGAATAATAAGGAGGTGACATATCCAACAGGTTCAACTCCTACCAGCATCTATCAGCTGGGAGAATTAGAAATCTGTGTGCCTCCCGCCCATGTTGCATTGAAATAAAGGATAGAAAGGATATAACCTTAAACAGAAAGCAGATTTATTAAGGGATAGATAAAACTGGGGGAAGATTCACTATGGGGAACACTACAAATACCCATGAATAGATTCCAGCAAGGGGGCATAAAGCCCAGGCCCTTAAACTGTCCCTTGGCTAAACTAATAAATGTCCAAAAAATAATTACTGTCTCTCTTCTAGCTGCAGGTGGAGGACACTGCCAACGGATGGTCCGTCTCAGGATCTCTGGAACATCGGAGGATCTGGCTCTCTACTCCTAAGCAGGAGATCAACAGATCTGAGCGGATAGCACAGCCTTCACTGGATCCTTTGGTGGATTACAGGAGTCAGGTAAGTATCAGAGTCCTTGACAGATGTTAGTAAGTGAAGTCTTGATCTAATGCCGCACAAAGAACCTGGACATGGCTGCCTCGATGGTGGACAGCACCTGCATCACCACTAACAGTCCCTTATACGCTCTCTGAGGCGCGCATTCCTGAGGCACACTCTGACAGGCACCGCTCCCAACCGGTTCCCGCCAGTTCTGTCCCTCAGGTTCCGTGAGGAAAAGAGAGTTTTGGTGGGAAAATGCCATGAAGAAAGGGTACCATAACGGCGTTCAAACCCTTCCTATCATATGCGCCATCTTGAATTTCTAAACTCCATTTTGAATTGCAGCAACATTCCTAACAGAATATGACCATGTACCAAAATCACCTTACAGGATAGGTAAGAAGACAGAAATGTAATATTGCCTCTCAATAAATCCATGTATGCCCCATCTTGAATACTGGAGCTGGTCTGAAAAAGATATCCTGGAATTGGAAAAGGTACAGAAAAGGGCAACCAAAATTATTAGGGATATGGAACAGCTTCCGTATGAGATGAAATTAATAAGACTGGGTGGAGATTTCAGCTTGGAAAAGAGGTGACTAAGGGGGGATATGATAGAGGTCTATAAAATGGTGACTGGTATGGAGAAAGTAAATAAGGAAGTGTTATTTACTCCATCTCATAACACAAGAACTAGGGGTCACTAAATGAAATGAATAGGCAGCAGGTTTAAAACAAAAAAGGGGAGTATTTCATCACAGAACACACAGTCAACCTGGGGAAACTCTTTGCTAGAGGATGTTGTGAAGGCCAAGACTATAACAGAGTTCAACAAAGAACTAAATAAGTTCATGGAGGATAGGTCCATCATTGGCTATTAGCCAGGATGGGCAGGGATACAAAACCATGCTCTTGAAGTGTCCCTAGCCTCTGTTTGCCAGAAGCTGGGAATGGGCGACAGGGGATGGATCGCTTGATGATTACCTGTTCTGTCGATTCCCTCTGGTGCACCTGGCATTGGCCACTGTGGGAGGATAGGATTCTGGGCTGGATGGACCATTGGTCTGATCCAGTATGGCTGTTCTTATGACCAACAGAGGGCAGACCCAACCAGCAATATGTATATTTGGTGAACTGAAAGGGTTAACTTTCCAAAGCTGACCAAAATGATTAGTGAAAGTGTTTTAGAGCAAAAGAATTAAACAGAACAATGTGAATGAAAATTGGGAGCTATTGTTTAAGGAGCTTGTTAGATGGGGCATAACCCCCATTACATAATTAGCTGAGCTTGCAATGGCCTTCCACTCAACTAGCTGACATTTCTCTGTCTGTAAATGTGGTAACCGTTTTTAAATCTAGATCCAATCAATTAGAAGATGTCAGGGAACGTTTTAGGCATCAATGGTCTGATCATTGGGTTGATGGCGGTAAACAAGAGATTCCCATACGGCTCCCACCCTCCCTCTCTCTCTCTCTCTCTCTCTCTCTCAATGTCTCCCCCCCCGCCAACAGCCACCCTCATCCTCTCTCCCCTTTCTGCCCCTGCATCCTCTGCAAACTTTCAAAGACGGATGCCTCGTGATGGCATTCGCTCGTGGGGATGTTGCCTAGTGGTCAGGCTTTCAGCCCTTCGACATGCGGAGGGGAAGGGTGCGGCAGATGGTGGGGGAGCCCAGGGCCTCCCACAGGGTCTCACCCAGGCCACTCTGAGGGCAACACAAGGGTGTGACACTTCCTACCAGCCAGTTAGTGTCCAAAGTTCAGAGTTTATCACAGGAGGCTCTGAAGGGTGTCAGCTCACTGCTTGGCACCTCTTCACAGCTGGGCGTGGCATGGCAGCTCTCTCCCTCTTGTGGTGGCAGCTGCCTCTGTAATGCTGACAGACCCTGGTTGTTGGGACCTCTGGAGCTTAGTGCATGAGCTTCTACAGCATGAGCTAAAAGCCAACTGGCTGTTAGCTAAGACTGTAGAGCAGACTCATTTTATCTTTCTCTCTAAGTGGTCTCGGTGCCACTAGATGGGACACACTACCACACCCAGAAGGTGTGTGGGTTACATACTTCCCCTAGCTGAGGAAGCGCGTCCTGAGCTTCAGAGACTTCCCAGTTGAAATCCCAGATGACCCCTGTAACGATGCGGCCTCTGGTGGGACACTACTGAGAGTATCAATTCAGGACAAATTGCTTGGAGCAGGACAGTCACAGCCCAAGGCTGGGTGTCTTTTACTATTAAGGCACACCAAACCAGCCAAACAGAAAGGACTTTGGTTTTACCCCACTGGCTAACCAGAAGTCATGCAAGCAATTCCCTCAGATACCCCAGTTCCCTTGTATCACCACCAGCACCACTCCTTATGAGGATGAATGGTTATGAAAACCAATACCAATGCAGAAAAGGACCTAGGGGTTACAATGGACGAGAAGCTGGATATGAGTCAACAGTGTGCCCTTGTTGCCAAGAAGGCTAACGGCATTTTGGGCTGTATAAGTAGGGGCATTGCCAGCAGATCGAGGGATGTGATCATTCCCCTCTATTCGACATTGGTGAGGCCTCATCTGAAGTACTGTGTCCAGTTTGGGGCCTCACACTACGAGAAGGATGTGGAAAAATTGGAGAGAGTCCAGCGGAGGGCAACAAAAATGATTTAGGGGGCTGGAGCACATGACTTATGAGGAGAGGCTGAGGGAACTAGGATTGTTTAGTGTGAAGAAGAGAAGAATGAGGGGGGATTTGATAGCTGCTTTCAACTACCTGAAAGGGGGTTCCAAAGAGGATGGCTCTAGACTGTTCTCAGTGGGAGCAGATGACAGAACAAGGAGTAATGGTCTCAAGTTGCAGTGGGGAGGTTTAGGTTGGATATTAGGAAAAGCTTTTTCACTGGGAGGGTGGTGAAGCACTGGAATGGGTTACCTAGGGAGGTGGTGGAATCTCCTTCCTTAGAGATTTTTAAGGTCAGGCTTGACAAAGCCGTGGCTGGGATGATTTAGTTGGGGATTGGTCCTGCTTTGAGCAGAGGGTTGGACTAGATGACTTGGTGAGGTCTCTCCCAACCCTGATATTCTATGATTCTATGATTCTAATACCCCAGTAAAAGAAAAAGGTTCTCCCGATCCCAAAGGACCAAGCCCCAGACCCAGGTCAATAGACGAGTCAGATCTTACCCACAAATCACGCTGTTGCCAATCCTTTCGAATCTAAAATCTAAAGGTTTATTCATAAAAAGAAAGAAATATAGATGAGAGTTAACATTGTTAAAGGAACAATTACATACAGCAATGGCAAAGTTCTTGGTTCAGGCTTGTAGCAGTGATGGAATAAACTGCAGGCACAAATCACGTCTCTGGAGTACATCCACAGATTTGGATGGGTCATTCAGTCCATTGTTCAGAGCTTCAGTTTGTAGCAAAGTTCCTCCAGAGGTAAGAAGCAGGACTGAAGACAAAATGGAGGGGTTTCCCGGGCCTTTTCTATCCTCTGCCATGTGGAAGGACCCCTTTGTTCTTACTGTGGAAAATCACAGCAGCGAGGTGGATTTTGGAGTCACATGGGCAAGTCACGTGTCCATGCAGGACTCAGTTCTTTACAGGTAGAACAACCATTGCTCACATGCTACTTTGAACGTTCCCAGGAAGGCTTCTCGTATGTGGATTGGAGTCTCCCAAGGTCCATTGTCAGTTAAGTGTTTCTTGATTGGTCACTTAATCTGAAAATTCCTTTCTCAAGAAGCTGACCAAATGCTTCACTAATGCTACTTAGAATCAAACACAGTGAGATACAAATACATAACCAATACTCTTAACTTCAAATACAAAATGATACACACATACAGACAGCATAATCATAACCAGCAAATTACAACCTTTTCATAGACACCTCGTGTGACCTCCCTTGTACAAGATTTGGTGCAACTATAGGACCTTGGTTGCAACAATGATCCATACGGTAACAGTTCATGTCAATAACGTCACAACCCCCCACTTGTAACACTGACAGACCCCAGTCATCAGCGGGCAAGATCAAACTTGGGACCTCTAGAGCTTAGTGCATGAGCCTCTATAGCATATGCTAAAAGCCATCTAGCTATTAGTTAAGGTTATAGAGCAGACTCATTTAACTCTCTCTCTAAGTGGTCTCAGTGCCATTAGATGGGACAGAACACCACACCCTGGTGCAACAGGAACAGGTCCTCCCTTCCCTCAGGGAGAGGGACCTTCAGGCAGTTGCTGAGGGAATGATCCTGCCTTCCTTCAGGGCCTGCAACGTAGAGGTCCTTCCTCTTGCCTGGTCTGCCCACAAGTCCTCGTCCAGTCTGTGCACCCCCTGCAGGTGTGATGGAGCTGGGCTGGCTGAGGCCAGAGCAGCTCCTTAACCCCTTGTTCCCCAGTGTGGGGTTTGTATTCCCAATCACAAGTCCAAAGAGAGGGGAAAAAACCTTGAAGATATAGCTTTCCATACTCTTATTAGCTAACAGGCCTAGCAGGGCCTGAGGGCGTATTTTTCCAAGGAGAGCTTTTTGTTATCTTGGGTATGCCGATCTAATGCTGCAGATGGCGACTTTAGATGATGCTTCGTGCAGCAGGGCATTCTTTTGCCCTGTGTTGTCCGGGCTTTTCTGTTGCTGGATTCAGGAGGAGGGTTGATGAGATTCCACTCTGCTGCCTGCAGAACGCTGCATTCTAATCAAAAGTATGTTACTTTGGGTCCTGGTTTCCTTCTGTTCCTGGAAGGTGATGTTTGGAAGTTTTTCATGGAGCATGAAACAAAGTCCGAGTCAGTATTGGTAAATGTCCCCAAAACACGACTTCAGCCTACCCTGCATCAGCCAGATCCAGCCTCTTAATTTCTTTGGTATTGATTTAAAGTAAAATCAGTGTTACTCAGACACCTGCATAGGATGTGCGTGTGTGAATCCTCCAAGGGCAGAAGTGAGATGGAGTGTACATGAGACTTTATGAGTGATATCGAAGCATTCCACAATGTTGGAAATCATGGCCTTGTGGAGAGACAGAAACCAAAGTGGGGGATTCTTTCTCCCTCCCACCATGGCAATACAATGAACATACCCTCTGTTTCATTCCATTGGAAGACACTTCCACACCTGCTGGGTCAAGCCTGCTGCCTTGGACTGCGGGTGCTGCAAGTGGCCAGCAGTGGGCCAGAAGGAGGAGGACCATGCAGGAGCTTTTGGAGATAGGGGCAAGGAGGAACAAGGAGCACGTTGCTTTCAAAAGTTCCAAGGAGGAAAGGGACACGGTCCAGGAAGAGAGGAAGAGCAGGGAGCAGGACTGATTGCTCAGAGAGAGAAGGCAGGATATGGGGGCCAGCAGGGTGGTTCATCCAGGTCATGTCACAGCGCCAGCACCAGTGCATGTGCCAGCTGCTATGTCTGCAGGTGTGCAGGTACATGTAACTATGACAGTGGAATGGTGTTCCTGGTCCTGGCTCAGAATGGTTAGAAGGTGGAGTTTGTGGCAGAGCTAGTGAGCAAAATTACAGATGGGGTTTCGGTTCCCAACTATTGACAGTTGTGTGTCTCAGAGAAAGATCCTCTAACCCCTCTCTCCAAGAGACGTACCCTTGTCTCCAAAACCAGTGAGGTGGCAGAGCGCCTACTGGTTTATGCCATATACTACAGATTTTCTGGCCAGCCTTGAACTCTCCAATTCCCTGATGAATGTTCTTCTGACACTTAATGGCTTTTATATTTTTGCTCTAGCGATTATTCAGACACTCAGCCCAATAGGCCAGATCCTGCTTCCATGTGGAGCCTCACATTCCTCCTCTCTGAAGTGGGGATAATCCTAACCAACAATTAGACAGTGTTTGATCCTCAGATCTTGCTTCCCAAATCCCTGCCCTCCTGGTCCAACACCGGCCTCTTCTCCATTTCCCCAAACTTCCATATCTATGCTAGTGCCTGTCTCATCCCCCAACTGCAAGGTCTCATACACGGTCTCCTTCCAGCAAGCTGAAGCTGCCCCTGGCTCTGGAGCTGGAATCGAATGTCCTGAGAGCTTCCCTTGCATGGTGGATTCACCGTGGGCATGAGAAAGGACAATACCCATATGCAGGTAGAACATCAACCTCCACCTCCGTCCCAGCAGCAGGATGGCCTCTGGTCCTTCGGACAGCTGGAGCTACTGAGAGGTGGGGTTGGAAGAGCATGAGAACAGCCCATGAGGTTAAAAAATGGCAGGGAGAGCCTCTTCCCTCCATGGGACATTACGTTGTCCCTCCGTGGGCAGTCCTTTCTTTCTGCAGACTGTGCTTTGGTTCCTGGACTCTGCCCAGAGGCCCAGCTCCCATCCCTAGCAGCTTGGCTGTTCCCTACCCTGCTGTGCACCAGGCCCTCTGCAGAGAGCTGCTCTGGGCAAGGACTGCAGAGCCTGCTGTCATCCTTGCAGGTGTAGCCCCAGGTTCCATAACCCTGACCCATGGTCTCCCTCCGCTGACAGGCTCTGAGCAAGGCCTGCCCAGAGAACATGGATGACGAGTTCTAGATCCTGCTGACAGCAGCCCCCAGCACAGACAAACTCCAGCACATCTTGGAGGTGAGCAGAATGGGGAGGGGCAGCAGGGGTTTTACCTTAGCGCTGGGGACTCCTAGAAAGAAGAGACTGGAAAATCCATGTTTCTATTGGATCCTTCCGAGTATGCATTCGTGAGATAAACTCACTGGGTGACCTTGGGGTTAACTCACTTCTCCCTTACGGCATCAGTCTTCTGCCCTGTCAAATCTACCCTGGGGAATAAGGACAGAAGCCCCGACAATCACCTTCACCTGTGGGTGTCTGGCCCAGGGAGCCTAAACCAACTGGACTATCTGCCCCATCACCTAAACTGCCCTGTATTTTCCTCCTAGGGCCTTAAATGCTCAGCCTGACCCCTTCCCGGCTTGTCCCTGACCTTTAAAGGACTATCCAAGCCCCCCCCCCCCATACCTGCTCCCCTTGGGGTCTCTCTCCTGGCTGAGCACGGGCTGCCCTTATATCTCTCAGCAGGCCTGGGTCCCAGTCACATGCTGATTCTTGTCACGTGACCCCCACACTTATTCCCTTCACCCTAGGGAGCTGCATAACCTGGGCTAGGTGCAGTTGAGCACCAACCCCTTTCCTGGCCATCTCACCCAGGGACAGGTTGAAACTGGAAACCTGTGGGCTAACAGTAACTGTTTGCTCCCAAGGGTGCTGAAGACACAATGGAAGAGGAAATCCTTTGGCCTGGATTTAAATTATTCCAACTGAAAGTGAATGAGAGAAAATAGATCCAGAGTTATCTTCCTAGCAGCAGAAAATGTGGAGATTGATAGACGTTAAGGTCAGAAAGGACCATTATGTGCATCTAGTCGCACCTCCTGTATAACTCAGGTCCTAGAATGTCACCAAGTGGTTCCTTCAGCCAACCATAGCATGGGACTTAGCCAGAGCATGTCTTTTGGAACGACGTCCACATGCATTAGAGCCAGCTGGCTAACAGAAAATCTTTCTTCTGCAGTGACGTGGCGTTAAGGGAGATGGAGGAAAAGGCATGGAGGCTGTGATTAAAGTTAGGGCAGCGCGGCCAGGATAACTGGGACTAGGTCCCAGGACTGGCTATCACAAGACCTGCCATTTTCTATTCCTGGCTTTGGGACCATGAGCGAGTCTCTTCACCGCTGGGTGCCTCGGTTTCCCCAACTATCAACTAGAGCTAATCAAGGTTTTGTTTCTTGTCCCCGTTTTACAGGGTGGGAAACTGAGGCCTGGTCTACACTAGGAGTTTATGTCGACTTTAGCGCCGTTACATCGAATTAACCCTGCACCCGTCCACACCACGAAGCTATTTAGTTCGACATAGAGCTCTCTTAAATTCGACTTCTGTACTCCTCGAAAACGAGAGGAGTAGCGCTAAATTCGAAATGGCAATATCGAATTAGGCTAGGTGTGGATGGAAATCGACGGTAATAGCTCCGGGAGCTATCCCACAGTGCACCACTCTGTTGACGCTCTGGACAGCACTTCGAGCTCGGATGCTCTGACCAGCCACACAGGAAAAGCCCCGGGAAAATTTGAATTCCTTTTCCTGTCTGGGCAGTTTGAATCTCATTTTCTGTTTGGACAGCGTGGAGAGCTCAGCAGCACTGGCAACGATGCAGAGCTCTCCAGCAGAGATGGCCGTGCAATCTAATAGAAAGAGGGCCTCAGCATGGACTGATCGGGAAGTCTTGGATCTCATCGCTGTGTGGGGCGATGAGTCCGTGCTTTCCGAGCTGCGCTCCAAAAGAAGGAATGCAAAGATCTATGAGAAGATCTCTAAAGCCATGGCAGAGAGAGGATACAGCCGGGATGCAACGCAGTGCCGCGTGAAAATCAAGGAGCTGAGACAAGGCTACCAAAAAACCAAAGAGGCAAACCGACGCTCCGGATCCCAGCCCCACACATCTCGTTTCTACGAGGCACTGCATTCCATCCTAGGTGCGGCCGCCACCACTACCCCACCAGTGACCGTGGACTCTGAGGATGGGATATTGTCCACGGCTGGTTCCTCGTCGGAAATGTTAGCGGACGGGGAAGATGAGGAAGGAGATGAGGAGGACGAGGCAGTCGACAGCGCTTGCACCGCTGATTTCCCCGACAGCCAGGAGCTCTTCATCACCCTTACCGAGATCCCCTACCAACCGTCCACAGCCGTTACCCCGGACACCGAATCAGGGGAAGGATCAAGCAGTGAGTGCTTTAAACATCTAAACATTTAATTTTAACATAACTGGAATATTTATATTGTTAAGAATGGGCTTTTCATTCACTTATGTAAACATAGAAACTTTTATTTATAACAAAACAGGAATATTAACTCTATCAGCAATTTGGTGTTCATGATTTCTTTGGCTTATTCAACTATTTAGTCCAAACTATGTACAAAAAATCAAATAATGTCCGGATTTTCATGATTAGGCCACCACAGGACGCTCCACTCTGTAGTCCCTTCTACTGCACTTAAACGAAAAGACGGTCAATATGCCCGGGAATTGACAGAGAGTCCTCCTGGGATAGCTCTGCATAGCTCTCCTGGAGGTACCGCTCAAGCATGCGCATCAGGTTCCGTGGCAGGGCGATCTTGTTCGGTCCACCGTGGTAACACACGTTCCCACGCCATGAGTCTAATAAGTAGTCCGGGATCATGGCACGGCACAGCATGGCGGCATACGGCCCTGGCCTCTGCATGCTCTCCCGAAGCATCCGTCCCCTCTCGGTCTCCGAGATCCTCATCAGAGTTATATCGCACATGACGCCCTGCTTTAAATTAGGGAGGGGAATGTTAGTACTGGGACTGCTTTACAGCCACGCGGTGGAGGCGGCAGAGGGGCAGCATACAGGGATCTTTCCCGGGGACAGCCGCGAGGTGGTGGGACAGGGGCAGAGCTCATGCTTCCCTGATTGCTGCCAGCAGAGAGTGGCCTTGCTTTCAGTGCTAAAGGACCCCAGTGCTACTATTACAGTTTTAAGCTGCCACAAGTCTACGGCTTACCATGTTTTCCAGCAACAAAAGTAGAGGTGTCCTGCAATGCTTCTCTGATCGCAACAGCAAGACCCCAGGCACTGAAGGCGAGGGCCGAAAATTCGACCTTGTCCTGAGTGCGCATGTGAAAGGTGCAGTGCATGGTGTTGTTCACAGAGAAAGACTATGTTCTTTGTTAGAAACTTCATTTATCTGTCTCAGGAATTCACTCCCTTTTTCCCATTCCCACAGACACATCTGCGACTGTCTCCCAACCCAGCCTGGCATCACACTCCCAGAGGCTAGCGCAGATTAGGAGAAGGAAGAAAAAGACGCGTGAAGACATGTTTTATGAACTTATGGACTGCTCACGAGAGCAGGCAGCCCAGACAACACAGTGGAGGGAGAACTTGTCACAAATGCACAGAGCAGTCATGGAACGGGAGGAGAGGTGGCGCCAGGAGGACCAGCAGGCTACTCAAACCCTGCTTGGACTAATGAGGGAGCAAACGGAGACGCTCCGGCGCCTAGTGGATGTTCTGCAAGACCGGAGGCAGGAGGACAGAGCCCTGCTGCTGTCTATCTCTAACCGCCCTCCCCCGCCACCAAGTCCCACACCACCCTCACCAAAAGTCCAAAGAAGGAGGGGCGGCAAGGGCCGTTAAAACTTTCAGTCAGCCCCTGCACACTGCTGCAGCACTGTAAGGCTCTCGTTCCACAAACTTTGAAAAGTCCTTTCCTACCCATCTCACACAAGCCCCCGTCCAAGTTTCCTCCCCCCCCCTTTTCATGTGCGGTTCTTAATAAAACATCTGTTTCTGTTCAGTACTGTTTCCGAGAGTGTCTTTTAGAGGGGATTCTGTCTGAAGGGGGGGAAGGGGTTTGTTACTTGGACAGGACAGTCACCTTTAGCAGGCTACAAAGGCGGGTGCAGGTCCAGCATCAGGACACATACACAGTGCAGTCACCAGTTACCCTGGTCAGTCTGGGAGGCGGTTTTCATGGTCTGAGGTGCGGGGGGGTTGATCTGTGACTTTGTGGCGGGGGAGGGCAGGTAGAGATCTTATGCCGCGGTCCTTATCCTGGATCACAGAGCCACGCAGCAGGGGGTCTGTAACCCTCCGCCCCCTGCCAGAAAGTCACTTGGCCGACACATGACTGCTGGCAGGCTCCGTTGAAACAACCAATCCAGCACTGCTGAGCCTGTCATTCCCGGAGTTTAGAAGCATCATTTGCATCAAAACACTAAACCCGCCCCCCGCCACAGTCTGCGTCCCCGGTTTAAAACATTCCCGCGAAAACAGTAGGAAAGAGAACCTTGTTCATTAACAAAACGGAACAGATTTTATTTGTTGGGAAGGTGGGGAAGGGGGTATGTAACTTGGAAGGATAGTGAACAGTAACTGGGTAAAGAAACGGGGGCAGGTTCAGCATCTGTGTCCACAAACTAAACAGTCACTGGAGACCCTGCTCAGTCAGGAACCTGGCTTTCAAAGCCTCCCTGATGCACAGCGCGTCCCGCTGGGATCTTCTAATCGCCCGGCTGTCTGGCTGGGCGTAATCAGAAGCCAGGCTATTTGCCTCAACCTCCCACCCCGCCATAAAGGTCTCCCCCTTGCTCTCACAGAGATTGTGGAGCACACAGCAAGCAGCTATCACAATGGGGATATTGGTCTCGCTGAGATCACAGCGAGTGAGTAAGCTTCTCCATCTCCCCTTGAGACGGCCAAAAGCACACTCCACCACCATTCTGCACTTGCTGAGCCGGTAGTTGAAGAGTTCTTTCCCTGAGTCCAGTGCGCCAGTGTAGGGCTTCATGAGCCAGGGCATGAGCGGGTATGCAGGGTCCCCGAGGATCACTGTAGGCATCTCCACATCCCCAACAGTTACTTTGTGGTCCGGGAAGTAAAGACCTTCCTGCAGCCGTCTAAACAGACCAGAGTTCCTGAAAACCCGAGCGTCATGAACCTTGCCCGGCCATCCAACGTTGATATTAGTAAAACGTCCCCGATGGTCCACCAGTGCTTGCAGCACCATGGAAAAGTATCCCTTTCTGTTTATGTACTGGCTGGCCTGGTGGTCCGGTCCCAGGATAGGGATGTGAGTCCCATCTATAGCCCCACCGCAGTTTGGGAATCCCATCTCGGCAAAGCCATCTATGATGAGCTCCACGTTTCCCAGGGTCACTACCTTGGATAGCAGTAGCTTGACGATTGCCTTGGCTACTTGCATGACAGCAACCCCCACGGTAGACTTGCCCACGCCAAGCTGGTTAGCGACTGACCGGTAGCTGTCTGGCGTTGCAAGCTTCCAGAGGGCTATGGCCACTCGCTTCTGGACAGTCAGGGCTGCCCGCATCCGGGTGTCCTTTCGCTTCAGGGCAGGGGACAGCAACTCACACAGTTCGAGGAAAGTCCCCTTCCGCATGCGAAAGTTGCGCAGCCACAGCGATTCATCCCAGACCTGCAGCACTATGCGGTCCCACCAGTCCGTGCTTGTTTCCAGGGCCCAGAATCGCCGTTCCACAGTATCAACAAGACCCAGTGACACCGAGATGTCCTGGGCGCTGGGTCTCATGTTTTCTGAGAGGTCTGAGCTAGTGTCAGACTTCATGCCGTCACGGTGGTGCCGTAGCCTCCTCTCCTGATTTATCTGCAGCTGCCCCTGGTAAAGGTGGATGAGAAGCTGCGAGGCGTTGAGAACTGCCACAACTGCAGCGATGGTCGCAGAGGGATCCATGCTCGCACTGCTGTGGCGTCCGCGCTGTCAGTAATCAGAAAAGTGCGCGAACTGATTTCTCGCCGGCGCTTTCAGGGAGGGAGGGAGGGCGGGAGTGACGGACGGATGACGACAATTACCCAAAAGCACCCTCTACCCTTTTTTTTTACCCAGAAGGCATTGGCGGCTCGACCCAGAATTCCAATGGGCAGCGGGGACTGCGGGAACTGTGGGATAGCTGCCCACAGTGCACCGCTTCCAATGTCGACGCTTGCCCCGTTAGTGTGGACTCACACAGTCTCACAAAGTCGAATTACTGTCCTTAGTGTGGACACACACGTTCGACTTTGTAATATCGATTCCACATAGTCGAATTAACTAAAATCGAAGTACTCTCGTAGTGTAGACATACCCTGAGACACAGTTGGGACCTGGCTACACTACAGGTCTGTAGTGCATTTGTAAGCTGTTGATCCCCACATGTTGATCAGAGTCTATGGACAAGACAGCTCCTAAAGGTGTGTTTGTTCTGTGCTTATCCCCTATGTACCAGCAGGGCTGGACGGCCTTTTCTCACTGTGCTGTGGGGAGCAGGTCCTGGGTACTAAGGGTCTGAAGAAGCTCTCAAGGACTAATTTTTTAACATAATTTTTATCAATGAATTGGGAGAAAATGTACAATCACTGCTGATAAGACTGGTGGGTGAAAAAATACTGGCAGAGTGGTAATTACTGATGAGGAGAGGGCAGTGATACAGATCAGTCTGGATCATTCAGCAAGTTGGACTCATTCAAATAAGGCACAACTATTCAACAGCAAGGATGATTCACCACAGGAACAAGCTACCAAGGAAAGTGGTGGATTCTCCATCTCTTGATGTCATTTAATGAAGACTAGACGCCTTTCTGGAATGTGTTTGCCCAAAAGTAGCTATTGTGGTATGCAGGAGGCCTGTGATATGCCGGGGGTAAGATTAGATGCTCTAAAGGTCTCTTCTGGCCATAAAGTCTACTAATTTCAGAAAAACTGAGTGTAGCATTGGGAGCAGCCTCTGATGTTTTACTGTCTAGCCGGCTTGCTTCCTAGTATGAACACTCATTGAGTGGGGTGATCTTCAGAGAGTAGCTCAAACCTCCAATGTGTCTGGTCAGCGGCAGGACATTAGCACTGCAGGGTAGGGGTGTGTGTGTGGCAGTGACATCACAAAGGCCTTTTGCCTCCGAGTGGTTTGGAACCTGTTCAGTCTGATCCACCTGGTGCCAGCTGAATTCTAGGCATGGAAAACACTAGTTTAAGGTGGCAGAATTTTATTCCCCACCTGGGATTTTTTCCCTTAGAATCACTGGGGACATTAGGGTTTGTCCTTTTTGTTTTACCTTTTCCTCCATCTCTCCCTCCTTTCTCTTCATCTCTTCCTTCTTTTCTCCTTTCCCCTGTTCCCCTCCCACCACCAGGAGGTGTAGAGAGTTTGTGTGTGTGTGTCGCGGGGTGTGTGTGCTCTGCAGCTCCCATTGTGGGAGCTCCACCCAATAAAGTGGTGCTGAAATAGTCCTCTGACAGTGATCCCCACCGGTGACCTGGGCCAACCTTTGGGCTCTCTGGTGAGAACCCTCAGCCTCCCGCCCCTCAGTGGCTGCCTCCATCCTGGGGCCACTAGATGGAGATGCTGTTCTAGCTCCAGGAGTTGGAGCCTGGCTCTGGGTAATCTGCTAATGCCTCACATCCTGTTGGTTTTAGGTCTTCGGAAAGTTCTTCTCGGAGGGACAGAGAAGATTCTTCCTCCGGACGGCAGTGCTGGCCATCCACGACCCCCTGCTGCGTGTCAGCCAGGTTGGGCTGGTCCTGGCCTACTCCCTCTTGGGGAAGCCCAAGAGCTGATGGGGGACAAGGTAAGCAGCTGCATTAGACTCAGGAGATTGGGGCAGGGCCCAGGCCTCATTCCCATCCTATCACCATTCGCTGGCCTGGCAGCAAGGAGCCTGGTGGGGAATGAGAGCAAGAGCAGGCGCTACTGGGAAGGGAGATGAATTCACCTCTATGAGCAGGAGGGAACCAGCTTGTCCCCGGAGCAGCTCCAACACAGCTCTTTAGCAAGGCTAATTAATGACAAGCATTACCTCATCACGGACTTATTTTCTTTGGAAACGGTGCTTTTGCTCTTGGGAAGAGCAGACGAGTCCCCTAAGTGCCATCTGCGAGCCTCTCCTGTCCAACAGGGCCTCACCGAGCTCCCGGTGACCTAATGTCTGTGTCAACCAAGCCACCACCTAGAGAGAACGGGAGGATTCAGTCAGCAGGGGCTGCTGATCTGCCCCATTGACCAGGGCTGCCATCCTGTAGCTTCAGCATTAGTGTCTGGGATGACTTGGGGCAAGATCTCGACCTCCCCGCAACCCACTTCACTGCTGCCAGAATCCCTCCTCCCCACCCTGCTAGAGCCCCCTCCCTGCCCAACCTGGGTGGGGGTGGAGGAGATGGTTCTGGTAACTCAATCTGTGTTTTGGAGGTGGAACAGCTGTCAAGGGCACTGAGGGGGAGGTGGCAGGAGCTCACCCTACAAGGAGCAGGGTTAGCAATGGAGTCTTTTTGTCCTTTCAACTAGAAAGGACAAAAAGACTCCATTCTGGGGGTCAGGAGGTGAATCCATCCCTCTGAGGTGGGCATGCTGTGTGGAAATGCATGCTGCTGGTTCCAGGTGCTCTTAATTCCCCCTGATTTCTCGGGGCGTTTGAGTCTCTGACAGGTTCTCGTTCCCTTGCAGCAGGAGGACATCAGAGCCAAAGTGATGCACCAGCTCCGCATCATCCGGCACTTACGCCAGGTGCCTGAGGCACTGCAGGGACTGTGCCTCTGAGGCCATCAGCAACTCCCGCTCCCTGCTGCAGGTACTGCTCTGGCTCACTGTAAATGGGGAGCTAGTGGAAGGGGAAATGGAGCCCCCTGGCACTCACTAAAAGGGAAAGTGGTGGATTCTCCATCTCTTGATGTCATGGAATGAAGACTAGATGCCTTTCTGGAATGTGTGTGCCCAAAAAGTAACTATTGTACTATACAGGAAGCCGGTGATCATGCTGGGGGTTAGATTAGATGCTCTAAAGGTCTCTTCTGGCCATAAAGTCTACTAGTTTTGGAAAAACTGAGTGTAGCATTGGGAGCAGCCTCTGATGTTTTACTGTCTAGCCGGCTTGCTTCCTAGAATGAACACTCATTGAGTGGGGTGATCCACAGAGAGTAGCTCAAACCTTCAAAGTGTCAGGCCAGCAGCAGGACATTAGCACTTCAGGGGAGGGGTGTGTGTGGCAGTGACATCACAAAGGCCTTTTGCAGGACCTCAGCCTATGGGTCAATGATCGTAGGGTGGTGGTGACCTCACAGAGAGATGCTGACATCAGCCAGGCAGGACAGGGCACAGGGCCAGGGAAACCCCGGAGACCCCTGTGGCTTTCCTTCAGCAAGTCTCCTCGAGGTCTCTCTTTGAGGACTGAGAGAGTATTAGGGTTCACGTACGTGAGTGTGAGGAGGAGCCTCTTTTGAGTTTTCTCTTTTCCCTTTACTGATTTTGCTAGAAAACAGACATCCCTGTTTAGAAGGTAAGAGCTTCCGAGAGGTTTGGAACCTGTTCAGTCTGATCCATCTAGTGCCAGCTGAATTCTAGGCATGGAAAACACTAGTTTAAGGTGGCAGAATTTTATTCCCCACCTGGGATTTTGTCCCGTAGAATCACTGGGGACATTAGGGTTTGTCCTTTTTGTTTTACCTTTTCCTCCATCCCTCCTTTCTTTCTCTTCATCTCTTACTTCTTTTGTCCTTTCTCCTGTTCCCCTCCCACCACCAGGAGGGGTGTGTGTGCATGTGTGTGTGTGTTGCTGGGGGTGCTCTTCATCTCTCTTTGTGGGAGGTCCATCCAAAACTGTGGGGTTGAAATAGTGCTTGGACCCCACTTACACTAGATGCTGCCACTTTGGTTGTTGATGCTCCAGTTGGGTGGGGGGTGGGAAAGGCACCTCCTAGGGAGTCCAGGATAGTGTGTGTGGGTCTCTTTCCTACTGACTCCTGAAGGAGTTGGGGGCTGAAGGCATCACTGAGAGGGGGGAGTGTGGGCCCAATCTGCCCTGGGTCCCGGAGGTGGGAAGGGGGCACATTGCCCCACCATGCCCCCATCTTTCCCCTGAGTGGCAGCAGGCGTCACCCTGTCCCCTTCTCTCCCTGGTGCAGGGACCCCCAGGGACTCAGAGGACGCGGGGGAGGAATAGGTAGACCTGACCACAGAGGATCCTTCTCTCAAAAACATCCGAGACCAGCTCCAGGGCCGAGAAAAGGTACAAAGGTTCCCCAGCTGTGCTGGAACGGAGATTGTCCTGCCCCTTCCCAGCACCCTGACCCCCTGCAGAGGGTCTTGTCTCTGATGATCCACCAGCCCTAATGGGGACCTTTCTCCACCATGATCTGGGACCCCCAAGATGGGGGTATTTTTCACCCACCAGCCGGGGTCTCCACCCCCACAGGCACTGTCCCAGTTCCTGACCCCATCTTGTGTAGGAGTTGTGGGTGATTTGGACAGTGGGCGTGTCCCCACTATCCCCCATTCAGGCCTGAGTCCTGCAGCGGCTGTGGGTGGGGCAGGGAGGTCCCTGGCTAACTGACACTCTCTCTCTCCCCTAACCCCACTCCTGGTGGGTGCAGGATGAGGCTCAGCAGCTCATGTTCCTGCACGCCATCCACCCCGCGTGTCTCGCTGCAGAGCAGAGAGGGCAGGACACATTGGAGCTGCACTGCTGCAAGGCAGCTGTGGTGGAGAGGATTGTGGTGAGTGAGACATGGCGCCCAGCTGCTGGAGGGAGCACAGAGTCATGGGAGGGGCAGGGGTCTCCCCGGGCCAATGGATGGGGGATGCCTGGTGCTGGAGGGGCAGCCGAGGGTTGCTCCTGTGGCAGAGGTGGTGGGAAGTTTCACTGTGTCCTGGCTGGGCTGTTCTTTTCACGCCAGTAACATTGCAATGGCTTTGGGGAGAGGCTCACTCTGATACAGGAGGGGCAGCAGGGTCCAGGGAACAGGCGCTATTCCTGCCCTGCCACTGTCTGTCTGGGAAACCTTGGCTTTGTCATTCCCTGGCTCGGTGCCTCAGTTTCCCTGCTGTTTCATGGCCGTGTTGGTGCCAGTCCCACCCCCACACTGCACAGTCTAATACCGGCTCCTCTCTCTTTCCAGCACCATGACACCTGCCCTTGAGCCAGAGCTAGAGACCCACCTCCTTCGAGCTGCCCTGCATGCTGTCTTCACCCTAGGCACCCAGAAGGACACCACCCAAGTCCAGGTAGATCTTGCTAAAGTCGTGGATTGAAGAGACAGCTGTCATCCTGCCACAAATCCTTGCTAATTGCCTGCAGAGGGATGTGAATGAGAGAGGCTGGGGTATGTGTTTGGGGGTCTGACCAGTGCTTCCCAGAGACCCCTCTTCCCATCCTGTGACAGTGTAGCCCCACTTTCCCTAACTCTGACCCATGGCTCACATTGAACCTGCTGGCAGAGTCCCAAGACACCAACAGGCTCCACTACATCTTGGAGGTGAGCCCGATGAGAGAGGTGGGGGCAATTTTACTTTAACTCTTAGATCCATTTTCCAGTCTGTCCTCCTAGCTGGGTCCCCAGTGGCCCGTCCTCGGTCAGGGCCGTCAGTGCAATGCAGTGTCAGGCCCTTCCTAGTGAAGGACAGAGGAAGGAGCTGGGACTTCAAGCCAGAGCTCTACCTGGTTCTGTTGAGCACTAACCACAGGGCCCCTGGCTGGCTTGGGGAATGAGAGTCTGAACCCCTCCTGTGAGATCAAGAAGATGGTCCTCAGAGAAGAGTCACAGGCTCCTTCCTAGGGAAACAGAAGGACCCCAGAGAATCAGCCCTTCTCTCCGACGGGCCCTGAGATTCCTGGGGGGATTGTGCTCACACTCAGTCCCTTCACCCAACCAAGGACTTGAGAGGCAGAGCAGAGAATGAGCTTGGCTTGAGTCAAGTTCTTCTTCTCTTGGTTAAGTGGTGACTGGGCTTTTAAGGGGACCATGCTCCAGGTTCATGCCTTCCTGTCATCCTGGAGCAGCTGGGGAAGCAAGTCCTCATGGAGGGGCCTGCCCATATCCCTGATCTCCAGGCTCCCTTGAGGGCAGAGGAAATTAAGGGTCTAGCTCTACCTTCTATCCTCTAGCATCTCCTGCAGAGGGGCTGAGGGGAAAAAGAGAGTCCTGGCCCACGGGGGACTGGGAGCTGACAGGAAAATGCTGATGGAGTCCCCTCTCCCTCTCCCTTCCATTAGAACTCAGCAGAATTCCCCAGGATGGATCACCACGTGGCACAGCTGGCTCTGTTGATCAGTGACCCAGCCCAGGACATCAGCCGGCAGGCCAGGGAGGGGGTTTACCGGTTCTACCAGCTGCTGCTCTAACAGAGGGGTAAGGAACCCAGCTGTGAAATGGCACCCGATAGAAGAGTGAGACTGGGACCCCAGCCAATTTCTCTGACTGACCCCGGCTGGAGGATGAGTCTCTGTCTGTCTCTTTCTCTGTTCTACATCCCTCCCCTGCAATTCTGTTGGGCCAGGCACGCAGCGAGGACTCTGCCCACTGTGCAGCCACCAATGGGATTGGAAGGACACAAGCACTGCTACCAGAATGACAAATGTGTGTGTGTCTCTCTTTCCCAGGGCTGAGCATCCATGAGGCCGAAGACCAGTGGTGCTGGGACTGGCACCAGGACAGCAGGCTCCTGGGCTACAGGAACACAGCCAGGGTGGGGGAGGTAAGGACACTCTCTGCCAGGGCATGAGACAGCTCAGGGAGTGGGGGTGGCCGGGTCCCCTGCAGTGGCTGCCTCCAGGGGCCACTAGATGGAGCGTTACCTCATCACAGACTTATGTTCTTAGGGCGCGGTGCTTTTGCTCTTGGGAAGAGCACACGAGTCCCCTAAGTGACCTCTGTGAGCCTCTCCTGTCCCAGAGGGCCACACCCGGTTGCCAGTGGCCTAATGTCTGTGTCACCCGAGCCACCACCTAGAGAGAACGGGAGGATTCAGTCAGCAGGGGCTGCTGATCTGCCCCATTCACCAGGGCTGCCATCCTGAGGCTTCAGCATTTGTGTCTGGGATGACTTGGGGCAAGATCTCCACCTCCCCGCAACCCACTTCACTGCTGCCAGAATCCCTGCTGCCCGCCCCTGCTAGAGGCCCCTCCCTGCCCAACCTGGGTGGGGGTGGGAGGAGAGGGTTCTGAGAACTTGAGCTGTGGTTTGGAGGTGGATCAGCTGTCAAGGGCACTGAGGGGGAGGTGGCAGGAGCTCACCCTTCAAGGAGGGGGTTTGGCACTGGAGGTTACTAGAAAGGACAAGACTCCATTCTGGGGGTCAGGAGGTGAATTCATCCCTCTGAGGTGGGCAGGTGCTGTGTGGAAATGCTGCTGGTTCCAGGTGCTCTTAATTCCCCCGATTCCTCGGGGAGTTTGAGTCTCTGACAGGTTCTCGTTCCCTTGCAGCAGGAGGACGTCACGGCCAAAGTGATTCACCAGCTCCGCATCATCCGGCTCTTGCGCCAGGTGCCTGAGGCACTGCGGGGGCTGTGCCTCTGAGGCCACCAGCAACTCCCGCTCCCTGCTGCAGGTACTGCTCTGGCTCACTGTAAATGGGGAGCTAGTGGAAGGGGAAATGGAGTCCCCTGGCACTCACTAAAAGGGAAAGTGGTGGATTCTCCATCTCTTGATGTCATGGAATGAAGACTAGATGCCTTTCTGGAAAGTGTGTGCCCAAAAAGTAACTGCTGTGCTATACAGGAAGCCTGTGACATGCAGGGGGTTAGATTAGATGCTCTAAAGGTCTCTTCTGGCTATAAAGTCTACTAATTTTGTTAAAAGTGAGTGTAGCATTGGGAGCAGCCTCTGATGTTTTACTGTCTAGCCGGCTTGCTTCCTAGAATGAACACACATTGAATGGGGGTGATCCACAGGGAGTAGCTCAAACCTTCAAAGTGTCTGGCCAGCGGCAAGCCACTAGCACTTCAGGGGATGGTTGGGTGTGGCAGTGACATCACAAAGGCCTTTTGCAGGACCTCAGCCTATTGGTCAAAGCTGGTGGGGAGGTGGTGACCTCACAGAGAGATGCTGACATGAGCCAGGAAGGATAGGGGTGCAGGGCCAGGGAAACCTCAGTGACCCCTGTGGTTTTGCTTCAGCAAGTCTCCTTCTCGAGGTCTCTCTTTGAGGACTGAGAGAGTATTAGGGTTCACGTACGTGAGTGCGAGGAGGAGCCTCTTTTGAGTTTTCTCCTTTCCTTTTACTGATTTTACTGGAAAACAGACGTCCCTGTTTAGAAGGTAAGAGTCTCCGAGAGGTTTGGAACCTGTTCAGTCTGATCCATCTGGTGCCAGCTGAATTCTAGGCATGGAAAACACTAGTTTAAGGTGGCAGAATTTTATTCCCCACCTGGGATTTTGTCCCGTGGAATCATTGGGGACATTAGGGTTTGTCCTTTTCGTTTTACCTTTTCCTCCATCCCTCCTTCCTTTCTCTTCATCTCTTACTTCTTTTGTCCTTTCTCCTGTTCCCCTCCCACCACCAGGAGGTGTGTGTGTGTTGCGTGTTGAGTGGGCTGCTCTGCAACTCCCATTTTGGGAGGTCCATCCAAAAATGTGGGGCTGAAATAGTGCTCGGACAGTGATCCCCACCGGTGACTTGGGCCATCCTTTGGGCTCTCTGGTGAGAACCCTCAGCCTTCCGCCCCTCAGTCTCTACCCTGATTGGCTGAGCAGGGGGTTATTGACAGGGAGGAGACTCAGGTCCTTTTTGTTCTCTTTTAAGAACAAGTAAATAAGTCATAACCAGTCATCTTTTTGACGAATTTTGCTGCTTCTCCGCATAAATTGTCTCTGCGCTGTTCATGAACTGTTGTTGGTCTGGAGCTCATTTGAGAGCACTTTATTCAGGTTATTCAATGTATGAAATTCCAAATCCGATGGTTAGATTGAAAGTCAGGGCTCTTGGGTCCTATTCCCAACTCTGCCACTGACTGGCTGTGTGACCTAAGACAAGTCAATTCTCCTTTCTCAGCCTTAGCTTCTCCCCCTTTCAAGTAGGGATAACAATCTGCTCCTACCTACCTCATGGTGGGCGGAGGATGGGGATTCATTGGAGAGTGTCACTAGGAGCACTGCATAATATGAGGTGTCCTATCATGTTTTTTCAGATCAGATTATGACGGAAAAGAATAGCTGAAATATTCTATTTTATTTGTATTTTATTATTTTGAAATTGTCAAGTGCAGCAGGCTCCAGGAAGGTGTGTAAAGTGGTGGGATGTCAGGAGCTGGGATGCGCTGTCACCCCCGCATTAGGGCAGTGTTCTGCACCCCCTGCTGCTGGCTGAATTTCTCTGTCCCTTGGCAATAAGACAGACGCTTGTTTTCACAGCCAGTCGATCGCCCAGTGTCATCACCCTGCCTGCTGACTGGGCAGGGTAACTCCTCAGGTCACCACCCACTCCAGCGTGCCTTGGGCTTGGAGAGTGAGGAGGAGGGCGAGGGACAGCTGGCAACCCTGAACATCCACCATCCATCTGTCCATTACCTAGAGCAAGTGAGTGGCATTAGGGTTCCTCTGTGGCGTCCCCTGTCTGTCTGGGGAGAGGTAGAAAGAGGAGGAGAGAATCTCTCCCAAAGGAGATTGGATTTGCAATCCATGGGAGCAGATCATGCAATGAACTCCTGCCAGTGTGTGTAGATTGTACTCCCTGCACCCCTGTGGGGGGAGAATGAGCTGCTCTGGCTGGGGCAGGGATGGGGAGTGTCAAGGCTGCTTCCCCTCTCTGAACTTTAGGGTACAAATGTGGGGGCCTGCATGAAAACTTCTAAGCTTAACTACCAGCTTAGATCTGGTCCGCTGCCACCACTCCCAATGTGCTAATTCCCTTCCCTGGGTAGCCTTGAGAGAGACTTCACCAATTCCCTGGTGAATACAGATCCAAACCCCTTGGATCTTAAAACAAGGAGAAATTAAGCATCATCCCTCCTTCCTCCCACCAACTCCTGGTGGATCAAGATCCAACCCCCTTGGATCTAAAAACAAGGAAAAATCAATCAGGTTCTTAAAAAGAAGGCTTTTAATTAAAGAAAAAGGTAAAAGTCATCTCTGTAAAATCAGGATGGAAAATAACTTTACAGGGTAATCAAACTTAAAGAGCCCAGAGGACCCCCCTCTAGCCTTAGGTTCAAAGTTGCAGCAAACAGAGGTAAACACCCTAGTAAAAGGTACATTTACAAGTTGAGAAAACGAAGGTAAACTAACACGCCTTGCCTGGCTGTTTACTTACAAGTTTGAAATATGAGAAACTTATTCAGAAAGATGTGGAGAGCCTGGATTGATGTCTGGTCCCTCTTAGTCCCAAGAGCGAACAACCCCCAGTCCTGGCCTCTCTCACCTGGTGGCTGGACCGCAAAGCGGTTTGCGCAGGAGTGCCGTTCCACGCCCCTCAACCCTCCCTGCATCTGGTCACGGACGCCTCATCTCTAGGTTGGGGCGCTCACCTCAGGGAGCACCATACCCAGGGAATGTGGACCGCACCCCAACTAGCCCTGCACATCAATGTTCGAGAGCTGATGGCGGTGCGCCTAGCCTGTCAGGCATTTCTCGGTCTCTTACAGGGCCGTTGCGTGTCAGTCCTCACCGACAATACCATGGCCATGTTTTACATCAACGAGCAAGGAGGAGCCTGGTCGTCGCTTCTATGCCAAGAGGCCATTCGTCTGTGGGAATTCTGCATCGCCCATTCAATACATCTCACGGCATCGTTCCTTCCTGGAGTCCAGAACACGCTAGCGGACCGTCTCAGCAGGTCCTTCCAGACGCACGAGTGGTCGATTCGCCTGGACATCATCTATTCCGTCTTCCAGAGGTGGGGATTTCCCCAGGTCGACCTGTTCGCATCTCGAGCCAACAGGAAGTGCCACGCGTTCTGCTCCCTACAAGGGCGATCTCTGGGCTCCCTGTCGGACGCGTTCCTTCTAACGTGGAAGGACCACCTGTTTTACACTTTTCCTCCGTTCCCACTGGTCCACAGGGTACTGCTCAAGCTACGCAGAGACCAGGCACGGGTGATTCTAGTCGCTCCAGCTTGGCCAAGGCAGCACTGGTACACCACGCTGTTGGAGCTATCGGTTCAAACACCGATCACGCTTCCCTTGTGCCCAGATCTGATCTCTCAGGATCACGGCCGACTGTGTCACCCCGACCTGCAGTCGCTCCACCTCACAGCGTGGATGCTCCATGGCTGAATCGGACAGAGCGGCAATGCTCGCATTCCGTCCAACAGATTCTGCTGGGAAGTAGAAAGCCCTGTACACGGACCACTTACTTAGCCAAGTGGAAGCGTTTCTCCTGTTGGTGCGAGCAGCGAGCCACGCCCCCCTTGCAGGCGTCAATTCCTCTTATACTTGAATATCTCCTATCCCTAAAACAGCAGGGCTTGGCGATATCTTCGGTCAGGATTCACCTGGCCGCTATATCGGCGTTCCACCCAGGAGAACACGCTTCCTCGGTCTTCTCTAACCCGATGGTCGTCAGATTCCTCAAGGGCTTAGACCAACTGTACCCACAGCAACGCCAGCCCGTTCCGATGTGGGATCTCAACCTGGTTCTCACAAAGCTCACAGGGCCCCCGTTCGAGCCATTGGCTACCTGTTCACTCCTGTACCTATCTTGGAAGACAGCCTTCCTTGTAGCCATCACTTCAGCAAGGCGCGTTTCTGAACTCAGGGCGCTTACGTCTGAGCCTCCATACACAGTTTTCCATAAGGACAAGGTGCAGCTTCGCCCCCACCCTGCCTTTCTTCCCAAGGTAGTTTCACCTTTTCATGTGAACCAGGATATATTTCTCCCGGTCTTCCATTCTAAGCCGCACGCTACCTGTCAAGACCAGCGTATGCATTCCTTGGACGTACGCAGGGCCCTGGCTTTCTATATTGACCGTACAAAGCCGTTTAGGAAGACGACACAACTCTTCGTTGCAGTGGCCGACCGGATGAAAGGCTCACCAGTCTCCTCACAGTGCCTGTCCTCTTGGATCACGTCCTGCATTCGTGCTTGCTACGACCTGGCCGGTGTCCCGACGCCGCGCCTCACCGCCCACTCCACGAGGGCCCAAGCCTCCTCGACCGCCTTCCTGGCTCAGGTCCCGATCCAGGACATTTGTAAGGCGGCGGTTTGGTCATCGGTCCACACATTCGCCGCTCACTATGCGCTGGTACAGCAATCCAGAGACGATGCTGCAGTCGGGTCAGCGGTTTTGCACACAGCAATGTCTCACTCCGACCCCACCGCCTAGGTAAGGCTTGGGAGTCACCTAATTGGAATCGATATGAGCAAGCACTCGAAGAAGAAAAAACGGTTACTCACCTTTGTAACTGTTCTTCGAGATGTGTTGCTCATATCCATTCCAAACCCGCCCCCCTTCCCCACTGTCGGAGTAACCAGCAAGAAGGAACTGAGGGGGCGCTGGGTCGGCTGGGGTATATATCCGGCGCCATGAAGGCACCACTCCAGGGGGCTCCACAGCCGACCCACCGGGTGTTGCTAGGGTAGAAAATTCTCCGACGATCATGCACACGGCGCGCGCACACCTAATTGGCATGGATATGAGCAACACATCTCGAAGAACAACAGTTACAAAGGTGAGTAACCATTTTTTATGACTCTTTCAAAAGTTTACAACTGAACATTGATGTAATACAGCTTTGAAACTTTACTATGCAGAAGAATTTTTTTTTTTTTTTTAGTAATTTAACACAGTACTGTACTATATTTGCCTCCCCCAGCCCCCAATCGCTGCTGCTGCCTGATTGTGTACTTCTGATTCCAAATGAGGTGTGTGGTTGACTGGTCTGTTCGTAGCTCTGAGGTTCTACTGTAGTTGAAATTTGCCTGGAACTGAAGTTAGGCTTACTGGCCTGTAATTGCCAGGCTTGCCTCTGGAGCCTTTTTAAAAAATTTGGCATCACAGTAGCTATTCTCCAGTCATCTGGTACAAAAGCTGATTTAAGTGATAGGTTACATACTGCAGTTCTGCAATTTCATATAGGAGTTCCTTCAGAACTCCTGGATGAATACCATCTGGTCCTGGTGACTTATTACTGTTTAATTTATTAATTTGTTTCCAAACCTCCTCTACTGCCATCTCAATCTGGGATGGTTCCTCACATTTGTCAACTAATATACCTAATAGAGAGAGGTGGTGCTAATGATTTTCTTTCATTATTGGCCTCTGAAGCCACCCCCCATGTAGAGATATGCTAGTTTAAAGTGGATTCTCCAGAGACCAACAGACAAAAAAGCCTTTTGGAGAAAAGCCTGGGGTTTAAACGGACTCCTTCCTGATCCATCAAACGGATAGGCCCCTCATCCACAGAAGGCCCCAATCCTTAGGGGAGGAGTGGAAGGATCTGGCCTACTGAGTCCCCACAAAACTGGTTATTCTGAGCTGAAGCTTTGATGAACTTGTTACCACAAAACAACAACAAAAAAACCACCTCTAGGTGGGATGATGCATGCAAGTTTTTATTGCTTTTAATACATTTTCTCTATAAGGCTTTTTACCTTAAGAATAAAGTAGGCATGCTTAGAAAGAATTGTGTATCAATAACAATATCTCTGTTGTTAGTCTCTGAAGAGAAAGCAAGCAGGTCCCCCTAGGCAGACTGTCTTTGCTGGGAAATACACAATGAAGACTGGGAACTGTGCAGCCTGGGACTATCCCAGTCAGAAAGGAGAGAATGCCAGAGAAAATTCTAACCAGAAAGGCAACAGCTGGGGGAGCTGGATGCCTGAGCATAGGTGTCCTTGCTGGAACACTAGGGAAATACAGGTGCAGTTGCCCTAAAGTGGGGCACTGCCAATAAACCTGCAATCCTTGTACCTATAACATAACCTAAATTTTAAAGGCTTATGTTGGAATTATTGTGTGTGCAAAGTATTACTATGATGCTAATTTAACCAGAAATTCCTTTATTAAATCCAAAGGCCAACTAGTGTTTATACAATTGCTCTACACATGCTTAAAAAGCCTAACTAATAAGAAATTTACTACAAACTGTAACAAAACATTTAGAAGCATTTGATCCAAGATACTTACAAACGGGCTAAACCAGAAGTGCTTAGACCCATATTAGTCAGCTCTAACTTGGTCAGCAGGTATTAGCAATATATCCTTTAACAAATGTGTGAGGTCATTGCTAATTATTGACTTCAGCTAAAAACCAATCTAAGACAGTTCACCCTTATTTCCAGTCTTAATCCAGTTAAAATTTACAACCTCCTTTCTCCC
Organism: Emys orbicularis; assembly: GCF_028017835.1. Taxonomy (NCBI): domain Eukaryota; kingdom Metazoa; phylum Chordata; order Testudines; family Emydidae; genus Emys; species Emys orbicularis. The sequence continues at coordinate 45,053,708 of NC_088689.1, read as the reverse complement.
CAAGACCTTTCTTTTCCTCCTTCTTGCTGACCAACAGTTTTTCTGTTGCACCTGGGTTCACATAGGTTTACTGTTAAGATAACACTGGTATGTGGGGTGAGAAGGTTCATGTTGGCTCCTTTTAAGACAGATTTTTTTATGTATTTAAAACCATCTGCAGTCACCCCCTATCGCTTAGAAGGCCCTGGAGGTTTTTCGCCTTCCTCCGCAGCATAGGGCAGGGGTCGCAGGCTGGAAGATTCTGTTGTGGGTGGGTCAGCTTTTGTGGCCTGCATCATGCGGGAGGTCAGACTAGATGACCATATTGGTCCCTTCTGACCTTAAAGTCTATGAGTCTATGAGAAGCCTTTTTTTTTTTTTAAGAAACTTTATCATTTTTTTAAATCAACTATCCTCCCATTTCTATTCCATCTGGATTTATAACTTATTTTCAAAGCCTTCTTTCTAATTACTAGTTGGGGTGTTTCTTTACAACACATATTCCTTAACCAGCTTAAGAACTAATTTTTTTTAATTTCATATTTATTCTACAGCTTGTATCTGTTAACAGCTAGTCTCAACTGCTCTTACATGTCAAAAATCTGAATTAACTATATAAGAAGCCTTGATACTTTCATGTGTTAGTATATTCAGTCTGCCCCTTGGAACAGCTGTGTGGTGAGCTGTCAGCTGAAATTGCTTCCATGTAGTAGATGCAAGCTTAAAGAGGGGGGGGGGGGGAAAGCACCTATAAACATTCAATAAAGTTCAGTTGAAGCCCACCAGATTAGCAGTGCAGCCTAAATCATATCCTAACCCGATCCTTTGTCCTTGAATATTTTGCTGACCATGCTCCACTCCTACTCTGACTTATGTGAAATATTAAAATATGTATTCTAGAATCTCATAGAAACTTCACAGTATCTGTATTTATAATTCCCCTCTAATTTATCATCCACATGCCTGCATTTGATTAATTACTGGGATATAAGGCCTAGTTTTCATTAGCACTTTTTACTTGATAATCTTAATGTTGTACAATGTTGATTACAGCTGCATATACAAAAAATGCTTTAGTATTTGAGATTTTAAAATTCCTATAATTTGGGTGTAATCCATTTATTCATAACAAAACCCGTAAAAGAGATATGGATTTTACTATTGTTGGCCTTCAAGCTCAAAGCTTTTCCAAGTGGATCACAGATATTGCATTTTTGCAAATGGTTGTTAAGAAAGTTGTGTGAAATCTGACTGGAGGAGAAAACAAGGCTATAAAATTGGCAGCCTTTGGACAGGAACGTTTTGTCTTTCACCTAGGGAGGAGTTTCAAAAGTTTGCCTCCGGTTTTTTTACACAGTGAGTGGGTGGTGTTTAAATGGAGTTATTTTCTGCAGGAAAGGCTGTTTATTAGTAACAATCCAGGCTGAAATATAGCCAGCAGCTGGCATAACTAAACATTTTTGTGGCCACAAAATGCATTTATTGTGGCTCAGGCTTATGTTTTTCATTAATGAAAAGCCTGAGTTGCTGAGATGCAAGTCAAGGTGAGAAGGAACACCCAGCTTGGGATACATGTGGCACAGGGTGGATATAGGGTTGCCAGCTCTGTTTGGCTCTATTCCAGAAGGTTTCATCACATGATGTAATGGCAGTAATGATTGACTTCTGTACTCTAAAACTCATTCACTGCAGAGCCATCATTTTGCCTTCGGTGGAAATAAGGAGCATCGTATGAATCAATTTCACATTTTAAACATATTGCATAAAAAAAAATATTACAAAATCTCCAGTTGTAATGTGAATCTTATTTTTAAATAGCAAGATTGGGTTTAGGTTACTTTGCTTGTTAATGCATGCTTAAATGTTTGTGTGTATATGTGCGTTAGTTAATTCCATTATTTAAAAATACAGAAAATAAAATACTGTACCATTAGAAAATTAGATACAGCAAAAATGAATTGATTTGACTTAAAATCAAATATTATTGTATTTACATTATAGAAGTTGGGTTTCCTGTAGCAGAGTGCCTTTGCTCAGAGTTTTTCTTCTTAAATCTGTACTTCAGCTGGCTTCTTGCTGCTTTGAGCAACTCTGGGGACTTTTTGACATATTCATAAAAGTCAGCGCACGACATACTATAATTCAGTTGCACCTGTAACTCTGCTTTCACAACATTTTCACTCAGTCTGTTTCTTTCTTTGCTCCAAAGCTGAGTCATTAAGCTGAAGACCCTTTCACAGTACGCATTTGAGACTGGAATTGAAAGTGTGAAAGATACAAGTTTAAACATTTGGCTGTTTCCACTTTCTGGAATTTGTTTGAAAACTTCTACCCATCTTTGATCTATTTTTTGCTCCTTCGAAATGATTTCTCTTCTTATTTGCTGTAAAACGCAGTAATCATCAAACAGCTTGTCAAAATCAATCTCAATGCGAAGAACTTCAGCCAACTTCTCAAGATCAGACCATTTTACTTCATTGTCCAGTGAGAGGACTGACATTTGTTTGAAAACAGATGTCTTGAAATCATACCATTTCTCAAGGTATGCAATGCATCTTGAAAACGCCTTATCCGCTTCTTCCTTAAATTTCCTCTTATTAGATGGAGAGACATTGCACAAAATAGCCTGAACTGATCTTCCATAAAAGTTGTCCTCTTTCCTTCTCTTTAGTTTAGAATGAAGACTTTCCATGACACAATCTAATTCTGTACAGCTGGCATTATTGCATTCTAGCTTTTTGAGTGCTTCATAAAATACTCCCATCAGGTTATGCAGAAAGTAAACATAACAAAGAGGGAGAGACTCCTGCTCATCCTCACTGAATGCTTCCCATATAATCTTGACACATTCTTCTTCCCCCTCTGATATGAAATATGCCTTTAACGCAGGCCAGTATTGTAGGACTTGTTCTATTGCAGGCAGAAGGGACAGCCACCTAGTTGGTACATGATGCAGAATTTCCTTATACTCAATTTCTACGAATTCAAAAAATGAACTGAGAGATTCTGACTTTTTAGCAGAGGAAGAGAACTCGCTATATACTTTCAGGACAAGACTTTCAACGTCAAAACTCAAAGCTTTCATGCCATTTTTAATACAGTTATGAATTACATGGCATTTGCATCCAACCTCAATAATTCTGTCATTCAATTGTTTAAGCTTCTGATAAACTGACCTATGTTTCTCAAAATTAACAGATGCATTATCAGCTACATAAGATGATACGCAGTTTATACTAAGGCCGTTTTCTTCTATAATATTTGAAATGCGTGCAGCAATGGCCTCACTTGTCTCGTCATTATCATGGTAAAAATCAAGCAAGCCATGTTTAATCCCTTCTGTCTTGGAAAAATAACGAACAGTTATTGGGAAAAACTTCCTATTTCCCTTATTAGAGGCGTCCGATCCAACTGAAAAAAACCCTGCTAATTCAAGATCATTAAGCAAAAGTTCTTGCGATTTTGGTGCCAAAACATTCTCAGTAATACTCGTTGCTTTTGTCCGTCCACAAGACATTTTTCTTGCAATTTCTGAATCTGGTAGAAACCTTGGAAGCATATTGTTACCACACTGACTAGCATAACTTAAATGATGAACCACACCATGGTAAATTTCTCCGATTTCTGCTGCTGTCACTAGATTTACTTGAGGTGCGTCCTTTTTTGTAAAAAAGGATGCAATCTGAGGTGTTCGTTTCTGATTTTTCACAGCTTCCTTGTGTTTTGTACATTCTGCATGGATGTTAACAGCTCGTCTCCCTTCATATTTAATGGAAAATGTTTGACGACACAAAATGCATTCTGCTGTAAATTCATCGACTTTGCGAAGCCAGTTTTTATAGTCTGGGTCTTTACACCAGTTGTCATTGTAACAACAATAGTATTTTTTCTTTTTTACGATACCTTCAGAGCTGCTATGTTTCGAGGAGCCCTCACCCTCATCCATTTCTGTTCTCTTTTTCTGAAAGTGCGAGGCAGTGGAGCGTAGACTAAAGAGACCAGACAATGCAAACGTGCCTGCGTGCGTGCATATATCAGTTACGGTGCACAGACTTTACGTCATGACAAAACACAATCACCCAAGATGAAGAAATGCACGCACAGTGCACCTGTTGGGCAGAAAAATGCACATTATCATGGCATTTAAAACCCCGGCGGGCCTACTGTATAAATCGGATTCACCATTCAATATTCATTTTCAGAGTGCCCTAGGAGTTCTGGCCCCGGTTTCTCTCAGCAGTCTCCTGGAGATTTAGATTTAATGCCTGGAGACTCACAGGCAATCCGGAGCGGCTCCTGGCCCCTCCTCCCCAGCCCGTAGCTACCAGGCATCTCACGAGCCAGCACGGCAGTTACGGGGGTACAGGCCGCCCCTGCTTGGGTGCGCTCCCCCTGCCCGCAAGTCTGGCCCCGCTGCCGCTGGGGCTCGCTGTTGACACCCAGGCAAGTCCCCGCCCTGGGCCCTTCCACCCTAAGCTCGTCATTGCTAATCGCCGGCGGCAGACGGTGCTGCCCGTCCCAGTGTTAGTGACCACGGAGGGTGCCGGGCCGGGTATCGGCGGAAGGGGCACCGCCGGGTTCAGCATTTCCTCTCCCTGCGGATGCACGGCAAGCCTGGCGGGGCTGCTGCCGTCTTTGTTAACATGTTCCCCAGTCAGGCACCTGGCCGGGCAGCCCTGACCGAGGGTCTGTGTCACTCTGTGATGACGCAGTAGGGCTGCGCCGCCAGTTGCTGGCGGAGTGGCGTGTGTTGCGTCTATGAACCGCTGCGTACGGCTGCTCTCCCGGCTACCGGCCCGCCCGGGACCCTCGCCCCGCCATGCCGGCGCCGCCTTTGCTGTCTTCCGGAGCCTGGGGGGCCTCCGGCACCCGAGCCGGGCCGCCGCCTCCTCGTCCGAGGGGAACGGCGTCAGGGCCCCGGACACCACCTTGTTCGTGCCCCTGCACGTGCAGCCCCTGGGGCCGGGCCCGGAGGGGGACATCGGGGCCGAGCTCACCCAGCCGCTCAACAAGAGTAAGTGGTGCTGGGCCTTGGAGGGACCGTGCGTCAGGTAGCAGGTGAACAGCGTTTGGCGTAGTCCTGAATGTAACAATACTAGGAAATAGTCAAGGCAGCGTATGTGAAGGGGTCAGTCTAGTTCTTGGTATGGTTACAATTCAGGCCTATGCTAAACTCTCTTTACCTCCTACCTGGTGCAGAAGTCCGTCTGTCATGCTGTAGCAAGTAGCTCTTTGAATATTATCTATTTATGGAGAACTGTAATGTCTTATTTTAACAGTAGAGAAATGTGGTATTACAAGAACAGAAATGTATAAGAAATCTATTCTCCTTTATAGTGTCTTCATGATTAGCGTAGGACATATCTACTCGTATATTACTGAATTATTTACCAGTTTCATTTCCTTTTAACAGACCTGAGGCAAGGACCTCTGAATTGTTCAGATATGGTGATTGTTCCTTAAGCATAGTGGTAAGAAAAATGGAACCAAGAACCTACAAATCTTAATTTGTCAGGATTGGCAACATATTTTGTTAAAAGCCTACAAGGTGTGTGGTAATTGGAGGAAGAACCTGTGATTTTGTTTTCTTTGCCCCTTATTATGGAAAATGTTGTATTACCATAGAGGGCACTTCATTGGCTAGGTTGAAATCTTGTGGGCTGTCACTTTTATATGTGGTAGCTTCATAACTTCACTATCACAAATCCTAATCAGTCTGCATCTGAAATATTAGTTTCCTCAAATTTCACTTTGTGATGGGCAGGTGGTTGGTAATGCTGCAGATGTCTGAATTTTCTCCAGATCAAAATCAAACATACCTGCTCATGAGCATTTCTAGTAAATGCCCAGCTATGTTAGAAACTTAATACACACACCACTGTATCTTGGAGGATCATCTTCAGACACCATTGTGATGACTTGGGGAATCTGTCTATGTGCAACATATGAATTCTGGTTGGTGTTACAAAGCTGTTATGAATTATTGTATTATGGCAAGTGTATCCTCTGTGAATGGTGAATTCACCATTTGCTGAGAGGGACTGTAGCACATCTATCCCAGTCCAGATACTGTGGTGGTTTATTAGATCGTTAATGGTCGCCTGTTCAGGTAGAACCATTTTGGGACAATGGGTATGCAAAGGAGGATGTCTAAGCAAAGAAGCTAGTTTCTCCATCTTCTCTGCGGGGGAAATGGAAAATCACCAAGGAGAGAACAAAGAGCCCAGGTATTAGTATGGGGATAGATAAACTCAGGGGAGACTCAGATAAATAGGAAGCTTTGTCAGGAGAGAGGAAGAGATGGGTAGGATTTTGTGGCAGGTGGTCTGTTCTGGGTGAGCAGCCAAGGTCAGAGATGATCAGCTCACATAGAAAGGTTCCAGGAGTCTGAAGAAAAACCATGAGCTGCAGGGGAAAGATCCTGGACAGCGTTGAGAACTGGGCCCAAGCCAAAGGAATTCTTCAGAGTAGGGAGGAAATCTGAAGCATGCGTATAGATGTATTTATTATTTTGTATAGATCTGTGTATTTCTCATTTTAACTAAGTAAAGAATAATTGTGTTTAGAATCCTGTACAAAGTCTGTCTGTTTGCTTTCACTGTCATGTACCCTTGAAGAGAGAACCTGTAAACCAGAAGGCTCACACCTTTGGTGGGATTCTGGGGAATGTGATAGAGCTGCTGGGGAGGTGGCACTAGTTTTAGGGCCTAGACAATTGGTCTGCAGGGTCCCCTGCCAAGAGTAGTATGAGACACAGATCTGGGTCTGTGCATGCCTAGAGGGCCAAAGCCAGGATGGTGCCTAAATTCTTACCAATCCCAGGAAGCTAAGGGCACGTGGGAGTCAACATTTGGTTCCCCTCACAGCAGTCTGATGAGCGTCCAGCAGGGGGAACTTGATCAGATCTGTGATAACCATAATATTTTTTAACAGCTGTTAGTAAAAGACTGAGATTTTGTCGTCTTGGTTTTGGACCATTTTTAAAGATGAGCAGAAACACTTTCTAGCTGGAACATAAGTGCAGGGTTCTGTGTGTGTTTCAGTGGTTAACATCATACATCTGAAGAAGTGAGGTTTTTTTACCCACGATAGCTTATGCCCAAATAAATAGTCTTTAAGGTGCCACCGGACTCCTTGTTTTTATCATTAACAACTAAACCCTTATAGGGAACTGTATTCACATTAATGCACTCTGAAGCTGTTGAGTGTTGCAGGAGCATTATGGAATATTGAACTCTGGCATTGGCAGAAAAGAAAAGAATCTCTTGCTCTAGTTTATTTTAGAAGTCATATACAGTAGTTGTAATTCTTGTAATCTAGCATGATCTTTTAATTTATGTGGCGTTTAAATTAAAACAAAATAGGAAATGCTTTGTGCCCTTTCAAACATTTTGTTTCTTTTCTGTTTTTCATGTCCCCAAATATGTGATCAATATTTCCCTAGAACTTCAAAGCTTTTTTTTGAGATGCTAGGTATAATCCAGTTTTTCTTTTTAAAGTTTCTTTTTTTAAATCATTCACTTATTAATTCCGAATATATTTGTCCTCTTCCATGCAGAAGAAATGTTATTTTATCAACACATGCCATAAAAACCTTAGGACTTGCTAAACACGGCAATTTTCTTGAGCTCTTGGTGCTGTATAAAACTGAAGATGACACTGGTTCTCTAAAGAGTGTAGGATCTAAATGAAAACAGTTTTAGATACATAATGCATTAGATTATTAGATGTAGTCCTAATCTAATGTTAGTTTAGACAGTAAATGGTCTGTGTGAAACATATCAGTGGGAAGTCGGAAACATATCAAAATAATAAGAACATAAGAGCGGCCATACTGGGTCAGACCAAAGGTCCATCTAGCTCAGTATCCTGTCTTCCGACAGTGACCAATGCTAGGTGCTCCAGCGGGAACGAACAGAACAGGGAATTATCAAGTGATCCATCCCCTGTCACCCATTCCCAGCTTCTGGCAAACAGAGGGTAGGGACACCATCCCTGCCCATCCTGGCTAATAGCCATTGATGGACCTGTCCTCCATGAACTTATCTAGTTCTTCTTTGAATCCTGTTATAGTCTTGGTCTTCACAACATGCTCTGACAAAGAGTTCCAGACTGACTGTGCGTTGTATGAAAAAATACTTTCTTTATCTTACCTTGTTTGGTATTAATTTATAGCAAGCTAAGTGGTTAGGGGAGACTTTCCAGGAAGAGACTGCATGGGCTTGGTAAATAAATAAATAAATAACAAAACAAATAAATTGCCACACAGAGTGTTAGGTGGAAATCCTGAACTATCGTGCCTTCCTAAGTCTGAAATGTGTGAAGACTCCTCCTTGAATAGCAGCTGGAGCCTGGAATTCGCAGTGATTGAGAACTCAAATACCAGTAAACCAGAATATTTGTATCTTTGTTACATCTTCTAGCTTCCTTCACATGCCTTTAAAGGGCAAAGAGTGTCTGCATACAGTAGAGCAGGGGTACGCAACCTTTCAGAAGTGGTGTGCCAAGTCTTCATTTATTCACTCTAATTTAAGGTTTTGCGTGATGGTAATTCATTTTAACATTTTTAGAAGGTCTCTTTCTATAAGTCTATATTATATAACTAAACTATTGTATGTAAAGTAAACAAGGTTTTCAAAATGTTTAAGAAGCGTCATTTAAAATTAAATTAAAATGCTGATCTTACGCCACCAGCCTGCTCAGCTCGCTGCCAGCCTGGGGTTCTGTTCACCTAGGCCGGCAGCGGGCTGAGCAGGGCCTACGGCTGGGACCCAAGACCTGGGGACGGGGGTGTTTCAGGGGTCAGGGCAGAGGGCTGGGGGAGGGGGTTCAGGGCAGAAGGCTGGTGTGTGTGTGTGTGGGGGGGGTTCAGGGATCAGGGCAGAGGGCTGGGGAGTGTGGGGGGTGTAGGGCAGAAGGCTGGGTGTGGGGGGGTTCAAGGGTCAGGGCAGAGGGCTGGGGGTATGGGGGGTTCAAGGGTCAGGTCAGAGGGCTGTGGGGGGTGCAGGGCAGAAGGCCGGGTGTGTGTTGGGGTGTGGGGGGTTCAGGGCAGAGGGCTGAGGGGGTGTGGGGGTTCAGGGCAGAAGACTGGGTGTATGTTGGGGTGGGGGGGGTTCAGGGCAGAGGGCTGGGGTGTGTGGGAGGTGCAGGGCAGAAGGCTGGGTGTGTGTGGGGGTTCAAAGGTCAGGACAGAGGGCTGGGGTATGGGGAGTGCAGGGCAGAAGGCTGAGTGTGTGTGGGGGGGGGTTCAGGGCAGAGGGCTGGGGCTGCGGGGCAGAAGGCTTGGCGTGTGGGGGGTTCAGGACAGAGGGCTGGGGGTATGGGGGTGCAGGGCAGAAGGCTAGGTGTGTGTGGGGGGGGTTCAGGGCAGAGGGCTGGGGCTGTGGGGGTGTAGGGCAGAAGGCTGGGTGTGTGTTGGGGTGGAGGGGGTTCAGGGCAGAGGGCTGGGGTGTGTGGTGGGTGCAGGGGAGAAGGCTGAGTGTGTGTGTGGGGGGGTGCAGGGCAGAAGGCTGGAGTGCTCGGCTCATGGGGGTGCTCCCAGCCCCCTGCCCTGAGTGGCTCAGGGCAGGGGGCTGGAAGGGATATGCCCTGTTCCACCTCCTTCCCCCAGGCTCCGTCCCTACCTCTCTCTGCCTCTACGGAGCTGTGTGCACGCTGCCGCTCTTCCCCCTCCCCCTCGCTAGGGCCATCAGCTGATTGGCGCAGGGACGGAGAGGAGGAGGGGCCGGAAAGCACCATGCTGGGGGAAGAAGCGGGAGAGGGGGGAAGCTTGGCTGCTGCAGAACCAAGCTTCTGCCTCTGCAGGGGAGAGCGGTGGGCGGGGGGGCTCAGTGGGGCTGGAGGCCGGGACCGCGGCAGGGAGCTGCGTGCCAATCAAAATCGGCTCGCGTGCTGTGTTTGGCACGCGTGCCGTAGGTTGCCGACCCCTGCGGTAGAGCTAGACTGAAAGGTGATAGCAAGTAGAGCCAGATAACTGGCTAAGCGGGTAGTAGCAGTGGTCTTTATTTGATATGTATTAGAAATGAATTTCAGTATTTTTTGTTCAAAATTATAACTTTGAGAAATGGTTTAGGAAAAACACATATAGAATCTGTTTGATCTCTAGTATCTGTGGGCAGAGAACAAGGCCTATCTTGACAGATTAGTTAAATTCTTCACCTTTCCACAAATAATTGATTACTTTAAAATGTCTAGAAGTTTTCGTTCTCTAAGTTTGTGAGGAATGCAGTGCAAGAGCCCTCAAGCAAATGCCTGACCTCTAGCTTTCTCTGTTCTGCTCCCAGTAGGTTCTGTACTATAAAGTGCAGCAGTAATAGTAAGGAGAAGATCTAACAACATTTATCTTTTCAAACATTCATCCCTCTCTTTCAAAAACAAGATACCCACAACCCTCAAACCTTTGCTCTCTATGGATATGCTGAACATGTACTGTGTGATTCCTTTCATTATTAGCAATGTTTTGAACATAAAGCTTCTATACAATCGCATTCTCAAAGTAAAACTCAGGAAAGAGTTGTAAGTAGATTAAAAGATGTAATAACTGATCCTGTAAATAATGAGGCTGACCATTTTCCACTGTGTGCGTAATTCTGCAATTAATTACTTTTAATGAGTAACAGTTATGTAGTAGCCAAAAATTCCAGAACACTCAAAGGGACATTGGCAGCTTAGCAAATAAAGTTATGAAGACTTTGATAACGGGCATGCTGCTTAACTTTAAATTCTAAATTCCACACATCATGCAGACTCAAAGATGCACACTATTAAATTTTGTGCGTACTGTAACTCCATAGGACCTATAGATGCCATAGGCTTTTTATGCAAGAGTGGGTTAAAATTGGAAAGGCTATAGATTCTGAAGTCTCCTTACATAGATTTGTTTTAAATCTTTTCAAACAACAAAGCTGAAGTTTGAAATATCTTCCTGGTAGTTTAACTAAGTACACTTTAAACATAGAATGTCTTGCAATCTGCCTATAACTAACTGGAAATCCTGAGTTTCTTTATCAAGTTCACTAGAGGAAGTGTACTTTTCTAATTTTCTGACCTCTCAGAGTTAGTTTTAGCACAGGTAATGGATATTTTACAGCTGGGGTAGGCAACCTATGGCATGCGTGCCAAGGGTGGCACGCAAGCTGATTTTCAGGGGCACTCACACTGCCCGGGTCCTGGCCACCAGTCCGGGGGCTCTACATTTTAATTTAATTTTAAATGAAGCTTCTTGAACATTTTAAAAACCTTATTTACTTTACATACAATAATAGTTTAGTTATATATTCTAGACTTATAGAAAGAGACCGTCTAAAAATGTTAAAATGTATTACTGGCACGCAAAACCTTAAATTAGAGTGAATAAATGAAGACTCGGCACACCACTTTTGAAAGGTTGCCGACCCCTGTTTTACAGAGAAGCCTGCATTAGTAACTTGGTGTGGTAGCTATTTTTAATTTTGTTAAAGTACAAATACATTTGTATTCTTATAACATTAATTTTATAGGATTCTACTGGTGGCATCCTGATCAGGAAAAGGATGCTGTATGCACAATGTGCGGGGAAGTCAGAGGCAGCTAAGTATAATAAAACAATAATAAAGGGTGATTTCAACTACTTTTATATAAACTGGTCAAATGTCAGCATGGGAAAAGGTTCAGAAAAGCGATTTCCATACACCTTAAAATGGTTGCTTCTTGCAACAGTTATTCTTAACTTAGTTCTAAAGAACTTATGAATTGATTCAAAAAGTAATTATAGCTGAGCAACTAACTCATAAGTGACTATAATATAATTAGCTCAACATCCTTGAGGGAGAAATCATACCAAAAACTGGCACTGTGACATTAAACTTTAAAAAGGAGGTTTTAAAAATAAGAACAAGCTAGTCAAAAAGACCCTATGTTAAAGGTGAGTGAATTTAAATCCTTTGGCTCAGCATGCAGTTTATTTAAGCATACTATAATAGTCATACCTCTACCCAAGAAGGAAGTAGAAAGGCAAAGGAGAAAAAAAGGGTTGTTAAATGGCAAGGTTCAAGAGGCTGTTTGAGTGAAGCAGGTGTCCAGATCAGTGGTTCTCAAAGCTGGTCTGCTGCTTGTTCAGGGAAAGCCCCTGGCGGGCCGGGCCGGTTTGTTTACCTGCCCTGTCCGCAGGTTCGGCCGATCGCAGTTCCCACTGGCTGCAGTTCGCCGCTCCAGGCCAATGCGGGCTGTAGGAAGGGCAGCCAGCACATCCCTCTGCCCGCGCCGCTTCCCGCAGCCCCCATTGGCCTGGAGTGGCAAACCGCAGCCAGTGGGAGCCGTGATCGGCCGAACCTGCGGACGCGGCAGGTAAACAAACTGGCCCGGCCCGCCAGGGGCTTTCCCTGAACAAGCAGCAGACCAGCTTTGAGAACCACTGATTCAGAAAATGAAATTTCAAGCCTAGTAAAGGAAATGGAAAGGCACAAATTGTGTCAAGTAAAATATAACATGAAAGTTAATTGTTAAGGGGGTTTGAAGAATAAATAGCCAAAGACATAAAAATAAATAACAAGAAATATTTTAAGTATATTAGGAAACATGAGACAGAGTCAGTTGGTCCATTGGTCTACCAGGGCATAAAGAAAGATACAGACATAACAGAGAAGCTGAGTGATCTTATCTTTATCTGCCTTCAGCACAGGAAGTGATGAAGAGATTCTGCGTTTGGACCTACACTTCTCAGGTAATAAAGCTGAGGTGCTGTTAGAGTTCCAAGTGTCAGAATAGGAGGTGCTAGAACAAATTTGATTAAAATTAAGAGCAAGAAATCACTAGGATTTACTTGATAGTATATGTGCAAGAGTTCTGAAGGAATTTAAGAATAAGGCAGTTGAGTTTCTAGTGAAAATATCCAATCTGTCATTGAAATTGGCTACTCTTCAATAAGACTGGAGAGTGGGAAATGTTGATCCTGTCTTGGGGGTGGGGGGTGGGGGGGAAAGGGTAGCAGTGATGCTAGGAGTTGCAGTCTGGTGAGCTTTACTTCATATTTAGGATAAAGGTTTAAAAATAGAACTAAAAGTACCTAGATCAGGGGTCTCAAACTCAAATGACCACAAGGGCCACATGAGGACTAGTACGTTGGCCCGAGGGCCGCATTTACTGATACCTCCCCCCCGCTGCCTTCGGACCCGCCCCCACTCCACCCCTTCCATGAGGTCCCGCCCCTGCCCCGCCTCTTCCCACCCCTTCCCTGCCCCCATTCCAACCCCTTCCCCGAAATCCCCACCCCAACTCCGCCCCCTCCCTGCCCCAAGGGGGTGCAGGAGGGTGGTGGGGTGTGGCAGGGGCTCAGGGCAGGGAGTTGGGGTGCGGCAGGGGTGCAGGGTGGGGCAGGGGGTTGGGGTGCAGGAGGGGGGCAGGGGGCTCAGGGCAGGGGGTTGGGGTGCAGGAGGGGACTCAGCAGGGGGTCGGGGTGTAGGAGGGGTGCAGGGTACAGCAAGGGGTTCAGGGCAGGGGGTAGGGGTGCAGGGTGCAGCAGGGGGCTCAGGGCAGCGGGTTGGGGTGTGGCAGGGGTTTCAGGGCAGGGGGTCGGGGTGCAGGAGTGGTGCGGGGTGCGGCAGGGGGTTCGGTTGCAGGAGGGGTTCGCGGGGCGGGCTCCGGGCCGACGCGCACTGAGGGCAGGGCAGGCACCCTGCCTGCCCTGCCCCCACGCCGCTCCGGGAAGCGGCCGGAACCTGGGGGAGGAGGGGCGCAGGGGTGTGTGTGTTGCTGTTGCTTCAGGCACCGCCCCCAGGAGTTCCCATTGGCCTGGGATTGGGAACTGTGGCCAATGGGAGCTGCTGGGGGCAGTGCCTGAAGCAACTGCAACACACACACCCCTGCGCCCCTCCTCCCCCAGGTTCCGGCCGCTTCCCGGAGCGGCGCGGGGGCAGGGCAGGTGGGCAGCGAGCCTGCCCTGCCCCCGGTGCAGGTCGGACCGGAGCCGCTCTAGGTAAATGCTGAGGGAGGGCGGGGGGGCCACGAGGAGCTTGTGGGCCGCATAAAATAACCCCGCGGGCCGCATGTTTGAGACCCCTTACCTAGATGAATATGACATGTTGGGGACAAACCTGCAAAGCTTTTGTAACTTACTTGGAATGTCAAAAAGCCTGTGACAAAGTACCTCACAAAATGCTCTTAAAGAAGCAAAGTAGTCAAGGAATGAGAGCTAAGGTACTGTCCTCTGACTAGAGATTGGCTAAGAGAGACAAAGTAAAGAATAGGAGTAAATAGTCAAATTTTCAACTATGCTAGACTGGTCAGAAGGGGAAAGGTCAGAGGTAAATTTGGGGATCATCTAAATAAAGTGCATATATACAGAGAGAGATGAGAAGAGACCGGAGAATAGATCCCTATGGGGATTCCAATAGATAGGAAGATGAAGAGCCCCTAAAGGTGATGCTGAAAAAACAATTAGAATAATAATCAGGAGAACACAGATTCATGTAAGTGTAGAACATAAATGGTGAGTGCTCAGTTGTGTGAAAGTCAACAGAAAGATCAAGAATAATTAAAGAGAAAAGCTCTTTGACTTAGCTGAGAGGAGGTAATATTGTTTTATTATGTAGCATACTATCTAGAGGTCCCAGTTAGGGGTCAGGGCTCTGCTGCCCCAGGTGGTGTACAAACATTAAGGCTAGATCTGTGCTATGGACTTTTACTGGCACAGCTGTGTTGGTCAGTGGTATGAGGAGTTGTGATCCCTGACTGACAGAGCTGTGCAACAGAAGTCCCTAGTGTAGATGCAGTTTTACCAGAAAAGTGCAGCCTTGTTGGTATATCTTGTTTCATGTGTGGGGGGTGGTTTTACCATACTGGTAGAAAGTGCAGCTTTGCTGGTGTAGCTGTGCCCACAGTAGGGGCACTTTGCCAGTATAGTAGGTCAGTATTCCTTTAATAGTAAAGTTCTCCTAGTGTAGACACGGCCTTAGACACAAGATTCTAACTGTGAGGGGAAGTAGAATAGTTTAGGCCAGGTCTACAGCACAAAGGTTTGCTAGCATAGCTGCATTAGCTAGGAGCGAGCGAGAGAGGAAAAAGAAATCACACTGCCTAGCTGACATGGCTATGCCAGTAAAACCTCCAGGGTAGATATGACTATGGTGATAGAGTTCTTCTTTGGCTTAGCTAACGACCTCAGGGAGGTGGTGTTACTGTGCAGGCAGACAAACTTATTTTGCGGCTTATGCTGCATCTACTCTTTGGCTTTGCTGGCATCATTATATTGGCCAAGGCTCTGTAATGTAGACAAGCCCTTAGAAAGGAAGAGCGTGTGCTTAAAGTCAAGAGGTATGTTGTAGTCCCAATGCCTTACTGCTTAGGATAATATATAACACTGACCTTTTAAGTTTTGTAACTGAATTTAGATTCATGGACACACTTAATATCAAACATTAAGTGTATTTCCTGCTCTCCACACTCTTCTCAAAGCTACTTCTGGAAAGTCCAAAGAGGAATTTAGGGGTTTCATTTTTTATTTTTATTTTTTGAGAGAGAGAGAGCTCTAGTGAATAGAATATTCTCACCATGCATTCATAGGTTATTTGAGTGCTGTTCTAGTTCACTCAGGGCTTGGGGTTGGCGCCACTGTATTGCATTTTCTGTTCAAAGTCTCCCCTGCACCGTTCTGCTGGTACTCGCTGATGCTGCAGGGTACAAGCTAAGGCATTCAACTGTTGCAGTCAGTGTTGGCACCAGGAGATATAAAATAACAAAGGGGAGAAAAATGGAAAGGCTGGCAAAAACGTGGCTGATGGGAATGTGTACAGATCTAAACCAGTTGTACTTAGTGGCCAGGTCAGCTATTTCATAAAATATATTATTCTTTTTGTGAGTTCAGAAATGAGGCCCAGTTGATGCGTAGCTTGTAAGGGGGATCTTGAAAGTAAAATTTACCTGGTAGCTGCTTAGAATGCTTAGCTTTTTCTCTTGATTAGTCATGTTAACTTTTACAATAATATTTAGTTCTTCATGTTTTCAGAGCTTTAGGAATATTAGATATGAATAGCAGTAACTAAAGGACAGATCATGAATGTGTGGATAATGGGCAAGGCATGTCTAGTAGAATGTGTGCAATCTTCTATTCAGTTGCAGATGGAAGTGCACCTTTTTTGCCACCATGGCTCTTAATTTTTAATAAGTGCTAAATTCATACCTGACATAAGCAGATGCAATTCTAATGTAACCCTGTATCTGCTTTTCAGAGTTAAGGTTTATTACACTGTTCTTAGCTTGCTTTCTGATGTTTCAGTATTCTTGGAACGTATATATCTTTTGCATGGTACCATGTGCTACAATAGCCAAGTATATTGGGTAAGTTGGAGTGGCTGCTCCAACTCTAGATATATTAACATATATTGGTCTGACCATTTTTATTTGGATACTTCTGAAATGGATGAATAGTTTTTGTTTGTAGATGTTTAAAGGTGGTGACCCTTTATTTTAAAGGTAAATGAGGTTTTAATTTGTAATGCTTTAAAAATTATAGTAGACTGCCAGGGCTTTTATAATTAAGATTAAAACCAGATTTCCATTTAAATTTATTTAGGTTTATATCCTATAGCATGGGGTCTAACCTGGTTGGAATTTGGTATTCGTCATTTTATACACTGAAAAGTTTTCTGGCTGGTATCTTGGTTCTAAGTGTTAATCTTCCTAAGACAACTTGTTCTTCCCTTTTCCCCCTAAACTCTCAAATTCAAATATTGATTTGTGAATTCTCTTCTTGAGTCCCCCCCACCCTTTTTTTTTTTTTTTAAACTAAGGCTAGGGGATTGAAGTGATGGGAATGTAGTGATTATTATTTGTGTTTAGACTTCCATTACTTGAAGTATTTGCAGTCATGTTTAGCAAACTATAAAGGGATGATTAGAGAGAAAGGAGAAATGCAGAACAATAGAGAAGAAACTGTTGCCTGAGTAAATATGTAGTCAGGTTTTCATAAACCACTCCATTTGCCATATAGGCAATTAATATTCTAGTCTTCCTTTCTATTAAGTTAAAGGGAAGCTGTCAAGACTGGTGCCTAAAATTAGTCTGATAATTTCTGTTTAGGTTTGTAAGCATAAACATTATTGTGCATGTGTGCACTATTCTTATGTAGTTC
This sequence comes from Emys orbicularis, assembly GCF_028017835.1. Lineage (NCBI taxonomy): Eukaryota > Metazoa > Chordata > Testudines > Emydidae > Emys > Emys orbicularis. The sequence goes on along the minus strand of NC_088689.1, from coordinate 45,036,625 downwards.
ATATCCTGACTGCACAGTTCTGCCTTTTTAAAGGACTTCTTGTATGCTATCAATACTCTACTTGCTCAAAATAATCTGATGGGCAGAGTGGAAGGATAACATGATGTAGGTGCTTGTCACTTGACATGATGTATGTGCTACTGAGCAACTGGAGGGGAAATCTGCTAATAGTACCACAACTCCTATAGGAGCCGTACTGCCTGATGGGGAGGATGGTCAGAGCAATAACACACAGCTCCATGCAGCATATCTCTTCTGATCTAGGCGCTGTCTTCCCTATGGACATGTGGGGTTGGGAGCCTTCATCCCCCTGGTTCCTCTTTGATTCTTGGTGCAGTCATCTTGAGGAGAATTTTCCAGGAAACTTTTTGGTGTGAAATTTGTAGAATTTTCTGTCTTCTGGCCACTATCAGCTGCAGGGGGGGTTCCAGCCCTGTCTTAAATATATTTCATTATTATATATTAAAAAAATTATTAAGCAGTTTGGAAACTGGCATATTCTCTTTGATTGGGCTAACATAATGTTAGTGTCACGGATTGTGGTCAAAGAAGAAATAAGTGATTTGAACAAGCCTTTGACAAAATCTCCAGATTAATAGGAAACTAAGTGGTCATGGTTGAAGCGCCTGATATAGAATCTGAATTCCAAGACTTAATGCAAATAGAGATTTGAAAATGTTTGTTGTACTAGTAGTACAAAAGGGGGGGGTTGTGGAAGCAGAGAAGGAACTGACAGGAAGGAACTGCAATACATGACAGTTCATTAGCAAGAGTCAGGCTAACTGTAACCCTAATAACGCGAGATTTGTAGAAGCGAGGATTGTGTGAGGCGAGTGGGAAAGAACTGTGTGAGAAGTTGTTGCGACCTTGTGTAGATAATTTGTAGAAAATATTGTATGTAGGCTAGAGTCAAAACAAGTGAGAAAAATAAGATATCAAGATGGCCTATGTATAAACAAAATGCAGCTGTTGCTTATTATTGTCTGTAATGAAAGGTATAAAGGTTTGCTGTAATTGTTTACCTGTAGAGAGACCTGCTTAGCTCTCTCCCTCTGCGCAATTGTGAGAGAAAATAAAGTATCTGACTTGCTGTACCCAAACAAAAAGTGAGAACTCTGTTATTCTCCGACAAGCACGAACCATTAACAAAATAAATAAGATAAGTTTTAGTAAATGTATTTTCAAATTAAGTTAAAGCTTTTCCCTACAAAAAAGCAAATGCCAAAACTGTTAGAAAACTTCTGCTTAAAAATTTTGTACCACAATTTGGCATCCCTGTAAGTATCAACAGTAACCGTAAAACTCATTTTACTGAACAAATTGTAAAAAAGTTATGTGCAGCTTTGCAAATCCAACACAACCTTCACTGCCCCCACCATCCGCAGTCTGCCGGGGCAGTAAAACGCCAAAATAAAATTCTAAAAAATAAACTGGCCAAAATTTATGCTAAAACAAACTTAAAGTAGCCAAATGCCCTTCCTCTGGCACTAATAAGTATAAGGGCCACTTCCAATCAAAAAACTAAACTCGGCCCTCATAAAATTTTAACAGGGCGCCCAATGCAACTACCAACTGCGCCCCCACTGACCCTGATATATATATAATGATATAATGTGTGTGGGGGATGTAAACCATTATGCTTTGGGTCACAGCCTACCATTAACTAACAAGAGTAGTAACTGTGCACTACAGGTTTTCTTGCACCTTCCTATAAAATATCTGAGATGGGCTTCTGTCAGAGACCGGATACTGGACTAAATGGGTCACTGGTCTGATTCAGTATGGAAATTCCTCTGGAATCACTTGAGATGACTGTCATCCCCAGTACTAGGCTCAATGTCAGTTGTAATTAAACTTAACGAACGTAAGAGTGTGTTCATGATGACAAGCACTCATTTTTGTACAAACATTTAGACCCACATTTTTTAAGGTGTTCTGCTCAGTGTGGCAAGGCCTAAATAGACAGCTTTCAAAAATGACTTAGCAGCTCAAGTACCACTGACTTTCAGTGAGACCTAGGTTAGGCAATGCCTAAATACGTTTTAAAATCTGGGCCTTAGACTGAGTTGAAGAAAATAACTGCAGTCTTTTTTAATTCTATTTGAACAGTAATAATCTGTTAATCTGACATGTCAATTAAGTTAAGAAATTCTAAATTTTTATCTTACAGGTGAAGTCCTGAAAATCTTAAATAAGTTTTACAAGCGGAAAGAAATGCAGAGACTGGGAGGAGAAAATGGACTGGATGGTAAGAAAGATGTAATTTGTGGCACCAACCATATTTTAAAATGAAGTTATTATCTGGATGTTTTTTCCTTTCTAGTAGAATAACTCACTCACATTCTACATCAAACAAATATGTCATCTTGGGTTTTGCCTTATTTTTTAGCTGTTTTTAGCAAAACTGTTACAGGCAAACCCTGCAGCTTGCTTTTCTTTTTTAATCTGAATGTTTGTGTACAAAAGATCTGAGAAATATATTATGAAAAATATATTATTTCTAGTTAAGTAGCTTGATTTAAATTGACATTTTGCATGGTCTGTTGGGTATTTCAAAGTGAAACTTTGTATGTAACAGTGAAATTTTTTTTTCTCCCTTTCCACAGCTCGTCTTTTTCACCAAGCATTTATAAGCTTTAGAAAGTATATTATGGAGTCCAGTTTCCTGAATGCTGATGTACACATTATTCTAAATGATATATGTTGTGGTGCAGGCAAGTATATAGAACATCTTTTAAAATAAAACTTAGTTCGTGAATATTTTTACTTCCTGCTCTGGCTTGTATAAAGATAAAGAAAACTGGGTCTGAATCTATGAGGTGCTCAATTTCTTTGAAGCCCACTGAAGTGGGAATGGAAGGAGTGGAGATGTACTTCACTTTGTGGGATCTGGCCCTTTAGCACTTATTGCTCTCCAGACCACCATGAAGATGCATCCCTTCCACAAAAGTATCTATTTCTTGCAAGTTACAAATTTTTAAGAAAAAGACTTGACATGTTCACTTTTTCCATTCCATATATTTTTCTGTTATGGCTTTACAACTTCTATGATCTTTAAGGGACTGTTAGAGAATATTCTGATGGATTACTAGTTTTAATATTGCTTACTTTCTCTTGAGTTTTTTAGAAGCTGGAGAGTATGTATACTTTTGATCCTTTGCTTTGTTTCTTTCGTGTGTTTTTTTTTGGTCAGTACTGACACTGGTATACATGTTCTGGTAATTACATTCTGTAACATAATTAATAATGCCTGTGCCTATGAAGAGGAGATGCTAGTTGATGGCTATAGAAACAGCACAGAAATGCACACAGCTCTTCTTTAGTATATGTTCTGCAAAAACAGAAGCGTTGCTTTATTTTTAAATGGTGGCAATTCTAAAGTTTTAAACGTGACTAAAGTTCTCTATACTTTAAATATAATTTAACCTACTGTACTTTAAATTATGGACCCAAAGTATTTGCTAGCATCCTTTTAAAATTCTCATAAGCTTCTAAAATAGTATATGGTGGCACATAAAATATTTGTCAAAGCAAGTTGAGGAATGAGCTTCACCCCGTAGCAAACCATATATGTGAAAGTTTCAAACTCATCTTAATTTTAATACAAAATACTCAGTTATGGAAGTCATACCACACTAATTGAAGAGTATCAAAAATAAATTTAAATTTTTATTTGGTTTATCCTAAACAAATAATCCTAAAAATCTGCCTATTCTGGAAATCTTCTGTAACAAAGTTCAGTAAGATGCTATGGAATAGCCAGTCACTGTATTGAAGTTAGATTTTTTTTTCTTGGGTATTTTTTTTTTTTGGATACTAGATTGTATTGCATTATAGGCTTAATGAGTCTATATTATAATATTACTTTTCCTTTTTTCAAAAAACCCATCTCATGAACCCATGACTTGTTAATAGTAGCAAACTTTCTTAAAAGTGTTTGTCTTTCAGGTCACGTTGATGATCTCTTCCCATTTTTTCTGAGACATGCTAAGCAGATCTTTCCTATGCTGGACTGTATGGATGATCTGCGCAAGATCAGCGACTTAAGATTGCCACCCAACTGGTTAGTTTATTTAAGTGTCAGACTTTCATATTATTGCTGTCAGTGACAGCAGTTTTCATGCTAAAGACTATACTAATTTCATTGTCTGGAAGATGTTGTTATAGCCAGTTATCAGAATTGATACTGTGCATACCTGGCTACTAGTATCAATACAAATTGGAAATAATGTATAGCTAAGAGTAACAGGTTTTGATTAATCCAGTACGGTTTAGTAGTTAAAGCTTTGCTGTATAATATCTAATCCTAAAATGGAGCTCAGTCTCATGTCTGTGGTAGTCCATTCTTTGTTGGGTAATGATTTCAGAAAAACATGGAGAACCTTGAAATCAAGGGTCATAGTAACATAGAATCATAGAAGTATAAGGCCCAAAGGGACCTTGAAAACTCAAGTGCAGCCTCCTGCACTGTGGCAGGATCAAATAAGCCTAGACTGTCCCTGACAGGTGTTTGTTTGAACCTTTTCTTAGAAACTTCCAATCATAGGGATTCCACAACCTTCCTTGGAAGACTGTTCCTGAGCTTAACTACCCTTTATAATTAGAAATTTTTTACTAATACCTAACCTAAATCTTCTTGCTGCAGCTTAACCACATTACTTCTCCTCCTGTCTTCAGTGGGTGTGGAGAGCAATTGATCACTATCCTCTTTAAAGCAGCCCTGAACACATTTGAAAACTGTTCCCCCCGGGCCCGGTTTTTAAGCGTTTCCTCATATATCCAGTTTTCCAAACCTTTTCTCATTGTTTTGCTCTCCTCTTGACTCTCCCCAATTTGTCCACATCTTTCCTAAAGTGTGGTGCTCAAAATTGGGCAGCAGTGCCAAGTAGAGTGGACAATTACCTCCTGTGTCTTATATACAACACTCCTGTTAATACACCTTGGAATGATATTAGCCTTTCTTGCAGCTGCACTGCATTTTTTACTTTTATTCAATTCGTGATTTGCTATAACTCCCAGATCCTTTTCAGCAGTACGACCACCTAGCCAGTCATTCCCTATGTTGTAGTTGTGCATTTGATTTTCCTTCCTAAGTGAAGTACTTTGCCCTTGTCTTTATTGAATTTCCTCTTGTTGAATTCAGACCAGTTCTCTAATTTGTTAAATTTGTTTTGAATTCTAATCCCATTCTCCAAAGTGCTTGCAACCCCTTCAAGCTTGGTGTCATCCGCAAGTTTTATACGCACACACTCTCCATTATCTGGGTGATTAATGAAATGACACATTTGCTGGAGAGTCAGGTATGGGCAAGAATTGTTTCTGAGAAAAACCAGTTTTGTGGATGCTTTGGACCTGGGCTTCATGACATAAAAGTTCAACAATGGCTGTCAGACCACTTTTACAATCCTTTTGTGCCAGGAGTCAGACTTCTTTGATGTGATGTCTGTTACTATCAGTGTTCTTTGCCAAAGAATTAAAATTAAAATGAGAGGACTTCAGCTATGAGATCGTTGTTCCATTATCTGACATGCTTTCTTTCTCCTCCCCTGTTAAATAATTTTAGCTTGTTGATAGAAACTACCTCTATACAAAGCTGTCTTTTACTCACATCCTAATCAATAGATATTAAGTCAAAATCTAAAAAGTAAATAAAAAAGAATGCAGTAGTAAGACAATACTAGTAAGAATATTATTTGTTGACAATGGTATTCACATATTCAACTTTAAACTTTCTGAAATGTGAAATGGTCAAGAGATCTACTAATATTTGAGGATTATATTGAAACCTCTTTGTACTTGATTGAGTTTAAGAACTGTCTCCTCCCAGTCTTTTGTTTTATTAAATGACAATTTAAAATAAACGGGCAACTAGCACAAATTCACTTGGGATTTCACCCAACTCTGTATCTGGATGATAGATTATAATTATTTTTGTCTTTGTTTTGTGTTTTAGGTATCCAGAAGCCAGGGCTATTCAAAGAAAGATAGTCTTTCATGCTGGCCCTACAAATAGTGGAAAAACTCATCATGCTATCCAAAGATACTTGGCAGCAAAATCAGGAATATACTGTGGTCCATTAAAACTGCTGGCCCATGAGATCTTCCAAAAGAGTAATGATGCTGTCAGTGTGTTACTTAAACAATTTCTCTTCAACTTTACATGCATTCATGTCATTATACAAAATATTTTGTTTTAATAAATGTAAGTCTTTAGGATAGTCTTTGAAATAGTCTCTGCTAAAATGTAGTCTTGAATTATGATACTGTCAGTGTTCATTAATACTAGTGGTTCACAGAAAGAGATGAAACAGTGTCCAAAGAACTCCATACATTCATGCATGTAGCAGTCTATTGCCCTTCAGTCACTGGCTCACCCCTGTGCTTACATTGGCTCTTGCTAGCTTTCTTGTAGGACTGTCTGGGGACATATCAGAAAAAAACACCTAATTCAGGTTACGTTAAATAAAATACAAATTTTCATTAGCAAATTACAGAAATAGAAACATGAAAGAAAAGTTGATTTTTATATAAATCACTTTATTGGGTCACTATGTAAAGCAGTGCTAGATTTAATTGGAGAAGTGTTTTTAAACCATGAAAACCATAAGTAGTAGCAAGTTCATTTCTTGCCTTCCAGCTGCCACATGATGTCCATCTCTCTGCTAAAAGCCCTCCAGATTGGTGGACCATTCCCAGGAGCTTGTTGCATGTATTTGCAAGGAAGTACTTTTGTCAGGGGACACCATGTCTATAGAATTTCCTTTCTTTTTGGTGTGGAGGTTTATGCATCTCAGAACGTTGATGGGGGGGAGGGCATTGCTCTCTAGTCAATATATAATATAGAATTATTTATTCCTGTTATACAGCAACTTGATAAGCTAGTTTGATTTCTATTCAAAATAGCTACCCTGGCGTATACTAACTTCTCTCTTCCTGTTTTAATGTTTATATTAGTACTAGTGGGCATTGAATAAAATGTTTTACCCACTTGCAGCAAATGCTTTGATTTAAAGGGCATTGCAATGGTGTTGCTTTAGGTGGCTTGAATAAGATTTCATTAGCTCTGCTGATTGCCTCCAAAATCTTTGTAGGTCTTTTTCTCTAGCCTGTTTCCAGCTGCATAGAATTTGCAGGGAGGCAAATGGAAATGGTTTTACAAAGCATTAATTTAAAAGACTAAGTATTAAAATCACCAATATTTATATAGTAATTGCATATAAATCTGTAGTAATAATCTGTCAGTAAAACATGCTGAGTTTCGGTTAATTCTTTAACAATAGTGATTTTGTAATTCTTATCATTTTAATTTCTAACGTGTTTTACATTAATACAAAATTCTAATCCCTAGGATCAAACATCTGCCTTTGAATAAGTAATTTGAAACAATATATATAGTGTGTGTATGCATGTGCACCCCTTGTTAGTGGAGTTGTCATGAAAAAGTTTCCTAATCTATTGAGGATTCTTTGTGCTCAGTGTATTGTATGTTGTTGCTAATATGATTAAAGCATATACCTCGTGGGGCTGGAGAAATACAAAGTTAAAGCATAATGATACTACATTGCAGGAACTGGGGAATGGCAGGGGAGGGGAGAGCTTCTGATTACAGAAATTAATAGTCTCTAAATGCTGCCTTAAGCATATTAGAATGTAATTGAACATATTAGAACAAAATATTTACTGTACTCCATTGTCTGTCTTCTGTAAACTACTTTTGGCAGGGATTTCTCAAGGATAAATCTATCCCCGCTCTAAAAGAAATCAAACCAGAGATGGTAATCTACTAGATCACATGGATGGGTAGGCGGGAGAAAGATGTTGTTAAGAGAACTTATTTTATTTAGATTTTGTTTTAGAGGAAACTATACCAAAAGGCACCCATCCAAAGTTTCGGTCACTTTGATTGACTTTTAAAAACACAGCACCATAGGAACTGCAACAAAATTGAGCTAAAAGACACTTTACACCCCTTCCTTGTCCTACCACATCTCATTTAATCAATAAACAATGATCAGTACAATTTAAACCACCCATCAGAGGGAAATTGTATCCTCAACTTCCTCCCCTCCATGTCTAGAAGGTCAACAAAATTGGGCTCCATCCGGCCAGGTATGTAGGCATGTAGTATGAGCTGAGGGGTGAAAACATTATCTACTTGGGTTTATTTCTGTGACATACCAGCAAACAATCCAGATATGAGCAGCTGTGTCACCCCTGCTTGGCAACCTTTGTTAACTTATAAAGCCTTGCAAAAGTAGCTCCCACCTGGGCCGTTCACAGCCTTCCATCATGCAAACCACACTGCATGTCACTGTGTAAGTGCAGCCAGCCAGCCACACTTGGGCTACACTCTGGCTTTCACCAGCCTTGGTTATACGCATGGTGACCCCAACACGCCTCCAATCCCAGATTTCCCCCCAGAAATGTATGTCCAATACTGCTCAGCCCTCTCCTGGACTGTACAAAGTATTTTAAATCTGTTATTCTTTAAAAAGAACAGTGTGCCATCTTATTATCTCAAATAGTTATTCAGACACTTTAAATTAAACACGTTGGATTAGATAACCGTAAAACAAGTTTATTAACTACAAAGAGATTTTAAGTGAGTACAAGTAATGAGGCAGAAAAGTCAGAAATGTCTTTACAAGAAAAATAAAGGTAAGATATTTACTCTTACCTGACTTGACTTAAACTATATCAGATTGAAGCAAAGTATCTCACCACATGCTTTCAGCGGTGTTACTGACCAAACCCTGTAGGTCAGGACCCCGCCCCAGTGTCCAAGGAATGCTTCCTTTGTTGAGTGAGTTGCTGTGAATGCGATGGGCAGGGAGAGAGGGGGTGGTGCTTTGGGGTGTTTGTTCCTTATTTTTACAGTTTCAGTCCCTCTCTTTAAAAACATTTCCAGCTGGGCACTAGGAGACAAAGAATCTATGTGAAAGGATGTTCCCTGCTGGCTTTTTCTCACCTGTTTGAGCTTTCTTTGTTTCTGTTTATGCTTGATGACTCTGTTTACTGCTTAAATGTAAATTAAGCAGAACATACATTCCTTTGTCTAGGACAGACCTGTTGCCCAAACTGAAGTTTTCAAATACTATCGTACAAGATATGCTCTGTGCAAAGATTATTACATTAGTTTGTAGGGTGTGAATACAGGGGCATATTCTGTCACAATTTCTCAATTTTTTTTTCCCTTTGGAAAATATTCTAATTCTATTTTTAAGATAGTAATTTAACTTCTACTTCCTTAATTCTTTTAGAGTGTGCCATGTGACTTGGTAACAGGAGAAGAGCGTGTTCTTGTTGATCCAGAAGGCAAACAAGCAACCCATGTTGCTTGCACTGTTGAGATGTGCAATGTTACTACGCCTTGTATGTATACATGGTTATTTTCTTCATATGCATGGGTTTCTTTATATGCAATGATGCTTACACCTCTATGTTGAAATTAGTAATAATATTTGAAATTATTAATATGGAAAACTTCCAAACACTAATTTAATCATAAATTCCTTTATTAAATCCAAAGGCCAAACTTATACAATTGCTCTAAATGTGCTTATTAGTTAGGCTTTTTAGCCAATATACTACATCCAAAAAGTAACAAAACATTTATAAGAATTTGATCAAGATACTTACAAGTGGGCTGTTAAACCCAGGGGTGCTTAGACCCATATAGGTCGCCTCCAGTGTGATCAGGCAGGTATTAGCAATGAACCCTTTAAGAGTTTATCTTTTATATCCTTTAACAAGCAGGTGATGTCATTGCCAATTACTGACTTCAGCTAAAAAACAATTTGAGACAATTCACCCTTATTTCCAGTCTTAATCCAGATAAGATTTACAACCTCCTTTCTTCTCAAGGCATTTCCTCCCCTCCTTCTTGCTGTCCAACAGTTTTCCCATTGCACCTGAGTTCACACAGGCTTTAATACTAGTTTGTGGGTTGGGGAAGGGTCATGTTGGCTCATTTTAAGACAGATTGTCTGTGTTTTATTTAAAACCATCTGCAGTCACCCCTGTTGGTCAGAGGCATTCTTTTTAGAAACGTCCTGTTATCTCATTAGTTATTCTTTGAAGCAGACATCTTCCCTATTTTATTCCTTCTGGCCTTACCACTTATTATTTTCAAGGCCTTCCTTCTACTTGCTAGGCAGGGTCTTTCTTTACAATGCACATATATTTCCTTAACCAAATGTAAGCTAACTCTAATTCTTTGATTTCATATTTATCCTACACCCTGTAAGAGGTTAAACTTAAGCAATTCATTCTAGTCTTGCAAGTGCTGTATGTATTCTTATTTTTAACTTAGCAATTTCTGACCTCTGCTATAGCACTGTCATCTGAGAGTTATTAAATCTGGATACTCTCAGAGCAGTCTTGGAATGCAGAAGAGACTAATTGAATAATTCTTGTAGGAAATAACTTCAATTTTGTATTGTGCTTCTTGGAGATGTTCCTTCATATGTAGTCGTGCCATCTAGGCGCTCGTCACCTAACATCATAATTTTCTTGTTTTTAAGATGAAGTGGCTGTCATTGATGAAATTCAGATGATCAAAGATCCGGCTAGAGGATGGGCCTGGACCAGAGCACTTTTAGGTATGCCCATCAGTGTTGAAGCTGAGCCATTTTACATTTAATAAACTAGCTCCAAGTGTGTTAAACTTACCACTAATTATGTTGAATGCATTTGTTGGTTGTTTACCTGCTTGATTAGTAGAGAAGCCTCATTTTATCATATAACCTACACTTTTGTAAATTGAAAAATTGTAATTATAGGTAATCCAGCAGAATTTTAATTTAAAACTTAGTGTTAAATGTGTGCTAGCTTGGCCAATAATAAACATTTCTGTAATCTTTTAAATTTTAGACTTGGCTGATTCCCCCTCCATGGGTTTAATTATGAACCAAATTTCTTGCAGGCACATGTTTTCAATTTTATGGTTTTTTTCAGGGGGAACTTTTGAATTTTTTTTTTGTCTTCAAAGACTGGAAATCTCACACTTTTGGGTTTTTCTCTCCCCTTTCTTTTACCACTAAATTTAGCAGAATGATAAAAAAACAACATTCTCTCACCCTCCCCTAATTTTACCTCTTTCCCCACTCTGACTTTTGAAAAGTTAGAGTGGAAAAAGGAAACTGTAACTTTTCCATATTTGAGAAAATTTTGAGAAATTTGAGTAGAAGAGTTAGTTTCATTTTTCCTTTTACAAGTGAAGCAGTGAAACCTTAGGCATGTGTTCCCATGTTGGGCAAATATGAAGATGATGGCAAGGCACCAAGAGGGTGTCAGCAGAATATTAACTTTTAAGATAGTTATCAGATGGATGATTTGACATTGGATAATAGTTGGTAAGGTCAAGAATTGCTCCATTAAAACTTAGCAGTGTAGATAGTGGTGGTTTAGGTAAATGCACAAGCAAAAGTTACAGTGACTATGGATATGTAGGAATTAAAAATAAACAAGGAAAGAAATCTCATCCTTTATTGCCATCTTCAGTAGGCAGGATTTTTTTTATTTTTTTTTGTAACCACTTATGTCGGCTCTCAATATTGCTGATTTGTGTGAACATTTATGTTTTAACGCTTTATTTCGCTGCATTTTTTTTTTCAGGACTCAGTGCAGAAGAAGTTCACGTTTGTGGAGAAGCTGCTGCTATTGACTTGGTGACAGAGCTAATGTATTCTACGGGAGAGGAAGTGGAGGTAGATCTTATACTGTCCCCTTTTTTCTCCCCTGTCCAGTGGCTATAAAGTTGTATACACTTTACTGTCTACTAAACTAGCTAAAATATTGCAGGTGTCTACTATATCCCTCATTTGAGAAAATACTGATCAAATCTACAGGAGTCCGAGCTTGTGTTTGATATGTTGGCTATGTAAGCCTCCTGAATCAAAAGGAGGTTTCTTAGAGATGTTGCAAAATTAACCTTTATTGGCAAAAATATTATTGCCCTTACCAAGAGAGCAATGGACCTTACAATTTCTACTGACTTACCCAGAGAGAGTGCTAGATCTATGCTGAGGCTTCCTTTACATATCCATTTTTCCTAGAGGTCACGATGCCCACCTTTTGCTCAGGTCACTTTATTTTTAGTTACTTGTTCTTAAGAAATCAAAAATCAGTAGAAGAGTATAAAATGCTAAAAGGGTTAACATATGCCAAGGAAAAAAGCTATAAAAATTAAAAAAGAAAAACAGACTAACTCCGGCTAGCTACCTCCATGTGCTCATCTGCAAGGGACATTTTACAAACATAGGTCCTGATCCTGAAAGCATTCTGCCTGCAGGACTTCCATAATGGAGAGCACATTTTTTTCTCCCTAGTATTAATACAGTTTTACTTACATTGTATATGTTTGCAGTGGAATCTAATTTAAAAATAAAAGTGGCTTCTTTTCTGTCTCCTGAAAAGGTCTTTAAGTTCCCAGTTTGGAAATGCTCATGAGAATGTTCATTACTGTTTGGAAGGCAGAAGGGGATGCCACCTTTTCTCTTAGTACTTCTCTCATTGGGATTTTGAGGCACAGCATAATCTTAAAGCTATGATTGATTTTTCATATGAAGTTAAAGTTTCATAGTAATTATAAATTTTGCAAAGGATTTTTGTGTTTTGCCTTGACAAAACTGTTGTTTGATCCTAGGTCAGAAACTACAAGAGGCTTACCCCTATTACCGTGCTGGATTATGCATTAGAGTCTTTAGATAACCTCCGTCCTGGTGACTGCATTGTCTGTTTCAGTAAGAACGATATTTATTCTGTGAGTCGGCAGATTGAAGCCCGAGGACTAGAATGTGCTGTCATATATGGCAGTCTCCCACCTGGTAAGATACTAGCTTTATCTTTCTTTTAAAGAGAAGGCTCTGTTTATTGTTGCTACCATATGAAAAGTATTTAATAAAGAGATTTTACATTTTTCAAGCTCTATATCTAGATATTGAATTAAGACAATACTGAGCACATTTTCTTTGTCTTGTTTTATAATCTTGGAATTAGATCTTCATCAGCTGTGTAATATTAATTTTGTTCTTCCAACAATAACTTTTATTTTGATTTATTTAAAATGACACCCATCCATTTTTCTGGGAACACTTGCAAAAATTAACATTCATGTTTCTTCAACCTGTTATGCTTTTGTTCAGTGACATGTAAGAGCACGCAATCTTTTTGTATAACCTCTTTTTGTGTGGAAAGTCTGTTACATAAAATGTACTTGTGATTGATTCTGTTCTAGGGACAAAGCTTACCCAGGCAAAGAAATTCAATGACCCTGATGATCCATGTAAAATTCTAGTTGCTACAGATGCAATTGGAATGGGGCTTAATTTGTAAGTACTCTGAACAGGTTAAGACTTATTTTTCAATGAGACAAGTGTGCTGGTTTTCCTTAGTCTTTGACAGTTTGCTTAATGTGGATAAAAACGCTTTATGTACAGTACCCAGTATGTGTGTACATGTGTTCTCACTAGAATTAAGTGGTGGCTGATCTGACTGGGTTGAGCTATACTTTCTAGATACTGAAAATGATCACAACAGTTAAACTGCTCATTTAGACTGCATCCTGTGTGGCACTGAGCATCTTCAATTCCCTTTCAATTCAGTGGCATTTGAGAATGCTCAGCTCCACACAGGATCAGGTTCTTGTTCTCTGATGTGAAAACTAGGTGTGCATTTCAGAAATCTTAGTGGTCTTAGTCAGGTCCCAGATGTTGCCATATTTTTTTGTGATGTGGTCACCATTGGACTTTGCTGAGACTGCCAACGACTGAATCAGTGGATATCTAATTACTCTGGGGGTATGTCTTCACTACCCACTGGATTGGCAGGTAGCGATCAATCCAGCAGGGATCGATTTATCACGTCTAGTCTAGATGCGATAAATCGACCCCCGAGCACTCTCCCGTCGACTCCTGTACTCCAGCGCCACAAGAGGCGCAAGCAGAGTCGACGGGGGAGCGGCAGCAGTTGACTCACGGTGGTGAAGACACCACGGTAAGTCGATCTAAGTACGAAGTTGCATAACTTAGATCGATTCCTTCTCTTATCCCCCACCCCAATGTAGACCAGGGCTAAGTATTCCTTCTTAAACAGGACTGATAGGTGTTGGCCTAGTGGTGTGGGAAACTTGCACTGCTGCTGCCCATGGTGTGTCTGTTCCATGGCTAAAGAAAGGCCTTCTGTTTCCAAGGCCTTCAGTCTGGCAACTTTGAACAGTAAATTCATATTAGAATAACATCTACAGTCTGAAGACCTCCTGCTTTGTGAAGAGAAGGGACCTTGATAGGAAAAAGGAACTTCTTCCTCTGCAGTAATTAGCTCTATGGAAATAACTTGCATGACTGAAGAGAAAGTATGCAGTGTAGTTGTAGCTGTGTTGGTACCAGGATATTAGAGACACAAGGTGGGTGAGGTGGACCAACTCTCTCACCCACAGAAGTTGGTCCAATAAAAGATATTACCTCACCCACCTTTTCTCTGCAAGAGAAAGTAGTCAGTGATATTTGTCTGTTTTTGTTTAACTGTTTCAGGAGTATAAAGAGAATCATTTTTAATTCTCTAATAAAGCCAAGTATCAACGAAAAGGGAGAGAAGGAAATGGATGCAATTACAACCTCTCAGGCTCTACAAATTTCAGGCAGAGCTGGAAGATTTAGCTCTGTGTTCAAGGAAGGGGAAGTCACTACAATGCATCGTGATGACCTTGTATTGCTGAAAGAAATTTTGAATAGGTCTGTGCCTCCCATAGAGGTAAGAGTCTTAAATGTTCTGCTCTCACCAAAAGTGTTCTGGAACTGCCTTGGTATAGTGTGATCCAGTATTCTTCTTCACTGTACACTGCTGAATCTGAATAAGAAAATTGAATTGTACAGTGCTGTCATTCTGAATGCCTGGGGCATTTGCAGGTTCCATAAAACTCGTGAAGTGTCTCACTCACGTACTGCACCTGCTCTTCTAGAATCTCTCTTCTTGAGCTTTGTTTTCATTTTGGTTCTTAAAAGTTCAGGATGGTGGTGCTCTGTGGTGGATTCCATGGGGTACAGTGATTTCTTGCATGCTGTTCTGCTGGATTTTGCTTTTGAGATAACCTTTTAAAATAACTTTCTTTTTGTTAAAAAGCAATGTTCATTTGTTGGTTTTCCTTAGACAGCTGGCCTGCATCCTACTGCTGAGCAGATAGAAATGTTTGCATACCATCTCCCTGATGCTACTCTATCAAATCTAATGGTAAGAATCATTAAACCTATAGAAACGTGAGCTTTCATTTTTAAAATCACATAAATGTTACCTTATAATTACTACTTTACTGCAATGCAATGTAATTAAAAAGCCAAGGTGCTGCTTTGTGGGTTTTTTATTAAGCAATTAGACTTTTCTGACTACCAGTGTAGTGACAACTGATGCATTCAGAATGCTCATTGTGTAACCCTTTGTGTCACTAATGACCTGGAAGTCTCCAGGTAATCTTGTTTTGTTTTTAAGAGCATTTGTTACTGCAGCCACTGCTGTTCTCTTGTTTTGGTATTTTAAAAGTATACTTTTTGCTCTGAAGTTTGAGACATGCGCTCAGATATTAAAGCAAAAATAATAGTTTTGGAATCTGCTTCTTGTGGAAACTCCTCAAAACTAAGCTAGTCGTCTAGAATTTTGCTTTTTTTAATCTCAAAGTCACTTTAGATTTTTCCTCTTCTGATCATGTGTACTATCTGTTGAGGCAGTTTCTTCACTAAAGTTTGGACATATGGATTCTATAGAAGCCACTCAATCCCATCATTACTTGTTTTTTTGGATTTGTTCCATCTTACTAATGAATTCACTATAGTGCTCATAGAAGTTTATTTAGGAATAAACTTTTAAAGTATAAATGAAACTTTTAATCCTGCATTTTAAAACAATCAAACAAAAAAAGGACCATGGAGAGTTAATCTTCTAAACAGATTATCAGAATTTTCAACCGTTCACACAGATTTCCTGAGTGTCTCGAGGGGCCACTAAAGTTATTAACTGAGAATACTAAGTTAACTAAGCAAAATGTACAAAGTTAACCTATTATGAAAAAGAGAGTTTTGTGCTATCCAAACAGAGGCCTCATGTAAAACTCATGCTGATAGAATAGCAGTATGTGTTTTAAGCTTCTGCTTTCTAAAAACATCAAAGCTAGTATCCAAGTATACAAATAATCTTTAAACAATTTTTTTCCTTTCAAAGTCTAATTAAATGCCTTATTTAAAATTTTGCTGTATGATACATATCCAGCCAGGCACACACATCAGTGGTTGAATGTATCTGTACTGATAATGTCATACTGGTAAGAACTAATGCTGTGGACACTTTAGATTTTTTTTATTTTTTTTTTAATCTGAAATATGTTTCAAGCACAAGTGGGGAGGAATTTATCTTTATACTCTTTCATCTCAACTCCTGCAAGATTTTAGTTGATCTGTTTTCTCACTACTTTTTCCTGTAATCTCAAAATCCTAAAGTCAACCTTATAATAATTTAATGGTTGAATTATCTACCAAGATAAAAAGAAATCTATCTTGTATTATGCTGCTGACACAAATTTACAACAGTTTAATGTAGAAATAACTGATTTTATGAGAGCATACTATGTGGCTTATTATGTATGCTCTTATCTTACTATATTATATATTTAAGAAGAAGTTGTTTTACTTTTTTAAAGTAGTGTAGCATACCCTCTGTACTGCTACTGAATCTGCATTACAGATGTAATTTTTAAAGGAAATTGTGCAGGGAGAGAACAAACACAACCTATACAAAAATGATTGATTACATTTGAACGGTAGCTTAAAAAAAAACCAAACTTTGAAAGAGCTCATCAAGTATTCAGTTGTTACCATGGCAGTATAAAAGCTGACAACCATCATTTTTGATAATCTTAACCTGAACTTCAACTATTAACAGTATTTTAATTTTTTTCTGAACAGGATATCTTTGTGAGCCTCTCACAAGTGGATGGGCTCTATTTTGTCTGCAATGTTGATGACTTTAAATTTCTAGCAGATATGATTCAGCACATTCCACTAAACTTAAGAGTAAGGTATGTGTTCTGCACAGCACCCATCAACAAAAAACAGCCTTTTGTCTGCACCTCTTTGCTAAAGGTAAGTTCTTCAAATATACAGTTAATTATAATTGACTAGATCAGTCTTAAGCAAATTGGCAGTTTCCAAGTGCATTTTAAAAAGCTCACGTGGAAGTAGAAATACAAACTAGCTGGTGAATTTCTAAAGAATACAACCTTTATTAACTGTTCAGATAAAGGTTTGTAAATGCATTAGCTTTTCACTCTTGGAGCCCAGCTTCCACTGTAGGATGTAAATTAAAACAAACAAACAAAAAAAGTTGTCTAAACTTTCCCTTTATTCACATCACAAAATCCCATAACTTGCCCAGTGGGAATTTCTGAACTAGCAGAGGTCAGGAATGATGTACATATTTAGAGTTGTGTGGTATTAAGCTTTGCACAGCACCTTCTAGCAGTAGCTTGCCTACAACCAGCTAGTGCCATTATTAGTAACTCATTTTTCTCAGCACCCAATTTGTGAATAAAATAGAAGTACTTAAGCTCAACTAGATTAATCATTGATTTTATGATTAAGACTTTAAAAAAAGTGAATTCACATAACTAAGAACTAAATTATGTGACCATATATGATCAATTTCATAGTGTAGTCCTGCAAAGCCTGATTTGAGTAATCTTTAGTCATGTGAGTAGTCCACTGAAGGCGGTAGAAACTACTCATGTAAGTTGGGCTTCGCAGGATCAGGCCCTTGCTCAGTGACTTCCTGTTAATCCATATCAAATGTTGCCACATTTGTTTCACTTTGTTTGGACAAAACACTTTTTCAGAGTAAAAAACAAAAACATTTTTGCTGCATATCATTGAAATGAGAAGTCTCTTATTTGTGTGAAAATACAGATCTATAGTTTACAAATTGGCTAGTGATTTTACTTTTCTCAAATTCTGAGTGCCTCATTTAAGCTACTAAAAAGGGCCTCATCTTCAGAAAATGCTTAGCTCTCACCCTCTGAAAATCAGACCCCTGCCCAGTGTCTGAAATTGGGCACCCAAAATCACTAATCACTTTTGAAATTTTAGGCCATAACTTTTGTGATTGAGTTGTCTGTTGGCAAAACAGCTAAGATTCCCAAGTGTCAGTGATTAATTTCTATTTAAAAAAACAACAACAAAAACTTTAATCTCAGGTTTATATATATATATAAAAAAAAGTGTCCTTGTTACATCAGGGAATAAGTATCCAACATCACTTTCTCAACCTAGAAAAAATAACCTGAAATAAGAGAAGCATTGTTAGGATTCAACAAAACGAACTGGCTGCTGATAGATCTAAGACAATGGGCAAAGCCCAGCTGACCATGCTAGGAGGAGATCATCAAGCCATAAAACTCTGCTCTCATTTTCTGGATAGCCCCATACTTTGCTTCTTAGCTGTGTGTATGGCCCATAACAAATTGTTTTAATGAGGCACAGGAGGGGAGAGATGGCTCCTGGGTTGAATAGTTATGTAAAAAATGTGTGGTAGTTGAAGAAAATTCTGAGCTGCATAAAGTAAAACGTTGTTTGAAATATGTGCAGACAAACTTTAGATCACTTACTAAAATACAGTAGCTGTGAAACCCTCACACTTAGTTGTTCTGATACTTCTGTTCCTTATTCTCCAATAATAGATGCTTGTTTTTAACTTAATAAATAGATTATGAGATCACAAAAGCAGTATTGCCTTGCTAGTCAAACTTCATTCGACATAGTGCTCTGTCATAGACAGAATGTTAGTTCTTCGAGCAATTGCACCTGTCCATTCCACTTTGGGTGTGTGCACGCCCAGTGCACTAGTGTCAGAGATTTTTCCCTCAGCGGTACCCATCAGGGCAGCTTATGTGCCCTTTTCTTCCTCACGCTCCTGTGCGATGATATAAAGGGCAGAGCTGCCCCAGCCCCCCTAAGTTCCTTCTTCCATTTGTGATGGCTGTTGGAGTGTGCTACCTTGTTACTGCAAGTGTTTCCTCTTCTAAATGTTTTCGATTGTATATAGCTAGTACTTGTTAATAGTCTTAGTATAGTGTTTTAGTAGTAGTTCTCATTTTTTCTCTTTTACTAGAATATTTAGTTTACGCTTCAGTTCCCACTGGTTCTGCGTACAGATACCTGGTGCTGGGGCATGTCTTGGTCCCCAGGCTTCAAACCTTGCCATGAATGCAAAAAGCCAAGGCTGTCAGTGACCCACACGTCCATGTGCCTAAAGTGCTTCGGAGAAGCTCACATCAGGGGCAGGTGCCAAATCTGCAGGGACTTTAAGCACAGAACTGAAACAGATGGGGAGGTCAGACTAAAGCATCTTGTGAAGGCAGCCTTTTCCCCACCCTTGGAAACTTCCCGCTCGGAGTGAGCACTGAGCATCTTTACTTTGGTTGGGAGTGCTCCTCCTGTCGTGACAGAGTGTCAATGCTGATCTACTTCTCTGATACGAAAGAAACAACACTGGCAAATGTCATTGAGGAGATTGAGGTCCCTGGCACTGACATTCAGCAGTCAAGCTGCGAAGCAAGATAGAACATGCTCAGTGCTGAGGTGCTGTCTGGTGCATATGGAGGCTCAGGCATGGTCGTTGACTCGGCACTGGTACCAGTGTCATTGAGACCAACATCTAGGGAAGTACCATTTGGCTCAGCAGCAGCAAAAGACTCTCCTGATGCCATCAGCACCTGAGGCATATGCTGCGGCATGCAATCTGCTAAGTCTGTCAGTGCTGGCTTTGCTGGAGGTTCAATTGACACTTCCCCCAGTACTGGCAGACACCAACGAGCACTTGCCAGCCTCTAGAGTTTAGCACCTGATACCACAGGCACCTCTTGACACTCTGGTACTGCCTCATATGGTGCTGTTAAAGGGCAAACAGGCTATGATTTCTCTGGTGCCATCCTTTCCAGTCTCTGGGCACTGCTCCCTGGCACCGAGAGATACCGCACCTTCCTGCTCAAACGACACAGGTTCATTCTCTGAATTGGAAGTTGGATCTTATGTGTCACAGCTGCATTACGTAAGCCATCACTCTACTCCAACGGGTTTTCATCCCTGGTGTCCAGCAGAAGCTCCACATTGGTTGGTTGGTAGGGAGCCTTGGCAGGGGAGAAATGGGGCTCCGGTGCCATATCAACGGCCATATGGAAACCTGTGGGGGTTTCTGCCAACTCCAGATCCTCTCCTTGCTCACCCTCCTCTACACAACGCCTATTGGAGGATGAAGCTTCACGTCAAGAACTGCAAGAAGTCTCTCCCAATAAGGAGCTCCCAAACATGAGCAATCTGCCCCAGTGAATCCCCCTTCAGAGAAATTTCCGGAAGCACCACCTCATCCAGCCTTAGGTTCTTCCTCATCACTCCCAGATGAGGTAGCAATGGTCAGTGTTTCCTCATATCCTGCTGACAATTACATCAGGACCTCCTAAAGAGGGTGGCTTTCACCAAGACATACAGGTGGAAGTAGAGCTCCCATAGATTGGTTGGTTGATATTTTGGGATCTGTGGGGTCTTCTCAAGTGGCATTTCTCATAAATGAGACTATTTTGGAGCCCACAAAAATAGTGTGACAAACACCATCTTCCCTGCTTCCCACTGCTAAAAGAACTGAATGGAGGTATTGCGTTAACTTGCGCCAGGGTCAGTAGGAGTCTACCTCAAAATCAAAGGATGCAAAGAAACTCTTTGTAGGAGAAAAGTTTATTCCACAGCTGGCCTGCACCTCCGGATTTCTAATCAGTGAATATTGCTGGGGCACTGTTTTTCTCCCTCTGGGGCATATTTTTAAAATTTACAGACAAGTTGCCAGAGGATGCCAGACAAGAGTTTTTTGCAATAGTGGACAAGGTAGCCATGGCCTTGCTTCAGGTTGCATTGAATGCTTCAGATTCTACTGCTAGAGCCATTGCATCAGCCATAACAATGCATTAAATGTTCATGGATCCAGTCATCAGATCTTCCTCAGGAGGGACCAACGCAGGGCTGCCCAGAGGATTCAGGGGGCCTGGGGTCTTCCCCCGCCGCCAAATTGCCACCAAAGACCCAGCACTTCGGCAGCGGGTCCCGGGGCGGAAGGACCCCCTGCCTCGGGTCTTCAGGGCACTTCGGCGGCGTGTCCCGGGGCGGAAGGACCCCTGCCGCGAGTCTTCAGAGCACTTCGGTGGCGGGTCCCGGGGCGGAAGGACCCCCCGCCGCCGAAGACCCGGAGCGGAAGAAGCTCCAGGGGCCTGGGCCCCGTGAGAGTTTTCTGGGGCCCCCAGAGCGAGTGAAGGACTCTGCTCCAGGGGCCCCGAAAAACTCTCGGCAAATTGCCCCACTTTCCCCCCCCCCCTCTGGGCGGCCCTGGACCAACGCTCTTTTCGCAGCAAGGAGATGACAAGTTTCACAGCCTTAACGACTCTAGGGCTATGCTGAAGCCTTTGGGTATTTACACTCCTCTCCCAAAGAAGCAGCAGTTTCACCTGCAGCAGTCCTACCAGGATACTTCCTTTATGCCTTATCAGGATGAGACTAGGAGAAAAGGGAAAAGTTACAGGTGGAGACCACCACCACCTCTTTTTTTCTCATCCACTGCGAGCTTGTCCAGACAGCCTGGGAACACCAAACAGTCAGTTTGACAATCTTGGGAAGCACAGCATACAAGGAATTTTGCTATATTCTCAAACCCTGTTTATTTTTCCAACAGGCTATCCCACTTCTTAAGTGCTTGGACCTATATCACTACAGACTAGTGGGCCTTAAACAAGATGGAATTGGGATCTATCCTTCAGTTTATTTCTAGCCCTCGTCCCCAGCCCCATTCCCCATCCCTTTTCAGGGACCTCTCTCAAGAGGAAGCTCTCCTTTGGGAGGTACAGTCTCTCCTCCTGTCGGGAGTCAGAGGAAGTTCCTCCTTTACACGGAGGAAAGGGATTTTATTCATGCTACTTTCAGATTCCAAAGGAAAAAGGAGGCCCCAGGCCCGTACTAGACCTGTGAGAGCTGATGAAATACATAAGGAAAATCAGTTTTCACATGGTCACTTTGGCTTCTGTTATCCCCTATCTGGATCTTGGTGACTGATACGCTGCCCTCGACTTAAAGGGTGTATTTCAATGTGTTACTACGTCAAAGCCCCTGGAGATTCCTCAGATTTATGGTCAACCAATCCACTATCAGCTTGCAGTCCCTGCCATTTGGCCTGACTGTGGCCCCACCTGTCTTTACAAAGCATGGCATGGCAATGGTGGCTGCATTCCAGAGGAAATCAGGAGTACAAGTGTTTCCATATCTGGATGACTAGCTGGTGAGAGGCTGAAGAGTGAGGTGGTGCTGATAAATAAGGAAAAGTCAATCCTTTGGCCTGTTCAGAGAATAGAATTTATAGGCGCAGTCTTGGATTCTTCAGAAGCCAGGGTGTTCCTCTCACAAAGCAGATTCCAGACAATGTTTGGCATTTTGTTAGATCTGAAAGCCCATTCTGCCATGACAGTATGGAACTGTCTCACACTTCTGGGGCACATGGCCTCTTGTATTTACATGGTTTGGCATGCTATAGGCTTTGTCTCAGGAAGGTGCAGGGCTGACTGAGCTTGGTGTATCTCCCAATTTGTCATCCAATGGACATGTTAGTTCAAGTGCTCAAAGAAGTCTTAGCCTCTTTGGACTGATGGATGGACCAACCAATGTATGGGTGGGAGTTCCTTTTGTTCCCCTACAACCTACTTTGACTCTGGTTACAGATGCTTCTGCCTAGGTTGGGGAGTCCACCTGGGAACTCTGCAGACACAAGGTATCTGATCTGTCGAGGATTTAGCTCTCCACATAAATATAAGATAGTTGAGAGCTATTCATCTAGCTTGTTACGCTATTCTCCCCACATCAAGGGAAGGATTTTGCTAGTTCTTACGGACAACACAGCAGCAATGTTCTGCGTGAACAGACACATAGGGACCAACTTGACACTTCTATGCCAAGAGACAATACTGTTTTGGGAGTTTTATATTGCTAGCTTGATCCGCATCAAACTCTCTGACCTTCAAGATGTCCAGAACAGTCTGGCAGATCAGCTGAGCAGATCTTTCACCAGTCACCATGAGTGGTCTTTTTGTCTGGGGGGTTCTCCACATAGAATTGTTTGCAATCTGATAGAACAGGAAGTATCATCAGTTTTGTTCAAGAACAGGGCACAGTCCAGGGTTTCTGACAGATGCTTTCCTATTGTCTTGGAAAGACAACCTTCATGTATGCTTACCCTCTGGTTCCACTCTTTCCCAGAGTTGTGTTAAAAAATCAGATAGGATCATGCTCGCGTGACCCTTGTTGCACCGGTGTGGTCTCCAGCATTGCTTTTCCACTCTACTGTCCCTTTCAACATGGGCTCCATTGACATAAAAAACAGATCCAGATTTGATTTCACAGGACCATGGTCTCCTTTACCCCAAACCTGAGGCTCTCCATCTTACAGCTTGGATGCTCCATGGTTAACACCTCAGGAGTTTAACCTGCAGATTGAATTGGTTGAGAGTCACCCAACGTGGAATGGACAAGTGCAATCACTTGAAGAAAAAACTAACCTGGTGTTCTTTGAAATGTGTTACACATGTTCATTCTATGACCCACCCTCCTTCCCTTCTATATCAGAATCTGTCCAGTAAGAAGGAAATGGAAGGGTTTGGGGGGCAGGTCTACCCTTTTGTCATCGCTCAGCACCACAAGGCAGCAGAGGGTGCATGTGCCACCCCAATGGGTACCACCAAGGGAAAAATCTCTGACGCTAGTGCACATGTAACACCAACAGACCCCGGTCATTGGCGGGCGGGATCGAACCCGGGATCTCTGGAGCTTAGTTCATGAGCCTCTACCGCATGAGCTAAAAGCCAGCTGGCTATTAGCTAAGGCTGTAGAGCAGACTCATTTAACTCTTTCTCTTTAAGTGGTCTCAGTGCCACTAGATGGGACAGAACATCACACCCAGAAGGTGTGTGGGTTACACACACACACTTAAAGTGCAGTGGACATGTACAACATATCTCAAAGAACAACAGCTACAGAGCAGGTTAGTAACTTTTTTTTTTTTTGTATTTGCCAGTATTATGATTTTCCATTATTATACTACTATATCTTTACAATATAAAAACACATATGTCAACACAGATAAAGAGGTTTATATAAATTAATATGTTGTAAAAATACTCAGTTCTTGCTAACAGACTTATACAAGACCCTGTTGAATCTGTTTATTTTCCAGTTTGCAAGGCAGGTTAGTAGAAATGAGCCTTTGACATTTGACTGGCTATGCAGGCATACTAACTGGCCACTGGTCCCACCAAAGAACATCAAGGATCTTGTACACCTTGAAGCTGTTCATGATGTTTTTGACCTCTATCTGTGGTTAAGGTATTGAAACTGAAACTTAAGCTTTATTTTGGTTTTCTCCTAGTATATTTGCAGCTCATGCACAAATGGAAGCCATGTTTTTATGTTGGTGCAAATTTAGCACTATATGGGAGAATGCCACATTGACAGTTAAACAGATTTCTGTAGAACCTACTGATTGTACAACCTGAGCAGATGCAACAGTTGTACTGTCAAGATCCTCTCTGATGATGAGGCAATGTATAATATGATACACAAAGAAGAGGCATATGGGTGGGAGCGGATAGGTGGTCACTTATATACCACAAAATAGTAAGACAGCAGCTTGATCTCTACTTACTCCATTGACCTACAGCAGTTCTTATATTGGCAAATTTAAAACATTTTTTTCTTTCAGTTACCGATTTATGGACATGTTCCTAGATGCCAGCCTCGTACGGGACATCCAGAAAGAACTAGACAACATTATACAAATTGGTGTGCGCAGCATTACAAGGCTTATCAGAGCTTCACAAGCTACTTCTCTTTCTGGTGCTATAGCTGTACCAGATGACTTTCCTCTTCAGAGAACTGAAGTTAAAGACAGGATGTTGAACTTGGAAGATCTTCCAGCAGCAAACCAAGAGCAATTCTCAAGTGCCACAAAGGTACTAGGACAGAAGAGAATAAGGGGATCTAAAGCTTTGGGCTATAAACCTGCTGAAGTACAGTCGAATATGAAAAGTCACCGACAAGAATCTCTTGCTGCCAGACTAGTGCGTGAAGGACTCCTTACCCAAGAAATGCTGAAACAGCTGGAAAGAGAGTGGCAGGTTCACCACAATAACAATGGAAATTTCCAAACTGGAACAAAAGATGATCAGAATGGTTCAAAGGGGACAGGAAACAAGAAGTGAAATAATGACCTAATTCCATTTAATTTTTGTTCATAGAATAAATACTATTTTAATAACTTTTTCTGGCATCTCTGGATTACACTGGTGCTGTTGCATTTTTTCCCCTTGTGGTTAGTTCTGTGAAGCAAATATTCAGAGATGGAGTCTTGTAAGCTGAAAGGTTATTTTATTAATTCTGCTTTTGTTGACTTGTTATGCACTTTCTCACAACCACGACATTCAGCATAAGAAATACTGTGTGTTCCTATATGAAAGTTTGAACCTAAAACATCCTTACAAAATACACACGTAAACTGTTTTTACCATAATGGTCAGGTATATTTCCTTAGTAATGAATTAGCTAATCATTCCACACCTTTGTATAGTACATAGTTCAACAGATAAGTGCTATAAATGCTAATATAGAACTTCATAGGAAATCAGATTAGAATCTCATGCCTTTCAACCTTTGCCTTCCCTGAAAATCTGAAGTAATCAGGTGGAAAGCATTTATCTGTTAATGTCCTAGATGTGGGCAATTTACAGTATTTCTCTCTCACAGAAATTCTGGAGGAAAGGTCATAGCCCTTTTAAGTTCTTTCTATCTGATGGCTTCTAGGGAAAAAATTGATACATTAAAAACATTTATTTTTACCCTGGGGAAAATCTAGACATGAACTTATTCAGGCAAAGCCAAAAATGTTATACTGTAAAAATACGACATTGTGAATAGGTGGTTTTGTGGTGCTAGCTGTAAATTCCCCGAATTGCTTTCTTAATGCTGTGTCTTTGAGTACAATCAAAAATCTGTATATTTTCCCTGACATTTTTTACATTCCCTTCATGAAAGGCGATGTCTGTGCTTGGAGCCAGGGGCTCCCATTGAGTTAATGAGCTAAAAATAATAGTGTAGCCGTGGTAGCATGGGCAGCTGCGAGTTGCCCTCTGTGCAAACCTGCTGGGGCCCTGTGGGTACATATTCAGGGTCGATAGTCCCTGCCGCCACTGCTTGTGCTACCGTGTACAGTATTTAAATACTGTAAATACAGCTACTATTTTGGCACGCTAGCTCAGTGAGAGCTAATGCGAGTATGTCTACGTGAACTGGAATCATACTCCCAGCCCCAAGTGTAGAGGTAGCCAAAGTGACTCTGTTCTTCTGTGTGTTATAAAGTATTGTATTTCTTGTTTAATTTCAAGATCATCCTTCATAATTCTTAATTGTTGGGGGAGGAAGTAAAATACATCATTCCAGATCAACTAAAAATAGAGAGAGTGCAATGCAATGTGCAGTGCACTTAGACATCCATGACCTCTGTATATCTGGTACGCCGTTAAGAGAAGTTTACCCAGCTAGCTTAAAATTGGAAAATTGGCTGTTTAGTTTGATCTTTCTTCAGTTTGTTGTTATCTGGCTAAGCTTGTCACAAACCCTGTTTTGACCGTTTTTTTTAAAAAATGGAGTTAATCACTACATGATATTTCAAGCAATTTGTAGAAGGATGCTCTTGCCCTATTGCACATGTTCATCAGCATTCTAGCCCTGATCACTAAATTAGTTTGATTTGGATAATTTTAAGGTGATGCTCTTGATCTCTGGCCTTTCTTCAAAGACACCAACCAAGTGTGTTTAGAGGCTGAAACGACTTTTGTCCGAAGAAGTGATCTTCAGCACTGGGGCATGTTGTAATGGCTGTGGGAAGGAAGCTACACTGTTTCTGCTGCTGTGCTTGTTTTGTGGAGAGGAGTTGTGGCACTTTCAGATGTTAGAGCTCTTCCCATCAATTTTTGCAAACTTGAAAGCAAGTTTGAACTTCCTTTTAACTGATTTGACTTTCTAAAATGTCTGGATACAAACCTACACTGATGGGGTTAAAGGTTTAATTTGCACCCAGTTGTATCGTATTAAGCTCTAGTTGATATTGAGTACAGCAGAGTCCACAAGCTTCTGTGTGGAAACAAGCATTGTGTCAGCATGCAGCAGTTTGAAAGCACTTGTTTCTTTTACTTAGCTACTTCCAGTGCATTATATGTACCAGCCCCAGAGTAAGTATTCGATTAGGCTTATGAAATATATGTAATTGTTTTCCAAGTTCATGTAACTTTATTTTATTTACAAAGCTAAACAGCTGTCTGACAGATTATGGCAAAGGCTTTCTCTGGACTCTTGTTTTGTGTTTAAAAAAAAAAAAAAAAGGATGATCTCTCTGAGGCTTGAATTCAGAATGGTTAGAATTTGAGTATTTGATGTGCAATGGTGAAGAGTGAAAACCACTGACTTTCATACAGACCGTTCTGCACCCCCTGGTACGCTGTTGTGGAGTTCTCTGACCACTTGCAAATCTATGCTTTTTTAAGTTTTAGGCTACAGACTTCAGTCCAAATTTTAAACTTCAGTTCAGAACAATATGTTGTATAATGCTAACGCTCCCCTCCCTGCTCTCAACCATCATGGGTATGGCACACAGAAAACCCACATTCCTGCTATACTCCCTGCTTCCATTATGTTTTGATAACCAGTTTATCCTTTAATTGTTCACAAGGCTGCTTTTAAATGTATATTTTTAGCAAGGAAAGGCTTCATTTGGGTACTTGGAGGAGTAAGCTGAAATCTTGTGTTTGAGCAATAGCCCGTCTAATGAGAAAACAGCTAAGTAACTCTACAGCATTCTTTTGGTATTTTGCTGAGATTAGCACTTCAGTTTAATTCATTGCTTGTTCCCATAGTGACTCCATAGTAACTGTTGTAAGAGCTCTAAAATTTATTCAGGCATTTCGAGGGCTGGTTTTCATAAAAGAAAGTTTTCTTTTCTTCTGAGCTAATGGCACTGTTGCCATTAGATCTAATTAACATTGCTGTCAAATTGGCCTCACATGGTATGATCAAAACTGATGTTGCAAAGCTACATCAGGAACACATTTTTTAACGGGTCTAGTTTGCACAAAACAAGAACGCTTCCAAATGGCCGGAGTCTAGTGTTTTTGTGCATGGAGCCTGTGCTGTGTGCTCCTACGTTGTGAAAGTTCAACACGCTTTTCAGCCGACACTTTTAAAGGAATAAAAGCTTTAAAATGTAAATTGCAATTTACACTGTACTTGCCTTCAGTTGGAAGAGCCACTTTAAGCAACTTTGTTTCTGAAGACACTGTTCCTAACCCAACTTGACCTTTCCATTCTTACACTGTTTAAAGGAGATGGAGGTTGTGTAGAAGTTAGGGTAAGAGGTTTTTTTCCCCCTCTCTTGCTGGATAGGGGCTTCCAGGTGTTTTCGTTGTTCAGTCTCTCTGACGATGTCTTAAGTACACATTTTATCTTATTATTTTGCAGCTTGGTGCTGCTAATGGTTATGTCTAAAGAGAACCTTAGACAAAACTGAACTTTGTGCAATTTGTCCTCACTAATGCATATATCCAATATGGTAGTGAAGGTGAAATACATACTTATCTCCCACTTACTGAAATCTAAATGAGAGCTTTAGAGAATTTGACATGGGGTGAAGCCAAGTGATGACTGTTCACTTCCCTGATACTGTTATCGCTAAACTCCAATGTGCAACTAAGATTGGACTCCTGAAGCTGAGAATGGAGCGTTTGCTTTGGAGAATGGTGCACCAGATAAACTAATAAAACTCACCCTGTCAGAAAATAGTGTGCTGGAGGGGTGAGTGGGGCATAACATCAAAGTAGTTTGAACAAGTTTAATAAATTAAGCTATTAGAAAGAGTTGCCACGCCTGGTAAAACCAAGTCAGGAGAAACTTAATATTGCCCCCAAACCCAAAAAGTCTTTAGAAAGGTCACTTTTTTCCATCAAAGTTTGCCCGTCCCGCGGCTACTGGATAAATTTATTTCGCCCAGATTTGAGCTCATTCGTACATGGTATTTTGTTGAGATGAAACTCAGGGAAGGGGGGAGGGGTTAAATTTTTAAAAAAAGGTTTTGTAGCTTTTTTTTGTGTGTACCACATATGAAAAATAGCTGAGCTGTCAATCATTTGAGAAACTTCAAATGAGATTTATCTGAAAATTGTAGTGAGATTTAGGACACAGGAGCGTTTGGGGAAAAGCATATTTGGGGACGTATTCATTGGCAAATGAGAAACGGTAGTGATCCATTGGTCTCCAACAGAAGGTCCTGATCCTGAAATTAGATCAATATGATTGGAGACCTGAGTCCATGCAGAGTTTGTGATTGTAGAGTTGGGGCTTCAGATTGTAAGTTCTTCAGGGCAGGGCGTCTCTCTCTGTTCATGGGCAGTGTCTCGCACCCTGATTGGGTAATACTAGCCATGACTGCAGTAGAAATAATAAATAATAAGTAATAATTATAATGGATACTGAATGACTGCGGAGACCTAGGCTTTCATTTGTATAGAGCTTTCTTTGGTCTTAAATGTAAAATGTATGCAAGTAAGACTGCGTGTCCTTACCCCAGGCACTCGACAGCTACACTCTTCCTCTCCAGTAGCCTGAGCTCCTACCTCAACTACCTATTCCTGGCATTTTACCACCTTTTCCCTATACTCTACCAAAGAGAGAGACAGCACTGGAATCCACATTCTCCATGCTATGGCTTACATCAGCATTGCCACCAGGGGAAACTGGGTTAATACGTACCCTTAGCGCATGTTTAAACTTTCCCATGATTTCCTGGGGAAATGATATCCCACTGAAGGGAGAGTCTCATGGAAGGCATTTGAGTGCTGAGATGACACTGTGGGATGAACCCACTCCACCACATTTGAGGGAAGAGGAAGTGGCTATCCCCTACCCTAGCACCAGGCCTCTCCTTCCACCAAAAGCTTTGTCCCAAGGGGGTCTGCTCAGAGGCAGCAGGCTGTAGATGCTGCTGTACATCTCCAGTGAGAAAATCTTAGTCAGCTCCCCCCAGCAGGGAGTGTGTAGCCTTTAGCACTCTGAGTAAGAGAGGCTGGCAGGCAGCAGAACCATCACCAGCATCTTCTGCCTGTGGGAGGTTGGTGTTAACAGGTGTTTCCTTTGCTGTAGAGGCAGGTGTTGGAATGTTTTCGAGGCATGCACACCTTTGTTAAACGCTCTCCATCCTGGTTATGAGGATCTTACCTGATGGTCTTTGACTGTAAGGTAATTGCATGCTGGATTGGAGATGATCATCCACCTTAGAACACTCCATAATTCCTCAGGATGTGGCTGCAAAGGGAGTATTACAAAGATATAAAAGTCATGTTGTGATGCTTTATGATCTGAAAGTGGGAGGGAGGGGTTGTAACTGGCTTGTTGGATAAAACACTGCTATATTTAATATGTATGAACAAGCAACAAACCATGATACAGGTAATTGAAGCTGGTATATTCATTTGGGCCTCAGTTGTCATTTGCACTAATGTCACTACACCACTCTGGCCAGAGTAGTGCCAATTTGTCTTATTTTATTTGTGTTGAAAAATCAATTGAATGGAAACAGTAATTTTCCTTCTTTCCTCACCCTCCTACTTATCCAAAGCAAGGATGCACTGAAAGCCTGTGATTGATTGAACTCACTATCAGAATGAAACTGACAAATACCACTTGATTAACAAAATTTGTCTGTTTGGTAATTAAAATCTTTGAGACCCTTTTCATGTGACATTTATTTATATTCCTAATGAGAGAGTGAAAATTAAAGCTGTATTAGACACACAATGAGCTCTGGAACAAAGAGGAATGGAGTTTAAAAGGTGATGCTCTCAATTTAATTGGCCAGCCAGGAATGTGACTCAAATGAGAAAAGTACATAATGAGTAAAGAGACAGGTCATCTGTGTGTTAGTACTTACTAAAAGATGAATCTGGGAGAAATGAACCATGATCTCAGGCTGGCAAGGTGTTTAAATTTTATTTTTTTAAGTGAAAGGTCTAGTTTAGAAATACTCTTATTTACAGCATGCTCATCTTCTTCTTTGCATTTCAGTTGGCTTTTCTGTTTTCATCTTGTTTCTAGTACTTATTTGACAAAAACGTTAAAAGCTAGCGTTACGGTTAAATTCAGCCCTGACGTCAACAGGTGCCTCTCTCAATGAGAGCTGCACACCTTAAATTATGATTGAATTTGTCTCTGAGTAAGACTGAGTCTAATATTAAAATTGTCCAGCTGCCAAATGGGCCAAATTTTTCCCTTGCATATGCAGTTCTGAGGACATACGTCTTAAATTTTGTCACCACAAGCAGCCAGAGACGACACATAACTGTTGATTGCAGGGGGAGGGGTACAATTTAAAGGTTCTGGTGGTATGCAGCAGGGTTCAGGGCAGGGCATATAAGCCCTGGCAGAAATGGGGGGGGCACATGACCCCACATTCCCGCACCCTCCACGCATTGACAAAGGGAGAATAATGTGTGCAAGTTGGGAATTGTAAGGGGGTAAAACTAGGGGCAAATGTTGCTTGGCCAGGGTGAGTGTGAGTGCTTACTGAGACGAGCCCCAGAGAATAATGTGTGTACCAGAAACTGATATACATCTGATTAAGAAACACCGGTTTGTCTCAACAACTGGAATGCTAACCAGATGAAAGAAACATCCTGAATTCCAACAGCTCTGCATAACTTTCTAAGTGATCTAAAGTTCATTGAAGCAGCTTGTGTTTGTCACATTCTTGTGGAAGTCTGTCAAATGCTGCACAAGATGGTGCTGGGTTAAGCAAAGAGCATTGCATAGTAACTGGATTGTTAAGTGGTAAAAATTCCTGAATGGGCCAATACACATCATTTCCCCCCCCTTCACCTTGGCGGCTAGCCAGATGCTTACTATTAGACAATAAAGTGTGTACCGGGGAAGGGAGGGACTGGCTGGGGGTGGGGGGGAGAGAGAGAGACAGACTGAAGTTTAATCATTGAACCAACCAAACTGAATGGATTAAGTCCTGGACTTGATTTCACAGGAGCTCTAATATCTCACTCTGGGAAAATGGCTTTGTTGAAGTATTTTTTAACACTTAGCTCATGAATGAGATCTGCTACTTTGGAATTAGTTATTCACAGCAGCTTTGTCACCACTGAGACACCAATAAGCTTCAAGAAAATGTTTGCTGTGCATTTATTAGCTTTTTATTTTACAAAACTAAAAGAAGATCAAATCAAAAAGGTAAGGTCCAAATTTATTTGTTGGTAAGATTGATGTGGGTTACAGGAGAGCAGAGACTATTTTCCTGTATGAGCAAAAAAGAGTGTGGATGCGGTGTAGTATGCTCCTGGCAAAGAGGTGGAGATCAAAGGGTCGGTAAATCTTTGGACTTTAAAACAGTCCTATTTTCCTTTAGTCTTCAGATCTGATAAACTTAGAATAGCGCTAGGAAACAAAACTCTCTACATAGTGAATGTGTAAATAATCTTCAATAAGGGAAGACTACAATGTTCGCTCTGAGGCTACTTTTTAAAAATGTGCAAAACCAAAGTGCTTTCCGGCATACTGCTGTAGTGAAGCATAGTATGAGAAACTTGCACTCTTGTTTGGTTGCATTATCACTTTGATTTAGACAATGAGGTTGAGGTTTTCAAAACTGAGGAGGGGTCTGAGTCAAAGTTCACTGAAACCAATGAAAAAACACCCATTGTCCTCAGCGGGCTTTGGATCGGGCCCCAGGGCATTTGGACACACAACTCCTGTTCATTTTAATGGGAAAGTTTTTTATATCCAGATCTTCTATCTGGCTTTGAAAATCTCAGCCAAGATGTTTGATTATTGTTAATTAAAACTCAGATTTGTAAACATTGAAGTCCTAGACAGACCAGACTTTAAGCTTTTGATGTGCGAACAAACTAGCTGATGGTGCCCTGCCTTAGGCACACAGCAGATAGCGAAGTCTAGTCTCTTGGCAAAGCGCTGGTATGTGGGGCTAATGGCACTGCAGCATAAAACCCTCACACACTGCACGCTCCTTGAGTTAATCTTCTGCATCTCTGTTAAACCCCTGATTTCCCACCTCCTGACCTAACACCACCTCACCCTCATGTAGTGGCCACCTGTCTCTGGTGAAGAGGGATCTACACTACACTCCCTTTGGGCCCTGTCATTGCCACTCTCTCTAATGAGCTGGAAGAATGGCTGTTAAGATACATGAGCAAACCAGAAGCAAGAGTAGGCTGTTAAGCAAAGGAGTAAGAGGAAATGAGCCAAGATCCCCATGAGTGACATGAGCCCCACCACTGGGCTAGTCCAGCAATAGAACAAGGTTGGATTTCCCCCCCTCCCCCCTCCAGAAAAATAGAGCGCCTTCTGCTGGTAGGGCTTGCTGGGTGCTCTCTCAATGTCCTTCCTTTTAGAAAGAGGATGAGTGGACATCGCAATGGGTAACATGCTGCCCATATCTTAACAAGCAGCCCTAACTCTCAGGTTTTCCCCTCGGTCTGTGATAAACCTCAGTTTGTGTTCCAGCGTTTTTTCATGATCATAACTAAGGAAGCAAGCAACGGCACTTGGAACAGCATGTTTCCTGGAATTATGTTTAATTTTTTTCCTGAAAAATACTCTGAGTTTATTGATGTACAATTTTAATGGAAGAGTCAAGCCATTGTTGGGTTTCTGGGAGGGACATTAAAAAAAAAAAAAAAAAAAAGGCAGCCTGCCACTTGCTGCAATCACAGCCAACCACTTGGAAGTATTTTTATGGAGCCCAGATATAAGCTGTCTCTGGTACGGCTGATTTTTCATTAACCAAAGAAGTGGGGAGACTCCAGAGCCCTCCTCAGCTCATCACTGCTACAATGACACTTTCACAGGAAAGGCAAGACACTGAACACAAGGGTTGTGTTGGTCCAATGGGATGAGAGGGAGCTGGTTAGATAGAATTTTACTTGCTATAGAGATTTTCCTGATCTTATGAAGGTCCCTATCTTTATAATCAAACCACTTAATGGTATGACCTTGCTTTGGTTGTAAAGCAGTTTAGAGATCACAGGAGGCTCTGCTTGGTCTTTCTGGAATGTTTTGTTTTGAAGGGCTCCCTTATCTTAAGTGCAGATGCTCCTAAAGGGTTTATACTTGCCCACAGTCTGCTGCTAAACAAGGGGATTGTCCAAACTGAGCCTGAGAATGCAACTAGAATACACATTAAGCCTAACGAGCACGTACACACACACACCTTAATTTGTTTTTTCTAAAGGCAGCTGATGATCAGGGGGTGACCTCTGCAAAAGGAGAGATGTAATAACTTTTTGATCACTATTCAGATAGTTCTGTCACAGACTTAGCAGCCTCTCTGGAGAAAATTGTGTGTGAGAGAGAGAGAGAGAGAGATGGGAGTGCCTTAGAGAACTTGCCCTTTCCCTTTATCTTAAAATATATTTCAAAAATATGTTTTCACCAATCTCTCGTTTAGATGATAAATTTCTAAATTTATTCCCAGGGTCGTGGCTGCACCTGATAGATGAAAACCCAGATAAGAAACAGGCAAATCTATGTGCTTTGGATAATTTTGGCTCATTGGTTTTAAATGGGACTGTGAATGAGTCATTTAGTTTCCAGAAATGGTCCATGCAAATATCGATATCTGGCGATAGAACAGGCCAATCTATCCCCACTTCCATTTAAATGAAACTGCCTCTTAGTGGCTCACCATTATTTTACCATGACTTGCTGTACAAGCACTCCCCAATCTCCACTGTTGAACCCCTTTCATGGCCAATGGCCAGGAAACACCTCAGACAGCTAAAGTAGGGCTGCAGTTTAAAACAGACAGCTCCAAAGATGGAAAAGAAATTAGCCTATGGTTCCCTATCGACCTGCTCCTCTGAGGAGTGGAGCACACTCAGCTCCCATTGGCCCAGTGCTCACAATTCCAGGCGTCATTCAGCACCTCACAGCACTAGGTCCTATTTAAATCGTATGGTTATGCTGCCATAGGCAAGGCTGAGATGGCCTTTGGGTACAACCCACCTGTGCTGTAATCAGTGACTTACCTCTGTGGTACAAAAATATGTAACTTAGCAAGGTAAGTTGGAAATGAATGTTAGAAGCTGGAGAGGGGTGGGGGAAGGCTTAGCACACTTGTTGATTGACTGTTCAGAAAAGCCTGGATTTGACTGGGCAAGGAGAGTGAACCTTCACCCTGAAAATGGTGCCTCCCACTGAGA
The DNA here is from genome assembly GCF_028017835.1 of Emys orbicularis. Classification (NCBI taxonomy): domain Eukaryota; kingdom Metazoa; phylum Chordata; order Testudines; family Emydidae; genus Emys; species Emys orbicularis. The sequence goes on along the minus strand of NC_088689.1, from coordinate 45,001,245 downwards.
GCCGAGGAACGGTGGAAGTGTCGGAGTGGGAGGGGGCTTGATCCTCTACAGCTTTGCCAAGCCCTTTCTGTGTATAAACAGACTTCTGCTTGTAATACTGTGCCATCACTCTGACAGCTCTGCACAAGTACAGAAACGTGGTGCCAGCACCAGCTTAGCTTACAAACCATCAACCCTGGTAGAATTGGAAGGGATGCTGCAAAAGAAGGGAATCTATATAAACAAATGACAGATTCTTCCTTTGCTGTCAGGTTTCAGAGTGGTAGCCGTGTTAGTCTGTATCAGCAAAAAGAACTAGGAGTACTTGTGGCATCTTAGAGACTAACAAATTTATTTGAGCATAAGCTTTCGTGGGCTAAAACCCACTTCATCGGATGCATGCAGTGGAAAATACAGTAGGAAGATATATATACACAGAGAACATGAAAAAATGGGTGTTGCCATACCAACTCTAACAAGACTAATCAATTAACATGGGCTATTATCAGCAGGAGAAAAAAAATTTTGTAGTGATAATCAGGATGGCCCATTTCCAACAGTTGACAAGAAGGTGTGAGTAACAGTAGGGAAAAATTAGGAAGGGAAATAGTTTTTACTTTGTGTAATGACTCATCCACTCCCAGTCTTTATTCAAGCCTAATTTAATGGTGTCCAGTTCACAAATTAATTCCAGTTCTGCAGTTTCTCGTTGGAGTCTGTCTACAACCTATCCTGAACAGGGCCGGCGCCAGCTTTTCTGCCACCCCAAGCGGCAAAAAAAAAAAAAGACGAGCAGCGGCACTTTGGCGGCAGCTCAATCGCGCCGCTTCTTCGGTGGCAATTCGGCAGCGGGTCCTTCACTCCTTCTCTTCCTCTTCAGCAGCACTTCGGCGGCAGCTCAAAGAGGGAGAGGGAATGAGGGACCTGCCGCCGAGTTCCCACCGAAGACCCGGATGTGCCGCCCCGATACCAGACGGAGTGCCGCCCCTTTGTATTGGCTGCCCCAAGCACCTGCTTCCTACGCTGGTGCCTGGAGTCGGCCCTGATCCTGAAGGACGATCCCTCACTCTCACAGATCTTGGGAGACAGGCCAGTCCTCGCTTACAGACAGCCGCCCAACCTGAAGCAAATACTCACCAGCAACCACTCACCACACACAAAAAAACACTAACCCAGGAACCTATCCTTGCAACAAAGCCAGTTGCCAATGCTGTCCACATATCGATTCAGGGGACACCATCATAGGACCTAATCACATCAGCCACACCATCAGAGGCTCGTTCACCTGCACATCTACCAATGTGATATATGCCATCATGTGCCAGCAATGGCCCCTCTGCCATGTACATTGGCCAAACCGGACAGTCTCTACACAAACGAATAAATGGACACAAATCAGACGTCAAGAATTATAACATTAAAAAAACAGTAGGAGAACACTTCAACCTCCCTGGTCACTCAATTACAGACCTAAAAGTTGCAATTCTCCAACAAAAAAACTTCAAAAACAGACTCCAACAAGAAATTGCAGAACTGGAATTAATTTGCAAACTGGACACCATTAAATTAGGCTTGAATAAAGACTGGGAGTGGATGGGTCATTACACAAAGTAAAAACTATTTCCCCATGCTAATTTTTCCCTACTGTTACTCACACCTTCTTGTCAACTGTTGGAAATGGGCCATCCTGATTATCACTACAAAAGTTTTTTTTCCTCCTGCTGATAATAGCCCACATTAATTGATTAGTCTTGTTAGAGTTGGTATGGCAACACCCATTTTTTCATGTTCTCTGTGTAATATATATCTTCCTACTGTATTTTCCACTGCATGCATCTGATGAAGTGGGCTGTAGCCCACGAAAGCTTATGCCCAAATAAATTTGTTAGTCTCTAACATGCCACAAGTACTCCTCGTTCTTTTTCCTTTGCTGTGTTAGTCAAACCAGTGTGAGCACCTGGGTAGATACTCATATTTTGGTTTGTGTGACTTATTTTAGTTTCTCTTAAGCTGATTCCTAATCAATACAAGTTGATTGGAATGCAGAGGGATGGGGTGCCTAGCCTGGAGGCATGGTGGACATGGGATTGGGGACTGTAATGAGCAACCGAGGGGGATGAGTGGTATGTAGAGCGAAGGAGGGGAACTGGAATAGGGAGCTGAGTGGTGTGGGAACACTAACTGGGGCTAGAGGGGCCAGATGTGGGGTGGGGCAGAGGGATGAGTGCAAATGTAGCAGGAGAGGGGCATAAGCACCTGTAACCACTAGAACACACTCCCGTCAGAATCTGGAATAGTATCAAGGGTTTGTGAGTCAGCATTCTTTTGCAGTCAGCAAATATCTATGAACTCCACTGGCGAAGCGTGTGGCTCATCTTCTAGTGACTGGCCCACAGAGAGGATTCCAACCTACTACTGCTTTCAGTTACTCTGTTAGGACAGGTGGTAGAGATCTGTGCAGTGGTTCTAATGATTCTAACCCTGCTAAAGATCCATGTGGGTGTCAATATGATGCATAGAGTTTTAATTGTGTTCACATACTATTTTTTCCACAGGACCCTGTTCTCATTCAGTGAACAGGATGGCTGGGGCTCTGGGAGTGAATTAGCAATGTGTAGTGAATGAAGCTGTTGTCTGTAGGACCCCTGCCTCATTTGTTGCAGAAATTGCAAAAGGTGTCTAGTGAATGAGACAGAACAGTGGAGGGAGACAGGGGCCTGTGTCATGGTTAAGGCTGTTGAATGCCACACCAGAAAATAGAATTCTATCCCTGCCTGTGCCACCAAGTTCCTGTGTTATGCTGGGCAAGTTATTTAAACCAGGCTCTTCACAGATGGCCAATAACTGTGTGTGCACCTCATTTTCTGGGTGCCTGACTTGAGACAATCAGGTCTGATTTGCTGAACAGTCACAGCTGAAACTGAAGTCAATGGGAGCTGTGCTCCGAACATAGTACTATAAAATTCTAAAAGTCAGGCCATAGGCATCTCCTATTGGGGCACCTGAAATTAGTATACTCTTGACCTTAATCTCACTGTGCCTGAGTTTCCCATCTGTAAAATAGGGACTGGTAATGCTTCACCTCACAAGAGTTAAGTGAAGATAGATTTATTAATGTTTGTGAGACAAGGTGGGTGAGGTAATATATTTTATTGGGCCAACTTCTGTTGGTGAGAGAGACAAGCTTTCAGGCCATGCAGAGCTCCTCTTCATGTCTGGGAAAGGTACTCTGAAGGTCAGAGCTAAATGCAAGGTGGAACAGGTTGTTTAGCATAAGTAGTTAGCCACATTTTAAGGGACCTTTCAAGCTAGAGTGGCCTCTTAACACCTCTGCAGTCCTGGGACAAGAAGAGGGGGTTAGTGGGTTATGGATTGTTATAATAACCCATAATTCCAGTGTCTCTGCTCAGTCCATGATTTTTAGTGTCTAGCAGTTATGAATTTAAGCTCCCAGGCTCATCTTTTGAAAGTGAAATGTTTTCACAAAGTGATCACTCTGTCTGAACTATCAGTCCTTGTTCTGAACAACACTGTAGCATTTCAAGTGTAGACACGCTATAAGTGAGTAGCGTCGATTCTTTGCACTGAATGAAGCAGGGGACCATGGGGAATGAATAAAGTATATGATCATGTAATTAAAGATGGTATCATAATGCATGTGTAGAAGAGAGCTGAATTAAAGTCGCACAGACAATCTTAATTTTACCATTTCCTAATTTCTGAGTGCTTGACTTTGCAGCCTGAATGTTCTGTTTATGTATTACATAGAAAGAACTACATTAAGTGTACAAGGAAAGTCAATAGAAGGTTGGATTGAGATGACATTTAAAGATGCATCCTTTCAAATGATCAGATTTTTTTTAAAAGCCACAAACTTTCCCCTTACATACTTGGTAAGGATTTGATCACACCACTCAAGTAGCAAATATAGGCAAAAGATATAGGTGTGCTTGGCTGGATGTGAGCAGCTACAGGAGACCAGGTAAGCATTTAAAAAGGGTGGTGCTGGTGATAGGGAGAGATGGGGAGTTTGCAAAGTTGGGTACAGGACTAGCTAATAGCACCAGTAACACCTAATTCTTCTGAAAGATTCACAAATCTATTCAAGTGTAAGTAATTTTTGACTACTGTTTGTGACTCATGAATTGGTGAATCAATTGGTCCTGGGTGGGGAGAGTTAAGTTCTCACAAAGTCCTGGTCTACGCTTAAAATGTAGGTCAACCTAACTATGGTGCTCAGTGAAAAATCCATACCCATGAGCTTCTGGTGTAGGGGCAACTAGGTCAATGGGAAGAATGCTTCCATCAATCTAGTTGTTGTTGTTCAGGGAGATGTTTTTCTGTTGCTGCAGGAACACCGTCTTCTGTTGCTGCAGATGGCGTCTACGATACAGTGTTATGCCAGCATTGCTATAACGCTGTAGCTATGCCGCTGTAGTCCCTGTAATGTAGACATGGCTAAAGTCTTTATTCCTGTTCAGTTCTTTGTTGCCCAAACACATGTATAAAGGAGGGGAAAAATTGCACAAAACAGCTGATTTCTGGTTAGAGCAGTGTAACTCCAAGACTTGGGATCTTCCATTGAACAGGCCAGACCTTTTCTGATGGACAAATAACTAATATTTTTTTGTGACAGTATTTTACTAGTAGTGGGTTAAACTTCTTTACAAATAGATTTTATAGGTTGAAGCATTTCTTATATAGGCCATCCTCCTTCTGACACTGAAGTCCATGAAAATTTAGCTATTGGTTTCAATGGGGCAGGACCAGGCTAACCCTATGTCATATGACTATAGCTAATGTCATAGAAAATCTAATCGAATCAGAGGATCAGGGTAAATAACCATTTTACATGTATGTAGGGTGCTTAACTTCAAAGCACTTTATAAACATTTAACTATTTCTCCGACCTCTGAAAGTTAGGTACGTACAATCATCTCCATTTTACAGATGTACATTGAGGCAGAGTAGTGAAGTGAGTTGCCCAAGGTCATTCAGAAGTCAGCGGCAGACTTGGGATTAGAATGTAAGAGTTCCTAGTCCTAAACTCTGTGCTCAAGACACTGCACCAAACCCTTGTGATTAGTGGTTGTATATAGGAAGCATTTTCTGCGTAACTGGACACTAATGATGGTGGGAGCATCGGAGAAATCCTGCTCTAGTGACTTCTAGTAGAGATAAATCATCCCTTATGTACTTTATTGTAAACTCTTTGGGGCAGGGACTATCGTGTGTGTGTGTGTGTGTGTGTGTGTGTGTGTGTAATACCTAGCACAATAGGGTCCTGATCCTAGGCCAGGGTCCCTAGGTGTTATCTCATCATAAATAATATTCTGAATGTCCCGATTCAGGTTGACAGGTTCCTTTACCACATGCATCTTTCTGATGATGTATTACTTGACGTGATGACGCGCTTCCAAGCAGAGATGGTGAAGGGCCTGGAAAGAGATGCACACCCAACAGCTGCCGTAAAAATGCTGCCAACATTTGTACGGTCGATTCCTGATGGGTCCGGTGAGTGATCCTGGTGCATTATTACTTTTTCTTTGGTTTAAGGAATTCATGGATTACAACAAAGTATGTCCAGGCATCTTGGATTTGGAATTTGGAGATCTGTAACAGTCTCAACTTGTGTGGATGGGTGGGAGCCATCCCAGAGTGTCCCCTTGTGTCCTAGGGTGGCCCTGCAGGTTCTATGTCCTCAGTTCCCTCTTGGTTCTTTGCAATGGTTAATAACTCTTGACTCTTAAGACCAGAATCTTTACAATAAGATTCCCTTCTGTGGGATCTTATTTATTCAGTCTTTTATCAACTACAGCTCCTTTGGCCCCACAGTCCTAGCCCTTTGTCTCACTACTTTAGGAGTCCCACATCCCTCCTCCCAGGGGCATTTGTGATATTCCAAGAGAGATTCCACTCCTTGACACAGGAGTCCTGGGGCCCAGTGGCTTTCGGTCCTTCTCAGGCTCTCTCCAGTCTTTCCTGGGCTCCTTTCTGGGTGCTCCTGCTCTCCAGTGAGCATCAGTTCTCAGAGCTTGCTTCCTCATCTGGTGTCTTCTCTCTCCCACCAGCCAGGCCTCTCCCTTTTTATCCCAGAGGCCTAATTGGGTCACGTGACCCATTTTCTCTACCTTGGGAGGTGATTTAACTGTCACAGTTGGGGCTGAAGTCTCTCTCCCCTTGAAGGGTCAACTACGCTGTGACAAGCTGCTCCTTGCTCCAAGCACAACTCAGCTCAGCTGTTGAGTGAGCTGTGCAGGTACAGTCCAACATTCCCTTGGTTTCAAGGGGATGTTAACGCTCAGCTGCAGCACAGCAGGGAGAGTAGAAGACTGGGGATTAATATTAACTTGCTAAATGGCCTTCTACAGTAGTTGTCATTCATGGAGAAGATAATTGTGTCTCATTAACAAAAATGTTAAACACACCTAATATTTTTCTGGTACAATGTGCCGTCAGATGACATGAATATATACAATGCCTTTGTGTGGGTGTGTTTTGCTTTTATCAGGACAACACTCAGCTAGCTCTAAAAACCTTCATCTTACTGAATACAAAAATACTAATCTAGTCTTAGCCACTGGCATGAAGCAGTGCTCAAACCAACACCGGACCTGTGATTAAATAGGATGAGGGAACCCTCTACAGTCCGGTAACATCAATGCAATTTGGAGACAATATGAAGTTTTCATTTTTAGGATGTGTATAACTTTAGGCAAATGGATGTTTTTCCTCTTGAGTTGGATATACAAGAGGAAAAATATTTAAATTCATGGAAGCCAGAATGGTGCAGTATGATGAGGCCCGGACCCTGTGAGGGGCTACATGCAGAACTCAGCAGAGCTCGGAGTGGACACAGGGGATGGAGTGAACCCCATTGCAGGACTGGAGCCTTCATCTTAAACCCCAGCTATTGTATTGAAGTTCTAATAACTCCCTCTCCCCCCTGGATCCATGATTTCTTGACATAGCTACTTAGCCCTTCTGCAGTTTGGTTCCCGACAGTGACTTCTGTACCTCTGTTTATCTCTAAAAATACATGTTTCCACAATGTGAAAATTACAGAACACAGAAGGAGCTTTCTCCAACACAGTCTATATAATCTGTCAGGAAAGTGCTCATTAGATTTGATGGAATTAATCCTCATTTCCAGCAACAGTAATAAATCAACCATGCACTTGCAAACAAATTGACTGAAGAGGTAATCTGTGCTTCAGTCCCTAATGAGACATGCAGAATGATGATTGAACTGACCAGACAAAGGAGACTGAACCCACAAAAGCAGCTCTGTTAGTTTGCAGAAGCCAGCCATAGCAGGTTCCCTTTAGCAGACATTGGCTTTGTGATGCTCACGTGGCAGGAGAGGGCTAGCTGCTGCCTTGTGGAGCAGGAGAGCATAGGTTTGGGTTCACTCAACTTCATGGTGATCTACCAAACCCTTAGCTTCTGAGTACCCCCTGCCACACACAATATTTAAAGGGCTGCATCTTCAAATCAGAGTTTATTATGGAAAATTTCAAACTCTACCTAAATTTCTGAGAGCTGATTTTCAGTTTCCTACACAGTTTCAGCTGCCTGCTACCTATTAATACTAATAGGAGTTGGGTGGCTAAAGCCCTACCCAATCAGTTAAATGTCTCCCTCTCGCAGATCCTGATGAGACTCCTGGTGGTTTGTGTCATGATTGGCTGCTATTTGTTTTATCCAGCATGCATATTAAAGCTTTTTATTTTCCAATAAGTACTGTAATGGGCTTAACGAAAGGCGAAGTCTCTCCCCTGAACAAGGATACTTCTCAGCCTGCCAAGGCCCAAATGCAGCACTCCAGGTCTGACATAGTCCCTCGTGGCCAGGGGTGCCTCTGTGGCATCTGCTAATAATTACTCCCTCAAAAGACTCCTGACATGGACTCCACATACTTTTTCTGAGGTCAAAATACCCCTCCTTGGGGTCTGGGTTTATTCACAGAAAATAACTCAAAATCCCAAATTCAAATCCCACAAACAAACAGTTCTCTTCCTACTCCCAGGCCTCCCTAGCTGGAAAGCTTTCACACTCTTCCTTGCCAGCTCAGGGTCTCTCCTGAATTAGCAGGTGACTTCCAGCTTTTTCCTGGTTGAAGTCTTAGGGTATGTCTAACCTGCGGCTGGCCCAGGTCAGCTGACTCGGGCTACACGGGGCATGGGCTGTGGGGTTGTTTAATTGTGGTGTAGATGTTTAGGCTTGAGCTGGAGCTCTGGGACCCTGTGGGGGGGAGGGGTCCCAGAACTCTGGTGCCAGTCTGTGACTGAATGGCTGCCCCGAGAGCCTGAGGCAGCTGACCTGGGCCAGCCACAGGTGTTTAATTGCTGTGTAGACATACCCTTAGTCCGGAATCCCAGGACTCTGCTGGAACCTGCTCACTCCTAGCAAAGTCTGTTCTCTCTGAGCATGTCCCTCTATGCAGCTTCCAGCTGCTCTTTATAATGGAATTCCCTGAGCCCTCTCATGTGGGGCTCATCCTTGAATCAGGACTGGCTTAGCCCCAGGCTCTCCAACCCGAGAGCAAGCCACCCAGTTATAGATCCAAAATGGGGGACACAAATTATGCATGCAAGAAATTTAAAATGATGTGGGGCTGTATCCCTTTCGTGTGAATAACCCTTCTTCCTGTCTCCTCAGTTCCATGGCTCTTTGTTTCTGATGATTGATGATTTTCAACAATAAAAGTGGAGATATCAAACTTGTAGGGAACATAGATAACTGTGGGATTAAGATCAGTGCTGCTCCTTGAAATGAGGGACATTTGAGGGGTCTTGTACACTAGTGTATGTACATAACCCTTCGAGGTCACCCTGCTGGAAATTAGAGCTCACTCTGTATCCCAACACCAAAACAGAAAAGTAAATCATGGAGTAAGTCCTGTTATCCCTTGGCCTTTCATAGCTTTAAAATGACACTCAGCCCGTCCTGAAATTCCGAAGTCGTTTCAGAGGATATCTGATTTCAGCAAATGTCTCATTTACTGTTTCAAAACTTCTCTTGTCTCAAGGCCAACTCTAGGCAGTTTCTCCTGGCAGATAACAGTCCCTCTCTCTCTGGTGTCAAGGACTTGTTGATATGTCACATTGTGAGGTACCTTACTGTTAAATTATGCCTTGCGTAACGCCGTTTTTGCACTCTCCCCGAATTCTCCATTGATTACTGGAAAAGAGCAGTTTTCTCTGCAGACAAAACTTCCGGCAGATTCTGAGTAACTGGAATTTGTTTAAATTTTCACTTGTGCTGTTATAATTAACTTTCAGAATATCTGCACCTTGAGCTTCACTCTTTGAAATAGTTCTCATTTAATAGCACGCCATTCATTTTAGTCATTCAGCTCTTAATTTTCTGAGTAGTGTCATAGTTTACTGACTAATCCAGTTTATTTCCTTTCCTTCATTATATCAGCCCATAGAATTACTGAGGTATATTTCTGGCTTGCTTTTCAAGGTCAGAGCCAATAAAATCTCAGTCTGGCATGGAGTTTAGGTCACATACGGCTACACAAACTCCTGTGGATAAGGGTGTGAGAGTGAGAGAAGGGGGGACAAATAGGGTTTTTTAATTTTAAATTTAAATTTTTGATGAAAAATGTCTACGGTGTGAATTTTGACAAGCTCTAGCTGTATGATGGTTTCATGATAAGGCCAAGTTTAACTTCCAAACTCCTCCAAAACAACTTACTTTAAAATAAATAATACTTTAAAAATTCATTTTTTGTTGAAATTTCATATGTGAAGGTTCTGGGCAGAGGGGAATTCTTGGAGAAAATTTGTTAGTGGGATAGAGTGGTGCAGGCAATGCTGTTTGGGGAAGATGACTCCCCTTTAGTGGGTATGTCTACACTGCAGCTGGGAGCAAGCCTCCAGCCCTGGTAGATAGACTCATACTGGTGGGACCTGAGCTAGTGCACTAAAAACAGCAGCTCAGGCTCTGAAGCCAAGGGGGTCGGGTGAGTTTGAAAGTCTGAGCTGCAGCCTTCACTGCAATGTCCAGACTGTTATTTTTAGTGCTCTAGCTTGAGCCCCCTAGGAGGAGTCTGTCTGCCTGGGCTGGGAGGTTTGCTCCCAGCTGCAGAGTAGACATACCCAATATGACCTATGCAGTTTCAGTCTGCTAGGGGAGGGACTGCACTGGCCCTTCACCTACCTGATCAGGTCTTTCTGCTGTTATCCAGAACAATGGAGCTAAGGAAGGGAAAGGAGAATAAACAAAAGCAAGGGAGACAGTTAATATATAACAACATTAAATGCTGAATGTCAAACTATTACACAAGCAATTTCTTCTCAATCCCCTTTGTGGAATATATCAGCTTGCATCAAATTCAAGGAGAGAACATTATCCCACCCCTACACTCGACATGAGGGCCCCAATTCAGGAAGGCCCTTAACCATGTGTCCAAGTTGAAGCACGTGTGTAGTTCTGTTGATTTTTTTTCAATAGGACTGCATTTCCAATATGGCCTACAACTATTCATACCACACTCTACAATAGTCCTTATTTTCATTGCAGAATCTAGTGAAGTGCTAAAGAATTCACCACTCCAATTCCTTTAACTACTGGCAACAATTCTGCTCCAAATGATTGATGATATACATTCGTTATCCCAAGCACTTACCTTAAATATGTCTTCAGGTCATGCTTCACATTACTGTATACTGCTGTAGTAGGAAGTAACCTTTATTGTTTTTATTGCAGAAAAGGGGGATTTTCTTGCTCTAGATCTTGGTGGCTCCAAGTTTCGAGTCTTAAAAGTGAAAGTGTCTGAAGATGGGAAGCAGAATGTTCAAATGGAGAGCCAGTTCTACCCAACCCCAAAGGAGATCACACATGGGAATGGAACAGAAGTATGTGGTGCATTTTCCTCTGTGGAATGGCTTTCTGTGTTGAATATAATTGATGCTATTGACCTGTCCTGTTCTTTCTCTTTTATACAGCTGTTCGATTATGTCGCTGACTGTCTGGCAGATTTCATGGAGACCAAAAACATAAAACATAAGAAATTCCCTCTTGGGTTTACATTTTCTTTTCCTTGCATACAGACTAAATTAGACGAGGTGAGATTAAAAAAATAGTATTGGTAGCTATGTCGTAGTAGTAGTAGAACTCAGAGAGAATTTTTGAAAGGATTATTAACATATGGCAGTGTAGGGAAAAGTAATCTTTGTGTGGCTTTCTGAGGAAATATTCATAGTTCAACCAAGTTTCATATTACCCTTCACACTCTGCATAGTGTTATAAACCTACAAGAGGAAGAGGTGGGAATCACAATTATGTGCTGAAGTAGATCTCAAGGATTAGTTATCATATTTCAGTGCAACTGAAGCAATAAATTAAAACTCTTCTTTTATGTGTCAATACAGGATTTAAATAATGATTTACTCAGCTGATAGAAAATACTATATGGATTTCAAAAGACTTATTTCTGTGCTATAAAGCAGGCTTATATTTTAATCCCTCTTGTTTGGGATATTTATAGTAGATTTGAAAAACCGGGGGCACATGATTGAAATAATCAGATAGCATATGGGGGGTGGGAACCGAAGCTGCACTGACTGCCTTATTTGATTGCCTGTTTTTTGCTACCTCTCTTAAAATAATAAGTTAGTGTATTAGGCCCTGACATTGCAAAGGCTATGCACATGTTTCACTTTAAGTATGTGAGTAGGCCCATTGAGGTCTATAGGACTACCCATGCTTAAAGCGAAGCACGTGCATAATTGTTAACAGGATTAGGGTCTTATTTTGACCACTTCTGTAGTATTTTTGGTGGTGGCTATAGCTGACAAGGCTGCTTGTATGAAAAGACCTTTACTCCGCATCCCAGTGGATTGCCAATGGATGATTCCGCTACTTCTGCTCAAATTCTTACACGTGTAGTAGTGGCAGTGAAATTCTCCAAAAGCCAATGATAGAATATACTCTATTCTCTACTGCCTCTGTAGTTATCAATGCTAAACTTTATTTTTAAATTTGTAACATAGATTGAATATTTTTAAAGGGTGTGCTACTTTCCTGGACAAAGTACTTTAAGGTACGAGGAGTGCAGGAGACAGATGTGATCAGCTCTCTGCGCCATGTCCTCAGGAAGCATAAGGCAAGTTTTATAGTGAAGAAGACTTAATAATAAATAGAATAAAATCATTTAATCATATAGAAATAAATAGCGTATATTTGATAATGAAGGATAGCTTTTATAGTCTTAAAGCATAGTTTATTTGTGCTTGACTTTGCTGTGATTGCAATAAAAAGTACTAACTATGGGATGATTGATTACATTTTAAAATTAGTAATGAAACATAATTAAAACTTAATTTTTAGCGCTATCCTTTACGTATTCAGTGGCACTTTAAAAAGCTAGTTTCCTTTTACACCTTCTCTATCCCTTGTAACATTTACAAAATATGAAAAAAAAAATGGTGTGTTTGACCTCCTTTTAGCATATACTATATTTCACTGTTTCTAACGTGGCGAAAAACCCAGTTCTGCTTTTCATTTGTTCTCCGTCTGTGTATTGGTGTCACTGACATCAGCAAGAATCTGTGCAGCTCTGACGCAAATGTTTGTTACTTAGGGCCTGAATCTGGTGCACTTACTTAGGTTGAGTAGCTCTTTACTCCCTCAAATTCCCTTTGGCTTCAGTGGGGCTATGCAAGAAATAAGGTGCTTCTTCACATGAGTAAGGATATCTGAATCTGGCTCTTAGTGACTTGCATGGTGATCTTTGGTGCCATCGCATCAAAATTGGAGCTTTTGTTTTTCTTTAATTTCTTGACTAAGGACTGGTGGATTGGAGGGAATGGGAGAACAACTGAAGATTCTGGCCTTGATTCAGCATAGCACTTATGCATGTGCTTAAGTCCATCCTTATTAAGCATATGCTTAAATCCCATTGAAGTAAATTAATCTTAGTCACATAGACTAACTTTTAGAGGGCCCAATTTAACAATGTTGTGTCTAAACACTTACTTAACTATAAGGAAGGGTGTAAATATTTTTCTATTCACTAGCGGTCTTTATTTTCTTAGGATGTGGATGTAGATGTTTTAGCACTGGTAAATGATACAGTGGGAACAATGATGACCTGTGGATATGATGATCAGCGCTGTGAAGTTGGCGTCATAATAGGTAATTTTATTTTATTAAAGCAGGGTTGAAAAAGCAGGCTTATGATTTTAGCAAATCTGGGGGATGGAGGCATTTTCAACTTCACAATGCAAAAATAAACTATTTGAAAATGAAAAACATAAAAGATTGGATTTTCAAGCACTAGTCTCTCACTTTTGGATACAAAGTGGAATATAAACATTTAAGTGACCTGCACATCCAAAAAATTGCAAATGCAAAAATAGTGGCTTGGTTAAGGTTGGCTTGAAAAAATTTAGTCCCAAATCAGTAAAATGAGTGTTGTCATCTTATATACAAATTTATATTTTAAAAAGAAGTTACTTGTCTTGTTTTATTTTACCTGGGACCTTTTACAAATGATCACTTCCTGAATGCTTCTACTTACTCTTATTCTTACACAGATGCCTGTCTGTCTGTCTTTCTCCCTTCCTGGTCTGTCTTCTAGTGACTTCTGCCTAACCTTGGGACAATTCAATATATCCTAAAATTTTACCTCTGCATGTACATATTTAGTTCTGTTAAGAAAAAATAAAGACAAGAAGACATTGGCAAGTCCTGAGACATTGGAGAGCTCTTGGGGTCAGACCCACAGTGAACAGCTGTTTTTTTTTTGTTTTTTTGTTTTTTTTTTGCCAGCTGTTTGCAAAATATTTCATTACAGTTGGTATTTTCAAGCCTTTTGATGACTGCAACAATCATGCTTAAAAATGACATTGTTTATAGTTTATACTGTCAGGAAGTGAGAGGTCCATAATGGTAAAGGAATTTCCTGTTCATATACAGATATATCATCAAATAATAAAGGAGGCTATAGTTGTGTTTCTATCCAATTCTTTCAGGAGATTCTGACCTACAAAATAAATGTTTCTGCTAATGCTGTAGAAGATCCATGTATTTTTGTCCAGAGAAGGAAAACCTCCTCTCACCTTTCCCAACAAGAATCATATACTCTCTTCATAACATGTCCGCTTCACATTTTCCCAATTTTATTCTTGTAAAGTGTCATATATGAGTGAATATGAAATAGCACAAATATTTTGAATGACTCAGCCCTTGTATTCATTTCATTTCATTCATTCACTATTTCCTTGATATTCAATGGTCATTTAACAGGTTTCAGATACAGAAGGTTTTGTATAGCTTAACATGTAACTTAATGAAAGTACATTTTCCGGTAAAGAAAATATTGAATCTAATTCTAAAATGTATTTTCAATTAATTCTTCATGTGTAAATTTGTTTCTTTCTGATACACTCAGGAACTGGCACGAATGCCTGCTACATGGAAGAAATGAGTAACATTGATCTGGTGGAAGGTGATGAGGGGAGGATGTGCATTAACACTGAGTGGGGAGCCTTTGGAGACGATGGGTCACTGGATGATCTCAGGACTGAGTTTGACAGGGAGATTGACTTGGGATCTATCAATCCTGGAAAACAACTGTAAGTATTGTTCCTCCTTCACTTACTAACATGAGGCTTTCTGTGACAGTCTCCACATTTTGAGTCTGTTTACCGAGCGTACATTGAGCTATAGAGCCCTTGGGAATGGAAGTAGGGTTAGGTGAACTAGTTCAGCCATGATGGAAGCTGGCTCAAGCCTCCATCCATCCACACCCAAAGTGTTCCTGGGACCGGTTCAGTTAAGATCCCCTTCCTTTCTGTAACCTACCGGTTGATGGTGGGATCTCTTACATGGCTGTGCCACACTGCTGCTGTGAGCCTTCACCGGCCGGGGCACCCCAAACTGCACAGTGTGACTTGGAAGCCACAGACCTCATGCATTCTGGATAATTTTTGCAACTCCGTTTCCTTTTATTTCAGATGGAAGGGTCCTGTTGGAGACTCTGGGTGAAATCCTGGCCCCACCGAAGTCAATAGGAATTTTGCCATTGACTTGACTTCAGTGGAGTCAGGATTTCACCTTCTATCCCCACAAAGCAACCAGTAATGTTACATTATTACTAGTCAGTAATTCTGTTGTCATTTTGTGATGGAGTAAAATGAGGAAGTGAGGCTGATTTGTTATAATTTTTCTTCATGAGAGTATCTGTCATGTGTTCTTAAATTACTTGCATGTTAATGAGGGACCACAGGATAGAGGTGGGGATAGCTCCTCAGCAGTGACAGAATTAGGAATATTAGTGTAACCTCAGTCCACTCATTCACTATGAATGCCAAGAGTTCCTATGCAAGGTCAGTCATTGAAAACTGCTTCTCTGTGACACAATATCTTCTAAAGTGTTCTCTGCATGTCACCCTGTAGGTGCTCAAAAGAGGAGTCCCCAATGCATATAGATGAAACCTGTGTTAAAAGTGTATTTCATCCAAGCTCCTCCCAATGGCTGGGTTGCAGGCAAATATATTAATACATTGCTTAAGAAGCATTAACACAGGCATACCTGCTTTGTCCTTGTGTCACAGAAAGTAAATGCACACCCAGGTTTAACTGCTACCATTTGAAAGGCTGGTAATCTGATGTTTTTCCCTCACATTATTCTTTTAATTACAGAAATGTATCATTTTATCACAGTGAGATTCCTGCAGTATTACTTGTTAGAGCCTTTGGAATGAAATGCATCATGTTTAATATGGCGTCAATGACTGTTAATAACCAGTTTAAAATGTTATACCAATAGAATAAAAACCAGCAGGATCTTATTAAGAGGGATAAGGCAAAGATGCCACATTTATTGTAAATATAATGGTAAAGCAAAAGATAAAAGTAAACAACGTTGTTTGACTACTTATTCCTATCACTACTTATTCCTTATACACACACACACACACACACACACACACACACATATTCATTTACACAATCATTCATTTAAGTTCTGTATAGGTGTTATAGTTACCAGCCTAGAAGTTGTTCATGCCAAGTTACTGGCCAGGTATCTTGGTCATGAGGATGGAGCCGAGTCTGTGTCAGGTGCACCTGATGCTCCTGGAGGCTGGCAGCAGAACCAGAGACTCAAAGTCCTCAGTCTTGAGAGTCCATTCTTATAGGAATTAATTCCTATGTTAGTCTATGGGAGCTGTTTCATTCTGCTGTTGCTGACTCAATCAGCAGTTGGCACATTCCTGGGCACATTCCTGGTGGCTCCAAACTGTCCAAAGTTTGTGTTTCTCATCCTTCCAGGTGATGGGGTGGATCCCAGTTTACCCTCCGGGGGTTGTCTGGTTATCCACTTGACACATTCTTCGGCCGATGGATACTCCCTTTCTAGGCTGGCACCTCCCTAACCATTCATGTACATCAAGCATTCATCAGCATACATTCCATATCTTAACCATATTTTAATTTACTGTCTCCACCACTTTCGGGGTGTGTGCTAATTCATTTGAGACTCCCGGCCCTTTAATCACAGAGGGCGGGGGTCTGTCCTAGGAGCCGTTGCTATTACAATGAAGTGAAAGTCACTTAACGGCTTATAGTGTTAGTTTACATTGTAGCAATTACTTCAAGAACAAAGTCAATTAACTTGTTTGTAAGTTTTACATAGT
Source organism: Emys orbicularis (assembly GCF_028017835.1). Taxonomy (NCBI): domain Eukaryota; kingdom Metazoa; phylum Chordata; order Testudines; family Emydidae; genus Emys; species Emys orbicularis. Next base: position 44,984,611 of record NC_088689.1, on the reverse strand, counting down.
AATAAAGTATCTTTCACAGGATAGATACAATCAATGGTTTCTACAGACAGTAGCTTACAAGTTTTAACAGAAGACCCAAGAGATTTTTGTACTTGGTGAAACTGTTGGATTTTAAAGTGTGGGGGACAAATTATGAGGGGGTCACTGTTACTTGGGGGAATCACTGTTAGTACCTTCTTTAATATCCCTACAAAAATACAGAGAGTTGCTGGTACCTACTTTTATGTAGGCTTAATTACATTTTACCTTTTAAACATATAGCAATTCTGGTGATCTGTAGAAAGAATTAGATTCACTTAGGTACCTTGGTGTTTTTGTCTATAAGAATATAAGAACATAAGAATGGTCACACTGGGTCAGACCAATGATCCATCTAGCCCAGTATCCTGTCTTCTTACAATGGCCAGTGCCAGATGCTTCAGAGGGAATGAACAGAACAGGGCAATTACTGAGTGATCCATTCTCTGTTGTCCAGTATGAGCTTCTGGTAAGTGGAGATTTAGGGACACCTTGAGCATGGGGTTCCATCCCTGGCCATCTTGGGTAATAGCTGTGGATGGACTTTATTTTTCATTAACATATCTAATGCAGATTTGAACCCAGTTACAGTTTTGTCAACAAATTCCCCAGGCTGACTGTGTGTTGTTTAAAGAAGTACTTCCTTATGTCTGTTTTAAACCACTTAGGCCTGGTCTACACTACGACTTTAATTCGGATTTAGCTGCTTTAATTCGAATTAACGCTTGACCCGTCCACACAACGAAGCCATTTAATTCGAATTAAAGAGCCCTTTAATTCGATTTCTGTACTCCTCCTCGACGAGAGGAGTAGCGTCAAAATCGGTATTGTTAATCCGAATTAAGGTTAGTGTGGCCGCAATTCGATGTTATTGGCAATTAGATGTTATTGGCTACCCACAATGCAACGCTCTGGAAATCGATGCTACTACGGTAGCTTGGACGCACACCACCGAATTAATGGTGCCTAGTGTGGCCGAATACATTCGAATTTATAAAATCGGTTTCCTAAATTCGAATTATATAAATTCGGATTAATCCTGTAGTGTAGACATACCCTTAGTTCTTGCGTTATGTAAAGGAGTAAATAGCACTTACCTATTCACTTTGTTCACACAATTCATGATTTCATAGACCTCTATCATAGAATCGTAGGACTGGAAGGGACCTTGAGAGGTCATCTAATCCAGTCCCTGCACTCATGGCAGGACTAAGTATTATCATATTCTCCCCCTTCTATTTTTAAGCTGAATGGTCCCAGGCTTTTTAATCTCTCCTCATATGGAAGCTTTTCCAGACCCCAAATCATTTTTGTTTCCCTTCTCTGTATTATTTACAGTTCTAATATATCTTTTTGAGATGGGGTGACCAGAACTGGACACAGTATTCAAGGCAGAGCTGAAAGTAAGCCGGTACGCCCCGGTACGGTGTACCGGACCAGCTTCTCCAGGCGGCAATTTAAAGGGCCTGGGGCTCCCAGCAGTGGCTGGAGCCCCAGGCCCTTTAAATCGCCGCCTGAGCCCTGCTGCTGGAGCCCCGGGGTAGCGGTGGCAGTCGGGACCCCTGGGGCTCCTTCGGCAATTTAAAGGGCCCAGGGCTCCGCTACGGTAGCCACCTCTGCAGCTGGTAGCTCCGGCAGTGATTTAAAGGGCCCAGGGCTCCCAGCCGCCACTACTGCAGCCGGAGGCTGGGGCCCTTTAAATCTCGATTTAAAGGGCCAGGGGCTCTAAAGGGCCCGCACCTTCTGGTTGAGGCCACTCTCCTTCCAGTTTAGGTCCCGCCCCCTGCTCAGGACTCTGGCGTACTGGTATGTCTTTTAAATTACTTTCATGCCTGATTCAAGGTGTGAGTGTACCATGGATTTATATAGTGGGGGAGGGATAGCTCAGTGGTTTGAGCATTGGCCTGCTAAACCCAGGGTTGTGAGTTCAATCCTTGAGGGGGCCATTTAGGGAACTGGGGTAAAAATCTGTCTGGGGATTGGTCCTGCTTTGAGCAGGGGGTTGGACTAGATGACCTCCTGAGGTCCCTTCCAACCCTGATATTCTATGATTATATTTTCTGTTATCTATCCCTTTCCTAATGGTTCCTAATGTTCTGTTAGCTTTTTTGACTGCCACTGCACACTGAGCAGATCTCTTCAGAGACCTATCCATGATGACGCCTAGGTATCTTTCTTGAGTGTAACCATTGCTTGTATTCACTAACAGGTTTGAGAAGATGATTAGTGGATTGTATTTAGGAGAACTTGTAAGACTCATTCTTCTAAAAATGGCAAAGAAAGGCCTGCTCTTCAATGGCAAGATATCAACAGCTCTCCGTACTAAGGACAAGATTGAGACAAAACATGTAGCTGCTATGGAAAAGTAAGAGCTTTAAAAACACTCCTCAGTAATCACTTTTTAGCCTTTCCATAAGTGCAACTAGTCATCTTCCATGCTATTATAATATGTAAATATTTGAAATTGATTGTTGAGATTGATCCTGGATTGATGATCAAATTTCTGCTCAAATCAATACAGTGCTAGAATCAATGGGAGAATCTAATAGACCATACTGGTCTTTTAATAGGTAATAAAGTAATACAGAGGCAAACACACACTGAACTATTAAAATGTATTATATTTATCGTATGTAACAAATGGAGAGACCTGACCATGTGTAGGGTGACCAGATGTCCCAATTTTATAGGGACAGTCCCGATTTTTGGGTCTTTTTCTTATATAGGCTCCTATTACCCCATATCCCCTGTCCCGATTTTTCACACTTGCTGTCTGGTCACCCTAACCATGTGTGTAGATCCACTGAGCTGTTTTCAGTGTTTCAGAAGAGTGGAAGGCTTTATGTATTCATACTTGTTATTATGTTTGGGTTTATAAAGCTGGATAAAGAGCATTATGGATCTGCAGACAGCCCATGTTATTGATGACTGTCTGTAGTGTTTGAAAACTCTGTTTCTGGTGCTTTGGTTTTAAACATGGGCCATATTCCAGCCACAAAATGGACCCTGACTTTATTATGTTCTTTAAGGGAAAAGCAAGAAATGCACATTTATCTTTAAAACAGCATTTTGTCTTGAATATTAGCATGTAGTGCTCCAGTTCTACTTCTAATAATAATCTAAAACCTGAGAAAGCAGACAAGGGTGAAAGTGATACAGAAAAGGAGCAGCCTGTTTAATGTTTGTTAAACATAACTCGCCCTCCCCTGTTTATTCAAGGGTCAAGTCAACTCAGATTAAACTTAATGGGAATCTTTTCATTGACTTTCATTGGAGCTGTATCAGGCCTTCTGAGACTTTCTAATTTTATTTGGTTGGACAACCTGATTCATGGCAAGAAACCTTAAAAAAATGAAAAATGAACAGGAGAAGCTATCAACCTGTAATCAGCCAGCTCACTGCAGATTGGAAGCAAATCGTCTGTGGACAACTAGTAATCTATGAAGCACATAGAACCAGTGCTCTCAGGAAATTGCCTAATCTCTTGTGACCTAAATCTGTGTTGTTTTCTGTTAGTCACATCCAGACACAATTATTCTAGTATAGGTTAACGTATGTTTCTTTGTTTGGTATTAGACATAAAAAAGGTCTCCAAAACACTAAGGAGATACTGATGGAACTGGGCCTGACTCCTTCTGAAGAAGATTGCATTGCTGTTCAGCATGTCTGCACCATCGTTTCATTTCGCTCCGCAAATCTCTGTGCTGCTGCCTTAGCAGCAATACTGACCCGTCTGAGAGAAAATAAAAAACTTATACGACTGAGAACTACTGTTGGAATAGATGGAACTCTGTATAAAACACACCCTCAGTAAGTAAGCTGCCTAGGTGCTATATTATTTTGTCTGGGTTATTTAGCAAAGGTTACGAACATTAGATCGGGGGAGGGGACGGACATTCACCACATGTCTTGTGTACCATTCACCTTTCTGAGACAATACTTGAATGTGAAATCTATAAAGATAAAAGATTTTTTTGTAAAACAAACTAATAAAAACAGCTCCTCTAGCAAACAATCAACGCAATACATTTTATTATGATCTATCACATGGAATTTTCAAATTAACTTTCTTTCCTAATTCATTTCTCTATTTTGAACCCTTGGTTTATTAGCTGTAGCACCATTCCTTCTTAACTAGAGGTGTACCTGAGTTGAGAAGTTTGGATCCAGAATCTAATCTAAATCAAGCTTACCCAAATTCTAGAGTGTTCAGAGTCGGCACATTATGGAAAGAGGGGCCTGAATTCAAAGCTTGGATCTGAATCTACACCTACTCTTCCACAAAATTGAGAAGGTGGCAAGTTGTAACTGGTCTGGTTAAGGCCGATCTTTACACCCTCCCCAATATGTCATATTAGGGGCCTCCCTTCTCCCCAGGATCTTCTTCCCACTTGAACTAGCCAATGTAGCAAGACTTTAAGGTGTAATTTCATTATAGCCTATTTGTGTGGATTTGATCATGGGAGATGTTGCCAATAATTCCTTCGCACCTACAGTAATAACTGAAGCTGCCAATAACCAGAAAACAGGAGTTGCACACCCATTTCCCCTCTTAATTTCTGAGGTTGCATTTGGTAATTCTCCTTTTGTACTTATGAAGTTTTGTGTGTTTATTACAGATGTGTATGGTTTTGTACATGTATATTATACAAACAATATTTTGCAAGGGTCTAAGGCAATGATTTTTCTTCCAGATATCCTAAACGCCTGCATAAGGTTGTGAGAAGGCTGGTCCCAAACTGTGATGTCCGATTTCTTCTCTCTGAAAGTGGCAGTGCGAAGGGAGCAGCCATGGTAACTGCAGTTGCGTGCAGACTGGTATCTCAGCGCAAACAAATTGATGAGATTCTAGCATCATTTGAACTTTCCAAGGAGAATCTTATAGAAGTGAAAAATAAAATGAGGGAAGAATTGGAATATGGACTGAAGAAAGAAACACATGCGACTGCCACAGTGAAAATGTTACCAACTTATGTTTGTGGGACACCAGATGGAACAGGTAAGGGTCTTTGCCAGGCACACCAAAATGTAAGGTTACATAGTAGAGATGGTTGGAAATTTTCCTCTGGAACATTTTTCTGTTGGAAATTGCCAATTCGTCAGAGTTTCAATGTCTCGTGAAATGCTCCTGACTCCTTGGCAGTTCAGTCTCCCAGGGCTTCCAAGCTCCCGGCTACTTGACAGCCTTGACAGAGTCCCTGGTTCTGTGGCAGGCTACCAGGCAGGCGGGGTTCCAAGCTCTCCTAGCTCTTTGGCAGCCTGGTAGCCCTCAGAGTCCTGGCTCCCAGGCTCCTTGAACGGCTGAGCTCCCCACTGGGCAGGCTGCTGGGGCTCCCGGAAGCTCAGGAAGCCTTGGAAACATTTTCAAAAGGTTGAAACAAAATAGAAGTTTTTTTCTAAACAAATGTTGGGAATTCCCATTCTACAGAAATTTTGATATTTTATTTTCCGTTCCCTTTCGGAACACCTTTTAAACTTGGGAATTTTCTGCAGGATGGGAATTAGAGTTCCCAGTCAGCTCTTACCCAGTATTTATGGTGTGCTGTAATGGCTCCCGTAGCTTGCATGTTCTGACTAGGCAGATGTACTATGTCTAACTGTTGAGAAGCACTGAAAAAAATACTTGTTTTTCCGATACAGAAAAAGGAAAATTCCTTGCACTTGATCTTGGGGGAACAAATTTCAGAGTTCTGCTTGTGAAAATTAGAAGTGGGAGAAGAAAATCTGTGAGAATGTACAATAAAATCTTTGCCATTCCTTTGGAAATTATGCAAGGAACAGGGGAAGAGGTAATGTCCAAACTAGTTATTATTTTTGCCACATTATTGTCCATTAAATGTGTGCTGGTTTTTACACACGGCTTCTGTTCTTCCAGCTCTTTGATCACATTGTCCAGTGCATAGCAGATTTTTTGGAGTACATGGGAATAAAAGGTGCACGTCTCCCTTTGGGCTTCACATTCTCTTTCCCCTGCAGGCAAGCTAGCATTGATAAGGTAAGGACTGGAACACAAAACAGTGTTGAATAGCTACAGTAGGTCTGATTCCTATTAGAAAATTGCTGGATCATTTTGATGGATTTTTTTAACTAGTCTCTGTTCAGTCATTTAACGCAGAAACCCTTCATTTTAAATCCAGCATTTAAAATTTTATATTTTTTACAAGCAAGGATTTACAAGGTTTTAAATAAGATTCAGGGCAGATCCTTAGACTTATGAATTGCCTCACATAAAATAGAGATGAAAAAAACACCATAAACACACAAAAATATTCTAAGTATATATACTGTCAGATTTTGCCACCCTTACTTATACTGAATATTGGCTTATTCAGCCAGTTGGCTACTTACAGAGCAAGAAGAGGAAGCCATGATGACTACTAAATGATCTTGTATGTTTTTAATGGGTCAGAAATCTCTTGCTCTCCTTCGGATCGATATCATCAATGGAGATTAGTCTCCTAATGGTACTTTTTCAGCTACAAATTCAGTGTTTTCAGAAGTGTGCAACAGAAAAAATGATATCTGCACTCAGTGTCTTCTTTCACACTTTATTTATTCCATTTTGTGATGCACCAGTGGGCAGAGTTGAACTTAGTCATTCACAGCGAAGGGTTGAATTTTGATTGATCATCAAGCAGCTTTTCATGATACTTCCTCCCCCCTTTGTGCTCTGATTTGACACTTAGGCCTGGTCCCCACTAAGCCCCCATTTCGGACTAAGGTACGCAAATTCAGCTACGTTATTCAAAGTACCTTAGTCCGAACTTACCGCGGGTCCAGACGCGGCAGGCAGGCTCCCCCGTCGATGCCGCGTACTCCTCTCGCCGAGCTGGAGTACCGGCGTCGACGGCGAGCACTTCCGGGATCGATCCGGGATCGATTTATCGCGTCTAAACCAGACACGATAAATCGATCCCAGAACATCGATTGCCTGCCGCCGGACCCTCCGGTAAGTGTAGACGTACCCTTAGACTCTGTAAAAATTTGAAAGGAGATTCAATGCTTGGTTTATTTTAAACCTGTTGTACAAAAAAAAAAAAAAAACCCAACCACACACATTGGAACTTCAGCCTAAGTACTTGGTTATAATTGAGAACTATTTATCGCTCTGCCTTTCAAATATGAAGCAAATTAGTGAGTGATGGGAAAAGGAATGCAGCCAAAATGACAGATTATTTATGAACTATAAATCCGAGTCAGGGCTTGCACCCTCTGGGCCAGTTTGTTTTATCTCTTCATCTTGTTTTTTTTTAAAAACTTGGTGTAATTAACAGCTATGATTTCAGCATCGTTCAGAAACTGTCATTGGTTCATATCAAGCACTCTGTATAATACTGGTTGCACAATGGAAAGCTAGTTATTTTTAGCATAATTTCAAAACTTCATCAGTGGGATCAGATTATTTATCTTCGAGTTAAAACAACTCACATGGTAACCTAGATAAGAATCCCCAGTATCACGCATCAAATGAGCTGAAATTTTGCAATGGAAATTTCTTAAAACTCATTAAGTTGACTGCTTAATTATTTACAATAAATATAATTCTTGTCATAGTTCACTCTCAAACGTGGTCAAATAATAATGGCATATGTGAGGCTACCTTCTTCCGGTCTAACTGTGTCTCTGTTGTTCTGGTAACAAGCTACACCTTGGTAATGTCTAGTATTTAGGGACATAACTTGACAAATTGAACCACTGTTTGTGCTGCAAGCATGGTTCAGAATCTTAATAAACCATGGAGTAAAGTTGTCAACAGCAAACCAAGCGGACATTGGCGGATTTAGAGTTAGTGGGGCCCTGTGCACAGCTTCATTTTTGGGGCCCCCCCCCGGGACCGAGCCAAGAAAAAGAACATTCTCTTATCTCCCCCCCGCCCCACACGTTTGTCATGCTTTTTTTTCTTCATCCTCCTCCTATATTATAAGTAATAGGAAGTACATGAAAATAAAGTGAGGTACACCTCTACCTCGATATAACACTGTCCTCGGGAGCCAAAAAATCTTACTGCGTTATAGGTGAAACCGCGTTATATCAAACTTGCTTTGATCCGCCGGAGTGTGCAGCCCTGCCCCCCCGGAGGACTGCTTTACTGCATTATATCAGAATTCGTGTTATATCGGTAGGGTGACCAGACAGCAAGTGTGAAAAATCGGGACGGGGGCTGGGGGTAATAGGAGCCCATATAAGAAAAAGAACCAAAAATCGGGACTGTCCCTATAAAATCGGGACATCTGGTCACCCTATATATCGGGTCGCGTTATATCGGGGTAGAGGTGTACCTTGATTGAGGCACGGGGTTGGGGTGCAGAAGTCAGGCTCTGGGAGGGAGTTTGGGTGCTGGATCGGGCTCTAGGCTGAGGCAGGGGGTTGGGGGGTGGGCTCTGGGAGGCAGGGCCGGCTTTAGGAAGTGCGGGGCCCGATTCGAATACCCGGCGGCGGTCCGGGTCTTCGGCAGCACTTTGGCGGCGGGTCCTTCACTCGCTGCGGATCTTCGGCGGCACTGAAGGACCCGCCGCCGAAATGCCGCCGAAGACCTGGAGCGAGTGAAGGACCTGCCGCCGAAGTGCCGCCGAAGACCCGGACCGCCGCCGGGTGAGTAAAAATTAAAAAGTTAGGCTCTCTTCTTTAGGGCGCGGGGCCCTCTTAGGCGAGGGGCCCGATTTGGGGGAATTGGCCTAAAGCCGGCCCTGCTGGGAGGAAGTTTGGGTGCGGGCTCTGGGCTGGGGCAGGGGTGCGGTAGGGGTCAGGGGGGCAGCGCTTACCTTGGGCAGTGCAGCTCTGAAAGCGACCAGCACACCCTGCTGGCAGCGGCTTCTAGGCGGGGGACGGGAGTCTCTGCGCACCGCTTCTGTAGCTCCCATTGGATGAAGTTCCCAGCCAATGGGAGCTGCGGAGTTGGTGCTCGGGGCGGGGGCAACGCGTGGAGACTCTCTCCCCCACACCCCATCCCTGGGGCCGCAGGGACATGCTGGCTGCTTTCGGTAGCAGCACAGAGGGAGGGAGGCAGCGCGGGCAGGGAGCTGCCTTAGCCCTGCTGCACTGTTGCTGGTACGTCTCTGCGCGCCCCTTGGGGGGAGGGGGGCAGCGGGACTCTGTGCACTGCCTGGGGCAGGGGCAGCACGCGGAGCTGCCTCCCCCCCGCCAGGGGCACGCAGAGATGTTGCCAGCAGCTGGCCGTTTCTGGGAGCAGTGTGGGACCACCAGCCATGGAATGCAGGCAGCCTGCCTGCCTGAGCCCTGCTGTGCCGCCGGCCGGGACTCAGGGGCAGGTTGTCAGATGACATTTGTCCTGCATTTTGGGCCCCCCCTGTCACTGGGGGCTCCGTGCCACCACACTGTTTGTTACATGGTAAATCCGCCTTTGCAAGTGGTGTCAGCACAGTGGAAGTTGGGTTTTACACGGGCCAAAAACCTATTATACATAAAAAACTACATTAAAAGAACATTATTACGTTTGCAAAAGTCAAGCACTCAAATGTTAGGAAATGCCAGAATGAAGGTTACCTGTGCAACCTTAATTCAGCCCCCTTGCGCAAATGATACAGTCATTAATTACATGCTTACATAGTACTTTTTCTACAGGACCCTGCCCCATTCAGTGCACAGGATTCACATCCAACTACATTTGTCATTTTTGTTGCTGTTCTGTTACAGGGAGCACTTGTGGAGTGGACAAAAGGTTTCAAGGCAACAGACTGTGAAGGAGAGGATGTTGTTGATATGCTAAGAGAGGCCATTAAACGCAGAAATGTAAGGAATTCTATTCCTATCTATTTGGTTTGTTAAAACAGCTGCACCCCTTTCTAAATAATATGATTTCCATTGCAGGAGTTTGACTTGGATATTGTAGCAGTGGTAAATGACACTGTTGGGACAATGATGACATGTGGCTATGAGGATCCAAACTGTGAAATTGGCTTTATTGCAGGTAAAATACTAGTCAAATTACTTGTTTAAAATGAAAGCAAAATATTTAAATGATCAGTTGATTTGTGATAGAAAAAAATCACTGAGACTGATAAAGTCTGTCCTAAGAACTATTAATGTCTGGAGAATTTGTGCTAGCTTAATAGCTCAGTGGTAATGATCTGCACCAGGTTGTAGGAGAATGGGATTAACTAATTTTCAGTCACTGGACTGACAGCGTGTTATGTTTCACAACCTACAAACAGATTAAATTGGATACAAACATTAAATATTTTCTGCTGGAAAGCTTTAAAATAAGAATACTTTATTTCTTAGAATTCAGGACACAGAAAAAACCCCAAATGGAGGGAAACAAAATAGGCTGATCACTAAAACAGAGCAGCACAGCTCACCCCACCTTACTCTAGCTTTCTGCAAACTGACTCTGCAAGGTATAGATTGATCACACACTTTCCTACAAAGTCTCTAGCCTGCAAGCTGGACCAGGATTTAAAGTGACAGCTTGTAATTTTTATTGTTTCCAATACACCACCCTGGGGCTATGAATATAGCTGGGGGAAAGGCTGTGACATGTTCTGGATGAAGTTTCATCTCTTCCTCTAGTGCTACAATTTAAGGCTGTGTCCACACTGCCACTTTCAGCGCTAAAACTTTAGTCATTCAGGGGTGTGAAAAAACACCCCCCTGAGCGACAAAAGTTTTAGCGCTGAAAAGTGCCAGTATAGACAGTGCTGGCTCCCAGTGATAAAGCTACCACCCCTCGTTCAGGGTGGGTTTTTTTTTTTTTAATCGCCAGGAGAGCTCTCCTCCAGCGATAGAGCATGACTACACTGCCCATGTCTGCCAGGGCCGCGCTGTAACATGGGCAGTGTAGACACACCCTTAGTGGCCAGTCTGTAAGCCTTACGTGTGGTGAGGACAGGGAAGGGTGTTTAAAGCAGAATATAATGAGGGAATCCTTGGAGACTGTGGCTAATATTGTAGGAAGATGATTAGTGCTTAATTTGTAATGAAAGAGGTGCGATGGCTCAAGCAATTAGGTGCCAGGGCTCAAGCAATTGATTTACTTTCATAACTGCCGTGGCAAGCCCAGAGATGCCAGGGCCCAGCCCTGGCACAAATTAAGCACTGAAGATGATGCTCTGCCCGCTCAACTATTTTTAGATTCAGATGTTATGTTCTTTTGGAGAATGTGTTCACATGCAGAGATGAGCTGTGAATCTGGTGTATCCTCCGAACAAAAGGACTCAGGGTCCATTGTAGGTAGGCAGATAAAGATGCCTGGCCAGTGTGTAGCAACACTGAACAAGCAAATATGACATGTAGATGCATGAACATGGGATAAAACAAAGTATGGTTGAGCCAAATAACTTTTACAGTTGCATGAGTTGTCTGGCCTGCAAAATGTGATGCAAATATCAATTGGGTAGTATCACCTGACTCTGTGCCTTCCTACCCCATCTCCTTTTCTCCAGTGAGTTTCCCATGAGGGCATTGCAGTAATAGGAAATCTCCAGTACTCTTAATTTCTATGGCATATTGTGTGGAAAACCTACCTCAGTTCTGAATGTTTGTATTTCAATGATGTAGAAGATACTATCAGAAAGGCCACTTGTTGACACTGATTTCTATTAAGATCTTGGGATATCTTTGTAATACGGATCTGGTTCAGGAGAGTGACATTTAAATATTTCACACTGTAGACACCATGATTTCCTTCTATGCATTTCAGCTACTCTTTAACTAGATGTGACTGAAGCCCTGTTGCTTTCTCCCAGGAACAGGCAGCAACGTGTGCTACATGGAAGAGATGAAGAATATTGAAATTGTGGAAGGGACTGAAGGGAAAATGTGCATTAACACGGAATGGGGAGGATTTGGTGACAATGGGTGCATTGATAGTATCAGAACAAAATATGATAAAGAAGTGGATGAGGGTTCATTAAATCCTGGGAAACAGAGGTAAAGCTGATTTTATTGTTTTTAAATGATGAATAGGTTACTGCAACGTTCCTGAACCTGAACTGCCTTTTTTTTTTTTTTTTTTTAAACAAGTAATTTGCAAGGAGATTTTGGTATCGTAATTCATTTGCCAAACTATAAATCATGCAGATTGCCTATGTTCTTTATATCTGGACTAAATTATTTCTCTGTCCCCACATCAACATTGCTAAAACAGGTGATTTGCAAAACAGAACACCTTTTAAGACACGTAGCAAAACATAAGCATGACTGTGTTGTCCTGTCATCCTTTTACTTTACTGTTCCACTTGGCTTGACGCTAGGATAAAATACTCAACTGTGAATACTTTCCAAATAAGATTAATTGTGAAAGTTTTGTATTAAAAACGAACTTCAAAATAAATCCTGCAAAAAATGAGTTGAGGAGGCTGAGTTTCGTTTTGCAAGGCCAGACCTGATCTGGATCTAAGTGCCAATTTATATCCGCCACCAAAGTTAAAGGTGGGGGAAGCTGGGTAAAATGTTAGAGTTAATCTAAAACTGGAACTTCAATCAATGCATTATACTTAATATTTTGTGTGTTTTCTAATTTCTTTATCTTCTTTAGAACATGAAATATTCTAACTAGTGTTTGCGTTTGAAGTAATTGTAAGATACTGTGTTGTTGTTTTTTACAGCCAAGCAGCAGTGAGTTTAGGGTAGTGGAATTACCCGAGTTTTTAATATTTTTAGGGGGTGGTTATAGTGTGTACTACCAATGGTATTAAACAGAATTAATTCCATCTCTTAATTATTTGTAATTATTTATTAATATTTTTTGTAAAATAGGTATGAAAAAATGACCAGTGGAATGTATTTGGGTGAAATAGTGAGGCAAATTTTGATTGACTTAACCAAACATGGACTTCTGTTCAGAGGTCAGATTTCGGAATCGCTCAGGACAAGAGGAATATTTGAAACAAAATTCCTGTCTCATATTGAAAGGTAAAGTAATTCATTAGAATGAGGTGGTTTCTGTCTTCTTTCATTGCCAATTGCTTCTGTGCAAATAGGAGCTATTGAGGTCAGGAAGTGACAAAATACTGACCCAAATCTTGAAATCTTTCCCTGGGCCCTGCTCCCACTGAAGTAAATGGAATTTGTCTGAGGGCTGGTCTACACTGGGAACTTACATTGGCATAGCTATGTGGCTTATGTGGAGTAAGTATTATAGCCATTTTAAAGAGAGATTATCTGAGGCACAAAGAGGTTAAGTGACCAGCCAGGTTTACATCGAGACTCATCATTTTGCAAGAGTCCTGGCCCCTGATCCCTTCTATAACCCCTAGTCAATATTCCAGGGCAATATTCGATAGTCAAGGGCAAATATAGTGCCTATGTATAAAAAAGGGAAATAAGGACACCCAGGGAATGACAGACAGTCATTTTAACTTCATTACCCAGAAAGAGAATGGAGCATATAAACACCTAGATGATGATAAGGTGATAAGTAATAGTCAGCATGGATTTGTCAAGAACAAATCATATCAAACCAACCTATTAGTTTTTTGGTTGTTTTTGACAGAGTAACAAGTGTTGTGGATAAGGGGGAAGCAGCAGATAATGGTATATCTTGACTTTAGTAAGGCTTTTGATACTGTCTCATGTTTTCCTAGTTTGTTTGTTTATCAGAAGGTCATGCAACCTAGATGGAGCTATTATAAGGTGGGTGAACAACTGGTTGGAAAACGATTCCCAGAGAGTAGTTATCAGTGGTTCACAATCAAGCTAGAAAGGCATGTCGAGTGGGGTCCCACAGGGATCAGTTCTGGGTCCGGTTCTGTTCAATATCTTCATCAGTGATTTAGATAATGGCACAGAGAGTACACTTACGAAGTTTGTGGATGATACCAAACTGGGAGGGGTTGCAAGTGCTTTGGAGGATAGGATTAAAATTCAGAATGATCTGGAGCAATGATCTGAAGTAAGTAGGATGAAATTCAATAAGGACAAATGCAAAGTACTCCATTTAGGAAGGAACAATCAGTTGCACACATACAAAATGGGAAATGACTGCATAGGAAGCAGTACTGCGGAAAAGGATCTGCGGGTCATAGTGGACCACAAGCTAAATATGAGTCAACAGTGTAAAACTGTTGCCCCCCGACACCCCAAAAAAGCTGCAAACATCATTCTGGGATGTATTAGCAGGAGTGTTGTAAGCAAGACATGAGAAGTAATTCTTCCACTGTACTCCTCAGCTGGAGTATTGTGTCCAGTTCTGGGTGCCACATTTCAGGAAAGATGTGGACAAATTGGAGCAAGTCCAGAGGACAGCAACAAATATGACTAAGGTCTAGAAAACGTGACCTACGAGGGAAGATTGAAAAATTGGGTTTGTTTAGTATGGAGAGGAGAAGACTGAAAGGGAACATAACAGTTTTCAAGTACATAAAAGGTTGTTACAAGGAGGAGGAGGTAAATTGTTCTTAACCTCTGAGGACAGGACAAGAAGCAATGGGCTTAAATTGCAGCAAGGGAGGTTTAGGTTGGACATTAGGAAAAATTTCCTGTCAAGGTGGTTAAGCACTGGAATAAATTGCCTATGGAGGTTGTGGAATCTTCATCACTGGAGATTTTTAAGAGCAGGTTAGACAAACACCTGTCAGGAATGGTCTAAATAATACTTAGTCCTACCATGAGTGCAGGGAACTGAACTAGATGGCCTCTCCAGGTCCCTTCCAGTCCTATGATTCTGAGATTCCCCCACAAAAACATGGAGTATTCCCCTTCATGGAAGCCTGTTAAAAATAGGAGTGGGGGGGGTTGGGGAGGGGGAAGTTGCATAATTATTCTGTAATTGTTAGGAGTGATTATCCCCGTTCTTACCCAACCGTGTCATCTTAAAAATCCTACCACCATGCACAGCCTTTATCTCATTCACAGTGTTTGCTGAGGCACTCAAGTGTTACTACCTTTACAAAAAAGAGTATTAATAATGGATTATAAAAAAGAACTGTGCTCTGAATGTACATGTGCATGCATGTGTGTGGGTGCTTGTCCATGATCTTCAGAGTAAAATCACTTTTTGATCCTGAAGGAAAAGATGCTAAAAAAATAGGGTGGCTGACTTGTGACCCATTGGTGGTTGATTTTCAAAGGCAGAAATGGCAGTGAGGTGCCTAATTCCTACTGATTTTCAATGAGAGGTGCACAACAGCTATTTGTGCCTTTGAAAAACTACCTCATTCCTCTTAAGTGGTATTCATCGCAATCACAGAAGGGCTCAAGATGCAAAATTTGGATTTGGATTCCAATCAGAACCTCCCTCCCAATTAAGGGTGTTTGGGTTTTTCTCCAGAGCTAATCTCTAACAATCTGGTTTCATTTGTAAGACTAAAAATCCAAAATTACACACAGTATCTCCTAACCAAAAGTTGCTGTTGTGTTTGTATGAACACAGTGACCGGCTAGCCCTTCTCCAGGTTAGAAGAATTCTGCAGCAGCTTGGATTGGACAGCACTTGTGATGACAGCATTATCGTAAAGGAGGTGTGTGGTGCTGTTTCAAAGAGAGCAGCCCAGCTATGTGGAGCAGGACTAGCTGCTATCGTAGAGAAGAAGAGAGAAAACAGAAATCTAGAGCACTTGAAAATCACTGTTGGAGTGGATGGAACTTTATACAAACTACACCCGCAGTGAGTACTTTGTTCCTCCTTTGCTTTAGTGTTGACTTAAGAGTCCATTAAGAAAACAAACAAAACTGTATTCAATAGTCTGTTTAGATTATAGAAACTGGAAGGTTATCCTCAAGAAATGAATGTGTATCCCTGCAGTTGACTCCTTAATTTGGACTAAGGATTGAAAATTGCCAAGAGAGAGGCTCAAAGCAGTGCCTTCTTGTACTTTATTAGTTCAAAGCAGCCTGCCTGAAGAAAAGGAAACTTGCTGCTGAGGTTGTAATGATTGATTCTGAGTTAAACAGAAGAGCTAGTTTCCAATGTTTTAGCTTCCACAGCAAGCAAGAAATGAAGGCTTCTCTTTTTAGTTAAATACATTGAGAAACTACCTAAACTCTTTTTATACAGTATAAATGCCTAGCTACAACGGGCGCTGACTTGGTTGATCCCTAGGAGAGAATACAATATAAATGTTAAATAATAGTGCAATATAAAGGCATATTTATCATCTCATTAATTTATAGTAAGTCAACTCTATTCTGGTGCCAAGCCAACAGCTGCATCTGTCAAAGACTGTGTACCTCTCTGGTTCATTTAGCACATATATTATCCTTAACATTTCCTTTTTTATGGCCTTTTTGGATGCTTAAAATGTATTAAAATTCCAATTAGGGGGAGAAACCCACCTCCCCTCCCCCCAAAATCTCAGTCAAAAGGAAATCTTCATGCTGGAAACCTGTAACGGAAGACGTTTCTAATGGTTCTAAATGAATCTTTGGCATTTTGGACCTTTAACATTTTTGGTGATGGCTTTGGCCAAATTTTTGCCAAAGAGGTGGCCTTGTTCAAATGGAAGATTACGGTAGTTGCTGAGGTTACATCCATGTTCCATGAATGAGGTCTAACGAGGGTAGAGGAAGGTGTAGAATTTGCTGCCAAACTAGCCGCATCAGAAGACCCACTTTGCAGAAGGAAGACTGCCTATCATCCTCAATAGTTTTTAAAATATGAGGTTTCTCTGCTATCTTCAGTTCATGATGGTAGGAAAGATAGGAAAACCGAAAATGAAAACTGTGACCAAGATGGGGAAGTGCCACTTTTTTTGTTTGCAGTTAAAATGTTTCCAGATTACATTCACTTTTCACACATTTTATAGAGAGGAATTTATAGTTGCCATCTCCCAACTAACCAACTTAGGCTATGGAAATGTTTCCATAGATTTAACTACTTTCTTTTGGCATCTCTTCTTCCCTTCTTTTCTCTTCTGAATCACCTGCAGTACAAATTCCTGCATTAGCTCCTGATGGGACTTCATCATCAGAACCCCTTGGCACCTAAAAAGCTCCATGTTCACTATTGCACCACTTGAAACAGGCAAAGTGAAATTCCCATAAAGTACAATGGGTGAGATGGCAAAGAGCTGGCTAGACTAGTAGCTCCACAGAAGGCCTCAGTGCTTCTTTATATGAAAGGAATCTGGAACCCAGTGTTGCCTGCTGCTGCGTGCTAGAGAGAGAACCATCATTAAGTGACATATGGTTCTCTCTGAGGAAATGGGTCCTCTTCTCTCACAGTCTCACAGGATGGAAGAACTTGTTTCTGTTTCCTGTTGTAGGAGGCAGAACATACTGAAGGGACGGGGGGGGAGAACCAATGGAAGATGTTGATTGATGTGCTGTCTTATTTGTTTGGCCCCTTGCTTCCTAGAGGTGAAACAAACCTTTTTTTAGTCTGGGTTAGTGAAGAAAGGATGTGAACAACATGGATACACTCAGGATCCCTTATACCTGGGGGTACATTATGGTGGTCGTGTATGATAATCATTAGCATAAAATCAGCAAACTAAAAATTTCAGAATACACCAAATTAAATAAGTGGTGATTTAAATAATTTATAAACAAGTAGAAATGATCACTCCATTTACACATTGTAAAGTGGTTTTGTTTTTGTTTTACTTTTAGTTTTTCTGGGATTTTACGGGAAACAGTGAAAGAAATGGCACCTCAGTGTGATGTGACTTTCATGCTGTCTGAAGATGGAAGTGGAAAGGGAGCTGCCCTAATTACTGCTGTGGCAAAAAGATTGCATAATGTTGGAGAAAATTAAAAACAAAGACAAATATTTAAGTACAGCTGTACAAGTGCATTAGAGATTTGCTCAGTGACTACACAAAATAACTTGGGTGGAGACCAACAAGAAATACCCACTATTAGCTAGCAGCTAGACTAGAACCGCCGCCAATGCAGAACAAGTCAAATCTTTGACCCACCATAACTTGGGTGGAGGTTGGGGTGTCCTGATGCTAGTTAGCACTATATTCTGGGATACCACAATAGACTCATTGCTGCAACATGACCGAATGCCATACATAGTGATATACAGCAGGTCACATAAATGTAATTTTCCCCCCCAAAAATCAGCTTTTGAAGTACTTAATTGATCTCCTGCCCCACTAATGTTATCCTGTGAGTTTATCACCCAGTTTTTCAGGGTTTTAGGGTTTTTTAGCCTTAGCTTGGTCTGCCTCAGTGGGTATCGAGATTCTGATACTGTACATCTCTAGTGGGTATATTTGTTCATTTTTGTTTTTTAAAATAGATATACAAATTGGAATAAATTAATTAACTTTGTCCAATGAAACATTATGTTCAATGAAACATGTATTACTACTAGGGCTGTCAAGTAATTAAAAAAAATAATCTCGATCAATCGCACGATTGAAAAAATTAATTGAAAGATTAAAAAATTAATCGCACTGTTAACCAATAATAGAATACCATTTATTTAAATATTTTGGATTGTTTTCTACATTTCAAATATATTGATTTCAATTACAATGCAGAATACAAAGTGTACAGTGCTCACTTTATATTTATTTTTGATTACAAAAGTACTATGCGAATGCCTGTTCTCACTTTCAGGTGACATTGTAAATAAGAAGCGGGCAGCATTATCTCTCGTAAATGTAAACAAACTTGTTTTTCTTAGCGATTGGCTGAACAAGAAGTAGGACTGAGTGGACTTGTAGGCTCTAAAGTTTTACATTATTTTGTTTTTGAGTGCAGTTATGTAACAAAAAAAAGCTACATTTGTAAGTTGCACTTTCACGATAAAGAGATTGCACTTCAGTATTTGTATGAGGTGAATTAAAAAATACTATTTATTTTGTTTATCATTTTTACAGTGCAAATATTTGTAATGTAATATAATATAAAGTGAGCGCTGTATACTTTGTATTTGAAATCAATATATTTGAAAATGTAGAAAAACATCAAAAAATATTTAATACATTTCAATTTGGGCCTTTTTCTTATATAGAATTGGTATTCTATTGTTTAACAGTGCAATTAAAATTGGGATTAATCGCTATTAATTTTTTAATCACAATCTTTTGAGTTAATTGCGTGAGTTAACTGCAAGTAATGGACAGCCCTAATTACTACATTTTTTACTGTCTTGGTTCCAGACTAGTTGTAATACAGTGCACCCCACATATGGTGGAAGAAAGTGGATGTACTGTACAAAAATCAGCTGCAGCCCATAGGAGAGTGTACTCTCAGCTGTTTCTTGGTCTCAGGCTCTTTCATGGCCTGGGGCCCTTATTTATAGCCTCCACCTGGGAATCAGATTTAATCAGAAAATGCTGTCTTGCTGGATTGGCCAATTCCCAGCACCTGCCTGCTGGGCTTCTCTTCAGAACAGGGCTGACTGCTCCCTGTAAGGTGGCCAGATAGCAAGTGTGAAAAATTGGGACGGGGGTGGAGGGTAATAGCCACTTACATAAGAAAAAGGCCCAAATATCTGGACTGTCCCTATAAAATTGGGACATCTGGTCACCCTAGCTCCCTGCCCCCCAGCCTTTAAAGGGACAGACCACCCCGTTACACCTCTCTTTTAATCTCCGTGTCCCAGGAATGTTTTCTAGAACAAGGCCACATTAATTTCTCTGGTTCTTGTTTTCCTTCTAGTCTTTCCTCCCAATCAATTTTTAAAAATCAGATTGTTTCCATGTTGTGGAAATGTTTCTCTTTCCATCTTTCTTAGTCCCCTGGCTGCTGATCTGCATGTCTCCAATCATGCTAAATTAACTCTTGTGGGAACAGCATGTTTTGTTGCTCACTCCAAAAGTGACTCTTCAGTGACATGGGGTGAGCAGCAGAGACACAGGCTGATGTGAACTTTTTAAACCTATCAGTAGTACCTGAGCTCAGCAGCCGGGCAGTTGATAAAGATGGTTTATTAATGGGCAAGGGCCAACGAGCGGGGGATGAAACAGGAATGCCTGTTTTATATTTATCAGTGGGACATGGACAGTAAAATAGGCTGAGATTTATAGATATCTTGAAAATAGTCAATACCCTTGGGTGTGACTTAAAAAAAATCACACTCTTATTTAATGGATTGCCGAATGAAATGAAATAATATGTAGCACAAAGAATCAAAATGGCAAACCTCTGGTTTCCAATCTCAGCTGCTTCCATACCCTCTCAATCCTCTGTTCACATATATTCTGGTGTACTTGTGCTGGGAGCACAGCAAGACACAGCATTTGTGCTGACAGCAGGATGCCTGTAGCAGACATACTCTAGGGGCTTGGATGCATCCATAACTATTGTGCACTGTGTTAAATAGTTGGCTTCACGTTAACAATAATATAAAAACTGAAATAAGACTGAAAATTTAAGCCTAGCAACAATGAATCACATTTTTTAAGATACATTCACTTTATATTTTTTATTTTTTAAAAGCTGGTCAATAGCATCTTTCACTGTGACATATTGCAATTACCGAATGCATGAAAAAAATAAAACAAATTAATGAAATTGAAAATGATTTTCACTTGCTAAAGAGCTAATATATCATTTTTGTTTCTGGGCTAGCTGGAGAAGGTAAATGCATATTTAATATTTAAGAACAGACTATTCATGCAATCATATTACAAACAGAAGCGTATGCATCACATGCATGTTTTCATGATCTCTTACAAGTAGTTTAATAATTTTACATTTATTTTCATTATACCTTTCTTCAGATTTAACAATACCACTTGATCAGATTTTCCCATGAAATACTGACTCTTCCCAGAAAATTACTTTTAGTAAGTAAAATAAGCAGGCACTATTTGGAACCAACTTTTTCAAAGCAATGAGCAGTGTAAATCATGTGGTGATGAGCATCTTAGAAAAACATTAGATAGGGTGAGTGGGTTTCTTCTTTCAGAGCTATAGGTACTAATTCAAACATACCGTATAGAATTCCCTACTGAAAAAAGGTGGGCAGTTGGAGACTAGTGACCTGCATCAAATCTTTTTTATATACATTCAAATGTTGCTACAGGAATAATTACATGATCCCTGCATAGCCAATTTTAACTTTAATAGCAATCCCACAACATCAGCTGACTCAAAAGTATCCCGGCTATATATGACAGAGGATGAATATTTGATTTGTATTATTTTTGTATAGGAATACTAGCAATTGTCAGGCCATAATGTTAACGTGAATATTTAAAAACAAGTAGGTATTAACTGGGGAAAATAGAAATGGTCAATGCTGCCACATCCTGAGGCCACACCCAACCCAGGACCAGAGGAATTAAAATGACTGCGGCCTTTAGGGAAAGAATTGCAATGTTCACCTGACAATGCTGGGACCTGATAGCTCCTCTATTGGGTCCTGCTAAACTCTCGTACAAACGGGCTTAAACTCGTATTTATGTCCCAGAGTGAAGAATGCTCTTGTGAGAAGTGCAGTGTGTTCTGGACTATTGGTACTGGGGAAACCCCAAAGTGCAGAGGAATCTGAATGGAGCTGTGGGACTCAGTGGAAAAGCTACTGGCTCCCACTGGAGGGAGATGGGTCTTGGCCGGCTCCCACTGTCATTGTGAAGAGGGGGGATTCATTATAGTCCCCTCAGAGAGGGGAGAGAGCATGGTCTAGTGGTATACGATACATTTCCTAGGTTTAAAGAATCACTTTTATAGATCCCCTATTTTATTTATACAACTGTTGGTTTGATTTCTATTAAAATATGTAGGATTTTCCTGTAAAATTATATGTAATATTCATTTATTTAAAAAAAACTAACAGTCCCTTTAATCCATTAAAGATGATGATAGAGATGTGTGTACCGGCAACGGCATATTACTTTGTTGGGAAGTAGGAGCCTAAGGGTTGATCTACACAGTTTGAGTGTCAATTTAACAAAATCAGTATAGTCAAACTGGTGCAAAACCTTTGTATGGACACTCTTATTTTAGATTAGAAAAGTCCTATTTCACTCTTTTTTGTATATAAATAAGCCCTTAGAAAACTGGAGCTGAGTAGCGTACACCTCAGCTGCACTGTGTTTTTCCTGTAATATGCTAGGCCAACAATATAAAATTTTTGTGGCTTCATTTTACACTTAGTGTAGGTGTTGCGGAATCCGATCATGTGATCACAAAATGCTGCTCACACAGTAAATGGAAATCATTGTCTAAAGATATCTCAAAATGACAAGGACATTGTTCTAGTCCACATTTAGTCTAACCTTCATTTAAGCAGCAGGGACACCGTGAATCCAAACACTGCCCACACAGATATGATAAAACGTCAGCAGAAGAATGATATGTCATAGCAGCAGGGGAGGTTCTGATTTCTGAAGGTGGGTAGGGAAATAATGAACAAGGTTCTGACGTGCAATCTCTCGCTCTCTCTGCCTCTCTCTAAAGAGATGAGGATTGGCAGCTATTGGGCTATGGAAAGGCGAGGCGAGGTACTTCACAGTGATTTCCTAAAGAGCCTGCTGGCTACAGCTTTTAGGATCTATACACTTCATTACTTTCAGCTTACTCTAAAATAAGATAAATTCTTCTATAACCAGCTAACAATATGGTACATTGTTTCTGATAATGCCAACATAAAATGTGAAGGAATGTTGCAAACTTGCAGTCTCACATGTACGTGTTTTAAGAAGCTGAACTAAAATCCTTTACACAGCACACACAGCAATACTGTCTTTTGCTTTAGCTGGGATTTAAAATAAGAAAACTTCAGATGAATATCTGTTACCCAGCACACAGTACATTGAAAAAGTATGCAGATTAATTATGTATATAATTAGCATATAAACTCTTGCAGCAGATTTACAATAAAGTGAGTTACTTCAAGTTGTGTCTGTGTTTTGTGCTTCCTTCATTCTGTTTTTTTCCCCTTCAATATCTTTGTGGGGTTTTTTTGCTTCAGGTTCTTTAGTGTATCTTCCCTCTGATTAATGTAGTTTGCATACTTTTTGAAATTGCCACTTTTTTTTTCTTGGTGACAGGAGAGCTGACAATTGTAGGCTTGATGCAAAAATTACTGGGTGAGGTTCTATGGCTTGTGAAGGAGGTCAGACAAGATGATCATCATAACTTCTTCTGGTCTCCAAACCTATGACTCTGTGAAAGAATGGTCTCAAAGATACCTTCCTCTCCCATTTCCCCCCCTCCTCCTTGCTATTTATCCTGCCTTAGATGAATGGATGTACACTAGCTACCAGAAGGTTGTTACATTTGCTTCTGATTTAGAATCTAGAGTAAGCGGGTGTAATAGTTCACCACTGAGATGTTTCCCTTGGTAACTCTGACAAACCAGTGTTCAGAAGTAAATATAGGATCACTTGTAAATCCTTCAGAAATCCCTGATTATAGCAAATCGCTGAATATATCATCTTGGGAGCTCAGTTTTATATAGGATTAGAAGAATTGTGTAAAGAAGAGTAGGGCCAAAACGTAGGGGTCCTCAAAACTTAATACAAGAAGAAATGTTTTCATGATGTTTCTTTAGATTTCAGTGAAAATACATGTTCCTGGGGGATTTAAACATTCCCCTGTGGTGGTAGGAACCCAAACACAATGTCAGTGTGCTAGAGAGAGAGAGAGAGAGAGTTCTCACTTCCTGTTCCTGCGAAGGTGTCTCCTCCAGCGAGTTCTCTGGATGTGATGGTGGAAGAGTGAGTCTGTTTGGAAACCGATGCAGAAGTTACTGTGCAGATTGGTGGATCTCGTGGTGCTATCAGCTGATGATATGAGCTTTGTTCCTGTGGGTGCCTGGGGGTTTGTGCCCGTAGGCTGGAGATACGGGGAAGCTGACGTGGGAAGTGTACTGGGAGTGGGGAAGGATTTGGGGTGAAGGGACAGATAATAGGTGTAGGTACTGAAAAGGGGAAAATTTGCTTTGCAGCTGCTGGCTATTGGGGAGCAACTGCCAACAGGAGCCTGTGGTATGAAGGTGGTGAAACTATGTCCCCTTACTCTGGGAAGTGGTTTGCAAAGCATGTCCACCATTTCAAACTCTGTATGGGGTCCTGAGGAGGGGCAGGAATGCAATGGAGCTCTGCCACAGTTGGGTTGCATCAGAAATGTAGGGATAAAAGGCAGTTTAGCAGCAATACCTGTAGTGTCCCCTTCCTCTGTAAGTGGATGGGGGGTAATGCTGCGGTCTCCTCTGTTGCAGGGCTCCATTCACTTTAAGGACCTCCACCCAGGGGAATATTAAAGGTATGAGTCTACCAGCGGGAAAAGTAGCTCAAAAGAAGCATTTTTTAGAATTTGAAGTGGGGTCTTCTGATGAGGGAGCACAAAATCCAGCTGTGAGTGAGCAATGAAGGAATAAATGACAGTAAGGAAAGAGCTGAGCGGTCTGTTTCCAGACATGGGTCTCTTGAGGGGCTGCTTAGGAAGAAAACTTGTGCAGCCGTCAGTCCATTAAGACCAGGCTTCTGGGGAAGATTCCTTGCAATGGAAACCTTATCCTAGGATGCCTTGGCAAAGATACGTGATTCAACTGCACTATGCAGGGGACACATGCAAATGTCTCACTAGGGATGTTGTTGTTGGAACTCTGTTAAAATATTTTAGGACTGTCTCCTGCACAACTGTAAGCTGTGATACACCTGCCAGGTAGCAGAGAATTCAATGTCCGCTTTTACTCTTGTGGTGAAGTGGTATTTTCTGGGAGCAGTTTGGAATTAGGGATTGGGATGATATAATAGCTGTTTCTTTATTCCAACCTTCCATTAAGCCTGTGACTATTTTTTTCATCTGGGTGGGATTACTGTAGGTATTACAGACAGCCATGCATTGGTTTTACCTGCAGCTCTACAGAACATTGGTGCAGCTGTGGTATGAGGAAGGGCACATACTATGGGTCTAATGCACACAAGACTGAAGAGACTTCATTAGATGCAAGATATGTGGCGGAAAAGTGGATGTGCTCATAGGCAGTGCCCAGAGGTGTGACACAGTAGGGAAAGACATTCCCAACCTCTTAAGGAATCTTCCTCCTTTCCTGAGCTGGGGGTCAAAGGATTCCACGCAGCACTGCAATGACTGATGAAAGCCCCATTTTGAGTAGCAGAGCCTCTCTACTTTTAGGGGGAAAGACCTTGACCTGTACTGATACAAGATTGAGTAGGGTGAGGAAATGGGAACCATTGAGCGCCAGGACAATACAGATGGGAATATGAGCACTGGTAATGTGGGGGAGAATACTGGAAATGGGGAAGCAGAAAAAGAGAAACTATGGAAGGGACATCCACAGACACAGCTGGTTATGCAGGAATCCCAGTCACCAGGAGAGACTGGCAGGCTATGGGTACAGCAGACGCTCTCGCTGGGGACCAGGTTTTGATGTGCTCAACTTCAGGAATGGAAAAATTTCTTGCAGTCAGACAGGGAAAAAGAGAATCCAAGGAGACTGCTGGGGTTACAATAACTGGGGGTAGCCTACCAACTGTCCAAAACACGCAGCATTTTCATAGTTCAAATGGATAACAGGTTCTCTGTATTAGGCATTGTTGCAGATCAAGGGGAGCAGAAAGAGAAGCCTGTGCTTGTAACATGCCCACATTCATTGTGGGAAAGGAACCAGGAGTTACTGAGCTTAAGCAACTTCTGAAAGAACTATCAGAGTTGGGATCAGGATCTGGGGACTCAGGAGGCCCCCAGTTGACAGACATGAACTAGATAACAAGGAAAAATGGCTAAAGGAAAGAGTCGAGAGAGAGAGGGGTCAGTCAGGGGGTTTAGTAGCAGCGAGAAGGTGGTCCACTAAATGGGGATTGCAAGTACCTGTGACAATTTGGACCTGAGCTTTTGTATAGATGAGACTGAAAATTGCAACTTGGAACGTGCACTCTCTTAGGATGTGTGCTGGAAACAAATGATCCTTTAGTTTTTGGAGGGGCAGGATTTGGATCTAGTGGGAACCCAGGAAACAAGACTCTGTTCCAGGTATGACGTGGGAGCTCAGAGGAATTAGAGGAGGGGCCCACCTTTTTGGTCCACAGGGCCTGATACTTATATGGAGTAGAGGTACTGTTTTATATTTATGCAGCATTGGTGCAGAGGGTGGTAGAACTGCAGCTGGGGAGGTGTGTGTTTGTTGATTTCTGTTATTTGGGTGTGAGGTATCATTGTTTCACCATCTCTGACCCACAACATCAGAAGCAGGGGAAAGGTCTTTTTATAGAAGTTCCTACTATTTTTAATGATGTCTCGGCAGTTGTGTTTATGGGGATTTTAATTGTTTAGCTGCAGTGACTGACAGAGCAAAGCAACCTAGAGGGGTTACAAGCTGATGAAACTTACAAACTGTGTGTGGTGTTGCTGGGTTAAAAATGTTTTTGGGCATCCTCATTTAAGAAGAAGGGGGCAGTTACATTTTTTAGAGGGTACTCTGGATAGGTGATTGGACAAGGTGTATGTGAAAGCAACTGAACAATGTGCAGTGCACCCTGTAAAGTTATTTGACCTCTGCTTGGTCCGAGCTGAACTCGGGGAGGATGGAGCAACGATCTTTGGTCATGGTTATTGGAAACTAAATACTTGCTTAGTTAATAATGCAGTGACAGAAAGTTAGGAAGAGTTCAATAGTTCTACCCATCACACAGATGGAAGGTCCACCAAGGGTGCACACACTCAGCCTTCTGGCTCCCTAGCTGACACTTCTCTTGGGGGAACACATGCGTCTCTCTTTTTCTACTGACCAAGATATTTTCAGGTTGCATGGTTCCCTGTCTACACAGTGAATTCTCCAGCAATCAGACTGCCTAAGCAGGCCTGCTTTGCTTTTCTCCTCAGAGGCTATAAACCGTGTGATTGCCCAAAGTTCTAAGGTATCACACAGCCTTTTCTAAGTAAGCACATTTATTCTTAAGGGGAAAGCATTATAGAGAAAACATATTAGAATAATACAAAAACATACACACATGCCAATAAGTTCACCAGAGATCACTCCAACAAGGGCTCTGGCAGAAATCAGTCCTTCAAACCTAACCAAGAGGGTTTTCTGTGGTTACAAATTCATAACCACTTTGGCTCAGAACAAGCACCCCTATGAATCTTTGAGTGTCTTTTTTTTATACAGTTTGGACGTCTGATCTTGTCGTCATAACAAACAAAGAAAGCAAACAAAGGTCCTCTTCTCAGGGCAAAGCTTTAAAAGGCTGAGGTCTTGCATAATTGGAGGGGCTATACTTGCATATACCTTCCCTCTAGAGATTTCCTGGGAAACCCACCCAACTTTAAAAGCTCATCCTTATCTGACACATTTCAAATAGTCCTTTGAACTCCTAACACTTCCCAGGGTTTACATTAGTCATGTCTTCTCCCTGGAGATGTTACATACAATTCCACAAATAATACATAAACATTAGCATTTTTAATTTAATGAACTCCTAAAATACTTAAACTTAATTCAGTAAAGATTAACTTAATTCAATAAGGGTTGTCCAGGATATTGCAGAAAATTGCCATACCTGTCACAGATGTTTAAGAAGGAAGTGATTTAGCACTGAAGGAGAAAGCTGGAATCAGCTAACTTTGCAAAGGACTTCAGGGCAAAGGGCAACCTCCTCTGATATATTTGCAAAATGCAAGAGGAAAATACTGTAGTGGGATTACAGGAACCTAGCACTGAGCAGGTCCACTGATGCATGTTAAGGATAGTTCACAAACATTACAGGGAGGTTTTTCAGAGACAAACCATTCCTTCTTTCCAGCAGCAGCAGTTTTTGGATGGCATCACGGGTTTTCCAACAGTGGCAAATTAGGAACAGAACTCACTTGTGAGACCAGTAGAGGAAATGGCGGTTTGTGCAGCTATCTTGTCACTGAAGGTGGAAACTTCCTCAAGGGCGGACAGTTTGGCAGTTGAATTTTATCAGAGGCTTACTGTCATAACTATAAAGGGAAGGGTAACAGCCCTCCTGTGTACAATACTATAAAATCCCTCCTGGCCAGAAACACCAAAATCCTTTTACCTGTAAAGGGTTAAGAAGCTCAGGTAACCTGGCTGACACCTGACCCAAAGGACCAATAAGGGGACAAGATACTTTCAAATCTTGGTGGGGGGAAGGCTTTTGTTTGTGCTCTTTGTTTTGGGGGTTGTTTGCTCTTGGGACTAAGAGGGTCCGGACATCAATCCATGCTCTCCAAATCTTTCTGAACAAGTCTCTCATATTTCAGACTTGTAAGTAACAGCCAGGCAAGGCGTTAGGTTTATCTTTGTTTTCTCAACTTGTAAATGTTCCTTTTGCTAGAGGGTTTACCTCAGTTTGCTGTAACTTTGAACATAAGGCTAGAGGGGGTTCCTCTGGGCTCTTTGAATATGATTACCCTGTAAAGTTATTTTCCACCCTGATTTTACAGAGATGATTTTTACCTTTCTTTCTTTAATTAAAAGCCTTCTTTTTAAGAACCTGATTGATTTTTCCTTGATTTAAGATCCAAGGGGGTTGGATCTGGACTCACCAGGAATTGGTGGGGGGAAAGTAGGGGAAATGGTTAATTTCTCCTTGTTTTAAGATCCAAGGGTTTGGATCGGTGTTCACCAGGAAATTGGTGGAGAAGTCTCCCAAGGCTACCCAGGGAAGGGTTATAGTACTTGGGAGGGAGATATTCTGGAGGGCGGGGGGAGGTAGACAGAGTTTCCCAAATAACTCATAAATAATTTGGGTGGTGGCAGCAAAAGCAGATCTAAGCTGGTAGTTAAGCTTAGAGATTTTCATGCAGGTCCCCACATCTGTACCCTAGAGTTCAGAGTGGGGAAGGAAACTTGACACTTATGGATCTCCTCTCTGTGATGCTCTCATGCTTTCAGCGATGCCTTGACTAGAGGCACATTGAGATCTTCCTTTTATGAAGGCCTTTTGATTTTTTTCAAAAATGTTATTTGGAAGATATCAGGAATTGGAGGTCTATTGCCCTTTTGAATATGGATTACAAAATTTTGGCTTCCATTCTAGCTATTTGGGGAAAATAGCAGGGAAATTATTGCAACCCACTCCGTCTAATGCTGTTAAAGGTCACACAGTGGCAGATGCTTTGTGTCATTCGTGGGAAGTATTTGAAACTGAGCAATGGGGCAAATGACAGTCTTATGTTTTGGCCTTGGATCAGGTCAAAGCTTTTGATATAATGAACCTATCTTGCTTATGGCTGGTCCTGTCTCAATATGGTATTCCCCCACAGTTTATTAACTGGCCACATCCCTTTAGTAAATGGGTGGAGGGGAAAGGCTATACAGATCCATTCTGGGGTAAGGCAAAGTTGTTCCCTGAGACTATTTTGTATTGTTTTTCTTTGAACCCTTTACTGTGGGCAGTGTATGTTAACGGGATTTCAGGGTTTAAGTGTGAGGATTAAGGGGGAGAGGAATTTCACTCTGTCAATGAAAATTTTTGCCCATGAGACTGATGTCACAGTGCTAGTGGGCAGTACAGAAGACAGAGACATATTTTTTGACACTTTACATAATTATTCAGCTACAGATGGAGCAATTATTAACATGAAGAAGATCATGTCTTTGTGGGCTGTCGTGCTCTCTTACATTCTTCCAGGAGTTGCAAATTGTGACGCCCTCCTGGGATTATAGATATTTTCTGACTAACCTTTGGCAGTGATTCAGTAGCCAAGTTGATGGGAGAAGCGGTTTTCACCTGCCTGGTTAAGGTGATGAGGTGGAAGGGACGGACCCTGACCTTGTCAGAGAGGGTGATGTTAATTTAAACATTCCCGTTGCCCTTTTACATTTAGGTGGCATATAGGTATCCTTCCCCTGGAAAACTGTTGGTCAAATTAACAGGATTATTTTTTTTCAGATGCTCTGGGCCAATAAATATAACTTAGTGAAGTATCATCTACCTGCCAGTTAAAGATGGGGTTTGAGTATGGTATGCCCTAAAGCTTTCTTGATGGTGTTTTTGTTTTTTAATTTTCATACAGTTCGTGCAACTAAGGGTAGGGATGGCCACTCATTTTCCAGAATTGCTGGGAAACGTCACGGGGAAAGAAATCAGGAAAAGTAGATGCAGTCCCGAAAGGTGGGTTTCTCCCCCCCACCCCCCCCAGCAACAGCCCAGCAGCCTCTCTCTTACATACAACTTGCTTTAAAGAGCATTTCCCCTTGGAAGTATCTGAATTATCCTATTAAATGCATGGCCTTCCTTCACCTCCCCCTCCTCTCTGCCCACTTCCTTTCCTCCCTGTCTCTATCCCCCTCCTCTGAATTTTGCTTCTATTTGTTATCTTATTTTAACATTTTTTTAAGATAGTTGGGTTTTTATAAATAAGTGTTGGTTTGTTTGTAAATTGTGTAATACAAATAATTGATTTGTATATCAACCATTCATATTCTATATAATTAAATGTTTCAAGTATAGCTGAGGCTCAGGCAGCAATTATATTATGAGAAATTTATGCATAGTTTGTTTATAGGGACCTGGGCTTTTCTTCAGGGCATCCACCTTGTCCTGAAGGGGCTGGACTCAGGCATTTCCCAAGAGACAGCCAAGGTACTTAGTTTCTTGAATGCCAAATTTATATTTTGAGGGCTTTGTTGAGAGTCTAGCTTCCCCTAGCAACTGTAGTACAGCCAACATGTGGCCCACGTGTGACTGCCAGCCTGTGCTGAAAATAACCACATCGTCGAGGGACGCCACTGCAACAGGGCCGGCGCAACCCATTAGGCGACCTAGGCGGTCGCCTAGGGCACTACAATTTGGGGGCGGCGACCGCGGCGGTATTTCGGTGGCGGGACCTTCTGCCACCTCTGTGGGGGGCTGCATTTCGGGGCGGGACCTTTCGCCGCCTAGGGCGGCAGAAAAGCTGGTGGCGCTCCTGCACTGCAAACTGGCAATGATGGCAAAGCATGTGGCCCAGGAGGTGCTGGAAGCTGGCTGTGGCTCTGTGCAAGCCAGAAGACATGGTGGTGAACTGAAAGAGCCCCAGGGGAGTGGAAAATGCTGTTTTCCCCTCAAGTCTCGCATAAGGGGTATTTGCTAGTGCCCTTTTGTCAAGTCTAAGGCTGTGATATACCTGGCCTTTTCTAGATGATCCAGAAACTAATCTAGCTATGGCAATGGGTAGGGGTTGAACTGGGATACAATATAGAACCTCCAGAAATCCATGTAGAACTGGATAGTGTTGAGTTCCAGCATTGCTTGTATCTCCCGCTTCACCGAGCTACTCACGGATTTCATAGGTCTTGTTGTAAGGGAAGAGACCAGAAGTTCAGACCTCCAGGGGATGCCTAGAGAGGCTCCCATGATCAGATGGAGGCAGAACCAGAGAGAGATGGTCATCTGACACCTACAAGGAAGGCCAATCAGAGTCCAGCTAGCCAGATAAAAAGGGCTGGCTGCTTCTACTAGGGGCCAGTTGTGGGTGAAGCCAGGACACGGAAGAAAGGCTCTCCTTGCCCTAATCCATGTAATCTGACCTGGTCTGGGGCCTAATCTTGATAATGCTGGCCAGGGGTCTCTATGAAGGACTAAGTACATATTATGGACTTTATCACCCAGGTAGCTATTTTGAGTTGAAGTTCAGTTTGTTTTCTGTTAACCCCAGAAGAGGTCTGGGCTGAGAGCTGGCCTGGCTGGAGGGCTGGGCAGTGCTGACAGTTGTGGAACCAGGACACAAAGGGGCACTACAAGAAGAGTCCCTGCAATGCCACATTCTCACAGAAGGTGGTGCTCTGGTGGTGAGTGCACACTATAACACAGGTATGGTCCAGTCCTTGGTGCCATGGTGATCGGTATCTTATAAATGGAGAGAAGTGAAATGGACTGTCGTGAATGTAATGTAAAATGTAAACAAGCACCATAAGTTGTGAAAGGCATATTCAGTTTAAAAAATCAATAGTCTAAGTTTTAGTTATTGACATGGGTAGGGAACTCTTTCCATTTAGATGTGGCTTTAATCTGGAGTATGTGCCTTTAAGATCACACCTCACATTTTCAGTTTGTGATTCATGCTGTGTGGCACCCAACCCCACTTCTGCATGCCAAAGCCGTAGCAGAACAATGAGAGGGCCTGGCACATGCTGTCTGCAGCATGCAGTACAAAACTAGCTCACTGAGCCACTGAGCCACTTACGTTTCATGAACCGTCACATACCTTTAATAAAACAACTGCAGAAGAATAAGGTACTCCAGCAAAGATATGGCTTTTCTACAACTACAGAGCTATCAGTGGAAAATGGGATACATCCTAAAGACAAAATGGGTTTTGAAGCAAAGATGTAGAATGGCCATCATTTTGAATTAATGGAATGAATCCTGCGGCCACTTATGATACTTTAAAAACTTAATTTTTGCTTTAAATGTTCTATTGTCTTGCTGTTTATAAATCCTATGGGAATTGCTCAAATAGACTTTTTAAACAGAAATGAGGGTTTTTAAAACTTCTAAAATGGCCCGAAGGGTGATTTGAGTAGTGTCAATATGTGAGAGAGAAATGCTACAAGATTGTGAGCCCTCTGTATATTATTTGTGAATGTGTTCTTCTGGATTCCCTCCTTTTCCCTCCATTTTATTTCTCACCTCCACCTCAGCCTGTGATGGGGCTACACTGTCTCTCAGGAAATATACAGATACTGAAACATGCAACAAATAGATTATGGAGCGGGTAGGAGCACAGTTATGAAGTAAAAATATTAGCAAGAATAGGGGAACTTATAGTTTACTTTAGAAAAGATCTGGCAGTCAGATACCCCAGTGATGAAGATGGTGTAAATGCCTAGGTAGAAAGACTTCTGACTAGATTTCCTATACAAATAATACATGGAGACCTGGAATTCTGGGGATGTTTTCCCACCTTTTTATTTATTTATTTATTTTGCATCTTAATGGAATGGCAAACAAAAGGAGACAAGAACTTAAAAAAAACACTGACTACTGTATTTGCAATCTTGTTCTTTCATGCCTGGTTATGAATATAAAAAGAATAGAAACTTCATATTTTTGAAAGGAGAGGATTAAAAAAAATCCGAACCTTAAATTAGAAAGAAACTGACTGGACGAGGATTTAAATAAAAACTTTTTTCCTTTTTTGCAAGGGAGGATGGATGCTATTTGGAAAAGGAGTAGAAGATGAGTGGGGAGAATTGTAACACTAGGGCCTGATTTCCCTCTCAGTTATACCACTGTACATCAGCTATAACAACTGAAATCAATGGAGCTACACTGGTGCAAAGGGGTGGAGAACTGGGCCCCTTGAATAAAAGGAATAGAGAAAGAGGCAAAATAAGAGGAAGATAAATTAAAAATATTGAAGCGCTGTGATCAAGGATGCAACTGACCTAATTGTTTATTGGAAGTGCTGGGGAGATGGGAAGTTGCTGCTCCACTCTGTCCCTGTACTCTGTCCTTTCCCTTGTGTAAGTTCTCTTATCATTGGTTAGCTCCCGATGGATGGTTCTCTTGGTAAGAAGATGAAAAGTGGTGTTCTCCTTTAGGGCCAGATTCTCCACGGCCCCTTGCAGCTTGTGTAGTCATTGACACCTGTGCAAACTGAGTATAAAAGGCTACTACTGGTGCAAGTGAATGGAGAATTCTGATCCGTTAGCATTTTACATGTAATCTACTTAGGTGTAAAGGACACAGAAAATGAAAGGTAGTGGGGAAGCAGAACCACAAAGTCTCCCCCCTTTGATGTGCATTGTGTAGCTCTCTGCCCACCAACGTCTGTATTGTCTCTGCTCTAAGCCCGCCTCCAGACGTGAGGTGCAGTGATGCCAGCCTCAAGTGTATAAAAATCACGATACAGGTCCCCAAAATCATGAGATTTCAAAAAGTAATAAAGATTGGGTTCTATTTACCTTCTGGCTTTGGAGCCTTTAGGACTCATGTTTTCAAACTTTTTCTCTGTAATTAGAGGGCTAAAGCTTAGGTTTTTTTAAATGAAAACTAACGTTTTCAAGTAACCAAAGGTCTCCTGGAGGTGGGGCTTTAAGAAAAATCTCAGACATTGAGCGACACAGCATCACACTGTCTAGTGGCTCAGCTGTGGGCCTACAGCTGATGTTTACAGGGCGGTCAAGGAGAAGGACATCAGATCTTCAGATCTGCTGCAAGAAAGAAATAGGTGGGCCAACCATCCCTCAGGACCATAGCAAAGGAGACAGCCTGGAGAAGTAAAGGAAATGGGACCAGAGGGAGTGTCTGTTTTCCTGGGCAAATAAGTCTCATTTCTGCCCATTCACAGCCTAGCCTGTCAAGCTTGCTATCAACTCAGGTTTCACACAAGTGCTCACTCGGCAGGGATGAAGTCTCCTCCTCCTCCTCCTCCTCCCTGCTTAATGGCAGCCTGCCGGGCCCAAAGACTCTGTGTCCTCTGTGGTTGAGCGTAAATCAGTAGAGCACTGGCAGCAGCATCTGGACCATGAATTACCTGTCAGGTATCACTCAGCTAGTGTGACTGTTGACCATTCACACTGCCTTTGCTCTGCCTTTTATCCCAGCCCATGTGACTCACCAGCAGATCTGTGAGGAGTGAGGAAGTTTTCTCTCTAGTTCCTATGCTCAGCTCAGTGGCTAGAGGCTCAGCTCAGAGCTGTTGAACAGTCAGTCAAAGCTTGCCACCTCCTCCCCTTCTCCTCCTCACTGTCCCAATGCAGACTCTGAGAGTGCAACAGAGGGAAGAGGCATGAAGTGAAGAGGAAGAGGAGGAGGTGGTTCACACCGGTTTGGTTCAGGCTTTCTCGCTTGCTTGTTTCCTGGCCTTGAAGGGGCATCTGCTGCCACCATATATTCCAACCTCCCAGGAGCCGGTCATCATGGTAGGAAGGAGCAGACAGACAATGTGGGGGAGAAAGAACCAGTAAGCGAGAGAGTAGAGGTGAAGAGGGGAGAGAGAGAGGCAGGAGAGAAAACACTGAAGATAAAATAAGAGAGGGTGGAAGTGTGGCTAATGCAAAGCTCTGGTTGTCAGGAATTCAGGAGTCTATTTCCAGCTCTGTGTGTGATATCTTGGATAGGTCATGGCCACCTCACCCTGGTTGTGGTCATATAAAGTATGGTAAGAAAGAAAATTATGGTGCTTGGAACTTAAGTGGTTAATTAAGCAGATAAATCACATGACTGACAATTTGATCAAGGGATGGAGCTTGCTGGGGAAAATATGAGAAGAGCTCACAGAGAAAGCTTTAGAAAGCTTAATTGGATTTATGATTAAAAGAAGGTAAACAAGGAAGGTGCTGATCCTATAGGTGCCTCATCAAAACTTCAATGAGGAAGGTTAAGGACCTTCCTTAACATCACCTTCAGTGATGTTAGAACTGTAGCTGATTGTGGAAAATGAATGGGATAAATAGTGACATGAGAAAGAAATTGTTTAAATGCCTGAAGGGCACATGTGCTGCAGGCAGTAATGCTGCAGGAAATTAACTTAAACCAAAAAGAGCGTAGGAAGCTAAAAATCAAATGGGAGAGAGAAGTGATTTTATAATGTAGCCAAGTTTAAGTCATGGGCCTGATAAGGATTTGTGAGTTGTATTGTAATCACACACTGAGGAGTACAGTAATGCTTTGGCTTTTCCTACTCAACTTTTAAATGAAGCATCTGTGTTTAGTGCAGGCATGATTCTGTTTGTACTGACTGAATTTTAAAGATTTTATTATATATTCAGAAACTGTGGTCTAGAAACTTTTCTATTGCTTTCAAGTTTGTGTTTTCAGTGCAAGGGAGCAGCATTGTATCTCTAAAGCCCAGTCTGTTAGTCTGAAATTTAAATAATTGCATGGTCATTACATTTTAGACAAAAAGGAATTGACTCTAAAACCAGCTGATATGTTATCATGATTAGAGCAATAGCAATGCCTTCATTCATCACAACGAAGTTACATTGTTGGAGAACATAATTCACATTTTTATTGAAAGATTAAAAAGAATTTGTTTACAGCTTTCAAACAAAGAACTTTTAATTCAACAAACTATAGCAGGAATAAGCAGTAAGTAGCATTTTTACCCAACAGGTGTTTAGCTCTTTAACTATGGCTTGCTGCCAATAGAGAAATATGAAAAATTTAATAGCTCAATATGCTGCCCAGTCGAGCATGTCCCAAGCTGACAAACATCAGAAAGCTGATGGGGAGAAACTTTGAGTGTAAAGAAACAGGGGAAATATTTAATGTTAGCATTCTTTTAGAAGAAGTCCCGGCTTTCAGCATTCAGTTTGACATTGCTGTAATAGATATGTCAAGGTATGATGTTTCTGAGGATGTCTTTGCTAAAGAGCTTTCAGGAAACCTGTCAATTTAAGTGTGTACTAAAGTATCTAGGTTCCTATTTTATTTTGTTCCTGGGATAATTTTATAGTACACTGGAGTATGGAACTAAATGGTATTGGTAGTTAAAGGTGGTATTTAGGGATGGTTTGAAGTGTGTGTGTGTGTGTGTGTGTGTTCATTCAAATATTCTGAATACAAGCAGGGCATCCCAAAAACTAAACTCCTGTCTTCCTTCAGTCGAATGATAAACTTAAGTATAGAGAAGTCTCTGACTAATTAAATGAGTCTTGTATTCTGCTTCTGCTAGTGGCCCATGCTTGTGTCATTTTCTGTGTATCTGTTACAAATCTCAGTCTTATCCCCCCAGATAAAATCAGGGGAGTGTGAAACTGGTATTTCCAGACCAAAATGAGAGTTTCCAGCCCCAAGAAACACAACAGTAGGGTTTATTACACAGATCAGATCAAAGATTCATTGAGCCAGGGATCCATTTTCAGAAGGAGGTGAAAATCCCATATAATGTACTTGGATTTTTGATGCTGGCCATCCTTATTTGAAGGAGTATTTGTAAAACTGTTACATTACATTGCTATACATGGGGGAAGGGGATCTTTTCTGACTCTTGGCATGATCAGCCAACAATCTGAAACCTGCAATTTGATTACCTTTATCTTAGTATGAATATATCACTTTTTATATATGTTTATTTTAAAAACAGCAATGGAAAGAGATTGATATTGATGCTGGGTGATATCATAACTTTAGGGGTCTTCTGCCTTTAAAAAGCCAGGTCTTTTGGAGAACAATGGTTCTTCCCCAGCGTTGTTAAAACATGGTTACATATTATACTGTAGACTGGATCTAAGTATGTTGAACGGTGTTCCCAAACTGTGCTGCAGCTCTGCTCTGTCCCAGGCTGAGGCATAGTTAAGGACTGTGGTTAAACTGTTAGTCCTCGTACCTGGCACACTTCAAGGCAGAACTATGTTTTAACCATGTTGGGGGACAAAGATGTTTAAGTGGGTACCCAACTCAGTGGGTGTTATAACATAGTCAGGCCCAACAGGAGAGTTTTTACTCATTTTAGCCTTAACTATGTTACTGTTGCACATGTTACTCTTTTTGCAGAGCAGGATTGTCTCCAATTAATAGGAGCACCTCAGCCATTAACTTTACTGAGGTGTTTAATTCCAGAGTGTAGATAGTGACATTATTATTAAACAGGGTAGCATTAAAAAAAAAAAAACAACCAACCAACCAAACAACAAAAACCAAGTCACTTCTGAAAAGAATATTCTCTTACGCATCTCACCTTCCACTTTTCTGGCATAGGCTTTTCATTCTTTCTCCAAAGTCAGACTGCTTAGGAGATTTTTTCCTGGTTGTTCCTTCTTTTTATTTCCCAGACTCCCTTCCCCTGTTGTAGCTGCATTGTGGCCCTTTGTTCCCAGGATGCAGGACTGACGGCAGGGACAAACAAACCAGTTTAGATTAAATAAGAACCCTTTCCCCTACCCAGATTCTGGGATTCAAAAAAAAATTCTCTCTCCCATTCTACTTCATTTTTGTATGTCAAGGATCTGGCTGGCACTGAAAGTGTGAAAACACTAAGCACAAGGCTCTTCTTGCTTCTGTTTGGGCTGGAAATACCAGAAGCCTCGTAGGAGTGAGAGAAGAGAGAGTGAAAAAAAGCCTATTGTTGTGTGATTTACATCTGAAATCTGCAGACCCACTGGGTTCCGATAAGCACCCAAACTTTTGAGGACTTTATTGAAGCTGGACTTTGAGTCTTTTGACCTTCACCTGTTATCAGTAGGATCAAAGCCACTTTAAATGCAGCTTGACTGTCCTGCCAGTGAATTCAGTCGAGTGACAAAACTAGTGCTTTGCTACTGGAAACTCTGCATATACCTTTTCAATGCCCAACTACTGTCTGGAAAGTAAATAACTTGGTAATGAGTGCAGTGTAAAAACCTTGATAGAGTGACTGTAAGTCCAGATATAATCTTAGATCTCTTGATTTGTTGTTTGATGTTGCATTATGTGAATTATGCATATTTAGGCATAAATGTTAATAAGACACACACAGCATGTTGAATTGAGGCATAAACCTCCATTTTCTTGACTTTTTAACTCTCACTACTGTGCTAACTCTCCAATCACCCGGTTTAGCCCTGTGTTAATCTGCAGTGGAATATTGTGCTCCAGTCTGGCTCCATTCGTCTCATATCAAATTGGTTGACACACAACTGCATTCAACCATGCCCATTGTAACTGGGATGATTTGACCCACACCAGTACCGTGGCTCCCTGGGTTAAGCAACAACTCTCCTCCACACATTTGTCGTGCGGATGCTACAGGCAGAATGCTTGAGAAGATATGGATAAATCTGAGCCTGCCACTGTACACAGACCACCCAAGAATGCGCTTGTTGTTAAGGCACCCATTGTGGGCCCACTTGCCCTGCCCAGATTTCTCTGCAATGTTAATGTGGCATGAAGAATGGTCTGCAGCTGACATCACAGAATCACAGAAATGTAGGGCTAGAAGGGACCTCAAGAGGTCATCAAGTCCAGCCTCCTGCACCCAGACAGGATCAAATAAGCCTAGACCATCTCTGATGGATGTTTTTCCAACCTGATTTTAAAAACTTCCAAGGACGGGGATTCCACAACCACCTTTGGAAGCCAATTCCAGAGCTTAACTACCTGTATAGTTAGAAAGTTTTCCTACTGTCTAACCTAAATCTGCAGATTACACCCATTACTTCTTGTCCTGCCTTCAGTGGACATGGAGAACAATTGATCATCATCCTCTTTATAACAGCCCTTAACATATTTGGGTCCTCTTCTTTTCTCAAAACTAGACATGCCCAGTTTTTTTTAACTTTTCCTCATAGCTCAGGTTTTCTAAACCTTTTATCATTTTTGTTGCTCTCCCTTGGACTCTCGCTAATTTATCAACATCTTTCCTAAAGTGTGTGCCCAGAATTGGACACAGTACTCCACCTGAGACCTCACCAGTGCCGAGTAGAGCCAGACAGTATCTCCCTTGGTCCCCAATCTATGGTTCTGCATCTTCCTCCATTTCAATGCTCTGCTCTCCTGCACGCGCGACACACACTCACTCACTCTCTCTCTCTCTCTCTCTCTCTCTCTCTCCCCCCCCCCCCCCCCCCGCCTATGAGCTAGGTATAAATGTCCAGGAATCCAATGTTTGCTGTAATCAAGGTGCAACTCTGTCCTTGGTAACAATAGTAGCTGTTTGAGCCAGGACATGCTGACCAGCACCAGCCAGACCCTCCACTTCCTGGGCACTGAGATCCAATGCAGCCCAGTTCTGGGAAGTAAGAGCGTGGTTGTCAGAACTGACCCTGTTCAATCATAGAATATCAGAGTTGGAAGGGACCTCAGGAGCAGGGCCGGCTTTAGGCCGATTCAGCCGATTCGGCTGAATTGGGCCCCGCGCTAAGAGGGCCCCGCGCTGCAGCTCTCCACCCCGCCCTCAGCTCACTTCCCCCTCCTCCC
Organism: Emys orbicularis; assembly: GCF_028017835.1. Classification (NCBI taxonomy): domain Eukaryota; kingdom Metazoa; phylum Chordata; order Testudines; family Emydidae; genus Emys; species Emys orbicularis. Next base: position 44,944,985 of record NC_088689.1, on the reverse strand, counting down.
CTGAACGCTCCGCCTCCTGCTCCTCCCCCTCCCCTGCTTCCCGCGAATCAGAGGTTCGCGGGAAGTCTGAAAAGAAGCAGGGGCGGGCAGGCAGCACCAGGTAAGCTGGGGTGGCGGGGGGGCGCGAGAAGGGCTCCAGGGAGGCACGGCCCAGTCCGGCCCAGGTTCCGGCCGAGCATGCATGCCCCAGCGGCTCTGGCCCGGCTTGGGTCCAGCCCGGCCTCCGTGGTGCGGCTCGGGTCTGGCGTGGCTCCGGCCCAGCGCGGCCCCCGCGGCGCGGCTCCGGCCCGGCCCCCGTGGTGCGGCGCGGCTCCGGCCCGGCCCGGCCCCCGCGGCACAGCTCCGGCCCGGCCTGGCCCGGCCCCCGTGGCGCGGCTCCGGGCCGGACCCAAGCCCGGCAACCCCGGCCGGAGCGCGGCTCGATTCCTGGGGGCGGGGCTTGCAGCAAGCCCCGCCCCCAGGAATCAGGCCCCGCTCTTGCTAAAGCCGGCCCTGCTCAGGAGGTCATCTAGTCCAACCCCCTGCTCAAAGCAGGACCAATTTCCAACTAAATCATCCCAGCCAGGGCTTTGTCAAGCCGGGCCTTAAAAACCTCCAAGGAAGGAGATTCCACCACCTCCCTAGGTAACGCATTCCAGTGCTTCACCACCCTCCTAGTGAAACAGTGTTTCCTAATATCCAACCTAGACCTCCCCCACTGCAACTTGAGACCATTGCTCCTTGTTCGGTCATCTGCCATCACTGAGAACAGCCGAGCTCCATCCTCTTTGGAACCCCCCTTCAGGTAGTTGAAAGCAGCTATCAAATCCCCCCTCATTCTTCTCTTCTGGAGACTAAACAATCCCAGTTCCCTCAGCCTCTCCTCATAAGTCATGTGCTCCAGACCCCTAATCATTTTTGTTGCCCTCCGCTGGACTCTTTCCAATTTTTCCACATCCTTCTTGTAGTGTGGGGCCCAAAACTGGACACAGTACTCCAGATGAGGCCTCACCAATGTCGAATAAAGGGGAACGATCACGTTTCTCGATCTACTGGCAATGCCCCTACTTATACAGCCCAAAATGCCGTTAGCCTTCTTGGCAACAAGAGCACACTGTTGACTCATATCCAGCTTCTCGTCCACTGTGACCCCTAGGTCCTTTTCTGCAGAACTGCTACCTAGCCATTTGGTCCCTAGTCTGTAGCAGTGCATGGGATTCTTCCGTCCTAAGTGCAGGACTCTGCACTTGTCCTTGTTGAACCTCATCAGGGTTTTTTTGGCCCAATCCTCTAATTTGTCTAGGTCCCTCTATATCCGATCCCTACCCTCCAGTGTATCTACCACGCCTCCCAGTTTAGTGTCATCTGCAAACTTGCTGAGAGTGCAGTCCACACCATCCTCCAGATCATTAATAAAGATATTAAACAAAACCGGCCCCAGGACCGACCCTTGGGGCACTCCGCTTGAAACCGGCTGCCAACTAGGCATGGAGCCATCGATCACTACCCGTTCAGCCCGACGATCTAGCCAGCTTTCTATCCACCTTACAGTCCATTCATCCAGCCCATACTTCTTTAACTTGGCGGCAAGAATACTGTGGAAGACCGTATCAAAAGCTTTGCTAAAGTCAAGGAATAACACATCCACTGCTTTCCCCTCATCCACAGAGCCAATTATCTCATCATAGAAGGCAATTAGGTTAGTCAGGCACGACTTCCCCTTGGTGAATCCATGCTGACTGTTCCTGCTCACTTTCCTCTCCTCTAAGTGTTTCATAATTGATTCCTTGAGGACCTGCTCCATGATTTTTCCAGGGACTGAGGTGAGGCTGACTGGCCTGTAGTTCCCCAGATCCTCCTCCTTCCCTTTTTTAAAGATGGGCACTACATTAGTCTTTTTCCAGTCATCTAGGACCTCCCCCGATCGCCATGAGTTTTCAAAAATAATGGCCAATGGCTCTGCAATCTCATCCGCCAACTCCTTTAGCCCCCATACTTTCTCCCCATACTGTGCTGCCCAGTGCAGCAGTCTGGGAGCTGACCTTGTTCATGAAGACAGAGGCAAAAAAAGCATTGAGTACAATAGCTTTTTCCACATCCTCGGTCACTAGGTTGCCTCCCTCATTCAGTAAGGGGCCCACACTTTCTTTGACTTTCTTCTTGTTGTTAACATACCTGAAGAAACCCTTCTTGTTACTCTTAACATCTCTTGCTAGCTGCAACGCCAAGTGTGATTTGGCCTTCCTGATTTCACTCCTGCTATCTGAGCAATATTTTTATACTCCTCCCTGGTCATTTGTCCAATCTTCCACTTCTTGTAAGCTTCTTTTTTGCGTTTAAGATCAGCAAGGATTTCACTGTTTAGCCAAGCTGGTCACCTGCCATATTTACTATTCTTTCTACACATCGGGATGGTTTGTTCCTGCAACCGCAATAAGGATTCTTTAAAATACAGCCAGCTCTCCTGGACCCCTTTGCCCTTCATGTTATTCTCCCAGGGGATCCTGCCCATCTGTTCCCTGAGGGAGTCAAAGTCTGCTTTTCTGAAGTCCAGGGTCCGTATTCTGCTGCTCTCCTTTCTTCCTTGTGTCAGGATCCTGAACTCGACCATCTCATGGTCACTGCTTCCCAGGTTCCCATCCACTTTTGCTTCCCCTACTAATTCTTCCCTGTTTGTGAGCAGCAGGTCAAGAAAAGCTCTGCCCCTAGTTGGTTCCTCCAGCACTTGCACCAGGAAATTGTCCCCTACACTTTCCAAAAACTTCCTGGATTGTCTGTGCACCGCTGTATTGCTCTCCCAGCAGATATCAGGGTGATTAAAGTCTCCCATGAGAACCAGGGCCTGCGATCTAGCAACTTCTGCTAGTTGCCGGAAGAAAGCCTCATCCACCTCATCCCCCTGGTCTGGTGGTCTACAGCAGACTCCCACCACGACATCACCCTTGTTGCTCACACTTCTCAACTTTATCCAGAGACTCTCAGGTTTTTCTGCAGTTTCATACCGGAGCTCTGAGCAGTCATACTCCTCTCTTACATACAACGCAACTCCCCCACCTTTTCTGCCCTGCCTGTCTTTCCTGAACAGTTTATATCCATCCATGACAGTACTCCAGTCATGTGAGTTATCCCACCAAGTCTCTGTTATTCCAATCGCATCATAGTTCCCTGACTGTGCCAGGACTTCCAGTTCTCCCTGCTTGTTTCCCAGGCTTCTTGCATTTGTGTATAGGCACTTAAGATAACTCATCGATCGTCCCTCTTTCTCAGTATGAGACAGGAGTCCTCCCCTCTTGCGCTCTCCTGCTCGTGCTTCCTCCCAGGATCCCATTTCCCCACTTACCTCAGGGCTTTGGTCTCCTTTCCCCGGTGAACCTAGTTTAAAGCCCTCCTCACTAGGTTAGCCAGCCTGCTTGCGAAGATGCTCTTCCCTCTCTTCGTTAGGTGGAGCCCGTCTCTGCCTAGCACTCCTCCTTCTTGGAACACCATCCCATGGTCGAAGAATCCAAAGCCTTCTCTCCGACACCACCTGCGTAGCCATTCGTTGACTTCCACGATTCGACGGTCTCTACCCAGGCCTTTTCCTTGCACAGGGAGGATGGACGAGAACACCACTTGCGCCTCAAACTCCTTTATCCTTCTTCCCTGAGCCACGTAGTCTGCAGTGATCTGCTCAAGGTCATTCTTGGCAGTATCATTGGTGCCCACGTCAGAAACTATCTGTTATAACTGACCCGACCATGTGCATACCTGGCTTGTGAACAGATTTTTGAATGGGCCAGGGTCAGCCAGCCTTCACACCTGGGGCCAGTTAGAGGATCCCACATGCAGGTGTGGCCAAAGACAGACAATGTCATACATCACCGATGACTGTCCTCTGACCAGATTTAATGGTGGTCTGAGGGCTCTGCGTTTCACTGATGAGGCTGCCCCAAATTGGCTTGGCAGGCTCTACATCCAATAAGAAAACTACAGTGCCTATTTATTAAAAAACATATAGCATGGGAAATCGCCAGTTGATCTGAGAACTCTGAGTAATGGGTCATTCATATGACGAGAATTAGCTACAACATCACTCTGGGACTTTTCCCTGCAAAGTCTTTTTAAAAATTTTTGAGAATGACACAAAATAAAACCCATTTGAGTCTGAGATGGTAATTTTAAAAAGTTAAATACCCAGAAAGGAACACTGGATTGGGCAAAGTTTCTGTATGACTCTGCAGGTTCAAGTGTTGTGAAGAGGTCTTGAATTGTCAAGGGCTGAATTTATTGTGAAATGCTGAATTCATTCAGAAACTGGGTACACCAAAGATTAAAAACTCCATTATATCCCTACATCTTTTGGTGTTCACCAGCTCTTGCTTCTCTCACCTGCTTATCTCACTGGCGGGGATGTGGTTGGGAGCAGAAGGGGTGTGGTGGCATGGAGTTCTGTTATGCTGATTCTCCACTGGTGTAGGTCCCTTAAGAAACCTGTATGGAACTCACACCGGTAGTGTAAGTTAGAGCAGTTCCTTGGCTGCTCTAATTAATGCCAAGGCTGGGCTGGTGCTGATTCAGGGAACCATAACTGGATTCCTGATGGCCTTCATTTCCCCTGAACAAAGCAGAACTTGGACATGGAGAAGCAAGCCTAAATCATTATGTATACATGCAAAGATAGAGAGGTAAGATTGGTTGTTCAATCTTAGGCCTCATTCCTGCTTGTGAAACGTAAACGTGAGTTTTCTACACTGGGAAAGGATTTTTGCCTCTCACTCTGTGAAACTTAAAAAAAAAATCTTCCCTAGGAAGCAAGCAAGCAAGGATGGAAAATATAATCCCCAAAGGTGAATTTTTTGGGGAGAGTTATAAGCATATGAAATAAAAGGAAGTGCTCTGCAACTTATTATAGCAGGTACTGAGAGTGCCTGTTTTAGTGAAGCTTTAATAGCAACTCCATTAAAAATTAACGGATTTTCTACCAGCTCTTTAAATTCCCACTTGTTACATGGCAGCGGGCCCTCTGAAAGGCTCAGGCACTCAGCCTATATGTGACAGGCTCTGCTGAAGAGAATGAGCCAGCCCACATCCACCTGTGAATACCTAGCTGGCTAGGTGGCAGTTAATTTGCTAAGAAACATCTGGGCCTAATAAAGGGTTGAGGGCTCAGTCAGAAGCCCCCAAAACACAGAGGAAACTGCTGAGGAGAGGGACTTCTCAGGGGAGTTGGTTAGGGAACTGTTGAGGCTGATTTCCCCACTATAGCACTTTGAGTGCAGAACTGCAAGGACTCTAAAAATTAATACTTGCCACTCCAAGCTTGTATTAAACTCCCAAGGTTACAGTTTTTTTCTGACCTTGGATTGGTAAATGCTGCCACCACCCAAGTGCAAAACCCCTCTGAGAATCCAGGAATGCACACTTGGGAATTCCTTTCTGTGGGGTACCCTCAAGCCCTTTCGCCCCCCCGCCCCTTCCGGGGAAGAGCTGAGAAAGAAAAACAAAGGAAATCAACTGTTGCCACTAGCTAATTAAACAACATTTGCACAAACCTGTTAGGACACAAAAATCCAATCCTGTCCTTAAAAAAGGTAATTTTTTTATTAAAAACAAAAAGAAAGAAAATACATCTGGAAACTCAGGCTATTGTTAGCTTTAAGAAAAAAAACACTTACAGGGATTAAGCACCAAGACTAACGTTCTTGAGGTCCAGTTTAAATGTTACAAGCAAAACAAAAGCATTTGGAGTTAGCACAGAGGAGTCCACAAGCCATAAAGTAATAAAAGGGATAAACCTAATCACGTCTTCCTAGACATTTCCTGATCTACTTACATATCTGGGGTTTTAAATGAGTAGCTTCTAGGTATAATCCTGATGATTTTTTCATACCTGGCCCCAAGCTTCTTACAGCATAGTTCTGCCCTGTCCCCTTGCTGTGGGAGAACAACCACAGACAGACAAAAGGGGAGTCTTGTTTCAATTTAAAAAAGTTCTAGCCTTCCCATTGGCTCTCCTGGCCAGGTGTCCACTCACTTCTTTTAACCCTTTACAGGTAAAGCAAGTAAAGAACAGCTACTAAGAGGGATTTTATAGCTAACTGGCTGGCTTGGTCCATAAAAGGGAGCTTACCCCTCCCCCTCTTCATTTATCACAGGAACTTACCAGGAAAGGTATTTAGGAGAGAGATTTTTAGAGGAAAGAGGTTCTGCAAGGGAAAAGCTATGAATGCCATGCTCCCAGGGAGAGCTGGTCTGAGTGAAAGGACGTAACCAGACAGTGGCAGGTGGTCCAGATCGCAGAGAAGCCACATGTTGCTCTGGAAAAGAGCTGAAGTGGTTTGGACTCAGCGCCCTCACAGAGGTCAAAGAGGGAATGTTTCTGCAGGTGGTGGCAAGAGGTCTGATTAAAGGGGAGGGGGGCAGGTCATGAGGTAAGGAGCCTGGATGGAGGAGATGGATGGACTCAAGGGGGGCAGATGGATTAAGATTCCTTCAGCCCCCCCCCCCCCCAGCTAGGGAGCTGGGGAAAGGTTTGCTTGTGTACCATATTTTGGCCTTTGGTTAAATAAATTATATCTCTGAAGGGGCCCTGTTTGTTACATAAAAGCCTCATTTAAGCCCATTAGGGAAAACTGAGGCATGGATGCAACCACAGTTCTGCAACAGCAGGCCAGGGGGTTCTGTATGCTGCATTGTTATTAAGCAACGTTGTGCCAGTACATGGTGCCTTGGATTCTGTGAAGGGGCTCAGGGGAAGGTGGGGAGGGCTGAAGTAAAAGAAAAGAGCCTGACAAGAAAGCCAGTTATGGGCAATGACAGCTATTGCTTGTCTGTGACACTCTCTCTATATATTCCTGTTAGAGCTTGGAATCCAGCCTCCCCATAGCAGATTATATTTCTTCTGCCAGCTACATACCTAATGTACAATCAGTTCCTGCTGCTAGATGCCTTCATAACTAAAGATACAAGCCAGTATTGACCTTGCAGCCTGAGAAAGGAAGAGCAGAGAAGATGAAATACTTACTGTGCATGCCCTGTGTCAGTCTTTTGTTATAAATAAGGCTATAATTATGTCATGGAAGTCACGGAATCCATGACATTGACCTCCATGTCATTTTCTGCCCCGGGGCTGGAACTTCCAGCCAGCCCCACCCCTGCAGCTCCCAGGCCCTGCCTCGTGGGGGGGACCCTGCAGCTGCCCAGCCGGGGCAGAGGGCTGGTGGAGCCCACAGCTGCCCAGCCACAGCGTGGGGCTGGTGGACCCTGCAGCTACCTAGCTGTGGCAGGGGGGTTGCCCAGGTGGAGCGGGTGGCTGGCGGGGGGACCCCCCCACAGCTGTCCACTTGTGGCGGCTGGTGGGGCAACCCCCACACCTCCCAGCTGCCCCAGGGATGAGAGGACCCTGCAGCAGCCCAGCCCTGCCGGCAGGGGGACCCTGGACCTCCCACGCATCACAACAGTGGGGGATCTGGGAGCCCCAGCAGCAGTGGGTGTTGAACCCGCCCAGGGCCGGCTCTGGCTTTTTTGCCGCCCCAGGCAAAAAAGCCTCCGGCCGCGCCCCCCCCCCCCCCGTGGCGGCCCGAGCCCCGGGGCGAGGGTGGCGAGCCCCGGCGGGGGCTCCGCTCTCCCCTCGGCGGCCGGGGGCAGAGCGCCGGGGGGGGAGGGCGGCGAGCCCCGGCGGAGGCTCCGCTCTCCCCCCGGCCGCCGGGGGGAGGGCGCCGGAGGGGAGGGCGGCCGGAGCCCTGGGAGGAGGGCGGTGAGCCCCGGCGGGGGCTCGGCTCTCCCCCCGGCGGCCAGAGCGCTGGGGGCAGGGCGGCGAGCCCCGGCGGGGGCAGGGCGGCGAGCCCCGGCGGGGGCTCGGCTCTCCCCCCGGCGGCCAGAGCGCCGGGGGCAGGGCGGCGAGCCCCGGCTGTGGCCCCGCTCTCCCCGGCGGCCCGAGCGCCGCGCCGCCCCCCTCCAGGTGCCGCCCCAAGCACCAGCTTGGTTGCCTGGTGCCTGGAGCCGGCCCTGAACCCGCCTACCCCTTTTGTCAGGGATATTTTTATTGAAAGGCAGGGACAGGTCACAGGCAATAAACAAAAATCCATGGAAGCCTGTGACCTGTTTATGACTTTTACTAAAAATATCCGTGACAAAAACTTAGTCTTATTTATAATTATTTACACAAGATGCCTATTCAAGGCTCCAGGTGCCCTAACACATCATTAATAATACAATCAGGGCTGGCTCCAGGCACCCGCTTGGCAAGCGGGTGCTTGGGGCGGCCACTCCGGAGAGGGGCGGCAGGTCCAGCTATTCGGCGGCAATTCAGCTCGGAGCGAAGGACTTTCTGCTGAATTGCCGCCGCAGATCGCGATCACGGCTTTTTTTTTTTTTTTTTGGCTGCTTGGGGCGGCCAAAACCCTGGAGCCGGCCCTGAATACAATAAAATCCCAGCAGCATTAAAATAGTCATTTCAACAGTAACTTGGCCAGCCAGATGTCCACAGAAACTCTTTTCCGTCCCCGTTATCATACATTGTTTATTTTATCACGTTCATATTCTGTTTTCCTAATATCACCTTGGCTCATGTATTTTTTCCTTGCTTCACAGTTCTCTGTTCTCCCTCTGTTTATTTTCTTATTCTTCAGCCTTTCTGACTACTGATCACTGGCTCCTATAGGCATATTTCAATTTTTAAAATTTAAGTGAAAAATAAAATTGTCTTGTTACCTGTTGGTGCTTGTTTTCCTCATTGTACCTCTCAGCTGTACCTTAGATTGACATATTGTCACTTATTGAGTCCCAAATCTTTGTCCTAACTAAATGTGGTGTTAACCCACTGTGTAAACTGACATGAGAAATATTGAAACCTCACGATGCTGAGGCTATAGAAAACTTTATGGGTGAAATCTTGGCCCCATCAAAGTTAATGGCAGAACTTGCATTGATTTCACTACTGCCAGAGTTTTTTGGCACTGTATTTGGCACTGTCATTCCTAGTCAAACCAGTTTTGTAAGCTGGCTGGAGACAGAGAAGCTAACAGTTCTGGCATTGTCCCCTAATGATTCTTGGGTGCTAGTTAATAGGTGGCTGTCAGGAGCCATCTCCTCCTTCCAGATCACCACCCAGTCAGTTAAACCAATGGGGACATACAGAAAATGTCTCCCTACCCAGGCCAAATTCCAAGCTTTTTTGCTGCTTTCTTTCTCTGCTTTTCTGGTCTTTCTGCCTCTCTACAGATACACAAACCTTCACTAAACAGCACACAGTGAAATTCTGCCTCCCACATGTGCCTTGTATTTGCCTGTGTTCTGGGTGGAGTCTGCTGTTGTTTCATCTATCTGGTTCCATAAAGGATCTTACCTGTGCCCTACATTTATCCCAAGCCAAGGGTGGCTGTTACACCTATTGGTTTCAGTAAGGTTTAACCCAGAGGTAGGCAACCTATGGCACGTGTGCCAAAGGCGGCAAGCGAGCTGATTTTCAGTGGCACTCACACTGCCCAGGTCCTGGCCACCGGTCCTGGGGGCTCTGCATTTTAATCTAATTTTAAATGAAGCTTCTTAAACATTTTAAAAACCTTATTTACTTTACATACAACAATAGTTTGGTTATATATTATAGACTTATGGAAAGAGACCTTCTAAAAACGTTAAAATGTATTACTGGCATGTGAAACCTTAAATTAGAGTGAATAAATGAAGATTCGGCACACCACTTCTGAAAGGTTGCTGACCCCTGGTTTAACCCATAACAATAATATAAGAGAAATTAGTTCCATAAGTGTCCTGTCCAATGAGGCATCTCTTACCAAGTGTAGACAAGCCCTGTGGGTAGAATAAACTGAATTAGCTATTCTGGAATAACTGTTTTGGGTAAACTTCCTCAGAAGAAGGCAAAAGACATAAATTGATTGGCTTGACTTGTTATTTAGATCTTTGAATGCATCATTGTGACCAGTTAATGTCTATTTGGATCATAAGGCCTCTGTTTGTGTTTTTAATTGTATTACTGTTTCTAACGTGTGTGTATTTAATAGGAAAGGAATATACCTGCATTTTGGGGTTAGAGGAAGTGTTGAAAACCTATATTGTTACCTACTTTCTTTTTCACAGCCACTTGGGATTATAATGTGACATCACAAGAGGTGCTCCAGCTATGGCCACAGAGGAAGAACTTAATGCCTTACATGAGTCTTACTATTGCTGTTCCTCGGAATGCAAAGTAAGTGACTAATAATCTAAAAAGATACAAGGTAAAGTACATTGTACAGGTTGGAGGTTTCAGTTTCATTGAGTAAAGAGGAAGCAAGATGATGATTATAGTAACATAGAAGAGGAAAAACTTCCTTGACTTGGAATATTTTCATCTCTATAGAATTTTGTCTTAAACCATAAAACAGAAAAATAATTGCATTTTAGAATTTTAAGCCTTATTAATAAAGAAAATCAAATGCCAACTCTTTCTGGTAGTAACATCACACCTATTCTGGCACAAATGGGTATTTGAAATTGTCAAAATTAAGTAGAATTTGTCCTATCCCAGTGTTACATACCTAATGAGCTGCTGGGTCACCCCTGCCCTGCAACTGTGGGTGCCTTACAAAGCCTTGCTGAAGTAGCTCCCACCTGGGCTGCTCACAAAGAGCCTCCAGCATGCAAGCCACATCCTCAGGGTCTGTGTGTAGCTGCAGTCAGCCAGCCAGTTTGATGGGATAACGTGATTTTAGGCAATTAGGCAATAACGTGCCATCGCTGGTAAAATGAGGGTCCGGCTGGAGAAACTTGCCTGTATGCTCGGTGTTCTACTGATCGCCATATTTGGGGTCGGGAAGGAATTTTCCTCCAGGGTAGATTGGCAGAGGCCCTGGAGGTTTTTCGCCTTCCTCCGCAGCATGGGGCAGGGGTCGCTTGCTGGAGGATTCTCTGCGACTTGAAGTCTTTAAATCACGATCTGGAGACTTCAACAGCTGAGTTAAGGGAAAGTGGGTGGGTCAGCTTTTGTGGCCTGCATCATGCGGGAGGTCAGACTAGATGACCATAATGGTCCCTTCTGACCTTAAAGTCTATGAGTTTATGAGCCACACTTGGGTTACACTCTGGCTCTCACCAGCCTTGGTTATACTGCAGGGTGGCCCCAACACTCCCAGATTTCCCCCCAGAAATGTATGTCCTGTACTGCCCAGCCCTCTCCTGGACAGAGCAAAATATTTTAAGTCCATTATTCCTTAAAGGGAAAAATGTGCCATTTTATTATCTAAAATAGTTATTCAGACACTTCAATTTAAACACACTGGATTAGATAAAACAGTAAAAGAAGTTTATTAACTACAGAGAGATAGGGTTTAAGTGAGTACAAGTAATGAGGCATAAAAGTCATAAATGGTTGCAAGAAAATGAAGTTAACATGTTTACTAATACCTAAATTAACAAACTATGTCAAGATTCAAGCAAAGTTTCTCACCACATGCTTTAAGCAAACATATTGACCAAACCTTGTAGGTCAGGATCCCACCCCAAAGACCAACAAATGCTTCCTTTGTCATGTCAGGTGTTTTGAATCCGATAGGCATGGAGAGACGGGAGGGTACCTTGGGGTGTTTGCCCCTCCTTTTATAGTTTCAGTTCCTCTCCTGAAAAACATTTCCAGCTGGGCACTAGGAGACAAAGAATCTACGTGGAAGCATGTTTCCTGCTGGCTTTTTCTCACCTGCTTGAGATTTTTTTTGTTTCCCTTCCTGCTTGATGACTTTGTTTACTGCTTAAATGCAAATTAAGCAGAGCACACATTCGTTTGTTTAGGACAGACTTGTTTGCCAACCTCAGTTTGTGGAGGACTGTGGGGTATGGAGTATGGGTTAACAACATCATACAGGGAACTCTTAAAACTTTACACACAGTGTTACCACACATTTTATCAGGACAATACTGACCAGCAAATTACGAGTTTTCAAATGATACCTTACAAGACATGCCTTGTACAAAAAATATTACAATAGTTTATAGGGTATGAATGGGGGTGGGGTGGGGTTGTATTCTGTCATAGCCAGCTTTTAAACATAATTTCTAAACTGCCTGCTCTAGATAGAGGAGAGAGCTCTGCTTCACCATTGTGTCGACCAAGAAAAAGCGCTCCAGATCATGAGCCTAAAGCAGTTGCGAGACCTAGGTTATCTCCTACAATTATTTCCTGATCCCTCAATTCTCATTTAAGCCAATGAGAGTTGAAGGTGCATGAGTGAGAGTGGCATGTTGTGTGTGTGCGTGTCATAACTGAAGACAGCAATTGCAACTCTGACTGTGCTGCCTGTAGGAGCATTCATGCCTTCACACCCAGGGACGTTGCTTGTCTGTGAGCCCTGGGTAGTAATTTTTTTCATGGATTCTGGGGCACAAATTATTTTGTTTGGTTTGTTTTTTATTTATTTTGGCAATGAAGGTGAACAGCAGAGCATTCCCATGGAATCTAGACTATTCAGAAGACATTTAGTACAAGTGACACTTAAAGGCGCAAACTATTGCCTCTCAGATGAGTGCAGGAATAACAGGGTAGGCCTGGATGTGCATAGTCGTTAAAATTAAGTATGCCAATTTCATTTTCCAAGTATAGGCTCTGAGACAGCAAAGCACTTAGGTATGAGCTTGTCTTTTAGAATGTTCTTAAGTATGAAAGTATCAAAAGTTAAGCACATGCTTAAGTGCTTTGCTGAACTGCACCTGTAGCCACTTAATTGCATGTCTAAATTTAAGAACTTGAACATTCAGAATCAGTGGATCATGATGTATTTTAAAGTACTCGGTACTGCTTTGTTTTCCGTTTTCTAAAAATCAAATTACCAACCAAGAAATTTGATTGTGAAAACATGTTGAAAATGTTCCCTTTGCATAAAATGTTTATGAAGTTAAAAGATGACAACTGGGTAAAAGAAGTGGCATTGACAATTTTAACAAAACAAAAATAGGACATATGAAATATTTACTCATTTCCATGTAATGTGTCGTGTATGATACTGTAGATCAGACTCCACTTCATCCACACGAATCACTAATCAAAAAGATATTCAGACAATTATTTTGAGAGTTCCAAAATCATATTGAATATATTTAATAGTACTGCAAAAGTATGTGAGAGTGCAGCCAGTTTGCCTGTATATTAAAGTTAAAGATCTCAAATATTTTCATCATATCAGGTGCTGTGCTGTGTTTTAGGAAAATATGTATTCCAAGATGCATAAAATACCTGTTTATTCTTTGCCTCAGGAGGCAGGGAGAGGGCTGGACAAGAGATGTGTAGGCTGTACTACCTTTGGCCTCAGATAGAGCTACTCTTAGAGCCAAGGTGCACGTATGCACTTTCTGCTCTATTCTACCGGTGCTGCTGTTGACCCTGGAATAGGGTGAGGCTTCAGGGTCCACTATCCACGTGACTGGTCCTGGGCTGCCATTGCACGAGTTGCACATCACCAGGACCAGCATTACCTTACTCAAATGTTATGTGCAGGATGAAGATGTGCAAGATGCATTAAAATGTTGCAGTTTTGTGGCATTTGTCACATATGTTGTAAAACAGAGGAACTAAAGTGTGTTTACTTTTTTCCCCAGCCAATTGGGTTTGAGGACAAAGGGCCAGGTGTTTTTAACTCTTACCAAGCAAGGGTATTTTAGAGGTATAGGTTTGACAAACTATAATTAAAATGTGTAAGGAGTTCAAGTGAACTTGGGAGAATTTTAAAAAAAGTTTCAAGTAGTTTACATTCTTGTCTTTTGAAAATCTGAATATGTAATTGCTTCCTCAGTTAGGTGCATTACTGTCTGTGAAAAAGTTTCTTATTTCCTATTGCGCTGCCTCTCTCAAGAATGAAGATTTGAGTCAAAAATTTAAACTTTCTTCCTGTATTACGAGATTCCATGGCAATTTTCATGCTGCATTTATGCCCATACAGCCCACAGTTTTTTTTCTTTATGGGTAGTAAGAGATCTTTGCTTAAATCTGTTTTCTGTTTCTCTGAAATCAACAGATGTTTATAAAATGTAAGATGTTTTGTTGAATTTTGGTCAGGAAAGATGAGCTATTAATCCTGGGTTTCTGTTGCTATGGTGATCAGTCAATTTTTAAAAAATTGTCAATAAGCTTCTCTGTGAGCAAAATGTGTGTGGCTTGCAGTAATTACTAATTACCAGAGCACCAAAGAAGGCAGTTACTTGACACAATAGTTTTTATCTAAAGGGACAAATGTTCTATTAATACAAGACAACCATCTGAAGTAGAAAGCTTAGGATAGTTGTAGCTTTCCTTTGGGGTGACTTAAAATGGCTTTGCAGTTCTGTTGACAGCAAAGAGGGTTGCAATGAGTACTCATGACGACTGGCTAACATGAGCAGAATAAGAAACCAAATCCGGGTAAAATTTATTCATAGTGCATTTTTAATGTATAAATGAAGGAATCAGTTAATGAACTTGGATGCCAAAATACAAAGTAGTGTAACATTCTTGTATGTGAGTTGTTCTGAAAATCCATCAAGTTAGAAAATGTGTTTGTTACACCCTGACACCCCAATATTCACCACTGTCTTGTAATTAGGATACGCCTTATACAAAGTCTGCCTTGTGAGGTGTCATTCTAAAAGTCTTGATCTGCTAGACAGTAATATCTCGTTGGATTGTATGTGCTTTCGTCATGTGTGAAGTTATGAAGTTTGGATATGTATGTGTTGCTGAAACATTTCCTGAGGTTGAAAACACCCACAAGCAGCCTTTCAGATACAACAGTAAAAAGGCCAAACAATGTTAATGGCTTATCAAGGAAATGCACCCAAGCACAAGGATTACCCCAGGAACTGTGTACAATAGAAACCTCTCAGAGATAGCACTACACAATGAGAACTGTTTGACCCAGGTCACAGCAAAAGAGCTTTCCAGCTAGTGGGGAGAAGATATAAAAGGGGGAAAATGACATTATGGGGGGAACCTCACTCTCCCTACAACAACACACCTGGAAACACCTGAGGAACAAAGACTGAACTGTGGGAAGTGATGGTCCCAGGCTAGAAGGATTTTTAGCCTGTGTATATGAAAACCTGGAAAAGCCAAGGCAACTTGTGCCTTAAGAATCTGCCAGCCTGTTTATTACTCAGGGTGAGAATTTGCTAATTTATATCTTACCTATCTAGTGTGTTAAGCTCAGTTTGCGGTTTTTGTTTATTTACTAAGGTAATCTGCTTTGATCTGTTTGCTATCCCTTATAATCACTTAAAGTTTACCTTTTGTAGTTAATAAACTTATTTCTTGTTTATAACATAACCCAGTTTGTGCAATTCATATCTGGCGGGGCAAGAAGCTGTGCATACCTCTCTCCACATTGAGGGAGAGGGTGTATTTTTATGAGCTTGCACTGTGAAGATCTTTCTATATAGCGCAAGACCGTATTATTTAGGGTGAATGCTGGGTGAGTCCTCTCACACAGAGCTGACTTCAGTCTGTGTCTGCAGCTGGTTGTGGCTTTACCTGTGTGTGTGTGTGTGTGTGTGTGTGTGCGGCAAGAGGCCGGAGAGCCTAATTCAGCAAAACAGGGAGAGGAAATCCAGGCTGGTGGAGCAGGAGTGGCTCAGTGAAATCCCAGTACATCAGGTGGCATCCCGGACGAGGGGGTCCAACCTGTCAGTGTTGATTAACACATTTTGGATGATATTAAATGTGACTAGAACCTCATTTAGACAAGGACAGTTTGTGTTTTAAAAGTGTCAGTTGTTTTTTTCTCCCTGAGATTGACCAAAAAGGAGGCAAAACAACCTTAATCAAGATCTTCCTGCTCTGATACCAGAAGAAATGGAGGCTAGTGGAACAAGTGATATGCAGCAGCATCCTTAGGTGAGCTGCTAGGCAAATAGCTGAATATAGGCCTAGCTACACAGGTATATGCTTATATAAAGATTCTTCTTTGATTGCTGGTCCCTATGTGTATTCCACACATGAGTATGCATGCGCACCATGCACCAGTGTCCAGAAATTCTAAAAATCAGTGTCTGTTGGTGCACACATGCATAATATCTCCTGGCGCTCCTGACTGAGCGCATAAGAGACAGCGTGGGCCCATGCCACTCTAGTTCCTCCTTACTGCCGGATGGCCTGAGTCAGAAGCCTTGTGTTCACAGATTTCTCCAGCTTTTTTTCTCTTGATAGAACCTGTAAATAGATATGTAAATAGTTTTTATACTTCGTAACTTTTATATTAGTATAGTTAGTATAGCTTGTTCTCCCCAGTACTGGGGACTCCCTTCCCATTGTATGGGACTACACTCAGAGTTCTGGGCTTCAAGAATTGTATCTCCTGTCCTTGATCCTTCTCTGAAAACCCTCAGGCTGGAGGGATTGTGAAATTGTGACAGAAGAAAGATCTCTTGGTGACCCCAGCTCCAAAACAGAAGGACTGTCATCCTAGCTGGTTCAGTCTAGGACAGTGGTTTTCAACCTGTGGTCTGCGTTCCCCTGGGAGTCTGCAGACTATTTCTAAGATTTCCAAAGGGGTCCATACCTCCATTTGCAATTTTTTAGTGATCTACAAATGAAAAAGGTTGAAAGCCACTGGTTTAGGAGTGTGGTTCTGGACTTGGTACCAGCTGTTGTTGGTACCAGCTCACTTGTCCAAGGACTGCAGAACCATCAGTTCTGACCATTGGAACCCCCAGACACTGGGATGTCTGGAGACATATAAAACACTGGCGGATATCTTTCTCCATTATCCACAGTATCTCATCCTCTCCAGCCTGGCCCTCCTAAGGGATGTTACTATGCCAGAGGATGATATTATTTCAGTGTTTCTGGAGCTGTCTCATCTCCAACCATCAGGCAGGAGTGCCCTAGTACCAACGGCCCCACCATTGGAAGGGAAGCAGTTTCAGATTTGGACTTGTCAGATGTTCCGGCTGCTCCTCCATCTTTTGGAGAGAGCTGTGTCCTGACAGGCAGTCCAGGAGAACTGGATGCTATCCCTCCAGATATGACTTCCCCAGGGACTGCTTGTACCCGATACCATGGGGTCCCCCCACAAAAAGCTGACCCCCCTTTCTGGCCTTATTGGGGCCCAGGGATCCCTATGGCAGATGCCCATGACCGATCCAGGAATTTTACCACACGTCTCCTTTTCTGTACCCACCGGAGCTGTTGGAGGATGAGGAGGAGGCTATTGACCCGGATCCTCAGGTACTGATGGGAATCTTATCCTCATCTCTGGATGAAGCAGTCACTCCTTCCTCTCCATCGCCACTGGATAATCATAGGCAGTACCAGGAGCTACTGCAGAGGATTGCCAATGACTTCCAGATACCACTGGAGGAGGTCCAGGATGCACAATACCAGCTCCTGGATATTTTGCAACTTGCAGGCCAAAGTAAGGTAGCACTTCCAGTTAACGAGGCCATCATGGATACTAGTCATATGGGTCTGGCATACTGCAGCATCCCGCACCCCCACCCATAGAAGAGCTGAGAGACACTATTTTAACAACTATTCCAGACTGACGGACTTTGAAGACAAGCTTCCCCGAGGCCAGAGCCCAATTTCAGTTCTTCATAGAGGATGGTAAATTAATGGCAAGATCATCCCTTCAGGCTACAGTGGATGCAGCAGATAGGGCATATGGCCACTGGTATAGTCAGAGGAGGGTTTCTTGGCTACAGTCTTTAGATTTCCCCATGGAGGTACAGAAATACCATGCAGGACCTGCCCTTTGATGAGTCGAATCTCTTCAGTCAGAGAACGGATGAGTCCATACACTCATAGAAGGACTCGAGATTGACTCAACACTCCCTGGGCATTTACACTCTGGTCCCAAGGAAAAAACACCAGAGATGAGCCTATAGGCCACAGTCACCCCCTCCTCAAGTGTTCTACCACCAGTGTCCCGCCGAACCTCTGTGGAAACATCAGAGGGTTCAGAGGCCTCACTTCTTGGCCCCTTTTACAAAGATGACCTCTACCCGTTCCCAGCCACCTGCAAAGGGCTACTATTGACGTCTTGCTTGAGACCTGTCTACCAACACTGATGCCACTTACCTCTTTCCCCATTATTTCGGAGGTCCGTTTCCCACTCTTCACCCTTAATTGGCACTTTGATCATTATAGTCAGCTGGATCTTGGAAAAGATCCATCAAGCATACTCCATTGAGTTCCTCTCCCTCCCCCCTCCTAAGTCCCCTTCCCAGTCCCTGTTCAGGGGCTACTCTCATGAGGTGATTCTTCATTAAGAGGCAGACTCCCTCCTACAATGTGGGGTGATAGAGCATGTCTCTCCTCAGTATTAAGGGAGAGGGTTCTATTTCCCATATTTCCTAGTCCCCAAAAAAGACAGAGGGTGGACACCCATTCTGAACCTTCTGCAACTAAACATCTTTATTTGAAAGTTGAAATTCAGGATGGTTACATTAGCATTGATTATCCAATGTGATTTGTGGCTCTCGATGTGAAGGATGCATACTTTCATGTAGAAATTCATCCCTCTCACAGAAGGTTCCTGCAATTTATGGTGGGCCAAGAACAATTCCAGTTCAGAGTTCTTCTCTTTGGCTAGCAATAGCATCCAGAGTGTTTACAAAAGTTTTCTCTGTGGTGGCAGCCCAAATGAAATGTTAAAGTTACACAGTTGTCTCATATCTGAATGATTGGCTCCTGGTAAATTGCTCCTGCTGAGAGGTCAAGTTGGTGAGGGAGTTTCTGCTCCATCTTCTAGCAGCCCTGGATTTCTGCATAAACAAAGAAAAGTCCATGTTATCATCCACACGGATGATAAACTTCGTCAGAGTGACACTGGACTCTGTTTCTGTGAGAATTTTTCTTCCCACAGAAAGATTTCAGTTAATGAGCAGCCTGATAGCACGGATTACTCGTAGACCAAGAACTACAGTCAGATTGTGCCTCTTGCTTTTAGGCCATATGGCCTTGTGCACTTATGTGATGCCATACATCATGCTTCATCTATGATGTCTACAGGCCTGGCTCTGGTTGGCTACTCACCAGACAAAGATCCCATCAACTCTAGAGTGACTGTTCCCAGCAGAGTCATCGTCTCCCTCATCCGGTGGCTGAACCCAGAGAAAGTGAGAGTGAGTTTTGCCTTCAACACTCCCACCCCTAATGCCACCATCCTAACAGATGCTTCCCTTTTGGGTTGGGGTGTTCATCTGAACAAGGTACCTGGACTACACGGAAGGCCAGACTGCACATCAGTATATTAGAACTGAGAGCAGTTTGCCAGGGTTGCAAGTTGTGTCAGACAGTATCACCACAGTCATTTACATAAACAAACTGGGTGGAGCCAGATCTCTTCCCCTTTGCCTGGAAGCAGTCAGGCTTTGGAAGTGGTGCATCAGAAACAGCATCACTAACCAAGCTGCGTACCTCCCAGGTGCTCAGAACACTTCAGCAGCCAACCTGAGCAGGTGCTTCTTTGCAGCCCACGAGTGGGAGATTCGCAACTCTGTCCTGAGCAAAATATTTGCTCAGTGGGGTTCACCTCAATGGGATCGCTTTATGTCCCAAACAGAAAAATTTCCCTGATTGCTCCAAAAGAGCTATGGGCTATGGCACCCAGGGTGATACTGTCCTGATGTCATGGACAAACGATCTCAGATATTACTTTCCTCCCATTCCCCTACTACCACAGGGTCCTGAGAAAGATCTGTCATGACAGGGCCAGAGTCATTCTTCTAGCACCCAGTTTGGTTCCCAGAGTTCCTGAAAATGTCAGCCCTCCCCCAATCAGGATCTACCTCTTCCTGGACCCCATAACGGCGTGGGGGGTAGGGGTGGGGCAGAATCAGACACCCCAGTCCAGACTTGCTCCATCTCATGGCCTGGTGTTTGGATGGGCATTGGAAAATAGAATGCTCCTATTCAACACCTGTCCATTCTATCCTTACCCAAAGTAGGAAAGAGCCAATTAGGACCTGCTACCTAGCTAAATGGAGGTGTTTCTCTACCTGGAGGCAGCAGCATCAACCTTCTCCAGGCACTGTAAATATTCTGATCATTTTAGATTATCTCCTGTCACTAAAATAAATTTGGGCCTTTCCATTAGCTCACTGTGAGTCCATTTCAGAGGAATTAGTGCCTTCCTTCCTCCAGTAGAATGATGTTCTGTTTTCACCCACCCAACTACAACAAGATTCATGAGGGGCCTAGTCAGGACCTTTCCACCCGGGGTCAAACCTACACCTCAATGGGACCTCAATTGCATCCTGTCAATACTCACCAGACCACTGTTTGAAACTTTGGCGACATGCTACATGTCTCACCTGTCTATGAAAATTGCATTTTTAATTGCTATTACTTTAGCCAGGAGGGTGAGTGAGTTTGGGAGCCTTCATGGCAGATCCCTTTATCCTTTTGCCTCCATCCTAAGTTCCTCCTCACGGTTATTTATGAATTCCATGTCAACCAAAGTATCCACTTACGTGTCCTTTTTCTGAAACCCCATGCTTCTGCTGAAGAGAAGACTTCATTCCCTTGACATCAGACCTGCCCTGGTGTTCTGCAAAGGACCAAACCTATCAGAAAATCACACACTTTTTCTTGCCATAGCAGAAAGATTGTGAGGTCAAGCAAGATCCTCTCAGAGTATCTCTATGTGGGTTTCTGGGTGCATCAGCGAGTGCTACAGGTTAGAACATGCACCTCCTCCTGAAGGCACATTCCACTAGGGCACAAGCCACATCACAAGCATCCCTGCAGGACGCTGCAATACTAGACAAATGCAGAGTGGCCACCTGGAGCTCCATCCACACGTTTGCTAGTTCAGGCTTCTGCTACAGATGCAGCAGTGGGAACTGCAATACTGCAATCATCTTTGCTGCTGGCTTCCTTGTACCCCTCTCCAGCCTGAGCACTGCTTGTAAATCACCCATGTGTGGAATACACATAGCGACCAGCACTTGAAGAACTAGAGGTTACTTACCTGTAACTGGAAGCTCTTCCAGATGTATTGTCCCTATCTGTATTCCACTACCTGCTCTCCGTCCCCTCGGCTTTGGATTTTGTTGCATTCATAGTAAGAAGAGGAACTGGAGAGTCACTGGCCCACACTGCCTTGTTTGCCCTCGGTTGGGAGCACGAGGAATGCTACTGTACATGTGCAGCCCAATGGATGCTGCTTGTTAGAATTTCTGGACTTGGGCACGTGGTGCGCATGTGTACCCATGTGTGGACTACAGATAGGGACCACACATCTTGAAGAGCTACCAGTTACAGGTAAGTAACCTCCATTTCCAGTACAAACGTTAGTACGCAGTAACAGTATGAAGTTTTGGGATGTTCCCTAGAGGATTTTGATTCGAGTTAAAATTGTTTGACATTTTGGGGCTGGGGTAATCCTATTCTCACATGTCATGTAATATGAACTTTAAAAAAACTGTACACATTGATCAGATGAGCATGCTGACATTTTTGAAAGATAAGCACCTCTCAGCATTAAAAAACTCAGACATATATATGTTGTTTCCTTTGGTATCATCTTTTGAATTGGCAGATTTCTGGGTTGTGGGTTGAGACTTCTTTCAATTTTTTTGAAGGCCATGATAACCAGAATAAACTGAATGGAACTTGTTTATCCAAATTATGAAAAGGGCCTGTGGTATATGCATGTATCCATGCAATAAAGGGCATGTTTTTGAGTGCAACATGCTATTTAAACTGACAAAACTTTCATTTTA
The DNA here is from genome assembly GCF_028017835.1 of Emys orbicularis. Lineage (NCBI taxonomy): Eukaryota > Metazoa > Chordata > Testudines > Emydidae > Emys > Emys orbicularis. The sequence goes on along the minus strand of NC_088689.1, from coordinate 44,923,343 downwards.
TTGACATGCATGCAGCTTTAATAAAAGCTGTTGTTGCTGTTCACTTTTGCAAACTGACCTCTTTGCGAGAGGTGAACATGAATGGATGGAGTTCTGGTCAATGGAATGGTATGATCTTTGACTAACATGTGAGATATGGGGGTCAGATTCTAACTCCCGCTTTGGTCCCTTTGTATGGGGGCTTGGGAGGGCAAGGGAAGAGGTCGTCATCCCCAGCCGACACAGATGGTTCCTACACCATCCTCATTGCAGCCTACAGTGTAGGGGATGTGCATGGCCAGAGTGTGGTATACTCTGGTTATCCCTAGCTGGCAGATGATCCCTTCGGGGTATAGGAGCTGCTCTAACCTGCACATGGGACCAAGCAGAGAGTCAGGGAACTATAATTAGACCCCTGAGAGTGACCCATGTAAGCTGGATGCATCAGGGAATCTGGTATGTGATTTTTGTTGTTGTTGCTGTCTGCACCAGGCCATTACTGACCAATCTTTCAGGTGCAATGTTCCTTTTAAATATACATATACCTAGTGAATAAATTCTGGAGAAAGGGGTTTGATTAGCAGTGTTAGAAAATTGTCTTATTTATGTGGACTAGGGAGTGACCAAACAATTGCCCTCATTTTTGGCTTAACAGAAAATTTTAAATATGTGAGGATTGTTGTGATTTATTTTTAACTTAATTATCAGTTTTGCTGCATACCTTACTCCAATGTCACTAAATCAGTAATGCTGACCCAGGAATCACCTTACATATCCCATCTAATTCTTTTTAAATGTACAATTGATTTAAAATATTCTGTGAACTCACTGTTTGTGCACAACCTGTATATTTTGCAGTAGACACAATTCTTCTAGAAAGGACTGCTCATGAGTTGGATATTTTTACTTAAGGCTAGCTCCACTGAAAAATATGGTTAATTTAATTCCTCCCTTACCTCTTCTACACTTAGCTGCTCTGCAATAGCTTTTTTTCTTTCTGTAGGAAGTTGGCAAATGATTCTCCGACGCTGTTTTATGTTTGACCAGCAGGGGAGGCTTGTGCACAAACAGTGAAATTGTTCATGTCTGGAAAACGTATAATGTATCATCAGATCTGTGACATTTAGTAGTGTCTTAAATGAATTGACTTTCTTGACTTAATCTAAAGATGGTAGACATTTTGTAAAAACAGCCAGTACAAAAACTGTTAGACATTTGAGTATTGGCCTGAGGTTACCATCAGGCCCTTCAGAATGATTAGTACCCTCCTCTGTGAACCCATATAGCATAACTTTGCTATACAGTATGGAAGCTGTAATTGTTGCACACAATTTTATTTCAGGGAGTTCTGTTCCCCACTCCCCCTTTCTAATCAGAATGCGAGGGCTTGGAGAAGTGAGATAGGTGTTGCAGGTCTTTTAGGTCTAGATCCACACCAGGATTTAGATGTACAATGCTCAGTGTTGCAACATGTAACTTTCAGGCTTCCTGTACAATGCATAGGTTGCCTAACCCTCTATCCTTGGAAGCAGTGACTCTGAAAAAGACTTGGGGGTTGTGGTGGATAATCAGATGAATATGAGACCCCCTTTTGATGATGTGGCCAAAAGAGCTAATGTGATCCTGGGATGTATAAACAGGGAATCTCGAATAGGAGCAGAAAAGTTACTTTACCTCTGTATTTTGCACTGGTGTGGTTGCTGTTGGAATACTGTGTCCAGTTCTGGTGTCCACAATTCAAGAAGGATGTTGATAAATTGGAGAGGGTTCAGAGAAGAGCCACGAGACTAATGAAAGGATTAGAAAACATGCCTCATAGTGATAGACTCAAAGAACTTAATCTAGTTAATTTAACAAAGAGAACATCAAAGTGGGGTGATTTGATTACAGTCTATAAGTATCTACATGGGGAACAAATATTAAATAATGGGCTCTTCAATCTAGCAGAGAAAGGTGTAACACAATCCAATGGTTGGAAGTTGAAGCGACACAAATTCAGACAAGAAATAAAGTGTAAATTTTTAACAGTGAGGATTATTAACCATTGGAACAATTTACTATAGATTGTGGTGGATTCTCCATCACGGACAATTTTTAAATCAAGGTTGGATGTTTTTCTCAAAGATCTACTCTAGGAATTATTTTGGGGAAGTTCTATGGCCTGAGTTATACTGGAGGTCAGACTAGATGATCACAATAGTTCCTTCTGGCTTTGGAATCTATGAGGAAAACAAGACATAAGGGACTCTCAGAAGCCAGCCAGCAAGCTGAGTGGGGAGCTGCCAAAGCTAGCAAGTAGGAGATGCTGAGGAGAGAAGGGTATGGCCTAAGCCCTGTCTCACCAAGGTAGTTGGGCACCCATATAGTCTTGGGTAATCACAGCTGTGAACCCTCTCTAGGAGTTAGGCACCTAAACCAGGTCAGCCCTTCCTCAAGAAGACAGAAAGACACCCCCCCCCCTCACACACACACACACCTCCCACCCCCAATTATAGCCAATAACCCAGAACTAGGGCACTCACCTATTTGCAGATGCCCACTCTGCCTTAATTGGAACAGAGACTTGAGTCCAGGTTTCCCCTATCTGGAGGAGAGCCCTAACAACTGGGCTATTGGCTATACTGGGGTGAGTTTCTCTCAGACTTTCCGGTTGAAGCTTTTCCACTTTGTATATGTTAAATATTCACTGGAGCAGGGATTTGAACTTGCATCTCCTATTTCCCAGGGAGTGCTCTAACCACTGGCATATACAGTTAGTCTTGTTCTGGCCCAGTGACTAGTTAATGATTTATACAAAGTGGACCAGCTTCAACAGGAGAGACTGAGAAAGACCTGTGCCAGAATACCCAATAGCCTGGTGGTTTGGGTGCTCACCTGGGATGTAGGAGACCTGGGTCCCTGCTCCGAACAAAGCAGAGTGGGAATTTGCAAACAAGCCTACACATCCCAGGTGAGTGCCTATCCAGTGGGCTATTGGTTATTCTGGTGGATACACATGCACATGTGATCGTGCCAGTCAGTCAGCCCCAAAAATTCCTGAACTGGTCACCTCTGGTTGCCTTGTGTGTGAGGTCCAGTCCGGTAGGCATGCTCTGAGAACACTTGTTGGATTGGACCCCACAGGTGAGGCAGGCAGACAGGGGAACACCTCATTTAAGAACTATGCAGGGGCCTACGCATGAGCTAGGATGACACTGAGCTGTTTGGCGTTGTCAGGACTTGGGCAGTTTTGCACGTACCCACCGATTGAAATGTTGTGCATCTAGGGGACTTTACTGGCAGGAATTTAGGCACCCCCAGGGTTAGATGGCAGCTGAGTGGGGGGTTTGAGGATCTCAGTGGCATGTAAACATTGGACGTAGGTGCCTAGGGCCTTGGCTACACTTGCAGATGTACAGCGCTGTGAGTTAAACCTGACTTCGTGCAGCTGAGTAGGGAAAGCGCTGCAGTCTGTCCACACTGACAGCTGCCCAGCGCTCTGTCGTGGCCACATTTGCGGCAATTGCAGCGCTATTGGGAGCGGTGCATTATGGGCAGCTATCCCACAGAGCACCTCTTCCCATTCTGGCGCCGTGGGTTGTGGGAAGGGGGCGTGGGTGCGGGGCATTCTGGGTCCTGTCCCAACACCCCGTGATGCATCGCTTCGCATCCCAGAAATCCCTTTGTTTCCGTCCACCTTTGGCGCCATCTTTCAACGGTTTCTGTGCAGCGCGATCTGTCTGCGGGAAATGGAGTCCGAACTGCTGAGGCGTATGCTGACTTATCTCGCCAGCACGTCACGTTTGACTGTCGAACTATTCCTTAAGATCCAAAGTGACAGTGAGAGTGAGGAGTCCGACGATGCTATCGAGCCGCGTAACGCGTACGACACGAAATTGCTTGTGGCATTCACGGACATGCTCAGCATCGTGGAGCGCCGCTTTTGGGCTCAGGAAACAAGCACCGAATGGTGGGATCACATCGTCATGGAAGTCTGGGATGACGAGCAGTGGCTGCAGAACTTTCGGATGAGAAAAGCCACTTTCATGGGACTGTGTGAGGAGCTCGCCCCCATCCTGCGGCGCAAGGACACGAGATTGAGAGCTGCCCTGCCAGTGGAGAAACGGGTGGCTATTGCAATCTGGAAGCTGGCAACTCCAGACAGCTACCGGTCGGTCACAAACCAGTTTGGAGTGGGAAAGTCGACCGTTGGAATCGTGTTGATGCAAGTTTGCAGGGCCATTAATCGCATCCTACTCAGAAGAACCGTGACTCTGGGTAACGTGCAGGAAATAGTGGATGGCTTTGCACAAATGGGGTTCCCTAACTGTGGAGGGGCGATAGATGGGACGCATATTCCTATTCTGGCACCACCCCACCTAGGATCCGAGTACGTTAATTGGAAGGGGTATTTCTCTATGGTTCTCCAGGTACTTGTGGATCACCGTGGGCATTTCACTGACATTAACACAGGCTGGCCCGAAAAGCTGCATGACGCCCGCATCTTTTGGAACACTTGGCTGTTCAAGAAGATGCAGGCCGGGACTTTTTTCCCAGAGTGGAAGATCACGGTAGGGGAAGTTGAAATGCCCATTGTGATCCTTGGAGATCCCGCTTACCCGTTAATGCCGTGGCTCATGAAACCCTACACAGGGAGCCTTGACAGCAGCAAGGAACGGTTCAACTACAGGCTGAGCTGGTGCCGAATGACTGTGGAGTGTGCCTTTGGCTGTTTAAAGGGCCGCTGGCGATCTCTGTATGGGAAGCTGGACTTGGCCGAAAACAGCATCCCCGCGGTTATATCCGTGTGCTGTGCCCTCCATAATATTTGTGAAGGGAAGGGTGAAAGCTTCACTCAGGCATGGACCTCCGAGGTTCAACACCTGGAGGCTGAATTTGCACAGCCAGAGAGCAGGGCTATTACAGGGGCCCAGCGCGGGGCTGCAAGGATTAGGGATGCCTTGAGGGAGCAATTTGAGGCTGAAAACCAGCAGTGATATCTGGTGCCCTGCACGGGAGTGAAGTGCAGTAGTTCCAATCTTTGGGAATCAGTGTTTGCTAAGCAGACAAGCAGACTTGCAGTGCCTGTTTCTTTCCTGGGCTAAGGAGTCTTTTACTTTATGCAATAATAAAGAATGTTTTCAAAGCCAAAAAATCCATTTATTGAAAAGAAACAAGGGGGTGGAGTGGGGAACAGTACAATCACAGATTCGCGTATGTCCTGTCTGGTGTGCTGTGCAGGGAGTGCTGCACTTCAGGATAGCTATACTGCATGGTGATGGGAGTTGAGTGCAGAGGGTAAGGGTTGTGGTTTTCAGGGCTGGGTGGTGAAGATACTGGTGTTGGAGGCAGCGGGTGGCATGAAGAACACGGAAGTTGGGGAAAGTGGGTTGGAGGTGACAGTGGGGCACAACGGAAAGAGTTTGGGACAAGGGCTGTGTGGGGGGGTGGCGTTTGCGGTACTGCTCCTCTTTCTGCATGGCTACGAGCTCCTGGATAGCGTCTGCTTGGCGCTCCAGGATGCTTATGAGCCGATCCGTGCTTTGCTGCCACTGCTCTGTGCTTTGCCGCCGGTGCGCTGCGTTTTCCTGGCAGATCCTACTTTCTCTCTCCCTCCAGTTCTGTGCTTTCTCATTCTCTTTAATAGATTGCCGCATCACTTCTTGCAGCATGTCTTCTTTGCTTTTTCGCGGTCTCTTCCTGAGTCTTTGCAGTCTCTGAGCAGGCAATAAGAGGGACGGCTGAGGTCTCAAGGTTGATGCTGCTGTATAGGCAAAATGCAACATTTAACAGAGGCAGCATTGTTTATCCCAGACAGAGTAATGATTCCCCCCGCACTTAAGGAGTAGAAAACACACAGGGTCTACACAATTGCATAATTTTCCCATCCGAAACAGAGCACACATATCCCACGGGAGCCTCAAAATGGTGAGTAAGGGGGACTGATTGTTTCAGGGCTGCACTGTCCTCTTGGTTTCTGTGCCTTGGGGAGAGCCAACAGCTTCAGGGGGCACCTACACTGAACATTGTCCCAACATTTTCCACAGGAGTTCGTCCTGGACGATATCTTGCTACTGAGGGTGACCTGGGAAGCAAGGGAGGGTCTTCTACTGCAATGCGGCTTCCGCCCTGGCCCATATGCAGCTTGCCTGTGTGCAGCAATGGTCCCTCTGCCCCTCGCGGCACAGTGGTGCGGACACGTTAGCCTGGCTGGGACAAGGACCACGGTGGCTCTCCCGATAAACCTGCGCAAGCGCATTGCACACGTTCTGGATGAGACATTCGAGGAGATTACCGAGGCCGATTACCGCGATGTGATAAACCACATCAATGCACTATTCTGCATCTAGGCATGCATGCCTAACCCTCCTCTCCCAAAGAGCCCGCACCGAAAAAATTCCTTCCCGAAAAAAAAAAATGCTTACCGGGAACCTGTTCTTCTGTTTGTCCTCCACCAAGTACCGACCGCTGCGACTGGCTACCTTCCTCCTGGCTCGAGAAGAGCTCCTGGCTGCATGACTCCAGGGATTCCGGGGTGTCTCCATCCGGCCCACCACCCTCACTCCCGTTTTCCTCCTCCTCCTCCTCTCCCCCCCCCCCCACCGGCTCTGAAGTGTCCATGGTGGTGCTCGGAGTGGAAGTGGGGTTAACCCCAAGTATCGCATCCAGCTCTTTGTAGAATCGGCAGGTCGCGGGGGGAGCACCCGAGCGGCCATTTGCGTCGCGGGCTTTGCGGTAGGCACTCCGCAGCTCCTTCACTTTAATCCTGCACTGCAGGGCGTCCCGGTCATGGCCCCTTTCCATCATGTCCTTTGATACCTTCCCGAAGGTATCATAATTCCTATGGCTGGAGCGCAGCTGGGACTGTACAGCTTCCTCCCCCCAAACACTGATGAGGTCCAGCAACTCGCCATTGCTCCATGCTGCGGCTCGCTTGGCGCGTGGAGGCATGGTCACCTGGAAAGATTCGCTGATAGCACTCCACACCACGCCGGGCTGAGCAAACAGGAAGGGGATTTTTAAAATTCCCCGGGAATGTAAAGGGTGGGTCACATGGTTGGTTACCTGAGGCCAGGGCAGTAGAGCTTGAACTGATGACCAGAGTGGCTAGAACAGGCATTGTGAGATACTGCCGAATACTTCTGGAGGCCAGTCACAGCGCATTAGACGGCCACACTGGCACCGCAGCGCTGCAGTGGCAGCGCAATACACGCTATTCCTCTCGGGGATGTGGAGTACATGCAGCGCTGCAACCACGGAGATACAGCGCTGCAAATGCCTTGCCAGTGTGGACGGGGAGTGAGTTACAGCGCTGGGGGCGGCTTTACAGCGCTGCAACTCGCAAGTGTAGCCAAGGCCTAGGTCTCTGTGGATTTAGTGCTTAGTGCCCAATGGAGCAGACTGCAGTCCTGCCGCCCTGGTCTTGTCGTGCACCTAAGAGGAGGGCTGCTGACCACAATGACTTGGGACTTTGGAGGTTAATTCCCAACCAGAGTTCAGGATGATCACAGGGTGGTACTTCTACCTGTGAGCTAATTCAGTGCTCAAGGACAGGATTACTCTCTCTCTCCTCAATCCTGACACTACAATAAACTCCATTCATCCAAGGAGATTAAAGTAAGATACAAACAAACATTAAGATTCTTCACCCTGTGAAGTAAGTACTGGCACCATTTTAGTAAGGCCAGCCAGGGTCATTGGCTTGCCCAAGTTCAGTGCAGGATTGCCAACCCCAAGTATTCAGGATGCTGCACAATTATAGTACGACCCCACTCAGGTCTTATTCAGACACTGCTGCCCACACTCTCCCCACACCACCAATGACCAACTAGACTCATTGGACTAGTGGTCCCCAACCTTTCTGTTGCAATAGCATATTCAAGTTCCCAGAAGAGTGTGGCGCCGAAATGCCGCCGAGAACCGGCGTCATCGAGAAGCGTCGCCGCTGAAATGTCACCAAGAAGTAGCGGCATTTCGGCATCGACGCGTCTTGGCGTTGCCGCTTCTCGGCAGCATTTCGGCGGCTGGTTGTCCAGCGTCCGTGCTCCTTGGCGGCGGGTTGTTCGGCGGAAGCGCTCCCTTGTCAGTAGGTTGGCGCACATAAATGCCCCGGCGGGCGCCATGGCACCCGCGGGCACCGCATTGGGGACCACTGCATTGGAGAATGAGCAGGAGGATGTGGGAAAGGAGCTACCCTCTGAGAGCCAGGATCTTTTTGGGACTCAGGAACCTGTTGATGGCCAAGTGGAGAGGCAGCCCCAGTCCTGCCCTGTTACAACAGACTCTGATTCCTGTCCTGCATCAACTGATCCCGAATCCCAGCCAGAAACCCAGGCTGGGACTGAAGAATCAGATCCCATGGAGTGAACTTGGGCATGTAAGTACCTATTATTATTATTATTGGCAGATGTGAACTAGGAGTCCCACCTCCCTTCCCCCTTTTTGCTGCTTCAAAATGGCTTCCCCCAGCATGGCACAGGCACAACAATCTGTGGCCCCTCCTCCTGCCCCACCCTGTGGCAGATTTGAATAACAAAGCATTCATTTGTGCAAAATTCAACAGTTTATGGAGGCAGAGCTTACAGGGAAAGAAATGTGGTTAATTTTCGTAGTTTACATGATGTCTCAGTGCACATTGCACGGCTGGTCAAGGCACAGACAATGCTGCTTCCCATGGGTACAAATGCCCTGTAACACACATTATAGTTGACAGTCATTGCAGGGCCCTATCTATTTTCCTTTGCACTTTCTCTGTGTCTGCAGGGGAGATATAGCAAAACTTTTAACACTGAGAAACAGCTTGGTTTTGTTTTGCACATTATAGGGAATAGCCCCTCCCCGCCATGTCCCCAGTATAGCTTGCAAGCCATTCCCACTCCTGCAGCACTTCTGGGGGACAATCCTGGTGAATAACTTCACAGCATATCTTGGTGGTCTGCCTTTTGCCTTTTAAATAAGACCATCTTCTGTCTCCTAGTTACATGCCTCAGCGTAACATCGAGTGTCAGAACAGCTTAAAGGGGATGTAGAGGGGATTACTGTCCAGCTTGCTCCCCATAATCTCCCTCCTTTACACCTCTGAGGCCATAAACCTCCAGTGCATAAACAAAGCTGCAAAACCAAACTTGGAACATAGGTCCAATCACCCCACCCCTAACAGCATGAAAACAGGTACAATAGACTGAAATCCCAATGCACCCAGCACCCTTTGTACACATAAGACCACTTATCTCTGGGTTCCCCAAAGAATGGGAAGAGTCTCAGAGGTAAAGTCACATATACATACCAAAAAAAGCGATCATGACTTGTTTGGGATATGAACCATAAACTATTTCCCCCCCTACTGCCACAGCCACAGCACCTGCAACAGCCAAGCCATCAAGGACAGAACCTCTATCTACTGCTGACAAACTGACCAACCTGAAGGAGAGAAAAAGGAAGACTCGGGATGAAGTGTTGGCAGAACTCATGGCAGAGTCAGAAGCAAACCAGGCTGGCTCAGAGTTTGAAGGCTGTACATGAGGACCCAGGAGAAAGAAATGCACCTCCCCCAGGAGATCATGGCAGTGGCCAAAGACGGAGTTGCAGTGACCAGGGAAAGCGTGGTTGTGGCTAAGGATGGCGAAAGAGAACATGGAAAAAGGCAGAGAGATGCAGAGGCAACTCATAAGCCAAAATACCCTCCTGCCAAACACTCTCCTGCAAATATGCTGCTGCTAGGCCAGTGGCTCTGCAGACCTGTAATTTGGGATCCTGTCATGCTCTTCAGCCTCCAGACAATGCTAGCTACTGGGACCAGCAGCACTTGTAACCTATGTACCCTACAACAGTGCTCTCAGAGGCTCCCATTCACCTCTCAGATCCAACCTCTGGGCACCGACAACACCAGCACCTGGGAGTCCAACTCTTGAGCCACAGCACTCAACCCCAGAACGCATGCAGACGAGAAGTGCCAGAGGCAAGGTGTGTACTCACTCTTAACTTTAGAGATGCCCTATCCTGTCAATTGTTGTATTTGAAATGTTCTCACCGTTGTACTCTGAGTTTTGTTTGTACTGTAGCAGAAATTAAAGGTTTGCATATAGTTGGTGACTGAAGACAATTGATTAAATACATTTCCAAATACAAAGATATATTCTTCCATTGGTGTCATTAAAATGTTATTTTTTATTGTTCTTTCATAATAAAACTATTTACAGTACATCCACTATGAGTTGTCTTTGCACTTAACACAGAAAATCCTTTAAATAAAGCTGAAATAATTCAGAGGGTTTTACAAAAGCACACAGGGAAGTTTAAACACAACACCACAGTGCACCCAATGTCTGCATCCCAACACACCCACTATTGGCTGACAGGTTTATGCAGGAGACTCAAAATATGAAGAGTAGGCATCCCTGACAGAGTTCCCCCTGGTGTTTGTCTCTGTGGGATGCATTGCTGGCTTCTCAAACCTCCGAGCAAGGCTTTGCACCTCATCCATTGGCAAGGCTTTCCTCCTTACTCTCATAATTATTGTGTAAAACACAACATGCAGTGGAACATTTTTTCCCCCTGCTACTTCCAACCTATTCCATTACACTACTCTACAGCCAAAATGCTTCTGAAATAAATGTAGTCAAACTTTACTAATTCTGGGTCACTGAGAACGAAAATGATGCTTAAAATTGTTGATTGGCTCTAATTTTCAAGATATGCTATTGGGTCAGTATATACGACCCTTGACTTGGGAATGGCGGAGGATAAGTGAGTTATAAAGGGAAGGGATCTCAATTTAAACCAGAAATGACTAAAATACATCTTTGACTGGATCTATGAATAAATCTATGACTGGGTTTGGACAGTACTTGCTTTTTAGGCAAAACAATGAATGATGCAATCTGAAGCTGGTATTGCATCATACATGATATGAATTGCATCATGTTATTCCTAGAAGTCATGGATGATGCAATCATAACAAAGCTTACATCACTCTGCTGAACAAATTGCCCTATATCAGCTCTAGAAATCATACAGTGTCGTGCTCTCTTATTTGTCAGTGTTTGATTTTCCAAAGGGACACATTTCTGTTTAGCCAAAGTGAGCAGAGATGCCTCGTACTTGTGTGAACAGTGCAGATAACTTCTGCTATGTTTGTGGTGAAGTGACTTTTGCATCACAAAAGCGCAGTATAACCACTATGGTTAAGAAAGCCTATCACCTTTATTTTGGCTGCAAAATTGGAGATCAGGACAAGAGGTGGGCCCCACACATATGCTGCAACACTTGTGCAACAAATCTTCGCCAGTGGTTGAACAGGAAAAGGAAATCTATGCCTTTTGCAGTGCCAATGATTTGGAGAGAGCCAACAGATCATACCAGCAATTGTTACTTCTGCATGGTGCCTCCAGTTGGGAAAGGTGTGTCAAAGAAGAAAAAGTGGACTGTGCATTATCCAAACATTCCATCAGCTATACGCCCAGTACCCCACGGAGAAGGACTGCCGGTTCCTGGTGCACCAGAATCATTCTCACTTGAGTCAGACGAGGAAGAGGAAGAGGATGAAACTTCTGGTCCTGAACCATCAATGTCACAGGACCCACATTTTCTCCCATCCTCCTCCTCTGAATCACACCTCATAACACAAGGTGAACTGAATGACCTTGTCAGGGATTTGGAACTACCCAAGAGTAAGGCAGAGCTGTTGGGCTCCAGACTACAGCAGTGGAATCTCCTGGCAGGTGATGTTAGGGTTTCCATGTTCCGTGACGGTCAAAAGGATCTTGTCCCATTCTTCTTCATGGAAGGTGATCTTGTAGTCTGCAACAACATCGATGGTGTGATGGAAGCCTTCAACATCGTTCACGATCCAGATGAGTGGAAACTGTTCATTGATTCATCGAAGACGAGTCTTAAAGCTGTTTTACTGCATAATGGCAATGTTTTGCCATCAATTCCAGTTGGTCATGCAGTCCATATGAAGGAAACCTATGACAACATGAAACAACTTTTGAGGTGCATAAACTATGACCAACATCAGTGGCAGCTTTGTGGCAATTTGAAGGTTGTTGCTCTCTTGCTTGGTCTGCAGACTGGATACACAAAGTACTGCTGTTTTCTCTGCGAATGGGATAGTCGTGCAAGAGATTCCCACTACATCAAGAAAGATTGGCCACTCCGACAGTCATTGGAGCCTGGGAGGAAAAGTGTTCAGCATCCACCACTTGTTGAATCAAGGAAGATTTTGTTACCACCCTTACACATCAAGCTGGGTCTGATGAAGAACTTTGTCAAGGCCATTGACAAAACACAAGCAGCTTTCAAGTACCTCCGTGGAAAATTTCCAAGGTTAAGTGAAGCTAAGATAAAGGAAGGTGTCTTTGTTGGTCCTCAGATTCGTGAACTTCTTCGAGATGATGCATTTGACCATGCACTGCGTGGCAAGGAAAAGACGGCATGGAAAGCCTTCCAGTTAGTGGCAATAAATTTTCTCGGAAACAACAAGGCAGACAACTACAGGTTGTTGGTGGGAAAACCTCCTCAAGGCATACAAAAGCCTTGGTTGCAACATGTCACTAAAGATACATTTTTTGCACTCTCATCTAGATTTTTTTCCACCGAACTGCAGAGCAGTGAGCGACGAGCACGGCGAGCGATTTCACCAGGACATTGCAACATGGGGAAACGCTATCAGGGCAAATGGAGCCCATCAATGCTTGCAGACTATTGCTGGACAGTGACAAGAGATGCTCCATTGAATGAATACAAGAGACAAGCCAAGAAGCGCCGAGTAGACACTGAATAGGACTAAACTATGTACATAATAGTTTTTTGCTTTTTGTTTCATAATAAATTTTATTTATATAACCCTTTTGCTGATTTTTAAAGTGTTACATAAACAGGACAGGTGAAATATTATCATGTAAAGCAACCATAAACACATGAAAAGACTTAGGTTAACAATTTATGATTAAAACTCTACTATCTACACAATATACATAGACATAAAATGTAAAAACTTAAATATCTTAGAAACAGTAGCCAATCGGTTGTTTTAATTGTCATATTTGAATTCAGCACATCAAAATACATAATAAATAGCACATTTTATCTCTGAAGCAGACGACTTCTCAAAAATTGTAGACCAGTGTTATCAGCGCCATCTGCTTTTCAAATGGCCAAGTGCACACTTGATTACCGTGCTGCAGCTACTCAGGCAATAGTTAAAATGTTCCTTCCTTCTGTCCAAGCAGCCTGTATGTGGCTTCAAATTAGCCAGGGGAATAAATTGGGCCTCCCAGAATAACTGGACCCACCTTCACACCATTAATGTCCACGTTGCAACTCTGGGCAAACAGTCCTTTCTCGACTAAGGGGGGAGGGATAGCTCAGTGGTTTGAGCATTGGCCTGCTAAACCCAGGGTTGTGAGTTCAATTCTTGAGGGGGCCATTTAGGGATCTGGGGCAAAAATCTGTCTGGGGCTTGGTCCTGCTTTGAGCAGGGGGTTGGACTAGATGACCTCCTGAGGTCCCTTCCAACCCTGATATTCTATTATTCTAATTTAAATAGTACTGAATTCTGAAGCATCCTAGCATCGTGGGCTAGGGAATGATAGGCACATGGGTTCCATCAATTGCCCCACAAGAGTTTGGGAAGCCATGTGTGCAAAGACATAAGTAATCTCCTGAGCATTACCCAGCCTCAATACCTCAGTTAGACAGCACCTTATCAATGCTATAGCAGACCTGCATAAGAATGGCCCCAGCAGTTGATCTCCCTGCCCAGAATTGGTTGGCTACAGACCAGTAACATTCTGAGGTGGCCAGCTTCCAGATGACTATGGCAATCTGTTTCTCCATGGATACAGGACACTAGGGTTACCATATTTTAATTTTTAAAAAGGAGGACACTCCATGGGGCCCCGGCCCCTTCCCCGCCCCAACTCCGCCCCTTCCCCGGCCCCAACTCTGCCCCCTCCCCTGAACGCTTCGCCCCCTGCTCCTCCCCCTCCCCTGCTTCTCGCGAATCAAATGTTCGCGGGAAGCCTGAAACAGGGAGGCAGCAGGTAAGCTGGGGCGGGGTGCGGCGCGGCGCGGCCCCCCTGGCCGAGTGGCTCCCTTTGGCAGCCGGCCGGCCCAGGCCAAGAGGCTCTGGCCCCGGCGTCTCCCGCCTGGCTGGGGCCCCGGCCCCCGGCCAAGTGCCCGCACCCCCAGCCGAGCACCGCGCCGGCCCCCGGCCAAGTGCCCGCGCCCCTGGCCCAGCACCACGCCGGCCCCGCGCCCCCGGCCCCGGCCGAGCACCGCGCCGACCCCGGTCCCGGCCCCCGGCCAAGTGCCCGTGCCCCCGGCCTGGCCCCTGGCCGAGCGCCTGCGCCGGCCCGCGGCCAAGTGCCTGTGCCCCCGGCCCAGCACCGCGCCGGCCCTGCGCCCCCGGCCCCAGCCCCGGCCGAGCACCGCGCCGACCCCAGCCCCGGTCCCGGCCCCAGCCCCGGCCCCCGGCCAAGTGCCCGCGCCCCCGGCCCACCACCGCGCCGGCCCCCGGCCCCTACCTCCCTATTTTCCCGGACATGTCCGGCTTTTTGGGATTTCCCCCCGGACGGGGATTTGAGGCCCAAAAAGACGGACATGTCTGGGAAAATCCGGACATATGGTAACCCTACAGGACACCACTGTTACGTTGTGCAGTCTATATGGTTTTATAAAAACTTGATAATAAGTCAATATAATGTAACTGGGATAGTTTTAGAGAAAATACGGTAATAAGTGAATGTAACGTAACTGGGATATGCTTCATGCAAAAGGTCTCTTGTAAGGTATCATTACAAAGCTTATAATCTACTGAGTATGATCATCTGATTTGTATAAATGTACCACTCTTGTATCTAAAACTAGAAATATAAAATGTAACTCTGAGGGCCTATTGTAATTATGTAAAGTGTGGGCCATTAATGATGGTTTGAAATCTTGATGACTCCCATTAACCAGGACCATTGTCTGCAGATGGCTGTTTACCTGTGAGTCTCCCTGTATATGTGTGTGCTGGCAAGTGAGTAATGAAGTCTTGCAGTGACATGTGATCATGTCACCTGAACTGGAATCCATCTTTAACCTGGTGCTTTTCCAGTGGGGGGCGGGGGGTGGAAACGCAGAGGGACAAAGGGTTCCCGCCTTATGCAAAAGATATATAAAGGGGTGGAAGAGAACAGAGAGGGGGAGGAGCCATCATGGAGAATCCCCTAGCTAACACCTAAGCTGGAACAAGAGCTGTACCAGGGGAAAGAATTGTGCCCAGGCCTGGAAGGTGTCCAGTCTGAGAAAAACTTACTGAAGCATCTCTGAGGGTGAGATTATCTGTATTTAGTTTGATTAGACATAGAGTTGCACATTTTATTTTATTTTGCTTGGTGACTTACTTTGTTCTGTCTGTTACTACTTGGAACCACTTAAATCCTACTGTCTGTATTTAATAAAATCACTTTTTATTTAGTAATTTACTCAGAGTGTGTATTAATACCTGAGGGAGCAAACAACTGTGCATATCTCTCTATCAGTGTTATAGAGGGCGAACAATTTATGAGTTTGCCCTGCATAAGCTTTATGCAGGGTAAAACGGATTTATCTGGGTTTAGACCCCATTGGGAGTTGGGCATCTGAGTGCTAAAGACAAGCACACTCCTGTGAGCTGGTTTCAGGTAAACTTGCAGCTTTGGGACAAGTGATTCAGACCCTGGGTCTGTGTTGAAGTGGACTGGAGTGTCTAATTCAGCAAGACAGGGTGCTGGAGTCCTGAGCTGGCAGGGAAAACAGAAGCAGGGGTAGTCTTTGCACATTAGGTGGCAGCTCCCAAGGGGGTTTCTGTGATCCAACCCGTCACAACCACATATTGGCAGTCTGTCACTGAAGCTTCAGGGTCAGTTCTGCACAGATCTCAAAAAAAGTAGCCTTCCCCATTCTGAAGTTCTCTTGCTTCACCTGGTCTTCCTAGCTTTGCAGACCAATCCTCTCCCAGCAGTCCATGCTGGTTTCCTGGTTCCAGAAACAGTGCTGAATGCTGTGTAGGTGATCCAGAAACCAGTCCTCTTGTTCCAGCACCTATCTCACCCGGTGTTGAGTATAATTTAAAGAGGAAAATAACCTAAGTGCTATTATTATTATTATTATTGCATGCAGTGTAGCTGTAGCTATGTTGGTCCCAGGGTATTAGAGACACAAGGTGGATGAGGTAATATCTTTTATTTATTTTATTTATGCATCTGAAGAAGTGGGTTTTTTAACCCATGAAAGCTTATGCCCAAATAAATCTGTTAGTCTTTAAGGTGCCACCAGACTCCTTGTTGTTTTTGTGGATACAGACTAACACAGCTACCCCCTGATGCTATCTTTTATTGGACCACTTCTGTTTGTGAGAGAACAAGCTTTTGAGCCACACAGAGCTCTTGTCTCACTGTTATTATTGTTGTTGAGGTTGCCTGGAGTCCTTACTTATCAAACTCAACAAAGGGGGAGGGAAATGGGCTGATAGTGAATGTGCCAGTCTTGTTATCTGAACAGAGAAGGATTAATTCAGCTAGCCACTCTTAAACATTTTGTCACATGTGAAGCAGCTCATTATATTCCCTCTACTGGAACTTATAAATGCAGCAACAAAATGGGTGGGCAGAAGGGGAAAGATCACTTCCTTTTGCAAATTTAGAAATCTGATTATCTGGCACTAAATTCTGAGCTAGAGCGGAGTCTTTAGGAGAGGAACTGCTCTAGAGTTGGGGAGACTTTACAAGTCCATGTAAGCAAGTAGGAACAAGAAAGCTCTGGTGCATGAAAGAAGAATCCCCTGTTCCTTAAACACAAGATTGCTACTGGCTGCTCAGTAATACTGTACAGCTGCAGACTGGGCAGGGACTAGGCATGCTTAGGGGAAATCAAGGATGCTTGCCCCACCCCCTCCAAACAAAAGAGAAAGGAATAACATGAGGATCAGTGAAACTCTTGATTGAAATGTCAAGAACTGAGCTTAAATAAATACAGAGATCTAGGGAATGGAATCCCACTCATTGAGGCTGATTTGCCCAAGATAAAGGAAGATAAGCCTTGCAAAGGAGCCTGAGAATATTGGTTAATGCAAACAACTGATTTCACCAGAATAGCTCTGAAAAGGAAGCCAACACCTGGAGGCCAAATATTTAATTACTTGGCTGCACTAACTGACTTTAATGCAAACATTGTCAAGGCAGTGTTTCAATGTCAAGGCTGTCTTTAGGGAACTACAGGCTTTCTCAATAACATCTAATGTATTCAGTGAATGTCCCCATGTTGTTAATTGCAGGGAATCTCCTTCTGCCTCTTGTAGCAGTCAATTCAGTGCACCCACTCTGGCTTCAGTGACTGGAGGCTGTTCTAGTTTAAAGTCAGTGGGAGCTGTGCATGCACATTGGAGAGTGAATTTGCCCTTCAGCATGTAAAAAGGCTCTGACTCTCCAACATACTCTTTCTAAAAATGTTTTTCAAATCACAATTATTATTATGTGTATTACTGTAGCACCTAGGAGCCCCAGTCATGGACCAGGACCTCATTGTGTTAGATGCTGTACAAACACAGACCAAAATATAGTCTCTGCCCCAAAGAGCTCACAATCTAAGTAATTATGACTGAAGCATCTATTAATAGGTAAATCGGTGACTTTTGCTGTGTTTGAAACCTTTTCCTCCTCAGTATGGATAACATATGAATTATTCAGATACTGTGGTGATAGGAGCTTATAAGAACCTAGCTAGCTAGTAATTAATGTAGTGTATATAGTGCCTTTAGATCTCAAAAGACTTTGTAAACATTGATTGCTTACATTTTAAGCCTCATAAAATTTGAAATGAGCTTGGGATTATGTCCCCTCCTATAGCCCTTTCATTTCATTTTGCTGTTCTATCAATGGCCAGTATTTTGGGTTATTTACATAATGACCTCCACTAGATAGTGAACAATGAGAAATAAGTTTGTTTTCTTCTCCTTTCCTATCTGGTCAATGGTGGCATCTAGGCCACCAAAGGCAAGCTCTGCTTTGCCTAGCAGAGCAGGACCCGACTAGCTCTGCTTTGGAAAATCAACCTGCAGACAGTGATGAAGCGGGATACAGTTTCAACTCTTTTCCTTGGACTAGAATACATTGCCTCTGTAATGCACCAGCAATTCCCCAGCCATAGCAGACGTCACAGTGTTGCTCCCAAATCTTTGTCTCATGCTGAGCAACATACTGCTAGCAAGCCACAAGGCCAGATATGCTGTTGCTGTAAGATAAATTTAAGTGAGCTTCTCATTTCCATATGTAGTAAGATCTCTGAGTACAAAATCAGGTATCAGTTGTCACCCATTTAAATGCTTGTTTGTGAGCATGCATGTGTAATGGAGGCTTAGTGACCTTTCTTTATATGCTTGCTAAATGTTGCTGCAACCATTCTAATAGCTTAGGGGGAGATATTTAAAAGGCATAAATGACAGTTAGATGCCTAACCCTTATTGACTTTCAATGTAGGGGAGTAGGAGGAGGATTAGATATTTAGCTTCCATTTGTACATCTGAAAATCACCCTTTTAGATTATATTTTTGGATAAGGATCACTCTTTCTTGCAGGATGGGAGGGCAGTTGTTCATTTCCTTGGTGAAGTCCTGGCTATATATTCCTCAAGTCTTCCCCCAGCTCATTTTAAGCTTCCTTATCTTCAGATCTTTGGGTTGCAGCCAGTGTGCCTCTGACTGATGACTCTAGTCTACAGGATTCCCTTCAGTCTGTCTACACTGTTCTTAAATTGGTTTATTGGTCATTGATGAAGAATACAAGGCAGCCTGCTCCCAACAAAGTTGAGCTTCCAATTCTGCAGCTTCCCTAGTCCCTGCCAGAACAAGGGACAATAATGAAGGGCTCTTAAGTAAGTGGGCACAACTTCCAGTGATTTTTAGAATAGTGCCACTTTAATCCAGGGAAGAAGTTGGCCCTAGGAATCAATCACCATGAGGAGCAGAGCACTGGCATTAGGCCACCAGCTTGGCAACTTTCACTCTTTGTCATTAACTCCTTCATGGTAGCAGCCTCTACTACGTTGCCTTGTGTGCAGGTGAAAAGCAAACTGTCAAAACACAGTGGAGTATAAAATTAACTCTAGTGGCTATTTTTCCTCTAGCACAATCTCCAACTGACTGAAACCCTGCTATCTCCTTCAAAGATTTTGAAGTGAAGAAGGTCTTCTAAAAATAGCTATGACTGTTCATTTTTAACATGTACTTTTACTCTTCTGATGTCAAGGCAAATTTTATTAAAAAACCCAAAGCAGATTACCCTCTTCTGTGCTGTTGTAAAAATATTGATAACATCTGAAGGGCTGGGACACAGGTCTGAACAACAAGTTTGAAATACCTAGACTCTCAAGAGCTTCAGCTTCATATCCCAGCCCTACACCCTTGGAGCTAGGTACATTGGGCTAGACTTGCTTGTGCACTCTGGCTGCTCTGCACTATTCTAGTGGCTCTACAGCTGGCCAGGTGTACGTGTGGAAAGGTTTGCTGGGATAGCTGTATCAGTACACTACACTGGCAAATTGCTCCAAACTGTCATTTGGCGGTGCAGCTTTTTCCAGCCTTCCGAGTGAAATAAACTATTCTGGAAAAGTGCATTTTTGCTGGCACAGTTATGTTGGTCACGTCACACCTCATCACATCTCTGACCAACACAGCTGTGCTAGCAAAAGTTAACAGGAAAGAACTGGCCTAAGCAGCCATAAATCCAGTCTATCTGGTTAAACTGAGTTTAGGGTTGGTTTGTGTCACTGGATTGGTGCAAAACTGGAGCATACTGGTGAATAATCTGGCCACTAGAGTGCTATTTTACTGTGTGGTGGTCATATGAGGCATTACAAATCCAAGTTTTGTCTGCTTTCTGTGGTCCATACAGATCCTACAGCACGTTCCATAATGGTAGGGGTTTGTCCTGCTGTCCTTGGCCAAAACTCCCTCTTACATCAAACTCTTATGCTGGTTGCTTGCTTCTCTCTACCTTAGAGTTGGCTGTGTTTTGAAAATAAAGTTATTGTAGACATGCAAATGTCATCTTTTAAATTCTTCTAGAAATTGTATTGCAGTGTTCTCCATTTTATTGGGAATAACCTGAGGACATAAGCCATCTTTATATCTGATTTTTGTTGGTTACATTAGCTGGCCTGCTCTGTGCTATTTATAAATACTATCTGAACAAATACCCAAAATAATCTTTGACAAATGATTTCTGACTAGAGGCTAGAAGGCTGCACTCATTAGGCGCTAGCAGACAGTGTGAGGTTTTAGTTACATGTTTCACAGTATCAGCTAGATTTTTAACACTGCTAGTTCGGACAAAGACTGTAATTATTCTTCTCCTTGATTGTAAAATGTGTCCAGCATAAGAAGGTAGCTGCCCTCTGAATTGAATACAAGGCCTTGATAAATGAGGGAGCAAAGGAATGTGGTTTAGCAACTATTCAGAATTAGCCAAATGACTTGCAGGAGCTATCAAGTGTGACTAACTATGGTTGCAAACCTGCCAAGATTCATTCACTGGCTAGGAAGAATACTTCTTTTGGAGTAATTTTCATGCAGTTTCTAATATACTTCACTTTTGTGATGATGGTTTTGTAGTGTGAAATATTTTCAGTAATATTTTTATTTTGAATGGTTTATGTATTTATTTCTTTTCTGTAATTATTTACATGGCTGCAGGAAGACAGCCCTGAAATTGAGAGCTGGAGTGTGATGCTTAGGGACCCCACAGGAAGGTAAACATCCATGTTAGGGACTTTACTGCTATTTGATTACACTTGTATCATACTAATCCCATTTAATATCTCCCAACACACCCAGCAGCCCTAATCCTATAGTGAGGGCACGTGATCACCACGGCCCATACAAAGTAGCATATGGCCTAGCAGTGATGCAAATGATTCCCTACGTCCAGGCCGAGAGACAGGGGGAGGGGATGCTGCAGCGTCAGCGGGTCACGTGCCAGTGAGTGGCGCAGCCTGTGCGAGCCGTGAAGGAGGCGGCGTGGGGCGTTAGCGGGGCTGCAGTTTTCTTTTCCGCTGACTGCAAAAGACAAGCCCCCTCCCCCCCGCACTGAGCCCCATGTACCTGCGTTTGCAACGTGCCCTGGGTGAAGCAGGCGTGTGAAAACATTAGCCCTGTAAACACTCCACGGAGATGCTGAACAATCGGCTCTTTCTGGGGTTTAAGCATCCCTGTAACCCGAACGCTAATACTGTGTGTGTGTGTGTGTGTCCCTAAACCCTTCCCGTCAGTCCCGGTTACTTATGTGCGAGGAATGCCGGGAACCGCTCGATCTTCAAGTGCAGGAATTCCTTTGGCGCTGCGTGCTCTCGCTCTCCCTGCCGTGCCCTTTGCAGGAAGTGATGGCAGCGGGCTCGGTAATTCTGGCTGGATCTCCTCTTACTACCAAACAAACGGGTTTCCAGCGCACTTGAAATAAGTAATGTACGTGGGGAACGTGCAGTGATGTATCATTTTGGGGGCGATGGAAAACCCACCTTCTTTTTCTGCACACCGACTGTCCATCACGGTGCCTAGGAGACTGTTTGTTTCTTCCCTAATGCTGCAGAGCCCTCCTGTAACAGCCAATCCCAGCGCAGGAAGTGGGCAGGTTTTACTCTGTCATTATCCCCTGTATGGAAAAAGCCTCTGCATCTTTTTTTGCTTGGTGGGGGGAGAGGAGGAAGAAGCAGCCTTCCTGCAGTTTAGAAGCTTTTCGTGCAAGGAAGAAAAAAAAAAAAGACAGAGCCTTTAAATCGTTCCTGTGAGAGTTGTGTTTGTGTCCTGACTGCTCTGGTGTTCAGCAAAACCCCTTAATTATTTTACTTAATCAGACAGGATGATAGCTGCCCAGCTTCTGGCCTATTTCTTCACCGAATTGAAGGATGATCAGGTCAAAAAGGTAAGTCAGAAACCGAATATTTGCACCCCAATGGCCAATTTATTTTTCATAAAGATGTCTTTGTGTTGTCAGTGTCCGACGTGTGCTTCCAGTTGATGAAAATATTTGTTAGAAAAGCTGAACGTAGCAAAATCGGAAATATTTGCTCTAATAAAATGAATTATCTTGTCTAGTGCATGTGGGGTGCTTTAGAAAAGCAGTGGAGCCTTGAGTTTGTAAAATTTGAAGGGTATAACCCCTGAAAAGCTGAGTAATATGCTGCAGTGTCCTTGAAAGAAGGATGTAGATGTCATTTCTCCACTGAGTCCCTCCAGGGCCTTTGTAGAATAGACTAAAATACACGAATACAGTCAGTCAGTCTGTCTCATAATATGTAACTGAATGAACGGCAAATATGTTTTATTACACTGGGAATTCAAGGCCCAAGCCAATTATTATTTAAAAATTAAGTTATCTTAACTGTAATTTATTTATTTTTAAAGTAGAGTCCTAACCAAAAAATCTGCTTATTTCTTGCTGTTAATTAAAGTAATCTTTTTAGCTAGCAATTGAGTGAAAGAACTGAGTTGAATGTAACATTTAAAATGTAGTCTGATAATTTATTCACAAATTTGAAGCAATTTATTTATATTCTTATTAAAGTGACAAATAGGGGAAACTAGTGTGACCCCTAAGGTTATTTTACACAGTTATGCTGTGTCCTCATGTCTCGTAGGTGGTCCCTTATTGAGATGGGCCTCTATATAGAGATGAAATATTCTGTTTTTAGTATCATCAGAATAATGTCCTTAGGCCTCTTACGGGAGGAGGCCCAACATTTCATTATACTAGGTGTAGCGCCACTGTGGGTGTAGGCTATAAAAACAGAGATTGCAGAAATATTAAAGAAAAAATATAAAAGTTTCCTTATGCTGCAGAATTTGTAATGACTGTAAGGTATTTTAACTACATTTGATGTAGTTTTGTTGTCAGTGTGCTATTGCAGCAGCATTTAAAAACAAAAAGAGCTCTAATTATCAGGAAGTCATTTCCACATCAGGAAGTCACTTCCAGTACATCACTTCAATATGTTTCTTTTTATTTCTTGCTCTTTGTAAACAACAGCATATATAGCAGCGATCACTCCTTTTTTATTAGTGCTTGCACAGACATGTCTTACAAGAATGTGAGTTAAAAATAAATTCAAGTCACAAACAATTTTGGATTTTATGTTGTTGTGACTTATGAATGTATGGGGCAACAGTAATATTTTTATAGTGAATTGACAGAGGCTGGACGTTGTGTTAAAAAGCATGATTTTTAAGCAGTTAAGGGGAAATATTGTTGTGTGCCAGTTAGTTGCATGGTGTTGCTGTTTAACAGCATAGTACAAAATGGGTGTGGAGTTCTGTGTAAATAGATTGTAAAACAGTATTACCTTATTTCTGAGTACTACTAGTTGCCTGGGCGTGGTGGTTTAACATGAAAAGGAAAAGCACGGTAGTTTAGTTGAATAGTTAGCAATGCTGGAGATTTTGGTACTAGGCCAAAAAAAAAAGTTTGACTTTCTGAAGAAGCTCAGTGGCTTTTCACAAACAGGTGCCATAACCTGGAAGATTCTGCTGACCCTTTCTGTGCCACATTTGTCCATATTATGTGGATTTGAGGGGAGAAGGAGAGAGGAATATTATTAAAGGTGCATGTAAGATTTTTGTAAAACTCTGAATAATGTGGCCGTGTCCTTTTCTGTTAATGTTACAAATGTGCATTTTTGTAGTAATATCTGAGCTTGTCTGCCTAGACTAGGGAAATTTGCACCTGTGTGACTAGATTGATGTTGCTACATTGGTGTAAATGTTCAGCCTAGATGCACTGCATTTGTGCAACTAGCCAAGATGAGTCACATTGGTGCATACCACATCTTACACTGGTGTATCACATCCATGCTGGGGTTTTCTCCTGTGTAGTTACGTCAGGGCACTGGTAACTACACTAGTGAGCAAAAAACAAAACCCTCAAAAAGCTATTCCCCCTCTCCCCACAATAAAATCAAATAAAAAAACCACCAACAAAAACTCCAAACTTGGACAGAAAACCCAGTTAGACGGGGCCTAAGAATGTGCTTTATTTTTAAAAGTTGCTTCTTGCAGCTTTAGGCCTCTTGTTTATTCCATTGGGTTTTCCCTATCAAAAATCCCTGTAGGAGGTGGAGGATTAGGAATAACTGTTTAGTCTGGAGGAAGATCCTAAAGCTGCCTTCTCACTGAATTTTTCTATTACCTGAATCTGTGCAACATGTATATTTGTTTTCTTGAAACACTTTTACATGCCACTTACTGCTCCAGATTTATAAGCCTGTGTAAAGCATAATCTGTTTTATTGTTGTTATATTTAACAATCCAAAATAAACAAAAAATCATAATCACAGCGGAGGTGGTTCATACACAAGATGTCACAAGCTTTACATTTACTTCATCTGAAATGCTTGTTATGATGCATGCTGATATAGGGGAAGTTCTATGGTGTTGTCTCACAGATATTGTTATAAAAATATAGGCAGTGTGTTTGTAAATTTTGTTACAGTGAGAAACATAATTTTATTTGACTGTACTAGAAACCATTGTGATGGGGTATTTTAGAAATGTAGATAGCTATTGTATAAATTAAAATCCCATTTAGATTGCACACAAATCTAAGCATATAAGTAAAATATTTCTATATGTGCACCCTAATCAGAATCTATTGATATTGAAGCTAAGAACAACCCCCCCTTCCTCCCGGCCTCCTTTACAAAAATAATGATAAATTAATAAAAAATCAGTGTAGGAAGGTTTATGAGGGGGCTGGTTGGATCAGAATTCTAGTCCTGGTCTGACCCTCAAAATACTGGAAGGTGACCCATGTTGACCCATGATAGTGGTACAAATGTACTTATCCTCAGTATATTGCACAGAAGAATACTTGTCTTCAGTTCTCATTTTCAGTTCCCTCCTAGCTGTGCTTCCTCCTCCTCAAAAGGGGGAGGTCTCTTTTATTCCACTACAGACTGATTTGTTTCCACCCCTCACTGACCACCCCTCTATTACTTGCCTCCCCTATAACTTCGTACTGCTCCACATCCATATAGTTCTAACCCTGAATGCAGGCCTGAACTGTTAATCTTAGTCTCCCTTGCACTGGTTCTTGGCCTGAGGTTTAGGTGACAGCTGGTAGTGCAGGTGGTGAGTCACACTGAGAATGCCACCATAGGGCATGGGGGATAAGGAAGGATTATCAGCAAAGAAGAGACAAGGTAAGCTGGAACTTGTTCAGCCTGAGTCCCACATTGCTCTGTATCCCAGTGACTAGAAATTTTCCCTCCTCCACAGAATCTTTGTGGTCACGTAATACAGGCAGTACTCTAGTGTCATTCACCTGGTAGTTAACCAGTTTCCTCAGAGTCAGTAACTTTAAGGATCTGTACTATAGCAGTTACCTTCTGTCAAGGCTGCTTCCCCACTTTGAACTTTAGGGTACAAATGTGGGGGCCTGCATGAAAACTTCTAAGCTTAACTACCAGCTTAGATCTGGTCCGCTGCCACCATCCCAAAGCTAATTCCCTTCCCTGGGTAGCCTTGAGAGACCTTCACCAATTCCCTGGTGAATACAGATCCAACCCCCTTGGATCTTAAAACAAGGAAAAATCAATCAGGTTCTTAAAAAGAAGGCTTTTAATTAAAGAAAAAGGTAAAAATCATCTCTGTAAAATCAGGATGGAAAATAACTTTACAGGGTAATCAAACTTAAAGAGCTCCGAGGACCCTCCTCTAGCCTCAGGTTCAAAGTACAGCAAACAGAGATAAGCACTCTAGTAAAAGGTACATTTACAAGTTGAGAAAACAAAGATAAACTAACACGCCTTGCCTGGCTGTTTACTTACAAGTTTGAAATATGAGAGACTTGTTCAGAAAGATTTGGAGAACCTGGATTGATGTCTGGTCCCTCTCAGTCCCAAGAGCGAACGACCTCCCAAACAAAGAGCACAAACAAAAGCCTTCCCCCCCCCCGATTTGAAAGTATCTTGTCCCCTTATTGGTCCTTTGGGTCAGGTGTCAGCCAGGTTACCTGAGCTTCTTAACCCTTTACAGGGAAAAGGATTTTGGAGTCTCTGGCCAGGAGGGATTTTATAGTACTGTACACAGGAGAGCTGTTACCCTTCCCCTTTATAGTTATGACACGCCCCCCAAATCACAGATAGTGTTGGACAGCCGGTTCCACACTGGCTGTGATTTCTTCCTGGAGCTCTAGGAGAAAACAGAGTTAATAAGACACATGCACCTTTAGACATACTACTGATTATATAAAAACTAACAATATGTTCCACATTCCAAGAACAATTTTTAACCAGTTGATTCTGGGAAACTTTCCCAGGAGAGTGCATCCACTTTGTTAGAAGCCCCTGAAATGTGTTGTATTTCAAAATCTTGGAGAGCTAAACTCCACCGAAGAAGTTTTTTGTTATTCCCCTTGGCGGTATGAAGCCACTGTAGCGCAGCATGGTCTGTTTGTAGTTGGAAACGCCGTCCCCAAACATATGGGCGTAGCTTTTCCAGCGCGTACACAATGGCGTAGCATTCCTTTTCGCTGATTGACCAGTGGCTTTCCCTCTCAGACAGTTTCTTGCTGAGAAACACGACAGGATGGAATTCTTGATCCGGTCCTTCCTGCATTAAAACTGCTCCTACGCCTCGCTCGGACGCATCTGTGGTTACTAGGAACGGTTTGTCAAAGTCTGGGGCCCTTAGCACAGGGTCAGACATGAGTGTCGCCTTAAGCTGGTGAAAGGCCTTTTGACACTCATCAGTCCACTGAACTGCATTTGGCTGTTTCTTTCTGGTTAGGTCTGTCAGCGGGGCGGCGATTTGGCTGTAGTGTGGTACAAATCGCCTATAATATCCGGCCAAGCCTAAGAAGGATTGGATCTGTTTCTTTGACTTTGGAACTGGCCACTTTTGGATAGCATCCACTTTGGCCTGTAGGGGATTTATAGTTCCTTGACTCACCTGGTGCCCCAGGTAAGTCACTCTGTTTTGGCCTATTTGACACTTTTTAGCCTTAACAGTTAGTCCTGCCTGTCGGATGCGCTCGAAGACTTTTTCCAGGTGCTCCAGGTGTTCTGTCCATGAATCAGAAAAAATGGCCACATCATCGAGGTAGGCAACTGCAGATTCTCCCAATCCCGCTAGGAGACCATCTACAAGTCTTTGGAAGGTGGCGGGTGCATTTCGCAACCCGAAAGGGAGTACATTGAATTCATACACCCCTGCCTGGGTGACGAAGGCTGACCTTTCCTTAGCGGGTTCATCTAGTGGTACTTGCCAGTACCCTTTGGTTAAGTCTAAAGTAGAGATGAATTGGGCATGTCCCAATTTCTCCAATAGCTCATCTGTGCGTGGCATTGGATAGTTGTCAGGACGAGTTACAGCATTTAGCTTACGGTAGTCCACGCAAAAGCGTATTTCCCCATCTGGTTTGGGAACTAGAACCACTGGAGATGCCCATGCACTGTTAGAGGGGCGGATTATACCCATCTGTAGCATGTCCTGGATCTCCCTTTGTATAGCAGTTTGGGCATGAGGTGACTCCCGGTAGGGTGGGGTTCTAATTGGGTGAGCATTACCTGTGTCAATGGAGTGGTGTGCCCGTTCGGTCCGTCCTGGAGTGGCTGAGAAAATTGGTGCAAAGCTTGTGCACAGCTCCTTGATCTGCTGTCGCTGCAGACGTCCAAGGGTCGCGGAGAGGTTCACCTCTTCCACGCCACCATCACTTTTTCCTTCATAGTAGACACCTTCAGGCCACTCCGCGTCATCTGTTTCCTGGGCTGTAAACTGGCAAACGTTTAATTCTCTGGAATAAAAGGGCTTAAGAGAATTAACATGGTATACCTTAGGCTTTATGTTGGAGGTGGGGAGGCTATGAGATAGTTAACAGCTCCTAGGCGCTCCTGGACCGTGAATGGTCCTTCCCACGACGCTTCCATTTTATGGGCCTGGAGCGCCTTTAAGACCATGACTTGGTCTCCTACTTTGAAGGACCGTTCTCTGGAATGTTTATCATACCAGGCCTTTTGCTCTTCCTGAGCATCCTTTAGGTTTTCTTTAGCAAGGGCTAAAGAGTGTCGGAGGGTGCTTTGTAGGTTGCTTACAAAGTCTAGAATGTTAGTTCCTGGAGAAGGCATAAACCCCTCCCATTGCTGCTTCACCAACTGTAATGGCCCCTTAACCTCGCGGCCATACACAAGTTCAAATGGTGAAAACCCTAAACTGGGATGTGGTACAGCCCTGTAGGCAAAAAGCAACTGCTGCAACACTAGGTCCCAATCATTGGAGTGTTCATTTACAAATTTACATATCATGGCCCCCAAAGTTCCATTAAACCTCTCCACCAGGCCATTGGTTTGATGGTGATAAGGGGTGGCAACCAAGTGATTCACCCCATGAGCTTCCCGCAGGTTTTTCATGGTCCCTGCCAGGAAATTAGTTCCCGAATCTGTAAGGATGTCGGAGAGCCACCCTACCCTGGCAAAAATGTCTGCTAATGCCTGGCACACACTTTTAGCCCTGGTGTTGCTTAAGGGTACTGCTTCCGGCCATCGGGTAGCAAAATCCATGAAAGTCAGTATGTACTGCTTTCCTCTGGGTGTCTTCTTTGGGAAAGGACCCAGAATATCCACAGCTACTCGCTGAAATGGGACCTCAATTATGGGTAGTGGCTGGAGAGGGGCTTTAACCTGGTCTTGGGGCTTTCCCACTCGTTGGCACACCTCACAAGACCGGACATAATTAGCCACGTCCTTGCCCATTCCCTCCCAGTGGAAGGACTTCCCCAACCGGTCTTTGGTTCTGTTCACCCCAGAATGGCCACTGGGATGATCATGGGCTAAGCTCAAGAGCTTTACCCGATACTTAGTGGGAACTACCAACTGTCTTTGAGGATGCCAGTCTTCCTGGTGCCCACCAGAAAGAGTCTCCTTGTATAAAAGTCCTTGTTCTACAACAAACCGGGATCGGTTAGAAGAGCTGAGAGGCGGTGGGGTGCTCCGTGCCGCCGCCCAAGCTTTCTGAAGGCTGTCATCTGCTTCCTGCTCGGCCTGGAACTGTTCCCTTGATGCTGGAGACATCAGTTCCTCCTTGGACTGTGGACTGGGGCTTGGTCCCTCTGGAAGCGATGCAGGTGCTGGGGCTGTTTCCATTGACTGTGAACCGCTGTCCGCTGGTGCACTATGTGGTATTTCAGGCTCTGGCTGAGCCTCTTGGGTAGGGTTATCTGCTGCTTCCGCCAGTTCAGGCTCGCTGGTGCCCTCTGGCGTTGGAGTTGTAGACGGGTTTGCAAGCGCTGGACTCAGTGCTGGCAATGGTTCTGTTGCTGGTTGCGTTGCCAGTTCCGGTTCTGGGACTGGCTTTGGCTGGGTCTCTGGGATTGGATCCACTACGGCTGTTGCAGTCGTTGGCAGGGGATCCGGTTCCACCACCTTTGTTTGGGTCTCTGGTAACACAGACGGGGCCCTGGTGGACGGCTCAGGAACAGGGATGGGGGTGAAAGCTTGCTTAGCCTGGCTGCGGGTGACTATTCCCACCCTCTTGGCTAGCTTCACATGGTTGGCCAAGTCTTCCCCCAGCAGCATGGGGATGGGATAATTGTCATAGACTGCAAAAGTCCACATTCCTGACCAGCCCTTGTACTGGACATGCAACTTGGCTGTAGGCAAGGTTACAGACTGTGACACGAAGGGTTGAATTGTCACTGTAGCCTCCGGGTTGATGAGTTTGGGGTCCACTAGGGATTGGTGGATAGTTGACACTTGTGCCCCAGTGTCCCTCCAAGCGATAATCTTCTTTCCGCCCACTCTCAAGGTTTCCCTTCGCTCCAAGGGTATGAGAGAGGCATCTGGGTCTGGGGATCTTTGGTGTGATTGTGGTGTAATGAACTGTAATCGGTTGGGGTTCTTGGGGCAGTGAGCCTTTATATGTCCCAGTTCATTACATTTAAAACATCGCCCTGCTAAGGTATCACCGGGGCGATGTTGGTTGGTGGAGACTGGTGTGGTGGGGTGAGAAGGCGTCTGGGGTTTCCCTTGGGATGTGGGTGGGGCCTTGGGTTGTCCCCGGTGGTAAGGTTTTGTTTCGGCTTGCCCCTTCTGATTTTCGCTCCAACTGCTACTAGTTTTTTTCTTTTCTGCCACCTCCACCCATTTGGCTCCAATCTTCCCCGCCTCGGTTACAGTTTTGGGCTTCCTATCTAGGATGTACCTTTCTATTTCCTCAGGAACACCCTCTAAAAACTGCTCCATTTTTACTAGGGAAACCAGATCTTCCAGAGATTTAACATTTGCTCCTGATATCAGGCATCACAATTTTTGTCAATGTGGTAGGCATGTCGGGTAAATGACACGTCTGGTTTCCACCTTAGGGCTCTGAACCGCCGACGGGCATGCTCGGGTGTTAGCCCCGTTCTGAGTCTGGCCTTGTTTTTAAAAAGTTCATAACTGTTCATGTGTTCCTTAGGCATTTCAGCCGCCACCTCTGCTAAGGGTCCACTGAGCTCTACCATGTACTGGTCTGTAGTGATGCTGTATCCAAGGCAGGCCCTTTCAAAATTTTCGAAGAAGGCCTCAGTATCATCGCCTGCCTTGTAGGTGGGGAATTTTCTGGGATGGGAAGTGGTACCTGGAGAGGGGTTGTTAGGGTTGGCTGTTGTATCCGGCCTAGCCCGTGCTAATTCCAGTTCATGCTTCATCTCTTTTTTTTCTCAGCTCCATCTCTTTTTCTTTCAGCTCCATAGCTCTCTTGTGGGCCTCCTCTTTGGCTTTCTCTTCAGCTTCTTGCTCGAGTTTTTTTAATTGAATCAGTCTCTGATGTTTTTTTTCATTTTCTTCTGCTTCTAGTCTGGCCAGTTCTATTTTGTTAGCTACTTCTTTGGTAGTCATTTTCCTGTTTTCTTGTGCTGGGCCACACCCCTCTGCAGTTGACTGAAACTGGGATGCACTCAGCTCAGGCTGCTGCTGAGGTAACAGAGACTTTCTAACTAGCTATTCCCGAGGAGGTAGAAAGAAAAAAAACCAATTCAGCTTGTAAATTCCTTTTACCAGTTGTTTGCTCATTGATTGAACCCTTCTCTTAACAAAGACCCTTGTTAAAAAAAACTTAACACCTCTGCCTTCAGGCAAGGAGAGATAAGATATGCATCTACCTTCAGCTCTGCTTTCCAAGCAGCTAGAAAGGAGGGGGGAAAAAAAATCTTACTGGCTTTTGGTTTAAAATGATCCCACCGCTCTGCCACCATGTCAAGGCTGCTTCCCCACTTTGAACTTTAGGGTACAAATGTGGGGGCCTGCATGAAAACTTCTAAGCTTAACTACCAGCTTAGATCTGGTCCGCTGCCACCATCCCAAAGCTAATTCCCTTCCCTTGAGAGACCTTCACCAATTCCCTGGTGAATACAGATCCAAACCCCTTGGATCTTAAAACAAGGAGAAATTAACCATCCCCCCTCCTTTCTCCCACCAACTCCTGGTGAATACAGATCCAACCCCCTTGGATCTTAAAACAAGGAGAAATTAACCATCCCCCCTCCTTCCTCCCACCAACTCCTGGTGAATACAGATCCAACCCCCTTGGATCTAAAAACAAGGAAAAATCAATCAGGTTCTTAAAAAGAAGGCTTTTAATTAAAGAAAAAGGTAAAATCATCTCTGTAAAATCAGGATGGAAAATAACTTTACAGGGTAATCAAACTTAAAGAGCTCAGAGGACCCCCCTCTAGCCTCAGGTTCAAAGTACAGCAAACAGAGATAAACACTCTAGTAAAAGGTACATTTACAAGTTGAGAAAACAAAGATAAACTAACACGCCTTGCCTGGCTGTTTACTTACAAGTTTGAAATATGAGAGACTTGTTCAGAAAGATGTGGAGAACCTGGATTGATGTCTGGTCCCTCTCAGTCCCAAGAGCGAACAACCTCCCAAACAAAGAGCACAAACAAAAGCCTTCCCCCCCCCCGATTTGAAAGTATCTTGTCCCCTTATTGGTCCTTTGGGTCAGGTGTCAGCCAGGTTACCTGAGCTTCTTAACCCTTTACAGGGAAAAGGATTTTGGAGTCTCTGGCCAGGAGGGATTTTATAGTACTGTACACAGGAGAGCTGTTACCCTTCCCTTTATAGTTATGACACCTTTGCATAGTGCGATTCATTGTGGCTAGATATAGTATGGAGATGATATGGTTCTGAGACATGTGGAGTACCTAGGTATAATGAGTTAAGAATACTGCCTCCAGCTTAACTTGAATATAGATATAAAATTTGTTTTTCTTTGTTTATGACAGGCCCTTGAAGGAGATATCCACTAATTTTGGTTAGTACAGTGTCTGGAAAATTTTAAAGGCAGGAATCACCATGATGTGGAAAGAAGATAGTGTGTGTTTCATGGGCAGAAATAGTATGTTATATGTGAACAAAATTTGTGGGGCTGTAATATATGAAAAAGGAGCCCCTTCCATATAAAATCATGTGTCAATATATGATCTCATGCAAGTCCAATATGTAAACCAAGCTAAAAGTATACAGTAGCATTAATAGGTATATAAGATGCATATAGTTTTGTTCCATGTGGGATAAACTGTGAAATGAATTTGAAAACTCACTTTTTCCTTATAATTGGTATTGACGAGCCTTTTGCTGATAGCAGCTCTGGTGGCAGTTCTAGGGCAAAATTTGAGGATACGTATGGCAAGTTTGTCTCTGTGCACATATGCTGATTAAGACCTGATCCTGCAAAGAATTAAGCATAAAAGGTTCAGAAAAGGGCAACAAAAATGATTAGGGGTATAGAACAGTTTCTGTATGAGGAGAGATTAATAAGACTGGGACTTTTCAGCTTGGAAAAGAGGTGACTAAGGGGGGATATGATAGAGGTCTATAAAATCATGAGTGGTAGAGAGAAAGTAAACAAGGAAGTATTATTTATTCCTGCTCATAATACAAGAACGAGGAGCCACCAAATGAAATTAATAGGTTTAAAACAAACACAAGAAAGTATTTTTTTATGCAGCGCAGCCTCTGGAACTCCTTGCCAGAGGGTGTTGTGAAGGCCAATACTATAACAGGGTTCAAAAGGGAGCTAGATAGATTCATGGACGATAGGTCCATCAATGGCTATTAGCCAGGATGGGCAGGAATGGTGTCCCTAGCCTCTGTTTGCCAGAAGCTGGGATTGGGTGACAGGGCATGGATCACTTGATGATAACCTGTCTGTTCATTCCCTTTGGGGCACCTGTTATTCGCCATTGTCAGAGGACAGGATACTGGGCTTGATGGACCCTTGGTCTGACCCAGTATAGCCATTCTTAGGTTCTTATGTTCTTATGTACTGTGAGAGCAGGGGGGTGAAGTAATATATTTTATTGGACCACATTCTGTTGATGACAGTGTGGAGAGAGTGTCACTCGAAAGCATCTCTCTTTCACCAACAGAAGGCAGTCCAATTAGGGTTGCCAGACGTCCGGTTTTCGACTGGAATGCCTGGTCAAAAAGGGACCCTGGCGGCTCCGGTCAGCACCGCTGACCAGGCTGTTAAAAGTCCAGTCGGTAGCACAGCCCGGCTAATGCAGGCTCCCTGCCTTCCCTGGCTGTGCACAGCTCCCGGAAGCGGCGACATGTCCCTGAAGCCCCCAGGCACAGGGGCCAGGGAGGCTCTGCGCGCTGGCCCCACCCCGAGTGCCGGCTCTGAAGCTCCCATTGGCCAGGAACTGTGGCCAGTGGGAGCTGTGGGGGCGGCGCCAGTGGGTGTGGGCAGCGCGCACTGTGCAGAGCCGCCTGCCCGCGTCTCTGCCTAGGGGCCGGACATGCCGGCCACTTTTGGGAGCAGCGCGGAGCCAGGGCAGGCAGGAAGCCTGCCTTAGTGCTGCTGCGCTGCCGACCGGGAGCTGCCTGAAGTAAGCGCTGCCCAGCTGGAGCCCTCACCTCCTACCCCAACCCAGTGAAGTGGGTGAGGGAAAACGAGCGATAGAGGGAGAGGGGCTGGAGTGAGTGGGGGCGGGGCCTCAGAGACTGGGCAGGGTAGGGGCGGAGCCTTGGGGAAGGGGCGGGGCAGGTCTGTTCGGTTTTGTGCAATTAGAAAGTTGGCAACCCTAAGTCCAATAAAAGATATTACCTCATCCATCTTGTCTCTGTAATATCCTGGGGCCACAACAACACTGCAAACAACTTTATGTGATCATTCTCATTGACTTTAGTGTAACAGCTCACAGTACATAAAGTTGAGCAGGTGTATAAGTCTTTGCAGGATCAGGGCCTGGTCTTCAAAAGGCTGAGTACTTCTGTTTTTTATTAGCTTACCAGTGCATTTGTAAATCTATGTGTGAAGTTTAAGATTTTGCCAATTTTCTATTTTTACTCATTGGGTGCCTGACAAAATCTCAAAATAGATAATGAAATAAAAAAGAAAAAATTCTGGAAAGCATTTTGTTTCTTAAAAATGCAGGCAATGTGATGTAAATGGCAATAGTTTGGCTATAATAAAATTAATAGAATTAACTACCCGGAATCACTGCTGTATAGGAGTTACAAACTGAAGCAATATGTAATTGAAAAGGGAAAAGTCTTGCAATGTTTAAACTATTTTTATTAATGCATTTTTTACTCCTGATGAATATTCCTCACATTTAAATGAGCATGCTGCATGAACAACTGTATGGTAGGAGTATATGCATAAGTTAATGACTTCCCTATAAGGACTGTGTGACTAAAATAGGCGCTAATGATTTTTGGAAATCTTTATAAGAAGGAGGCCTCTCTCTCTCCGTGGGTATGCATGAGACTTCCATTGGTGTCAATGCAAACTAGACATGCATCTAAGGGCAGTTATTGGTCCTTAGTAGCTGAGTAGGTGTTTACGTAGAAATGTGAGCACATACTGTACAATTAGTTATATTTATCTACAAATCCACTGCATGATTCCTGCAGTTCTTGGAATTCAAGAAGTCTTTTCTAATGTATGAAAATGAATCCGCATTACATGTTTTAGTCAAGAAAAATTACATGTGTACTATTTTGTTTATAGCACTCTCCATTTAAAAAAATAGTTAATATAATTTTAAAATCAAATGGAAACTATTAAGCCTTTTGTAGGGCTCCATGCTTCCACTATCATGAATTATGGCATTTCTCAGGACGTGCCAGCTGTTGGTAAAGGGACAAATTCTGCTGTTTTGCATCAGTGCAGCCATTCACTTCAAAACTTCAGATGTACTCTGCTAAACCTTTGGAAGGCTACTTCCCTTCCCTTCTATATAAGTTTCTCAGGACCATCTCCCAATGTGCCCAGGCAGCAGCCAGATCTTCACAGAACGTCTTCCCTGCTTGAAATCTGGATAAGCTCCACTGGTGCAAGTACGGGCTTTGCCTGTCTGCACTAGGGATTGTGCCAGGCAGCTGCACCAATGGGTGTGTAATCTGGGCAAATCCTCTTTCAAGTATTGTATGTTGGGCAATAATGAGAAGATGCCGCGCTTGTAAAACTAAACAGGCTCTTTAATGAGAGAACTGTTTACAGAGATGCTGCAGCTTCAGTTAGCTGTCAAGCCATGTGCATACAGACTGACTTGCCGATGCCTCCTCCAAACTCTTCTGCAATCTGAGCTCAAGGCTGGTCTTCAGTGTTTTGCAACTCAGGGCGGAAAACGTTTTTGGTGTTTCCCCCAACAGCTGAGCTACAAAACCCAAAAAGCCAACAAAAAACTCTCAGCCCAAACAAACCAAAATCAGACCAGCACCTCCCCAGGTGTTCATTTGGCGCCACCCTTAATGTTTGTCTCTGCAACTGGCCCTGCCTGTGCTCCTGCCTCCTAATTCCACACAGGTTGCTTCATCGCCAGTCTAGAGAAGGTCTAAATAGTTTCCAGATGAGCTCTGGTTGGGAACACCTTATTAAACCTCCTATTCAGTAAAGTGTCACTTTCCTAATTGTGGCCTCTCAGAAAACATTTTCCAAAGTGTCCCTTAACTGGATATTGTGCATGAGCTATATTTGATACTTAACCAGAAAAAGGAGAGTGTGTATTATTTGTAGTGATTTTTCTTGTAGTTCCTGCTTAATTAGTAGCTCCGTAAGGGGAATGAATTCAAGAAAGCAGTGCCCATCTCCTTCCCCTCCCGCCACACCCTTATACTTGGTAGAAGGACTGTAATCGTTTTCCTTCAACAAAGAGAGCTGGCTGGTTTGTTAGAAGTGGAATGCATTGGAGCGATCTGTTTTGAAGTGAGATTTTCCATGGATCTCAGTGTGCATCTCTGTGTACCCCCAAGATCCCTACCCTAATTGTGTAACTGCAGGAAAAGTTGCCATTGGTTTTTCAGAATGAGAAAAAGATACACCTTTTACTGTACATGGTGTTTGTTTAGCTTTATGTACATTGTCCCAGAGGTGGTCAGCTCAGGCTAGTTTGGTCTTGATTTCCTTTCTTCGAACACCCTCACTAAAGTTCATGCAAACAGTATCGGTGGATCACTTCTTTAGCCTTCAACACATTATTGTAAATGGGAGGCAGGAGGTGGAGTGTCTACCGAGTTTATTTTAGATGCATGACAAGATATTATAAAGCATCTAACAGCCAATTAGATCATTACATGAGCAAGGAGATTATGGACAGTCAAGATTCAGAATGACAGTGCAGCCTTAATTAGTGTCCCCCTCCCATTTTAAAAAGACAGTACATCAGACCTCTTGCATATGGCTGAGTGCTGGAGACAGATGCCTTCTGTTTATTCCCAGAAAACCTGTGGCATGGGTAGCAGCAGTGCAGGGCTCCTCACCCTTTCACCATTATGCCTCAGCTGTTCTGGAGAGACAGCCTTGCGCAGTCTCCAGAATCATTGAGTTCTTGGTCTGTTTATTGAAACTGCCCACGAGAGCACCATCTGTGGTGGTTTCTGTGATGAGGATACTCCTCCACTAGGAGCGGGACTGAGCACCAACTCATTCCAACGTTCTGAACGTGAGATTGTAACAGCATCCACCCACTACTGATCTGGGCTGGATTCAGACAGATGATTTCAAGATCAGATGGCTAGAGTTTAGGTAGAACCCTGGATAAATTAATATAATTGCCATTTATGGGCTAGTGTATGATATTATTTCTTGTAATTGCTGTGTCTAATTTTTTTTCCAATTTATTTTTGGATAACTTTCCACTTTTCTTCTGATAAGCTTCATATTAAATGCTTTACAACATATTCAAGGATTGATAATAAAAAAGGTTCAACCTAACTTTGACGCAGAGGGATTAGGATGCAGCCCTATCAATTTAAGATGAGACCAAGTGAGATCTGACAAGCTAAATATGGTTAGACCTGCTCAGTGCAAGAGAAATGTAAGGTGTTGCAGGAAGTGTTTTTGGTGGTTCAGTAGTTCAGAGCACTGGTACATGAATGCTTGGTCATTATGTTAGGGTGCCTTGTTCTGTCACATGTGCCATCTGTAGTTGAGATGTCAAACTGAGATTTTGATCACTTGTGATTGAAATACTTTTTGCAAGAGTAATTGCATTGGGACTGGTTTCCTGGCCAAATTACATTTTGGGCCCTAATTACATTCTGACTAGCTATATTCTCCTTAAGTTGGAGAATAGTAGAGTATTCTTCATCACTTCCTGCCTTAAACTGTTGTTTAGTGTGTGGGTATCTGTTCATATGTATATATGATGTGTGAGAGTACATTATGGTGCTGGTGTGGTAATCAAAGTCGTGTTTTTGAACGATAGATATTAATATTACCTAATTATATACAAGATTAAAAGAGAGGGTCTTGACAAAGGAACCTCATGTATCTGACATGTGTTTGCCACTGCAGGCACATTGATTGTCAGGTACATGGGTTGCATTTTAATGCTCTGGACCATATAGTAAGCTGTTCTTAGTACAGCGAGTAAAAGAGGCCATGTGATGTGGAAAGTGTTGCTTCAGGCTGATGAATTTCTAGGCCAATATTTACAAGCCAGACAGTAAACTCGGCTAGACTAGAAGCTGATGGTAAACAGGAATGGGACACAGATGTCTTTTAACCAGATCTCTGAAGGTTGAATTGTTTCTCTGAAGCATCACTGCTGCTGTTATCCTCTTTGAAGATGAAGAGGATTTGTGTAATATTGTGAACAAAACAGTGCTGGGCATCAGGGGAAGCTGGAACTCTTGCCTCTTTCCAGTGGTATAATTTCCTATTTCTAACTATCTAGGGTTGTGAAACAATGAACTGTAAAACTGACATTTTTGTGTACCGAAAAGCTGGCAATGACCCTGGGCTGAGTTACCCCCGGCCTTGGGCTGGGGTAATTTTAGAGGGGTGTGTGGGGATGTGGCTCTTTGAAGTTGCTCAGGGGTTAGAATGCTCGAATAAATTCTGGAGACGTGGATTAGTGAGCAAGGGCAGATGAGTCAGTCAGAGGGTGCGTGATAAACTTGATCATATTGCCTCCACATATTAGATGTGTTCTTATGCTTTTATATAATATACAATAAATGTGTTTATAAATCATTTTTGGATCCTTTGTGATGAAAGGCACTAAATATGAGAGGATAATATATACAGGAAATAAATCCCCCCATCCACTGAGATGAGAATAGATGTTAAAAAGGGAGACTTTTATCCTAAACTTTCAGTTCATCAACAGTCCAAAGAGTTAAATAACTTGGGAATGAGCTTTCCTTGCCTCTTCAGATTAATCCAGGTGGTTTCATTAATAATTACAGATGTTTCTGTTGCTGTTTGGCAATGCCAGCTCGTAGCTGTGTGCAGTTGTGGCCAAGAAGTTTTGTAACCCTGAGTCTTGCAGGGTGGATGAAGCTTAGCCAGACTGACTCCTTTGTGGTTCCCATAGAAGTCTGAATGTGTTGCTCTTTGATGCTACACACATTTTGTCTTGGGATCACATGGCAAATGCTGACAGTTTGTCTAGCTGTCTGGGTTGCTGTTGTCTCCTGACATCTCTTGCTCTGGGGAATGTTTGTACAAATAATATCTTTGGCATACCAGACGGGAGCAGAAGCCCATATAGTGCTGCATGCTGGACAGTGGACTCAATCCTTCCAGCAGTTGTGTGTGCAGCTGTCGTAGACTGAGGGCAAAATTGGGTCTATTATGTTGAAATGCTAGTATTCCTTATTGTGTGGATATGCAAAAATTGTGACTCTGTCTCTGTCAAAGTTATCACTGCCTTGAATGCTACTGTAGTTTACTGCACTACTTCATTTTTTCTTGGGAGAGAATCAGAGAAATGAGGACTCTGCTCACTGGATATTTTGTAATCAAATAAGCTATTGAATAGTTCTTTTGATTATTTTCTTGCTCAGCTGAATAAATATTGTAATAGTTGAATTGTAAAAGAATTAATTTGAAGCCTGTTGGGGATTTATTTCATGTCTGTGGGGCAGGTGCTTTTGTGATGGAGGGAAAAGATTTTAAAAAGAAGCAGCAAAGCAGAGAGAGTTATTCATTACCATTTCTGTGCAGAATAATTTAAAACACTGATATCTGTATTCAGAGAAGTGCATACCTGAATCTAGA
The DNA here is from genome assembly GCF_028017835.1 of Emys orbicularis. NCBI lineage: Eukaryota > Metazoa > Chordata > Testudines > Emydidae > Emys > Emys orbicularis. The sequence continues at coordinate 44,883,874 of NC_088689.1, read as the reverse complement.
AATGATCCAAATCTGGAATCTTGAATTCAAATCTCTGTACCTCTTTGGTATTGGGTTTGTTTCCATGGTTCTAAATGTGTCCCAGTGGTTTTGGTTCCATTCTGGATTCAAAACCAGACTGGACATATACTATGGTTATAGTTTGGATGTGATAAGTGATCTTGCAAGATTTTCTCCATGTTGTTTTTGTGAATGTTAACGAAATCAGTAATGATCTGTTTGAGCCTTCTAACCTTGTTAAGAGCCTGCTGTAGACAACCCTGCTACGTCAGGTCAACTTTCTGCAAAATGTGTATAATAGAGTCTACGGTCCTGTGGCTTCTGGGTAGATACTCTGGTGAATTGGAGAGTAGTGTATTCCGTACCCTTGATTCATTCTGAGCTATGCTCCACAAAATTATGAAGAATTCAGATTCCAAAGGTTTTTGGAACTGCTGCTACTACATAATGTATTTAAATGCCTTTGTGATACTCGCCTCTGGGAACCCAGATCTGCAAGCCACTGTGTTACCTCACTACCTTAATAAGAGCGCTTTGCTGGAGACAGACCAGTCTGTCTGCCTCACCAACAAATACCTTGAGACTCTGCCAGTCCTAATTGTGCCTTTCATAAGTGAGCCCCAATTCCTGAGTTTTCCAGGGATGTCTCTCTGCTGTGTCCACTCCATCTCACTGAGCACTCACAGAAATTGTTTGCTACCTCCAAAGAGCCAGAGCACACACCAGTCTGTTAGTTTGGCTGAAATCCCTGCACTGGGCTGGCTTTGTAATAAAACAAGAATAAGCTTATTAATAAAGAAACAGATTTAAGTGATACCAAGGAAGAATTAAGAAGATAGGAAAGGATTACAAACAATACAAAAATAACACACTTTCTGGTGCCTACAACTTAATTTTAGCAAGCTATGTCTTTGCCTAAAATGATTTCTCACTTGCATCAAGCTACCGGCATCTCTAGCCCTCCAGGCAAGAGGATCTAGTGTTCACAGAATCAGAGGGTGCTGCCTCCTTTCCCCCCCCCCGCAGGTGCTGGATAACTCGAATGTCTTTTCGCTCCCCTTATATTTCCCAAAATCCATTGTCTTTGTCTCAAGAGCCAGGAAAACCTCCTGAAAATTCAGAATCTGGTGTCTCTCCTCCCCCCCCTCCCCCGTGCTCATCAAGCTGTTTGCTCTGTTGCTTGTTAGCTTGATTGCTTTGTTTACCTTATGTGTAATTTTACTTGTCCTTAGCTTGTAGTCAAGCCATGCAGACAAATAAATCCGCATTCCCTGGTCTAAGGTCGGCTCGTTTATCCACTGCCTCTAAAACATATTTTAAGAATTTATTTCCAGTACACATACATAATTCTTTATACACAACCCATACATACATCAGGCAATGAAATTCATGACCAGCATGTCACCAGTTCTTATATGACACCTTACAAGGCACTAAATCAACTGTATGTTGCCAGTGGGCATAAAAGGTGCTCTTAGGCTTTATCTACACTGGAACCTGAACTTTTGTCGTTCAGGGGTGTGAAAAAAACACATCCCACTTGAACGACAAAAGTTTTACCGACGAAAAGTGCCAGTGTGAACAGCGCTTTGTCGGCAGGAGAGCTCTCAAAGCTACCGCCGCTCATTGGGGGTGGAAGTTTCTTGTCAAACAGCGGCTACACTGCGCACCTTTTAGCAGCATGGCTGTAGCAGCACAGCTGTGTTGCTAAACGGTGCGTAGTGTAGACATAGCCTCAGGGTCACAGCCTCCTATCCAAGGATTTCAAAGTATTTTCCACACATTAATTCTCTTTTTCACAGGTCTTTCTCCTTTGGTCCCCATTGTTTACCCAGCCCAGTATTTATGGGGCCTAAATTGCAGTGAAACCTTTTCATAATGAAATTAGAGCCTCTTTGCTGTAAACTACTCCTTGTCCTTAAGCTAGGCTAATGGTGATGATAAACAAGTCCCATGCTTCAGGGCATAAGCTGATTACCTTCAGAGAGGAAGGAAAGGAAGGAATTTCCCTTCTCCCCCCAAATGTATAATATTGTACACTACAACCAAGTGCATTAACTTTTTTTTTTTTTTTTTTTTTTTTTTTTTTTTTTTTGCTGGGGGGGAGGAGGAGAGTTTCACCTAGTTTTAAACCTGAAGAAGGATGCAGGGCTAGAAGTGCCTCTGCCCTTATTTGGTATGTCAGTTACTGTGTTCTTTTCTTTTTCTTTTTGAGTTAAAAGAATAGAAAACTTGTTGGTATTGGTTGTATTTCTCATTTGACTGGAGAATCCCAGAATCAAACTAGAAGAGTCACATGTTCAGTATATAAACATTTAATCTGCTGGAAAAGTCCAGTTAAAGAAAAAAGAGTATCTGCATTCACACAAGCAAATGCAGGATTTTAACTTTTCTTTTCTTTTTTTCTAGATTGATAAATATCTTTATTCCATGCGGCTCTCTGATGAAACACTAGTGGATATCATGTCTCGCTTCAAGAGAGAGATGCACAATGGTCTTTCTAGAGACTTCAATCCAACAGCCACAGTAAAAATGCTTCCTACATTTGTAAGGTCAATTCCTGATGGCTCAGGTAAGGATTAGAATATTGTGTGATGTGTTAATGTAACACACTGCATGAAAATGTCTTTTTAAATACTACTGAAACCAAACAAAGCATTTTACTCTCTTGAGAGCCTCATATGCATGTATTCATTCCAATGCATGGAACTAATTTGTGTAATTTCTTTACAGACCTATGCAAAATGGGTCACATTAAAGCTGGAAAAGAGGGTTTTTTTCACTTCTTTCTAGGTATTCTGTCCATCAACACTCCCACACTGTTAATTGGATTGAAAACCTTGTTTTCATTACAGAATTCTTGTTGGTAAAATTACAGTTTTTTTTTTTTTAATGATTAGCAGTGGTCTATAGTGGACTAGGGGTTTTAAAAGTGGACATATGAGTGAGAGTCTTATAAAAATACCACATATCCTTCACAACCCAAAGAGATGGTGTGTTAGTATTTGATAGCAAATTTTGCCCTTATTTTGATTCTCTCAGTGATTCATTTTCAATCTCTGCATTATTTAATATACATGAGTTAGTAATTACACTGCATTTCTGCAGTTGTTTTAAATCTCTGTTTGCAGCATAGTGGTGCAGTCCTGCTGGGAGAACCAGTTGGGTTAAAACCAACAAGTTAATATTAGGCAGTGAAACACTAGTCTGTATTGTGAGTGGAAATCTTTTATGGTTCTGCTCTGCTCTCGCTTCTTGTAGCTTAATACTAATTTTTTATGCTTGAAATTAGAGAACTGTGTTAAGCATATTTTTCAAGTCCCCCACTTGTGTGCTGTTGGCTACTATGATGAAATTTACTAGTGTGCGGATTGCCAGCCCAAAGCCATTTATCTGTTTAAGCCATGCATAGAAGCTGCTGTGGCAGACCCTTGGTGAAGTGACCATGCATGGTTGCTATGGGAATGGGTTTTGCCAGGGTAGTGGGAGTGATCCTGGGTTGGGGGTCCATGTTTATGTGGATTCAGTAGCCCCAATGCCTCATGCAACAGATATGGAGAGTACATGGCTGCCATAGAGGGGTGATTCAGTAGTTCCGCACTCTGGCTATGAAAGGGATGGAATGGATTTCATTTTTCCACTCCCTCTGCACACTACCATACTGAAGCCAAATACTTAGACTTTCTACAGAGGGAGTGAATTTCACTGTATGTGCACATGTTGGGTTGTATGTTGGCCTAAGAAGGAAGCAATGACATGGCTTTGACTGGCCGTGCATTCTGTTCTCCTGTTTGTTGGTGCAGAGAATGTATGTTCCTGGTGCCCAATGGCAGTTCTAACATTTTTGCTGACCCTGAGCTTCAGATTTTCCTGCATCTTCACTTCTTCCAGTCAAGCACAAATATATCCCCTATCCCACCAGCACTCAGTCGCTAGCACACTGAGTAAGTAAAACAAATAACATTATGAATTATTAAAAGACATAAATACAGAACCAGGAGACCTTTAGGCACAATGCAGCATGCTGCAGGATGGCTTAGGCCTGGAATAGGTGGGAGGTATTGGGCGTCAAGACTTGAAAATCATCGGGGTTGGACCTGGTGCAATAAACCTGGTTCCAGGCAGTGCTGTTAGCGTCTCACTTTCATAAACAGTAGCTTAACTCACAATAAAAAATAAAATACAATAAAATAGTGACATCAAAATCCAATCCTTAGGCAGAGCCGAGACAGGAAAAATGTCAAATTTAGTGTCTTCCCCCCATCAGGAGTACAAATGAATTAAAATATCAGTTTCATCATAAATATTACATGACTTACAAAAAGAAACGGCGAATATTATTCATGGAGTGCTTTTATGGCTCAATTCTGTTCCCATTTAAATTGGTGATGATAAAACTCCCATTGACTTCATTGGTGCACAAAGCAAGTGGTGATAGTATGTGTGTTGCTGTACAAACATAGAAGATGACACCAGCCTTCTCCAAGGAGCTTGTAGTCTATATCCAGTTCAGACACAGAAGGAGACTGTGCACTCTTGAAGCAGTGCAGGTTTTTAGTATCTATCTTTGGATAATAATTGAAAAACTAAATGATTATGCTGCACAATATTTGTATAAATGCATGTCTGACTTAAAATATGAAAAATACAATATTTTCTGTACGTAACTGTTGGGATCTGGGTTCCTGAAATTGCAAATACATTGTTCGTCACGTGTCTTACGTTCCCCACAAATGAAAAATCCAGTATTGAACTAATGAGACTAGAGTGCCCCTTTCATTTTTAACGATACAATGCTGTATGAAGATTTTTGCCCTGGCTCTTTTGTACAAAATCCTTTACCACAGTCATTGAAAAGTGGCTGTGTAGACTCTAGTAAAAGATGCTGGACATAAGAACTCACCCATTGTATGAGCCAATAAAAAGCGATACCAGGTGAAACTGCAAGTAGGAAAATATTGAGCAGTTCATAGATTTCTGGGGCCTAGAAGCTAATGGACTCAGACCAGACACACATGTATCTAAGGCCTTGTCTACACTACTGGGGTAAATTGACATAAGTTACACTACTCCAGCCGCGTGAATAATGTAACTGGAGTCGACGTAGCTTAGGTTGACTTACCGCGGTGTCTTCACTGCGCTGCGTCAATGGGAGACGCTCTCCTGTCGACCTCCCATACTCCCCTTGGGGAGCTGGAGTATTGGAGTCAACATGAGAGCGCTCTGCCGTTGATTTAGCAGGTCTTCACTAGACCCGCTAAATTGACACACTCTGCTGCAGGGCCATCCCTAGCTATTTTGGTGCCCTACACAGCCCCTCCGCGGCGGGGCTGTGGGGGGCCCCACCCCGCCCCAGGCCTCCGTGGGGGGTGGCGCGGGGGGGCTGGCCCCAGGCCTCGGTTGGGCACGGAGGGGAGGGCGGCTGGCCACTTCCTGCGGGAAGTGGAGTGACCTGGCCCCAGCCTGCTCTGCTCCCCTGGCTCCCAGGCTTGGGGGGAGGGAGGAACTGCCCCCCAGCACTCGCCGGCGGCGCGGCTGGGAGCCAGGGGAGCGGAGCAGGCTGGGGCTGGGTCGCTCTACTTACTGGTGAGTGCAGGCCTGACTGCTTCTGGAGTCCTCAGGAGTGGGGACGGGGAAGAGGCGGGGCAGAGCAGAGGCGGGGGCCCTGAGGAAGAGCCGCAGCAGGGGCTGGAGCAGCACACAGCTGCGCAGGGCACCAGGAAATTTGGTGCCCCAAATTTCCTGGTGCCCTACGCAGCTGCGCACTTTGAGTATGGGTAAGGACGGCCCTGCTCTGCTGCACTGATTGCAGTAGCGTCAATCTCCCCAGTAATGAAGACAAGCCCTAAGATCAGAATGGAGTCATGTGGGAACAATCTTGCTATCTTGTAACAACTGTGAAAATAATTTAGTGACAATAATTTCAGTGCATGAATTAGCTGTAAATCCTAAATCATGAAGGATACATGAAAGCTGAATATTCTGAAGAAATACTGTTTTTTAGTTAGTAATCTACATTTCTGTACTGTTAACAGTTAACCTTTTGAGTAATATCTTTTAAAGACTGTGGAGATGTTGTTCTTAGAATTATTATTATTATTTAAAATTCTGAAGTCATTAATTTGAGAATACAGAAATTTTCTTCGCCATAATGGTCAGGAAAGCATCTGAAGCTATTTAAAATGATTTACAAAAAGATCTTTCTGAATTAACTTCTGGTATGCTTAATTGCATCTTTGTGTTACAAAACCTAGATTAAACACTTTTACTTAGATTTGTTTAAATCGTGAAATAATCTAAATCTGAAACATTAATATACTCATGGAATGTTTTAGGTTTTGTTTTATTGATTTTTGTTTTTAAGTGAAAAGCATGAATTTCTCATTAAACTTTTGGTTTGTAAGGACAGCCAAATATATTTGCAAACAAATGTGTTAATTTGTTACCTATTGCCAGAATAGACGTTTCTGAAGTGCAGTATTTGTTTGAAGTATATTCCAGGGTGCATTTAAGCTTGAAAAAGGACCATCTGTTCTAGTGTTTGTTTATCATTTTTTACTGAAGGTAATGGCTTGTACCGGACAAATGATGTTCTCTTATGTTATGGCTTATTCAGGTATTTCATTTAATGAGGTGACCGGGATGAACATTTTAACTTCTGATTCTGTGACAATGGAGAGAGGCTATGAAAACCCCGTTTACTGTGTTAAATATGATAAAAGAAGCTACATGCAGAATTTTGAGGATATGTTCAGATTTTAAATTATGTTCATTTGCACAACTTAAAAAATAATTTCTAAAACTGTGTAGTTTTAAAATACATATGAAAGTACTAAGGGAGCTTTCCTCCAGTAAACGAAACCGGATCAGCCCAATGTTTGAGGCAGCAGAAAAAGAGAGCTTAAAGTTATGTGGTAAAAATATTAGAAGAGACTTATAATTAGGGTTACCATATTTCAGCAAGCAAAAAAGAGTATGGGAGGAGCCCCGCCCCTGTCCTGCCCTAGCCCCGCCCCTGCCACTCCCTCCCACTTGTTGCCCCCCTCAGGACCCCCAACCCTCCCCCTGCTCCTTGTCCCCTGACTGCTCCCTCCTGGGACCCCTGCCCCTAACTCCCCCCAGGACTCCACCCCCTACCTAAGCCTCCCTGCTCCTTGTTCCCTGACTGCCCCCTCCTGAGACCCTCCCCCCATCCTAACTGGCCCCCTAGGACCCTACCCCCTACCTGTCCCCTGACTGCCCCAACCCTTATCCACACCCCCACCCCCAGACAGACCCCCGGGACTCCCACGCCCCATCCAACCACTCCCCACCCCCTGACAGCCCCCCCCAGAACTCCCGACCCATCTATACTCCTCTGCTCCCTGTCCCCTGACTGCTCCGATCCCTCTCCTCACCCCTGCCCCCTGACAGCCCCACCCCCAGAACTCCCAACCCCCCCCCCTGCTCCTTGTCCCCTGACTGCCCCCTCCTGGGACCCCTGCTCCTAACTGCCCCCAGAACCCCACCCCCTACCTAAGCCTCCCTGTTCCTTGTCCCCTAACTGCCCCCTCCTGAGACCCCCCCACCCTAACTGCCCCCCCTCAGGACCCTACCCCCTACCTGTACCCTGACTGCCCAAAACCTTATCCACACCCCCACCCCCAGAAAGCCCCCCCCGAACGCCCAACCCCCCCCGTCTCTTGATTGCCCCCTCCAGAACCTCCCTGCCCCTTCTCCGACCTCCTGTCCCCCTTACTCTGCCGCTCAGACCAGCGTGCCGGGGAGGAGGAGCAGGGGGAGGAGCTCCAGACTGCCGGTGCAAACGGCCGGCTGGTGATCTGCGACTGCAGGGAGGGAGGGAGGGAGTGCTCTCAGCTGCAGGGGAGAGGAGGGGGAAGTGGAGGTGGGGCTCTCTCTGGCTGTTGGAGCCCCATGTAAGTGGCACCATCCGGCCGGCTGCCCTGTCAGCAGCGTGTGCTCTGCATGGGGGGGGGGGGGGGAAGTCCGGACATTTACAAATTCCCCCCGGACGCTATTTTTAACTCTAAAAGCCGGACATGTCCGGGGGAATCCGGACGAATGGTAACCCTACTTATAATCTAAGTTTTATCTTTAATATTCAACGTTACCAGTTATAGTTTATTTTTTATGCATGAGTTGTTTTTGGTGTCTCGCATATGGTGGTTTGCTTGCTGCTATATGCTGCAACTTGGGAGACCTATAACAACTTCTGTAGGGAAATTATTTCCCCCTTCAGTAGTTCCTAATTTCCAGGATGGAAATTGACAGCTGGTAGGTGTCTTAGACTGGCCCAGTAACCCCTGTACAGTCACCAGTCTGTTGCAAGTGGATCCAGTCATTGGGACCCAGTCGTTTCCAAGTCAACTGGGTCTGGGTAGAATCTAGTCACTATTTCTAGCTCTGGGACTCTAGAGAGCTCCTAGGGTCAGCCCTCTTGTCTGACATCCTTCCTTGAGATATGGAACACTGCTATCCAACCACCCTAGATGCTGAAACCAGTGTGTGAGACCTCCTGACCTCCCCGAGTCACTTACACATGCTCCCCCCCCAGAGTTACCTCTAGTCTCTTAACCCCTTGAGAGACAGTGTGGCAGAAAAGCAAGGAACCCAAGTGTAGCAGCGGAATTGCGTAATAACAGTCATTTGAGGCCTTGTCTAGAAGGACAATGTGTGTGGTAGCAGGGTCCACATAGCCAGTTAGCGCACAGCATGCTAGTGTGCTGTAGCTTTATACCCAAGTTGCCGTGTACTAACACTCAGTGTAGACAAGCCATTAAGATCTTTGAAAATAACAAGTCCTGACATGCCTGCTCTCCTAGTTTGAGCTCATCCTTTCACGTGAGTCTGTGGTTCATCAGGGCTTGTCTACACTGCTATGCTGCTGTAGTGCTTCAGTGAAGATGCAACCTATGCTGATGGAAGAGCTCCACCTCCCCAGGAGAAGCATGCCTGTTGACATAGCGCTGTCTACACCAGGAGTTCGGTTGGAGCAACACAGTTATACAGAGATGTGCATTTTCAATACCCCTGAGCGACGTAGTTATACCAACATAAATTTGTAATGTAGACCAGGGCTCAGTGTTTCAGACGGGGCAGAGTCCCTCCTGCCCTCTCTCTCCTGCAAGTCCTCCTTATGTGTGGTGATGGTCAACCCCCACAGAGCAGAATCCCACTCTTACATGGGGCCTTGTTTCCGTGCGGTACGCTCAAACTGTGAGGTTCTGTATTCACCAGTCTTGCTTGCCCACCCACTGCAGCCTCTGTGGAAAGACCATTGTTCCATGAGGGTGGGCCAGTAGTGGGGAGTCCAAGTCAACAGCCCCAGGTTATAGCCTCGATGACTTTCAGTGATGGTCCTGGTCATCAAGGTGTCAAATGCTTTTCCTAGGCAGAGCAGCTGCCTGGAATGCAGCAGAGTAGGCTGCCCCTGGACAAGTCTGAACTAATGCAGCTACTGTGCCAATATATCAACACAGGTACAAAACAGATTTCACAATTTGGGCTTGTTTACACTGGCACTTTACAGCGCTGCAACTTTCTCGCTCAGGGGTGTGAAAAAACACACCCCTGAGCGCTGCAACTTTCAGCGCTGTAACGTGCCAGTGTAGACAGCGCACCAGCACTTGGAGCCATGCTCCTAGCACTGGGAGCTACGCCCCTCGTGGAGGTTGGGTTTGTTTGTTTTTAGAGCGCTGGGAGAGCTCTCTGCCGCGACTACACAAGCCATGATAAAGCACTGCCATGGCAGCACTTTAATGTTGCCAGTGAAGATGTGCCCTTTGATGCAGTCATAGCCCACTTTATCACAGTGGGATCATTCCTTCTTGAAAGTTACACTGCCTATGGAAGCTTACTAGGCAGGACAATATTCTGGAAGGCTCTGTCTGTGCACATAACCTCAAAGAGGGACAGATGAGGAGAGGTGGAAGTATAAATAAGGCTATACTAGTTTTTTGCAGAGGAGTGGTCAAAATAATGTCAGATGCAAGTTCTGGTTTGAAGGTAGCAGTAGGCAAATTACAGACCCATGAGTCGTAGGATGAAGATTTGGGGTCAGTCAAACTAGATTCTTGACTTTACAGATGGATGTGAGATTTGAGTTGGAGAGAAGCTGGAGATAATGAAGTTTTGGGGATGATATTTGGCAGTTAAAAGTGCATCAGTATGATTTTAGACAGACACATGGCTGAAACAAGCAATGTCAAGAGAGTTGGGAATTTCCTTCATAGGAATTATACAAGAGGTTGAATTCAAAAGGAAGGTGAGATAGATATTTCTATGGATCAAGGATTGAATCCCGTGGGGCATCATAGTAATGAGGACAAGTGGTACAATTGGTTCTGTGCTAACCGCAATGAATGGTATAATATGTGGCAAAGAATCCTGGTCCAACAGAAGTCAGTGGCAAAACTCCCATTGACTTCAACAGAGCCAGGATTTCACCCAGTATATGTGTAGTTTCTGAAGTTTAACCAAAGTGACAAATCAGTGAAGAGATGGAATTTGGGAGAACACTAGAAAGTGCAGTGTTACCCTAACTGTGCTGCTAAGCTGCGATCAGCCTTCTAAAATCCACTGGCTTCTCTGTGTGTGTGGGTAGGGAGGAGGAGAGGGGCTCAAGGGCTTCAGTATTCATGTATTGCACACACAGGCCTGTAGCTCATTGTTATAAAGATTGTGTAAGTGTTTCCTTCGTTATCTTTTCTTCAAACCGTTAATGATCACTGTCCTTATTTGTTCCATTGTCTGATAAGACAAGACAGCACAAGTGTCATCACCTGGATCAGTCAAGTATATTTACTCAGCAGTAAAACAAGCACTGAAAGTGTTACTTTTCAGATATATGCCAGTCTCTGTAGCATGACTGGGTCACATCCTTAAGGCTTTTTGAACTGCTCTTGAGGTAGATGAGCAATTGAATTGGCTTCAAAGTTTTGAAACCCATCTCCTCTCCCTTGAGATAGAGATGGAAATGTCCTAATATTTTCTCTGGTTCGCAGGAGGAAATTGTTTTAGGCAGCTATATCTGTGTCAGATTCAGCAGAAGTCACAAATTTTGAACTCGTCTGTTGTGACAGCTATTGGTTTGTCGAGACAGTTTTTAGTATGACTTATCTCTGTCTGACATCTATTGCATTATTGTAGTTTTCACTGAAATTTAGCTCCCATGAATAAAACTCTTGGTTTATAGTTAACTGTGTCCCCGTGTAAATTGGGGTGATTTAAGGCTAAATTGTATCCAGATCCATCAAAACTTCAGAGTTCTCCCAGAAATACGTTAGGTCCCCCTGGAAAGACTCTTCCTCTCAGTCTGTGCCCTCCCCCAGAGAAACACTCTTTAATTTCCCACACACCATGATTCCATTCCATCCAGATTTACGTTTGCAGCTTGCTCCTTAGATCTTCCTCATTGAGTCTGGTGAGCCAGCTTAGTCATGATGCCTGAACCCTGATTGTTTACCACTACTCCACTGCCCTCTCTCTGGATAAGCCACACTATTATTTACTTTACATCACTGATGTTCAGTGTTGCTATAGCACTAATCTTAGGTTGAATTACAGTGAATTAGCTTGACATACTGTGTATAGGCATGCAGTAGATAGAACTTACTTGCTATAAGCACAGTACATGTATTTATGCTTTATACATAGATCAATGTTTCATAGGTCAGAGCCATTTAACAATTTTGATTACTTGAATCTTGTCTCCCAAATAGAGAAAGGAGATTTCATTGCATTGGATCTTGGTGGATCTTATTTTCGAATTCTGCGAGTGAAGGTCTCTCATGAGAAAAAGCAGACAGTACAAATGGAAACTGAGATTTATGACACACCAGAAGATATCATGCATGGCACTGGAACCCGGGTAGGTTTCTTTTCTCAGAGATACTTATCTAAATATTAGAAGTTTTACATTACCATTTTAAAGTGTAGAAAGAAAATTCTTATTAATGCTTTAATATTCAAAACTATCTACTGAACTCTATAATTCTTTGTGGCACCTTAGAGACCAACAAATTTATTTGGGCATAAGCTTTCGTGGGCTAGAACCCACTTCATTAGATGCATGGAGTGCAGGGCCGGCTCCAGGCACCAGCGAAGGAAGCAGGTGCCTGGGGTGGCCAATAGAAAGAGGCGGCAGTGCGTGCCTTGTCGGGGCGGCACGTCCGGATTGGTGGCACCGGCACTTCAGCGGCAGCTCAATCGGCCCGCTCCGGATCGGCGGCAATTCGGCGGCGGGTCCTTCACTCGCTGTCTTCCTCTTCGGCAGCACTTCGGCGGCAGCTCGATCGGGTTCTTTTTTTCCCCCGCCACTTGGGGCAGCAAAAAAGTTGGAGCCGGCACTGATGGAGTGGAAAATACAGGAGCAGGGATAAATACATGAAAAGATGGGAGTTGCCTTACCAAGTGTGAGGTCAGTCTAACGAGACAATTCAATTAACAGTAGGATACCAAGGGAGGAAAAATAATTTTTGTAGTGGTAATGAGAGTGGCCCATTTCAAACAGTTGACAAGAAGGTGTGAGTAACAGTAGGGGGAAATTAGGTTTAGGTTTTGTAATGACCCAAGCCATCATGTGCCAGCAGTGCCCCTCTGCCATGTACATTGGCCAAAGCGGACAGTCTCTACGCAAAAGAATAAATGGACACAAATCTGACATCAGGAATTATTACATTCAAAAACCAGTAGGAGAACACTTCAACTCCCTGGTAACTCAATAACAGACCTAAAAGTGTCAATTCTTCAACAAAAAAAACTTCAAAAACAGACTCCACCATGAAACTGCAGAACTTGAATTAATTTGCAAACTGGACACCATCAAAATAGGCCTGAATAAAGACTGGGAGTGGTTGGGTCATTACAAAGCCTAAACCTAATTTCCCCCTACTGTTACTCACACCTTCTTGTCAACTGTTTGAAATGGGCCACTCTCATTACCACTACAAAAGTTATTTTTCCTCCCTTGGTATCCTACTGTTAATTGAATTGTCTTGTTAGACTGACCTCACACTTGGTAAGGCAACTCCCATCTTTTCAGTTATTTATCCCTGCTCCTGTATTTTCCACTCCATGCATCTGATGAAGTAAGGTTCTAGCCCACAAACGCTTATGCCCAAATAAATTTGTTAGTCTCTAAGGTGCCACAAGGACTCCTCCTTCGGCTACCACTCTGAAATCTATAATTCTTATTGATATTAAGAATAAATAAGCAGTCTTGGTAATTAGCCAAGGGAACTAGAATGCAGCCTTCACTGCACAAGTCACTTCCTGCTGAGTTTGAATTTACAGTTCTAAACCAATTTCTCTGTCTTATGTTCTAAAAATCACTTTCCATGTATGGGAACGGAGGGTTGAAAAACCTCCCAGTCTTTGTAATGGATTAATTCAATCTAGCTTGCAATTGAAATGTAGGGCTGTGCCTAGAAACAGATGAAGATTAGTGACCAGACCAAGTATTCATTCCCCTACAAGAGGACTCTTGCATGAAAGAGTATGAGGACTGTAGTGTTGTTTTTTGTTTGTTTTTGTTTTTAATTATACTGTAGGTGGCAAAGCGTTTTACCACCACATAAATCTGACTTGGTGGTGAATGCTGTTTGAAACCAGGTAGGTGTAATTTTTTCAGTCTCCTGTGTTCCTGGAATACAAATTTGCCTATGGAGAAACATTTAGTATATGGTCAGGAAATGGGATTACAGAGAATATTTTACATATGTAAATACTCTGCTCAAGTGTAGCATACGTTATGGGATTTTCATCCTTGGGCAAATACAGTTTTTGACACTTCTCTTTTATTTCTTGATAAGAATGAGGAGCCATTGAAGAATGTAAAGATTGCCATTCAGAAAATTCAAAGTCCATTTTTAAAAAGTTGAAGAAATGGTTGCAAAGGGATTTCCATCCTTAATTTTTTCAGATCTGATGACAATTGCTACATAGTTATGATATGATATACAGTATCATCTGATAATCACTCAAATTACTGGGATTAATTTATATAACAGTTGCAGTGATATTTGATCTATACTAATATTACAAAGATGTAAAAAATTGTGGATTTTATTACTTTGGCTAGATTGAACAGGTCGGGATTTATCTAAAAGCATACATTAATGTTCATGTACATTTTTAAATTGTAAATTGATTTATGTTACAATTTTGTGCAGAGGTGGGGTTAAAACTGATGGGAGGTTTCAGGTGGAAAAGTACCAAGAGAAATGGGTAGTCCCATGGACAGTCTGCAGTATACATTTAACACATACAACGTTACTTTCTCCTTATCACTTTCCCCAAGTTTGATGATGGCTCTGCCATTCTCCTGACCCCAGCCCCACATTACACTGGTGGCTGTGTTGTTGTTTTTTAACAAAACAGTGACAAATAAAAAAAAGCTAAAGAGTAATGCTGCTGCCTGTTACTTCCTGTGTGATCAGTTGGGTGGCTTTTCAAATGTGTTGCTCGATAGGGTGACCAGATATTCCAATTTTACAGGGACAGTCCCGCTATTTAGAGCCCTGCTAGGATGACCAGACGTCCTGATATTTAGGTGTTTGTCCCCCGATCTTTGGTCGGGACGCAATTTGTCCCGATATTTCGCTCCGCCGGCAGCACTGTTTGGTTTTTTTTTTTTTTTTTTGCTCTGCTGGCAGCACTCGGCGGACCCCCCCCCCCCCCCCATGTGTCCCGATATTTTCTTCCTCTCATCTGGTCACCCTAAGCCCTGCAAATCTGCGGATATCCACTTCATATCCGTGGATATCCGCAGATGCGGCTGTCTGCCGACCATTTTTGCGGATAGTGGATCGGATGCGGATACAATCATGCAGGGCTCTGCTCACCAGTGGCGTCTGGCCTGCGGTGTCCAGCTTGGGGGGCACAGCGCGCTCAGGGCCAGTGGCTGGGGCTGGACAGCAGGCTGAAGTTGGGGCTGTCCAGCACCCACTTGCCGCACCGCTTCCCGTCCAGCAGCTCGGGCCCCTTGGCAGCGTCAGCATCCCCACCATGGCCCGGCCTGGCAGCACTGGCTGCGCTCCCGGCCTGCCGGCTCCTGCGCAGCGGGGCCCACCCCCAGCCATGGGGATTGGAGCAGGTGGGCCCTGGCACCCCACCCCTCTGCCCTGCTGTGATGCAACAGGCACTGCTGCTGCCATCACTTGCGAGCCCCTGGGAGCAGCACGTGATACGATGCCCCTTCCCCCCGCACCGGCTCTTCCCTGCAAGACACACACTCCCCTGCTTGCTCCTCTCTGCTCCACCCCCTGTCCTGATTTTTCATACTTGCTATCGGGGTACCCTATTGCTCCAGGATGTGCTACAGAAGTTGGGGATTTGGGCGGCTTCATGTAATCTATCAGCTGCTTTCCTGGCCCCATGGCAGCAGAAGGAGGAGCTTCTGTGGAGGAGTTGGGCAATTGCCAGCTTTTCACAAGACTGCTCATCTTCTGCTCTCCAGCATCCTCTGTTGCTTCCCTTTCTGCCCCTTACTCAGAGGCCAATGAGAGACTGGCCAGAGCCTGATTCTTCTCCCTGTGGTCACAGTGACTACCACATGGGCTTTCTGGTCTTGTGGGACTCTAAGCGTTTCTGGGATGCTGGAGGTGACATTTACATTTGTTGCCCTTTTAGAATCCTGTGGAGAGGAACCATTGGATGAAGAGAGATGAGAGGAAGGATTTGGGAATCACTCTATCACTTAATGATGCTGATCGAACTAGCACACACTAAAAGTAGGGTGTAGCCACAGCGTCATGAATGGCAGGAGGGTCACACTGCTCAAGTACATGCTTAGCATCTTGGGTGGGTACGTAATTGGGGTGACTAGTTCCTCCTGCCCGTCACTCCTCTGCGGCTGTTCTCTGCTTTTAGTGAGCTAGCTTGATCAGATGTCTCCGTGATGTCTCCGGAATTTGCACCTGCGGCTCTAAGGGTATGTGTAGACATACCCTTAGAGAACTGAATGAGGATTGAGACCCATTGTGCTAGATGCTGTACAAACACATAGTGAAAGGCTGTTCCTGCCCCGAAGGGAATGAAGTCTAATTTAAGGCAAGATTCTACAAGCAGGTGCTGCAAACAATGGGAAGAAATAGGGGACAGAGGGCAAAGGAAATACTACATGTGTATTCTTATTACTTGGGCTAGCGGTGTACGCGGTGAGATGGTTCAGGCCAGTTAAATATGATTTTAAAAAAAATAAATCATAAGATAAACAAGGTAAATATTAGAAGTCCCTACATATATTATGAGACCAGCTGCCTGGGCTCAAAACTAAAAGGAATTGTCAAGAGGGCTTTAAACTGGGAAGAGAGGTAGGAACGGTAGCTACAATTGTACTCTGTAATGACTAGATACCCTCTAGTATCTAGATACTGGTAAAGAGAGAAATAAGCTGGAAAGATCATCAGAATTAGATCCATTTCCTTAGTTCTTGTATGACAATGTAAACATGACTAAAATTTTCTATGGTGGTATGTTAGTGGCAGAGTTCTTGCTGTTCTTCTACAAGGGCACCTGAGAAAACTGATAGGTACTCAGGTGGTTAATGATTAAATGCTTTTGACTGATTCTTATGCTAGTGGTTCCTTTTAAATTTGTGAACCAGTTGTCACAATTACCTGAATAGCTGTTCCATTGACCTTCTGAACAGGATTGGTTACTAACACTCGTTAACCTCAAAGATTTATCCTCTTAAATCCCATTCAGATCAGTGGAGGAATTGTGAATTATGACTTTGTGTCTATCTGGCAGAGTTTATTTTGAGATTTTCCATGTTGGTGTATTCAGACTTTTATCCTCCCCCCATCTGTCAGATACAAACATATTTCACTTTTATATAAGTCCATTTCTTCTCCCGTTAAAGTCAAGGGCAAAACCCCCATTTACTTCAGTTGTGCAATATCAGGCCCAAAGTTTCTAGAGACTCTTCCAAGTCAGTCTAAAGAGCTAGAGCTAATTTAAAACCTGATTTCTACATTAATCTTTGTACTCTACATTCTATTGAAATAGTTTTTGAGTCTGAGCAATGCACATTTAACTGTTTTTCTGCTGGGTTCCTTCCTCCTGAAGTTTACTCTAGCTCCCTGACTCTATCAGATCTGTAAATTCCTTCCAATTAGACATTAATCCTTAAAAAAAAATCAATTTACAAACTTCCAGCCAAATGAATCCTTAGGAGGACTTGTGTATGAGTCACAGTGACACTTTGAAAAAAACCATAAAACCAGTAGTAAATAAAGATGGTAGCAAAAATTGTAAGCATGTATCTCTTGCTTCGTTACTCTGCCTAACAATCCATTTCTCTCTCCTATAGTTCGTTAGTTGAGTTTTGTTTTTTTAATCTGGTACAGTAATCCTGTACTATATAAATTAAAGACACTCCTGACTGTGCTTTGATACTCATAAAAACATAGCTAATAGCTAGTTAATTCACTTGATTTGCCTGTCTAGTTTTTATGTATTAAAATACCTCTTATGCTGTAAAGATGTGCTGTGAGTCATTGGTACAGATTTTGTGGTTTCAGCTCATTCAGGTATTAAGTGAGGGTGGATAGTTTAGCAGTCTAACCTTCATATACAATAGATCTATACTTCTTGGAACCACAGGTTTAAATCCTGTCAGGTTGCCCTTCATCTTCTCCAAGACAATGCACAGAGTTCCACAAAACTCACTGTGTACAATAGGGGATCTTTTTTTAATTAAAATTTAAAAAACAGGGCCTGTCTCCTCCTGGTGGCCCTGGCTGTTTGCCTGAGAGCAGGAGTTTGCATAGGATTGCCAACTTTCTACTTGCACAAAACCGAATACCCTTTCCCTGCCCCACCCCTCCTCTGAGGCCCCGCCCCTTCTCACTCCATCCCCCCTCCCTTTGTCGCTCGTTCTCCCCACCCTCCCTCATTCACTCATTTTCACCAGGCTGGCTTCAGGGGCTGCGGTATGGGAGGGGGCTCTGGGCTGGGGCTGAGGGGTTCGGAGTGTGGGAGGGGGCTCTGGGCAGGGGGTTGGGGTGCGGGGGTGTGTGAGAGCTCCTGCTGGGGGTGCGGGATCTGGGGTGGGGCTGGGTATGAGGGGTTTCATAGATTTCATAGATTCTAGGACTGGAAGGGACCTCGAGAGGTCATCGAGTCCAGTCCCCTGCCCTCATGGCAGGACCAAATACTGTCTAGACCATCCCGGTTAGACATTTATCTAACCTACTCTTAAATATCTCCAGAGATGGAGATTCCACAACCTCCCTAGGCAGTTTATTCCAGTGTTTAAGCACCCTGACAGTTAGGAACTTTTTCCTAATGTCCAACCTAAACCTCCCTTGCTGCAGTTTAAGCCCATTGCTTCTTGTTCTATCCTTAGAGGCTAAGGTGAACAAGTTTTCTCCCTCCTCCTTATGACACCCTTTTAGATACCTGAAAACTGCTATCATGTCCCCTCTCAGTCTTCTCTTTTCCAAACTAAACAAACCCAATTCTTTCAGCCTTCCTTCATAGGTCATGTTCTCAAGACCTTTAATCATTCTTGTTGCTGTTCTCTGGACCCTCTCCAATTTCTCCACATCTTTCTTGAAATGCAGTGCCCAGAACTGGACACAGTACTCCAGTTGAAGCCTAACCAGCGCAGAGTAGAGCGGAAGAATGACTTCTCGTGTCTTGCTCACAACACACCTGTTAATGCATCCCAGAATCATGTTTGCTTTTTTTGCAACAGCATCACACTGTTGACTCATATTTAGCTTGTGGTCCACTATAACCCCTAGATCCCTTTCTGCCGTACTCCTTCCTAGACAGTCTTTTCCCATTCTGTATGTGTGAAACTGATTGTTCCTTCCTAAGTGGAGCACTTTGCATTTGTCTTTGTTAAACTGGGGTGAAGGAGGGCGCTCTGCAGTGGCGTAGCCCAGGTTCTAACATCAGGGGGAGCGAACCCACAAAAAAAGGCGCCACCTGACATATCAAATTACTAATTACATACTTTTAAATTCGTTATACATATTTATTTGTACTTAAAATAAAAACACAAGAATGATCCAGCCACGGAAGGGTTTGCACAGCCGGCATTTCACAGGAGAACTTTAGATTATACTTCGATATACTTTAGATTCTAGAAAGTAAATCACAAAATACAGTAGTTTGTAATTGTCACCCCTCGCCCCCGGAGCAGAGCGGCGGCTCGGCTGCGGCAGAGTCATTCCCCGGGCTGCCGCTGCTCACGGAGAAAAGATGCCGCTGAAGAGAGACCACGGGAAAAAAACATCCTTCCCTTCCCCCCTTTTCCTTCCTTCTCCACCTCCTCCTCTGGCACCAGATTGTGGCTTTTGTGCTGTTCTGTCGAGGTCTCCTTGGATGTCCTGATGTGAGAAAACTGAAAGCTTGGAAGCCGTGTTAACTTCCAAGTGACAGGTGCCTATTGTAGTGCTGCACGCTTGGTTTCCAGCCAATGGTTCCCTTATTTCTTGGTGTTGCATTGGTGCAGCTCATCTAAACTAGCAATGTTCACCTGTAGTTGCTTACACAGTGGCACATCAGTGCAAACCCCCCTCCAGTGTAGACAAGGGCTTAGGAGGATGGAAAAAGGAGCCACCTATGGAATAATTTCCTACTGTCAAAATAGTAAGTAAGCCACAGAAGAAGAAAATAGCTTTACTTCTACAAATATCTGCTCTTTCCATTGGAATGCAGGTATATTTCTGTAAAGCAGTGGAGACAGGAATCTAGTACATGCCCTGTGAAATCACAGGCCACTCTTTAAACTGGAACCAAACTTACATGTAGTAATGGGCTCCTGGGTAGTAGATGGAGGAATTGGTAAATAAATAAACAAATTAAATAAAAAGCCAAAATTAAATACTTCATGAAAGAGATATTTCAATAAACTTTGAATTACTGGCAAAAATAAAGTAGAATTCCATCTGACGTGCTATTGCAGTAAGCTAGATCACTTGCTGCTGTGGGGAAAACATTGTGAAGGGGTCTGGAAGGGCGAAAGTACCACAAGTTTCCTCTTCATTTCTTGCCCTTTAATTCCCCCTTGCAAAAGAACCAGAGGTCAACTCCAAACCCTGCAAAGCAAATAGGATTTTATGGACGCATAAATTCAGCTTAATATAAAATTATTAAATCTGGTAGGGAAGGTACCATGGATACTATATACAAGGCCATACACAGCTGTGTTCACACCATTATTTGTTGGGGGACAAGAAAATGAGTTTAAAAAAATCTGAAACGGAGTTGCTCCCAGAATAATTTTCTCTTTAAGAGAAAAGAAAGCCAGATTAAGAAATATTGCATTTGCTTCTGCAGATATCTGCTATGTCCATGAGAATACAGGTGTGTATGTATACAAATGAAAGTGAGAAGTCAAGAAATCCGCTGTGAATTTAAGGGCTACCCTTCAATAGGCATGTAAACATGGATCACACATAGAAAAGAACATTCCGTAAGGCAAGAGTGAGAAAAGACTTACTAGTTGTACTGGTCTCTTGTGTGGTAACTATAATTGGCATTAGAAAAAGAAGGCGACAAAATCAAAATAGCATCCCTGAAAGAGAGAGAGAGAGAGAGGGAAAATATATACCAAGCTACAAATGTAACTAAGTATTTGATACCTGTTGGGGTCTCCACTAGATCACAAAAATACCCATAGTTGGTTTGTGAGCAATCAAATACATTCGCCTGTATATATCTGGTGATCTGCATTGACTCTAAGCCTTTGAATTATTAATCACACCTGAAAATAATTGGTTTCCTTGTTTTATATTTTTATACTGCTATAGCTGTGCACAGCACTTTATAAAGTTAAAAAAGATAAGTGACGAATTTCCTCTGGACTGAAAAAAATTATTTAAAACACTATTAAAAACATTATTTAAAACGGTAATAAAAAATTATTTAAAACAGGACTGGGGCTGGCTGGCCGGGATTTAAAGGGCTCAGGGCTCCCTGCAACGGGGCTGCTGCTCCTCAGCGCCCCCCTGCCCCCGCTGTGCTGGGGGGCTGCGCTGCCGCCCCTTCCCCTCCCGGCAGAGCCCACCCCTGCCTGGGCAGCGTGCACCAAGCGAGGCCCGGCTTAGCAAGCCGGGCAGCTGCGGGCGGGGGGGGAGCCAGGCAACCAGCCAACGCCGCCTGAAATGAGCAAGCCGGGCTGGGGATGCGGGAGGAGGGCGGTGCGGAGCCCAGAGGGTTTAATATAGTCTAGTAAGTAGAAATGTCATGTAAACCACTTTTTAGTTCTGAACAGAATAGTCTTGTAAAAAAAACAAAAACCCAACCCTTTTAAGTTTCGTATTTGCTGCTGTCTATAGTATTTCGTCTATCATTGTGGGATCTTGTAAATTATTTTGATTAGAGCTAGGTAAATACATGGCAACCTACGGGTGTTAAAAAGGCTATTTTATAGTCTCAGTCAGTAGCCCTAGAATGCTGGTATTTTTCCAGGTTTGTGTCACAATGTTTGAGTCACAATGTGAAAGAAATATAATCGTCTGGTACAAGGAGAGAGATTTGTAATAGGTCAATTTGAGGCACAGGCAGCCTTTTGTACTGGTAGATATGAATATTGTGGTAGATATGAATATATATATATATATATATATTTTTTTTTAAACATTTCAATCCAAGGGGCCTAAGTCAGCCCTATGGTGTGCTTTGTGTATTGCTATATAGTTATCACTGTGGCTGGTGCATTGTCCTTAGTAGACTGTGTGTTTGACGATATAACTGGAGGTTTCATAGTAATTAAAGAGTGATCACTCTCTCACACACACACACACACACACACACACACACACACACACACACACACACACACACACACACACACACACACACACACACACACACACACACACACCTTCTGATGTCAGAAAACCCAGAAGTGAATAGCCACAAGAATGAGTGGGTAAAGCCAAGGGGGGGATGGAGATGGCAACGGCAAGTGTCTTCTACTATCCCCTCAAAAAAGCCCAGTGTAAATTAAAGCTTCCAGAGCCACTTTCATTAATGCTACACCTCTTAGCTGACCTCTCAGCCCATCTACTCCTATTTTTCTGGCTTTTTCTGGGACAAACAAACCTGAATGTTCATTTATGGTGTCCTGCATCCTGACTAGCAGCCCCAAATGACTGTCATTTTAGCAGTTAAGCCAATTAGATGTAGATTTGTTTGTTGATATCATTGCATCTAAGACGCTACAGTACTGGAGATGTAATCAGTTCACAGAATGTACCCTGCCCTTTGTCCCTTGGAGCATGTGCAGTATTTTAAAAATCTGTTTTTTCATGGGTTTTTTTGTTTTTCATTTTTTTTAAATGAGATGATGATGTTACTCGAGGGTTCAATCCTGCAAGGTTCTTCTCTTCATGATCTCAATCTAGCAACGCTTCAAGGAATACGAATAGTTTAATTGACTAATACGATTATTTTACCTGCTTAAATTTAAGCTTGTGTTGATTTGCTGGGTCAGCTTCTTGTATGATCAAATGCCAAATATAAGTCCTTTCAGGTAGCTGCATTTACATAATAAATATATTATTAATAATCTCTTAAAAGAAACTGATTTTTTGTCTCATCAAATTATTAATAGATGTGTTATAATATACTAAAGTAGCACTTACCATCATTTTAGGTTTTGCATTTTTTAAAGAGCGGTGGAAAAAAAAGTTAAGTAGAATTTGCTAAAAGAACAATGTTTTCCTTATTAAATATTGAAGTATTTATCTATGTTGCCTTAATTTTAATGTGTTATCAATTCTAAATGACACATGGAAAATGTCTCTTTAAATTTGGAATTGGTTGTTTATAATAGTCACTTTAATTCTTTCCAATGTTTTCTGTGAGAGTCAAGGCATATTTTTTTCTTAAAACTGTCTTTCTGACTATTGTCATTTTATGTTCCTCTTTTTCTTACAGCTCTTTGATCATGTTGCTGAATGCCTGGGAGATTTCATGGAGAAGCAACAAATCAAGGACAAGAAATTGCCAGTTGGGTTTACATTTTCTTTCCCATGTAGACAATCCAAGCTAGATGAGGTAAGACTATTTCAGAATTTTATTAATGTACAGCAGAGACACTGTGCTATTAACCCTTCCCTCCTCTCCTCCGTGTCAGCAAACAAGCCTGACTTTCAGTGTAAGAATCAATTATTGCCTATTTCATTGTAGTACTTCATCTCAAAATTATTTAAAAATGCTTTTTAACAAATGAACAGTTTCTACTATTTTGTGTTAACATTTTGGTTGAATGATGATGTTTTAATTTAAAGTATAGTATAGTATACGGGTTATAATTTTGAGGGCCCAATTCACCAATGCTTGCTCATACTGACTAGCACTTATTCATTGTGAGTAAAAATTTCAGAAACTGGTCCTAATTTAGGACCTAATCTTGAGAGGTAGTGAACACCCTTAGCTCTCATTGAGCAAAAACTGGAGTGTAAGGTGCTCAGCACCGCCTAGAATCAGACCACGAGATTGAAAAAAAACCTATTTGAGATGGTTTGAAAACAAACATGGCTACAAAATGAAATCTGTCTGGCTGTGTTGTTACTCTGAATGCATAATGATTGTTATGTGATTCCCTGAACCACAGAGTGCTCTGCAGTATTGTATTTCTGCATTATTTCCCATCTTTTACTTCAGATAAGTAGAATGACTCAGCGACTTGCTAATACAGTATTGCTATAGAAACCGTGTACTAATGCTGATGTACTTAGAAGCAATGAGAGTGCACATATTGATAGGCCTTCAATATTCTAAACATGACATCAGTACTAGTTCTAAGGGGCTAAATGTTATGGAGAATACAACAAATCACACACCTTGTCATATTCCTCATGGACGTAGAGGTTCCAGCAGAAGTTTGTAGTGTAGACCTGGTCTCAATGTGTGACCTTAGGCAAGTAATTTACCCTTCCTGTGTACGTCCCCATCTGTAAAATGGGGATAATATTTATCTCTCAGAGCTGTTGTGAAGGTTCTTCACTAATGTTTTTAAGAGATCTTTGGATGGAAGTTGCCCTAGCAATGTAAAGCATCTACTTTTAATATTCATAGTGCATTTCACATCGCAGAATGGGGCCTGTGCTTGCAGGCAGAGGATCATTTAGTCTCTGAGTTTAGGTATAATTAGAAGGTTCAGAAGGAATATACTTTACCAGATAATGTCCTTGTAATGAGAGCAGTCTTCAGGGCGTTTATAGAGTTCAAACAGCAGCTGGAAGCCCGTCAATAAAAGAAGCAACTGCATCAAGCTGTATCCTATGTCAATCATCAAATGAGAATTAGAAGCAGGCATGTGACTGAAGAGTCCCATCGATAGTATCTGAGCTTCAGAAATGTCAACTGTATATCAGTGCTTCCCCCGGCAAGAGACTGAATAAAATGGATAGTAGGAATGTATAACCCATGAGACACAACACAAGGGCAGAGGGTGGTGAAATTATTTTTACATAGTGTCGTACATGTACATGGTGCTGTATAACAGGCAAAATGGACTAGTCCAAGAACAGAGTACCTGTACTGAAGATCGTATACTTGCAGGCTGTGGTCTTGCATTGGAATATGCAAGGCTGGACCCCTGCACTCACATGGAGGCCTATTGACTTCGGTTCTGGGGGATTTTGTCGCAGGTTGTGATGCTTCTTAGGGTTCTGAGACCCCTCACTACTGATCCCTGTAACCCTTATGCATCCCTGTGCCCTCTGCCTGTTGGCACACAGGTTCCTTAATGACTTGTGGGCAAGAGCAATTATTTAGGAGTTAGAGACAGACTTTATACATCTTTCTGTGAAAAGAGCACTGATGTAAGCAGAGCCGCGATGACAAACCTTTCTCCTGTATCCACTGAAATAAATACTGTCCAATTTTGAGGGGAGAAAAATTAACCTTCTGAAAGAATTTATAGGAAGAAGTGGTAGCCAGCTTTTAAGAGGAGAACCTTGCAGACATGCAGGAGTATTAGATCAGAGGCCATTTGTAGATTTGTATTTTAACTCTTTGGAAGGCACTCAGACTCTGCTGTGGTGAGTGCTGTTATGAAAGCCTGGATGGGTGGATAGCTTGGGCGTGTGTGTGTGTGTGTGTGTGAGAGAGAGAGAGAGAGAGAGAATAAATGGTGCTAGTTTGTATCTTCTTTTCTCTTTTGTTGATCAGCAGCTCTTGTCTCCTTCCTTCCTTTCATTATTATTTATTATTTATTCATTGAATGCCCCAAAGTGAGCTAGGCGCCATGCAGATGCAAAAAATTAGACATGGTTCTTACCCAGGAGAGCTTACAGTCTAACGCAATTGCAGACAAGGTGATGGGTTATGGAATGCAATACAAGGGAGGGTTTGTTTGTTTGTTTGTTTGTTTGTTTGTTTGTTTGTTTGTTTGTTTGTTTGTTTGTTTGTTTATTTATTTATTTATTATTATTACTATTTGATCCTTGCTTCATTCCCACTTTTGTTACTTTATCCCATACTTAGCCATCACCGCCTTGATTATTTAGTGAGCCTAGACAATTGTACATTAAGTAATTTAACCCTAACATTTATTCAAATGTATCTATTTATTTTATACATTATTTTTGCTTAATTCTGTTTAATATTTTATTTTTTATTTTAACCCTTGCCTTTTTTCTTATTTTTTTTATTCCTTTTGAGTCCATTCCTTTTCAGTGTGTAAATTATTTTAACCCTATTTGTTTTAAGGCTTTTCTTTCTAATTAATCCTTGCATGTTATGTTTCTAAATGATTTTTTTAGCATAGTCATTTGTGATTTTTAAAAAATTTATAATTGATCCTTGCATACTTAGCTTTCTGAAACTATTTTAGCCCATTACCTTTTTAAAAATTGTTTTTAACCCTTGCCACATTTCTAATATTTCAGTTTATTTCAACCCTTGAAGAACATTTTCTTTACAGTTGCAAGATGCCCATCCTCCTCTCTCCCTCCTGATGCGAATCAGTGATGACGGATGCAGACCAGTCTGATTCCTGGCAGCATCTCCACTGATCAAGTCTTTTTCTTTCCCTCCACATGAGTTTACTGTCATTCCTCTTTCAGTCATGTCTGCATGGTGAATCCCCTCTGGGAACTGCAGGGTCCCAGTTCCTTAACGGGAGAAATGGGAAACTGGAATGGGTCTTAGAGAAGGAAACCATTCAGGAACAATAATAATCAGTGGCGCTTATAGAAAATTTGAAACTTCAGCCAAGCTCTCTCACTCTCTCTCACACAAAATCTTTGATGAAAACTTTCCCCATTTTTCAACCAGCTATAGTAAGAAACAAAGACTGCCAGTCACATCAGATTAAGATGGCATTGTGGGGGAAAAGATTGACCATCCAAACCCAGGGATTTGTAGATTCATTTGGAGTGTTAATGTTTTGTTTTAGAGAAAAAGATAATCTTTTTGTGTTTGGTTTAATATTGTACTTAATGTTACTCTCCTTTTTTATTAGGGTATTCTGATAACCTGGACAAAACGCTTCAAAGCAAGCGGAGTTGAGGGAGCAGATGTAGTAAAGCTGCTCAACAAGGCAATCAAGAAACGTGGGGTAAATTTGTTTAGTCTTTTACATACATAAGTACATACATATGTACACACACACACACATATATGCACATATGCATATCACATTATGGGCTCTAGAAAATATCTCTCTCTCTCTCTCTCTCCCCCTCCCCCCATACACACACAGAGAGAGATTGTCTAGAGCCCATAATGTGATATGCAGTGGGGAAACAGAATAATTTCATAGTTACTATGTGAAAATTTACAATAACTTTAATAAAATTACACATCTCATCATAACACCATTTGTCCCATTAAGCAAAATTAAGTTACTGTGTCTCACAATAGTTAACCTGAAAGCTCAAGCAATTTTATCATTCTCATTAAATGTGAAATTATGTGTATCACCGTGCTAGTTCTCTAGCAATGTCACCCTGTAGCTCAGTAAATTCTCTTCCTGAGCAACTACTTACAAATCATATGACTATTACAATCAGGTGAGCCTGTTGATGTCATAAAGTGTGACTTGGTCTGAAAATAGAACTCTCTGTTGAAACTGGACACTTTTTGTTCTATTTCAGCAGCAGGAAAACCTTTGATAAGCTGATTTTATCTTCACCAAGACATGCCAGTATGTAATCAGTTACTTTTTCAGACTTTGGGAAAGATAAATAATACACCAAATTAACTGATTAATGGAAATGCTTTGATTTTTATGTAATTTTGGTAAATTCTTTTTATTTTATTATTTACCGATTACATGCATACATTAAAATCTTTACTCAAAGTTTTCAATTAATATTAATTAAAGAAATCTTTACATCAGACATTCAAAAGGACACTTGGAGACTCATGGACTCCTCAAGAAAAACTTAGCAAAACATTCTATTGTAAGACAATTTGATCTCTGTTTTTCTGTTACTGGAAACTTTATATAAAGACAGAATCTTGATTCCTTAGGAATTACTCTGTTACTATTACTTATTCTTCACCTGGAACATTAATCTGCTTCTAGCGCTCTTGCAATCTTCTCCAAATAAACTTTATTACCAACGCAAGATTGTGACTTCAGATGGACAATAGGAAGAGTAGGGGTGATTTCTTAAGAACAAAATTCCTGTTTACAAGCAAATACTGTATCTGTAGTAATAGAGAAATTGATTGGTATAAGCAGAGTTGTCTTTAAATATAATGTTTTTCAAAGTTCTTTGGTCAGTGACATTTTACACTGACGTATTGATATTAATTTTTTTTAAGGAAAGTGTGTGATATAAGTAAAATTCTGTTTTGTCCTTCAGGACTATGATGCAGACATCATGGCTGTTGTAAATGACACAGTAGGAACAATGATGACCTGTGGGTTTGATGACCAGCGTTGTGAAGTTGGCTTGATTATAGGTGACATTCATTCCTCTGCTACAGTGGACATATTGCATTTTGTTTTTTGTTGGCTTGTTTTGTTAATATCTGCTGGTATCTGTTCCTAAAGGTACTGGCACGAATGCCTGCTACATGGAAGAATTGAGGCACATTGATCTGGTGGAAGGTGATGAGGGGAGGATGTGTATTAACACTGAGTGGGGAGCCTTTGGCGATGATGGGTCACTAGAAGACATCAGAACTGAGTTTGACAAGGAGATTGACCGTGGATCCCTCAATCCTGGAAAACAACTGTAAGTGAGACTTTCATTTGCTTATTTAGTGGCACAAAATTATTGAGATTAATCTATAAACTCATAGTAGAGCAATCTCAGGATTAGGCAATTTAGTGAGGCAATTATAGGAAGCAGCCCTGTGAAGTCTGTCACATTTAAAACTATTCCACCTTGTGGTCTACAAACCATAGGCCAGGGGAAGCTTTGAGATCTTACTGAGGGATGGACAAAATGAAATATAACCCCCCTCCCCCGCCCCTGGACTCTTGCCCGTGGCTCAAGTGAATTGATCCAAAGCCTTTTTATTCTAAAGTTCTGCTCTTACACTGGCTGTCCCCACCATCACAGGTCTTCAGTAAGATTGGGCCTCATTCTTTTCCAGTCCAGAAGTTTCCAAGCAAATTCCCCTTTTTTCCCCTCTTCCCTCGCTGTGAACTTCCAACAGGTCTTGACTCCTTTCTTCCCTTAATACTTCAATAGGCCCAAATTCCCACCTCACCACACCCTTAACCTGTTAAAGTTTGGTTTACAGGCCCAAAAACTCAGGCACTTGCTGCTGTGCTTTGACTCCAATGAATTTAAATATCGTGTACTGTGAGATCTCAGTGAAACCAGTGATTTTTTTTTTTCTTCTTCTCCATCCCCCACACCACCTCTCTTCTCTCAGGTATATGGCTTATCTCACATAACTGTTTTTTCCCTTTCAAACTTCCTGCACCTTCAGCAGGCTCTTGGACCTTTGTCCCATGTAAATCACCTCTCTGCAGCAGGATGTGAGAATTTCGGTGAGTCTAAGGTTGGTGAAGGAGAACAAATCAAGTTGTACTTTGTCTGGCTCTAAGGTCTTTTAGCTTTTGATGTCTCTCTGATCTTCGGGCTGGACTTACAGCTTTCCTGCTGGAATTTATTGCTGCCTGCTGGCTGCTCTAAACTTGCCCAGCTGGTTATGACTCCCAGGAGAGACTGGGTGCAGCAGAGGATTTGGGTCATGGTTCGTAAAACAAATGTGGGCTGTCTGAACTGGGCAGAGGGAAGCAAGATAGCTCTGTTTTACTACCTGGTAATTAATTTGTTAAGATGGGGACTGCAGTAGGTGGAGGCACTGGAGCTATCTATGCTGATAATATACCCATTGAGTAGGGGAGCTAAGGGAGGTTTAGCACTGCATGTTTGTGAACCATAGAAAAGGAGGAGGGGACACTCCATCCACTGAAGTTTCGTTAGCACTTGTGAAATCACTGCCTGAGACACCATTGTATTCAGCATCATTTTTAGTCAGGAATATCTCTGATTCCCCGTACTGTAGCCTGGAAACCCCCTACCACAAAGCCATGCCTTTCCTCCCTTTCATTACTGTATGGTCTCTAAGTCTTTTGGTTCTCAGTACTGATCATGGTTTGGTCCAGATAGAATCCTATTGCTTGAGATTTTTCCTTGTAAACAAGTGTGCATACACCCACCCAAGTAGCTTTACTAGATGGGTGTGGATACAGCACCACATCCAGCCTGATTGTTCGAGAGTGTATTACTGGAATAGACTATTCATTCATTTTACTACCACCTTGGTAATAGCAATATTGTCAGGGTTGGTCGTTGATAAATAGTAATGGTTATAGTACTTTATTTCTGTCTTGGCATGTTCATTTTCCAGGCTTGTCTCAGTGATCACTGAAGGAGTCCCTTTTACAGTATTAAACAGCCCTATTACAGTACAATACTTGGTATAGAACGCTGGCTAATGTGCTAAAGTTAACCAGAATGACTCTTAAGTTATTTGGTTTAATATGGAAGAATGATATTTATAAATTCTTTTTGATAGTTGGCACTTAGTCTAGGCTTAAGAGGTTAGAGAAACATTTTGCATACTGCCATGCACTTGGAAGGGTTTAAACAACAGTTAAAAAGGGGAATGAAGAAGCACTTGTCTCTTTGCTAGAAGAGTACAGTGACAGTTTAGTAAATTCTGCCTCTGTCATTTTGTTTAAAGCTACTCAGATCAGTATTTGAACTGGATCACATAAAACCCAGTTAGTTTTCTCTTTACTTCAAAACTATCCTGTAGGCCATTGAAAAGGATAACTTCCCAGTGAGTCTGAGGTGCAGGATTTTGTCTGAGGGCTGGTCTGCTCTGCAATGTTACATCAGCACAGTTACATCTCTCATGGCTGTGAAAAATCCACACCCCTGAGAGATGTAGTTAAGTCAACCTAACCCCCAGTGTAAATGGCGCTCGGTCAGTGGAAGAATTCTGCCGCCTCTCGAGGAGGTGGATTACCTGCAGCAGCAGGAGAATTCCTCCCATCACTGTAGTAAGCATCTACACTGAAGCACTTCAGTGACGCAGCTGTAGCAGTGCAGCTGTAGCGTTTGAAGTGGAGACATAGCATGAGTTATGGATATCATTGTTGCTGATGTTGAATTTACTTGTCCGTTTCAGTTCAGTCTAATTTCCTGCATTCAGCCTGTATCACAACCTTGTGAAATTCTGTTTGCCACATCTTGTCTGAGGCAGCTAATTTAAAATAAAATCATATTAGCTTGTTCATTATCTTAATTATCATGCTGGTAAGGGTGGATGAGTAGACACTATGCCTGACCTTTTCATGACGATTTTGTGAGGTTCTGTTAGCACCCACTGCTGCTACTTTACCCTGAATCTTGTCTGAATCCTACACTTGCTTTTGTCGCAGCTTTGCTTCCAGTGCTTCTTATCCTCAATATCATCAGGTGTTACCATGTTGTGCTGACTGTTTCTTGTCAGCTCTAATTTAGTATTATTTCCTGCATTTAGAGTCCATAGTTAGCCAGCACTGCCTATCCTGAATCCTGATCCTCCTTGTCTGTTCTGCTGATGTGTTCGGATGTTGCCTTTGGAACTTCTGCTCTCGGTGGTGCTTGACATTTTTTGTCTTGTACAGTGTACACACACTGGATCATATATGCAACTGCATCCAAAAGTTAGGTGGGATCAGGTGATGAGTATGCACGAGTGCACTGAGTTGGGCGTCAGTAAGATTTTACCAAGTTGTGGTGGGGGACATGTCCCTTCCATAGACTAGCATAAATACCAGAGCACAGTGGAAAGTTCACAGTCAACATGTCATGTTACCGAAGCATCTTCAGATTTACATTCTGAACTGTTTTTGTGCATTTCAGTAAGAAGGGGAGATTAAGTTTATATGTAAAATGGGGTATTTGGTTACATTTATTACTTTGCCCTGACGGCTGCTGAAACCTCTGTGTAGCAGTGGCACTTGTCACTTTTCTTGAAAAGTGGCATCCTTATTTGAAAAGGAAAGAAACTAGTATGTTAGGCAGCACTGTCAGTCCTTTGGCTTTTCCTACTTGGTCTGTTGCAGAGCAGACAAGTGGATAAAGGCCTGAAACTAATATTTGTATGTAAGAAATTATTGAGTTTCCTTTTTGAATGTTCTCCAGTGACATGATTAGTGCTATTTTCAGAACTATTACTTGATGACTCTGAAATTCTCATTGTCATATGGTGGGGGCATTTATGTAAATAATGGTCCAGATTTTCAGCCAGGCGTTAGCGCAGCTTCTCTTCTAGCAAGACCAGTTCTACTCTTCCATGTATTTGCAGGTGCAGACCATACCACTAAGCATTATAAATCAAGTAGGTGACTTACAGATGCAAATCAGGTACTGTACTTAGTGACATCTAAGTGACAGAATTTCACCCACCATTATTTGCAGATGCGTTTTTGGCCTCTCTGAGGTTTCTCTGTATAATGAGGGCACTTTCCATTCATAACCCTGATCCTGTGTCTGTTGCATATTTGAATGATCTTAATTCAATAAATGATATTGCCAGAGTTGTAGCAAATAGCAGAATATGGTTTCCCCTCTTAGTAGAAAAGATGGGAGGTCGAAAAGCATCCAAGGTGACTCACTTCTGAACTTTAGATAAAAAGTCTAAATCTGAGAGTTCACTGTGAAAACTTTTAACTTGTGTGTTTTTGTTGTTGTTGTTGTTACAGGTTCGAGAAGATGGTCAGCGGACAGTACATGGGTGAGCTGGTCAGGCTTATCCTTGTAAAGATGGCCAAAGAGGGGCTACTGTTTGAGGGGAGAATCACTCCAGAGCTTTTAACCAAAGGAAAATTTGAAACGAAACATGTGTCTGCCATAGAAAAGTGAGCAACTCATTTCTTGCTTTCTTTCTCTTTTTTTCTTTCTTTCTGTGATTTGTAAAGGCATCAGCACATGTGCAGTTTTGTGGCCACCTCTTCCTTTTTTAATTCTTTGCTGCCCCTTTCTTATTTGGCAGTGGCTAGGAAAGTGGGATAAAATAATCTTGGTGGCTGCTGTGTGAACAAGGAGTTTCAGGGCAGACTCTTAGATGGCCTGTTGCAAACAGCCGCTTTCTGACTGCAGTGTGAACAAGTAGTGTGTCCAATAGCAGTGGACTATAAATGTACTTAGTCTTGCATCCCCCAACCTATTGGCTAATGTTCCTACACTTACAGAGTTCTGGGTCGCAATTGCCAAATGTGTAAAGTGAAGCTGGGACATTGATTTCAAATGAACCTAAAACTTAAGTATAAAATTAGATCCAGGACCTGATTCTTATTTACACGAGGGCCCCCTTTACACCACTCTGGGCAGTGTGAAGGGACCTTAAAGTTGGTTTAAAGGTAATTACATTCGCATCCACTTAAAAATCCATTTACGTTGCCAGAATGGTGTAAAGGGGACCTTAGTGTAAATGGGAATCAGACTTCAAATCTGTTCACCAACTTAATATGGGAGCTCCAGTTTACTAACATACTTTAACTCAAAGGGCATTTATTAATCTCATTGGGAGTTCAAGCACCACTGCCATCAATAGCTATGTGTGCCACCAATTGCCTGGTGCACTCCTCTATTTCCAAACAGAACCTTTTCCCAGACCTGACTACCCGAGTGAGTGGTTTGCTACCAGTGCCTCCTCTTGTTTGTGTTGGCATCGTGCATTTTTGACAGCATTTCTGGCAGTTTGCTTACTGTCTGTCATCCTTTCAGGAATGAGAGGTCAAAAATAGAAACTAGAAATACCGATGTGCTGATGCACTTTGCCATTCTAAACCACTGTGCTTTCTGGGGTAGGAATGATAGTGACGCATGGTCTGTCGGCATGCCTGTGGAGGTGTGAATATTTTTGAAGTGCTATCAAGTCCTGGCAGGTGATAGGTTTCAGTAGAAACACCAATCTCTACTATCTAGAACGTTGCAACTACCATGTATTCCACCGTGGTGTACCAGAAACATATTCTCCTACCATGTAATTAAACCTGTTAAGTGTTGCTTAGTGCATACCAGTAAATGTTTCTGACACCCTCTCCCATCTCCATATTATTGTCATGTAGAAAATAAATAAATGTGAAAAGTATACAGAGCATCCCATCCAGTAAACAATAATAAATATTACACTGACCTGTAAAATATGAGGTGTTGAATGTGACAATGTCAGCACCTTTTCAGTCGATACTTACGGCTTTCACTACTGATTTTTAAAATTTGTATTACTGTATAATACTCTCCTTGAGCCAAATTTTTAAAAATCTGTTTGATTTTTGGGTCTACAATTTTTGGTGCAATATTGTGGGAACAGTCAGTAATTTCTGCAACTTCTGTGGAGCCAACCCTCTTTCCCTACACACCTCTCTACATCCTATTCCATAAGCAACTCCACATTAAAAGTGAAAATGGATCCAACTTACATTCACATGCATGTATAGTCAATAGAAAGGTGAGTGAAGAGAATTAAGGTATTGTGGTGTTTAAAAACCATCATTGAGAACCACTGTAGAAAATTTCAGCAAAAAAGGTAAAAGTTTGACAAAGTTATAAAAATCTGAAAAACATGCTTTAGAATGAAAAATGCTTAGACACCTTTAGCTATAGCCATCTCTGTTTACCCTGGCGCTAATTCAGGTGACATTTAAAGCATGTGAGTATGGAATTACTCGTGTGTTCAAAGTTAGGCACATGCTTAAGTAGCTTGCTGAATGGTGGCCTCTGCTTATCATTCAAAATTGTGAATTAGTTTATAATTTAAAAAAGTCAACAAGGCATAAAGAAATTTAATTTCTCCAGGCTTGTGGAGGTGTACAGCTGAGATGCTTACTAGTTCCCTGGGGCAATTAACCAAAGGAACTTTAATGGCATTGCTGCTCTCTTTTTGCTTTGGAGGTGACAAATGACTGGCTTCCACAGGCTTCTCCATGTCTTTTTACCATCCTGCTCTTACATGTACATGCCATGTTATCAGGTAACACTTGGCAATAGCAATATAAATATTATTGTCCGCAGTTTTGGTTTGGCTTCACACCTGTTTGAATTATGGCAAAGTCACTAGAAAGTAGACTTGCTCAGACAATCTGGCACAGTGAACAAAATTGCTCCCTGTTGAAGGTGAATCTTATAAACTCATGTTAATTAAGACGTGATACACTTTCTGTCAAAAAATGTACTTGATGCCCAATGGCAAACAAATTTTGAGGTGATGAACAGCATTTTAAATATATATACGTGAGTAGAATAGTACTGACAGAACTGGTGCTAACAGAATTGTTGAAACTACATTGTACCACTGATAGAAATGATTTCATAGACTGTATATTTCCATTGGGCTTTACTGAAAAGCTCTATATTCTTAGCAAACATTATTTTGGCTTTACTCTCCCTTGTTTTGTACTTTGTGATTTTGTAGTCCAGTTAATAGAGAGATTGACGTGGGCTGATATTGCCCTCAACTGCTTTTTCTAAGACCCTTCTCAGACTCTCAGAACATTGTCATATGGCAAAGCACCTGACATCAAATCATGTTACTTAATTATGCATTTTATAATTTAATATTAAAGAGTTCACTGTTTAAATTCCTGTCTGTAGAAGCAAAGAAGGTCTGAATAAAGCCAAAGAAATTTTGACACGTCTTGGGGTAGAACCATCCCATGAAGACTGCATTGCTGTCCAGCACGTCTGTACAATTGTTTCATTCCGTTCTGCTAATCTGGTGGCTAGTACTCTGGGCGCGATTCTGAATCAATTGCGTGATAATAAAGGCGTAACCAGGCTGCGCACCACGGTGGGTGTGGATGGTTCCCTTTACAAGATGCATCCACAGTAAGTCCTGCTGTTTCTATAATTAACATTTGGCATCTGTTAGGATTCATCTTTTGCAAAGGTCAGACATGTAATATGAGGCCAGCATCTTGACATGCAGTCACGAATGAGATAAGGAAACAGAAGTTGTGTGCGCGCATATGTATATTGAGAAGTAAAAATCTCTATGGAGAAATGTTGTTGCCTATAACTGTAGGACTACATTGGTAATTCAAAGGAGCCTAAGGGAAGTAGGTAACCAACTCTCATTGAAAGTAATTGGGGTTTGGATGCCTGACTCCCTTATGTGCCTTTGAAAGTCCCAGCTGTAAAGGACAATTTATTTGATCAACAATACAGTTAAATATCCAAAGACTGTACTTTTGTGCCTATGGACTGGGCTCTGAGGAGGAAACCCCAGTAATAGAATGTTATTCCTTATTACCCGTTTAAACTGAATTGTTTTGAAAATGACTTTGATAACCCCATTTCTCCAGTCTTCCCTTGCTTATACTTGGAAGTTAGAAGGAAAAAATAGTGTCTGCCTTTCCTTGTCCTTATAAAAGCAGCTTATTTGTTTCTCTGTTTCTAAGCTGCATTTTTATAATGTACTAGTTCAGATTGATGTAAACTTCATAGAGGAGGCAGTCTTATTTTTTTAATGTGTATCAAAGTTACCATGTAGCTTGTTTACAGTCACTTGAAGATATTCTAGTTCTAAAAATTAAACCAATGACCAAAGGCTTTGGTCCTGCAGACACTTACCTGTGAAGTCATTGGGTTAGAGTTAAGCATGTGCATAAGTGTTTGCAGGATCAGCACCAAACCCACAAAACTGACAGAAATAACAAGGGTACAGGCATGATTTCTTTAGTTTCCTTCATGTGCAGAGGCTAGAATGTTTTTCATAATGAGGTGATCTGTTTCATAAATTAGTTCAAAATTAGTCCTAACAAATGGTTTTACTCTACTCTGTAGTACCATTGTTATCACACATCAGAATTTTGGTGTACACAAAAGCTGGAAGCGTGTACTACCTCTAATGAACAGTATCTAGTTGGAAAAGTTAGTTACTTAAAATATTTTGATACTGCTTTGGGAGTGGAGCATATAATATAGATATATTGTAGATGGAACATAAAGGAGAAGAATAAATATTTTGTGTGGAGTATTTTTGGAAGAAACAAAAATGTTTGCATTTCTTAAATCTTTTCGTGGAAATTTTCTGGTATTTTGGTGAATATTTTTAAAAATTTTTTTTGTTCAAAATGAAAATATTCCCTGAAAATGTTTATAGGAAAAACACCATTATTTTTATCACCTCTACTAGATATCAGGTATCTAGTGCATGCTGTTTGTTTATTCTGTTGTTTTTAATTTGTAAGCTGATATTTTGAGCTTTTAAATTAATTTTTATATGTTTCCCCTTAAGTATTAAAAAGAAAAATCAAGAATATTGTGATTCCAGCTAAAAGGAATCTGCAATAACATAAGAGATGCCATAGTGGCTCACACCGTAGGGTGATCCAGTTTGACCCTGATATGTCCTCTTAAGAGGATGATATTCTGAGAGTTTTTTCCATGGCTTTTGCTAGGATTTTATCTGAATTCAGGGAAAAAATCTGTCTGTCAGATGAATACTTTTCCACTCTACCCTTTCGTCATGATGATTCCTTTTACATGGGAAGACATACTTCAGCTTGTATGATATGAGGAAAGCACTGCCCAAGGAGGTTTGGGGCTGGTGCATGCTTGGTTGGGACACTTGCAAGGAAAAACTCATTGTGCAGCAGAAAACAGGGACTGGAAAATTTCAAAGACAGAAAAGCTAACCTATTTCCCATGCTCCTTTCATGTTTTATAGCCAGTGATGACCAGTGCAGATTTTTGAGCTGACCAGAGAGAGATTACGGTTTTACAATTTTCTCTTACAGATATGCCAGACGCTTACAGAAAACAACGAGGCGATTAGTTCCTGACTCTGACGTGCGATTCCTTCTGTCTGAGAGTGGCAGTGGAAAGGGTGCTGCAATGGTCACAGCAGTAGCATACAGGTTGTCTGAGCAGCACAGGCTGATAGATGAGACTCTGGCTGAATTCAAGCTTACTCATGAGCAGCTGTTGCAGATTAAAAAAAGGATGCGATCAGAAATAGAAGCTGGGCTGAGGAAGAAAACTCATGAAAATGCAAAAGTAAAAATGCTGCCTACCTTTGTTCGCAGCACACCAGATGGAACAGGTAGTTTCATTATAATTGATGCAAGAGCAGCATGGTAAATACTAGGGCTGTTGATTAATTGCAGTTAACTCAAAAAATAATCACGATTTAAAAAAAAACAGTAGAATACCATTTGAAATGTATTACATGTTTTTGATGTTTTTCTACATTTTTAAATATATTGATTTCAGTTAGACCACAATATACAAAGTTGACAGTGCTCACTTTATATTATTATTTTTATTACAAATGTTTGCACTGTAAAAATGGCAAACAAAAAGATAGTATTTTTCAGTTCACCTCATACAAGTACTGTAGTGCAATCTCTTTATTGTGAAAGTGCAACTTACAAATGTAGGGGTTTTTTTTTGTTACATAACTGCACTCAAAAACAAAACAATGTAAAACTTTAGAGTCTACAAGTCCACTCAGTTCTACTTCTTGTTCAGCCAATCGCTAAGACAAACAATTTGTTTACATTTACGGGAGAGATTGTTGACAGCTTCTTGTTTACATGTCACCTGACAGTGAGAACAGGTGTTCGCATGGCACTTTTGTAGCTGGCATTGCAAGGTATTTACGTGCCAGATATGCTAAACATTCGTATGCCCCTTCATGCTTTGGCCACCATTCCAGAGGACATGCTTCCATGCTGATGACGCTCGTTAAAAAAATAATGCGTTAATTAAATTTGTGACTGAACTCCTTGGGGGAGAATTGTATGTCTTCGCCTCTGTTTTACCTGCATTCTGCCATATATTTCATGTTATAGCAGTCTCGGATGATGACCCAGCACATATTGTTCGTTTTAAGAACACTTTCACTGCAGATTTGACAAAACACAAAGAAGGTACCGATGCGAGATTTCTAAAGATAGCTACATCACTCGACCCAAGGTTTTAGAATCTGAAGTGCCTTCCAAATCTGAGAGGGATGAGGTGCAGAGTATACTTTCAGAAGTCTTAAAAGAGCAACACACTGATGCGGAAATTACAGAACCCGAACCACCAAAAAAGAAAATCAACCTTCTGCTGGTGGCATCTGACTCAGATGATGAAAATAAACATGCGTCGGTCTGCACTGCTTTGGATGGTTATCGAGCAGAATCCGTTATCAGCATGGATGCATGTCCTCTGGAATGGTGGTTGAAGCACGAAGAGACATATGAATCTTTAGTGCATCTGGCACATAAATATCTTGCAACACCGGCTACAACAGTGCCATGCGAATACCTGTTCTCACTTTCAGGTGACATTGCAAACAAGAAGCGGGCAGCATTATCACCTGCACATGTAAACAAACTTGTTTGTCTGA
Source organism: Emys orbicularis (assembly GCF_028017835.1). Lineage (NCBI taxonomy): Eukaryota > Metazoa > Chordata > Testudines > Emydidae > Emys > Emys orbicularis. The sequence goes on along the minus strand of NC_088689.1, from coordinate 44,845,093 downwards.
GCGATTGGTTGAACAAGAAATAGGACTGAGTGAACTTGTAGGCTCTAAAGTTTTACATTGTTTTATTTTTGAATGACGTTTTTTTTTTGTACATAATTCTACATTTGTAAGTTCAACTTTCATAATAAAGAGATTGCACTACAGTACTTGTAAAATTGAAAAATATTATTTCTTTTGGTTTTTACAGTGCAAATATTTATAGTAAAAAATAAATATAAAGTGCGCACTGTACACTGTATTTTGTGTTGTAATTGAAATCAATATATTTGAAAATGTAGAAAATATCCAAAACTATTTAAATAAATGGTATTCTATTATTATTTAACAGTGCAATTAATCACATAATTAATTTTTTTAATCGCTTGACAGCCTTAGTAAAGCCCTACATAGCAGACTGTACTTCCAGCCAAGCAGGACGCTGTGGTGCAAGAAAATAAAAAATATAAACTTGGAGCTGAAATGCTAGTTTGTAATTTAATGAATTGGATCCAGCTAATGGATTTGTGTCTGGAGTAGAGTCTGTGTTCACTACAAAACTCTTAAACCACCAAAAAGAGGAAATTCTGAGTCAAGGCTATAATTCCTCTTTTAACACATCTTCTGTAAGTTAGAGTGGCAGTTGTGAGTCTATACATAAATATAAATGCAGCTCCCTGCCCCACTGCTTTCCACTAGTTGAGAGCTTACAGGTACCTTTGCCTCATCTAGTACTTGGTGCAAAATCTGTAAGTCAGTGGGAGTGTTTCAGAGAGCTTTGAATCCAGTTCATGAAAAGTGGCTGGTTCCATTCTCATCGCTCCTATATAGAGGTAGGGTTACCAGATAGTAACTGTGAAAAAACAGGACGGGGGGTGGGAGGTAATAGGCGCCTATATAAGAAAAAGTCCCCAAAAACGGGTCTGTCCCTCTAAAAACAGGACATCTGGTCACCCTATATATAGGAATAGATACCTCAACCAGTAGAGGCAGCCTCATGCTTTCTCTTGTCTTCCATACACAGCAGAGAGAGAATGGCCACTCCCTTTTCTTCTTCCCTCACCTCCCAATGCCTGTCTCAAGTACTTGTACTGCTTAAGACCACACTCTGCAGTTGCTGAAGCAGGAACATAGCACCATCTGCTGGCTTCCTGGAGAATCCTTCCCTTTTTAGAGAATGTGTAGTTGAGTTGAGCATGTGCAGTGGCAAAGACCACCCAGTCGTTGTTGTCTTTTGAAGGAGCGGCAGCTATGTGGCAATGTATTTCTTCTGTTCTTTTCAATAAGCAGGGAGAAGGCTTAGAATGAACATGAAAAATCTTTAAAGCCTTCAGATGATAGAGAGAACTTTCAGAGCATTATGCCAAAACGCCTGCTTGAAAAATGAAAAATGGACACCTGCCTACGCTTTGTTTCTGTGTTCCTAAAATGTATAAATATTTTGTTACAGAGAATGGAGATTTTCTGGCTCTCGATCTGGGAGGAACAAACTTCAGAGTTTTGCTTGTGAAGATACGTAGTGGTAAAAGGAGAACAGTTGAAATGCACAATAAAATATATGCTATTCCTATAGAGGTCATGCAGGGTACTGGAGAAGAAGTGAGCATTTCTATTTCTTTTTAGCGTTATCACTTATTTTCAAAGAATGTATAAATATATATTTAAATAAATATGACTAATTGTAATAATGTTTATATATTTCTTTTTTAAGCTGTTTGATCACATTGTTAGCTGTATCTCAGACTTCCTGGATTACATGGGAATAAAAGGCGCACGACTTCCCCTTGGCTTTACATTTTCCTTCCCTTGCAAGCAGACCAGTTTAGATGCTGTAAGTTTTTTATAATATCTTGTATCTTTTGAATCTGTCCTTTAGTGCTTCTTCTGGGCCTGATTCTCCACCCTCACACAGGCTACATAATACTTACTCACATGAGTAGTTCTATTAAAGGTTGTGTGAGTAAGTCTGTGGAAAGAGTTGCAGAATTATGTGCCTTGAATGTAATATTGACTTCTATAGTAGGGTAACCTTTTTCTATTCAACACTGTTTTAGAAAGATGGCTTTCTCTACCACATTTTCATCTAGAATTCAACATCTACCGCTTGTGGTTACATTCTGGGCAGTAGCATTCTTTCCCTGTAATGTGATTTTTCTTTGGCTAAGGTTGTAGCATCTTCAAAGTGCAAATGGTCCTTTCTCTGGGCCAATGGCACCCCCTATTTCACTTTTTGTCTTGCATTTTCAGAGTTGAGCAGAATATGGAATGATTTAATTAGCAGATTTGCTTTTTAATTCTGGAGATTTTGTCATTCAATTAGAATTCGTTGCTTTATTCCAAATTAAAAAGCCGATGCAAATTTTGAAGACACAAAGAGACCTTCTCTCTAAATGTAGCTTCACAGTAAAATATTTGAAATTTGGAATAAGTAGAAAATATATATAACATTCCTATTGAAAATAAGAGTAATATTCATATGTAAAGGAGCGCACCAATAATAGGTGCCCCATGACTCCTTTTGAATCTTTGAGACTTTTTTTCACTTTAAAGTGCATACTTTACAGTTTGTAAAGTGAGTATTTGTCTATGTCAGGTAGGCATTTTTAACATTAAAAACAAAACCATACCATGGTGAGCTCTGTCCAGAAACTATGGTTGAGGGTGAACCACCTACAATATCAGGAAATAGAATTAATCACCTTCAGCTTGAAAAATGGTCCTTTTACCAAATGAGTTTAAAAGAGCTGTTCCAGCCAGGAGAGGGAACCTGAGCATGACTGAAATACACAGTATATGATGTTCAGTAGAGGGTTGTGGTACATTCCTATACTTGTGTTGTATTTTCCCAGAGAACGCTGGAGATGCTCTTCCTTGTTTCAGCGCTCCATATCTGTGGTTCACAGGTGTACAATCCAACAACTGGGTTCCAATCTGTAAGAGTCATGGTCATGTCTGTGAGATCACCACTGCCATCTGCATATAATGTGGCATCAGGGTTAGAATGTACAACCTCTCACAGTGGAACACTGTTGTTTTGAGCCATGGGTTTAACTGCAGTTTGAAACAGATATGCTCGATATGTATGTGCTTTTATGTATGTGTCTGTATTCAGTCTTTTAAACCTGTGTACGTGTTTCAGAATGGGTTTTTAAAAACTCTCTTACGTTCTAATGAAAGACATACTCAGAAACGTAGTAATGAAAATTTCTTCTTTTTAGGGTATCCTCCTCAACTGGACCAAAGGCTTTAAAACGACAGATTGTGAAGGAGAGGATGTCGTGTATTTGCTTAGGGAAGGAATTAGAAGGCGAGAGGTGACATTTCAGTATTTCATTATTTTCTTGAATGTATTTGTTAACTTGATTGTGTGTGATAGAATTCTTATGCCTCTGGCATTCTGTCACTGATGAATTTGGATGCACTTTGCTTTTGTATTTACACAAATGGTACACATCTTACAAAGGGGCTAGGAAATACACAAAAGAAAGATTCTTGCCAAACAAAACCACTTGTTTCTCCATGCTTGGTTGCTTTGTGGGGATAGCGTATGTGGAGTCCAGTTGGTATGTAGGAGCTATGAGGGGATGGAGCATGCTCAGTGCAGATGGAATCTTCAGGGAATTTATTTGTCAAACTTTAACACATCTCTACTGAGCATGTGTGAACTGACATTTTTCAGAGGCTTGTAATTTGGCCAAATTTAGGTGAGTTTTCATTGGGATGATAAAAGGCACATCCCTGACACCAAGGCAATACCCCTGTCAAATTTCAGGTCTCTGCTCCAAAGAATGGAGATACTAGAGTTTCTCAACAAAATGCTTGTAAGAGTTTTTTTGTTTTTTTACTAGGCAAAACAACATATTTTTCCCTATTGTATTCTTGGAAATGGCAGAACTTTTCTAGGAAAAATTTTCCAGAACAATTCAGCCTGAGACAACCGGCAGGCATGGAAAGTTTCAGCCTGCATGCTTTAAGCTTGACACAGTTACAAACAACTGAAAAGAGGGTCTTATAATGAAAAGCCTTGAGCAACATTCACTATATGACTGCCTATAGAGTGTGTGAGTGAGTGTGTGTATGAATAGTGAGTGTTATCCCTATATAAGAAGTTAATATTAAAAATGTCCTAACCTAAATTGGTATTTGCACTGCAATAAAGTAGTATAATGTACAGCTCCAGCACAGTATACCAGTAAGTCATGATACCTGCATGCAAATTATATTACTACTTGTTTTAAAAGAAAAAATCTTTTGACTCTTGAATATTAAGTTTATATTTTTATTCATTTGTACTCAACACATTTTAGACAGTTGGTTAATTCCTTGCAGTCTAACAAACATTGCAAGGGTTGGTTTGATATATTGCAAACAAAGCAATACTTTTTCTATAGAAATATTTTTTTTTCTTCAAAGGAATTTGACTTAGATGTTGTGGCAGTGGTGAATGATACAGTTGGCACTATGATGACTTGTGCATATGAAGATCCAAATTGTGAAATAGGACTCATTGTGGGTAGGCATTAATTACTTTTTATTTTATTTCAACTGTAGTATATCCTTATAAACAAATAATTTTGTTCAATTAAGACTATTAGGATACACGATCGGCTGTGTTTCCTCTAATTCCTATTGTTAACTAAGCCTGTATTTGGGATCTTTGTGGAGTTTCTTCAAACCTGACTTAACATTTCTTCTTATGATGAATAGGATAATAGTTTCTTTGAAAAGTGTAATTTGAATCCATCCGATAGTTTTAAAACCTAGACCTGGATATATATATATATATTAATTAACAGGAGAAATGTGCTGTTTCCCCCATTACTATTTTTTGCCAGTTTCATTTTGATACAGAGAATACACAAGTGAAATACAGCATTTGACTAATAGACATTCCCCAGAGCCATCTATTTAAGTCAGTTAGGTGGAAAAAAAATCAACATATATATTCTTTTTGTTTGATCATTAGAAATATTGTCTAATAAATATGAACCGATACTGAATATTTTCACTTGAAAATCAATCTGTTTCACAGAATTAATGCAAAAGTGAGCATATAAAGTTGCCAGTATCTGGTTACCCATTAGTTTATTCTGTAATATGTATCCCTAATTCACTAGTATGATGACCCACATCTTGCCTTGATCATGTGGTCTGCCCAAGACAGACTTGTAAAGCAAAGCACACCAAATGAAACCTGCACAACACCTTCAAAAGATGAGCCTGGGAGCTTAAATTCACAACTTTGCTAGACACTAAAAATCATGGACTGAATAAAGACACTGGAATTATGGTTTATAACAACAATCTATAACCCACTAATAACCCCCCCACACACACACTAGCTGTCTTCCCCATCCCCCGCCTTTTCCCCTAAATGCCACTAAATGGTTTCAGTCCTATATCCTTGTGTGAATCCAGATAGTGCCAGGTCTAAAATATCAGATTAAGTTAGATGGGCTTGCAGTTGGCCTTTATCTAGCATCTCTATTAGCTTGCTCAGGAAGAGGAGGTTTGATACTGGACATTAGTAGGCTAGAACTGATTAGAATTAGTATCCAGGATGAGTTTCTTCAGTGTTGGTTGGACTATGGGGCAGCATAATGTAATTAACTCATTCCATCTGTGTTAATACAGTCCCATCTGCCAATCAGATTACGTCCTCTGTCAAGTCATTCTGTAATGTATAGTAAAATATGTGGTTGAATGTACAGTAAAATGTGTGGTTTCCAGAACTAGAAATGGACAGACCTGTAGGGCAGGTTTCTTTCAATATTGATATGACCTTTTGAGCTTCCATATATGTCTGGTGTTGCCAATTTGATTGTTTAATATGGAAACTAATATGGGTTGCAATCACAAGATAGATACTCTTTGCAGGTGGAAGCTTTTGGAGAGTGGAGCTTTATGGGAGAATAGGGTGGAACTGCCTCTCAATTGCTTTCGGAACTACGATTGTTTTCTTTAAAAAAAAAAAAAAAATCAAGAAATGGTCAGTAATATGATAGAGGAAAAAAAGATGATTCACACAATAAAAGAGTGCAATGAGGCTAGGAGAATTATAAAATCTCAGTGGGTCATGCAGACCCATAGAAAGATTGTTTAGAAGAATCAGAGACAAATTATTAATATATTTAGAGTTATGCAGGTCAAGTTTAATATTGTGATTTTTGGCAGGCTAACTAGAGAGAAAATGGAAACATTAACACATAGCGTTCTCTTGTATGGGATTTATGGCATATTGTATTCTATGAGCATCAGTAAAACATTACCACATGTGAAATGGGTTTCTTTTTTGTTTCGCTGAGCAGTGGGCTTTTTTTGAAAATATGCCTTTTTCTCTTCTTTCTCAAATTAGAATTGGACAGCAATATGGAGGGGTTGCAGCTACAGAATAATTGAACAGTTAGCCATTAACATTGGCAGGTGTACAATCCCTGTATTTTTCTTTTGTTTTTAAATTTAGATGGATGTCAGAACTTTGGAAAAATATCCTAATATTAGGCCGAATACTGAGGTCCTTATTCAGGCAAGATTCTTATTGAACCCAGTGGGAGTTTTGGCTTAGTGAGTCAAAGCTAACTAATAACTTCAGGATTGCGATTTTGGTTTCAGATGCACATTAATTAGAGTTGCATGTTAATCTTCTGTCAGATATTGTGCTGCTTCCCTCTTGTATTAAAAATTCTTAGGAAGTACTAGCCCAATTGGAATTGAAGAGCCCAGGTTCATCTGCTGCTAACTGTGCCCTGTACTGAACAAAGCGTGCTCCTCTCCGCCTTCCCATAGGCAATTCAGCCCTGGCCAGCCGGAGACTTCTTGCAGAGGAGGCACTGCCTGGGTAATATCCCTGCACCTCACTGTACCAGCGAGGGGATTATTTAGTTCCATCTCTTTATAAGTACTGAAGATTTATCATTATTACAATATGAAATTATTTTATAAATATGAAAAAACAGGTGAAAAAGCCCATAAGGGGTTCTCATGCTTGTTCTGGTATTTTTTTAATTTTTTTTTAAATCTGTTTATTCACTTGTTTTAGGCACTGGCAGCAATGCATGTTACATGGAGGAAATGAGAAATGTAGAGATGGTAGAGGGAGATCAAGGACGAATGTGTGTGAACATGGAATGGGGTGCGTTTGGAGACAATGGATGCCTGGATGACATCAGGACAATTTATGACAAAGCTGTCGATGATTATTCGTTAAATGCTGGAAAACAAAGGTATTTAATACTGAAATCTAGCAAGAAATCTGATGCAAAATTTATGGAATACTGATGTGCTAGGAATAAGTGATATTGCCTTCAACTGATTTTAAAAGTGGTGTAATTAGATCTCCATTTACGGAAAATGGAGGGATTAAGAGGACATAATAGTTTGCACCATCACTGTCCCCTGTTGGAGCTCCCTTGTTCCTGATTTCCCAGATGGATGACTTTCTCCATCTCTGACAGGTCAAGTGGTTGCAGTCTTTTCTCTAATGTCAACTCTGCGGTGGTCATCCTTGTCTTTGTCACCTCCAAGCTGTTAAACTGCACCGCACTTTGCTTGGGACTACCTTCTCACGATCATCTGGAAATTTCAGCTACCTGAGAATGCAGCTGTCTGCTTTCTAAGTGCGGTGAGCTGTTACATGTCCAGAACATCAGCTCAGAATGCTGTACTGGCCTCTTATTTGTGACCAGTTTAAATTAAAGGTTTTGGTGAGAACTTGGAAGGGGGAGTAGGCTTTGAAACTCTTAGTGCATGGTAGCAGAGTCTGCACAATGAGTTAACACGTGGCAAGCTAGTGCGCTTGCGATTCACGCTGCAGCTTGCTGCACATTAACTTGCTGTGTACACAAGCCATCATATAAATATATTTATAAAAATAATGATTGAAGTGTAAAAACACACGAGGAATACAGAGAAGGTGGCAGACTGCTTGGGAAGCTCCAAAATGTGAGGGTACAATTTGAAGTCCATAAAGGATCAGGCACTGAGGAAGCTGGAAAACGCTTTTTTGCAATGACAGCAAAGTGAGCATGGAATGAACTTCCAAAGGAGTATATAATTCAGAGAGAGTTAGGCACTTAGGCCATTTATAGGATACAAGACTGTTCATGGACCTAATTGGACTATACGGCCCCCTTCCAATGTGAAATGTTACTTTGTACCTAGGTTGGATAGAGGAGCCAGTAAAATCTCAGATTTGCACAAAGGACTGAGAAAGACACTATAATGTAGTGAATTATTAATTAAACAAAAAAAAGCGAAATGTACCTTGCAGTGAATTAACAGATGTGGAGCCTGGAGTACTGTGTATAATTCTGGTCACCCATGTTAAAGAAAGATAAATTCAGACTAGAACAGCTGCAGAGAAGGGCTGCTAGGATGATCATGGGAATGGAGAGTATTCTACAAGAGGAGACTGGGCAGTATGTTTATAAAGCAAATGAAAGTGTGATTGTAGCACAAGTAAATATACCAGTGCTAATCTAGCTAGCATGGGTAACAATCATAGTGAAGACTTGGTGGCACAGGCTTCTGCATGGGCTAGCAACCTGAGTACATACCCAGGGTCCCCAGTGCACTGGTGCTGTGGGAGCTAACCCATGCTGAGGCCTGTGCTGCCATGGCTTCACTACTGTTGTTACTGATAATAGCTGGAGTAAAGGTAGCGTCGGTATACTCACACCCCATCACACCTTTGTTTGCTGTGTAGACTTACCCTGTAAGAGGTTGGCTTGTTTAGCCAAGTACAACAAAGGCTGAGAGAGAGGATATGATTGCTCTCTATAAATACACAAGGGGTAGGGTGTAAACACCAAGGAGGGAGAAGAGCTATTTAAGCTAAAGGCCAATGTTGGCACAAAAACAAATGGGTATAAATTGGCCATGAACAAATGTAGACTGGAAATTTGAAGATGGTTTCTAACTGTGAGAAGAATGAGGTTCTGGAACAGCCTCCCAATAGGACTAGTGCGGGCAAATAACATAACTAATTTTGAGGCAGAGCTTGATAAATTTATGAATGGGATTATATGATGAGATAGCATGGGAGTGGCCTTCCAGGAGGTCCCATCCAGTGCTATGTCCTGTGTTCCTATGTTTAGTTTTAATTATTAAAATAATACTTCATCCTAAACCAGTAAATGTTCATTTAGAAATGTTTATCAATGTCCATCACTGAGCACCTGATAGCAATAAAAATGATGTTACAAATCGAGAGATGTATATCAGATCCCCTGCATTTTAAAAGAAAAGTTTATTAATATGGGACCTCAGTACTCCATTGTCTCTGTTACTGTATTACTGCTGAGAAATGGGAATTGACCACTGACTTCTGTGTTTGTATATGAACAAAGTGTGAATTAGCAAAATTCTAACAAATTAGTAATTGTCAAATATATTAAACGTTTGAGAATCATGTTAGCAATTCAACAATAGCTAGGAGAGCTAACAGGAATTGTCGTACTCACGTCTGGGGGCAAAATTGACAGCTAGTTACAGGAGCTGGGCAAAGAGAGTTGGTAAGCATAGATTCCAATAGTATACAGTATTTGAGTTTGTATAACACCTTTCATCTCAAGAACATAACATGATTTGAGTACACCTAATTACACTTCACAACACCCGTGTGAAGGATGAGGATAAATTAAATACTGCTCTGGCTGCGTGTATATCCAAAGAAAGGGGGATCAAATTTAATACAAAAGTTTCCTCAGAGAATTCAGTTATTCCTTTTCAAGGTCTGTCACAACTGTTTATTGTAAACAGCTAAGATATTATTAAAGAGCTAGTTTAGGACAGAGATGCTCAAACTCTGCCCAGTTGAGCATGATCTTAGCAACTTGGCCGGAATTCTAAGGCGGCAAAGATAATATGGATAAAATGGAACACATTGCATTTTCCATAATCTTTAGTATAGAGGCATGTCCTTGAGAAATTGCAAGTCCCAACATGCAATGTTTGGATCAAGATGTGTTGGGTTTCTTTTAACTCAATGATTTGTTATGCATTTTGGCACATTTACTGTTGCCTCCACATCTGGACACATGCAACAGATTAAGTGCAGCAAGACATTGAAATAAAATCTTCAATGATACAATATAAATAGCCCTACTCTCTGTACTGATGAATTCATCCAAAATGAAACCAATAAGGAATGGTAAGTAAGCTATACTCCTTATTTATAAATACTTATGAACACGTAATATTACTTTTACCACTGTTCATGCACTTACTTTTTTCAGTGTGTTACCCAGTAGTTTCTGCTCTTTGTAGAACTCCTCTATGAAAAAAGGCCAAGCTCCAGGGACTGAAACTCAGCTCTAAACGCACATTGTCTGTGTAACCTACCAACACCGAGGCAGCTCCATTTAATGTTCTAAGACTCCAGTTATGAGACAGTGACCAAACTCTTCACTACTGTTCGGCATATCCATGTAAACAAGCTGGATTATTTATAAATAACGTTCTGTCTGAACTGTACCATTGTCTTTAATTCCAGGTATGAGAAAATGATTAGTGGAATGTACCTGGGAGAAATCGTTCGCAATATTCTGATTGACTTCACTAAAAGGGGATTCCTGTTTAGAGGTCAAATTTCAGAGTCGCTGAAGACCAGAGGTATCTTTGAAACCAAGTTCCTTTCACAGATTGAGAGGTAAGATTGACGCCCAGTAGAATTGCTCCAGTTGAAATAGTGCATGTCTAATTTAGTACTGGTGTTTGAGGGGAGGAAACATCTAGGAGTGCAGTTCAACTCTGCTTGTCATTGGAAGGTACCTGTACTATGATCTTCATTAAAGAGCGATGAATATCAGCAGATCGAATTTTTCTAGAATTAAACTGTGATAAATTATACCACAAGTGTCCTCATTAACTAAATCTGAGCAACTGCTTGGCATTCAATTCTTATTGAAGCACACACTGGTTTGTAAACTGTAAGGCCCTGCTTTTGCAAACATTCACGTGTGTGTTTAATTTTATTTGAGTAGCCTTACTGAATTCAGTATCCCATCTTGCATGAGTAAAATTGACCCCATGGCAAGTGTTTGCAGGATCAAGGCCTAAATTGTGTAGCTCTCAGATTCTTTGATGTCAAAACTTATACACATTGGTAACTGTTAAATGGCACAAATGTCAGTGGTCGTGGATAGCCTTACATATTTGACCTATATCTTTTGTGAATATTTATGTAAGGTAGATGTTACTATTTTCCTTTTTGTACTCTAGTGAGATTCAGGCTAATTGCCTCAGCTCGCAAAATTTTAAACTGTTTAACTTGCCCTTATAACATACGTTTAAAGCTTAAGCATGTGTTTTGGCTTCTTTTACCTTTTCTGAAAGTAAGATCCTCTAGGAATTTAGGAATTCTAACATTTATAAAATGCAACATTTTCCTTTTTAAGTGTCATATAGTAGTTTTACCTGTCCAACTGAATGTGCACATGATAACCCGGAAGGAAAAAAAAGATTCATGCCAGATTAGCAAAACTATTTATAGAGCACAATAATGAAATGGGAAGTTCACTTAGAACTATATGACTTACATAGGGAAATAATGGGATCAGAAATCAGGAAACAGAAAAATGATTTTGTGCTCAAATACTTCTGTAAATACGAGGGAAAATATTTTGTTTTTATCTGTACCGGAGGCCTATAAAGGCTGCAAGAAGAATTCTTTAGAATGTCTTCTCAGTTCATAGGAGTATTTCCAACTAAGGCCATGTCAACACTACCTCTTATGTCGGCAAAACATATGTTGCTCAGGGGTGTGAAAAAAACACCGTCCTGAGTGATGTAAGTTACGCCAGCATAAATGGTAGTGTGCACAGCGCTATGTCGGCCCAGGAGAACTTTTCTCGCTGATATAGCTATTGCTGCTCGTAGGAGATGCTGTAACTATGTTGACGGGAGTGCTCTCTAGTCGGCATAGTATGGCTACACGAGAGATCTTACAGTGGAACAGCAGCATCGGTACAGCTGCCGCTGTAAGCTCTCTAGTTTAGACATAGCCTGAGTCATAGTGATAGTAATCAAAGATGTTTTTGCTGTTTCATTTTATTGTTTGTATGTTTAAAAACAAAAACAATCAATTTCCTTGTTCTTATTGAATACATACAGTAGTATGTAGTAGTAGAGAGATAATTATTAAGCTATACTAGCAATAGCTACTCATTGATTATTTGTATTGTACTATTAGTACCAAGATAGTATATTGTAAAGTAATTTAAAGGCCATTTGATGTTTCAAGGAAAAGCCTAGTATAATAACAGGTTTCAGAGTAGCAGCCGTGTTAGTCTGTATCCGCAAAAAGAACAGGAGTACTTGTGGCACCTTAGAGACTAACAAATTTATTAGAGCATAAGCTTTCGTGGGCTACAGCCCACTTCTTCGGATGCATATGCATCCGAAGAAGTGGGTAGTCTCTAAGGTGCCATAAGTACTCCTGTTCTTTTTCCTAGTATAATAGAGACTTATAAATACTTTTCTCATGGAAATATCCTTTAGAACAAATGATGAGGGAAGAGACATGCAAAAAAAATCCAGTCTGTTGAACCAATATTACTTCTAAATAGAACATGTTTCAGTGTTTGCCGTGACTCTTTATATGATGATTGATGCTTGAATGCAGCAGCATAGGGTGGAGAAATGAGCTCAAGATTGTGAGACACTCTCGTGAGTCCTAACCTGGCTCCAACAGCAAATATTTGCTAGATGTGCCTATGATGATTTGGGGATTCACCCAGACCAGTAAGAGGCTCTGTCATCCCTGCTCTGTAACCTTGGGTACCTCTGTATTAATGTAGCTATGATTCAGAGCCTTGACACCAGCAGCATGCCCATAGCACAGTGGTCTCATCCTGGCTTCCACCGGCCCAGTTACTCTTTGCAGAGTGACACCAACGATTCTTCTGGTCCTGAGTCTCCCCAAAACTGTCTCCCCCGCAGTGTCCTGTCCCTCTTACTGGGTGCTCACAAAGGTAACACAAAGTTTGCGGCCTCTGAAGAGCCAGTACACACAACAGCTTGTTAGCCGAGCTGGGTTTATACACACACTGAGATAGCTTGTAGTAAAACTGAGAATAAGTTTATTAACAAAGAACATGGATTTAAGTGCTTTCAAGTAAGAGCGAAAGATAGCAAAGGGTTATAAACAAAACAAAAATAACACTTAATTCTAGCAAGAAATAGCGCTGCCTTATGTAGTTTCCTGCTCACTCCAAACTGCCAGCATTCTCAGACCTGTTTTAACAGGAGGATCTAGATTTTACAGATACAAAGCACTGACTTCTTTGTTCTCTCAGGTGATGGATTATTCAAATGTCCCCCCCCCCCTATATTACCCCAAAGTTCCTTGTCTCTGTTTCAAGAGCCAGGAAGGCTTCCTGGGTGTATGGACTCTATCTCCTATTGTCATCTCCCCCACTTTCTAGTTTGGTGGCTTTGTTTACCTTACATGTAAATGTTCTTTTCATTGTCCTCTGCGATCAAGCGGGTCAGACAAGTAAATACATGTTCCTTTGTTTAGGGCAGGCTGGGATTTATGGGCTGCCTGTCAAACACATTTTAAGGACGTAGTTTCATCCTACATTTATAACTCATTGTACTCACCCCATACATACATCACACAGTGGTTTTGGGACCAATGTGTCACCAGTTTGCATATGATACTTTCCACAACATCTTTTAGATACAGATTATGACAATAGTGTGTTGGGGCAATGAGTGTGTCAGGCCTAATGTAAGACATGGTATGGTGTGCCCTCTGCCCGTTGACATTCATGGGCTCCTAAGCTCACTGTGCCTCACAGAGGGGTTGTGAGAATTTATTAGGTGTTAATTGGGGTATAAATACTAAATATTGTTAAAGGCTTCATTCAGTGACCTGGTCAAACATCTTGTTCTCCTTTCTTTTTAGTGACAGGTTAGCATTGCTTCAGGTACGAACAATCCTCCAGCAGCTGGGCTTGAACGGTACCTGTGATGACAGTATAATTGTAAAGACGGTTTGTGGAGCAGTATCGAGAAGAGGAGCTCAGGTGTGTGGAGCTGGAATGGCTGCGGTTGTAGATAAAATAAGAGAGAACAGAGGATTAGACCACCTGGATATAACAGTTGGTGTAGATGGGACTCTGTATAAACTACATCCACAGTAAGTATTATTTTTTTTCTGCATTTGTTTGTAATGAGTGCTACATTGCTGTAGGTTTGGCCTTTCTCTGAAGTGTCAGATACTGGTCTCTGTTAGAGGAAGAATAGTCATTTAAATTAATAGCAAGCAAAAACAGAGCTTGAAAAACAATTATGGTTGGAGCTTTATAAGGGGAATAAGAGACTGTAAAAGGAATAATAAAGCACAAATAGTTAGCAGTAGTATGCCTGTAAGGGTACAGACTCACCCCTGCAGCGCCTCCTGCTGGTCATCCATGGGAATTAGCTCGTCCCAGCTCTGGAGCGCCCTCTGCAGGCCGGTGTCCCACTGCCTCTTGGCCCCCGTGTCCCTCCCAGGACCCGGTGCCCCTTTATCTGGGGGGCTGCCCCTTGGCAGTAACCCCTTTCTCTTTGGGTCTCCCCTCCCCGGGGAACCCCCACCCATTATCCCCACATCGCCTCAGAATAAGGCCACTGCCAGTCACCAACTAGCCCCCGCTCCCTGGGGCAGACTGCAGTATAAGCCACTCATCATCGGCAAGGTTGGGTTTGGACCTGCTGCCTTTGCCTACCCCTGGGCTGCCCTCTGCAACCCCCAGTACCTATTTGCCTTTTGCTAGGCCGCAGCCTGGGGCTTTCCAGGCTGGAGCTCCCCAGCTCCTCTGCCTTTCCCCAGCCCTGCTCCACTCAGGTACCCTGTCTCTAGCTCCCTGCACCCTGGCCCATCTCCCTCTACAAACAGAGAGAGACTGTTACACTCCTGGCTCCCAGCCTCTTATATAGGCCCAGCTGAGGCCTGATTGGGGCATGGCCCAGCTGCGGCTACTTCCCCAATCAGCCTAGCAGCTTTTTCCCTTCCTACAGCCCTCCCTCAGGGCTGTCTTTAAACCCCTCAGGGCAGGAGCAGGTAACCACCCTGCTACAATGCCAAATAAAAAGTAATGAAACTCATTAAATAAGTTGGAGGTCAGAAATACAGGCAAGAGCAATAGGGCCATTAAATAGGGGAGAAAAGCAAAGAATTATTGCTTCCTGAAAAAGAAATGACAGAAGAATTAAATGGTTTCTTTGCATCAGAGTTTGATATTGCAACTTTGGAGGGTGTTTGTGTGTAGTAGTGAGGAAGAACTGTAGAGACTGACATTAATGAAACAGTGGTAGGCAAAAATAAAGGAATACAAATCAGGTTACTTCCATGAAAGATATGGCATAAGCTATCAAATAGCTCAACCATTAACTGCTGCTAAGTTAATAATGGTGTTGCAGTTGTGTGTAGATGCCCCAGTCAGGGTTTGGAACATCATTGTGCTAGGCATTGTCCACACACATGGAATGAAGAGACGGTCCCTGCTCCAAAGAGCCTTTTAAGTAATCATTTGATATTGAGAATATTCCAGGTGACTGGAAAATGGTAAATATAGTTCCAATATTTAAAAGAAGCTAAACATTGCACATTGCAAGTCTAATGTATATATTAGGAAAAGGTTTAGAGATAATACAGTGTGTAAGTCACTGTGGATTTGCGAAAGATAAATTGTGTTGGAAAATGTCATGACTTTTGCAGGGCTGTGAGGAACCAGTAGATTCAGTATATCTCAACAGTCAAATGTGGGCCTGACAGATTATCATATGAAGTATCTAATAGTGGGGGTAGATAATAAATTAGTAAAATGCTAGTGATTCTCAACCCATGTTTTATGTAAACATGTAGTTTAGGGTCTAGGTCAGGGATTGGCAACCTTTCAGAAGTGGTGTGCCGAGTCTTCATTTATTCACTCTAATTTAAGGTTTCGCGTGCCAGTAATACATTTTAATGTTTTTAGAAGGTCTCTCTCTATAAGTCTATAATATATAACTAAACTATTGTTGTATGTAAAGTAAATAAGGTTTTAAAAATGTTTAAGAAGTATCATTTAAAATTTAATTAAAATGCAGAGCCCCTTGGACCGGTGGCCAGGACCCGGGCAGTGTGAGTGCCATTGAAAATCAGCTCGCTTGCCGCCTTCGGCACGCGTGCCATAGGTTGCCTACCCCTGGTCTAGGTCATATATTTCCCATAACTTGTATACTTTTGAAAATATATATACATTTATGGGTTTCCCAAATCCCCTGCTTCCATCCCCCCACTCCCTGCTGTGACATCAGAGAGGAGAGCTCCTAGGATTACTGTGACATTCCGGGGTGCAGTCCAGACCAATGAGGGGCTGTCACCCCTGCCCTGCAAACTTGGGTGCCTCACAATGCTTTGTAGCTCCCACCTGAGCTGTCCACAAACAGCCTTCCAGCATGCAGGTAACACCCTGAGTGTGTATAGCTGCAGCCTGCCAGCCACACATCAGTCACACTCTGGCTTCCACCAGCCTTGGTTACCACTTGCAGGGTGAGCCGAACATACTCCCAGTCCGGGTTTTCCCCCAAAATGTGTGTTCTGCACTGTCCAGCCCTCTCCTCGGCAGTCCAGACATATTAGGTTCATTGCCTCTCTAAGGGGATCCATATACAACAGTTTGTCTCCCTAAATGGAGTTACCCACGCAGGTCACAACAGTGGATTTGTTTTGATTAAAGAATAAAATTAATTCATTTAACTACAAAGAGAGAGATTTTAAGGTAGTACAAGTGTAAGGCATTAAATTCAGAAATGCTTACCAGAGAAATAGAGAACACTCTTCCTAGGACTAAAACTTAACAAACTAGACTTGGTTTCAAGGTGAAGTCTAATACCACATGCTTCCAGTAACGTTGCTGACAAAACTCTCAGGCCAGGACCTGCTCCCAAAGTCCAGTGGCTGTTTGTTTTGTCACCTTAGGTGAAAGAGAGAGAGATGGATAGGGAGAGATACCTTGGGGTGTGTCCCCCCCCCCCCCCCCTTTATAGTCCAGTGTTCCTTTGAAATGCATTTTTCCAAGGGTTACCCCTAGATAAAGCTCATTCCCGCTGTGAGGTTGAAGTCATGGAGTATTGTGGTAAGAGGTTTCATGCAGACCCATTTGTTCCTGAACTCCCCTCCTTGCCAAAAAATGGCCACTTGATAGGTGATTGCTCATCAACTTGGATGACACCTGGCTAGAGACGTCAGCTTGTTCTTTCTCTTTTTGAGATACTGGTTTACTCAGACTTGTCTGGTAAACACATTTCAGACCTAATTTCAGCTTCTGTTTATAACTTTGCACATAATGTTACTACACACATTTCATCATGATATTAATGACCAGTGAGTTATAAGTTTTCAAATGATACCGCACAAGGCATATTTTGTACAAAGCTTATTATAGTAGTGTGTAGGGTGTGACTGCAGGGGTGCATTTGGTACAGTTACCTCGTAGCAGCAGTGGTGGGAGGCAGGAGCAAGCAGCCCAGGTGGTAAAGACAACTCTTCATCAGCTGTGGGGCTTAAGGGAGTTTCCCCATAGACTTCCCAGAGCCAGTGAGTGTGTGGAGAGGTAGGATAAACTCCTGAGTCTCAGTCTCGCATTAATGATGGTAGGAGGGAAGGGCAGAGGTAGTATAGGTTCAGGCAACCATGCGCCTACAGCTAAGGGGTAGAACTAAATAGTTATCATTTAAACAGCTTTTTCCTTTCATAACAACCATTGTTATATTGTCTCCCAATCATCTGCACTCTCCAGCAATGTTCTTCATCTCTCTTTATGTGCCTAGCCAGTGTTCAGAATTTTGTTGGGACTATGTTCCTCATGGCAGAATCCTGTAGCGATGCTGCTGGATTACACTTACATCCCTATCTGTTTGTTTTGTAGCTTTTCAAGGATCATGCACCAAACAGTAAAGGATCTCGCACCAAAATGCAATGTGACATTCCTCCTTTCGGAAGATGGCAGTGGGAAAGGGGCAGCTCTCATTACTGCTGTGGGATGTAGACTGCGTGATGCTGAGCAAAACTAAACTCCAGAACACTGGCTTTAATTCTGCCTTTCGAGCACTTTCTTACAAAGCTGCGACTCTGTAGTCTGAACTGGTAGAAGTCCAGAATTCACTGCTTTATTGAAAAATACAACTAATGACATAAAAAATAGGATACAAAATAGAGTGTGTGCTGTTGATAATATCACCCATCTCTGGACCCCCAATCTGCATGTTTCTTTTCCACCTGGTTGGTACATACATTCCCCATCTCTAGGTCATGAAAATCAGTTTATTATTTATGCAGCTGTCAAAATAAGTTATTGTTTGAGATAAAATTACAGCCAAACGATATACATTAATGAGAGCAACTGTTAGTTTGTATGAAATGTATTCTCTCCAGCAGATACTACGTCCATGTTAAATGCACCACTGCTATGCTGAACATAAAATCAAGGTGTTTATGCTTATAGAAGCAGAAGTAATAATTCCCTCCTGCATTTCTGTCTAATGTTGTTTCACTTAAAATGACTCTGGAAATATTACAGTGTGTCAGCACTGGGTGCTCATGTAACTCTATAGTGGGACTTAGAATATGACTTATTTGCCTCCTCCGTTCATGTTTTATTACAGTAAAAGTAATGGCTCTGTCCCACAAATCTGGTATCACTGGCATTTCCCATTGCTTCTGTGAATAGTGTTGTGTTACCAACTACAATATGTATTGTTTAAAGAGGAAAATCGTTACTAGTAAAATCAAGTGATTGATTGGGGTAATCCAAATCTCTGGACATGGGAAATCTGTGGTCTTTAGCAGATTTTGCTGTATTTTTCAGAGTCTAAGATTTCTTGTAAAAGTTTTCTATCCTTTTTTTAACTAAATAAATCAGCACACTGCTGCTGTTTTGCTGAGTCTGTAGCTAAACAGACTGAAACAGCATCATACAGAAGTGTAAAATTCCCCCTCTTACTTTAAAGAGTTGTTGTTGTTGTTGTTGTTTTTTGCGCTTCAAAGCAAGTTTTAATGTTTAAACATCTTCTCAAAACACAAACACCCAGCTAAAGTTAATGAGCCTAAGGAAATACCAGGGTCTGGCTTTGGTTTGGACGTTAAGGACCCAGGTGCGTAAAACAAATAAACCACAAAAACAATGCCAGGCCCAGTTATTCCATGGACTAAAACAACAACGACAAAGATGATGTACATACTGAGTATCCCTTCCTATGTTGAATCGATTCTGTCAGTGTAAGTATTTAGCACATCTGTTTTTTTAAACCGAGAAGCAAGTTAAGCCAGTCTACATTCAATAACTTTTGCATGTCACACTTTTTTTCCTGCAAAAAAAGGAGCATCCTTTGTAGTTAATTCCTCCTTTTCTACCAGAAATGAATTGAGGTCTCTGCATGGTTTTTTTCCTGCAGAAAATCTGGATATGCAGCTTGCTCTTCCCTCTTCTTGTGTCACCCCCAAGATTTGGATTGCCCTAGTTATTGATAACATTTCAGTATGCATTATGATGCACTGTGATTGAATGTTGTAAGGTAACATGTGAGTCACAAACAGTACTTGCAGCTTTAAGTGTGTGTGTGTCTACCTGAAGAATTGCACGCCTAACTGGTTTTGCAAAGGTAGAAAGTCTTTTTACTTTGCACACTAGTAGTAGTTATGCTAGTGTTAAGTGATATTTGTGAAAATATTAAACTTTTTTTGATGTGTGTTAACTGGTGTCCCGTGATTCTTTCTGGAAGAGGCTCTGTTGGATGATGGCTTGGTACTTTGCCAAGCTCTTCTGTTTTATAAAGGTATAAAACCTAATCACAGCAATGTCAGGGGTTTTTATATTCCTATGTACTCTATTACTAAGGAGGAGTCCACAGGCATGACAAAGACTTGGCCTATTGTACTAAAGCAAACCTGCTTAGAAATACATTTGGCCAGCTGTTCAGTCCAGGATATGATAGATGCACCTCTGCAAAACTGCACATACTCTTATGGAGTCCACAACCTCCTTGTTTGTTTGTGCGCACCATCTGACATTTGTACACCCACATATGTTGGGTAACTACACACATCCACTGGTTTGCATATGCAGTTACCTGATTTGTATGTTGAAATGTCAGTTTGTGTGCACAAATGTTGTGCTCTCGCAGGTGTGCCAATTGTGCCTCTAGTTGAAACTACAACTCATAATCTCTGCACAGCTGTCAGCCTGCCAAGGCCCAGATATGCATCTGTAATCCAAAATGATAGACAAAATAAAGTGAGAAGCTTGCTATGCTGAACAAGGTTTTTATTTGCTTGTTAGTGTAAGTTACATTTTCTATCATTTTAATTGCATGAATCTTATTTATGATGTCAGCAATTTTTTGGAGATGGCTTGAGCCATAAAATTTGGATCTGACTTTTGAGCACTAGTAAATTTGGGTCTGTTTGAATCTGAGAATTTGGTTCAGTATAGAGAGACTGAATGGCAGCAAAATTCAAATCTGGATCAAAGTTTAGATTGTGAAACCTCTTCCAACTAAATTTGGAGGTGCTTGGATATGTGGATGTTTGGTTGGGCCAATCTTCATAATTCATAATAAATAAAAAGGAGATGACAATAAGCATGGAGGTGGCTTTGTATTTATAACAGTGGAACTTTCACTGTCATGGAGGATAGTTGATGTGAGATGAGAAGCCCTAGTTCTTTTCTAAGCAGAAGATAGATGTATGCAGGACTTTAATCTCTAAACTGCTTCTTACCCATAAGAAGTGTGTTAAGAGTGAAGTGCAAGTCTTGATTGTATTTTTAAAAATGTCTTAAATTCCATGTTGACCAAGCAGTAATTGAGATGTCTTACAGTGCATTATTTAAAGGTTTGTGGCTTGAAGAATAAAACTATGATCCTGACTTTGTAAGATGTTTGTTATTTAAAAATGATCATATAAACCTTATTTCATGGGGAAAGTGTCATTTACATCCCCATGTTATGCTGTCATCTGCTCATACTGATTTGAGGGTCCTTTAGTGTTTCTCTTACAATGGTCTCATCGGCATTTTAATGTTTTAAAACAAGCAGTTTTTGTTCATTTTAAATTAGCAGAAGGTAAAAATAAAGAGTTTCCTAATTTCTGAAACTATTTTGTGCTTTTTGTTTCTTCTTTTTGTTGGAATGATGAAATTCTTCAGACAATTTTTCTTTAATGAATACAAGGGACTCCTTTTTTTGGTATTTAAAAACAAAAATAACTTTAAATGGCAGTTCTCAGTAACTGTATATTTTAATGGCAGTTTAATATTTAATCATTTCTATATCTATATATTATGAAGGATTTTATTTATTATTATGGAGAGCCATCTTCTTGTTACCTCATGAATTGCTATAAATAATGCAACCTGCCTTACACTCCACCGTCTTATTGCTGTGCCGACTGAACGATGGGGAAAGAGTCTCCACTTTCAACTACGGCATCAGTGACATGACAGATCTTATCAGAGATCATATTCTGATTCCTGCATAGAAATTTAGCGATGATTTCTTCAGTTTTAGAAGACATTCTCCGAATATGAACCAGAAACAGACTAACAAAAAACATCAGTGATCTGATCCATCAGAAAATAGTTGCAACCTTCATAGCCATACAGTTCAAGGAAGGATGGTGATGCTAGCTCTGCAACATGCTATCCCAGCCCTTCAAGAAAAAGAACAACCTGACGCCCAGAAGGGTAATCTATATCCCACTCCCTCAATACAGCAACCCTTCAGTTCCTTACTAGGGTATTGTAGAGCTGTTTAGTGGGAGGAGAACTCAAGATAGTCACCAAAAGTGCAAACAATCTGGTTGTGTGTCAAGAAGAGATGGAAGATGAACTAGCTTTCTGGAAGAATGGACACAGGTCATGGTGGATTCTCCATCACTGACCATTTTAAAATCAAGATTGGATGTTTTTCTAAAAGATATATTCTAGGAATTATTTTGGATCACAATGGTCCCTTCTGGCCTTGAAATCTGAAATGGTTGGCAGGCACAGTAAGTGAACTAGTGCTCTCCGTTTAGTTGCTTTTATCAATTCAGGTTAAGGTGTCCTTAACATCCGTGTAGACACTTTAACATCATTACAGTTAAGTTAGCTGGGTCATATTGTAGCTGAGGAATGGACAACTGTAACACAATTGTAAAGGGGTTATAGGGTGTTAATGGGGCTTTCCAGTAGTGTTAATCTAACTTAGTTGAAAAAAGCACCTTTTTGCATCATCTAGGGATAGACCCATAATGATGTGTAACTCAGGCTTACAGTGACTAGGAACACTTGACAAATTTCTTTAGCAGAGAATCTCTCCTAAATTGCTTTTATTTCCTGTAGCAGAAGGAATCATGGTGGTTCTTATTAAACAAAGCTGTCTTCATTCTTTCAGAGACTGCTTATCAAGGTGTGTGTGTAAGAGAAAATGAGCTTTCATTTTTTTATCTGTTGTACTATATTTAGTAGCATCACTATAGGTGGTTTCTTTTTCCAACTCCCGTTCATTTTCTTAAAATAATGGTAAACCCTTGCATGCCCCCCAAAACCAGCTAAATAATGTCCAGATTAAACATCTGAATAGTACTGTACTGTTTAAAAACCCTGTTCCTTACTGCAGTTACCCATCATGTGCTACAGTCTTCTGGGAATTAGTGCCACCAGAAATAGCTCTGACTGCCACATGTGGATGAGAAATGCTGTCTCTGGAAAAATCAAGCTGTACAGTCAAGGGATAGTTGACTAGTGTCAGGACTTAGGAACAGCTTTTGGTAATTTTTTGAAATCTTTAAAAACAAAGCTGAACCTTTGAAAGATGAAAGAGAGAGTGCCAAACTGCAGTTACAGTGATGGGAACCCACAGAACTATGGGGTCACACCAGTGTAATTTTGAGCAGAATTTTCTACAGGGTGCATAAGTGGGATTATTAGGCAGATATTGAAGAGGTACCATCCATTCCCCTGCCTAAAACAAAACTGGGAAGGAAAATTGTCCCTGTTACTCTTTCAATTTTATTTACAAACATGGCTTTATTACTCTTTATTCATTCATGGGCCTGATTATAGCCCACTAAAGTCAATAGAAAGAAATCCCATTGACTCAAATGGGTTTTGGATGAGGCCTTAGTAATTCTGTTTTTGCAGAATGAAGAGATTGGTAAAACTTGGAGGTAACACAAATTAAAGTAGCAAATGAGATTGCTTTTCCCCTTTCTTATTTTTTATTTTCCAAAGTTAACATCCATCCATTCATTGCACATGATATAAGCAAACCGAAACAAACACCCAAAAAATATCACGCATGTAACTGGATGTGTCTATATAAATATAAACAATATATATCTGTATAACATTCACTCTCAAACTAGTCTTTTGATTAAATGATTGAAACATTTAGTCATTTGTTCAAATGTTTGATATTTCACCAAATTTCTAAAATGGTGATTGGACAAGTAACTGAAAATCTGAACATTACTCAAGACAGTTGCATATATTGACTTTTATAAACAGGCAATGAAACTACAGATTAATGTAGTGTGTGATGAAATGTATAGTGAAGTCTAAATATTTCACTAGCCTACTGTTTGTGGGTGTGGATTTTCAACCCTCCTCCTGGAACTACCTTGTTTTCAAACTGCTCTTCAAACACTGCTTGCAAGCGAGCATCTCTGATGTCACCTTTTGTCACTGTGAATGTTGGGGACCTGGCAGTACATCAGAAATCTTTTCTTTGCTCCCCACACATTCAGGGACTCCAGCTAGGTATGTGTCCTATTTCCACTGCTTATAGGGGCTTCAGGAAATATATCTTCATATTTTCAGTTGCACTAAGCCTTGAAGTTTTCTTTCTTTCTCCTCCTTTCTCTCTTCCCATTGCTCTAGTTGAGCAGAGGAGGAAGGGGAGGTGCTAGTCCTCTAATCCCCATCCAGCCCAACACTTCATAGCTACCAAGCTCTTAGAGCAAAGGTGGAATATTTCCAAATGACTGACAAAATGGAGGGTGTAATAGAAAAGAAGGAGTTAAGTCTCACCAGGTGTTCCATCTACAGGCACGGTAAGGCTCTTTAATATTATAGAACACTGTGCTTATGATGGAGAAGGTGCGTCTATTCTAAACCCTTATCAGTCACTCACCATGTTTGTATGTCTTCAATTTATTGTGCTTAATTTCTCAAACTTTTAACACAGCATCATTCCCCTATTCACCCTTGCTTTTATTTTTAGTATGGGGGAGGAGAAATGGTGTGGATAACTAACATAGGAAGGGAGCTGAGATGTGTGTAAGGGTGGGAGTAAATGAGTTAGGCAGTCAGGGCGCTTGGATGATCAAAGTGGCTGTGCCAATTCAGGGCAACCACACATGCATTTCCCCTCAGTGGTCCAGCATGGGCACCCACTCTCAGGCTTCCTGCTCCTGCAGCCGTGCCTTTCTTGGGTAGAGATACACGTCTGTCTCTCTTCTGACTGGGATATTTCCAGGCCCCACAGGTCCCTGCCTTCACTGTGTTATTCCCAGCAGAGACAGATAGATAGAACTGCTTGCTTTCTCTTCAGAGACAGTTAACAGGTGTAATTGCTACAGTTACAAGTTACCACACAGCACTTCCTATGCAAGCCTACTTTATTCTTAAGGTAAAAAGATTACAGAGAAAAGGTTAAAAACAGTAAAAGAACCTACACACATGCTAATAAGCTTACCAGAGATCACCCCAACCCTAACACGGACGCTGGCAGCAGCAGACCTTCAACTCCCCACGCAAGGGGCGTCCTTGTGGTTCCAAATTCATTACAGCTTGGGGTCAGAAGAAGCACACAGTCTAATGGGGCCTCAGTTGGCCAAGTCGTGCCACGCCTTCCCTAAGGATTGGGGATCTCTGTGGATAGGGGTCCTGTCCATTGGGTAGATCAGGAAAAAACTCCTTAGCCTGTTTAAAACCAGGCTATTTGTCCAAAAATCCTTTCTCTGTCTGTTGGTCGCTGGAGAATCAAGTTTAAACTAGTACACCTCTACCCCGATATAACGCTGTCCTCGGGAGTCAAAAAATCTTACTGCGTTATAAGTGAAACCGCGTTATATCGAACTTGCTTTGATCCGCAGGAGTGCGCAGCCCCGCCCCCCCGGAGCACTGCTTTACTGCGTTATATCCGAATTCATGTTATATTGGGTCGCGTTATATCGGGGTAGAGGTGTATGTGCAAATCTCTCCAGGGGGCTGGCTTTAAAGGGCCAATATGTAATTTCTCTGGTTAGTTCCCCCCTCCTACTAGAGCAGGTACATACAATGCCACAATAGTACATACACAATTGTATTTTTAATTCAATGGACTCCAAAGGTATGAACCCTAATTCAATAAGGTTTAACCTAATAAAGTTCATTCAGGATACTGTAGAAAACTGTCAGTTGTCACAGTGCCATGTTGGGTTAGAAGGATTAAAACAGTTCTCTGCATGGTCTATTCATTTTATATTAAACCTAGCTTCTAGCAGTGGTTGCATTTGCATGTATGTGTTAGCTTGAGGCATGGGCTGGGAACATACCATCCCTACTAAATGTTAATCATACTAACAAGCAATTATCAGCCAATGAATCAGATGAAATACATTTGAAATAACTGCTAGTAAGGAGGGAGATGATCTAACTGTACAGATTCTGCTTAGAGAGGTTTCTTCCTCTAGTTGTGAAGGCCTCAGACAGAACTATTGTGCTCCTGAGAAGTATTAAACTGAAAGATAACAGCCAATGTCACTCAAGCTTCATCTGCTTCCTTCAGTGCACAAGTACTGTTACAAGCCCATATGACATTTGCATGGGAGACAGCATGGCCAATACACAGGGCACTGGATGGGGGGTTAGGAGATCTGTGATCTGTATCCAGCATTGCCACTGAACCTGCTGTGTGCCCGTGGGTAAAACCTTCTTGTGCCACCATGTCTTCACCTGTAAATTGGGGATAATTATATTTTCATTTGCAAAATGCTTTTAGATCTATAGAGGATCTCAGAGGCTCAGGTATTTTATTCTGTTAACATGGGTGTTAATTAATGTCCATGTTGGTAACTTATGTTTTGCTTGTGTAATAATGTCTATTAAAGGTTTAATTTCTGTGATAAGTTTATAAAGAAATGATGCTGAGATTTTGGTCCTACTTCTTATAAATAAGAATTCCACCAATAAAGATTCTTTAAGGAATGGCTTCCCAATTTTTATTGATATACTATAAGGCCATATCAGAACAAAAGCCCAAACACCCCAGATCTCTGGAAAAGTTCAAAGCCAAACTTTGCAGCCTGGGTCAAGCTCTAATTTATGGTTTATAATTTGTTTTAGTTATAAATATCTCCTATGGCCCAATCCTGCAATCTCATCTGTGTGGGTGTACTCCTGATCTGTGTGAGTGAGGGTCCCGCTGAATGGATCTGATTGTGGAACTGGGACCGATAACTGTAGGTTGGTTCTTTTCCATAGAAAAGTTTCTTAAAGAACAGAAAAAGGAAGGACATTTCCATCAGGATTTTTTTATTTAACCCTTTTGCTAACCCAATTTATTTATTTTTTTTATTGAATTCTTCCTATTATGATTTTCAATCCTGGGATGGGCTGATATAAATTCTTAAGTTGATGATGGTATTTGGAAAATACGTGCCTGTACAGCTTACGAACACTGTATCATGGTGCAAGTAGAGTTGTGTGAATAATGGATTTTTCAGTAACACTGGGAGTTTACAAATATAAAAAACAAATTCAGTTTGGGTCAAACCAAGACTGAATTTTTTTAGAATTTTTGGTGAATGGAAAAAGTCAGAAAAATAGTTTTGGGGCAAAGGAGATGTTTTGTTTGACACAAAATGAAATTTTTGTTTTGATTTCAGACATTTTAACCATTTATTTATTTATTTTATTTGGATAAAGGCAAAGAAAGCGAGGGGCTAGATTCACAAAAGAGAGGAGGAGGTGACTAGGGCACTTACCTAGGGAACCAGGTTTGAATCCCTACTCTGGAACAGGGACTTAAACCCAGGTTTGCTTTCTCCCAGCTTAACACCAGGCAATTGGTTGCCCACTTTGTATGAAATACTTGACTAGCCAGAGAGAGAGAGTGAGAGAACACAAGAGAATGATTGTATAGCCTGGTAGCTACTTACATGTTGGTGGGAGAGACCTGGGTTCAAATCCCTTCTCTAGAGCTGGGATTCAAACATGGGATCTCCCACATCCCAGGTGAGTGCCCTAACTAGTGAGTATAAGGGTACCATTGCCCCTGCCATCATCTCCATTTTGTGAATGATGCCTAAATCCCCTCTGTTTCACTATTGCTGAAACAACCTATTTAGACATTTCCAACATATTTTTTTGTTTGTTTCAGCTCAAACAATTTGACAAAAGCCACATAAATTTCTGATATGTTTTGATTGACTCAAACCTGCATTTTTTGGTGGGAAGGAGGAGGAAAGGGTTGGCTGAAAAAGTCCACCCAGCTCTGAAACCGATAAATACCGACTACTCTTATCCTATTTTCAATGTTGATGGCACCTGGCACAGCATGGTACAAAATAATCAATTAAGAATCGATCCCAGGCTTCTAAAATCACCGACACTATCTTTTAGAGACTATATTTTGAACAATATTCCAGAGCATCAAAATAAAAATCCGTGTTAAATGCATGCAGGTTAATGATGTCTTCTGTTTCTCATTTCAGTGTGTGTCTGTTTTTCAATTAGCTTTGTTTGGCTGGCTGGTTGCGGATCAGCTGTGAAGTTGATGGGTAAATAAGTTTAAGTTTGTCTCCCTCCGTTGCTTTTATACATGGGCACCATTGGAAAGCTAATCTGAAGCCAGAACGAAACCTGCAAATGTGCACAAATACAAAAAGGAAATTAAATGCTACAATGATCATGCTAACTGCAAAGAGAGAGAGAGAGAGATGGGGCGTGTTCCACCCTTGAATGAGCATGGGGATATGAAAGGCTTCCATTGAAGTCAATGAGAGCCCTGTGCACTTGTCTGAGGGAAGAATTTGGCAGTTGGGGGATTGAATGCATAAAAAGAGAGACACATTCACTGCTCAGATGGACAAAGCAGTATGAGGCAGTGATCAGGTCTCTTTCTATTTTACGCAATGCACTATCAGAGCCTAAAAGTGAGTGCTCCTCCCGACACAGAAGCCCCTAAAAACCCCTACAAGTTTGGGCTGTGGCAAGATTGTACTTGTTAGCTAGGTTTTTCATTCTGACATTTACAGATGGGATGTTCATGTAGGTCCGTTGTGTGTTTAATATAGTCACTCTTAATAAATGCTAAATGACCGTGAGCTGTATTAAGAAAATTCCAGTTAGAGACAGTACATTAGAGGAGCTGCTTTGAATAAAGAAGAGTTGTTATTAATTCATTAGGTCTTTATTTTGCAAGCCTGCTTACATGGATACCTGAATAAGCAATCAGGATGACTATTGCTTCTGTGCCCTTGCCTGCTTTCTTTTTTTGCTAGTCAGAAGAAACTAATAATTAATTTTAAACGTGAAGAGCTTTGTTATAGAATTAATTGTTTGTGATTTATGCTGTAGGCAGCCCATAGCTAGACACACCAATGTCAGGTGTTACTGCATCAGGTAGGCAAACAAGAGGCAGATAATACAAATGCCTTTTGTTACTCTATTATGGAATGATCCTGCACCACGGAAGTGGATGCAAGTTCTGATCACTTGATCACATAGTAACTTTCTGAACTTTCCTGAGGGCAAAACGTTTTAAAGCTGATTTAAAATGGCTAGTAACATGCAAAGCGTGTTCAGAGAACAACAGACTAAATTCTCTGTGGGTCTAAATGGGCACAGCTCCATTGAGTTCAATAGAATTCCTCCCATTCACAGCTAGAGAATTTAGCCAGTTGTCTATAGGATGGTGGGATATATATATATATTTTTTGCTACTAACCTTTGGTTAAGGCAGCAGTAAATAACTGGATTGTACATCGTAGAACTCATAGCAAGCAGAAAGACTGCAAGATATACTTGCTGAATATACTTTTGCTGATAGATGTCTTCCCTGAAGCTCCCCAGGATGAAGTAGAGGTGATAAGGTAACCAACAGACAGCAAAAGTTATCACAACAATGACCATGGTCCTCACAAACTAGAAAAATAAAAGGAATATTGTACTTCATTGTCTCTGTGCAATTATCTGAAGTTTCATGTTTAACTGATTTAAAACAATACTGTTCTTCCTCCTGAATTATTAAGTCAGTGCATATTTTTATCATATATTAGGGGCCTTATTATGCCTTAGATCAATGAGAAGAACTCCTACACTGTTGATGCTGATAGGAGTTCTGAGCGCAGAAAGTGCAAGGGCATATAGTGACTGTAGATTTTATATGTTTCTTTGCATTAATACATTTTAGCATATGAAGGTAGCCTGCTCCATCGGAATTGTTTACAGTCAAATTGGAAATATTAGGGAAAGGTAGGTAATGAGACCATCAGTTGAACTGGTGGTGGTGTATAATGGGAAGAGAAATTTCTTCCAGTCTGCAGCATACATAGATCTATTCCTTGAAGCATGAATCCATTGGACGCTACCGCCTCCACTCAATGTAGCCTTGGGCAAATCAGTACATTCTCCTGATTGGAA
Source organism: Emys orbicularis (assembly GCF_028017835.1). Taxonomy (NCBI): domain Eukaryota; kingdom Metazoa; phylum Chordata; order Testudines; family Emydidae; genus Emys; species Emys orbicularis. The sequence goes on along the minus strand of NC_088689.1, from coordinate 44,815,478 downwards.
GTTCTCTCTTGTAGAGACTGTCTTATGACAAATTATTGCATTTCACACTCGTTAGGAGGTCTGTGAAAAGAGCACCTCACCCCCTCTGTGACACTCTATATCTCGGGGGAACACCCTACACCCCCATGTTCATCTTTATAAAATGATTGTGTGGTATCCAATGAAAATTTTGTCATGTTGGGTGTCTTCGGAAGGCTCATGATGCACTGAGCATGGTTGTTATAGTGATGTTATAGTAATTGTTACAGTAATGTTATAGTAATTGTATAGGTTATAATTTCATGTATATGGTTATGAGGCTGAAAATGTACCCTCATGGCTTAAAGCAAGTGCAGGCAAAAACTCTCCAAGAGCAGAGGGGCAGTTCACACCTCATCAGGGCAGGTATGGGACAAACCCAGCCCAGCCTCACAGGAACAAAGGACACTGGCCTAGGCAGCAACAAAAGGATCTGTTAGACTCTGGAGGGAGTCACCCCCCTTCCTTTGGTCAGTTTGGGACTGCGATGAGGTAATGCTCACCTGACTCTGAAGGGTGGGAGGGGCAAAGCCAAGAGGGTAGAAAGGACATGATAAAAGGGAGAGACATTTGCCATGCTCTTCCTCTCTCTTCCACCTACATCTACAGACACCACACCAAGCGACTGAAGCGCTGATCAAAGGGGAGAGCCTGGCTGAAGAGCAACCAGCCAGCCTGTGGTGAGAAGCATCTAAGTTTGTAAGGACATTACAATCAAGATCAGCTTAGAATACGTTTTGCTTTTATTTCATTTGACCAAATCTGACTTATGTTTTGACTTATAATCACTTAAAATCTATCTTTATAGTTAATAAATCTGTTTGTTTATTCTACCTGGAGCAGTGCGTTTGGTTTGAAGCATGTCAGAGACTCCCTTTGGGATAACAAGCTGGTACATATTAATTTCTTTGTTAAGTTGACGAACTCATATAAGCTTGCAGCATCCAGCGGGCATAACTGGACACTGCAAAACGGAGGTTCCTAGGGTTGTGCCTGGGATATTGGCTAGTGTCATTCAGTTGCAAATCCAAGGAGCAGCTTACATGCCAGAGGCTGTGCATGAACAGCCCAGGAGTGGGGCTTCTCACAGCAGAGCAGGGTAAGGCTGGCTCCCAGAGTCAAGGATTGGAGTGACCTAGCAGATCACCGGTCCAGATAACACCAGAGGGGAACATCACACCCTCCTTCTAAAATATTTTGCCACTTTTTCATACAGCCTTAAAATCAGAACCACTGGCAAGATAAAAGATAATTATTAAGTTTCACTTCTAACCTTTTTTTTGGCAGTAACTTGACGGTGATAATAGATCCTATTAGTGTGGTCTCCGGGGACTGTACTACTCCAAAGAGTAATTCCTATAATGCTATATGTGACAAACATCACTATTAAAGGCAGCAGGTAAATCAAGGCAATCACTATGATTTGATACCTGAAAAAGAAAAACAGATACATCTTCACATTTAATGTGTGTCTCAAAGAGCTTTTGTCCAAGTGTCAAATACTTGCCGTGGATGTGTCTGCATGGTTTCCATTAATTTCAATGGGAGCTGTGCACCTGCATCTGAGAACAGAATTTCACCTTAAAGCCTCAATGCAGATGGAAGGAACTTCCACAAACTGTAAAAATGCATTTCTTTCATGTTCCAGTGATCTTCCCTTGAACTGAAGTCTTGGCTCTTTTTAAGGACAACATTATTTATCTTTTTAACAGTGACTTAGATTTCATGTCATCTTGTTCAGGGTTCACTGCCTTACTTGGGTCATGACAGAGGGATTTATAGCATTTGTGGCTATAAAAAAGTTAGCCACAAATTATGGAAGATATAAAATCAAAATGCTATAAAATCATAAAGTACCTTCCAGTACACAAGGACACTGGGCTGAATTCTGAGGTTCTTAATCCTGCAAACTCCTGTTGAAGTCAATGGGAATTTTGTTGGATTAAGTACTTCAAATTTCAATGTTTTGGAAGCAAGTGTGGCTGGATTTTTAAGAAAGATAACCAGGAATATTTCTTTGTAAAGTTTTGATAAGTGAATGGCATTCAAACTTAGATTATTATATATATTGTTTTTTGATTTACAAACACAAAAATAAATACTTAAACCAACTGTCAAAGCAGGCTACCCAGCTGTCGCTACTACCAAAACCAATAGCATCTGCTTCGATTGTATATGAGAACACTATCTAATGTTATCCAACAAGCTTCATCTCATGCAAGGAAAATATAAATGTTATGCTTGGTATGATTATTTTAAGCAACCACCATTTATGGGGAGGGAACAATTGATTTACTCAGTTACAGCAGATGTCATTTTCAGATAAACTCTGTAAAAGGAGGATTATGCATGAAGCCTTTGGCACACGCTTCTGGCATTAACCACAAAAGGCTACGTATGTGTGTCTTCTCAGAATGATGACATTATGTACTTATTTGCTACATCAAAGTAGATTACATGTTTAGCTAATTATATGGTCCTCAGATTATAAAAATACTTGGGTTCTTCCTGCCTGAAGTAGGGGGTGCAGGGGATTCACTGGAGCCAAGATTTATTGTCTATTTAGCAGACTTTACATTCAGTTTTCTCTTATCACATTCACACAATATAACCCCCATTTCCATCCCCTTGAGTGTCTCCCTCTGCAACATCAGCTGGGTTACAGCACAAATTCTCTGATCAAGGAGATGAATAACCTTCTCCTAGGTTGCAATGCTGTTTTATTTCTGGCTAACAAGGGGTACTTAAGGTTACAGTTGTCCTCCCCTTCACCTCATGGAGTCAGAAGGATATTACTTCCTCATTGTTTATAGCTCTTGTAACCAAGGGTACTGAAATTAGAAAAATGTTCAGTAAACTTTCAAGTGATGCTGCATAGATTTCTCATTTCTATTTTATACAATTGAGGAGTTCTTACATGAGTTGATGCTTCCGTCCAACATCATCTGGCCAGGCAACAATACATTTAGTCATTCCATTATCAATCATGATCTCAGCATAAAAGCACTGTGGGAAGGCGAGTCCAAAAGCCACCAACCATATTATTCCTATAATTACTTTGGTGCTCACAGCAGAAAGTTTGGGCTTAAAGGGATAAATTATAGCCATGTACCTAGGAGAAAAATGGGGTAACATCATTTTTATTGTTATACCAATAAACTAGTCAAAAATTATGAGGGCAAAAATATCCCAAATCATTTATCAATAAATAACCAAAACTACATATTTCAGTTGGTGCAGGGTTTTTTTGTTTGTTAGTTTTGGTTTGGTTTAGTATCTTCCACTGGAAGGAAAAATTAAAACATTTTATAACAAGTCACTGCTAGTTTATCCCAAGGGAATGCACTATTGTGTGTGAAACTTCTTATACCTTGTATCAACAGGGTCTTAGTTAGTACAATAACATTCATAGAGAGAGAGCAATCCTTTTGTGTAAGAGCACATGCATAATAGGTTTGCAGTGATCCTTCTTCCTTCTAATCTTAATTACTGCTTCCTCGCTGTATGTTATAATTTACTAATTTGGAAAGCTTGAATGAACTAAGATAAATGAAACTTTCTGCAAAGACTAACACAAACTATTGAACATGAATGAACACAGTCCACCTTAAATAACGAAGACAGCTGAATGTGCTGCTGTTGTGGAACTGATGTTAGGCCCAGCTGAATAATTGCAAAGCCAGCTCAGTCCACAAGAATGATTTGCTACATCGTTGCAGCTGTCTCTCACTGAAGCCAGAAAAAAGTACTGAAACTGTGATATGTATTCGGTCTGAATCTTGGTAGCATGAATTGCATTCACATTTTCAGTAGCAGATGTGTATATATATTATTCCTATTAAAGCTTTGAGTTACATACTGCTTTGTTGCATGGAATCTATTTCCCGCTATCAGGGGAGGATTAAATTAAAGCAGGGTCTCCACCAAAGCCTCCTATTTTATTCTCAACCGCAGATCGTGGTCTTGCAAGTCATTTGCCATGGATCTGAATTGTTGATTTTAGCATTGGAAACTCCTTGTGTCACCCTCCTCCTCTTTCTGTAACCACTCTAGCACTTGTGTTAGCAGTTTAAGTGGTATAGTGTTGATCCTTTTCTCCCACACCTGTTCAGAACAATCATGTCCCGTATCTAGCTGACTGTAAAATTACTTGGAAGAGCAATGCCTTGTTTTTAACTTCTCTGTGTAAAAAATGCAGTTGTATCCTAGAGACTATATAATCAATTATTCATATCTGGCTTATTCTTTATCATGGTTGTTTCAAAGTCCAGCTAGAGTGGAAAACGCCAATTACTTCCTTGTTTTCATAGCAAAGGAAGACTGTAGCTATTGAAGAGAATTCTGTCCAGGTCTTCATATAATATAGACATGATAAAGTATACATGAACACAAGCACCATAAGTATTGCATATCTGTAGAGCCTTATTTAGCGAGAAGTAATGTACAATTCCTGTGATACTTTTTCTTTAGTCTACAGTATATTAAGTTATACTTTGCTAGAACCTAGCCAGGAAAGAGTAAAACAGTAAACAATCCCCTAAGTGTTTGCTTACAGAAGTTTATGAATCTATCTGTGTTCTATTCCATTTCTCATGATGAAAAGCAACTCTGAAATATAACTGTCAATTAATGCACTGACTGAGCTGTCAATGAGGAATTGAAATTGAACCAAGTGTTGGAGCTAAGGAAGGTATTACAGCATTGCAGAGCAGATTAGTGAGATGATGGTTTTAGATAAGCACCAACAAGTTTGGACACTCATCCAAATCCAGAGATTTCTTCTCCCTCCCTCCTTGCTATGTCCCTGAGCTCCCCTTCTCTTTCTCTTCCCCCACTCCCTACAGGCTTCCATCATGCTCCACTCGATGTGACTTCCTCCCTACTCAGACAAAACAACTGGATCTATTGCACAAACTGTAGTATGAACATTATGTGCTTATGAACTTTTCCAAGGGAGCCTGGAGGGCCTTGTTATCTGGAATTTGAATCTCCAGCTACTCATACACCTTTGTCTGGAGGCCTACGTGTAGCTTGTCTGCATTAGTGATACTGTGCAGGTTCTACAGGTATTATAATATACAGTGCAGCTGGAAATATTAGCAGATCCTTTGGCTGGCAAGAAAGAAACAGATCAATGTTAATCATTGTGACAAAGGCAAAATGACTGGAGTCTTCCCCCATAGTAATGACTAACAGTATGGTAAGTGACTTTTAGACATGCCACTTTTAGCTTGCTACTTTAGGATGAACTGTTTTAAATTAGTGTGTTTCATCGAGATGAGACAACTGAGCTTGAGCAGACATTAACATCTATAACAATAAACGGAAACAGAATCTTTCAGTTTCCAGGCGACAGTGTCAGGATCTATTTAAGGTCAAGTAAAGGATAGCTAAACATGGTTAGGCAGAGCTGCCAAGTTTTGTTTTTGAACCTTACCGTATGACTAAAAAGGTTTTTAGCTTTATAAATATTTTTACCAAGAATCCCTAAGGAGTAAAAGTAGATACAGTTGAGAATGGGCTAAGGTGGAATGGATTTTTTTAAATGTTCTTTGACAAGTTCTAAGAATGTACATAAGAGTTATCAAAAATCTTTGATTTAAAGCCAGAAAAGCAACCTGTATCTGAATTCTAAAATCAAAATACTGTTCCCTCTTAAATCATATTTACTTCTATTTGTACTAACTACGGGCTAATTATCAACAGCACCATTCTGTGTTAAAATTTGGTAACTCTTAATCAGGACATGTTTCTATTTTCAAGTATAATTTTCAGCATACATTGCATGTGTAATGTTCTGCAAGGGCATAATGACTTATTTTGCAGGATATTATGCAAGCAAATCTGTTTATCCTGAACTTGATTTTTCTATCACGAGGTTGGCAGGGACTGAGTGTGTCACAACAGTTACTCTCACTTCTGAACAGGACTGCTAACAGCAGAAGCTGCTATAAAAGCAGCTCCTGGTGATTAATTAAATAATGCCTTTGGAAGGGTTCCAGAGGGAAGCATGTCTTACCCTTGCAGATAAACGATGTTTCTGACAGAGACAGTTGGCAGGAAACTTATATGTTGCCCTTCTTTGATAGGCGGAAAAATTCTGTCAGACACTGCAGTTCCATTGAGAAGAATCAGTGAAACCCAGATATTTCCTGAACTGTGGACTCTGAGTCACTGCCGTGAGATGACTTGGGGAAGATCGGAGACTCAGAGAAGGTAGGAGGGGAAAGATTAAAGGTGTTTCTAGTGCCTGGTGGAGAATGGAGGAGATTGGGGAGAAGATTGATCGAAAAAGGATCAAGGAGAAGATCAAATAGGTCTGGAGAAGGCCTGGAAGGAACTGGAGAGTTTGGGAGTCAATTTAGCCCGCTTTCACTCCTTTTCCTTTCTTACAGACAATGAAAAATAACTTCAATTGAATTTAGACTACTTCCTAGTAAAGAAAAATGTTAACTCATTTAGCATGTGGACCATAAATGTACCCAAACCTTGCAAGTTGCTCCTGTTGTGAAATAAATTTTGCAAATCTAATGGAGCATTTTGAAAATATTAAATTGCCTCTTACTTATCAGAGACATTCAAAATCACAATGAATATAATCTAAGTTTTGTTCTTGAATAATAAATCCTAACAATTTGTGGATCCTAAGTCTTGTATCTGAAGTACATTTCTTTGCCTTTTCTTTGTAGTTGCATCTTGATTCAGAAATAGCATTGTGGATTATGACATTTTCAGTAAGAGATCATATAAATTCCACCTCCAAACAAATGATGGGTCTTTCTGGGGTGAAAAAAGTATTTATATTTACATGAAGATTTAGGAACCTCCTGTGATATTTAACATTTAAAACAAAGCAAAACTCAGAAATACTGTACAAGCCATTTTCATTCATTACATTAACCCAGGTTTGAGTCAGATCAGTGACCTAGAGGTGAAAGGGTCTATATCCCATTACCAATCTCCTAAACCATCCAATCCCTCAGTAAATATGTAGATATTAATCCTTTTTGTTAATAAACCACTGAAGTGGCCAGTTGTGAAACTGTTCCATAATCAAAGTTTTGCAATAAAATAATCTTCCTTTATCTTTAATTTTTTTATTTACCTTTCCATTGCATCTCTTACCTGTCAGCAGCAATCGCAGTCATAGAATAAATACTCACAAACATTGCAGTTATAGGAAAAAAGTTCTGAAACCTGCAGAATTCCTTGCCAAAATACCAGACGTTGTGGCTGGCATAAATAAAATTGAAAAGTGTATTGAAAGCAGCTATAAGTAGATCAGAAAGAGCCAAATTAACAATAAAATAATTGGTAACAGTCCTCATTCTTTTGTGTGCTACAATAATCCAGATGACAGTCACATTGCCAATAATTGATGCAGTAACTACGAAAGAATAAGTGATAGCCCAAAGGGCTATTTGCCATCCAGGCTGGGTAAACGTTGTTGCAGTCCAATTGCCATCATCCTCAGGAGAGTCAGCCAGCGAAATATTGTTAAAGTTTAAAAAGGAAGCTGTGCTCATTTCTTTATTCAACTAAATGTAGAAAACCTGTTTAGCATTTGATGATTTCTTACAATAGACATTGGTGTTCTGAATTCCTTATTTAGATAATAATTAGAAGTAATTAACAAAATGTATCAGAATTCAAAACACAACATCCTTTTGCCCTGTTTTACAAGTAATATAATATAGTTCCAAGAGGAAATGTTATATATGAAATATCTCCTATCCAGCCCTTTAATTTATGACATATTTGAAAAGATATATATATAAAAAAAAGTCCACGGTGATTTGAGATCCTTTTGTATTTTTTTAACAATTCCAGACCTGTGGTTGAGAATCTCTTTCTTTAGATTTTCAGAGGTAAAAAAAAAAGTAAAGTGTCAAATCATAAAAAGTTCTAATCCAAATGGAAATCCTTCTGGTTCTGAAAAGTGAATCCTTGATATTAGAGAATGATAGAAATACAAAGACTCTGGTAGGAGTGATGGTATTTTGTTGCCATCTCTCTGTGTTATAAATTTTCTACAGGGGCTAAAGGGATTTTTGAGAGGAGGTGGAGTCTACTGCATCCAAGAGCTAAACAAACAATTTGACATCAAATGAAATTTCATGAGGTGGTGCTTAAACTTTTCTGTGTGGGTTCTTCAAATAAACTCTGAGATTAGTCTATTCCTGTTTTATAACCCTAGATGTAGATGGTAGCATTTTACTAATCCTGCATTCCTTTTGCTTCCAAAACTCTCATTGACGTCAGTGGGCATTTCAGCGTTCAAGGAGTGCAGAAATGGGCCAGTGGAATACTACAGATGTAAATGGAAGTGAACAATACCAAAGTAAAAATCTACAGAAGACATTAGAATGGTTTTGTAGCAAAAAAGAAAGTTAAAAGTTATGGAAAGTTAATTCAATACAATTAGCCAAGGGGAGCAATAATTTGAGAAAGGTATTATCGGTCTCTGATCCAGAGACGGGGATGTGAGAGACCTGGGTTCAGTTCTCTGCTCCACCAGGGACATCATGTGTGACTGAGCCTCTCTGTGCCTCAGCTCCCCATCTGTAAAATAGGAGTCCCAGAATGAACCCAGACACTGCTGGGATAAAACCCTGTCCATTATTGCCTAATATGGATTGATCTTGATCTTAATGTGCAGTACTTTATATTTTTTAAACGATTTATACTTTACATTACTGAGACCTGGTCTACACCTAAAACCCAGGTTGACTTAGCTACATCACTCAGGGCTGTGAAAAATGTCTCACACTGTGTGATGTAGTTGGATCGACTAACTCCCACTGTAGATGCTGCTAGAGTGATGGAAGAAATCTTCTGTTGACCTAGCTATCCCCTCTTGCAGGGGTGCATTTACTACAAGAATGGAAAAGAATGGAAAAACACATTGTCACTGTAGTGTCTACACTTGTTGTGCCGCTGTAGCGCTAGTAGTGTAGACCTACCCTGAGACAATATGCTTGTTGTGTTTTATAGGTCCTGCCTCAAAAAAACTTCAATCGTAAGGCACAGCATGTGTAGGATGGGATTGTAAAGAGGGCTCAGCATTGGCCTAACTTTGCTCCCCTTGATGTAAATAGGCCTTCAGGTAGAAATTGTCCTTCTGTCCCTCCACAGCATACACTTTCCTTGGATAATCATTTACGGTGGGGAAATGCAAAGAAAAACTCTCCATTTGAGTTCCACATTGTCCAAGCAATAATAGTTTGTGAGGTTCCATACATGCCCCTTTCAGGCTCCTCTGCAATGGAGCAGTTGGTATTATTTCATCTTTTTTACCAGCAGAGCCAACCATATAGAATCAAATGATATCTCTCTTACTGCATTAAGATGTGAAGAAAACCTCCAATTAACTCATTGCATGATCACAGCAAATTTTTAAAGCTGGTGTTCTGTGAGACAGTCTGAAGGAAAAGTATAATTATGTATAAATAAATGCATACAGAACTATGCATACCAGACCTTGTGCTGTTACGGTAGAACCTCAGAGTTATGAACACCTCGGGAATGGAGGCTATTCATAACTCTGAAATGTTTGTAACGCTGAACAAAACGTCATGGTTGTTCTTTCAAAAGTTGACAACTGAACATTGATTTAATACAGCTTTGAAACTTTACTATGCAGAAGAAAAATGCTGCTTTCCCTTTATTTTTTTAATCTTTTACGTTTAACACAGTACTGTACTGTATATGTTTGTTTTTTGTCGTCTCTGCTGCTGCCTGATTGTGTACTTCCAGTTCCAAATGAGGTGTGTGGTTGACTGGTCAGTTTGTAACTCTGGTGTTCATAACTCTGAGGTTCTACTGTATCTGTTATACTCCCAAGAAAATATCACTCTCTCTTCATATTGAAATCTACCCTAATTCACTCCTTCCATTTCCTTCTCTAGGAACACATATACAACAATACATTTTTAGATGTCTTATCATACAGTTTTACACACCCTTCCCAGGCTTTTCAAAAACCTGTTCCACTCAAACCTCACCAAACAACTTACAAACCCACAACTCTCTGCATTCCATACAGCATAACTTTTATCTATTCTGCAAGATAGTTTCAACTGTTAATAGTAGATCTCAAGGTTTTTCATGGCCTGATTGTAGTCTCATTAAATTCCAAAGATGATCTGAGTAAGATTCTCTCCTGATTTAAAAAAAAAAAAAAGAAAACAGAAAAGTGCTGTGTTAATTGTACCTACAGATTGCAGAATACAATAAAAGATTAGAAGAGACAGTGCAATTTCAAGATGAAACTAAATCCATATGGATTACTTGAGATTCTAAAGTGACAAGGGTGTCAGTCTCTCTCATTAAGCTCCACAAACATGATAAAAGACTTCTTCCACCCACATAATGCTCCATTACAAAGCTTTTTAATCTGAGCACAACCATCCTTGTGTCAACACTTCAGCATATTATATTAGCCACCTCATATCTTTACTCTCATTAGTACACTCCCACCTTCCCATTCATTTTCTATTTGTATAGTGCCTATATTATCATACCAGAGTCCTGCCAGTTACATAGATTGGTTATTTTTTTTTTTTAATGGGCCAAATGTTCTCATGGCTTGTGTACTGAAAACTGTAGTAATTAATTTAAAACATGCCTCTAAATTCTTCACAGAAGCCAAAACCACCTGATTAGTATATTATTTATAACACAAAGAAGGTCCCTCTCAGAAGAACTGAAAATTTACTGTAAAATGAGGATAATGATACTACTTCCTTTGTAAAGCACTTTGTGATCTACTAATGAAAAGAGCCATAACAGCTGGGTAGTAGTAGTAGTATGTATTTATTTTCATTGCAAGAATGTTTAAATCTTGAACAGTATTAAATAAGTAACAATTCTAGAGGTTATCATCTCAAGAAAAAGAACTGCAGGCTTGTATAAAGATTAGTGGTTGAGCAGTGAACCATGTGTCTTACATGTTTGCTATTCTGGAAAAATAATACAAGATATTACAGGAAGTAGAGCCCGTTCCTATAGCTGTTACACACATTGAACTCTTGTTGACTTCAGTGAGGACTTTGTACACGTAACAGCTACAAAAGGAGGACCTAAGCAACATTAACCTCCTATCAACCGAAATCCACCTTGGGTGTGGCAAAATAGAGTTTGATTGTGGCTGTCTGAGTCAGAGCTGTGCTGGGGGGGAAGACAGTAGAAGAGCCACTGTACTACTGGTAGTTCCTGAGAACAGGCAGAGTATTTTTGCTAGCAGGGGGATGTGTGCCCATGTGTGTTTGTGTGTGATGCTTTCCAGGGATACCCAGGGCTGAGAGGCACCTCACTACCACTTGCCCTTGGCATGAGGAAGCCTTGTCTGCATGCCAGGGATCAGCTCCCTGACTATAACAGCTACAAGCAACACAAACACTCCCCAGGCAGCGCTGCAGTTAAGCAATTGGCACACTCCAACACCTGAGTTCTCTGAGTGTCTCCCTAAAGTGCCCAGCCCCTGTTGCACTAGATACTCAGAATTTCCAGATCCTCTGTTCCCAAAGGAACAGTACACCACAGCTTACCAGTTATACCAAAGGACAGAGCTCCACTTAACACACAGCACTTAGATTTGTTTATAGCAAAAACAAGAATAAGTTTATTGAACAAAGTTCAGAGATACTAGTGATAGCAAGTAGAAATACTGGAAACAAATGGTTACATATAAAACAAAATCATAACATGCACTCTAGAATCTAAACTTCTCTAACAAGATGCCCTTTTGTCTAATAAAATGCTGCTTACACAAAGGCCATCTTATAATGTTTTCAACAAGATGGCTGAGACCATCCTTTCATAAAACCAAGCCCACTGGCAGCTTGTCTCCCCAGAAGAAGGAAGCCAAGGCATTGCTCTGCACCCCCCTAGCTATATTAGACCAGTTTTTTGTTCTTCACCTATAAACTGTCCTCCTCCCGTCCTGGCTGGTCACCTCTTTCCTCTTCCTGTTAATTTATTCTCATGGAGTCCCGCAATCTCTTCATTTGCATTTGACTCAGTATGCAAATAGACTTCCACTCTAAGATACATACTATACACATAATATATAAGTGTCTCCTTCCTCCTGTCTGGTGGAACCTCTGGGTGACCTGCCTTTAACTTCAAGGATTTAAGAACATAATTTCCTATATATATAATCTCCTTACATATTATCTGCATGTACATTTTGCAAAGATTACAATGACCAGTGCAACACAGACTTACAATAAAGACCTTACATGAGACTCTTTGGTGAGCAAGTATGTAAATAGCAGACGCAGAGGAGCCCTGTAACTCTTATGCACCACTGTGCCCTCCACCACAGTGTTCTAATAGGCTGCTTCTACAACTTTTTGAGGAGTACTGTGTGCTCCTCCCCTTGAGTCCATCAGCTATTGTAGAAAAAGTTGGGGCCATGCCCATACCTCTTTTGGAGCATCTGGCAATACTAACACTGCCCCTTATTCTTGAACTGTGCCAGCACAAGGGACAGGGTCATGAGGACCCCTGATGACCTCTTCCACACTTGTTCACTAGCAAAGGACCAGCTGCAACTTGACCATAATATTTCAGGAGCTCTCTCAACATCCAGGAGCCATTTCATAAATGGTAAGGGCATGCAAGCTTTATCTCAGATGGCAAAGTGATCAGAAAAGCTCATTGATCATTTCCTTATGCTGGATGCCCTTACAGATTGTGCCATGCAGAATATGTGCTAGCAATGACCTCAAGCCATGGAGGGAAGGCAACCCCTCTCTCCACCAAAATCTCATGGTGATATTACTAGACTTTTCAACCTCTTTTAACACCGCCAATCCCTGTGCTATATGGCAGGGATGGATGAAGTTAAACTGATTCTGTTTATTCCTTTTTGACAAATCCCAAAGGCTTTGACTGGAAGCTGCTTCTTCACTTTGAATGTTCTTACATGTGGAGTCCCACAAGGCTTGAATGTAGGTAGGTTTGGCAGAATTCATTTATTATTTTTTTTATAATTTTGACAGTTAATTTGATGATGATTTTAAAGCATTTTTTTAATTTTTATCAATTTAAATTTTCACTGTGAAAAACTATGGGTTTTAAGCATTTTTTATTATCAATTTAAATTTTGACAGGTGTGGGAAATAATGGAAAGAGGTCAGACTAATTATTTAATTACAGTATATACTGAGATTCAGAAAGTTAAAGCTTTATAACCATTAAAGTAAATAGTCATAATATGTCAAAATATGCAACGTTAATAGCCTTAAATCAAACACTAAGTTTTCAAGCAGCATTTTTCTTACTTTGCTTAGCTGTAAATGTTGATGATCATCAATGGAAATATTTTTGATCAGTTTGTGTGTGTACAGTGAAATTGACATTTACTGATTAAAAATCTAATCCTTCCAAGCCTAAACATAGCTTTTTGGCTATTCACATCCAAGACAGACTAGCAGGGGAAACTATCAGATCATGAGCTCAAATGCCAATAGGCTATGAATGGTGTCCAGCCATCTGGGCCGGTGCAAGGAAGTTTCGTGCCCTAGGCGAAACTTCCACCTCGTGCCCCTGCCCCAGACCTGCGGCAGCTTCCCCCCCCCACCTTGAGGCGCCCCCCCGTGGCAGCTCCCCCCCTCTGCCCTGAGGCCCCCCCCGTGGCAGCTTCCCCCCCCCCAGGGAACCGTGTGGCAGCTCCCCACCCCAGCTCACCTCTGCTCCGCCGCTACCCCCGCTCTAATTCTCCTCCCCTCCCAGGCTTGTGGAGCCAAACAGCTGATTGGCGCCACAAGTCTGGGAGGCGGGAGAAGTGGAGCAGTGACAGCATGCTTGGGGAGGGGGCGTAGCAGAGGTGAGCTGGGGTGGGGAGCCCTGCGGCAGCTCCCCCCCCCCGTCCTGAGGCACCCCCACGGCAGCTCCCCACCCCCCCGGCCCGGGGAGCCATGCGGCAGCTCCCCACCCCAGCTCACCTCTGCTCCGCCTCCTCCACGAGAACGCCGCCCCCGCGCTAATTCTCCTCCCCTCCCAGGCTTGTGGAGCCAAACAGCTGATTGGCGCTTCAAGTCTGGGAGGCGGGAGAAGTGGAGCGGCGACTGCGCGCTCGGGGAGGGGGCATAGGAACGCTGTAAAAAAAAATTGGGGGCACCGCTTTTTGGCACCCCCAAATCTTGGCGCCCTAGGCAACCGCCTAGTTTGCCTTAATGGTTGCACCGGCCCTGCCAGCCATGTGTATCTTTCTCATCAGGAGCAGACAATATCATGACACAATTGCCCCAATATCTGTAATAGACAATAAACTGGAAAGTAGCTGGCTCATTCTTAACCTGGATACGATTGAGACAATTTAAATGAGGAGAAAGCACTTCAAAATTGTGACACTGGCAGACCAGATGCCAGCTCATGCCAAGGTCCCCATGTCTCAGCTGGACACTAACAGACACATAGTTGGAGTTTGTCTGGCTAACTTGTGGGTTAATATTGATAAAATAGGTATTTGAATTACAAGAAAGTGTTTATTGTTGAGACTCTGAATGCTTGTGAATTGCATGCATTGATCTTACTTGTAACTTCTGTGTTCCATATTGTAATGTAATATTTGAGTGATTGTATTGTGAGCCTCTGTGACTGTATGAATTGCCACACAGGAGAGGGAGATTAATTAGTGTGAAGAGCTGCTCTTCTACAGAAATTGTTACACACACACACCCGCCCTGAAAGAGGAGACCTATCAATACCAGGCTATGGCTGGATCTTTCAACTGGAAACTCCCTACATCTGGATTGAGAAACCATCAACAAAAGAATTAAGATTCTTACTGTTGGTCTGCTCTCCTCCCTCTGAAGATGAGTCATGCAAGTGGACTCCTACAGTCAGCTGAGAGCACATGAATGGCAGGAGGGGGATAAAAACCTGAAACCAAAGGAACTAAGGATCTCTGTGCTGCTTGGACTCGGGGTGGGGGGAGGCAAGGTGTTTCTAGGCATAAGCAAGAGGTCCCCAGCTGCTTTAATAGAGCTGTCTGATTAAAGAAGTTATATTACCTTTTGAAGCCTATGGCCCTGTCTACACTGGCAAGTTTCTGCGCAGTAAAGCAGCTTTCTGCACTGTAACTCCCGAGGTGTACACACTGCCAAGCTACTTAGTGCAGAGAAACTGCGCAGTTGCAACGCTTTAAAAAAAACACCCCAATGAGAGGTGTACAGCTTTCTGCGTAGGGGCTACAGCACTGCAGTGCCAATGTAGACACCATGGTCCATTACAGTGCTGCGATTGGCCTCCAGGAGGTGTCCCACAATGCCAGTTCTTGCCTTTCTGGTCATTGGTTTGAACTCTACTGCCCTGCCCTCAGGTGACCAACCGTCATCCCAACCCCATAAATTCCTTTGGAATTTTGAAAGTCCCCTTCCTGTTTGCTCAGTAATGCATGCAGTGGTGTCAGCGCATCTTTCCAGGTGGCCATGCCTGCTCCATGCACCAGGCAAGTCCCTGCTTGGAGCAATGCTGAGCTGCTGGACCTCATCAGCATTTGGGGAGAGGAGGCTGTCCAGTCCCAGCTGCGCTCCAGCCGTAGGAATTATGATATCTACGGACAGATTTAACGATGTATGACAGAAAGGGGCCATGACGGGGACACACTGCAGTGCAGGGTCAAAGTGAAGGCGCTGCGGAATGCCTACCACAAGGCACGGGAGGCAAACCGCCGCTCTGGTGCTGCGCCCGCCGGTTCTACAAAGAGCTGGACGCAATACTCGGCGGCGACCCCCACCTCCACTGCAAAGACCGCTGTGGATATTTCGGTGGCTCATATGCCAGTCGAGAGTGGACCGAGCCAGGAAGAGGAAATCTTGGATGAGGATGTGGAGGGGGAGGGGAACCCAGAGGCAGAGGATGACTCAAAGGTCAGAGATGCATGCAGCAGGAGCTCTTTTCTACCCCAGAGGAGGTTAGCCAGTCACGGCTGTCGGATGTTGGCAAAGCGCAAAAAGGAGAGAAGGCCTCTGGTAAGTGGATTTGATTTGGGGAATCGCTGAAGCGAGTTGTTGGGGAAGGAGGGTTGCAGAAAGCAGGCTTGTCTCCCACTGCATGCCTAGTCTGAGCAGTGGAACAAGCTGTTGATTGACTCCCTCACTTCATGGGAATCTCTCTCAGAGATCTCCAGGAAACTGCCCAGTATCTCCAGGAGAATCTGCTGCTGCAGGTTCTTTGGCAGAGCTGCTTTGTTTCTTGCCCCATTAATGGTAACTTTCCCGCTCCACTGTGCTGTCACGGGGGCGGGGACCATTGCTGCACAGGGTCGAGCTGCATAGGGGCCAGGGCGGAAGCCGCAGTCTTGGAGAAGACCCTCCCTTGATTCACTGATCACCCTCAGCAGCGAGATATCTTCCATAATGAGCACATCCTGTGGAAAGTGTGGGGACAGGAATGATTATTAGGCTGCCCCTACAGTGCTGGCTCTCCCCAACAGCCACGTGCCCAGTGTACAGCAGGGTCTGGGAAGAGTGATTTTCCCTGCCCCTGCGGCTACTCACCATTTTAGGGGTCTTGTGCCCAGGGCCGGCTCCAGGCACCAGCTTGGCAAGCAGGTTCTTGGGGCGGCCAGTCCGGAGCGGGGCGGCACGTCCAGCTATTTGGCGGCAATTTGGCGGAGGGTCTCTCACTCCCCTAACTCCCGCTCGGAGCGAAGGACCTCCCGCTGAATTGCCGCCGCAGATCGCGATCGCGGCTTTTTTTGGGGGGGGGGGGGGGCTGCTTGGGGCAGCAAAAACCCTGGAGCCGGCCCTGCTTGTGGCTCATGTGTGCTTGTCTGGGGTCTGCCAGTTAGTGACAGGTGTGTGAGTACTGGCTGTGTTTTAAATCACTGAATCACTGTTCTCTGTGTTGCAAACAATACTGCTTCTGAAAAAAGGTTGCGTTTAAACTTCACAGAGATGACCTTGGGAGCCCCGCCTCCCTCTTTATCAGCGGCTGAATGGCTGTGCAGAATTAGAAAGCGGCCAGGAAGAACTAAGGAGGACTTTCTGTGTGATGTTATGATGCACTCTGCCGCCAAGAAACAGGAATTGAAGAAGTGGCAGGACAGCGAGAAGAGGGACCGAAAGGAGAACGCGGCACACCAGAATGAAGCCACGGAGCGGCTCTTAAAGGTTATGGAGTGCCAAGCAGACATGCTCTAGGTGATACTAGCTCTGCAAACCAAGCAGCTCCACACCCGCCCTCCCCTGCAGCTGCTGTTGCAAAACTCTTTCCCATGCACCCTCCCCCTCCCCGACACCACCAACACACTCTTATCAACCTCCTGGCTCCAGTCTATACCTGCGGCATTCCACTTCTCCCCCTCACAGTCCAGCACTGTGGACTCCCACTACACTCAACACCCATCCCTCTGAAGTTTGGCCCTGCTGAAGTACAGCACCTGCTGCATTGTACTCCAAAGGAGAAGGTTGGATATGATCCCTGGACATACACAAATCTTTAGCCATCCCGGGACCCCACCTCCTCCTGGGACATTCCCTTCCCGCATCCCCCTCACTGCTGATGTTTTGTTTTTTTTGTTTGACTCTCTCCTCCGGTTGTTGTTTTTTAATAAAAGAATTGTGTGGGTTTGAAAGCAATCTTTATTCTACTAATTGAAAGCAAACAGAGCCCTGCAAAGCAACAGACAATTATGTTAAACCTTCATATTGCATCGTCTGCACCAATCACAATCACCTCCTAGCATTACAAGGACTGCACTCCCAAGCATAGCAACAAATATTAGTGGCTTTCAGCGTCAAATGGCTGCCTCAAGACATCCCTGATCCTTATGGCCCTGCACTGTGCCCCTCTAATAGCCCTGGTCTCTGGCTGTTCAAACTCAGCCTCCAGGCGTTGAGCCTCTGTGGTCCAGCCCTGAGTGAAGCTTTCACCCTTCCCTTCACAAATATTATGGAGCGTACAGCATGTGGCTATAAGCATAGGAATATTGTCATTGGCCAGGTCCAGCTTCTCATAGAGGCAACGCCATAGGGCCTTTAAATGGCCAAAAGCACACTCAACAATCATTCTTCATTTGCACAGCCTGTTGTTGAACTGCTCCTTGCTGCTATCAAGTTGCCCCATGTATGGCTTCATAAGCGACGTCATTACGGGGTAGGCGGTGTCTCCCAGGATCACAATGGGCATTTTAACTTCCCCTACGGTGATCTTCTGGTCCGGGAAGAAAGTCCCTGCTTGTAGCTTCCTGAACAGGCCAGTGTTCCGAAAAATGCATGTGTCATGCACCTTTCTGGATCAGCCTATATTAATGTCTGTGAAATGCCCACGGTGATCCAAAAGTGCCTGGAGAACCATAGAGAAATACCCCTTCCGATTAATGTACTTGGTGGCTAGGTGGTCTGGTGCTAGAATTGGAATGTGCATGCCCCTCCGCAGTTAGGGACGCCCATTTGTGCAAAGCCATCCACAATGTCACGCATGTTGCCCAGAGTCACGGTCTTTCGGAACAGGATGCGGTTAATGGCCCTGCACACTTCCATCAACACGAGTCCAACGGTTGACTTTCCCACTCTGAACTGGTTAGCAACTGATCGGTAGCAGTCTGGAGTAGCCAGCTTCCACAGTGCAATCGCCATGCGCTTCTCCAACGGCAGGGCAGCTCTCATTCTCGTGTCCTTGTGCCGCAGGGCTGGGGCGAGCTCAACACACAGTCCCATGAATGTGGCTTTCCTCATCCAAACGTTCTGCAGCCACTGCTAGTCATCCCAGATGTGCATCACTATGTGATCCCACCACTCAGTGCTTGTTTCCCGAGCCCAAAAGCAGCGTTCCACTGTGGTCAACACCTCCGTGAATGCCACAAGCAACCTCGTGTCGTAGCTACTATGTGTGGCGAGATCAATGTCGCACTCCTCTTGCCTTTGTAGTTTAAGGAATAATTCCACTGCCACTCGTGAAGTGTTGGTCAGAGTGAGCAGCATACTGGTCAACAGTTCAAGAACCATTCTTGCAGCCCAAAGAGGCAGGGCGTGCAGTACACAAACCGTTGAAAGATGGCGCCAAACGTGGATGGACGCACAGGGATTGCTGGGATGCAAAGCAATGCATCATGGGGCATTGGGACAGGACCCAGGATGCCCTGCGACCCCCGTCCGTCTTCCCACAACTGTTAGCGGCAGACGAGGAAGAAATGCTCTGTGGGAAAGCTCTGAATACTGCTGCAAGTGCCGGAAGTGTGAGCACGCTATTGCACAGGCAGTTGACAGTGTGAACACACCACAGCAGTTTCCCTTCAGCGCTTTCTGAGCGGCACTGTAACTGCTGGCGCTGTAACTCTGCCAGTGTAGACATGCCCTAAGATGGTAATTTATTTGTGTGTCTGCTTGCTTTAACCTTATAAATAACTCTTTAATTTCCTTTTCCTATTTAATAAGTTTTCATGTTATTTACTATAGGATTGGCTACCGCTGTCATCTTTGGTGTGAGACTAAAACACAGTTGACCTGTAACTGGTCCTTAGGATTATGAGTAACCTGAATTGCTGTGATTCTTGGTATTCTTGTGTCACACATAGGGTTATCATACATCTGGGTTTTCCCAGACACAGCCTCTTTTTGTAGCCACCTTTCTCTGTCCAGGGCGGGGGGTGGAGGTGAGGGTATGGGAGGGATTTTAAAAATAACAGTCAAAGTCCAGGGTTTTTGCAGACCAGACAAGCTGGCCCCAATTGGACTGCTTCCTGATTGGTCCCTCCCCTACATCAGCATCTGATTGGTCCATTCCCTTGCAAGCTACAGCTGCCAGATCCTGCCCCCCCACCCTGCCCCAGCTCTCAGCCCTGAGGAAGGGGTCCCACAGAGGGGTGCTGACTGACAGCTGTTGCTGCATCCTGGGCTCACAACAGTTGCCCTGCCACCGTGACAGGGAGTGACACTGCCCCCCCCCCCCACCTCCAGCATCTGACTGGCAGATTTCAGGCATAATAATTGAATAAAAGATTAAGAATGTGATCTGGAAGGCTTATTTTTTGTGGTGTGTGTGTGTGTGTGTGTGTGTGTGTGTAACATAATAGTTAAAATAATACTAGAACTTTAGCATACATAGCAATGCTACATTTCACATATTTTTCCATAAATGTATGGGACATTTCAAAGTGAAATTTCCACTAAAAATAATAGGAGAAATACTGGTAAATCTTTTATGCATTAGTTTGAAAATTATTGTTCTTGAAATTTTAGGAGATGAATGCTTATAAAAAAGCTGTATTACATCTTATTGATATATCTGTATAAATGAATGACCTATTCTTTGGCTGGCATGCAGACAGGGCTGTTCTTCTTCCAGAAGCAAACATGGTTCAGTATTGTAGCTAGGCCCAAAGGATTCCAGGGAAATTATTGAGATTTTACATAACTGATTAATCTATAGACATACAGCGTAATACATAGCTAATGATTTTGTAGTGTTAACAGCTAAGGTCTTTAATACTACCAGTTTGTCAAGAGTATACGACAAAGTGATAATAACTGACATGCAAATCTTGATGAAAAGGGCAAGAGATTATGAAAACATTGAACCTTTTTAATTTCAGAAGGTGTCTGCAAAACTTCAGCTTTTGCAGTGTGAGATCTTTATCCTGTATTATTCTTTCTCTGTTTCTTGGCCAGTGGACAAGAACAAATTCTATGATGATTGTCAGTTCTGAATGAGCCATGCTCTCTCCTCCTCCCAAAAATAGTCTTTTTGTATGGCAATTGGAATAAAGTATTAATCTCTCTCCTCAAGTTTATGTATAGTAGTTGTGTGGTGTCTCAGCACTGGATGCCTATTGTATAACTATTAATGCTTGCTGTTTCTCACATTAGTAAGACTTTGGATAAGCATCTGCTTAGCCCAGAATGCTAGAGCACACGACCAGTACGATTGCTATGGCTCCAAACTAGTAACTTTGGCACCAATCCTTCAATTTACAATGTGTTGGTGGAATGCTGCGCCCACATGTTGTAAATTACAGGATTGGTCCCTTTTATTTGTTATGTAGAGTAGCAAACATTATTACATATTATAATGCACAATAATAGTGAAAGATCAATGGTTAATCGTATTATTATTTGTATTGCAATAGTGCGTAGAGGATTCATTGTAGCAAGCATTTTACACACACCTAACAAAAGAAGAATCTCTCCTCCAAAGAACTTACAATCAAAGTTTCCTATTTTACAGAGACTTAGGTACAGGGCCGGCTCTACTGTTTTTGCCGCCCCAAGCAGCACGCCGAATTGCCGCCGCGGACGGTGGGGGCAGTCCGTGTGCCGTTAGGGCGGCACGCGCGTTTCCGCGGCGGTGGCAATTCGGGGGCAGCTTCTGTCTGCAGCCGGAAGACAGAAGCTGCCGAATTGCCGCCGCGAGCAGCTGAACATAGAAGCTGCCGCCGAATTGCCGCCGCCGCGGAAACGTGCGTGCCGCCCTAACGGCACACAGACTGCCCCTGCCGTCCGCGGCGGCAATTCGGCACGCTGCTTGGGGCGGCAAAAACACACGGACTGCCGCCCCTTGCAGATTGCCGCCCCAAGCACCTGCTTGGAATGCTGGTGCCTGGAGCCAGCCCTGCTTAGGTACATGCTTAGCATCAGGGCCGGCTTTAGGAAGTGCGGGGCCCAATTCGAACATTTTTGGCGGGGCCCCGTCAGGGATGACTTAAAAAAATTTTTTTTTTAAAAGCCTTTCATTTCTTAGCAACTGGTTCCCTATCAAAAGTTCTGATTTAAGGGATGTGCCACAGTATGTATTTTTTGTACCAATAGGGTTACCATACGTCCGTATTTTAAATTTTAAAAATTTCTCCCAGATGGTGATTTAAGAACCAAAAAGCCTGACATGTCCGGGAAAATACAGATGTATGTTAACCCTACCTAAAGTTCTTTTTAAAAAAGATGGGCCTGAACTAGAAATGAGCTCCGTTTCACATGTGTGGGTCCCCACCACTCCCTGGGGGTGTGCACATGTGTGGGTCCCAGCTGCTCCCTGCCCCCCTCATTGAAGCAGGGAACTGCAGGGCACCAGTGGACATGGGGCTGGCTGGAGGCAGGGCAGGGGCTGACTGGAAGTAGGGTCTGGCTGCAGGCAGGGCAAGGGGTGCGGGTCTGGCTGGAGACGGGTGTGTGGGGTGGGCTGGCTGGCTTCAGGCAGGGCCGCAGGGGGGTGCGGCAGGGGTTGGCAGGGCTGGAGACGGAGGAGTGTGGGACTGGCTGGCTTCAGGCAGGGGGCTGCGGCAGGTGGCTGGAGACAGGGCAGGGGGTGCGGGGCTGGCTACAGGCAGGGCAGGGGGTGCAGGGCTGGTGTGGGCAGGGCAGAGGGTGCAGGGCTGGTGAGGGCAGGGGTGTGTGTGGGGCTGGCTGGCTTCGGGCAGGGCCGCAGGGGGGTGCGGTAGGGGTTGGCTGGAGACAGGGCAGGGGGTGCGGCAGGGCGGGGGGGGGTGGGGCTGGTGCGTGCAGGGCTGGGGGTGCAGGCAGGGGGTGCAGCAGGGGCTGGCTGCGGGCAGGGGGTGCAGGGCTGGCTGGAGACGGGCTGGCTGCGGGCAGGGGGTGCGGGGCTGGCTGCGGGCAGGGCATGGAGTGCGGGGCTGGCTGGAGATGGGCTGGCTGCGGGCAGGGGGTGCGGGGCTGGCTGCGGGCAGGGGCTGGTGCGGGCAGGGCAGGGGGTGCGGGGCTGGAGGCAGGGCAGGGGGTGCGGGGCTGGAGGCAGGGCAGGGGGTGTGGGGCTGGCTGGAGACGGGCTGGCTGCGGGCAGGGGGTGCGGGGCTGGCTGGAGATGGGCTGGTGCGGGCAGGGCAGGGGGTGCGGGGCTGGTGCGGGCAGGGGGTGCGGGTACAGCCCACCCGGTACGGTAAGTGCCCCCTCCTCCTCCTCCTCCTCCCTCCCCCACCGGGGTAGCAGCAGCAGCCTGGGGCTCGGGGGCTATTTAAAGGGCCTGGGGCTCCCCTGCTTCCACCGCCCCGGCCCTTTAAATAGCCGCGGGAGCCCTGGGGAAGTGGCGGGGCTCCGGCGGCTATTTAAAGGGCCGGGGCGGTAGAAGCAACGGGAGCCCCGGGCCCTTTAAATAGCCCCCAGAGTCCCGCAGCCCTACCCCAGGGCTCCAGCAGTGGGGCTCTGGTGGCAATTTAAAGGGCCTGGGGCTCCAGCCCCTGCCGGGAGCCCCAGGCCCTTTAAATTGCCCCCTGGGGAAGCCGGACCACCCTGGTACCGGGGCTTGGACGTGGGGCCCTCTTAGGGGCGGGGCCCGATTCAGGGAAATTGGTTGAATTGTCCTAAAGCTGGCCCTGCTTAGCATTATGCACTGAGTGGTCCCATTAAAGCAAATTTCTTGTGCTTACAAGATTTTAAATATGTGGGGCCAAGTTCAGTTGACCTCAAGCTGACCCATAATTTTTAGATCACAAAAATACATTTATATTCTAAATGTTTATGTTCACAAAATTGGATGTGTACCTGTGTTTGTGTATGTAGTTTTTAGGTGCAAACATTAATGTGTATATTTTTGGTGGGAAAAGCAGAGGGTATAGCTGAAAATTTGGCCTTAAATATTTGTGTTGATAGTGTCTTAAAACAGCGAATTGTCAACTGCACAGGATATATTGCTAAACTCATGAAACACTGCTGTACAGTTACTAAAGCTCTGTGGATGATGCACGTTCCATTTCATGATGGATTTTGAAATCTGGCTTGGTTCTGAATTGGAATGAAAACCAAAAATTTTGAGATTTCCTGAAGGAAAATTCTGGAAAAAAAATTTGTTTCAGGTCAAACAAAATGTTTTGTTTTAACAAGTTTCATTTCGAGTTTGACTTTTTTACATAATATTATATATACAAGATAAAAAATTTGAAAAGTTGTTTCAAAACAAAATATCAAAATATTTCATGCACAAAAATGTCAAAATGGGATGTTTCAACATTGTTGGAACTATTCTTGTTTGTTTCTTCTGAAATGAAATTCCAGCAAAATTAGGTCAATTTCACAAAGCGTTTTGATTTAGACAGACCTGCATATTCTGACAGAATATGGTTCTGCTGAAGTTTCTCCAACCAACTCAGTTGTTATTATGTCTTTTAGGCTTAATATTTGGATAGTCAGCTTTATATTTGAGAACAGGGTTCTTGTAAATATTAATACCCTGTTTGCTTTGGAGAACGGAGCAAGCTGACAAAATGGAGGAATAATGCAAATTGTGTATTCATGTACCCATGACTGGAAATAATTGTTATTGTTGGGCTGCTCAGTTGAGAAGCTTTTGTTTTCCAGTTTTGTTTTGAAGAGCTAATAAATTTTTTAGGAATAATAATATTTAGCACATATGTAGGACTTTATATGTTCAAATATTTTATAAAGAATAACTAAATGGAACAGTAGGGGATTAAGAAATCAATAACAGTGGACCAAGTTTCCTGTGACTTCAACTCAACCTACAGCTTTGTGTATGAATAGGATTACCATCTTTGGTTGGACAAATTCCTGGAGGTTTCATCACATGACATTATCTTTAATTAAAGATTAATCATAGAATCATAGACTTTAAGGTCAGAAGGGACCATTATGATCATCTAGTCCGACCTCCTGCACAACGCAGGCCACAGAATCTCACCCACTCACTCCTGTAACAAACCCCTAACCTGTATCTGAGCCATTGAAGTCCTCAAATCATGGTTTAAAGACTTCAAGGTGCAGAGAATCCTCCAGCAAGTGACCCGTGCCCCACACTAAAGATGAAGGCAAAATCTGCCCAGGGGGAAAATTCCTTCCCGACCCCAAATATGGCGATCAGCTAAACCCTGAGCATGTGGGCAAGACTCACCAGCCAGACACCCAGGAAAGAATTCTCTGTAGTAACTCAGATCCCACCCCATCTAACATCCTATCACAAGCCATTGGGCATATTTACCGCTAATAGTCAAAGATCAATTAATTGCCAAAATTAGGCTATCCCATCATACCATCCCCTCCATAAACTTATCAAGCTTAGTCTTGAAGCCAGATATGTCTTGTGCCTCCACTACTCCCCTTGGCAGACTGTTCCAGAACTTCACTCCTCTGATGGTTAGAAACCTTCATCTAATTTCAAGTCTAAACTTCTTGATGGCCAGTTTATATCCATTTGTTCTTGTGTCCACATTGGTACTGAGCTTAAATAATTCCTCTCCCTCCCTGGTATTTATCCCTCTGATATATTTATAGAGGGCAATCATATCTCCCCTCAGCCTTCTTTTGGTTAGGCTAAACAAGCTGAGCTTTTTGAGTCTCCTTTCATAAGACAGGTTTTCCATTCCTCAGATCATCCTAGTAGCCCTTCTCTGTACCTGTTCCAGTTTGAATTCATCCTTCTTAAACATGGGAGACCAGAACTGCACACAGTATTCCAGATGAGGTCTCACCAATGCCTTGTATAACAGTACTAACACCTCCTTATCTCTACTGAAAATACCTCGCCTGATGCATCCCAAGATCACATTAGCTTTTTTCACGGCCATATCACATTGGCGACTCATAGTCATCCTGTGATCAACCAATAATCCGAGGTCCTTCTCCTCCTCTGTTACTTCCAACTGATGCGTCCCCAGCTTATAACCAAAATTCTTGTTATTAATCCCTAAATGCATGACCTTGCACTTTTCACTATTAAATTTCATCCTATTACTATTACTCCAGTTTACAAGGTCATCCAGATCTTCCTGTATGATATCCCGGTCCTTCTCTGTATTGGCAATACCTCCCAGCTTTGTGTCATCTGCAAACTTTATTAGCACATTCCCACTTTTTGTGCCAAGGTCAGTAATAAAAAGATTAAATAAGATTGGTCCCAAAACTGATCCCTGAGGAACTCCACTAGTAACCTCCCTCCAGCCTGACAGTTCACCTTTCAGTATGACCCGTTGTAGTCTCCCCTTTAACCAGTTCCTTGTCCATCTTTCAATTTTCATATTGATCCCCAACTTTTCCCATTTAGCTAATAATTCCCCATGTGGAACCGTATCAAATGCCTTACTGAAATCGAGGTAAATTAGATCCACTGCATTTCCTTTGTCTAAAAAATCTGTTCCCTTCTCAAAGAAGGAGATCAGGTTGGTTTGGCACAATCTACCTTTTGTAAAACCATGTTGTATTTTGTCCCAATTACCATTGACCTCAATGTCCTTAACTACTTTCTTCTTCAAAAGTTTTTCTAAGACCTTGCATATTACAGATATCAAACTAAGACGCCTGTAGTTACCAGGATCACATTTTTTCCCTTTCTTAAAAATAGGAACTATGTTAGCAATTCTCCAGTCATACGGTACAACCCCTGAGTTTACAGATTCATTAAAAATTCTTGCTAATGGGCTTGCAATTTCACGTGCCAGTTCCTTTAATATTCTTGGATGAAGATTATCTGGGCCCCCCGATTTAGTCCCATTAAGCTGTTCGAGTTTGGCTTCTACCTCGGATGTGGTAATATCTACCTCCATATCCTCATTCCCATTTGTCACCCTACCATTATTCCTAAGCTCCTCATTAAAGACTGAGGCAAAGTATTTGTTTAGATATTGGGCCATGCCTAGATTATCCTTAAGCTCCACTCCATCCTCAGTGTTTAGCAGTCCCACTTCTTCCTTCTTTTTCTTCTTATTTATATGGCTATAGAACCTTTTACTCTTGGTTGTAATTCCCTTTGCAAGGTCCAACTCTACATGGTTTTTGGCCTTTCTCACTTTATCTCTACATGTTCTGACCTCAATAAGGTAGCGTTCCTTGCTGATCCCTCCTATCTTCCATTTCTTGTAGGCTTTCTGCTTTTTCTTAATCACCTCTCTCAGATGCTTGCCCATCCAGCTTGGTCTACAACTCTTGCCTATGAATTTTTTCCCCTTTCTTGGGATGCAAACTTCTGATAGTTTCTGCAACTTTGACTTGAAGTAATTCCAGGCCTCCTCCACCTTTAGATCCATGAGTTCTTCAGTCCAATCCACTTCCCTAACTAATTTCCTTAATTTTTTTAAAGTTAGCCCTTTTGAAATCAAAAACCCTAGTCACAGATCTATTTTTGTTTATCCTTCCATTTAGTTTGAACTGAATTAGCTCATGATCGCTCGAACCAAGGTTGTCCCCTACAATCATTTCTTCTATGAGGTCCTCACTACTCACCAAAACCAAATCTAAAATGGCATCCCCTCTTGTTGGTTCAGCAACTACTTGGTGAAGGAATCCATCAGCTATCGCATCCAGGAAAAACTGAGCCCTATTATTATTACTAGCACTTGTCCTCCAGTCTATATCTGGGAAGTTAAAGTCTCCCATGATCACAAAATTCCCATTAGTATTTACTTCATTAAAAACATTAAAGAGGTCTCTATCCATATCCAAATCAGATCCCGGTGGTTTATTCATAGATTCATAGATTCTAGGACTGGAAGGGACTCGAGAGATCATCGAGTCCAGTCCCCTGCCCTCATGGCAGGACCAAATACTGTCTAGACCATCCCGGATAGACATTTATCTAACCTACTCTTAAATATCTCCAGAGATGGAGATTCCACAACTTCCCTAGGCAGTTTATTCCAGTGTTTAACCACCCTGACAGTTAGAAACTTTTTCCTAATGTCCAACCTAAACCTCCCTTGCTGCAGTTTAAGCCCATTGCTTCTTGTTCTATCTTTAGAGGCTAAGGTGAACAAGTTTTCTCCCTCCTCCTTACGACACCCTTTTAGATACCTGAAAACTGCTATCATGTCCCCTCTCAGTCTTCTCTTTTACAAACTAAACAAACCCAATTCTTTCAGCCTTCCTTCATAGGTCATGTTCTCAAGACCTTTAATCATTCTTGTTGCTCTTCTCTGGACCCTCTCCAATTTCTCCACATCTTTCTTGAAATGCAGCGCCCAGAACTGGACACAATACTCCAGTTGAGGCCTAAGCAGCGCAGAGTAGAGCGGAAGAATGACTTCTCGTGTCTTGCTCACAACACACCTGATAATACATCCCAGAATCATGTTTGCTTTTTTTGCAACAGCATCACACTGTTGACTCATATTTAGCTTGTGGTCCACTATAACCCCTAGATCCCTTTCTGCCGTACTCCTTCCTAGACAGTCTCTTCCCATTCTGTATGTGTGAAACTGATTGTTCCTTCCTAAGTGGAACACTTTGCATTTGTCTTTGTTAAACTTCATCCTGTTTACCTGAGACCATTTCTCCAATTTGTCCAGATCATTTTGAATTATGACCCTGTCCTCCAAAGCAGTTGCAATCCCTCCCAGTTTGGTATCATCTGCAAACTTAATAAGCGTACTTTCTATGCCAATATCTAAGTCGTTAATGAAGATATTGAACAGAGCCAGTCCCAAAACAGACCCCTGTGGAACCCCACTTGTTATGCCTTTCCAGCAGGATTGGGAACCATTAATAACAACTCTCTGAGTACGCAAAAAGAACAGGAGTACTTGTGGCACCTTAGAGACTAACAAATTTATTAGAGCATAAGCTTTCATGGGCTCTGAGTACGGTTATCCAGCCAGTTATGCACCCACCTTATAGTAGCCCCATCTAAATTGTATTTGCCTAGTTTATCGATAAGAATATCATGCAAGACCATATCAAATGCCTTACTAAAGTCTAGGTATACCACATCCACAGCTTCTCCCTTATCCACAAGGCTCGTTATCCTATCAAAGAAAGCTATCAGATTGGTTTGACACGATTTGTTCTTTACAAATCCATGCTGGCTATTCCCTATCACCTTACCACCTTCCAAGTGTTTGCAGATGATTTCCTTAATTACTTGCTCCATTATCTTCCCTGGCACAGAAGTTAAACTAACTGATCTGTAGTTTCCTGGGTTGTTTTTATTTCCCTTTTTATAGATGGGCACTATATTTGCCCTTTTCCAGTCTTCTGGAATCTCTCCCGTCTCCCATGATTTCCCAAAGATAATAGCTAGAGGCTCAGATACCTCCTCTATTAGCTCCTTGAGTATTCTAGGATGCATTTCATCAGGCCCTGGTGACTTGCAGGCATCTAACTTTTCTAAGTGATTTTTAACTTGTTCTTTTTTTATTTTATCTGCTAAACCTACCCCCTTCCCATTAGCATTCACTAGGTTAGGCATTCCTTCAGACTTCTCGGTGAAGACCGAAACAAAGAAGTCATTAAGCATCTCTGCCATTTCCAAGTTTCCTGTTACTGTTTCACCCTCTTCACTGAGCAGTGGGCCTACCCTGTCTTTGGTCTTCCTCTTGCTTCTAATGTATTGATAAAAAGTCTTCTGGTTTCCCTTTATTCCCGTAGCTAGTTTGAGCTCATTTTGTGCCTTTGCCTTTCTAATCTTGCCCCTGCATTCCTGTGTTGTTTGCCTATATTCATCCTTTGTAATCTGTCCTAGTTTCCATTTTTTATATGACTCCTTTTTATTTTTTAGATCATGCAAGATCTCGTGGTTAAGCCAAGGTGGTCTTTTGCCACATTTTCTATCTTTCCTAATCAGCGGAATAGCTTGCTTTTGGGCCCTTAATAGTGTCCCTTTGAAAAACTGCCAACTCTCCTCAGTTGTTTTTCCCCTCAGTCTTGAGTCCCATGGGACCTTACCTATCAGCTCTCTGAGCTTACCAAAATCTGCCTTCCTGAAATCCATTGTCTCTATTTTGCTGTACTCCCTTCTACCTTTCCTTAGAATTTCAAACTCTATGATTTCATGATCACTTTCACCCAAGCTGCCTTCTACTTTCAAATTCTCAATGAGTTCCTCCCTATTTGTTAAAATCAAGTCTAGAACAGCTTCCCCCCTAGTAGCTTTTTCAACCTTCTGAAATAAAAAGTTGTCTGCAATGCAGTCCAAGAATTTGTTGGATAGTCTGTGCCCCGCTGTGTTATTTTCCCAACATATATTTGGATAGTTGAAGTCCCCCATCACTACCAAATCTTGGGCTTTGGATGATTTTGTTAGTTGTTTAAAAAAAGCCTCATCCACCTCTTCCACCTGGTTAGGTGGCCTGTAGTAGACTCCTAGCATGACATCACCCTTGTTTTTTACCCCTTTTAGCCTAACCCAGAGACTCTCAACACTTCCGTCTCCTATGTCCATCTCCACCTCAGTCCAAGTGTGTACATTTTTAATATATAAGGCAACACCTCCTCCCTTTTTCCCCTATCTATCCTTCCTGAGCAAGCTGTACCCATCCACACCAACATTCCAATCATGTGTATTATCCCACCAAGTTTCAGTGATGCCAACAATGTCATAGTTGTATTTATTTATTAGCACTTCCAGTTCTTCCTGCATATTACCCATACTTCTCGCATTTGTATATATAGCATACCCCAAGCACTATCCCAAGGGAGGCTCTAGTAGCTTTCTTCCCCAATGTGATTTTTGCCCAGACAGACTCTCTTATCCATTCCATCACTTCTTATTTCTTTACAGTCTACCTCATCATTGATATACAATGCTACTCCACCACCTTTGCCTTTATTTCTGTCTTTCCTAAACAACACATACCCTTCAATACCTATACTCCAGTCATGACTACTATTCCACCATGTTTCTGTTATCCCTATAATATCTGGTTTCACTTCCTGCACCAGTAGCTCTAGTTCCTCCATTTTGTTACCTAGGCTCCTCGCATTAGTGTACAAGCATCTTAATTTTTGCTGTTTGGCTTCGCTCACATTCTTTACCCAATTAGGCATTGACATTCTACTGCCAGTATCACCTATTAGACTGGTATCTACAATACCTTTCCTCCTTATGTCCATTCTCCTACCCACGGCTGTATCCTTTCTTACTTCGTTTTCTTCCCTCTCAATGTTAAAATCTGGCGTGGAGATTACCTTTACATCTCACAACCATCTCCCCCAAATTCGTAGTTTAAAACTCTCTTAATCAGTTGTGCCAGCCTCCATCCTAGAAGTCTATTTCCTGCCCTATTCAGGTGAAGTCCATCCCGAGAGAACAGTCCTCTGTCCATGAATGCCTCCCAGTGGCCATACATCCCAAAGCCCTCCTTATAGCACCACTGCCTGAGCCATCTGTTGAGCATCATAATCTTGTCACACCTTTGATGCCCTTCTTTAGGAACAGGCAGAATCCCACTGAAGATCACCTGAGCCTCGAATTCCTTAAGCATCTTCCCCAGCCTTGCATAATCTCCCTTGATTGGTTCCAGCGACAATCTAGCTATATCATTTGTTCCCACATGAAGGACAATCAGTGGATTCTTTCCTGCTCCTATGACTTCAACTCAACCTACAGCTTTGTGTATTAATAGGGTTATCTTTGGTTGGACAAATTCCTGGAGGTTTCATCACATGACATTATCTTTAATTAAGATTAATCTTTAATTCCTGGAGACTCCAGGACAATCGTGGAGGGCTGGCAACCCTATGTATGCAACATTACATGTACCCAAGTTCCTGTGTGCAGAATTTTGAGATGCAAAGCTCCCATTACCCAGAGTGATGAATGCTCAGAAGAAATAAGTGGAAGCTTTGGTTGGGTAAGGAGAGCATTCCAGCAGAGGATAGGTCCATCAATGGCTATTAGCCAGGATGAGCACGGATGGTGTCCCTAACCTCTGTTTGCCAGATGCTGGGAATGGGCAACAGGGGATGGATCACTTGAGGATTACCTGTTCTATTCATTCCCTTTGGGACACCTGACATCGGCCACTGTCAGAAGACAGGATACTGGGCTAGATTGACCTTTGTTCTGACCCAGTGTGATGTTGCACTTCATATGCTTTATGAAAATATGCTTGTGAATGTGAATATGATGTAACTGGAATATGCTTTATGCAAAAGGTCTCTTGTAAGGTATCATTACAAAGCGTATAATCTACTGAGTGTGTTCATCCTATTTGTTTGCATGTATTATTTCTATGTCTGGATTTAGGAAAATAAGATATAAACTTGTATTACTGATGTAAAGATATTAAGTGGAAGCCATTAAGGGGGCTTCAGAATCAATGAACTGTAAATGGTTCTGTTTACTTGCAAACTTTCCTGTGTACATGTGGGCCAGTTCAGGAAGAATGAAGGCTGGGGTCTCACAGGACATGTGACCATGTCACATGATACTGGAATCCATCTTAAATCTGGTACTTTTCCATTTAGAAGGAGGGATGGGGACCCAGGGAGACAAAAGATTCCAGCCTGGTGCAAAAGCTATAAAAGGGGGTGGAACAGGACAAATGGAGGTCAGTTATGAGAAAGCCCCTGCTTACCACCTAAGATGCCTGCTGGAACTAACAAGGACTGTACCAGGGGAAAGGATAGGGCCCAGACTAGGAAAGAGTCTAGTTTGTGAAAGAAGCTTATTGGAACATCTCTGAGGGTGAGATATTACCTGTAATCAGTTTCTTAATGTATTAAGCTTAGACTTGCATGTTTTGTTTTATTTTGCTACTTTGTTCTGTCTGTTATTACTTGAAACCACTTAAATCCTACTTGTTATATTTAATAAAATCACTTTTGTTTATTAATAAACCCCAGAGTAAGTGATTAATACCTGGGGGAGCAAACAGCTGTGCATATCTCTCTATCCTTGTTATAGAGGGCAGACAATTTATGAATTTACCCTGTATAAGCTTTATACAGAGTAAAATGGATTTATTTGTGGTTTGGATCCCATTGGGAGCTGGGTGTCTGGGTGCTAGAGACAGGAGCACTTAAAGCCTGCATCTTTGGGGGTGTGGTCCAGACCCTGGGTCTATGTTGCAGCAGGCTAGTGTCTGGTTCAACAAGGCAGGGTTCTGAAATCCCAAGTTGGCAGGGAAAACGGGCTCAGAGGTAATTTCAGCATGTCAGGTGACAGTCCCAAGGGGGTCTCTGTGAGGAACTGGTCACTCCCAGTATGGTCGTAATTATGTTCATAACACTGACACAAAGAAATTAGAAACAGTGTAAATTTGTACTCCGTCTCCTTCGTCAGGGAAGAGATGCTGTCAAACTCCAGGTCATGACTGAAGACACAGTGTGAATTAGACTCTTTTAAGTTCTTGACTGAATCGTGCTGTAACTCATCAGCTATAAGCAGAAAGACTCCATGGTCAGAACACTGAGATTCCGACTTGCTTAGTAGAATTGTTTTCGTTCACAGCTTCAGCCTATGATGGATCGTTTGACATACGTCGCAGGCTTGTGTTCCCTCTGTATTCTGCATTCTCCCTCCCATCCCAGTGAAACACACACACTCTGTCGCGCTCACTCATCCCTCCCTGGTCGTCCCCCGCCCCCAGCTGAGCGATAGCTCCTGCGCCGCTGCCACCCAGTGGTGCTGGCCGCGGCTGCGAGACTCCGCCGCCGGCTGGGTGCCGCTCGCGGGCAGGTGGCGGCGGGAGAAGCAGGAAGCGGGCCGGGCCGGGGAGCAGGATGGCGGCCGGGGACTCGGAGAACATCCGCTACTGTGCGCGCTTCTCCTACCTCTGCCTCAAGTTCACCCTCATCACCTACTCCACGTTCTTCTGGGTGAGCGCGGGCCGCCGGCCGGGGACTCCCGCGGGCTGGGCGGGAGGGGGGCGGCCGAGGAGAGACCCCGATCCCCGCTGGGACCGGTCTGCGCGAGAAGGCTACGTTCACCGCCCTGCCCAGGCGCCGGGAGGCGGCCGGGATACAGCGCCCGCCTGGAGATGCTGCGCTGAGGCGAGCTGGCGCTGCGGGTGCGGTCCTGGAGCCCAGCGCCCCCGGCCCGTGTGTGGGGAGGGAGGCACCGCCTCTCCAGCCCTGGCAGTGCGCCCTTGTGTTACACCAACAACAAACCAGCAAATACCCCCATGCCAGGGCGAGAGCTGCCCGCGCACTCCGCGGGGCAGAGTTGTTGTTTTTATTTATTTTTGGTTGTTTTTTTTGGGGGGGGGGGGCGGAACTCTCGAGTCATCCTCAGCGTGGATGTGCGTTCCCGGGGCTCACCTCGTGTGCTGGTCCGTGAAGTGCGTGTGAAGGCCAGGGACGTTTCCCACTTCGGCAGGGTTTAGTGGATGGGCATGGAAGAATTTTGTAACCGAATGAGATCTCTGGCGGCAATGCACCGCATGCCCTAGAAGGACCCTCGGAAGCCTCTGGGGCGCAGTTTTGTGGTTGTCACTGGGTAACAATCAACTGGTTTTGGCAGTTAGCGACTTTCAGAGGTGGAAGGGTGTGGCAGGTGGCATGAAAATCAGTTGTGTACACTAACCATAAAACATTGCTTTGTCTCACTCAGATGGGAGTAGGAAAGCTAAGAAGGGGAAAGACCTCACCCACTAGAGAACCAGTTGTTTTGCGTCTGATTAATGTAGGATGATTTCAATTTTAAGCTTGTGAGTTGTTCAGTGATTCATCTGTTCTGTTCTGTGCTTTTAAAAGAGGAAGGTGCAATGTTGTTTGATGTCTTTTACTGATTTTCATAGGAAAGGTAGTACAAACTCTCCGCTGTGTGATAGTTATACTATTGTGCAAAGCAGCATACCAGCTCTCATAGTGCTTAAGAAAATTGTTCAGGCATGAAGAGAAAGTAGTCTAATAGAGCTTCTGTTGAAAGAGACATCATCCAGGCTGTTACAGCCCAAATCCAATTTACATGTCTCTCCTTCTCAAAAATGGCAACTTCACCTTTGATATGCATCCTGAGTATGAAAACAATGATCAGTGGTGAACACTCATTTAGGTAAAAAAAAAAAAAAAAAAAAGGCAAATTTCCATTTTCAGGGTGTGAAGTTCTGGATTTACAGTAGAATCTGACAGACTGTTTTCTGTGCTGGGAAATGTCACATATGTTGACATTTCAGATTCCTAGATGAGATTTGTTTCTGTCTTTGTCTTCAAAATGCTCCAAATTCAAGACTACTGCATTTCTTGTTTTGAAGATCTGATAATTTTTCCCTAGTAGGGATAGATTTTTAAAGTAAGGCTTTTTGTTTTTAAAGCATGAGTTGGGAGAACATGTTACCTTGGGTTTCTGAGTCTTTATAATGTAGTATCCCTTTAGGTTTTGTTTTGAAGAAACAACTACAATTTGAGGAATAAGTGAAAATCAGAGTATAAAGTACATTGCCTTCAGTTCAGACTTTTTTGGGTATTAGGTATCTTTTAGCCTTTTTTGTTTTATTATTTTTTTCTATTTTTTAATAGAAAATTAACCTTTTCTCCTCCTTGGACTCCTAGTTTCACTCTAGCAACCATTCCCTAAGTAGAACCTTCTGCAAAAAAAGGTCAGGGCAACAATAATTCTAGCCTTCCCACATTAGGATACTTGTCCTAGTAATAACATTTTACTAATTTTGTTCTGTTGTTCTGTGTTCAAAGGGTTTCTAGTAAATTGATTTATACACAGGTATGCCTTCTATTCTTTCTTAAACACCACATTATCTTTTTTTCTGTAAGCAAACTTTCTGTAAAGGCACCCTTGTACTTCATTTACTTGTCTGCTCTTTCATTTGGCATGGTAGGCTTGTTCTAGTGTGGCATAATACATCACTTAATAATACACCACTAAGTAACAGAAAAGTCAGCCCTGGTATCACTGAGTACCTGCCCAGACCAAAGTAGCTTTCAAACACCTTAAGAAACTTAGTCTTTATTTGTAATTCTCCCCTTCCTCCCCCCTGGATTTTCAACTAAGAAAGTATACTAAACTTGTTCCTCCTATCATATATCAAAATACATAAGGTGCAGTCTAACACCATGGAATAGTTGTTAAAAGGAAATTAGATATAATGTTTTGGTAATTAGAAATGTTAGTTCATAATAATGTTCGGGTGAGCTCAGATTAGCTTATGTAAATGGATTTTGCAAACATATAGTTTACAAAAAAATCCTGAAGAGACAGAATTAAAATTCGTATGTTAATGGAGGAAAGTTTATAAACACTGTATCTTCCTTTAAATAACTCCTTGTCACCCCAGCACAGAGTCCAGGCAGGTTTTACCATGCCACCCCACCCTCAACAAAATTACTGTAAATGTTCCAAAAATGAAAAGAAGAAAAACTATAAATAACAGACCTACAAATATAGAATTCCCAAGGCGACTATATTTTAGTGATCCTTTCATTTTATTTATTTTATTTATTTTAACCTTATTTATATCTAAATGCTTAACTCATTAATATATTAAGAAGGCGGTTTGGAACTTGAAGTGGGACGGAGGCCACAATGAAAGAACTGTTGGAGGAGGAAAGGATGGGGGCTGATGGCATTTATTCTTGCAGAGGGCTTCCTTTGTTAGTATAATTGTCTTCTTTCACAGATTGAACGTATGATGTATTGTTTGAAATATGTCACAGGCTTGTGTTCCCTCTAAATTCTCCATTCTCCCAGTCAAGTGAAACAGATCTCCTTACTTGTCCAAATGTGTAATAAGTACCTAAGGCTGAATTCTTTTTTCTGTTATGCTGACACAATCCCACTGACTTCTGTGACAGTAGAGTTTTGTTCTTTATAGTGAACAACCCTTCTAGCTTGTGAAGGAAATTCAATATGTTATACTCACTTGCTTAAACCTTTATTGACTGTACTTAACTGCTCTATACTTTCCCCTCTGTTAGGGTTATATTTTGTTTCGTGCTGAGCACATTCACCTCCCATTTACTTCCATTAGTTTCTGTGGGCGCTACCCTCTTGAGTACACTTGCAAAGCAGCTAGAGAGCTGGCTTACTGGGGCAACTGGGAATTCCTCTAGTGTCAAGAGTTTTGCTAACCTGCAATAGGGGCCAAACCACCTGCTGGCAGTCTCAGCATAGAATTGAGGCAAAGGTAATGTAAAGCTACCTTTACCCCTTGTTTCTCCTGGTAATTGCCAGAATTACTGTTCTTGTAAAAAAAATTTAACACTTAACATTAATGATTTTTTGCAATAATGGGTCAGGGCTGGAGCATTTAATTAAAGAATAAGTATAAAATTTGTAAATTGTAAGACTTTTTTTTCTTAATTTGTGGGTTTGATCAAGCACATGGGTCTCTCCAAATCTAATCCTGTTGCTTGCCACATGTGCATTTTACAGATTTTCTGAGACACATCTGTTTAATTAAACTAATTTTTGCTCCTGTCAACATTATTGAAGATGCACAAAGAAGAATAAAAATAGTCTGAAAAAACTTGTTTTGACTGTCAAAATGAATAAATTTGTTGCAAGGTCCTGTCACTGCTATGGTTTCAACTGTGCATCTAGAACTCTGTTCAAAAACTGCTGACTTTTCTAGACAACTGATTTCCAACACTTCCAGCTAATGAGATAGTAGCATAATTTATCTCTCCAATGTGAAGAAGTATTTATGTTATGCTAGCCATAATAACATTATCAATTCCCTTCTCCTCCAAGGCCTGCATCCTAGGTTGGCCTGTAGTAGGGTTTGTAACAATAGTGGGTGTGATGTGAACATAAAGCATTTTACAACACTGTTAGACTGTAATTGAGTTTTGAAACTGGCGTCAAACACGAATACAACCTTAATGTAGATAAGATCTTAGTCACTGATACAGTTTTAAAAAGCTGTTTTTCCAGAGGTTCTAACCATAATTATGTTTTAAAATAAAACCCATTCCCCCCATCCAAGATTTCAGGATGAAAACAACTAGTGCTGATAGTCACAGAATTATATGACACACTTAAACTTTTGTATGTGAATTAAATAGTAAATTTTGTGCTGGGACCAGTCATTAAGAAACTGCTTTTTCTTCCACTTGGGAAAGTGACTCCACTCTTTTCCACACACACAAAAATACAGAGGATGTCCCTATCCTTTGGTGAGACATATCCAATTAATACAAATCAAGGCCAAATCACTTCTGGTGTGAATAAAATATGATTTGCCAAATTTAAATTCAGTTGTGAAGGGACAGAATGCAAAATATACATATGTCTTTGTGGCCTTGTCTAGACTGCCAAGTTTTGTTGCCAAAACTGCCCTTTGTCGACCAAAACAGTGAGTGCATACACACTGCAAGGTGACTTTTGTTGGGAAAAATGCCTGGCTTTGGCGACAAAATTCATCCACCCTCACGAGAGATTTATGTCTTTTTCCTCTACATTTTTGTTGATGAGTGCCAGTGTAGACACCAGGCTTGATTCCATTGCTTTAATTAGCCTCCAGGAGGTGTCCCACAATGCCGATCCTGACCGCTGTGGTCAGCAGTTTGAACTCCACTGCCCTGCAGCCAGGAAAACAACCATCCTCCCCTCCCTCTTAGAAGCCCCGAGAATTTTTTAAATTCCATTTCCTGCTGGCTCGGCATGGAGAAGGCTCATCACATCTTCCCAGGTGACCTTCGCGGGTTATCGCACCAAACACTCTCCTGCTTGGACCACTGCAGAGCCGTTGGATCTGCTCAGTATATGAGGAGAGGAGGCTGTGCAGTCCCAGCTGCGCTTGAGCTGTAGGAATTGGGATACCTACAGGCAGATTTCTCGAGGCTTGTGCGACAAGGGCTATGATCGGGACATGCTGCAGTGCAGAGCGAAGATAAAGGAGCTGAGGCAGGTGTACCATAAGGTGAGGGAGGCAAACCGTCGCTCTGGTGCTGCAACTAAGACCTGCCGTTTCTATAAGGAGCTGGACGCTATCCTCAGTGGTGACCCCACCTCCATCGCCAAGAGCCACATGGATACTTTGGAGGGCATGGAGGCAGCGGAAAGAGGACCTAACCGGGAGGATGAAGTTACTGATGAAGAGGTGGAGTTAGATGAGGATGTGCAGCTCCTGTTGGGGTCACCCAGTGGGGCAGGCAGCCAGGACCTGGTCTCCTCTCCAGTGGTGTCTAGCCAGTCTCAGCAGTCGCTCTCTGGGGAGCAAGAAGCAGGAGAGGAGATGCCGGGTAAGTGGTTGTAGCTTGTGTAGTCCGGAGGTGGGTTCAGGGCATAGAAATGTGGGAGGCTGGTTGTGTTTCTGTGAGCTGGACATTTCCCTCTGTAGCTAATCGGTACAGTGAAACTGGGTGTTGATGCACGCTGAGATCGCATGGGAATCCTCCAGAGAGATATCCAGGAAAATTACCTGGAGGTACTCGGTAATCCTCTGCCAAAGGTTCCATGGCAGAGCTGCTTTGTTCCTTCCCCCACTGTAGGAAACTTTCTCACACCTTTCGGCAACCACTTTTGCAGGGACCAAAGTGGCAGACAGGCGAGTAGCATAGGGAGCAGGACAAAAGCCACAAGCATGGAGTAGATGTACCCTCGTTTCCCTGCTTACCCTTGGCAGTGAGATGTCTGCTAGAATGATCCCCGCCTGTGAAAAGTGTGGGAGAATTTTAGAATTTGTTCCCTAGAATGCTGCATCATGAACCTTGCAAAGAGCGTGTGCTCTTCCCCCGCTCTGGAGCGCCCCTCTCCTCCCCCCCCCAGCCAACACTCACCATGCTTTCGCTGTTCGCAGAGATGTGTACCTGGCTGGGTCAGTGAAAAAGTGATGGCAATGTTGCAAAAAGTGTATTTAACCGAAATGTTTCAATGCTGTGCGTGAATTTAACAATCCTGCTTCTGTGCATTGTCCCCTGTGCTTCGCCAGATGTGGCCTTCAGGAACACCCCATGCACCCTGTCTGAGCATCTCCACCAGGTAAGAAAGCATCCAGACGCAGCAAAGAAGACATGTTCTGGGAGGTCCTGCAGTGCTCCAATGCAGAAAAGAGGGAACACAAGGAGTACTGGGAAGCCGAATGGCATGACAGAAAAGAGACTCACGCATTTGTTAAGAACGGAACTGAGTGGATGATTAAAGTAATGGAGGAGAAAACGCATATGCTGAAGTCCTTAATAATGCTGCAGACTGAGAAGACAAGTGCTCCACCTCCACTGCAGAGTATTCAGAACTATTTTCCATGCACTCCGCCTGCACATTCCTTTCCACTCTCTGGGACTTCTCGGTTTCCCCTTCACTCCACCCCCTCAGAGAACTTTCACAATGATAGCTGGACCTACACACAGTTGTGAAAAGTCTGTCGTTCTCTGGTTCCTCCTTTCCCACCAAGCATCTGTGTGTTTGTGTGTGCTGTTTCTTGTGCAATAAAAGCAAAGTTTTATAATGGTAAATCATCTTTATTTATTTCCTACAAATTGAGATAGCAGGCTCTACCAATACATGAACTGGCAATTTAATCACTTCCTTACTGGAATATAAGGCCCCCAAATGTCACCATTGCCCCTAGAAAACTACATGTAATGTAACATTGAAGCACCTCTGACAGAGATATGTTACTGGTGATCATTGTCAAAGTGCTGCCTTAAAACATCCCTGATTCGAATAGCCCCCTTCTGGGCTCCTCTGACAGCCCTGGTATCTGGCTGCTCAAAATCAGTGGCCAAGCAGTC
The DNA here is from genome assembly GCF_028017835.1 of Emys orbicularis. Lineage (NCBI taxonomy): Eukaryota > Metazoa > Chordata > Testudines > Emydidae > Emys > Emys orbicularis. Next base: position 44,775,204 of record NC_088689.1, on the reverse strand, counting down.
TGCCTCAACACTCTACCCCTGAGCAAACCTTCCCACCCTTAGCTTCACAAAGATTATGCAACATACAGCACGCGGCTATGACCATGGGAATATTATCCTCAGTGAGGTCTAACCTGCCATAAAGGCATCACCAGCGTGCCTTTAATCTGCCAAAGGCATATTCAACTGTCATCCGGCACCTACTGAGCCTGTTGTTGAACCGCTCCTTACTGCTGTCCAAGTGTCCCATGTAAGGTTTCATGAACCATGGCTGTAAGGGGTATGTAGGATCCCCCAGGATCATTATGGGCATTTCAACATCCCCCACTGTAATCTTCTGGTTTGGAAAGAAAGTCCCCGCTTGAAGCTTTCTGTACAGGCCGGTGTTCCTGAAGATGCATGTGTTATGCACCTTTCCAGACCACCCCGCAATGATGTCAGTGAAACGCCCATGGTGATCCACAAGCGCCTGCAACACCATGGAGAAATACTCCTTCCTATTGATGTACTCTGTCTCAAGGTGGTCTGGTGCCAAAATGGGAATATGTGTGGCCATCTATCACCCCTCCACCGTTAGGGAAACCCATTTCTGCAAAGCCATCCACTATTTCATGCACATTTCCCAGAGTCACGGTCCAGGACGTGATTTATTGCCCTTAACGCAGCTTCAACGTCGACTTCCCCACTCCAAACTGATTCGTGACCTACGGTAGCAGTCTGAACTCGCCAGCTTCCACATAGCGATTGCCACACGCTTCTCTACCGAGAGAGTAGCTCTCATTCTAGTGTCCTTGCTCCGCAGATCTGGGGTGAGCTCTGCATGCAGTTCCAGGAAGGTGGCTTTCCGTATCCGAAAGTTCTGTAGCCACTGCTCCTCATCCCACATCTGCATGATGATACGATCCCACCATTCAGTTCTTGCTTCCTGAGCCCAAAAGCGACGATCTACCCTATGCACCTGCTCTGTGAATGCCAAAAGCAATCTAAAGTTGCTCCTATCCATATCACGCAGAATGTTGGGCGCCTGCGAGTCTTCCTCAGTTAGGATCTTCACGATTAATGGCACTGCCATCTGCAAAGTCTTCATGACAGTTAACAGAGCATAGGTGAGCAGGGCAGGATCCAGCCCTTCTCACAAAGATGCCAGGCTGCACAGCAAAGAAGGGCCATTGCAAAAATGCCGCAAAAAAAGCCAGAAGATCCTTGAGTGCTGGGACAGAAAGCAATGCATCATGGGACATTTAGCCCTGTCCCAAAATACGCTGTGATCCACCGTGATTTGCTGGTTATGATTATAAAAATAAATATATGGAGATATACCTATATCTCATACAACTGGAAGGGACCCTGAGAGGTCATCAAGTCCAGCCCCCTGCCTTCCCTAGCAGGACCAAGTACTGATTTTTGCCCCAGATCCCTAGGTGGCCCCCTCAAGGATTGAGCTCACAACCCTGGGTTTAGCAGGCCAATGCTCAAACCACTGAGCTATCCCTCCCCATGCCATTTATATGCATGTATCATTTTTTATTTGAAGTTATAAGTATTGGCTCTATACCTGGATTTCAAATGTTTGCTCCTGGGGTAACACCCACAAGGTAGTTAGCCAGCACATCTTGGAGGTACTATTCAAATTGAGTGGCCCATCAAAAGAACATTTAAGTGATAATGAACCATGGGAGATGCCTATTACACTTAATGGAATTTCCTGCAATGACTAAGCGAAATGCATGGACATGTGACTTGTCCATGTGACTCCAACCACCATCTTGTTACTGTACTTTTCCACGGTAAGAATGATGGGATACTCTCCACATGGCAGAAGATATCAAAGGCTCTGGAAACACTTCTGTTTTGCCTCTTTTCTGCTCCAGCCTCTGGACTATGAACTTACATTAATGGAAGCATTCTAACCAAGGAAATGAGGACCTTCCAATGAGTTGGAAGCAGCCAGAGACTTGACTTAAGCCATCACTTTATTCCATCACTGCTACGAGCCTGAACCAAGAACTTTGCAATTATTGTATGCATTTGATTCCTTTAACTAATTTTAACTCTCACCTTTCTTTCTTTCTTTCTTTTTATGAATAGACCTTTAGATTTTAGATACTAAAGGATTGGCATCAGCGTGATTTTTGGGTAAGATCTGGGTTATATATTGATCTGGGTGTGTGGCTGGTCCTTTGGGATCAGGAGACTCTTTTATTTGATGAGACTGGTTGTAAAGAACCACTTACCTTTAAATCCAGTGTTTTTAGTGGTGATATAAGAACTGGAATGTCTAAGGAAACTGCTTTTATGACTTCTTGTTAGCCAGTGTGGTGAAACAGAAGTTTACTTTTGTTGCTGGTTTGGTATATCCTATGGGGGATTAGCCACCAGTCTTGGGGTGTGTCTACCCTATTTCTCATCAGTTTTTCCTGAATTTGGCATCCTAAGTTGTGGCCCCCAAAGGCACGGTTACAGGTGTCGTGCTGGACTGTGGGATAGGTACCCACAGTGCATTGCTCACATTGTTGATGTTGGTGCCCCCACTGTGGACGCGATCTGCCGACAGAGGGAGCAAGTGTGAACAGGAAATTGCGATTTTTATTATGTCGACTTTTGGGTGTCGACATCACTTTTGTCGACACAAATTGGTAGCGTAGACATGGCCTATGTGTGGTTTAGATTTCTGCAGCAGCTGGAAGGAGGAGAAGAGTGAACACTGGCAGAAAAGGGTAAGTTGGAGGGGTTAAAGTCCTTTCCCAAACTGTTACCTCCTGGTTGAGGCAAAGCAATGATGCTGGGTTTTTTAGCCATCTAGGCTGTGAGTTTTGTTTTTTGATGGTTTGCTAATAGAAATAATGAGTACAGTAATAAAGCTGGTTTATTATGCACATTTTACAAAAAAATATTCCACCTGTGTGTAAGAGAAGTGCATACGAGGACAAGTTTATTCAAGTAATGGTATTGCTGGATAGAGGGGTAATTACGTATATACTCAATCATAAGCCGGTTCATTTATAAGCCGACTCCCCCCCGATGGATAAGTAAAAATGGAAAATTTTTATAACCCGTTCATAAGCCGACCCTATAATTCAGGGGTCAGCAAACATTGGCTCCCAGGCCATCAGGATAAGCCGCTGGTGGGCCGAGATGGTTTGTTTATCTCGAGTGTCCGCAGCATGCCTTTCCTAGCAGAGTATACTTAGTGTAACTGCAAGTCTATAATAGGTTTAAATTATCTGCAGTAGTAGGGAGTTTGAACAGTGTATAGTAAAGGGTTGTAAAATTTACAATTTCTAAGCTACCAGAGTGCAAACATACACCTGAAACTTGTTTTTCAGATCTTACAATGTATACAATTCAAGAGATTATTGTGGACAGATTTCTTATTTTCTTTTAAAACAAACTAATTCCAAACAAGAAACATTGTATACCAGATTTCACTCTGGAGTAGATTTTATTGTTGAGATTTAAGTTCCTGAAAGTTGGAGTTTGTAATGGAAAAACTGACTCAGTCCTGACTGTGGTGGCTGTAAGAGGCTTTGATATAGCAGAGTGTAAAGCAGGCATTTGAAATCATGGCAGATCTGAAGGTGCTGATTTAATCAAATTCAGATTTAGACCTGTACAACAGCAGCAGTGTGTAAAAGAAAAAGCGGTGCTGTTTCTGGGCAGTAACACTAGGAACTTTATTGGCTTAATAGTGAGTTTATCTATTCTTAAAAGGGCACATTTTAAACTTTTTATTGCAAATCATTTCACTGTATATTTATTTTTAAGGTCTTGGATAGGAAGATCTAACACACAAATTAATATAAAACGTTAAGCCAAGTAAGGAATATAGGGCTGTAAGGCTAGCCAAACCCAGATGTATATATTTTAACAAAAAAGGTATTTTCTAGACATTTATTAGTTATATTAATATGCATGCTATAATAGCCGAAAAGCTGCAATTTATCCATTAAGTTGGTACTCAAGATTTTTGATAAGACACTGTTTAAGGGGTGAACTTGAAAAATCATATACAATTGTATTCAAGTGATGAGAGACAGATTTTAAATAAACACAGGAATAATCCATTTGTGTGTTCTGTTATTGGCTTTTAGCAAACTATTTTCCTCATCTCAGAGTTCTTTGTAAACTGCAATAACCTCAAAGCATTATTCAGTATCAACATTTTTAGAATAAGATTAAAATACTACATTACATAATAATTCTTTTAAAATTAATGGACTTTGCAAATCTACTATTATACAATTACTATTATAAGGTTTATTGAAGATTCTTTGGGTTGTTTGCCAATGTTCCTAAGTTTCATACCAGCTAGAGTAATATGAATTGTTATGATAAATAATATAATTTATAACTGATAATTCAAAACATTTTGCTTTTTAAAAGCTAAACTAACATTAGAGATCAGCCTTCTAAAGATGTAAAACCAGTTAAAAATAGCTAGAGTAGAAAAGGGCTTGTAATGTAAATAGTAAAGTTGAATAAGCGCTCTGTCTTTTCTCTTCTGTGATTCATAAACTCCCTTATATAAAAGGCACTCTGAATTGAGGGAAGGGTGTTAGCTTGAATTCAGTCTTATTGATTTAGTTATTTAATGGTTGAATTCAACAAGACAGTGATAATTGTTAATGCACAAAGAGAAAAAGACATTAATATCAAGTATACCATGTATAGAAGCATTGTGTGGGTGAGATTTGCTATGGCAGCAAAAGGATCAAGAACTTGCAAAGCTCTTGGAAGTTACATAGTATTACTGGCTATGTCTACACTACAGACCTTACCGCGGCACAGAAGCTGCACCACGGTAAGGTCTCCTGCGCTCTTTGCCAATTGGAGAGAGCTCTCCCGTTGGCATAATTAAACCACCCCCAACGACTGGCAGTAGCTATGTTGGAGGAAGAGCGCCTCCCGTCGACATAGCGCTGTCCACAACAGGCACTTGTGTCTGTCAGGGAAGTGTTTTTTCACACCCCTGACCGAAAAAAGTTTTACTGACAAAAGTGCTAGTGTAGACATAGCCTAACAAGAGTAATAGAAGCTGTGACTAAATACACGTGTCCATAGCTAATATGAGTCCAAATGCAATTATCTTGTGGACTGAATAGTAGAGAATTTGAATTGGCAGGCTGAAATAGCCATACAAGAGCAGAATAACAAGTCTAATATTTTTTTTCCTGAAAGCTTGCATTTATGATGTAAAGGGGAAAATTGCTAATCTTGGCAAAATTGAATTACACTGGCCTACAATTTTTGAGAAGTCGTCTGCTTCAGAGATAAAATGTGCTATTTATTATGTATTTTGATGTGCTGAATTCAAATATGACAATTAAAACAACTGATTGGCTACTGTTTCTAAGATATTTAAGTTTTTACATTTTATGTCTATGTATATTGTGTAGATAGTAGAGTTTTAATCATAAATTGTAAACCTAGGTCTTTTCATGTGTTTATGGTTGCTTTACATGATAATATTTCACCTGTCCTGTTTATGTAACTCTTTAAAAATCAGCAAAAGGGTTATATAAATAAAATTTATTATGAAACAAAAGGCAAAAAAATATTATGTACATAGTTTAGTCCTATTCAGTGTCTACTCGGCGCTTCTTGACTTGTCTCTTGTATTCATTAAATGGAGCATCTCTTGTCACTGTCCAGCAATAGTCTGCAAGCATTGATGGGCTCCATTTGCCCTGATAGCGTTTCTCCATTGTTGCAATGTCCCGGTGAAATCACTCGCCGTGCTCGTCGCTCACTGCTCCGCAGTTCGGTGGAAAAAAATCTAGATGAGAGTGCAAAAAATGTATCTTTAGTGACATGTTGCAACCAAGGCTTTTGTATGCCTTGAGGAGGTTTTCCACCAACAACCTGAAGTTGTCTGCCTTGTTGTTTCCGAGAAAATTTATTGCCACTAACTGGAAGGCTTTCCATGCCGTCTTTTCCTTGCCACGCAGTGCATGGTCAAATGCATCATCTCGAAGAAGTTCACGTATCTGAGGACCAACAAAGACACCTTCCTTTATCTTAGCTTCACTTAACCTTGGAAATTTTCCACGGAGGTACTTGAAAGCTGCTTGTGTTTTGTCAATGGCCTTGACAAAGTTCTTCATCAGACCCAGCTTGATGTGTAAGGGTGATAACAAAATCTTCCTTGATTCAACAAGTGGTGGATGCTGAACACTTTTCCTCCCAGGCTCCAATGACTGTTGGAGTGGCCAATCTTTCTTGATGTAGTGGGAATCTCTTGCACGACTATCCCATTCTCAGAGAAAACAGCAGTACTTTGTGTATCCAGTCTGCAGACCAAGCAAGAGAGCAACAACCTTCAAATTGCCACAAAGCTGCCACTGATGTTGGTCATAGTTTATGCACCTCAAAAGTTGTTTCATGTTGTCATAGGTTTTCTTCATATGGACTGCATGACCAACTGGAATTGATGGCAAAACATTGCCATTATGCAGTAAAACAGCTTTAAGACTCATCTTCGATGAATCAATGAACAGTCTCCACTCATCTGGATCGTGAACGATGTTGAGGGCTGCCATCACACCATCGATGTTGTTGCAGGCTACAAGATCACCTTCCATGAAGAAGAATGGGACAAGATCTTTTTGACCGTCACGGAACATGGGAACCCTAACATCACCTGCCAGGAGATTCCACTGCTGTAGTCTGGAGCCCAACAGCTCTACCTTACTCTTGGGTAGTTCCAAATCCCTGACAAGGTCATTCAGTTCACCTTGTGTTATGAGGTGTGGTTCAGAGGAGGAGGATGGGAGAAAATGTGGGTCCTGTGACATTGATGGTTCAGGACCAGAAGTTTCATCCTCTTCCTCGTCTGACTCAAGTGAGAATGATTCTGGTGCATCAGGAACCGGCAGTCCTTCTCCGTGGGGTACTGGGCGTATAGCTGATGGAATGTTTGGATAATGCACAGTCCACTTTTTCTTCTTTGACACACCTTTCCCAACTGGAGGCACCATGCAGAAGTAACAATTGCTGGTATGATCTGTTGGCTCTCTCCAAATCATTGGCACTGCAAAAGGCATAGATTTCCTTTTCCTGTTCAATCACTGGCGAAGATTTGTTGCACAAGTGTTGCAGCTTATGTTTGGGGCCCACCTCTTGTCCTGATCTCCAATTTTGCAGCCAAAATAAAGGTGATAGGCTTTCTTAACCATAGTGGTTATACTGCTCTTTTGTGATGCAAAAGTCACTTCACCACAAACATAGCAGAAGTTATCTGCACTGTTCACACAAGTACGAGGCATCTCTGCTCACTTTGGCTAAACAGAAATGTGTCCCTTTGCAAAATCAAACACTGACAAATAAGAGAGCACGACACTGTATGATTTCTAGAGCTGATCTAGGGCAATTTGTTCAGCAGAGTGATGTAAGCTTCGTTATGATTGCATCATCCATGACTTCTAGGAATAACATGACGCAATTCATATCATGTATGACGCAATAGCAGCTTCAGATTGCATCACTCATTGTTTTGCCTAAAAAGCAAGTACTGTCCAAACCCAGTCATAGATTTATTCATAGATCCAGTCAAAGATGTATTTTAGTCATTTCTGGTTTAAATTGAGATCCCTTCCCTTTATAACTCACTTATCCTCCGCCATTCCCAAGTCAAGGGTCGTATATACTGACCCAATAGCATATCTTGAAAACTAGAGCCAATCAACAATTTTAAGCATCATTTTCGTTCTCAGTGACCCAGAATTAGTAAAGTTTGACTACATTTATTTCAGAAGCATTTTGGCTGTAGGGCAGTGTTATTAGAGTAACAGTCATGCCTATGGTTTAAAGATACTTACATTTGACTCTTCCCAACTATAATAAAACATTCTACTGTTTTTGACTATCTAATCTCAAATTTTATTTTGGGATAGCTAAGAAAATCCACTATATTAAACCTGCCAGGGAAAATGTTTGAAAGAAATGTGAAGTCCTCTAGAACTGTTGCTCATCCTCTGTTTAACATGAAGTAATATACAGACTTTTTTGCAAGTCTGACATACAAGTAGGAAGATCTGATCTACAAGGAACATAAAATTCTCTCTTCAAATTCAGTTGGCGGAGGGAAGGAAAAAAGGCAGGTTGGTAAAACTTACACATGGACTAAGCCCTTGTACATCTTATGCAGAGTTTTGCTAAGTGGAAAAGTGCCTGTGTGACTGTTATTGTCAAAATATGGAGCTATCAGACTGGCTCCCAAAACAGTATTGTTTGTCAGAGGTGGCCAAGGTTTATCCGATTAAGTGGAAAACGAGAAGGAGCCTTTGCACTGGAAGATAATTGGAACTGGATGATGCTTAACCAAATATTAGTCCTGTCTTTCCTAGAAAATCCTTCTTTGTATTGAGCCTAAGCATGCACTGTAGAAGTCAGTGGGAGTTTTGTTACTGATGTTAGTGGAGTATCTATAGGTCCAGTATCTATAGTAAACTTTTTTTTTATCAACTTTTCATAATTCTCTTGGCATGAAGTGGTGTGCAAATGAATAACTATGTACAGGGCCACTTTGAACTTATTTGCTTGCAGTGTACTTTAATTTTGGGGTCTGTATGATCTGCAAAGAGAACATTATACAAGTTAAGTTTAGAGACCAGTACTTTTAAGTTTTTTCCTTAACCTAGTGCACAGTAATTGTAGAAGTAAATGATTTGTAATTAATTCCAAAGCAATTAGTGACAATATTTGTATATGACAAGAAGTGACAAAGACAAATTTAATACAATTCATCAAATGACATCTCTGTATTTAAGGTAAATATTATTATTTGAAACAAAAATAACACCTGTTTTTCTTTTTTTCATTGCAGTTGATAGGAGCACTTGTTCTTGCTATTGGAATTTATGCAGAAGTTGAAAGACAGAAGTATAAAACCCTTGAAAGTGCCTTTCTAGCCCCAGCAATTATTTTAATACTCTTGGGCATTGTAATGTTTCTTGTATCGTTTGTGGGTGTATTGGCTTCTTTAAGAGACAATATATGCCTTCTTCAAGCAGTAAGTACTCTCGTTTTTTACTGTCTTTTATAGTTTTTGTATTTTTAGATATTACTTGAACTCAGCCTCCCTAACCATTGCTTCATTTATCTTTTATAACATTGTATAAAAAACACAATATTTTTTCCTCTCCTTCAATTAAATAATAGAGAGAAACTATGTAAAGGAAGGCTGGTACACACAACTTTAGAAGCAGTACAATCAAGTCACTTTTTTTACTTTAATTAAACATTTTAAATCCTTTATAACAATCTGTTCTTACGAATATTTCATTGCACAGGTATCTTTGTAATGAATCATCTGGATTATTATTTAATATGTACAAGTGGGATTTTCACAAGTGCTCAGCATTGGCCCAGCTCTGCTCCCACTGAAATCATTATTGACTTCTGTGGGAGCAGAGTTCAGCCAATGCTGAGCACTTTTGAAAATCTCATCGTGTGTGTGCCCAGCGCCATGAGTGAACAAATGATGAATAAATAAAAATGTCAAAGATTGAGAGATTAGATTGTTTATTTATAAGTAGAATTAATATTATGAATACTTGTAATATTTTCTAATTAGTAGTAAGGTAATAAGATTCCCATCATCATAGTATCTGGTCTCACTTTATATACCTTGAGATTAGAAATGTACCAAACAGCATCTTCTAAAAACAAAGAGCATATTCTTTGCAGTCCTGTGTAGCAGTAAACTGAGCTTCTCTCAAGTGATCTATGTCAAATGAAAGTTGTAAATAAACAGTTTTAAGAGATTCCAAGGCTTACAGCTAGAGAAAAGCTAAATAAAGGGATATCCTATAACTCACTTTAAAAGACGGTGAATGCCTAGTGATATCTAATTCTAGAGGGTTCACCACTATGGCCTTGGCTACACTTGGCAATTCACAGCGCTGCTGTGAAGCGCGAGTGTAGTCGCGCCGCCAGCGCTGCGAGAGCTCTCTCGCAGCGCTGTAAGTACTCCACCTCTCCGAGGGGAGTAGCTTGCAGCGATGCGAACGAGCGTGCAGCGCTGCAGGCGCTGATTACACTGGTGCTTTACAGCGCTGCACTCGTTGCGCTGGGGGGAGGGGCGTTTTCACACCCCTGAGCGCAGCAAGTTGCAGCGCTGTACAGCGCCAGTGTAGCCAAGGCCTATGAATGCCCTACCTCAAACTTGTGTGAGCTTCACCCTTGAAAAAGATAGCTGAAGCAATCTTTCTATGTGTTGTTGATATAACCGCACCTAGGAGGAGAATCAGTTTTTGATGAGATAACTGGGACCTAGAGAAATAAGGGCTTTATAGGTAATAACCCCAATCATGAATAGGCAGTCAAAGTGGATTGCACTGACTGACGCTTACAAATAGCCGTTTAAGTTAGCCCCAGGTACACTGTGTGCCATTTGTGTAACCTAATGATAACAAAGGCATGTATTGCGGTGAGGACTGCATTTGAGAGGAAATGGCACAATCTCGTGGCCAGCTGAAAATGAAAGAAAAAATATCTGGCCACTGCTACTATTTGAGAACAGAGAAGAGTAGAACCTTGAAACTGTGAACTACTTCGATAGATGGATTTTGCAGCAGTTCTCAAACTGTGGGTTGGGACCTCAAAGTGGGTTGCAACTCTGTTTTAATGGGATCGCGAGGGCTGGCTTAGACTTGCTGGGGCCTGGGGCCAAACCCCAAGGCCCTTTCGAAATGTGGCCCTGCGAACATGGGTGGAGGACTCAGGAGGAGCAGGGGCAGCCATGAAGCCGGAGAGAAGCGGCGGTTTCCCCTTCAAAGTGCCGCTTCTCTCCGGCCGGCTGTGCGGCTGCCCAGTGCTCCTCCTGAGTCCTCCGGCTGCGTTCCCCATGCTCCCGCCACCCGCACCGCCCGCCTGCTCCCCTGCCCCCACAGTGCAGCTCCTCCCCCCTCCATGCATCTGAAGAAGTGAAGTTTTTTACCCACGAAAGCGTATGCCCAAATAAATCTGTTAGTCTTTAAGGTGCCACTGGACTCCTTGTTGTTTTTGTGGATACAGACTAACACGGCTACCCCCTGATACTAGACTCAGACTGAATCTAAACAAGTTGGCTCACATCCAAATCTCTGTCTACCATTCATTGAGGAAAGCAGGGGGAATGGTTCTGTGGGGTTCATTGAAAAGGAGATGTACAACTGCGTATTCAGTATATTGATGACATTGTAGCACATAGCTCCTCAAAGGCTTAGAGCTGAGATCCCTGAGGAGGAAACAGCAGTAACCTAGCACTTCTCTGCTATTTCTGTGAAAGAATGAGTGTAGCTATTTGAGGGCAATTCCATTCACCCCTGCAGAGTGCTGTGGTCACAAACTTAAGCTATAAACATAAATTACAATAAGGAAAACATATAAACACAATTTTTATTCACCTGTCAAATTTTATTTATTGAATAGTTAAATGTGATACATAATGTAGGCTAAAATGATGGGTGATTGCGATTTTAAAAAGTACACTGGAAATTGACAGATACCGTACAGATACAGATAAAACTGCAGAGAATCTGAGGGTGAATGATCATAGTCTCTAATTGTACAGCGGTATTGCTTCCCATTCTATGGCAGGAAAGTTTACCATGGATTTGAACCATGAAGGTTCATGGTGCTTCTTTCTTAGACTAATTCTGTCTCTAGCAGAGGAAAGGACTTCAATCTGTAGTAGTTCCAGGTCGTTCACATCAGTCTGAATAAGCTCAGTTTATTAATGTGGGCAGTCTGCAGTGTTTACTTCTGGGACTTGTTTACTCTTGGTATGGGTTTGTGTTCACAAGTGACAAACTGTATTTTCCTGGTCGGGGGTTGGGAGAGGAAGGAATAGGTCAGAAGCAGGAAGTACGAAAATTTCCCGTGCTCTATCCACATAGTACAGCACTAGTTTTTGCCCTCATGTTTTTGAAAAAGGGAAGTGTGGTGGTAGTTAACATCTGATCCTCTTAAAGCGCTCTCACTTTGCTATCAAATGTACTAAGTCCCAGATTTGGCTGACTTTGAATACTACTGATCTTTTCAGGAAGCACAAAAACATAATGTTCTGTGTTTGTTTTAGCAATTTGTTAATATGCTATTCCAAGAGCTATGATGCTGTTATAAAGAGAAGAAGAGGTGTTTTGGCATGGTAAATGCAATGCAAGTTTTAAAAAAGCTATATTAATTTCAATTCAGTTGAAAACAGGAAAATCAATTTTCAGTGTTGCCAAATGGAAAAAGGTACAATTAGTAATATGGGGAAAAGAATCTCTCAAACCACAGTTTATATATATATATATATATATATATATATATATATATATATATATATATATATATATATATATATATATATATATATATAAACCTTGAGTTTTCCTGTTGTCTTTCAAAAGTACATCGAGATTTTGAAAATTGTTCAGTATGTTGGAGGTTAAAAATTCCTGATTTAAAGCAGAATAATTGAAGGAATAACTGAGGAAATTTAATCCTAAACTTATTTAGGATATTTTTTTGCAATTACATTTTGCAGTTTATGTACATCCTTGGTATTTGTCTCTTGATTGAACTGGTTGGTGGAGTTGTGGCACTAATCTTCAGAAATCAGGTAAGCAAAATTAGTTTACATTTTTATTCCTTAGTAATATTATGACAATATGCAAATGTGTGGCTACACTGTTTAGAGGGTAAAAGTATTCAAATTGTCATCTGAACACTAAAAGGTGAGGGACTAAAGAAAGGTACTGGTTTTAAAGTTTTTTTCAAATTAGTAGGAAAAAAGGAATTGTCATAACTTGTGCAACTTATTTTGAGACCGAAGAATAAGGGGAAAGGTTATGTGTATGGCTCATTAGTAAGGATCTGCAATACGTGCAGAACCGGTTTGCAAAAGCTTTCTGTGCTGTGAAATGCTTTTCTTCATTTTATCTCCCATGTCCCACCCTTTGCTGCTTTCTGAAAATTTCAGCTGCCTAGGGAGACTTGGGCACTTTTGGGTGAACAATCTGTTTTGCATTTTATTTTCACCTTACTCGTGTATATTAGTACAGTAGTGCTTACATTATCTCAGTTCTGTTACTGGGTCAGAGTATCTTTCTTTCAATAACCAAACTACTTTGCTCCGACAGACTAGATCAACCAAACACTTTGCGTATTGATTAAATTTAAAAATGGACTGTTTAATCTATGTGTGTGTGTGTGTTTTTGGCAGATAGGTAATAGATTATTCTTTTCTGTTAAAGTTTTAGGACATAAATGTATATGCCAGATTAAGTAGCAGAAGCCTATACACATTTATTTTTATTTTTTCTATTTTTATATTGGCAAAATCAGTAAGAACATTCAAAAAGAACAAAGGAGCAAAAAACAAAGGGCCACCCCCCAGTGTCCTACATCTATCTCTTGTACAGAAAGTGTTCTTATGGATAGCTTTAAACACATCATTTTTAAATGATGAATCTTGCCATTTTACTTCTCACTGTTGTATTGAAACAAGCTTTCCCTTTCCCCAGCACTGCTCTTTCCACTTGATGCTACAGTGAAGTTCTGAAATTGAATTGTAATATCAAAAGATGGGTTATCTTCACTTTTAAAAGTTATATTTAACAGTGACAGTAACGTATACTTAACATTGTGCAAATTATTCTTCTAAATTCCACTTAAAGTGAGAAACTAGACATCAGAATGGAACCCAGCAAATGTGTTTACACTGTATTAGAATCAAAATGAGCAGACATTATAGAAAATAGAAGATTTAGTTCATGGTAAATAAAATATCTGAAATTCAATTTGCTGTTTTTTGAGTGTGGGGGAAGGGTTGCTATTGATTTTCATAAAGAAAAGGGTCCAAATGGTCATTCCTCTAACTCTCCCCTCACAACTTTATTTCTATTGGCTTAGTTGACTGTCTCAGCAGAGAGATTAATAACTGAAGAGTTCTGGGGGCTGTACTACCCTCTTTTAGGGTTGGTGGAGGGTTTGGTGCTAATGGTTTATGGATAAGGAAATGATTTTAAACATCCTATTGTATTCAGTGATGCACTGAATTTAAATGCTGATGTTTTGCATAAGCCACTTCCCTCTGAAAGCTGAAAAGTTACTTTGCTTTTCTTTGAGTCATACTTACTGTAAGAAATATCTTATAATGGCATCTGTTTACCATCCTTTATCTTTCATAACAGAGAAAGTATCAGTTATGTATTTATTTTTCATGCAGCTATTATGTACAGCCTGTCCCCATTATTCTAGTGTGTAAGTGATGTTTGAAATCGTTATAGCAATTTCATTTTTATGGGGCCATTGTGTATTCTATAGGGCAGTGGTCCCCAACCTTTCCTGTGGGGCGGGTGCCGGACAATTAGCTGCCGAGGACCGTGGTCACCGGACAAGCAGCCGCTGAAATGCTGCCGTGAAGCGGCAATGTCAAGAGGCATCGCCGCCGAAATGCCGCCGTGAAGCAGCGTCATCAAGGGGCGTCGCCGCCAAAATGCCGCCGAAATTCGGTGGCATTTCGGCGGTAGCGCTTCTTGACGTTGCTGCTTCTCGGCGGCATTTCGGTGGCTGCTTGTCTGGCGGCCACCTCTGGATGCTGCTGCTTGTCGGCGGCATTTTGGCGGCGACGCCTATTGACGTTACTGCTTCACGGCGGCATTTTGGCGGCGACGCCTATTGATGTTACCGCTTGTCGGCGGCATTTTGGCGGATGCTCGTCCGCCGCCACGGTCCTCCGTGGCTCATCATCTGGCACCCACCAGACGAAAAAGGTTGGGGAACACTGTTATCTAGATGGCAGCATGAAACTGCACCACACTTCATTAGCTCTAAGTTTCCCATGGGATAGCCAAAATTGAGAATTTGACTAAGCATAAGTATCATCCCTGCTGGTATCTAATTAGGCAGAATATTGGTTCAATGATCAAGAAAGAAAACTATCATGCATGTGGAAATATGAAAGTTTGGTGGTGTGTATATATGTAAGATATACATCTCTTCTAGAAAGCATCTTCTTCTCTTCTCTTCCTACTTCTATTTGCCTGTGGAAGGTTGTTTTATTATTTCCTATTGTGCAGCAGAAATGAATTCATTAGGACAGCAGCACAATGTCTCTTGCACACAATTCTCAGCCAATAAGATACACCAGTTGGATCTCCACCTTCTGAAACATTATCAAATATAACTAAGATGGAGAATCTTTATTCGCTCCCTCCCTTAGCAAATATCTGCAGTCTTTTACAGATGTCAAATGAGCCCTCTCGTTTGCCTTTCTAGTCAAAGGATGAGCAATTACAGTTAACTAGAAGAGAAATAGATGAGGGCTTCAGAAGGGAAAATGAGATTCCCAGAATGAAAGAGGTGAGATGACCATTGGACCATCCTTTGGGGACTAAGGCACGGTCTATACTACACAGGTATATTGACATAAGCTGTCTTGCGTTGATCTAATTGTGCATGTGTCTACACTTAAATTTGTCTCCCTCTGATCTAAGCACCCTGTTATGGTGATACAGTAACACCACCTCCCCAAGCAGCACTGAGTCTTGTTCGATGTACTGGGGTCAATACAGCATGTGTGTAGATGCTGTGTTACTTATGTTGACCCTAACTGTCCTCCAGCAGCTGTCCCACAATGCCCAACGCTGACTGCTCTGGTCACTGCCCAAAGGACCTGGAGACCAGAAGATCTCTCCACCCGTAAAACCCTACAAATTTTTGAAATGCCTTTTCCTGATTGTTCATCTCGGTGAGCACACATGTTGGCTCTCCATTGTTGTGTGCAAGTGCCCAGCTGTCCATGCCAGCTACACATTCCAGACATACTCTGGCCTGGAGTAGACTGGAGATATTGGACCTCCTGGCATAGGCGCCAAGTTTCTCTGGCGCCGGTGGGGGCCTGTGCCCACCCTGGGCCCAACTCCACTCTTTCCCCGCCCCTGGCCTCGCCCCCATTCCAACCCCATCCCCAAAGTCCCCGCCCTAACTCTGCCCCCTCCCTGCCCCTATTGGATCCCTTCCCCAAATCCCTGCCCCGGCCTCACCTCTTCCCCCAGCGCGCCGCGTTCCCCCTCCTCCCCCCTCCCTCCCTGCCCCGCGAATCAGCTGTTTCACGGCGCAAGCCCAGGGAGGGGGGAGAAGCAGGACGTGGCGGCCTGCTCGAGGAGGAGGCGGAGGTAAGCTGGAGTGGAGGGGGGGGCGGGAGGGGAGCTGCCGATTTTTTTTCCGTGGGTGCTCCAGCCCCTGAGCACCTACGGAGTCAGCGCCTATGCCTCCTGGGACTGTGGGGAGAAGAGGCTGTGCAGGCACAGGTATGGACCAGCCACATAAATGTATATATCTGCAAGCAGATTGCATGGAGGATCAGCAACAGTGCCATGTGAAAGTGAAGTACCTGCAGCAGGCATACCAGAAGGCCAGGGAGGCCAACAGTCAAACTGATGCTGAGCCACAGACCTGCCCTTTATACAGTGAGTTGCATGCCATTCTTGGTGGAGACCTCACAACAACCCTGCAGACCACTGTGGATACCTGTGAACAGCAAGGATGATGATGATGAGGAGGAGGAGGATGGGGGACATGCAACCAGGGGGTCTAACTATGCCATGAGCCAGGACCTTTTTGAGATTCCACTTGCAATCCAGTCAGTCATGGCAGTTGAGCCTAGGTCAAGGGGAAGGAAATTGGAGTATGTGTGTAAATGTATGTCTCCTTTCAATGATGTACTGATGATGCCCCCAACTTAGCAGGACACAGCTATTGACTTTTCATTAATTTACTGATATTGGAAGAAGCATTGGTACAACAAACAGAGATAGTGTTGTTATCTGCTTTTCATCCCCTCTATAGAGTTATGTGGTGGGGGCCATACAGAGCACTTTGTGTGTGTGTACACAGGAATTTCCCTTGAATCCTCCTGAGAGATATCGCTGAAACTTTCATCGAGGTACTCTGCAATTCTCTCCTGAAGGTTTCTGTGAATGGCAGCCTTATTTCTTCTTCTGTGGTAGGATGCTTTCCCACACCAGTCGACAATAGCTTTGGCACGCACCATTGCAGTAAACAGGGTAGTGGCATACGGGCCCATGCGGGACGCCGGCAGCAGCTGTGCTCTCTGTGCTTTTGTTACCCTCAGGAGGGAGATATCAGTTAAAATGACCACTGCCTGTGAAAATGGTGCCAGTTTTCAGTGCCATTGCTTTATACTCATAGTCGCATGCAATCAAGCAATTTCCTCCTCATTTCCCTCACCCCTGGTGGGCCATACTCACAATGGCTGGTGTTGTGAATGGTGCTGTGCACAAGCACTCTGAAGCAGAAGTGTCAATAAGCATGTTTTGTTTAAAACTTTAGGGGTATGTGATGGGGTATACAAACCCCACACTGGGCAACAAGGGGTTAAGGAACTGCTCTGGGTTCAGCCAGCCCTGCCCCTTCACACCTGTAGGAAATGCACCAATTGGTAGAGGAGTTAAAAGGCAGGGGAGCAGCTCATTTGGTGGCAGAGCAGGGAAGAGACCAGACCTGCAACCCCAGCAGAAGAGAGTGGAAGGAAAGGCAGAATCTTTCCCCAGGACAACTGCCAAAGGGTCCCTCCCTGAGGGAAGGGAGGACCTGCTACAGAGACAGCCTGAGAGGGAAGCAATCCCCTCTTCCTCTCATATGGACTCCAAGTTTTATTATTTTCCCTTTGTTTTGTTTGGACTACTCCAGTAGAGGAAAGCCCTAGGATTGATCTGGCCCAGATGGGTGGGCTATACTGCAGAAGGAGGCAGTTGCCGCACGAGAGAGAAAGAGAGCTACCACACTACATGCAGTTGCCAGAAGGTGGCACAAAAGGCACAAAAAATATGGGATATGGATGAAATTATGGGATGGAGAAAGTTGCGTGCTGGGAAGTTGCTCCCTTGCTCCCAGTCACCCTTGCACAATTCATTACTGCCCCAACATGCATTGCCAAAACTTCCCAAAAAACAGTGCGCTGGATGGTGGTGAGTTGCACATTGGGTTACCTGCCCATGGTGCACCACACAGTGCATCGATGCAAGCAATCCTGGTGAGTGTGTGCAGCTCTGACTCAAGGAGCCAAGTATGCACGTGCATGAGTGATATACTACTTTATACTGATATGTTGCAGTCAAAATTTGTAGTGTGGGCGTAGCCTTAGTCATGATGAGGAACAAGCCACCCTGACAAGCTCATGGGGCCTACCTTGTTGTTGTAATGAACATCCCCCTGAAGGAAGATGCTCTCATGAAGGCTTTCTCTGAGGAGCTGACAGCTGAAGAAAATGAGTCCATCTTCTTGCATAGATATGTGTTGGCTATAATGTTAAACTACTACTAATATTAAGCTACCAGAGCTATAGGGAAAGAACTACTGTGGCCTCAGTTAGCTTCTTCCTTGTGTGTCAGAACTGAACAAAAATGTCAAGAAAGAAGTTGAGGGCTTGGAGAGAGGAGAGGAATTGGGAAGATAGGAGACCAAATATGTGATTGTGTGCAGATCTAGGTATACAAATGTATTATAAATCTTTAGCTTGCTTTATGTGTGCTCCCTCACAATTGTTTTCAACTAGGTATAAAGAAATACAGGTTTATAGACTCGAACGCTAAACTATTTATTTAACTTTCAGTTTTTCATTGTTTAATTTTGCATATTGTGAAGACAAATTTGGTTTTCTTATTGATATATTCTTGACTTTTACAGTGTTATTCTCTTCTTTTGGGATGCTCTTATATAAGTGTACAAAAGCTAGAAATTAAAAGACCCATCAGTTGAGTCCACCCACTTGCAGGATTTTGACTCTTGGATAAAGGATGTATTTGATATTGGCAAAAAGATGACGATTAGATTTCTTATATAATCAATTGTTTTCTGCAGATGTTTGTTTTATTGGGATTTAAGAAATATAATATTAACAGAATTGAAGAAGTGAACACAATAATTTATTATTTCTACAGATTTTATTTATTGTGGGGCATTCTCTACATACTAAGGAAACTACTGTACCTATTTCTGACCAGTGAAGTCTAGTCTTGATACATTTCTTAATTATGGAAGTTTTATTTGTAAGGAAGATTGAGGTGTTCTGGTTCTGAGGACTGCCCATTTCAGGAAGGCTGTGACTGTATTGGATACTTAAAAGAGAAAAGTTCTAGACATTTTTTCTTACCTCTTAGGCTCTCTTCTTGATTCATTTATGTAGTTCCCAGTACATTGAGCTCAGGAGACATCGCTTCTTATATCTACAGCTTCTTTTCTGGATGACTTTTATATGTGCTCAATGCCATGATTGTAAAGTATGCAAATATTCATTTCTTCCCTCTCCTTTCTATTCCAGCGAAACTGAAGCTCTTTGTTTCACTAATGATCTTTAGCACAATTATTTATTTTCATGTTAGACCATAAACTATTTGTATGTTTGATGAGAGATTATTCTGCTTTGTATCATTGGGAATGGCAGGGGAGCAGTGAGGATAGAGACAGGAATTGAAATATTTTGGCCAAGTAACTAGGGTTGCCAACTTTCTAATCTCAGAAAACCAAATACCCTTGCCCCGCCCTCTGCCTTGTCCCTTCCCTTAGGCCTCGCCCCCACTCACTCTCCCCCACCCTCACTCACTCGCTCATTTTCATTGGTCTGGGGCAGGGGGTTGGAGTGTGGGAGGGGCTGATGGCTCTGGCTAAGGGTGCGGGCTCTGGGGTGGGGCCGGGGATGAGGGATTTGGAGTGTAGGAGGGGGCTCCGGGCTGAGGCAGGGGGTTGGGGTGTGGGAGGGGCTATGGGGTCTGGGCTCTGGGAGGGAGTTTGAGTGCGGGAGGGGACTCAGGGCTGGGGCAGAGGGTTGGGGTGCAGGAGGGGGTTCAGGGTGAGGGCTCCGGGCGGCGACTCCTGGAAAGTAGCCGGCATGTCCCTCCGGCTCCTAGGTGGAGGTGCAGCCAGGAGGCTCTGTGCACTGCCCCTGCCCGCAGGTGCTGCCCCCACAGCTCCCATTGGCCGGGGGGGAGCCAGTGCATGAGGCGGGGGCAGTGCACGGAACCCCTGTGGCTGCCCTTACGCCTAGGAGCTGGAGGGACATGCCAGCCGCTTCCCGGGAGCTGTGTGGAGCCGGGTAGGGAGCCCGCCAGCCCCGCATCAACCGGACTTTTAACGGTCCAGTCAGCGGTGCTGACTGGAGCTGCCAGGGTCCCTTTTCGACCAGGTGGTCCTGTCTAAAACCAGACACCTGGCAACCTTATGAGTGACAGGAACTGTACTAAACCTTTAACTTAAAGTGTTTTCTAAAGGCACTTTTCCTGGCAGCAGTGAAAAGGAGGGAAGACCGCTTTCCAATGCTCAAAGACAGAGCATCCTAACCTATTCTGGCCCAAAGCGAACCCATGTTACTCTAAGGCCTACCAAGTCCTGCAGCTGTTCTAAAGCCTGATCAAGGCCAAAGTCTTGTGCAGAGCACTTCATGAGGCCTTACATAACAACCAGGCCTTACATAAGCAGTATTGCCAACTCAAGCATACAAAAATTGTGAGTCAGACGTCAT
Source organism: Emys orbicularis (assembly GCF_028017835.1). NCBI lineage: Eukaryota > Metazoa > Chordata > Testudines > Emydidae > Emys > Emys orbicularis. The sequence goes on along the minus strand of NC_088689.1, from coordinate 44,754,713 downwards.
AAAATGTGTCTTTTTAAAATAAAACCCAGATCCACTTATTGCCCATCTGGTTTTACAGCCTTTAGGATTCATGTTTTCAATCTTTTCTCCGCGACCTTGAGGGTTACAAACTTTTTAAAACATGGAAGCTGAGAGTCTTACATAATCACATGGTTCCATTAGCTTGGGATTTAAGAAGAACAACCAAATATTGCAGGGCTTGGATAAAATTATGAGAGTGAACAACATTTTCTAAGTGCCTAGGCCTCCATGCATCTCCAGGGCCTTTCTTTAGGAGAGTTTGACTGATACCCAATGTACTAGTAAGGGGCATTATTCTAACTCCTGACCACTGTGGGGTTGAGAGCACCAATCACCTCTTTGTTAATTTTATCACCTGAAGGGGAATCTAACCCATTCTGCCAGGGCAAACCAGACAAAGTTGTGATTTTGCAAATCAAAGACAAATGAATTCTACCACATGTACCCATGAAATCTCTTCCAACCCAGTTGACCCCACAGCATGTACTTCATGCAAGGAATAACCCTGAAGGAAGGAGGGCAACAGAGGCTGGGATGTGCAGCAGCAAGGAAGGTAGAGCAGGAAGAAGCCTGGTTCCACCTTGTGCCTCCCTTTACGGAGTGTGCCTGGGTCCATGCAGCTAATCCTGTCAGTTTTAAGTGTAGGCATAGATCTTGCTGGGCATGAGTAAACTTGCATATAGCTTGATTTGAGTGCAAGGTTACACTGTAAACAAGGGTGTGAGAGACTGTGTGCTGGTGACTGGTTGCAATAAACGGGAACACCCTGAACTGATAAGCTTGTAATATTAAGGTGAGGACATAAGCAATTGGGGTTTACATGATCTGGAAAGTGATTGGTCCTTACATGATCTATACGATGTACAAACCAATTAGATTCAAGAAGTATAGATATTAGTAGCATGAAAAAAATGTATATATACTGTGTAGTGTGTGACATGATGTGTAATTATGTTTCCATCCTGTACCTAACCTCCCTGTGTCTGGGCCTGGCCAGGATGCGCATAGAGTTGTTACATGCCTAATAAAGTAATCCGAATGAGTAGCTGGAGTTGAACTGAGTTTTTGGATCCCAGAGAACTGGATGAAGTGTTTTCCCAGAACTCGAGTAGGTGTTCTGGGTAAGCTGAGAGGAAAAGTTCTCGGCGGGCATTCCAAAAATGAGATATGTTGTGAATTTACCATTTGTAGCTCTTCTAACCCCGGAGGGCTGCCTTTAGCAGGCCATTGCCCTCGAGCTGCCAGGGATCTGGACCATTCCCCAATCCCACAATCTGAGCTGACTTGTTAAGGGTCAGGTTGCACTGGACTTGGTCTCAGATGACCTGGGCTGTTTCCTGTCTCTGCCACTAGCCTGCTGGGTGACCTAGGGCAAATCGCTTCATTTCTTCATCCCTTGGTTTCCTTATCTGTAAAATGGGGATAATGATATTTGCCTCCTTTGTAAAGTGCTTTCTGTTCTATAGATGAAAAGTGCTATGTAAGAGCTAGGCAATGTTAATTATGTATACTATCATAAAAAGTGACATCTAAGGCCCTGATTATCCAAAAACATATGCATGTGCTTAAACTTTAATCAGTGATGTCAATGGGACTACTTATCTGCTTAAAATTAAGCAAGTGAATAACTCTTTACATGATCAGGGCCCAATTTAGTTACTACCCACATCTATTATGACAGAATATCTGTTTGTGCTAGTTTTATGCCCATTAGTTACCCTATCAATAAGTGCTGAGTCTTAAATATTGTTGTAGAATATGTAAGTGATGCATCTTATTTTGCTTTTGTCCCCTAGACAATTGACTTTTTAAATGATAATATCCGAAGAGGAATTAGGAATTATTATGATGATCTGGACTTCAAAAACATAATGGATTTTGTTCAAAAGCAGGTTTGTTTTTCTGGGAGTATTTAATTAAAACTAATGCTAGAAGGGAACATGGTAAACCCTTGAATGTCACTCTTGATAATAAATATTACGGAGCCTATTCTTCCATTGGTGTGTTAATCTAACTCCCATTAACAGGGGGAATAGACTCCCTTGTGTGAGCTGGAAAATCTCTTGTAGACTTTCTGCTGGCAGGGATTTTATGGAGTCCTAGTTGGCTTTTAAAGCCCCCTTTCTCTCCCAGGTGTGAGGAGTGCAAACTGCAACCCCTACACCTCTGAATGTGAATCTGGGACTAAGGGCATGATCCAAATCCTGCTGAAGACAACGCAAAGATTTCCTTTGAAATCCACTGTAATGGGCATTGGACTGGGCCTCACTTACAAAAGCTATGAAGTATTTTGATTAAACAAATTCTTCAAATTTCTTCTTGAAATGCTTACTGAAGGAGGTATATCTGTTACTAAAATTCAGAAATGATGTTGAGTGCAGCTGAACAGTATTTAATAGCATATGTGGTTGACTCATAGCCTTTATTAAAGCTACTGTGTTAAAATGTTTATTGGATTATTTAAGAATTCTGACATATACTTTTGAGACTATAGAAGAAACAGAAAGTGGTCAGATGTGTGTATAGGGAGCCTATACAATGTATAGATGTGTTAAAACCTTTTTCTTAAATGGCTCTAGATGGTGCACAAATTTTGTAACATCATTATGGAAACACCACAATACTTTCAAAAACAAAGTAAACATGGACAAAGTTTTCAAAACCAAACCATCTTTAAGATATCTTGTCATTTGAGTTCATACCCTTCTAAGAGTTTCCATGTTCTACAAATAGTTATGTATATGGACAATGATTATAAGTACCAGTGATAAATAAACACACTTTTTCCTCATTTTGAAAAAAACAATAGCGAGGGGCTTTTTTAATTAACTGGACTACTGTAAATTAACTATATTTGTTTTGTTTGCAGGATCACAGTCCTATTCTGTTAATTAAATCACTTTGAAAACATTCTGCTGTTTTTTTATAATTTGCAAGAGCATCCTTAGATAAAATATCTTTTTTGTGTTTAAACTCTTTTATTTTTATTTTTTTTATAGGAACCTGGTCAAAATTGACCAACTCAAAATTCAACTAAAAAAGAAATAAGTTTTGTGTTATTGAGATCCAAACCAATATCTATCATCTTTCAGAAATAGAGCTGGGACTGAGTATCAGTTACTTTTACTGTCAAACTTAGAGTAATGGCTTAATGAATGATGGAGGGACATGACATGTATCCATAATGCTGCTAGTCATTTTGAATAGACAGCATATTGAAGTTGGATCCTGCTCTTCAGGAGCCTGATTCTTTAGATGTCTTAATATTCTTTCTGTTTTCAGGGGCAATGCAATGTACATACACACACCTGCTAATCAAGGCAAAGTTGATAGTCCCATTACAGCCCCAGCTTCAACACTACCCATTCATGGCATATGTACATTAACAACAAACTGGATCTTTCAATTTAGCTTTTCCCTCCTTGTCAGTCAGATAGAAACTTTCCTGTGGATACAATTTTATGCAAAATATACTATTTAACCATCTCTACAGACATGATGAGAGCTTTTCCTCTTTCATTTTGCCTCTAATCCTGTGGTTTTACTGGATTCTTCTATAAATGATGTTTGGGCATTTTTCTTGAAACATTGAATCTGATCCAATGCATTTTAAATTTGATTTTCCATTATCCTGCATATTTTATTTGTGACTTTGACTACAATTTTGGGACATGCTGTCCTATAACTTTTGCTAATGAGGCAATGGTATGACAAGCAGATACCTTAGTAGCTGCTGCCTCTTTCCTCTCTGATATTTGAGCTTTCTTAAAATTAATTCATTTTTATATTTGATTCATTCTGCAATAATTAGAAACATTTTTATTAAGACAGATTTTTTTTTTTTTTTTTTAAGTTTAAGTGCTGTGGTGGGGAAGATTTTAAAGACTGGTCACAGAATCAGTACCATGCGTGTTCTGCACCAGGGCCATTAGCCTGTGGAGTGCCCTATACTTGTTGTATTAGAAATAAGGTATGTATACTCTATTTGATCTTATTATTTTAGCTGGTTTCCTTTAAATCTCAGTGATTCACAGAAAAATAACTATCCTAAATTACTCATTCTCTTAAAGAATAACTTTTCATCAGTTAAGAATCTTGGGAAGTATGTCTGTTAATTAAGCAAAAAGGAACAGATTTTCATAGTTGCCAGGTTTTTATGCTAAGTATAGTCTCCCCAAAGTTGTTAGGGGGCCAATATAGTATATAGTGGGAGCTGGTGATCTGTGACTCTGAGGAACTTAAAAAGGAGAAAGTAATTCTGATTTGGTTGCATACTAAATACTTCTCTTATCCTTGCTAATTTGCATGTCATCTCTAAGGGTACGTCTTTACTAACCACCGTATCGGCGGGTAGCATTCGATTGATCCGGGATCGATATATCGCGTCTCGTTAGGACGTGATATATTGATCCCCGAATGCGCTCACCGTCGACTCTGGAACTCCACCAGAGTGAGCGGCGGTAGCGCAGTCGACGGGGGAGCCGCGGCCGTTGATCCCGCGCCGTTGTGGACCCCAGGTAATTCGATCCAAGATACTTCAACTTCAGCTACGCTATTTGCGTAGCTGAAGTTGCATATCTTGGATCGATTCCCCCCCCCCAGTGTAGACCAACCCTAAGCTCTTTTGACTGTTCGTGCTTTCCCTTTAGCATTATATGCATTCTCAAAAGTTGCATTCACATATGTATGTACACACACACTCTTAACTAGTAGTTCATTCCCAATGATGTGAGAAACCTGAATACATACAATGAGAAACTAACCTCTACTTTCCTCAAATGGCATGACACACAGCAGGAAAATTGGTCTGAATAGCTCAAAAATACCCCTGCTCTTTCTGCTGCGTGCCCAAAAGCAGTGAATGTCAGCTTGCTGTCAGAGAGACAGGCAGAAACTAACTTTTATTTTTTTTCATCTGAACCCTTCCAAAAGTACTGGTTTGTTTAGTGGTTTGGAACAGTTTCTAAATCTATCATACCCATCACAAGCATTCTGTAACCAGTGCTCTTACTTTGAAGGCGCAAAGTGTAACACTAACTTTGATAAGGAAATGGTCCACAATTAAAAAAAAAATACTGGAAATGCCTTTCCCACTTTGTTTCAGTCTTTGGAAGTGAGGTCTATGTACAAGACAGAAAAATAAGGTACTTGTATAGTTCCTCAACTTTGTTCATTGTGCAGTTCCATGTTTTCCTGATCCTGACCAAATTAGTTTTGAAATAAGGGAATTTGGCATTAACATCTGTACTTGCTGCATACATCTTTCTGCATGTTCCCAGGTACTTGTAGTTCTCCAACTTAGATAAAAGGCTACCCAATTGTCTTTTATACTGTATTTGTCATGTCAAATCTAAATGTTTGCTTTCTGCGCAGATCCAGGCCCTGCCAACTTGAATACATCTAACTTATCTAAATATTCTTTAACTTGTTCTTTCCCTATTCTGGCTTTTGTTCCTTCCCCCTCATCGTTAATATTAGTTGTGTAAAGCATCTGGTCACAATTTACCTTTTTAGTGAAGACTGAAGCAAAACAGGTACAAAACACCTCAGCCTTCTTGGGGTCTTCCATTATTAGCTCTCCTTCTCTGCTAAGTAGTGGGCCTACACTTTCCTTCATCCTGGTCTACACTACAAAGTTAGGTCAACGTAAGTCACTTTCTGTCAACCTATTTGTGCATGTCCTATGCTCAAATTTGTATCCAGCCGAAGTAAGTGTCCCATTACAGCGATGCAGTAAAACCACCTCCTTGTATGGCGTGAAGCCATGGTCAACCTACTGAGACTGATGCAGTGCAAGTGTAGACACTTTGTGACTTGTGTCTACCCTAACTGTCCTCCAACAGCTGTCTTACAATAATCCATTCCTTGTGACAGTGACTGCTCTAGTCACCATAAATTCTACTGGCCAGGTGTCACAGAAACCGGAAGCCACCCCCTCTTTAAAATACCCTTGTATTTTTGAATGCCTTTTCCTGACTGCCCACCGTGGCAAGCACACCTAGCAGCTCACCCTAGTGTGCAACTGCCTAACCAACCATGCTGACTCCATGCACAAGACATGATCCTACCGGGACAAGGAGGGCCTGTGAGGAGAAGAGATTGTGTAGGCACAGCTATGGCTTCACTGCAAGTTTTGAAGTTGCTTTTACATAAATCTGATAAGTGAAAAGTAAAAATAAATTTGCTTTTGTGATTATTTTTTCCAATTTTTGACATTTATTTTTTCTTTTCAGACAGACATTATGAACACTATGTGTGGATATAAAATGATTGACAGAGAGGTAATTTAATTGTAAAGTCTCTTAATTGTAAAGTGTTTCATGTTCCTTCTTTCTGGATTTTGTTAAGGTTAAGTAAATTATTAATATAATGCTTACATTATTTTAACTTTTTTTGACAATTTTTGAAGTATAAAGAAATCAAAGAGTAACCTGATTTATCTAGAGTAATCCGTGAGGAAACATATGGCTTGCCTGAGAAATGCTCTCTTTCTTCCACCTTTAGGTTTGCTGGTTTGACTCAGATGAAAAATTCCTTTCCAAATAGGAGAAATACAGACCAACATCTAATGCTGCATATTCAGTATACAACAGACTATTTCAGTAATGCTAATGCCATGACTACAACCAGGAAATTATTTTTTAGGAAAGTCAAGGCTTCTCACTAAATAAAAACACATCTTTGTAAAGCTTACTTTTAGTTCTTACAGTATCTTATATCCCATAATAGTTGGTATAAAATACAGAAAACTTCACAAAATAATGTAACACTGGAGAGGAAGTAGGATGTTCCGTATTTTTTGTGAGCAGGCTTTTAATGCTTTTTAAGTGTAGTTGTGACATATGGCCCAGTCCTGTAGATCTCACTTATGGGAGTAGTCCATTGACTTCAGTGTTGTGGGCTTTGTTGGGGCTAGCCATGTGAGAAAGGGCTGCATGCTCAGGTCCACAGTACAGTAGTAGAGTGCATACTGAACAGAAGCCAATAACTTGATCTGCCACAGGTCTGTACTTCACAGGCTTGTAGAACAAGAATTACTGTTGGACTAAATACCTCTCTCATAAGGCACTTAGCATAAAATGCCAATTTCAATTGTTAATTTTTTTAGATTGGCAATCACCTTTAAATATGATCTTTCCCTTCATTTAGGCTCATTGACTGAGGGCTTTATCCTGCAAGCTGCTAAGCATTCCAGTCTGGCCCTGATCCAGCAAAGCATTTAAACATGTGCTTGATTTTAACCACATGAGCAGTTCCATTCATTTCAATGGGACTACTCATGGGCTCAAATGCCTTATCAGTCCAGGTCTAGAGTGCTCAAAATATTGTAGGATTGAGACTTATATTCTTTTGTCTCCAGCCTACTTGGAGCCTATTGCAAGGCAGGATAGCACTTTGTCTATGGTTTTGTATTTTTGTATTCCAGCAGCAGCAGCTTGAAAAGTAGGGCTGAAAGGGTGCATAGATGCCTTTGTATTCCATATGGTCTAAAATTAGGATGAGGTATATTTTTTTCAGCAAAGTATAAATGGAATGTAAAAAGCACTTATTTAGACTTGAAAAACTTCAGAATGCATTATTTATTATTATTATTATTGGTGATAAGCCCTCTGTGCCAAATTCAGAGGGGTTGCATGGATATGAATGAGGCAGAATTTGTCCCTTTATATTCCAAAAATACATCTCTGTTCTCTTCTAATTAAACTGTTGTTTGAAGGTATATTTCATTATTTTACAGCCTCTGAGTGTTCGAGACATTATATATATCCGAGGATGCACAAATGCAGTACTCATTTGGTTCTTAGACAACTACAGCATCATGGCTGGTGTCATGCTTGGCATATTGTTACCCCAGGTAAGGCTAGGTCATTACATTGTCCGTTAAAGGGAATATTTGGTTCATTGCTTTGGTAAACAAAATGGGATTTGATTTTATAGTTAATAAAATACGGTTTTATTTAAAGTTTATGTATTCTGTAAACTTACGTGGCTGGACCTTTGTGCCTGTACAGAGCCCCACTGATTTAGTGAGAGCAATGTCATATTTTGCATTTTTTCATGACCCTAATCACCTCACCTGAACTCTGCCCACTAATCTGTCTCCACTAAGACTTATTCTAACATTCCATACCCCAGAGTGGTTTCAAACAGTCTCTATTGTCTTTTTTTAAAATCAGCTGGTCATTAATATATTTCCTTCGTTCCTCCCAAATGTGGATTTTCCCTTCCCCAAGATTGCACTGGCTTGAGGCCCCAATTTTTATATATAAAAATTTAGAGTGAGAGGTGTTAGATAAGCGGAACTTTGTCTCCTATTTATATTTGCTCTTTTATTTTACAGTTCCTTGGAGTGTTGTTATCTTTACTTTACATAACTCGCGTAGAGGATATCATTGCTGAATACAAACTTAATGAGAATCTTTTACAAGAAACACAGCCGAAACCAGAAACTGAATTTGCAAGCGCAGGTTGCTGTATGTGTTATCCTGAGTAATGTAGCTGCCATGCAAGATCTCAACTGCTGTTTAAAAAAAACCAAATCTTGTGTTGTGGCTTGTACGTATTTCTGCAGATCTTAAAGATCTTGAGCCTAATTAATCTGTAAACCTTTTTGATTTTTTAAAAAAAAGTGTACTTCAAAAACAGAACCTTAACTCTCTCCACCTTGTGTTCTTAACTGCTTTTCCCAAAGCTTTGAGTATGCTTTGAATTTTCACAGGATCTCTCAGGCTGTGCACTCTGGGGCATTTCATACCCTGGAGAGTGCTAAATCTCATGAGAATTAAAGTGTGGGCCAGGTAATCCAGTGTATTTTATAGGAATGTGGGTTCTGCAGAGGCAGAAGTGTTGCCACCATATTGTAGCTTAGTTCAAACATTTATTTTGGTGCTTTCCCCAACTCTGCTGCCCCAGGTGGCTGTTTGCCTCTAACACAGGCCCTGTATCTCCCATCCTGTCCTCATTTATATCTCTAAGGCAGCAAATGGCCTCCAAGGTTGACACAGGCCAGCTGTGGATGGTTAATTGCAGTGTAGACCTACCCTCAAAACACAAGCCCCGGGGCCTACCCTGCTTGACAGTGGTTGACTGAACGTTTGCTAATGATTACTGAAAGATCTGTGGTGAGGAATACTTTATGTTGGGAAAACTCAGAGCTAAACTTTTTTGAAAGAGCTTTTGTATTCTAGTTTGACATATTTAAATGTTTGTATTTTCATATTGATTCCTAATCATAAGGGAGACTTGTGTGTCTTTGTATATTGAGCTAAATTGTAATATCAAATACATGTTTAATAACTTTTTCATGCTGGTCCTGACTAGGGCTGCCAATTTTGGTGGGACATATTCCTGGAGGTTTCATCACATGACATAATCTTTAATTAAAGATTAATCTTTAATTCCTGGGAACTCCAGGACAATCCTGGAGGGTTGGCAACCCTAGTGACTGATTTAATGACAAAATATAGCTGCATGTAATGCAGCACACTTTCATGGATGAATCTTTTGTGCCTTTTAATAATGTAGGTGTACACTAGTGTGTGAGTCAGTCAGGTAATGCTTTGACAGTTTATTACTATACAGATTTTGTACGAGAGTTATTGGATGTTTGGTTAATTTAAATCTTGTAAATATTGTATTTTCCCCTCCAATTAAATTAACTAGATTGCCTATTGATTTTTGGAGTTGTTCTGATATGTGCAGATATTTCATTTTCAAATTGGATTGTTCTCATAAACAATAAATTTTATGATTTGTTTTGAAAAACAAACACCTTATTTCAGGGATGGGCAAACTTCTTGACCCGAGGACCACATCTGGGAATAGAAACTGTATGGAGGGCCATGAATGCTCACAAAATTGGGGTTGGGGTGTGGGAGGGGGTGAGGGCTCTGGTTGGGGGGTGCGGGCTCCGGGGTGGGGCCAGAAATGAGGAGTTCTGGGGTGGGGGAGTGGGGTGCAGGGTGGGGATGAGGGCTCTGGGGTGGGGCTCGGGATGAGGAGTTTGGGATGTAGGAGGGTGCTCTGGGCTGGAATCGAGGGGTTTGGAGAGCAGGAGGGGGATCAGGGCTAGGGCGGGCATTGGGGAGAGGCTAAGGGGTGCAGGCTCCCAGCGGTGCTTTCCTCAAGTGGCTCCCAGAAGCAGCGGCATGTCCCTTCTCTGGCTCTGTCCGCAGGCACCGCCACTGCAGCTCCCATTGGAGTGCCGGAGAGGGGCCACTGGAGCAGGGCCATTGGAGCATGTAGGAGCTGGAGCGGGGCTATGCTGCGGCTTCTGGGAGCTGCGTGGAGTGGCCCTCAACTCTGCTCCCCAGATGGAGTGCTGGAGCGGGGCAAGCCCCAGACCCCACTCCCCAGCAGGAGCTCACGGGCTGGCTTAAAATGGCTCGCAGGCCAAATCCGGCCCACGGGCCATAGTTTAAATCTAATTTTGATTATAGTTTTAAAGGGGATCTGTTCAATCATGAACTTTACTACATTTGAGATACTGACAAGAAAAATCTCTCCCTAGTCTATTTTTCATGAACTCTCAGGCAAGTGCAGAGTAGTTCAGTTGTTCTTCTTCGAGGAATGTCCCTGTGGGTGCTCCACTTTTAGGTGTTTGAGCGCCCCAGCGTTTCTAGTCAGAGATTTAAGGTAGCAGAGCCCTGGTTGGCCATGCACGTGCTGCAGCCAGCTCGTGCTGCTCTGAGTGGGTATTGCGCACATGCAGCCAACCGTCCTCCAGTTCCTTCTCTGTTGCCGTTAGCTTCAGTTGGAACAACAGCAGCGCCTCAGAATACTCTTCCTCAGAATACTTTTTCCTTTTCTTTTTGCCCGAAATTATCCCTTCCTGTTCCCTGCAGGGTTCCTGTCTCTTCCCTTTCCATTTAAAAAAAAAACCCCAGAGACTCTCTTCAAAAGGCTATGCCTGGCTCCCCAGGCTTTAAACTAGGGGTGGGCAAACTTTTTGGCCTAAGGGCCACATCTGGGTATGGAAATTGTATGGAGGGCCATGAATGCGGGAGGGGGTGAGGGCTCCGGCTGGGGGTGCGGGCTCTGGGGTGGGGCCAGAAATGAGACGTTCAGGGTGAGGGAGGGTGCTCCGGGTTGGGACCGAGGGGTTCGGAAGTCGGGAGGGGGATCAGGGCTGGCGCAGTGGGTTGGGGCGCGGGAGGGGGTCAGGGATGCAGGCTCCGGGCGGTGCTTACCTCAAGCAGCGGAGGCGCGGCCAGGCAGCTCTGCACTGCCCTGTCTGCAGGCGCCACCCCTGCAGCTCCCATTGGCCGTGGTTCCCAGCCAATGGGAGCTGCGGGGGCAGCACTTGGGGTGGGATGCAGCCCCCAGGCTGTAGTTTGCCCAACCCTGCTTTAAACATTGCCTCACCTGTAGACTGTCAATACCAGTCTCTGACGGTCACTCCCAGTGTGTTCGCTGCCTGGGGGAGACTCACGTTACTCAGAAGTGACAGCACTGCAAAAAGTTAACGGCAAGGACCAGAAAGGCTAGGGAACTCCAGCTCAAACTGATGCTTCTGGAGAAATCCCTGCGTCCTGCCTCTGACCCTGAGCAGGGGACCCCTCCCCACCAGCTCACTCACTCACCAACTGCCATGTCAGACATGGGATCCTCCTCTAAGATGAGCACAAAGGACCCAGCCCCCATGAAAACAAAGAAGTGGTCTCACTCCTCCCTCCAGGGAGAATCGCCATGCAAAAAGCGATCTCCGACCGCTAAATCTGCCCCGGTACCGTCGGCACACAGATCCTCGGACCCTGTGGCACCGGGTTCCTCCAGTACAGAGGCAACCTGAGGAGTGAAAGACCCGGTGTGGTCTAGCTCTGAGCCAGGCAGCCGTGGCAAAAAAGACAGTTACCTTTCCATAACTGGTGTTCTTCGAGATGTGTTGCTCATGGCTATTCCACAATAGGTGTGCGTGCTCGCCAGGTGCACCGGTGCCGGAAGTTTTTCCCTTAGCAGTACCTGTAGGGGAGCGCCCCCTGCGGCCCCTGGAGTGGTGCCACTATGGTGCGGTATAAGGGATGCTGCGTGCTCCCCCCACCTTCTGTTCCTTCTTGCCAGACAACTCCGACAGAGGGGAAGGAGGGCGGGATGCGGAATGGACATGAGCAACACATCTCGAAGAACACCAGTTACGGAAAACGTAACTGTCTTTTCTTCTTCACGTGATTGCTCATGTGCATTCCACAATAGGTAAATCCAAGCTATATCTGTTGAGGTGGGTAGGAGTTCGCAGACACTCGGGACGGAGCACAGCCCTGCCGAATCCTGCGTCCTCCCTGGTTTGGGAGACTATCGCATAGTGCGAGGTGAACGTGTGGACCGATGACCATATAGCAGCCCTACAGGTGTCCTGAATAGGGACGTGGGCCAGAAAGACAGCCAATGAGATTTGCACCCTAGTTGAGTGCGCTCTCACAATCGGCGGCGGGGGAACTCCCACCAGATTGTAACAAGTATGGATACACTAACTGATCCAGTTGGAGGGCCGCTGAGTGGAGATCGGCCGACCTTTCATGCGTTCGGCCGTGGTGATGAACAGTTGCGAAGACTTCCTGAACGGCTTTGTACGTTCCAGGTAAAAAGCCAGAGCCCATCTCACATCCAGCATGTGGAGGTGGCTCCTCCTCACTGGATGCATAGGGCTTGGGGCAGAGGACTGGCAGGAAAATGTCCTGACCCATATGATAGGCGGAGACCACCTTGGGGAGGAACGAAGGGTGTGGGCGGAGCTGTACCTTATGGAACCCCGTGTATGGGGGTTCGGAGGTCAGGACCCGGAGCTCGAGATCCGTCTGGCAGACGTGATCGCCACCAGAAAGGCTACTTTCCATGAGACGTGTGACCAGGAGCATGTAGCAAGCGGCTCAAATGGAGATCCAGTTAGCCTGGCCAGCACCAAGTTCAGGTCCCACTGGGGGACTCGGGGTCTAACATACGGAAAGAGGCGATCCAAGCCCTTAAGAAATCAACCGTCATGGCATGAGAGAGTATCATGTGGCCCTGCACTGGTGGGTGGAAGGCCGATATGGCCGTCAGGTGCACCTTGACGGACGAGGGCGCTAGGCTCTGGGCTCTAAGATGAAGGAGGTAGTCTAGTATAAACTGGATCAGAGCACCCACTGGTGAGACACCCCGATCAGCAGCCCACCGGGAAAACCGAGACCATTTCGCCAGGTAGGCCTGACGCGTGGAGGGTCTCCTGCTCTCCAGGAGGACATGCTGAACTCCTTCCGAGCAAGTCCTCTCCTCCCGGCCTAGCCACTGAGCAGCCACGCCGTGAGGTGGAGGGCTGCTAGGTTGGGGTGGAGGAGGTGATCTTGGTCAGAGGAGAGCAGGTCCGGGCGGGTTGGCAACGGCCATGGCGGGGCAACTGCCAAGCTCGTGAGAATCCCTTACCAATGCTGCCTGGGCCATGCCGGGGCGATCAGAAGGACACAGGCCCTGTCCGTCTTTATCTTTTTCGAGATCTTGCTGATCAGTGGAATCGGGGGAAAGGCATAGAAAAGCTGACCCGACCAGGACAGAAGGAAGGCATTGGAGATCGTGCCCATGCCCAACCCTCCCCTGGAGCAGAAGCAGGGACACCTGTGGTTCTGCTGGGTTGTGAACAGGTCCACTTGGGGAGTGCCCCACGTTTGGAAAATCCTGTGCACCACCTCCGGGTGCAGCAACCATTTGTGCTGAGAGGAAAAGTCCCGGCTCAGCCAATCTGCCCGAGAGTTTTGGACACCCAGTAAGTGGTGGGCTTCCAAGAAGATATCGTGGGCTATGCAGAAGTCCCACAGCCTGAGGGCTTCCCCACACAGGGCTGAGGAGCGGATCCTACCTTGCCTGTTGATGTAGAACATCGAGGCCGTGTTGTCTGTGAGAACCCTGACCACTCTGCCCGCTAGGCATGAGCAAAAGGCCACGCAGGCTAAATGGACCGCCCTGAGTTCCTTGACATTTATGTGCAGGGCTAGGTCCTGCGTGGACCACAGACCTTGGGTCTGGAGGTTTCCCACATGGGCTCCTAACCCCAAGTCCGATGCATTGGACACCAACTCCGCAGTTGGGGACCGGCCGCTGAACAGGACCTCTTGGAGCATGTTCCCCGGGGAGGGCCACCAGCGTAGGGAGGCTATTACAGGTTTGGGCACAGTGAGGACTTTGTCCATCCTGTCTCTGGACTGGGAGAATACCGAGGCCAACCAGAGCCAAAGGGGCCACATCCTGAGTCTGGCGTGATGAACCACGTACGTGCATGCCGACATATGACCCAGGAGTTGAAGGCACGCTCTGGCAGTCGTCACGGGAAACCTCGTGACCATGCCAATGAGCTCCCTTAGGGTTTTGAATCTGTCCGGTGGGAGGGAGGCTCTGGCCGATCTCGCGTCCAGAATCGCCCCAATGAACTCTATGCATTGCACCGGTACCAATGTGGACTTGGTGTTGTTTACCAGCACTCCCAGTGTGGTGCATGTGGACAGGAGGAGTGTTACGTGATCCTCTACCTGTGACCTGGAGCTGCCCTTGACCAGCCAGTCATCAAAGTAGGGAAAGATCTGGACCCCCCAACGCCTGAGGTAGGCCGCTACCACAGACATACACTTTGTGAAGACTCTGGGAGCTGTCGATAGGCCAAACGGGAAGACAGTGAACTGGTAGTGCTCCTGCCCTACCGTGAAGTGGAAGAAACGCATGTGGCCCTTGAATATATGAATGTGGAAGTACGCATCCTATAGATCGAGGGCGATATAGCAGTCTCCGGGATCCAGGGAGGGGATGATGGAGGCCAGAGAGACCATGCAAAACTTGAGTTTTACCATGTACTGGTTCAGACCTCATAGGTCCAGGATGGGCCTGAGCCCCCCTTTGGCCTTCGGGATAAGGAAATAGCGGGAGTAGTACCCCTTGTGTCTGAACTCCGCCGGCATCACCTCCACAGCTCCTAAGCAAAGGAGCCGCCTCACCTCCTGCTCAAGTAAGCTCTTCTGAGAGGGGTCCCACAGGGGAGGGAGGGTGGATGAGTGGGGTAGAAAGAAACTGGAGGGTATAGCCCTGGGAGACGGTGTTGAGGACCCATCGGTCCAAGGTTAGCTGTGACCACGCCGGGAGGAAAGTACATAGGCAGTTGGAGACGGGAAGGTCGGGTGGATCCCTGGCACAAACTGGTAAGTCGTCCCCGGGCATCCCATCAAAACTGGCGCTTACCTGCCTGCTTGCCCTTAGAGGGCCTAGGCTGGGGCGCAGGCCAAGATTGCCTTTGTAGGCACTTTTTATAGTCCCTTGATTTTTTATAAGGGGGCTCGTATCTGGAGCGGGTGGCCTGACTGTGAGCCTGCTGCGGTTTGAACTTGGTCCTGGCCGGGGCCAGGACATAGAGACCGGGGGTCTTTAATGTTGTGCGAGAGTCCTTAAGACCTTGTAACTTCAGGTCTGTTTGTTCCACAAACAGGGACTTGCCATTGAACGGAAGGTCCTGCAAGGAGTTCTATGCCTCGCTGGACAACCCAGACAGCAGGAGCCACGACGCTCTCCTCATGGACACCGTAGAGTCCATAGACCGTGCAGCCATATCCGCAGCGTCTGAGGCTGCCTGAAGGGCCGCCCTAGTGGCAGCTATGCCCTCCTCAACCAGAGCCTTAAAGTCCTGCTTATCACGCTCCTGGAGGGAGTTCGCAAATTTGGGCACTGAACTCCACAAATTGAAGTCATATCTTCCCAGCAGGGCGTGGTGGTTAGCCACCCTCAGTTGGAAGCTTGAGGACAAATAAATCTTTCTACCAAATAAATCTAGTCTCCTTGGGTCCTTATTCTTAGGGAGTAGGAGCGGGTTGACCTTGACGCTCCCTATGGTTGACTGTCTCGACCACTAGAGAGTTGGGGGTGTGGTGGGTATACAGATATTCGTGCCCCTTGGCGGGCACAAAATACTTGCGTTCTGCCCTCTTAGAGATGGGGGACAAGGAAGCCGGGGTTTGCCACAGGGTGTTTGAGATCTTTGCCACCCCTTCATGGAGTGGGAGAGCCACCCTGGCTGGTGCTGAAGCCGAGAGGACATTGAAGAGGGAGTCCAAAGGTTCCTTCACCTCCTCAGCTTGCAGGTTGAGGCTTGATGCCACCCTTTTCAACAGTTCCTGGTGGGCTTTCGTGTCCTCCTGTGAGATGGGAGGAGGAGGGTCCATGATCGCCTCATCAGGGGAGGATGAGGAAGGGGGTGCGATGGTCTGCGTCCCCACCGGTGCCGCAGGCCCCACCACTTAGTCCCTTCTAAGTGCGGGACTGGGGATGAGCACTCCACTGACCCTTTTCTGGGAGGCTGAGAGAGGGAGGCTGACGGTCTTTCCAAGGCTCCAGCCACTGAGTGAGCCACCATCGGGGGCTGCGTTGGGGCCCATGGGGCCCCTTGGTACCATGGCACTGGCCAGGGAGCCCAGTGCCACCGCACCTGCTGTGGCACCATCAGAGCAGACTGCCCTGCCTGACTCGCCTGGCCCACCGACTGTTGACTTCGAAGGGAGGCCGGGCTGGCATACGAACTACCGCTATCCTGGGATGGGGACAAGTGACGGCGTCGGGAGCGGTCCGAACACGAGACCGTGATCCCAGCATGGAGGAGCGGGAGTACTGTCTGTAGTGGCTGCTCCGCGAACGGCTCCGACGGGTGGATCCGCGATGGTGGGGTGACAGCAATTGATGCCTGGGGCTGCGGGAGCGGTGCTGTGGTGGGGACCTTGAATGGGCCGAAGAGAAGGAGCGGCGTCGACATCCGTACCACGAGGGGCTACGATAGCTTCTCAGAGATAACGACCTCCGGTGCTGTCTGTCCCGGTCTCAGCGGGGCATGCTCTCATCACAAGGTCTGCGTTCCCTTGAGGCGGAGCGGTGCCTGGAACCCCTGCTGCTTGGCACCCAGCCAGACAACCTGGTGGGGGTCGACGGGGACCGGTGCGGGCTGCATGCGGGACAGTCACTGTGCAGAGAACGGCGTCGGGAATCTTCCCTCAACCGTGACCAGTACCATCCAGGTGGTGACTGTGGGGGTCCGAGTGGCAGATTGCCTCTGGACCGGGGAGCTGTTGATGGTACTGGTAGAGACATAACGTCTCGGGCTCCCTGCAGGGCCTCCGGTGTGGAGGGCACCTGAATGTGGCCACTGGCATCCAGGGAGGTCGGCTCAGAGTGGGCCGGGCTACTCCGCTCAACTTGAGTCAGAGGCTGCAAGGCCGATAGGGACCGAGAGCTGCACAACGCGGGTCTAGTCTCTCCCCCAGCCTTGCTCCAGTGCCTTGGCGGAGAAGGTCTCTTCTTCGCCTTTTTAGAGTGTACTGTGGACGGGGAGCGGTGCCGACTGGTGGAGGGCACCGTTGGGTCGCCACGCAACACCGACGCAGAGCGGTGCAGCCGTGTTGGGGTCAGGGATGACTCCATCAAAATGGCTTGGAGCCAAATGTCCCGCTCCTTCTTGGTCCGAGGTTTGAAGGATCTGCAAATTTTGCAGCGGTCGCTGAGGTGGGTTTCCCCCAGACAGCGTAAACAGTCCACGTGCAGATCACTCACAGGCATAGGCCGTTTGCAAGTGTCGCACGACTTAAAACCCGGGGTGCGGGGCATGCCCCGACCCGGGCAAACTTAACTATTCTAACTAACTTCTTTTTTTTTTTTTTTGTAACTACAGATACTAACTAACTAATGAAGTCCAAAGAGGGAAAGCTACAGCAGAGCTCGAGCAGAGCAGTTACGAAGCACCTTCACTGGCGGCAAGAAGGAACTGGGGGGAGGGGAGCACAGCACCCCTTATACCACACCATAGTGGCACCACTCCAGGGGTCGCTAGGGGCACTCCCCTATGCGTACTGCTAAGGGAAAAACTTCCAGCACCGTTGCACGTGGGGAGTGCGCACACCTATTGTGGAATGCACATGAGCAATCACTCAAAGAAGAACAAAGCCTGTTCCCTTACAGCCTAGAGAGCTGAAGTCCTCAGCACTGAGCAGTTCTATGGCACCACCTGCTGTTCCTATATATTACAGCAAGCCCACAGCACCAGCAGCACAGACGCTGACTAACCTCTGTGTGCCTCATACACTTCCCCGTGCCGCAGCATTTCGTTAGCCAGGCAGACCTTGTCGTTGCCTCCACCCTGGGCATGCCTCTCTTCGGCACAGATGGCACCCCAGCCAGACCAGCCATGAGTCTCACAGCTACACCTGCTGGCTTAGCCCCTCCTCTCTCAAGCTATGAGGAGGATGAAGTGACTGTTGGGATGGGCACCCCAAGCCATTCATCACCCAAGCCTGGAACCTCAGGGCTACAACCCACAGTGTGGCAACCCCCTCAATGGATGCCCCCCAAGGGCCCTCCCACCAAATTGACCATACTGGGTTCCATCGGCACTGTACAGGGCTCACAATATTCAGCCCTCTAACCAATCCAGGTCCAGAACACCAAGATCAGCTAGATCTACCTCACTGGTTGCCCCAGCTTCCCCTGAAGTCACCGGGGAGGAGCATGAGGGCAATGAGTACTTAATAGAGGGTGACATCCTACCTCTTACCCATATTGCTTCATCGTCCCCACAGGACACAATCATGCCTCCCCCCACACCGGGGGACGACTTTAAATCTTTCCAAGATCTATTCAAGCGTGAGGCTGATTTCCTAGGCATCTGCTTAAAAGAGACACAGCATAAGCTCACTGACATTCTCCATGCCTCTCCTACAGCCAAGATTGCATTACCTATTAATTCTCCCATATGGACCCTGCAGAAACGGTCTGGCAGACACCGGCCATGGCCCCACCTTCTTGTAAACGTTCAGACAAGAAGTATTATGTGCCAGCAAAAGGGGCTGAGTTCCTCTTCACTCACCCTCGCCCAAACTCATTGGTTGTGGAAGCCATTAATCAAGGGGAAAACATCACCTGGCTCGTACCACCCCTTATGACAAAGACTGGAAACACCTTGACCTTTTTGGTAGGAAGGCCTATTCCTCAGTGTCTCTTCAGTTACGCATCACTAACTACTCCGCACTATTAGCCAAATACACTCACAACATTTTTGCACAGATGGCTACGTTTATTGAGCATCTCCCAACAGACAAAAAAGAACAATACAAAGCGAGCATCTCAGAAGGTTCCCTGATTGCCAGGATGGCCTTGCAGGCATCACTGGATTCTGCAGACACGGCAGCTCGCTCCATCCCACGTCAGTAGTCATGCAGAGGGCCTCTTGGCTCCACCTGTCCAGCTTCCCCAAGGAAATCCAGGCCATGATCGAGGACTTACCTTTTGAGGGACAGAAACTCTTTGCAGACACCACGGATGCAGACTTGCATACACTCAAGGACTCCCATGCCACGCTGAAAACCTTGTGAATTCATGTACCTGACAACAAAAAGAAACAGGGCGCATTTTACACCCAGCGCTTCCGTACTGCTCTGTATACCCAGCCACAGAGACAGTACTACCAACGTTGCAAACAACGTCAGCCAAGATGATGACAGACACCGGGGCAAGCCACCACGTCCCAACCATCTACTTCTAGACAGGCATTTTGAAGTGTTGGTCGAGGGCATGAGAGCCCTTCAAATTCCATTGCTGCAACCATCTCCTGATTCCAGTCCATTTGGAGACCGCCTAACACCTTTCTATCCGGTCTGGGCAACCATTACATCGGACAAATGGGTTCTGGAAATTATACGCAAGGGCTATTCCATCCCCTTCACCTCTATTCCACCAACCCACCCCCCTTCCTTGTCCCTCTTCAGGGACCCTTCTCATGAGCACCTACTACAGCAGGAAATAAATCACCTCTTGCAACTCGGTGCTGTAGAACCTGTATTTCCCAAACGCAGGAGGACCAGGTTTTATTCACACTGTTTCCTCACCCAAAAGAAAATGGGTGGCTGGAGGCCCATATTGGACTTGCGCAAGCTAAACAAGTTTATCAGACCTCAGCGTTTCAAGATGGTTACCCTTGCAACCATAATCCCGGCATTGGAGAAGGGAGATTGGCTCTCGGCCCTCGACCTCCAGGATACTTATTTCCATGTTACCATACATCCTGCACACAGAAGTTTCCTTCGTTTCACAGTAAGGCCTGGTCTACACTACGATTTTAGGTCGAATTTAGCAGCGTTACCTCGATTTAAGCCTGGACCCGTCCACACGATGAAGCCTTTTTTTTCAACTTAAAGGGCTCTTTAAATCGATTTCTTTAATCCACCTCCGACGAGGGGATTAGCACTGAAACCGGCCGTTCCGGGTCGGATTTTGGGTAGTGTGGACGCAATTTGATGGTATTGGCCTCTGGGAGCTATCCCAGAGTGCTCCATTGTGACCACTCTGGACAGCAGTCTCAACTCAGATGCACTGGCCAGGTAGACAGGAAAAGGCCCGCGAAATTTTGAATTTCCTGTTTGCCCAGCGTGGTGGAGAGCCCAGGTGAACATGCAGAGCTCATCAGTACAGGTAACCATGATGGAGTCCCAGGATCGCAAAAGAGCTCCAGCATGGACAGAACGGGAGGTACGGGATCTGCTCGCCATATGGGGAGATGAATCAGTGCTAGCTGAACTCCGTAGCAGTAAACGAAATGCCAAAACATTAGAAAAAGTCTCAAAGGGCATGAAGGACAGAGGCCATAAAAGGGTCGCACAGCAGTGCCGCGTGAAAATTAAGGAGCTAAGGCAAGCCTACCAAAAAAACAGAGAGGCAAACGGAAGGTCCGGGGCAGAGCCGCAGACATGCCGTTTCTACGCTGAGCTGCATGCCGTGCTAGGGGGTGCAGCCACCACTACCCCAACCCTGTGCTTTGACTCCGTCAATGGAGAATCAGGAAACACGGAAGCGGGTTTTGGGGACGAGGAAGATGATGATGAAGACATTGAAGATAGCTCACAGCAAGGAAGCGGAGAAACCGGTTTCCCCAACAGCCAGGATACGTTTTTCACCCTGGACCTGGAACCAGTAACCCCCGAACCCACCCAAGGCATGCTCCCAGACCCTGAGGGCACACAAGGCACCTCTGGTGAGTGTACCTTTGTAAATATTATACATGGTTTAAAAGCAAGCATGTTTAATGATTAATTTGCCCTGGCATTTGCGGCCAGTACAGCTACTGGAAAAGTCTGTTAATATGTATGGGGATGGAGCGGAAATCCTCCAGGGACATCTCCAGAAAGCTCTCCTTGATGTACTCCCAAAGCCTTTGCAAAAGGTTTCTGGGGAGGGTTGCCTTATTCCGTCCTCCATGGTAGGACACTTTACCACGCCAGGCCAGTAGCACGTAGTCTGGAATCATTGCATAACAAAGCATGGCAGCGTATGGTCCCGGTGTTTGCTGGCATGCAGACAACATCCATTCCTTATCTCTCTTTGTTATCCTCAGGAGAGTGGTTCCTATTCACGGTCACCTGTTTGAAATAGGGTGATTTTATTAAAGGGACGTTCAGAAGTGCCCGTTCCTGCTCTGCTGAACAGAAATGTTCCCCACTGTTAGTGATCATCCCAGAGAATTGGATGTGGGGGGGAGGGGAGGGAGGCTAGTTGGGTTTGTGCTGCACGTTAACCCGGAAACCGCAGCCCCTCCTTTTAAATTGCAAACCCATTTTAAATGGCCAACCCAACGGCCGCTTGGTATGGGAAATGAGGGCGCTGCTGTTTGAAACCATTCCCACAAGGTTAAAAAAGCCAAAAGACTGTGGCTTACCATGGCTGCCTGCAAGCCGAATTCTGTTGCCTGGCACTGCGTGAGTGATCTCTCACACCAAACCGGCAGGCCCTCAATATAAGAGGAAAAATGCGACCTTGTAATGAAAGCACATGTACTGTGTAATGTGAACAGCAAGATTTAACGTGAAAGAGTGTACCCATTGTTCTCTAAAATGTGTCTTTTTAACTACCACCTCTCCCTTCTCCTCCACCAGCTGCAAATGTTTCTCCTTCGCAGAGGCTAGTGAAGATTAGAAGGCGAAAAAGGTGCACTCGGGATGACATGTTCTCGGAGCTCCAGATGTCCTCCCACGCTGACAGAGCACAGCAGAATGTGTGGAGACAGACAATGTCAGAGTGCAGAAAAGCACAATATGAACGAGAGGAGAGGTGGCGGGCTGAATCGCGGGCTGAAGAGAGCAAGTGGCGGGCTGAAGAGGATAGGTGGCGTCAGCTTGCTGACAGAAGGCAAGAGTCAATGCTCTGGCTGCTGGAGCATCAAACTGATATGCTCCAGCATATGGCTGAGCTGCAGGAAAGGCAGCAGGAGCACAGACCGCTGCTACAGCCCCTGTGTAACCAACAGCCCTCCTCCCCAAGTTCCATTGCCTCTTCACCCAGACGCCCAAGAACGCGACGGGGGGGCCTCTGGCCACCCAGCCACTCCACCCCAGAGGATTGCCCAAGCAACAGAAGGCTGGCCTTCAATAAGTTTTAAAGTTTTAAAGTGCAGTGTGTCCTTGTCCTTATCTCCTCTCCCACCCCACCCAGCACTTCCCTCCTCCTCCACCCCTCCCGGGCTACGTTGGCAGTTATCCCCCATTTGTGTGATGAATTAATAAAGAATGCATGAATGTGAAGGAACAATGACTTTATTGCCTCTGCAAGCGGTGATCGAAGGGGAGAGGGGAGGGTGGTTAGCTTAAAGGGAAGTAGAGTGAACCGGGGGGGGGGGGGGGGAGGGTTCATCAAGGAGAAACAAACAGAACTTTCACACCGTAGCCTGGCCAGTCATGAAACTGGTTTTCAAAGCTTCTCTGATGTGCACCGCGCCCTGCTGTGCTCTTCTAACTGCCCTGGTGTCTGGCTGCACGTAATCAGCAGCCAGGCGATTTGCCTCAACCTCCCACCCCGCCATAAATGTCTCCCCCTTATTTTCACAGATATTGTGGAGCGCACAGCAAGCAGTAATAACAACGGGAATATTGGTTTCGCTGAGGTCTATCCGAGTCAGTAAACTGTGCCAGCGCACTTTTAAACGTCCAAATGCACATTCTACCACCATTCTGCACTTGCTCAGCTTATAGTTGAACAGGTCCTGACTACTGTCCAGGCTGCCTGTGTATGGCTTCATGAGCCATGGCATTAAGGGGTAGGCTGGGTCCCCAAGGATAACTATAGGCATTTCAACATCCCCAACGGTTATTTTCTGGTCCGGGAAGAAAGTCCCTTCCTGCAGCTTTTGAAACAGACCAGAGTTCCTGAAGACGCGAGCATCATGTACCTTTCCCGGCCATCCCACGTTGATATTAGTGAAACATCCCTTGTGATCCACCAGTGCTTGCAGCAGCATTGAAAAGTACCCCTTGCGGTTTATGTACTCGCTGGCTTGGTGCTCCGGTGCCAAGATAGGGATATGGGTTCCGTCTGTCGCCCTACCACAGTTAGGGAATCCCATTGCAGCAAAGCCATCCACTAAGACCTGCACGTTTCCCAGAGTCACTACCCTTGATACCAGCAGCTCTTTGATTGCGTTGGCTACTTGTATAACAGCAGCCCCCACAGTAGATTTACCCACTCCAAATTGATTCCCGACTGATCGGGTAGCTGTCTGGCGTTGCAAGCTTCCACAGGGCTATTGCCACTCGCTTCTCAACTGTGAGGGCTGCTCTCATCTTGGTATTCTGGTGCTTCAGGGCAGGGGAAAGCAACTCACAAAGTTCCATGAAAGTGCCCTTACTCATGCGAAAGTTTTGCAGCCATTGGGAATCGTCCCACACCTGCAACACTATGCGGTCCCACCAGTCTGCTTGTTTCCCTGGCCCAGAATCGGCATTCCATGGCATGAACCTGCCCCATTAACACCATGATTTGCACATTGCTGGGGCCCGTACTTTGTGAGAGGTCTATGTCCATGTCTATTTCCTCATCACTCTTGTCGCCGCGTTGCCGTCGCCGCTTCGCCTGGTTTTGCCTTGGCAGGTTCTGGTCCTGCATATACTCCAGGATAATGCGCGTGGAGTTTAAAGTGCTCATAATTGCCGCGGTGATCTGAGCGGGCTCCATGATCCCAGTGCTATGGCGTCTGGGCTGAAAAAAGGCGCGAAACCATTGTCTGATGTTGCTTTCACGGCAGGGAGGGAGGGAGGGTGGGGCCTGACGACATGTACCCAGAATCACCCGCGACACTGTTTTTGCCCCATCAGGCATTGGGATCTCAACCCAGAATTCCAATGGGCGGCAGAGACTGCAGGAACTGTGGGAAGCTACCACAGTGCAACGCTCCGGAAGTCGACGCTAGCCTCAGTACTGTGGATGCAGTCCGCCGACTTAATGCACTTAGAGCATTTTATGTGGGGACACACACAATCGACCTTTCTTCATGGGTCCTTGGTGCCAGAAATGTGCAACTTGATCTTAAACTACTATCATAGGAATTAGAGAGGGGAAACTCCTACTGGATCATCCAGTCCACTCTGTGTCAGTGGGGTCATCCCTACAGTACATTTTCTAGAGTTGTGACCAGACCAGTGTTAAATATTTCTGATTATTTCACAGTTTTATAGATCTCAATGCCATTAAATTTTTCCTGATATTTATTCTGAATTGCACACGTCTTTCTCTGATGGGTCATCTTTGATAAGTTTAAGGGGAAAGGTGTTTTTTAATTAAGGATTTGACTAAAGAGAGAGAAGAAATTGTAAATGAAGGGGGCATCTTGAAAAGAGGAATCGAGATGAGTATTGGTGAAGGATAAAAAGGGGCATTTTGGAGGGGCTTAAGCAAAAGCAGGAAGCAGAAAACAATGAAGGAGTAGAAGGAAGTGAAAGCTGAGATGTAGGTGGGGCATGGTATTGAACATGAGGACATATATCTTGAACTTACTGTGGAAAGTGAGAGGAAGCCAATGTCAGATTGACCAGTGGGAATCAAGAGCGTGAGTACCAACCTCAGGGCAGACTGTTAAGAGCTAGTGCACAAACCCCAAATTAGCTGTGAGTTCCATACTTAGATATCACCAACCAGTTATCAAGTATAAACTCATCAGGCAGTATAACAGTCACAGACAACTCTCTTGTGTACTCCAAACTTTCTTGTCACCTAGGCAAGCTTGCCTTTGTGATAGACGGTCCCTTATATCACAAATCAGCAATATTTAGGTTACTTCCACTCCCAAAGGACCAGTCACTTACCCCAGGTCATTTGCACCTTACA
Organism: Emys orbicularis; assembly: GCF_028017835.1. Lineage (NCBI taxonomy): Eukaryota > Metazoa > Chordata > Testudines > Emydidae > Emys > Emys orbicularis. The sequence continues at coordinate 44,729,561 of NC_088689.1, read as the reverse complement.
TCTCACACCAAAGACAACGCTTGTAGCCAATCCGATAATAAACTATACACACATTTATTATATAGGAAAAGGAAATTAAAGAGTTATTTACAAGGTTAAAGCAGGTAAACATATATACAGACAAATGAGTTCCAATCTTAAATTTCAAAAAATAATAGACACTTTTGTAATAAGCAAGCTCTATTTGTCCTTTAGGGCTAACTCAGGCTTAGCAGCTGGGGATTCTTTGCTTATGTCTAGAAACCTTGCCACCAGAGTCCAAGGAGCAATGAGATACAGTTCCTCCTTGTTAGGGGTTTTTATTCCTGTTCCCCCTTCTGCTTCGAGCTGCAAATTTAGCTGATGTGAGGAATTCACTTGCAAGATTCTTCTTCATGGGTGGAAGGAGAGTGAACAACAAAGTCTTTTGTCCTCTTCAACGTTCTACTCAATCTGTCTGGTGTTGATGGGCCTCAGGGCCCCGGGGGGGGGGGGGGGGGCAAGTGGGGCAATTTGCCCCAGGCCCCGGGCCCCTCAGGGACCCCCACGAGAGTTTTTCGGGGCCCCTGGAGCGAGGTCCTTCACTTGCTCCGGGGCCCCCGTAAAACTCTCGTGGGGCCCAGGCCCCCGGAGCTTCTTCCGCTCCGGGTCTTCGGCTGCAATTCGGAGGCGGGGGGGTCCTTCCACTCCGGGACCCGCCGCCGAAGTGCCCTGAAGACCCACGGCGGGGGGTCCTCCCGCCGCCGAAGCGCCGGATCCCCTGAATCCTCTGGGTGGCCCTGATGGGCCTTCCTTGTTGGGCAGGGCATAACACCTTCTGTTGGAGACTAGCATTTCACACTAGTTAATGTCTCTCTCCTATTTCATGATTTACGCAGTTACAGGGGCTTACAGTGCAAATGTTCAAATATTTCCTTACAATATGGGATACAGATGTTTTAAGTGAGATTAATGCATGCAGCAACTCACAAGCATTCTATAAAGTCTAAAGTCATTCTTATCATTCTAATACTTATTTTAACAATACAAACACACAGGTGAGCCAGACTGATTTCAACTATGTATTTGTCAGTATTCAATTGAGGTATGGGGACCATGGTGTTTGCTGGCCCCTGGTCTGCCAGCATCACAGCCAGAACAGTTTTGAAGAGGTAAATTGATATAAGGATGCTTGGGGTATTTTGCATAGATAGTGATGAGCTGAGATGTGGGATGGCCAGAAAAGTGGAACTTGGGGTAGTCATAGCAAATGATGACCAAAGCATAATCAAGAATTTGTGTAGTAAGGATGGAAAGGAAAGAATAATTATTGGTAGCTAGAGACAATTCTCTTTAACTAATGGGTTAGTGGATTGTCCTGTGTTTTAGCAGAAAACTATCTTGCATTCTGTTCACCACACTTTGTGTGAGGTTAGCTGATTATTATGGGCCATGGATTGTTATGAGTGTATCTGACCATTTTCTACATTAAAAGGTAAAATACATTTGTATTTAATGAATGTTTTTACACATATGTTGACACTTTCCAATCTGTCAGTCTTGGTCAAATTAACTTTGTATTTACAGCCTTCTGGTGGTTGAAGGGAAGAACTGCACAAATCAGGAGGTATCCGAAATCAAGACTATACTGGTAGGAGGGGACAAAGTGAACTCTGCATGGCTGCTGCCCTGGTGGATGATAACTGGAAATTGCCCAGTTTACTTCCAGCGATTCACTCTTAACAGCTGGATGTAGGCAAAGAACAGGAATGCAAGTGACAAGCACAGGAGAGCAACCTCATTCTCCCACAAGCCCCAGGTGCTGTAGTTGATGCCTTGCTGTTGCAAGTACACCTCTCCAGGGACCCTGCAACAAACAGACACGGGTGTTTGACACTGTTCAAACAAATAAAACACAACGGTTGTTTTTATTTGAAATGTTACAATGATAAGTTTTAGTGGTGATAAGTGAGAAAGTATTGATTAGAACCAGGCATAGCAAAGGAGGGCACTGTGAAAGTCTCTCCTTCTGTTCCTTTCCCACAGCTTTGCTAATGCAACTAGGTCCTGACCTGCAAGGTTGTCACTTCAAGTTATTCCAGTCTCTGAGCCGCATATGGCTCTGTCAATGCACTGTGATCCTGCCCTGAACCTCTCCTGGACAAAGACTGCTCCCTGGAGGCTATCTGGAGAATACCAAACTCACTAACTCTTTTAATTTGTGTAATTAGTCATAATAGCTACTAATTAGTGAAAGATGGAGTGCATAAATTTTCTGCAACATCTAGCTCTATGATAACCCCTGTAGTGAAGTACTGCAGTGCTTCATTCAGAGAGTGCTATCTTCTCTTTATTTTACAGTTGCTTGGAAGCAACTGTGGGGAAGCCTTCTGCTTGGTGGGCTGCAGTAGATAAGGCATGTTATGGAAGTGATGCATTTGCTCTTGTGGACAGCTGCCAGCCTTGACCCACCCACCTGGATGCTTCCTGAATGAAGAGATGTAGTCCATGTTCAAATGCCTAGAAGACGCCAGGGTAAGCACCCTGGCGAGCCGGGCCCATTTGTTTACCTGCTGCGTCCACAGGTTCGGCCAATCGCGGCTCCCACTGGCTGCGGTTCGCTGCTCCAGGCCAATGGGGGCTGCGGGAAGCTGTGCGGGCCGAGGGATGTGCTGGCCACCACTTCCTGCTGCTCTCATTGGCCTGGAGTGGCGAACCGCGGCCAGTGGGAGCCGCGATCGGCCGAACCTGCGGACGCAGCCGGTAAACAAACCGGCCCGGCCCGCCAGGGTGCTAAAGGTTGCCGATCCCTGTTCTAAATAAATGAGCTGTCCTTGTTAATGGGACATTGTACTGGTTTTTATTGGGCCTATTGTATGCCTCTGTGTATTCTGTAATTCTACAGTAGCTGTTGCTGTTTTATCAAGTTATAAAACTCCTGTAAGGGTGTTTTATGTGTCCTGCCCAGTGAGTCCCTATAATGAGCCCTTCTAAGTACTGATTATGTGACTATGTGAGTCCCCAGATGAGCCATTAAGTGTTTGTAAGTACTTTAACTGTAATACATATGTAACATCCCGCTATGTATATGTAACATCCCGCTATGAACTTCCTGTGGGCCCACTCTGCATGAACCTCTGTGGTGTCCCATATGTGTCCTGTCAATCCCTAAATTACATAAATGCTTAATATGATCTTGTTGTTCGCTTGCTATATGCCTCCTGTGTTGCCCTAAAATTGCCATGTGAAATGCCCCCATGTATTTCTCTGGTCTGAAAATGCCTTGTAATTCCCGATACGTGACTTCCGTGATATCCATGTTCTTTGTTTCCTGAAAGTGCCTTTGTCTTGCATCTGTCCTGACAAATGTTGGTATGGTGGTGCAGGTTATCTGCATGAGGAACAGCCAGAACCAAATTCTAACCTAATAATTATAGTGACTCTTTGATTACCATGCCTGCTGATTTACAATAGAGAAATCTAGTGACATTTACAGATTCACCTTCCCTTGGGTGAGGGAAGAAAGAAATAACTGGAAACACTGCACTGACTATCACACTTCAGAAGGGGAAAAATATTGCACACAAGGAATCAAACAAACACTACTAGTTAGAGACATCTACCTATGCATTTTAAATAATTTTAGATTATACATATTGGGTGAAATTCAGAGAAGTACTCAAGTTTCTTGAGCACTTCTGAAAATCTCACCTGTGGTGCTGTTTATATTTAGTGCAGTATTTAAGGTTATATGTACTGGTATGTGAAGAAATGTTGCTAAAGCATTATGTACCATTTATGCATGACACATTGTGTTAAAAGAACATTTTTAAAATGGTGAAGTTAGAGATTTTGGAAGAAGAATATTGTTATATATTGAAATGACTAACACAGCTCCCACTAATGTGTAATATTTATTACTTGATATTCCTGTGTACTGTTCTTCCTGTTAATAAGTTAGTTAAACATTGGCTCTTTGTATGTGTATTGACACTGCAGCTTCTCTTTCAACAGGTATCACATCATGACCTCCTATTTATGCTTCATGCCGTGTGGTATGTCAGACTCCTGTGTATCCAAAAATACTCTATAAATTGAGTGCTTGTATGTACCCCTGTGGTGAAGTGTGTCAGATATGACAGCCTCTACCTTCCCTCAGCTCTTTTGGGTTGTTTTTGGTGGTTGGTGAACAGAGTGAGTACTTACGTGGAAGAGTTCAAATGGAAAACTGATCCTTGGAGCTCATTGATGGTCAGGGCCTAAAATAGGAAACATATGTTTAAAAAATCTAATCTGTTAGAAAATGGCAGATGAAGAAATTATACAGCAAGAACAGCAGTGCCTCCCCAGAAAAATGGAATGTTCCATTTTGACAGTGGTTCCTTCTCGACCTTTTCCATACTGGGACCACCCTGTATTCAGAGATTTGGGAAATGCAGCATGACCATGATGCCCTGACACAATTTTGGCAATGGTTCTTGACCTATTCCCAGGAGTGGCGCCAGGTTTTTGGCGCCCTAGGCGGGGGTCCTTCCGCGCTCCCGGCCTTCGGGGCACTTCGGTGGCGGGTCCCGGAGCGAGTGAAGGACCCGCCGCAGAATTGCTGCCAAAGACCCGGAGTGTGGAAGGACCCCCCCACCGCCGAATTGCTGCAGCGGGCGCCAAAATGCCGCCCCCCCAAATCCTGGTGCCCTAGGCGACCGCCTAGGTTGCCTAAATGGAAGCGCCGGCCCTGCCTATTCCATATCGTGACCACCCTCTATTCAGCAATTTAGGAAGTGCAGTGTGGCCATGATGCCTGACACCTATTCATGACCCCTGGTTGTGAACCCTTGGACTATGAGAATCAAAGATAATTAATTATGGGCAAATTATCAAATGAATCTGCCCTGTAGCTTTTAAAACATAGCTCCCTCTCTTTCATCAGGCATTTCAAGGGAGAAAAGCATCTGGGATCCTTTTGTCTTTGGCTAGCACTGGAGAGACTCCATGGTGCCAGGATGTTTGGAGTGGAGTTAGGACAGGAGAGGGAAGAGGGAGGGGATGAGAGTCTCATAAAAACAAAGCCCAAAACAGCAGGAAAAATAGCAGAACATGGGGAAGAGATTCCTAAGTCTGAATGGGAAAAAAGGACAAAACATTCAGCTAAAGGCTTTTCTTCTGCGAATCTCATTGTAAACATATATGGCAATGTTTATTCCTAGCCCCAGAAGCAGGAATTTAATCAATCTTCATTGAAAAGAACATAGTGATTTGTTTTACAGCATCAATATTGGATGCTGCCAGTAGATGGTGCCGTAGTTTCTATAAGAATTATATTTAGGGCAGACTTCTTATAAACTGTGTTTTATTATAAGAACACAGTAAAGCTCATGTTCTGGCATAGCTTGTGAATGTGCATGTGTGCTTATTGTTTCCTTTACTTCTGATGAGTACCATTGTCTGTGACAAAGCACGGTACCAACTTTACAGAGAGAGACAGAAATGCAGATTTACAGATGTTGTCAGTCATACAAACCCAGACAGTCGGCACTTTCTTGGTCAGACAGAGGTGGGCTTCTAGGACTTCTTCAGAAGACATGTGAAGAAGACAGTCTACCAACATAGACTGGATGATATTTTTGATTAGAACATGGTAGTTTCAGGTGATTCTATTCTGTCTTTGGCTAAGAGCTTGTGAACAATCTGAGACATGAGAAGTCAGATGGCAAACAGGCTTGAGGGATTTTGTACAATTGGGGGATGAAGTTCACTTTACTTTTGAACCTGCTGTTTTGCACTTTGCCAAATCTTCCCCGTAAGGGCTGTGACTCACATTCATTCCATAATGGAAGATGCTGATCCATTTGATCCAGGACAGCCAACTCAGCATGGAGTTCAGGTTTACAAGGAACCCACCAAAGACCTGTAGGAGACAGTGCAAACAACAACAACAATGTAGAACACATTATAAACGATACCCTTGCCTTTTGTCCCCCAAAGCGCTTGGGAGTTGTTCCTCAGTACAGACATCTTGAGCCAAATAGTAGCCCTCATTCATGAAAGGGAGAATAGGGACATTTATCAAATACATGGAGTTCCTATCCTCTATATTCTGACTCAGAAAATAACAATGCTAAGGATATTTCTCCAGTTTCTGTGTTGTTCAAAATAATCTAGTTTAAGATTACTAGTATATTTATTAGCTAAAAATTGTTTTGTAAAATATTTTTCCAGACTATTTGGCCCTAAAGTTTACTAGGACTTCCTAATACTAGTAGCTTTCATTTAAAATGATTAGCTTAGAACAGTGGCTAAAGTGTGTGTTCAGTAACTACTTTTTCATAAGAAATGTCTCTAGTTGTTTTAGAATATAGCGTTTTAGGCACCTCCAGTGGCTACATGTTGTTTGTATTGTGCAATGTATTACAATAAAAAATACAAAGACCATTAAAGCATGGACTGAAGCCTCTTCTAATTGTACATCCCAGTGGGGAGGATAATGTACCATTCCACTGTTACTCAGGACATGGAATACAAATATGCATATTTTTCATACAATATGTGTGAGAAGTTAAAAAGTCTGTAATGTTTTCCATTTTTAAATTGCTTTACAAATATTTAATAAACAGATTTCAAATCACCCATTTGAAATAGGTAAGGATTAACCTCATTTACAAGTGGAAAAACTGAGTCAGGGACTTTGTGACTTACTTAAGATCACAGGTACAATAATGGAATGTTAAACTGCATTATACTGTTCAGTCACTAGGTGCCGCTGCATGAAAATACCTTATTTAAGCTAACCTCAGCCATACCTGGCAGAGCATTAAAAGATCTTATGATGAACACATCTGAGGTGTATAATAAGCAAGCTCTGTAGCCAGTCCATATCTGGTACAGAAATGTGACATGGTATCAGGAGTAAACTAAGAACAGAAACAGAAGGAAAATAGCAACAATGTTGCAAACAGAAGGAACAAAGCAACAAAGGTTGCAGGATCTCATCAACATGCCACTCTTTAATGCCCCAGAGAACTTCAGCTTTGACAGACAGACTGGAAACAATATTTTGCAAGATTTCATATTGCTATCCAGCTGCACAAAGAAACTGGAAATATACAGGTATCAAATCACCTTTATGCTATGGGGAAACAGGCAGAACATATCTTTAAATCTTTTGACTTTACTGAAGACAGTCACAAAGATGACTCTGAAAGGGTTCTGGCTATGTTTGATGCATGCTTTATACCTCAGAGAAATGTGGTTTATGAAAGAGCATGTTTTCACCTGAGAATTCAAGAACCAGGGGAAAATGTTAAATGTTTTATAAGAGCGCTGCATACATTGGATTTGAGGAATGCAAAACATGAAAATACCAGAGACAGACTGGTTATTGGGTTAATAGAAAAAAAACCTTTCACAGCAGCTATAGTTGAAGAGAGATTTAACCCTAGCCACAGCTATTGAAATAGCAAAACAGTCTGAAATGGTGAAACAGCAAAACAGAGAGAAATTTGTTTACAGTTTCTAAGCTAGTTTCAGTTTTTTCAAGTTTTTCAGACATTTGAGTGTTAAAAGTCATTCCCATAAAACCCCTGAAGCAAAGAGCAAGAACTCCCAGGCTAAGAGGGACAAATTCCAGCATAGATGCACAGGATGTGGAAAAAGTCATATCCCAAGAGATGATGCGTGTCCAGACAGATGCACACCGTGTAATACATGCAGGAAATATGGACATATTGCAGGTGTTTTGTCACACCAAAGCAGGCTGGAAGTTGACTCATATTACAGACAAACAAGAGCCATTGTTTCTGGGATCTATCACTTGTGATGACAGAGTCTGCATGTAGAGTAAAATTTAATATTTATGGCAAGACTCTTGACTTTCAAACTAACTCAGGAGCTGATGACACATCATCTCAGAAGGAACTTACAATCACCTTCAACCCCTTCTAGAGATGAAGTGACACAACTCTGACTAGCCCTGGAGGTATTCTGAACTGCATGGTCCAGTTCACCACAGAAACAACCTACATAGACAAAAGCTATGCATTCAGAGTGCATGTGACAAAAGGATCAAAGACCAACAACCTTCGCAGCTGCAGTGTGGCAGCCATGATGGGCCTAGTGAAAAATAAGGAAGAACCTGATGGAGGATTTGATGATATTGTACTTTTGAAAGGACATCCAGTACAAATCAACTTGAGGTAATACTGAACCATACAGTGTACAAACACTATTAGCAGAGAAACCTTGAAAGAAACTAGCTGCAGGATTTATGCAAATTTAGATGACATCATTACCTGGTTGTAGTGGGCTATTTTTCCAGGTATATAAAAATAATGTACTTGAAAGATATAACATGTTGCAGTATTATTGAGAAATTCAAATGTACTTTTTCTCACATCAGTATTCCAGAACAACTAGTGACAGTCTAGGGTGACCAGATGTCCCGATTTTATAGGGACAGTCCCGATTTTTGGGTCTTTTTCTTATATAGCCTCCTATTACCCCCCACTCCCTGTCCCGATTTTTCACCCTTGCTGTCTGGTCACCCTATGACAGACAATGGACCACAGTTCACTGGAGCAGAATTTAACTGAATCCAAATGAAATATGTTTTTGACCATATTATTAGTGGCCCATGTTATCCACAAGTGAATGGAAAGGCTGAGAGAGCTGTACAGATAGCCAAGAAAATCCTACAGCTGGAAGATCCGTTTCTTGTTCTTCTGAGTTACAGATCAACACCAATAGTGGCTACTGGTGGAAAAATACCTCAGAATGATTGTTCCAGTTTTGGAAAAGAATGTAGCTCCAAAGTGCCCGGACATGAAGAGAGTAGCCAAGTCAGATAAAAAGGCTAAAAGAGTTTATGAACACTTTTACAACAGACATCATTCAGTTAGAGAACTGCCGGGTCTACAACATGGTGACTGTGTTCGCATCAAATTGGATGGAGAAAAAGGATGGACACCTCCAGCTGTTGTAAAGAAAAAGAATCCAGCACCCAGATTATATGTGATTGAGATTGGCAATGGAGAGTTCAGCAGAGACCACCAACATCTACAGTTTCTTTCCTCAGAAAGAACAATCAACAGAGCAAATGCTACAGATGGCAGATGCAGAACAACAAGAAGAATACTCAAAAATTCCAAACCAATCACAGCCTGTCATTGAAACTAACAGACAGCTAGATGACCAAGTTATTACACATTTGGGTCTGTGGCAAAGTACCTTCTTCTCCTCAGCAGGCTCAGTCCTTTTTAGCCTTGGAGACACAGGCTTGGGCAAGGCAAATCCTTGCAGGTAGCCCAGGGTTTGGCTATTCCTTTTCTCAGTCAGCCCCTTGTGCTTGTTTATCTTCCCTTCTGGGGACAGAGTGCAGCCTTCCTTGCAGGAAGGGTTCAGGGCCTTGCTGCACCTAACTTACTGGCAGCTTCCCTGCTTCTCTCGCTCTCTCCCCCCCCCCCCCTTCCACGCCGGGGAGGGTTTAAAAAGGTCCCAAGCAGTTGGAGCCAGCTGAACCTAATTAGTTCCCTAGTAACCCCTTGCCCAGCTGAACCTTATTTCCCCATGGTTCTCTCTCTTCAGTGGCTTGGGAGAGGCCTTTTTAACCCCCTGGGACTGATTACTACCCCCCCTTTGTAGCTGTTTGTCCTGGGTTTGCCACATATTCCCCCCCTCCCCCCCCCGCTCAACACTACGGGGTTGGGCTACTTGGGTCAGAAAGCAGTGCACTCTCGACAGGCCATCCGCATTGCCATGTCGGGTCCCAGACCTATGTCGTACTGTGAAGTGGAAGGGTTGAAGCGACAGGAACCATCTTGTTACTCTCGCGTTTTTGTCCTTGTTTTGGTGCATCCACTGCAAAGGGGCATGGTCCGTGACAAGGGTAAATCTCCGTCCAAGTAGATAGTAGCGGAGGCTCTCTATGGCCCATTTCACAGCCAGGCATTCCTTCTCCACCACGGCGTATTTCCGTTCCCTAGGTAGGAGCTTCCTACTGAGGAAGAGGACGGGGTGTTCATCATCTCCGACCATTTGGGAAAGCACCGCTCCCAGCCCTACTTCAGAGGCGTCGGTTTGTAGGATAAACTCCTTCCCCCAGTCTGGGGCTACTAGTACGGGGTCTGTGCAGAGGGCCGTCCTCAGATCCGCAAAAGCGCCCTCGGCCGCAGCGGACCATTTTACTATGTCAGGGCCCCGATCTTTTGTTAGGTCCGTTAATGGGCATGCCTTGGTGGCGAAGTGGGGAATGAACCGCCTATAGTACCCCACTAGTCCCAGGAATGCTCTGACCTGTTTCTTCCGGAGTGGTCGGGGCCACTTCTGTATAGCTTCTAACTTGTTGAGCTGGGGCTTCACCACGCCCCTCCCCACTATATACCCAAGGTACTTAGCCTCAGCTAACCCGATCAAACATTTGGAGGGATTGGCAGTCAGTCCTGCCTTCCTGAGGGTGTCCACTTCCACCTTCTCCACATGAGTCTCCCAGTCGGGGCTATATATGATGACGTCATCGAGATAGGCTGCCGCGTACTTTCCATGGGGTCGCAACAGTTTGTCCATTAGCCGTTGGAAAGTAGCGGGGGCCCCATGCAACCCAAAGGGGAGAACAGTGTACTGATATAGACCTTCTGGCGTTGCAAAGGCTGTCTTCTCCTTGTCGGCCTTGGCCAGGGGGATCTGCCAATAGCCCTTGGTAAGGTCAAGGGTAGACATAAACCGTGCCTTTCCCAATCTGTCAATCAGCTCATCTATCCTGGGTATAGGGTAGGCATCAAATTGGGACACCTCATTGAGTTTGCGGAAGTCATTGCAGAACCTCATACTGCCGTCCGGCTTAGGCACTAAAACCACGGGGCTGGACCATTGGCTATGAGATTCTTCAATGACTCCTAAGGCCAGCATTTTCCTGACCTCTGTCCTAATCTCTTCTCTCTTGGCCTCTGGGATCCGGTATGGCTTAACGTTCACTTTCACTCCAGGCTCCGTGAGGATGTGATGGTGAACCTCCGTAGTCCTGCCCGGCTTTTCGGAGAACACATCCTGGTTGCGTTTGATCAGGCTGATCACTTCTGATCGTTGTTCCGGAGTCAACTCCGGGGATATCCCCACCAGGTCGGGCTGGTTGCTTTTAGGGGATGGCACCCCCAGCGCAGCCACCGGAGCTTCTCTATCGTGCCAAGGTTTCAGCAGATTTATATGGTAGATCTGCTCCAGCTTCCGGCGGCCCGGCTGTCGGACCTTATAGTCGACTTCTCCTATCGCTTCTATTACCTCGTATGGCCCCTGCCACCTGGCCAGGAGCTTGCTCTCGGCCGTGGGTATGAGCACCATCACCCGGTCCCCCACCTGGAACTTCCGGGTCGTTGCTCGGCGATCGTAGTTTGTCCGTTGTGCCCCTTGGGCCTTCTCCATGTGTTCGCGCACAAGGGGGGTGACTTGGGCTATTCTGTCTTTCATCTGCAACACATATTCAACAACGTTTCTCCCAGGGTTCGGCTGTTCTTCCCAGTCTTCTTTAGCCAGGTCCAGTATGCCCCTGGGGTGGCGACCGTATAACAGCTCGAAGGGGGAGAATCCAGTGGAAGCCTGAGGTACCTCCCGTACGGCAAACAGCAAGTAAGGCAGCAGGGCGTCCCAGTCTTTCCTGTCACGACTAATCACTTTCCGTAACAGGTTCTTCAATGTCCTATTAAAGCGTTCGACCAGGCCATCGGTCTGGGGATGGTAGACCGATGTTCTAAGGGTCCGTATGTGGAGCATTGTACACAGGTCCTTCATCAGCTTAGACACAAAGGGGGTCCCTTGGTCCGTCAGGATCTCCTTAGGTATTCCTACTCTGGAAAAAATCTGGACTAATTCTTTGGCTATGGTCTTGGACGTGGTATTCCGTAGGGGTATGGCCTCGGGGTATCAGGTGGCATAATCTAGTACTACCAGAATGTATTGATGGCCCCGGGCTGACTTTTCCAATGGCCCTACTATGTCCATAGCTATACGCTCAAATGGGACCTTGATAATTGGCAGAGGTACCAGAGGGGCCCTTAAGTGGGGTCGGGGCCCATGTATCTGGCATTCTGGACAGGATGTGCAATATCGCCGGACCGCTGCATAAACGCCAGGCCAAAAAAACCTCTGTAGAATCCGATCCAGGGTCTTATCTACCCCTAGATGGCCCCCGAACAGATGGCTGTGGGCCAGCTCCATTACAGCTCTTTGATGCTTCCGTGGGACCAAGAGTTGTTGTATGACTTGCTCTTGGACCCGGACTACTCTGTATAGCAGGTCATTCTTAATCATATAATATGGCCCCGCGCCCTTAACTCTCCCCTCCACGGGTACCCCATTTACCTCGACTACTTCTTTGAGAATATTGTGGTATATGGGATCATTGGCCTGATCCTGACCAAAATTCCCGCGTGCGGTCCCCATTTGTCTAAACTCGGGGGGGTCTACCTCCGTCTCCCCCTCGGGGAAAGCCCCTGGGGAACCAGGTCCGGCGATAGGGTTGTTGATCGCCGACCCAGTCCCACTGTCAGTCGAGCCCCTTCTTTCCCCTACAAGCGTAGACTTCTGGCACTGGGTCAGGACCCTCGTCCCCCTCCTTTTATCCACCCTCCGTTCCCTCCTAGTCTTCCTGGACTTCCCCGGCGGGGAGAACAAATCCTGGTTAAATTCATGGAAGGTCGGGGGAGGGTTAACGATCTGGGCCACGCCCTGGGTCCCAGGGTCATTATTTTCTTCTACCTTCTCCCCGGGGAGTAGGCTATCAAACCCCGGGAAGTCTCGTCCGATAAGGACAGGGTAGGGGAGTTTTGGAACTACTCCCACCGTCAACCTAGTGGGGCTTCCGAAAACTTCTATTTTTACGGGGATGGTTGGATAATAGTTGACATCCCCAATGCACACAGGATATTCCCGAGCGTTTGGCCCGGGATAGTTGGTCTTGTCCGACCAGCTTCCCCGAGACTAACGTGATTGCACTTCCCGAGTCTACTAAGGATGTGGTCTTTATACCATTCATCTTAACTGGCCTAGTGTATCTATGAGGGACCATCGCAACCCCGACTAGACTTATTAGATCACATGGTCCCCCTATATCTCCCAGTTCACATTGCATAGGCTCTCCTAGATTCGGGCATTGGGCAGCGATATGCCCCATTTCGCCACAGGCATAACATCGGTACCCCGCTCGGGGCAGCCCCCTATTTTTCGGGCTGCTGGGCTTTATCTCTCGAGTCTTTCTCCCCCAGTCCTCAAGTCTCTCCGGGACCACGGGCTGCTCTTCTGCCTCCTTCCTCCCCTCCATTGTCCGGCCTGGCGCTAGGGCAAACCGGGGCCTCGGTGCAGAGACTGGTCTCCGATTCTGGCGCCTTCCTTCCCCGGGGGTCCGAGAAAGTTCTTGGGCTGCTAAGTGTCTCTCTACAAGGGCAACTAGCTCATCATACGAGGAGGGATCATTTTGGCGGACCCACCCTCGTACGCCCGGCGGCAACCCCCTCATATACCTGTCCAACACCAGGATTTCCACCACCTTCTCCGGCCCATGGGTCTCAGGGCGGAGCCACTTCCGGGCGAGGTGGATCAAGTCAAATAGCTGGGACCTCGGCACTTTGTCGTCCCGGTACTTCCACTCGTGGAAGCGCTGGGCCCTTATGGCCGGCATCACCCCTGACCTCGCCAGGATTTCCGCCTTCAGCTGGGGGTAATCCATAGCTGCTTCTATGGTCATATCGAAATAGGCCTTCTGAGCCTCCCCACACAGAAATGGAGCCAGGAGGCCTGCCCACTGATCTTGGGGCCAAGCCTCCCGCAGTGCCGTCCTCTCGAATGCAAGGAGATACGCCTCTATATCGTCATCCGTTGTCATCTTCTGTAAATAGTTGCTTGCGCGTAGCGGCCGGGTCCCCTGGGGCCCATGCGTCAGCGCGGTCAGGGCTTTCAACTGGTTCACTACATCATTCAGGGTTGCTCGATCTTGGGCCGCCTGGTTCATCAGCAATTGGTTTGTCTCCTGTTGGACACGTACTGACTCTTGCTGGGCTGTCATCTGTACTCTGGTAGCCTCTTGTTGGGCCGCAGTGGCCTGAATCAACGCCTTCACTACGTCCTCCTTTTTTTTTTTTTTTTTTGGTGTGTGTGCGATTTACCTTGCCCTGAGATGGCTTGCCACAACGCCTCACTCGATCCCACTTCTGACACCAAGTGTGGCAAAGTACCTTCTTCTCCTCAGCAGGCTCAGTCCTTTTTAGCCTTGGAGACACAGGCTTGGGCAAGGCAAATCCTTGCAGGTAGCCCAGGGTTTGGCTATTCCTTTTCTCAGTCAGCCCCTTGTGCTTGTTTATCTTCCCTTCTGGGGACAGAGTGCAGCCTTCCTTGCAGGAAAGGTTCAGGGCCTTGCTGCTCCTAACTTACTGGCAGCTTCCCTGGTTCTCTCACTCTCTCCCCCCCCCCTTCCATGCCGGGGAGGGTTTAAAAAGGTCCCAAGCAGTTAGAGCCAGCTGAACCTAATTAGTTCCCTAGTAACCCCTTGCCCAGCTGAACCTTATTTCCCCATGGTTCTCTCTCCTCAGTGGCTTGGGAGAGGCCTTTTTAACCCCCTGGGACTGATTACTACCCCCCCTTTGTAGCTGTTTGTCCTGGGTTTGCCACAGGTCATATAATTAGAAAACCAGTATGATACAGACACACTTAACAGACTGATACGTACTGAACTTCAAAGACAATGCGACAGTGTAAATATTGTAAATGGTAGGAATATAGAATTTAAAGGGGGAGATGTCATGGAATGCTAAACTGTATTATGCTGTTCATCCACTAGGTGACGCTGTGTACAAAATACAGTAGAACCCTGTTTATCCGACCAGCATTATCTGGCTCTCCATATTAACCCAACAACCAGCACACACAGGTCCAGAAGCGGGCAATCTCTCCTGTGGCCCTAGATGGCACTGCAGCCTCACAATTTCCAATTCTCTGAATTCTCTGAATTTTTGATTATCCAATCTGGCCCTGGTCCTAATGGGATCAGATAAACAGGGTTCTGCTTATTTACACTAACCTCAGCCATACCTGGCAAAGTGGTAAAGGATCTTATGATGATCACGTCTGGTGTGTATAAGCAAGCGGTAGTAGCCAGTCCATATCTGGTACAGGAACATGACAGGTGCAGAGGCAGGATTAGAACTCAGGCATTGCTGACTGCCTGTCTTGTGCTCAGAACAGACCTCTCCCCTTAGACCAAATGTACTAATAACATATTGTTTATAGCTACAGTTGCTCTGTATCTTGCTTTCTTATGTCATAAATAGTCCTGTTTTTTTAAAAATGCACCTTCAGTAGGGACCCAAACCAAAGCCTCAGATCTGAGCACCCCTGCAATTTTGGATATTTGTACTGAATGTTGAGATTTAGGCCCATCTCTGATTCCAGTAGGCTCTATACATCCTGCAAGGCTGCCGTTGAGTGGATAAAAAGTTCTCACCATCATGAAGACGAAGGGCAGTGCGATTAAGACATTAGCGATGGCGAAGGTGCTGACGCTGGCGCTCACCAGGAAGGCCATGCTCACGGCTGCCAGATTTGTCAGACTGAGGGAAAGAACATACAGGAAGAAAGATCCTGCATCCTGTTTCAGACCTGTGTATGATGACAGAGAGAAAGTGACTCAGTACTGTGGGAAGGTCTGGATTCATAACAGGCATTGCCATGGAATTGCTACAGTATAAGGTGGTTCCCAGTACAGGACTCCAACTTGGCATTTTCCGGAATTAAAGGCTTCATAACAAGCACTGCGGTGGATGCTTTCAGTGCTGGATCCATAGAGTATCCTTCCAGGACAATGTTGTGAGAAATCTCCCATGACTAAATTTTGGTTTGTATTTTGGGCATGGTTATGACAAAGCTCACTGGGTCCATGAAGAATTTGCAAGTGGGGCCGTGAGTGTCAGATTTACCACTAAAGAGCTGCTAGAGAGTGCTCCCCTCAACATGTTTTTATTTACTGGAAAGCTGGGCCTGTTTTCATCCAAGTGTATATAATCATGCTAAAATTAGTTTGGCTGCGTGGGTTTGTTTAACTCTTCACATGTCTCAAATATTGAGACCATCTGATTGATTTTCCTGCACTATTACCGAAGCTCTGGGGGAACCTTAGAAGGCCACACTGCTGGAATCCTGTCGGGAACTGATACAGCATTGCTTTGTGAAAACTCAACCAACTGGAGTCAGAGC
Source organism: Emys orbicularis (assembly GCF_028017835.1). NCBI lineage: Eukaryota > Metazoa > Chordata > Testudines > Emydidae > Emys > Emys orbicularis. The sequence goes on along the minus strand of NC_088689.1, from coordinate 44,713,379 downwards.
TAGTGGTATACTAGAAATAAGATGATTTTGTGTGTGGGTGTCTTATTGGGGGGAAAGAAAAAATGACGAACAGAGGCATCCTGGGAAGTTCTATACAAAGTTTGTATATAAGGAGATAATTTTTTACCTCTGATTATGAGCAATGTAATATAACTGCAAAAATTAATAACAAAGCACAATCACCACAGAAATCTGTGCAATGACATTTCAGTCTTGCTAGAGTTTGATATTACTCCCAAAGTTTTTGTGGCATTTTCCCATGGTGATTTTAGTCCTGAATCACTTCCTCAAAAAGTTGCTGAGCTAAAGGAAATTCAGTACTTACCCATCATGAAGTACGATATGCCAGAGAACATCAACAAGGGGATGATACGATTGGGAATCAGATCAGCAAACACCTTGGCCAGAAAATATGCTGAGGTCCTGTAGTATCCCCTGGAGCTCTCATGACTGGAAAAATGTATGCAATAAATAAAAACATTGAATATCAAAGTATCTACTTCATATATTTATGATATTTAACTCTATAACCACTTTAGCATTTCAGTCCTTTCCTTACTCCCTCAATTTCATCAACTTCCATCTCCATCAGAACTTTCTTCATCTCCAAATAGATATGCCATTAAATAATTAGTAAGCACAACATCCTGAAGAAAAACTATGGCTTTCATCTTCATCTTTGATACACGTCTCTCATTTACCCTTACTTTCTGAAACATATACATTCAGCTTTATCTTCTACTATTTCTGCCTCCTGTCTCTTCCTGGTCTGTAAATCTTCCTATCACATCTAAAACATCACCCACAGACGATGCTATCCTGACTTCTCCTCTGATGAAACTCTCCTCCATGCCGCTATCTCCTCTTGTCTTACTGCTTGTAACTTCCTCCTTCAGTGGTCTTCCTCTGACCCAAATTTCAATTTGTCCAAAATGTGGTGGCCAGTCTCTTCATCCATATCTAGAAATGTGAAAACATCAGAAATCTTCTCCAGCTTCAAGCTTTCTATCTGCTTCAGAATCCAGTAATACAATTTCTCCTATTCAAGGCAGGGTTCTGCCTTACTTTCATTGATTGCAAATGATATAGGATTATACCTTAAATTCTTAGATGAACTTGCCCAAAATACACACACATACACACACCCTCTTTTTTTTTCTTCAAAGTAATCTTTCCCTTTTCTGTAACCAGTCCTCGCTCTCCTCAAATATCCAATTCCTTTCTTTCCCCCCTCGTGGTTTCTCCAGAGTAGGATGTAGAAACTGCACCTTTCCAGTATTTAGTCTTTTCTTTCTGAAATGTGTCCATTCACTTCTCTCTGCTGTTACTCTGCCATGTCTGTAGATGCTACTTGCATGCTGTACTGTGACTCACCGAACAGTGTCCTTATATTTGCATGTATACTTTTCAATTGTCTATGATTGTATTTGTTTTGAAATAATACTGAGCATTTTAATGTTGGGAGCTGAGCCAGTCTTTCTCAGATCCATGATCTGCTGGCCATTTCTAAGGTTCAGCTGGACCTAAATTCTGTGACAAGGCATCCTTATTTCTGAGGTGTTCCGGTGTGGAAATCTGGAAATTCTGTGGCGAGGTTCAGAAAAAGTGCACAATTTTTTTAAATGAGTGAAACCTGAAAATGAATAATACAATCTATTCATTATTCTGGTGTCATTTTTATTTTGATGTCAAAATCAAGTCATTTCACGCTGCCCCAGATTTTTAGTTTTTAAATGCTGCTGATTTTGGTATTGAAAATGCATAACTGTTGTAAAAGCTGTTGGGGAAGCTGAAGATTTGGGTAACAGGACAGGGAACAGATGGGGCTTTTGGCACCTTGGGAAGGCATTGGAGATAGTTTGGGATCTGACATCTACAAGGCATCTGAGGCTTTTGGCATTGGGAGTGGGGATGCATTGTCTCTTTCCCTTCCTTTTTTAGACAGATGTGGACATGATTGAAATTTTGGGAGGGCTTGATTATTGGAGCACAATTCTGTGGTGGTGGGTAGATCTGCAGCAAACTCTGCAGCCACAGCCAGTTTATGCCTGTTTCCAGCATTTTGATTTGAAGGAGTTTTCGAGTCACTCACATGAAGAGTTTTCTCTCATTGATGAAGAGCTCCACTGCAGACAGATTCCCAAAGACCTGATTGATGACCAGGAAGAAGAAAGCTCCCAACCTGCAGAGAAGGGAGGAAAAGGAAAAGAGGTTTATTTGGAGTTCTCTGCTGGACTTGTACACAAAGGGCAGAGTGTTCTCTCATGCTTTGTACTGCTCTCACATTACACTGCCTTGGAAGTTAGGTTTGGGAATCAGATCCTCACCAAGGTAAGTATTCAATTACAGGTGGAAAATTTTGGAGTCTGTCACTGTCCTTCCTACTGGGAATATTCTCTGATGTCTTCAGCAGATTTTGGTTCCATATAAGGTTCCCTCTCCTAACCCCTTGGGTGCCCCAGGATATTATGCTCACTTGGGCTACTTGAAAGGAACTTGTCTGCATCTCTTCATTCATTCTTTAAGTGTGTCACTCCTTTCATCTATCCATCCATCCTCCCTCATACTACCAGCTGGAAGAAGGGACTAAAGATTCTGTTCTTCCTCTCACCTGTTCTGAAAGGCTTCAGGTAGAGTGGCAGGTACTTGGTAGAAAATGAGCCCCACCAACACAGAGAAGAAAGTGCCCAAAAGGAGCTGACCAATGGATGTCTGAGGATTCCTCAGGATGTTCTTCACATTGCGATTGCTCACAACATACAGCTAAGGGAACATACATGAATACATAATTTATACATACATAAATTAAATCTCCTCCTTGAAATATCCCAGGTCAGTCCATTGGACTTGAGTTTTTATTGAGGATTCTTTACAACCCTGGTTTGAGTCCTGATGTTCCCTTTGTTTTTTCCTCTGCTTTCTCCATGCTCAAAACTGCATGTTTCAGCTACCCGCTGTCCTAGCAAAGGAAACTAGCTGCAAGTCCCTTTCAACTGCACTCTTCACAGGGATTTCTCTTGAGTGAAATGATGCTCAATCTCACCCCGCAGACACTGAGCAAGACTGAGCCCTCCCAAGATGTGCCTGCTCTAATTGAGTGGGACTATGACCCAGACCCACACCTCATGCATGGCAGGTGCATAGCAATAGCCACAGGACAACAGCTTCAGATTGGTGTGATATGAATTCTTTGAAACCAAGTCATGGGGCTTTCCCAGGCTCCCACTGAGGATTATGTGCAAGCTGTAGCTAGGGAGCCTGCCTCTAGTGGAGAATCATAGAATATAATCTGGAAAAGTTTAGCATCAATCTCACTATAGAATCATAGAATCATAGAATGTCAGTGTTGGAAGGGACCTCAGAAGGTCATCTAGTCCAACCCCCTGCTCAGAGCAGGACCAATCCCACTTTCATAAAGATGGCTTCTAAACCAGACACAGGCAAATGTCAGAGAAACAGTCTCTCCATTGCCTACAGCAATTGTCCGTTCACCTTTACTCTGGGACAATTTCAAACCACTTAACGCCCTAGAGCATACATGTTTTACTTATGTATCTTCACGTATCTATTCTTATTTAAATATTCTTCAGTCATCTTCAGTAACAGTTCAGTGCACTATAGCAACTGTAAACTGCAGTATTCTGGATAATTACTGTAGAATACGGTAGTTTTTTTTTTTTAAGGTATCTGACTTCTAATACTTAATTTTCTGATAGGCTTTTAAACTGTCCTCCTTCCCCGTAGATACGTCATTTTGGTGGGATGATATGTGTAAAGGTTAGGAATTGGGTACATTTGTGCATGCCAGAGAACATTGCCTTATTTTCAAAGACTGTAATAGCAGTAGAATGAGCTCAGAAGCTCTTGTCATTTGTTCACATATTCGCTCACACAGAATTACATTTGCAATCAGAGAGAGACTGTGTGTTTGATTTTTCTCATGATTTAAAAAAATTAACACCACGCTCTCAGTGGTGCGTTCTTTACAACTCCCGGCTGCCTGTGCCTGAGATGGAAGTCATGGTCGTAGGTAAATGTTCACTTCTTGATTTTTGTTTGTCTTCCCCTCTTCCCCACCCTCCCCCCACCCACTCAGTGTCCTGGGTGACTTTGTAAGATCAGTAACGTTAAACATACAATACAGAGGGCCAGATCCTTAGATGGTGTAAATCAGCGTGGTGGCCTTGACTTTAATGAAGCGATGCCAATTTACACCAGCAGAGGGCCTGATTCATGTTGTATAATGTAATTTACGTAGCTCTGAAAAAGTTTATTCTGTTCCGTCCATTATATTATTTTTAAGGAAAGTTTTCAATTTACCTGCCTTAAATTGTTCCTTAATGTCACAGTTTATTTTGAATGATGGACTATAGAAATCCTTCCCAAGCATGACAGCAAAAGTAGCTGCTTCTTCACTGTACACCGCAGGCTCAAATTACTGAAGGGGACCCTTCTGAGGTGAGTAGCTGGGGATGTGCTTTCCGCCAGGAAGAGCAGGGTTAGGCTCTTCATGAAGGGAGAAATTCAACTCTGTGGCTGTGGAGGTTCCCTGGCAGTGGCACCTGTGCAAGTCTGTGGCACCAGGGGGTTAAATATGGGGGGAGACTAGTGTGGTGCACAGCCCAGCTCCACTGGGTGTCCCGGCACAGCACAGTGTAAGGAGGAGTAGATCCTGAGGCTCCACTGCTGTGTTAATCCCCTGGTTTTCATTCCCTAGAGCAGGGGAAACTGGGGCCCTGCAGAGCTGCCTCAGCCCAATGCCTCTGCAGAGTGACTCCGTGGGCTTCTTCTCCCAATGGCCTCATGGAGATACTCAGCACCCAACTTGCTAATTGGCCAGGGCACAGGATCCCTGAATCTGGTCTTATGTGGTTACAAAAAATAAGAATATTCTTGTTGCTAGAAGGATTTAATTGGGGCTGGTCCTGCTTTGAGCAGGGGTTGGACTAGATGACCTCCTGAGGTCTCTTCCAACCATAATCTTCTATGAAGTCTTAGACACAGATGTCTCACTGGAATTGCTGCACAGTGAATAAGTCTCTTGCAGAGGACCTCGTGAACCTACTGATTGCATTTTCCTCCCTTTTCCCCTTTCCCCTTTCCCTCACCTGGTGGAAGAATGAGGTGGCATAGGTGGCTTTTGTTGGAACTGCATCGCTGAGGTGGCTCTCGAATGACTGTAGGTTTTCCAACTCTTCCTGCAGCTGCTCATAGTAGCGGGACTTGTGGTAGTAGATGGGCAGTGGATTCTTGTCACTACAAGAGCTGCTATGAGAATCGGAATCTCTCACTGAGGCTGCAGACCAAATGGGACAGCCCTAAGTCAAAACTTTCCATTCCTGCTTCAACTTTGCTTTTGAAGGATTTTGAAAGTGTTAGCCAACTCCCAGAAAAGCGACAAAGATTGCTAATAATCACAGCAGCATTTTTATGGTCATCGCTGCTAGTAACTTTCTAGTCATCATTTGCATACCCTTAAACACAACTGAAAAGCAAAGAGAACCACAGCAATCTTCATATGAATTAAATGATGCCTTAGCAGGTCTGCTTGCTAAAGGGAAAATATAGCATAAAAATGTTATGCTGAGACTGCATCTGTATGTGCGTAACACTGGCAAATGACTGAGGTAGAAGGGAATTAGGACCATGCGTGAACAAGAATTATTTTGAGGAGAATCCAGTGTGTTGTGTTCAGACTCTGAGCTAAATGCTGGAACAGGCACTGAAGAAGTTTGGCTACCTCTATTTTACAATTCCTATATATTTTTTTGTTGAAGTGGATTTGCAAGACATTGTCCTAGCTGCTGCCTCACCACCACCTCTTTCTTTCTCAGCCAATGTAATTTTACAGCACTCACCTAACTCTGGACTAGGCTGGGACTGCATGATCTCTCCACCAATGACATCCAGGAAGAAGTCCAAAGGATTGTTAAATGCTTCACACCGGTAACCTGAAATACATCATATCACAAGAGAAAATCAAAGCTAACCCCACACCCAACTAGCAATGTGAGAAAATTACAAAGTCTCTGTGCTAAATATCATCCAAAATACTATATCTAGTTTCAGGACATTTTGTGGCACAGAAGTTTTCCTTTTTGACATTTTGGAAAAATAGACAGTTGCAATTAAAACCTGTGAAAATCTGAATTCACACATTTTAATATGATAATTTGTCTTGATGCAATTAAAAATATTGAGATTTTCAATGAACCTATTTTCACTCAAAAATGCTTCTAATATTGAATGCAAAAAATGTGAAATTACATCAAGTAGGACTTAAAAAAAATTAAGAAAATCCAAAACCCTTTCATTTCAAGGGTTTTGAATTACATCGCAAACATTTTGTACTGCCCCATACCCAGCCTTCCCTGTGACCTAAAGTGCCATTCAGACTAACCAACCAATCTCATGTCAAACTAGTGCCTCCTCAGCAACCAATAATTACCTTAGCCAAACCAGCCTTCTCTTAAAATACATCAACCAGCCTGCCCCTCTCACAGATCAGTCTTTCACAGCCAATTTCACTCCTAAACCAACTTACTAGTCAACACAATATCTCACAAAGGAAACTGAAATAAACCTCTTGTTTTTTTCAAATGGACCTGTCTGTCTTCCTGATGCATCATGCTTCTGTACATCCTCTAATCTTGTGTGAATTGAACTCCTTTTGGGGCCCATCTACACTGCTTCTTGGATCAGTTAAAAGATGTTGCTGTGCATTGATGCCCGTCATTCCTCTTCCTCAGGATGCATGTGGCACCTCTGTAGGCAGCACTTTCTTATGTTTTCCCCATCTGCTTCCCCCACTTAATCTACTATCTCTTAAATATACCCAGTCTCTGCTGTCTTTGTGAATCAGAGTCCTGGACAAAGAGTTAAATACAGCTCTTTTGCATGGGCAGTGCAAAGCACAACCATGAAGCAATGAAGTTGGCCTTTGCACACTGTGAGTTTGCTGATGCAGTTAAGATTTGAATCAAAGCAGTTTTCTGTGGTGTCCTTGAATAGTGAACTGCTTGTCTGTCTGTCCAAGGTTCTTCTAGTGCAGCCTTTTATTAGCACTAGGTTTGTGCACCTAGAAACTTTGACTGCTACTCTTAAGGGCTCCATTAAAAAAAAAACAATCATGTGTAGCTGCCCTGTAGCAGTAGGAAATATAATTCTCATACTGCCACAGTCTCAACCCCTACCTATACTGTTGAAATAGCCAGTGGACTCTTCGGCTGGTCCTGCATACATTATTTCTCCCTTGTTCATCAGCGTTAGATGATCAATCAGACGGAAGATGGAATAACGTGGCTGGTGAATAGAGAAAATCACAGTTCTTCCTTTCCTGGAGAGTCTGCAAAACAGAAGAAGCACATGGCGAATATCACAGTCCCAGGCCAGCTAGAATTTAGGTCTTAATGGAGTGGAGCATCAGAAACAGAGAATGGCTCACTGGTGCAGCAGCTGCATGATGGAATTAGCTGTGTTGGCATCCAGTCCCGTAGTTGGCTCATCCAGGAATATCAGTGAAGGTGCAGTGATTAGTTCCACGCCAATGCTGCACCGCTTCTTCTCACCCCCTGAGACACCACGCAAGAACTCAGTGCCAATCTGATACCACAGAGAAAAGAAAGGAAGCAAAGAACCTCAGAGAGGAGGCAGATGAGTTTAAATACAGGCCGTAGTGAGTGGGTTGATCTGAGATGGACATGAATGGTAAACATATAGTTAGGGGCGCTCCTGGTCCTTTCAGTCATCTTCCCACATTTTAACAGGGGGAGCTGTATCTTCTCATGTGTCCCCTCATTCTGAGCTCCAGAAGCCATGCTGGCTTTTCCTTATCATATCATGTTCACTAGATGTATTATAATTCCATTTGTCATTATTTCAAACAATTCACTTGGTATTGAAATAATCCTTACTGGTCTGTATTTCCCAGGATCAGGATCACCCTAGCCAGGGGCCAAACTGGAAACAAAGAAGGTGTGGTTCTCATACAAGATCTGCCCATAAACCAAAGAGCCCACCTCTAAGCTCTGTGAGCCTAACAAGAGCATAGCATTGCTCTCTTACCGGACCTGCCCCACTCCCCTCTCATCTCCATGTCTCCTTCCCCTTATGGGGAGGGAGGAAGAGAGAGAAATGGCAGAAGAGCCCTGCATCTCGAATGTGTAACCCACTCTAGGAGATTGTGGGACTTTGTCCCTCTCTAATGGCTGGCCCATATGAAACATTTGAACCTGCTTCCAGCTGACAGACTCAGTGCTTTAGCTCAGGCGGTAAAACCTCATGGTTTCAGCACTGAAAGCCCCAGATTGAAACCCTGCTGTTGGCCTAAGCAGGGTTGGATGTGCAAAAGCAAACACCTGTGTGTGCTCTGTTCACCCTGTGCATGCAGAGGATAGAATCTATATGTGCAACTCAAATCACACACCTCTGTCACTGTTAGTGTGCGAAAAGGGTCCTATCAGGTGCTTGTGCACACACATAAGGAAGCTACTGCTTGAAATGAGGGGTGTTGTAGCCATGAGAGTACGTGTGCAACCTCTACCTTGTTTTAATAAAAAGATAGTACAGTAACCTTGGTGTCAGCACACTCCTGTAGCCCCAGTTCCTGTATCACTGCATTGACCTTCAGCTGCTTTTCTGCTTCACTGTTCCGGCTCTGTGGGAGGCGCAAGCTGGCAGAGAACTGAAGGTTCTCACGGACAGTGAGTGTTCCCATCAGAATATCCTCCTGTGGCAGCACAAAACAATGGAAAACACTTGCTTTAAGAAGGAAAATCAGCCAGTGCTTTGAGAGAAAAGACCTCCACAGTGGGTCCTAGTACCATCAACACTGTTCTAATAATGTGAAGTCCTTACAGATAGACTGTACCCAAAGGGGAGTCCCGGCGAGAGGAATATAGAAGTCTAATGGCTTCCATAGAGTTCTCAATGGGAGAAGGAGACAGAGACTTGTAGTCTCTTAAGGAAAAGACAATGCTCCAAATGGAGAAAATGCCTATGATGACAGAGTCATGTGGTTATGGCTGAGTGAAGTGATGTTTCAGGATCCTAAATGGCTACTCTGCTGTAGCCATAAGGAATACACATCATGAGTCCTTTCCACTGCATGTCCTGGGCATTTCAGGCTCAGCATACTATTCTAGTGAAAAATCAGATAGGCCTGTGCACAAACTGGCACCATGGATTCTGCCCTGACTCACCTGTACTATGTAGGCAGAGCATAGGTGAAACTGTGAGTTTGCTGACTTCCCATCCATGAAGATTTGTCCACTTCTAAGCCCCTTCGGGTCCTTCCACCCCGCAAGTACATCAAGGAGTCTGAAGGAAAAAGGGTGACTTTTCACACAGTTTCTCAGTACAGGGCTTCTCCCTATATCACTCCAACCTATGGACCCTTCCAGCCCAGTCCTGCATGCACTCTCCAAGTTCATTCAGCTCTGGATTTCCCAACACTGCTCTACTAAAGTAACTAAGCAATTGCTTTCAGGAATCAATTTTGTCCTAGAGGTATTGCTGTTTCCTGGGGTGAGAGAGAAATGAATCCCAGTATTCACACTCTGGTCTGCCAATGTACCCGAACCCAGAGCTGCAGATACCAACCCACCCTGGGGTGGGTGGGGATTAGATCTCAGCCCTTTTTTCTTCTTTGCAATAGAAGAGACATCAAAAGTGATGCAAGAGGCATTAATTTACATAGCCACACTTACGAGGTTTTGCCACTTCCGGTTGGTCCTAAAATGGCATTCATTCCAGGCTTCATAATGCCACTGTGAAAAGAAGAAGTATTATAAACTTTTTAGGAAATGATTTCACATGACAAGAAACCCAGAGTGGGCAAGCGGGGTAAGTGAAAGCAAGAGGCAGCTATTGGCTGAAAAGGGAATGAGACACAAAACAGGCTTTATGATAGAGTATGTGCTATTTGTGAAAAGTAAACTCCAGGATTGGCTTGGGCACAAATGGCTGCCCATGCTGTGTGATGTGAACTGAGCTGTTCTCAGAGCCGGTACAGACCCCCAAAGGAATGTTTGGGTCATGGTGTGATTTGTTGTGGGGCATCTGCACATGGGCATGGAGAGCTGGAGGTGGAGTTATGAATATAATTGTACGAGGGTAATTTCCAAAGAAAAATACCCACTCAGGCCCAATCAAAATGTTGCTGCTAAGATCAGCTTCCTGGCTTGCCCTTCTGACCACATCATCTCCCACCCCCCCTTTAACTCTCTTCACAGGCTCCCCTTTCTCCACTACATCATAGAGCTCCTAATTCTTACCTTTAAGGCTGTTCACAATTTAACCCCACTTTGCCCACTTACTTTGTCTTTATAGTATTGTCAGCTGCCCTCTTTCCTCCACTGATTATGCCCACTCTCACAGCCTATTTGTTCTCTTCTCCCAAAAGCATCTTTACACTTTCTCCCATGACTCCCCTTATGTGTGAACCACCTTCCCCGAATCTAATCCATAAAGTCACTACTCCATCCTCCTTCAGATCCCTCCTTGAGATCACTCCTACTGTGATCCTACCAAACATGGGCAGGTGATACTTAGCAGGCAGGCGGGGAACTGGGATTATTGTTACCAGTATCTTCATTTAGCTCAAAACTCACCCTTTAAACATACATCTGAACCTTCAAACTATGCACACAGTTAGTGCCTGTAGATATGTGTGAACACTACTGTCACCCCAGCCCCACCGTCCCTCCATTTGTTTGTTACACCCACTTCTGGCCTCTAATCTTAAACTTAAATTGTAAGCTCTTTAAGATAGGGACTGTCTCATCTGTCTGGACAATACATAGCACAGTGGGGACCTGATCTTAGCTGGAACCCCTTTGTGCTACTAAAATATACATAATAATAAATGACAGTCATACTAAACACGTAGGTGTTGTGTGTTAGCTGGAATCTTGGGCTCCAGTGATTGTTCATAGATCTCCTATATCCCAAGCAAAGGCAGAGTTCATCTGCTGATGCTGGCAATTAAATGATTCATAATAGTGTTACTGCAGCAGATACGAGGAACCGATATGAGGGGTGTTTTCTGGGAGGCATTCCAGCTCTCATAAAGTATGCACACCAGCCTGGTCAGGGTTTCAGAGGGCATCAATTAATCCCACAGCAAAGCACACGCACTCACTGCAGAATCTGCCCTTTGATACTTCTAGACTTCAGAATCCATGGTAGTGCCAGCCTCTTATGTGCTAGTTCAGATTTAACACACTTACCACTTACTCTTGCAAGCCTGGGATTTGGCATCTGTAGCTTTGTGCCTTGAAGCCCCAGGAATAACTTGGGGTTGCTAGCTGTCTGGTCCAATGAAGCTCTGGGAGGATAGCTGAAGAGATGTGATGGGTGATGACAGAGGGAAATGATAACTACTATAGACATGAATGTCCCTTAGCAATTGATAAGTGCAGGGATACTGGAGTCACTCCCTGATTGACAGGACATACAGAGGGTGCATAAGGGTGTTTTGTCTTCAAATGGTTGGTGTTAGGAGGAAAGGGGGTATTGCTCTGTTGTGCCATGAAGGAAAACCTTTGTGAAATTCCCAGTCTGCCTGCTGTCCCACAAACTGGCAGTGTAATACAGCCCACGTTGTTGTTTATTATTTAAGCCCCTTGTTTTAGGCACTGTACAAACATACAACAAAGAGATGGCCCCAAAGAGCTAGCATGCTCTGCCTCTTGAGGGAGGGGTGCCTTGTGTTCTTCATCAATGACCCCTTCAGTCAGATCAGCCCCGATGGGTTGATAAAGGCACCCCTTGATAAAAGCAGGAAGGATGAAGGGACTAGAAGATGGGGATCGATAAAAAAAGGGGAAAGAGAGATTGGGTTTCTTGGGGATCTGGATATTTCTGCAGGGGTAAAATGATGGTTCCCTCAGGATTGAGGAGCTTGTATTCCTAGGACACAGCTGAATTTCTGAGCTAGCTTTGGTTGGACCAGACACGGAGAGTCCCACCTGCTTGCACTGGCCCCAGAAACATTAAAAATGTCATTTTGTTTTCAACAATAAATTGCTCATGAAACCACTGACACACAAACAGTGCTATGAATGTCACTGCCCCCATGGAAACCTGACCGGCAGTGCCTGGGGCCTGCAAGGGAGGGCTGAGGGCTGGTTCTCCAGGTAAGACTGGGTTATAATAACTGGGCCAGAGGGCCTGAGCATGATCTCCCCCAAGAAGTTGAAGCTCACACAACAGCATACACATGATCCAACAAAGCCTGTTGTGAGCACGGCTGCCTCTTCCTTTCCAAACTGAATTTAAATCACCAGTACTGATCTAGGAGGCAATGGTCGGGGTCCAAGCTGCCTCACCGATCACCTATCTTCCCCACTGACCCCTATTCGCTACTGTCAGAGACAGCAATGCTCCACAGAGGTGCTTCAATCAGCCTGGCTCAGGATAAGGCTCTCCCGTGGATGGGACACTGCAGGAGCACCTTAGTACAGGACATCAGGCAGAATCCAACCCTCTTTGATAAGACCTTCCCTGGTGATGGCATCTCCCTTGGACTATTGGAGAGATTGGAAAGGAGGAAGAAGAAAGAAAGAAAGAATAACTCTATAATTACCCAGAGAAGCAGACAGAAACCGAGTGAGGCCTTGAGAATATTGCTATTTAGAGCACACTTAGTGTGAGTATTAATTTTTGTGCAGTATTTAGACATTGCTGTGATAGGAACCATAGACAACCCTGAGACAGATAACTAATATTATTATGCAATACAGTTGTGCTCTGTCAAATATGGGGTGTTCAATACTCTGATATTTAAGATTTCCTAGGTCTCTATGGCCCCAGAGCCCCCGTGATTCCTTATTTTGGCTATGCCTTTACAGGGATGAACCATTCTTTACCTGACATCCCTGAGAATTTCCTTTTCTTCTGCTTCTTTTGAGAAAAAGGACTTGCTGATGGAGACAAAGTAACTGATGTTTTGGAAAGCCAGAGTTGGCCCAGGAACATTCAGCTGGGTAACAGCTTCCTGAGAATCAGAGAGTTCCATCCCTGGGAGTCAAAGATCAGTTCAAATTGGAGGGGAGAGGGAATGTCCAGATGTTTCCCTTTGGATTAAAAACCTCTTCAGAAAACAACAACAACAACAAAAAACCCAGAAGATTTTGTCAGTGTCCTTGCCACCAAATCTCCGTATTGCTCCGTCTCTGTTTTCTCATGTCCTATTGTTGGGAAATCTTGCTTTTATCTGTAAAACATGCTGCAAAATCTTAGTAGAGCCAAAGTCCTTCTCCACCAAACTGCAATATAATTGTGCAGCCAATAGTATGTTCAGCAGGGATAAAAATGCTGATATCAGACTGTAAAATACAATAGGCCAGATTCTTCCCTGATGAAACTCCACTGACTTCACTGGTCTTTAAACCAAGAATGAGTTTGGCCTAATATGTGGGACATCACAAATGAATGGAACTTTGACACTAGAAAATAACAATAGAACAAAATAATTTGTGAAAGGACCAAAAAGAGGGAATCCTCAGCAAGGAAAGGTGCACCCTGACCTTTACCTGCTGCACATCTCACTGTCTCCCTGCCTTTGTCAGTCCTGGAACTCCACACGGCTCTGCCTCAGTGTGTGACAGAAACAGTAAGAAAATGGCAAGGTCTGTGAACTTTATAATGCACTGGAATTTCAGCCAGAGAGACACTGGTGAAAGAGGCCCAGGTGGCTCCTTAAATGACATTTCCTTTAGTGTGCAAAGAGGTGGAAGGGGCAGGGGAGTGTCATAATCCCATTTGGACAGTAGGTGGCACTAATTACTTACAATTTTGACCTTTGCTTTTGGCATCGGGTCTGTTCCTAGCAGGCAAAGAGTGTATCCAAGTAAATCTACTATGCTGTCTGCTTGGAGGCATTTTAGTCCTAGACAACTTCAAAGTAAAGGCAGGGCCCCTTACTGTGGTGTGGCATGTGTGTGTGCTGTGTATATAGGCCATGATGAAGGGGGTTTATATATTTGAGATTTCTGAAGGCTGAGGGTGCACAAAGAGAATCTCCTTTCAGGCACTTCCTTCCTGTCATTTGCACAACAAATGTAACATAAGATGTGAAATGCAGGGGGAAAGGATCAAATTCAGAAGTGTCCAGGGGCAAGGACCCGGAGGAGTCTGGAGAGGTGCAGCAATCTGCACTGAACATCTTATCCAGCAGAACCTCACTAATTGTACAACAAGGAGACCTCCTGCAAATAGGGTTGCCAACAGTCCCCTTATTTAAATAGAAAATTGCCTGTCCTGTACTAAATCAGTACAGGATGCCTTTTAGCCTGTATTTCAGCAGCAGGGGGGCTGTACTCATGGGTGCATCTTTCCACTCCCCTCCCGACCCTGGCCCTTCAGTGCTGCACAGGAAAGGCAGACATGGCCATGTTCAGGAGCTAGTGTTGGGAGGGGTGTGGAAAGATGTACCCAAGAGTACTGGCTCCCTGCTGGAAAGGGCCCCCTGCTGATTCCAGCCCTTAGCCCAGTCTGCTTTCCCTGTGCAGGCTCTGTCTGGCAAGGCAAGTGGGTGGGGATGTGTGCTCTGGAATTGCGCTGAAGGGCCAGGATCAGGAAGGGGATCTATCTGGCAGGGGGTCAGTACTCCCCGGGTGTAGCCTCCCTGCTCGCAGAGTCTCTGCCAACATCCCCAGCAGGATGCACAGTGCCGCAGCAGGCAAATACCAGCCACTGCAGCCTCCAAGTCAGCTGCTGGCACCATGTGGAACCTGATCAGGAGTCGTAGCAGCTGCTCGCCCAGCACCTGAAGCCCTGGGTTCTCAGCAGCATCCAGAGCTGGGGAGGGAGAAATCCTAGGAAGCCTGGGGGTGAGGGGAAAGGGACTTGCCACCAGAGATTCAAGTCAAGATTGGGGACATCTAAGGTCTGTCCTGTATTTTTTAACAACCCTAATGCAAATGACCGATTTTTGCTAATTAGCAATTAAGGGGCCAGTGCTGCTCCCTCCCTCCAAAGTGAGGATGGCCTTCTAGCAACAAAACTCAACTTGGGCTAGGCTACCTGCAGCGAGCAGAGTCCAGCCCTGTGGGGTGGTGGAGGGGAGGTGGGGCAGGCTGGAAGATCCACTGCTTACTGGATTTTCTAGTCCTTTCCCAGTAGCAGACAGGGGTGGTGAGAAGGAGAGCATGGGAGAAGGGATAGCTGGAAGGCACTGAGTAAGGCTTGGTGAGGTAGCAGCCAGGGACATTCCACCCCTTCTGCAGACCCTCAGAGATTCATCGCTCCCTCTGTAATGATCACCAGGCCTCCTGTCCCCCCCCCCCCCCCCCCCATGGCAAACCAATCACAGTAGGTTTTTCGTGGGGTCCTGATGCACATGCTCCATCCATAGGTCCTGATGACCCTAAAAGTGATGGTCAGCACCCTGGAGTAGCCTCGGTAGGACTGCTGGGCTACTCTACTAACCTCCCAGGGCTCATGAGTAGGGGCCCTCATGAACCTTTTATCATCTGCAGATGGGTGACTGAGGGCCCCAACGAGTCTTCTAATACCTGTGGGAGGGTGTGGAGAGGATGCCTGACAAGCCTCCTAAGGCTCACTGGGGCACTGATGCATGTACCCAGCTAGAGCCCTATTTCTGTGCACCCCCTAAAGTCCACAGGAGAGAATCTCCCCTCACCAAGCCCACAGGAGATCTGTGGAAGGGAAGAAGAAGGCTTCCTGATGTTCTGCCCCCCCAATCGCCTTGCCCACCTCCTTTCCCTCCCTCCCACAGACATCCTCTTTCTGTGACCCCTCTCATGGGCTTACCCAGCAGAAGAGATATTCTGGGCCAAAATATATGCTTTATAAATTCAAAATCTATCCTTCCCAAAATGCTGAGGGGCCATCTATAAAGTCCAGGGGACCCACAGAAGGAGCATCCTTAAAGATCAAAACCTTAGGGGAGTTCCCTTTTCTCTCTCTGAACTTCATGAATCCATGATTGCATTTTAATGAACATTCACAGAATGATTTGTCTTCCAAAGCTTGCAGGTTTAATGACTGACTCCAAATGCCATCCAACAAAGACTAGTAACATCATTACTAATGGTTCCTCATATATCAGGTGAGTAGGTCTGTGTTTTTCTCATGTTCTCTGCGTAGGCACATCCCTATTCCTTGTCAGAATGAAAGGAAATATCAGGAGCAGGTTTCCTTCCTGAATCCCTGGCTTTTGAACTGGAGGTGAATCACTGACAGGACTGCCATCCAATGGAATCTATGGTCTAGAATATGCTCAGTTATTAAAGCATAGTCCATTGTACTCATGAATAACTCCACAATTGTTTTCAGTAGAAGACAGCCTGGAACATGGTAACTTTGGGCTTATAGTAACATGCATTTCATACACTATGATCAGTCTTAGCTATGAGATCCTGGGCAGAAACACATGGAAGCATCACACCTCTTTTCTCTACAAGGTGAGCCTTTTAAAAAATGACATCTTTGGTACTGCTGTCCCAGTGTTTGCAGCTCTTTACATGTTCTGAGTGTACCTTAGTCATATCCTTTGGGATTTATGCCCAAAGTAAGAGCTTTGGTTCCTTTCCAGCCATAAGTCTGCTAAGTAACCATTGGTGTCATTCTTTTAACAGGCTGGCATGCAGTTGAAGGCATAGACAGTTGTTCAGTGCAGTGCAGGCCCCTCAGGCCTTTCTTTCTTTGTTATAACAGTGATAGTAGTTTTATTCGATGGTGGCTGCTGTTCACAAACTGGGGGCTATGGTGCAGACAGGAGCATGAGAGCATTCTAGGCCACAGTGGTTCACTTTGTCCTGGCAAAGCCAAATGATAGCACACCTATCTTCGGGTTTGGTACTGCTGCCCATCACTGGATGCAACTGGGCTCCTTCCAAGCAAAATAGAGTGATATTTCTCCCCAATCCATGTGCTTCCTGTAAACCTCGCTCTTTATTAATCCTAGTTTGCCTCTTCCTCTTAGAGGTAATTTGGCTTCTCCGGTTTCAGTGTTTTGTTCTTTTACAATAGCTGTGTTTGTGTCTGTCCACAAGTGAAATTACCCACTGTGCCTGCAAACAGTCGTCGTGAGCCTGATTTAGAGAGCAGATTTCCAGTTTGTGCCTGACCTCTACATGTCTAAGGATAGTCACCATCCTCCACTCACTAAGTGAGACACTGCTAGTGCCACTTAATAGCCACGCCACTTGCTTTAACCAACCAAAGTGGAAGAGAGTCAGTTATATAGGTAGTGAGCTTCAGGGAACAAAGAAGATCATGGACACCCGCATCAGTTTGATGAGGTTGGATCTGATGGGAAAAAGGATAAATGCTGCTGCTTTGCAGGATTTATGATTTGTAACTCTTATGGTATTTTGTTTTTAAATACACCTCTACCCTGATATAACGCTGTCCTCGGGAGCCAAAAAATCTTACTGCGTTATAGGTGAAACCGCGTTATATTGAACTTGCTTTGATCCGCTGGAGTGCGCAGCCCCGCCCCCCCGGAGCGCTGCTTTACCGCGTTATATCCGAATTCATGTTATATTGGGTCGCGTTATATCGGGGTAGAGGTGTATATATCAAAGAATTCCAGACCTTTGGATAGGCACCCTTTAGTGTGGTGTTTCTTTTAGATCAAAATCCAAATAAAGAAAACCCCAGTTCAGGGATGGAGGAAGGTGGAGCTAGCAAAGGGGGAAATGTGGGTGGTTTAAAGACCTTCCTCTAGATTCAACACGAGATTTGCATCAATTGTAACCCTTTGCATTCAGACAGGTCTATATTTACTGCAGCTCTACATAGATTTCCTTTCCCAGTGCTATAGGAGCCTATGCATCAAATATATAAAGTGAAAGGACAATTCCAGAAAGATCTATCAGGAAATGGAAAAATCTTGTAATTTCAAGTCCTGACATAGTCTGAGATCATTTTATTCACAAGAAACCAGTGTCCTCGAAGATGACATCACACACACTACAAGAAACATTGTGATCCTTGTACTGTTTTAATTACTCATGATTTAATCAATTATTATAGGGGAAGCAAAGAATCACGAATTCAGGACTTGGATGTAAGTGAGAAAGGAATAGAAAATACAACTCTATCTGTAGTTTTAAGTCTGCACATCCACTCTATTAATTGTTTGGGAGTTTAAACATTTTTTAAATTTTAGCTTACAGAAATGTCACCATTAAATGTAGGGTTTTGTTGTTGTTGTTATGCTAAAATGATAGGACTCTCAACGTCTGGCTTAGTTTCATGAAATGAGTAAATGTAGAATAGAATACTGTTAGCTTGAATTGGCCAACTCCTCTTTTGGTAATGGTTTTGTTGATTGAAACTACATTTGTGTGTGGAAATGCACATGTGCACACCTGAGTTCTGGATCACCCCAAAACACAGTCACCCCAAGCTGTGTACTCGAATTAGCCTGGGGTGCACAATTATGGATGCACTCATTTGGAGGCTGGGTTGAGGCTACTCTGACAATTTGGCCCTCTCTATAGAACCATAGAATAGTGAGCTTCCAAAATCAGATGTGCATGAAAGCAAAACTTCCATCCTTCAGGACAGGGAAGGCTTCATTGTTTTAGTACCAAAACAGGTCAGCATGCTTGGATTTCATTCACGCTCCCACCAACTGTTAATTTATTCACCTGCAGGTGCCTTGTACTCCCAGATGTGCAAAATTCATTCCTGCCTTTGAAAGCATCAGATAAAACTGCAGAAAGAATTTCTAATCAGCTCCTTACAAGCGTATACCCTGCTGATTAGTAAAGGCCCAATCCTATAAATCGGGAGTGCCTTCCACTCCCATTGATTCTGGTAGGGATTGTGGCTACTCAGCATCTTATCGGATCCAGTCCAATGAGCAAGGGGGCGAACAAATCAGCAGAAATGAGAAATGGCTTTTGGAAAGTGAGTATTGGCCAGTGTAGCAAAATCATCACTATGGGTAATGATCAGTAAAACCAAATGCCAGTGTAAAGAGAAAACTGCATCCTCATGTTCTGGCCTGTGGGAAATGAACAGTGAGATGAGCTGGAGAACCTCTGACTGACCACCTCTGTACCGCATGCAGTATTCCTGGCCCTGTTTTCTCTCCCTGTCTGTTCTTTTCAATCAGGGGAAGTTTCTGAATGGGCCAGGCAGTGTCCCCGAAGCCCCTTGACCCAGTGACAGATGAGAACAGCAGGCCAGCATCAAGCCATGATTATTGTTGGGTGTCAAAAAATAAATGAAAAGCAAGAGGGAGAGCTGTGAAGAGGGTCACTCTAGTGGCTCTTTCATTTCTTGCTGAGGAGGAAGTTAGAAAAGCAGAGCCCTCAAAGCCTTATTGAAAGAGGGACAGAGACGGGACAATGTGTAGGGCTGAGGAAAGGAATCTCCGAGTGCTCACCTCAGTGTCTTAATTATCTGACAACAATTACGCCTTTCAGGGTGGAACATATGGTAGATGGTTTGCTTTTTTTAAAAAAAAGAAATTACTTTAGAAACATAAATGATGTTAGAAAATGGTAGAAATTGCTGTAAAGAGATGGGGGCAGGGAGACATGCTCCGGACATGTGGGAGCCCAGCCTTGTACGAGTCGGCTGGGCTTGGTTTTCCTTGACTCAACACATGCCAAGATCTGCCATCTCGCTGATTCACCACAATGTATTTGGAGCCCAGAAAAATAATAAAGAAATGAATACGTAACATCTTCGCCTGCTCAGTGCTCAGGCTCAGCTTGTCAAGCAGTGGGATGGTCCAGTGGGTAGGACACTAAGCTGGGCGTCCAGCGACTTGGGGTCTATTCCCAGTTCAACTGCTGACCCACTGGTTGAGCTTCGGTGAGTCACTTAACCTCTCTGTTCCTCTGTATGATCTTTGTCAGTCTGGTCCCTTCCCCCAGAGTTTACAGTCTTTTACTATATGTATATATAGCATAATGCGCCAGTGGTGGGGGCCCCTAGGTCCCAGCTGTGATACAATAAATGTTCTATATAAAGCTGGTCAGAACATTTCCAGTGAAATGCATTTTCCTTGAAGTATGCTGTCTCCTTGAAGCTGAAATGTATCAGTTTTGATTAACTTTTTGATGGAAAGGTTTCTAAGGGCCAGGTCACTCTATGGCCAGGGAGAGAGAGGAACTGAAAACCTGACCTCTTCGATCTGAAAATGGATGTTTTGACACAAGTCCACTTGTAAAAATATGGAAAGGTTTGTATTCCATTCCAGTGCAGAATGGAACCAAATGTCAGAACTTCAGAAGTTGTCACAAAATGGAATTATCATCTTCTGCCAGCTCTCGTGCTAAACAAATCATCACTTGGTAGACGGAGGCTGTATAAACATATATGGCCAAAGGGGGTTAATGGCAACAGGGCTTGTTCTTCTCATTCAGAAAGTTACTTGCAGTAAATGAGATGTTCTTGACAACCAGGGAATAGCTGCACCAGCTGGAGCCTAAGATAGTGCAAGCTGGAAGGGTGGAAGCTTCCCCCACACAGCTGGGAACCAGTGCCAGAGTATTTAATTCCTCCTGACCTGCAGAATCACTGCAGATCTCTCTCTCTTCCAACCGTAATCTTCTATGATTCTAATGATCCTCAGTCCTGACCTACAAGATCCTTAATATTCCTATCCTGGATCCTGCACATCTCTGCCAATGAATGTTATACTGCCCTACTGCAATACCCTCTGCTATTCCAGTTTCAGGCCACCACACAACTCGGCCAAGCACCTCAGTGTAGACTCGCAGAATCTCCAGTTTTTCCAGTCCTGCACCCCATATAGTTCTGCCACCGCATGTCAGTCCGCCCCAGATACTTCAATTCTGAGAGCCAAATATTCCTGCCAGTTCACTATAATATAAATGTTAGAAGAATATGCACTGATTTAACTATTAAAAAGAGAGCACAAAAAACAAACAGTATCACTAAATGACACCACAAGAAATCCCATTCCTGTGCCTTACTAGCAGATTAGAATAGATAAGATTCTATTTAAGAAAAAATCTCTCTCTCTTAAAGGTGGAGTAATAAATTAAATTTTTTTAAAAAGTTATACTGAAAGAAATTTTATACCAAAAAACTATTCTGATAACAAAATAGGAAGTTTCACTGATCTAAATAGTATCTTCTTTATTATGTTACTATAATTGTTTCTGTAGCAATAACACATAGAGGCCCCACTCTATGATCAAAGCCCCATTGGCCTAGGCACCCCCCCCCACACACACACACAGACACACACAGAGATGGCCTCTACCCCAAATTGTTTACAATTCTATGTGTATGACAAGAGACAACAGGTAGATACAACAAATAGATGGGGAGCACAGGGTAACAGAAATGAGTATGATCCATGTAATAAGCAGTGGTAACAGCACATGAGCTGACTATCTGTGCTTTTCCGTCTCTCTGCTTACTAATGGTGGAATTTTGTTTCAGAGTGAGCAGAGAAACGTGCATGTGAGTGTATATATTTCATGCCCGGTAATACGTTTGTAATGAACTTTCGAACTGTGGCTTTGGACAATAGTTCCTTTGAAATGGAACTGGGCAACACTGAAAAGAGAGAACATTTATACAAAGCTGCTTACTTTGCCTGTATTTTTCCAAATACATAATTCTATTTTAAGTTATTTTCATTTAAAAGTGAGCTTTCTCCTGCTGAGCCCAGCTTCATCTGTTGTAACTTGCCATTAACACAATATGATCAATTCAACATTATGATCAGTATCTAGTAAGAACAGGAATTGAAATAAGTAGAAGCAAATCCATATGTAGAACTAATATTCTTATTACAGTAGCACCCATAGGCCCAAGCTGAGATCAGGGCCCCATTGTGCTCGGTGCTGTACAAAAACATAACACGAGACAGTCCCTGCCACCAAGAGCCTACAATCGAAACAAGCAAGTGAGACAAGGGTGGAAGGGAAACAGTCACAGAGAGTTGCTGAGGTCACATAGCAGAGCAAAGAATAGAAGTCGGGTCGCCTACTTCTCAGTCCAGTTGCCTTTCCACTAGAGCATGCTGCTCTTTGGTAAGATGCAAACGTGACAAAACTATTAACAACCAAATATCAGGATTTACCCTTTCCTATTTTCTGAGTGAAGTATGCTGGACTGAGACCTCTAAGGACTGAAGTCCTCTAGCCACAGAATAGGCTCAAGAAAGGACGCAGCAGTGCAAGCTTCCCTGCATCACCCTACTAATATATTGCATAGCCGTCCCAGAGGAGGAACCACCTCTTAGATTGTGTCTTCACAGCACAGTTAGTTTGAGTGTTACCCCTAACTTGACTCCCATCCACACACACAAATCTCCAGCTTGAGCTAAGAGGTGCTTTAAGCTTGAGCTAGCTGGTCCATCAGGGGTAAGGTAGGGAAGGGTGAGTGGGTGGCTTAAAGCTCCAGAGATGCTGATGCTTAAGCTAGTAATGCAGTGAAGATGCTACAGCTCAAATTACAACAACTCCATCAGCAGCTAATCCAATCACTCTGTGTAACTGCCGTGTGGTTTCCAAGAGTGGTCGGGCTAGGCTAGTTCAAGTGCAGTAACTTGAATTCACTGTTGCCGTGAAGCCAAGCCCTGAGGGTATAAGGGTAAGTTGGTCACTCATTGTAGCATAGAGAGTTTTTTTAGGTCCTCATGCTGTGGCTTGGCTGAAGGCTCATAGAGCTTTATTGTCCTTCACTGCTGCTTTTGTGCCGATCCGCTAGCCAGAACTGCAGTGAGCAATTAAGTTAATCCAGGCTGCCTCCACTCAGAAAGAATCAACATTTGCTCTCGATGAGGAATTGTCCATCTGCTCCGTGGATCAGATGGATCAGATTCAGGCTGCTTTATCTGGCTCTGTGGCAGCAGAGCTGTGGACGGAGGTGGCAACGAATGAATGAAGGAGTTTTTGTCAGTTTTGTTCATGGAGTTTCTGGAGTTGCTTGGAAACTGAAAAATAGAGGCAGGCCCTTCTTGTTTGGTAAAAACAAGAAGATTGGGAGGGGGAGTGTAAGGGACTATAATTGGTAGATATTAACCTCTCCTTATGAGAGCTTCAGTCAAATGGATGTCCAATTCTTCCTGAAAAAAAAACACATTTTGACATTGACAAGCTTGCCACTTACTGCCCTGTTTTTACCTTTGAGGAAAGATTGAGAAGATTGTGAGAAAACAGCTCTGGCATCATCTGGCACCCACTGATTTCTTTCCCCCCTTTCAGTTCAGTGTTAGGTCTGGATATGGTAATCAGACTTTGCTAGTCTCATTGCTCCATGCTCTCCTCGGCTTATGACTTTCTTTACTTCTGTCAGTGCACAAAGTGGTGTTGACTCACATACAGACCTTGGCAGGACTAGATGGAGTCACACTTTAGTGGCTTCATTCTGGGAGATCTCAGAAGGTGATATTCTGCAGTTACTCATCTGTCCCAAGGACTCTTTCATGTAGACTACTGCAAAGTTCCATTCTGTCAACCTTTTTCACTGTGTATGAGTGGCCCTCAAGGAGATAGTGAACCATTGTGGGCTGCACTGCCATCGATATGTTGATTGTGTTCAGCTGTACATTTTGTTTTCTCAGACACTGTCATTTGTGCTCAGAAATCCGGCTGATGTGGGCATGTCAAAATAAATAGATAGACTAGATAGAAAGGATAGGAGCTGCTGGCAATCTTGTGAGTTTTCAGCCCATTTTCTGGATCTAAAATAAGCGTACAAATATTTGAGTAATCCAAAACTCTGAATCTACTGCGGTTCACCCACCATTACTTGTTGTCAAAATGATTTCCCATTCACAGCATAGGGAGCTAGCTTTTTACATCTCAGTTCACAAAGCTATGCTGCTGAGAAAATGACATTCAGATTAGGGCTGGTTAAAACATTCCATCAAAAACTGTTTTTCAGTGGAAAGTTGGGTTTTTGACTGAGTTTTTCATGAAAAGTTTCTGCTTTCTGTGGGAAATTTTGATTTTTTTTGTAAAAACCAACAACCCCAAATGCTCCAATCCCAAAACATTTAGATTCTGATATCCTGCTGCAGTGTAGTAGTAACACAAACTTTGGAACCATGTGCATTTCAGCTTTTCTTGTTACAATTAACATCACACGCTGTCTTTTCACATGGTGCATTCTGCTCTAACTTCAGTCAGAGCTGGGCTTGCTGTCAGCCATCACTATTTCCTATGGCAAACTGCACAACAGTCACCACAAGCTGTTTGGGAACTGTTATGCTTTTTCACCCTGCACACCACACACAATATTATTACATGGTGCCATTGATGGTCAGGGTGCTTTAAAGGCAAGTGGGAAGACACAGTTTTTGCCCTGAGGAGCCTGCAATCTACGTTAGGTAAGTCAACCAAAAAAGGGCAATAGACCATTGTCTGTAGGGGGATGGGACTGAATAATGGAAGGGGAATAAAGTCATTGGGATACTGTCACTTTGTAAGGGACTAACCTGGGGTCCTGGTGGGAGAGAGGGTGATTGTTGTTATTGTCATTTGCATTTTTTGTTAGTTTCTGTGGATTTTTTGTTTTATTTTACTTTTTTACAATAAATATAAAGGTCTGGCACTGGAGCAGGAGAAGAAAGCATCAGGTGGAGGTTAGTTCTGCAAAGCTTCCAGAAATAAGTGAACTTTGAGGAGGGAAGGAGGATAGTCAGTGAGGTTGCATGGTGGCAGAGAAGAGAGGGAGGTTGTTGGCTGGCCTGGGGGGCAATATGAAAAAAGAGCAGCAAGAAGTTAGGAGTGGGCACAGTGCACCACATAAATGGTGCCTAGGTCCAGAATTGTGTAAACACTTAAGGTGAGGACAAGGAATTTGAACTTGATATAGAAAGTTACAGGAAGCCTGTAGGAAGGGAATTTAGGGGAGGTGATGTGGTGGGAAGAGTAGGAGAGGAAGATGATTTTGGCTGCAATGGTTTGTCTAGACTGGAGAGCTGAGAAGCAAGGAATCAGAGGACAAGGCTGTACACACTTGTCTTTGATAATCTCCCCTCCCCCTTTCGTTAACAAACAATAGTTATTATTGTGCTGTTGCTCCAACCTGTGTGTGAAGTATGCTACCTATATGTGGAGGTTCCTAAGGGTCTGAATAGAATTCATGACTTCACCCTCTTGTGGATCCCACTGACCACCGCTTGGCTTAAAATGTCCCGGGAATCTGCTGCTGGGAAGCATTGGTTTTGTTTGATCTGAGATAACAGAAATCACATCAAGACCTCAACTTTACTGTCTGAAGATCTGATCCCTTTACATGATTGTCTGGAACATCATATTCTGATATTTAATTCATTCTTGGTTGACACTATTATTAATTAGTAATTGCCCTTGTGCCAGGTTTTCCCTTACGTGGCTCAAACCTGGAAGGTGTTGAGCACACTCAATTGCCACTGAAGTTAATGGGAACTGATAATGTGTTTTCGTCAAGTGCTAAACCCATTTCCTGTTCAAAGACTCTAGTCCTACTTTTTCTCAGTGCAGGCAACAACTGCTTTCTCCCAGTGGACTCTAATTAAATATCTTCCCAGAGATTAAAACAGTTTTCTTTTCTCATGCGTATAACTATGTGCCTTGTCCAAATCTGAAGTGACTTGCTATGGTACCCATATATGCCTTTATTATAGACAAGGCTGGTGGCTCACCTATTATTAAGGTTGCCCAATACTTCCCATTGTAAGACCCTGTTTTCAGTTACTTATAATTTTGCCAAACATTAACTATTTGGGCTGAAATTTGCAATGCCTGGTGTCTGTTTTTTGGAAAAATTCAGCCAAACCAGTTCAGTCATTGCCAAGAACAAAGCTTGGGAAAAAAACATTGTTTTGCCAAGTTAGAAAATTTTGGTGGCCTTTTTATTAAACAGCTCTAGTGCTCCCATGCTTTGGAGCAGGGACTTGAAATTTGGCCGGGGGTGGCCTTTGCATCAGGGATGTGCCTTTTGCCATCATCTCCATGCAAATCTGTCTAAATTTGGGCATGTTATAAACACTTTTTAAAAAAATAGCCACATTGTGCACTTGTTCATAGCGACTTCTTAGATTTTAGAAGCAAAATTCCCCAAAGATTCTCGCTTTACTGGGCATGCTCAGCCTGGGGTTGAGGAGGACTTTCCCTGCAATTGCAGCTCTGGGCTGCTGCAGGCTGGTCCAATCCAACTTCCAAGCACCTGAACTGAGAGCAAAGAGACTGTCTTTTCTGTGCTCTCAATGATTCCCCTGCTGGGCCCAGGCTGTGTGGAGGAGGAAGCTGCCTGATTTGAATGCAGAGGTGACAAAAGCCAGACCTTTGTTGAGGGCAGGGGAAGTAGATTGGGTCAAGAAGCTTTGGAAGGGAGGACAGACAGACAGCAGGCTAGACAAGGGGAAGAGGGAAACTGGGACTGGGAGTTGGGGTGGGAAAAGATTGGAATTAGGAGCCAGGGTGGGGACTAGGACTGGGAATATCTGGGCAAGGAAAGTGAGACTGATAATCGAGGAGGGAAATGGGGAGGGGACACTGGGATCCAGTTGGTGGGTGAGAAACTGAGACTGGATGGGGAGACTGGGACTGATAATCAGTGGGGTGTGGGACTGGGAAGACAAGTGAGAGGGGTGGGGAGACAGATCAGACAAGGAGTAGAGGTGTGGAAGCAAAACTGGGACTGGCTAGGAAAAGAGATGGAAAAGGTGGGGGGCATGACACTGAGATTGTATGAGACGCTGAGGAGGGAGTTTGGGATTGGAAGCTGGTGAGGATGGTCAATGTGTGTGTGTTTGGGAGGAAGGGGGAATGGAAGATTGGAAGGGAGAGGCAGATCAGATGAGAAGCCAGGAGATGTGAGGACTGGGAATGGGTGAGACAGGATGAAGTGTCTAGAGGGGTGAGACTAGGATTTGCTGACCAAAGAGACTGGGACTGGGATGAGAAGCCTGAGGAGTGGAGACTGGGACTGGCTAGGTGAGGAAAATGGAAATGGGATGAGGAGTCAGGTGGGGGAAGAGACAGAAGTGGGACAGGTTGGAGGGTCTGGGGCAGGAGGGTTCATGCTTGCAGGGAAAGGATAGAAGGGTCTGTGTCCCCCAGAGCACAGTCCTTCCAGAGCCAGGAGTGGAACATCAAGATTCCTGACTCTCACAATTCCTCTGTTGAGAGCAAATATCTGTGAAACCCACTGACAAAGTGCTCAGCCCCCTCTAATGCTGGTCCAGATAGAGAATGACAACCTACTACTGCTATCAGTTCCTTCATTAGCTCTAGTGGCAGAGTTCTGTGTGATGGAGCTAAAATTCCGACTTTGTTGATGACCCAGGTGGGTATCAATATGTTTTCTGTTTTTCTTAGTTTGCTTTAAAAAAAAAAAACTAGGAAAGTACCCACAAAAATATGTTGAGAACATTATTAAGGTTTCAAAATCAAGCACTCTGAAGTCAGGAAATGCCAAATTAAGGTTGCTCTTGTAACCTTAATTGGGCCCTCTTTGCATATGCATTATCATACAGTCTTTAATTACATGATCATATATAATGTTTTTTCCCCAGGACCTCATTCAGTGCACAGCATGGATCTGCTCAGGAGTGAATCAGGGTTGTGTAGTGAAGGAGGTTGTTGTCTGTAGGACCCCTACCTCATTATTACAGAAGTTAGAAGGTGTGTAGTGAAAGAGGCAGGCGTTAGCAGAAAGAGAAAGGATGGTCTCATGGGTAAGGTAGCTGAATACTGCCCTGGAGAACTGGATTCTATCCCTGCCTGTGCCAGAGTTTCCGGTGTGAGGCCAAGCTCGTCACTTAAACCATACTTTTCACAGGTGGTCACTAATTGTGTGTTTCTCATTTGCTGAGTGCCTGACTTGAGACCCTGTGGTCTGATATGTAGAAGTTGAAAGACTGTGCTGAAAGAGTAGTTAATGATTCACTGTCAAACTGCGCAGGTATATTTAGTGGGGCCCCACAGAGGTCAGTCGTGGGTCCAATGCTAGTCAAAATTTTCATTAATAACTTGTATAATGGAGTGGAGAGTATGCTTATAAAATGTGAAGACGCCACTGTCAAGCTGTCTAGAATGGCTCACGACCATGAGTGCCAACCTCAGGGCAGACTGTAAAGGAGCAGGGCACAAACTCCAAACTGGCTGTGAGTTCTATGCTTAGATTTCACCAACCAAGTATCAAGTGTGAACTCCTCAGGCCCTTATCATGGAATCACAGACAGTCCTCTTGGGTGCTCTGGTCTATCTTGCCACTTAGACAAGCTTGCCTTTGTGAGAGATGTCCCTTACACCAAAAATTACATCAAGATTCAGGCTACTCCCAGGAGTAACCAAAGGACCAGTCACTTACCCCAGGTCAATTGCAGCCCAGATGTCTCACCAAAGACAACACTTTAGCTAATTTTGTAATAAACTAAAGATTTATTAGGCTACGTCCTCACTACGGGGAGGGGGGTCGATTTAAGATACGCAAATTCAGCTATGCGAATAGCATATCGGAGCTGACTTACCCCGCTGTGAGATCGATTTCTACCCGCCGATTCAGGTGGGTAGTGTAGATGTAGCCTAAGAAAAGAAATGAGAGTTATTTACAAGGTTAAAGCAGGTAAACATACACAAATGAGTTACAGTTTTAGGTTTCAAAAGGTGATAGTAGCTGTTATATATGCAAGCTCTATTTGTCCTTTAGGGCTAACCCAAACTAAACAGCTTGGGGATCCCTTGCTTATGCTTAGAAATATTGCTCTCTCCAAATTCCAAGCAGCATAATGATACAGTTCCTTTTTGTCAGGCATTTTTATTGCCTTCCCTGAGAGTTCAAGCTCATGGGATGAGTTCACACATAGATCCTCTCTTCATGGGTGTGGGGGGAGCAATCAACAAAGTCTTTGTCCTTTGATGTTTCACAATGGCTCATTTGGTTTCAATGGGCCTTCTTGTGTGCAGGACCAGCATTTGGCACTAATTAATGCTTCTTTCCTGTTATACAATTACAGAGGTTTATAATGTAAACACTCAATATAACTTTATACCATGGGCTATGGATGTTATAAGTGAGATCAATACATGCAGCATCCTACAAGCATTTCATCAAGACTAAACACATTCTTATCAACTTAACATCTGTTTTAACAATGCTAACTCACAGGTGAGCCAGACTGGTTTCCAACTGTGCATTTGTCAGTGTTCAGGAAGGCTTAGGGGCCTTGGCAGAAGCCGGCAGCTGGTCTGCCAGCATCATAGACACCAAGTTGGGAGGGGCCGCAAGCACTTTGGAGGACAGGGTTAGAATTCAAAACAACCGTGACTAATTAACATAAGAACATATAAGAACATAAGAATGGCCATACTGGGTCAGACCAAAGGTCCAATTTTACAATTTGGGGAATTGGTCTGAAATCAAGAAGATGAAATTCGATGAAGATAAGTGCAAAGTACTTCACTTAGGAAGGAAAAATCAAATGCACAACTAGAAGATGGGAAATAACTGGTGGGTGGTAGTACTGCTTAAAAGGCTTTGGGGTTGTAGCAGATCACATATTGAATGAGTCAACAATGTGATGCAATTGTGGAAAAGGGCTAATATAATTCTGGGCTGTATTAACAGGCGTGTCATATTTAAGACATGGGAGGTAATTGTCCCACCCAACTTGTCACTGGTGATGCCTCAGCTGGAGTACTGTGTACAATTCTGGGCGTCACAGTTTTGGAAAGATGTGGACAAATCAGAGAGAGTCTAGAGAAGAATAAAACAAATATTACAAGGTTTAAGAAAACCTGACCTGTGAGGAAAGGTTAAAAAAACCTGGGTATGTTTAGTCTTGAGAAAAGAAGACGGAGGGGGACTTGATAAATCTTCAAATATGTTAAGGGGTTTTACAAAGAGGATGGGGACCAATTGTTCTCCATGTCCACTGAAGGTAGGACAAGAAGTAATGGGCTTAATTTGCAGCAAGGGTGATTTAGGTTAGATATTAGGAAAAAAACTTTCTAACTATAAGGGTAGCTGAGCTCTGGACTAGGCTCCAAAGGATGTTGCGGAATCCCTGTCATTGGAGGATTTTAAGAACCGGTTGGACAAACACCTGTGAAGAATGATCTAGGTTTACTTGGTCCTGCCTCAGAGCAGGGGCTGAACTTGATGACTTCTTGAGGTCCCTTCCAGCTCTACATTTCTATGATTCTGTAAAGTGCTCAGCATTCACAGTTGCAAATGAAATCAATGGAAGCTGTGCTTTGGCAGTCTAAAGTGTTATATAATGCTAAGTGCAGTGAAAAAGCAGGCCTTACAGGTTTCAAATTGGGCCTCCAGAATTAGTGGATACTTTTGCCAATCTTATCTGGGCCTCAGTTCCACATCTGTAAAATGAGGATAATATCACCCCTTCATCTCACAGAGGTGTTGTGAAAATAAATTCATTGATAGCTGTGAAGCACTCAGATGCTACAGTGGTGAGTGCCATTGAAAAGACCTTGACGAAATTAATAATTCTGTCTTCAGAGCAGGATTTGAATAGTTTGCAGGAAGTAAGGCAGAGGTCCATATACCAAGCAATGGGGATAAAACAAAATATTGAGTAGCTGCTCATTAAGTGAGCACCATCCAGATGCAGAATGACAACATAGGAACATAGTAATAGCCATACTGGGTCAGACGAAAGGTCAATCTAGCCCAGTATCCTGTCTTCCGACACTGGCCAATGGCAGGTGCCCCAGAGGGAATGAACAGAACTGGTAATCATTAAGTGATCCATCCCCTGTCGCCCATTCCAGACAAGGCTTCTCTGGAAAAAGTGGCATGTGATCATGTAATTAAAGATTGCATGATACTGCATATGCACAAAGGGGGAAGGGGGAATTGAGGTTGTACAGGTAACTTTAATTCTGTCATTTCCTAACTTTTTGATGCTTGACTTTGTGGCTGTAATAATGTTCTTTTAACATAACTTTTTCTGTGTGTGGTTATAAAAATGTTATTCACTCTTCTGCATGTTATATTTGTATCAGATTCTCAACCTTTTTGTATTTCTAGCTGCACTTGTGTTTAGCATCTTCATTTTACATAAAGTGTGATGTGCAAAAACACAGCTAATTTTCACATCATGGCTCTTTCTCTTCTTCCTCTATGACTTATGAAATGGCACTTTCATACCCTAAGAGATTCCCTTGATACTATGTAATAATTCACAAAAGAAAGTTCCAACTTTGTCTATATATCTTCTGGCAGTGTTTTACTCTGGGATTTGGAGAGGATATTATCCTTGCATAGATCTATGTATTCACTATTATAGAGAAAAAATCAGTTTTAAAGACTACAGCTTTTTAGTAATCATTCATCACTATGCTTTGCCAATTCTCATGTGTTTTGGTGTGTTTAACCTTTGATCAATGGTGCTTTCATATTAGAGTGGAAGCCATTTCTTTGATTATTTTCAGAGGCCAGAAAGAATTGTAAATTTTTTTTAATGACACTTAGAGGCAGGTGAAGAGTTTAACTGCTTATAGGAGTACCAGTTCGAGCCAATTATAACTTGATTGACCTGTTAGGACCTCAAAATGCCTAGAAAAAATTGCTTTGTCCAGGATGGAGATTTTGTTTAGGAAGCTGATAGTTTGAGATATATATATATATATAGAGAGAGAGAGAGAGAGAGAGAGAGAGAGCAATCATTTAGAAATAATGACTAAAGGAGGGCTTGCCCACATTTATGCTTATATCAAAATTCAGTATTTCACACCAGGCTGCTAAAGGAAACTGGGGCAGCCAGAGAGTTCACCTGGTGAAAGGCTCCTTTTGCCTGAATTGTATCTGTATATGCCATTTTTAATTACAATTGCTCTTTAAGGCCCCAATTCAGAAGGATACTTAAGCACATGATTAACTTCAAGCAGGTGACTTCAAGTAAATGGAACCACTGACAGGCTTCAAGTTAGGCACATGCTTATGTGCCTTGATGAACTGGAGCCTAAGGGCCTGTTCCTCACTTACTGAAAACTGTCCTTTCAATAGGAGTTTTGCTTTAGTAAATTCTTCAAGATTAAGCTAGAAGTGTGTTTTACCATTTAAAAGCATAGCCCTTTGAAAACCCAGAAGGGAAAAGTAAATATGAACCCCATCTCTTTGCCTGGGCTTTCACACAGCAATACCCCCATTACCACAAATCTATTCACTAAAATATATACTCTGATTTGGGTTTGGATCCTCTGCCATCCGACTCCCATTGACTCCTGTGGCAGAAAGATGGGACCCTTTAACCTGACAGCAGAGTATGTCACACATATGCCATATTCCTTCATGCATGGCCATGTTTTGCAACCAGTTGGGAAAGTGCTGTTTAGCGTCATTGGGGCCTGATCCTGCATTTCACACTCAGTGTCTTCCTTTGAGTTTTTGCATGGTGGTGACTGCAGGATCCAGCCCATTTTCAATAACTTTGCAATTGTTGAGCCCCATCCTGCAAACCCTTCCTAAGGCAGGTTGTCCTTACTCCTGTGGACATCCAATGGGTTACTCCCCTGAGTAATAATTGCACCGGGAGTAAGGCTGTACAGGACTGGGCCCTTTGGTGGCAAGCTGGGACTTTTCAATAGCCCTGGCTCAGGAGCTGGGGGCGGGCTGCCCGTTGCTAGCTAACCCACAAGCATGTGTGCGAGTTGCTCAGGCAGACCCCAGAGACCTTATTCTATGTAGACAGGGCTGTTTTCTCTTGCGCTGCCTTTTGGACTCGCCACACAAAAGACACAGTTACACAGCAGAAGATTTACTGTGCTAAATGGGACTTGCTGGGCCTTTTTAAACATCCTTTGCTGCTTTTCCTATTCACTGACTTGGAGACTGATTGCTGCACAGCGTTTTAAAGTTAGCTGAGTAATTAATTATTTCCCAGGAAGCCCCCGGGAGATGTCTTTAGGTCAGTGTGTGCGCGCCGGGGGCTGGAGAAGCGCTGGGGAAAGGGCACAGTGGGACACTGTTTAGCCTGATTGCCCACTCTGCGGCGGTCTGATGAGAAAGGGAACGATCCCCTTTCCCTCCTCATTCCTGATCAATTAAATGTGTAGCCCGGTTGTGGGGCGCTTGCCCCCCGATCTCTGCCCTCGCGTGTTTCATTCTTTCTGGAGGGGAGGGGATGGCACATTTCAAGGACAGAGATCCTTCCCTGGAGGTGCCTTTTAGAGGCCGATGCTGAACTGGGCTTTAGAGCCAAAGACAAATAAAACCGCTCTGGCTGAACAGTCTCTGGGTTGATTAATTAGAAAACGAGGAAAGTGCATTTAAAGGACAAAAGAATCCATTCGCCAGCTACTGACAGTAAGGCCCGGGATATCTGAGGTCCAGTATCTGGGTTCTTATGTTTTATCCCCTCCCCGATACGTTAAACCACAACACATGGTCATTCGGAGTGTGTATTTATTTGATTGTACTGGTATGTGCAGGGAAAGTCTTACTAACTTTTGTGTTCTTCACATTCGCAGGACCCACTTTGAAAAGGCAGGAAGATCAAGGAATGCGTCTGCCCTGAGCAAATAATCCGCACAAACTGGCTTTCCCCAGTTTCTTCCGGACGCTGCCCTTCCTTTTCCGCGAAAGAAATCAGTGGCGGGCACCTCCCGTCGTGGGGGTGCCTTGGGGAAGCCCAGTGTTTCGGAAGGTGAGGACTTTCTTTGCACGGTTCCCAGGAAGCATTTCTGGTAACAAGGACGGTGGAGTCTATGTTCAAATGTCAATGTCTCCCTCAAAGGTGTCTTGGGAAACTTACCAGCACGCGGAGGGGGAAACAAACTTCCCTTGTTCAGAATATTTTACAGACGAGTCCAGTTTGATTATCAGAGTCCCCCAGGCTCGCTCTAGCCCCTACAGTTTAATTTCATAGCCGGCTCGAAAAGTTGTTTCTAGAAATTCATTGTAGTAAAGCCTTTTCAATTGGCATCCACTCTCACGCAAGGCCAGGTCTGTGGCCCCTTGGTCTCTACCTCTTCCTTTCCCACTAACTTCTCTATCCTACGTGTCAAGCCGGACCAGAGCTCTGCCCAAGGGGAAAAGATGCCTCTGAGACCAAAGATACTGGATATTTTTCCTACCGCTCTCCCAGTGATTTGGCTCAGCTTTCCCAGTGGATAGGTCGGAGAAGGGGGCGCATAGAGCTGCTGGGACAAACACAAATTTTCCCGGAGCCCAGACCAGAGAGGTCTTTGTAAGGATTTTGTCGGAACCATCTTTAATCCCCTGTTTTAGTGCGGTTACACCTGCCAGGCCCCTAGAGTGAATGCTAAGAATCATTCATCAGGCGTCCCAGCCTTCAAGCCAACTTGCCCTTGTTGGCTCAGCTCTGGGTGCGCACCCTTGATACTCGCAGAAGGGAAGATATAGTTCATGGCACGTGCAGATCTCCACTTGCAGTTTGGTTTGTTTTTTTTTCCTCGGGAAAAAATATTGTTTGAATTAGCTGCCTTTCACAAAGGGGGGCATATGTGCACCTCGCGCCTGGCATATGTGGCCTTGTGTCGTAACAACACATTTGTGTATGCGTGGGTGAGAGTTGGGGGGGGGGGAGGGAGAGAAACGTACATTGTTGAACTTGACAATAAAGTCACAAAATAGAGCCGTTGTCAGCAAGATTAGTGGGTCTGTCATCTCAAAAGAGGGCGCAAGGATGCCGGCCACAGGTATTATATTATGGGTAGGTATGTTAGCCAGAGCAGCTGCTCTCTCTGTGTCTGTGAAGAGTATGCACATATTCGCTAAACATATGTCACCACAAATCACAGTATCTTTTTAATAGTCTTCCACATCCTGGCTGGGGTGGGAGGGGGGAGGAAGGGAAAGCAGAGAAGCGGGGCTCTGAGACGCCTCCGCTCCCACAACAGGTGTTACGGTGCGCACTGCACCTTTTCACGCATTCAGTGCTGCCCAGCTCCTTAGTTTCCGCTAAAACGATCTCAAGAGTTTGTTTGTCATTTGCTGAATGGGGGACTCGGGGACGTGTAAATAAAGGCTCTGGCCACTTTGGGAGCCCCATCGCTTGTCTCCCTTCTTGTGTGTTTCCCCTCCCAAGTGCTCCCAGTGCGCCTTGGGCTCGCCTGTAAAATGGCATATGGTGGCCCTCTCACCTATCCAAAAAGGCTCCCAGAGCGCATGGGGCTGCCCCTTGTGCAGACCGTTTATTTTATTTTATTAAATTGTATTTACATTCGAAGTTTGTGTGTGGGAGCGAGACAAAAACAGGCCAAGTGTTATCTCAACTCCCTTCCTTAAATTAAACAGCACCAGTTGGTCAGAGCAGCCTGCAGGCAAGCCCCAGGTTGCAAAACATCCCCAACGCCTGGCAGATGAAAGATGGGATGGAGCTCAACTGGTTACCATATGTTTTCAATAAAATAAGACAAATAGGGCAGGGAGATAGGGATTGCAGTAAACCTGTTATAAAGTAGCATAAAATAGTCCAATGTAAACGACATAAGGGCCCCTCCTGGAAGGGCCATTTAATGCCAGCTCTGTATTGAAGCTGCCCAGACAGGTGTGAGTAGGAACCTAATGCAGTCCCCCCCTAGATTTTTATCACGTTTGTGGTAATATTGTGCTTGTTATGCTAACTATGAGTAAACAGAACCGACCAGTCATTGTGGCAATAGGAGAGAGTTATCAGAAAGTGGCAGTGTGAAGGTGATTTAACAATAAAGTTGCCTTGTTTCCCAGCAGGTGATGGCTGCCCCCAGCCCCATGATTAATGTTTCCCAAAGCACTCCACTTTACAATCTCTTGTAATTATTTATTAAACGAAATCTATTTATTATTATTTTAGCAAACAGTGGTACCAGGTGGGGCTTTCTTTTCCTCTTCAGCTTTTGTTTGAAGGACGTTTGAAGTGGGCAGTCTAAGGGTTGGAAACTCGCTCACCAGATTTTTGTCAACCATTTGCACAAGCACAAAAATCTGCCAGGGCCTTGCTATTCATTTTTCCCTTGTTGCAAATCTAAAAGGGCACACAAAATTCGAGAGGGAAGAAAAGTGCCCCCCCTTCCAGTCCCCCTGAAAAAATGAACGAACAAGGCTTTCAAACCCCAAGCAGCCTCCCTTTTTAAAGCAATCACAGGCACTCGCCAGATGCACATGCCCTTGGGAGCCTCACGTTAACCCTGCCTCTCTCCTGCGCTTCTGGAGACTGCAGTGCGCAAAGGGGCACCATGTGCCAAGCTGGGGAGGGGGGAGCCCAAAGATCCCTGCTGAAGTGGGCAAGCAGTGAAGGGCCAGAGGACACATTTCCAGCCCTAGAGAAGGAGCTGTTTCAGCACCACCGCTTTACACATAGATATCCGTTACAGCTCCCAGCCCGAATCCCCACGGCCAAACTCCAATGATATCAGGAGTGGTTTTGGTGAAGGAAAGTGAACCTTTAAAGGCTTCCAAACCATATCGTGTGTGCTTTAGAAGCACTCTTGTCTCTTCCCCCCTCTGGTCGATGAGTGGCTTCTGGACATTTAGAAATGTCATATCCTTTAAAATCGAAACCCTGGGAAACTAAACTTGCCCCCCGCAGAGACAATGCCTGCTGCTCAGAATAGCTATTGCGCAAAAACCCCTGGCACGTTTTGCGCACCGAAGTGACTGTTCCTGATCCTTTGCTCTGAGCGAGTTCTTCACGGGGGGAAAGAGTTTAGGTCTCAAAATTGGTGACATCAGCTTTCCCCGGGGATTCTGTCTGCAGCAAGGCTCCAAACCATTCCCTGCGGGTGCTGGGAAAAGCTCCACTTCGTCCTTGGGAAAGAAAGCATCTAGCTGTGCTCATCCGGCGCCTCCCCTCTTCTTCCGGACGGCTTGCAGGGAACAAGTTTCCCAGCAGAGCTCCTTTTCACTGGGCTCCCCCAAAAGCCAAACAAGTTATCTTTTTTGGCCAAAGGGCCTAATAGCTCTTTGTTCAGTACAGCTGAGTCTTGAGAGCAAAACCTTATACTCATCTTAATGAGGAATGTTTTTTTCCTCATGCACAGGCTGGATCACCAGCCTCCTACAATGTAAAGAAAACCAAATTGTCCCACTACTGGGCTAATAGCTAAATGCCATTGGTTTCCATCCTCACTGCGTGGATCCGGTCTGTTTTCTATTATTTTGGTCTCCTGCCTAATTTTTAGAAGCCTGCATAAGGTTCTAATCCAGAGCTTTTGTTGTGCTCTCAGCTATTTATAAGATTAAGCCCTCACCATCTAGTGGTGTTCCTCCACCTACTGAACTAGTGGTTCATTCAAACTAAATACAGGTGTTGACTTATTTTTTCCTTATTCACATCATATATCTATATATTTTTCCAAGTTAAATGGGCCATTTTGGAAACCAGGATCACAGCCTGGCATGAAAACCATTCTGCTCTTATAAGGGAGGGGAGTGAGAGCCTGGCCAGAGAGGCCTTCCCTCTCAGATGCTCCTTGAATGAGAGGGGCAGCAGGCCTACCTAGTGAGACTGCCCTCTTCCCCCAAGTATCTGGTTGTAGAGTAGTGGGGGCAGGGGTGCTGAAGGGCAGAACCAAATCTGAAGGATGGTTCCTTGATTATTGCTGGGCAAGCTGCTCAGATACTACAGTTTGGGGCCTGTATAAACACTTAGATATAGACACAGAGCCTTTCTTTGGGGGTGTGGAATGGCCTAGGAGAGGCCTCCCCATCTTGCTTTTCTTTATGGGGAGTAGGCGAGCGCACTCTGGGAGACTCCTCCTGCTTTGCATTCTGCTGCATAGAGGAGGTGATGGTGAAGGAGTTCACAGGTGGCTTCTGTCCTTTCCTCTCGTTCAGTGGAGAGAGGGGAAAGGGGGTCAAAGGGAGCATGTGCTTTAGGAGGTCAACTTACATAGTGGGACAAGTGTCTCATGGGCAAGGGGATGTGAACTTGAGGCAGTTATTAAGTACTACTCTATTTACCTTGGCCAAGGCTAAACATATTACCCCAGTATATTACACCTGCCCCATGTAGGCTTCTTAGGATCCTTGTGCTGAATTCACCAAAGAGAAAAAGGGTATATAAAAGACTGTACTGGATGCAAGTGATGAAAGGGTCCTCCAAAGTGTCTGAGCCTACACACATAGAATTAAGTTGAAGCAGTTTAATATTAGTTGATCTATAGAAATATTTCCCAAAGCTCCCTGGACAGTACAAGTAGAGAAACCGCAGGAATTCTTACTGCTTCAGGCTATGCTTTTCCTTTAAAGTCCCTCATTGCCTATTTTTTCAGGGTTAGGACTCCTTGTTTTATTTGGCTAATATGGCACCTACATTTTATTCTATGTATACACAGAGGCACTTAATTTAAATTTAAACAATTTAAATACCTCTATTCAGTGTTGAACCATGATGTGGATGTGGATATTAGGAGCTGCAAGTGGTGCACTTGGTGCAAGTGGAGGGAATTGATGGGGATTCTCTGTGATAAGAATATGCCAACTAAACTAAAGAGCAAAGTGTATAAAATCAGGATTAGGCCAGCCATGAGGTATGGGTCAGAATGCTGGCCAATGAGGAAGAGAGAACAACAACTACTTCACACTGCCCAAATGAGAATGCTTAGGTGGATGCTGGGCAAGATGAGAGCTGATAGGCTATGCAATTAAATAGTATGAGGCATGATGCAGGTTGCCCCCATCACAGAAAAGCTGAGGAGTATCAACTGAGATGGCTGGGTAGGAGATGCCTATCTGTAGTATATGTTGGCCAGAGAGTACAAGAGCTTGTAGTCAGGGGACAAAGACCATGAGACAGACCAAGAAAAAGGTGGTTCAAGACACTGAAATAGGGCATGAAGAAGGTTGGTGTCAAGAACGCTTGGTGATGAAGAACAAGAACCACCAACCTGGATTGACAGGGCAAGGCAAAGGCAAAGAAGACATACATAGAACATTGTCATTTTTCTCAACATATTTTTTCTTCCTGGAAACTCAATTTCTTGTATGAATCTAAATTTTAAAAAGTGGGTTTCAAGTATTCATCTGTGGAAACCTCCAGTGTCTCTGTCTGCTCCCAAAACCAATTGTGAAGTTGCTTCTTATTTGGGGGATTTGTGTGTATAAGGCTTCTGTTGCCTAAATATCTCTGAGATCATGTTTCACCATCCTTAAAATTAGGTGGGCTTGCAGGAAAAAGAAAAGTTGGCACTGAGATCATCTAATTGTACCATTTAAAGTACGTTTCGAAGTGATTTACTAAAGAAAAGAAGTGATGTTGTGTGTTGTTCGTCCCACCATTTCTTTCCCCCCAACCTCGTAGTTACTGGGCTACACCAGATCAGATATTCAGATGCCCAATTCTCGGTAGGCGTTGAGCCCAACAAGAGCTGCTTTGCCCTTGCCAAATCTGAAAACAAGGGATCAGTCGTGTTTAAGAATTTTGCGCCATTCTTGTGTAGCTTTGAAAGATTGTTGGGAGTGGTTTATTGTTGGTGATGCCTAGAGGGAATCGGAAATCTGAACTAGGGTGCATGGGAACTGCTAGGGATTTGGCTTGACCGCAGGGCTAAGGGGGCCCCTTTCCCCCCACCCCCAGAATGGAAGAAATGAATAAACTGTAACCTTGTGAGAAGTTGGCGTAGCTAGTTGGGTTATTTACTTTGGATCATCTCTCCTGGCTGGAGCAGGTGCGGGCAGCACCTCGTATGGGCAAGCCAGTTAATCAGTTATAGTGAAATAGCAACTGGCTTAAAGACGAGGAGAAGCAACTGAGTTCAGGGGCTAAATGAGCACCGATCCTGTGTAGGGTGAGCACCAGTCGTGTCCTGCCAGAGCGGAGTGATGCAGAAAAAACTAGTTGCAAAGGAAAGTTTCTCAGCTGAAGGGCGTGTTCTCTGGTGACCCGAGAGCTGCTAAAACGATCCTTTCAGGACTATCGCCGAGGGAGAATGGGGCTGTAGCCTCCCCTCTTCTTTCTGCTCCTCCTCCCCACGCTGGCCTTTGTTTGGATTCCAGCTGTGCGAGGAGTAGTGAGGGGCTCGCGTGGCTCGGCCCCAAGCCGCCTCTCTGATTGGCCGGTGGCGGGCAGGAATGAGCCAGGCACACTCCAAACCGGGCTGATAAGATAAAGTGTGCCAAGGGGGCACACGCTGTATTGATCAGGAAATCCCCATTGTCTCAGGCCGGTATATATAGGAGCTCAAAGGCAGTCGTGTGCCTGACGCAAAGCCTTCACTCTGCTGCACTTGAGAGGAGGCTGCTCCGCATCCCCAAGGGGTCAGAAGACCAGGGAACCAATTTGGCTGGGTTCTTGCAACAGTGCTACTCCCTCAGCGCCAGCTTCACCCCCAGGGGATCCAGGTAAGTGCCCCCTTCACTCTTTCTGCCAATAGCAGCGGGGAGTTATTGCCCACTCGGATCTAAATCTGTATTTTACGAGTACCTGGGCTCTCCCCCCCTCCCCGCCCATAGCCTGCAGATCCAGGAGTCCCAGGGGACAGCTGCCTTGTTGCCCTGAATTATACACAGGATCAGTCCCCAGAGTGTCCGTGTGAACCGATTTTGTTGTGTAGCGTGCATGGAGCTGAATGGAAACTGACGATTCCCTGTGCGTTGGGTTTCCCTGCAGGATGTCTCCCAAGACCGATTGCTCTCCTGGTGCCCATGTGAACAGTGAGGGGGAGCAGTACTACGGTGTGTCTGACGATGAAGGCTCCGCTTCCTCCCTTGGCACTGGCAGCCTGCCTTCCTCTCCCAACCCTTCCCTGATTCGGCTGCAGGCAGGAGGCTGCCCT
The DNA here is from genome assembly GCF_028017835.1 of Emys orbicularis. NCBI lineage: Eukaryota > Metazoa > Chordata > Testudines > Emydidae > Emys > Emys orbicularis. The sequence continues at coordinate 44,672,733 of NC_088689.1, read as the reverse complement.
GCAGACGAGGGGCCCTCTCCGGAGTGCCCGCAGAAGAAACAGAAGGCCAGAAGGGGACGCACAAAAGCCAAAAGCGAAGTGGTGCTGACGAAGCAGAAGAGGAACCGCAGGATGAAAGCCAACGACAGGGAGAGGAACCGCATGCACAACCTCAACTCCGCCCTGGATGCTCTTCGCAGCGTCCTCCCCACCTTCCCCGACGACGCCAAGCTCACCAAGATTGAGACGCTTAGGTTTGCCCATAACTACATCTGGGCACTGACCGAAACCCTGCGGATGGCCGACCACAGCCTCCTGAGTGTGGGGCAGCAGGAGCTGGCCAGGGAGCCTTTCCGGCAGCCCCCTACCACCGCCTGCCTGCTGGAGCTGACCAGTCCCGGCAGCATCTCGCCTTGTGAATGGGACTCGCTGTACTCTCCAGTCTCCCAGACTGGCAGCCTGAGCCCCACTGACTCCCTGGAGGAAGGGCGCTCTTACCAGGCTGCGGACGCCCCGGCCGGCCTCAGGCACAGCCCTCATGCCTTCCCAGAGTTTGTCTGAGGCCAGGACTGTGTTTTGGGGACTTTCCCCCCTTCTCTCTTTCTTTCCCTTGACTTGTTTGCAGCTGCAAACACAAAAACGATGCACGGATGGTCAAACCATGAGCCTCTTTGGACACGCGCTGCCTCCCGGCCCCAGGAGAGGAGAACGATCTTTGAAGTGACTCTCTGAAAGCAGCTTTTCCCGCTTTGCCTTAAAACTTAATGGGGATCAACCCAATGGATATGCACTTTCCAGGGCTCCTGCTAGAGCCGGAGCACGTAGGGTGCGCTAGGAACCGGAGTGTTTAGAGAGGGTTCCTTTTCTTCTTTTTGTAATTGGGGAACCTCTCGCTCACGTATGGGCGGTTTGGGTGTATGGGATCAATAGTTCACCGGTTGGTAAGTTTCAGACAAAGTTCTTTTTGATGTAAGATGGTAGCACGTCTTTAAAAATCAAATTTTTGTACTTGGAAATGGTAAATTATATTAATTTTTTCACTGTTGATATTTATTGATTATATTTCATAACGAATATATATTTTGTACATAAGATTATTTTTGGCACCGGTTTAAATGATTGTACTAAACAGATTTGGTGGTGTTAATTAAAAACAAAACAAAAAAAAAGGGGGGGAAAAGCCTGTCTCTTTTAGAGCTGTTATAGTACACTGTCTTTTCAGAAGAACTTTTAGCACACACATTTGGGGCTACCAACCAATGAGTCACCAAGGAGTTGAGCATGCTACTGTCCGTAGAATATTGCTCCCGGGCTCCACTTTAAGTGCAGAAACAAAGCGAAACATAGGGATTTACATAATGCCTTTGATCCCTGCATCCAACTCCTAGTAGTCTCAAAAATTGCGGCCGATATTCTGTCCTGAAGGCGCCCCATCCTACGACATATCTCAGCGGATCTCCTAGCCCACTAAGAACACATACAATCAAAGCTTCACTTAACTCAGACTAAACGTAACAATCCTAGCTGCTTGGCTGTTGTAAGCTTAATAACACCTTGTTATTTTAGTTAACACTTATGAAAACATTCTGGGAGAGTTATGCAGCTGGTATGCACACTCCTCTCTGCAGGGTAAATCATCACAGTGCGGCGAGCAGTTTTGAAAGTACCAAGTACAATTGCTAAAAAAATGAGAGAAGAAAATCTTGATAATACAATAGCCCCATAAGACTCTCGCACTTACTAACGCCACCACCATATACGCCATTTATATATAAAACTCAGTCTAATCTCTTTCTTCTTATCATTTTTCACAAGTAATTCATTTCACTTCCGCTGAAGTTTTCTACTTGAATTCAGAGAGAAGATATATTGCACTAATCAAAACCCGGATGGGGGGAACAGCAAACAGACGAATGAAGGAAGGTGTTGTTTAATGCCTGGGGATTTAATCTAATAACACGAGATTAATGAGTTATTGGTGGTTTATTGCAATATTCAGTTGTTTACAGGACGAGAAAAGTGTGCACCTGGAAACTTCAGGCTGAAAGTGTTATAGTACCGCTGAATGAGACGTTCACAACAGGAAGGAGGGTTATAGGAGAGCAATATATTTTGCTACTTTTTTTTTTTTTTTTTTTTTAAAGTCAGGTTTTCTGGTGTAGCTGCTTCAACACTTGAGTATTTTCATGAATGAGGAAGTAGATTCTTTTTGTTAGCAAAATTGCCTCTAGAGTACTTTCCCTATAAAATCATTATTTCCTAGTCTTTAGTTAAATATGAAATGATTTAAATATGTTTTTGATGTTGTTGAACTTCCCCCACTTTTCACGCACAAAGATTCTTAAACTAGTCTTCGTCTGAACACAACTCAGGCATTTGTAAAAAAGAATATTTCATATTTCATCCCCCAAAAGAGATTGAGGTTACTTATACATTATGGGCCAAAGCTTCTTGCCTTACTAGAAGTCCCATTAACTTCAATTGGGATGTTTTCATGAATAAGGGTAGCAGGATTTGGCCTAGGAATCGCTTCATCCTTAACTAAGATGCAGCTGGCTCTGGGGTGGAACGTGGTGAGTATTCAATAGGTCACAGTTTAATCACAATGCACATCTTGGGACAGAGGATCCACAAATTATGGAATAAGAAGTAGAGAATTGTATAAACACTGTTGTGGCCTTATGGGCAGTCGGAATGTGCATTGTGTAACATTTCCCTGGTTAAAACCAAAGCCACAATGCAGCTTCTCTTCCTTCTGCAGCACAGTTGGACTTCTCGCTGGCTTTTATCCTGTTTGATGCGGAGTGATTGGAAATCATGACCCATCCTGCTTCCTCTACTCTCTCTACCATTGACTTCAGTGGGAGCTTTGCGTAAGGCGAGCAGAATTTGGCCTCATTATTGCAGTTTCAAATGCAGCTGCACCTCCTCGGCATTTATACTCAGCAGCCTCCTGTTCTAAGCATCTTTCTGCTCTACAGAATTACATGGTCTCTTTTCCCGGTGTTGTTATCACTGGTTTAGCTGAGCAGTTAAAAACGAAATAAAACATCTTTTCATTGCTGCTATCCCATGCTACAAATGTAAGTAACTTTCAGGAGCTGTGTGCCAATGAATGTAGCAAAGCATAGTTAATGCTTATAGTGATAGAGCACTCTAGGTATTTAAAGAGCGCTTTACAAAACATGTATAAAGTTCGTTCCTTGCCCCAAAGAATCCCCATCACTCAGACCAATGCAGTGACACGGCACTGAATAACGCTGAAGGGAGAGAAGCAGCTCTAAGGATCAGAGTGGGCGGGTTTAAAGTTTGTCTCTTAAATTAACTCGGTGCAAAATAATAAAATCTGAAACACGCTCACGGGGACGGAGCCCCGGGGGATTTTGCAGGATCCAGACTCCAGTTAGCTGCCATGTTTTCTATTCCTTGTAATTGGAAGCACCCTAGCTTTGTCAAGCGACTGTAAAAAATCGAGTTGCTAATTACAGTGTAGAGTTTCTCCAAATCCCCATGGGTTTTGTCTGGGGCTTAGACTGGTTATAAAATGCTGCCTGAAAACATGAATCTTGTATTTTTCCCCCCTTCCAGGGGCTCAATTTGTAGTTGGTAGATTTATGGCCGCTCTCGGAAAGCATTCTCCCCCTGCCCCATTGCAATGCGGCCGAGAAACAAAGAGGTGCTGCTGGGCCAAAAGGCTATTGTGATGCTAATTGTTGTCAGCTGAGCCGATTTGCAAGCAGCTAAGAGACGCTATTGAGGCAATTTGTAGAACAAAAGAAATTTGGGTATTGGGAACAAAAACTCACTCACAGCCCACACAAAAAAGGCAACAGTGAAAAATAACATCTCGGGTTGGGAGCCTCTTCTCAGGTATTGTCACTGAGGCCCCGCCCATCAGAGCAACTTTCGTTCTTCACTGATGCACTATACAGCCTGCCCCAGGGGCTGTTGGAATGAAGTGTCCTTGAAGGTGGGCAAGGCCACTGCCCTTCCTCCCCTAGTGTGGGGAGAAAATGGGCCCCTGGAAAGTCAGGAGCCGATGCAGCACCCTACCCATTCCTAGGGCAGAGACTGATTTGTAGGGTGAAGCCCAGGAGGCCCCCTCTTCCCAAGCGAGCTATGATCTAACCCTGCCCTCGCTGGCTAAGCCCCCCTCTCCTCCCCGCGGCTTGCATGAGCCTGAGCTAACTCTACCGCGGCTGTTTCTAGAGCTGGTCACCGCTCTGAGAACTGGGGGCGGCTTCCCATGGCCCAGATCGCACAAGAATCCCCCAGCGTAGCTATGGGAGCCCCCGGCTTCGGCTCCAGTTGAAATCAAGAGGAGCTTTGCCACTGATGTCCACGGGAAGGGAGTTCTCTGTTGAGAAAGGGGCATACAAGGCCCTTGCCCACTTGTCGCTCCTGGGCCTTGCAGGGCCCTAGCTCAGCGTTTAAAACTGTTTGTCCTGAATTCTTCTCGCTCTTTTCTCCCCCACCCCCCGCTCCAGGCACCAGCCTCTGCCCCCTCCCCATTGCGTCTGCTAGTGAGTGCTCGCAGTTCATGAAGAGTTGGGCTGTCTCCTGTCTCACACAGTCATCCCCAGAGGGAAGGTCGCGTGTGGGTGAGGAGGGAGAATGGGGGCGGTGAGCGTGAGAGAGGGAGGAGAGAGACGGTGAAAGTGGTAGGATGGGGGTGAGGGGCGGGAGAGTGGGAGGAGGTGAGGCGGGAGAGTGGAGCTGGGGGTGTGTGAGGAGAGGGAGAGGGGCTGTGGGGTGTGTGAGAGGGGAGGGAGAGTGGAGTCTGAGGGTGTATGGGGAAGGGAGAGTGGGGTGTGGGATGGGGGAGGGAGAGTGGGGCTGTGGGGGTGTGAGGAAAGGGAGAGTGGGGTCTGTGGGTGTATGGGGAGGGAGAGTGGGGGTGGTGAGGGTGTGAGGAGAGGGAGAGTGGGGTCTGTGGGTGTATGGAGGAGGGAGAGTGGGGGTGGTGAGGGTGTGAGGAGAGGGAGAGTGGGGTCTGTGGGTGTATGGGGGAGGGAGAGTGGGGGTGGTGAGGGTGTGAGGAGAGGGAGAGTGGGGTCTGTGGGTGTATGGGGGAGGGAGAGTGGGGGTGGTGAGGGTGTGAGGAGAGGGAGAGTGGGGTCTGTGGGTGTATGGGGGAGGGAGAGTGGGGGTGGTGAGGGTGTGAGGAAAGGGAGAGCGGGGTCTGTGGGTGTATGGGGGAGGGAGAGTGGGGGTGGTGAGGGTGTGAGGAGAGGGAGAGTGGGGGTGTGGGGATGTGAGGGGGAGAGGGAGTGGGGGCGGTGAGGGTGTGTATATATGAGGGGTGTATTTATATTTGAGGCGTGGGTGATGACAGGCGGAGCAGGGCTGTTGTGAGGTGCACTGGAGTGATGAGAGGTGACGCCTGGGGGCTGTGGGGTGAGTCCAGGTGTGAGAGGAAGGGGAGTGTGGGGTACATGCATATGGCGAGAGGAGGCGACGGGGGTTGCGGGTGTGTATGTGCCAGGAGATGGGCATGGTGAGAGCCTCTACTAGCATCTTCTGTTTCATTTAACAGCAGCCAGAAATGTCCCTCGCATTGACTGCGGTCTTCATCGAGCACCTGCCTCAGGTGCAGGGCCACGCTGCAAGGACCTGGCCAGCATGTGGCTTGTGCTGGTCCTCAGTACGACCGGGTCCCCTTTGGTTTATTGTTTCACTTCCCATCTCTTTCCTTCAAACTCTTCCAAAGGCTACGCACTGCGTGGGGCCCGCGATACCCTTCTTGCCTCTAGCGCAGCGCAGCGCCGCTCCGTACCCTGGCCTGGCGCAGCACAGTTCGGCGGGAGGGTCCCCGGGGGAAAAGCCAGGCCAGGCCCAGCCCTCGCTGCCGGCTTTGGGACGGGCGGAGCAGCGTCGCTCTCCGCTGGATTCTCTGGCCGCTCGCAGTTGCCCGGCTGTGCCTGTTGCGCAGACGGGCGGCTCTCGGTGCAGGGCTGCCTGCGCTGTCAAGACTGGTGCTTGGAGCAAAACGGGGGGAAGACACTGGCCATGGTGCTGAAAGCAGGGAGCCGTTCCCGTGACTGGCTGGAGCAGGCCGGGCAGCGGGTGTGCCGACAGTGGGGGCTGGAGGGGGTGGTGGTTTGGGATTAAGCTGCCAGCCCCCCGTCAGGATCCTTCTCTCCTTTCTGCTTCCAGATGAGTCACCATGTACACGCGCCACGGGCCAGAGTCAAACCCAGGGCTGCGCTTTCCTTTCAAGAGTTGTTGTTTGTTTAAAGGAGTTTATAGAAAGTTTCTGTCACTTGCTTTGAACTCGGCGCTGGAAAGGAGTTGGCTCTGGTGGGGCTTCCCCGCGCCTGTGTTAGAGACCTGGGCACGCACGGGGAGGGATAGTGCAGTGTGACGCTAGACCCATTGTCGGATCAGAAAAAGTTGTGAGAACTGTGGTTTGGGGGGGGTGGGGGTGGACTGGCAATCGGTCCCAACCTCTCCTCAACTAGCTACTCAGCCCCAGCAAATGAACTCTTCCCCACCGTGACCCGAAGCTGTTTTAGGAGAATATGCATCTGGAAGCACCATCAATCCGCCTTCACTTACTAAAGCTGTCCTCTCACCCCCCCACCCCCGGCCGGCACCGGTTGCTAGCACACAGCTCCCAGCCGCTGCTAGCGTTTGAGGACTTGAGAGGGCACCAGGGACCCAGGGAGCTGGTAGCCAGGGCAGCGATTAGCGAGGCGCTTTGCTGCTTGCTGCTCACTGTCCCACTGCAGAATTGGGACCCTCTCCAGGCATGGGTCCGGGGTCTTCCTCTTTCTGTGAGTTCCCCTGAACATCTGCTCCCCCTACTGGCTCCACACGGCGTGGAGCAGCCTGGGACCTCCCTCTTTCATTGGCATTATGGAGAACAGTGGTGTTGGTCCACTCCCCTGCCTGCACAGTGGATCGGGAAGCCACTTGGAAGGTAAAAATAACAGGAGTACTTGTGGCACCTTAGAGACTAACAAATTTATTAGAGCATAAGCTTTCGTGGGCTACAACCCACTTCTTCGGATGCATATAGAGCATCCGAAGAAGTGGGTTGTAGCCCACGAAAGCTTATGCTCTAATAAATTTGTTAGTCTCTAAGGTGCCACAAGTACTCCTGTTATTTTTGCGGATACAGACTAACACGGCTGCTACTTTGGAAGGTAATTGAGGCTGGTAGAGGTGAGAGGAGAGAAAGCGTGTGTCTAGGTGTGGAGTGGGGTGTTATATTCCTGAATGCTACCCATCCCCCACCTCCTTAGTGAAAGGCCTGATAGCATTCCCCCTTCACCAGTTCTGGCTCCTTAGGATTTTAGTTTCCATACTGAGGGTCTTTTGACCCTTCCTCCCCCAGTTCAGCTTCTCTCTGGTATCTGCCTTGCCTTAGACTATCCCAGTGCCCTTTCTGGGTATGAGGATCAGAAAAAGAAGGGCAAGAAATTATAGCACTTACACACTCAAACAATGGCTTGATCAAAATCGCACTTTTGCAAAAGTCATGGTGCAAAGCTCCATGTTTGTATGGGTGGCAGAAGGGGAAGGAGACCTACAACGCAACAAATCACAGGTATTAGAGTAGGCCTGGAGGGCAATTGTTTTGTAAACTAGTTGTTTTTCTAGAAAGAGTTCCCTTACGTGGGTTTTACTGCATTGCAGCTCTTTTCTTTGGAGATTTAGGACGTCTCTGGTCTTCTTTTAGCCTTGGTTCTGTGCACTGGCAGGGAAATTTACAACCTCTGGAGAACTAGTGATTGCTTTAGGGTCTTGAATGCATCTTTTTTCTTTGCCTCCACATTATTAGGTTAATCATTGCTTGAACTGGTTGCTATGGTTTTGGCAAACCTTTGGAGACTTGATAATGAACACTGAAAGACTCCTTTTCCATTTATCTTTTTTCAGTGTTTAGTGCATGATGGTTTCATTTCTGTTCACTAGGCTGTCCCAGATCTGGTGTCCCACCATAATAACCAAGGCTTCTTTAATGGCCTGTGCACTTTTGGATTTACAATAAACAGGTGGCCATTTGAAATGCACCCATTCCAGAGATACAGAAATTTACAGAATCTCCTGCTCATATAAACAATATTTTGAAAACTATTTAGCATGTGTTCTGCCAGATTTAATTGCTGAAAAACTTTAGTTGCTGAGAAACTTGCAGGACTGACTTTTATTTTTGAAGACAGCCAACCCCTTGCAACATACTTACATTTTTTGTGCCTGAGACACACAGTTCTAGGTAATCTCTTTCTGTTTAGATAAAAGGATTTGAACAATGAAAGGATCAGATGGAAACCAGAGGTGGCTGCATTTCAGTGGTGGGAGAATGTAATCCTTTATAGATTATGCTTTGTAAAGCATTTAGGGATCCTTTGGGATGAAACATGCTATGTAAAGACAAGACAATATATATTATAAAGGTGGGGATGCTTTAAACATCTCCAATCCAAACTCTCTTTCCTTAATAGGGTACATTTTTGGCCTGTTCTGGGTTTTTATATTAGTTTTTAGCCATAGAAGATTTGCTTTTAGGAACCACATGCTTATTTTTCAGGCTGCATACAGTATTCAGCATTAGAGCAGGCCTGGCTCATTGCTGGTAGCTGGAGTTTCTTACATTAGATTGCTCATGTATGTTTCTATCAAGATGACAAAAGGACAGTAAAAGTAATGAACAGTGAAAACAGAGAAGGTAAATAATTTACATGGGTAAAATGATAAGCAAGGGTAATTATTAAAAGGCCTTGCAAGAGCTCATGACAGGGGAGCACAAAGCTGATTAGTGGAAATGTTGGGGTTATTTTCCTATCAGAAACTTCATCAAAAAAGTTTTCTAAGCTGATCCCTGCTCCAGGAGAAAGTAGCTGGATCAAATCATGTCAGATAACTGAGAAACAGTTTATCTAGATTCCCATATTTCCAAGACAATTTATTTGACCTATGGCCTTCAGTCTCTGCTTAAATGTAGATGTAAGGGAAGTGCCTCCCCCCATATGCTGTATACATCTGGCATGTCTGTTCAGTCCCCATCAATAGAAAGCATCACATTTTGTGAACTAGTCTCCAGTCCCTTCATATAATTAATTATAGATTAGCTATCATTTCCACAAGTACGCCAAACCCTCTTGTATTTTCTGTACATCCTCCTTATATAAACTAGTTCTGTATTTAATCTGAGATACCACCACTGTGAAATATGTCTCCTTCATGTTTGTATTTCTCCCCAGCCAATATTTAGCGGGGCTCTTTAATTATGAATAATTAATTAAGGAGAGGCCTTCATGCATAATCTGCAAATTCATACGCTTACATCTTAAAGAGAAAGGTTTCCTTCTCAGTGAGGAAAAGGTCTAAAGCCCATAGCTATAAAGGCTAAGAATCAGGATACTTTCACATGGGCAGATTTCAAAAGTCTCTCTTTATTTTCAGCTATAATGACAATCCAAAGAGTTCCTGATAGGGTTTTAAAAGATGCTTATTCATTCACTGTCCACCAAGCATGAAAATCCAGCTCATTTGTTTCCATTCTTAGTGCAAACGACCTCACAGGGTTCAGTTCAAGCTGAAGCCTGTTGCCCAGAACTTGTCACTCACACTTTTAACTTCTTTTTGTTGGGCTCCTTTTATTTAATTCTTCTGGGTCCCCACCTCATTCACAGCCCCACCCTCTTCCCTAGTCACAAAAAGAAGTCTGGAAATCTCTTTAAAGCTGCAGAGCCCCCTTTAAAAATCAATACAAAAAGCAATAGCTGAAAAGAGATCACAAGTATGTGTAAGATAGAAACTTCATTTTATCTGGCCAGTGGACTCTACACACTATAGGACTTAGAAAAGAAAACAGATCTGCTGCATGCCACAGTGCCTGAAAGCTGAACAGTTATGACCAGGAATGACTAGCTTTTTGGATATGAATCAAGTGTCACACTGTTAACATGAATTGGGGCTTTTTGTATGAAAGGAAGTGTAATTTGAAGGTTTTAGGACATTTCAAGGAAAACACAGCATGGTTCTTCAAGGGCAGAAAGGCAGGCTCAATGGAAGTGTCTGGAAGAGTAAAAGCACCCCAGTGTGCTGGGGGCAGAGTGAGAGTGTGGTTAGCTCGTATCAGCAACAGCACTGAAGGGCTCCCAGTTGGGAAGGATCACAGCACATTTTGGCCTCATGTCTCTTTTTGTTCCACTTGTCAGCAAAGAATAAGGAACCATCTTATCTTTCAGAAGGTGGATTTTCTTTTCAGTTTGGTGTTATTGGATGTTTTGGCGTATTGTGAGTAATGAGTGTTCTTGCTTTCCCAATGAAATCATCACTTGCATTCCTCTTGGTATCCCACATGACTCTTCTTTTTGATGGCTAATAGTCCATATTAGAGAATGAACAAGTTGAGAAGTCAGTTCACCTGAGTGTTGTGGATGCATTGATCCAGAAAAACACAGGTTTGTATTTGGTGTAGAGAATCTGACTATAACCTTTTAATGAACATCTAAGCAGGGCCTGTGTGAAAAAATGACAATGTCTGGTGGGAATATGAACTTTATTTCCAACATGTGGACATTTGACCAAACCTCACCAGTCTGTGAAGGATAAACATGGTAAGAGCCATGACCTCTTACTTCATTCCTTTACACTGGAGTCTTAAAGTGGGATTTTCAAAAGCACTCAGCATTGGCCTAATTCTTTTCCCATTGACTTCAATGGGAGCAATGATATCTTTTAAAAGTCCTACAATTCATGTTTTGTTGTGATTTCTAGAATACAATCTGTAAAGGTATCTGAATCAGATGCTTGGCTGCCTATGGTATAATAGGAAAGAAATCTACACTCCGCTAGGTTTACAAAAGTGTGCAGGTCAATGTCTCTGTTTTGAAGCAGTCATTTAAAGATGCAGCTAACACTCAGGAAATCCTGGCAACTGATTGAACTGAATGGAAAATTATAGTGGGAAGAGAATGGTCATCTTCTAGAAGTCTGAAATGGAGAACTTCATACTGTTAAAACACTTGTTATGATGCAAAGCACCTTGTATCCTTTTCTTTTCCCCCCATCACCATGCTGCTTTGCTTTCCTCTAGTCTATTATAAGCAGAGGTAGGCCTGAGCCAATATCCCAGATTTGAGCAGCCCCAAACTCTGGGGAAGGTGGATTCAAATGTGGCTCAGGATAAAGCCCCATCTCAATGGTAAGGGTCAAAGATGACAATAAATGTTTACTGTCTCTGTATCTCACGGTAAGATTTTAGATAGAAGAAGCTCACATCTATGGTAGTTCATACACATCACAATGGAGATTTTCAAAAGCACAAAGGGGAGCTGGGCACCCAACTACTACTCATGGGTTTGAACATTTGTCCCCATGTTGCCCTTTGATCTAGCCACTCATTTGTCAGGTGATCATATTCTGTAAAGAGTTTGCTTTCTAGCTGCCTCTCTAGCTGTTTTTTGAATTTATTCTTGGTTATACCTTTTATTGCTGTTATCGGCAGTTTGATCCAATCTACACATTGTAATTACTGTATGGGTAAAGCAATTCCTCATTATTGTTTTAACTCTATTTTGTACCTTCAGCTCATGCCTTCTGTTTGAACCCACCATCCTTCCATGAAATAGTTCAATGGAATTTATCTTCCCTATACTCGTCAGAATGCCACACACCTCAATCAATTACTGTCTTTTCTAATGGATATAAATGTAGCTTTCCTATTCTCTACACAACACTACAACCCCTGAGACCCTTTATTATCTTTGTTGCTCATTTGGCTTTTAATTTAAAATATTTACACCATTCCATGTATGGTAGAAAGACATCTGCACAGTCATGAACTTTCCCCTTTCCTTTCCGAAAGAAACAGACTGGAACCGAAGAAAAAAAATCTTTACCTGCCAGGTACCAATCCATCACCCATAAATACTTCAGAAAACAAGGAGTGTCAAATCCATCTGGTTAGCATCTGCAGGTAGAGTGAGATGGGGACCCTACCTCTGATTTTGCTCAATCCTTTTGCTTGGTCAGCAAACAGCTTGTTTTAAATACAGAGCCCTCATGTATGTGGGACAGAAGAAGATTAATTAAACAGGTGCTTTAAGCCCAGAGCTGGAAAATTTGCTGATAACGTTTCTAACTGAGATATGGCTATGTCTATACTTAGTTACAACCACTGTTGTATCCACCTGGAGTGTGTGCTTGGGTATGAGTAACATGCAGAGAGGGAAACAAAAGATTTGCTCTTCTTTGGGAAGGAGCAAGGACTAGTTTGTTTGTTCTGCATTATAGATTCTACCTGAGGAAGCTGACTAGTTTTCAGGTTCACAGTGCAGTGAGACAAGAAGGAATGAGAGGAAGATAGAGTAAAAGAAAAGAAAAACATTGTTTTCTTCTGGGTGGTGGAGACGGGTTTGTGGACTAATGCATCAGTGTGCTCTCTACTCTGGAGAACTGAGCTGAAATCTTGGATCAGGTCACTGGTGAAGGTGAGTGTCTGGGTCTCAGCATAAAGCCTACTGAGCTTTTGTCTGCATTACACTTCTTCCCCGCCCTCTACCCCCCCACAATTTGGCACAATTTAAAATGATTGTGAGCTTCTCCTCAAGAGAGACTCAGAAGTTGAATACCAAGTAGCATGGGAGGGCAGCAGGACTGAAGAGATTTCACAGTACTGTGTAGGGATCAATGACTGGGACACCAGGGGTGCTGCAGGTCAGAACTGAGAAGGATATGGAAACCCAGAACTGAAATAGCTGGAGTGTTCCATGTCACGGAGGAGATGCATTGACTGGAGCTGTGTGGGTGAAGCTTATGCAGTGCTTGCCCACTCAGGCCATGTCTACATTACAAAGTTAAGTCAACTTTATGTAAGTCGACTTCGAGCCTCCGATTTAAGCAAGTCAATCTTGTGTGTCTACACTACACTCATTGTGTCGGTGGAGTGCATCCTCACTAGCAGGGCTTGCATCGACGCACGGAGCACTGCACTGTGGGTAGCTATCCCACAGTGCACGTAGCCGAGTGAAAATTTGGGTAGTCGAGTGGAATTTTGGGTTGGGCTTGAAATGCCTTATGGGTCCAAAATATTGGCCTGGGTGATTATGGGAACATGGCATTAGCCTCCAATGATGCACTTACCTCCCTCCCTCCCTGAAATCAATGGCAAACAAATCAAGCCTTTTCCACGCTTTTTTGTGTAAGCCTGGGTTACCCGTGCAGATGCCATAAGCACGATAAGCATGGACCCTGCTCAGCTGTACAATGTTGTGAGCATTACAAACACCTCACACCTTATCCTGCAGTATTTACACAGCCGATAGAGGAGCCGCTGCGCAGAACAATGTGATGCCATGCAAACAGCCCTGCTGGAAAACATAGAGCGGAGCAATTCGCAATTGCTGGAGGCAGTCATGCATCACCTTGATATGGCTGAGCACTGTTTCTGGTCCAGGAAACAAGCACTGACTGGTGGGACCGCATCATTATGCAGCTATGGGATGATGAGCAGTGGCTGCAGAACTTTCGAATGCATAAGGCCATTTTCCAGGAACTGTGTGAAGAACTTTCCCCAGCCCTGAAGCACAGCAATACTAATCTGACAGTTGAGACATGAGTGGCAATAGCTCTGTGGAACTTGCAACGTCAGACTGCTACCGGTCAGTGGGACATCAATTTGGAGTGGGTAAATCTACCGTGGGATCTGTTGTGATCCAAGTTTGCAGGGTCATTAACAGACTTCTGCTAAGAAGGGTAGTCACTCTGGGCAACGTGCAGGACATAGTGGATGGATTGCTGCAATGGGGTTCCCTAACTGTGGTGGGGCAATAGACAGAATGCATATCCCCATCTTGGCACTAGTCCACCTTGCCAAAGAGTACATAAACTGAAAGGGGTACTTCTCAATGGTGTTGCAAATGCTGGTGGATCGTATGGGCCATTTCACCGACATCAACGTGGGATGGTCATGAAAGGTGCATGACGCATGCATCTTTAGGAACACAGGTCTGTTCAGAAAGCTGCAAGCAGGGAATTTCTTTCCAGACTGCAAAATAATCATTGGTGATGTTGAAATGCCAATAGTGATCCTGGGAGACCCAGCCAACCGCTTTCTCCCATGGCTCATGAAGCCGTACACTGGCAGCCTGGACAGCAGTAAGGACCAGTTCAACTATAGGCTGAGCAAGTGCAGAATGGAGGTGGACGTGCCTTTGGATGTTTAAAAGGTCGTTGGCACTGTTTGCTTACTAGGTTAGACCTCAGTGAAAGCAATATCCCCATTGTTATTGCTGCCTGCTGTGTGCTCCATAATATCTGTGAAACAAAGGGAGAAAAGTTTCCACCAGGGTGGGAGGTTGAGGCAGATCTCCTGGCAGCCAATTTTGAGCAGGCAGACACCAGGGCAATAAGAAGAGCACATCGAGGGGCTCTGCGTCTTAGTGAGGATTGGAAAACCAGTTTCAGCAATGAGCCAGAGTAATGTGACACTTATCTGTGTTGTTCCTTACCAAACTGTCACTGCCATTGAATTTTCTCCCCTGTAAATAGAAAGAACAGGAGTACTTGTGTCGCCCCCACCAACTACTGTGTGTTGAATGACTAAAGAGCCTTTTCTCCTCAACCTGTTAACCGTTATTATGCACACAAACACACAGACAGCAAAGATTGATTTAGTTGGGAATTGGTCCTGCTTTGAGCAGGGGGTTGGACTAGATGACCTCCTGAGGTCTCTTCCAACCCTGATATTCTATGATTCTATGAAAGAAAAGTAAGATAACTTGGGCCAAAGGGCTGATAACACTGTGGGGGGAGAAACAAGGGAAGCTTGCTTACAGATGCACTGCAATAACAAGCAAAGGTGTGGGAATGGGCACCTTCTGGTCCTTGTATCTTCCCCTGGTGTTGAGTGCAAGGGATACTGAACTTTCCTTCCCCCACCCCCATAGGATGTTTGGGGGAGGATGATGTAGAACTGAGCAATGCTGGCAGCAGGTTCAGCATAGGCTGCAGAGAGACTCTAGCATCCAGCTGCCTTTCTTGAACCTCAACCAGACGCCTCAACATGTCTGATTGCTCCTTCATAATCCGCAGCATCTCTTCCTGCATGGCACACTCTTGTTCCCTGCATGCTGTCCTGTCCTCCCTGTCCATGTCCAGGTTCTCAGACAGTGTAATCCTCCATGCTCTGAGCTCTGCCTTGTCACTCTTGGAGATGCACATTAACTCATTGAACATGTCCTCCTGAGTCTTCTTTTTCCGCCTTCTAATCTGGGAAAGTCTCTGTCCTGGTGTGGAGGATGTGCCAATGGACAAGGTTTCAGCTGCAAGGAATGCAAAGCACAAGGGTAGTATTGACAGTGCATACATTGTTTCTGGTGCAAGGTTAATTTTTTCTTTATAACAAAAACACCCCTCAATATACTTCATTGCAAGCCACAACATAATCACAACCGCTTACAGGCCACTTAGGTCAGCGGAAGGGACTCAGTAGAGTAGACACCCACATTATTAGATTCACTTAATGCGGCTTATGTGGACCTAAGTTTGTAGTGTAGACCATGCCTCAGTGACCAGATTTTGGCTTTAAGCCATTAGCCACATTTGAGGGGTGTGATCAGAGGCTGTACAGCAGGAATCCCCAAACGATTTCTAGCTGACTCAGCCACATTCTGCCAGGGGGACAGGACACATGCTGGAGCAAAGCTCCTACACCCTATTGTAGCAGTCAGCATGTATTCTCCCCATAAGTTAGGCCAGCTGTTTGTGCTGACTGGTGTGGAGTGGGGTGGGGGCTGGGGGTGGGGCGGCCTGTGCCTCCTACATAGGCAGCAGCACTAGTCTAGAGCAGTGCATTGTGATTATGGCTGGCTCCTGCACAGGGATGTGAAGGATGTGAGATGGCTCCTTGTGCTGTCTTTCTGCTCCCCTTGTGCACCTGCACAGGATGGCCACAATCTGTCCATTCGTCTTGCTTTAGGGTCTGATCCTGGAAAGAGATCTTCAAGAACAGATCCTTATGTCTGCATAGAGTCCCATTGACTGTAACGGGTCTTGTCTCTTCATGTGCCCGTATAGGTTCTTGCTTGCAGATCCCTTTGCAAGGTTGGAGCCTTGGCCATACTATCAGCTTCTCATTTTCTTGAGAACCACATTCAGGCACATACACACAAATACAACAAAACAAAAGTACCTTCAACTTTAACATGCCTGGAACTGTTCATTTAATTAATTATTTAATGAATTATTTAATACCTATCGCTTATATAGCACTTTTAATCAGTCAATCTCAAAGGGCTTTACACAGGAGGTCAGGATCATTATTCCCATTTTTACAGATGGGGAAACTGAGGTGCAGGAAGGTGAAGTGACTTGCCCAACATCACTCAGCAGGCCAATGAGTGATGTGATAGGTAAAAAGTAGTCCTCTTAAGCAGGATGTGACTGAGATGTTAATGGAATCTTTTCAGTTGGATCCTAATCTGGCACTGTTTTGACTGAGTAGATCTCTGTATGTAAGTTAGAGAAGTACCACAGTAGTTTGGTAAAGCCAGCAGGGACACTCATAGACTTTAAGGTCAGAAGGGACCATTATGATCATCTAGTCTGACCTCCCGCATGATGCAGGCCACAAAAGCTGACCCACCCACTCTTGGAATAATTCTCTCCCTTGACTCAGCTGTTGAAGTCCCCAAATCATAATTTAAAGACTTCAAGTCGCAGAGAATCCTCCAGCAAGCGACCCCTGCCCCATGCTGCGGAGGAAGGCGAAAAATCTCCAGGGCCTCTGCCAATCTACCCTGGAGGAAAATTCCTTCCCGACCCCAAATATGGCGATCAGCTGAACCCCGAGCATGCGAGCAAGATTCTCCAGCCAGACCCTCCGGAAAAAAGTTCTCTGTAGTAACTTTTAATATCCCATCATTGATCATTGTTACTAATTACCAGCGATGGCACGTTATTGACCTATTGACTAAAATCACGTTATCCCATCAAACCATCCCCTCCATAAACTTATCCAGCTTAATCTTAAAGCCAGAGAGGTCTTTCGCCCCCACTATTTCCCTCGGAAGGCTGTTCCAGAACTTCACCCCTTTGACCGTTAGAAACCTTCGTCTAATTTCAAGCCTAAACTTCCCGATGGCCAGTTTATATCCATTTGTTCTCGTGTCCACATTAGTACTGAGCTGAAATAATTCCTCTCCCTCCCTGGTATTTATCCCTCTGATATATTTAAAGAGAGCAATCATATCCCCCCTCAGCCTTCTTTTGGTTAAGGTAAACAAACCGAGCTCCTGTAATGGAAACTCTTTGTGTTTATATGTAGAAAAGCCAGTGGGAACTCATATGATGGGCTGACTTCATGAGCTACGATCCTTCCCTCCCAAATCTTCTCAAGCAAGCACCTAAAAGAGATACTATAAATGAACTATAGCTGTGCATTACATCTGTGACCACAATCAAATTCATGTGGCAAGGTAAGAAAAATTGGTGCACTTTTTCCTGTTAGCTGTCAGTGAGCTGTACTTCTTTCTCTTTATTTTGAATGTTTCTTCCTATAGATTGAAGGTGTGAAAATGAAGTAGCTGAGTTGTTCTCCCACCTGAGAGATGTATGAAATGACACACATTAAAAGTGACAAATCGGCAAAAGGATTTGGAGACTCTTGAAATTAATAAATACTTACACGTTAATATTTTCATTATACCATGTATTTTAGCAATCTACCGACCTCACAGGGGTATTGAAGATTAGTTAATCTTTGTGAAACCACATATTATATTATTTATTTAGGTCAGGATTTTCAAAATAGTCTAAGAGAGTTGGGTTTCTAAATCTCATTATCATTCAATGGGAGTTGAGTGTATGATTTTTTTTAGACTCCTTTGAAAATGATGATTTGTAACCCATTAACAAATTAGCCTCCAAGGGAGTACCCTGAGAGGTGGGAGTATATTTGAATGTGCACACATGTCACTGCTTTGAAGATGGAGGAAGTGTTGTCCCTTTTTTAGCCTGCAGACATTTTCAACATAAAAATGAAACCAGGAGAAGAAAACGCCACTTTGAGAAATGTAATTTTTTTTAAAGGCATAAGCATCTAGCTCACTGAGGTCTCTGTGCAGCATGGCTGAAGCTAACATCTTAAGTTCTTTTTTTAGTAGCCAAGATTCCAGTTTCTAATAGAGTCTGTCAGTATTGTGGTTAACCTTATCATGGCTTCACTGATTGAGACAGACTGTGACAAAACAGGACTTTCACAGTTTACATAGTCTGATTTTATGAATGAAACCTTTCCTGCAACTGCATCTCATCCTTTTTCTATCCAGAAGATAGATAGATAGATAGATAGATAGATATTATACACACACACAGCATGTGGTGGTGGCATCCATGTGATAAATTGCATTTTTTTGTGAACCTCTGATGGTGTCATTTGTGCTCTGGTCAATAATCCATCTCCACTAGGTCTAATCATAGAATTCCATTCTGAGGAACTGGTTCAGATAGTTGCCATTATAACAGTTACAATAGCAGCAGCAGGAAAAAAAAAAAAAGAAAAGAAAAAAGAAAGCCAAATAAATGTTTTCGCTCCCCTCCAATGTATGTAACAAATTACACCAGCCTGAGGCATGGCATGGACAATAGACTCTTCTAGACCAGTGACACGTTCAAGTCCAATTTCTTGTGAGCCTTTAGGGCTAGAATTGGAGAACTTTATATCTTTGGAAAGAGGAGATTTCTAGCTTTCCAATGGGACATACAGCATTAATTTTATCAGGTTTCATAGAAAAACTATTTTAAGGTAAGACAGAATTTTAAAATTTGTTAGGCCTGATTTTTCTCTCACTTATATCACTTTAGATAGAGAGTAACTTGATAGAAGTCCCATGACTAGATTATTGGGTCCAGCCAAGCCCAGCTCAGCACAGTACCTGAGGAAAAGGGTTGCCAATGGTGGCTATATGCCTGTTTCCTGGGATAGCCTCACATCTTGAATTGTGTTACGCTAATTGTTGTGTAAGCTTGTGAGCCCTCTGCTCCAAAGCCACTAGGGCAGGGGAGCAATTTGTGTTAGAGCAGTAGAAAGCTTGAATGTGTGTGTGGTAGTTAAGGGAGACTGGAACTGGGGTGCAGGAGCCCTGTGCCAGAATGGCCTTTGCATCAGACAGTCTGAAAGTGTGTGCATGTCAGGAGGCCTCTATGCTTAACAGTATTTCTATAGAAGCTAAAGAAACCAACCCCAAACCCTCATACAAACAAGCCAAGAAAAGGTCGATTTAGACCTTAATGTGAGGCAGCCGGCTCGGTGTCTGACCTTGTGGCTCTGGTAATGATTTAACTCCCTGAACGAGACATTCGTAAACCTGTCAGGAGTGAGGTTCTTGCTCCCTGTCACTGTGCAACTCCAGCCAAACACTCTAACTAAGGGGGAGGAATAGAGGGGGAAACCTTCAGCTCATGGACATAGTCTCTGTCCTCAGGGTCCCCCACCTGGCCTCCCTTCAGCCATCTGCTGTGGCTGGCTGGTTCTATTGATCAAATTCCACTCAATAGCCCTACTCTTCAGCTAGACTGGGCAAAGCCAAGGTTTCAACCTCCCTCCCCATTAATGATTCCAGAGGGACTGCTGACTTTAAATTTATCACTACTCCTTTAAAAATAAACCATTATTTATCTCCCCTCTCCCTCTCTTTTTCTCCCTATGTCTCTCTTTCTTAAAGCTCTGGTATTTCATCATTCTGACCAGTGACTTCCAAACACTCCCCCCTCCCGTTTCTTTTGGTTATAGGAGGTCTCCCCCACCTTCCCTTGGGTGACTGACGATTGTTTCATTATTGCTACTGACATATATATTTTCCTGTTATTTCTCTGAGATTGTACCTATCCCCTTTCCTCCTCCTCACTAGCCTCCCGCTATGATATGTAAGTAGCTGTCTACCCAGCCTCTCTCCAGTTCATCCATAGCACAGGCCATAATAAAGCTGATCCATAACCTCCAAAGCATCAGGAAACATCTTTTGAAATGGCTCTCCCTAGGAGAGATGGAATTCTGATGGTCACACATGCAAATTTTGATACCCTGGAGAACTGTAGACACTAAACAATATTTTAAATTGTGCTGCAACTGAGTTAGAGCTGGGTTCACACTAGTGAAAAGTATGAGTTTCAGTTTAAATAAATACCAAAAATATTAGATGCTTATGTCGATATGGGCACCTACATGACTTGATATAGTCTCTTTTAATACATCCTAACTACCAGTGACATGGCCTGAAACAGAGAATAATGTATTATTTTTGTTGCACAGCCTTCTGTATGTGTCATGTTCCTTACAGGTTCAAAAAGCACCATCACTGCATCCACCTCTTGCCAAATGATAAACTATACAGTATGGTATTAACTTCATGTAATTCCTACATACGCAATTATGCCTTATCCTCTGGAAGGCATAATTGTAAGACCCATGTAAACCATGCTGAATTTTGTTCACAAAATGGTTTTCAAACTGAACCCTGATGGCAGGCTCACAGGGATTGGAAGAAAACCAACTCCTGTAGAGGTACTTGAAGGTACAAGATAGAAAGAACTCCTCACCCCTAAGCTTTACTGTTCCCTCCATCCTATAACAAGTCTTAGGTCTTCTTTACCTTCAGCATCTTCAGGGGAGTCCTGCAACTTATTATCAGGAAGGCTGTCAGGCTAGAGCAACAGAGCATGGCATAGGGAAGGGAGGTTTGCTAGCTTCATAGTTCTGAGAGAAACTTAGGCTCATGGTCTTTGAACTTTCATGAGCATGGGTTGAGGTTAATGCATGCAGGTCTACCTGGAACCAAGGCTGATTTTAAGTGCTTTGAGTCAAAACATTTTGCAGAGCTCTAATAACTGTACACTTATTTTTCCTGCTATGCTCATTTATTAAGTATCCCTCTGTGCTTTTTTAATTTTGGAAGTGAACATCTTTGAAATCATGTCTGTTAGGTACCCACTCTGTTAAAAGTTGTGGTTAAAGGTTCTAGTTTCTTTATATTTTATTTACTGGTTTACAATACAAAGCCAATGGGTCAAGTTTGCAGTGGAGATGGGTCCAAACCAAAACTCTGGATAAAAAACACCCTTAAATGTGGGGAAGTTAAGATAAATGTCCTGGCTGAAATCCTGGCTTTGTTGAAGCCAATGGGAGTTTTGTGATTGCCTTCAATAGGGGTTTCCTCTCTAGCCTTTGTGGCTTGCCTCCATCCCTAACTGTCAGTGATACCATGTTTATGGCACTTGTGACTCAAAATTGAGCCACAAACTCCCAGCCTGGAAACCTCAAACATTTCCAACAGCAAAGCAGTTTTGCAATGGGTACGTGAAATAAAAAAGCTACTGGAAGCCAATACAGTGTAACACTGCTCTACAGCCAAAATGCTTCTGAAATAAATGTAGTCAAACTTTACTAATTCTGGGTCACTGAGAACGAAAATGATGCTTAAAATTGTTGATTGGCTCTAGTTTTCAAGATATGCTATTGGGTCAGTATATACGACCCTTGACTTGGGAATGGCGGAGGATAAGTGAGTTATAAAGGGAAGGGATCTCAATTTAAACCAGAAATGACTAAAATACATCTTTGACTGGATCTATGAATAAATCTATGACTGGGTTTGGACAGTACTTGCTTTTTAGGCAAAACAATGAATGATGCAATCTGAAGCTGGTATTGCGTCATACATGATACGAATTGCATCATGTTATTCCTAGAAGTCATGGATGATGCAATCATAACGAAGCTTACATCACTCTGCTGAACAAATTGCCCTATATCAGCTCTAGAAATCATACAGTGTCATGCTCTCTTATTTGTCAGTGTTTGATTTTGCAAAGGGACACATTTCTGTTTAGCCAAAGTGAGCAGAGATGCCTCGTACTTGTGTGAACAGTGCAGATAACTTCTGCTATGTTTGTGGTGAAGTGACTTTTGCATCACAAAAGCGCAGTGTAAGAGGTCCGGACTCACCCCTGCGGCACCTCCTGCTGGTCGTCCAGGGACTTAGCTCACCAGCCTCTGGAGCGCCCTCTGCAGGGCGGTGATCCGACTCGTTCTCTCCTTCTCGGCTCCCGTGTCCCTCCCAGGACCCCGGTGCCCTTTGCTCTGGGTGCTGCCCCCTGGCAGTACTCACACACGCTAGGTCTCCCCTCCCAGGGGAACTCCCACCCACTAACCCCACCTCACCTCAGGATAAGGCCACTGCCAGTCACCAACTAGCCCCCACTCTCTGGAGCAGACTGCAGTATAGGCCACTCATCATCGGCAAGGTTGGGTTTGGACCTGCTGCCTTGGCCTAGCCCTGGGCTGCCCTCTGCAACCCCCAGTACCCCTTGGCCTATTACCAGGCCGCAGCCTGGGGCTATCCAGGCTGGAGCTCCCCAGCTCCTCAGCCTTTCCCCAGCCCTGCTCCACTATAGGTACCCTGTCTAGCTCCCTGCAGCCAGGCCCTTCTCTCTCTGAAGGCAGAGAGAGACTCTTGGGCTCCTGGCTCCCAGCCTCTTTATACAGGCCATCTGGGCTCTGATTAGGGTGTGGCCCAGCTGCAGCCACTTCCCCCAATCAGCCAGGGTTTTACCTTGCCCCGCCCCAGCCCTCTGCAGGGCTTTTCCAACCCCTCAGGGCAGGAGCGGGTGTCCATCCCGCTACACGCAGTATAACCACTATGGTTAAGAAAGCCTATCACCTTTATTTTGGCGGCAAAATTGGAGATCAGGACAAGAGGTGGGCCCCACACATATGCTGCAACACTTGTGCAACAAATCTTTGCCAGTGGTTGAACAGGAAAAGGAAATCTATGCCTTTTGCAGTGCCAATGATTTGGAGAGAGCCAACAGATCATACCAGCAATTGTTACTTCTGCATGGTGCCTCCAGTCGGGAAAGGTGTGTCAAAGAAGAAAAAGTGGACTGTGCATTATCCAAACATTCCATCAGCTATACGCCCAGTACCCCACGGAGAAGGACTGCCGGTTCCTGATGCACCAGAATCATTCTCACTTGAGTCAGACGAGGAAGAGGAAGAGGATGAAACTTCTGGTCCTGAACCATCAATGTCACAGGACCCACATTTTCTCCCATCCTCCTCCTCTGAACCACACCTCATAACACAAGGTGAACTGAATGACCTTGGCAGGGATTTGGAACTACCCAAGAGTAAGGCAGAGCTGTTGGGCTCCAGACTACAGCAGTGGAATCTCCTGGCAGGTGATGTTAGGGTTTCCATGTTCCGTGACCGTCAAAAGGATCTTGTCCCATTCTTCTTCATGGAAGGTGATCTTGTAGCCTGCAACAACATCGATGGTGTGATGGCAGCCCTCAACATTGTTCACGATCCAGATGAGTGGAGACTGTTCATTGATTCATCGAAGACGAGTCTTAAAGCTGTTTTACTGCATAATGGCAATGTTTTGCCATCAATTCCAGTTGGTCATGCAGTCCATATGAAGGAAACCTATGACAATATGAAACAACTTTTGAGGTGCATAAACTATGACCAACATCAGTGGCAGCTTTGTGGCGATTTGAAGGTTGTTGCTCTCTTGCTTGGTCTGCAGACTGGATACACAAAGTACTGCTGTTTTCTCTGCCAATGGGATAGTCGTGCAAGAGATTCCCACTACATCAAGAAAGATTGGCCACCCCGACAGTCATTGGAGCCTGGGAGGAAAAGTGTTCAGCATCCACCACTTGTTGAATCAAGGAAAATTTTGTTACCACCCTTACACATCAAGCTGGGTCTGATGAAGAACTTTGTCAAGGCCATTGACAAAACACAAGCAGCTTTCAAGTACCTCCGTGGAAAATTTCCAAGGTTAAGTGAAGCTAAGATAAAGGAAGGTGTCTTTGTTGGTCCTCAGATTCGTGAACTTCTTCGAGATGATGCATTTGACCATGCACTGTGTGGCAAGGAAAAGACGGCATGGAAAGCCTTCCAGTTAGTGGCAATAAATTTTCTCGGAAACAACAAGGCAGACAACTACAGGTTGTTGGTGGAAAACCTCCTCAAGGCATACAAAAGCCTTGGTTGCAACATGTCACTAAAGATACATTTTTTGCACTCTCATCTAGATTTTTTTCCACCGAACTGCGGAGCAGTGAGCGACGAGCACGGCGAGCGATTTCACCAGGACATTGCAACAATGGAGAAACGCTATCAGGGCAAATGGAGCCCATCAATGCTTGCAGACTATTGCTGGACAGTGACAAGAGATGCTCCATTTAATGAATACAAGAGACAAGCCAAGAAGCGCCGAGTAGACACTGAATAGGACTAAACTATGTACATAATAGTTTTTTGCCTTTTGTTGCATAATAAATTTTATTTATATAACCCTTTTGCTGATTTTTAAAGTGTTACATAAACAGGACAGGTGAAATATTATCATGTAAAGCAACCATAAACACATGAAAAGACCTAGGTTTACAATTTATGATTAAAACTCTACTATCTACACAATATACATAGACATAAAATGTAAAAACTTAAATATCTTAGAAACAGTAGCCAATCAGTTGTTTTAATTGTCATATTTGAATTCAGCACACCAAAATACATAATAAATAGCACATTTTATCTCTGAAGCAGACGACTTCTCAAAAATGGTAGACCAGTGTAATTGGAGATAATTTTTTGGTCACTTTTACAATGTTAAAAGAGATTTTTACTTTGGAAATATGTTACTTCAGTTGTCCTTGTATACTAACGATCTGCCTTTAAACACCAGAACCCAAGTTCGCCAGTATTGGTACATGAAAGTTTAAGCTTTTCTGTTAGTGAGCTCCCTATGGGGGATTCTCTGTGAGGAAGGGCAGCCTTGGGTACTCTCTTGGTCTATCCATGTCACCTTTCCATTTTGTGCCACCTGCTTTTGGGGCTTTCCACTTTCCATCACTGCAACTTCCCCTCCTGGTGAAGTTTCCACATCTGGGGTATCAGAAACTGATATAAACCAGGGCTGGCTGGACCCAAATGTCAGCTTCTAAGGAATAGCTCTGAAAGGTGGAGTTTATAAAGGAAAATGCTGGTAACATTATTCACTGTAGTCCTGTCCCTGCAGTCATGGCGCTATATGTTCCATATGGAATGCTGTTGTCTCTCACAAGCATTTCCCACCAATCATGGTCTTTGGCTATGTTCAGCTATAATGCAGCCATGATTTTTTTTTTTTTTTTGGAAGGGGGTCAAAGAAGAAACCCAAGTCAGAGAGGAAACTAGTTCAGAAACAAATAAGTGCAGCTGGCTATGGAATAGGAGCACAGAATGGTCACTGTGCAGAACCAGTGCATTCTGGAGAGCTGTCTCAGCTTCCTGCAGGATGATGTGGACATGTCTATAGAGTGTGGCAGCTAATTGCAACTGAAAGGGATGCAGGAGAATCTCAGCCCCTGGGAAGGGAGGAGCGCCCTGCAGGGACTAACTTGGATAGCTAGTTTCTAACCTTTTGACCCTGGAGATGCTGTTTGGGACTCTAAGATCATTCATTGGATTGGAAAAGAATCTTTACCCCCCTTCTCCCATTTTCTTCTATCCCATCCCCGCCCCCTAGCCCATGCCCTTCACGGAGAAACCCCATTCAGTCATTTTGGGAGAGGAGTTCAATTAGCTCAGTCAATCGTCAGTAGAAGAAAGACACAAAGGGGCACAATGTGTGGGCCTCACCCAGGCCTGCGATGGCTTTGAAGCTGTGATTTGCTCACCCTGGGCAGAACCAAACGAATGCTAATTCACCTGCAGCTCACTGGGGCTGGGGGAGGATAGATGGGGGGTGCTGCGGGGGAGGGGTGTGTGTTCTCCTCTCAGGCTGTGGATGGTTGAACAGGCTGGCTGAATCTGACAGAGCAACTAGAAAGGATATCTTGTGTGTGTATGAACGGAGACCCCAGAATCTCATTACTTTCTTTTCCCCTTCCCCCCTATCTCCCTGCCGTCTGGTCCCAGCTTCATTTAGGGTGACTGATGAAAGATATAATCCTTTTTCCTTTTCACTCCTCTGTGCTGGTGAAAGGGAAGCAGTCTGCAGCCAAACAAGAGAAGCAGTGGAGAGAAAGCAGTGACTGATGAGTGTGTGCACTGATACTACTCTTGCCACACAGGCCTGGGTAATGTCCCATTTTAAGGTATTTCTGTCTCAAAGATCTATAGAGAGAGTGGTCCAGAGCCTCTGGTCTGGCCAAGCTGAATTTGGCTTTATCCTCCTTTATACTCTCCTGATTCTGAGGTCTGCCGGTGGCTGATCAGTCACTGACATAAATTAGAGCAGCCTACAAGTTGCTGTAATTTGTACCCAGCTGCCCATGGCCCCAAAGAGCTGTTATGGCAGCTGAGAATTGGCAGGGTATTGGAATGCCTGGACCATCCCCTCTTTCTCGTGGATGTGCCTTCTGGGTTGAGTCTGGGGAAGGAGAACACTCTTGGGGCTGGTTCTGCTAGATTCTGGCTATTTTGCACTACCAGACTGTTGAAAAACTACTGAAGTGGGACTAGGACTTGGCCTGGTCTCTCTTTGGGCCAACAAATCTTCTCTACCCAGGTCAAAAATGAGAATTTGCTCTGAAGTGCTTTTTTGTTCTTCTTGGTCCTTTCAAAAAAGACTTTGCATTTAGAGCCGTCCCAGGGCTAGTTGCATCTGTCCCACACTCATACAGGTAGCAACATTTTAATAATACTTTGCACAGCAACTTTAGTCAGGGGGTGTCAGATACTTTATCAGTACTAATTAAGTAACCTCGCAACACCCCTATGGTTAGAGGGAGAGTATTATTACCCTCATTTTATAGATGAAGTTAAGTGACACACAGCAAAGTCATATAGCCACGAGTAGAACCCAGAACTCCTGTCTCCTAGTCCCATGTTCTAATTAGATTCCCTCTCTGTTTTCTTTTACAGCACTTAATTCTCTAATTAACAGAAGGAATTAAACTTTCTTAGAGCTTTAATGAGTAATTTATATGCTGAAGAAAATTTTTAGATACCTCTCATGTAAGCATAAATCTATAGACCTTCACACATTTCTAATTTTTTTTGGTACTTTGGCTCATTTTCAAAGATATTTGTGCTTAAATAAGGGCTTTTCTTCCCTCACAGTCCATCTTCTCCCCCAAGAGGACATAATAATGAACCTGTCACATTACATCTGCCTTTGAGTTGGTTGGTACCCTGTGTGTGCCAGCAGAGCCTGGGCAAGCTGCAGGATGGCTGGTCCCCTCTGTAATTTGGTGCAGAAGGCAGCAACATCAAAAAGATGAACAGAGAAAGAAGATTTGAAGAAAAATTTCAAGAATAATAATGCTGGAGAACATATAAACCCAGCCCATGTTCAGCATCTGCTTTCACTGGCTTTCTTTGCTTGCTTCTGCTTTTTAAAATAGTTTTTGTAACAGTTAACCTTGGGATTTGTTACACTGCCCAGGGCACCAATTGCATATTTCACCAGAGGTTATGAATATAAGTAGGGGCTGACTAGAGGGGAAAAAAAGACCCATCTTCGTGGCTTTGCAGCACAAACTGTTGCCCTTTTTCGGAAGTGGGCTAGGAAGTTTGCAGAGGATGGAGTAAATAGGATTCATGTACATTTCAGCCTTCTCCATATTGTTAGGGCCATGTAGCCACCGCATAGATGCTGAGGCCGTGATGTTTTGTCTGAATGAAAACTAATTTCAAGTTACATGCCTCTGACTGGAATTCTAGTGCCCATGGCTCTCTTGATGCTTTGTTTACTGTACAATTCTCATTCAGGAAGGTGTTTCTTTCAGTTGCTCAATTTGCTCGGGCTGTGTTATTATTTATCGTGTAACAACCTTGCAACAGCAACACATTTAGCTTGGTTTTGGAAATTCACTTTTATCAGGGCTTCTTGGTTGCTTGCAGCCTGTTCAAAATGCAACAACGTGTTTGTTCTCTGGTCTGAGCAAATGTGATCATATTACACCCATCCTGCATTCATTACACTGGCTGCCCGTAAGTGCCAGAATCAGATTGATTTTAAATTGGCCTTGATGGTGTTTAAAGCCCTTACTGGTGTAAGCCTATATCTGTGACCTCTTTGAGCCTGGTCGTGAGGGGAACTGACGCCACCTACCTTTCAGGGCCCTCACTGTTTCCTCTCACGTTAGCAGGTGGGCCCAGGGAGTGCAATTCACTTTTACATACCATCTTAAAACTGTGACTTTCCCCCCCATTAAGACTCTTGTGAGCCTTTTATCTATATCCACCCCTCTCTGCCTTTTTCCTGTGTGTCACATCTGGTTTTATGAGAGTAATTTTATGACACTTCTATATATTTATTGAATTATTGTGCAGCACCCAAGTGCCCAGATATGCTCCATGCTGGAAACATAAATTGTCAAGATCTACACTGGAAACAGATATTGCCATGATCTTAATGAATACTTTTCTCAGGGTCAGTGAGACAGTGACCCTCCCCCTTCAAGAGAAAAAGAATATATTTTTGGAATCAAGCGATGATGAGCAGAAAGTTTATGTGAAAAAGTGCTGAGATTCTTGATTTTGGGACAGGATGGTCACGTTGGTTATTAGTCTACAGTGGCCTAGAAATCTCAGTATGAGAGGCCAGTATTTTTTCCCCAATAGCAAGATAATTTTTCATAGGGACTTTTTTTTTTTTTTTTTTTTAAGCGTGACCCCTGGCATCTGTCTGGCCTTAATCCAGTGTTGCTGCAGCCGGCGGTCCCTTACTATGGCCTGTTCTTCTCTCTGCCGGAACGCTGCCCACATTGTTCCTATCTGTGATATGTGGACACTGCAGATCCCCCGCCTCCCTAGACTTGGGTTTGGAGAATGCTTCCCCACCTCTTCTCGCTCCCCACACACACTCTTCAAGTTGCATGGCCTATTAGGGAGCCCCTTTGTGATGTAATTGGATTTCTCCCCTTGTTAGTTTGCAATGAAAATGTCATCTATATCGGGGAGGCGCTCATTCATCTCGAATTAAATTCAGTCGTCTCTTCGGTGAGCTGTGAAACTATTCACACAGCAGCAGGCAGCTGCAACTGGAGGCTTTCTTGACAATACCCCACACTGCTGTCTGAGCGCAGCTTCCCCAGTCCTGTAGAGCTGGCTTGCTCCCATAGGGTGAGTCAGGGGAGTACTCTGTTTCCTGAAAGCTGCAGGTCCGCCCCAAATTTATTACCAAAAACCCTCATCCTGGAAACACACGTATACACACACAACAGAGAGAGATTAGAGGTGTTCTGCATCTACAGTTTCAAAAATGGCTACTGATTTTACATGTCCAACAAGAGGCAACTTGAGCCCCCGAAAGAAAAGGATCCAAACTCAGTAGCCAGTTTTGAAAATATCAGCCACAATGCATTGATTAGTTTAGAATGAGGGAAGTATACATTTAAAATTAAAGGCTGTTGGTGGCTGAATACAAGATGTTGTGATTAATAATTCATAATTTTATTAGTCTTTTAGGGAATTTTATATCACCGCTGCTCTAAGTGAAGTGTGACTTCCAGCCACACTAGATGGATAGCATTACCATTACAATCTGTAGGGGAATGAACTTGATAGGGATTAGTGGAAATTGCCTTTATAATACAAAGCCATGAAGTGTTTTCATATTTGTGCTCAGATATCTTGCTCTAACATCACCATCAGACTACCGTTTGTTATGTGGTCCATTTACAGAGAAACAAAGAGCCAAACTATCTTTTATTAAGTGCTCACACGCACAGCTAAACTTTTGGAATAGACAAAATATAGTAGATTGTGTCTGATTTTCATGAAATTGTACATATGCATTTATCTGTGTATGAACTAGGGGAAAATGTCTGACATTTGTGACATATTAATTTTGTATTCATTTTATTCATCATTAACAATATCAATAGATTAGAATTGCATTCTAAATACAATATGATTGCCCTCTGGTGGCCAAGTTAATGGCTATACTTTTTCAAACAACACTAACCTACTGAATACTGGGGAAAGTTTGTTTCAAATTTCAAAGCTATTTAATTCACATCCCATTGGGGCCAACTGCTAACTGAAGAGCCCATATGTTGCTTTTTTTCTTACTGTCAAGTGATCACTACAATTTTAACATTTAATTATCTTTATCCTCCAAAAATACTCAGCAATTAAAAATATCTAAACAACTTTACATATATATGACAAATATATGATAAACTATAGTTACTAAGATGAATTTGCAATGAAAAAGCAACACCAAACAAAAAGGCTGGATTTTAGGGGATTTCGGTACTAATGGGGTAGAGGGAAACTGGAAGAATAAATAGGAATCTCTGTTAGTTGAAACTTGTGGAGTTTTCTCTCCCCTACACTGAGGGAGAAGTGGGGCCCCAAACCAGTATGACATTGGTATACAACACACCTGTCTAGTGGGATAGTTTGGCTAACCATCTAAATTCTGAACCTCTTGAAATTTCCTCATTTTTCAATCGGTAGGCTGGTTTGCTGAGTGCTTTTTTACTGGTTGGTTCGTTTGGTTTGTTCTGTGGAGGCTAGTCTACTATATGCTAAAATGTAGTCTGTCTGAGATTTTATTTCAGTTCTCTTGTAATGATAGAAGCAGAGTAAGAATAATTTAAAGTGGAAAGGAAAACTATTATTTCAGTTTAGTGTTAACTGGGCAGTGGAAAACTGTTGCCAGTACTAAGAGAAGTGTAAGCCTCCTGTCCCTCCAATGTGTATTCAAAGCATGTGTTTAGTGAAGCATATACAGGTCAGATTCAGGAATGCTTTCCCTAAATACTTTAAACAGCGAGAAGGTTCTAACTGGGAAATCACAGAAAACCTGTCTACCTCTGCTACTGCTGATCCCGTGCCTGAATTTATTATGCCAATTTTATAGCTCATTATCACTCCTGTTGCTGTATATGTGCAGACCATAGGTCCTAGGACTCAGTAATGCTTTGTTGTTTGGTGTGTACACAATATATTGTAAATGCTGTGTGATTATCTGTGTGTTGGTCTGCCTTCCCTTGTCATCTCTCTGCAAGCCAAAATTGTGACAAATAGCTGTCCATGACCCCATATTTGTACTTGAAATTGTGAAACGTTTTTGGGTCCTCACAATTTCACAAAAGGCTAAACTGAACAGGTTTGAACACTACGTGGAACAAACTGGTAAAAACTCCCTCAGAACATTTTTCAACACTTGTGATCAGGACTAAGTATGATCACATTAAACTCCTAGAAAGTTGCCAGCATGGTTTATCTGGCTAATATAGACAGAACCTGTGGTATGTGTGTGGCCTGTAGCACAAACAGACATTGCACACTTTATCCTTCAGATACTTGGAGCTGGAGAGATTGATTTTAAAGCCAAACCCAAAGGGATTTCCAGGAGTCAGAGGGCATCTGCAACATTCAGTTCAGTTTTAAAAGTAAGTGAAATGTGTGGGCTAAAGGGCTTGACAGTGTCTCTTTAAGGATTTCTTTATTTCTGAAGGAGTGGGGGAAAGGGATTAATGTTGTGGTCCTAAACTCCAAACCAGCTTTCCCCACTTCCCTTTTATTTTTTGTCTATTAGAAAAGAAGACAGCAATCTGTTAAGAGGATTAGCTCCATCACTCGAGCTCACAATGGGGACCCCCCAACGAAGAAGGTCTATCTTTGTGAGTGTCCATCTTGGATGCTTTGCTTCCCCGTGGAGGTGCAAGCAAAGGGAGACCAGAGGAGATGAACAGGGTCACCACCCTGTCTCTCTGTCCATGTCACATGGTCCCGCCAGTTGATTTCAACTAGGCTGATGCCAAAGGTCTAATTAGATCCAGACTGACAAAATATAACCCATCCTTATGTCAATAAACATGTCCCATTTAAAGCTTTCTGATCTAGAAAATGAACTGTTACTGTGAACTCTACACAGGGTAATTTGGACTGAGGAGAAACGGAGTGCTTCTACAAAGCAAAATTTGTTATGTCAGGGGACCTGACTGTGTCAGAACCTGGTAATACCCTCATGGTGTTATAACGCATTATATTCCTGTGTAGACAGAACTAACCATGTTACTAAACTGTGTTACAGTCCTGGAATTTACAAGTCTAGAGCAGCCTAACCGTAGTCTGAACCCATGAACTGAACTGCTGCCAACTGCTAGCCAGGATTCACAAACCAGTCCCTATGCTAAACCTAGCCTGCCCCCACAAACTGCTACCAAACTTTACTCCAGCCTAGGTTAACAATCATCCCCAAACCATATCCTAGCCTGCCATTGCCTACAAATTAGCTCTAAACTAGTCCCAATGTTAACCATAGCTTGGTCCCAGATACTTGTGCCAGATTTCACACTCACCGGAGTACCCCGCCCCAACTTTAAACCAGTCACAAGCCCTACCCTAGCTTAAGCCTACAAGCTGGTCCCCAATTGGCCCCAAATTCAATCCCATACCATCTCCAGCCCATGAATTTGTCCCAGTTTGAGGCACTTTAACTGCCCGGCAAACCTGGCTTGTAGGATAGCTTTGTGAAAGTCAGGACAGTCCTACAGATTTGGAGTCAAGTGGTCAGTGTTTCAGATTTCTGATAGGCTGTAGCCTGGGCAGTGGCACTGGAAAACTTTTAAAAGTGGGAGTGCTGAAAGCCAGCTCCCTTGCCCCTGTCTGCGCCTCCCACCCCAGCTGGGGCTGGGAGCAGTGTCGTGTCTCGGGGAGGTTGGACAGAGGTAAGGGGGCAAAGGCTGGGGGCGGGCACGGGGCCAGGAGCGGAGCCCCGGGAGCAGGGGGGCTGGGTGCAGGGCCCCGGGCACGGGGCCAGTGGCCAGCGCCCCAAGAGCAGAGCCCCGGGTGTAGGGCTAGCGACCAGGGTGCGGAGCCAGTGGCGGGACCCGAGTCCCGGGCACGGAGCCCCGGGCGCAGGGCTAGCGACCAGGGTGCGGGGCCAGTGGCGGGACCCGAGCCCTGGGCGCAGGGCCGGGGAGCAGAGTCCCAGGCCCGGGAGTGGGGCCCTGGCGCGGAGCCGCAAGCAGGGGGCTAGCGGCCGGGGAGCAGGGCTGGCAGCCGGGACTCAAGCCCTGGGCTGGGGCGTGGAGGCCTGGGCGCTGGGCCAGTAGCCCCGCGTAAAACCTGGGGGTGCTGCAGCACCTCCGCACCCCTAGTTTCCACGCCACGCCTGTGCCTGGGGCGCATTGCCCCATATTCCCTTCTCTTTGTGCCAGGGGCACTCGCCATGCCTAGATTTCAGATGCATCAGGATTATTAGAGTTGATCAGAGTCATGGTGTGAATGAACATGCAGGCCAAGGGAGAGTAGGGTGACCAGACAGCAAGTGTGAAAAATCGGGACAGGGGGTGGGGGGTAATAGGAGCCTATATAAGAAAAAGACCCAAACATCGGGACTGTCCCTATAAAATCAGGACATCTGGTCACCCTAAGGGAGAGGAGTGTAGCATAAATACTGTGGCGAGAGAGGGGCTGATTGCAAAAGAGAGCTCTCTAAATCTTCACAGCCAGTTCAGAGAACTGCAGTTTACTGTGGAGCCTGAAGAGGGGTTTGCTCAGCTCTGGAGAGCCTTGGCTAGAAGAGAAACTGCCTGCTCACTCACCTCGCTCAACTAACTTCCTGTGATGTCAGCCTGGAGGAAGTAGCAGTTTGGGTACAAGTCAGTCAGACTGTATGGAGTAAACAGAGAGAGAATCAACGAGGTGAGTATGCTATTTCTGACAGTGTATCGGTAATCTGCTCAGGCAGCAGTACAGCCTCTGCTGCTTTCCCTTCTCCTCCCACCACCCTCAGATCGGCTTCTTGCAAAATTTCAAAATTATGTCAAGAAATGTGAGGCAAAGAATAAGAGTTTCTAAGTACCGTGCAGAATAACACAGGCAGCTTGGACAGTATAGTGTTCCTGCTCAGGCTAATGTAAGCCATGTACCTGACCCAGAGGAATCTGTTAGTGCTCTTCCTCTACTTGCCCAGCATATGTGGTATGATCAGCATGTTCATGTGTCTGTGCATCTATCAGCCCTCCTGGGAATGGGAGAGACTGGCCTTCAGATTCATATGACAAACTGGGTTACAGGCCATTCTGAGCCTGCTCTCGTAGAGGGGAAACACACTGCTAGCTGTCTCTTTGAAAGGGACATATGCATTGTGGGGAAACACACTGCTAGCTGTCTCTTTGAAAGGGACATATGCATTGTGCATAGGGCATAGGTAAGGCATAGCTGCTATGTTGGATCTTGCTTATCCCCGGGGATTGGATGGAAGTTTCTAACCATCCCTTAAAAAAAACAAGAAAAAAACATCAGTTTGCATTATAGGCAGGGGTTAAGGTCAATTCCAGTTTTCACCCCATGCTTTGAGCATTCCTAGTTCTAATAGCCTGGAAACCATAAGTGCCAAGTTTTAGAAACTAGATCCCTGTGGTGTGATGGTCAGTTTTCCTGGCTGTGTTATAGATTTGACTGGTCATACCAGTTTTTAATTCTTACCAGCAGAAACATGTGTTTGTTAAATCACAGCACAAAATATTCTTCTGTGCAGAGCCCTCCTGCCTGTTTTTCCTAAGGTTCTGCTTCTTAGAGATTTGCTATTACAAGAGGGAAAACCTTATTTTAGAACCTTTTTTAACTTGTAAAACAGCTGACTTTATTGCAATTTCTAAAACTATGTTCATATGACACTTTCAAAAGTATTTTTGACAGCTTTTCAAAAATATCATTCTCTGGGGATTTCATAGCCATGAAAAAGTATCTTTTTCATTTTCTGTCAGTGGGATTTTTGCTGTGTCCAAAAAAAAAACAACCCCCCCCCCCACATTTATAGTGTGGGTAAGTAATAGATAAAATGAGAGAGATAGACACACACATATCTTCCCATTCCCAAAGAGGCTAGATTGTGGCATTTACATCACTATCTTTGGTATGGTGTAATGTGGAGCTGGATCACACCAGCATGTATGCTGGGGAGAAGGTGCCATGATGTCTCTGGGCTTCTCTGTGGGCACATTCCTTAGGATGGAGCAGATTCCACCCCTGTTGCACAGGCCCTCCTCTGCAGGCTGGTGAAGAATGTGGGTTGCACCACGACCCCCTACCTGCTCCCTACTCCTCCCAACCCCTTGTTTTCTGTCTTTGCTCCCTGGTAGGCAGCAGGAGTGAACAGTTCCTACACTCCCCAGAGGCCTCTTGTGGGAGGCCCTTATGCAGTCATGCAAAGAGTGGGGGAAACTTCTTGCATGTCCCTCCTTGACTGCACTCACAATATGGCCCAAGATGTTTAACTGGTTCCCCCTGAGCCTCTCTTCCCTCCTGGATCAGAATGAAGTAGCTAATAATGTAGGGTTACCATATTTCAGCAAGCAAAAAAGAGGACGGGAGGAGCCCCGCCCCCGTCCTGCCCTAGCCCCGCCCCTGCCCCTCCCACTCCCCCCCCCTCAGAACCCCCAACCCTCCCCCCGCTCCTTGTCCCCTGACTGCCCCCTCCTGGGACCCCTGCCCCTAACTGCCCCCCAGGACTCCACCCCCTACCTAAGCCTCCCTGCCTCTTGTCCCCTGACTGCCCCCTCCTGAGACCCTCCCCCCATCCTAACTGGCCCCCTAGGACCCTACCCCCTACCTGTACCCTGACTGCCCCAACCCTTATCCACACCCCCAGACAGACCCCTGGGACTCCCACGCCCCATCCAACCACTCCCCACCCCCTGACAGCCCCCCCCCCGAACTCCCGACCCATCTAAACCCCTCTGCTCCCTGTCCCCTGACTGCTCCAATCCCTCTCCCCACCCCTGCCCCCTGACAGCCCCACCCCCAGAACTCCCAACCCCCACCCCCGCTCCTTGTCCCCTGACTGCCCCCTCCTGGGACCCCTGCTCCTAACTGCCCTCCAGAACCCCACCCCCTACCTAAGCCTCCCTGTTCCTTGTCCCCTAACTGCCCCCTCCTAAGACCCCCCCACCCTAACTGCCCCCCAGGACCCTACCCCCTACCTGTACCCTGACTGTCCAAAACCTTATCCACATCCCCCCCCAAAAGCCCCCCCTGAACTCCCGACCTCCCCCGTCTCTTGACTGCCCCCTCCAAAACCTCCCTGCCCCTTCTCCGACCCCCTGGCCCCCTTGTTGTTGGCCTTCGCCTAACGTCTCTGTGAACTTGCTCAGGAACGGCCTGAGCCGTTCGTCCCGGCACGCTGGGCAGCAGGGGAGGAGGAGCGGGGGAGGAGCTCCAGACTCATAGACTCATAGACTTTAAGGTCAGAAGGGACCATTATGATCATCTAGTCTGACCTCCCGCATGATGCAGGCCACAAAAGCTGACCCACCCACTCCTGGAATAATTCTCTCCCTTGACTCAGCTGTTGAAGTCCCTAATTCATGATTTAAAGACTTCAAGTCGCAGAGAATCCTCCAGCAAGCGACCCCTGCCCCATGCTGCGGAGGAAGGCGAAAAACCTCCAGGGCCTTTGCCAATCTACCCTGGAGGAAAATTCCTTCCCGACCCCAAATATGGCGATCAGCAGAACCCCGAGCATGTGGGCAAGATTCTCCAGCCAGACCCGCATTGACCATTGATACTAATTACCTGCGATGGCGCGTTATTGACCTATTGACTAAAAGCACATTATCCCATCAAACCATCCCCTCCATAAACTTATCAAGCTTAATCTTAAAGCCAGAGAGGTCTTTTGCCCCCACTGTTTCCCTTGGAAGGCTGTTCCAGAACTTCACCCCTCTGACGGTTAGAAACCGTCGTCTAATTTCAAGCCTAAACTTCCCGACGGCCAGTTTATATCCATTTGTTCTCGTATCCACATTAGTACTGAGCTGAAATAATTCCTCTCCCTCCCTGGTATTTATCCCTCTGATATATTTAAAGAGAGCAATCATATCGCCCCTCAGCCTTCTTTTGGTTAGGGTAAACAAACCGAGCTCCTCGAGTCTCCTTTCATACGACAGGTTTTCCATTCCTCGGATCATCCTAGTGGCCCTTCTCTGTACCCGTTCCAGTTTGAGTTCGTCCTTTTTAAACATGGGAGACCAGAACTGCACACAGTACTCCAGATGAGGTCTCACCAGTGCCTTGTATAACGGAACCAGCACCTCCTTATCCCTACTAGAAATTCCTCGCCTAATGCATCCCAAGACCGCATTAGCTTTTTTCACGGCCACGTCACATTGCCGACTCATAGTCATCCTGCGATCAACCAGGACTCCGAGGTCCTTCTCCTCCTCCGTTACTTCCAACCGATGTGTCCCCAGCTTATAACTAAAATTCTTGTTAGTCATCCCTAAATGCATCACCTTACACTTCTCACTATTAAATTTCATCCTATTACTATTACTCCAGTTTACAAGGTCATCCAAGTCTCCCTGCAGGATATCCCGATCCTTCTCGGAATTGGCAATACCTCCCAACTTTGTGTCATCCGCAAACTTTATCAGCCCACTTCTACATTCGGTTCCGAGGTCAGTAATAAATAGATTAAATAAAATCGGACCCAAAACCTTGAGGAACTCCACTGGTAACCTCCCTCCAACCTGACAGTTCACCTTTCAGTACGACCTGCTGCAGTCTCCCCTTTAACCAGTTCTTTATCCACCTCTGGATTTTCATATTGATCCCCATCTTTTCCAATTTAACCAATAATTCCTCATGCGGTACCGTATCAAACGCTTTACTGAAATCGAGGTATATTAGATCCACCGCATTTCCTTTATCTAGAAAGTCTGTTACTTTCTCAAAGAAGGAGATCAGGTTGGTTTGGCACGATCTGCCTTTCGTAAACCCATGTTGTAATTTGTCCCAATTGCCATTGACCTCAAGGTCCTTAACTACTTTCTTCTTCAAAATTTTTTCCAAGACCTTGCATATTACAGATGTTAAACTAACAGACTGCCGGAGGCGATCTGCGAATGCAGGGAGGGAGGGATCTCTGCTGCAGGGAAAGCGGAGGAGGGGCTCTCTCTGGCTGTCGGAGCCCCATGTAAGTGGCACCATCCGGCCGGCTGCCCTGTTAGCCGCGCGCGCTCTGCATGGTGGGGGGGAGGAAGTCCGGACATTTACAAATTCCCCCCGGATGCTATTTTTAGCTCTAAAAGCCGGACATGTCCGGGGGAATCCGGACGAATGGTAACCCTAAATAATGCTCAGAGGGGAACTACAGGTCCTTTCTCCTGTGTGTTACAGGTGTGACAGGGTGGGTATATTGCGTGACCCCGAGGATGGTCCGGATTTTGGCCAACGGAGATATTGTACAGGATGATGACCCCCGGGTGAGAGCAAATGCTCAGCATAGGGAGAACACCTCCCGGCAGGTAATGAAACAAAAAAGTGTGAAAAAGTGCAGTGTATTTTTGTAATTGCTTAGATTTTTTGCTCAAGGAAATGGATGTGCATCATGATTTACATCTTCAATGGATGCTTCATAATTAACGTTCCCTTTAAGCTGCGTGCCTGTGCGGCTGCACAGTAGTGTGGTACCTACAGCACACCTCACGTGGCTGGAAGCGTGGCCAACAGCTGGGCCCTCCTTCCAGAACCTGCAGCAGCTCCTCTTTTGTGCCATGGCAAACCTCAAGCCAGCAGGGATGGGTAAGGAGTGTGTGTGTGTGTGTTTGTGTGTGTAGACAGGAACCATGGTTGCCATTTAGGTAGGGCAGGGGGGTGGCTGTTCACGGAGCCGGCTGTGGAGAGTCTGGTCCCTGCCACTGGGAGCAGCCTCCAAGGGCTACCAGTGCTGAAATGAGCCTGGCCTGTCAGGGAGCTGTGCTGCACCACTGCTGGGGCAGGAGTGCCTGGTCTGTACTCCTGCTTGCTCTGGGCTGCAATGGCAACTCCCTCCCAGGCACCCCGGTTTGGGAGGCAGGATCTTTTGGGAGGGTATGGTAGGGGGCTCCCTCAAGGGCTGAGGCTCCTGGGAAGGGGTGGGTTTAGAAGCTTATGGTAGGAAAGATAGGGGCTCCTGGTTTCCTAACTGTGTGCGTTTTTTAACTCTAAAACTCCTGAAAGTTAATGGGCACTCAGCCACTGCTATGTATGCCTGTGTGTCCCAGATGCATGTGTATTACTAACGTGTTGTTTTAAAAATCCCTTACACCAGTGGTTCTCAAAACCGGTCCGCCGTTTGTTCAGGGAAAGCCCCTGGTGGGCCGGTTTGTTTACCTGCTGCGTCCGCATGTTCGGCCGATTGCAGCTCCCACTGGCCGCGGTTCGCCGCTCCAGGCCAATGGGGGCTGCGGGAAGCGGCGTGGGCCGAGGGATGTGCTGGCCGCCCTTCCCACAGCCCCCATTGGCCTGGAGTGCCGAACCGTGGCCAGTGGGAGCTGCAATTGGCCGAACCTGCGGATGCGGCAGGTAAACAAACTGTCCCAGCCCGCCAGGAGCTTTCCCTGAATAAGCGGTGGACTGGCTTTGAGAACCACTGCCTTACACTGTTCAATGCAATATAGTGTAAAAAGATTTTTTTTTTAAAGTCTCAGATTGCTACAAAAATGTAGCTCTCACTGGAGTTTGAAACCCATTCAGAGCAAAGAAAATGTAAAGGGAACATTGCTCATAATGTTCTGTCCAGAGGGCTAGGCAAGACAGAGTTGGGAGAAGCAGCATTCCACATTTTACTGCAAAATACTGGAAGAATCTTTGGGGTAGGCAGGGGAAATGACAAGTGCTGGTGTGGGTGCAGAATTTGGGTAGGAATCTGAGTTCATATTAAGGGCCTAACCACCCCTGACCAAGGAAAAACACACAGGAGGGGAAAAGATGCTGCAAATCATGGTGCGCTGTGACTGCTGGGCTCTGTAATGTGGGCATGTTGTGCTGGAGAATGGAATGACTGTTGAGGCCAGGGATCTGCAGAAAACATTGGTTTAAGCTCTCTAATTCCCAGACATCAGTTCAGGGCCAGTTCTAGGGGTGGGTGATCACGGCAGTTGCCTTGGGCGCCAACTTCCAGAGGGCAGAGTACTGCTGTGCTGCTCTTTTCTGTTTGTTTTTGTTTTGCTTGGCTGCTCTGGGGGTGCAGAAAATGTCTGTCATCCTGGCCATCAAAATTCCTGCAGCCATTCCTGCATTGGTTGTCCCTCTGCCAGCCCTCCTGGAACCAGCAACATGGCAGCCTGGCTGTGGGGGAATCTTGTTGCTATCAGCTGTCCTACTGAAGTGGTGCATTGTAAGTCCCTTTGTTGGCAGTTGGTAATGTGCTGGGGGAGCAAATGCTGGTTTGAACAGCATTGACTCCAGCTTGGATTTCAGAAATCTGGTAGTAGTTAGAGAAGCATGATCGTTGGCTCCACCCCCTTCTCTCCTGGCACACCTCCCCCTCCTCCAGTCCCATAAATCCCTGACCATGCAGAGTTTGGAAGGGCTTCAGGTTCTCAGGGAAGGAGCTGCTATTCCCAGCTGTTTCCACCTGGCTGGGTTCCCCTACACTTGTGTAAGTGGGTGCGTGTGTCTGGCCCCAAGGGATTTACATACAGGGTGGGTGGGTGAAATTGTGTACTGTGAGGTGTAGCCCAAAAGATGCTGTCCCTGTAATTGTTCTAATGTACCCTACTCTCCATTCCTCTCTCCTCACAATTTCAACTTCAGTTTAGAGCGTAAAAGCCAAGCAGTTCCTAAGAAATGTTTGTGAGAGCCAGGGCAGTCAGTTGTGGTGCCTGCTCTCTGCCGCATTGTCTCTCTCTATGACCACGGGATGATATTTTACTCTGAATTAAATAAATAAAAAGGAGATTTTTGCCTTGTTCTTTCCTTCAGCTCCCACCCCTTCTGTGAGTCTGATTCAGCAGGCTGAATTCCTTCTCTCTCTTATGTTTGCAGGAGTTTTTCAATGAGGTGCCTAATGCAGGCCGTGCTCCACCGCAGCAGCAGGCTGCCAGGCCGGGAGGGCGCTCTCCGTTTTCGGAACTGAACCAGCAGCTAGTGAACATGGGATTCCCCCTCTGGAGCCTCGGTAACCAGGTGGTGGAGCCGGTGATGTCCATCCTGCTGCTTTTCCTCCTCATGATGGTGGGCGTGCGTGGCCTTCTGTTGGTGGGCCTTATCTACGTGGTCTCACACCTGAGCCAGCGGTGACCGTGCCCTCACAGTGGCCACCACTGCTTCCTGCTTGGTGAAAGAAAGTGTGTGTGTGTGTGTGTGTGTGTGTGTGTGTGTGTGTGTGTGTGTAGCGTTCAAGGGGAATTGAAGTGTGGAGTTGGCATGCCCAAGGGCACAATCCCCAGGTGTAGCATTTTTTCTCACATTAAGCTGCTCCTTTCTGAGGGTTGCCCAAGTGAGGCTTGGCTTGCCCAGGAGCTTCAGCCACCAGCTAGAGAGGTCATGCCAGAAGCCCAAACTTTGGTGCAGCTATAGAAAGGGTCTGGCATGTCATGTTGTGTCATCCAGCACTTTATCAGATACAGTGCCTAGACCTGAGGGGAACTGAAATGGGAGCTTAATTTACATCTGCAGGTGTGTAGGGCAGTAGAGGTCTCCGAGGAGTAATAAAACAAACATGCATGAATGTGAGACAATTTGAAAATGGCCTGGAGAAGGTGGGGTTTGCTTTGTAATTCCAATCAGATTTTAGAGGTGTATTGGAAGGGAAGTTTAAATTAAAAGAAGAAGAGATATTGACGGGTTTGAACTGACAGCACAGTATATGCTACATCTTAAACATATAGGATTGGAGGGCTATTATAAGGGGCTGAAGGGGATATTAAAATAGAAAGTGGGGAGACCAGAAAGGAGTTTGAAGAAGATTAAAACAGGGAAGAAGAAAAGTGTCTGTAAAACAGGTGATGTCATCTGTGCTTTTGTCTTGCCTGAGTTGTCCGGGATATTTGTGTTTGAACAAGAACTTGCTCTGGGACGTTGTCACTGTGGGTGATACCTTATACCTGCTGCAATGGGAATGATTCCAACATTGAGTAACTGGGGAAGTTGGGCTTGGAAATGTGTGGATGGAGGAACCAATTTTTAAACAATACAGTCCTTGATAATTTGCAGAAGTGGAAATGAAACATATCTGCTAAAAACACATAAGAGCGGGGTTGTATTAGGTCTGGTGTGTTTTAAAACTTTCTTCAATCCCTCTTTAAGGCCAAGAAACATAAGAACTTTCACCTTGATGAGCTGAGAATCAGTGAGCAATATCTCTCCTCTGTCTTATAAATAGGATTGGGTCTCAGCAAAAACAGCAGATCCAGACTTCGGGGGAAGTTCACATCCCGATCTGGATCCATACTTCAGGCCTGTCACTATAGTGGGCCAAACCAGACCACAGAATTTAAATTACCCTGCCCCTCCCCCACAAATTTGTGGAAGTTTGGATTCAGGTCCAAATACAGATCTGAATTGTGACTTGGGACCATATTGGCTTATATCAGCTTTAGTGTGTGTGTGCATATGCGTGTGCGTGTGTTGGGGTGGAGAAGCCTTACTGAACACTTGTGTAGCATGCATGGACAAAGTGGTTCTTGTTTTTGTTCAATAAACTGAGTGAAGGAAATTGTGCATCACAAATTGACTGTAAATTTTTGCCTTCCCCAGTGGAGTATAAAAATGCCAAGAGCAACACCTCAAATTCTCCTCTGGTTCCTGTGATAACGAGAACCTTCTGCTAAAACAACAAGGAGAAAAAAACCTGTAACATGACGTTTTATTATAAAATTGAAATTGTTCTGTGATACTAGTACATAAATCTCTTTCCAAACTGCCTGTTCTCTGAATTTCTTGCTGTTCTTGGACCTGTGGTGAGCATGCCA
Organism: Emys orbicularis; assembly: GCF_028017835.1. Taxonomy (NCBI): domain Eukaryota; kingdom Metazoa; phylum Chordata; order Testudines; family Emydidae; genus Emys; species Emys orbicularis. The sequence goes on along the minus strand of NC_088689.1, from coordinate 44,630,094 downwards.
GAGCCAGTGAAAGTCAGTGATAGCTCCCCAAGCAGGGCCCCCACAAATCCCAAGTGCTGGAAAGTCTGGGAAGACACAGCTATGGTTTTAACTGGTGTATTGATTAAATACAACTGACTAGCTCAGGGGATTGGAATAGCAAGCCCGTCACTCAGATGGAGTCTAAGAGTCTCACAGATAAAGAGCTGAGCCTGAATCTCACTGAGACTGCCCAGTGACCCAGGCTAGCTTTGTGGGATGGTGCCCTATCATCATGTTGTATTGCATTGTGCTGATGTTTTGGCAGGCTGCTTTGCTTAGGCTGAAGTTCTCAGTCACCCCTTCTAAAACTGAAGCCATCTTTAACTGCAGAGCTTTGGCATTAACTGAAATTTGTTAACTTCTGATGGTCATTTGGTGGCCTATATAAAATGATGTGATGATCTCAGCTCAGTTCCTGATGAACAGCTGTGTAACTTCATAGTAAATGGCACTTATGCTGAGAATTTCAGCATAGAGATCAAGGACTGAATGGCATTCTGAGACTGAACCATGCACCCCTGGAGGGAATCCCTCCAAAGACAACCTGAGGAATATTGGCAGGTTAGTGCTGGGGTGCGGGGTTTACATGGAGAGTGGGCTAACTGGGGAAGCCAAGTCATTACATTGTGTAGAGATGGCAGGGGCTGACTGGCTTCCTGTATCCCCCTCGAACCCAAGTCAATCTCCCCAGTGGAAAACCAGCATAGGGGACTGATCCCATGGGTTTCTGTGGGGTTTCTTCCTGTCTGCATCACCAGCTCTTCCTCCACAGGGAGGCAGAGCATCTGAGAGGGACTCTGACAGAGATGGGGCTTCAACGCTGGGGGCCCCCCATTGTGAGCTCGAGTGACGGAACTAATCCTGTTAGTAAATCATTCCTGCTCTTTCCACAGAAGAGAAGCTCCTTGTGAAAAGAAACAATAAGGGTGAGCATAAGGGATTTGGGTGCTTCTACAAGGGACGTGTTAATCACCAGACCTAATCTCCTAAACGACTGTGTTCCCGTGTCAGGTTGAATTTGAAGCCTGGATGCTCAGAGTAAGTTTGAGGGCTAGTGCAGTAGACTCCATTCAGGCAGGAACTTAATGTATCCTAAAAACTGATTAATTGAAATGAATTAAACCCTGTTAATACCTGCTCCAGCCTGGTTCTTTTGTTACTGTTCCATACCAGCTCCAGTCCTAAACTTCTCACAGTACTAGGCTGCTATGTCATTTTTAACATAAGGTAATTTGTCTCCTATACCTCAACAGGCTGAAGGTTGCATTGCAGCTGAGGATGCTGTGTTTTGTAACCTGGACACGCATCCTTCCCCAGCATCCCAGAATTATGTTAAGGGATACTATGCTAGTGGAGGTACTGTCCGTTTTAACCAGGCTATTCTCTGCATTCCAATGTCTCAGTCAAGTGCTACGAAACATTATGTAGCTGATGTTGTTTAATGAACCATATTGTACATTAACACAGTTTTAAGAGATACTGGGCTTGTAGCAGGCAGATTGAGTGTGACAATTTTGTGATAATTTACATGGGTAAGCATTTGTGAAAGACAAGAGGCAAGTTCCTAGACCAAGGTCAGAGCTTCTTAACACCTTCAACAGAAGAAAAAGGCCATGACTTGCATTGGCTTGGGTTGGTACAAAATCAGTAGAGAAATATCTTTTAGGATCTTTCAATGTTGGAGATTTATTTTGATTCATATAGAGTACAATAACAAAGGGGTTGTTGGCCATGCCAGTCTTAAATCCTGGAAAACTAAGACTAGGTAAGTGGATGATGGTGAATGTGCATGCCAGGGGAATGTGTCTGTGTATTTGTGCATGTGTGTTAAGCACACGCCGGGTATGTGTCCTGTTTTACAGGATTGTATTCATGCATGCCTCGTATGTGCTAATTTTACATGTCTTCTGCAGGGTCACTCAGCTATTTCCCATATGTGGATGTATGTCAGTCATGCATGTCTCTGCTGGTGCTGGCCAGACACATATGCCTTCATGTTGGAGCTCTCGGCACCAATTTCGAACGTATTAATATAAGTAATTAATATGCAATTAATTAGTTGATTAATTAACATAACTCTGTTAAGCTTTAACTCTAAGTAGACCTGAAACACTCAGGGGAGAGGTGGGAGGGATGGAGGGTTTTGACTGGAATTTTGGAATTTGCACCCTTCTCACATAAGGACTCCTTTTCTGCTGGATCTTTTAGCTGAGCTTTCTCTTTTGGGGTGTTCTTATAAACACATTCATTCAGCCATGGCCTTCAGCTTCCTTTTCAGCTTCCCAGCTACTCTGTGTAGTTTGGAGGGTTGCTATTTCTCAGATGGTTAAGGGATGGGCTGAGAAGCGTAATGGATGTGGGTAACAGAGGAAGCAAGCCAGCCCTGTGGGACGGGAGCTGCGCTTATGGAGCAGCGTGGGGTATTGTCAGGGAAGCCTCCAGTTGCAGCTGCCTGCTGCAGTGTGAATAGTTTCACAGCTCACCGAAGAGACGACTGAATTTAATTCAAGATGAATGGGCGCCTCCCCAATATAGATGACATTTTCATTGCAAACTAACAAAGGGAGAAATCCAATTACATCACAAAGGGGCTCCCTAATAGGCCATGCAGCCTGTGTGTGTGGTGCGGCTAGAGGCTTCTGCGCCACAACAATCCGTTGCAGAGGGAAGCCATGCAAGCCATCCATCAGCCACACAAAGCAGGGGGAGAGAAACACTCACCCAACCTTTTTGTGTGTGGGACTAAAAGAGCATCATTTGAAAGTCCAAGAGACACAGAGATTGAGTGAGCAGCCTTTAGCGGGGAAGGGGTTTAGAGTGTCCTTTCCAACCAAGCAGTTCATGTGCGTGCAAGTGTGTTTACATTTTAACCCCTGTTTTGTGAGTCCTTAAATGTGGGGTTCAGGAATCCAGGCTCTAAAACTCTTCCCCCCTCCTTTTGCTCTTAAGTTTCTTCCCTCCCTTCTCCGTCTCAATCAAGCAACTGGAGTCCTGGTGTCAGCAGCCAGGACTGAACTGAAGTCCAAGGAGCTGCATCTATTTATGCCATGGTTGCATTTGGCCTTTTGTTTCTTTCTTCTCCTTCCTTCACCCTTTCCCCCCTTTTTCCCTTTCAGTCTTTCCCCCCTGAGAATCTCTCATTTATGCTATTTTATTTGAGTTGTTATACTGCACCCATCACCCTCTTATATACTCCCCCTCCTCCACTGTTCCCCAACCTTGCAACAAAATCCATAAATCCTCATTCAGTTTTTGTTAGCAGGTAAAAAATACCTGGTACTAGGTCACTGAAATAAAAGGATGAATGCAACTTGAGAGAGAGGGGAAGTCTGGCTGTTGCACAAAGACTCTAATTGCAACACCTGTAACCTGCTTTTGTCGACAGGTAATGAAAGACTTTACATGCATCTTGGAAGTTGATTGGTATGTAAAGTCCCAGGATAAAAACAAGAATTTTTCTATGAGCTGGGGACATATCAGTTGGAAGTGACAGAGGAGGAGAAAGACTTGGGTGTATTGGTTGACCACAGGATGACTATGAGCTGCCAATGTGATGCAGCTGTGAAAAAGGCTAATGCAGTCCTAGGATGCATCAGGTGAAGTATTTCCAGCAGAGATAGGGAAGTGTTATTACCATTATACAAAGCACTGATGAGACCCCATCTGGAATACTGTGTGCAATTCTGGTCTCCCATGTTTAAGAAAGATGAATTCAAACTGGAAAAGGTGTAGAGAAGGGCTACTAGGATGATAAGAGAAATGGAAAGCCTACCTTACAAGTGGAGATTCAAGGAGCTTGTCTTGTTTAGTCTGACCAAATGAAGGCAGAGGGTAGACTTGATTGCTCTCTATACATACATCAGAGGGATAAATACCAGGCAGGGAGAGGAGTTATTTAAGTTAAGCACCACAAGAACAAATGGATATAAACTGGTCATCAACAAGTTTAGGCTTGAAATTAGATGAAGGTTTCTAACCATCAGAGGAGTGAAGTTCTGGAACAGCTTTCTAAGGGGAGCAATGGGGACAACAAAACCTAACTGGCTTCAAGACTGAGCTTGATAAGTTTATGGAGAGGATGGTATGATGAGACTGCCTACAATGGCATGTGGCCCATCTGCGACTGCTAGTAGCAAATATCCTCAATGGCTGGTGATGGGGCACTAAATTGGGAGGGCTCTGAGTCACTACAGTGAATTCTTTCCCAGGTGTCTGGCTGATGGGTCTTGACAACATGCTCATGGTCTCCATAATTGGGGTCAGGAAGGAATCTCCCCCCAGGTAGAGACCCTATGTGTTTCTTTTACCTTCCTCTGCAGCATGGGGCACAGGTCACTAGCAGGTTTAAACTAGAGTAAATGGTAGAGTAAATTCTCAGTAACTTGAAGTCTTTAGATCATGAGTTGAGGATTTCAGTAGCTCAGCCAGAGGTTGTGGGTCTATTACAGGAATGGGTGGGTGAGGTTTTGTGGCCTGCAATGTGCAGGAGGTCAGACTAGATGATCACAATGGTCCCTTCTGACCTTAAAATCTATGAGGCTATGTCAGATTGAACACGCCTAGGTAGAAGCATTTTTTTCTCTTTAATAAACAAAAAGGGAAAATTTGCTGCTCATAGAAGTGAGGGACAAAGCTTAGTGCAGTAGGTATTGTGTAAGCTTACCCTGCCCTCAATTCTTGCCAATGCATCTCAGTCCTTACCTGCAATGACTTCTACTATTGTAAACCTGAGCACAGACTGCCAATCCTACTGAGTGGTGTAATGAGGTTTTGTCAAAACAGAACCATTTGCTGTAGGGTGTGGATTTGATGATTTCCCCCTGAACATCATTAAATTAAAATATTAAAATTAAATAAATAAAAGCATTAAAATAGGAATATTAAAACATCACTGGAGATCTGTGGATTTTCCACAGAATTCTTTAAAATCGTTGGCCTTCTGGATGCATAGGGATGGTCGAATTGGGGACACCTTTGGCTTGAGCCTAGTAGAAGGAGAGTGGAAACCAGAACTGGATATTTGTGGAGAAGAGATGGGGAAATCAGCATTCTTCTCTCTGAATTTGGGACAGATCTGACTACACAATCCAGATCCAGTTCAGATGCTTCCTATAAAACCAAACAGTGAATTTTTGGTTAGTGTTTTGATACCTAGCATCAGTTCTGAATCTGTGCCATGTGAAATGCGATGTGAGTTACAGATGGAAAAGATCTGTTCAATGATCTAGTCTACCCTCTTTTTCCAAAAATCCTCCAAGAGAAAGGGTAAAATTTTCAAAAGCTCCTAAGTGACTTAGAAGCCTTAGTCCCATTGACTTTCAGTGAGAGTTATACCCCTAAGTGCCCAAGTAATTTTGGAAAACAGGATTCAGTCTCCTAAATCACTTAGGCACTTTTGAAAAATTTACCCATGGTGTATCAGATTGTAAATCGATACTGCACTTGCTCACTCACCAGGCCAGAAAGGAATGCAGAGAAAATGAAAAAATCTGGTTCTGACTTGATTCTGGCCATGGGAGATGGGTACAGAGTGGTCACGTGACTTTGGTAACCAGGGAGAAAAGGAGCACTCCTGAGTCATTTCTTCTTTGTGGGTCAAGAGTCAGGGAAAGAGAAACAGAACAGTAAGGACTGAGGCCCAGATCCTCAAAGGGATTTAGGGGCCTAACTACCTCTCGGGGGAGAAGATGAGAGAACAAACACCACATGACTGATGTGTAGTCACATTGCTTAGCATACTTCTGGAAGGCACTCAGCAACTATGGTGATAGGGTTGCCAGCAGAAATATGGGGCAGACCTCAGATGTTCCCAGTCTTGACTTGAGCCTCTGGGGGAGAGTCCTTTCTCTGCCCCTTTCCTTGCAAGGGGTTCTCTCTCTTCAGAACCCAGGTCTGTGGTGCCTGTTCAGGTTCTGTGTGGGTGCTGGGAGCTGAGTCGGAGGCTGACGTTGATGGTCTCCGCCTGCGGCAGTGCTGTGCACTGCCAAGGATCAGGGCTGAAAGAAGGGGTGTGGCCTGGAGGAAGACAGCCATTGAAGGAGGCTTTGCTGCTACCACCAGGGGCACCATTAAAGATTTCAATGGGAGGGGCAACTTTCAGAGGGGCTGCCAGGCCAAATTTGAGTGGCATTGCCATCCTGCGCGCCAGGTCAAGTTGCCAACTTTACAAAGTGAAGTGTCAGAGCACGGCTCCGTCCTGGATTTCAGACTCCAGCATGATTACCCAGACTGCTCCAGCAGCACTACACTCTTGGTTGGAATATGGGATACAAGGCGTCCCACCCTGATTTAGTATGGAACAGGCAATTTTTTATTTAAATAAGGGACGTCCATTGTAATATGGGACTTGGCAACCCTGTATGAGCGCAATATAAGAACCTATATATACTAGAACAGAACTCCCACTGATTTCTGATTCACTGTCCTTTGGAGCATGATGAACTCAATGTGATGGGATGGCTGGCAGGAAATATTGAGTCAGAGTGCCATCTGGTGGATCATGGAGATGTCAGTACATTTTATGCAATTTGTTGTATAATTTGAATGAAATAGTTGCAAAAATGCGACTATTCCGTCCCTTTAAAATAGGTTTTATATAGAGCTGCATCTCCTTCTTCTCATCCCATCAACTGAGATCAAGTCATTGTGCAAGTATATGCCATCTTCCTCTGTCCAAAGTGGCAATAAGATCCATTTCCTTACCATCGTCTTTGATGCAATCCATCCATCACTTCCTTGGTTTTATTCAGATCTCTTTCCTGCCACCCTCTCCTGCCATGCTATCATCACCAGGTCCTCTTCAGGTACCCGAACCACTGGAGTTATGTTTCATGGATTTTGTCAGCCACATCTCAGACTTTGACCTCCATCCTAATACTTTTATTATGATAGCTGTCTCTTAGTGCATCTCCTATTATGGCACAAAGACATCTCAAACACCTATAGGCCTTGAGCCTGCTGTCTCTATTACCCCTGGTTCTGCTCCATACAGCTTTGTGGGGAGCACCACTGTTCTATAGAGTTGGCTTTTAGTTAGGGTGACCAGACAGCAAGTGTGAAAAATCGGGACAGGGGTGGGGGGGTAATAGGCACCTATATAAGACAAAGCCCCAAATATCGGGACTGTCCCTATAAAATCGAGACATCTGGTTCCCCTACTTTTAGTGACATATGTTGTCTGAGATCTTATTCCACAGTCTTTCAGCATGCTTCAAGCTGGATTGTATCTCACAATCTCTTGAACTGGTCAGTCTGGTTTAGTCTCACTCATTAGTCTCTATGTTCACTTTCCTTGTGACACCTCTACAGACCCACATGACCTCAGTCTTTCAGACCTTTCAACCCACTCCAATTTAGTCGGTAATCCTCTACACCTTCTTTTGAGGATGCCATATTGCTATGTCATATGCATATAGGAGGTCTCACTTTTTCCCATTGGGATCTTTCTGCTGACATAGTCGATGAATATGAGACACAGCTGTGGATTTAGGGCCAACCTCTCGTGCAGTCTGACTTTCACTTCAAAGTGAGCCCTATTGCATTGTTACACAGAAATGCTGTGCAGCGTACAGACCATATTAGAATGTATAGAATATATTCATTTCCTTCAAAGGAGGGCAGGGAGTGATTTCTTACATTGTGGTTATCGGTAATCTCTTCATCTGTTTGTAATCTAATCTAATTCTAATGCACCCATCCCTCTGCTAGCTGGGTACAAAGACCAAAGTGAACAGAAGCACATTCTGCGCCCAGAAAGGACACCTATCCTCCACAACTCCTATTTCTGTTACTAAGTCGGAGAATTTTATTTTCCCAGGAGAAACACTGCTGAGATAGTCTTTTCTAAGGCATCTATATGTGACCCTGAAACATGCTCCTCAGCGCTGCACTATTACACTTACAGACTTGTGCCTGAGAACTGGTTGAAGCGAGCAGTGGATATTGTATGATTATTTTTATATCACCTGCCCCTTTCTGGAATGCTCTTGCTAACAAGGATTGCATTACTGGCTCAGATATGAGGTATTAGCAGCTATGTGTGATGATGGTCCATTGGCTGGGACACTGGCCTAGGAGTTGGGAGACCTGAGTTTTATTCCCTGCTTTGCCACAGACTTCCAGTGTGACTCTTGGCAAGTCACTTAGCAGCTCTGTGCCTCAGTTCCCTATCTGTAAAATAGGGATAATAGCACTGCCCTAACTCACAGGGGTGTTATGAGGATAAATACATTAAAGATTGTGAGGTAAAGAGGGTGGATGAGCATGCATTTTCCATTTACTACCAATAGGTGGTGCTGGCCTCCCAGCTGCTGACTTGTGTTTGTTCAGTGAAGGCGCAATTTCAGAGGTGACATTCATAAATGAAGCAGAATGACAAATGGGTCTCTCTTACGATCATACAATCCTGCATAGAATAAGCCTCCCTTGGCTCCTTGGAACCTGCAGTCCAGTGAGCAATTAAAATAATTTGTCAACCTCCTTCTTGCTGTGGTTTTGCTGTTGAAAAGTGATGGTTTATGGCACCAGGATGGGGGTCCAGTGTCAGGCTGGTAAGAAGATTCCATCCTGCTTCAATACCAGTTTAGTGATCAAAAGATCATTGTAAAGCAAGAATAAAGTTCGTCTGCTGGCTTGTTTCTGTGACTTAGGCTCCCTGAGGAGTTTCAGTGCATGCCTTCCAGCTGCCTCTCTGAGTGGGACTGAGGCAAAGAGGGGTAAGGTGCTACCGTCTCTCTAAGGGTGTGAGCTGAGCCAGGAGTGGCAGCCTCAGCCTCTTCTTCTGACTGGAGTATGAGCAATGCCCCAACACTAACCTTGCTGATCTCTGTGATGAGGGATGATGGCTGCAAAATGCAGTGCTTTTGGGAGATTCTGCAGGGGCTAAACCACCTAGTTATCACTGAAAAGTAAGATACAGGTTGAACCATACAGACGGACCTGAGCATGCAGGTCTGAACTTCGCCAAAGATTTTCTCCATTCTTCTCTCTTGTCTTGACATCCATTCTTCTGTGTTTCTTGTGCTTTCTTCCATTTCCCTTGTTTTCCGGGATGAGGCAGTAGAAGACATGTCATAAGGTATTTCCATGTGAGCAGAGGTGGAAACTAGGCACAATTGACTGGTCATGAGCCTCAGCCCAAACCTTGAACTGAAACAAACCCAGGCCCAGAGCCTTTTCATGGGAGGTTTCAAATGGCTTCCTCTCCCACCGATCCTTGCCTCCTTTGGTGAAATCTGTCTGGAGGTCTCAGCATGTCTGGCTGACTCTGCAGGGCTGGCTTCAAATCATTCTCGCATGTGAGGCAGGGGGTGGCATGACAATGAATTACAGGGTGCCTCTGGTCCAGGGCAGCCCTAGTACACTGGATATTTGCATAAAGCAATTGGCTAGCAGGGAGACAGCAAGACCTGCACCCCTTTTCCCCTCAATGAACTATCAGCAAGGTCTGCTAAGAGGGTGAGAAGAAGGTAATGGGAAGCAAAGGATAGACTTGGGGAAGGTAAAAGAAACTCATTAGACTTAGAGGAAGGATGGAGCTGGATGAGACTTGGAGAATAAAGGAGATAAAAGAGAAGCATTACAACTGAGCAGCATAAATAAATGAGGGTATGTCTACACTGCAGCTGGGAGCGTGTTTCCCAGTGTAGTAGACAGCCAGGTGGTAGCGCTGCTGGAGCTGCGGCACTAAAAGTACCAGTGTGGGTGAAGCGTCTCAAGCTAGCCCCCCGAATACACACACAGGGGTGGGGGTGAGGGCTTCTATGTGGGCCGCTAGCCTGAGCCGCTGCCTCTGCTGCTGCAGCCATGCTACTATTTGAAACACACTAGCTTGAGCAGAGTACGTGCATGTCCGGCTATCTGCACTGGGAAGGATGCTCCCAGCTGCTGTGTAGACATACCTATAGAGTGCAACCCCCCTGCATCAGAGACAGATCTTACTCTCTTTCTCCAGCATCCTGCACGCCAAGGCGGTATAGATAGTAAGAAATAAATAATTCAATTGGACTTGGAATCCTTCTTTAGTTCACCTATCATCTGTGAAAACAGATGATGCTGTTCTCCTCCATGGTCATCCAAACATCCAGATCAGATCATTATTATTTCCTGCTTATATTATGGATGCACCCAGAGGCACTAGTCAGTATCAAAGCTGCACTGGGCCAGGCAAACACACATGAAGACGGGAGTGTCTGCCCTGAAGAGTTTACATTCTACAAAAATGAGCTGACTATCCTTAAGGGTCAAGTCAAATTTTCCTTGACCCCTCCATGGTATGGGAGAGACATAAAACACCCCTAGCGGGCTGCTTCTGGATGGGACAATGACAATCTTTTTTCTTTATTCTACACAAATTTTTGTTTGCCTCGTGATATGGAATGATGAAACTGCCGGAAGAACGATTCTGGACCACTTCCCAATGTTTCCTTAGACCATTTATGAGCTACATGTCACAGGCTGTCAGCATAACCCATGCGGTTTGTGTATCCACATCTAATGGCTGGTCCACAAATGATATCTAAAGGATACTTTTAGCAGACACTGTAGAGCTGATGCTTTTAGTTTTTGTGGGATCAGGTTCAATCTGTAGTAATGGCCATTACAGCAATCCAGAATGCAGTACTAATCACACATTTCTCAAGCCAACAGTTTATGCTCCATCAGAGGTGCTGGCCAGATATATGATATTAAAGCTACAGGGCTGGAGTCTCCTACTTATGGCAGTGTAAATCAGCTGTATCTCACCTGAAGTCAGGGGAGTCACACCTAGTAGAACTGGTGTCAACCAGGGGAGAAGCTGGTTCACTGTGTCTTCACTGCACAAGTGTGACTACTTTGTTAATGGGCAGTAACTTGTAGAGGTTGCTCCCCCCTTTCACTCTTAACGATCAAGCCACGGCTGTTGTATATGTTGGCATGACAAGACAGAGGTCATGTGATACCGTCTGCCAAGCAGGATGCAGGCTTTATTTGTCATAGTTAATAATACCAGGAAATGAGAAAGGGGAGCTAACCATAAAGTGGGGTCTCAGTGGGCAATTCAGTGACACAACCGGCCCTTTGTTCTTAGCGTCTCAAACCATCAGTGCTGTTTCAAGAAGGTAAACACACTGTTTCAGTTATCCACCCTCTTCCCAGCACAGTCCTGGAATAAATGAACACCAGAGAGTTTCTCCCAAATGCCTCATCCCCGCCACATCTGCTGATACTAATTGGGATTATTATAGGAAGGCTGTTGTTTTGATGTGGTTTCCATGACAATGGTGCCTCTCTTTTGGCTTGGAGGTCCCCAGCCTGGGCAGGTTGCCGCAGGACCCTCACTTCATTTGTAAGTGAGTTGTAGGGTTGCTCTTGGGGAATTCCTCCTGGTACAGATGATATTTTTCCATCAGACCCTAATTATTAGTTGACCTTTGGAGGAAATAATTAAGTATGAAAAATTATGTTATTTTCTTCCCATTGCCCATATGGGTCTCTTGGAAACCCCTTCTTCCTGTACATCATATATTTATTATAGTGACAAATCCCTGACAATTTTGAGCTAGTCCATTCACTATGATATGCCCTGTACTGTATTTTCCATGTATTTAGCCAAATATATATGTCATCAATAGTGATGGGTGCATACTGTGAAAAAGTATTTACAAATAGTAGTCTGACTGAAAACCACAAATTAATTTCCCTGGGATTCAAGGGCCAGTCTTTTATCTGCTTGTGGCGGTGTATGCACACCCCATCTCCTGTCGGGGTGGATAGTGGGTGTGCTGACACCATGGTTACAGGCTACCAGACTGTCTGGGGCCTCACCACAATGAGATCCAATAGTCAGAGGCCATACAGCGGCCCCCAGCATTGCCTAGTGGCCGGAATCCATACAACGCCCGCCCCAGGCACAGGGCAGCATGGCCTAGCAGCCAGAGTCCATACAGCAGCCCTGAGCACAGGGCAGCGTGGCTTAGTGGCCGGAGTCCATACAGCACCCCCGGGCATAGGGCAGGATGGCCTAGTGGCCGGAGTCTATACAGCACCCCCGGGCACAGGACAGGGTGGCCTAGGGGCCGGAGTCCATACAGCGCCCCCGGGCACAGGGCAGGATGGCCTAGCAGCCGGAGTCCATAGAGCCACCCCCGGGCACAGGGTAGTGCAGCCTAGTGGCTGGAGTCCATACAGCAGCCCCTGGGCACAGGGCAGCATGGCCTAGTGGCCGGAGTCCATACAGCAGCTCCCGGGCACAGGGCAGCATGGGCTAGTGGCCAGTGTCTCTACAGCTGCCCCCAGACAGAGGGCAGCATGGCCTAGCAGCTGAAGTGCATAGAGTGCCCCCCCCCCCAGGCAGAGGGCAGCATGGCCTAGTGGCAGGAGTCCATACAGTGGCCCCCGGGCACAGGGCAGTGTGGTCTAGTGGCCAGTGTCCATACAGCAGCCTCCCAGCCACAGGGCAGCATGGCCTAGCAGCCGGGGTCCCAGAGCCTGGGGGTCCAACCTGAGCCGGAATATCTACACTGCAGTTAAACAGCCCTGTAGCCTGAGCCCCAGGAGCCAGAGTCAGCTGACACGGGCCAGCCATGGTTGTTTAATTGCAGTGTAGACATATCCTAAGTGACAGCAGGAGAAATTCTCTGCTGGTGTATATGGGGTAACACGCCAGTGAAGTCAATTCAGCTACAACCACTTACACTAGCAGAGCATTTGGCCCATGATTTAAGTAAGTTTTTAAACTACTAAGCCAGGGTTCTGATTCCAAAACTGTTTATTGTCTCAGGAACAAGGTGAGGAAAGGTGTGGCTTGATTTTTCCTGCAAGAGGTTCATGCAACAATTGGATTGCTTTTATCCTGACGTTACCAGCCACTTGAAAGGAGGACTAAGAGCATTAGGCACTCTTCCATTTCACCAATTAAATATCTTTGATACTGTACATTTCATCCCAAAGCACTTTGCAAAGTCCACACTGCATACATAGGTATCACTTCACCTACCACTGAAATGTAGCAGGGTGGAGGGCAACAAAAAAGAGTGATGGGAAATTATGGCCAAGAAACCAGGACAAACTTCTGCTTGTACAAAAAGTGCTAACTGATCTTTATTGTACATACAAGGCGGGACAGGATCTCATTTTCTAAAGTCTTTTATGAAAGATCCACACCCACGGAAAACTAGATAGAACTAAGATACCTTGGAAGGAGCAAGGGTTGAGTAGGCCCTGTCTGGATTTGATCCTGAAGTTACTGGGAGTCTAGGTATTTCAAACCTAATGTTTAAGTCATTAAACTCTCCTCTATTAGACAGAGTAATGATAAATTACAAGAGAACACAAACTGAATCTAAGAAAGAACCTGGAACTCAGGGCATTCAGTTAAGAGAAGCCCCTTTACACAGAGGGCCATTAATATATAGAGCAGATACTAGCAAAGGCAGCAGTACAAGCCCTAAGCAGAACCACATTCAATAGATTCAGACAAGCCCTTAGAAGGAAAAATATATCACAGGGAAGGTAAAATGTTAGACAGCTAACTGGAAAGACATGAATTAGTCTGGTTACATGGCTCCTTGCCCTCTAAAACAATGCAAGTTCTATATCAAGCATTTGTTCTGCCAAAAGATGGCCAAAATTGGGATTAGAGATTTTAACGTGGATTTTCTGATGTCCTAGAATCCCAAATGGATCAGCTGGGAATTATTAAGCCGCTCCCAGTGACCCATCCCTTCCCCTTGGCAATGATGAAAAAAGTATTTCCCTGTTCCCCTTCTCCGCTGTCATAGAAATCCTGCAAAGCCATAGTAAGATGGAGGCCAATGTGTGACTAAGCTTTGACAATGTCCAGGACTGGCCAGGCTGTTTCCCTGCAGGTACTGCTGTGACACTCGCAGACCAGGCGCCAGCTCATGGCAAGGTCCCCATGTTTCAAATGAATAGGCCATGAAAAACGCGTCACGGGCTGTGAAATCTGGTCTTTGGTCTTTTGTGTGCTTTTACCCTATACTATACAGATTTCATGGGAGAGACCAGTGTTTCTCAAATTGGGGGTCCTGACCCAAAAGGGTCAGGGGGTTTCAAGGTTATTTTAGGCGGGGGGTCACAGTATTGCCACCCTTACTTCTGCGCTGCCTTCAGAGCTGGGCGGCTGGGGAGCCGCAGCTGCTGGCCGGGCACTCAGCTCTGAAGGCAGCGCCCCGCCAGCAGCGGTGCAGAAGTAAGGGTGGCAATACCATACCATGCCACCCTTAATTCTGCACTGCTGCTGGCAGCAGCACTGCCTTCAGAGCTGGGATCCTGGCCAGCAGCTGCCCCTATCCAGCTGTCCAGCTCTGTAGGCAGTGCCACCGCCAGCAGGAGCGCAGAAGTAAGAGTAGCAGTACCGCAACCCCCTCTACAATAATCTTGCAACCTGCCCCCACAACTCCTTTTTGGGTCAGGATCCCTACAATCACAACATGGTGAAGTTTCAGATTTAAATAGCTGAAATGATGAAATTTATGATTTTAAAACCCCATGTCCGTAAAATTGACCAAAATGGACCGTGACTATGGAAGGGCCCTACAAATGAACACTGATGGATACATAGCTGGAATCTGTCTGGCTCACTTGTGGGTTAATATTGATAAGATAGATACATTAGAACCTCAAGGATACGAACACTAATGTTATGGACTGACTGGTCAACTGGACACCATGGGGAGCCAGAAGTAACCAATCAGGCAACAGCAGAGACAAAAAAAAAAGCAAAGACTGTACTATGCCTGTATTGCATCTTAAAGGTAGGCACATCTGGGCTGCCTGTCCCCATCCCTACCCTCTACTCACCATGGCGCAGGACAGACACTTACAGGTGGTGAACCCTGTTTTCCCCTCTCCCTCCCCTCTGTCTGGGATGGGGACAAGCTTGCAAGCTCAGAGCCTAGGAAAGAAACTTCCCGAGCTGCTACTGAAACCTGGCCTGGAGTGTAAGCTGCTGGAGCCAGAGCCTGAGCTCCTGCCTGCATGCTGCGCTCTGGAGCAGCTGCTCAGTTTTAAAGGGCCACAGCCTGCACCATGCGCCCACTGAGACTGCAGCGCCCCCACAGTGCCTCACTCATCACCCTTGCAGCCAGGGGCTAGAACCAGCTGCCTGTCCCCGCCCCCACTCGCTGGGCATCCACTGCAGAGCTGTGAGTCCCCGCTCCGAGCAGTCTGCCCTGAGGAGCATCCCATAACGGCTTGTTCAGAGTTACGAACATTTCAGAATTATGAACAATCTCCAGTCCTGAGGTGTCCGTAACTCTGAGGTTCTACTGTATTAGAATTATGAGAAAGTGTTTTGGGTTTAGACTCTATTGAATGCTTGTGAGTTGCTGCATGCAGTAATTTTACTTGTAATATCTGTGTTCCATACTGTAATGCAGTGGTTCTCAGCCAGAGGTACATGTACCCCTGGGGGTACACAGAGGCCTTCTAGGGGGTACATCTACTCATCTAGATATTTGCCTAGTTTTACAACAGGCTACATAAAAAGCACTAGCGAAGTCAGTACAAACTAAAATTTCATACAGACAATGACTTGTTTACACTGTTCTATATACTATGCACTGAAATGTAAGTACAATATTTATATTCCAATTGATTTAGTTTGTAATTATATGGTAAAAATGAGAAAGTCAGCAGTTTTTCACTAATAGTGTGCAGTGACACTTTTGTATTTCTATGTCTGATTTTGTAAGCAAATCGTTTTTAAGTGAGGTGAAACGTGGGGTACACAAGACAAATCAGACTCCCAAAAGGGATCCAGTAGTCTGGAAAGGTTGAGATCTGCTGCTGTAATGTAATATATGAGTGGATGTAGTGTGAGCCTCTGTGACTCTGAATTGCCACACAGGCAACGGCGCCAGAACCGGGGGGACCAGGGCGCTTTGCTCGCCACAGGGGCCATATCCCACACTTTTTAACGTGGGCATACTTTGGGGGGCCACCCCCCCAAACTGCAAGCCTTGGATAGGCACAGAGCGGTGCTGGCAGGGGAACTGATCACCATTAGCAACACTGCCCTTTACCCCCAGACTATGTCCATGTTAAAAAGTGGGGTGTAGGTGCCCCCCCACATTTCTACAAATGTTCCACTGCCTTTGCACACAGGAGTGGGACGTTAATTAGTGTGAGGAGCTGCTTTTCTGCAGAAATTGTTACGCCCCTCCTGAAAGAGGAGACCCATCAATACCCAACGGGGTGTTTGCCTAGGAGCAGGATTTTATAATTGTACTATGAGAATTAATGTATGATTTGATTTCATCCTGCAAGCCACCCTTTTTGAATAGCAGAAAGGAATGACAGACCAGAACAATCCTTATGACTGATTATAGTCACCCTTTTGTTTTAGGATAAGTTATAATGTCTACTATGGTTTCCTATATGTATTACAAATTAGGCACTCTAGTTAAATATACATTTCTTTGTTTTAAGGTTTAGAAAGTAAGAGACAGGATCTTGTATTGTGTCTATGTTAAGGAGATTAGAGGAACATTGAAGGCCTGGGCCCCAATGTAAATTGTTTTGATTATAAGAATTAGGAAGGCTTAATTTACAATGCCTTTTCTTACTCAGCATAAAAACTGCTGTATACCTTTAACTGTAAAAGATTGTTTGTGTGAATGAGGAATGTATGCATCAGGAAAAGATAAGGTGTGAAGGCCACTGTTATAGCCAAATGGTCAAGGAAAAAGTGGAGAGACTTAACGACACCATCAACGCGCATCCATAATGAAGGAAGGGCAGATTGACGACCCTGAGGTAAGGCTGGCACCCCTAAGCACAAAACAAATTAATTGAATCAAAACCAGGACAGGATGACCCTCTCGGAGGTGTATTGGAATGTTTACATCAGAAGATAACAGAGACTGACACAACAAAATCTATAGACTTCAACAGAGAAAAAAAGACTATAAGAACAGGGTGCTTTGCCATGGGACTTTGGGTTCATCTTGCCACACTTCAGGAGCATCGGATCATGACTGACAGAGCCCGGCTCCCCTCTGCGACCAATCTGGCTGGCCACTAGATTGATCCAGACTCTGAACTGGTAACTATAAACATCAACTGGCAGGACTCTGTGTGTATGTGTGTGTGTGTGTGTATGTGTATGACTGAAAAGCATATGCTAACTGCTGTATTCTCAATAAATGCGGCGTTTTTGCCTTCTCCTCTATAAAAAAATCCTGTGTGCTTCTTATAACATTTGGATCTTACATCTGGCAACTCCCTGTATCGAGACTGAGGAATTGTCAATAAAAGGACTAAAGACTCTTGCTGTTGTTCTGCTTTTCTCCCTGTGAATGGACTCCTCCCACCAGCTGAGTTTGAGCTGAGAGCACATGGCAGGAGGGAGGGGGATAAAAACCGCAAACAAAAGGAACTAAGGATCTCTATGTTGCTGGGACTCAGGAGGTGCAAGGAGCTTCCTAGATAAGAAAGAGCTCCCCCAACTGTTTAGCCTGGTTTAGCCCTAAAGGAGAAATAGAGCTTGCTGATTATAGAAGCCTATATTACCATTTAAAACGTAAGGGTATGTCTACACTACGAAATTAGGTCGATTTTGTAGAAGTCAATTTTTAGAAATCGATTTTATACAGTCGACAGCATATGTCCACACTAAACGCATTAAGTCGGTGGAGTGTGTCCTCACTATCATGGCTAGCATTGACTTACGGAGCGGTGCACTGTGGGTAGCTATCCCACAGTTCCAGCAGTCTCTGCCGCCCATTGGAATTCTAGGTTAAGCTCCCAGTGCCTGATGGGGCAAAAACATTGTCGCGGGTGGTTTTGAGTACATGTCGTCAGTCACCCTTCCCTCCGTGAAAGCAATGGCAGACAATCGTTTCGTGCCTTTTTTCCATGCAGACGCCATACCACAGCAAGCGTGCAGCCCGCTCAGCTCAGCTCACCGACACCGCTGCTGTTGTGTCCTGGGTGCTGCTGGTAGCAGATGGTGCAATAGGACTGCAAACCATCGTCATCGTCATACGCCGCTTCCGCTGCAACTCTGCTTTCCTGCTCTCCTTCAGACGCCATACCACAGCAAGCATGCAGCCCGCTCAGCTCAGCTCACCACCACCGCCACTGTTGTGTCCTGAGTGCTGCTGGCAGCAGATGGTGCGGTAGGACTGCAAACCATCGTCATCGTCATACACCGCTTCCGCTGCAACTCTGCTCTGCTGATATTGCCTCTACATTGAATTTCTCCATGTTGTCTGTCATGGGCTCTCGGGTACTCAGGAAATGTGTGCAGTGCTAACCGTCATCCTCCACCACTTCCACTGCAACTCTGCTCTCCTGCTCTGCTGGTGCCATGAATCCATCTCGCAGGTCCTCTCGTCGTTCGGTATAAATATCTATTCTCGTGGCATCCATCATCATCCACCGATTCCGCTGCAACTCTGCTTTCCTGCTGTCCTTCAGACGCCATACCACGGCAAGCATGGAGCCTGCTCAGCTCACCGCTGCTGTTGTGAGCATTGTAAACACCTCGCGCAGTATCCTGAAGTATGTGCAGAAGCAGGCGAGGAGGTGATGACAGCGCGATCACGATAGTGATGAGGACATGGACACAGACTTCTCTCAAAGCACAGGCCTTGGCAATTTGGACATCATGGTGGTAATGGGGCAGGTTCATGCCATGGAATGCCGATTCTGGGCCTGGGAAACAAGCACAGACTGGTGGGACCACATAGTGTTGCAGGTCTGGGATGATTCCCAGTGGCTGTGAAACTTTCGCATGCGTAAGGGCACTTTCATGGACCTTTGTGATTTACTTTCCCCTGCCCTGAAGCACAGGAATACCAAGATGAGAGCAGCCCTCACAGTTGAGAAGTGAGTGGCGATAGCCCTCTGGAAGCTTGCAATGCCAGACAGCTACTGGTCAGTTGGTAATCAATTTGGAGTGGGTAAATCTACTGTGGGGGCTGCTGTGATTCAAGTAGCCAACGCAATCACTGAGCTGCTGATATCAAGGGTACTGACTCTGGGAAATGTGCAGCTCATAGTGGATGGCTTTGCTGCAATGGGATTCCCTAACTGTGGTGGGGCAATAGACAGAACGCATATCCCTATCTTGGGACCGGACCACCTTGGCAGCCTGTACATAAACCGCAAGGGGTACTTTTCAATGGTGCTGCAAGCACTGGTGGATCACAAGGGACGTTTCACCGACATCAACGTGGGATGGCCGGGAAAGGTACATGACGTTCACATCTTCAGGAACTCTGGTCTGTTTGAACAGCTGCCGGAAGGGACTTACTTCCCAGACCAGAAAATAACTGTTGGGGATGTTGAAATGCCTATAGTTATCCTTGGGGACCCCTTAATGCCATGGCTCATGAAGCCGTACACAGGCACCCTGGACAGTAGTCAGGACCTGTTCAACTACAGGCTGAGCAAGTGCAGAATGGTGGTAGAATGTGCATTTGGACGTTTAAAAGCGCGCTGGCGCAGTTTACTGACTTGGTTAGACCTCAGCGAAACCAATATTCCAATAGTTATTGCCGCTTGCTGTGTGCTCCACAATATCTGTGAGAGTAAGGGGGAGACGTTTATGGCGGGGTGGGAGGTTGAGGCAAATCGCCTGGCCGCTGATTACGTGCAGCCAGATACCAGGGTGATTAGAAGAGCACAGCAGGGTGCGCTGCGCATCAGAGAAGCTTTGAAAACCAGTTTCATGACTGGCCAGGCTACAGTGTGACAGTTCTGTTTGTTTCTCCTTGATGAAAACCCACCCCCTTGGTTCACTCTACTTCCCTGTAAGCCAACTGCCGTCCCCCCTTTGATCACCTCTTGCAGAGGCAATAAAGTCATTATTGTTTCAAAATCATGCATTCTTTATTAATTCATCATACAAATAGGGGGATAACTGCCAAGGTAGCCTGGGAGGGGTGGGTGAGGAGGGAAGCACCGGGTGGGGTGGTGGATGAGGATAGGAGGGAAGGACAAGGCCACACTGCACTTCAAAACTTATTGAATGCCAGCCTTCTGTTGCTTGGGCAGTCCTCTGGGGTGGAGTGGTTGGGTGGCCGGAGCCCTTCCCCCCCCCCCATTCTTGGGCATCTGGGTGAGGAGGCTATGGAACTTGGGGAGGAGGGCAGGCGGTTACACAGGGGCTGCAGTGGTGGTCTGTGCTCCTGCTGCATTTCCTGCAGCTCCACCAGACGCTGGAGCATATTGGTTTGATCCCCCAGTAGCCTCAGCATTGCATCCTGTCTCTTCTTATCGCGCTGCCGCCACCTCTCTTCTTGCTCCCGCCACCTCTCATCTCGTTCGTCCCTCCTGTCCTCGCGTTCATTTTCTGCTTTCCTGGACTCTGCCATTGTTTGCCTCCAGGCATTCTGCTGAGCTCTTTCTGTGCAGGAGGAGTGCATGAGCTCAGAGAACATTTCATCACAAGTGCATTTTTTTCGCCTTCTTATCTGCACTAGCCTCTGGGACGGAGATGATAGGGGGAGCGTTGAAACATTTGCAGCTGCGGGAGGAAAAAAAGGGAGAGTAGTATTTAAAAAGACACATTTTAGAGAACAATGGGTAGGCTCTTTCACGGTGAACCAAGCTGTTAACATTACATAGCACATGTGCTTTCGGTACAAGGTTGCATTTTGCCTCTTATATTGAGGGCCTGCCGGTTTGGTGTGAGAGGTCACACACGCAGGGCCAGGCAACAGAATTCGTCTTTCAGGCAGCCATGGTAAGCCACAGTCTTTTGGCTTCTTCAACCTTCATAACATGTGGGAATGGTTTCAAACAGCAGCACCCTCCTTTCCCATACCAAGCACCCGTTGCGTTGGCCATTTAAAAGGAAGGGCTATACTGGCCGCGAATGCATCCCAAGTCTTCAGGGCAAATTAATCATTAAACACGCTTGTTTTTAAACCATGCATTATATTTACAAAGGTACACTCACCAGAGGTGCCTTCTCCAGCTTCATGGTCCGTGAGCCCGGGTTGGGAGGTATTGGCTCCAGGGTGATAAACAGTTCCTGGCTGTCGGGGAGAATGGTTTCTCCGCTTGCGTGCTGTGTGCTATCCTCCTCCTCCTCCATCTCTTCATCTTCCTCATCCCCCAAATCCTCATCCCTGTTGCGTGAGACTCCCCTCTTGCAGGTGTCCACGGACAGGGGTGGGGTAATGGCGGGGCCCCCCTAGAATGGCAGGCAGCTCATCGTAGAAGCGGCATGTCTGGGGCTCTGACCCGGAGCAGCCGTTTGCCTCTTTGGTTTTTTGGTAGGTTTGCCTGAGCTCCTTAATTTTCACGTGGCACTGCTGCGGGTCCCTGTTGTAGCCTCTGTCCATCATGCCCTTAGAGATTTTTTCAAATATTTTGGCATTTCGTCTCTTGGAACGGAGTTCTGATAGCACAGATTTGTCTCCCCAAACAGCGATCAGATCCAGTACCTCCCATTCGGTCCATGCTGGAGCTCTTTTGCGATTCTGGGACTGCATGGTCACCTGTCCTGATGAGCTCTGCATGGTCACCCGTGCTGATCAGCTCGCCATGCTGGCCAAACAGGAAATGAAATTCAAAAGTTCCCAGGGCTTTTTCCTGTGTACCTGGCCAGTGCATCTGAGTTGAGAGTGCTGTCTAGAGCGGTCACAATGGAGGACTTTGGGATAGCTCCCGGAGGCCAATACTGTCAAATTGCGTCCACACTACCCCAAATTCGACCCGGTGATGTCGATTTCAGCGCTAATCCCCTCGTCAGGGAGGAGTACAGAAATCGATTTTAAGAGCCCTTTAAGTCGACAAAAATGGCTTCGTCGTGTGGACAGGTCCAGGGTTAAATCGATCTAACGCTGCTAAATTCGACCTAAACTCATAGTGTAGACCAGAGCTAAGACTGTAACTCATTTGTGTGTCTACATTTGGTTGCTTTAACCTTGTAAATAGCTCTCTAGCTTCCTTTTCCCATTTAGCAAATCTTCAGATAATTTGTTGACTACATGTGTTGTCCTTGGTGTTAGATCTAAGGTGCAACTGACCCGGGAAATGACTGGTCCTTTGGGATTAGGAGTAACCTGAATGTAGCTGTGATTCTTGGTCTTAAGGACCATCTATCACAGAGATACACTCACGCTCAATCCATTCCCTGCACTGGTCCCTGGTCCGGTGAATCCCCAACGCTGCCAGCTTGTCTGCTATTTCTTGGTGCACAGGGCCATTTCTGGTATTCTGACTGAAGTCGAATGTCTTGCTCGCCTCCGACTACAGATTTATCACAGTCTGACTCTAATCACAAAGTGACCAGGTAGCTGCGTGCTTGGCAATGAACTTCTTGTTGGTGGCCATAGCAAATTCAGGAGACAGTTCACTCTGCTTTCAACTTAGCAAACAAAATGGAAGGGTTAAACACTGAACAGCTGCATTTGAACCAGGGGGGCTCCTCTCATTTCTTGGGAGTCAACTGGCTGGTCTTGGGATAGAAAAGATATGAACACAGGCCCACAGGATTTTGGAATATTATTGGGGCTGTCAGAACCCAAGTCTGGAGGACCCAGGCCTGGCCTTTGCCTGCCCAGGAATACCCTCTATGTCTGGTGGGAGGTAGCACGTGGCACCTCTGGGAGTTCCCCGTTGCACTGTCAGAATGGGCTCAGGCCCACCCTCCTGGCTGGATTCTAGGGCCTCGGTCCAGAGGGCTTACTGGCCCAAGTTGGATAGATATGTATGTAGATGGCAGGTGGTTTTGGCTTGAACCTGAGCCCGGATTTATATTGCAGTGTAGACGTACTCCCAGAAGCCTGTAGTTCTGAATTACAGCCAGCAAACCCTCTACAGAAAAAAGAAACGAAAACATTTCCACAAAAGCTGGCCAAAGAAAAATTGAAAAGCCTCCTGGGGAAGCCTGTAATATTTCACCTGGCAGGAAACAGGAGAAATGATGAAATCTAGGGATGCAGTCTCAGGAAGGTGCATGTATAAATAGTCATACACAAACATTTTAGGGTTCATCTACTCTGCAAAATCAGAAAATAAACCCTGTAACGGCAAATCTCAGAGCCCAGGTCAGCTGACTCAGGCTTACACTACGGGGCTAAAAATAGCAGTGTAGACATTCCCTCCTGAGCTGGAGCCTGGCTCTGAAATCCAGCAAGGGGGATGGATCTTAGAGTCCAGGCTCCAGCCCGAGCAGGAATGTCTACACAGCTATTTATAGCCCCATAGTGCCAGCCCAAGCCTTGATCAGGGGTCTGTGTCTCTCTCCACAGGTGTTTTTTGCAGTATAGACGGCCCCTTGGAGCTCATTAGTGCAGTGGGGTCAAGCAAATGTATGAGCCTGTCACCTCTGGCCAGAAGTGCTGGCCTCAGCCTACTCCACGTCATGGACAAAATGATTGCACAATGTGGTGTGCCAGCAGTCTCTGCTCAGGCATGGACTACAAGGCTTTGCTGTAGATCAGAGTTAAAGTGAATTGGCAGAGTTGTGTGGAGACTTGGGGGAAAATTCTGGTCAAAGGGAGTTGACTTCAGTGGGGCCAGAATTTCACTTCAATTTCAGAATTGAAATAGTAGTGTTTGTTGCAGGTCAGAGTGGAAGGCAAACATGCAGTATTTTAAGCATGTTAGCAATGATCACACACTCTTGTGTGTGATCATCTCCAGCACTTACATCTTGCACTAATACATAACAGGATGAACATTTCTGATGTCATGTATGTATGTCTCAGGCATGCCTTCAAGGTGAGAGGTGCAATGGCAGGTGCCTCCAGCAACTAAGGAACATGTAATTTTATTATCCATAGAGTACTGGAAGTCAAATAGCCAGGAATAATACTGATGGTCATTTCTAACCCATCCAAAAGACTAAGGCTCTGATTCAGTGGATCTATTCCTGGTTTACAATGGTGTACGAATGAAGCACTGTGACTTTATCATTCTGGTCTTTAAATGCACCTGGTTTATTGAAGCCAGAGGAAGGGATGTTCTCCAAAATCCTTACAAAATAATATTTCCAGCAAAAAAAAGGAGGCGAAAAGAGCCAATTGCACTGTTATTGTGGTTCAGCTTTTAGAATAAAGCAACATTCCAAGGTCTGAAAAACATTTTCATTACGTCTTTTTCTTGAAATAACTTGACATTTTTTTCACTTGTGATGTTTTTGTCCACATGCCATTAATGCTGTGGGACCTTTATAAAGAATTGTTAGCTATGGCAATAGCCATTCATTGTTAAATATTGCTATGCTTTGAACATAAGCTTATATGAATAGTAGGCGTTTTTCTCATTTATTTCTTGCAGCTCTTTGTAAAGACACTTGTGCTTTTTCTATCTAAATTTATCTATGTGTTACTAATACACTTGACATTGTAGTATCTAGACAGTTATTTTTCTCTAATCTATATTTTCATCATATCAAAAATGCACAAATATAAGGTCCACTAATGGGATTCAGTTATTAACGTAGAATCTTTGAATGATTTGAACATTCTCCATTTGCAGATACAGGGTGTCATAGCTGATTGTTGTCAGGTAAAGAAAAAAGAGAGAAAACACTTAATTTTGCTGGTTTTCTGAAGTAGGACTTGTTCTTTTCACTTCTGCAGTACTCATAGTGAGTTCGGCTCTATAGGAAGTAGAGGAGGGATTCCTGTGGATTTCAGGTTATTGTTATTTTAACACCCAAAGAAAAATCTCATACCTGGTTTGGCAAAACTTGATGAAAAAACAAAAATATAAAAATGAAATGTTAATACTCAAAGCTATAAAGTGAGACATACTAAAGGAGCTAACAAGTAAACTAACCTGGCTACAGCACGGCTGAGAGATAGGAAGGAAAAGTGATGCCAAAAAGGAACCAGTGTTGGAAATGGAATTTGATTTGCTATTGAGCATGTGTGCACATATGTATCAAAATGCCACGTGTGTGTGTGTATGTGAATGAACATATTGTCTGAGCACGTGGGGATGTGTGGGAAAGTTTTGACACTTCACCATAGAAAGCAATGGAAAAACGTGAATCTGATAAAATGGAGCAGAATGGTATTGGCTCTGTCTGGTTAGGGAAATTCTTCTGGGAGCAAACTGTCTTGCAAGCAGCACCCCTTGCAAGCTCACTAGAACAAAACATGAAGGAGGAAGGCTTGGAATCCTGACGCAGCCACTACTGTACCCACCTTGGCACCTCAATTTCTTGAGCACAAACCAATCCTTTCAGTAACAGGTGAGCTGCTTCATCCTAGGGCTTTGGAAGAGCCAGGTATTTTATTTTAATAGCCAGGTCTTGAAAAACCACAGGCTGATGTTTTTGAAACCCCTGGGCAGGGGAAGGAGCATTTTAGTGTCTAGTGATGCTCTTTCTGTAGCCCCATCCGCAGTAGCATGGCAGAGAGGTTGGGCTTCTAATGGCTCATATTACCCTTACTGACAATTTCAGAGGCAGGCTCAATGACACAAGAGGTTTCAGAACAGCTGCTGAATAAAAAAAGGCAGAAGGGGTAGGGGTGAGTGTTGGGGAAGAGGATAGGGTCTCTGAGTGCTACTTAGAGGTAATATGAGACAGGACTAAGCAACAGAAATAAAAGAATAGAGTGTAAGGGAGAAAAGAAAAAGAATAATTGAAAAATAAGTAGGAAAATGGGAGAGGAAATAGAAATTTAAAAGGAGAATTAGAAATACAAGGGAAGGTTTGCTCTGAATATATTCTACAGCCAAAATGCTTCTGAAATAAATGTAGTCAAACTTTACTAATTCTGGGTCACTGAGAACGAAAATGATGCTTAAAATTGTTGATTGGCTCTAGTTTTCAAGATATGCTATTGGGTCAGTATATACGACCCTTGACTTGGGAATGGCGGAGGATAAGTGAGTTATAAAGGGAAGGGATCTCAATTTAAACCAGAAATGACTAAAATACATCTTTGACTGGATCTATGAATAAATCTATGACTGGGTTTGGACAGTACTTGCTTTTTAGGCAAAACAATGAATGATGCAATCTGAAGCTGGTATTGCATCATACATGATATGAATTGCATCATATTATTCCTAGAAGTCATGGATGATGCAATCATAACGAAGCTTACATCACTCTGCTGAACAAATTGCCCTATATCAGCTCTAGAAATCATACAGTGTCGTGCTCTCTTATTTGTCAGTGTTTGATTTTGCAAAGGGACACATTTCTGTTTAGCCAAAGTGAGCAGAGATGCCTCGTACTTGTGTGAACAGTGCAGATAACTTCTGCTATGTTTGTGGTGAAGTGACTTTTGCATCACAAAAGCGCAGTATAACCACTATGGTTAAGAAAGCCTATCACCTTTATTTTGGCTGCAAAATTGGAGATCAGGACAAGAGGTGGGCTCCACACATATGCTGCAACACTTGTGCAACAAATCTT
This sequence comes from Emys orbicularis, assembly GCF_028017835.1. Lineage (NCBI taxonomy): Eukaryota > Metazoa > Chordata > Testudines > Emydidae > Emys > Emys orbicularis. Next base: position 44,603,732 of record NC_088689.1, on the reverse strand, counting down.
CGCCAGTGGTTGAACAGGAAAAGGAAATCTATGCCTTTTGCAGTGCCAATGATTTGGAGAGAGCCAACAGATCATACCAGCAATTGTTACTTCTGCATGGTGCCTCCAGTCGGGAAAGGTGTGTCAAAGAAGAAAAAGTGGACTGTGCATTATCCAAACATTCCATCAGCTATACGCCCAGTACCCCACGGAGAAGGACTGCCGGTTCCTGATGCACCAGAATCATTCTCACTTGAGTCAGACGAGGAAGAGGAAGAGGATGAAACTTCTGGTCCTCAACCATCAATGTCACAGGACCCACATTTTCTCCCATCCTCCTCCTCTGAACCACACCTCATAACACAAGGTGAACTGAATGACCTTGTCAGGGATTTGGAACTACCCAAGAGTAAGGCAGAGCTGCTGGGCTCCAGACTACAGCAGTGGAATCTCTTGGCAGGTGATGTTAGGGTTTCCATGTTCCGTGACCGTCAAAAGGATCTTGTCCCATTCTTCTCCATGGAAGGTGATCTTGTAGCCTGCAACAACATCGATGGTGTGATGGCAGCCCTCAACATCGTTCACCATCCAGATGAGTGGAGACTGTTCATTGATTCATCGAAGACGAGTCTTAAAGCTGTTTTACTGCATAATGGCAATGTTTTGCCATCAATTCCAGTTGGTCATGCAGTCCATATGAAGGAAACCTATGACAATATGAAACAACTTTTGAGGTGCATAAACTATGACCACCATCAGTGGCAGCTTTGTGGCGATTTGAAGGTTGTTGCTCTCTTGCTTGGTCTGCAGACTGGATACACAAAGTACTGCTGTTTTCTCTGCCAATGGGATAGTTGTGCAAGAGATTCCCACTACATCAAGAAAGATTGGCCACTCCAACAGTCATTGGAGCCTGGGAGGAAAAGTGTTCAGCATCCACCACTTGTTGAATCAAGGAAGATTTTGTTACCACCCTTACACATCAAGCTGGGTCTGATGAAGAACTTTGTCAAGGCCATTGACAAAACACAAGCAGCTTTCAAGTACCTCCGTGGAAAATTTCCAAGGTTAAGTGAAGCTAAGATAAAGGAAGGTGTCTTTGTTGGTCCTCAGATTCGTGAACTTCTTCGAGATGATGCATTTGACCATGCACTGCGTGGCAAGGAAAAGACGGCCTGGAAAGCCTTCCAGTTAGTGGCAATAAATTTTCTCGGAAACAACAAGGCAGACAACTACAGGTTGTTGGTGGAAAACCTCCTCAAGGCATACAAAAACCTTGGTTGCAACATGTCACTAAAGATACATTTTTTGCACTCTCATCTAGATTTTTTCCCACCGAACTGCGGAGCAGTGAGCGACGAGCACGGCGAGCGATTTCACCAGGACATTGCAACAATGGAGAAACGCTATCAGGGCAAATGGAGCCCATCAATGCTTGCAGACTATTGCTGAACAGTGACAAGAGATGCTTCATTTAATGAATACAAGAGACAAGCCAAGAAGCGCCGAGTAGACACTGAATAGGACTAAACTATGTACATAATAGTTTTTTGCCTTTTGTTTCATAATAAATTTTATTTATATAACCCTTTTGCTGATTTTTAAAGTGTTACATAAACAGGACAGGTGAAATATTATCATGTAAAGCAACCATAAACACATGAAAAGACCTAGGTTTACAATTTATGATTAAAACTCTACTATCTACACAATATACATAGACATAAAATGTAAAAACTTAAATATCTTAGAAACAGTAGCCAATCAGTTGTTTTAATTGTCATATTTGAATTCAGCACATCAAAATACATAATAAATAGCACATTTTATCTCTGAAGCAGACGACTTCTCAAAAATTGTAGACCAGTTATATACGAGAGGGTAGCTTTTCAGTTGGTACCAGCCTGGTCTCATTTTGAGGATAGTAATTCTGTATGCACAGTTATTTGCATGTGTAATTTCTGCTCTGCATGTGCAAAACTGCACATGCAGAACTAGAGGCCCTAGATAACTGAGGTTTGGTGCTAGAAGAGCAGTGGAGCTCAATTTGACTAATAGTTACTGAAGACTAAACCAGTAAAAATATATATTCTTTGTGCAAAGTCAGATCCCCTAGAATGACCCACCTTTTCCTTTCTGGAATAGTTTGCAACTGTCAAAAAAAGATGAGAAACCATTTCCTCAGGTGGTTATTTGTTATTACCCATAGGATCAGTAGTTAAGAAGCAGGGGCCCATTGTGCTAGGCACTGTACAAGTGTAACCCATTGGTCAGTATGTTACACATCCCCGTCTGTGCCCTGAATACCTTACAATCTAAAGAGACAGACAGAATTAGGAATGGAAAAAGAGACATGGAGAAATGAAGTCATTTTCCTAAGAGCCACAAATAGAACAAAGGTCTTGTGAATCCCAGGCTATGTCTACACTACTTACTTCTACCAGCATAGCCATGTTGATAAGGGTGTGAAAAGGTTGGATCCCTGTCCTACATAGCAATACCATCAGAAATCCCTACTGTAGATGCGGCTATACTGGCAAAGCTGTTACCTGTATAGTTGGTTTTGCTTGGGGTGTGTGGTTTTACTAGACAGCAGAAGTATGGCGTTATTGGTATAGCAGTGTCCACGCTAAGAGAGCTTTGCTGATATCGTAGACTGGTATTTCTATGAGGGTAAAAGGCTCTTAGTGTAGGCCTGGCTCCAGTCCAATGACCTATCCACTTGCCCAGGTTGCTTGTCCTAGGAAGTCAGTGGTGTTATGCTAATTTACATCAAATATTTCCAGATGGGAAAATATTATAAGAACAAAAGAAAACACCAGCCAACCTCCCCAAAAGTTCTCCACTTTGTATATTTCCCCGCACAACAATAGAGCACTTCGGAAACCCTTTAAGAAACCACTCAGCAAATATTAATCTAAACCAGGAGTGGCCAACCTGTGGCTCTGGAGCTTCAGAGGTTAATATGTGGCTCCTTGTATAGGCACCAACTCTGGGGCTGGAGCTACAGGCGCCAACTTTCCAATGTGCTACAGGGTGCTCACTGCTTAACCCCTGGGTCTGCCACAGGCCCCGGCCCCACTCCACTCCTTCCCCTGAGTCTGCTGTGCCCTTGCTCCCCCCCCCCCGCCCCACGCCTCCTGCACACCACAAAACAGCTGATTGTGGTGGGCGCGAGGTGCAGGGATGGAGGGTTAGGTGCTGATTGGCGGTGCTGCTGGCGGGTGGGAGACACTGGGGAAGGGGGCGGGAGGCTGCTGACGTGTTACTTTGGCTCTTTGGCAATGCACATTGGTAAATTCTGGCTCTTTCTCAGGTGCAGGTTGGCCACCCCGATCTACACCTATCGGCAAATAATAGTGTCTTCTTTTTGTGCAGGATTCAAGAGTTTCAGTCTTTTACGCCTTTTATTGTGGTGGGAAAGAAAAGGAGAGGGGCTTCAGAGAATTAAAGAAACCTGCACTTCTTTAGCTCAACCCCATACTTCACTGGGCTAGGAGCTTTTTGCCATTGTGAATTTTATTTTTAAATAAAAAGCCAAATTCTGACCTTGGATGGAAACCTGGAACTCCCAGTGAAGTCAATGAGAGCTATGTGTATGAAGACAAAATTTAACAAAGTTGTCAGTTGAAAATGGTATTCTCCTGCTGTCATCTACCATCTTACAGGGAAATGACATTACTCTGAAGAGTAATATTTTCAGAGCTGTCTCACTAACTTGGACATTCATCTCCTCTTCATTTTAAATGAGAATTGGGCATCCAAATTCCTTAACAAACTTTGCAAATCTCTGCTGAATTGCTTCATTTAAAAAGTGACACATTGGCTAGTTTTAGGCCAAACATTTAGATTTTTGTAAAATCAAAAACTATTCTCCAAACCAAATATTATTAGGAGTTACAAAATGAATGCAATTAAAATAGAGGTTTTTTTCTTAAAGGGAAAAAGGTTTTTTTATTACACTGGTCAGAAATATTTTAAGGGACACTGTCAAATAAAAAATAGTATCATTTCCTGCTAACATTAAAGCAGGCTGGAAAGTGAGATACAGTCTCTTCACACTGGGGTTATTATTCATTGCTACTTTTCACAGGTTATGTCACTTTTCAGCAAGCTGGCCACAACCCGCAGGATGCTCCGAAACAAATCTATTTCCCAGTTCATTCACAGCAAGACGCTCTTCTCGCCCTCTGAACTCACTTGGAAAATCTTGACCTTCATTTTAGCAGGGGGCTTTCACAAGAAAACTAAAACCTGGAGACTTTACATCTCCTTGTTTACTTGCATTGTCACTCTAATCTGTCACTTCTGCCCCATCGTGGTGCTGCAGCCCCAGCAGACAGCAGAGGCAGGTCAGTAGTATCACACTGAGGGGGCCGATGGTTGAGAGGGAACCTGCTTCTCCCCAGTGTGGGTCAGCACTTCAAACTGCATGACATGACCTGAAAGGTGAACCACTTAACTTTTGGGCTTGGCAAAAACAGTCTGAGTTTGGGTTAATCCAATGAGCCAAGTTTACAAAATCGACCGGACTTATACTGTGACCCCAATTCTCTGCCTCCCTGAGTTTCCCTGATGCCCCTTCATACTACGCTAAATGGAGTCTCTTGTGGCTCCCTGATTATCAGTGCTGGCCCTGACCCAGGTGTAAGTTAGAGCAGCCTTTGGGCTGCCTCAACCTACATCAGCTGGCAATGGTTCCCGAGAGGTTGGACACCAGCTGGAAATAGTTGGAGTGCAGCTTGCTCCAGCCAGTCCTCCTCCTTGGCTCTTCACACTCCCAACATGTTCCTCCTTCCCTAGCCCAGGGCTGGTACTGGCTGCAGTCAGAGACAGGCTACCAGACCTCATGGAACAATGGTCTGATCTGGTGCAGCAATTCCTATGTTCCTGTGCATTCTGAGCCTGTATCAACACCCGTCTTTTTACCTGATAACAGCCCCCACCCCCATTAAAGCCAGCCACCATGCTGCCATACAATGATAATCTTAGGCCTTACCAAATTCTCACTTACTGTACTGCAAATCCAGATATACAGGCCACCTCCCACCCATTACATATGGGACACTGACCCAAAAGTAGCTCCTCCTTAACTTCAACCACCCACACGTTGACAGGAAGAACGACAGATATCTCTTTTCTTATCCTGAATACTTTCCAGAAGAGATTTTAAATCCACTATATTGCTATGAGCCAGAAGTTTAATGTGAATAGTGGTTGTAGTACCCTACAATACCTTTTGTATATGGTGCAGATAGTCAACAATAAAAGATTATTCAGTCATCTGCCTCTTGATAGTACCCAGAAACCACATGTGATGGGGCACCTGCCCCACACTGGCCTGTAAGGGGTTAATGTAGCCCTAGGGAGGCTGCGCAGAAAGCAGCCAAGAGAAGAGGGGCTGTGAGAAGCAGCCAATCAGGGCCTTGTAGGCCCATATAAGAAGAGCTGGAGAGCAGAGCAGCTTCACGGTTGTTCCCTAGAACTCGAGGAGGGGGAACTGGTTGCCTCACAGGAGGAAGAATGCTAGCACTTTGGACAGAGCAGTGCTGGGTAGGATCAGGGGAGTGAGAGCAAGCTCCTGGCTGGCTGCTAAGACTTGCATGCTGAGGCCCTGAGGTAAAGGGTGAAGAAAGTGCTAGGGTTGTGGGGAAGTGGCCTAGGGAAAGGTACTGAGAGGTTGGAGGGGATGCAGCACATGGCTGCCATCTATAGGGTCCCTGGGCCGGGATCCAGAGTAGTGGGCGGGCCAGGGTCCCCGTCACCCCAACTTAAGAACATAAGAATGGCCATATTGGGTCAGACCAAAGGTCCATCTAGCCCAGTATCCTGTCTTCCAACAGTGGCCAGTGCCAGGTGCCCCAGAGGGAATGAACAGAACAGGTAATCATCAAGTGATCCATCCCCTGTCACCCATTCCCAGCTTCTGGCGAACAGAGGCTAGGGACACCATCCCTGCCAATCCTGGCTAATAGCCATTGATGGATCTATCCTCCATGAATTTATCTAGTTCTTTTTTGAACCCTGTTATAGTCCTAGCCTTCACAACATCCTCTGGCAAAGAGCTCCACAGGTTGAATGTATGTTTTGTGAAGGAATACTTCCTTTTCTTTGTTTTAAATCTGCTGCCTATTAATTTCATTTGATGACCCATAGTTCTTATGTTATGAGAAGGAGTAAATAGCACTTCCTTATTTATTTTCATGACACCAGTCATGATTTTATAGACCTCACTCATATCCCCCCTTAGTCGTCTCTTTTCCAAGCTGAAAAGTCCCAGTTTTGTTAATCTCTCCTCATACGGAAGCCGTTTCATACCCCTAATCATTTTTGTTGCCCTTTTCTGAACCCTTTCCAATTCCAATATACTGAGGAAGTGGCTGGACTGTCAGACTGCAGTACATTTGCCTGGAAGGGGGGAGCACAGACTCTGGCACAGCCAGAGAGCTGTGGAGGACATTGTGGTCCTTGGAATGATATGGGTCCAAGAGCAGAAGTGATGGCGGTGAGACATCACCAGAAGAAGGTGCACTGGCTATCAGAGCTAATCCCTGGGACAGCCAGTAGGAGGCGCCGCAGTGGTGAGTCACACCTGGTCACACCACACTATAAAATAGCTTTAGTTATCATATTCATCTTAAATTCTATGCACACCTACTATATGGTTGTCGTGGAGTGTGGGGGACTCAGGGCCCTGTACCCCCGGCTCCCTGCAATTCACCATGACTCTCAGCCAGCCAGCAAAGCAGAAGGTTTATTTAGACGACAGGAACACAGTCCAAGACAGGTCTTGCAGGCACAGACAACAGGATCCCCCTCAGTTAGGTCCATCTTGGGGTCCCCGAGCACCCCAGCCCCCTTGGGAGGTCAGAGCCCCATCTGCCTCCCAGCCATATCACCAGCCAGCTCCTGAAAACTCTTCCTTCAGCGACCCCTCCCACAGCCCTTTGTTCAATTTCCCGGGCAAAGGTGTCGCCTGGCCTCTAACCCCTTCCTGGGTTCTCATGTTACATGCTCAGGTATTCTCCGTCGGTCAGTCTCCCATCCCCCAATGCAGACTATCCTAGCCACACTCCCCTGTCAGCATTCAAAGACCACATTAAGAACAGTCCCAGTTCGTCACAATGGTACTCTATAAAAAAACAACAAATAATCCTGTACACCTGCAAGTAAATCCCAGGTATATACAGGATCAGAGTTAAGGTTATTTGTGGACACTTAACTAAATGATTATTTTGTACCTAAAATATTCTAAGAAGATTTTTTACCCACCTTAAGTAATTAGTTAATTGCACCTTTAAATATTTTTTGTAAAGTTTATTTTTGGTCAGGAACATGCTTCTTTCATTTTGCTCAAAAGTGCTCTGTAAAAAAAAGTTACCCCAATGTGCTGGTTCATGCAGCACTATAAAATTTCATAAGTCGAAAAGGTTTCTTGACATTTATAAATTGCTGATTGCTTTTTAAACTGTGTTTTAAATAATGAAATAGGACTTAGGGGTCCCTTCCTGCTGGCATCAGATTTACTTCTGGAAAGTGACATAATCTGCAGTTCCTGGCAGTACAGGGGCTCATTGTCGCAGATAATAAATAAATTTCCACCATCCAGCATTAATACTGAGTGAACAATAGGAGAAACCCCTCAGTGTTAAACAATTTAATTTTTTTTACCAATAGTTACATTAGTAGTAAAGTTGAATGGAAACTGGTTTATGATCTTTGAATAACTTCTCCATGAGGCTCACAATAATTAGCCAACATCTGTGGGAACTAACGTTAACAGAAGCTGGAGAGAAGAGCACCATTAAAAATGTTCAGCCTGAAGTGGAATAGCTCTGCAGTTTGAAAGTTTGGCCCAGGTACCCCAGAATTTATTGTTGGATTATTGACTGGTTCTGGTTTACCTCTTGCCACACTTCTTCCCTGGGTTACTTCACTGATTCCCATGATTGGCCTACAAATGAAAAGCTGGAGAGGCACCAGTGGGCGAGCTAGAGGAAAAGAAAGAAAAGGCTTAGGTGGTAGTAATTTACTTGAGTCCATCCCTCTTCCTGATTGTAATGTTCATTCTCAGGTCGACAGAACTGTAACTGTTAGGACCTCACTCTGAATACCCCCTGCAAGGTGCTGAGTGACCTCAACTCCCACTGACGTTGAAAGCACTCAACACTGTGGTCAGCAGAGCTCTGAATAACTGCAGAGTTATTTTGGATTGAAAATGGGAAACATCCACTTACATGAACTTCCTTTATTTCCACACTTACTGAAGAGATTTTTGGACCTTAGGACTTTCCATAGGCACTCAGTCTGACTTGGCCTGTCCAACAAAGAACTGGTTATCTCCCCAATATCTTTCCAACCAACTCATCCAATGTGCAAAGAGGGGAGGGCATATGTGCAAATCAATATGATTAAAGGACAGAACAGTTTTCAAAACACCACATAGTCTAGGAGCAAGAGAAGATGTTACTAAGTGAAGGGGATTATTCACTCTATAGTTGCTTCTGCAGGGCACTGCCAAGTCAAAATTATAAATTAGTCATCACATCATCAGGCTGTCACTGGAGCAGGACAGCTTTAAAAATCAAGGGCCAGATCTTCGACTGATGTAAGTCAATATACAGTTACATCTGGGAAGTCTTGTACACCAAAGGAGTCCACAGCTGTCCTGCTAGGGCAGCTGGCTAGCTGCTTTGCACTACATGAGCAGTCTTCAAAGCAATTTTTAGCACCTTAGTGTGAGGTGGGCTCTGAGACTCCCTGCAGTGTAGAGCAGTCTGAGACTTGCCTTTTTGATTAAGCTTTTGCTTGACTGTGGAGAGTTATCTGTTTATTTCTGGGTTGGAGCTGGATGCTGCCCATTGAGGGCAGGCTAACTTAATACAGCGTTACATTTACTCTATGTAATATACACGTTGTGGGTAAAATGTAGGTGAAATATACAAAGAAACTCCAACTAAAAGGATCTGGCCAGTGTAGTTAGAGCCATAGGGACCTCCCCATTATTTTCTCATGTCACTGCTCTGACCATTGCATACCTGTAACTGAAGTTCTCTCCTCCTAGCCTGCACAGTTCACCAGTGCCACTACTTATCCAGCTGGAGGGGTTGCTTTTGGGTGATAAAACATGATGCCTTCTCCCTCCTGGGCTGAATGTGCTCATCTCCAGCACCCCCAGACCCTTCTTGACCCGGAAGTGAGGGACCAGCACTAGGAACCAACTGAACCCAGACTTCCTTTGTAACCGCACAGTGTATTGACTGATAAATCATTAGGATGGCCCAAAAGCCAGAACAAAATTTGTGGGAAAAACATTCCTGTACTATATTTGACAGAATTATAGTGTCTCTTGGATTACAAGTGGAAGCCATAAACTGTCTTCCAAAGCCAGTGAAGGAATTTCTCATCTGAGAAGTTTCTCAGACAGAAGATTCTATGACATGATAATCCTGCTTAGCAACACACCTTCTCCTGAACCACAGGGAGCTCCAGTTGCAGCGCATGAAGTGCAGGAAGGTTTATAGTGGAAGATGATAGTTGATTAATAGATTATAATTCCCATCCCGAAAAAACAAACGGTTACAGGATAAAGAGGAGACTGCTACAGTGTAATCCTGATCAATAAACTCTGGTTCAATAGTTGATGAATTAGGTTCAGATTCAAGAGAGAAAAATCAAACTTAGCAGAGGAATTTAGGACTCAGCTATAGAGTTTTCTGCTGTATTGTTTTGTCCAAAGCAGAGAATTAATAAAATCAATAGCCTGGCCTCCTTTCCAGACCCAAGGCCAGCGGTAGAGAATCATGCTCCAGGTTGAAGAACCACCAACAATGCTTATTTAAGCCTTAAAAGAAAAACCCTTTTACATTTATGGTTTAATGGTGCTGTTTTGACAGCTCTGTAGTGTTTATCCACAGAAAAGGATCACAGAATTGTAAGCGTTCCTATAGGTCCCCATCAAGGTCAGCTCCAAGCAGGTTCTCAATCCCTCAGTGGAAGCAAGTTGCTTCTTTGAGGGAGGAGCTAGGATGGAAGGAGCTGTCACTTTTCTACAGAGCCCCAAACCAGCAGCAAGTGTGTCTGCTTGCCTTGGCTGAGAACCTTAACTGTCCCCAGTGCTCAACAGCTTTATGCCTCTTCTGTGGATCCTCAGAAACCCTTGGTCTCTACTCATGCCCCCAAAATGGCATCTTGGGTGAGTCAGGGAGCGTCTTCCTCCGCACTGGACTAGGATGGGATTAGTGATGATCAGATGATGTCTGTCACAAACATAATCAGACCAACAACCAGAGCCCCAGCAGGCAGCCAGGGAGTTATATGTGGGGTGTATCAGTCTTAAACAGCAGGGTCAAATTTTCATAACCATATAGGCAAACCCAGCTTTATTCCCGCAATAACTCATCCTTACTATATTCAAGCACTATCACTGGAGCATACTGCTAATAAAATTTGCATCCTCACAGCCCATTCGTTCAAAATTGCATACACAAAAATAATACCTTTGAAAGTCTGGCCCTATAAGAGAAATTTTATATTTTGTTAAAATACCATAATTTGGGGTTTAATAGACCTAAAATTTTGATTTTTTAAATGTTTTTGGAGGGGGAGGGGAACTGAAAATAGTGCTGCTTATATTTGAAATGATGATGCAAAGAAACAAACTTCAGCTATAGTATCTGTGTTGAAATAGTCATTAAAAAGCCCTTTCTTATATTAATTAATTTTATTAGAATAGAATATCAGGGTTGGAAGGGACCTCAGGAGGTCATCTAGTCCAACCCCCTGTTCAAAGCAGGACCAATCCCCAACTAAATCATTCCAGCCAGGCCTTCGTCAAGCCTGACCTTAAAAACCTCGAAGGAAGGAGATTCCTTCTAAGGTAACCCATTCCAGTGCTTCACCACTCTCCTAATGAAAAAGTTTTTCCTAATATCCAGCCTAAACCTCCCCACTGCAACTTGAGACCATTACTCCTTGTTCTGTCATCTGGTAGCACTGAGAACAGCCTAGCTCCATCCTCTTTGGAACCCCCTTTCAGGTAGTTGAAAGCAGCTATCAAATCCCCCCTCATTCTTCTCTTCTGCAGACTAGACAATCCCAGTTCCCTCAGCCTCTCCTCATAAGTCATGTGCTCCAGACCCCTAATCATTTTTGTTGCCCTCCGCTGGACTCTTTCCAATTTTTCCACATCCTTTTTGTAGTGTGGGGCCCAAAACTGGACACAGTACTCCAGATGAGGCCTCACTAATGCCGAATAGAGGGGAATGATCACGTCCCTCAATCTACTGGCAAGGCTCCCACTTATACAGCCCAAAATGCCATTAGCCTTCTTGGCAACAAGGGCACACTGTTGACTCATATCCAGCTTCTCGTTCACTGTAACCCCTAGGTCCTTTTCTGCAGAAGTGCTGCCTAGCCACTCGGTCCCTAGTCTGTAGCAGTGCATGGGATTCTTCCTTCCTAAGTGCAGGACTCTGCACTTGTCCTTGTTGAACCTCATCAAGTTTCTTTTGGCCCAATCCTCTAATTTGTCTAGGTCCCTCTGTATCCTATCCCTACCCTCCAGCATATCTACCACTCCTCCCAGTTTAGTGTCATCTGCAAACTTGCTGAGGGTGCAGTCCACTCCATCCTCCAGATCATTAATGAAGATATTGAACAAAACCAGCCCCAGGACCGACCCTTGGGGCACTCCGCTTGATACCAGCTGCCAACTAGACATGGAGCCATTGATCACTACCCATTGAGCCCAACGATCTAGCCAGCTTTCTATCTATTTTATAGTCCATTCATCCAGCCCATACTTCTTTAACTTGCCGGCAACATTCTATTCTATTAACTCTGGCCAACATTCCCACATTACTCTTTTCAACAGAAACAAAATGTTTCTACCTGGAACCACCTGGATGGATTTTGTTCTGTGTGAGTTAGACTCAGATTTTAATCTGACCTCCTGCACAATGTAGGCCACAAAACCTCACCCACCCACTCCTGTAATAGACCAATAACCTCTATCTGTGCTACTGAAGTCCTCAAATAATGATTTAAAGATTTCAAATGATAAGGAATCCACCATTTACTCTAGTTTAAACCTGCAAGTGACCCATGCCCCATGCTGCAGAGGAAGGCAACCCCCCACCCCCAGAGTCTGACCCTGGGGAAAATTCCTTCCCTGGGGAAAATTCCTTCCCGACCCAAAATATGGCAGTCAGTTGAATCCTGAGTATGTCAGCAAGACCCAACAGCCAAACACCAGGGAAGTATTTTCTGTAGTAACTCAGAGCCCTCCCCATCTAGTGTCCCATCTCCGGTCAGGGATATTTGGTACTAGCAGTCACAGATGGGCCACATGCCATTGTAGGCAGTCTCATCATACCATCCTCTCCATAAACTTATCAAGCTCTTGAAGCTGGTTAGGATTTTTGCCCCCACTGCTCCCCTTGGAAGGCTGTTCCAGAATTTCACTCCTCTGATGGTTAGAAACTTTCATTTAATTTCAAGCCTGAACTTGTTGACGGCTAGTTTATAGCCATTTGTTCTTGTGTTAAGTTTGGCACTTAAATAATTCCTCTCCCTGCCTGGTATTTATTCCTCTAGTGTATTTATAGAGAGCAATCATATCTCCCCTCAGCCTTCATTTGATTAGGCTAAACAAGTCAAGCTCTTTGAGTCTCCTCTCATAAGGTAGGTTTTCCATTCCTCCGATCAACCTAGAAGCCCTTCTCTGTACTTGTTCCTGTTTGAATTCATTTTTCTTAATAATGGGAGACCAGAACTGCACACGGGTATTTCAGATGAGGTCTCACCAGTGCCTTTTATAAAGGTACTAACACTTCCCTGTCTCTACTGGAAATACCTCGCCTGATGCATCCTAGGATCTCATTAGCCTTTTTCACGGCTGCATAACATTGGCAGCTCATAAACATCCTGTGATTAACCAATACACCCAGGTCTTTCTCCTCTGTCATTTCCAACTGATAAGTCCCCATCTTATAGCAAAAATTCTTGTTGTTAGTCCCAAATTGCATGACCTTGCACTTTACACTATTAAATTTCATCCTATTTCCATTACTCCAGTTTTTAAGGTCATCTAGATCTTCTTGTATGATATTCCAGTCCTCCTCCATATTGACAATACCTTCCAATTTTGTGTCATCCTCAAATTTTATTAGCACATACTCACTTTTTGTGCCAAGGTCATTAATCAAAATGATAAATAAGTCTGGTCCCAAGACCAATTGCTGAGTAACTCCACTAATAACCTACTTTCAGCCTGACAGTTCACCTTTCAGTACGACCCGTTGTAGTCTCCCCTTTAACCAGTTCCTTATTATCCACCTTTCAATTCTCATATTAATCCCCATCTTCTCCAATTTAACTAATAATTTCCCATGTGGAACTGTATTAAGTGCCTTACTGAAATCCAGGTAGATTAGATCTACTACATTTCTTTTGTCTAAACAATCAGTTATCTCCTCAAAGAAAGAGATCAGGTTGGTCTGGTATAGTATAACTTTTGTACAACCACATTGTATTTTATCCCAATTACTGTTTACCTCTATGTCCTTAACTACTTTCTCTTTCAAAATTTGTTCCAAGGCCTTGCAAACAATTGAGGTTAAACTAACAGGCCAGTAGTTTCCCGGATCACTTTTTCCCCTTTCTTAAAAATAGGTACTATATTAGCAATCCTCTAGTGACAGGGTACAACCTCTGAATCTACAGATTCATTCAAATCCTTGCTATTGGGCTTGCAATTTCATGTGCCAGTTCCTTTAATATTCTTGGGTGGAGATTATCTGGGCCACCCAATTTAGTCCCATTAAACTGTTTTAGTTAGACTTTCACCTCGGAGGTGGTAATTTCTATTTTCATATCCTCATTTCTATTAGCCACCCTGCCACTACCCCTCAGCTCGTCATTATGCTTACTAAAATCTAAGGCAAAGTATTTGTTTAGGTATTGGGCCATGCCTAGATTATCTTTAATTTCCACCCCATTCTTAATACTTAGTGGTCTCACTTCTTCTTTCCTTGTTTCCTTTTTATTTATATGGCTATAGAACCTTTTACTATTGGTTTTAATTTCCCTTGCAAGGGCCAACTCTGCTTGGCTTTTGGCAGTTCTCACTTTCCCCCTACACTTTCTGACCTCCAAAAGGTAGCTTTCCTTGCTGATCCATCCCTAATTCAGAGAATTGTAAAGAGACTGACAAACTGACTGCCTTTTTCTGACAGCAAATATCCAAAGTTTGAATAGCTTACACTTGGTCAGACTAGTATCAGAGGGGTAGCCGTGTTAGTCTGGATCTGACCAAAGCGACAAAGTGTCCTGTGGCACCTTATAGACTAACAGACGTATTGGAGCTCCAATACGTCTGGTAGTCTATAAGGTGCCACAGGATACTTTGTCGCTTTGGTCAGACTAGAAATCTAAGGAGGAATCTCCCACAGAGAAATCTCTACCTTGTGACCATATGGAGGTATTTCAACATGTCTCTGAAGAGTAGGAAACCTGTATTGTTAATCTTGAAAGAGGATGCAATTTTTTATTACCATGATTAATATTGAAACATGGCTTTTAATTCCAAAAGAAAAACATACACTGAAAATCAAAATCTCTCTTTAAAGTTTCTCAGAATCCTAGCAACTGAGGCTAATAAAGTTCAGGTTATGAAGTGCCATGGAGCTTGAAACAGTCTCCTTCATTTCATAACAGCAGCAAAACAGAAATCCATTCATAACTGGGCAATGTCATATGGAAAAATAGAGAAACCTTCCATATATACATTACATGGCTTGTTATATAAAAATATTGGTATATGTAGCTGTATCTAAGACACTGCAAAACTGACTGAGTTTCATGGTATGAAAAATAAGACACAATATACAGTATATACAGTAATTTTAGAAGACATTGGGGCAAATTCTGTCCTGGTGCAACTCCACTGATTTCAGTGAAGTTACATCAGGGATATGTTTCATCCTTTGAATTTCAAAATTTATCATGAAAATTAACCAGTTTTGTTCTGCTTTACATTAATTTTGTATGCAGTTGTATTGCAAACATATGTCACGTATAAAGTCACCAGACAAACATTTGACAATCTGAAGAGCAAAGGATCTAAATTTTGGATCCCTTCCTACTCACCCTGAAGTTAATGGCAAAACTTCAGTAGGAACAGGAACAGGCCCTTAGTGTAATCCAGTAGAATACATTTTGTTTCAGTAATCTGAAGATGATGGGGGGAATCCTCATCCCATTGAGGTCAGTGGGAGTTTTGCCATTGATTTCAATGGGGCCAGGATTTCACTTAGTAGGAGGATCTTTCTATGGTACAGTCAGAGTGAAATGAATGAAAATTACAAGTGTTCATCGCTCATCAGGATTTGAGCCTTGATTCATTGAAGCACTTAACTTTAAGCACATGCTTAAGGCCAACTGATTTGCATATGCACAGTAAAGTTAAGAAAGTAAATAAGTTTTGGCAGGATCAGGGCTCAAAGGGAGCCATCCCTGTGCTATGTGTAGTGTAAGGACAGCATCTGTGAGTGGCCTTGAAAGGGCTGTCGAAGGATGGGGACAAATCACAGAATTTTTGTTTTGATATAAACTGTATCAACGCTACTTTATGGCGTGAAATGAGTTAAATGATGAATCACTGAACAGGGAGTGAAGAATGTAGATGTATGGGCTAGAGGAAAACCTAGTGTTTTGAGCTGAGGTTTGAAATGAGATGGAGAATCAGTGAGGCAGATGTTTACAGGGAGGCTTTACCAGCCGGACGGAGCTGTTGGAGGGAAAAGAGATGTAGAGGAGGCCAGTGCTAAATAAGCATATATAGAGAGAAATACAAGATCTAGGAGATAGGCTTGAGGGTGCATAGGAGTTTTCAGAAAAAATGGCAGGATAATTTTTATCTGAATCCTGAATAAAGAAGGAACTGTGGAGTTGTCTTGGAGAACGGGGTGATCGGTTGCACTTTTTTGCATGTATGAAAAGGCAGGAGATCTAGCACCTAGCGAGGCCCTAGACAGAGGAGTTCAAAAAATTGAGTTGAGAGGGAATGAAGTAATGATACAGATTTCAGAAGCACAATCAAGGCATGGCATAAATGCACCTATCAACAAGATGGAAAAAGTGTCCAAATGATAATATAATAATAATGTTCAATGATAGCTTTAAAACCATCAGACCTACTTTTTTCTTTTCTTCCAGTAGTTTGGGAAGTGGACTAAGAATCAGGAGACCTGAGTTCTGGTCTTAGATCTGCCACTCACCTGCTGTGTTACCTTGCATAAGTCATGGCATGTCCATGCCTCAGTTTCCCCATCTGTAAAATGAGATTAACCATACTGACTTTCCTTTGTAAAGTGCTTAGATATCTATGGATACAAAGTGTCAGAGGAGAGCTAGGTGTTATTATTTTCTTCAATATATTTTCTTCACCCTCTGCTCACTCCCCATCACCTGAGTTTCCCTTTTGCTCCTTCCTCCCAGATGTCCCTGTCTGCCATCCCCTGCCCCTCATAGAATTTACTCCCTTTCCGGGATATCACTGCCAGTACATGCCCTTCTCTTTGCTGCCACCAGCCACGTCATCTGTCTATCTCCCTTTTTAGTGCCTAACATTGCTAACAATGTTTCTCTTTGTAGTGAAGAGAGCTACAAAGTGACACCTTGGGAGAAGGAGAGAGCTGCAGCACCGCAAAGAACAGTAGCTGGCATAGGGGAAGGCATGAGAAAGCAGCTATAGGCAGCCACCTAGCTTACAGATGAACAACTGACAACTGTATACTGCACAAATATGGGACAAAGCTTATTTTTAGAGGACTGCATTTCATTTTGTTCTGTGTAGAATTTTCTGGCTAGATTAAAGCAAAGTCAAACATTTGTACAGTATCACAGCATAGGATCCTTTGTTGAAATACAGGACAAAATTTCATAGTGAAGCGGAATGTGGGACATTAGGTATCAAATAAGGGAAGTCTCTTAAAAATACAGCATGGATGCTTACCCTACATGGCTGCCATCCAGGAATCCAAAGGCTTCCAGAATAATGAGGCAAATCCAGGAATCCCCATCAAATTCAGGTGAATTGTGAGATGTGGGCACAGAAAAAGACGGTTACTCACCGTTGTAACTGTTGTTCTTCGAGATGTGTTGCTCATATCCATTCCAGTTAGGTGTGCGCGTGCCGCGTGCATGATCGTCGGAAAACTTTTACCCTAGCAACACCCGGTGGGTCGGCTGTGGAGCCCCCTGGAGTGGCGCCCTCATGGCGCTGGATATATACCCCAGCCGACCCAGCGCCCCCTCAGTTCCTTCTTGCCGGCTACTCCGACAGTGGGGAAGGGGGGCGGGTTTGGAATGGATATGAGCAACACATCTCGAAGAACAACAGTTACAACGGTGAGTAACCGTCTTTTCTTCTTCGAGTGCTTGCTCATATCCATTCCAGTTAGGTGACTCCCAAGCCCCACCTAGGTGGCAGGGTCGGAGTGAGACGTTGCTGCGTGCAGAACCGCTGACCCGAAAGCAGCATCGTCTCTGGATTGTTGCACCAGCGCATAGTGAGCAGCGAATGTGTATACCGAAGACCACACTGCAGCTCTACAAATGTCCTGGATCGGGACTTGAGCCAGGAAGGCAGTCGAGGAGGCCTGGGCCCTCGTGGAGTGAGCGGTGAGGCGCGGCGTCGGGACACCGGCCAGGTCGTAGCAAGCACGAATGCAGGACGTGATCCAAGAGGACAGGCACTGTGAAGAGACCGGTGAGCCTTTCATCCGGTCGGCCACCGCAACGAAGAGTTGCGTCGTCTTCCTAAATGGCTTTGTACGGTCGATGTAGAAAGCCAGGGCCCTGCGTACGTCCAAAGAATGCAAACGCTGGTCTTGACGAGTAGCGTGTGGCTTTGGATGGAAGACCGGGAGAAAGATATCATGGTTTACATGGAAAGCTGAAACCACCTTCGGAAGAAAGGCAGGGTGGGGGCGAAGCTGCACCTTGTCCTTGTGGAACACCGTGTATGGGGGCTCGGACGTCAGCGCTCTAAGTTCAGAAACACGCCGTGCTGAGGTGATGGCTACGAGGAAGGCCGTCTTCCAGGATAAGTACAGGAGTGAACAGGTCGCCAATGGTTCAAACGGAGGCCCTGTGAGCCTGGAGAGAACGAGGTTGAGGTCCCACGTCGGAACTGGCTGGCGTTGTTGTGGGTACAGCCGGTCTAAGCCCTTGAGGAATCTAACGACCATCGGGTTAGAGAAGACCGAGGACGCGAGTTCTCCTGGGTGGAATGCCGAAATAGCGGCGAGGTGAACCCTGATTGAAGATATCGCCAAGCCCTGCTGTCTTAGGGACAGGAGATATTCCAGTATGAGAGGGATAGGTGCCTGCAAGGGGGACGTAGCTCGTTGCTCACACCAACAGGAGAACCGCTTCCACTTGGCTAAGTAAGTGGACCGTGTAGAGGGCTTTCTACTTCCCAGCAGGATCTGCTGGACGGACTGCGAGCATTGCCGCTCTGCCTGATTCAGCCATGGAGCATCCACGCTGTGAGGTGGAGCGATTGCAGGTCGGGGTGACACAGTCGGCCGTGGTCCTGAGAGACGAGATCCGGACTCAAGGGGAGCGTGATCGGCGCTTGAACCGACAGCTCCAACAGTGTGGTGTACCAGTGCTGCCTCGGCCAAGCGGGAGCGACTAGAATTACTCGTGCATGGTCCGTGCGGATCTTGAGCAGTACCCTGTGGACCAGCGGAAATGGAGGAAAGGCGTAGAACAGGTGGTCCTTCCACGTTAGAAGGAAGGCGTCCGACAGAGAGCCTGGAGCTCGCCCGTATAGGGAGCAGAACACCTGGCACTTCCTGTTGGCCCGAGATGCGAACAGGTCGACCTGGGGAAATCCCCACCTCTGGAAGACGGAATAGATGATGTCCGGGCGAATTGACCACTCGTGCGTCCGGAAGGACCTGCTGAGACAGTCCGCCAGCGTATTCTGGACTCCAGGAAGGAACGATGCCGTGAGATGGATCAAGTGGGCGATGCAGAAGTCCCACAGGCGAATGGCTTCTTTGCATAGGAGCGATGAGTGGGCTCCGCCTTGCTTGTTGATGTAAAACATGGCCGTGGTGTTGTCGGTGAGGACCAACACGCAACGGCCCTGTAGGAAATTGAGGAAAGCCTGGCAGGCTAGGCGCACCGCCATCAGCTCTCGGATGTTGATGTGCAGGGCTAGTTCGGACGTGGACCACAGGCCCTGGGTATGGTGCTCCCCGAGGTGAGCGCCCCATCCTAGAGATGAAGCGTCCGTGACTAGGTGGAGGGAGGGTTGTGGGGCGTGAAAAGGCACTCCTGCACAGACCGCCGCGCGATCCAACCACCAGGTGAGGGAGCCCAAGACCGAGGACGGAACCGTGACCAGCATGTTCAGGTCGTCCCGGTGAGGACGGTACACCGATGATACCCAAGCCTGTAGTGGGCGAAGCCGTAGTCTGGCATGCCTGGTTACGTAGGTGCACGAGGCCATGTGACCCAACAGGGCAAGGCATGTTCTTATGATGGTAATCGGAAATGCCCAGAGTCCTTGAATGACGCTTGCGATGGTCTGAAATCAGCTGTCTGGCAGAATGGCTCGGGCACGTCTGGAGTCTAGGATTGCTCCAATGAACTCTATCCTCTGGGTTGGCACTAGAGTGGACTTCTCTCTGTTGAGTAGAATGCCCAGCTCGTGGAAAGTGTGTGTCACTATGTGGACGTGAGCCTGAACTTGGTCCCTGGTGCGGCCGCGTACCAGCCAGTCGTCCAAATACGGGAACACTTGTACCCCTTGTCAACGAAGGTATGCCGCGACGACTGCCAGACACTTTGTGAACACTCTGGGAGCCGAGGACAAGCCGAAGGGAAGGACTGCAAATTGGTAGTGCACCTTGTTTACTACAAATCGCAGGAAGCGCCTGTGGGGCAGATAAATTGCTATATGGAAATATGCGTCCTTCATGTCGAGGGCGGCAAACCAGTCTCCAGGATCCAGTGAAGGAATAATGGTCCCCAATGATACCATGCGGAACTTCAACTTTACTATGAATTTGTTGAGTCCGCGCAAGTCTAAGATGGGCCGTAGACCCCCTTTCGACTTGGGGATCAGGAAGTAGCGGAAATAAAACCCCCTGCCCCTTAATTCTAGCGGAACCTCCTCTATGGCCCCCATAGAGAGGAGCCCAAAAACCTCCTGTGTAAGGAGTTGCTCGTGAGAAGGGTCCCTGAAGAGGGACGGGGAGGGGGGGGGGCGAGGAAAACTGGAGGGCGTATCCCCTCTCCACCGTGCGAAGGACCCAACGGTCCGAGGTTATAAGGGACCAAGCACGGTGGAAACGGGAGAGGCGATCCCGGAAGGGGGGAGTTGAATCCTGGGTACTGGTTATGGTGCCGTCCTCGACCGCACCTTCAAAAGTTTTGCCTAGGCCCTGAAGGTGGCCTAGGCTGGCCCTGGTTCTGACCGGGTTGAGGGCCGGTCGACCTTCGCCTACCGCCTCGACCCCGCCTTCTGGCAAAATCCTGTCTCGGACGAGGCGGGGGAGGGTAGAACCTCTGAGGCTGGGGCCTGAAGGGTCTGCGCTGTGGCCCTGGGACATGCATCCCCAGGGAGCGCATCATTGTCCGGGAGTCTTTGAGGTTCTGGAGCCTAGAGTCCGTCTTCTCAGAAAACAGGCCCTGGCCTTCAAAGGGTAAGTCCTGCAGGGTCTGCTGCAGTTCTGGCGGCAAGCCTGACACCTGGAGCCAGGAGATTCGCCGCATGGCTATACCCGAAGCCAGGGTTCTAGCGGCCGAGTCGGCTATATCTAGGGAGGCCTGTAGGGAGGTGCGTGCCACCCGCTTACCCTCCTCTACTAAAGTCCCGAACTCTTCCCTTGATTCCTGGGGGACCAGTTCTTTAAACTTCCCCATTGAGGACCAGGAGTTAAAGTTATACCGGCTTAAGAGCGCCTGTTGGTTGGCCGCTCTAAGTTGAAGCCCCCCCGCCGAATACACTTTGCGTCCGAACAAATCGAAGCGCTTAGCGTCCTTCGATTTGGGCGCTGCTGCCTGTTGGCCATGGCGCTCCCGTGCATTCACTGATGACACCACCAGTGAGCACGGTTGGGGATGGGTATATAGATACTCGTAGTCTTTGGAGGGGACAAAGTACTTCCTCTCCACGCCTCTGGCCGTGGGTGGAATAGAGGCCGGGGTTTGCCAGATCGAGGTGGCATTAGCCTGTATGGTGCGAATAAGTGGTAACGCCACTCTGGATGGGGCATCCGCTGAGAGGATGTTCACCACCGGGTCGTGAACCTCCATGATCTCTTCCACCTGGAGGTCCATATTGCGCGCCACCCGGCGCAACAGGTCCTGGTGGGCCCGAAGGTCTATAGGGGGCGGGCCCATGGCGGATGTACCCGCTACCGCCTCATCGGGGGAGGAGGAGGAGGATGCCCCCGGTGGCAAGGGGTCCAATGGCGGATCCTGCTCCAGGTGTTCCTGGAGCTGGGCATCGCCTGCCCCCGGGTCCAGGGCCTCTGCAGGCGTGGGCACTGGAGCCTCCATGCCCCCTGGGGGGGGGGCGGGAGATGGTGGCCTCCGGGGCCCTGGGCTCGGAACGTGCCGAGCGGGAGGCAGATGGCGGAGCCCCTTGCGCTTGGTGGTAGGCCCACGGAGTCCAAAAGGACCAGTGCGCAGGTCCCTGTGTAGGGTCCTCGGCCGTCTCCTGCGAATGGCCGAAGTCCGCCGAAGCCGCCTGCCCTTGAGGAGGGTAGGCCGATCTAGAGGCCCCCTCAGAGGAGCGGGATGCAGATCTCGACGGCCACGGCGGTGCCGAGCGCGATGCAACCGGCCCCGGATGATACGGTGCCGATCGGTGCCGGTCGTAGGGCGATCTGTCCCTGAGTGGTGCCGGAGAGCGGTGCCGGGATCGGGATCGGTGCCGGTAGCCCTGCCGGTGCCGCGATCCGGATCTGGAGCGGGACGACGACCGCGACGAGACCCGGTACCAGGAGCGGTCCCTCGAGCTCGAGCGGCGCTCATACCGGTGCCTGGAGCTACACCTCGAGTCCGATCGGTGCCGGTGATCGCGACGGTGCCGAGATGTAGAGCGGCGTCGCGAAGAGGATCTCGGCCGCGAGTACGACCGGTGCCGAGGTGATAGTCGGCGCCGGGACTCCGAGCGGCGTCGGGACCTGCTCCGAGACCTGGAGCGGTGCCGAGAGTCCACGGCTGGAGACGGTGGGCGCACCAGGGCAGGCTTGCCCCTGGACTGCACTAGGCGTGGAGCCACCGGTGCCGGAAGTTGCGACGGTGCTGGCTCTGTGAGGGCGATAAGGTCCCTCGCGGTCGCAAATGTCTCCGGGGTTGAAGGGAGACAAGGTTCCACCACCAGCCTAGGTGGTGAAACAGTCCGCACCGGACTCAACGGCCTTGGTGCCGGAGTCGACGGTGTGGCCGCCTGCTTCTGGCGGTCCAAAGGCGGACGCGGCTCTACCCCCGGCACCGGGGGAGTCGGCGTCTTCAGGGCAGCAATGTCCTGCGCCTTGCGGGCCTTCTTATGGCCCGGAGATAGGGATCGGCGCCGCGTCCCCTGAGGCGGGCGCGGTGCCGAAGTCGGCCGGTGCCGAGAGGACTTGTCCGCAGCACCGGTCGGAGCCGCTGGGGCGCTGCGCACCGAGGCGCTCGGTGCCGGGGCTGGGCGCGCCGAGGGAGGATCCGGGCTAAGTGCCGCCTCCATTAGGAGCTGCCGAAGCCTAAAGTCCCGCTCCTTTCTTGTTCGAGGCTTGAAGGCCTTGCAGATCTGGCACTTATCTGCTTCATGGGATTCCCCGAGGCACTTCAAGCAGGAGGTGTGCGGGTTGCTCGTTGGCATAGGCTTCGCGCAGGACGCGCACGGCTTAAAACCAGGAGCCTTGGGCATGAGCCCGGCTATGCGCCGGGGGAAAAAGGGGGGAGAACAACCCCCTTAACCCCCGCTAACAATTTACAGCAAATACAAAACTAAATGAACGACTATCTAAAGGACTTTAACTACTATACACAACTATCTACAGAAATGAGAACGATAAGCTAGGGAGTGTGGAGACCAGCTATGCCGTGCTCCACAGTTCCAACGACCGTCAGGGGCGGTAAGAAGGAACTGAGGGGGCGCTGGGTCGGCTGGGGTATATATCCAGCGCCATGAGGGCGCCACTCCAGGGGGCTCCACAGCCGACCCACCGGGTGTTGCTAGGGTAAAAGTTTTCCGACGATCGTGCACGCGGCGCGCACACACCTAACTGGAATGGATATGAGCAAGCACTCGAAGAAGAATGGGAAGCTTTGCAAATTTTTTTTAAAAGCTAAAAGGAAGAACTGGGAGCACAAGAAGAGTTCAGTGTCAAGGATGTCACCAAAGGAAAATGGGAGGTCCAAGCTAAGAGAGAGAAAACAGGGACTGAGCCATAGCTGAGACTGAAAAAAATCGGAGATTGAGTTTTCATCTCAGGTCAGGTTCGATGTCTATCAGTAGAGCAATGTGGGGAAATGCAGAATGAAATGAAAACCGAGAATGAATTTGCAAAGCACAATTGGGCGGTTTGTCCATATGGCGGGCATATTAAATGAGTGGAACAGTGGGGAGAAACTTTGCATTCATAGAGGGCTCTAGGAGAACCAAATCCCTGGAGGACTCGAGGTGTGCGAGAAGTGAGGTGGCCATTTAAAGGGTCAAGGTAAAGGGTTAAATTTCATCATTAGTACAAAAGGCCTGTGATGGCTTAAGTCTGAAAGAACGTAGGTGAATATTTGCCATTCTCCAAGCACCCAAGCTGCTTGTCCTTCCAGGGCACAGTGTAAGCAGGAGGGTTTTAAAATGGAATTAGCTTTGCTGAGAACTATCCACTGCCTCAGCCACCAGGAATGCTAAACCATTTCAATTCAAGGAATGGGAGATTTGGTAGGGATGGGAGGGGGGAAGGAGAGGGGCTTGCAGAGGCTTTAGTTGAGAATTGTAGCTCTTGAACAGAGCCCTCTAACCAGACAAATCCCGCAGCTGACGTCAGTGGCTGCAATACCTTTAATAATAAACCTCTTTGCTTCATCTTTATTACATGATTGACATTCCTCTCACACAGTGGTTTCCAATATCACAGAAGCAGCCAGTCAGGAGTGCTATAGAGGTCACTTATGTTCTGTGTTGGTATTACGCTGCACACTCTGGTGTCTTGCCATCAGGAAACATCATTCTGCACACTTTAAATAGAGCCAGCCAGGATCTCAGTGGGGCTTACCAATCTGAATGAATGAAGTCTCACAAAACCTCTTTGGAGTAGGCATTATGATCCCCATTTTATAGGGGAGGAAATTGAAACACAAAGAGGTTAGGGTCAAATTTTTAGAAGGGGTCTCTCAGCTTCCTTAGCCACTGAGGACAGGACAAGCAGCAACGGGCTTAAATTGAAGCAAGGGAGATTTAGGTTGGACATTAGGCAAAAATTCCTAACTGGAACAAATTGCCTAGGGAGGTTGTGGAATCTCTGTCATTTACAAAAGTAAGAAAAACTCCCTCCCCCAAATCTAAGACTAAAACTTAATGTCAGCAAATTACCATCTTTGTCTAAGTTGGTTTCTTGCCTAAACTTAGTTCCCAGAGACTGCAGCCCCCTTGGTTAAAAGACCCAATGTTCTGTGATTTCAAGGGCTCTGGCCCCTTGAATCCCCCAAGTGATGGGCCACTCAAATATCTTTTTGCCCCCCTTATATCAGCCATAACTTCATTGTCTCTCTTTCAAGAGCAGGAAGACTTCCTGCTGTTCTCCCCTTCCTGTGGGCTTACTATTCATATGTAAATAGTACTTCCATTGTTTTGATTCCATACCGCTTAATTTATACTGGAGACAGGTAGACAGCTGCCTTCCCTTCTGCTAGGGAGAATAAGGCTTTCTCCCAAATGTTTGGTCACAGATTTTAAAGCATAATATCAGTGAGTATCCATAATGCCTCATACAGTGTTAATGCATAAACTATACAATGGTATTAACCCCCAATGTGTCACAGGCTTTCATAAAGAGACCTCACTTAATTCACTTGTATACATTATAAAATCAGTTGATTCAATTGCTTATTATTTGAGGTTCAGACCTGTTGTCTTTATATTTAAGAGACTATCTCCCCCACATTAATTTGATGGCTTTGTTTATTTTTTATGTAAACGTACCTTCATTGTCTCTGCCTGACAACCAGGCTGGTCAGACAAACAAATGCACATTCCTTTGTCTAAGGCAGATTGTGCTTATGCATTGCTTGCCAAACACATTTTAAGAACATAATTCTAGCACATATTTATAATTCTTTGTACATAATTTATATACAACCATATTAATGATTAGTGTGTTATTAATTTTCCAATGATATATTACATGATACTTTTTGAGTAGATATCATGACAACTGTGCGTTAAGTGTAGTACGTCGTGCCTGACAAGAGTTGCTGACATGTTTAATGAACCACCATTGGGCCTCTGGGTCACACTGTCTTATTATTTCTCTCTTTCCTAATGGTTTCTAACACTCCGTTAGCTTTTTTGGCTTCCACTGTACATTGAGCAGATGTTTTCAGAGAACTACCCATGATGACTCCAAGATCTCTTTCTTGAGTAGTAACAGTTAATTTAGACCCCATCATTTTGTATGTACAATTGGGATTATGTTTTCCACTGTGCATTACTTTGCACTTATCAATAATGAATTTCATCTGCCATTTTGTAGCCCAGTAATCTAGCTTTGTGAGACCCCTTTGTTATTCTTCACAGTCTGCTTTGGACGTAATTATCTTGAGTAATTTGGTATCATCTGCAAACTGTGCTATCTTGCTGTTCCCCCCCCCCCCTTCCGGGTCATTTATGCATATGTTCAATGGCAGCACAGGCCCCAGTACTGATCCTTTGGGGACCCTGCTATTTTTCTCTTTCTATTGTGAAAGCTGATCATTTATTCCTACCCTTTTCTTCCTGTCTTTTAATCAGTTACTGATCCATGAGAGGAATTTTCCTCTTATTCCATCACTGTTTACTTTGCTTAAGAGACTTTGGTGTGGGACCTTGTCAAAGGCTTTCTGAAGGTTCAAGTGCACTCTTTCAACTGGATCACCCTTGTCCCCATGCTTGTTGACATCCTCAAAAATTCTAATAGATTAGTAAGGCATGATTTTCCTTCACAAAAGCTGTGTTGACTCTTCCCCAACATATGCTCATCTATATGTCTGATAATTCTGTTTTTACTATAGTTTCAACCAATTGGCCTGGTATTGAAGTTAGGCTTACCAGCCTATAATTGCAAGGATCACCTCTGTAGCCTTTTTTAAAGATTGGTTTTACATTAGCTATCCTCCAGTCTTCTGGTACAGGGGCTGATTTAAGCAATAGATTACATACCACAGTTAGTAGTTCTGCAACTTCATATCTGGAGTTCTTTCAGAACTTTTGAGTTAATACCATCTGGTCCTGGTGACTCATTATTGTTTATCAATTTGTTCCAAAGCCTCCTTTATTGTCACTTCAATCTGGGACAGTTCCTCAGATTTGTCACCTAAAAAGTATGGCTCAGGTGTGGGAACCTCCCTCACAACCTCTGCAGTAAAGACCAATGCAAAGAATTCATTTAGCTTCTCTGCAATGGCCTTGTTTTCCTTGACTGCTCCTTTAACACCTTGATCATCCATGGTCCCACTGATTGTTTGACAAGCTTCCTGCTTCTGATGTACTTAAAAAAAAATGCTGTTAATTTTTGTGTCCTTTGCTAGTTGCTCTTCAAATTCTTTTTTGGTCTACCTAATTACACTTTTACATTTCACTTACCAGAGTTTATGCTCTTTTCTATTTTCCTCAGTAGTATTTGACTTCCAATTTTTAAAAGATGCCTTTTTCCTCTAACGGACTCTTTTATTTTGCTGGTTATCATGGTGGAATTTTTGGTTCTTTTTTTATTAGGGATATATATTTAGTTTGAACCTCTATTATGGTGTATTTAAATACTTTCCAGGCAGTTTGCCGGCATTTTACTCTTGTGACTGTTCCTTTTAATTTCCATTTAACTAGCTTCCTCATTTTTGTGCTAGTCCCCTTTTTCAAGTCAAAGAACTAGCTGAAGCAAATCTCAGCAACATTAGCAATGATCTTTTAGAGCTCATGGAGGGTGGGTGAGATCTCAGAACACTGGAGAAGAGCACACTAATACTTATATTTTAAAAGGAGAACAAACAGGACCCAGGGAACTATGGACCAATCAGCCTAACTTCAATACCAGGAAAGATACAGAACAAATTATTAAACAATCAATTTGTAAGCACTTAGAGGATAATAGGGTTATAAGGAAAAGTCAGCATGGATTTGTCAAGAACAAATCATGTCAAAAAAACTTAATTTCCTTCTCTCATAGTTAATGGCCTACTGGATGGGGGAAGCCGTGGATGTGATATCTCAATTTTAGTAAGGCTTTTGACACAGTCCCACATGACATTCTCATAACCAAACTAGGGAAATGTAGTTTTGATGAAATTGCTATGAAGTGGGTGCACAATTCATTGGAAAAAAATGTACTCAAAGAGTAGTTGTCAGTGGTTCACTGTCAAACTAGGGCATGTCTAGTGGGATCCCTGAGTACTGTGTCCTGGCTCTGCTACTAGTCAATATTTTCATTAATGACTTGAATAATGGGGTGGAGAGCATGCTTATAAAATCTGCAGATGACACCAAGCTGGGAAGGTCAGCAAGCACTTTGGAATACAGGATGAGAGTTCAAAATGACCTTGATAATTTGGAGAATGGTCTAAAATTAACAAGATGAAATTCAATAAAGACTAGTGAAAAGTACAACACTTATGAAAGGAAAAAACCTTAAATGCACAGCTGTAAAATGGGAAATAACTGGTTAGGCAGTGTAGTTCAGAAGAGGAGCAGGGGCTTATAGTGAATCATAAATTGAATATGAGACAACATGATGGGGTTGCAAAAAAGACTACTATTTTGGGGTGATTTAACAAAAGTATTGTATCTAAGGGTACGTCTATACTTACCTCCGGGTCCGGTGGTAAGCAATCGATCTTCTGGGATCGATCCCGGAAGTGCTCGCCGTCGACGCTGGTACTCCTGCTCCGCGAGAGGAGTACGTGGAGTCGACGGGGGAGCCTGCCTGCCACGTCTGGACCCGCGGTAAGTTCGAACTAAGGTACTTCGACTTCAGCTACGTTATTCACATAGCTGAAGTTGCGTATCTTAGTCCGAAGTGGGGGGTTAGTGTGGACCAGGCCAAAGTCATGGAGTTAATTGTTTCACTCTACTCAGCACTGGTGAGGCCTCAGCTGGAGTACCGTGTCCAGTTTTGAGTACTACACTTTCAGAAAGATGTAGACAAACTGGAAAGGCCAGAAAAGAGCAACAACAAAAAAAGTGATAAAAGGTTTAGAAAGCCTGACCCATAAGGAAAGGATAAACAAATTGGGTAAGAGACAAGAAGATCAGGGGGGAACCTGATAACAGCCCTAATGTATTTGAAGACTTTTATAAGGAGGACAGTGATCAATTGATCTCCATGTTTACCATAAGTAGGACAAGAATTGGCTTACCTTACAGCCAGAAAGATTTAGGTTAAATATTAGGAAATAACTATCCTTATAATTAGAAAGTAAGTATTGGAATAGGTTACCAAGGGAGGCTGTGTAATCCCTGTCATTGGAGATTTTTAAGAACAGGTTAGACAAACACCTGTCAGAGACTTGTACTTGTACACCTGGACTTGGTTTTGCCTCAGTATGGGAGGCAGGACTAGATGACCTCCCAAGGTTCCTTCCAGCCTGACATTTCTCTGATAAGTACAGCTTCTTTATTGTATTTTGAGATTTCAGTGCCTGCTCTTTGCTAGAACCAGGTAGAACAGGGCTTGCAAATGGAAAACTATGAATAGGAAAGCTAACCAAACTTTTTCAATCCCCCTCCCCCAAAAGGTTTTGTCTTGAGATTTGGATCTGTCTTTAATTTACCCAAACCATTTCACCCTTCACTATCTAGTGTATGCAACTGTTGGCAGGTCTACACTACAGCGGGGATTGATGCTCTGAGATGGATCCACTGGCGGTCGATTTAGCGGGTCTAGTAAAGACCCACCAAATCGACTGCAGATCACTCTCCAGTTGACCCCTGTACTCTATCCCCAACAAGAAGAGTAAGGTAAGTTGACGGGAGATTTTCTCCCGTCAACCCCCCACAGTGCAGACCCCGTGGTAATTCGACCTCAGGTACGTTGACTCCAGCTACATTATTCACGTAGCTGGAGTTGCGTAGCATAGGTCGACTTACCGTGGTAGTGTAGACATAGCCTGTGTGCACATGCATTTCTGTATATGTGTGGAGTAGTTGCGTGTTTTCAGTACTGATCAGTAGTGTTATGTACACTAAGTCAGTGCAACCCAGTGCTGTGTTGAATGCTGGCTAGAGAAGTACAATATAGGACTGTACTGTGCAATATGGGATACAGCATAGTAGAATACAGGGCAGTATAGGTCAATGTAATACAAATAAGTACAGTGCAGGTAATCCACTCAGGAATTCTTCCATTTCTTCTTAGTCATAACGATAAATGTTAGAAGGGAGATGCCAGTTAAATCTCAACATTGTTTTGCTGAAGTCATCCTCAGAGGAGCTGTATAAAGGGAATGCATTTTGGCTGAGCTCTGTTTTGAAATTTATCTTCATGAATGAGGGGAGAAGGAAGAGCTCATAAGTGACATTATACCATCTAGCATTTTAACTGACAATAAATATCATGTGATTTTAGACAGCTATTCCATAGGCAAGACATACAAAATGTGCATATTTCCTACATTTGGAGAATATCTACAATTAACTCATAGCATTAGTTCTTCCCACAGTCTTAGAAAGTAAACTGATAAATGGAGATGAAGTGAAATCATTAAAAGCTGCACTGACTTTTTAAAAGAATTTCCCAGTGCTACTGCCTAGAACCTGCAATCTGTTGTTCTACTATGTGTATTTAAATACTTGTTCTCCCAAACTGTTTTCCATGACAGCTAGAAAACTTTGCAACCTATAGTGAGGAAGCCAAGAGCTCTCTTGCTTCCCTTTGTATAGAGGTGTATTCAGCCTCTGACCCAGCTCCTAAACTCTATTCCATATGGATCCCTCCTCTCCTCCACCATGACTGGTTCAGAGATTAAAAGCCCTCCTGAATTGTCAGCAAGTAGTTTGAAGGCGGAGCTGCCTTTTAGCATTTAAATTCCATATGTGTGAAATAATCGGTGTGGGGGGAATGATGTGTACTTAAAGAATCAACAAGGAGTCCTGTGGCATCTTAAAGACTAACCGATCTATTTGGGCATAAGCTTTTGTGGGTAAAAAACCCACTTCTTCAGATGCATGGAGTGAAAATTAGAGATGCAGGCATTATTATACTGACACATGAAGAGAAGGGAGTTACCTCACAAGTGGAGAACCAGTGGGTTTTTTACCCATGAAAGCTTATGCCCAAATAGATCTGTTAGTCTTTAAGGTGCCACCGGACTCCTTGTTGTTTGTGTGGATACAGACTAACACAGCTACCCCCTAATACATGATACCTACAGAATGTGTTTCCTGGCAATGGGGGGGAAGGAGGCAGATGGAAGAGTGACCAATTGTCTTCTTAATTGCAAGGTAACCAAACAGACTGGTTGTTTACAGAGACCTTACCTGGGGTCCTCTACCTAACCGCAGAAAAATCAGATAATACCTACATAGCAGTTACCTGGTACAGCTGAATCTTATCTGCCCATTCAACTAAAGACTCATTAACCAGACTTACAGCCCCACCCTCCTCCTGGGAAAGGAAAAAGTTGGGTTCCCAGTTCTTTTATTCCAGAATTCAAAGCTGAGGCTGCTGATGCAGCCATTAATACATCAAAATAGCCAAGTCAGGCTTCTACAAAATCAGGTGGTTGTTTCAAAGGCGGCGCTATTTTGACAAAACAGGGGATAAAGAATTTTTCTACACAGGATACTCCCAGTGAAATTCAGTGGGAAATCCCTTTTTAAAAAAACAAAAAACCAAAAACAAAAAGGAAAATCCCACCTGTGTCTAATGTGGGAAATTAACAAAAACCATGGAGCTCTGTCTCTCCAGGAAAAACAGGAACATTCTTATCTTTCTCCTTCTACTCTTGAAAAGTTCATGATTGGGAATAAAACATCATAATAACTAGTGCTGCACAGGGAAAACTCCAGGGATGAAATAAATTTTGTGAAGACTCGCCCATTTGAAATTAGAAGAATTTTACAGGATATCTTTCAAACCTAGCGGTTCTTGTCAGCCAGCCAGTCAGCATCCCATCCCATGGAATTGGAATGTTGGTAAGTCAGCTGAAGACACTAAAGCATATAATTAAATTTTGTTAAATTAATGCCTTTTTTGTCTCACAGCCAAGCAGCATCAGGATAACCCTAAGAATATGCATTGATCCTGTACCATAAAGAGGCATGGTACTATGTTAACATATCTCAGACTGTCTGTGCTCACTGGGGGTGAAATCCTGGCCTGATTGACGTCAATGGGAGTTTTGCCAAGGATTTTAATGGAGCCAGAATTTCACCGCAGGTCATGGCTCTGAGGGGTTCCAGTTCATCAGGTGAAGACACTTGGCCATGTGTTATTTCTGCATTTTGATGTATGGAAACTGGGACTGGGTGAAGAAGGATCATCGATTTCTCATTGGACCAAGCGTTCAGAGGTACTCAGCATCCAAGAGCTTCTCTTTACAATGGGAGCCGGGGCTGCTGGGTGCTGAGCACTGACCAGGTGTAACAGTGTTTCTAAGGTGTCAAGACCACCACATTCCTCATTACATGCAAAGCAGAATGTACTGGTGAGGGGGACAAGCCCGTGGGTCAGCAAAGCTTTCCTCAAACAAGTGATCTGCCTTTTGAGCTGAAGAACATCTCCAGGATCCGATAGATCATCCATAATTATGTACCAATGGGAAAGCAGAGAGGGATCCTCCCAGAACCTACATATATCAGGATGCTGCTGCTTATCTCTAATACTTTTCCTGGAAACCCTTTTCGACAGGTCATTCCCGTTAACCAGGATTGTGTTCCAGGGGGCTCATCTGCTTTTATGCAATATACTTTGGTTTTGTGTATTGAAAAACATATATATTCAACAGAACGATTCTTTTATCAGCTCAATATTTCTGTCACATTTTCCTTTCAAGTGCACAGGAAGTTTATGTACTTAACTCATTTACCTGTTATATAATTGGAAGGGCTTCACTACTTTGGTTTAATGGATGGAAAATGTGGTTTTTTTTCAAACAGGTTTGTTCCCTGATTCTTTTAAAGGGCACCTGCCTGTATACACAAAGACAATCTCCAAAGTCTATTTCTGTTGCTGTGGACGGTATGAGCCCTGTCACTGAGGGCAGCCATTGGGGAATCATTGGATTAATAGAAATTTCTTCTTTCCTAAGGTCACTTCTGGAATCATTCCCATTACAGCCTTTTCTGATCACTTACTACAAGGATGCACTGCTGACCTGAGACTTTTAGGCCACCTTAAATACAGCAGGATATCGGGGCTATCGGCCTTAGTGGGAATAGCAGATTGTCAGAGGCAGGGGATTGGACATGTGAAATCTTGGACTGAATCACAGAACAGTAGTCAGCCCTCCAGCCTTTCTATGGCTTTGCTGGTAAACTGAACTGTATTAGAAATTCCCTAGGTATTGCTACTGGTGCTGTAGTAGCAGGGAGTGGCAATTTATCTTTATCTCCTGTGTCTTCTTTGGCTTAGATGTAGAAACCAGACTCAGTTGGTATTTTTTATATTGCCATAATAAAAGAGATATCTTAATCAAATGTTTTTACAATAGATTCGGAAATCTCCATTCTTTGTAGCTCTTAGAAGCTTGGAAATAATCTTTCTGCCTGATTTTTGGCCTTTTCATTTGGCAAGATATTTACTCTGCCTCATGTTTCAAATGGATGTGGAATGAATGTAGCTGCCTTTACTGTGTGTGAAAGCTTGCACGGCCCCTGCCTGCACTGCCTTTGTTATTGGCATAATTAAACCATTTCACTCTCTCTGGCTGCCAATTCAGCAATTTTCAGGACCTTAGAAAACAAAATTCACCAAGAACTAGAACCCAATTAGAACAACAACGTCACCTTGTAGAGCACCTCAGGTGCTCAAACATCTTTGAGCTCACAATCCGGCATTAGTAACTGCTGTCAGCACAGCCTGGGCAATAGTGTTAGTTTCCTGCTGAAGCCACTAAGGGAAGCACAAGCTATGCTATTTTACATTTCTTGCTGATGGGCTTTTTTAAGCAGATATAGATATAATATGGAAGATTTTACTCATCAGATTATAAAAAGATAAATCAATATTTGGACCTAACCTAAGGAAAGAGGGAATGTACTGTAAATTAACCAGTCAATAGTACCCTATTGCTATTATGAAGAGGTCTGTGTGACAATATCAATACTTTAAACAATTTCAAAACAATAAGTTGACTATTTTCTTTTCAAATGGTGACTATTGGATAGTTAGAGTTGGTGGCGCTCCAATTTACAGTGCACTATAAAGGCTACAAGCAGGCGGATCCATTTTTTTTGTCAAGGTCCAGACTCCAGAGGGAGAAAAAAAAGTAAATAAAAAAGATTTCAGGATACGTTCAAAAGCATCTGATGGTCTGGATTTGGTCCGCGGTCTGCCTATTGACTACCCCCGACTACAAGAATCTGAAAATGCTGCTGAATGTCAGCGTAGTGCTGGGGAATCCTGACCAGGCCCCTTTTCATCTCATCACAACCGCTTTCCTCTGCAAAGCGAGCAGCAGGGCGGGTGTTTGGGGGGTAGAGCTGATGTTGGGGCTCTTAGACTGGAATGATCCTCCTTGAGTCGATTGAACTAATTTTGTGGTCAGATCATGCCACTCTGGTGCAAAGAAGCAGCATCACACTGGAGGAGCTGGCGTCATGTGTTTGTTTGGAGCAGATACATTTCCTTCTCACCAGTCCTTTTCTTAAGAAAAACAGAAACAATGCTTCTTGTTGCCTGAGTCTGATTCTACGGCACCATGGCTCTGTTCATTGTACCCAAATGCACTTTCACTTCTTGAGGTTTGCCTTGTCTGTGTGGATAATCCATTAAACAGACAGATGATTCCTGCTGGGTACAAAAACCATGTGATTACAGTGAACTGTTCTCTTGTTACGTCTAGGCAGGTGGATAGGTTGTCTGGCCAAGTGCAAACTGTCTATATTCGTGTTTTTTTCTAACACCGGACAATAACACTCCACACACAAAGATCCTTTGGAAGTGCTAATGCCCTGTAGTCCAAGGCTGATACTAACAAGAGCTCTACGTGGTTTGAAAGCTTGTCTGTCTCACCAACAGAAGTTGGTCCAACAAAAGATATTACCTCACCCACCTTGTCTCTCTAATACCAGGGAAAGACAAAGACACAGAACAACTGAAGAGTCTCATGTAAGTAATGTCATTGCAGCTGTGCTTTTAGCAATTCCTGCTGGAAGAAGCTAGTATTATTCTTTAAGGCACAAACAGCTTGTATTTAATCATTAAGTTATTTACTTACATTACATAACACAGCAATGAAAACTTGCAGGAAGCTGCAACCAACCAGTCTGATGTGCCCCCTACAGTCCACAGCCCTGTCTTCTAAAATGGAAGATGACCTTTGGTCTCTGAAGCCATGCCCCTCAGTCCTTCAATGGAGGAGCCCACGACATGCTAAAAACGTGAAGACGTACATTACAAGGAAGACACAAAGGTACATTAAGGTAACATGATGTCTAAGCTGGTTGATAAGAATCTTGATCATTTTATTAAGTTGCACTGTAATACACCAGCTAAGAGTCTCTTGTCACGATGAGCAGCACTTACATAGAATCAGTTTGCATCACCTGCACCCAGAATTCTCGGGTTTGTGATTTTCTTTTAGAACTGTCCTCATATTAAACCTAGCGTGTTCATGGGAACTTGTCTGCTTTGGAAAGAAGTTTTGCTTCATCAGGTTCCCCAGGGCTCTCTTTGGGCTCAATATTATTATCTGGCAATGGAGAGAGAACATTGCCTGGACATTCTCTGTCAGCCTGAGAATGCCAAGCTTGGCACAGGACAGCCCTCGTCAGTGCATCCGAGTGGACAACACCAGAGAAATCTGTACAGCAGAAACTGTCAGAGGATAAATTAACCTTTGAAAACACACAAGCAAAATACAGTTTCATAATTTGGCATTTGGGATATCTGCAAATGACAATACCAGAACGGAGGAGAACAGCAGGATGGACAAACGTTTAGTCCTGCATGGAAGAAGTGTTCCAGTAATGAAGGCTAGGAAGAAGATGGCTGCAGAGGAGGAAATACTGTGCATTTTTAAAATTAATTAGACAGACCCACATTTCTCTAGTTTGCTTTCTCTGTCTCTGTAGGGGCTGCTGCTGTGCAGGTTCAGAGCCATTTTTGCATAAAATGTCCCCAAAGGCAGCTCTGCCAGTGCACCTCAGTCCTGACCCACAGCACCTCCTGCTTTTCTCATTTGGCACCCTAGCACAAACCCTGCTACTCGAAGAGCTGTAGCTCACCGCCTGACCTGCTGAATCCCACACAGAAGCAGTGTGTGGCTGACCCCTTTGTGACCCTGAGAAACAGGGAGCAGTGATTCTACGGGAACCTGACTACACTCAAGCCTCAATGCTCCATGGTAGGGGTGAGTGAGTGCTGTTTCCACCCTGCTCCAGGTACTGCACATGCTGCATAAAGTCAAAACAGAGCCCCTTTGTGGGGTTGTCTTTGTTGGTATCTCAAATTATAATGAATCTCAGCCTAGGCTTTCTCACTAAGTTCAGCTGCTTCTAGGATTTACTGTAGGACTTGCCTGCTGTGGCCCCTAGTTTTCTCTGACTAGACACTAAACACCCAACTTATATATCTCTGTAGTGAACAAGATGCATTTACCACAGTGAGTGAGCAGCACTTGCTCAGCAGATTTAATCAGGGTTCTAAAAGTCCTGCTGATAGCAATGGAAGAGCCCTGCACCTCTGCACCAGGTCACAGATCTTGCTGCCCCGTTACATGGAGCATAGACCCCATCTTAGAATTCAGTCTAGAGAACTACTACAGTGTTAATTGGGGGCTATTGCAGTGACATACCCAGGGTACAATCCAGACAAATGAGTAGCTGCCCTGTAACCTGGGGTGTCCTTTACACTGCTTTGCTGCTGTAGCTCCAGTCTGGACTGCTCACAAACTGCCTCCAGCATGCAAGTCACTCCCAGCTATGTCTGTGTGTGTGTTGCAGCCAGTCATACCTTGGCTCTTGCCAGCCTGGGTTATATTGCAGGATGACCCCAACACACCCTCAGTTCTAGATTTCCCCCCAGAAATGTATGTCCGGTACTGCCCAGCTCTCTCTTGGGCAATACAAATTCTATTTCTTTAATAGAAATATGAACACTTTGTTACCCCAAATGGAGTTGCCCAGACACTTCAATTTAAACACACTGGATTAGATAGAATAGTAAAACAAATTTATTAATTACCAAGAGATAGATTTTAAGTGAACACAAGTAATGAGGCATAAATGCCAGAAATGGTTACAAGAAAAATAAAGATAAAATGCAACTAGTGCCTGACAAACTATATTCAAACCTAAATTCAAAGTAAAGTTTCTCTCACCACATGCTTTCAACAATCTTACTGCCCCAGTTTCTTAGGCCAGGACCCCTTCTTGTGTTTAATGGCTGCTTCCTTTGTCCCTTCTCATGAGGTGAATCGATGGACAGAGAGAGAGAGAGAGGAGGGGGTGCCTTGTGGGGTTTGTCCCCCTTTTTATAGGATCAGTCTCCCCTTTGGAAAACATTTCCAGCTGAGATTCTGGAGACAGGGTCTATAGGAAAGGATCTTCCCCGCTGCTTTTCCTTACCTGTTGGAGTGTCTTTCTTTCCTTTCCTGCTTGATGACTCCATTTACTGCTTAAATGCAAATGAAGCAGAGTACACATTCCTTTGTTTGAGAAAGACTTGTTTGCCATCTTCTGCTGTGGTTTGGAACATGTGTCAACAACATCCTACAGGGAAATCTTGTAACTTCATATACAACGTTGCCACACATCTTTTATCAGGACAATATTGACCAGCAAATTATGAGTTTTCAGATGCTACCTCACAAGGCATACTTTGTACAAAGATTATTACAACAGCATGTAGGGTGTGGACACGGATACATTTAATCAAAATTGCTGTCAGGGAATGTGCTGGTCAAGCCTGAGATAAACAGTGTTTGGATTCATCTGCTCACTCCCATTTGTTCTCAACTCTCATCATGAGAGGCATAGGGGGACTAATTCTTCAGCTACCAAGTTTAAGTCAAAGTCATTTTCTCACCAGTAGAGACAAGCCTTGGATGGCAGAGCCTGAACTGATTGTGAGGTCACAGTACACAGTGGTGGTGGGTGCAGACATGAGGAGGTGGTACTATTTCATTTTCAGCTGGCTGAAAGCTGACTTGCAACCTCACGGTCTCCAAATTCAGTTCAGACAACAGTTCTGTGTGTCTCCCAAAATGGGAGGCAAGGGAAGGAGAAGAGCCCTTCTAAGCAGGAGCTTGGCTTCCAATGAACAGGAAAGGCAGGTGCAGTGTTGAATTCAACAGCACAGGCGACATATGTTAAATGGCCCCGAGGAACCTTTCAAGTCTCACTTGTAAAAATCTACATCTTTCTCTCTGTATTTAATGCATCTTTGTACGGACACTAATTCCTCAAGTATCCAAGCCAGGACTGACTTTTAGTGTGTTTGTCCAGGCAGGCTGCCAGCGCACCATTCCTGCAATGCTCCCAAGCTCTGACATTTGTTAACACTGCAGTAAATCACAGAGACTCTTTGGGGATGTTTTTCATGACAAAACAGCCAAAGAAAGAGAGGAACCCACAACAAAACTACAAATGGCTTATTTAACCCAAAGAGGACTAACTAGACTGAAAGCAGAGACAGATGGGAGACAATGGAGAGGGAAAGATACTGCAGAAAATCTATTATCCATCAGTGTCCAATAGCTCAAACATTTAGGAAAAGGCTTAAGATTTGTATTTCTTTATGACTGGAGGAGATGTGGCAAAAATAGAGACAGTTTGGATATTTCATGGAGTAACTTGCTGAAATCTAAAGGACCTAGCAAAAAAGTATCAGATTGGGGGTGATGCTGCAATAATTGTATAATCTTGACTGGAAAAAAACCAAACATTCTCTGCATTTACCATCTTCCCGCCAGGATGCGTTGGGGAAAGAGATGTGATATGGTCCATTTAGTCTGAAGCCCTAACAGTAGCTGCAGCTTCAGACCAGGTTTCCAGAGAGAAAATGTAAGTTATGGGGGGGAAAATAGCTTGGATGTTGAACACCATCCACACAGCCAAAGTGGAGTCTCTCGTGCACTATTGTTGAATACAAACAAAACCACAACAGTCATAGTTCTCTTCTGTCTATCCCTTTTAAAAACATTCAGGGTGAAATCCTGGCCTTCCTGGAATCAGTGGGAGTTTTGCCATTGACTTCAATGGGGCCAGCTTTTCATGTTCACATTTTAGGGGGCGATGAGAGCAACAGGATAGTGGATACCAAGAATACCTATATATGGACTTGAAGAAAAAAGGGATCAATTCAGCCATGGTGTAAGCAGGTGAAATTCTACTGGCTTCAATGGGCTTGTGTCTGCTCACATGGTTGGATTTGGCCTTATATCTTTCCTTAAGACATCATGAGGGGCGGAGCACCAAAGCTTTGGGCCAGGACCACTCGGCCAGCTGCTGAAGAGATCAAATGCTGTAGACGATGAAATTAAGATTAAAGTTCAAACGACTTCCCTTTGGAAGGCAAAGTGAAGGCTCCATGACAGTCCCTATGAGAGACATTCAGTGAATGGGAGCTGTACCAGATTTCACCAGGAGGAAACGTGGCCCTAGGTTGCTTTGGCCTCTTTTTATCAACTAGTTCTCATCTGAAACGCCTACAGCAGTGGGGCCAGGAGTCACAGGCGGATATTGCACTGGCTCTGTACCTCAGGAGACTTGGGAACATCCCTGTCTTACAAGTGAAGTGAATAATGTGGAATCAAGCCTTCGCCCCTTGTGAACGCTGTGTCCTGGCTTGATGGCTGGGTGAAGTGAGCTAGAGACCAGACAGTAATCATGGCAGAGACACTACAGACCCAGCTCTTATGAGCCTGAGCCTAACTGAGGAAGAGGAGGGGCATTTCCTGAGAAGCAGCACCTAGAAGGAACATGCCTTCGAGAGATGTGGTACCTCCAGAGGTCAGGGGAGGGAAGTGTGCTTCACTTACATCTGTAACTCGCTCACTCCCATTGCAACCATCCTAGTATGGGGGTGGGGGCAGGGCCATGGCTTCATTCCCATCCCACTTAGAAACCTATTTTCTGGGGCCACTAGCACTGTTGGCAGCATCAACCAGTCACCCCCTTTGCACCCTCAGCCCTGGAAGCCAGATTGATGGCTAGCACCAAATGGATGGCTGCTTGGGTGTGGGGGGAAGGGCTCCCTGCACCTCAGACCTCCCTATTCACCTACACCCCAAGTTTTTAACTCTCAGACAAGCTTTCAAGACTTTTTGCCCTTGGCCATTTATTTGAGCATATGCTCAGAGAGACAATTCAAGTAACAAGACACCAAGGAATATTGATCTTTGAGGAAGGGAGAGCAGCAGCAACAGCCTTGGTGATATTTTTTGGGAGGGAAGGGCTCCTACTTTTATGGAATTTCCAGCCCAACCAGAGGCAGGAAGCACCAGAAATCTCATGAGGATGCGCTCTCTTGTAAGATTTCCAGCCTAGTTTTGCAATTCCAGGAGTCTGATAGGTTGGCTAAGGTTCAGAGAAGCATATGAACTTTTGGGAGCTTATCCAAACTTTTAAAGCTTCATCCATCTCCAGCGTTAGCTCAGACTCTGGTACATGCTTCAACAATTCAAGACCTATGCCCGGGGGATGGGGGGTGGGAGGGGCGAGGTGTGTGTGTGTGTGTGTGTGTGTGGAATAAAAAGAAAGGAACTTTAAAGGAGTGACAGCTGGCCTCAGACAGTATCATGGGTTTGTCAGGCCACAAGCAATAGCTAGCTGTTTCCGATCCAATAAGCACTGCAGGTTCAACTGAAGCCTATCCTAGGAGGCATGATTCTCTCGGTTACTAATACAAATGTACCAAAATGATCATTGCCACTCACTAGGGTGACCAGATAGCAAGTGTGAAAAATCAGCACAGGGGGTGGGGGGTATTAGGAGCCCATATAAAAGAAAGCCCCAAATATCGGGACTGTCCCTATATAATCGGGATATCTGGTCACCCTACCACTCACCCTCAGAAGCAGGCTGGTATCTGTGCTGAGTGCCAGCTTCCCAAGGTTATCCTTCTTCACCCCATTTGCCTGACTTCCCCAGAGGGCACATGTGCTGCACTGATCCATGACCTACTGTCACTTTCTTTTTACCATCACTCTTCCCATCTCTGGCAAAATTCCCAATCCTCCAGTATGCATTCCATGTAGTATAACCCTGCTCCCAGACTGCAGCCCATCTGACTCCCCCGCTCCTCCCCCAGGCCAGTCTGTGTCACTGTCTGAGAGCAGGTATTTATTTTTCCCTGCCAGCCTTCTTTCTTTTTACTTTTGCTGGTTTATTTATGGCTCTTCCTTTTCAGCTTATTACCATCTCAGCCTGAACTTATCCATTATGCTCTTCTCATCTAGGAGGTATTAATCTGCTGGCCCAGTGTGCAGAGTGATGGAGTCCCCTCATCATCATTAATTTTTCCTCAGCTTCTGGTCTTCTCTTTGGACCCAGCCGCTGTACATGTGCTGCTGGTGGCCCCCAAGCTCCCATACCATACGTTAAACTCATTCACAGAAGCCCATTATTTTGTTCTTCTTGCAGGCATCAGGTGGTGCTCCAAGCTGGATCTGCACTGTCCAGCCCCCCAGATAGGGGTTGGGACAGACTTTATTTAATAAAGTGTTTAGGGATCTTCTCTTAAAGTCAGTTATTTTACTCTACGGCATAGTCCTCCTCAACAAACCTGGTTTAAGAAAATGATGTAAAAGACTGACAGAGAAGTAATAGTTATGTCTGCATATTTTATATTTAGCTAGAGATTGACTCTATAACCTTTACCCAGGCTAACTAACATTTATCTGAGTAGTCCCATTGCCTTCACTGGGATGACTTGCACGAGGGTTGCAAAATCAGGACCAGTATATTTTTGTGTGGAAGAGATCCCAAAGAGCTTTAATAACTTGCTCTTTCTCTCTCTGTACTGTGTGTGCATGCAGATACATAAATACAGAGACATCTCATTCAATCCTAAATGCAGCCACTGCTGTGGTGGAACATGGTAGCTGTTTAACAGCACACAGCAACAGTACATAATTTAAGGACAAGGAAAAAAAAAAGACATTTCTTAAACCTCAATGAATATGTAATGTCTATGTATTGAACACAAAATGGTTATTATCCAGGCACCCAAAGGTGCACGAGGTGCCTCACAAATAGATAAGAGGACATCCTGCCTGATCTGAAGAGCTTGTATAAGACAGGATACAACAAGTGACAATAATAAACGATGGATGGGGTAGGCAGAAAGGAGCACAAAGACTACAAATATAATGTTGTGCAGTGACTTAGTATATCATGTATGTATCAGGCAATCACAGGATGCCTCTGTGTATAGGAATTTCTAAAAACTCTTACTAAATCTGCCTTGGGACCAGGACTGCCAAGGGTCACCAAGGCAAGTGAGGGAATTAATTGGGAATAACTTGCCTCAACTACAACCAGACAAACCTTTTATTGTCTGATTGCAGAACATCCAGAATAGTGAGCCTCTGATCCTGAGTGAAGCCCCTGGCTGCTACTGCAGGACTTGGGGCACTCAGGTAAATATTTTGTGTTTAAATTTGAGATGAACTTGAGGCATGGAACTCAGACACACACTCAGACCTACATGCTGTAGAGTGGCAGTGGATTTGGCAGACTCATTTCAATGTAAGTGAAACACTGAGCTTCACTGAGTTCAATGGCTGGGAGGTGTGTGTGTGTGTGTCAGGATTTCACACTTTGTGGTAAAATGCTTCTTTGCGTCATTACCAGCGTAATTGCTGGATGGAAACTCTCAACAATATCTGAATTTAAGCCCATTGAATGATGCTTCCTGAAACAAAGAGTGTCACTTTTTAGCAGCTGCCTATCAGCAGGAGGCACAGAAATGTCCATCTTAATGAAAGTAACTCCATTTTAATACCAGTCTATTCCACGCAATGAGAGGAGCTACATTTTCCCTCAGTGAACATTCCAAAGGATGTGCTGGCCTTTGAAAGAGACTCCTCTTGGCCGGAGAGCTGTACTTTCTGAACCACAGCTTCCCTACACAAAGGTTTGGGCTCTCTAATGAGCTGCAGCAAGCAACAAAACAGCTGTTTGGAAGTTATCTGCTTTCAGAATTACTTTCCATTCTGTATTTCTCAGCACTATAAAATGGCAGGCTGTCTGTCAGGTGGAAAGAAGTTGCTGCAGGCACAGGGAGCAGCAGAATGCCAGAGTCCTGGCCTTTGACAGGAATTGGGTCCTGGAGTAGTGACAGGACATGGGCATTCTGGGAAAATTAATAAAGTCCCTCCATGGTTCCCATTAATAGACCAAATCCAATGAGAAGGCAGTTTGACCCCTGCGCAGGAAGGCAGCTCCTGGATTTTCCTAATGCTTGCTTTGGGTCAGAATGTACCTGCTGTGTTTGGTGGAGAGAGGGGGAAAGAGAGAGAAAGACCATACAAGCAAGAAGCATCCCCTGGTTGCACCCAGTGTGCAATGA
Source organism: Emys orbicularis (assembly GCF_028017835.1). Classification (NCBI taxonomy): domain Eukaryota; kingdom Metazoa; phylum Chordata; order Testudines; family Emydidae; genus Emys; species Emys orbicularis. Next base: position 44,560,812 of record NC_088689.1, on the reverse strand, counting down.
CCAGACACGGGCAGTCCCTGCATTGGAGAAGCACAGGGATCTCTCCATTCTAGCACCCCAAAAGCATAAATTACCTCGAATAGGTCTCAGTCCTGCCCCTCCTCCTCTGCCCCCCTGCATCAGCCCACACAAGTGGCTGGGTGTGCTGGCAATAGGGTGGGGGGAGACTCTCATTCCAAGAAATGGTGCAATGTGCAGGCTTCCCCTCCTCCATGTGCCAAAGAGCTTGGGAGGGATTGGGCTTCCTGAGATGCTGTGTCTTCCTGAACTCCGCACAGGGTGGTGCAGCTCCATGCTGTCCCCAGAGTAACCTTCTCCAAAATGTACTGTGAGCAACAGGCACTGGAACACAGTCACACACTTGCCATATGTGATGTTTTAAAAGCTAAACTGTGACCACTTTGGTAATGACAACTATGTATTTGATGCGTCAGTACATATATTTTAGGTGGCAGACATGTGAGGAATTACTATCTGCAAAACATTTCTAGTTTCCTTCTTCACTGGGCACTCACGTCACATTTCTACATACTCACAATGTTCTTGGATATATGTTACTGAAAGTTGAATGGTGTCATGAAACAAACTCACTACCAGAGCACCCCTTTGTGCCAGGTTGTGGCATAGAGGGGGTTCTTCCACTCTAGCAGACCCTGTCATCTGTCATTGTAGTGTTGTAGAATCTGCAGTTTCCTGGCCTGGCCCTTCAGTTCAGGCCCCTTCTGGGATAACAGAAAAAGTACAAACAAAGCCCAAAGTCTAGTGGTCTTTATTCTGGGCCTTCAGCCTCCATCTGGAACCCATCTGTCTTTGGGTCTTTAAATCCTAATGCTTGAACTTTCTCTGTTGCTGGGGGAGAGGTAGGGAAACTGAGGCTCACCCTCTCCTCTTGGTTCCAGCCCAAGAACCTTCCAATCCCTCACTACTTCCCTGGGCTGCTCCTCCTTCCATTTCCCTATTTGTCAGTGTCCCTCACATCCAGGGCTGCAGACTCTGCTCCTCATGCTCTGGAGTTCTGTCACCTCATACAACTTCTTCCCAACCAGCTACTGGAGCTTCCTCAAGGCTCTTCCCAGACCTTTGGGCTTGACTCCAATTCTTCTCCCTTTGTCAGGATGCTAGCCACCCAGGCTATTGCCCGCTGGGAGTCTAGTGTCCTTTAACCTAACTTTCCACCCCCAGAGGCTTCAACCTCCCTTCTCTAGGCTTCAAAATCTAGCTCAGGGCTCTCCCCTTGCTCTAGGATCCCCACCATAAGAGTTAAGTCAACCCCACTCTTGTAGCTGTACCCCTAACTGCAGTTACACCTTCCTCCAGACCTATTCCCACCTCCTGTCTCTTGGGTCTCCTCCTAAACTGAGCTCTCTCAGATCCTTATACCACCTAGCCCCACCTCAATCAGTTAATCCACTCCTAGGTGTGGAGCATCACTAATTAGATCTTCTCGCTTGCCTTACAGATGGTGGGATTTAGCCTCATCACACACATGTTTAAGTCCCATTGACTTCAATGAGATTCATGTGCATTCTTAAACACTTTGGTGAGTTGGAGCAATACTGAATATAGTACTAGCCATGTCAGACTCAGAAAGATGTCAATAAATAGGAGAGAACTCAGGAATAGCAACAAAACTGTTTAAGTAGCTGGAGAGGTTGATTCCTGAGGCAAGATTAAAGGAACATTGTTGAGCTTGGTTAAACAATGCTTAAGGTAGGGAATATGAGAATTGTCTAACAGTACCAGTTCTTGGAGATAAAAATACTCAGGAGGGAGAGGAATTGTTTAGTTAGGGCTGTCTGAGAGAGTGATGAGATGAAACTGAGCACAGGCCATTTTAGGTGGAATTAGCTGATTCTGATCTCACAGTGGATTTACACTGAAGTAATTCCATTGGGCCAGCACTTTTGCACCTCAGCTCTGTGAGAAGGTGGCTTTAAATTGCCATTATGTTCCTCAGTTCTGAAGGCTGCTCTAATCTGCACTGGTGCCTCACTGCCTGTAGGTGTCCCTCTAATAGCTGTGGCTCACCAGGCATAAGGATACCCTGCCCCAGTCTCTCCATCCACACCTTGTATGCTGGAGGCAGGTAGCATAGGAGACCCTGTACCAGCCCTACACTACCCGGAAATTCCCCCATATGGGGTAATTCTAAGGCAGCCAGATCTGCCAGCTTTACTGAAACTTGGCAAATTGGTGGATTAATCCTGATATACCAAGTTGCAAACAAGAGGAAAATCAGGTCTCAGATCAGGAAATATTTTCAAAATGAGGTCAATTACTCCAGACGCTAGAGCTGGGAGTGCCTGGCCTTAGAAGCTATGGTCAGGATGGCCCAGCAGGTCTTCCATCACTAATTGCTATGGGCAAGGTGATGGGAGGGGGCTCCCAGGCAGGAAATCTCTGTGAAATATTCTTCATGGAAATTCACCTACATCATTATATTTGTGAGGCTGGGTCTTGAAGATAATGGAAATACATCCACATAAAAGCAGCATAAGATTCACATGGAGGCCCTGTGTCCCTGGTGCTCCCCACCCCCACTAGCATGACTTCAAGGGAGCTGTACTATTAGGGGCTACCCCTGGCTCTGGCTGACTCCTGTTTGTTGGGATCTCTGGTGCACAGCCCAGACTAATATCTTTCATTTGAAAGTTCTGCAGGGCTGGTGGGGGATGCAATGTGAACCCCCTTTTCACCTCTCCCCTACCCACTCCTTCACATCGCAGACAACTATATGTCCTCTCCCCTTGCCCTCTCCCTCAGTGGGGAGATCACTCTTGGTCTGTGGGAAGGATGTCAGGACCTGGTCAGATGCTGATTTTGAACCTAAGCACACTGTGTTCTTGGGAAGCAGCCATGGCCATCGCACTGTGTCAACTCACAAAATTACTAGAGAATTCACAGACTTGGGTGGGCCAACTTCCAGGGTTCTGTGACTTGCTTCCTGATTGGTCACACAATCTTGACCCTGATTGGTTGGTAATCACATATAAATTTCCTTTCTGCCCTTGTCTGAGCAACAAGCCGTTACCTGCTAGTTGCTACTTGGACTCGCTCTTGCTTGACCCTGTCTTGCTGACCCATCCGATTCTGCCTTGCCTCACCAGCTACTTCGCTGTACATTCTCCTTGGATTGGATCTCCTGGCTATCGGGCCTCTTGCATAAATGCTGACCACTAATCTGGGCTGCCCTGTGACCTGCCTGACCTATGGGCATTACAGTTTGCTCAGACCCTTCTTCTGTCTCCTCTGGTCTTGCCCCTTCTCCAAGGAAAGTGTGCATGGAATCTGCAGTGGCAGTGTCACTGGCGCCATCCAAGCAGAAACCATGGAGGGACTTTATTAATTTTCCCAGAATGCCCATGTACTGTCACTACTCCAGGACCCAATTCCTTTCAAGCAGAAAACTAAGCCCTACAGGTGATGGTGGACAAGCTCCAGGTGGAAACCCACATTTTGCAGGAATGGATTACAGGGCTGCAAATGGGAACGTCTTCCCTAGCTCCATGGCCCACAGCTACCTCAGTGTCCAAGCCCATGGTGCCTTTAACAGAGTATTATGATTGCTTACCCAGGGTAAGTTTTGTGGTTTTGTAAATCAGTGCAGGCTCCTATTTATGTTGTGGCCCTGACTAGGCCTAGTCATTAGCCTTCTCACCAACAAAGCCCTAGAGTGGGTATCTCCCCTGTTAGAGCAAGATCATCCTGTGTTGGCTAGTTGGGATTCCTTCCTGGGGGCTTTTGCAACAATTTTCAATGATCCACATTGGGCCTGCACCATGGAGGCGGCCTTATGTAGGCTTTGTCAGGCCCTAGGATCAGCAGTGTTGTATGTGGGCTGCTCCTGACGCCTGGCAGCAGATATGGCTTTGAATGAGCCATCCTAGCTGCATCAATTTTGAATGGGCTTGAGCGATGAGATAAAAAAATGAACTCAGTCTCAGCGGGGGTTGGGGGGGCTATAATGTAGTTAGGATCCAGCCAGGGGATGAATGGAAGACCACACAATATGGCCACTTCAAATACCAGGTGATATCTTTTGGCTTTACCAATGTGCCTGCCACCTTTCAGCACCTGATCAATGATATTTTGCAAGACATGTTTGACCACTATGTGGTCGCCTGCCTAGATGACATTTTAATTTATTCTGAGGATCAACCCATGTATGAGCACCATGTGCACAACATATTGGGAAGGCTCTGCCAGCATGGACTCTATGCAAAGCTGGAAAAATGTATCTTTGAGTAACCTACTGTAGAGTTTCTCGGATATATACTGCCTCCCAAAGGGGTCCACATGGATCCCCATAAGGTAGAAGCGATCCATGACTGAGTGGTACCCTGAAGCATTTGGAAAATCCAATGCTGAATCATGTTTGCAAATTTTCATAGGTGCTGTATACAGAGTTACTGTCAAATTCTGGCTCCAATAACCTCCTTGGCTTTGAAAATCTGCCAAATTCTTCTGGACGTTGGAAGTCCAACATGTTTTTTATCACCTGAAGGAGAGGTTCACCACTGTGCCCATCCTCGTGTGCCCTGATCCAAATCAGCTATTCGTCCTGGAAACTGATGCTTCCATTGTTGCTAATGGCGTGGTATTGTCCCAAAGAGTCTTGATCAAGAGCTCCATTCTGCGCACATTTCTCTTGAAAGCTCTCCCCTGCTGAACATAACTCTGAGATTTCAGATAAGGAGCTACTTGCCATCAAGGCAGCTTTCAAAATCTGGAGGCACCACATGGAAGGGGTGAGATGCCCCATGCATGTGTATACCAATTACAAAAATCTGGAGTACCTCAAAGTGCATCCTGTATTTCATGCTTTCCTCCTGAAACCCTTCTCAGACAATCCCTTCCCTAACCAAAACAAACTCCCCAGCCCCACCACCAGTTCACATTCAGGGACAAGAAGAGTATCTTGTCCATGAGATCCCAGATTCCCAGAGGGAAGTTGTGGTCCCTCGTCGATGGGGAAGGATACAGGCCTGAGGAGTGGACCTGGGAACCAGCTCACCATGTACACACCCCTGAAAGTCAACTCTTTCCAAAGGAGATACCCAGATCTCCTGCACCCCGAGGTAACCTCAAGGGGGGGGGGGGCGTGATGTCAGAACCTGATCTCAAATGCCAGTTTTGAACCCAGGCCCACTGGGTTCTTGGCCATCGCACCACACCAACTCATCCAATTATCAGGGAATTCACAGACTTGGATGGGCCAGCTTCTGCAACCTGCTTCCTGATTAGCCACATGATCTTGACCCTGATTAGTTGGTGACGATATATAAAATTCCCGCTTTGTTTTTGCCCTTGTCTGAGCAACAAGCCACTGCCTGCTAGTTGCTACTCAGACCCTGCTTGATCCTCCCTTGCTGCCTCACCTGACTCTGTCCTGCTGACCCATCTGATCCTGCTTTGCTGCCTTACCAGACCCTGTCTTGCTGCCCTTCCCTATCCTGTCTCACTGCCTCACCTGACTCCACCAGCTACCTCATTGTATATTCCCCTTGGATTGCAACTCCTACTATTGGACCTGGGATTAGATACAGGGCTTGAGTGCAATAATATGTTAAAGACAATACTGAGGTACAACAACATGGAAAGTTGTGCTCCTTGTAAGCCATGAAGGCTGAGTACCTGAGCAACCAAGCAGTGCATCTCCATAAACTAGGCAGGCTGCAGCTCACTGCTTTACTGAGCAGTTCCAGAACCATGAGTCTCAATATGGAGCAAGGCCTTTTGACTTTTGCAACCACCATCCATGTCCTTATAAAAAAATGTCTACTCTACATAGGAACAGTATATATACAATAAGTGTGTTGTCCCTCTGTCGCCTCCTTGAACACTGTCTTACTCAAACAGGGACTGAAGGTGAGACTTACTGGCCAGGATGAGGACAGTGGGGAAACAATTATTTTGATTTTTAATTCATACATGCATTATTTAGTGTAATAAACAGGGATTGCAAAACCCATCTCACTGGCCTTGCTGGTAGCATAGGGTTGCCAACTGTCTAATCGCACAAACCCAAACATCCTTGCCCCGCCCCCCTGTCCCACCCCTTCTCTGAGGCCCAGCCCCCTGTTCACTACAGTCCCGCTACCTCTGTCGCTTACTCTCCCCCACCCTCATTCACTTTCACCAGGCTGGGGCAGGGGGTTGGGGTGCAAGAGGTGCTGGAGGGTGGGGCCGAGAGGTTCAGAGTGCAGGAGGGGGCTCTGGGCTGAGCCTGGGGCAGGGGGTTGGGGTTCGGGGTGCGGGCTCTGGGAGGGAGTTTGGGTGTGGAAGAGGGCTCAGAGCTGGGAAAAGGGGGTAGGGTGCAGGAGGGGGTTTGGAGTGCGGGCTCTGGGAGGGAATTTGGGTGCGGGAGGGGGCTGGGGTTGGGGTGCAGGAGGGGTTCTGGGTGCAGGCTCTGGCCGGGCAGTGCTTACCTCGGGTGGCTCCCAGAAGCAGTGGCATGTTCAGCAGCGGCTCCTAGGCTCAGGGGCAGCCAGGTGGCTCTATGTGCTGCCCCTGCCTGCAGACAATGCCCCCTCAGCTCCCATTGGCCATGGTTCCCTGTTCCCTGCCAATGGGAGCTGTGGAGTCAGCGCTCAGGGTAGGGGCAGTGTGCAGAGATCCCCTGGCCACCTCTGTGCCTAGGAGCTGCTGCCGGACATGCCGGCCACTTCCGGGAGCCAGGGCAGGTAGGGAGCCTGCCTCAGCCCTGCTGCGCCACTGGACTTTTAGCATCCTAAAATCCCCGGGTTTGGCTTCAGTAGCCTCCAGGAGATCGAGTCCGATTCCAGGAGACTCCCGGCCAAACTGGGAGGGTTGGCAACCCTATGTTAGCATAATGCAATACCCTGGAGTTAAGCCCATTAATGTGGTATGATAAGGTTAGTGGGCAAGGACCTCTTGAAAAGTAATGGCTGCCTCTCCTTTTCCAAGGGAATGGGTGGGGACAATGATGGTTGAGGAAATACATTAACTCTGAACAGGAGCTCTCACTTGGCTGAATGGAAAGACTAGAAGTTCAAAGCCAATAATAAAAGAGAATGAGTGTGTGAGAGAAATGAGGGGGACAAGGTGGGTAGGTCTGGGGGTGGGGGAAGAGATTGTGTGCAGGAGGAAAGGATAGGGTGACCAGACAGCAAATGTGAAAAATTGGGACAGGGGGTGGGGGGTAATAGGAGCCTATATAAGAAAAAGACCCAAAAATCGGGACTGTCCCTATAAAATCGGGACATCTGGTCACCCTAGGAAAGGATAGGCTCAGAGGGATTTTAAAGGAAGAGAATGCCTCCCCTGAGGTAGTTACATGAGCTGCCCCATCACAGCTGAGGAAAGTCGGAAGCCTGAAAGAGAGAGCAAGTCCCCCTTCCTCAGGAATCCCGCTGCTGCTGGTGCCAGTGACAGCTGCTCCGAAATCCACCTGCTACTGTTGGGGCTGGGAGCAGGGAGCCTAAGAGACCAAAACCCTCCTCACTTCTTCACACAGCGGGGTGGGAGGTGAGGGATGCTGCTGCTGGCTGCCACAAGGCTTGATTTCAACTTCTCTTCTATCCAAAAGGAGGGAATTGAGAGGCCGCTCTTCAGCAATACATTGAAAAGGAAAGGGCCACTGAAGTCCAAGTTCTTCACAAATATAGTGAAAAGAAAGAATCCATTTGATTCCCCTGGCTCTGCTGGCTCCCTGCACCCCTTGGTTGATCTAGTTTGGATGAATCCCCTCTGTGTGCTGGAGCCACCTTCATTTTATATGACATTATCATTATTGATCCTTGCCAAGGGCTCTCAGCCTATGAATGTGTCGGGCTGTATATTTATGACTGCACATCAGCCGCCTGTCCTACTTGCTGTGTAAGCAGCGCCAGAGAACATCTGCTGGGCTACCTGGAGCAGCAGCATTAATGGAGTTAAAAATGCTGTAGGAGTCATTAGAAACATTCTGTCAAGAGAAGGAGTACTTGTGGCACCTTAGAGACTAACAAATTTATTAGAGCATAAGCTTTCGTGGGCTACAGCCCACCTCTTCCGAAGAAGTTCTTTTTGCGGATACAGACTAACACGGCTGCTACTCTGAAATCTGTCAAGAGAGTTAAGAGCAAGTGGACTGGCTGGGGCTGCATCACTTCAGATTATTCCCATCTTCAGGGGAAGGAGGGAGGTTTTGGCCAAATTATTGCAATCTTGCTTCATTAGGCCATTTGGCAGCACATCCATCTGAGAATGCCAGAAACCCACCTCCAGCTTCTCCCAGGAAACCCATCTGCTCTGGCCCGCTGCCCATGTTTGGAGGTGTAGGGTGCCCTCTGGTGGTGGAAGCGTACCTTTTTGTAAGAATAAAAGGCAATTTGGCTTGGGAAAGGAAGGACGGCTGTAGAGAAGGATTGTTTTGAGACAGGTTTGCGGTTTTTTTGGTAAGGTTGGTTCAGAGAGATCATTGGCTAGTTACCTCTACTGGCTGAGCCTGGGTTTCAGGGCTGAGAGGCAGCTTCCCTCCCAGGTCAGAACATCCCTTTATTCCTATGTAAACATTCTACAGTAACATTCTACCAAACACTGCGTCTTGCAGTAATGCGGCTGCAGCATCTAGTGCCATCACTGCAGAATAGTACTGCATCGTGTAAGTGTCTCATTAACCTCCCCAGCCCTGGTATCTAGTCTCTCTCCAGTGGAAGACATCTGACCTCTCTTCCCCTTCCCCCCCTTCTCACTTCACAGGTCCATATTTTACCTCTGCCTTTGAACAGGTGACACTGATCCTTCCACACAGCAAGACCCCTTTCCATGGAGCTAGACAACCTGAATAAAAGAAGACATAAAAGAAAAGGGCTCAGGCTTCCTCAGCAGCTTCAAGTTACTCTCAGGCAATGTGTCCTCATTCAAAAATAAACTGGTGGTGATGGCAGGGTGTGTGTGTGTGTGTTGGTGGGGGGGAGGGGAGGGAGCTGTACAGAGGAGGGTTGTTAACATGCCTCAGCTTCCATGCTGTATTTTTAGGGTTGGCATTTAGACTTGGCTCAGGTACAAGTGGCTGGAAAATGTTTGGCATTTCCTCTTCCTGTCAGATGATATGGTGAGTACGTACGGGGCGCTCTACCCTAACGCATCAAACCCAGGCCATCAGGTGGCTTGCATACAACGCAGGTGTCACCTCCTTGTCTTTTTGTTCATCTCTAGCTTCCAGAAATAAAACAGAGTCTCCCTGGTTAATTAGGATTAATTATTCATGTTATTACTGTTAGCAATTAGCACTAATGGAACCCTTTCCATCTTCAAAGCACTTTACAGATATTCACTAATTAATCACATCTCCTGCTCTGCTTGCTCTTAGAACCTGTCTGAAGCTAAACAAATAATTTAAAGCATGTTGTACTGTGTGAGGAGCTTCAAATAGCACAGGCCACTTGGGGAATACTTTAAATATATTCAGTGACATGTCTAATAGGCTTTTTGTTAGATGTGCACCCACAACGGGGAAATATACTATTGCATGCGAAGGAAACTAAATTGCAAGTGAGTAGAGTCCCCACCCCAGACGTATGGGAATGGGAATATTTATGAATGGAAATTGGTGACCAGCTGCCACAAATACACACAATTTATTTTAAAGCACAGGTAAAAGAGCTGCCAGAATAAGTTGCCAAATGATTAGGGAATTTTGGTTTAGGTTGCAGTTTCCTCTTCTCTTTGCCTTCCTAAATTTTCAAACAATTTCATTTTCTGTGGCTCTTCATACCCCAGCCATCAGCTTTATGATATGACTGATTTGGGTTCATGTCACATGCTGGACTATCAGCTGGGGTTGCCAAGGGCAGGGTAGCCTCATTCCATTTGCTCGGAAATCCGTGAGACTCCCTGTTTTTTTTTTATATAGTGAAAAATATCCTCAGGATTTGGGGGGGGGGGGCTGTGAATACTGAGAAGACAGTGGCCCAGTAATTCCATTTACCCAAATGCAGAGTGGGTGAGGATTTGGACCGTGAGGGGTGGCTCACTGGACAGTACTTGTGATGCTTTTCTCACTAGATCCTTGAATATTTTTAAAGCTGCTATTCCCAGCACTGTCTGGAGCTGTCAGTTCTAATCATCAGAAGCTTCGTGGCTGACTTTTGGATGCGGTACACTGGAATGCACCAATATCAGTGAAGCTAGCTCCCTTTATGGGGATAAATCTCTGGCAATGATAGAATCACCAGTTTGCATCTTTACAAACACACAGATCCAATTTACTTTTAATGCTGGTAAAGACTCAAAGATGCATTTGCAATATTTTAAATGCTAGACCATGGAGGAACATATCATGAGAGAGGAGATGCAGGAAGGACCCAGATCGTCCAGGGAGAAGAACAAGCAGACACAATGTGTTGTTTTTGAGAAGTGGTTTTCATGGGATCTAATATTCAGGAACACAGCAGATCCTGGTCCAGACCCTCAGCTCATGTAAATTGTCATAGCCCCCCTGACTTGAATGAAGTCATTCCAGTTTAAGGATCTAGCCCATAGTGCCTGTGTGCATATGTCTGGGCAGGTAGTAGGAGATAGGTTAGGGTTTGAGACTAACATAGCATTGAATTGGTGTGTAGGGGACCCGGGTGAGTGATAAGGTGAAAGGATTTATTTAGCAGCGTTGTTGATTGCAGTTACTATTTGCTAAGCACTGACAACGTGCTCAGAGCTGTACAAGGCACAAATATGAAGACAGTCCCTGCCCAGAGGAAAGCCATGAAATGAGTGTGGTGACCCCAGCGTGGTACCATACAGACAGGAGGTCCAGTGCAAAGCTTGCAGTCCCAGAGTGGGTCAGGCTTGAGTTTAGAGTATAGACTGAGCTAGCCTCCCACTTAGAGGGGTTTCCCCCAGCTCAAAGCACACTGCTATGATGGAGCTTCCATGAAATCTGCCAAGGGCATGTGAGGAACAACTTGGGCATGAGACCACCCTGCCGATTCTTTGGTTTGACATAGTTGCAGTAAGAAGAAAAATGTGACCTATGGTTTCAACCTCCCCCTTTTCCCTCTTTTATCCCTTCACCTGGAAAAAAAATCTAATGCAAGAGAACCAGCTGCAGAAGTCTTTTAGTGGGAGAAGCTCATAAATCTCCATCCAGCCCCCCGACCTTTGGTTTCCCTGGGGATCCACATGGAGGGAAAGGAAGCATTTTTCCTGTGGCAGTGACATGTAGGACCCTTGTCAAACCAGATGTTATATAGATACACAAACCTGTGCTGTCAATTATAAAATTTGCCCAAATCCTTCCACTGAAGAAAAGGATATTCTAGTTAGAAAGGCGCAGCTTTGATGAGAAGGTAGGACTGGAGTAAGGGTTAACTAAAGGATTGGAAAGCAAAGCCAGGGACTTCTTTTTGTGAAGGACAGATTTTCCATTTCAAAAGAACCAATCCCATAGAAGTTTGGGGGTTGAGTCTGGGTATGAGGAGGCATCCAGATTAGGATGGGAGAAGGATCACCAAAGGCAAAACACAAGACAGCTCAGGTTCAGTGCTACCCAACACACCATCTTGATTTGAGTGTTGGCTCAGGGATTGATTCTGAGCTGAGTTCAAGTTTGGTTTGGGGTTCAGTACAGGATAAATGTTGGACCCTGTAGAGGACTCCACTTAGCACTCACCCTCACCTAAGCCCATAGGGGAGGCAAGAGGCAGATGTACTTGCTTTCCAAGGTGTCTCAGGCAGAAAACCAGAAAGTAATTGATTTCAGAGAGGCATCTGGTGATCTACCACACTCATGTGACAGAGACTCTTTCAGCCAGGAAGTGCAGGGTAGTTGAGAGAAGATAAATAATTAGCGTTGCAGGGGGCATTACCAGAGGAACGTACAGCCTAACAGCAGTAGCTATGAGAGGAATGCAGGGCACCAAGCAGGGGTTTCTTCCACCAGGTTGGTGTGGGGAGGGGTTGTCAGGTGTGCCATGTGGGCACAGCAGAGTTAGATGGGGGAATATGGAAGGAGCAGTGGAAACTTCATGTGGATCCAGTTAACTTTTCAAATTTCAAACACTAAGAGAAATAGTTAGAAATAGGCTCCTAACACAGTTCTCCTTTGTCCCCTAACCAACAGTACACACCTGCTGTGGAAGTGCTAAGGCCCAGTTCCCCCGGGGGGGGGGGTATTTTCTCAAGGGGACACCAGCAGAGTGCATTGCTCTCTCATTTGGATGGTGACAGAAATGGCAAGTCCCTGTTCTTCCATTAAGGGGACACTTCCTGTAGGTGGCACCAGAACCACTCCCTGCTCTTTAACTGGACAGTGACAGAGATGCTATAGGCCATCTCTCTCTCCCAAGAGAGGATATTTCCTGTGGGTGGCACCAGCGCCATGCCCTGCTTTCTAGCCTGGGCAGCAGCTGAGATGTTAAGACCCAGTTACAAAAGTTCTTGAAATGAAGCTATTTGCTCTCCATTCTGCAGAGAGCAGTGTTCTGAGATTTCCCAGAATGCAAAGAATCTCCCCCTAACACCCAACATAGGAACTCTGAATTTTAGATGCAAAGATAAATTAAAAATTGGCATTGCATAGCCTCTCCTCCTCTCATGCTGCTGAAAAGTGATATTAACAGCTACCAGCTGAAGCTTAATACTGGTTTGCACATCAGAATAACCACTGCTGTTTAACAGATTGTTAATGTTCTCTGCGTAATTGTTACAGTCCTTCTCTTGATTGTCAAACCAGTATTGAAACAGGATAAAAACTGGTTCACTCTCTCCGAGGCTGGGCTCCCAAATGGCTGGTGCCAAAAATGACATAATTTTTTTCAGCAGTACAGTGCTGCCTGCCAGACACTAACAAATGCACTGTGAGTGGGGTATACTCACAATCCTCTTACAGTGGATAAAGGACTCATTGGAAGTAATTACTTTCTGCACTACATTTTTCTAGTGTACTCAATTGAATGTTTGGAGTCTGTCTGTGAGGTTAGGGACTTGAGTGCTAAGCTCAGCAAAGGGGAAAAAATTAATCTCCCCATCAACTACCACTCAATAAACCAACACCTGAAGGAAAAAGTGGTGACCAGGCAGAAAGTGGAACCAATACCCCTTTTCTACTTGCTAGCAAAGATGGCACTGTGCACCTGTCCCAAATACACTCCAGAAAAGACTGCTGCAAGACCTGGGTGAATAATGCAAAAACGGTACTGGGAGTATTCGCTTGAGCATTTCAAGGAATTGACTTTGATTGTGTTGTGGCCCTGTGCGCTCACATTCCCCCAGAACTGTACAGAGGAGATTTGCTAGAATGAATATGCACAGTAAGCAAGCGGTCAGCCTGAGTAGTGGTCAGATTTGACTTTGAACTGAGCAGTGAACGTCCACGATCTGAACAGTGAATGTGCAATTTGAAATTTGCTTAGCTAATGATGTGCTACAAAAGTCATCCAATCAGGGAACAGAATCAATACCATATGGCTGCTATAGCCAACTGCCAAAGTGCAAATGGTGAATATTCACAATGAACTCTTTGCAAAATGCTCTGGGGGCTGAGAATTAATTACTAAAGAAATTTGAAAATATTAACAAATACTTCTGAGAATTATGCAACTTGTCCATAAATAGAAAAAATGTTAAGTAAGTAGTTCACTAGGAATTATTTGCCAAGCTCTTGTTGTTAACTCTGCCTGCATTTTGGAAACTTTCAGGGGTCATGTGAGGCCTGCGCTGTCTTCATTTGTCTTCAACTTCTTTAATTCCAGGCCAGCTATGGAGAGTGAGACTTAGTATCTGCCAATAAGTCAGTGGCCCTGACCATCCCATCTGTGGGGATCGCAATTACTCTGCCCACGTGTGAGGGCATGGCCTAGCACAGCAGCCGTACGCACGTATTGTGCACTGCTCAGTGGACACAGCCAAGGGAAGAGTAATTGTCAGAGGAGGAAATGCTGCTCCTTATTCTCCCCCACTCAAACACATTTTGGGAGACTGTGCAAGGACAACATAGAGCTGTCAGGAATACTCTTCTGTTTCCTCACCAAGACGGCAGCAACAGACGTGCTAGGGAAATATCCTGCTGGACCTTAGTAGAACTGGCAGTAAACCATACCAAATAAGAGCCATTTATCCTAGTGTGATGGACTGTGGCTAGAGAGGTATGCACTCCAGAGATGAGGAAGAGATATGGGGAAGCACATGGATAATGGGCAATGTCTCCAACCGTATGGTTGCCAGGAAGTGAATTCTCTGATGCACACTATTACCATGTTGGCTTCATGCACTGTTCACTTGGATGCATACTGCAACTTGTGTGCTGTTGTAAGGCCTACTCTTTTGAAAACTATGCAGGACAGTGGTCAAGTCTTTTGTGTTTTATGGCTGTCACTTATGAAGCATGTCAGTACAGTCTGCTGTCAGGGTCTCTATCTCTGCATAATATTGTTCATTACTAGATACATTCAGTCAACCAGCAACCTCCATACTCTGCCACCCACTGAGTGTATTTTGCTCCTCTTTCCTACCCTCTGCCTTTGTTCCTCATCATGCTGTGGACTGGAAGTCACAGTTATGGTTGCTAGGGGGTGGCAGTAGCTGTTGCACAGTCTCAGCACTTGACAAGCTGAGTTCTCATGTAATGAGCAAGACATATATGCTACAGAGAGAGGCCAAATAGAAAGACAACCAGAGACAGGCAGATGGTCACACAGCAGGACAGAAAAAGGAGGATGAATGAATGATCTAGGCAGGGTTAGGAGAAAGGCAGAAAGAGACATAGAAAGAAAGGGAGAGAAAGCAGCACAGGCTGGGGAAAGATGCTTTTGTGGTTAAGTCACTAGACTTTGAGCCAGGTGATCTGGGTTCAACTCCCTATTCTGCCACATATTTCCTGTGTGACCTTGTACCAGTCACAGTCTCTCTATTCCTGAGTTCCCCATCTGTAAAATAGGGATAATACTTCTTACAGTATTAGAGGGGAGCATAAATCCACAAATACCAGGAGATGCTCAGATACCACTCTCATGAAGGCCATGTAAATAGAAAGAGAGGATGGATAAAGAAAGCCTCTCATGAACTGTTACTGTACCTCCTGTTCATTGCCCTCCTTCTCTTTGCATTCCTACTTGCTCACAGCCCTGAACATGAAGGATGCTCAAATCAGATTTAGATACAAAGGCTCCTCCCTATGACTTTGCTATGGACCACTGAAGATGGTAAAGGGAAAAGAGGAGACAGAACTCCACCAGCTAAACCTTGCCTTGTGTGCACTGGGGGGAGAGGGGAAGGGAAGAGGGGCACAGAGGGACTGTGGTAGGAGGGGAACCCACTATGATTTTAGGAATCCAAGATTGAAATATATTATGAAATTTGTGCAGTGTCTAGTTCACACAGCTATATATGGAACTTGCTCTATACACTGACTGCACTAAAGTGACCTGCTGTGCCTTTCCCTTTTGCTTATGAGAGCAATGAGACCCAGAATGGGATTTCACTACTGAACTCAAGGGGGAGGAGCAAGGGCACTTGTATTCTGCATCAGCATCTCAGTAGAGGAAGCTCCATTGTCACTGCCTACTGTT
The DNA here is from genome assembly GCF_028017835.1 of Emys orbicularis. NCBI lineage: Eukaryota > Metazoa > Chordata > Testudines > Emydidae > Emys > Emys orbicularis. Next base: position 44,545,303 of record NC_088689.1, on the reverse strand, counting down.
GCATACATTGGGATAATAGAGCGGGAGAGAAGTCAAGCACAGGGTCATGGCTCCTATACTCAGTGATATCAGAGCTCATTCATGGGGGAAATGATCACCCAGGCCCCCACTCTCCCATCCTTTGTAACATGAAGAGTCAAGTCAGGCAAACAAGAGGAGTGCTAGGAAAGACCATTTTGTCTTGCAGGTAAAGGATGAGAAAGCAGCACAAGGCCCACCTCAGAAGCTGGGGGTCAAGGCCAGGAGTAAACATTCCTCCCCTGGAAAAGGGAAGAGGCAGTAGGGACTGTGCTTCAGACATATATTTAGCTGTCAGAAATGTAATAGCCAGAAAGGTGACTTTTCACCTTATTCTATGGGGATGCCAGGAATGAAATGCTACTGTGACAGAGTGGTGCTATAAACCTTATATCCATGATGGCCAGGAAACTCAGGGTCTGTACTGTTGATATCTTGGATAAGAAGCTGAATAGAACAGGGACAGGAGTTACCAAAAACATTGTTTCCATGTAGCATTTTTACTCATGAAACACAAGTTGGCCTTGCTGTGTAAGTCTCCACAATCATTTTTTTCTCCTCCCAAAGGGTACAGTTCTACTTATTGAGCTCAATGGAGTTACACCCAGGATGAATTGTCCTCTTGATTATCTGTACTCCCATGGCAACTAGAGGCCCCAACCAAGATCAAGGCCTCATTTTACTGGACACTGCACAAACCTAGAGTAAAAGGTAGTCTGTGTCCTGACAATGTCACAATCTCCACTCATTCTGCTTCCCCTGTTGTTGCACCTTACTTTAGTGCATCCACACACCTGTAGTCCATAATGCATCTTTATTCAAGAGAGGAGTTAGGTGAGTTTTACAATCAGAGATATCAAACCAGAAAACCTTTCCCTTGAGGACAAGATAGTGCTCCTGAATCCAGGTGCCTGCTCATGTGTGTGTATATCAGCCACTTTCTCTTTGTAGGAAAGATATTTTTTGTCTGACAGACAAGTCTCATCTGCCATGGCCAGTCCTATCTTGTTCTGTAGCTATCCTCCAGCAATGGACAATACTTTGTTTCAGGTGAAGAGGCAAACTTCACTATGCACCTAACCAACTGGGCAAAGCTGAAGCTTCCTTCATGACTCCTGCAGGAATCAACTCACTCCCTGAAGCATAAGATTTGGTTACCATTCCTGAGTTAGGATAAACAATTGTCCTAAAATAACCCAGCTTTGAAATCTGACTCAATGACTTCCTGATGCCGTCACTTGATGGTCATCTCTCCAAAGACATGACAAACAGCACAGGATACAACTGAGGGCAGGAGAGAAGAATCCAGTCAGGAAAAACAGATGAGGTGGCCTAAACCTAGTTATTTCAATTTCATACTTTATTAAGTGTATCGTTATTCTTCAGGGCAGGAAATGTAGAATTGGAAGCGTTCCTCTCCAAAATCTGGCAGAGAGGAACCTCTCTTCCTTTTTTTTTTTTTTTTTTTATCACCCTGTCTCTCCCACCTCCGTCACACTGGCCTCTCCCAAAACACACAATGTCAGGTTTCAATACAGATGCTCCAGATGGGACATTGTATACCTGAGCCTGGATGCTGAACAATGCCCACTTTCTTTCCCACGGAGCAGCATGGAGTAAGAGACTCGTGTTGTCTCAACTTTCGTAGCGGGAGATTTATGAGGTGTTCCACTCCAGGGGACACTGCCAAATGTTAATTGCTTCTGTTACATGACTGCTGAGGAAGAAAGGGAAGAAAAAGAAGGAACTCTTTCAATAAAAGACTGTGTTTGAGGTTCATTGCCTTTAAATGAAGTATCAGTTTATATCCCTTCTGAATTGCTGGTCACCTTTGGTTCTGCTTTTGAATACTAGTTGCCACAGTGCTACCTGCCTTTATTCTGTTCTTGGTTAAGAAGAATATAGAAATGTCCAATCAGCACATTTAGCATGCAAGAGAAAAACCCAAACTCAGCATCTTTGAAGTGCAGTGTCTAAGCAAGATAACCATGTTGGCAAGGGGTTAGCCACACAAGGGGTCCCCATTAAACAAGGCACAGTTATACCTAACTTGATTGCCTCTCTCCCCAGTCTGTGGCTCTCATTTTTATGCTGGCATAATTCTATGGAGTTATATCCATGTACAATTATAGTCATGCAGCTGTAAATCAGGCCCCATGTTTTTATTTGGGGTGTGAGGGGAACATTTATTTTTCCTAATGTGTTTTTTTTATTAAACATATGTAATGTTTTGGATCAGGGCTAATTTATTTTAGAAAAGTGGCCTGGATAATTAATCTATAATCCCACTGAGAGAGAAAAATTAGTGGGAATTTTAATAGAAGCAGTAAAGTAGTAGTTACTTTTGCAACACAACAGAGACACTTTATCCACTAAGCCAGTGGTTCTCAACCAGAGGTACACATCTTGCCAGGGGTACATCAACTCACCTAGGGTATGTCTACACCCAGCCGCTAGTTTGGCGGCTGGGAATCGAAGTTCTGGGTTCGACTTATCGCGTCTTGTCTGGACGCGATAAGTCGAACCAGGAAGTGATCGCCGTCGACTGCGGTACTCCAGCTGGACGAGAGGAGTACCGCGGAGTCGACGGGGGAGCCTGCCTGCCGCGTGTGGACCGAGGTAAGTTCGAACTAAGGTACTTCGAACTTCAGCTACGTTATTCACGTAGCTGAAGTTGCATACCTGAGTTCGATTTGGGGGTTTAGTGTAGACCAAGCCTAGATATTAGCCTAGTTTTACAACAGGCTACATAAAAAGCACTAGTGAAGTCAGTACAAACTAAAATTTCATACAGACAATGACTTGTTTATACTGCTCTATATACGATACACTGAAATGTAAGTACAGTATTTATATTTCAATTGATTTGTTTTATAATTATATGGTAAAAATGAGAGTCAGCCATTTCTCAGTCATAGTGTGCTGTGACCCTTTTGTATTTTTATATCTGATTTTGTAAGCAAGTCGTCTTTAAGTGAGGTGAAACTTGGGGGTACTCAAGACAAATCAGCCTCCTGAAAGGGGTCCAGTAGGCTGGAAAAGTTGAGAGCCACTGCACTAAGCTTCACACACTTTTGATGTGGAGCCATGATAACCATAGGACGGTTTCTGCAGTGCAGTTGATACACTGAGAATTACCATTAAATAAAAAGTTAGACGAGCTATTACTGGATTCAAGGAAAGCAACTTCTTCAGCTCACACCGAGATCTATGTGTGAACACTAAATTCCATGTAAATCAGATATGGTTTACTGTGGCCATAACCTGCAGCTCGTATTCAAAACTGAGATGTGACTGAGTAATGGCTGCAGGGTTTGACCCTGTGCATTTAACTTCTTTAATGAAGAAAACAGAGGACTTTCCCCACATCTAATGCACACATAGTAAGGCAATGTTTGTACATGATGTTAAAGTAAGTCTGTGCAAAAATAAATCTCAGAAACAAAGAAACCTCATTATTTTGCAATACTTGGTATTGCCAGAGCAACACTCCAGATTCCTGATTGAGTTCAGTCTCAAATAGAGTTAATTACATTCTTGTTTTTCAGACTTGGCTTGAGTCGCTCCAGTAGTGTCCATGTTACACATGGTGTGTACCATTGGCAGGGCTGGATTAAGGCATAGGCTACCTAGACACATGGTTAGGATCCAATTTGTGGGAGGGCCCAATCTGAGCTCTGGCTGGTCTGGTTCAGGTACTGGTGCAGAAGCTAGCCCAGCGGCAGCACTGAGAAGCAGCAGTGAGGAGCAGCAACTCTGGCCTCCCCATTGCCATTCAGGTTTGTTTCTGCAGCTCCTCCATCATAGCAGGTCAGTGCAGCCAGAATTGAGTGAGTGTCATTGCAACATGGCACACAGGGGTCACAGTGATGCTCGGATTTGGCCCCTTGAAGGGGCTGTGTGCCCAAACTGAGCAGCACTGTGACCCATGTGCTTCATCACGGAGGGCCATGCAATGCCACTCACTCAGTTTTGGCACTGCCAACCCCTCCATCATGATAGAGGGCCACAGGGCCAAATCTGAATGGGCAGTGGGGTGGCACATTTTGGGATCGGCTCCTGCACCAGGGCTCCCCTGCAGCCTTTTCCTGCTTCCAGAAGCCTGTGTCCCTCTGCTCTGCCTGCAGGACTCGCTCAGTGACAGCCTCAAGTCCTGTTAGAAGTACAGGGAGCCACGGTGAATGCCCGCACACAGGTGAGCTGGTGGGGAAAGGGAAGTGGAGGGTTCTGGGGAGTGGACACAAGGGGAGTTTGCTTAGTGTAAGATAAAAAATTGTATGTGTAGACAACCTGCTAAACTAAAGTAAGAGTGTTTCAGTTGTGTGCACCAAGTGAAAAATTTCTTGGGGTGCCTCTGAGCCACTCTCCATAGTGTGTAACTCAGAGGAAACAGAAAAGGAGGACAAGTGACTTTAACACGTAATCTTAAAAAAAGAGCTATCAAGTAATTAAAGTGCCAGAATTTGCCAGGAATAAGGGTACTCACTGTTACTGAGTCCTGCCAGTAACCTCCAGTTATGACTGGTACCAGAGATCCATCCTGGAACATTGTTACTCAGCTCTGGAATCATTACAGGAGTCTGGATAGAAAACCATTTACATGGCCAAAATGCCCTTTTAGTTCCTAGAACTGGGGTGGATTTGACTTGTACCTGGGAAAGTTTTGGAGATGGAAAAGCTGCAAGCAGAAATACCCTGACTATTCACAGCAAAGTACTACCCATTAGCCAAGAATTTCACAAAACCTCCAGGCTATTTCTCACAAGAACTCCAGCAAAGAGTTCAGAAAGTCTTTGGGAAGGTGGAGAGTGCCAACTTCTTTGTGGGGCATTTGCCCATATTCAGTTATCTCTTTAAAGTTTATACATTTACTTTTAATAATGGTTTTCAGTTCACTCACCAATAACTGAATGAAAGGGCTAACCTCCTACCACTTCCTTAGCAGAATACTCAGCTTCTGATCTAGTGTTCAGGCTTTCCTCTTCCTTTCAGAAACTGGACTTTCTAGTAAATAAAAACACCCCACCTAAAGACCTAGGCCCACCACTTCTATAGCCTGATGGAGCTAATTGGACCCACTTGACAGTATGACTCAGCAGTAATTACTCAGACTTGTAATGCAGGATTTTAATGCATGAATGTATGGTGACTCAACAGAAGAGCCTTCCATTTCTATACAGGGCCTTAGAGTCTCCCACCTTGTTACAAATCCGCAGTTATATGTATTTGGAAAAGAAATGCACCAAACACTGTTAGAAATCATTCCACTGTGGAAAGGTTGTTTTATTCTGACACCTTTTTGGACATTTCATTAGCTAACAGTTTTTCCCTGTCATACCCCAAGACCCTTGCTTGAGGAAATGGTAAGTCAAATTTATTCCTGGTTAACTGACTTCTGTTGAGTTACACCGGCCATGAATTTGGCTGACTATGTCTGGGAATAACATCACATGGGTACTGTACTGTAAATAACACAGGTATGTCATCTGCAGGACTCATTCTGACACCTCTACTGCAAGTGTCACTTCCTGAGGTGGCACTATATTCTGGGAATGCTGTCACTGTGCCGTAACAATTACTGGGGTTATAAAATACTCCTCCATTGCCTCTCCTCCACCTCTTACATCAGCTTGAAATTAGACTGTGAATGAAATAGCTAACAGCAGCATGGCTGGCTGAATATCAGCTGATCACAACAGTGTGGCAATCTCCAGTATGACATACTGCATGGTGGTGGGATCGTGAAATGTCCACTCCAAGGCAACACTTCTCCAAGACATGAGGGCCTCCAGTCTCTGGAGAAAGCTGCACTTCAGTTTGTAAAAGGAGAGTTCCTAGCTAAAACTTCCCTCCCATAAGTCACAAACTAACTGGATCCAAGCTGCCTTCATTCAAGGAAAGTGGGGAGTGTTCAAGTGACTTTGAGTGAGAAAGAAACAGATCTCTGTTTTGAGTAGACCCTTCTCCCTATCTATAGCCAGCCTCTCCAGCTTTATACAATTGATGTATGCATCTCAGCAAATGATGCCCAAGGACGAAAGCTGGGGAACAGGGCAGGAGGCAAAATCTGAAAACATTTTGTAAAATGAAACTCTTTCTCTAGACTTGTAAATACTGTAACAGCTTGTAATCCTGAGCCAGTTTAGAGACCATGTCCCCACTCAGAACGGGATCAGGAAGTTAGCTTTACTTAAGACCCTGTTCCATTAAGTGGCAGATGAGTGGTAACAATGATTTATTTGCCAAAGTAGCCCAACAGGGTTCTCTGTCCCCACTGTTTTGCAGGATTGGTTTCACTTTGCAGAAGCTGTCACTCAGTGTTCAGATGGTTATTGGCTCCACTGTGCAAACAGCATGAGTAGATCTCCTGCTTCTGGTTTTCCAGGACTCTTTATATATTAGTGGTGATATAACAAACTCCATCCTGCCTGGTATTTTCCACCCTTTGATGATGTCATCATGATGCAGTGTAGTCCTGTGCAATGTTGGAGCTACTCCTTCTTGCCCTCTAACAAAGGATATGCAAGAAAACTTAGTGGGGAGCAGTTAAGAAGGTCGTAATCCAAGAACTGCCAGGTGTGTCATTGATCAGTGAGGGGTTTTTATTCACTTGGAATAATATTTTAGGAATCAACTTCTTCATATGCATTCATAATGCTCCCTAGGCAGAGCCTTCTCTTTGGTTTGGCCATGACAGCCTGTGACCCTGTGCAACCCAGCCCTCCTTAAACTTTGGCCATGATACAGTGGAGCCTGCAATAAGGATCATCTCCAGTAGGCTGTCCCCCGTTCTTAAAGGACCACTTTAAGGAAGCTTTGCAAAACTGTTATAGAAATTCACATGCTCAAGCACAAATCTACTGACCAGCCTTTTACCATGATGATCGAGGATGGAAATAATAATGGTATTTTACTTACCAGTACTTGCCTCCAGACCAGCCCTCTCCCAAAGAAAAATCTCACTGAAAACTCATACAAGGCGTGCAGGCAAATACAGCTCTGCAAGGCTACTATTAAGTGTCCCCAAGGTTTCTGACCAGTTCTGTTTGACCTGTAGTTAAAGAACTCAACTCAGTATGTCAGGTAGGCGGTGCCCTGGGTAGGCACTTGATTATATATTCAAAAGCACTTCCATGAAGTGCAGATATTTGGACAAAGAAGAGTCCTTACTGGCATGAGAGAGGGCTTTAAGGGGGGGCGGGTGGATTCTCAAATGTGCACAGTGTTGGTCTCACTGAAAAGAATGATGAAATTGCTGCTGATTTTAAAGGGAGCAGAGATAGGCCAATACTGAACGTTCTGGAAAATCCCACTCTAATTCCCTGATCTAATTCCCCCCTGCCACCCTATGTGGGATCCTTGGCACAGGGATTTCTGATATTCTCTCACCTTTTCCCCCTCCTCTGCCCTTTCTCCTTTGAAGCTCTGACTCGTACCTATGAAGTATGGCCACGAATCCCCCTCAAGATCTGTCATCAACACCCCTGAATCAGTCATTCTGAGTTACTATGGAACTTCACAAAGTGTTTCACCATTTTCACCTCATTTAAATAATCTACTCTCACCCCAAATCTCATCTCTTGGCTGCAAGTCTGCCGCCCAAGGACCTGTTTCCCTTTGGACCTTTCTACTTTGTTCTTAAAACAGATTGTTGTTGCTGAGTGATGCAAAGTTTTCCCTTCTCTTCCCCAGCTGCCCCATAGAACAAGGGTCAGGGACGGAAGCAGATCTGTCCTTTAACAGGGTACAGTTTGCTTTTCTTGCATATTGTAAATATGCTTTTTAAGTAAAATGAACAAACCCAGATCAGATAGTTTGTTCTGCTAATACAGCACAACCTCAATGGGGAAACTGCACAGGAGGGTCAATTCCATGTGTTGCTATGTATGCACAGTCAGTCACACAGGCATAGGAGGAACACGGGAGTATGTGTCCCCTTATCCTGCCCAGGAGTTTATCCAGGAATTAGACACCCCATATTGCGTTAGAAGCTACATTTGTCCTTTCCCAATATTATAAAAAGTTGGGCCACCCCATGCATGCCTGTGTAACATCTAATCTAATCTAATCTATCTATCTAAGTATTTAGATTATGTACTTACTGCAAAATTCCTGCTGCTTCTGCCCCCACCCACCCCCACCCCCACCCCTGACTGCCCAAACCCACCAGCAAGTCATCTTGTCCCTGCCATTCTGTGAAACTTTCGCCTGTTCCAGTCCCATCAGTACCTGTCACTCCAGATAGCTGCGTCTCTGTCTCTCTCTGATCAACCCTGCTCAGCTCTTGGCTCAGGGTGAACATTCTTGGTCACTGTTTCGCAGTCGGCTCTGCACCTGTTTCTCCACAACGGCACCATGGGAGTCTAAAGCATAATAAAGGGATATAAATAATGCAGTGACACACACACGCTAGCTTACACAATCCACTACGGACGGCAGTGTGTGCAATCTGTAATGAGAACCATCAGCTGTCCTCTTGCAAGCTTCTCAAAACCCTGTCACTGGGCCCTTTTGGTATCATCCAGACTATCACAAGCAAGTGGGTCTTTGGGTCCTATACTGGGAGATCCTCCACAACTCAGATGGTAAAGATTTTGCAATTCTACCTAAATATTTACATAACAAATACTGATCTTGAGCTATTTTGTTGCCATCAAACACATTTTTAGGTAGTAAAAAAAAGGGACTCAGATCCATCCCTGGTGTAACTCCTCTGGCCCAGAGTTTTTCGTTTTATTTGAGAGGTCTGTGGTCCTTAGAACCCTCATTTAAAAAGAAAGGGTATTATATATCTGTTTACATTTAAAAATGTGTGCAAGTCTGCCACTGAAAACCAGTGAGGAGTTTATGAGATTATACAAAACCCCAGTGCAGATTCTCCCAAGATTACTAGGTATATTTTAGCCAATAACATAGTAGAAACTCTGAGTTGTATTTAAAATGAAAGCTTTACAATTACACTGATAATTCCCTGCCTCCTGTCAGCAGTGGCCATCTTAATAGAAGGTGACATCATCTATGGTATCAGAAGTAGGAGAGGCCCAAAGACAGAGATCGTAAACCAGTTTCCTTCCAGTGGAATACTGATTTAACAATCAGGAGTGGAGGGGGGGAGGAGTTTTTCTGTTCAAGCATTAACCAGACTATTTTAATGTTAAAGAGTATGATCCTGTTTCTGATAATTAAACCAGCATTAAAACTGAGTGGGGACTGTCAAATCTCAACTCGCAACAAATGGAGTCTCCTTTCAATATCCACAGAAAAATTCACATTGCCAAAATGCCAGGTCAAACTCTCACTAAAGCTCTTTGTTACACTGTCTTCAAACTGAGCAAAACAAGTTTATTCTATTAGCTTTCATGCAGTGTGTATATGTGTGTTTGTGTGCATGAATGCATGAGAGAGAGAGAAAGGGGGGGGCACATATCACTTGCACAGGTATATTATCTTACACCTTGGGTAATGGAACTTGTGGGTGGATCTCTTACCCCGTATGAACAGTTACACCTAATACTTGGGGATGATCCTGGGTTAGTATTTTAGTGCCTGGAGTGTTTTGTGCTTGAAGATAAGAATCTTGTTACATTCAGTGAAGTTTTATTCACTGGGGCAAGTTTGGAGATTTTCTGACAGAACGTTTTTCCACGGGAAAATGCCAATTTGTCAAAAGTGAAACATTTTGTGGTAACATCTAGATGTCAGCTCAATTTTGTCAAGGCACCTATCTGCATCTTTAGGCATCTAAATGGCTTTAAAACCTGGCCTCTAGTGACAAGCGAGGGGTTTTCTTCCTTGCATAAATCCCATCAAAAGGTGTCTATTCTATGAGTCCTTTCCCTCTATGAGTGAAAAGCTATTGGTAAGGAGCTGAATATATACCACTCTCTTTAGCATCTGGTCAGTCTGACCATGCTGCTATAAAGTGGGGAAGGTGGTTACAATTTCCCATCAAAGTGAAAAAATCAGCAAGATCTTGTTCAGACATCAGAAAGCCTACAGGACCCAGTCCTTGAGCTCTGCCTAGGCATTGCTCCCAGCAGTGCTACAGACAAGAGATGCAGACAGGTTGTAGTCCTGTCAAGGGCTGCCATTGCCATGTGGTTTTTATGGGAGCGCAGCGAACCAAGATTTAGGACAACTGGGATGCTGATCAGAGCCAAAGTTTTTGAAGTTTCTGCTTTACTGAGTGTCTTTCAGCACGACACAAGCAGCTCTGACATTTCAGGAAAAATAAAAGAAAATGTATGGCCTCAAAAAGACCCAACTGTATTTCATAGCTGTATTTATTTTTATATCCCTAAGATTTTAAGCAATCTGTTTCCATAGGGAAAAAAAAGTATTCTCGCATTCTGATTAATTTATCATTCTGATCCTTGACAAACTATATTTTATAACACACAAAAATTGTTCTAAAAGGCTCCAGAGTTTTTTGGTGCTCTAGGTCAGGGTTCTAATATACAGTGTGTTTGTTTGTTTGTGTGTGTGTGTATATATATATAGAGTTATACTGCCATGTCTCTCTGTTGAATGTCTTTCACCAACTCACTGATTAAAATATAGCCTCGGATCCCAATCCTGCAATTAACTGTGGGTGCACATTCGCCTGTGTGGAGCCCCAGAGACTCCAGTAGGGGTGTGCCTGCATGCAGTCACTTGCAAGATCAGGGACCTAGTCTGTAGTGGCCACAAATAGTTATGATCTGACAGCTGCGTGGTGACCTAATGTGAAATTAGTTGGTAATCTCAGTCCAATTCCTGGTAGCGAACATGTGACCGTATCCCTAAAAACCACCATCACAGCCGGTACAACTTGGCACCCTTATTAGCAATCTCAAATAGATGGCTCAATTGTTGCCTGTGCATAGAAACCGAACTCCCCTCTGATCCCTAGAGATAGCGCCGCCAGATCAGGGTTGAGGTATACTGGCAGGGCAGCATGGAGAAGAGTGCATTGCTGCTGCCTGTGCTTTACCAGTTCTGTGGGTAAACAGAAGACTTCAGTCTCTCCAATGCTGTTTTCAGTCTGGCATCTTGCACCAGCACTAAATTTATTTTAAGTAAAAAAAGCAACTGAGAGTCTTCGCATGTGTTCCGAAGGTCTGAGCACCATGAAGCTAAGTGGTTTGGGGACCAGCAGGATATGGCAAGCCGTATTCAGGAAGCCCCAAGGGATGCACAAACACACCACATGCTTTTCACTGAATTCTCAGTCCTTTCCGCACACTTTTGAAATTGTTAATATTTATTTGAATTTTCTGTCATCAGATTCCTTCTGGTGCTAGGAATTTCCTTCTCTCTGGGTGGAAGGCTTGCTTTGCTAAATAAGGAGCTTTCACACAGAGTTGAACACTGAACTGTGTTTAGGGGTGGTGAGTGGTCTGAAAAGTCTTATAATAGAACATAAATCTTAAAGGGATATTGCCTAGATTTAGAGCCAATATTTGTTCCACCTTAAAATTGTTGTAATCTAGACAGAGATATCTTAAAGTCTCCAATAGTCAGATTTTGATCTAACTCACACTGTTTGTAAATCAGGAGTAACTCCACTGAAGTCAATGAAGTTACACAAGTCTAAATCTCAGAATCAGCCCTAACTCTCTCTCCTTAAAAACAACATCTCACTCCCCGTAGCTGAGGCAGTATTTTTAAAAAAGCCATTATTTTTATAGGACCTCTACAATTGTTTTCTGCTATTTTGTTATGTGCTTATGCCTGCTGGCTCTGACTCTAAAACTGTAATTAATTACCAAGTACTGTTCCCACATACATTTCTGCTGGCTTGATTGATGATGCTGAATGCACAACTAAAGAAGTAAAGAAAATATTCATGTCGAAAGGACACTTTCAAGGTGCTTTGTGTAATTTAAAAAAAACGCACGCATTTCTCTTGCTCTTGTTTTCATTGGAAGCTGGAATGCAGAAGGTGTTACATTTAGCTATTTTTGCCATTCACTCAGTGCACACACTAGTTTGTTGGAGCTTCGCTCAGAAGGGTCGCACTATTGACTTAAAAAAAAAAAAGTTTTTAATTGGATGCTTTGTCAAGTCCTGCGTATTGGGCAGTGCATTGATGTGCTGGTACCAGGAGCAGTGGAGTCAGGGAATCACGCACAGAGTGGCATGATTTCTTCTCTGTTCCCCCCATGCTCCAGGGATGGAAGGAATATGCTGTTGGTCTATTCCTATAACTCAGTATTACCCACTCCATTCTGGCTCAGGTTCTGCCTATTCCCCCACCCTGCCCAGCCACTTCCTGCTCAGCCACTTCCTGCCCACCTATTCTAGGGAGAGAGCATAGTGGGTGCACAGCACCTGTTTACCCCTGCACACCAGGCCCCTATGTCTGCATAGCCCATGCAGAGGTAGAATCTAGCCCAATGAGATCGGAAGCATCTCTTTTTTAAGTTCAGCTCTGGTTGAGGAAGCAGGGAAAGAAATCTGTCCAACAAAAAAGGACAAGAGTGGCAGGGAACTAGCCTATTTTCATGTGTCTAAGACAGTGTTGCAAATAAGAGGGAGTATACAAAAATGAAACACGAGGAGCCAGATTCTGTCACCCTTACTCATGTGGAGGGGTGTCTTACACTGCAAGCAATCCCAATGGTTTCAGTGGGAATACTTGTGGAGTAAGATAGTACTCAGTGTGACTAAAGGTGGCTCAGCGTGGGCCTATAAAAGTGGTCTATAGTTAACTTGCCTTTAATATCAGGATTTCTCCCTCCCCCTGCTTTTTAGAAGGTTAGTAGCAATACTGCCCTTCATGGCCTGAGCCAAAGCTGGAGATCCCTGGCTTTGCTTTGTCCATTTTCCGCCTCATCACTTCTTTTGCTTTATTGCTTCTGCTGTGTTTTTATTCATCTCTCTTCTTTTACAAGCAGGTCCCTGAAACCCTTCTCTGGCTGTGTCCTTCCTGCTCTCCTGAAGAATCAGTTACCAAAATCCCAACTGGACTAGCCTGCCAGATTGCTTTGAGTAGTGAACTGCTGCCCCCGTTTCATTTGCCTTGTAGGCAACTCTGCTTTTCCTCCCTTTTCACAGATGTTTCACATTACTGTAGGGCTTCAAACAGGAAGGCAGGGGACTGTGGAATATTTTGCTACATTAAGTAATGCAGGTCAGACTTGAAACATTTGGAAAGGAGTTGGATAAACTCGAACAAAGCTGGTTGTTGAAGCCCTGGTCTTGTGGGTTTCATGCATCAGTCTCCAGTGGTAAGGACAGACGGTAAAATTTGGCAGATTTGTCAAGAGAAAAGGATGAAGACTGTCACTTGCCTACATGTAAAGCTGGCCTTTTGCTGCCTTTCCTTCCTCACCAACTCAGAATTTATCACCCCCTAGTAATTTTTCCCTACATGAAGCTTATTGCTCCTTTCCCTTGGGATGACAACCTTATCCTTGAAGGAGACAGAACTTTTGGCCATATTCAGAGATGATATCCACTAATTCAGACTCCCTTCATCTCGGTTAGAATATTTTAAAACTACTTACACGCAACGGGAATCTTTCCATTCACTTCAATGGACTTTGGATTGGGCCCTAAGTAGGTGTGACTTACACAAAAAGGAGCTGGAAGAAGATGTGAATTAAAGGAGCCCCACTCTACTTTAATTTGTGCCTTTCTTACACTTGCTCATAAGAACATAAGAACAGCTATACTAGGTCAGACCAATGGTCAATCTAGCCCAGTATCCTATCTCCTAACGGTGGCTTGTGCCAGATGCTTCAGAGGGAACAAACAGAACAGAGCAATTATTGAGTGATCCATCCCGTGTTGTTCAGTCCCAGCTTCTGGCCGTCAGCGGTTTAGGGACACCCAAATCATGGGGTTGTATCCCTGACCATCTTGACTAATAGTCATTGATGGACCTATTCTCCATGAACATATCTAATTCTTTTTTGAATCTGGTAATTCTTTTGGTCTTTACAACATTCCCTGGAAATTAATTCCAAAGGTTGACCATGCACGTTATGTGAAGAAGTACTTCCTTATGTTAGTTTTAAACCTGCTACCTATTAATTTCATTGACCCCCAGATCTTAGGTTATGTGAAGGGGTAAATAACACTTCCCTATTCACTTTTTCCACATGATTTATTATTTTATAGACCTCTATCATATCCCCTCTTAGTCATCTCTTTTCTAAACTGAACAGTCCCAGTCTTTTTAATCTCTCCTGGTAAGGAAGCTGTTCCATACTTCTAATAATTTTTTGTTGCCTTCTCTGTAATGTCTCCAATTCTAATATACCTTTTTCGAAATGGGGTAACCAGAACTGCATACAGTATTCAAGGTGTTGGCATATCATGGATTTATAAAGTGGCATTATGATATTTTCTGTCTTATTATCTATCCCTCTAGCCCAGTATCCTGTCTTCTAACAGTGGCCAATGCCATGTGCTTCAGAGGGAATGAACAGAACAGACAGTCATCGAGTGATTCATCCCCTTTCATCCACTCCCAGCTTCTGGCAGTCAGAGGCTAGGGCCACCCAGAGCACAGAGTTGCATCCCTGACCATCCTGGCTAATAGTTATTGATGGACCTATCCTCCATGAACCTACCTAATTCTTTTTTGAACCCTATTATAGTTTTGGTCTTTCACAACATCCAGAGCCTTGGGGGTTAACCCCGGTATTTGCCTCTTTGCTTTGTGAGAGCAGACCATTTATTCCTACCCTTTGTTTCCTGTCTTTTAACCAGTTACTGACCCATGAGAAGACCTTCCCTCTTATCCCATGACTACTTAGTTTGCTTAAAAGCGTTTGGTGTGGGGCCTTGTCAAAGGCTTTCTAAAAGTTCAAGTGCACTCTCTCAACTGGATCACCTTTGTCCCCATGCCTGTTGACACCATCAGAGAATTCTAATAGATTGGTAAGGCATGATTTCCCTTCACAAAAGCTGTGTTGACTCTTCCCCAACTCCTTGGCCTAAGTCACACCTACTTAGACTCCCTCACATATGGACAGAATGGTTGTGAGTAGTTGTAATAGTTTAACTCAGTGTAAGTGGGTCTGACTCATACCATCTCTGAATTCGGCCCTTATTGTTACTGTGATGGGACACCTACCTCCTCCTAAATCACAGCAGGAGAGCAAATAGGAAGGATGTTAGGTCTAGAAAGAGGAATTTTTGTTATTCTTTGATGGTCATTGGCAGAGAATGCTGATCCACCTATGCTTTTATATACAGTGTGCCTATCATCATGGTATCGAAGGGATTAGCTATCTAAATCTGATCCAGGTTCAGATCCAGGTTTCAAATTCTCTCAAAGTTCATGAGCATTGGGGAAGTGGATTCCAGTTCAGGGTATTATTGAGAAAAGCCCTGATCCTGAAATCTGGGTCACAGTGTAGTTCTATGTTTCAAACTCCCTAAAAGTTTGGAGAGGTTCAGATTGGGGGATCCAATTTTGGCCCAGCTCAAATCACAAACTGCGGCTCCTTTACAAGGGGAAACTTTGTCAATGCCACACTGTATGAGGTCTCAGCCTCCCTGTGGGAGCCCAAGGTGAGTTATGTTGAAAAGTGTCAGCCACCCCTGGGAGATATTCTGTGAGCAGTCACATACTTAGTCAGCCTTTAAAGGCAGAGCACACAGGTGATTATACCCTCAGCCACACAACAGTCACCAAGGCAGAAGTTTCCCCCTATTTCTCCTCAGTTCTTCAGAGGGGGTTTCAGAGCGATGAGAAGAGGAAGGACCATGTTCGGTGTCCGTATGTAAGTGGGATTCAATGGCTATTGCCGTCTCAGATTTAGAACAATAAAAGCAGCCATAAAAAGAGTGAGCTTCTCGTTTGAGGCAGTAGCGTAGCTAGGGGGGGTGCAGGGGAAGCAGCTGCTTCCCCTCAGCACATTTTCCAAAAGTGGCGCCTTAGTTAGGGGTTACCATGGTGCCAGCGGGCGGGGCCCATGCTCCGCTCTGAAGCTTGGCCTGCCGGGCCGGTGCTGGGCTCCTGCAGGCAAGAGTGGGGCAGCACTGCCGAAGGAGCCATGGAGGGGGGGCGGCGGGCTCGGCCGGAGGAGTGAAGGGGGGCGCAGCATGGCCGTAGCGCGGCCGGAGGAGCCATGGGGGGGGGGCGGCACGGCCGGAGGAGCCATGGGGGGGGGGGCGGGGCCGCGGGGGCGGCACGGCACGGCACAGCTGGAGGAGCCAACCAGGATGGCCCGGGGAACAAAAAGAGAAACAGAGCCCGGGCTCGCTCCCGCTTTCCTCTCTCAGCCCGTGCTTAGCATTACTTCCCCCCCCCGCCGCCAGTGCTCTCCCTCCCGCTGCCCTAGTTGCAGGGTTATTTCAGGATACAGCCCGCCTCTCTGGCTCCGAAGTGCTGCTGAAGCCTGCCCGGCGTCTCCCGTGCTCAGGCTGGGGTTGGTCAGGTGAGAGCTCCCCCTCGCGCTTCCTTAGGGGCTGCCTTTTCTCCGCAAGTCAATCGCCCCAGAGACTAGGGGGAGGCGGCAGGGGGCGGCGTGCACAGAAGTCTTTGCAAGCCAGCAATGAGCTGGGGGGCGAGGCGGACGGAGCTGCCAGTCGCCACAAGTGGTTCAGAAGCCCCTTGGGAGGGTGGGGGCCTGGGATGCTGCCGAGCGCTGCTCCGGGGGGTGGGTCCAAGACTCCAAGGGGGAGGCGGCGCGGCCGGAGGAACGAGGGGGGAGCGCAGCATGGCCGCAGCGGGGCCGGAGGAGCCGGGGGGGGGCGCGGAGCGACCAGAGGAGGAGCCGGGGGGGCGTGGCCAGAGGAGGAGCCAAGGGGGGCGCCTTTTTTATGTTTGCTACCTCTGCTCTTAGAACCTGGCTATGCCACTGGTTTGAGGGAGAAGATTCTGATCATGGTTGACAAGCAAACCTGTCGGGCCAGAAGCTTTTACCCTGGGGTTTACTTCTGATTGCCCCAGAATCCTCTGCCTAACTCTTTGGCCTTTTGAGCAGGTGATTTGAAGAAGCTGGTAATTTTTTTGCAGCCTTTTTAACCAGGCTTTGTTTGGAAGAGAAGGTGAGGAAAGATGTCCTGTCTGGAGCAGGTAGCAGCACAGCAGGAGTGACAGTTTGGGACGACAGTCACACTTGCCTTCTCTGCCACCTCTCCACACCCAGTCTCTACTTCATTCTATCTCATTTCTTCCCTCTCCCCCCTCTCCTTTTCTTTTACTCTTTCTACCTTTCGTCAGCTTCATCTCTAAAAGGCCTCTCCCCTTCTCTCTCTCCCTTCCACTCCATGTGTTTCTCCCTTTTCTGCTCCTCTGGCCCTTATTGACTCCTCTCTGTTGTCTTCCTCCAACTCTTTACCTCTGTCCCTTTCTGTCTCCCCATTCCTCCCTCTCTGTCCCTGTCTCTCCACCCTGCTTGTCATTATAACTAGCAGCCCAATAAACACGTCAAGAAGGACATCTGCTATTGCTCTCTTTGCCCTGACAGCCTGCTTCTCTCCCCACACCTCCTCCTTCTCCTTCTCCCAAGCCACTTGACTCTTTGCAGTGTGAAGACAGGAGGAGGAGGGAGTCGTGGAGCAGCATCAGTCCCATTCCAGTTGACATCTGGTGATCTGAGAGCTTTGTGAAAAGCTCCAAAGGACAGCTGGAAGTCTCTCTCAGTTGCACAAAAATATTCAGGACCCCCCTTATCATTGTTCATAAATACACCTCAGAGATCAGCCTCCCACGTATATATGGAACCTAGACTGTAGTTATGGGATGGGGACAAAATAGGTAGGGTGGAGAAGTCAAAGGAAAGGGAGTCTGCACCTGTCACTTGGTAGCCTAGGCTCTCTCGGGGTAAAGAAAAAGCTTCCCTGGCAGGAAAATCAATTTCCTATATGAAACTGACACAATCAAGAATTCCTGATGGTAGGTCTCATGCTGATGCATAAATCTCCTTTCATGACTCCTGTGATCTGAAATCACTTTGCTACATCATTATGCCTATGAAATGGTATGGGGGGCGGGAAGAGACATCTGAGCCAAATTCTGCCCTCAGATACACGTTCACAGCTCCAACCAACCCTACTCTGGCCGTTACTATTTAAAGCACTGTGTTTTAAAGAACAGGTACTGGCATGTTCTAAAGCCAGTTTGCGCCACTACTTGATTTGGCAGGTCTGGAGGTTACTGACCTCCCATAACCAGAAAAGATGGAGGCAGCAGCAGCTCCAGGCACCAGTGCACCAAGCGCGTGCCTGGGGCAGCAAGCCGCAGGGGACGCCCTGCCAGTCCCTGTGAGGGCGGCAGTCAGGCTGCCTTCGGCGGCTTGCCTGCAGGAGGTCTGCCGGTCCTGCGGCTTCGGCGGCAATTCGGCGGCGGGTATGCCGAAGATGCGGGACCGGTGGACCTCCCGCAGGCAAGCCGCCGAAGGCAGCCTGCCTGCCGTGCTTGGGGGCGGCAAAAAAAAAAAAAAAAAAGAGACGCCCCTGGATGGAGGTGACTTCATATGAACCCCAGCTTTGCTTTCTGGTCTTGAGGGTTCTCCTTACATTGGGTTTAGTCAACCCTGTCCTGAATGAACTTTCTCAGGTGGTTCTTTTTATTCTACTAGAATAATGTCTTGCTGCTGTTGCCTGGGAGTTGAGGTTCCAGTCTATTTCTGAGGACACTGGCAGGTCCCTATACCTTGGATGGGAATGACAGGATAGGAAGAACCCAGCCCATTTACAAAGGTATCTTTCCCTAATCAGTCTCCTGGATCCAGTTTGGGTATTTTGTAATTCCCCAAACACATGGCAACTAATATAGATGGTGCCAATTGCTGTAGAATTGACAAGTGAAATATAGTGAATGACATGCCTCTCCCATTCAGTTTAGTCATGAAATCTGGCATGGTTTTTCTGATCCCCAAAGGTGTTATTCTCGGTCCTATGCTATTCTGCTACATTTTAGTGGCCAGCATAGCATTTAACAGTGCCATGCAGGTCTGTAAATGCTGTAGTAGCCATGATGGAAGTTGTGTAGTCCTGTGAGCGAGAAGGACTCTGGATACAGAGAGAGATGGCAAAACCTTAGGGTTTCACTTTTAGAAATTTTAGGGGGGAGCCTGACATTTTCTGGAACATGAACAAAATGAATGACCATCAAGGATTATTGATACTGCACCATAGCATTTCATTCACACCTGAAATTGACAGTTGCCTGCCCCACCGAGTCATGAACTACGGATGCTACCCCAGTTGAAATCCATGGCAAAATTCCTATTGAATTGAAAGGATGGAGGATTGTCACTGAAATTTGACATAATGTAGCCAGGGAGGACAACAAGCAAAAAGTGTGGGAGAGGGCATAGGAGAACAGAGGTTACCACCAGAGCAAAAGATCACAAGATAGTGCACAGCTTTCCAACTATTTTCACAAAATGAGGTAGGCTTCCATTTTCACTCACAGCAGAAATGGGAAAGAAGCCCCCTCCTCCCAATTCCATGTGAAACTTTCCTCTTCTCTCTAGTTACTGATTAGAGAAGAGAGATTGCTCTTCCTGCATGACCAGGCCCTGAGAAAGAAGGGATTGGTGACGAGTGACTGATGTCTCTCCTTTAGCCTTCCAAGAGCTCTGGAGGCTGCTGGGCCATTCATTCCAGCAAATGTCCTTCCCTCCTTAACCATTTGACCTTCAGTGTGCCCATTAGAGTAAAGTGAGTAAATTAAAGGCTGTCTCAAAAACCCTTAAGAAGCAACAACCAGCAACATGAAAGGGAATGTCTGGAAACATTATAAATGCAATTAGATAGAAAGCATCATCTTACTCCACAAGAGACTCTTTTGTATTTTTATACATGGTAAGAGAATAAACTTTCTGAATGAATCTGTAGAGCGAGCCCCTGGGCCAAATGCTGCTCTTTTACACTAGCCCACATACAGACTCACATGGATAAAGATATTCATGTGTGTTTGTGAGACTGGGCCATGAATCACTAATAATTATTTCTTTAACATTCTCTACATGGTGCAAAACTATACCTGAAAAAACAAAGTAGGAAGCGGATGAATTATCAGCCTTGGGACATGTAATAAGACAGGAAAGTCAGAGCTGCCTCTGGTCACACAAGGAACTGCAGCAGATGTGCACACCTCTTTCAGGATAAGTTCTGTTTTCTTTTTTGTTGTTTGTTTTGCTTAGTGTGCATTTCCCTGTCAGACGCACACTGCTCTTCACAAAGAGCTGTGGAAAATTAATGCTCCTTGTGCCTCTGGGTTCTACCTGGCTTGATACATGTCATCACACTGCAGATCCTGCTTGAGTTATAATTAAAGTGGCAGCCCCCAGGGATTTCACAGCTGCTCAGGTCACATCAAGGGAGACTGTGAAACATTTGCAGTTATAACTTATTCTCCTAGCACAAGTTTTCCTGGAGTCACCTAAGGCAGCAGTAAATAGATCCTTGAAGCTTTCCTTTAGCTGCTATACACCTTTTTTTGAGTCCTCACATTAGGGCACAAAACGAGACAGCCTTCCAGCTGGTGATAGCCAGACAGGGGTGTTGGGGAAATGCACAGAAGGAAGGAGACAGTTTACAAAGTAAGAAGAGATAAGGTACCAAGTGATAAATGATAGTGAGACCTCTCCTGGAGGGCATGATATAAATAGACAGCAAAGGGTTTCATTTTCAATATAGCACTTGCCTCATCTCCTCACCCCACTCACCAAAGCACCGCTTCATGCATCCTAAGAACCCAGGAAGCACAAAGTGGAGCACAGTAAACCTGGGAAACAGAAGATACTGGCAGTGTTTGGGAGGGGCCATTGGGTTGATATGAAGAGGAGAGAGATCTGCTTCTGGAATTAAACTTTATGGATAACATAAGAAGGAGAGAACATAGCCAAGGAGCGCTAGAGTGTATCGTGTAATCCCACCTGTTATCCCACATAGTGCTTCTTTTCTTTGTTCACGTACATGGGCTTTTTATTTGTAGTGTCCATGGGTGGGGCGAGTTGAGATTTTCCAGTACCCACGTGGAGGCGTGTAGTCCACCTCTTTGTATCTTATTCTAAATTACTGTACACAGTTAGGAGTGCCTCTTGAGATATAGCAGTATAATGTTAGATACCAAGCCCCTCCTATCCAGCTGATTCCCAATACCATACATGGGACATGCATGTCCTTTAGGACATGCAGGGTTAGTTTGGTGCCTGAAGATGGTCAGAGTCTGGGAACAAGGTGCTGTACTATACTGGTGTATCTTACTATACTATCTAGGACTGGTGTTATTTAATAGATTAATTAATGGCCTGGAAGAAGGAGTAAATTTTGATATGGCAAAATTCGAGATGACAACATTATTTAGGCTAGTCACATCTAGAGAGGGCTGTGAGGATCTTCAGCAGGACCTAACAATGCCAGGCAAGTTGATATCAAACTAGGCAGATGAAATTCAGTGTAGACAAATTCAAATTAATGCACATTGGGAGGAACAATTTGAACCACTTGTAGACATTGACTGCCATAACTACTCAGGGAAAATCGTTCCTCATTTTGATTATAGAGCTGACTCAAACTTGGGGCCATGTCCCCTTTCTGACAATTCAAGTCTGCAGTTTCTGGGCTCCTATTGTCTGGAACAGAGGAGTTCCATTAGATTGGATAAATGGTGATCTGATCAGGAAAAGCACTGCTAAAGAATAACAGCTGGCAGACTGAGAAAGGCTATTCTGTCCATTCCAGAAATCAGAGGGTGTTAACAAGTCTGAGGGACTTTCTTCTGTCAGCCAGGGAGTGAGAGATCATTAGTCTCAAACCTGGCCTTGCAGGTCCACCACACAGTAGCTTGCTGACACCAGTAAGGTGTGTGGGCTGGTGGACCCAGTGGTGGATTTAGAGTTAGTGGGGCCCTGTGCGCAGCTTCATTTCCACACTCCCTCTCAGGACCCAGCCAAGAAAAAGAACAGTCTCTCTTATCTCCCTGCCCCATTTTTCATTCTTTTTTTTCTTCCTCCTCCTCCTATATTATAAGTAATGGGAAGTAAATGAAAATAAAGTGAGGTACCTTGATTGGGGCAGGGGGTTGGGGTGCAGGAGGGATGAGGGGTGCAGGCTCTGGGAGGAAGGTTGGGTGCGGGGTGCAGGCTCTGGGCTAGGGAAGGGGCTTGGGGTGCAGGAGGGGGGCGGTGCTTACCTCGGGCGGTGTGGATCCCAAAGTGACTGGCACACACACCCCTCCAGCAGCAGCTCCTAGGTGGGGGGGGGGGGGCAGAGAGTCTCCTTGTGCCGCTGCCTGCAGGTGCTGCCCCCACAGCTCCCATTAGCCACAGTTCCCAGCCAATGGGAGCTGCAGAGTCAGCGCTTGGGGTGGGGGCAGTGCGTGGAGACCCCCCCACCCCCAGGGCCGCAGGGACATACCAGCCACTTCCGGGAGCAAAGTGGTATGGAGGGAGGGAGCAGAGCAGGCAGGGAGCTGCCTTAGCCCCGCTGCTGGCACATCTCTGTGCGCTCCTTGGGGGGAAGAAGACAGTTGGTCTCCATGTGCTGCCTGGGTCGAGGGCAGTGCGGGGAGCTACCTCCCTCCTCCGACAGGGGAGCGCAGAGACATGCCAGCAGCTGGCTGCTTCTGGGAGTGGCGTGGGGCCACTGGCCAGGGCATGCAGGCAGCCTGCCTGCCTGAGCCCTGCTGTGCCGCTGGCCCAGACTTGGGGTCAGGTTGTCAGATATTTGTCCTGCATTTTGGGGGCCTCCTTGTTGTTGGGGACCTCCTGCCATCACACGGTTTGTTTCATGGTAAATCTGCTCCTGGGTGGACCCTAGCTCGCCAGAGGCACCATCCCTGAAGGTCCCAATTGGAGGAGATGTCTGGCATCTCCAATTGGCTCAGACTCACTATTCAAGCCAGAAGGCACAAGAAGTTTTCTGAATAACTAAGTGAAGCCCTAGCTGGCTGCTACATTGGACCCTGCCTTCTTGCCTGACTCCTGCCTTCCTGTCCTGTTCCAAAACCCTGCTCCTATGCCCCACCCCTGGCTACTAACTCCGACTCTGACCTTTGGCTTGACTCCTGACTCTGTCTCCATCTTTAACCCCTGGCTCTGGTTCTTGGCTCCTGACCCCCAGAGCTCTGACCACTAAGTCTGACTACTGACATGCCAGTAAAGGACAGTTTGCTTGAACCACTAACCCATCTGAGTGGGCTCAACCTGGTATAAACCCAGTGGAACTCTCCCGACCCCCAAGGAATCCTGACGCTCCAGGAGCAGGTGACCTGCCTCCGGATGGACAACCAAGCTGTGTGGGTGTGGATCACACAGCTGGTTATTGCAGGGGCAAGTCCATCAACTCTGTGCAGAGAACAGTGTGCTCCAGGCCCATGAGCCAGAACCTGTCACCCCCATCCTGGACCGCTTCAGTGAGGATCATTCCAAATTTCGAGGCTTCATGTCCAGTGCCACTTCTTGTTTTTGCTTTGCCCTCAACCATACTCATCTGACCAGACCAAGGTAGGCCTAATAGTCAGCCTGCTGACTGGGGAGGCCTTGGACTAGGCCTCCCCATGCTGGAAGCCAGCTGTCCGGCACTATCTAGCTGGAACACTTTCCACCTGGCAATATCAACCATCTTTAGTGATGCCAACCATGCTTGCTTTGCTGAGACCGCCTTGCAGAAACTCCGATGGGTCAGAAACAGCTGCCTCCTATGCAGCACACTTCTGCCATCTCACATCAGACAGAGTGGAATGTGGCAGCCCAGCAGTTCCAGTTCTGATGGGGACTGCAGGATGAGATCATGGATGAGCTGGCTAGAGTTGAGATCCTGATGGATTTGGGCACCTCTATGGATCTTGTCATCTGGATTGACAACCGACTGCGTGAATGATAGGCAGAATGATGGGCGGCACCACAGCCATACCCCCCATTGGTTTCTGTTCTGCAAGTCCAGCTAATGCAGTCGACTTGGCCTGCTGGCCACTCACCCCCAGCAAAGGGAGCACCGGCAATGTTTTAACCTGTCCTTCTATTGCAGTGAACTGGGTCACATTATCTCTGATTGCCACATGAGGAACCCAGACTGAAAAGACCAGGAAAATGAGCCAGCCCAGCCCGGTAAAGGGACCTGGCATGAGCACCTTGACAAAATGTTTCCCTAAGTCTCAAATCCTGGTCCTATCTGGAATGCATGCCGAACACCGTCATCCAACATTGTGTTTGCAACTACTAGTTGAGGTGCTCCAGAGCACTCCTTTCCAATCCCTCTGCAGCAGGCCCTCATTGACTCGGGTGCAGCAGAGAACTTTATCGAGAGAAATTGATGGGCCCCTGCTTTCCTCCAGGCCATGCCCCTGGAGGTTACCATCCAAGGACACTGAGAGATGCTGCAGTTTAGTGCCTTTTCCCTGCAGTTCAGTGCCTTTTCCCTACATTTTCCTCTGATCCTGGATATTTCTTGGCTGACTTTCCATAACCCTCTCATTCATTGGCACAAACTAAAGGTCAACTTCTCTTCGGAATACTGCCGGCAGCACTACTTGATCCCAGGAAGTAGAGAGTGCCCAGCAGAGCCCTGACAGTCACAAGCCAGGGTAGCTGGTCCAACAGACTCGCCCACTAATGCGGAGCCTCAACTTCCACCGAACATACTTTGCTGATGTATTTGAAAAAAGGAATGTGGACATCCTACCCCCATATAGGGATTTTGACTGCTCACCTGAACTACCGCCAAGAGAGAAAATTCCATTTGGTTGCATTTACGCCATGTCTGAACCCAAATTGGCCAACCTGCACACCTACCTGCAGGAGAAATTGGCCAAGGGTTTTATTTGCAAATCCATCTTGCCTGCTGGGGCGCTGGTCCTCTTTGTTTTAAAAGAAAGATTGTAGCCTCTGATTTTTCATGGACTACTCAGTGCTGAATCAGATCAGCCTTAGGAACTGTACCCCCTACTTCTAATCCCTGAACTATTGGACTGTGTAGGGGCTGCCTGGATATACACAAAATTAGACCTTCATGGGTCATATAACCTAGCATGTATTAGAGCTAGGGATAAGTAGGAAACTGCCTGGCTCTGGGTGGATCAAGTTGTTGGCCTCCTGGAACATATCATCTTTGATTGCAGTGCACAACTTATCTCCCGCTTCTGGTGTGAAGTCCTCTGGATGTTGGGCATTTGCTCCTGTCTCTCCTCTTCCTATCACTCCCAGTCAAACGGTCAGTTAGAGAAAACAAACCAAATTCTGGAACAGTACCTATGGTGCTATATAAACTACCACCGGGACGACTGGTCCTTGCCTACTACCCCATGCAGAGTTTGCATACAATAACATGGAACATGCCTCTACATGACAAAAACCCTTTTCATCGAACTATGGGGTCCACCTTTGATTTTATCCGGAACTATTTATGGCCTCCCCCAGCCCACAGCCTTAGACTGGGTGCGACAGATCCATCAGCCCCAAGGTGACCTTAAAACCCACCTACAGGTTGCTAAGAGAAGCAACAAGCAAAATGCAGAACAACAATGACAAGAAGGGTCCATTTTTTCTGGAGATCAGATGTTGTGACTTTCAACTATATATCTGCATACAGACAGGCCCTCTCATAAACTGGATTACCAGTTCCTGGGCCCCTACTGAATTTGGCGCCTAATCAATCTGGTTATCTTTGAACTCCTCCTGCGCCAATCCCTCTGAATCCACCTGGTGTTTCACATATCACTTCTAAAGCTCCTAACACAGGATGTTTCCTCATCACTCCCAGCTGCTCCCCGGGCTCCCGATACATGTTCAAGGTCACAACAAAGAAGTCCTCCATGAGATCCTTGATGCCAGAATGAGATGTGGTAAACTCTGGTATTTGATTCAGAGTACAACCCTCTCAAAGAATGTTCATGGAAGCCCATAGAAAATGTCCACACCCTTGACCTGGTAAAGAGCTTCCAAAAGAACCAACCTGGAAAACCCAGCTCACTGACTCCCAGAGGATGCCCTGGGAAGGGTGATGTGAGGGATCATGTGTCTTGAATCCAGCTCTGTGGGTCCTCAGGAAGTCCGCAGACTGCAGCCACCAGCCAGCAGCTTACTAGTACCAGCTGGTGTGGGCTGGTGGATACCAGCTCACCATAGGCACTGCCCATGAAGGTCCTAATTGAAAGAGATGTCCAGCCTCTCCAATTGGCTAAGACTCACTATTTAAGCCAGGAGGAGGAACAGGAAGTTGTCTGAGCAACTATGTGAATCCTTGGCTGGCTGCTACGTTGGACTCAGACTCATAGAATTTAAGGCCAGAAGGGACCATCATGCTCAGCTAGTCTGACCTCCTGCACATTGTAGGCCACAGAACCTCACCCACCCTCTCCTGTAATAGACCCATAACCTCTAGCTGAGTTACTGAAGTCCTGAAAGTATGATTTAAAGACTTCAAGTTACAGAGAATCCACCATTTACTCTAGTTCAAATCTTCAAGTGACCTGTGACCCAAAAGAAGGTGAAAAGTCCCCAGAATCTCTGCCAATCTGACCCAGAGGTAACTTCCTTCATGACCCCAAATATGGTAGTCAGTTGGATCCTATGCATTTCGGCAAGACCCACCAAACAGACCCCTGGGAAAGAATACTCTGCAGTAACTCAGACCCCTCCCCATCTAGTGTCCCATCACTGGTTGTTGCGGATATTTTCTACTAGAAGTCACAGATGGTTTACTTGCCCCTGTAGGAACCTGCCTTCTCGCATGACTCCTGAGCTCTGCCTTGTTCCTGATTCCTGCCTTCCTGTCCTGTTCCTGATTCCTGCCCTCCTGCCTTGTTCCAAATCCCTGCTCCTACTCCCACCCCAGCTACTGACTCTGGCTCTGACCCTTGGCTTGACTCCTGAATCTGTCTCCTTCTTTGACCCCTGACTCTGGTTCCTGGCTCCTGACCACCACTGCTCTGATGACTGGGTCTGATCTCCTGGTCTATGACAGGGCTGGATGTGCTGAGGTGTGTTTGTGGCTGCCTGTTGGTGATTTTGTTTCTCTCTCCATATGAAGGTATTTGACATGGTCACAGCTTTCTCAGGCACTGGAATCACAGCTCTTTGCTTACACTTGATGGCATCAGTTATGAATACCAGACAGCAATGGCAGAGACAGAAATTCCATTCTTGTGCAGATTAATTGTGGAAGCACTCTCAGGAATTGTGCCGGCCTCTTTATCAGTCAACCCTTCTTTATGTGGCTGTGGTTTGCTTTCGCGAGTCCCACTTGCATTTATTTGAATATTAACAAATCTCTAGTAACCTTCTGTAAAGGCTCACTTTGGTTCTACCATTCCAGCACTAAGAATCCCTGTCCTACTTGAGATCCTAAAGCTCCTAAAATGGTCCCCAGTTAGTCTCCCCATTTACATCACTGGTAATTTATTGCTACACCTGCCGTATGTTGGTCTCCATTCCATACTAATCTCGCTTCAATCTCTGCTCTTACAACATGGCCAGCCCTTTAGCTTCTTCGCTTTCTTCAAGCTGGCTTTTTCTATAATTTTCTCTCTAACCAATCTGTTTGCTCTCCCGCCTCTCTGAGATACAGATCTGTTCTGTCTCCTAGAAATAGGCAGACATGCTGAAGTTTTCCCAAAGCTAATTTTCCCATAGTTCACTATCTAGCTTTTAGCTTCTGCTCCATTATTAGTGTTACAGTAGTATACCATCCCCTTTTAATATAGGTTTAAATTAGAGGTGTCCCAATAAGAACTGGATAATTCAAGCAGAGGGTAACAGAGCACATTACCTTTCTCTCCTAGAGCAATTGTTCTGATGTTTCTCAAGTCAGTAGTGACTTAAAGTCTTGAACATCTGATAGCTGTTTAATTGGTCTATGAGAAATAAGTTAGTAGCCTCACTCCATTTTGTAGCAGACAGGTGCATACATCATAAAAAAACACTGCCATATGTAGCACCCTCGTTTGCTGCCTAAGTAGACAGGCCCAAGATTGTGTGCACATGGGGAATGAACTATCCTCTCACTTAGAGGTGACTTGAACTAAGTGGTACAGGGAAGCTTACATTGCTACTACCTTTGCTACAGATAAAAAGAAAATATCACTCTCTAGGACTGTCAATCTGCCCCCTTCCACCAGTGCTAACATCACTTATGAAAATGTCATGGTAGTGACAGGCTACAGGATGGATGCAAGCAAGCCAGTTATTCACCAGCGTCACCAGCAAGTTGTTCTGCCATTACAAGAACCAAACAGCAAAGATATAGGAGCCAAAAGCTCTATTTTAAGAGGCATGAAGTGCAGCATTAATGGGAAATGATTCCTTTGAAAGATTTCTGCATATGTTCAGAAACTCCATAGGTTTCATAACAACTAACAGTTCCAGGCTCAGCACTTTGCCCAAGCCTGTCAGACAGATCCATACTTTATCAAGAAGTGACGTCTGGGTTTATTTCATAGGGATTGCCTCTGGACTCAGTGAGAGAGAAACATCATGTTTCAATTCCCTGGACGGGCATATATCTTACAGTGCAATTTGTACCACATCTGTAACGCCACCTCCAGAAAATCACAGCAACATGGAAAAGGTGAAGGAAAAAATGTGCATTTAGGCCAAGAAAAATAAAAGTATGGAAAGTTTCTGCAGATGAGATCTGCCGACTTTTCCCACCACAAAACCTGCTGCCCTCCTCAGCAAAGGCAGCATTAGCCTCAGAGAATCCTCCCTGGAATGCAGATCACTCACAATGTGACCCACCCTCACTTTGCCCCCACCTCACCCCCAAACACTTGCCTGTATATCAGAGTGAGAGCTGCCTGCAATTGACTCCCCGATAATATCACCAGCTAAACTTGTATTTTATAAGGAAAAAAATAAACATTGATTCTATGCAGATCAAAGAATCCAAATACTCAAGAGAGTTTTTAAACCTTAGGAAATTTAAAGGCCGGAATGGAGTCAGAGCAACCAGTCATGGGGAGTTTTAATCATTATGCAAGCTTCCCTACACGGCTCTGCCAAGGCACCTTGATCCTGATCTGCAGCACCAGCTGCTATTCTAGTCCTGAGTGCCCCACAAACCTCTGCTAATGAACCCCTGCATGAACTGTAGTACCCCCTGCTATTTCAGTCTTACAGTCTCTGCCAATGCACCTGAATTCAATTCCCCCAATAAAGGCCTAAATTCCCCCTGGCCCATGAGTGAGTGATGGAATGTCCAGTCTCCTGAGATTAACTCATATGAGCTTTGCCTGTTAAAATTCTTTCTCGCCACTCATGTGCAAGTCCAATGCAGAGAATTCCTGTGAAATACATCCGAGGGGTGCTTGCTTTGTTTGTGTAGGTTCCAGAAAACTCTGCTGGGAGGATGCTGAAGGCGTCAGACATTGGGTGGGGGGGAGGGAAACTGGGAGGCATGGAGGGAGCACAAAGCAGGACTGATCCACCGCCTGTCAACCATTGAAATTCCTGATATATGGAGTTTCTTTTGTGCTGAGATCAGCTGTCAGCCTGCTGCCTATTTTTAGGCATGCAGATCCCACACCCTCAATACTAAGTTATGGCAATACTAAAAGAGAGTGTGCTAACTAATGGGATCTGTGCATGGATACTCGTGTGTTTGTACACATGTGTTTACTTTAGCACCTGCATGAGTGCATATCTGAGCATATGCATGTTAATACCAGTGTGCATATATGTCTGTGGATGTTCATATGTGAATAGATGTTTGTGTTTATGTATAATAGTGTGTGCAGACATTTTTGGTTATATGCACAAGTATTTGAGCGTATTCCTATTCAAGTGTGCATTTTCCTGTGTAGATAGGTACATGTATTTTATACATGTATATGACTGTAGCAACCTGCATGAAACCTGAAGGAAGAACCACAGTTGCAGGAGGGAAAAATTTACAGGAGGCACTAGTAAGTCAGTCTGTATGCACATGACTAGAATGCCAGCTGCAGTTGCAACATCTCAGTAAATAATTCTCTTAATAAAGGGCCAGTTTAATTTTACCATTTTTAACCCAAAATAAACAAAACAAAAAACAAAAACCCCAGAAGAGGGAATAGATTCATTATAGAGCTGAGAACTCTAGCAGCTACATGTAACTTTGTAGACATAAAAGACTCACTAATTAGAGGGGGGATCACTTGTGGGATATGTGAGTCCAGTTTACAGGAGAGACTATTGAGAGAAACAGATCTAAACCTAGAGAAATGCCTCCAAATAGCTATGGCAGCTGAATTGTCCTAGGAAAGGATCAAAATAATGACAGTCACTAGTACAGAACAAGTACATACACTCAGGCTAAAGGAACCCAGAAGGCAGGGCAGAGACTGATAATGCAGGCATCATGTTCCAGCATATGTACTGTGTAAAGCAGCATGAAATGCTGAAAGAAAGATGCCCAGCCTATGGGTAATGGTGCCAGAAATGTGGGGGAAAGAACCACCCTATGTCCCCAAACTGCATCTACAACACTGCATACAGTGATTGAGGACACAGAAGCTTCCAGCGAGGAGGAGGATGTCTGCAGTGTGATTTTAGTAGATCCAAAGACTCTCCATGTGCACACGCTGCACAAGAAAGCTGTCAGTTGTTCTCCCTTCTCTCTCACACCGATTGCAGTACAACAGCACAGTATCCTCAATGTGAGAGAAAAGGGGAAACAGTTACTATGGACCCCACCCAGTATTCTAACAGAATTTAAGGACATAGTTTAAGGAGATGGACACTTAGAGGACAAGCTGCAGTTAGAAATAAAATCCCACATGGAGCCCCTGAGACTCCCAAAACATAGAATTCCATTAGTCCTGATGGAGCCATTGAAGAAGGAACTGTCAAGCCTGAAAAGAAGGGGCACATTACATCCATCAAAACTAGCTCAGTGTGGAACAGTCGTCTAGTAGAGGTGAGAAAACCTTCAAGGAAACTGAGGATCTGTATTGATCAATAACCTCTTAATAGAACATTGAAAAGAAGTCACTACCCATTCTCAATGAGTGAGGATATACTACCCAATCTATCTAGGCCAAAAGTGTGGACTGCTTGTGATGTCAACAATGGGTTCTAGTATATTGAGATAGATGAGCAAGCCATCCCCCTGACAATCTTTGCCACACCTTTTTGGCAAGTACTGCTGGGTATGAATGCCAATGGGAATCAGCCCAACCCCAGAGGGCTTCCAGTATAAAAACTCAACCAAGCACTGAAACATACCTGAGTTGAGCCAGGGAGTGTATCTACTGCACATGTATGAATGTCCAGTTGAGAATGTACACGGAACAGCGTGAGGTGTGCAAAGAATACAATGATCAACAACAGAAGGAGACTCTACAGCCTCATGAAATCCCAACCCGACCCTGGGAAAAGGTCAGAACAGACGTGTTCGTTTGTAATGACAGGAACTACATGGTCACACCTGGTGACTGCTCCAGTTTCTGGGAGGTGGACTATCTGGAGGACACTTAAGAAAAAACTATTATCTGGAAACGGAAGGTGCATTTCGCAAGTTAGGGAATTTTTGATATGCTATTTTCAGACAGTGGGCCACAGTATACTGCAGCAGAATTCAAACAGTTCAGTGCCAAATGGGAATTTGAACACAAGACATCTTCCCCTGGGTATCCACTGTGTCTCTGGCAGACCAAGCACTAGCTCATGCCAAGGTCCCCATATCTTAACTGAACACTGACAGACACTGAAATCTGTCTGGCTCACTTGTGGGTTAACATTGGTAGCATAGGTATTAGAATTATAAGAAAGTGTTTGGTGTGTGGACTCTACTGAATGCTAGTGAATCATTGTATGCCTGAATCTTTCTTGTAATATCGGTATTCCATATTGTAATGTGATATTTGTGTGGATGTAGTATGAGCTGTGACTGTAAGAATCACCATACAGGAGAGGGCAGTGAAGAGCTGCTCCTCTATAGAAATTGTTACACCACCCCGAAAAGAGAAGACCTATTGATACAGGCTATGGTTGGAACTTACAACTGTAAACTCCTTACATCTGGATTGAGGAATTGTCAACAAAAGGATGAAAGACACTTATTGTTGTTTTGCTTTCCTTACAATGAAGATGAGTCATGCGAATGGACTCCTCCCACCAGCTGAGTTTGCAGCAGAGAGCACATGGCAGGAGAAGGCTAAAACCCCAAACAAAAGAAACTAAGGATCTCTATATTGCCAGGACCTTGGAGGGGCAAGGCATTTCCTTGGCATAAGCAAGAGATCCCCCAGCTGCTTAGCCTGGGTTAAAAAGGACAAATAGCGTTTACTGATTATAGAAGCCTCTATTATCTTTTAAAACTCAAGACTGTAACTCATTTGTGTGTATATGTTTGCTTTCATTAACCTTGTAAATAACTCTCTAGTTTCCTTTTCCTATTTAATAAATCTTCATATAGTTTATTATAGATTGGTCACAATTGTTGTCCTTGGTGTGAGATCTAAGGTGCAATTGACCTGTGGTAAGTGACTGGTCCTTTGGGACTAGGAGTAACCTGAATATTGCTGTGATTCTTGGTTTAAGGGCCATCTATCACAGAGATATGCTCACCTGGATGGTAAGACAGGCCAGAGCATCCAAGAGGACCATCTCTGACACTGTTTAAGGTTGTTAACGTGCCTGAGGAGTGGCGCGGGTGGTTGGTGAAATCTAAGTTTAGAACTCACAGCCAATTTGGGGTTTGTGCCTGGGTTTTTTTAACAGTCTGCCCTGAGGTTGGTACTCACGCTGTTGCACCCCTGTTGGGAGTGTCAGACCCACAAAGCAATGCCAGAGTCAGCATTACAGACTGCCAAGAGACTGATGGCAAAAGCAAAACAGACTGGAAGATCTAGCAATGTTGGACCATCACAATACTCCCACCCAGGGACTAGATAGTGCCCCAGCACAGGGACTGATGTGTTGGAGAACCAAGACTCTGCTTCCTATGTGGGGCAGTCTGCTGCAGCCCAGCGGAGGAATGATAGACAGGAAAGAGAAGCAGTTAAGAGAATGCCAAGCTAAGCTGGCAGCCCGTCACAACAAAGGAGCCACGGACCTGAAGTCACTGTGCTCAGGTGAGCAGGTCTGGATCCAACCATCAAACAGCCACACAAAGCAATGGTGAAAGGCAACAGTCCAAGCTGAATGTCACATGAGGTGGCTACAGACTCAGGACAGTGGCGGAGATGAAACTGAACACAACTGCTGAGGAGTGGCAGACAACCAGCACACCTAGACAGATGGGCCAAGGCCAGGACCAGGAAGGCCTAGAATGAGTCATCAGCTGGCCTGACATAGGAGAGTCAGAAACAACGTATACAAGCAATACAGAGGACAAAACAGGATGACCCCTAACATACTGAAGGCTGGAGCAGGTGGAAACAATTCCCCTCCAACAGCAATAACACAACTAGGAGATTGTTTAGAAGATCAGGATACATGAAAAACTACAGGGCAGACAACTGGCTGGCAGTAGAGGCCATATCCCTAGAGTGGACTATGTACTGGTAAACTCTGGCCCCAGTAACTAAGCAAATGCTTGTACAAAAGACAGAACAATAACAAAAATTCTTGTAAGGAAAGTGGAACAACCTGCATGGAACTTGGAGGGAGGAGCAGAGGTTGCAAGAGGGAAGAGTTTGGAAGAGGCACCAGGAAGTTGGTCTGTATGCAAATGAGTTGACTGCTAGATGCAGTTGCAGCGCCTCTGTAAATAATTCTCTTAATAAAGAATCAGTTTAGTTTTACATATATGGAGTCCTCTTATGTTACTACCCAACATAGGGTACATGAAACAATTATCATTAGGAAGCCAATTGTCCAGCATGGTCTTGTATGGGGAGAGATACATGGATTGGTTAAGGGGAGGAGTAGGGAGACAACCCAGTTGGCAAGAGAAGGTGAAACAGTTAAATCTGGGGGGTGGGAGGAGTGGTGCTTGACCCACTAGGAATCTGCTTTTACCTACGTGGTCTGTCCCACCTGTTGTGTTACTTTCTCTCTTGCTCCTCCCCCCAGTTATTGTCTCTCACTGCTAGGTACGTATGTCGTAAGTAAATATACACAAATACATAAGGCCTACCTTCCTACAGAATGCTGCTCTCACTAGTTTCTGGCAGCTTCTAAAATATAGAACATTGTGAGCACCACTAGAGGGCTCACTGACTAGTTAAAGGGATACTCTATCCTATTCTTACACTACATTGCCTCTTCCCTTGTTTTCTCTGTTCTTCATTCCCTCTTCCCAGTGATCTGCTGCCAATATTTTAAATAACCAGTTCACTCAAAATTCCCCCTTCTGTATAGCAGGAGTGCCCGTGGGCCAGGGACTAGGGGATCTACGCACTTTAAACAGAAATGTTTTCTCAGACCCTGGTTTGCCAAGTGGCTTTGCCTTCTTCCTTGGTCAAACTTTCTTTAAACTGTGTTTGCTGGAGATGATTATATTATGTTCCTGAAAGACAGAGCATATACACATAGGATAGTACTGTGTCCAGCTGGTGCGATTTGAAGAAGGTGCTAGGCGCTGGGATGAAGAACTTCTGGGAAATCAAGGTGGAGGCAAGGGTCCTTCCTGACACATATTTAAAAACACCTGCAATTTAGTGAAATCTGGTCCCTTCCAAAACCAAAAATGTGTTGGGCAAATGTATTTCTATGAGCTCTAAGGACAAATAATCTCTGGCAATGATGTTTTGCATCCAGACTGAAGGTAACTGCATCAGAAGGAGGGAAATCATACTAGCCTCCTATTCAATTTGTTGCAGTTTAATAAGTGGTTTCCAGGAGTCCTTGAGAGCCCACTCCAGTACATCACTAGCCTGAGCCCAAAAAACTGGACTCAAACTTAACTGTAGACAGGACCAATTAATTTTCTTAATAGCAACCCTGCCATAGTCAGTGCCAATATTTTCTCTAGTCCACACCTATGATCTGGTCCCAGTTCTACTCTAGACCAGGCCACAAGTGAGCTGTAATCCTAGCTCCCAGTCTTGCCCTCAATCCTCTGACTATCCTAGGACCATTAACTTCCAACAGGCAGTACTTTCTTATCTTCCTGATGACATTCCATAGTGCAAGGACGTTGTAGTTTCCATATCATGTCACACTGGCTCACTATCACCCATAATTGGAAACAATAATATGGGGACAAAAAAATGTATGGCGATAGACAGTTCTTAAAAGTGTGGAGTTATCTCTGAGGTTTGCACATAAAGTCATATAAATCCTCACTCAGCCGGTGTGCGTCGTTCCACTGAAATCAGTGGAACTACACCAGTTGAAGATCTGGCCTGGTGCCCAGATTTGGGGATCTATATGAGATGCTTCAAGGCTCACCTATTTTCCCAGGTTTTTTCTGGAATTAAGAGATAGACTTATGGATGGGCTGAATGATAGGATGGTGATGGGAAGGAAATTTTTAGGAGGTCTATTTTTT
Source organism: Emys orbicularis (assembly GCF_028017835.1). Classification (NCBI taxonomy): domain Eukaryota; kingdom Metazoa; phylum Chordata; order Testudines; family Emydidae; genus Emys; species Emys orbicularis. Next base: position 44,509,975 of record NC_088689.1, on the reverse strand, counting down.
CTAATGCCATTTTGATGTGTCTGGATTATCGCTTATGGATTATTGCTTTTAGCTTTTAGAATATGTCCACAAAACTGATTGGTTGGGTCAATGGGGGGAAAAGGCTATGGAAGGCTAAATTCTTCCACCTTTAATCATGCTGGGGAGCACTTACTCATGCAAGTAATCATATTGTCTTCACTAAGGCCTCCTTTATGAGGAAGGTTCATCAACATGAGTAAAGGGGTGGAATCTGGCCTCAAATAAAAAAAAACAGAATAAGGAATTTAAAACATTGACATTTGTTCTATAACCAACATCTCAGTCTGCAAAACTCAGAGCATCTCCCAGGGTTCATGATGGTAGTGTGAGGCCTTCTGTTTTTTGTGTACTACTGCTTCATGGAGAAGCCACCCAAACTTGGCAGAAATGGTTCCCTGGCATCAGTGGTAGTGAGCCACTCTGTTGGCATTAGTTGCACGCTGATTTTGCAGTTAAGAATGAACAAATCTACTTAGCTGTGGTTAATGCTTGTTCCTGATGGCCAGAAATCATATACACGAAAAAGTCTCTGCTGCCGGGGCTTTTGAGACACTGTGTGATATGTTTTCTGCGTACAGGCGAGCTGAGGATGTTGTTTAAGTTACTGGTCTTGAATGTGGGAGAAATTCGTTCAGCCACAACATAAATGCAGACTTCCAACAAGCTTAAGTTTTATAATAAAATAAAGCAAAATTTGCAGTGGAGGATGCAGTTTATTTTTGTAGGCACTGCATCTTTCAATGTCTAAGCACCTTCCTGTGTTTGGCCATTTTGTTCTTTGAGCTGCTGCAGCCTACGAGAGAGGATACACAGGCACTGTGCTCGCTTGTGGAGACTTTGGCTTTCTTGTCTCTTGTTGATGCAGTCAATAGATCAATTATATACATTTGTTTGTGAATTTTTGTTCTTATGATAGGTATTCCTGAATTAAAACAGTCTTAGCACAGATTCTAGTTAACTCAGTGCAGATGCTAGTCAAGTTTCCTACATGCATTTCAGACACCACTTCCCAATTTGAACTTGGAATGTCTCTCACTATTCCAGTCTTAGTACCCCACTTAGTTCTGCCTCATACTTTCAGTGCTGACCTGCAGATTCCCGTTATTCCAAGGTCTCTTTTGGGCAGAGACTGCCAGTCAGATGGCATTCTGTATTGGTTTTGTGATGCAGACAAACACGAGCCCAAGCCTGACAAATTTTTCCACTTGTGAATTAAATTGGATTTGAACAGAGGTCTCCAGAGGAGACAGGCTGTTTCACTAATTCTCTGCATCACCAGGTCCTAAGAGAAACTGCTTGGTCAGGTCCCACGTGTTCTTGCAGTAGAGTCTGCATTGCAAATAGTTTACATAAAACAGGTCTTTCCCCCTGTTCTGTTGTATGTTCTGTTAACAGCATCTCAGGCAGTGGTAAAAAGGTGCTAGTGAGCTCAGCCACCATACGAGGAGCTGGGAATGTAAAACTTTGTCCATTCACCTCAGGATTGGGTAGGTCTAGCCCACTGCGGGAGTCGTGAGTGCTGAGTTTGGTCTGACACTATGGCCGTGCACAGTGATCCTGTCTCCAAACTGGTCCAAAATCTGGCAGCCACTTGCTCATTATTAGAGTCCCAGGCCTGAACAAGTCTGAGGTGTGAACCTGTGAATTCCAGTCTGCCTGCAGGAGAGGGACAAGGTCATTGGCAGGACAGTAAAAAGGAGAAGGGATGTTTGTATTTAAAAGAAAAGAAAAAAGTATATAGTCTGCCCTGCTTAGAAAGTGGTTCCATTATGGCATTTGCAATTTGATTACTTCAGAACCAGGGCCAGAGCATTCATCTTGCTGAAGGTCCTTAAGGGACTGTAAAATGATTCTCAGTCCCCCCAGGGTCTGATATAATGAATTCTGACCTCCACTTCCAAAAGGTGGTGCTAGAACTGACTCTCAGTCAAAGGCAGGATTTTTTAAAGGGGCCTGTGCTGCAATGAAAGGGAATGGAGTGAAAAGGGCAATGCTAATGATGGTACAGATGGTAGCTATGCCTCTGTTCTCAATCCTCCATCTAATGTCTTAAGCCTTCAGGGTGGGAGTCCCTTTCTGATGACTTTCCTAAGGTTCATTGAATGCAGTGATCCACAGGAGCATCACCAGAAGCGTCCTCTATTGATGAGCTCCTAGCTATGTAGCTCAGGCAACTTTAGCTCTCCCTGCCCACTGTTGGTAGCTAATAGGGGCTAGGACATGGTAGAAGGGAGCAGTCAGAGCAGGGACCCTGCAGCCGAAGTTGCGTGGGAAGCACTGCTTGCAGCTTTACTATGAAGGAAGCTTCACCCTGACGCAGGGCTTTGGAGCGGATCCCGGAGCTGGAGCACAGACCAGTAGATTTTATGCCCGGAGCTGGAGCGGAGCTGGAGCAGAGCAATTCAAAAATTTGATTGATCTAAATCCCTGCCCCGATGAACCTCCTCTGAAAGATGCTGTGGGGTCCTAGTTCCTGGATCATGCCCAAATTTCAGCTCAGATGCATAGTGTCTCCATACATTTCCCTGCACTTTCTGTTGGCCACTTCCCCCTGCCTTTTTTTTCTGTAAGCAGTATTGTGTAATGCTGTTGGTGAAGAATGGCTGCTGCACTTCCACTCCAGCTGGTATTATGTCTCAGAGAAAATTAGTTCTCAGTTTGAGTATAATTGCCTATTTCAACCCATTATAATCTCCCATCCTGGATCCAATGCTTTTATGTCCTTTAGCCACCAGGGTCACAGTGAGTTCCATTACTGGCAGTAATCTGCTCACCTGGAAGTTTTGACACCTACAATTAGAGGTTGGGAAGTTAGGTATTTTCCTCTATAAGTACTCAGAAGGGCTCAAACCAGTGGGAGATCTGCATATGATTTTAATTAGAAATACATGTTTTCCTTATTAAAATTTTGTGATGCCCTTCAAATATGTAAAAAAAAAAAAGACATGAAAATTGGTATTAAAGCCAGACACCTATCTCTGGCTTGTGTAGCTAATCCCATAAGCTCTCTGTAAAAGGGAAATCCTATTAAAGTCAATGGGAGTTCTGCATTCAGAGTGCTTGCAGACTAAACTGCTATGTAAATAGCTTATAGTTAGGTGCAGGGAATATGAGATCAGAGGTAAGATAATTGGACTTTAGGTCATTAACAGATTGCAGTTCTGTTGGTTAGAAACATTATAGGTCTGATATTGACAACCGTACTCATGTAGATCAGTTCTTTACTTCATGAGCAGTAGCCCCATTGAAGCAAGGTGCTACTCAGTTTGATTATGGGAATCAGAATCTGACCCTGTGTTGGGTTCTTTACTCTTAAATAGTCATATTTCATAAGTCTGACCCTGAAACATAACTAGCCATGTGAAACTCAGATGACTTGAGTTCACAGGGGTTCACGCAAACCCTTCCCTCAGTTTTGGTTCATGGCGTTTTAACCCCCTTACCTCCCCCTGAGTTTTCCTTTACATTTTGAATTAAGGCAAACACTGCAAGTGAAAGTCAGCCAAAATGTCTGAGATTTGCCTAGTTTCAGGGTGAAATAAAACTAAGGGAAGCCTCTGAGTTTGTTATGGTTTCTACCCCAATCAATAAACTGAAATCAAAATTAAAATTGGCTCAGGTTCACTTGAAACACAGCCCGGGTTTGCTTGAAACATAGCTCAATTTTATCAGAAGGCAAAGCTTAAAAGCGGGCTGGGTTGTGTGTCAGAGAGGGGTGTCTAGCACATGGAAACCGCATGAGTTACAGCCAAAGATGCACAGCAGTTTATCAACCCAGGATAATTGTGTAGTGCTAAACAGAGGAAAACAAACCCACCTGGATTCCAAGACAGTGCTGTGATGCAGAGAGCTTTAGCAGGTGCAGTCAAACCCACAAAGGTGACTTTGCATCACCACAAGGGGAACAGAAAATAATATTTTAAATGCCTTTTTTTTCTAACTTAATCAACCCAGAGCAAGTTGAGAACTGGACATCAGACTGAGCCAGTGTATCCTCTGCCCGGAAAGCTGGACACTTGACCATGCAGGTGTAACTCATGTGCTGGCAGAGGAAGAGCTGGGATGACTTGGAAACCCTTAAAAAGGCATTGGATTCCTGAGCTGATACAGCTCCAACTGGATTTCACCTACATGAGAAAAAAGGTTGGAGCTGCCCATTTGACTAAACTATTCCAGCAGACACCCAGGATCATTTGAAAGACTGAGTATGCTTGTAGTACTTTATACAAGAAATAAAGCTTAGATAGGATCTTTATGCATTTTAAAAATAAGTGATAATGAATGTATTTTTCCCATGCTTATCCACATAGCAAGTACATTCCCGCTGTGAATATGTGCACAGTCATTCCACTTCTGTCCTATCAGGCCATGTTACTGTAGATGTTAAGTGCTAGAAAGAATAAACATATATTTTGCTTAAATTTATAGGGGCAAATTTCACACTCAATGACACTAAAGTCAGTGGGGGTACCTCAGTGTAACAGAAAACAGAATTTGGCCCATTCATCATAAGGAAGTGTAAATTAGGAAGGAAATAAGACTAACCTGACTGTCATTGAATAGCATGCTTCTAAAATATCTAGAGAGGGATCACACAGAGATCTCTTTGCCTGGAGTACTTTATACAGGCAAAATAAGGGTTTTCTGACTATGTAATAAATTCATTTTACCCTAGACGCAGCCTGTCATTTCTCATGTTCTGCTTGGTTTGGGATAAAGAGGAGTCAACAGTATCAAAAGTCACCACTATGCCAATTACCCGCAGAATATCTACATCACTGAGGCATCCTCAGACACAAACTATGAATGCTGAGGCAAGCAAGAGTAGTTGTGTCTCTTTCAAGGGCCAGTACAAATGTTTTGCCTGGCACATGTGTCTTGGAGCACAGCTGGCCCATTGGTTCGTCACACTCTCCTGCCTCCCATCACGCGTGATGTTTGGAGGAAATGCTATCTGGACGATGAAAAAAGCAAGCTGGAGGATTTTAGAATGGAGCATGTTTGTGGTGGGTGGAAATGCTGCAGTCAGTCTTCAGGAAACTAGCCCTTTCCTCACATGTACAAATTCTTGCCTTCATTTTGAAAACTAAGCTTTCTGCTGTTGCAGTTTAGCAACTAGGCTTTGATATATGTTATCAACCAAAGGTATCTGACTATGACATTTTCAAGACAATGGCGAGTTAGTGGAACTGGATAAGGCTAGGTGGAAATCTGCAGCACCAAGAATATTGCAGAGCTGCCAAATCTGCTGCTCTTCCCAACAGGTTAGTGCTTTTGGGCCCTTTCTACTAGCCAAATGGAAAACCTAACCCTTCTACTGCTGAGCTCCAGGCTTCATGCAGAGGGTGGAGGAGGGGGATTTCATATGAAATCCAATAGTTTATGTGTGCTAATACTTAGCTGTTGGATTCAAATGTTTAAAAGTGATCTGTTTTCCTGACTTCTCTCATAATTTAGATTATTCAGATTCTCTATACTCCCACAAGAAATAACTCTAAGGCACATGTTTCTACTGGTGCATGCAATATATATGTAATATGTGCAAATTTACAATCCTTTGCTTATTTGTTAGAGGATGTGGCATGTGCTCCAAAGATGGGCAGGGATGTGCTTCTAAAACTCAGCAATATCTTGATAATAATGATCCCACCACTTTGGGTCATGAAAACCATCCTATCTTGGAAAGTGGAAACCATGACACACTGTGATGCAAAAGGCATTATTTAGCACCTTCCTAGGCTACACTGCCCAGTCCCAGGCCTGCAGGCTGTCAGAATTTTAGCATTAAATAGCAAGCTCAGCATCCAATGGTCTTTTTGTGGCCACTATTGCACTAATGAAGCTCCTTCTAGTTCCAGTAGGACTATTTCATGGTCTGCTTTCTGCAGTAATTTTGGTTTTATTGCTGTGGGGAGAATGTTCCTGCAAGCCAATGAAATGTTCACAGGGGTGATAAAAGGTGTAAACTGAACTAACCTCATGTGGTCCCCAAGAAGCAGAAGTGGATGAAGGGACTTCTCCCTGTTTAACAGCTCCCTCCACTTTATTATAAATTGAGCTTCAGGTGTTGCTGTACGAAAAACAATATTTTTAGGATGGCTACAGTATGCCTGAGATTGCCCCTGTGGAGAGCTCCATGGACTGGTGTTTTCTCTTCATTACACCTCACTCCTCTTAGACTTGGTTTCCTGATGGCTACTTCATTTCCCTGTCCTCATGTTATTTTATTTTCCTGTAAACCCCCCACACCCACCCACCCACACACCAACTTTTTTCAATTTTTGGTTTTGTCCCAGCTTATTTTCCTTATTTTTCTCCCCTGCCTTTCTGCCATCTCCTTTGGTGCCTTCTTTTTATGAAACAGACCATAGCTGGGAGGCAATGCCAATGCATGGGGGGGGGGAGGGGACTAAAACGTCCCCCTTCTCTCATCACTGACAGAAAGGTAACAATCCTATTGTGGTAATGATTTGCCAGCCAACAGAACAACCCCGAAACTCTTCTCTTTTTTGACTGTGGAAACCTATGTGGTCCTATCCACTCAGGCCTTGGACTCTATAAAATCACAAAGGGTATGGAGAAAGTGAATAAGGAACTGGTATTTACCCCTTCACATAACACAAGAACCAGGGTTCCCCCAATGAAATTAATAGGCAGCAGCTTAAAACTAACAAAAGGCAGTATTTCTTCACACAATCAACCTGTGGAACTCATTGCCAGGGGATGTTGTGAAAGCCAAAAGTATAAATGGGTTCAAAAAGGAATTAGCTAAGTTCATGGAGGATAGTTCCATCAACGGCTGTTAACCAATTGGGTCAGGGACCCAACCCCATGCTCTGGGTATCCCTAAACCTCTGACTGCTAGAAGCTGGGGCTGGACAACAGGGGGTGGATCACTCAGTAAAGTGCCCTGTTCTGTTCATTCCCTCTGAAGCATCTGGCACCAGCCACTGTTGGAAGACAGGATACTGGGCTAGATGGACCATTGGTCTGATCCAGTATGGCTGTTCTTATATTCTTGTATTCTTATGTTTACTTTCAGTCAGCTTGGTAGATCTGCCATAGAATCATAGGGTTGGAAGGGACCACAAGGGTCATCTAGTCTACCCCCCTTCCAAGATGCAGGATCTGTTATGTATAACCATCCAAGACAGGTGGCTATCCAGCCTCCTTTTGAAAACCTCCAGTGAGCTTCCACAACCTCCCAAGGCAGTCTGTTCCATTGTCCTACTGTTTGTACAGTTAGGAAGTTTTGCCACGAAGCTTGTGGCAGCACTGCGATTGCAGAGTGTCTTGCACTTAGGGCGACCAGATGTTCTGATATGATCGGGCCCATACCCCTTCCTACCTCCCCACCCCCCAAAAAAGTCCTGATTTTTCACACTTGCTATCTGGTCACCCAACTTGCACTTCAATCTCTATACCCTCAGCCCCTCCCTATGCAGTCCTTGCTGAATCCTTCTGGTCTCCATCCATTCCAACATGATTCTAAAATCCTCTTGCTCCCCAAGCCCTGATCTAAAGCTCACGGGGATCAATGGAAAGATTCTCATTGACTTCAGTGGGATTTGGAACAGGCAATAACCTGCACTGAAAATAGCATGAAAAGTGGCAAACCTTTTCCTGCTCAGCTATATGCACTCAAAGCCTTCAGGATTCAGATTTACTTCACTTTACTGAAGAAAAAATTGGAAAGGTAGGCTGTATCCTATTTACCATGTGAGAGAAAGTCACTGACTTGTGGCATTTCTCCCCATTCCAGTTTGCCTCAGATTCAGATTTAGGATCTAATGGCTTATAGTCTTTCCACAAACATTCATGAAAAGGAGCCAAAGTAAGACAGTGTCCATAACAATTCTCTGGCTTGCTTGGAACATGTATGGTAACCAGAGACATGACATCAAGCAGCCCATGGTAGTATAGTATCCCAAGACTTGTGCACTGGCATAATGAGTTGTCTCTACTGCAATCAGAAGCTGTAAAGTTCAACCCAGGCAAGATTACACTGATGTGCAGATCCTATTTCACTGCAGTTCTTGAGTGTGACACAGAGGCTCCTTAGCAAAGGATCCCCTGTTCTTTGCAAACAACTCTCAACTCAGCCTTGACAAACTCACTACACCAAATATATCTTACAGGATATTTATGCATAAAAGTAATGTGAAGTTATCTACAGAAAGCTTGTAATTTGTCAAGATTCAAAATCAATGTGAGGTTGTATGTATGAGTAATATTTAAGGACTAATGCATTTATATTGAAAGTATGCTTTATGGACTGGGAATAAGAATTAGTCACCAGGGGATAATGCAGCCTTGGTGATGACCTATTTGGTTTGGCGGGAGTTGTTGCATCATCCAGTTTAGCTGGTGATGCAATGCAAGACTTAATTGTTTGGCCTTGTGCAATACTAAGACTTTTGATGGAAAACCATCAGAGGCAACTACAAACAATCGAAACCACGTAAAGGTAAAAAAGTAATGTTACAACAAGAAAGTGTTTCTCTCCTGTATGAATAGGAACAAAACCTGTCTCAGTATAACATAGAGGAGGGAGAGGTCCTCTGGATCCATTTGCTGAGGAAACCCCTTGTGGAGCAGAGATGTTTTCACGAATGTTTGGATCCTAGTTCTTTTGAATCTAGTCAGCTCTGCAACAGACTGAATTTTGTTGGGGAAAGGGAAACCTATTTTATTAGATAGCAAAGGTAACTACTGATAAGTATAAAGACAGGTTTGCATTTTATGATTTTGTTTCATATTGTAACCATTTGTTTCCATCAATTTCTCTCATTTCTAGTTAAATCTTTATCCTCTCTTAAATAACCCTACTTTTGTTTGATTAGAAGTGCTCACAGGTGCTGTGTGGTTCATAGGAGTGGTGGTTTATAGCAAAACTGGTAAACTGGGGCACACTGCACCTTTGGGGGCACAGGATCTGGGATTTGTGAGTAGCCAGTGCCAGGGGCTGGGTATCATGGGGGAATGATTCAAAGGGACTCGGGGACTGGGATGTACCTACTGTTAATTTGCAAGATGAAGACAGGGCTGGCATAGCCCAGAGAAGAGTGCTTGAGTGGCTGGAAGGCTGGTGGTGTTAAGGTGCCAGGCAAAGGCACGATTCCCTCATGCTGGAGGCAAAGAGTAACAAGGTGACTCACAGTTCTGGGTGCCCTGAGAACCATCATATTGAGTGCAGATGTGATGGGTAGCAGTACAAAACCCTAATGCATTTAGCTCCCTATAGCAGTGATATAAAGGAATAAAATCCCCTTTGTTCAGATGATGAGACAGAAGCAGCATGAGTATCACTTTTTTATTTAGCCATATTAAGTGTTGACTGTCCCTTCTCTCTTGCTTGCAACCCACTCACTATTCCGTCTGGCACTTTTCCAGTTGGCGCTGCTCCTTACTACTATTTTCTCCTCTTTGAAGGTTTGCACTCCACCCTTACAGAGGCTCCTGTTTATAGAGGCAGCAATATCTTCACAGAGCCTCATCCACGCTGAGTTGCTAACATTAGACAAGGGGGAGGTAACTCAGTCCTCTTAAGGGATGATTTCTTGTTCCCAGCTACTGTAGGAAATTGCAGTAAGTAGTTAACATCACTGGTAAGATGCATACAGAAGAAAATATGGTACTAATTGTGACGTTGGAAGACCAGGTGCCAGCTCACGCCAAGGCCACAGGGCCTCACTAAACACTGACAAATGCATAGCTGGAAATCAGTCTGGCTCACCTGTGTGCTAGTATTGTTAAAATAGATATTAGCGTTATAAGAATGTGTTTCGTGTTTAGACTTCGTGGAATGCTTGCAGCATGCTGCATGTATTAATCCTACTTACAATATTTATATCTCATGTTATAAGGTAATGTTTGCTCTGTAACTATAAAAAATTATAAAACCCCCAAAGTCAGGAGAGAAGCATTACTCAGTGTGAAATACTAGTTACTCGGTTGGTGAAATCTAAGTATAGAACTCACAACCAGTTTGAGGTTTGTGCCTTGCTTTTTGAAAGTCTGCCCTGAGGTTGACACTCATGGTTGTGAGCCACTCCAGCAATGTTTTCCCCAGGAATTGAAATTAGAGGGGGTGTTTGAATTTACAGGGTGAGTGTGTGTTGGAAAATGACTAAATTGGAAACACAGCATGTAACTAGTTGACCACTGGGGGGAGGGATGGGGGAGTTTGGGGGGTGGGGGTATAGGGAAATCTCTAGACAGCTTGATACTAATAACATTAGATCTCTGATTTCAGTCAGTCAATAGCAGGAAATATGGAATTAAAGGCTGCCACACTGTCTTTAATTCACCTTGTCAAATACAAATAATTCAGGCATAACGTGAGAGTTAAGGATGAGCACTGTAACTGGCATAGTATGGAATTTCCTGGCTTTTATGGTGAGGATGGAAGAAAGAAGTTATGTCGTGAACTTTATCATCAAAAACCAGCCTAGTCTCTAGGGTCAATACAGACCCAAGCATATTTTAGTCAGTTTTAACATTTGTATTATGCAGCCAATACACTGGAATGGTTCTGCCATTAGATACATGTTTATTCATTCATTCATTCATTCAAGCAGTTTTTAAAAGTGAGCTACATATCTATATGACTCAAACAGGACTCATCTGATCTGTTAAGCAGGTCCACTTTGGGTAGACAGATACTTCAATATGTGGAAGTTCCAGGAATTTGCAAAACAGGTTGGCTAATCTTTAATCCTTTATACAAAAATCATCAAAAGCAAGATGATTTCCACAGTGAAAATCCATTTAGCATCCTGGTACATCTCAGTTTCTAGGTGAAGCTGCCTCTGGAATCACTTCAGTGGGTGAAATCCTGGCCCCATTCAAGTCTATAGGAGTTTTGCAATTGACTTCCATGGGGCTGGGATTTTACTGTTTCATACTAGCCATCTGGTTACCATCCTCACTGGACTACATATCAACAACTCTGGTTGCTTAGATCCCAACTGAACAGGTTCAGTTCAGGAAAATAATCATTGGGATGCTTTAATGTTTCAGGATTAGGAATATTTTATGCGGGGGCTGACAGACTAAACTGAAAACTAACATTACATATGAAGTATCTCGAGCCAGGTTCTGTGGGTAGCACTTAACATGCTGTTGGGGATCCCCAGAGCTGCGAGTCACGGTTACCTCTCTGCCTCAGCAAGAGTGAGCTTTGGAGTCATCACGGATAGTTCTCTGAAAACACCCGCTCAATGTGCAGTGGCAGTCAAAAAAGGCAGTCAAAAAATACAGGGGTGCCTAGGGTCACAAGCATTGATGTCAATGGGATTATTCATAGAATCGGGTCCTATTCAACACAGACAAGTAATTTCAGCAGGACAAATGGTTACAATTTCAATGAACATTTGTGGGAAATATTGTGCGGTCTTTGTCCAACCCTAGTGAGGAGACTAATGAATGTCTCAGAAACAAGGGTGTCAGGGCCGGAGCCAGAGAGGTGCTGAGCAGCTACAACTCCCATTGACATTGTAGTGTCTGTACACAGGTTTACAAAGGTCACCTCATTCACCTTCAACGTGACCTGCTAACACGGGAGATTTCTACTCTATTTTTGGCTTGATTCATATTTACATTAAGGGCTTTGGTCGCCTGAGAGATGGAAGAGTCAATCTCCAAGGTCTGTGTGGGCTTGTTGACATGTGTACAGGGCTGGGAATACTGTTTCCATTTATTCTTTTGCATAGAGACAGTCCGGTTTGGCCAATGTACATGGCAGAGGGGCATTGCTGGCACATGATGGCATATATCACATTGGTAGATGTACAGGTGAACGATGGTGTGGCTGATGTGGTTAGGTCCTATGATGGTGTCTCTTGAATAGATATGATAGCATAAATGGACACAAATCAGACATCAAGAATTGTAACATTCAAAAACCAATAGGAGAGCACTTCAAACTCCCTGGACACTCAATAACAGACTTAAAAGTGGCAATTCTTCAACAAAAAAACTTCAAAAACAGACTTCAACAAGAAACTGCAGAACTGGAATTAATTTGCTAACTTGACACTGTCAAATTAGGCCTGAATAAAGACTGGGAGTGGCTGGGTCACTACAAAAAGGAATTTTCCCTCCGTTGATATTCACCCCTTCTTGTCAACTGTTGGGAATGGGCCACATCCACCCTGATTGAATTGGCCTTGTTAGCACTGGCCCCCACCCCTTGGTAAGGCAACTCCCATCTTTTTATGTGCTGTATAATTATACTTGCCTACTGTATTTTTCACTCTGTGCATCTGATGAAGTGGGTTATAACCCACGAAAGCTTATGCCCAAATAAATTTGCTAGTCTCTAAGGTGCCATAAGGACTCCTCACTTTTTTTTAAGTGATACAATGACCACCAACATCACTTTGCCACATTTTCATCATAATGGCAAATACACACACACACACACACACACAACAGGAAAAGTAATGGGCTGGAAATTTCAAGTACAGGCTTTCTTTAGAGACATCGAGCACGTCTAGGTTTTGGCAGGGTCAGACATATGAAAGTAGATTTCCCCACAATTTCTTTTTACCAAAATCATGAAGGGTAGATGCACATTTTTTATAAAAATTATTGGACTTTTTGGACATGAAGAAAAGGTTTGGTTCAGCCTGAGTTTGGGGCATCAGTTCTTGTTCTTATTTTAGTTTGCAAATTCCATAAAAATAGCCCTTTTGGGACTCAATGTTCCTGATCATCCCTGCAAACACCAGCCTGAGAGTTGGAGAAATCATCCAGCAACAGGGACAGACAACAATTGATCAAAATCTGTAGACTTCCTGGCACTCAAAGCAGCCCCACAAAGATTAGCTCACCACATGCTGAGAAATCAGTGCAAGTGAGGATGGATGATAGAACAGCAGCTGTGCGTATCAAAAAGCCAGGAAGGATGAAGACTATCTTCACTCTACCAGAAAGCAACCAATATCTTCCTCTGCGTGAGCCAAAGAGGATCCAACATCCATTATATGTAATTCCTATCCCAAGAGAGACTGACTCCCCAGGCAGACTGGCCCCATAGTGTGAAACACTTTTCAAAGGAGTTGGGATTATATCAGGAAGGCTTGAAGTTTGTAACTGAGGAAAGGGAGCACCAGATGCAGATTGACTGCTCTCAGATGACATTTACAAACTTCCCACATTCTGATCCAGGACAAACTCGCCGACAGCATGGAATGTGGATGGACTCTCCTTCCCTTGGAATCCACAGTCTTTTCCTTCCCCAACTAATTTAATGCTACCAAAAAAAAAAAAAAAAAAAAAAAAAAAAAAAAAAGGATCAACGGACCATGGAGCGGATTTTGCTCTCAGTTACATCAGTATAAATCAGGAATTATTCCACTGAGTCAATGGCATTATCCACCCACAGGTATAAAATCTGTGTGAGATCAGAATCAGGGCCCATGACCATAAATCTCTGAAAGGATGATCGCACTGGAACCAGTGTTCACAAGTACTGTTAAATATGGCCACACAAACCAACTCCAAACCAAGACAAAATCCTTTACCAAAATTCACAGGCAAATCAGCATTAATGACTTGGAAATGGAAGGACGAGATCGTCCAAAGGGTACTTTACCAAACAGTTGAAGTTGTTTCAAGAAAAGAATTTCCCCATTACTCTACTCACAATACATATTTTGTACACAACCACGTTACTGCCCAAAAATAATAGTAAATGTAGTACAGAGTAGCATCAGAGTTAAAACCAGTTCTTACAGGTTAATTCATAACAATTAGACCTGGGCAGAAATTACAAACTGTTTTCTGCAAAACAGGGCAGGATATAATGGTCTATATCTATTTTGAATCCAAACCTGAAAGTCATATAGTGCATGTAACCCATGACTGAGTGTCAGCAACAGCTATTAATCATGAAATGATTACATATTCCATCATATTTTCAAGTGGAAGATAGGAGGTGGCATTCAATGTCAGACGTGAGCAATAAGTCTTTGTATTGACCTGACAGAGAAGGCAAAATTTAAGGGCAAATGAAAGGCAGAATTTACTGGCTAATCACATGATTATTCTCAGTCATTTAGTAGCCAGAAAAGACTCTCAAGGAAACTACTGTAAAATATATAGGTCCAAATGTTCAGAATGATCACTCCATTGCTGGATGCCCAACTCAAGATATCACTTTCAGAGTTTCTGAGTCCTGTAGTTTCCATTGCTTTCACTGCACGAGTAAAGACTCGGCACCTTTGAAAATTAGACTCACCGTGTCTCAAGTCAGGCACCTATATATTGAAGCACCCAAACTCAGAGGCCATTCTGATAATTTTGCACATAGAGACAAATTCTTTCCTTAGATACGCACACAAACTAGCCACAAATTTCAATGGCTCCTGCATGCATGTATCTGAGAGCAGCATCTGACCACAGGTTATATGGTTACTGTCCAACGAAGGCTCCGAGAAATTGTAAGTGGTATTTTATGCAGAAAAAGTAAAGCTTTGAAAAGTCTTCCACTAACTAAATGCTTCATGGTTCTTTAAACAGCAAGATGGTTTTTGATGGACAGAAAATACCATGTTGGTGTTTTCTCCTGAATTCATCCAATTCCCTACAGACAATCATACTTTCTGCAGAAACTGTTGATTAAACAGTCTGTCTAACACAGAAAGTCACATAATATGTCATTAAAATTAGTTGTAATGCACTACAGGAGACACACCAGTGCTGTCAGAATCCATGGAGCTGGTTAACTTCACTTTGATTTACAGATAAATAGATGAAGTCTGTGACTTCCACTTGCTGACTGCATGCAAGCAAACTCCTGATTACATGCTGAACTCTGACTCTTTGGAATTAATTGGGACCAACTGGAAGTGTGACAGTAGCTCTGGTGTTACCGATCTCATCAGGGTGTTGTCCTCAATAACACCATTTGCATTGAAAAGTTAAGTCTTGCTGCTGTCTCCACAGAAATAATAACCTAAATGAACCTGAAAGGTAGACAGACATACTGTAACGCTGGATGAAAGAATTTACCCATCAAACAATAATGGAGAATTGAGGGTGGGAGTTGCTGATTTAGTGGAAACTATATAGCTGTGATGCCTATCTTTTTTCAGCAGGGCAGTGTCTTGATTCATGAGTTTTTAGCACAAATAAAAACCTAAAAATTAAAAATATAGCAACTGCAAAATACATAAAATGACGGTGAATTTGTGAACTTCAGCAAAATCAGGTAAAAAGTTACAGTGCAGCTACCTCTGGATGGATTGGTCAGGCTTGCCACAGTCTGAGTCTGCTCTCACTCCAGTTTTACCCTTGTGTAACTCCACTGGCTTCAGTGAATTTTTTTTACACCAGTTTCAGAGGGGTAGCCGTGTTAGTCTGTATCAGCAAAAACAACGAGGAATCCTTGTGGCACCTTAGAGACTAACAAATTATGCCCAAATAAATTTGTTAGTCTCTAAGGTGCCATAAGGATTCCTCGTTGTTTTTACACCAGTGTGAGAGGACAATCAGACTTTACATTGCTAATTATTCTGTTTATAAGGTATCCTGCTCATTGTCTTCATCTCTGAGAGATGAAGGAGTACATTTAAAATGAGCTCAAACTACACTTTGTACTCATCTGCTTTTTCAAGTCTTTTATAGGTTTATGAAGGAAGTTCAAACAACCCAGCAAGCCCCTTTCCCAATATCTCACTAAAGAGGCTGTCACAAGTCAGAAGTTAATTTGTTCTACAATCCAAGCAACTTTTAATGCGGACTTTTTGTTGACACATGGGGACTCAATCCTACAAACATTTATTGATGTGAGTCATTTAGATCACATCCATTGTCCCACTGAATTTGATGAAAACAAATTAAGGAAATGACAAAGTTCTTCCTTCTGCTGCTTTAGCAAAAATGTGTCAAGCCATTTAAACCAGTCTGTGGCTCATGTTTATCGAAGGTAATGTACAGCCATTGTATGGCACCAAAGTTTGAATCTTTTCTGTTAAGAAACATTGAGATCAACAGTAAGACCAGACTTTGGGAGCCAAAGAGAGGGAAGTCCATGTCCAAGGGAACATCTGCCCAATATTACTTATCTGGGAACAGAATGGAACCCTCTTTCTAAAAGAAAAAACACAAACAAAATATAAGCAAAATATTAGGGGCATAACTAACATATGGGGTGGAATATACTTTGTAGACCAGACCTCCTTCGCTGCCTTACCTCCAACTCAATCCAATGGAAAAGATGCATCCTTCAAAGGACATTTCTCAACATGTGGCAGGTATGTCCATATTTTGTTTTGTATTGTTTTTTCATTTGTGGGAGTTTTGTTTGGTTGATTTAAAAGAAAGGTCCATTCTATTAAATGGTTTAAAATGCTTTTGTCAAAGCAGCTAAGGATAGGGAATCATGGGGCAATATCAATTCCTTTTTCAGTTCTACCCAGAGTTCTCCTTATTTGCTCGATTTATCAAGTACTGAGAATTGTTCTGGTGACAGTCTGGTGATGGCCTAAATCTCTGTGATCTTTGAAGCTCATGTCTGGCACAGATGTTTCTGTTATTTCATCTACTTTTTGTCTGTTTATAAAAGGCTAAGCTCAAGGTTAACACATGTAGAAGTCCTAGGACTTTAATAGCAGTTAACTACCTGAAATTCCCATTGCAACTGGCAGATGCTTTAAAAAATGCTATTATTCCTCTGAGTTAACAAAGATCCCATGACACAGCATGAACCTCCCGAAATGTAAATAGACACTGGTTTTTTGATACAATGTGGATATGGGAGAGAGATAAGGGTGATGGGAAGAGCAATGCTCAGTGGCCTGGAGGATATGCCATGGAAAACAGCTTTGCACTGAGCAATTTTTTTTAATAGGTCCCAACAAGGACATGAAAAAAAAATGAGCAGTTCTGTTGCAGGGGTTATTATACTGAAGAGAAAACCTGACGTTCTGTAAAAGGCACACAATGGAAAGGAGAGGAAGATTGTGTGTGTGTGTGTGTGTGTGTGTGTGTGTGTGTGTGTGTGTGTGTGTGTGTGTGTGTGTGTGTGTGCGCAGAATATTGGGGAGAAATGCAATTCTAGGATTTTGTGTTTGTTTTTATTTTAAATTCATTCCAGAACCCATGTCTAAATACTCCCTGAACTTTGGGTCCAGCTCTCAATTTTATGACTCAGGCCTACCTCCAATCTTCAATTTTCTCTCTAACTCCAGGGCTCCTTTTTCCTTCTCTTTGTTTTGTGCATGTGTGTGTTTGTAATCCTGGTTTCCATTACACCAACTTTCTTAGTAAGTGTCGGTGATCTGGAGTGATACAATACTGAGCAGCAGTTTTAACCCAGTTATCCTACTTTCACATGCAGGGATGTCTAGCTGAGATCAGCCACAGACCTCATTAACACAGTAATTGCTCCCTGTTTGGATACTTGCTTGGTCTCTTGCTGATATTTGGTTTGTTAATTCCAGGGAGATTTTGCTTGTATGATTTCAGTCAAGAAAATTTGAGAGTCAAGAAAAGAAAGGTTTTCACCAGCTCGAAAAGTGAAGTGAACTGAAGTGAAGTGAAGATTCCAGTTCTACAGAGAGACTGAGACAGAAAATATTAATGAAACAATAAAGATCATCCTTTCATAGAATCATAAAACTGGAAGGGACCTAGAGAGGTCATCTAGTCCAGCTCCCTGCACTCAAGTCAGGACTAAGTATTATCTATGTCATCCCTGGCAGGTGTATTTCCAACCTGCTCTTTAAAATCCCCAATGATGGAGGTTCTACAACCTCCCTAGGCAATTTATTCCAGTGCTTAACCACTCTGACAGGAAGTTTTTCCTAATGTCCAACCTAAACCACCCTTGCTGCAATTTAACTCCATTGCTTCTTGGCCTATCCTCAGAGGTTAAGAAGAACAATTTTTCTCCCTCTTCCTTGTAACAACATTTTACATACTTGAAAACTGTTATCATGTCTCCTCTCAGTCTTCTCTTCTCCAGACTAAACAAACCCAATTTTTTCAATCTTCACTCATAGATCATGTTTTCCTGACCTTTAATCATTTTGGTTGATCTTCTCTGGACTTTCTCCAATTTGTCCGCATCTTTCCTAAAGATGTCAAAAGATCTACTGTCAAATATCAGTTCAGTCTCACTCTGGGGAGGGTGAAGTGTCAGAAGAAGAAGGATTTTCAAAAATAGTAAATGTGTGTTAAAAAATTAACATGCAGATGGAAAGGTTCTGATCTCTCATTGCCCTTCAGCTTATGTAGCCATTCACATCAGCACAATAGGAGTGTGAACTGCTGCTAAATCAGAACGGTGTAAATGTCTCCACAAGATGTAGGCCCATAGAGACTGAGACCCAGTGACTTTCAGCTCATTACACAAAAGAGTTGTACTTTCGGTATGCCATGTTCTGACTATTCAGCACAGGTGAAGGCTGCTCACCCACACTAAAAGAAAAGACAAAAACCAAAGATTGAGAATTACTTTTTTGGGTATATATTTGTAATATGAATTGAAAGCTGGCTAGGATTCGGCGTGCAGAATATTTGGTAAAATTAAATGTAACCAAATTCCCAGTGAACGAGTGAAAAGCAAGAGTGTAAGCCCCGTGCTGGTCTGTAACGTGTTGTGTATGGTCAGTGTGCTGACAGACTTTACAAACACACAGCACATCTGCAAGTGGCTTGTTTACACACGGCAACTTGTGCCCTTCTATAGCTGTAGCAGTTAGTGTCCAGTTCAAAAAATCAGACAGTGACACTGGGCCAAAGAGTCTTTAATGGTCATATTTATGGTGACCCCTACAGATTAGTCATCTTTTGGGTTTGGAAATTAAGCAGTAATGGGCCTTAAACTGCTATTTCATTCACCTTCAGCTCCTCTCCAGGGTCCTATTTCTTCTCCTCTGTCCCATTATACCTGTAAAGCAGAAGAATACACCCACGACTGAACCTCTGCACGCAGGGAGCCAATAAAGGGCTAATTTTCAAAGCAGTAAAGGTGAACTAAAAACTTTTGTAAACTAAAAACAGTGAAAACCTCGCAACGAAGTAGCAGAAAATGTGTGTGGACTTCATTAAAGCAAAGCGTTTGAGAAATCACCTCCTTCTTGACAGACCTGCCAAGACCTGAGATCAGGATGCTGTGTTTCCCTACAAGAGCCAATGTCATCACTGATAAGCACACCTACAGCATTGGGTAAGTGTTTACCGAATTGGGGCCTGGGGATTGAAAGTGACTGTTTATTTTTTCATAGTTATAGCAGGTATCTTTGAGGCATTTCTTTCTCAGTCTTTGCTCCAGCAGTTTAGTTAAGGTTGCTCCACTCCTGCTCTTTTATGAGCCCCTTCTGATTTCTGATACATATGTGTGCTTCGCTGTGGAACCTTGCAGACTGAGCGTGAGTAGTGGCGTGCAAGCAACACTGGTCTGCTCACTCCATAACGGAGATCCAAAAGAATGTGGCTCTTGGATTAGCTCGGCCAGTTTGATTTTACAAGAGAGCACCTGAAGCACAGCTGGAAATGATAGTTTTTATTAATATTTCTTTATTAACAACACTGTATGCAATGTGAACTCAAGTGATCGACACCCTCTTTACTGAGTGTATTGTTTCTCCCTCTCCCCACCCCCCCCAATAAAAAAACAGCCTCGGCAAAATGTTAGGCCTTATATTCACAAGGAAGTTGAACCAATTTAGTTAAAATGATGCAAACACCTGCGTGGACTCTCTTTTTTCAGTTTAAGAGTGGGTCCAGTCAGTGGCTTGGAGTGATTCCCAATAGACTTAAGCTAAAGTGAAATACACCTGGTTTAAAGTGAAATAAGAGTGTCCAGACATGCTTTTGCACCAGTTTAACTAAACTGGCTTAAAATCACACCTTCAGTTAAACCTGTGCAATTGTTTTATGTAGAACAGCCCTGAGGCCTGGGTCCTCTAATGCAGGGGTTCCCAAAGTTTTTCTTTCTGAGCTCCCTCCCCAACCCCGCCCCTCCCCCGCAACATGCTATAAAAACTCCACGGTCCAGCTGTGCCACAACTGTTTTTCAGCATACAAAAG
Source organism: Emys orbicularis (assembly GCF_028017835.1). Taxonomy (NCBI): domain Eukaryota; kingdom Metazoa; phylum Chordata; order Testudines; family Emydidae; genus Emys; species Emys orbicularis. The sequence goes on along the minus strand of NC_088689.1, from coordinate 44,489,911 downwards.
CCAGGGCTGGTGTTAGGGGGTATCAAGGAGGGCAATTGCATGGGGCCGCACACCATAGGGGGCAACATGAAGCTACGTTTCTCAGGCTTTGGCTTCAGCCCCAGGTGGGGGGCTCAGGGCCCTGGGCTCCAGTCCCACATGGCAGGACTTTGGCTTTCTGCCTTGGGCCCTTGCGAGTCTAATGCCAGCCATGCTTGGCAGACCCCCTGAAATGTCACTGAGCAGTACTGGTACTATATTCACTGTCCAGTGACTGCTGTCCTTTACTGAGCCACACCTCAACTTTGCCACCTTGTCAAGGGGAACCAAGGAATGGTTTTATATTTTGAGAAGCTGTCCCAATCCCCAGGGCTTGGTGCAGAGATGGGATTGTCTTAGGGAGCTTTGTTCACCCCTTAAACTCCCAGGCGCCAATAGAACAGTCAGGAACCAGTATCCATCACTACAGATTTCCCCTCATTCCTGGCCAGTCCAGCCCAGCCCAGCATAGACCAGGTCCAGCAGTCTGAACTCACCTGATATTTTTTGTTTTGTTTTTTAAACCACAATTATCCACACTATCTGAGTCCCCATGATGTTTATTCCCAAGCATCATCTAAAATGAAAAACAGAACAATGCCATCTTTTCTGATTCATTCCTTGTCCAAGAGGGGTGGGAGCAGAGAATACGCTCCCCATTTTGTTCCCTGTCCCCAACAACCTACATTTGTCTCTGCCCTCAATTGAACACAGATGCCAGGAAATATTTCTGCTGTAAGACTGAAGTGAAAACACATGGAGGAAAAAAATCCTACATTTGCTATTTAATTATTGTCATCTATAGAAACTTGGATAGTGCTGGGGAGATCTTTGAATCAAGCACACAGTCGTGTGTGCATGTGTGTGTGCACACACGTGTGCATGTGCTCTTGCACAGTAACTTACAACATGCAATAGCTCACCCTGTATTTTTGGCTGTAATGCTACACTATTTTTTAAAAAAGATTAGATGTTTCCTTTTATTGTTAATTCAGAGAAACATGATCCCAGCCAGATTAGTGTTACCAAGACTAAAACTGGGGGTGATGTTATAACACATTCTCACTTTGTCTGTCTTGTCTATTTAGGATGGGATTTTCAAATGCACCTGAGTTAGGAGCACAAGTCTCACTGAACATTAATGCGACTGGTGTCCCTAACTCAATCAGGTGCTTTTAAAAATCCCACCTTTGTCAGCTCTTTGAGGCTGTGACTGTCTCTAACCATGTATATGTACAGGGCCTAGCACAATAGGAACTCAATCTTGACTGGGGCCATTTGACCCTATTGTAATAAATAAATTAATTAATCAATCAATCAATTAATTCAAGAACTAGGGGCCACCAAATGAAATTAATGGGCAGGAGGTTTAAAACAAATAAAAGAAAGTTCTTCTTCACACAGTGCACAGTCAACTTGTGGAACTCCTTGCCTGAGGAGGTTGTGAAGGCTAGGATTATAACAGCATTTAAAAGAGAACTGGATAAATTCATGGAGGTTAAGTCCATTAATGGATATTAGCCAGTATGGGTAAGGAAGGGTGTCCCTAGCCTCTGTTTGTCAGAGGGTGGAGATGGATGGCAGAAGAGAGATTTCTTATGTTCTTATGTTAATCACTTCATCCTTTAAAAAAACCAAAAAAAAAAAACCAACCTTGCTTTCCTTTTTCCCAGCTGGCTTCATTGAGAATTCCTGGGGTGAATAGAATAGAGAGCTAACCCTCACCCGCAACAAATCATTTCAAATCACTTCATTTGACTTGTATTGGAACTTGGGGAAACTAGGCAATGTTTGAAGAATTGGAAACCCATTTGAAAGTTTACAATGTGTAGAACCTTTTGAAAAATTATTTCTCTTTTTCTCTCTCTGGGTCATAACAGTAACTTAAGGATTCCATCTGCTAAGACCCACTACATTTTAAGTATAGTCTCAACAGTTCTGCCCTGGTGCTACTAACTGTTATACACAGAGCTCTGTTACAGGGCTCCCAGGATTTCATGGCGATTGTTTCTGTCAGAAACATACACGTTCTACTTCCAGTCAAATACTTCTTGACTTTCAGAGCTAGCCAGGTACAGAGTGTATGCAACTTTCCCTTCTGCTCCTTTTTAAGCATCTGCAAGTTGCTTTACAAGAGTCCCGATTCTGCAACCCCTAATCACAGTGCTACTAAGTGGGAGTAAGGATTGCAGAACTGGGCCAAAATTCTTCCAGCTACCTAAGGGTAGAAAGAGGCCTTGAGCATTTGCAGCTATTGTGTTTCTTGTTTGACTTGGAAAACTTCCACTGATTTTTCTGTGAGGACTTTCACTCATTCACACATTTTTGCCAGATTTGTTTGTTATGTTCTGGCCAGACCTCCTGAACAGGGTCTATCAATAACTAGCAGAGACAGGCATTAAAATGAATGATGTCTGAACTTTGTTGAGGAACATGCAGATAGAGTACAAGCAGCTTTCTGCATGCTCAGACAGCCCCTTCCCTGAGACTCTGATGGGACTTGGAGAACCACAAGGAAGTCACCAATCCCTTCTGGGATCACAGGTCACTGCCTACCTCCAGCAATCAACTAAGAATAAGTACACCATACTATCACCTTCCAGGGGTGAGACACACCATGTTACATATGCAAGGGCACAGGAATGGCCCTAGCCGTTTTGCCAGCCACTGAGTCTGCAAAACCTCTCAAGAATAGGCTCCTGAATGAGATTTCTAGCATGTCCACTTGGGTGATTACCATTACTGATAACAGGAGTTATGCACATGGCCCTCACTGCTCTGGGGCAAGTCCTGCTCTTGGCTCTGTGGGACTCAGAGCTGGAACTTAGGGGGATTCACTTTAGATAAAGATGCTACAGAAATGTTCTGCCAAAGCCTACGGCAGCTTTTATTTCCTGAGCTCACTTCATGAGTTGGAAAAGCTGCTGTTGGCCAGTAACTTATTGAAAGAAAAAAAAAAAGACAAAATAGATTGGAAGCCTGTGCCTCACAGATACGCTGAGCCTGCTGGGTTGGTTTCCATCCTAAAGTGGATCCCCAAAGGAAGGGGGTGATCACTCCTCTCCTCCCCTTCACTTTGAAGCTGCCTTTCTGCACCCCACTTATTAATTCTTTAGTTCACTTCACCACAACAGTTCCTCATGCTCTCTGCCAGGGGGGTTATTGCCATTCTGTTGACTCAGATCGTAAGGAGGGTTGCCCTAGAATTGGAACAGCCCTAATCCTTCTCATATGTTTCTCATTGTTCCCAATAAAGGGCCTTTCCTGCTCGACATCTGGTCAGAGACTGGCACAGCTGATCTAATCATTGCCTTCCCCATGGATATAGGTCAGCTGGGGAGGAGGGCTGCAGCCTCATTTCATTCCCCACAGGAGCAGTAGGAATCTGTACGATTGGATATTGAGTATACTAAAGGATCCCCCACACCATCCAAAAGCAAACCTCTAGTATGTTAAGCAGACTGGACAATTGTGTCTCCTGCTCTATACCTGCCTTTCTGCTTAAAGGCTTAAACAAGCGCTGGTTTTGATTAGATCATTCCTGGTTGGTCTTAGGTCTTTGTTTCCTAATGTCCACATTAGACCTGGAAATGTGTCAGGTGTGACAGACCCAGACCAGTGGGGTACAGGAGTCTGGTAGAGGACAAATATACTGGTCACTGGATGAGTAGTTTTCTGTTCCCTGAGTGACCAGAGCGGGGGCTGTACTAGAGTAATCAGGAACCTGCTACAACCAGTTAAGGCAGGCAGGCTAATTAGGACACCTGGAGCCAATTAAGAAGCTTCTAGAATCAATTAAGGCAGGCTAATCAGGGCACCTGGGTTTTAAAAAGGAGCTCACTTCAGTTTGTGGTGTGAGTGTGAGGAGCTGGGAGCAAGAGGTGCAAGGAGCTGAGAGTGAGAGGGTGTGCTGCTGGAGGACTGAGGAGCACAAGCGTTATCAGACACCAGGAGGAAGGTCCTGTGGTGAGAATAAGGAAGGTGTTTGGAGGAGGCCATGGGGAAGTAGCCCAGGGAGTTGTAGCTGTCATGCAGCGGTTACAGGAGGCACTATAGACAGCTGCAGTCCACAGGGCCCTGGGCTGGAACCCGGAGTAGAGGGCGGGCCCGGGTTCCCCCCAAACCTCCCAATTGACCTGGACTATGGGTTCTTCCAGAGGGGAAGATCTCTGGGCTGTTCCCCAACCCACATGGTGAATCTGAGGCAAGAAAATCCGCCAATAAGCGCAGGACCCACCAAGATAGAGGAGGAACTTTGTCACACAGGCTAGAAAGTTTCATTATGTCAAGCACACAATTGTTGGTGACCTCTGGAGGACTCCCAACATACAGTACTTTGTGTCACAGTAAACACATTATGCAGCTCCCGTTAACCTCCATCCTCCAGGATTTCAGCATCAGGCCAGCCATTTGCTCCTACCATACAGCACCTTCCTATGTTTTTGTTGGTCTAAATCAAGTGTATCCAGGTTTCCTGGGCACTACAGTGAGTGACCCTGGGGAGCTGCACTGAAAAAGAGGGTTTCTTTCAAGTGGAGCCATGTTAAAAATGTCACCAATAAGCTTGTGATTGGAAATTTTTAGCAAGTTTGGCCAAAAAATTAATTAAATTTAAAAAGTGAGCAAAGGTGACCTTTTTCTTAGTGCAGCTTGGTGGCATTGTGTCTGAGAGTTGAGGGGCTGATGGCTATGCTGTACTAGGCCTCTGCTCTCAAATGAGAGAAAAGGCCTTTTAATTGCAAGTCAAATGTATGAATTGAATTTCCCATGAGGTTCTTACCCAACATGTAGCTTCGGTGCTAGTTGACTGCACTCCTGAAGACCTCTCCATCAAAGCCTACATGATGAGGCCAAGTGCCACAAACTTTTGGTAACCCCCAAATAAACCTGTAGCCCTGCTTAAAAGTCCCATTCTACACGTCACACAGATGAAATCAAGTAGAAATACCCCTCCATTACATGCTTTTTGTATAAGGAGTGAGGTGAGGGAGTTAAAACCAATTGTGTGTTGTCTCTCTTCCCATTTCTCTTGCTTGTGTTCTTTATTCACAGTCTCTTTCTATTGTGTTTTCCCCCTACAATGGTAAGAGCCTTTTTCTCTTTGTTCGTTTAAAACGGAAAACATGAAAGGAGTTCTCTCAAATTGTACATATAAACATCTTTTAATTGGGGGAAAAGGGAAAAACAATCAAAAGAAATGTGAAAACCCAGCATATATATTTACCTATAAGAAAATAAGCAACACAAATCATTGCATCAGGAGTTTAGTCAACCCATAATTCCAAGTAATAATTGTCCAACTCATGGAGTTCCAGATCTCTTAGTCCCACGACAACCCCCATCCACCTAAAACCACACTCATGAGTCCAAAGAGACTCATAGTAGTCGGGAGAGGGGAGGGGTGAGAAGGCAGGGGCTGGCCTCTTCTCTACCAATTTATTCCAGTCCAGACCACCCTATCAGGTCCCACTCTGAGATGCAGCTATTTGATCCAGATCTGTGATACCAGCTCTGCTTCTGCTGGCCTGGGGCATTGTGAAGTTAAGTCAGTGCTGCCCTGGTTATCAGGGTGCTTAAAAGCCTCCTCTGTGCCCCACTAGGTCAGGCCTCCCAGTGAGGACAGATCCAGTTCACTGCCACCACTTGTCCAGTTCCACAAATTCACTCCTCACAGAACACAGACTCTCCAAGTGGGGAACCCACAATAAAACAGGACACTTGCACATAGCCCCTGCTCTGTGAATTAGTGCTGCAGTTCTCTAGAATTGAGCCTCATTCCCCTGCTGAGTCTGAGTTTTGTTACTAAGACAAAGCCTGATAGTTATAATATTCAGGGTGACCTACTCACGCCAGGGGATATCCAGAAAATTCCTGTGCCCTTTCATTAGTATAATAATACTATTGAACTATTATCATATTTACAAATCAAAATAAACAAATTCCAACCAAAGCAACAACATTCAGTTGCTGGAATTATTGGTAAACAAAATTAGAATTCATGTAAATGAAGCTGGCCAGAACTGGCTTTCTCCTTTCTCCCCTATAGAGGGAGCAGAGTTCCAGCCCTATATGTCTTCTGGCTCTGGGGCTTCCATCGGTCTAGTTAGGTTGTAAGCTCTTTGGGGCAGGGATTATCTCTTGCTATTTATTTGTACAGTGACTAGTGCAATGGGTGCTCTAAATACCACTGTAATACTAATGAAAGCATTGGAGCATACCATCACTTTTAGGGGGACATAATATTACCTATCCCCCCTAGTATGAATTCTGCTCCTTGGTCTATAACAGAGCCTATAAATTAAATGAGGCCTTTGTCTGAGGAGGGAGTTTAAGGAGTTTGAGTTTCTTTTGCCGCTTGAGTGGTATTTTTGAATTCACTCCACGCTAGCATCTTGTCAGATTTCTTATGTTATTAATTTGTGTGGTTTTAACATGGATGTGATTTTGTAAATTGTAAGACATATTTAAAAAGTCAGATCCGTACAAAATGCACTTTGGAGCTCTAGTAATTCTACACAATTTAAAATAAAACAATCCTGAAATACAAATGGGCTCAAACCAAAAACCTAGATCCAAAATCCTTAAACTTTGGAGGGGTTTAAAAAAAAAAACCCAGACACAAAATTTGAAGCTTCAGCCCATCCCTATGTTTAATTCTCTTTAATGTGCAGTTTTAGTCCTACATAGATGGGTTTAATAATTTTTAGTATGAATAATCAGCTCTACAGGTATAATGTAATCAAGACTCATTTTAATTAAGCCTGTTAGGTCACAAGGCAGTGTGGTCCAGGAGGGGCCAGGATACCTGAGTTCTGTTCTTAGTTCTTTAAGTCACCTGCTATGTGACGTTGGCAAGTCACTTAAATTCTTTGTGCCTTGGTTTTTGCACATGTAAAATGGGGATAATGATACTTATCCTTCTTTGTAAAGCACTTTGAGATCCATGAATGAAACATGTAATACAAGAGCCAAGTACTGTATTAATTATTAATTTATGCTCTGGAACTACTCCATACGAAGCAAGTCAGGACTCTGGGGGAGCATGCCTCCTCTCTGTGAGCATACTATCTCCAGGGCAAGAAGCTTACACAGCTTCGACTTTCCTGGGTCTGACCTTGGAGCATTCAGCATCCCCTTTTCACACTGTGCGCTTCCCACAGCGAGTCCGCACAGGCGGGGCTCCTGGGGAAGGCAGAGGGCCCTGCACCCCAACTCCACAGTCAGACGTGACTCTCAGCCAGCCAGTAAAACAGAAGGTTTATTAGATGACAGGAACACGGTCTAAAACAGAGCTTGTAGGTATAGAGAACAGAACCCCTCAGTAAGGTCCATCTGGGGTGGGGTTAGGGAGCCCAGAATCCGGTTCTGGGCCTCCCTCCATTTCCCCAGCCAGCTCTAAACTGAAACTCCCTCCAGCCCTTCCTCTGGCCTTTGTCTCTTTCCCGGGCCAGGAGATCACCTGATCTCTTTGTTCTCCAACACCTTCAGTTGGCACCTTGCAGAGGAGGAGGGGCCAGGAGACAGGGTGTCGGCCATTCTCTGTGCAGATAGCATCACACTGGCCCTCTAGGGCTCTGCAACAATCACACACCCTTATCCCACTACCTAGATACTTAAGAAAGGCATAGGGGAAACTGAGACATGCACACAGTATTCAGAGAAACATTAAATTATTAATTATTATTGCTATATTACTATTACACGTTATTATTGGTGGCAATTTATACTTAGAAATCTGGGGCAAGATCTTTAGCTGATGTAAATCAATGGAGCTGCACTGATCTACACCAGCTGAGGATCTGGTATCTTTTTTGGCTGCCAATAGTGCCGCATTAATTAATTTGTTTTGATACTTATCTGTTGCAATGTCTTTTGCTGTAAGCAGAATAAAGAGTACAGGACATAATGATAGGTTTATAAGATCTCATACTTAACACTTCCCTACAATATGTTTCCAACATATGACAAGGAGAGCAATGCCAGTAAATAAATATGTTAACACGCATTACTAATAAATGAGACAGACTAAACTCTTGGTAGATTGGAAACACTCCTTGTGGAAGTCTTTTTAATGTACAGTAATGTAATGAGGCTGTGGTTGGCCATCGATCTCTGTCAGCCCACACAGACTTCCCTAGTCTTACAGTGACTTCTGTACATTGTGCAGGTGTCAGGTGGGGATAGTGGCTACCATATGGCCTTCAGGCAGATTTCTGGTGTAGCAAAAGCTTTCCATTTTGGAACAGCTTGGAATCATTATATGAGCAGAGAAAGTGCTTGTATAAGGTAAAGCAAGGGAAACTGCCAGCCCTTAGGATTTTTGTTTTTTAATTTCCTGTGTTCCAAACAAATAATAGGGGACCTATTCTAAGCTGGGTGTACTCACATCCTGAGGCCTACAGCTTGGCAATATCAGGTGGTAGTTGGAAGGGAATGTCAATGCTATCCAGTATCAGTCCGCCTCTGTCTGGGGAAGAAGACTAATAATTTCCATTTGGGGATCGCCACATCTCCTGTCCATTTACCCACATCAGTGTCCTGGTTTTGGGGCCTACAGCCTTAAGCTGCATAGGACAGGTCAGGAACAAAAGTCCTATGTTTGCCATGTCTGTGCATGATTTTTCCTGGGTATGTTATCTCTGACAGTGGTGGTGTCACAAAAAATAGTGCAATTCAATGTAAGTCTGACACTGCATCGTGCCACTGCAGGGTAATGTTAAACTATGAACATGTCTATTTTAGACAATACAGCAACAGAGCTGGTCAACATTTTTTCATCAGAATATGGCCTTAATTAAAAATCAACATTTGTCACCAAAAAAGTTGACATTGTTGAAATTATTAATGTTGTTAAAGAAAAAATTCTCACATTATCAACTTTTTTTGGATTAAAAAATAAACAACAAATGGATCCACTTTGAATCCTTCAAAAGGAAAACAACTTTGAAATTTTGAATGTTTATATCTAAAATATCATTTTCTCAATTTTTCAAGCAGCTCTACGTAGTACAGGGGTTGGCACGCTGCTTCCCGCAGCTCCTGTTGGGCAAGAACAGTGAACCGCGGCCACTGGGAGCTACGGGGGGTCATGTCTGCAGACGGTCAATGTAAACAAAATATCTTGCGGCCCGCCAGCGGATTATCCTGATGGGCCACATGCCAAAGTTTGCCAACCCCTGACCTAGTAACTACTGCTGGGTCTCCTGGTTTTGTGAATGGAGGTGAATTAGCATGTGCTGTGTTAGTATGGGTGAGATTATCTATAGGCCAGGCCAATTTTTTAGAAAACATTGTCCCTTTTTTCATACGCTCTTCAACTTACTCCACAGTATATTACAAGGACTTAATCCTAGAATCACAGAAATTAGAGAAGTGAAAGCCCTATTAGGTCCATTTCCCTAGCAATGTAAATCTATTGTCTTGTCTTTGTCCACTCTGGTTTTAAATGTTCAGAGCAATGGAATATTTTAAAGGGACACTGTCAAGTAAAATTTACTTTAAAAAAAATTACTTATGGGCCTAATCCCCATTGCAATTGTTGTGATCTCAGTGCAAGGAGGATGTAAAATGCCCCTGTTCTGTTTGGTAGTTTTGATATTCACTTTTGCAAAGATGTAAATAACTACACAAGGTGCAGCAAAGTGGAGAATCAGGCCCACATATCTTTAGACCAAAAGCTGCCATAATACACCAGAAGACCAGTCCAGTATGCACATAGAATGTCTACCCCTCTCCACCAGAGACAACTCGGGACTGCCAATAGTGGGGGAGGGGGAGCAGAGTCAGGGTAGCTGGCTTCAGCCATGTTACTGAGCATGCGAGTCCATTTGAGGATGCTCAATACAAGCCAAGCAGCAAATCGGGGGCGGGAGGAGCACATGACCCCGCATTCTTCCCCCCCTCCCCATGTGTCATCTCTGCTCTCCCACATACATTGGTTGCACACCCAGACCTTTGCAGTATTGTGGCCTGATTTAGCACAGCCCTTAAGCACATATTTAACTTTAAGCATGTCCTTAAGTCAGCCTTAGGGTATGTCTTCCATTGAAGTCAAAGGGAGTTAAGGGTGCTTAGCATGTCTTTCATCCTGTTCTACTAGAAACACAAAGGGGAAAAACAAAACAAAACAAATGGAGTCAGTCACTTTAGCAGGGAATATTGTTTCCAAGGTTTGTACAGTCTGAAGTACTGACAATGTTCTTCAACCCTCCAGTGTTTTATTGTATTACTGACAGCCTCTGGTGTACTGCACAAAGGTGGCTCATGTCCAAGCTTGTACTAAAGCTGTCCCCGCAAAGTTAATTTCACTACAGTGCACATTATTAAACAGAGAGCACTTACACTGAAAATGTGTAGAAAATGTGTAGAAACACGTGTAAGGAAACACTGAATGTGTTTGTTATAGGATGGCGTTCCTTTTATACCAACATCATACAGGTCGGTAATGTTAATGGTCAGGGAACATTTAACTTCTCCATCTGGAATCTTTATCCCAGGAGAGTCGCAGGCCCCACAGGTCTAATGATGAATTTGCTTTTAGTTGCAGGTGATGAGGTAGAAGTGCTGGGATTGTATTTCCGAACATCTCTTAACCAAACAGTCTCCTCAATACCTTATGGTTTCTCCTCTGTACAGATCACTGCACTTTCTGCAGACAATACATTACGCATTTCCTTTTGAGGTGCAAGGAGAATGTTCACTGGTTTATAAATGAAACTCCAGGACCATGAATTTCTCAATGGAGGGGTGTGGTATATTCACATACACTGCAGGTTCCATCTCATGGTTTGGCTTTAATTCTTACGTACTTATACAATAGCTTGTACTGGACTTGGAAGCACCTTGGCAGTACCTGAGTGAACACCAACCATCTTTTATAAAAGCAACTAGGAACGATCTTTAAATTTGGCAGAATATGGCTGAAAAGGTTGAAAATCTCAGTCTTTGTTAAACTACAGCTGCTACGAGGAAGCCACAGACCCACTGTTTGATTACTGCTTCTTGTGAACTTTTCCAAACTCGGTCTATGGTTCAGACAATGGACCGCTTCCAACCACATTTCCTTGAACATTAATAAAAGCAAATAACTAGCTATAGGCATTCCAACTGCCTGTGCAAAAAGATTTCTATAGCCCAGACAGGTGTTTTGTTCTCATGCAATCCCCAAATCAGCCACACACAGTCTGGAGCTGTTTAAAGATTTGCCTTTGTTCATTGACCAGCTCAATAAATAAATCAAATTCCTGCTGAAGAACCTGGCAGAAATGTGTGTGTACAATGAGCTTCTCTGGGTTCTGACCCATAAGGGATATCAGCCCAGCCAGATTCAATTTCCCTGTCACACAATTCATCCATCTCCTGGTGATACTCACCAATGCTCTGCAAAATGCTGACACTGTTAGAGAGCCATCATCATTCAGAAATGTGTATCTAAGTTAGGTACTTATTTGGCCCCCTTTACCATAGTATCTGAGCACATCCCAATCTTTAATGTATTTATCCTGATAACACTCCTGGGAGATAGGGAAGTGTCATTATCTCCATCTTACAGATGAGAAAGTAAGGCACAGAGAGGCTAAGTGATGTGCCCAGTGTCACACAGGAAGTCTGTGACAGAGCAGGGACTTGACCGCAGCTCTCCCAAGTCCTAGACTAGTGCCCAAACCACTGGACCATTCTCGCTCTCTCTTTCTCAAAAGCATTGCTCAAAAAGTAATATTTAATAATGTGAGCTTCTTAAGGGATGTCAGTCTCAGGCAGAAAAGCTCCAGAGGAGGTCAACAGAAATTATTGGTGATTTGAGTGCGGTGAAGGGAACATTTCTAAACAGTCAGCAGTGAGAAGGTCAGAGGGGATATAGCGTGGGATTTTCAAAACCCTAACTTGGCCTAACTTTGCTCCTACCGAATTCAGTGGAAAAAATACCAACAAATTCAGTGAGAACAGAGTTATGCCAACACTCAGTGCTTTTGAAAATCCCACCCATAATCCTGATAGTATGATACTAGTCAGGCCTTCCTATTTACCATCTCTTCTAATACAAGAAGTAGAGAGTAACTCAATTGTGTTAAAATATAGCAAGTCTAAAGTGGATACAAGGAAATACAATCAATAATCAATCTGTGAAACTCACTGCTGCTGAATATTCTAGAGGCTAAACACTGAATAAAATTTGTTTTTAAAGGATTAAATACTGGGACAGATCTTCATCTCCCTACCTCCTTGCTGCACCTAGACATCTGGTGGATATAGCTATTTGGAGATTCCCTGGGGTATGGGAATCCCTAGAAGGGAAAGAGCTGGCATAGCCATTTCTATGCCATCTGCTCTCACAGGCTCCTGTTTATGAGGTGTGACAAGGACATGACTGAGAGAAAGGAGCATGGCCAGTACATCCTTGAGGTCCAGCAATCCCTAACTAGCACAGTAGCCCTTGGAGGGCCATACTTAGAGGATGACAGGGCTGAACTGACCCCTGGAAACTCCTAGAAATTAGAAACCAACATGCACACAACTTAACTCTGCCTCCGTACTGATGGCATTAAAGATGAAAGAAAATACAACCAAAATCTTTCAAGTACAAATTAATAACGACACAAAATACTACTTTAATATAGTTATATTCAGGTATTACTAAATATATAGTTCGTGCACGTGTGTGTGTTGGAAAAACATCACAAGTAAAACAGGTATCATACAACTTCCAAGCAGTACGACTACAGAATTTTGCAGTTCTAAAGTTTCTCCAGCCACTATAGAATAGGAACTTCTTATAGGCTCTTAGAAATAAAATTGGACAACGGCCAGATCTGAGGCTAGAACTGATATGGACACTATCAAGTTACATTGATTAGTCAGAAATTATGACGACAAACACCATCGTGGATCTCATTTGAGAAGTCGGTAAGGAAAAAAGGAACACCTCTTATCAGGTAGATACGTGATTATGGAGCCCTTTAATGATGGGATTGAGGATGAAAGGGTGAGGATTCAGGGCCAGTGCAGCAGCACAAAACCCAGTAATAAGCGCAAATTCTGTATTAATTTGGAACGTAAAATTATCTGGCACCAGAAGTCAGTTTTAAATGCAAATGAGCGGTGAGGAGTTTTCGGAGGCTCGCTCTCTAAAACACTAAGGCTTGGGGGAGATGTAAGTGATTACATAACAAACTGTTCTAGCAATTTAGTGGTCCCCCCAAAAAGCTGTTTGCTGGGAAATTTGAAGACTCGCAATGGGATTCAGGCCCAAGGAATTTCATCCATATGATCCCACAGAGATGTGTGCTGCTATTCCTGTACATCTTGAAAGGAACCTGCTATCAGATCCTTTGCTATTTTCTCTCATGTGGCCCCCCTGATAGGCATGATATTTCAGTCTCCGCTAACCCATGCACTCCAAATATTTAAAGACACTTGTGCATACATAGAATCACAATTTGCCTTATGTTTAGGAAGAGACACTAGGAAGAGGCATTCCTTTCTCTACAGACATGCCTGGACAAGGAATTCCCTTTCCCCCTGAGAAAGATAAACCACAGTGTCTCCGTTGGCCCAGATGGTTTACGGCAAAACAGAGTTTTGCACCAATCAATCACAAATCTTAACAATAAGGGTAAATCATACTTAGATTCTGCCTTATCTGTGGCAGTTGATCATGGCTAACTCATCAGAAATTCATAGCTTCATACAGTTTCAGGCCAAATGGAACCATTAGATCCTCTAGTCCAGGGGTTCTCAAACTGTGGGTTGGAACCCCAAAGTGGCTTGCGACCCCATTTGAATGGGGTTGCCAGGGCTGGTGTTAAACTTGCTGGGGCCCAGGGCCGAGGCTGAAGCCCTTGGGCTTCAGCTTTGGCCTCCAGTCCAGGTGGGGCTGTGGGCAAGTTCGGGCTTCAGTCCCCCCTCCTGGGGTCATGTAATAATTTTTGTTGTCAGAAGGGGGTCACAGTGCAATGAAGTTTGAGACGCGCTGATCTAGTCTGACCCCCTGTATATCTGGCCCTTAAATATAGATTCATAGATTCATAGATTCTAGGACTGGAAGGGACCTCGAGAGGTCATCGAGTCCAGTCCCCTGCCCTCATGGCAGGACCAAATACTGTCTAGACCATCCCTGATAGACATTTATCTAACCTACTCTTAAATATCTCCAGAGATGGAGATTCCACAACCTCCCTAGGCAATTTATTCCAGTGTTTAACCACCCTGACAGTTAGGAACTTTTTCCTAATGTCCAACCTAGACCTCCCTTGCTGCAGTTTAAGCCCATTGCTTCTTGTTCTATCCTTAGAGGCTAAGGTGAACAAGTTTTCTCCCTCCTCCTTATGACACCCTTTTAGATACCTGAAAACTGCTATCATGTCCCCTCTCAGTCTTCTCTTTTCCAAACTAAACAAACCCAATTCTTTCAGCCTTCCTTCATAGGTCATGTTCTCAAGACCTTTAATCATTCTTGTTGCTCTTCTCTGGACCCTCTCCAATTTCTCCACATCTTTCTTGAAATGCGGTGCCCAGAACTGGACACAATACTCCAGCTGAGGCCTAACCAGAGCAGAGTAGAGCGGAAGAATGACTTCTCATGTCTTGCTCACAACACACCTGTTAATACATCCCAGAATCATGTTTGCTTTTTTTGCAACAGCATCACACTGTTGACTCATATTTAGCTTGTGGTCCACTATAACCCCTAGATCCCTGTATTGTTATCCCTGTATTGAGCCCAATTACTTGTGTATGACTAAAGCGTATCTTCTAGAAAGACATCTAGAGATGGAGAATCCACCACTTCCCTTAGTAATTTGTACCAATGATTAATCGGTTAAACTATTAAAAAATTATTCTTTATTTTCAATTTAAATTTGTCTGGCTTCAGCTTCCACACATTGGTTCTTTTAGGGCTTTCTCTGCTAGATTAAAGAGCCCCTTAGTACTCAGTATTTTTGGTCAAAAGTGTTGGCTTTAGGTTAGCTGTAGTCTAAGTGTTTCACCACATTTAGCTCCAAAGCTTGGTCATCATCTTCTGATCAGAAACGATGGATTGATTAATTAAATTAGTTGTTTATGAAGGATCCCCATGGGGCTGACTTACCGCATGATAATTTACTTGAAATAGTAGATAATTAATCACAAGTCAGTCCATTTTGATGAGGATGCTCTTTCTCAAGGGTTTATCACTTATCCTCATTGTCACCATTGCACTAAAGAAAACTCACAACTATCCTATTTTAGGTGCCTGAATAACCACTGAGAACAGTGGATAATGAGCACTAGAACTGATTTAGTTTATTTAAATTAGGTCCAGTACCACCACATCTAACCAGATATACTTATCAGAAAGAGGAATCTTAAAACTAACATGATTCATTATTTCCCCAGGAGGCTCCCATGTATTGATTTGCTTTTCTTTTTGAAAGTTACAGGACATACTTTTCTGGCATCCACCCAAATTTTAGTTCTCACTTTTTCAGTGTCACCAGTGTTTTTCCACTTGCTTCACTGTAGTAATCTCCCCTATTGTTTAAAGAACCAGCTTCCCTGTATTAGTTCTCTGAGATTGAGAGTTATGCTTAGTGCCTGCACGAGATATATAATTGTGTTTCTTACTGTACATGCAGATATCATCAAAGGAATCACACCAGGTTACTCTAGAACACTGCACTGCAAAAAAAATTGCTAATCTTACAATCCATTAATGCCACTTGAAGCTATGAGTGCTCAGCAATTTTGTTAATCAGACCAAACATCTCAAAGCAAGCACCCAAAATTTCAGGCACCCAAAATTCAAGGCCACTTTGGAAACTCTGTTTTATCACGTTGCCAATGGAGACGGCACACCATGGTTACTTTGCTCTGTTTTATTTTTGTACACCAGAAGCGTTATTGATAAAGTCAGCAGTGTGGTGTTCAGTGATCACAGATTGCTTATGAGCTTGCAAGTGAACTTCTGCCTGTGCATTCATTCCATCTGGCTGTGCATAACAGCAGCAAGAGCTTCAGAGTGACCCACCCAGACTCCCTGTCTGGAAAGCTTCCCCCTAAAAGCTCAGCTCCCAACACCCCAGAACCTACTTGTCTCTGGGATTACATTTGCCAGCTAGCTGCTGCTGCTCCAGAGCCTGCAAGTGGCGCTCACATTGTTTTCCTGTTTGCCCCTCAAAATAGTGGCTATTGGGTTTATGTAATTTCTCAATAGCGACATGGTGGTTAAAAAAAATGATATTTAGAATCAGACTCTAACATTTTTAAAGTGAAATTTTAAAGGTGGTTTTAATACTTTTTAATATTTTATTTTTACTCATAGCCGTTTATGATCAGAATAAGGCATTTGAAACTGATACTTGTTTCCTTACCAGGGCTGGCGTTAGACTCGCTGGATCTCAAGGCAGAAATCCGAAGCCCGTGCCCCGCTGCCTGGGACTGAAGCTGAAGCCCGAGCCAGGGCCAGCGCAACCCATTAGGGCACTACAATTTGGGGGGTGGCGACCGCGGCGGTATTTCAGCGGCGGGACCTTCCGCCGCCTAGGGCGGCAGAAAAGCTGGCGGCACTCCTGGCCCGAGCCCTGCTGCCCAGGGCTGAAGCCCAAGCCCTGCCAAATGGGGCTGAACCCAAAGCCCGGAGAACTTAGCTTCGCAGGGCCCCCTGTGATGTGGGGCCACAGGCAACTGCCCTGCTTGCTACCCCCTAATGCCGGCCCTGTTCCTCACTGAAATTTGTCTTTGCATTGCAAAAGTGTTCCTTGCATCATGATTGCAATTATTTTATTGTATCACTTATGAGTATTAAGCTGCTGGCACTGATTTTATATAGAAAAAAGATCAGTTGTTTTGAAAGGCAACACATAAAGAATCGCAAGGATTTTGCAAACAGACATTATAAAAAGGTAGGTTAAATCAGCATAGTTCCACTGACTTCTGATGACAACCTGAGGTGCTGTCCCTCTGTCTCCACATGGAATTTTGCAGTTGAGTCCTCTCTCGCTTACACTCATGTAAATCTGGAGTAACTACAGACAAGTCAACCTAGTGTAAAACACCAGGGCTTGATTCAAAGCCTACTGAAGTCAATGGAAAGACCATTGACTTTAATGAGCTTCTGATCAAGTCTCAAATTCAAGGTGAATCAGTCCCTTTTGTCTTTAAAATCAGTCATATCAGTGACCCCAACTATTTTGTGGTGCCTTTTGAAATGAATGCTCATGCGGTACAGAAACATGTGTTTGTTAAGGATGACTAATAGTTCAGTCAGGGAATCGTGCACTAGCCTAGCAATGCCAGCATGACCGATTGTGAAAAAAGGAAGAAAGTCTTCAGGAGGTGCTTCAAGAGGATTAGAAATTCTTAGTGGCCAGCACCAGAATACCCCAAAAGATGCAGAATGATATACTGCAGTTGTCTAGCTGTGCTGCTAAAAAAACACCTTCATTCGTATGGCAGCTAAAAGACATGACAAGCTGGAAGAAGCCTCACAAATGGCTGGGGGTTTTTTTGAGAGAGAGCTGGCTTTAATAAGACAGGTTAACCCCTGTGACAGGAAGATTTACATCAGACATTGCAAAAGCAATGACAGAGAGAGAAGCATGTTACAATAAGAGCTGTGTATAACATGAGCCCTATAAGCAGCAGCAGCTGTTGCCTCATCCATGTCATGCAGCTGTAGCTGGAATGACTTCAGTGAAACTCCTAATGCAAAGAGCAAGAAACTTTCTTACAGGAAGGCTGTGCCCTCCCTCAGGTCCTTCCACTAAACTGTCACCAAACTGGAGACATGAAGTGACTCTAGACATGGAGAGGAGCTACAGATTAATAATTACACTAAGGCCAATCATTTTAGACTTCCATCATTGGAAGCATTCCCGACCAATGGAAACTAGAGCACAGAAGAGCTGTGATCTGACATCACTCACTGACAGAGAGGTGTGAGAGAGCCTGAGTGAGATGGGAAAGGAAACAAAAAAGAGAAAGAGGGAGCCAGGTGGTATTTCACAGAAAACTCAAAAAAGGTGTGACACCAGGATTTCCACTACCCAGGACACCCCAGCTCAGGGCATTTCCTGACAGTTGAGAATATCAGGAGGGGACAAAGGTCTCCTTTTCCTCCCCCTAAATTTAGTTTTATTTAATTCTTTCCCCTCATTTTGATGTGAATTATTGTCAAAAATAAAACCAGCATAGGTTACAATATTCAAAATCTGTGTTTGTTTTATGGACTACCAGAGAGATGGACAATACAGAGATAGTAAGGAGAAGAAAGGGGAAAAGAGGAAGCGAGAAAAAGTCTGTCACTGGATTGTGTAGGAATAGAGTAGTGTCCTTTTAAATATATTTGAGCTCTCTAGTGGCCCTCACCATGTTCTATGTTTCAGAGGCAGCCAGAAACCAGCCTGAGCAGCAGTATTTATGTAGCTAGGCCGGGCTTGTTCGTGTTTAATAAACATGGGTTTTTGGAACTCAGCTGTACCCCTGTGGTTCATATTGTTATTGTTGTGGAAAGAGCAGATGACAGAAGAGTTACTTTCTGGAGTGAAGGCTGAAGTACTTCTGCTTTCCTCTAAAATCCTCAGGGCCTGATTCTCCATTCCCTGGCACCTTGTGTGGCCATTTGCATCAGTGCAGGATGGGTGCAGAAGGTTACCAAATGAGAGTGGTAATGTTTTACCTCTATATCGCGTCACTGTAAATAACCACACGAGGTGGAGAATCTTTGCTGTCCAAAGAAGCTCTAGATCGTGGCATTCTTTGGCAGTGTACACCGGGTTACTGATAATCAATCCTTCTTCCGAGGGAGCTTCAGATCAGCATGTTCTCTAGCCATAAACATCAGCTTGTTCAGATAGTTCTGCTTCAGATCAGAACACTCTCTGCCAAAGAACACCACACAAGTGATACATTTTTTCCCTCTAACTGAGCCCTAGTGCAGGATACACCTTTTGCCACTCATTTTCCTGCTCAGAAGAGTCTTGGGTCTTTGCACACTTTCTGATTCTGTGATTTTAAACTTCATGGGAAATAATGGAGGAGCCTTCATACCCTTGACCCTCCCCATCCTGGGAAAACCAGAAACTGTCCTGACAATGATCCCTTTCCCACCCCTCTCCCCCTCCGTAGTTCTTCCAGTTTAACCTGCCCCTCTAAAAGAGGCCAACTTAAGGCAATGGGCCACCCCCAGTGTAAATTCTTTGCCTTCAACTGAATTACGCCAGAGATGAATTTGTCCCCATTATTAGAGATTGCTGTGAGACCTGAATCACTCAGCCTTTGCAAAGCTTGTCCCGGAATGTGGGTAAATCATCTACCATATTTGCAGAAGCAGGCACATCAATCGGGGAATTAGACCACCCAACAAAATAAAGCAGCAACCTACAGAAGACAGTACTTGTTTTCTGTGCTGCTTTGTGGTTCTTTGAAGTGTTTAGGTAAACAAATGTTTGGGGTTTCTGGACACACTTTGAGTCAAGGATACATAAGACTAATTACTCTATGTATCTGGTTGGGATAACAAATTCTACAACATGCATTCGGTCTGAATCCCCACCCCGGGGTCTAACTCTTTGACAATACGTGCCTCACTTGGGGCTTACTCAGGGTTTGGAATGCAGGCAGCATCCTGGTAATTATAGACATTAAGAATGAACGGATGGGTGAAATCTATATTTACTTTAATGTGGTTAGCATGCAAATGTGGTACATGCAGTGGCTGATCTGTTGCTCACTACCTCCTCTTCCTGTTGTATGCCCCTAAACTAATGGCAGACAAACTACTTTACACACGGGATCTGCTCCTGCTCCCATTAAAATCAATGGCAAAACTCCCACTGCTTTCTGTGGAATCAAGATTGGGTTGGTCACATCACCGATAGGATAGCAATAATCCTGCCAAGTGCTGTCTGCAAGTAACCATAAATTGCACACCATGATATGTGACACTCAGTCTCTAAGGGAAACCTTTGCCACCTATTCCTTCAGAAAATTCTACATTTCATAGCTCCTCAACATGAAGAATACATTGTGTCCTTATTAAAGATACCAGGTATAATGACCAAAATGACTTTAAAGATGGCAATCAAGGGGCATTGGCTTTGACCTCCAAAGTATAACTAATGAGAAAACAGATTCACTCTACCCCCCTCATGCCCTGATCTCAGCTCACAAACCCTTGCCTTCCCGTGATCCTGCTCTGATCTCATTTTATTTTCCCTTTCTCCCCTGCTCTGATATTCCCATGCCTGAGCTAATGTAGTTTCTCCCTCCTTGTGCTGCTTCCTTGCTTTCTGAACCTCTCTGGTCTGCCATATTGCTGAAAATTGAGAGAGCGACAGCGCGGGAGGAATGAGCCCAGTGTCATAAACCAGTTTCTATCCAGTTGTCATAACACCTGCAGGGGAACAACAGGGAGATAGTTATGGCTCCCTGATACTCTGCCCGAGTCACCTTGGGGGCTGCATGAACCTTCTGCCTCTGGCAATGACCCCCAACAGACCACCATCTAAAGAGATCTCTGGAGTATATTGTGCTCTGGTTACTGCCATCCACCACCCCTTCCCTCTCCCTGCACTGGGGGCTGCAGGAAAGGGGAACACGAGTTGACTCAGCCAACTCTATATCCCTTGGGGATTCCTCCGCTTGCTGAATGGCACAAATTTTAGAAAGCAAAAGCTGGGAATCTGTCTGCTGGTGGTTCCATACCCCAAAACCAAAGCATGTGCTTTCACTCTAAATGTAAAGGAATAGATCTTTGGGTCCAGTACAATCCCTTTGCATTGCTCCGGCTGTGCAAAGGATCCACAGAGATGGCTTAATTGGACAGATCATAGTGCACCAAATGGCTGGTGTTTTCAAAAACAGTTTTCCAGGGGAGGATGCTCCCTGCTCCTCTGTAAAGCTCTTACCTCTGTTCTCTTTAACTGTCCCATATGTTTGACACATGGGCAATAAACATACCCATACAGTTCCCATATATTGTGTTGGTCTGGGTGTGTGCATCTTTTTCTACCGGGATCAGCTGGTGTTCTTCAAGTTATCATTGAATAAATATTCTATTCATTACCTTATTTCCCCTAGAAGTCCTGCCACCCACGCTGTGCCGGAAGTGAGATAATTGTGCAGATCAAGCTGAAGTAGATGGCCATCTCTTTGACTCCCACTGCACAGGGCAAAGTCCATGTGAAATCAAATCCAGACACCAGAACAAGAGAAAGAGAAGTGACTGCCTGTGAGAAGCTGAACTCTCCCTTCCATGCCTATAGCTGTCTAGTGTTTCTGTGTGGAGCAGCTCCCTAAGAACGTCAAAAAATGAGTTTCAGGGCAATGCTCCTCCACTTGTCCACCTCAAAACAAAAGATTGATTGAAAACACAAACAAAGTTGCAAAAAAGGAAGCTTAACTCTGAATATTCTGGATTCTATCTGTTTGTATCTCAGCTTTAATGCAATTTTAACCTAGTTGTTTTGGATTTCCTTTATTAGGGAGGAGATAGCTAATCTCCCTATGCTGACTTCTATCCAATTTACTGAATATGCTATAACAGAACTGTTTAACACTAGGGGGTTGGTTCATCTGGGCTCACTCTCTAAGTGAAATGCAGCTGAAATCACCAAGTTTGCCTGGTGTGATACTGAAACCATAAGAAGTCACCAAGTTCCACATGGTTTCCTTCTGAAACCATAACTCAGCTTAGGTTTGCTTAGTATTCGGCCCAGGATGGTTGTGCACCTACGATGAGTTTGGGCTTTGTTACAGAACACAAAGAATTTGCGGGGTTTTGTGTGAAAGTTCTGCAGAGCTGCAGAAGCCAGCCCTTGTTGTCAGACGTATGAAGCTGACTTAACCTTAATTAAAAAGAAAAGAAATTAGTTTGGCCATATTAGGGTGATAAAATGACAAAGCCAAAACTAGATGTTACCAGTTCCGCATCTTGTTTTGTGCCCTTGACGTTTGCCAAATCTGATTCACAGTGTGCATTGAGCCCTTTTGTGTTTTAGAAACCCAAGTGATTGAAAACAGCCATGATATTGCAGCATGTAAAGCCTTACTACTCATGAACAATACCTTTTTACCATTTATTTTCATAACTCTTTTCCCAATGGATAGCATGTGCCTCAATTTTGTAATTCCACAATGGGCTGGAGCAGCTCTTAAGGGAAGAACTGTTCAGCTCCACAGGCTACTTAATACTTACTATAAACAATTGCCAAATTAGGTAGTTAGTACCCAATACTCCTGACCTGACCAGCATGGTATGCATATTTGCGTGTCTGGGGAGAAAAGGAGTGGGAGACAAGGGAGGTGAGACTGGGGTTACTGAGCAGAAAATCTGTACCATAAGAAGCCTGTAACTGCATATTTACAGTGCACATCATATTCCATAACTTCAAAAGAAATGTAATCAAGCCCTGGTCACCCGACCCATGTCATACCCAGTTATAATGTAGCCATTTAAGGATGGAGTTTTACCAATAACCCAGAGGGATACATTTGTAAAGGAGGGAGCAATCTCAGCCCTGACCTACACCCACCCTAGCTTTTTTGCCCCTGAGTAACACCACACAATTCTCTAAATATCCCTTAAACCTGATCTATGACCTCCCTCATTATTCAAGTCCTGGGCACGCCCTTGCAGCTATGGTCCTATATATTCATCCTCATCTGACATTCCGGTTCTGTGCTTCCTTTAATAGAAACTGCTGACCATGGCACGTTGTGAGATGGTGCACAAATGGAGAAACAGACGAGACCACCAAATTCATTTCCACTCTGCCCTCCAGAATTTAAAGCTAGATATGCATAGGTGAAAGCTCTTTCAAATCATATGAAAAAAGCATAAGGCTGCTGAGAAGTTTTCCTTCAAGGAACACAATGTGCTATAATTTGCAGTGCACAAAGTGAGTGAAAGGTTGGGGAAGTGCAGAGAATAGGTAACAGCATTTTTTAAAACTGGAGGTGGTGCAAGGACTGCTTACTAAGAAAGCAATGGACGGTTGAATTACACTGAAAAGGTAGATCTTGAGACAAATGCAAGGCATTCTCTGTGGAATTACTAGGAAAGGCTTGTGGCAAACACTGGCAGAGCCAATAACTCCCTAGACCGGTAGGCCATCTCCGCTGTCATGGGGATTTCTAAGCATAGCAACAAGTGGAACTGGACCTGAGCCACAAAGTTCAGATCCAGAGCGAGAACTAAACTCCCCCAAGCCCCAGGTGTAGTAGCGATCTAGTGTTGTGGTTAGGCTCATTATTAAGACAGGAGTCAGCCACAAAGTTTCAGTCTGCATCTGAGCCTTCCCCAGTTCAAGAGTGTTTTTAACTAGTATTTCTGAACAGGTCCATCCCTAGGCAAAACAAGTCTGATCTCAGTTTATGCAACATCAGTAAAAATAATGCCATCGAGGACATTAGAAGTATGTATAACTTATTGTGTGTGGAAAGAGATTTCAGTTGCTTAACTGTCTTTTTACAATACCTGTAAGAATGACACTCTCATGATAGTTAAGCGGCAAAATAACAGCAGCAGCTTCAGACTTTTCCTTTATGGGCTGGTTAATTTGCCACTAGCAGACTCTGGCTCCTTGCAAACGTGCCCCTTGTGAACAGCAGGGGCCATTCACTGACAGACCCCCATTCGGCTGCTCCATACATTTCCACCACTCCAATGTGCTGTTTTTCTCTCTCCCCCCACCCATCCCTTTGCTCTTTCTCAGAAAACATCTGTTTCCAGATGTTGTTCTCAAGTCTAATAAATGCAACAAAAGCAACAAAAGGCTTGAGTTAATATATTTACAATGGCTCAAGATGTCGGCTGCTAGTTAATGTCAGCAATGGATCACCTGAGCACAACAAGACCCCCTCATTTCCTGACAGGGAGGGGGGGAAAGGAAAAAGAAATGGAGTGGATTTTTTCCATTTAAGACATGACCTTAAAAGGGGAACAGCTTCTTAGAAAACACCCCAGATTTACAGGATCAATACTGTGGGCAGTTACTGAGACAGCTGGCTGGAGTGCCCAGCTACTGACAGGAACGAGCTG
Organism: Emys orbicularis; assembly: GCF_028017835.1. NCBI lineage: Eukaryota > Metazoa > Chordata > Testudines > Emydidae > Emys > Emys orbicularis. The sequence continues at coordinate 44,465,874 of NC_088689.1, read as the reverse complement.
TTTGTTAAGAGTTCAACTTTCCGCAGAGGAAAGTTGACACTGCTTGGTGCTGTCACCCAGCCCTTAGAGTCCAAATAGAAATTTGCCATAGATTTGTTATAAGCTTGGTTAAAACACATAGCAGCATATGGCTACAATGGGACAAAGATATAAGAGGACCTGGGTTCCATTCCCAGCTTTGCCAGTGACTTCCTCCTATGTGACCCCTGAGTCCTGAACCTGAGAGGTGAGGAATGCAAATGCCACCTGAAAGCAGAGAATTGCAGGGGCACGGCAGTTCTCTCACAATCAGGCCCATAAAAAAAGAACTTCTCTGTGACTCAGTTTCCCCACCTGTAAAATAGGGAAATGATGTTTACTTTCCTACTTTAGAGGGGTATTGTGAAGCTTAATTGTTTAAGGTTTGTAGAGAACTTTGAGATCCTCAGATGAAAGGAACTAAAGAAAAGTAAACTACTAGCATCAGTTATAAATCAATGTACATAGATGTGTATAGAAAACAATGAACAAACATGTAAATTAACCAAAAGTATCAGGCACGTACTAAAAACAAAATAGCACCTGTAGTCACAGAGACAGGTTCACATCTCCTTTCTGCTTAGGGAAGTACACATTTTAATATATTTACCATACGTTTCATTGCATGTTTATAATAGTCTTACCGCCCCCAATGGACCAGTTACAAACCATGAATGTCTGTGCGTATTGTCCTTTTATGGCATTATATAAAACTTCCAAAGCAAAGAGAGTGCTATAACCTGAATGTTGGAATTTTGGGGAAAGTCCAACTAGGAAAAGTCACCTGAGTGTACTGGGTCAATGAAACCACACCACTGGTAGTGTTTGAGCATCTGGTTAAATGTCCCCAGCTTTGAGAGTCACAGCAAGTTCTGGGTGTGTTTCAGAAATAGGGACACAGACACACGCACACACATACACACACCCCGCCCTGGAGGACTACAAAAGACCAGTAAAGAATTCTGCACCCATATCAAGAGACCTGAGGTGATTCTAATTGCTGGGGACAGTCTCTAGAGGCACCTTATTAACAGAGCAGCACCACTCACTCAGCTTACACAGTTGGATATGGTCCATAGCTAATTTAGTCAGTTTATATTGGCACAGGATTATAAAACTCCTTAATTCCTCATGGATAAAAAAATTACCCTCCTTGCACATCTGCAGCCAAAACTCCTCATCCACTAAATTCTGCTGCGTTGCAGCTCCCCAGCTTGTAGCAGTTATTACAGTAAATGAACTGATCAGAAGAGGAGGCACTGGCTTAGAGGCAGGAAAAGGCATTTATAAAGTCACTCAACCGATTCTTGTGTCTGGACTGCAGGATCTGTATCACAAATCAGATCTGAGGAGTGGGGAACTCTCTCCAGCTAGCTCTGGGATTTGAATTATATACACACAGCATGTTTCCTTCTAAATGTTAAGGATGGATTTGGTGAATTTTAGTGCTCATACTGGTACAAGTGAGACAGACTGATGGTCTTAGCAGGAGTTAGGCATAATACAGGCAGGTGCTGCACAAGTTTCTGCCAGTTCTCCTCAATCATGATCTTCCAGACCCCTTGCTATTCTAAATGCTGGCCACTCATAGCGTTACCAATACTGCTCAGTCCTAATTCTTCCATCCCTGGAATTTCAGTCACTGGCCCCCATATAGCTCTGCCCCTGTGCTTCCATCGTGGTCATCAGCATCATTATTGCGGTCATGGACCTCCCCATCCCAACAGTTTTTTTCAATTCACCTCAGTACTGTCCTGCAACACCCCTTGCTATTCTATCCCTCTAGCCATCCCCATATCTCTGTTCTAATCTGAGAAATCCATTATCTCAGCCCAAGCCACCAGACATATCTCACTTCAAACCTGTCCTACCACACACCCTTTATTACAAGCCCGATGCCCAACCGAGAAGAGAGAACTAAGCCTGGCTGAGTATAGTGGGTTTGTGATATAGGCAGTCACCCACTAGCGACTTGGATGGGAGTGTAAAAGGTTCGTGCCGGGGCTCGACCCTTCAGGACAGGAGGGGAGCCACACCGGCTCACTACACACGGAAGAAACAGTTAGTTATCTCAGGGCTCAGGCCCTCTGGTGCAGGGGCTGAGTACCACAGTCACAGAGCCCAGGCCCTCTGGAGCAGGGGCTGGGCAAGCAAGCCATTCAGGAGCCCAGGCCCTCTGGAGCAGGGGCTGGGCAGCAAGCAGTTAAGTAGCTCTGGCCCTGGGTCAGGGCGGAGCACAAACAGCAATTAGCTCAGGCCCTCTGGAGCAGGGGCTGAGCAGATAAGCAGTCTAGTAGCTCAGGCCCTCTGGGGCAGGGGCTGAGCAGGTAGGCAGTTTAGGAGCTCTGGCCCTGGTTCAGGGCGGAGCACAAACAGCCAGTTGGCCCAGGCAGGTAAGGGGCTCAGGTTCCTACCTGAGCGTTGGGTGAGGGGGAAGCCTGCCACCCGTGTGTAGGGGTGGCAGGGGGGGACACAGGCCCACCCGCTCCACTGTGTCCCAGCCCGGGGCCCTATCAGCAGCAGTTCGTCTGCTGCTGGGTCAGTGGGGATCCTGACCGCAACACACTGACATGGGTTCACATGCGTCTACAGCCTGACCAGGGTCGGCTATCCCCGGGCTACTTCCAGTTTCCCCCTCAGGGCCTACCTCGTCCGTGGCATCGGGCTCGGTCCAGTCCATCAGCGCGGGCTCCTCTCGGCCGGGGCTTGGTGGAAGGTCTGGCAGCTCCGTAGGGAAATCCGGCCAATGGTTCTCGGGCGGCTCCTCCGGGTAACAGCAGGGCCGCAGGGGTTCTGGTGGGGCCTCCCCTTCGGGGTTGCTGAGGGGGAGTTCCAAGGGCCCCTCCGAACGACGGGAGCGGACGGGCTCCGGCGGCTCCTCCTCGTAGTGAGCTCGGGGCAGCTCCGGCCAGCTGGGGCGCCCGCCTTGGGCCTCAGAGGTATCCTGGCGGGGAGCTCCCGGCCGCACGTCTGCTCCCTGCGGTGGCCGGGCCCTGACTGAGCTCGGGCGGCCGGCCTTTATACTTCCTGTCCCCCCCCGTGACTTCTGGGGGGCGGGGACAGGCGGCGGTGGCTCAGCCCACTCGGGTGTCTGCAATGGTGCTCCCTCTTCAGGACAGGAGGGGAGCCACACCGACTCACTACAGGGAGCATTATCTTGTATATGGTGTTGGTTATGCGATAGGAGAGCAAGATCATCTGCGAAATCCAGGTCTTCAAGGGATGAGAAGGGTGTCCATTTAATGCTTCTTGGCATGTCTTCTGTTGTACGCTGCATTACCCAGTCGATGGCAATGTTGAAGAGGATTGCAGACATGACACACCCCTAATGTACTCCTGTTTTGACTTCAAAACTGAGCTCACTGTGATCAGCACTGCATGTAAAGTTGAAATAAAAGCTTTTGATGATGTTGATTATATGGAGAGGGATTCCATATGCCCGCAGAATGTGCCATAGACTGGTCCTGTCAATGCTATCAAAAGCCTTCTCAAAGTCTATGAAGTTTATGTAGCGTTGCTGTTGCCATTCTAAGCACTGTTCTATTATGTTTCGTAGAGTGAAGATCTGGTCTGTGCATCTATGCCCTTTCCGAAAACTGTCTTGCTCTTTTCTGAGAATGCTATCAACTGCCTCTGATATACGCTGGACTATGATCTTACACAATACGTTGCTTGGCACAGATAAAAGTGTGATACCAAGCCAGTTATTACAATGACTGAGAGTTCCTTTCTTTGGTATCTTCACTATAACCCCATTGGTCCACTCATCTGGCACTTTTCCCCTTTCCCAGACTGATGTAAATAGAGGGGCCAGGATAGAGCCTCATGTTATGCAGAAGCTGGTGAGACCTATAGCCTTCAGCTGTAAAAGGCTAGTGCATTAACTCCTGGAAAACTCTGCCATTGCACTTAGCCTAAAATCCATCCTCTTAAATAGATGCTGGTCAACAGGGCTGACAAACGGGCCGCCTTTCATCAGCAGTACGAACTTGAGAAAGGGGGAGGGAGATGAATTTTCAAACCTATTGTCTGTTTAATACAGAAAGAACAAATGACATCACTTCTCGGCTCTCTATGAGCTGAGGGGTGAAAACATTATCTTCTATCTGTCGTATTTGTAGGGCGTCCATCACGATAGTATCTAAATACTATCATCTAGGTGCCAATGTGCTACTATTTCTTCATATTTCTCCATCAAATCTTACCGACCTACAGAACAGAATCGTCAGCAGAATTGAAAATAGGGCAATGAACTTAGACATTTCTCTTTCTTCCCAGATTTGCTTGTAGGATCTTCTATATACTATTTTTTCACTCTTTTAACTCCCTCACCCATGTACCTTTGTCTTGCAGCTAACATGCTCTCAGCCAAGAAGGTCTGCATGGGTGTCTCCTTAGAATTATCAACACCAATTTGAAATGGGTCATAGAAATACCTGTTGAGTGACAATTTCTTTCCCATTCTAGAAGTTTAATATGCTAGCTCCAAAGCTACTCCTGCTGGCCAGGATTGGGAACTGGACATGTTTCTTTCACATGGTATTGTGGGTATTAAACTGGGAGTTGGGAAAAAACCCTTCAGGTCTCTTCTCCCTGACTTCAGGGTGACACAGTGATGTTGATCTCCTGGAAAGTCATGTAGAAATGGGCCTGAGTTAAAAAGATCAGATCTGGATCTGAACGCTTTCCAAGCTCAAGGGTTTTAGATCTAGGGGTTTGTTGCTGGCCTGTCTCTAAGTAAATGGGCACAAATGTGTTAATCTTTCCAAAGTTCAACATACTTGTCAATAAGCTCAGTTATGAGGAGATGTAGAATATTCAACATGCACCCAGTCATTCTTTGCTTCACATACACCAGACACGTACATGAAATCAAAGCCACATAACAACTGGAGAGAAACTGAAACAGAGAAGAGAAAATTGTGAGGGAATGACGGGTAACAAACCCACGTCCATAGGCAGTCCTCAGACTGCAGCACCACCCAGCAGCTTGCTGGGACCAACAGGGAGTGTGAGCTGGTGGACCCTAGCTCACCAGTGGTACCTCCTACGAAGCTCCTGGTTGGAGGAGACATCCAGCCTCTTCAAATGCCTCAGAGTCATTACTTAAGCCAAGAGGCACAGGAAATTGTCTGAGCAACTAGGTCATCCTCCTTGATAAACCTGCAGAAAACCAGGAAGCCTTCCTGTCTTTTCACCATTCCTTGCCTGCTGACTATCTGCTCCTCCATCACCAATTTCCCTTCCTCAGGATGTCCCCGCATCCTTCATCTGCAGCAGTAAATGGGAGACTCTGTTTGGGATATAGCCTCCTTTGTGGCTGACCAGGCCAAAACTCACCCAAAATGGTTTGGACTGGCTATGTTGAAATGTACACAGTAGATTTTAACAGGACAGAGAACGATTCCTTCAATAGACTCTGGATACAACCACCAGGGAGAAGCCAGGGCTATAATTTTTGTGCCCTATTGGAATGATATCTAGATATGCTTGGTATCTTGATATCTGGTATCAATGGGGATTTAAATACAGAGGGAAAGCAGATCAAGAATAGATAGGAAAGAATTGTAGAAAGAAAAGTATTTATTGCAAATAGTGTGACACTGCCATATAAGACCATGAACAGGGCATGTTTTATAACTCCTAAATTCCGGCTTGTCCCAAGAGGTGGATAACATCCAAACCACCAAATAGGGAGGGTTAGGCAGTTAGCACAGTGTTCATGTGACAATGCAGGCACTTCAGGCTTTTGTGATTGGTACTTCTGTGCTGGTCCGCAGTGTATGTTCAGCTTGAGTCCCTTTCCTCTGCCTATATTAGAACCTACAATGAATCTTGTGCTGCTGCAAACCCCATGCATCGCTGAATATAAGCAGCTGGTACAACCAAGTTCTTAACCTAGTTAACTGGTGCAGTTCCCTGAAATGGTTGAGAATTAGCATGACTGCAAATAACCTGGCCCAAGAATCCTTTTCCTTTACAAAGAAACATGCTTTACAGCACTGTGTAACCAAGAGACCCCCAGGATAGGGGGAAATCAAAAGCTTCAGGAAATTCAATGGAAGGCCACAGAATGCTCTCCTGAAATGTACACACTTTCTCTGTGTACCAAACTCTCAGATTATGCAGCACCAACTCTTTTATATGAGAAACTGTTGAAAGAATATAACCACCAGCAGACGGAGAATGTTTTCCATTTATCCAAAGAAACAACATTAATTGGAGCTGTTAAAAGACAAGAAACCTGTTAAAAGAAATTTTTAAAAAAGGATTTCCTGCCTAGCAGACGCTACAATCTCATTTTGGAAAATAAGTGGCTGTGAAAGGGATGTGGCTATTCAAAGAATAAACACTGTGTGCTACTGGGCCCTCAAAGGGTTTGTTTGACTGAGGGGGAACAGTTCTCTCTCTCTTTAACCTGATCCCACAGGTCTATTTCTTCAAACTCTCCGAAATGGAGATCAGGCTGGAGATGAATATGAGTTTTCTCTGCCAGTAATTCCAAGCATAGACTGCATGCAAAATGTTCATTTAAAATGTGTAAATGACAGGGAAATAGTCACGGGGGAACTTGACTTAAGAGGTCGGTTCACAGCTTGTGATTTAATGATCACACATCACTGTAGCCTCACATTGCTTTGTTGCTGTGTGTGAGTGAGAGACAGAAACAGACAGACCAAAGGACAGACTGATGGTCAGATGAAGAGACAGAGGGGACACACTACCCCTTGGGGTGAGATATTGAATGCGATTTATTTTCCTCAATGTGCAGAACATGGCAAAGCTAGGAGTCCCTTATTCAATGCTCCGAAAAGCAGAAATAGGTCATTATTTCAGCCCCAGGGGTGATGCACACTCTTTATAGCATATCTGTGGCATTACTGTCAAAGCCACATGTACTTTGTGGGAAGCTATCTCTGCAGGACACCCTGTATCTGCAGGACACCCTGACTGCAGAACTGTGCTCAAGGCTAACTTTTCACTTTATAAAAAAGTTACATTTCAAGCCCTCATAGCTGGGAAGATAACCTTGAAAACAGGAACCAAATGTAAACAGATGCAGTGGTGTCTTCTTAAGTCAGCAGATAACCTGAAACAATGCCTCTGAGAGAGGTGAAATGGTGGTTGCTGTAGGGTGCCCTGAAATGCCAGATGAGCCTGCAAGGCATTTCTCACCTTCTCAGGTATCCTGTCTGTGCTCACCCTTAGAGCTTTATCCAGGACTTGGGGATGTTCCTGAGTGGGCAGAGTGGCTGTTCATTTAGCTCTGTGGAACTAATCAGAGTCCTGTGGGAGCAAGAGCAGTTAAAAGAACCACTTTTTATTCCTGTTACCCAGCTCACTACACAGCTCTCATCCCTTCTCCTGACAAAGTAACCATTCTGTAAATCTTCTCCAAACACGGAGAGGTGCGTGGGGAAGGGGAACCAAGAAGCTGAAATCCTGTTTCATGGAATGCTTAGTGCAAAGGAGAGACTGCACTGATTGAGGTACTTGGCGTGTCTATCGATAGCCCCTTTCCAATCCGTGATCTCAAAGCACTCAAGATGGTCCAGCAGTAATGACCCTCTTTGCACTTCATGGGGAATAAATTCTAATGGAGAGCTGATGGTGTCTCCCCTACTAGGGCCCTCTTGGGGATGCTTGCTATGGAAGGGATCCTTCTTTGCTCCCAGTGGGCACTCCATGGGAATCCTGTGAGCAGGAATCACTGCAAAGAGGTGTTCATTCATTGTACTGCCAGGCTGCCTGGACACCCCCTTTCACCAGCTAGCACAGCCTACATTGGGGCTACACTGGCCTTCTACATTCCCCTGCCTGTTCCCCCAGTGCAAGGAAGTTTGTGGCCAGTTTCCACTGTAACCTCCTCCCTTAGCGGAGTTGCTGTCCCCACAGACCTCTGCTACACTCTGTGCCAGCAAAATCTGATATAGACCTGGCTGTTAATTAAAACCCATGTGAGTTAAGTGAGAGATACTGAGAACAATTCACCCACCACTGAAATGCAGCCATCTCCCCAGTGGAACATAGCACCTGTATAACAATGCAGGCTGCTGGTGCACCAAGACCACTGCCCATCGTGATGGCCATTGTTTCCTTTCCTTTCCCTGTCTGTCTGTATCCATCTGTTGTCTCTTGTCTTATACTTAAATTGTAAGCTCCTCGGGGCAAGGGCCATCTTTTGTTCTATGTTAGTACAACACATACCACAGTGGGGTCCTGGTCCTTGACTGGGGATCCTAAGCAACATGGTATGTAATTAATAGATTATAATAACAATAATTAATAATAATAATTAATAATGATAATAATAATGATATTATATTTTAGATAAAATGAATAATACAGAACCCAGTGGGAATTGCAAAGAGAACATAGGCAGACAGAACGTAATTACCTCAGCTGGAATTTGGCCAGGACCCATATTTTTACTTTAACAGAAAGTGACACAGGATCTGTAATGACTGCAAGTGATAAGAGCCTCATTTTTTACATCTGGTTGAAAAAATAGTACTTCGAGCAGCCTGGTGCCTCCTAACCCTATGCTTGGAGTGGAGAACAATACATACTGAATCATCAGCCTCACTTCCTGCACCACCAGAGTGTGTCAGGGGAGGCGTCCTGTCCAACAACTGACCGTGGTCAATCATGGTTAGGTTATAGACCTAACATGATCAGAAAACAAGGTACGCTGCCTGCAGACTGAAATATGAGCATTTAAGAGACAGTCTGAGCCCTCCAAGCAGTAATCCCCTTCCCTCCCAACACATTCTCTAGCTCCTCCATTTTGAGCCATAACATAGGTTTGATTGAAGATATCTGGGATCTATATTCAATTTCTATGCCAGCAGAGGCTGCTGAAAGGACAGACCCCATTCAGTTCAGCTGCATGCTGAATGTTAGATCCCATGTGGCTTTTGTGGACCTTGTTCAGAGTTTTGGCTATTTCCTTCCTGTCCCACATCAGCGAGCTGCTCTTCTGAAACACCTGCACCAAATTAACCTACATGTCCTAGTTACTGAGCCAGATTTGTCTCCACACCAAGAAAGAAGCCAGTGGAAGATTCACTGCAGAACAACCTGAAAGCAGGGTGAAGTTCTGCTCTCAGTTACTTCCATCCCAGACAAGTTCAAAACACCAGATCTGTCCAGAAACCAGGACCCATTTGTGGCAGCATCATAAAGTCCCCTATGAAGGAAGTTAAAACAACACCATGGTGTGAGACAAGGAAAGAAGTGTGAGTCCTGCCTCTGCTTTACAATCTCTTTCCTGATGCTATAAATAACTGCAGTGAGTGCCACTTCAAAGGGAAGGGGTAGCTGATGAGAGGTGCTTTGGGGACTGATGGGGATGGGGGCGTCGCAAGGTCTGATCCCACCCAGAAACTTTGCATAAATAAATAAATCATTGCACAGAGAAAGAGAGAGAGGGAGAGCAGAGGAGGTTACTTTGGGAAGCAGTACAGCTTGCTCATCCGATCCGTGTAGTTCAGAGAGAGTGTGTCATGTTACAGAGAAGCCAGGATCAGCCACAGTGCAACTCCAAAGCAGTTGAGAATTACCTCTCTCTAATGGGGACTTTCATGTGCAATCTCTTAACCACTCTGCTAAGGAACTGAAACTGACAAACCTAGAGGGAGAGGAAAAGAACAACAAACAAAAAAGACTGAAAGACACAAACTGATCTGATTATTTTCCCCAAAACTTTTCTGGAGTTGGATCCTTTCTTTTTTTAAATCACTTTTTCCCCTTTTTATCCGTACAATTTTGTTGTTGTTGTTGTTATAATTTCTATTATTCAGTGGCATTGGGATTCCCTCGGACGCTGCTCTTCCATGAATTCTGGATTGTTCTTCTTGGAGTGGGATTGAAACTTTATTTATTCTATTTATTTATTTATTGTTTCTCAGGAGAGGGAGGGAATGTTGGAGGAGAAGGGCTGGAAAGGTGCTAGCAATGGTGCCTTCGACAGGGGGTGCATTGCTCCCCCCAGGACAGGGGATGGAGAAAGATGCTGCAGGTTTCCTCTACTGCTGGGCTCTGGGCTTCCTGGGGTGTCTTTGATTTCTCTGGTGCTGAGCCTCCTGCTATACTTTAGGACATCAGACCTGCAATCCAGGGTTTCACATTTGGAAGCAGACAGATGCACTCAGCTCCCTGCCTGGCTCTCTGCAGACCAAATGGAGACAGCTATTTTGGGAAGAGTTGACCAACTGCTTGATGAGGTCTGTGTGCTTTCATTTTCATATAAATATATATTTTAGCCTTTTCTATTTTGCTTAAAGAATTTTCTAAGCAAATGATACAGCCGAGTGCCTGTTAACTCATTAAGATATGAATCCCCTCAGATCGCTCCCCTTTAGCCCTCCTTCTTTATAAGCAGCTCAGATTTTGCTTCTGTCTGACAAAGTCTATGATTTGTCTGAGCTTTCACGGTTTTAAAATTAGAGGGTTTTGTTTCTTTTCCCCAAGAAAGGGCCCCTTTATAGCATCAGTTTTTAGCTTCAGTCTGGTAATGAGGGGTTTTCGATTCACATGAGATGACAGAATACCAGTAGGGATAGGTACACAGGGTGCAATTCAGAGACCAGATTTAAACATCACATTAACAGTTTAAAACAAATAGAAAAATTCATCACCAGCTGAACTGAACATGCCTGGGAACAGCCTGGTGATAGTAGCAAAGGTACCCATACTGTGACAGGTAAACTGGGAAAAGCAGCGGGCAGAGACAGGTAAATATGATGATGAGCTGATTCCTAGATGCTTTGTTTCAAAGCAGTTTGGAAGAAATTCCCCTTTATTTCAATCCAAACTACTTTTACAGTAGTTTGGAAAATAAAAAGACAAATATTGCTAGAGTCCTTCTAGGTATTAACAGAAGTTCATACTCCCGAGCTCTTCTCTGGCTTAAGCACTTAGGGCCTGATCCAAACACTACTAAAGTCAATGAGAGTCTGTCTGTGGAGTCCATTGGGCTGTGGATCAGATTCTTAGATACTACCGTGATAGCTCCTGTCAAAAAAACTTAGACAGACAGACCAATAGATTAATGAGTCATATTGTGCATCTGAAAGCTCAGAGATAAACCCCTCCAACCCTGAAAGATCTCCCATTTCATCATTGTAATGTACCCACTTCATGTTTCTAATCATACAATTATAGATATGTAGGGCTGGAAGTCATTTAATCCAGCCCCCTGCACTGAGGCAGGACCAAGTCTACCTAGACCACCCCTGACAAGTGTTTGTCCAACAGTTCTTAAAAACCTCCAGTGACGGAGATTCCACAACCTCCCTTGGAAGCCAATTCCAGAGTTTAACAATCCCTATAGTTAGAACATTTTTCCTAATATCTATCTTCAATCTCCTTTGTTGCAGATTAAGCCCATTACTTCTTTTCCTACCTTTAGTGGACATACAGAATAATATATCACTGTCCTCTTTAAAGCAGCCCTTAATGTATATGACTGTTATCAGGTCCTCCTTCAGTCTTCTTTTCTCATGACTAAACATGCCAAGTTTTTTTAACCTTCTTCATAGCTCAGGTTTTCTAAGCCTTTTATCATGTTTGTAGCTCTCCTCTGGACTCTTTCTAATATGTCTACATCTTTCCTATAGTGTGGTGCCAAGAACTGGACACAGCACTCCAGCTGAGACCTCACCAGTGCCCAGTAGAGCATGACAGTTAGTCTTACATAGGACACTCCTGTTAATACAATGCATTTGTTCTTCTCAATTGTTGTTGATGGCCAACTTTTAAAATCCTGTACAGCTTGTGGGTTTTGCTGTGGTTCTGACAAGTGCTAGAAGTTAGATGGGTGCTCACTTGTCCAAACCGGTCAAAGATGCCGAACTTTGGTGTGCACTGACTCAAACGATCAGGGAGGATATTCTGTGATACCCAGAGAGATCTGCGGGGGGATGGAGAGGAGAAGGAGGGAGCACGCTAGGTCTTTTTTTTCTCTTTCACTGTGCAAACCACTCCAGCTTTTGCTCAGGTCAGAAGTATCACAGATTCATATAAATGTGGGGTATGGAAAGGACTGGTGTCAGACCCATTAGCTTATAAAAATGGAGCTAGTTTCTGCAGCCCACTGTGCTCCATTATTTCATTCACATATTGCAATATTAGGAAACTAGTCAAGGAACAAAGTAATAAAACCATTGAGAGCTGCATTCCCCTGGAACACCAGCAAACAATGAATAAGAGCAGCACCGTGACTCTGCCATTGTCTCATCATACTCTGAGAGAGGATTTTTGGCACAGGTTAAAATAATGGGGGGTTCTGGATAAAATATCGCTGTACTGCATGTAATGACTCTGAGTGCTTGATATCTGTGGATGGTTCTTTGACAGCCTGATTAGCTTGCAGATGAGCTCTTTAATAGCTAACATTGATATGGCACTGCTGTGAGGAAGCTCACACCGCTGAACTCCTAGCTGGGATTGGCAGGGCACAACCCTACAAGCCCACACTGCTGGAGTCCTAGTAATGCACTTCTGTGAAGTAGATCACATTGCTAAAGTCCTACTGACCTATGTGGGGCACTGCCATGAAGAGGCTCACACACTGTTCACTTCCCAGCTGACCCTGGGAGAATGGGAATATGAAGGACGTCCCTATCGCTGGAGTCCCTGCTGGTATTGACAGGACACTGGTGTAAGGAAGCTGGCATACCAGACAGCACTGCTAGGACATTGCCCTGCGAAAGCTTCAAAATTATAACAGAACTCAATGAAAGAAGTTAGGTTCTCTAAGAGAAAATGAATCTGATTCTCCTGTTACACCAGATTTACACTGTTGTGACTGCATCTACTTCAATGGAGTTATTCCTGATTTACACCCGTGTCCGTGAGAGGAGAATCAAACCCAGTAAACTATATGTTTTTTCTTCTAATAGCTAGTTCAACACTTTAGCGACACAAGTCCCCAGGAAGGATGTCAAAAGACAAGAAGGAAAGAGACAGAGCAAAAGCATAGAGGAGACAGGTAAAGGAGAGTAGAAAGGGAGACTGAGAAAGGAGATTGAAAGGGAGGGAGAACAAGAATGGGAAAAGCAAGAGAGGGAGACAGAAACTGGTGGAATATGAGAGAAAGAGTCTGGGAGATCACTTTAGAGGAAGGGTGAGCAAGGAAGCATATTCATCCCCTTCTCTTTCAGAGCGTCAGGCCTCTTACGGCCACATCCTCCTGGACAAACTACACTCTCCCTCGATGTTTTGACCTTAATGAGTTATACAGCTGCCAGTTTCATAGAATTCAGCACAAAATAATGTTTTTAAAAAAATCCCCAGACTTCCAAAGCTATGGAATCCGTCCTAATTGGGGGAGGGGGGAATTGCTGGGGTAAGGAGAAGGACATGGAGTGAAGCAGCCCGGCATCCTCCTTTCAATTGTGTCAGGGGGTGAGGCTGGGGGGACACCTGTATTTGTGGACTGGGGATTTTGTGAGTGTGTATGTACATGTATTGGGCTTGGATTCACATGCATGTGGCTGTGTGTTCTCTGTGTGTGGATGTAAAGTCGATGTATGTATGAGAACTGTTACGGCATGTGTTTGTGTGTTTATTATGAATGTGCAGTTTGTGTGGTGCATGTATGCAAGTGTGTTGTAAATGGACGTGTGGTGAGGTGTTTATATGGGTGAGCGTATGCTTGAGAGTGGATTGTGATTGTGTGTCATTGTATGTTTCCCTGTGCGTGTTCAAGCTGAGTTACCACCACATACCTTTATGGGGGAAGCACATTGTGAAGACTAAGGGCCCAGTACTCACCTGGGCTCTGGTGGCATAAAGGGGATACCAATGGCACTCTGGGACTAGTCCTTTGTAAGCAGGTTTCTCAGCTAGCTTATATCTGCCAGAATGGCCCCACACTGCCATCCCCACAAGGAGTAAGAGGTGTGCCAGGGCAGGCAGGGAAAAATAGAAGGTGAGGGTGTGGTTGGACCATGCTGGACTCTGGCTGCTCTTGCCTGGGGTTGGTCCAGGTGTTCTTGCCTGGGGGCAGCCAGTGCAGTCATAGTGTAAGTTCTAGCTTGCACCAGGGGCATGAAAGAGTCCCAGCTTCCCTGAAAACATGGGGATGTGAAGGAGGTTGGTAGCCACATGTCCCCCCATCCACACCCCGTTCCTCCGTGAAGAGCAGGAATGGAGCAACAGAGAATTGGTGCCTAAATACATAAGTGATCTGGCAAGATTCTCACTCACACAGAGAACATTTGTGCCGCTTACACCCAGGTGAAGGACCCGTTCCTGCTTCCCATGGAGAGTGAGGAATCACCTGGAGAAACACATCCAGCACAACAGAAAGCCACTCTCATCCATTTCAATTTCCTCTTCTTCCCAGGAGCTGTATCCACAAGCTATTCCATGTGAGCATCTACCTCCAGTTCAGGTTGTTCCAGTGCTGCCCACTCTCACATTTCTATCCTAAATCTTGTGATATTTGTTGTCTTTGTAAAGCCACAGCTCCTGGGGTCAGGGCATTACATGAGAATCTCAGCTTTCGTTTTTTTTAAATGTAAGTTTCTAGCTGTCATAGTTGCAGAGAAAAGCTCGAGAGACTCAGGAACCAGAAGGCAAATAAAAAGAAATCAAAACTTATCATTTTTTAAAATCTTGTGTTTTTTAATCAAATCTCATGATTTTTTTTTAACCTAACTCTCATACTTAGTGTTGGCTACACTGCTGTTCCTCCCTTCAGTCCAATAGAATTAACAGACTGGTGGGCAGTCCTCTACAGAGCCAGTCTGACTAGTGCAGACTTCATTAGCTACTGTCAAAACTTCTCACTATGGTCATGTGTAGTAAATACGGGGCTGGAATTTTCTGCCAGCCAGGAATGGATTCTATGTCTTTCCCTGAAAAAGTCTGCGCCGACTAGGACTGATATGGATGTTTCTGAGAAAACTTTGGCTGCAGGCTAGAATTCCTCTGTATTTATGGTGCATGAGAAAAATCAAATAAAAAGTGCAAATAAACTGTACAGTTGGCACTGAAAGCCGAGGCAGTGATTTGAAAAGAGGCAAACGAAGCATTTCCCCATGCTGGTGAACATGTGGCCTTGTCTCTTCTTGCCAAAAGCTCAGTAGGATGGAGCACAGGGTGTTCTCAGGGCTACCTGCTCACAATACATGAAGAAGTGGTGAATTTCCAGAGTTGGGAATTCATCTTTTTTACATAATTTAAAAACAATCATCATCCTGAAAACTCCCAGGAAACAGAGAGTTGACTTTACTGCCACTCTGCACCTGTACAAAATACAACTCAGCCATGTATCCAATGTCACGGAGTCCATTTGTCACCTTTTAAAAGAGATGTTGGGGCTGTGTTGGAGGAAGGGAGACTGGATCAGTGCTCTTTTCTATGTGTCGGTATAGACTTCAAATTTTCTCAGCCTTGGGGAAGGTGCTCAGAAGTGGAACTCCTGGTATATTTTCCTTCTCTGTTCCCATCTGAAGATTTTCTCTCATTTCATTTAAGTGGTTCAGGGAACTAAACCTCATGATTCTTGCTATCTAATGGTCAGCGAGTGCCAAGCTGCAGTGCCTTTAGTACTATGTGCTACCTTCCCCTGGCTCTCCAACTCAGCATTGCCAATCCCCTACATTCAAAAATCATGAGAAAGGTCCCAAAATCATGAGATTGCCTTAAAATCATGAAATTTTACAAAATAAGTTTTGGTTTCTACTTATTTGCCTTTTGGTTCTTGAGTTTGTAGAGCTCACTATTGAAGGCGTTTCTTTGCAACCAAGGGGGCTAGACACATTTAAAAAAATGAATGTGAGAGTCTCACATGCTCAGGTAACATGCTCCAGGAGGTGGGGCTATAAGAACACCAAATACCATGAGACTTGAGATAAAATCACACGAGCTATTAGCGATGCTACTAGTCTTTGAACTCTTCTGATTGGCTACAATTCTCTAGAATCTGTTTCCTTTAGCAGTTGGGGGTGGAGCAGGAAATGATTTTACCCCCCTCATGAACCAAAACAACTGCAGCTGCTCAAGACCTCTAATCCAGTGCTTCCCAAATGTTTGACTAAGGTGACGCATCAGCTGCATTTGGCCTTTTTTTTTTGTGACCCAACATTACATATATGCACCTTCCCCCCGGCACCACAGCCCTAATCCCGGCCAGTGTGGAGGGGACACCCAGGGGCGTGGCATGGGGTTGGACAGTGAGTCTGCCCTGCACTTACCTGTACTCACTCACTCATGACAGAGGAGAGGAGAGGCCAAATCTGAGTGTGTGGCATTCTGACCTGGCGCATGAGGGTGCAGCACCTCTAAGGTATGGTCCAGCCACCCCTCCTGAAGTGACAGCTGGGCCAACCCTGAGGGGTGCTGCAGCCCTGTGTGCCAGGTCACAATGCCCGGAACAGTGAGCTAGGCCCAGCCCTATGGGACAGGAGTCACCGCTGTGTAGTGGGCTCACTCTCCAACCCTCCATACCCTCCCCGGGGCCTCCTCTCAGCACTGGGGCAGGAGAAGTATGTTTGCCTAGACCAGAGCCCAGTGATGGGTTAATCCAGCACTGTACATGACGGCCCATCTAGACCCTTTCCGCAACTCACTTCTAGGTCGGGACCCACTGTTTGGGAAACACTGCTCTAGTTTACCCCCTCCCAAGTACCGCTCCCTGTTTCCCCTAAGCTAGGACACATCCCAACCAGGCACTCACTTGGAATGGAAGAATGGAAGACTCCTATTAACTTCAACTGGATTTGGATAAAGCCCTATAAGTTAGTTAGCAGTAAGCTGCCATCTATTATCACCTTCAAGGAAACTCACTGCCAGCTTCATTTGCTATTTCCAACATGTATTTCAGATAGACTTTTTTATTCTATTTGCCCATTCCCAGACACTACATCTTGCCTTCTGCTCACAGCTACCGTGGCACATAGTGATGGGTGGTCCCATAACTATAAGCACAGTAGTTGCCAGATAACCACAGACAAACAGGACCAAGAGTAGAACTTGCAGCCTGTAGCTGCAAACACACAGGGCACTAACCAGAGCATGAGAACTGCAATTCCAGAAACTCAGGACAAGTTTGTAACCAATTACACCTCTACCCCGATATAACGCGACCCAATATAACACGAATTCGGATATAACGCAGCAAAGCAGTGCTCCGGGGGGGCAGGGCTGCGCACTCCAGCGGATCAAAGCAAGTTCGATATAACGCAGTTTCACCTATAACGCGGTAAGATTTTTTGGCTCCTGAGGACAGCGTTATATCGGGGTAGAGGTGTAGTTGTATAAACAGAAAAAGTGCAGCCAGGAATGTGGATTTTTAAGTGACTTTAAAGAAGTAACTTGGGCAAATGGTATCATGATCCTAATATCAAACCTAACCTTGGAAAAAACAGACAGGGTGTCACAGTGGTAAAAAGACCTGAGCCGTGCCTACCTCTAGCACTTCCATCTTTGTTACCGTGAATGCAGCTGCACAGGGGTCTGATTTTGGACAGTGTGGATACACCTCTCAGGCATGTAATAACAGACTCCAGTCCCACTTAACAATTTGGTGTCAACGGATTTACAGACATCTCGGACTAGATCCTAGAGCTAGTGGGAAAATAGATCTTATTTTGGAGAGGAAATTTCAAATAAAATGAAAATGTATAATTTCCACGTGCATTTTTTCACTGATTAGTTTCGAGTTGATGAAAATCAACAGCCCTCCCCAGGAAAAATCAGTTTTCTATTTTCAAACCCTCACAAAAAAATACAACAACATTGGAAATTTTCTCATAGAAATTTCTGCTTAATGAAAAAGCCATGTTTTGTAAATAAACAAACATATAAATGGTTTTGACCCACTGTACTGTCAGTTTTTTTAACAGCTGAACAATTACTAAAAGCATATCCAGGACTGTCAAATAGTTATCCAGGACTTTTCCAGTAGTTACATTTTATATAGATTCAAACATTTTACGGGGTTTAAAATATCAAATGGGTTACATCAATATTCATTGTTTAATTCTTTGGATACAAATTTCAAAAAAGCCAAGTTATTTCTCTTATAAAAAACTGGTAACTTTGCTGCTCATGATGAAGGACAGAGAACATCAGTTGTAGCATGGGAAAATCGTTTATAGATCCCCAATACATCTTAGTCTAATCTGCCACACTCCCTCATGTTCTGGGTCTTGACCTTTTTGGAGCAGAAATTACTTGTTGTATTTAGTTGAATAGTGGTTTTGTGATATAGAGAAATGAAAGTGAAGATGAAAGCAGTAAAATTACTTTCATTAGTGACCTAAACTAGGAATTGAACTTAGGTCTCCTGAAGCCATGTGTTTTTCTGTTAGTAGTCAATATTGGTCTAGTATATTATGCATGGAATTGAAATCCAGCAACTCCTAAATTCTAATTCCACAGCACAAAAACACAAAGCCCCTGCTACCTATCCCTGAAGTTCCAGTGGATCTCAGAGGATCCGTGCAGTCTAGAGGCCAGTCTGGCTACTTCTTCCATGGGTTCAAACCACAGTGGAAGAATTTGAAGGAAACTCCACAATGGGAACTTTGCAGAGCTTTCCTCTGGGAAAAAAGGGGCAAGCCTTCTATCAGCACCCTTTATAAATTCTTAGATTTTAAGCTCTCCCAGCCATTTCTAACTATCTGTTTATAATTTTGTTTTTAAACTCCAGGGAAACATATGGTGCTATCACAGTGATCTTATAGATGATTTTAACTGTACTGTACATTAGGTACATTCCACTCTTCACACTCAGTGAATAAGGCTCTGGTGAGTCCTGTATTTCTGTTTCCAGAGTCTGGTGGGTCATCACTTCTTCTGCACAAAGTTCTACAGTAGCAAAGTAAATTGCTGATTAAATAAATGTTTATTTCCACTAGTTGTGTGTCACTGTCAATTTCTTTTGACAGCCTGGATGTCCTCTGCAATTTTGAGTGACAGATCCTTTTTACATTTTTAATATTTCTGTTCTATAAATAGTACATCAAAGAGCTGAGTTCCAGGCAGAGCATTAATCTTCACTAGTTAGAGAATGACTTGTCACAAAACACTCCTGTCCATGCAAATCATGCACTGTGACATCATCCCTTAACTCACAAAGATAAATGACATGCAGGGCCCAATTTCCAAATGTGGGAACCCTACTGAAATGTTGAAATTTTGTGTTTGGATGTTTAAATTGGCACTTGGATGAAAAGGGGAACATACATGTCCATTTGTTCCAATTTAAGATTCCATATAAAGCATATGAATCTCCTATTTGTGCCCATGTTTGAAATTTAGCTCAGAGTATTAAAAACCAAACTACAGCTGTGAACTTTAATTGCAGATGGGTCTGAGCCACAACATTTAGATTAGGATCCAGATCTCAACATTCCCAAAGTACAGAGGCATTCAGAGCTAGGTTTTTAGCTCCGGAGGGTATACATGTTATATATGAGGGAACCGGAATTTCCATTTTGAGGGAAATTCCATGATTTTGACATTTGTTTTCATTCTGAATCAGAATGAAAACAAAAAATCTAGGAATTTCCCATGAAATGAAATTTTAGGAAAAAATTCATTTTGGGTCAATTGAAATGTTTCCTTCTGATTTTGACTTTTAATTAATTATATTGCATTACCTTATATGATAAATTTTGAAATGAAAAGTAGTTCCATTTTGACTTTATCTAAACACTTTGTTTCAGTTTTCTTTTTTTAAATTAAATTATGTCAAAATCAGCATATTCCCATGGAAAATTTTTATTTCGATGAAATGTTCCATCAGAATGTTTTTGACCAGCACTACATAGTTATATGACATATACAGTACCTATTTTTGGACAGTTATCAATGTTGAGAGGAAAAGGCTCGGATGATATATTCTAGTTTCCCAGACCAAGATTTTCAAAAATAGCAGCCTAAAGTTAGGCTTCTGAGTCCATATTTAGACTCCTAAATAAGTGACATGATTTTCAAAAGTACTGATCACCGATCAGTTCCTGTTGACTTCTCAGTAAGGTCAGTAAGAGCTGCTGGGTGCTCAGCCCTTTTGAAAATCATGTCACCTATTTAGGAGCCTAAATATGGATATAACAGTCTAAAGTCAGACACTTATCTTTGAAACATTGGCCCAAGTTCTCAGAGATGTGGATAACAAGAGCAGGTGAATATGATAAACAATGATTCTTAAAAGTTAGCTGTGATTAGTGGGGAGTGTTGCCCTAAAACTCAGATAGATAGTTCTCTATTTAATGGATAGTCTTCTCAAATTATCAACACACCCACAGCTCCAGTCATGAACAAGATGCAGATAGCAAAGGGGTAAGTCATAAACTGCTTCTGAACAGAGACCCTGTGTGGCTCACCCAGCATCTCAGTAATGTATAACCAACCTAGATGGATTCATTTTTTCTCTTCTCAATCATGATAGGTGTATTAATAATACACTCATGAGTATACAATTAAAGCTGGTCAGAACATTTTCGACAAAATGAGTTTTCATTTTCAGAAAATGGTGTTTTGTAGAAACTAGCGTTTCACAGAAATGTATTGATGTTGATAGAAAGGTTTCTGAGATCCAGAGTGGACTGTCTTGTCAATTCCCAGAGAGAGAAAGACTTAAATCGAAAGCCTGACATGTTTGATCCAAAATGGGCATTTCAACACAGCTCTGTTTCACAGACATTGTCAAATGGTTTTCTTTTTGTTCCAATGGAATGGAAACACATTTCAAAACCCCAGAAGTTTTTATTAAATAGATTTGTCATTGCCCAACCAGCTCTATATGGAATGTTTCAAAGTTGCTGTCTTCTCTAGGATCATCTCTTTGGACAAAAATTACCAGTAGGCCAAGGAGCTGGCTCTTTGGGAGAGCAGGACCTGTCTCTATTTTTCATCTGCTACTTAGAGTTTTCTGTTGGGTTTGTGAGCATTACAGTCTTCACGTGGGCACATAGTCACCTCTTAATTCATCATTGTGGCTTTTTGCCAAAGGATCACTCTTGAAGGTTATTATGAAGTTTTATCTGCCTGCTTTCAATCAAGAGACATGTGGTATAAAGTTTAAGGTTGTGGACTAATTACCTGCCTTCAATACAGCACCAGGCATCTCTTTCTCATTGATTAGCTTCCTCCCACCCTACTTTTCAGACATGCTAAGGTTTGGGTTTCATCCCTGTTACTGATGCTTTTTTCCCTGTTTACTTTACAGAAATTAAAGTTCAACTTGCCGAGACATCGAGAAGTTCGAGATACCCACCAGAGGTGTAACTGCCCAGCAGGTAGGGATCTCAGAGGCCTTGGTACCTTAGAATGACTAATGAGCTCTTATTTATCCCATCTCACCTTGAAAGCTTTCCTAATGTACTGCAGTATTGGGTTATAATGATACATATAATATAATAAACCTGCATATGGAATGTATAAGTTCATACATACAGGTTTGGTTACTTATTCATTATATAAATAATAAATCTGTATGACAGAAACTCATGAGAACACCAATATCCACACACCCAATGTGTGCAATAAAATAGACAACCAAGTGTGTTCTTATGCTGTCTGTCTGCATGCCTCTGAGACAGTGACCTTTAAAACCCACGGAATTATACAGGTAGCTGAGGCATCTTGTAAAATTACAACCCTTGACGTATAGAAATAAGTCTATATTTTATGGCTTTGTTCAGTCATGCTTGTTTCCAATTCCAAAGGATTGTGTAAATACTTCCTCTGATGTAGTTTTAATACAATAGGTGAAAAAAAATTATGGAAAACCCATTCATGAGCTGAATTTTATTCCATCATCATGAGTCATGCAGTCTTCTTTGTCATCTTATAATAAAGTATACTAAGTACAGAGGAAATAGAGAGGTGGGGGGTTGTTTTATTTTTAAAGAACAATAGCACTGGTCTGTGATGGGAATGAACCAAAACCCAGTGTCCAAACACTCCTGAACTTTGGAACTTTATTACAGACCAGGCCCTTTTCCACAATGGTACAACAGGTTCAATTTATGTTTAGTTTAAAAGACAATTCAAATTAAACATAAATTAGATGGACTGGTCATTATCTCTCTTTATCTACGCTGTATAGCAGAGATGGGTGAAGCAGTTCAAATCAAATAGGAATCCCTCAGCCTAAATCTCTTTCCAAAACTCAGATTAAAATTTAGTTGAACCATTGTTGAGTTTCAAAAAAGTTCCACTAATTTTTCCTGTCATTAGCCTACAACTTCATGCATTGCTCGACCCCCACGTTATTGCCATGACTTGACATATAAGAGCTGAAATACCACAAGAAACAATTTTCTTATGATATTTCTGGAGCAGCCGAAAGCAGGGACCTTGGAATTTGAGTTCAGAATAGAAAAAAAATAGATTAATACATTATTAGGCCAGAATGGATCATTATGATCAACTACTCTGACCTCCTGTATAACACATGTCATAGAATGTCACCCAAGAATTCCTGCCTCAAGCCCATGAGGTCAGCTGAAGGTAGCTAAGACCCTTGTGAAGTGGTGACAGCAACAATGGCAGGCTTGTCATAGGATTTGGGTGGCTACTCATTCCATGCAGTTCTCAGTGTCTTCTGAAAAGATAGCCTTGATTCCAAGGAGAGATGAATATTTCTTAGACCTTAGAACTTAATTGAAGGTGGGGATGATGATTTCTCATTGCGCGTTGCACCGCTCTGTCCAAAGGCACAGATGCTCTTTGCAAAATTCCCTTCAGTCAGCCTCCTGATTCAATGGGTGAAATTTAGCCATGTTTCAAAACAGGTGGCCCAGCTGGCAGAGCCTTGGTTGACGCCAACCTGTGCATATGTGCTGCTTCAGTGTGGTCCATAATCCAGGTGGAGACCTTGGAAATCATTTCACCCTTGACATTTTTTTCTGATGCCTGAGATGTCTGAGGGCTAGACACAATCTGGAGTCCTAGACAGTGTGACCCTTGTGGGGAGTCTGAGGCTATCACAAGCATGGAAGAGAATCAATATGTTGCAAGCACTCGGTATAAGCCCCTTCCTCCCCAGCCAGCCCATTCCAAGGCCTGTAAACAAGCACACATAATCTCCCTTGCTGAAAATAAATGTTTATCAAAAGTGACATTTGAGTATAACCACAATTCCGAGTCCAACTTGTTGCATGGTACAGAAGGGAAAAGGAAATCAAATCCATTTGCTGAACTTCTCAGTACAGGATATAAAGGTCCTGGACAGTCAGAGAAGGGTCACACATACAGTAGGAGGGGTCCACAGCTCTAGGGCATGAGAGGTTTGTTTGTGAACTTAAACAATTTGAAGGCGGAGAGTAGGGAAGCAGAGAGGATGTATAAGTGTGTAACTATGTCTCAGTTATCTGGGTATTCATGATAAGAATAACAAGAATAGCACGGTCAGGAAAACAACAAGGTTTTTTTGGTTTTATATATAGAAAACAATAAGGAAATATATGTTTCCTAAAACTGGGAAGTTGATACTTCAAATCATTCATGCTTTGTTTGGGTGTGACCACCTATGAATGGAGTGTCATTGCTGGGTCACTGTGTTTTTAAAAAAACAAGGAGTCCGGTGGCACCTTAAAGACTAACAGATTTATTTGGGCATAAGCTTTCGTGGGTCAAAAACCCACGTCTTCAGATGTGTTTTTAAAGATTGTAGGACATAATAGCAAGTCTCTTAGTGCTCAAGGCATGTGCATTCAGGTTAACAGCACGAGCTTTGGTTATTTCAAACTAGATTCCTTGGATGAGATTAATATCCCATGAGCCCTTTCATGTTCCTGTAATCTGCCAGGCTTCTCTGGTACCAGACTGCCTGAAACAGGTTTACTGTATATCCTGAGATAGACCCAAGTATCCACAAAACATATGGTAGCTGTTGGGCTCTTCCCACTACAAACCTTAACCATTAGGGATGAACAAACCTTGGGAACTATTTCTGGGTTTGCAAAACTACCTCAGGTATTTGAATTATTTTTTCCTGTAATTTAAACCAATGATTTTTCAAAGGAGATATGATGTTTAAAAATGGATGGGCGGGCAAACATTGAATGCTTCAGGTGCACTTTGAAGAAAACCCCACATATTACCACAACTGGTGTTTATATGAAACTAGAATGAAAACAATATCTGTGCAAGTATCAGACTAGTTCGGCTGGCAGCTGAGCATGTATAGCCTACGAATTGTGGTAATGATGATGACACAGATTAATTGAATTACGGTAGAGTTTACGATGTGCCTGACACTCTCTAAGCGTATATTAAGACTAAGTTCCTGCCACAAAGAGCTCAGAGTATAGGCTCTTTAAGGAACCACAACTCAGTACCGAAAGGAAAAATGAAGAATTTACTGACCAGCCCAGAAGAGCAAAGATTGCAGTCCTAAACACTGGTGATGCGACACTCAAGAATAGACAAACAAACTATCCATGCCCTGTCATACTGACACATACCAGGCCATCAAAATAACAAGGACTATCATACACTCAAGGTCACCTGCCATATCTCTCTCCTTAAGATGCTACAGAGATCTCTTATCCTAACCTCCTTCTGAAAAAGTGAGGAATACCCTCACATTCAGGACTACATCTACCCTAACCCTACCTTAGCTGAGATGAGCTGTTCTCTTCCTGACTATACCATCTCAGAATATTCAACAAACTAAAGTCCAAGGATTTGTTTAGTGACCGCATCCTATCAGCAGATGCCCGTGTTCATTTCTCGGGAGTGGAAGTGACGCCATGTCTTGAGAAAGCCCCCTTCAGATTTCTGAGCAGGATTTTGGATCATCTAAAGAACAGACCATAGTCAAAGATCCATCCCAGGTTTTGATCTGAGGCCATTGCTTGCTGGGCAAGACTTTGGAGCTGTGTTAGGACAGTGCACATGCAGAGCAGAGATGTTAAATAAAGTTCATGGTTATTAGAAGAGAGCCACAACCAGAACCTCAAATCCAAACTCATTTGAATTTGGATTGCCCATGGATTTGATCCCTAAGTATGAACCTGACTACAGTGTGGTCAGATACAAAACTGGCCGGGGCTTATTTTCCAGCAGTGATTTGGATGTGGTTGAAATCTCTTGCAGACTGCTTGAGATGACCGAAGTCTCTCAAGGACAGCTGATTTCCCCAGGTTCCTGCCATTTGGTACCACACTGTCATGAGAACAACTTGTTAGATTGCAGTATCACTGAATGCAAATGTAAACCCTCCTAATCTAACCTCAGCATGATCCAGATTTGAAACTTGTCTCCTTAGACCATCCCTTATAGCTATCTACTGTACCTCAATCCTGAATCTCAGTGCTTGGATTCAAGGAGCTCTGAGTGATGGAAACACAGCCAAGAACCCCCCCTCTCCCCCAAAAGAGCAGGTTGGCACAAGTGGCTGGCCTGTATATCTCACATATGTCATTTATTTTTATCATTTTTATTATAATTTTTTTATTTTCTTCTCTTCTGCTCCTATTTTCACTATTCCTTTGTATTTGTTTTACGCTCTGCTGGCTCTCTGCTTCAGTTTTCAACATAATTTTTATTGGATTGAAGATTTGTCTTCAAGCAGAATCCCAGTTCAAAATATTTTAGTTTTATCAAACTTTTGAGAACATGAGTGGGTTCAAAATAAGGCAAAGTTGAGTTTTCCATCACTCTAAGTAGCAGATTATTATTATTTGTATTGCTCTAAACCGGGATTAGGATCTCATTGTGCTAGGCACTGTACATGCATATACTGAAAAGCTGGTCCCTGCCTGTCAGTCTATCAGTAGCTAAAAGTTCAGGCTGCCTCATGGATGTAATATGTAAAGTCAGGTGTATAAAAAAGCTGAAAAAGTCTGAAAATGTAAAAATTTGATGGCAACAGACTGTGAATCCCAGTGATGACTGAACCTGGTAATATTCTGAACAAAAAGAGCTCTCAGCCATGCTTGTAGATGTTTCCATTGCTCTACACTGACTCAACAAGACATTTTAGGTTTCAGTGTGATGTTTGGGGTTATTGTGTATGCTGGTTGTGTTGTTGTGTGGGTAGTTTTGAAGAACTGTGGCAGTTGGGACAAGTAATCATGATCTGTGCAGTCTCCCTCATGTAGAGTAAAGGTGATGATTAGTTGAGTTTCCTCTGATATCAAAGGACTCTTGGCATGGCATAGATACATGCCTTCCTTTGGCACAGGTGCAATTTGTAAAGTCAAAATGGCTGAGAACTTAAAAATTGGGCAATAAGAGACCACAAAACCTAGTGATGATTCAGCCTGGTGATAGTCTGAACAAAAAGAGCTTTGAACCATGCTAGTATCTGCTTCCATTGCTTCACACTGACTCTTCAGATACTTTAGGCTTCAGAATGACATTCCTGGAATCTTGTTATATAGCTGACCGGGGACAACAGGTGGCTACAAGACAGAGATAGCGAGGAAGGGGACACAAGGTAAGAGTGAGACAATTGTTACAAGTAGCGATCACAAATAATAAGGAGGTAGGGTTGGTTTTGTTTGTTTGTGGGGATATTGAATTTGAAAGCTGATGGACCAGTTAGTAATGGTGGAAAGCTTAGGACTGTGACCTGACTTTAGGAAGAACTCTATAGTAATAGAGAGTACTCACACTTCTGACTCCAGAGGAGGGTTGCATAATCTGTGTCCGACTGCAGCAACCTGACACCACCCTGCTGTCAGTTACATGAGCCAGGCGTTGGCACAGCCTGATAAAATGATTTCACCATCTGTCAAATGAAAGAGCTCCTGTGAGAAATGTCTTCTGGACCCTTTGAGTCCTGGGAATTCTCTAACGTAATTTCTTCCTCAGTTCTCATGAAAGTCCTTGCACAGCCATAGCCCCTCAGGAAGACTACAAGAAAGGAAGATAATGTGCCTCTTTCTTTCAGATTTCACACTTACTGACAGGGGCCACCAGAGCCTTGAATTGCTGTTAATATTTGTCTTCTTGCATTGTAGTCAGTGATGGCAAAGCTAGACAGGGGGTTCTGCCTCTCTCCAAACTCACAGCACACTGAGCCAGTGGGGACAGTAGGATTTAGTCCAGAAGCTCCACTTTCCAGGACGGAATCAGGATGAGACCCCTGTAACGCCTTTGGAAAAGTGGTATGGCAGGTGACATACTGGGACTCTCTTCACTCTCCTTCCCCTACCTATAGCGACTTCTCTCCTCTAGGCCCACGTCTCTTGGCATGGCTGCAGCTGGGATCCTCTTAACTTAAGGAGAACAGAAAGGAATCTCATTGGATTTATCCAGGCCACAGGTTGCAGTCTAGAATATGTCACCCAGCACTGGCACAAGCCAACTGGCAGAAAGCAACAGGATTTCCCATTTCCCCCTATCTCCCCACCCCTGCTCTTTTTCCTTGCCTGACAGCAGTAAAGAGGAGGGGATATCAGGTTTTTCTAAGTACAGAACTTTGCATTTCTTCTTACTGCATGACTATGCAGGAGAGCAAGGGGGAGTAAAACCACTCCCTGCTCAGTCACATTAGCCCTCCCCTCATCATGGCTCCAGGCACAAAGGGGAGGAGAGCAGAGGCTGAAGATCTGGTACTACCCCTCCCCAAGCAGAAGGGTGAGTTGATGATTGAACCTTGGCTCGACCCCCATAACATGCTGGTGAGCAGGGCTGAGCCAGCATGAAGGGGAAAGCAAGCTGCACCCAGTAGTGGGTTGCGGTATATACTTCCCCCAGGAACCCTTCACTAAAGGGAAGCTGTAGCAATATGGGGAATTTGTCTTTGAACAGCTTGTGAATTCTGTTTGGTACTGGGGACTTTCTATGTGTTTCTATGTTACAAGGCAAACTCCATTTTGAACATGGGGCTCGCTTGCCTTCTCTGATGTGTTTTGCCTCTATATTGATCTAAAACCCACAAGAGAAACTCTTTCACTTGGTACAGGGCTAACATTGGAAGGTCATTAAATATTGATGATCATCCATTCAAATGGAGCAAGCCTTGGACAAAGAGATGGGTACTGCCTGAGGCAAATCAAGTTTTCAAGTCTGAATTCTGGGGGGGAGGTAACTAAGCAACAGACAGGGCCGGCTCTGGCTTTTTTGCTGCCCCAAGCAAAAAAAAAAAAAAATCGGGGCAGCCAGAATGGCAAAGCAAAAACAAACAAACAAAACAAACCGGAGCGGCAAAGCAGGGGGGAAAAAAAAGCCTGTGGGGCGGCCGGAGCCAGGGTGCAGGGGGACTCCCTGCGCTGCAGACGTGCCCTGGCTAGCGGGGGTTGGGGGAGGGAGCAGGGGGAGAGAGAGTAGGGGGGCGGCCAGGGCTTCAGCGGGGCGCTCGCCACGCGGCCCCAACCACCGCGCCGCCTGCCGCAAGGGCTCCGCGCCGCTCCAGTTGGCAGGGAGGGAAGGACGCGGGCTGCCCTGCCGGGCTTGCTACAGACCTGGCACTGGCTGGGGCAGACGGAACGCGCAGCCCGCTCCCAGCAGGGCGCTCCCCTCCTCCAGGCCGCCGCCCCCTACAGGGCAGCCGGATCGGCGAACAAAACAAAACAAAACAAAAAGCGGCCGTGCCACCCTAGGATTGGGCGGAATGCCGCCCCGTAGAATCTGCCACCCCAAGCATGAGCTTGCTCGGCTGGTGCCTGGAGCTGGCCCTGGCAACAGATCACCTAGTGGGGGATTTTGATCACCTAATAATGCTGATATGGGGTCACCTGACAAAGAGGACTGGAGATTATAAAAGAGAGGGTGTCTCATTGCTACTTTAGAGACAGTGAGAGAAAGGAGAAAAAGCAAAAAGCTGTCTGAAGGAGTGAGAGGACACTGAATGTTCTGGAAAAGAGTCCATGTGTAGGAGGGAAAGGGAGAGAAGAAGGAACCTGGATTCCTTGAAAGGCTCTGCCCTAAACCCAAAGAATGTTAAAGAGAGGGAAGGAAACTGAGGCAGAATGCCTCCTGGAGCTCCTTGGTTGCTCTGGTGGAAATCAGACCATGACACCCCTGTAAGAGGTGCAGCAGGTAGAAGCTCACTTGCAGGGGCAAGATGTGGTGGAAAGTGGTGGGGACAAGATATGGCTCCACCTACCATCTGCTCCTCCCCCCTCCCTTTTCTGGCAAGGTGCTTTATGGGTGTGTGGTGTGTGTGTGAGGGGGGAAGCAACTCAATAGCAGCCCCAGTACTTGCCCAAACACAGGGGCTACAATTCTGGTTGGCTCTTTTGTGGTCCAAACAAAGGGAGGCTCTTTACTCCTTCCCCCATGTACACTGTGTGGCTGTCTAAGCCGAGACCACCATTTCCCCCTCCCTTTTTACTTCAGCAAAATTCCTGGCGATGTCCATGGAATTCTGCCCCCTACTCGTGTCAGTTATACCCTTATGCCAACCGATGCTCCTGCTGGGGCAGCACAGCTCTTCCCTAGCCCTCCCAAAGGGCTTGAACTAAATGCCACAATCTAGCTCCATGAAAGGACTTTAGCATTTGGAAGCCAGAAGGGGGATTGGGGGGGGGGGGAGGGTAGCAGCAGAAGATGTGGGACTCTGCAAGGCTCTTTCTCATTGCCCTTGATAATGCTATAACACACTGATCTAAGTTACAGCCAAAGAAAAATACACTTTGGAGGTCAGCGTCCTTCACAGAACCCTATACACCTGTCACGATGGCAGGGAAGTGGGAGGAATCTAGTCCTACTCCTTTTACACAGGACAAGTGTTCCAGCGGTGTAATGCCAAGTCAGCATGGAGACCCTTCACTCCATTCTTTTCCATCCACTGGCCCAGGTCACATGATTCAGGCCTGACGCAAAGTGCTCCCTCCCTCCATCAGTGCTGGGAGTCACGCCAGTGTCAGCAGTTCCTAGAGCTTTACTCAGTGGATCTATATTGGAGTCAGTCTCCATCCCTCCCCTCACCTGCCAGGACCCTTTGAAATGTGTGGGGGGTTTATTTATTGTTGTTGTTTTTAACTCTGTCCTTTTTTGTCCTGTTAGGAGAACTAGCTCAGGCACAGCATGACAGATACTAGTGCTCCTGAGCGGCCTGTGAGATTAAAGGCCTGGAAACCAGCTGAACTCTTGGGTTTGGCTTGTAGGGCACGGGGGTGTAGAAAAGTTTTGAGATTCTTGGAGGTGGGGGAGATGAAAAGGAGTGGTCTGACTATTTAAATGCAGGGGCTCTGTTGAGAGGAAGTGTGATTCGTCAGTTTGTCTGGGTCGGGGCCACTGAGAAGTGCTAGCAGGGTTTGTAACTAGATATGCCATCCCCTACAGTTCCTACAGCCATACCTGCCTCACAGACACAGCTCTCTGGGCTCATCCAAGCACAGATGGAGAGAGGAGAGCTCCTGCACCAATGACAGGGGGCTGGGTGTGTTTGTGGGTCTGCAGGCCTGTGCTCCTAATTGTGTGTAATACATACTAGTATAGATTCGTGACTGGCTGGGATTCGGACAACCTATGTTCAACCACTCTCTGAGATCAAAGGGAATGGGGTCTTTGGTCCTGAACACTTGCTGGGACAGAAGCTGTACGCTTGCAATACCAGCAATGTGTAATGCTGTACTGAGAAGGGCTGTAGATTTAGCTTTCAGACAGGTTGGAGGATTATTTGACAATGTTTTCAACACGTCACAATAATGAAGTTTTAATTGATTATGTGATTACGTCTTGTCGCCTTTCATCTGTTGTATGTTTTAATATTTGCTGGTTTTAACGTTGCTATTTGTGAGGCACTTAGACTACTATGGCTGTTTTCATCTTCAAAGAACAATACAAATGTTAATCAATCACACAGCACGCCTGGGCAGTAGGGAAGTAGAATGAGGCAGGAAACAGTTTTCTCATCCCGCAAGAATTTTCAAGATTTCAAAAAAAAATTCTGTCCCAAATTGGGACGAAAAATTAAAATCTTGAATGTTTGGAATTAAAAAATCTTGGATCAGGTCAATTCAAATGTTTCCACTCTGATTTCAAGCCTTTTATTTTTACATTTTTTTAAATTATAAATTAACAAATATTGAAATGAAAAGTTATTTCAAACTGAAAAATGAAACTTCCATGTAATCAATTTTGAAACTTTTTTCAATTTTTTTTCAAACTGGGAAATTCGTCAAAACCACCTCTTTCTCCCAAAAAGTTTTGGTTTTGACAATTGGCATTTTCTGATGAAAAAATGTTTCATCAAAAAAATTCCCAATCAGCTCTGTGTATAAGTACTTACAGATGGGGAAACTGTGCCTCAGAGGTTAAATGACTTTCCAGGATGAGTCAGTGAATTATGGCATAGCCCAGTTTGGAACTCAGCAGTTCCTGGTCGGACCAGTAGACACCACTGGCTCTTGCCATTCCTGGAAAGTGCCACACTTTAAAAATGACTTAGCAGCATCAGAAAAGCTGATTAGCTAGCAGGAGCACCTTGTGGGTGCAACACATCTGGAAAGTTATAGCACAGTAATTGTTTAAATATTTTTTCCTTACTTTACTATATAATAACTCTGCTTGGAAATTATTATATGATTCACTCAAATTTAAATCTGTTTTCTTATCAACATTTTTTGCCCTCCATTTTATCCACACACTCTGGTCTGTGGGGTTTTTCATGCACACTGGGCTGCTGACAGTATTATAAATAGGTTGGGGATTGTTTGGTTTAGAAATACTGTTGAATCATTTGTTTTGAAAATATAAACACACAATGAATTCCATGGACTCTGCAAATGAGTAGATGTGAGTGAACAATTTACAAAGAACTATTTATTTAGTAATTTAACCCCTTTTCTGTTAGTGAATTAATAGACTGCAGCTTAGTCAATATTCAGAACTGTTTGATGAGTAAATGAACAAATTTCAGCCTATTGCTTATTGTGATTATTCCTTCAAGGATTTGATATCCAAAATTCAATACTTAAACTGTGCGATTGGTCAGCCAAATCATGTTATTGTTTCTGTTTCTGAGTGGTTGGCCAAACCTTTGTAAATATCTTCAACTCAAACCAAAATACATTGAAGTCAATGGGACTCTCTTTCTGTTGACTTCAGTGGGCTTTAGATCAGGTCCAAAAAAGAATTTCGTTTCACCATAAAATAAATGAGCTCATAATTAAAAAATCTCAGGTCAAAACTTGCTTTCCAATGATTCTCTAAACTTTTCCCATCTCATGAATATTTGTGAAAAGTGAGTTAACAGGCTGTAAAACAGTCAAAGTGAAATTCTACTTTGAAGTTGCGAACATGCTGGTAAATGTTTTCCCCACTATTTGCCCAGCTCTGATTATGAAGAAATGAAGGTGAGTCCAATTCTGAACCTCCTGCTTTTAAATTAGAATTAAATCAGTTAAATATTATAAGCAGACATAGATGAGATTCAAAACGCTGGATCTGAAAACTTCTAGGCACTGGGGATATTTGTGTTTATTTATCTAAGCTAGTTGTATGCTCATAATCTGAGCATTGCATTGTGCATTTCCTTTTAGCCATTTTAGTATTTGTATTTTAATTAAATTGAGCTATCCTCAATTTCTTATATTATTGGAGGCAATAAATAGGACTTGATCAGCCTTCTTTATTTTAAACCTTTTATTTTAAAACATCTAGATTATGGATGGGATTTTCAAAAGCACTGAGTGTTAGCCTAATTCTGTTCTCATTGAATTCAATGGGAGTTTTACCACTGAATTCAGTGGGAACAAAGTTAGGCCAATGCCATGTAATTTTGAAAATCCCACTAGGTATCTCCTTTGACTCTTCTCTAATTCTTCCCATCACTTATTGTCTAGAAATGTTTCCCTGCCCACACTCATATCTCTAATAATTTCTAATTTCATAAGGAGGAATAAGATTAAGATAGTAGTTTAGTACATGTGAAGTCATTTCAGTGAGTCTGAGCAACATGAGTAGCAAAATGTGGATATAATCTATTTTACTGTGTAGTACACATGTTACGCAGTGATCTGGGGAGGCGTATTTGTATGTATGAGCTTTGTGCCATGTATGTGGAATTCCCCCTGATCTGCAGCAGCTGGAAGAAGCCTCTGTACCTGAACTCCTGGGGCCAATTCCTCAGCTGGTGCTAATCAGGATGGCTCCACTGAAGTCATTGGAGCTATGTTGATTTATACCAACTAGTGATCTGGCCCTGATCTTTTCCATTTCCAGCAAGACTGAATCCAAAGATCATGTCAATTTATAAAATGACTCCAAACAAGTAGAGACACAAGGTGGGTGAGGTCATATATTTTACTGGACCAACTTCTGTTGGTGGAAGGGATGAGCTTTCAAACTTCACAGTCTGGTAAAGGAAACTAGAATTTCCAAGCTTAATACAAGGTGGGACAGATTGTTAAGCATCAGTGGTTCACATATGTTGTAAGAGACCACTTAAAGTGAAGTAGGCAATCAACACATCTGCAGTCATAGGACAATGAAGTGCTAGTAGGCAACAGGGTGTGTTACAATTTGAAAATGGGCCATAAAACCAGTAAAAAGAAGGAGGAGTACTTGTGGCACCTTAGAGACTAACAAATTTATTTGGGCATAAACTTTCGTGGGCTAAAACCCACTTCATCAGATGCATGCATAAAACCAGTGTATCCATAAAACCAGTGTATCTCTTAAGTCATGGAGTTATGAATTTAAGTTCCCACAGGACTGGTCTACACTAGGAAATTAGGTCTGTATAACTACATTGCTCAGGGGTGTGAAAAATCCACACCCCTGAACAACGCAGTTAAACTGACCTAATCCCCACTGTGAGGATAGCGCTAGGTTGACTGAAGAATTCTCCCATTGATCTAGCTACCATCTCTCGGGGAGGTAGATTACCTAGACTGATGGGAGAACCCTCCCATCGGCATAGGTAGTGTCTTCACTGAAGTGCTACAATAGTGCAGCTGCAGTGGTGAAGCTGTGTCTCTGCAGCATTTTAAGTATAGACAAGCCCACGCTTGTCTTTTGCAGGTGTTGTGCAGGTTTCCTTTGAAGACCAGGACTGAGAGGTCAGATATGGTGTGACCACTTTGTGAAAATGTTCATTCATGGGTGATGGGTTTTTGTCTTTGATCATTTTTCTGTGTGCGTTCATTCAAGAGCATAGTGATTGTCTGGTTTCACCCACAGAGATGTTGGGACAGTTGATACATTGGAAGAGGTACACCAAGTGTTGTAATAGGCATGTGTAGGATCTATGGAACTTGAAAGGTGTGTGGTGGGAGTACTGATCATCATAGCAATGGAGATGGTTTTGCTTCTGTTGTCCAAGCAGGGTCTGGTGCCACTTTGAATTGGTGCATCCTGGTCTGTGGGAGCTTGCTTCTGATGATGATGTGGTGAGACTGGGGAGTTGGTTTAGGCCTAGAAGAAGGGATGGGAAAGATTTCTTTCAGAATGTGGTCTCCATTGAATATGGGTTGTAATTGTTTGATGATACCCTGTATGGAGTCTAGTGTGGGTGGTAGGTGACAACTACAGATGTGATGCTGGTAGGGTTTTTTCTGTATTGAAGCAAGTTCTCCTGTGATATTTCAGTACCATATTCCATGATGTCATCTACTTCTCTGTTATTTAGTGAAGGTAGTTTTAAGTGTATTAAAGTGTGTATCCCAAAATTTCTCTTCTGAGCATATTCTGTGGTATCTGAGTGTCTGGCTGTAAATAACAGATTTCTTGGTGTGTCTGGGGTGGTTACTGGATTTGTAGAGGTAAGTGTGGCAATCTGTGGGTTTCTTGTATATAGTTGTCTGTAGGGTTCCATTATTGAAGCTGACCACTTTGTTTGTGTATCTTGGGAAGCATGCAGAAGGTCTCTGGGGTGGGTTAGTGGGGGATGAGGTTGTAGAGTTTCTCTTGCAGTTGTGTGGGGAACAATTTGATGATATTCTTAATTTCCTGTATGAACTGTGGTGTAGGGTTTTCTTTGAGTTCTTTATAATAGCTGGCATCAGAGAGTTATCAGCTGCCCTCATTGATGTTCATCACAATTGAGGACTACAATGGCGCCCCCTCTGTCTGCTGGTTTGATCAGTATCTGGTGGTTGGATTTCAACGACTGTACAGCTATCCTCTCAGTGGTGGAGAGATTGTGGTGGATGTAATGTTTGTTAAGGACTTCAGTCATTTTTTTTTCTGAAGCAATCGATATAATGATTCATTTTTTGGTTTTGTCTGCTCAAGGAAAATAGATACTCAGGTATCTCCTAATGGGAAGTTTGAAATACATGGTGATGGCTGCAGCAGAAAAAATGCTGTGTGTGTGTATTTGTTGGGTTTGTTTACAGAGGTTTCTCAAGAGTATTTACATCAAGTGCATGCCTGTGCTTATAACGTATATGATACACATGTGCATCCATCAATGCCTTGACAAAGCAAGGCAAAAACATCCCAGTTGTACAGTCCTGGAGATTACATAGCTACTGAACAGAACCTCATCTGTTCTGCTGAGAAGACTCTACTGTGGGCAGAGGGGATGGGATGCAGCAAAGGGAAGAGAATGAGAATGAGGTTTGAAAGGAGTTGATGTCCCCAAGCAGGCTCACAGTCAGCCAAGTGTGCACATGCATGTGCATATATGGTCATGCAGTATGCAGAGTTGTGAAGAGGAACATCCCTGGTGCTTCCCTACCTCCATCCTTATAAATACTGTCACTTATACTTGGCCAGGATGCATAATCTGCAGTGATGTAAAAGCAAATAAAAACAGGGCCTTCTTCCTTAGAAATGACTGAAGCTGTCAGTGGAGTTTCCTGCTTTTGGGAGATGTTAAAGCCTTTCAGAAGATGGTTAATTATCTGTCTTTACTAACAGAGAGGAGATGGAGGTGGCAGTGGAGGGAAGGAAATGTTAGTGAGAGAGAGAGAGAGGGAGAGAGAGAGAGAGAGAGAGAGAGAGAGCAGTTCTTCCCCTAGAGGAAAGGAGACAGAGCGGGGAACTCTTAAATAGTATGTCTCTTCCACTCCATCATCGTGTGCTTCTGCTGCTCCAACCACTAACAGGAAAGACTGGGAGCCCAAGAAACTCATCGGCCGGACACCAGCTCTTCCCATTGCTCCCATTTCAAAGTCCCTTGCCTGATGAATTTTCACTTCACAAGTAAAGGAGGAGGGGGGAACTGAGCTCACCCAGCCAGGGAGAGGGCCAGAGTGGAAGCTCTCTATAGCTCTTAGCGGGGGGGAATGTACTCCCTCTGACTTCCCGTACTTTAACCCTGCCTCGCGGTCAGGATTGAGGCAGGCTTGTGGGAAGGCTGAGCTACCATTGCCCACTCAGTACCTGTTGTTGACAGACAAAGGATTTTGAAATCCAGGGCTCTCAGTCTGGCACCTTTCACCAGCCTGAAACTGCTCCCCACCTCTCGAATGTACTTAAGAGAAGTCAGGTGCTTCACTCTTCACGAGGATTGCGAGCTTTTCTCTTTGAGATATTTTGTTTCTGGATGGAGTTAGATTCAGTTTCAGTTGCTCTGATCAGTCTCTGCCCTATCTCTTAACCCAGCCCTTGAGACCGAGAAGCCTGAGGATCTGCTGCGGCTGGTATCTAACGGGTGTCCTTAATGCACTGATCAACAGGAAGAGCAGTGACGTTGTCTTCTTCCTCCAGGATCACTTTTCAGCCCAGCTGCCAGGCCATATCCTTAACTGGGGTCTGTACGTTTGGGAGGGGGAGGGAGAGAAAATGTTGCACTGCATGCTGGGTAGGACAGCTTAGAAGGCAGAGCTGGTACAGAGAGAAACATCATCTGGTAAACACATAACACTCTCCCCAACCTCCTCCTTTCCTCCCCCTGCTTAGGAACACATTCAATCCTCTCTTTGATGGATGTCCAAGAAAATACTTCTTCCACATCCTAAACTTGTTAGCACCAGTTAATCATCTTAACCTTCTTCCCCTCCAAATACACACGCCAATGAGTTTCCCATCACAGACTGTCATTAAAGACACAGCAACGCTTTTCAGGTATGGTTTGGTTTCAAAGTAAAGGTTATAACAATTAATTATTAAACTCTTATGTTAACCCTCAGGTAGACACAGTAGAGATCCATTAATAATTCTGAATCCACTTTCCAAATCTCACTGGATGGAAAGCAGCAATCAGACCTACCACCACTTAGCTGCAATTGTTATTTCTTTGTTTATCTTGGTACATCTCTAAATTGTCCTGGGCTATGGATTTCTGACAGGAGCAGACATTCAATTTGAGATTTACCTGCAATTCAGTCCCAGGGGGCGGAAATTGAACTAACACAGTCTGAAGCAGTATCAGACAGAAGACTTTCTCAGACTGTCCACTCACTTGTAATATGGATGAAAACAACCAGAACTAGGCTTGTGTGTCTGCCTGAATCTGCCCTGACCCCAAGCACTGGGCCTGTATCTAGTCCAGATAAATAACCACTCTGTATACAAATCTTCTGCTCTGCAGCTTCTCAGCTCATGAAAGGCTGGGGAAGTTTAAATGCGGGAGGATTAGCAACTGGATCAAGAATGGCATAAGAATATATGTGAGAATGTAATTTGTTAGAACTTCTCCCTCGCTTCAGATTTTCAGACAGGTTTCCTGTGCTCTGTACTTCTGTACCCACTGGTGCCTGGCATTGTGTGGGGATGAAAATAAACAATAGGTGTAAGGCAGGTGCAGCATTTCCAGAGTTTGGGTCGGTTTTCCCATGCCCTGGAAACCAGATAAAATTAATTAATGAAGTCAGCAGTTAATTCAATAGTTTGGTTTTCTCTCGTGCACCAGATTTTCTGGAGCTTCAACTCAGTTTTTATGTTTGCCCCAGTAGTTTTACAGCCACAAGCACTTTCTTACATAAAATCCAAAATTTATACACACACATTTGGGGACATAGACAAAATGGACCTGACTTGGCATCATGAAATACCTATGGCATGAAAATCAATGTTTTTTAACAGAAATGTATTAATCAAACTTGTATCTTTTTTAAATATGTATTTGAAATAATGATGGTGGTGGATGACACTCTTTCTGTCACTTTCAAATGAGTTCTTGACAGGATGCTAAGGAATACTGTGCTAGTGGAAAGACTATCTTTTTGCTGAGATATATTAGAAATCCTTGACCCTCTGTGATCATTAAAGACTCCACAGAACTTATTACAAGAATGAGCCCTGGTAACTCAGCTAAATGATGTCAAGTTATTAAATTCTACCAGCCTAATTCATCCCTGTAATTTCACTTGGATACAGTTGGGTTTTTTTGTTTTTTTGCATTTCCCTCCTGAAAACACTGTTGTTTAGTGTTACAGATGCAGTATCATTGCCACATTCCACACAGGCTGGCTGCATTTCAGAGGTGGGTGAAGCAATCCCTGTAACACTTCAGATTTTTAAAGTCCTTTTGGATCTTTTGGGGATGAATGGTGTAATGAATTTGGAGTTCATTAAATAACAAACCAGTGAATGAGAAAGGAATAAAACAAACTGTAGAGCGTCTCTGGGGAACTGATGCACAAAGCCATGTGGTGTTCCCAACCCCCGTCTCCATGGCACATCGCCAAATCCCTATGCTCATAATACTGTCCCTTATGACGGAGTGTCTCTAAATTATAATCTTCTACAAACACATCTCTACAAATGGTGCTATGGCAATGTGCAGTATTGTATTTTAAATCTCTCTCACATGTGTTATGTAACTCACATGTGCTAGATGTTTGGGCAACTATGTTCTTTCCATATGTGTCCTTCTGTTCTCTGAATTTGGTTGGGCTTCCACTTTTCTGTGGCATCTCTCAGTATTTCCTGCACTAGTCTGATCTGGTTTTAATGCTCTTTCTAATAAGGCCACAAAGCCTGAGGGCTGCCCTCTTCTTTTATGATGTCATTGGTGGGC
Source organism: Emys orbicularis (assembly GCF_028017835.1). Classification (NCBI taxonomy): domain Eukaryota; kingdom Metazoa; phylum Chordata; order Testudines; family Emydidae; genus Emys; species Emys orbicularis. The sequence goes on along the minus strand of NC_088689.1, from coordinate 44,427,074 downwards.
GGCATCACCATCACTCAGCTCACTCAGGACAATGTAATTAAATCAGTGTATTCCCACGGGGTGTGTAGGGTGAATGGAGGGGAGGCTGATTAACAGCACATTTTACACACGTGGTTTGAGACCACATTGGCAGAAGGGTAATATCAATAAATTGTCTGCCTCTTCTCCCTCCCTTAGGATGTCTTTTTTTTTCTCTTTCAAAGAGAAAATGAAGATTATATCAGCCTAACTGGAATATGAACTGATGGGGGGTTGTGTGTGGGACTTGTTTATTATGGTTTGATATAGCTTCAGCCAGCATGTGTATTACAGAAGAGACCACCCAGTAATCTTCTCTGAGGCAACACAAACTTCTCCTTCCCCCAAGCATTACAGCTGTGCGGGTCAGAGAGGAGCAGGTAGGGAAGTGACGTGGGATGCAGGAATAACTTGCAATCAGAAAGGTTAGGTAACATATGGGATGCCTGGTGCAGTATCGCATACAGGGACCTAGCACAGAACAGAATGGGCTAGAGTCAGATGTGTACTCCCTGGTTTCCCCTCTTTAGTAAAATCAGTCAGTGCCTTCTGATGTAGTGGATATTTTCCTTGGGGTGGTAACAACTGCTGAGAACTGTACCCTGGCCTTGTCTCTAATGGACTCTGAGGCACATTGTGAGTATTATTTTAATACTAGCTCTTGATTAAGGGATTTTAACAGTAGGCGGGAGCTACTGTCCCTCTCCTCAAGATAGTCACTGCCTAATTAATAGCTCATCCCTGAAACTTCTCAGAGAATGAAAGCAAACCATGCCAGCCACAAAGCACAAGAGGCAACAACAGGCAGAACAAGAGCAAAAACAAAACTAAAGAAACAAAGATGGGCGGTGCGAAGGTGGAATGTCCATGTAAAGCAGGAATATCACAACCCTTGCAACAACTCTAGGGCCAGATTTGGATGCCCTTACTCACCTGAGCAGTGTTTATGCTAGAAATAGTTCCACCCAAGTGAAAGGGAGTTTTTGGGTAGCAAGGTGTTACCCAGCATGAGTAAGGGTATTAAACTCGGGCCCATAGTATTATTTATTTTCATATGTTAATTCTGGGCCCATCAATAACATTGATACATGGCTTCCACGGGTTTTCATTCAGGTTTATCCGTGTCCTGTATTTTATAAATCGCTCACAAACTGGTGCATTCTCTTCTTTGTGCTGTTGAAGCACACCAAGGCTTTTCAGACTATCTGCACCCGTGTAAGGGGAGGGATACGCATTGCCACACCTTTATGAACAGATTGTATGTTCACTGGGGAGAAATAACCCCATGAAAAAAATCCAGAGGGTCCAAACAGACCCCCTGTTTGGGAATTCAGTGTTTCTCATAGATGGCTGGGAAACATTTTGGTCCTATCATGGAGCATGCATCCCAAAAATGGGGGCAATGGCGAAAGCTAGGTCTCAGGGATACATTCTGCTTTGACTTACCCCTGAGTAACCTCAGTGAAGTCTCAAAAAAGTGACATCTTCCCATGAAGTGAACTCAGAGGAGTGCATTGGTTGTCACTAAGGGCAGACTCTGTTTGTCTCCCCCCTCCCCAATTCATATGACCGCTGCAATTCAGTCATTTTGCAGTCAGTCAGGTCTGGGGGCTGGGTGAGTGTGACGGGTTGGATCACAGAAACCCCCTTGGGAGCTGCCACCCAATGTGCAAAGACTACCCCTGCTTCTGTTTTCCCTGCCAGCTCAGGATTCCAGCACCCTGTCTTGCTGAGCCAGACACTCCAGTCTGCTCTAACAAAGACTCAGGGTCTGAATCACTTGTCCCAAAGCTGCAAGTTTACCTGAAAACCAGCTCACAGGAGTGTGCTTGTCTTTAGCACTCAGATGCCCAACTCCCAATGGGGTCTAAACCCAGATAAATCCGTTTTACCCTGCATAAAGTTTATGCAGGGCAAACTCATAAATTGTTCGCCCTCTATAACACTGATAGAGAGATATGCACAGTTGTTTGCTCCCCCAGGTATTAATACATACTCTGAGTAAATTACTAAATAAAAAGTGATTTTATTAAATACAGACAGTAGGATTTAAGTGGTTCAAAGTAGTAACAGACAGAACAAAGTAAGTCACAAGCAAAATAAAATAAAATGCGCAAATCTATGCCTAATCAAACTAAATACAGATAATCTCACCCTCAGAGATGCTTCAGTAAGTTTTTCTCAGACTGGACACCTTCCAGGCCTGGGCACAATTCTTTCCCCTGGTACAGATTTTGTTCCAGCTTAGGTGTTATCTAGGGGATTCTCCATGATGGCTCCTCTCTCTCTCTGTTCTCTTCCACCCCTTTATATATCTTTTGCATAAGGCAGGAACCCTTTGTTCCTCTGGGTTTCCACCCCCTCCCCTCACTGGAAAAGCACCAGGTTAAAGATGGATTCCAGTTCAGGTGACATGATCACATGTCACTGCAAGACTTCATTACTCACTTGCCAGCACACACATATACAGGGAGACTCACAGGTAAACAGCCATCTGCAGACAATGGGAGTCATCAAGATTCCAAACCATCATTAATGGCCCACACTTTACATAATTACAATAGGCCCTCAGAGTTACATTTTATATTTCTAGTTTTAGATACAAGAGTGGTACATTTCTACAAATAGGATGATCACACTCAGTAGCTTATGAGCTTTGTAATGATACCTTACAAGAGACCTTTTGCACAAAGCATATCCCATTTGCATTATAGTCACTTATTATCAAATTTTTTATAAAACTATCCCAGTTACATTATATTCACTTATTATCATGTTTTTATAAAACCATGTAGACTGCACAACGTCACAGTGAGCATGGAAGCATTCCACTCTTTTTCTACCACTTCATGCTCTGCTAATAGGTGTTCCGAGAACAAACTATGGAGGGGATCTGCTGACTCCAGAAGATCCACTCCATCTGGATTGTTCCCTGGTGTCACACCAGTTCAGCTGGTTCCTTGGTTTCAGAGCACTCACCTATCCAGTTCCTAATCCCGCCCCTTTAGAACTGACAAAGTAACAGTCTGAATACACTGATGCCATAGACACAATCAGGATGCCTTGGCTGAGTATCTGGGTGTTAAAACAGGGCTATTGTAAAAACAATTTCATGTGTGCAAGAGACAATTTTAAAACACAGTAAAGTAGAAAGATGAAAAAACAGAGAGAGAGAGAGAGAATGTGTCTGAAAGTATGTGATGTAACCAGCTGCTTCATATAAGCAGCCTAATATTTCACAATTGATTATCAGCTAATATGCACTTCCTTGTTCATTTAAACCTGTGTGTGGTAACCTGTTGTTCAGACACAACCTTTGTTGTTGTATTGAACATACTGAAGGAGAAAGAGAAGGAGGGGTGGGGGCTATGGGGCATTCCCTTTGTGGCTTCCCCTGTCCCCAATTTTCAGAGCGAATTCCGGATTGCTTTTCCATGCCCTCTGTGTTAATGCACTTAACTTACTGTCAATCCATTGAGGTTTCTGGGTTTCTTGACAAGCTTTGATCTTTTTCAGATAATAGTGGGGACTGGTTCTCAGTTCTGTTCAGAACTGAAGCCAATAGCATCAGACTCCTTGCATGAAGTGTGGTCACAGGCACTGGGTATTAGGACTGCTCCCTTGCTAGTCTGTGAGCTCTTTTACCATAGGAGTTTCCTCATGCATTTTCTGCGCAGAAATAAAATTCCCAGCAAATTGCCTCAGCTCCTCTCCCTCACTCCCTCCTCCTCTTTACTTTTTTTAAATTTTATAGCTGGTTAGGAAATGGATTTTATTTTCCAGGAAAAATTTCAATGAAAGTAAGGAATGTTTATTTTCTGCAAACTTTTCCACAGTTTTATTTTTTTAAGTTATCATAAAAAAATTGGAAACTGAAAAGTTTTCTGCTTTTGTCTGTTGAAAATGGAAACATTCAGTTTTCACATTTTTGGGGGGGGGGTTTGGAGAAAACCTGAAAAATTTAGACAAAAATGGAAATTTTAAAAAGAAAATTTCCTTGTGGTCAAAAAGGTATTTTAAATTAAAAAAACCTGATTAATGTTTTTTTGGACCAGTTCTACTTTTCCACCTCACTTCCATCTCCTCTGTGGCTGCTCCTGCAGTTGGCACGCCAAGCTTTGGTACCACAACATGGCCAGCAAATAGTGTCCCTCCACAAGAGCTTCCCTAACAGGAGTGGGAGCATGCAGGGCTTGTAGTGGTTGGTGCAGACCATGATCAGATAGCAATTCTGCATGTGTGGGCACTGCATTAGCATTAAGAAGATGTTAGGTGAAAGGACTGGGAAGAGTACGAAGAGTGGGAGGAAAATCAGAGCAGAGATGTAGGAGGACAAGGTTGTTCTTGTATGAAGCATTTATTTCTGTGTTATAAACTCACCTTTTCAGTAGTTTTGTTGATGCTGGTGCATAGTTTCTTGTGATCTAGGGAAATAAACCCAATATTGAAAGACAGGAAGTGCTGAGTTCTAATCCCAACTCTGCTGCTTCCTCACTGTGTGGCCTTGTGTGAGATACACAAATTCTGTTCCCTAGAGATAATAATACTGACCTCATATAGGAATTGTCAGGATTATGCAACATTTTTCAAATGTGGCCACTGATTCTTGGTGCCTAGGTTCAGACACCTAAGTGTTTGTAGAGTGCTTTTGAGTGCAAAGTGCTATGTAATACTTGTAATAGTCTTGTGATATTGGATCAGCACTGGCAGACAGGTAGGGTTCTCAACCAACATAATATAAAAGTGTGCTGATTTCCTCTGGACATCTTCTCTCCTACCTCTTTTCTGGCTTCACCTTTATCCTGCCTGGTACTTCCTCTAAAACCAAAATTCACTGTAGCACTGCACACACTCACCAGTGATTACAGAATACACCTCTGTGAATCTGTCACCAGGCAGGAATTCTCCAGCAGACACATTTCTCTGTGCCAAGGGCAGTCTTGCATATTTGTATGGGAATTGTGATAATTGCTAAGGGGGAGAATGTATGCCAGAGTCAGTCTCCCCTCCTCCTATGAAAGGCTCCTGACACTTACACTCCTCCCATCTTCTTCCTACTTTAAAAAGAGCTAATGACTTACTCTGTCTCTCTAAGTGTTTATATGGCCCTCATCACCATAATCGCTTAGCACTCTACACGCAATAATGGATTTTTCATCACAGCACACCAGTGAGGAAGGGAAATACTAACCGCACTGTACAAATGGGGAACTGATTAGATTAAGGGACTTGCCCAAGGTTACAGAGAAAGTCTGTGGCTGAGCCAAGAAGTAAACCCAGGTCTCTTGAGTCCCACTGCAGTGCCTTACCCACTAGACCACCCTTGCTACCAGCATTCCCAGCTAGTGAGGGAGCTAGTGAGGGAGTGCTGTGTCCAACAGAGCCCCCATGTCTTTAAGGATTTTTTCACTTTCTTTAACTTGAAGAAAATATAGAGTCTTGGAATTTATATATGAATCCTAAAGGAAATGGAAATCCCAATGGAGTCTAATGTTAGCTACTGCTGCAATTACCTGCTCCCTGAGGAATGCAGGATGAGTGACTGACTCACCAGCATGCTGCCTTTCAAACCTGTAACCTTTCCCCCCCCCCCGCCCCCCGCTGCCCCCCCCCAACCCCTGCACTTATTAGATTCTGTTTCTGTCTTCTGCTGGCATCATCAGTTGGACCAGTTCTTCCCACAGGTTCAGGTTCTGTTACTGCGACATTAGAACGTTAAAAAAGAGCATACAGGACACTTTCAGTGCCCTCACGTGGGGAGCATCACTAAGTGGCCGCCATCTTGTGCAAGGCATCACCTGAAAATCTCTTCCCTGATTTATTATTTCATTACTATTTTTATTTGTACTGATTCTTATATTTATTGAGCATGTGCCCAATGCTGCACGAGGCAGAGAGTAAGGAACAACCTTTGCACCCGGGGGCTTACCACCTAACGCCATGTAATATGTCATTTGGCCTGCTGAATGTCCATGCTCAGTATATGGTGTAATTTTATTTTTTAAAAGTTTGTCTGAGTGCTGGATTATCACTTCCTCCAAGGAGCTCTCCTTTCCCTCCCACTACAGGCAATTGCTTTCTTTTCAGAGAAGTGCACACACATACTTGTGCATATGACACGTTTAATACATTTTCCATCCCTATAGACCTAAGCCTGGAATCTTTACAAAAGAGACTCTGAGCTAAAAGCTAATATGTCTCCTCCATCTCCTTCCCAAGCTATTGTAGATCCCTCCATAGATATATCGCACTGTATTCTGACAGAGCACTCTACTTTTCTTGGAGAGACACCCCCTTTGTCTCTATTTGTTACTGCTCTCATTTGTAAAAGCCGTGGGTCTTGGAAGTAGGGCATTATGGAAAATATTCATGGCATCCTTTTATTGTGTGTTTGTTGGAGGGATTTCTGAGATTTACACTTATTTTTTTCCTCATGACTTGGGGGAAGTTTCCTTTTAACCTTAATATCCCTCTCCTCCTCTGGGAACTCTTCCCCATTTGTTTTGCTGTGTATGAAATGAGGAGAGTAGCTCTCTGTGTTGATTTTCCCCTAAATTTTCCCCAACAGCAAAAAAAGAAAAAGAAAAGAAAAAAAAAAGAAACATCCCATCCTCTTACATCTTCGTTGCTCTCCCTTATTTCTTAGATTAACAAAGAACCTCTTGGGACTTAGTTAAGAAACACCCTTTGGCCTAACACAAAGCCAAGGCCTTGATAGATTTGCCCAGCTTCCTGGCTATTAAGAAAATGGATAAATCATGAAGACTTTAATGGAGCTTGGCTAATACCATGGATTTGTTCAAAGATGCAACAGTGTGACTGAGACTAGGAGGAAATACTGGTGTGTCCAAGGCCAAGTTAAATGCAGAAATGGCTGTTCTTTTAATTTTGGTTTTGCCTTTCAGTTTCCTATGGCACTCGTACTCTCTCTGTAAAATGCAACACCTGGTGAATCTGGTGTGGGAGCTGCAGTGTTCAAGCAGAGTATTCAATGAATATCCACAATTTGATCTAGGTAAAGAAAACTACAAATTCCTCTTTTCCAATCGGTCACTTCCAGGGTTTGTTACCACATGCATAGGCCAGCTGCTCTTGGATAAAGGGCTTACACAGGTGCACCAATGGCTAGCCAAAGTACGCATAGCAGGACGATGGAACCCAGAGATTCAAAACTTATTAATGAATGTTTTAGGTTTAGAATAATTAATCAATATTGTGCACTTAATCTTTTAATCAAATTTGTTATACAGGCACCCTAAAGTTTTCTTCAAGAAACTGAGGCATATGGCCAATAAACGAATGGAAGGTAATAAACTTCAGATGAGCAGGCGACTCCATAGAGGGAGTGTGCATGGGTCAAGGAAGGTTCCTAGAAACCACAGCAAGTGTAATGACTGTGGGAGACCAGGCAGTACTTCTGCCCTGAGAGGTAGCTCCCAGGATCACATTTTCAAGCTTTCTTTGCATCCGATGAAGACTAGAAACCTACCGTTTGAAAATGAAAGCTAAGATTCTAATTTCATCATGTGATTCCAGGAGCTGGGGCCTTAGGCAAAGGCCTATAGTGTCTATATAGTGCCTGAATGTGGCCTTGCTGGTTCTGAAGTTACAGTGACCAAACAGAAGTGCCATCACAGGTGTCCTCACAAGAAAATTGACAAGAGAGCTGCAATTTCAGCTCTGCTCTGTCTGGTGGCCAGACATGAGCTCAGTTAAAGGAAAGACCATCCCATACATTTTAATATCCACAAGGGATGTGAGACAGTGTTTGGGAGACAACTCAAGTACCCAGTGATGTGAGAGGAAAGACCAGGGATACACAACTCTCATTTGCTCCTCCTAGCTTAGGTGACAGGATCTGTGGTTAGAAAAATAAAATGCAAAATATATTGGGAAGGATGAAAAGAAGGTAGCGTATAGATTAAAAAGTGAGATAAGAAAGCAACAAGAATTAGAAAAGAAAGTGGCTAAAAATTAATGTGTGAAAGTAAATATTCAAACAGTTGCACATTGGTAATTAAGATAATGGAAGACAGAAAAGCAGGAATGAATTTATGTAACTTGGCATGTGAGCAAAAGGTCACTAGAAAGTTGTAAATTTAGAAAGTTGGACATATCATCAGACGTTTTTATATAATTATTAACTACAGTAGTCTCCAACTATCTACTGCACCTGGACAACTGCCCTACAAGAGAGAGATATAACTTGCAGCCATAGACAAGTACAATTTTTTTTTTTTTAGTTCACCTGGACATGATTTACTTGTGTGTGTGTTAGCCAAGTTTCCTGTAGTTTGTTACTGATTCTATGGAGTTGTGCAGTGCATGGCTGGAGGCTAAGGATAATATCTAGCTCCCCAGAAGAAGAATTTCATGGATTTTCTAAGTAAATGGCCAGATGCAGTTCCAGAATTTTGAATGAGCATCACCTAAACTCCTGGAGCAGAATATGTTATGTTAGATAAACTACAGTGTGAAGCTTAATAGATACTACCCAACACTCTTCACAGGATCTGTTCCTTGGACAGGTGTCTTGTTTGAACAGCAACTTGTTTTTTTATGTTAGGAACAGCATAGGGGAGACAAAGGGATTTAGGCTGGGATTTTCAAAGAGGCCTATGGGAGTTAGGTGCCCAACTCCCTCTGAAATTCAATATGATTGACTGTCTAACTCCTTTGAGCCTTAATGAGTACAAATTCTAAGTCGCTGACTCTTATAATTAACCATTCCTAGTTCACTTGTTGGATATCCTGTAAGAACTTTGATAAGATGTTATGTTCAGGTTGCAATTCTATTCATTTATAAAAACAAGCCATTTATGCCTGCACCTTAAATCTTTTTTGTAGTGAATCATCTACCAGTCTAGGCAGGAACAAGCCTGTCACCAGCACATTTAGCCCCTGTCTGATCCAAACTTAAAGCACTGCTTTCTCCTGCCAGCTTGAGTCTGGGTTTTGGTTTGTTATTTCAAGTGCCCATAAGCTGAATGCATCTGACTAAACTCAGGAAAAGGCAGGGATTTAGATAAAGATGGCAGCAAGGTAGAGGAGAGCTTTATATGCCAGAAAATGTCAATGGAGATTTAAGTCAATGGTCTATAAGCCAAGTGCAAGGTGTGATGACATTCTGGTGCTAGACATCACACTGTGCCACTTATTCGGTTAATACCTAACAAGGGATATGTTTTGGGCCTTTCTTTAAACACATGGAACAGTTATGGTGCATGAAGCGGGACTACAGGTTTTGCTTGTGCAAAAACAAACATAACTCAGTTCTAAGTGCCTCTTATTCTGTAACACAGACGGTTCAGCCATGTCAGAAAGAGAATGGAAGTGTAAATGAGTATGTGTATCTCGGGAGAAGGCTGCATCTTTCATGATCAGAAAGAGAACAACGCAATACTGATTTATTTGGTGACCTCCTCCCACCACCCCCCAAATACACATTCTCCTATATTAGATGGAGCCCCTGAGTCTCTGCTCAGAGTTTGTCCCCTGCTGAAGGTGGGGGGAGTTTGACTATGTAGGCAGATGACTGCTTTGTGTTGTGATTCTGTTATATAAGTAGCAGTGGAAATTGCAATATGGTGAGACTGTATGAATGAACCAGCCCTGAAATGAGCATAGGAGCACCCAGTGTTATAATAACAGTGAAGCCTATTCAAGGGACCACCTGAAACAAGGAGTGGACCAAAACAACTCCACCAGTTGGAGCACCTGCAAAGAGCTGATCTAAATTTGGACCTACATTCCAAACTGGATTCTGCAAATGGCCACTATCTTTAACATAGGCCAAATCCACCTGGATACAAAACAACCTCAAATTCTGGAGTGTTTGAAATCCAGATTTGGATCTGAATTCTGCAGACTGAGCCCAGCTCTAAGCTAAACTACTGCAAAGCAGCACACAAGCAGCCACCTGCCATACTGAGCAAGGTCAGCTTTGGGCTGCTGACATTTTAATCAGCATTTCATAACTAATTGCCTTGACACCGCTATCTTGTTATCAATTAACATAGACCTGAATGTCAGGAAGTAATTGTATGTCTCTAACTTGCTAAGGCTGCCTTCTGGGTCTGTGAAATGACTGAATTTCCTCACAGGGATGTCATTACACATTTAGTGCTCTCATCTTTTTGAAGAGCTCATGAAGGTTAATCCAAAGGAGTGACTATAAAGACTTTATGCTACCCATCACAGTCATGTATTCTGGGTATGCCACGTCAATTACGGAAAAACCGTAGTACAAAAACATTTGAGAAAGTTTTAAAAACATGTATTCCCCTCCCCCTCTTTTTTATGTTAACTAAGGCTAGTCTGCCTTAGTCCAGCTATCCAGACCTCAGTGGGAGAGAAAAACTATAAGGGATAACATTTTAGACACCTTTAAAAATTGCCTCTTCTCCATACATCAGTGGGGACCCTTAAAAGGTTCCACTGGTTTAAAAGACTGTTTAAACACAGTTCTGGCAAACTTTCCATTTCTAAAGACAGGGAATATTTTTGGTACCAGTAGAATATTTCAGACCATTGGAATCCACTGTAATAATGCCAAGTTTTTAAGAGCTGATATCTTGGGATTTGGGGCCTTCCAGGCTAGAAAGAAGTGCGGTACTGGCATATCCTGTTATAAAATTAGGGTTTCCTCTTCCTAATGATATAAAGCTCTTGTTTCTAACCCTGATGCATCGTAACGTATTGGACCTTTGAGCATTCACTGGGACAGAGTTGAATACTGCCTGTCCTGACGCTGTAATTTGGGGGGGGGACACTTTATCTTTTTGGGGGGAGAGGAGAATACAGAGCCGTTTGTCTGTTTCATTTTTAAAAAGGCATTTGAAGATGCTGAGAAATTTGGAATGTTAGGAGTGGTCCCAGTGGAGACAGATTAGTGAGCACAGAGCAGGGGAAGCAGTCAAAGGTTTATGAGGAATTCAATATTTATATAGCACCATACATGTGCATTGTGCTGTACAAAATCAGAACATTTATAGCATGTTTCTGCAGTTCATCACATGGATGTCACCACCACATATACAAATAGAGAGAGAGAGAAAGCTCCTCTGAGGGCAGCTTCTATCTGTGTAAGAATTAGGGCTGTTGGGAAGGGTAGAGGCAGGTGAGGTAATTGACATGTCACATGTGCCTTAGAAGACCATAGGCTACCTATAATGACCCTGTTTTTTCAAAGTTCATTATTTTAAAAAGCGATTTGCAGTCTCATCTTTGTTGGAAATTGCTGCATCATTCCCCTGATCCGCCCCGAAATGTTTGTTCTAATCACCCCCCGTTCCCCACGCTGCAAGCACTGCCGCTGGATAACAGCAATGGCAATAACTTACATTTCTACAGCACCTTGCAGCAAAAGTGCTGAATAGAAGAGGTGCTTCCAAAGCAGTCCCGTCACTGCCTGGAGCAGCATGGAGGGCTGCTGGCAACAAGGAAGTGCCCCTCACCACCACACACCAAGTCACTCAGGGCTCATACACCATAATAAAGTGACATTCAAATACAGTACAAGCAAAACAGCCTCTTAAAGTGAAAATCAATAAAAGCAAACAAGGGGATTCAACTCAAAAGAAAGGAACTCAGGGAGGTAATAACTATAGAGCCCCTGCTATGAAGAGACAGAGGCACACAAGCTTGGTGGTCCTCGTCAGGGAGCTCTTTGCACTTCATTCTAACTGGGTTTAATTGTTATGAACGTGTGATCGTCTGTTTGAGTGATCTCTCACCTTCACCTCCCACCTCCTGCTAGTCATGGATTTCTTCCTCGTTTGCTATTTGTTTATAGGGACTGAATTTAATTTGTCTTCTGAAGCACCTTCTCTGGCTCACACAAATAGCCTACTGTGAAAATATGAGATGGAAAAAATGATTGGCTTCATTTGCACCTACACTGGTTTGAGGGTTTCAATTCTGAGAGAGTTTTGTGCAGTTTACTATTGGCTTTGCTCCTCAGGAATCCAGGCCCAGTGAGATATGGTCCATCAAGGAGTAAATAGAACCTTTTCTTCTGAGTTAGTGCCTCAGTTTCACCAGGACTGCAGAAACCTAAAATACCTGTGAGAACATACTGTAGATTTACTACCCATGACAAGTGTTACAGGATTGCCCTGATTTCCCATTGTAACATTCCAAAACATCACATTGTGGTAATGCCGCATTGCATCAGTATTGGACTTTTGCGATGTGGCAAAGTGGCGCATGGTGTTTGCTCTGCTAGACAATGTGTTAAAGGTGGCAATTCTTACTTTGAACCTGTAGGTCATGCTCTCCTCCTCAGAAAATGTAGTGAGGCACACTGGTTTTTCTGTTAATATATATTATTGTCAACAGTTCCTCCCAGCACAAAATGGTTTCTGCAGACTCTTGCCCTTATGCTTTCAACTGATTTGGGTAAGTCTTATGCATCATAAATAGTGCAACTGGCTTCTTCACATCTAGATAAAAGAATGGCTGGATAGAAATTGTCCCTATGGCATCCAGTTCAAAAACATCAATGGGGGAGAAAACAAAGCTTCCAAACTTTTGTCCATGTCAGAACACTGACTGTGTTTGACCCTCCTCCTCCTTCCCCACCCTCAGAGCCCGATATCTTCGTGACAGCCTTCTAGCCAAGGAATAGGCTGGTGACAATGTGGAGGCATGAGGGAGATGGCTCCACAGTATTTCTAGAACCTAGCAGAGAATGGCAGCACTGGAGATGGTAGCATGTTTCACTATGGCCAGACCAATGAGCCAGCCTCTACCCCAAGTTTTCAGCATGACAACGAGTATTAAGAAGAGAATCTTTCCAAGGGCTCGATCCAACAACCTACATAGAGCAGAGTGGTGGGTGACAGTTAGTTCAGGGCTTGTGATTAGCTCACTCTTGCAGCAGCACTCCTCCACAGCAAAATTTCCACAGAGCAGAAAGCCTTCTTCAGAGTGCCCAGCCCTGCTCTCTAGACCCTGCACACATGACAGAGAGCATAAAGGGATGTGGCCACGGGTGGGCAGGCTGGCCAAGTGATGCATTCCTAAACACAACCCATTGAGCACTAATGAGGCCGGTGGCAGACGTTTTGGGGGTATTTCACTACTCCTGCTCAGTCCCAGGAGTAAACCCTGAGTGCACAGTGTGGATCAACAGGCTGTGAGGTATTGAACCATATCAGCACCTTGACCTGCTTGCTGTCGTCTGCTGCTGCTCAGTGCATTCCCTTCCATGTCCCTGCTGGGTCAGGCCCCAGGTGTGTATCTGAAAGTGGCCTATGTACCCAGTATAGCTTTCATGTGGCTTAGAGACAGGCTTCTTTGTTTGTTCTTAGTCTACGTTTTTCCTACCTCATTGACGATTTCTTATAAACATAATTCTCAACCTATAACATGGCACCAGTAAGAAAGATGCTACCAAAAAACAAAATATATCCATGACTATGCAACTTGAAATGATAAACGGCTATGGACCAGGGTGAGTGAGGGCTTAGTGGGGAAGGGAGGTAAAAGACAGACATGGAAAAGGGCAAAACAGATTTATGTGCACGAAGTCCTGAACCTTAGTATCAATTGCAGCAGCAGCAGCTTGCATCATCTCAGCTTGATCTCTGGGTGCTTTGTGGGACTACGTTATCGAGCAGCATGAGAGGTGAGGCTGCAGAAATTATTTGAGCAGCTCATACAACTGGTGCTGCTTTTTCAGATGGGAGATTAGTGACAGGGAGAAGTCTGAAGAGGTTACCATGAAGAGGAAAACCTGAGAATTGGAACGTTAAGGAATCAGAGGAGAAGCGGGGATGTGTCCCTGTTCAGAAAAGAGGGATGATACTCAGGGGAGGGACAGTGACATTAGATGACCTAGCATGTCGTGTCCATTTGCTTTTCATTCTCCCCATGTGCTGCAAGCACTTAAATAAAAGGACTGGGAAACGTCTCATTTTCGTATATCTTCAGTAGGTGCCTCTATACCCTCTGCTGAATTACTGTTTTGCTATAGTAAAGCTCTACAGTGAATCACAATAGATAATCCTGGGTTACATGGCTCCCATAGGCACTATTATCCCCTCTTTCTCCAGTGGTGGAAGAACACAGTATTACAAAAGTCTGCTGCATCTGAGGACTCTAGCTTTCTTTTTGCTGATACTAAGAGGTCCTGCTTTCAAAGCCCAGCCCCAGAAGGCCTCTACGTGTAAAGTTATTGCAGGCTTAGTGTATTCTTACAGGAATGCTCAGCTCACTAGTTTGAGTTTATTTATATATGACGATGCTGCTCCCTCTCTGTGACTATTAATTTTATAGAGGGAGTATAAAGAGGATGGACCTCAGCTATGTCTCCTGCCTTTGATCTGTTTGTGGTGCACATACTAATCAGCAAAGAGCCGCAGGCATCACTGGATTTACTATGTTGTTCAGGATATAACAGCATTGCTGAGTTTATCTCTTGGAGCAGACAAAGGCTTATATTTTCGTTCAGTGGAACTGCAAGATCATTCCAGGACATCCCAATGTCAAGTCTCAATTGGTCTGGAAGTGCAGGGATATTTAATTATTATTTTTTTACGTTTTTGTTGTTACAGTTGCAACATTACATAAATAATAAGCACATACAATAAAAGATTATTCCATGGTTTGTTGAAATGTGATGTACTAATAGGGAGAAGTACTAAATGTATCTATCCCATTGGCTGAGCTTTTAACTCAATGCAGTGCAAACAAGGTCAGGTGATCTCATCTTACTCAGAAAGAAGGGGAGTCTGGTATTCCAGTATAAAGTTTAGTTATCTGGACTGATGTTTGTAAATTTGTCCATGGTTTTAAAACATTGCATAGTTTGGAGATTCATTGGTTAATTGTAGGTGAATGTTCCACTGTTTTTACTGGAATCGGGGGCTTATTGTGTAACATCTCCTAATACAATCTGGTTTCTCTATGACAGAAAGATTGTACTGTGTAGAGGTGAGATGGCATCTGGATCTGGATCCACATTAGATTTAAGGTGAGGCTGCAGGTTCAAATGGATGGTGCCAAAATTTTGCAAGTTGATTTTATGAGATTTTGGCTCTAGATACTGGAAATCTAAAGAGAATAACTGATCTTGTGAGATTTCCGCTATTCGGAAACCAAATCTCACAAAAATGTTTTTTTTTTCAAGATTTCAGCGTCATCCAAACCAGAACTGGTTTTCCTTCCAGTTTTGGATAAGACCAGCGGCCAAACTCACAGGGCTCACCTGGGATTCATGAATGTGAATTGGACCAGCCCCACAAAAATGCAAAGGGGTTCTGAATGAAGTTTATGGTTTTGACTCATCTCCAGTTCTGATATCTAATATAATACAGATGCTTATAATGGAGTGATTAACTGACTGACTGACTTAATTTCCATGTTCCCATTGAGCTAGAGTCTTGATATACTTGTTGTCAAGGGGCACTTGAGTACAAGAGGAGAAATCCCAAATTTGAACCTTGATCAAAGGTCACCATAAGGTCATCAGTCTCTTTTATTGGATTTTACAGCTGAAGTGCCCCTTTGAGCTACAATCCTGAAAATTGATGCATTCATTCATTCACCATGGTCTGATGATCACAGGGGAGGGGAATTAAATTTGACATGGCTATCATAGATCACCGAAGTTCAAGAGTCAAACAATTTTTTTAACTGATCTTAATTTCTCCCATGAGGTAATCATGTTGGGTGTGAGACATCTAGTGTGGAAAAACTGAGATAATCTAAGGTCACCAGTTCTATTTACTGGAGTTTAGACAAGAACATTTTTTGAAGATGAACAAGTACTCCACAGGCATCTACAGAGCCACATCCAATGCTAACGGGTGAGCCTGCTGTCAGCTACTCCATCTTATCAGTTAGCCCAGTTTCTGGGCACTTTTTTTTTAAAAGAATGTCTAGAAAATATGGAAAACACAGAAAATATTGACAGTTGTATTGTGTATTCCACTTTCCCCACTGAGAGGAAACCGCAAAAAATGAATCCAAATGTTCCTTTTCACAAACAATATCCACAGAATTTTGCAGGAAAATTTGGGAACCCGATGAAAGAAACTTGTCAGTTTAAGCCCCAGATATTTACTGGTATTTAGTCAAAGTTTTATGTACATGGACTCTTCAGTTCTGCATATTGGCAGCTTACAAAGGCTTTTCAAAAGAAAAGAAACCAAAGGTATTAAGGAAACATCTTCCTGGAGGATAGATTAGCTCCCAGGGGAACAGAGACAGAAATAAAATATGGAAATTAGCATATAGTAAAAGAAAAAGGTATCAAATGTATTTGATAGCTGTAATTTGTTCATTACCCTTTCCTTGCTATTGTGTTCCCTCCAACAGGAAGGTCTCTGGTGCTTGTAATAAACCATTATACAAGTCAGGAGGATTTTACCTCCCTTATGTCTACTGGACTGTTTTAAATTCTAAGGGGTTTATTGGGCATGAGGCTGGTTACAAATATAAGTCCTGATCCTCAAAATCCACTTGAGTAACTTTACTCACATGAGGAATTTAATGGGGCTCTGCACTTATGTAGAATTACTCATATCTTAGTTTGCAGGATTGGGCCCATTGTCTGTTTCTTTCGTGTTTCCAATTGTTATTTAAGTTCAACGTTTGGTTTCAATACTAAAGACTAGATTTCCCACTCTTTGGCTTCCAGCAGCAGCAGTAGCGCTTGGCAGAGTATATCTATGAGCAGAGTAATTTGGGAATAAAGAGACAAACACGGTAGCTGTTGCAATGCAGGAGCTATTATAGCCTAGCTCTTCCTTTACCCACAGCTTTCTTTTTCTGGTTGTTGTAAGCGTCAGCTTTGTCTGCTTTGACACTCTCAGCTGCTGTTCTTTGGAAAGGAGGTTAAAGGGCAGTTTGAAAGTTATTTTGGTTGAGCACGCTCATGCCAGGAGCATTTCTGAAAAACAGGGGTATGTGGAAGGATGTGGGTGCAGCAGAGAAAACAGAGAATGGATGTTTTTTACATCTTCTCCGTGTGCTGCCAAAGTTATGGTTATACCTTTTAAGGTCATCCACCTCATTAGGTAGAACATTCCTCATGTCCAACCCCCACAGTTCCCCTCTTTCACTGACTTGGAGAGTGCCGCATCTGTCTCTGATTAGGTGGGCTGTTTTCACCCACCGTCTTCTCTCTGTCCAAAACCAAAGGGGAGTCTGTCTCTACTATGTATCCTTCTGCCCCGTATCCCCCAAGTGTCCATTGTTAGGTAGAGAACTTCACAGGTTTCCCAATTTTGCTATATTATGAAAGGGTTGTCTCCTGAAATCTCAACCACAGAGGGGAAGGAGGTTGCTTCCCCACCTCTAGTCAGAGTTTTTCCTGTTTTTGCTGTTTCCAGCATGTACCTCTGGACTGTTGTGCACAGTCTGCCATCTCTCCTCAGATGTGTAGATAATCTACAACACAACTTGCTGTGTAAAAGTTAAATATTTGTTAATACCAACCATAGCACATTTCCTTTTTGTTTGTCAGATGGTGTTGAATGTGGAGGGAGTGAGAATTGGTGCTAGGGGCAATCACTCAGCACAAGGTTTATCAACAAAGGCTGTTGAAGCACCAGGTTAATGGCAGTGGGTCAATTTACATAAATAATAAACAAGTGTCTCCTCCTTAACCAACCAACCATCAGCAAATTATTGCCCATGTCAGAGAGCAGCGGGCAGTATGGCTTGTCAGGTTGGGAAATGCAAGCATGGCAAGCCAGATATTTTCAAGTTCTCTACATACAGCCAGAGGGACTCTGCCATAGTTTTGCCCCTGTTAATATGGACCTGGGGTGATCTGAAGGTGAGCTGGACCCATCCAATTGCCACCACTCAGTGGGACAGTGACTGGATTAGGCCTGAGCATAGTTTTGGCCCCAGTAGTCAAGGCCTTGTGTATTGTGCTCAAGAAAGCCCCCTTGACTTTCTGTGGCAGCTTCAGTCCAGTTAAAAAGTGGAGGGTTTTGTTACATTCCATTGAAAAGGAATCATACAGTCAGCACAGTAGCATCTGGTGGTGTTTATCTTGAAATTCAGTTCAGTGTAGTTTCGGTGTGCTACACATGTTTGTACTGACAACACATAACTGTGAGAGAAGCTGGAAAATTTGGAAGTTAAGTGTGGGGAGTTTGGGCTTTCAGCAACAAATGAGGCATGGGAGGCAGCTTAGGACTGCTGACTAAATACACCGGGCCCAGTCCTCAGCCTCCTTATGGCTGCTTTGCACTGCATCTGGTGTCATAAAGCAGCCATAATGCAGGCTTAACTGGTTAATGGAGATACCCTAGGATAAGTGAATCCGTGGGTGGCATACAGCCAGTGTACTATCGCCTACTCCACTCTCCCTTTCCAATGTAGGAGGCCTGGCCAAGGGGAAGTGGGCAAGGCCAGGGCATCTCTATGCCCGAGCAATCCCCACTGCCAGAATGACCCCTCAAGGCCACAGACAGCTGTGTGTAAGAGCAGCCCTGAGGCTGCTTTAACTTACACCAGGAACTAGCATGGGCTTCAGCTGTCCTCTGCTCCACCTGATTTATGTCACTCTGGTGACACAAAGCAGCTGTAAAGCTAGAGGATCTCATCCGTGAGAACTCCCCTGACATTGCGGTGTGTCCAAGGGAAAGAGGGTGTGGCTGCAGCATCCTTATGCCCCAGCAGTCCCTGGCTGCTGCTGGACCAGTCCCTTGTCTGCAGGCAGCCAGGTATCAGTTAGAAGAGTCTGAACCTACTCTAACTTGTGAAATGGTCCCTGCCAGATGGAATCAGGGGGAAATAAATATGGTTTAAAACCACTTTTGATCCCTTGCTCCAGTCTTGTGCTGAATACAGCTAGGTTAGAATAAAGGATCGGCCAACGTAAGCTGGCTGCATATGGTGTCACATCTGCTTAGACATATATTCACCATGCCAGTTTCTGAATGGGCATTCCCTATTATGTGACAGAATGAGTGAAGAGATATTTCTCAGACAATGAGATCTACATGGCCCACTGCGCTGTAATAAAAGAAAGGTGGGATGGAGCAGTGGCGGGGGGGGGGGGGAGAGGGAGGGAGGAAGGGGACGAGGGAGCAGGGCAGAGTGTATGTTGTGAAATATAGTGCACCGGCAGACCATGCTGCTGCTGCTGCTGACAGAGGTCTGGCATGCTTCACTGCAATCTGATCACATCAGCTGCCAAGGTGTCAAGCAGCCCATGATTTCAGTAAGAGATGCAGATGAGGTTGCTGAATGGCAGCCGAAAATATTCTGTGATATAATACAAATGGTCACGGTAACAAGTGATGACATCACAGTGGATGTCTGTCTCCATTTTCCTCACAAAAATAGACAACATTCCACTAGGCCACAAACATCTCCAAAATACCAGTGGCTGACTTGAGAAGGAAACTTGAGAGAGAGAGAGAGAGAGAGAGAGAGACTGGATTTTTCTGTTAATTTTTTGTGTTGAAAAGGACAAATTGGTTAAAGCTTTAAACAGAAATGGGGAGCATAAATTAGGTGCAATTTTTAGATTGAAGACAGTTGCTATTTGGTGGCATTTGCTGGGCAGTTGGATTTTATTATTATTTTCTCAAATGCAACATATTCCAGAAGGTCAGGCTGTTGCCCAGAAAGGCACAAAACTCGTTAAAAAGGGGTGCACTTGGCAGTGAATAAATGGATTTAAGTTCTGTCCACATGATGGTTTGTCCCTGTGATTGAAAAAGGGTGCAGATGCTGTAAACCTTACTTAGGTGAGACATCCCATTGGAATAAATTGCATGAGTAAGGACAAGCAACATGAGTGAGGGCTGCAGGATCAGCTCAATAGCTAATAGCTGGCACAGGCTTGTCATGATTAGCATCAATACTTTGCAGCTGCCAACTGTGCTGCAGCCATGATAAAAGAAACAAACACATGGTATGGACAAGCTTGAGAGTTAGTTTATAGCATGATTTTGGCAAGCATGCTTCTAAATAAAACCCAAGCCTCTGCAATACAGGACTGAGACAGCATTCAAGCCATAGTGTAAACTTATAGGGACAAATTCTGCCGTAGGTTATGAGTGCAATGCCTGAGGACATCAGTGGGAGCGTAGTGTATTAAGGAATGGCAGAATTCATCCCACAACAAATATGCACCTGGAATTTAGGGATGTGATCTGAGAAAGTCTGACAGGCTTTATTTTAGAGCACATTTGTAATAAACCACAGGCCCTTCTCTGTCTTCTCTCCCCAAGTGAGATCATCTCTACGTAAGGTCACCCATATAATGTATGTCCAATGGACCATGAGAAGGCCATTTCTGTAGAGTCCCTCCACTTTACCTTTTGATTTTAAACTTGACTGTCTGGAGGAGAAGAGAGCATTAAATCAGAAATTCCTCCTTTAAAAGAAATTAGAAGAGACTGACAACAGAAGACAGTGATGGCTAAGGTGGTATATATTACACCCCTAACACTCAGACTCCCTTAAACCTTCTATTCATGTGCAAGGGATTCTAAATGATGAAGACCCAGAAGGCATACGTCCAAGCAGAATGGCAGCTACTTTGGCTTACCCTTTCTTATATCTTCTTACAACTCTTTCTTGTGGAAGCTAAACAAATTTAGCCTCCCTCACATGTTGGCAGAGTGTGAGGAGGTTCCAGGGAGTTTAACTGAGCATAAATTAGTGTAAGTAAGGCCCTTCTCACACCACCTAACATATCACTTCTGTATTTTACCCACAGCCTGGATTAAAGTGATCAGCAAAAATAAATATAAGGATTACTTATTTAATTATGGTAAAAGGAGATATTGATTGTCTGACCAGAAGAGAGACTGACCAGACACACTACACTCAGCTGTCTTTAAACCTATCTGTAAATGATGCAGCATCCTGATTTTATTTCATCATATTTACCCTCAAAGGTTTTAAAAATCAAATTTCACAAATTTGTAATTCGTTGCTCTTGGCAGCAAAGTGATTTCAATTAACCTGAAATGAAAATGAGTGAGAGACAGGCAGAAGACAGAGAGAAGGAGAGAAATTTGGGGTCTGATTCTGATCTTGTTTTCAGTGGTGTAAATCAGGATGAATTCACTGACAACAATGGAGTTACCTGGGTGTAGAACAAAAATAAGTGAGATCAGAATCCAGTCCACAGAGAGAACGAGAGTGAGTGCAATGTAAGGAGTGGTCATCTAAACTTTGTCTTCGGGATTTATTATATAACAGCACTAATACCTGTTTATTTTCCTTCTTCTTTTCTT
The DNA here is from genome assembly GCF_028017835.1 of Emys orbicularis. Taxonomy (NCBI): domain Eukaryota; kingdom Metazoa; phylum Chordata; order Testudines; family Emydidae; genus Emys; species Emys orbicularis. The sequence goes on along the minus strand of NC_088689.1, from coordinate 44,405,838 downwards.
TCAGGGCCTCCTGTAAGTACCAAAGTTCCAGTGCGTTTGCGAAGTGTGCACCTGATGGTAATGGGGTGAAGGGGGCTTGAGGGGAAATTGGCAGTAACAATTTTCTCCCATATGCCATGTTATACCCAAGTTTGCCTTTAAAATCTCCCAGAATCTCTCAAACACCAAATATCCTTTGTATTCAGTCATAGTGCCTAGATCCTTAGTGGGATTTCACAGACACACCCATATAGCTCTGCACAATTCTGAAATCTTACAGCATGGGATTGAGAAAGCTCACAGGGTAGAAACAGTGAATATGAAGGGCTAGAAATACTCCCAACTATTTTCACGTACAAAAATGAGGATGACAGTGTGCAATTTGCATGCATAGGATGCCATACGCTGAATTCAACATACTTTTAAAAAATGGATGCAAATATATGTTGTATGCATACCTGTGCAACTTGTTCTCTGCCACTCAGCCAGCGTTGCTGAATGTTTGGGCCTAGATGTGCAATTATCAGTTTTGAAGAAAAATTGTGTAGGCAGCTTCCTTTCCAAATGTTAGCCAAACGCAAAAACTCAACTCAGACAACTTAGACTTCAGAAAAATGTCCCAACTACTGCCAGAATGTTTCTAGTTACTCATTATTTCTGCTAAGAGACCTTGAAGGGTATGAATCAGAAAAAGCCTTGTAAAGACTGAAGGAATATCCCCACAAACATTAATTTGTGGGGGGAGGGATAGCTCAGTGGTTTGAGCATTGGTCTGCTAAACCAAGGGTTGTGAGTTCAATCCTTGAGGGGGCCACTTAGGGATCTAAGGCAAAAATCAGTACTTGGTCCTGCCTAGTGAAGGCAGGGGGCTGGACTTGATGACTTTTCAAGGTCCCTTCCAGTTCTATGAGATAGGTATATCTCCATATATTATTAATTGATACAAAGGAATACAGTAACTATTGCATTTTGGACCTTATAAAGGAACTTGTTTTATATTAATGTATAACATAATAATCATACTGGATCTCTGCAATGGGACTTGGACAGTTAGACATCCAGTAGTCATCTTTTGTCTGTAAGTGTAAAAATTGCATTTTCTGTTATGACTTAAGCAACAAGGCTTATAAAACTATTTACAGAGGACATTTTAAGGAGAACTAGTTGCTACAGAACAGATTTGCATTCCCTTTGAGATACTGATCCTGCAAACCCTCAAATGCAAAACTTTCAAGCAGTCTCTGTAGGCAGAGGAAGACGGCACTGCATCAGTTCACAGGTTTTCTTTGCAACAATAAGGGCTAGAAACTTAATATTCTAATGAAAGCTTAAATCCTGCAAAAACAAATGGGACCACCAGAGAAGCGATGACACAATGTGCTACTGTATACCAGCTTATTCTGACCCCTGAACCTGTCTGTATAAACAACTGTTTAGGACAGGAAGTGAGAATACTGTAGCCAATTGAAATAGCAAGATGAAATTAGGCGGGCTGAATTTAATTAACCAAAGTGGAATATTTCCTGGGCTCTCAGGCTAACCACGCCCTATTCTCACTAAGAATGCCACGAGATTTTAAGGGACTGCAAGTGCTAGCAGTTCAAAAATCACAAGCATAACTTCACTGTTAAATATTTAAGCAAAGCACTTGGTGTTTACATGCTGAAGATTTTCGCCAGTGTTTTTTTCTGATTAAAATGGATGGGAACTAGTTTATGATGTGTGGAACAGATTCCCACGCTGCTGGTTTCACATATGTCAATCCAGCCAGCAACTCAGAAATGCTGAGACACCAAAAATCTCAGTTTATTATACATTTCACAGCATGTAAATGTGAAGTTTCAGACTTCTGAGCTAAACAAAATGGGAGCAGCTCTTACCTTGTACCATTTAGGGCCAAACTGAGGGGCTATGTTTTTGCAGGGCTGTTTCTGATACATGACAGTGGTGGATAGGATTGGCAAGGCTGAATTCCAAAAAATGAGAAACAGAAAAGATTAAAACACTCCCTAGTTGTACTCGTTCTTGGGCATATACTGTCAGAGCAACTGAAGGGACTTAAAATTACACGTTGAATTAGAATGGTCCTAGACTCTGAATTTCCAGTGGCAGATTCTGTCATTTCCATACCAATTTTGATGTAGATAGGGTAATTTGAAAGCCAGCAACCTGTAGATGAGTAATTGGAAAGAAAGAAAGGAAGTTAGTCTGGAGGTTCTCAAACTTTTTCATAGTGTGAACCGCATCTTCGATACCTTCCCTCCCAGTCATGATTATACAATATGTCTGTGGCAACTCCAGAAATTCTGTACATGAACAATTAATATTCATCAGATGGAAACAAGGAGAAGACTCAGAAGCATGTGACTAGCTAGCTCTCCATGGGCTACCAGTTACCCACAGACCCCAGTTTGGGAATCTCTGTGAAAGACACATACCAAATAGAAATAAAGCTTTAAAGATGGGTTGGGAAAATGGAACAATCAGCTCGAGTTAGTATGAGAGCTGTTCTGATGACTTAACAATTCTGTTTTCTCATTGTTTACACTGGATTTCTTCTTTTTAATCAGTGCTTTCCCTACCTCCTACCCCAGTTTTTGTGCCAATGTTGCCTTTTCTGTTTTATTTCAGGGCCCTACAGGAAGACCAGGGCTTCCGGTAAATAGCTTTTTTCTATCATGTTATTTCCTTTTTGTTCACTCTCTTTCTCTCTCTGGCAGTAGTTTGAAAGGCAGGCCTCAAGGCTGTGTAAATTGGGAGGTGGTAGTGGTCTCCAGTGGTGGAACTAAATTAGATGAAGAGCATGTTGTAAATGAGATATGGATGCCAATAGGATAGGAACAACAGGACCTTGGCAGGACAATGTTCCAAGAAACACATTTTTTATAGGATCCTTTTGTGTTTGGGAAACATGTAGCCTTTTAAGATCACCCTTCCAATATGAATCACCTTCCCCATCTAAAGAACCACATTTGTATTGTACTCTCACTGATAGGAATCTGAGCTTCTTCAGGCTTTCCAGGAAAGACTGGAGGTTCTATTTCGAGCAGATACCAGGATGGATATTGCAGTGATTTGGATTGTTTATTTTAACTCTGGAGGAGCTTGGGGGATGCAGGAAGCATCCATTTAATCCATGCTGATACAGGAAGTAGAGATGAGAGGGATATCTAGAGGTCAGGCCACGGAGAAGTGAAATTCAGACACCAAATGGACACCAAGCCATCCCTTCTCATGGCCACAGTAGAGCCAGTGTATGGCCAGTCACTCCACCTGTTTCTTAATGTATTCCTAGTGAAGGGGAAACTTCGTTACACTGTCAAACTGGCTTCTGAGTTACACTGAGGGCTACGTGCTTCACCTTTTGCAGGTGTTCTGGGCAGGGAAGAGATCTCAGGGGCCTCTTGCCCTTCTTCCCCCCCCCCCCCCAGGGGCCAGGCAGAATGGTGACCTAGCACTTTGAGTGTAAAGCAGGCAACCTGGGTACTGTGCCCAGATGTGCTTCTCATTTCCAAGCGCGCACAGACAGTGATTTGGGGTGTTGTCCAGTCTCCAGCTCTCCTTTGCCTGCCAGTGCAAGCAGAAGGGAACCTCTGCTCGATGGCCACCGCTCCACTCTCCCCTCTCAGCACCCCTCAAACAGAAAAGCCAGTCTGTAACCTAAAGTTCTCAACAGTTTGTTTTTTTGCCCCCATAAGCTTGTTTTCATGAACAGTCCCATTATCACTGGTTAAAATTAAATCAACATGGTGCCTGCCAACTTCTCAGGGAGTTGTAAATCCATTACTAACTTTAATCCAAATGAAAATGAAGTATTAGCAATGGTCTGTTTCTGAGATAAATCATGATAAGGATTTTAGATGCTAGGATCAATATATTTTCTCCACTGTGGCAGCCTGAGCCATCTCCAGGGGAGAAATCAATAGATGGATGAAAAGTAGTTGGCTCAAACTCAAATATTGAGACACAGAAGTAATATTAGCAGAAAGAAGAAAATACTCTAACCTCACCATCATCTGAGGGCAGCAGGCCACATATCATCAAAGCAGTGCAGATCCTTGGGCTGTGGTGGACTCATCTCAACTTGTGGACATACTGATTGCCACAGTAGAAAGGAATTCCTTTGTTACATTTTTGGTGGGTCAGAAGGCTGTTCCCTCTCTTTTTAGACAAGGTTTTGACCACCATGGTCCATGTTTTCATTGCCTTCAGGTTAGATTATTCTATTCATGCTACCTGGGGCTGAATGTAATTGTCACATGAAGGCTGCAATTGCTGCAGCACAGTGTCCCACCTCACAAGTAGTAAAAGCTGATGCAAAGTGCTGTGTGAAACTGCTGGCTCCCCCTTCATCTAAGGCCCAAATTCATGGTTTGTCTCTAATTTACAAGGCTCTTACAATCCGGGGTTAGATTACTTCAGAGTAGCCTTACTGTCAGAGACTATCCAAGCCAGCTGGGCTCCTGTACTGGAGAGACTCAGGATAAGTCTTTCAGGCTCAGGGAGCAGAGCATTCTCAGCAACAGAACCCAGGTATGAAACCCTTGGCCAGAGGAGATCGGACCAAGCCACAGCCTGACCATACTCTGATCCCAACATATACCACCTTTGGATGAAGTCTCCTCAGCAATGACTTCCACAAAAACAAAAACAAAAATCCACCCATTGCCTGAGGGAAGGAGAGAGTAAAACATCTTTTAAGACCACTCAAGCCTTCTTCATAACTATTGTTTGGTGCTTGGATACTAAAACAATAGCCATTTTAGAAATACAGCAGGCAGGCAGGCAGGCAGTGGGGCTATGAATACAATGCTAGCATACAGTGCAGGACATAAGTATTATCCACAACAGAGTGTATTTCCTGGCTTCACATCATAGGCAACTCTATCTCATAAACATCTGGCATTTATTTGCTATACTACTGGGACCATTTCCCCCCTGCTAGTATTGTTTAGAAGACCCTAAGTACTGTGTAGTCAAATACCAGACACAGTGCACTCATACATCATTTCATGATGAGGTACTTGGCAATTTGACATCAGGTACTGTACCAATCACTGTGCAGACTAATAGCAGACACAGCTCTGTCCTATACAGTATCAGTCATTATGTGGTCAGATACCAGTCACAGCACAGCCAGAAAGAGTTTCTCAACAACAGATCCAAAAGTCTGGAACACCCTTCCACTACAGATCATGAGAGTTTGACCCTTGTCATCTTCATAACAAGTTGCCAAGCTCAGCTGTAGAGGAAAGCAATGTCCAAATTAAAGAACAAGAAAACTCAGCAGCAAGCTCCCAAGCAGACAGGGCCGGCTCCAGGCACCAGCCGAGCAAGCTGGTGCTTGGGGCGGCAGCTTGTAGGAGGCGGCATTCCGCCCAATCCTAGGGCGGCACGGCTGCTTTTGTTGTTGTTGTTCCGCTCCAGCCGCCCTGTAGGGGGCAGCGGCGTGGAGGACGGGAGCGCCCTGCAGCAAGCCCGCCACGGCAGCCCGCGTCCTTCCCTCCCAGCCGACTGGAGCGGTGCGGAGCTCTCCCGGCAGGGGGCACGGCGGGAGGGGCTGCGTGGCAGTGCCCCACTGAAGCCCTGGCCGCCCCACTTCTCTCTCTCCCCCCGCTCCCTCCCCCTCCCCCCGCTAGCCGGGGCACATCTGCAGGGCAGGGAGTCCCCCTGCACCCTGGCTCCGGCCTCACCGCAGGTTTGTTGTTGTTTTTTTGCTTTGCTGTTCTGGCCGCCGCGGTTTTTTTGTTTTGTTTTGTTTTGTTTTTTGCTTGGGGCGGCCAGAAAGCCAGAGCCGGCCCTGCAAGCAGAAGCCAAGAAATCAAAGAGCAAGGCAATGAATTTCCTGTCCCTTATGGAGAAATTCCATTGTTTTCTGAATAAACCATGTACAGCACCTAGACACAGAGATAGATAGATAGAGAGAGAGATAGATCAAATAGCATGTTGATGGGTGCAGTATGAAAACCAGAATGGGATGAAATAGAATAGATATTGTCGCCTTTTACTTTGCAATCACATACCATCTATGTAAATTTAATCAAACTGCTTGTGTAAATCACCTGAAGTATAACTGCTGCAGCAGAGATATGGGTTTTTGATTTATCAAAACACGTATGTGAAAGAAATGCCCATTGATTAGGGAATAGCACTTGTCTATAACTATGGAGTTGTTAAACCTCTAAATACTTTTTACTCCATTACATTTAAATCTTGTGCATATTGAAGTGTATTTAGAATATTAATCTACAGTATTATTATGTACAGACAGGGAGCAAAGAAAGGTTACTGAGCAACAGTGGCAGCAAAGTGCATTCCTTGAATGGCGAGAAATAATCTGTCCACTCCCCAGATTTCAAGACAGTCTTCTCCATTTTGCTTTTTCTCCACACAGCTTTTTGCAGTTCCATCACTGGATAGTAGAGCGAATTGGCAGGTCACAGTAGAAAAATGACCATCAGTATTGTTTTATATTCTCATTTGATTACAGACACTGCTGGGGAAAAAAGAATTTCTGAACATTTACCAACATCAAAGATTATTTTCCTCAGCAGAGTTACCTGTGTAATCAGTATGTATCCCTAACTCGTATTGATCACTAATAGACACCGAACTAAGGTTCTGGCTCATTGCCATGATTGTAGCGATAATGACAGAAGAGGCTCAACGATTTCATGTAGGTGACACAGTTAGGGTTGTTTTCCCCTCATCCTTGAGGCAGCCTCCTACATTGTCTATGTTCTTGTCAGGTGCTGCAGAAATCAATCTTCTCAGAAAACAGTATTATGGTGAAAATATATGAGAAGGTACAACAGAAACATTGGGGGTTTTTTTCATAGTGAAACTTAGGAAAAAACCAAATTGATGGTCAGAAACAATACTGAGAGATTTTACAATGTCATTTTTGCAAATTGTGCAGCGAAATCCACAAAACAATGGACACCATAAATAGTTCTGTATCCTCTCAGCATCAGCATACTGCTCTCTAAGTCTGCATAGCCATTCACTTTTTGTGACCAAAAATACAGAGTTTTTTTTAATTCTATAGTTAAATAATAAAAATATTCTTTAAGATTCAGAACTAAAATCTATATAAATGGCTAAGAATAAGCCAATGGCTTTGTGTCCATGTGTCTTTGCTATTCAGTTCAAGTATCGTCTCATACATTCTTAGGCAGGCACATTCATGCAACCTCACTTAATGATTTTCACACCCTAAAGATGCACTGGGCAGCATTCTCTACAGTTAAGAGACACAGAACACAGCCATTAATATACATTGTGCTAGACACGCCATTTCCTGTGTTAGCTTGTTATCCACATTAGTATAACTTTCCCTTTTCTGGACTACTGGAAAATGTGGACCTGTTCATGGTCTCTGAGAGTTCTATCTTAAGTGGTAACAGCTCTGTAAATAAATAGCTACCATTCAGATTTCCTTGGCAAGAAAGAGAAAATTGTGATAATTAGGTACTGAAGGGAGCAGTTTCCCAGCAGCTGGATTATAGAAAGTGTTGACATTATGATTAGATTCATAGTTGGATCACAAACTCTTGCCTTTTTTTCCTTTCTAAATGGTTGTGCTTTGTTGGTTCCTTGTGCCTATATAGCAAGGAGTTATACTGATGACTTACATACACATCCATACCCACATGCTTACACATATGTTCAAAGATACATACAAACATATGAACATGCTTTAAATATATGTATATATCATGTGTCAACATGTGTGCACCTACACACACACCTCTCAGTCAATTAATAATCAAAGATACACACATATGTGACATCTAATTTGTGTCATTTTGTAGTCTTGCTTATGGTCAGTTTCCAACTGCCGTCTGATTTTGCATTAATTGTTAGGGAGACAAAGGCGCCATGGGAATCCCTGGAAGACCGGTGAGTTACAACCTCTTGCATCTGCCTGACCTGACTGACACACATTTTTCCGAAAGCTGGGATGCCTGTGGGTCGTTTGGGGTGATACTTTCATTATTTCAGGGAAATGATTCCCCCAGCTCCATGCTCCATTTTAAGGTTTGGGTACAACAAGGGAAAAAGCAGCAGCTTCCCTCATGAATAAAGCTGAATGAACTGCTACTCAGATCTGCTTCCAGGTTTAGAAATTCTAGGCTGCAGGTTCTATGATTTGTGATGTAACCAGGCTCCACCCCGAAAACGGAGGCATGAATCCTTGGTAAGTCTATAGGGGGCTCTTACCTGAGACATTTCCATACAGAAACCAAATCTAAATGGGACTCTTGAGAAGGAGGCCTTGGCTACATTCTGAGAATGCTCCCTGCAGAACCATGTGTTCTAGTGGTGCCAAGCAGTGGGCTGCCGATGGTTTCTTGCTGCCTGCAATGTACTTGCCTATGTGCCTCTGAAGGTAGAGAAGAGGCAAGCTCCTCCTGTGGATCTGTGTATTGACAAAAATGATATAGATCAAATAAACATTTGTAGCCTTTTCTCAGCCTATGAATGTACAATGTACAATGTCTGCCCAGCACATTGGCTCTAATTTGGCCCTCTAGTCATACAGTACATATTTAAAATAACAGTGACACTTTGAAGAAGGGCTGGGCAGCGCGTGTCATATAGCATCACATCAGCACCCCAAACACCTTTGCATTGTGCGGCTCTGCCTTCGGTTCTGTGTTCCCCCTTCCTGGAGTTGTTCTCTTTATTCCCCATACATGTTGATGTCTTTCCAAAGAGGGCAACATAACAGCCTCAGGGGTGAGGTGACATTCCAATAAGTTCACTCTGAATTGTGGATAGGTCCTGAATCCTTATGCTTTTCTCTGGCTGAGGCACCTGCCCTATGACCACCCCACATTTCAGACAGAGAATGGAAACTGTGTTATCTTCACTCCTTGCCAGTTCCCAGCTGTTCAGCTTGCCACAGCTAAGCTCGCCTGAGTTACCATTTGGATATCTTCCCCCAAAACATTTTACATCTTTAAACATCTTTTGGGAAGGCTGTGTGTGGATGAGTGAGATGTGTCTGGGTTTGATGCCTGCAATTTCACAGGCAGCTGTAATATAGAGTGGCTAAAGTGGTCATGCCATAAGAGATTACACATCCAGGGCCAGATCCTCAGCTGGTGTAAATCAGTGCAATTCCATTGAAGCCAGTGGAGCTATATGAATTTACACCAGGAACTGGCCCACAGTGTTTGTTATGGAGGCTGATTAGCGAAGAGAAGTTCTCTTTTTACATACAAATACAACAAATATTATTAACAATTAACAACTCTTGGCATTAAATAACTCTTTACATCTTCAACGTATTTATAAACATTAATGACATAATCAGCTACTCATTGCCATCAGCAGTGATGGAAAAAATATAGAAAAAGGGTCAGCGAATTCCACAGGTAGGGTGGGCATAACCCTGGGTGCCTTGGTTTTTACAAACCTCATGAGCCAGGGTAATTCAGATTTGAGTCCCAATTAATCCAAGCCCCCAAAGTATGGGAGGGTTTTATGGCTCCATTATATTTTATGTACTATGTTGAGGACTTCCTTAGCGATACCTCTGGGTAACTTTCTCTCTCCAGTAATGTCTCCTCCCAATGCCTCATTGGTATTGGAGCCTGGCATGCCTGAGGGGGTTAGATCTTCAGTATTACTGTATTGCCAGACTCAGGGTGATTCAAGCAATGCTAGTACATGTTCATGATGTCCTTCTGGTTTGATGTTGTGTTGCCATGACAGCATTACTTTGGAAGTAACTGCTGCTTTCAGTAATGTGACACAACAGGATATAACACAAGGTAGCACAGTTTATGAGGATCACTGCTCTAGACAGAGATGGAAAACAGACAGAAATCTATATGGTGTCTCTCATTTTCTGCTTATTTGTATGTGCTAGAAGAGGGGAACTGAGTAAAACTGCCCTTAGACCCTGCTAGGAGGCCTCTGAGAGGCAGAGGAAGCTGGCTCCGCAGAAATGCCAGCCCCTGCCAACCGCCGGAGTAGTGAAAGACGAGCTAGTAATCAAACCTGAGACTTTTGGTGGGTAACATAGATCACAACACTTCCAGATGAGCCCCTGTTTAAAGCCTACACACTCTGTTCATTAAAGACTCAGCTTTACCGTTCTTATACTAAGTGAAGCCTTAGTATAAGGCTAAGTAGTTCCACTGAAATCAGTGAGACTCCATATGTAGTAGGTTACTCCTCAGTGTGAATAAGGGTGGTAGAATAAGGTCCTACCATAAAACAGGCCTGTTTTAATTTTAATTAACCTACCTGGAGTGACTTAATATATTAAACATATTTCAGTATGTAAGACTTAAATGTATTTTGCACATTTACCCCACAGATTTCACACAGCCAGACCATATATTATATCTAATTCCCCCTCTTTGAGCCAGGCAGAAGAGAAAGAAGAGAAAAAATCAATATTTTACTACTGTTTCAGTAATGAAGACTTTCAATTAAATATATTTCCCATGCCCCACCCTCCCATTCAGTCAGATACCTTCTTCCCAGTACATTCATCCGTTTATCCTCCTCTGCCTTGCCTCAATGACCCTCCTGTCTCACACATTGAAAGGCTGGCCAGGAACTCCTGCCACTTGGCCAGTGTGGACTGACTGTTAGCCAAGTCCATCTTCAGCTACTGTTCTGACCACCATGGCTAATCCCACCCGAGGACTATCATCCCTGGTGGCGGCTGTGCCAAGGTTCCTTGTCAGGTCTGTTGCTGCTGCCTCACTTACTTGTGAGCTGATGTCTCTGAACTCTGAGCCAGCCTTGCTAACTATGGCGAGCTTATCACTAACACACAGCTTCAGTTTCCCCACCACCACCACCACCACCACTTGTTAAAATCAAGAATTGATTTTCTCACGCTGGCTGAAAACCCAATTTCAGCTGCCACCTCTCTCAGCTGCCCTTCCTCTGAGACATTGCCAGGACAGCTGATCTTGATGGCAGTGGAAGGGGGAAAAGCAAAGGTCATTGTGCTTGTGTGTGAACCTTAAACAGAGCATGCATCAGTGTCTGTGACCTGTTTTTTGTTGTGTTGTTTTGTGTTTGGGTTTAGTGTGCCATTAACACTGATTCCTGTGTTTGTGTCTCTTTCTCTCTCCCCTTCACCCTTTTGCATGCGGCTGCAACTGGTGTAATTGACCCAGGGACTAAAGGGGCAACCCGGAGAGAAGGTGAGTCAGCTCTTTCCAGCTCATCATGTCATACCCTGACCTCTCTCAGCCGCCTGAAATCCCTTCACTTCAAATCACAACAATTGAAGAGCTGTGCCTTTAAAGCCCTCCGTGTGTTTAAACCACACATGGATCTGAACTGCCCCACCCCTCTCCTCTCACAATGTGAGCTCATCTCTTGAATTCCTTCCAGCCCACACAGCATCTGAGGATGTTGAATTTTTTGTTTACTATAATTTACTAACATTGTAAGGGCTGACTTCCAGAGGTGGATGGGCACACTCAATATTTCCAGCTGGGCCTTTGTGGTTTTTTAACCATTAGCTTCTTCACTGCTGACAGCTGTGCCTGGTAAGTCCAGGAAATGTGCATATGCAAATGTGATAAGATATAACAGCTATGTCCTAATGGCCCATCCAGTTCCTATGTGCTGGGCTTCTCCTATTCACCATTCCTCTGGTCACAGACCATGGCTCATCACCTCCATTCCAGGGTTAGTCGCATAGTGAAAAAACACGGCGGGAAACAGGAAAGATATGGCCATGACCCCACACACATACACTTTTTTACTTCAATCATATCTTCTCCATTTAAAGAAAAAAGACCCTGCAGTACTTCCTGTCTCTCTGAGAGGTTGCCTAAACTATTTGAAAAGTATTGAATGAGTTTTTTGTCCCTACATAGAGCTGGTAGTTTACAAAGCCACTAATATGTCACATTGGTGACACAAATGTCATGAAATATTCAATGTCAGTCAACACTTTATGTCTTCAGATGCCACTACATCATACACTTAAAAGGGAAAGATAGGAGAGGGACAGAAGTGCCTTGGATCGATTCAGGCAGCATCTAATTAATTGGAAAATGAACAGCAAAATGTGCAGAAATTAGGAAATGTCTAGATGTTCACCCCATTGTTTGAGGAAACATCTGTAAAGAGTATGGTATTGGCAAACCTGTTCAGACCTCGGTGAAAAAGATAGGGAGCAAAACAGTGACATACCATAGGAAGAAAGGGCAAGGCAGGATGAAAACCTGGTTGTTCTTCTTCTCCTTCCTTTTCTTCTTCAGGTCACTCCCTCTTGTCCCCTGTTTGGATCCTCCTGGTAGCCAATCAGCACTATCAAATCATCCAAGATGCCAAAGCCCCCTTGGCAGATGATGTAGTTGTATCACATAATAACACTCTTTCCATTCCACTAGTATCTCAAGAGGAAGTTAAACAGCAGCTACTAAAGATGAACATTTTAAAATCAGCAGGTCCAGATAAGTTGCATCCAAGAGTTTTAAAAGAGCTGGCTGAGGAGATCACTGGACCATTAATATTGATTTTTCAATAAGTCTTAGAAGATGGGGGTGCTGTTGCAGAAGAGTGGAAGAAAGCTAATGTTGTGCCAATATTTAACAAGCGTAAACGGGATAACCTAGGTAATTATAGGCCTGTCAATCTCACATCAGTCCTGGGCAAGATAATGGAGCAGCAGATATGGGATTTGATTAATAAAGAATTAAGCAAGGGTAATATAATTAATGACAATCGACTTTATGGAAAATAGATCCTGTCAAGCTAATTTGATATCTTTTTTGGTGCGATAACAAGTTGGCTGTTAAAGGTAATAGAGTTGACATAATATACTTAAACTTCTGTAAGACATTTCACTTGGTACCACATGACATTTTGATTAAAAAACTAGAGCAATATAAAATTAACATAGCACTCATTGAGTGGATTAAAAGTTGTCTAAGTGGTAGGTCTCAAAATGTAATTGTAAATAGGAAATCATCACTGAATGGATATATTTCTAGTGGGGTCCTGCAGGGATCAGTTCTTGGCACAATGCTATTTAACATTTTTATTAATTACCTGGAAGAAATATCAAATCATCACTGATAAATTTTGCAGATGATACAAAAATTGGGGGAGTGGTAAATAACAAAGAGGACAGGTCACCAATACAGAGCAATCTGGATTGCCTGGTAAACTGGGCACAAGAAAACAGTACCCATTTTGGCCGTACTTACATAATGGGGAATTTTGGAAGCAGTGACTCTGAAAAAGATTTGGAGGTTGTGGTGATCAGCTGAACATGAACTCCCAGTGTGATGCTGTGGCCAAAACGGCTAATGAAAATCCTGGGATGCATATACAGGTGAATCTCAAGTAGGAGTAAAAAGATTATTTTACCTCTGCATTTGGCATTAGTGCAGCCGTAACTGGAATATTGTATCCAGTTCTGGTGTCCACAATTCAAGAAGGATGTTGATAACTTGGAAAGGGTTCAGAGCTGAGCCATGAGAATGATTAAAGGATTAGAAAACCTGCCTTATAGCAATAGACTTAAGGAGCTCGACTATTAAGCTTAAAAAAGAGAAGGTTAAGGGGTGATTTGATTGCAGTCTAAATGTACCTACACGAGGAACAAATAGTTAATAATGGATCTTCAGTCTAGTAGGGAAAGATATAACGTGATCCAGTGTTGAAGCTAGACAAATTTAGACTGGAAATAAGGGGTACATTTAATCAATGAGAGTAATTAACCATTGAAACAACTAACCCAGGGTCGTGGTGGATTCCCCAACTCCGGGTAAATCAAGATTGGATATTTTTCTGAAAGATCTGCTCTAGTAAGTATTTTGGGGAAAGTTTGATCGGCTGTGTTATGCAGGAGGTCAGACTAGATGATCATAATGGTCACTTCTGACCTTGAAATCTATCATCTGTGACTATCAGTCATGTATTGTGTATTATAAAACACATTGAGATAGTCTGCCAGTCATATGACCTGGGTTTGCCGTGAATCTTTGACGGCTTCTATTTTTCCGGGAAGAACTTTACTGTTTTTTTCTTAATCCAAAATGAATGCCTTTTATAAATAGCTACAAACAGGACTTTTCCACTCCCCAGGTCATGGCAGGTCACAGCTGCCTCTAAGTTGCCCAAAGTTCCCCATTTTTACTTTTGCTTTCTTCACTCAGTTTCTCTCTTCTTTTCTTTAGGTAGTTAGAACATTCTTCCCCAAATCACTGCTACTCTTCTTTCACTTTTAACTGAGGAAAACTGAGAGGCTGTCCCTCCTTTTTGCAGCCAGATCATTCTTCTCTCTGAACACTTGTCTTTCTGTGACTTAAAATCCTGTTTCCAAGTCCAGTGAATAAAGTTTACTCCCTTTAAAGAGAAAGTAACTTCTTTAGAGCCATGTACTAAGTATGCTAGTCTTTCTTCAGTAATTAATGTCGCTCTTTAACACTATTAATCTACCAAAGTAGAACCTCAGATCAGAACATCTCAACACAGGGAAAGCTGATACTTAAATCTGGATGAGGCCATTGACGCTTAGGCCTATCCCTGCATTTGAACACAGAAGGTGTCTTGTGCAGTGGAAAAGTTTCCATAGCAGCACATCCCTCCTCTGCAGTGAGTGACCAGAGAGAAGGAATGGTAAAGATATTTACTGGGGTGAACCCAGGGCACTGGGAAGGGGCATGGCCAGATTACACTGCACTCCAGTGGTTTTTGGCTGGCAGAACTGTCCCTATGGCAGTGTTTCAGCCTGAACCCAAAGGTCTACACTGCAGTTTTATAACCCCCCAGCCCAAGCCCTGTGAGCCCAAGTCAGCTGACTCAGGCCAGCTGCAGTTGTGCCTCGGGTCTCTTAGCTCAGTATAGACGTACCATAAATGTCTATCATTGCATACAATACATGATTAAGTCATAAGAACATTTTGTCTCCATGTCAGTCCCTACTTATTTTCGAAACAGGTTTGGCCAAGCCACTTATTTCTGGATACAGTACATTAAGCTGCTTCCACATGGATTTATTTAGTTTACTTTAGACCTAAACTTTCAAATTCCAATCTGATCACTAAATCTCATTTGATCCAGTCATAAAATCATAAGTACTAGAGTTGAAAAAGACCTTGCGGTTTATGCAATCTGTCTCGCTCTCCTTGTCCTACCCTGTGATATACAATGTGGTCTCCCTTGTATATTCAGAGCTGGGTTAACCAGCCAGTAGTTTAATATCTCCAGTGATAGTACTTTCACAACTGACCTCAGGAGACTATTCCACTCTAATAGTGATCGTATGTCTTACTGTTACATTGAACCTTTCACTCCAAAGGCACCCTGACCGCTTCATAAACTTGATAAAGTGTGTACATTTTGGGTATAGAGCTGCCATTGAAATGCAGATGCATCTGGGGTGAGATGTGAAATCTGTTTAAAAAGCACACAGCAATAGACTGGAAAAGGAAATGAACATCACTATCATCAATTCAATTTCACAAAGGAAATTTAGGGGGGCAAAATGTCATGACCTGAATTAGAGTTTACCCAGGGCTTGAGAGTAACAGCACTTACTAAAAGTGTCACAGGATCTTTAATAATCACAAGAGGTCAGGGCCTCTGTGTTGCATTTGATCCAAAAGGTATTTTATGTGTCTATAATTTTCCTTGCTGAACATCTCATTTTCCCCTTATACAGCACAGCTTTACTCCTAGCTATGCCTCTCTGCATTATTCAATCCCTAGACTAGGGCAGGTGAAGCTTCAGGCCGAACAAGAGTGATCAAATAGAGGGGAGGCAAATGTGTGCTCTCAGGGCATGGGGAGTATGCAGGCATGAGATGAGATCTCATGTTCCTCACCAAAGGGACTCATAGTGGTACCATCTCTTAAGGGGGATGGGACACTTCAAAATGGCCTCCTCTCATGAGCAAGAAAGGCCAAGGAGCGTTTTTATCTCAGGTGGGAAGGGCTCTAATCAATCACAATTTAATCATGGTCTCTATAGAGAATGTGAATATTGATTATTTTGATCTCTTTTCCTTAACTGTCTTTCTTCCTCCTCCTCATTATCTCATGCAATCACCTCTCTCTCCTCTACTGATTCACTATCCACCCTTGTTCTTTTCTTCATCTCACTTTTTGCTCTCTTTTGTCTTCTCACTGACGCTTTCACATCTCTCTCTTCCTCTTTCTCTTTCCTTCTTCTGCTTCCTTGCCTTCCAGTTTTTTCCTTTTTAATATTCCTTTTCTCACACCTTTTCTGTCTCTGTCTCTCTCTGCAGGGAACCCCTGGAGAAGCAGGCATGTCCATCATCGGTCCCCGAGGCCCTCCCGTAAGTGTATTTCTCTCTATTTTTGTGTGATGCAGGCTGTGGGTGAGCTACTGAAAAAAGACTAAGGAGGGGTACCAAGTCAGCAGCAGCATTTCCAGAGGAGCAATAACACTATCTGATGTGGTTTTACTTTTTGGCCAGTCTTGTTTTTATACAAATATTATTTACTATATATAATTAAATTACAGCCCATATTGCTAGAATTAGTGAGCACCTAGTCCTTAGCAAGGAAACCATATAGGTTTTTCCAGTGGTTTTTTCTCCTGTGTTAAAAAGGAAGAGAAATAGTTCCACCTCTTGGCAGCAGCGCTGATGCCTTGCTGTGAGTACGCCCTTCGCTTTGGGCGAAGCATGTCTTCTTTGGCTGAGTGCTCTTTGCAATTAGTCTAGTTGGCAGATGACATTGCTCCATCTTTACAGTGCAACATGTCTGGGATTAAGGCTGGGCAAATGGCTGCTGGAGATAACAAAAATGGGTAATTTGGGAACTTGCTTGAAAAATTCAATTTCTTATCCTAAGACCCAAAGTTTTTGTTACTCAGCCAGGTTCATCAATGACAAGCATGGTACTGTCAATTAACAGAGAGCTGAGGTTTCTCTCTGAAGAGTTCAGTGAACCCTTCCTCTGCTGCTATCTTGATGGCTTGTTTTAATAAAGGCTTGTTTTAATTAGGGAGCAGAGAAGAGGCACTTAGAGAGGTATGCTGGGCTGGAGAAGTACAGTATTAGGCCCTGATCCTGCAAGGAGTTCCACGCAGGTGCAGAGATCCACCCACATGAAGCTCCTAAGAGAACTGAAGCCTTAGTGCCCTAGAAAGAATACAGGCTTAGAGTTTTCATGCATCCCAAATTCTAGGTCCTCCTTGAATTGAAGTTCATATTTCTAGCTTTCCCTAACACAGTAAATGCACAGTGTTGTCCAAATTTCTGTTAGGTCTTTGTATCGCTATAGAAACTCCAGTTTTCCAGTACATTTCCAGTGGTTATTGACTAGAGTTTAGATTTGTATTAATGGTATTAACTTTGCTGGAGTTCTTTGATCTAACTTCATGCCATGGAAGAAGCACATTTCTTCCCATCCTTCAGGACCTAAACATGGCTGCCCCTCCAGTGGCACTTTAGAAAGGTACCTTTCTTACAGAATGAAATTAAATATAAATTTAAGTTCCATAAGGAGACAATGAGTTTAGACAATGTGTATTAGGTAGGGATAGCTCAGTGGTTTGAGCATTGGCCTGCTAAACCCAGGGTTGTGAGCTCAATCCTTGAGGGGGCCACTTAAGGATCTGAGGCAAAATCAGTACTTGGTGAGGGGAGGGATAGCTCACTGGTCTGAGCATTGGCTTGCTAAATCCAGCATTGTAAATTCAATCCTTGAGGGGGCCATTTGGGGATTGGCCCTGCTTTGAGCAGGGGGGTGGTCTAGATGACCTCCTGAGGTCCCTTCCAACCCTGATATTCTATGTGACAAATATTAGCCCAGGTTTTCACATCTTTACAGCTTATTGCCCAAATAGGTTATTACCACTGTCTTTCAGGCAAACATTTTCACTCTCTCTCAGTTCCATCCATTCTGAGATACCATTGATTTCCACTTAGGGTGACCAGACATCCTGATTTTATCGGGACTGTTCCGATATTTCCTTGTTTGTCCCGCGTCCCGACCGATGTGCGGTCGGGACACTGGACAAACAAGGAAATGCTCCGGAGCCTGGAAGTGCTCGCGCCCCCCCCCCCGCCCCGACTCCGCCCCCTCCTCCCCCCATTGGCTCCCTCCCCGAATCCCCGCCTCTTCCCCAGGCTCACCATTCCTCCTCCCTCCGGTGCTTGCGGAGGGAGGCCCCGGAGACCCAGGGGGAGCATGGGGCCGGGGTGAGTGAGAGTCCGTCCTGGCCCCGAGCAGGCAGGACTCAGTCGGGCGGTAGGGAGAGTAGGGGGGCGGCCCGCGGGGCCAGGCGGCGGCTGTTCTCCCCCCCTGGGCAGCGGGACTCGAGAGCAGCCGCTGCTGCAGCTCCCACTGCCACTGGGGGAGGAAGCGGCCGATGGCCAAGCTCGGCAGCTGCGGCTCTGGCGCCCGGGCCCGAACCCCCCGAGCCTGGGCCTGCTGTGGGGACCCAGCAGCGCGCACGCTGCGCCCAGCCCCTGGCCAGTCGCGTCTGGGCTGCTGCCCAGCTGGTGCAATCCCGCGGCGGCGGCATCGGCAGCCCAGCCCCGTTCATTCCCCTGCGGGACCCGAGCGGGACGGGGGGGCTGGAGCCTGCTGCCCCCACTCCAGGGCCGCCGTGGGATTGCACCAGCTGGGCAGCCAGGGTCCCCGCAGCAGGCCCGGGCTCGGGGGGTTCGGGCCCGGGCGCCAGAGCCACAGCCGCCGAGCTTGGCCATCCCCCCGCGGCAGTGGGAGCTGCAGCAGCGGCTGCTCCCGAGTCCCGCTGCCCGGAAGGGGAGAACAGCCGCCGCCTGGCCCCACGGGCCGCCCCCCTACTCTCCCTACCGCCCGACTGAGTCCTGCCTGCACTCGGGGCCAGGCCGGACTCTCACTCAGCCTGGCCCCGTGCTCCCCCTGCGTCTCCCGGGCCTCCCTCCAGCGCTTGTGGAGGAAGGGTGGGGTTTTTTTTGCCTCCCCCCCCCACGTCCCGATATTTGACTTGGGTGATCTGGTCACCCTATTTCCACTGCAGTGTGACAGAAAAAGATTCAATCCCCCTTGCCGCCCACCTGCCCCGGTAACTTCCTTTTTTGATTAGCTTTGTGAGGAGTAGCATCCTTGACCTAGAGAGAGGATGGAGGACATATGCCCTTGTTTCACAGCTAATTGGTTGAGGTCAAGAGAAAGAGACCTCAGCAGCCTGGACAGTCGGCTACATCTGGCTTTCCAATTATCCTTCCATAAGTCCCATGGTAAGTGCTCCTAATAAGAAACAGCTTAGTCTGCTCCCAGTGCCACCTGTCCGCCACTGTGAGTTTGATAAATGACAAAACCAAACCAGGAAACAAATGCAGATTCTTGGGCTTTTCAGAAGACTAACTTTTATTTTGACGGCTGCAGTTTTCTGAATGGCAGATAGCCTTTTAGGGTCTGGTGCTAAACTGCAGAAGTTGTTTCAGCCAAGATGTTCCTGCTAGGCTGCTATTAGCAGCAATAAGTAGGCCTCTACCAAAGTCATAGTCCATTTTGGTCAATTTCACGGTCATAGGATTTTAAAAATTGCAAACTTCAGGATTTCAGCTGTTTAAAACTGAAACTTCACAGTGTTGTAATTGTCGGGGTCCTAACCCAAAAAGGAGTTGCAGGGAGGGGGGCACAAGGTTATTGTAGCGGGGGTTGCAGTGCTGCTACCCTTACTTCTGCACGGCTGCTGGCAGCGGTGCTGCCTTCAGAACAGGGCAGCTGGAAAGCGGCGGTTGCTGACGGGGGGAAAGCCACCACCAACAGCAACGCAGAAGTAAGGATGGCATGGTATGGTATTGCCACCCTTACTTCTGCACTGCTGCTGGCAGGGCACTGCCTTCAGAGCTGGGCACCCGGCCAACAGCCGCCACTCTACAGCCACCCAGCTCTGAAGGCAGTGCGTAAGTAAGGGTGGGAATACCGTGACCTAAGTTCCCTGTAAGCTGCGCGGCCGTGCAGCAGCCTATTTAGCACTGTGCAGGCGCTCAGGGAACCCACCCACGGATCTGCCAGGGCTGGGGAAGGGGCGCCCTTGCCTCGGCCACAACCTAGCCCGGCCCCCAACCTGCCATGGCCGGGGCGGCCCCCGGACCCCAACTATGCTGCATCCCGGACCTGCCACGGCTGGGGCACCCCTACCCCAGCCTGAACCCAGCCGGGGTGGCGCGGTGCAGCCCAGCCCCAGCTGTGGCCACGGTGGCGCAGGGCAGTGCAGCCCAGCCATGGGGCGGCCCGGCCCGGCCCGGCCCGGCTCAGACCTAACCATGGCAGTCCGGCTTGGACCCGAACCCGGGTGGCCCGGCCCGCTTGGCCCGGACCCGGGTGGCTCAACCCAAACCCATCAGGGGCACCCCTCCCTCAACCCAGCCCTGGCCCGGACCTGCGGGGGCTGAGAGCTGGGCCAGAGGCGCCTATCCTGCAGCCCCAGCCTCGGAGCATCCATGGCGGGGAGAGGTGCCTCTCCCCCCAGCACAGGTGCTGCTGTGGGGAGAGAAGTCTGGTAGCCCCAGAGCACCCTCCTGCACCCCAAACCCTTCATCCCCAGCCCCACCCCAGAGCCCACACCCCCAGCTGGAGCCCTCCCCCCACCCTAACCCTCTGCCCCAGCCCTGAGCCCCCACCCACACTCCAAACCCCTCCACCACATGAATTTTGTTATGTGCACCAATTTGAAGGTGATGTGTCACATATCACATCCATATTGGTGCACATAACAAATTCATTCCGCACATGGGTGGGAAAAATTAGAGGGAACACTGACCATGACCACCCCTAAAATAACCTTGTGACCTCTGCAACTCCCTTTTGGGTCAGGACCCCAAATTTGAGAAACGCTGGTCTCCCCCGTGAAATCTGTATAGTGTAGGGTAAAAGCACACAAAAGACCAGATTTCATGGGGGGAGATCAGAGTTCACAGTCTGTGATGCGTTTTTTTGGTCATGAATTTGGTAGGGCCCTAGCAATAAGGAAGGACAATAGTACACCAAGCGGATTGGGAAAGAAGACCTAATAGACAAAATGTCCCTCCCCCCTACCCCAGGGTGAAACACATTGTTCACTCTCTGCAGAGTCTAGGAACAGGAGCTTCACTCTGGCACGGGAAAAGATATCTTATTGTCCTGATCCTTTTAGCCAACAACAGGGTGTCCTGCTGTTCCTAGCAAAACATTAATCACATCTCTTTATTGAGTTTATGTGCACACTTTTGATTTTCAATGAGAAAGGCTCAGCATAAGTCCTTCTAGGAAGTATATTATAAGTCTCCCAGACTTAGAATAGCAGAGACAGAGGAAAAGAGGTTGTTGTTCAGGACTGAGGTGTTTCAGAAGAGTTGTGTTGTGATCCAGGAATAGAATAGCAAGGGGTGTTACAGGTCAGGGTGCATTGACAGTGCTTGTTCTGCCTGCACTATACTGGGCTCTGAGTGGATCAGTCCTTTCGTTTTCTGAGCACTGAATTAACCACACAATGGAATATAAGAATAACAGGCTTGTCCCTTTCCCCCTTTGTCATAAACTGCAGCTCTTAGCTAATAATTGGCCTCAAGAGTGATGCAGATGTCCTGAGAGTTGTAATTGGATAGATCTACCAACAGTCCCAGGGTCAGCCTCATGCTTTTAGCTGCTCCTTCAGGCTGCCTCTCTCACTCCATCTGTTCTTATGTGACCTCAGTTCTGTGATCTCTCTCTCACTCACACACACACACACACACACATACACACACTATCCAAAACAACACTCAATAAAAACTCCTGGGTAGGTATACACAGACACAGACACACACACACACACACACACACACACAGAGACACACACACACACATTTTGTCTTAAGTGAGGCTTATGCTTACAATTATGTTAACGGGAGGGCAAGTTCACATCTGCTAGTCTCACTGGGGTTTTAACTCAACCCATACAAAGGGTTCACCCAAGTAACAACAATATTTAAAATGGATTTTTGTCTATCACAGCCAAAGCTCTTAGAAGAACTATGACCGAAAGCACCCCTGTATACACATCCTACACATTAGTGTAATAATCTTTGTGCAAAATATGCCTTGTGAGGTATCACTTAAAAGCTAGTGACACATTGATCATCAATATTCTTGTGTAATGTATGTGCGAAATACTTATTAGGAGTTATGAACATAAGCTGAAATTATGACTACAAATGTGCTTACCAGATTAGTCTGGGGAGTGGGTAAACCGGTTTCTCAAAGACAAAGGATAAGCTGACACCTCTAGTCAGGTGTCATCAAAGTTGACTGGCAATCACTTGTCAAATGGCCATTCTTTGGCAACAAAGCGGGGCAGGAACAGATCGATCTGCATTTTAGCAAACAACAATATGGAACCTCTTTTACCACAAGACTCCCTGTTTCCTTCTTCACAGCTGGAATGAACTTTATCTAGGGGTAACCCTCAGGAAAATGTATTTCAAAGGGGGACAGGACTATAAAAGTGAGGGGCAAAAACACACCAGGTTCTCTCTCTCTCCACCTAAGACGACAAAGGAACCAGCCCTTTGACTTTGGGGGGAGATCCTGATCAGAGAATTTGGTCAGCTCTGTTGCTGGGATATTACCTTGAACCAAGTCTAGCTTATTAAGTTTCAGCGACTAGAAAGAGTTTTATCTTTATTTCTCTTGTAACCTTTTCTGACTTTAATATCTTGTACTTGTACCCACTTAAAATCTCTCTCTTTGTAGTTAAATAAATGTGCTTTATTTTTAATCTAAACTAATCCAGTGTTGTGTTTAAACTAATCTGTTTGGTAACTCCAGTTAAAGTCGCAAACGGTTGAATATTGACCCTTTACAGGAGCAACGGACTTTTTATATCTGAACTGCCCAGGAGAGGCTGGACAGTGCAGAACACATGTTTTTGGGAAAAATCAGGACTGGGAGTGTGTTGGGGTCACCCTGCAAGTAGTAACCAAGGCTGGTGAAAGCCAGAGTGTGGCTGGCGTGTTGCTGACAGGCTGCTGGGGTCAG
Source organism: Emys orbicularis (assembly GCF_028017835.1). Lineage (NCBI taxonomy): Eukaryota > Metazoa > Chordata > Testudines > Emydidae > Emys > Emys orbicularis. The sequence continues at coordinate 44,382,897 of NC_088689.1, read as the reverse complement.
AGTTGCTGGACCAGGACTGTAGCTATACACAGACATTCAGGGTGTGATTTGCATGCTGGTAGGCTGTGTGTGAGTGGCCCAGGTTGACAGCTACAACAGTAAGGCATAGTGAGGCATCTAAGGTTGTGGGGCAGGAGGTGAGAGAAAGTTGGAAGGTATTGCCAATACAGAGGAGGACCGGAATATCATACAAGAAGATCTGGATGACCTTTTAAACTCGAGTAATAGAAATGGGATGGAATTTAATAGTGCAAAGTGCAAGGTCATGCATTTAGAGACTAACAACAAGAATTTTGCTATAAGCTGGGGACTTACCAGTTGGAGGAGACAGAGGGGGAGAAAGACCTGGGTGTATTGCCTGATCACAGAATGACTATGAGCTGTCAGTGTGATATGGCCATGAAAAAGGCTAATGCAGTCCTAGGATGCATTGGGTGAGGTATTTCCAGTAGAGACAGGGAAGTGTTAATACCATTATATAAGGCACTGGTGAGATCTCATCTGGAATACTGTGTGCAATCCTGGTCTCCCATGTTTAAGAAAGATTAATTCAAACTGGAACAGGTGCAGAAAAGGGCTACTAGGACGATCCAAGGAATGGAAAACCTATCTTATGAGAAGAGACTCAAAGAGCTTGGCTTGTTTAGCCTAACCAAAAGAAGGCTGAGGGGAGATATGATTGCTCTGTATAAATACATCAAAGGGATTAATACCAGGGAGGGAGAGGAGTTATTTAAGTTAAGTGCCAATGTGGGCACAAAAACAAATGGATATAAACTGGCCATCAACAAGTTTAGGCTTGAAATTAGGTGAAGGTTTCTAAACATCAGAGGAGTGAAGTTCTGGAACAGCTTTCTAAGGGGAGCGGGGGGGGGGGGGAAAAACCTAACTGGCTTCAAGACTGAGCTTGATACATTTATGGAGGGGGTGATATGATGGGACTGCCTACAATGGCATGTAGCCCATCGGCAACTGGCATTAGCAAAAATCCCCAATGGCCAGAGACTGGACACTAAATGGGGAGGGCTCTGAGTTACTACAGAGAATTCTTTCCCAGGTATCTGCTTGGTGGGTCTTGCCCACATGCTCAGGGTCTGATTGCCATATTTGCGGTTGGGAAGGAATTTTCCCCTGGGTCAGATTGGCAGAGATGCTGGAGGTTTTTCGCCTTACTCTGTAGCCTGGGGCATGGGTCACTTGCAGGTTTAAACTAGTGTAAATGGTGAATTCTCTTTAACTCGAAGTCTTTAAATCATGATTTGAGGACTTCAGTAACTCAGGCAGAAGTTATGGGTCTATTACAGGAGTGGGTGAGTGAGGTTCTGTGGTCTGCAATGTGCAGGAGGTCAGACTAGAAGATCATGATGGTCCCTTCTAACCTTAAAGTCTATGAGTCTATGAGACACAGCCCCTTACTGGTTTGGATTGTACCCCAGAACTTCACAAGCCCGTACTGGCAAAATTCACTTCTTCCACCCCCAAAGTCTGTTGAAAAGATGATTTAATTTCATGAAGAGTTGGTGATAAGTATAAAGGATTACCTAATGCCCAAGATAAATAAGCAAATGCTGGAGGTTGGGGCCACTTTGGAAAGAGGTAGGATGACAAATAGTTTCCAGATTTTCTTTTAGAGGAAAGAGGAGGTTCAAGTTTTCACTTCCAGAGTTTTCTGCCGCTTAACTTCTCTTCAGGCATTCTGGCCAGAAAGAAGCATTGTGCTGACAGTGGCAGAAACAGACAATCTCTATTATTTGGCAATTCCCAGGACTATATACTTGATATGAACAACATTTGAACAAGAGAAGGAAAAAATGTTTCTTGGAATCTTTAGTTGGTCAACTTTTGCTTTGGCCTGTTATTGTACACGTCAGACTTTAGCCAAGGAGTAAAAGGAAGCAGTTTATAGTTTACAAGAAAGGTAGCAGAGGCCAAATTGCACCATTTCCGGGTTTCCTCCTTAATTCTTTTCTTAGCACTTCTTGTCTGTGGGACTAGTCCACAAATTAATGAGTTATTAATGAGATCCTCTCAGTTCTCACCCTTTTGGAAATCAGCATTGGGCAGATCCTTAAATTTATAGCGTATCTTCTCCTCTGGTCACAAGCCAACGGATCCAGGTGGTTTTATATGTATCCTGCAAAGCAACTATGACCAAATTCAACTTAGTAAAGCTTTAAAAAAACAATGTGAATGATTCAGTCATGCTAGCATTCTGAATAGCAACATTACTGTTTGGTGCAATTTGAGACATTTTATAGTAGCTGTAGTTCTCTAGAGCTCTGCAAAAAAGATTTTGGGCCCAACTCTACATTGTGCCAAGGTCCCATTATGTCACTCCAGAGGCGTAAGGGGCTGTAAAGGGGTGGAAATATTCTCTGTGGAATACCCCGAGGTAAAGGCTCCTTCTACTGCCAAAGGGGCTCTAATCTGGCCCTTTTCCCAGTCCCCAGCACATGTTGGGGGAGCTAAAGGAGGGAAGAGGCAAGGCTGGGCATTGATGTGCTCTGACTATTCCCTGCTTCTATAGTCTATTGGGCTTAATTCCACAATGCTGCACACTGTCTAGTGAGCTAATCCCTTGCTACTGCATAGGACTGTTAACTACAGTGATGGAGGAATTCAAAAAGGACTCAGGCTCACAATTTCCGAAGAGCCCCACCAAAATCATGAACGGTTCCTTATCCACTGCTCCCTGCACCTCTGCACCCCCTTTTTCTCCCAACCCAGCCAGATCCTTCACCTGACCTCCCAACTTCTTCTCTCTCATTCTGAATATGCATCCGGCTCCCAAGTCATTCGCCTCAACTGCTAAATAGCCCTGAACCTTCACTGATACTCCACTGTGAGGATCAAAGGTCTGGTCATAAACTATGTTCAGTCCCAGCCGTTGTTTCATTCAAATTTTATATGCTTAGAGACTTCCCTAGGTTAAAAGTGCCCTAGAAGGTATTTCCCTTCCCCACCTCACCCAGCTGGGAAGTCCCAGAATGCACAAGGTCTGAAGAGAATAGTTAGCCCAGCAGAGAGAACTAGACCTATTGAAATTGCAAAATGGATTTCAGGGGTCAGAGAAGAAGAGAGAGGCACAGAATTTACTTCATTCAACTATTTTAATCTGAACGGCTTAATTTCAGGATCGGACTGAAATTTGTTGTTATTCTTTCCAAGATGGCTCACACATCGCTAGCTAAATCAGGATTCAGATACCCTTAAATAAACAGGACTTATAGGATATCTGTGCTCTGGCACTTAGTGTTTTGCAAACTAGCAGCCATGAGGCTTTCACCCTCTAATTGTCTGCATGTGGTTGAATCTATGACAAGTAGTCTGACAGTCACTCCATTGTGTGATCTGCCAATACTTGCTGCATTTTGTTTGATTCAGATCTTGCATTGACAATCAGAAACTGACTTATTGGAAAAGAAGAGAGGGGAAGGGGCTTGTTTACATCACCCATTCACTTTACATACAATCCCTTTTTATTTTTCAGAATCTCTGCTACAAAATTTTCTTTGTGAGTAAAATTAATGAACTGGGGCAATAGCATAGAGTTTGTCTTGATGATATAGACTTGGTGAGCTGCAAGGGTTTGCACATTGCACTACACATCACTCAGTATTAAAGACCTCATTTTATGGCCATGCATGTGGCTATGCAAGGAATTTCCATAAAGAGAGCTTAGGCGCTGGAAAATGCTCCAGAAGGCCAGCGTGTGAGCTAGGAACGCCCATTTAATTACTTCAGAAACTTCAGACAAAGTACTCGGAGTCCAAATTGGACCATCTCCAACACTGTCCTGGCTCCGTACAAAACGAAGCTGTGATTGGAGACTTCCCCTGGCTCCCCAGTAGCCTGCTTTCTTAAAACACACTTAAGTCTTGGGTGACTATACTGAGAACTGCAGTGATATTACACAGAGATCAGGTTGGGGAAAATAAACCCTGAGGCCCTACAGAGCAATTTTAGGAAGACATGTTGCACTGCTCTCAGATTTCTTTAAACCTCTCTGTCTCCATTTTATTCTTCTCAGGGCCAGCCTGGAACGAGAGGTTTTCCTGGATTTCCGGTAAGTGGAACTGTTAATCTATGAGGTACAAGTGTATAATATTGCCAGCTCATGTCACTAAAGCTAAGTGCCTTTCAGCATTTCCATCCAAAACCACGGACCCAATATAATGTAATTGAAAAGGTTTTTTCTGTTTCATTACTATTTTCTTTTCTTTTTAATGATGCCTTAAAAAACAAAGATACAACACTAAAGGAAATTAAATTTTTTAAAAACCCTAATGTTAAAATACCATGGTTGACGCCAGGTCTGTGCTGTAAAAAACACCCCAAAACAACCAAAATAAAGAAAATAAACCCCAGGTAAGTGAAATTCCATCCTTAATGAACTCCAGTGTGATATTGTAATAACAAAGAGCCCCTGAGATTCATCCGGCTCTGTGCAGCGTGGCTCAGCTATTGACTTTGCTAGACTAAAAGCCCAGGCAACAGGAGGGGAAGAGGGTAAAAGCATGGCTGGAATTTCTTTTGCAGCACTGTAAGTTACAGATATAACCTGAGTGGGCCATGACGTGAAAAACAGATTCTGAAGATGAAGAAATTCCCATTTCAGCCCCACACTTGCTGGCAGGTTGGTCCTGCAGCACCATCCACAGCATCTATTCTGTTCCAAAACTGTATTCATTATGTATTTTCTGTTAATTTATTCTGATAACTGAACTACCTTTGTCACACACACACACACACACACACCCCTCTGCCAGCCTGCTCAGTTCAGCTGAGGGCTTGGTAGTTTTTATTCAAGGATTTGCTGTGTATAATCACAGATCTGCGGGCAATTGCCTTGGACCGGGGGGGGGGGGGGGAGGAGAGAACAAAAAAACGAGGAATCTGCAGTCTCCATGCCCACTGAGCACTGGACTCTCTGCCCTGCCTCTCTGAAAGGTGGCCAATAATTGCAAACTACCCTCACTTTAGTAGGAGCAAGGCACTGAGGAGAAGCAGATCTCTCCACACTTTGATGTCCAAGCATAAGGAGAGCAAACAAGCCCTGATCAAGTTAAAATAAAAACAAACCAGGGCCCAGACCTTCAAAGGTGTTTTAGTGCATGACTCCCATCTTCCCATTTTATCCTTTCCTCTCCCCTCACTTCTGCCCCCTCCACAACTTCTCAGTAATCCTGCCAGAGTCCTGAGGACCCCCCCATTTTTCCTACACAGCCCCTCACACTTGAGCCCTTGCATCACAGCCAGCATCCTTCTAGCCAAGGAGAACTGCAAGGGCCACTCAGAGCCCATCAAGATAGTTCCTTAATTAGCCAGAGGCCACTAGTGACTGAGGCAAGAAATTCCCCCATGGGACTGAGCGATGGGTACATTGGCTCTGCAGCACACCCCACCAGTGAGAGACCAGGATAAGAAATCTCTCACATAGCAGCACTCCACTGGGTTAGTCAATTTGCTTTCTTTCTCCTATGTTCTGCGTCTCAAGTGATTCATTGTTTAAAGTCACAGCCACATCATTCCTTCACTGTTCTTTCTGCCATATCCTGTGTAATCCATCTGTATCCTACTGAGTCCCCACCCAGATTTGTGGGGCAAATGCATAAACCACCAATGAACTAGTTTCCCCATCAACTCTCTCTTTTTTCTTTCAGGGCCCGATTGGTTTGGATGGCAAACCAGTAAGTGAAACATTTCCCTCACAGCTTCTCTCTCCCTGTTCATGTCCCTTTGTCTAGTACTTCTCCTGTCCTCTGAGCCAGGCTGTTAATAGATTAATTTGTATAGAATTATTTTGCAAAGTGTGTGCATGCCAATTTGCATATGAAAGATTGTGGGCAGGAAAACACCACCACCAAATTCCCCTGGAGAGGCTTCAGAGCATCAGTAAATCATGGAAGGTGCCCTACTGATGTTGCTCTTCTGGTTACCCTATTGCTTCACCTGTGAACTAGCACTTATCCCTGAAGCTGCCCTTTAAACTTAACTGAGCAATTGAGTTCCCACCTCCAGCAGTTACAGCTAGAGACAGAGACAAATAGAATGAGTTTCCTAAGCTTCAGATATCATCTCACTGCAGCCTAGACTAGCTATTAATTGAACATTATGGTTTATTCCTCCCCCACATTGCAACAGGTCAGCTAGCACAGCAAAGGATTCTGAAGACCTTTGTGGCACTCAAGCCCCTTTTGTGGTGGGCTTTGTTGTAAAACAGACAAACAAATGTAAATAATGTCCTGCCCCTTTAAAAGGGAAACACAAATACTGCAGAGTTTCTCCCAACCACAGTCAAGAAACAAGGCATGAGTTGTTTCAGGCATGTCCAAAAGAAAAGTCTAAACTGTAGCTCACTGCAACCAAGTTTCAGAAAGAAAAAGAAACCACAATCCCCCACCCAGTGCTCCTCCTAGCACCAAACCACATACTAAGGGTCTTATCTCACTGCCAGAAACATCCCTCAGCAGCTCTCAGAAGCATCCCTCTTATACTCTGCTGGGGATAATTAATCAATCAGAGCACTGCTACCCTGCACATCACTGACTCAGGGCAGACAGCTGTGCTCTTTCCTCTAGTCCAAAGGCGAGCATTAACCCCTTCTTGTCAACCTCTAGGGAGGGTCTAAATACCTCACCACATGTCCATGCTATTCATCAGCAAAGCTTTATTTTCTGTGCTTTGCACCTGAATGATCAGGAGTGATGATCCACTTGCTGTGAGGCTACATGGGTACAACATTATGTCTTCTTTGGTACCAAGAATAAGCAAAATGAAATGACCAGCCACAGCAAGGGGATGTGTAAATGCAGTGTTTAGGCCTGATTCTATAATGATAATACACACTCTTTTACCTTTTCAGGGCCATCCTGGACAGAAGGGGGAGATGGTAAAAATTACATGTGTATCTTCAGGGAGTAGTGGGTTGGTTTGGGGTTGTATTGGTTCTCCTCAGGGGCATTAACTAGAGTTTGACTCAAATGAAATGAGTAATCTCTGCATACTAACCACCCAAATTCCTGCTAACATACTAACTTTCTAGCTAATATAATAAAATCATGATAGCAGAAGCTGGGAGGTTTAGCTATAATTTTTACATGATGAGTACCTGTATCATCATGTCACAATAGCAACTCTATAGTTATACATGGGAATGTCATTTCCATTATTAAGCCTTATGTTCGGTTACTAAGTATGTTCTTTAAAAATACTTTGGGAACTGAAATGTTTCATGGTTGGACTCATCTCAGAAGTGAATGTTTATGGAAAGTTTCATAAAAACCCATTTAGCAGATTTTGGGTTTTCTGAACTACAACAAAAAGCACATTTGTCACTTATTAAGATGAGTTTTCAGATTTTTCTTGATAAATCCAAAATGGCTTAATTTTAATGCTACCAACTTGGCATGTACTTTATGGTGTCCTAAACAAGGCCTTGTGACTTTGAGATATCTGAAGAACTTTAGCTGTGAAATCACAATGATATAGATGTTTAAAACTAATATGTAGCTGTGTTAGTTTCCTTCATTTCATCAAAATTTCAAATTTCGATTTTTTTTGGCCAGCTCTAATTTTCACATAGTTCAGGGAGTTCACTATTCACAAGGTTATTCAAATGAGTAATTTGGAAAGCCAGCAATTAGTAATATCCCTGCAGCCAGCAACCATATCAGCTACATATAGGTAACTGGACACACTTTGGGTTACTCAGTTTTTACTGTTTTTGTTCTTCCAAAAAATATCCATTTTGTTAACTGTACTGCTATTCTGCCTATGTGTGCTTATTCCAGGAAAGTCCATGTGTTGATATGCAAGACAGAGAACTAAAGCAATGCAGGTGTTCTCTCTTACTCTCCACTTGAAGCTAAAGTAAAATCTTGTATCTCTCCCTTCCTTTTCTCCCTAGAATCTGTCAAAATAGTGCAAGCCAGAGCCTTACCAAGCTCCTGCTTGACCTGACACAAAGGCCAGCAATTACTGATTTAACACTACTTTGCAAATTAATTGCTTTCTGTGTCCCCTTACTGTTCAAGTAGCTTTCATTAATATACTGCATGCACAGGGCATATCATTGTTTGTGCCAGACAGAAGCTGACTGCTCAAGGTGCTAAATATTTTGTATTTAATATAATCCATTAGAATCAATAAATCTATATCCAGTCATGAAGGATGCTTCCGGAGTATTCCTAAACATCACACTGAGGAAATAGAGAGTTAAAATGGGCCTGACCTATACAGGATGCTCCCATTGGCTTCTGTAGTTAGAGCCCATCCTTCTGTAGGACTAAATGCTGCCCTTTGAGGGCACACATGTGATTCTCAATTAAGCAAATGAAAATTGTATGAGGGAATTCAAGCACAGACTTTGGCTTTTAATTTATTCAGGAGTGAAGCTGCAAGGTGCCGAGCAACTGCAGAGAGACACTAACCAACCTCAGTTCCTATGGAAATGAACGGAGGGTGCCCAACACATAGCTAGAATTAGGCCTTAAAAAAGAAAAGCTATAGGTGAAGCTGAACCCTCTGGTGAGCGTGTGTTAGAGGTCCCCTGCTGGGCCATGCCATGCCATGCCACAGAGGCTATTGTTACAACCCCTCCTTAGAGAGTTTTAGCAGCACATGCTTTTAGTTCTGAGGCCCCTGGTTCAATCCCTGCTATGTCAGCCAAGATGGCGGCCATCAAATAAGTGGGGGCTCATTTGGGGAGCCTCAGATGCTGAGGATGAGCATCCTTTGAGCAGATGAAATATGTAACCCTCCGGTGCATCTGTATTACTGGTGCCCCTCTGTGCTGATCCACAGAGAATATAAGTTGCTCCAGTATCAACTCATGCTTTTGGTTCTGGAGGTCCCTGCTTCAGTCCCCAGTGTGTCAGCCAAGAGGGCGGCTGTCATATAACTACTTAATTTCTCACTCTCCTGTTGGCATCCCCATTCAGTAAAGCTGCAGGACTTGTGCATCTTCGCTCCTCCAGTGTAAGAAACACTGCAAGGGGAACTGAGATCTACCATAGAAATTTTTGGCTAAAGACTTTTTAAAAAGCCACTTTTCCATCTGAGTACACGCCACATGCTGAGATGTTTAATGTTCCTGTCATTGAATGTATAAGCATATATATAACTCACAACAATGTATTTTTTTAAAGGGTGTTGCTGGTCCCAAGGGACAGCCGGTAAGTGCTGAACTTATCACCTTCTTGTAAATCTACCTTCTTTTGGCACTTTCCCCCTAATAGGCACAGTGCTCTTTAATTAATTTTTTAATTGTTTTCCTTTCACAGGGACCTCCAGGACAAAAAGGAGAAAAGGTAATTTTAATGGGAGCTGGGTTTATAATGACATTTAAAAGGCAGGGAAATGATTGAGTGATTCATCTTGGTGTTCCATAGCCTTCGGCTATGGCTTTCAGAGCAAATTAGGTCAGTTCACAAAACAGACAAGATTTTTCTAGTTGTGGGCTCATCCTGTGGACATCTGAAAATCAAGCTGTGTTCCCCCTGCTTCATACATCAACTCCTGTCATGACCAATGCCAAAGATTATGGACTGAGAACTCCTCTAGAAATGCTGTTGATAATGCCTGAGGCTGAATGGAATACAGCCTGCTCTTCTATAGCTAAAGAGTTTACAGTAAAAACTTCTTTTCTTCACTAAATTATGCAGCTCTGACTCAGAATAGAGCTATACCAAATGTACCAATGTGAGCTATACCAAAGTGCCTTTTTTGACCATACTCATAATTTTAACTGAGGCTAAAATGTTTTCCACATGGTCACATTGTAATCAGAACAGAAGCATTTTAAAGCATGAAGGAGAGTTAAAAGCAGCAATGGATAAAGAGCAACACGAGACCTAGGTGCTTTGATGAGGTTTTGTTTATTTTTTCATAAATTGTTTTAAGAAAAAGTCCCTGACACTAATAACAAAATACAGTGTTTCCAAAACTAGAAGTCAAAAGCATGTCTCCTAAATCCATTTGTAGGCCTCTAAATAAGAGGTCTGATTTTCAAAAGTGCTGAGTGATGTTGGCTCAAGAGTTTTGAAAATCACCATTTATTTAGGTGCCTAAATATGAATTTAGGATCCTATTTTTTTTAAATCTTATCCCAACTGTGAAGACCCAGCAGCCACAATGAAAATCTGATGGGTTATATGCTGGGAAATCCTATAAAATGTTATTTTGGGTACATTTCAAAATGAGAGAGAGTGAGTGTCTGTCTGTCCATTGCTTTCTGTGGATCTCTGGCCAAAAGACAAATGATGACACTGGGGAGAAAAGGGGTAGTGGATAATACACTGGATGCTCAGTTGGTATAAATTGGCATAGCTGTAGTGTAGCCATGCTGATTTCTACCTGCTGTGGCTCTGACCCCATATGCCTACTTTAGTTCACTGCATTCACAATTTAAACTATTTTCTTTTAATCCCCTCCATTCACAGGGCCAGTGTGGAGACTACCCACACAGGGTAAGCAGTATTTGTTATTAGCTGTCCCATGGCTTGCTGCACATTAATCCTAGTTTATTTGAATGACTTTTATATGGGAATGTAGGATATTTCATTAATGAGGTCCATCATATGTGTCCCACAAGTGCCATTTTACTGACTGACATGTGTTGTTGGAAGAATTTTCTAGGAGGGATTTACAACTTTATTTCATTCCTTTAAACTAGGACAGCCCTCCAGATATATACCCATACCATCCCCTCATGGAGAACCCCCCCAACATCACCCTGTCAGGAGGCTTTGCCTCACGAGGAAAAGGATGTGGGCTGCACCCCTAAACCTGGTGGATCCCTAGGGCTCTGTAGGAATCCAGGGTCATTCAGAGGCTTTGTGCCTCCATACCATCTCTGGACCCTAGTAAGTGCCCTTGCTGGCAGCATGGCTAGGACGTCTGGGGGGCCTCAGGGAAAATGTCATATAGCTAAGGGCTCTGTTATCTTTTTCACCTAATTTGCATAAGGCCAAGTCAGGGCACAATGGGCATCTCCTGCCCTCATTCTGCACTGTCCTGGCCACTTCTCCCTTCCCAGCCCCTTTGTTCTCTACCCTCTCCTCTTCCAGCACAGGCCCTGGACCATGTGAAGAGCCTTCTATAGAGCCCGAAGGGAGGGATGGTGCTGCAGAGTTGGCTGAGCTAAAGTTGGGTGAAACTTCCATGGGTGCCCCCTCCATGTGCAGATCCAGAGGGCACAATCTGGTCCATAAAGGGCTGCAGAAATGTAGGCTTCAAGAGCAAATCAGTGAAAGGCAATGGGTAAAACTGGCCGTGTGCCTGGAAAGCCTTTGTATTTATAGTTAGAACACTTAAAGTCCATGTATTCACTGAGGGGCGGGAAGTTTTTTGAGGGAGGCGGGGTAGAAATTCTTTACCCAGTAAATAATGCCTATGGTCTACATTTAGAGTTAGACATCCAGTTCTGTCACAGTTCCCAGTGAATTCCCTGTAATCTTGTAGATGCCGCCTGGCTTTTTGCACATCACTGCTTGGAAAAGGGGAGGGACACTTATTTATTTTGGTAATAATCTTATTAAGCCCAGGAAGTAGCCCCACTTGCTTCCCCATCCTGCCCTTTCAAGAGAGACGGGAGTATATCATGGGGTTTAGGGGATTATAGGGATAGAATTTAACCAGGCATAAACAAAACTAAAAACAACTCTAGCTCTGAAAAGCCATTGGAAATGCACTGGAAGGACATCATATGAGAGGATTGAAACTTGTAACCACTTTGCACAGGGAGACAGGCTTAAAAGCTTTCTATTTATTTTTTCAAAAGTCTCTGGACAATTAGATCGGGTGCTGGCCCTGGGCCCAGAGAGAAGTGGGGTTAGGGGTGGTCCAAGACTCTGGTATGAAGACTGCATGTAGATAGCAAACCTGTCAGTGGCATCTGGGTGTTGGGGGGAGGAGGGTGGTTGTGTGTTCCGGCCCCGATACAATAATAGAAGGTCAGCTGTGTTTATTTAGACAAGCCATCTCACTAGATTGTTATGTTAAAAAAAAAAAGCTAACAACAATGTTCACTTAAGCAGTGTCCTGGGTTCCATTACAGCCCTTGGCTCCAGACTGTCCACATTGTTCAAAGTGAAAAGCGGGGGCAGGGACTCAACACAATTAGGAAATGGAGAAATTGATTACAAATTAAGAGGAATAACCTCAGTTTATACCTGACTGAGGTCACAAGTGGTCTCAGTTCATAGTCATTGCTGGATGTTGGTCCACATTTAAATTCCACCACTACCCAATCAATAGTTGGCAGTCTCCACTTAAAAAAGGCCCAGGACTGTAACACAGGAGGTGCTACAGGTTAGAGTTATGACGCACACTGGCGAAGCTAGGCAAGGGAAGCCTGCCTGTGGCCTGCTTGGCTCTATCCAGGACTATAGGAGCACCAAATCCAATCTTTTAAAAAGTGGTATGGAAGTGCTTAACCTGTCTGAGTCAGAGCTTCTGACGTGTGTGTGACAACTGCCCTCAGACCAGTTTCCTGTGTTGAATATACCTGTGAGCCAGAGGGCTCTAGGGGGAAGGGAATAGTAGATGTGGACCACCCTATGCACAGATATCCCTCTCTTCCTCATTATAAGGGGGAAAAAAGGGAAATGAACATTAAGAAAAGTCCCTTTTTAAATAGTTTTATGCACTTTTTTAGCTAACTTAGAATTTGTCTGGTTCACACAAGCAGCAGTTACCATCATCAGATGCCATGGGCAGGACAATGAATTAGAAATATGATAACAACAGGGACAGGTTTTTGGTTTTTTTAAAGAGAGGGAATTTAAAGTCAAGGCTCCCTCTTAACCTGCCTTGGCCCATTTTTTAAACCATCAGTCTATTGTGTAATCTATGAGCAAACAGGACATACATTCCCGTGGGTAAAGAGACCATACTAGGAGGTTACACGGTATAATCCTTAAAGACAGACTGGGTCATCAGAGCATGTTACAAAATCACAATGGCCAGTCTAGGGCTGGGAATGGAACCTGGTCTCAGAATAGTCAGGCCAGTAAAGTTCTTTTTTCTCTTGATGATGTGGTGTATCTAACTGACCCAGTTCTGTGTCACTGTGTCTTCACTATCCCCTAGGAATACCTAAGTACAACACTTGCAGCCCTGCGCTCTAATCAGATCCTTACACTAAAGGTTTGTGGGTAATGGTCTAACTGGACCCAGTTCTGATGCAAAAGAAACAAGGATGTGGATACAATATTGCATGCTCTGTGTTGAAAAGAACTTGCCATTGGGACTTTGGGGATGCAAATCTGGGGACAGAAGAAAGAGGCTTGAAATACATTTCTTATCCACACCTCATATGCTTGCTCTCTATGTACTTAAATTCATAGCCAGGTCCCTTCTCACCTATGGTCAGTTTTGAAGAAGGGAAACTAAATAGGCTCCTGAGTTTCCATGCTGTTTTTTTCCTTACCCATTTTGAATAGCCCCTCCCACTCCCTTCCTTCCAGCCAGCACATTTCAGCCACTACTTCTTCGAGTCAATAGAGTTACATGAGATACAACAGTGTTCCCCCCCACACACACACAAATCCCATCTTGGTGACTCCCAGATCATTCACTCGAGTTACTACAAGGAGATGCTAAATGGATCCTTTGCCCACCTGAAAGGTAACAGTTTTTCCAGCCCCCACTACACAGGCAACCAATCCAGAATGCTCCACTGAACCACCAGGCTGGTCTCTTATATTGCCTTGCTCCCTGACATTGTCCTGATAATGCCCCAAAGGAAATATCCATTCATCAAACCAAGCTGAAGAAAATTCTAGAATATCTCTGTATTTTCCAGCCATTGTGATACAGCATCATGTTGAGTGGTGTTGGCCATATTCCACACAATGCACACATGGCGCTGAACAACCTAATTAGTACCATGAGAGCTCTGGTCAAAATCCCACCCATCCCACTTCAGCCCTTCCTTTCTCTGTTCTTCACCCCACTCTTCACAAAGGTTTGCTTTTTGGCAGAGGAGAACCTGCTCCTATCAAAAGTGGCCTGGTCAATTTTCTAGGGCCATTTTGTACTTCTTGATAGCTTATGCTTTCTTATGTTAGATTAGGGGACAGGATAACATTAAAAAGTCCATCAGTGCAGACTGCCTCTGAGAGACTGACTGGTCTCCAGAGCCCTGGCACTGAAAACATGGCTGCTTACTCCCTCCCAGATGCCACGTATGCTGACTGCACGGGTACTGCAAGTTTTCAAAGGCTCAGTTGATCATATAGCTTCACCTCAAAAGCTGAAATTAGCATATTTAATTCTTCTGAGGTTCAGTGCGCCCTAATGTGGTCTGTAAATCTGCTTTTAATTGTGGTCCTCTGAGTCAGAGGCTCTCGCCACTGGTTTACCTCAAGTATGTATTTACTGTTTATATAAACTGCCCAGTGGGCAGGACTGTAAGGCTGCAATATTGTGATGACATTTCACTTTGCAACAAGACTGGGTCTGAGCTTTCAGTAAAACACAAACACCCATGTTTAGGGGGAGCAGAGCGTGCTGCTTAGATGCACATCATCACTGTCGTGGGAGACCTGCGGGCAACACCTCTCAGCCTCGAGTTCACAGTTCAGACAGGGAAAACCCACAGAGAGGAGTACTGTGTGTGCACACGTGGAGGACTTGCTGCTCCCCTCACTTACACTGCTATAAATCAAGAGTGACTTCAATGGAGTTAGGTAAATGGGAAAGAGAATCAGGCCTAATATGAGCATTCCTGGTGTTTGAATCGGTGCTGTCAACACCCGTGTGCTGTGGTTCAAAGCAGCTTCCTGAGTGCACAGGCAGACAGGAGCATGTTTGGAAGTGGAAATTAGATACAGTAGAAGGGTGAACAGAAGACCCAGAACTTTAGTACATGGTTTTGATTTGTGAGGATCAGCTTTGTGATGTAGAGAGGATTCTTGTCCAAAACGGATCACAAGCCATTGTTACTGTTAAACAAGGAGACACAAAGTGCAGGCTCAGCATATTGTGAGGCAAAAGTTCATCCCCTCTGGTGATCAGGGGACATCTCAATTCACTCGCAAGTTGGGTCATGATGATACGGAGTGTCTTTGTGAAGCAAAAGAAAATGAAGGATCTTGAACAAGTGAGACGGCTCCTAATAGAATTCTGCTTTGCTATAAAAGGGTATAAGTTCACAAACTGGTCTCATTCTCTCACTGCTGTCCCTGGCAGGAAATGTGAGGTTGATGAATAGGTGATGAACTTTGTCTCTGCTTGGGAGGGACTCCTTCACTGTTGTGCATTGACCCCTCCAACCAGTTAAATGGTAGAATCCCACAATAGCTTGAAGGAGCAGGTCTAACGAGGAAGAAAATAGCAAGATTATTAGGGCTTTTAAAGGAACATGGAGGACAATCTTGGGGTAAGGGAAGAAAAGGGGATAACTGTGAACTGTAGCGAGGGTAACTGTATAGTCACCAGTCTTTGTAATTTGTAGAGAATTCATTGCAGATTTATCTAGTAACATGATGATGTCCAGAGAAAAAATATATTTCTTGTAATGAGGGTCACAGAAATATGGAGCCGCAATTGCCAAAGAGCTCAGGTGACAAGAGGAGCTTTAAAAACATAGAGCAAACTGCTGTCTTAATAAGTGCCCCAGATCTAATAAGGACCAATTGAGAGAAACAGCACTGTCCCAAGGGAACTCTGGGGAGAAGAATATTTATGTTTTGATACAATAAATATTATCTGAGGAGTGCAGCAGAAGCTGGCACAAGAAATCTCCTGGTAAGTTTCCTTTCTGAGCCGAGATAGAAAGCAAGAAAGAACTGATAGAATGGTTGGGTGTGAAAGACCAAGGGGGTAGCAAAATTATAGTCCCTTCAAGGAAAACCAGGGCCTTCCAAGGCCCAGCACAGAGGTATTTCTTCCTGTGTTTAAAGTACAATACAGAAGAGCTCAGAGGTTTGCCAAGCGGTACCCGATGACAAGTATCCCTCCCTGTGCCATTCACAACTATCTCTCACCTGTGGTTTATTCTCATTACAGTCTTTCTTTTTCCCTATCTTTTCATTTTCTTCATTGGCTGCTCTCTCTTGATGTCCTACTGACTCCTTTGCCTTGTGACCTTTGCCCTGTGACCTTCGGGTTCGGTCTTCTTCTTCAGCTGTTGCCTCTCCTCAATTCAGTGCGGCTGGCTCCACCCCCGGTCATAAAGAGACGCACTTTCCAGGTAGCCACTTTTTCCTCTTTGCCTGTTTTAAGCCTACTCCGAATCATAAGATTAATTAGCTTCTTTCCTTCCTTTGAGAAGGGGTTTCAAAAAGACTTTGGCAGAGCCGGGGGCTCTCTTTAGAATGGAGCATATATTTGGTGGGAAAATGTGTCTAAACAGAAACATAGTGAATCCAGATTTTTAAAATAAAACAAATTAAATATGAAACATATGACTCAAAGAAAAATGCGGTAAAAAAGGAGGTAGTGTCATGGATAAGCCTAACTGCTACCTTAAGGAGCCAGTTCCTGCATGCACAGCAACAACATCAATGGCTGGTCAGAGATCCCTTTTTGAAATTTAGTAAGTGCTGTAAAACTGGTGCAAGAAGCCATGCTTACTAGGCAAACTCCTGTTTTAAAACATACTGAGCCACCTCATGTTATCAGCTGATTTTTGTCATTCCTTTGCACAGTCACTTCAAACCGTTTTCACTGTGTATGAGATATAGAAAGCAGGATGTCTCAAGGGATGGGTATTCCCTATACAGCCTTTCATTTCCAGGCTACTGGTCTATGCCCAGTACAGTTTACCGTTTACCTAGAGTAATCATCTGGTGTTTTTTCAGCCATGTGAAATGAACTGGTGGTGTCAGCCCAGTTTCTACTGGACAGGTGTTTACATCACACAAACCACCACAGCTGGCATTGGTTGTCCCCCTAGCTGGTAGTCTCAAAAGAGAAGCAAAGATAGAAAGATTTTTTAAACCAAAGTTCATTTCCTGGGCCAGGTAGGGAAGCTTGCACTGCTGCACTCCATTCTATACCTGGCTTCATTCTCCAGGACTGTAAATCTCATAAGCATTACAAAAAAAATGTGAATTTGAAGTATATGATTCATTTAGCTTCTGTGAAATTCACTCTGTAAGCAGCAGAAAATGTAAGCCCCCTCTGACAAATCCTGCCTCCCCACAGCAGAATAGTAAGTCATATGAACCCTGGGAGCCAAACATTTGGAATGCTAGAAAGAGCTGAAGCTGTAAAACAAATATGACCACCAGTAGTTGGAAGAAAAACTGCTGCTGCTTTACACTATACCAACAAGAGTGTTATAACAGAGAATTTGTTGTGGGGGGAGCAGCGGTTAGCTGCAAGCCCTGTTGGAGGGAGAAGAGAACATTGAATCCACAAGGAATATCTAGGCAACTAATTGGTGTTTAACAAAACTGAAAAATAGCACCAATTAATGGCTAAAAATATTAAATGACATCTGATAAGTATGATATCTGATCTCCAACTTACTCTATCTACTCAGTTACATTCCAGTTAAATCCTAAAGGGTCTTTCCAGGCTGAAAGTACTAATAAGAATATAATTATGTAGTAACTAAGCTTTATGTGTCTAGGAGTCTGTCTACATGGAGCACTTGCTTAAACAAAGTCCCCTGCAAAAAAGCAAGGACACTGCAGTGACGGCATATGCTTTGCTCAGGCATCCCACCAAAGAAGGTTGCCTGTGTCTTTCTGAAAGCTTGCCAGCTGCCAGCGTGAATTTCCATCAAGGCAACTGGGTTTAACATATATACACACATTAGCACCTTCTGTGCCCCGGTCATTACAAGAAGTGGATAGCCACATCCAACAGAGGGCCCATTCCAGTTATTGACAGTCTGAGTAGTGGGAGACGGAGCAGGCAAATAGGATTCCCCCTTGTCTCAGTAAGACATAGGGTTAGCAACTGAAAGTACCAGCGAGGGCTAAAATACAAAGAGGTGAACTTTATCACCTTAGTATGCAACTAATAGTTTGTTTTCATATTCATAAGGTTTTAAAAATGTGTTTTTTAAAAACTACGCCAAATCCAAAGCCTTGATAGCTCAGCAGGGTTAATGTATTCCCCATCCGCCTGGCTTAACTTCAGATCCTTGTCGGGTCAGAAGTGAAAATAAATGTAGTCTCATCCATGTTTGGAACAGTGAGTAGGGTGTGCTCAGGAGATGTGTGCCAGGGCTAGCAGTATAAGTCAGGAAGGAGAGGCAATAGCAAGAAGGTCTCTGGGAATTTTGTAGTGTGCCGCTGCCCAACTCTGTCCAAGGCTATTTGCGTCATGTTTTTATCGGAACCAAATTCACTCAAAAAAAAAAAAATATGTAAAGGTGTATGGCTGATAGTCCTTTAATGACACTGGCTATAGAATATACATTCAGCTCAAGGAGGCTCATGTATCTCTATGGAAAGACCCCAGGATGTACTAGGAAACTGCTTAAAAGAAAGGGGGAAAGATAAAGCTCTTTTTCCCTAGGCCATAGTGAGGGCAGGGTGAACTACCAGCAATTCTGATTGGATACGGAGGGATATTACAGAGGGGAGGCCGGATCACTAATGGGCTTGAAATGTTTCATTTCAACTTTCTCATTTTGATTCATATAGTTTCAACTTTTATATTATATAAAATATTAACTATAATATATAAATAGAATATACCATATTTAATATAAAAAATCAACAGAAAATGGATCAAAATGATAAAGTTAAAACAAAATGTTTTGACATTATCAAAACAAAATGAAATTCAAAACAATTTGTTTTGCCTTCTTCCCATCAAAAAAACTTGTTGAAAAAAACATTTTGTGGATTTCGATTAAACTGCATTTTCCAATGAAACCGTTTTGTCGAAAATTTTTCGACCAGGTCTGCTGCTAATGTGACTGGTGCCCTCTAATGGTAGTGCCCTTATACTGACTTGCCACCAGCTACCAAACCCTCCTTCATTCAGGTTAAATCCTCACCCATTACAGTGTTAGCGTCTCCATTATTATAAAGCAGTCCTTTTCTGCTGGTCAGTGTTGTTCCTTACTAGTTCTAGGGGAATTCACTATGGCTAATGAAGTAATAGCTGTGGCCATTCCTTGGGCACCTTGAACAAGCCTATTTTTATGTAATGCTTGTTGTTAGCTTATAAACTCAAGGACACTGAAGGTAGGAAGAGGGATCACATAACTGACTTACAAGAACACATACCTATAGCATAGATGTAGGATTGTTACTACATGCATGGGATATGTATTACATGCATTGTACACACATGTGGATAATGACTGCATGTGAGTGGAACCACATTGTATCCAACAACTTCATCTTCTGCGCAGTACAAGTTCAGCGGAGACAATGCTCTTTATCTCCTGTGATATAGCCCCAAACCCATATATTCATTTTGAATAAATTACTATGTTGTATTTCAGGCCTTCCACTGAGATCACAAAGAGAAATTTGTTGAACTTAAATCCTGACACTGATATTAGGACTTTGTGATACTGTGTCTAAGGAGAGGGAATGATAAAAAATTGAGAAAGCAGGGAGCTTAACTTGAGTGTCATGGTCCCCTAGGAATTTACTGGATTAATCATTTATAGATCAGCGGTCTGGTATTTAAATGGGATCCTTCTAAATCATTACCTTCTCACCACCAGCCAGTTATGACTCTTGATTCCCCCACCCTGGGACAACAGAGGCAAAAGCCATGTATGAATGCTTTAGAATGTTGGGGAATCCAAGACACTGGCTGTTGAGGTGGCATGTGATGGGCCAGCTACAAAAGGCTTAGTTCAGATAAGCACCCAAAAGTTTGGATGCTTTTGTGCACCTTATCCAAATCAAATGGATTTTAAGTCTCACAAGAATAGGCTTTCTCATGAGAATCCTAGGTCTTCCTGTTTCTGGCAGGCTCCAAATTAAAAGAAATTAAGAAAGAGCAGACACATGCCAAAACTGAGAGAGTGTTGTCTAATGGTTAGAGTATGAGGAAAAATTACACTGAGGACTCATGGCTCTGCCAGTAAGTGACAGAGTGACCCTGGCTTGATTTCTCTAAAATGGGAATGAGAGTAGTCCCCTATTTCAGAAGGCACTGTGAGGTTTCAGTGATCACTGACTGTACAGTGCTTTAAGATCCTCACATGGAAAGCGCTCAAAGATTCTTGGGGGATTCTCAATATTATTATATAAAATGAATCACACTTTTTTAAACTTAAAAAACCAGTTTACTTTGTATTTGGGTTGCTCCTGGCACTATTTTAGTATCCAGTTTTCACATTTCCTCTAAGTGAGCTCTGACTAGGAGCTTTAAAATGTAGTTGCAAACTACAGGGAAATGGCTCCCATCATCCACCCAGAAAGACCATCAGAAGGGGACCTTTGCCTGAGTTTTGGAAACCTCTCCTGCTGCTAACTGTAACTTGCTTGGCTTCTCTCTCTTTCATGTGCTCTGGCTGAGCTGCTGTATGTCACACACTCTGGATGCTGGGCTATGAGTTAACCCTGCTTGATGGTGATCCTTGTTTTAATGAACCTCAGGGTGAACAAGGACAGGCGGGGATTCAAGGTCCGCCAGGGCCACCTGGTCCACCAGGGCCAACTGGACCATCTGGACCAGCAGGAAATCCAGGACAACCTGGCCCAGTTGGGCCACCTGTAAGTTTAAAAGAAACCAAACAAGCAGCATTTATCCTTCCTCTCCCCTGACATGCATGCAATTTCCTTTGCCTTTTATTGTCTCCTCTGAGCTGGGTGCACTGACCAAAAGCCATTTCCCAGGGCATGGCTGGAGGAAAGAGTTCCCAGGCAGGGAGGGAGGAGTTCTATGCCTCCAGCTATCCCTATCTGCACACACATGTGTGAGACGGTGACACCAGTGCCATTTCCTCCTCTCCAGCCTATGCCACGGGGAGGAAGTAACACTCCGGCTGTAATTAGCCTGCTCTCAGCAGAAACCAGACTAAAAAAAGCCCTTGAAATCTCTTTGATGTTCTGCTCCTTGTTCTATTCCCAGGCTGACAGCTAGCCGCCTTGGAAGGTGAAAATACTGTCACTAATGTTCCTTTCCCTCTCACAACAGGGCAAAACAGGGGAGCCTGGAAAGGCAGGCAAGGATGGAAAGGTAGGTACAGTAGAGCTGCCTCACTCCTCTCTCTTCTGCATGCAGCATTCGTTGCATGAATGCAGCCAGCTCCTTCATGCCTGAGGATGGGGAACATGCCTGCAGGGCTGAACCAAGTGTTCAGCAAACTGAGCGGCTGCACTTAATGTCTCCATTGCTGTCTGTTTCATTCACCGGGGGTCACCTATGCTGGCTCTGCTCTCAGGGTGCACCCAAGTTCCTTGCTCAGGGACTGTGGAGAGGCATCTTAGCATATTTTTCCATGATAAACATGATCGGAAGCACTTCACATTGAAGTCTTCTGTCCAGAAAAGAATATATACAGCATGGCTATTGCCAGTGCTAGCTTTTCCCAAACTGACCCACCCATCAATGAGCCTCAAACCTGACATGGACTCTCCTGGGGGTGACAGGTAATTTAGTCTCCATAGACTTTCAGTCCTTGGTCTCTCTGCCAAAGAAAATACCAGTTATGAGGTTTTACAACTGCTGACATCTGTCCACTAGGAACTGAGTGAAACCACCAAGTCATTTCATATAGGCCACCAAACAACCAATAGTTAGGCATGAATTTTGGTCTTTGCCAATCTAAGATGGGTTGGAACTAGTAACCTATATGTGAAAGGCTCTTCAGATCATTACCCTGTGAGCCCCTCACTTCACCTCTGTGTTAATACATTTTTATGTAGCCTAGAATGATAACAATGTCTAGGGACTGAGTAATTGAGAAGAGATGCTGATTATAATAAGTTAGGGATGGAGGAATGGAGAAAGGTCATAAGGATCTGTGATAAAAAATTACCAGGGTAAGAACAGCAAAATTAGGGCTTGCTTATGCTGATGCCTAACTTTTGGTTAGTGCTGTTCGCATGCAACAAGATACAGGAAGCCTCAGTAATGGTTGAAGACGTACAGCCTATCACCTGCTATTTCCTTAGTAGCACACGAAACAACTACTCAATTCCTGTGTCTAACAATGAGGAGCATGGCATGCTGGTGTGCCAGACACCTAGTACTTAGGAAATAAAGATACTTTCATTCCCAAATTTTTATAATAGCTGTTTCAAACCTGCTTGCAGAAAAGGGACATGCAGTCAACAGAGGAAAGAGAAGCCTCTTTGTGCATGTTATCTACAGGCAGAAGACTCAAGACTTGGAAAATCCCCACTTTTGATCTTTTAACCCAAAGTAGCCATCTAAATGGCCATAAACAGGCAAAAATACTGTAAATTCAGGCCGTAGAACACATGTGGGGTATCTGTTCCATCTTTCTCATTTGGACCATTTACATCACAAGGGCAGCTGCCATATGGAAATTTTAGATATTAATATTTATATGCTATGTATAGTACCTAATGCTTGATATGTGTGGAGATTGAATGGCTATTTCTAATTTAGCACAACTACTGGTGTCTCTTCCTTCTGAAAGTCTTATTAACATATTGCCACTACTAGGCAAGTCAAAGAAAACCATGTTCAGTAAAACCCATGCTTCCTGCCCCTAAAGAGTACTTTCAGACGTGTAGCATGCCACACAGGTAGATTTCCTTTTTAATGAAGAAAAGAACAGTTCTATTCGAAATCTGATAGTAGCACATTCCACCATGAAGAAAGGATCTTTCTGTTATTCAACAGTGTATTCTAAAGTACAGGTAGTCCATATCAACTCTCTCCCTCCCTTAACACCTTTGAGATCACCTAGTTGGGTAAGGAAGAGACTACCCATTTATTGAATACTACCAGTTTCCAGTTTTGATGGTTTTGTTTCTCCAGTGCGTATAGACAGAGAGTTGGGAATGAGCTAAAGATAGGCAAGAAAAATAAACCAGATCATATTCTGGAACCATGACACGTTGGGCAAAGTAGCTTGATTTTCAAATTTACTGAGACAAAGACTGGTGGTTTGGGATAGTACTTGTGGGAGGGAGGCTTGGCTGGTATTTACTGAAATGGGGAACCGTAGAGTTTAACTACTCGACAATGAGAATAATTTTTGCAGTGACATTCTAAAGTGATGAACTCTTTAAAATCAAACTAGGCAGCGATTGATGTCCCAGTAGAAAATTAATTACCCCCACCCCACTTCTCTAGATAGTTGCAGTTTTCCCTACCTCAGTATGTGTTCTTATTTTATCTACAGGGTTTACCTGGATCCCCTGGACCAAAGGTGAGACATTTTTCATCATCTGTAAGCAAAAACAAGGATAAGAAGTTTAAAACCCTTAGCATAGATGTGAGCAAAGCTGGGCATGATCATTGTGGAGAGGTGGGGGAGGAGGGAGAAAAGAGGGTTGTTTCATAATACTTCTGAAAAAGTTCATAACCAGACTGAAACATCTTACTAAGGGCCCAATCCCAGACTCCTGGCTTATTGTTTTCAATGGAAGTTTTGTCTGAGGGAGGTGGTCATCATCAGGAAATATTGAGAAAAAAAATTGCAAGCCATGGCTTTGCTGGACTTTACCATAGAACATTTACCACATTTTGTGAATTTATTTTGTAGCCATGTTGCTAATTTTGCCAAATTTTCCATTTTTACTTGCCAAACTTGTGAAATGTCACTGACAAAATGTGAGATTTCTTTTGCCTGCAAAAATCCCCAATTTGCTTTCCTTGAGATACTTCAGACAGAGCTGTAAGATTAAGCAGCGTTAGGACAGATTAACTGTGTAAATTGAAAGCAAAACCAAATGCTGTGCCTTGCAGTGTGTGGCGCAGCTTTCCTATTATGTTGTAATTCACGCAGAGTAAAACTCACTCCTGTGCATTGGACTCAGACAGGATATAAGCCCTGTTTTGAAAGCTCCAGGGGGAATTAAATGGTGTCTAGGCCTCATTATGATCCTTGCACAAGGGTGAATTTCACACTCAGTGTCCTATTTTTCTTCCTACATCTGCACAGGGGAAAGGACAGGGATTTTTCCTTTTCAGCCTAGCATCATCGGCTTGTCTTCATTTTGATTTTTGCAGGGAGACCCTGGAATTCAAGGATACCATGGGAGGAAGGTAAGAGGGGAAGGTAAACTTCTGAGGCGCGCAGAGCAACTGGATGATCAAGTATCTTAAAATGCATTATGGTGAACCAGAGTCTGGTGGAAGTGTAATAGCAGAGGAATGCCATCCTTACTACACACATTCACACACACACAGCCAGAGCTCTTCCATCATTTCCTGCAATGAGTGACTTGCTGGCAGAGGCTGGGTATGGAGGAACCCTGACCTCCCCCATAGCCGGCATTCCTCTACCGTTCCCTGCAGTGACTCCTGCTAAGAGAGCCGAGTACTGAAGATAGTTGCAAATCCCCAATAGCCACTACGCCTACCTACTTCCCTGCAGCAATTTCTTCTGGGAGGGGCTGAGGCAGGAAAAGCTGTAAGCTCCCCTATAGAGTCACTTCTTCCTGGCTAAAATTTATTTTGTGCACCCATGCGCGGACATCCTCCCTCTCCACCCACCCAGTCTGAATGACGTTGGAACAAGCTATGGCATTTACATTCCCCCTGGTATGTATCTTTCTCCAGACTAAATGATGGAAGGTTTGATTCAGCCACAGGTTACCAGGCAGAAGCTGGTATTTCCCAGGGCTGTGGATCTCTAGCATTGAAAGGTCTGCCCAAAGGGTAGTTGTCCCAGTGCAAGGCACTTGCACTCCCTATATTTTATGGGGCACAGAGGTGGCCAGAGCAGCCCTAAAATGAGATGGTGCTAGGCAGAGAGGAGCATAGCCAGGGTGCCAGGGGAATATGCTCATTTAGGTCATTCCCAGGCAGCTGGATTTGGATGAAACTCCAACAGCGCATTAAAGATACTCTCCTGGGGAAACGCTGTCTGCCTTCCCCCAAGGTTAAATCCCATCCTAAGACATGGCTAGCCCTGCCCCAGCAGCGCTAAATCTGCCCAGAGAGTTTAAAGGACAGACAGAGAGGGGAGAGAATGAAATGAAAGAGGATAAAGGGGGAGAAATATTGACAAGGAGGATGAGGGAGTGAGAAGAGGAAAGTGAGTATTCCCAACAGCCGGCAGTTGTATATACTGTGTTATCTATACGTTGTTTTATGGGTGCTCTGTGGGTGAAGTGTCAAGACCTGAGAGCTTTTTAATTAGTTCTGCATAAACTGAGAAGTTTTTGTTATGTCAGGAAATGAAAATTATAGCCCCTGTGGACCACAGTCCATTCCTGCAGACACACACAAAATTTACTGCTTCTTCTTTCAGCAAACTGTCGGTTTTCTCATTAACCATCCATCCTTCTCTTTGCGACATTCAGGAGGCTTCTTAACCTTTGAATGTGCTGAGGATGTCACTGATATGGCATATTAGTGGGTGTTTGTACCTGGATCTTTTCCTATGGACGGCAGTTAATCTGGTTGATTTATTTCTCAAGCAAGGGGTCTGAATTCCTTTCATACTATGAGAAGGGTGATCCCAGGTCTGGGATCCATTAATGGGGAAGTGTGCAGGAAACACAGGATTGAATGAACACACAGGAGAAAGTCCTCCCCACTGAGTCGACAATGAAAGGAAAGAGAAACTTCTATACTGCCCTTATCTAATGGGCAGACTCAGGATTTGGAGAAATCTCTCCCTCCATTTTGATTTTTTGTATTGAAGGTAGTCTTGTGACACCAGGGATGTGGTGACCATATCTTCACATTTAAAAAACAGGATACTTTTGTGGCAACATGTTTTAGGGTCATAAAATACCTAGGCAAAAGGCAAAAAAAAAAATATTTTTTCAAGATTTTTTCAGGTGTGTTTCTCAGAATGGAGGATTTTTTCCAGTAACTCACCATTCTCAATGAGTTTATAATTGAACATCAAACCAGTGTCATTAACATTCACTTTGAGCAAAAAGAACAGCTTTGATACTCTCTACAGTCATGCAGTCATTATCTTCACTCCAAACATTTCATCACATTGAATACTTGCATCACTAGATTGCTTGTTCTTGGTAAACGCTTGGGAAATTCTACTCAATGTAGCAATACAGCCTGAACAAACATTTTCTAGTTATTAAAAACCAGCAACCCAACATGATGACTGCTGAAATGAAAAACCAGGACTTTTCAGGCAACCCGAAAGAAGTTCCTGGGACACTAAGTTGTGAAAAACCTGGACACGTGGATATATGGTCACTTCAGCCATGGATAAAATGTACCGTATGAGGGATTGGAATACGTGTTCCTAGCACCTAAATATTGATGGAATCAGGCTACTTGTGAGGAACTGTCTCAGTGTTCCATCTCTCTTTGCTTCTTGCTAAGCAACATCTCTCTCAGGGCAGGGTAAGAAGGCTATGTTGCCACATGTATTATGGGACTGTTCTCTGTCCTTCCCTCCCCACATCTTTGTTAATATTTCTTGGTATACTGAAGGCCCCTTTTCTTCCTTCTGACTGTGTTTGCCTCTCCCTCCATTTCCTTGCTTCTCTTCTCAGGGTGAGGTGGGTGAGGCTGGCCTACCAGGTGCACCTGGCCTTCCTGGACCTATTGGCCCCAAGGTAACCATTAAACTAACAATTCTTAGCTAGTCAGTATCTCCATCTGCTTAGTGCAACTTATTGCCACCCAGACATGTGCCCCTTTTACAGAAATGCAAGTATACAGGGGTGTGATACAGTCTCAGATAATATGGTAAGCAATGTGATATAAATGTCTAGATAGACTCAATAGATTCTTTGCACAATCTGTCTAGATGACATACAAGATCCTATTGTAGATGGGGCCTGGACAATTGTCAGCCACTGGCCTCAAGGCAAGAATGCTTTCTTGCTCTCTGGAACCAGGGCCAGGCTCCAATGTGCTCTGTCACTTGTAGATGGTATAATGTAATTACTTGTATGTGCACAGACCATTATCTTCTGCTGGAACATGACAGATCTGGCAGTTAGTGGAGCTGCTCTTTTATATAACCTCTAGCTTTGGATACTGGAGGTGATTGAGTGAAAATGCCTTGGATTTTCAAAGGGGCCTCAGGTAGCAAGGCGCCCAACTCCCATTAAAAGTTAGTTGGATGTAGGTACCTAACTCCCTTTGGCTCTTTTAAAAATCCCAGTCAATGCCTCCAATGGATAGTGATGAATGTCATAGACACTGATCACCTATGTGTGTATAGAAGGTTCTCATGCACCCATTTCTCCTCTACACATTGTCTTGCATCGGTATGCAAGGATGAACTGAAGTCAGCCCTCGAGATGCTACAGTCATTGTTCTTTATCCTTCGGTCATTTCTTTGCAGCTACAGCATGCATGTCTCATAAGCTAAGCTCTATCAATTACTTTCTATTGTCATTGCTATTAACATTATACTGTTTTTCTCTTTTTGTTCAATATGTCTATCTACCTTTCCGCTCTATCTCTGTTCTCCTTGCACAGGGTGAAAAGGGGGACACTGGCATGAAGGTAGGCATGGGAAACATGTTTTTCTACCATATTTTAAGAGACAAGTTGCTATTCAGAACACTGTATTGTAATCAGGAGCTGGGCCTGAGAGAGACCTGTTGGATATTTAATGGAATACACATATGAGCTGTGATTAATCACAAGCAGACACGCCATGTCCTGGCTCTTTTATGCACATGCAATACAAGCTGTCTTTAGCCACTTGGTGGAATTTGATTCTTACCAAAGAATTTCTCTGACTATGAAGTTTACTAATGATTTGTTACATCTCTGTATTTGAAGGGATGGGCTGGGGTTTCCTCATAAAGTCTGGTTAGCTGACACATCAAATCTACTCAAGTTCAGCAACTCTGAGGCTGAGGTTTGGCACTGTTCTTTCAGTCGCCCTCTGTTTCTAGGCTGGACAGCTCTTTTTATAGGCTAACGTGGTTTTCTGCCCATATGTTATCTATTTGATTAAGATTTATTGAACCTACATATTTAAAATATATTACTCAATACAGACTTTAAAACTTTACAACATTGGCCGTTTTCATGACAGTCAAAGCATATTGTGTCATACCATATATTTTAAATATAATGAGAAGAGGCCTGTTTTATAATATTTTACATACATTAACTCTGACATATATATTTAAAATATTTATTATGTGAAATACATTTTATTTATCATGCAACAAATGCACCCACATAAATTTTCCCTTTGTGGGGGATTATCATTCTAATGCACTAAAGGTTCCTTTCAACTATACTCTCGTGTGTTAGAATGAGTTTAACGAGGTCTTCTTGAGGGATCTGGGGTCTCCATTTAATAGCTGTATATTACAGTAACAAATGATCTTCCTTTTAAGATCAACTAGAGCAACACCGAATAGATCTTCTAAATCATTGCTTTATGCAGATCCTACTCATAAACAACATCTGCATGTAATCCAAGATCCTTCCACACATCCATTCTTACACTGGTGTAATTTCATTGACTTTGATGGACTTAGTCCTGATTTGCACTTATGTAAATGAGAGCAGAATCAGACCAATAGAAGATGGGTTTTAAGAGCTATGAAATTGCTGGGTTCTGAACAACTGTATGCTTTCTCTTTAAACTAATAGGTAGAATGAGTTGTGGATGACCGAGGGAAGTATATGGTCCTAAATGAGGAAAAATGCTATAAGTAGAATTCAAGTCCCAAGCCTGTTTTTATTGACTTGTGTCACTGCTATCAGTCACCTGTTCCTCATGCACTCTAAGTACATGGATTAATAGGCCTTTGATTCAGTTTCTGGAACCAAAACCAAAATTGCCTGGTCCCAACTCCAGACTAAAATAACCCCTCAATAACAGATGACAAATCTGAGACGGCCTCTCAAACATTCTAATCCCCTTTGTCAACTTTAATTGCATTGATCGCTTGCCTGTCTTGTATTGTGATCCTAGGAGCTTATCACAAACTCTCCTTCCCATTTCCTTGATGTCTCTCGGACAGCAATAGAGACAAGGAGGGGGACTGGTAGTGGTAGCTGCTAGTCTGAGGCAAACTGCATGGAATGGAGAGAGAAATGTGGTAACCTTTCTCTCTAGTCATTTACATATTACAGCAAGCCAATATGTTATCTTCTTTTGTGCCATAAAAGGGAAAGCTTCTTCAAACCTATCCAGTGATCTCTCTTAGTCAGTTACTCACACACACATTCACAGATGCAACCTCCACATTTTACATTGGAAAGCGATGGATAATTGTGACCCAGGAAATGTATCCTTGCTCTTATGATCCTTATTCAACCCAGGTTCCTGAGGTTTGAGCAAACCCCACCCCACCCCCCGACCCCCCAGCAACACATTTTGGAATGGGATCATCAATACATGTTCTAAAGGGCCACCTTCCCATCCCAAGTGCAATTTATCCCTGTTTATTACGACTCTTCCATTTGTTACTGCCATTCTCACTTTGTTCTGGGTTCTCTTATTTCCCCACTCAGAAGAATAAGAAAAACAGCAGAGCATGAGATCCCAAACTAGCAGTAAATCAGCAACCAATGTATGTTCAGACAGTGCATGTGTTTGTCCTCCTGGAGTAGCTTCTTTCTAGGTATTTTCTTTACAAAAGAAGATTATATGGGGCTTGGGAAAGCCCTTGCTGTTTTCCCCTTCAAACCATTCTGCTCTGAGTTAAACATGTGCAACCTCATTAATGGTGACAGGTTTGTGCAGAAGTAGCTTGGGTCACAGTTGGACTCTAGTTATCAGAATTTGCCCAGGATATTGTTAATTCATCAACTCTTTAAAATTACCATTTAGGCTCCCTTTTTGTAGCTGGTTGCATACTGAGCATTTGTTCCTTATTACATTTTACCTTCTCTCACTTTACATTCCCACAACTTACAATGTTTGTTGCAGAATCTGGGTGTCTCACTTTGCTTCTTTCCCCTCGGGCCTCCATGGCATTGAACTAAATCTTAGCCCCATTAAAGTCAATACAAGTTTTATCAGTGGTACTGATAAGACCAGGATTTGGCCCTTTGCATATATATTTTCCTGTCAAATTCTGTTTAACTTAAATGATCTATTTTAGGAAGTTTCTTATAATTATTTTTAATGGTTATTCCTCATTCCCAGAGGCAGGAGAATAGGAAGAGTAGGAAGCAACTGGCTACAGGCAAGGAAGCCAATAACCACATAATTTTCTGTCTCCTGAACAAGGATCCAAGCTTGAAGTGTTTTCTTTGTTTTAATTAGGGGTTCATTATTACAACCCAATCCTGCCAGAGAGCTAATCAGAATGTGGCACTCTCCATTATTAGGGATACCCTCAGTGTGTTTAGGCTGATAACATGAAAGGCAAGGGAAGGAAGGGTAGATCTGCCAAAAGAGGGAAACTGGCAAGTACTTTCTGTGCCCATGAGAAAAGCTGCAATCCATTTCTTTAAACTCTGGCTGTGAAGAATGTCCTGTCTTTCATGGCACCTAATGCCACATTTATATGAGACAAGTGCCATTTGAGGAATTGTAAAATGGTATTGTGGGCTTCCATATTTATCACATTTCAGTGGCTTCCAGATCAAGTGTGCTCAGTTTACACACACACACACACACACACACACACACACACACACACACACACACACACACACACACACACACACACACACACACACACACACACACAAATCTAACTACCAGCCTTGCAAACCTGGGATCTGAAAGTGAACTGGGTTATTTCTGACCTGGGCACCATTCCCAGTCATAAAGATTCTGCAGGCCAATGTTGCTCTTAGGCGCACCTGTATAACTTCATTCCTCTTTAATTAGACCCTTAGTTATACCTGCATGACCCTATTGCCTTCAGGTATAAATGAGGGCATAATTTGAAGACAGTGGGTTTGCCCAGGTAGCCCTGCAGTTGGGGCTCAGTTAACAATTCTGTTGGTGATGAGCAAGCCAGAAAAGAATCCAGTTCACTCTCCCAGAGCTGGGTTGGTTTTGCAGGGCTGACAGCAGGAAAGAATCTTATTTTTGCCACATCAGTTGGCAGAGCTGACTGAATACACAAAGGGAACAAATGTGCACAGGCTAGTGCAATGTTAAAATTACATAGTTAACATTTTTTTTAATTCAGGAAATGCAAAAGTTAAGGTTCTTGCTGCCACATTGCACATCCAGTTTATTTTATAGGATATACAGTATGATATAAAGAATACAGGGAGGCATTGTTGCCCAGTAGACAGAGCATGAGGTTTAGCATTAAGAGACCTGTTCTCTGTTCCCAGCACTGCCACTTATCTGCTTTGTGACCTTTGGCAAGTCACCTCACCTCTCTGTGCTGTAGTTTCCTCATCCCCAAAGTGGGGATAATGAAACTTACTTCCTTTGTAAAGTACTTTGAGCTCTATGGCAGGGATCGGCAACCTTTGGCACGCAGCTCGCCAGGGTAAGCACCCTGGCGGGCCGGGCCAGTTTGTTTACCTGCCATGTCCACAGGTTCGGCCAATCGCAGCTCCCACTGGCCACGGTTCGCCGTTCCAGGCCAATGGGAGCTGCGGGAAGGGTGGCCAGCACATCCCTCGGTCCGCGCCGCTTCCCGCAGCCCCCATTGGCCTGTAGCGGCGAACCGCGGCCAGTGGGAGTAGCGATCGGCCGAACCTGCAGACATGGCAGGTAAACAAACTGGCCCGGCCCGCCAGGGTGCTTACGCAGGCGGGCCACATGCCAAAGGTTGCTGATCCCTGCTCTATGGATAAAAAGCACTACATAAGAGCTAAGTGTTATTACTAAATGTCTTATTTATCCACAAAAACAGGAACAGAAAATATTTATATGAGCAAGGTGACCATGTTAGTGTTGCTGTAGAAACTTAAATGTTTACATATCCTGACTATTTTTAATTTAACTGTGCATCCTTATTATTGCATCAGTAAAGTTTCTTGCATCGATATATATTACCATTCACGTGTATTGCACTTTAGAGGGTTGGTAGTTATTTCCACTGTGATCTCTCTGTTTCAAAAGAGTGGGTGTGGAGGGTCTAGTCTATAACAGAGTATTTTATTCACACTGAACACCCACTGCTTTATACTTTTCTGGAACTTGGCCCCATATCACACTAGTTTCTTGTGGTGGCTTAATTAAATATCAAGTGTTGAATCGGGAAACTAAAATGACAGATGAGCAGTAAGGAAATGAAAAGAGGATGGTAAAAAAATTATTTTTCTGCTTTTATGAATTTCCTCTTTCCTTGATTTTATAGCTGTCTTCAGTTCCCCAGAGTCCCTTTGTGAGTTAATATGCAGAAGTTTGAGGTTAATATGCTCAAGAATGGCATGCGAGCTACTTAAAGAGGCCCATTTGGATAATGGGTACAGACAATTCAGTGCTGACACATAGGGGGTATCTACATTGCAATTAGACATTCATGGCTGACCCATGCCAGCTGACTCTGGCTCATGGGGCTTTGGCTAAGGGACTCTTTAACTGCAGTGTAGACGTTCGGGGTCCGGCTGCAGCCCAAGCTCTGGGACCCTCCCACCTCACATCTACACCACAATTAAACAGCCCCTTAGCCTGAGCCCCATGAGCCCAAGTCAGCTGGTATCAGGGGTGAAAGTAACTTAAAAGTTGACCGGTATGGGGGCCCGGCTCCGGGGCTCCGGAAGGGGCGGAGCCTCAGGCAGAAGGGGCAGGGCCTCCGCCGGAAGTGGGTGAGGCGGCAATTCAAAGGGCCCAGGGCTCCGGCTGCTGCAGCAGTGGTGGCAGCGGCTGGGAGCCCCAGGCCCATTTAAATCGCTGGGCCCTGGGGCAGCTGCCTCTTTTCCCCCCCTCCCCGACAGCCCTGGAGGGGGCAAAAGGGGTAGCGCATTAAGGGGCAGTAGCGCTTTAACGTGGGCTATGTACGGGCCCGTACCGGCGACCACTTCTTACTGGTACACTGTACTGGCCCATACAGGCCCACTTTCACCTCTGGCTGGTATTGGCCACCCATGGGTTTTTAATTGCAGTGTAGACATACCCATAGTTGCAAGCAATACTAATACTGATCAGTATATTATAAATGCTTGGGCCCACCTGGAAATTTCCAGCTATACCAATAGGTTAATGCAACACTGAACATTCTGCTGAATAA
Source organism: Emys orbicularis (assembly GCF_028017835.1). Taxonomy (NCBI): domain Eukaryota; kingdom Metazoa; phylum Chordata; order Testudines; family Emydidae; genus Emys; species Emys orbicularis. The sequence continues at coordinate 44,349,766 of NC_088689.1, read as the reverse complement.
AACATCACATAGTACTTTTGAGGGAGATACTGAGAGAGTTAAATAAGAGCTTCACCACTGTCTGTGAATGTGGTCGGCTCATTAAACACCAGCAATAGGCAGTTTCCTAATCTGGGATTTCCGATCCGCTACTGATCTGAGGGAGGTTTCAGATTTCACCGTTAGAAACATTGAAGCTCCATACAACTTGGGGCCTGAAGATGGGTGAGTAGGGCAGGAGGAGGCATTGCTAGTGGATGGTACTAAAACATATTATTGGAAATTCTGGTTCTTAGACTGAGGTCTTGCACTGCCCTCTGCTGGGGTATTAAAAGAAGTCTGGTGTCAGTGCAGTTCTTCCAATCCAGATTACATCTGAAGAAACAGTAGTTTTTCCAAGTTTATCTTTGAAACAAATCTGCCTCTCCTCCATTTTGCTCAGCATGCTGTTCCAAAAGCTTATGTCATGAGAGCCATTTCTTTTCCTGCATTAACTGTTAGTTGCATATGAAAATGGCATTGTTTAAATTAAAGCTTTAATTTCCTGAGCCTTCTGCTGGCTGTGGACACCTTGCTACATCACTTGTGACCCATAGACCATACATGAATCCTGTGTCAGTGATTGCAAACTCACTTTCTTCCAGTTTTTGTCTTGGGGGTAGGAGTGCTAATATCCATATCCAGTGTGTGTCTCATGTATCACAAACAATATCAGCTATTTAGTGAATATTAAAGCTACATAGACTGTCTTGATGTCTGGGATGCAGAAGTGTGGGCTGAATTTCACAATTCCCACCCAGGCTGTTAAGAGGTAGTGTGAGCTAGTGGATAGGGCACTGAGGTACAATTCAAGAGATGTGGTCAGTACTATTCCTGGCTCTCCCCATGACCAGCTGGGTGACCTTGGGCAAGTTACTTTACCTTCATGCCTATTTTCCCTCCCACCCTTTGTCTTTCTTATCTTTTTAGATAGAGGGCGCTTTAAGGCAGTGAAAATGCTAGCATGTACGTGGCAGCATGAAAGTCAGGCTGAGGCCCAGATTTTTGAAGGCATTTAGGCATTGCTCCACTCAGTGCTGCAAGGCCTTAGTGACTTAGGAACCTAGGTCTCATTTTCAGAAGTGACAAGCTCTTAAGGGTCATATTTTTAAATGTATATATGTGCCTTATTCTCTTAGAAATCAGTGGGAGTTAGGTGCCTAAATACCTTTAATAATCTGGCTCTTAAGAGCCTAAGTCTTATTGAAAGTCGTTGACATTTAGGGTTGTAAGTGCCTACGTCATTTTTGAAAAAGAGACCATGGCTATGTCTACACTAGAGACCTTACAGCGGCACAGCTGTACTGATGCAGCTGCTTCACTGTAAGATTGCTTGTGTAGCTGCTCTGTGCCGACAGGAGGGAGCTCTGCCATCGACATAATTAAACCACCTCTAAGGAGCGGCAGTAGCTATGTTGGCCGGAGAAGCTCTCCCGCTGACATAGTGCTTTGCACACTACTACTTATGCCAGCGACACTTATGTTGCTCAGGGGGGTGTTTTTTTCACACCCGAGTGACATACGTTTTGCCAGCATAAAGGATAGTGTAGACGTGACCTTAGGCTCCTAAGTCACTTAGATCTTGCAACACTGAGGGCCTGTCTTCACATACAGTGGTGCAGCTGCGCCACTGTAGTGTTTTAGTGAAGACACTACTACAACTACAGGAGAGCATCTCCCGTCAGCATAGTTAATTCACCTCCCCGAAAGGTGGTGGCTGTGTCGACGGGAGAAGCTTTCCTATTGACACAGCGCTGTCTACACCAGGGGTTAGGTCGGTATAACTATGTCGCTCAGGGGTGTGCAATTTTTCACACCCCTGAGCAATGCAGTTATACCAATATAAGTCTGCCTGAGCACATAAATACCGTTAAAAATCTGGGCCTGAGGACCTTGTACTACTTGACATCCCAGAGAGTCCACCTCAGACAGAGCAGACCTGCCAGCTCTGTCTGTTTAGCACTGAGATGCAGGACTTATCTACATGAACATTTAGTTAATGGCAAGTGGGAGTGTGACTATGCCACAGATAACTGTCCCTGTGGACCATGTTGACCCACATTAACAGTTCGTTAATGTGCTTTGATCTAGTCCCATTCAAAAAGGACTAGATCAAAGTGCATTAATGAAGTGTTTATGTGCATCAGCAGGGTCCACATGGGCAGTTAGTCTGTGGCAGGGTAGTGTGGGGTAGAGTCACACCCCAGCTTGCTGCAACCTAAATGTTCATGTAGACAAGCCTGCACTTTTTAAAAACAGATTTACAACCTCAGCAGCTCCTGAAGAAGTCCCCTGACTGCTTTGCCTGCACAGGCACCATACAATGTAATTCTAACCTCTCAGCAATTTATTTGACAAAGAGCCACGTAAATTAAATATGGACACATTAGGCCACAAAAAGGCATCTACAAGACTCAGCACTGCAAACTGGCAGGATAAACTGAGGAGTTAGGAAGAAGAACATAAGAACGGCCATACTGGGTCAGACCAAAAGTCCATCTACCCCAGTAACCTGTCTTCTGACAGTGGCCAATTCCAGGTGTCCCAGAGGGAATGAACAGAACAGGTAATCATCAAGTGATCCATTCCCCGTCGCTCATTGCCCAGCTTCTGGCAAACAGAGGCTAGGGACACCATCCCTGCCCATCCTGGCTAATAGCCATTGATGGACCTATTCTCCATGAACTTATCTAGTTCTTTTTTGAATCCTTTTATAGTCTTGACCTTCACAATATCCTCTGGCAAAGAGTTCCACAGGTTGGCTGTGCACTGTGTGAAGCAATACTTCCTTTTGTTTGTTTTAAACCTGCTGCCTATTTTTTAAAAAAGCTAAAGGTAGGAACACACTCTCTTCCTTTACTTTAGGATTTTTAGTACTGGGTTGACAACATGAAGAGCAAAAATTCACACTTGCAAAAGTAGAAAGAAGCACCCATCAACGCATTTTGATCTGACAAAGCCCAAGTCTGTTGACCTTCTGGGTATGGCCAAGGCATTTTTGTCTGCCCCAGCTTTTGCCTGACATGGTGATTATAGGCTTTAGGTTTATCTTTGTCCCGGGGTAAATCTATATAATTACAGGGATACTGATCAGTGTATTGTGTATACCGCATTCTGAATTTTCTGCCCAAACATATTGTGATGTGTACACAGTACTGATCCTACAATGGAAATAAAGAAATGGTTTCCATACCCATGTACTGCGCAGGAGCTGGCACTGGGTGTTAGAAAGCGCTTCAGGGCAGCAGATGCAAGGTTTAAACATAAGGCTCTCATTGTTCTGCTCTCATTTATATCACTGATGTAACAAAACAATGTGTCTCACATTGTCCTACCACAGTAATAGGAGTAACATTTTGAGACAGAACATGGCAATGCAGTCCTCCTGGTTCCATCCAGATGCTAGGAGGTACCCAACAAGAGAAGCTCTGACTAAGAGAAACTGTCTTGTTGAAAATAAAAGCAGGAGTCGGGGTAAGGGGGTTCTGGCCTCCCTAACAAGAACTTCTTGACATCTTGTGAAATATAATGTCCACCACTGCTTTAGAGATCACTAACACAGACCCTCCTGAAGACTCATCTCATGCTTGTCCCTCTCAACTTTGTTTCTCATTCCATTTCCAGGGGGAGAGGGGCATGCCAGGGCTGCCAGGAAAACATGGAGCTAAGGTACCCTGCAAGGAATGGAGTGAGCTTGTCCACCTGACCCTGCCCATACCTCTCAACTGTCCCTGACTTTCAGGGATGGCCCCGATTTGGTTTCTACAATGATTTTTCTCACTTTCTCTATCATTTTCTTTCCGCTTCTAAAATGCAAAGCATAGGGCCTAATTTATCAAAGGGATAATAGGGGAGAAAAGTTTTACTGAAGAAATGACATGCCTATTCCCAATGCTACTTCCCATTTTGAGGTCTAATCCTGCAAGATGCTGAATGTCCTTTATTCCACTGAGATCAGCACCTCCCAGGATCAGACCTGTAATACTTTATTCTAGTGAGAAGTACCACTAATTAGTATTGGTAAGACATCAGCACTTTATAAACTGTGAACATGTATCTAGTGGGCCCAATTTACCCCTGCCTACTCCAGTTTTAGGTATGTGTTATTCCATGGATATCAGTGAAGTTACACCAATATAAAAATGGAGAATGCAGTGGTGAATCAGAGCCAGTGTGTGTATGTGTTACAGGTTTGAAATTAATATTGGAAAAGATCACTAGACTTATTCATTACAATTTTAAAGTAGAAAAATAAGGAATAGGAATCGCATCAATTCAGTAAAATCTAACCCCCAAAACATGATCTGTACATGATCCCTTTCATGACTCGGGCCCATATTTACTAAAAACTACTCACCTCTGATACATTTCTGAATGCTTTTCCCCCTTTTATTACATAGAATCCCTGATTTCCATCTTCTGTCCTTGTGTTTTTTAGCTTTGTCCCTGATTTCTGTTTCAGAAAGTTGAGAGGTATGATCCTGCCCTTCCCCTGCTTCACACTTCTCCTTGTTTGAATTTTTCCAAGCTCTTCCCAGTTATGAACTCATTCTCTTCCTTCTTTTTGCCTCTCATCTGCTACGTTAAGTTCCCCAAACCCTCCTGTTAGCTACTTTCTAACCCTGCTTCATCTCATTCTCCCCCACCTCCTTTCCTAGATTGTCATTACTCCTCATGTTTGCTTTCATAACTGAACATTTTCACAAGGATCTAACTAGCACTAACACTTAGAATACAAAAATATCTAGTCTGAGCAAGGGAGTGATGCCAAAGTTTCGCTTTTGCACCATTGTCACTGAGGGAAATATAATCATACCCACAGGAGCACCTGCCCCAAGGGTCCAATAAACAACCATCTCAGTTTCCGGGGTGGGATTAGAGTCCATAATTTGTTGGTGGTGTTTTGCTCTGCCATGCAGAATGTCACAAGAATCTGAGTGCTTGAGAGTCTTTTTGCCGGTGATAGCTGGCTTCACAGATTTCCTCTGTAAATCTGATACTCGAGTTTATGTCTTCTGTGGTAAAACAGAATGATGCTGGTTAACAAGACCAAGAACATTTTCTCTTTCTGTTGTCATTGGACATTTTTTTCGGGGACTGTTTTTTAATAAGGGTCTGGATTCAAACATTTAACTAGGTATTTGGTCCTCACATTGTCTCCTTCATCAGTTTCTCAACACTACTCCTATGGGGTCATGGGTTCAACTTCACTAGATTAGCACACCTAAATCTGGGGGAAGGGATACATTGTTTCCTCTGTGCGAGTTGAGCCTGTGATGTCTTTCTTTGGTGGCACAGCCTCCTTGCTATTCTGGATAGCATAGGCACTACTATAGGGAAGGTAATTTTAATGATGCTCCCAGCTTGGGGAACCAGGATGGATGTGTGTGGTAGCTACTGTGTTACAATGTCTCTTCTGAGCTTTGGAAAAGGAAAGACATAGGTTATTTAAAGTTCCTACTTGGCTGATTTTGTTTTAGAGAATATATATTTATATTTACTTCATTTCAAACCAAGTGTTCTCATCTTTCCTCTCTCTCTGCTAGGGGGCTCCTGGAATGGCTGCTGCAGGGATGAAGGTCAGTTTTACATGAAAATGCAGCCTCTTAGGACAGGTCATGGATAAGAAAGAGGACAAGGGCCATGAGAGGAGATGAAACCTCCAGCCTTAGACTGATGGCCATTAGTTCATGGTAGGAAAGCCATGGATTAAAAGAAAATGGAGACATACATTCATTCTCCTGCCAATTCGGAAAGGGGAAAGCTCAAGCTAAAACAGATATAGAAAATGGCTATCCCTTTTATCAGGGAGAGGCTAGGGCCTGTCTATGTTATAGCTAAATGCTAACTCCAGTGGGAGAATGACTGATCCCTTCCCTGGTCAGCTAAACTATACTTGTTCCAACCCTGAGACTGTAAGAAGATTTCGGTTCTCTTAGTCCCTCAGTTCACTTTCTGTGAGACAATGATCCTCTCTTGGTTTCAGCTCCTCTCAAACCCCATTCTTAACCGTACTTGAACCTCCCTATTTCCATAGCTTCCGTTTATTTCCTAATAAACAAAATTATTATTATTATTATATCCCACCTTTTCAACCAATATCTCTGTTTCTCCACTGCATTGGAACCAGATAGATTTCTGCATTAGTATATGCTCAGTGCTCAGATTTCACGGTGACAGGCAACCTTATAAAAACCTAGAAAGATAGGTACAGCCAGATTAGCCGGCTTGAAACAGCCCAGATGAGTTCCAAAACCCATTGACCGATACCAAGGAACAATGGAATGCTCTATCCATGGGCCTAACTTCAGCAGCCTATGAAAAACCTTGGAAGCAACAAGCACTGTCCTCGACTGCTGGTGAAGGCTCTCTCTCCCACTGCCCTTGGCTTGTATAACTGTGTCACCACCAAGATTCCATGATTGTCCAAGGCCTAGCACAACAGGGCACCAATTGTGATTAGTGCCTCTGGATGCTACCGTAATACAAATAATTAGTAATAACAGTAGCCGCAGAATCCCCTAGAGCCAGCGACAGCTGTACAAGTTGCAGCTCAGGAACAACGTGACTCACCACTAGAAGCTTTCTGAAATTGTGAGAGACCTGGTGGGACTATTCCACACTTCTTGCTAGGACCCCGGGGCATACCCTTTAAACAGGCAGGTCTGGGAACCCATTTCTTAGGAAACAACTCAAAATGGTCACTTACCTCCCTTTTATTAATGGCATTTTCAGCCTATGGGCTGTACCATATGTCTTCAAAATTAGGATAAAAACAACAATATCCATGTACAAGAATAACCAAGAGAAAAGAAAAACCAAGTCTGTAGTATGCCTTTAAATTTGACCTTATACCCTTATTTCCACAAATCTAAATTCAAATTGAAATCAAACTAAAGCACAGCTTTGGCTTGATGCCTTCTTAAATGACCCTTCTCTTTTTTTGAATCTAGAAGTGGGTTGGCTGCCCCCTCTCTTCTCTTTCTTTCTCACTGTGTATTTTTCCATCTTTTCCCCATGCAGGGCAAGCCAGGAAATCCACGAGAAAAATATTGCTCTTAAAGGAATAATCATTGGAAATCTGCATTTCCTGGATTTTGTTTACAGGAGCTTATAATTATAAGGAGTTTCCTGGTGTCCTCTGTAAAATGCCATCTCTGCTTCAGAAAAGCAGAGTTGCATTTCTCCCTAACAGAAGAGAGACATGTCTGAGAGAGATTTCCATATTGTAATTAGACTATCTTCTGTCCCCTTCCCTCCCTAGTCACTCAGTGTCTGGGGGGGGATATTCCCCTGCTATTCTCTTTCTTTTCTTCTTTGGCCCTTAGGCTATGTGGCAACCTGCTATTCCTGGAGAGTATATTCTCTCCCTGTTCCCCTTGGCTGCCTCTCCCCACCAGCACTTGTGCCTCCTTCCAGGGACATGCTTGTGCTGCAGAGGGAACTGCTGGGGACGCACTCCTGCACTTTTGGCAGATGCTGTATAAATTGGTCCGATGTTTCATGCCCCTTCCTATCAATATGTGTAAAATAGTAAAAATGGTACAAAAATACCCCTGCATTTCTTTCACTTGGCAGCAAATTCAGACAACTGAGCAAATGGCTCCTCTTGTTTTAGCTTTGACTAGGTTTGTAGTGTTATATTGTAGAGTGTGGAGACCACCAGCCATATAACAGATGTATTCTCTGTCTCTTTTCTTACCAACAAGGGAGAACCTGGAGTTGCAGGGATGATGGGCCCCCCAGGTTTGCCAGGGAAAAGGGGACAGAGGGTAGGACAATGTGTGTTTGGATGTGATTTCTTAGCACTGCTGTACTGGCCTGCTCCTCCCCTATAGCCAAGGCTAAAGTGGGACTGTTTTGCACTATAGTTCCATGCTTGTGGTGGAATGCTCTTACCCCATTGCCGATGCTCTCATCTCATTGATGAAGTGTGCTTTGTATGTTCCTCCTTGCAAAAAATAGAAAGACCAACCCAAAGGGAGAATGAGTGCATTCTGGGAAGGGAATGAAGTACTGAGCATTAACATTCTCTTGAGAAAGATTTTGTACCTTTTGATTACAGCAATAATAAATGATGAGGAATCTGAATACCCAGAATCAGGAAGGATGTCTTAATGAACATGTATGCACCTCAGAATGTTCTCTGTAAGTTCCTCTGTCTGGGTCCTCCTCTCACTACAGCACATGAATGCTGATTCTGATTCTTGGAGTACAATGAAAAGCAGATATGCTGAACACATAACAGGAGCAGAGTGCTGGAGTCAGAGGAGTCTGGGGCACTGGATTATTCAGGAGAGAGTGTTATTTTGATTATCCTGAAAAGGAAATAAAATCCTTACATCCAATTAGTATTCCTTCTGCCAAAGAGGCATAAAAGCCCCTTGCTACCCAAACAAATGCAATTATTTAACAAGACCAACTGCCTGATTTTGTGGGTAATGAATATATCCAGATGGGCCAAGGCCCACCTTCTGTTGTACAGATGCCAAATGAATTGCAGGTAGAAATCAGAGCATCTGCACTTCTAAACACCTGCTTTGTGATTGCAGTCTGGTAAGTATTAGTGGAAGTACCCCATTTGCACTCACGACTGAATTAGGAGTACAAATTTTGCAGGTGCAAATCATGCCCATGAAAAGGATATCACCTTATTGAAAATGTGTCCCTTAAATAGGAAGGGACTGAGAGTATGTTCATTCCTCTTTGAATTGGGGTGTTACCCATGGCTGTTTCTAATGAGCATTCAGTTTTTTTAAATTATTGACTTCTGTTGTCTGCTCTTTAGGTTCTTTTTCACCACACGGTATAGTGTGTCTGCATCCATAAGAGCAGCTTCCTTTTACTGGGGTGTTCCACTTTGACTCAGTGGATTAATATGAACAGTGACATGGCTGGAAATCATAATATTCTGACATCCTAGAGATGGCCAATAATTCAAACTTTTCCTTAGGAAACAAAATCCAGCACATTGGGCCCTTCTCGCTTTTCCAAGGAGAAAATCATTAGCTTGTGGTTGCAAGGTACATGTTCTAACAAGGATGAAAGGCTACAGAGCACTTATACTAAGCTGGAGGTCAGAGAGTCTTGTAAAATGGGTAACTGTGCTGTCTTAGGTGGGATGCAGAGTTGGCTAGAACAAGGATAGTTTTCGTTTAATTAATTCCTGTAGAGCCATATAGTGCATGCCCCTTCTCAGAATACTTTTGCAGGCACCTTGCATGTTAGATGTCAGTCCTTGAACTCTGCTGAAATTCATATACTTGTCTTTCTATAAGATTAAAATATATCAGCCATGCATGCAAGGAAAAATAAATTCCTTATCTCTAATTTTTCTTTTGATTTTGTTGTTGTAATAGAGCCATGCTTGTAGGCTAAGGTCCTGTATAAATACTTTAAAAGGGTCTATAGACCAAACTTCTGAGTTAACCCACCTTAAAAGAGATTCCATGTACCTGTATGCTATTGAGAAATACAGTCAAGTAACTGTTCGTGTGTGAGTTACTCTTTGACAAATTAAAGAGTTTAAATAAATCTAAAACCAAGTATTATCCAATGCTATTGGGGAAAAAGGTTAGGGAAATGGGGACTAATCATAGTAAAAACCATAGTAAAAAAATCATAGTCATCATCATCATCTATACAAATTACTAACTTTGGTGAACTAACAATTGGAAAGAAAATACCTTTTCTCTAGTGGTAAGTGTTATTGTACTAGAGACATTCTCTTAGAGACTAAAATGATTGTAAACTACAGCAACCAAAACCCTGTCAGCTGTTTAAATAGCGCCTGTTGTACAAGCAGCTCATCACGTACGGAAATGCTGGAGATAAGGGTTTGGTTTACAGTTTGCATCCTGTGGACAGATTATTACAAGATCTTAATCAGAACTTAAAAGGCAGTAAGTGAGCCAATTGTGGCACAAAAATTCAAAGAGATGTGCCTTGTACCGGTGGCTTCAGGCACACAAAAGAGATGACTGCAAGCTAAACAAAGTCACTTCACAAAAACAGCCATGGGGTGGTCTGTGTCTGTCCTTTACTCATTTCAGTGAGGAATTTATCCAGAATCTGATTATACCTCTCACAACTCAGTTCAGTCAGACTACTCCTCTTGCTGGGGTCTTGACAGCTTAGGGGTCACGACAAGGATGGCCTATCTAGTCCTCTTCTGACCTTGTAATTTTCCCTCTGACAATTGACACCAGCCACGGAGTTACCCCAATAGCATCTTGTGTGAAAATGTCTCTCTTACTTGATTCCATGCGACCATTTGTATCTTGCATTCACTTTCAAACATTCATTTGCTGCATGAAAGGGACTAGCAACAACCCATGTGTTCTACAGAAGGAGCATGTGTGAATTAACAACATCAAGCACTGCCCATCTGCAATGAGTATGTTGAGTTTTGGCTGTTAGAACAAGGAGGAAAATACATAATCAAAGTGCAGGTTTTAAAGTTCAAAATGACCTTTAACTTAGTAGGGGACCATTGTACAGTGGCCTTTAAATGCTAAAAGTTTCATAGAAAGGAACAGACAGTAGCACGTACTGGCTTTCTAAAACATAAGGTGAAAAGATGTCAGAGATAAGAGAAAATGATGACACAGTTGAGCAGGTACTGAAGGCAGGGAGAAAACCTTGGCTGCCTCTTAAAAGGGTGTCCCAGAGGGAAAAGAAGAGTTTTAGGAATGTTTGCTGTATTGTATCAGGTTTCAGAGTAGCAGCCGTGTTAGTCTGTATCCGCAAAAATAACAGGAGTACTTGTGGCACCTTAGAGACTAACAAATTTATTAGAGCATAAGCTTTCGTGGGCTACAACCCACTTCTTCGGATGCATATAGAGTGAACCATATATTGAGGAGATATATATACACACACATACAGAGAGCATGAACAGGTGGGAGTTGTCTTACCAACTCTGAGAGGCCAATTAAGTAAGAGAAAAAAAACTTTTGAAGTGATAATCAAGATGGCTCAGTACAGACAGTTTGATAAGAAGCAAGTGTGAAAATACTTACAAGGGGAGATAGATTCAATGTTTGTAATGGCTCAGCCATTCCCAATCCCTATTTAGCCCTGAGTTGATTGTGTCTAGTTTGCATATCAATTCCAGCTCAGCAGTCTCTCGTTGGAGTCTGTTTTTGAAGTTTTTCTGTTTTAAGATAGCCACCCGCAGGTCTGTCAAAGAATGGCCAGACAGGTTAAAGTGTTCTCCCACTGGTTTTTGAGTATTATGATTCCTGATGTCAGATTTGTGTCCATTAATTCTTTTGCGTAGAGACTGTCCGGTTTGGCCAATGTACATGGCAGAGGGGCATTGCTGGCACATGATGGCATATATCACATTGGTAGATGTGCAGGTGAACGAGCCACCGATGGTATGGCTGATGTGATTAGGCCCTATGATGGTGTCACTTGAATAGATATGTGGACAGAGTTGGCATCGGGCTTTGTTACAAGGATAGGTTCCTGGGTCAGTGTTTTTGTTCAGTGATGTGTGGTTGCTGGTGAGTATTTGCTTTAGGTTGGGGGGTTGTCTGTAAGCGAGGACAGGTCTGTCTCCCAAGATCTGTGAGAGTAAAGGATCATCTTTCAGGATAGGTTGTAGATCTCTGATGATGCGCTGGAGAGGTTTTAGTTGGGGGCTGAAGGTGACAGCTAGTGGTGTTCTGTTATTTTCTTTGTTGGCCCTGTCTTGTAGGAGGTGACTTCTGGGTACTCGTCTGGCTCTGTCAATCTGTTTTTTCACTTCAGCAGGTGGGTATTGTAGTTTTAAGAATGCTTGATAGAGATCTTGTAGGTGCTTGTCTCTATCTGAGGGATTGGAGCAAATGCGGTTATATCTTAGAGCTTGGCTGTAGACAATGGATCGTGTGGTGTGTCCTGGATGGAAGCTGGAGGCATGTAGGTAAGTGTAGCGGTCAGTAGGTTTCCGGTACAGGGTGGTATTTATGTGACCATCGCTTATTAGCACAGTAGTGTCCAGGAAATGGACCGCTTGTGTGGATTGATCTAGGCTGAGGTTGATGGTGGGATGGAAATTATTGAAATCATGGTGGAATTCCTCAAGGGCTTCTTTTCCATGGGTCCAGATGATGAAGATGTCATCAATGTAGCGCAAGTAGAGTAGGGGCGTTAGGGGACGAGAGCTAAGGAAGCGTTGTTCTAAGTCAGCCATAAAAATGTTGGCATACTGCGGGGCCATGCGGGTACCCATAGCAGTGCCGCTGACTTGAAGGTATCAGATGAGCTCTATGGATTCAGTAGCACTTTCACTGATCCCACAAGTAATGGAAGCCCTTAAAGCCACCCCCTGACCATTTCTGTCTTTTACCAACAGGGGGAGAAGGGAAGAGCTGGTGATCCCGGACTTCCTGGATTCCTAGGACAGAAGGTTTGTAATGTTCTCTGACTTTTGCCACACTTTTCATCCCATTTTCCTTCCCCTAACAAAGAAGCTTGCACTCACGTGTACACAACTACCTAAACTGTATGCACATGTGCTTGCATACACGCTTACACATATATATGCACACACACAAAAATACACTGAATACTATCACCTGTACTCTATCCTAGAGATGAGAGAGGGGCAGGCTCTGCAGATAATATGAACATGATTCCATGGCCAGTTCCATGTCGACAGGAAGAACACAGCACATTTCTCACCCTACCTTTATGGTACCCCCCTCTTCAATCCCTGCAAGCTGGCAGTTTCAAGACCAGTCCCAAGAGCAGCTGGATCCCATTTGATTTAGATTAATAGCCTTATTTTCATTTTGTTATGTAGCTTTTTTAAAAAAATGCCCAGCTACCTAGCGTGAAAATTTGATTTATTTCAACCCAAACAAAACACTGGGATCCAACCAGAAATAAAACATTTGGGGTCAAACATATTGCTGGTCTAACTGGGTGCAACTCCATTGATGGCACTGGAGACACAGCTGCCTGTGACAGTGATAAATTTGGTCTACAGAATAGGAGGAATGAGTGGTTTAGGGGATTGACAGGAGAATACAAATCCTTTTATCTTTAGGATACTGGCTCACAAATCGTGTCCAGATCAGTGACGACTAAAATGCTCCTTACCATCCAATGGCTGTTTGATGCTGTATATAAAACAAGAGGGTGGTTTCTGTACAGCTCCCAGTGCATGTCACACACACGCCCGCAAATGCAATTACAACTGGCACTAACTCTTCAGCAGAGAGCCAATGGACTGAATGGGCCGACCTATTGCACTATTAGAATGGCCATTATAGAAAAGGACTGAGACACAGTGGCAGAGCAATGTGGGGAAGCCTGTGCTAGTACTGCCAATGCTGTATCTGTTTTGTGACTACAGAAAGGATTTCAGTCTCCAAAGCTGTCAGATGAGTTGATGGAGAGGTGCCAGCAGGTCAAAAGGGGTGGGGCTGAAAGGACTGATGGATTGGGGCCGGAGGAAGAGTATGGAATGAATGGATTTTGTGCATGATGGTGGGAGGATTGGGGGTGTTTTTCAAGCCATGTCACATGTGTCACTGACTGAGGTGGAGAATTTTTGAGGGAGCCCCTTGTTTCAATGTTGCCAACACGCTGCTGACTGAGGGTGTGTCTACACTTGGAGCTGGGGGTCCGATTTCACGAGCTCACATAGTGTAGCCATGGCACCACAAGTGGTGGGAGGGGCTAGCCTCCCTGGGTGTGTGCCCATCAGACAGTAGGTGGGTACTCAGGGAGCTTAGCTCCTCCCGCTGCTCGTGCTTCCATGGCTACATTCTATATCGATGAGAGCCAGTGTGAGTATGTCTCCTCACGTGGGGAGTCAGGCATGAACTGCATTGGCATTGGCAGAACTGTGTACGGGCACAGAAGTCCAGTAACAGGAGGGGCTACAACTCCAGATGCAGCGGCATGGGGAGAACCCCTCTCTAGCCAGTTTTATCAGTCTCCAGTTCTCAGCTTTAAAATTCACCAGTAAACAACTAAGTAAAATGCAGCCAGGTTCTTCAGTATCAACCTTGTCCTGCTTCCCCCGATCCCAAAACCACAACCTGGCTGGTGAAGTTACAGAATGAGAAATTGATTTAACTGACAGTGGATTATTCCTCCTTGAACCAGGGAGAGAAGGGAGATGCTGGCAATGCACTCGGGGGAGGTAAAGGGGAACCCGGACACCCGGGACTACCTGGGCCTCCAGGACCAAAGGTGCGTCTCTTTCCTCCAATGAAGTCTGTGTTTCCTTTTTGCATGAGAATGTACCTAGCTCAGGGTATTTAGGAAGGGGTTGAAGTTTGCATTTGTCTGCACCTGGCTGTAATTATGCACTGTGGAGATTTCATAAGCTAGCCAGCTCCTGCAGAGTTCTTTAGTTTGTTATTTTAAATGCTGAAGGTCAGAAAATTTATGAACTGCATTTCCTGGGGAAAAAAAACTACCTGTGTTCAAATGATTTCCCAATAGGGTCTGTAAGCAAACAGTCCCTCAGAATCACTGCCAGCATCTGGTGCCATAGATGGCAGCTGGGACAGGGTGAACATTGTGATCAGGACTCGGAACCTCCTCTCCTGCTGTATTCCTGCCTAGAGAACTAGCAGCCCTCAAACCATACCTGATAGCAGAGGATGTTTAGGACACTTAGGACTAGTTCCATTCACAGTGCAGTTAAGAGATGACCCATTGGTCCCAGTTCATACCACCCATTCACTTTGTAGCCCCTTAGCCCATGGGTAGTGTAGAAATGGGAAGTCACCCCAGTGCTCTGAAACTCCTAAAAGAAATCTGGGTATGACAGGTCTACCTGAGCTAGTGGAATGCTTCCTGTCTGAAGTGCTGTCAGGTCTAACCGCTGATCCCAGCACAGCAATTGCTAGAATCGCTCCTTTCTGCTCATTTATATGAATCTGTTGCTTTTCTCTTTTTTCCTAGGGGGAAGCTGGTGACATTGGCCAGACTGGCATTGCAGGACCTCAGGGGGAAAAGGTACAGAGGAGGAGGAAAGCACAATAGGGAATTATGGCTTAGCAGAGGATTCCAGGCCAGGGAGCTCAGTTACAGTGCAGCAATAGGAAAATTGTTTCACAATACAAAAAACATCCCTTAAACTATACCTGATGGCCACAGCCAGTCATTAAAAGAAACAATAACTTTCTCCATACACACAACATTTTCTGCAGGATCTGCACATCCAAAGCAATCAGAGCAGTATTAATCAACAGGCCCACACAAGCCTGGGTCTGAGGTGCAACCGTATTTGCAGGAAGAAGGCAAACAAGCTGCAGTGGGAATGCCCAAGCAGGCAGGGAGACTCTGAGGATTGGCCAACCAGCCCACATCTAGCAACTGCAGTTATGTAATACAGGAGCTATGACGTCATGCTGGTCATCCATAGCTGTGGATTGGTGGGATGGAGGGAAGGAAACAAACCCAGGATAGGAAGTGTGGAGCTAGAAAGGAGAAGGCTCTGGGAAAAGAAAGGGTTGTAGCCAGACTGACTGACTCTCCCAATATGTCAGGGAGACTCCCATTTGAACCCAAAACTCCCGACTGAATAACATTATCGCCCCCATAAAACTACATTGCCCAGAATCTTGTGCGTTAGCCACACACACACATCAGTCTTTCTCTCCCTGAGTCAACAAGAGAGGCTGAGGCACATGAGCACCTGATGCACAAGATTCTGGGTAATAAGGCTGACTTCTGCTCTGCTTCTGGCACTGGGAGTGCAAGAGGGGCGGGATTGGCTGGGTTTGGCAGCCAATGGCAGGGCAGGGAGGTAGATTTGGTGTGATGGTGATGCAGAGCTGAAGCAGTGCAAAGTGGTGGCTGGACAATATATCAAGGAGCGGTTCATGCCCCATTTTCCCCAGGCCTTGGCTGCAGCAGAGAGGGGGTGAATGAGGGGCTCAGAGAGGGGAACATTCCCACTCAACCTGGGACTCAGCACAGCAGGGGGGTTGTAGTTTAGGCGGTGGGGGGGAGGGGATCATGCCCCATTCTCCCCAGGCCTTTGGGTGCAAGAGGAGGGATAACACCCCTTCCAGACCCAGGACTGGGCACAGCGGGGGGGGGGGGGGGGGGGGGGGGGAGGGGCTGCATGGTTCTGTTCTGCTGCAAACACCCTGACAAGAGTGAATGTCTTGTCTCCACTTCCCCAGGTGTAACTGTGGGCCTGTCTTCCCAAAGGCCGCCTACGGCTGAGCTCATTATAGCCTGGCCAGGGCAGGGTCCTGTAATTCTGTTTGCCTCACTGTGTATGCTCCAGAGTACAAGGCCCTGGGTGGGGGGACAGGGAGACTGAATGAAGGTATGAGTGGGGGAGCAAGAGCGTGGCAGTGGGGGTGTTGGTGGGGCTGGAGCAGGGGCAGTGAGGCTTGGGGGATGTGGAGGGGGGGTGGAAGGATGCAGTGGGGGTATTTGGTGGGACTAGGGGAGTGGAGGGGCAGGATGCTCCCTGAAAGTAGTTTGAAAATGTTGGCCACTATGCTAGTGAGACAAGGAGGGCTGAAAGGCAGGGCTCCTGGGATCTGGGAGGAAAGGGGAGGGGTCTAGTGGGTTAGAGCAGGGGGGACCTTGATGGGACTAGCAGGAGGGCAGGGTGCTTCCTGAAATCCATTTGAACATGTTGTTCAGTACCACTGCAGCACAGCGGAAGTGCTTCTTTCAAAAGAGGTGTATCAAGAACTGGGACTAAAGGGTTAGGAAAATAGGAGAAGATGTACAACATTTTAAGGCTTATAGGGTCTCCCTTGGCTGACCTAGTCCTTTGAACAATCTTTTCAAACAAGCAGCTTCTGGGGGAATGTGCTGAATAAAGAATATGCTAGACAGTGTTGTGGAATGGTGATAGTAGGGCATAAACTTAGCTCAAAAATATGTTTTTCCAGATCCCTCTAGTATGCTGAAATAGTAACTACTTCTTTAAAGTCACTCCAGGTTGTACACTGCAAGTAGAAAAAGCAGCGGTAATTACAACAATAAGTGTTTTTGGCTGAACGTCCTGAAATAAGAAAAAGAAATGGGGGTTATACGTATCTGAGGCGAGAAGGGTCTCTTCGATTGGAAAGCTGTATCTTCATTAATCAGTTGATCCTTGTTTGCTTTACCTCCTAACATAATGATGTAGCACTTGTGACTGTGTTTAATGGTCGCTCCTGAAATGTGAGCTTTACAGTCTCATTTGAAGTTCAAACAAGATGTCAGCTTATCATGTACAAGGCACTTGTATGTAGTGTCTACGTCATAGTATTGAAGAATGCTTCTCTTAAAAGAATATTACAAAAGGCCACATACACAATGGGAATTGTCCATGAAAATCCTGTTAAGGCAGCTGAAGCACAGAGCATCACTCTGGCTGTAAATCAGGGCTCCAATGGGATAGGATGTCTAAGGATAAAGAATGAAATTTGTAGGAGGATCAAAGACTTTAGTGTTATTCATCACCAACAAAATACCAGCTGGCCACTCCATGTTCATCTCCCTGACCTGAAACAATCAGCTTTGTCTAGTATCAAACTTCTCAATACAGAGAATTTTAAACACTGCTAGTTTGGATTGCTATTTGGTGGTGGGAGATATGTTAGACAGGAAAAGCCGACAAATATCCCTGGTAATGTTATTGAACAATAAAGGCATTTCTAGTCTTTGCTTTCATTAATGTGTACTACCTGCTTGAACCACCTCTCCTGGTGTGTTTTTCACATTCTGATTTCAAGTGCCCCCAAACGTTAGATTGTGACTTCTTGTTTTACCATTCCCCCTGTCATCTCAACAGGCTGTACCCAAGGTCCCTGTACTGTGACCATTCTGAGGCTAGGTCTACACTACGGGGGGGGGGGGGGGGTGTCGACCTAAGATACGCAACTTCAGCTACGTGAATAGCATAGCTGAAGTTGCGTATTTTAGGTCGACTTACCTGGCTGTGAGGATGGCGGCGAGTCGACCGCTGCCGCGCCGCCGTCGACTCCGCTTCTGCCTCTTGCCGCGGTGGATTTCCGGAGTCGACGGCAGAGCGATCAGGGATTGATTTTATCACGTCTTCACTAGACGCGATAAGTCGATCCCCAATAGATCGATTGCTACCCGCTGATCCGGCGGGTAGTGAAGACGTGCCCTGAGTACTGGTAACCATAATCAATTTCCCGTTTTGCTCTTCTTTTTTCGTGACTGAACATAGTCACGTCTCAGAGCCGCACTCCTGATCACAGAACTATCATTTTAGTCTGTGCAGTACATTCCATCAGCAATGGAAGAGGGAATGTCAAAGTCAATAGACTAAGACGCAGACTGGGGCCTAGGCTAGGGGCCTGCGCAGGGGCATACGTGGCAGTAGGAGTGCCCCAGCCCCACGTGTCTGAGTGCCTGCCCTGGACCTGGGGCTCAGAGGCAAGTGGCAGCTGAGCACCTGCTACTCTCTCCTCAAGCAAGTGGGTAGGAAGAGGTGGAGAGGGAGCAGAGATTCAGCTCTGTCATTCTTGAATGCGCTGGCCAGCACAGTGGGCCAGCCTGAGGTGTGGGGGCAGTAATTTGCTACTGGTACAGGTCTGTAGCAAATTACTATCCCCCACTGGGGCAAGGAGAGAGCAGGGAAAGAGAAATCCTTCTGCAGGGTAATTCTGGGGTGACACAGCTATGCACTGCCCCTTACACAGGGTCAGTATATTGCACAATCTAGCCCTAAATCATTTCAAAGTTGCAGCAAAAAACTCCAGACCTTTGATAATGCAATGTATTGTTACAGGGAGAACCTGGAGCACCCGGAGAACAGGGGCCTGTTGGTCCAAGGGTAGGTGCTACTTCACTGACTAATAAAGGGGCTTCATTCCTGAAAATATAAGAAATTTTAGAAAGAGCAGAAGACTACTTGTCCCATTTAAATGGCATCCAGACTGTTTTGCTAGTGTCTTACCAAACTCCTTTATCATGATTAACTGGGTTTATAGCTCGTTTGTATTGCCATAGTAGGGAAAAGCAGCTAGAGCATACTGATTAATCTGACCCACAGAACCTAAGAGCAACCAGTTTAGCAACACTCTTTGTACTACATGCTGGAGTCTTCCCACCATAAGCACTTCCCCACCGCTGTATTTATCAATCGCTCCTTGAACGGTTTTAACTTAGAAGAATTCAGACAACTCAATTTTGCATGGGAACACCAAGTCCTGACTGGAGATCTGGTTCATTTTATAGGGTCCCAAAGGGGAGCCAGGAAAGGATGAAATGGTGGATTATGATGGTAACATCAATGAAGCTCTACAGGTGAGAAACTAGCCTACACGGCTCAGGAGCCATGTTCAGTGACTTCTGGAGTGGATTGTTTGGTTGTTTTCCATGTGAAGCTTTCTCTCAGTCAGATTGGTTCATTCTCCCTTTGCTTTGTAGTGACAGAGAGATCCCCAGGACTACACTTTTTAGTAGCCTAGGTGATGGAAGAAGGGTGGGGCCAGGGGAAGAGAATGTCCCCTTGGAAAGACAGAAAATTTAAGAATGGTGATCTCACATTTCATTTTGGATGGATAAAACTAAGCATGTCAGTCCAGCCCAACATACTTCTTCTTCCATACTAATAGCAATGAATAATGCTTATTACTTATACAGTGCAAGTCCTTTACAATGACACAGGACACATTCTTAATAAAGACAGACCCAGAGTTCATCTGAACTCCCTCATAAGAATAACCCAGAACATACATATTAGATTGTTTAGAAAAAGGCCATAAACCATGCAGGGAAACGTCTTTCACTCTAGACTAGTCATGCACCTACCAGTGGAAGATTACCCACAACTTCTACCATCCAGCCTTCCTGGCAGCCCCCCAGTGCTCCCAGCACAGAAGGAGTACATTTCTGGAATACTATTACAAAGGGAGCTGGGGCTACTTTTCTGCTTATTTTATTTTCATGCCTGTAATATACTCCCTGCCCGTCTTAACCAGTATAGTGTTAAAAGAGAAAAAAAAACCCACAAACACTGTGGTCAGAAATAGTTTAATTTCAAGTGGGACTTTTATTTGTATTTATTTATTTCTTTTAATTTTTAGGAAATACGAACCTTGGCCCTGATGGTGAGTTCTTACTCTTCTCGCTGTGCATTTTGTTTTTTTGAAGAAGTAACTGGATTTTAGTAACAGCTAGAGGAAAGTAGGCAGTGATACAGACTGACAAACTTTTAATTCCATGCCACAAGAATGTCTGACCTTTACAGTTATGTGCTGACACTAAAAAGCAGCATTGACAGCTAAAAGAAGGACACTTCTTATGTTATACTCCTGAGGCTCTTATATTATTAGTACTATTTGTTTACCTGCTTTGTAAAGGTTATGCTGCTGTTCAGGCGCTCAGACAGCAGAGAGGATCAAAGTAAGGAAAGCCCAGTGCAGGTCAGGATGGGCCTAAGTAGTGCTGTTTTCACAGCCAGTGAAAGTCTCCTCTCTTAAGCATGTCCTTCCCTAATACCAGGGATGTATGATAGCCCAGCATTGTTTCTCCTGGGAGATAGCCATCAATATTAATCCCACTTGAGGGAGCAATTTAACATGGGATGAAGAACTAGGTCCATTATCAGACACACATAGCTGTGACCTTTAATATGTAGCAAACAGATACTATGATGATGTGCACATTAGGAACTTGCATATCAGCCAATGTTTCCAAAAGTGGCTTCTTATTTTTGGGGCTTCCATTTTTGAGTGCCCACCTTTATGACAACATGCATGTCTTAAGCTGGGTACCGAAAAATTGAGGCACTTTTGAAAATTACAGGTAAATAAATCATTTCTACCATTGATAAATTTGTGATACTTTGTCACTTAATTAAATTTAACCTACACTGGAGAACTCAGAAATATAGAATTTTCCTGCTATCTGTGTTCTCTATTTGGATACCAGATTTCTACAAGCAGAATGTATTTATTATCAATAGCAAATAATTATTTAAATTCACTTCATTATCAGAAGCAGATAATCAAAAATGCCATTTTCATGGTAATTATTTTTCGTTCATCAAGCGGAGAAATAAATCTATGGTCATATTTGACTTTGAATTGCTACTGTTGGTTATTCAGTAGCCCACTGTTAGTTATTCATTTTCCAAGTTAATATATTTCAGGATTGCCAGTGCAAAAATGTAAAGAAAATACAATTCTGCCTTCCCTCCAATATGAGGAGGTTTTGAAAAAAAAAAGTCATTTGTGTATTTTTCTTATTTAGGGACCTCCTGGACTTCCAGGAGTAGCTGGGCCCCCAGGGCTACCAGGACAGAAGGTACCACTTTCCCTTTGTCATTCATGAAAAGATAACTAGAAATGCATGAGAATCAAAGGCTGGAATACTGATGCTATTATGCTCTTTGTCCACCTGCATCACCCATGACATTCTGCAATCCTTCTCCTCCTTTCACTTTGCACATGCTCTGTTATCATTTCTTTGCCTTCTCCATATCTCGCATTCCTCCCACAATGACCAGGCATGGCCTTGGCTCAAGGAAGGAGAATGCTTTCTTACTCCCACTGTCCTTCAAACAACTGCATATTAGAGTTAATCTCAGTGCATGGTTACAGTGAAGTCCAGGCCATGAACTGCCAATCAGCATGAACAACTATAGTGGAGTTAATCACCCTTAAAATTCTGACATTGTTTTGAGCCCTGCCTCTTAAGCATTTGCAGCCTTTCTTTTTGTGGTTATTGGTAATGAGTAACTAGCTCTCCCAGAGAGAGTCATTGCTGTTGACTGTTTCCATAGCACAAGCCCCATCTTCCAGTTTCCAAGCCCCATGTAAAAATAGGCAAAATAACAATTTTAAAAAATGATCTATGATGATTTTGCACTTTAGGGTGACATTGGTTTACCGGGTCCTCCTGGACACGATGGCGAGAAGGTAAGATGAGGGATGCCATGTGTAGATGAGAGTTATGACTCTTCTCTGTTGCTGGATTTGGGAATTTAATGGCTGATAATAACTGGAGCTAGTCAACAATGGGAATATTTTTTCCATGAACACTTTTCTAACGATCTCTCTCTCTTTTCCACTGAAATTCAGAATCTCACCATAAGATTTCATCAACCCGTTAAATTCTGAAATTTTCTTGAACAGCACTGTAGCTGCTCAAGGACAGGATTCATTTTTCATAAACATTTTTGCAAAAAAATGTATCCATGTTTTTGGGGGGACAAGGGGATGGCAAATTGATTTTGGAAAATTTTGACCAGTTCTAAATAATAAGCATACATGAATCTTTCAACCGCATCCTTTTTCACATTTTTTGTATACATGAAAGATATACACTCTAATTCATCTCTCATTTGTACCAAATTTACAGCAATGTAAGGACAATGGTGTTACTCCTGATTTACACTAGTTTACATGAAAGCAGAATCGGACCCATTAAGGCTCAATCCAGCTAGCTGCTGCGTACTCTGACCCTGAACCAGCAAAGAACTTAACAATCTGTTTGATGCTAAGCACATGAGTAGTCCCCTAGAGTCTGATTCAGCAAAGTGCTTAAGCACATGCTTAACTTCTTTAAGCATATGAGTAGCCCCACTGAAACCAATGAGACTGCTCAGGTACTTAAAGTTGAGTACATGCTTAAGAACTATGCTGAACTGGGGCATTAGGCCCCAGTCCAATGTCCACTGATGTTAATGGGATTCTTTCTATTGACCTTAAAGGGCGTTGGATCAGACCCCTTAGTGATTTGCTGGACTGGGGTCAAAGTGCTCAGCAGCTAGCGGGATAGAGCCCTAAATCACTAACTATACGGTCTCCCTTTTTCTCAGTTTCACTCAGATAATTGTTGATACATGAGCTCTGCCCTTAACCCAAATCCTCCTCCATGCATCTGTGGAGAAAAATTGCACAGAGCAGAGCTTTGTGGTATAGAATCTCCACGAACAACTTCTCTGAACTGCATGCAAAAGTGTCAAATAGCAAAACCACAGCAGTTCCAGTACTTTTCTAGTATCAGGAGGTAGCCGTGTTAGTCTGTATCCACAAAAACAACAAGGAGTCCGGTGGCACCTTAAAGACTAACAGATTTATTTGGGCATAAGCTTCCGTGGGTAAAAAACCCACTTCTTCAGATGCAACTGAAAAAGTGAGGTTTTTACCCATGAAAGCTTATGCCCAAATAAATCTGTTAGTCTTTAAGGTGCCACTGGACTCCTCAGTACTTTTCTAATGAGCCTTATGTAAAGGTGGTGCATTCTGCCCCTTCACTCACACACATACATTTATTTTTTACTGATGACATGTCACAAATGTTTTTCCCATGATTGATTGAGTGTTTACACTAAAAACCAACAACAAAAATTATTTTCACTCTGCAAAAACGAAAATTTAAAGAAAAAAATTCAGGAATGTGACAGCAAAATTCATCAGATGGTTATAAGATGACCATGCAATACCCAATATTAAAATAAAATCAGCAGATTTGAAGATACTGCTTATAATTTTGGACTTTTATTCACTACTTCATAAAATGTTCATTCACCCCAAAAATGTTGATAAAGGAAAACTGCAAATTTCACATTACTTGTCAATGGACAAGAGGGGAATATTGTCTAATGACATCTACTCATATGCTAAGCACTACCTCTATGTAAACCACCATGCTGTATCTTGTAATAGAGTGAGAGGGACTAAATCTCATTTATACTAAGCCTCCCGCCCCCATAGTCCTCTGTGAATTACATTTGCTTACACTCACTGTAAGGCTCCATTACACTGCCTGAGCGGTGTAAAGGAGCTTCATTGTGAATGAGAGTCAGGCCCAGAGACTCGAGTGAACTAAGCCCCATACTTTGATTTCTTTCCCTAACTGTAGAAGTATTATTTTTAAATCGTGTGAATATCTTTTTAGGGGCCACGAGGTAAATCAGGAGAGGTGGGGCCTCCTGGTCCCCAAGGGCCCCCAGGAAAGGAGGGACCTCCAGGAGTGAAGGGAGAGACTGGACTTACCGGGACCCCAGGAGCAAAGGGGGGAAAGGGGGAGGCAGGAGAAGCTGGCTCTCCGGTGAGTAAATACCACACATCATAGCAGTGAGTTGTGTTTGCAAACAGTCACGGCAGAGATGGACATGAACCAAAAGCCTGGGTGCAAACACTCCCAGATGTTGAGGGCCTTGAAAGTGAACTTTAGGAACAGGGACCCTCCTTAGTGTACAGTGCATGTACATGTAGAAGTAATCACATCAGTCTTTCAGTGTTGAAATCTCTGGCTGCTCTCTGAGTGACACATCCTAATTGTTTCTCTGAATAAAGTAATAGTGGATTAATCACGCTTTACAGAATAAAAGACACCGTGTCTCTTATGTATTTCCACAAGGTTGTTAATAATTGACTATTGCTCTCAGTCCCATAAGAATTAGTTGTTAGGATGAGATTTTGGCACTAATCCAGGAACAACCTAAGCATGAGCATAACTTTAAGCATGTGGGTATTCCCACTGACTTCACATGGAGCAATGAAGCACTTCACAACTGCAAAACCAGGCAGCAAAACATTTAAACATGTGCATGTTTTCACTCACAAGTAACCCTCTGATTTCAAGTGGAGTGAAGTGGAGAACATTAACATCACCCATGCTGCTCAAGGAACTTTTCAAATTTCAGTTTAATGTTATGTCTATCTTTTATTTGCATGATTTACTATTGCAAGAAACAAAAGTCTTTCTTGATCTATAGGGTCTTGATGGCCCAACTGGGGAGAAAGGAGAACAAGGTGACCAAGGGATACCAGGACCTTCAGGATTACCGGGTCTAATTGGACTTCCAGGATTGACAGTAAGAGTGCAAAAGAAAGAATGAATTTTCAAGTTGGGTTAAGCAGAGGACAGAGCAAGCACCAAAACTCTGAGGGTAACATGTTCAAAAGGGTTTACATAATTTAGGAGCCTTAGATCCATTTTCAAAAGTGACTTAGGGATATAGAATCCTAAATCTAAATGAGAGTCGATAGGACTTTACTCCTAAATTGCTTTGCACTTTTGAAAAATTTACGCTGCATACTGGTGAAATAATAGTAGATCCTAGCTATACTCTTCATACCCCAACTCTAGGATTTAAGGGAATAATCCCTAAACTGAAAATCCATCCTGGGACACCACTTTCAGGGACCTGAACCTTCACACGCTGTATAATATTGGCACAGGTGTTCAGGGGAGCAGAAAGGGATGCAGATGAACCATGTTTGTAAATAAATGCTAAGTTCTCTTTCCTCCTTGAAGGGATTGCTATTTCTAAACTTGTGGCTGTTTCATAGCTGGCTGTTGGTGGAGCTAGACTCTCACTGGTGCTTCTGTTTACATAAAAAGAACAAGGAGTAATTGTGGCACCATAGAGACTAACAAATTTATTTGAGCATAAGCTTTCGTGGGCTAAAGCCCACTTCATCAGATGCATGCAGTGGAAAATACAGTAGGAAGATTGTATATATATACATATACATACACACACATACATATAGAGAACATGAAAAAATTGGTGTAATTGATTAAGGTGGGCTATCATCAGCAGGAGAAAAAAAACTTTTGTAGTGATAATCAGGATGGCCCATTGCAAACAGTTGACAAGAAGGTGTGAGCAGGGCCGGCTCTAGGCACCAGCAAAACAAGCTGGTGCTTGGGGCGGCACATTTTTAGGGGCGGCATGGCCGGCGCCAGAATGCCGCCCCTAAAAATGTGCCCCGGCTGCCCTAGCTCACCTCCGCTGCTGCTGCTGCTCGCGCAGGGAGGGGGAGAAGCGGCGCCCGCGCCGCAGCCACTCAGAGTCTCCCCCTCCCTCCCAGGCTCTCAAACCTGGGAGGGAGGGGGAGATCCCGAGCGGCCACGGCGCGCGAAACGGCCGTTTCGCGCGCCGCTGCTCCCCCTCCCTCCCAGGCTTGAGAGCCTGGGAGGGAGGGGGAGACTCTGAGTGGCCGCGGCGCGGGCGCCGCTTCTCCCCCTCCCTCCCTCCTAGGCTTGAGAGCCTGGGGGGAGGAGGCAGGGCTGGGGATTTGGGGAAGGGGCGGAGTTGAGGTGGGGCCGGGGGTGAGGTAATTAAAAAACGGGGGGGGCGGCCAAAATTGTTTTTGCTTTGGGCGGCAAAAATCCTAGAGCCTGCCCTGGGTGTGAGTAAACTAAAAGCTATTTCCCCATGTTAATTTTCCCCCTACTGTTACTCACACCTTCTTGTCAACTATTTGAAATGGGCCATCCTGATTATCACTACAAAAGTTTTTTTTCTGCTGCTGCTAATAGCCCACCTTAATCAATTAGTCTCATTAGAGTTGTATGGCAACACCCATTTTTTCATGTTCTCTGTGTATATATATCTTCCTACTGTATTTTCCACTGCATGCATCTGATGAAGTGGGCTTTAGCCCACAAAAGCTTATGCTCAAATACATTTGTTAGTCTCTAAGGTGCCACAATTACACCTTGTTCTTTTTGCTGATACAGACTAACACGGCTACCACTCTGAAATCTGTTTACATAGTTATATTGTTGTGTTTACAGGGAGAGAAAGGAGAACCTGGTGAGGATGGGGAAAAAGGAGACCCAGGGGACTCAGTAAGTGTCTCTCTCCACTTTTTTCTGTACTATCAGAAGATGTACAATTGAATCTTGTCACCAGTGCTTCTTGAAACTCTGCAGGTCTCACACCAGCCACCTTATCACTGACACGACAGCATCCTCATAGCCTTCATGAGCTTCTTGGAGTGGCAAACGCCATTTTCCATGTGATTTAATAACCAGCCATCCACTGCTCCCAAATATCTAGTTTTCTGTAGACTGTGCCTTGTACTTTCACAGAAGCATTTATTATGACAATTACTTTTTTACCTTGGTTTTAGGTATCGGGGCCACCCGGGCCCCAAGGCCCACCAGGTGTTGCAGTAAGTTCTGATTGATTACTTTGGGGGATGAGACTTAAGGAAATATTTGAATGAAGCTAGTGTAATGGCTGTATAGATTTTTGATGGAGCTTTTCTTGTGTATAAGAAGTGGTGTGGGAGACAGAGGTATCTGAGGGCGAAGCTCACAGGTTGGCAGTAAAGGTTGGAAATAACGGCAGCGTAAAGAGAGGAACTGACACAGCAGAAGGTTACTAATTTAGCTAGATAGCCGTACCCTATGTTGTGATGGGCCTTAAAGTTAAAGGAAAGCGCTTGTGTTTGATGCAAAGGTGAACCGGGAACCACTAGAGAAATGTAATCAGAGTGACGAACCAGGAAAATCTTAGCAGCTGGCATGCACCACTGCCGGATTGTTTTTGGATAGACTCTCTTCATTACCAAACCAGAGTACATGAAGTATATCCTAGTGTAAAAAATGATACCTTCCAAAACACTATGTATGCATGTAGTTGACAATGTCACATTAAGTATATATGAGCTCAGTATGCCAGAAGAGAAAGGCTGTATGCAGTGTTGTTGTAACTATGTTGGTCCCAGGATATTAGAGAGAAAAGGTGGGTGAGGTAATATCTTTTATTGAATCAGCTCTGTGTAAGCTCAAAAGCTTGTCTCTCTCACCAACAGAAGTTGGTCCAATAAAAGATATTACCTCATCCACCTTGTCAGAAAAGCAAGTTATCACACTGCACATGAAACCAGGATACTGGGATTTAAAATCATAGTAACAAAATATTGCCATTTCTTATCTCAACTGTAGGGTCTTCAAGGCCTTCCAGGACCGAAGGTAAGGCTATAAGCTGTTAAGTATTGATATTTTACTTGAGCTGGCTGGAGAATGACAATTCCATTTCACGACAAATTTTGAGGTTTAAAAATTTGTTTTTGTTCTGCACTGGAATGAAGATAAAACATTCAGACATTTTTGCAAAATAGAATTGTGTCAGAAACATCCGTTTAAGGATTGAAAAGGTCAAGTTTTCAATTCAGGTCTCTCTCTGTGACCTGAGAGACAATCTTGGACTGCAGAAACCTTCCTGATGAAAACTTCACCAAACTAAATATGTCTCTGCAATACATTTTGGCTTTGACAAGACAGCATATTTCAACTAAAAAACATTTTATCAAAAATGTTCTGCCCAGCTCTACATTTTAGCTTTGATCCAGTTAGGTGGTTTAAATGACTTCTCAGTGAAGGTTGTAAGATGTTGATCTAAACATGGAAGTACCCACTTCTCCTGAGTAGTCTAGGGGTACGTCTACACTTACCGGAGGGTCCGGCGGCAGGCAATCGATGTTCTGGGATCGATTTATCGCGTCTGGTTTAGACGCAATAAATCGATCCCGGATCGATCCCGGAAGTGCTCGCCGTCGACGCCGGTACTCCAGCTCGGCGAGAGGAGTACGCGGCATCGACGGGGGAGCCTGCCTGCCGCGTCTGGACCCGCGGTAAGTTCGGACTAAGGTACTTCAAATTCAGCTACGTTATTAACGTAGCTGAATTTGCGTACCTTAGTCCGAAGTGGGGGCTTAGTGGGGACCAGGCCTAGGTGTTTGGCTACCTGAGCTTACCGTCCTAATACATTCATGGTGCCAATTGGAATGGCGCTTTTACAGGATGCAGCACTTTTGGGACAGATGTCCTCACATTGCATACCAATTGGCTTTCAGAATTGGTACATTCTGTAAAAACCAGAGATGTTCATTCCTATTTTCCCCAAGTGTTGGGTACACATACAAATATAGAAATGTCAGTTGCTCAATAAACCACTAACCACTGCTACCACTTGTCTGAAAAACCTTTGAAAGACCCAGGCCTGGTAGTTTGTGTGGGTATATACCAAAAAGACCCAGACCAAAGAAATTCCTGAAGTTTTGGTTAGAGGTGAGGGAGGAAGGACCACACATGACCCTCCTCAAATTGCTCTGATACCTATTGGCCTGGTCCCAAAAGAAACAAGTCCAGAAAAAATTAGGTATGGAGTCTTATATTCCATCCCCTTAAGCTCCCTGATTCCTTATAGCACCTTCAGTCCTATGGCAAGTTTGTAGTGACCGGGAAGAGAATTGGCTACCCTTTGGAAGCACATGTTAGAAGTAGGAAGTCTCTTCCAAGTACATACACTAAGCCGAATAGATCTATTTCTGGGAGAATGGGCAATGATATCAATTTTTACCAAAAAAGAAATGCTTTCTCATGATTAAGGGAAAGGGGGCAAGTATGTGTTATATATACATACTAGAGCTGTGCAAGAACTGGAATTTGCATTTCTATGAGAGTTTTGCAATTTTGAAATTTCTTCCGGTCCAGAATGGAATGAAAACAAAAAAATTGCAAAATTTCCTGTGAACCAAAATTCACATTAAAAATTGTTTCTGGTTGATCAAAAAAATTTTTTACAACATTGAAACATTTCATTCTGATTACAACTTCTTTCATTTGATATTTTATAGTATGAAATTTAAAAAAGATCAATCATTTAGAAGCAGAAAGCCAAAATGTTCCATTCCAAAAAGTTCAACATAGAATATCACTTTAGTTCAATTTTAATTTCAAGATGAATCTTCATCAAAGGCAACACATTTCCATGAAACATGTCTGCCAGAAAATTTCTGACCAGTTCTATTATATACACTTACCTTCCACCTGCTTGTCATAGATCTACTTTCTCACTAATTTCTGAACACCAGAGGGAGGGTAATATATGAGCTCTGTTCCCTATAAATTCTGTAATGAGACATTGGCCCTGATTCTTGTCTTTCCTGCACTGGTGTAAATCAGGAGTAACCCTACTGAAGTCAATTGAGCTACAGTGTTGTTCTCCAGTATGAGAGGAAAACCAGGTCCACACTGTCCAAGGTTTCTTTGGCCTCTACTACACTATCTTTGGTGCAGCTATGCCTTTGGAATGGAGAAATGTTTGTTTTAGAAGTGGTGCCATGATGGGTTTATTTTCTGATCCATTCTTCCTTCAGGGGGAAGCAGGGATTGATGGAATGAAAGGAGAGAAGGGTGTCCAGGGTGAGAAAGGAGACCGAGGTCCACTGGGATTGCCCGTAAGTCTCCAGGAAGCAAGGAGAACTTGGGAAGCCATACATAGTCCAGTCTTAGAAAGATCCCAAAATAAGAGAGACAGATAAAGATTTGATTATCTAAAATTAGTTAGGGACAAAAAGCTGGCCTATGAGCAGCAGTGCCTATTGGGTTTTAGTGATGGACAAGCCTCAACTGTTTTGGGCAGTTGGTTGGGATCAGCATCTGAAACTGGAGAAGCTTATCCCTTGGATCTGTAAAATTGGACTAGGAATCTCATTAGAACAGGTTCCCTCAAGTTCCTTCTGCTTTCCTGGCTGAAAATACTGTATGAACAGCTTTTCTTCTGGTCTTTTGGCACTTCTGGTTTTGGTCCTGGCCTTGAAATGCTGAGATGTGCAAAAATGAAGAGAAAACAGTTTGCTGAGCTGTTTTTAAACTGAAAAAAAGGTTTTGTTCAAGCTTTGGGGTCTTTTTAATGTATCCAATCCAGTTAATTTATCCGTGTCATTTTTGCAATAAAACTTGATGCCTTCCCAGAAGCAGTAAATATCCAATTAAGTTTCATTCTTTTCTTGTATATGTAGTAAGGATATTCTATTTCAACATATTCATGTTTAAACCAGTGTTACTGTGCTGCTCAGTTACATGTTATCAAGGAAGCGCTAATGCATTTCAGTAGAGTTAAGAATCAGAGTGTGGTCGCTTTATATCAAAACCAAAGGATTTTGTAAAGAAAAGGCACAGAGTTTTACCTATTCAGAAAAAAGCACTGAAGTGAAAGCACCAAAGTACACCTTTGCTGAACCTCACACTGCCTGGAAACATTCACTGCAAAGAGCTTGTTGTGCGCACCTGTGTGATTTGTTATTATTGGCCTTTGTGCTATCACCCAGCTCCCTTGTCCAGATAGTTTTGGCTGAAAATTGCATGTCTTTGTTTATAACAATGGTGCCAAGATGTTTAAAGCAGTGATGTGCTAAGTGACTTCAAAAATGAGGATATGACATATGAAACTTGGTTGGGAAGCATGTTGCACAGATGGGCTGGCTCACACATTGCCTTGTCGGCTCCCCCATCTACAGTTCCTTATAATGCAATGCAAGTGGCAATAAATCAAGAAACAAACTTGCTCTCAGGGGAGTTATAAGAAAGCTGGAAAGCAGAAACCCTCCCAATATCACATTCACCCTCAAAAATATAACTGGCTAGTAAATGAACCACATAAAACATAATTATTGAGCTATGCAGCCATTGACAATTAGCAAAATGTTTATTGAGATGTAGATGGATTTTATTTGCCATATTCAGAGGAAATAAACTACATAGTCAGGACATATAAATACTCTCTTGTTAAGATATAAAGGGCCGGATCCTGCAAGTTTTCAGAATGTAGACCCCTAAATGTGGTTGAAGTAATTAAGCATCTAATTAGCATTTATCGTGACAGAGATAGACTGTAGATAATGTGTTAGAAATCAATTGTTAAAGCAGCACAATCCCACCGAGCTCAAATAAGGGCAAAAAATTGGACCAGAATTTGGCCCACCGACTTTAAACATTTAGACCCAGACCCACAAAGGGATCCAGAGAGAGAGTGAGTGAGAATGCCTTGTGGTTAAGGCAGGCACCCGGGAGGTAGGACACTGAGGGCCCAGTCCCCTTGTTCCAATGACCCTTTAATTATTTATTCTCAGAGGAACAGGTTCAACAGGAGAGACTGCAGGAGTCCCGCATCAGAATATCCCTTAGTTCAGTGATTAGCACACTCTCCTGAGAGGTTGGAGACATAGGTGCCGACTCCGTGGGTTCTCCGGGGCTGGAGCACCTACGGAGAAAAATTAGTGGGTGCTGAGCACCCACCAGCAGCTCCCTGTGGCCCTGCCCCACCCCCCTGCTCCAGCTCACCTCCGCCCCCACCCCCACCTCCTCTGCGAGCGCACAGCTGCGTCCTGCTTCTCCCCCCTCCCTCCCAGAACTTGCGCCGCGAAACAGCTGTTTCGTGGGGGGGAGGGGGAATGTGGTGTGCAGGGGGAAGAGGCAGGGCTGGGGCGGGGATTTGGGGAAGGGATCCAATCAGGGCTGGCTCCAGGGTTTTGGCTGCCCTAAGCAGCCAAAAAATAAATAAATAAAAAAAGCCGGGATCGTGATCTGCGGCGGCAATTCGGCGGGAGGTCCTTTGCTCCCAGCGGGAGTGAGGGACCGTCCGCTGAATACCTGGACATGCCGCCCCTCTCCGCAGCGGCCGCCCCAAGCACCTGCTTGCCAGGCTGGTGCCTGGAGCCGGCCCTGGATCCAATAGGGGCAGGGAGGGGGCGGACTTGGGGCGGGGACTTTGGGGAAGGGGTTGGAATGGGGGCGGGACAGCGCGAGCACCCACCAGCGCCGGAGAAAGTTGGCGCCTAGGATTTGACCAGGGGTCTCCAACCATTTCTCCCACTCAGGCAGAAAGGGCAATTGAACCTGGATCTCCCACAACCCAGGTCAGTGCTCTGACCACTGGCTAAATATTGTAAGGTCACCACCACTAATAATAATAATTTTGAATGGGACCCAATCTGGTAGGCAGCCTCTGAGCGTACCCACCGGATCGGGCCCCATGAGTGAGATTGGCTCCTCTGCTTGTCTTCCCCTGCTTTGTGGATCACACGGGGGCTTAGGTGGAACACAGGTGTTCAGCCAGCTAGACTGAGACAGCAGTGCACATACCCAGAGACAAAAACGTAGGCGCCAAGTGAGTTTAGGTGGCAGCTGAGCAGAAGTTTTGCAGACCACAGTGGAGCCTAAAAATGGGTCTAAGGCACCTAAGTACCTTTATGGAACTGGGCCTTACATATTTAAAAAACAGCTACTCTAGACAGTATTACAAATTAAAGCATTCACACTGCAATCAGGTGAATGAGATCAAAATTGAGAAATATCGTGTCAACACTATCATGTACATGTCCTACACTTTTGATTACAAGATATCATATGTGTGTGCAAGAATTCTCCTTGATCTGATAATTTAATGATCGCCTAATATTAAACATATGATGTCAGAATAATACCAATGACTACACAGTGATCCTATAAACCCAACTGTCTACCAATGTAGGCATTTAGACCACCCTCATCACCATTGTATCTGGATACCTAAGTAATAAACCCAGGTGTATACTTCAGTGTAAGAGTCAGGCAGAGAAAGCTATCATTTAAATTAAGGATCAGCAGTGACCCTTCCAAAGTTGAAACTAAAGCAAGATTCCCAATATAAATCTGATTTTCAGCCACTCCCAACAGCTGGCTTTACCCCCTTATCTGACTGCTAGACCATGCAGCTCTCTCTATGTGAGGCATGAGCAGTTTTGAAAATGGAACGCACATCCCCACTTAACTGATACACACTTCTAGCTGGGAACTCCCTGAGCAGTGGATGGCTCTCCAGAACCTATCAATATCTGGGTGGGTTCCAGGCACCTCGATTCCACTCTAGTACCAGTGCTGTGTTTCATTTCACCGATAATTCAATGCTGCAATGGCCAGCCTGACACTGTCATTAGAAGGGTCCGCAGCTCCACTGTCACAATGCCCTTCTCCTTGCCTAGAACAGCACAAAGCAGCTTCTCCCTAGTGTGATCACTGAGTGGTACTTTGGTACAGAGTAAGAGGGAATGTTGCATTTTCAAATGTATCTTAAAGGCACTAGCCAGTATTACATGCATTCAGTGTGTCTATGTTTTCACTGGTTTCCGTGTAAGTACCATCACCTGTCCTTGAGTTCTTATTTTTTGTTTTTGTTTATTGCGAGCATATGTTTGTCTCGAGTCACTGCTTCACTCACCTCTCCCCTCCCCCTTTCCTTTTTCTCCCCTCACCTCCCACTCCTTCCTGCCTTTTTTGTAAACCCTTTCCCATCTGTTCAGGGTGCTTCAGGTTTAGACGGCAGGCCTGGACCACCGGTGAGTTCCATTTCTCCATTACCCTACATTCCTCTTCCCTGGTACTGTGATGTGTCTTGTCCATCGCACTATGCGCTCATTTACATTATGAGTAGCTTTCTTCTCCCTGAAGATGGAGAGGATGTCAAAATGCTAAATTTAGATATTGTTACTGAGAGGTGAAAGATCGCCCTCTTGTCACTCTCAATAATGTACTTCCATTTGGGACTAGGGGTTTTAGCCTTAATCACATCCTTTTAAACATTTTTTTACTTTATTATTTATTATTATTACCAGGATTATATTAAATGATGCCTCTGCATGAACCCATTATGCCATGTACTTCTGTCCTCATATTGTGAACTGTCTCCGTCTTGTCTTTCCCCGTGGTAGCCTTGCTTACAGCATTGTGCAACAGCATCTCCTCAGACTTGTCTTAGACATAGTAACACCTCACTGTGTACTGTTTTCACACATACCATTTAGGAGTGCATTGCAATGGGTTGCATGCGCAGCTCTTATTATAACCTTAAATGCACCTCTCCAGTAGGAGAAGAGGCATGTGAGAAACCTTCTGAAAAACAGCACAAGCCACCCCTTTGTGAGCACCCACACACCACACAATTTCCTGAGCTTCAGCAACTTCATAAATGCTTTTCCCAAGTCTCAAAAACCATTGGTGGAAGTTTTAACTTGAATTTTATTCATCTGGGAGGCAGTGATGTCTAGTGGCTGAGCTGGAGGCTGAGAACCAAGACTGCTAGGTTCTATCCCTCTCTCTGTCATTAACTCACTGTGAGTCCTGGGGCAAGTCAGATAAACTCTCTGTGCCTAAGTTGTAAAATTAGAACAAAAATAATGATGCTAACCCAATTTTATAAAGCACTTTTGATCCTTGGATGAAAATTACTAAGGGCAAAATATTATTATTTCTTCATAGGATGCTATATAGCCTCCAAATACAGTCAGATTTGACTTTTTCAGAGGTACTTTGATTTCCCCCTTTTCAGTGGAACAGGAATTACCGTAATTTCATTGCCCCATAACTCCCCCAAAACAGAAATTGAATGACAACTTCTAATTTGCATATTTGTTTCAAGAAATTGTATATTTACTTTTACAAATCTTCTAGATATTCCCTATGGATCTTTAGGGACTCTAGGCCTTAAACTATCTTAAAATGGAGAAAATGTATAGGTAGTTAAAATTCCCACGGTGCACTTACAGTCCCTGCATGAGTCCAGGGAATGATTTTTTTCCCTCCTTTACACTGAAGTGGTGTGTGTGTGTCATGATGAATTACTTCTCCAGGCAGTTCCTGCAAATTCTTACAAGTACAAATAGTCCTTCTTACTCACACGAGTCATCCTACAGAAGTCAGTGGGAGTCCTTTTGTGAGTAAGGATTGCAGGATCCAACCTCTCATGATTAAACTTCCACTTCCTTTTCCTTCAATTAAAAGGATAAGCTACTGTAAAAGGTCCAGAAGGTCTCCTTTTTACATTCCTGTCAGAGGTAGTTTTCCTTTCTAGCAGTTCATGAAAGAATTAAAAAATTGGAACTTGGATGGATAGCTAGTTTTTCACCAGTCCAACATAATATGATCTGATTTGGCATAGAGTTAAAAAGGTAAATGCATAAATATGTTCTGTTTAGGAAGGTGCTTTGAAATCTCCTAATCCTTTACTTAGATTTTAAAATAGCAGCATGGAGAACGTTAGATACTGTGGCAGAGAACACTCATATGACCTAAGGTTGCCAACCCTCCAGGACTGTCCTGGAGTCTCCAGGAATTAATCTTTAATTAAAGATGAATTCTTATGTCATGTGGCAAAACCTCCAGGAATATGTCCAACCAAATTGGCAACCCTAGTTATGACATGTGGTATAGGAGTCCACAAGAGGCTGAATCCAGATTCAAATGAGTGTAAATCATAAGGATTTCCACAGAAAATCTGACTTAGTTGTGTTGACTTCAAGAATGATAACACTTCTCATGGCCAAAAGGGCTATTGCCTCCGACTGTATTATTAATGCAAAAAGATAAGAATTGATTGGGTTGACTAATTAACTTACCAACGTCCAAGCAAGCTTCAATGTGGCTGAAAATGTTGGTATGAAAAAGGGAGATTGATTCTGGGCCAAAGGCTGAGCACAGAGACTGGATTTTCCCTTTACCATGACCAGAACTTGTTGGAGTGATCTAAATGATGAAAGGGTGGACAGAGGATTTAGGATTGAATGGGTACTCTCTCGTGTTTGCCTCTGTGTATGCGTGCATCTGCATTAGTCCATGCGGCATGGTGACCTTTCAAACTGCATGATGATCTGCCTACCAAAAAATAATGCAAATTCTATTTCATTTTTGCTCAACTGAACTCATTTGGAAAAAAGCTTAAAATGTCTACATCGCCTTTCTGCTGCTACAGGTTTCAGCTTTGCTGGGGATGCAAACTCATGGGTAAAACTACAGTCACCTAGCAAATAAAGGGGTGTCTGTCAATGTTATTTTTCAAGAAAGCCACCCCCCAAATAAAAACAAGGCTTTGTAAAAATATACTGATCTTGTATGGCAATTTCTATGGTCCTATAATTGCATGTGAGAGTTGTTAAGAGAACCTGTCCTCATCAACCCTGAAAGCTGTAGTAATTCAAATGACTCCTTACATAATTGAATCTCCTTCTCAGCTCTGCTTTTTCCTCAAGGACCATGCTGTTTCTCAGTTGTAAAGAAGCCTGATCATGAAGAAAATGGTTTATGTGTTTTTCTCTCTAAAATCGCAGGGTACTCCAGGACCAATTGGAGCTCCAGGACCAGCAGGACCAAAAGGGGAAAGGGTAAGTTAGCTTTAAAAGACACACACACACCCCTCCCCAACTTCTTCAAAGTTTCATGGATGGTGCCAGCTGCTACTGTTTCTGAAGTACAGTAATTGCAGCTCCTTCCAGAAGTTGGGACTTGGCTCTTTGTGACTTTTAAGCATTTTATATTTTGGCTTTTTTCTGTACGGCAACTAGAGGTCCTGAAATGGGTGCCCCCTGCATTATTTTCAGAAGTGTTCATTTATCCATCTGTGCCCAGCCTGTTAATGGATATGTCTATACTTCAAGCTGGAAGTATGGATTACAACATGGGGAGACATACCCATGCTAGCTCTGATCGAGCTAGCCACTAGAAGTAGAGTGTAGCCGTGGTGGCACAAGTGGCAGGAGGGGCTAGCTACTCCAAGCATTTACCCTCCAAGATGCTATATACATACTTGGGCAGCTGGGACCTCCTTCTGCTCGTACCACTGCAGCTACACTCTTGTGAGTTGAACCTCCAGATCAAAGTGTATTTGTACCCCATACTGTATACAAAAATAGAAAAAAATTTCTCTTTCGTCTCTATTTTAGGGCAGTAAAGGTGACCCTGGAAATGCAGGACCAATGGGGCTAGCTGGGCTTCCTGTAAGTATTGGGGTCTCTAAATTGTCTGCTATCCATGAAGCTTTCACCTTCCAACAGCAGCATACTCTGCTGTAATGGGAGAAAATGTTCTCTCGTTGACATATTAATGCCAAAGTGTAGCTGAGGAATTTATACAAATAATGGTACATGGAAACCCTGGTTTTATTTTTCAAAGTAAGATTCCCAGTCCCAGCGCCCTCAGTGATATTATTTAAATAATTCAAATACTTTAAAACAAATAATAGAAAAATAATTAGTCTAGCCAGCAGAACAATATAAAGAATAAAATATGTAACAGTGTAGATCCTGAATTTACTGGGTAAAGTAAGCCATGCTTAGACTATTCATGTGTTATACTAAGGTGCTATTACTGAACATATCCATTCCAAGTGTTTACTTTTCTGAACTGAGCACCAGCCTTCCAAAGGCTGACAAGACAGAATTGGGGCCCTGTTTTGGAACCCTAGTCACGCAAGTAGCCCTTCAATGGGACTATTCACATGATCAGGGTTTATTCGTGTGCTTAGCGGGTGTAGGATTGGAGCTGTAGCTTTAGATGATCACACACTATCTTTATTTTAAAATAGAAATGAAGAGGTTAGTTTATTTGCTGAGTTTTTGTCTGAAGAATTATTTTGACTGAGTAAACAAAGGGACCAGTTTGGCTGACATTTTTTTTTTCTTCTTACTGATCTATTTTAGGGTTTACAAGGCCCATCTGGTGACAAAGGAAACCGGGTAAGTCAGGAACCAAACTTCCTGCATTTGGTTACTAATGTCTTTATGTGGTGGTGGAATGGTTAATTTCTGAATTTCCTGGAAAAAAACAGATGAATTCCTACATGTTAAACCCTTATAAAGCAACTTACAGTTGTGTAATTTACAGTGTGATGGCTGTAGTTTATACAATGCACCATAACCAAAGACATCATCATTCAAACACTAAAGCATACCCGCTGTATTTTCAGAAGCGCTCAGTGGTGGCCTCTCTCTGTTCTCACTGAATGAGGCCAATGCAGAGTGCTTTTGAAAATCCTACCTTAACATGCTTAGTGAGATGTGCAGGGATGTAAACCAGACAATTCCCACTAGTGGTAATAACGGCGGTATAGCTAAATCTTTTCACATGGTACTCAAATTCCCCTTGATGCGAAAAAGAATGTCAGCCACTTTATTGCAGCAAAATGTTTTCCAAAATTTCCAGAATTACATCATTTTTTCAACCAAACATGGAAATCTGGAGAAGAAATTAAATAGGACTATATTAAAGAACCCGATCATGCAGTCTTAGACTCCTTACTCAGGCTTTGACTTGAATTGGTATAAGAACTGCAGAGCCAGGTCCTAAGAAAAGCAATAGATTATGTTAATTGCTGACAATCTTTTTTACATCATGTGCCTGTGTTATAAAGAAATAAACTATACCAAAGTGTACATATTTATAAGATTTTTTTATATTAGGATTATTAGTTATCTGAATCCTTTGATAACAACAATAAAGAGATACACAGCTGAGAATAGTTTATTCACTTGATAGATATAGATTCTCTTTATAAGGCTCTGATGCCATATGCAAGCATTTCAGAAATAGACTAAAGCTATGATGGAATATGTGCCAAAGCAGTAATTGTATGAGATAAATATATTTGCTGATAACATTGGGCGAGTGCTGTCTCTCCTTCCTTATCATCTGGAGTGCTCCTCTGATTCTATGTTGGACAGATTAACAATTTTGAAAAATGCACTGCCAGTCAGCATCTTAAACAAGGAGAGACTATTCCAAATTTCTTGAAATTCATGGCAGCTCCAAGGTGCTGCTACCTTTTAATCATTCCACTTCTGGTTTTGCTCTTTAACCTCCTCTTTATTTTATTAAGGTGTTTTTTTTCTGAATAAGACATAAGCTTAACAGTATCTTTATTTAGACTTTTTCAGTTGGCTTTAAATTTGGATAATGTATTTAGAGGATGGGTCTTTTGTTGGCTGCAGTAGGAATCAGTTTGGGTTAACATGGCTTCATTGTTCTCCCTCACATAAAAATAACTGACAAGTGGGAAGAACAGCAACTTTTATAGATGATGAGAGGGGAGTGTCACAGTCCCCTTGAAATAAATATTTGGCTGAAATGCAACAAATGTTTTGAAACAAAAATGTTTGAGTAAACTGAGTTTGTGAATGGGCAAATACTGTAGCTTTTCAGGTCTGATCTACCAAATATATATTTTATCACTAACAATTTAATTAAGGGCTCCTCCTCAGCCCACAGTCCTTTTAACAAATTATTAAGTGGGCCACTTATTAGAGTAACTGAGGAATTAGAGTAAATTTTATTTTAAAAAATTTAAGCTTCCCGTATCAGGCTTTGTCTGATGTCCCAGTCTAATTGACATTCTTACAAATATCTCACAAGCTCCATTACGCAGAAATCTGGAGACTTCTGTGTGCTCAAATTCATTGTCAGGCCACCAAATGGTGTCTCTCATTAGCCAAACTGTTTAGTCACCAGAAGTTTGCTCTCCTTTCCCATAGCCCAGGCTTGAGCATAGGGTATGGCACTTTCATACCCATTTATGGGAGACATGCCTCAGTAATGAAATGACATGGACTTCTTCAGGCACAAATGTTTTTTATTTTGATCCTCTGAGATGGACTCCCTCTGACAGGAGACCTGGAACAGAGAGCTTTAACAACTGAATTCAAACACCTGCCTTGAGTTTGATACATTTTCTTGCTGGAAAAGAAGCTGTTATTTAAAAATATTTTTAATAGTAGGTACTAGTAACAGCCATGGGCTATTAATAAGATGTATGCCCATACATTGTGATTAACACATTGAAAATAGGTTCTGAAGTGCCCACCCCATTCCCTGCAGTAATTTGACAAAAATCCCCTTCACAGGCCTTTCAGTTGCAAAAGACAGAACCCTGCCTTTTTATGCTGTGGATCTTTTCTGTGGAGCAGAGCCCTTTGTTCTTATGTCACTGTAGGATGTATAATAATAGCCTTCAAGATCCAGTGCAGTCATGAAAATAGTGTGCTATGTAACAACTGAAATGTTACTGGAACATGACAGCCTTGTGGATAACTCAACTGAAAAAGTATAAATGCTGAAAGTGTGCATTAAAGCTAAATTCTTCACTTTTTTTATAATATCTATTTTTTTCTTCTCCTGTCTGTGTGTTCGTATGTATTCCTTGCTTCTACAGGTCCACCTTTGTCCCCTTTATCCCTTCCTCCTCTTCTGCCTTTTTTCCTGGGTCCTTCCTCCTCCCTCCACTACAACCCATTCCACGTTTTCTCCTGGATTATCCTCTCTCTGTTCCAGTGTTTGATCCTGGGTGATTTCTCCTAGTTACCTCTCCTATCCCATCCATTTCTTTTGTCAGCTTGTAATTTATTTTGTCTAAAACCTTTTACTTCTTTTTTTTTTTAAATCTATACCTGTGCTGCCTGATTTTATTGCACCTTCTAATCCTTACCATCTAGACACTAAATAAAATTCCCTCTTCAGCCATCCCACTTCCATTGTATCCTCAGCAGCTTTGAAAAGTTCTGCTCTTTTTAAAATATAATTAATATGAAGATATTTTGTATATATATTTTCTTGTAAATATCAAGGCCTATCCTGATGTTGACCTGCACTTAGAATTTTTATTTAATTCAGTGTGAACTGAGGGTGAAATTTACCCTGTGCAGAGGGCCAGCGGGATACCTGCTCACTATTTAAGATCCACTTATGCCCTGTTTTTACACAGGCTTTATGCTGGCCCTCTGCACAGGGATGCATTTCATTCTGTGGG
This sequence comes from Emys orbicularis, assembly GCF_028017835.1. Lineage (NCBI taxonomy): Eukaryota > Metazoa > Chordata > Testudines > Emydidae > Emys > Emys orbicularis. The sequence goes on along the minus strand of NC_088689.1, from coordinate 44,308,668 downwards.
TGTGATTCTTTTCTCACGGACCCCAATGTAAATCAGGAGTAACTCCACTGAAGTCAGTGGAGTGACACTGACTTAAACCAATTTTATACCAGAGAAAACTCAGACCCTCTCTGCACAAAACAATGGCAATATCAGGCTAATTCATTTGCTGAAATTAAAGCTGTGACAGATACAGACCTACCTTTGTTAATCAAGAAAGAGAGATTTTTTAAAAGTACAGCATTTAAATAAAGCAGTGGAAAATGCTTACGTAAAACATATGGTATTTTAAAAATCATTTAAGAGAATGCATTTAAAATTACTTGTTATATTATTATAAACCAGAAATACTTTTGGGGGAAGGACAAGGAGAAGTATAAAGGAAAACAAGTGTAAAACTCATTAATTGGTAATTAGGTCCAAGGATGTGACAAAACAGGAGAGCCAGACTTGGAATCAAGCGGCCAGTATCTTGTTCCTTGGGTCAGTGGAGCTAAGAAGTGACACACTTGGGCTCCTGAGCCAGGCTTAGGACCACTCAGTGTTCAAACATCTCCTAGCCCGGGGGGGCCAACCTGAGCCTGAGAAGGAGCCAGAATTTACCAATGTGCATTGCCAAAGAGCCACAATAATACATCAGCAGCCCCCCCCATCAGCTCCCTCTCCCCACCCCCGCCGCTCCCAGTGACCGGCAGCCCCGCCGATCAGTGCCTCCCCCTCCCTCCCCGTACCTCTCGATCAGCTGTTTCCTGGCGTGCAGGAGGCTCTGGGGGCAAAGGAGGAGGAACGAGGGCACGGCAGGCTCAGGGAGGGGGCGGGAAGGGGTGGAGTGGGGGCAGGGCCTGTGGCAGAGCCAGGGGTTGAGCAGTGAGCTCCCCCTGGCACATTGGAAAGTTGGCACCTGTAGCTCCAGCCCCAGAGTCGGTGCCTATACAAGGAGCCGCATATTAACTTCTGAAGAGCCGCATGTGGCTCTGGAGTCACAGGTTGGCCACCCCTGACCTAGCCAGTCTGCGGAGTGTTATTAGGTGTCACTCTCCTAGCTGGAGGAGTCCCCAGTGTAATCCCATCTACAAAGTTCAGGGGGCTGACAGTTCATTTAATGCAACGGTGGGGTCAGAATCCTTATCAGGACAATTGCTGAAGTGCAATACATGCAAATAAAAAATATCAATAAATCCACAAAAGGCTTTCCTATAAGAGCAACTTAACTGAAGGAATTTCCTTTTTTACAATATTTTTCTAGACATTTATTTATTTCTTTTTTTAACTATCTCTGACATTTATTTGAAATGGATGATCCTAAAGCTTTTGTGTATTTTTTTTTCTTGGACTAAACTATTATTTACAGGGGGAGAGGGGCAAGAAAGGCTCTAGAGGGCCTAAAGGGGATAAGGGAGACCAAGGAGCGCCTGGATTAGATGCACCCTGTCCATTGGTATGTTCTGTTTTATAAAATGTTTTATTTTAAGATTTGTCAATGAGGAAGAAAGAAGGAAAACTTAAAGTAAATGATGGATATAAAGAGCACCCTGCTATAACAAAAGTCACATCGCTTAAATAAGGTCCTGCGCTGCTCCAACTGGAGTCTATGGCAAAGCTGTTTTCTTCAGTATGAGGCAGGAACAGTCCCTTAAAGAGCAATTGGGCTATAGAGTGACTTTGGCTTTGGCCCTTTCTTTTCAGGAGCTCAAAAAGGAATGGGTGAAATGGCAGGAGGCTGAGAGCAAAGGGGTTTTACTATGAAAGGAGAACCTTGGAACTCCCATGCCCCCACTTGCAGGTTGTTGTTCTTTGGCAATGTTTAACATCATCACCCTTAAGCAGCGATGAAATCTAAAATGCCTTCTTTTTTGCCTCTGAGCAGTGTCCATCTGATGTGTTTGTAAGGGAGTCGCTCCTTGATAATGACACAGGGCACCCAGGTTAGGATACCCAGTGGGAAAACAAATTGGTGCGAAATCTGATGGGAGGTACAAAAAATGATCAAGATGGCCATGTCATTCAACATGACATTATCTCACTTCATTGGAAGCCTCTTTATATTTAAAAAGTAGCAAGAATTATCCAAATTATTTTCTAAAACACTAATGGAAAAACAATGATATATGGCAGCAAGGATTATTTTATATATATCGATCATACCCTAGCTATTAAGGAAGCTCTGTGTGTCTAAAATGTTATCATTGATCTTTTTAGTTCATCCCCCAGGTATATTATTTGCTCAAGCTGAAGAGTCACTTGCGTACCACAGTAATAAGTGCAGTGTATGTGCCCAGACGGATCCTGCACAGAAGTTATTCTCTTTTGTTTCAAAGTGGGGACAGCAACTGAAGATGATTTCTAAAAACCGAGATCCTCTTCCCACTCCCCCAACCAATAGAGTCCTCCCAGATTTAACAAAATCAGAAAAGCATCTTCAGACTCACACAGAATACAGAACCGGCAAGGCAACCTTTCCTACCGGTTATGTACTAGAGATTCAAACACTGATTATTTATGTACTGGGTATGTAGCTTGAGTGCCCTTTGATTATACCAGTGCGGGACTGGGCCTCTCCTCCCATGGCATGGAGGGGATGGCATTGACTGGAATAATTATAGTGGTTGATTTCATGAACAGGGACTCCGAGGTTTTAAAGGCGAGAAGGGTGAGCCGGGGTTACCTGGGCTGGACGGGCTGGATGCCCCTTGCCCATTGGTATGGTGTTACCTTCCCTTTCCTGCATGCTTCTGTTTGCTTTTCGTTCTTGATTGTTATTTTATGATACTTCCAAATAGTAGCATGAATTGTAAACCTACAGCAGTGGTGCTATCCTTACCAATCTCCATCCTACCTCCCCTCACACGGCTTGCTTCACAATATGACCCATAACACCCTTTGCAGTGAGTCATGGCTGCTACAGCCATCCCTTTGTAGTGTGGGGAGAAATGAAGCAGTAGTCTGGATGTTCTACCACATTACAGAGTATTAACAGAGTATTGTTCATAACTGCTTCATTTCTTCCTGTAAGATTTCCTTCAGAAACTCTGCTGGACCAATGCTTCGAAAGCCGACCCTCCAATACCTCAACTCTCTATTTGATCATTTGAAATGCTTAAATCCTCCATTAACTCCACTGGCCAAGTGTGAATACTTGAAAGTAAAGTCTGACTCTCCTCCACACCGCCTATGCACCTCCCACATTTCAAAACAACCTTTCAGAATGCAGACATAACTCTCAAACAATCCCTGAGAAACATACCAGTACAGTATTTCAAATCATCAAGTTTCCAATAACTAATTTCTAATTATAAGAGTGTCCCGAAAAGACTGAAGCACTCCACTCTTATGTCATGACTTAACAAAAGACCTCACCTAAGTCATCTTTCAATCGCTCATGAGCAACATAAATGTCTGGGGGGAAATTATGGATTTTGCAGTGCATTCAGAATGTAAACAAATGTGGGCTCTAATGGAAGAATCTTTCAGAACTGAAGGACCTTCATGGAGAATCCCATGCCAGCAGCTCCTTCTCTCTTGTGATAAGGGAGTGCCAACTCAAACTCCTCTTCTGGCCTCAGCAGCAGGCCCAACATTTCTCCTTTCTGTTGTTCTTTAGTGTCTCAGAGAAGGTTACTCTTGACTTGAAGGCTGCCTAGTACATTTCCTGACATCCATCTTACTTGGCTCTTAAAGGGATATTATCATTTTAATGCCCCTTCCTAAATACTGTATCTAACCTAAATATGACAAAGCTGCTCTTGCCATCACACTAAAAAGCATCAGTTTATTCATTTACTCAAAAAAAAAAAAAAAAAAAAAAACTCAGCTCAAATGCAGTATCTGTTCCTTAGGGTATGTCTGGGAGCATGGGTAAGGCTTATGATAGTGTAACGCCAACAGACCCCGGTTGTCAGCAGGCGGGATTGAACCAGGGACCTCTGGAGTTTAGTGCAGGAGCCTCTACCACATGAGCTAAAAGCCAACTGCCTGTTAAGCAGACTCATTAATATCTCTCTCTAAGTGGTCTCAGTGCCACTAGATGGGACAGAACACCACACCCAGGAGGTGTGTAGGTTACAATAGCACCAACTGAGCTAGTGTGCTGAAAATAGCAGTGAGGACACACAGGTGGCAGCTCAGGCTAGCCACCTAAGTCCAAGCCACCCAAGCAACTGCCTGTGCCACAATGTCCACACTGCTATTTTTATCCTGCTAGTTCAAGCAGAGCTACTGAGAGTCTGTAAGGTCTAAGGATTTACTAAAAGACAGTCAGTGGATTAAAACTCATGATCCTCCTAGTTTCCATTTCTAATTTGACAAGTCTGGGAACAGCTGTGACAGCATGGGTTGTACAAGCCCACCTAGGAGCCAGGGTATGGATTTGAGCAGCTAGCCTGTGTTGCCTCGGCTTTACTGCTGTTATTCAAGCTAGCTACACCAAAGCTAGCACAGCTACATATACTTCAGTCACACCTTTAGTTGCAGGCTAGAAATACCCCAAGAATGTTAGTGCCAAGTCCTACTCGGTGTTACACATGCAGAACCACATTGATTGGACCATAGACAAACCAATGGAAAATTATGTTTAAAAAAAAAGGGGGGGTGGACTTTAATGAGAAACATTTGCTGCATCTGAACTGAGTTTTTCCTGAGTAGATAAATACAGTGGTTGCCATTAAAATCTTTACAATTTTGCCTTTGCAAGTAGCTAACGTTACTGTCACTCCAAGTATTCCCTGCAGTTTGCACTTCAATTTTCTTTGCATAGTGAATAATTGAATACTTCTATAATAATAGCCATCTTCAAAGGCCAAACTGTAAAGATTTTAATGGAAACTCCTATTCTGTGAATACTGGGTAAATAAACAAATTCTGCCCTCATTCACACATGTGATCACAGAAGCTAAAAATGCAAAAGAACTGTTCAGTCAACTAGTTCACCTCCTGCAACTGCTAGTCACTTCTATACTGAACATTCCTAAATTGTATAAAACACTCTGAGAGCATCTCTAAATAAAAGGATTCTTCCACTACCCTGGAAGACTAGTTTATCTTCTCTGGCACTACTCCTTCCAACTGCAAATTGCACTGCAGGGCAGCAGCATAATGTATGTCTATTTCATGACTATTTTTGTTATGGGAGACAAGCCAGGAAATCTGGTGAAATGAAAATGCCAACAATATACAGTATTCTGGCATCCAAGCCTGTTTGAGACATTAAATAAGCATGTTTGTTGACCCAAAACTGTTAACACTTACTTCTGCCTGGCATTCTGCTGACACAACTTACTTCCATGCAGGATCTGCACAAATGTATGGAGTCTGAACTAATGCAATTCTGAAATATGGGAATCTAATGACTCATTACTAATAAGCATGTCCCACCTCCCTCCCTCTGCAGACTAGCCTGCAACAAACACTTCCTTCTGACCCTGTTCTTCCTTTGATCCCTAAACCATAACTCTCCAGCCTCCTGTTCCTTTACACACCTAACTTTCCATTTCCTCCTGCAATCCACTACACAATTCATTCCCCACCACCACCAGCCTACCAATGGGAATGCACTTCTTCCCCAGTAAAGGATCCATAATCATTTATTTCCACAGTCCTGCAGCCTGGGGGAGGGAGCATTGCTGGGAGGCTACATTAAGAGAAAAGGACTTTCTGTCATCACCCAGTGATATTTGATCCATCAAAGTTGCTTATCCATGTACTTCAGTTAACTAGTTTCTCTCTCATTATAACCTTGTTCATTTTCTTCTCTTTGTTTTTTCTTTTCTTTTTTAAAAATGAGATGGTAAGCTGTGGAGACGTCTCCTACAATAGTTACGAAGCTAAGAATAAACTAATTTGATTGAAGAAAATGGGTCCAATTCATCCTTTGTATAATTTCACTGACTGCAGTAGAGTTACATCAGGAGTGTATATGACCCAATAGCTTGAACTGTTAGAGCAGTTGTAGGCATCTTCTATAAGGATTTGATTGAACTGTCTAACTATCAGTGGCCTAACTTGTTAGGTTAGGCTGTTTACCTGTTTATTATCCCAGTAATATCTCCCCACCATCCTCTATTGCCTGTTTCACAAGGCTGGTTAGTGCTGATCTGAGTAGAATTAATTATAACAGTTCACGAAAATTCATCTACCAGTTACCAAGGCAAAGGTCACCCTGTTTGTTTACTTTTAATATCCAAATGTTTACAGGATACAAAACTTTTTCAAAATAAAAACACTCTAAACCTGTATAGGGATGTCTGATCCTGCAATCCTTTAGTGCAGGATCCTGCCAACTTCAAAAGGAATTCTGCACAAGAAAGTCTTGAAGGTTTGGGCCATGTGAGAATACAGGCCTAATCCCATCCATTTTGTTGAGGCAAAATGCCTTTTTGGCCAGCTATTCAGGATGCCACAAAGGGGTCGTAAAGGTGTCTTAAAGGGGCAGCTAAAGATTCCTTCATGGTAGAGGAATCCTTATCTGGTGTGAAGCCTACTCCACCTCCCAGACTCTCTCAGTGTAGGAACATGTTGGGGCAGGAGGAATGTGATGGAGCGGTCTGCATTCCAGCAATCCCTACAAACATAATGGCCCCAAGTAAGCTATTGCCAGCCAGCACAATTAAGAGTACCCCTGAGGCTGCTCTAGGTTATCCCAGGGGTTGAATTGGTCCTGGTTGTACCCAGGATTAGGGGTAGGTAAGAAAGAAAGATAGTGGAAAACAACCCTTTTAAAGAAAAGTGCACCCATTTTCCTCAGTCCAGGGCTCTAACTACCACCTGGTAAAATAATTAGGATTTTAATTAGGTTGAGCATGGCAGCAGCCATCTTGATGAAAAGTGACAGCAGAAGTAAGGGAGCCTGATGTCAAAGACCAAATAAATTTTCAATCAGATTTATAGATGTTATAGTTAACATTAAAAACAAACTTTTGCATTTAGATATGAAATATTTTGCTTCATTATTAAACAGTTAAGCTCCTATTGTGACAGTGAAATAAGCTTTCAAAGCAGGGTGAAATCGGTTTTATAATCCATTCTCCCATGCCACCACTATAGAAATTGAGCAAAATGGAGGCAGTAATTTCTTTTAATATATTCTCAGAGCCTCCATCTGGATGGCATTGATTCTGGGCTTCACCCCAACACTAAGGGATTAGCCAGCCGCACCAGAAAAAACACTTTGCATCCATTTCAAACCAGCACTGAAAATGCCTCAATCCCACACTACGCTGTGCTTTTTGTGGGGAGTGAAAACACTTTAAAAATGGGCCAATTGGGCCAAGATTATCTGTACAGTAACTCCTCACTTAACGTTGTAGTTATGTTCCTGAAAAATGCGACTTTAAGCGAAACGATGTTAAGCGAATCCAATTTCCCCATAAGCATTAATGTAAATGAGGGGGTTAGGTTCCAGGGAAATTTTTTTCACCGGTGTGTGTGTATATATATATATATACACACACACACACACACACAGTATAAGTTTTAAACAAACAATTTAATACTGGTACACAGTCATGATGATTGTGAAGCTTGGTTGAGGTGGAGGAGTCAGAGGGTGGGATATTTCCCACGGAATGCCTTACTGCTAAATGATGAACTAGCAATTGGCTGAGCCCTCAATGGTTAACTCTCACACTCTACAAAGCAGCAGGAATGGAGGGAGGGGAGACACCGTGTGAGAGAGAGAGATGCGCATTTCCTCTTTAAGTACGCTGACCCTACTCTTAAGTACACTGCCTTGTTAATTAGATCAGCTTGCTGAGACTGCAGCTGCTGCCAGCAAGCTCCCTCCATCCTGAGCCCTGTCGTGTGTATCCCCTGCTCTATGGAAGATGGGGTAAGCGGGGTGCAGGAGCAGGGAGGAGAGGGACACCCTGACAGCACTTCCTGCAAACAGTGGACAAAGCAGGCAGCTGCCAAACGACGTTAGAAGGGAGCATTACACAAACTTTAAACGAGCATGTTCCCTAATTGATCAGCAACGTAACAACGTTAACCGGGACGACTTTAAGTGAGGAGTTACTGTATCTGTCCTGTTACTATGGTTAATAAAATTTATATTATGGTAGTGCCCAAACATCCCACCCTAGTATGCCCAAACACAGATAAAGAGGCAGTCCCCACTATGAACACCTTGCAATCTAGAATCTTCAAAATTGTTTAAAGTACCAAATCATATCCTGAACTGGTGTTCTAACAAATCTGCGACTGCCACACCTTTTTCTTTGTGCCCTATATGCTGTATAGGGTTTGCCAGTGCCCCTATTTGTATCTCCTTTCTTGCTATTGAAGAATATCTACAAATAGAATAAAAGTGTCAAGCAGTGCAACACAGAGATTTCTGATGTCTCAGCAGATTTGACACAAGGGATTTCTTGACATTTAGAAATAAGGACCATACAGCCAAGACATAAGAAAACGTAACTCCCAATGAATTTTGCTCAAGTGGACAAAGTGACCATTCTTCACTCAATGCTAAAGCCAGCCCAGATAAATGAAATGAAAATATTTTCTAGACATTCCTGCAAGTCCAGATGTTAGTGCAGTGTTTGTGATCCGCTTTGCTGTATGTTGTCAGGAATGGCACGTCACCTACAAATTATGACATGGAATCACGCATGACAACGTAACCAGCCAGTTCATGTCTCCCACTGCCAACATCCTGATATGTTTTACTCCTGAATTGCAGCTTTTATGTTTCCCTCTTCACGGAAAACAGGGCCAAACACATTTTCTGAGCAGAACTAGAGCATATATCCATAACCCTGCAGCCTAATACCCATCAACAGGAAGCCTGTGTGTGTTCCCTGCACAACACAGACAAATTTCCCTCTTGAATCTCTGGTTTCGGATTGAACCCTAACCAGGTCTTTCAGCCAGAAAAATGGGTCACCCAAAACAGAAGGGGAGAAATTATATATATTAGGACATTCATCTCAGCCCAACTCAGACTTAAAATGTTTGTTGCAGCTATATTAGTTAACCCTTTCCTTCCTTCCGTTTGGCTCTGTCTCCTGATCCTAAACTGTGTTTGTTTCCTTCTTTGTTGTAGGGGGAAGACGGCTTGCCAGTTCAGGGCTGCTGGAATAAGGTAAAATAATCTTGGAACTTCTATGACTGTGCTGAATTAAAGGTGTTGATGCATTTTGCAGATGCTTTTCTGTGAGTCTTTCTAATGACAAAACAGATGTGTAAAGCATGCAGTGGATTTTCAGTGCCAATGCTCATGACAAGCAAGGACCAAAACTGTCCATTTGATTTATCCAATAATACACAAATAAAATAGGTTAAAAATGATGGAATTCTATTGGCAACCCTGGATATTCCAGGCTTAAAAAATATCTTATAGTTGCACAGAATCAAAACTCATTAGCTGTGTTATATTCCTACATATCAATATATTATTAGTAAATAATCCTTTTACCCATAGATCTCAAAGTACTTTGCAAAGATGGGTAAGCACTGTTATCCCCATTTGGGGGAAACTGAGGCACATAAAAAGCCAACATTTTCAAAGTGGAGTGCCTAATATTAAGCACCTGAATCCATTTTAGGCACCCAAATAAAGGTAATTGATCTGATTTTCAGAGGTTCTAAACACCTGCAGATCTAGTAGACTTAAACTGAGTTAATCTGGAGTTACTGGTGTAAATGAGATAAGAGTTGAAACAGAAATATCTTATATGTGGTTGGGTTGTTGTTTTAAATTGTTATTACAGCCAATACAGCATGCTAAGATAAAAAACAAGACAAATAAACTAAAGCTCCAAATTTCCTTCCAATAACCTTCTGCCTGGGTTATAATTAGCATACAGTACTTTATGTTTTACAACTGAGGAGGTTTTAAAAGCTCTGAAGGGAACAGTACAGCTGGGATTTTCACAGAGCCTAAAGGAGTCAGGCATATAACTCCCATTGACTTTCAGTAGGAATTGGGCACTTAACTCCCTTAGTCCCCTTTGGAAATTCCAATCTAAAGATATAATGATAATTCAAGCTCTAGTGCTGTGATCAGCTCTAATGCTGTTTATAATATTGACTGGGAATTCCAGGTTTTAGTCCTGGCTGTATAAGGTATAACATGATTCAGTGGCTGGAAGTTGAAGCTAGACAAATTCAGACTGGAAACAAGGCATACATTTTAAACGGTGAGAGTAATTAAACATTGGTACAATTTACCAGGGGGTGTGATGGATTCTCCATCACTGAAACTTTTTAAATCACGATTGGATGTTTTTCTCAAGGATCTGCTCTAGGAATTATGTTGGGGAAGTTCTATGGCCTGTGCTATACAGGAGGTCAGACCAGATGATCACAATGTCCCTTCTAGCCTTGGAATCTATGTTCAACTGAAATACTCTGTAGCCTTCGACAAGTCACATGGGACCTAATTTTCAAAACCTGCCTCTAACTTTGGGTGCCCAACTTTAGACATCTCAGGCCTGATTTTTCAGTGCTGCTGAGCACCTGCAACTCTCATGCATTTCACTTGCAATTGTAGGTGTTCGGCACCACTAAACTTTAGGCCCTTAGTTTCTAAATTAAGACATTCCACAATTGAAGGACTCTAAACTAGAAGTCTTTTTCTGATCATTTAGGTCTTAACTGCAGTGTGTTCATGAAAAAAAGGGGTGTATTATCTACCTCACAGGGCACTTTGAAGATCAATTAATTAACTGATTTGTAAAGTGCTTTGAGATCTTTGGATAAAGGTTGCTGTTTAAGTGAAAAATAGAATTACTATGCCAAATCCTGGCCCGAGTGTATCCAGGATGGAAACACTCAAACTCTATGGTCTGCCTGAGCTTTGCAGTCATGACAGTTTGTGCTAATTCTGAAAGGACACACTACCTGAGGCAACTCAGAGCCCTTACAAGGCTGCCCAAAACCTACTCCATCCCAGGGATACTCCCCCCAACCAAGTCCTTGAGGAGGACATCAAAGGAGGCACTGAGACCATGCAATGCATCTGATGTCCAAGAGGAATAGGTATGACCCCCTCTCCCCCAAGCAGGCTGACAGCTATGCAAGAAGAAATTTACATCTTTGAAATGGAAATATCAGATGGAAATATAGGGGCCCCCTGACCTGAAGATTCCAATCAATGATCGACTCACACACATGCACTTACACAAAACTTGTAATAACATGTTTTCTTTAAAGAAAGACAGCATAGAAACCTATTCAGGTCCCTTCTTTTCCCTTCATTTTCTGCAGTTCAGCTGCATAGGAGTTCTTGATGCCCTATAGCCATTTCAGGCTTATGCATCCATCAGTGCCACTCTTCAGGTTCTGGGTCATTATTATTAGTATTACCTGTTGTTTACATTAGTGCAGAAAGCAGCTCCACAAACAGCAATTTCAATAGGTATGGTGGGGATGAGCAGGGTGGAGAGTCATCCAACATTGTACCCCCTCCTTCCCAACCAGACAAATGAAAATGGTCATTCCTGAGGTTCTTGATTGCTTCCTCAACTGTTGTGTGTTCTGGAGCATGCTCAGATAACAAGGTCCCCCCCAGCTGTGTTTCCCTCCATTAAGAAATCCTTGCAGCTGTTTGAATTGTGAAACTAACACAGGTTTATGTTTTCTTTTGCAGTGATGATTCTAACCATGGACTGGCCTGTGTGTGTTTTGTACATAGAATATTTATTTTTATACAGTGTTCTTTTCTGAAATGCCAAGAAGTTATACATTTTACAAATTATCAAAAGCTGCATATATTTTGTACAGAAAATACTAAATTGCCCTTTTTCTGTTTGTCAATCCTTTATATAATTCTGTGTCTATATTATGCTTATATTGTTGTGGAGTCCAGCTGTAATATTTGCATGATATTTGTGCACACTTGATAAGTATTGGAACTTAATAAATTATTGCATTCAGGTGCCAAAAGGAACTGCCCTATATAGATCTGAAGGTCATTTCCCTTGCCAAATCGGGAGAATTAAAGAATATTTGAAGTGTTATGGATTTTATTATTAAAATGAAATATGACAATGTTATCTTTTTGTGAATAAACTATGGTGTTGCTGGGGAAAGCCTGGGGCAGCCAGCAGTGCTATTAAAATGAGGGACTTCTATCTTCTATTTATTACATCAATTTAGAGCATAAGGGCTTTCTTACTCAGTTTGCCATATCCTAGTGCAACCAAACCACCACTAGAGGACACTACTGGTGCTATTTTAACAAAGGTGCCCATTCATCAGTGAGGACGTTTAGGCAGCAAAACATGTACAAACATACAGAATCTGTCTTAAACTCTTGTAACTAGTTAAGATGGTATGTCTCACATTACCAGTTAGCCACCAGCATTTGTGATTATGGCACCAGTTCAGCAAGGTACTCAAGCACCTGTCTAATTTTAAGCACAAATAGTCCCCTTAAAGTCAATGGGACTATGCACATTCTTAACATTAAGTAGCCGCTTGAATGCCTTGATGAATAGAGACCTAAGTGAATACTTACTGTACGTACGAATACACATTTAGTGTCAAGTATCAGGGGGTAGCTGTGTTAGTCTGTATCCACAAAAACAACAAGGAGTCCGGTGGCACCTTAAAGACTAACAGATTTATTTGGGCATAAGCTTTCGTGGGTAAAAAACCTCACTTCTTCAGATGCATCTGAAGAAGTGAGGTTTTTTACCCACGAAAGCTTATGCCCAAATAAATCTGTTAGTCTTTAAGGTGCCACCGGACATTTAGTGTCAATCATAGGGTTACATGCACATTTGCAGAAGAAAATAATCATAATTTGCATATGAACATCTTAAATACTCTTCTTGGCTTACCTATATTAATGTCTCAATTCCAAGGTGCCCACTCAGATAAAACTATGTTAGTAGGTTAAAGAGAACATCACAGTGTATGTTACAGAAGCAGTAAAAGAACACAATGGGTGCCACACTAGTGTAGCAACTGACCTCCATATATAAAGACCACTTGAAAGAGATTGCTAAATCATAAACCTCAATTTGATATAATTATGCACAAGCCAAACTGTGATTCTAATAACACAGAAACTCCATTCGTGCTTGTGCATTTCACATTGTACACAACGGACCAAATTCAGTCATGACATAAGTGCAGTTCCCACTGAAAAATCCATTTATGCCTTGGTTGAATTTTGCCCACTGTGTGTGTTATGTATTGGAAAGAAAGGGATGATGTGTAATTCCTAAAACTTGTGCACCTTTTGTAGCCCAGGTCTGAAAAGTGAAACACTAGGAATAAAGTTTGCAATTGGGGGATAGAAGGGAAGCTAATAGTGTCAAAAAAATCACAGTGGAGATGAACAAAGTGTACTCCATCAATTGAACTAAACAGAGGCACTGAAATCAAGCTGCTTAATGCAATACTGCAGGTCTCTCACAATTTTGCTATATATTCCCTCCAAAGTACCTGCAGTACTGTATGTATCAGTCTTACATAAAAAGAATCCCTTATCTATGCAGTATAAGGAGGGTGAACACCTGGTTTGAGAAACTGTAAGTTAAAAAAGCCCCGGTATACAGTATGTATCATATCCAGAGGACTCCCAATTTGTTATCTTAGCCAACAGATTCCTCTTTGTTGCTACAATATAAACAGAACTGCCATTGCCCTGGGTTAAGACACTTTGTTTGAAACGATATAGCATGAGAACTAACAACTGTATAGCACTATTTTTTCATAAAAACATTGATATCAAATCCAGCTACCTGTTACAAGGTTGTGGAGTGTGGAGTGTGGCTGGCACGGGCAGCAGTTATCTGAACACGAACTGATACTACCCAATTCTAGTCTTATAATTGGATCAGACACAAAAAAGTCAGCCAGTACAAAAGTCAAAATAAAACCCTGTCCTAATAGTAACCCTGTTACTGAGTCCTTGTAGGGTTGTTACGGCGTTAGAGAGGAATTCCTTTGCTAACCTTGTACCAAGAAACAACCAAGATGAATCAGTCCAACCCTTTCTAAAAATGGTGGCTGTACTTAAACAGCTGGCATTGACAAACTCCTAAGCAAATTCACAACTGTCTGCTTTTTGTCTGCCCCTTTCCTGTTTTCTGAATGTGTTCTTCTTCGTTGCATGGCATGAATTTGTCACGGCAAGATTTTTTTTTTATCTAAAAGAAAACAAAACTTACAACGGTAACATTGTTTTACATGGCAACTGAAAGTTAATTCATGCGCTCAGAGGAGTATGATATTTGTTTATTATTTCTCAGGCTGTTTTTCAGCTGATAAATTTATGGGGAAGGAACCATTGTCTGAGGCATCAGGGACCTTGAAATGAAATTGCCAGAGCTCTTGGAAGTCGCTAAATCATGACAGTAAAATAGGGTTGCCAACTTTCTACTCGCACAAAACCAAAACACCCTTGCCCTGCCCTGCCACTCCTCCGAGGCCCCACCCCCACCCTACCCCTTCTCCAAGGCCCAGCCCCCCATTCACTCCATCCCCTCTCTCCCTGTCGCTCGCTCTCCCCACCCTCATTCACTAGGTCATTTTCACCGGGCTGGCTCAGGGGTTGAGGTGCAGGAGGGGGCTCCATGCTGAGGCAGGGGGTTGGGGTGTGGAAGGGGGTGAGGGCTCCGGCTGGGGGTGCAGGCTCTGGTGTGGGGCCAGGAATGAGGGATTTGGGATGCAGAAGGGGGCTCCAGGCTGGGACTGAAGGGTTCAGAGTGCGGAAGGGGCCTCTGGGCTGGAGCAGGAGTTGAGGTACGGGGGGTGTGAGGGCTCTGGCTGGGGGTGCAGGCTCTGGGGCGGGGCTGGGAATGAGAGATTTGGGTTGCAGGAGGGTGCTCCGGGCTGGGATCGAGGAGTTTGGAGGGTGGGAGGGGGATCAGGGCTGGGGCAGGAGGTCAGGGGTGCAGGCTCCAAGCGGCGCTTACCTCAAGAAGCTCCCGGAAGCAGCAGCATGTCCCCCCTCCGGCTCCTATGCGGAGGTACGGACAGGCGGCTCTGCGTGCTGCCCCATCCTCAGGCACCACCCCTTCAGCTCCTATTGGCCGTAGTTCCCCACCAATAGGAGCTGCAGAGCTGGGGTTTGGGGCGGGAACAGCGTGCGGAGCCCCCTGGCTGCCCCATGTGTAGGAGCCGGAGGGGGAACATGCTGCTGCTTCTGGGAGCCGTGCAGAGCCATGGCAGGCAGGGAGCCTGCCTTAGCCCCGCTGCGCCACCGACCGGACTTTTAACGGCCTGATCAGCAGTGCTGACCGAAGCCGCCAGGGTCCCTTTTTGACTGGGTGTTCTGGTCGAAAACTGGACACCTGGCAACCCTACAGAAAAAAGAGAGAGGTTTTGGGAGCACTAGACAACATGGGCTTGATGTTCCTGTCACTTACTCCTTTATTGCACCAGTGTAACTCCAGTGGCTTCAGCAGAGTTGTTACTGCTTTACACCAGTGTAAATGAAAGGCGAATCAAAGACCAATTGCTGCAGCTAGAACCCACTTCCTTTTAGTCAGCAATGTGCAAGTACACACACCCAGCAACTGTCAGCTCATGCTCCTCTCCCCACTTCTTTGTTCAGCTTTACTTCGAACAATTCCATTCAGAGCTTTGGGTTGGCCTGTTCTCTAAATAATTTCCAAGATATCACTAGGCTGTGAATTACTGAGTCTGGATATCAGATCTTAGGCCTTTCAGGGGTTTGTTTAACATTCCCTCTGTGGTTTCCTAAAGAAGTCACTGCACATTTTAAAACTGTCACTGCAGTTTTTGTGTTGCAGTTTGACCTGCACCCATCTTCAGTGGCAGTGATGGGGTAAAATATCAAAGAGATCAGCACATCCAGGTCCCATGCACTGAAGGGGTCCCCCAAAATAATTATTTTCCAATAGTAACAATTAGTCTCCCCCTAAATAAAAAATAAATTAAAAAGATTGTGTTTCCTAGTAACGCCTCTAGCCCTATGCAGAGAGCGGTTTGGGGTTTCTGTTTTTTCTACTGATCTGCACCACCTTTAACCTTCCTTCCCTGCCCAGTTGGAAATTAACTTGGTATGCTCCTCCTCCGTATCAGGAACTCCTTAGTTCAGTCCTCTACTCCCTGGTATAGTCCAGTGTTCCTTCTTCCCCACAACATTTCTCCTGCAACACATAATCACCTTCTGAAAGCTTAAGTTCAGGCCCAAGCATTTTAAATCTAAAAGCATGTATTTTTCAAGACTGAGGGCAGGTCTACACTTAAAATGCTTCTTTGGTGCAGCTGCACCAATGCAACTGCACCGCTGTAGTGCTTTAGTGAAGACACTCTACGCCAACAGGAGAAGCTCTCCTGGTGACACAACGCTGTCTACATTGGTGCTTAGGTTGGTATAACTACGTTGCTCGGGATGGGGATTTTTCACTCCCCTGAGCAATGTATTTATACCAAAGTAATTCTGTAGTGTAGACCGGGCCTGGTTTTGCTCTGAGTAGATTCCACCGACTTTACAAATTAGTTTTATTTTTATCCTTACCTGAAAAATAGCAAATACTTCAAGGCAAAGGGGATCTGTAGACTTCAGTTTAAAAGAAAACTTGGCTCTTAAATACTAAATACTAATTTTAAGGGAGTTTGGCACCTAACTCGCTTAGGTTCTTTAAGGAACCATAACACCTTTGAAAATCTGTCCCTGAGAGTCTGACAGAGTTAACAACAAAGAAGCAAAGTAGAAGAGTGTTACAAGGTATACACAAATCTGAGAGTGCGAGAAGTGAGTGTTCTTTTCAAGAGGAGGAGGCAATGATACCTAGATAGCAGGCAATTCACAAAGTAAAAAGGGGAATTGACTTCTGCGAAGGGAAAAATACTGAATTTGCTCCTTTGGTTACCCTAGAAAAATTTTGGCCAGTCAACAGATACTTAAAAATTCTATATGCTCCCAATACTTCTGTTAGTCTTAAAGGTGCCACAGGACCCTCTGTTGCTTTTTACAGATTCAGACTAACACGGCTACCCCTCTGATACTTAAAAATTCTATTGTGGCTTCACAAAATAAAGCTATGCTGGTGATGAGGGGAAGATTCAAAGGGCCACACTTCACTACTGGAAGTTCCTGAACATGCCTTCTCTCAGTTCCTAGGCCTCCTTCCTCTTGGGTGGCTAGCAGCTGATGGAAGGGCACAGAGCATGGCCTAACTCCATTCAGAGTACTTCACATTGCTGGCAGCACTAACACTCCTGCTGCCTTTGCATTCAGGAATTGCAGAAACTGGTATTGTGGTCCGCTCCCTGTGCCCTCTTTCCCCTCCTTGTGCACCAACACAGGGCCAGCCATGATCTAGTCCTGCTTTATTAGTGCTGCATGAGATATCAAGTACATGATATTTCCACCATCTTAGTCTAAAATTTTGGTTGAATAGCTATTCTCACAAGATTCCAGACCCTTACAGTTTTGGATTAGAACTAGAACTCAGATCATAGAGGCATTTTGTCATCAGTGGAATCAAATTTGAACCACCTTGAAATCTGAAGGTTTGGATTCCAGGTTCAGATTTTGGTCTATTTCTACTAAAACCTAGAGCAATAAAAAGCAGTGCTAGTATTAGGCATTACCTTTGATAGGCCATTTTCATATTAAATCATTTGTCTACCACTTTAAGGGTCAAACTCCTTGGTTGATAGCCAAAAAGTGAGACAAGCTTGGGGGATGACTGCAACAATGAAAGGAGAAGAACATCCTTCCTGAAGATTTTCTGAAGATGTTTGCAAATTACCGTCCAGGAGTTTGAAGGAATTCTTCAGTCACGCACACCAGAATATTGTCCTTGACCAACATGCGTGGTGTGGCTACTGGAGATGGGCATACCAACAGTTTTTGCTTTGTTTTTTTGTCCCCTCCTTCCAGAGGCCAGCAGCAGAGCTAGAAAATTACATTATTATTTTTTTTGGTCATTTTCCCAAATTCTATTTTTGTCATCAGACTCTTCGCATGAAGAATTAGGTTTGTTTTCCAGCAGCCAATATGTAAAGTAAGTGTAACATAGATACAGACAATAATTCTGTGGGACTCTCTCAGTACAAGAAGGAAACTCTCTCTCGAACAATCATCTCTTTAAAGAAAAACTTGTATATTCATTTTGGAGAGCAGCTCCAAGAGGACATGGTAAAAGCTTTGCTACCTTTCCTGGTTACAAGATGACAAACTTCCGTCTATTCCCTTTGATGATTCCATCTTTAATCCTTTCATAACCTTTTATTCTCCCCACAAGCTATACATGAATGAATCTTTTGCACACACACAAACAAAACTTCTATCCAGTTTGTACAGTCACATTATATCCTGGCATAATAGACTAAAATTCTGCTGTTTGATGAAAGTCTGTTTTCATTAAGCAGTTGCTTTGGATACTGGAGTTCCATTCAGTTTCAGTCTTTCATGATTCAAATTGGAAGTATTAGTTGGCACTACACACCAGAACAAAATAATGTTAATGATGACTTTAGATCTCCAGAAATGTTTCTGGTGTCTTGATAAAGTGCTTAAGTAAACTTTTCTGTGGGTACATTTCAACAGAAGTATTCCAAGATTGAAAGGAAGGATCATAGTGGTGTAATTTCTAACAGTTACAAGATATTAAGGGGTTTTACACAGATTTACTAAAGGGAAGAAAAGATTAGGCAAGGAGTTAAATGTCACATAGTACATTTCCCCCTTCATATGAAATTCTGAGTGTACAACACCGGAACCTCAGCTGCCTCACAACACGTAACACACAAATACGGCATCCCCTATTTTATTCCTATTACTGAGAGTGAAAGAAACTCTAATCATATATATTTGTATTGAGTATCTCTACTATAGAGTTCCTGCAATAAAACAATGCAGCTACAATTTATAAAATAAGTACAACTATTGCATTGAGTGCACTAATGCCCCAATTCAGTAAAGCACTTACATATGAGTAGTCCAATTAAAGTCAATGGGATTACTCATATGCTTAAAGTTAAGCATGTTCTTAAGTGCTTTGCTAAATGCATTACATTATTTTAATCACCAGAGAAATCAGGCTGATTTGGCTAATGGGTTAGCAATTCATGTTGTAGTTCAGCTAGGAGGGCTTATCTTCAGAAATCAAATCCAATGTGATTTATTTTTTATCAGAATAAATCCCAGAAATAAGATACTTCTATATATACCCATATCAAGCATCTCTCACTTCAGCTGGCACTACCATGCCTACTTTGGGGTTTATTTGTTTTTTATCAGTGGTTTACTAACTGCTTTTCAGCTAAAATGCACCTTTTGTTATCATCTATCTCCATGAACAAGCTTGTGATTGGCTGCTAAGATCTGAAGTTGAGAGATGTGGTGGATGGGAACTCACCAGGAAAATTAATGATCCCATTACACAGGTTTAAGAATCATGATTAGTGTTAAAAAGCCCACTTCAGTGTTCCATAACCAATGATCTAGTGGCACTATTTTTACAAACATGGCAGCACAGCATTTTGGAGTTGCTGAGACTCAAGTTTCTAAATCAGTGGGTCTCAACTTTTTTACTGGCGACCCCTTTCACATCGCAAGCCTCTGAATGCAATCCCCTTAATAAATTAAATACACTGTTTAATATATTTAACACCATTATAAATGCTGGAGGCAAGCGGGGTTTGAGGTGGAGGCTGACAGCTCGCAACCCCCCCCCATGTAATGACCTTGTGACCCCTTGAGGGGTCTCAACCCCCAGTTTGAGAACCCCTGTACTAGATGATCCAAGCTATTTTGAAAGCAACGTTTCAGTGCTTTTTCAACAAGGGGAATACAGAAGACTTACTTGTAATTTGAAGGGCAGAAGAAGACGCTTCCCGCTTTGGTCCTAACTCTAACTGCTATTTATCAGGATAGCTTCATAAACCGGGATGTACCAAGTATATTAGTACTGAACAGAGAGCAGGCCCTGAAATAACGAATGAAAACACAAACCTGTCGAAGTTTGCCATTGTAGGGGAAATTGTATGGAATACTGGAATGCCCACAGGAAAGGCACACTTGTGATTATCCTAATTTGCCTCTAGGCACTCCCAGTGCATTAAACCCACCCTGATGAAGAGCCTTTATCAGGCAGCAAAAGTTTTAAACAGATGATAGGTCATATTGACTATGAGACCTTATACAGTATCCACCTCTTCTCATCCTTATACAGAACCTTTTCAGAGAAAGTCTACTTCCAAAATAATTCAAGGATGAAGGGGACAGGAAATATCTTCATGTAAAGAATATGTGATGCAAAATTTCTTTAAGAAGTATATCAGTCACACAGATTATGCAATAAATGTATTAGCAAAGGAGAGAAATATCTTCAGGTTAATGAAGGGGTTAATTTCTTTTATTTGTAGTTTTTACTTTTCGGGGTGTAAGAACCCGACCAGAACTGCAGGCGGTGTGCCTTTTGTTTTTTAATGAAAAAAGTTATATTTATAGTTTGATAATGTTAATATCACTTTTCTTTCTGTTATTAATATTATTATGGCAATACATTTGCTCTTTTTTATTTCATTGTGATTTCTTTTAGGAGTACTTTCCGTGGGACTTTGGAATATAAGGATTATAAATACTCCCCACCCCAAAGTTCCTAAGGACATTTTTGCCCTGTTTTTCCCCAGTTCATTAGCAAACTGGTGCTTTTTACTGACATGTTAATTTTCAGTGCAAAGAAATATATCCACACAGGCCACCCATGGGGACCAGGTAACAGTGACCTCTCATACAAATGGTCTCTCTAAAACACTGTATTTACATTTTCAAAAATAAAAACAAGAATATATTAGGGACCAGATGACAAAAAGTGGTCTCCTCTCATACCAGGTGGTCTATCTTAAAGAAGGTGGTCTTGAAAGTTTCTCTGTGTTATTTTTGCTAGTGTTCTATGGAATCTCAGACTCATTAGGAATATCTGAAATGCTGATTAAAAAGAAACAAATTTTCAGTTATGACTTGAAAACAATAGGATGTTGGTAGTTACCTTCTAAAATTATCCTGTTTTCTCCCTTTGTTCTCCCTGGCCCCAATAAAGCAAAGTACTTAAATTGATGCTTAACTTTAATCCAGTGGGTCTACTCACATGTTTAAAGTCAAACACATGGTTACATGCTTTGCTGGATCGGGGACTCTGTCTCTTTTCTATTTCTTTGTTCTCTGAATCATTTTCCTATAATGTCCCTTACTGTTTCATTCTGTTTGTCTCTCATGATTTTCTTTCTTTGCTTCTTTCTTTCCATTTCATCTTTCATATCATCTTTTCTTGCAGCATCGTGTTCATTGTTTTATTTCCCCCCCCTTATTACCTTATCCTTTCTGCTACATTGTTTTCCAACCTTTACCTCTCTATAATCAGATATTTTGATCTGATGAAAGTATCAAACCAAAACATCAATAAAGATGGTACAGTTTTTATAGGTTTTTTTTTATTTAGTGTTTAAAATACTAGAAAACAAAGACCAGTTTAGTTTTACAACTAGTTTATGATTTTTATTGTTGTTGGTCACAATTAAATAATTGTACAAATTTGGTTCTTTGTGAAACAGACTTGCTTAGAATCATTTAAAATGTCATTTGAAAAGTACTTTCACCACAGATCATTGTATTTTTTAATTTATGTCATTTTGAGATTTCAGTAGGTCAGATGGTGGCGGTATGTGTGACGACTTGGTGGTGAAACTTCTAGAGATTATATTGGATTTTTCCTTTCTTTTGCATGGCTCTGTGTGCAAATACAGTGTCCCTGGCTTAGGGCATGCTGGGGAGTGTGGAATTCCATTTTGTGATAATTCCATTGTTTTCTCACAGTAACATCTCAACAACTGCTTCAATAAATCCTCCCCTCCACTCTCCTGCAAATGCTCATGTTTTCCCTGCTGTTACACATAATGGACAGAGCAATAACCAAGCAGTGTATCCTCCTCATGTGATGAGACTTTCAAAACAAAGCACACTTTTACTTAAAATCCATAGCCCTTACTGCAATTGCTAGATTATCTATTGCCTCCCTATCTTCAGTACGGGACAAGTGTCTAGTCTTACTATAAAAAGCAACAAAGAGTCCTGTGGCACCTTAAAGACTGGTGCCACAGGACTCTTTGTTGCTTTTTACAGATCCAGACTAACACGGCTACCCCTCTGATACTAGTCTTACTATGACAATGATCCTGAGACCACAAATAGAATGTACTTCTGCTATCCCAGTCACTGATAACAGGGTAAGAGTCTGTGCTTCATGTCTAACAGGTGCATCACAGAACTTGAGGCCTGTGGGGGGAGTGGTTATGGTGATTTTCGGCCACCTTTGCACCCTTTTGCCCAGCTTGTAGCTCTGCAGCCACCCCCCTCCTGCGTCAGCCCGACCCCCGCATACCCCTATGCCCAGGCTTGTGAGAGGGTCCTCAGAAGACTGCAGGGCTTTTAGAGCTCTTTTATGCCACTCTGGCCACTTTATCCTGTGTAAAGGTGCTGGAGTGGGCGTGAGAATTTTGCCCCTGGTCTCTCAGTCACATTTGACTCCTTTTGGATTACATCCATGCCATAATATTATGGACCTTCGGAACTAGTATGTAGCAATGCTAAATCAATGAAGATGAAAATTTGAGAAACATTTGGAGCTCAGTCCTTCAAGGTGCTGAGCACTCTGGCCCCATTCCATCAAAGAACTAAGCACATGCTTAAAGATAACTATGGACTGGAGCCAAAGTACCCCAGAGTGCTCAACACCTTGCAGGATTGAGCCCTCGTTAGCGTGTGTTACAGAACGACAGATTCTTTCCGTCATCCTTCTCATTTGTCTAGCCAAATAGGATGTTATTTACTCTTGCCCCACCATTTACTTTGAATTTAAATTGCCATGTTTAAACAGGATAAGTTAAGACAGATCTTTGTCCTATAGACAAAGAAATCATGCAGCCACCTCTGTGATGGAGAATAGGAACCAGTGGCCCAACCCAGCAAAATTCTCATTGACTTCAATGGTGCAGGATAAACCCCCAAATTGGCAACTGGTAGACCAGACTCTGCACAATAGTGTAAGGAGGGGATATTTTGCCCAAGAAAAATGGGGAAGATCCACCTGCCATGGAATCTTTAATGCCCATGCAGAACCGACAGGGCCTTGGTTTTTAAGGTCTCATCCACCTAATGACACACTTTAGTCTTTACAGTCCCAGAAGCAATAGAAAAAATATCATTGTATTTTTCAGTAGTATAAATTATAGTCACATCATTTACATTGCTGCAGTTTATTATTTCTACATCTTTTGGGCTCCAAATTCATCTAATTTGGGTCTCTTGCAGTTAAAAGTCAGTGATTTCCTTTTCAACCCACTAATGTCAGTCAAATGTTAATTATGGAATTAATCTGTGCAGGAGAATTATTTATTGAAGCAATTTGTTGTTATATATGTAGTTTTCTTGACTCTTACAAGAGATGTTTCACCTTTTTTTTAATAGAATGTACAATATTTAAATGTACCTGTATTAAAATGATGAGTTATGGATATGTTGTGATGGGGCATTGTTTCTACACATTTCTTGTAGACATCAATTGATTTCTAAGACATTTAAATCTTTATATACTTTTTACATTTGGTACGCTGAAGTTTTCAGCTTGTATGTTAGATGTTGGAATACACTGGCATTGTAAGTGCTGTAATATACTTTTTATTAATAATAATCTTTATTATAATTATGATGATTTAGATAGGTGATTTTTGCTCCTTTTGAATTAGTTCAGATAGCTAGAAATGTCTAAGCTTTAATACAGATTCTTTACTTAAATAATAGCTAGAAGGAGGAGAGCAAAAGTTTATTTTTTTCTATATCCTTTACTACCTTATTATATGCTTTTTCAGCCAAATCAAGCCTTTGTTTTTCTTCTTGATGATGTAAGAGCACTGATTTATGTTTTGCTTTTAATCTCAATCATTCAGAACATTATTCAGAATTATTATTATGCCAGTCTGAACATTTTTAAGAGGGTTTTCTAGACTAGTACAGATGATATTTTGAAGGAATAGACCCTGAACGACATCTCCAGGAGTTGACCTTGGCCATGGAATTTGAAATATTGTATTTTAAAAATCTCCCAGTATATTTAAGTATCAATATGTAAGACAGGGTTTGTTTGTTTTTTAATAAATAGATACGTTTTTTACCGATTCACATTTAACAGAGTCAGTAACCTAGTCAGGAAAAGAACCCAGAGTCACAGTCCAGTGCCATATCTACTATATGATATATAGTAAAGAGACTAAAGGTTTAAATATTCAGCATGTATGGGGGAATAAAGATTTAGTCAAAGGACTTCCATCCATGAAGTGGGGATAATGGTACTTACCTCCTTATAAGATGCTATGAGATGTATGAATGAAAAGCACTATATAAGAGCTATATATTATTATTATTATTATAAATGACTTAGCCATTGCACTTAATTTTAAGAATAAATACGAGAATTTCCAGGACAAAGGAGATTTTTCTGAAAATTTTCAGTACAAGGTGTCAAAAACAGGACTTAGAATGGATTGTTGGTCTCAGCCTTAAATATGGAGCCATGACTATGACTTCATAACTGGAAAAGTCCAATTAATTCCCATGCATCATGCTGAAACTTTACTCCTCAGTGTCAGAGCAGCAGTGGGGATTGCCATTTCAATTAGTGTGTGTATGTATTCCTGTACTATTTCTGTTTGTTACATATGTTGTAAATACTTTCCTTTTTCCTTTTGTAAAGTAAATGTTTACTTATATTTTTTCGTATAATTTGTAAAGAGCAGCTGATCTAACTAATAAATCATAAAACCATTTACATGTCTTGTTTCAATTTTGGGACGAGTTTTTCTTTGTAATTACTTTTTAAATTATGTAATTATTATATGTTGTTTAGAAGGACTTTCAAGTAGCTTAGGACACAAATTTCACTGGCATGCCTTACAAATGTTATGGAATTGTGGGAAATGCTCTCTATATTGTAAATAACTAAGTTTTTAAAAAAAAAATTAAAAATTCAACACTCCAAGAAATTTTTCAAAATAAACCATTTTGCAAGAAACAAATAAATAAATCACATGATTGTCTACTGCAGTCTCATCCGCAGAAGTTCAGGTAACTAACACTTGCCCAAGTTGTGCTTATATAATTGGGGGAGCTGGTGCAGAAATAGAAAGTAAAAAAAACAAAAAGCCATAAATCATGTGGTGTTCCCATTCTGCTCCAAAACAAAGGCAGTACACATTGTCCAGAGTCAAAACTCACCTTTTCCTGGGCTCTGGCTTTAATAAAGAGGTATTAAAATAAACTCTTGTTCAAGGCTTTTTGGATTATTTGTATTAAAGTAGGACCTAAGACTGCCTGATATCAGGACTTCATTGGGTTACGGACTGTACAAACACATAACAAGAGAAAATCTCTGCCCTGAACAGTTTACAACCTAGGTAGATCAGACAGACAAATAGTGGCAGGGATAACAGAGGCACAGAGCGATGTAGTGACTTGCAAAGATCAGAAAGCAAGTCAGTGACCTAGTCAGAAAAAGAACCTTGAGTTGCAGTCCAGTGTCCTATCTGCCAGACAATTTTGTCTCCCTTTGAGTGTTCCTAGGATTCCTCCCTTCTGACTTCTCTGCTCCAGATCCTACATTCCTCTGTCCAGAGGACAACTCCCAACTCTGTTATATTCAGGGTGGAGTTTAACAAACCACACATGCCCTAGTGAATCAGCAGGACTTGATTAGTATCTCTCAACAGGGTTCCAATACCTGCATGGCTCCACAGAAGATCTATAACGCCCTCTAACAGGACCATTTTAATTTCAACTTCATTAAAAACAAATAGGTAAAATAAAGACCAGTTACTTACCCTACAGTAACTGTGGTTCTTTGATATGCGTTATCCACATGAATTCCACTCTTGGTGCACATGTTCCCTGTGCATGCAAGATCCGGTTCTTTTGGCCACACTTGTACCCTAACTGTCCTCCTGTCCCCCATATCTGACGGTATAAAGGGCAAAGGGGCCCAACTGTCCCCGAGTTCCTTTATCAATACAGAACCCCAGCAGGGTAGAACTCTGTAGTAACAGAGAAGGAAGGTGGGTCATGGAATCCGTGTGAGCACATCTCACAGAACCACAGTTACTGCAGGGTAAGTGACCATTCTCTTTTCTTCAAGTGATTGTCCACATGGATTCCACTCTACTCTGCAGTTGCCTATTTGCTTGGAGGCAGGTACAAGGAGCCCTACTTAAACAATGATTGCAGGACAGCCCTACCAAAACAGGCACCAAGTCTGGAAGCCTCTATTAAAGAATAGTGTCTTGTAAAGCGCCACATAACTGCCCTACAAATTTCAGGTATAGCGACATTCTTTAAATGGGCCGCAGAGGCCGAGCTCTAGTGGAATGAGCTCTAATGCGGCTAGGTGAATCTAACCTGACTAACTCATAACATGTCCTTATACAATTGGAGACCCACTTAGATAACCTCTGTGAGGATACGGCTTGCCCCTTAACTCTGTCAGCAAAGGCCACAAATAGCCTGGGCATGTTCTTGAATGACTGTTTCCTGTGGATGTAAAAAGATGGTAACCTTACTGCAATAAGTGTGAGAAGTTCAGCTTCCCGAAGGATTGAGTACGGCTTAGGAAAGAAAACAGGAGGTGAATGCTTTGATTTATACAGAATTCTAAGACAACCTTGGGCACAAACTTGGGGTGAGGTCTGAGAGTGACCCTCTCCTTATTAAACACTGTTTAAGGGGGACCTGCCATGAGGGCCTAAATCTCCCCTATCCTTCAAGTTGATGTAATGGATATTAAAAAGGCAGACTTCCCTAATCGGTGGTATGGAGAAGGTAGTATAGGGTACAGGTTGCTAAGGGCTCAAAGAGGCAGGATCCATCAACCCAATGGAGTTTCCGAAGGGAAGGGGCTCCTGAACCAAGGGAAGACCCAAGAATGAGGCCCTAAAGGAATTTTGCCACTCTAGAGTGGGAAAAAACAGTATGGCTTTGCACAGATATCAGTGCTAAATTGACCCTTATGGAATTGATGGAAAGCCTAGATTCTTTCAGGGTTAGCAAATATTCCAGTATTGCTGAAATTGGTGATGATGACAAGTTTAAGAGATATATAGAAGAGATATGCCTTAAAATGATTAATAACTAGTGATTCCTTCTGGCCCTCACAATGAGAAAAGCTATCCACTTCTGTTTATCCCAAAATAAGATACACCTAGGAAGTAAAGACAATAAGAAAACATTCACATCATGTGAGACACTTTCTCTAAGGACCAGAGACACCGACTTTGTGATTTGCCAGGGGGTGCTTGACCCTCCTCTCCGCTCCAGGCCCTGCCCCCACTCCACCCTTTCCCCCAAGCCCCCTCCCCTGAGCGCGCCCCTCTCCCAACGCCTCCTGCATGCTGCTGAACAGCTGATCGTGGTGGGCGGGAGGTGCTGGGAAGGAGGGGGAGGAGCTGCTTGGCGGGGCCCCCTAGGGAGGGAGAGGGAGGAGCTGATGCACAGGGCTGCTGGTAGGTGCTGAGCACCCACTATTTTTTTCCCATGGGTGCTCCAGCCCCAGAGCATCCACGGAGTCAGCAGCTATGCTAAGGACCCACAAATCAGCCAAGATTGGAGTCCCTATCCCCAAGAGCGATCAGCTGTTGTAACCTGCACAGGTTGTGCCATGTTTGTCTTTCTTCCACAGGACAGAAGCGACTTTGTCTGTACAAAGTGCAAGCTGGTCTCCATATTGGAAGAGAAGGTTCGAGGGCTGGAGAAACGAGTATCAACACTGCGTTGCATAAGGGAAAATGAAGATTTCCTGGACAGACGTCAGGAGATGCTTCTACGGCCACAATGTTCTGAAGATTCAGAGCAGGCACAGCAGGGACAGAAGGATTGTGAAGAGGTTTGGCAGCATGTGACTTCCAGAAGGAGAAAGAGGAGCGTCCATGCACCAGCAATGGAGATACAGGTGAGCAATCGTTTCCATGTTCTCTCCACAGGTACTAATGCGGAGAGTGGACTAGATGACCCATCTGAGGGAAGGGAGCAGAAGGAGACTCCACCAATTGGAAGGCAAAAGATGCACTGTCCTAGGGATGGGGGTTCCACGACCACCACTCCCAAGAGGAGGAGGAGGGTGGTGGTGGTCGGGGACTCCCTCCTCAGGGGGACTGAGTCATCTATCTGCCGTCCCGACCGGGAAAACCGAGAGGTCTGCTGCTTGCCAGGAGCTAGGATACACGATGTGACAGAGAGACTGCCGAGACTCATCAAGCCCTCGGATCGCTACCCCTTCCTGCTTCTCCATGTGGGCACCAATGATACTGCCAAGAATGACCTTGAGCGGATCACTGCAGACTACGTGGCTCTGGGAAGAAGGATAAAGGAGTTTGAGGCGCAAGTGGTGTTCTCGTCCATCCTCCCTGTGCAAGGAAAAGGCCTGGGTAGAGACCGTCGAATCGTGGAAGTCAATGAATGGCTACGCAGGTGGTGTCGGAGAGAAGGCTTTGGATTCTTCGACCATGGGATGGTGTTCCAAGAAGGAGGAGTGCTGGGCAGAGACGGGCTCCACCTAACGAAGAGAGGGAAGAGCATCTTCGCCAGCAGGCTGGCTAACCTAGTGAGGAGGGCTTTAAACTAGGTTCACCGGGGGAAGGAGACCAAAGCCCTGAGGTAAGTGGGGAAATGGGATCCTGGGAGGAAGCACAAGCAGGAGAGCGCAAGAGGGGAGGACTCCTGTCTCATGCTGAGAAAGAGGGACGATCGATGAGTTATCTTAAGTGCCTATACACAAATGCAAGAAGCCTGGGAAACAAGCAGGGAGAACTGGAAGTCCTGGCACAATCAGGGAACTATGATGCGATTGGAATAACAGAGACTTGGTGGGATAACTCACATGACTGGAGTACTGTCATGGATGGATATAAACTGTTCAGGAAGGACAGGCAGGGCAGAAAAGGTGGGGGAGTTGCGTTGTATGTAAGAGAGGAGTATGACTGCTCAGAGCTCCGATATGAAACTGCAGAAAAACCTGAGAGTCTCTGGATAAAGTTGAGAAGTGTGAGCAACAAGGGTGATGTCGTGGTTGGAGTCTGCTATAGACCACCAGACCAGGGGGATGAGGTGGATGAGGCTTTCTTCTGGCAACTAGCAGAAGTTGCTAGATCGCAGGCCCTGGTTCTCATGGGAGACTTTAATCACCCTGATATCTGCTGGGAGAGCAATACAGCGGTGCACAGACAATCCAGGAAGTTTTTGGAAAGTGTAGGGGACAATTTCCTGGTGCAAGTCCTGGAGGAACCAACTAGGGGCAGAGCTTTTCTTGACCTGCTGCTCACAAACAGGGAAGAATTAGTAGGGGAAGCAAAAGTGGATGGGAACCTGGGAGGCAGTGACCATGAGATGGTCGAGTTCAGGATCCTGACACAAGGAAGAAAGGAGAGCAGCAGAATACGGACCCTGGACTTCAGAAAAGCAGACTTTGACTCCCTCAGGGAACAGATGGGCAGGATCCCCTGGGAGAATAACATGAAGGGCAAAGGGGTCCAGGAGAGCTGGCTGTATTTTAAAGAATCCTTATTGCGGTTGCAGGAAAAAAACATCCCGATGTGTAGAAAGAATAGTAAATATGGCAGGCGACCAGCTTGGCTAAACAGTGAAATCCTTGCTGAACTTAAACGCAAAAAAGAAGCTTACAAGAAGTGGAAGATTGGACAAATGACCAGGGAGGAGTATAAAACTATTGCTCAGGCATGCAGGAATGAAATCAGGAAGGCCAAATCACACTTGGAGTTGCAGCTAGCAAGAGATGTTAAGAGTAACAAGAAAGGTTTCTTCAGGTATGTTAGCAACAAGAAGAAAGTCAAGGAAAGTGTGGGCCCCTTACTGAATGTGGGAGGCAACCTAGTGACCGAGGATGTGGAAAAAGCTAATGTACTCAATGATTTTTTTGCCTCTGTCTTCACAAACAAGGTCAGCTCCCAGACTGCTGCACTGGGCAGCACAATATGGGGAGAAGGTGACCAGCCCTATGTGGAGAAAGAAGTGGTTCGGGACTATTTAGAAAAACTGGATGTGCACAAGTCCATGGGGCCGGATGCGCTGCATCCGAGGGTGCTAAAGGAGTTGGCGGATGAGATTGCAGAGCCATTAGCCATTATTTTTGAAAACTCATGGCGATCGGGGGAGGTCCCGGATGACTGGAAAAAGGCTAATGTAGTGCCCATCTTTAAAAAAGGGAAGAAGGAGGATCCGGGGAACTACAGGCCAGTCAGCCTCACCTCAGTCCCTGGAAAAATCATGGAACAGGTCCTCAAGGAATCAATTATGAAACACTTAGAGGAGAGGAAAGTGATCAGGAACAGTCAGCATGGATTCACCAAAGGGAAGTCGTGCCTGACTAACCTAATTGCCTTCTATGATGAGATAACTGGCTCTGTGGATGAGGGGAAAGCAGTGGATGTGTTATTCCTTGACTTTAGCAAAGCTTTTGACACAGTCTCCCACAGTATTCTTGCCGCCAAGTTAAAGAAATATGGGCTGGATGAATGGACTGTAAGGTGGATAGAAAGCTGGCTAGATCGTCGGGCTCAACGGGTAGTGATCAATGGCTCCATGTCTAGTTGGCAGCCGGTTTCAAGCGGAGTGCCCCAAGGGTCGGTCCTGGGGCCGGTTTTGTTTAATATCTTTATTAATGATCTGGAGGATGGTGTGGACTGCACTCTCAGCAAGTTTGCAGATGACACTAAACTAGGAGGCGTGGTAGATACACTAGAGGGTAGGGATCGGATACAGAGGGACCTAGACAAATTAGAGGATTGGGCCAAAAAAAAACCTGATGAGGTTCAACAAGGATAAGTGCAGAGTCCTGCACTTAGGACGGAAGAATCCCATGCACTGCTACAGACTAGGGACCGAATGGCTAGGTAGCAGTTCTGCAGAAAAGGACCTAGGGGTCACAGTGGACGAGAAGCTGGATATGAGTCAACAGTGTGCTCTTGTTGCCAAGAAGGCTAACGGCATTTTGGGCTGTATAAGTAGGGGCATTGCCAGCAGATCGAGGAACGTGATCGTTCCCCTTTATTCGACATTGGTGAGGCCTCATCTGGAATACTGTGTCCAATTTTGGGCCCCACACTACAAGAAGGATGTGGAAAAATTGGAAAGAGTCCAGCGGAGGGCAACAAAAATGATTAGGGGTCTGGAGCACATGACTTATGAGGAGAGGCTGAGGGAACTGGGATTGTTTAGTCTCCAGAAGAGAAGAATGAGGGGGGATTTGATAGCAGCCTTCAACTACCTGAAGGGAGGTTCCAAAGAGGATGGAGTTCGGCTGTTCTCAGTGGTGGCAGATGACAGAACAAGGAGCAATGGTCTCAAGTTGCAGTGGGGGAGGTCCAGGTTGGATATTAGGAAACACTATTTCACTAGGAGGGTGGTGAAGCACTGGAATGCGTTACCTAGGGAGGTGGTGGAGTCTCCTTCCTTGGAGGTTTTTAAGGCCCGGCTTGACAAAGCCCTGGCTGGGATGATTTAGTTGGGAATTGGTCCTGCTTTGAGCAGGGGGTTGGACTAGATGACCTCTTGAGGTCCCTTCCAACCCTGATATTCTATGATTCTATGATTCTATGATAAGAATAAAAATTAAAGTGGCTAAATGAGAGCATTGTTAATCACTTAGGCAAGAATCTCTCAGAATGTGCATATAGATAACACCTCTTTCTCCCTCCCAACTTAACTAAAAAGAACTCCAAGTTACCAAGCAAGGGTGACATCCTGCTTTCCTATGCAGTGGCCCATTGCACATTCTGAGTGGATTGAGGGATGGGTGGCAGGGACACCAAAATGGGGGGGGAGAGGCAGAGGGCCATGGCCCCATCACTTTTTACTGTCCATAAGGGCAAGCGATGGGGGAAGAAGGGGTGGAGAGGAGCGAGTAGGGTCTTGGGGGGAAGAGGCGGTGCAAAGGCAGGGGCATGGGGACAAGAGGCAGCGCAAAGGCAGGGGCTCGGGGAGAAGGGGCAGTATGGGGGGGGCATGGTTTGGGTGCCAGTGGCCCCTCTAGTTTTGGGGAGCTTCCGCCGCTCCTGATGGGTGGGCAAGTTAAGCAAACTTGAAATTACTGGCTTAAAATTGAAGGTCAAATTGGGCAAACTACTTGCTACCCCAAGAAATCCAAGTCACATGTTTTCACCCCCAAATTATTAACTATATATTGTTTTTGTGTAAATCAAATATACCATGGATAATATGTCTTTCACCTCAAATGAGAAGCTGCCATTTCTTTGCCTTGTGAGTCAGTTCTACATCCTTCTATATATGGATAATGTCTCTTGTTCTATTGTAAGTCCCAAATAATGTGAAATGCTTATGTACAATCAAAAACTGTATGGCATATGTCTGCCAAATTTAAAAGATATAAGTCAGTTTGTTGGTTTTCATTGTAAATAATTGTTGCACTCCGGAAATAATAGGAATTGTCTGGCACAAGAAAAAAGGAATATTGAAAGATATAAACCAGCATATAACTTTGGAATAAGTGAAATTGCTTAAAAAGGGGGATCCAGCTTGCTAGTAGGGATTAATAATGAAATGCAATCCTTGAAATGAATCAAACATAAAAAGCCTCCGATAAGAAAAGGATTGAAGAAATTGGTTATACACCAGCGCCATCTTCTGGATACCAATGGAAGCAGCAGAGAAACTGAGCTGAAAACTGAGCACTCACTTGGCAAGCGTCCTATAGAAATCAGAGAGTGGTCCCCTGCAATAAGCCCTGAGATAAAACTGAGATAACCACATGCAACTTGAGAGCTGACTGAATTCAGCAACCAGCTCAAGAATCCTAAGTATGACCATCACCCAGACTATCCATGTGGAAAGGACTCTCCCCCAACCCAGGGTTAAGAGGATAAGGAGTGGTGAGATTTCATTTCAAATATTGTATTTCCCCTTCTGTTCTTTAATACAAATAACTATAGGTCAGGGGTCGGCAACCTTTCAGAAGTGGTGTGCCGAGTCTTCATTTATTCACTTTAATTTAAGGTTTTGCATGCCGGGAATACAATTTAATGTTTTTTAGACGGTCTCTCTCTATAAGTCTATATATTATATAACTAAACTAGTGTTGTATTGTAAAATAAACAAGGTTTTCAAAATGTTTAAGAAGCTTCATTTAAAATTAAATTAAAATGTTGATCTTACGCCGCCGGCCCGCTCAGCCCGCTGCTGGTCTGGGGTTCTGTTCACCTAGGCCGGCAGCAGGCTGAGTGGGGCCTGCGGCCGAGACCCCGGCTGGCAAGGGTCCAGCAGCCAGAACCCCAGACCGGCAGCAGGCTGTGCGGGGCCGGTGGCCGGGACCCCAGACCGGCAGTGGGATGAGCGGCACAGCCCACTGCCGCTCAGGGGTTCCATCTTGCCAGCCAGGATCCCGGCTGCCAGACCCGCTCAGCCCGCTGCCGGTCTGGGGTCCCAGCCCTGCCCACATACAGTGGGTACCTACCTTCTCCCTGGTTCTGGCCCATTCTCTTCCTCTCTCTGCTCTGAGCTGAGGGTGGGAGTGCACTGAGCACAGGGCTGGGGGTGAAGGGTCTGGCCAGGAGCTAGAATGAGGGAGGGGGCTCAGGGTTGGGGCAGGAGGTTTGGGTGTGGGGCACTTACCTGGGCAGCTCCCATTTGGTGCGAGGGGTGCAGGTGGGAATGTGGTGTGTGTGTGCAGGAGCTCCCATTTGGTGCTCAGGGTGGGAGTGGGGATGTGGGGGGTGCAAGAGTCAGGATGTGGGGGGATGCATGGGGTGTGGGGGGGCAGGGTATGTGTGGGGGGTGCAAGAGTCAGGGCAGTGGGCTGGGGGCATGTGAGGGGGGTGCAGGTGTCAGGGCAGGGGGGGCTGGGTATGTGTGCGGGTGCCAGAGTCAGGGCTGGGGTCGTGGGGGGGGTTAAGGAGTCAAGCAGAGGGCTGGGTGTGTATGAGAGGGGTACAGGGCTCAGGGCAGGGGCCTGGGGGGGGTGCGGGGCACAGGGCTCAGGGCACGGGCCTGGGGGGTGTGCGGGGCTGTGGAGCTCAGGGCAGAGGGCTGGGTGTATGTGAGGGGGGGTCAGGGCTCAGGGCAGAGGGCTGGGGTGTGTGGGGGGGTCAGGGCAGGGGGTTGGGGTGTGTATGCCCCTATTCCACCCACCCACCCTTCCCTAAGGCCCTGCCCCCGCTTCTTCTCTGCAGACCCCCGGGACTCCCATGCCCCATCCAACCCCCCCTGCTCCCTGACTGCCCCCTCCAGAGACCCCCTGCCGCTAACCACCCCACCCGGGATCCCACCCCCTATCCAACTCACCCTGCTCCCTGTCCCCTGCCTGCCCCCACCCCTTATCCAATTCCCCCGGCCCCAGCCCCCTT
Organism: Emys orbicularis; assembly: GCF_028017835.1. NCBI lineage: Eukaryota > Metazoa > Chordata > Testudines > Emydidae > Emys > Emys orbicularis. The sequence continues at coordinate 44,274,351 of NC_088689.1, read as the reverse complement.
ACCATGAGGCTCCTAGCAGCATGTTCTGCTCCGCGCAGAGCCAGACACGCTGCCCCGCCCCTCAGAGCGCTGCACGCGCGGCAGCATGGCTCCAGGGGAGGGGGGAAGGCAGGGGAGGGACCAGTGGCTTGCTGCGCTCGGCCGGGTGCTCCGGCCTGGGAGCGCGGACCCCGCGGCTTGCTGCGTTGGAAGAGTGGGGCCATTTGCCCACCCCTGCATCAGGGTGTGCCTGGGCACACCCCGTGCGCACGCCTATGCTTCTGCCCTCTGCCCCTGCGGGGGAGGGAGGGGAGAAGAGCGGGCCAGGCCGGGTCGGGCAGGATTTTTAATGGCACGCTGCTCCAGCAGACAGCAGTGTGCCATTAAAAATCAGCTCTCGTGACGTCTTTGGCACGCGTGCCATAGGTTGCCGACCCCTGTTGTATACTAATGTGGGTCTGAATTCATAAATTGTTGGTTGGTTAAGAATAAGAAAGTGTCCTGATTTGAGACATACTGTTCAAGATAAAAGTTGACCTGAAAAGAACCCAGAGTTAGAATTAGTAAGCAATGCTCCCTGAACTCAATAAAAGGGATTATCCTATTAGATTCCATTCTATATTGGCTATAAACACTTATTCAATTGGCAAACCTAGTTTGTTAGATTTTAGCTTTAAAATCTAACTGGCACCTCAGCAAATGCATAAAAATTGACACTCCCCCGCCCCATTCATGCTTACACCAGGGAGAAAGCTGGTGCTGAGATGCCCAAATAGGAAATCTCTTCAATTTAGCCTTTTAAGTCAGTCTGGCTAAAGATTTCCTGCTTTAGAACGGAATGTCTGAACCTCAACTGAACAGCTTTGTTTGGTGTACATCATCCAGGCTGTTACATGTAACAAAGCTTGGTCTGGGTGTTGAATCTGACCATTTTTCTGTCAGACTATGTCAGGCAGGGCCAGTAGGGTGATAGGGGGGCTGAGTGATCCATCAGAATTGTCTGGCCCATGCTGGGGCTATCATAATTACCAGTCCTACATCTTGTCTCAGTTTCCTCAGTATCATGGGAATTGGTGGAAAGACATACATCAGTCCTGGTGTCCAGGGAAGGAGGAAGACATCTGTCAGGAAGTCTGAGTGGAAACCCTCTGGAGCAACATGTCCAACACTTCTTGTTCTGGCCTATGACAGGTCTAGTTCTGGGAATTCCTACTTGCAATAGACTGGGTAGGACCGGGTCTTTGACAGACCATTTTGTGGTTGTCTGAGAACTGCTTGCTGAGTTGTTCTGCCAACCGAATGTAGGGGAAGTCTCTCTGGACACCAGCTGAAATTGGAGCCAGGTGCTGGAGACAGCACTTCCCTGGGGCAAACAGGAGAAACTTCCCCAGGATTCTGAATCACGCTGGGTAAACTCCCTGGGGAGACATGACCTGGACCAGCCCGAAATAACTGTACCTGCTCCCCACCTCCCAGCTCTGCCCTGGCCCTTAGCCCCCTGCGCCAGACACTGGTAGCCTTAGCCCTAGGCAGGCCCACGTTTTACTCTCTATGCCCCCGATGTATAATCTCCCCTTCTTCTCTCTGTCCCCCCCACCCCCCAGCCTCATCCCCTGCTTTCTGTCCCTTTTAGTCAGTGGCATTCTGGTACCTTCAGGTTTAGAACTACACCAAGTGCTCCTTTCTGCCCCTGTCAGAAGAGGTCAGCACCAATGTAGTGGCAGGCAAATGGGGCCTTTGAATAAATGTGGCTCAGAAGCTTGGGGTGGAATCATGACTCACTGGGGCACTAATAGAGAGAGAGACTGACCAGAGGGCTGGGACCTGGCTACAGCCTTCCTGTCTGTATGAGAGGAGGCTTGCTTGGTCTCCTGAGGAGGAACAGCTTCATGTGGGCTTTCCTTGCTTTCCGACTGTGCTTGGAGAAAGAATGACATGTCCTCTTTTCTCAGCTTATATATTGCTAGAGTCAGCATCCTGGGACTGCTATCAGGAAAATTATTTTGTTGAACCTATAAAGGGATGAGAGGTGCATTCTAACTGAGTGAAATTAAGGTTCTTCTTCGAGTGCTTGTTCACGTCCATTCCACATTAGGTGTGCGCGCGCCGCGTGCACGAACGTCGGAAACTTTTCCCTCAGCGGCTCCTGTCGGTCCCGCAGGGTCTCCCTTCCCGCCAGAGCGGCGCCCCGCCCTAGCGTATATATATCCCTGCCGGCCCGACCCTCCCTCAGTTCCTTCTTACCGCCCGTGGCGACGTTGGAACAACTCTATCTCTCGTCTGAGAGTGTCCCTTAGCATAAGTGATTAGTGATAGTTATCAGTTCGTTAATAGTTAAGTGTTTAAAGTTTAGTGTAAATAGTAGTTTATTAGTCCCTCACAAAGACCTAAATCTCTTTGTGATAGGGGTTTGGCGACCCCGGCACCGGCCCTGGGCGGCGGGGCATGCCGCACGCCCAAGGCTTCAAGGCTTGTGCCACGTGCCGCAGGCCTATGCCGTTGAGCGACCCGCACGACTCGTGTCTTCGTTGCCTGGGGGAAGCCCACCAAAAGGAGCGCTGTAAGATTTGTAAAGCTTTCAAGCCCAGGACTAAGAAAGAGAGAGACTTTCGCCTGAAACAGCTCCTCATGGAGGCGGCGTTGCAGCCCGCCTCTTCCGCGGCACCGTCGACCTCGGTCCGGAGTGCCCCGGCATCGGTCCGCGACCCGACGCCGGCAGGACAGCCTAAGCCCACGGTGCCGCCTCGCCGGGAACACACCCGGCACCGTTCTTCTTCGCCGGCCAGGCCAAAGAGCCAGCCTAAGGCCAGGGGACGTTCCCCGCACAAGAAGCCGGCACCGGCGCAGACCGCGAGTGCTGCCAAGGCCGTTACGGCCCCAGTACAGATCCCGGTACCAGTGGCTCCGGCGCCCAAGGGCCCGTCGAGCCCCGGGATAAGCGCGTCGAGTGAGGAGGAAGGGCTGGAGGAACTGTTGGAACAACCCTCCACCCCGGACACATTTGAGGCAGCAAAGGACCTCATTGAATTGTCCACCGAAAGCACCCTCCGCGCTAAAGACATTCCGCCACGACTGCCATCCAAAGGCAAGCCGGCGATGATGCTCCCATCGCGGTCGCCATCTCGGCACCGAACACGGCGCCGGTCCCGGTCGAGCTCCGCCTCGGTGGACTCCCGGCTTCCCGCCGCGCAACGGGCCACCAAACAGCCAGGCCCCGACGCGAGCGAGGCACCGTCCCAGCAGCCCGGCTCGAGCAGGCACCGGGACGCGTCGGCCACAAGGTTCCCGAGACCGCGCTCCTGCAGCCGTTCCCGGTCCCGGGATCGACGGCACCGGTCCAGGTCCAGGTCTGCACGGCGCCTCTCACGGTCCCGTTCCAGAAGGCACCGCTCCCCGACTCCGGAACGGCACCACCCAACAGCACCGCCGTGGCCCTCTAGATCGCCGTCCCTAGCGTCGGAGGAGGGCTCGGGCCTTTCCAGCAGATATGGCCGCAGAGTGCACGCCACTAGGGAGCATGAGGCCTCTTGGCAACCACATTGGAGCCATCCTGGACAATGGCCATTCTGGACCCCGTGGGCCTAACATCAACAAGGCCCTCCGTCCAGAACCTCGAGATCGGGCCCCTCAGGACACCGGTCCCGCTCCCCACGGTACCGCCCTGCCTCCCGTGCGGAGGCCACAGTCTCCAGGCCGCCAGACAGGGATAGGACGGACTCGGTACCGAGCCCGGCACCGTCCCTGACCCAGGGCAGGGGGCACACCCCAGGGGACCGTCCCGCCGAGGAGGAGTTGCAGGAGGACGAGGACGCACAGAAGGCCATGACCTCCTCCTCCTCACCGGATGAAGCCGTGGCGGGCACAACAGTGTCCGGCCCTCCCCCGATTGACCATCGGGCACACCAGGACCTGCTCCGCCGGGTGGCCCTCAATTTGGGGTTGCAGGCAGAGGAGACTGTTGAGCAGGAGGACCCCATGGTGGACATTCTCAGCCCGGAGGGTCCCTCCAGGATCGCACTTCCGCTCATAAAGACGGTAAAGACGGCAAGGGGCGTCGAGAGAAAGTATTTTGCCCCATCCAAGGGGTTTGACTTCCTATTCTCCCATCCAGCCCCATGTTCGCTGGTCGTTTCGGCGGTCAACGAGAGGGAGAGACATGGCCAGCAGGCCCCAGCCCCCAAGGCCAAGGAGGCAAAGAGATTAGACTTGTTTGGCAGAAAGGTCTACTCGTCCGGAGGCCTCCAATTGCGGATCACGAACCAGCAAGCGATCCTCAATAGGCATAATTTTAACTCCTGGGCATCAGTGTCTAAATTCAAGGATGCCTTGCCTCAGGGATCGCAACCCGAGTTTGCGGCCATAGTGGACGAGGGAAAGGCGGTGGCCAAGACCTCATTACAGGCCTCACTTGACTCGGCTGATGCGGCCGCTAGGACTATCGCGTCAGGCGTGGTAATGAGGCGCTCAGCGTGGCTACAGGCTTCTGGTCTTCCCCCAGAGGTGCAAAACACCCTTCCGTTTGAGGGTTCAGGGTTGTTTTCGGAGCAAACGGATGCCAGACTCCATGGCCTCAAGGACTCGCGGGCTACCCTCAAGTCCTTGGGGATGCACACCCCTGTAACGCAGAGGAAGCCTTTCAAACCACAGCCTCCACAGAGGCAGTACCAGCCTCGCCCTCGGCACGAACCATATCGTAGACGGGGCAGGGACAATAGGCGTAGGCGCAACAATACGCCTAACCAAGGCCAAAAACCAGGGCCACAACAAGCCGCAGCCGGGAAATAAACAGGGATTTTGAAGCTGCGATCGAGGACAGCGTACCCATCTTTTCTCCGGATCCCCCCCTGTGTTTCAGGGACCGCCTGTCCCATTTTTTCCGTGCCTGGTCTCATATAACATCAGACCACTGGGTCCTGCGCACGGTAGAGTCAGGCTACACCCTCCAGTTCTCCTCACCCCCTCCCTCCCACCCACCACCCTTGTCCCTCTTCAGGGACCCCTCTCACGAGCAACTCCTCATGCAAGAGGTACAGACCCTCCTCGCTGTGGGGGCGGTGGAAGAGGTTCCTCTGGACCTCAGAGGAAAAGGGTTCTATTCCAGATACTTCCTCATTCCCAAAGCGAAAGGGGGCCTCCGTCCTATCCTGGACCTTCGCAAGCTAAACAAGTACTTGCAAAAACCACGTTTCCGTATGGTCTCCCTTGGTACCATCATTCTTTCCCTGGATCCGGGGGATTGGTACGCTGCCCTCGATATGAAAGACGCCTACTTTCACATCGCCATCCGCCCGGCCCACCGGCGGTTCCTGCGCTTCACTATCCAACAGCGTCATTTTCAGTTTACGGTCTTGCCCTTCGGTCTGGCAACAGCCCCATGTGTCTTCACGAAATGCATGTCCGTGGTAGCAGCCTTCCTTCGAAAAAGACGGATGCGCGTCTACCCGTACCTGGACGATTGGCTCCTGGCGGGCCGGTCGGAGGCAGAGGTTCGCGCCCACGTGGCACTGGTGCTACAAGTATTCCGAGAACTCGGTCTGTTAGTCAATGTGCCCAAGTCTTCACTAGTCCCCACACAGAGACTGGACTTCATAGGGGCAGTCCTGGACTCGGTGGCGGCACGGGCGAGTCTTCCCGTATCGCGATTCCTGGCTATCCAGGAGGCCGTGACCTCCATTCAGCGATTCCCCACGACCACGGCCAGATGTTGCTTACAACTCTTGGGGCACATGGCGGCATGCACACACGTAGTCGGGCTCGCCCGTCTCAGACTCCGGCCTCTGCAGCTGTGGTTGGCCCAGGTATATCGCCCCAACAGAGACCCATTAGACATGGTCGTCACGGTCCCAGCTCGGGTATCGAGCGCCCTCTGTTGGTGGCTCGATCAACAGCAGGTTTGTGCGGGGGTCCCGTTCGCCGCCCCACAACCAGTTCTGACGCTAGTGACAGACGCGTCGGACCTGGGTTGGGGGGCGCACCTAGGGGACCTGCGCACTCAGGGCTTGTGGTCCAGGGAGGAACAGTTGCTTCACATCAACCTGAAGGAGCTGAGGGCGGTTCGCCTCGCCTGCCAGACCTTTCACGCATCCATAAGAGGACACAGCGTGTCGGTTCTGACGGACAACACTACCGCTATGTTTTACATAAACAAGCAGGGTGGGTCCCGGTCCTCTCCCCTCTGTCGCGAGGCACTCCTCCTCTGGGACTTCTGCATAGCCCATTCAGTGCACCTCCAGGCTGCATATCTCCCCGGGGTCCAGAACGGGCTGGCGGACCGTCTCAGCCGGTCCTATCTCATGCACGAGTGGAGGCTGAGACGGGACATCCTCCGTTCAATCTTCCTGAGGTGGGGGTTTCCCCAGGTGGATCTGTTTGCCACCATGGACAACAGCCAGTGCCCGCAGTTTTGCTTGTTCCAGAAACGCAGTCCGGGCTCTCTGGCGGATGCCTTTGCTATCCCGTGGGGCGGGAGCCTGAGGTATGCCTTCCCCCCATTCCCTCTCATCCACAGGGTCCTCCTCAAAACCCGCAGGGACAAGGCGACAGTCATTCTCATCGCCCCGGCTTGGCCACGACAACACTGGTTCACAACTCTGTTGGAACTGTCCGTGACCACTCCTATAACCCTCCCCCTCCATCACGACCTCATCACCCAAGACCGGGGTCGCCTACTCCACCCGAACCTGCCATCGCTACATCTCACGGCATGGCTTCTCTCTGGCTAAGTGAGGTGGAGCACAGGTGCTCTCAGGAGGTCCAGCAAATCCTCCTTGGTAGTAGGAAACCCTCCACAAGGGCGACCTACCTTGCCAAGTGGAAACGCTTCTCCCTCTGGTGTGGGCCTCAGCACATCCAGCCCTTGCAGGCCTCGATACCACTGATTCTGGACTACTTGCTGCACCTCAAGTGTCAAGGCCTCGCCCCCGCTTCTATTAAGGTGCATCTAGCCGCCATATCGGCGTTCCACCCTGGGGAATCGGGGATATCCGTGTTCTCCAATCCCACTGTAGTCCGATTCCTCAAGGGGCTGGAGAGGATGTTCCCCTACTCGCGCCCACCTATACCCCCGTGGGACCTCAATCTGGTCCTCACTAAGCTCATGGGGCCGCCTTTTGAACCCCTGGCCTCTTGCTCCCTCATGCACCTTTCCTGGAAGGTCGCGTTTCTCGTGGCTGTCACCTCGGCTAGGAGGGTATCGGAGTTGAGGGCCCTCACCTCGGAGCCTCCTTATACCGTCTTTCATAAGGATAAGGTGCAGCTTAGACCTCATCCTAAATTCCTCCCTAAAGTGGTCACGAGTTTTCACATGGGGCAGGACATCTGTTTACCGGTGTTCTTCCCCAAGCCCCATACGGACCCAAGCCATCGTAGCCTGCATACCCTGGATGTTCGGCGGGCCTTGGCTTTTTATCTGGACCGTACCAGGCCTTTCCGCAAATCATCTCAGCTGTTTGTGGCCGTTGCGGAACGAATGAGGGGCCAGCCTATTTCGACGCAACGCCTGTCGGCATGGATTGTGCTTTGCATACGTACGTGCTATGAGCTCGCCAACATGCCTGCACCTCAGATCAGGGCTCACTCTACTAGGGCCCAAGCGTCCTCGACGGCCTTCTTGGCGCAGGTCCCGCTCCAGGAGATCTGCAAGGCAGCCACCTGGTCGTCGGTGCATACCTTCACAGCCCACTACGCGATCCACCATCAGTCCAGAGATGACGCGATGGTCGGCAGAGCGGTGCTTCAATCAGTTATTCCTTGACTCCTACCCTCCTCCAATGGTAAGCTTGTGAGTCACCTAATGTGGAATGGACGTGAACAAGCACTCGAAGAAGAAAAGACGGTTACTTACCTTCTGTAACTGTTGTTCTTCGAGATGTGTTGTTCACGTCCATTACACTTCCCACCCTCCTTCCCCTCTGTCGGAGTCACCGGCAAGAAGGAACTGAGGGAGGGTCGGGCCGGCAGGGATATATATACGCTAGGGCGGGGCGCCGCTCTGGCGGGAAGGGAGACCCTGCGGGCCCGACGGGAGCCGCTGAGGGAAAAGTTTCCGACGTTCGTGCACGCGGCGCGCGCACACCTAATGTGGAATGGACGTGAACAACACATCTCGAAGAACAACAGTTACAGAAGGTAAGTAACCGTCTTTTACTTTCTTGTAACTGAGGTTCTTCAAGATGGACTGAGCATGTTCAATCTCTTGGGATATGTACTGACTGGTGCAGCTGAACGGTGGAACCGCTGTAAACAGTGCACTGTAAGCAGTGCCTTAGTACTCGAGTGCCCCTTCCTGCCCCTCCCCTCAGAGTTCCAGCACATTCAGAGGGTGTGTCAGTACCGCCTCAGTTCCTTCCACCACTAATGCGGAGCCTTGCTTAATTAGGACTCTGCAGAAGTGGGGAAGGCAGGTTGGGAGCGTGAATATGCAGTCAATCTCGAAGTAACCTTCTTCTTTGAGTGTCCTCTGCATATTTCCACTCTTGCAATAGTTTGGTCAACCACATACTGACATGGTACCGTAATTAAACAGATACTGGAGAACAGCCCTGCCAAACTGTGCATTAGACCTAGTAGCTGTGTCTAATGCATAATCTTTAGTAAAAGTATGTATCCAGGGCTGTCCTTAGGCATATGCAGCATACGCAGCTGTGTAGGGCACCCGAAAATTTGGGGCACCATCCTCACTGGCTGTGGTGCGGACTCCTCTCCTCTCCGGCCCTCCCCTGCACTGGGCCAGCAGGCTTCTCCCCGACCAGACGCCCTGGCCCCTCCCCTCCACCCACTCACTCCTCAGGCGGCTGGTTAAGGGCTCCAGCTCGGGCGGGGCCTCACAGGGCCAGGAATGAAAATTTGCATGTGAGTGAGCAGGGGGGAGCCGGACAAGGCTGGGAACAGAGCCGGGAGGATACCCGGAGGCTGGGAAGAGAGGGGAGGAGCCGAGCTCGGGGGGTAGAGCTGGGCATGGGACTTCGGGGAGCGGGGGGGGGCAGAGGAGGAACTGAGCTGACGATGGCTTGGGGGAGCTGGGCTGGGAAGGGAAAAGAGAAGATGGGGTTATTTGTCTGGTTCAGTGAGCGAGCAGTGAACGTGCTAGGGCCTCCTGGGGAGCAGGATCGTGGCCCCAGGGGAGAGCAGCTGTTCCGAGCAGCCCCACACTGTACCTGCACCTCTCCCCTCTTCTGCCCACATGCTCTGCCCCGACAGCAACGCCCTGCAATCTCTCCTAGGTATGTCTACACTACCCGCCGGATCAGTGGGCAGCGATCGATCCAGCGGAGGTCAATTTATCGCATCTAGTCTAGATGTGATAAATCGACCCCCGAGCGCTCTCCCGTCGACTCCTGTACTCCACCGCCGCAAAAGGCGCAGGTGGAGTCGACGGGGGAGCGGTAGCAGTCGACTCACCACGGTGAAGACACCACGGTAAGTCAATCTAAGTACGTCGACTTCAGCTACATTATTCACGTAGCTGAAGTTGCATAACTTAGATCGATCCCCTCCCTCCCCCCAGTGTAGACCAGGCCCTAGTCTCCTTTTCACTTCACCGCCCTCTCCTCTGAAGTTTAAGCCCAGATGCCGAGGATCCCTTTTGGACCGTCACCTTTTCCTCTCCTCCCTTCCCTAGCCGGGATCAGCAGTAGATGCGGGCTGGGAGGAGGGAGAGGCACGCACACAACCTGGCTGGGGAGGAGGGAAAGTTAAAGGAAAATAAAAGAAGGTGGCGTTTGCATTCACAATATTCTGGTCTCAACAGGAGGAAACTGACACTAAAACAAAAGGAGGAAGGGGATGTACCAGGAGCAGAAAAGCAGCAATCAGGGCTGCAGAATGCAAGGGAGGGAGTGACCTCTTAGCTGGGGAGGAAGATGGACTCACACTTGAAAAGACTGGAGTAGCTGAAAACTTTTATTTAGGGGAAAGGGACATGATTTTCTTTCTTGTGGAGCCAAGTATCTCCAGGGCTGTCTCTCAAGCTGGTACCATTTTGAATGAGGGAGAGTTCTAAACAGTGCAGAGTTGAGTGGGATTTTAAAGGTCCCTTCAAGAATGTAGCACCTTCTTCCTCACCTGTGGGAAAGACCTTTAAAAACTGCCTTAAATAATCCAAAACAAGAGCCACTGTTCAAATGAGACTTGGCTGGTTATGGGGCTCCAGCCTCACTGTTGAAATTGCATGCTTAGTTATACCCAGTTCAATCCCACTGAGCCATGTGTGGCAACCAGGAACGTAAATCAGGGCAGAAAAAAAGACTGATGCCTGAATATAATTCCTTTTCTTATTAAACTGCACATCCCAAGCACCCCTTTACTTTTCAGGATTTGAGGGAAATGCTCTATTTTAGGGAGAATGAAAGGCCATTTGGGAGTTGATGGCCCAGAGCGGTGGCAGGCAAGGGCCCTGATGAGGGCTGGACTCAGCCATTGGTAGCAGCTATTTCCTTTTTGTCATTCAAATGGATTTTGGGTCATGGCTGACATCCCAGCCATCATGTAAAATGCTCCCCTGTGGCCTTTTGACATGCACACAGAGGTATTTGACTGCCAAGTCCCTCTCCCAGCAGGGGAGGGGAGGGGAGGGGGAAGGCTGCAGGGTGATCTCCTGCAGCCAGTGGCCTATGCTTGCCACTGCTATGCTGGAGCCTCCACATTTATTTATTGACAAAATTTGCAGAATTTTAAAATATTGTGCACAGAATTTAATTTTTTGGTGCTGAATTCCCTCAGGAATATGGGGTGCTGGGCAGTTGGGGGGGCTGTGAGAGGGGCACTGGGCAGTGGGAGAGACTGTGGGGCGGAGATCGCTGGGCATAGGGATGTGGTGGTAGGGTGACCAGATGTCCCGATTTTATAGGGACAGTCCCGATTTTCGGGTCTTTTTCTTATATAGGCTCCTATTACCCCCCACCCCCGTCCCGATTTTTCACACTGGCAGTACGGTCACCCTATGTGGTGGAGATCTCTGGGTGAGGGGCCACTGGGCATGGGGGTTGCTGGGCATGGGGGGGTGGGGGGAACTGGGTAGGGGGGGCAGTGTGGCATGGCACTCTGGCAGCGCAGGGCTGGGATTGGGGGCGCAGGTGGGAGGGAAGTACAGGGGTTAGGAGTGAAGGCGGCACTGTGCAGAGGTTAGGGGTGAAGGCGGCACAATTAAACTGTTTTTAATAAAGTGCATGTGGCAAGTTTTCCAATACTGTAAGCTTATGTTTGTGTTGCTAAGAGCCAGCCGGGCATAGGGGCACCAGTTTAATAATACTGTGTAGGGCCCCATAAATCCTAAGGACGGCCCTGTATGTATCGAGCTCCATGTGGTTGTTTTAGATTTCAGTTAATGGAACATGTCCAAAGCATGCTGCTGAAGTCCCAACTGTCCTGGTAGAATGTGTTTTAATGCAAGAGGAGGATTGTTTGAAACATTCTTATATCTCTCTTCTATGCACTGTCTGACCCATCTCCGATAAAGTCTGAGCAGAAACAGCTTTTCCTTACAATTATCTGCATAGGAAACAAACAGTTCATGTGAGGTCTTGAATATTTCAGATCTATCTAAGTCAGGGATCTCAAACACACGGCCCGTGGGCCGCATGCTGCCCGCGGAGCTCTTCCCTGGGGCCCGCCAAGCTCCCCGCGCCCCCCTCCCTCCGAGTTATTTTATGTGGCAGCTAAGCTCCCTGCTCGCTGCTCCCCAATGTTTGGGGCTGGGTCTCTCCCCCGGCCCCGCCTGCCACCCCCACGTGTCTCCCCCGAGTGTCCCCCGGGCTCACTTGCTGCCCCTTCACCGCCCCCGAGCCTGCAGCTCATGCTGACTCCACTCCGCTCTGCTGGCTTCTGGCATCACCTGCTGCCGCAGGGTCCTAGTGCCCCCATCCACTATGGCCAGGGCAGGCTGCCCTTCCCCTGCCCTTCTGCCCTAGTCCTGAGCCTCTCCAATGCCCCAAACCCCTCATCCCCAGCCCCACAGCCCTCACACCTGCACCCCCTCCTATCCCCAAACTCCATCCCAGAGCCTGCACCCCCACCCCCTACCTCAGCCCGGAGCCTGCACACAGCGCCCAAACTACATCGAGTCTGCACCCCAGACTCCCTCCCCCACCCAAATTCCCTCCCAGAGCCTTAGGCAGGTGGGGGTGGAGTTTGGGGGGGACAGGTTCTGGGTACCACCAAAATTTCTACAAACCTGGAAGAGGCAGAGCAGGGGTGGAGTGGTGGTGCACCCAGTGCAGTGGGGGGCTTTAACAGAAGTAAATCTAACTAAGTGCGTGTTTTGTCCTTTGAGTGAGGTGCATTACTGTTGGTGGCACTTAGCACTTTGCAGGAGGGAGGGGGGAGGAGCAGGGAGCCGCACGCTCAGGGGAGGAGGTGGAGAAGAGGTGGGGCAGGGGCGGGGCCTCATGGAAGGGGTGAAGTGGGGGCGGGGCCAGGGGCAGCGAGGGGTGTGTGTGTCAGTGATGCGGCCCTCGGGCCAATGCACTAGTCCTCATGTGGCCCTCGTAGTCATTTGAGTTTGAGACCCCTGATCTAAGTAATAAGATAAAACTCTTTTAGTATCCAAACAATGTAGCTTTGATTCACTCTTGAGTATGAAGTTTTGGAAAGAATACTGGAAGGTTAAGTTGGTACATTGATTAACATGAAAACCAGAAATTACTATTGGTAAAAACTAAGGGTGCAGCGAGAGCACTATTTTGTATTTATAAAAGAATATAAATGGAGGATCTGCCAGTAAAGCATGCGGTTTGCTAATCCTTCTAGCTGATGTAATTGCTATAAGAAAAGCTGTTTTAACAGAAGGATGAAATAAAGAGCTAGTTAATAAAAGTTTGAATGGCAGAGACATGAGTTGTGTTAATACTACGTTTAAGTCTCACAGAGAAACTGGGTCCCTTACAGACAAGTAGCGGTTCAACAGACCTCTTAAAAACTTTTCTACAATATAATGAGAGAAAAAAGATTTCCCCTTTGAATAGGGTTTGCTGAGTCAGGAGCTGACTCGGTGCCTTGTCACTCAAATTCCCACCAGTATACATTAATTGGGACCTGATTAAAAGACAGGCAGTGGGCAGAAGTTGCCTATTAACTGAATGGAGATACAACTGAGGGGCTAACTGAGTAGAAGTAACCCCCCAGCAGCTGGTATTATATAAGCAGACAGGAAGGAAGTGCTAGGGAGGAGAGTAAGGAGCCTGAAGGAAGGGAAGAATTGACAGGACTGGTGGCTTCTACTACTGTATCCTTCCCCAGAAACATGTGGGGAAAGCTGGATACTGACAGTAAATATAGCTGTGGCCTGCTGAAGTGATATAATAAAGTGTGGTGGTTAAGAACACCTGGTGTTTTGGTGGTCAGTTACAGAGGCTGGAAAAGACTCTCATGGGACCCCATGACATCCTCCACAGGACTATGAAAAGCCTCCCTTGTAGCTATATGTGCTGTAAGGAATCAAACAGAATCTCTTATTCTTTAGAAACAGCAAGTACTCTAAAAACACTTGCATAGGAGTGGATACTGGATCAAAACCCTTATCTGATACCCACAGTAGAAATCGCCTCCATTTTTAATCAGTATTTTCTAGTAGATTGTTTTATAGAATTAATCATCTGAGAGTCCAACCACTCATGCCATAAGGTGCAGCGAATGAGAGTCTGGATGATACATTTGTTCCCCTTGTTATGATAGTAGATCTGTTGATACAAGTAAGCACTCGTGTGATGTTATATGATTAAAATATGACCATGTAGATCATTATTGGTACCAGTTATATAATCACAAAAAATCTTGTACAAAGTGTGTCAAGTAAGGTGTCACTGGAAAAGTTACGGTTTGCTGAATAGGATTATCCTATTTGTAGGCATGTATTGTTTTTTATCTGAAGTTATGAATATTGCTATGTACCTATATTTCAAATGTGTTTGCTCCTGTGGTATTACCCTGAGGGTAATTTGCATTCAGTCTGGCCAGTACATTGTGAAGGGACTATTCAATCTGAACGGCTCATCAAAGAACACTTAACTCACAATGGACTATAGAAGAGGCTTATCCACATCTGATGGACTTTCATGTGAATGTTTTAACTAGAGTATGGGTAATGGCCTCTGCTATAACTTAGCAAAGCATGCAAGGACATGTGACTAGAACATGCGACCCTAAACTCCATCTAGTTACCTGTATTCTTCCACAAACTGGGCTGAGGGCTTTGTTTGGAACAACGGGTTTCCCTCCACAGGACAGAAGCTATAAAAGGCCCTGGAAACATCTCCATTTTGCCTCTTTCCTGCTCTGATCTCTGGACTATGAACTTATATTAATGGGAGCATTCTAACCAAGGGACTGAGAACCTTCCAATTAATTGGGAGCAACCAGAGACTTAACCAGTTAACAGTTTGTGCCATCACTGCTTCAAGTCTGATCCAAGAACTCTTTGCAACATGAAAGCTCACCATCTCTACTATGAAACTGACCTCCAAACTGTATTCATGTCTGTATGTATAATGATCTTTTAACCAATTCTCTTTTCTTTTTTAATAAATTTCAGTTTAATAAGAATTGGCTGGAAATGTGTATTTGGGTAAGATCTGAAATATTCATTAACCTGGGAGGTAATGTGTCCAATCCTTTGGGATTGGTAGGACTTTTTTATATGATGAACAAGATTTTCAGTAATCCTTGTCATATTTGACTGGGTTATCTGGGTGGAAGCCCAAGGCTGGGTTGCTTTAAGGGAACTGTTTTAGCTCCTGGGTAACCAGTAAGGTATTATAGAAGCTGTTTTGTGGCTAGTTTGGTGGATCTAATTATTGGAATGAGCACCATCTTTGGGGATTGTCTGCCCCATTCCTTGCAGTTTGCCCTAATTAAGTAACAGCAGTGTGGCTCCCTGGGACCTCAGTCACAGCTTGAATTTCCCCTTGGAGAAGAGAAGCAAGTCCTGGGTACTCTTACTGCCTGTGCCATGCTGGAGCAACACTTTTGGCAGAGTCCTGCCTGATTTTCTTTACAGCCTTCAATATTAACAGAAAAAGTAGGAAAGCATAGATCAAATCTATTCCCCAATTGAGGAGAAACACATCTGTCAAGAACTGAGCATCTCCCCTATTCTCAAAAAATGTTTGCATTTGTGCACTGGGCATAAAGGAAAAAGTATTTGGAGAACATCTAGCATCGGTGGATGCTACCACAAATCAATGAGCTCAGCAGAATGCATTATCTGATTGTTCCTTGATTTATTTAAAGATCACAATTATTTCTCTGAAATAAAGCCTTCATGGATTTTAATACAGGCTATTTGATTAATTAGTAATTGTGTATCATAGGTATGGCGTAATTATTATAGCTGGAAAATCAGAGTGGTCAACACACTACACTGCAAAGTTTCTCTGCAGGAAATCTTTATGGCACACTGTTCCTTTCAGGCAAGATAATGTGCCTGTAAATTTCATCAGAGAGAAAAAACATCACTTCATCAGCAGTACCAGAATATAACAAACAGCGCAACTACAGAGAGTGACTGTCAAATAACTTTAACACCATGTAGAGACTTTACCAAGAAGAAAAAAATGCAAGAAAATTAAAATATAGTTTCACAGGAAGTGAGTGCAACCAGTACCACTCATGCTATGGACTCATCTACACTTGAAATGCTACAATGGCACTGTAGAGATTCAATGTGGATACTACCTATGCCAACAGGAGGGGTTCTCCGATAAGTGTAGGTTATTCACCTCCCTGACAGGCAGTAGCTAGGTTGATGGAAGAATTTTTTCCGTCAACCTAGCGCTATCTACACGGGGACATAGGTCTGCTTAACTACATCACTCAGGGGTGTGGATTTTTCACACCCGAGTGACATAGATGAGTCTATCTAACTTTTTAGTTTAGACCAGACACAGTTTGGATGTGCAGGACTCTGCATCACTCCCCATATGCTCTCCAATCTGTACTGAAAACACCTAGAGTTGCCCAGCAGAAGGGCAGGCTCAGCTACCTTGTTGAGAAATGGTTGGTTGGATTCTTTGGCACAGCTCCACACAGGGATGTAGATGCTGAAATGCTGAATATCATGTCACTGCACCTAACTTTTAGCAACTAGAAAAATCACACAAACTCACTATGAGCCACAAAGACTTGAGTTAGAGACCTAGGTCCCTATACAATGAATGGGGAACAACAGGAACCTTCAAATATGATTCACAAAGCCAGCATGGCCGGTCCAGAGGCATCTAAGCTAGCTAATGGGAGATGCCAACAAGAGGGTTATGTTCTAAGCCCTGCCCCTCTCGAAGATATGCTCCTACGATCAGGCTACAGGGAGGCACCTAACTCTGTTTAGCAATCCATGAATGGGAACCCATCTCCTGGAGTCAGGTGGCTTAGGCACCTAAGTAATTTCTTGCAGGAATGAGTTAGGTGCCTGTCTCATTCTACACAAAATGGCCAAAAGGAGGAAGTGCCCACCCCCTTTTAACCCACGGGTTAGCTCACTTACCTGGGATGTGGAACACACAGGTTCAATTCCCCGTCTCTGACAGAGGGGAGACTGCTGATGAAATCCTCTCAAGAGAGTGCTCGAACCACTGATATATGGGACATTCTGAGGTGGGGCTCCCTCAGTCTTTCCTGTTGAAGCCATTCCATGGTGAATAAATAATGAGTAGTTGGAGCAGGTGGACTGGATTAGTCATTCTGTGTCAGTGACTATTTAAGTATTTATCCACAGTGGATCGGACATTGGGCCAATGAAAGAAAGAATATGACTCTGTATCCAACGGTTAGGGTACCACCTGGGAAATGGGAGACCCTGGGTCCAACACCCTGCTCCAATCACTTTGGTTCAAGTGAGAGTTTTGTTGATCACAGTGGATCCAAAACTGGGACTTAAGTGTCTAAACCTGAAACTTAGGCACCTAAGTACTTTTGTAGATCTGGACCTCTGCCTCTTTGAGTGGCAATGGCTGTTCATCTAATCCGTGTGATCACATGCATCACTCACAAATTAGCCAATTTGTCCAATTAACTTTGCTTGAGCCAGCCTGTCCTTCCATTAGGGATGCATGTTTTTTTATTCAGTTTTTTAATCCACAATTTATATCATGTTTTTATTGCAGACTAGGAACTCCTTTTGCAGCAGCATAGGGCAACAAGCCACAGGAACCAATTATGGCATCACTTAGAATCATAGAATATCAGGGTTGGAAGGGACCTCAGGAGGTTATCTAGTCCAACCCCCTGCTCAAAGCAGGACCAATCCCCAACTAAATCATCCCAGCCAGGGCTTTGTCAAACCTGACCTTAAAAACCTCTAAGGAAGGAGATTCCACCACCTAAGGAAGGAGTTTCCACCCTAGGTAATCCATTCCAGTGCTTCACCACCCTCCTAGTGAAAAAGTTTTTCCTAATATCCAACCTAAACCTCCCCCACTGCAACTGAGACCATTACTCCTTGTTCTGTCATCTGATACCATTAAGAACAGTCTAGATCCATCCTCTTTGGAACCCCCTTTCAGGTAGTTGAAAGCAGCTATCAAATCCCCCCTCATTCTTCTCTTCTGCAGACTAAACAATCCCAGTTCCCTCAGCCTCTCCTCATAAGTCATGTGCTCCAGCCCCCTAATCATTTTTGTTGCCCTCCTCTGGACTCTTTCCAATTTTTCCACATCCTTCTTGTAGAGTGGGGCCCAAAACTGGACACAGTACTCCAGATGAGGCCTCACCAATGTCGAATAGTGGGGAATGATCACGTCCCTTGATCTGCTGGCAATGCCCCTACCTATACAGCCCAAAATGCCGTTAGTCTTCTTGGCAACAAGGGCACACTGTCGACTCATATCCAGCTTCTTATGCACTGTAACCCCATGGTCCTTCTCTGCAGAACTGCTGCCTAGCCATTCGGTCCCTAGTCTGTAGCAGTGAATGGGATTCTTCCGTCCTAAGTGCAGGACTCTGCACTTGTCCTTGTTGAACCTCATCAGATTTCTTTTGGCTCATTCCTCTAATTTGTCTAGGTCCCTCTATATCCTATCCCTACCCTCCAGCGTATCTACCACTCCTCCCAGTTTAGTGTCATCTGCAAACTTGCTGAGGGTGCAGTCCACGCCATCCTCCAGATCATTAATGAAGATATTGAACAAAACCGGCCCCAGGACCGACTCTTGGGACACTCCGCTTGATACCGGCTGCCAACTAGACATGGAGCCATTGATCACTACCTGTTGAGCCCGACAATCTATCCAGCTTTCTATCCACCTTATAGTCCATTCATCCAGCCCATACTTCTTTAACTTGCTGGCAAGAATACTGTGGGAGACCCTATCAAAAGCTTTGCTAAAGTCAAGGAATAACACATCCACTGCTTTCCCCTCATCCATAGAGCCAGTTATCTTGTCATAGAAGGCAATTAGGTTCGTCAGGCATGACTTGCCCTTGGTGAATCCATGCTGACTGTTCCTGATCACTTTCCTCTCCTCTAAGTGCTTCAGAATTGATTCCTTGAGGACCTGCTCCATAATTTTTCCAGGGACTGAGGTGAGGCTGACTGGCCTGTAGTTCCCCGGATCCTCCTTCTTCCCTTTTTTAAAGATGGGCACTACATTAGGCTTTTTCCAGTCATCCGGGACTTCAAGAAGTCATAATAAAAACATATATAAAAACATATTGTGATTTCTATGAGCAATTTCTATAGAAATGGTGGATAGCACCAAATTAAATAGCTGAAGTATTTACATGTCTTGGCTATCTTGAGAGAGGAGAAGTATATAAGGATACTTTCTAGAAGTAGTATCTAGCCAACTATCCGCAATACCCCCATAATCAAGAACCTTCTACAGCCATAAGAAATTATATGTACGGTGTCCAGTATCCCACAAAATCATATATAAAAGAATTTTTCTGCATGTTGAACAGAGCAGCCATTGTTTAGCAGGAAAGAAAATAGATGAACTGGTATTCAAAAGCACCCTACTATTCACACCTGTCCTAAGTTTTTGATTTCCTTTCTTGCTGAGCAGTGGTCATAGCATCTGCTTTGAACAGATATAGGTTTCCAAAAGTTCTTAAGCAAATTCTAAACTGTGCCACTTTCCTCTAGCTAGCCATATTACACCTCTGGTGCATTTTGTCATGTATAATTAAAGCCATTGTTCCAACAGCAATCAAGGACATACAAAGATGGACAGAAAATGGTCCATAAGACATTATGTATGTGTCATCCATGAATAGTATAGAAATGATCCCATATATGTATACAAATAAATTAATTATAGGTGAGATTTTTCACCCTCTCTAGCTCCTTTACGCTGGATAAAAGGGCTGGAGTTGCATAAAGGGGCTCTAAAACCTCCTGATCCAGCCAAGGGCGAATTAATTACTCCAACACAAGAACTGACTACAGCCACAGGCTGCCTTCAAAGGACCCCCTTGCAAGCCCTAACATATACACTGTGTACTGAGATGTGGCTCAAGATGGAAGGCATGTTAGGGGTGGGGCCAGTGCTGCTACCAATAGGGCAGTCCCAGAGCTGTCTATATAAAACCAGGGGCTTGGTCACCAAAGATTTGGGACGATGCAAAAGTGGCTTAAACCCACCTTAGCACCCACTCCCCTGGGCTGTGAGTTCTGTGTGCTATGCCTCTTAGGTATGTCTATACTGAAGCTGGAAGCATACTTCCCAGCTCAGAGACAGACACACACTAGGTCTGCTTCAGCTAGTGCACTAAAAACAGCAGTGTAGTTGGAGGAAGCTCAGGCAGTGGCTTGGGCTAGCAGCCTGAGTATGTACCCAATGGGTGAGGGCAGGTTTGTACTCAGACACCTAGCCTGAGCCACTGTCAGTGCTAACCCCATCTACTCTTCTATTTTTTATCATGCTAGCACAAGAAGAGCTAACACATCTGTCTACCTGAGCTGGGAAGCATACTCACAGCTACAGTGTAGATGTACCCTGAGAAGAGCAGCACAATCTTACTCTATGTATCTTGAAATGCTATGGGGAGCACCTTTGACTTTGTGATAGGTTGGTTTTAATCTGTCCTCAATTCAAACTTGATATAGAGCAGAATTAATTATCAGAATTATATAAACCCATTACTGTATCTTTAAAAACAAACAGACCTTGTAAACACTGTGGGCAGGTGAGGGCATTGCACAGATGTAGTTATACTGATGTAGGTGCACCAGTGCAAACCCCTCACATAAACACACCATGCCAGTGTAAACCATGACTTGCAGTGGTGCCGCTGACCCAAGCATAGGTAAGGCCTCAGCTTCACGTTGACATTTCCAACCAAAACCAAAACTTGCAAAATGAGACAAAGTGCAGATAGTCCTTGGAGGGGGTGAAAAAGGTAAAAAGATGCAAAGGTGGACTGGGAAACAACTCTTATGTACCTTCAAGGAACATTTTCAATTATGGAATTTGTACAAAAAAAGAGGATCCTAAATTGTTTGTTAACATGAAAATTACAGTGATGAATGACTTTGATAAAAGCATGTGAAGCAGACTAGTACGGCCCTTTGCAAAAACACGTGGGGATGCTGGTAAATTAATAAGCTAGGAACGTCAAAGAAACATGAAAAGTATAACAGTGCTATAAGCTGGATCAGAGGGTAGAGGGATAACAAACTGAAAGGTGTGTCTTTTATATGCTTAGTGCAAAAAGAATCAGGGAAGAAAAGGATTCAAATTTAAACTGATAAAAGGAAATACCTTTTTTGCATAATCTATAATTAACCTATGGAATTCATTGCCACAATATATCATTGTAGCCAGTATCTTAGGATTCAAAAGATTAGATATGTACATGAATAATACTAAAAACAAAACAAAAAATGAACAACTTTTGGAAAAGATATAACCACTCATGCTTCAGGGCTCTTTAACTACTGGGTGTTAGAAAACACAGGAAAGTTATGGAATTACTGCCTACTGAAGGGTTTCTTACACCTTTCTCTGAACTATCTGGTACTAGCCACCGTTACAGACAGAACTGGACTAGATGGACCACTGGTCTAATCCAAATCCAATATGGGATTTCCTATATTCCTATAACCAGCTGGGGGAAACAGAATATATTCTCTAGAAACATAAGGCTTTTGTTTCTTTACTGCAGCTAGCCCTCCTGTACCTATCTAGTTGAGCTCTTATAGTTTATGACTAGATATTTTATACAAACCATTTATTTTGTTTTAATCTGAACGTGCTATTCCTAATAAATTCTATTTTTTAAGTAGACCATTTGAGTCTTAGGTTGCTTTGAGGTAAGGTCACTGCAGTCAGGAGAGGTGGAAGCAGCCGAAAAGTGTGTGTGGGGGGGGGGAAATTGCCCAAACAGTGGCCCCACCCCCCAGTCCCATGCCACCTCTTCCCTGAGGCCCTGCCCCTTGCTCGCTCCTCTCCAACCCCTGCCCCAGTCACTCACCCTTACAACCTGTAAAAAGTGGGAGGGCCATGGCTCCTGGTCTCCCCTGTTCTGGTGCCCCTGACTGCAGTATGTGTTGTTAGGACCACTTATGAGAGGCAGTTGGGAAGAAAACAGTCCCTTGTCTTGACCACTCCGTTAACTCAACCTTCACCAAGAAATGAACCCAATATCAGATGCAGACAGTAGGAACATGGGAAAGCCAGCTGACCATGAGGAATAGGAGGATGGAAGACAAGACTCCTCTGAATCCCTTGTCTTGATCAGAGCAGGGAACAAAATTAGTATTTTGGCCTCAACAGAAAACTAAAACTGGGCCTCATCCAAAAGCTGGCAGTCTGTGCTCAGGAAAGTCCTGGGAAAAGAAAAGGAGTGGTATTACAAGACAGAACTTAAGTGCATTAGCATACTTTTGTTGAGTATATTGATAACACAGCACTTGCCTACATTATGTCTGGATTTAGATCATTCATGTGTGCTGATAGAGATTTGATTATACTGAAAAATACAAAAACCAGATGTACACACAAAGTATGGTACAGATGTACTACCCCATTCTGCCTTCCCTTTGTAATTTCTATTGTTGCCATAAATTAAAGAAAAAAGAAAAAAGATTAAAACTTCAGGTCAGATCTCCAAGGTAGTCTGATTTTTAGCCTGACTATATTTGAGGTGGTTTTTTTTGGTGAGCTATATTTCATTTGCCTCTTTTATTCTTTACCTTATAAGGTCAAGCATAAAATCCACCTATCCTTTTGGTTGAGAAAGGCTATAAGAGAATTCCCTCAGGAGAGCGTTAACAGTACCCTTGGAATAGCTCAACAGTGTCATTCAAGTCATGTACGGTGCTCCCCTCCCACATAAAGGAGAAAGATCCAGATCCTCAATGGTACTTAAGCCCCTAACTCCCACTGATTTCAATGGGAGTTAGGCACTTAACTACCTTTGAGGATCTGGGCCTAAGTCACCAAATTCAGATCCCAACTTGCATTTCCTGCATAACAGTGCACCGAGTTATCATAAATCCACTGTGATGGTCAAAATTGTAGTTTAATTGAAAAATCTTCAACTACTATTTTAAAGTCTACAAAAAAATTGATTGGATTTTAAAAGAAGAAAAAAAAAACCACCTCCTAATAATGAAGTAATTTTAATACTGTTAATAAGATTCTGAAGTTATGAAATAGTCATTACAATTCTTTAGGAGTAACAATTTCTATTCACCAGTAAGTGTGCCATATACAAACACTGTGACTCCAATAGCTTAGGAGTTAGGCAATCAGCAATTCATAAACCCCCCTTCAATAGATGTTATTTATTTTTACAAAGAAACAAATCTGTTTTGTACTAGGAAGTCAACTGGCAGATGGTCTTTATAGAAATAAACAGGGACAGACTCCATTTGTGTGAATAAATTTCTATTATCCAAAATTTGTAAATTTTAATCTTATAAGATTGCTAAACAGTAATACCATCTTTCCCTAAGATAGAGATAACTGACAAGGAACATTTGTTTGGGTGGAGAGCCAAATGTTATGTTTTTGTCTGCCTCTCTTCCTTGTACTATAGCTGTTGTGTCATGAAAACCCTGGATGCTTGATAACACTCTGCATAATAGCAAATGAAAATATATGCCAAGACTCCAGGATCATTGCCTAGAGCAATCCATCATCAAAGAATACTAATAAGCCATCAAATGTCATTTTTCCTATTGCTGATGTATAATGAAATGCAGTTTGCTTTTAACTCAGTGAAAATACATTCCTTATCCACTAGTAACTTTTCTCGTCACTCTATTCTATTCATGTTTTTATACTACCCTCATCACTGTAGTATCTGAATGCCTTCCAGAAATGTAATACCTGTAACTTTGTTAATGCACATTTAAGGATGAGAATGTGTTCTACCTACAAAAATCTAAACTTACTACAGTGTGGTAGTTGATAATTTAAACACTAAAAAGGCAAGGAATTCTCAATTAAGATTTCCACACCTAGGACAAGTTCAATAATACCAGGAACACACTGTAAAGCTCTTCAATTTCATACCCTCCCCAGATTCCTATACTATGCTAGGGCTTGCATTATCCCTTCTTATAGAAAGGGCAGAACCAGGCTTCCCATAGAGGTTGCCAGCTCTTCTCAAAAGACACTTGCAAATATTATATTATTTTATTCCAGGTTTCTGCTGTAACATCTGTTAGTTGATGCCAGAGGAGCTTGGAAACGGCTTCTAGATATGTAACATTCATAAATGCCTAACACAGACTGTGATCTCTGCTATCCCCAATTCACACATAGGAGATAACTCTTTGGGTGAAATTCTGGCCCTACTGAAGTTAATGGGAGTGTTATTTACTTCAATAGGATCATAATTTCACCATTACTTCTTATATGATGCTTTAAATATTCACACTGCTGTTCAAACATTAATTAAGCAATTGAAAATTTAATGACAATTTCTCAAACTCAATAAAACCTGGCCTGTGCCCTTGTTCTCATGAAGAACGCCATGACAGAACAAGCAGTTTCTTGAGGTGAGAAAAGTATTGAGTTTCCACAACCCTTTAACTCAAAAATAGTTTGTTCAATTATCCCCAATTATGCTCCTTTAAAACTTATATATGGAAATACTATAAATATTTGGTGACTCCATATTCATGCAAAGGCAAACACTAATAATTATAACTGCAATCCAGCACAATTTGTTTTATATAATCCGTTTGAATGGCATTTTGTGATAGCATACACTGCATCTATAGTTTGTACATAATTCAAAATACAAAAATATGTATATAAACAAAATAAGGTAGAGAAAATTATTTATTGATACAAATAAAATGGCTCAGCCTAATGACAGAAGTTTTTGGTGCTACATAGGAGACCTAGATTTATTTTTCTGTTCCAGTTTCCCCCTCTTTTTCCATTGTTACTGTATAGCACCTGCCTGATGTTAATCTAGAGCAGTTATAACAACATTTGAAAACGTTTCCTATTTTCTTGTCTCAAAATAGTATTTTATGACCCTTCTTGTTTATTTACAAAAGGTGTGTATTGTATTATGGTTAAGCAATGTTGCCAACTCTTGTGACTGCATCACAGGTCTCACAATATTTGTTGCTTTTTCAAAACCCCCAACTCCTCAATTGGTGTGACTGAACAGCTCAGCTTTCATTTTGAAAAAAGGCAAGTCTGTAGCTTTTGTGGTTATGGCAACAAGCTTGAATTCCTAAACACTTCTAACACCATATGACAAATAAAAAGAACCCCAAAGATGTTATTTTTAAAAACCCTCATGATTTTAAAGCCGATTTTGTGATATTTGAACATTTAGGGTTGACAATACTGCATACTGACCTCACGCAATGCCCAAAATATTCGACTGGCTGGCAGATCACTCTCCCCCACATTTTGGGATGAGTGGCTCCCTTAATACCAATTGGGGCACCAAACCCTGGATCTGGGTGCTATGAACCAGCCCTGGATATTATTTAATGTCCCACCAAATATGTCATTTAAAGGACCCCTAAACCTCACAATGGCGCCAACTCTCTCTGCCTCCCCCCCCCCCCCCTCCGGCAGCCCAGACTGTCCCTGCACTCAGGAAAGCCTGCTTTTATTTATGCACTGACCCACTGCACCCCCGCAGCCAAGGCCGGGGAGCCCTTTCATCATCAGCGGGTCGGTTTTGGAAGACAGGAGCCAGCGGGCCTGGCCAGGGAGAGGCAGCGCGCTGTGTGCGGGCGGCAGGGGCTGTTACAGGCAAGCTGCAGTGACTCCTCCTAGAGGCGGTATGTGGAGAAGAAGGAGCCCCCCCTCTCCGTCCCTCTCCAGAGCTGCCGCCGCCATTGAAACATACAATACAAGAGAAAGCTAGCGGCAGGCGAGAGCAGCCCAGGGGAGTCAGCGGCAGCAGGAGCCCCCCGAGGCGGGGAAGGCGGCGGCGACCTCCGGGCAGGTGAGGAGAGAGGCCCGGCGGGTGCGGAGCATTGGGGGGGCAGGGCGAGGAAAGCGAACGATCGGACGCTCCGTCTGCCCAGGCTCTCCACCCGCGGCTGAGGCAGGGCGGCTGCCCCAACCCGCTAGCCCGGGGTGAAGGAATCCTCCGAGGGATGGGGGCGGGCCGGCGCTAGGCGCGGGCTGACCCCAGGGAAAGGCCTGGCCGGGGGCACGGAGGGCCGAGGCGGGTCCCAGCTGTGGGAGGTCTGGGCGCAGGGTGGTGACCGGACCCCGGGGATGCGGAGCCGGTGCTCTATAGGCTGCGCTGTGCGGCGCCAGGAGCGATTCCCAGCGGCTCGGTCCGGAGGGGGTGTGCGCTCTCTCTCCCTCCCTGTGTGACTCTCCCCGGGGGAGTGGGGCGAGGCGAGGGCACTCCCCCTCCGCTTCCCTTTCCGGGACGCCCTTTCGGTCGGAGCCCGGTTAATGGCAGCCTCCATCGAGCTAAGCCTACAGGCCCCCCGGAGCCGTGCTTTGGGGGCGGGGCTGGCAGCCGACCGGCACCTGAGACTCGATCTTTGGGGTTTGCGCGGGAAGATCCCTTCCCTCCGGCGGGCGCGCGCCCTTTAACAGCCCCCTCTCCTCTGGCGCGCGCACGCCCCAGTGGGTCGCTTGTATAGCCCCGAGCCGTTCGGAGCGCGCCTCGTACCCAGGGCCCCCTTATGCCCTAGTCGGCGCGCGACTTTCACCACCCACGTCAGAGAAGATGTCCTTCGGATGTCCGAGTCTCTAGCCCTTCGGCCAATCACTTCACGCCCCCCTAGTTCTCCCGCGGTGCGCGCCGGTGCTTTAATCTCTGGCTCGGCCAATGAGCGCGCGCACCATGCGTTGGGGGGCGGGTCTGTTGTCTGGCGAAGAGCGCAGACAGCCGAGTCGCGCAGGAGGTGCCGGGGAAGGGGCCTTGGCAGTTTGCATTTGAAAAAAAAGGCGGGTTCAGATTTGACAAAAGGCTGCTGTTGGACTAGAAGCCCGGCCCCTTAAATAGACAAGCGTCGCACAGGCTACCGCGGGGAAAACAAAACAATCGCAGCCCGACACTGCTGCGGGGAGACGGCAGAGCCTGTTCTCGTTCGCTGGGCTAGAGCGCCGCCCGCCCCGCACCACTGGGTCCCCGCCTGCGCTGAGCTCGGACCCTGCGGGGGCTGAGCGCGGGGTAGCTAACGGAAACATGTCTTGTGCACAGGCACGTTCGGAGCCGCCCGCCCTGGGCTGCCCTTTCCACCGGGGCAGCGTGTGGGGCGCCCGCGTGGGCTGAAAATGACCCCCCCTCCCCTTAGTACAGACTCAGTTTCCCTTTGTGGCAGAGCTGCGGCGGCTGCTCTCTCTTGGCTAATGTCTATATTAGCATGTCACGTGCCATTAGGCACGCTGGTGCTGCAAACTGCTGCCAGCCTCCTACAAACTCACCTGGGGAAAGGGGGCTGCTGATAATCAGGGGGCTGCTGATTATCTACCCTCTGGTCAGCCATATTCATCAACTCCTGTACCTCTTCTACAACTCTTCAACTCCCACATTTCACTTCATCTCCATCATTGGGGTCAGAAATTTGCCTGCCACCAACTTCAAAACATCTCAAACATTCACAGTTATCTCAGTTACTCTTGTGCTGAAGCTCCTACTAACTCCATATTTTCTTATGATTACTCTCATTTTTGGCCAGTGGCCTTCCTTTAGGGCCTGTTTAAAGGGATACTGTTAACTTTAAATCCAGAGACAAGGTGGGTGAGGTAATATCTTTTATTGGACGAACTTCTGTCCAATAAAAACACCCCCCGCCACCTGACGGACATAAGTTTCACCGCCAAAAGTGCTGGTGTCGACAGCTCTATGTTGGCAAGAGAGGCTCTCCTGCTGACATAGCTAACATCGCTTATTGGGGGTGGTTTAATTATGCTGGCAGGAGAGCTCTCTCCACTGCAAGGTCCGTAGTGTAGACAGCCGGAGACAAGCTTTTGATCATACGCAGGTCTGTGAAATGTACTGCACATAACTGCACATATTTCAAGGGACTATTCAGGGTGAAGTGTCCTGTTCAAGGTGATTCACCCTGAATAGTCCCTTGAAATGTGTAGTAACTACTTAAGCTAAACAATCTGTTCAGATCTTGTATTTAGCTGTGATACTGAGTATGTTTCCCAAACCTGAAGAAGAGCTCTGTGTATGCTTAGAAGCTTGTTTGTCTTACCAACAGAAGTTGGTCCAATAAAAGATATTACCTTACCCACCTTTCCTTTCTAATATCCTGGGATTGACACAGCTAAAACACGGCACACAACTTGAAATCCAGTTAGTTTTAAAATTTGAGTTAGAAATAATTGCAGTTACTATATCTGCCTCTGTATACCACTGCTGATTTGTGTGGATTTATAATCTTATTTGTTTATAAGTTTCTATCACTGTTGTTGCTGTGTGAAAAGCATACCTAAACAAAAAGGGGAAATAATTCAGTAATAGGATAAAAACAAACAATATATTACCAAGTACACAAATTAAGCAAAATGAAAACAATATTTTTGAATCACTTTTAGATATGGTAATCTTAGGTGTTATGTGAAGCAGTAGTAGGTAAACATTTTTTCAGACAAATAATGGTTTTAGTTGTCCTAGTTTTCCAAGCCCCCTTCCTGTACATGCAACAACTTTTTTTTCTTACTGGTGCCTATAAAAAGGAAAATAACTTCCCTTTCTGTTAAATTTTAACAGGTTTCTTGTCTGTTGTAGAGTCCACTACAAAATCCCGCCCCCCCCCCATTCAAGATACATTTTGAACTTGTCCCCTTCCCCACTTTAACCACTGGAATAAAAATTATAATAGGGGTGGCAGTAGCCACTACCAGTACATTTTAAATGGGACCAAATCTGGCAGGCAGCTTCTGAGCACACCTATTGAATTGAGTCCTGCATGTAAGTTAGGCAGATGAATGTCTATCTTCCCTGGGCCTGTAGATTGCTCTGGTGCTTAGGTGGAAGATAGGTGTCCTAAGGCCTAGAGTGAGGTAACATTGTGGATGCTCAAAGGCAGAAACTTAGGTGTCAAGGGAACTTTTACCCTGAAAAATATAGATACTGTGCAAGTTTAGGAGCCTACGGGTTTCAGCACAAATTTTGTAGACTGCAGTGTAGTCTAAGGCTATGTCTATACTACATACCTTACAGCAGCACAGCTGTACCGCTGCAGCTGCGCCACTGTAAAGGTCTTCCATATAGCCACTCCATGCCAACAGGAGAGAGCTCTCTCATCGGCATAATTAAACCACCCCCAACGAGTGGCGGTAGCTATGTCGGCATGAGAGCGTCTCCCACTGACAGCGCTGTCCACACTGGCACTTTGGTCAGTGAAACTTATGTCAGTCAGGGGTAAGAGTCCTATAAACTCAACTCATGCTGGCAAAACAGCTTGAGAAACAGAAACTCAGAGCTCACTTAAATTAGCATACTTTGATTGGGACTGGATGAAATAAAGGGAAGTCCTATTTCATAACTACTAAGTGTCAGAGGTGTAGCCGTGTTAGTCGGTATCCACAAAAACAACAAGGAGTCCGGTGGCATCTTAAAGACTAACAGATTTATTTGGGCATAAGCTTTCGTGGGTAAAAAACCCACTTCTTCAGATGCATGTTGTAATTTTCACTCCATGCATCTGAAGAAGTGGGTTTTTACCCACGAAAGCTTATGCCCAAATGAATCTGTTAGTCTTTAAGGTGCCACCGGACTCCTCGTTACTTTCATAACTGAAGCTTTGGTCCCACAAACATATGTGCACACGCATGCAAATCAGGTTGATTTGTTTTAGTGATCATGCTGTTGAGGGGTAACATCATTAGCTAGAGCCAGGCATGGTACATATGTTTAAGCTTTCTTTACTCCATTTGGCCAATGCACCTCAATCCTGACCTATTCTAACACCTCTTTCATGTTCAGGTTCTCACAAGGTTCTGTTAAGGTATCTCAGCCCTGACCTGAAGCTCATAAAAAAAAAAATCTTTAGAATAAGAAGGAAAGAGTGTTGTAATCCAACGGTTCCTTGACAGTTGGGAAACAGCAGTTGGGGAGAAGTGCAAGGAACAGTTGCACAGAAGTGTGTGACAGTTGTGGGACTATTAGGAAAAATAATGATCAGGTAAAGGGAGAGGATGGAAAATTAGACACAGTGAGGGACGAGGGAGTCAGGAAAATGATTTAATTGCACAATGAGAGAACATATATAATGTAATAATTTCTCTCATTACTTTGTAGTCGAGTACTTTTTCATATCCACAGCTCTACCAATGTGCTTTGATCTTTTAACACAGATGCTGAATGCAACCACAACATTTCTGATGGGCCAAATCCTCCTCCTATTGCAGTTTTGTCATTGACTTAGAAAGAAGCAGGATTTTGTCCTTCAAAAACAATGGAAGAGAGATTAATTTAGTGTGAGTTTGAGCTAGTTAGATACTTGATAGCCATTTGAATGACAATTATAAGAACTAAAAAGGATGTGTTAGTGAGATTATTCAATGTTATAAGATAAAGTGCTGAGTTTAAGACTGGCTTGTGACAAATTAAATAAATTTGGCAGTTTCATTTTGGTTTTTATTGCAGTATGCTATCTCATGTCCTCTTTTGGTCAACATAATTTGTAAAGTAGCTTATGTAATACTCCTTCCATCTTGTCGGAGAACTTGCTTTCATCATTATTTTGTAAGAAGCAAAAGTTTATTGAACAGTCACTGGGCCTGAAAACACAGAACAGTTACCAAGGGGAAATTCTGTTAAAATGTTGTGAAATAAAATTGCAAACCGTTGTGCAGCACTGCTAAAGTTCAGGATTGAGGTGCATTGGCACAGTTGTGTGGCAGTGTATGGCTGTTTCCTGAAGCCTGGCATAGTGTTTATCACAGTATTGCATCCATTACCATGATATCCCTAATGCAATTCATCCTTTGCTGCCAGAGTGTTAAATTCAGCCACAGAATTAAAAAGGGGGCAGGAGGGGGGGTGGGGGGAGAAATCAGCTAATGACATCATAAAATAGCATTGTTGTGGGGGTTTTTTATTTTTCATTCGGTAGTCCCACTACTGACATTTTAGAGCAAATATTTATCCAGTAATTAGATTTTAGATCAAATGGCAATTTTATTAGTTCCCATAATATAACAGCACTTGATTCAAAATTGGTAATTATTTAGGAATTCATAATGAGGTCACGTGTATCTTGAATTCTTAGTATGTCTATTAATAAAATAAATAATAAAACAAGGTTATTAGTTTATTCTCCCTTAGTTTTCGTTACTATACCTATTAATAAACACATTCAGAAAAGAAAATCAGCAGCATGGTGGATAAGGACAAACCGGGGGTATTTTAGACCACTGTTGATTGTCTGGTGTTTTTCTTTCTTAAATGTGGCATAAGTGTAGCTAGAATTCAATTTAGATTCTCAAAGAAAGTGTCCTTGATTTCCTGATGGCTGTTAAAGATGAGCAATTTAGAACATCTAGACTAGTATTGGACAGGTGGGCCTTTTCATATAGTCACTCTCTTGGAATAAACAGAAGAACTATACCTGGATTTCAGTGTTCTCAAATGGATTTTGAATGTGTCTTTGTGATGCAGTGATATCAAAGGCTGTTAAGATCCTGATCACAGAAGCACACTATATTATGTTGTTATTCACGGTTATAGTTTTGTCCTTCACTCCCAATCTGTCAGGGATTGCAAGAGCTGTTGAGGCAACAAGCTTAGCTCCTGCAATGAGTGAACAACACATGTCACAAAGCAGTGCCCTCGCCTCAATTCAAGAGGTCTGGGGTTTCACATGCAGCCCCCCTCAGCAAGTTTGGTCATGACAATGTAGGACCTTGAAATTACACATGTAAAATTGGAAAAGATCAGGTTGTCTGTGGCAACCCCCGTTTTAGGGCATAAAAACTGAAAGCAGGCTGAAAAATGTGGGTGTTAAAAAATAAAAAGATTTGAATGGAGTGGGAAGAGAGTTCTGTGTTGTGCCTTCATCATGCTCTGGAACTCAGAAATGCCCTTATCTACAGCCATAGAATAGATTTCCCACAGTGCCTCACTTCATGTCACCACAATCCTTTTCAACTTAACCTTTTCCTTTTTTCTTGTTCCTTTGCTGTGAATGCATATAAGAGAAATTCTGTACATATGTCTTCATCAGCAGAAGCATCAGGTGCTGCAGCCAAATTCTTCATATACTTCAGTAGAGTGGCACAGGCCTTACTGTGGAGTAACTGGGATCAGAATTAGGCATTAAGGTGGACAGCTATCTTTACAAAATTAAAATGTAGCAATTACTTGACTAATAGCTGAAGCTGTATCTGTAGCTAAAAGCCTTTTATACTGTTTAAGTAAAATGGCTGATTCCAGAGTCGTCATAACATTTACCTGGGAAACTTGTTTATTGTTTCCACAAAACAGGAAGAAGCGAGGAGGGAGCTAGTTTTTATTTTCTTTGCTCCTTAAGCCTAGCCTAGATTGTCTCTTCCCATGGAAAACTTCTGCAGGAGGAAGCCAGAGGGGCAGAAAAACTGGTAATCATTCCCTTTAGGGCAAGAGATGCGGGACCTCCTCCCAGCTCCATGGAGGTTGGCTCCTGTGGCTGCCCAGTAGCAGCTGTGAAGGCGACCCAGAGGAGGGTGTTAATACACCTCTGACCCATATAATTTGCCTCCCAGAGTTCCAGCTGAAAAAGCAGGAGCAGAACAAAGAGGGGTGGTTTTGTGGAGTACAGCCTGTTCCCTGTTTCTCCCTGTTTCTCCCAGCTCAGTTCTACCTCCTGAACTTAATGGACCTCCATTCACATAAGACACAGCAAGAAGGAGTGTTACAGAGGTGGCTCTCACTCTCTGCCACATGGAAAGGAGGAACGCCAAATATAGCCTTGGCAGAATTAGAGGGGTTTTTTTAAATATAATTTCAGTGGATAAAAATCGATGCTTATTTATAACTTATTTTTATCAATTTAAATTTTCACAATTGCTGGAAATTATGGGGGGGTAAGATAAAAATTATGAAGTGACAGTAGACGTTGAGATTCAAAAGGTTATAGCTGTATAACTGTTAAAAGACAAATTGTCAATATCACATGTCAAAATATACAAGATAAATATCCTTAAATGAAACTGTGTTCTCAGCAGCATATTTCTTACTTTGCCTATCTGTAAATTATGGATAGAAATATTTTTCATTGGTTTGCGTGTGTATGTTGAAATCAACGTTTGCCAACATTCACCGATAAACATCTAATCCTTCCAAATTTAACTATGTACACATTCACAAGGGATGATCCAGCTCCCTGTAGTTATTATAGGCAGAACCGACAGTGAACTACTGTGAACAGTGAACAGACAGTGAACTACAGGTAGTTCAGCTTGCCTAACACCCTGCTTTTGATTACTTATAACTGCCAAACTTAATCATTGGGGCTGCAATTTTCCATGCTGGTGTCTACCTCAGGGCATCGCTACACTTGCAGATGTAGAGCGCTTTGAGTTAAACCGGCCTTCGTAGAGCGCAGTAGGGAAAGCGCTGCAATCTGTCCACACTGATCGCTGCAAGCGCGCTGGCGTGGCCACATTAGCAGCTCTTGAAACAGCCACAGAGAGCAGTGCATTGTGGTAGCTATCCCAGCATGCAAGTGCTTTTCAAATGAGGGGGATGGGGTGGAGTGTGACAGGGAGTATGTTGTGTGTATGTGGGAGGAGAGAGAGTGGGTTTTTGGGGGGCTGAGAGCATGTCCGCATGCTGTCTTGTAAGTTCAGACAGCAACAGACCCCCTCCTTCTCCCCCCCCCCGCCTCTCTCTCTCACACACAGCATTCCACAGTGAATGGTTGCTTTGTCTCGGAGCAGATAAGCATGCCGGCTGTCAGAAATGGAGCTTTCAAAGGGCATATCCACATTCCTGCAGCGATTCCAAAACAATGACAAGAGTGGCCACTTGATTTAAGGGGATTATGGGACGTTTCCGGAAGCTGATCAGAGCGCAGTAATGCAACACCTTGTTCACACCGACGCCTGGGCGATTCAGCCAATGCGCACCAAGTGTTAATCTTCTCGCCGAGGTGGAGTACCAGGAGCGCTCTAGCCCTGGAGTCAGAGCGCTCTACGTGCCTTGCCAGTGTGGACAGGTAGTGAGCGAGGGCGCCCGGGGCTGCTTTAATGCGCTCTAACTTGCAAGTGTAGCCAAGCCCTCAGGCTAGGTTTTTAACAAATGGTTCAGCCATTTTAGAGAATGAGGTTGGGGAGAAATATGTTGCTTTGCCCATGTTAAAAAAATTCTTACAGCCTTTTAATTGAGAAACTCTAGTTCCTCCATGATTTGAGGTGTGACAGGAGGATTGCTATGGTGCCAGGAGACCTTTGAAAATCCACCCAACTTTGACCAAACCCTGCCTCATTTAGTGCACAAGGTAGATGGAGTTCAAGGAATGAATCAGGGTTGAGTAGTGAATTAGGCTGTTGTCTGTAGGACCCCTGACCACATTTGTTGTCATAGTGGGAAAGTGTTTAGTAAATGAGGCATGGAATTGCAAGAGGAGGAAGTATGGTTTCATGGTTAAGATAGTTGAATGCCACTTTTGAGAACTGGATTTTATCTGCATCTGCCAGAGTTCCAATGGAATGCTGGGCAGGTCACTAAAATCAAAATTTTCCACAGGTGGCCACTTGTGTGTTCCTCCCTATCTGAGTGCCCAACTTGATTGAGACATTGGGGGCCTCATTTGCAAAAATGTTGAGCTCTCACAACTGCAAATGAAGTTAATGCGAGCTATGCTTTGAACATCTGAAGTACTATAAAAATACCAACTACTCTGAAAAATCAGATTTTAAGCATCTAAATTTGGGCAGCAAAATTAGTGGACGTATTTGACAACATAGGCCTTAATCTCTCAGTTCCCCATCTATTAAATGGGAATAATGCCACCCCATCTGATATGTGTATTATAAAGAAATTCATTAATGTTTGTGAATCACTCAGATGCAATGATGAGTGCCATAAAAAAGCCCATACACAGGTTTTGAATGGTATACAGTAATTAAAGCATGTAGCCACACACTAAATGGTGAGGATAAAAAGAAATATTAATAGCTACCCATTCAATAAGCATTGCCTTTTTTTTTGTGTACTAATGAGATGGGGCCCTAAAGGAAAAAATAAATAAAAGTATGTGGCCATTTAATGCAAGATTGCATAAGAATGCATCCACATAAGGCAGCTGACTTAAGGTTGCATGGGCAACCTCACTTCTGGTATTCCCTAATTTTTGAGTGTTTTACCGTAACATTCTTTTAATGTAGTTTATTTATGTAGTTTTATTTACCGTAACAAACAGAACCAAATGAAACTTCATTAAATAATGATGAGTGCTACATGCCTATCTCCCACCATGGTATGCTGAAAATATTCCCCTCACTTTGTAAATTGATTTTAAGACATTTAGCAAGAATTAAATCCTTCCACTGCAGATGCATCATCACCTGCTATACACAACAAAGAGATGTTTACAGATATATTGAATAGCAGCAGTTTTTTTCTATATTATAATCAGTTAATGTGCATTCAATTTTCTTGTATTCCCCAAACTGCTCTTCCTGATCTATTTCTGTCTTAATATACAGTATGCAAAAGAACACAGATTATAGGATGAGTGCTCAGATTGTATGCTGTTTGATAAGTGATGCTTCTGCTTTAATATCTGTATTTATTGTGGCCAGATCAATGTCTCTGTGAGAAAGCACAAGCAAGTCTATATTGATACTGTTCTGTAGAAGTTTCTGCTATACTCACCATCAATCCATTTCTTTTCCCTTGCAGCTTTGTGTAGGTGCAAGTAAATAAAAACTTTCTGTCAGCAAATTGAAAGGAATATAGCAGCAAGATGTCTGCCCGAAGTGGGAAAAAGAAAATGTCCAAAATGTCACGCTCAAGCAGGGCAGGTGTTATTTTCCCTGTGGGGAGGATGATGCGCTACTTGAGGAAAGGAACATACAAGTACCGGATAGGTGTTGGAGCGCCAGTCTACATGGCAGCTGTCATAGAATACCTAGCAGGTAAATTAAGAGCCTCATTTTAGAAGTGCTGATCATGTACAGAGCCAAGTGAAGTCCATGGGCTATGCACACTGGCTGAGGGAGGGGGGGGGGGGGGGGGAGAACAAGCTCTAAAAGAGTATAGAATATACCAAAATGCATTTAATGGGATGAGGTGGATTCCTTCACATATTGGAGCAGCAGGGGCAGCGTGCTTGATCTCTATGTGGAAGGATCGTGTAACTGTTCTGCAATGATCTCTTTGCCTGATCTAAAAGTGTGATGGGCCATAAAGGGTGTTGCATTGAGTACTTTTTTCACAAAAGAGAGACCAATGTAGGACTTTGAGAGAGTTGGATGAGTATAACAGACAAGAAAAAAGGAGAATTCACGTTACTCTAATAGCATGTTCTAGTTAAATTAAACTACATTCTCTTTAACCGCATCTACCCTTACCAAAAAAAAGCCCACAAACAAAACCCAAAACAAAAAAACCAAAACTTGTTAAAGTGGCTGTGAAATGTGGTTGTGGTTCAGCTTTGTTATGAAACAGTTTCTGCTTGCTTACATGTCCAGAAAACAAACAAAAACCCAACCACCCCCCCTCTTTCCCCGCCCCCCCCACACACCTACCTTTAATGATGTTAGAGAATGTGTTTTAACTTTAGTAAATACCTAAGCTTTATGTGGTGCCATGAAATTGAACATAATGCACCAAGGATGGGGGTGGGGGAGGTGACACAGGTTGCTATTGCTGCACTAGGTTTTCCCCTATGAAGACATTCAAGTTCATATTCTTATTAAGATCTAGAAGAATTTAGCTTCAGTTTCACCATAATATAAATTTGTCCACATCACAAAATAGTCCCTTAGCATAATGTCATTGTACCTGTTGGGGGGAAGGTTCAGGTTGGAATTACAGGGATGTCACAGTTGAAGACTGAGGTGTATTAGGAGAACTGTGAGGAATCTGAGGCCTGGACTTGTTGAGTGTGCTGCAATTCACAATTACAGTTCCTTGCAAGAGCTGCATGGGGGAAACTTGCATGGAGCCTGCTTGCCCACGAAACAGCATATGTGTCTGTAGCAATTGCTATCTAGTCCCTTTTACACATATTTGATGCACCCTCCGTTATAACTCCTCTCCTTGTCAAAAAAATCATAAGGAATAAGTTTCCTTTTCAAATGCATAATACAGAAGGCTTATTTTGAGACATTGAAGAAATAAGCAAGTCTAGTTTTCAGGCTTTTGATTATGTATAACAGGAGGGAACAAAATGCTGGTGACACTTTCATATTCGCCATAAAGCAATTCTGGAATCAGAATTCACCTTTATCTAACACTGGTTTTGAAGTTAAAAGGAAAAATATTGTTTATATGGTACAAATACAGTTAAGTTTAAATAAAGCATTTCTGTTCACCTATGGCTCATCCAACTGCAAGAAATAATAAATCCAGAAAAATAAGTTAAGAATGAAATGCCACAGGAAAAAGATCCAACCTCCAGAGAAACAGACTCAAAGTCTGAAATGGTGGTTGTGCCTTCCTCTCTTTCATTTTCTAATATATTATCAATTAAGTTGTTCCAAAATCTCGAGTGTGCATTCGTAAATAAACCCATATTTACACTGTCCTATTTTATATATTAAAGAAACATTGTTTCCCTGACCATTGTAGGCGCCAAAATCCCTCTTAGAAGGATATGGTGAAGTTATGCTATACAAGGGCAGGGGCATGATTTGGGAAGACCTTGCAGAGCGTCCTTAACCCTCTGTGGCATGGAGCACAGCTCTAAGGGGATACTTGCATAGCTGAGAGGGAGATTGGGAAGAGTGAGGACAAGAGGATCCATTGTTACATGGATCCTCCAATCTCTCCTCCCTTCCTAGCAGCTGCCTTGGGCCTTCTGTCCAAATTTGGC
Source organism: Emys orbicularis (assembly GCF_028017835.1). Taxonomy (NCBI): domain Eukaryota; kingdom Metazoa; phylum Chordata; order Testudines; family Emydidae; genus Emys; species Emys orbicularis. The sequence continues at coordinate 44,237,015 of NC_088689.1, read as the reverse complement.
CAAGTTGTAAGCCTTTGAAAAAGCTGCAGTTTGCATATACTCAGTAGAAAGGTCTTTGATTTTTAACAGTTAAAATCCTTGTAGCGTGCTCCAGTCTCACAGCTCCTACATGTGACTGGACTGTGCATTCACCATGCCCACACTGGCCCTGAGCCTGCTACTGCCCAGGGCTACAGGGGCTCAGAAGGACTTTCCCTGTAATTACTGCTCCTGACCAGGGTGAAGCTGGGTACTGGAACTGAGAACAAGGAGCCTGTCTCTCCTGTGCTCACAATGATCCCTCTGCTGGTACCCAGGCTGTGTGGAGGAGGAAGTCATCTGAGCTGAATACAGAAGGGAGAAAAGCTGGACTGAAGGAAGGAGGGGGAAGAAGTACAGCAGAACCCTGTTTATCTGATCCAATTGGTACCAGAGCCAGATCAGATAATCAAAAATTCAGATAATCCAGAGAATGGGAAAGTGCGAGGCTGCAGCACCGTCTAGCAGCCACAGGAGAGATCGCCCACTTCTGGACCTATGTGCGCTGGTTGTTCAATTAATAAGGAGAACTGGATAATGGAAGGTCAGATAAACGGGTTCTACTGTATATTGGTACAAGCAATCTGGTGAGATTGGGACTGGAGGGGTGGGGAGAGATTGGGACTGGTTAGGATAGGAGACTAGGAGCCGGGGGAGTGAAGGCAGACTGGGAATAACTGGGCAAAAGATTGGGATTGGAAGTTGGGGGAAGGGAGGTTTGGACTGCTTGAGCTAGGAGATGAACTGGAAGTCATGGGAGGCAGTTTGGGACTAGGAGCCATTTGGCAGGGGAGGAAGGAGCATTGAGATTGGACAGAAGAAACTGGAACTGGCTGGACAAGGAGACTGGGGCTAGGAACTAATCAGGAAGAATGGGCAGGTAGGGGGGAGAGACAGATCTGACAAGGAGATGGAGTGTTGGGGGCAAAATAAGACTGGCTGGGCAGAGCTACTGGGACCAGGAGCCAGGGGGAGATTGGGATTGGATGAGGAGCCAATGTTTAAAAGAACATTATTAAAGTTGCAAAATCAAGCAATCAGAACTTAGGAAACACCAGAATGAAGGTTGCCTGTGCAAACTAAATGTTCCACAGATCCCCTGCCTCCTTCAGTGCACAGGATGAACCTGCACTGGGATGAATGTATATGTACAAGGGAGTCAGATTAAGGTCACACAGGCAGTCTTAATTTTAGCATCTAATTCTTGAGTGCTTGATTTTGCAACTTTAATAATGTTCTTTTAACATAGGTAGTGTTTAATAGTTCATATATTAAACAGCTGCTAATAGTTTTTTACATAACTCATTACTAATAATTCCAAACAACTTTTACAGCTTTAACATTCATATTTTGCTGCTTAGGGTTTATTTTGTACACTAAGAAGTAGTAAAAACGGGAGGACGGGTTTGCAGTATTGAAGACCTCTTTTCCTCCTGTGGAGTTAAACCTCCTGTCAGGGGGGCTGGAATAATGTTTATAGTGGGGTGCTGAGAGCCATTCAACGAAATAGTAAACCAGTATATGATGGAAACCACTTCAAGCCAGGAGGTGTGGCAGCACCCCTAGTTCCAGCACCTGTGCTTTCTGCTGTTGTCCCTGGATGATAAGCCAAGTAGTTTTCTATAGATTTCCAGTGAGTTTTCCTTGGAGATTTTTGTATTTATACCTCTTGCGGTTATTTTTTTTTCTATGAGAAAAAAGTACAACATCACCAATGAAGGACTGATGCAATTGTGACTTGAACCCCAGTTAACAAAATTTTAAAAAGCAAGAGAAGAGCGGGACATTGGACATTCTTAAAATGAATCAATGCTCCAATATTATTTTTATGCTTGCTTAATGCAAAAAGATGCCCAACCAAATAACTCCCGCCCCCCATTAATATACTAGTAGAGGTACAAGGAACCAAGGAACAGGTTCTTCCTGTTTTTCACTATATACAAGGTTAAATTTGAGAAGTTAATGAGTCCCACTGATTGAGTTGAACATCGTTTTAAAAAAATTGTAGCAAATAAAGAAAAAAATCACATCTGCCTGTGTGTTACATCTAGATAAATCACAAAAAAGGTAACTGAGGTGGTAGGTCACAGCTGAAACCTTATTGCAAATCTAGAGAAACTACTTTTCACATAAACTATGGCATGACCATCAATCCCTGAAATTTCTGGAAGGGATTCACAACAGTTCATGCAGTCAGAATCTGGGTAGCAAGTTACCTACTTGCATCCAAACCAAAACTCTTCCTTCTGTAAAATGAATCTTCACACAGCTTTGTCAGTGCCCCTCAATCTAGACCTGTAGCATTTCCTTTCTGTTCTATTCTACTGGCCTTCACCATAATTCTATCAATGCACCTCACTCCTTGCCAGCAGCACTTTTACTTGTCTAGTCCTAAGAATCCTCACCATCAAGATTCTCTACTAGATTTTTGTTTTTTCCGTTGGATGCTCACACTGTTTTATTGTTGTAGGATTACTTGTGAATTTTGGGCTGCTGACATTTTTTGAAAGAGCATTTTAACTTGAGATTTGAAGAAAGCAATATAGAATTATATGAACCAATTTTTAGCACCCTGGCTTTTTACAGTGTCTGTTTAGAAAAGTAGGAAAGGATCACAAAATATTTTTTGTAATTTTACATAAACATTGACTTGTTTTGTTTCTGTTTTTCAGTAAGGAGTGGTATTTGTAATAAAAAGATTTTTAGCCTGATTTTCCTTTACACTAAAGCCACTTTACACTGCTTTGGCGATATAAAGTGGCATTAGTGTAAATGAAAGTCAGGCTGTTCTTATCTTGAGAACATTTGCCACCATAATAGGATAATTTCTAAGTAGATCAAACCTGGGATTTCAGTTATTTGCTATTGTCCCTTTAAAGCCAAAAAAAACCCCACATCTGGAAACGATACCTTACAGAAGTTGGTCAGAAAGATGCTGTGATACTGCACATCAGATTCTGGAGTGGGGAACAAGATGCTTGATTATTCCCTGAAGAAAGCCTGCACTCCAATTTTGTTAGATTTGTTGCTTTTCTGTTGCTGATTTTTGCCCCCAATGTGTTTGCAGCTGAAATACTAGAGCTAGCGGGGAATGCAGCAAGAGACAACAAAAAGGGAAGAATTGCCCCCAGACACATCCTCCTGGCAGTTGCCAATGATGAGGAACTGAACCAGGTATGCTTTCAGAATTTTAGTGTATGGTTGTCTGTACACTGTAGCTCAAGTACAGCTGCCATACTTAAAGTTTAGAAACAGTCCAGTGTGGTATTCCGATGAGTCCAAGATGGTTCCCACAACAGAAAATGAAACAAGAATCTGCCCTCCAACATAAGGACAAAAACTACTTTTATGCCATGGACTCTTATTTGTGTAAGGAATGGAAAAGGAAACTGTAGGTAATCCCTTGTTCTTTATGTCTTAAATGGCCACCTGCATGTTCTGTCAAGTAATTTGCCAGTAATATATGAATGCGTAGTTGACTTTGTGGGAGAGATTTTATTGTGCGTACTTCAGGATCCCATTCCTTCAGTGCTCCCATAAATAATGCCAGAATCTATCATTGTCACTTAGAGTTTCAGCAGTACTCTATCTGTAGTTTATTAATCTGATCCATAGCTGAGTTATTTTTTATACTAGGCTTGGCAGATGGAGAATTCCTTAATTGCTTTTATGTCTATAATTCTGTATCCCTAGCCAGCATCCTTTAATTTCAGGCTGTTTACCTTTGCTATTAAATAATTATTGTGAAGTGCATTGTTACTTTTGTATAATCATTACAGTACAAATGCAACAAATAGAATAAAATGAGTGTTTTAAATATTGTATACTCTACTTGTGTATAGTGCAGTGCAGTCTATGAGGACAGTTCTAGTCAAGAATGAGGGATTTTAATCAGATAAGTCATGCTTCTTTACACTGCCTCTCCCTGCAGTTGCTAAAAGGAGTGACCATTGCAAGTGGAGGGGTCCTGCCCAGAATTCAGCCAGAGCTTCTTGCCAAAAAACGAGGTGCCAAAGGCAAATCTGAAACTATCCTTTCCCCGTCTCCTGAAAAGAGAGGGAGGAAATCCTTGGTGAGCAAGAAGAGTGGAAAGAAAGCAAAGGCTACCAAAGCCCGGGCACCCAAAAAGGTAAGCAAAAACTAGGTTTGGTGTTTTGGGAGGTGGGAGAGACTGGTTGAATGAAGAATGATACAGGGGAATAGGAGAAATTAGATGGGTGCCTTCCCATTGCTTATTAGTTGATTGGTATCTTGTTTGTGACAACTGGAAGTGGGAGGTAGGGGTTGATAATGAGTGAGAAGTACATGGTCCAGGATTTTCTCTCAAAATAGTAGAAGATAGTGGAGAAATGAACCATCAGATTATTTCTGTAATGAGCTTCCAGAATCGTGGCAGTCACTGCTTAGAGGATACTTTTCAGGTACATTCACATTACCTTCTACAATACCTTTACGAAAACCCATACTGTCACTAGGATCCTGGAACATCTTTGTGGAAAGGATGCTCTAGCATATAAAACACACTTCCTCATCACCCACCCTTATTTTTTCCACCCTCCTTCCCAAGAAGTCCAACAACAAAGCAGCAGACCATCACCACCTTCTAGCTAACAACTGTAAAGTTTTCAGCCACACTACTATGACAGGATTTTTGGTAAAGATTTCCAGTGGTCAGAGAACTTGTCCTGACATGGGATATATATTTGGTGCTGAAAAGGATGCATTATATCAGACTTTTGTAATTCTCTCAGAGTAATGTCTCTGCATATTCACATCAGTCTCCATCTTCTCCTCTTACCTTTTGGTCTCTTGCTGGAGACATGATTTCAATGCTTTTAAAAATACAGGGAAACCCCGCTATAACGCGCCCCGCGATAATGCGAATTCGGACATAGCACGATCATAAGGTGGCTCCCGCCACCCCAAGCGCACAAAAAAAAAAAAAAAAAAAAAAGGGAACGTGCCTTCCCCACTGCCTCTTACCCCTTACCCCTGCTTCTCCTTTTGGCAGGAAGAGCCATTCTCCTCCCCAGCTGCTCCTCACTCTTCCTCTGCCACTTGCACATCTCCCCTGCTCTCTGCCCAAGAGAAATTGACAGGCTTGAAACTGACTGGCTTTAAATGCTAAACTTTTCGTAACCCCGCTATACCGCGACCCCGCATTTATCGCGATCGAATTTTTTGGACCCCAATCATCGCGTTATAGCGGGGTTTCACTGTATATATTTTTAATTGCAATTACATCTGTGAGAAGAATGAATGGGAGGTTTTGACTGCTAAACTTTCCTTCACCCTCTAGGCCATGGGGACAAAGCTGTCCTGTGTCCCCACCTAAAGTTTTTACCAAAAGTAGTAAACGTACTCACCGTGAGTGTACCCCCTTGTGTTAGAGTGCAGTGCTGCCAGAGATCCTTATCTCTAGCACTCCTTGCAGACCACTAGTCTTTGCACACTGGTCACCTCTAGGGTCTTCTAGTCAAGTCACTTAGAAGTTTAAAACCCATTCCACGGTAGCAAAAAGGTGCAACAAAGGCCAAGTAAATCTTTAAACTAATAACTTTTCTGCCCCCTCAGGGTCCACTGAAGTGCTTTTACTGGACCTATCTCAGGGCCTCCCACACAGGACCCTAACCTGCTTCTGCAGAGTTCTTTCTCTGTTGCTTCTTGTCTAGCAAGTTTTTTCCTTCACTGACTCCTCTCTCTGGGGACTCTAGTTGCTTCCCTTAGGGACGGGGCGGCTCCAGGCACCAGCGCACCAAGCGCGTGCCTGGGGCGGCAAGCCACGGGGGGCAGCCTGCTGGTCACTGTGAGGGCGGGAGTCAGGCAGCCTTCGGCGGCATGCCTGCGGGAGGTCCACTGGTCCCGCGGCTTCGGCGGCAATTTGGCGGCAGATACACCGAAGGCGCGGGACCGGCAGACCTTCCGCAGGCATGCCGCTGAATCCGCGTTACCAGCAGATCTCCCGCAGGCATGCCGCCGAAGGCTGCCTGACTGCCATGCTTGGGGCGGCAAAATACATAGAGCCGCCCCTGCTTAGAGAGCTCCCTGCTACATGCAGGCCCTAGTTTAAGGCTCTCCACCACTTGAGCCGCCCCTGCTCCCTGTATGTCCTGCAGGAGAGTCCTGCCTTCTCTGCAGTCTCTCCCCTATTGAGCTTCCTTAGTCTGCTTATAAGGTCCAGGTACCTAATTGATCATCACCTACCTCTGTCCCTGTCTAGCAGGAGGCCATCAGTCAATCACCCCTCAGGCAGAGCACGTATCTAATTGTGTTGTTTTCCCCATTGCTAGAAGTTGAATGGGGTTCTGAGTTCCACCTAACTCAAAACATTACTCTTGAGTCTCATTTGGTTTTTCTTTCCAAAACTTAATGAGACTACATACTCTGCATGTTAAGAGGTCTCTGAGATTTTGTTTGGATAGGACTAAGTCATTTAGGTCATAACCTAGACTTTTTGAAGCATTGGGGGATAAATGTAAAGTTAATGCCATTTCCGTACATCATCCATTGAAATGGATGAGATTATGCACTTACATCTTAGCTAGAGTACCTGAGCACTTTAGGGCTCCCTCTACAAAGGCTACAGTGGTATCAATTCATCCTTCTATAATGTTTTCATCATAGAAAACTACTCTGTTTACACCTTTATGCAGTACTATGTTGTTGACTTGGCACTTAGATACAATACTTACTTTGCAATCCTTGCTTAATTAGGATTGCTCAGCCTGTCTTTCTGGGTTTGTACTGCTTGCCATTCTGCCAGAGCTGGGAAAATGCAGAGACCACCTCTAAAAAGAAAGTAGAATTACTTAACAGTAACTGTAGGTATCTGAAAATAATACCTCTACATATTCACATCACTAGCCACCTTCCCCTCTTATTCTGAATTCTACATTCTCAAAACTCTGGGGTTTAGCAGGAGGAGTTGAGGTGTTAGTTTACTTGGCCTCTTACATCCTTTGGTCTGAATGTTCAGAGCTGTGAGGGGCATAGTTTTTTTCCTAGAAGACTCCTTAAGCTAGGCTGCACCAAGGGGTGCATCCCACAGGTGTGAATTTGCAGATGCAACACTCTTGAAAAACTACAGTTACTGGTGACAGGTTTCAGAGGGGTAGCCATGTTAGTCTGTATCAGCAGTGGTATAAGCTACGGGTGTAGGGTTAAATCGATCTAATGCTGCTAAATTCGATCTAAACGCGTAGTGTAGACCAGGGCTAAGAGACTAACAAATTTATTTGGGCATAAGCTTTTGTGGGCTATAACCCACTTCATCAGATGCATGGAGTGAAAAAAAGTAGGCAGGTATAAATATACAGCACATAACACATCTTTTCATGTGCTGTATATTTGAACTCGCCTACTTTTTTTCACTCCATGCATCTGATGAAGTGGGTTATGCTTATGCCCAAATAAATGTGTTAGTCTCCAAGGTGCCACAAGGACTCCTCGTTGTAGTTACTTGTGAGTAACTTTTCATCTAGGTCATCTGAGTGGTTGTGTGATGGGTAATTATGTGATAAAGGCGCCATTGGATTATGATTTATTTTCAAGTTCTAGTGGCTGCTCCCAGTTTGTTTTTTCTTATAAATTAGAGCATTTCGCTGTTATTTAGTTTGAATACTCATAAATTAATGCAGCACAAGTAAAATTACAAAAACAAAAATCCTCAATAAGCTGCAGACATATGTAAGTATTACTAAATCTTACAGTACCACAAACCTCCACTGTGCTCCATCTTTACTTTTACTATGTTTAGTAAATAGTAGAAAAGTCTTCTAATACATAACTTTGGGGTAGTAAAAAGCTGTGGTTTGGTTGTCATTCTATGAAGTTTAGATGAAAAGGCTATTGCTTTTATCTTTTGAAAGATTATAATCACAGACTTCTTTTTCCTGACTGTTATTGCTTCATTTTACCTTCTTTCCCCCAATAGAGCAAGCAGAAGGAGAATGAAAAAGAGGGGGCCTCAAATTCAACATCTGAGGATGGACCTGGGGATGGATTCACCATCCTGTCTTCTAAGAGCCTCATTCCAGGACAGAAGGTAATAGAAGTCAGAGAACAGATGTTATATAGTAAAATATGATCGCACCATGGAGTCTAACATCAGCAAAAGAATATTTCCCATCATGCATGAACACAAGCTCTCCCCCAGCATTCTGGCTCAGTTGTTTGGGATTTAAAGATGGATCCAAACCCCATTGAAGTCAGTCGGTTTTGGATTAGGCCCTTATAAGATTTGTCTGCAGACTGAAGATTTACAAGATCAAGACTGGATATTATTTCTTCCTGGTGAGAGTGAAATGATGATTTGGGTCTCCCAGTATAGCTATAGGAGAAGAGGGGGCTGTTTTAGTTAAGGCCTAGCTATGCTGCTTCTCGTTATGTTAACAAACCATGTTTTAATCTTCCAGCTAAAATGATTTCTAACAGTTTGGCTGGCCAGAATTCTAAAATATTTCTAACAGGATTTTGCCATGTCCACATTGTCCAGCTAAACTGTTTAACAAAACTCTCTCCTTCCTCTTTTTTTTCGCATGGTGGTCAGGATTTTTTTTTAGCTTCCTTAACCTCTTATTATCATTCTATTTGAAAGATACTGCATAATTTCTTACAGACTTAACTATGGAGATATCCTTCAAGCTTTTTCATTTTAAAGGATAGGATCTTTCAAAGAAAAATATATTTCATGAAATTTCTTCTGAAAATCCCCCCATAGGAGTTGCATGCCCTGCCTTATGAATCTCAGAACCTTTTAAAAATACTCAATAATTGGAGCCATATGTATGCTTTATCAGGCCCTCTTTGGCACTGGCTCCATTTGAGATCAGCACCTACGGCTGTTGGCCTGGGCCCCTTAGGCACAAGGACCATGTAGGCTTGTGCACCAAGTCAACAGCACCTCTCCCAGGTTTCAGTACTCCAGTGTGAATTTGGTTTGATTCACCAGAAACTGGACATGTTAGCCCCCACTCCTTCTGGTTCTTCAGCCCCTGCTAAGCCAGTGCTTTAGCATATGAAGGAGTAGCCCCAATTTACAGATTGCATACCACAGCACATAAATCTGGCAGGTTCTTTTGGAGCAATAGTGTAGCTAAGTGGATGAGTGTTGGGTCTGCTCTGTTTGAGATTTGGGTCCTGTTCCCAATTCCACCAGATGTGACTTTGTGCAGCCTCCCATTTACTTCTGTAAAATGGGGAGGGCTGATATTTACCCTACTCCTAGAGTAAAGTTATTAGGCCTTGCTCAATAATGAAGTGCACAGAATTCCACTCAGTGGAATTGGTAAAACTCATTGTTTTCTGGCTACCAGCCCCACATATCTTCTCCAGACCAAAGGGCATTTTCAACAGCAGAAGATTCAATTGTGTATCATCCAGAAGTTCAGGTCTGAATTTCTGCTTCAGAATGAAGTAGGGAGACTCAGTGAGGTTAGGGAGCATGCTCACTGCAAATGAAGTACTCACAGAATTTAAGAGCAAATCTCCAGCAAACTCTACTTAACGTGCAAATGGTGAATTTCCAAAGCTTATAGAGCTGTGATGTCATTTTTTGTGTGATAATCTCAATATTTCTGTCCTTTTTGTTGTTGTTGAGATTGAACAAAGAGAGAAATGAGACTGTAGAGTCTGTAGAATAGCTTTTTGAACTCTCATTAAGGCTTCAATTATTGGTTGTTTCCAGTTCTGATGTGTGGGTGGGGAATTAGGCCTGGTCTACTCTAAGAGCATATAAAAGTAAAGTTTAAAAGTTGGAATCAGACAACTTGACTACAGTAAAATGAATGACCCATGAAAGTGGGGTCCATCTGTCTTCTCTTGTAGTAATTTGGTATGAAAATGGTTTCACAATTAAAATTATTAGTTTAATTCTTTCTACATTCTCATTCTCATCTTGCAGCTTTCTCTGACACAAAGTGACGTCAGCCATATTGGCTCCATGAAAGTAGAAGGCATTGTTCACCCAACAACTGCTGAAATAGACCTCAAGGAGGAAATAGGTAAGGCTCTGTTGGAAGCAGCAAAGGCAAATCTAGCATTGGACTGATATCTGGTCTACTGGCTGACTGCTGAAATTTAATACTCTTTCATTTCTGTCCTGAAAACCAGGCTGGAATTGAGCAGGGATGGCAGGCTCCAGATATTTGCAGCTAATCAGTGACTTGCTAATAGTAGCCAACATACAGATGAGATGACAAATGCCATGATCAAAATAGGATAGGTTTGATATCTTATCATTCTCCCTTCCAAGTCAAGACTTGTTAAATCTTCTGTGGTCCGTAGTATTAAGACTAAGGGTATGTCTATACGTACAGCGCTGCAGCGGCGCAGCTGTACCAATATAGCTGCGCTGCTGCAGTGCATCTGGTGAAGACGCTCTATGCTGACGGGAGAGAGCTCTACCGTTGGCATAAAAAACCCACCTCTGCGAGTGGTATAAGCTACGTTGGCAGGAGAAGCTCTTCCACCAGCATAGGGCTGTGCACATGAATGCTTATGTTGGTGTAACTTATGTCGCTTAAGGGGGTGGAATATTTACACCCCTGAGCGACATAAGTTATGCCAACATAGGCTGTAGTATAGACAGCCTAATTGTGAACCTAGTTGATCCTTTATTACTGCCTTTCTTTCTCTTTTATTACTGCCTTTTAAAAGTTTTCATCTTTTTAGAATCCATGGGTGCTAACGCAGTTAAATAATCAATTGTTCTTCAAGTATTTTCCCTGTGGGTGCTCCACTTCAGGTGCGCATGCAGCTCTGTAGCCCTGGATCAGAGATTTTCAGTTAGCAGTGCCTGTTCAGCCCACGCACCCTATGCCTCCTTGTGTTGACACTGAGGCTATAAAGGAGTGCGCGGATGAACTGCCCTCAGTTCCTTCTCAACTGCCTTGGTCTGAGACGAAGCCTTGATGTGTCCTCCTTGAGCATGCCTCACTTTATCTTTCTTAGAATACTTCGTGTAGTTAGTTGTTAGTTTCAGTGTTGTTATAGTTAGTTAGTACAGTTAAGTAGGGAGAGGATCATTTCTCCTCTCTTTCCCTCTAGGGTACTTGTTTCCTCCTGGCAGGGCATGCCTGACTTCTCCAGGCTTCAAACGCTGCCTTTCATGCTCAGAGACCATACCGGTGAGCAACAGCCCCTCTAAATACTTCCATTGCTTGGGGGAGTCCTATATCACCAAGAAGTGCAACTTCCGTCTAGCCCTCAAACCCAGGGCGAGGAAGAACAGGGAGATTAAGATCAGATTAATCATGGAGCGCTCCCTTCAACCATCGTCTGAGCCAGGTCAGGAGACTCCCAACCCCTCTCCCTCTGCACCCACCCCCATTCATCTATCTCAGGATAGATCCAGCGCCTCTTCTATCTTAACACAACCTTCTCCTAAGAAAGGGGAGACATTGGAAGTGTCAGGGAAAGCTTCCAAAAACAGGAGCACAGACTCTCACCTGAAGGAGCCAGCTCCAAAAATGACCAGGTCTCTGGAGAGATCTACAGTCTCTGAAGCCTCAGCTTCTTGGCTTGATACCATTGACTGGAAGGACTCCTCCTCTGGTACCGGCGGGTCCGTGAAGTCCCGGAGTCCCAGAGACATTGCTCTGATAAAACTTCATTACCATCTTGGAGCAAGGAGGGCGAGCATAGACACTTGGGACGAGAACCATTGGGTTTGGCCCAGCCATTGGTACCTTTGCGTTCATCCCAGCTGTTACCTGCGTATTCTGCCCAGCCGTCGGTACCTATGCATTCGGCACCAAGCATGTAACAGTGCCAGGTATCATTGGCATCAACTTTTGTACGCCCACCAATGGTACCATCAGCAACTCTGTCAATGCAGCTACTGCATCGGTACTGATCTCTTACTCAGGATCGCAGGAGTTTAGGTATACAAGGGACCTCTCAATAACGGATGAGCAAGAATCCCCACTCCTCTTGGGTACTGAGCATCTGTAGGTGCTGAGACCCTGATCTCTGGATTACCGCCTCTGGTACTGCAGGACTTTCCACCGTTTTCTGTGGATGTTACCCCATTGGACTTGATGGAGGAAGATGAGGAAGACTTTCAGTTGGTCTCTTCTATTTCTGTTCAGGATTCTCAGACATGTCTCTCCAGGAAGCCTTTGTCTGATAGTTATATGGAGGATAGCACTTGCTATCAAGGGTGGTGGAACCAATCCTGCATGCCACACCCACTTTTATATGGGCCCCGCAATGGGGCATATTGGGCTGCCTATTAAAAGCAATTTGCCAGACCACTGGTACCATCTCATAGGGAGGCCAGAGTTGTTCAACTTTCCCATCCCCAACCTGTCCCCCCCACAGGAGGAGACAATTGAGGAACAGGAGGTTAAGGTGAGTAAGGAGATTACCCCTCAAATATATATTTCATCCTTGTCCCTGGACGAGGCCACCACTCCTTGGGAGATGTTTTTCTTCTATCCTGGAGGAGGGGACTGTTCTATGCATTCCCTCCAATGCCACTTAAACTAAGGGTGATGAACAAGATCAGATAGTTATCTGAACAGAGTTATCCTTACAGTGCTGACCTGGCTGAGACAAGATTGGTACTCTTACCCGCTTCACCCATGTGCCCAACCATCATTCAAGCTCCCAACCATTCCTCGTCTCCTATCACAGGATGTGGGTCGCATGCTTCTTCCCAACCTAGCGGATCTCGGCCTCAGAGCGTGGCTCCTCGATGGTTCACAGGGTTATAATCCTCCTGCTCTTCGGAAGTACAGCAGGTATTACTGAATAGTAGAAAGACATCAATCTGTACTACTTACTTGCAGAAATGGAAGAGACTCTTCCATTTGTGTTGTCACTGCCTTCTGCTTGAATCTGTGTCAGTTTCAGTCATCCTGGATTACCAATTGGATCTAAAGAAAGCAGGGTTATCAGTTAGCTCAATTAAGGACCATTTGGCCTTAATATCCGCTTTTTAACCTCCAGTAGAAGGGTTCTCCATATTTACTCACCCTGTGTCATCTAGGTTTGTAAGGGTTTGGGGAATTTCTATTCCCAGATTAGGGACCCCATCCCAATGTGGGACCTCAACCTGGTACTTAAATACCTTATGAGATCTCCATTTGAACCTATGGCAACCTGTTCGCTCTTGCATTTGTCCATGAAGACGGTCTTCTTAGTAGCCATCACATTGGCCCGAAAGGTCAGGGAGATTGGAGCTTGATGGCAGGCCCCCTGCCATCTCACGGCATTCTTTAAGGACAAGGTCTCTTAACGTCTATAAATTCTTGCCTGAAGTTCTACTGGAGTTCCCGAAGCCACATAGTTCCCTATAGGAATCCTGCTTACATACCTGGACGTTAGAAGGGCATTGGTGTTTTACTTAGATAGGACCAAGCAATTTAGAAAGTCACCATTTCCTTTGGAGATAGATCCAAGGAATCCTCAATTTCTAGTCAAGGACTATTGAAGTGGATTTCTGGATGTATTATTGCTTGTTATAAGGTTGCAGGTGTTCATCCCCCCAGAGGGTTATAGCACATTCAACCAGATCACAAGCAACTTCTATGGCACTACTGAAGAATGTACTGCGACAGACCCAGACCAGTGGGGTACAGGAGTCTGGTAGAGGGCAAATATACTGGTCACTGGATGAGTAGTTTTCTGTTCCCTGAGTGACCAGAGCAGGGGCTGCACTAGAGTAATCAGGAACCTGCTAGAACCAGTTAAGGCAGGCAGGCTAATTAGGACACCTGGAGCCAATTAAGAAGAAGCTGCTAGAATCAATTAAGGCAGGCTAATCAGGGCACCTGGGTTTTAAAAAGGAGCTCACTTCAGTTTGTGGTGCGAGTGTGAGGAGCTGGGAGCAAGAGGCGCAAGGAGCTGAGAGTGGGAGGGTGAGCTGCTGGAGGACTGAGGAGCACAAGTGTTATCAGACACCAGGAGGAAGGTCCTGTGGTGAGAATAAGGAAGGTGTTTGGAGGAGGCCATGGGGAAGTAGCCCAGGGAGTTCTAGCTGTCATGCAGCTGTTACAGGAGACACTATAGACAGCTGCAGTACACAGGGCCCTGGGCTGGAACCCGGAGTAGAGGGCGGGCCCAGGTTCCCCCCAAACCTCCCAATTGACCTGGACTATGGGTTCTTCCAGAGGGGAAGGTCTCTGGGCTGTTCCTCAACCCACATGGTGAATCTCTGAGGCAAGAAAATCCACCAATAAGCGCAGGACCCACCAAGATAGAGGAGGAACTTTGTCACAGTACCAATATCTGAAATATGTAGAGCCACTACACATGCTTCAATACATACATTTTTGAAACATTAGGCCCTGATCCAAGCTGTTAGATTCCATATAGCACTTGGTTCTGCAGTACTGTCTTCAGTTCTGGACTCTATTCTGAAATTCCCTCCTCCATTTGGGGATACTGCTCAGAAGTGGAGCACCGATAGGGACATTACTTGAGGAAGAGGTTACTCACCTTGTGCAGTAACTGGTTCTTGAAGATGTGTCCCCCTATGGATGCTCCACTGCCTGCCCTCCTCCCCCTCGGCTTCAGATTGTTCCTTAAGGGATGTTTGGGTAGAGAAGGAACTCAGTGTGGTTTGCCTGCACACTCCTATATAGCCTTGGTGTTCAGCATGAGGAGGCATTGGGTGCATATGCATGCTAAACGGATGCTGTTAACTAAAAATCTCCGATCAAGGGCTTGAGAGGCACATATGCACCTGAAGTGGAACACCCATAGAGACACACATCTCGAAGAACCGCCGTTACTGCACAAGGTGAGTAATCTCTTCATATATCCCTTTCTGTATTACAATTATTTTGTATTTGCATTTGAAAAAGCTCAGAAGGAAATGAAATGTATTCATAATACTACTTATGTCTTTCGTTGTAGATCTCACATGCTTTGTAAACATCAGTGTCGTAAGCCTAACACCACTCCTGTGAGATAAGGAAGTACCATTATCCCCATTTAATAAGTGGAGAATCTGAGGCACAGGGCAGTGAAGTTATTTGCCCAAGATCAGTTGCAGTCAGGATCCCAGAAATAGGCATAGGGTCAGGGCTTTATACAATCATTCAGCAAGGATTTCATCCCCATTGGCATCTCAACTGTTTGTTTATTTTATAAATGATTGCAGAAAAACAATTGGATGAGTTACCTCAGCTGATTCTGGAAGTCCAATAAAATACAATTTCTGCTGGCACAATTCTCCCGATTGTTCACTTTCTCCACCAGAGAACTGAAGTGAAGTTGCAGAGTAGCGATATCTCTGCCAATAAGCACTGTATCATCTTCTAAATGGCTGAACCCGGCTTTTAGGTTAGCAGTTTTGTGGTATTCTTGGAAAATTCTTGCAAGGCACATTTTGTATTTTGATTAGAATTTTTTCATATACTGTGCACAACTTATTTATGATAGTTTCTAGTATGAGATATCTGGTTCCCATGCTTTCATCCTTCTCAGGGCTATCTGAGGAGCAAGTACTGCAAACCCTACTATACACTTTTCTTTAAAGTAAACCTATACTACAAAAAAGATGGCATATTTTATAGAGAACTAAAGTTCAGGTACTTCAGATAATGAAATACTAACTCACTGTACCAAAACCAGTAAAAAAAAGTATTACATGCTGTGTTATTTTCAAGAACTCAAATAATAAGCAGACGTGTTGGACAGTACAAAAAAGCATACCTTAACTTCAAGATTTTATTATCTTATTTATTAAGATCTCATATTATCGGGAGATGACTTAATTTAATTATGCATAGTAAGAACAATGATGGTCAAATGTAACTGGCATTTAGAAAAATTTAGCACATTTAAACCTTTTAAATTTCCCATTCACGTATATCCTCTCACTTTTTCATTATCATAATATCAGGAAAAAAAATAGAGGTGGCTTTCTGTTTGTGATGTCAGAATCTCATTTTTACGATATATCCGGAGAACTGAACAGGCTTCACTTACAAAAATGCATTTTTAAAAAGTTAAATACAACATTATTTCCTCTTGGTTGTTTATATACTAACCTTTTTGCTGAGTGAAGTAGGAAAAAGGGAATTTTTTAGTTTGTTCAAGGTGAAGAATACGTGATCATTCCACATGGTTTAAACATACAATGTTTATTTTGTACATTTTTAGTTCACACATGTTAACAAACATTTATTCATTTGGCTCTTGTAAAATGCATAAATGTTAATAAAAATAAATATTAATAATAACAGGCAGTTTAGGATTGATAAATAAATCCTGGCGAATAAGAGTGAATCAAGATAATACATGTATAATTTTTGTTCTTGAAACAATCTGCAGTTGTATTTTCTTTTAAAAAGAAATAGTTTGTTTTGTTTGTTTCAAATAAAAGCCTTTTGCTTTGTTTCCTTGCAGGCAAGGCCTTGGAAAAGGCTGGAGGGAAAGAATTTTTAGAAACAGTAAAGGAGCTCCGCAAATCACAAGGACCTTTGGAAGTTGCTGAAGGTAAAAAGGGTGCTATGTTATCTTTTTGAATATATCAGCTTTTCCTCCTCCCAAATACTCATTCCTTTCTCCTGCCACTCTGATCTGTTCTTGGGTTAATCTAGAGCTTTGTCTACACTAGGAAATATTTTTTTTAAAATCTCTTTGGTGATGTAGAGGCTCCTGTGCCTTCCTCCTAACTGGTGCTGGGGATATACCTGGATGACACGGAGGGGGCTAGGATCCCCTTGTTCTGTGCCCATCACATGGCTTTGTTTTTTAGCCCCATGGTAGTAGTTAGGCTGCCTTAACTTACACCAGGGGACCATTTCTGCCCATGGCAGCCCCAAGATTGGGGGAATGCAAAGGTGAGTTTTATGACCTTTGACCTATCCTCCACCCCCAGACTTGCACATTGTGTGTTCCTCAGCCATAGCTAAGGATCTAGCTCACAGTATAATATATTCAGTATAAAAAGAGCAGTATTCATAAGTTACCTTGTATTAAACCAATTTTATTAGAACTAATAATCAAAGCAGAAGTTTTCCCTAACTGTACATTAATTGTTTGAATATAAATATAGATGTAAATCTTGTGATTATCTTTTTCCTTAAATTGCTATTCTCCACCCCGGCACAACAGCTATATTATCAAAAATATAATTATGAAAGAAATACTTGTGGAAATTTTAAAATATCTGTGGCAATGTATAGCTCTGAGCTTACTTTGTGGAGGTTGCATCTTACTTGTGAACAAAATTATCTGATTTATAGGGATTGAAGATGGAAAAAAGATTATATCC
Source organism: Emys orbicularis (assembly GCF_028017835.1). NCBI lineage: Eukaryota > Metazoa > Chordata > Testudines > Emydidae > Emys > Emys orbicularis. Next base: position 44,219,767 of record NC_088689.1, on the reverse strand, counting down.
AATGTTCCCTATAATATATTTTCTAATACATTGTCCAATCTTGTGTCTCAGAACCAGAGACTGGATGTCGTAAATAGTCTCATTTTAAAAATCCCACAAATAAATAGCCTAGTTTTAAAAGTCCCAAGCAAAGGGCCATCCACCACTACTCTTGAGAGACTTGCTACAACTTATTTTACCTCACTATCACACTGATTCCTAAACACTTTTGGAGTAAACTACTTTTTTACCCATTAACATCAATGGAAAATAAATGGTCTTCATTCAGGTAACCTGTTGCTAGGGAAGATAACAACCCCAATGAAATGAATGTATTTCCCATTTGTGTTGTCACATGCTGTGTCGGTATTTTTAAAATTGCCACTTTCATTATTTTAGATGCTAATGTATGATACTAAAAGTTTTTAAAATGGCTGGAGCTCTCCTGTAAATACTGTGCTCCATCCCAAAGGTGACTGACTGTATGTTAAAGTGATAGATCAGAAAATTCTTGTGTATATTTTAAGCAGCACCACTGATAGGTAAGGTTTCTCAACAATTTCCATTATAATATGAGTAAGGAGTAGAGATGTTATTTTACCTATGTTTTTGGCATTGTTGTGAATACTGTGTCTAGTTCTGGTGTCTGCAATTCAAGGATGTTGATAAATTGGAGGGTTTAGAGAAGAGCCACGAGAATAATTAAAAGATTAGCAAACGTGCCTTATACTGAAACACTCAAGGAGCTCAATGTATTTAGAGAAGCTTAGGGGGTGACTTGATTACAGTGTATAAGTACCTGCATGGGGAACAAATATTTAATAATGGGATCTCTAATCTAGCAGAGAAAGGTATAATACAATCCAATGGCTTGAAGTTGAAGCTGTACAAATTCAGACTGGAAATAAGGTGCACATTTTTAACAGTGAGAGTAACTAACCATTGGAACATCTTACCCAGGGTCCTGGTGGATTCTCCATTACTGGCAATTTTAAAACCAGATTGGATGTTTTTCTAAAATATAGTCAAGGAATTATTTTGTGAAAGTTTTATAGCCTATGTTATAAAGAAGATCAGACTAGATGATAACAATGGTTTCATCTGGCCTTCTAATCTACAAATAAGACCCTGTTTTCAGTTGCTTACAACTTTGCCAAACTTTATCCATTTCCTTGAAGTTGAGTGGGACCCCGGAGAATTGGATTCTATTGCAGCCTCTGCCACCAAGTTCCTATGTGACCCTGGGTGGGTCATTTAAACCATACTTTTCATAGTTGGGCACTAATTGTATGTTCCTCGTTTTCTGGGTGGCCAATGTGAGACACCTGGTGACAGATTTGAAGAAGTGCTCTGCACTCACAACTGCAACTGAGGTTGGTTGGAACTGTACTTTCAACATATAAAGTGCTATCAAAATATTAAGTACTCTGAAAAATCACCACCTAGGTGCCTCAAGCTGGACATTCAAAACTCTTGGACACTTTTGATCTTAATCTCTTTATGCCTCTATTTCCCATATGTAAAATGGGAATAATAAGACTATCTAATCTCAGAGGGGTGCTGTGAAGATAAATTCATTAAAAATCTATGAAGCTTTCAGATATAATTGAGAGAATACCATAGAAATGCCCATCAGAAAATTAGTAATACTGTATTCAGTACAGAGTTTGAATGATGTGTGTTAAATAAGGCCTGAGACCACACACTGAATGAGGATAAAGACAAGTATCTGATCATGTAATTAAATAACTGTATCTTAACATATAGCACAAGGGGGGCTATTAAAGTTGCAAGTGCAACCTTAATTCTGGAACATATCCTAATTTTTGAGTGCTTGATTTTGCAGCCTTAATGTTCTTGTAACAGTTTTCTGGAGTGAATAATAATTAGTGTTGTGAGTGAAGTGCTTTGGGATGGAAGATGTGATAATTGTAAAATGATTATATTAGAAACTAATCATCACTTTTTCTTTATGTATTAGCTGCCCTCAGCCAGTCCAGTGGACTAGCAGCAAAGTTTGTGATCCATTGTCACATCCCACAGTGGGGTTCAGACAAATGTGAAGAGCAACTTGAGGAGACTATTAAGAACTGCTTAACAGCTGCAGAAGACAAGAAGTTGAAGTCCGTGGCTTTTCCACCTCTCCCCAGTGGCAGGTATGAATCTTTACCCAGAAGAGGCTGATATATTATTGCAAATTGACTATTGTAAGGGGCATCTGTGGCAGGAAGGGGGATTATTATAGAGGCCAGATTCTACTTCCATTGAAGTCAGTGGCAAAACTCCAGTTGACTTCAGTGGTGCAGATTCAGGCACAAAGTGCTCTTCTCGAGTAAAATGGTATGAAGTGTCATTTTTGCATGAAGTTATCAATAAAAAAAACTTTATAATAAATTATGTAGAACATAATCTAATAAAAAGGAGATCCAAATCTGGTAGATCAAAAATTGGGCCTACCAACTATGTTTTGTGTTGTTGGTGAATAATTCTCTTAGTCTCTGGGCCTAATTTACAACTGCGTTATTTCAGTTTTATGCTACCTAATCTCACAATGATGTTTCTCACTATAAAACTCTGTTAGCTTCAATGCCAGCATAAAATTGGATATAAATAATAGTGAACCAAGCGCCTAGTCTATGCCTGAGCAGTTTGATAGAAGAAGGTAAATTTTGGTTTGTTTATATAGGTTTTCCCAAGAACACCCATTAAACAAGATAGTTGTTCAAAATCTTTTCTTTTAGATAAAAATTGTTTTGTTTTTAGAGTCTGATTCTGCTCTGAAAAGCAACTGTAAAAATCATTGTGGGATTGCAGGTTTGTCTCCCAATAATTAGCAGATCAAATGTGCTTGGTTGACAAGTAAAAAACAGTGTTTTGCTATTTTTTTAACTGCCTGCCCACTAACCCACTTTGGACTCTGTCAGTAACAAAGCTTATGCAAGCCAATTTAAGTCTTCATTTACATTTATGCAACCCTGCTGGCTGCAGCAGATGCTCTTAGTTACACTTGCACAATCTTTTATGTTTGAGTTTGTAGAGATTTAAATGATTGGACCAAAGTAAACGATTTTGTTGGTTACTTACAAGAAGGAGTAGATGCTATCTTACTCTTTCTCATTGTGTGGGCTCTACTGAGTTAATAGGAATAAAAAAGGTTAAAAAACCCCTTATTTTTACTCCTAAAATGAGCAGGTGTCGCTGAATGCACAGAAAGAGCTGATCTGATAAGTAATATGCTATTTTTACATAATCACTTTTCAAACTAGGATCATATTTTTAAAGGGATCAGGATATAAGTGTAAATGGAAATGGAGTATAATTTAATGCATGTGTTGTTTCATTCACTGTTTCCGTCCTTGGTTTGACTGTGTTTTAGTCAGTCAGGTTTGATAGGTCAATAGTGTTCTCTTTCTATTATTAAATTGTAGCTTTTAAAATAAATTTGATTTCTAGTTTTCAAATTAGTGTAATCTCCACTGTGACCCTCTTCTTTAGAGTGCTTGTTCATATATATTCCATGCTTGGTGCACACGCACCCCATGCACTCGAGATTGGAGTTTTTGGCCAGTAGTGTCTATTGGGGCTGCACATGTGCCAACTGTCCTGGTGCTTCTGTCCTAAAGACATAAGGGGCGGAAGGGCCCAACTGCCACTTCTCACCATCCATGGCTGTGAGATGGAGCCCCCGTGTCTCCCTCTCAATGTATCACTTCTTTCATAATCTCTAAAAGTAAAAGGTATTTATTAGTGTTCATTAGGATAGATAGGGTTAGTTGGATAATTACCTGTTGGAACATTCTGAATAGGCTTTCTTTTGTTGATAGTTTGGGAAGTTTTTATGTTCCTTCATTATTATTTTCCTCCCTGAGATCTTTTTCCTGTTAGTGGCACTTAGGGATGTCTCATCCTAAAGCACATGATTTTAAATATTGCCTCTTTCATGAGGCAGCAATTCCTGTGTCTCTCGAAGTCTTTTTTATTTGGGGAATCCCATATCTCCACTAAATGCTTGGTGTGCAAATCCTTTTCTAAAAGGACTTTAAAATCTAGGGAGGCAAATCTAAAAATGTTTTTATTAGACTGCTCCATGGGACCAGCCTCTGATCTGGGCACAGCTGGACAAGTTCCACCATAATCCAGAAGTGCTCCAGTGAATTATGGATCCACTAGATTCAAGGTTCCATCTTCAGATTCCAGTAGGATGATTATTAAGTCCTCAGAGGAAAAGGAGCATTGCTGCTTTGCTAAAGTGAAAGATAGATCCTCTCCGGGAACTTCTAAAAAGATGTCTAAGTCTACGTACTGCTCCGATTCAGAAGAGGCTCCATGGCCCAAATTGGGTATTGTGGGAGCTTAGAGGGAGAATGGTGTGAGACTTTGGTATTGTATGACAACCCAAAGTTAGCTGCCTCAGGTACTCAGACTAGAGCATCAGAGGTTACTTGAGCACCGAGTGTCAACCAAGAATTGCTCCAAGTGAAAAGGACCCAAAATTCCTTGACTTATTTGGTCATGAGTGTTTCTCTACCATCTTACAATTCAGAAATTTGAATTATCAAGCATTGCTGGTTATGGTTTTTTGAACTAAAACAAATTTTTGGATTTTACTGATAAATTACCTCAGAAAAGCAGAGAGGAATTTAAATCTTTAGTTACAAAGGGAGACTTAATAGCTAGAACATCCTTACAGGTACCTCTAGGCGCTTCTGACCCTGCTTTACAATCCACAGCAACACCAGAAATTATGGGATGGGCACCCTGGCTCCAAAGTTCTGGCAAATAACTGTGGAGAATCTTCTTTCTGAGGGCTCAGACCATCTTAGCTTTAAGACTGCCGATATGCTCCACACGTGGAAAGATTCCCAAATCACACTTCACTGTCTTAGGGTTCATACACCTGGTACCAAGAGAAAAGAGTTCCTGAGTTCCCACCCAAGGTAGTTTCAGACTTCCATTTGAATCAAATGTTCTGTCTGCCAGTATTCTTTCCCAAATGGCATTCTAATCAAGGAGGGTCGAGGTTGCACATTTTACACGTTTGCATGGCCTCAGCGTTTTGCTTTCAAAGGACCAAGCCCTTCAGAGCTTTCCCAAAATCATTTATAGAATTAGCTGAAAGAATGAAACGGTCAAGTGATTTCAGGCCAGTGTATGGGTTTCAGGGTGTATTAAGCTTTGTTATGAGTTAATTAGTTTAGAATCCCCAATTATATTAGAGCTCACTCTACTAGAGCACAGCCAGCCTCTGCTGCTTCCTTGTAAAGCATTCTCACTTTGGACATCTTTAAGGCAGCTACTTGGGATTCAGTGCATAATTTTACCAAGCATTACTTCATAGTGGAAGCATTGAGGTCTCATGCTTCCTTTGGCAGAGCTGTGCTGCAATCTTTATTTAAATGGACTCTGAGCACCCACCTCCACGCATCAGATCACTACGTGGAAGTCAACAAGAATGGAATATACATGGACAAGCATTCGAAGAAGAAAAGTTACTTACCTTTACAGGTAACTGGAGTTCAAGATGTATTATTCATATGTATATTGCCTGACCCACCCTCCTTTCCCACTACTATGGAGTCCTATTGCACTGGGATTCTGCAGTGGTGAAGGAACTCAGTGGCGAAGGATCTGAGTGACGATTGGGCCCACACCATCCTTTATGTCCTCCGTATGGGAGCATGAGAACATGCAGGGCACAGGCGCAGCCCCACAGACACTGCTGGCCAAGACACCAATCTCACCTGCATAGGGAGCATGCACACCAAGAGTGGAATATATATGGACAAACCATCTCAAATGAACTTCAGTTACTGAAAAAGGTAAGTAACTTTTACTTTCACTTACACTTAAATTTGAGAATACATCCTGCTAAACAAGCAAAGGAACTAGTCCTGAGAATTATATCCATACCAAGTTTCAGATTTCAAACATTTTTGTTGTAGTTTTGTTCAAAAGAATGTTAGGGATTTTTGCTGGCATTTTTTTTTAAGAGGAGAAGGGGGAGGGGGGGTTGTTTTACAACGAGAACATATTTTTTCCACTCCCCTTTGAGTGGGGGGGGAAGTTGCTTGAACTTCTATGCCTGGGGGGGGGGGGGGGGAAGAGAGGTGGGATATGTAGGCATAGACCATTGATGGAAAAGGTCAACCCTAAAAATGAACATTTCAGAAAGATGTGTGAAAACAAATGTTAATTGAAACTGTTTTGCAACATTATAGTAACTGCTGCTGGTGAGTATAATACAGTGTCATTGACTTCATGTTGCTATGAAAAACTAGAGTTTTATTTCTTGACTTGTGTGTTTTATACTTGCAATTAGTGTTGCCTTAATGCAGGATTTCTCATGTAATAGTATATATACTCATTTTGAAAATGCATTTTGTTCTTTTCAGTGTCATGAGTACAGTGTTTCCATGCACAATTAGAATGACTGAATTTGAGACTAACTTCCTCTTTTCCTTTTCTTCTGCTGCGTAGAAACTGCTTCCCAAAACAGACCGCAGCCCAGGTGACTCTCAAAGCCATTTCCACCCATTTTGATGACACTAGTTCTTCCTCCTTGAAGAACATTTACTTTCTGCTTTTTGACAGTGAGAGCATCGGAATCTACGTGCAAGAAATGGCCAAGCTAGACACCAAGTAGCTATGGCAGCCAAATGAAGCTTTATTTTTCAACATAAATTTGAGTAGCATTAAAGAATTAGAGGTGGGTTTTATTTTTAAAATGTGGTGAAGAGGGGGAATGTTAGTCGTTTGATGTTTTGTGACTTAATGGAGAGCTTTGCTATGGAGGAGAGGGTTTAGTCTGTGATTAATTCTTGCTATAGATACCCCCTACCATTTTATATCACCTTAAAGAAATCTTGAGTAGTTAATTTGCCAGCTCTCTTCAAAAGTTTGTTTAAATGTGTCTTGCTTTTTTAGTTTAGGACTCATTTTAGATTTGTAGCTTTGAATTTTACACACACACACACACACACACACACACACACACTTCTTTGTTCCCCTTTCTTTTTTTGAGGGTGGATGGCAAAATGTTAATTTTTTTTGTCTACATTCCATGTTGGAGAGAGAATTTTAAAGATGTACTAGGACCTTCTATTTTGTTTTACCCCATAATAATCTCTGTAATTACTGAGAATATTTCATCTTGTTTTTTGTTTTATAAGAAAAAAAGAAAAGAAAAGATGTGTCAAGTGTATTTATTATAAACCGTACCCTAACTGCAGACACTTTTGCCTTAAAATGAAAGTCAACAATACCTCCAGTGTGTGGAAATATTTGACATGTGAATACTTAGTGTACAGATAGTACCAAATCTGTGGCCACAAAATACTTCCATATAAAAGACACTGAATTAGACCCTGTGTGGAATTTTTGCCAGGTAATGGGTGCAAGGGCTGTGCATCAATTCAGGATGGCAGCCATCTGTTCTGAGTGTGTCTCAGGGCCAGACTCAGAGTATTATTGTCTTGAAGACTTAGGCAACCCAAGGCCTTCACTTGGACTATAAATTCTGCAAAAGCAGCTCTCTATGTTGTGAAGAGATAGGATTTGCTGTTGAACCAAACTGAGCAAAAATAGCAAATGAGGGTAGTGGACTTGCAGAGATAACAATCACACATTTCACTCAAAAAGAGGACTGGTAGACAAAAGAATGGACTTTTGAAAACAGCTTATTCTGTTACTTATTTGAATTTAAAATCCATTTAAACTGGATTCCTTTCTCAGCTTCATCTTAGCACGTGAATTGTGTTTTGAAAACGTTTCAGCAAGAAATACAGTTTCTGTGCGGATCCACTTAACATAACTGAGAGCCACTTTAAAAAGAGGGCTTTGTGTTATTATGCACCATGCTAAAGAATGGCATTCGTAATACATGATGTTTTGGTGCAGTATTGATATCAGTCAAATAGCCATATAGCTTGTGTCATTTTGGTAATTATGCACCTTTTACTCTTTTCCAGCTTTGTTCATGCCAGTTGATACATGTATTCTCTTGCTACTTCATCATTGTCCTTTCTATCTAGCAGGGCATAGTCTGTCCCATAGTCTTCCAGCTCTTAGAAACAAAAAGGTCCCGGCTCTTGGCAATAGTCACCAAAAGACGTCCCACGTAGCATCCATTAATCTGGCCTACCCCATCATTCCGGCCCATCGACAGCAGGAAGGTTAGTGATCCTAGAAGTGAGAAACATACACAGTTAGCCGTCAAAAAGTTGTAAATGAGATCAAACAGCATGATCAGCACCCGTGTGCTTCATAGCACAATGGGACCAAATTACATGGCAAGAAATAAAAGATTTCTTTTTGCTGATTCTCTAGAATGCCCAGGTCTATGGGATTCAGTCATAGGGTTTTCCGAGCAGCCTGGCTTAGAATCTCCTCCCTGTATGCCAGGGAAGTGGGAAGCTTGTCAGTTTCAACAATTCATTTTCTCATCTCCATGGACCTCAGCCACTGCTCTGTTCGCCAGCTAGTCTAGCTGTCCAGCCAGCACTTCTGGCTCCCAGACCCCACGCTGGCTGGTTCTACATAACAATGAAGGAAGCATGCACTGCTATCCAGTTACTTCCCCCTTGTACAGAGCAAGGAGGACTTCCAAACAGGTCCTTCACGGCCAGGAGGGAGAAAACAAAATGTTTGGTACCAGGCTGCAGCAAAATGAATTAATTCTATAGTATCTTGGACAAATGCTAAATTCCACAGCTGTGGAATCACAAAGTCCATGGGGCCCTGCACTAGCTAAATTGGTCAATTCACAACCTCACAATCAGAGTCTCAGGCTCCTTTCAGACTTAAATGGGCATCAGTTGCACTCGATTCACATTTTTAATGTTTTTGCAACCACAGGGGTAGACACCTTTTTTATTGTTGTTATTATTATTAATTATTATTATGAAAGCTGAGATTCTGGAGCCTAGTTCTCCAACAAAGGGCAAATTCTGCTGCAAATGCCAAGGAACCATAGAATACACAAGACTCTGATGATGCTTTTGCACAGCTATATCATTTATTCTTATAATTTGGAAATAACGGTGGGAGATGAAACAAGAGAACCTTGTTTTCTCCCTCTCTCCTAAACCAGAGTAACCTTCAGGTAACAGATGTTTCCATTTATAGAGGACGGATTCTTATCTTTTACACTGCTGCACCTCCATGAATTCAATGGAATTATTCATGATTTAGAGTAATATAAATCAGAGGAAACTTAGGTACATGGCATCGTGACATGTATGCACCTCTTGTCCTAAGCCTTGGCATTAGAGTGGGTCAATCCAAGCCCCTAAAATGTAATTTAAGAAGATCTGGAAAGCGATTCCAGAGAATATATACAGACGGGCATCAAGAGCAAGTGGGCAATGCACTCTGGATATCCTATTATCCCACTGCTACAGCAACTAGCAAGGAAGGCTACTGGTAAATATTTACACAAGAAATGCTACTGACTTAAATGGGACTAATTGCACAATAAAAGACTATGCATGTGATTAAGATTTTGCAGGTTCGGGTCATAAGAGTTAAGTCATGATATTCTGCTGTTCCAAGGACTTAATGTCATAGTTTGATAAACAACTCATTAAGATAATGGTTTCCTTTATAAACTGTAACCACCATATCCTCCCACCAATATAACAGTAATCAATCAGCAGCGAAGGGGAAGAACATTTCAAAGTACAGAATAATCAAATAGTGTGCTTGTTTTGTTTCTGTGTCAAAAGAATTGCTGAAGAGTTGGCAAGAATATTTTTTAAGAATAATATCAATGACATAATATTCAAATCAAAATTATTTCCTTCAACTCTAAATACAGTCCTGTGCAAGTTATGGATTTCTTACAAAGTAATTCTATATAGAGATGAAGAAAGAATCTCATCAGCTAAGACTTGTTATGAGCAGAGCCCAGTTTTACCTGGCTGGTAGGTTTTAAGAGGTTTCTGTGTCAGACTGTTGATGATGTTTGTCACCACAATATTGGCATGGAGCCCAGCATGGTATGCCATCTTCGGTTCCTTCACATCAGCACAATCACCAATAGCATAGATGTTATCATACCCTTCCACCTGGAGGTACTGGTTGACCTTTAAAGCACCATTACTCGCCAGCTTGTCCCCTGTTTAAAAAAAAGAAGTGCATCACCTTACGGCCTGAGGAGTTGAAAAACAATGCATATCCAGTGACACAGCGCATTCAGGTGAATCACTACCAAAAGCTAGATCATTAACTATTCAGTAAAGTAGTTGTGTAACTTATGTTTGCCACAGCAAGAGAATGACACTCGCCATGTAAGAAGTCACTCCTATATGATGCATGATAAATCATGTTTAATTGATACTTCAGTGGGTAATATCACCCGAGAGCCAACAGTGTATGCAAACTAGGAAAAGAAAGGGCCAAGTCTTCAGCTACTGTAAATAGTCATAACTCAATTGAAGTCAGTGGAGCTATGAAAATTTACACAAGTCAAGAATCTGATCTGAAAATGCTAACTTTAGTTCTCAGTATCAGGCTCTCTGAATTGACTTTCAGGGCTAGAGTCAAAGGGTGGCCTGAACAGATTTGGTTGTTGAGGAACAACAACACTCCTAGTTTTGCCAAATGGTAACAAGTCATTCTAGTGAGAATTACAGAATTTCAAATCTATATTATAGCACATTAATTCTAACACAGACACATATCCCTGCTCCGATTTTCAGGCACCTATATATTTTTCTAGGTGATAAGTTACACTTCAGACTTGAAATTTTTTTATGAATTTTCTCAGCGGAAATTTTAATAGCTTTTCCATGAACAAAGCGTGATTTTCACTGGTTTTTAAAAAAAATAAAGCATCTGAACTTTTTTCCACATGGATGACTCAATTGCCCTTTTAAAACAGTAGATAATGCATGGGTTTCATCCTCTGAGGACTAGTGCCTTTCAGCTGCTTGAAAGAATTTCCTTTGAAAGTTGTTCATTATATGTGTACAATACACTAGTTTCTATTTTGGCCACATAGGATACAATTCTCCAGATACACAACTGTAATACAGTTTGAGCCAGACTATTCTGGATCCTCCTTGCACAATAGGCAGCATTTGCTCCCCTCAAATCCCTTTTACCATTTCTATCAGAAGGTGATCATTTGAATGTGCAACTGATACAATATAAAATTCCTACGTCCTTTCTAATGCTGTCTAAAGGAAGAGTGGGTTAAGGGCATTAAAATTTGAATTAGATGTGCACTTGTTAAATCACACATTTAAGAAAATGCACATTCACATGTGCAGTTGCACTAATTCTCACATTTTATTTGTCTTCCCCTTGAAAACACAGAAGACAGATGAGTGATATTTACTATATAATACAATTGGCTTTTAATTTTAAAATGTAAAATACTTTAATTGAAACATAATACCCTTAGAAATATTTTGTTGCATAGGTTTTTAAATAATTCACCAAGTAGGATTAGCTGAACACCAGGGCACAGATCCTTAAATGGCGTAAAATGTCATAGCTCCACTGACTTCAATGACAGTGTTATAACAGCTGAAGATCTGCACCCAGGCATTTTAGTAGGGGTTAACCCTTCACATTTAGGTGGAGAGTCCTACAAGTGTTATAGGCCCACTGCTAAGTGCACCAGCTACTAAAGTTTCATCCTAATTTCCCCCATTCACCTCCAAATGCTGTGTCTCTAGAGCACAGTATTACCAGCACATTGATGGATTCATCGCACTCATGGAGAATATTTGTTCTTACGCTACCAATCACAATTTAGCACATTTGGCATTCTCTATACAGGATAGCTCCAGGACTGGAACAACGGGTAGCGGGGCTCAAGACCGTAGTGCACTGACAGATGAGTTTAGCAGCAGGAGTGAAACCCTGGCCTCACTGAAGTCAGTGGGAGTTTTGCCGTTGACTTCAGTGAGGCCAGGATTTCACCCAGGACCACAATAGTAGGACATATTGGGTGTCTAGCTAAAGTTAATGGTTGGGGAAGGTGAAGAAATAATACAAACCACTTAGTACATAAATATACGTCCTCTTCCACAAACTTCCACCAAAGGGCCACTTTCTTTTTTGAAGTGTAAGCTTTAACCACAGAGATTAAATGTGCTCTAACTATACCAAGTTAAATTTCAATACCACTTGCATACGGTCTCTAAAATATGGAATTGAGATCAAGTTTAAAACATTTTATTACCTGTGCTGAAGAATCTTAAAACCATAGGACAGGGTGGGGCTAACTTACCAAATGCACTGCTGTATGCTGATGAATTGATCTTTATACCAGTGCAGAGAATCACCATGTCAGCAGCAACCTCTGTGCCCTTTTCTGTCTTGACTGCCATATTCTCTTGGAATCGGTTTAAAGTCAGCATATGCAGGTTGCTGACTCTGTCACCTGTCATAAGAAGCAGCATATAGGTCTTTGTGATAATTAGCAGGGATGCTGCTACCCTCTAAGCCAGTGACTCAACCTTTTACCTCTTTCAGGAATCTGATTTGTCTTGTGTATCTCCAAGTTTCACCTCACTTAAAAACTACTTGCTTACAAAATCAGACATAAAAATACAAAAGGGTCACAGCACACTATTACTGAAAAATTGCTTACTGTCTCATTTTTACCATACAATTATAAATCAATTGGAATATAAATATTGTACTTACATTTCAGTGTATAGTATATAGAGCAGAATAAACAAGTCATTGTCTGCATGAAATTTTAGTTTGTACTGACTTAGCTAGTGCTTTTTACGTAGCTTGTTGTAAAACTAGACAAATATCTAGGTGAGTTGATGTACTCCTTGGAAGGCCTCTGCGTACCCAAGGGGTATGTGTACCCCTGGTTGAGAACCACTGCTCTAAGCAGCGTAAGCTGCTTCCTTGGGCACCAAAGCCTAAGGAGTCCAAAGTGTGTCATTTTTAACAAAAATACTTTTATAAAGATTGTACATTTAGAACACAGATTACAATATCTGTTCTACGCAAGGCATACTAAAATATCTCCCAAAGTTTCATTTCAGAGAATCATATTTAGTTTCCTCCATTTGTTCCTTTCCTGGAGTTTATCGCGTTTTCATCCTGAATTCCCACTGTCCCTTTTATCTTCTGTGAAATGCCTCCACATCCAATGGCAAAGCCTCTGGTCTCTGCAGATAGTCCAGTCACTTTTCCATTACCCAGAAAAGCCTGATCCTGTAGCATGCGGAGTACCTCTTGGGTGATGCTGAGTGCCCTTCCTTTCCATTGAAGTCAATGAAAGCTGCCAATGCTCAGCAACTTTGCAAATCACTTTGGTGTTGAAATGTGAATTTCAGAACCTAACTTTAGGACCTAACCTAACATTTAAAAATGTTGGCCAATATATATGATTATAAGCAGAGCTGGTAGCCTGACACTGTTTTAAGACCCTCTTTTCAATTGCTTATATATAGCTTTGCCAAACTGTTAGGCTGAAATTTTCCATGCCGGGTGCCTCCATCAAACTGATTTCCCCCCCCCCCCCCTCCCCAAAGCTTCAGCTAAAATTGTTCATGCAATTTCAGAAGATAAGACTCGGGGGGGGGGGGGGGGAACGACACATTGTTTTGTCAGTGTTAAAAACAAAATCATCATCCTGTTTTGTTGAGACACTCTAGACAGGGCCGGCTCTGGCTTTTTTGCCGCCCCAGGCAAAAAAGCCTCCGGCCGCCCTCCCCCCCGCGGGGGGGGGCGGAGCCCGGGGGGGCGGCGAGCCCCGGCGGGGGCTCCGCTCTCCCCCCGGCGGCCGGGGGCAGGGCACCGGGGGGGGGGTGAGCCCTGGGAGGAGGGCAGTGAGCCCCGGCGGGGGCTCGGCTCCCCCCCGGCGGCCAGAGCGCCGGGGGCAGGGCGGCGAGCCCCGGCGGGGGCAGGGCGGCGAGCCCCGGCGGGGGCTCGGCTCTCCCCCCGGCGGCCGGGGGCAGGGCACGGGGGGGGGTGAGCCCTGGGAGGAGGGCAGCGAGCCCTGGGAGGAGGGCAGCGAGCCCCGGCGGGGGCTCGGCTCCCCCCCGGCGGCCAGAGCGCCGGGGGCAGGGCGGCGAGCCCCGGCGGGGGCAGGGCGGCGAGCCCCGGCGGGGGCTCGGCTCTCCCCCCGGCGGCCGGGGGGAGGGCGCCGGAGGGGAGGACGGCCGGAGCCCTGGGAGGAAGGCAGCGAGCCCCGGCGGGGGCTCGGCTCCCCCCCCCCCTGCGGCCAGAGCGCCGGGGGCAGGGCGGCGAGCCCCGGCGGGGGCAGGGCGGCGAGCCCCGGCGGGGGCAGGGCGGCGAGCCCCGGCGGCCGGGGGGAGGACGGCCGGAGCCCTGGGAGGAGGGCGGCGAGCCCCGGCGGGGGCTCCGCTCTCCCCCCGGCGGCCGGGGGCAGGGCGCCCTGGGGGGGGGGAGGACGGCGAGCCCCGGCGGGGGCTCGGCTCCCCCCCCGCGGCCAGAGCGCCGGGGATAGGGCGGCGAGCCCCGGCTGGGGCTCGGCTCTCCCCCCGGCGGCCAGAGCGCAGGGCGGCGAGCCCCGGCAGCCCCACGGGAGGGCGGCCAGAGCGCCGGCGGGAGGGCGGCGAGCCCGGCTGTGGCCCCGCTCTCCCCGGCGGCCGGAGCGCCGCGCCGCCCCCCTCCAGGTGCCGCCCCAAGCACCAGCTTGGTTGCCTGGTGCCTGGAGCCGGCCCTGACTCTAGACCCTCCATGCTTTGGAGCAAAGACATGAAATTAGCCAGGAGGGCTGCCTTTGTGTCAGAGACATGCCTTTTGCCATTCCTGTGACCAGCCATCAAAATGTATCCAGGTTATAAACCTCTGAAAAACTCAGTTTGCATATACTCAGTAGAGCCTTAAGAGTGTGTCAGCTAAATTCTCATATGCATCTGCTCTGGGCATGCTCCATTCCAACCCTTTAGGGGCTGAGCAGGACTCTCCTGTAATTGCTCCTCCCAGCTGTCATGGGATACTGTGGTGCCAGATGGAAACTGAGCAAGGAGACTGTCCCTCCTGTGCTCTCAATTCTTCTGCTAGAGCCCAGGCAGAAAGGAAAAGGAGGAGGAAGCAGCTGATTTGAATGCAGAGAGATGAGAAATGGCGAAGGCATGCATGGCTCACAGGACCAGCTCTGCCAGTGCAAAAATGGTTCTCTCCTGCACTGCCTGTGGCAACAACTCCTTTTTCCAACATAAGATCTCTCCGGTATTTTGGAAGTGTTTATCCCCACCTTAGCTGCTTCTCACCCCCAAGACTGTAGGCTGAGGCACATGCACGTCATCTCTACATTTTGTTTCTTGTTTTGTTTTTGTTTTTTTAATGTCAGGGTTGGAAGGGACCTCAGGAGGTCATCTAGTCCAACCCCCTGCTCAAAGCAGGGCCAATCCCCAACTAAATCACCCCAGCCAGGGCTTTGTCAAGCCTGACTTTAAAAACCTCTAAGGAAGGAGATTCCACCACCTCCTTAGGTAACCCATTCCAGTGCTTCACCACCTTCCTAGTGAAAAAGTTTTTCCTAATATCCAACCTAAACCTCCCACACTGCAACTTGAGACCACTGCTCCTTGTTCTGTCATCTGGTACCACTGAGAACAGCCGAGCTCCATCCTCTTTGGAACCCCCTTTCAGGTAGTTGAAAGCAGCTATAAAATCCCCCCTCATTCTTCTCTTCTGCAGACTAAATAATCCCATCGTGTTAGTACACTAAAACAGGGGTAGGCAACCTGCAGCACGCGAGCTGATTTTCAGTGGCACTCACACTGCCCGGGTCCTGGCCACCGGTCTGGGGGCTCTGCATTTTAATTTAATTTTAAATGAAGCTTCTTAAACATTTTAAAAACCTTATTTACTTTACATACAACAATAGTTTAGTTATATTATAGACTTATAGAAAGAGACCTTCTAAAAACGTTAAAATGTATTACTGGCACGCGAAACCTTAAATTAGAGTGAATAAATCAAGACTCAGCACACCACTTCTGAAAGGTTGCCGACCCCTGCACTAAAAAATAGTAGTGTAGCCAGGGTAGTGAGAGTCCTGGCGAACAGCAGGATGGGATAGGCACACTGACTACATGCCCAAGGGGTTCAGGTGGGTTTGTACTTGGCACAGCCTATGCTGCTGCTCAATGCTACCCATGCTACCGCAGCTACACTGCTACATGTTGAGGGCTAGCTCAAAGATAGCTAGTACAACTATGTTTAAGCAAGCAAAAACACCCTACAAGTGCTATTTGTAAAATAGAAGGTGTGGAGGGATACATGGTATGTAGCAGCATATTATGTAGAAATAAAACCTTTGGGTTAGAGAATGGCATGTCACATCTACTTCACAACATACCACATTTGCATGGTTGGGTCACTGTGGGGGTGACCCAAGAAATCACAGAGAGTCAAAATTTGGTCCCAGCCATTCAGATTTAGTTCCTTATTCATTTGAATCTTATATTAATATTAATTTTCTTTATAAAGGAAAGTGCCAGGGAGATGCTGAGGTGGCACAAGTGGAAATAGGACATGGGGGTGAGAGGGCGGGGCTGATGTGGCACAAGCAGGAACAAGGTTTAGGGTGAGAGGGAGGCACTGAGTTGGTCTGGCAGAGCGAGCTCAGTTGAGATGGAGACACTGAAATGATAGGGCTGGAGTTCAGAAAGAGGTGCTAAGGCTGCAGAAGCGCAAGCAGGGACAGGGTGAGAGTTAATTGGCATAAGATGAGCTTAGGTTCAGGCTTCAGTGGGATTCTGCCTGTTCCTAGAGAAGGGCAACAAAGGTGTGACAAGATTATGGTGATCAACAGATGGCTCAGGCAGTGGTGCTATAAGGAGGGCTTTGGGCTGTATGGCCACTGGGACGCATTCATGGACAGAGGACTGTTCTCTCGGGATGGACTTCACCCGAGTAAGGAGGGAAATAGACTTCTAGGATGGAGGCTGGCACAACTGATTAAGAGAGCTTTAAACTAGGAATTTGGGGGAGATGGTTGGGAGATGTCCAGGTAATCTCCACCCCGGAATTTAACATTGAGAGGGAAGAAAACGAAGTAAGAAAGGATACAGCCGTGGGTATGAGAATGCACATAAGGAGGAAGGGTAGTGTAGATACCAGTCTAATAGGTGATACTGGTGGTAGAATGTCTGTGCCTAATCGGGTAAAGAATGTCAGTGAAGGCAAACGGCAAAAATTAAGATGCTCGTACACTAATGCGAGGAGCCTAGGTAACAAAATGGAAGAACTAGAGCTACTGGTGCAGGAAGTGAAACTAGATATTATAGGGATAACAGAAACATGGTGGAATAGTAGTCATGACTGGAGTACTGAAGGGTATGTGCTGTTTAGGAAAGACAGAAATAAAGGCAAAGGTGGTGGAGTAGCATTGCATATCAATGATGAGGTAGACTGTAAAGAAATAAGAAGTGATGGAATGGATAAGACAGAGTCTGTCTGGGCAAAAATCACATTGGGGAAGAAAGCTACTAGAGCCTCCCCTGAGATAGTGCTTGGGGTGTGCTACCGACCACCGGGATCCGATTTGGATATGGATAGAGACCTCTTTAATGTTTTTAATGAAGTAAACACTAATGGGAATTGTGTGATCATGGGAGACTAACTTCCCAGATATAGACTGGAGGACAAGTGCCAGTAATAATAATAGGGCTCAGATTTTCCTGGATGCAATAGCTGATGGATTCCTTCACCAAGTAGTTGCTGAACCAACAAGAGGGGATGCCATTTCAGATTTGGTTTTGGTGAGTACTGAGGACCTCATAGAAGAAATGGTTGTAGGGGACAACCTTGGTTCGAGTGATCATGAGCTAATTCAGTTCAAACTAGATGGAAGGATAAACAAAACTAGATCTGGGACTAGGGTTTTTTATTTCAAAAGGGCTAACTTTAAAGAATTAAGGAAATTAGTTAGGGAAGTGGATTGGACTGAAGAACTCGTGGATCTAAAGGCGGAGGAGGCCTGGAATTACTTCATGTCAAAGTTGCAGAAACTATCAGAAGTTTGCATCCCAAGAAAGGGGAAAAAATTCATAAGCAGGAGTTGTAGACCAAGCTGGATGAGCAAGCATCTCAGAGAGGTGATTAAGAAAAAGCAGAAAGCCTACAAGGAGTGGAAGATGGGAGGGATTAGCAAGGAAAGCTACCTTATTGAGGTCAGAACATGTAGAGATAAAGTGAGAAAGGCCAAAAGCCATGTAGAATTGGACCTTGCAAAGGGAATTAAAACCAATAGTAAAAGGTTCTATAGCCATATAAATAAGAAGAAAACAAAGAAAGAAGAAGTGGGACCGCTAAACACTGAGGATGGAGTGGAGGTTAAGGATAATCTAGGCATGGCCCAATATCTAAACAAATACTTTGCCTCAGTCTTTAATGAGGAGCTTAGGGATAATGGTAGGATGACAAATGGGAATGAGGATATGGAGGTAGATATTACCACATCCGAGGTAGAAGCCAAATTCGAACAGCTTAATGGGACTAAATCAGGGGGCCCAGATAATCTTCATCCAAGAATATTAAAAGGAACTGGCACATGAAATTGCAAGCCCGTTAGCAAGAATTTTTAATGAATCTGTAAACTCAGGTGTTGTACCGTATGACTGAAGAATTGCTAACATAGTTCCTATTTTTAAGAAAGGGAAAAAAAGTGATCCGGGTAACTATAGGTCTGTTAGTATGCAAGGTCTTGGAAAAAATTTTGAAGGAGAAAGTAGTTAAGGACATTGAGGTCAATGGTAATTGGGACAAAATACAACATGGTTTTACAAAAGGTAGATTGTGCCAAACCAACCTGATCTCCTTCTTTGAGAAGGTAACAGATTTTTTAGACAAAGGAAACGCAGTGGATCTAATTTACCTCGATTTCAGTAAGGCATTCGATACGGTTCCACATGGGGAATTATTAGCTAAATTGGAAAAGATGGGGATCAATATGAAAATTGAAAGGTGGATAAGGAACTGGTTAAAGGGGAGACTGGTCATACTGAAAGGTGAACTGTCAGGCTGGAAGGAGATTACTAGTGGAGTTCCTCAGGGATCGGTTTTGGGACCAATCTTGTTTAATCTTTTTATTACTGACCTTGGCACAAAAAGTGGGAATGTGCTAATAAAGTTTGCGGATGACACAAAGCTGGGAGGTATTGCTAATACAGAGAAGGACCGGGATATCATACAGGAAGATCTGGATGACCTTGTAAACTGGAGTAATAGTAATAGGATAAAATTTAATAGTGAAAAGTGCAAGGTCATGCATTTAGGGATTAATAACAAGAATTTTTGTTATAAATTGGGGACGCATCAGTTGGAATTAACAGAGGAGGAGAAGGACCTTGGCATCTTGGTTGATCACAGGATGACTATGAGCCGCCAATGTAATATGGCCGTTAAAAAAGCTAATGCGGTCTTGGGATGCATCAGGCGAGGTACTTCCAGTAAAGATAAGGAGGTGTTAGTACCGTTATACTGTACAAGGCACTGGTGAGACCTCATCTGGAATATTGTGTGCAGTTCTGGTCTCCCATGTTTAAGAAGGATGAATTCAAACTGGAACAGGTACAGAGAAGGGCTACTAGGATGATCCGAGGAATGGAAAACCTGTCTTATGAAAGGAGACTCAAAGAGCTTGGCTTGTTTAGCCTAACCAAAAGAAGGCTGAGGGGAGTTATGAATGCTCTTTATAAATATATCAGAAGGATAAATATCAGGGAGGGAGAGGAATTATTTAAGCTCAGTACCAATGTGGACACAAGAACAAGTGGATATAAACTGGACATTAGGAAGTTTAGACTTGAAATTAGACGAAGGTTTCTAACCATTAGAGGAGTGAAGTTCTGGAACAGCCTTCCAAGGGGAGTAGTGGGGTCAAGACTAAGCTTGATAAGTTTATGGAGGGGATGGTATGATGGGATAGCCTAATTCTGGCAATTAATTAATCTTTGATTATTAGCAGGTAAATATGCCCAATGGTCTGTGATGGGATGTTAGATGGGGTGGGATCTGAGTTACTACAGAGAATTCTTTCCTGGGTGCTGGCTGGTGAGTCTTGCCCACATGCTCAGGGTTTAACTGATCGCCATATTTGGGGTCGGGAAGGAATTTTCCTCCAGGGCAGATTGGCAGAGGCCCTGGAGATTTTTCGCCTTCCTCTGCAGCGTGGGGCACAGGTCACTTGCTGGAGGATTCTCTGCACCTTGAGGTCTTTAAACCACAATTTGAGGACTTCAATAACTCAGATATAGGGTAGGGATTTGTTACAGGAGTGGGTGGGTGAGATTCTGTGGCCTGCGTTGTGCAGGAGGTCAGACTAGATGATCATAATGGTCCCTTCTGACCTTAAAGTCTATGAATCTATGAGAGCCCTGTTCAGTCTTCCTCACCAAAAACAAGCATCAGAGACAACGGTTCCTTATAGGAGAAGGAGTTAGAGATGGGGGAGTAGGGGAGGAAGCTTTGAGGATTTTTAGAGACTCAATCTGAGTTAGAGAAATATTAAATGAAATTGGTTAAGAACGTACTTAACAAGAGACGCACTTCTTTCTTGAGAAGAATCTCCTTCACCATCTGCCGGACACTTGGCAGAAGCTCCACATCAGCCAGTGCGATTTTTGAGTGAATGAGGGTGACCTGCGGACAAATGCAAAATAACTACAGCCAACTGGGGAAAAACAAATAAGAAAACAAAAACAAATCTGAGTCAGCCAGGAACAAATACTATTTAAACAGGATTGCGTCTGACTGCTGTCCCAGCAAGCAGGCAAAAGCAATAGCCAAGCCTTAGGCTTCTGGCTTTCAGCATGCATTTCTTGGCAAGAAAGGCAGAGTAGGGTGGATGGGTGAGTGGAGGATCTCGGGAAGAACACTAAGCTATTCTGCTTCCAGCCAACCCCAGCATCAGGACGCACTGCAGGAATGCTGGCTGCGAGGGCGCTCACAGTTGCTCCACTTCCAACCTTGCTGAATATGAGGCTCTATGGAAAATGGTTGTGAAGGAATTTAGCTACGGCAATCCCAAACTGCTCTAGCAGGGGCATTGTGGAAGAACACATTTAAGTCACCAGAAGAAGGAAGCAGCTGGTGGAGCATTAATTATTGTGCAAGTTGTTTCTTGTACCTCTTTGGCTGGATATTCTGTTTTGATCTCTGCAGCCATCTCCACTCCAGCAGCACCACCGCCTACTATCACGATACGTGGAGATTTCTGGAGCTTGCAAAAACAAAAAACAAACAAAATCATATCTCCTTTTTGCATTATTTCATACATAAAGTAACCTAGAATGAGGCATTCAGCCAGAACACTCATTCTGGCAGCACCAGCCGTGCACCTTCCCAACATGTAGGAAGACCTTCTTATTAAAGTGGTGTCCACACAGAAACTTATCAATAGAACACCCTTTATCTTCTACCCTCTGGAATGAGAGGTGGAGTTGTCCCACCAAAAGCACCTTCTAAATCCCATCCTAACCTTGAAACACCCTTGGCAATTTTGGCCCTCAAAAAAAAAAAAAAAAAAAAAATCTTGTATTTCGATAGGAAGCATTGATTAGGATACCTGAGTCCTAGGGAAGGGCTGGCAACCATCAAATGCAGCTTGTTTACCAGATTTCAGGTGAATATTTACTATAACAATAAGCCACTCCAAGATGCTCATTAGTAGGGCAGCACTGCAGCCTGTTATGAGGCATGAGGTGATGTGCCTTCATCTACCTAAGAAGTGCACCGATCACCTATTAATGCACAGTTTTACTACCATCAGAATGCAAGGCCCATTCATTTAGATCTAAAAAGAAAAATAAGTTGGGGGCAGGGGGAAGGAGGAGTGCAGGAGTGTTGTGCAATATGTCTTTCCACTATGAAAAATAGTACTTGGAGGATGATCAATTAATAGTCAAAAGGGAAATGGCTGCTATGGGATCCGGTGGGTCCAGCATTTTACATATCCTGCTTTAAAAATCATCGCACTTTTTTAATATAATGGGTAGAAGAATTTTCTTCTTTCAGGATGAGATCCCAACAGTGCAGCCTGGGCTGATGCCTGACTGTGATATCACCAAAGAGGTGTTTAGCAGGGTGGCTTGCCCATTAGGGTTGGAAGGCCTGGTGCCAGCCAACTATTGTTAAGGGGTCCTGCTAAGGCAGGAGCGAGACCCTGATACCAGGGGACTTTGGCAGTCAGAGCCTGAAAGCTGAGCTCCAGCTAAGTAAAGCCTGGGAGTAGTGACTCAATAGCTCTGAGGAGAGGGGGTGGAGGGAAGAAGGACACACTGAACTGGCATAGGGCCTGGCAGGGCAGACGGTGTGTACGGTTCTTAAAGAGGTCCCTGAAGAGAAGGAAACAGAGGGAAGGTGCTGAAGCATGACCACTGGCCATGAGGGACTGTGCTGTTGGCAGCTGCCCTGTTACAAGGTCCAATGGTCTAATCTGCCCATAGCTTTGTATGGTCACCATCCCCACCCATAGCCTGTATTACAAGGAGGCCTATTTCACTACTGATACAGGCATTGGAGCCCTGACCCACAATTCTTCAGTTGTGGTAGGTAGGATGCTACAGGAAATATTCCCTATTAGCCCTCATCCCTTGGTCCAGACTCCACTGTTGATTTAATCACCATGTAGAAAGCCTTGATTTAAACTGATTCTTCATTTGTACTTTTCTAAAGAAAACCGCTCTCTCAGTGATTGAGATTAAAACATGTTTTACTGGTTGATTTACAACTAAATAGAGCATTTACTCTAGATTTGATGTATTAACTATATACATTTAAGCAATTATATAGCTTAATAATTTCAGATCCTTAATTGTACATTCAGTCTGTAACAGATGAGCACAAACAAGGTTATCTAGTAAATAAGCAATATCATTCACCATTTTGTGTCAAGGTGCAGTAGGATGGTAACTGGAATTTAATCCATCACGCAACAGCACAATGTTTATTAAACAAAGCCATCTTAAATGTTTTAGATATATAACTTGATCAAAACACATTTCACATTTACAACTAAATGATTTATTAAACAAAGGCATTAACTATATAGTGATGGAACTAAACAGATTTCAAGTCAGCCTGGAAAAAATTTCAAATATGCTTAAGTGAAAGTTCCTTACTGCTTAAGTCTTTTGAAAATAAGACAGTTACTTAGGCTGTCCTTCAAACTTTTGCAATAAGTAGCTCTCAACGTCTTCCTCATTTTTGTTCACAGACCGGAAGAGACAAGTATTCCTGCTTTTTCAACTCCCAATTTCTCAACTTTAAATGAATTAGTCCAAATTCAGAAAGTATCCTCTGTGCCTGCAGAAGAGGCTACTGCTGTCAAGAGCTAGTTTTGCATATTCAGTTCTGGTTCCATGTGCTTAGCTAGTGACTTTCAGTTCAGCTGCGACTTTTAAAAGATCAAACATATTGCTTGAATGGTTCACCTCCAGTCCTGAAATTTGTTCTGGTTGGATATGATTGAGGGTGATAAGATACCCATGTCATAGCACCATCTTCTTCTGCAGTTAGGCATCTACCCTGGTACTTTGGGTAGAGAATGTTGGCCTGAAAACGAGGTGGAGTAAGTGATTGATCCATCCATCCCATTTCTTCACTGCCGGCAATCTAACTGTTGTTGGGTATTTCTTCAATGTCTCTTGAAATTCTTTACAGAAAGACTGCTGACACGGTTGATATTTAGAGTTTGTCCAAGGTTATCAAAAGAAGTTTCAGTATATTCAGCATATCCTCTACATTTCTCTTTAGTCCAATGTAGACTACTGTGGCTCCATCTATTTTGCCATGATTCTTCACAAGTTATCAGAATAGGCCAGTTCGTAATAAGTAGCTCAAAACAGCCAACCACTGAATTCCATTGTACATTTTGGAGAATTAGTTTGGATCTTCCTGCTCTCTTCAGTGAAGCTGAAGCAAAGTGATTATGGGAAGTATTTTGCAATTTCAAAATTTTCCTTAATTCCTGGAGTTGTACTTTAGTCTTTGGTTAAAAGGTGCATCAAATGAGTACTGCACATGTTATAAGTTTCAGGTTCCCTTCATTATCTTCTAGATTTGTTTTCATCTGTGTTACATTTGCAGTATTATCTGTGACAAAACTATATACTTGACACTTGAATTTTTGTTCAGTTTGTTATTGTTTTTACTGCTACTTGTAAGTATTCTGCTGTATGGGCAGTGTCTAATTGTTTCTGTAAGTTTGACAACAGAAAATAAGGTTGTCTCAAGCACATATTGCTGGACCATTGTATACACTGTTCCACCCATCAAGGCTCAGATTAACAAGCTTCCTGTCAATTTTTTGCACACTGTTCAGTTTCCTTCTCATACACTGTATCCAGAAGTCTTCTAGCAATGTCTGCTTGCTGGGTGGAGAGTGACATGATTCAATCATTATGGACCAGGCTAATGACGTGTTTGTTCTGAACTAGATGAAAAGGAGAACTTGTTGCATAAATGAACCAAGTAATCTTTTCATTTATATAGTCTTGCTGGAATTTGCTGGTCCTGATTACCATGGGTTTATTGGATGAAGAAAGTCTCTGGTACAAGAAACTGACTGTATGTTTAATTGCAGCACTGCTAGTGATACCAGCAGATGATGGAAATTCATAACCTCTTACTGTATATCTAAGCTAGGCCCTGAAACAAAATGGCAAAGTCAGTCACTGAGTATTACTCAATGCACAGCTTTAAAAAAACCTGAGATCCCTCCTACTGCAGCTGTGTGTACCACTGTTTAAATGATGCTTTAGTCTAAACCCAGTTTTATAGGGAAATTAAATAAAGGATTATCTGTCTATTTAAACCCTTAACCCTAGCAACATAAAACATCTTGAGTTTAAAGGTTTAAATTCATAAATGCCTAATAAAACTTTAAACAGGAATAGTTAAACTAGAATGTTGGATTATACTGAGCAATGAGAGATCATTTCAGAAGTCCAGCAGTAACAGTAAAAGTGAAATTAATATATTCCCACAAAAAACTAGCATACCAATTATATTTTGAATGCTAACATCTTGAAATCATAAGCAATCCATTCAAAGCATAAGCTTATGACCATCTAAGTTGTTTACTAGCATAGTAAGACATGGTGGACAGTCCATAAGATTGGGGCAAAAATAAAGTTTGCTAACCAATTGATCCAGATTGATGTAGACATGCTAAACAAAGTCACTGCCTTCTGAAGAGCATTTTTCACAGTGTCTTGTTCTGACAATCAGGCCTTGCAGCTCTGTTTACATTTGGCACATGTTCCTTTTTACTCAGGGGTACAGGAATTTCTTGAAAATTTTCCCAGATAGGATCTCTTTATGATCCGCAGCCATGGCAGGCCTTCCCTATTCTCCCCACCCCCCCAGTTCTCAGGTGTGGAAATCAACACTAGAGACTGCACTCTGAAGAATGCTATCCCTTCCCCCCACGATCCTGTTTTGACACCAGTGTTGCTCCTTTCTGGTTGCACACTCTGCTCCTGCTCCCTTGTTATAGACTCCCCTCATGACATTCCAGGGTACACTCCAGACCAGTGAGGGGCTGTGTCACCCCTGCCCTGCAAACTTGGGTGCCTCACAGTGCTCTGCTGCTGTAGCACTCCCACCTGAGCCACTCACAAACAGCCTTCTAGTATGCAGGTTACACCCCAAGTGTCTGTGTGTAGCTGCAGCCTGTCAGCCACACACCAGTCACACTCTGGCTTCCACCAGCCATGGTTCCCACTTGCAGAGTGACCCCAGCACAATCCGAGTCCTGGATTTTCCTCCAAAATGTATGTTCTGCCCTGTCTAGTGCTCTCCTGAACAGCCCAGATACTAGATCTGTTGCTCCCCTAAAGGGATCAATATTAAACAATTTGCTACCATAAATGGTGTTACCCACACAATTCAGTTTAGACAACACTGGATTAGTTTAATTAAAAAATAAAACAAGTTTAACTACAATGAGCTAAGTTTTAAATACAAGTATAAGGGATCAAACTCAAATGGTTATAAGGTAAAACACTTCCTAGTACTAAAACTTAAACTAGGCTTGATTCAAGGTGAAGTCCCTTACACATGTTCCCAGTAACATTGCTGACCAAATTCTCAGGCCTGGATCTGCTCCCAAAGGCTGTTCCTTTTGTTATCTGAAGTGAAAAAAAGAGATTTATAGGAAAAGGTATCTTCGGGTGTTTTGCCCCTCACTTTGTAGTCCTGTCCCCCTCTAAAATGCATTTTCCTGAGGTTTACCCCTAGATAAAGTTCATTACTGCTGTGAGGCTGGAGTTACGGAGTCTTGTGGTGAAAGGTTTCATGTTTTCTAAGATGCAGATCTGTTTGTTCCTGCTTTACCCTTTCTTGCCATACAATGGCCACTTGACACGAGATTGCACATCAACTTCGACACCCATCTAGAGGCATCAGCTTGTCCTTTGTCTTTGAGAAACTGGTTTACCCAGACTTGTCTGGTAAATACATTTCAAATCTAATTTCAATTTGTTACTACACACATTTCATCATGATATTACCGAAGTTTAGTGAGTTAGTTCAGATGATACTCAGAAGGCATATTTTGTACAAAGGTTACTACAGTAGTGTGTAGGGTGTGCATTCAGGGGTGCATTCTGCCACACCCCGGCCCCATCCCCACACAAACCAAAAAATTTACAATCCAAGACTTCTGCTTGTGTAACCCAAATCTCTTTTGCACTCCAATATTTTATTTGTTTAGAGACAGAAGGAGGCAGTTGAGAAATTAATGGATTTATATCTGTCTGCATATATAGGCAAGGAGACTGGACAAGGCCATTTACTTGAAGTGCCCAGAACCATCCAGAAGCAAGGGCTGGTAGTTACTGGGCAGATCCATGTTTTTCCATGAGCTGGAAAGTTTTGATGGCGGGTGGAGTCATATGTATTCCTAATTTGAGATCGGAGCTTATCAGCACTCAGGTAGGGAGACACTATAAAATAAGAGTAGAAGACCACCCAGGTGGGCTCAGCGGATGATCCTGATGAGATACATGATGGTGACTCCTGGAGAGAGTGAGTGAGGCTGGGTCCCAACACCTGTGATGACTTTACCAGTTTCTCACACCCATCAGCACAGCCACAGGGTCCCTCACAAGACCGATCCCTTAATACACTACATGGACCATTGTGCCATATTTATAAAGTTTGATCTCAAAAGTTAGAATGTTTTTCCCCTGGTTCCCTCTAAAAAGCAGCTTTTAACTCAACTTTTGATGGAGGATCATGGATTCAGTATTTATTTAAAAGTTTTGAAATTAATGCAAAATGTGTTAAGGTCTAAAATAATAATTAAAGTTTCATTTTTAAAACGAAAAAAATGAAACTTCAATCTGATTTAAATAAAATGTATCCATTTTGCTAGCCCCCTCTCTGATCCAAGCACCACTGCATTATAACACCCCACTCACCCCATAACTCCAAATTTGGATGTTGCCAGCACTCGTTAGTTTCATCCTCCCTCATCTGGATACCAATAAGAGCTCTCACCATAACTATAATTTCTTATATCTTTCTCAAAAGGACAGAGCCACCCATCACTTTTTCCACTGATGGTTTTCAATCTCACCTCCTTGACCATGTCTTCATAAGTCTGAATGGCAGTTTCCATGTCAATGATCTGGTTAAACTTCCCAGGGAAAGGCCCATCACTGCCTGTAGCAAGGATGAGGTGAGAGTAGAAAAGCTCCTACAAGGGGAGAGAGTGGGATCAGACATCATTTTGAGAAGTCCAAGGTAAAGGATACCGAACACTGAAGTCGCTTTGCAGGTGGTGCTCCGACACCTCCCCCTGCCCTGGAACTAAATAGCAACACTCAGTTCAAAAACAAACATCTTTTGCAGAACTAAATGATTCATATAATTGTTTACCTATATTTAATCTGAAGATATTAATGGGGACTGGATGAGTCTGAGTTTGTAATGGGATATCACAGCCTCTTTTCTAGGTGCAATCGCTATGCAAAATGGGTATTGTGGCTTCAGTCCAAGTTGTGACAGACAAAGTTACCAGCAGAGCTGGCCCTCTTACTGGCCATCTCTGCAGAGTCTAGACCAGGGGTAGGCAACCTATGGCATGCGTGCCGAAGGCGGCACGCGAGCTGATTTTCAGTGGCACTCACACTGCCCGGGTCCTGGCCACTGGTCCGGGGGGCTCTGCATTTTAATTTAATTTTAAATGAAGCTTCTTAAACATTTTAAAAACCTTATTTACTTTACATACAACAATAGTTTAGTTATATATTATAGACTTATAGAAAGAGACCTTCTAAAAACGTTAAAATGTATTACTGGCACGCGAAACCTTAAATCCGAGTGAATAAATGAAGACTCGGCACACCACTTCTGAAAGGTTGCCGACCCCTGGTCTAGACACTGAATGGAAACGGTGCAGACATAGCTACTCTCTCCTTTTAAGGGTGGTCCCTCCAGAACAGGGTTAAAATGCTTTGGCCGGGCAGTCCTGGGAAGCTTACACTGCTGCTGTCCATACGTTTATCCTGTGATTGAGAGACTTCTGCACTGTTAATTCAGCATTTCTTACCAGCAACAAGGAAGGGAACGGCTTGCCTGAGGGCCTGACTGGACCTGTGGTGCAGCATTCAGTCCTAACTTACTGCGTAGTTGCTGTGCTCCGCTTCCCAGCTCAACCCTACGCCCTGTCGCTTTGATAAGTAGGAAGCTGCCACATGAGGCGTGTTTTGGGAACAAAGGGATGCAGATGTCTCCCTGGTGAAACACTACAATTAAAGATGGGCAACTACTCTGAACTCTTCTGTAATCATTGGCTTGAGCTTTAAAGTGAGTTTGCTTGGGTCATGCCCTGCCCTCTTTTGTATGGTCACTTTGCACAACAAGGGAGTTATTTGCAGAGGCTCACATAAAGTGAGTTTTTAGCTTGAACATCTGAGTACTCATAGGCACTGACTCCATGGATGCTCTGGGGCTGGAGCACCCACGGAAAAAAAAACAGTGGGTGCTCAGCATCCACTGGCAGCCCCACAGGTCAGCACCTCCCCCATACCCCCCACCTGCCACAGAACAACTGTTCCGCAGCGTGTAGGAGGTGCTGGGGAAGAGGGGGAGCAGCGGGGGTGGAAAGAGGTGGGGGGCATAACCACAAGGGGGCCGCAGCCCACCCACTTAGCATCCAACTAGGCCCACCCAAATCGGGGCCGGAGCCCGCCGAATCCACAAGCTGTAACTCCCGACCCTGGCTTGGTGTCCGTCCACCTGGCTATGTCCCTCTCCTGCTGGCGCTACGCGCTGCTGCCCCAGTCTCTGGCCCCAGGTGCATTGAGTGTGCCTCGTGGGGGCAGGTGGGAGCAGGGCTAGCGCTGGGGCCTAAGATCAGGGCAGCAGCACATAGCACCAGTAGGAGAGGGATGTGGTCAGTCGGCTGGACACCAAGCCGGGGTTGGGAGGGGTGGGCGGAGCTTGAGCTTGGGGGCTTGGAGGAAAAGGGGCGGAGCAGGGGTGAGGCCTGGGGCAGAGCAGGGCAGGAAGAGGCAGGGTGGGGGCTTGGAGGAAAAGGGGTGGGGCCTGGGGCAGAGTGGGGGCTTGGAGGAAAAGGGGTGGAGCACAGGCGGAGCCTGGGGCAGAGCGGGGCGGGAAGAGGCAGGGGCGGGGCTTGGAGGAAAAGGGGTGGAGTGGGGGTAGGGCCTGGGCGGAGCAGGGTTTGTGCACATACCCCTGGCAATTTGGTAAATCAGCACCTATGTGAGTATTTGCACCACACATGGGTACATAGGCAAACCCCAATTATCCAGGTGATACGTCTGAAATTCAAAAGAGTTGGAACTTCAACACCACTTGAATTTCAGGTGGTATTCCCTCAGCTAGTAGTTTGCAATCAGTCCAAAGAGATAAACCCTGTAAAGAAACATTAAATCTGAACACGAGAGTGAGAAGAAAATCATCTGCTCACTGCTGCATTTGCAGAGTAAAATTATTCATTGGAAGTCATTTAGTCAGTCTGTCCCCAATGCACTCACCTCATCATTATTCAGCAAGACTTTCTGTCTCAGTAGGTCTATTCCAACCACCTTGGCTTGTCGGAAGCTCTCCTCAAAGGTCACAGAGTAAGAGATGAAGGTTTTCTTGGCAAATCCTGCAATGAAAGGAGGATAATGCCACCTATATACTGGTTAAGAAAAAAGGAAAGTAGGGAGACTAGAAACCCCATTTTCCACTATGTTTCCAGAAGTCCTATTCAAATGGCCCTCCTTTGGTTATAAGAATTTGTTTTCTTGTTACACAAAATAAAGGCCTGCTCCATGGCACTAGTGTCCTGACATCTATTCTCTCTGCCACACAGTAGAACCCAGGAAGTTTTTGCTTCAGTTGACAAGAACTGAAAAAGGCAGGCATACAATTAAGGGTGTCTCTACACAGCGACATCCTGGAAAACTAATCAAATTAAGTTAAGTGTGAATTTGAAGTGGATTAAACTGCATTAAATCCCTGTGTGCATGCTTTTATTAAAGTACCTTTAATTTAGTTTAATTCACTTTGAAAGTGAATTAAACTAAAAGGAATTAAGACCACTTTAATTCAGAGGGCTTATTTTCACGTACAGTGGTGCAATTGCACTGGTTCAGCTGTAACTCTGTACGTGAAGATGCCCCTGCTGACAGGAGAGCTTCTCCCATCAGCATAGTTAATCCACCTCCCTAAGAGACGGTAGCTACATTCACAGGAGAAGCTCTCCCATTGACATAATGCTGTCTATACAGGGAAGTTCAGTCGGTATAACTATGTTGCTCAGGTGTGGATTTTTCATCCATTTTATAATCGATATAGGTCTGTAGTGTAGACCTAGCCTCAATGACAATGTTCACACAGAGGTTTACTGCTGTTTAACTAATCCACTTCAAATTCACACCTTTACTTAATTTGCATTAGTTTTCCTGGAAGTCCTCATGTAGCCAAGCCAGAAATCTCATTTGGAATCAAGTGACTGAGGGAAGAAGTGTTTCATAAGAAAACCACAACTCAAGCCAACAAGGCAAAGCCATCTTAACTTTTGGGATAGTTCAGCAATTTTCAGACTATGGTCCATGGACCTCTAGTA
This sequence comes from Emys orbicularis, assembly GCF_028017835.1. Classification (NCBI taxonomy): domain Eukaryota; kingdom Metazoa; phylum Chordata; order Testudines; family Emydidae; genus Emys; species Emys orbicularis. The sequence continues at coordinate 44,188,749 of NC_088689.1, read as the reverse complement.
GAACCCTGTACAGTGAACCACAGAATGAATATTGACACCAGACCGCTGGAGGGGAGGTAGGCCCCTGAAAGTCTCTCTCAAGGTGTGCAGTCAGATTTAGAATGAAAGAGTTGGAGAACAACCATGCTATTCCTTGCAGGGTAATCATGGGCCACAACAGGAGCTATTTTCCCTTAAACTGTCTCAGCTGCAGAGTAATGTATTAGACAAAGACATTAGCTGTTGGGAGGCATACCATTTTAATGTAGATCTAAATTTGGTCTCATGCTATTTGACAGCATTTCTTTTATGACTTTTTACATTAAGTCCAGGACCGGGATATGTACTGGAACACTGAGGCAGGCTGAGAGGAAGGGATTTTTGTTTTTTAAACTAACTGATCACTATTGAGAAGAGAAAGTCAGTACATTACCAGTCATATTTTATACCCAGGCAGCATGTCTTCAGTAGGGGGATTGAACTGGCATAGCTACACCAGTATTGCCAGCCCCAAGCATTCTCTCACACTAAGCTACACAAGTCAGCTGACACCCTACCCTACCCTGTCCTTCCTCCCCTCCTCCCGCCACCAAAAAAACAACTAAAGATGAATGGCGCTAAAATCATTTGCTTTTTTTAGAAGTTAAGCTGAAAGTTCTTATTTGCCTTTGGGATGTTGAGCTTTCGGTGTCACATTATCACGCCTCTCTCCAACCTTAAGGGCTAAAACTCAATGTAATTAAACTGAGATTCTCAAGTAATTCCATTACTACTGGAGCTGGGGCTCTAAAGGAAAAAGCCTAATATTGCAAGGCCCTCAGCAAAACCATGTCACTAAAACCCCAGTGCAGATGAGCCCTACGTTCCTGAGGAATCTCAGCAACAGGGCTCATGCCCCCGCTGTTAGAGTAACATTCTAAGTATCAAAGAGGCTTAAGATAGCAATTTAGAGTAGCAGTCATCTTTCACGTTCTTGTTTATGGTATCTTTAAATCTTCACAAATGCCTGTGCAAACTCGCAACTGGCATAACTTTACAAATTTGCCTTTGCAGATAACTATTAGTGGGAACAACTGCATTTGTGCTGTCACTGTGCAAGTGAATCACAGCTCAGGTTTCTCAGAAAGCAGTAGTGGTCTCAAGTTTTATCAGAATACAGAAATAACTTAGTTTAACCACAGCTAGAGATATTTTTCTATTTTGGAATCTTACAAGAGTTTTTTAAACCTGTGCAGTTCATCTTTCAGAAAGAAGCTCCACATATCCCAGTAGGGTAAACATATCTCAAGGGACCAGAGATGGTCCACAGACTTTAGGAAAAAGCAAAGTTACCACTCTCTACAGAGGCCCGGAGAGCACCCACATTGTGGTGGAATGCATCTCTCATGTCCACAAGAACAAAGGGGATTCCCCAGGACTTCAGTTGTCTGGCAGCTGCGATTCCCCCGAAACCTCCTCCAATGATCACAACACGCACCGAGTCGTCCACTGAGAGCTTGGATCCCATCCTAGATAGCAAAGCTGCTTCTTCGGGAAAAAACACCCACCACACTAAGAACAAGGGAAACAATAAGGGTGTCACAAGAGCTCCTTACCTGTGGAAAATAAGGACTTGATCCTGCAAAGACTTAAATAGTACCATTGAAGTCACTGAGACAAATCATATACTCAAAGTACTAACAATGAGTAAAACAGAAGCCAGAATATGTATGGTCTGACGACGAACTTTCAGAACAGTTTGAAACAGGCACTTGTACAGCTCAGCTTCTTACAGATTATATCTTGCCCCCCAGATAGGTGACAGGAGTGCAGCAAAGAACATGCAGTGGAAACAGCATCACAGAAATTTTAAGCAACAGGAATAGTTGCTTGAGATACGAGTTTTATTCTTCCTCCAAAAAGCCATCACTCTGCACCTTGTGAAAAGGCAGAGGGGAATCGGCCCTACATGCTAGAGATTTGTTGTCAACAGAAATCTGTTTTGAGAAGGATAATATGTTTGTAAGAAAATATTTTAATTGAATGTACCAATATCTCCTACAATAGGGGTTCTCAACCTTTTTCTTTCGGAGGCCCCCTCAACATGTTATAAAAACTCCACGGCCCAGCAGTGTCACAACAACTGGCTTTAGAGGGTAGCAAGCAGAGCAATTGCGCAGGGCCCCATGCCACAGTGGGCATTGCTAAGCTAACTTGCTCAGGCTTCGGCTTTAGCACTGGGTGGTGGGGCTTGGGGGTCCCGGGGCTGCAATCCTCTGCAGCAGGGCTTTGGCTTTCTGCCCTGGGTCCTAGCAAGTCTAGCACAGGCTATGCTTGCTGGACCCCCTGAAACCTGCTCGTGCCCCCCCCCCCAGGGGGCTCCAGACCCATGGTTCAGAACCACTGTCCTAGAAGAGCACTTCCTGTTTCCTGTCTCTGTCAATGGTTTTCAACCTGTGATCTGCAGACCCCTGGGGGGCCTCAGACTATGTCTAAAGTTTCCAAGGGATCTGCACCTCCATTCAGAATGTAGTGGTCCGGGGTCCGCACACTTTTAGGAGTCGGAGGAAACTTTTTTTTTTTTTTTAAACCAAAACATGCCATTCCTTCCACTTCTCCGCAGAGTACATTGTATAAGGCACTGCTCGGCTAGCCCTGAATTCCATGTGAAACCGAACTGCGGGACCCAGCACAATCCCTCGGGGGAGTCAAAGAAAGCCCTTCGGAGCACAACGAGGACACGGGGCCAGCGCCTGCTGGAGCCCTGGCGTGCAGAGCAAGGGCTGGCTCCAGCGCCTGACTGCTCCACTTACCCCCTCCTCGCACCACTGCAGACCCGGGAGGGCGATGGAGGAACCGCAGCCAGCGTCCCCGACTCTCCGCTCATGCCAGGCAACACGGCTGAGGAGACAGCTGAGCTACCACGCCGTTCCGCGGGGCACGGAGGCGGGCGTGGTCTGAGCCGAGTCTTTGCCTCTCACGGTGGCTCGGACCCTCCGGACGGAAGACCCGCTCCCTCCCCTACGGAGCCGACTCCTGCCGCCCTCTCCTGGAGCCCCGGGCGCGCTGCAGGGCCTCAGGGGAAAGCTGAGGCCGCAGATACTCACAGTCTCCTGTGTTAGAGGCCGTGACGGAGCCCAGCCCAGCCCGCCTCCTACGCATACAAAAGAGAGAGTTCAGCTGAGCGCTCTGCGCCGGCTGCCTGTCCGTCAGGCATGTGAGAGTCATGGGCTCTACCCAGGATTGTTCGGGGGCTGCTTGGTTAGATGCCCAACACTAGTCTAAGCTAGGGTGACTAGATGTTCCTATTTTATTGGGATAGTCCCAATATTGGGGACTTTCTTATATAGGCACCTATTCCCCTCCACCCCCTGTCCTGATTTTTTCACATTTGCTATCTGGTCACTAGTCTAAGCTAGCTGGTTACTTTTGCATGGGGATGAGGTAGCAAACAACTGAACCAGCTGCTGAATTATAGCTATGAGGGGGTGCCTGAGTCCAGCTAGTGGTTTGTTGTGTGGCAGTGGGGTTAGGCGGTATGCTATTTGGGCTCAAGGGGGAACTCACAGCACTCACAAGGCTCGTGCAGCATGGCCTTGCACCTTGCAAAAGCTGCTGAGGCAGGAAAGTAGCACTGAAGCAAAAGCAGCTGCCTCTACCTCCTGCATTGCTGCTGGGGGCTAAATCCACTGGCACCAGCCTGAAGTGATTTTACACTGCTAACTGGATGCCAATACATGCATTTATGCTGTGCTGTTTCATTGCAAATAAAGGATATTTTCATTAAAATAATTCAGTCAGTGACTAATGGTAATTTATTCTGAATGTGTGACTTTTGCCTGTTACCATGCCCAAGTTTTAGCTTTGCCCTGATAAACCACTCCCCAAAACTCAGCATTCAGAATGTCCACAGGTTAAACTGCCTGTGTGCGGAAAGCATTTGGCCCAAACTACTGGGAGGTATTTGGTGTCCATCACCATTCTGATCTGTATCATACTAATGGCACTTCTAGTAGGTAAAAGTGCAAGAAGAATGTATTGGAAGACTTCAGAGACCATAATAAACATTTTAAAACACCAAACAGCTTCCTTTTTAGTAGATCTTGGTGAGCAGCTGGAGAGTAAACTGCTGTTTACTTCAGTTGTGAGTTGTAAAACGACCACCACCAGAGCTGAATTGGGCTCCTAAATTTCCTTTGACAGAGGCAGAGCACAGAGGCCATTTGTGCAGTTAGCAGTTGTATTTAAGTGCAGGTAATTTGGGCTTCTACAACACAAGCTATTCCAGAAGACCAGTTGTTACATGACACATACAGTCTTGTGAATGGCATCCTATCTAACAGGTAGGCAGGAATTGCTCCGAGCCTGCCTAGGAAGGCAGCAGGTCAAACAGCAAGCCAGCTCAAGCGCTTCCCTCCACAGCTCTGTACAGATTAATTTTATTTGATTGGATTTGTTGGTTTTTCTTTTCCATGTTGTATTTGCCACATCTTGTGCTATTGTCACATTCCCAGGGTTAGCCAGCTGGCACGGCAGTTCTTTTACAATGCTAAAGGCTAGAGCAGATTTAATTCTCCAGCTGTGAGGCTGGCCTTCAAAGAGAATCTGACCTCTCTCAAGGAAGACAGGATAACCTGAGATAAGGAACATAAACAGATGCTTCACTCTTGCTTTCAGTGAAAACAAAACCATCTGGCAAATACTGAAATCTTGTATATTAAGTATTTCTCCAGACACTTTGGCCTTTTTGAGTCCCCTCTGGAAAGGCCCCAGGGAAAATGGAAAGTGAACAGGCTGCCCCATGTAATGGCCTTTCAGGATACCTGGAGTGGAATCTTTATCTCACAGCCTCTGCTTTTTAAAATGCTTGCATGTTAAAGAGGCCAAACCATACAGCTCTGCCATCTCCTCTACAATAGAGTCATTAGGCTATTTGAGCACCTTAAAGGTGACCTAAAGAGGCAAGCTTGGGTTTGTGACTTTTTTTGCTTAAATGTAAACAGCCAATTAGGAGCAGCCCTGATTCAGCAATCATTGTAGCTGCATTGGTGCACTGCTGGCCTCTTAGTATAGACAAGGGCATGCAAAGGTGTGCATCAGCTGAGCTAATTAACCAGGTAACTCAAGTACTGCCAGCCCTGATTTTCCCTTGTCTATAGGGCTTGGCTACACTTGCAGATGTAGAGTGCTGGGAGTCAAACCAGCCTTCGGAGACAGCAGCAGGGAAAATACTGCCATGTGTTTATACTGTCAGCTCCAAGCGCAGTGGTGTGGCCACATTAGTAGCTCTTGCAATGCCACAGAGAGCAATGCATTGTGGTAGTTATCCCAGTGTGCAAGTGGTTGCAGTGTGCTTTTCAAATGGGGGTGGGGGAGTGGAGTGTGACAGGGAATGTGTTGTGTGTATGTGGCAGGAGAAACTGTGTTTTGGGGGGCAGAGACTGTGTCAGCATGCTGTCTTGTAAGTTCAGACAGCAGCAGACCCTCCCGCCTCTCTCTCTCACTCACTCACTCACTCACACACACACCCCTCAGCAGCAGCAGCATTCCACAGTAATGGTTTGCTTTGTGTCCAGGAGCAGATAAGCATGCCAGCTGTCAGAAAGGGGATATCCACATGCCTGAAGCTGAGTTCAAAACAATTACCAGAGTGACCACTTGACTTCAGGGGATTATGGGACGTTTCCGGAGGCCAATCACAGCGCAGTAATGCAACACCCGGGCGTTTCAGCCAGGGCACAGCAAGCTTTATCCTTCTCGTGGAGGAGGATTACTAGGAGTGCTCCAGCTGCAGAGTTCAGGCACTCTAAGTGCCTTGCCAGTGTGGACACCTCAGGAGTTAGGGCGCCCAGGGCTGATTTAATGCGCTGTAACTTGCAAGTGTAGCCAAGCCCTATGCTTAGGGTCAGCACCAGAGTAGCAACACAAACAAAGGAGACCTGAAGATTTCTTTTTTCAAAAGATAAGATTCCTTCCCTGCCCCCCTTTAGAAATATCAGAAAAGTCAGGCCATGTCTTCCTGGTGTGCAAGAGGTCTTTCTCAGAGGGCCTAGAGAGGTGGCCTAGGAGCCCTCTCAACCCTTAACTGCAAGATCAGGGTGCTGAAACTGTAATAGAATAACTCTCCTTCCATCTCAGGCCTTTGAGTTAAACAAAAGCAAACCCAAAGCAAAGAGGGCTTAGCCTGACTAACTATCCTTTCCCCTCTCAGTTAATCAGAGTTTAGTTCCATGGTATCTGTGAGGTCTTAAACCTGGTAGTTTGCCAATCCTGCATAAGCCTTTGTCTACACACACAACAGAAATTAGTATTTGTGTCACAGCACCTGCCCCCAACAGTGCAGCAGCACCAGTGTAACAAAGCTGTAAGTGTCAGTATAGACAGGACTCAGATGTTTTTTCTACCAGGTGATGAAAACCAACCGATTGTTAGATTCCTTTCTACAGTAGCACCTTAATGCTGCTGAAGCTGCATCAATGCCAGCTCTTTTGTAAGATGGATACTAAATTTACTAGTGTAGCTGCACCCATTGAGTCTTTCACAAAGGTGAAAGTAAGCCGGTATGCCCCGGTACTCTGTACCGGGGCGGATTGGCTTCCCCTGGTGGCAATTTAAAGGGCCTGGGGCTCCCAGCAGCGGCTGGGGCCCTGGGACCTTTAAATTGCCCAGAGCCCTGCTGCCGGAGCCCTGGGGAAGTGGCGGCGGACTCTGGCGGCTATTTAAAGGGTCCGGGGCTGCAGCAGCCATTACCAGCCCGGCCCTTAAAATAGTCACTGGAGCCCCGCCGCTGCCTCCCCAGGGCTCCGGCAGGCTCCGGGGACAATTTAAAGGGCCCAGGGCAGTTGCGGCTACCGGAGCCCCGGACCCTTTAAATCATCCCAGGAGCCTGCCGGAGCCCTGGGGTAGTGGCGGCAGGGCTCAGGCGGAGATTTAAAGGGCCAGAGGCTTGGCGGCTGCTACCGCCCCGGGCCCTTTAATTTGCTGCCAGAGCACCGCCGCCACTACCCCAGGGCTCTGGCAGCAGGGCTCTGGGGATAATTTAAAGGGCCCGGGGTGGTAGCGGCAGCCGGAGCCCTGGGCCCTTTAAATCACCGCCCGAGCCCCCAGCTGCTGCTGCTACCCCAGGGCTCCTGCAGTGTGGCTGGGGTAGTGATTTAAAGGGCTCGGGGCTCCCACTGCCGCTACCCTCCGGGGCCCTTTAAATTGTGACCTGAGCCCCGCTGCTGGAGCCCTGGGGTAGCGGCGGTGGGGCTCTGGCAGTGATTTAAAGGGCCAGGGGCTCCCAGCTGCCACTACTGCAGTGGAGCCCTGGGCCCTTTAAAGCTCCACCAGAGGACGGGGCCCCCTCTGATGGTGATTTAAAGTGCCTGGGGATTTAAAGGCCCCGCCTCTTCCAGTAGAGGCCACGCCTCTTCTGGTTGAGGCCCCGCCCCCTCCTAAGGACTCCGGAGTACCGGTAAATCCTTTAAGTTACTTTCACCCCTGGTCTTTCAGGAAAGACAGCATAGATAAGATCTGAACTCCTTTTGTAAGAGACAAGCCAGAAGTGTTAAGGCCTTTCAGGTCCTCTTTATGCAGCATAAATAAACCAAAAGGGTACAAACAGTTTCTGTACTTTTCTAAATTATCTTTAATAGGATGTCCACAGCTGGGACATTCAAACCAGCACATAGGTAGGGAAGTGCCCACCTTACATGAGTGACAATGTGAACATCCAAGGACAAGCAGCCTGACATCCTACTGAGACATCTACAGTTAAAAACTATGCATTGTAGTTAAGATCCAATTGACATATACGAGTAGTAGTCCCCAAATGCTGCTGGCATTGAAGCTTTCTGCATTGTAATTGCCCAGCAGGAGAGATTGCTAACTCAGCACAATTGCTGAGCCAGAGGCATGTCGTTGTTTTCCTGTCCTGCTGCACAATGGGCAGCTATTTCACTTTCTGCCCAAAGCTCTACATTGGCTGGGGGGGTGAGGGAAGAAACAACAGGCTTCATTAATACTGAAGTCATGTGGATTGCTAAGAGTTCATGTGAAGAATAATACTTTAGGAAAACTATGGGGCGCAGGGGAGTTTGCAGTAATGCATGCACTTGGAAGGGGCAAGGCTTTCTTCAGAAGCTAGAGAACACAAGTAAATTCCTGATGCAGTTGGATCAGGTACCACACCTGCAAGTCATGTGTGCCTTGAGAAGGATGTGTTGAGCTCCTGGGGGAATTCTCATTTAGATGTGTCAACGACCAACAAGGATTTTGCCAGAGGCCATTGCAGGCGACAAACACAAAACTCTAATGCCAGATCTGTGATGGAGAAGTTGTGAACCTCTTTGGTCTACACTACGAGTTTAGGTCGACTTTAGCCACGTTAAATCGAATTAAGCCTGGACACGTTCACACGACGAAGCCCTTTCTTTCGACTTAAAGGGCCCTTTAAACCGGTTTCTTTACTCCACCTCCGATGAGGGGATTAGCGATAAAATCGGCCTTAGGGGGTCGGAATTGGGGTAGTGTGGACGGAATTCGACGTTATTGGCCTCCGGGAGCAATCCCACAGTGCTTCATTGTGACCGCTCTGGACAGCACTCTCAACTCAGATGCACTGGCCAGGTAGACAGGAAAAGCCCCGCGAACGTTTGAATTTCATTTCCTGTTTGCTCAGCGTGGAGAGCACAGGTGACCACGCAGAGCTCATCAGCACAGATAACCATGATGGAGTCCCAGGATCGCAAAAGAGCCCCAGCATGGACAGAACGGGAGGTACGGGATCTGCTCGCCATATGGGGAGACGAATCACTGCTGGCTGAACTCCGAAGCAGTAAACGAAATGGCAAAATATTAGAAAAGGTCTCCAAGCCCATGAAGGACAGAGGCCATAACAGGGACGCACAGCAGTGCCGCGTGAAAATTAAGGAGCTAAGGCAAGCCTACCACAAAGCCAGAGAAGCAAACGGAAGGTCCGGGGCAGAGCCGCAAACATGCCGCTTCTTCGCGGAGCTGCATGCCATTCTAGGGGGTGCAGCCACCACTACCCCAACCGTGTGCTATGACTCCCTCACTGGAGAAACACACAGGGAAGCGGGTTCGGGGTACGAGGAAGATGAGGATGGAGAAAATGTAGATAGCTCACAGCCGCAAGGAAGCGGAGAAACCGGTTTCCCCAACAGCCAGGATATGTTTATCACCCTGGACCTGGAACCAGTAACCCCCGAACTCACCCAAGGCGTGCTCCCAGACCCTGAGGGCACACAGGGGACCTCTGGTGAGTGTACCTTTGTAAATATTACACATGGTTTAAAAGCAAGCGTGTTTAATGATTAATGATTAATTTGCCCTGGCAATCGCGGCCAGTACAGCTACTGGAAAAGTCTGTTAACGTGTCTGGGGATGGAGCGGAAATCCTCCAGGGACATCTCCAGAAAACTCTCCTGGATGTACTCCCAAAGCCTTTGCAAAAGGTTTCTGGGGAGGGCTGCCTTATCCCGTCCGCCATGGTAGGACACTTTACCACGCCAGGCCAGTAGCACGTAGTCTGGAATCATTGCATAACAAAGCATGGCAGCGTATGGTCCGGTGTTTGCTGGCATGCAGACAACATCCATTCCTTATCGCTCTTTGTTATCCTCAGGAGAGTGATATCATTCACGGTCACCTGGTTGAAATGGGGCAATTTTATTAAGGGGACATTCAGAGGTGCCCGTTCCTGCTCTGCTGAACAGAAATATTCCCCGCTGTTAGCCACGCGGTGGGGGGGAGGGGTGAAGTGATCATCCCAGAGAATTGGGTGTGTGGGGGAGGGGAGTTAGTTGGGTTTGTGCTGCATGTTAACCCTGAAACCGCAGCCCCTCCTTTTACATTGCAAACCCATTTTAAATGGCCAACCCAACGGGTGCTTGGTATGGGAAATGAGAGCCAAAAGACTGTCTTACCATGGCTGCCTGCAAGCTGAAATCTGTGGCCTGGCACTGCGTGAGTGATCTCTCACACCAAACCGGCAGGCCCTCAATATAAGAGGGAAAATGCGACCTTGTAACGAAAGCACATGTGCTGTGTAATGTGAACAGCAAAATTTAACGTGAAAGAGTGTACCCATTGTTCTCTAAAATGTGTCTTTTTTAACCACCTCTCCCTTCTCCTCCACCAGCTGCAAATGTTTCTCCTTCACAGAGGCTAGTGAAGATTAGAAAGAGAAAACGTAGGACGCGTGATGACATGTTCACAGAGCTACAGATGTCTTCCCACGCTGACAGAGCACAGCAGAATGCGTGGAGGCAGTCAATGACTGATTACAGAAAAGCACAATATGAACGAGAGGAGAGGTGGCGTGCTGAATCGCGGGATGAACAGAGCAAGTTGCGGGCTGAAGATGATAGGTGGCATCAGCTTGCAGACAGAAGGCAAGAGTCGATGCTCCGGCTGCTGGAGCATCAAACTGATATGCTCCAGCGTATGGTTGAGCTGCAGGAAAGGCAGCAGGAGCAGAGACCACCGCTACAGCCCCTGTGTAACCAACAGCCCTCCTCCCCAAGTTCCATAGCCTCCTCACCCAGACACCCAAGAACACGGTGGGGGGGCCTCCGGCCACCCAGTCACTCCACCCCAGATGATTGCCCTAGCATCAGAAGGCTGGCCTTCAATAAGAGTTAAAGTTTTAAACTGCAGTGTGTCCTTTTCCTTCCCTCCTCCCCCACCCATCCCGGGCTACCTTTGCAATTATCCCCCTAGTTGTGTGATGAATTAATAAAGAATGCATGAATGTGAAGTAACAATGACTTTATTGCCTCTGCAAGCGGTGCTCGAAGGGGGAAGGGGAGGGTGGGGTGGTTGGCTTACAGGGAAGTAGAGTGAACCGGGGGGGGGGGGGAGGGTTCATCAAGGAGAAACAAACAGAAGTTTCACACCGTAGCCTGGCCAGTCACAAAACTCGTTTTCAAAGCTTCTCTGATGCGCACCGCGCCATGCTGTGCTCCTCGAACCGCCCTGGTGTTAGGCTGCGCATAATCAGCGGCCAGGCGATTTGCCTCAACCTCCCACCCCACCATAAATGTCTCCCCCTTACTCTCACAGATATTGTGGAGTGCACAGCAAGCAGCAATAACAATGGGGATATTCTTTTAGCTAAGGTCTGAGCGAGTCAGTAAGCTGCGCCTGCGCGCTTTTAAACGTCCAAATGCACATTCCACCACCATTCGGCACTTGCTCAGCCTGTAGTTGAACAGGTCCTGACTCCTGTCCAGGCTGCCTGTGTACGGCTTCATGAGCCATGGCATTAAGGGGTAGGCTGGGTCCCCAAGGATAACGATAGGCATTTCAACATCCCCAACGGTTATTTTCTGGTCTGGGAAGAAAGTCCCTTCCTCCAGCTTTCGAAACAGAGCAGAGTGCCTGAAGACGCGAGCATCATGTACCTTTCCCGGCCATCCCACGTTGATGTTGGTGAAACGTCCCTTGTGATCCACCAGGGCTTGCAGCAGCATTGAAAAGTACCCCTTGCGGTTTATGTACTTGGTGGCTTGGTGCTCCGGTGCCAAGATAGGGATATGGGTTCCGTCTATGGCCCCACCACAGTTTGGGAATCCCATTGCAGCAAAGCCATCCACTATGGCCTGCACGTTTCCCAGAGTCACTACCCTTGATATCACCAGGTCTTTCATTGCCCTGGCAACTTGGATCACAGCAGCCCCCACAGTAGATTTGCCCACTCCAAATTGATTCCCGACTGACCGGTAGCTGTCTGGCATTGCAAGCTTCCACAGGGCTATCGCCACTCGCTTCTCAACTGTGAGGGCTGCTCTCATCCTGGTATTCTGGTGCTTCAGGGCAGGGGAAAGCAAGTCACAAAGTTCCATGAAAGTGCCCTTACGCATGCGAAAGTTCCGCAGCCACTGGGAATCGTCCCACACCTGCAGCACGATGCGGTCCCACCAGTCTGTGCTTGTTTCCCGGGCCCAGAATCGGCGTTCCACGGCATGAACCTGCCCCAGTAACACCATGATTTCCACATTGCTGGGGCCTGTGCCTTGTGAGAGGTCTATGTCCATGTCAATTTCCTCATCACTCTCATCGCCGCGCTGCAATCGCCTCCTCGGCTGGTCCTGGTTTAGCTTTGGCATGTTCTGGCTCTGCATATACTCCAGGACAATGCGTGTGGTGTTCACAGTGCTCATAATTGCCGCGGTGATCTGAGCGGGCTCCATGATCCCAGTGCTAGCTATGGCGTCTGGTCTGAAAAAAGGCGCGAAACTAGTATCTGACGGACCAGGGGAGGGAGGGGCGAGTGACGACATGGCGTACAGGTACAGGGAATTAAAATCAACAAAGGTGGCTGTGCATCAGGGAGAAACACAAACAACTGTCACACAGAATGGCCCCCCACAAAGATTGAACTCAAAAGCCTGGGTTTAGCAGGCCGTTGATTTGACGGAAGGAGGGGGAAGCAAATGAATACAGAACAAATCTATTTTTTACATCTTAAGACGACGGTGCAGCATGACTGATAGCCCTCGGCATCTTCTGGGTGCTTGGCAGCAAATGCGCTAATGTGCGATGATCCAACTTGTAATAGGTAACTACGACTGATAGCCATCATCGTCATTGTGAAGGCAGCAGAATATGACTGGGGGGATGGGGGACTGGGGGACATACGGAGTTCCAGCCACTGCTGTACGATGACGACGGTTACCAGCAGGGCCGGCTTTAGGCCGATTCAGCCGATTCGGCTGAATTGGGCCCCGCGCCAAGAGGGCCCCGCGCTGCAGCTCTCCACCCCGCCCCCAGCTCACTTCCCCCTCCTCCCCTCCCCTGAACGCTCCGCCCCCTCCCCTGCTTCCCGCGAATCAGAGATTCGCAGGAAGTCTGAAAAGGAGCAGGGGCGGGCCGGCAGCAGCACAAGGTAAGCTGCGGTGGTGGGGGCGCGAGAAGGGCTCCGGGGAGGCGCCGCCCGTTCCCGCCGAGCACGCAGGCCCGGCTTGGGTCCGGCCCGGTCCCCGCGGCGCGGCCCTGCTCCGGCTCGGCCCGGCCCCCGCGGCACGGCTCGGGTCCGGCCCGGCCCCGGCCCGGCCCCCGCGGCGCGGCTCGGGTCCGGCCCGGCCCCGGCGGCGTGGCTCCGGGTCGGACCCAAGCCCGGCAACCCCGGCCGGAGCGCGGCTCGATTCCTGGGGGCGGGGCTTGCAGCAAGCCCCGCCCCCAGGAATTGGGCCCCGCTCTTGCTAAAGCCGGCCCTGGTTACCAGTCGTAATACACCATCTACTGCCAAAAGGCAAAGGGCTGGTGCAATGCAGCCCTACGGCTGCCAGCCCTACGGCTGCCAGCCCCACGGCTGCCAGCACCCAGATCGCCGATGAAGGCTACCAGTCATGCTGCACCGTCTACCGCCAAAAGGCAGTTAGCTGCTGCTGCTGTGTAGCAATGCAGTCCCACGTCTGCCGGCACCCAGATGACATATGGTGACGGAGAGCTGAGCTGAGCGGGCTCCATGCTTGCCGTGGTATGTTGTCTGCACAGGTAACCCAGGTAAAAAGGCGAGAATCTATTGTCTGCCGTTGCTCTGACGGAGGGGGAGGGGCCTGACGACATGTACCCAGAACCCCCGCGACACTGTTTTGCATCATTCGGGCATTGGGATCTCAACCCAGAATTCCAATGGGTGGCGGAGACTGCGGGAACTCTGGGATAGCTACCCATAGTGCAATGCTCCGGAAGTCGACGCTAGCCTCGGTACTGTGGATGCGGTCCGCCGACTAGAGCACTTAGAGCATTTTATGTGGGGACACACACAATCGGCTGTATACAACCGATTTCTATAAAACCGGCTTCTATTAATTCGACCTAATTTCGTAGTGTAGACATACCCTTAGTGAGGTGAGCCCTACCAGTCCCACTGCTGTTATAATAATTTGTTATTTAGATTGTGGTAGCACAATTTTGGGTGCTAAATTTGTTCCAACCATGGAGACATCACATCCTGAGGAGCAAAACAAAAAGGCAGGCAGAGGATGGGGCTAGGGTTGCAATGGACAAGCAAAGCAATTAGGATATGATAGGTTTTTTTGATCTTGGGGTTGGCTTCCCCCCCATAATTCAGCTCTCATCTTTCTCTCACACTAATTCCCTACTTCAACCTCCTTCCTCCACACAGAGGAACAGTTCAATTCAGATAGATAAAGAACTGGAGGCTTGTTCCAACTTCCACTGACATTATACGAGTCTTCCCATTGACTTCAATGAGAGTTGGATCAGACTAGTTCCTTGCAGGCATCCTGGAAGAATTGGGGCATCAAGAGGGATTTAAATGAGGAGAAGATAGAGCCTTTGTGGACCAGCTCAGGAAAGGCCTGTCAAGCATCGGAGAGCTAGGGAAGAAAGCAGAGAGAAGGTTGTGGAAGAAACTGGCTGTCATAAACATACAGCTAAGGGCAACAGAGAGTCCTGTGGCACCTTTAAGACTAACAGATGTATTGGAGCATAAGCTTTCGTGGGTGAATGCTCACTTCGTCGGATGCATCCAACGAAGTGGGCATTCACCCACGAAAGCTTATGCTCCAATACATCTGTTAGTCTTAAAGGTGCCACAGGACTCTCTGTTGCTTTTTACAGATCCAGACTAACACAGCTACCCCTCTGATACTATACAGCTAAGGGTAGCATAAAATCCCTCCTTTACCTGTAAGGGGTTAAGAAGCTCAAATAACCTGGTTGGCACCTGACCAAAAGGACCAATAAGGGAAGAAGATACTTTCAAATCTGTGGGAGGAGGTTTTGTTTGTGCTCTCTTTGTTGTTCTCTCCAGGACGGGGACCAGGGCAGGAAAAACCATCTCCTAAAACTCTACCTGAAATAAGCATCCAAGATTACAAAAATTGTAAGTAATAGCAAGGAAATGCGTTAGCTTATCTTTTGTTTTAGCTTGTGAATTTTCCCTACTCTAAGAGGGAGGTTTATTCCTGTTTTTTGTAACTTTGAAGTTTTGCCTAGAGGGGAATCCTCAATGTTTTAAATCTTATTACCCTGTAAAATTACCTTCCATCCTGATTTTTACAGAGGTGCTTCTTTTACTTTTTTTTCTTTATAATAAAGTTCTGTTTTTAAGAACCTGATTTAAGAACCAAGGGTCTGGTCTGTGCTCACCTTGTTTAGCTATTTGGTTGGTATATTATTCTCAAGACTCACCAGGAAAGGGAGTGAAGGGGTTTGGGGGAATATTTTGGGGAAACAGGAACTCCACGTGGTCCTTTTCCTGAATCTTTGTCTAACTCACTTGACGATGGCAGTGATACCATCCAAGGACAAGGAAGAATTTGTGCCTTGTGGAAGTTTTTAACTTAAGCTGGTAGAAATAAGCTTAGGGGTCTTTCATGCGGGTCCCCACATCTGTACCCCAGAGTTCAGAGTGGGGAGGGAACCCTGACACTGGCAGATAGGACAGTGAGGCTGGCACCATTGACAGAATGGAGGGGATGGGGTTTTACAATAAGAAACAAGGGTGGATAAGGAGGAAACGCCAGAGTTCTGCAGGGCCTTGAAGGCATTCAGTGTTGACAGGGAACTCAGTCCTCTGGAGAGGAGGTGGCAGGAGTGGAGAGAGAAATTTACAATAAAAGGGTATAATCAGGTCCTGAAGTGGTAAATGTGGGTCTGTGATGTTGTTCTGCAGCACAGAAATTATCCCTAAGAGATCCAGGTCCTGTGGCATTCCAGATAAATGTAGCCAGTCGCTTGGATAAACATAGTTTTCCTCCACACTGCAGTTATTGTGGGCTGATAATTCTAAATATGAATCACTCTACAGAGGCACTCTCTCTCTCCAATTTCTAAGGGCCAAGTTCTGCACTTACACCTTGTGCAAACCCACTAACTTTGGGCCAAACCCTGGTCACCATTGAGGCAACAGCAAAATTCCCATAGATTACAATGGGGCTAGGATTTGACCCTTTATCTTTAAGAAGGCTGCACAAAGTCTAAGTCAGTACAGAATTTGGCTGTTCCTCCTGCTCTCATTTCTCCTCTTTTCTGTCCCCTTCCTCCTCATTTGTGCTAGAGAAGAGTGGCAGTGGATTGATAAGCCCCTCGGAACAGAAGTTCTTTTGCCACAGAGAAGGGACAACGTGGAAGAAGCTTCCTACCTTTATGCCTCAACCCTGTCGTTAGGGGGCCCTTTTTAGCCAGAGGGCAGTTTGTTTTCTGGGCTTATGGTCTAAGAAGTCTGGAATCAAAAGTCAGCTGGTGAAACTGTGGATCCTGACTTGCTCCTTTCCTTCTGGAGAAGTGACAGGAGTAATGTCTTTCTTTAGGTTCCTGTGTTCCCTTAAGTGGGCTGCACCTGTATAAAGGGCTGGCAACTGAGCTTGCCCCTCATTCTGTCAGGGGATAGGGTTGACCCTGCATCCCTGATGTAACAGAGTTCACTTCCCCCATTCCCCAAACCACAAGATCCCCATGGATATTGGGGGAATATATTGGAGGCCAAGGCAAGTCACATGGAGGCCCAGTGCCTCTGCACAGGGTCATAGCCACATATGGCCTCTTGGGAGTATGGCTCTTGGGAGTTCTGCAGACCTCTTCTGACAACTACTGCTCACGGAGAAGTGAGTTCTACTGCACAGAGGAGGAACCTGAGTATGAAGAGTCCCAAGGAGTTGGCGGCGGGGAGTGGAGAATAACAAGAGAAAATGCCAGACACAATACAGGGAGGCTTGTGCTGTCAGGAGAGCTGTAGGAGCATGGCCACCAGAGGGCATAACTGACCCATCTGCAGCAGAGTCATCACACTCTTGGCAGGTTCAGCCTGGGAAGGAGACTTGAGGTCAGCTCAGGTCTGTATTTGTCAGTCAAAAATCAAAATCTGGTGTATATCAATCTGGTGTCTAGGCTCAGTGGAGGGTTGTTTTTTTTTTTTTTTTTTTTTAAATACTAAAGATGGAGAATTGGAGGCAATGCCTGTGTTAGATATTCCGAGCAAGTGAAAGCCTTTGAATTCAACTTCCGAGATCTCCTTGTTAGCCACTGAGTGAGCAAGGCACCTCAGGCCCTCTCTTCTCCCCACTTTCCCTCTCCTTATCTTTCCCCCATATTCTGCCCCCCCCCCCTTTGTAAGTGCATGGTCTTGGTTCATCATTGACACTCCTGAGCCACCAAGAGTAGGCTTTATAGGAACAGGGTTCCTCCCTCTCTCCACAAAGCCCTTGGGGCAGCATGTTCTCATAGGGGAGGGAGATGTGTTGTGCTTTCTGTAAGCAAGGGTATTTGCATGAGGGGGTTGAGCTGTGTCTCAGAGGGGAGTCACTTCTGGTGAGAGCTCCCAGGTGTAGCACCATGGCCATTTAGCAAGTGCTCCTCATGGCTAGGGGTCACTTCACAGGTACCCTGCCCCTGTTAGCCCACTCTTGGAGGCCCCTTAAACACTCCATACAGTCTTTCTTGTTGCTCACAGCACTCCATGCTGGGGCTGGTTTAATATCAAATAAAGCTCTGACCTCGGAGTCCTGAATCACAAAATAATCCGGAAACAAGGAGATCAATCTGTAACTGATTGTGAACAATCAATTGAGATAACCCACTACCTTCGGACCAGCCATCAAATAAAGCTCTGACCTCGGAGTCCTGAATCACAAAATAATCCAACCAGTCCTCAATGAGTCCTCAGCATAAAGTCCAAAATCATAATTCAACAGTTCAGAGCTAGCTCCAGTTCTTCAGCCACATCTAGAGCTCTTTCTCCATCAGTCTGCTCCGTCTGAAGCTGAGACTCCCCAGCCCTTTCCGGCTAGAGAACTCAGCTGTCTGACCTTGCTTCCTTCTCCTGCATCTTCTAATTCCTGAGCTTCTCTCAACCATACCCTCCCCATAGTTTTCTGCAGCCTTTTATATTTGAATTACCTTATTCTCTTCAAGGGGGGCTCATGGTGTAATCAGGGTTGGCTTAGCCTCAGGCCATGGGGCATGCCACCCTGCTACAATTGGCAACAACAGATTCATCCTAGAATTTCCCCTGAGTGCAAAAGGGATTTGACATGACCAGGAAAACACTGCTACAAATACCTCTATTATCTGGCTGTCTGTTTAGTATGATCCATCATTTATGTGAAGGGAGGCTTTTGAAGTAGTCTTAAAAAATACTGGTATACAACAAAGTGTCAAGGAGCACCGAAAGCAAAGATTTGACTCTGATTTTTACTGAATAATTGAAAAAACCCAACACTAACTATTTTTGAAGCATTTCAGAGCTTTGAACGTGTCGCTTAACATCTTACACATGATGTAATCATTTCCTGCAAAGAGAATAAATACATTTGTTTTTCCACCCTGTGTTTTTTAACCCATCTCCTTTAACAATAGGTTTGTGCTTTACCCTCAAAACACCCATCTAACATTTCACCCCGCTGTAATCTTTCCAGGCTGGGGAAACTGGTTAGGCCATGACATCCTAAGGCTTGGTCAGTAATGATGACAGGGTTTGGGAAGAAGCTGCAGTTTCTTGACAGCTAACTATTCCCCTTATCCTAATACTCCTGTGCCCACGTGCACAGCACTTGTCGTTATGTCCATCCTCCTGGCAGGAACACCGAAGTGAGTACTGTTCAGAATTCTGCTAATGGCTCTCCTGCTCAAGAAGGGCACCTACAAATTGAGGTATGCCAGCTCACTGGCTACTTTAAAGACTTTGAACTTAATATTTATATAGCTCCATGCATGGCATGGCACTTTACAGGGCAGATCCTCAGCTGGTTTAAATGGTCATAGCTCCATATGACAATGTACACTAGCTAAGAGGATCTGACTTTACATGAAGATATAATCCCTGCCCCACAGAGTTTTCAAATCTAATTCAATTGTATCCCTGTAATCCTATTAACTAAACTCATGGCAGACTTCTCCAACCTGGGAACACTTATGCAAGCCAATAATCAACTCTCAGAAAGGCAAAAAATGTGCTTGTGTATTGACAATGCTTTTTTCTTAACCTGCCTTTAAAGTCAATACAATATAAGTGAAAATAAATAGATCCTTAGAACCCAGAAGGCATTTCTCCAACTAGATAATAAATATTTTTAAGGTAGATCAAATTTTAAACCAAAACTACTCAACAGTGCCCCCTTTCAGCACTTGGCAAAGGTCAACTTTTGCTGCGTCAAAACAACCTTATGAAACTTGCGAGCTGTAGGTCTGGAGCTCAACCAACATGGGAGACAGGGCCAATGTCAAAAAATGAGCCCAAACACAACAGCTGATGTAAAAGGAGTCTTTATGAAAGGAATAGGAACCCCAGATTCTAAGGGAAAGCATCAAACTACAGGCAAATGGTAAGAAACTCAGAATGCAGAAAATAGTGTGGTTGGACGGAAGACTTTTATGTGCACTCTGCAGGTGTCTTTCCATGCTTTTCAAATATTGTTGCATACCTCCTTGTTTTGATGTTATTTTTCCTACAGTCGGCAAACAAGACACCTTAAGTAATGGCCAGTCTGCTTCAGAGAGAGATTTGTCTTATTTCAATGGTCTGTAGTACTGCAAAAATACATTTTTGGACTTCAAGTGAGATCAGGAACAGTCTGGGGGAAATGGGTAGCCATCTATTTTTGACTCACATTTGCTGTGCTCAGAATCCTAGAATTCCGGATTGGTCACACCCACAAAGTAAAATACGGGGCTCCCTGCTTCCTCTCCCCCCTGCTCCACCTGCTCCCCACTGCACTGATCTGAACCAGAGATAAAGAGCGGGGCAAAAGGAAGAGCTATATCTGGAGCACTCCTGTCCCCTTCTTTGTTGACATTGAGAGCACTGGTGCAACAGGCTGCATAGCACCTCTGCTTCCATGCTGAGCTCAGGTGAAAGGAGGAAGAATGTTGTGCCACCCCACTCCCTTCCTCTCTGCTTCAAGCTGTAAGTGTGATGCAGATTGCTGTGAGTACATGCGTGTGATGCATGCTGGAGTGTGACCACTGTATGAGACCATGACCTGGCCCCAACCCTTAACTTAGCCTGGGGCAGTGAACTGGCTTCATCCTCAACCCTCCCGAGTGATAACCCTAAACATTGGACGGGATCTCCAGCCAGGCCCAATGCTAACACTTGCCCAGGCCCACAAATGGGTGCCAACTCTAACCACAGCCAATGCCCACAAACTGGTTCAAACCCAAGCCTGGAGGCACAAACTGACCCCACCATCACCCTCGCCTGAGTCCACAAGCGAGACCCAATCCTAAAAGTCACCTAAGCTAACCATCTGTTCCCAACTCTATACCTCGCCCTGACTTTCAAATTGGCCCGACCCTTATCTTAGCCTGACCCCACAAGATGGTCTCAATCTTCACCCTACCTTGGGCTTTCAGGCTAGCTCCAACTTCAGTTCTAGCCAGACCCAGAATCTTGTCCCCACTCTGCAATTAGATCTGGCCCTCAAACTAGCCCAAGGCAATGAACTGGCACTAATCCTACTCCAGGTTCTCAAGCCAGCTCCAGTTTAACCGTAGCCTGAATTTATGAACTGGCACCAAACCAGTAGAAATGCAAATGATGCCTATGTTATGAGCTTGATGCAGAAATTACTGGATGAGTTTCTATATATAGCCTGTGATATACAAAAGTTCAGATTAAATTATTTTAATGGTCTCTTCTGTCTTTATAATCTACAAATCAATGAAAATATCTGACTAGCAATCTAATAACATACCAAATTCTGCAACAAGCAGTGTCTGCTTCATTCTCTTTACAAGGTTCAGCCCCAGTGATGTATGAACATGCACACACAGGAATACACTGTAGTGTATAGTAGGATGGTTACCCCACTTTTGCCCCTTCCCACCCTTTTCTGTAACACTCATCCTTGTTTTCATTCTGGTTGCTAAATGTCATATTTTCCTTATCTGCTCATTGTTAGATAAACGTATTTCTGTCTGTTCCTTTTACACAAACTCCATCTGTAAAATGGGGGAAATGATGCTGAATTCCTTTGTATAGCTCTTTAAGATCTACTGATGAAAAGTGCTCTATGAAAGCTAGGTGTTACTATTATTAATTATTATTATTATTATTATGAATAATAACAACAGCATAGTACGTACCTTTTAAAAACGGAGAACAAAGACCACCTGGGGAATTATAGACCCATCATCCTAACTTCGATACCTGGAAAGCTACTGGAACAAATTATTAAACAATCAATTTGTAAGCACCTAGAGGATAATAGGGTGATAAGGAATAGTCAACACAGATTTGTCAAGAACAAATCATGCCAAACCAACCTAATTTCCTTCTTTCATAAGGTTACTGGCCTAATGGATGTAGGGAATAGGTAGATGTAATATCTTGATTTTAATAAAGCTTTTGACACAGTTCCAGATGACAGTCTCATAAGCAAACTAGGGAAATGAGGTCTAAATGTAATTACAATAAAGTAGGTGCACAACTAGTTGTAAAACCATACTCAGAGTAGTTGTCAATGATTTTCTGTCAAACTAGGAGCATGTATCTTGTGGGATCCCACAGGGCTCTGTCCTGGGTCTAGTACTATTCAATATTTTCATAAATGACTGGGATAAAGGAGTGGAGAGTATCCTTATAAAATCTGAGGAGGACAGCAAGCTGAGTGGGGTTGCAAGCACTTTGGAGGACAGGATTAGAATTCAAAATGACCTTGATAAATTGGAGAATTGGTCTGAAATCAACAAGATGAAATTCAATAATGAGAAGTGCAAAGTACTACATTTAGGAAGAAAAAAATCAAATGCACAACTACAAAATAGGCAATAACTGGCTAGACAGTAGTACTTCAGAAAAGGATCTGGATCACAAATTGCGTATCAGTCAATAATGTGATGCAATTGTGAAAAAGGCTAATCAGTCTGGAATGTATTTACAAAAGTGTTGCATGTAAGACATGGGAGATACTTGTTCTACTCTACTCAGCACTGGTGAGGCCTCAGCTGGAGTACCATGTCCAGTTTTGGGCACCACACTTCAGGAAAGATGGGGACAAAATGGTGAGAGTTCAGAGGAGAATAACAAAAATGATAAAAGGTTTAGAAAACTTGACTGATGAGGAAAGGTTTTTATAAAAAAAATGGGTATGTTTAGTTTTGAGAAGACTGAGTGGGGACCTCATAGTCTTCAAATATGTTAAGGGCTGTTATAAAGAGGATGGTGATCAAATGTTCTTCATGTAGATATTAGAAAAATATTTCTAAATACTGGAATAGGTTACCTAGGGAGGTTGTGGAATCCTCATCACTGGAGGGCTTTAAGAACATTTTGGACAAATACCTGTCAGGGATGGTCTCGAGGTTTATTTGGTCCTGCCTCAGCTCAGGAGGATGGACTAGATGGCTTCTCAAGGTCCCTTCTAGCCCTATGTTTCTATGATTCTTTCCCTAATGTTGAAATGAGCTACCACGTTTGTATGGCATTGTTAACAATGTTCAAGGGATTGGGCTCCCTCACAGCCTGCATCCCTATAATGCCACGTCCTAGGATTGGCTAAGACTGAACCATCACAGTCCATGCTTGGTGACCTATAGACCTCACTGCAACAAAAACAAAAGGGTCTTCTTCAAATGGACATCATTTCCTGTCTTGAAGAAGGAAAGGAAAAAAAGCCCACTCACCAGTATAGAGTACAAATGTTTGACTCGTTTCTAGTGATCAATTTGTTAATGAACTGCAATGTCAGGTTCATCACCACAACAGGGGACTGTATGACAGTCTAGCTATGCATTTTGTGGCATGTAGATTTATTTGGGGAAATGGAGCAAGGAGTGTTTATGTATCTGGGGATGCAGATCAACCAAGTAGCGATTAATTTTGTTTGACCAACTGCATTGTTTTTTCTTGGCCTGTTAGCTATGATCACGGATACTGTCTGATACAACTGTCAGGAGACTATATCCTGCTTTTGCCTGGGAATAGATGTGATGATCTAATAGATCTTTGCTATCTCTGGCATCTGTGCCCGCAGGGGCGGCTCCAGGCACCAGTGTAGCAAGCGTGTGCCTGGGGCGGCAAGCCGTGGGGGGCGGCCTGCCGGTCGCTGTGAGGGCAGCAGGCAGGCGGCTTTTGGCGGCATGCCTGCAGGAGGTCCACTGATCCCACAGCTTCAGCGGCAATTTGGCGGCGGGGACACCAATGGTGCAGCACCGGCGGACCTCCCGCAGGCATGCCGCCGAATCCGCGTGACCAGTGGACTGCCCACAGGTGTGCCGCCAAAAGCCACCTGCCTGCCGTGCTTGGGGCGGCAAAAAACATAGAGCTGCCCCTGTGTGCCCATATTCTGGGGGATCGAATCAGGTTAAAGCAGGACAGAAAATTCTCTGGAAAAAAACAAGTTCAGCCTAGTTTCTGATTGTTCTCTCAAAATCAACACTGGCTATTTTTGCTTTATAAATAAATCCCACTTTTAACAAAAACCAACAGACTTCATTTATTTATTCTTTTTCTTTTTCCAAACAACTCACTTCTCATTTCCATTTTTTTCTGTGACATCAGCCTAGTCATAGGCTCATTTCTACATCCCACACTCCTAGGCCAAAATAGTCCTATATTTGTTGGGTGAGGTTAGGAATGGTACATCTATTTATAGATAGCATGTGTGTCTGTGAGAGATCATACAGGGTTGCAGAAATCCCACTGGAAAAGGGATTCTGACACAGAAAAACCCAAAGGGGGAATCAAGCCCCTTCTAAAATATTGAACTAATCTTTGTGTCTAATATGCAGTGAAAAAAATGGCCTGGGTTATTTGCCAACAGGGGGTCTGGTTTGTCCTCAGTTTTACCACAAGACTATTCTCCCTGTTCCAGTGCTATGAAAAAGGCTTTGTGCAGCAGGATGGACGTAGGAAGGAGCTCACTGTACACTCTGTGGCTGGCCTAGACTGCTGAGACAGAAGGGCTCTTAAGAAGTCCCTCCACTCTTCCTGTCTCCCCTCCCTCCACTCTATATTGCAAAACACATGCTATAAAATCAAATGCCCCTCCCTACCTTGGCCCTTCAGCACCTATTTTCTGTTTCCCCTATATAAAACAGGAGAGCTGATAGCTGTTTTATGGGTATTAGCTTTCCTTGTGCTGTGACTGAGCATCTGAGTTTCAATCCAACCCACTGTTGCAAATATGATGAGTTTTCCGAACTCAGCTGAACCCTGCGTGTGGCCATCTGCATTAGAAACAGAATAGGACTGCCCTCTTTGGTTTATATCCCGATATTATGCTGAATCAAATCAGATGCCTACTAGTCCTTCCCAGTCACCAAAGAAAGGCTGGTGTTTCTGAAAAGAGCTGAAAAAGTGAGGAAGCTGAAGATGGAATGATCATGGAGATCAGAGAGTGAATCTCATTTCACTCTAGCAAGAACTGGTTTCTCCATGTCAAGACTGGCATTTGCTGAAGTATCATGTTAAGGAAACCCAGAGGTATAAAACCATGGAGTAGAATTTCCCTCCCATGTATGAGAAGGACACATCCTCTGTGGGAACATTCCCGGAGCTTACTGCAGCGGCATACAATTTCACAGAATCATAAAAACGTAGGGCTGGAAAGGAACCTTGAGAAATCCTCAGGTCCAGGCCCTGCACTGAGGCAGGACCACATAAATCTAGGCGACACCTGACAAGTGTTTGTCCAACCTGTTGTTAGAAACCTCCAGTGACGGGGAGTCTACAACCTCCCCCGGAAGCCTAGTTCAGAGCTTAACTACCCTTAGAGTTAGAAAGTTTTTCCTAATAACTAACCTAAATTCCCTTGCTGCAGCTGAAGCCCAGCACTTACCAGAATGGCCGAGTGGTTAAGGCGTTGGACTTAAGATCCAATGGACATGTGTCTGCGTGGGTTCAAACCCCACTTCTGATAGCAATGTTCTTTTGGGATACCGGGAGGAAGCACAAGCAGGAGAGTGCAAGAGGGGAGGACTCCTGTCTCAGACTGAGAAAGCGGGGACAATCAGCGAGTTATCTTAAGTACCTATACACAAATGCAAGAAGCCTGGGAAACAAGCAGGGAGAACTGGAAGTCCTGGCACAGTCAAGGAACTATGATATGATTGGAATAACAGAGACTTGGTGGGAAAACTCACATGACTGGAGTACTGTCATGGATGGATATAAACTGTTCAGGAAGGACAGGCAGGGCAGAAAAGCTGGGGGAGTTGCATTGTATGTAAGAGAGGAGTATGACTGCTCAGAGCTCCGGTATGAAACTGCAGAAAAACCTGAGAGTCTCTGCATTAAGTTAGAAGTGTGAGCAACAAGGGTGATGTCGTGGTGGGAGTCTGCTATAGACCACCAAACCAGGGGGATGAGGTGGACGAGGCTTTCTTCCAGCAACTAGCAGAAGTTACTAGATCGCAAGCCCTGGTTCTCATGGGTGACTTTAATCCCTGATATCTGCTGGGAGAGCAATACAGCGGTGCACAGACAATCCAGGAAGTTTTTGGAAAGTGTAGGGGACAATTTCCTGGTGCAAGTGCTGGAGGAACCAACTAGGGGCAGAGCTCTTCTAGACCTGCTGCTCACAAACCAGGAAGAATTAGTAGGGGAAGCAAAAGTGGATGGGAACCTGGGAAGCAGTGACCATGAGATGGCCAAGTTCAGGATCCTGACACAAGGAAGAAAGGAGAGCAGCAGAATACAGATCCTGGACTTCAGAAAAGCAGACTTTGACTCCCTCAGGGAACTGATGGGCAGGATCCCCTGGGAGAATAACATGAGGGGGAAAGGAGTCCAGGAGAGCTGGCTGTATTTTAAAGAATCCTTATTGAGGTTGCAGGAAAAAACCATCCCGATGTGTAGAAAGAATAGTAAATATGGCAGGCGACCAGCTTGGCTTAACAGTGAAATCTTTGCTGATCTTAAATGCAAAAAAGAAGCTTACAAGAAGTGGAAGATTGGACAAATGACCAGGGAGGAGTATAAAAATATTGCTCAGGCATGCAGGAGTGAAATCAGGAAGGCCAAATCACACTTGGAGTTGCAGCTAGCAAGAGATGTTAAGAGTAACAAGAAGGGTTTCTTCAGGTATGTTAGCAACAAGAAGAAAGTCAAGGAAAGTGTGGGCCCCTTACTGAATGATTATTAATTAATTATTATTATTATTATTATTATTAACAAGAAGAAAGTCAAGGAAAGTGTGGGCCCCTTACTGAATGAGGGAGGCAACCTAGTGACAGAGGATGTGGAAAAAGCTAATGTACTCAATGCTTTTTTTGCCTCTGTCTTCATGAACAAGGTCAGCTCCCAGACTGCTGCACTGGGCAGCACAGTATGGGGAGGAGGTGACCAGCCCTCTGTGGAGAAAGAAGTGGTTCGGGGCTATTTAGAAAAACTGGACGAGCACAAGTCCATGGAGCCGGATGCGCTGCATCCAAGGGTGCTAAAGGAGTTGGCGGATGTGATTGCAGAGCCATTGGCCATTATCTTTGAAAACTCATGGCGGTCGGGGGAGGTCCCGGATGACTGGAAAAAGGCTAATGTAGTGCCCATCTTTTAAAAAGGGAAGAAGGAGGATTCGGGGAACTACAGGCCAGTCAGCCTCACCTCAGTCCCTGGAAAAATCATGGAGCAGGTCCTCAAGGAGTCAATTCTGAAGCACTTAGAGGAGAGGAAAGTGATCGGGAACAGTTAGCATGGATTCACTAAGGGCAAGTCATGCCTGACTAACCTAATTGCCATCTATGAGGAGATAACTGCCTCTGTGAATGAGGGGAAAGCAGTGGATGTGTTATTCCTTGACTTTATCAAAGCTTTTGATACGGTCTCCCACAGTATTCTTGCCGGCAAGTTAAAGAAGTATGGGCTGGATGAATGGACTATAAGGTGGATAGAAAGCTGGATAGATTGTCGGGCTCAACGGGTAGTGATCAATGGCTCCATGTCAGGTTGGCAGCCGGTTTCAAGCGGAGTGCCCCAAAGGTCGGTCCTGGGGCCGGTTTTGTTCAATATCTTCATTAATGATCTGGAGGATGGCGTGGACTGCACTCTCAGCAAGTTTGCAGATGACACTAAACTGGGAGGAGAGGTAGATACGCTGGAGGGTAGGGATAGGATACAGAGGGACCTAGACAAATTAGAGGATTGGGCCCAAAGAAACTTGATGAGGTTCAACAAGAACAAGTGCAGAGTCCTGCACTTAGGACGGAAGAATCCCATTCACTGTTACAGACTAGGAACCAAATGGCTATGAAGCAGTTCTGCAGAAAAGGACCCTAGGGCTTACAGTGGACGAGAAGCTGGATATGAGTCGACAGTGTGCCCTTGTTGCCAAGAAGGCTAACGGCATTTTGGGCTGTATAAGATGGGGCATTGCCAGCAGATCGAGGGATGTGAACATTCCCCTCTATTCAACATTGGTGAGGCCTCATCTGGAGTACTGTGTCCAGTTTGGGGCCCTACTCTACAAGAAGGATGTGGAAAAATTGGAAAGAGTCCAGCGGAGGGCAACAAAAATTATTAGGGGGCTGGAGCACATGACTTATGAGGAGAGGCTGAGGGAACTGGGATTGTTTAGTCTGCAGAAGAGAAGAATGAGGGGGGATTTGATAGCTTCAGGTTCAACTACCTGAAAGGGGGTTCCAAAGAGGATGGACCTAGACTGTTCTCAGTGGTACCAGATGACAGAACAAGGACTAATGGTCTCAAGTTGCAATGGGGGAGGTTTAGGTTGGATATTAGGAAAAACTTTTTCACTAGGAGGGTGGTGAAGCACTGGAATGGGTTACCTACGGAGGAGGTGGAATCTCCTTCCTTCGAGGTTTTTAAGGTCAGGCTTGACAAAGCCCTGGCTGGGATGATTTAGTTGGGAATTGGTCCTGCTTTGAGCAGGGGGTTGGACTAGATGACCTCCTGAGGTCCCTTCCAATCCTGATATTCTATGATTCTACTTATTGTGGCCCTACACTGCATGGTATGGAGGGGAGGAAATAAGTTCAGGGGCCTGCAAAATGTGAGTAGGTCAGATGTACCCACACCCACTCCATGTGGTGCTCTGTCTCCCTCTATTGGTGCTGCTCAACTTGTATACAAGTTAACGAGTCTGCTACAGCTTTGGCGAACAGACCTGGGTCTTTTAGTTCAGGCGGGAGCAGCTCGTGTTTTAAGATGCAGAAGGACATGGCATAATGCATGCAGATGGAGAGCACAGAGGAGGGAAACAGTGCCAACGTACTGCGTGTGCACACACACACACAATCCTACAGAAGCTCCTTTACCCAAATACTATGATTTTCAGAAGTGCTGATCCCCTGCATTGACTTCAAATGGAGTTTTGGTGCTTGACATGGCTGAAAGTCAGGCCCCATATGATTGGGATACATAGGGAATTGAGCTAATTTTCCTTATGGGGTTAAGGACTAGAAGTAGGGTTGAGAGTGGGGGTGAGAAGAAATTCTGATCATGGTTCTACTTAAGGAGTGAAGAACTAGAAAGTAGACTAGTTAGCTGATGTTTCTTCTTAAGGGACAGAGAACTGACTGGGGGTGCAAGATAATATCCGCTATTAATTATCCTTAAGAAGTAGAGAGCTAAAGGTGTGTCAGGGGGTGCTTTTCACTAAGGAGTAGAGAAGTGGGAGGAGGAGGGACTGGGGTGCCTGCTGCACTCTCTTCTCCACATGTGGAAAGTTTCCAATGAGAGAAAGTTTCATTCCCCCGTTAAGGGATCTCCCCCCCCCCCCCCAGCATTTCATTACAGTGAAAACAGGGCATATAATAAAACTGTGCCCTTTAAAAAAAAAAAAAAAAAAGTCAGCCTTACAGATGTCCTTTGTGTGAAGGTGTAATTACAGGATAAATATGGGATGCTGACCAAGAAACATGGTCTGGTGAGGCATGCAGTCTCTTTAAATAGATAAATTTGCCATTTAATTTTGGCATATTCCTGTGTGCTGCAGCCACTGGTCTCTCTTTGGCCCAAAGGTCCTATCTCTGACCCACAGGAGGAAGCAAAAGTCCAGTGGGGTAGGTGTTACTATATAAATAAATGAACTCTAGTCAGGATAATGCACATTTAAAGTGTTTTCTGCCCGGGAATGCTTAGCTATTTCCAAGAGTGAGTGAGGCAGTTTATGCTCCTCTTTCAGACATTGCTTAGCATGCTCTTTATGTTTCTAAACCAAAAGGAATAGAAAATATAGCTTGGTAGGGCAGTGCAGGTTCCAAGTGCCAGCATGCAATGGTTCTTCTCCTCCTTCCTAGAGTGGGTAGTGGGAAAAGCTGATTTCTCTGTGGACTGGATGGGAAACAAAGAGATACTCCAGCCCAGATAGACCTTAACTTTTTAACTAGGAACAGTTGGCATTGAAGTTGGGCAAACAGTTTTCTTGTTGCATGGTGTTCAATATCCCTTTTTTCTTGTGCCTCCAAGGTCACTTCCTGTGTGTGGCAGCCAAAGCAGGATGAGTGTTGGAAATGAAAAGGTTCAGGCTAAACCTCCATCTTCCCCTGGCCTCATGCTGGCACTTGAGTGGAGGTCCTCAGGACTGGATTTGTATTATGGATCTGACATGTCCGTTGCTTCAGGCAGATGCTAATAAATAAATTGCTTCTCAAAAGTGTTTATCAAACTGCCCAATATAGAAACCCACCTTGATAATGTTGAGAGGGACCTAGAATTAAACTAGGCCATCCTTCTTAATCAAACGGAAGTGAGGGGGTGGAGGTGCTGGTGGGATGGGGTGAGAAGTGGAGTGTTTCTTTCTCTGAAAGCTTATCTCATAGAAGTTTGGCAAAATCCCCCACTTGTCCAGATCAGCCTCTTTTTGACCTTCTAGTATGTCAAACACAAACACTTAATTGTAAAAATTCACCATTTAAAAGTTAAAAAAACTTTACCACACCTTCAATGAAATAATAATCTTCAGTATTTGCCATGCATCTTTATATATCATCGGCACACGCAATCACTGTTGTATTTACATACTCCACCATGTTGTGGTGAATAATATTAAATCCAGCACAAATCCCTATGAACCATGACATCTCCATTTTTTGAAATGATACCATTAATAATCCAGTATAACTGAGTCAACGAGCTGTTTTGACCCATTGTCCAGACAATATTTCTCTATACCTAGAGCTGTCCATGTAGGTCCCTCATCTTACATAGTTAATGTTGGCATCTTCTAATGTTTTTTTCCCTATGCGTTTGCATAATTCCTTTATGCACAGTTGCTGCTTTTGGCAGAATGCATCCCACACATTAATTGCCCTCTGTCTAAAGAAGCTTCTCTTGAATTCCTTTCCTCATCAAGGCTTACTTAGCTTTCACCTAAACTGTTTTGGTTATGACCCTGTTCCCCCTCACACTGTTGTTCATCATCCACCTTCCCTATACAGCTCAGAATCTCCCTAACTGCTCTTTTCAGTTCCTCTAGTCTAAAAAAAAAGAAAAGCCTGATTTCCCCCACTAACTTCTCACCATGACTATAGCCCCCAAGCTCCTGAATCACCCCTAACATCAGCTGTACCTTTCAGTTCTCCAATATCCTTCCCTCAACAAGAATCCCCAAACTGTGCACAATATGCCTGTCTCCACCTTTTTTTCTTTCTGTCCATTTACTATTATGTATTTGTATTCTGTATTTTTCTATGTGCCTAGACAGTTGTCTGGCTGACTCGCGGTTAGCTAGCCATTCGTCCCTGTGCCTGCTGATCTCCCTACCTTGCACTTACTTTACCTGAGCGTGTAGACTAGAGTCCTGGCTCATCTTATTCGTTTCAGAGGCTTGTAGGAAAGGGATTCAAACAATAAATAACATGAGTGAAAGAAATATCCTCCTAGTTTAAAGCCGAGCGGAAACTGGACTTGGATTTGAAAGGAAAGGAAAATGCTAATGTTCTCCAAGCTGCTTGGTCTCGTTAAATTGTTTAATGAGGTTTTTTTTTTAAATGGCTGTTGATATTTTTCCTGCAGGTGAAGGATCCTTGGAATTTTCTCCAGAACCTGCTGCTAGAGCCAACTTAAACAAGAATAGTCCACTTTATGGCAAACCTAGCAATGCCAGGACAGCTCCAGAACAAACCCTGAGTGTCTTTGAGAGAAGGAGGGAGGGAAAAGGCAGGGCATATTTGCTGGTCCAGTGGCAAGTTTGAATTAGACCGGTAAGGGGAAAACACCAGACAGAAAGGTTACATTTAGGCTGGAACAAGGGTATTTGTGAGCTCCTCTCAGCTAGCACTCCTACACCATCTCCCACAATGACTCCTTCTGGAAAGGGATGGCACTGGAATAATTGTGAACACCATCACTCCTATTACATAGACTCCAGTTAGGAGACATTAGGACTTGTGTAGCTGCATACAGCCCCCTAAATCTTCTACAGCTACATCACAGCTGTTGCTCTTATACACCCACTCCCCCCCTCGCAGGGGTGATAAAGGGAACATGGTTCTCTAGTTTTGTACTGTCATGTTGAAGTACTGGCTGAAGCACTCATGAATTCTCATTCACCCACCCCAAAATATTTCTTTTTAGATTGCACCTATGCCAACTCCTTCCCCACCGCTAATGCTCATGTACCATCCTACACAGCTCCTCCACAATCGGTACTCCCATACTATTCTTGACATTTCCCCCAGAGAGTCTATACCGTCCTGTACAGCCCCCGCAGAGCCCATGCTCTTAAATTAGTCCCTACAGCTCCCCATAGCCATTGCTCCTATACCATAGTGTATAGCTTCCCCAATGCTCCTATACCTTTCTGTATAGCTTCCCCACAGTCAGCACTTCTGCATTATTCCTAACAGTAAAAAACTAACTTCTTATTGACATAAATAGTTCCCTTTATTAGGCAAAACTTTCTCTGTGGGTGGAACAGTGAGGTAAATGATATCATGGAGATATGCCATTAGCATTCAGATGTTTGGAGAATCTGTGTCCATTGCCTTAACTATCTGCCTCTATCTTACAGCCTAACTATATCTGCTTCTAACGTGTGTGTGTGTGTCTCTCTCTCTCTCTCTCTCTCTCTCTGTATCTGTTGTGGGGCCTGTATACTCTGTCACCCTTTGGGGTGTGGGGGGGGGAAGGGCATTCAGGCACCGCAATCGCATCACTAGGGCTGCCTTTAGCCTGAAGGCTGCGGGGCCTAGTGGCCAGAGGCAATAGGGCTTTGGTGGGCCACCACCACAAACAGTTGGGGGGTGGGGGGGAAGAGACCCCAGCCTGCGGTCTGGGCAGAACCATTATCTGTCTAGGGAGATCAGTTCTCTGGTGGGGCAGAATGCAAACAGTCTGCCATCCTATCTCTGAGGGATGGCAGACCAATGCAGGCATCTTGGCCTCAAATGGGGGAACTGCCACCCCCAGGGGTGGGGTGGCAAGGGATAGGGGGACACAGGCCCATCCAATTCCACCGACTCCCAGCTCAGGGCCCTGATAGTGGTGAAAGGTTTGCTACTGAGTCAGTGGGGGGGTACGACCAAACACACCAGCTCCTCAGGGGACAATGCCTAGTCCCCCGATGGCTACTTCCTACCATGAGTCCTAGCATCGTGATTTGGGTGTCAGTGTCTCTGGGCTCAGCAGGCTGCACTGCTCCTGGCAACTGCAACCTCCCTGGGGCATCTGCTGACACTTGGGCATCAGTCTGGGGCGCGGCACCTCTGGCTCTTGCAGTCCAAGCTTTCCAGTGCTCCTCAGCTGGAGCCAGCGAGGTGCATCCTTCCTCCTCTGCAGTCAGCCCTGCCTGGGCTTCTCCCTTTTATACTGCTAGAGCAGTTGGCGCATGCTCAGCAGGGATGGGGGGCGTGGCTTCCGCTGTCAAGAGTGCTGCCTTAACCCCTTCATCTCCAGTGCAGGGCCTGTATACCCCATCACAGTATCATTCACCCATCCTGCCATCTGTTGTGGTGTATTTCCCATTCACCCATCCGTTGTGGTTTATTTACTTCCCAGCATACACCAACACTTCCATTTCAATCTCTTCTGCACTGTCTGGCATTCCTTGCCATAGCAATGAGTAGCATAGCATATAGAGTAATAATGATTATCTGAGTGAGACTGGTATGCTAAGGCAAGCCTAACATATTTGATGTACATAGTCTTATCACAAAGAATCACTGCAGGGGACAAAAGATTTTCTGGTTTAAGCACACGCCTAGGAGTCAGGAGATCTGGGTTCTATTCCTACTTCTTCTGGAGACATCCTGTGTGACCTTAAACAAGTCACTCAGCCTTTGTTTCATTCTCTTTTGGGGTGATAATACTGTTCTGCCCTACTGGTGGTATTGTAAGGCTTAATCCATTAACGTGCGTAAAATGCGTGAAGTTCCTCAGCTAGGTTCTGATTCTGCTCCATTGAAGTGATATAGGGTCAGGCCTATGAAAGGTGCTGTATAAGTGCAAAGTATTTCCTTAACCCTGGATACCATGGTGGACTCTGTCAAAGCATGTATCTCACTTTGAGAGCAGCTGTTTTATCATCTTCATGGGTGTTTTTTCTTTTTGCCACAGTTAAAATAAATAGCAAGTCCCTCGGCCCGCGCCGCTTCCAGCAGCCCCCATTGGCCTGGAGCGGCGAACCGCGGCCAGTGGGAGCCACGATCGGCCGGACCTGCGGACAGGGCAGGTAAACAAACCGGCCCGGCCTGCCAGGGGCTTTCCCCACACAAGCGGCGGCCCCAGTTTGAGAAACACTGCACTAATCACATGTTATTAGTGAAAATACTCATCTGAACTATGACCAGCGGTTTGGAGAAGACTAAACATCCGTGTGCCTCCTTCATCCTGGGATCGCTGCCTCTTGCTGTGGCTTTTGTAATTCACCATATGAAAGCAGCCCTCTGTTGCTCCTCTCCAGGTAACAGATATAATCATTGTTGATGTTGGAGAGAATCTTCATCCTCCAAACATGTATGCTTGGGCAGGTTGCAGCCAGCCCAGAAAAAAACAAGCTACTGCTTCTTATTCATGTACATGACAGTGAAGTTTGTGTTACTAAATATTATTGCTGCTCAGTATTATAGTCTTAAAACGTCTTAAGCTTTCTTCTAAGGGCTTGGCTACACTTGCAGTTGTAGAGCGCTGGGAGTTAAACCAGCCTTCGGAGACAGCAACAGGGAAAACGCTGCCGAGTGTTTACACTCTCAGCTGGAAACGCACTGGCATGGCCACATTAGCAGCTCTTGCAATGCCACAAAGAGCAGTGCATTGTGGTAGCTATCCCAGCATGCAAGTGGCTGCAACGTGCTTTTCAAATGGGGGTGGGGTGGAGTGTGACAGGGAATGTGTTGTGTGTATGTGAGGGGAGAGAGAGTGGGGTTTTGGGGGGCTGAGAGCATGTCAGCATGCTCTCTTGTAAGTTCAGACAGCAGCAGACCTCCCCCCCCCCCCCCCCGCCTCTCTCTCACTCACTCAAAGCAAGCAGCATTCCTCAGTAACGGTTCCTTTGTCCCAGAGCAGATAAAGCAGCCAGCTGTCAGAAACGGAGCTTTGAAAGGGCATATCCGCATTCCTGCAGCGAGTTCAAAACAATGATGAGTGGCCACTTGACTTAAGGGGATTATGGGACGTTTCCGGAGGTCAATCAGAGCGCAGTAATGCAACACCTCGTTCACACTGGTGCTGCGGCGCTCCAGCGGGGGCGCAGCAAACGTTATTCCACTCGCCGAGTTGGAGTACCAGCAGCGCTGTAGCCACGGAGTCAGAGCGCTCTACGTGCCTTGCCAGTGTGGATGGGGAGTGAGCTAGTGGTCCCGGGGCTCCTTTATTGCGCTGTAACTCGCAAGTGTAGCCAAGCCCTAAGACATCTCTGCCCTTTGATTTGAACCCAGCATTTGGAAAGATCAGAAGGTACAAGTGAAAAATGCTTCACGCCCTGGGTGGAGTGTGAATGGAAACTGCCAATAAAACAAATAGGACTGGAGTTCTTGCACACTCTGTTGGCAGTTTCCATCTTGCTGAAAAATCACACCCTTTGTGACATCTCCATTTTAAATCAGTTTCTCTTTGACTTTACTGATGACTCCCAAGAATTATTTTACTGTCACTGTTTAAGCGACCAGTTTTGTATTGTATTAGGACTGTATTGTATTGTATTGTAGTTCTTGCGATTGTGAATACAATAGTAAAGCTAGATGGAACCTGGCTTGGTTTCCCTGGACTGCTAGGCCTGGGCTCCCTTTGAAGGCTTCCAACTTCCTTTTAAGTTCCTAGTGCAAATCACTCAGCCTGAATTGTAATGAAGGCTATATTTTTTTGGTTTTGACACCTGTCGTATCCCTTTCTAATGCATAAAAGCCATAAGTATGCCGAATAAAGCTTCATTATATTAGCCATGAGATCAGGCACATACCACTGCTGCTCTCACTATGGGACACTGCCAGCTGGAATTCACTTTTGACGGCTCATTACACATCCATTAGCAACTTCTGTTCTGTTCAGTGAGAATTGACCTTGGAAGCCTTTAGTGATTGTACCACACACTGGCAATTTACCTTTTGATTGCCTCACAGAAAACCCTCACCTTCTGCTAATCTCTCTCTCTCCATCATATGCAGAAGCTGCCGTTTCTATTTCATTCTGAAATAACAAAAGAACACAAGAATGGCCATACTGGGTCAGACCAATGGTCCAGATAGCTCAGAATCCTGTCTTTCACCACTGGCCAATGCCAGATGCTTTGAATGGAATGAATAGAGCAGGGCAATTATCAAGTGATTCATCCCCTGTTGTCCAGTCCCAGCATCTGGCAGTCAGAGGCTTAGGAAAACACAGAGCATGGGGCTGCATCCCTGATCATCTTGATTAATAGCAGAGGTTACCTGTGTGGGGACATGCAGAGAGTGTCACATGTCCCACCAGATTTGCTGCTTGGCTTGTATCGAGCATGCTAACATGGACTGAGCATGCTCAGTAACACTGATGCAGTTGACTGCCCTCACTCTGTCCCCCCACTATTGACAGTCACGGGGTGTCGCTAGGTAATAATCATTGATAGACCTATCCTTCGGGAACTTATCTAATTCTTTTTTAA
Source organism: Emys orbicularis (assembly GCF_028017835.1). Taxonomy (NCBI): domain Eukaryota; kingdom Metazoa; phylum Chordata; order Testudines; family Emydidae; genus Emys; species Emys orbicularis. The sequence goes on along the minus strand of NC_088689.1, from coordinate 44,152,840 downwards.
CCAAATTATAGCTTTTGGCATTCACAACATCCCCTGGCAATGAGTTCCACAGATTGATTGTACATTGTGCAAAGAAGTACTTCCTTATGTTTGTTTTAACCTGTTGCCTATTAATTTCATTGGGTGATCCCCTGATTCTTGTGTTATGTGGTGTGGTAAATAATACTTCCTTATTTACTTGCTTTACATTATTCATGATTTTACAGACCTCTAGCATATCCCCCCTTAGTCATCTCTGAATGGTCCCAGTCTTTTAAATCTGTGTTTATATGGAAGTTGTTCCATACCCCTAATTTTTGTTGCCCTTCTCTGTACTTTTTCCATTTCTAAAATATCTTTTTTTTTTTTTAATGGGATGACCAGAACTGCACACAGTATTCCAGCTGTGGTGTATCATAGATTTATATAATGGCACTATGATATTTACTGTCTTATTATCTATCCCTTTCCTAATGGTTCCTAACATTGTTAGCTTTTTTGACTGCTGCTGTACATAGAGTGGATGTTTTCAGATAACTATTCATAAGGACTCCAAGATCTCTTTCTTGAATGGTAACAGCTAATTTAAATCCTATCATTTTATATGTATAGTTGCGATTGTTTTCCAATGTGCACTACTTTGCATTTATCAACATTGAATTTCATCTGCCATTTTGTTGACCAGGCACCCAGTTTTGTGAGATCCCTTTGTAATGCTTCACAGTCTGCTTTGGACTTAACTATCTTGAGTAATTTTGTATCATCTGCAAACTTGGGCACCTCACTGTTTATCCCTTTTTTCCAGATCATTTATGAATATGGTGTCAAGTATCAGGGGGTAGCTGTGTTAGTCTGTATCTACAAAAACAACAAGGAGTCTGGTGGCACCTTAAAGACTAACAGATTTATTTGGGCATAAGCTTTCGTGGGTAAAAACCTCACTTCTTCAGTTGCATCTGAAGAAGTGAGGTTTTTACCCACGAAAGCTTATGCCCAAATAAATCTGTTAGTCTTTAAGGTGCCACCGGACTCCTTGTTGTTTTTATGAATATGGTGAACAGCAGCACAGGTCCCAGTACAGATCGCTGTGGGATGCTGCTATTTACCTCTCCATACTGAAAACTGATAATTTATTCCTACCCTTTGTTTCCTGTATTTTAACCAGTTATTGATCCATGAGAAGACCTTCCCTCTCATTCCACGACTGCTTAGTTTGCTTAAGAGCCTTTGGTGAGGGACCTTGTCAAAGGCTTTCTGAAAGTCCAAGTATACTATACCCATGGGATCACCCTTGTCCTCTGTCGTGAAGCAGAGAAACTGCTGACCAGCACACTAGCAGTTAAAGAGAGCCTGTGGGCCCAGCTAGCCCCACCTTATTATATTTGCAGCAATGCCAGATCTGGAGGGGAGAGAAAAGTATGGAGCCTGGCTCAGTATGAGGCGAAGAGGCAGGTGCTAGCTGCCTCCCTACCTGAGGGATGGATCACCAGCCTAGCCAAGGAAGCCACCAGGAAACAAGCAGTGTCTTCCTGGCCAAAGATTTCCTGGCCAGTGTCTTCCTGGCCACTGAGAAAGATTCCTAGGAGCACCCGGCCTAAGAGGAACCTGGGTGATAGAAGTGCAGAGACCTTGTGGGGGTTCCGACCCCATCAAACTTATGGCTGCCCCACCTGGAGGAATCTGGGACCGCAGCAGGACGCTGCCCAGGGCTCACCAGGGGGCACTACTAGAGACAGCAATTTGGACTATAGTGGCCATGCCCCAAACTGAAGGGATAGCAGTAGGAAGTAGCCCAGGGCAGTGGGCATAGACTTGCCGCTGGGAGGTCCCCTACCCTCCCTGCCTTAAAGGCTGAAGTATCTGACCAGGGGGCTGGAAGTTAAGTACTCCAACCACTAGGTCACCTTAGGGTGACCAGATGTCCGAATTTTTAGGGACAGTCCCGATATTTGTGGCTCTCTCTTATATAGGTGCCTATTATCCCCCACCCCATGTCCTGTTTTTTCACACTTGCTGACTGGTCACCCTAGGTCACCTGGCCTTCTAAGCCTCCTGTTACATCCACATGTTGTTTGGCCCCCTCAAAGAATTCTAATAGATTGGTGAGGCATGATTTCCCCTTTACAAAGGGCACATTGACTCTTCTCCAACAAGTCATGTTCACTTATGTATCTGATAATTAAGTTCCTTACTATAGTGTCAACCAATTTGCCTGGTACTGAAGTTAGGCTTACCGGCCTGTAATTGCCAGGATTGCCTATGGAGCCTTTTTTTTAAAATTAGCATCACATTAGCTATCCTCTAGTCATCTGTTACAGAAATGGATTTAAATGATAGGTTACATACCACAGGTAGTAGTTCTGCTATTTCATATTGGAGTTCCTTCAGAACTCTTGGGTGAATACCATCTGGTACTGGTGATTTATTACTGTTTAATTTATCAATTTGTTCCCAAACCTCCCCTATTGACACCCCAATAGGGACAGTTCCTTAGATTGGTCAACTAAAAAGAACAGCTCAGGTGTGGGAAGCTCCCTCACATCCTCTGCAGTGAAGATCAATACAAAGAATTCATTTAGGTTCTCCACAATGGCCTTCTCGATTGTACATGGCCCCGCTGATTGTTTGGCAGGCTTCCCGCTTCTGATGTACTTTAAAAAAAAATTGTTGTTAGTTTGAGTCTTTTGCTAGTTGCTCTTCAAATTGTTTTTAGCCTGCCTAATTATACTTTTACACTTGACTTGCCAGAGTTTATGTTCCTTTTTATTTTTTTCAGTAGGATATAACTTCCAGTTTTTAAAGGAAGTGTTTTTACCTCTTATTGTCTGTTTTACTCTATTGTTTAGCCATGGTGGCATTTTTGGTCCGCTAACTTTTTTTAAAAAATATTTGGAGTATATATTTAATTTGAGTCTCTTTTATGGTGTTGTTAAAATGTTTCCATGTAGCTTACAGGCATTTAACTCTTGTAACTTGTGACAAAAATAGCCAATGTTGGTATGGTGGGTCCCATGCTTTTCGGGGGGGAGGGGCTGGGTTAGGGCACCAAGGGCCCCACTAATGGTCTGGGAAGGTGGTAGAGAAGGGAAGCAGTCTGGGTTTGCTCCTCACTCTGAGCCCCAGCCCCTCTCAACCCCTGCGGGTTTCTTACCCTCTTTCCCCTTGGGTAGGGTTACCCTCTGTCCTCGAGGCTGGGGCAGGATCTCACATCCTCCAGTTCTCTGGTCTTTCAATTCTCAGCAACATACCTACAAACTCCAGTCCTCTCACCTTCCTCACTCCACCCTATCTGCCTGAACCAGTGTGTGTGTGGGGGGGGGGAGTGGTATTAGGTTCCTGACAGAGCCTTAATTGGCTACAGGTGCTCCAATTAACTGGTAGTCACCTTCTCTGGTCTACAGGGAACCACGCCTTATTTAGCCTAGGATTTATAGATCTCCCCTCTCCCACTGCTCCCTGGCCCTGCTGTATCACAGGCTGTTTCTTTTAATTTCTGTTTAACTAGCTTCCTCATTTTTGTATAGTTCCCCTTTTTGATGTTAAATGCTACTATGTTGGGCTTCTTTGGTATTCCCCTCCTCCCCAAGGATGTTAAATTTAATTACATTATGGTCACCAATACCAAGTGGTTCAGCTATACTCACCTCTTGTACCAGATCCCGTGCTCCACTTAGGACTAAATCAAGAATTGCCTCTTCCCTTGTGGGTTCCAGGACTAGCTGCTCCAGGTAGTATCATTAATGGTGTCTAGAAACTTTACCTCCGCATCCTGTCCTGAGGTGACATGCACCCAGTCAATATGGGGATAGTTGAAATCCACCATTATTATTGAGTTTTCTATATTTATAGCTTCTGTAATCTCTCTGAGCATTTCACAATTGCCATATCCATCCTGGTCACGTGGTTGGTAGTGTATTTCCTATTGCCATGCTCTTATTATTCAAGTATGGAATTTCTAGCCATAGAGGTGCTATGGTACAGTTTGATTCATTTAAGATTTTTACTATATTTGACTCTATGCTTTCTTTCACATATATAGTGCCACTCCTCCACCAGCATGACCAAAGTTAAACTAAGGTGATGCCATTGATCTGTGTCTCCTGATCAGCAAAATATTAGCTCTTCCTTTAATAGTGTTACTATTAATTACAGTGCCCAGAGATCTGATAGGCACCTTGTAGAACAGATAGTTAGACGTGGTCCTTATATCAAAGATCTGACCGTCTCAGATTGGAAATTCCAAGCAAGGGAGAGAACAGAAAGTGAAGGGATTGGACAAGGTTACATAAGTATGATGATGCAGTCTATTGTAATACAAGTTTGTTTTTATATAGCACACATGGCAGGATCTCACTGTGCTTTGCAAACATCGATTTAATGCGAGCTGTAAATATCCCCTGTGAGATAAGGGAGGTGTCACTCTCTTCAGGTGGTTAAATGACTTGCTCAAAACCACACACTCAGTGGGGAGCAGAGCCAAGGGCAGAACCCAGGTGTCCTGCTACTCTCAGACCTTCCCCATCCTTCCTCCCCAGAAAGCAGCCAAGATTTGAGCCTGCTCATATTGGAAAACAATGGGAAGTTTGCCATTGACTTCAATGTGAGATTGGGCCCAAAATGTGTTGTTAGACGATAAAAGGAAATTAATCATAGCCCAGAGATGTATTGTTCTCCCTTCAGAAACAGCAATACATTAGTAAATTTATAAATGGAGTAGGGCAGTATCACGCTAACACTGGCTAGTCGTAGTATATACTATACTCAGAAGCTAGATTCCCCCAGGCAGAGAAGATCACAAGGTTCCTGAGGAGGTCAGTTATAAGACTTTAATTATGTCTACAGGATGACATTATCATGCCCCTTCTTTGTCCATTTTGCCCCTCCTGCTTAGTCTTCCTCAGACAGAGTCTGGGGCAGTAAGGACTGTAGGATCTACTCACCCAGTACTCCCTGCTGTGGGCAGGTGCACAGGGACATGGTGGGAGAGGGCAGGGTGGCCTGGCACTACTTCCTCCTTCCCTCTTCCCCATCTACCAGCCACAGAAGCTGGCTTGGCACATGAAGGAATAAGCTAATGGGGCTATAACTTAGTTCTCCCTGAAAGCAAGGGTGGACAGGTGACTTGGTGAGTCAGAATGCCTTCTCTGGTCTGGGGCCCAGACAGTTCCTGTGGCAGTGCAGCTATGCACTACCCCTTACCCAGGACAGGTTGTAAAGTTACACTCCAGCCCACAAAGACTAACTCCAGAGCCTTCCATTCCTGCAAAATAAATATTTTGCCACTCTCCATATTCAATAGGCCGAGAGAGCAGATATAAATGAAATAAAAATGCAGACCTAGCTCTGTGAAGAGCCTCCACTCTGGAATAAAAAATGTTGCCTTTAAGGAACATACATTAGTTTGCAGTCTTTTTGTGATATCATTTCTATTATTTAAAAAATCTGTTAGTGAGCAGCCTCCAGATGGGCTGTGGTATATCATCACAATGTGATCATGACTAAAGCACGGACAAAAATGCATTTAATGGAAAAGCTGCAGCACAGTTCCAGACCAGAAGGTGTCACTTTGTAAGAGCTGAAGTGCTGCATGCAGGGCTGGCTCCAGGCAACCAAGCACATGCTTGGGGCGGCACCTGGTAAGGGGCGGCGGGGGGAGCGCGGCGCGGCATTCCGCGGGGGGGGGGGGCGCTCCGGCGGCGCAGCGCTCGGCGGGGGGGGCGGGCTCCGGCGGCGTGGCGCTCGGAGGGGGGTTCTGGCGGCGCTCAGCGGGGGGCGGCGCGGGGTGTGGCGCTGGGGGGGGGCGGTTTCTGGCGGCGTGGTGCTCGGCGGGGGGGGCGGCGCGGGGCGCGGCGCTCGGCGGGGGGGGGTTCCGGCAGCGCTCGGCGGGGGGGGGGTGGCGCAGCTCGGCGGGGGGGGGTGGCGCGGCGCGGCGCTCAGCAGGGGGGCTCAGGGGGCGGCGCTTTTTTTTGCTGCTTGGGGCAGCAAAAAAGTTAGAGCCGGCCCTGGCTGCATGATCAGAAAAGGGGGGTAATGATATGAAACTCTGTGCTAAATGCTTCTAAAAAGTGGATGTAAGGAACATGGCCCAGAATTAACCCTTGGTTTGCTATATCTTGGGAAAATTAGAACAATAGAATCACTTACCAAGCTCCACACTGTAAAAGAATAAAAATAAAGCATTTGCTGTACTCCAGTGGCTCTCAACCTTTCCAGACTGCTCTACCACTTTCAGGAGTCTGATTTGTCTTGCATACTCCCAAATTTCACCTCACTTAAAAACTACTTGCTTACAAAATCAGACATAAAAATACAAAATTGATGCAGCACACTAGTACAGAAAAATTGCTGACTTTCTCATTTTTACAATATAATTATAAAATAAATCAACGGGAATATAAATATTGTATTTACATTTCAGTGTATAGTATATAGAGCAGTATAAACAAGTCATTGTATGAAATTTTAGTTTGTACTGACTTCACTAGTGCTTTTTACGTAGACTGTTGTAAAACTAGGCAAATATCTAGATGAGTTGATGTACTCCCCTGGAAGACCTCTGGATACCCCCAAGGATACGCATACCCCTGTTTGAGAACCATTGCTATATGCTGGTCAGAGTTGCTTTTCACAATGAAGTTCTATAGCCTGGTGCACAGAGAAGGTTGATCACGATGTCAGTCGATATGTTTTGCTTTGCTAATTGACCACAGCTACCAGTATAGAAATAGGTCACAGTAATGATTCAAACCACAACAGCTCACAAAAGTGTTTACGTGTCATTACAGTGTTTGAGGCCATTGCTATAAATACTATGTGTAGTGGCAGTTTTAACAGCACCAAGGATTACAATACTTAATTTATTAAAGGAAGTAGTGTCTGATGGGTAAAGTGCAGGACTGGGAGTCAGGTGATCTGGGTGGGTTCTTGGACAAGTCAATGAACCTGTCTGTGCCTCAGTTTCTCCATGTGTAAGGTTGGGAAAATGATACTTCCCATTCTCAGAAAGGGGTTGTGAGGCTCAATTCATTAGTGTGTGTAAAGTGCTTTAAGGTCTGTGGATGGAAGGGGCTCTGGAAGTGCACCCAGTATTGTTGCACTATCACTGTTCACAAATGTTAGAGCACCTGTGAGAATTTTCCCTTATTTTAAAAGTAGCTGCTAGTGATGTCTGCAATGTGGAGCACAGGTATGTGTGGGCTCCCTGTGTCTCAGCGGGGAGTAGGCATCTTGGGCAGGGCCGGTGCAACCCATTAGGCGACCTAGGCGGTTGCCTAGGGCGCTAGCATTTGTGGGGCAGCATTTCGGGTTCTTCGGCGGCGACTGCGGCGGCCGGATCTTCAGCCGCCCCGGTCATCGTCGGCATTTAGGTGGAGGGAGCTGGGGCAGGGGGGCGCGGGGAGGGCCGCCTGCAGCAAGTAAGCGGGGGGGGCAGCACGCAGGGGAACTCCCCGCCCCAGCTCACCTCTGCTCTGCCTCCTCCCCTGAGCACGCTGCCCCGCTCTGCTTCTCTCCCTCCCAGGCTTGCGGCGCCAAACACCTGATTGGCGCCGCAAGCCTGGGAGGCGGGACAAGTGGAGCAGCGACGGCGTGCTCGGGGAGGGGGCGGAGCAGAGGTGAGCTGGGGTGGGGAGCTGCCGCACGGCTCCCCGGGCGGGGGGGGTGGGGAGCTGCCGCGGGGGGGTGCCTTAGGGTGGCGAGGGGGAGCTGCCGCAGGGCTCGGGGAGGGGGCGGAGCAGAGGTGAGCTGGGGTGGGGAGCTGCCGCACGGCTCCCCGGGCTGGGGGGGGGAGCTGCCGTGCGGGGGTGTGCCTCAGGGCGGGAGGGTGTGAAGCAATCATTCCCTTCACGGAAGGGAGAGTAGCTGACACTGATCCATTTCCCCGTGGATGTGGCAGTGGGGGGTAAGGGCAGCAGTGGCTGTGAAGTGGCTCTAATGGCTTGCCACAGCCTGGGATTCCTTCCCCTTTTGTTCCCCATCAGACTCTTCACTGTTTCGTGTCTTTTACTCTTAGAACAATAAAGAATATGTCGAAACCCCATGGGTACAACTGGGCCCCAAATAATTGTGTTTCCTAAATGTACACAAATACACAAGGCTTAGCCACATATATATTGCTGCTCCAACTAGTGTGACGTTGTGCAGTCTATATGGTTTTATAAAAACAAAATAAGAAGTGAATATAATGTAACTGGAATAGTTTTATAAAAATATACGTGAATATAATGTAACTGGGATATGCTTCATGCAAAAGGTCTCTTGTAAGGTATCATTACAAAGCTTATAATCTACTGAGTGTGATCATCCTATTTGTAGAAATGTACCACTCTTGTATCTAAAACTAGAAATATGAAATATAACTCTGAGGGCCTATTGTAATTATGCAAAGTGTGGGCCATTAATAGTGGTTTGGAATCTTGATGACTCCCATTTACCAGGACCATTGTCTGCAGATAGCTGTGTTTACCTGTTGGTCTTCCTGTATATGTGTGTGCTGGCAAGTGGGCAATGAAGTCTTGCAGTGACATGTGATCATGTCACCTGACCTGGAATCCATCTTTAACCTGGTGCTTTTCCAGTGGGGGGAGGGGGGTGGAAACCCAGAGGGACAAAGGGTTCCCGCCTTATGCAAAAGATATATAAAGGGGTGGAAGAGAACAAAGGAGAGAGAGGAGCCATCATGAAGAATCCCCTAGCTATCACCTGAGCTGGAACAAGAGCTGTACCAGGGGAAAGAATTGTGCCCAGGCCTGGAAGGTGTCCAGTCTGAGAAAAAACTTACTGAAGCATCTCTGAGGGTGAGATTATCTGTATTCAGTTTGATTAGACATAGATTTGCGCATTTTATTTTATTTTGCTTGGTGACTTCCTTTGTTCTGTCTGTTACTACTTGGAATCACTTAAATCCTACTTTCTGTATTTAATAAAATCACTTTCTACTTAGTAATTAACTCAGAGTATGTATTAATACCTGGGGGAGCAAACAGCTGTGCATATCTCTCTATCAGTGTTATAGAGGGCGAACAATTTATGAGTTTGCTCTGCATAAGCTTTATGCAGGGTAAAATGGATTTATCTGGGTTTAGACCCCATTTGGAGTTGGGCATCTGAGTGCTAAAGACAAACACACTTCTGTGAGCTGTTTTCAGGTAAACTTGCAGCTTTGGGGCAAGTGATTCAGACCCTGGGTCTGTGTTGGAGCAGACTGGAGCGTCTGGCTCAGCAAGACAGGGTGCTGGAGTCCTGAGCTGGCAGGGAAAACAGGAGCAGGGGTAGTCTTTGCACATCGGGTGGCAGCTCCCAAGGGGGTTTCTGTGATCCAACCTGTCACAGTGGCGTAGTCGGCAGATTCACTGTTTCGTGTCTTTTACTCTTAGAACAATAAAGAATATGTCGAAACCCCATGGGTACAACTGGGCCCCAAATAACTGTGTTTTCTAAATGTACACAAATACACAAGGCTTAGCCACATATATATTGCTGCTCCAACTAGTTTCTAGTGGCTTCTAAAACACAGAACACAGTCAGCACACTAGAGGGCTCACAAACTATTTAAAGAGATACTACCCTGTACCTATACACTACAGTTACACAGCCTGGTCACTGCCACCTCTAACAGAGGTGGAGTAATTATGCCGATGGGAGAGCTCTCTCCCGTCGGCATAGAGCGTCTTCACCAGATGTGCTACAGCAGCACAGCTGCACCAATGTAGTGTTTCTAGTCTGGACTAGCCCTCAGTTTCAGGCTACAGCTTTAGGGACAGTAGGACACGCTGTCAACTTCCAGCATTTTGAACAAGGTGACAAAGCAGCACTTGGCTTTTCAGTAAAGAACACCAGTGGAATTGGAATCACTGGCATAATTAGCAGGTCTTATGGGAAATATCCAAGGGGTGAATTTGGCATAGTGCCAGCAGTCACATCTTCCACAACTTCAAAGTGAGTTGCCCCACTCATGCGGCAGTAGGGTTATAGGGTACATTGTTCACTCATTTACATCAGTGAAAAGTGGGTATAAAATGCTGCCATTTCTTTTGGTGGGATTTTGCCCTCATTTTGCACAGGTGTAAATGGTGCAAGGGAGTGGCACGTCAGACCCAGAATCTCCATGTTGCAAGGAACATGGCAGAGAGCAGAACTTTGCTTAAGTATTTAGTCTCCAGGAATTTTAGATACACCTCCATATCGAACTAGACAAGTTACAATTTTATTCTATGCTTGGTTCATCACACATGCCTGGAATTTGTCCAAACACCCTCAGGAAGAAGATAAGGAAGCTTTAAAAAGGTCTCAGAAGTGATTCACCATTGGATTTGGCTGCACTGTTGAGGAAGGGAGTTGTGTTCTTGACAGATATTTTATTAATCCAACCGCTGTTCTGTCTAAGCTGGTTTCCAAGGGAAATTATAGTTCATTTATTTTTCTTGCTGCATCATGCACACACAAGAACTTCCAAGATAGTGATACTGTCTCTTGCAAACACAACACAACTGAAAGTGTTCTCACCATCCACATGTACACAGTCAACCCACTGGGACAAATATATATAACTCTATATAACATATAACTGAGCTGTTTTCGTGTGCCCTAGAGTGCATAGCCATGACATGATTGGTTCTGCTTCTGGATTTGGAGCTATCCATAGGGTGACCAGATGTCCCGTTTTTAACGGGACAGTCCCGTTTTTTGGGATTTTTTCTTATATAGGTGCCTATTCCCCCGCACCCCCTGTCCTGTTTTTCACAGTTGTTATCTGGTCACCCTAGCTATCCAGAAATCATAGCAAGGAGCACAACTGAACTGTAAAGGCAGCAGCACATGGGGATCCAGCCACACAGCTCTTGGCTGGGCCCTGCATTATCCATTAAGGTAAGGAAGGGATGTCAGACCAGAGAAGGCCCCCCAAACCCACCTATCCCAATCTGCCTTCTTAGGCACTGCGTAACTCAGATCCTGGCTCTACTTCGACATCCTCCCTCAGCCCCGCCCCCTGTGAAGCGGACAGTACATGTCCCCTAAAACCTCACAAAGCCTCGTACAGCACCCAGCTCCAGACCAGTGCAGGCTGCAGGAATAGCTGGCTTCCAACAGATTTAAGTTAAAGAGTTTGGCCAAGGCAGACTAATTAGGGTTGAATTTCAGCTGAATTCAAAGCTAAATGCTAGTACAGCATGCAAAGCCAACTGAACTCTTCTAAAGGGAGAGAGACCCAGACAGGGAAACACTTCATGACAAATGCAGTTTACAGCTGTGTAAACCAATGATAATGTGATGCAGTTCTCCAATTTACACACACATCTTGAATGCGTGTTTCCAGACCACATTGACAGGGTGCACGGCCTACACTCAGCAATGCAAAGCACTCCTTCCTCAGCAAGCAAGGATGTGCAGCTTGGGTTAATATCAGATTTATATTAATGTTTAATTTAATCTTCCTGTTTGCTTGTTTAACTTAATACAAACCAAAATAGGAATTCCTGCGTAAGACACACTAGCATAGAGAAGGGGGGTGTTCTTCAGCCTAAACATCCTTTCCCTCGTGTTTACTGTTGGGTGGTTTGTTTAGTCTTTTATGTCAATGGCCTAACTATATTGATCAGCTACGACACCTAATCCTCCATTTTCCTGCCCACCACCCATTTCAAATTAGCTGGAAAATACAGAGTTCTTCTCCCTAATCGCCATATGAGGAGAGAGATCTTCAGAATGATCTGTTCCTTTGGAAAGCAAAGAAGTTAGTGAGCTTTCTGGGAAAGAGGAATTCTAAGGATAGAGTCACACTTTTTAACTGTTCTAATTGGACTGTTCCCATGCCCAGCTATAAATGTAACAATAGTATCATGTAATTGCCCACGGAAAAAGCCTCTGTCTTGAGAAGCAAAGGAAATAATTCCCCTTTCTCTTGACTGAAAGTGAAATGGAGTCATGTATTGGAATTCTTAAGTCAGACCCCAGGGAATTTAGTCTTTCTTGGAACAGACCAAAGTGCAGTGAAAGCTCCTAGATATGAAATGTTTCCTCTTTAATAGGGCACAAGTGCTTTAGAACAGTGTTTCTCAGCCTTTTTGATACCAGGCAGCAGCTTGCTGCCTTCCTAAATGGTGTAGCTTATCAAAAGATCTATTTAATATAAGCCTGTTTACGTGAATGCTAATGTGTCCTCTATTAAGTTAAAGTTAGCAGCAATGCAAATGGGCAAATAACTTAGTATCTAATACATTTATTTGAGCATAAGCTTTCGTGGGCTACAGCCTACTTCATCGGATGCCTAGAATGGAACACACAGAAAGAAGATATTTATACATACAGAGAACATGAAAAGGTTCTCTGTATGTATAAATATCTTCTTTCTGTGTGTTCCATTCTAGGCATCCGATGAAGTAGGCTGCAGCCCATGAAAGCTTATGCTCAAATAAATTTGTTAGTCTCTAAGGTGCCACAAGTACTCCTGTTCTTTTTGCAGATACAGACTAACATGGCTGCTACTCTGAAACTTTGTATCTAATAATATTTTGGACCACAGTCCCCCATGAGGTCATCACTAATATTTGCATCTGCATTTCATTACTTTAAGCATTCCCAGGTCCCTTTCCTATCCCTGCAGCCAAAAAGGAGCTTCACCTTTGCAGTTCTCAGCATGAAAAACAAGACCCAGGTTTCCTGTGTTCATTGCTTTTGTGACAGACTCTATTGCACATAGAAGATGAAAGGCTGGCCAAGCTGCCCTGATGGATAATGTCCATGATTCATTCCACGCAGAGTAGTACAACATTGTCTATAAGTCCTACATTGTGTGGTCTGGGTCTGAGACTTTAATTTTACAGGACCAGTTTCTTTTTACACATAGAAGAGGAATTTGGTCTTCAGGCCTTTTCAAAACTGACTCAATTCTGTATCTTGAACATGACCTGGAAGTTCTCCTAGGATGAGAGGATAATTTATTCTCAATACTATTCTAAGTCTCCAATGCTGCTGCCACCAACTCTCAGCCACAAAACACTGCTCCTCTTATTCATCCCAAGTGTCACATGTAGGGCAAGCTTCTTCTCATGTTGAGATTCAGTTATGGAGGTTTTTAAGTAGAGGAGGGGCATTCAGATATGTTTTTCCTTGAGTCTACATGCTGTGTTAACAGAAAGCATGTGTCAGTGTGTTTCTGGTCTGCCCTTAAGCAGGGGCATCATTTGCTATGGGGTAAGGGGGACAGTGCCCTCCCAACCTTGGTCCCCCCTGAATTTTCATAGGTCTCTATGCTCCATTTCTTGCACCCTGCCTTCTTTCCCTCCTCCCCCAACTTTGCAGGACATAATATAATCACATATAATGTTCTACATGCTGATACAACTTTGCCTCCCCCAAGAATTTTTCTGAAATGATGCCCCCGCCCTGAAAGTAAGAATAACAGACACCATTGAAAGGACCCGGGCTTGTTTAACATTCACCCTCATGCAAATACTCAAGCTGAAAGCAGCCTTTTAGTTACAAAGGTGTGCTTTGATACCAGTCAGCTCTGTGTTCGTGGGGAACCAGGGTGCAGTATTCAGCCTGACTCATGAAAGACACCCCCCCCCCCCCGCCTCTGCTTAAACCAAAACCCATCAGAGGAAAAAACTTGCAGAGAGCAGTGAAGGGCGGATGGGAGACACACCTAGACCCCTCCTGACAAGGGTGACAAAATTAAGACATCTCCATTAGCATACAGAATGAAGAACAGAGACAACTTCCTTGCATGAAAGATGGGACAGGGAGATCTCTCAATTTGCATATGGAATGGAGAACAGAGACCCAGTCTGCTCAGACTTGCTCTGTTAATGTATGTGTGGGTGGGTGGGTGTTCATCCGGTTCTGGGGCTGGAGTAACCCAGCCCTAGGGAGCCTAGGTCCTGCAGGATAGCTCCATTGGGAGGGGACTTGCAGAAGGGAGAAGTAAAGCTCCATATGAAAACACAACTGACACAGGCAGTACATTGATAGAATTACAGAACACCCCCCGCCCCAGAAGAGTAACCCGAATAAATGAGCATACCCCAAAGTAACGGGCAAATATGGTAACAGCTTCTAGGAGAACAATTAATCCTGTGAGCCTAAAATTCACAAGCAGCTTCAGCATCTCTAGCCAGTCCCATCAAGTTGTGCTCGGTCACAGCAAAGGCATAACTCCATCTGTCAAGGCTGAATCCCCACTCTGGCACTTCAAGTGCAGAAGGTGGGGGCGCGCAAGGATTTTAAAAATTAATACTTGCCACTCCAGGCTTGTATTAAACTCCCAAGGTTACAGCTTTTCTCTGACCTTGGCTTGGTAAACGCTGCCACCACCCAAATACAAAAAAACCCTTGGACCCAGGAAGGAGCACTTGTGAATTCCTCCCTGTGGGGTGCCCTCAAGCCCTTTCACCTCCCTCCTCCCCTCCTCCCCCCCGGGGAAGAGCTGAGGAAGAAAACAAAGGAAATTAGCTGTTGCTACCAGCTAATCAAACAACATGCACAAACCTCTTAGGACACCAAAAATTCAATCCTGTTCTTAAAAAAGGTAAATAAAAAAGAAAGAAAATACATCTGGAACTTAGGCTTTTGCTAGATTTTAAAAGAGCAATTCCAAAAATTAAGCACCCAAAATAGCTTTCTTGGGGGTTCATCTTAAAGGTTACAAGCAAACAAAAGCATCTGGGGTGTGTGTGAATTGCTACTGTCAAAGGTTGCAAAAGCTCCCGATTTGTGAAACTCTCCCTGCAAGTAATGGGTTGTCTGGCTCTGAAACCAATTGTCCTTAATTTATTCATGGGCTATTATGCAAGGGTCTGGCTGTATTTCTACAATGCTAGGAGGTCAGAATTATGTAGAGAAGTTTCTTTTTATCACACCATTGGTTCCTATGGGTTGAGCCTATTTAAATTCTCAGAGTCTGGCACCCAGTGAGAGTGGTAGTCAGTGGTGTCTCTGGTGACAGCACTGAGGTGGGTAGGCTTGCCTGTAATGTGGAAGCAGGACAATCAGTGGCAAGAGCAGCCTTCTAGTTCTGTTTGGCAGATCTGCTTTGAAGGGCTCCAGGTTTCAGGTGAAAGGGGAGGTAGTCAAGAGAGGACTTTGAGGTATCACAACAGGGTCTTTTTCATGTTGGCAGCGCTTAGGGCATGGGGAAGAAGAGGAGAACCAGCTAAGGTGAAGCAACCTCCACCCCCATTCTATTAAAAAAAAAAAGTGAAACTAAATAGCTTTTCCCTGCACCCCTTTACATTTGTGTCCACTGTAGGTCTCTGCAGTCATGCTCCCCTAAGACCTCTGCTCTTACCAAAAACTCTGGGTCAACTTTCCTTGAGCCAAGTCTTAACCTATCATGAATAGAAAGCTGAAAGACTTTGTGATGGTGCTGCCCGTGGGAGCCAGCTGAGGTCACTCAATCAGGGTGAACTGCAAACAGAGCGGGGCAAACAAACCCCAAACGCTGGTGGATATTCCAATACTTAGATTTACCAAGCCAGCACAAAACAGCTTCTGTAGTACCTCACTGGTTACTCAGAAGTCCAAACAACGCAGTTCCCTTAAAGTGCCCAGCCTCAGGCCTCCATCCAGACACACCTATCAGATATGATGATGATTATTGAAAATCTTATCTCATCATATAAAAGAAAAGGTTCTTCCAATCCCAAAGGATCAGCCACATACCCAGGTTCAATTATAACTTAGATCTTACCCAAAATACACGCTATAGTCAATTGTAGTTAACTAAACTAAAATTTATTAAAAAAGAAAAGAGAGAGAGTGTTGGTTAAAAGATCAATATACATACAGACTTGAATTCAATTCTTGAGGTTCAGATACATAGCAGAGGTGATCTTGTAGTTGCCAAAAGTCCTTTTTGATATAGTCCATAGGTTATAGTCCAATGTCCATATTCAGGGTGGCTCCAGTCAATGACTGGGGATCTCAATCCTTGTGGCTTAAGGTTTCCCTCTCTTGGAACCCAAAGCAGATCTGAGATGCAGAAGGATCGTGTCCCAAGGTTTTTATACATTTCCAGCAGCCTTTCTGCCTGTGAAAACAATAGGCTTAACTCTCCTTCTCTCAAACATCTTGGCAATTAGCACAGGGTAATTTATCCATTAAACAGTTCAGATACAGGTTACCACAACCTTCAAAGAGACATAGAGACAATAATACTATTTCACTCAAGTATCATCATAAATGTTAATATTCCTTTTTTGATCTTTAAATTAAAGCTATAGCAATAGACAAGAATTGTTTGCTTATATTACAAGACCTGAGCAAACATCTACCCTTCTATCTCTAACAATGCAGACTTACACTTACCTATCTTCCTAGCCAGTCTCTAAAGTTCACCCATGGGTCAGGTCAGTCTGTGAGTTAATTAACTCTTTCTGGCCCTGTCATCTTTCAATGAGATATTATATTACACTCATAATGTCACAGACTTATATGGGGTTTCTCATTTCGTGTGCTGCTCTCCGACTGATGCTACCAGGCCAGAATACTATCTAGTGGAGAGGAGTGTGAAGCCTGGAACTGAGCAGGTAGCAGAGGCAGCTGCTCTCAGCTCAGCTCATGTCCTCAGTCATAGCAAAGGAATCAGGATACACAGAGCAGCCCAGCAGCAATCTTGTGGGGGACAGAATTAACCAGAAAGCTTTGCCCATTGTCATGGTTAACCGGGTTGCTGCCCAGTCCTGCTAATGGGTTTTTAAAACAATTTTAATGGCTTTGTTCTCTTACCCAACCTGGAGCTAACTCATGCCACGTTCAAAATCTAGCTTTTAAAAATAGTTTTGAGCAGTCTCCTTTGCAATGTAGGGAGTGCCCTTGAGGCCACTGGTCTAATCTACCAGACAGCTGAAGGTCCAGACATTGGGAGGGACATGAGTCATCCTCAAAGGAGGTCTGCAACAGCAGGAACATCCAGCCCAGTGAACTAGGAGAGACATGACTCCTGAAATGGCCTGAAAGGGCCAAATAAATCCCTGATGTAAATAATGTCACTGACTTCACTGCAGTTGCACCCAGGGCCGGCTCCAGGTTTTTTGCTGGCCCAAGCCAAAAAAAAAAAAAAAAAAAAAGGAGTGCTGCTGCCGCCGCCAAAACAAGAATAATAATAATAAAAAAGAGCCAGAGTGCCGCCGCCGAAGCAAAACAAACAAACAAACAAACAAACAAAATTTTGCCACCCCTTGAAAAGAGCCGCCCCCAAAGGGCCGGAATGCCGCCCCTTGAGAAGAGCCGCCCCAAGCACATGCTTGGAACGCTGGTGCCTAGAGCCGGCCCTGGTTGCACCAGGGCTGGATTTTGTCTCTCATGTGGAGGGGGCAGCCCAGGAGTGCTCAGCCTGGTCAAGACACAAGGTGCAAAGGTTAAGTGTCTGTTTAATGGTCACTGAAGTCTGTATAGTGTAAATGCTTTGGTCCCATGCATTTACCTGCTTGTCAGCTCAGGACTCTTACCTTAACTCTGCCAGGCTAAGGATAAAGGCTCCTTTTGCTTGATGGCTCCAGCTTCTCCTGCTGAACCCACCAAGTGGTGGAGACCCACAAGGCTCTACAACACCTGGTGCATCTACAGTACTTGTCTTGGAGGTCTGTGGTGGGGTTGTCACTGCCAGCAGTGTTGCACCACAGTTCACATATCATCGGGCCTGTTCTGAACAAGGAGGAGTTTGGTCACTGCTTTTACCTCAGGGTTTGGGAGCATGTTCCTCTTCTTTCCATTGCTCTTGGACTGGTATTTACATTTCTGTACTGGGGTTCAGGCACCCGTAGTCAGGGCTGCTCTAAGTTCAACCCACAAGGGCAATTCTGGTGGCCGGAGTTTGACAGAGACCAGGAACACCCTGACCATGCCTTGTATGCCTGGAAGAGCTGCCCTGGAATCTTCTGCAGACCAGTTAAACTGGCCATCCAGCTTCTTGATGTGCAGCTGGAGCGTAGGGGAAGATCGGTGCCTTTGTTGTTATGGGATTTGTTTATACAAATCCTTTACAACTTGGAGGATTTAGCCACATTTTTTAGGCATTGTTTGGAGAAGTTATGCTGCCAATTTTTAGTCTTGAGATGTAGAACCCTATTTCTATTCTGGGATCTATATCTGTTTTTTGTCTCTGGGGAGTGTGTCCCTCTTTTTTTTTCATTCTTTGTATGTGATTCATATCCTGTATTTTCTACAAGTATTGTTCTGGGGTTAGCAGTGCTTTCCCCCTCATGATAGCTAAAGAGATTTCAAATGACATAGTTACAAATTCTTCCCATCCCTGAACACATCTGTGGGATATCCAGCTGAATTCAATGACATTTCCGCTTCCCTAGTAGGATAGTTAAAAACAAAAACTTGGGAAGCAAGCTGTGCTTTGGAATGGCTGCTTGTCATTTCAGGACGAATTCAAGGCTGCGTGTGTGAGTGCAGAAGAATCATTGTGCAAACAAAATAAACAATGAAATCAAACAACAAAAGCAGTTAACTTGAACAATCCAAGACCATGGCGCAAGAGATATCTATTTATCTATCCATTGTTACTGCCCTCATCAGAGTGGTATCTGAGCTCTTTCACAATTCTAAAAGTAAATATTTCTACAGATTCCAAGACCTAGAGCCTACATCAACATAGGTCCATTTACTTCAGGGATATTATGCTGATTGACATCATCTGAGAAGCTGCTGTAGTCTTCCAGAAGAGTGAGCAGAAGGATGATCCAGTGACTGGGGCGTCAGCTTAGAGTAGCGGTTCGTAACCTGTGGCCCATGGGCCACTTGCAGCCCAATCAGCAAACAGCTGTGGCCCATGTGACATACTGAGGGCCATACAGGTAGTATTGGATGCGGCCCACAATGATAAATAGGTTGAGAACCACAGAGTGTAGGACGTGTGATATCAGTTCCCTGCTCTTTTACAGACTTCCTATGTGATGCTGGGTGAGTCATTTAGCCTCCCAGTGTCCCAGCTCCCCATCTATAATATGAGAATAATAACAGGGGTATTATGAGGATAAATATATTAATGATTGTTCGGTGCTCAGATACTGTGATAATAGAAACAGTATAAGTACCTAAGATAGAAACCTAGACAGAGAAGATGTTAACTCTCACCCAGTTAAATACAAAGAGAAACCTCTCTCTGTAATATCTTCCAAACCTTCCAGATTAAAGATGAAGTCTTGAATTTATTAAAATCAGTCACATATTGAGAACACATGTTCCACAACAATTGAGGTGGTCATGGTTAACAATGGGGAAGAGAAAAATCTAACAGGCATGACAGGATAGCCTTCTATATATTTTGGTTTGCTTTTCCCACTCAGTTCTCCCTGCAGCTCTTCAGTACCTCTTCTATTCTTCCTGCTTACCCATTCAATCACACTGTTCTAAAATACAATTTTGTAAACTTCCAGGTCTCACTCAAACCCCAGCTCACTACAGAAGCCCATGCTGTGAGAACACATTCCGTTTCCTTAGAGTGGATATGGAGTATTCAGAAAATATGGGATGTGGAGTGTGTACAAATTTTGTATTTAATGACCCTCTCTCCGGAAATTTGAAACTGAGCTGTTTGCATCTTGGAGTGAAAAACACCATCGAGCAATGACCTCAAGTGCAAGTCTTACAGCTGCATGGCAGGAGGAGTGGGCAAGGACTGGAAGGAAGGTGCTAAAAATGTAGTTGTTTAAAGACGCCTCGTAGAAAACTGAAATATAGAGAAACAGCCCTTCACAATATTGAAATTTATTATTTGTCCCACAGTAGTGCCCAAAGGTCCTAGTCAGGATTGGGGCCTCGTTGTGCTGGGTGCTGTACAAACATGCAATAAAAAACAATCCCTGTCCCAAGAAGTTTGCAATCAAAAGCCATGAGCCTGGAAAGTTTTATGCCCAGTCTAATTTAAAGCATGTGAATAGTCTGACTGAAGTCCTTAAAGTGAAGCATGTGTGCAAGTGTTTGCAAGACCAGGGCCTAAATACAGTCAAGAGGCAACAAGAGGAGTAGAATACAATGGACAGAGAAAGAGGGGAGACAAAGGTGAGTGCAAGAGGAACACAAGCTTGAATATGTTCTTAGCTAAGTGAACAAATTGGAGGCATAAACGTTTGTTTCTTATAAGTTAGGTGGAAAAGATATTAACGAATCACTAACTGGCCACCTGCCAAGTCAGCATAATTAAGCAGTTTACTATAGACAGCATGGAAGAGAGGGTCCTAGGAAGGGCAGTGATTTGGATAGGGCGTTCATATATAGAGCATATTAGATTTTTCTCTTTTTTCATCCATCAGTGTAAATAGACAGTCTGCTCTTGAAAGTTCAACTTTTCCTATGGCTTTCGTTAACTAAAGCCTTTGTCACAATTAGCTTCTGAGGAAATGTTCATGAAGTCACAAAGAGGGGATTATCTGAGGAGTGGAATAAACAGCAAGAGCCGATGAGCTCTGAAGAAATAAAGGCCAAGAGGTTCAAACCTGAGTGCCTAAAACTGCCTCCTAAATCCGTGTCTAGTCACCTAACAGGAAGTGGCCTGATTTTCAAAGATTCCCAGCACCTGTAGTTCCCAGAGGTTGTTGGAGTTGTTCAGCACCTCTGCTAATGGGAAGCCTGAGTTTCTTGATTGGGGTGAAAGAAGACACAAGTGGGGGACCTATCTATGGTGTTTCCAGGGCCAGATATCCAAGAGAGCTCAGCATGAAAATCTAGACTTCATTTAGGTGTCTCACTGGTAGTTGAGCCCTTTAGAAAATCTGACCCTGATTGGATCAGCTCTTCCATTGCATTGTTCTCTCCTCCCCTTCTCTGCTCCTTCTTTCAGTCTCTTGATTTGTTTTGCACTCTGCCCATTTGCTGACCTGTTTTTCACCCTGTTTTTTCATTGGATTTTAGTTTTCTCTGTCACCTCTCTGCTCCTTTTTTCATAGTTTCTCCAAGGTGAAATGGGAACCTAATAATAACTGAGTGTGAATTAAATTTTCAAATCCGTAATGTTGGAGGGGCCTTGGTGCTAGACAAAGTGAGTTATTAGGTGTATTTTCAAAATGAACCATTAAGGAGCTGATCCTGCAAAACCTTCTCATACAATTATTTCCAGGGGACTTAGTGAGTAAAGATCTGCAGGACTAGGCCCTAGAAGGCAAAACAGCAGCCAACCAGTCAGTACCTTGTGCTCTGGCAGGAACAGCAGCCAACCAGCAAATGCCTTGTGCTCTGGCACACCATTATGCACTTTAATGCCTCTTTAATGTGCTGTGTTTTCATAGCTAGGGACCCAGAAAACTCCCGGGACTCTGTGCTGGATCAAGGTCAATATCTCCTTGTTGGTATTCCATGACCTGCACAGAAAGCCTCAGCAGCTGTTCCTGGCTTGCAGCTGAGACGGCAAGTTCCAGTTACTCCCAGTCATTCCTTGCAGGTTTCTACTGAAATTTGCATCCTGCTGGTAGATCTTATGGAGGTCAAAGATGCTTTTTTCCATGAGTAGACAGTCTCCCCTGCTCTAAGCAATCTGTGCTACTGAATCACATGGTTTGGGCCGGCATTTTCTAACCCCTAGACTAGAGCATCAAAACAAAATGTCCATTCATGGTCACAGTCACTCTAGTGTGATGTGTGTATGTTAAAGGGATTCTCTTTGATGCCCAGATAAATGGGTGATGACTGAATGTAATCATTCATGCGTATGGCACTGTATAAATGAGGAGTTCAGTTCTGCTGAAACACGCTGGATTTTCAGCCCTGGAAAAGGAAGCTCCCTCTTGGTTCACAGGCGAGCATGAAAGGATCCCTGCACCTTTCTGCTCATACTCCTCAGCTTTAACCTGAAAGGATCATCTCTGTGCTTGAGGTAGTTCAGCCTGGATAAACTAGAAGTAAGGGGAGCTGGCAAATATTTAGTGGAGTTAAGTCTCAAATAAAGAGATTTGCGGATACAGACTAACACGGCTGCTACTCTGAAAAAAGTTGGGTGTTTTTTATTTACCTTCTGGTTTTTGAATTTGTAGTGTGCACTCAGCTCACGTTTTCCAGCTTTGTTCTGCAACTGTGCAGAGTTCTCTGCTAGGAACTTTTGGGGTTTATTTTCAATGAAAGCTGAGATTCTGACTCAGTCACATGGATCCAGAAGGTGGGGCTTAAAGAAAAACACCAAATCTTGTGAGACTCTCTATAAAATTGCAAGAGTTGGCAGCCCTGCATTTGTATAACAATCATCTAAAAGTCACCTGACTGCAGCCAAGACCTAGCCAGCATCTGAGAGACTGAGGACACTCAGCTTATTTGGAAAATTGCCCTTGTAAAAATGTTTCAAACTCTGCTGGCAGCTCTCCATGTGGGCCAGGTTCATTCCTGAAAATCTCAGCCCCGTTGTGTATAGCATCTACAATTTCAGCATTCAGAAAATAACATGGAGTTCCCCAGGAGGGATTCAGACTGGGTAGTGGGGAATACGATCAATGCAGAAGCTCTGTCTTACACGAGGGAAACAGCAGCATGTGAGTGGTTAAAACCCAGGCCTGGTTCCCAGTCATGTATTTTCACACTTTTTGGTAATAGTGTTATTCTTGCCCCTCGCTCCTCCTCGGCCTCTTCTCTTGGCTGCTTCTTATGTTAACCCTCCATTAGGCAGTCAGCAAAGCCTCTCTCACTAATGGACATTAATGTGTTTCCTTAACCCCTCGGAGTCAATGGCTTCTCGTTCTCTTTCTGAGGTCCCTTTGTGGTATGGAGGGCTTTGCAGCCAACCCAGTGGAAACCCAACCCCCATTCTGCTGCCCCGGCTCCATTTTTCAGGCTGCCTGTTGCCAGATGCCCTACTGGTGGCTGTTCCTACTTTTAGATACTGTGTTTCGGGACAAAGGGTGGAAGGGATTCAGAGGGGCTTTTGGATCAGACTGGACTTGATTAGGGGGCCACGAGGCTGAACTGCTCAAGGATGGGTCTCGCTGTTATTAGGAATGAGTGGTGGTCAGCAGGGCTGGTGCTACCATTAAGGCAAACTAGGCGGTTGCCTAGGGTGCCAAGATTTGGGGGTGCCAAAAAGCAGTGCTCCCAATTTTTTTTTACAGCGTTCCTATGCCCCCTCCCCGAGCACCCGGTCGCCACTCCACTTCTCCCGCCTCCCAGGCTTGAAGCGCCAATCAGCTGTTTGGCGCCACAAGCCTGGGAGGGGAGGAGAATTAGAGCGGGGGCGGCGTGCTCAGGGAGGAGGTGGAGCAGAGGTGAGCTGGGGTGGGCAGCTGCCGCACGGCTCCCCGGGCCGGGGGGGTGGGGAGCTGCCGCGGGGGTGCCTCAGGGCGGGGTGGGGGAGCTGCCGCAGGGCTCCCCACCCCAGCTCACCTCTGCTACGCCCCCTCCCTGAGCACGCCGTCGCTGCTCCACGTCTCCCAGGCTTGCGGCGCCAATCAGCTGTTTGGTGCCACAAGCCTGGGAGGGGAGGAGAATTAGAGCAGGGGCGGCGTGCTCGGGGAGGAGGCGGAGCAGAGGTGAGCTGGGGTGGGGAGCTGCTGCATGGCTCCCCGGGGGGGGGGAGCTGCCGCGAGGAGGGGCGCCTCAGGGCGGGGAGCTGCCGCAGGGCTGGGGGGGGGAGGGGCACGCAAGGTGGAAGTTTCGCCTAGGGCAGGAAACTTCCTGCACCGGCCCTGGTGGTCAGCCTCGGCGCAGGAGCCAGCCCAGGCTTTGGAAGAATTCCCTGGGTCTTGTTTAAGGTTTTGGTTTTATTCGTGACACTGTTCTGGTCTCCTTTCAATGTGGCCTGACTGTTCTTTTTAAAAAGCAAGGCAGCCACACTGGCTTTGCCATCTTGGCCTCCCAGGGCTATATGGCCAGCAAGTCCCCTCCCTGCTGATCCCCACACCCTCTCCAGTGGTGCCTGACATGTCATTCTGGGATGGAAGGCAGGAGGATGTCGGGAGGGGATTGGGGTCCTTGAGTGGGTGAGAAAAAGAGAAGTAGCACAGCATTATACGCTTGTGAAGCCTGGGATCTACCACAAGGGGCAACTGGCATATATTTCTTGAACTGCAGCCAGCTTACTATTGTGATGGCCAAGGTCTTGCCTGGATCATATATGCTATACAGACAGTGAGGAGGATAATATTTAGCTGTTTGGAAGCTGTGCTGCATAACCTGCCTGTATAGAAGGCTCATGTCCAGTTGAATGGTAATGCAAATATTCCTTCCGGGTATTACCAGGGAATCATGCTTTTAGGTGAACACATGAGGTCAACTTAGCACCTGATCCTCCTGCAGGGAGCTCCATGCAGACAGACCCCAATCAGGATTGGGGCTTAATGAAATTGGGCAAGAAAGCCTGTGTAGTAAATGTAAATGATCATTCTAGACACACTGGAACTGTCTCCCCCCCCCCCCCCAAAAAAGACCCATTAGAGTGTTACATGAAAGCTTAATTTTCAACTTTGTCTATGCTACATAGAGAACTGTTACCGATAATGGGTGTTAGCAGTGGGTGCAGCTGTACTGGGGCAGCTGAACATAGTTTAGCTGCAAGCGTAGGCAAGGCACGATTTCAGAAAGCTCCATGCAAGTGCGGGGAGGAGGTATAACTTACAGGAGGTACTATTAGGGCTTGTCTAAAGAGAGAAGTTGCCCCAGTTTAACTTAAATCAATGTGTTCTTCCTTCTTCATCCTCCCGCACCACCAGGCGCACAGGCATCCGTCAGTTTCCATCATTTATTTCTGTCTTGTGCTGCTCTGTTCAGGCTTCCGAGGGTCACGTTGGTAGATTTAGCAGCAAGTTACAACAGTGCAAATCCGAGCATGGACTCTCTTCTGTTTTGTATAAAACTGGTTCTATCAGATTAGCTTGTGCCTGTGAATTTCCTGAGGCAAGCCACAGTGATGTATGCCAGGCTAACCATTTACAAGTGTCCCCACACAGCTGTGCTGGTGGAACTGAATTGGTATCCGCTCCCAATGTTAAGGGCATGTCTACACTTGCCATTTAAAGCAGAAAAAGTCCCTTTTTTGCGCAAAAACCATGGAAGCGTCTACACACTTGCCAATGACTTTTTGCAGTGAAACTCAGAAGTTTCACCGCAAAAAGAAAACCACCTCCACGAGAGGCATACAGCTCTTATCGGTGACGCTTTTGCGGTGATGTGCAAGTGAAGACGCATTCTTCCCATTTACAGAGCTTTTAGCCTCCGGAGGATATCCACAGTGCCTAGGTGACCACTCTGGCCAGCAGCTCCGCTGCTCTGTTGCCAGGTAAACAGACATCCACCCCTCCCCCTGTAAAGCCCCTGAAACTTTGAAACTCCCCTTCCTGTTTTCTTGGCAAGTGCTCACTTATCTGGCCAGGTGACAATGCCTGCTCCACGGAGCAAACGATCCCCTGCTTGGAGCAATGCTGAGCTACTGGAGCTGATCAGTGTTTGGGGAAAGGAGGCTGTGCAGGGATCCAGGATGCCCCGTCATCCCCCCCCCCCCTTCCCACAAGAACCATCGTCAAACTGGAGAGAGCTGCACTGTGGGATAGCTGCCCTAGAGCATTGTTCTCATAGGTGATGGAAGTGCTGCTAATGGAAACACTCTCTGATGCTGGAGGAAGTAAGTGAGAACACAAACCAGCACTTTACTTTCACCGGTTCCCTATCACCAGTGAAACTTGCAGCACAAAAACTCTGCAAGTGTAGACATACCCTTAGTTAAACTAGTGTGTGTAGACCCTGGCCTATGCGAAGAAGGAATATATGACAGGGGTGAACCTGCATCCCTTGCCTGTTTTATTGATACACACTTTGCACCTTAACTCTTTCCTATGGAAGGTTTTTGTGTACTAATTTACTATACTGGAGATTTGCTCACTGAAATGTTGGAAGGAAAGTGGGTTTGGAGAGATTTGTATTATTTCAGGGAATTCAATGGAACAGAGATGTATGATCTAGATGGGGGGAGGGGAGGGTGACCAGACAGCAAATGTGAAAAGTCGGGACAGGGGGTGGGGGATAATAGGCACCTATATAAGAAAAAGACCCAAAAATCGGGACTGTCCCTATAAAATCGGGACATCTGGTCACCCTAGGGGAGGGGGCAGACAGAATCAGTGTAGCGTGTACAATATAGTCTAAGGAAATGGAACAGAAGCCAGGAAGAGAGCAGGAGCAGTGGCACAGGAAAAGACCATCTGCCCTACTGCTTATCCTACATCTTAAATCATAATCCTCTCTGCCTGACATCACAGGCATTTTCTCAGCAATCATCAACTGCTCTGCCACTCCTTGCTGGTTTGACCTGTCTTAATGGGGAGAATTACTTGCCCTATGCCCCAGCTGAACCATTTGGCCTGCTAACGCCAGTCTTCTGCAGCTTTTTGGATCACATGACAAGTCACTTTTGCTGCTTAGCTGTGGAAATACCAGGCAGCAGGGAGACAGCCTGTAGGATCAATTTGTGATTTTTGGATCTAGGTGTTGAATGAGGTGTTAGTGTTCACACTGCAGACATCTTCCTTTATCACAGTGGAAGGAATTAATAGTGCCCCAATGTGTAGGTTACGTGTGAATCACTGCAGACATTTTTTAAGTACATTATTTCTTCTGCGAGGGCCCATAATGTGTACATGCACCCCGCCATTTGCTTGTTTATGCATATTCCCAATTGATCGCAGTCACACACAGATATACACACAGACTTGTGTACATGCACATACACACGATCATGGATTTGCTTATTTGTAGATGTACACGCTGACATACATCTGCCTGCAGATACACATACATGTTCACAGACACATACATACACTTTCATACAAAGACAGACACAAACAGGCATGCATGCACCTGAACAAACCAGCAAGTCCACACCTACTTTCTCTTTCAAGGAGTACAGTCATACACAGCCATCCCTTGTCCACCTGTCCCAGTGAATGAGACGTGCTCGTCCTTTCTTCTCCAAGCTATGAGCACTTGGGTAAACCTTGTCCTGCTGAGCTTTTACTACCTGCCTGTTCTCTCAATAAACTGCAGGGCTGCATTTAGCAAGTCTTTTACTAGCTATTAAAAGATTACACCTCCAGGGGACCTGTTTACTATTTGGAGCCTGTGTCCAGCCATTTTGAAATGTATACCCGTTACGAGCATTTGTATACAAGCTCATTAATAGAACTGTGTGAAATTCACAATTGTTGTTTCACAAAGTTTGGCACAAACACTTTCACTGGTGTCTCCTTGTGGCTGAATTTTATTGACAATGTTTGTAAAGTGGCTATGTTAGCAATGAAAAGACAGGAATGTGTGAATTTTCCCATTCTCCAGGCAAAATCACCCTTTCTCTAAAAAAATTGGTCCATTTCTGTTGTGCTTGCTGTTGCATTTGTGAGGTGAGGACAAAATACTCTGGAGGCAAGAGCTCGTGTTACCCTTTCTGCTGAGCCCTAGTTCATTTTGGGAAATCTGCCTGTGACCTTGGTAAACCAAGTGCCAGCTCTGGCCAAGGCCGTAGGTGTTAGCTAAGAACTAACAAACTCATATTTGGAAACCAAACCAGCTCTCTGTATGTTAGTTTTGTTCAACATAGGTATTAGTTTTGTAAGAATGTATTTAGTGTTTAGATTCTATGAAATGCTTGTATGTTGCTGCATGCATTAATCTCACTTGTAAGTCTGTGGTAGAACGACAAATTTATGCTCTCTGTATGTGTGTATATATATCTCCTCAATATATGTTTCACTCTATATGCATCCGAAGAAGTGGGTTGTAGCCCACGAAAGCTTATGCTCTAATAAATTTGTTAGTCTCTAAGGTGCCACAAGTACTCCTGTTAAGTTTTGCTTTATAACTTTGAAAATGTTTGCACTGAACTTGTGAACCCAGGCACATTAATCATCTCCTCCTCCCCTCCCCCGCCCATTAAGGATGCCTATCAAGATTAAACAGGCCATCAGGATACAAAAGATTGGTGAATGGCCCCATCACACCTTGGAAATGCTACATGCAAAGAAGCTCATCTCATAGGTATGTCTACACTGGAAACGTAAGTCAATTTATATTAGGTCGATTTATAGCCACTGCAGTAATTACTGCAGTGATGCATGTCCATATTACCCTCCTTGGAGCAGTAGTGCGCGCCCTCACCAGGAGTGCTTCCACCGATCTCAGAGGGGCAGTGTGGGGAATTGAAAGTCTGATCTCTCAGCTCTGCTGGCAGCTCCCTACCAGCTGTCACATAGGCACCCAGTGGGCTGCCCTCCCCACCCCCACTCCCCATTCCCCGCTGGGAGCTGGGGAAGCTGCCCAGGGCTTCTCGCCTTCCCGTTCTCCACTGGGAGTGGGGAGGAAACTGCCCAGGGCTTCTCGCCTCCCTGTTCCCCGCTGGGAGTGGGGGGAAGCTGCCTGGGTTTTCTTGCCCCAGGGAGCGGGGTCTAGCTTCTCACCCCCTGGCCCACCCACTCCCCGCTGGGAGCCAGGCAGCTGTGAAATTGACAAGACAGCTAATGTTCCCAGCTGGGAGTCGGGGGTGGGGATAATACCACCCAGGCTTCTCACCCCTGCTCCCAGTTGGGAGTGGGGGGGAAGGGATAGCCCAGGCTTCTCACCCCAGCTCCCAGCCAGAAGCAAGGGCCATTCTCGCCCTGGCTCTCCAGGGGAGCCGGGGACAACTGGGCTCTAGCTAACCAGATTTCTTGTCAATTTCACGGCTCCCCCCCTTAGGTTGACCTAACTGTGTAGTGTGCACCAGCCCATAGACTGGAAGGCTAAATGTAAAATAAAACAGAGTTACAATAAATGTTTTCCTCTCTTTGCTGTTTGAACTTTCACAGGGCCAGAGATGCTAAATTAAGGCAGAGATCCCCAGGGGTTACCCCTGGGTCCACCCTGAAAGACATTTTGAATTGACAGATTACTACATCTCTGTCATCTTTAGGAGCCATAGATGGTAACGCATTTGTGCGTATATGCTTGCTTGCTTTAACCTGTAAATAATGGTCTCATTTCTTTTCCCTAGTTAATAAACCTATAATTAACTTATTAGAGGGTTGGCTACAGGCATTGTCTTTGGTGTGAGAACTAAGATACAAGTTGATCTGGGGTAAGCGACTGGTCTCTTGGAACTGGGAGAAACCTGAATATTTTGTGATTCTTGGTGTAAGTGACCATTTATCATTTAGTCCATCTTGCCTGGGTGGCAAGATAGACTGGAGAGCATAAAGGTATGCTCCGAGGTAAGACTGTTACAGCAATCCAGGAGTTCACATTTGTTCCTGGGCTGGTGAAATTTAATTACAGAACATACCGCTAGCTTGGGGTGTCTGCCCTGGTTTTAACCGTTAGCCCTGAGGTCGGCACTCCTGCTCGTGAGCCACTCTAGGCAGCGTGACAAGATTTGCAGCTGAAAGATGCCTAATGTAAGGCCCCATGACCCAAAGAAGCCTCTTTTCTTTACACCCTGGAGCCTGGCAGGACAAAGGGGGCAGTGCCCTCAGATTCTAGCCTGCACAATTTTGGCAGTAAAACACTTGTACCTGAAATCGAGGCAGCAACATCCCAGAACATAGATATTTCACAAATGACTGGATACTTGGGCAGAACATTTTGGAGCTGAGAGATAGAAACAGCCTCATTAAAAATCCAGAGTTAATGGTGTTCCTCCAGCTAGATGCTTGCTGGGGCTGGGTAGGTCCAACACTTCACTGCAGCATCTTCCTACACCAGCTCCAGGGCTGGCCATAGGTATGCAAAACCCTGAGCAAAGTGAGACTGAGCCAGTGGCTGTCTCCATCCCATCATTTACCCAGAATAACCCGGGCTGCCTTCCTCCCACTGCCTCTGAGCTGCAGTGAGTCCCACCATGGATGCCTGATTATGGGTGAGGAAAAGAAACAGGGTGGAGCCCAATGATTCTCTCTGGTTTGTTAAGTCCTCTTAGGGGTTCCTGAAGATGATATTTCCCACATTCATTTTAGCCTTTTCTTTTCCCTTTGATGAGTGGTAACATTCCTCTGTATATTTCTGATGGATTTGAAACCAACTTTTCTCTCCATCTCTGCGGTATTGGAGATAGCACCAGCCCTTGTGCACAAAGCTCTGATACCAAGGTTTGCTAAACAGCTGCCACACAGCCCTCCTGATTGGAAATGAGCACCTGCAACTTCCATTAGAGTGAATGGGAGTTGAGTGCTCAGTACCACTGGGGTAGGGGAGGGCGACTAGCTCTTGTTTAAATTCTTGTCAGCAGAGCAGTTTCCTTTTTCATCCCCAGATCTTATTTTCCCGAGCGTCTTCCAATGTGTTGACTCTGAATGCCGTTGCTGCTGCTACACAGATAAGGAGAGCAAGTCACTACCCCAGGGGAGCATGTTACACAGAGACTCTTACCAGCTGCTGCATCTGCTGCTGTTAATGTCTACACTTCTCCCGCTGCCAAAAATAACAAGTGAATAAATGCCAGAGAGACAAGAGATGCCTTTTTGGATTCTGCTCCATTGTGTTTTTAATTAAATAAGTCAAGTCAACCATCTTCTAACTGGTTACAAGGTTCACATTCATTTCTGTGCATGGAAGATTCAAACTAGAGTACTGAGTACTCTCCTCAGAGGATGTGTCTGTCAGCGCTTCCAGGGGCTGCAGACCACAGTGGCTCCGGGAGTGTAAAAAACCCTGTGTAACATCACTGCTATGGAGCCAGGCAAGCCTTCAAGCTAAACCCTTAACACAGGGCCAGTAAGAAAATATCTGGACATTGGTTTAGCTGTTAATTTAGTTTTGTAAAAACTCCTAGGTGGCAGCACAGAGTTCTCTGCATCCAGATAAATAATCGAGGGATGCCTGACTCCCTTAGCTGCACACTTCCAGCTGCCCAAGGAACCCCATCCCAGTGCATTTCCCTTTGAAGCTTGCCTGATGCCGTGGCCTACCCTCCCTTGCCTCCTGCCTCCTTGGATTTTCCCCGACAATGCTGAGAGCCCCTGCAGCTAAAGTTACGTCGACTTTCCTGGAGGCGGGCGTTCTGATTTTAAACACATGGAACAGCTCTCCTGGGCGGTGTGATGTCAGCCATTGAAGAGGGCCAGGCGCCTGAGATTCCTCCCTTTGAGTTGACAAGCAAAGACGGATGAGAGGAGGAAGAAGGGAAGGAAGAAAACAGCTGAAGTAATAAAGCAGCTCTCCATTTTACAGCCTTAGGAGCACAGATGGCAGTTGTGAGCCTGGGGTGACACGCAGCATAGCCGCAAGTCAAAGGCTCCATTCAGACCCTGCTGCCAGCTCCTGCTCTTTCTTCACGCTTCTCCACACCTGAAACGTTGGTGAGTGAAGGGCCCTCCCTCCATGAACTAGCCTGATAGCTGGAGGTTGCTATGCTGCAGTACCGCAAGGGAGTTGAGGTTCAGGAGAGCACGACAGGCTGACTGCATGCAGTGCTTTCTTCTAGCACCTGAGCCTGGTCCCTGTCCTATAGGACAGAGAAGGGGGAGAGAATGTGTAGCTCTATCGAACACACCAGAGAAAGAATGTGGTGTTAGAAATTTGCCTTTCCAGGTCTAATAACTGGAACACAGAGGAATAGTCCTTTTATGTGCCAAGGTCAGAGACTGTCTCTCTCCTCCAGCCTGAAGATATGTTCATGGAGAGAGAAAAAACCTTTAAATAAACAAATAACTGGTGAATGACTCTCTTGTGCTTGGGAAGGTCAAGTGACTGGCTGAGCAGAGAACTGACTCCCTCTGTCTATCCCAGGGCTATGTACAGAGAAGGCAGCTATCCAGCGTGATTCCCATGAGCTGCTAATGAATTCAGCCCTGCCCTGAGGGACTTCTCCTGCAATGAGACAGAATTCCAGTCTCTAGGCCAAATCCTAGCCTGATTTAAGACCCACTGAAGTCCTGTGTGATTGCAATAGGTGTAAATCGTGGCAGGATTTGGCTTTCCATATCTAGTCACATATCCCACATTCATCTACCAAATAACCTCAGCTCTGACTATTGCACCCTTTCTCCCCATCTCTTGGGATGAGGGCACCTGGTATCAGCTCCCCCCTGGGGGGGACTGAAACCCCTATATTTACTTCTCATTATGCACAGGTCTGATTCCAGATGGGCTCCCCAGAGGCAACAGCCATTCTTTTATGCCACGGCGGCATGTACCCTTTCACTTCCTGTGCATTTCTGTGTTTTCCCAGGCCATAAAATTATATCCAAAGCCTTTGTCCTGTCTGGGATTTATTGTGTGTCTCAGGGCTAGTCTACACTAGAACGCTACAGCTGCACCGACGCAGCTGCGCCACTGTAGCATGTCTGGTGAAGATGCTCTCTCGTCAGCACAATAAAACTCCCTCTACAAGGGACGGTAGCTATGTCAACAGAGTGCTGTCCACACCGGCGCTTAGGTCAGTATAAGTTACGTTGTGCGGGGGGTGGCTTATTCACAACGCTGAGCAAGATAACTTGTACCGACATAACGCAGTGTCAACAAGCTCTCAGCTTGTGAAATGGGCCATTTGAAAGGCTGTCATTTTAAAAGTGCTACAAATAGTTTCATGCCCTACTCAGCGTGAGTTCGCCAATTTTTGAGATTTTTTTCAACCATGCTTTCCTTAAAAAAATAAAAAGACATTTTCTTTCTTCCTGTTGCTGTGCGAAGCCCCCCGACTCCCCCAATAACAGGGATCAGTGAACCTAATCTGGTTCAGTTATAGAGTGTGTAGGTGTTACTTGTAACAACAGCAGTTAGCAGTTTTGAGACAGAAGTGTGATTTTTGTTTGTTTCTGGGTGTTAAGAAAAACAGACTTCTCAAAACAACAGCATTTTGTTTGAAATCATAACTGTGCTGCTCTGGGTTTAATTGTTCACCTTTTTTCCATTTCTTGGGATATTTGCTGTCTGCCTGTTTTTGGGTGTAGCTCAGACTCCCTGCTAATAAAATATTTCCCCTCTTTTTCATATAATAAATAAATAAATTCCCCTTGCAGTTTACAATATTAAACCCGCCATTCTCTGAACAGTTCTACATATTGCAGGAAGTGGCAGCTTCTTTCCTGCCAGACTGCAGCCCTTGTAGACAAAATAAAAATAAAAATAAAAATAAACTTTTGAAAAGCACAAACAAAACAAACAATAGCAATAATAACGCCTCACTTCTCAGAACCAAAGTGCTGGTTGGAGCTCCAGGTAAACACACTCTCCCCTACCAACTGCACCAGGACTGTTTCCACTGGGGGCTCCCTGCTTGAGCTGGCAAAGTAAGTTTGATCAAGGCGCAGTATGGATCTGATTCATGGTTACCCTGCACCTTGGTGCTGATCCAAAACCTGTCAAAGTCAGTGGGAGTCTTTCCATTGATTTAAATGGGCCTTGGCTCAGGTCCACTGGATGGTCATATTGTGTAAACCATTACCATTTTGGTTTGGGGACCTTTTACAGCCACTTTACACTGATGCAAATGATGACACAAGGTAGAAGGCAATTGCAAATAGGGCCCCTCGTGCTGTACCTATAGCTCTTGTTGTCTTGAGTATATTGAAGAAATGCTCCAGTATGCATTAAGGCCCTTATTCTGGAAAGCACCTCTGTTCAGGACAGTTTTTATGCACATGCTTAACATTAAGGTGTGCTTAAAGTGCTTTCCTGAATTGAGGCCTAAGTCTGCTACCTTTCCAAAGGTAAACAAATTATAATATAGGATGAGTCAGATAGAAGACATAATGTGAATATTAAAGAAAGAGAGGTCAAAAATGATTGTTTGCACCAGAGGGTCTGTGAGCTTGAAGGAGGAAGCTGTTGTATAGTTGCCCTTTATGGTTTATATACCTATAGGTAGTAATTTAAAAAGTGCTCTTCAGTGGGTGCAGAGTTTGGGTTTCACAAACAACTCCACACGTGAGTTGCAAGGGCATACATAGAAAAGCACCCTTTGAAGCATATATTTGTTAATTTCTTTTCAGTTCTCTAAGCTTCATTTAGCCATAAGTAATTCCTTGAAAAACTGTAAAGATAGTTTAGGCCCAAAATGTAGGGATAGAAAAATATATATATATTTTTTTATTTTTATTTTTTTACAAAACCTGCTATTAGTCAATGTTTTCATGATTATTTTTAAGCTCAATTGGAAACAGTTTCAACCTTTTTGTAGCAACATTCTCTTTGCAATATCTGCAACCGAAACACTGCAGAAAGAATTGTGCTAGTACAAGGGAGCTGAAAAATGAAACTGCCCGGCATAAGTGCTGGAACTGGGGGTGCTGCTGCACCCCCTGGTTTGAAGAGGTTTCCATCATTTACTGTTTGGTTCAATGGCTTTCAACAGCCCCACTATAAAAATTGTTCCAGCACCCCAGCTGCCTGGTCTGTTTTCACTGATTACTTTCTGCATCTCAGTTTGGACAAACTGCATAACTAGCGTAAAATAAATTCATATCTTTAAAAAACTATTTCAGTTTAACAATATAAGGTGTTGTTAGTAACCCTGGGAGGGAGATGTGGATTGTTGCTTTTAAAAAAAAAGAGAACTGTGATGGGTATGTACTCCACACAGGCCCTGAAAGGGTTAATGTGGGCCTCAGGGACCAATTAGGGTACCTGTAGGGTGACCAGATGTCCCGATTTTATAGAGACAGTCCCGATTGTTGGGTCTTTTTCTTATATAGGCTCCTATTACCCCCCACCCCCGTCCCGATTTTTCACATTTGCTGTCTGGTTACCCTAGGTACCTGGCTGTACCTGGAGGGAAAGCCAGGCTTAACTGAACAAGAGACTCAGTTGGGCTGGAGCAGACTGGATTATAAAGCCAGGAAGTTTGCTGCAGAAGGGGACTGCAGGGAGACTCTGAGGTTGCTCTCTGGGAGCACAGAGGAGGGGAGGTGAAAACCCAAGAGGGAGAATAAGCACCAGGATTCTAACCCTAGAACAAGGGTCAACCCCAGAGTAGTTGTGGGGAAAGGAAGCCTGAGAGAGCTAGATGGGAAGAAGCCCAGGGAAAACAGCAGCAAGGGGTAGGACCATGCAGACCTTGGCTGCTTGTTACAAGGTTTCTGGGCTGGAACCCAGTATAGAGGGCAGGCCTGGGTTCTCCTACCAACCACTGGGAAGTGGCACAGAAGCACTGGAGAGGAGCTCAGGACAGCTGGTTTGGAGATTTATTTTGTTACCCTGGAAGGGGAGGACTATAGTGATCTGGCCGGAGGGCCAAACCACAAAAGCAGAGCCCCTTGAGTCACAGAGAGTCAGAGACAGCAGAGCATGCAGTGAGCAGCGGAAGGGGGCACCGGAGTTGGACAGAGCTGTTCCCCAGAGCGACCAGGAGGAGGTGCCACCTAGCTCTCCCTGTGACAGGGACACTGTCAATTTTTTCTTTTTTTACATGGGTGTACGTTGGGGGCATACACTATGTTAAAGTACACTGAGGGCTGAGAATTTCAGCCATTATCCTGCATTTATTTTTGTATGTTTCTCTTTCCCTTGTCGATTTCATATCGGTTGCTCAAACGGGGGTGTGCTCCGGCACAACAATGGCCATAAACAAGACGTGCCTGGATCCCCCTCCTGCATTAGCGTCTCCCCTATGCTGATCACCCATGTCAGCAACAGCTTACTCCGTCTACCTGCTGTCCAGCTCCAGTTTACCAGTGCTCCCAGGCCATGTCCATGGATCCATGGGAGATTAGGAGGACTGCTCCCCTGCCTAGCTGTGCCCACCCCCACCCTTGTGCATGAGAATTCTGATATTCTCTCATGCTAGTGCATGAGATTAGGAAGTGAATCCAACCACGGATGAAACTGACTGCCTAAAGTACTGATAAATGCACAAAGTAAACACACTGAAAAACAGAGAAATGTCTCTTGCAATCTCTCTAAATTTGAATAATCTGTGACAACAGGAAGTAAAGATAAATTTCAGAGAGAAGTTTGCTGCGTTGACAGTATCCCTTTAAATCTGATTTAAAACAAAAAACTGATGCTGCCCCTTCAAAAATTACTAAAAAAACCCCCACTCCCAGCTCAGATCTTGTTCCATGTTTCTTCCCTGAGGATGTATTTAAGGGTGAGGGGACTCAATGGGTATCTCAGAATAATGATGGGGCTGAAAAGGAGTCTGAAGATCTCTTCTGGAGTAGTCTCTGGGTTGCCCCGGGAAGAGATCAAACTCCGGGAAGCAAAAACCAAACCTAACCTAACTGTGGATTGGATAAGGGGCGGCACAGGCTAGGAATTCGTCTGTTGCAATCTGAGACCATCTCTTTCTGTTATGGAAACTATTCCTATTGCCTAATTTTGGATAAGTTCCCACTTGCCTGCATCCCAGTCTCTCTCCTCCCCCCTCTCCTGCCACAAAAAGCTAATTGGTACAAACTACTCCCCTTTACTTTGGGCAGGAGAATTGCTGGCAGCCTCCAACTAGCACTTCCAAAGATATACAAACAATAGCAAGGACAAAATATAAATACCATTACAGAAACACCCTGCCACCACCAGCCAAGAAAGCTTTCAGTATCGATTTCTAGACACCAGCAAATGATCACTGAGGAATCCAGCCTCCGTGGTGGTGGAAGACAAAACAGCTGATGGCACCTTAGAAGGAGACCAGTTGAATCCCCAGGGATAGAGAGCATTGCTTTCGCTTTCTCTCTCTAAGTCTCTCTCTCTCTTTTAAATAGTGTTTTCATTGTCTCCCTGCCATCTCTCAGCTGCTGGCTTTGGTGCACTTGATAACAAGCAGCTGAGGTGGAAAATGCTGCACCAGTGCCAGTGATCATGGTGTGGCTGTTTGCTGGCTCTGCTACATGTTTTCTCGATGTCCTGGCATTTTGCTCTTCCGAGAGCATGGTCTGAGGGAGTGTGCTCACCCTTGTAGGACTCAGTCACATCTCTCAACGTTTAACAGGCTGTTGGTATATTTAAAGGTCCACAGACATGCACAAAGTGTCCGAGACATGAGTGTTTGTCAGCGTAAGGCAGCAGCAGTCAGAATGGGAGGAGAGAGTCTCCCAGATCCTGTCACTGGGGATTTACTAAGAGGTTTCTTGGCAACAAACCCCAACCAAGTCCCTTTCTGACAGTTCCATCAACCCAACCAAATACAGCTTAGCGAGGTCTTTACGTTTGCCCAAGGCGATATCAGTGCAACCCTCGGCTCCACTCACCTCCTCGCTCGGCGAGATGAGGGATTTTAAAGTGTACGAAGATTTTTAAAACATACAATTCTCTCTTTGGAGGTTTAGTGCAGAAATGCCCTTTGAAAGAAGGGTGGCGCTTGTGCAGAGAAGAAAGCTAAGAGGTGAGGTATGGAAGCTAGTACCTACTGCTTTGGTTCTCCCCACTGCCAGCTTCTGAGCTCCATTTAGTTTCAAAGGGTGGCCACGTTATAATCCATCTAGATAGAGCTCCTGGATGTTACTGCATTCCCCCTGCTGTCCACTGGAGAATCAGGAAGCACCTCGCTAGGATGAGGAGTGCATGGCAAACGCAAGCCTTATAAACGAGGGTGTGTTACGTGTCAGCAGGGGACAGTGGCCCCTTTCCAGCTTCCCCAGCTGTTCTTGTGCTCAGGTTTTTCTTTTTTCAGTCTAACCATATGTTTCCGTTCGGAAACCCAGCGATGAGAGATCTTACGTGATCCAGAAGGCCCTCCTTTCCTCCAGCAAACTGATGGATCTGTTTGTGAGGGTCTCTTGGTTGCTGGCCAGTTTGTAGCCAAACAGACTCATGGCTGGGCCGCAGACACTCTGCACCACTTGGGCCAACTTGAAGGGGATGCTGAAGCGCCACTTCTCGAACTGCTCTGAGGAGTTCTTCTGGGTGGAGTAGATGCCATTGCTGTCCTGAGGCGCCTGGGTGTTCTTCTGGATCCATTCCTCCACCTGTGGGGTGAGGCTGATGCCAG
Source organism: Emys orbicularis (assembly GCF_028017835.1). Lineage (NCBI taxonomy): Eukaryota > Metazoa > Chordata > Testudines > Emydidae > Emys > Emys orbicularis. The sequence goes on along the minus strand of NC_088689.1, from coordinate 44,115,057 downwards.
CAAACCTGTACATCTCCTTGGCATTTTGGAGAGGTGACCTGGCAATATCCTCATAGCGGATCAGCATGTAGCGGCCCCGCAGCCACGCTGGCTGCCTCAGGCCAAGTTCAGCCGAGAGGCGGATGCTCTCGCAGTTCCCCCGCAGCCTCTGCACCTCATCCTCGTTGAGGGGAGCTGCTCCTTCTGAAGCCCATTTCTTCCAGGTTTCATACTTGCCCGAGAAGGCCACAATGCGAGAGGCCAGCACCGCCCGGGGGTCCCGCACCAGATGGATGATCCTCATGTCTAGGCGAGGGTCTTCGACCAGGGGTCGTAAGAACTCCAGCTGCCGAATTCGCACTGTCTTGAGTGCCATGTGATTCTTGCGCAGGCAGGCTTCTGCAGCGAGGGTAATGTTGAGGGGGCCACAGCGGCGGTTCTTGCAGTGGTACTTCTCAAAGACCTTCTTGACGAAAGGGGTGCAAACAGGGTCCTCGCACAGGGAGCGGCTTGAGCCCCGCCGGAACATATATGGGGTCAGATGGTCCTCAGGGAGAGGGGTGATGAAGTTCTCCAGGATGTAGAGGTCACAGAGCAACAGCTGCTTCAAGACATCTCGGTAGACGAGGGCCGATCCCACCGCGTTTGCTCCGCCTGGCTCGAATGACACTGTCCTCTCGATGTGCCACAATGGCTCGAAGAGATAGAAAATGTTGCCCTGTTGGTTGAAGAACTCTCCCACAAAGGAGGAACCTGTGCGGGTGGTGGCCATCAGGAGCACATGTCTCCGGGGTCCCTGTGCCACAGCAGTCTCCCTGGTCCCTCCCAGCTGCAGGGTGACATTCTGAAGCCGGCTCTTGAGCTGAGAGAAGGCAGAGTCCAGCTCGCTGAGGGACAAGAGGGACTCATTTTCTGACAGCACTAGGCCAGGGTCTGTGCTGTTGACCTCCATCAGAGATTGTGGGGCTTGCTTCAGCTTGTCTGATACCCTGCAAACAAAGAGAACAAAACCACAAACAATGAGGCAGTGGTTAAAAAGGGGGACATTTAGATTTTCACCTCTAAGCACCTGAGTTTGTCTTATTTCACCTGAGGCCTAACGAGTTCAGTAGTTTCAATTTACTCCCTTGTGCCCCTCTGTCCATATTGCAAAGCCAACACAGACTGGCACAACTGGCAGTCTCTTCAGGGGAGGTCCAGTTTTGGAGTAGCAGTAAGCTGCAGGTCGAGATTAATGGGCAGTGGCGGGGCTGTAAGGGAACCCAGGAGTAGAACAGCAGGACATGCTGCAGGTCAGGACTGAGGTGCTTTTGGTGTAAATGCTTAAGGGACGTTTGCACAGCATATGTCCACTCTATTCATCCTTTGTTTTCTCAATTGCTAACATTTATCAGCTTTTAAAAAAGAAAAGCCCTAGGGCAGGTCTACACTGGAAACTTACATCGGCATAGCAACATCTCTCCAGGGTGGGAAAAATCCACACCTCTGAAAGACAAAGGCCTTGGCTACACTCGGGACTTCCCAGCGCTGCCGCGGCAGCGCTGCGAAGCGCGAGTGTAGTCGCGCCGCCAGCGCTGTGAGAGCTCTCTCGCAGCGCTGTATGTACTCCACCTCTCCGAGGGGAATAGCTTGCAGCGCGGCAAGCGAGTGTGCAGCGCTGCAGGCTCTGATTACACTGGCGCTTTACAGCGCTGTACTCGCTGCGCTCGGGGGGGGGGGGGCGTTTTCACACCCCTGAGCGCAGCAAGTTGCAGCGCTGTACAGCGCCAGTGTAGCCAAGGCCGTAGTTAAGCTGACCGTAACCCAGTATAGACAGCACTGTGGCCAGAAAAAGTCTTCCGTTGACCTAGCTACTGCCTCTCAGGGAAGTGAATTAACTACAGTGAAGGGAGAACTCTCCTGTCACTATAGTGAGTGTTTGCACTGAAACGCTGCTGCAGCTGCACCACTGCAGGTGTGCCACAGTAGCATTTTAAGTGTAAACATAGCCTACATAAAAACCCTCTTCATTCCCTCGGTATGGGCAAGTTGGCAGCTTCAGCTAGATACTTTGGCATCTCCTCACTTGTCATAGCCTACCTAGCTATGATCTTCTATGATGCCCATCTCCTGTGTATTTGTCCTGGGGGTCACTGGAGATAACCAGGAAACTAAGGCATAAAAAAGTTTGGTTGATGGGGCAGGCTGTTTACTGAAAGAGAGGAAAAAACTGGAGGAACCAACGCTAAGCACTGCTGGGAAGAAGGTCTTTCACTGTAGGCAGTTGTAGTGACTGACTGGGATTGTAATGGAAAGAAGGTGATAGGCATTAATGGGCTTCACGTTCCGTGAGGGAGAAATGTATCTAGTTGTACATGGCCAGAAAGCAGAAAGGTGAGGTGAAGGCTACATCAAGGATGAAGAGAAATCCCCTCCCAATATAGCAAGAGCTTGCTTTCCCTTTTTTCCTACCTTGATATGATATTGTTTTCCTTCTCGATAATGACAAGAGCTACAACAAACACCAGGAGAATGGCATACTTGCTCTTCATTCTCAGGCAGTGCCGCAGATCCCGGATATCCTGGGGTAAAGTGTGTCCTTTATCCATGGGGAGAGACTGGGGAGTCCAAGGTTTTACCTCAAAGTCTCTCCCCCTCCAAGGAGAATAAAGGAGCACCTCCCCAGCTCCTTGTGCTCTGCAGCTATATAGAAGGCATTGCCCAGTTTTAATACTTCTTGATCAGACAGGTGACACCCTTGCCCTGCACAGAGAGAGAAAAGGGCAAGTGTTAGTGCTGGGAATGAGAAGATTGGTTGCCTGGAATAAACCAATTTAAGAACTTAACTATTGAAGGGTCAGCATCTTTCATATGGTGGATGCTTTAGTTAGATTTCAAGAGTTACACAAAATGCTGACCCAGGGAAATCTCCATTGAGATTGATCCCCCACCCAATCAGGGTGATATTTTTCTCCAGTATCTGCTCAGAGGCTTTAATAGGACTGCACCATACAAACAGAAAGCACTTTTCCTCCCTCTCACCCGCTGCTGACTCGGACAGTCAATAAAGCATCTCTTTCCTCTCTCAGGAATTAAAGAGCGAGAGAGCAGGGCTCTACATCAAGGGCCTGGTCATGATCCCATTGCACTATAAGAATAGGATTTCAAGTAACACTGATTATAATTGGCAATTCTCAATTTAAATCAAAACTCACTCCTGCCAAGCCCACAAATGCTACCCACTGCAGTCAAAAATAGTCTCTCACTCCTCCCCAAGGCAGTAAAGCATCCCTAATGTTGTCTGTCTCTGTTTACAGTAGACTGTGTGCTCCTCAGGACTGCAACTGTGGGCTTAATTCTGGTCTTACACTTGTGTAAATCAGGAGCAATTCCACTGAAGTCTCTGACCTCACACTAGTTTCACCCCAGTTCATTATCAGGCCAATATGTCATCTTCTGTGTCTTGCAGAGCCTTAAGCAAACGGTCAGTGCTTATGAATAATGATAAAATGTAATATATTTTAGATAGTCAAGAGGGGCACAGGATTCATATTCACTTCTCTAGAAGCTTTGCCTGGCATCAAGCTGTCAATTCAAAGACACGGCCTTTTGCTATTAGAGTTCTTGTCCTCACTTTCATCTCTCCTGCCCTGACTGTTTCTCAGTAGTTTTAAATAGAAGTAGGACTAGCTGGCTCAGGTGACTGAGGATCACCTGGGGGCAAATTTGGATCAGGTCAGTAATGTCAGAAATCACTGCACCAGCGCAGCTGCTTAGCTTTTCTGGATATCAACTGGCAGTCTCCCATCGGTAAGCTGGGGGTCTGCATCAAAAACCCACCAACACAACTTGCACTAAGTAGCATGCTTCCAGACAGTCTCAGCAGAGGAGCCAAGGATTCTGAATAATTCACCCCCCATAGCCACTCTCTCAGCCCCAAACACAGGCCTTTCAGGTCAGGTTTGCGGCACATTGTTCAACCCATGTGTGACAGCTTGCACTACTGTGACTATGCAGTGCCTCTAGCTATGACACCTTTCCTGAGAAACATCAAGTCCTTCCAGTGCAACTGTAATGCTTGTTCCCAGTGGATTTACTTTACTTTCGCAGTTGGGCATTTATCAAATGCAGCCGTAGGGGATCCTCATCTTTTCCCTATAGGGACTGGCCTTTCTCTAAACACAGACCTTAAATGCAAGGGGCCAAATTAACCCCTGCTGTATCTTCACTGAATTGTAAGGATGGATGGGCTGAAGTACTCTACACATCTCACATAGATAGATAGAAAGCAGAGGTCAGGGAAATGAAAAGCATCTCTGGGCCTCAGATCTGGGGAAGCAGAGACAGCATTGCAGTGCACCGATAATGCTTCCTGTCACCTGACGATGACTGTCATACTGCAGTAAGAGAGGAAGGTGGGGAGGGGGATTCCCCTAGTTATAAGTGAATCAAAAATGTCAAGATTTGATGTTTTGGAAACATACTCCTCTGTTTAGTCCCTGGAGAGAACTGCTCCAACAACCAGGAAAACATCTGCTGCTCTCAACATCTGGAGAGCTGGTGTTAAGGGCCTGTAAACAATTTCCTTCTCCTGGATGAACAAAATTTCAACTAACAATGAGAGCAATAAAAACGCAAGGGGCCTCCTTCTCTTTATAACCTCCATCCTGCTTGGGAGGAACAGCTGTTGAGAGCATCCACCAACCTCTGCCCCTCATATCTCCGTTCCCAAAATAAATCTTGTGAGAAACCCCCTGCTGTACTTCCCCTCTGGCAGCATCCCTCCCCTGCCCCCATCAGAGTCTCAGTTCCCAGAACTGAATACAACCACCTACATTTTACAAGCACAGCTTTCCACCCCACCAGCTGTTCAATTGCTGTGCCCTACAGGTAGGGTGACCAGATGTCCCTATTTTATAGGGACAGTCCCGATATTTGGGGCTTATTTTTATATGGGCTCCTATTACCCCCCACCCACCGTCCTGATTTTTCACACTTGCTATCTGGTCACCCTACCTACAGGCTTCCTTGTGAATCACTAATGAAGGGCTGGAAAAGGGGGGCAGGATGACACAAAAGGGGAATCCCAGAATGGAACAGACAAAGGAAGGCAGCCCTGTTCTCCTTCATCCTGCCAATGGACAACAGCCATTGCTCACTCTGATTTGTTGGAACAGTTCCAGATCCAACAAATTCTGTGTTCGAGTAAAGGCCCTGTTCCCTTCACACTTGCCTGCCAGGACTAGCCCTGGGAAAGAGAGAGCACCTGAAAGTGCCATCTCTTGACAGGCTTGGTGCAAATGGAATTCCTGTTACATTAGTCACCATTCCAGCCTGATGCTGTTTTATGCTCAAGCCCCAGCCTGGGGGCAATATATTTTTGGAGGGGAGTTTTACAGATTTTCAACTATTAAAAGGAAACAAGTGTGGAGAATCGAAGTTTTCTGTTCTATCCTTCTCTCTTGATATCCTAGAACACAAACAGCATTCTCATTTCCCAAGAAATTTCACCAGTTCTTTGCCTGTTGTATAGACAAGTTCCGTTTGGGTTTTTATTTTTTCTAAGTGATAATTTAAAAATGCTTTTTTGCTAATTTAGAACTCAGTACCTGTACAGGGGTCGTAATTCGTACACATGTCCAAATTTATACTGTTTTGACTGGAGCTGTGTATGACTTCTCTCTGTTACCAAGACTTCAGATACCTTTTCTATGGCTTCAGTTCAACAGAACTCTGCCTAGGCTCACCAAGAGATTTGTGAGACGCAGCAAACTTTTCAGTGAATGCTGGCCCAAGCACTGGTTTAGTAATGAAACCACCACACTTGGCAGATTTGGCTTGGGTTTGTGTTTCAGTACAAACGTGTGCGCAGCTCCAATTGTGATTCCAAGCTACAGATCCATATGATCACAAGTATGAAGTTACACAGTACATGGTTCCTGCTTTGGATTAAAAGTACTTCTTAAAAAGTTATACACAAATGCTGTGGACACAGCATGTTCATCCCCTGGGGACAAGGCATATTGTAGGGTAGGCCTAACACATGTGTTTATCTTGCAAGTCATAGCCATGTGCTTAGCAGATTTAAAGGAGACTTTTTCTTAACTAATGGCAGCTTCTTGTTTTGGTGATATTAATATAACAATTGTCATACAGTGTTTTTCCATTTTAATTATGTGGAAGCCATCTAATATTTTCTTATGCCCGAGATTATGCTGTTCCCCAAATGTTCCTAATGGTATTGTCACATTTAAAAAAGGCAAATATCCAGGCAAGCTGTGAACTGTCCAGTCTCTCATATGGCTTAGTCAACCCCCATTTAAGTCAATGGGAGTCTTGCCATTGACATGAATAGCAGTTAAATCTTTGCAGTGCAGTGTTGTCCTGCACTCAGGCCATTTGACAAGGAACCAGGAACTTCTGCATGTTAATCTTGGCTCTGACCATGATTCCATTTGTTGCCATGGGCAAGTCACTTAACCTTGCTGCCTCCGTTTTCTCAACTGCAAAATGGGGATAATAATTCTTAGCTACCACAAAGGAGAGTTTAGATTACACTATATTTGTAAACCACTTTGAAGATGAAAGGCACTACATGATGTAGGTGCAAAGTATCCTTATTACGAGAACGTGAGGAAGAAGGAGTAAAGTTAGTCTTGTGATTAAGGCATGGGACTGGAATGCAGGAGATCAAAATTCAGTTCCTTGCTTTCCCACAGACTTCCTATGTGACCTGGGTAAGTCACATAATCACTCTATGCCTCAGTTCATCAGTAAATGGGGATAATACCGCCCTGTCTTACAATGTAACCTCCCCATTCATTGATGTCTGTGAGGTGCTCAGATACTACAGGGATGAGGGCAATGTAAGTTCCTATATGGATAGTTAAGGGCAATTATCATTTACAGACATGATCCTCCTGCATCAATAAAACAGACTGCTCCGCTCTTTAGAACTGGCACCTTAGGCCTGGTCTACACTGGGGGGGATCAACCTAAGATATGCAACTTCAGCTACGAGAATAGTGTAGCTGAAGTCGAAGTATCTTAGGTCGATTTACCTCGCGTCCTCATGGCGCGGGGTCGACTGATGCCGCTCCCCCGTCGACTCCGCTTCTGCCTCTCGCCGCGGTGGAGTACAGGAGTAAACGGCAGAGTGATCGGGGATCGATTTATCATGTCTACACTAGATGCGATAAATCGATCCCCGATAAATTGATCACTACCCACCGATCTGGCAGGTAGTGTAGACGTACCCTAAGGCCTTGGCTACACTGGCGCTGTACAGCGCTGCAACTTGCTGCGCTCAGGGGTGTGAAAACGCCCTCCCCCCCGAGCGCAGCGAGTGCAGCGCTGTAAAGCGCCAGTGTAATCAGCACCTGCAGCGCTGCACGCTCGCTCGCAGCGCTGCAAGCTATTCCCCTCGGAGACTACACTCGCGCTTCACAGCGCTGCTGCGGCAGCGCTGTGAATTCTCAAGTGTAGCCAAGGCCTTAGTTACAGTTTCTTTGCAGTTCCCTGATGTGTGCTTTCAGATCTAATCCACCCTCTTTTTGTCTTTGCTTGTACATTGTCTGTCAGTGTGAATACAGGACAGTTAGGGTGAGCATCTCAGTCACCAAATCAACCTAGAGCATCCTGGGGCATTTTCTCCTTGGCTTTTGTTTGCATAAAAGTGTTTGGAGGTGTCTGATTTGTTATTTGCACTCAGTCTCTCTCCATTAGGTGAGAGCAGGAGAGACTCGTGAAGAGCACAGCCCAGAAATATGCATTTGTGTCACTGTCCCTACAGAGGAGATTATGAAACTGATACTTGGGAAGATCACACACACTGCTTTGTGGAGACTCTGCTTTGTCCTGCTACACAACTGCACAGAACAGGGAGCCCCCTGCAATTACAGTGTCACAAAGACTTTTGTTTTGCTGTTGGACTTAAATCATTTTCTCTCTTTTCTTTTTTTTTTATATGGGTGCCTGTTTCCACAGTACAAACTGTCTGTCAGCAACACTCTTTCAATTTCCCACTAGTTAGAGCACAGCCACTCCCCCCCACCCCCCCCCGGGCTATAGATTTCTGTCAGTTTCTCATTGTGTGGCTATGATGATACACCTCAGTCACAGGAAACGTTTCTATTTGAGTAGTGTCTAAGAGCAAAGGCACTTAGTTTTTTGCAGCAGCTTTGGTTGTGGTGGAGGAGGGGTATAGAGAGATTAAAATATCTCAGTACATTTTATTTGATACTGTTTTTCACACAGTATTTTTATTCCCCTTTTCTACTCCATCAACAAATAATTAATAAAATAATTATTGACAGTACACGGAAAAACCATTGCCCCTCTATGTACTGGGGGTAAACGTCACCTAGATTTATTTTTTTTAATTTTTTTGGCTTGATTCTCCATTGCCCTGCATCTTGTGCAGTTGTTCACACCAGTGCAATATAAATGAAAAGTGGATATAAAATGTTGCCATATTGGAATGGTTGGTATTTTGCATCCACCTATGCACTGGTGTAAATGCCTGCACTGAGCAACTGAGAATCACACCCTCAGTGTTTAAAACTAAAAGACAAGGAGTAAGTGTGTCAGGGACAGAGAGTGGAACAGTTTGCCTAAGAGAGTCAATCCTTAGCCATCTTTAAATAAAAGTTAGATATGTTTGTTGAAGAAAATGACACATAGACTCATAGACTTTAAGGTCAGAAGGGACTATTCACGATCATCTAGTCTGACCTCCTGCACATCGCCACAGAACCTGACCCACCCACTCCTGTAATAGACTCACAACCTCTGACTGAGTTACTGAAGTCCTCAAATCATGGTTTAAAGACTTCAAGTTACAGCGAATCCACCATTTACACTTGTTTAAACCTGCAAGTGACCCACGCCCCATGCTAGAGAGGAAGGCAAAAAACCTTACATATGTTCTGAGGCAGGGGGTTGCAGCAGATAATAAAAGAAATTCCTTCTGACCATTCCAGCTATGATTCTGTGAGGTTCAAATCATTTCATTTCAATTATTTTTTCAAACGAACTACACCTCTACCTCGATATAACGCGACCTGATATAACACAAATTCTGATATAACGTGGTAAAGCAGTGCTCCGGGGGGGGAAAAGGGGGGAGCTGCACACTCCGGCGGATCAAAGCAAGTTCGATATAACGCGGTTTCACCTATAACACGGTAAGATTTTTTGGCTCCCGAGGACAGTGTTATATCGACGTAGAGGTGTATATATTAACTAAAATGGCAAGGAGGCTGGGTTATAATGGTAGCACATTTTCTATAATGAAGACATTTTTCAGTCTGTTTGGATTCTGTAAACTGTTTTTGGTAACACTCATAGAATCATAGGGTTGGAAGGGACCTCAGGAGGTCATCTAGTCTAACCCCCTGCTCAAAGCAGGACCAATCCCCAGACAGATTTTTACCCCAGTTCCCTAAATGGCCCCCTCAAGGATTGAACTCACAACCCTGGGTTTAGGAGGCCAATGCTCAAACCACTGAGCTATCCCTCCCCCCTCGCTTGTCTGGAATTTATTCCCAAACCTACAGAAAGTTTATCGCTCTCTATTAATCTGATAGAATTTAACAGAGAATTACATCCCTGCTATAAAATTATACAGGATGGTTTAAAAACCTATGGGAAGGATATTGTTCTCTATTAAAGTTTATATTGCATTATTGATTTTTATGCCTATTAAATTCTATAGCCCTTTTCAGTAAGGACTGAACGTGGGCTGAGATAGGGCCAAGTTTGGTTTATTTAAAAGCTGAAGGGTCTGGTTGTAAATGACTGAAATTCTGGTGTAAGGCACCTGATTACTAATGCATAGTTATTTCTGCTACAGCTAGTAAGTGAATGCTACACTTGCTATTACAGCATCTCAGGAGCTGTGCTCTAGTTATGAGTGCAATGGCACTTCCATTCTAAATCCCATCTTTCCAGTCACCTACAACTTTCTCAGAAACTTATCTTTAGGCTGAAAAATTGCTAATGTTTAAAGCAGCCTTGTCTGCCCCTTCCCACACTGGACCCTGATTGTCATTAGAGGCCGGACACTGCCTTTCCCCTCCTGGATGCTACTCTGATTTCCTGGCCCAGGTATAATCAGAACTGCACTATTCCAGCCTCTGCCTCAACCATCAAGCAGCGATAGGGCTGGGAAATTCATTTTCAATCTAAAATAAAGGTATTGATTAAAAAAAAAAAAACACCTGGGTGTTAGCCTTGAGGCTCCTCCATATTCTGCTAAGCATGACTTTCAATGAGAACCAACTTTTAGCCTTCCAACTAGTCTCCTGGCCTGTGATGATGACATAACCAACTCCAGTAGTGAAAGAGCCTGTTGTACAGAACATAAGCAAGGATACAGAGTTCTAATTGCTGTGAAAACCATGGCTCTGACTACTCTGGCTATTGTGCTACTAAGTGTACGTCTACACTACCCGCCGAATCGGCGGGTAGTGATCGATCTATCGGGAATCGATTTATCGTGTCTAGTGTAGATGCGATAAATCGATCCCCGATCTCTCTGCCTTCGACTTCTGTACTCCACCGCGACGAGAGGAGGAAGCAGAGTCGACGGGGGAGCGGTGGCAGTTGACCCTGCACTGTGAGGACGCGAGGTAAGTCGACCTAAGATCCGTCGAATTCAGCTACGCTATTCTCGTAGCTGAAGTTGCGTATCTTAGGTCGATCCCTCCCACTAGTGTAGACCAGGCCTAAGATCTCAACCTTAATGCTGCAGTAACAGTTTTGTGCATGCACTCCCAGGCTGAGCTTTTGCTGTTGGTAACATGACACAGCTTGGCCCTAGAACAAACATCTAGAAAGTAGCACAGAGACATCAAATTCAGTAGTCTCTTTTGGCAACTTGCGTCTCAGAGACAATGTTACACACAACAGCCATGAATACAAAGTAATTTAAAAAGCAAAAGAGAGAGACTGAAATGTTACGTTTCTTATTTCAGATCTTCACTCGTACAACATGCTCTGTGTTGCCCTGTGTTCTGCTCTTTATCACAGAAAAATAGAGAGCAAGTTTCCTTAGTGCCCCAGCTCTCTCTCTCTCTCATGCACACACACCCCTTTTCAATACTCTCCAGGTTCACTCAAAATATCTAATGAATCAATAAAAATATTGTCCTTCCTTAATCCTAACACTGACCTGGTAAACAGCTTATTGCAAGAGATCAACCAAAAAGACTAGAAAAGTGTGCCAGTCACTCTTTGCTTTGACTACGCTGATTTTCAGAGGGAAGTGTTTTGTGACAGAGAGAGGTGGGGGAAGGCTCAGAGGACAGTGGCTTGTAGATTCAATTGTCCACTTGTAGCATGAGAAATTCAGGGATATGTTAGCATAAAGATCAAATCCCCACCAGTGGAGGCTGGAGAGAATACTAGAACTGAATGAACATGGAAACTCAATTTCCCTCTAATGCAGGGAGAGAGGCTAGTTAACATCCCATGTGTCAGGGTTGAAATGAGGACAAATTTAAGGTGAGACAGGTTGTTCATGGTGAGTTTGATTTTAATTAACTCTGGCCTTCTGCTTTGCTTCAGAGGAACAGCTCTAAGGATGGAACAAAAAACAAACCAGCAAGAGTGTTTTGCTTCTTTCCATTCACAATATTGCCAGAACATGTCTAACATGGGTAGCATATAAGAAGTCTAAACCAGGTAACATATCAAAAGTGCCATGGCTAGAAGATGAATTCCAAACTCAGGTCTCCTTCTAAATCAGAGTGATAACAAATATCTTACTCAGCTTGGGAATGCAATAGCTGTGGTTAGCTGGGAAGTTTGCAAGTCAAAAGTGAAGTACTGAGCTCTAGAGAGCGGAGAACATATCATGAGGAAATTAGCTACCCCTCACCTTGCCAAAGCTTTTAAACTGGACTAGCCTCTCTGCCCCCACATCCTTCTGGCCCGGTCTGTTGCTCCAGGGCAGGGTTTCACAGAAAAGCAGCCTCCCTGACCTCTGTCTCACCACAGGCCTCCTTTTAAAAGTCATATTTCTGTTTATGAGCTTTACTATGGATCGTTAAAAGTCTGCAGCGGCTCACAAAGCAACATGATCTGCAGTTTAATTTGAGGCTCTGCTTGAGGATGTGCCTCCAAACAGCTTTTCTCCTAGAAAAAAGAGAAAGTCAAGGGCAAGTGACCAGACAGAACCTTCCCTAGGCCGTTGTTCCTCTGACTGTATTTTAAAATATTTGGATGCAAAGAGGAGTGGCAGCTGAAAAAATTCCCAGTTTTGTCAGCAGTTCTGTGTCCAGAAATAGGCAAATTCCAGCATTGACTCTGAGAATCCCTCGTGTCTTTTCATTGTCCTAGCCAGGAACCCCACAATTCAATAGTTATCCTCTGCTGTGGTCAGAGGAGATACATTCTCCATGTTCATTCAGCTCCGCTCATGTTGCTCCTCCAATAGCCCTGAACTATAACTGTTCCTTTCTGGGAGGAGTCTGCACACAGATTCCCCAGTTCCTTTTCACGGCTCCACCAATGTATCACCACCAACATGCCCAGAAGGAGATACTGTATCTCTGCACTCCCCTGATTAACCATGCTTCTCTGTATCACAATCTGACCCTTTTGAAGAGATGCAGATGAAATGCCAGGATACGGCAGTTGCCAGGAGGGACAAAGCTAAGTCTCAGCTGACAATCAAGACAGTCTGTGAAGCAAAATAGCAATTGTTGCAAAAGAATGAGGAATTGATTTATCAGGCAGGACTTCAGCAATACAGAGTAAAGTCATACAGTGTGTCAATCTAACACATATCCAAGAAGTTATTTACAGAGTCCAGTTTCTATGACTACAAAACCCCATGAAATCTATATCTATATAAGTAGATCTAAGTGACACTCTTGCAGCTTGATGTCACAAACTGCAACAGAGCAACAAATTGTTTCAGAAAAGGATGTCATAATTAGCACATCATGTAGTTCTAAACAGTATTCTACATGAGAATCAGAAATTCTAGAAATGGGAAAGACCATCTATTTCATCCCTTTCCAAGGCAGGATTTCTCCCTATTGTACTTGTAGTGCTCTGTTCAGTCTGGTTTCAAATGCCCTAAGCAACAGGTCTTTCCTAAGGATATTAATAGTTACTAATTTCAGTCACTCTGCTGCAGCAAAATATCCCCTCCCACCCCAGAGGCAGGTGGAGTTCACTGATGCTTTTTCTGGTTTGTAAAGTGCTTTGGGATCCCTGATATTAAAAGTGCTACATATGTGTGCAGTGTTAGTTTTTATAAATCATCTTCAAATATCTCCAGATTTAGCACTCTTTCTCAAGAGGGAGAGGGTAGATTGAGGGGAAGGGAAGGGAAAGATGTGTAGATGAGCAAATAAACATAAATACACTAAGATACCATATTATATAAACGGTGGGATTTTCTAGTGCTCCTAACTCCCTTAGGTGCTTAAGTCCCAATGATTTGAAATGGGACTTGCACTCCCATTACATGTTTGAAAAACTTCCCTTAACTTCTCTAAATAAAAAACAAATTACATTTTTCTTTCTGTGTCTGTTTTTTGTTTGCATCAAAATATTATAAACAAGGTTACACACACAAACTGAATATAACACGTGGCTTCAATTTCATCTCAAGGTTCCAATGATTTGAGCTTTACCCTTGTGGTTTATATTGTCACCACTGATGAAATAGTGCAATTGGATATAAGTTATTCCCATTATCTAGTAGGGGAAGGGCCAAGCCTGTATGATAGTTATTGTTTGGCTGTGTCCTGCAGCAGAATGTGAACTAAAAAACTCTGCTAGACGTTGCATCAGGCCAGAAAACTCTTGTACTTGGTCTTAAAGCCAAAAAATACATTTCTGGTGTTGTATATCAGCTGTCACTCACTATATACCCTTCCTGTTGTCAAGGAGAAACAACAGAGAAAGAAAACAATGCAGAGAACAAAGAGCAAAGGGTCAGATGGAGAGGGATGTAAGAAGAGAGCTAAGACTGACTTAGGCCTTGTCTATACTGCCACTTTACAGAGCTGAAACTTTCTCGCTCGGGGTGTGAAAAAACACCCCTCCCCCCGAGCACTGCAAGTTTCAGCGCTGTAAAGCTCACCAGCATGGCTCCCAGCACTGGTGAGCTACTCCCCTCGTGGGGGTCGTTTTTTACCAGCTCTCCCAGCGCTGGTGCCGTGACTACACAGCCACGTTAAAGCACTGCCGTTGGTAGTGAAGACATACCCTTAGGTAAGGGACAGTGCAAAAGAGCTATTCCTAGAAGACAGCAATATTTTTTTAAGGTCACAAAAAAGGCAACAGAAAGACAGATATGTTTTGAGCTGCTGCAGAAAGAACAAAGGTTCATTCACCAATTGCAATTCTCCAGAACAGTGGAGATTCCTTGTTCTCCGCAGAAGAACCTTCAAAGACAGACATGAGGATTTACTGTGTTAGAGGCTTGGTTCAGCATGAGTGAAGTCAATGGAAGATTTCCCACTGAACTGAATAGAAAGCAGGAGCAGGTCCCTACTCAGTAATGAAGAAGTAAACAGCAAACTCAGGATGGTAAGCAGAACAAAACAAAAACACAGATGCTTTCCTCTCAAAATAAAGTCAGTGGTGGAAAAGCCCTTTGTAACATAAGAAAATTCACATAATAATAGTCAGTCTGCATTTTAGTCAAAAGAAAAAGATTTGCATAGCAAGTGAGATTAGAAGTTCCCCCTTCTGAGAGGCAACTTTTCTCAAACCAGATACGTGATGCCTGGTAAAGCATTTGTTTTCCATTGTGCAAAAGGATTGTCTACTAAATAACTTTGGGGAATGCAAATTACTATTTTTGTGGACATTTTTCCGCCCTGGTCCAACAAGTTTCGCCCCCATCCTTTTCCCATCACTGTTCAGTTCTATGCACAAGGCATAATATACTGTGTAAGCAGAGCCAAGTAACTGTCTTTCTACCCAGACCCAAAACCATTCTCTTCTCGTGCCAGTGTAAAACCGGCATACTCCACCAAAGTCACTGGTGCAGGTGAAAGGAGAATTGAGCCCTTTGATTCCCAACCCATTCCTTGCTTTCTGTTTCTCTTTAAATAGCTGTCACTCGTGACTGAAAGGCGCAAAATCAATCAACGAATCAGTGTCATCATGAACTGATGCTCTAATGCCATGGAAAGTCTGGCTGTTCCAAAGAAAGGAGTAGTGCACACAATGTATTTTGTAACCTTTGGGAAAATTGACTGATGGGTATTCTGTAACTACCAGAACTGCACAGATTGTTGTTACTGGGTTTAAAGTTTATATTTACATACAGACTTCTGAATATCAATTGGCTCAGAGGGAGTTGCTTGCTTATATTATGCTAAGATTAGTGTAAAAACAAAACTGCTATAAGTGGAGGATCCGTGTACTGCAATTGTAGTTTTACACATTGCAATGCATGGGAACAATTCAGGATTTTTGCTATGCATCAGAGCTATAACTGGGTTTAGTGTATTTCAGTTAAAGAATGAGCTTGGCAAAAATATATTTAGCTTTATACACACATATTTTGGAGATATTCTGGGAGATTTGAAGATTTGACAAAGATGTGTATATGTGTGCAAAGTTTTATACTATCACTGACAAAGGAACTATTTCCATTGGTGGTAAAAGTCCATTAATTCAATTACTTTTGTTTGAAGTGCAAACCTGCCCTTGTGGCTCTAATTCTTAGGATATAGACACCCGATATAGGCACAAGATCTCCATATACCCAAATGATTTATGGAAATCACATTCTAGTTTTCAAACGTAAGACTACAGCACAACTACCCAATAATAAATCCACAAATCTTGGCCAAGTGTGATACATGGCCCTTTCAAGAAACACTTCATTTAAGAGCTGCAGCAGAAACAACTATATGCAGTTATTTCACTTTGGGTCGTACTAGTCAATTGAACACAACTGAATCCAAAGGTTGTTAGAGTACTTCCACTTCCTGGCTCCATGTGTATAAAGCATCCTATTGAGAAGCTCAGTGTATGTCTGCCACTTGGTTTCTGAAATTTTGGTTGCTTTACCTTTGGAGTGATCAGTAGTGAAAGAATCATGCATCAGTTTGTATATTTAAAGCTTTTGTTAGTTTAATTTGTCAGCAAACCATTCAGAGAGAATGTGTGTTTGGGACAGATGCCTTTTGGTTTACTAGACTCTAGGGTTGCCACCAGTCAGTTTCAGCCAGACAGTAAAACTTTCAATGTTCTGCTCAGTGTCTAAGTGATGACAGAACTTGTCAGAATATTTGAGCAACTAAAAAAGGAATAAAATATACAAAACCTCTCTAAATAACCCCTCAACTCCATTTCTGCTCCTAAATTTAGTAAGGCTTAAAAATCTCTTTTGAGCCTCTGATTTCTTTGTTGTGAGAGAAATTTTGTTTTCCCTTCCATTAGGTTATTAAAAATAAAAATAGCTCATTGTGGAGTTAAGGAGCCCAGTGCAGTCAAGAACCAGGGCAAAAGTGCACTGTGCTTTATTCCTTCTGTCTTTCTCATGTAGGGTTGGGTGGGCAGGCCAAAGGGCAGCATGGGGAGCATCACATCAGTTGAGCTGAGCAAATACAAAAGCATTTTTTGCAAATAGTTGCTCAAATAATCAAATTTGCTGTGACTGTGTTTATGGTACTTTTTTGTTTGCTTGTGGAGGATATTGCTGCAAATGCGTTTATTGGCAAAGAATTCACTGTTTTTGTGGGCATTCTAAGAGTATATGGGAGATTATTTAAAGAAAATGAATTTCAAACCCATAATCACAGATATCTGCACCAGAAACTTGATTCTAAGCGTCAAACTCATCCACTCAGGGAACTGAACATTACTATAAATCCTGGGTGGCCAGTCAAAACTAATTAACGATGCTTCAACTTCTGATACTCACAGCAAACTCCTTGCAAATAAGGCACAGCCAAAAATTATTCCCTGAAATTATTCAGTGAATTATTTCAAATAATGACTATGTTTGAGAAAACTGATCTATTCACAGACAAGTTCCAAACTGAAAAAGAGGCAACAATAATTAAATTATTTGCTACAAAATATGCACGCAGTTCTATCCATCAGGTTGAAGATTATGCTGATACCCCAGAAAAGGAATGAGTCGTCAGGTATTGTGGGGGAGAAAAGTTATGTAGACTATTGCCCCCTCGCTTTAACTGTACAGAGAAATTTGAGATAGTTGATGATCAGACAGAACAGGAAGCAGTGCTGTGCCTCAGGACCAACGTCACTTCACTCTAGAATGGAACTGCTGACCCTCTCATTTTCTGTATATGCAGCAAAAGAAATTTTTGAAACTCGAGCCATTCCAGACACACACAGAGCTTGTTTTCAGGAAGAAATCTCCACTCTCAACCCCTCAGTTACACAGCCATCCAAGTGCATTATGGTTTGTGCCTGACCCTGAAACATCAGATGCCCACCACTTCTGGAGACAGGCTACAAGCTTGGATGGGCCAATGATCTGGTAAAGTAGAGTATATAGTGACTGGTCGCATTCTGGGGTGTGTGTGTGTGTGTGTGTGTGTGTGTGTGTGTGTGTGTGTGTGTGTGTGTGTGTGTGTGTGTGTGTGTGTGTGTGTGTGTGCATTTTTGATGGATGAGAGCATTGTACATTTTGTGTGTGCTAAATTTCAGAAAATATTAAGTGACAGTTGAGCCACCTTCTTCCAGATGAGATGTAAAAAGTGAGAGTCATGACTTCTGGTATTCATTTAGCTCCCATTCATTCACCTCTGCCAAGAATAGGGATTGTGACAGATATTGAAACTGCTTCTCGGCTCTATGAACTAAGATGTGAAAAAATTATCTCAGTTATATCTTTGGGGACCATACTGTATATAGCGTATGAATGGTTTATGTAGGATTGTGTTCTACTCTATGGGGGAGGGCTACCACAGCTCCTACAGGAACTACAAAACTGTATGGGGCAGGGGAGCAGTGATTAACGCAAATCACTCTTAGGTTTCATATACTGGTTCAAACTGGTCTGTCCAGAGACCAACAGACAAAGAGTTTTTTAGCGTAAACAGGCTGTGTTCTTTCTGATCCAGCATGTCACATTAGCCTTTTTGGCCACAGCATCGTATTGGGAGCTTATGTTCAGCTGATTGTCCTCCACAATCCCCAAATCTTCTTCAGAATCATTGCTTCCAAGGATAGAGTGCCCCATCATGTAAGTATGACTTATAGTCTTTGTTTCTAGATGTACACATTTACATTTAGTCATATTAAAAACATATTTTTTGCTTGAGCTCAGCATACCAAGTGGTCTAGATTGCTCTGTATCAGTGATCTGTCCTCCTCATTATTTACCACTCCCTTAATTTTTGTGCCATCCGCAAACTTTATCAGTGATGATCTTACGTTTTCTTCCAGATCATTAATACCAATGTTAAATAGCAAAAGGCCAAGAACTGATGCTGTGGCACCTCACTAGAAACATACCCATTAGATGATAATTCCCCATTTGCAATGACATTTTGAGACCAAACAGTTAGCTAGCTTTTAATACACTGTATGTATGACATGTTAATTTTATCTTTTCAGTTTTTTAATCAAAATATCCTACAGCACCAAGTTATACACCTTACATAAGTCTGTTATGTTGACATTATTGCCTATTATCAATCAAATGTGTAACTTCATCAAAAAAAGATCTCAAGATAGTTTGACAAGATCTATTTCCATTAATCCATGTTGACTGGCATTAATTATATTACCCTCCTTTAATTTGTTATTAATTGAGTCCCGTATCAGTTTTTCCATTATCTTGCCCAGGATTGATGTCAGACTGACAGGTCTATAATGACCCAGGTCATCCCATTTACCCTTTTAAAAATATTAATACAACATTAGCTTTCTTCCGGTCCTCTGGAAATTCCCCAGTGTTCCAAGACTTATTGAAAATCAACATTAACAGTCCAGTGAGCGTGTAGTGAGGCCTTATTGGAAAAACCTGGGACGTGGGCGGGAGAGACTGGAGTGGGTGGAGCTAGGGAGCTCGGAGCCCGCCCCTCAGAGGGTCAGGCGGCGACCCGGAAGTATAAAGGCTCGCCCTCAGCGCTCACTAGGGAGCCAGCCGCTGGGCAGGCCAGATGTCTCCAGCTTAGCCCATGACTGGGAAACCCCCGTGGCCCAAGGTGCACGCCACTGACTTGCCCTGCGCCCGCTGCCCGGAGTAGTTGCTGGACCTGCCCTGCGCCCGCTACCCGGAGGAGTTGCTGGGCCTGCTGCTTGCCCGCTACCCTGAGGAACCCATGGTGCTAGACCCCCCGGAGGACAACACCCTGACCCAGGTACTACCCGAGAGGGAGTCTGGAAGTAGCCCGGGGGCAGCCTTGTCTGGCTGCAGCACTGCCAGAGCCCATGTCAGTGTGTTGCGGTCAGGATCCCCACTGACACAGCAGCGGGTCTTCTGCCGCTGCTAGGGCCCCAGGCTGGGACGCAGTGGAGTCGGAGGGCCTGCGTCCCCCCTGCCATCCATGAGTTGGGTGGCAGTCTCCCTCCCTCTCCCAGGCCTTGGAGGCTTGGGCCTACTGTTGTTGCTCAGCCCTGCCTGAGCTCCTGACTCCGTATTGCCCCGCCCTGACCTAGGGCCTGGGCTTGATAGTACTTGTACTGTTGCTGCTCAGCCCTGCCTGGGGGCCTGAGCCTCTGACACATTGCTGCCCTGCCCTGACCCAGGGCCTGGGCTTATTGCTACTGTTTATACTGCCACTGCTCAGCTCCTGAGCCTCTGACTCATTGTTGCCCCGCCCTGACCCAGGGCCTGGGCTTACAGTGCTTATCCAGTTACCGCAAGGGCTGCCAGGAAAGACTCCCGCGGCAGGACTAATTCACCAAACCTCAGCAGTGTGCAGTGAGCCACTGTGGCTCCCCTCCACCCTGGAGAGGGTCGAGCCCTGGCCAGCACCTCTACAGAGCTCCACAGCCACCTCTTTAAAAACTCTTGGATGCAAGTTATCTGGACCTGCTGATTTTTAAAATGTCTAATGTTAGTAGCCGCTGTTTAATATCATTCTGAGATACTAGTGGAATGGAAAGAGTGGTATCGTATAATATGACTACATCATCACCTATTTCTAGGAAACTGAAAATTGTATGTCAATGTATATGAGATGTGAGCACCACAAGTCTGTACTGACAGCCACAAGGCACTGAGAGGTCAGCCCTCTATCACCACAGTGATGATCATTCACAGACTGGGCCTTGCTGTTCCTGTGATTGCAGGGGAGAGGCAGAAGAGTAACAATTTGCTCTCCTGCTCTTCTCCCCTACTCAGTATAGCAAAAATACCTATGTAGATAGTATGCAAAGGAGAGTGAAATTCTGATTGGGCAACACATGAGTATGTAGTCCGGGGGGAAAAACTGGTGAAAAGAAGAGTGTGCTCATTGCTGGCATACTGGGACCTCATTACAGAACAGAGGACCTGGGGACAAGAGGAAATTCTAGGTAAAATGGACAGATGGTCTCCCTAACAGTCATCCTCAGTAGAGAATGCAAGGCCCAACTCTATCCCTCCCACTTTTTATTTCCTCTTCTTCAGTACTGGAAGTAAATCCTGAGCATGTGTGCCTGCCTACCGGCTGGCAGACGAAACAGAATGAAAAGTCATAAATGGCCCATTGTTAGCTGAAACAGAGAGGGGCTCTGTGCACATTTAACACTTCCCTCTTGGATAAGTTACTCCAGCTGACTTTCAACCTCCTAACTCAGTTAGTTTTATCCATGAGACTTAAGTTTTCTGGGTGGAGGAGGACTGTGTTTTCTTGCAAATCAAAGTTAGTTCGTGTTGCTGATGAAGGTTTTGGATTTGGTACTTCAGGAGTGGGGGCGGCAGCCTTGGTAGCTCAATCAGATTGGAGGTGCGATGCAACAGATCTGTGAATCTGTAAAAACCCAGGGGCTGGCTAGTCTGGGATCACAGGAAAAGGAAAATGATGGGCACCAGCATGGCTGTATCTAACCTGATTAAATGCTTCTGTTGTTAATCCAAATCTGTCTGAGAGATATCAAACTGCACCCAAAAGGGGATAATAAATGGGATGAATTGTGCTTTTCTTCTCTTTCAAGGTATAAACTGATCTCAGTGTACCCAATTTCTAAACTATTTTCATCACCTTCCAAGAGGTGTGAATGTACTTCTATTTGTTGCTATATTAAAAATATATGAAAAATTGCTATCATCTGCTTGCACGGAAAAGAGAGGACACCTATATTTTGTTTCTTGCCATTTTTAATACTACCTTGGGCTCACTGGATATCCTGGCAGATGGAAAGATGAACTGATTCCAGCAAACACATTCGTTTCTTCCCCTTGTATTTGGCCCTGTCGCAGCTGAGAGCAGAGAGATTTCAAAAGCCCTAGGCAACAAACTACACATGGACTCTGTATTCTGTACAAGCAGATGACAGGAATTTTTCATGTTTTGAAAACAGAAGTAAACGTGTATTCACACTCCTGGAAGGTAACAGAAATAACTAGCATTGTCTATCCCTGTTAAATGCTTCTGCCACATCATCTACACCCCTGGACAGTCTTATCAAGCCATTGTTAGCTTTCCTCAGCCGCATACCATGCTATTCGAGGTGTCTCAGAGCAAACAAAAGGAACGTACAACATTAGAAATAGAAAGAAAACTCATAACACTAAGTACAGGTGGTTTGGTGAGCTTTCCCCTGGTTGTGATGATCCTGTGCTTGACCGATCTACTGACTGCTGCTCTCTCCACAACTAGAGATAGAAATGTTTTTCAGTTATGGCCCAGGTTGTTACAATTGACATTGACAAGAAGGTCAAGACTTAATAAACTTACAGATAAAAAAGAGTTAATAAATACAAGTCAAAGAAATGCAGTTCTTACAGGCAAACCTGCAGATAGGGACACACACAGCTATACATCCCCAGGCAAAAAGGACAGGCTGGTACAGTAGCATTGTGGAAAATTACTGACACTTGCTTGACACTTGATGTAACCAAATCATCACAAAAGCCCATGGAATGGGTTACTAAGAGTTGGCATGAGAAGGGTTACATCAGGCACCAGAACATACAATCTTTCATAGGTCTCTGGGGTTTAGAAAGCTGTCAGCCAGAGTTGACATTGAACATAATACTGATGATAGTAAGAAACAGATGTAACTAGTTTTAGCCACATCTGGGGGGGAAAAAGAATGTTGGAATGAAACCTTTTTCCCCCCCTAGATCACCTCTTATATCTCCAAATATCTTACGAAGACACTGGGCATGCAGCGACTATACAGGCACAACCAGCGCCCATTATTATGTGCTCAGCAATAGCTCACGTGCTGCCTTGAATACTAAAACTAGTTTAAGGGACTGATCCTGAGAGGTGCCCAGGATTCTTAGCTGTGCAGGCCCTTAACAAGAGAGAATTCTGGCCAGGCTGCCCACAAAGATGATGCTTCTACTTTCTGAAAAGTGCTGGGAATTCTTCAACTTCCACTTGCACAGCAGCTAGAGCCAATGTCTTGAGAAAACGTTTGCCAAACATCTGATCTGAACGACCACACCTCCAGCTTGTCCAGACCCCGCCCTTATACTTCACTGCAGTGTCTACACTAGGAATAAGTTGAATTCCTGATATAGGAACATGAGGCCAAAATGGTACCAGCTGAGAATTCCTGCCACCATATTAGGGGAAACTTCCTCCAGAGAGAATGGCATCTGCATGATAGGGCATCTAAGGCTATGTCTACACTGTGTTTTAAAACCCATGGCAGTAAGTCTCAAAGGGCAGATCTACAGACTTGGGTTTGTGGGGCTCACGCTATGGTGCTAAAACTGTGTATACATTCAAGCTTGGGCTAGAGCTTGGGTTCTGAAGCCTGGGGGAGGGGATTCACAGCTCGAGCTCCAGCCCTAACTGCAATGTCTACATTGATCCCCACTCCACTGAATCAACATAGCTGAGAAGAGTTTAGTTTTGCAGACACGCCTACAGAACTGTTCTGAGCAGCCTACACAGCATAATGATTTGTAGAGATTCTTTTTTTTGTCTGCTTTTCATTTCTTTTAAAATAGTTAAGCCGTGCCAGTCCCAAGCCTGGATAAAAGAGAAGGGTTCTGCAGTTGGGTCTGCAACACGTTTAGGTAAAATCATACTGCAACCCAAACTTGAGGATGGTAAGTGTAGATGGAGCACAAAACCAAGTATCCTGGCAACCAAATTTGTAACAAGAGTAGGCACAGGGAACATATGCACGTTGTATAGTACACGAAAGCCAGCACAGGTTACACAAGAAATGAAAAAAATACCATCTGAATATACTTCTTTCTGGGATTCCTTTATTCATTCATCCTTTCTTTCACCTCCAACCCCTGCTTTTATGACTGTAATCGGAGACAAATTAAAACTCAATGGAAATGAACCTGTAGCACTACTAACTCCTCTCCAATGCCCTGGTGCAACTTCTTTGAACTTGATTGTGGTACCAGCTGGTTAATGCTGCCGTAGAGTATTAATGTTCTAGAATCGGAGTACTCCAGTGTCAGACAGGCGAAGGCTCCCTTGTCTCGGAGTAATGGAATCTGCTTTGGTGTCAGTTGGGCCGAGGATTACCTATGGAAATTCATCTAGCATAAGAAATCTTGAACGGGTTTCTATTTGTTCATTTTGCATAGACTCCGCATCTCCTCTGCTGTGCACTTCTCCATCCTTCCATTCTCCATCCCCAACGCTCCTCTCAGACACACTCTCCAGGGATAAGCAGCACTCAGTGGCTAAATAATCAATGATGTTTTATTGCTTGATTAGTGCAGGGTAGAGATGTTTCTTCAAACCACAGCTGAACTGGCTGACTGCAGACTACATTGGCCAAATTCAGACCCATGTAAGAGGGTGTAACTCCAGAGAAACTGCAGCCTGCTTGAACCTACTCTGAATTTCATCCCATCAGTCAAACTGGAACTGCGGCTACAGCTCCTGGAAATATTTACATTATATATAAGTTCACAGACCGCCTGGAGTGACTGCAAGAGCATAGTTCACTTGAGAGGCTCTCCTAATGCCATAAATGGCAAAAAAGCAGTCCACTTAATGGATGGATTGGCTGTAGACTATTTATACTTGTGTGGACTGCATGTGATTCATTGCCTGGAACAAAGACCTGAGGCAAGAATACCCTTGAATAGGAGTATATTGGAGGGCTTATTAGGACACATACCCAATCACAAAGGGAACTGCTGCCCCAGCCCAAAGGTCTTGCCTTCAGCATGTAGGTTTTGAGGGGGCTACTGCAGGACTTAGTGGCAGCCAGAGCCACGCAGAATGCAATAACTCCCACGTAGTTCAATCTTTTTTGCAGCATTCCTGATATTCCATGCCTGGGCCTCCACCAAACAGACCACCAGACTGAGGTATAGTGCTAAACTGGATGGTAGTTTTGTGATGTGAGCAAACATTCGCTGAAATCAGCAAACATTTAATTTGTAAGCCTAAATAGGATTTAAATCTTGCACACCAACAGGAAAGTCTTACACACTAATGCACTGTGCTACTTATTCCCACTTCAAAGAATCGTATGGAACAGAATACATAGACTAGGATATTCCTGCCAAGTGGGAGTTGCTTTGTTTCTAATTCCTGGCTGTACATTGTAAGTGCTGCAGGTAGCACTGCAATAGTTAAGGCTGACCAACTCCTTCCACTATAATACTCTGTTTTCAGTTGCTTATAATATATATATTTCATCTTTTTACTTTATCAGATTTAAAAAAACAACAAGAGCTAATGAGGAAAAAACACTGTGAAAACAGCAGTGTGATAAGAAGTGTAGTCTTAGTTGTGGTTTCTGGTGCTACTTTTGTTCACAGTCGGAAGAAAACCTTGTAGCCTACAAGTTGCTTCTAACCCGACTGCCTCTTCAGACTACATTGTATTAACCACTTTAGTGGTTGTTCAAACTCATATGCCTGCTTCGGAAACACATGACAAATTTTTCCCGCTCCCTTTCTTTAAGTGAAACTTTCATGCTGCCTCTGGACTTTCTCAAGTTATGATGTTACTAATGTAAAAATAAAATAAAGTCTGGGTGGATTGTACAGCTTGTTTTCAAAACACATCCTCAGAAATATCAGCTTGACTTAGGAATTCTAAGCATGTAAATGTGGCGACATGCCCCCGAAATAGGAACACTAGATAGAGAGAGTGGTGTGTGTGAATTTATATTCACTAGGCAGGAGCACCGCCAGCTTTTCTGCCGCCCTACGTGGCGGAAGGTCCCGCCCCGAAATGCCGCCCCCCACAGAGGCAGCGGAAGGTCCCGCCATTGAAATACCGCCGCGGTCGCCGCCCCCCAAATTGTAGTGCCCTAGGTGACCGCCTAGGTCGCCTAATGGGTTGCGCCGGCCCTGTCACTAGGCCATTCTCACTGTTAGGTAGACAATCTACTCTGTAGCCATCATCTTGCCAGTTAAGCTGGGAGCAGCCATGCAAAAAGGGGTCCCATTAGGAAATGCATAACATGAAGCAGCATGAACATGGGACGAGTGTCGCTTGGTCACAGGGTGAAAGCCTTGGGCCATGTTTGACTGACACGACCATTTTGTTTTGTTTAAGATGATGGCCAAGCAGAATTTTATTTAAAAATTAAAATCAAAGAGTATATATGTGAGTAAAAGAAAGTTGTCTCACTGTACATTTTTAAAGCTTCCTGAAATAGGACCAACTCCCATCCAAATTAAGTAGCCAGTGTTACCCTGGAAAGCCTCAGTCAGAGCAGAAAAGTTGGAGCTAGTGAGTGTACAAATAACTGCTGCCCCACCCTACCTATGACTCCTCAGCATGGATATAGGGGACTGACTTTCAGGGATTTTCAAGGTGGCATCCCTGGAAAACTCCCAGGACTCTGTAACTTTAGGTTAAGAGCATTTTTACTCTCTCCTCTACTTGGTTCTGATGCAATCTCTTGCTGCAGGGAGAGAAACTGGATGGATTTATATCATCTCTCCTCTGAGCAAAAAGAATTCTGGCGTATCTCTGTATAGGCCAGTGCAAGCAAACAAGACACACACCCCCACACCACACACACACAACTTCCACACATCATTTACAGCATTGATTCCAGTAAGCAAAGAGTCAGAGGATCCAGTCTGAGTAAGTCCTCAGACTCTCAATGACTCCTCTGTTTTGACCCAGCTTTGGCATGAGTTAAACTTGGATCTCCCTAGCTGCCAGACATCTAGAGGGCTGGATGGTAATGTGTATGTGTAGGAGAGGAATATAGGGAAGGAGTACGTAGGTGGATATATAGGTGGATGGGATGGGTTTGAGTGGGAATGTACAAGTTGTCTGGATGCTGCCACATGGCAGTGGCCTTGCATAAAGGATGATCAAAGGCAGTCTTCTTAGTAGAGATATAAGAGTGACAGCATATGTGCACCCAGTGTTGAGAGCACAGCAGATGTCTGATATGGGCAGACTTTTGTCACTTCTGAATTGTTATTAGCAAGCTCAGAAAAAGAAACTGAACCTTTAAAACTCCTTCTTCCCTCCCTATCTTCCCCACACCAGTCAGCCTTCCTCTGTCTATGCTGCTAATTTTCTTAAAGCTTAACAATTCTCCTGAGTTCTAGGTTCTCTGTCATCTGGGGCAGTTCGGGTTTTTTGTTTCTTTCATTGTTTTTGGTTTTGTTTTCAAATAAAAGTAGTCCATGCAAGGCCACAAAAGAGAAGAATGGACCATTGCTTCCTCTTTGTTCTCTGCAGTACTCTGGAGGACAGAAGCAAACTATGGAGACAGAATATTAACTGCTCTACAAGTCACTCATGTTGCAGTCTATTTATTCATACATTTTGTAATTAGATTTTTTTAAAAAGCTACTAATTCCTTGATATTGCTTGCCCTGTTCTTCTCATTTGCTCATTTTCCCATCATCCACTACAGGCTAACAGCTGTTTCTCTCTCTTTTAATATTTGTTCCATTATTTTGCTAGGGTAAATATATCAAATATTATTATTTGTATTATGGTAACAGCTAGAGGCCCCTGTTGAGATCAGAGCCCCGCTGTGCTAGAACCCATATGTACACACAGCAAAAGACAGTCCATGCCCCACAGACCTTACACGTTGTGTAAGGATAGACGAGACAGGAAGACTACTTTGAATAGGTTTTTGACAGCCCTGGACACTGCAGCAGCCATTGTTAAAAGAAAAATGCAAGTGAGAGAAGGGGCGTGTTCTGGCTTTTGTTTCACAGGTGGTTGCTGAGGCCCAGAGAGATTGGGATTTACCCAAAGTCAGGCAGGAAGTCTGGGGCAGAGCTGGGGATTGAATCCTGATCTCCTGAGGCCCAGTCCAGTCCAATATCCATGTCTATTCTTCTTCTTCTAGCAATGTATAGTAATTAGTTGCTTTAAAACTCCATGGTAGTGGTTTTTACATCCTATATCTTGGTACATGGTCTGTGGCCAGCAGACAATTTCTGTCGAAACTTGTAATGATTTGAGATGTTTTGAGATCCATAACTCAGACAATCAATTTTTAATCCTGTTTTTAAAAATGTCTTTTTTTTTTTTTTGGCCACATCTTATCTCAGAAATAGCTTCTTCTAGAAACTTCAGATGAAGTTTACTCAGAAGCTTTGGGCAAGGTCTAGTGTGCACGACCAAATCTGACACAGGGAAAGACATATTTGTAAGCTATTCACTGGCAAAATAAGGACTGTCAGCATGAGGTGTCAGGCTCCAACAGAATGTAAAGGGCTATCAGCTGACTGGTGCAGACTTAAGCTTTCTTTGTTGTTTTTCAATAAGTTTCTAACCCTTCTCCTTGTGGAGAGAGCCTTCCAAGTGGAAATTCTTTGCTTGGGAGTTCTGTAATGAATTCCTCTGAAACATCAGAGATGGCCATGGCAGGAGATGGTACACTGGGTGGGGTGGGCCAATGCTTTGAGGTGGTACTGAGTATTCTCTCTCTCTCTCAGGTGCTTGGCTGGCTGGTTCTTGGTCACATGCTCAGGGTCTAACTTGATTGCCTTATGTGGGGGTCAAAAAGAAATTCCCCCCAGGTCAGAATGGCGGAGACCTTGGGGTCTTTTCACCAGCCTCTGCAGCAGGTTACTTGCCAGGATTATCTGAGTATATCTTGATTAATTGTTTCCCTGCCATTGTGAGAGTCTCAGGCACTGATGCACCTTGGTCCACCCTATTCTATGCCTATGGGACATAACTGTCTATTCTCCTGGTGGCAGTAATACTTTGGTCTAATGTCAGTTGCTGGGTTAGTGTGTGGCTGCTGAGTGGGGCTGGTGGCCTGTGCTATACAGGAGGTCAGACTAGAGGATCTGATGGTCCATTCAGGCCTTAAACTCTATAATGGTAAAAGAACAGAAAAATTCTGGCCCACTCCCCCTTGTTAGCTATGGCCTTGCCCAGGCTCCTCACTCACTCACTTGCTACTGACATCTTCTCCTTCCAGGTGCACCCCATGCCAGGCCAAAGACGACAGGCACCATCAGAGTGTTTATTACCCACCCACTCCTCTCTGATAGCTGCTCTTTTCTTCAGTGGTTATGCTAGCAGTACTACCAGGAGAAACTGTCCACTGCTCTCCCCTACTACAGTACATGAGCCAGACCAGCTCCTCCCTTGCCCTTACAAAGACTGCAGACTTCTTAAAAGCCTATGGAAAAAGCTGACAAAAGAACATTACAAGTCCCACTCTCAGCAGCTTTAAATTTGCAGTGGAAATCCCCTCCCAACAGGACTGGAGAAGGGCTTAGAGACATGTCAGGAAAGAAAAATGAAATATTTTCCTGTCTTGGTTAAGCTCCCAACCCCTATCAACTGCTGTTTGAAGAGAAAGTTGAGATTACCCTGCAGAGAGAGAGAGGGAGCACACATCCCAAGGTTCCTCAGAATGAAAATAATCCAATTGTACCTTTCATACCGCAAGAAATGAAGCTCACAAATAAAACCATGAACCAACCATATTCTATAACAGCATCTGACTCTTTGCAGTTTTCCCAGAAAATTGCATGGGCATTCTGTGGCTCACTCCTTAGCCCACTTCCTCCCTTCCTCAATTCTAACACATCTGGCCCTGGTGAGTGTAGAAAGAGAAAAGGATGGACTTGTTTCTGACTCACATGCCAAAATTTCTGAATAGAACACTGGACCTGGGTTCTATTTCCAGCTCTGCCACTGGCCTGCTGGGTGACCTGGGGCAAGTCACTTCCTCCCTCTTTGTGGCTCAGTTTCTCCATCTGTAAAACACAGGGATAATAGTATTCACCTTCTTTGTAAAGCCCTTTGAGACCTACTGATGAAAACTGCTATTTAGGAGCTAGTTATTATTATTTATTATATGTTGTGTGTTACATAAAGAATCAAATCCTGCAGGTAAAACTCCCATTGACTTCAGTAGCTAAGTAAGGACTCCAGAATATATATGTGTGTGTGTGTGTGTGTGTGTGTGTGTGTGTGTGTGTGTGTGTGTGTGTGTGTGTGTGTGTGTGTGTGTGTGTGTGTGTAAAGAGAGAGAGAGCGCGCAAGGGTTATACTTAATTTTAAAATAGATGCCAGTGGTTTTCTTCTGAGCCTGTTTACTCACTGGGGTTCGTGGGAGGTCAAGCTGGGGACTTGCTTATTTATTTTCCTCACTTTGCCTCACAGTCCTCCTCCAGACCACTCTGGATAGGTTTTCCACTGCCCTGTTAAACTGACTAAGTGTGCTGGGTACGGTAGCATCCACTCAGAAAAGAAAAGCAAGTGAGATGAGCATTTGTAAGAAAAGAAGCTGCATTCTGGCTCCCAACCCAGCACAGACTGGGGAAACAGGAAAAAGTGCTGGTAAACGCCAGCAGATCTGTACTGGCATTTTTATAAAAATCTTTTTATGTATTTACTTCAAAATTCTGGATACAGATGGACTTTCTAGGCCCATTATTTATTATTGTGTCTGCCTTGAAATAGGAACTGATCGCTTTGATTACCAGAATGGGATTTGCTTTTCTATCGTGCCTTTTATACTCGTGGAATCCCAAAAGGCTTTACTAAGCAATGACTTAGACATGAGGGGCTTTATTAATAATGGTAGTGCTGCCATGACTCTGTAGTTCAGATGGATCACTGTGTGTTCTCTTTCCTCTACAGCAGAAGTACACCAGTCTGATAAGGTGCTGTGCTATGGCAGGATGCTGGCCCTTTCTCCATTGAGAACAGACCTGGGCTAGCAGAGCTCGCACTAACACTCTAGAAAAAGCTGCGTAGACAGCACTGTGAAGTTGCAGCTGGGGCTGGAGCTCAGGCTCTGAAGACTAAGGAAGGGGATGGGCTTCCAAGCCCTGCCTCCAGCCCAAGCCACAAGTTCAAAGCGCTGTCTATACAGCTATTTTTAGAGCACTAGTGCAACCCCACTAAGTCTGTCAACCTGGGCTGGCAGGCTTGCTCCAAAATGCCGTGTTGACATACCCATAGTGCACACCTGAGAAGGGGAATTGTCTCTCCTTTCTTTCTCTAGCAGTTTTGCCTTTCTCTAGCAATTCTGTTTGGCTTGTCATCTGCCCCCCATTTATGGTTGCCTCCACTGGGATTTTTGCCAGAAAAGTCTGTTGAAATGAAGCAGAACCCTGTTATTGTTTGCTGGATCTGACTATAAGTGAAATGTGCATCACTGGATATTTTTGCTGCTTCCAAAAATACTCCCTTGACTCAACCACAGTTAAATGAAGATGAACTTTTCAGGGAAAGACATCAACACTGGACAGAGGGCTTGTTCCAGGTAGCATTTTGATAGCTGCTCTCCAATCCTCCATCCCGCTCATGGCTCCGTAAATACCTTCCAACTGGTGTAAAGGAGGCAGCCCTTAGCAGATTGCGCTCTGGTTTTGTCTTAATCAGCATTACCAATTAACTCAAGTTAGCAAACACATTTGTGCATGTCAGCCTGGACACCACAAATGTTTGTGTCCTGGAACAAAGGTTTGGGGAGTGTCCAGACTGTTAGCTAACTTAAGCTAACTGATATAATCAACCAATTGGAGTTAAAAATCCTCTGGTGTAGACACACACTATGTTGCTATGTTATAACCGTGGTATAAAGTAGAACCAAAAACGTAGTGGCCAAGTGCCTCATGTTCAGGAAGCTCTGACAAAGAACTGCAATTGTGGAAGAGCTCACAATGTCTCAAATCCACTCCAGAACAAACGAAACACTAAAACACAGTGTGCCATACCAGCTCATTATATGCACTGGCCATCTCATTTCATGTTATAACATTACAAGTCCAGGCAATGTAATTATGCCCTCAGAAACCCTCTACTCAGAAGGAATAGGAGTAAGGGGGGGGGCTAGGAAACAATTTTAATAGAAGAAAAACTGATGCGGGAGACAGAGTTAAGGGCTTCGGTTTCCCCTTGTTTTACAAATATGAAAGTCTAGACCCTACCTCACCCCTTCAGTGCCCTGGACACATTCAAGCTAAGGGTTCTGCCATCAGATAGCTTTTAAGCAGGAGAAATGAAAAACACTCAAGTAACAGAGAATGTAACTCTCTACAACTGTGAGGTCTTTGTGGGGCAGACGGAGCAGTACGGACGGACCAGGAATGAGATGGCGAGTTGTTTGGGAGTCTTGATGAACGCTTCAGTTTCTACTCTTCTATCTATTAGAAAGCAAGGGTAGCAGGAGGCTGCTTCTCCTGTTCACCTCTTGGGCCATATGCCCTTGAAGAAATTATCCAGATATGTGATTTCTCTAAAAGGGCATGATACAGGAAATGGTTTGGGAAGGGGAAAAAGCGATTCAGTATATAGTTTACTAGTTATTCTGTAGACTACATAGTAAGAGAGATCATCTGCTGGACCCATCTCTGCTCTCAGCCCAACTCTCAATCACTGCCTCCTTGGTTCCCAAAGTGGTTCACTCTGCAGACTGCCAAGAAGGGCTAAGAGTAGGCCTGAGAACTACTGGCTTACACCCCAGCATACGTGCAGGTAAAGAGGGAATGAGTTGTGCCTGGCTGCTGCTCTTTCTCTCTAGCACAAGATACAATGTTGACTGGTGTGTGCACGCTCTTCTCGCTCTGCCTCCAGAACACATTTGGAACAACGAATGTATGTCTTTGGGCTTGTCTATACTTACGCGCTGGTTCGGCGGCAGGCAATCGAACTTCTGGGTTCGATTTATCGCGTCTTGTCTGGACGCGATAAATCGAACCCAGAAGTGCTCGCCGTCGACTCCGGTAATCCTGCTCGGCGCGAGGAGTACGCGGAGTCGACGGGGGAGCCTGCCTGCCGTGTCTGGACCGCGGTAAGTTCGAACTAAGGTACGTCGACTTCAGCTACGTTATTCACGTAGCTGAAGTTGCGTACCTTAGTTTGAATTGGGGGGGTTAGTGTAGACCAGGCCTTTGTCTCAGTAAGTTCTTTCTCAAGGATATGTATTTTATGTATTGCTTTCAAACCCTCCCACAACTCAGGTTCCCTCTCTCCCACTCTAGGAAAATGCCCTTCTAGACAGTCGCCCAGCTTCTATGGGAATGGAATGTCCTTTTCTATTTCTCATAATCCCCTTGACCCATTCCTGCATTGAGAGAACAGAGAAACTGCTGAGCACTGTGCTTGTTCAATAGGCTAGTCTGAGACCTGCATTTGCTCCAGTTTTATTGTGTAAACAAAGCAGTATGTTACCCTGATCCCACTATCCAAACTCCTGCAGATAGGACAGGAAGCAAGAAGTAGTGTTAAGAAATAGAGAATTCCAGCTAGTAAATAAATCTGTTGTTGTGCTCCTGGGGAATTGGAATGAATATCCCAGAATGCATCTGTGTGCATACAGCACATTTCCAGGAAACATAGTGTCCCCCCAAAGCAACAAGTCGGGTGTGTGCGTTACTGACTAACATCATTATCTCTTCATCACCCTGCTCTGGACCCATAAATCACCCCAGTTCGTAGTGGAAAAGGACGAGTAATGCAAAAAGGGACTTAGCTCCTTTCCCCAAGGGATCTAAGTCAAGATGAAATCCTGTGGTTTATACATATAGGGATCTATTCTCCCACTGATGAATGAGGGATTTATGTGGATAAGACCTCTGAATATTAACAGGAATTATCCACAGAAAGCCTCACGTGCTCTGACAGAAGAATACACCTATGTGTTTCTCCATCTCGGAGTTTGGCTACAGCAATCAGCTAAGTCAACAGGAGTCAGTGCTTCCGATCCCTGTGGCTGAAGTCTAAAATGGAGGAATTAGCAAGATTTGCGGTGGACCTGCCAATGCCAACTCTGCATCAGAACTCTCTGGATGGAACTTTCAGACATGGACTGGTGCTCAGTGCCAGTCTGCACCAGGGAGAAAGAGAAGTGAGGAGAATTTTCCACACTTCTGAGCAAGAAAACAGGGTTGACAAGAAAAATGATGCGATTCCAAGAAACTTATGAGTAAATTCCCTTTTCCTAGAGCCAGACACATTGCTCTTCTTGGACAGAAGCTCAGTTAGAGCTGGACTGTCTGTCCTTAATTTTTAACAAAGTAACCAAAAGAACTACATCAGTGTTTCTCAAACTTTTGTACTGGTGACCCCTTTCACACAGCAAACTCATGAGTGCAACCCCCCCTTATAAATTAAAAACACTTTTTTTTTGTATTTAACACTATTATAAATGCTGGAGGCAAAGCGGGGTTTGGGGGTGGAGGCTGACAGCTCGCGACCCCCCATGTAATAACCTTGCGACCCCCCAGTTTGAGAACCCCTGAACTACATGGTGTGGGAGGCTCCTGAGCTAACAAGATCTTCTCTCCTGAAGAACTGCATTCAGATCTAACTAACTCCAGTAGTGAAATGAAGTCGTGAATGGGCATTTGTCTACAAAACCAAGACGTGGTTTAGGGCAGCTGACATTCTCTGCCCATGAGAAGCCCAGGAATTATCAGAAGGTGCTGCATGCCAGGCCTACCTGAGGTGGATTTCTGAGGTAGATTGTCAAAGCTGTCTCTAGTAGCCAGGAAAGATGCTGCAACTAAAGACTGAAGTGAATTGGCAGAGGTGGGTGGGCGAGCCCATGATAAAGTAAAGAGCTAAGGGGGAACATACAATGTTTTAGTTATCGATATTAAATAGGAATCGCATCTGCAGCTACCCTAGTTACAAAGATCACCAACCTTTCTGCTGGGATCAGGAAGAAATCCCTCCTCCCTCTCCCTGTATAACACTATGTGGTGCATTAAGGAGGTTTTACACCTTCCTCTAAAGCATCTGACCATTGTGTAATATCCTTTTTTGGACTACTGTAGATAAACGGACTGCAGGGTTTCTGATATAGTTGCACTTCCCTATTCTTCATGTCATGGAAAAAGAAGCCATACCTAGCACCGGTCTCTTTGTTTCCACCTACCTGGATGTGTGGGTCTTCCTTAATTGGCCAGATCCTCAGCTGGTGTAACTAGCATAGCTCTGTGCTGACCCAGCATATTCAAGACACGCATTTTAGCCTGCGCTTTGAACTGCCTTTCACTCCCAGCAATGCTGCTTCATTTTAAATCTGCTGGCAATTTACATTCTGGAAGGAGGTTCCATGAATCATTCCCTAAAACTTCCATCTGAACAGGCCGCGTTGCACAGCACACACACAAGTTTTCCCGAATTGTATCCCAAAGTTGGAAGGACAATCAGTGCAATGACTCCTGCCCGGCGAGGGTTGCAACCACTGCTCCCGGCTTTGCAGGAGAGCCTGACCCTCCAAATCGCAGCCTGGGCTTTGGGCTGAACGGCTTTTTATCTTCTCCTCTTTCTGCTTCATGCAGCTTATTCCTTTTCGCAGCGTGGCCTCTGCAAAGCCAAAATCCGGCAAGTTGCTCCCAGGGACCCACCGTGTCTAGCTTGCTCTTGGGCTCTGTTCTCTCCCTTCCTTCTGGCCGTACTGGTTAGTCACTAGGGGAACGCTAGGAGCAGGCGGAGTGCCGCGGGACTACAAGACAGACCAGGGGCCGCGCGCCCCCCGGATTGCCCCCAGCCGGTGCAGCCCGGCTCTCCCCGGCCCACCGCGCCCGGCCTGTGCTCGCTCTTCTCACGACCCTTGGGCGTGTCTGGGGGGGGGGGGGCACGGGGCCCAGCCGCGCTCCTCGGGGCACGTTTCCTGCCCTCCTCAGGGCGCAGCTGGACGGCGCCTCCCCCGCTCACGGTCCCGGCTGAGGCTGAGCGCGCCGCGGGCATCAGCGCACTAAGGGTCCCCCCGCCCCGCCAAGGAACAAAAGCAGCGGCGGCGAGGCGCCGGGACCGTGCACGCGACCGGTTGCCTTACCCGGCTCGCTCCTCCCGGGGACGGCCGCGGGGAGCTCTGCCCGGCGGGACGGGCTCCGGCCAGGGGACCATCCGCGCTCGCTCCTCCAGCGGCGCAGCGCCTGCTCCGGGGAAAGCGCTGCTGCTTCCCCGTGCCAGGCTGGGGCTCGCTGCCTCCCCCAGCCGGCGGCCGGGCTCTCGCCCCTGGCAGGCACCAGGGCTGGATGCCGGGAGGCTGCAATGGACGAGCGGGTCGGGTCGGTTTCAGAGCAGCCCCCGGGGGCGGAGGAGCGAGCTGGCCTCCCCCCAGTACAGGCACACGAGCCTCACGCCGCCGCCGGAGCGACTCCTGGCCCCTCGGAAAGTCGCTGCTGGGCCGGAGTCAGCGGGCGAGCCCGCGACGGGCGGCGCAGGAGAGTTCTCAAGTGAGCCAAAGTCACCAGCGGGTCCCCCTGCGGCGGGCGGCGGGCCCCGGGCTAGAGGAGGAGACCGGGGAAGGGAGAGCTGCCTGCCCCGCCCCTCCCCTCGCCGCTCGCCCCCTCCTGGGAGCAGCCCGCTAACAAGGACCCTTCTGTTGGCTTTGTTCGAGACACTCCGCGCAACGCCGCCCTTCGCGTCTCTGCCGCTTGCAGGCTCTCGGGGAAGTCGTGCGCTTGCCGCGCTTGGTGCTTGCGAGGCGGAAAGCTGCGCTCCGCGCTGGCGGAGGTGGCCGAGTGCGCATCTGGCCAGACAGGCAGAGGGGTGCAGAGGCTGCAGGAAAGGAAACTTGGGAGGGGGGGGGTGGAGCGAAAGGACAGGACAGACTTCATCTGTGTTATCTCCGCACTTCTAATTTCATGATCCCTCCCCTCTGCAAGCGAGGAAATAATTTAGGAGGGAATCGCACGTCGGTGAGAGCCAAATCTCTGAAGTCACTCGGATCGTGACTTCCCACTGTAGTAGGAGGGATTTCAAGCTCCTTTTCAATCTGAATATTCCAAGGCCGTTGTCTACCCCATTTGTTGCAATTGTATCAATGGTAATTTTGCACACGGATCATGGGTGGGATATGACGCCCTTCTCCTCGCTGTAGCATGCACAAAGGGAAAGAGATTACATAGAAGTAAAAGGGGGAAGTTGTGCATATCATCTCTCTTTTTTTTTAAGGAAAGTGCATTTGTGACTAAACAGTGTCCATACTAGTGGGGCTGGGTTTCGTATTTTCATTCTTGTGTATTTTCTAATGCTCCAGGGCTCTTTTGATTCTAGATGATGGACTGAATTTGTAGCCCTCCTTGCTCAGCTTTTGCCAATTCATGGTAATAATGCTTCCACTGTTTCCATCCCAGAGCAAGGGGATGTGATCCAGTACTGTGAACGTGCTTTTTTCCAGTGGAGTGCAGGGTGTTACATCAGCAACTGCTGTTGGAAGAGGACACTTCCTTGCACTCAGGTGTTGTGGTTTTAGTCTAATACCTGGATGGAGCAGATGCAGGATGCAGATCTGAATTTCAAACATCCCAGAGGTTATGGACATTTAGGGTATGTCTACACTACGAGAGTAGTTCGATTGTACTTAAATCGAATATGTGGAATCGATATTGCAAAGTCGAACGTGTGTGTCCACACTAAGGACAGTAATTTGACTTTGTGAGTCCACACTAACGGGGAAAGCGTCGACATAGGAAGCGGTGCACTGTGGGCAGCTATCCCACAGTTCCCGCAGTCCCCGCTGCCCATTGGAATTCTGGGTCGAGCCGCCAATGCCTTCTGGGTAAAAAAATGTGTCGAGGGTGCTTTTGGGTAACTGTCGTCATCCGTCCGTCACTACCGCCCTCCCTCCCTGAAAGCGCCGGCGGGAAATCAGTTCACGCACTTTTCGGGTCAGTGACAGCGCGGACGCCACAGCACTGCGAGCATGGAGCCCGCTGCGACCATCGCTGCAGTTGTGGCCGTTGTCAACACCTCGCAGCTTATCATCCACCTTTCCCAGAGGCAGATGCAGAGAAATCAGGCGAGGAGGCTACGGCACCGCGGTGAGGACCTGAAGTCTGAGAGTAGCACAGACCTGTCAGAAAGCACGGGACCCAGCGCCGAGGACATCACGGTGGCAATGGGTCATGTTGATGTTGTGGAACGGCGTTTCTGGGCCCGGGAAACAAGCACGGACTGGTGGGACCGCATAGTGCTGCAGGTCTGGGATGAATCACAGTGGCTGCGAAACTTTCGGATGCGGAAGGGAACTTTCCTGGAACTTTGTGAGTTGCTGTCCCCTGCCCTGAAGCGCAATGACACCCGGATGCGAGCAGCCCTGACTGTCCAGCAGCGAGTAGCCATAGCCCTCTGGAAGCTTGCAACGCCAGACAGCTACCGGTCAGTCGCGAACCACTTTGGCGTGGGCAAATCTACCGTGGGGGTTGCTGTGATGCAAGTAGCCAACGCAATCGTTGAGGTACTGCTCTCAAAGGTAGTGACCCTGGGAAACGCGCAGGTCATCATAGATGGCTTCGCCGAGATGGGATTCCCAAACTGCGGTGGGGCTATAAATGGAACTCACATCTCTATCCTGGGACCGGACCACCAGGCCAGCCAGTACATCAACCGAAAGGGCTACTTTTCAATGGTGCTGCAAGCACTGGTGGACCATAGGGGACGTTTTACAAACATCAACGTTGGATGGCCGGGCAAGGTTCATGACGCTCGTGTTTTCAGGAACTCTGGTCTGTTTAGACGGCTGCAGGAAGGTATTTACTTCCCGGACCACAAAATAACTCTTGGGGATGTGGAGATGCCTATAGTCATCCTCGGGGACCCAGCCTACCCGCTAATGCCCTGGCTCATGAAGCCCTATACTGGCGCCCTGGACACTGAAAAAGAACTCTTCAACTACTGGCTGAGCAAGTGCAGAATGGTGGTGGAGTGTGCTTTTGGCCGTCTCAAGTGGAGATGGAGAAGCTTACTGACTCGCTGTGATCTCAGCGAAACCAATATCCCCATTGTTATTGCAGCTTGCTGTGTGCTCCACAATCTCTGTGAGAGCAAGGGGGAGACCTTTATGGCGGGGTGGGAGGTTGAGGTAAATAGCCTGGCTGCTGATTACGCCCAGCCAGACAGCCGGGCGATTAGAAGAGCCCAGCGGGACGCGCTGTGCATCCGGGAGGCTTTGAAAGCTAGGTTCCTGAGTGAGCAGGGTAACCTGTGACTTTTCAGTTTGTGTACAGAGAAGCTGAACCTGCCCCCGTTTCTTTACCCACTAAATGTTCAGTATCCTCTCCAGTTACATACCCCGTTCCCCCCCTTACAACCCACGTTTAAAAATAAAATCACTTGAATTTTGTTAATGAACACCGTTTTCTTTATTACTGTTTTCCTGGGAAAGTGTTGAAACTGGGACGCAGACTGTGGTGGGGAGCGGGTGTAGTGTAGTGATGCAAATGACGCTTCTAAACTCCAGGAATGACAGGCTCCGCAGTGGTGGACTGGTGGTTTCAACGGAGCCTGCCACCCCTCCTGTTCGGGACTCTGTGTGTGGGGGGGCTATGTGACTTTGTGGCAGGGGGAGGACGGTTACAGAACCCCTGCTGCGTGGCTCTGTGATCCAGGATAAGGACCGCTGCATAAGATCAGTAACTGCCCTCCCCCGCCACAAAGTCACAGAGCACCCCCCACCCACCACAGAACACTAAAACCACCTCCCAGACTGACCAGGGTAACTAGTGACTGCAATGTGTGTGTGCCCTGCTGCTGAACCTGCCCCCGCCTCTGTACCCTGGTAAAGGTGACTGTCCTGTCCAATTACCAACCCCCTTCCCCCCCTTCAGACAGACTCTCCTCTAAAAGAACATGATGGAAACAGTAATTAACAGAAACATATTTTTTATTAGCAACTACACATGAAACTGGGGGTTGAAACTTGGACGGGGGCTTGGGTGAGGCGGGAAGGAAAGGACTTGTCAAATTTTGGGGAATGAGAGCCTTCTAGTAGAGCAGTCTGCAGGGGTGGAGTGAGAGTTTTCACGGCCTCTGCCGCCCCTCCTTCTTTGGACTTTGGGTGAGGGGGGTATGGGACTTGGTGGCGGGGGAGGGCGGTTAGAGAGAGACTGCAGCGGGGCTCTGTCCTCCTGCCACCGGTCCTGCAGAACATCCACAAGGCGCCGGAGCGTGTCCGTTTGCTCCCTCATTAGTCCAAGCAGCGTTTGAGTCGCCTGCTGGTCTTCCTGCCGCCACCTCTCCTCCCATTCCAGGTGTGATCGGTGCATTTGGGACAAGTTCTCCCTCCACTGGGTCTGCTGGGCTGCCTGGGCTCGGGAGAAGCCCATAAGTTCCGAGAACATGTCCTCCCGTGTCCTCTTCTTCCTCCGCCTAATGTGCGCTAGCCTTTGGGAGTGTGATGCCAGGCTGGGTTGGGAGACAGTCGCAGCTGTGGGAATGGGAAAAAGGGAGTGAATTCCTCAGAAAGATAAATTTTGTTGTGAACAAAGAACATAGTCTTTCTCTGTGAACAAGACCATGCACAGCACCTATCACATGCGCACTCAGGACAAGGTCGAATTTTCGGCCTTCGCATTCAGTGCCTGGGGTCTTGCAGTGCACATCAGAGAAGCGGGGCAGGACACCGGAATTTGTGTAGCAGGCCGACATGGTAAGCCGTAGACTTGTGGCTGCTTAAAACTTTAATAGTAGCACTGGCCTCCTTTCACATTGAAAGCAATGCCAGTCCCTGCTGCCAGCAATCCGGCAAGCATGAACTCTGCCCCTGTCCCACCCCCTCACGGCTG
This sequence comes from Emys orbicularis, assembly GCF_028017835.1. NCBI lineage: Eukaryota > Metazoa > Chordata > Testudines > Emydidae > Emys > Emys orbicularis. Next base: position 44,075,069 of record NC_088689.1, on the reverse strand, counting down.
TCCCAGGGAAAGATCCCTGTATGCTGCCCCTCTCCCGCCTCCACCGCGTGGCTGTAAACCGCTGGTTACAGTTCTGTAAAGGAACAGGCAAGCAGTCCCAATACTAACATTCCCCTACCTAATTCAAAGCAGGTCACCATGAGCGACATCACTCTGATGAGGATTTCAGAGACGGAAAAAGAAAGGATGCTTCGGGAAAGCCTGCAAAGACCAGGGCCGTATGCCGCCATGCTCTGCAGGGCAATGATCCCGGAGTACTTGCTTGTCTCCTGGCGCGGAAATGTTTGCTAGTACGGAGGACCCAATAAGGCCGCTCTCCCCAGGAACTTGATGCAAAGGCTTTCCAATTACCTCCAGGAGAGCTTCGTGGAGATGTCCATGGAGGATTTCTGCTCTATCCCCGGACATATAGACAGGATTTTACTGTAGCTGCACTGGCAGGGACTAAACAGTAGAGCGGCTTGGGCAGAACAATCATGCTAAACCGGACATTGTTAGATTTTTTTTTGTAGTTGCACTGCCAGGGACTGAACCGTTAAGCGCCTAGGGCAAAGTAATCATGCAAAACCCATTGTTAATATTGTTAATATTCCTGTTCTGTAAAAAATAAATGTTTAGATGTTTTAAACACTTACTGACTGATCCTTCCCCTGATTCCGTGTCTGGGTTAACGGCTGGGGACGGTTGGTAGGGGATCTCTGTAAGGGTGATGAAGAGATCCTGGCTGTCGGGGAAATCAGCCTTGTAAGCGCTGTCGACTGCCTCGTCCTCCTCATCTTCTTCCTCATCTTCCCCGTCCGCGAACATGTCCGAGGAAGCGGCCGTCGACAATATCCCATCCTCAGAGTCCACGGTCACTGGTGGGGTAGTGGTGGCGGCCGCACCTAGGATGGAATGCAGTGCCTCGTAGAAACGGGATGTGTGGGGCTGGGATCCGGAGCGTCCGTTTGCCTCTTTGGTCTTCTGGTAGCCTTGTCTCAGCTCCTTGATTTTCACGCGGCACTGCGTTGCATCCCGGCTGTATCCTCTCTCTGCCATGGCTTTAGAGATCTTCTCGTAGATCTTTGCATTCCGTCTTTTGGAGTGCAGCTCCGAAAGCACGGACTCATCGCCCCACACAGTGATCAGATCCAAGACTTCCCGATCAGTCCATGCTGGGGCCCTCTTTCTATTCTGGGATTGCACGGCCATCTCTGCTGGAGAGCTCTGCATCGTTGCCAGTGCTGCTGAGCTCGCCACGCTGTCCAAACAGGAAATGAGATTCAAACTGCCCAGACAGGAAAAGGAATTCAAATTTTCCCGGGGCTTTTCCTGTGTGGCTGGTCAGAGCATCCGAGCTCGGACTGCTGTCCAGAGCGTCAACAGAGTGGTGCACTGTGGGATAGCTCCCGGAGCTATTACCGTCGATTTCCATCCACACCTAGCCTAATTCGACATGGCCATGTCGAATTTAGCGCTACTCCCCTCGTTGGGGAAGAGTACAGAAGTTGAATTTAAGAGACCTCTATGTCGAACTAAATAGCTTCGTTGTGTGGACAGGTGCAGAGTTAATTCGATGTAACGGCGCTAAATTCGACATAAACTCCTAGTGTAGACCAGGCCTTAGAAACAGGGTTTAGATTCAGGCCCATTTTTAGTTGTTACTGATGTGGTGACCCAAAACTTGTAGTTATTAAAAATATCTTGCATTGTCACATTATACTTCTAGCACTATAAGGTGTATATTCACCCCATTTATTGAAAGACTTCAGGGGATAACATTAATAGGTATATAACCATGTGTACACAACTTTAATTCCACTTGAGCTTTCAGATTACATTATAAACCACAAAGCAGCATTCAGATCACCAGTACCTGTGAGATGGAATTTATTTGTGTGACACTGCAGCAAGGCAGTTATTTTGGAACAGCTGGATGTATACCAAAGATTCAGCAAACACATGAGCCTTAGATTTTTGTATTTTTTGTATTTTTCCTTGTATTCTTTTGTAAAAACCCTTCAGAGCTTGTAAACTTGCTGCCACTCTCTCTTCCTTTCACTGTAAACCCGAGTCTGCAAGCCCACAATGAGGTGAGATCCTCAAATAAATAAATAAATAAATAAACCACATGGAAAACTGCTCCACCAAGAGGTCAGGAAATTCAATTTATCTCCCTAGCTCCTATTTAAATTGGCTTCTGGCTCCAAATGCAGACTCTAAGCAAGCTGCTGAAACATATTGTAATGGTAATGTTTTTTCTGAAATTGCTGCATCAGTTTCTCACTGTAAATGAGATTGTCTGAGAATTTGTGTGGGCATTAATGCATATGCAGCTTTATATGCGTACACTGCTTTGTATATGTTCACAGTTATGCACATGGAATGTGTGTGAATGTATGTGTGAGCATATGTTTGTGTTATGGTGTGTGTGTGTGTGTATACATAAGCGAGTTTGTAACTGCATATGTATGTGTGCATGAGTATGCAAGTGTGTGTATTTGTGCAAGTGTGTATATGTGCGTATGTGAATGTGTGTTTTTGGTATAATATATACCATGCCCTCCATGTGATAAATAGCACAGACATGATACATTTAGTTATCATTCACCTAGGACTGCATTACCTGCCATCTGCCCACTAATCTATCTTCCCCAGGATTTATTCTAACATCCAACCCCTTGAACAGTTGCTAACAACTTCTTTTTTTAAAAAAATCCATGTGCCACAAGAATGTTCTCTGCTTCCTCCACCCAAAGTACTCCAGCCTGAGGCCTAGGACAGGCTAGATTAAGGCCTGAGCCAGTGACAGCTTTTCTGTACATAAAAATGTTGCAGCCCCACAGTGCTTGAAATGTGAGCTATTTATCTTTGTGAAAGGGAGATTCCCAGCTTACTAATGGGGGGCACAGCACTCATTTCTAGCCTTGCAGAGCCACAAAGTATCAAACTTTAAAGCTACAATGTTTCTCTGTATAAAAACGGCATTTTAGATCTTGTTTAACAAGCTCCCTCTGAGCCCTGTATGGTTGGATTCGTGGTAACTAAGGCGTCTGGCTTTATAGAGAGAGGGATACAACAAATAGTCCCAATAAAAAAGTTAAGCACTCTTTAACATTCCTAAAATATTTTTTCTTTAAAACACATGGCATATGCAGAATGCATGTGCCTAATAGTGTGGTGTGGAACGAAGGTTTTACTGGCATTCATTTGGGATGACCAGCATAATTTACTAGTGGCTTTGCTACTCCTGGGTAGGGTACCCATCCCAAACTCAGGCTGATAAAATCTGTGTGTGTGTGTATGTGTGTTTAATGTAAGCATGTGTGTCTTAGGGAACTGTGTTGTGCACTTGTGTATGAAGGTTTGTCTTTAGGTATGTGTTTAGGTTTGTGTGTTTGTACATGGAGGTGTACACGGGTGTCTGGGTTGGTGAGTGCAATACACATGAACGTGAGAGTGTGTATATGACAGCCTCAGCATACTGCGTGTCAGGTTACAGCCTCCACCTATCAGTGCTGGTTGGTTATTAGCAGCTCACTACCCTTGTCTTCCACAAAGAAGGCTGTTTAATGGATTCAGGTAATGGGGAGCATGTTAGGAAAAGGATTTGTTGTATTAGATGGAAAGCATCAAGATATTTCCACATCCTCTAACAACCACCTGCTCCTTAGCTTGGCTTCTTTACCCTTCCTGTCTACATTACAGCCAGTGCTGTTTTCTTAGACCTGTAGTAAGAGGAGGCCCTGAGATATAAACCTTGGTATCAGAGGCCCGGTATGAGGCCTAAGGCCTGAACTAAAGTAATGGTCAAGACTTTGCTAACATAAAGCAAAGTTAAGCTGTGAGCCAGAGGCAGGCTCTGCTCACAGAAGCTGGCAAGGAAAAGGGCTGATGCTGCAAAAAGAGACATACCTAACAGGTACTGGACACCAGATATCAGAGTATACACTGTACTGGAACATTCCACAGATAACATGGAACAGGCCGACCCATCCCAATGACAGGGGCAAAAGGGTAAAATAATGGATAGAGTTGTTTTGATCGAACCAACATGTACAAGGTGAGAGGCGGCACCTTGCTACGTAGAGGGGTTGCACCTCAGTACGTCAGGAGTGATGTGTAACTTGTTTGTACCCGTGTATAAGAATGTATCCCTGGGGTGGTGTCTTTGTCCGGCCACGGGGGCAGTGGAAAGTCCCGCCACTGAGCCGGGTCCTTGCCAAGAGGCACTTTCTCGTAGTATGCCCGGTAGACTAAATAATTTATGGGGAACTGCAATTGTGTCCGAGATCGCAATAAACCTAGTCGATGTGACTTTGCATCTTACTAGACTCTGTGATTATTGGGGGTTCTCTTCGGGTCTGCTGTGTCAGCTATCTGCAGAGCTGGGGCAGCACACAGAGGGAACACACGCACACAGCCGAGTGATATCAACATAGGAGAAAGCAGAGCACCACATCGGTAGCATCTGACAACAAGACCCTGCCTCTTCATTCATGTCACACCCACCTTGTTGGACCAGTGAACCTACTACTGGTTGTATTATTTTGCTTTCTTCAGTTCATACCAAGGAGCCAAAATGTTGGTATTGAATGACATTGCAGTTAGATATGGTAGCACAAATAAAATTCTGGTACTGTAATGGTGTGGTTGGACACTATGCAGTCATCAGAGTCTTGTACAGAATGCTGGTGGGGAGGATGAGAGAGACGGACTATATATTTATGGGTTTATATTTAAAGAATGAAAGACATACGTGGCCTGATCCTGTAAGCCTTTCATGTATAGTGTTCCCATTGAAGCAAGTGGGAGTTATGCAGAAGGCTTGCAGGATTGGGTCTACGTAGATATCATTATGATTAGATATATGTGAAAAATGATCGTTATCTGGATTGACTGCACACCATTGGGATCTATATGTGATTTCTAGACATAGTTAAGCTTACAGGATTTTTGAACTTCTCACTTATTGTTTCCATTGTAACAAGGGGGTATGTCGTGTATGTTGTGGTTAAAGAAGATTCTAATCAAAATATATATTTTAAAATTATTATAATTTTGAAATAAATGCAGAAGGAAGAGGGAATATAATTGGCCACGCATGTTATCTGAGAGTGATGACTTGTGTAGGCTTTTAGTACGCTATCAACAGTAGTAGCAGTATACTTGGGGAGTTGAAGGAGAGCCAAAATCTTTTGGAACTCAGGTTCTGTAAAGTCAGAATGCGTGCCCTTGCTTTATTTCACTTTTAAATCTGCATGATTCTTGCCAGATTTCAACTCACTTAATATGGAAATACTGAGAGCAAGCCTCTTCTCAATGTATTTTCAGTCACAAAAATAACAACAATTCTCTTCCCGTTTATAGAACCCTCCTTCTGAGGATCTCATAGTACTTTACAAACATGTATGAAGTCTAACAATCCCCCCTGTGACATAAGGATAACTTCCCCCATTTTACTGATGAGTAAACTGAAGCCCAGGAGGTTTAAGTGATTTTTCCAAAAAGTAGATTAGGGCTTGCGCTAGGAAAAGAGCACAGGAGTTTGGATTTCTACTGTCCTATTCTAGCCACTACATCATACTCCTTTCCTAAACTACTCAGCCTTCAAATGACAACAACAGCTCTCCACTCTGCTGGACGAGCCTTCAGTGTCCCTGACAAAGGGTATGTCTACACTACGGGATTAATCCGAATTTATATAATTCGAATTTGGGAAACAGATTGTATAAATTCGATTGTATGCGGCCACACTAAGCACATTAATTCGGCGGTGTGCGTCCATGTACCGGGGCTAGCGTCGATTTCTGGAGCGTTGCAATGTGGGTAGCTATCCCATAGCTATCCCATAGTTCCCGCAGTCTCCTCCGCCCATTGGAATTCTGGGTTGAGATCCCAATGCATGATGGGGCCAAAAACATTGTCGCGGGTGGGTCTGGGTATATCCTCCCCCCTCTCCAGGAAGCAACGGCAGACAACCGTTTCGCGCCTTTTTCCTGGGTGAACAGTGCAGACGCCATACCACGGCAAGCATGGAGCCCGCTCAGCTCAAGACAGCAGTCATGAACATTGTAAATACCTCGCGCCTTATCGTGCAGTTTATGCTGAACAAGAACCTGGAAAACCAGGCGGCGAGGAGCAGGCTACAGCAGCGCGGCGACGAGAGTGATGAGGATATAGACATGGAATTCTATCGAACCGCGGGACCCGGTGCTTTGGAGATCATGCTGTTAATGGGGCAGGTTATAGGCATGGAACGCCGATTCTGGGCCCGGGAAACAAGCACAGACTGGTGGGACCGCATAGTGTTGCAGGTGTGGGACGATTCCCAGTGGCTGCGGAACTTTCGCATGCATAAGGGCACTTTCATGGAACTTTGTGACTTGCTTTCCCCTGCCCTGAAGCGCCAGAATACCAGGATGAGAGCAGCCCTCACAGTTGAGAAGCGAGTGGCAATAGCCCTGTGGAAGCTTGCAACGCCAGACAGCTACCGGTCAGTCGGGAATCAATTTGGAGTGGGCAAATCTACTGTGGGGGCTGCTGTGATGCAAGTAGCCAAAGCAATCACTGAGGTGCTGCTACACAAGCTAGTGACTCTGGGAGATGTGCAGGTCATAGTGGATGGCTTTGCTGCAATGGGATTCCCTAACAGTGGTGGGGTGATAGATGGAACCCACATCCCTATCTTGGCACCGGAGCACCAGGGTACCCAGTACATAAACCGCAAGGGGTACTTTTCAATGGTGCTGCAAGCACTTGTGGATCACAAGGGACGTTTCACCAACATCAACGCGGGCTGGCCGGGAAGGGTTCATGATGCTCGCGTCTTCAGGAACACTACTCTGTTTAAAGGGCTGCAGCAAGGGACTTACTTCCCGGACCAGAAAATGACCGTTGGGGATGTTGAAATGCCAATAGTTATTCTTGGAGACCCAGCCTACCCCTTAATGCCATGGCTCATGAAGCCATACACAGGCAGCCTGGACAGGAGTCAGGAGCTGTTTAACTACAGGCTGAGCAAGTGCAGAATGGTGGTAGAATGTGCATTTGGCCGTTTAAAAGGTCGCTGGCGATTGCTACTAACTCGCTCTGACCTCAGCCAAAGAAATCTCCCCATTGTTATTTCTGCTTGCCGTGTGCTCCACAATCTCTGTGAAATTAAGGGGGAGACCTTTATGGCAGGGTGGGAGGCTGAGGCAAATCGCCTGGCTGCTGATTACGTGCAGCCAGACACCAGGGTGATTAGAAGAACACACCAGGAAGCGCTGTGCATCAGAGAAGCTTTGAAAACCAGTTTCATGACTGGCCAGGCTACAGTGTTAAATTTCTGTTTGTTTCTCCCTTCATGAAAACCAGCCCCCTTTATTGACTCATTCATTCTCTGTAAGCAACCCACCCTCCCCCTTCCCCCAGCTTTCTTTCAAAGGAAATAAAGTCACTATCGTTTAAAAATCATGTATTCTTTATTAAGTGATTATAAACATAGGGAGAGAACCAAGAAGGTAATCTGGGTGAGGTTTGGGAGGAGGATAGGAGGGAAGTAAAAGGCCACTGAACAAATTCAATATAATGACAGCCTTTTGGTTGGGCTGTCCACTGGGGTGGAGTGGGAGGGTGCACGGAGCCTCCCCCCCCCCGCGTTCTTACACGTCTGGGTGAGGGGGATATGGAACATGGTGAGGGGGGAGGAAGGTTATACAGCGGCTGCAGCGGCACTCTGTCATCCTGCTGCCGTTTCTGAAGCTCCACCAGACGCCGGAGCATGTCCGTTTGCTCACGCAGCAGCCCCAGCGTTGCAGCCTGCCACCTCTCATCTCGAGCGTCCCTCAAGACCTCACGTTCACTGGCATCTTTCCTAAATTTAGATACAGTGTCCTTCCACTCATTCAAATGAGCTCTTTCATTGCGGGTGGATTCCATTATTTCTGTGAACATGTCGTCTCGCGTCCTCTTTCTACGCCGCCTTATCTGAGATAGCCTTCGGGACGGAGGAGGGAGGCTTGAAAAATTTGCAGCTGCTGGAGGGAGGGTTGAAAGAAAGGAGAGAAGTTTTTAAACTGATACATTTTACAGAACAATGCTTATACTCTTTCATGGTGAAAAACACTATTCACATTACATAGCACATGTGATTTCAGTACAAGGTCGCATTTTCCATCTTAATATTGAGTGCCTGTGGCTTTCGTGTTAGAGATCACAGACGCAGGTCCGGGCAACAGAATTCAGCTTGCAGGCAGCCATGGTAAGCCATTGTCTTTCGGCTTCTGCGCCCTCCTTTCCCACATACCAAGCAAAGCCTGTTGACTGCTGCGGTTTTCCTGTTAACCTTCAGCAGCAGAAAACAAACTAACCCCCCCCACCATCCAATTCTCTGGGATGATCGCTTTATCCCTCCCCCCACCGCGTGGCAGGTATCAGGGAAGATCCCTGCAGAAACCAAACTAACCCCCCCGCCCCTCCCCTCCCGCCATGAATTCCCTGGGATGATCAATGTACCCCTCCCCCGACCGCGTGGCTGGTAACAGGGAAGATCCCTGCTAGCCAAACGCGAAAAGCTCAGGGCCAATTCCCCCACCCCCTGTGCTTGGCTAACTGCAGGGAAGGATTTCTTTTCAGCCACAGGCAAACAGCCCAGTAGGAACGGCCACCTCTGTCCCCTTAATTAAGTTCCCGTATTTCAACCAGGTTACCATGAGTGATATCACTCTCCTGAGGATTACACAGCAAGATAAAGAACGGATGTTGCTTGAATGCCAGCAAACACCGGGACCATACGCTGCCAGGCTTTGTCAGGCAATGATACCAGATTACTTGCTGCAAGCATGGCGTGGTGAAGTGTCCTACCATGGAGGACGGAATAAGGCTGCACTGCCCAGAAACCTTGTGGCAAGGCTTTTGGAGTACCTCCAAGAGAGCTTCATGGAGATGTCCCTGGAGGATTTCCGCTCCATCCCCAGACACGTTAACAGACTTTTCCAGTAGCTGTACTGGCCGCGAATGCATCCCAAGTCCTCAGGGCAAATTAATCATTAAAAAACGCTTGCTTTTAAACCATGTTTTATATTTTAAAAGGTAAACTCACCTGAGGTCCCTTCCATGGGGTCATGGTCTTGGCTACTGGCTTGGGAGGCTTGGGAGGGTACTTCAGTCAGGCTGAGAAAAAGATCCTGGCTGTTGGGGAGAACGGAGTGCTGGGTGCTCTCTGCAAGCTCGTCCTCCTCCTCCTCCTCCTCCTCTTCCCCATCCGCAGAATCCTCAGGTGTAGCTGATGAGACTATCCCCGACCCGGAATCCACGGTCACAGGTGGGGTAGTGGTGGCGGCCCCCCCTAGAATTGCATGCAGCTCGGCGTAGAAGCGGCATGTCCGCGGCTCTGACCCGGAGCGACCGTTTGCCTCCTTTGTTTTTTGATAGGCTTGTCTGAGCTCCTTGACTTTCACGCGGCACTGATCTGAGTCCCTGTTGTGGCCTCTCTCCATCATGCCCTTGGAGATTTTTTCAAAAGTTTTGGCATTTCGTCTTTTCGAACGAAGTTCTGCTAGCACTGAATCCTCTCCCCATATAGCGATCAGATCCAGTACCTCCCGTGCGGTCCATGCTGGTGCTCTTTTTCGATTATCAGCCTGCATGGTTACCTGTGCTGATGAGCTGAGGTATCTGTGGTATCTGTGGTCACCTGTGCTCTCCACGCTGGGCAAACAGGAAATGAAATTCAAATTTTCCTGGGGCTTTTCCTGTCTACCTGGCCAGTGCATGCGAGTTCAGATTGCTGTCCAGAGCGATCACAATGGTGCACTCTGGGACAGCTCCCGGAGGCCAATACCATCGAATTGCGGCCACACTAACCCTAATTCGAATTGACAAAATCAATTTTGGCGCTACTCCGCTCGTCGGGGTGGAGTACAGAAATCGATTTTAAGAGCCCTTTATTTCGAAATAAATGGCTCCGCTGTGTGGACGGGTGCAGGGTTAATTCGATTTAACACTGCTAAATCCGAATTAAAGTCATAGTGTAGACCAGGCCAAAGTGATCACCTTTCAGTTCCTGCAGGAACTGCTTTCTTGGAGTCTGGATTCAAACATAAAATCTCCCCAAAGCCCAGAGAGCAAGTTTACGGTCTTTATTTCCAGGCATCACGCCTCCTTATCCCAGCTACTGTCCCTACTACATTCCAAAGCAATGCCCTCCAAGAATGACATCAGAAGAGAGGCATGGGGAACAAGTTGTTACAGAAACCAGAATGCTTGGGTCTTGTGTGGGGAGGGACCCCATCTGATTCCAATTATCTAGCTGGAGCTCTGGATACCTGCACTTGGTCCAAGCTGATGATGTGTCTGCAACATCACTCAGCTTTATTTTTAAAAGTGCTGGCTGTTTTTAAATTAACCCTTACCCAACTGGTATTTAATCCTATCCAAGCTACTGCACGAATTTGTCCAGATACAGGAACCTGTATTCCCTACCGATTGCATAGGATAGCACAACAGTTTATATACATCCAAATAGTCTTCACTCTGTACTTTCCTTAAAAGCCTTTTTGGTGTCACATGATAGTACAGGGTTAATATACTGCATTTGTAAATAATGTATACATAAAAATGCAGGATAGATTAAATTCAGTTCTTTCCCACTTTTTCATTCACTTTAAAGTCATAAGAACATAAGAATGGCCATACTGGGTCAGACCAATGGTCCATCTAGCCCAGTATCCTGTCTGTGACAGTGGCGAATGCCAGAACTTCAGAGTAGTGTACAGAACAGGGCAGTTAGAGTAATCCACCCAGCTTCCCTCCTGGCTTCTGTCACTGAAGTTTATGGTTGTCCTGAGCATGTGGTCACTTTTGGCTTTTATATTTATGGTGGATGGTAGTCTGGCTGTGGAGATAGCCACTTGGAAAAAGTCAGGCCAGATAGCTGGGATTTGGTAATGAGCTATAGGACCTGTCACAACTCCAAACTCAGCCCAAATCAGTGGTGACATCAAATCATTTAGCATTTCATGGCTGCTCAGTGGCCTGTTTAAAATTAGTTGGTGGTCTCCGTTCTTCTCCTAGTGGAGAGCTGTCCACATCACAGCTGGCTGCCTTATTGGCAGTTTCATCAAAGAGCTCAAAAAGTGAATGAAGACAGGAGGGAACTATTGTCTTGTCCTTAGGGGAGTTCTGTCCAGATCAAGTTTTCAAACCTGCTTCACCCCTGAAGTGTAGGGTCATGCTCCATGGTTGCTCCCTGTACTATACATTTTGGTGGATAAATAGAGGCTTTCAGAGCTGCTAGTTGGGTACTTTATGTTTTCAAGCTATTCACTGAAAATTCATTGAATTTTTTTACTCCGTATGTGCTCCCCTAGTTTGCATCAGTGGTTGACAGTTTAACAGCTCATCAGGAACACTGGAAAGTCATGTGACACAGAAGCAAACTCACCATGGCTGTGAGTCAGTCAGTGGGGAAAAACTCAGCTAGGCTCAAAATTACATGGTTGAAAACAACCTGATGATTTAGGTGAGTAAAAATAACACTAACCCTGTGTTTCTGAAACTTAATTTTGTGAGCAAGGTTTGCTTGTGTTCCACACACATAACGGAATTTGTGGCATTCACACAGAAGAAAGTATAAGACTCACACATCATAGGCTCACAGCAGTTCAGAAGGATGGCTACCACACCTACCAAACATAGATGCATACAAAGTTCAGATGAAACAGTTTAGTGTTCCTCATGATGGACACAGGTGTCTGCAGCAAACATTTCAGAGTGGTGTGTCAGAGTTTAGGACATATTGGTGATGGAAAAAATAACTGGGACCAAATGGTACAAATATGTCAATTTTCTTCTGATTTATAGCCTTTCATAATATGCACTGAAAATTGAAATTCATTAGTGGCTTAACCAAGACACATCAGCTATACTGGATTTTCAAAAGTTCAGCAGCAAAGAGCTGATTACCACAAATCCATGTGCAAATGACCAATTAGACACCTAACTCACCATTTGTGTGCATAACTGTGATAGTGGCAGGAACAAACTAGACAAGCACATTTTTGTGCACAGTCCATGATAGCTATCTTTCAATGCTGATCTGTTCTCAGTAATATGATGAAGACTTGTCTTTCTGTGTATGGTAGAGAAGCTTATGGATATGGAAATGATAGACATCCAATTTCAATTCTGGTCAGAATGAAGGAAAAGAAGAACTTAACATGTTTAAGTTTAAAGAGCAGTTCTGCTCTGAAAAGCGACTCATTAAAAGTACCAGTATGGGGTTCCAGGTTTACTGTCTCTCAATAATTTCCATATCAAATGTTCTCAGTTTGCAATAAAATACATTTCCTTTTCTAATTGCCAACCCTACAAACTCACCCTGGGATCTGAGAACCAAACAGTTTCTTTTCTTCTTATATATCATCACCAGTAATAAAGATTTTGGAGGCCAAATGATATTTATGTAACCCCATTATCTTTAGATTATACCTTCACAGACAACTGTGCAATCTCTGTTTGCCTTCTTTGGGGCTGCACCGGGGTAACTGTTTATATCTATCACTAGAATTTAGTAGCCAGTTTTGTTGATGATGCACAGATGGAACAGAATCCAGCTCACTCCTTCTTAGCTATGTTGGCTCTGCAGGGCTAACTAAAGGTACTAAAAATGTACGTTTGACACTAGAATCAGCAGATGTGACTCTGAATTGACACACAAGGAGCAGATCCAGTGAGAAAAGAAGTACCATTTTCATGCAGATGTTTTTCAGAATAAAGTCAAGTGTGTAATTTGAGGATTCTTCACACGCCACAGGAAGGGTAGTGTATCAGTTGTTGGGGTACCCAGGACTGTGATTCACTTTGTTACCCCTCTATCTCCAATGAGAGTGAGTCTTTCTTGTGGTATCTGGGTGTCAACTCCCTCACACTGCCAATGCTTTGGCCACTCAAGCACCCTCCTCTGGGCTTATGCCAGCCCTTTCTTTGCCAGAGAGGTTAACACTAGGTGCATGCCAATTCTTGAGTCCCTTTGAATAGTTCCCCTGTGATATGCAGCCCCTGACATTTGCTTCTCACAGAACATCTACACCCAAACGTGCAGCATACCCCAGTTTACCAGTTTTACCTTAAATCCCCACTCCTGTAAACCACACAGCACTTGTGAGCACTTAAATAAACCTTCTTTTGTTTAATTTTAAGAAAGAATAAAAATTAATGAAACAAGTGGTTACAATACAAATCAAAAACATAAAACATGAACTTAGGTCTACACTTATCAATAGTTATCTTTCCTGTCTAATAAAGTAGATTCCCCCCCCCCCCACTCCCCAAAGTTCAATCTGTTGCAGAGCTGGCTGGTTTCTCTAGACTAGAACAAGGAGCCAAATGTTCAGGAAAGCACCCCGTTCAACTGGGGGTTTCCTCAGTGAATGCATCCAGAGTGCCTTTCCCTATGTTCTGTTATACTGAAAACAGTTTTTTGTGTCTATTCACAGACAGGGAGAACCCCTGTCTTGTTGTAGAGTTTCTTTCCTACCTTTAAGTGGTTGGGATTGTTTCACATTTTCTCTGATGGTTTTCCCTTAGCTGTGACAAGAGTAGACAATAGAATCTTGCATTACCTCTCCAGCTGATTTGGGAGAGGTGACAATGGACTTTTGCTTGAATGGGTCATCACAGAGGCACCTACTAGTGCAGGGATGGGCAAACTTTTTGGCCCAAGGGCCACATCGGGGTTGTGAAGCAGTATGGAGGGCCGGGTAGGGAAGGCTGTGCCGCCCCCAAACAGCCTGCCTCCAGCCCCCTATCTGCCCCTCCCACTTCCCACCCCCTGATTGTCCCCCTCAGAACCTCCAACCCATCCAACCCCCCCTGCTCCCTGTCCCCTGACTGCCCCCTCCCGGGACCCCCTGCCCCTAACCTCCCCCCGGGACCCCCCCCATCCAACCCCTCCCCCAGCCCCTTTCGGAATGTGGCCCTGCGAACATGGGTGGAGGACTCATGAGGACCAGGGGCAGCCGCACAGCTGGAGAGAAGCAGCAGGTTCCCCTTCAAAGCGCCACTTCTCTCCGGCCACCTGTGCGGCCGCCCGGTGCTCCTCCTGAGTCCTCTGCCCACGTTCCCCGCACTCCCGTCACCCGCACTGCCCGCCTGCTCCCCTACCCGCGCAGTGCAGCCCCTTCCCCCCCACAGGGGGCGCCAGTGCTGAGCTGCCCGAGTGCCTGGCCCTGGGTCCCCCTGTTGTTGGGGGGCCCGTGCCGGGGCACCCTGTGTTCACTGTTAAATCTGCCTCTGAGCCGCGCCATCCCACCAGAGCCAGCCATGCCGCCGCACTGCTGGCATGGTGAGCTGAGGCTGTGGGGGAGGGGGGACAGCAGGGGAGGGGCTGGGGCCAGCCGGGAGCTCAGGGGCCGGGCAGGATGGCCCCGCGGGCCGGATGTGGCCTGCGGGCCATAGTTTGCCCACCTCTGTACTACTGACTAATTTCTACTCCAAGTCCATAAAACATGCTTTTAATATAAATACATTATTCCTTAAATATTATCCATACATAAATCTCACAATGATTATGAGTCTTGAAAAGTTCTGAGCTTTCTATAAATACCATATGTGTTACTCTTTATGGATAAGTATCTTGTAAGATGTGTTTGGTATAGTAAGTATGCCAGGTCTTAGCTGAGAGCTGTGTGCAAGGAACAGGGAACCCTTTGCCAAGGGGTCTCTGTTTCACAGATAGTCTTGCAGGGTGAGCTCTCTGGAAACTATCCTTTCAGTGTAGACAAACGGAGTGCCACCCACTTTACAGTGAAAGGTTCTTCGGGATGAGACTCTTAAGACTCAGGTCCTGTCTGCTGTGTGTGGATATTAAAGATCCCACAGCTCTTTTTATAAGAGTAGAAGTTTGCCCAGGTGTTTTTGCCTAAATTGTCTTCTTTCTTTGCTGTTGTGCGTTATACTATTGTCTCATACCTTCCACACCAGAGATGTCTGCATTTCAGTGGTACTGGATGTTCACAGCCCAATATTTCAGACCTGAGTTCCTAAACTTAGGTTTCAGTTGGATCTGTGAATGCTCAAGCCCTGAAAATCAGGCCTCTCACTTAGGTACTTCCCTATGGATTTAGGTGCCAAACCTTAGGCTTCGACCTCTGAAAATGTTTGTCATAGTCTGTAAAGCACTGTGGAAACCTTTGAGATGAAATGCATTATAAACACGATAGTATTGTTATTAGATTCAGTATCTTTGCTTTTTTTTCTAAAGAAAGTTAATATCATCCATTTAGTCCTTATGTGTACACAGCTTCCATTGAAGTCACAGCAGTTTTGCGTTTAAAAAGTCTAGCAGATCAGTTGTTATTTTTACTTAGTTTAATATATACTGGTATATTAGAAGGCCTATCTCATGTATGTATGGCTAAAGTATATATTTTCAAGCTAAATTAAGAGGAACAATAGTCATATGGTTAAGGCCCTGGACTGGAGACTTGAGAAATCTGGGTTTGGTTCCCAACTATGCCAAAATTTCTGTATGACTTCAGGCAAGTCACTTAATCTTGCTCAGTTTTACATTGGCAAAATGGTGTTAATCCTTCTTTCTCCTACCCTTTGTCTGTCTTGTCCATTTAGTTTTGAAGACCGTTGAGGCAGAGCGGTCTCTTGCAGTATGTATGTACTGTGCCTAGCACAATGGGGCTTTGATCTCAGCTGGGGCTCTAGCTGCTATTATACTATTAATAATATACATTTATTTTTAAATCGCTACTAAATCCTAATACTTGCTGTGGAAGTATATAGTACACTTTGCCCAGACATTTATATTCAGCATATGAAAATACACTTTTCATACATATTCTTAAATACACACTTTAAATGTATGTATTTTCAAATATTTAATGTGTGTGTATATATATAGTCATAGGTATAGCTATATATATAAGTGTTGGGGTATGTAAGGGTTAAGTAAAAACCTGGCTAACCCCTTTAGGGCGGAAGACACAGGCAGGCAATATCTCTTCGCTTGATAGATAAAGATGCCACCCTTTTCCCTCCCCTTCTGCTTGTTAAGGATAGATAAGTGTTGCAGCTGCATAAGGAATGTGGTTGTCTGAGGGATACCCTTTAAGAGAAGAAGTGTTATCTCCCCCCTCCCTTCCTTTCCCAGCTACATAAACGAGCTCGGGGTCATGGCCCCTTCCTCCCTCCTCTGTGAACTGCTGATTAAGGGAACTTGTGGCTACAATTACTGCAAAGAAATGTATCTTCAAGGTAAAAATGTCTGTATAATATGCTTAATGCTGTAAACAGTAAACAGGGGCGGGTATAATTATATTCAGTATATAGCTATTAATATTCATTATATGGGCGTTTATATTACTAAATAAGAGTTTTGGGGGTGTTGTAGTAAATGTGGGTATTTACATATTAACTTAGATAAAAGAGCGTGATGTGATTAACTCAGTGCTTACTCGACAGTTGGGCCAAGGGGAACAAGTACTGTAATAAAGAAGCCCATTTACTCAATCCGTCTCTGGGTCCCCCTGCTCATTCTTCTCATCTCTAACAATAAGATGCCAACAGTGTGGCAAAATTAGGACCAATTTTGAAGCTGCTATGAGATGGTCAATAACCCCTATGCCATCCTTGAGCTTTTCTGTCTCTAAGAGCATCAATAATTCTCCATGAATAGCAAATATTTAAGAACATCAAAAGCGTATAAATGCTATAAAAGGCCATATATTTGTCCAGAATATCTCAGCAGAATTTTTCCAATCTCATCACCTCCACCACTAACCATACCTTCCACCACCAGACTTTCTCTGTAGTGGAAGAGTGTTTTCATATTGTGATTTATAGCATACTGACTCTAACTACCAGGAGGAAGTCATTAATAATGACTTCTTAATGATCCAGAAAAGCTGGTTTGGATTATCTCACCAGAGACTGATGGAGAAACCTCTGATTGAAAAGATACTTTTCCAACTAGTCCAGTCTTCTTCACCTGTCCATTGTCTATACTTAACATTCTGGAAGAAGGCAATTGTGGAAGTTTATGTAAAACAGTTGATGTGACTGATTCTATATGGGGGATTATACAGCTGAGATAAAATCTGAAAATATCATTTTGTTAGGTTGCAGGCCACAATGCCACATTTCATACTTTATTCAAAACATGAGCTCAATTGTCCTGAGAGAATTCATCTTGGAAGGTTCTTTCCCACATCATATGGTTGTTTTGCCTCATTTGCCAGTCAGGGGCGGCTCCAGGCACCAGTGCAGCAAATGTGTGCCTGGGGCGGCAAACCACGGGGGGCAGCCTATCGATTGCTGTGAAGGCGGCAATCAGGCTGCGTTTGGCGGCATGCCTGCGGGAGGTCCGCCGGTCCCACGTTCCAGTGGCAATTTGGCAGCGGGGACACTGACACGTCACCGGCGGACCTCCTGCAGGCATGCCACCGAATCTGCGTGACCAGCGGACCGCTCGCAGGCATACCGCCGAAAGCCACCTGACTGCCATGGCATGGCCAATGAGCTGGAGACCCTGGGGTTTAGCCATTCCTGATTGCAGGACAACCCACACCTGGGTTGTATCAGGTGCTCCCAGGGTAAAAGGCAGCAGGAAGGTGCAGAGGAGGGGTGGGTGAGAGAAGCTCAGGAGATACTAACAGAAGGAAGTAAGGCCAGAGGGCTGAGCTCTCTAGCTAGAAAGGATTGGTGGTTTCAGGTGGGGCAGACTGACAGAGAAGAGCTCTGGGTGTGGCTGAAGAACTGGAGCTAGGTATGAACTGGTGAGCTATGATTTTGGACTTTATGTTGAGGACTGTTTGGATTATTTTGTGATTAAGGACTCTGAGGACTGTGTGAACTTTACTTGATATTAAACCAGCCCCCAAAAGAGGTGCTGTGAGCCACAACAGGGACTTCTGGAGTGCTCAAGGGGCTGGCAAGAGAGGGCTAATAGGGGTAGGGTGCCTGTAAAATGACCCCTGACCATGAGGGGGTGCTCTGTAAGTGGCCACACTGTGACAGGGTGACAGAGTTGCTATGCTGGCTTTTACACCACAGTAGGGGAATTCTCAGCTGCTTGGTTAAGGGAGCTTCATGGCCACATTGCACTGGCAAAATAGTACACAGGGGCTGTATTGGGGATGAGATATGGCCTCTCACCTATGGACCACTTCATCCAAAGCAGCATAGAAAGGCTGAATAGTAAAGGACCAAAACAGACATCAGAAGAAACTGGGCTGGGTGCAAGATTGGAATTGCAGTGTGTGCAGTGACATACTGTGCCTAATTGGAAAGATAGGACTGAAATCAAGCAAGTGCAGTGTGACGGGTTGGGTCACAGAAACCCCCTTGGGACTGTCACCTGATGTTCTGAGACTACCTCTGAGCCTGTTTTCCCTGCCAGCTTGGGATTTCAGAACCTTGTCTTGTTGAGCCAGACACACTAGCCTGCTGCAAACACAGACCCAGGGCTGAACCACGTCCCCCAAAAGCTGCAGACTTAACTGAAAACAGCTTAAGAAGTGCTCCTGTCTCTAGCATCCAGACACCCAGCTCCCAATGGGATCCAAACCCGAAATAAATCTGTTTTACTCTGTATAAAGCTTATACAGGGTAAACTCATAAATTGTCCGCCCTCTATAACACTGATAGAGAGAAATGCACCGCTGTTTGCTCCCCCACATATTAATTATTTGCTCTAGCTTAATTAATAAGCAAAAGGTGATTTTATTAAGTATAAAAAGTAGGATTTAAGTGGTTCCAAGTAATAACAGACAGAACAAAGTAAATTACCAAGCAAAATAAAATGAAAACACGCAAGTCTAAGCCTAAACAGTAAGAAACTGATTACAGATGAAACGTCACCTTCAGAGATGTTCCAATAAGCTTCTTTCACAGACTAGACTCCTTTCTAGTCTGGGCACAATCCTTTCCCCTGGTACAGTCCTTGTTCCAGCTCAGGTGGTAACTAGGGGCTTTCTCATGACTGCAGCCTCCTTTGTTCTGTTCCATCCCCTTTATAGCTTTGGCACAAGGTGGGAATCTTTTGTCTCTCTGGGTCCCCACCCCTCCTTCTTAATGGAAAAGCACCAGGTTTAAGATGGATTCCAGTACCAAGTGACATGGTCACATGTCCTGGGAGACCCCAAGCCTTCATTCTTCCTGGCCTGACTGACAGGAAGGCTTGCAAAACAGAGCCATCTACAGTCAGTTGTCTTAGTTGATGGGAGCCATCAAGATTCTAAACCACCATTAATGGCCCACACTTTGCATAACTACAATAGGACCTCAGAGTTATATTTTATATTCCTAGTTTCAGATACAAGAATAATACATTCATACAAATAGCATGAACACACTCAATAGGTTATAAGCTTTGCAATGATACCTTACAAGAGACCTTTTGCATGAAGCATATTCCAGTTACATTATATTCACACTCATTAGCATATTTTCATAAAGTCACATGCAGCTCCTGTCACACCAACCGATTCCAAAAGCTACCATTTGACTTTACGATCAATGGTATGAAATGCATCTGGAGAACTTTTCCTTAAAACCATAAACTAATTTAGTGCTTTTGAAAGTGCCTTGGTGGTGGCCTCTGAGTAAACAGTTTTCTGCTAGTCCACAAATCAGGCACAGTACGTGTTACAGCAGTGCAGGCTTCCTTATACAGTGCTATCAATATGCCTTAACCCTGTGCTGGAGACGCCACCAGTTGGTCAGAGAAGAGTTCAGTCTCCGTGGCCGGTTAGTCCATAGCCTCTCTGCAGAGCAGCAGTTATTGCCAGTTCAATTAATATTTCTAAATCAACTCACTCTCATGCAGAGACTAAGCATGGAAAACATCCGCTCCAAAGGGGAAACATTTCAGACATTAGGACCTACTGGAATATGGGATGAGAATGGAAATAGTCACAACCACTTCCCCCCACTGTAATGTTGCCAAACTGGCTACTGTCAGATTAAATGGCCAAAACTTGCTTGCCTTTATCTGTATTGGGGGGGAGGGAAGGGGGTTTAAAATTCACCCCTGTGCTGCAGGGTCCAACATAAGGTCTATGTACCACCTACGTCTCACATATGATTTGGGGGACTCAAATGGTGCTTGGGCCTGGTGCTGGACTCTGCATAGGGGCGAATTTCACCTGAGGAATAATAATTGCACTTAGATCAGTGGGACCATTTGCCTGAGTACTGTGAGCAGGATTTGTTCCAAAAGTAAGGTGTGTAGCAAGACATTTGAAACATGTCTCTTGAAATATATTTACCCTGTTTGATCTTATTTTGGCTTGAAATTAGCCAGCGATGTAACATTTTAAATATGAGCCACTCATATAAAATATATAGGTCTTTATTTGCCCTGTGGGTATGTAACTGCACAAGGGTGGGGGATGATGTGAGGGTAAACACAAGTCCGATACTCCAAGCAGAGATGGCAAAACGACAGGTGACTTAAGTGATGAGATTTTGCAAAACTAGAGTTTTGTGTTTGCAAAACACATGAGGGTGTCAGACACTGTACAGGTCTCATTTTTATCTAGACCCCCCAAAGCTTGGGGAGTGAGGCGGGTAATGACTCTTGTTGGCTTCCATCCATCCAGGTGCCTGTCACAGTATCTGGATGCCTATCACCACAGTATCTGAGTGCCTCCCAGAAGTTAAAAAATGACGGCAATAACATTTTGGCACACAATGGTGTTTTGATCCGTCTCTAACTCGGAGCTATGTGATTCAGTGACAAGGCAGATAATCATGTGATAAATGGCTCATCCTTGTATGCTGATTATTGGTGACTGCTCCCCTGACTCATTACATTGTCCTTCCACACATCAGCACTCTTATTCCTTTCTCCAGGCTTGTGACTCCACTATTGGAAACCCACTTCTTTAGGATCCATTTACTCTTTGGCTAGCCCTGCTGCTTCCAGGGCCAGGCTGTCATCTGACACCGGGGAAAGTTGTGGCGTCTTCTGTGCTCTGCAAAAAGCTGCTATTTGGTGCTGAATGCAAGGAAACAATGCCTTGTGATTCTTTACGGATACGCATTGTAAGCTGCTCTCGTGGCTGGGGTGGGAAAAATAAATATTGTGCCTTAGCTAAGATCTATCAAAGTACAATAGCTGAGAAGTTCCCATAGCCACCCTGGCTAGGTGATTGTCTAGGCTGACTCCTGCTGGGACTGCTGTTGCTCCTACACCTCAGAAGACTGACTTCTGATGTGACCGATATGGAAAGACTGGAGAGCAAGTGTTTCTTCATCATTCTCCATTCTGGGGGAGGATGGGCAGCAATGACCTCTGCCCTCCACTCCACCACAGTGCACAGCCCACTTCCTTCAGAGACTGCTACTGGGGAAGGCGGGGCGGGGGGGGGGGGGGCTGTTCTCTTCTTACAGGCTAAGGCCAGAGCTGGTACACCATTCTCTGGACTAGAACAACAATCTTTAATAGTACCTTGCACGTACATAAGTGCTTTTCCTCTAAGGATCTCCAAGTGCTTTAGAGACAGTAATGAATGAAGCCTCACAACACCCCTGTGAGACAGAGAAGTTGTATTATCCCTCAGCTGAGGCTCCAAGGTGTGGTGACTTGTACTGAATTGTGAGCTTGGACTAAGTTATTGACATGGCAAGCTATGCAAATGTGAAAAGAGAGGGGGAATGCTCAGGTATATGTCAAAGATAGATACAATCTGCCCAGGATAGGCTTTATGGGGTGCTTGGTTGGCGACTTATCCCCTATGTCCATTTATTACTGTCATCCAGGCCTGATTTGGAAGCAGGTTCTACATAGCGTGATGCTTTCTCACAGTCAGTTGGTAAAGCTAAAATAGCAGCAGCAGCCATTACACCCAGTGCCATGCTTTAACCACTAGACTCCTGCTTCCCAAACCTAATCAGAAATCTTTCTACTGGGGGCGGGGAGGAACTGCAGCTCCATGCTGAGCATAAAATCAGTCCCGGTTATCAAATAAAATTGTGCTCTGCTGCCGTCTGGTGGCTGATGCAGGTACCAGGAAATGATACAATTCTTGACTTACGGTATAAATAAAGTGAGGCTGCCCAGGAGGTTTCAATATCCATCTTCTGATACTGGGGCTGCCCTTGTTTTGAACACAGGCTTCTTCTCCATTCCTACCACCTGATCAGGAAGGGGAGCAGTCCTGGCTGTGTGGGGTGCAGTGGGCCATTCTTGAGCTGCACCAGTATTGTGGCCCCTAGGTCGGGCTGCCTTGCTGCTGCTAATAGTGTTAGGGGCTCATATGAAATCTGCAATGACTGAGAACTAGGGATAGTACAGAGAGGATTCAGGCTGCTCTTTTTTTTTTTAAACCTGTAGAGGCTGGAAAAAACTGTATCAAAAATACAGTCTCTTGAGGCAGCCCTTTCTTCCACATGAACTTCCCCTCAGCTGTGTAGGTATAATACTTCATCCAGCCTCATGCAGCCTGGTATAGTCCCGTGAAGCCTGATCCAGCAAGATTCAATTTCCTACAGCTTGACCTAGTCTAATATTCATAGATTCTAGGACTGGAAGGGACCTCGAGAGGTCATCGAGTCCAGTCCCCTGCCCTCATGGCAGGACCAAATACTGTCTAGACCATCCCTGATAGACATTTATCTAACCTACTCTTAAATATCTCCAGAGATGGAGATTCCACAACCTCCCTAGGCAATTTATTCCAGTGTTTAACCACCCTGACAGTTAGGAACTTTTTCCTAATGTCCAACCTAGACCTCCCTTGCTGCAGTTTAAGCCCATTGCTTCTTGTTCTATCCTTAGAGGATAAGGTGAACAAGTTTTCTCCCTCCTCCTTATGACACCCTTTTAGATACCTGAAAACTGCTATCATGTCCCCTCTCAGTCTTCTCTTTTCCAAACTAAACAAACCCAATTCTTTCAGCCTTCCTTCATAGGTCATGTTCTCAAGACCTTTAATCATTCTTGTTGCTCTTCTCTGGACCCTCTCCAATTTCTCCACATCTTTCTTGAAATGCGGTGCCCAGAACTGGACACAATACTCCAGTTGAGGTCTAACCAGCGCAGAATAGAGCGGAAGAATGACTTCTCGTGTCTTGCTCACAACACACCTGTTAATACATCCCAGAATCATGTTTGCTTTTTTTGCAACAGCATCACACTGTTGACTCATATTTAGCTTGTGGTCCACTATAACCCCTAGATCCCTTTCTGCCGTACTCCTTCCTAGACAATCTCTTCCCATTCTGTATGTGTGAAACTGATTTTTCCTTCCTAAGTGGAGCACTTTGCATTTGTCTTTGTTAAACTTCATCCTGTTTACCTGAGACCATTTCTCCAATTTGTCCAGATCATTTTGAATTATGACCCTGTCCTCCAAAGCAGTTGCAATCCCTCCCAGTTTGGTATCATCTGCAAACTTAATAAGCGTACTTTCTATGCCAATATCTAAGTCGTTAATGAAGATATTGAACAGAGCCGGTCCCAAAACGGACCCCTGTGGAACCCCACTCATTATGCCTTTCCAGCAGAATTGGGAACCATTAATAACAACTCTCTGAGTACGGTTATCCAGCCAGTTATGCACCCACCTTATAGTATCCCCATCTAAATTGTATTTGCCTAGTTTATCGATAAGAATATGATGCGAGACCGTATCAAATGCCTTACTAAAGTCTAGGTATACCACATCCACAGCTTCTCCCTTATCCACAAGACTCGTTATCCTATCAAAGAAAGCTATCAGATTGGTCTGACACGATTTGTTCTTTACAAATCCATGCTGGCTATTCCCTATCACCTTACCACCTTCCAAGTGTTTGCAGATGATTTCCTTAATTACTTGCTCCATTATCTTCCCTGGCACAGAAGTTAAACTAACTGGTCTGTAGTTTCCTGGGTTGTTTTTATTTCCCTTCTTATAGATGGGCACTATATTTGCCCTTTTCCAGTCTTCTGGAATCTCTCCCGTCTCCCACGATTTTCCAAAGATAATAGCTAGAGGCTCAGATACCTCCTCTATTAGCTCCTTGAGTATTCTAGGATGCATTTCATCAGGCCCTGGTGACTTGCAGGCATCTAACTTTTCTAAGTGATTTTTATCTTGTTCTTTTTTTATTTTATCTGCTAAACCTACCCCCTTCCCATTAGCATTCACTATGTTAGGCATTCCTTCAGACTTCTCGGTGAAGACCGAAACAAAGAAGTCATTAAGCATCTCTGCCATTTCCAAGTTTCCTGTTACTGTTTCTCCCTCTTCACTGAGCAGTGGGCCTACCCTGTCTTTGGTCTTCCTCTTGCTTCTAATGTATTGATAAAAAGTCTTCTTGTTTCCCTTTATTCCTGTAGCTAGTTTGAGCTCACTTTGTGCCTTTGCCTTTCTAATCTTGCCCCTGCATTCCTGTGTTGTTTGCCTATATTCATCCTTTGTAATCTGTCTTAGTTTCCATTTTTTATATGACTCCTTTTTATTTTTTAGATCATGCAAGATCTCGTGGTTAAGCCAAGGTGGTCTTTTGCCACATTTTCTATCTTTCCTAACCAACGGAATAGCTTGCTTTTGGGCCCTTAATAGTGTCCCTTTGAAAAAGACGATCCTGAGCAAGTTCAAATCTAGGCCATTGGGTAGCCCGCTGGGCCTCCACGACCTTCCCCTCTACCCGCGCCAGCTGTTCATAGGCAAACCGGAGCGTAGGGTCCTCCCTTTGGTCTCGGCTAAAGTCCATAATGTCTACCGGGGGGCCCCCCGTCTCCCGGCCGTCCTGTCCGGGTGAAAGGGATGGGTCAACGCCGGGGTCGGGACACAGCCCGGGGCCTGGGTCCGTCGCAGAGGAGGCTCCCTCGAACGCCTCTTCCGGAGATAGGGACCGGAGCACCTCGACGAAGTCTGGCCAGTCCCGGCCCAGGATGATTGGGTAGGCAAGGGATGGGGCCACAGCCACGTTCATTAACTGAGTTGCCCCGTTTACCGTGAGAGGGACCTGAACCGTGGGATACGGTTTCACATCTCCATGTATGCACTGTATCCGTACCTCCCCGATGATCTGCTCGGTATCCGGGAGGAGGGACTGGCGGACGAGAGTCTGCCCACAGCCCGAATCAATTAGACCCACAACGGGTGTCCCGGCGATGCCCATGGGGGCCGTCAATTTGGCCGCGGACGGCGGGCGGGCCCGGCGCTCCCCAGTGTACACCCGGCCAAAATCGCATTCCATCGCCGTACAGTCTCGTTGCAGGTGACCGTACTTGCCACACCGAAACCAAGGTCCTACCTCTGTGCGCCCTGGCCGTGCAGGGTCACCCGGGTGGCCGCGGGGTTGGCCGGGGCCCGATGGACGGGTCAAGTGTCCGGACGGCGCGGGTTGTGGAGCCTCGGGCCGTCGGGAAAAAGTAGTGCCGCTGCCGTTTGGTCGTCGGGCTCGAGTTGGCACGTCGACTTTGGGGGTGAACCCCCTTTCCGGCTTCTGAGCGCCGGGTCCCGAACTTGGGGGTCGGGCTGTCGGTCCTATTGGGGCCTCGGCCTCTAGAAAGTTCTCCATAAGTGTGACAGCTGCACTTAGAGTTTGAGGTCGGTGCCGCAACACCCACGCCCTCCCTGGAGTCGGGAGGATATGCACGAATTGCTCGAGGATGATCTGTTCTGTCACCTCAGCCACAGTTCGATGCTCGGGTTGTAGCCATCGGCACGCTGCATCCTTTAATTCCTGGGCCACGGCCCGGGGCCGGGCACCCGGGGAGTAAAGCTTTCCCCGAAACCGTCGCTGAAAGGTCTCTGGGGTGATGTCGAAGGCATCCAGGATAGCCGCTTTCACGCTGGCGTAAACACGGGCCTCATCGTCAGGTAGCCCCCGGTAAGCCTTCTGGGCCGGCCCCATTAGATAGGGGGCAAGCAGGGTTGCCCATTGGTCCGGAGACCAACCAGCTACTGCAGCAACCCGCTCGAAGGTCACCAGATAAGCCTCTGGGTCATCCTCAGGCCCCATCTTGGCCAGACGGATTGGCGGAGCAGGGGGGTTCGGGGTGATTGCCCCGCCCGGCTGGGCTCCACCGGGGCTCGGCCACAGGGTGGCAAGTTGCTGGAAACATTGGGTCTGTTGTTCGCGGTGCTGGGCCCCCAAGGTTTGAAGCAACTGCTGCTGGTGGGTACCCAGCTGCTGTATGAGTTGTTGCTGCTGCTGCTGCTGCTGCTGCTGAGTCTCAGCCAGCACCTTGATAAGCCTCTCCATCTCCATATTCCGTTTAGGGGCTGTCTCCGCCTCCTTGCTCTAATCCCTTCCGGCAGGGATGGGGGCGCTGCCCACATTCTCCACCACTTGTGATCGATGTCGGTCCACCTACCCGCTAGGGGGCGGTGGGGAGCTACGACGTCACTGGCCGGCCTGCGTCACGCCTCCGCCAGCGGGGAATTAGCAGCGGGAGGGCCGCCAGCCAGAGTCTGTAGCGCGCCCCTCAGGCAGGGGAGCGCCGGCAAAGGTCAATAGCACGCCCCTCAGGCAGGGGAGCGCCGGTACAGGTCAATAGCGCGCCCCTCAGGCAGGGGAGCGCCGGTACAGGTCAATAGCGCGCCCCTCAGGCAGGGGAGCGCCGGCACAGGGCAATAGCGCGCCCCTCAGGCAGGGGAGCGCCGGCACAGGGCAATAGCGCGCCCCTCAGGCAGGGGAGCGCCGGCACAGGGCAATAGCGCGCCCCTCAGGCAGGGGAGCACCGGTACAGGTCCCAGCGTGGCTCGCCCGGGTAGGGGAACGCGGGCCCACCCTACACCACTGCGTTCCAGCCCAGGGCCCTCACCTTGGCAGGACGAGGGTCCCGCCACTGGATCAGCGGGGTCCTTCCGCGATACAGACTCACCACTGTGCAGCTCTGTCCCTGGGCTACTTCCTACCCAATTGCTCGTCCGAATCCCTCTGGTCCTGCCAGTGCGTCGGGGTAGTCCGCTGTTGGCAGCTCCAGCTCCCCGTCAGGCTCAGGCTCCTCCAGCTCCTCCCGGTCCGTGGCTGCTGGCAGCTCCCGCTCCCCCTCCGGCTCCTCCAGTTCCTCTGGGTACTCGGCAGCGGGCAGTCCTGGCAGCCCCAGTCCGTCCTCCAGGTGAGGTTTCCACTGGTCCAGGGCCTCCCCTGGCGTGGCAGCAGGGTCTGAAGGGAGCAGCCCGCAGTCTGCGTCTGCCTCCCTCCCTGGTGCTGCTCTAACTGAGCTAAGGGCCCCGCCCTTTATACTTCCTGTTCCACCCCTCCCCTTCCGGGGGGTGGAGCGAGCTTGGGCTGGCCGCGCCCACTCAGGCTGAGAGAAAGGCCCTTTACCCTCAGGTTCGGAGGGCAGCCACCCTGGCTCCCTACATCCCCCCTTATCTAGCACAACAAAAATACAGTAATAAAAGTGCCATCTTTGGGTACAAAGGGCTGGACAGGAACTTTCAGTTTGGCAACACTTCCCTGTTTCACTTCCTACCCTTAACTGCAGCAGCCCAGCCAGAAGGCAAAGCTAGCAGAAGGATTAATCTCTAGCTGTCTCTGTAACTTCCTATTGCTGTGTGGTGAATGGTTGCTGTAGGGTAGCTGCTCAGAGCTGCTTCACTCATCAATCCAGCAGCACCTTCACAAGGAGAAATTAGAAGCCAGATGTTCTTTCCATGCAAACTCAGGTTTTTGCTACAGTGTAAGTCCAGAGGGTAGTACTGCACCTATTGGTTTAGGACCTGATCTAAGGTCAACAGGAGCCTTTCACCATACAGTATATTTTAATGGTAGACTTACCTCAGTAGGGAACAACAATACATTAAAGTTTACATTTTAAAGCAAACAGAAATACAAAATGCTAAATATGTGCAAAGCAGCTGAATTAATGTTGTGGAGCCACCTTAACTTTTGGAATGACCTCTCTTTTTTAGCTGCTTGATATTTCAACTTAATGTTGTATTAATGCTAATGTATTGCATTTTGTTTCTTTGTTTGTTTGCTTAAAGAAACAAGTGGGAGAGTGGTAGGAAAATCAAAAGGGGTGTGTGGCGGGGGAGATACCTGGAGCTTGTAAAATTTCTAAGCTAAATAATAGGCCCAGATCTAGGGTGACCAGATAGCAACGGTGAAAAAATGGGACAGGGGGTGGGGGGCAATAGGCGCCTATATAAGAAAAAGTCCCAAAAAAACGGGACTATCCCTATAAAAATGGGACATCTGGTCACCCTATCCAGATCAAAGAATTTACAAGATCCTCCACATTCTACAGTGTGGCTTTTAATTCCTTGATTCTAAGCCTCTGCTGAAGGATGCACTGATTTTCCTCCTTCTGGGTTACAAAAAGCCCTTTTTAAATTGTGAATTAAGTGATTCCTGTTTGTATGCACCCATGTTTGGGGTGGAATGCAGTAGCTATTTATAATTCTGTACAGAAGTTTAGGCCAGGAGACGGAAAACTGTGTAGATGTGGAAATGTGGAAGGTATTCAGGGAAGAATGTAATTACCCAATTTGGTCAGGACACCTATTATGAAGGGCATTGCAGGCATTGAAGTACACCCCGCTGGCTGACACCCTGAGAGCCCAGGGCTACCAGGTCCAGATACACGCCCTGATTGTGGGAGCCCTGGGCTCGTGGGACCCCCACAACGAACCAGTACTGAGAGCGTGCGGAGCCAGTCGACGCTACGCCCGGCTCATGAGACAGCTCATGGTGTCCGACACCATCAGGTGGTCCAGAGACATCTACACGGAGCACATCACGGGACATTGTAAATACCACGTTGAGTAATCGAGACCGCCGACCAAGGAAATAACCCACTTCCTTCCCTGATGAACGAAGGGACGCACCCCACCCATGTACTTATTCGCTACACAGATACTGACTTGGACTCTTCATACATTCCATGGGTGGCATACCCGAGCCCACTTATCCACTGACGCTTTAAAAACTCCCGCACCCCAATCTGGGTCGATGCTGGTTATGTGCTATGTATGTATCTCGTGATCCTTGTAACCAATACATGTAATCCCTCAGAACTCAAGCCTGACCCCAGATGCACAGTACCTTCCCTCTTAATTTGTGTATATTTAATTTTAAACATTAACTTTAATAAAATTTTATGAATACTGTATGGTCTTCTATTTTTATTTGGCTGCTGTGAAGGGGTTTATTACAAAGGGGTTAATTCCAACAGGAGCACACAGCCCATATAGGAAAGCAGACAAATACCTCTGATAGCCCCCTACTTAACAATACTCAAAAGACAATGTAGAGAACAATGGCTGTGAAGTCTCTCCCCCAACCCCCAGGGTTGCATAAACCAGTTTGAGAACATGTGATGTGATACAGAGAGATAAAGGAGTTTGGGAGTGGATATTAGGGGACATACTCCCTAGAGGGGATGGCCAGAGAGGGACATGGACTAGGGACCGAGTGGCTACGAAGCAGTTCTGCAGAAAAGGACCCTAGGGCTTACAGTGGACGAGAAGCTGGATATGAGTCGACAGTGTGCCCTTGTTGCCAAGAAGGCGAACGGCATTTTGGGCTGTATAGGTAGGGGCATTGCCAGCAGATCGAGGGACGTGATCGTTCCCCTCTATTCCGCATTGCTGAGGCCTCATCTGGAGTACTGTGTCCAGTTTTGGGCCCCACACTACATGAAGGATGTGGAAAAATTGGAAAGAGTCCAGCGGAGGGCAACAAAAATGATTAGGGGGCTGAAGCACCTGAGTTATGACAAGAGGCTGAGGGAACTGGGATTGTTTAGTCTGCAGAAGAGAAGAATGAGGGGGGAATTTGATAGCTGCTTTCAATTACCTGAAAGAGGGTTCCAAAGAGGATTGATCTAGACTGTTCTCAGTGATATCAGAAGACAGAACAAGGAGTAATGGTCTCAAGTTGCGGTGGTGGAGGTTTAGCTTGGATATTAGGAAAAACTTTTCCACTAGGAGGGTGGTGAAGCACTGGAATGGGTTACCTAGGGAGGTGGTGGAATCTCCTTACTTAGAGGTTTTTAAGGTCAGGCTTGACGAAGCCCTGGCTGGGATGATTTAGTTGGAGATTGGTCCTGCTTTGAGCAGGGGGTTGGACTAGATGACCTCCTGTGGTCCCTTCCAACCCTGATATTCTATGATTCTATGAAATATTTTGGATGTTTCTCTATATTTTCATATATATTGTATTCTGTGTTCTAATTGAAATCAAAGTGTATATTTTGATTACAAATATTTGCACTGTGAAAATGAAAAATAGAATTTTTCAATTCACCTCATACAAGTACTGTAGTGCAATCTCTTTGTTGTAAAAGTGCAACTTACAAATGTAGATTTTTTTGTTACATAACTGCTCTCAGAACCAAAACAATGTATAACTTCAGAGCCTACAAGTCCACTCAGTCCTACTTCTTGTTCAGCCAATTGCTCAGACAAACAAGTTTGTTTACATTTACAGGAGATAATGCTGCTCACTTCTTATTTACAATGTCACCAGAAAGTGAGACCAGGCATGTGATAAATGAAGGGGGAGGGGGATAGGTCTCTTTTATGAACACCCAGACAGCCAATTAGCTATAAAGTCCCTTTTGGTGGCTGTTCTCTGCTTGCTTTACCTGTAAAGGGTTAAAAAGTCCCCCAGGTAAAGAAAAGGGAGTGAGCACCTGACCAAAAGAGCCAATGGGAAGGCTAGAACTTTTTAAAATGGGGAAAAAACTTTCCCTTTGTGTCTGTTGTTCTCCAGAGAGAAGGAACAGAGCAGGACAGGGATGCAGTTATGCTGTAAAAAGCTTTAAAACCAGGTATGAAAAAGCATCAAATCATACCTCAACCCTACTTATCTGAAACCCCAAATATGTGAGTAATCAGGGAATGTCTAGAAAGACGCGATTAGGGTTATTCCTTTTATTTCTTATTGGCTTGTGGACTCCTCTGTGCTAACCCCAGATTCTTTTGTTTTACTTGTAACCTTTAAGATGAACCCCCAAGAAAGCTATTTTGGGTGCTTAATTTTTAGAATTGCTCTTTTAAAATCTAGCAAAAGCCAAAGTTCCAGGTGTATTTTCTTTTTTTTTGTTTTAATAAAATTTACCTTTTTAAAGAATAGGATTGGATTTTTGGTGTCCTAAGAAGTTTGTGCATATGCTGTTTAATTAGCTGGTGGCAACAGCTGTTTTCCTTTGTTTTAATTTCTCAGCTCTTCCCCGGAGTGGGGGTGGGGTGGGGTGAAAGGGCTTGAGGGTACCCCACAGGAAGGAATTCCCAAGTGTGCCTTTCTGGTTCAAAAAGGGGTTTTGCATTTGGGTGGTGGCAGCATTTACCAAGCCAAGGTCAGAGAAAAGCTGTAACCTTGGGAGTTTAATACAAGCTGGGAGTGGCAAGTATTAATTTTTAAAATCCTTGCGGGCCCCCACCTTCTGCACTCGAAGTGCCAGAGTGGGGAATCAGCCTTGACAAGGCATTTTCATGGAACTTTTGTAGCTGGCATTGCAAGATATTTACGTGCCAGATATGCTAAACATTTGTATGTCCCTTCGTGCTTCGGCCACCATTCCAGAGGACATGCTTCCATGCCGATGACGCTCGTTAAAAAAAGAATGCGTCAATTAAATTTGTGACTGAACTCCTTGGGGAGAATTGTATGTCCCCATCTCTGTTTTACCTGCATTCTGCCACGTATTTCATGTTATATCAGTCTTGGATGACGACCCAGCACATGTTGTTCATTTTAAGAACACTTTCACTGCAGATTTGACAAAACGCAAAGAAGGTACCAATGTGAGATTTCTAAAGCTAGCTACAGCACTGGACCCAAGATTTAAGAGTCTGAATTGCCTTCCAAAATCTGATTGTGATGGGGTGTGGAACATGCTTTAATGGCCCACACTTTACATAATTACAATAGGCCCTCAGAGTTGCATTTTATATTTCTAGTTTTAGATACAAGAGTGGTACATTTCTACAAATAGGATGATCACACTCAGTAGATTATGAGCTTTGTAATGATACCTTACAAGAGACCTTTTGCACAAAGCATATCCCATTTGCTTTATAGTCACTTATTATCAAATTTTTTATAAAACTATCCCAGTTACATTATATTCACTTATTATCATGTTTTTATAAAACCATGTAGACTGCACAACGTCACAGAGTGGATTACATCTACCCTGACTAAATTGGCCTTCAACATTGGTTCTCCACTTGTAAGGTAACTCCCTTCTCTTCATGTGCCAATATATATTTATGCCTGTATCTGTAATTTTCACTCCATGCATCTGAAGAAGTGGGTTTTTACCCATGAAAGCTTATGCCCAAATAAATCTGTTAGTCTTTAAAGTGCCACCAGACTCCTCATTGTAAACAAGAAGTGGGAAGTATTATCTCTTGCAAATGTAAACAAACTTGTTTGTCTGAGCGATTGGCTGAACAAGAAGTAGGCCTGAGTGGATTTGCAGGCTCAAAAATTTTACATTGTTTTGTTTTTGAATGCAGGTTTTTTTGTATATAATTCTACATTTGTAAGTTCAACTTTCATAATAACGAGATTGCACTACAGTACTTGTATTAGGTGAATTGAAAAATATTTTTTTTACAGTGCAAATACTTGTAATCAAAAAATAAATATAAAGTGAGCACTGTACACTTTGTATTCTGTGTTGTAATTGAAATCAATATATTAGAAAATGTAGAAAACATCCAAAAATATTTAAATAAATGGTACTCTATTATTGTTATTGCTACCGCCCTAGTTTAGACTGTTTGCGTTGAACCCCTTTTTTCTTGTTGTGCTTTATTCCTACTTGTAAGACCAAATAATATTTTGTTTGGCTGTTTTTCTGTCATTGTATTCACCACTGGTCATAGCTCCCACAGACCTGAAGGGCAGCCCAATCTAGTTGGGTCTGCTGAGTAATCATGCTTAATATGGTTAGTACACAGGGTACCCTGGGACCCAGACTGAAGAGTGGGAGAATTAGGGTTGCCAGGCTTCTGGTTTTCGACCGGAACGCCCAGTCAAAAAGGGATCCTGGTGGCTCTGGTCAGCATCACCGATTGGGCTGTTACAAGTCCTGTTGGCACTCCCTGCCTGCCCTGGCTCAGCGCAGCTCCTGGAAATGACCAGCGTGTCCCTGCAGCCCCTAGATGGCTGGGAACCATGGCCAATGGGAGCTGCAGGGGTGGTACCTGCAGCAGAGCCGCCTGGCCGTGCCTCCACCTACGGGCCAGACATGCCGGCTGCTTCCAGGAGCAGCGCGGAGCCAGGGCAGGCAGGGAGCCCCCCTTACCCCCTGTAACTGTGCCTTTCGTGGGTCACAACTGAGAAAATGAAATTCAGGACAAACTGCTGAGAAATAGGGCAGACACACCCCAAACTGGTAGTTATTTCTCCATAAGATATACCAAACAAGCAACAAAAGTCTCACCACACTGGCTAACAAGAAGTCATAAAAGCAGTTTCCTTAGGTATTCCAGTCCTTGTATCACCCCCAAAAACACTGGATTTAAAGATGAGTGACTCTTTACAATCAGTCTCATCAAATAAAAGGTTTTTCTGATCCCAAAGGACCAACCACACATCCAGGTCAATATATAACTTAGATCTTACCCAAAAATCATGCTGATGCCAATCCTTTATCTAAAATCTAAAGGTTTATTCATAAAAAGAAAGAAAGGTGAGAGTTAAAATTGGTTAAAGGAATCAAATACATACAATAAATGCAAAGTTCTTGGTTGTAGCTGTGATGGAATAAACTGCTGGCTTAATAAGTCTCTGGTTGCTTCCAAATCATTGGAAGGTCCTCAGTCCCTTGGTTAGAATGCTCCCATTAGTACAAGTACATAGTCCAGAGGTTTGAGCAGGAAAGAGGCAAAATTGAGGTGTTTCCAGGGCCTTTTATAGCTTCTGCTATATCTGGAGGGAAGCCCATTGTTTCAAACAAAGCCCTCAGCACAGCCAGTGGAAAATTACAGGTAAAAAATGGGAGTTGGAATCACATGGGCAAGTCACATGTCCATGCATAATTTTGCTTAGTCACAGCAGGAAATCATTACCTATACCCCAGACAGTATTTGGAGGACAGTCTGTTCAGTGTAGATGGACGTCCCCATGGTGCATTGTCAGTTAAGTGTTTTTTTATGAGCCACTTAATTTGAATAGTCCCTACAAGATGTGAAGGCTAAATACCTTGTGGGCGTTACCCCAGGAGCAAACATTTGAAATACAGCTATAGAGCCAATACTCCTAACTTCAAATACAAAAATGATACATGCGTACAAATAGCATAATCATATTAAGAAAATCATAACCATCTTACATGTCACGTTTTGTACAAGATTTATTGCAAATATGTAACAGTGGTTGCAACAATGATCTATATGGTCGTATTTTAATCAGATAATGTCACACCCCCGCTGCGCTGCAGACTGCGAGCTGCCTGAAGTAAGCACTGCCTGGCCGAAGCCCGCACCCCGAACCGCTTGCCCCAGGTCGGAACCCCCTCCCACACCACAACTCCCTCCCAGAGCCCACACCACAGCCCTGAGCCCCCTCCCGGAGCCTGCACCCCGCACCCCCTACCCCAGCCTGGAGCCCCCTCCCACACCCTGAACCCCTCATTTCTGGCCCCACCCCAGAGCCTGCACCCCCAACTAGAGCCCTCACCCCCTCCTGCATCCCAACCCCCTGCCCCAGCCCAGTGAAAGTCAGTGAGGGTGGGGGAGAGAGAGTGATGGAGGGAGGGGGGCTGGGGTGAGTGGCGGTCGGGGTCTCAGAGAAGGGGCGGGGCAGGGGGCGGGGCAAGGGTGTTCGGTTTTGTGCAATTAGAAAGTTGGCATCCCTAGGGAGAATCCACCCTGAGAGGTGAAGGCAGGAGGCCAGTCACTTGGAGGGACTTGCACTCATACAAACTGAGAGGGGGGGTCAAAGGTGCAGATAATATATGTGCCACAGTTCAGGGCTAAAACCCACACTATTGTGAAAAGCTCAGTGGGATGCTTGATTACCTTGAGTTGTCAGGGCCTTCATTTTATGTCTCATACAAAAAGACAGTATTTTCACCAGGACACTTGTTCAGGGCAGCTTCCCTCTCTTCAGTGTATGAAACAAGTAAATAATATCTGCTGTCCACAGTGCAATCGGGCTGGGATATCCTATATCCAGTCTCTGGTTATTATTTTTCTTGCATGCCTTGCCGATTGTCATCCATATCTGCAATCCCAACAAATCCCATCATCTCCAGCTCATCAGCAAGATTTTCAGTTGATATTTTTCAGCAAGTGTTGCCTTTTTTTTTTTTTAAAAATGTACATTCTAGGGTAGGATAGGTTCAACATGTGTGATCAACACTAACCGTGTCTCTAACGAACCTTGCAAATTGTCCTCTCCTAGCTGTACACACACCCACACACTCACATGTATGCTCTTGAAATAACTCAGTAATAGAGTTTCTGTTCCGTTTTCATTTCTGCTTCTTTAAGGCTACTGCAGGAAAATAAAGAAGTCACTGCAAGACTTTTTCTTCTTTCACAATACACATTCCCCAAACCACAGCTGAGAAGAAAAATCAGAAACTATGCAAGATCAGAAGGGCAAAGGCAGTGCCTCTTACACAACTTGCTTTTTCTCTGTGACCTTTCCCTGCTGTAGTTTTTTAACACAGAAAATATGAAGAACTGTATTTGTAAAGGTTAGGATAAATCAACCTGGATAAAATGTCCCTTGATGCCCCAGATGCCATCTGGGTCAGTGGGCAAAGCTAGAAGAACCAAGATATTTTTTCATATATTGACTGTGTGTGCCCTCAGTTTGTCAAATACACAAATATCTTTGATTCTGAAGATCTTCTGAGTGGAGTTGTGTGTGACCAGAGACCTGCTCCAACTGTCATTAATATCAGTGAGAGTTTTCCTATTTCCTTTAATGGGAGTTGGGCTGGCTGCCAGGAGCACAGTTCAGCAATAGACAGTACACAAGGATATTCTTTGTTGCTTTTCTGTGATGCTCCATTCCTCATATGGGGCAGAAGGGTGCCTAAAACATGGTCCCTACTTCAGATACAACCCATATAGTCCTAATGAGGCACATGGCTACGATCTTCAAGCCAGAGTCATGAACTATGGGTGCAGTTGTCTCTAGCATGCTATGTCCAAAGCCCTGCGGACAGGGAAGCAAGCACTGCAGGACCTAAATGTTGCAGCAAGGTTCTTAGGTTTGCAGCACTCCAGTGCTGGAAGGCAGGCACTGGCTTTAGATAACCCAGTACTTAAAAGACAATGCCATTAAAACATTACGTCAGGCAATGCTGGGCCAACATCCTTGGCTTGGGACAGGGGAGGTGGCCTGCAGGCAAGAAAACTGAAACAAATTTCTCACAGAAAGGAAACTCCAAATTTTTTCATTTTGGAAAAATTGAACTGTTCCAGTTTGAACTCCCCCCCCCCCCACCAAAATGGAGCAGCTGGCTGCCCCCAACTCCCCAGGGGCAGCTGAGGCAGTCTCTTAGGGTATGTCTACACTACGAGAGTAGTTCGATTTTACTTAAATCGAATTTGTGGAACCGATATTACAAAGTCGAACGTGTGTATCCACACTAAGGACAGTAATTCGACTTTGTGAGTCCACACTGTGACGAACTGGGACTGTTCTTACGGTGGGCTTTGAATGCTGACAGGGGAGTGTAGCTAGGATAGTCTGCATTGGGGGATGGGAGACTGACCTACGGAGAATACCTGAGCATGTAACATGAGAACCCAGGAGGGTGCTGGGGCCAGGTGACACCTTTGCCCGGGAAACTGAACAAAGGCTGTGGGAGGGGTCGCTGAAGGCAGAGTCTCGGAGGCTGGCTAGTGACCATGGCTGGGAGGCAGACAGGGCTCTGATCTCCCAAAGGGGCTAGGGTGCCCGGGGACCCCAAGATGGACCTAACTGAGGGGGGTCCTGTTGTCTGTGCCTGCAAGACCTGTCTTGGACTGTATTCCTGTCGTCTAAATAAACCTTCTGCTTTACTGGCTGGCTGAGAGTCATGGGGAATCGCAGGCCGCCGGGGGTGCAGGGCCCTGAGTCCCCCCATACTCCGTGACAACTGGTGGCAGCGGTGGGATCTACTGCACCCCGTGGACGGCGCTTCCTGCAGTAAGTGACTGGGGAGCAGTAAAACGAAGGGGGATTGACGGGGACCAGGCGTGCTGAAGAGTCAGAGAGAGACGGTTATCACCCCTGGGAGTGTGTGACCAGCGAGAAGGACTTTTGCAGTAACAGGGTCCCCCGGGGGATCGCAGCGAGTGGTCCCAGGGGCGGAGGAGTCTGCAGCTCGACCCTGGCAGAGAGGTGGTGACCTCGAGAAGGGCTGGCACACTAGGGGTCTCCCTGGAAACTGTGGGGAGCGGTGAGCACCCAGGCCTGTGAGTGGCCAGCAGGAAGATGTATGCCAAGCGGCTTAAGAGCGACCTGGTGGAGCTGTGCAAGCAGAGGGGGGTGCGCATTGGGAGGCTCACCAAAGAACAGCTCATTGCCCAGCTGGAGAAGGGAGATCGCTCGAATGAACTGATCCCTGTCTCTGAGGGAAGCAGCCTGGCAGATGCAGCGCAGGCCCCAGTGTCTGTCCCAGCTGGGAGTGGTCAGCCGGCTGCTGAGGGCTTCCCGAGACCCCTCCTTCCTATGCCTAGGGGAAGGGTGGGGAGGAGCCCAGCAAATACCGAGGGCGCAGTGACCCCCCCGGCCAGCAGGGGATCCTCCCGGCCACGCTCGGCATCCATGGAGCGGAATGGGCTGGAATGGGAGATAGAGCTAAAACTGAGAGAGCTGGAGGATCGTGAACACCAGAGACAGCATGAACGGGAGGAGAATGAGAGACAGAGGCATCATGAACTGGAGCTGGCGAGGCTGAAGGGCCGCGAGCCCCCGGCTGCGGTGAGTGAGGGGGGACCCAGGACTGCACGGAACTTTGATAAGTGTATCCTGGCCCCACGTAAGGAGGGGGAGGACATGGATGACTTCCTGGATGCCTTTGAGACGGCCTGCGAGCTGCACCAGGTTGATCCTGCAGACAGACTCCGGGTTCTCACCCCCTTACTGGACCCCAAAGCCGTGGCATTGTACCGCCGACTGGAAGAGGCGGAAAAAGGGGACTATGAACTATTCAAAAAGGCCCTGCTACGTGAGTTTGGGCTGACTTCTGAGATGTACCGGGAAAGGTTCCGGAGTCAGGATAAAACCCCTGAGATCTCATATCTGCAACTAGCCGTCCGCATGGAGGGATACGCCAGCAAGTGGGCTGATGGGGCCCAGACGAAGGAGGACCTGGTTAAACTGCTGGTACTGGAGCAACTGTATGAGCGGTGCCCATCTGACCTGAGGCTGTGGTTGAGGGACAAAAAACCAGAGAACCCGCGACATGCAGGCCGGCTGGCCGATGAGTTTGTAAAGAGCCGGTCAGGGGATAACAGGGAGGAGTCCCAAAGGAACAGTCCCACCACAACGCAGAGAGAGAGTCACCATGGGACCTCCCAGCGGGAAAATACGGAAAACCCCCATCAAAGGGGAACATTCGGCATCAGGGCCATCCGACCCACTCGAGGGGACCCATGGGACATGGGCTGCTATCACTGTGGCCAGAGAGGCCACATACGGGCCCAGTGCCCCAGGCTCAGGGACAGACTGAGCAGACCAAACCCACAGAGGGTTGACTGGGTAGAGACCCAGCCAGGCGAGAGGCAGCATTCCCAGGGAAGGGGGGCTGGCAGAGTACCACCTGCTAAGGAGAGAGGAGAGCTCCCGGCCAGCTCCTCTGGGGGGCTGGATGCTCCAGACTCAGGGTTTTTGGTTTATACGGTGGGCGAGGGGCGGTCCCTCCGGAGAGAGTACCTTGTTCCCCTGGAGGTGGATGGGAGGAAGGTCGATGGATACTGGGATACGGGCGCAGAGGTGACGCTGGCCCGGCCCGAGGTGGTGCCCCCAGATCAGGTGGTGCCCAACACCTACCTGACTCTGACGGGGGTGGGCGGGACACCAGTCAAAGTGCCCGTGGTGAGGGTACACCTGAAGTGGGGGGCCAAGGAGGGCCCCAAGGACGTGGGGGTACACCCGTATTTGCCCACTGAGGTGTTGATGGGGGGGGACCTGGAGGACTGGCCAAGCAACCCCCAGAATGCACTGGTTGTGACCCGTAGTCAGAGCCGGCGAGGAGCACTACGCCCTGGCCTTGAGGAGGG
The DNA here is from genome assembly GCF_028017835.1 of Emys orbicularis. Taxonomy (NCBI): domain Eukaryota; kingdom Metazoa; phylum Chordata; order Testudines; family Emydidae; genus Emys; species Emys orbicularis. The sequence goes on along the minus strand of NC_088689.1, from coordinate 44,035,959 downwards.
TGCCTTGCCTGAGGCGCAGGACCCTAACCTGGTGGGGAGGGAACACCCAGGGACACGGCTCAGGGAGGCTGCGGCTTCAGACCCAGCCGGCGAGAAAGAGCAGGTGACCATCCCTGTCCCAGCTGCTGAGTTCCAGGCCGAGGTGCAGAAAGATCCCTCCTTGCGGAAGATAAGGGACCTGGCCGACCTCGGTGCGGTACAGACCATGGGGAGAGGTGGCCGGAAAAGGTTCCTGTGGGAGAAGGGGTTCCTGTACCGAGAATGGGCTCCCCCAGGGAAAATGGAGTCAGGGGGGATCAGGAGGCAGCTGGTGGTACCCCAGAAGTATCGCCGCCAGCTGCTGTACCGGGCCCATGACATTCCCCTCTCAGGGCACCAGGAAACCTGGTGTACCCAGCAGAGGCTGCTACGGAGCTTTTACTGGCCTGGGGTCTTTGTTACTGTCCGACAGTACTGCCGATCCTGTGACCCCTGTCAGAGGGGGAGGAAGGCCCGGGACAAGGGGAAAACGGCTTTAGGACCCTTACCCAGCATAGAGGAGCCTTTCCGGAGGGTGGCCAAGGTTAAAAGGGGGGCTCTGAACCAAGAGAGCCCGAAGCACAGACCTCCAGACTGGAGTGCTGGGAGAAGACCACAGCCCAGTTGGAACCCCAGGGGTATTGGGGTGGGAAAAGGGCACAGGCCGCATAACCCTTCCCACATGCGAACTGCGAATGCCCTCGAGCACCCCCGACCTAAGGGGGGGCGTGAAACTGGAGGGGCCTGGTGTAATTCTCACCAAGGAAGGGGAGGGATGCTGGGGCATCCATGGGAACGGGAGTAGGTTCGAACTTCCCCGGGTCACTGGCTGAAGTGACCCCGCTCAGTTCGGTCTCGGAGGGGGGGGGAGATGTGACGAACTGGGACTGTTCTTACGGTGGGCTTTGAATGCTGACAGGGGAGTGTAGCTAGGATAGTCTGCATTGGGGGATGGGAGACTGACCTACGGAGAATACCTGAGCATGTAACATGAGAACCCAGGAGGGTGCTGGGGCCAGGTGACACCTTTGCCCGGGAAACTGAACAAAGGCTGTGGGAGGGGTCGCTGAAGGCAGAGTCTCGGAGGCTGGCTAGTGACCATGGCTGGGAGGCAGACAGGGCTCTGATCTCCCAAAGGGGCTAGGGTGCCCGGGGACCCCAAGATGGACCTAACTGAGGGGGGTCCTGTTGTCTGTGCCTGCAAGACCTGTCTTGGACTGTATTCCTGTCGTCTAAATAAACCTTCTGCTTTACTGGCTGGCTGAGAGTCATGGGGAATCGCAGGCCGCCGGGGGTGCAGGGCCCTGAGTCCCCCCATACTCCGTGACACACACTAACGGGGCAAACGTCGACATTGGAAGCGGTGCACTGTGGGCAGCTATCCCACAGTTCCCGCAGTCCCCGCTGCCCATTGGAATTCTGGGTCGAGCCCCCAATGCCTGCTGGGGCAAAAAATGTGTCGAGGGTGGTTTTGGGTAACTGTCGTCATCCAACCGTCACTCCCGCCCTCCCTCCCTGAAAGCGCCGGTGGGAAATCAGTTCGCGCACTTTTCTGGTGAGTGACAGCGCGGACACCACAGCACTGCGAGCATGGAGCCCGCTGCAACCATCGCTGCAGTTATGGCCGTTGTCAACACCTCGCACCTTATCATCCACCTTTTCCAGAGGCAGATGCTGAGAAATCGGGCGAGGACGCTACGGCAGCGCGGTGAGGACATTAAGTCTGAGAGGGGCACAGACCTCTCACAAAGCACGGGACCCCGCGCCGTGAACATCATGGTGGCAATGGGTCATGTTGATGCTGTGGAACGGCGATTCTGGGCCCGGGAAACAAGCATGGACTGGTGGGACCGCATAGTGCTGCAGGTCTGGGATGAATCACAGTGGCTGCGAAACTTTCGGAGGCGGAAGGGAACTTTCCTGGAACTTTGTGAGTTGCTGTCCCCTGCCCTGAAGCGCAAGGACACCCGGATGCGAGCAGCCCTGACTGTCCAGAAGCGAGTGGCAATAGCCCTCTGGAAGCTTGCAACGCCAGACAGCTACCGGTTAGTCGCGAACCACTTTGGCGTGGGCAAATCTACCGTGGGGGTTGCTGTGATGCAAGTAGCCAACGCAATCGTTGAGCTACTGCTGTCAAAGGTAGTGACCCTTGGAAACGTGCAGGTGATCATAGGTGGCTTCGCCGTGATGGGATTCCCAAACTGCGGTGGGGCTATAGATGGAACTCACATCCCTATCCTGGGACCAGACCACCAGGCCAGCCAGTACATTAACCGAAAGGGCTACTTTTCAATGGTGCTGCAAGCACTGGTGGACCATAGGGGACGTTTCACAAACATCAACGTCGGATGGCCGGGCAAGGTTCATGACGCTCGTGTTTTCAGGAACTCTGGTCTGTTTAGACGGCTGCAGGAAGGTATTTACTTCCCGGACCACAAAATAACTCTTGGGGATGTGGAGATGCCTATAGTCATCCTCGGGGACCCAGCCTACCCGCTAATGCCCTGGCTCATGAAGCCCTATACAGGCGCCCTGGACACTGAAAAAGAACTCTTCAATTACCGTCTGAGCAAGTGCAGAATGGTAGTGGAGTGTGCTTTTGGACGTCTCAAGGGGAGATGGAGAAGCTTACTGACTCGCTCTGATCTCAGCGAAACCAATATCCCCATTGTTATTGCAGCTTGCTGTGTGCTCCACAATCTCTGTGAGAGCAAGGGAGAGACCTTTATGGCGGGGTGGGAGGTTGAGGCAAATAGCCTGGCTGCTGATTACGCCCAGCCAGACAGCCGTGCGATTAGAAGAGCACAGCGGGACGCGCTGTGCATCCGGGAGGCTTTGAAAGCTAGGTTTCTCAGTGAGCAGGGTAACCTGTGACTATTAAGTTTGTTTAAAGAGAAGCTGAACCTGCCCCCGTTTCTTTACCCAGTTAATGTTGACTATCCTCTCCAGTTACATACCCCCTTCACCCCGTTTCCCCCCTTCCAACACACCTTTAAAAATAAAATAAATGGAACTTTGTTAATGAACACCGTTTTCTTTATTACTTTTCGGGACTCTGTGTGTGGGGGCTATGTGACTTTGTGGCGGGGGAGGACGGTTACAGATCCCCTGCTGCGTGGCTCTGTGATCCAGGCTAAGGACCGCTGCATAAGATCTCTAACCGTCCTCCCCCGCCACAAAGTCACATAGCCCCCCCCACACAGAACATGAAAACCACCTCCCAGACTGACCAGGGTGCCTAGTGACTGCAATGTGTGTGTGACCTTCTGCTGAACCTGCCCCCCGTGTCTGTACCCTGGTAAAGGTGACTGTCCTCTCCAATTACCAACCCCCTTCCCCCCCTTCAAACACACTCTCCTCTAAAAGAACATGACGGAAACAGTACTTAACAGAAACGTATTTTTTATTAGCAACTACACAGTTAGGGGATGACACTGGGACGGGGGCTTGGGTGAGGTGCTTTTGGAGTGAAGGAAAGGACTTATCAAAACTTTGGGAATGAGAGCCGTCTGGTACTTGAGCAGTCTGCAGGGGTGGAGTGACAGTTTCCACGGCCCCTGCCGCCCCTCCTTCTTGGGACTTTGGGTGAGGGGGGTATGGGACTTTGTGGCGGGGGAGGGCGGTTAGAGATAGACTGCAGCGGGGCTCTGTCCTCCTGCCTCCGGTCCTGCAGAACATCCACAAGGCGCCGGAGCATGTCCGTTTGCTCCCTCATTAGTCCAAGCAACGTTTGAGTCGCCTGCTGGTCTTCCTGCCGCCATCTCTCCTCCCGTTCGCTGTGTGATCGCTGGTATTGCGACATGTTCTCCCTCCACTGGGTCTGCTGGGCCGCCTCGGCTTGGGAGCAGCCCATAAGTTCTGAGAACATGTCGTCCCGTGTCCTTTTCTTTCTCCGCCTAATCTGCGCCAGCCTCTGGGAGGGGGATGCCGGGGTAGGTTGGGAGACAGTCGCAGCTGTGGGATGGGAAAAAGGGAGTGAATTCCTCACAAAGATAAATTTTTGTGAACAATGAACATAGTCTTTCTCTGTGAACAAGACCATGCACAGCACCTATCACATACGCACTCAGGACAAGGTCGAATTTTCGGCCTTCGCATTCAGTGCCCGGGGTCTTGCAGTGGAGATCAGACAAGTTGGGCAGGACAGCGGAATTCGGGTAGCAGGCTGACATGGTAAGCCGTAGACTTTTGGCTGCTTAAAACTTAAATTATAGCAGTGCCCTCCTTTCACGTTCAAAGCAATGCTCCTAGCGTTGGCCAGTTCCTGCTGCCGGCAATCCGGCAAGCATGAACTCTGCCCCTGTCGCACCCCCTCGCGGCTGTCCCCGGGAAAGATCCCTGTATGCTGCCCCTCTCCCGTCTCCACCGCGTGGCTGTAAACCGCCGGTTACAGTTATGTAAAGGAACAGGCAAGCAGTCCCAATACTAAACATTCCCCTAATTCAAAGCAGGTCACCATGAGCAACATCACTCTGCTGAGGATTTCTGAAACAGAGAAAGACCGCATGCTGCATGAAAGCCAGCAAAAACCAGGGCCATATGCCGCCATGCTCTGCAAGGCAATGATCCCAGAGTACTTGATGATAGCCTGGCGCGGAAAAGTTTCCTACCACGGAGGACACAATAAGGCCGCTCTCCCCAGGAACCTCATGCAAAGGCTTTCCAATTACCTCCAGGAGAGCTTCGTGGAGATGTCCCATGAGGATTTCAGTTCTATCCCCGGACATATAGACCTTATTTTCCAGTAGCTGCACTGGCAGGACTAAAAAGTAGAGCACCTAGGGCAAAGTAATCATGCTAAACCGGACATTGTTAGATTCTTTTGCAGTAGTTGCACTGCCAAGGACTAAAACGTTAAGCGCCTAGGGCAAACTAATCATGAAAAACCCATTGTTAATATTCCTGTTCTGTTCAAAATAAATGTTTACATGTTTAAAACACTTACCGACTGATCCTTCCCCTGATTCAGGGTCCGGGTTAACGCCTGGGGAGGGTTGGTAGGGATCTCCGTGAGGGTGATGAAGAGATCCCGGCTGTCGGGGAAATCAGCGTTGTAAGCGCTGTCGACTGCCTCGTCCTCCTCATCTCCTTCCTCATCTTCCCCGTCCGCTAACATCTCCGAGGAAGCGGCCGTCGACAATATCCCATCCTCAGAGTCCACAGTCAGTGGTGGGGTAGTGGTGGCGGCTGCACCTAGAATGGAATGCAGTGCCTCGTAGAAACTGCATGTCTGGGGCTGGGATCCGGAGCGTCCGTTTGCCTCTTTGGTCTTCTGGTACCCTTGTCTCAGCTCCTTGATTTTCACGCGGCACTGCGTTGCATCATGGCTGTATCCTCTCTCTGTCATGGCTTTTGAGATCTTCTCGTAGATCTTTGCATTCTGTCTTTTCGATCGCAGCTCCGAAAGCACGGACTCATCGCCCCACACAGCGATCAGATCCAAGACTTCCCGATCAGTCCATGCTGGGGCCCTCTTTCTATTCTGAGATTGCATGGTCACCTCTGCTGGAGAGCTCTGCATCGTTGCCAGTGCTGATGAGCTCGCCACGATGTCCAAACAGGAAATGAGATTCAAACTGGCCAGACAGGAAAAGGAATTCAAATTTTCCTGGGGCTTTTCCTGTGTGGCTGGTCAGAGCATCCGAGCTCGGACTGCTGTCCAGAGCGTCAACAGAGTGGTGCACTGTGGGATAGCTCCCGGAGCTATTAGCGTCGAATTCCATCCACACCTACCCTAATTCGACATGGCCATGTCGAATTTAGCGCTACTCCCCTCGTCGGGGAGGAGTACAGAAATCGAATTTAAGAGACCTCTATGTCGAACTAAATAGCTTCGTTGTGTGGACGGGTGCAGGGTTAATTCGATTTAACGCTGCTAAATTCGACATAACCTCCTAGTGTAGACCAGGCCTTAGAATTGGGGGCAACCCTGCTCCAATTGGGCCTCCCAGGGTTTCCAGGGCTGCCAGGCTTTCTGCTCCCTGGCAAAGAGTTTGGAAGCTCAGGTGTCCAATCCCTGACCTTGCTGTGTGAAGAGTCTGGGTTATCCTAGCTAAAAGGTACCAATTCCATCCTTATTGTCATGCACAAGCACCTATTTGGTGCAACCCAGACTTGCAAATTGGGAACAAACCTGTAATTTGGGAGAACTTGGTCCCTTTTCTAACACCAAAGCAATGTTATGACCTGCCATCCTGAGCAGAGTAGCAGTATTTAACAACTAAGACATTGCTAAGCTAACGTATCAGTTTAGTCTGGAATCCCAAGGAATGCCAAAGGTCCCAGAACTATTGGTCACCTTAGAAATGTTTCATAAACTCTGCAGGCCTATGTCCATTATGTATACTTTGCTAATGAAGAAGAGCACCATTAGTTTGGAGTTCATCACAATCCCTAATAGAATCCCAGTGGCAGAGCATATTCCATAATGTTAAAAATTCTTTTCTGGATCTCAGGCTCCGCTTGATACACCAAAAGATTGTATTCAAAATGCATTGGATGCCACAGAGGTTGCACAAAAGCTAGGCTTTACCCTCTGAAGTTTGTTGGCCTTGCAACAAAGAAAAAGGTACCCTGATATGTATGCTATGAGACTGGCCAATGGTCAGGCAGCAGTGGAAAGGGGTGGGCACAAGAATTAAAACAGTGTTCAGCCTCAGCAGCCAAACATCAGCCAGAAATTATATCCTAGGTTATTTACCTGCTAAACTGAGTTTAACTCTGCCACAAAGACTTTGGTTTTTGAGGGCTGCAATGATCACTAAGTGGGGGTGGAGGAAGCTTTTTTTTTTTTTTGCAAAGATCACTAAGTGGTGGTGGGGGAAGGGTTGGTTTATCCCCGGAATAGAGCAGTGGTATTCAGACCTGTCTGAGTTAGCAGCCAAAGAAAGACTAGCTTATTGCTTTAGACAGCAATTACAAGAAATTTAGTCCCCATTTCTAGATACACTTGGATACAAAATGTTGAGGTGGCTCAAAGAATACCAGACTTCTATTCCACCTAACCCCTCCTCTTTTCCCCTCCTCCTCTCCCTATTCATGTAGGTCTTGCTTTATTGGTTATCCTCACCCTAGTATGTTATGTGTATGTAGTATTGTCTGGTCTTGCAGCTTTGACAAGTTGTAAAACTGTAATTTTATTAGAGATGTATACAAGCTGTAAATTTACTTTTTGTACTTTTTACTGTCTTTATGCACATTAATCACACACACAAAATAAATAAAATGGAGCATGGGGGGGGGGGGAGGAAATCTATAAATGTCTGTAGAATCTGATGCATTTAAAATTGGTGAAATATTCCAAGGAACTTTCTGACTGCAATACAGTGTCAGGAGAACCAAATCAGGGCAGAATACACTTGCATTCTGAGGGTGCCCACTAAACAGGAGAGGCTAAGCCCAATAACGTTTGTTTCTATGGAAAAGTGTTTCCCTAAATCGCTCATTAACCCACACCTGCAGATCTGGTAATGAGGAGGGATCAAGACTCTGCTGCACCTTATCTAATCAAGCATATGGAGAGAGAGAGAGAGCGGATTTGCAGCTGAACAATACAAGGTACAGACCGGGAGAAGATTTACAGAGTAGATTCAGTGCAACAAACAGGTCAATGACAGAGGGTGCTCTGTTTTCCACTTCTTTGGTACCAATCTGATTTGAAATACTGGGCCATTTTAATCTCAATATAGTTGCATTAACAGCAACTTTGGCTTGATGCATCCGGATGATCAGATAGAAAAATGTAGTGTTTTATTGCGATGATTGATATTTGTGATTCTTCAAGTTGCAACTTCTTGTGTTTATCTGTTTCTGTTTTAGGCCTTTACCCTGCAAAAGGCTTTGTTGGGGTGGGACCACAGTGTCTGTAGCTGGCAGTGTGACTCTCTACACTTCTCTGTCCCTGGTACAGGAACAGACAAACAGAGCTTTCAGGTTTCCTTTCTGATATTCTTTCCTGGTGGTTAATACCTTAGTTTATACTCAGTAAATATTTATGTTTCATTGGTGGTGAATGATGAGTTTTCTCAGATCTGATTTTTATTTATATTTATATAACTTAACCATAAATATTCTCTACATACATTAACTTTTTGGGACAGTTTTTTCATCCTTCATCTCTTCACAGAACATCTCTTAGGAAAGTTACTACAGCTATTGAAAAGAAGATCTTAGGATAGTATTGTCTCATCTCATCAGCCATAACACTTGCATTGCTGGCATGAATCTATATTGGGTCAGTATCAAGTCTGATGGTTTTAATATAAGAAGGTGCCCGATACCTCTCCTGGGTCACTGTCAGACTACATTAAAAAAGACCCCTTTGAATTCTGTCGGCTGAATACCAACATTGGTTAAATTGTAAATCTACATACTAAGTGTGACGGGTTGGATCACAGAAACCCCCCTGGGAGCTGCCACCTAATGTGCAAAGACTACCCCTGTTTCTGTTTTCCCTGCCAGCTCAGGACTCCAGCACCCTGTCTTGCTGAGCCAGACACTCCAGTCTGCTCTAACAAAGACTCAGGGTCTGAATCACTTGTCCCAAAGCTGCAAGTTTACCTAAACACAGCTCACAGGAGTGTGCTTGTCTTTAGCACTTAGATGCCCAACTCCCAATGGGGTCTAAACCCAGATAAATCCGTTTTACCCTGCATAAAGCTTATGCAGGGCAAACTCATAAATTGTTCGCCCTCTATAACACTGATAGAGAGATATGCACAGTTGTTTGCTCCCCCAGGTATTAATACATACTCTGAGTAAATTACTAAATAAAAAGTGATTTTATTAAATACAGACAGTAGGATTTAAGTGGTTCCAAGTAGTAACAGACAGAACAAAGTAAGTCACAAGCAAAATAAAATAAAATGCGCAAATCTATGCCTAATCAAACTAAATACAGATAATCTCACCCTCAGAGATGCTTCAGTAAGCTTTTCTCAGACTGGACACCTTCCAGGCCTGGGCACAATTCTTTCCCCTGGTACAGCTCTTGTTGCAGCTCACGTGATAGCTAGGGGATTCTTCATGATGGGTCCTCTCCCTCTCTGTTCTCTTCCACCCCTTTATATATCTTTTGCATAAGGCGGGAACCCTTTGTCCCTCTGGGTTTCCACCCCCCCACTGGAAAAGCACCAGGTTAAAGATGGATTCCAGTTCAGGTGACATGATCACATGTCACTGCAAGACTTCATTACTCACTTGCCAGCACACACACATACAGGGAGACTCACAGGTAAACAGCCATCTGCAGACAATGGGAGTCATCAAGATTCCAAACCATCATTAATGGCCCACACTTTACATAATTACAATAGGCCCTCAGAGTTGCATTTTATATTTCTAGTTTTAGATACAAGAGTGGTACATTTCTACAAATAGGATGATCACACTCAGTAGATTATGAGCTTTGTAATGATACCTTACAAGAGACCTTTTGCACAAAGCATATCCCATTTGCATTATAGTCACTTATTATCAAATTTTTTATAAAACTATCCCAGTTACATTATATTCACTTATTATCATGTTTTTATAAAACCATGTAGACTGCACAACGTCACACTAAGGACTTGGCTTGCAGAATGTATATGACTTTCCTGCTATTGCACGTTCAGCTGCTGTATTTTTGGATGTTCTCATATGAAATGCAAACAGAAGGGTATTGAATTATAACTGTCTGGCTTCCTTATTTGTGGTGCAAAAACCGAGCAATTTTCTTCCTGATTTTAACTTTGTTTTTGCACTGCAGAACTGAAAATTGAAAACCAACCTGATGGGGTGTTTCTATGTTGCAGATTTAGGGGGGAAAACCCATAATATTGTGTGGTGCTACTTGTTTTTAAAATGGATTTCCTTGAAGGTGAAACACAAAGCAGATAGACTTATTTGAGCTCTGCCCCAATTCCAGAAGAATTTGGGGGTTGAGTTCTCTGGCCTAAAAGGCCAGATTCAATTGTGACAATCTTGGCTTCTGACAAATCTGTGTTTTTAGACTTTCCTACAGAAATGCTGAGCTTGACTCCTCAGACCCTTAAGGCATAGATCATGGCAGTGTGTATTCTGTCATGTGACACAGTGAAATAATTATCAGCAAGAAAATATGTTAAAGTTTGCGGTGAGTATCTAGACTCATCAGTTCTTCCATTTTACCCATGTAGCTTTGCTTCATTCTGACTCATGTCAGAGTTTTGGCCATTAGAAATCAATTTATTCTCATAGGCTCCAGTGGACATTGTTATCTGGATCAAAGTCTTTGATTTACAATGTTTGAGTATGGTTTGATGGCGTGGCATTGCTTTTCTGAATAACTCTTGCTTACATCTTTGCTTAACCCTGACCTAATTGATTGCAGATTTCACAACAGTCTAGGAGCCAAAAAGGAATTTGTTTGACCTCCCACTCCTTCATTGGGACCTCTTATTTTTAAAATCTCAGATCATATGATTAACTTGTCCTATCTCTGCAAACCAGCTCAATTCTCTATACTTGTTTGGTTATTTTGCTCTTTTGTTTTAGGGATACAGGGGAGTTGTTTAGTATAAAACCAAGAGACTGTACCGATGCAGGTGTGCTGCTATAAGGTCTCCCATGTAGCCGCTCTATGCAGACAGGAGAGAGCTCTCCTGCTGGCATAATTAAACCACCCCCAACAAGTTGCAGTAGCTATATTAGCAGGAGAAGCTCTCCTACTGACATAACACTGTGCCCACTACCACTTATGCTGGCAAAACGATGTCACTCAGGGTTCCCCCCCCCCCCCGAGCAGCATAAGTTCTACCAACAAAAGTACTAGTATAGACATAGGAATTAGGCTCTGTCAGGTCACCTGGTTTGGGGATCATCCTTTTCATAGCAGAATTTCTTACCCTTGGGGAAGCAGAAAGCAAAGGTTTCTGCTGGGGTGGCAAATCACATGGATGAAGGGAAAGCAGTGTTAGCTTCTGTCCTTTATACGGTCTTGGTAAAGTCACTACTGATCATAGCTTTTTCCAGCAGTGTTGCCAATTCTTTTTTGATTTTTATTGCAAATCTTCCAATATTTGTCGTGGTATTTTTTTGTAAAGCCTCACTACCTGGAGTCAGGTGAAAGTCTTTTGTAAACTTAACTTCATTTTCATTATTTTAAAAAGTGAGTTTCTAGCCTAAATTGTCAAGCTTTGAGACACTTGCAACAACGTAACCCCGAAAGACTCACACACCAGGAGGAAAATAAAAACCTAAAATATATTTTTAATTGAGGTAGGAGGCTGTGTCTGACTCTCAATTTTTGAAAGCTGGGTTTGGCAGTACTGATAGTGCAAAGCAGTGCTGTGGCAGCTCATACATTGTCAAAAGCTGTAAATGAGGGCAGTGCCAGAGGAGGGCTGTAAAAGGTGACAGCAGCAGTAACAATAAAAAATAAAAATAAAAAAACCTTGTATGTCTGATGCACTTTTACAAGGAGGAACAAAGGGGTGGAGAATATTGGGCTGTTGATTGTGGTTAACCCTCTGCTCTGTCACACAAAAATCCAAGATTCAGTCTTTCATCCACTGGGTAAATAAAGCCATGGAGATATAGCAACTTGTCTTTAAAACAGATTTCCTTCAAGGTGAAATACATCATGGGACAAATCCCCTGGAGATTGGGAGTGCCTCAAATAAATTGCTCTGCACTGATCCAGGAGCATTATTAATTAGCTCTGAAGAGAGACCCCTGCAGCCCTACTCATCCAAAGAATGACAACAAGGCCTTCAGGAAGAATGAAGTTTTCCTGCATAGAGAACTTTCCACTAGATTTCCACCAAAACAAACACACATGCCACAGAAAAGGCTTTTAATTTCTCTCTTCTGTTGTTTCCTGCTGCCTTTCAGCTATGAACTTCCCCTCCCCCCCCAGAGCAGAACAGTGTAGTGAAAGAAGTACATATACCCTCCTTCCTCCTCCCCCAGATTGTGCAGGCTTTACTCTCTTGAAATTCCCATGGGAATTAATGGGAATTGGGAAAGACTGCAGGACTGACTCTCTTTTTAATTTCATTTGTAAAACTTCTTTTTAAATACAAAAGACACATGTTCTGTTAGCCACAATGTTCTCTGGGCCGCATGTTAATACTCCATTAATACCTTTCTGGGGCAGTTACAAGCTCATTCAGTTTTGGCCCTGTGCCTCAAAACACAGCTGTGGTATGCATTAAGGGCCCTTTAATGTACTCCATGTCCTGAGATATTGATTAAGTAATACAGTACTTCTTGCTATTGTTATCTTGCTATCGAACCCTCATCAAAGAATGACGAAAGGCCAGGCCAAGCAGAAATGTAACTAGCAGACAGTTCCTTTTGAAAGTGAAGGAGCCCTGCTGCACTGCAAAAACAGCCATTTGAAAAAATGACCTTTAAAAAAAAATAGATTTTATATACAGTTTCAGCTGACGTGGCTGTGGTGCTTCTGTTCATAGGGCCTACCTTGGTTACAAAAGACACTGAGATGGCTTAAACCAAGGGCTGGTCTACACTGAAAAGTTACATCAGCATAGCAATCTCTCTTAAGGACTATGCCATTGTGTGGGCCGTCAAACAATTAAGACCTTACCTTTTTAATAGGAGGTTCGGAATTCTAACTGACCATTCACCTTTAGTATGGCTTCACCGAACTAAGGGCACAAACTCCAAACTGCTACGCTGGAGCCTGGTCCTACAGGAGTTTGACATGGAGATTACTCATATTAAAGGAAAGAAGAACTGGGTAGCAGATGCCCTGTCCAGAAAAGAGGAACTTTACGTATACTGCCTCCGCCATGGACAGTGTCCAAGTCTCTGGCAGTAAGTTCAGGGGGAGGGTGTGACAGTGTACCCCATAAGGCTTTATGGGGGGGTGTTTATAAATGTATGTATGATATAACTGGAATATGTTTTGTGCTGCCTGTGCCATGTAACATATCTCCGTAAAGGTTATGGTCTACTATATCTATTCATCCTATTTGTACATATATATCATTTTCTACTTGAGGTTAAGAATATGGGCTGTATGCTTGCTTGGTTTCTAAGTAAGCTTTGTGAGGCATTTGGTCAGCTTCTTTAGGAAGGAATTCACCAGGTTAAGTACCTGATCAGGAAACACTTGGGGAATAATGCATCTTGGAATGCTCCAATCCACATAAGAAGTCTCCCTGAAGACATACAAGATACCATGTGGACAATGGCTTCGGCCTGTAAAGACTGAGTCATGCAGGGGCATGTGACTTGCCCAGGTGACTCCAGGACTCCATCTTGGAGCTGGACTTTGCATAGGAGGGAGGAGGGGGGTCTCCACCCACAAGAGAGAGTCTATTTAAACCCGGGGGAGACCCCTCCATTTTGGTCTTCAGCTGGCTAAAGAAGGAGCCCCTCCATCCCCCCAGGATACTTGAAGGAAACTAGAACAAATGACAGTAACTACAGGGGGTGTGAGTGATTGCTGGACCCAGGCTAAAAGGAGATTAGCCTGTAAAAGGGAGCATTCTGGAACTGGTGAGGATCTTATCTGTATTTAGTTTAATTAGATATAGACTTGCGCATTTTATTTTATTTTGCTTGGTGACTTACTTTGTTCTGTCTGTTACTACTTGGAACCACTTAAATCCTACTGTCTGTATTTAATAAAATCACTTTTTATTTAGTAATTTACTCAGAGTATGTATTAATACCTGGGGGAGCAAACAACTGTGCATATCTATCAGTGTTATAGAGGGCGAACAATTTATGAGTTTGCCCTGCATAAGCTTTATGCAGGGTAAAACGGATTTATTTGGGTTTAGACCCCATTGGGAGTTGTGCATCTGAGTGCTAAAGACAAGCACACTTCTGTGAGCTGTTTTCACGTAAACTTGCAGCTTTGGGGCAAGTGATTCAGACCCTGGGTCTGTGTTGGAGCAGACAGGAGTGTCTGGCTCAACAAGACAGGGTGCTGGAGTCCTGAGCTGGCAGGGAAAACAGGAGCAGGGGTAGTCTTTGCACATCGGGTGGCAGCTCCCAAGGGGGTTTCTGTGATCCAACCCGTCACACCAAGGGCTGGTCTACACTGAAAAGTTACATCAGCATAGCAATCTCTCTTAAGGATGTGAAAAAATCCACACTGCTGAGAGATGTAGCTAAACTGACCTGGCCCCCAGTGTAGACAGTGCTAGGTTGATGGAAGAATTCTTTTGACCTAGGTATTGCTTCTCTGAGAGGTGGATTAACTACAGTGATGAACACCTCATGTCACTAGAGTTAATGCCTACATTTAAAGGAGTTGTGCCACTGTGGCATTTTAAGTGTGGACCTAGCCCAAATTACACCTTGTCTACAGAGATAATATGGCTGTGATAGAGGCATGTACTGAAAATCAGCTGTTTGTAGGAGCCTGGAATGCAGCAGTGCTGTTCCATTGTATGTTGGCCACTCCAGAAATTCAGGCTGAGCTTCAATCTAACAGTGTTGGCTGCTTTAAAAGTGGCTTGCAAGGAGGAAAATTAGGCCTGTGCCATCTTCTGCTTTTTAAATGATCTACTGTGAAGGCCTGAAAGCTGGTGGGTTTTAAGGTTATTTTTTCTGCTTGTATTTCACCTTAGAAATTTCAAGAATGATAAAGGGGAAGACTTGACAGAGGACTTGGATGACTAAGGGCTTGTCTACCCTGGCAATTAACAGCGCTGCAACTTTCTGGCTCAGGGGTGTGAAAAAACACCCCCCTGAACGCAGCGAGTTGCAGTGCTGGAAAGCACCAGTGTAAACAGTGCCCCAGCGCTGGGAGCTACACCCCTCGTTGAGGTGGGTTTTTTTAGAGCACTGGTAGCTCTTGTCCAGCGCTGCGCCACAACCACACAAGGCACATTAAAGTGCTGCCGCGGCAGCACTTTAGCGTTGCTAGTGTAGCCTAGCCCTCAGTATGTACTGGGAGTTTCCTTAACCCCTGACTGAAGAGGCGGGAGTGCCGACTCCTTCAGGGAAAAGAATTTTTCTTCCAATTGTATGAACAAAACTAAGGATAAACAGTATTAATAAAAATCCCTTCCCTCAATTGCTCAGGCTTCACTTCTTTGGCACTGTAATGTCACAGTACCACTACCTGTCCAGTCATCCATAAGATCTCCCAGGATAAACAAATTTAAACTTGTAATGAAAAAAATGCAGTTGTCTTTATAGATCACAAATAGGCAATGACAAGCAGAAACATTTTTTTCCCCCTCTGCAGATCATCTTTAAGGGTTGGTTAAGAGCCAATCATTGAGGCTTGTTCTCAAGACTTCTTTTCCTTGCAAACACAATCTGGTTGCTAAAATGCAGGATTCAAAAAGGGGGAAACTTTGTACTACATGCTCCTGAACCTGTCAAGGGTGTATTGGTTCCAGGCTATCTTCCTCTTGCTTATCCAGCAAATGCTTTGAGCTGGAATAGGATTCACCCAGCACTTTGCTTACACTATTACCACCCTCTAGGTAACATGTAAAACTCAACTATTCTGACATCAGTTGTCAAATCTGAGTCACTGGAGATGAAAATATTGCTAGTTTGGCATCTTTGCTTTGATATTGTTAACTCATGTTTGAAAGTTCAGTACTAGAATGGTTCTGCATTAATGGTGACCTTTCCAGTTGTTAAATCTTTATTGTGCATAATGACAAAGGACAGGGCACTTGTTTCTTGTTTGTGCATAATGACAAAGGACAGGGCACTTGGTCGGGAGTAGAGACCTCTATTCTGTTACAGGCTCTCCCATTGACTAGATACACGAGAGTGGGTAAGCCCCTTCACCTTGCCTCTGTTTCCCCATCTGTAAAAAGGGGAAATCTTACTTCCCTTCTTAGAAAAAGCCTCAAATGCTTCTGAGGCATCAGCTTCTAGTTTTGCAGTTCTTTCATGCTCTCCCCCACTGGCTCAGTGCGGTCACCACAGAACACTTAGTTGTTAATGCAATGGAGACTGGCTTCTCTAACACTAAGTGAAGGTGCTTTTTAAAGTGCTTACAGCATAGAGCTTGTTCAGGCAGGCTGCAAAACCTGAGGCTACAAGGGTCCTTGGATGTGTTCCCAGGGTTTCCAAATTGCTGTCTCATGTATGCTGCATATGCAAATATATGAGATCACCAGGAGGAGTTTGAGGAGGCAGCAAAGGCAATTTGTGTGCCCTAGGCAGCACATGAAGTCTCAGCAGAGAGCATACTCTCTTTACTTTCTCATGCCAGCTGGGATCTCTTGTATTGGATCTGTCAGTCTAGGTAGGAAATTACATTAGAAGCTGTGCTGCTGAATTCATCCCATGAGAATGAGTCATGTTCCAAACCGGGGACTCCCTTGACACTCATCCAGCAGCCTACAGCTGGAAAAGGAGCTTTGGATCAAAACAAGGGCTCTTCCTGTTTTGCTGCAAGGCTTCTGAGCCTGTGAGGTGTTGCACTTGCATCTCCTCTCTAAAGACTAGTTGAGAGTGTTATTTTGCTGCTTATTTGGAAGAGGGAATGTCCTGTGGACAGCAATCCACCATCTGCAAGTCTGTCCTCAAGTCAGAGAGATCAAAGCATGCCCTTACATTTGAGGGATATGAAAGAAAGGCCAGGAGGGAGAGAATTCTTTGTGGCTCAAGAGGGTAACTGATGCTTCAGAAGTGGGTTACTGAACTTTTCCCTGTGAGGACAAGCCCTCGGGCTGTCCTTTGCTGTAGCAGTGGCACAGAAGATCACTGTATGGCTAGTTTGATAAATTGGTAAGGGCTCAGGTACCATACTTCAGTGATGGGTACAGAGCAATTATCTAGATATCTGCTCCAAAACCTGTGTGTGTTGAGTCAAACCATAGAGTCACTTTCATGAAGCATCATCTGACCAATAAACTTAATTAAACAAACTAAAGCACAACTTAGTTTCAAGTTGGAGAATATCTGAAGAACATACTTTTGATTTGTGTGTATGTTGTTTGTAAGGCTGGCTGGATACATGTTTGTGATTTTAGGTAACAGATGAGGCAACTTATATAATGGAACCTGATGTTTGTTAATGTTCCTGTAAGGGTGATAAAGGGACATTGCTAGGCTTTGGAAGACAGTTCTGGTTTTATTTTATTTTAAAATAAATAAAAAATAAAGCAACAAGTCCAGAATAGCTGCAAGATAGAGAAGGACAATAGCACAGAGATCTCCTGCTGACTTTTTTTTTTTTTTTTTTTTTTAAAGGACTGCAGGAGGGGAAGAAATTTGCTCAGATTGGCACAGTTCCAAGTCTTCTTCACTATCATTAGTCATGTCATTCTTATTGCTGACCCTGGACTATGAAATTGTAGAACAGCACTGGGTAGCTCTGTCCTGATGTACAATGGGGAACAAGATATTTTTAGATTCCAAAAGCAGCAAGTATAAATACACTTACCATACTGTTGGCTTTGTACCATTTCTCAGGTTGCCTCCTAGAATATCTTGCTACTTCCTGTGTTCCAAGCACTGTCTTCCTTCAAATTCTTCCCCCAAACCTCTTTTTCTTCTCTTTTCTGTATTAGCTGGGGAAAATGGCTTTGTAACAAATTGCAAGTTCAAGGTATTTTAATCAGCAACATCTATATACCACATTGTATCCACACACATCAGCAGTCCTTGGCCTTTTAGAAGCATTGGCTGTGTCATAGAAATTTCTGTCTGTTCCAGCTGAGGAATAAGGAGAGACGGACACAGCTAATCAAGCAAGGAGCCCCGGGAGGGGCGATCCGTTTATTTCAGTTGCAATTGGGTTCGAGCTCATAAGTCAGCAAGAACAAAGAAAACACTTACACCAAAGCATTATATGCAGTTGCTTATGATAATCTATCGCTCTATGATTGGCCAAAATTTGCTATCATTACCATACATAATTAGCAAGCTACATGTATCTGCCCCCCTTATGACCCCTTATTGTTCATCTACTTGGCCCCCTCTTCCTTGCTTATTTTGCAAACCAAGCAGTTATCTACAGGACGCAGGTATAGAAAGGTCCATTGTCTCCAGGTTTGGAGTTTGGCTACATTTCCTCTTGAAGTAACTTCCTGAGTTAAGACAACCTATAGCTGTGCTGTATATCTTCCATGTGTACGTGACAAATTTGCCCCCTGGCAGTTAAGTAGAATAATTTTATATCAGCTGTTAGAGGGCTGTAATGCCATGGTGGAGGTCTTTTGTTTAGTCTGGCTAAATCTATGCAGTCTGCAATGGTTTTGCCCCTTTGTAGACAAGAATTTACAAATATGTGATTGCACATGTTCAGTGAGATCTAACTCACATTGCAGAAAGCATCTAAAAGCTCCTGCTCTCAGCAACACCTATTGAATTCCTGGAGTCTGTTTCCAGCAACAGGTGAACACAATGGAAGATAATGTGCTTCTTCTTTCTTAACAATTGTAAGCGGAGTTGTATGTGGACTCAGCAAATTGTTTTTTTGTCAAAACCAGAGTTGCTTTGTGGACTTGCTATATCTTGCAAAGACAAGCAAGGCAGCCACCTATTTCTGCAACTGTTATCCCTGCAAGAGTTTCCTTGATTAGAATAGACACTAGCTGAAGAGAACTTTCACAATGCAAACATATGTAGTGTTGACCTTGTGAGTCTGCTTCAGGGTGGATTGATTTTAAATCAGCAAGTGGAAAGCCTCAATGTAAATGGATTTTTAATCAACTTTTCCATATTAATTTACCCTATTTTCTAAAGAAAGGTGCATTCTCATTGGTTGATACAAATATTAAAACATGTTGATTAACAAATAGAGCCTTTATATTAGATTTTGTACATATCTTTTTGATATGTAGGAGGGTACACTATAACTATATACATTTATTTAAGCAATTATATAGCTTAATATTTTCAGATTCTTAATTGTACACTTTTAGAAAGTTAGAAAATGGTGAATGATATTGCTTAAGTAGATAACATTTTGCTCATGAATTACTGTCAATCTGCATTAGGATAGTAACTGGAATTTAATTACACACCACCATATAAAATTTATTTTTGTTAAACAAAACAACCTTAAATGTTTGGGACACAAACTTCTTATCAAAACACATTTCACATTTACAATTGTCTTATTAATCCCACAGTTCCTTTAACTGTAGTTGTGAATTAAATTGATTATTTCAGGTCATCCTGGGAAAATATTCAAATATGCCTAAATGAAAGTGACTGGTGCTTAAGTTCTTACTCACCTTAGTCTCTTGAAAATGATACTCTCCTAAATTACTTAGGCTGATTTATTGTGCCATATTTATAAAGCTTGACCTCAAAAGTTAGAATCATGGGGAAAACATCTTTATATAGAAAAGCCAACTTTAACTCAAAGGTTTTGATAGAGGCTCATGGAGTCAGCATTTTTTTTTTTTTACTTAAATGTTAGGAGTATAATAAGTTTGGGCTTTAACATATTTTGGATTAAATTCAGATTTCATTTCAACAGAAAAATGTAACAATCAAAATAAGATTTAAATAAAAAATATTATGTATTTTTATCCACCTTGGTCTGTATCCAAACAAAATGAAACATAAATGGGAAATTTACTTTTTTGTTTGTCCCAAGGGTTAACTCTTAAAGTGTATTTTAAACTCACAACTTAAATAATATTGTTAACCATTTTTCTGCTTATCCTTGAATCAGGAATATCCAGCTAATAATCTAATGCAATGGTGACAAATGTTTTAATATTTTATTCATATGAAGGGAAAGTTCTTGAAAATAAGGTACGCTTTGACTACCAGATATTCTTTTGAGTGTTCAACGGAGGTGCTTAATGACATGCTACATACTTTTATCTCTGATCATTAGCTGATAACAGTATATTCCTTTGGTGTGGGCTGCGGGTTTCCATAAATGTGGTTCAGAACCAGAGGTAATTCACCTGAACAAGCTGACAAATATGGTGAAATGATCCTTGTGTCTCCCAATACTATGGAGTCTGGGGAGGGAGAGATGGAACAGTTTGGGAGAATGCAGGATTTTTAGTTTGAGGACATTAGGCATACACATGTGTTTGTGTTGCTTTTTACTTTATACCTTTTGTTTTGGTTTTGTGTAATTAAACAAAACTCACACTGCTTCCTCTGAAATTTCAGAGCAAAACACAGCAAAAATTCAGCTGATTTGAGCAGGAAAACCCATGCAGACTTTGCCAACACTTACAATTTGTATTGTTATATAGTATGTGAGCTCAAAAGCTAGAGAGGCTCTAGCAAAACAAAATCCTTCAAACACATCCATTTAATACTGTGAATCAAAATAAGACTAACCTAGCTATCCTATTAATCTACAAACTTCCCCATACAAAAGGCTTCCAAGAGGATCTAAGATGGTGTCCATGATGATAAAATGTACATGGCTGATGGGAGACTTTACTGTCCGGACTAAGGGTATGTCTACACTTACTGGAGGGTCCGGCGGCAGGCAATCGATGTTCTGGGATCGATTTATCGCGTCTGGTTTAGACGTGATAAATCGATCCCGGATCGATCCCGGAAGTGCTCGCCGTCGACGCCGGTACTCCAGCTCGGCGAGAGGAGTACGCGGCATCGACGGGGGAGCCTCCCTGCTGCGTCTGGACCCGCGGTAAGTTCGGACTAAGGTACTTCGAATTCAGCTACGTTATTAACATAGCTGAATTTGCGTACCTTAGTCCGAAGTGGGGGGTTAGTGGGGACCAGGCCTAAGAAAATTAATGCCTTTGCTTCAGCTACCTGAAATCTTAGCTAATCTTTCCTCCTTTTTAGGTTTTTCCTTAGAAGACTAGTCCTCGCCACTGGGTTCTGGGATTGGATATAGCTATACAAAACACACAAATTACTCCCTCTCCTACTCAGACCATGAACCATCACCATGATTCACCCCACACAAATGGATTCAAACAAATTCCCAAATTGTGTGGGAGCAAACTCTATCAAACCAAGTAACCTAGGAGTGGAAGAACTAGTTAAGCAGAACCACCACCCCTTGACCACTTCTAAAATCAATGCAGCACTGCTTAGGACACCATCCTATGATCCCACTGCCCTTGCAGGTGGTTGTGGTTCTCAGCTGTCCCTTATCTATGTGCCACCTTTAAGACTAACAGAAGTATTGGGAGCATAAGCTTTCGTGGGTAAGAACCTCACTTCTTCAGACCTTTAAGACTAACAGAAGTATTGGGAGCATAAGCTTTCGTGGGTAAGAACCTCACTTCTTCAGACCTTTAAGACTAACAGAAGTATTGGGAGCATAAGCTTTCGTGGGTAAGAACCTCACTTCTTCAGATGCACTTGCATCTGAAGAAGTGAGGTTCTTACCCACGAAAGCTTATGCTCCCAATACTTCTGTTAGTCTTAAAGGTGCCACAGGACCCTCTGTTGCTTTTTACAGATTCAGACTAACACGGCTACCCCTCTGATACTTGACACCTTATCTATGTGAAGCCCTTGTATAAGTTGGTTAAATAGGCCGAGTTGTCAGCAATGTGCAGGTAATACACAGCTCTACATCTGATATAAAAGATGTAAATAACTTTTTCTACTTCTAATACACAGAAAAGATCAGTGCCTGGCTGAGGAGCATGTGGTTGAAATTGAACCCAGACAAGAGAGAAGTGATACTTGTGGGGAAAGGGAAGCAGTTTGAAAAACTTGCCTCCTCCATAGCTACCCCTTCAGGCATCTACCTATTCATTGTAATTTCATAGCCTCAGGCTCCTGAATGTGGCTCATTTCCACTTGCACTGGGCCAGAAGACTTAGAACTAGCAACAGTGATCCACAATTTTGACCTCCATGCCCAATAACTGCAACTCCCATATCCGGGAATGAAGCCAGACAGCCTAAGGAAGCATGAGCTGGTACAGCACCTGCTTGCTTACTCAGCAACATGAGCTGCTGTAAACACGTTGACCTTCTGCTCTGCATACTGGCTTCCCCTGGAACTACAGTACTACTACCTTTAGTGGTTATTTTTTATTGAAAGTAGTTTTTTATTTCTTCTTAAACCTCCCCCACTAAATGTGTTTAAATCTCAGGTCAGTTTTGTTTTTAAAAGTTGCAGAGTAAAGGTTGAAAACATAGCCTTAGGCTCAAGAAGGAGAAGACACATAAAACCCATTTTTTTTTTTTTTTTTTGGAAATCTCTATTTTGAAGCCACTGTATTTGGGGATGGGGGCAAAAAAGAGGGCTGACACGATTTTGGATTCTGCTGAGATGTTTTTCAAGGGTTCTGTTTAATATTCAGAGCCTCTACAAGGTTGCCTGCCTGCCTATACTCCCATGGCAGTTATATGCTGCTAACACAATGAAACTGATGACTAATAGGCAGAGATTTATAAGGGCAGGAGGGAGGCAGAACTTTCAAAGGAGCCAGCCCATGAAAGAGGTAAGAATGAGCATGACCTCTGACTGTTCAGAACCAAGTGCTGAATTGATCCTTGATTTACCTTTCTCATAAGCAGCTCACTACTTGGTCTTGTGCATATCTGGAACAAAACAACCCCTCTTCTGTCTTTCTTCATGGAGTGAAGAGAGAGGCTTATAGTTGTATATTCCTGTAGGAGGCACTTGGATACTAGCAAGGGAGGCCACATTAGTACATATTGAAACCTATAGTCAAGCATGATCAACTATAGCGACCCTGACAAAGAAGTCCTGACAGGTAGCGGTAATCAAACTTAGAAAACTTCCTCTTCTTAACCTTGCAATTAAAAACCCAGGGCTGGTTTCTGTCAATTGACTGGGCTTATGGGGCTGTTTAATTGCAGAGTAGATAATGCGACTCTGGGCTCTAGGGAGGGTCCCAGAGCTCAGGCTCCAGCTTGAGCCCTGATGTTTACACCGCAATGAAAGAGCCCCTTAGCCCGAGTCAGCTGCATGGGCGAGGTGTGGGGTGCCTAAACGCAGCGCAGACAGAGGCGGAGAGCCACGCTGGGGATGAATAGCATTTACTGGACCAACGCCTGTTTTCCAGCTACTCCAGTTCTTCTTTGGGTCTCCTTCCCCGGGGCAGGAGGGCAGCCCCTGGCTTGGCATAAGGGCCGTTGGGTGACCGCGCTGGGCTGCGGAGCAAGCCCGGCTCACCCAGCCCGGCGGGGCCCCTCCCTTGAACGCTCCTGCGCGGCTCCCTCCAGCCGGCGGCCGTTGCTGGCTGCAGGGCTAGGCGGCAACGGACAGGAGCCGTCCGGGGGTGGGCGCTCGCAGCCAACCTTCTGCAGGCGCCCCAGGGCACGTCCCTGCACAGAGATAACGGGGCAGCGCGGGCTGAGCCAACCGCCCCTGCCTGCGACCCGCAGCTTGCCCGTCACGTGGTGTCTGAGCACACCCCCCCCATACAATCCCCGCACACTACTCCCTCCTGCGCATGCACCTTCTCCACTAATCCCCCTCCCCGTCGCCCTTAGGGCGAGATGATTTAGCGTCAGAAGACCCGGAGAAAAGGAGCATGCGCGATTGTGAAAACGCTGCGGGGGGTGGGGTCCCTGTGGAGTGATGAGCGCATGCGTACTGGTGGTCCCCCAAGCAGGGTGGGCAGAGCATGCGCAGTGACGGGGGCTCGGCCTGGCCTTATATAGGCTGCAATCAGCTGACCGGCTCCGCATTGCAGAGACGCAGATATGAAGCTGCTGTTTTTCCCGTGTCTGTTGGCCGCTGGTAAGCGGGGCCGGGCCGCGCGCGCGCGCGTTGGGTGGGGGCCCTGCTGGGGGCCGCTCACGGGTAGATTCCGGGCAGATTCCGGGCTGGGGCGAACCCGCTTTCCTTGGTGCCCAGGCTGGCCGGGTCGGCGGGGCTCGCCCCTGCGGGTGGAGGGAGCGGGGCGGTTGGATATAGGGTGGAGGCCGGGCAGCGGCTCCAGCAGCGGGATCTGCTGGAGCCGGGCCGCGCGCGCGTTGGGTGGGGGCCCTGCTGGGGGCCGCTCACGGGTAGATTCCGGGCAGATTCCGGGCTGGGGCGAACCCGCTTTCCTTGGTGCCCAGGCTGGCCGGGTCGGCGGGGCTCGCCCCTGCGGGTGGAGGGAGCGGGGCGGTTGGATATAGGGTGGAGGCCGGGCAGCGGCTCCAGCAGCGGGATCTGCCCAGGGGCAGTGGGGCCGGTGTGTGTATGTATGGGGGGCTGGGCAGAGACACCCGGGCCTGGCGCCCGGAAGCGCTGGGCCGGGTCCCCTCCCCGCCGCTGGGGAGGGCATGGGAGTTAGCCTCCCCGCCGCCGTGCGAGTGGGTCGCGGGAGGGCTCAGAGCTGGGTGATCCAGGCCAAAGTCTGCGCTGTCTCTTGCACTCTGTGCAGTCGGTGCTACACAAAGAGACTAGGTAAATACCGTCCTCAGAGCTTCGTCAGATTCAGCAAATACAGCCTGGGCCATGGCCGCGTAAACGCCAGAGATGGGCGCTAACTAATCAGACCTTCCGTGGAGTGAGAGCCGCGAGTAGGCAGAGTCAGTGTCACGCATCTAACTGTGTGAGTACTGGCTTGAGAAATGACTGATCGCATCCCTCCCAGTCTGAAGAAAATAGCTGTAGCTCTTGTAATATCTTTGTTGATGTTGTTTACACTCAACTCCTTATTTTGAATAGGTGGCCAGGGCAATAGGTTGGTGTGTTCTTACTAATTTTGATTTTTCAGATGTCCGTTGAATGCTAACAGTATTGACTATTAAACTTAATACATGTTTGATTTTCAGTACTTCCAGAATAAAACAAGCCTGCCAAATGACCATAACACCTTAAACTCCTTATCTCTAGCGAGCACTAGACTCTTTAGCTTTATACCTTAAATGTTCAAAGTTTTTTTGTCTACAAAAATTTTTTGTATCAAGTTTATGGGCACATTCTTCAAAAGATAATGCTGACTCTTGCGGTAAATGACACAACATTGTAAAACACTGTTGGCTGCCAAAACCCTGAAGAAAAGGAAAAAGCATTCAAGAGAATGGTGTGGGTGGAGAGTCGGGAGAAAATAAATCTTGCCTGGAGCCTTACTATTACTGTACTAATAACACTGCAATCCTCACCATGATGCAATTTAGTTTGATATTCAGTGCTTCCATAGTGCTATGGGCTTAGTATTTTACTTAGCAAGTAAGTAAATGTTCTGTGCCCCGAACAGTCTGTATTAATAAAACAAAATATTGGGGGAGTTGACAGACAAGGTGATAGATGAAGAAAGGAATACACAGAAAAGATTTGGGGGGTTTCTTGCGGAGTAGTGTTCATCACATGACTTTATGAAGGACCTATCTTAAATCTACCCAAAAAAACTAACAGATCTCGAAAAATTAACCTGATACCTAATTCAAAAACAAATACACTAAATAGGAGAGCACTGTCTGGGGACAAACTGCAGATGAGGAGAGGCCAACCTCCACACCAGTTACTGAAAAATGGGATTGTGCTAAGACTTATAGCAGGATACTGTACCTCATCAGGGATTCCATGCTACTGGCTGGAGGCAGATATACTTGAAGTTTGGAAATCCTACCAACTCTTTTTTACTGTAAAGGCAAAGAGCCCTTCTTTGTTCTTCCACTTGCCAACCCAGACTCCTGCTAATGGCTGTGTCCATTACTCTGTTCCTCTGTCAGCTTCTTTGCTGAAGATGATGATGAGGTGTTTCTAATCTACCCTGTGGCTTAGAGTTCTTTTTTCCCCTCAGTGAATAGCTCTGATGCCTCTGTCTGCTACTGTTCATAGCCTTGCCAAGTGTTGGCAAAGTGAAAATGAGATTATTTTTGTCAGTTTCATAGCTACTGAAAGGGTTATGAATGGTAGAAGTGAAAATTGAGAATACTCAGTGAATCCTCACTCTGTAGCTTGGGAAAGCTCTGAACAGCAGCAGAAATATTGCAGTTGTCTGTAGACTAACTAGGGGGAGATAGCACAGCATCACCCTGATTGGAAAAGTATTTTTGCAATCAATGGCTAAAAACTCTTCTAAACTATAGTTTGCAGAAACTGATGACATTGGTCCCCCCACGCATCCAGAAGCATCTCACTTGTAAATGAGCAAATGGATTTTTAACCCTTGAGTACAACGAAGGTTTTAAGCCATAATTCATTCACAAATTGTTCTTTAGGTGACTTTTTGGCTGTTTAGAAATCCATAGAAATAACTGATTAGGAGACCGCAGCAGGTCACACTGCTATATGACACAGCTTTTTTATGTTTTAATATGTAACTGCCTTCTGAAAAATGCTTTCAGAAAAGTTTCAGACTTTATGTACGGTATTTAGGTAACTATGATCGTGAGGGTGAATTAGTCTGGTTATAAAAGGGGTGGGTGTAGGTGTGGGGGGGGAGGGGGCTGCTACAGGCTGGGAAGGGGCAGCTTGTTAGTTCCTATTGCTATTTCTCGGTACCTTGATGTCCCGTGCCCAGGTGCTGGTGCCTTTCCCCTCACCTCTGCATGCTCCTGCCCTTCCCCTGGGTTGGGTGTCTGACTACAGTGGCTGGAAGGTGGGGAGAGGAGAGCTGTTTCAACCTGCTCCCCAGCAGCTGGCCTGAAGTCAAGCTCTGCTGGCCACTCCAGCCCTTCCTGAGTCCTACTCTCTCGCCTATGTGTGTGTAAACATTGCTGGGTCCTGTACTGGTCTCTGAGCTATTGTGGGGCTGGAAAACATTTTTTTGCGAGGGAGGGAATGTAGATCAGCCTCCTATACTTCAATTGGGGTGGGATAGTGTGTGTGGGGCGGGGCCCTGCCTGGTTCTGCTGCCTCTGTGTGAAACAATTGAGCACAACAGAGGACTTTTGTTAGACCTGTTTATTCTATAAATACTGTTCTTACACCACTCAACGGTCTGAGTCTTGCTATGGTCACTAATTACTTCTCTATGGAAGAATTATGCAGATTCCAATCAGTTTCCTTAGTATTGAAAATGTTGCAGCATAGTTTGACTTCATGAGCTAGTCTTTTTAAAGTCTAGCTTTGGCTGTCACGTCTCAAAGGAATTGTTTGGAAGCTCATTTTAATGTGGCTGATGGAATGTAAAAACTTAAGGCGGCTGTTTGTACACATGCATTCACCACCTTAATTTTAAAGAAGACACTATAGAAATAAGCAGGTCTTAAAATTCCTGTTGGATATTACAAAGTAAGTACGCTTCTCAGATACAGGTGCCTTTAAAATATACTTGCTAAACTGAGTGCCCCACTAATCATCTTGGTCTTTTGTTGTGTAGCTCTGACAGCCGCTGCTTTACTTCCTCAATCCTTGAGCAATCTCTGCTCTGTTTTTTTGGATGCGGTTGGCAGGTATCAGTTGGTGGTATGGAGTATGTGAGGTGGACCTATAGCTGAAAAGAGTCAGAAGACTGAGGCCAAGTCTATATTGGTATAATTATGTCGCTTGGGGGTGTGAAAAATGAACCCTCCTGAGCAACGTACAGTAACTCCTCACTTAACGTTGCAGTTATGTTCCTGAAAAATGCAACTTTAAGTGAAACGATGTTAAACGAATCCAATTTTCCCATAAGATTTAATGTAAATGCGGGGGTTAAGGTTCCAAGGAAATTTTTTTTTGGGCAGACAAAAAGCATTATATTCTGTACAGTACTGTACTGTGGTGGGGAGGTGCCCCTGGCTTACCCTGGGGCTCATGCCTGGGGGTGCAGGGTCTGGGAGGGAGTTAGTGTGCGGGAGGGTACTCAGGGTGGGGGTGCAGGAGGAGGCTCAGGGCTGGGGCAGGCAGGAGGTGCAGAGCACTTACCTGGGGCAGCTCGTGTTTGGTGCAGGGGGTGTGCAGGTGGCTCTGCGCAGTGCGGCACCGCCCCCATGGCTGCGATTCTAGGAGCCGCCACCCCCTCCCGCCCCCGGGCAGGCAGGGCCACCAGGAATGCAGCGGCTTTAGGGGCTGCAGGGCCCTGGGCTAAGGGGGCCCCGGGGCCCTAGGCTGCAGCTCTAAAGTCCCTTTCGGAATGCGGCCCTGCGAGCACGGGACGGAGGACTCAGGAGGAGCAGGGGCAGCTGCGTGGGCAGCTGCGAGAAGCGGCGCTTCCCCTTCAAAGCCGGCCGGAAAGAAGCGGCGCTTTGAAGGGGAAATCGCCGCTTTTCTCCGGCTGCTGGCTGCACGGCTGCCCCTGCTCCTCCTGAGTCCTCCGGTCCATGCTTGCAGGGCCGCATTCCGAAAGGGGCTTTAGAGCTGTAGGCTGGGGCCCCCTTAAAGCCCCTGCGTTCTGGGTGGCCCTGCCTGGGGGGCAGAGGGGGACAGCTTCCCCGCTCCCTCCCTCCAAGTCCTAAGCACTGCCAAACAGCTGTTTGGCAGCGGGGGAAGCGCTGGAATGAAGGGAGGGGGAAGAGGCGGAGAAGAGGAACTTGTGCAATGCTCCCTTGTAAAGTCAGCCAAACGACGTTCTAAGGGAGCATTGCACAACTTTAAATGAGCACGTTCCCTAATTGAGCAGTGATGTAACTTCGAAACAACGTTAAGCGGGAGGACGTTAAGTGAGGAGTTACTGTAGTTATACCGACCTAAACCCCGGTGTAGCCAGCACTATGTTGAGGGAAAGCTTCTCCAGTTGACATAGGCCTCGTCTACACTGAGGGGAAGTGGGGTGTGTGTGTGGGAGAATTGATCTAAGTTACGCAACTTCAGCTACGTGAATAACGTAGCTGAAGTCGATGTACTTAGATCTACTTACTGCGTTGTTTTCACTGCGGTAAGTCGATTGCTGCCGCTCTCCCATCAACTCTGCCTGCGCCTCTTGCCCTGGTGGAGTACTGGAGTCCACGGGGGAGCGCTCAGCGGTCGATTTATTGCGTCTAGATCGATCGCTGCCTGTCGATCCAGCGGGTAATGTAGACAAGCCCATAGGTACCATAGGGAGGTGGATTAACTACGTCTGCATAGTAGTGTCTTTATTAAAGTGCTACAGCAATGTAGCTGCACCAGTGCAGCTGAAGCGCTGTATGTGAAGACAACCCCTGAAGATCTGGGCATCTGGGTGAGGCTTTTATGTTGCTTTGCCTATAAAAGACTTAATCAACAAGATAAAATGGCAGGTAATGTGGAGTGAAGAAGCTTTTAAGACTGTCTAGAGCAGGGGTCGGCAAACTTTTTGGCCTGAAGGCATCTGGGTATGGTAATTGTATGGCAGGCCATGAATGCTCACGAAATTGGGATTGGGGTGCAGGAGGGGGTGAGGTCTCTGACTGGGGGTGCAGGCTACAAATAAGAGTCCAGGGTGCAGGAGGGGGCTTCAGGCTGGGGTGTTTGTGGGGGGGGGGAGGGCTCCGGTTGGAGGTGCGGGCTCTGGGGTGGGGCTGGGGATGAGGGATTTGGAGTGTAGGAGGGTGCTCCTGGCTGGCGCTGAGGGGTTTGGAGGGGGATTGGGGCTGTGGCAGAAGGGAGGGCTCCAGCTGGGGGTGCAGCCTCTGGGGTGGGGCTCGGGATGAGGGGTTTGGGGTGCTGGAGGGTGCTCTGGGCTGGGATTGAGGGGTTTGGAGAGCAGGAGCGGGATCAGGGCTAGAGCAGGAGCGGGATCAGGGCTAGAGCAGGAGCGGGATCAGAGCTGGAGCAGGGGGTTGAGGTGCAGAAGGGGCTCGGGTGCAGGTTCCAGGCGGCGCTTACCTCAAGCAGCTCCCTGAAGCAGCGGCATGTCCCCTCTCCGGCTCCTATGCAGAGGTGCGGCCAGGTAGCTCTGTGTGCTGCCCCGTCCGCAGGCGCCACTCCTGCAGCTCCCATTGACTGCAGTTCCCGACCAATGGGAGCTGCAGGGGCGGCACTTGGGGCAGGGGCAGCGTGTGGAGCCCCCTTGCTGCCCCTGCACATAGGAGCTGGAGGGGGGACATGCTGCTGCTGCTGCTGCTGCTTCCGGGAGCTGCGGCACACACGTGCAGAGTGGCCCCTGACCCTGCTTCCTGGCTGGAGCGTGGGAGCGGGGCAAGCCCCAGACCCAGTTCCCCAGCAGGAGCTTGGGGGCCAGATTAAATCGGCTGGTGGGCTGGATGTGGCCGTGGGCAGTAGTTTGCCCCCACCCCTGGTCTAGACAGACTGTACTTCCTCTAGTTTCGTATATTACATGAAACTATATCAAACGGCACAAGTGAATTCATTTGTGGGAGGAAGGAAGGAAGGAAAGGGGCAATAGTTGAAGACAACATAATGGGTCTTGAGCATTCTTTCCAATGTAACAATTAGGACCCTACCAAATTCATGGTCCATTTTGGCCAATTTCACGGTCATAGGATTTTAAAAATTGTAAATTTCATGATTTCAGCTGTTTATATCTGAAATTTCACATGTTGTAATTGTAGGGGTCCTGACCCAAAAAGGAGTTTGGGGGGGGGCACAAGGTTATTGTAGGGGGGATTGGGGTACTGCTACCCGTACTTCTCTGCTGCTGCTGGTGGCGGCCCGGCCTTCAGAGCTGGGCAGCTGGAGAGCGGTGGTTGCTGGCCAGGAGTCCAGCTCTGAAGGTAGAACCGCCACCAGCAGCGCAGAAGTAAGGATGGCATGGGATGGTATTGCCACCCTTGTTTCTGCGCTGCTGCTGACAAGGCACTGCCTTCAGAGCTGGGCATCTGGTCAATAGCCACTGTTCTTGGCCTCCCAGCTCTGAAGGCAGCACAGAAGTAAGGGCGGGAATACTGCGACACCCCCCCCCCCTTAAAATAACCTTGTGACCCCTGCAACTCCTTTTTGGATCAGGATCTCCAATTTAAGAAACGCTGGTCTCCCCCTGTGAAATCTGTATAGTATAGGGTAAAAGCACACAAAAGACCAGATTTCACAGGGGGAGACCAGATTTCATGGTCCATGACACGTTTTTCATGGTTGTGAATTTGATAGGGCCCTAGTAGTAATCTGTTGGAGGATGTTGCTTTTAAGTCCTGCTTCAGGTAATCAGGCCTGGTATAAACAGGCTTTTGTACGGACTCCTCTATTTTGGTCAGGATGTGACTTTTTACCAAAATAGTTGTACTGATACAATCCCCCCTTAGGCTAGATGCAGTTACCTTATTATAAAGATATTGTATACCTAATGTGTCGCATAGTCCCATAAGGGAAGGGGGAATAAACTGAACTGGTATAAGCACCTTATACCAGTATAACAGCATCTGTGCAGGGGAGATGTACTGCATTCATACTGGCGTAATTAAAATGGTACAACTTGTGTGTAGACAAGCCTTCAAAATGCCTTTGTTTTAAAGTGGTAGGTCTAGGGCTAAAGAACTGTTGTTTTTTCAGAGGGTAGTTCAGAAACATGAAATTAAATAATACGTGTTGAGTTTCCTGGAGAGCAAAGTAACCCTGCAACTTGTTGGCTGCTTATGTGTAGTGAACTGTTGCCACTTGTACAGAACTACTTGACTCTCTAGGCTCTTGGTTATACAAAAGCCAGCGGAAGTTGTGTACGTAGTATCAAAATAACAGTTTTATAAACTCTGCTGAGTATTCCTAAATCACAAGGGGAGGAAGCATTAAGCAAACAACTGAATAGAAACTTAACAAAAAGCTTGTCTTCCTCCATCAGGTAGTGTTGACCTCTTTGATATTACAGTTAGCAAGAACTCTACGAACAGTGGAGTCTGGTCTGTGGTGGCTCAGATAATGAGGGTTTTTAGCATGTGTATGTTGAAAGTTCCTGCTTTACCCATTGGGATATATGAATTATTACTACTGCCTGCCTTTGGTTCCATGGGCTGTTCCTGCTTCAGCAAATTTTGTATTAGCTGTGACACACAAAGTATATATAATTTTGAACACTGCAATAGAATCAGAGGGTATGATGGACAGGAATTCTGAAAAGGTCAATTTACAATCAATTTCTCAGTCCATTCTGCTCCTTCCTGATTAGGGAACAGTTAGCATATTACTGTACAACTGTCCTGTTTTTCTTCTAGAAACAAGGTGGGTGAGGTGATACATTTTATTGGACCAACTTCTGTTGGTAAAAGAGACAGATTTTCAAACTTACACAGAGATCTTCTTCAGGTCTGGGAAACGTACTCAGGGCATGTCTACACTACACTACACTACAGGTCAACGTAAGTTAGTTCGACCTACAGCCATCACAAGTTAAATCGGTGGGAGGAATGTTGTAGTGTAGATGCTTACACAGTTAGGTCAACGTAAGCTGCCTTATGTCAGCCTAACTCTGGTGTAGATCAGGCCTATGAATGTCACAGCTAAAGACAAGGTGGAACAGATGAATTAACACCCATTGCAGGAGACCATTCAGGGTGAAGCAGCAGTTAGCACCTCTACAGTCATAGTACAGATTGTTGTAATGATTCATAAATCTAGTGCCTTTATTAAGGTCATGATATTTGGTGTTTGGCAGAGTTCTGAATTTAAGATCCCAGGCTCATTTTTTGAAGGTGGTGTTTCCTTTGAGGCTGAGGACTGAGAGATGGAGTGGTCATCTTGTGAAAAGCGTTTGTCCACGGGTGATGGGTGTGTTTTGTCTCATAATTTTTTCAGTGAGAGTTGATTCTTCCAGAACATTTTTGTATGTAACTATCTGTTTAGAAACCAGTGTAGTAAAGAGTTTCTAAACACTGCTAAACTGAAGCAGTTCTTGTGTGTAGGTAAGGCCAAAGAGCAAAGCTTAACTTTAAGCATCCGATAGCAACTTAAAGGTAACATCCTTTCATCCCAATATGAAGGGGAACTTGAGTGTTTGCACTTTTTGCTCCTTTATCTGTGTGTGTGTGTGTGTATATGTATATATGTATATATGTATATAAATAAATAAAAATCTCTCCCTGATTTTGTTTGCTTTAGGAATTCCAGTCTCTGATACGCATGATCTTCTAGAGAAATGTGGGTAACTGGAGAACTAGCAGGCATGGAGAACTACCAGCCTCTGATTTTGGGAGTCTTGTTTCTTTAAAAAAAAAAAAAAAAAAAAAACTTTTAGCATTGTGAGACTCCTGAGTTAGGATGAAAACTCTTAAATGTGCACACAAATGTCCTTCCTCCTGTTATGGGCTACCCCCACCCCCATGGCATGACATTCTCTCATTCTGACTCCTTAGTCTACATTACTTGGTAGTCTCCAGCAATTTTCCCTAGTCTCATTCCTATAGATATCTTCTCCCCCACCCCACTACTCCCCTCTCCAGTCTTTGGCCTTAAAGTTTTCCTCTTCCCTTGGCATGCTGTATTCCTGACCCTGCTCCCAGGCCTCATGCTATTCTTCCCTTATGGTAGGTTCGAGCGTCTCTCTTTCCATGTCCCTTGCCTAGCCTATAGGGGGAAGCTGCTCTTGTGGGTGGCGGTGTGAAAAGGGGAGCTGCACTACTGGGGTCCATCTGCTCTCCCGTCTTTCTGTGCTCAGACCGGGAGTATATGCCCTGCTCTGTAGTTCTGGGATCAGAGGTGGTGGATCCCTGCTCTCAACCTGCCACACTAGGACTCTATCTTAGTCTGCAGTTACTGGCCTAAAATCTCGGCTCTCCTGTGGATGGGTGACTAGTCTTGATGCGAGGGGAATCCAAATACTTTGTGTTCAAACATCTTTCCCCTGCAGCCACTGCTATTTGGGGAGGCGGAGTGGGGGAGGAAGGAGGCATGGCCAAAGTGCAGCATAGCTATAAATTTCAGCAGTTACTCCTGCTTGCTCTTTGTCCTGTAACCTCAAAACAGAATGGAGGACATGGACTCCCGAGATGGATGTTGCCCTACCTTTTGTTCAGTCTGGTACTTTTTGAAGGGTGGAAATATGAATGCTCGAACATAGTGATCAGGTAATACACAACAGTGCTCCTGGGCAACAAGGTGGAAGGTGGTAGTTGGAGTGGTAATGTTTCACTAACACTCCTGCTCCTGGACCTCTTGGCTGGACAAAACTTCCCTGGAGTTGAGGAGCAGACCATGGCAGTTCTTTCTCTTGTGATGTGTGTCCTTATTCTGCCTGGAGAAGAAAGTGGTCTGACTCAGATTAATGGTCATTCTTAGAGTTCTTCTATCTGTCAGCTCAGGGATTCAGTCAGGTTATAGCTGATTGTCAGACAACTCTGCAGAAATCTAAAGTTGAGTCTGAGGACTTTATGCTGTCTTATCAGAGATACCGTCTGTGGATGCTGCAAATATCCCAGCACAAGTCTTGGTCAACACACCAGTGAAATTCAGGGTTTCTCTGGAAAGTCTTTGGGGTTTGGAGGCTTGTAGACTACCAAGATTCCCAAGCTGATATCTTCTGTAGTCTTAAAGATTAAGTGGACTTGCTCAAAGAACTTTATTTCCTGTGAGCTTTTGCTGCTGGGTTCAAATGCAGGAATAGTTGCTACTCTGCCTCTGGGTATCTAGCAAATAGAGTATCTTGAGGATGGAACAAGGTGCCAAACCTATGGTATTAGCCAGGGACCAACAGTGCATACAACAATGGAAGGTTTCTATAATGCAGACAAAGTTGGGCTGGTGAAGGTTTAACACACACTGATCAGAATGAGACTGAAGTCCTGATAGCTTTTTCTGAGCCCAGGAGAAGTAGCTGTTTGGTGCGGTCAGCAAGCTGGCTGTAGCTCTCTGTGAATCCCCTTTCCAGCCACTGAATGGAATCTTCTGTAGTCTTCGTTTTTCAGAGATACATGTAAGTTAATTTTATTGGCTCACCCACTAGCTTAAGAGTGACAAGGCTATTTAAGTCCACGGTCTGAGTTAGGGTTAGCTTTTGAAGATGATGTGCACCCTCACATGCTCTGAGTGCTCAGTATATCTGGGCACTGTGCCTTAGCTGTGTCAAAGGATTGCATGTAAATTAGGTTACACATCTCTTCTTAGCACCTATTCTTTTAAGAAGTCTTTGTCCTGATGCTGGGGGAGGAGCCCACGGCTTCTGCTGGGGGTAGGAGGAGGATTCTCATTCGATAGGAGGGAATGTCTTTTAAACACTCTAGCAGCTATGATGTCACTTTTCTGTGTGTGCTGCTAGAAGGGAAGAAGGAAAAGTCTGTTACGTTTCATCTTCCAGAGTTCTAGATTCCTTCCAGTCAGGCTGCAGTGTGTGGTACTGAAACTGAACTTGTTGATCTGGTAGATGACCTTTTGTCCATCAACAAAGGAAGTTCTTCCATACTTATCCTAGCTGACCTAACACTTCTATCGTAGCTTCAGGAACCTGCAGGTGTAAATGGAAATACCCTGAAATGGCTCTGGACCTTAACCTTTGGGGTTTGATCCTAGTTGTTATGCAGCTGTTCCTCAACTTCCAAAGACCTAAGTTGTGGACCTCATAAGGCTTGGAACTCCTTCCTGTCCACACCACCCTACCCACACTGTTCCATATATATCTGAAGCAATTGAGAGCACAGGGAACTGCCTTCTAAAAGCAGAGATGAAAATATGGCCCCTAGATCTCCTCTGTAGACAAAGGAAAGAAGAGCCAGTTCTCACAAAATTAAATATAATAATACCTACTTATTGACCAAGTTCATCATCCTTCACAGCTTTGCTGTAAACCATTAGTTGTAAAAAGTAGCAGATTGTAAAAGTTTCAGGTGGGGAAGGGGGAACCAATGTAGGAGCCTTTGTAAAGAGAAGAAAACATCTAAAAGTGGATGACACCAAAAATAAATGAATATACAAATTAAAAGGACACTATAGATAACTAAAAGGTTAATCTCATTGGGTTTATCCAGCAAGTACTAAAAGCTGTATGATTGTAATGAACAGCACTTTGTCCTCACTTTTCCCCTGGCCTGTCCAGTGCTGGCAACAAACCAAGTGCTGTCACAGTGAGGATTCACTCCTCCTTTCATGTGACAGAGGCTATTATGAGAGAATAGGGACTTGAATAGGGCAACTCTTTTCAGGGCTATAAACTTTAAATTTCTCCCTGCTATCATCCCCAATTAAATAAATCTTAAAAGGAGCAGAAATCTTACTGTTGTGGGTTTCCTTCTTGCATTTTATATAATAGTCAATTACAACACTAGACTTGTGTAAAGGGAGAAAAATCCTGAAACTGGTAGCTGTAGAAACAGAAGTACAGTGGGGGAAACTTGTAGCTCATAGACCCAGCTTTAGCATTTATATTAGTCAGCAATAATGCAAGGAACCTACAGGCCTGTATCCTGTAAGACATTGCCTTCAGCAGTTTGCATAAGGCTTGAGGCCTGTGAACTTTGACACAGCTAAATGGTGTAATGGCCACCCCTGAGTTTTGGGGAATTGGGAATAGAATGTTTAAGGGGAAAGTTTGTCCATAACGACATCAGGCAACCACAGGAATGTGAGCTAACACCAGCTTATGGACATTTTAGGATGGGAACATCTGCAGATGTCTTGACTGTAAGAGTGCCATGGCAACAAATTGACATATATGATAAGTTGAAATAATTAATATACTAATCTAAAGAAGGGCACCCCAACATTAGTAGGGTGAGGAATACAAATAAGGAAGAGGGGAGAAACCCCCTAC
The DNA here is from genome assembly GCF_028017835.1 of Emys orbicularis. Taxonomy (NCBI): domain Eukaryota; kingdom Metazoa; phylum Chordata; order Testudines; family Emydidae; genus Emys; species Emys orbicularis. The sequence continues at coordinate 43,999,637 of NC_088689.1, read as the reverse complement.
TGAATAGGCATTAGACATAGTGGTGTCAGCAAAACATATTATAAAAGTTGTATCCCAGCTTGTGGGCAGGAGGGGAAGAGAGATGTAGCCCTTGGGAGGTGCCAAGATGATGGCCACTGGTGATGATGATGAAGGTAATAGTTAACATTTCAAGTTGTTCTGCAAGGGGTGGTTTGAGCATATTGAATGTACATCCAGGAACAGAAATTCTGCAGATGGCTATTCTGTAGTGTAGAGTTGGGGAATGTGTGTTTGGCTAGACAAGGTAGTCTTTGCTACCAACTAAAGCAGGGGTCTCAAACTCAATTTACCTTAGGGCCAGTGCCAGTCCTCAAATCCTCCCAGCGGGCCAATGTCACTGAAGATGGTGTTCAGAAAAGAAAATGTTTATATTTTTTTATTTCAAATTTCTTAGAAATAATAAAACTGTCATACAACTTGTGACAAGATGGCCGATGTTAGTATGGTGGGCCCTGCGTTTTTCTTGGTGGGGAGCTAAGATGCCACCCCTTGCACCTGCTCTTGGGGCACCAAGGGCCCCGCTAGTGGCCCAGGAAGGTGGTAAAGGAGGGAAGCGGGGGAGGGGTCTGGCTTTGCTCCTTACTCTGAGCCCCTAGCCCCTCTCAACCCCTGCGGGTTCTTCCCCTCTTCCCCCTTGGGTGGGGTACCTTCAGTCCTTAGATCAGGGGTCAGCAACCTTTCAGAAGTGGTGTGCCAAGTCTTCATTTATTCACTCTAATTTAAGGTTTTGTGTGCCAGTAATATATTTGAACGATTTTAGAAGGTCTCTCTCTCTCTCTCTCTCTCTCTAGAAGTCTCTAATATATAACTAAACTATTGTTGTATGTAAAGTAAATAAGGTTTTTAAAATGTTTAAGAAGCTTCATTTAAAATTTAAATTAAAATGCAGAGCCCCCCAGACCGGTGGCCAGGACCCGGGCAGCATGAGTGCCACTGAAAATCGGCACGCATGCCATAGGTTGCCTACCTCTGCCTTAGATGCTGGGGGAGGAAGTCTCCCTCCCCTGCTGGGGCAGGGTCTCCCTTACTTCGGTTCTCTGATCTTTCAAGTCTCACAGCACATCTCCATGCTCCAGTCCTCTCTCCTTCCTCCTTCTCCCTGTCTGCCTGAAGCTGGGGGGGTTTATTAGGTTCCTGACAGGGCCTTAATTGACTGCAGGTGCTCCAATTAACTTGTAGCCACCCTCCCTAGTCTACAGGGAACCACACCTTAATTAGCCTTGGGCTTATATATTTCCCCTCGAATACTCTACCACTGCTCCCTGGCTCTCTGGTATCACAAACTTTATACAATTCGTCGCCTGCCAGAGAGTTTTTAGTGTTTGCCAGACACCTGGCAACACTTCAGTTCTGTCAGTTGATATTTGGCCTCAGTGACTGAGCAGTTGAAACCTTCAGGATTGCAGCAAGGTGTGCATCAGATAGTTGTGTTAGGTATTTTGACTTGTTTATATTCACGGGAGGGGGAAGTGACGCTGCCTCCATGGCTGACTCTGCCTGGTGACTAGTGATGGTATCTCTGTCCCTCTCCCCCAGCCAATGGGAGCTGCGGGAGGCGGTGCCTGCAGTAGACTGAGCCACTGCAACCACTGAGCTAAAAGCTGATTGCTTTTAGCTCAGTGGAGATTGGTAGAACTAGAATAAACCAATGATCTGTGCCCACAAAGAACTCATTTGGTTAGTCACCATCCCTGTAGCCACTATGAGTGACTGGTTCTGTAGTTCATATCTTCATTATTAATCTCGCCTTCCATCCTGTGCTTTCCTGTTTTTGTTCTTTACAGTTGAAAGGATACTGTTAGTCAGCTGACTGTCCACCTGCCTCATCTTCCCCACATGAACGTCTTATTCATTCACCTTCTAAAGCTTGTGGCTTCTCCTGATACCTGACTGAGGATTGTTCTTCTGCAGGAAAGTTCTGTGTGCCATGATTGACTTGACTGGCACTTGATTATAGCCCCTCTTGTGTTGCATTGCATTACTCTGCTGCTGCATTCAGGAGTGAAGAGCAGATACTAAACCAAGTTCACTTTTTTTTTTTTTTTTTTTTAAAGCTACTGGTGGAAAGATGTGTAGGGATGCTTTGTTGTGACCTAGAGGCTCAATTTGAGTGTCCATACAGACTATTGGTAAAAGCACTGCAGCAAACTCATAATCTATGCATCATTAGAAAATGAGCTAAATGTATTTTTGGGTACTTTACCTACCAGTTTCTGTGGTTTTTACAATCGTATTTCCAAATTTTGGGGATGTTCCAAGCAAACGGGAACTTGCTAAAAAGGAAGTAGTGCTGTCAAATGCATAGGATACACTGAAAACCATATTTTGTATTATTGTAAGTCTTCTGTTTTTACTTGCACCATAAAATTATTGGATGGTTTTCCTTTAAAAATTTTATTCCAGCTGGGTCCTGCTCACTGTAAGAAGTACAAGACTTGCATCACGCTGTTGGTGTTCTCTATACCAACCTGGTAACCTGAAAAAAGCATATTATTCCCACTCTTTCTAATCAAAGGTTGCTCATTACTTACATGCCTTGCTGGCAAATAGAGCAGTCCACGCTGCTCCCATTTTATGAATCTGTGTTCAATATAGAGCCAAGGAGCAGAAATTTATATTAAAGGCATGCAGCTGAAAATTGATAACAATTAATGTGTGGTTAATAAATGTTTGTTCTGTCAAGAGTCTAGTAGCCACATAAGCAACATAGGCACAAAAAGAATAGGACTGACTGTTAACCTTCCTGCAGAAAGAAGTTTGTGAAACAGCTCTGTTGGACTTGTATCTAGATAAGAACTTAACTTAAGTACAACTCAAACACAATTATCCTGGTTTAACAAAAGGTGGTTTTTAAAACCAAACAAACCTGTTAAACCTGTGCAAACCCCTCTGACTTAGTTTTGGTTTAAAGCAGGCTCATTGCACTTTATTATTATTATTTTTTTTTAAACTAATCTAATTGATATAAGCTAAACCATAGCAAGCCTGGTTTTAAAACTAAAAGTCTGCACAGAAGATCGCACTGACATAACACAATAGGTTAAATACTGGCCGTTAATCTAGGGCTCTTGTTCGCTGTATTGCCAGCATCCCTGTCTAGTTAAACTGATCCACTACTACATTTGTGCTTTTCAAAAATCTTCTGAATTCATTACTTCAAATGTTGTTTCAGTAGTATGGACCAGTAGACGGCCTTGTTTGTCACCTGGCTTCTGCCTGAACTGAGTTTTTCCTGCCATGAAAGGATTCCCAAATACAAGTTGTACTTCAGTTCCATAGGATATGGGGAGCCTTTTAGCAGTGTCTGTGGCTGAGGCTTGGTAACTATAATGGTTAGAGCCAACTAAAGTTTAGGAAATCAGGATTGTGAGAGAGAGAAGAATAAGAAAGGCCATACTGGGTCAGACCAAAGGTCCATCTAGCCCAGTCTTCCGACAGTGGCCAATGCCAGGTGTCCCAGAGGAAATGAACAGAACGGGTAATCAAGTGATCCATTCCTACCCATCCTGGCTATTAGCCATTGATGGACCTATCCTCCATGAATTTATCTAGTAATAACTTTATAATATCTCATTAAAATCTAATGCCATTAAAATAACATGCCATCTAATAGTTCCTGAAACTACTCTAAAGGGTGCTGGTATCCTTCAGACTTCCCTCCTCATATTTTCCTCACAAAACCTACATCGATCATATTGACGAATTAGTAAAATATCTGTAACAGATATCACTTGTCTTGTCATGCTCCATAGCAGCAGTTGCTATGCTTTGCCTTGTACTAAGACTCTGATTTCCTCAAAAAACATAGAAACAGCACAAGCAAGGAAGAGGGATGTCATAATTAACCATTCCGTGGCAATGTATTCACATCCAGGAGCTGATGCCTCTACCAAATCAGCTGCCAAATCAAAGATTTTGCTAAACAAATGGGAGAAAAAAATGTCCTCACTGTAGATTCTCATCCTATAAGCCACCTGAGATCCTTTCCCAAGGAAACTTACACCTAGTAGAAGTATACTGCAGTTGAATGATTTTTTTTTTTTTAAGTCAGCCAGTAAAGTTCAGAGTTTCATTAGACATGTAAATTGGACGCCATATGCTAAACCTGACTCTCATAATAAATGCATGAGGGAACATCAGACTGTTCATAAAAACATTACAAGGAAAACTAATCAAGTCTGTGTCAAAGAAAAGGCTGTAGCTTTAGCAGAGGGTTGTATCTGTTTTTAAGTATAATTTGAGTAGATGGGAGCAGTCGGGCCTGAGTTTTAATAGCCCATTATGCCAATTTGACTAAAACGCCAATAGAAATTTGACAGGTAGCATTCTGCAAACAAATAGACATGGGGGGCTTTAGCAACAATGATTACAGAGCAAAATGAGGACAGCTCCCCTTACTAATCAGTGGGCAGAAAAGAACATTCACCTTCTAATAACTCATCTATAGAAGTCAGTAACTATCCACTAGTGACTCAAAAAGTAAAGTCCAACCAAAAACTTAATCCACTCTTATTATTCCCAAATCTCAACAATATGAATCTCCTGACCAGTGGAGCAAGCAGTTTCACAAGACTTTCTTAGTAAGTCTTGTGAATAGCTTACTGGTCTTAAAGATTCTCTGATCCAAACAGTCTGCCTATAAGCAAGGGCCTGTGGAGAGGTGAAAACATTATGAACTTCTGCAGAATCATACTCTGAATACAAGTTTTTGTTTTTCCAAAAACTTGTTTTTTAGATCTTACGGTTGTAAACATAATCTTCCAGACAGTCATTGGTGTAAAGTTATTTAAAATTGTTTTTCTGAGTCTGTAGACAGCCTCAAACTATAGTTGATAGGTGTGAACTGTTCCCCATTCTCCTCAAGGGAATGTCCATTCTGAAATCTAATGCAAACATTGCTTTAAAAAAAATCACAGTTGTGATAAGTACAAACTTGTAACTGTAATAATTGACTGATTATATATTAGGTCATTGAGTAGCCGTTAACTGGATTGGAAATTTAATTTAAAACAAAAAAAAAAACCCAGCCCACTCCTGTCCTAGCCTCAAGGAGGAGGAGGGAAAGAAGAGTGTCATCCCTTCCTCTTTGCCAAAACCTCAGATGGCCCCTATGTAGCTACGAAACCTTCTTGGCCCCTGCCCTGAATGGCTTCTGTACAGTTGTGTGTTTTCAGTGCAACCTGCTGCAATGTGCAAAAAATCTGGGAGAATTAAAAAAAAATAAAATTGAAATCAGTGTACAAATAACAAAGGATGATATACAAATTTAATTTTTGTAAAAGGTTTTTATTTAGTATAATCTGAAGCTGCTACATAGTTTGATCTTTCACCAGGTGCTGCAGAATTTGGGTCAAGATCACTTCGTAGTTCAGGCTGTAGCCAGGGCTATGTTTCTCTAGAAGGAGGTGTATGTGAGCACATGCACATAGCTCTGGTTCCTCAAATGAAAATCCTGCTTCTGCTGGGATTAGAGTTTTGTAATCCAGGGCATGTAGGCTAAGTGCTGGAGTTGCTGTCTGCTCTCAGGCTGGATGGATTTGGAGAGAGTGGACTTGGCGTGACGTAATGTTGAGAATCGCCATTGCTCTCTACCAGTGTTTACAGCTGGCTTTTCAGTAAGTACCTTTAATATTCTAATCTGTAGAGTAAAATTGATCAGGAAGACTGTGTCACTGTGGTGTCCCATGATGGGCCACCAGTAAGGGCAACAGTGCCATTATATCTGTAATACAGATTTTTAGTGGATTCAGGTAAAAGATGTGAGCATTCTTTTGGTTTCAGGGCTTTCACTATCTAATACAATTCTCAAAGAAAGCCCTGAAACCATTCTCAAAGAAGATGTTGCAATGCAGCTGTACAGGTCTAGAGGTGCTGTAAAGTACGTGAGATGGAAGCTAGATGTGGTGTATGCAAATGAATTGTAGTAGGAGCCTTGGCAAATGTTGGCAATGAACCCAAAAAGGTTGGGTGGATTGACAGTGCCCCCTTGTGAGAACTGCTGCTTTCCCGTCAGGATGCGTATTTAACCCTTTAGCTTAGCCTGTCCCCTATTTTTCAGTGTCCTGTGAGGGAAAACACATTGTGTGGAGATACTTCAACATGTTCTTGGATGTTACAGGTGGGGGTGTCCCTTTAAAATGAATAAGCAGAATGAAATTCCAGATTCTTGATCAGCAGGCACTCTGCACTTTTGTAAATACTGGATTAATAATTCCTGATGAAGTCTCTCCAGTACTTCACAATTAACCTCTTTTAAGAGATCTTGCTCATGAATGAATAGCTTGTTTAGCTAGCATTGTGTGCTATGATGGTGGCTGGGGTTTTTTAACTGAAGAGAACCTTGAAGCTAAAGTATGGCTTTTCCTTAATCTATTTGGTTCTGTAAAGACTTAATGCAATTGAGCTAGAGCAAACAAGAGTGTTTTGGAGAGGGTGTGGGTGACAGGGTGGTGGTAACTAGGCGAAAATGTATTGCAAAACATAATTTACACATCATACTGAAAGTAGAAGACACAGTGACAGGTTTCAGAGTAGTAGCCGTGTTAGTCTGTATCAGCAAAAAGAACGAGGAGTACTTGTGGCACCTGAGGGTATGTCTACCCTACGAAATTACTCCGATTTTACAGAAATCAATTTTTGGAAACAGATTGTATAAAATCGAGTGCATGCGTCCACACTAAGCACATTAATTCGGCGGTGTGTGTCCATAGAACCGTGGCAAGCGTTGACATTCCGAGCGGTGCACTGTGGTAGCTCTCCCACAGTTCCTGCAGTCCACGCTGCCCATTGGAATTCTGGGTTGAGCTCCCAATGCCTGATGGGGCCAAAAATTTGTTGCTGGTGGTTATGGGTAAATGTCGTCAGTCAACCCTCCCTCCGTGAAAGCAACGGCAGACAATCATTTCGCACCCTTTTCCCTGGATTGCCCGAGCAGACGCCATACCACGGCAAGCATGGAGCCCGTTCAGCATACCACAGCAGTTATGAGCATTGTAAACACCTCGCGCATTATCGTGCAGTTTATGCAGAACCAGAAGCTGAAAAACCAGGCGAGGAGGCGATGGCAGCGCGATGATGAGAGTGATGAGGACATAGACACAGACTTCTCTCAAAGCGCAGGCCCCGGCAATGTGGACATCATGGTGTTAATGGGGCAGGTTCATGCCGTGGAACGCCAATTCTGGGCCCGGGAAACAAGCACAGACTGGTGGGATCGCATAGTGTTGCAGGTCTGGGATGATTCCCAGTAGCTCCGAAACTTTTGCATGCGTAAGGGCACTTTCATGGAACTTTGACTTGCTTTCCCCTGCCCTGAACCGCAAGAATACCAAGATGAGAGCAGCCCTCACAGTTCACAAGCAAGTGGCAATAGCCCTCTGGAAGCTTGCAACGCCAGACAGCTACCGGTCAGTCGGGAATCAATTTGGAGTGGGCAAATCTACTGTGGGGGTTGCTGTCATGCAAGTAGCCAACGCAATCACTGAGCTGCTGCTATCAAAGGTAGTGACTCTGGGAAATGTGCAGGTCATAGCAGATGGCTTTGCTGCAATGGGATTCCCTAACTGGTGGGGCAATAGACGGAACCCATATCCCTATCTTGGGACCGGACCACCAAGGCAGCCAGTGAATAAACTGCAAGGGGTACTTTTCGATGGTGCTGCAAGCACTGGTGGATCACAAGGGATGTTTCACCAACATCAACGTGGGATGGCCGGGAAAGGTTCATGACGCTCGCATCTTCAGGAACTCTGGTCTGTTTAAACGGCTGCAGGAAGGGATTTACTTCCCAGACCAGAAAATAACTGTTGGGGATGTTGAAATGCCTCTAGTTATCCTTGGGGAACCAGCCTACCCCTTAATGCCCTGGCTCATGAAGCCGTACAAAAGCACCCTGGACAGTAGTAAGGAGCTGTTCAACTATAGGCTGAGCAAGTGCAAAATGGTGGTAGAGTGTGCATTTGGACATTTGAAGGGTCGCTGGCGCAGTTTATTGACTCGCGCAGACCTCAGCGAAACCAATATCCCCATTGTTATTGCTGTGTGCTCCACAATCTCTGTGAGAGTAAGGGGGAGACATTTATGGCGGGGTGGGAGGTTGAAGCAAATCGCCTGGCTGCTGATTACGTGCAGTCAGACACCAGGGCGATTAGAAGAGCACATCAGGAAGTGCTGCGCATCAGAGAAGCTTTGAAAACCAGTTTCATGACTGGCCAGGGTACCGTGTGACAGTTCTATTTGTTTCTCCTTGATGAAAATCCGCCCCCTTGGTTGACTCTAATTCCCTGTAAGCCAACTGCCCTCCCCCGTTCGATCACAGCTTGGAAATAAAGTCACTATCCTTTAAAATCAATTCTTTATTAATTGATTATAAAAATAGGGAGATAACTCACAAGGTAGCCCTGGTGGGGTAGGGGTGGAGGGAAGAAAAAGGCCACTTCAATACTTGTTGAATGACAGCCTTCTGTCCACTGGGGTGATTGGGTGCCCCCCCCCCCAACGTGCTTGGGCATCTGGGTGAGGAGGCGACTATGGAACTTGGGGAGGAGGGAGGGCAATTAAACAGGGGCTGCAGCGGCAGTCTCTCCAGCTGACATTCCTGAACCTCCACCAGATGCCGGATCATGTCAGTTTGTTCCCGCAGATCTTCTTGCCGCCACCTCTCCTCACGTTCACTGGCCGCTTTCCTGTCCTGTGCTATTGTGTCCCTCCACACTTTCTGCTGAGCTCTTTCAGTGCGGGACGCCTGCATGAGCTCAGAGAACATTTCATCGCGTGTATGTTTTTTTTCCCACCGCCTTATCTGAGATAGCCTTTGGAATGGAGGAGGGAGGGTTGAAACATTTGCAACTGCGGGAGGAAAAAAGATACATTTTACAGAACAATGGGTATACTCTTTCACGGTGAACAACACTATTCACATTACATAGCACATGTGATTTCGGTACAAGGTCATTTTTTGCATCTTACATTGAGTGCCTGCGGCTTGGGTGTTAGAGATCAAACACGCCGGGCAACAGAATTCGGCTTGCAGGCGGCCATGGTAAGCCATAGTCTTTCGGCTTCTGCAACCTTGATAACAGCAGCGCCCTCCTTTCCCATACCAAGCAAAGCCCGTTGAGTTGTCCATTTAGGGCTGTGGTTTTCATGTTAACGTGCAGCAGCGGAAACCAAACTAACACCCCCCCCCCCATCCTTTTCTCTGGGATGATCGCTTTAACCCTCCCCCCCACCGCACCGCGTGGCTGATGTCAGGAAAGATCCCTGCTAGTCAAACGTGAACAGATCAGCGCCCCCCCCCCCCCCCCCGCTTGGCTAACTGCGGGGAGGATTTCTTTTCAGCCACAGGCAAACGGCCCAGTAGGAACGGCCACCTATGAATGTCCCCTTAATTAAATTCCCGTATTTCAACCAGGTTACCATGAACGATATCACTCTCCTGAGGATAACACAGAGAGATAAAGAACCGATGTTGCTTGAATGCCAGCAAACACCGGGACCGTACGCTGCCAGGCTTTGTCATGCAATGATACCAGATTACTTGCTACTAGCATAGCATGGTAAAGTGTCCTACCATGGAGGAAGGAAGAAGGCTGCTCTCCCCAGAAACCTTCTGCAAAGGATTTTAGAGTAACTCCAGGAGAGCTTCATGGAGATGTCCCTGCAGGATTTCCGCTCCAGCCCCAGACACGTTAACAGACTTTTCCAGTAGCTGTACTGGCCACGAATGCATCCCAAGTCCTCAGGGCAAATTAATCATTAAAAAACACTTGCTTTTAAACCATGTTTTATATTTACAAAGGTACGCTCACCAGAGGTCCCTTATACGGCTTCATGGTCCGGGATACCGCCTTGGGAGGGTATTTCAGTCAGGGTGAGAAAAAGATCATGGCTGTCAGGGAGAACAGTGTGCTGTGTGCTCTCCTCAACCTCGTCGTCGTCGTCCTCATCTTCCCCGTCTGCAAAATCCTTAGGCATTGCGATTGAGAGTACCCCATCATCGGAGTCCACGGACAGGGGTGGGGTAGTGGTGGCGGCCCCTCCCCCTAGAATTGCCTGCAGCTCAGCGTAGAAGCGGCATGTCTGCAGCTCTGTCCCAGAGCATCCATTTGATTCTTTGGCTTTCTGGTACGCTTGTCTCAGCTCCTTAAGTTTCACACAGCACTGTGTTGAGTCCCTGTTGTGGCCTCTGTCCATCATGGCCTTGGAGATTTTTTTTCAAATGTTTTGGCATTCTGTCTTTTGGAACGGAGTTCTGATAGCACGGATTTGTCTCCCCATACAGCAATCAGATCCAGTACCTCCTGTACGGTCCATGCTGGAGTTCTTTTTCGATTCTGGGACTGCATGGTCACCTGTGCTGATCAGCTCTCCACGCTGGGCAAACAGGAAATGAAATTCAAAAGTTCACAGGGCTTTTCCTGTCTACCTGGCCAATGCATCAGAGTTTCAGATTGCTGTCCAGAGCGGTCACAATGGTGCACTGTGGGATAGCTCCCGGAGACCAATACCATTGAATTGCGTCCACACTAACCCTAATTCGAACTGGCAGTGTTGATTTCAGCGCTACTCCCCTCATCGGGGAGGAGTACAGAAATCGTTTTTAAGAGCCCTTTATGTCGACAAAAATGGCTTCGTTGTGTGGACCGGGTGCAGGGTTAATTCGATTTAATGCTGCTAAATTCGACCTAAACTCGTAGTGTAGACCAGGCCTTAGAGACTAATATTTATTTGAGCATAAGCTTTCGTGGGCTAAAATCGACTTCATCGGATGCATGCAGTGGAAAATACAGTAGGAGGATAGACACACACACACACACACACACACACACACACACAACATGAAAAAATGGGTGTTGCCATACCAACTGTAACGAGAGTAATTAATTAAGGTGAGCTATTACAAAAAACTTGTAGTGATAATCAGGATGGCCCATTTCCAACAGTTGACAAGCAGGTGTGAGTAACAGTAGGGGGGGGAAAAAAGAATTAGCATGGGCAAAAAGTTTTTACTTTGTATAATGACCCATCCACTCCCAGTCTTTATTCAAGCCTAATTTAATGGTGTCTAGTTTGCAAATTAATTCCAATTTTGCAGTTTCTCATTGGAGTCTGTTTTTGAAATTTTTTTTGTTGGGGACAGGGAACGGGGGGGTTGGATGGGGCCGGGGTCCCGGGGGACCTGTCAGGGGGCCGGGGTCCCGGGGGACCTGTCAGGGGGCGGTTAGGGGACCAGGAGCAGGGGGGGTTGGATGGGTTGGGAGTTCTGAGGGGGGCAGTCAGGGGGCAGGAAGTGGGAGGGGGCGGGGGCCATGCTGTTTGGGGAGGCATAGCCCTCCCTACCCGGCCCTCCATCCAGTTTTGCAACCCCAATGTAGCCCTTGGGCCAAAAAGTTTGCCCACCTCTGCCTTAGTATGAAACTAGCTTGTTTGCATTGGTGTCATGGTCTCCTTATGAGAAGACTATAGATCACACAGGTTAAGTATTGGGGCCGCTTCCCAAATGTTAATACTGCCCCTAACCAGTTCAATGTTCGATCGTCGCTCTTCCATACCAGTTTTCCAAGTCTAATCTGCTTTGAGGAAAGGTGGGGAAGCAGGGGAAATAAAGCAGCCCAGTCGAAGCATTGTGGTTCTTCAGAAACCCACACTTTAGAAAGCTCGTTCAAGAAGTGCTTAATTGATATTTAAAAATATGTATGAGAACTTATCATTTTGTTTGTGTTGGAAGTATGGGTAGGGACTGGTAGTGGGTGGGTGGGTGATATCTGTGTATAAATCTGACTACAATCTGCATAAGTTCCTACCCTAAAATGTAAGGGCATCAGTGTCTTAAATCTATTTTAAAAAGCTAATTGAACTTCTTTAGAAATTCATGTGGAGTAACTACTTAGGGTATGAGAGACCTTCAGATGTGCAATTTTGAAAATTTACTTCTCTTCAGCAGCTGTGGCAAGCCCCCTCTTGTGGGAGAAAGACTGCGTGAAGGGTCCTGAGATATGGTGTCAGAATTTGCGGACTGCATCACAATGTGGAGCTGTGAAACACTGTCAGCAAACTGTCTGGAACAAGCCTTCTGTGGTGAGTGTAATTGAGACTTGTTCCACTCTAACATTCAGCTCATCTGTATTTTCATGTGCTGCTTAACTGTTTCTAAAGTTTCTGTCTGACTTGGAGAAGGAAGGTGCCATTTGAATCACACTTTTTTCTAGATGTTCAGGCCAGCCAAAATTTTTGCATCAAAGACTTGGCTACAATGTGTTAACTCAGATCTTAAAAAGAAATAGCTTGCATAAGAAAATCCTATGGAGGGAAAGGAAGAGCACTCTGCTAACTTCTGCCTGTGTCAGTCCAATCACTGTTTTGTAGGGTAGCAGGAGAGGGAAGACCTCCTGGACAGAAACTGAATGAGCTGTGTAAACTTATTCCTTTTATGCTTCCAGGAGTGAATCCTATAAACTTAATGCCTGTTGTCTAACATCCATTATGGCTGAAGAGACCTCATTGAAGGTGTCACAATGGAAAAATAAGTAAAATTGTAATTGTATATATGCCTGCAGTGTTTCCTAAAACTTACCATGTACTGCATTTTCTGTGGAAACTTATATTGTGGCAATGGCCTTCATCTCCATAATGGTATAATCAGTGCGCCTTCCAAATCCGTGTGCTTGAGAAAGTATGTTTTAATATGGTTAACATTTGTGTATAAATGCATCGGGAAATGTGTTGGAGGGTACAAGACTGGCTAGTTCTACTAGACCATCTGGTCCCACCTCCTACCACCTAGTTTTACTCTTTTTGCTACAGACAGGACCAAAAATTGACTGCATACCATGCCCCCAGAGGCAGTGTTTTAGCTTGATTAAAAAATTGGTTATGGGAAGATTTGGCCGTCTGACCCCCCACTCTTGCTAGTTTTGGACTACAGTTTTTGAGTCCTTCTGATCTTATTTCTATTATTCTCCTTCCTCAACGCAAAATCAAATGGTGGCATGCTTTCCACCTAATTCCTAAACAGAGCAGTCAAAAACAATCTCCGGAGCCTTAATGTCTTGAAGGGGAAGGTGGAACAGGAAAGTCCCTCTAAGATGGGCATATCAAAAGCAAATTTTCACACAGTCATATGTGAAAGAGAACATGTTGTATTAGTGATATTTCTTACTGCAGTAGATGTGCTATTGCTTTGCTTTCTTCCACCCACATATGTTGGTTTTGTATCTGACATCAGTCTATCCTAGAAACTGGAACTTGACACATTTGAAATGGCCTTGACTTTTTGGGATCAAACAGGAAGAGAATTGGCCTGTTTTTGGAAGAGAGGAAATAAAGCACAAAAGGCTTGAAAAATGCAATGCACAAGGAAAGCTTAGTATATTTACTAACTTTTAGGTCCCTCTGAAGTAACCTTTGTTTACTCTATTTTCCTCAGAAAAGCATCCCATGTGACTTATGTAAAGAGGTTGTAACAGTGGCTGGGAATCTCTTGAAGGACAATAGCACAGAGGTAAGCTTTTAAGCTTAAGGGCACTATGTGACTTCATTGTAGTAGTGGTGATCCCCCCAGGGAGGGGGAGTGATCTCCAAATGGGGCTTAACGCTTTTAAAAACTAGTGTTGAAAGAAGTATTAGTGCAGTGAGTATCAACACTGGTGGCTCTGAGAAGATCTCGTACTGGAGAGCAAAGACCTGTATCATCACACCCCACCCCACTTCAGAGTTCAAGTGCTTCCAGATTGCGTATAGTCATTCTCTGAGAATGAAGAACTGGCACATCTCGCTGCTGCTGCATGCATGAACACAGCCAATAACCCTCCTCTCATCTCATAGGGTGAGATCCGTTCTTATATCGAGAAGATATGTGAGTTCCTTCCTGACCAAGGCCTGGTATCTGAGTGCAAGGAGACCGTGGATGCTTACCTACCAGTTGTCATGGACCTGATCAAAGAAGAGTTTGTAAGTTGACTGTAAATTTTTGAAAACCTTACATTGAAAAACTATGCCATGTCTCTGAGTTTTGTCCCTTGTAGGGTAAGTGGTGGGTGGGTGTAATCCTTTAAGAAGATACAAATGAGATTTACTAACTTCCCTAATGTGCAGACCGTTAAGTCATTACAATAAAAGAAAACAAATCTAAGTAGTGGTGTATGTCCAGATCTTATCTTTGAACTCCTGTCATCCAAAACTCCCTGTTCTTAAATTTTGTCCTCAGTCTCTCATAATTTCACTGCTCCTGATAATATAAATGTTCCCGATGTCCTGAAATGTCTTTGATATAAATTGGGTAATACAATAATAGAAATCACAGCCAGAAAAGTTCTATTTACTTGCCTATACAGTGTTGCATTATAAATCCAATGGAAGTGTTTCCATTTCAGGAAGGTGCAGATTAGGGATTACAAGGAAACAATTAACAGTTTAAATTCTAAAACCACTTTCTTGCAGTGAATCTTTGCTCACTTTTAAGGTGCATTCAACCTGTGAGATTGAATATGGCATCAGACTAGTGCTTTGTTTTTCTAATTTTTTCTCTCTTATTCAGGATAATCCTGAAGTACTGTGCAGTGCCCTCTGCTTGTGCCAATCCCTTCAGAAGCACCTTGCTGCAATGAAACTTCAGAAACAGCTCCAGTCCAACAAGATACCTGAACTGGACTTCTCAGAACTGGCATCTCCCTTCATGGCTAATGTGCCTCTTCTCCTTTACCCTCAGGACAAGCCCAAGCAAGAGTCTAAGGTAAGGATTCAGCATATCTCTGGGCACAGTAGAAGTGAATGTGTGTTCCATTCAAGTATCTCAGTGGTCTTTATAACAGTTTATTGATAATTTGGGTTAACAGGCAACTTTAGAAGTTTGGAAAGCCAACATTCATTTAACTAAGTGAATGCCGCACTACAAATAAATTGTGTTATACATATGAGTGTGAAATAGCCATTTTGCTGGCTATGCAATATTTGTTATGATTTGTCTTCTGCATTGTTATAGTCCGAGGTAATGATACTTCCTATAATTAGGATTGCCTGACACTTTCCATTACAGGATCCTGCTTCTTAGTTGCTTATAACTTTGCCAAACTTTAACTCTTTGGGATGAAACTCTTCCAGGCCAGGTATCAGAATTGTTCTCTTTGAAAGCGTCAACAAAAAAGGTCCAGCTGTTTCAGAGAATGGGATGAGTGGAAAATGTTTTGCCCGTTTTAAAAAAAACAAACAAACCAAAAACAAAACTTCTGTTTTTAGTGAAGTTTTAATACCTCTCCAGGCTTTCGAACAAAGGGTTGAAATTTGTCAGGGAAGTGCTTTTTTTGCTGTTGCAGTAAAAAAAACACCCATATCTGACCAAGTGATAAGCCTCTGAAAAATCTTAAGTTTGCAATGCTCAGTAAAACCTTGTTAGAGTTTAGCAACTAAATTCGCTGAAGATTCTGTCTGTATTGAGCATGCTGCAGCCCAGGCCTGCAGGAGCTGAGCAGGACTTTCCCTGCAACTGCTTCTCCCAGTGGCACTAGACCTGAAAGCAAGGAGATTACTGAGACCCCAGGAAAGAATCTCCCTGCTGATACCTTGTGGAAGAGGAAGTAACCTGAGTCCAATGCTGAGGCAACAAGAACTGCCTTGCAGGAAAGGAACAAGATGTGTTGTATAGGGAGTAGAACGGGAGCTGCAGAGGACAGACTGGAAGGGCCTGAGGCAGAATGGCCTGTGACTATCCAAACGTTCCCCACCAGAGCCAGGAGTCTCAGTATTCCTAAGAACATAAGAAAGGCCGTACTGGGTCAGACCAAAGGTCCATCTAGCCCAGTATCTGTCTACCGACCGTGGCCAATGCCAGGTGCCCCAGAGGGAGTGAACCTAACAGGCAATGATCAAGTGATCTCTCTCCTGCCATCCATCTCCATCCTCTGACGAACAGAGGCTAGGGACACCATTCTTACCCATCCTGGCTAATAGCCATTTATGGACTTAGCCACCATGAATTTATCCAGTCCCCTTTTCCTGAGCTGTCAGCAAATAGCTATGACACCTGCTGACCGTGTATACCTCATCTCCCCTCAAATGGCTGGAACACACAGTGAGGGCAACAGACTATTCCTGTCAGTTTCTCCATTAGCTCAAGTGTATTAGTAGAACTTATGATTTTATAAAGTACTCTTTAGAAGAAGTGTTAAAGTTCTTATCGTAGACGTGGTAATTGCTACCAGCAACACAAGTCTGGCAGATGTTCCTGCATAACAAGCTTTAAGGTAGTATTTTCCTTTTCTCCCTTTTCAGGGGGCTGGGGACGTGTGCAAAGACTGTGTTCAGCTAGTCACTGATGTTCAGGAAGCTGTAAGGACCAACTCCTCTTTTGTGACTTCCTTAATTGCTCATGCCAAGGAGGAGTGTGAACGCTTGGGACCTGCCGCAGCTGACCTGGTAACAAAATAATCTTCTGTTGATTGATTAAGGAAATTGTCCATAGTGGAGACATGAAATGACCTCTGTAAATGTCGGTTTTCAATGGGATTTATATTTGGTAGGAACAAGGTAGATAATGTTAGGTGCGGCTCTTGGACTTAATTTGCTGTCCCAGCACTTACAAACCATAAGGTTTCTGATCCAAAAAAGCTTTCTACCTCCTTCCTTCTCTCAAAATTAAATCCTCACTCTAAGGTGAGCGTCTTAATGTTTTGAAAAGCCTAGAGGATTGTGGCAAGTAATCTCAGAGCTAATAGCAATTACTGGGTGAGGTAATGCTGCAATAGTTTTAATATATTTTTCTTTCATTAAATAACAAAATGGGGTGATGGGAAACACATGATGTGCACAAGTCATTTTGTTTGACTGTGTCCAAAAATGCCACGTTCAAGAAACTGTAAGTACACAAAGATAACTGCATAACGTGGCAAAATAGTACAAATATGCTGGGGACAAATTCATTGTTGTGGGAAACATTGCTTTGAATTTTACAAGATGTATGTAATTTCACCATCATGTGGCATTAACAGTTGCCTGTATGGGTAAAGTGGTTTTGTTTACTGGCCTGTATTTCTCTCCCACAGTGCAAGGACTACATCTCCCAGTATTCAGACTTGGCTATTCAAATGATGATGCACATGGTAAGATCATATGACCTCAAATCTCCTCTTGGTATAACTTCTCTGTTTTGTGTAGCTTCCTCTTAACTTATTCTGGAGAATGTTAATACCCTAAGCCTTCTAAAGGTCATCAGGACTCCTCCAGATTCATTTTGAAGTGTGTAAACTTCATAACTGAGGTCTTGAGATCCTTAATCCAGTCATATTAGTATACTTGCCGACTAAAGTCTGAATTCATTCTTTAGCTGTTTCCCCTATGTATCTGTCACAGCCATTCTAAGGATACATAGACATCTTTGTTCTTGCAGACCTCGGAGTGCATGTAATAAATGGCTTTTAAATCTTCCATTGTGTATGCTCTCTCGAACGTGGCTACTTTTTCACCTCTATGCCAAAAATGCTGCTTACAGATACCTGAGCTGGTCCTTCCCAGGGACCTGACTTGATAACAAAACCTGGTTGCTGGCATGGATGTGGCACATCCCCACGGTAGTAAACATTGTCAGAAGAGTGGGGTTTCAGATAGCTGAAGTTCTAATGCATCTGAGGTTGGGGCGTATGCAGTGGAGAATAAATTTTTGTTCCATTGATACGGATATTGTGTACAAAAATGCATAAATTTTGTTTGCAACCGCTTACATAGCACTTTTTCATCCAGGGATTGCAAAGCACTTTACAAAGACTGGTAAGCACTATTATCTCTGTTTTAAAAATAGAGGAACTGAGATTCTGGGATGTGTCCGAAGTGACACATTCACTGGCAAGGTAGATCTATGAATAGAGCCCATGACTGACTTGAACACTTGTTCTAAGCAATAGACATGCTATCTCGCTTTAAATAGCCTTACTTAAATTGTTTTCAGCGTGTCTCAAAGGCTTGAACTTGACAGTATATTGTGGGCCTCTTGTTTCGGAGTTTGTCAGTTAGAAATGACTTCCAGGAGTTAAGGGCACACTTTATGCAAAAAAGAAAATTAAAATGTTCTTTCCAATTAAAGTTGGCTTCAAATTTTCAATTGTAACTATTGCATCTTGACAGTACTTCAAAATTGGAACATGAACACATTTAACATTCTGGTTTGCTCTGAGCAGTGTTCGCATATTGTCTGGATGTAATCTTTCCTAGGGTGCTTTATCAATGTGATAGCTTGAAAAATGTGCTATGAGCTATTCTGGAGTGAGCAATTAACTAAATGAAGGGTCGTCCTTGCACTGCCTACCTCATGCATAGAGGTTGGGGCACTAGCAAGATTTTTTTTTTTTTTTTTTTTTTTTTTTTGTAAAAACCATATGCACAGCTCAACTGCTTGAGGTTTTTTCCTTTATCAAACTGTTATGTCTTTCATTTCTTTTTTTTTTCTTTCTCTGTCGCCAATCTCCTCTATCAACAGCAGGACCAGGTATGTGAGAAACTTGCCTGTGGTGGTGCTTTTCAGCTACAGGGCTGTAGTTCACCTCTTGCTAATTAGTTGTGTATGTGGTGTGACTGCCCTCAGCTTTGACAGATACAAGGGATGTTTGGGGGTGGAGTGAAAAAGAGAAGGGGGAGAGAGATCTCCAATGAATAGGTCATGGTTCCTGCTCCTGATATCAGCTCTTCATTAAGATTTCAACCTAATGGTGGAACCGCCAGTGGAGCGGATTGCTTTTCCTGGGGTAGAGGTGAAGATGTAGGAAAATCTTGACGTTGCCTCTAATCAGTTTCTGGTTTCACTCTTGAGTCCTTGAGCTCTAAGATGAAGTCAGTGCTGTGACTGGTTTTCATCTAGGATAACCTTTATAGGCCAGGGCAATAGTTGTAGACAGCCACAGTATGTGAATTGGGAAGAAGATACAGGGGGCCTTCAAATTTCCACTCCTCCAGTGCCTCTTAGTTTCCTATTTAGAAAAGTCCTGGGGGAGACCTTGTGTCTGTCATGTTTCAATGAGAACATGTTGCATGTATGTGGTGCTGCTGTAGCATTAATACCTTGAAACGCTTATTATAGTGCATGACCAGGGAACTCAACTAAAGGCAGTGCCTGGCTGACCTGAATCTCTGTAGTCTGAAGCGGTGCTCTCTGTCTGAGGTATTGCTTCTACCTGTGCATGGAAGTCTTATGGGCGAGGGGCATGATAAATAAAACTGTATGGCATTACAGTAAACCTCCATTGTCTGAAGTTGTTTGACTTGTTAGAGGATGGAGATAGAAGGGAGATAAAGGTGTTTTTCCATTACTATTTGATAGTCAGACTGTTCATGTAGTGGGGGGAAGAGGGCAGTCTGTGAGTCTGACCACATCTAATCTAGACTGCTTTTTCTGCTAGCCTCTGGTGCTGACGAGAGTTTGCCAAAAACCTATTTGGAAACACAACCCTCTAGCTTTGTACCCTATGCTGTTGTAAGTGCTGTCTGTTTTCACTGTGTTGGCATGAGGTATCCTATTTGAACAATTGTTCCCTGTTTCACATGTCTAGCATTAGGTTTTTTTTTTTGTAGTTAGTAGTACCACCAGTTTCAAAGGACTCGGGGCTTCTAGTTACATCTGTGGGTGTCAAACAGGAAATCGGCTTCTAAAAACCTCCCCTTCTGAAGGAGGAAAATATTTTGGACATGTTTCTAACACACTTTTATGGCATCGTAAAGAGCACTTACGGCTATGAGTGTTCTAGTACGGCAGGCCATAGGGTCCTGGGTTCTACTAAAGTTTAGATAGCACTTCCTCCTGACCCTTCCCTAATCCTGTATTAACCATACACAGGATGGAGCAAACTGTAGTAAACCTACCTTGAGAGAAGAGTGGGGCAGGAAGTGTCTTAGTTCAGAGAAAGAATAAACTAGTCTTTAAGAATTTCAGCCCAGTTCATTATGGGACATCAGCCTAAGAGGCCCGTCCATCCTTCTTCCCCTCTCATCTCACTGCTCCCTCCCCCAACCCTTCACAAACACTTCTTTCTGGATTCCAGGTATGTGGGAAACGTCCATGAAGGGGGTGGGTGGGAGAGAATGCAGTCCCTTTTACGCAATAAGCTCTCCAGGTCTAGTGTCTATTTATAGTTCATTGCTTGTGGTGGATAGAACTACGGATACAATAGCTCCAGTCTTGCTGACTTCCGCCCCCCAGCCCGCCCCCCCCCCCCCCCCCAGTGGTGGTCTGAGCACGAAGGTCACAGAATCAGCTAAACCATGTTCAGTCACTTGGTTACTGTCATGTAGGTGCAAGTTCTTAAGGGAGCACCATCACTTTGAAATTTAGTCAGTCTAAAGAAAAATGCTGTCCTTTAGTGCTTTGTGAAGAATCAACACAAATGGGATGTTGGTAAGAGTTGTAAAATGCACAAAAAATAAACAGAAGAAATAAATTTTTTCCTCTAATCTTTGTTATAGCAATATTAAGTGTCCACTATAATAGTAACTAAAATTTAGGTAGGGGAGTGACTTCTCTTTAAATGGTTGGTGTGCCCATTTGAATAGCTTTGCTGCCCTGTACTGCAGCAGGATTGGAGCAGATAGCTGTAATCTATTCACCATCATTGATATTGCTGATCTGGAATAATTGCACTGTTGCAAAGAGCTGTAGCAGAACGGCTCCTGTACCACAGGGCGGGGTGCAATACAAGAACCTATATTTGCAGAGCCATGTTTGCTGATGATCAAGAGCTTTTGCTTGTTTGGTTTGCTCCTTCCTTTGTATGATTTGATTAGTAACTTGAGTATCTGTAAGATTTATACTATAAAACCCAAAGCCTTGTGTACAAATAACTGGTTTCTGCCTAGCTTTTTTGTTTTTTTGCATTTCTTGATAAATTAGAGAAGTACGGGCTACGTTCCCTGCTACTGTAGGGATAGTACATTATAACTGCATAAAAGTGATCTTGTTGGAAGCATCTCTTCATGCCAACACTTTATTTACAGAATTAATCACATAACATGGCATCTAATGAAAGTAACAGATGCTTTTACAGAAAATAGTTGATTTCGTGGAGGTCAATCAGGCTTGAACTTCCCAGCATTTCTTGGATCTTGCACAAACTCCATAGAGTCCAGATAAAATGTGTTCTTCACTCAAACCTTCATAAGATTAAAGGGGGAATAGCAGAATATCCTCTCTACTGTGGTCACATTGGCTACTGAAGAAGATGCATGTCTTTTAAGGGGTTGGTCATTTGCAAATGCCTAAGAACTAGCCCTAAATCCCCACTAGTTTCAGATTAAAAATGACTAAACCTGATCAGTTTGCCCTGCCTATAACAGTAATGGCCAAAACTTTTGTTTCCTTCCACAATATTTGAATTTGAGAACAATCTTCTTGCACTTTTAAAGCTCCTAGTTGTATTACTGCTTTTTCAATTCTCCCTTTGATGGAGTCTGTGAGGTTAAATAGAATCTGTGTAGGATCTCTTAAATTCTGACTTTAGCTGATGTGTGTCTCTCTCTCTCTCCAGCAACCAAAGGCTATCTGTGCCATGGTTGGATTCTGTCCTTCCCTGAAATCTGTGCCCCTCCTGACTTTAGTGCCTGCAAAAGTGATGCATGAAGTGAAGATGGAGTCTGTGGAGGAGGTAAGATGGGGCTTTCAACACCACCTGCTGCTTTTTTGTAAAAGGACCAAGGCTACTTGAGCCAGATGATGAAGTAAAGCTATATAGATGCATGCAGACTTTCAGACTTCCATTTCAGTGCACAGAATAACACGTCTCCTAGCATATTAAACTATTGACCATCACTGGTTGGTATTTTAGTTTACGAAGCTGCTTCCTTTTGGAGAGTTGCATTTTGGGGCGGGCACAGAATAAAGCTATGAGGTACCATTTTAACCTTTAGTCAAGTATGAATTGTAGTACAGTACTAGACTATGGCCAGAACATCTTTCAGTTGCTTATAGCTTGAATTTTGAACAACGTTTCTTCAAGCATTATTAGAGGCACTAGGCTTCATTGAGGACTAAACCTTTGATAAAATTGAAGTTTAGCCTATGTTTGGTGTTGGATGCTTTTGATGTTTTTACCTTTTTAAAAAAGACAGTATTCATACATGTAACTCAATCAGCTCAATTTATATTTTGTTCAAACTTTCTGAAAATCAGTTCCCTGTCACTTTTTGTCTGAGGTGAAGGATGAGAAACTTGAGCCCAAAAGAGAAGTCTTTTCAGATAGTTACAATGCACTGGAAATGAGGATTTTGAAAAGAATGTCTTTTGACAGTATTCTGTCTAGTACAGGAAACTGGAGGATGCTTGTAGCTCAAATTGATTTGGTCCTGAAGATCCCAGTGAGCTCTGTAGCTTTTTAAAAATCAGTGCTGATAATAGAATCAAAGTAATTGGAATGGGGAAAAATCACCTAGATCAGTGGTTCTCAAACTGTGGGTCAGGACCCCAGAGTGGGTCGGGACCCTATTTTAATGGAGTCACTTGGACTGGCTTAGACTTGCTGGGGCCCTGGACTGAAGCCCAAACCCCACTGCCCGGGGCTGAAGCTGAAGCCTGAGGTCCTCAGCCCTGGGTGGCAGGGCTCAGGTTACAGTCCCCGTGCCTGGGGCTGAAGCCCTTGGGCTTCAGCTTTAGTGCGCCGCCTGCTCTGCTCTCCCCTCCCCTCCACCCCCCTTGAGCAGTGGGGCTCAGGCTTTGCCCCCTCCCACCTGTCAAGGGCAGCGGGGCTTGGACGGGCTCAGGCTTCTGTCCCCCCCCTCCTGGGGTCATGTAATTTTTGTTGTCAGAAGGGGGTCACGGTGCAATGAAGTTTGAGAACCCCTGGCCTAGATAGACCTATATTTCCCTGCCTTTGCAGGTTTCAGTCCACTTCACATAAACTTTTCATCCAGTATTAAACTGGGCAAGAAGTGACCTTTCCAAGAGCCATTCCTTTCTTTTGAAGACCCTTTTGGAACTTACAAATAGACTTTAAATTTCAGTTCACCTGTGGCTCTTTGTCCATACTGGCTCCATCATATGCAACTCACTTTCCAGCAATTTATCAGTGGTAATTAGTGTTAGTTTCCATTTACTTTGTCAGCTCATGAAAGTCTAATATAGGAAACAAGCTGTCATGCTACACCTGAACAAATTTCACATTTGGTTGGTGATAGTCTTTTCTGGATAATTTTAACTTTAAAATATTAATGCCATAATCATCTTCTATAAATATTGCCTTATGCTCAGATGCAGAAAAACCTGGTGCAAGCGGAAACCTTCTCTGTCTGCGATATATGTGAGACAATGGTGAAAGAGGTGACCAACCTGCTGGAGAACAACAGGACAGAGGTGTGGTGTTGGTGCAAAGGACAGTTCTTATACTGTGATGTTTTGAAATAGAACTTGTACTAAATACTTGCTGGAATGATGCAGCTCCTTGCTTGGAGCATGTACCACTGCTGTTACAGGGTTGGAGGGAGAGTTGGTATGTGGTAACTTGTATTGCCCTAATAGTACTCTCTGGGTTCCTCATGCTCCTGGAACAGTGAGATCTCTGTCCCCCTCCTAAGTGAGATCAAGGGCATAAATGGGTACTACTGGGATTGATTCCATGAGTTCTTCCTTCTCCCCTTGTCTCCCACTCTCTTATTCCAGGAGGAAATAGTGTTTGAAATGGAGAAGCTCTGCTTAGTGTTCCCTCAAAGTATCAAAGACCAGTGTAAGGACTTTGTGGAAACCTATGGCAAAGCTGTCATTGACATGTTGTTGGAGGCAACTAGTCCCGAAACTGTATGCATCATGCTGAAATGCTGCACAAGCCGCAAGTCTTCTCCTGAAGGTAAGCACTGGGTAACCAGTATTGAGTATAAAACACACTTGTTTAGTGTGTGATCAGATTCCCCTGTAGGGACTATCTTTTACTATACTATTTACCTGGACCTTAATTGTTAGCCTCTTGGCTACTCTTTAGTCTAAGAACTTGACCAGCTGCAAGATAAGAGGTTTTCAATATAATCATTCTAACAAAAAATGCTAATTGTCAGTCTGTCTATTTTTGATTAGTGAGAATTGCTTCGGAGCCATTACAGGCTGGTGACTTCTGTGACGTGTGCAAGATGGTTGTACATTACTTAGAGAAGCAACTGGAGAAGAATGCTACAGGAGCTGAAATTGAGGCTGCACTTGAAAAAGTCTGTCACTTCCTACCAAAATCTATCAGCGAGGAGGTAAAGTACCTCATGCGGGGAGGGTAAATAGACATAAAAGTGATAACTTAGCCATTATGAGGCTAGAGGATCTGAGGGCTAAAATCTATGCCCTGTCACCTATCAGAGTGCTTTTTCTCTACCCTGATCCTTTACCCTCCAATAGATTATCCTTTCTAAAACCCAGCTGGGACCAAATTCTTGTGCACTGTGCTATTAATGTCCAAGTCTTCACAGTGACTTCTTCTGTGCTTGAGATGGCTCACTGCCTCCATCTGTGGCAGGTGATATTGGAAATATTATGGAAGGGCTCATGGGCTGCTGACTGCTTTGAAACTAGCCACAGTACAACTGAGACTCTGGAGTGTGTGTGGTTCTAAATTGCCCCAAATTGGCAGCCTGATCCCTGTTGGGATTTCTCTGATGCTTGGTATGAAAGGATGTAAGCTTCCTTTTTGTTCATAGTAAACTGCACGAGTGAGGAGGAAGCTTGATCTCTGGCAGATCAGATGGCAGCACCTGCCTTACAATCAGAAAAGAGAGCAGTACAAATTGGATAAATGTATAGAACCAACTAGCCCAGCAAAACAGTAGAAAGACAGAATTCACACGTTGACTTGTATGAAAATACAGCCCATTGTCATGCTAAAGCAATTATTGATGATCAGTCAATTGCAGTAAGTATAATGGTTACAGTGAAGGAATTTTGTCCCTTCTCTGGCGGGTAAAGGAGCTGGGGGGTTGTCTGCTGTCCCATCCTGAACTGGGTGCAGTTTAAAAAAACACTTTTTATATTGAGACGCAAATTGCTGGATTGTTTCTCTGTTAGCTTTCTTGGGAAACTTGTAATGACTGCAGTTTGTGATGCCCTGTATCTGAGGTGGAGGGGTTGGAACAGATCACATGTTAGAATGCCTCAGCCTTTTGGTACAGTTTAGGGGATTAACAAAGTTGTCGGTAGTATACTGGCTTGTGAGTTAGCAAAAGGCAATGTGGTAGTACACAGCTGAAGATATTCTGGTAAATCTTGATTGGACGGCTGAAGAGTGCTAATGGGATATAGTCTTTCACATAGACCCTGTAATGGATTTGGACTGGTAACCTGTGACTAAAAGCAGTTAAGTTGTTCGCTGTCCAGTGACTCCTGTAAAGTGAGCTGGTAATCAGCCCAAGTCACAATTGGCAACCTTGTTGGAATTCTCAGCAGAAATCCTAGACTTAATGGTCATGGAGACTGATCATCTTCTCACTTTTAAAGATGGTATCTCCAGTAGAAGGCTGAGGGGTATTGGTGCAGTGGAGCTTGCCCTGCTGCTGCCTATGTTCAATCTGTTGAGTTTCCATTTCGGATACTGGCATAATCTCGTCAATTGCACTAAAATTTGCTTTAAAGTTGAGCAGACTTTTCTCTTCATAGTGCTGTGATTGTCCTTAGAATACTTTTGTGTACTCTGCCTCTCCTCCACCCTTCTCAGTTCTTTCATGCTTGTGATTGTATTCTAAGTTACTGCTCTGAGATTTAGCTTCAGTGGCAGATCCGATTTGGTGCTCCTTCCAAATAACATACAGCTATCTAATGGCAAACACTATGATGGTAAAACTTACTGCCTTAGTGAACGCTGTTTGGAGGAGGGGAAGGCGTGTCTTGTAAATTTTTTTCAATAAATCCCTTCACATATCACAATCTAAGACAACAAATGTTAGTAAAAAAAAAAGGTTGAGGGTGGAGGGGAAAGACTTTAAATTAGACCAAAGATAAAAGGCCTGTTAATACAACACAAGGACTGTGTTAAAATTACAGTTAATAAACAAAAACCAAGCAGAAATCAATATGCCAACATTGGTGTGTCGAAAATGAGGCCTGATTGGTGGACAGAATAACAAAAGGATGGGCTAGTCTGCACATCACTCGGCATTTGGGTCCTTAAAGAAAACGTTTTTGGGAGAAAATTGGCTACAGGTGCAAGCCTCACCATCCTGGTTGCCTCCCCCCACCATCTCCTGCACCCCCAGCATTTGTTATTCCAATCCCGAGAGGTGTCCTGACCAGATCACATTGCTGCCTCCACCAACTCTGGCTGAATCATGAACACCACCTGGGATGTGAAACTTTGGCTTTGTCTCGACTACACTGTTTTTTGTCGACAAAAGTCAGCTTTCATTGACAAAACAGTGGCGGTGTACACACTGAAATGCCGATGTAACTCCCCTGCTATGCCAACATCATAAAACAACCTCAATGTCAGGTGTAGGGCTTATGTCTGTATAGTTAGGGCAATGCAGTGTTTGTGTAGACACCATGTTCCCTACATTGGCTGTTAGCTGTCATTCTTGTCAGTTTCACCGCTCACGGTGAAATTGGCAAGAAAGCCGGGCAGCTAGAGTCCAGCGACCCTCTGCTCCCAGTGGGGAGTCCCAGGGTTGCTGGATCCCGCTCCTACTGGGGAACGTTGGTTGTCTTATTAATTTTGTGGTTCTGGAGGGGCAGCCAAGCTCCCGGTAGGGAGCTGCCAGCAGAGCTGAGACCAGGCTCCCACGCTGCCCCTCTTAGGTCGGTGGAAGCGCTCCTGGTGAGGATGCATAACACTGATCCATGGAGGGTAGAGTGCACATCGGCCACTGCAGTATAAATTAATGCGGTGGTTGTAAATTGACTTAAATAGGTCAACTTACCTTTGTAATGTAGACATAACTTTTGTCTCTTCCCACTGTCCCCATGTATCCTTTTCCTTCCCTGCCTTGTTTCTTCTGTTTCCTATCTCTCTCCTTTTTCCTTCTGTCTAATAAGTCTGGCTTTAGGCCTCTAAACAAAAAAGATAAAATGCAATGCCCCAAACAGCCTGATGCCGGTATGAGTTTGTCAGGTCTCAGGGTGACTGATAAGACTGCGCTATACGTGTGTGTCTTTCAGCAGTGAGTTTGAAAGTTAACATCAGAGACACAAGCTGCATTTTCTGTCTTTGTTGTTCTTTTCTCTTCCCTTTTGGCTTTGTCTTGCTTCGTCTTAAAGGAAGTGGATTGGACTTAAGCAACAACAGCTCCAGCCAATCTCGACTAATTTCTTCCCCTTTCCTCAAAAGAACAGTTATTGCCATCTTAGTACTATCTAAACGACAGTCGAACAAGGGGAGATTTCCTTCTATAAACTCTCTCCAGCTGAAGGGAAAAGGAACAACCAGCAATGTTGTTACAATAAAAGCCTTACTTAATACTTTGCATTTCAAATGCTTTAACCATTTTTTCTTCTTTTCTGTAACTTAAAGAAAGTTATTTACCATGGTACTAAATAGGCTAAAGCAAGGGTTCTCAAACTGGGGGTTGGGACCCCTTGGTGTCGTGAGGTTCTTACATGGGAGGGTCCCGAGCTGTCAGCCTCCACCCCAAACCCCGCTTTGCCTCCAGCATTTATAATGGTGTTAAATATATTTAAAAGTGCTTTTAATTGATAAGGGGGGTCGCACTCAGAGGCTTGCTATGTGAAAGGGGTCACCAGTACAAAAGTTTGAGAACCACTGGGCTAAAGTCTCTATACATCAAACCCCAAATCTTGTTTAACACAATTGAATGTTACAGTGACAGGGTCTTAACACCTTTCACTCATATATTCCATCTAAATTAATACAAAATGTCTCAGCCACCTATGTCTTGTTACAGTGTGTTCAGTTTGTGGACCAATATGAGCCAATGCTTGTGACACTCTTGGCAGAGATCATGGACCCAACTTTTGTGTGCAGTGTAAGTAGTGCATGCAGCTAACAAAATTTCTGTGTAGAATAAGCTCTCCAAGGCAGGGTCTGGGCTGGACCTTCGTGTGTGTGTGTGTGTGTGTACAGTGCCTAGCATGCACAGACTCCGCTGTAATACACATAATAAGTACACCATCAGCAGAGTGCACTGGGCCTTGCAAGACTGTAGTCTTCTGGTCTTTGGCAAGGATGAAGGAGAGCAGGGGGTTTCAGTATCTCCCCTTTGCATAAGTGAAATGATCAGATCTGTGTTTCCAGAATCTTAAGTACAAGAATTTTACCTTTAGTGAATAACTCAGACTCGCTCATGTGAGGTCTCCTGCTTCTGGTAGGGTCTTGTGTATTAAGTCGAGACCAGAAAATAGCATAGAAGCTGAAATTGTCTGTCTGAGACCTGGTGTCCTCTCAAGGGGTGTCTCAGAAGTCTGTTCATTCAGCTACAGACTGAATTGTCAGTAGCAGTCTGGCACTGCGGGTGTGGAAGCTCCTGGCACTGCCTCTGCTTGGCTACGTATTCCAGCCCCTGTTGGCAACAGTCATAGTTGTACAGGAGGGACTGAATCATGGGAGAGGAAGTGAGATCGCTGAATGTAAATAGGAAGACACAACTCACCTTTCTCTCCCCTCTTTCACTGCACAGAAACTAGGAGTCTGTGTGTCGACTAAACAGCATCTCTTGGGGTCAGAAGAATGTGTGTGGGGCCCAGGCTACTGGTGTAAGAACATGGAGACTGCAGCTCAGTGCAATGTAAGTCATTAGGGATTTCCTCTTCAATAACCACTCTGAGGGGGTGCTGGAAAACTAATGCGCAGAAAGTTGAAGAGAAATACAACCGCTTTTGTTAGAAGTCCTACAAATACAATGTTCTGGCTTCTGTAACACATCCTTCAAATCCTAAATTCCAGTTTCAGAAAGTAAACAAGGGGTCCCATTAGACCAGGGTGCCCTGGGTTTAATTATAGGCTCTTTCTTACCTGTTGAATTACAGCAGAAATGTGTCCTATCGCCTTCATTTCCCACCCCCAACCCTTCATATGGTACAAAACGAGCCTTGTATTTAGCCATGTATTCTTTTAGCTAAGGAGGATTTAACATGACTCCTTAATAGATGGATTCAACTGGCAACAAAAACAGGCGGGAGGTATTGCTGTTCGTTGGTAGGGCATGTTTCCTCTGGCGGGGTGCAATCTCTGGGCCCTGATGAGAAAATGACTGAAGAATCAGCAGCTGAAATCTAACTTAGAGGCCTCTAATGTTTGAGTTCCTGTCCCCCAGTCTTTCCTTGTGAAGCCCCCCACAATGAATTTGATTCAATACAAAACAATCTTTGCCCCCGGAGTCCAGGGTGTTGTGGAGAGGCCCCAAGCTGTTCATGCAAGTTCACGGTGGGGGTGGTTTCATTTAAAGCTAGCAAGCTGTCTTCTGCACTTCTACTACTACTCCTTTCTCTCTCCTAGGCTGTCGAGCACTGCAAACGTCACGTGTGGAACTAGAAGAAATCTTTAATTCTGAAAATGTCTGCGCAGGGTTTTTGTTTTTGTTTTTTAAATTGTGGGGTAAGGTTGGCGGGAGAGCTGCATCTCCCTCCTCTCCTTGCCTTCTTAACTTCCCAACCCTGAAGTTCCTTTATTGTCATTCTTTTATAGTAGTGCTGTGGAAGGTTCTGATCTGCAATGTTGACTTAACAGAGGCTATTTCTGATCATACAGTTTAGTTGATTATATGCTAAAAGAATATGCATTACACTGTGGATTTTGACCAGTAGGGTGGAGTATTGACAGTCCTGGGAGGAGTGGCATACAGTGAAAGTAAAATGAAGACACAACCTTCTTGTGTCAATTCTAAAAAGGATCAGGATAGTGTCTAAATTTTAAATGTTTTTGTAGTCACTGGTTGGGAAGACCTCCATATGGTCTCGAGTGCTCTGCACATCTGGCAAGAATATTAAATTATACACTAATTGTAAAGAGTTACACTTTCCTTGTGTAATCTTCAGAGGGAACTGTTAGAGTAAATAAGTCCACAAATCCCTTGGGCTGGAATCTTCAAAGCTTTATAGTTATGTAAAGAATATGCACCTAGAAAATGTTCAGTAATAAGTGTGTGTAAGGTCTTTGTGTGGGGTGGGGCAGCTTTTGTGTTGAGCTCATGGCCAAGGTTTAAAGATGTGATCCAGTGTAAACAGATCATTGATTTCTGTAGACTGAGACTTAGGGCCTGATCCAAACAAGTTGTGCGAGTGGGATGGGCCACATAAAAGGCTTTATGCAGTGAAAAGTTCAGAAATCCCAGACCATGCCTGGGGCAGTGGGTTCTCCTTGGACCCTGCCAGTGCTACAGAGACTGCCTGTGGGGAATTTCAAATATATCTTATGATCCGTTGGGGGAGGAAGGGAGGGTTAATGTGAGACAACAAAAGCAAAGCTGTGTGCTATGAAAGTGAGCTCTAGCTAAAAATGTGGTGAGGGAAAAGAGAGAGGAGGGATTGAGGTTAGGTCTCCACACACAAAGCCCTGTGGATGAGCAGTGCTCATGTTTGCTTCCATGGGTCCATGATGAGGGCCTTGGTGACTTAAGCTCTCCTCATCTGCTGCACAACCAGAGGTGTCTGCTCACCTCGTGAAGTCTGGATCTGGGGCATTGTGGTGCCATCACTACCAAGAGGGGGACTTGCTGGACTACTCGGGAGTGCGTACGTGTCTGCCTCCTTTGTATATCCTCCAAGCTGCCTGATGGTGAAGTGCTGGACCTTAACGTGGGTGGAAAAATCGACCTGCGTGCGCTTGGAGCATCCTGGCCATTTCCTCTGGACCTCATTCTAGAGGCTCCAGTCTAGAGTGTCCCACGCCACAGGCAATAGGCAAACCTTTAAGGCACAGGTCATCCCACTCCCATTGAAAGACTCTAAACTAGTTTTTGTTGTTGTTGTTGCTTCTTTTCACCAGCCTTGTAGCACCCATATCTATGTACAAAATGGTCCCAGTAAGCTAAATCAGTGGATCTAGCACATTTTGCTAGAGGGAGTGTATGAAAGAGGGATGAGAAAAGAGGGCAGTGATTAATCTCAAGGGTGGGAACAGAGTGGTAAGGTTTTATTTCAAAAGGGCACTGATCCTTGTTTTGAGGTTCACCCAGACAGCTGGTGTTAAGATGGTATGTTTTTCAGTGGTCCGACTCCAGAACAGCCACCAGGCTCCCTGGCTTTGCCCAGAGCTGCCACTCACTTTCATCCGCCCCTCTATCTGTCAGCATCACCAATGCACCAGGAGAAGCCCTGCAGGACACCCATTAATATACAGAAGTGCTCTGCCTGTGGAAGATGCACTGAAAATAATAGGAGACACTTGTACTATAGATCTGTTTCTGGCAGCTCTGTTAGCTTGCGAGGAAAAAAACGTTTGTGTTAATGCTGAGCCTACGCAGAAGACCACATTCCTGCCTGGATTCATGCAACACAGAACCTGGATAATGTAATAGTACCATATTAGAGCAGTGGTTCTTTGCACACCAAAGAAATGGGGTCCTTTCTATAGCCTGAGCATTAGAATAATGGGAAAGACATTTCAAGAATGTCAGGGTACATTAAACCCTAGCAAAATGTGGTAATACATTCCTTCATTTGTAACGTTTCCTGAGCATTTTTTCATATTCATTTCTTTAGAGCACATAACAAATCCAATGACATACATTCCCTTAGCATGCAGTGAGGAACAAACAGGCACAGAACACCTCAGCCTTCTGTTTTTCTAGAGAATAGACAACTGTCATAAACCATTGGAAAAATCCCACTTATGTGGACATTGACTGGCTCCCCAAACACTTGGCTTTGGACCACACAACTAATTACCAGATTTGAGTGCATAATTCTGAACAGAATTTGTCAAAAAGAGGCACCGTTGAAAATGTTTCTGGAGAAAAGAAGATTACAGCTGAGCACATAACTCTCAAAGTAGACATAGCTAGAACTTTGAAAATTCCAGTTTCAACTTATTCAGAGAGCTGCCAGTGATAGTCTGCTTCTCTGTCAGGGCATTCTTTTGGGGTGGGAGTGTGGAGTGGGGGGCAGTTCTAGCAGCACACTTCAGGAACAAGCAAACTAATGATTTGAGTTAACTTAAAACCACTCAGTTGCAGCTTTTACTTTCTCTAGTTGTACATCCTAGTTGACTGAGATCAGTGATTTATGTATTTTTGTTTGGATCTATATAGAACTCCGAAAGTTCTTGTTTATCAAAAAAGTGCTGTAAAAATACTAAGCATTTGCAGTTTTTCTCCATGATTGCAGGTTTGTGCAGTGGCTACGGTGGCTTCTGTCTCATCTGGAGTTTCCCTGCCCAGAATTGGGGGGAGAGAGGTTTTCTGAAACAGTGGGCTCTCCTTAACAGTAGCATCTCTGCCCTAGAATTATAGGATGTGTGATACTGCAACTTTACATCTTTTAAACTACATGGCATCCTTTTTATTGTGGCTGGGGGTAACACGCTAGTTTTCTATAGGTGACAAGGTTTTAATTGTCTTGCTTTTTTTTGGGAAGCAAATGATTAACATAGTCACACTTGGCACAAGGTGAATTGGGAGCTGTTCTGTGTAGTGTTTCAATTCTGGTGTTAGGAACCTTTAGTTTTTGTTTCTCCTGTAGAATGATAGCATTGTCTTCTAGACTGGAGGAGAAAAACATGCAGTTGCTTTCTGTAGAACATTGTCTTGATTTTGCACTAAAGCTTCTGTAATTAACAATAAAGACTTCCTGAAAACCTGACATCTTTGTGCTTTTTTGCTTTTCTATAATATAGTAGTTCCTGAAATCTTTTACTGGCTTTGGTCTGTTGATGATCCAAACATTGTGTACGACGTTCCTCTGCTGGAAGTTCCCAGGAGGGCCTGAATTTCGAGATCAGATCTT
This sequence comes from Emys orbicularis, assembly GCF_028017835.1. Lineage (NCBI taxonomy): Eukaryota > Metazoa > Chordata > Testudines > Emydidae > Emys > Emys orbicularis. Next base: position 43,966,795 of record NC_088689.1, on the reverse strand, counting down.
GCCATATCCCCCTAAGGGTTAGATGTCTTGCTAGAACTCCCTTTGCATGAAGGGGAGTACATGCTATAGCTTCTCACCAAAACTGTTGGAACATAGAACAGCATTGACACTTTCTGATGGGGTTTCCATCCTTGTCGGAAGAAGGATACACATCAACCTATTTGAGTGGTGTCATGGTTTAGAGATCAAAGTTTTCTTGTGACTTTATCTGGAACACAAGGCCTATGGAATGGGGATTTATGTACTGTTGAGTGGAGGAATTCAGTGTGGCTGGACTTCTTTTCAAATAATTGCTTAAGTAACACCTTAGACCTTAAAGCCACTGAGGCTGGTTCTTTGTTAACTAAGCAGCATATACTTGGACAACAAAGGATTGGGAGCTATGCAAATCCCGCACCTTCCCTTCTGGAGTGCCATGTTGCAATATAAAGAAAGGTCACATGGCCATAGGTAGGTTAACTATTCCAAGCATGTCTACCATTCTAGTGAGCAAACAGAGACCTGGGGGCATGGTGCTTCCTGTTGTGACCTCCATAGCTGTTCTCTACATCACATCTCCCAGTGATTGGAAGTATTTTCTAAGCGGAGACCTGGCACAGCAACTGATGTGCACCAGTACAAGTGCCAGCTATCTAGTCACTGTCTTAATTCAGTTTAAGAGAGACATAGGGCACTGAGGTAGGGCGAGGAAGGACAGAAACAGCCCAAATCTTGGGTGGGAGGTATTCAAAGCTCGTAGCTGAATTGAAAGGGTTTATGGTATAAATCACGTTCTTGAGATCTCAAACTATGGACCTATTGTATCCATTCACAATAGGATGGAAGACTCTTCTCCAGGGACAAAAGTAGTGAGGAGTCCATATATGCTGTCCTTTCCTCTGTGCTCCAGTACAAAGATTCCAGACACTGCGATTGGCTGGCAGGAGTCCAGTGTGTCACATGGGCCAGTCAGGTCTTCCATACTGAGCAGGAGATGCCTGTAGATTAGCAGGCTCAACCATTATTGCCAACATGGGTCTAGTGCAGGGGTCTCAAACACGCAGCACACGGGCCACGCCAAGCTCCCCGGGCCTCCCCGCCCCTCTGCCTACCTGCGGGATTGCCCCCTGTGGCGTTGCGAGCCCCGCGCCACTCTCTGAAGCAGCTGGCAGCGTGCCCCTTCAGGCTGGGGGAGGAGGGGGAAGGAGGCAGAGGGCTCCTGCATTGCCTCTTTCCAGGCACCGACCCCCGCAGATCCCATTAACGGAACCGTGGCCAATGGGAGCTTCGTGGGAGGTACCTAGAGGAGCGGCAAGAGCAGCGCGCATGGAACCTTGAGCCCCCCCACTCCCCCAGGGGCTGCAGGGACAGAGTTCCAGCTGATTCCTGGAACGGAGCGGTGCGGGGCCGGGGGCCAGGGCAGGCAAGCAGGGAGCCTGCCCTGGCCCCAGTGCGCACCGCTGCCACCCCCGGAGCCGCTCTAGGTAAGCAGTGCCGGGCTGGAGCTCGCACCCTGCACCCCTCCCGCACCCCTGCCCTGAGCCCCTTGCCACATCCCGCACCCCTCATGCACCCCAACCCCCTGCCCTGAGCCCCCTGCCACATCCCACACCCCTCCTGCACTCCCTGCCCTGAGCCCCCTGCCGCACCCCTCACCCACTTGCACCCCACCCACCAACTCCCTGCCCTGAGCCCCTGCCACACCCTGCACCCTTTCTGCACCCCCTGGGGGCAGCATTGGGGTGGGGACTTTGGGGAAGGGGTTGGAATGGGGTGGGGCAGGGCCTAATGGAAGGGGTGGAGTGGGGGCGGGGCCAGAGGCAGCAAAGGGGGGGTGTCAGTGATGTGGCCCTCGGTTCAATGCACTAGTCTTCATGTGGCCCTCGTGGTCATTTGAGTTTGAGACCCCTCATCTAGTGCATGTTGTGTCACAGGACCCCAAAGCAACATTAAGGTGGTACAATGCCTTTGCTGTCCTCTGGGGGTGGAGTGGGGAGTCTGCTGGAGACACAAGGCAATATCAGTCTACAGGTCATTTCAAATGACTCCCCTTTCTGCCCTCCACCCTTGCTGTCTCTTACCTGGATGTGTCCTGGTCAGAGGGATGCTCTTAGTCTCAAACATTTGAACTGGGTTTTCGTAGGCGCTGCAGGGGGGGAAATGTCTTTAGTCATCTGGGAAGTAGCGAGTTGACTGCCTCATAACTTTTCACCACCAAGAATCTGCTTGCTGTGCACCCAACAACAAAAATAGTATGGAGAGTGACCTATCAATATGGGGTGAGGCGGGGGAGGCTTGTGTGCTGCTGCGTTCAGTATGAAATAGCCAGTTCGTTTTAGCCGCTGTTCCTCCACACCCCCACTGATTGCAGGAACCATGACAGGAGTAGGACAGTCTCCTTCCACCTGTAGGGAACAGGCCGTTGTGCTGAGCAGCATCAGGTTTTTCTTTAGCTCTCCTGGGGACGTGCTCAGTTCTCGCTCTTTCCTCAGCATAATTTTGGTAATTATTACAATGATGTGCAGGGAAATGGGTGTGGCGATGATCTTGTGGGTGTCAGCTCACTCCTTGCCGCCTGTCTCGGGGTTGCTCAGTGTTGGAGAGGCATAGCAGAGGGTAAAGCCCTGGAGAAGCTTTAGCTCTGATTCCAGCCACTGAAGGATTTTTAACCCAGAAACAGCATGGACGGCGTGTGGAAGGGCTGGGTGCTGCTAATCGCTCTCTACTTGGCTTCTTCCCAAGGTAAGGTCAGGCTGTTTTTTCTCTCCTCAAAAGAGAGCACCAAAAAACCTCCCCTCTTTTTGTATCTGCTATTGTCAGCTCTTAGAAGAAAGATAAGTGTTTGCTTTCTGACCCTCTTCAGGCCCCCTAATCATGCACTGAGATACTGAGGATGTGCAGTATTCTATAGCTTCTATTTGTGGGTTAACCCTGGCCCAGCTAGGAAGTGAGCACAGCACATTTGCCCTGCATTCTACGGGAAGGATGTAGTTGGTTTGTTCCCAGAGCAGTAGAGCAGGGACAATAGCATCTGAGTTCATAGCAGACTTTCCCTGCGGTCTAGAGAGCTGCTCGATTTCTCATTCCTGCAGAGGCGGTGTGTGCGTAGGAAAGTTAGGAGATGTCACTTCTGATTGATTCTGTGAGTGGGTAGAACATCATTCAGAGCTGCCTTTGCATTGATCCATGAACGATCTGCTCCCTAGTTTTTATTTAAAAAAAAAAAAAAAAATGCTGAACTATCAACTCTGAAGCTTTTTCTCCTGATAAGGTTATGAATACTTGCATATAGGTTAATGCTGGTCATGCTGCCAAACTTCAGCGGGTGTTTGGGTGAGTTCTTGTTAGTGTTACTATGTCGTGTGGCATCTCCAGAACTTCACTGGCTATAGAGAAATCTCATACCTGCAGCTTTGGATATTTGCTAGTAAAGTCATGCACTGAAAATTAAAGTTGTAACTTACCAGTAAATAGACTTGGACTATGAGAGAACCCCAAATCCACCATATTCCTTGTAATACTAGGAAAGTGATTGTGAGATATGCTTATCTGATCTGAACATGTCATCCCTGTTGCAGCATTAGGGAGAGGCAAAGAAACACCAAATTCCCCAAGGGAAAATCGCATCCAGTCCCAAAGCTGGCAATCTGTTTTACTCTGTGTAGGCAGAAATACTTGTTTAAAATGGAGACGAAAATCCTTTCCCAGCCCACCTCCAACTTCCTTGGTCCTGCCGGTCAGATTGCCTGATATCTGGGGTGTGCTGTTTGGGGGTGGCAATCTGCCCAAACACTGACCTTTAGAGAAGGACAAGTGCCAAGAGCACCTCCCCTGGTTTGAGGAACAGAGAATAAAAATATCAAAAGCAGAGTCAGAAGCAGCTCGCAGGGAAATTCAGGAAAGTTTGTCAGCAGCTAGCATGTCAGTGCCTGCAAAGCCAACCGCCAGAGCTAGAGTGCTTTTCAACCTCCTGTGTTAGTCTGGCCAGTGGGGTGATGCAAGGCAGCAGGGTGTGTAACACACAACTATGCAGGATACTCCGAGTCAGGAAGTGAGTTAAACTAAGCCAAATTAAGGCCATTCTAATTCTGAATGAGAGGATCTACACAGGTGTTTAATGCAGTTTAACTAATCCACTTTAAAATCACTCCTTTTAGTTGATTAATTTGTTTGGTTGTCCGTGTATAGACCAGTCCCATAAATTTGCACAGGAAGCTATTGCACAATAGCTATTGCACTTAGGGTGTGAATTCAATCTTACTCTAGAATAACGTGTGTGTAGACAAGCCTTAGCTGGCACCTTTACGAACGCATAGGTAGATTAGGTTATCTGCATTTACGGCTCTTTGAGTGCCTACATAAAGAGCTAGGTACTTGGTGCAGTGTAGATGCCAGACATGGAACTAAGGAAAGCGGGAGGTGTTTGATCCCCATAGAACTCCTTGGGGATTTATCTATGCTCTTGAGATCTCACCTCTATATACTGGGTAAATGCCATACTGTGGGGTAGTGGTAGGTCAAACAAGATATTGGGTATATCTTATGTTTGGGTACCTGGTGTCTCTGTTAGATCCTAAGCATCAGGTCTGTAACCCAAAGAAATCTCTGAGCTCACAGGTTTATTCAGTACTGTAGGGATTTGCACCGATCAGCCATTTAAGGTAATATAGATAAACCTTGAGTTCTCTGTAGTTTAAGGTCTGAGAGCCTGATCAGCTGTGCCCTCTCCTCCAGCTCTCGTAGTGGGGAGTCAGGCTTACTCTTAAGTGAGAGAACCTAAACATCCCATCTCTGCCTCCAACATAGCCCCATATTGGGGTGATGATTTGGGGATCATTTTTACAACCTGTAGTTGGGATAACAGGAAGCATGGCTCTATGTGCACAGATTGATTTGGGATGGGTGTCTGTGGAGGGAGTTTATACAGAGCCATCTGTGGGGAGTGTGATCTAATTATCCATATTCATAGATTCTAAGGCCAGAAGGAACCACTGTGATCATCTAGTCTGACCTCTTGTGTAACACAGGCCATAGGACTCTTTTTCCCCCTCCCCCAAATAATTCCTAGAGCAGATACTTTTTTATGAAATCCAAGCTTGATTTAAACATTGCCCGTGATGGAGAATCCACCACGACCCACGGTAAGTTGTTCCAATTGTTAATTACACTCACTGTCAAAAATTTACACCTTATTGGGTCTAGCTTCAACTTCCAGCCATTAGATCATGTTATCTAGTATCCAATATTTGTTCCCCATCTAGTTATGTATAGACTGTAATTAAGCCACCCCTGGAACGTCTCTTTGAGAAGCTAAATATATTGAGCTCCTTGAGTCTATAAGACTGAAGATTAGCTGACGATTCTGAACTGCATAAACCACACTACCACCATCACAAGATTGCATCAGACATGCCCACAATGCTTTTGCAAGCTGAACAGACACGTCCTTGCCTCGAGGAACCTAGTATTATTTAGTCAAATACAATACCAAACACGGAAGATCAAAAGAGTGGTGTTGAGACCTCACTAATCAAAACTGCTCTCAAAGCATAATTTTCTGGGTTGATGTAACTGCAGTGTTCCAGGCACCCATGGTGAATGGAGGAAGCATATATTCAGGTCAGGTCTACACTACAGACTTCTGCCAGCATAGGTATGTGGGTCAGGGGTATGAAGAGGGGTGATCCCCAACTGTCATAGCTGTGTTGGCAGAAGTCCCTAGTGTAGATGCAGCTATACTAGCAAAACTGCATCTTTCCCAATGTAGCTTGCTCTGCTCATGAGCTGAGGTTTTACTAGACCAGTACAAAGCATAGCTTTGCTGGTCTAGCTATGCCCACACTAGGGACACTTCGCTGGTATACACTACTGGCATTCCTATCCTGGTAAAGCAATTCTGGTGTGGACACAGCCTTAGTCATGTCTGAATGCTGCTCTGAGCTGTCTTCTTCAGGGAGCTGAATTTTGCCCTCACTGCGTTTGATGAAAATAGCTTTGGCTTCTGTTATCCCTCTGAAATGCTTTATTTTGGATTTCTTAGTTTGAGGGTGGTTGTGGATTGTATTAGTCACCTTCTCAAATCTTTCATAGCAAATACTTGCCTTTTTTTTTTTTTTTTTGAAGGGCCAGATCCTTGGCAGATGTAAATAGACATAGTGTCATTGATTTACTGACAAGAACATACTGACTCACTGTTATGGCTGATGCAGGATTGTAAAACTGCTTTGGCTATCAAACGCTAAGGGCTTGTCTAAGCGACTCTAGAAAGCTACACTGCTTTAACTACTAATGTGGATGCAGTTATGCCTGTATCAGGAGTGGCCGGAAGCTCCCTAAAAGTGGGGGTGTCAATGGCACCTGAACTGTGGCCCTGCCCTCATGTCGCACTGCCTCTCTTCTCTTCCCCCCCCACCCTCCCGACCCTGCTCTCTGCCCCCTGCCTCCTGTCACCAGCTGTAAGAGTGAGTAAAAAGTTATGGCCATCCCCCTCCCCCCGCCGCCCCGGATCCCATTCCGGCGCCCCTGGCCAGCATAAAGGTTCTAATACTGGTATAGCTGTTCCCATATGAGAATAAGCTATACTAGTATGTCATCATCATACTGCGTCCACACTAGGAGTTGTACCAATATAACTATGTTTGGTTTAAAAAAAAAAAAAAAATCACACCAGTAAAACTATTTGTTACAGGGTAAGTCTTTCAAGTGCAGACCAGGCCTAAGTGTCCTAGGTGGGGGGGGAGGAAAAATGTACCGATGAACCCACAGATTGGTGGGAGGGCCATGTGTTGGGGTGGGGGGAGCAATACAAATTCCTGGTGGCCGAGCATATTCTCCCCAATAATGTCGCTGATGGATCATGTAGCCTGACAAACTGGGCTGTGCTCTGTTGTTGGTGTAAGACCAATTTGTCCATGTTGGCTAATACCGAGGAGGCAGGGTGCTGCTTAAGGCATCCCACTTAAATGCACAGTAATATCAGAGTAGGGGTGTGCTCAGTTTATTTTAACTAGGGTGAAGAGGCTTGGTTTGCTCACCAATCACATGATTAAATCAGTAATAGCACACACCCAGTTGCTATTAACTACAGTTTCCACTGGATAAAATAAATTACCAGGTTGTTCATGGTGCTTTGTTCCATTGAAGAGACAGAGTGGTTAAGGCTTTGTTGGATAATGCTACAGTGATCTCCTACTTCAACAGGCAAGGAGATGCCATGGGCCTGACTTTCATAATTACTGAGTACCTACAACTCCCCTGGAAGTGAATGGTAGCTGTGGATGGTTGGCAAATCTGAAAGTCAGTGCCCAGAAATCTGGGAATGACTAAGAGGGTCAGCGGTCTTCCTAAATCCTCCTTGGCATGTAGTGTTAAATACCAGGGGGAATGTTGTGAGTACAATTAGGCAAAGGAACAAACTGCCAGTGGAGACTGGAGCCTCCACTATTAGAGGAAAGTTAGGGTTATGCTAGGCACCATGTATTAGGCCTGGCTAGGATAGGAACAGTGGATTAGATCTCCCCACATACAGAGGGAGGAATGCAATGATACACTTGATGTTCCTTCCAACCCAAATGATTCTGAGTGGGGGTATGGGGAAGAAAGGACTTCAAATCTTCGGCCAAGGAGTTTGGCCCAATGGCCTAGTTAGTATTTGCTACTTCCTCTTTTTGACTACAGACCATTGGCTTTATAACAAATCTATAGACAAGGCTTGGAAAATCCATTCACGAGTGGGAACTTTCCCTGGTGAGTGCAGGCCCTGAACTGAGGAACTGACTTTTCATTTAAAAAAAAAAATTAATTATGTAGGCTTTATGGCTGCAGAGAGAACCTTCCCAATGGTAACTTCAGCATTATTTGTACTGGGGCCACTAGGCGGCAGGGCCTCCTTGTGCTAGGTGCAATGCACCTAAATAATGAAAAAAATGGTTCCTTACCCTAAGAGCAGTATCTCTTGTTTGTGTGTAATAAAGTTACATGGAGAGACAACAGGTGGATAGATAAACAGGGAGCACAAGGGAACAGGGAGAGGGTTATGAGTAGCATTATAAGCAGTGGACTCTGCACACTTAGCATAGCCTCAGTTACGCAGCTATCTTCCTGCGGCCGGTGCTGGACCTAGTCATAGGGGAGGAAGTCCCAACAAATAGAGGCGAGGGGAGGGATAGAGCACTGGAGGTTCCCCTCTCATAATCAGAAGGGGTAGAGTAGCAGAGACCTGTGAACTGTCAGGGGCTCTAGGTAAGGAAGTAAGAGTAAAGGGTGTGTGAGAGAGAGATCAGTCCTTCCTTCTTGCAGCTTGGAAGAGAAGGGAAATCAAATGTGTCACTCACCAACAAGAGGCTGATATGCAAGATGTTAGCTCTTTAGCAGGTGTCAGGATCATCACCTAGGCAGGAGGGTGGATTAATTTGAATCCAAGCAATTTAAATCAACAAGCAGGAAACCTTGATTAAAATCAGCAGTTTTAATTGTGTTTTGCATTCATACTTTCTCATTATTTTCCTAAAGAAAGGTTGATTCTCATTGTTGATTTGCAACTAAATATAATCTTTACACTAAATGTGGTGCTGCTTTTTGCTAACCACGAGGATACACCATACCGATATGCATTTACTTAAGCAATTATATAGTTCTACATCATTTTTAGTTTTCTCTTTATTATGTGAGAAAATGGTGAATGATATACTTATGTACTAGATTATTAATTTTTACTTGTGATTTCTCTCGAGCTCTGTTTGGGTAGAAATTCAAATTCAGTTAAAATGCACAAAACCAGCGTTTTAATTTTTTATTAAAACTATCTTAAATGTGCTGGATACATAAGAAAAAAGTTTATCAAATAAAAACGAGGAGTCCTTGTGGCACCTTAGAGACTAACAAATTTATTTGGGCATAAGCTTTCCTGGGCTATCTTATGCCCAAATAAATTTAACAGGGGTACTTGTGGCACCTTAGAGACTAACAAATTTATTAGAGCATAAGCTTTCGTGGGCTACAACCCACTTCTTTGGATGCATATAGAGTGAACCATATATTGAGGAGATATATATACACACACATACAGAGACCTGTATGTGTGTGTATATATATCTCCTCAATATATGGTTCACTCTATATGCATCCGAAGAAGTGGGTTGTAGCCCACGAAAGCTTATGCTCTAATAAATTTGTTAGTCTCTAAGGTGCCACAAGTACTCCTGTTATTTTTGCGGATACAGACTAACACGGCTGCTACTCTGAAACCAAATAAATTTGTTAGTCTCTAAGGTGCCACAAAGACTCCTCATTGTTTTTGCTGATACAGACTAACTCGGCTACCACTCTGAAACCTGTTTATCAAATAGTTCACCAAAACAGGTTCAGCATTTAACATTAACTTATTTACTAGACAAAAGGAATATTATCTGTAGTTAGTGAATTGAACTGATTATTTCTGGTCACTGTCCTTCAAGATTTTAGAACGAGCAGATCCTCCTTTTACCTAGTTTTTATTCCTAGACTGGAAGAGGAAAACAAGCTTTGCTGCTTTTTCAGCTCCCAGTTGGCGTCTTACCATTGAATTAAGTAATCACTGAACTGAACTAGTTGAATAAACTGAAATGAAGGAATTATTCTCTCTGCACCTACAGAAGAGGCTATTGCTGTCCAAAGCTTGGTTAGTACTTCAACAAACTCTGATTCCAGGTGCTTAGCCAGTGACTTCCACCAGTTCAGTGGTCTGACTTGCTTTAAAACTTGGTGCCAACATGTTCTTCTCAGTATTAGTTTTTGCATTTAAGTGATTTTAACAGATTGTAATAAGTTTAGGCTTTAACATAGGTTGTCATTTTGAATTTAATTTTAAAAAATTTTATTAAAAAAAAAAAAGTGTATTTAATTTAAATAAAAACCCATTTAAATAAAAAATCCAATTTTGTTTTTTAAATCATAGATTTTTATCCACCCTGCCTGGCAGGAATCCCAGCACCCTCGTCCTTCCCAGCAGCTGGAAGTGGGTTGAGGGGCAGGTTTCTCATCAGGGAAATGCCCCTGAATTTCTATGGCCTTGCCATAGGCTAGTATGTGATAGCTTGTTGCCAGGACAAGGCTTTGAAACTAGAAAAAAGGCATCCATTTTAGTATGAGACTTGTATAGCTTCCCTACGTGTAAGATGCAATACATCCTGGCCTGTAATGTAGCAACATGAACAATTGCTTCATTGAGAGAGTGGGTGTATAGCACAAAATTCAAAGCCAAGGCTTCAAAAAAAGGTATGACACCTACACAACTGAGCGGTAACCCCACTGAGGCCAAGGTAAAAGATGAGGAAAAGGCCCCACTAGTATTGCCTGGTGAGAATCCCATCTCCACTACCTCCTCCATCTGCTGGAAGGTGAGGATACTGGCATCCAGCAATGGTGCTGTCCTTATCCCCAGACCAGATTCAATCGTTCATATCCACCTCTGGCTACTAGATATCTGATCGATGTAAGACTTCACCCTGTCTATTGTAAGGGACAAGGGGCTTTTAGTTCAACAGCTAATCTGATCAACCTCGCTTTAGGGTCCATATGAGGTTGTATTTTTTGTGTGTGTGGATTCTGTATTGCAAGATCATATACTTTAAGAATCAGCCTAATGACACGTTACCACTGTTGAGCATGTTGAAATTTCATCGCATCTTCACCACTCCCACCCATAATCAGTAAGAGTTCACATGATTTGGGTCAAACAAAATCAAAGCAGAAGAGTTCTAATACATGAAATGAATATATTGAAGGTTTGCAACATCAATCAATAACGATACATATTTGAATAGGAGTATATGAGGAGGGTGGTTTGGGGTATAGCACAGACCTCAATTTTCATTTGATAGTGACCACTATTTTTAATGTGAAATAATTCAACAAATCATAAATATATGTATTCAACAAAGTTATAATTATAATTTTTAACCAAATACTTCATCTTGGAATCATTATAAATGATTACTAATGTTTTTTCCCCATTCAAAGTAAGTTGAGTGCCTTAATATATGAGTAATACAGGTTACTACTTGTCATTGCTCTTTTCATCTGCAAATGCTGAAGCTGATTTTGTCACGTCATTGCAACACACCACACCTCAGCATGCATACAATATGGTACATGGCAGTTTGGCACTCTTGCATTCACAGCTCATAGATTTACAAGGTACATTGCTACTGTATCCCAGCCTGAGAGTCCAGGGGCAGCTAACAGTCCTGGTACAATGGTCCTGTGCTGCTCTGCAGCAGCACGATGTCTATTACAGCTCTCTCGGACTGAGGGTTTCATAATCACTAAAGTTATTAGGCCGTGTTCCAGATATGCAAGAGTAAGATGAATGATGCAAGAGTAAGATGAATGTCCGTGTCATCTGATAATACTGCTACTCCTACCGGTTTCTCTTTTGCAACCATCACCGTTTACTGTACAAGGATGTTGGCTTGCTCATACGAGGTGGCCATATCTTTGATCACTACATCTCACAGGTTTATTTCAGCTGGGGTTCTGTCTGTGTGTTCATTCAGTGCTTTAGTGTGTGTTGATAGGGAAACGTCTTGCCTTGAATGAGTGCTGTACAAATGATGTCAATCAACTGTTTCTTATTTTCAGTAACTGTCAAGACAACTTTATGTGGAGGCAGCTGTGTACATATTTTCAACTGATGCACTCTGCTTGCCATTGTAGCTCTGCTAGATATTGTGGCATTCTTTGTACCTGTCTAAGACAAGGAATACATCATGTGCTGCTAACTTGTGTTCAGCATAGACTCTGAAATTGGTCACAAAGTTCTTGATGATACCATTTGTTGGCCAGCGTACTACCCAAAGACCTGCGGAACCATCAATGACTGTGCAGATGACTTTCTGTGAAGTAGCTCTAGTTGATAACTCTGTCTGCAGCTGTTGCCTTGGCAATCCTCGTCACCAGAGTCAGTGAACACTGTGGCTGGTACAGGAGCCAACGCGTGACAAAATATTTTTGATGTCAACTTATCAGACTACCAGTGTTCTTGATGTCAACCAAAATATTTTTGATGTCAAGAGGCAGTGCTGTAGGAAGATGAAGTCAGAGATGACAGAATGCCATTGCTTGTTTGGTGGGATGGGGCTCTTTTCTTGTCCCTGTCTTTTGAGGTGCCTCTCTACTTTTAAGGATGATGTGTAATTAGACACACTTTGTGACATTATATTGCGAGAGTGCTATATATCGGCATCAAGTCATGCTTGGAGTTGCTCACATATACTATCACCGACCAAAGTCCTTATATTTGATGTTTGTCTTTATTCTCACTGCACTTTATTCTGACTATCTTTATTCTCAGTCATGTTTTGTGGATCAGGCTGGCAGTTGAATATCCATTTGAAAAACCACTCTTCTATGTTTCTGAAAAAATCAGTCACAAGATTTGAAAGTTGAAAGTGCATCTCAGTACACTCTCTACCATATTTTTGTAAAAATATATCACAAAAACAGATTCAACATGCCCGTATTATTCTAATCAAATTCTTGTCAAAGATAAACCAAACACACATACCGAATGAGGAGTAAACAAGCTGCAAACTGCAAGCAGGTAGTAATAGCTGGCATGGAAAGTAAGCAATGTGAGAAGCATAAAAAGAAAACAAAAGGTAAAAGAAGAACACTGCTGCCCATGTATTTGGTTTATAATCTGTTACTGTCTATAATTATCCAATATTTGAAAATTAATTCTCATGAGTGAATATGTAAGACTTTGTCATAAGCATGCTATGAGAGTATAAGAAAAATATACCTTGTGTCTTGGTTTGGAAGAGGTGGGAGGGGAAGACGAGAGACGGGTACTAGCAGGCTATACTGCTAATACAGACCTAACATATATACGTCCTAGCTAATTATGTTCCCTAACAAAATATTAGCATGAAGCTTTCATTAAAATATAATTGAAATTCAATTAAATTGCTTTCACCGTCATTTCACTTAAAAATCTGAAGGGGGTTGGTAATTGGCACATATTTCAAAATGTTCAGCAGTGACAAGGTGTCATCAGGCAGTTTCTTTGAATTTATGGTCTTGACATTCAGAATCTACAAAAAGAAAATTGTGTGAACACTAAAACACTAAAACAGAGCTCGTTGTATTATCTGTTGTGGAACTGTCAAATGGCACAGGTACTTCCAAACAAAATACAAGATGAGAGCCAGAGATTAGGGGGTCTATGACAAGAGTGGGTGGGTGAGGTTCTGATGGCCTGTGATGTGCAGGTCAGACTAGATGATCATGGTGGTCCATTCTGGCCTTAAAGTCTGAGTCTATGACCATAGGACTAGATCTGGATTACCGTTTCCATCCTAGCTAGAAACCTTGTCTGTTCTAGGCAAAATGAGCATTTTGAAAATAAGGACTGCTTAGGTAAGCCAGGGCAGACTTGTGATTAGGCTTTAAGGAGGACAACTTGATCATGGGACAGATTGCAGCACCCAGCTTGTAAGACTGGCTGGGTTGAAAACAAATGGACAACAATGATTAGCTACTTTGCCCTTCGCTTGTATAACTGATGGAGAAAGAGATGAATAAGGGTGTCATCCTTGCAGATGAATATTTGTAACCAGACTGAACAGTGGTATGTACTACTGCCTCTTCCAGAATGAGACCTCAATTAAATTTAAAAAACAAACCATAGCTCCTTTTCTCCCCTCTTCTCCTTCCTGCTGTTTATTTTTTTTTTTTTCTTCCAGGTGTTCTGAAATCATTAACCTTTTCACTGTTCCTGTCAATTTTTTCCCCCAGCACTGGGGACCTGGCAGAAGGCTCAGTTGATTACTTAAATACGCCACTCATCGGAAAAGTGTGTGGGAGGTCTTCTGTGAGAAACCTGAATTACTAATTCTAACCTGGAGCCTTAATCCTACCATTGATGCTCCAGTATGAGCTATGGTGCAATTCATTCGGATTTAAAATCTACCAGACGTTCGAGAATAAAAGTAGTGAAGAAACAATTTCCAACATGGGTGCTAAAGTTAGGTGCTTACAGGCCTGGTAAGTGGCTTGGTTTTTCAAAGGTGCTCACTGACTACAAATCTGACTTCTATAGGTCTTGTGGGTGTTCAGCACCTCTTAAAGATCAAGTCATAAATGTAGATTCCTAAACATGGATTTAGGGCATCTCACTTTAGGCATCCAAAGCCTGAACATTTTGACTAGAATTTCTAGCTTGTGGTTTGTTAATATTATCAGAACTATTTTAATTGTATTTACAGTAGTATCTTGAGGCTTCATCCCAGAACCCAGGTCTCATTGTGCTAGGCACCGTTAAAGCTAATCCAAAGCCAATTTCCACAATGCAGCATTTTGAACATAAACACTGGGAAGTTTTTTAATTGCTATTTGGAATTTTTTCTCCCCTCTGCCCCACTCTTGACTTTTTCTGTTTTTGGATTTTGTCTTCTGATTCATTTTTGAGACACTAAATAAAACATTAAGAGCAGGAGAGAGCTATTTCTAAGGAAACATTTATATCTTTTTTTGTGTGTGTAAAAAAATTATAGGCGGCATGAATATTTGAACTAGAATGTTGATGTAAGTTTTGCAAATACATTCATATCTCCCAAAAATCCTGCTTAGCTTTTACCTTTTAGTAGGTTTTAGATATTGAAATATACAGCTTGCAAATGTACCATAATTCGCCTAATATAAACATGCAAACAGTAAATCCCAGAAATTGATTTAAAGCTGCCGCTCTAATGCTTCAGTAGGGGAGTGGATAACTAAAATCTTGCAAAGACATAGAACTACTCCACCGAGGACTGGAGCAGATCAGCTTTAAGAGACAGTTAGGCAATGCTCCTTTAGGAGCCATCCCCACCTGATGTGCAACTAATAGATGGCTGAGGAATGTAGGGGGAAAGGGAATAATGATGAGAGATCTTGGCGTTGTGGGGGGTCGGTACTACAAGGAACTGCAAGAGTAAAGAAAGGTTGCCATACGCAGACTGGCCCTGGCTAATTTTATTGGCTTTGAAAACTACTCTTCCAAATCCTTATAACTTTAAATAATGGTCAGAAATTTGTTTTGGAGGGTTTCTGTCACTTTGCAGCCCTTAGGCAACTACAGATAAATCCATGTTTGTATGGAGCCTCTTTGTAACTAGACCAGTGGCTGACTCTAAAAGCTCAGGGCGTATGCTCCCATCTAGGACAGCAAAGGAGTCTTGTTGCTAAACCTGTTTTTCTCCTGTAATAGCATGTCAGTATCAGTCAGAGCTCTGGGCTAACACATGTGAGTCTTGCTGAAGCCATTAATTGCAATCTGCACCATTCTGCCCTGGATAGATCCATCTGGGTTTAGTTCAGTGTTGCAACATCTGATAGGCAGTCCCTGACAGTTTGCCTACTCCTGTGGATGGTGTTGGGTGATGGCTTTTAAAAAAATGTTGCACCTGCTACTTACTTGGAAGATTATTTAATGGCCCTGGTGGTGGAGTGTAAAGTAATTGGGTGGACTATTTGAACTACACAGACTGCAACCCTTGGGTGCACACCAGCCATTTTAAAGAGAACCAAATAAAATTAGAGCAAGGCTTGAAATTCCTATTGCATGTCTCAAGGCAGGTCTGCAATGCAAATATAGGTGCTCTTAAAATATTATTGCTCAGTAGGGTACCTAACTCGGTACATCTGTCCTCTCCCTCCTCATGTACAGAATTACTCTTGCAGCTCTGCTGAGATTTTCTTCTTCTCTCTCCCACTCCTGTTCTGCTTTATGCGTGTCACTGGTAGGTTTCTCTTTGAAGTATCCAAAAAGCAGAACGGATTGAGAGGTGACGGAGCGGAGAGACAAGTGGAGGGCACAAATGAAAATCACAAGGATGGAAGGGGAGCCATGGGGGATCATGGAAGAGAAGAGGGGCATTCAGGAGAGAGAAACAAATGGAAGGGGTTGCTGCTCCCTCAGGAAGAGACTGAGGGAGACTTATAGGAGTGAGCAAGAGATGAATTTACAGGCAGTGTCTGTAAATGAAACTCAGGTCCTAAAATGAATCAAACAGGCATTTCTGGCAAATTCCTGGCAGCACTGTGGGGGAGAGAGGAGGTGATGGCAGAATGTTAATGGCACTTTACTGTGGCTTTAGTATGAAAAGTGACCATATAAAAACAACCATCTGACTCAACATATCTGCTATCAGCACACCTAATGCAGAGTGATCTGGACTTTCTCCTCTTTGTGTGTCATCAACAGAATTATTTACTAAGTTCCAATTACAGGGCCAACCTGTGCAAACCAAATGCAGGCAATAGGTTTGCATAAGCGTAACTGAGGGTATTGCTTGGTCTGCAGACCCTTTTAGTAATGGTGATAGATAAAATGTGAGAGAGAAAAAGAACCCAGCTTGCCTTTCAGAGCCCAGCGTGAGTTGGCAAGACCAACAAACGGGGGGGAATATATATATATTTACTATACACTGCACGTATCTTACAAGGAAACTAATGGGAGAGACATGGAGGCCTACGGTACCATTCCTACAGCATTCATTACTTTCAGCATGCTTTAATATCAAGATCTACGGAAGGACATTGTCTTTATTTCACAGCATTTTTGTTTCCAATTATTGGTTGGTCTGAGCCTCCTCTTTCTGAGGGGCTTATGGGGATGGCCTCAATAATAGGCAATTGCCCACTTGATACTGAAGTCTCAGGAGAGTAAATGTTTCCCGGGAACAGGCTGGTTGCTCTACACAGAGGAATGTGTTATGTGCACAGCCCAGTTGATCCCCTGAGATCTTTGTGAACAGGCTCACTGGCTTGTGCAGCTTTTGGTCTAGTTATAGACAGTTCACTGTGTATGGTACACAACAGGCGAGCTCCATAATGTCTTGGTGGGGAAATGACAGCTGTGAGTTGTATGCTGAGAGCCCCTAACACAGGAGCGGGCAAGCTTTTTGGCCTGAGGGCCACATCAGGTTTCTGAAATTGTATGGAGGGCCGGTTAGGGGAGGCTGTGCCACCCCAAACAGCCACGCGTGGCCCGGCCCCCGCCCCATATCTGACCCCTCCTACTTCTCACCCCCTGACAGCCCCCCCCCGGGACTCCTGCTCCATCCAACCCCCCATGTTCCCTAACAGCCCCCCCCGGGACCCCTGCCCCATCCACCCCCCTGACCGACCCTGGAACCCCCGCTCCTAACTGCCCCCGGCTGCCCCATCCAACCCCCCCTTCCTGACTGCCTCCCGGGACCCCTGTCCCATCCAACCACTCCTTCTCCCTGTCCCCTGACTGCCCCCTGCCACCCCATCCAACCCTCCCCTCCTTCCTGACTTCTCCCCCCCCGGGACTCCTGCCCCATCTCCCCCCCCCTCCCCCCGCTCCCTGTCCCCTGACCACCCCTGGAATCCCCACCCCGACTGCCCTCCGCCACCCCATCCAACCTCCCCTCTCCTTCCTGACTGCCCTCCCCCCCGGGACCCCTGCCCCCATTCAACCCCCCTGTTCCCCGCCCTCTGACTGCCCTGACCCCTATCCACCCCCCTCCGCCCCCTGACCACCACCACGGCGAACTCTCCTGCCCTCTATCCAACCCCCTGCTCCCTGCCCCCTTACCGTGCTCCCTGGAGCACTGGTGGTTGGCGGCGCGGCTGCACCAGGACAGGTAGCCGCGCTGCTTGGCTGCAACCAGCCACGCACCGTGCAGCACAAAGCACCGGGTCAGGTCCCAGCTCTGCAGCTGTGCTGCTCCAGGAGATCGCAGCCCCGCCGCCCAGAGCATTGCGCCAGCGGCACAGTGATCCCAGGCTGCGGGGGAGGGAGGACAGCAGGGGAGGGGCCGGGGGCTCGCCTCCCAGGCCAGGGGCTCAGGGGCCAGGCAGGAGGGTCCCGCGAGCTGTAGTTTGCCCACCTCTGCCCTAATAGCAAAAGGTGGAGTTCACTGAGCAAATAACTCGTGAACAAAAAGAGCTTGTCACCCCATGCACTGGCTTGGCCATCTTTCGCTGTTGTCACAATTACTAGGAACTCTGCTGGAGCCATGGCAATGGCCCACAGAGGCTCCAGGGAAAAGGTTCATTTCACAGGAGTTTGTTTATTTAAGATTTTTTTCATATTTCACTCATGGGAACAACATAATTCAATCTTTTTCAAACTTCACTGTAAACTGAAACCGCCTCTTCTCTTTGGCACCTTTGGTCAACTGCTGCTTCATTGGACGTCACAGTAGCCTGGCATCACAAAAATGCATATGGGCCATCACAATAGAGCCGGCTGGTGAGATTTGGTTGGGAATGTGACATGACCTTCTTAAAGTTTGGTTTACAATCATTTGCTCAGTGCCTTCTGCCCCTTGCTGTCAGACAGAATTTAGCGCACAGCTATACTTACTCTTTATTTACTTGTAATGCGGTAGCACCTAGGAGACCCAGCCAGGGACTGGGGCATCATTGTGTTAGGCGATGCACAAACACAGAGCAAAAAGATAGTCCTTGTCCCAGCGAGCTTGCCAACTAAGTATAAGACACGAGGCACTGAGTGGATACAGCCAGGCAGATGTGGGGAGCCAAAGAAAACACTGAGACGTTACTGATCAGCATGATGGGCAGGGGTCTCAGCACGTCGGCTGCCTTAACCATTGTCCAAGTCTTTTGTAGAGATCGCAGCAAAGGAGACAGCCTGGGACTAGCTCTGACCTGAATTCCTGACTCTCTTCTCCTGGCAAGGTGAAGACCTGGGTTCTGCAAAGAGTACTGGAGCCACTTTCCAAATGCTCTGTTACCTCTCTGCTCTGAGTCGTCTTCTCAGTCAATTGGTGCGGCTGTTTCAGTTGCTCATGTTGTTGGTACCAGTGGAATAACTAAGGAGACAGGTTAAATGTTAAATGTTGCAGGCCAAATTTATCCTTAGTAGAAGCCCATCAGAGTCAGTAGAATGAAATCAGGGATGAATTTGGCCTTATGAGGGTTACTTACATGACACTCTTTTCAAAATGGCATACGCAATCCCTACATCAGATCAGCACATGTAGCAGTTAGCAGAAGCTTCAGCAGGCAGTAAAGAGTGAGGCCCAGCCTTGGTTCTGGACTCTGCCATGTCCATTCCTGAAGACCTGGGAAGCAGAACCAGTTTCACTGAGTCTTCTTCGGGTTAAGATGCAGGGGCTGGCTGTGTGCCCAGCCTTCACTCCAATTGCTACACAGCAGATTGGAAAACCAAGGTGGGGCAAATGACATAAACATGTGCAGGCCTGTAATCTCTTTGCCAGCATTGCCATTGTGACAGGAAATGCTTACTATGGAGAATGAGTCACCAAAGAATGCCTCCTGTTGAGCAAAACACAGGGTATGGAAAAGAGCCTGGAGGCCGTTAAAGTTCTATGCAATAGCACATTGCAAGGGTCCTAACTAGGCTTGTGAGGTGACACCTTATTGAGGCAAAGGACCTGCTGAGTGTAGGGAGTAGAACAGAGGCTTTTCCTTCTGCTGTGTAGATCAATATGGTTTTCTTGTGGGCTATGTTAGCAAGGTAATGGTTTAAACTGGGAAGGTGATCTCTGGAGTATCAGATTTTAATAAATGAGAATAGATTCTGTGGAAAGAAGCAAAAATTGCGGCAGACATTAAAATTGTGGGATTTATTTATTCCTACTACTTGCCTTCTGACTTTCCACTGCCTGTGATAATAATGCACATTGGGTGGATTTAATTAAAGCTAGATGCGGGAAGTATGTTTTCTTCACACTGTACTTTTTCTGTGCTCATTGGATTGTAAACTCTGAGGGCAGGGTCTTTGTCTCCTTCCCATTCTGGACAGCACTGAGCACCCTGTCAGAGCTTAACACAGTAAATACAAGGGGTGAAATTCTGGCCTCAATGAAATCAATTTTTGGCCACTATGAAGTCAATGGCAAAATTCCCATTGACTTCAGTGGGGCCAGGACTTCACGCCATGTTTTAAATTTCTGTCTTATGCGAATGTTGGTGGGACACAGAAGAATCCCCTAGGGATGGTGCTAAACTGGCAGCAATTCCAATGGGGTGAACCAGTGACTGATGCCCATTATCTATATTAAACACCATCTGCTTCCCTTAGTTCTCTGTACCCAGGACCTGGTTGTGTTGGCTTGTGATATCAGTTTGTTTCCTCTTAGTTTCACTCTAAATCTTCCTTCTGTACCTAATTTTTTGTCTTTGTCCCAACTTGCATTTAACTTTCTGACTGGGTCTAAATGAATTGGGCTATTTCTAAGCAGCAGTTAACACTCCCTTTGGCTTCCAAAGTAGATTCAGCATCCAGTCTCTCAGGCCTGGTCTACACTACCCGCCTGAATCGGCGGGTAGAAATCGACCTCTCGGGGATCGATTTATCGCGTCCCATCAGGACGCGACAATCGATCCCCGAATCGACGCTCTTACTCCACCAGCGAAGGTGGGAGTAAGAGCCGTCGACGGGAAGCCGCGGAGGTCGATTTTGCCGCCGTCCTCACAGCGGGGTAAGTCGGCTGCGATACGTCGAATTCAGCTACGCTATTCGCGTAGCTGAATTTGCGTATCTTAAATCGACCCCCCCCTGTAGTGTAGATGTAGCCTAAGACAGAAAGCTAACCAGCAAACATCACTGGTACTTGGGCAGACAAACTATTGAGGATGGAGTTGGTACAAGTATGAGACTTAAATCAGAAGTAACCAGCAGCACATTTGGTGTGACATTCTAGCCCCATTGAAGTCACTGGGAGTTTTGCCCTTGACTTCAGTGGGGCCAGGATTTTTAACTTGGTTCTCCACAGTCCACTTAATCTTGCTTTAGACAGCAATGCCCTCTGAACAGATTATTCAGTGATGTGCAACGGGGTATCTTGTATGTTTACCACACCTGGATTGATCTGGGGAACGGGGACTCGTGCTACAGCCACTGTCACAGTAGGTCAAGAAAAACAAGGAATCTGGTGGCACCTTAAAGACTAACAGATTTGTTTGGGCATAAGCTTTTGTGGGTAAAAACCTCACTTCTTCAGCTGCATAGAGTGAAAGTTACAGATGCAGGCATTATATACTGACACATGGAGAGAAGGGAGTTACTTCGCAAGTGGAGAACCGGTGTTGACAGGGCCAATTCAATCAGGGTGGATGTAGTCCACTCCCAATAATAGATGAGGAGGTGTCAATTCCAGGAGAGGAAAAGCTGCTTCTGTAATGAGCCAGCCACTCCCAGTCCCTATTCAAGCCCAGATTAATGGTGGTAAATTTGCAAATGAATTTTAGTTCTGCTGTTTCTCTTTGAAGTCTGTTTCTGAAGTTTTTTTGTTCAATGATAGTGACTTTTAAATCTGTAATAGAATGACCAGGGAGATTGAAGTGTTCACTTACTGGCTTTTGTATGTTACCATTCCTGATGTCTGATTTGTGTCCATTTATTCTTTTGCGGAGGGACTGTCCGGTTTGGCCAATGTACATGGCAGAGGGGCATTGCTGGCACATGATGGCATATATAACATTAGTAGATGTGCAGGTGAATGAGCCCTTGATGGTGTGGCTGATGTGGTTGGGTCCTCTGATGGTGTCGCCAGAGTAGATATGGGGACAGAGTAGGCAACGAGGTTTGCTACAGGGATTGGTTCCTGGATTGGTGTTTCTGCGGTGTGGTGTGTAGTTGCTGGTGAGTATTTGCTTCAGGTTGGGGGGTTGTCTGTAAGCGAGGACTGGCCTGCCTCCCAAGAGTGAGGGTGAGGGATCATTTTCCAGGGTAGGTTGTAGACCGTGGATAATGCGCTGGAGAGGTTTTAGCTGGGGGCTGTATGTGATGGCCAGTGGTCTTCTGTTGTTGTCCTTGTTGGGCCTGTCCTGTAGTAGGTGATTTCTGGGTACCCGTCTTGCTCTGTCAGTCTGTTTCCTCACTTCCCCAGGTGGGTATTGTAGTTTTAAGAATGCTTGATAAAGATCTTGTAGGTGTTTGTCTCTGTCTGAGGGGTTGGAGCAAATTTGGTTGTATCTTAGTAGGTCAAGAAGACTCTCCATTAGATACCTACAAAATCTGGTACCTAAGGATTTGAGTCATTGTCCTGCACTCCTAAAATAAAGGAATAAAACAATAATTAGACTGTCATTCACTCTAGCCTGGAAGAATTATAGCTTATCATACCCTCCATTTTGGAATAAACTCACAATTCTGTCCCTCCCATTATATCTAATAAAAGCAGGGGTAGTAGTTGTAATAATAATACCTAGCTCATCTAGAACTCACCTGTATGAATTACTGCTTGTGTCAGGGCTCAGTAATGTGTCAATAGCTCTAACCTCTTTGCTTTCTGCAAGGAAGTTGCGATGTGGACCAAACCCTGGTAATTGAGCTCTAGCATATATTTGGGTCAAGTGGAATTTTCTCCTTGACTTGTCACTGTTGTGTTTAAGATGAAATTTGCTATGTGCCAGTCCCACTCTGGCTTTAGCAAACCTCACTTTGTATATTCTGGACTTACTTCCTGTTCTTAGCCAACAGCGTAGGTTGAGTTGTAATATTAAAACAGGTCCTGAATGTTGAGAGGGCCAGGGAAAACAAAATGTGACTAAGAGGAGGATCAAGCTAACTGAGTAGTTTATTTGACAATTATTTATAATACCACCACAGAAGAGCCAAGAGGCAGGATGGGAGGTGTCTTCTGTCCTCCATCACCTCCTCTCCTTGGAGTATGGGAGAGTCTTAAATTCCCCAATTTCCTGTAACTTCTGATTTTCCAGTTCCTGTTCTTTGCCTTTGGCAGGAGCCTTCTAGATCAAAGCCTATGCTACCGACTTAGTACAGCTCATCTACTGAGCATTTACATGGTTCTATGCACATGTTCTATACAAATAAAGTATATTAAAAAAACATTTTTAAGGTTGGAAAGGCAATCACTCAAGTTAGGAATTGCCAGATTTGTGGTTGCCTACATAACCTTAGTTCTGCCCCCTTCCATAATGCATTATAAGAGAGTCTTCATGATCATATAGTATTTTTATCTACAGGAGCCCTGCCTCATTCAGTGCTCAGAGAATGAGGTAGTTCAATATTTTCTTTTATCCTCATTCAATGAATGGCCCCATGTGTTACTTACTGGACACCATCCACAGTATACACTGAATATGTAATTACTAATTTCTTCATGGGCTTTTCTGTGTTGTTTGATCACCATTGTATACGAATACTTTATAAACATTAATGGATTTATCTTCACAACACTCCTGCGAGCTAGGAGTTGTTCTCATTTTACAGACTGGGACCTGAGGCACAGTGAGATTAAGGTAAAAATTTGCAAAACTGGATGCAGTGATGTCTTCCTGTGTCGGCAGAAAGTCTGAACCAAGAGCTCTGAGAAGGTGATCACCCTGAAGCTTAAAGGCGTCTATTTAAATGAAAAATTGTTCACGGTTTCACTGCTGATCACTTATCCGAAACTTCCAGCTCACATGCTTATTCCACTGTCTTGAGCTGCTTCCCACTGCATCTTGTCTGCAAAAAGCTCCAACTGTTCTGTCCTCTACCTAGCTGCAAAAATCTCCTGTCTCTCCCCAACAACTTCTGTAATGCAGTTATAGGTTGCCAATACAAAAATGTCTGGAGAGCATAAAGTATGCCGGATGCAATCAAATGAATAACTCAGGGAGCGTGGCCTGGATCTCATTATTTATGTAATTCATTAAAAAACTCATTTTTAAAATGAAACTTTAATAGAATTTCCAATGTGCTGCAGCAGAGTGCGTAGGACCCAGAGATCTCACCACAGCATTTGGCACACACTTTTGCTATTTGTGTTAAAACTGGGTTGGTAATTCTTCAGCGGACTTAATGAGAGACACCCTAAAGGGGTCAATTGTTAATAAACACTCCTCACTAGCCTTTTGTGAATAACACATTAAGGTGCTAATTGTGAGTGAGAGGAGGTGGGTTTTTCAACTAGAAGGGAAGGTAAGAAGTAGGTTTGAGGCATCAAAGTGTGGGTTTTCCTTAGCCAGTTGGACTCAGAGTTTAATGTTCTGTGTACAGGGGAAACATCTTACAACAGTAAATGAGGCCTTTGTTCTGGTTACGTGTTCCTGAATCTGCAGAAAGTCTGAACCAAGAGCTCCGAGAGGATGATCACCCTGAAGCTTAAAGATGCCTATTTAAATGAATTTTTTTCACAGTTTCATTGCTCATCACTTATGTGAAACTTCCTGCTAACGTGCTTATCCACAGTCCTGAACTGCTTCCCACTGCAAAACTTGATTTCAAGTCAGCCTGAGGGAGTGGAAGTCTTGTCTGGTAGGGTTTGGTTGCTAATGGGCTTTGGATAAACCCTAAAGAGGTTAAAGAGCAGTTTCTGAAGGCAAGTGCTCAAGTTTGTATCTTATACAATGGCTGAGTTTCGCACGCTGCTGTTCAGATGCTATCCACATGCAATGTGCACTCTTTGTCCTGAAATGAACTAGCCTGCATTGGTTTCATTCCCTCCTTATGAGAAAATGATACATTGCACAGGAAAATATCAGGGAAACTTCCCTGAAGTTACTCTAGTACTAGTACTCTAGTTAGCTAGTTCAGTGCTGAAATGCATACCAGCCAGGAATGTTAGCCCTTCAATAATAGTGAAAAGTCTTTAATATTCTTCCTTTTCAAGGCATCCTTTGTGTGAAGGAAGGCAGTGGCAGGGAGTCCTGGGAGACTGAGATCTAATGGAGGAACTTTGGGGCTTAAGTTTCTGGAATCCTCTTCTTAAAGTTCACCTAATTTATCTCGTTGATGCCTCCAAATTCTTTTGGGTTGACTCTTACATGGTTTTTAGCATATTAGAACCAGGGGTTTCTTGTGTGCTGGAGGTATAATTTAATCTAGCAATTGGAGAAGGAAACAAATCAGTGTTTGAGGCTGGGGGCTTAATAGGACCTACAGAGCTACGTGGGGCAGCCTACATAAGACATGCTGAATTGGCCTACACTGCTGTCTAACACCTCAGGATAAAATGTAATACAAATGTCTTAGAATGGAGACATATGGGCAAGGCCTCCATATGGGACAATGTGTTGTAACTCTTCTTCAAAGGTTGAATATCCTCTGAATTGTGCAGTTTGAAAATGGACTCTCTCTCTCTCATTGGCAGCTGTGGCGAGCCCCCTCTCCTGGCAGAAAGAGTGCACGAAGGGGCCTGAGAACTGGTGTCAGGATTTGCAGACGGCTTTGCGGTGTGGGGCTGTGGAGCACTGCCAGCAGACTGTTTGGAACAAGCTTCCTGTGGTGAGTGTGTAGTCTGAACAGGCTTGTTCTCTTCTGTCAGAGCCCTTGTATTCCCACGTGCAGCTCTGTAAAGTTCAGGCCCTACTTACAGGAATGAGCTGACATCTGCATTGCACTTTTCTGTAACTGTTTGTGTCCTCCAAAAATTTTGTATCATGTCTTTCTTTGATACCAATAGGACTGCACAATGTGAATGAACTAAAGGGAGAGAGGGACTGGCTGACTTCTCTCTTTCAGTCCCTTTGCTCTGCATGGTTCATACCCTTTCTACGACAGGCTGCCACCAATCTAACAGACAGCCCTATTTCTTTGACGTTTATAGGAATGAACATGTAACTCTCGCACCTGTTCGAAACAATGCATAATTCCAGAGGTCACGTTAGGCCACTGTAAAACTTATGCTGGAGAATTTACAGGCCTTCCAATAAACATAAAAAGCTTGTGAGTATGTACAGATGCCTATGCATTTTCCCAAGAGTTCCCATGTATGGAACTTTTCTGTAGAAACTGAAGATAATTGTTGGACTAGCCTAGATCTCTCTAACTACACAATTATCACTGTGTGTACTGGAAAAACTGCAACTTACTATGGTCAATAAAATGTATTGACTTCTGTGCACATAATGAGTGAGGGTCTGATTCTCATCCTTGCACTTGGGGCAGGAACAGGATGGATGGTTAAGGTGTCTTTTAAGCTACCTGTATGTCCTCCATATTGTGGGGATGTTTAGGGCACTGCTCAGTCTCTGGTGTAAGCTAGAGTTAGCCTTGGGGCTGCTCTAAGTTACACTCTGCTTCCCATGGCTCCTTTTCTCTGCCTCCCAAAGTTTAGCTGAAAAGCAGTGCACTCCAGTCATGTCCCTGGCCTGCACTGACATGCCCCCAAAGTTCCCCTATACTGGGGACTGGGAGCAGGGCTGGCAAAGAGTCGTTAGACCAGTTCTATGTCAGTGGGGACCCCCTGTCTGTCAGTCTCATGGCTCCTTTAAAGTCTCTTTCTGCCGCTAGAGTAGTGTCGAGAGGCCTTGGTGTAATTGGGAATTGGGCCCTGTGTTTGTCAGCTGGTTAAAGAGAAGGGGGACACCATCTGGCTAAGCGTGGGGAAACAGGCAACAAGTGTAAAGGTCACTTTGAACTATAAAAAACTGGTTTGCAAAGAGTGATGACCCTCCCACACCAGTTGTTCTCTTCCCTCAGCCCGGTGTGGGGAAAATCTGCTTTTCTATAACCTTATGACTCATCCCAACCTTGTGTTTAATTCCCTCCTTCCTCTTTCCATGCTGAATGTCACGTTGCACACCAGTCAGTCAGGCCAAGAGACAGTTTCTTTTCCACCTCCTTCCTAAATGGGAAATGCACTAAAACCCCCAAACTCTCCCATAGAAGCAGTTAGCGCTGGCTGGAGGCCTTACCTGGTCATTGCTAGACTTGTTAACATATTGGGCTGTATTTTGTGAAGGTGTAGGACTTTAGTAAAGGAAGTCTGATACCGTTTTGGAGGGTTAGCATGCTTCTTTTGAGGTGCACTTTTGTCCTGTGCTCTTTTTAAATAATGAGCCTTTTTGATTGAGTTTCTCTGTGGGTTGTTGGGGTTTTTTGTATTAGTGCCAGAAGTGCAAGCTAGGTTGGTGTATAAAGTCTGCAGGCAGGATCCCTGTTCTGACAGATTTCACAAGGCCCATCAGAGCTGGGCTCCCCCTTGCAGGTGTTAGCTAGTCCAGGCAAGTCGTGTGTGTGTGGGGGGAGGGGAGGGTGTGACACCTGGGTGGGGTCTGGGAGTGGTAGAAAGCTGGGGGCATGGGGATGGCAGATGAGACGGGGAGTCTGTTATCCATTCTGTAAAACTTAAGTGCTTGAAGTTTTCTATATCTAAAATGTCTAGGAATTCAAAGTGTTTAACGGGGTTAGACTCCATCTTTCTGTCTCCTGCAGTCACCTAGGCCCACTCCATGCCACTTGTTTTCTGCCTCTGTTTCATGCTCCCTCTCCTAGCCCCATCACCAGGTACCTTATACCCCCTTGTATTTCCCCCCTTTCAGTCTTCTGTCCCCTCTCCATGAAGCTCCTCTTCCCTGCCCACACCCCATCTGAGACCGAGAAGCATGGCTCCACGTGCCACCCCTTCTATCTCCAGTCCCCAATCTCTCCTCTCTGTGCCTCCATCTCTTTACCCCACCCAATCTCCTGCCCCTTCTTATTTACACCTCTCACCATGCCCACCTATGCCTTTCCACCTCTGCCAGCAGCAGGTCAGTGTACTGTAAAGGGTTTTATATTTATAAATGTTCATGTTGTATAACATTCACCTCTGTATGGAGATAAAACCAGTTCTTGTCATTCCCCCAACTGGACCCCTACTCCAAAGACCCCACTAACAGGCAAAGTAAACATGAGTTTGGAGATGGGAGGACAAAAAGATGTTAAGAAAACTTTCTTGGATTAAATGATAACAGGAATTTTTGAAAGCATGGTAACTTTAAAACTCCTTTTCTGCCCCCTTCTCCTCAAAAACCTACATAACAAACCTTCCCAGAAAAATTCTATCCTGGGATGAGATGGGGCATGTGAGATTTCAGGGGAATAGTTTTTTGTTTTGTTTTGTTTTTTGTTTTTTTTTTAGAAATTGTGGGAGCAGAGGTTGAAACTTGGGCTTATGTGAAGCTAGCTTTCTCCTTCACTATATGATACAGAGACAAGAAAGGGAAAGGAAAATTTTCATTTATATACCAACATGCAGGTCCCTCTCAAGTAACTCTTTTCTCTTTTCTATCCCCAGAAAAGCATCCCTTGCCATATGTGTAAAGTGGTGGTATCAATGCTTGGGAAGATCTTGCAGGACAATCGCACAGATGTAAGTAGCTTGAAGAACCCAGCAACCTTTTTGGCTTTGGGCACTAGATGCCTTTACAACTATCGTGGTGACCCAGGGAGGGGCAAGGAAGGGGAAGAATATCATGAGTGGCTTTTGTTACCTGAGTTTCACAGAGGGAGGAAAAGGAAAGCAACTGTAAGATCTTCTGTCCAGTGTATGATCAGGATGGTCACAAAACCTGAGAATGACTTGGGGGTTGGAAGTAGATTAACCTTATTATTACCTACCTGCTAGTCAGGAATTTCCATGCAGACATTGGTCAAGAGTGTCATGTATGTAAAGGCCCCTTTACACTGTGCTGTCTCTGGCAGTGCAAATGGTTACACTGCAGAGGAAAGGTGCCTAAAAAGGGAATTGGTGTAAGGTGAGAATCATGGGATACAGGGAGGGGGCTTGGGCTTCAGCATCTCTAGCAAAGGGGGTCCCTTTCCCTGTCTCTCCCATTGGGAATTTAGAGGTCTTACTTACCCCTGATATGCCACTGACTTGCTGTAAAACACTGTTGTTTGAATGTTTGTGCTTTCTTCCCTTATCCTCTTGGAGCACTCATTTAGCTTTGGGTAGGATGGTGGGTTACCGTGCAGTCTCTGAAGAAGCCACAAAGATCTGGTGTGTGATGTGGCAAGGGGATTTTGGAGCAGCTATGTGTCACTCTCCCCTCTTTCCCTTTGATGCAAGTGCCATTCCATCTGGTCAGCAGTCCATCCATGTAGTCAGGTTTTTTTAGCCTCCTTTCTTATCTCTAGTTGGAATTTGGGTGTCTATGAAACAAAGAGAACAGATAGTGGATCTCCTGGATTGTATTTTATAAGCTAGAGAGCTTGCTTCATATGAAGCCTTTAAACCTATAGGAATTCTTTCTTATAGTGACTGGTCTTGCAAGAAATCTTCCTCTTACCACAGTGTAGTGGGTGCCAACTCCGGCATCCTTTCATCCTCCAGAAGATCTGGGATTGTCTGTTTTTAAATTTGAGACTGGAGAAATAAACATATTTCATCCATCCATGCTCCAGTTCTGCTGAAAGTCTGTCTTCCCCCAGGGTGGAGCTTAAGAATTTGCCCAGATTTTCCATAGTCTCTCCTAAGAATGTGAAGAACATACACAGCTTTTTGCCATGGTGTATGTGAACACAGCCCATAACACTCCCCTCTTCTCTTGTCTCCTAGGAAAGGATCCGTGCTTTCTTGGAAAAGTCATGCCAGTACCTTCCTTTCCAGGACTGGTCAGTCAAGTGCAAGAAGATGGTGGACACTGGCATGATAATGATCGTAGAGCTGAGCAAACAAGTATTGGTAATTGGTTGGGGGAAAAACAATGGTACAGATTTATGGTGTAAAACTACTAGGTTGACTTTCTGCATTTTTTGTCCCTTTTAGGACAATAATAATAAATAATACGGTAATAGGCTTCTGAGAGAGCATATAAGCAGATTCCAGTCCAATACATTAATTTCTGTAATAAAAAAACAAAAACTGTAGATAGCTGATAAACAAATTCTTCACTTACCTGCTAAGATTTGAATTCAGGATCCTATTTGACCTGCAGCAATTGATGACATCATTAAAACCTAAATTACTTAAGGAATGGAGCCTTAAAGGTGACCTCCAAAGGAAAATAAAACATAGGTTTGCTCCATTTTTGGCTTCTTAAGATGTATACAGAGGTTCTGAAAAGGTTTTTACAAAACAAAATAACTTCTGCTTGTTTTTAACACTAGAAATATGTTAGTGTTAAATGTCAAGGCCTTCTCTGATTTTGCAGAGTCATGTTGGAGGTCTCAGGAATGTAGATGTAGAACTTTCTTGGACCTTAGCTGGAGGGTAAGAGGGGTGTTGAATTTTCCAAACTTCCTTCTCAAAGTGCTTCTTAGTCATTTAAGTTTTTTAACAGTCTGAAGAAACTCCCCCTCTCAGTTAGTCAGGTTTCATGTCCTCGGTACTTGTGATGTCACTATGTTTTCCAGCTACCATGGAGACTTCCAGGGTAGACAACACCAGCATTTCTAATATTAAAAAAACAAACTTCCCAGGCCTCTTCATACATCATAATGAAGCAAAAAGGGGCACAAATGCCTCCTTTCCCTCTTTGCAGGTTTCCTTTATGTGTTAGTGAGGTCACTTACCATTACAGCTGGTCAAAAAGTTTTGTGATGAAAAATGGCCTTTTGTAGGAAATGGACATTTCTGATTCCTTTGACATCTTTAGTTTTTTTCCTCCAGTGAAACAAAAATGTTCATTTACTTTAATTTCAATTTGAAAATTTTCTTTGTTTTATTTTCCAGCCTGCCCCACCACAAAAAGCCCAAAACAAAAACCCCTGAAACAAAAAAATTCAATTTTGTTTAGTTAAAAAAAAGCCACCAGAAAATTTAGTAAAATTTCAGATGAAATCAATTTTTTGGTTAAAAATTTTTCATAGAAAATACTTGTCATATTTCTATCAGCCCACTGCAAGGGCAACACAGAGACCAGATGTCCTGACTCAGGGTCTAGTGGTGAAAAGTCTTTAACTTAATTTCCCCTCTTCTCCAGTGTTTATTTCTGCACAACAATTTGATGCCTGCACCAGCCTTTTCCCATTGTATGGTGTTTAAAATTTCATTTCCGTTCATCTTTAAAGCACTTAGCTTGGCTGGCTGCATATCTTCTAGTTGTCACTTTTTTTATACAGAAGAAAGCCAGGGGGCTGTATAGGACTGCACCAGGACTACAATGGAATAATGAAACAGGTTCCGGTGTACACAAGTGGGGGGTGAGGATTGCTAGGGGAAAATAAACCTTTCCATTCTGTAAACCGTTTCCTTGCTGGGTATCTTAGCAACTGTTGCTTTGTTCACTTAGATTTTTGCTGCTCTGACTAAGTAGCAGGGATGGGTGCTGCTTTTTATTTGTATCTATCTCCTCCCCCAAGGTGCAAGGCTAACTTTGATTAGGACTGATCAATGACTTGGCCTTCCTTTGTTCTTTTTAGTCCAACCCTGACGTAGTATGCCGTGCCATCACCTTGTGCAAATCCATGGAGACTCATGAGGACGCTCTGAAGATTCAGAAGCCACTGCAGTCCAATGAGATACCTGTAATGGACTTCCCTGAAATGGTGTCTCCCTTCCTTGCTAATGTCCCTCTTCTCCTTTACCCCCAGGACAAAACTCAGCAAGAGACCTTGGTAAGGATGCAATATGGACAGATTAGCTTCCTCGGTTAATCAGCTGCACACAAAGGAAGCATGCTGTGTTCTGTTTCGGTGTCACAATGCTTCTCAATAACACATACCAAACTGATTACACTTGGGAGCACAAACACATGGCTTTAGAATGCAAGAGAGCAGGAAGCCCACTTAGGTTGCAAGTTGCCAATTGGACTTCAGAAACATATTGGGCCAGTTCCTGAGCTGCTGTACGTTGGCATAGCCTCACTGAAGGCAATGGAGCCACACTGATTGACGCTGGCTGAAATACTGTTCCAATTTTGGTTTAGAATGAATGACAGCCCTTTGAATTAATGGGGTCTCTTCCCTTCCCTTTGCAGTGGCCAGTGGTAGAGTATGTGACTGTCCACAAACAGACTTTAAAATGCACGTTAGTGGGTATTTAAAAATAAATAAAATCAACAGCTAAGGTGGTGTCAATAATAGAGAAAATTAGCAACATTGCTGGTCATACAATAATTTGGATTGTTTGAGTAATGTTCTTTTGGGCAAGGATTGTCATTTACTATATGTTTATACAGGGCCTAGCACAATGGTTGGTTTCTACATGCTGCCACCATATCAATGTTAAACAGTAACAATGTACCGATTAGCAAGTAACAAGGGCCAGTTTGATTAGATATGGGACCATTCCTGGCTTATGCTAATGTTTTTTTACTCTTCCTTCTCCACTCCTAGAACTTGTACCCTGCTTTCTGTCTCTGACTCTCTTATTCCCTCCCAGTGTATAATTACACAGTACCTTTTACTAGCTCTTTTGTGTTGCACATACCTCAATTTTTTATGATTCTATTCACTCAAGTGTTACGATCATTTGTGCTATCTAAAAATGAGAGTATCTAGTCAGGTATCAGAGTAGCAGCCGTGTTAGTCTGTATCCGCAAAAAGAACAGGAGTACTTGTGGCACCTTAGAGACTAACAAATTTATTAGAGCATAAGCTTTCGTGGGCTACACTAATTCTCAGTGCTCCCACTGGGGTGAGGGGCAATACGCAGACAGCATGTGGAAGGGAAGATTCCACCCTGTGCACAGAGTGCTAGATGGAAGTCAGCAGCTTGTTAAAATCAGGAATGTCAGGGCTCAGTTGGCATGCCCCGTATGTGCCCAGGCAAGGCAGCAGTGGAATTTAAATTGGACGGGAGGGAAGCCTGGGAGAAGAGTCTGTGTCTTACCTGAGTCTTCTGAGGGGGCTGTTCATTGGAGAGAAACATGGGTTGAGCACAGGAGTGGAAGGTAGGAATGCTGAGTTTTAGGGTATGTCTACACTGCCACGTTACAGCGTGGCCATGGCAGCGCTGTGACGTGGGCAGTGTAGTCACGCTTTCCAGTGTAGTCAGAGCTCTCCCGGCGATAAAAAAATAACCACCCCAAGCGAGGGGGGATGGTAGCTTTATTGCCAGGAGCATGGCTCCTGATGATAAAGCAGTGTCTATACCGGCGCTTTTCATTTGTCGCTTAGGGGTGTGTTTTTTCACACCTCTGAACGACTAAAGTTTTAGCGCTGAAAGTGGCAGTGTAGGCACAGCCTTAATGCTCTGACATGGCCTCTCTCTGTTTCCTGGACAAATGACTTAACCTGTCTGCTTTTCATCACTTGTCAAATGGGATAATACCCGCCTCCTTGTAGTGCTGTGAAAATTAGCTATGTTATAAAGAGCGTTGATAACAAAACTGCAGTGAATGCTTCCTCTGTTAGTAGTGAGGACATAGCAGTGCCACTAGTGCATGGCCATGTGTTTTAATTTTTGGCTCTCCCCTTATCTTTCATCAGGAGGGAGGACACTTGTGTGGAGACTGTGTTCAGCTGGTTGCTGACATTCAGGAGAAAGCGAGAACCGGGCCTTTCTTCACTGAGTACTTAGTTGCTACTGCCAAGCAACTGTGTGAACACTTGGGACCTAACATGGCTGAAGGGGTAACAGAATTTTGATTTCACTAAGATAATTGAACTGCCTCCAGTGGTGGCCAGGGTGGTACTGAGCAGCTGTTTGCTTGGTAGAGGCCATAAGTGCTCTGCTCTGGAGTCTTTCTTCGAGAGCCGGCTCCAGGGTTTTTGCCGCCCCAAGCGGCGCAAAAAAAAAAAAAAAAAAAAGCCGCGATCGCGATCTGCGGCGGCAATTCGGTGAGAGGTCCTTCGCTCCGAGCGGGAGTGAGGGACTGTCCGCCGAATTGCCGCCGAATAGCTGGACGTGGCGCCCCTCTCCAGAGTGGCTGCCCCAAGCACCTGCTTGGCAAGCTGGTACCTGGAGCCGGCTCTGCTTTCTTCACAGTCTGCATCCATTCCCTTCCTGCTCTTCCATGTGGACAGAACGTTTGTGGCTGGATTTGTCCTTAATGAAAATGCTGAACAATGTCCTTGATGAAACGTCTGTAAGGCCTCTGTCCTCTTCTCCTTCAATTCCTTTCTCCACCCACTTCTGCCGAGACCCTGACAAGAAGTTAACCAATTAACATTAGCTAGGCTGAGGGCGAACTGGGGAGAGACGAAAATGATTGGTTTTAAAGAAATTGTGTATACACTGACTGTGTGTTATCCCTCTCCACCATCCTGCTTGCTTGCTTATGTTCATAGATTGGGGCTCTCTGGGATAGAGGCTGTGTCTTCATGTGTGAGGACAGTGCCTTGCACAAGGTGCTACTGAAATACAAATAAATAATAATACTGTTGAGCGTGTAGGTAACATGATACCATTTTATTTACTGAGCCAACTTATCAGTTCTAAATGGTTAAGGCTGGGATCTTCAAAGGCATCTGTGGGAGCTAGTGCCCAACTCCTTTGGTCCTTGGTAAGAGGTCAACACTGTCAGAATTGGTCACCTGACTCCCATAGGCTTTGAAAGGTCTTAGTTTCCTCTTCCTTCTCCCTCCCCACTCCTAAAATATCATCATTAGAATAATAGAATATCAGGGTTGGAAGGGACCTCAGGAGGTCATCTAGTCCAACCCCCTGCTCAATGCAGGACCAATCCCCAGACAGACTTTTACCCCAGTTCCCTAAATGGCCCCCTCAAGGATTGAACTTACAACCGTGGGTTTAGTAGGCCAATGTTCAAACCACTGAGCTATCCCTCCCCCCTCTGTCATTGCTCTACATGGAAAGCATCTAAAATGCTGGATACATTTTAGAGGGGAGTGGCAATTAATTCCAGAGCCAGGTGAGGTAACGCTAGGGATTCTTTCAGAAGCTAGGCCCAAAA
Source organism: Emys orbicularis (assembly GCF_028017835.1). Lineage (NCBI taxonomy): Eukaryota > Metazoa > Chordata > Testudines > Emydidae > Emys > Emys orbicularis. Next base: position 43,932,319 of record NC_088689.1, on the reverse strand, counting down.
ATGCAACATTACATGCAGAAGTTCGGCACTTCATTTCTGATCCCTCCCCCTGCCCTGTGACTGTGTCTCTTTCACACTGCACACTTCTGATAAGGTTTGATAGGTAACACATAGAATAATTCAAAATACCATTCAAATTCAAAATGTGCCTTGAGGTCATGCTAGCTTCTGTGGGAACCATTGTTTTGAATTTTCCCACACACATGTAATCTCCTTCCTAATGTGGCATTAACAGTGATGTGGGCAAGAATGGTTTGTTGGTATTTACTGGGATGTCTGTCTCTCCCACAGTGCAAGAGCTATATTTTTGAATACTCAGAGTTTGCCATCCAGTTTATGATGCACATGGTAAGCTGAATATGATGTTAAATACATCTTCTTTAGATCTTTTCTATTCTTGGTGCTGGTTCTTCATCAGAGCTCGTTCTGGAAAAAGTTACCTTATTACCTTTAAGCCTTCAGAATGAACCTTGAGGAATCCTAAGGCAGTGTGAAAACTACATGGTAAATGTCCTACGGATCCTTTTAGGCCATGCAGGAATGCTTGTGGATTTTGGAAAGAATAACAGCTGAAGTTTTTTTATTTAGCAGACTTCATATATAAAAAAAAAAAAAAAAAAGTCTAGTTTTGCCACGGTCTCAATTCTAGGTAGCTCTGTCACTCTGGGTGCAGAATGCACCTTCTTGTGTTGTCAGAGTTACATCTAGTGTGGCTTTTAAATTTCCCACTCTGTAGACTTCATCTCCTATATTTTACACACTTTCAGCTCTCTAGGCAAACAGAGAGTTTTACACATGTACCTGAGTAAGTCCCTCCCAATGGAACAAATGATAAATGGAGCTGCTATGGCACATCCCCCAAAATACTTCACAGCCTTGGAGGCTTTGAGGCAGCTGAAATCTGAATGTGGGTGGTGTGGGTTGGATTGAAAGTTATGGAGAAAAGAGGAGAAACACATCATGGCAGTGATGGTGAGGCCCTGCCGTCTGCTGCGAGATGAAAATCATTGTTCAAAGTAGCACTTTGCACTTACACAGCACTTTTCACCCAAGATCTCAAAGCACTCTAGAAAGGTGGATAAGCATTATTATACCCATTGTAGAGTTGAGGAAACTGAGGCATGGTGATTGACTTGCCCAGTGTCACTTTGAGTCAGTGGGGAACAGAACCCCACTTTGACTTTCATTCCAGCTCTAATTGCTAGACAGCAATGCTGCCTTTAAAGTAAAGAATCTTTTTTTAAAAGAATAATCCGGATTTCAAATTCAAAGGGATGTTATGAGGTCCTGTTTGGGATTTGTTCTTTCAGTGCCATCTGGGGATGTGGAGACATTATTTTATATAGTAACAAGAACATTCAAATATTTATATATTTGGTCCAATTAAATGTGGATTGTAACTAGTACTTGGGGGTAATATTTTAGGTGAGGAAAAGAACACACTGAAAATCTTGGGTTTGCCCTTGGCAGTGCTCAACTTCTGACTGAGGGATGTCCCTGTTTTAATTGCATGAAAATTGGCTGTTCGCATGCAGGGAGCTAGTCTGGAATGGACAATGCCAATGAAACCGTTGCTTTACGTTTCTAATAAAGATGACTGGGATCCAGGTGGACTGGTGGGGAGAGGTGGCTTCCTTAGCAGGTTCATTTTATTTGTGGAATTTCTATACATATTTTGACTGCTTGATTTATTTCTTCTGAATTCTAATTGTTGTTTCATCTTGTCTTTCAACAACCCTGCTTCTTCACCAGCAGAACTATAAGTTATGTGTTAAATTTACCTGCACTGGTGCATTTCTTTTGCTTTTCATCTAAAAGATTAATAGAAATGTAGGATTGGAAGGGACCTTATGAAGTCCAGCCCCCTGTGCTGAGGCAGGACCAAATAAACCTAGACCATCCCTGACAGGGGTTTGCCCAACCTATTCTAAAACCCTCCAATGACGGGGATTCCACAACCTCCCTTATAGTTAGACAGTTTTTTCCTAATATCTAACCTAAATTGCTCTTGCTACAAAATAAGCCCATTACTTCTTGTCCTACCTTCAGCGGACATGGAGAACAATTGATCCCCATCCTGTTTGTAACACCCCTTAACATATTTGTCCCCCTGTGTCTTCTTTTCTCAAAACTAAACATGCCCAGTTTTTTAACCTTTCCTCACACGTCAGGTTTTCTAAACCTTTTATCAGTTTTGTTGCTCTCCTCTAGACTCTCACCAACTTGTCCACATCTTTCCGAAAGTGTGGCACCAAGAATAGGACACAGTACTCCAGATGAGGCCTCAGCAGTGCTGAGTAGAGGAGGACAGTTACCTCCTGTGTCTTACATAGAACACTCCAGTTAATACACCCCAGAATGATATTAGCCTTTTTCGCAATTGTATCATGTTGTTGACTCTCATTTAATTTATGATCCACTATAACCCTGGGATCCTCTCCAGCAGTACGACCACCTAGCCAGTTATTCCCCATTTTGTAATTGTGCATTTGATTTTCCTTCCTAAGTGTAGTTCAACTCTTGCTAATTAGTTGTAGGTGTGGTGTGGCTGCAGTCAGGTTTGACGGATACAAGGGATGTTTGGAGGGTTAGGGAGAGATCTCCTATGAGTAGGTCATGGTTCCTGCTCCCAGCGCCTGCTCCTGCTCCTGCTCCCAGCCCAGATGTCAGTTAAGATTTCAGTCTAATGATGAGGAGGCGAGCTTGGAAGCAGGTGTGAAGGCCTTCTTATGATAAAGGTGAGGGTATAGGGTAATCTCCCTGCTGGCTCCAATCAGTTCCTTGCTTTAACTCTGAAGTTAAGAAGGGCCCAAACTATAGCTGATTGAAATTTTCTGATTCTTTATTATTATTATTTTTTGGATGAAAAGTGCTGTTTTGCTGAAACTGAAATGTTTTGCTAAAACAGTTCCACTTCGACTTTTCAGTGAAAAATATTTGAAATGAAACACGATTTTTTGTTTGGTTTGGAGTTGACATTTTTGTTTCACTTTCATGTTTGAAAACTTTGACCGGCTCTCCTCTAGGGTAACCTTTATGGCTAAGAGCAATAATATGGGTAGCGTGAGAGTCTGAATTGAGAATTAAAAATGGGGCCTTTAGGTTCCAGCTTTCCCAGTGCCTTTGTTTTATAACTAGTAATTTCCTGGGAGCCCTTGGGCTTGTTCTGCTCTCACTTACAAAGAGTAAATGAAGAATAACGCCATGGAACTTAATGGGGTTACACTGGGGCAAAACCAGGATGTCTGTCATGGTGCAGCATGGGATCATGTTGCAGGGACATGGTGCTGCTGCTGCAGAATTAATTCTTGAAATGCTTATCCCAGTGTGTGACCCAGGGAAAGACCGTGCTTGGCCATGTAGTCAGAAATTTGGCTACATCTTGGAGGTATTGCTTCTCTCTATGCACAGTCTATGGAGTCTGGATAACTTGTCTATTATTTATCTGAGGGTTGCACAAGCTTCTCTATGACAAGGATGTCTTATACTTTGAGAAATAAGGTATTAATCGGGAGGATGCAGCAGGAACTACATAGCTTTGCTGGTGCACTGATGTGGGGTACTGAAAACAGACATTTTGCAAAACTGCACATAGTACCTAGGAGCTAGCCTTAAATCCAGACTAGCTACAGATCTAGTGTCATCTTGACAGTATATTACAAAGGAAATCTGATCAGACCGTTGACCTGGTAACCTACCTTCAACCATCATTTCCTCCAAGAGTGTATAGAAACTACAGTTGCCAGGTGTATTGAAACCTTTATTTGGGTTGTCTCCTCCCTCTTTAGGGAATTCTTCATAGAGCCAGTATAACCGGATAGAGCTTGTCCTTACTTGATTTGTGTATCTCTCTCTCCAGCAACCGAAGGATATTTGTGGCAGAGTTGGATTCTGTCCTTCCCTGAAATCTGTGCCCCTCCAGTCTCTGGGACCAGCTAAAGTGATGCATATGTCCAATATGAAGGAGCCTGTGGAGGTAAAATGAGTCTTTAGCGCCCTCTACTGTTTTGCTGAAGAAAGAGCAAGGCTTGCGTATTACCCACATGAGCTGGAGCAGGGGTTCTCAAGCTGGGGGGGGGGCGTGACCCCTCAGGAGGTTGCAAGGTTATTATGTGGGGGGGTCACGATCTGTCAGCCTCCTCCCCCAAACCCTGCTTTAACTCCAGCATTTATAACCAATACAAAAGTTTGAGAAGCACTAAACTGGAGGAAGGGTCAAAGTCAGGCAATAAATACAGACTTCCATGTGTACTGAACAGCCTGAATCTCTGGTATAAAGTACAGATCTCACTGTTCTGGGGTTAGATTGCGAAACAGCTTCTCTTTGTAGAGGTGGTATGAAATGCAATACAGAACTAGGGCCTGGTCAGGATTAGAACTGATCAAAACTTTCAAATTTTACAAATTTTGATCTTTGATTTGTTTTGCCAAAATGCTTTCACTTAACCCCTCCCCCCCACATCCTTCCCCAGCTCTAGTCAGGACATCACTTTCAGTTGCTTCAAACGTTATCTGTGATATACAATTCTACACCATCATCAGAGGAACTAGCCCTTAGTGAGGGCTAATCTCTGGTAAGGTTGAAATTTAGTTTGAATTTGCAGTTGTCAGAACCCCAGAAGCACCTTTTTGTAAATGTACAGTGTTCACATGCACATAACTCAGTCAGATCAGCTTATATTTTAGAATCATAGAAAAGTAGGGCTGGAAGGAACCTTGAGAAGTCATCTGGCCCAGCTCCCTGCACTGAGGCAGGGCCAAGTAACTTAAAACATCCCTGACATCCCAATGACGGAGTTTCCAGAACCTCGCTTGGAAGACTCTCTTCCTGTACTTAACTATCCTTATAGCTAGAAAGTTTCCCCTAATATCTAACCTAAATCTCCCTTGCTGCAGATTAAGCCCATTACTTCTTGTTCTACCCTCAGTGGACATGGAGAACAATTGATCACAGTCCTCTTTGTAACAGCCATAATTGAAGACTGTTATCACGTCTCCTGAGCCTTCTCATCTCGAGATTAAATGTACCCAGTTTTTTTAACCTTTCCTCATAGAACAGGTTTTCTAAAGCTTCTATCATTTTTGTTGCTCTCCTCTGGATTCTGACTTATTTGTCCCCATCTTTCCTAAACTGTGGTGTCCAAAACTGGACACGGTACTCCCCCTGAGAGCTCACTAGTGCTGAGCAGAGTGGGACAATTACCTCCCATGTCTTACAGATGACACTTCTGTTAACACACCCCAGTTTGCTATTAGCCTTTTTCACAACTGCATCACGTTGTTGAATCATATTCAGTTTGTGATCAACTGTCACCCCCAGATCCGTTTCAGCTGTACCACCTACCCAGTTGTTCCCCATTTTGTAGTTGTACATTTGATTTTTCCCTCCTAGGTGTAGTACTTTACACTTGTCTGTATTGAATTTCATCCTGTTGATGCAAGACCAATTCTCCAATTTATCATTTGAGAGATTTCAGTGCAAAAGCAGTGTCTTTCAGATCACTGGGGAACACGCCATACAGAATTTAATAGGGATGAAAGCAATAGGGTTCTCTAGAAATGACGGTATCCCCCACCCCATATGATCATTGTTTTACATGAACGTTCTGTTGTGCTGTAATAAGCAGGAAAACCTGGGACCAGAAAATAAAGCTCCCCTGTGCGGTATGTGTGAGATTGCGGTAAAGGCAGCAGAGAGCCTGCTGAACAACAACATGACAGAGGTATGTGGCCTTTTGTTCAGTGATGCAGAGCTTGCATAGGCTATTTACGAGTGCAGCTCCCAGCTTGGAACATGTCCTGCTGCTGCTATGGGGGTGCAAATAGGGTGATCAGACAGCAAATGTGAAAAATCGGGATGGGGGTGGGGGTAATAGGAGCCTATATAAGAAAAAGACCCCAAAATCGGGACTGTCCCTATAAAATCGGGACATCTGTTCACCCTAGGTGCAAGAAAGTTGGTATGTAGCCCTGGCAATAGCCCTAATAGTGCCCTGTATTCTCATTTCCGTCGTTTAGGGGTTGTTAGGGGGAGAGGGAATTCTGTAAATGGCTAAATGCTGCTTGCAAGCTCCTCCCAAGGATTGGTGCGGGACAGGCCTTGGCTTAGACACTTTTTAGGGTTAGTGGGTGACTCAACACAGTAAAACATTTGTCTGCAGGAGAGGGAAGAATAGCACAGAAGATTGAGATCTATCTGCCCCATACTGAGGTAGTATCGAGGATAGATTGCATAGATTTATTCTCTCTTCTCCTGACACCTGCTGCTTTTGTTTTCCAGGAGCAAATAGTCCATGACATGGAGAAGGTCTGCTACATGCTACCTCATGGTGTCTTAGGGCAGTGTAAGGACTTTGTGGACTCCTATGGCAAGGCTGTCGTTGTCATGTTGTTGGAAGCAACTAATCCCGAAGTTGTATGCATCATGCTGAAATGCTGCCCCAAGAGTAGCCCTTCACACACTGGTAAGCACTGGGTGACCAGTATCCTGTCCAAAGCATGCTTGTTTACTTGTGAAGAGTCCAATCTATGGCTATATATGGCACTAGTGCAGTATTCACCTGAGGCCCCTTGCTGGGGTTGGAGGACAGGAGCCTTTCACTGGTTCCTAGGTCTGGGACTCGAGCACACTAAGCTGCTGAGAACTCTCACTAGAAAGCTGGATATCTAACATTCCAATGTTCTGTGTGTCTGCTAGAGAGACGTGCTCTGGAGCCGTTACCGGTAAATGCTGGCGAGTTCTGCAACGTGTGTCAGATTGTTGTAACTTATATTGACAATGAGCTGGAGGAGAACGAGACACAGGCTGAAATTGGGACTCTGCTTGTGAGGGGCTGTCATTTACTGCCAAAACCCTTGACAGACCAGGTAACTGCAAGTAGCTATTGTGGGGATGGAAGATCTGATGTCCCCTACCCAGCTGGCTAAAACATGTCTTGTGCCCCAGTGGCTCTCAACCTTTCCAGACTACTGTACCCCTTTCAGGAGTCTGATTTGTCTTGCATATCCCCAAGTTTCACCTCGCTTAAAAACTACCTGCTTACAAAATCAGGCATAAAAATATAAAAGTGTCACAGCACACTATTACTGAAAAATTCCTGACTTCCTCATTTTTGCCATATAATTATAAATCAATTGGAATATAAATATTGTACTTACATTTCAGTGTATAGTATGTAGAGCAGTATAAACAAGTCATTGTCTGTATGAAATTTTAGTTTGTACTGACTTTGCTAGTGCTTTTTATGTAGCCTGTTGTAAACTAGGCAAATATCTAGATGAGTTGATGTGCCCCCTGGAAGACCTTTGCGTTAATCTCAGGGTACTTGTACTGCTGGTTGAGAACCACTGTTGTGCCCCATCCGCAGTGCCTGTCACCTATCTGCTGCTTCCCCCCACCCTTAATGCTTTACACCTATATATTTTAGATTATCCTTTCTAAAATCCAAATGGGAACAAATTCACATGCACTGAGGCTGGACATTAATGTCCGAGTCTTCGCAGTGGCTTCTGTGCTTGAAATGGCTGATTGCCTCTATCTCCAGCAGGTGAATCATGGAAAGGTTCATGGGCTGGTGACTCTGCTTTGAAACTGGTCACAGTGCAGCTGAGACTCTGGAATGTGTATTAGTTCTAAGTCCCTGCTGGGATTTCTCTCCTCTTACTCGGCACCAAATAAGAGAGACTTTCTTTTTGTTCAAAATAAACTGCATGTGCACAGAGCAAGTTGATCTCTGGCAGATCAGATGGCGGCACCTGTCCCTGGATATGTGGCAGGCTGCCTCCCAATCAAAATCAGAGCGTAATACAAAATGGACAAAGGTATAAAGCCACCTAGTCCAGCATCACAGCAGAACTGTTCTAGAGATAGACGCCTCATGTGCTAACTCAGGGGTACGTCGTCATGCCCCGGAAATGTATCGTATACTGTCCTTTATTGGCACTGCGCCGTATCTGAGCTGTTCAGTCATTTGCAATAACAGTCAGAGGGACATGTGGAGGAGTTTCAAGCCCTTCTCTTGAGGGTTAAAGGAGTTGGCACCTGTCCCATCCTGAGCTGTCAGCAGTCTAAAAATCCACCTTTATGTAGCAATATGAGTTTGTGGATCCTTTTGCTGTCTGCTGTCTGGGTAAAACCTGTCATGGCTGCAGTCTTGGTGGCACACTGTTACCTCTGGGGGGAAAAGTCATACCAGAACTACAGACTAGCTGCCTAAGAGCATTTGGCTGCCTCAGTACTTTGGCACTGCTGCTGAGAGTAACTGACACATTCATAGCATGTGAGTGCAGGGCAGAGCCACCTTTTGGCCAGCTCCTGCACAGGAGTGCAAGTCTTTGTGTTTCAGCATAAGGTCATAGGAGCTTCCTCGCTTCCTCCCCTTCTCCTACCTGCCTCACTGCATACAGAGTGTGTGGTGGGGAAGGAGGGAAAGCGATAGCTTGTACATTTCTTGGGCAATCGTCCTGACCTGTAGTAATGCACTGCACATTTCTAAAGGACTGAACTACTCTCCCCAAGCACCACCTCTTCCCCAATCTCAATGGAAACATGTGTTCATCTATAAAGCACAAGACAATCTGGGGTTCCCCTGTTTGAATCAGGGTACTTTGTCTTCGTCTTGTGATGGTCTAGCAGAGCATTCAGTCTCATGTCATCTCTTCTTGTTACAGTGTGATGAGATTGTGCTGCAGTATGAACCAGAAGCCCTACGACTCCTGGTACAGATATTGGATCCTTCTTTTGTGTGCACTGTAAGTAGTTCTGCTGGCATATGCGATGGGGCAAGTATACTATCAGTTTAGCTGTCCAATTGCATGGTCTCACGAAAGCTGTTCATAGACTATTGTTTTTTGGCCAGGAAAGAAGAAATAGATTTACAGTATTTACCTTTTGCAAAGATTAAACATGCAAATCGTTATTCTCCTCCCTGCCCTGTGATTCAAATGCAGGAAATGTAACTGTCGTGTAATGCAGTGTGAGGTGCGTGTCCCTGCTTCAAATGGGATCTTCAATATTAGATCCACAAATCTGCAGCCAGCGTAGAAGCTGAAATTGTCTAGTGTGAAATTTGGTGTCCTCTCAAGGGACTTCTCACAAGTCTGTTCATTCAGCTACAGACCCAACTGTCTATAGCAGTCTAGCACTGTGGTTTTGGAAACTCCCAGCACTGCCTCTGCTTTGTCTACACACTCCAACTCCCACTGGACATAGTCATGGCTGTGCAGGAGGCACTGAATCATGGGGGTGGGCGGGGAGGGAGAAGTGAGATCACTGATGTCAATGGTAAGCAGGAAGACATAACTGCACCTTTTGTTCTCTCTCTTCTTTCACTGCACAGAAAATAGGAGCTTGTGTTTCATCCAAAGAGGATCTCATGGGTGAAGATCCATGTGTGTGGGGCCCAAGCTACTGGTGTAAGAACATGGAGACTGCAGCTCAGTGCAATGTAAGTCACCAAAGATTCCCCCAGAGGGGAGAGTCTGAGATGCCATTAAATTAATGGGCAACAAACTAAAGTACTTTAAAAATATTGAACCTGATTCTCCTTTCGCTTACGCTGGCCTAAATGAGGAGTAACTCCATTGAATGAAGTGGATTATCATCATTGTAGTGTTGGTATAAATGAGAGGAGAATCAAGCCACATTTGTGAGAAAGAACTACAAATGCCTGGCCGCCGGTTGTTGGGAAAGGGAGGTTTACCTGGTGGGAATAGAGGCTTGTCGGCTCTTGCTTACCTCTCAGGTCCTTTCAGAAGAAGTGTAAATGTGCCACTGCTAGAACCCTTACAATTACGCTGGCCAAAGGATTAGAGGTTCTACTGGAGTGACCATCCTGTGCTGGCAGTGAGATTGACCTAATGGGACTCTTCTGCCTCTAAAACCCGAGGCTTCACTGTTAACAATTCACTGGTGCAATTTCGAACAGCTGACTCTGAGCTGATAGGCTCAGAAGCTGTAACTGGCCCACTCGAATGCTTTTTAACCCCTTGGAGGCCAGGAAACTCAGATTATTTCGGAGAAATCCACACATGCTAATCTTCTTTTATCAGAGGAGTTAGATTAGAGTTTTGACTATGGGACTAAAAATACATCCTAAAGGAATGAGATCAGCTGGGAAGAAGGTTGGTCACATCCATAGATGAAATAGAAGGAGCTAGATTAGCCCATGTCTGGCTTGGCCATTTCCTCTAGAACTTGGAACTCTTACCTGTCTAAAGGACAGTCCACAGTATAAAGCATCTTCATGACCTGTGCCAATTGTCTGGCTCTGCCCAGGAAAAAGCAAGGGTGGAGGTTTTATGGAGAGCAAAGTTTTGCCCTGCCCTAACCAGGGTTGGGAGTACTGGATGAGGTAGCATGACAAGTTAATGCTGCAGCTCCATGAGCCTCCCTTCTTCACTGGCTAGGTAGAAAGTCTCTCAGTTACTGAATACCTGTATGGTCAAGTCTCTACTCTTTTCCCATGCTCCACCCTCATACTGGATGACTGTTTCAGTCACAGAATGGTTGCTGGTGCATACAGATGCCTATATAGGCTGCAAATTTAATATTAGTTTGCCCTTAAAGCCTGAATGGTGCTGGTGCTCCAAGCTGTTTGTGCAAATTGACGCTGTCTATGTTATAATATGACAATACAGGCCTCTCTTTCACACCTCTCTTCCTTTTTCTCCTAGGCTGTTGAGCACTGCACACGTCATATATGGTACTAGAAGAAACCTTTCCAGCTGAAAATGTTTGCCATGGTTTTGATTAAGCATCCTGGATTTGTTTGGGTGGGGACGGGTGAGAGGTCCAGGTCGGTTCAAGAACTGTCTCTCTCCTCTCCCTTCTGAAGGTCCTGTGCCTTCAGGTTTGTTCGCAGTGCTGCTGCCATTTAGGGAACTCCTCTGCAATGCTGACTCAACAAAAGCCTTAAAACTGTACCGTTCTTTGTGCATTTGGAGCAGAGGAGTTGTTGGGTGGGGAGTGGTGTAGCGTGGGGTTTGTTCTATTGTGAATTAACGGCCTTGTGTCTAATTGTAAAATAAATAAACCAGAATAGGCTTACTAAACTGAAATTCCATGGTTGGTTGGTTTTGACTTTCCTGCAGTGTTCTTGAGCACTCTGCCCTTACTTGGGGCAAGACAATAAAGGCTCAGATTTTTAAAGCAGTCTGAGAGATTTAGGGATTGCAAGTGAATGTGACCTGGGCCTCTCAGTCCCTTGGGTTTATTTAAACATCCCACTCTAAATTTTACTGCCTTGTAAGTGAAGAGTAAAACTGCCTTTTTGAAATGTTTCTTGTATAATCCAGAGAAGGAAGGCTTGGGGTTTGACTCCACTTGCAACTGGAAATAAGTTTTTTAAGAGCCAGATCCTCATCTGGTGTATATCGGTATAGCTCAACTGAAGTCAGTGGAGAGATGTTGATTTTTACCAACTGATGATCTGGTCCTAAGTCCCTCGTCATCGTAGCAAAGAAAAGGGCAATCTAAAAGCACAGCTTGTGTGGCAAGAGCTGCAGAAGCTGTCTCAATGTGGACATGTTCCTGTTTTGTTGGGGGTGCTTTTGGGTAGACATCTTAGGAAACTAACTTGATTAAATTTAACTGTAATTCTTACCTTTCCATTACTTTCTCCGGTGGTACAGCCTCGATATTGGTTTTTTTTTAAAGTTGAATGAGATACAAAACCATGATGTATAGCTTTTCTGTTGGAATTAGTGCAGGATCTGAAAGTACTTCGTGTTCAAAAAGCATAGAAAGATACAAAGCAGCTGCAGTTTTTCACTCCATGTGATGAAAGTTTGTAGTGGCTACCAAAGCATCTGCCTTATATGGGGTTTTTCCCTGTGCATCAGTGGGGAGAACATCCAGCTCTCCTTAGCTGTAGCATCTTTCCCCTAGCATTACTGGCTGCATGACATTTACCCTGATAGTGCAGCCACATGTCTATTAAACTAGATCCAAGCCCCAATCCTGGTCTCACTGAAGTCAGTGAGTTTTTAAAATGTTCCTCCTTCTTGTCAGGAATGATTGGCATAAAAAACTTGGGCAAGGATGCTCCTTCAAGTCATTCAGATTCTATTATGGCAAGCTCGGTATAAATTTGTGAGAGGAGCCATTTTAACTCAGCAGGCAGAACTCCTGATCTTCCCTTCTGCCCGGCTATAGATGTGAGGGGAAAACATGCAGCTGCTTTCAATAGAACATGGTCTTAATGGTGCATGAAAGCTTCTGTAATTAAAAATAAAGACTTCCTGTAAACCTGACATCTTTGTGCTCTTTCCCTTTGTACATAGTCTTGAAGTCTCTCACTGGCTTTCATGTGTGGGTGATCCATCCATTATACACCCTGCTGCTGCAAGTCCTCATTATCATCTGAATTTAGATAAAGGTCAAATCATCCCATAAACTCCTAAAGGCTGAATGTGTTATACAGGTGGCTTGAACATGAAGGGTGTGTTTTCTACTGCTTGGCAGCAAATCTGCATGAACATAGGGTAGCACTGACCCCAGGGTGTTGCTCAAAAAAGGGTAGACTGTTGAATACATACAGTTGGCCAACAATCCAGTAAAGAAACTTTTCTAACTTATTTAGAGATCAAAACTAACTTTAACTTAACATGGTACCAGTACTTTCAAGTCAGGCATTGTTTCTCAACTTTCTAGAAAAACTGGTTTCGTACCAAAAGCTAACTTGAATAGAAGTGATGGCATTTTGGCAATTAGGAAACAAAAAACTTATAACTAATTGCTATCAATCTTTGCAGACAACTTTCCAAACCAAGAAACGTCCATACATGGCATGCTGGAAATATGTCCTCCTGGATAGACAAATTATCCCAGAGAAATGGGATTTGATGTGGAAAAGAGGACCAGTAACTGTTTCACTGGTATCTCATAGCAGTCAAGGTAAACATACTCTATATAAAGAGAGATTGAATTAGAATAAATGTTGGAGAAACTGTGGTGAAAAAGGAGATTTTGTGCATATGTGGTAGACATGTTCAGTCATTAGAAAGCATTGGGATGCAATTTGTAACCAAATATCATAAATTGTTGGATAGTTATTACCAAATGACCCTTTGGTAATCCTCCTAGGGGTTCCTTGAGGAAATTGTCACACAAAATGAAATAAAGAATGAGTTCCTCATCTGGTAGTAGCTTCTTGGTTATTGGTAACCTCTTGATGGAAAAAGGAAAAATAATCCAGCTGTACAGGGAGGAATGGTTAAAAATATGGGAGGTTATTGCTATGGAAAATAATAGCAAAATGGACAAAGGACAAGTAAATACATAGATATTTGGTTACCTTTTAGTCAATACTCAAAATACATTCACCTGGTTAATTTTTTTGAATATTAACATTTGATTGACATGTCTGGTCTGTTAAATGTGTAATAAGAGATTTCACTCAATTTAATAAGATCACTAGAAGTGACATGCAACAGGTGTTGTAATGATGCTAACTCTGTTAAAGGGTTACATCCTGTTAAATAGAGAGATCTAATGACTATATTCCTGTATAATGGCTCTCTAAACCAGGGGTCTCACACTCAATTTACCGTGTATACTCGTTCATTAGCCCGTTTATTTATAAGCCGACCCCCAAAGATGGTTAGGTAAAAATAGCAAAAACTGTATGACCCTTTCATAAGCCGACCCTATATTTCAGGGGTTGGCAAACTTTGGCTCCTGGCCCATCAGGGTAAGCTGCTGGCGGGTCGGGACGTTTTGTTTACTTGGAGCATCTGCAGGCACGGAGCCCTCAGCTCCCAGTGTCCGCGGTTTGCCATTCCCAGCCAGTGGGAGCTGCGGGAAGTGGCGCCACTTCCCGCAGCTCCCATTGGCTGGGAACGGCGAACCGCGGCTACAGAGAGCTGTGAGGGGCTCCATGCCTGCAGACACTCCAGGTAAACCAAATGACAATGTATTAGATATTCAATTCAATGATTCCATAGAGTTTAAAATCATCACATTTTGGTGTAGACCCATTTATAAGCCGACCCCCGCTCTTTGATGTGTCACTTTTTTACCAAAAATATTCAGCTTATGAACGAGTATAGACAGAACCTTAGGGCCAGTGCCAGTCCTCAAATCCTCCCAGCGGGCCAATAATGTCACTCATGCTGCCCAGAACCCACCCCCAAAACTCCACCCGCCCCAAACTCTGCCCCCCCACCTGCCTAAGGCTCTGGGAGGGAGTTTGGGTGGGGGAGGAGGTCTGGGGTAGGGGATTGGGGTGCAGGCTCTGGGAGGGAGTTTGGAGGTGGGAGGGGTTATGTGGGCAGGGGATGCAGGCTCTGGGAGGGAGTTTGGGGGTGGGAGGGGGTATGTGGGGAGGGGGTGCAGGCTCGGGGAGGGGTGCAGGCTCTGGGAGGAAGTTTGGAGGCGGGAGGGGTATGTGGGGAGGGGAGGGGGTGCAGGCTCTGTGAGGGAGTTTGGGGGAGGGAGGGGGTATGTGGGGAGCGGGTGCAGGCTCTGGGAAGGAGTTTGGCAGCTGGGGGTGTGTGGGAAGGAGGTGGGGGTGCAGGCTCTGGGAGGGGGTCGGGGAGTGCGGTGCTTATCTGGGGATCCAAGGTGGGGCAGGCTGGGGGGCCTCCGCATGCTGCTGCCCCCAGGCACCGCTCCCGCAGCTTCCTATTGCCCGCAGGGGCGCTTGGGGTGGGGGCAGCGCGTGGAGGCACAGCCCCACCCCGGGGCCGCAGGGAGGGGCTGGCAGCCACTGGAGAGAGCGCGCAGTGGTGGGCAGGGCCCCCGGGCAACATGCAGGTTGGGGGAGCGCCTGGAGGCAGCAGCGGGGCCAAGGGAGAGACCCGGCCCCAAAATTGCTGGAGCCCCGCGGGCCACATTGGGGAGTTTCTTGGGCTGCAGATGGTCCACAGGCCGGGAGTTTGAGACCCCTGCTCTAAAGAGAAGCCGAGTGTTGTAATGACTCTTTTTTCGATTCTGATATTTACTTGGCAAGGATTTGTAACCCTGTTAATACTTCATATTTAAATAAATAATTAAACAAACTAAACAGTAGACCTAGCGTGTTTGGATGGAATTGCACTGTTCTGCTCTAATAAGGCAGCTTGGGATTGCCCTGAAGAAATCCAAATAGTCTGTGTTTTCCCATTGTACTGCCTGTATGCTTGAACCATATTTGCTTGGAACTTCTAATCATAACCATGTAGGCGCTAGTGGACTCTCCCTCACCCTTGCTTCCTATAACAGGCACAGATGAGGTTGGCAGATGAAATTCAGTGTTGATAAGTGCAAAGTAATGCACATTGGAAAACATAATCCCGACTATACATACCAAATCATGGGATCTAAATTAGCTGTTACCACTGAAGAAAAAAGATCTTGGAGTCATCGTGAATAGTTTTCTGAACAGTCAACAATCCGCCAGGGGCTGTTGTGAAGGCCATATGTATAACTGGTTTCAAAAAAGAATTAAATACATTTATGGAGGATAGGTCCATCAATGGCTATTAGCCAAGATGGTCAAGGATGCAACGTCATTCTCTGGGGGTGGGGTGTGTGTGTCCCTGCCTGCCAGAACCGCTGACTGCCAGAAGCTGGGAGTGGATGACAGGGGATGGATCACTCGATAATTGCCCTGGTCTGTTCATTCCCTGTGAGGCATTGAGCACTGGCCACTGTTAGAAGACAGAATATTGGGCTAGATGGACCGTTGATCTGCCCCAGTATGGCCATTCTCATGTTTAAAGAGACAGTGCAGTGAAGAGGTGAGGCTCACAGACACTGCTTTGAGGGACTCTACGAGGCTTGGGGAGCAGAGACATGGTCTAAGACAATGGGACAGTAAAGCCAATAGGATAAAGATTGAAACATGGAGGTGTTCCATTAACAATAAGGATGTCTCTTTTCGTGAGCATTATTTTGGGGAAAGAAATAGTCCTCTCAGCCTCATTTTCCTCCATTTTGGAGAATGCGGGTGCATATCACTGGTGAGGTGCATCTTGCCAATGTCCCTAATGCTAGTGTTCAGGGCCCTGACACTGCAAAACCTAGATATAGGCTTGCAACTTGAAAAAATCATTTTTTGGGGTTCCATTTCAAGGAGCTTCTGTGGGCCTGTCCGTGGTAGGGAAGGGGCTGTCCCACTTGCCTTATTACAGTGAAAACCTGCGGTTGGCCATTTCCTCTTGCAGCCTTTATTCTGCTGAAGCAGGTTATTCCCACTGAGTGGTGGCCTCGCTCCCACATGAGGTCTGAGGTCCCAACAGGTTTATAGTCGGGGCTGTTTTTCGATGGAGAATTGAGGTTTTTGATTAATTTAAATTTTTCACAAAAATATCTGCTTCCTACGGAACAATTCAATTTTTTGGTCAAAATATTTTGGCCAAAACCATGGCTGTTGCAGTTCCTTGAGAGGTGTCATTCAGTTATCTTGTAGCCTCATTTTCCTCTATGGGGTGGAGGGACTGTTGGACTAGTTCTCCCATAACACATTGTGGCGAGGGTCTCCCCTGGTCAACTGCATCCCCTCACCAACAGAGGAAATCATGTTTTGTCATAGGAGACGATGAGACATAGTCCAACTAGGGAGCCCTGCCTCCAGAAGAGCCTAGGAGCATGGGGCACCACCACACCAGCCTTTCCAAATCAAACAAGTTTGCTTTTCAGCCTTAATATTTCTGAATTTGAATTTTTGCTGAAAATTGACCTTGTTTGGGCGAGAGGGACACCTCATTTTTTTTGACAAGTTCTATTTATAATATAAATGACTTCAGGGTCTTGGAGTCTGTAACTGGGCTCAGCTGTGGTTCACACGTCCATCTACATGGCCGAGTTCTTCTCCTTGGCACTCATGCCAGAAGTGTTGATTCAACTGGATAATAACAGGACATACCATATGCACCCATCATACATGTCACAAAGAAGACTCATATATGTGCTTCCTGTGTATCAGGGAGTCAAGAGGTTAGAGAAGGCGGCTCATTAGACTTAACCAGAACAGTGGCTATCCCTTCCAGAGCTCACCTTAAACATGTCATAAGTGGCTTTAGACAGGACTAACCACTCAAATCACGCTTTATGGAACAATTTTATTCCAATGCTTAACACAGTATTTTCAGCTTCTCACACTCAGCCCTCTGAATGTCTTTGACATCCCCCGCTATCTCTTTTACTGTCTAATGCCCTTCTCTGCTTGACCCATGAGGTGTCTGCAGTGTTCACACCCAGCCTTCAGGAGAACATAACTCATGTTTCAATATGACAGTGTCCATTTTTAAAAGGGCTCTAAGAATTAATAAATATGTCTCAGCTCTACAGTGACCACTGAGACTGGAGGCATGTGCATGCTCACGTCATGCAGGAGGTGGCCAGTGCACCCCTGGAAGGTTGAATCACATTTGAGGATGGGAGTGTTATCCTTGCTGACACTCCCAAAGGAGCTCACCCAGCTGAAGTCCCTGACCTGGAGACGGAGAGATGTGGGTGTCGGGACTGTAAGATCCTCATCAAGTAACGAGCAGCATAGACGACAAGTCTCTTTTTCTGCATTTTCTCCGGTAGAGGAGGAAATGGATGGCCTGGCAAGTTCATATGCTAGCCTTGGTTTACTTTGCTGGTCAAGTAGGAGAGGGTCAGTTGGGTTGCCTCAGAGCTTTGATATCTAGATGATCAGCAGCCTTGCCATTGTGTGGGGAGCATTGCTGAAGACATGGCTGATGACTCTGGTTCTCTTCCCCAGGTGCTGGCTGAGGCTATTTATAATGCTGCACTCTGAGCCACTAGTGCTAACAGTGAAAGTGCATGTGACCATTTGTAAAGGGCCAGGCTAGGTGTGTCGGGCATTACAGTGCCATCCCCAGAAGGCAGGCTACACATTACGTAGCACTACAACGAGCTGTGGCTCATCTCCTCCCAATGAGGCAGAGAGTGAAAGCTCAAGCTCAGTTGCTCAAACTACACCTCTACCCTGATATAACGCGACCTGATATAACATGAATTCGGAAATAATGCGGTAAAGCAGTGCTCCGGGGGGGGCGGGGCTGCGCACTCAGGCGGATCAAAGCAAGCTCGATATAACGCGGTTTCACCTATAACGCGGTAAGATTTTTTGGCTCCCAAGCACAGCGTTATATTGAGGTAGAGGTGTAGTTGCTATTGGGAGTGACACTTAGGCACCAGCAGCACCTGAGGCAAACAAAGGTTCTGAGGCTAAATGTAATAAGAAAAGCCCAAAAGGCGTTTGAAGAACAGCTAGCCAAAAACTCAAAAGGTAATAACAAAATGTTTTTTAAGTACATCAGAAGCAGGAAGCCTGCTAAACAACCAGTGGGGCCCCTGGACGATCGAGATACAAAAGGAGCACTTAAAGACGATAAAGTCATTGCGGAGTAACTAAATTAATTCTTTGCTTCAGTCTTTACAGCTGAGGATGTTAGGGAGATTCCCAAATCTGAGCCGTCCTTTGTAGGTGACAAATCTGAGGAATTGTCACAAATTGAAGTGTCAATAGAGGAGGTTTTGGAATTAATTGATAAACTTAACAGTAACAAGTCACCAGGACCAGATGGCATTCACCCAAGAGTTCTGAAAGAACTCAAATGTGAAATTGCGGAACTGTTAACTATGGTTTGTAACCTGTCCTTTAAATCAGCTTCTGTACCCATTGACTGGAAGATAGCTAATGTAATGCCAATATTTAAAAAGGGCTCTAGAGGTGATCCCGGCAATTACAGACTGGTAACGTCAGTACCGGGCAAATTAGTTGAAACAATAGTAAAGAATAAAATTGTCAGACATATAGAAGAACATAAATTGTTGGGAAAAGTCAACATGGTTTCTGTAAAGGGAAATCATATCTTACTAATAATCTATTAGAGTTCTTTGAAGGGGGTCAACAAACATGTGGACAAGGGTGATCCAGTGGACATAGTGTACTTAGAGTTCCAAAAAGCCTTTGACAAGGTCCCTCACCAAAGGCGCTTACGTAAATTAAGTTGTCATGGGATAAGAGGGACGAGCCTTTCATGGAGAACTGGTTAAAAGCCAGGGAACAAAGGGTAGGCATACATGGTACCTTTTCAGAATGGAGAGGGGTAACTAGTGGTGTTCCCCAAGGGTCAGTCCTAGGCCCAATCCTATTCAACTCCTTCACAAATGAGCTGGAGAAAGGGGTAAACAGTGAGGTGGCAAAGTTTGCAGATGATACTAAACTGCTGAAGACCAAAGCAGACTGTGAAGAACTTCAAAAAGATCTCACAAAACTAAGTGATTGGGCAACAAAATGGCAAATGAAATTTAATGTAGATAAATGTAAAGTAATGCACATTGGAAAAAATAACCCTAACTATACATACAATATGATGAGGGTTAATTTAGCTACAACTAATCAGGAAAGAGATCTTGGCGTCATCGTGGATAAGTCTCTGAAGACATCCACGCTGTGTGCAGCGGCAGTCAAAAAAGCAATCAGGATGTTAGGAATTATTAAAAAAGGGATAGAGCATAAGACAGAGAATATCTTATTGCTCGTATATAAATCCATGGTACGCCCACATCTTGAATACTGTGTACCGATGTGGTCGCCTCATCTCAAAAAAGATATACTGGCATTATAAAAGGTTCAGAGAAGGGCAACTAAAATGATTAGGGGTTTGGAATGGGTCCCATATGAGGAGAGATTAAAGAGGCTAGGACTTTTCAGCTTGGAAAAGAGGAGACTAAGGGCTGGTCTACACTGGGGGGGGATCGATCTAAGATACGCAACTTCAGCTACGCGAATAGCGTAGCTGAAGTCGAAGTATCTAAGATCGAATTATCTGGGGTCCACACGGCGCGGGATCGATGGCCGTGGCTCTCCCGTCGACTGCGCTACCACCGCTCGCTCTGGTGGAGTTCCGGAGTCGACGGTGAGCGCGTTTGGGGATCGATATATCGCGTCTTAACGAGACGCGATATATCGATCCCGGATAAATTGATTGCTACCCGCCAATACGGCGGGTAGTGAAGACGTACCCTAAGGAGGGATATGCTAGAGGTATATAAAATCATGAGTGGTGTGGAGACAGTGAATAAGGAAAAGTTATTTACTTGTTCCCATAATATAAGAACTAGGGGCCACCAAATGAAATTAATGGGCAGCAGGTTTAAAACAAATAAAAGGAAGTTCTTCTTCATACAGCGCACAGTCAACCTGTGGCACTCCTTGCCTGAGGAGGTAGTGAAGGCTAGGACCATAACAGGGTTTAAAAGAGAACTAGATAAATTCATGGAGGTTAAGTCCATTAATGGCTATTAGGCAGGATGGATAAGAAATGGTGTCCCTAGATTCTGTTTGTCAGAGGGTGGAGATGGATGGCAGGAGAGAGATCACTTGATCAGTACCTGTTAGATTCACGCCCTCTGGGGCACCTGGCATTGGCCACTGTCGGCAGACAGGATACTGGGCTGGATGGACCTTTGGTCTGACCCAGTATGGCCATTCTTACGTTCTAAATGGGCACCAACCAGGTAAGGTCATGTAGCAGCAGTTTTTAAGGCACAGATGAAAAAATTACTCAAGCAAACAAAAGGGTGTCTCCTCAGAACAAATGTAATTAAATAGAAAGCACACGCACAGGATTCCCCCCGCCCCCCCCCCCCCCAAGCCATTCTGTTGGTTTTGTGGATGAAGCACAAACTCAGCCCCCGCAGTGTATATGGGTCAGAGTGACAAGCAATACACTGGTTTTTGAACATGGTAGTAACTAAATAAGCAGGCAGTTTCTGGAACCAAGGCCTGTTCTGCTCTGGCCACTGGGGTGAGTCAAAATGGTTCCTTGTGGCTGTAGAGCATTGTTTGCTGCTCGTCACTGTGGCAAATTTTACCAGCGACTGTAGCTGCGGGTACCATCAAAGGCTGTGGCCAAACTGATTGATTCAGAGATTTTAAGGCCAGGTGGGCCCACTAGAAACATGGAGGCTGACCTGGCAGCCGTGAGTGCACCTGGACAGCCAGGTGGTGCTATTTGAATTTATTAACCACAGTCCCCAATCTTTGATGGACACTACTCACGGCTGTTGCAACAAGACAAAGTGTACCCTAGGGATTGGGTGTGGTCCCTGGGGAAGGTTTGCAAATGCTGTTCATTTCAGTTTGTGTCTAGCAGCCACACCACTCCCGCTGGTTGCTGTGCTCTTGGTCTCCTCACTGCCTCTGTGCGCCTGAGTCTATGGTTCCGTTTGCCACCAACCCCCTCCTGTGTTTCAGTCTCCCACATCAGTGAGCTGAACTATTTCAGCACCAAAGCTGAGGCCTCCTTAGCAGGCTCTGGTGGAGGTCTGTCAGCTGGCTGTTTATTAGTGTCCTTGGACTAGGGTGATCAAAGGGAAAAATGGAACACCTGGTGGGGCTAGCCTCAGCTGCTCGCGCCCCCCCCCCCCATGCAGGGCTGGGCCAACCCCCCCCCTCTCCCACATGGGGCTGGCCCAAGCTGCTTGCCCAACCCCACCCCCCCTGCACAAGGCTGGGGCTGGCGTCGCTGCTTGCCCTGCCTGTTCACCCCCCCACCCCGTGCAGGGCTGGCATCGCCGCTTGCGTCCTGGCATGCTCTTCCTCACCCCACTTTTTTGACAACAACTGATTAGCTTGGCAAGAGCAACCGGGACCTATGCCCACTTTTGTCAAAAATGTTGGACCAGCTCGGACACAGCTTAAAAAAAGGGGACTGTCCTGGCTAAAATGGGAGGTGTGGTCACCCTACCTCAGCCACATCCTCACCATCAGTGGAATCAGGGCAGAGGCCATGTCACTACCTGTAACAACTGCTCCCACCACTTCACTTTCATAGCAGCTGCAGCCCTACTAAGGCAACTGCCATGTATAGCTGCTCTGGCCCATGGGCCTCCTGCCTCTTCTCCATCATTTTGGTGATGGCCAGTTTACAAAACAAAAGGACAAATGTTGCACTCTAACTGGACTTGTGTTTACAATGAGGACACTGGCTCTTTGCTACTGTGACCAGCTTTTATCCAGAATCATTCCTACGGGCCATCCTGCCACCCACTTAATGGTGACTCAAGCTTTTCTTGTAATTCGACTATAGCTACTAAACTGGCTCATAATTTATGTGGCAAGGCTAAATGACCTACCAAGCCTAAGTACACATTTTCCTATGGTGTTCTGCTATAAGGCTGGGGGGGAAGGTGCCCTAAAGAGGGTTTGATTGATGGTGTAATTCACTTCTGCTGACACGGGGGGAGATGCAACTGGTGTCCCAGGGCATTTACCCTGGTCAAGGGCAAGTCGTTTTTACAGCCACCAGTAGAGCATGGTCAGAGTTGGGCTGATTGATTAATTCCCTGGTCAATACCTACCACTTTCACAGCAGTGGTGGCTTGTGTGATGATTACATCCCGTCTCCCCACTTTAAACATGCACACATTGGTTGAACTGTTGTTTCTGATTATGTTCACAAGAGCTTCCACTTTTGTGTTGCCACCATGAGGAAATACACATTTCATGTTGTTAATGATGATTGGGCTGGTGCCCATCCGGCAACTTGCAGCTGTGATGTTCAACTGTCACCTCAGAAACCTTTCAGCTAATTATCAGGTTCACCAGTTGGTGTTGACTGACCAGCACAGGAACAGTCAAAATGTCATCAGCTTATAAGGCTTGAGTGTCTACTTTGCGTTAACACCATACCAGTGCTTTCCAAATAACTTAGCTACTTTGGTTTGCTGCTTGGGTGTTTGAGGGCAAATATAGGCAATTCATGAGAGGGTGCAGTGGCTGTAGTTCTTTAAGAGAGTAGGACTCTGGGGACTGAAATCTCAGGTGGCCAAAAGTACTGAAGTTGCCAGGTGTGCGAAACCTGCACAAAAAAGAACGGCCTCTACCCAGTGTCCCTGGGCGAGCAGCCCATACTCTATGGGCATACAGGAAGGTGCTGACAAGGTCCACTCAGGACACAAAAAAGCCCAGTAGATGTGTGATGCTCTCCTGAGGGGAAACGCAGTCCCTGAGTGGTCACAAGGCTGGCTGGAAAATAGGACAATACCCTGAGGGGGGGGGGTCAAGGAGGAAGGCCTCTAGGTGTGTACATAGAGAGGGGCCCCCACTGTGAGGCAAGGAGGAACCCATGAGGCCAGACAGACAGACCTAGTGATAGCTACTTGTCCTATGTGGACAGGAAAGCAAGGCTGATGCCACCCCTGCAACTATGTCCTGAGATGAAGCAGCTAATTGTCCCCAGGCTTGCAGACTCCCCTGTCCTTTCCTAAGGGTTTCACTGTGTTCCTGTCCTTGCTTCACTTTCATTCTTTTTTTATGCAGAGAAACAAAGTGCATGCTATCTCCATGCTTCCCGGGGTGAAAGTGGGCTCAGCCTCAATCCCTTTAGGGCTAACAGGGCTGACAACTCATCTCCTGCTTCCTGGCAGGAGGCGCTGTATTAGCAGAGAGGCTGGGGAAGAGGAGCGCCATATGACAATGCAGAATCAGTGTAAAAGAGAGAGAGGTTGGGCAGGTGTGACCAATCCATGCCAATGGTCTGTAATATCTAATAGCTTTTTTTGTAAGGGACCCCACAAATGCTAATTCAGGAGACTTTGGTTAAAAGCGTAGCCTAAAAGGATGAGCACCCATGCAACGCAGGCAATTCCACGGCTTGGGACATAGTGTTAGGCAGCTTGGCAAGCTAATGCTGCAGACGCTTGAAGTCCATCTGCTCAGTGGCTAGCTAGAAGACTATGTCAGTTATTTAATACTTGATTATGCAAGTTTCTCTTTCATTCTATCAAGTGACAAATTCAGCCACAAAATGGCCAATGCTGCATGAACTTGGACAGCATGTGACTGAGCCTACTGAAAACGGGGCTTTTTCTGATAAAGGCCATCAACCTTTGATTGCCCACGTTTGGTTTTCCATGCCACCCCCACAACTACACCCTTGGCCCTCCCACCCCTAGTTCTGGCACCCCTGCTGGGGATTCTTACGGTGCGCTGGGCTCCAGCTATTAGTCCCAGCCAGGCTGGGTTAGGACTTCCTCTTCTCCTGTAGGGGCCAGGGCACACCCACCTCCAGGAACCTCCCTGTACAGTGACACCTCACCCCCATGCCTGGGGAGTGATGCGAACAGGAAACGGAGCAGGGGTGTGGAGCTTCCTGTGGCCAGGGGGAGGTTCCGGAGGTGGGGCTGACTTGGCCCCAGGAGCAGCTCCTGCAGGAGAAGAGGAAGTCCCATTTCTCCTCAGTGTCGCAGGGTTGACAGCCGGAGCCCAGTACCTGGTAGGAGTCCTGGGTGGGGTGCCCCCAGCCCTGCCCCTCCCTGTCAGATTTCATGGGCCTGACCTAACCCATACATGAAACGAGGAAGTGTGGGCTCACGTGGTTTGGCCATGTAAATCACTGTCCTGAGGTAAGAGAGTCCAACAGCTCAAGACTGAAGTGTGTGTGTGTGTGGGGTATACCATAAAGGAAGAGACGTTAGCATGTGGTGTGATAGAGAATCTGGCACTGAACAGAGAGCACTTTGGAGGGAGAGGATTCACAGAGCAAACCCCAGTTGAGGGGATTAATGCAACAAAGATTAGTAAATAACCAATTATATAGCTATGCTAATATATAACATGATACTGTGGGGAGGCCAATTTATCATAATTGCATTTTTGTTAAGGTATAAATCAGTCCTTATAAATCAGTCCAGAAGCCAATGCGAATCAACCACAGGGCCTTCTTGGTGTCACTAAATGCCATCCATTAAACAGCTGGAGGAATTACTGTTCCCTCCTAGCCTGCCTTGGTGGTGCAATCCTTGGCAGCACTCCCAATATCAACCAAAATGGAGACTTGGGGTTAGGACCATAACTCAGACCAAGGTCCCTACATTTGTGTGTCCATCTGTTCCAATATAGTCTTGTGAAGCACCAGATGATGCTGATTAAATGCCTGGTCCTACCCCATTGATGTCAATGAGAGCTTTGCTATTAACTTCAGTGAGCATGAGATTAGGGCACAAAATTAGATCAAGAGGGATCTCTGGATAATGGTCATACTTTGGGCTGATTATCTGAAATCCTGACTGCAGTTGGCACTCCCAGTTGCTCACAGAAAGTCACAATGGATGCCATCTGACTTACTATAAAAGTCTCACTTCTACTTTCTCCTAGACTCTTAGCCTCTGGTCAAGTCACATGTGGAACTAGAAGAAAACCTTCTGACTGTGGATTTTATGAATATTCTGGCAATTTCAAGGTAGATTGCCTACATCAAAAAAGGGAATTGTCTCTCCCCTGTCGTCTTCTCAAATGTTCCTTTAGATTAATTGCTGTTGCAATGTTGCTGCTCTTGGAGGATCTGGTCTGCAATGGAG
This sequence comes from Emys orbicularis, assembly GCF_028017835.1. NCBI lineage: Eukaryota > Metazoa > Chordata > Testudines > Emydidae > Emys > Emys orbicularis. Next base: position 43,907,013 of record NC_088689.1, on the reverse strand, counting down.
ACATGACATAAAGCTCTTTTTGATTGGCAATTGAATTATGTGGTGGATTCTGAGCATGAGCATGATATATCATTATGTAGGGGAAGTGGCAGTGAAATTGAAAAGGGCAAAATGTATATTCTCCCCCCACCCAACTCTTCAATGTGAACAAACAGCCTGGCATCTGATATTTAAAAAAAGTAATTAAAAAGCTCAAAACCAAGAGGACATTTAAATGTTTTCCTTAGGATAACTGGTAATGGTAGAGTGCTTTGCCTTAAACTTGGCAAGACACTCACGTCACAAATACTTAAATTTTTTAATTGCTTCACATTATAACCAAGGTGCAGAGAATCTAAAGACACAGCTAATTCAGAATTAGTTGCTATTGACTGTTGTCTTGTATATTTGTTTTTCTGGATAATGTAATTTTCATTTATACAATTTAGCCATATGCAAACTCTTTATTCAGGTTAAGGCATAGCTTTCCTTAGTTTTGTTACTTTTTCTAGTGTCTTAGATATTTAGATGATATTTACATTAGTATTTACATCAATTGGGACAGAAAATAGTGATTGTGTTGAAAGCAACTGCAGTTTTTTCTCTGCACATAATGCAGGATTGGGCAGAGACTGCAATGGCTGCCTCATGAGGGGTTTGCCTTTGCGGCATGGGGGAAAAGGTATAGAAAACATCCAGCTTTCCTTATGTCATCCAGTAACTCTAGTGTTGTGTATGACATTTGTCTAGAAAGTAAATCTTATAGACTATAGGCTGAAACCTGATGCCTTAAGGGAGTCAGTTTCACGATTGCCTTCAAAGGGATCAGGCTTTGCTCCTCCCCCCAATTGTCTTTTTTCATTATGATTGGACAGAATCATACTGAGGGGAGGTTTCAATTTTCCTGCCTTTTTGTGCCAGGGATACCACACCAGTGGCACTCGGATACCACAGTGAGGTGCACCTGTATAGATAAGGTGGATTCAGAACTTATTTGTGAGCTGGTGCACTTTAACTCAAAAGTCAGGACCCTTCAAGATCAGCCTTTTCCAGTAGCTGCTGCCCAGCTTTAGATACGGGGGCCGGGAAGTGGGGAGGGAGATGCAGTTGCTTTCTACAGTCTCTTGATTTTGCAAAAAAACTTCACTACCAATAAAAACTTCCTGCAAGTGGGACAAGCTTTGTGCTTCCCTCCCCCCAAGTCATATGCAGTAGTAGTTGAAGTTCTTTCTGGCTTGCATCTACTGTGATCACCATGTTCTTCTGCTAGATGTCCCCATTATGGCCTGACTTCAGCTAAAACTGAATCTTACCATGTGTCCTACAGATTAATGTGTTCAGAGATTCTGAAGGTCAGAAAGGACCATTATGATAATCGAGTCTGACCTCCTGCATAACATAGGCCATAGAACTTCACCAGGTGATTCCCACATCAAAGCCAATGCCATGCTACACCGCTGGCTCCAGTATGCACCATGTGCATGCTATTGCTCAGCAGCATGCCTGCAGGACTGTGGAATAACACTGACTTTTTCCAAGGGATTACATTCCTTTGCTAGAAGTCTGTTAGAAAGGGGCCTCTTTGGGTAGTATTGGTAGGGTTCTGTGGGGGTAGAGATTAAAGTATTCTTGCCACTTCACGTAGGGTTGCAGATTGGGCATTCAGACACTATAGAAATGGTGAGCAGAGGAACTGAGTGAGGCCACACACTGTTCTGTGTTTAATCCACAACAAGACATTCAGTCACAACAGTTCTTTGCTGATTATATAGCAGTGTATGCACAGATGAGTGCACACTGAGAGCTAGGTAAACCCAACATCTTCCCCAGTGAAGTGCCCCTTGGTAGTGAGAAAGAAACAACAATGGACAGGTTAACCAAATCCATATTGTATTTCTGGTTCATTTAACAGACCATTCCCAAAACTCTCAACAAGTTACTATTAGAAACGGAACAAACAAACAAACAAACAAAATTACACACGAACACTCTACATTCAAAACCCAAGTTAATGTCAGTCTGTTTCTGGTTGACGTCGTATATGATTTGGTAAGCCAGCAAAATGGAGAAATGTCTTCGGTTTGTTTTCTCTTCCTGTAAAGGTGATGACACAGATTAATGCCAAACAGATTCAGACTCCCTTTATAGGCTTCCTGGAATGCCACACCAGCCCCAGAGCCTTCTTCCCCCACCCTGGTGTGATGTGCTCCCGTCCCATGCACAGTAGGAGGATGCACTGATGCAGCCATGGGCGAGTTGAGGAGCCAGGAAATATGCAAGTCTTGAGTCTTTGTATCTACTTGGTGCAGGTTTTTTGCAACCCTAAACATTAGTAGTTCATGTCTCAATTCCACAGGGCTTCCCTTCTTCTGTTTTGAAACTTTGAATCTTTCATATTTTTTAAAAAAATAAAAAAATATGAATTTAATGATCAAATGATGTGCGCTTCTAGGAAAGCACAGTCCTGAGAGCCCTCCACCAAGGTAAGGCTCCCCAAGGCTGCTGTATCAAAACAAAACAGTTGGCTATCTCTGTAGGATTAGTTTTTGGGGCTGTGATTAGGCCACCAGGTTCTCTTCTACCCTCTTGCCCCGAGTCTGTGTTTTCTTTTTGCAGTGACTATCTGCTTGGCCACGCTTTCTTGGAATGCTAGACAAGTGACGCCACTTCTAGTCATAACTCTGTGATCTCCAGTGGGCTCTCCATAATCACCTCCCTCATCTTGTGCATGGGGGTGGATTTGGCAGACTCGGTGCGAGCATTGCGGTCATTATAGCCTCCACAGTCTGTGTTCAGTGTCTCCAGGGACCGACCCAGCACTTTCTGGTCATCCTCCGGCAGGCTGTTGATATCAGAAGTTAGCAGAGTGCCTGTGCTGCCATGCACCACATGGATACCATCTGGGCCTTTGAGCTCTACAGGTTGCTTGTGCCGGAACCGAAGGCTCCCCTGGCTTGGGCTCTGCTCCTCCTCTTCATCCAGGTCATTCTGGATCAGCTGCAAGAAGCCCAAGCACAAATCAACAACATGGGTTCCGATACCTGTGTCCCTTTCCCTCCCCTGCCTCCCCTAGCATCATTGTCGGTTACCAGCTGTCCCCTTGAAGGCCTTAGACAGCTTTTCCTGAAGGGGTCAGCATGAGGGGCAGGTTCCACTAGTTATATTTGTAGGCTGCTTCACAGCAGTGTTTTCTTTGCTACATCTTAAAGCTAAACTGGAATCTGAGGTAGATCCTACATGATCTATGAGCATTAACACAAAATCTGTAACTATGAACTCTTCTACTCCTCCTCAGTAGCACCCAGAGGCCTCAGCTGAGACCAGGCTAAGTTATGTTAGAGGCTGTACAGAAATATAGACTGAGACAGTCCCTGCCCAGAAGGAGCTGCAATGTAAATTATGAAGTATTTATTTTTTGTATTACAGTAAGATCATGGAATTGGTTTTTAAGCTGTGTTGGTTTTGGAGCAAAATACTGTGCAGTGGAGAGTGCAAATGTGGTGAGTTCAAGTGGGAGATTTCAACAGTAGATTTTCAGATACTTTTTTCTTCTAAGTAGCTTGAAAGAGACTCCACTAGTTTTAGAGTATCAGGGCTGGGGGCAGATGGGGGAGCGAAGGCCAACGAAGGCAGGGGAGGCCAGGAGGAAGGAGCTTTTTGCACAATCTGGGGTTGGGTTGAAGGGAGCTGAGAGGACTTTGGGAATGGAGGAGGCTTAAGTGGGAGGGGTGGGTTTGCCAGCATGACTGAGGATAAGCGAGTGGGATTCTGAGTGGAGGGAATGGGGCTGTGTCAGGGAAATGGTGCTGTGTGTGAATGAGGGTTCAGAGTTGTGGGGAAAGAGATTAAAGGGAGCTAGGAAAGTAAGAACTGGCTCTGAGCTGGGGGTCTGTGGGGAGGGAGAGGAGGAGGCTAACTCCTGTTGTCTCCCACCCTGCCCTGTACTGTAAGGGCTCTCAGATTTTCATTCTGAAAGGGGGAAGGTGGTAGAAGAGGGGCCTCTTTTCCTCTCACCTCTCCATCAACCCCCATCCCCCAAACGCTTCCCCATAACCCCCACAACCATGTCTCAGCTTTTCCACTCTGAAAATCTGCTTACCCTACAATGGTGGAGAGGATGGTGAGGGGATAGAAAAAAGCTTTGGAGTAGGCTTTGCTACCTGCAGCCCCACCATTAACTGGAGGCACTAGCAGCCACTGGCCGTGGTTTAGCTGTGAGCACAAAGGAGGAAGGATGGATATTTGACAATATTCTACAGAACAAACACCAGGGAGGAGTCGAAGTCTGGCCTGAAGGCGGAAGAAGAGGAGCTGAATGAGAGAGGTGGCCAGCCTGGCAGACGGGAGCATAGGGGGCATAGGAAATGAAATGGCCATGCATGGGAAGGAAAAACAAAAACCTGTGCTTTGGAGAGACCGTTTGAGATTTTGGTTGGAAGTGCAGGAGGAGATGTGAGACTGGACCCAGAGAGAGGCAGGCCTGGGAATCCTTCACAGAGACAGAGCTAGAAGCTGAGAAAGTCGAAGACGCTGCCACGAGAGAAGGGGACAAATTCTGAGTCACACCAACATGTGTGGGGCCAAGAGGAGGAGAGCAACCAAATGAAATGCGGAATGAGCAGGCAGCAATGTCGGAGAACCAGGAGAACAGAGCGATGGAGAAACGGAAAGGCTGATCAGCTAACTACACCTCTACCCCGATATAACACGAATTCGGATATAATGCGGTAAAGCAGTGCTCCGAGGGGGGGGGGGGGGACTGCGCACTCCGGCGGATCAAAGCAAGTTCGATATAACGCGGTTTCACCTATAACGCAGTAAGATTTTTTGATTCCTGAGGACAGCGTTATATCGGGGTAGAGGTGTATTATTATTGGAATGATATATTCTAAAGGCTTGTTCCAAAGAGCAAATGGTCCAAGCAAAACAGGATAAAGGGGGAACTGGTGAATGGTGGGATGTCACATTAACTGGGGGATGAAAAGAAGTGTCAGTGTGGACATTTAGAGAGGAAAGAAAGACACTATCTTGCTGTCAGACCCATCCTGGGGGAGACATACTCTGGTGAGTGGCATGCCATCAACTCCACTGTATTCCAGCACCATTCCATTCTGCACCCTGGTGATGAGATGGCCAGGAACGTGGCTACGGCTGGAATCTCTCTTTGTGCCAAGTCAGAGTGTTTTTGTGAGTATGGCCTCCAGTAAAAGGTGGAGGGAGACCCCTCCCCTGTGTCTGGTTAAACTGGCAGCCATCAGCTCACACAGCTTTAGGGGGCAAAAAGGTCACCCAGCAGAGTTTAGAGAGGTCAAAGGCATGGAAACAGACACTCCATTCCAGAGGGCACAGCAAGCATTTCCTCTCATGTCCATGCACACGCTTTCTACCTCGGTAACCGAGGACTGGTCCCCCTGACTGGTGGTGGCTTTATGCACCATCCTCTGGGCAAGCAGTTTTTTCAGCCGCATGTAATCGTCCAAGACCACCTTCAAGAGAGAGCCCTGGATGGAGGGGGCAACAGGAGAGATTATACAGGGGCTTCTCCCCACCAGCCCCAAACACTGAAACTACCTCAGTGAGGGAGTCCAGGTGTGAAGCTCACCCCATCCAAGAGGAACCAGGCAGGCACCTTCCCCTAAACAAAAAATGATCTCAAAAGAAACTACGTGCTTTCACGTCACTCGAGTGCCATCACGTTTTAAACATGGAATTTGCCATAGTGCATTTGCTATGGCTGTCCCAACAGTTAGATGCCAAGGCTGGTTTTCTGCTCAAAGATTGTGCTGTGTCTAGTTGGGTGAATTTCAGAGCTGTGTTCCTGTTAGGTTTCCAATAGGTACACACAGCAAAGACTAGTCTGCACTGGATTGTGTCAGGGCAACGTTCTTCTCAGCTGCGGTGAATCTGGAGCTATTTGGAAACCTCGCCTTCTCCTGCTCCTTTCACGAAGAAGGACAATGACTAAGATGGCATAGGACCGAAATGTGAAGGCTATTGGACAGAAATGGAGGAAGCCAGCTCCACTCACCTTGATGGGCCCTTCCCGCATGATCTGACCTAGTTTGGCAATGTTGTCATATTCCTGGATGGCTGCTCGCAGATAACGGTCATCGTCAGGTTTGGCAGCAGAGGGCTCTCTTCCAAATGTTCCCTACAATGGACGGGAGTTTCTGAAAACACAACCTCAGCAAAAATGGGGCAGAACCATGGGCGGCGGGTATCGAAGGCTGGGGGAGGTTGTGCCTCCCCAAACAGCCCTGTGTGGTCCCGCCCACGCTCTGCCCTCAGGCCCCCTCCTGCTTCCCACTGGTGCTCTGCGGGGCTGCGGGCTGGCTTTTTCCCCCAGAGCCCTGGAGCTGTACTCGTGCCACCTACCCACCCTCCCTGAGCTCTGGGGCTGGGGGCCATGCTGCCCACTCTCCCTGTGCTCTGGGGCTGGGGGCCACGCTGTGCACTCAGGGGCCGGGGATGCTTGGGCAGCCTAGGGGTGTGTGCGCCCTCTGGGCTCCGGTGGGGGAAGAGGGGCAGGAAGGGCAGGGCCTTGGGAAGAAGGGGCGGGGCTTCAGGCAGAAGGGGCGGGCTGGGCTGGGGTAGCTCTATTAACTACAATGGAATTACTCCTGATTTGCACTGGTATAAGTGAGATGTGAACTCAGTCCATCTGAATCCTGACTGAACTGTCACTTCCCCCACCCAAGGTAAGAATAAGTTGGCAGTATCTCACGTGAGTCCTGGCTGGGCTGTTCCATAGGTCTGTGATTTCACTCAGGTTCTCAGGCAGGTCATCTTCATGCTCTGCCTGCGCTGCTAGCTCCATATTCCTGCAGAAAGGATCTAGCCACACAGGGTTAGCCCTACACAGACACACAAAGGGCCGAGGTGAATGAAGGGAGACTGGGGCCCGCTATAGCTGCTTCTCTGAAAATAACACATTGTTCTACTCTAGGGATTTATGCACTGTAATCACTCCTTCCAAAAACCAGACTCTGACAAGGTCATATCTCCTCCTTCCATCATAAACAAAATATGAATTTGCTTCAATCCTCCATTTGCCTTCAAGCTGTAGTTAAATTAAGAGGCATTTCTGTACGATTAATTCTAAAAGCCTGGATTAGGCATTTAAACAACAACTTCAAGCAAAAACCACCTGGCCCAGACCCCTTCCTGTAAGAATCTATAGGTGATAAACTGTAGAATTGTAACATCTGCCTGCAGGTGATTTTCAAAGTTCCGTTGTGTCTGCCGTTCATCAGTAGGTGCCACAAGTCTGCACTGCTTAGGTACTGGATTAATACGAAGGGTGACTTGCAAGAGAGGTCCAGGTCTAAGTAATGTTATGGTGTCTCCTGATACTACCAGGCTGTGGAATCCTAGCTTTCAGTGGCAAGTGACTACAGAGATGATTTGTGTTGGAAGTGCTAGCAGAAGCCAGTGGTGGTGCTAAAACACTTGTTCTGCCCATGGAATATCAGAGATTCCTCCTGCTGTGTCATGTAGAATGAACTGTGAAAAGCAAAAAAAGTATTGTGAACTCACCCATCAAAGGAATATTTATTTGTGTTTGGCATGTCCATGATGTCCATGAAGCCTCGGTTTCCTGTGGAAGGCAGCAGGTGTAGGTTAGACTGACATTTATATAGGCTAAGTAACAGACAACAGCATGGCTGTGGGCACAAATCCACACTTCTATTTGGAGGGAGAGATGGGGAACGGACAGCCCAGCACCCTAGATCTTGAAGGAAACAACTGCAATGCCAATGGGGGAGATATTATGGGGCTGATAACTCAAAGCTCTGGCAACTAACAAAATTCTCCCAATGTCATATCTATGCATCTATTACCAATAACGAGGCAAACTCATTTCTAATATATTGCCCACTAGCAGCCCAAAGTCTCTTTCAACAGATTCCTGGGTTTCTCCCCACTGCCCAGTATCTGTGTTTCACACTATTTCCCCCATATTTATTAGCCTGCATGTCTTTAAGAAGAATCTCATATTGTTATATCAACAAAAAAAACCAAGGTCTCCCACCTGTTGAGCCGGCCACGATAGCTTTTAATTTCCTTTTGTGTCTGGGGGAAAAAAGGAAAAAAATTAAGTCAATTGAAAGAAAGAAAGACTTAAAGTGAGGAGTGTGAGGAACAATCATGTGAAATGGGACAGTGCTTGCAAATAAATCTCTTCCCATGTACAGTCATAGGTCACTAGACAGCAAGGACATGGCCTATGGTTTCAGGACATTCTCAAAAACCATCTATTAGCTCAGGTGGTGCCTTCTTCTCTTGGCTAGAGTTCTAACATTTGTAGTCTCTTGCTGTAGGTATATTATTCCAGTCACTGCAGAAAGATCCTTTACGTCAGGACTACTCAAAGGATTGTGCTTCTTGGGCGCTTAGGTAATATTTTCAGCATATGTGAGCTAGGAGCCTGAAATCCATTGAAAGACTAGCTGCATTTAAAATTGGTGCCCATCATTTCACCCTGCAGTACCCAGGATCTTAGATTAGCCATTCTGGTCTATCGTTCCCAGGTTGCATGGGTTACTCATGATGTTCTATCATTTCAGGTTATTGTTGTCATTTATTCTACTCTATAATATCCAAACAGTTAGGTTTATTTATATACTTGCATTGTCCTGCAGTCCCAGGCGCTTAGGGCTACTCACACTGTTCTGTAGTACCAGTTCATGAGGATGAAGAGCATGGCAGCCAGGAAAAGGAGAATAGCCAAGATGATAATTGCCATCTAGAAAAGATAACAAGTTATTTGTAACAGATGTGAGCAATTTTAAACCTGCAGATGGAGAGCAAACAAGAGGAAACGTTTCCAAGTTTTAGACAAGCCTGGGCCCACAGGAAGAAAGTACATACTGTAGAGAAGGGACAGTCCATCACCTGCTAGTGACTGAGCAACTGAGGCCTGGTCTACATGGGGGAGGGGGAGAGGGAGGGGGAGGGATCGATCTAAGTTACGCAACTTCAGCTACGTGAATAACATAGCTGAAGTTGATGTACTTAGACCTACTCACCGCGGTGTCTTCACTGCGGTGAGTCGACTGCTGCCGCTCCCCCGTCGACTATGCCTGCGCCTCTTGCGGCAGTGGAGTACAGGAGTCGACAGGAGAGCGCTCGGGGGGTAGATTTATCGCATCTAGACTAGACGTGATAAATCGACTCCCGCTGGATCGATCGCTGCCCGCCAATCCGGCGGGTAATGTAGACATATCCTTAGCCTCTAGGTTTAACATGTCCTGCTGTCAACTCATCCCACTCCACTAGGTGACAGTAGATTCCTGGAGAAATAATTCCTTCTGCTACATGTCAGCAGCTGTAAATACCACTTTCCTATTTTAAAAAAAAGGCAATTTGGAGGCAATCATGCAAGAGGCACTTTCCTTTAGTGTCACCCAGTGGGTGGGCTGGAGAGCCATGCCAAATGATTCTCAGGGAAGTGAAAGGGTTGATGGCACAGGCAGGCGGGGAATCAAAGATGCCCCTCTCCTTTACCTGCAGCGCTGAGAGGTCATCTGGGGCCCTGGCAGTGATGGCAGGCTGCACATCCAACACATTGTAATTCCTGAAGAGATTCCGCAGCTGCTCCTTATTCTCATCAATCATCTGGATCACTCTAGGAAGAAAGAAAAGAGAGCGGATGTTTGAATAGGGGCTCCTTTCATTTCCTGACCACCAAAAATACCTTTTAAGAGTTTAGCCCAGGAGATCCTGAACCCTCCTCCAGATAGTCCAGGGCACAATGGCATTGGGAGGCAGAAGTGCACGTTGCTTTGGGCAGCTTGGATGGTACCAGAAGCGTCTTTGTAAATGACTTGATCAGCAAGGTCCTGGCTGTGTAGCAAGCTAACCAGATTTCAAGGCTAGCAGATGTTTCTTAAAAATTCAGTATTGGAATGTGATAGCCACTTGTTCTGGTGCTGGCAACAAACTTTGCTGGTGGAGCTAAGGCAGCAGTCATGAACAGTTGGGGCAAAGTGGGGTATGTGCAGGTGTTACTTCATTGTCCTCACTGCTCTAGAGATGGGGACAGGATGCCTAAGTTGGAAACAATGCCGAATATGACTTCACCTTGTTTACACCGACCAGTCAGTCATGATCAGACTTGGGTCCACTAATGCATGTTTAAACACAGTAAGATTTCTTTGGGAGGACAAGCCCATCCACACAGAAAGACGCATTAGACCCAGTGTTACTGGCATCAACCTTCCAGTGCTTTGAAATGAAGCAACTGAGATATAAAACTTCCTTATTGATTCCAAAAGCATGAATGCCCCTCCTCCTGCTTCCTTCCCTCTCCCATCTATGCATACAGAGAGACAGTAGCTTACCGCTCCACATCCAGAATCCTATTGGTTTCTCTATTCACCACGTGGATCAGCAACTCTGTCTGGGCAGAGTTCACACGGCCCTTTTTGTCCACATGGAACTAAGAGAGAGAAAACAGATGCTCATGATATAGCCACAGGGAACAAGTCACCTTCTAGGGCAGCCACCCCAGGTTCTAGCGCACCAAAGGGCTTTGTGCATGCTATCAGGCCATGCCCATATTGGTTTTTTCATGGCACAGTTTGTCAGGAATTCAGAGATGGGGCTGAAACCCCAGTTCAGAACACATCCCAGAAAAGATCTCACTAATAGGAGACTGTAAGCCAGGGCTTCTTGCGATGCCCCATTAGTCTTTTTAAAGTTTTCATTTTGGGCCCATCTCTGCAATTTGCTCGCCTACTGCTTTGGCCATTCACCTTAGTCAGGAGGTCCTACACCATTAGCCAGCAAACTAAGGCCACTTTGGGTTTGAAATAAATGGCTGAGGCCCTCTTCCTTTATTCAACTGTTATGCCTCCTTTCCTGCTCCACAAAGACACGAACTGCTGTCCCAGAAAGGGCTGCTGTCATTGCCCGTGCATGCAGGGGCAGCACAGGCATTTGGGTTGAGGAGGAAACCAGGAGCTGTTGAGTTCTAATCCCAGATCTTCCACTGACTTCTTCTGTGAGCTTGGACTAGTCACAACCCCTTTACGTATCAGTTTCTCCATGTGTAAAATGGGGACAATATTACTTACCTCCCATACAGCCATGCTAGGAGACTGAATTAGTCTGTAAGGCACTTTGAAGATGCCCATACTTTATGTAACTGCTAAGAATTATTCATATAATAGACCAGCAGAGAAGTGTGTGTGTGGTGGTGGTGGTGGTGGGGACGTGGAACCTCTCACATAAGCACTCTCCTCTTTCCAGAACAATGATAAGCTGATATTTTTGTTAGCTCTATCCTGCAGTGTTCCCACTGAGCTGATACATTCTAACAAATCACAATGATCAAGTGTCCCCAGTCTGGCTATATCCCAACATGCTAACTTTCTAAACACAAACATTAGATGTCAGTCAAAAATGCTGCAGAAGACTGGATCCCTCTCTGCTGCCACTAGAGTTCATGATGGTGGGTGGTGGAGGAACAAGGCACATATTCTGCTCCTGTTTCAGGGGAGACCAGTTAAAAATAAAACCAGGGGGGTTCTTGAACCATCAGTGGTATATCAATCACTTTGTGGCTGGATTTATGTTGTAAGTCATAAAAATGGCCACACGGGGTCAGACCAATGGTCCATCTAGCCCAGTGTCCTGTCTTTCGATAGTGGCCAGGTTCCTCAGAGTGAATGAACAGAACAGGGCAATTTCAAGTGATCCATCCTCCATCATCTAGTCCCAGATTCTGAGCAGCGTGAGCCATGTTATGGCACATCAGAGTATATGCATAGCCAAGGAGCTGTTATTACCTGCACATCATCCGTGTTGACAATGGCTCCTGTGATGTTGGACAACAGACTGATGAACTCTTCCTCAAACTGCCGCACCTTGTCTGGGATCTCGTTGATGATGATTTTCACCCGCTGGTCATCCCGCAAGATGTAGATTCCGACAACGGCAGTGTCATTATGCCCTGCTAGGTCTGAAGCCATGACGTCTACCACAAAGTAGCCAGGGTTGTAGGCTGTGAAAAGGTCAAAGGTTCGCAGGATCCCATCCAAGTTACCTTTGGGGAGAGCCAATCCCAAGTCAAGAATTAGCCCAATAATTTTAGATGACCATCAGTAAATAAATAGACTCTCAGCTTCCTTTGTGCTTTTTGGGCTGGGTGGGGATTTATCCATAGCAGACAACCTGGCCCATAACATTATCTCCAGTGTGAACGTTATTTCTCTTCTTGTGCCTTGAAGGCTGTTGCCTCCTCACGCAAACCCACTCCTACTTCAAATGGCTCCCCAGCAAGGGACTGTTGAAGCCACAGCAGAAGAAATGAGAAAAAGAAAAAGGTGCTCCCTATCTGTGTGATGGACAGCACTGCGTACCTACTCTGAGCCACAGAAACAGTGCATCAATTTCAGCCACTGCTGTGGGAGGATCACATGTGGGACCAAAGAGATCTGAGATGGGAGGTCTGGCTGTAAACATATGACACCCTTAAACTTCCCCACTCGGACTAGCTAACTGTCATTTCGGTCCCTGCTTATGGGTGGGAAGGAGGGGAATGAGAACCTTTGGATCTCTGTGCTGTCTAGTGAGAACATCTCTGCTTGAGGCTCCTGTGGTGACAAATGGGTACTTACCAATACTGAAGACGCTGGCCACCTCCTCCGAGTCATTGGAGTGCTGCTTGATGTAACGGATCCCCAGGATGTTGTACAAGACCAGGCTATTGTTCCCCACATCGGAGTCCAGTGCCACTACCCTGATCAGCTCTGAACCCACCTTGGCATCCGTCGCAACCCCTTTTGGAGGTGGGGGGCAAGAAAGGAAGAGAAGGAAATGGAGTAGGGTATGTAACACGAATCTCGGGCCACACCCCGGAGTGAGGAGGTACTGTAAGGAAGAGTTTCCCCTGAAAATGCCAATTGCCATCATGGCAAAGAGGGATCCCTCACCCCTGCCGCCCACCAAAATAAACCCCTCACCAAGAAGTTTCCTTACCAGTCTTGTAGACAATATGCCCATTTGACCCCTGAACCCATTCAGTTTGCCTGGCTTTGCCAGTAACCCTCCCAAAGAGGGAGAGAAGCCAGGGCTATTATGGAGCTGCACAGCCAGACTCTTGTGTCAAATAGTCTTCATCAGCAAGTGAACCTCCCTGGGAAGCTTGCAGCTGACAGTATAACCGCCTGCTGCTGTCCAGGGCTTTGCTGGTAGATTGTAATTGGCTGTGCAGTATGGCAGGTTTTGGGAATGGAGCTTAGCTTGGTGGGTTAATCAAGGTCCCCTTCACTATCTCCTTGGAGAAGTTTGGGTTTCTCCTCTTGTACAGTTTTCCTTCCAATAGTCCCCATCCCAGGCCACGGTGATCTCAGCCCTCGCCAGCCCAGGATGCTCAGGACCTGAGCTTGTATCCTTGAATGGCAACCTCTGTTTTTAGCCCAGGGAAAACAGTCAACCAACCAGCTGGCCATCTTCTCGTAACACCACCTCTCTTACCTGCCGTGTATTCTGATTTAGAGAATCGAGGAGGCTGATCATTAATATCATCCAGAAAGATCCGGACTTCCTGCAGAGTGGTGTCTGTGCTGGGGTCCAAGGCCTGGATTCTGGCTGCCCTGTGACCTCTAGGAGGTGTCCAGTTCCTGTTACTGGAGGCTTTGACAATGATGGAGTAATAGGGCTCTGTCTCTCGATCCAGGTCTCGTAGCACCTGCAGCTTCCCCTCCTGGCTTAACTTGAAATTGTTCTCCCTGTTACCAGCTAGGAAGGGTAAATGGAATGCAGGTCAGTCTTACCTGTGCCCTAAAACTTCCCTTTTGGATCTGGTACATAAATGAGGAGCACAGATGGGCACAGAAATCCAGTTCAGACCCTAAACCTGGCCTTTCCCTGCCTTTCTCCAGACTGCCCTCCCTTCCCACAGGATTACACTGGGTCCACTCCAGGCAGGCCCAGAAATGGTGTCCAGGTCTCCTTGTCCTCACAGGAAAACATTTCAAAATAATGTATCTAGTTCCATACATTCACAGATCTTTTACAAACACCCAGTAAGATACATTCCCTGCCCTGACCAGCTCACTGAGTCTGCTCATGAATCCTGATTCTGGTTCTGCTAACGCGAAGGAATCTTGAGCTCTAAAACATCACCAGTTCTTAGGAAATCATATGATATTTTAACACACAGCAGGATATAAATGGAACACTCTGGATCCATTTCTGTATCTCCTAGAATTAGCCCCACTGATGCCATGACAATGGCTCCTCGTGTTCCCCTTACCACGCTACCTCACATCCACTGGTAATGTCCCTCTTTGGATAGCCTCTTATGTATGAATAGTCCTCTGCATAAATACCTCTAAACCTGCTAGGAAAAAGCAGATGGGAGGGGTCAACAAGTCCCCCATGGATGCACACATGAAGGCCACACAACTGATATCACAGCTCTCGCCTGGGATGTTCCTGTGTGGCATGGAGGGTGCTGGGTAAGGGCTCACAAGCTGTGCAGGTTTGTGTCTCTCTCTCTGTGTGTGTGTCTATTCCACGAATGCCAAGCCTATAAAGTGGATGTCTGTCTGTCTCTTTCTCCCACCCAACTTTCCCTGTCCCTTTCTTCTCCTTCCTCCCAGCTGAACTGGCCTTTCAGTTTAATTGTTTCATTTTCTTTAATTCAACTCATGAGCTGAGTTTCTCATCTTATGAAAGAGGTTTAAAAACTATCCCCCAAGAAGTGTGCTCACCAGAATAGGCTGTCACTGTGTGAAACATCACTGAGTTCACGTAAGGACTGACATCTCCCTACCAAAGGTTTAAACAGCTGTCAATGCACGCACACACACACACGCCGGTTGCCTTATTATGGCACCCTGCTACAAGCAACTTTCCTGACATCCCCTTTTTTCAGCTCCTAATTAACCCATGAAACAGCAGGATGGTATTTCTCTGGCTTAGCGATGCAGCTTCATACCATATGCCTGGTAAGATGTGTTGGGGTCCTTGATACGGAGTGTCACATTGCCAGATGGAATGTGATACTGTGCCGCTAGCAACCTGCTCTGTGTGACAGCTGCATTTTTCACAGGGTAAGGAGAGCAGGCACTGCCACTACTGCATTTACAGAAGCAATGTTGTGTTCATGCCAGGGCAAAGCAATATCTTATGGATTTTATTTTAGGACCATGGATGCCCTCTGCCTCTGCAATAGCTAAAATAACAGTACAGCCCCCGTGAGGCAGGAAATGGGGGAGGAGGGGAGTCTGTGGGGCCCATCTGAAGAGATCTAGGTAGAAACCTGGACACACATGCTGCAAGTTTCTAAAGGCAGTGAGTTGACATGATTGCCCAGCCACCTCGATTTTAAGCCACTTTAAGTCACCCCTGGAACAGCAGCATAGTTGCAAGTTAAGATCAAGGAGTATCTTCAGGCCTGTGTGATGGTCCAAGGGCTAGAATAGCAGCTTTGCTCCCAGCCAAGATAGTGATGCAATAGCAGAGTTTAGGGGTCACAAGGCTGGAATAGCCAGGGGCTGATGAAGATCAGGATGTAGGTGCTGTGACAGAGAGGTGTTGAGGAAGCTTGCACAGCAGCTGTCATTATACCTGGCTCAAGGTATTGCTCTCTGTCCTGCACCTTCACCAACACTGAGGCCTGGTCTACACTAGAAAATTAGGTCAGTTTAACTATGTCGGTCGGGATGTAAAAAATCCACACCCCTGAGCAGCCTTGTTAAACCGACCTAAGTCCCCGTGTAGGCAGTGCTAGGTCAACAGAACAATTCTTCCATTGACCTAACTATCGCCTCTTGGGGAGATGGATTACCTGCGCCGATGGGAGAACCCCTCCCATCGGCATAAGTAGCATCTACACTGAAGTGCTACAGCGGTGCAGCTGTGCCACGGTAGCGTTTTAAGTGTAGACAAGCCCTTAATTCATCCAAAATTAAAGCAGCAGCACAAAACAAACCACCCCACAGAGAAACTGGGAAGGGAAGCAACTCTACCTGCTATGAAGTAATAGACGATAGCATTGGAGCCCTCATCTGCATCCACAGCACCAGTGACATTCCCCACAATGGTACCAGGGCGGGAATGTTCAGGAACAGACAGAGCTTGATACTGAGGTCTCCCTCTCTGCCAGCGTGGGCCCAGGGAGAAGAGAAGGAGTGTTACAGGGGAAGGCAGTAGAGTAGTAAGAATAAACAACGATCATGATGTTATAGAGCTCACTCTGACCTCACGGATTGGAGACTTTTTCTCTCTTTGCCTTAAAATGCTAATAATAGACAAATCATAACAAACTTCATTCAAGTAACACCAAGCTCCTCAGTTAATCCCCAGGGACCACATTACTCATAGCATATACTACACATTGCACCCCCCAGGCACCATAGGGAAGGCTCCGGATTGGCAGCTGGATTGAGATGAGAATTTTTGTTTTTGTGGCTAATGTTCATTTTCACTTAGCACATTAACTGTCTGCTGTCTCACTAACTTCAGCGTGTCCTATGTCTACACAGGGATTAAAAACCCACGGCTGGCCTGAGTCAGCTGACTTGGGCTTGCGGGGCTTGGGCTCCGGGGGTGAAAACCACTGTGTAGATGCTCGGGCTTGGGCTGAAGCCCAAGCTCTGGGACCCTTGGAGGTGGCGGGTATTAGAGCTTGGGCTCCAGCCTGATCCTGAATGTCTACACAGCAATTTTTAGCTCGGCAGCCCGAGCCCAAGTCAGCTGATCCAGGCCAGCCATGGTCTTTTATCCCTGTGTAGACGTACTCGGATAGTCCATATCCCTTCACCTAGAACTGTCCACTGCAAGGGGACAAGATAGCTCTGCTTACAGGTGGTCTCAGAAAGATGGGTTCATTGTCATCAATGTCATCCAGTGCCACCTGGAGAGGCTGCATGGTCTCATACGCGGGCTGGCCCTGGTCACATGCCACGATGATCAGCTGCAGGAGAAACACACACGCAACTTTAGTCACACGCTTGCCTTTTAAGACTTTGCAAAACACTAGCAAATGGGGGGGCCCTACTGCAAGCCAAGAAGTTAGTGTGATGCTGTATGATTGAATATGAACATTTATATCATTGATATTATCACTGTTAGACAATTGCAACAGATCTTGTACAAAGTATGTCATGTAAGGTGTCAATGGAAAAGTTATGGTTCACTAAGTATGATTATCCTGTTTATATGCATGTATCATTTTTGTATCTGAAGTTATGAATATTGGCTATGTAGTGACATCATACATATGTATTGTATTCCTGGGTAACACCCACCAGGTAAAATTTACATTAAGGCCAGAGAGTAATGTATTGATGGCCCATCAAAGACACTTGGCCCTCACAATGGGCCATAGAAGAACCTCATTCTGCCCAGATAGATCTTCCTGTGGATGCCTCAGCAAGAATATGGGCAATGGCTACACCCTGTGAATCATCAAGCCCTGTAAGGACATGTGATATGCTCAGGTGACCCTGGACTCCATCTTGAGATAATAAATTTCCAGGCACATGGTAGAGGATATAAAATAGGGTTACCATATTTAAAAAATAAAAAAAGAGGACACTCCACAGGCCCTGGCCCCGCCTCTTTCCCCACCCCCGGCCCCAACTCCGCCCCTTCCCCAAAGTCCCCGCCCTAACTCCCCCTCCTCCCTCCCAGCCACGCGAAAAGGGCTGCCCGAGCGCTACCGGCTTCACGGTTTGCCGGGCAGCCTCCAGACCCTGCGCCCCCGGCCGGCGCTTCCCCAGCGCAGCTGGAGCCCGGGAGGGGAAGCGCCCAGCCGGGGGCGCAGGGTCTGGAGGCTGCCCGGCAAACCATGAATCCGGTAGCGCTCGGGCTTCAGGCAGCCCCTATGCCTCCGGACCCTGCGCTGCCGGAGCAGAGCAGCTGGATCCCGGGAAGGGAAGTGCCCGGCCGGCGGCTCGGGGTCCGGAGGCACGGGGGCTGCCCGAAGCCGGTAGCGCTGGCTCGGGCAGCTTGGCTCTTAAACAGAGCCGAAGAGTCAGGGGAGGAGCAGAGCAGCTGGAGCCGGGGAGGAGAAGTGCCCGGCCGGCAGCTGGGGTCCGGAGGCAAGGGGGCTGCCCGAAGCCGGTAGCGCTGGCTCGGGCAGCTTGGCTCTTAAACAGAGCCGAAGTCTGAGTCAGGGGAGGAGCAGAGCAGCCGCGGGAGAGGAAGTGCCCGGCCGGTATTTTTCCCGGACATGTTCGGCTTTTTGGCAATTCCCCCTGGACGGGGGTTTGATTGCCGAAAAGCCGGACATGTCCGGGAAAAAACGGACGTATGGTAACCCTAATATAAAAGATCCCTGAGATATCTCCATTTTGCCCTTTCCTGCTCTGATTCTGTGGACTATGGACTTACAACTAAAAGGACCATTTTGAAATATGGACTGAGGACCTTCCAATCTTCTGGAAATTACCAGAGAGACTTTACAAGTTAGCAGTTTATTCCATCACTGCTACAAACCTGATGTAAGGACTTTGCAACTATTTGTATGTATATGATCTGTTAGCCATTATTAACTCTCTTCTTTTAAACCTTTAGTTTTAGTTACTAAAAGGATTGGCATTAGCGTGATTATAGAGTAAGATCTGAGTTATATATTGACCTGTCTATGTGGCTGATCTCTTGGGATTAGAAGGACCCTATATGTGATTAAACTGCTTTTCAGTAACCATCATCATAGAGTCCAGTGTCTGGGTGGTGAGACAAGGGCTGGAATGCCTAAGGACAGGAGCAGTGCCAGGGTTTTTGCCGCCCTAGGCGGCAGTGCTCTTCCTTTGAGCATTCGGCAGCAGGTCCCGGAGCGAGTGAAGGACCCGCTGCTGAATTTCCGCCGAAGACCCGGAGCGGAAGGACCCCCCGCCGCCGAATTTCCGCCGAGGACGGCAAAATGCTGCCCCCCAAATCCTGCCGCCCTAGGCGACTGTCTAGGGTTGCCTAGTGGAAGCGCCGGCCCTGCCTAAGGAGACTGCATCTTTGGCTTCTTACTAACCAATGTGGTGAGACAGAAGTTCACTTTTGTTACTGGCTTGGTATAACCTAATGATAGAATACCCACCACTTTGGGGTGAGTCTGCCCTATTTCTCAGCACTTTGTCCTGAATTTGGCTTTCTCAGCTGTCACCCACTGAGGCACGGGGACAGTTAGGGACTGAGAAAAAGGTGAAGGCTGATAAAAGAGGTTTTTTCTGGGCTAGGTATAGCAAATGAAAGATAACAGTGACCCTATGTCTTGGAGCAAACGGAGTGGTATCGGAGAACGTATTAATATCATGTTCCCCTCAGCTGTCAGGCTGGTAAATCTTTTGATACATTTGATAAACTAGGGAGGTTTGTGCTCAGCAGCCAGGGGTGAGCTGTAGACCTAAAATTACTACAAGTTGAAAAACGTACAGCCCCAACATTTAACCCCCCCCTCCAAAGGCCTGAGTGCGGCATGCGTATCACCCTAAAGGTAGCTGGATTGCAGATGATTTCTTTGGGGGGGAGTTGCAATGGCACACAGCAGCCCATGACCACAGTTGGACAGGGACAAGGGTTGGGAGGAATACACCAAAGTGTCAGAGAAACAGTTCATCATCAGGACTTGCAGTTTCTAAGTTACTGCTTCCTGCTATTTTTATTATTTGAGAGGTGAGATTTTAATTGTGAAAGTGGGAAATGCACAGAGAGAGAGCCTAACACAGTGAGATCAACCACTGTGCAGGACTCACCCATACCACTCGGGGGAAGGTTTCTATCCTGACCTGCTAACAACCCCCGCTATCGCAGTTCTGTCTCCACCCACAGATCTGCCAGTGTACCCCTGTCCTTTTCTGCTGCATGACCAGTCCTGAGCCTCCATACAACTCTCCCTCAATCATAATATGTTTCATTTCCTGTGATGCCAGGTCTGAGACAGAGAAGGACAAACTTGGTAACAGTTTTGTGATATGGACAAACAAGCATGTGGACTACATCCATGTCCCAGCCACCACTCCTTTTCCCAGACTTACACTGTACACTGCTTGTTTCTCTCGGTCGAGCCTCCTTGCTGTCTGGATGAGTCCACTGCTGGAGTCGATGCTGAAGTACTCCCAGTCTTTATTCCCTGCTCCAGTTTTCAGTAAGTTGTACTGTACAGCTCCATTGAGACCCTCATCCTTGTCTGTGGCATAGACTTCATACACATTGGACCGGAGAGGTATTTCCTATTCACACACACAAGCAGAATATCAATCCATGTACAGGGAGAACACACACCAATAAATCTCCCAACTCCCCTCTCTACAGACCATGACAAGAAGAGTGGCCTGCAAACTACTTAATGGGAACCCTGTCCATTTCTGCAAGCACCCACAAACATTTCAAGAGAGTCCCTGCTATGAACTGTAAGGTGATCCAGGACAAAATGCTGGCTTAAATCACACCAGTAAAATTCATGCACATCTCCACTGTACAGCTGCACTGCTGACAATATCCCTAGCTCTCTTGTCTGTTTGCAATGCTTCTATCTGGTGGCCAAGGCTGCTGTTACAGCTTCAGACATGCAGGAGTATACGGGATAGCTTCCAAAGGAGTCCGGGAACACAAACAAAGGCATCATTTTCTACACCTGAAAAACAGCCTCATTGTCTATCTGGGCTCTGTATGAGCTAAGCAGAGCTTTACGTAGACAAGAAACTGTTTAAAATATCAGTGTTTCAGTCCCCAGATTGAAGACCTCATTTATAAATACACTTGGCACACTCTGATCAGTGGTTTCTTTATTTTGCTTGTCTCCTGAAGTTTCAGTTCTCTAAAGCTACCCTGAGAGTCCCCATTAATTTGCTCTCCTTGAACCCCTCATGAGACCCTGTGATAGGGACAGGTTCTAGCAGGCTATAGTGATATATTTTTCCAATATTTCAAGTAAAGGTCTTTAGAGAAAGGAGGACCTTAACAGTGGAGCCTCTCAAGATGGCTGAGTGGGGACTTCTTCTGACTATAGGATGAAGCCCCTTTGCTTAAGGTGAGTGCGAGCTGTCCACCAGGGGTAAGAATGAAGGTTTTGGCAGTGCTCCTGTGCTTTTGGGTGCTCTTGCATGAGGCCACCCCCACAGCAGTGACTAACAACCTGAGGTAGAGAAGGGCATCCTGGTGTTGACAAATGGGACTTTTCAGTCTCCTCTTTTCCTTAGGCTGGCAGCCATTATCTCCCTCTCTCACTCCTTTGTCTATTGTGCAAAACAGCAACTTTCAAAAGTACAATCCAGGAGTGTCACAGATGCAGACATAGCCACCAATTCCAGGCTAAGAAGGACTGGGCAGGGCTTCCTTAAAAACCTGTGTATGCTGTGCACTGATTAGCCTTTGGGGGTGTTGCTGAGGGAGGTGAGGGGATTCTCTCCAATTTTCTTTCCAGTGCCTCATCTGGGCTAGAGAGCTACCTTGGCATCATGCCCAGTGCTAGCCAGACCAGGGAGTGAGATATCTGATCAAAGAGTCAGTCAAAACTAGGACCACAATAGCTAATGGATTGCTCCTTTGGAAATCTGGCTTGTTAAATGACATTACTGTCCAAGTTAGTGGGGACACAGTTGCTTCTCCTGGTTTTACATCTTCCAGTACAAGCCCCTCTGTTGACATCTTAATGACACAGTGCCAGTAATCACCAGTTTAGACATCTACACCACTGCACCATGTTAGCAGAGTTTACCTCTTTAATATGCAGGATAGTGCCATTGGGTGGCCGGACAAACACTGGCCGGTTATCATTAATGTCAATGACCTCCACCTGGAGCATGGTGGTTCCCCACAGAGGTGGCCTGCCTTTGTCTGTTGCCACCACTGTCAGGTTGAACCTCTCATAAGACTGCAGGTGTCTTCGGGATGTGATGAGCCCGGAGTTTTTATCAATCTTGAAGGCCTCTGGGGACAGAAGAGACAAATCTATCACTCTGGGCTCTCTGCAGGAAAGACAGTATTATAAATTATTGTATGGTATAAATTAGGAACCAGGCTGGGAGAATGAAGCAGTTTAGCCATCTAAGGGATTCTGGCAGACAGCTGAATACACCATAATTCACTGGTTGAAAATCATTGGCTGCAGCACCCTCGGTCATATCAACACACTAAATCTGAATCACTGTAGGCTTCAGGACCCTACAACCATGAGTATATTGTTTACAGAGCACAAACACTTCCCACTGCTATCCCTGTTCCAAGTACATATGCTCTGAAGTGCTGACATCCTAGTGGCATGTTGGAGTTTCAGAGAATCCCTTAAAGCCGCAGAGAGGCTGTGGCTGATCTCACTGAAAGATTTAAAGCTCATAGGTGTTCTCATGTTATTTTCAATTCCTCCTCTATTCTACTTGCAGCCCTCTTGATACTGCGGCAAATTGGGGGTGAACTCACAGGTTTCAGAAAAGTGGGGTTTTCCCTCCCTTTTCTATATACATATGCAGGCTCTGACCTTGTACCTACCACCCCCCAGTGATACTTAATACTCTGGAATTCATGCTCTGTCAGTATCCACCTCAAAAAACAACCTGCCCTCCACCCTTTCCTGGTTTTTATTTATGTAAGAGGATGTACAGTGGGCCCACTCCAGGAGCAGGAACTCGGGAAACAGTTAACATTTGTGTAACTAGGAAGTCTGGGAAGTGGCAGCCTTGGGTGTGGTAGACAAGAGAGAATCGGAGACTGAGCAGAAGTGGAAAGGTCTGCAGGGCTGCAATGCACGACCTCGAAGGGAACAGAATATTCTGTGGTGCAGCCGTTGTGTGTGCATATGGCCCCAATGCTAACTTATTAGCACGTGAAATGGGAAAAATGATTTGGTCTTTGTGTCCTCTTAGATCTCTCCAATTTTAACTCTGTGTTTCTGTATTTTCCATATCTCTCTGGAAACATCCTTTGTGCCTCTCCCACCACCTAAATGCCTAGTTTTGCTAGTGGGGCTGCATACCCACTCCAGGACCCTCGATGCTGTAGGTCACCACTCCATTGTCACCCTCATCGAGGTCCGTGGCTGTCATGGTGATCACAGACGTCCCCGCTGGCTCATTTTCATACATACTGGTGCTGAACTGTTGCTTGGCAAACTGGGGCCTGAAGTCATTGATGTCCAGAACCGTAATCAACACCTTAAGTGAAAGCAAACTGGTCATGTGGATAAAGGCACATAAAGGGGCAGAGAACCTGCAGTGACCCTATCAGACAATAATACCTCCTCTTCCATAATACTTTTATCCCCCTTCTTGCTCTCTATTTAATTTTGTTAAACAAAATGCTGACTGACTCCAGCAATAACAATGGCCATTGCCAGGTCTCCAAGCACCGCTAGGAACAATGACTACAGCAGCCCACACCTAGCAGGAAGGGAAATAGTTGCTTCAACAGAAGCTGCCTGCTAGTTACCAGACAGCCCAGCCCCTCATCAGGGGCTTCTCCCCAAGCTGAGCAGCAGCCTCTCTACTCACACTAAGGAAAACGGTGCCTTAGCAATGGTGTAGGGGGCACGACAGACTTCTCCAGTGATGGGTCAGGCGGTGGATTATTGCTCAGAGACAACCAGGCGAGATAATTTTACTAGTTAATAGAAAAGCAGGGGGCCTTGTCAGAAGTCCCTGCCCAGAAAACTTGAAATCCATTGCTCCTTACAGGCCCTTCAGAAACTGCCTTGTCCCTATAACCAGCTGAAACTGCTGCACATATAACTGATTCGCAGGCAGTTATGTCAGCAGGAGAGGGTAGAGGAGGTTGCTCCAGATATTGTGGCAAGTGCTCTGGCACTGGCGTGAAAGGGCAGAACTGAGAGCTCAGAGCCGCTGAGTTTCTTTTCTACCATGCCTGACTTCCAAGAAGCTGCAGCCTGTAGCATGGTCAGCAGTCCCTTCCATGATCCAAGGTCAGGACTTAGAGAGAGTCTGTGCAGTGACTTTAGGCAGCTCTGGCTGTATTCAGTTCTGGGAGCTAGAGATCCTGAGAGAACTACAGGGTCAGTCTGTGTCCAGTAGCCTCAAAAAAAACCCAACACCCCTCTTTATATTCATTACAGCCGAGATCTGTATCTTACTACACTCACTACATAGCCCAGAGGGATCTGCACTCTGCATGCTCCTATCTCTTGGCCACACTGTATCTTCTGGGGTTGTTTAAAATAAAGACTGCAGTAAACTTGCAAAGTCATATTGCTAGAGAGTAGATGTGATATGATCACAGCTGCATCCATTTATCACAACTGCACTGCTGGGCTTGTCTGGACACTGGCATGCAACCACTTCAAATGCTACATTGTCCCCTTACAGTATAACATACCAGTGACTCTGCCCCAAATCCCATCTTGAACTGCTGGCACTTTCTTGTGGGCGCTTCCTCTTTTATACTGTTTTTTTTCCCCTCGGGCTTCTGTGCTATTTCCCTCATTCACTTGCTCTCTGATTTTTCTTTTGCCACTTCCTTCTTGAACTCATATGCTCTCTCTCTCTCTTTCTCTCTCTTACACACACATATACACTTTGCTGCTCTCTTTTCCCATATTCTGTACTCTGCAAAGAATCATAGAATCATAGAATCATAGAATATCAGGGTTGGAAGGGACCTCAAGAGGTCATCTAGTCCAACCCCCTGCTCAAAGCAGGACCAATTCCCAACTAAATCATCCCAGCCAGGGCTTTGTCAAGCCGGGCCTTAAAAACCTCCAAGGAAGGAGACTCCACCACCTCCCTAGGTAACGCATTCCAGTGCTTCACCACCCTCCTAGTGAAATAGTGTTTCCTAATATCCAACCTGGACCTCCCCCACTGCAACTTGAGACCATTGCTCCTTGTTCTGTCATCTGCCACCACTGAGAACAGCCGAGCTCCATCCTCTTTGGAACCCCCCTTCAGGTAGTTGAAGGCTGCTATCAAATCCCCCCTCATTCTTCTCTTCTGGAGACTAAACAATCCCAGTTCCCTCAGCCTCTCCTCATAAGTCATGTGCTCCAGACCCCTAATCATTTTTGTTGCCCTCCGCTGGACTCTTTCCAATTTTTCCACATCCTTCTTGTAGTGTGGGGCCCAAAATTGGACACAGTATTCCAGATGAGGCCTCACCAATGTCGAATAAAGGGGAACGATCATGTTCCTCGATCTGCTGGCAATGCCCCTACTTATACAGCCCAAAATGCCGTTAGCCTTCTACAGTCCGAAGAATGCACACAAACCCATGGAGCTTTACACCTATGGCATAAAGATGCATCTTAAACCCATCCCAGTGTTGTGGCGTGGTACCTGCACAGAGTTCTCTCGACGGTTACTAGAAATGTCCCCAGGGTTGTCCCTTGCTACAGCAGTCAGCGTGTAGTGATCCTTCTTCTCTCGGTCCAGGGCCGACAGGACATAGATATCACCCTGCAATACACAGACCTTCAGAAAGCGAGTGGCTGTTTGCATGCCATTTCTATGGTAAGTTGACTGCTGGTTAATACCAGGTGATTAGTTTAACAGAAATAGGAGAAGGACAGAAGGGAGGGGGAGAATCCCCTTCTTCAGGCTTGACTCCTCTTCCCTTTAAAGGGGAGGGGGGCTTTAAGAGTTCCTCCTCCCCCCAGTTTCCCACGATATATAATGAGATTTTGACCCCAGAGGGCATTCTGTCAGCAGCAGTCCCCTCCCATTTAAAGTGCTCCTGTCCCATATCCCTGTTGTTAGTGCAGTACAGCTCCATTCTTCACCTCTTACCGTGTTGGGGTTTATCCCAAACTTGCCCTCTCCATCTCCCAGGTTGTACTGGATGAGGGCAAAGCGCCCGGAGTCTGCATCAGTGGCCCTGACCCTTAGGATGACCGTACCCAGTGGGACATCCTCAAAGACTGGCTTCTGCAAGTGCAGAAAGAAGAGGAGGAGAGTGAGGGCAGGTGAGTGAGGGTTTGACCCATCCACACACCACTAAAACCAGCAAAGCATTCAGAAAAATCAGTGTGTTTGGAGGATGAGTGAATGGCCTCTGTTCTTTTTATGCAGGGGAGGTACTGCTCTGGGGCTTGAGGGTGGGGTCTAAAATGCTCTCCGAATTTTAACCACCAGATTCTGCAAATTTTAAGCTTTCATTTAAAATTTTAAGCTTTCATTTAAATGCTATGAACATTCAACCCTTCTGTATGGGAACAACCCCCCCAAAACTGAACTCAGTGCAGCACCTATTAATCCTGAGTCTGCAGAGAGAGAGCCTGAAATAATGGCCCTGAGATAGGTGGGAAATGAAATACACACCTCACTAGGTGCTCACTCTGAACCTAATGATGACAAGGTAAATATCAACATTATTATCTACTTCACTTCTTACCATTTTAGCAGAAGCATACAGTTAACATTCTGCCAATTGACTCTTAGCTAAACATTCAGGGCCTGATTGTCATTTGCACAAAGACCCCTTAAGAAGTGTCTAATCAGCAGCTTTGCCCGTGGTTTTATTAGTGTTTTGCTCTCCCCTGTGTATGGTTCTCATGGGATTTTAACTAGCAAGCACCGTGTAGTACACAATATTTTGGCCTGCAAACATCCAGCCTGCCGCAATGGCCAGGTATGTGCCCCTCCCACCTTGTCAGCCCCCAGCAACACACACACATTCTGACTGTTAAATCCCATTCACCTGGTAAGACGTCTGGCTGAAGATGGGATTATTGTCATTGATATCCACTATCTGGAGATACACTGGGATCTCAGCTGATCTCCGAGGAGAGCCATTGTCTGAGGCCCGGACAGTGAAATTCAGCCATTGCACCTCTTCATAGTCCACCGTGCTATTTGCAATAACCTTCCCTAGAGAGAGCAGACTCTGAAATGAAAACCCCTCCGAGCCCTTTCACCGCTGGCCTGGCCATACAAGACAGGCCGATAACTGTCATCTCATTTCTATAATGTCCATTATGGAGGGAGGGAGAGGATGTTCCCATAGTTCTACATATGCATGGATCATGAAAACTCCCATAGGATGGGTTCCACTGCTTGAGACAATCACTTCCTCACCATCACTGGTGGGATCAGGCTCAACAAGGCTGACCAAGACTCTCTGAGCAGAGCCACTGTGGGGGCCGGGGGTGGGGGAGAACAGGGAGAGTTGGTCTAAGAACGTGCTAGCTGTTCAATGCTGGTGCTGACAGCTGTAAGGAGACAGCCTTGGTGATTAGTGTCATGCCTTCAGTGATCTCTTGGCATGTGAAATAAGGAACCATTCAATGTGAGTAAGGATGGCTGTAATCTGGTCCTCTGTGAAATGGGCTGTGTCAGAATTGTACAAAGGTCACCAACAGATTAGTCCTCACCTCAGCATCTGCATTCATCCCCTCCCTGCTGTCCCTTTGATAAGATTTAGAGGCTCACAGGTGAGAAGAGGGACTCCTAAATTCCCCCACCTACCTGCTGAGAGGTCTTCAAGTCGGGCATACCCTTCAGGTGAAAGGTTCAGCAACTCATAGGTGATCTGTCCATTGGCACCTTTGTCTGGGTCCACCGCAGACAAGGAAATCAGGGTGGTCCCTGGCGTGGCTCCTTCCACGATCCTCTCAGTGAAATAGGTGGCCCCAAATGGACGGAATCGGGGAGTGTTGTCATTGACGTCCAGCACGTTCACTGTCAGCTTAGCTGCGAGGGCAGGGGAGGCAGAGATGGGGGGTGAGAGTAGATGGATGGGGACCAGATGAAAAAGAGACAGGATGAAAGAGAAGCAAGTGGAGAATGGGAGAGAGAGAGAGAAAGAAAGGAGGGAAGGTAAGTAAGAGGTGTGTCAGATTCTCAGCTGATGGAATTATGCAGCTCCACTAAAGTCAACGGAGCTCAGTTGATTTGAGGACCTGACCAGAAAGTTTAAGTTTAATATTCATTCCTTCATGGAGAGCTCCGGGCTTTTGCAGGAGCTGCTCTACCTGCAGCCTGAAGCCCTCGCTTTGCCTGTTTTTGATGCCTAGTTCATTGCTGGGAGAAGGGAAGCGAAGTTCCACCAGCTGCTTCCAGAAATAAGATGGGCCTGACTTATTCAAAGACCCTACAGCAGACTTGAACAATTCTAGTCATTCACATTGCACAGGGCAAGTAATTTTCTCTGATAGGAAAGTAAAAGATGAGTAGTTTTTCCATCACCATGATCCTGGTAAAGGCACTTGGGCCTGGGCTGGTAAACTCTTGTAAGAATTTTGCAAGGCTGCCATCACTGACAGCTTTCTCAAAGAGCTGCTGTTAGACAGAACAATGGAGTCTTCCCAGGCCCGCTGACAGCAATTCCAGGCCCCAGGGCAGAACAGTCAATGGGCCCCCAAGCACGCACAAGCCATGCCCGCGCGGATGTGGTCCGCCTGATATTTGAGCGGTGCTGCGCCTGTGCTGGCTGGTGCCCAGCGAGCTGCTGGCTGCACTGTTTTTGCCCAGTGAGCTGCCGGTACGGCCAGGGTTTCCACATGCCCATCTGGTAGGGTTGCCAACTGTCTAATTGTGAAAACCCAAAGATTCTACCCCGCCCCTGCCCTGAGGCCACTCCCCTGTTCTGCCCCTTCTCCAAGGCCCCGCCCCGCTCACTCCATCCCCCCTCCCTCTGTTGCTCGCTCTCCCCCACCCTCATTCACTTTCACCAGGCTGGGGCAGGGGGTTGGGGTGTGGGAGAGGGTGCAAGCTCTGGGAGGGAGTTTGGGTGTGGGAGGGGGTGAGGGGTCGGGCTCTGGGAAGGAGTTTGGGTGCAGGGAATGGGCTCTGGGATGGGATGCGAGAGGGGGTGCAGGGTGCAGGCTCTAGGCTGGGGTGCAGGAGGGGTCAGAGGGTTGGCGCTTACCTCGGGTGGCTCCCGAAAGCGACTGGCACACCCCTCTCGTAGCAGCTCCTAGGTGGGAGGGCCAGGGGGTCTCTGCGCGTCACTGCCTGCAGGCTCCGCCCCTGCAGCTCCCATTGGCCACAGTTTCTGGTTAATGGAAGCTGCAGAGTCAGCGCTCGGGGCGTGTGCAGCATGCGGAGACCCCCCCACCAGGGGCTGCAGGGACGTGCTGTGCTGTCCGCTTCTGGGAGTGGTGCAGCGCATGGGTGGGCAGGAAGCCTGCCTTAATCCCACTGCGCTGTCGGCGGTGGCCAGGGGCTCCCGGGCCCTTTTAAATCGTCCAGGCCCCTTGGCAATTGCCCCCTTTGCCGCCCCCCCTGTTGGTGAGCCTGAGTCTTCCTACCCAACAGGTAGTAGGTCATCAAGGCATCCAAGAACTCCGGACCAATGACCTCAGTAATGGGCGTTACTAGGTGTGGTACATTATTTATACAAAATTAAATACCAGTTCAGTCGTACTCAAAATCTAAGAAAGCCATGGTTAAGGCAGTGCTAGAATGGGTGGGATATCCAGCCTGATCAATTATAAGCATGTATCTTACCAATAGCAGACCTCCCAGCAGCCTATAGAAATAGAGACGCAATGAAGCATACCCTCGGATCACAATATACCCTTCCGGCTAACAGCATTTTGCTCATAGTCACAAAACACCTACTGCTGTTATAGCACATGTGAGCTTTCTTTCAGCATGGGGCCTGCAATATAACAGGGGGCTGTTTTGTTAGTGAAAAAATAGATTTCAAAAATAAACCCATGGGGATCAGCAGGAGGAATAATGCAGCTATAAAATGGAGGAAGCATCCTCTGCTATTCCAGGTTTTGGTCCCCCAATCCTGCTCTCCATCAGATCATCTCCCTCATGCAGCATTCATTGCTTTTCTAGTTCTGGGTCCCCGCTTTGCCCTGACCTGCACACCCGCTTTTACTCTATTCCTGGGATCTCCTTTAGCAGAGGCTGCAATCATGCCAAACTGCAGCATGGTTTGATAATGTGGAAATACAACCATTGGGGGCCGTGCCTGAGAATCCATCACTTCCTTCTAGCATAACCACCAACAGGGTTTGAAGCCAGGTCCTTAGCCAAAAAATGCCAATGCCGAACTGAACTGCGGCCCAGCCCGACTCTCACACTGGAATGTGAGCTGGCTGGGCTTGTCTGCAGCAGGAGTTCTCTTACCATTTGGCACGCTGACGGAACGGTCAACGACATCGCTGGCATTATCATGGACAGAGATGGTGACTTCATACGTGGCCACTAGCTCCCTGTTTAGGGAGGACTTAACCTTCACAGCTCCTGCAAAGCAGAAAAGGAAAGAAAACCACCATTTACATAGATTGTAAACTCCGCAGCGGCCCTGCCGGATTCCTCTAGGCAGAGGGGCACAGAGTACCAACCCCAGGAAGCCTTCTATTACCCCACAAGCCTCTCTGCCCCTGTGTGGTGGCCTCCTGCCTTTCCCTATGTCATTTATAGATTAAAAGGAAAAAAGTCAACAGGCAAAAATCCAGCTCTCTGCTAAAAGCACCCCCACACCACCCTGCCTCAGGATGGAGCTAAGTAGACATCAGTCTGTTTTAGCAACTGGTGCGTTTGTGCTGGGGACGGGAAGTGAATTCTGAACTTTGGGGCCAGATCTTCAGCTGGTGTCAATTGTGTAGCTCCACTGAAGCCATCAGAGTGACACTGCTTCACACTGATGGGGATCTAGCCCTTTATTTCACTCAAAGCCCTCGTCATGGCCATGGGGATGAGACGTGCAGGTCTCTTCTGCCTTTTTTATGAGTCAGCTTTCCACACCTGAGTCAGTCCTGTTGTTCCATAGCACAAGGCCCTGCGTCACGAAGAGACCGGAGGCGTGCGATCTGGGACTGCGGTCTCACCGGCAAGTGAGACGTCCCTTACGCCCACCTCTCTATACACCAAAACATGGCAAGCAAGAGATCACTTACCCGAAAGATTCCCCCCACCCACCAGCAAGACACTGCTGAGGGGGTGTCTGCGTTCAGTTTGCGAAGGCTAAACAACAGTCAGCTGCATATGTCAGGGCTGCTCCCTCACAGCGTGAGACAGCCAAGCACCCAGGCAGTGATGAGAGTGATCATGGTTATGACTGAGATGGAAGGGAGACAAT
Source organism: Emys orbicularis (assembly GCF_028017835.1). Classification (NCBI taxonomy): domain Eukaryota; kingdom Metazoa; phylum Chordata; order Testudines; family Emydidae; genus Emys; species Emys orbicularis. Next base: position 43,876,101 of record NC_088689.1, on the reverse strand, counting down.
GGATGAAGCGGACAGAGGACTGACTGAGATTGACACACAAACAGAGAGATCAAACCTGCCAGGCTGGGAGCCATAAGGAAAAGAAAAGGCTTAGTTAGTTAGTTAGTTGGCAGTGCAGTGCTGTCAAAGTGCAGCTGAGAGAGAGGACAAGGAGAGTCAGAAAGACTTAAGAGAAAGGAAGAAAAAGACAGAGAAGGGTGGCAAGAGCAAGAAAGGGCTAAGGAAAGACAAAAAGAGAGAGAAAGCATGACGGGGGAGGGAGGGGGAGCGAGCAGACGGGGATGGGAAGAAGTAGAAGGGGGAAGAGAGAGGCACAGCCATACAAACAGTTTCTCTTGTTCTTGTACCTGTTTTAAAATCCACAGCAAATGCTCCTTGCTGGCCCAGCACTAGAGCATTGGTGTCATCCTTGGCCAGAATCTCAATGATGTAATATTCTAGCCGGGGGTTGAGATCTCTGTCTATTGCTGTGACCTCAGCAATGATGGTGCCAGGCACTGCTGACTCAAGCACGCTGACCGTCTGGATCGGGTTGATGAATTCCGGCCGATAATCATTGACGTCATCAACAAGGATGTTGATGGTGGTGGTGCCAGAGAGAGGGGGCATGCCTCGATCCACAGCCAGCACTGTCAGTCTGTAGGTGTCCCTTTCTTCCCTATCTATGGTGATGTTGGCCACTCGGATTACTCCGGAGTTGGCACTGATCAGGAACTTATCCTGAGCTCCACCCTCGATCCGGTAGCTCAACTGCTGGTTGAGGCCGCTGTCTGCATCTGTAGCCATTACCTGAAGGACAGAAAAACCTGGGGGGGAGGAAACCCATACTCTGACATTTGAGGCTTTTTCATTCCCCTAGGTCATTTTCAGCAAGTGAACCGCCAGGCTGGAACAGTCCAGTGATTCATCTAGTCCACCATCCTCTCGCTGTGAGTGGCTAATGCTGGAGGCTGCAAATGAAGCTCTAGTACCTCTATAACTAGACTAACTGTGTAACGCTTTACCACATAGGGAAATTTCCTCCTCCCTAAGCTATGCCCTAAGCATGAGGAGTGATAGCCCTTGCAAGCACACAGATAAAAACCAAGGGACAGCTGCAAGCAAAGCAAATAAAGGCATAGATAAAATCAAACTGGTGTCTGGCTTATTCATCAGGTGTCAGAGGAAAGTGCAGAGGGGAAATCCCAGTTTGCTGGTGTAATACAAACAAGAGAAAAACCTGGACAACTTTGTAAAGATGATCGGCAAATTCTCCTTACTGGGTCCGACCCATGATATTGAGAGAAAACTGAGCAACATACATGTATGTAAAAAGAACAGGAATACTTGTGGCACCTTAGAGACTAACAAATTTATTTGAGCATAAGCTTTTGTGGGCTACAGCCCACTTCATCAGATGCACAGAATGGAACATACAGTAAGAAAATATATATACATACAGAGAACATGAAAAGGTGGAAGTTGTATCTTCTTACTATATGTTCCATTCTATGTATCTGATGAAGTGGGCTGTAGCCCACGAAAGCTTATGCTCAAATAAATTTGTTAGTCTCTAAGGTGCCACAAGTACTCCTGTTCTTTTTGCGGATACAGACTAACACAGCTGCTACTCTGATACATGTATGTAAACATTTGACATGCAGTACCAGAACTATCTGTACAAATCCACATTAGTCAGATGGCAACAGGAACATCATGTTCTCGGTGTCACTGGAAGTATGGAGAAGTGCCCTACTGTGCATAACCCCATTATGCCAATGGCGACATCAGTGGTCTGGAGTGTGCAATCAGACGGTGCACAATGCAAACACATCACACCTACATTATGAAATGAGGAAAACCTGCAACCCTTGAAAAAAATAAAATTGAGCTTCACTCTGGTAGGTCAGCTCCTTGATGGAGTTGAAGTCTTGTAGCCCATGATTATTACTATGGACAGAAGAGACTTTCTCCCCTCACCTGTAAGCTGTTATGCTACTGGCGGGGCACTGCCAACATAGCCCACAAGTCTCCAAACTCCCTTTATGCAAAATCCCTTCGCCCTCACAGACTGAAACTCTGAATCCTCCCAGCTCTGATATCTTCTGTCCTTTTGATGTCCCCACAGCTGGTTTCTCCATCCCAGTCCCCATCTCCATCTCTGTCCCATTTCCTTCCCACACAGTGGTATCAGTCTGACCTGGGGGGCTGTTTTCCTGCAGTTGCACTGTCACCACCGCTGGGTTAAACGATGGCCTGTTGTCATTATCATCCAGTATGGTCACAGTGAGCCTAGCAGTGCTGTTCAGCTTGCCAACATCCTCTGCCACCAGTGTGAGCTCAAGGCGTGGGTTCAGGAAAGCTTCCCTGTCAATCACTCTGCCAGGTTTTACCAAAATGACACCTGGAGGATAGTAAAAGTCAGCCAGGAGAAAAACAACCACCAAGAGGCAACTTCAAGAGAGGGTGCAGACTGGACTCAGGTGTAATCCAACAACTTTCAAACACTGGAAACATCTGTGCCTTGGAACTGACAATGCTACCCAGTAGCTCTATATTTCAGACAGAGCCTATTTTGACAGGGCACCTTATAACCAGGGTGCACGTGGCTAGCTTACCTGTTCTGTTGTTGACAATGAAGAGGTCCGTTGGCATCCCCAGCAGCTGGTACCTCACCAGTGCATTGATGCCCTGATCATTGTCCAAAGCTAGAACTGGACCATTGAGCACTGTGATGGGAGTTCCTGAATCAAACAAGAAGTGTTAGCAACTGGTGGCGAGCCCTTCATGGACACCTCCTCTCTTCCCCCCCGCAGTGACTTGTGACTGATAGCAACAAATGAATGAGGCAAACAGAGTGAGGCGACATGAGACAGTGAAATAATGACTGTTGCAGCCTTGGCAGACTGACTCAAGAAGCCCGTAGGGAGAAGTCTAACACCCTGCTAAAAACAAACAAACAAAGCCATCAGACCCTTTGAACCGACCACGGTGACTTGAAAGGTGCTTCCCAGCATGCTTTGCAGCAGGGTCTTGTTTACTTGATTTGTCCCTGAACTCATCCTAATATACATGTGTGTGTGTGAGCATGTGTGGCAGGGACATGGATTGGGGCTTGTTGGAGTTTGCTAACTATTTTGGATGCATGTTAGTCTCAAAGAGTATTTTTGCAAATGCACTGATCAGCCAAGTTGTTACCAGTGTACAAGAGCCTTTAAGGAGTTTATGTTCCAAGCCAAACAAAGACACTTGTGATCTCAGAGTGGGAGTTATTTTAAGGGGAAAAAGGGGAAATATTACTAGCGACTGGGGGAGATGAACAAAGTAGTTATCTGGTATAAACTGCAGAAGCCAGACATTTTACTAGACTACCTCTAAAAGCAAACACAGTTCCAGCAGCGAGGGTTACAGAAGGCTATTCCCTACACTAATGAAACGTAAAGCTGCTCGACTTGTCCTGCTTTATGGCAGACAGAACTCACTTAGTCTGAAATAACTAGAACAAAATGCTGCCATATTTCAGCAAAACATGACAATAGACAGTTGGGCAGTTTGGTTGTACTAGGGCAATTAGCTTCAGTTCAGAATACACGGCAGGCTTTGCACCACAGTCTATGACTTCAGGACATGGAGTTCATCGGCTAGATAACAGAACAGCACATTTGCCTAATGCCACCCAGACGTATGATTTCTAAAGGGATTGTCTTGTTGTGGGACAAGCAGCTGACCAGAGTGTTACTTTGGTGGGAAAAATATCCACTTGCATAAATTGACCCTGACAAAGCCCTGGCTGGGATGATTTAGTTGGTGTTGGTCCTGCTCTGTGCAGGGGGTTGGACTAGATGACCTCCTGAGGTCTCTTCCATCCCTAATCTTCTATGATTCTTCTGTGATTCTATGACCCAGCCTTCTCTCCATGTTTATCTTCATCACCCTGTAACAACATCCTAGCCCACATTAATACCCCCTCTGGCTGATCTAAAATGTTTCACTGCTCAGTGACATTGTTGGCGTTCAGTTAACGATGTTATATAGGACAGCTCATGAAGGAGGGACTTTTTTCCCTAATGGCCATCCTCTTCATCTAGCTGGAGGTAACTGGGATGGGTTGGGAATCAAAGAAAATTCCTGCAAGTTTAGAATCATGTATTAAAGGGAGGACAAACGCACCTGCTGGAGAGTTCTCCATCACTTCTGCCTCATAAGAGCTCTGAGTGAAAAGCGGCCGGTTATCATTTTCATCTGCTATTGAAATCACCAGCAGGTCAAAATCCTAAGGGTGTATGAATAAAACAGAGAAAAGGGGACAGTGACTACGATACCCAATCCTCAACTCACTTCCTGCATCAGTGTCTGACACCTACCACCTATTCCAATTCAGCACCATGGAGAACCTAAGCCATGTGCAACCATGGAACTGCATCACCAGAACATACCATAGGATCTGTAATGCCTTTACCCAGATGCCTGGGCTTCATTCCCAATATCATATAGCAATATGAGGTCTGGGACAGCAGGGTAGGGGAATTACACATCCTATGGTATCATTCTGTAAATGCAGTTCCATAGCTGAACATGGCCAGCCCAGATTCTGCATTACTATCATACCATGCCATTTGGAATATAGGCTTTGCACCAGGGAATTTATGCTCTCGCCATGAAAGGGTTTAAACCATATACACAGAGTCTGTGGATTTAAAGAAAATATTGTCTCCCATGTCCTATTTTATTTCAGGCAGTTAAAGAGTTAATAAAGGGGAAAGCGTGACCTCCCAGCAACCTCCTACACACACTGAACTCTGCAGGCAGCAAATGGATGCCATCTGCAATCCTATGATACCACTCCATTTGGTCTGACTCCATTACTGCTGCCATACTGCAGTACTGTGTAACGTAGTCTGCAATGCAAAGACATAGCCTTGCTACCTTCAGACAGATACTCTTATGTAACAATATATTCCTCCACTTAAACAATAAGAGCAGAATTATACATTGTGCCCCTTTAAGGGAGGCTGGGAGATTGTGAGATCAATCAGGTGGAGGAATGTGCTGCTTCCAGAGATGGCAGCAGGCCACTTGCAGTTTCCACTCCTTCTTTCTAGAAAGGAGAGGGGGCTGGCTCCCCCAGAAGCCTCCACCCTAAAGATACCTTCTACAGGAGAACCTGGACACACAGGCCATACCACGTCTGTTCTGTTATAACACAACAGTGGGTCCAGTAAACCATGTTACTCAGCCACAATTGCAATACCCCCGGTATGTTACAGCACAGAATCCTGGAACTACAGAGCCACATGCTAGTATATCACCTGCACCATGTTCCAGAATGATGCCCAGGAATTCATAGCACAGAATTGCTGCATTATCTCTTCTAGTAACATAGCACCTAGTTCTCTCTGGTACTGCCATTGTGCTGTATCTCACTGTATTTCAGAAAGGCCAGGTGAAGCGAGTTGTCCCTGGGACACCATTACTGAAGTAAAGGCTGGGTAAAGGTCTATTAAGAAAATTCTATCCTGCAAGAAAAAATGTTGGCCTGGTTTTCTTACCTAGGTGGGAAATCACAGAGAAATGCGTGGGCTTGGGCCATTTGCCTCTGGAATTCAGAAGTTAATTTGGGGGAGGAGGTTGTCATATAAGTGTTTTCAGTGAATAGTCCACCCATCCCCTGATAACATAAGAAGCCTTCACCCCTGCTGCTTCAATGGAGAACCCCAGCATTGTCCATAATTACCCGCCTGGCATTGCGCGTGTTCTCAGGATTGTCCTTCACTGTGACAGTCAGTCTGTACTCAGCCACCTGCTCCCTGTCCAAGGGACGGCTTACATAGACGATGCCAGTCTGGTGAGAGAAAAGGAAGGAGAAAGATCAAATAGAGATGGGCCTCCCCATGCCAAACTGATGAGAAGAACCAGCTATGGATGAGGACCGGAGAACGCGGAGCTCTACAGGTTCAGTACGTGGGCCACATTGAGTCTCTAAGTGACTTGCCACATGGTCAGGCCACAGCAGTCAGTGGGACTCTCCGGAGGAATTCTGGCTGGCTCAGTTGAAATTCCGCAAGAGGAGTGCACACCAGAGCTGGAGCTGTGTCACCTTTTGAAAAGGCACAATGCACGCTCCCCTCCATACCAGTCCAGCTGTGCTGACCAGTGTGCACAGAGGTTTGGTATACCATGGCTTCACTATTGCTCCTCTCAGGAGCAGGAATCTACTGCCAGCAGTGGTGCTAGACAATCACACTGTCCTGCACCCTCTAGTGTGACTGGAGCAGCAGCAAGAGATGGGGAAAACTGCTCTTTGCTCTGTCTACCCCCTGTTGTGCACCCATACAAGACTAGCTGGAATCTGGCCCATTGTAAATAATGCACATGCAAAAGTGGAACTGTATGTGTGTGAATGGTAACAAGGCCAACATTTTCATGAAACACTCGACTTTTGGGTCCCAATAGAGCCTTATTCTCAGAGATACTGAACACTACCACTTGAACTGACTGAAGCTAGAATTGTGGATGCTTGTTGCCTTGGGAAATCCATGCCTTAAGACCAACAACTGGGGCATCCTGAATGATGGGCTGCTTGGAAAATTTGGCCCTAAATAGGGTTGCCAACATTGTATTTAAAAAATAACGGACTTTCTTCTTAGCACCCCAGATCCACTCCTCCTCTCGATATTATTAATCATTATTATTAATAATAAGCAGTACTCACCTGCATTCGCCAGGGGTATTTCTTGCTGCTTTTTGCAGCACTCAGCAACTCCCAATCTTTTTGTACAGAGATGAAGAAATAAGGGACTGTTGGCAATCCTAGCCCTAAATGACCATGCCAGGTTTGAATTTTCATGCAGTAAGTTTCTCTGTGGTCAGGCCGTGCCCCGACTGTGTGTGTTGTTACTGTTACCATGGTTGGTACATGCTTTCTCTCTCCCCTTTGGGCATTTCTATACTGACGTTCTTTTGGGGAATTTTTCTGCAGGGAGGGCAGGGTGTGGTCTAGAGTAGTGGTCCTCAACCAGGGGGATGTGTACCCCTAGGGGGATGTGTACCCCTGAGGGTACGCAGAGGTCTTCCAGGGGGTACATCCACTCATCCAGGTATTTGCCTAGTTTTACAACAGGCACATAAAAAGCACTAGCGAAGTCAGTACAAACGAAGGCCACGTCTACACTTACAAGCTTAGAGTGGCACAGCTATACTGACACCGGAGAGAGCTCTCCCGTCAAGATAATAAAAACAGCTCAATGAGCGGTGGTTGCTATGTCAGCTGGAGAGTGTCTCCCGCCGCTGCGCACATGAGTGCTTATACCACTCAGGGATGTGTTTTTTCACACCCCTGAGTGACAAAAGTTTTGCCGACATAAGTGCTAGTGTAGACATGGCCTTACATTTCATACAGACAATGACTTGTTTATACTGTTCTATATACTATATATATCAGTGGTTCTCAAACCGTGATTTCGTTTTAATGGGGTCACCAGAGCCAGCTTTGGACTCGCTAGGGCCCAGGGCAGAAATCCAAAGCCCGAGCCTCGCTGCACAGGACTGAAGCCGAAGTCTGAGTTCTTAAGTGAGGTGAAAATTGGGGTACGCAAGGCAAATCAGACTCCTGAAAGGGGTACAGTAATCTGGAAAGGTTGAGAATCACTGGTCTAGAGAAACAGTCAGTTCCCCATTTTGGAAGGCATTATTATGTGGTATGCCCCTTAAATATTCTTGTTATAAATAATGAAGAGATGGAGGTCTGTGTCAGAGAGTTGTCTCTCTCTCCAGCCACAGCATGTGATGACTGGCATGCAGTGCACACTATGCCTGTAATCTGTAGCTTGTTAATGTTTAAAACATGCCAGTTCTTGTGCAGTGCAAAGCAGGAAGCACCAGTTTGTTGTGCTCCAGTGCAAATTGGTGCAGATAATGTGCACAGTCCCCTGCACTGAGTGGAAGTCAGTCTCAAGCCTTTGCCCACCAACTCCCTTACTTTCAAGAGGTCAAGGTAAAAAAGAAACAGGTGTGAGTGTAACCCACACACCTTCTGGGTGTGGTGTTCTTTCACCCAAGAAAGTATGCTCCAATACTTCTGTTAGTCTATAAGGTGCCACAGGACTCTTTGTCGCTTTTTACAGATCCAGACTAACATGGCTACCCCTCTTATACTTGTCCCATCTAGTGGCACCAAGACTACTTAAAGAGCAATTAATGTGTCTGCTCTACAACCTTAGCTAACAGCCAGTTAGCTTTTAGCTCATGTGGTAGAGGCTTATGCACTAAGCTCCAGAGGCCCCAGGTTCGATCCCGACAACCGGGATCTGTTAGCGTTACATGAGCATTTCTGAAGAGAAACTAGAGCAAGTGCCATATTCGGCATGCAAATAAGTTGTTTAGCTATTCTCTCCCCTCCTAGGCCTCTCAGCTGCTACTGGGAAGGAGTACCTTCCTTGATGTATGCGTAGTGTCACTCTCAGTAATGTAGGATCTGGGTCTTTTGCATACCCTTCTTGCTAATCACTTTTGGCCTTGCACTCATACATGCAACACTCAAACCCCGTGCTGTGCAGAATCAAGCTCTGAATGAACTGCTGGTGTGTCATGTAGGTAACATGTAGGTCTGCAAGGTTTGGGTTGGTATGTGGTTCTCTAGCCAATGCATGGCAGTATCTGCATGTAGAACACATCTGCATCTCTATTCTGTATACAGTTATGTTTGCACCACTGCGTGTAGGGCATATGACACAGCATGTGGAACACCTGTCACTGTATGTAGCGAATAAAGCCCTCTGCATAGTGCATGTTTGTACCCATACACGTAGTGTGGGAAGGCCTATACACAGTCACGTGAGTTGCTACGTGTAGAAGGAATGAGACCAGGAGACTTACAGTGCCATTGATGTAAAAGACGTTTTCTGCATTGCCGGCTGTTATGTTAAAGGTCAGGAGACCATTCCGCCCACTGTCGGCATCGTGGGCAAGAATGCGGGTCACAAAGCTGGAGATGGGGGTGTTCTCGCTGAGTGTGAGATTCATCGGCAGGTTGAGGAGCTCAGGATCATTATCGTTAATGTCCAGAACGCACACTCCCACCATGACCTGAAATATGGAGAAGAGGATTCTGGGTAGCAAGGCAAACACCAACTGCATTTCAATGTCTCCTCACTCTTTGAATTCCTGAATGGACTCTCACTCTTCTTCCATATTACATTCAAGCTTTGTGCTTCCTTCCATGTAGCCTCATATGCCAGGAATTTGCTACGTGACCTGCCATGATCTCCTCCCTCACCTGCTTCAAGTCACTCCTTAACACACAAGGACAGTGAGAGAAAATGGAATACACAAATAAATAAAACAGAAATCAATCTCTAAATAAAAATCATGGAATTTACAAAGAACATGCTAACCCCACCACTCAGTCATTGCGGTAGCATATCCCCTTAGCCCTTTCACTAGTTAGATTGCAAGCTCTTTGGATCAGCGACTTTGCCTGCATACAGATGCTCCCTGACTTATGCAAACGTTCTGTTCCGGAACGCCTTGCGTAAGTTGGGAACATGTACCTGACAATTACGCAAATATACCAAACCAAAACAAAAGAAAATCTTACGGAACTTTTTCCGTAAGTGCGGATTTGCATAAGTCGGGTTTGCATAACCCGGGAATCATCTGTATTTATCTATTTTTGCCTAGTACATGGAGGGTATTCAATAAATAATGATAAATCTGCTTCTCATCCATTTCAAAGCATCCATAACTCTGCCCCACCAACATCTCTGCTCTTATCTCCTTCAAAACTCTCCCATCCCAGACTCTGTCTAAGCTTCTCTCCTGAGAGCTTCCTTCATCTCCTTCACATACTCCTGGACTGCGGCTGAGGAGCCTGGGATTTGGCCTAATGATAAATAACAGAAACAGCAGAGCACCAAAGGCTAAACCTAAATAGGAATAGAGTAATCAAGTGGTGATCCCAGCTCTATAAATGTGGCCTCCTGAGCCCCGCTTGGGACAGGACATGTCTCCTATGATGTGGGAGGAGGGGTCTCCTGCAATGCAATGACCAGACTGATGCCATAATTATGAAGCTATTGGCATGCCCCAAATCACAAGCCTCAACAACCTCTAGTTCACTAACTAGTGGGCTTCCTGTGCCCAATTTCAGTATACGCCAGCACTTTTTTAGGTGACATAGGTTCGAGTAGGAAGAACTTCTTCAAGCTCCAATTTGAGGCCTAGTGGAGGAAAAGAAAGGGGTGGTGGTTGTCACTTGACAGGAAAAGAATGGAAAAGGTGAGCGGAGGAAGGAGGGAGAGGAGAGAGGATCAGGGATTCCTTTTTGTTCTCTGTCCCCTCACTTTTCCCATTTGGTGTACAAAGCATGCTGGGAGTGAGACACGTCAGGGAGGCCCCACTATGATCCCAGCCTCATGACCTGCCAACAGGACTCACCGTGGAGCTGAGAGGAGGTATCCCCCTATCCTTGGCAGCAATGGTGAGATTATAGAATGCAATGTTCTCTCGATCTAGCTCGGCGTCCTTCCGAACTCGCAGCTCCCCCTCCACCGGAGAGATTACAAATTCTCCTATAAGAGAGAGAGGGGGAGAAAAAGGGGGTCAGGATATTTTCCAAAGGAGGTTTGCTAGCACCAAGCAGTGAGAAATGAGGCACTCACATCAGGATAAAAAGGCAAGACTTTGCATTGGCTTCTCAAGTGGGAGTGGGTAGGGCTCTGGGGCATGTAGCTCCCTTGATTGTCACCAGTGAATTTAGGCTCTGGCCATGAAAGGGTTTCAACCAGACACGTAAAGTCAAGTTGGGTCTGTGGAATTAAAGAAAATATTGCCTCCCTTGTCTTATTTTATTTTAGCCAACTAAAGTGTTAATAAAGGGGAGAGGGTCACTTCCCAGCAACCTCCTATCCACACTGAGCTCTGCAGGCAGCCAGCAGACACCATACTCTTTCCCCAAATGGTCACCTTGGGCAGTGGTTACTGCTGTGACTCTCCCCAAACAGTGAACCTGATCGTGGGAGTGGCTGGGCACTCGGATGTGCTAGGTACCCCCATCCAGGACTTGTGAATATACTGGGGTGAGCAAGAGGTGTAAATACCAGTCTGCTGAATCTTTCATGAATCAAAGCCATTTCTGTGACAATGGCTTAGTTATTGTGTTCTTATGTATAGGACATTTCCAAAGAGATTTGGAGTGGCACAATCATCACCTCTCAGGGCAAACGTACTGTACCCAGGTTATTTAGGAGACTCTGAAATGTGGGCCAGCTGGCACTTGGGCTGTCCTTCCTTCCAGAAACCTGACTTAAGTAACCATGAAAATGGTGGTGTAAATCTATTCCCGGATGTTTGTTAGTACATATCGCTGCACACACAGTCTGCCTTGATTAGGAGTCTGTTCTGAGCAACGGCCCAGAACTGGGATTCCAGGGGTCCTGTAGTTCTGGTTTGAGGTGTATTGGCAGAACTGTGTATATCTGTGGGAAGCCTGCACAAAGGCAGCATGCAACAGGCCTGGCTGGAGCCAGGGCTAACAGACTCATTTTCCATAAGATTTTTGAAATTCAGTCCCTATAATGACAAATCAGAAACTCTCCTGTCCTTCTTTAACACCCTAGGGGCTGAATGACAAATGAGCCCAAAGTGAAATGTTTCTTTCCTCCTTAGATGTGGGGGTATATGATGCTGGTGCTAGAGACCAGGGCCGCCCAGACGGGGGGGGGGGGGAGGCAATTTGCCCCAGGCCCCGGGCCCCACAGGGGGCCCCACGAGAATTTTTCGGGGCCCCTGGAGCGGGGTCCTTCACTCGCTCCGGGGCCCCCGGAAAACTCTCGTGGGGCCCGGGCCCCCGGAGCTTCTTCCGCTCCGGGTCTTCGGCGGCAATTCGGCGGTGGGGGGTCCTTCCGCTCTGGGACCCGCCGCCGAAGTGCCCTGAAGACCCATGGCGGGGGGTCCTTCTGCCCCGGACCCGCCGCCGAAGTGCCGGGTCTTCGGCGGCAATTCAGCGGTGGGGGCCCCCTGCTGCCGAAGACCCCAGGCCCCCTGAATCCTCTGGGTGGCCCTGCTAGAGACTGAGCGTTGGGGATCTCAGATTGTTGCTCTGCAAGGCACAGCCAGAACTCCTGCATGAGCCCCAGCAGCACAGCGACTCTCAGATGACTAGAACTGCATGTTGTACTGATGTGGTGAATAGATCCTGCTGTGTGTGTGTAGTTCAAAGTGTGGTCTTTTTTTTTCTTTTAAAACAGCTTCCATGCTCCTCTGGGATTTCCCCAAAGCCCCTCCCTAGCTGGTGCCCTTCTTTTTGTTCCCTGGATTAAACCCAAGCCCGAGTCCCCGATGAATAGGCAATAACAGGTTGAAATGGTTCCTCACAGAGGGGATGCTTCTTGTAACAGGATTTCCTGATGTAGAAACTCCAATTTCTCAGAGAAACAAGTTGAGGACATAGTTTTTGAAATGCTTCCTGAGCTTTCCTAAACCACTGCAGCCTTTTCCACTCTCTCCCCAGGTCTCTGAAAGGTTTGTGTTTGAAAAAAAAAAGTATATTTTGAATAAAATTGCTAGTGTGGGGCTCTCTCTTTCCAGGGCAATGGGGTCATCTGAACAAGGAGGGGAAAGAAATCATGGATGCTTTTGCCTATTCCACTTGGTCTGGTCTGGATCTCTAGGAAAAGACATTCTTCTTTACACCCTCCCTCTGCCTGCACCTGTCCACACAAAGCTGTGATCTGGACTTTCAGCCTGACCCCCTTTATTCAATGATCAGATTGTACAGCTGGACTTTCTATTGGTCTTATACATGGAGTTGGACCTGTATCCGAGCATATAGGTGCACGTTCAGTGGACAAGAGAGAGTGTATGTGCAGAGAGGTGTTTGTTAGCAAATAGCTGTGTATACACAGGGAGCTGTGTGAGTGGACACAGGGATATACGCACATGGGCGTGTGCACCAAGAAGTGTGTATATGCATTTCATTTACTTACAGGCATTTCTACAGCACTTAAGACTGCAGTAGCTGAGCACTTCACACACAATAATAATGTCCCCCTCACAACACCCCTGGGAAGTAGAGAAATGTTATTCATTTATATACTGAGGCAAGGACACTTGAAGTGACCTGCCTAAGGAAGTCTGAAGCAGAGCCAGGAATAGAATCCAGACAGTTTCTGAGTACCAGTCCTGCCCCTTACCCACAAGACCATCCTTCCTCCTCAACCTATACTTACCTGTTTGTGCATATGTGGGCAAGAGGTAGTGCACAGGCATGTGTGTTTGATGGGTGTGGGAGCAATCCAAAGGAATCCTAGATATTAGCTTCTGCTTCTCCTCTCCATCCCAACTCACCAAGAGGGTCCCCTCCTATGATGCTGTACTCCACTTGTCCACTAGGCCCGGAGTCCCCATCATGGGCCAGGAAAGTCCACACCCTTGGGCCAGGCTGACCTTCTGTGATGTCAAAGGGTCCCTCATAGGCTCTTGGAAAAGTAGGCTGGTTGTCATTGATATCATTCAGGTTCACCAACACCTGCAGTTAAGACAAGAATGTATACAGTAACGGAGAAACCATGGAGAACAGTGGAAGCAGAGCCCACCTTTTTTCCTCAGTCCAAGCCTGTGGTATCTAATATCCTGGTTAGAGGGTGTGAAGCAGGCACCATGACAGAGGAGTCAGGGAACATTCTTTCTCAGATTGTTTTCTTAGACTAAAATGGTGGCACCTCCTTTGTCATCTCACTTTATTAAAGGTCTCTGTATGTTTGTTTAAAACATTCCAGGGTGTCTAGGTCGTATTCAGTCTGAAGCATAAGCAAAATGCTTCCGGATTTGCTGTTTTCAGAACATACTGACCAAGGAGACAGCAAATTATCTTCCTCTTTCTGGTTTACTGAATTCTCCAAAGTTCAGTAGAGTCACTAAGTTTAAAATTAACATGCTGGTTTGACCCTGAGCATGCTGGTCATATTATGGCTGTGTTCTTAGCCAAATTAAATATAATATGAGGAAAACAAAGTTTGTATGGGCAGGCAAAGAATCTGCGGAGCCCACAGATTTGTGATGTCCCTGAAGCTTTTGCTGTTTAGCAAAGTCCAAGTAAATCACTGCCCTGCTGTCTGATTGGCTCTGCAGAACAGCACCAGCTCCTTCTGACCACTGACATGTTATTCTGGTACTTTAAAAACAGACACCACCACTCCATTCTAAATGTTGGAGCAAATTAAAGCAAAAATCAGATGATTTACACGTTTTCTGCAGCACATACAGATACAAAGCTGGACAAACTGACTACCTGAGTTATGTTGAAAAATGGATGGGCAATGTGGAATCCTAGGCCTTACAGACAGACAGTAACAATCTCAAAAACTCCTCTGACCACAGCAATCATCAGCTTGATGTGGAAGACCAGGTCCCCATATGAGTTTGCATGTTGCTGTCTTTTTAGTAGTCCGTTGCTTTACTTCTCCTTTATGTATCATACACTCAAGAGTTGTTTCTAGCATTGTGCAAACGTTAAAACCTCTGGAGTTTGGGTGCTTATCCAAAACAAACTGAAAGACATGGCTACTTTGCTGAAGCGTATCTCACTATGTGAATCTCTTGGTGCTATGTTTTTCTTTTTCCTGACTAGATGAGTTATTTTTATTATTCTTATTTACTAATATTACAGCAGTGTCTGTGGGCCTCAGCCAAGATCAGCCCCCATTGTGCTAAGTGGTATAGCAAGAGGGAGTTTCTGCCATGAAGAGCTTACAGACAAGACTTGCAAAGGATTGCAGAAAGGAAGTATTATTAGCCCTGTTTGAATTTTTTTTTTTTTTAAACACAGATGGCCAACGCACAGAGAGATTAAGTGGCTTATCTATGATCACACAGGGAGCCTGTAGGCAGGGCTGGTAGTTGAGCCCAGATTTCCCTAGTCTCTGCCCAGTGCCTTCACCACAAGCCTGCCCTTCTTCTTACAATCAGGTTTCTCATGCGAAAGTTCAAGGTAACAAATTTGAGATTCACTTTCTACAAATATTTGGCAAAGAATACACTTAAAATTCACTGTTTGCACAAACCTTCTTGCCAGTAAATTATTCACCAGAATATTCACAGAAAATGAACACTACGGGCGAGGGAACACAGCTGAAGACAAGAGATTTGCAAACTGGAGGTGAATATTTATACGAAGTTGTTCACAGTAGATACTCAGCCCTTGTTAGATACAAAGCCTAACAATGTTCTAGCACGTTAAAACAGTATTAGGGAAATGAAAGTCTGGGACTGGATGGCTGGGTTTTCCCATTGTTATTATTTATTATTGTGATTTATTACTTCTATTGTGGTAGCACTTAGGAGCCATAGTCATGGATCAGGACTGTGCTAGGCACTGTACAAAGACAAAGCAAAAAGATGGCCTCTGCCCCAAACAGCTTATAATTTAACTACATATTGAAATATAAACAAACAGCTATTCCAATTGCACATGGTAAAAACAGCGATGAGGCCAGTTTAAGAATTTGGTTGAAGGTCGGGGGAGATGTGATATCATTCTGGACACAGAGAGATGTTGCCATTTGACTTCTTTGTTTTAAGTTGCAAAAGAAAGTTGGATGGACTATTCCAGTGGTTCTCAAACTATGGGGCAGGTCTCCCAAGGGAGGAGTGGGAATGTGTAAAGGGAGGCATGAGCTCTGTGCTTTAAAAAACAATTTTTTTTTAAAAAGAACTCTGGCTGTCAGCCCCAGGTGACTGGGGATCGTGCAGAAGGGCTGTGCATATCTGGGAGGCGGGGATCAAGGGGACAGCTGGAGCCCCACCCAGGGCCGGCTCCAGGGACCAGCGCACCAAGCAGGTGCTTGGGGCGGCCAACGGAAAGGGGCGGCACGTCCGGCTCTTCGGCGGCAATTCGGTGGCAGGTCCCTCAGTCCCTCCCGGAGGGAAGGACCAGCCGCCGAATTGCCGCCAAAGAATAAAGCAGCGGCGGTAAAGCTGCTGCTGAAGTGCCGCTGATCGTGGCTTTTTTTTTTTCTTTCCTCGCCGTTTGGGGCAGCAAAAACACTGGAGCCGGCCTTGGCCCCACCACCCAAGCTTGGGCTTTCCGCTCCCCTCCCAACACCCTTCACCTGGAGGTGGCGGGGCTCCAGCTGTCAGCCCTCGGGTGGCAGCAGCAGTGTAGAAGTAAGGGTGGTAATGGGGCACTAAGTCGGCTGTGAAAAGCGATATTGACGAATATCAATTTTCACATCACCACCCTTACTTCTGTGTTGCTGCTGGTGCAGCGCTGCTTTCAGAGCTGGGTGGCAGCATATGTACTTGTGGGGGCGGAGTGTAAACGACTACAGACACAAAGAAGGGGGGCACAAACAAATAAGTTTGAGAACCACTGATCTATTCAATTCCAGTAAAGAAACAGTCTCACCATAAGTTGCCCCTTTATACGCTCACCTTGACAACCAAGTCCAATTCTGGTCAATAAGGATATAGCACAAATGGAAATGATCCAGAGAAAGGCAACAAGCAATTGGAGGCCTGCACAGACTTTCACATGGTGAGATTAGAAGGAATGGGAATGGTAGGTTTAGAAAGGAGATGAATAAAAAGGTGACTTGATAGAGGTACGTAAAGTAACAGATGATGTAGAAAAGCTCAGCCAGGCTCTGTTATTTCTCCTCCCCCAATACAAGAAAAAGGGGACACCCAAAGAAAAGAAATTTAAAAAGGATCAAAGGAAACAGTTTTTTTCCTAAACACAATAACACACAAATGATCAGGTTAATCAGACATGTAAAAACACACTTCCTTTCATCAAGGAAACACAGCAGCTGTTTAACAGGACACAACAATCCTGCACAACAGCTTAGATCAGGAAGTGATGGAGAATGAAGCTGTTAGTTGAAAAGTCAGGGGGAATTTTGATGGATATAACCAGGGGCTACAAAGTAATACGGGTGGGGGATAATATTAGAAAATGTGGGGTGCTCTGATGACGGGTCAGAAATGGCTCATGTCTCAGCACATTTATTCAGTGTGAATCTGCTGCTCCCTTTGGGGGTGGGGGGGGATCATCACAATGAACTCGCCCCCTTCCTGTTCACTTGCATATTTTGCAACAACATTGTGGATAATAGCGTGCAGCTGCCACACATTGTTGAGCAAGGACTACTAGACAAAATGACCTAATCACCCCAGATGTGTAGAACTATTTGCGTTCCATAGAAGGGGGATATGAAACTTCTCAAAGGGGCACTACTGCACAGAATGTTGCAAGCCCCACCCCTCCAGCTTCCCACAACACCCCTCTCTCTAATGGTCTAGAGTAATTGTGGAACAGTGCTCCCATAGCAGCTACATACCGTTGTAGTGGTTGTGAGACGGCGTGATGGGATTGGACACTGGTCTGTGGCAGTGACAACCAGGGTGTAGCGTCCATGGCTGATCTCATAATCCAGCTCCTTCACAGTGCAGATCTGCCCCTGAAAAGACGCACAAGAGTGGTGGGTTGTCTAGTGTGAGGGAAACTAACCAAACAAACGGGAGAAATAGGGTAACAGCATGAAGAGATGAAGTTTTACTAACTGTGGTGCTGTTTATGTGAAAGGTGCCCACGATATTTCCCTCTGCGATGGCGTATGCAACTGTGCCGTTGGGCCCTTCATCACGATCCAGTGCCTTGATGGTAATGAGGGTGGCGTTGAGGGTGGCCGGGCCCTCATCCAGTGTGACTTCATACTGCTGTTGCTGGAACACTGGAGCATTATCATTCTCATCCAGGATAGTGACACACACTGTGGTAGTGGCCTGTGGGCAAAGAACTAACGCAGTTAGCGTCATGTGCTAAAAGAAATGTACAAGTCCTGGCTGCAAATCAATGATCTGGCTAGAGTGGGGTTGGTGGTGCAATGATCGCAGGATGGAGAATTCTTCTAGAGATAATAATAGTACATGTGAATTATTGCCAACAAAAAACGATGCTTTTCATATCTGTCGCACTTTTCATCTGAGGATCTCAAACCACCTTACAAACAATAGATAAGCATTTAACAAATCAGTAAACTGAGGCCCACAGAGGCTAAGTGCCTGTTGTCGCACAGACCTTGCCTAGTTTTGTTTCTTCAACTGTTTTACTATTGTTGGTAGCAACACTGGGAGTTGTACTGGAGACTCGTTGCTGTCTAACCCTGCTCAGAACAGGCCTACAGGACACTGTGGTTAAAAAGGAGGCACTGTTCTGTACCAGAGCTTCTATTGTTGTTACCAGTGATGGCAGCAACAATAGATAGAAAAAAGAAGTCTAATGTTGGCACTGCCAGAGTGAATCAGGGGAAGAGCTGGAAATAGGATGATGGATTTCCAGTCACATGATCTAACCGCTAAGCCACACTCGTCCACTGTTTAAGCAGAGTGTTCTTAGGACTCTTCCAACTTTTAATAACAGTGCCCAAGTGTCTGGAAATTTTTATTGCACAGTCTTTGTGGTCAGCGAATCACTGTAAGTTCTTCCAGTCATATCTCAATGGTAGATGATAACTGAAGTGCACAAGGACTGTCAGGATAAGAACTGTAAATCCATCAAAGTCTTCTTAATTATGCCCTTTCCTCTTTTAACAGGAGAAACATTTGACAAATGGCAAATGCACCGTAAGTCACACAGAGATGAGTTTCTCTTATCCCAGTGGCTGGTGATAGACAAGAACATTTCTCAGGTGGGACACTTGGCAGGGTGGCTGACTTTCCCCCTATGTCTCAATGGAATGCTCCTGTCCTCACCGGCCCAGTCTCTGAGCAAGAGAAACATTTTTACTCTGTCTTGTCACCTGCCACAGGAAATTTCACTCTGTAAGAAAGGCATGAAAGCGGAATGTGCCAATCTCACCCTGGCACAGGTCGATGATAGGGTGGGCGCAGTGACATTAGCAGCTGTGCATGTGACACAGGAAAGAGTTAGGGTAAATTAAAACAGGACAGTTGTGGGTCCCTCTGACCAGATTTTAGTTGCAAAAAACACTCGACTTTGTGCTAAATCTCTCCCTAATCAGAAGCCTCTTGTCCCTCAGGGAATAGTTTTCACAACAGCTCTGTAAAAATGTTGCAACAAAACCTCAAACCACACAATAGTCAGGTGGTTTCCTCTTTCCATTACAGACTCAAAATACGGGGCGAGTTGGAGAGTTTCTCTACAGGGTCGTACACTTCATTGGTTATGCACACTGAGCTGGCAGGCAGCGGGAGGGGCAGGAACACAGTCTCTACCCAATAACCTGTTGCAGTTTTACAGGACACTGCCACTAAACCTACATTTTATTGTTAAGATATCTCAACCACTCCTCCTCTTCTCTTTGTTCTTTCATCAGGTTCATAAACAACTTCCCCTTGACAGTGCCTGTCTGGTGCTGCAGGCAGAGGAGCTCTGTGACTAAGGGCTTGTCTACACTTACCGGAGGATTAATGCTGCGGCGATCGATGCATTGGCGGTCCATTTAGCAGGTCTAGTGAAGACCCGCTAAATTGACCGCTAATCGCTCTCCCTTCGACTCCTGTACTCCACCTGACCGAGAAGAGTAAGGGGAGTCGACCAGAGAGCATCTCCCGTCGATGTCGCGTAGTGTGGACCCCGCGGTAAATAGATCTAAGCTATATCGATTTGAGTTACGCTATTCACGTAACTCAAATTGCGTAGCTTAGATTGACTTTCCCCTGTAGTGTAGACAAGGCCTCAGCCAGTCATTACTTTCTTCCTCCAGTGACCCTAATGCTACACAAACACTAACCTTAACCCCCAACCCTAATGCCTGCCCTGGTCACCTCTCCTCTTGACAGTGCCCATTCGGTGCTGTAGCCAGATAGGCACTGTTTAGATTAACCTAACCCGTTTTGACCAGGAATAGGTAAATGATATTGCCTGAGACAGCCATTGTGTGGAGGAAGTCACAGTGCAAATCTCCAGCCAATATTGCTTCTGATCAGAAGCAGCCCCTGCTATTCCAATCCTGACCCGCTACATATCCCCAACTCTCTCAAAGCACCTCAGTCCTGACCTGCACTGTGATTTGCTGACTCATTTCAACCAAATGGGATCGAAGTATGCAAAGCAACTGGAAGGAGTGAGAGACAAGTAGCTCTGATGCCATAGTGTTCCTCTGCCTGGAGCCACAAATGACACTGTGTGGAAAACAGACTTTTCTGCTCTTCCGGTTTTCTGACTTGTCACCAAAATCAAAGGGATTCTTCCCACTGATGCCTAGAGCATTCCCTGGCATTTTAGAGTTGACTCATTCCTGGTCTTCTAAAGTTACTGCATTACAGACAGACAGACAGACAAAGGGAGAAATGCCAAGGAACTAAGTGTTAAGCTCCACTTTGCTTGGCCAATTAGCTTCGCTAACCTTGTTTGATCCTTGGGCCCAGTTTCTAGGTAACTCCAGCTGATTAGTTTAGTCACAATTTTGAGATGAAACAAGTGGAATTCATCAATTTTGGCTATATTTTACTTTGAGATTTTGAGCTTGTTTGAACCTGCAATTCAAAATGAAACTCAGACAACAGATGGGGAAGTTGCAAACTTAAGTGGATCAAAATCAAATGTTTTCTTGACACACCGTGAAGCAAAAGCAGTGAGTGCAAAACTTTCGCTCAGACTGGGAACAAGGTGAAGGCCCTTTTTACTCTACAAAAATGGAATGGTAACTGGGTCAGGGGGAAAACAGCAGGGCCCCTCAGAGAGATCACTTTATCTTACTCCAAATACTTAAACAGAAAGAGGACATTAGGTTTAAAAAAAAAAAAGAAGTGAAAATGTGACTTGCGTATGCAATGATGTGCAAAGAAGGCAGTTGCCCCAATCTCCACCTTGTAGGATGACGTGGGAACTGAAGCCACAGCCTGTAATAATATAGCTTTTATCTGATGGATAAGTCAAGATGTGGAATACAAAAATTCTAATAAAAGATAAGGATTTAGGATGCTCTGTCCTTTGAAGCAGAGATTTGCTCTGCCTGCGTAAGGCTCTTCACAAGGGCACCTCATGAACAGTCTAAAGAAAAAACAAACAAACAAAATTCCAAACATACCAACCAAGCCAGCAGATCTGGATCCCAGGCGGAGCTGGGAGGATGGTGCTTCCTGTTATGAGTACTTTTCTAGCACTGGGGGATGTGATATAGAAGTAGTTCTTTGAGGGGAGAATTGGGTTATAAAGTGCTGCGCACTGGCATGCAGTGATTGTGCAGCTACTGTTTTCAGACAGCTAAAGAGAAACATTACAGAACACTTGGAGTGGGAAGTGGGAGAAAAGAAATTGAGCCCCCCTGAACCTCACAACATCTACAGTATATACAATCAAAACTTAAGTGATTTACAGCGAAGGGGGGATACTGTATGTGGCTGGACAACTGAGAGATTTTTAAATGCAAATACTACACATAGTGGGACATGTGTTCTTGACACTACTGTTACAAGTAGTGAGGTTGGAGGAGGAGGAAGGGGAGGTTGATTAGTCAAGGTTCATTTGCTGTTGCGTATATTTTCCCATTCCTGCTTGCCATCTGAAACTATGCACGAGTTAGGCCCATTCTCAGTAGGGTACAAGATTTCTCTCCAGGCAAAACACAAGGGACAGGATTCATTATATGCCTCCCCACTAGCATCTTGGCACAGTTTCATTCCAAATGCATTTAGAAGCTTGCCTGGCATGGGGGAGGGTCTCTCCTTTACCACTCACCAGTTCACCATGTCACACAGCCCAGTCATATCTCCTAAACTGAGCAGGGTGACACCTGCATTATAACATCACCCACAATGGCCACTATGGGCCTGCCTTTGGAATAGTGCCATATGATGCATTACAGTGCAATGAGACAACATCAGTATTGCAATGCCGCACTCATAGAGTCTTTGCCCAATGTCTCCTGCCAGCACCTCCATTGACTTTCATAGTCCAGCTCTCCTGACCCACATTTCAAATTACTCTTTCCTTTTTCTGCCTTCTATCATCCTTTCTTCATGTGTTCTGAGATGCTCTTTCCAAAGAAGGCAAACTATTTTCTCTCATCCTCTGAAGGTTGGTTCTGTTGGGATCTGTACTGAGGTGGAATGGCCTCATTCCAGCGCAAAGCAGGCTAACTCACCCTGTTGGGCTCAGCTAAACTTACCTCTTCCTCCTCACAGGAAGTGCAGGGGTGTAGCAGGGTGATCACCCGCTCCTGCCCTGAAGGGCTTGAAATCAGCCCTGGGAGAGGGCTGAGGCTGCGAAAGGGCTGCTGGTAGGAAAAGCAGCAAGCCTCGGCTGATTGGGAACCAGCCACAGATGCGGCCATGCCCCAATCAGGGCCCAGCTGGCCCATATAAGAGGGCAATGGGCCAGGAGCACAGAGACACTTTCTCTCTAGCCTTTTGAGAGGGATGGACCTGGCTGCTGAGCAGGGTACCTAGACTGGAGCAGGGCTGGAGAAGGCCAGAGGAGCTGGGGAGCGCCAGCCTGGAAAACCCCCAGGCTGCAGGCCTTGCTAAAGGCCGAGAAGGTACTGGGGTTACAGAGGGGCAGCCCAAGGGTAGGCAGAGGCAGCAGGTCCAAACCCCCCTTGCCAGTGATGAGTGGCACTTACACTGCAGTCTGCCCTAGGGAACGGGGGCTAGGTGATGACTGGCAGTGGCCATAGACTGAGGCGAGGTGGGGATAGAGGGTGGGAGACCCAGATCTGTGAGCATACGGCCAAGGGGCAGCACTCCGGCCTGAAAGGGGCACCGGGGTCCAGGAGGGACTTGGGCCCAGCGGCAAGCGGGACACTGGCCTGCAGAGGGTGCTCCGGAGGCTGGAAACGCTAATTCCCTGGACGACCAGCAGGAGGTGCCGCAGGGGTGAGTCCCGCCGTTACAAGGGGGCAGTGCAGGAAGTATAAGAGCAGGGCCCTGCAGCTCCATTGGAGCCAGAACAGGTAAAGAGCCAGACGTCCTTCCAAGGGAGCTGAACCACCAGTGGAGCCCATGACTGGCTGCGGCGGGTGATGACTCCCCTGAGCCAGCCTGGAAGGAAGACCAGCTGCTGCCCCAGAAGACAGAGAGACTCAGAGAGGAAGTGGAGAATGAACGACATGGTGCAAAGACGAGGAGCCAGGCCCCCACGGCTGCAAAGCAGTCCCACCAGACAATGGTAGGAAGGATCCCAGGGAAACGAGGCAATGACTCAGCTGTGTGGGTGGAAGGCAGTGACCCCACGCTTCCCTGTCTACCCTGTGATGGGATCACCCATCACCTCTAGGGCCCTGGGCTGGGACCTGGTGGAGCAGGGTGGGCCTGGGTCTCCCACCCCTTGCCCCACACTTGGGGCTGAATGAGCACTAACCCCTAGACCCTTAGGCCTGAGCCATTGACTGCTGTTTGCTTAGCCCTTTCCCAGAAGGCCTTGGCCACTGACTGCTTATTTATGTAGCCCTCAGTTCCCCTCCCAGTCTGATGGAGATGGAGAAGCTGATAAAGTGGCTCTCCAAGAGCTAGCGACAGCAACAGGCAGTCCAGCTCCAGCAGCAACAGCAGCTCCTCCAACAGCTGGGCAACCAACAGTAACAGCTGATTCGGGAATTGGGGGCCCAGCATCAGGGCCGGCTCCAGGCACCAGTGAAGGAAGCAGGTGCCTGGGGCGGCCAATAGAAAGGGGCAGCACTCCGTCTGTTGTTGGGGCGGCACATCCGGGTCTGCGGCGGCAATTCGGCGGCGGGTCCTTCAGTCCCTCGCTTCCTCTTTGCTGGCACTTCGGCGGCAACTCAATCGCTCCGCTTCAGACTTCGGCAGCAACTCAATCTGTCCGTTTCAGACTTCGGCGGCAATTCGGCGGCGGGTCCTTCACTCCCTCTCTTCCTCTTTGGCGGCAGCTCAATCGGGTTTTTCTTTTTTTTTTCTTCGCTGCTTGGGGCCGCAAAAAAGCTGGAGCCGGCCCTGCCCAGCATCGAGATCAACAGCAGCAATGCCTGCAATAAATCGCTGCCATGCTGCCGGCCCCTGTGACACCAGGCCCCATGGGAGGGGCGATCCCGGCAGCCCTTCCTGCTCTTCTGTGCCTGACAATGACCCAGAGGCCTTTCTGGTCACATTTGAGTGGGTTGCCTCAGTGGCACAGTGGCTCCCTGAACAGTGGGCCAGTCTCCTAGCACCATATTTGACAGGCAACTGAAAAGCACGATCCTCGCCACCTTTGACATTACATCCAATACATTCTGGCAACATTTCTGGGGAGAGACATACCCACTGGGGGCCAGACTGCACATGGTCACGCAGCAGCTGAAGGACACCTGTTGGTGGTGGCTCTAGCCCAAGCAGTACACCAGGGTCGAGGTCACCAAACGGGTGGTCCTGGAGCAATTAATCACATCCTAGCGCCACAAGGAAGGGCATTGGTCCTCTGTCTTCAGCTGGAGACCCTGAGCAAAGCGGTCATCTTAATGGAAAACTATGTGGCCACCGAAAGCCCAGTCTGCCCTTGCTATCAGAACCCAACCCACAGACTTTCCAGCCAAAAGAGGAACAACCCCCAAATCAAGGAACTTCCCAAGCTGTTGGCCGAGATTGAGTGAGAGTCATACCAACAGGATCCTAGGTATTGGCGGCGGTCACCTGGAGAGTCAAGGAGGGCCACAGGGTCCACTGACCTAGTGAGGGAAACCCAGATGCCTGGAAGCCCGACCTTCTCGACAAGTCCCAGAGACCGGCTTAAGTGGTCAGAAATGGGCCGATGTTTCACCTGCAGCCGCCACGGCCATCTCTGCCGAGAGTGCCCCATGATGGACTGTGACTTCGGGCAAGTCTGGACCAGGGAGGCTCATGCTTGGAAACAGCCCTCCAGCAAACTGACGAGCCCTGTGGAAATTGACGGGATACGGGTCCCCATGCTCGTGGACTTGGGCTGCAGAGACTCGTCCGACAAGACCTCATCACCACCCCAAATCTGCAGTGGGAAGTCATCTCCTTAAATGTGTCCGTGGGGACATGAAGCTGTACCCCAGTGTCGGGGCCACCATGAGAGTGAATGGTGAGACCAGAACCATGACAGTTGGTCTGGCCTCGAGACTGGCCTACCCGGTCATCCTCGTCTGGGGCTGGACAGGATTTATGAAGATTCTATGCACTGAGAACCTCGAGCCAGGCAAACTGAAGCCCACATTCAAGTGGGACCTCCTCAAGGAAAAAGGGGAGACATCCAGTAATCCAGACACTGACATCGGGGGAGCCTGGGATGGTAAGCTTGATAGCCCTGACAAGAAGGCAGGCCCTGTTCACCAGCATGGGGAGCATCCACCAAACTCGAGCGCTGACTTTGGCTGAGATCAGTGAGAAGACCCTGTTCTGAGGAGTTGGGAGTATGAGCAACTGGCCAGCATAAACGGGAGGGTCACGGAGCCCCAATGAGCAATGCAGTACCCTTAGATTGAGCTAAAAGGGGACTGTCTATACCAAGCGGACCACAACCCGCAGATGCAAGAGGCCCAGACCCAGCTGGTAGTCCCCTGATGCCACAGGCAAACTGTCATGAGGCTCGCCCATAATGTCCCCACTGCTGGGCATTTGGGCCACAAAAGGAAGTTGGCCCAAATTTTGGCCTGTTTTTTTTGGCCAGGAATCCATTAGGAAGTCAAAGACTTTTGCAGCTCCTGCCCAGAGTGCCAGCTTGTCACTCCACAGGGAGCACCGAAGGCTCTGCTTCTCCCACTACCCATGGTGGGGGTTCCCTTTGAGAGGCTCACCATGGAGGTGGAGGGAATCCTTGAGAGGAGCATGGCCAGTTTCAGGTACATTCTGATGATCCTGGATTATGCTACCTGCTTCCCTGAAGCAAGCCCACTCTGTAATACCACAGCCCGGACCATTGCTGTGGAGATACTCAAGGTCTTTGCTTGAGTTGGCCTTCCTTGAGAAATCTTGACAGACCAGGGGATGAACTTCACATGAAAGCTGCTTAAACAAGTCTGCAACCTGTTGGGCATTGAGATGATTTGGATGTCTGTTTATCACCCTCAGATGGACAGCTTAGTTGAACGTTCAACTGAACCCTCAAGGGCATGCTTTGGAGATTCTCCCCAAGAGAGCTCCACTACAGTGACCAGCTCATCCCCACTCTGCTACTCGCAATCCAGGGAGTTCCCCAATTGTTAACTAAGCGCTCTTCATTTGAGCTGCTTTATGGGAGGCAGCCATGGGGAATCCTGAACCTGGCGGGTGAGAACTGGGAGCAGGCACCGTCTCTGTCGCAAGGTCTCCTGCACTATATCCTCTGTGGGACTGACTTGAGAAGGTGGGGGCCTTAGCATGCAAGAATCTCCACAATGCACAGAAGTCACGGGAGCAGGCTTACAACCAGGAAGCTTGGGGAAAGGGCCTTTGAGCCTGGAGATAGGGCTCTCCTGTTGCTCCTCTCTGAAAACTCAAAACTGCTTGCCCTGAGAGCAGGGGCCCTACAATGTTATCCTCCGAGTGGGGCCTGTTAACTACGAAATCTGGCAGCCGGACAAGAGAAAGAAACTACAGATGTATCATTTGAAACCCTGATGTGATTGAGAGGGGTTGCTGATTGCCCAGTATAGCCCTGAGCCAGAGTTGGGCCCAAGGGCTCCAGTCCTGACAGACTTTGAGGAACCCCAAATTGGTGACACCCTGATTCCCAAACAAAGGAAGCAAGTCAGGAGTCTATTAAAAGCATTCCCCAAGACCTTTATGGCCTGGCCAGGACAAACCACTCTTGTGCAGCATGTGATCCTGAGAACCCCGGGGGAGATCGTCTGAGAGAACACTCAGCCCCTGCCGTGGTGAATGTGAGAGATGGTGGAGAAAGAGGTCTGAGCAATGGTAGAACTGAGGGTGATTGAGGAGTCCCAGAGTGAGTGGCGTAGCTCCAGTGTTCTGGTCCCTCAGGTTCTGTAGAGACTTTAGGAGGGTGAATGCCATATCAAAGTTCGATGCATACCCGATGCCCCAAGTCAATGAATTGCTTGACTGGCTCAGCAAATCTTGCTAGACCTTCACAAAAGGGTACTGGCACATTCCGCTGGATCCAGCCTCCAAGGAGAAGACAGCCTTTGCCACCCCAGTGAGACTATACCAATTTACCAGGATGCCCTTCTGGCTCCATGGGGCTCCCTCCACCGTCCAGCAGTTTATGGACCATATCTTATGGCCCCATGGCACTTATGCCGCCATCTACTTGGACAACGTGGTCATGTATAGCAGTAACTGGGAGGACCATCTCAACAAGTGGCGGCCATCCTTCAAGCCTTACGCACAGCTGGACTCATGGTGAATCCCAGCAAATGCAAACTAGGCTGGGAGGAGACCACCTATCTAGGATACATTCTGGAGCGTGGTCAAGACCACCCCTCGTGGGTAAAGTCCAGGCCCTTCAGACCTATCCGCTGCTGCAACGAAAAAAGTTCCTGGAGCTGGCGAGCTATTACTGCCGCTTTGTCCCCAACTTCTCATTGATCCTAGCCCCCTTGACAGAACTTCTGAAGGACAGCCCTGACGAGTTCGCTGGACACAAGACCGTGCTCAAGCCTTCCAGGCACTTAAAGACCTCCTGTGACAACCCATGCTGTTCAGCACTGACTTCTCTCAAGAGTTCGTCCTTCAAACCAATGCCTAAGAAGTGTCTCTGGGAGCAGTCCTCTCCTGAGAAGGGGAGAATAGCACCCCATGATTTACATCAGTTGGAAGCTGTTTCCACACAAGTGCAACCACTCCGTGATTGAAAAGGAGGCCCTCACTGTCAAGTGGGCCGCAGAAGCCCTGCAATAGAGCCCCCTTTCCTCTAGTGACTGATCACTGCATGCTGCAAAGGAGACCAAACCATGGTTAATGAGGTGACATCTGATCCTCTTACCATATGCTTTCTCAGTTCAACACTGAGCCAGTAAAGGCACACAAACATGATTTCTTTTCCCGGTAGGGGGAAAGTGAATCTCAGTTCCTCGGGGATGGACTTAAGGGTGTGTGTGTGAGATGAGGTGGAATGGCCTCACTCTCGCACAGAGGGGGCTAACTCACCCTGTTGGCCTCAGCTAAACCCTTGCAGGAAGCATGGGGGCAGGGCCGGAAGTATAAGAGCAGGGCCCTGCAGTTCTGTTGGAGCCAGACGTCCTTCTCAGGGAGCCGAACCGCCAGCACAGCCCATGACCGGCTGTGGCGGGTGATGATTCCCCGGAGCCAGCTGCTGCCCCAGGAGACAGAGAGACCCAGAGAGGAAGTGGAGAATGAACTGCTTGGTGCAGAGATAAGGAACAAGGTCCCTGATGCTGCGGAACAGGGCCACCAAATGACAGTAAGAAGTAACCCAGGGAAACGAGGCATTGACTCAGCTGTGGTGCTTGGAGACAAGGCAGGGACCCCACGCTTCCGCACCAACCCTGTGATGGGATAACCTGTCACTTCCAGGGCCCTGGGGTGGGACTCAGTGGAGCAGTGTGGTCCTGGGTCTCCCTACCTCTGGCCCCCCACTCGGAGCTGGATGAGCACTAACCCTAGGCCTATAGGCCTGAGCCATTGACTGCTTGAATACTCAACCCTTAAGCCCGAAGGACTGATCCACTGACT
The DNA here is from genome assembly GCF_028017835.1 of Emys orbicularis. Taxonomy (NCBI): domain Eukaryota; kingdom Metazoa; phylum Chordata; order Testudines; family Emydidae; genus Emys; species Emys orbicularis. The sequence continues at coordinate 43,847,571 of NC_088689.1, read as the reverse complement.
GTCTGCTCTGCATGTCCCCATCTCTCCCCTGTCCAGGGGGCCTGAGCTACCACTTGCTCATGACTCAGCTGCAAGCCCGGGTGCCCGAAAGACCAACTCGGCATGAGTACCCATTCTCCGCAGCTGCCAAAGGGGGCCGTCCCTACCCCCGAGACACAGGACCCTTACAGGATCCAATAGTATCTCCTGAAGGGAAAAAAAAACATGATTACGCTAGGAAAGGGTCACTTACCAGGCAAAATGGACTCTGGATTCTGATCCTGAATGAGCCCCTCACACAATTTGTGCTTCAATCAACTCAGCTAGAAATTGGGTTCTTTAAAAAAGTACAAACTTCACTGAAACCTGGATAGTGCATCTGAGTTGTACTTTCTTGTGAGGAAAAGCATATTTTGAAGTGTCTAACTAGCTACCTCCAAATGTAACAAATCAGCCTCCTGCTACCCTAATCCACTTATTTTAAAACCAGTAACATATAAATGGAAAACAGAATGAAGTGCTGCATTTCACAGTTGTGTGTGTGCATGTGGCCACCTAATCTCTCAGTGCATGTGTTTTGTGTGCCATGGAAGTAGACAAGCTGAATTTAGCAGTCCTGCCCAGTCACAGTCCCCTGTTGATTTCAGGAAACCTGCAGGGATTGGACCATTGTGCTGAGCAGCACAAAGTTTCTTTTCTTCCTCTGACCTCCTGGGGGTGCTCTCAGCTCCTCTCTCAAATTACAGTATGCATTATCTCAGTGAAATTTCCTGTGTATGCAACTCTCTTGCTCCTTCTGTCTCAGGGTTGCTCCGAGTGCGCGTGTAAGATACAGGACAGAAAAATCCTGGAGAAGGGCTAGCTCCAATTTCAGTGAGTAAAGATGGATGTTTACCACAGTCATGCAATGAACGGCGTGTGGAAGGGCTGGGTGCTGCTCATCGCTCTCTACCTGGCTTTCTACCAAGGTAAAGTCAGATTGGTTTTCCTCTCCCCAAAAAGGAGAGGAAAGGAAAACCTAATTTTCTATCCACTTTCTGTATCCACCCTCTTTTTGTTTGCTCAGAAGTCAGAGGAATTCCAGCGTAGGTAGATATGTGTTATTTACTTTCTCACCTTCCTCCCTGTGTTAAGGTTCAAGGGAGATTTCTGGAAGGGGCTCTCTTCTGGGGATGGCTAAAGAGTGCTGTTTATGTGGGGGTAAGAAGGGGAGCTGTTGTGTTTGTTAAATTCTGCTCCCTGCAATTATTGTCCTCCCTTTTCCTTCACTTTGAACTAATTTGTGTGTCAGAACAAAGCCAAATGATAAACAAAACAACAGTGCTGGTCCCATAAAGGGATATCGAGAATGTGCAGAGATGAAGAGCTAGATTATTTTCTATTTGCTGCTTAACCCCAGCTCTTTTGGAGGTGTAAGCACAGCACATTTGCCCTGGGTTCTAGGTGAATAGAGTCTTTCATTATTAACAGAGTGGCAGATAGAGGCAGTTTGTTTGAGTTCAAAGAAGACCATCTTTGTAGTCTATAGAGATGCTCATCTTTGCTGTCATTACTGCGCATGTGTTTGTGTGTACACATTAGGAAGCTGTCACTTCTGCCTGCTTCTCTGGGCATACAGGACACCAACCAGAGTAGACTTTGCATTGATCTATTAACTGGGTGCTTCCCAGTTTTCAGAAACTGAGCTGTCGAGAGATCACTGTCGGGCTCTGAAGTTTTCCCTACTCCAATAGTCTTGAGTATTTCCAAATAAGTTGGATACCAGCCAAGCTGCCAGCCTTCAGCTGCTGCTTTGGTGCCCTCAGCTGGCCTCGAATCAGGGTCACTTATCTCATGCGTGATGTCTCACGGCCTTCGCTGAACACAGAGAAGAGTTTTGTAATTGGGGCTTCTGATGTCTGCAAGTAAAAGTTGCTCAGTGAAAATTAAAGACAGAACAGGTTAACAAATAAAGGGCTACAAGCTGAAAGTGGGGTTCTATAATGATGCCTGAAACTGCAGGGAAATGATTGTGTGGGACATGATGCTCTGAGCCTAACACACGCTCCCTGCTCTGTTGCTGCCAATGTGACCTAAGGAAAAATCCACCCTGACTCCAAATCTGGCAATCAGCTTAATGCTGGGCAGCCACAAATGTTTGTTTCATATAAAGAAGAAAAAAACCTCATGTTCTCCCCCACACACACCTCATCTCCCATTTCCTGGTTACTGACTGGCAGATTTACTGATGGCTGTGGTGTGTGAAAGGAGAAATCTGCCACAAAATAGGTCTTTTTAGTCAGACAATAATTGCTAAGAACTCCTATGATTTGGGGGGGATAAATAACTGTTATCATCGTTGTTTCTGCATGCCACACACCAGAGCCCCCTTGCATCCCTCTCATTTCCCTCTGTAAACTCTCTGTGCCTTCCTCCCATGCCCCTCTATTTCAAGGGCTCTCTGCACTGCCACCCCTTCTCTTATGCTAGAGACTCTGTGTGACCCCCAATTCTCCTCTCCCTGCCATACCAGGGTCCCCAATTTTCCTCCCTGTGCCAGGAACTCTGTGTGTATTCTCCCCCCCCCCCACTCCTATTTCTTTTCTTTCTGTCTGGGAGATAAGTCATTCAGAGAGTCAACATTTTAAAACTGTATTGAAAAGAAGGGCAGAGCTGAGATGGGGTACATTTATGCTGGGAGGTGTAAAAAGCTTCCATCAGCTGGTTCTTTGATCTACAGCAGGGATCAGCAACCTTTGGCATGCGGCCCTCCAGGGTAAGCACCCTGGCGGGCTGGGCCGGTTTGTTTACCTGCCGCATCCGCAGGTTCGGCCGATCGTGGCATTGAGGTGAGTGCAAGACTTCGCTTTGCTCAGCCAAAAATGTCAAAATCCAGAAACTTCATGCAGCTGGCTGGAAATTGATCAGATACTGGCACACATCAGTAAATGCAAGATCAGGCCATAGAGCTGCCATGCTTTTTAGCTCAAAACTATGCCAGTCAGACCAGTGGAGTGCTGGGATGTGGATGAGAGTGTAACACAGACCATGCAGGAGACTGGAATTCAGGAGTAGAGCTGGCAGGTGTCAGAAAGGGCAGGAACACAATCTCTAGCCTTGAGCCTATAACAATTATACATAAGCCCCTTCGTTTTCAGTTTAAACTGATTTTTACCAATAAAATGCCAGGTTTGGTAAACGAAGGGCCCTAATTATACAGCATACTTCCACTAAACCTAATATTTGATTGTTAGGTTGTCTAAGCCACAGCTCTTCCTCTCTACCTTGTTTTATCAATCTCAATGCTACTGCTCAGGCTCCTCTGCCTGCAGCACCTTGTTGTTTCATATTAACAACAAGGTGCTGCGGGCAGAGGAGCATGAGCAGTAGCATTGTGAAATCAGAGGTAACTCAGCCAGTCATCACTGATTCCCTCCAGAAACCTTAACCCCAACGTTAAACCCTAATCCTGCTGCCTTCATGGTCATCTCCCCCCTTGATGGTGCCCATTTGGTGCTACATAGGGTTGCCAACTTTCTAATTGCACAAAACTGAACACCTTTGCCCCTCCTGTCCTGCCCCTTCCCTGAGGCCCCGCCCCCTCCCTCCAGCCCCCCTCCCTCCATCGCTTGCTCGCCCCCCCCCTCACTTTCACTGGGCTGGGGCAGGGGGCTGTGGTGTGGGAGGGCGTGAGGGCTCCAGCTGGGGTTGCGGGCTCCAGAGTAGGGCCAGAAATTAGGGGTTCAGGGTTCAGGAGGGGGCTCCAGGCTGGGGCAAGGGGTTGAGGTGTGGGAGGAGGTGCAGGCTCCGGCTGGGAGTGTAGGCTCTGGGGTGGGCTGGGGATGATGGGTTTGTGGTGCAGGAGGGGGCTCCGGGCTGGGGCCGAGGGGTTTAGAGTCTGGGAGGGGGCTCCGGGTAGAGGCAGGGGGTTGGGGTGCAGGAGGGGGTGCAGGGTGTGGGAGGGAGTTTGTGTACGAGAGGGGGTTCCGACCTGGGGCAGGGGGTTCAGGGGGCAGGGTCTGGGATGGAGTTAGGGTGCGGGAGGGGGTTCCAACCTGGGGCAGGGAGTTCAGGGTGCGGGCTCTGGCCGGGCGGCGCTTACCTCAGGTGACTCCTGGTTGGTGGCATAGCAGGGCTAAGGCAGCTTCCCTGCGTGGTATGCGCTGCCTGTGGCCCACCCCTGCAGCTCCCATCAGCGGTGGTTCCTGGCCAATGGGAGCTGCGGAGCTGGCGCTGGGGGCAGCACGCGGAGCATCCCTGATCGCCCCTGCGCCTAGTGTCTGGACATGCCGGCTGCTTCCGGGGAGCTGTGCAGAGCCGGGGCAGGCAGGGAGCCTGCCTTAGCCCTGCTGTGCTGGCAACTGGACTTTAAACGGCCCAGTCAGCAGTGTTGACTGGAGCAGCCAGGGTCGCTTTTCGATCAGGCGTTCCGGTCAAAAACTGGATGCCCGGCAACCCTAGTGCTGCAGGCAGAGGAATCTCTATAGATGAAATAAAACCGTTTTGACTGGGCAAAGATAAAAGAATTCACCGGAGCCAGCCAGGAATGGTGCGGAAATCTCCAGCCTCACTCCTACTCAGCCAATATTGCTCCTGATTTGAAGCAGCCGAATAGACTCATAGACTCATAGACTCATAGACTTTAAGGTCAGAAGGGACCAATATGGTCATCTAGTCTGACCTCCCGCATGATGCAGGCCACAAAAGCTGACTCACCCACAACAGAATCTTCCAGCCTGCGACCCCTGCCCTATGCTGCGGAGGAAGGCGAAAAACCTCCAGGGCCTCTGCCAATCTACCCTGGAGGAAAATTCCTTCCCGACCCCAAATATGGCGATCAGCAGAACCCCGAGCATACAGGCAAGATTCTACAGCCGGACTCTCATTTTACCCGCGATGGCCCGTTAATGCCTATTTGACTAAAATCACATTATCCCATCAAACCATTCCCTCGATAAACTTATCAAGCCTAATCTTGAAGCCAGAGAGGTCCTTTGCCCCCACCGTTTCCCTCGGAAGGCTGTTCCAAAATTTTACCCCTCTGACGGTCAGAAACCTTCGTCTAATTTCAAGCCTAAACTTCCCCACGGCCAGTTTATATCCATTCGTTCTCGTATCCACATTACTACTAAGCTGAAATAATTCCTCTCCCTCCTTGGTATTAATCCCTTTGATATATTTAAAGAGAGCAATCATATCCCCCCTCAGCCTTCTTTTGGTTAGGCTAAACAAACCGAGCTCCTCGAGTCTCCTTTCATAGGAAAGGTTTTCCATTCCTCGGATCATCCTAGTGGCCCTTCTCTGTACCCGTTCCAGTTTGAGTTCATCCTTTTTAAACATAGGAGACCAGAACTGCACACAGTACTCCAAATGAGGTCTCACCAGCGCCTTGTATAACGGAAGCAGCACCTCCCTGTCCCTACTAGAAATACCTCGCCTAACGCATCCCAAGATCGCATTAGCTTTTTTCACAGCCACGTCACATTGCCGACTCATAGTCATCTTGCGATCAACCAGGACTCCGAGGTCCTTCTCCTCCTCCGTCACTTCCAACCTATGCGTCCCTAACTTATAACTAAAATTCTTGTTAGTCATCCCTAAATGCATCACCTTACACTTCCCACTATTGAATCTCATCCTATTATTGTTACTCCAATTTACAAGGTCATCCAAGTCTCCCTGCAAAATATCCCGATCCTTCTCCGAATTGGCAATACCTCCCAACTTTGTGTCATCCGCAAACTTTATCAGCCCACTCCTACATTCGGTTCCGAGGTCAGTAACGAATAGATTAAATAAAATCGGACCCAAAACCGAACCTTGAGGAACCCCACTGGTGACCTCCCTCCAACCCGACAGTTCCCCTTTCAGTACTACCCGCTGCAGTCTCCCCTTTAACCAGTTCTTTATCCACCTCTGGATTTTCATATCGATCCCCATCTTTTCTAATTTAACCAGTAATTCCTCGTGCGGCACAGTATCAAACGCTTTACTAAAATCTAGGTAAATTAGATCCACCGCATTTCCTTTATCTAGAAGGTCTGTTACTTTCTCAAAAAAGGAGATCAAGTTGGTTTGGCACGATCTTCCTTTCGTAAACCCATGTTGTAATTTGTCCCAATTGCCATTCACCTCAAGGTCCTTAACTACTTTTTCCTTCAAGATTTTTTCCAAGACCTTGCATACTACAGAAGTTAAACTAACAGGCCTGTAGTTACCCGGGTCACTTTTTATCCCCTTCTTGAAAATAGGAACCACATTAGCTATTTTCCAGTCCATCGGTACCTCCCCCGAGTTTACAGATTTATTAAAAATTATCGCCAAGGGGCTTGCAATTTCTCGCGCCAGCTCCTTCAATATTCTAGGATGAAGATCATCCGGTCCACCCGATTTAGTCCCATTTAGCTGGTCAAGTTTGGCTTCCACCTCTGATACTTTAATGTCAATTGCCCCTCCTTTATTCCCCTCTGTCCCGCTCCCTCTATTCCTAAGCCCTTCATTAGCCTTGTTAAACACCGATGCAAAATATTCATTTAGATATTGTGCCATGCTTAGATTGTCCTTAATCTCCACTCCATCTGCAAGCTTCAGTGGCCCCACTTCCTCTTTCTTTGTTTTCTTCCTATTTATATGGCTATAAAACCTCTTACTATTGGATTTAATTCCCCTCGCGAGGTCCAACTCTACACGGCTTTTGGCCTTTCTCACCGCATCCCTACATGCTCTGACCTCAATAAGGTAGGTTTCTTTGCCGATCTCTCCTCTCTTCCATTCTTTGTACGCTTTCTGTTTTTTCTTAATCGCCCCTTTGAGACGCCCGCTCATCCAGCTGGGTCTAATTCCCCTGCCTACTGACCGTTTCCCCTTTCTCGGGATACAGGCCTCGGACAGCTCGTGCAACTTCAGCTTGAAATAATCCCAGGCCTCATCTGCCTTTAGCTCTCTAAGTATGTTAGCCCAATCCACTTCCCTAAGTAGTTGCCTTAATTTATTAAAGTTGGCCTTTTTGAAATCGTAAACCTTAGTCACAGTCATAGTTTTATTTCTGTTAACCCTTCCATTTAGTTTAAACCAAATTAGCTCATGGTCACTCGAGCCAAGGTTGTCCCCTACAACCATTTCCTCAACGAGGTCCTCACTACTCACCAGCACCAAATCTAAAATGGCATCCCCCCTCGTCGGTTCAGCTACTACTTGATGAAGGAATTCATCTGCTAGCACGTCTAGAAACATCTGAGCCCTATTATTGTTACTAGCATTTGTTCCCCAATCTATGTCTGGGAAGTTAAAGTCCCCCATGATCACACAGCTCTTATTAGTTTTTACTTCCTTAAAAACATTAAATAGTTCTCTGTCCGCATCCAGGCTAGATCCCGGCGGTCTATAGCACACCCCAAGCAGTATCTCAGGGGAGGCTCTAGTAGTTCTTTTACCCAGTGTAATTGTTGCCCAGACAGACTCTGTCTTATCCATTCCATCACTTATTATTTCTTTACATTTTAGCTCATTATTGACATACAATGCCACACCCCCACCTTTACCTTTTTTCCGGTCATTCCTAAACAGCACATACCCTTCGATACCTGTACTCCAGTCATGACTACCATTCCACCACGTTTCGGTTATTCCTACGATATCAGGTTTCATTTCTTGGACCAGGAGCTCCAATTCCTCCATTTTGTTACCTAGGCTTCTCGCATTGGTGTATAAACATCTTACCATATGCTGTCTATCCATTCTCCCATTAGTTATGCACTTTGGTACGGACCCAGTAGTGTCCATCTGCCCCCTCCTTCTTATGTCCAATTCCCTACCCCTACCTATATCTGTGCTTTTCTCCTCGCCCTCTTTTTCAGTGTTGGAATCTGGCGTGGAGATCAACTGGACATCTCCCAACCGTCTCCCCCAAGTTCCTAGTTTAAAGCCCTTTTGATGAGATGAGCCAGCCTCCCTCCCAGAAGTCTATTTCCTTCCCTACTCAGGTGAAGTCCATCCCGCGAGAACAGCTGTCTGTCCCCGAAAGCCTCCCAGTGGCCATACATCCCAAAGCCCTCCTTATAGCACCACTCCCTTAGCCAGCTATTTATCCTCACAATCCTGTCTGCCCTTTGCTGTCCTTCTCTAGGAACAGGCAGAATCCCACTGAAGATAATCTGAGCCTCGACTTCCTTAAGCGTCTTCCCCAGCCTGGCATAATCTCCCTTGATTCTCTCTAGCGAGAACCTAGCCGTGTCATTCGTTCCTACATGAAGGACGATCAAGGGGTTCTTACCCGCTCCTTTTAGGATCCTTTTCAACCGCAGGTCCACATCCCGTATCTTAGCGCCCGGCAGACAGCACACCCTTCTGTTTTCCGGGTCCGCCCTGGTCACAGGCCTGTCTAACCTCCTCAGTAAGGAGTCCCCAATCACATAAACCTGCCTTTGCCTGGGGGCAGCGCAATCTACCAATCTATCCCCTGTTCCCTGCGGCCGTAACTCCTGTCTGTCTCTATTTTCCCTTATAGTCCCCCTATTGCCATCCTGAATCCTCCCGGGGCCAAGTGTTGATGCTACTTCCATCAACTCTTCCCCCCTGTGTATTGGACTAGCTGCCCTTCTTTTCTTCCTCTGCCTCCCACCATCAGGTACCACCTGCTGCGTCCCCTCCTCGTTAGCCAAACACCCAAACCTGTTCCTGAGTTCTATTTCCCCCTCACTAGCCCTCCTTTTCCTTGGCCTGCTTCTCACGGTCACATGCTTCCACTGCTCTTGTTCTCCCCCCGACATTCCCCCCTCACAGACCATAGCCCCCGCTTCCACCTGCACCCCCGAGCATGCCCCTTCAGCCACCCCTTGCCTTTGCTCCATTAGCTGCTCAAACCCCCTTCTAAACTCTACCAGGGTCTCTACCTGCATCTCCAACCCCCGAACCTTTTCCTCTAACAGGGCAAGTAGGCGGCATTTCATACAGACATACCTCTGATCAGGTGCACCTGCTAGGACTATATACATACCGCAGCTGCTACATGCTTTCATCTGCATTGTGTCCCCTGCTGCCTGGCTCATGGCTGCTGTGGTCTCTGCCTGCAGCCTCTGAGGGAACAGAGCACACCTGCCTCCCCTTCCACCTCCCCCTGTAAACTCCCACTTAAACTCCCCTGTTAGCAGCCCTGTTGGCCGGCTCCTGGGGGCCGCTGCTCGAATACTAGTTCAGTCTTCAGGCCCTGCACTCTCCAACACTTATGTCAAAGCACTTCAGTCCTGGCCTGCAGTTTCATTTGCTGACTCATTTCAACCAATGGGATTGAAGCATGCAAAGAACCTGGAAGGAGTGCTTAATGACAGACTGAGTTACCACTGAGGTCACAATGCAGCACCAAATGGGCACTGTGTGGAAATCAGACTTTTCCCATGTTCCACTTTCCTCATTGTCACCAAAAATCAATGGGATTCTCCCCCACTGACACCTAGAATGTTCCCTGACATTTTGGAATTAATTGGACTTTGCCTTTAAAAGTTATCTCATTACAGGCAGACAAGTGCCACTGAGTTGAGTGTTAGACCTCACTTTGCTCAGCCAATAAACTGAGCAGTCTGTACAGTGCCCAGCAAGCTAGGGACCTGTTTCTGATTGGGGGCTCTGGGTGTTAATATAGCACCAGTAATAATGTTACCCTGGTGAAAGAGGGACGGTTGCCTGCCCTTGTGGAAATTGCCAGTTGCACCTTCCTCTGGACACCTTTACGTGGATATTTAAGTAATCAAACAAAGAAAGATTTTCAAAGCTCAACAGAAATTAAAACTAGTCCTTGATTCCAACATAACACTTCTTACCTGTACCTCTAAGGCAGAGGTTCTCAACCTAATTACCATTGCGGGCTGCATATGTGTTATGTGGGCCACATCCATACAATATATATAATATCTGTATGGTCCTGAGGATGTCACATGGGCCGCAGCTGTGTGCTGATTGGGCCCCAGGTTGAGAACCACTGCTCTAAGGTAACTTTTCTGCTGTTCACACTCTGGGCATGGCCTTTCAGAGCAGACATCCTGTCTTGGGCTCAGGTTCTTGGGAGGCCCCTGCAAACACTGTTCTTTCAAAGGTGTGTCGTGCCAACAGTCAGGCCTCCTGCAATCCAGTATTAGTATCACCCTGCCAGGCATTCTGCACAGAACAGATTAGTGGAAGGGCAGGTTGCAGAGCATTGGTTAGGACAGGAATGGACCTGGAGTGTCCACCGCTCTGTGGGTGATAGGGGGAACAGAAGAGACTACCCAGCTGATGGTACCCTGTGCTACTAAAGGGGGTGAAGACAGCACTACACAAGGGGCAAAGAGTGGAAGGGACTCCAGGGTAGTGAAGCTCTGCTTATAGTGTCTTGTGTAGATTAAAATGCACTTTACTGTGGGCCTGATCCAAAGCTCACTAAAATCAAGGGAAGTCTTTGTAATGTCTTCAGTGGGTTTTGGATTAGGCTCTAAGTGAGGGATTCACTTTTTTTAGCCATCGAGGACATTGGAGCTAAACATCAGGTCGCGTTTAAAGTAATATGCTAATTCAAGTTTATTATTATTTGTCTTCGGTAGCGCTCATGATGGGCTGGATGCTTTTCAGACAGATGAGAAGAGACAGTCCCTGTCCTGAAGGGTTGCCAGTCTAAGGGCTTGTTTATAGAGCCCTGCAAATCTGCAGATATCTGCGGATCATATTTGCAGATCGCATGTGGATGCAAATTTTGTATCTGTGCAGGGCTTTACTTGTTTATACAAACAGTCCACAGCAAGCTCAACTGTAAATCTACCCTGACCCAGCCTGCCACACAGTAAGTGAGTGCCCTTGTGGACTCTGCTGCTGCTCACTAAAACTTCCATAGTGCACTTTATTCGACTCGTGTTTCAAAGTGGGATAGATTAAAGCGCACGACAGAACTTCTAGTGTGTGGCAGCAGGATTCCCAAAGGCAGTCAGTGCACGGTATGCTAGAAAAGGCAGATTTACACGCCAGTTTGCTGTGCCTTAATTTCATACAGACAAGCCATAAGAACAGACAGAGCTCAGAGGAAGGGCCAAGAAAGCCAGGGATGTAACCGTATGCGCCGGGTGTCCCTAAACCTCCAACTGCCAGAAGCTGGGACTGGACGACAAGGGACGGATCACTTGAAATTGGCCTGTTCTGTTCCTTCTCTCTGAAGCATCTAGCACTGGCCACTGTCAGAGACAATACTAGCTCAGTGGACCATTGGTCTGACCCAGCCTGGCCGTTCTTATGTTCTAATGGCAAAGGGATCTCTGTCTAGAGCCAGGCAAATAACATATTTTTTTTGTTTTTTTGGCAATTTAAAAATGTCCAAAAAATTTCAGGGTGGACAGAAAATGAAATGAATGGAAAAGTTTTAAAAATGTAATTCAGATGAAATGAAACATTTTGTTTCAGTTTAGCGCATTTTTAAATATTTGACATTTAAAAAAATAAAATTACTGGAAATTTTGAAAGAAAAGCTAGTTTCAAACCAAAAAATTAAAAAAGGTTTGTTTCAAAAATTTCAAAACAAGACATTTAGATTTTTGGGGATTTTTTTAGATGAATAATTTGGTAAAGCCAATATGAATTCACAGAACATTTTTGTGTAACTGAATCTGCACTTTTTGCTGAAAAAATAGGGTTGGTCACAAAATTTTGCCCATCTCTTTTTCTGTCACACAAAGTCAATTAGATTCCATCTAGAGCTCATGCAATTTTCTTTGTGAAACCCCAAAAGAAGTAACACTCATGATTTCTAAATATATCAGACACTTGAACATCAGGTCACGTTTGCTATTGCTCATTAACCTTTCAGCAAGCCACGCCTGGGCAGCATTGTGAGCGAAGGTAACACTTCAGGTGGAAACAATGAGAAAGTTAGCGGTTTCACATGTAGTTTCAGCAGAGTTTCACTTTGAATTTTTTCTTGGAACCTGAAACAAAGCAAAACTAAAAGACGAGGCCACCAGAGAGACAGCCCATGGAAAATTCTATGCTAGGTCACAGAGCATCTTTGTGTATTTGGTGTATTTCCATTGACAAATTTACACAGGATTCTAAGTTTTGGTTGCAGGGTTTCTTCTGAAAGTGGATTGATGCAGTGAAGGAATGGATGGGTAAGGTTCTACAGGAGTGCTAAGTGAGGTTCTGTGGCTTGCAATATGCAGGAGGTCAGACTAGGTGATCATGTTGGCCCCTTCCAGTCTTAAAGCCTATGAATCAATAGACATATTAAAAGAATAGATCTACAGTGACTGTCTGCACTGTGAAAATGACTAATAGTTGACAATGGTTCCTCCCTGGCCCTTCCAAGCAATTTTGAAAACAGTTTAGCTGCTAGTGTAGATGGGTCAAACCTATCAACACAATCTCACTTGCTGTAATGATTTGGTCCAATCTACACTGGCAGCTGATCTGTATTCAACACAATTGAGAGGAGGCCAGGAGAGGCACTGTCAATACAAGATGCTTTTCCCAATGTAGATGTATTCTAATAGAAGTATGAACTCCCCACATTTATCTCACTGGGGTGAAAACTCTGAAGCCCAGTGATAACAAATTAAGTCTTGCAACATTCATGAAAATGTACAGCCTGAGTACAAAATCTACCTGCCTACCCTTACTGTCATGATCAGGAGGCGCATAATAGTTTTCCCTCCCCCACTAACAGCAGAGAGAGAGCACCCCTCCTCTCCCTGGCTAAGCAAAGCACTCCTTCCTCACAGTTCCCCCTCCTCCTTGGCTGGTGGGCTAAAGGATCTCCATCCTCTTGTTAAAATCTACTTCAACCACTGGTCATGGAGAAGATAATGAAAAAACTGATGATGTTTTACTCAATTGTTACAAAAATAAATAAATAAAATATTGTATTTACCCGCTCTGGGAAAGTGAGTGAGCAGAATGTTGCTATGCTGATGCTGGCAGAGAAGGGAATAGCAAAAAACAAGGGGGATTGAAAAGGGAAGAGCTTTGGAAGATCTCTCAGAGGGCACAGAAATTCTCAGAGAAATGAGGGGGAGGAGCTTTCATTTGTTTAAACAAAATTCTAGATGAAATAAAATTAATTTTATTTTAAGAAATTCAACAGTGATACAAAGTTAATTAAGTGACCTTAGGGTTTTCCTTTGCATTTTGCTTATTGTCTTAAAAACATCTTGCAAATTTAGAACTGAATGGTGAGGAGAAATCATGCCTTCCTTGATGTCCCCAGGATGCTTGCATCATTCTCTGTTGCACTGGCTCACCACAGATTGCAGGAACACGGAACTAGATTACACAACCAATGGCACAAAGCTGTGTGTTGGTTGGTCTGAGGCAAAACTATTCGGACCGAAATGCTGGAGGTGAGGTGGGATGCACTGAGACACTCGTCTCTTCCAACTGTAGTCCAGATGCTCCTGAATACCACCAACCAGCTACCAGAGACTCCAGCAGCCTCACTGTATTCTCAGGGCTAGATAGGCTCAATGTATGACCTGCACCCCTCCCTATGAGAACAAGGGCTACTGTGAGTTCTAGGCAGCAGCTCTGTCAGCTGTGCAGAAGGAACCCCACATTACTGTCTAAGCTAGCAGGATATTTCTCTCAGCTAGACACCACTTGCATACTACTCTACAAGCTGTTTTTTCCAGATTTGTATTGGGCTACTATGGTGCTAGTTATCTGCTAAGAGAAGGGCTTCCTGCGAGCGGACAGAAGCAAAGGTCATTTTGTGCCCTTACTTCTAAAACTAGGTCTGAGTAGGGGTTAGTGAAAGCCACAGATCCGCCCCTGCTATATTTGTGTCAGATCTACCACCTGCACTGATTCCAGTGGGAAAGTCCTGATTAGGATGGGGCAGCACAACACTATCAGCTAGGCCTTCTGCGCCATCAAAACCTCCTGAAATCACTGTGAGGCCAATGCCATGTCAAGATGTCACAACATGATTTGATACCACATGATATTTTGATTAAGAAAAATTAGAACAATATAAAATTAACATGGCACACATTAGATAGATTAAAAACTGGCTAACTGATAGATCTCAAAATGTAATTGCAAACAGAGAATTCTCATCGACCAGGTGTGTTTCCAGAGGGGTTTGCAGGATTGATTCTTGACCCTACACTATTTAATATTTTTATCAATGACCTGGAAGAAAACATAAAACCATCACTGATAAAGTTTGCAGATGACACAAAAATTGGGAGAGTGGTAAATAATGAAAAGGATAGGTCACTGACCCAGAGCAATCTGGATCACTTGGTAAACTGGGCGCAAGCCAACAATGTGTGTTTTAATATGACTAAATGTAAATGTATACATCTAGTAACAAAGAATGCAGGCCATACTTACAGGATAGGGATTCTATCCTGGGAAGCAGTGACTCTGAAAATGATTTGTGTGGGGGATAATCAGATGAACAAGAGATCCCAGTTTTATTTTGTGCCCCAAACAACTAATGCAATCCTTGGATTCACAAACAGGGGAATCTCGAGTAGGGGTAGAGAGGTTATTTTATCTCTAAATTTGACACTGGTGCAACTGCTGTGGGAATACTGTGTCCAGTTCTGGTGCCCACAGTTAAAGGACAATGTTGATAAACTGGAGAGGGTTCAAAGAAGAGCCACAAGAATGATTAAATGATTAGAAGACATGCCTCATAGTGATGGACTCAAAGAGCTCAATCTATTTAGTTTAACAAAGAGAAGGTTAAGGGGTAACTTGATTACAGACTATAAGAATCTACATGTGGAATACTATTTAATAATGGGCTCTTCAGTCGAGCAGAAAAAGATATAACAAGATCCAATGGCTGGAAGTTGAAGCTAGACAAATTCAGATTGGAAATAAGGCATACATTTTTAATGGTGAGAGTAATTAACTTTTGAAACAATTTACCAAGGGTTATGGTGGATTCTCCATCACTGACAATTTTTAAATCAAAATTGGATGTTTTTCTAAAATATATGTTCTAGGAATTATTTTGGAGAAGTTAAATGGCCTGTGTTATACAGGAGGTCAGACTAGATGATTACAATAGTCTTTTCTGGCCTTGGAATCTATGAATCTATGTCAAGACAATTTAGTTCAGAAGGAGGATTTTTGATAAGTGGTAGGCCACCAAGGTGGGACTAGTTTCTATTTGTAGATTTTTCTATTCATTCAGTCAACAAGAACGGATTGAAAAACAGTAAAATGATTTATCCAAAAAAAAATGTTGAAATTTCCAAATTATTTCCATGTTATAAAATTAAAAATGGACCAATTTTCCATTTTGTGAAAATTGTCCATGATTTTATTTTACTGACATTTTAATCAAAATCTTTACAGAATGCTTTGTTTACTAAAAACTGTGTTTTCTCAGTGAAAACTGGGGTTTTGGTAAACAAAAACATTTTAAAATTATTTTAATTAAAAAAATTGATTTAAAACATTGAGAAAATGGAATATTTTATAACACTGATAAACTTTTTTGTGAAAAATTAATTTTAGAAAAGACAATTTTCAATAAAAAACCTTTTTGCATGAAAAAATTTGAGCAATGGCTCCTTTGGTGCCTTTTCATTGTCTAATCTGTTCAGTGTGATGGATATAACTGTGGATGTATATATACTTTCAGGTGCTAGGCTGCGTCCTTTCTGTTTGCATGGGGCCTTTAACTCCAAATGAGGGGGGCAGGCAGGAGAAAAGTCAGGGCAATGAGATGGATGGAGGCAAGCAGGAATTGTTCCACCAGTCACTTAGGATTGTTTGAAATATTAAGGTACCAAATATACACGTATAGAGGGCTATAATAGAGACAAGGGGAGAGTGATTGGATGTTTGAATATACATGAACCTTTGATGCCATATGGAAGAGAGAAGCATGATAAAAGACTGTTTATCTGTACAGTGTGGATGACATTTGTTAATCAGTTGAACTGTAAAGGGAATTATCCTCATTAACGAGGCCATGCATCATTTTGGGGAGAGAACACCAATTACAATAGAGTTTCCTAAAGACTACGCCTTGTGCTACTGGTACAGGAAGAATGCAAAGAGTACCAGTGCTACCAGCTGCCATTTTCCCCTCCCCCAGTCTTATCACACAATCCATTAGATAGCTTTAAAGAACTCCCCTTTGAGCTTAGAAAACAGAAGGAAAATACATAAAGCCAAACACTGTGGGTGGCGGGTGAACCCCCCCTTAGGAGAGGCTAGCCCCACGGCCCCACTCTTTCTGCATGAGGCCCCACCCTCCGCGGCAGGAGCCCTGAGCCCCCTCGCCACCCCACCCCACCCCTGCCACCAGAGGACCCCTGGGCTGGCCCCAGTCCCGGGCCAGCCAGCCAACCCCAGCTGCACCAGCCAGCTGGCCCAAGCAGCCCCAGCCCCAGCCCTAGGCTGGCCGGCCAGAGCAGCAGCCCTAGCCCCTGGGAGCCTGAGCAGCTCCAGCCCAGCGACCTGTGGCTCTGCCTTCCCTGGCCTATTATACCCACCACCCCATGGCAAACACTTCACATATATGGTAACCTCTGCCCCGCATGACGGCTGGCATAGGATCTCTTACCAAATATGTGGGTTGTGTTTATTTTCCACTGTAAATGGGTTCCATGAAATCCTGTGGGTGAAGCAAGAGCTGTTTTAAGATGCAGAGTAGGCAAACATATGTACTTTCTTTTCAGTATTTAAAAATATACAAACCAAAAAACCCACACACACACACTACGTGGACTTCCCTAGCTCTCCTCATAGACAAGTGTCACAAAGTGGTTAGGCAGATCCTAGCATTGCAGTGACTGTGTAGGCAAAAACAGCAACTTAAACATGCTCAACAATAGCTCAGACCTAGCCTTGGACATTATAACTTTTCTTATTCAGTAAGGGAGCATTGGGCAGGGCACTGGGGCAAACATTCACTCCTTAAAATAAAATGCCACAAGATCTGTAATAAGCGACAAAGATCTGTAATGTCCACCTAGACAGCAGCCACTAAAAGGAAGGCAGACGAGATGTTGCCTCATCTGCAGGATGGCACCTCAAACAGTGCAGCACCCCAGTAGTACTGTAATACAATGTCCATATGAGATACAAGCCCAGATGCTGAACTCAGCTTCCCAGTCCATAGGTGAGAGCTTCCCACACCAAAGCTCGCAACTGTGATCACAGATTCATAGGAGAGAAGGATAGAAAATCCCTTCTGGACTGTCATCCAGTCCATTCCACATGCTGGCAATGCAGAGTGCTCTGTCATAGGGCTGACTCTTTTAGGTGGAGTGGCCATCCATTTCTCAGCCTCTAGGAACTGCTGTTCAGTGCCAAACCAATCCTGATATTATGGCTGAATCCACTGTGTGCAAAGAGAGAAAGCCATGGCATGAGTCCCTCTGATGTGGGGCCTCACAGTTTGATAGTCCAGCTTTAAAGGGGGAAAATTGGTGGGGATGAGCGGGACTCCTCTGATTTTCAGGGGACCTCATTAGGGAGGTAAGAAACACAAAGAATCCCATGGGACACTTGTCAAAGGTGTTGCAAGTGCAGTTTCCTCCAATAGACTTCTACCTTACCTTCCCCTCACTCCCTGGAGGCCCCTTTTGTACTCAGACCTCATGGAATCAGGATTAAGAACCACTCTTCGACATTTGCACAAAAATATCCAGAGTGCCCAAGGTACTGAGACCGGCACGCAGAGACCCACCCAGAAATTTCACTGTATCAGAGCCCCTCTGACTTTATTTCCCCCACTCCCTGCATTGTCTTCTGAAATTTAGAAAAAATAGTATGAAAATAAAACTAAATAATACACTTAAATGATTCAGGTGCACCAGGAGGTCCAGAGTCCAACAGTGTTCTAAATACAACAAGTAAAGGACAAAAACTGAAAGACTTTAAGGACATTTTTCACTTCCATTTGTCCAAGATCAACTCTGCTATTTGAGCTGGAGGTCTGTTATTGGCTGAGAAAGTCACATGACCCTGCATAGGTTAACATTAGTTCTGCATTAGAAATTAAGTTCTTGACAATGTAGGGACCTAGTCTAGAACATAATTTTCAAACTCTATTTGAACAAGGTTTGTCTGTCTTCTGGGGGGCTAGGTAGTATGTAAACCGAGTGAACTTGAGCCTGTTTCAATCCTGAAAGACTTTTGTGGTAGTTCGAAGCAATGTGTTTCGTTGGCTCCTGCGAAGTACATCAAATGAAAAACCTCAAAGCAAATAAAGATGGAGCCAACAGAACAACAGGATGTAACAGCAGTAAGAGAACATTTTGTCCTCACAACACCATCCAGGGCCGCCCAGAGGATTCAGGGGGCCTGGGGCAAAGCGGGGGAGCTTGTACTCACCGGGCGGCGTCCGAGTCTGCGGCGGCGGCATTTCGGCGGCAGGGGGCCCTTCAGTCGCTCTGCGTCTTCGGCAGCACTGAAGGGCTCCCTGCCGCCAAAATGCCTCCGAAGACCCAGACCACCGCCGGGTGAGGAAAGGGATTCTCGGCCAGGGCTCACGGGGCCCGGGACCTGGGGCAAATTGCCCCACTGCCCCCCCTCCTGGGCGGCCCTGACACCATCATAGCTGTAACAAATTAAACCCCAGAGACACCTCACCAAGTGGTCCCCCTTTATCAGTAGTTTCAAAAATACAATAAAGAAATCCTCTTTTTTCTCTCTCTCCAGTTTTTGAAGGAGCCCCTGGGAATAGTGCTTCTGGGATAGTGGGCTGGCTGGAGGCTCAGTTAGGCAGAACCTAGGGGGGCACCGTTCCAGTCTTCCTCCACACGTTTGCACATGCACTGCAGTATTGACCTACAGTACCCAGCCTCACCATGTCAGTCATGGTTCCTCACAGATTTGCCAGTTTACCACTAGCACCCCAGGTATTCCAGTCCTGGGTCCCCACCCAACTTTGCTCATATACCTTAATCCTGACTTTCATCACCTTGCAAGCCCCAGAAAGAGCTCTGCTAATACACCTCAGTTTGGAGCTACAATCATTCCCTGCTGTTCCTTTGCTGGGCCTCTTCTGAGCATAATTTTCAGTAAACAATGATGAGGGATTTCCAAACTCTGCAGAGAACAACTTCTCCCATTACGGAATTTGAGTGTCAGACTGTGCCACCTCTGCCTTTAGAGAAAACGGAAAACACAGGCAGTCTTGCATAAACAGGGTGGGGTTAAAAACCAGTCTGATCTTGGGGTGGGGGTGGGGACATAAACTGTTGCTATTTCTTTTTTTTAACAGGCATTGACAGAGCCCTGGTGGGGGGGGGGGGTGTTGGGGGGAAAGAAGGAACTGAATATAATGCCAATGATGAGGATTTGTAATTGAATCATAGGCATTGTGAAATTTCCTCATTTGAGAACCATGTACTCCCCCTCCCATCATCCTTCCCTCACAAACACAGAGGCTGCTGATCCACTTTCATCTCTTGCAGCAAATTTTACAGTGCTAAGACATCACAGAACTGCATCCCACAGCCCTAGTTCCAGTAAGCGAGTGACCTGCATAACACTACTGCTGCCACCCAAATCAAAAAGAGGGCAAAAGTTCCTTGCTACATGACAGGAGTAAAAATAATAACTTGTTATGGTTCAAGTACATTAAGCCTACTGCCTACTGAAAATAAGTCTTATTTATAAGGTTAAGGTACACTTCCAACCTTTCCACTACATTATTTACATAAAATTACATTTTTTTTACATATTTTTAACACTTTGGTGTTCACCAAACCTGTTGCCATTGAATGGGAGTTTTGCTACCAACTTAAATGGAAACAGGACCTAGCCCTAAGATCTAAGAGATTTCTCCTCCTTTTGCTTACTGGGACCATCTAAAAAAACCTGGATTATTTTATGGGTCCTGTATATTACGAACTGTCCAAACGAAGTGCTGTCTGTTCAAAGTACACTTCCTTTGAGTGCATCCAAACTCCAGAGTGGACAGGTTAGGTGTCATTATCATGTTTTTTTAAAACATGTATTAAACATGTTGCATTATTACAAGATTTTTGACTCTGCTTGGGTGAAATAGTAGCAAAATATTTAAGAATCTGACAGGTATAACATTAATTGGATTATCAGAAAGTCACTTGTCTATGAAAAAGAAACCCATTGGTGTCTGCTGTCTTTGATTCACAGATCTAATTCCTGTGAAAGGAATTTGACATTTACTGATTTAAGGTTTCTTATACAATTCTGCACCACAACACATATTGCCTTTTTGTATATTATAGCATAAGTTTACCCTGTCCAATTCTCTCTCTCCCTACCCCCCCACCCAAATGTATAAAGGATACATACACACAGAGAGAGAAATGGAGTAGAGTTACCCAGCATTGGAGATACCTTAAAGTTTTAGCTCCTCTTGGTGAAATCTGTCTTGTGAGATTTTTTTTTTAAAAGAACATCTTTAATAGTTTGCACCAAAGAACAGTAGTAGCTACATGGAATGAAGGAGGCTATAATGTGGAATAGTTTGGTCACTCATATAAAGTGATTACAGCACAGTGGAATGACAAGATACACAGTGAGACCTCCGGTCTAATTCTTAGGGGAAAGAGGATTTGCAAACATTGGTGATGTCCTGTATAGCGTGTTTGCCTGACCAAAGGCAATGTTTGCCCAATCTAATGCACTTAAACTAGTGGTTAGAGCACAGGACTGAATCAGGACTCCTGGATTCTAATCTCAAATCAGCTGCAATGACACACTGTGTAACCTTGTGTGAATTGCTAAACTAACCTCTGTGTGTTTCAGTTTACTCATCTGTAAAATGGTTATAGCGCTCATCTACTACACAGGGCTGTTGCAGGTGTTTGTTTAATTATATCTTCAAAGCAGCGCAAAGAGTTGCTATTCTCAAACACCTCGTCATTTATCTTACATATTAATTGCCTAGTGTTTCTTTTCTCCATGTAGAACAGACAACAGCTTTCATGATCACCACTCCTTACTCACTCTACGTCTGCCCAGAAGGACAGAATGTTACCTTGACATGCAAGCTCTCTGGGCCACTCGCTGCTCGGCATGACTTACTTTACAAAATTTGGTACTTCAGCAGCAACGGAGACCAAAGCTGCTCTGAGAAGCAACATATCCGCAATGTAACCGAAAGGGACCTGCATCATGAGCCAGGGAAGCATCATGGGACACATAATGTCACGGAAAGGTACTTCCATGGAGAACGAGCAAATCACCATGGGCTGGAGACCACCTCAGACCACCATGGGACATTTCATATTATCATGATGAATCTGACTCTGCAGGACAGTGGCAATTACTGCTGTTACGTGGTAGAGACTAAAAAGGAACACGGCAAACAGAATTACCAGCAAGTGGCTCATGGCTTCATGGAACTCCGCATACAGAAAGGTAGATGTAACTGGGAAACATGCGCAGAATGTGTGTGGGAGAGGCCTTTACAAAGAAAAAATAGCAGCTAAATTCCTGTACAACTTCAACTCTCATTGAAATCAGTAGAAAGACTCCCACTGACTTTAGTGGGAACTGGACTGGGCCCAAAGTCAATAGATAAAGATGGTGCTGTAGGTCAGAACTGAGGAGCACAGGCTCAGTTTATTTATCATTCAGGACTGGAAGGTCAGGGGGTGCTGTAATCAGAATCAAAGTGCATTTGCAAAACTATGTGGGGCCCAAGCCTGGAAGAGCAACAGATGTCATAGGTCTGGGTTAAAAGGAAAAAAAGATCATAACTTTAAAAAAAAAAAAAAAGCAGCTGGAAAACACTTTCCCCCCAAGCTTAGATAATAAAAACAAAAATTACATATCAGAGGGGTAGCCGTGTTAGTCTGAATCTGTAAAAAGCAACAGAGGGTCCTGTGGCACCTTTAAGACTAACAGAAGTATTGGGAGCATAAGCTTTCATGGGTAAGAACCTCACTTCTTCAGATGCAAGTGAGGTTCTTACCCACGAAAGCTTATGCTCCCAATACTTCTGTTAGTCTTAAAGGTGCCACAGGACCCTCTGTTAAAAATTACATAGTTACATTGATTTTCTTCAATCTCTTTTTGGAAAAAAAGTTTACTTTCAGGCCAAAAATGACAGAGAAATATCAAACAATGTTTTTGGATGCAAAAGTTATATTTAGTCCTGGACCAATGACAGTTTGATTGTCCAATATCTTGCAAGCATCAAGAGCTAGAAATTAAAGCTGTATCTTACTGGACAGCTAGAAGGCTTAACATTCCAATGGTAGAAAGCATCACTATCTTTAAAATTGCAATAATTGATTTATCATTTCTTTTTGGATTTAAGAAAAATTAGTTAACGGTTTGCTTTAATTACTGTGATTCCTGGCAACTAAGATAATTTGGGTTTAAAAGCACAACAGAAGTGAGAGTGGTGTAGCATAAAAAAAGCAAGTCTCAAACTGTGGTCCATGGAATACTATGCTATAGGTATGCAGAGAACTGGCTGGGTACATGGTGCTCGTTCTCTTTATCACTTCCTTAACTGCTTTCAGAGAAAACTAAATATCAGTATTACTTTTCCATGCAAACAATTACCATCATTGCCACAGGGATGTTACACAATTGCAAATGGGCGGTTAAGAGGTCTGGGTGGTCAAGAATGGGCGCAGTGATCCATGTGATCACAACTGAGAGGAAAACTGGCTGTCACTAGACAATCCCTCCATTAAGATATAGGCCTCACGGCAAAAGCATTTGAGAATCCCTGGTACAATTATTTTAACTTGCACTTGTACACATTGCTAGTGGCAAATGTGTAGTGCTAGTTGCTAGTGGCAAGTGACACATTGGTAGCTCTGCAACTAACAATTTGTACTGTCATATCCCAAATGTGTATCAATAAATCCTGTAGACCACATCTTCTCTCTGCACTGTAGGTGGATTAGATGGAGGGCAGGTCAGAAATAGCAGCTATAACTAATTGTCATTGCCATTTTTAAACCCTAGCTGATTTTCTCTCTGTCAAAAAGAAAGACAATTGAAGCAAAGTTAAATGAAATTCCTTGTTTAATTTTTAAGTAGGATTTTCTATCTGACTTATTACTGGATGAGAACTGAATCCCAGGAGATTTAACCAATTCTTCTCTTTAATTCCACAGCCAGAGAAGCATTTCCAAACTGCACATTTCATCCTGGTGCCAACAAAGAGAAAGAAAGTAAGTGTTCTCTATAATGCCCTGCTTATTATCCTGTTCTATGTATTTTCCTAGGTACAGGTGTTCATTTTACACATTTGCATTTCAGTCAAAACTTGGACAAAATAATGTGGCTGCAAGAAACAAACTCCAGTTAAATCCCTGGGCGGTTATTCCCTAGCTTCTACACAATAATAGCCATTGGGACACTGTGTAATCTGCAGGACAGTTGTGTCCTAGGTTCCTGGAATCTCCTCAGGCTCAGACTCTCTGTGCAGACTACAAATAACTCCCACTGAACTCAACGGAAATCACTCATTGCACGTACTGAGAGAATTAGGGTTATGAAACAAAGCATGCTGGGCCAAATTCTCTGCTGGTGTAACTAAGTATAGTTCCGTTGACTACATCAATCTACATTAGCTGAGCATTTGGCCCTGAGGCTTTATTGTGGTACAATATACAACTGCTGGCTTTCACTGCATGATTTTACACACAGTGCTAACTAACCTCCCAAAGCTATGTCCCAGCACGCACATAAAACCTGGGATAAATTATTTGGGGGTGGTCTTGCCTGTTGTTGCAAAGTCCTGGTGAAGAATGTGGAGATGGGTCTTCCCAACAGGGCCGGCTCTAGCGTTTTTGCCGCCCCAAGCAGCAAAAAAAAAAAAAAAAATAGCGGCGATCAGCGGCAGCTCTACCGCCGCTTCATTCTACAGCGGCAATTGAGCGGCAGGTCCTTCACTCCGAGGGGGAGTGACGGCCCCGCCGCCCAATTGCCGCCGAATGGCAGGACGTGCCGCCCCCCTCTTCACTGGCTGCCCCAGGCACCTGCTTGCTACGCTGGCGCCTGGAGCCGGCCCTGCTTCCCAAAACAACAGATAGGACAGCAGCACTTCCCCCCTTCTCTGTGTTCCTGTCAGTATCCCATCATGTCCATTCTAACTCCTGGTCGGCATTCCCTAACCCCACACCTGAAGCCATATCCAGCCATTTATTTTTACACAGAACTCCCTTTTTTACACAGATTTCAGTCTGTGGATCAATGGCAGGATAAGGCCCCACATGGCTAGTAGAGTCTAATGTGAAAATGCTGTAGCTACTATACTTTTTGGCCCCCCAGCTATTTTCTGTTTTGCCCCTTTCTCCACATCAGTGTATTTTGGAGTGTTTTCTGGATGCTCACTTATTCACGCGTAGTGGTTAGTATTTCTGCAGCACCAGAGATGTGCATGGTGCTTTACAGAGAAATAAAACACAAAGGCCCCTTTCTGAGGAGCTTATGATACAAAAGAGCTGGAACCGTCTTGGGAATAACTCATTGTGGTTGACTGGCTGGACTGGTTTACTATCACCCAGTGATCTGTGATTGCTGGTCCAGGTCCCAAACTGCGCAAGCAGTGAAAGTAGGAAGTGAGCCATTAGAAAGAGGAATTCTGCAGCGTGCTATTCTGCGAACTGCCCTATGCAGCGCATACACACAAAAGGCCTGGATGGAGTAAATACGAGAATCCAGTTCAGGGAAACACAGAACAGAAGTCTGAGATTTAACTGCTACTGCCACAAGCAGAGAATTGAGCAGCGAATTATTTTAGAGAGCTGAAGTGTCAGAGAGAAACCTTTTCCTGTGTGATACCATGAAAACTCTGTTACTATCCTGAGACTGAGTCATCTCTCTTCTGACACAGAAACTATTTTAATTTGAAAACATAAGTATCTAAAGAGGAAATCCAAATCTCACATGAGTGATCAGACCAATACCTCACATCAGTAAATAACCTATTTATGCACCTAAATGCCAATTTGAACCCTCAAATGTGGTGTCCTAAAAACGATGTCCACATTCAAAAATGAGACCTCTGTATTAATACAGATGGCTTCCCCTTCGGGTACAAGTTACTTCTCCTTCCAGTTTTAGCCTTGTGCCCTAGAACATTGCAGAACTGGTGCTTATGCTAAAGGTCACCATCAGACTTTGCAGCAGTGGGCAAATTCCAATATCAAGCACCAAAAGGCTAATGGCAGCCAAGGGACTACCTGTTTGAATTTGACTTTAAACCCCCACTGTCAGGCAGAATGCATTCAAGCACAGTCCAGCATCCTGCAGGGGGAAAAAGCATCAAGTTGGATGCATAGAGCAGTTCCAAGGAAAACTTCACTTACCCCTTGTGCTTTTCAGACCTTTTTTATTTTTATCCTGTCATGTCATTCTGAGGGTTGAACCACTCTGTGCTTTGCAATTACATCAGTCACAGGCCTGATGCCTTCACTTGTCATCCTTTAGATTGGGAGATAGCAAATCAAAGCCTCTGCTACTTGTCTCTAGTGGCTGTGGAAATGGATATGAAATATCCCATGGCACTTTCCAGAAGAGATGGGGAATAATCACCAATGTGCCCTAGCCAACATTCTCTCTCTCAACAGGGATCTAATGTCCTGTGGGTTTGAGCTGTTGCTGGGCACAAAATAGTTTATCTGTTTGTCCATGCAGTCACTAAACTCCAGGTATCTAACTTTTTTTTTTTTTTTGAAGACACCTTGAGACTGGAAGATGCTATGTAAAACTAAACTGTATTCTGCAGCACAGCCCCCGCCCCCACCCAGAATTCTTAAATCTGCAAGAAAATGCTAATTCTGAACCAGATGCTATAGAAAGAAATCTGGGAAATCATTGTCCTACTGAAAATCTGTTTATATTGAATTCAACAGAATCATGAACCAGTAATACATTTGGCTGCATATTGATAATATCGCCTATCAAAATCCTGTTCTGACCCATTTTAAAATAAACCTGACTTCTCAGGAAGAGGAGTCAGTCAGGGAAGGGTCCCCAGTGACAATATGAGATTCTTTTTTCATTTTTTAAAATGAATTAATTTCTAGCCCTCATGATTGTGGAGAAAAGTTTGAAAACATGACCCGTAAAGGCTCAAAAACCAGAATGCTAATAAAAATAACTTCATTTATTATTTTTAAACCACACTCATGATCTTTGGGCCTGACTCATGGTTTTTGAATGCCTGGAGTTGGCAGTACTAAATATATTCTGTGAATTTATAGTACTGCCAAGGCCAGGCATTCAAAAAACATGAGTCAGGTCCAAAGATCATGAGCAAAATTCAGACCTAGAGAAAATAGAAGGAAATCTACTGATTTCAGTAGAACTTTAACCCTTGCACAAGAGCTGAATATGGTCCATTTAGAATTAAATATATTCTGTACTATAAATAAGGATAACGTAATCAGAAAGCTCAAAAATATATACCAACTTCATCAAAAAAATCTCCTTTCTGTCACACTGCCTGAAATCAGTTCTAAATTTGCCAGAGCATTCATACCACTATACCACTCAGGTATATTTAGCCCAGATCCTGACGTTCACTTGTTCAATATGTTCCTCTTTGTTATAAGATGTTCTCAGCAAGAATGGTCTGCACAGCTTGAAAATGCACTGCTTTCTACATCCTGCAATGCATTGCTTTCTGCAGCTAGCCTCCCACACCCTAGATCATTTGGAATATCACCATCAGCATGATCCTCCTCCCTTCTTCTGAATCTCTGGGCATTCTCAGAGAAGATGTATCAAATCTGCTCTCACTTTTCTGCAGGTCCAACGAATGCCACTGACTGATTCTGAATCATATGCAACTTGCTGGGTCACTAGCCAGTCCTGAAAGGAATCTTTTGCTGAATTAACTCCAAACCTACATCCCAATCTAATTACTTAATATTTTTGCACAATCTCTGCCTATCAATTCTGCAGCTCACCTATCTGTCCTGACTTACTCCCATTACATGTGCTGAACTTACAGTAAATTTCATTAAAAAATTACAAAGGCCAGAGATCAAATCTTTAGCTTTCCACAGAAACTCAAGGAAATTCCTTAGCTGGATCTGGGTTATAAAGTTCTTTCCAGTATACAGTCAGTTTACTTATTACTGCCCATAATTGTAACTATTGCTAGTGGTCCTGTACCTCTTCTCCATATTAAAAACAGCACCAAGCTATATGACTGAAGAAATTTTTCCACCACAATATGTTGACATACAGTTGAATGCTGATTTGGCTAGTGAAGACAAAGAGTGATTAATTTTTATTAGCTGACCGGGGGTCTGGTCCCATGCTCATTGAAGTCAATGGGAGTCTTTCCACAGTCTTCAATGGACTTTGGATCAGGCGTCTTATCACTTATTAAATAATTTTCACTTGTATCTGTAGCACAGCTGGGACTGAACAAAACCCATGTATCTGAGTACCCCCAGAACCTGGAGAAGTTTGGTTTGGGAACCAAATTGCATGGCTTAGACCCAGCTCAATTCTATAGACAGAAGAAATAATGCCACTTGCTACTCCTCCAAAGCAATGTCAAGCCTTCTGTTATGAGAAGTTTGATGGGTTACCCAGGTTTCACAGGAATAATGGTAGCATGCTTGCATGAGACTTCTGGGAGCATCAGTATTACAGAATGCTTCTGGGGTATCTTGAGAAAACCAGTAAATTCTGGAGGATTTCACAGACAGGAAACGGTAAGTTAAATCTTATTTCAGTGCTGAATTCCCTCATTGGCCTGTTTAGTGGGTATTCAGTACAATGTTTTGTACATTGCTAGTTTTTCATTCTCACTTTGCACTTTATGTATGATGGGAGGCCTGAATCCACAGAACCTTTTCCTTTTTACTCTTGAATGCCTCAGCACATTAGAGGTTCCTGAGAATTAGAACTAGGAGTTTTTAACTGTTCATTCAGAAGAGGGCCTGACTTTAGGCCATGCAGTTTGAAACAGCTCTCGCTGCCTCACTTATTTCACCTCTGGCTTCTTTGTTCTGTTTCAGACATCACAGCAGCTGCGCTGGCAACAGGAGCATGCATTGTGGGCATTCTCTGCTTGCCCCTCATCCTGATCCTCATTTACAAGCAGAGACAAGCAGTCAACACCAGGCGTATGTATCAAAACATTCCCATTCCCTCACTCCTTCCCTTCCTCACTTTTATTTCAATATCTCACTGAAATGATTAGCATTAACTGATGTTGGGATAATGTCTTCGTGGGTTCTCTCTCTTAGTTGGTTATTGCTAGGACCTTTCATGAAGAGGACACAACACTCAGAAAGCCCTAATATCTGCACCAATGCAGGAATAAGTCAGCTCTGTCACTGAGCCTTTCAGGGGTTGAACTGAAGTTAGCCAAATGATCCCTGTCAATATTAAAGTGTGCTGTGTGGCTAAACGCCCTCCCTGTCGTCCCCCCCCCCAGTGAAAATGTATCCATTAGCCACCTGTGTGCATAAACAATCAGGCCCTCTGAAGCCATTTTCATATTGCCCATAGGAGGCATTCAGGGCTAGAACAGGCAAAGACTCATTACCAAGTCCACCGTGATGTACTAAGATGCGGACTGTGAGACACAATGACTTGGGCATCAGGAAGATAATTCTGGTCACCACATTATTAGCAATGGATGTCACTCATCCTAGACCCATATTTATCTCTGTTCCACACAAGCTTGTGTATTCTTACTGCTTCTTACTGTAATTATACATCAGAATGTAAGCAGAAGCAAGTTAAAAATGGTGGGAAACCAATAAAACCTGGGGGAGGGGATCACATCCTCACATCTCCCAGTGGTTGCATTTGTGCAAAAGAAATGCTAATTTGCAACTGTGGTTATGGAAAGCTGCACATACTGTATGTTAAAGAACTACAGCTCATCAGTTTCAGCTTCCTCCTTTATAGCTCTGTGCTGCGGCCTTCATTATGTAATTTTGTTAAGCATCCTAAAGGCCAGCATTACACATCTGGGTCTTAGCAAGCTATCAGATATGAGGAGGAGGCTGTCTAGCCTGGAGAAAACAAGCTAGTTTACATAAATCTCTTGGGGATTAATGATGGGGTAGGGAACACAGACTGAGGGCAGGGCAGTTTAATAAAACTGTAAATATGCAACAGCATGTTTTAAAGTGTGCCTGGGTGTGGCGGGGTACTTTGATTACATGACACCAATTCTTGGTCACATCAGATCTCTTACACTGTTGCATCAACATTTGCTGAAATATAATGTTAATTTTCTTACCCCTTAATTTGAGCTTCATTATGTGACAGAAATAGCTTTTCTATTCTGCTTTTCTTCTACTCAAGTGATTGAAAAAATTAGTTACTACTATAACTTTCTTTAAAAAAAACAAAACACTCCCTATATTCCACATTTCTATGGCA
This sequence comes from Emys orbicularis, assembly GCF_028017835.1. Taxonomy (NCBI): domain Eukaryota; kingdom Metazoa; phylum Chordata; order Testudines; family Emydidae; genus Emys; species Emys orbicularis. Next base: position 43,818,309 of record NC_088689.1, on the reverse strand, counting down.
ACAGAATCCCAGAGGAATGCCTCCTCCCTCCCACTCCCTCCAGCCCTAGGAAAACATGTAGCTCCAGGGAGGAGTTGGGACCCAGGCAGGGCCCTGCTCAGACTCTTCTAGGGCTATCACTCATTTTAATGAGCGAGAGACACCACCTTCTGTTGTGGTCTGGGCTTAAATTCAGCCCACAGGGCACTGTGTTGGGGGAGGGGGACTTTGAGAAATAGTTTATGAGAATTTAAACCCTGGTTGTGGTGACATTTCATCAGTCCTTGGCAAACTGGGAAACTGTATAGTTTCTCTGACTGAGCCAGTGGGTAACTATGTAGCTCTGACTACAATAAATTAGAGAAATGATTTGTGTTGCACAATCTGGTGAAATGTAATTAGTGAAATATAGCAGCAAGTTTCAACATCAATCTCTAGCTGAAAGGATGGGCCTGTGTTGGTGCTTCTGTACCACTATGTCTATAATCCTGAGTACAGGAGTTACTGCCTGCCACATGGAATATTGCCCTGTGTACAACTTGAGGTTGTTTTAAAGTGAATGGCAAAGCAAAAATGAACATTGAGTTAACAGAGACTGATTTGCTGAATGTCCCAGCTAACCAGGCTGTAGGGAGTGTTCGGTACAGAAGTAAGTTTTATCTATTTCAGTATCTTTTCTCCTGTTTCTGAAAGATCCTGATTCACTGGACATATCCCCCAAATATGCCTTGGTAGATCCTGATTCACTGGACATATGCCCCAAAATGTGACATCAACAAATACCAAAAGTCTGACTGAAATCGATGCCAGCCCTGGTTGTTATGATGTCACAGAACAATGCATTCTGGGATATAGTCATTGAACCAAGAAATATTATTAGGATTTGATAGAGGTGGGATGGGGAAGAAATGAATTTGAAAAGATTAGCTTATTTATTTCTTTGCTGAATGCTCCCCCACAACCCTGCTCCATTTGGGACTGAAATCAGAGTTTAACTTGGGTCAACTTTTGCTTTGCAAGCCACCTTTAAGCAGAGGTCCAGGAGAAGTGGTAGGCAGCAAAGACAGAACAAACTGACTCGGGGAGGGGCCTGGTGATGGGTACAGCATAAATACCCCTCACAAAACAAGGCAGTATGAATGCTCATCCACACAGGCCTATGGTTAGCCATTCTACAAAGGCAGAATGTAATGAACATGAACGCATACTGCAGGCTAAAGAGGGGGCAAACATTTCATAACTGGTCAATAGACAAATGTTGCCACCTTTCCTGTATGCATATTGTCCACAGAACTCAGCGCAATCTCCCAATTACTCAACATTAGTCAACAGAATTCTCAGGGCCCGACAGCCCATTGCCCTTGTGTTGGTGCATAATAGGGGGAGGGCACCTGGAGCCTTCCCACTCCCACACAATTACAGTCACTGCCATTGGTGGGAATCAGAAGGACTGCGTCTTCTGTGTGCTCCCAGGGAGATGCAGCATCCCAAAGAGAGAACGGGAAGGCAGAAAGGAGGCAGGGCCAGGAACGTGCACTCTCACTGAACTGCGAAAACCAGCTACTACCATCTTGAGGAAATTTGGGGCTGAAAGAATCTTAGCAAGTTAGAGGTTGTACAAAACAAATTAATAAGGAGAATGCTCTGCCTCCCAAATAACATTTCAGTGTCTTACTCAGGGCAGGGGTAGGGGAATGTGAATCAACAACAGCAGCTTCCAAAGTCATGTCTGGATGGAGGAACAGTTCAACAAGATAAATTCTCTAAAGTCCCTCTGTGCACCTGTGAGTCTGGAGTAGAAACATGCCTCCGCAACTGTCCTTTGAGGGACTGTGGCTCTGTACAGTCCCCCATGCATGGCAGTTTTACTCTAAATGGTAAAACTTAGCTCTGTTCTCTAGTATGGTCGGTGAGAATTTGTTGTTCAAAATCCTTTTTGTTTTGAATTAATACATAAGAGCACAGATACCAGGGTGACAGGCCCTATGGGATTATACCAGGGTGGGACTATTTACAGTCTGACAGACAATTTTTTTCAGTGGTCTAAAATCCACATGCATATCCAGATTGCTTTGAAATTTGCTATGCTTCATCAGGGTTTTGGGTAGAGTTAGTGTTCAAAGTTTGGGGTCATTTGGGCAAGGGGCTCCAGAGATACAGCTCTTCTTTAAAAAAAAAGGCATCAAAATTTACAGTTATTATAGCTTGCACACACCTGGAGCTCAAACTATGGCTCTGATCCTCCCCAAAAGATATCGCCTGTTCAGGTTTGATCTCAATTAGTGTCCGGTGCCCACTGCCCCGCAATATTTTAAAAGTTATTCAAGGTAAAAGTTGACTTGAGAAGTGTGGCTCAAGTCAAGTTGAAGAGCCAGAGAAAGTCATTTGTGAATATGCAGCAGGTCTGGTGCTCTGTTGGTGGCTGAAGGTGATGTGCTGTGGCCACTGAACCTGAACTAAATTCATGTACTGTGAGGCTGAGTCATGCCTTTGGCAGAATCCTGAGAATATTTTGTTTGACCCAAAACAATTCCCCCCTCCCAACTTTTCAGTTTGCTAAAAATGTCAAAAAAAATTCATTTTGGGTCAGCCTGAAACTATTTTTCAGTATGGTTGACAAATTGAAAAAAAATCACACAGCTCTATACACGGGTGACCCACAATCGCACCCCTTCCATAGCACCACTTTCTTAAAAACCCCAAACCAATAACAACTAAAATTCACTGTCCAAAAACTTAATTAATACAGACTTAAGTTTGACTGGCAATATCTCGTACCCTTCCAGAACATTAAATACACCTATACTGAAACTCTGGAAATAAAAGAAAAGATTCCATCCAACAAAGTTAAGGTGCATGCCACGGCTACCACACAACCTCAGTGCTGCTCTCCTTTAGCTGGCAATGGTTCAGTAAGGGTGGTACCACAATAAATAGATAGAAGGAATGACTCAGGCAGCTCCTGCTAGTGAGTTTCATTGTGGGAATACTCATGAGAAGAGGGCACAGAGGGGTGTGTACACAGCCAAAGCCAAATGTTCTAAAATCCAAATGAATCATTTAGAATTGTTATCAAGCTTTTTCCACCTCCACCACACTCTTACATAAAACACACTGAACATACATGATCGCATTCCTATAGGTATGAAAACATTTGCACACAGACCGTCACACATGTGCATGTGAAGCCATATACATCTGTACTCATACACAGCCAGTGCACACTTGTATGCACAATACCTACTGGAGTTGTATGAACTTGTGCATATATACAAGTGTATGAACAAAGAGTTTTACTGGATGAGGCTCTCTGGAAACCTTTGTTAAAATCCCCCCCCTCCCCCATTTCAAGGGAGGAGTGAGATGATTTCGCTGTCTGTGAATGAATTCACCATCCCTGCCAGAGGTAACTAATTCCTGGGGCTTATAAAAGTACTTCTGAAGAGCAAGGATTTTGAAATTGGAATACACCAGACTGCACCAAGTGTCAAGTATTTTTTTTTTTTAAATCTCAGAGTTTATATCCCCCTGATATCTCATTAGGCCTTTAATCCCACCTCTATTACCTATATATTGCTCAGGAGCAGAGTACAAATATTTGTAGTATGTGCATTTAATATAAAGTGTGCTTGTCAAGAGGTGTTGCATTTTAAGTGTGGTCATGAGAAAGTGTTTTGTTGTTTTTGTATTTTTAAAGTGGGAAAACAAACAGATTTCCCTGTCCTGCACCACTATTTTTTGCACGGCCATGCAACCAGGGGACATGAAGTTTACCACAGGCTAAGGACATAAATATTTTAGGGTCCCCTTATTAAAACATTACCTGCATGTGTGCAGATAAATGCATGGCCGGCCTTAGGGAAAATGGGACTCTAGGAGAATTTGTATTTTGGTGCCATTTCTTTGAGTTTGAGAACAGCAGCATGGAGCGCAGAGAGCGAGGATCAGCTCCTGGCCCCGGAGCCCGGCTGAGCTGCACAGGGAGGAGTTTCTGAGCCTGGGGGCTCCCCTGGCCATACATCCCCAGACCACCTAACAGGAGGAGAGCAGGTGCGCGGGCATGGGCAAGGGGACCCAGTGTCTGGCATGCTGGCTCCCCAGGGGCAAGCCCTGCTGCCTGCCCCTTCATGTCAGCCTGGCAACTGTGGGTGGCATTGGCTCCAGCCCCTGGCCTGCCCGCACTCACCCCTGCTCTAGCAGCCCAGGCCTGCCAGCTTGTGGCACTTGGAAGGCATTCCCCTGGCCCTGTCGCCCACCTGTAAAGTCGGCTCTGGATAAATACATTGTATAGAGCATCGTTTCTCAAACTGGGGTCTGGGAGAGTACTCCAGGGTGTCTGCGGATCAACTCCTTCCCCTCCCTCCCAGCGCCTCCTGCACGCTGGGGACCAGCTGTTCAGTGGTGTGAAGGAGGTGCTGGGAGGGAGTGGGAGAAGCGGGGACAGGGTGTGCTCGGGGGAGGGGGTGGAAAGAGGTGGGAAAGAGGAGGGGCAGGGGTGGAGCTGTGGCAGGAAGAGGTGGGGCGGGGCCTTGGGGGAAGGGGTGGAGTGGGGGTGGGGTCTGGGGCTGAGCAGGGGACTTGAGGATCCGCAAAAATTTTTATATAAAAATGGGGGTCCTTGGGTTGCTAAAGTTTGAGAACCGCTGGTATAGAGCATGCACCCAGGCATAGGCGCCGACTCTGTGGGTGCTCCGGGGCTGGAGCACCCATGGGGAAAAATTGGTGGATGCTCAGCACTCACCGGCAGCTCCCCGCCCCGCCCCAGCTCATCTCCGCCTCCGCCTCCTCCCCTGAGTGCACCGCATGCCCGCTTTTCCCCCCGACTCCTAGCGCTTGCACCATGAAACAGCTGTTTCGCACGGGGAGGGAGGGGGGAGAATGTGGCGCACTCAGGGGAGGAGGGAAAGGGTGGAGTTGGGGCGGGGCCAAGGGGGGCACGAGCACCGGTGCTGGGGAAAGTTGGCGCCTATGCACCCAGGTACAAACAAGCCTGCAGTAGCCCAGCTGCAACCTCATTTCACACTGTGCTAACTTCAGAAACGGAAGCTCCTCCTTCCCCTTCTATTAAGTTTCAATCCAGGATGGCCCCACTCTTCAGAACTAACAACACAGTAAGACACAAACATCAGGGCCTCTCATTTCCTTTGAGTTCAAGAGGTGGCAGCTGAACACTGGAGACTTTAAGATCTGAAGATATCAATGAACAAAAAACAAACAAACAAAAAAGCCCTCAACTCCCATACTGCAGAATATTCCTCCTCTTCTCCCCCTCCTAAGCTGGTTTTATGTCCTGCGGAGTGAGGGGAGGAAGATCAGGACATGAATTGCCTTCCTCAGAGGGGAAGAATCTGTAAGCCTGGGCAATGCTCCAAGCAGTTTATTTATTTGTGCCTAAAGTGTGCCCCGTTCCGCACACCTCCAACCCACTCTGTATGCAAAGATTCCCCCTTCACCCCAGTGCAGAAAATCAGGATATTAAATTGGATCCTGGCAAATGTAATCTACTCTTTCATTCTTGGACCTGCATTTCAACTTGTCCCTTCCCATCACTCTCTTTATTCCAGGCTTTCATTGAGCAGGGTTTCCTTCTAGCCAGATTGATACTTAGCACAGCATCATGTCTTTCTCAACAAGTGTGGCTCAAATTCTCTTACAAAGCTGCCGCTAATCCCAAAGCCAGAAGGGGTCACACGACAGCAATGAGTACACTCCTCTATGCTAGGGCAAGGTGAGGGGGAGTGATAGATGTCTCAGGTCACTCCTGAACATAGATCTTCCCATCAATGGCACTGCTGCAGGGTCATGCTATTGTTATAACAAGTGAAAATACGGGCAACAGCTGCACTTTAAATTAACCCACTGGAGTTGGGATTCTTGAGAGCTGGTGAAAACAATAGTTAATGCTGATGAATTTTGCATCATGGAATTAGAGCACAAAACTTTCAGGGTTAATACTAGGAAATCTGCCTGCCACAGTCCAGTCCTACAAGCCTGCAGAACACTCACTGAATGGAAGATCAGGGCCTGGAATGAGCAGGATGGGGCCCAGGAGTCAGCCCACTTAAACTGAGAGGGGAGAATGGATCGACAGATGGGAGAAAGGGAAGGATACGAGCAATGAGAAATGAACAGGGAAGAGGCACAGAAAGCTAGACAAAAGGAGACATAGCAAGAGAGAGAAATGAGGAGGAGAAGCTGAGAGAAATACTGATTGCTCTTATGACAAAGTAGTATAGTTGTTACACTTGATGTATAATGAAATCCACTCCATTTTCATTGCACTAAGAAATTCCAGTCATGAAATAATCTGCAGAACAGCCAAACATCACTCCTGCTCTATATTTATTGCGGACAATTAACCATGTGTAAAGGTCATGCCAGTTTACAACAGAGGAGCTCCTCTACTCACGTCTTTATGGAAAAGAGACCTTTTGTTGGGGCTTTGTCACAGGGATTGAAAGCAACGTCAAAAAGCATCGGTACATTTGCGACAAAAACCTTCTGAGGGAGCGAATGCTGCTTCAGAAGGCAGCTGTGTGTCAGCAAAGTGAACGTACCCCTCAGTCCCAAGAGAGCTCTCTGCAGAGTTTGTACAGCTTGCCTTGCACACCTACATGGCCACAATGCGCAGAGCCTATACAGATATGACACGCATGGGGCACAGAGTGTGAATTCTCCCATAAAACTGGCAGAGTAGGCCAAGCATCTGCTCCGTTGATGTTACTATGATCTGGAAACTAAACAGTAGTAATAGTGATGGTACTAGTCCTAATATTACTACTATTAATAGGGGTGGGCTGAAATAACTGATGTTGAAGTCAACTTTATTAACACTAATACTGACATTACTAACATTGGGCCAATTCTGTAGTCCAAGCTCAGACAAAACTCCTGTTGATGCCATGAGCCTGTTGAGAGCATGGCCAAATTGTGAGACTCTCTCACCAATAAGCCCTAATGGAGAACAAATACCGTAAAATGCAATTGCCTTGAAAAGATGGCTCTAATTGGTATAGTTGAGTGCCAATGCGGCTGAATCAGAATTTGCTTTGATTTAGTTTTCCTAGGGAAATCAGCAGCTGTGCTGTGTTTGCACAGAGCATTAACTGCATACACCCACCCTAAGAAATCTGAGCACACTACAGAAATCAAATCCAAAACAAAATGCCAGAAAGCCCCCCACTACTTATAACGGCCACACAAGAATCATCATGGGTCACTCTCCTTATCTAGATGTTTTCCATTAGGACAACCTTGTTACACTGCCCACAGAAAGTGCTGTGTTCAAAGGTTAACACCAAAGAAACTCAGCTGTTTATACCTGTCTGTGCCTAGATAGCAGAGTTCATGCCTTCTGAAAAGGGCACCAGCAAGCTTTGGAGAAAGGGTTCATGCATTATGAGCCTCTCTTCTCCTTTGGAGTCCTACGTTCAAAACATGATTGAGATCAGAAGCACAATGAGAGCTTGGAGATCTCAGGCTGCTCCATAGCAAGTATCTGTTGCTTTTACAAGTTGACAGGGTTCCTCCTCCTCATGACAATGCAGAGTTGAAATCCAAGAGAGCTCTGCAAGTCAGAGTCAAGGTCCAGTAGTAAAGCTGTAGGAGGACCCAGGAGGAGCTGCAGGTCAGTGTTGTGTCAGTGAGATAAAAAGGCCTGTGCTATGCCTGCTTCCACTTTTATTCATCTTTAAAACATTTTAATGAAGAAGGAAATCAAAGAGGAAAAAGGAGACCGCTCCTGGCAAGCTCCAGAGCACTCGATTTGGTCTCCATTTTCCAGATGAATTGGCAGTTTCCGTTCCCCTAGTCCAAACCACCAAATCACAGATTTATGAGAACAGAAAAAGTTGCACAGGAAAACAAAAAACAAGCTAATCAGTGAAGAGGAAAGGAAAGGAACTTGAGGACTTAACCGCTCGTGTGCTGCGCTTTGGAGCACCTCATTTCTATTGTATTGCATTGCCTATTGCTTCAGTTTCAGCAATGCATTCTGGTCACATGGCTAGGGCTGGAATAGGTCCCCACACTTAATCCTTTCACACTGCTGATGGAATGTGCCCATGTCCCAGCCTTTTGTGTGTAACACAGAACTCTATATCTGACACCTTACATGAGAGCCCTGGGCAACTGTCTCAGTTACAAAGCAGCAAGAGCGCTCACCTTTAGGGGAAAACTAGGCAGAGGAATTTCTGAATTTACAGCATTAATATTTTTGCCATGAAATTGACTGTAAATAGCAACAGTTGTTTTTTATTACTATAATAAAACATTTTTTTGTCTTTTCGCAGGTGCTCATGAACTTGTAAGAATGGAGAGGTGAGGAAATCTTAAGTCTTTCCATTTTCCACTAGCCTGTTCATGCTCCCTTCCCTCCTTGTGACCCTGGAAGTGGCCTGCTTTTCCTCTCCTTCCTCAGATAATGACCTAAACGCTAGCTTGGCAGACTGCCAGTGACTCTGGGCTGTACTTACGTCCTTAGCACAGGGGTAGGGATGATGGAGAATCCACATTTAGATAACTGCCCCACTACCACAAACTTCTACTCCCTCTTCCCAAATGGAAACTACCTATTTCTTTTTTAACTCTGTCATGTCAGAGTCGGAGTCTCCCTGCACCATGGAGGCTCCCAAATCCCCACTGCTAAGTTTTCAAGGTATCCGTTCTATGCCTGTTGTTCCTACTGGTGTCAGATAAAATATACAGAGAATGAGATGTCAAGGACATGTGTGAGGCCTCCAGGCTCCAGCATGGTACAGTGGCTTGGCTCCTGGACCAAACGGAAAGGAGAAAAGGAAGAGGCATGGGAGTGGTGGGGGGAAATGAGGACAGAGGGGGAGCCACAGAATGTAAACAGCATTGGCAGTAGTGCTGACTCTCACAATTTCATCACGTCTCTGGTGATTTTGGGTGTTGTTTTTTCTTTTTAACCAAGGCTGCCAACTGCTTGCTCAAAATGGCCACCATCTTCTATTGCTGAAGCCAGCAAGATGGTCACCATTTCCCTACAGTCTATCTGCATGTGGCAGCTAGGCTGCTCTTCATAACATTGGCTTCCACCTCCCATTGTTTCTTCCAGTGAGACTGAACTTAAGCCATGCCCACAGGCAAAATGGCTACCGCTCTGTAGTTCAGGGAGCTGGCCAGGAGACAGGGAATATAAAGAGCAGAAGAGACCCTGTGAAAGGTGAATGAGGAAAGTGAGGAGGAGCAGGACACTGGGGGAGCAGGAAGCAGATTTAGGGGATACAGGAGGATGCGAGGGGCAGGAGGGAGGCCCTGGAGGTGCAGAGGATAGTGATGGGCATGGGAATGGGGGGGGATAGACTCGCAGCTCCCTCAGCCTGGGGGCAGTGGTGGGGAAGGGGAGTCCCATCAAGCAGCCAGGGGAAGGCAGTGTTGCCAAGTGTTGTGGACTAATCTGGAGTCACAGGATTTTGGCACCTGCAGGAGGAGCTCTTGCAGTGACCCGAGAAGCCCCCCCAATCCTGCAGTTTTCAGGGCTGGGCATGTGGGCAGAGCTCTGTGCAAGAGCCTCAGGACTGGGGACACAGATCTGCTCCACCACTGGGACCTGCCTTCCGGTATGTCCTTATAGCAGAGTGAGGGACCTGGGGCAGTGGGAGGCAGGGAAGTGGTGCTGCTACGACCCAGGCAGAGGAGAAACCTAGGGGCAGGGGAGGAGAGCAGTCAGGTGCTGCTGAGTCCCAGCTGGAGAAGTCCTGAGGCAGCAGGAGTCAGGGAAGCATTGCTGCTGGATCAGCAATAGGAATTTGATAGCAGTTCCCCTGTCTTAGGGGTGAGGAGCGGGTGAGTGGAGTATACATCTGAGTAGTGGGGATAGGAGTCCATTTGTGTTCATCAAAGGTTGACTTTTCAACCTGAAATAATAACACACACACACACACACACTGGCAGAGGAATAGAGAGGAATTAAAAAAAAAAGACTATAAAATATTATTTGATTTTAAAAAAAAATCATGGTTTTGGGTGCTCTGACTCGAGATTTTTTATCTCTTGTGTTTGGCAATACTGCATTAGGCTGTGGGAAGAAAGAAGAACAAGGAATTGGGGTCACAGTGACTAATTAGAGGCATTGTTGACAATAGATATCAATTGTATCTTCCTCTTGATCTGTTAGTGCAGACTAAGCCAAACTATATTCACCACCTATTACAGAAAGTGTGGTTGACGTCTTGATCTACAAGAGGAGTAAATACGGTATCCATCCACTCTACCTTTTACTTTAATGCTTGCTTCCTGGCTTTTCATTTTGAACTCTGGTAGCTTGGGGACAGCATTCTCCACCCCCAATCTCCTACATGCAGAACTCTCCAACTACCCTTCATCTGGCCCTGTGCCAGATTTCCTACTTTTTCATTTTAAAAGTCTCACCAACTTAGCCAGACAGGCCTTGACTGAAAGGCTAAACCTGTTGCCTGCCCTGTTGAGCTGTTTCAAGCAGTAACTGAAACTGGCAGGATAAATCAGAAACTGAAATAAGAATGCAAATTAACCTTGGTTTTGTTTATTGGCCTTAAAATAAACAACATCTCTCATAGTGGAGGAAATGTCAGGAGGAAACATTTAAACAAAAATTAAACACTTATGTAACCCACACACCTCCTGGGTGTGGTGTTTTGTCCTATCTAGTAGCGCCAGAGCACTTAGAGAGAGAGATAAAATGAGTCTGCTCTACAGTCTTGGCTAACAGTCAGTTGATTTTTAGCTCATGCGGTAGGGGCTCATGCACTAAGCTCCAAAAGTCCCAGGTTCGATCCTGCCCGCTGACAACGGGGTCTGTTGGTGTTACACTTAGTTGGCCTGTAATCCTCTGTAGCTGTCTTGATTGTTAATAAGTGCTGAAATTCAGTCAGCTAATCACAGCACAAGACACTCTAGGGAGCTACATGCTTTCTTCCTTCCAAAGGGATAGCATCGCATGCGGAAGGAACTGAAAAGCAGCTTAGGGTTGAGGTTGATATTGGGGGTACTTTTAGCAATCACAAGCGTGATGAAAAGAGATGCAAATTGGAACTGATGAAATGTGACATTCCATTTGGTCAGTGACGGCAAGGGAGGGTTAAAATTACTATTTTCCTTCTCTCCTGGTCTGCAAAAGAAAATTAATTTATTTACAAATTTCTCCCCGTGTTTCAGTGCTTTATTACACTGTATTTGTAGGGGCTCCCCTGCCCCTCTCTTTCAGGTATTATAAACTGCCCTCATTTATAATACCAGTAATTGCAAGAACTGCTCAGCTGCATTTCCTGGTTGCTGATGGTGTTCAGGTAGTTTGTGTTAGCATTTTATATTGCTAGAAAGAGGCATCAGAGCCCTTATAAATATATTATACCTAATCTAGGGCCAACTAGAGCTTCATGATTGTGATTATGCTGCATGCTATGGTCATTTGGAACTTTTCATTATCAATGGAATTAGAATTCATATCCTGGTGCTCCAAAGACTCAGGCTCCCACAACTTGAGCTAAAGAAAAATCTCCTTTACCTGTTAGCAGTGTTGGGTCCATGACAAACATAATATAGAGTTTAAATTCCAGCCAGCCGGGGTAGGGTATCTCAGGATGTACCTACACTGTAGCGCTGCCTACTAACTAGTGTGGCACTGCAGGCACTCCCTGCCTCAGTTTCCCTTCTCTCAAGGACACAATTCCACACAGTCCAAAAAGGGGTAAGACAAAATTCTCCTGCTGGGGTTCTACTTTATTAAATACAAATCAACTTGAAATAAAGTCTTTCGCATTGGTCTCAGGGACATGCTCAGCCTTCCTCTTTAGGGCCTGTATCTCTGGAAGATCCTCTCCGTTAGGAGAGTTTCTCTCTCTATAAGCACCAGCAAACAAGGCTCTAGCAACCCCGTGACATACCTTCCCCCAGCAAAGCCAACCTATACCGAAATGTGGGCTCAACAATGGCTAATGGTTGGTCATGTTCTCCAGTCAGGGGAAACTTTCTGTTTAGAAGCAACTAGGAAATCTATTAAAGCCTTGGCAATGTTTTTGGCCCCCTCTGTAAAATATGACATCATCAGGACTTGGTTGTAAGCACCTCATGCAGTGATCATATTCCTCCATAGTTCTCGGCATGTCATAGTTCACCAAATGCTGTACCCCCTGAAAGCCTAGTACCCCAGCTACTTCTGGTATGATCCACAACACAAAGCTTTCACCACAGTTGAACTGACTTAAGGCTACTACTTGGTCTCTTGGGGGAGCCTCCCTGGATACAAACACAAGCACAGCCATCGGGATTAAAAATAGCCCTATCCAAGTCCCACTTCCTTTCAGGGCTTCCAGCCTCTAAGGACTGGACCCTTTTTCCTACAGTTCTTAACAATCCACTCAGCAGCACGCATTTCTGCTATTCCTGGACCTAGAGTAGCTTTTGAATGACATTCTGCACCATAGCACTATCTGAGTCTCCCTTTTTTCTTGGGGTGGACCCTTCTTTTTAGCGGGGTCTGGCTGGGGGTTGGCCTTGCAGCTGCTGTAACTTCTTGCTCAATCCATTTTCCTGTAGTAGTGGCCTCACGCCACACGATTACAGCTCTTTATCCTTAGTCAAGATGGACCTCAACCCCAGCTGGATCTTAAGCAGGTTCTGGACTTAGTCAACTGCCTCTGCAGCAGCAAACACCGCTGTTCTGCAGTCTCATTTTCAACTTTGAGGCAGATCAGCTGCTGCTGCTCCCGCTTCACAGCTTGCACTATGATCCTTCCCCCTGAGGAGCACATCTGTTCCAGCGCCTCCCATTCTTCAGCCATCTGTGCCTGCAGTTCGAGGATTCCTATCAGCAGTAGCAGCCTTCTCCTCCAGCTCACTCCAGTCCTTTACTAGAGAGGTCTGCTGTGTAGCTGAGAGGGCAACTGGCATTACTGAAGCTTCTGTTGTGTTTTGGATCTCAGGGTTTGTGCCACAGGACACCAATCCATTGTCAAACAGTTGACTGCTCCTCTTGGAAGGTCTTTCTGGAGGCCGTGCTTGTCAGTCAGGTCCTTTGTATCAATACAAGCCTCCCTATAATTGATTTCTGTGCTCTCCATCTTATTGCATGTCTCTATATGGGCTTCAGCACCCTGGTCCTGCACTCCTACAATCCCCAGCCAGTTTTCCCTGCAAACCAGCTTTTTCTGCCAGGGTGTGTAAGGCTACTGCCTCAATGGCCAGTTCCTGGAGCTCACTAGTCAGTCTCCAGCTCCTTTTCCATCTTAGTAACCTGCTGCTCCAAGGTATGCTTGCCATTCTCTAGCTCCAGTTTCTGTTTCAAGTGTTCCCACATTGCTCTGCTCAAAGAGAGGGTTGGTCTCACCTGTTCCTGTATTTCTATTTCAATATGTTTTCTACTTGTCTATGTAGTAAGTAGAGCATTCCCTCTCCAAAACAAGCGGATATTCCAACTCCTGTTGGTCTGTCTTTTAGGTTGAAGACTTCTTTTTCAAGGTTTTGATTTAGCTCGACACCTTCACCTATCTTCTCATCCTCCATCTGTTCCACCTGGATATGGAGACTCAGTTTCTGGTGTTTGGCTTCCTGCAGTAACTCCTGCATTATCCACAGTCGAGCTCCCAGGTCTGCCAGTTCATCCACTGGCTCCTTTTTGGCTGTCCAGAGTCACTTTTCAAGATGACTTAGAGCTCTGTCACTTCCTTCCGCGAGTGCCAAGTGTTGCCTTTGCCAGGGAGAGGAATCTTTCTCTCACTGGTCAGCCTTACCCATTTGCTCTGCCATGGTTGCTTTGCCCTTTCAAGCTCTGCTTCTATTGGCCTGGTTTCTTTCTACTGTATGATCAGCCCCATCTGTAGCTTGAGAGTGTTTCCCACCTCATTTCTTGAATTTGGGCCTCCTAACTCTTTGTACAGCCATCCAATTCCTGGTAGATATCTATCACCTGGACCTGTAGTTTATTGAATTGTTTAACAGTCACATCATGGCTCTTGTTGCCTCTATTTCCCTGGCCCTCCAGATCATTTGAGTCAAGTTCCATATTTTTTCTGGGCTGCTCAACCCCAGAATCCTGTCATCCTTTAGGGCAGCTAGTTGGACCCCCCCTTGACTGGAACTCCTTCTGCTTCCTGGGCCTGCCCTGGTTCTTTTATTTAAGTTCCTCAAGCTCCCACACTCTGGGGTTAAGAGTCATGTAAGGGTGTCTCTCCTAACTAATGGCAACGGTGAAACCCACAGCCTCCCACCTTTAATTTTACACCCATTTGCCTATTCTTGTAGGGTCTTGCTTCCTCATAATTACAGTCCATCCACCCAAAGCAGACATTTTTAGCAGGGCAACACCATTCTATGTACCTGTTCTCTCCACAGCCAAAACAGACCGGCCCTGTGGTATTACTCTTCCTTGCCCCAACTGGGTCCCCACAGTCCTTTGTTCAGACGTCACAATAGTCTTGGTCCCAGCAGTTCTTGGCAGGGTATCTTTGATAGCCTGGCTCTCCCTGTTTCCTCTGGTGCTCAGAGGAATCAGGCCACCCTTATAATCATTGTTCATATAGGCGAAAACCCATCCTGCATGCCCCACTTCTTCACAGTCAATACATATAGCTGGTCGAGCCTGTGCCTCAGTCCTTTACGGCGATTGACTCTTTCCCATCATGGAACCTCCTTGACAGGCCTCTGCTGCTGCTTGGGCACTCCTAAAAACTGGAGCTGGAACTCCCACAGCTATGGCAGCCCCTCTATATGCTGATGTGGGAGGATCAAATCTCACAGCCAAGGCAGGTGTTTACACTGTGCTGCTCAGTCATCCCTCGTTGAGGGGGGTGTGTGTCTCGGAATCCCACTCTGGCACCTGTTGTTGTAGGGCCTGCCCTGTAGCACCCCCTGCTGACCTAGTGCTGCAAGTATGCATTGCCTCAGTCCTGGCCCCTTGTTTCTCTCTTTGGGCTCAGGGGTGTGTGCATAGCCCTCCTCCTTGGGACCTGTGGTCTCTGGAAGCTCCTGTCCATTGGGAGAATTTCTCTAAAAGCACCTCACTGGAACTGAGCCGTGATAGCCTTTTATGAGGCCCAGGTGCTCATTATTCAATTAAATTCCTAAATGGACTAATTCCCTTTAAATTTGATTATCATGGTAACCTGGGCCCGGACTCCCCTTAAAGATGCCAGTGACCCCATGACAAGGGTTACACCACTTCTCATTATAATGTTTTTATTGAGATCTTGCCTCCTTCAGAATCCAGGTTTTCCGCCAGCAAGATCCCATGCCTGTGCTTGTATCACATCACAGTTGTTTGCTGTACAAAACAATGGTGGTATTACAGGGGAAAAACCAGGTGCTAGGAAGCAAGCCCTAGAAAAACGATAAAGGACAAATACAGGAGAGACCCACCAGCTTATGTTTAAGTCAGATACATAGGAACTTCCATACTAAGAACAATAAATGCTACTGTTAGAATGGAAGAAAGTCTATAATTCTGGAGTTCTCCACGGGTGAGAGAGAAAGAGGGAGACCGAGGACTGACATTGTATTTTCTCCTGCAGTAATGCTCAAGGCATTGAAAACCCTGTCTTTGAGGCGGTTCCATCCACAAATACAGAGTCCAGGCCCAAGCCGCAGATGACATACATGGCCAGCCGCCAGCAGTCAGAATCGGGCCGACACCTTCTCTCAGAACCAAACACTCCGCTGTCTCCTCCAGGCACAGGGGATTGTTTCTTCCCAACACTGGGTAAGTGTCCATTTTACAAAACTATTTCCTTGGTTAACCCGGAGTGGGAAAAACACTGCATCTCTGCTGTAGTGTCTCATTTTATACCTACCGGGCCTAATTTTGGTCTCAGTTACAAAAGCATAGACATGGAGTCATTCCACTTAATCCAATGAAGTTATTCCAGATTTATGCTGATGTCAGTGAAACCTGAATTTGGCCCACTGACCTTTACTCATAGTTATTTGGTGTCTCGAGAAATTGCTGATACAAACCAAAAAAAAATAATAAATCTTTGGTTTGGAGGTGGACAGGGGAACTTGACAAGAGCTCAGCTTTTGGGGGAAAGAAACACAGCTGTGGCACGATTGGCTCTTTTTGTTTGTCCTGCAGCATGGGGTAATGATGAGATTTGCCCTTCATACAGGAATTTTTCTTTCATACAGGGGGTTCTCACCAGCCGGTGAGTCTCTGCAGTACTCGAGTTCCAGGTGTGAGCTAGCAATGTTAAATTGGTGGACACACTTGTCAGTCCATTATCCCTGCCCCCAGAGTATCCCCATATTAATCTCCCAGAGCTGGCCTGACATTTCACACCCTGTTACTACTAATACAGTAGATGCTGTTACAAGTAGGGAAAGCTAATTCAACTCAATACCAGCTAGAGAAAAAAAAATCCTGCCAGTTGCCCTAAGAAATGTTGCCTCTAGGAGATTTAAAATTGTGAGCCACGGAACAGTAGGGACTGACCCAAAGCCCAGTGAAGTCAATGGAAGTCTTTCCATTAACTCCAACAATGGGCTTTGGGTCAGGCCCTTAGTTCCCTTTCCCTGCCACCTTTGCACCTGGCGACATTTGGCTGAATCATTCTGCAAACGGCAATGTATACCTCCAGCAGCTCGGATCTTCTAGAGACTTGTCTATAGTGGGGAAGAATTTTCTGTTAAGCGCATAAAACCACAACTACAGAGGAGCCCAGTGAGCTCCACATCCAGAAATAACCTCCAAAAATTAACAGATTTGTCTCTCCTTTTCAGAGCCTGTTCCTGATTCTCCAAATTCCATGAAAGTATAAAATTGCTGAAGAAGAACAACTTTCACTGAATTTGTTGTCAGCAATATGGAAGAAGCTTTGGCTATTGCTGAAGCAAAGGCTTTATAGGCAAGGCCACTTCTGAGCGGAAAAAATGACCAACACTTTCTCTAGCATTCAATGCTTCCCCTGGCACCTCAAATTCATCGCTGCGCTCATCTTCCTTAGAAAGTTTCTCAAGAAAAAAAAAACAAGAAAGAAAGAAAAAAGATCACCACAACTGTTGAAACTCTTGCTGGTTTTTCTTCACTGCACAAGGAAGCTTACAATTTAATGACCAATACATTGCTAAACTCATTGTTGGTGTGCAGTTCCCCACACCATGCTTATTTACAACACTGGCACCTAGAGCAGATATAAGAAGATGACTTATTAAACTGGAGGG
This sequence comes from Emys orbicularis, assembly GCF_028017835.1. Classification (NCBI taxonomy): domain Eukaryota; kingdom Metazoa; phylum Chordata; order Testudines; family Emydidae; genus Emys; species Emys orbicularis. Next base: position 43,801,176 of record NC_088689.1, on the reverse strand, counting down.
AGAGGCTGAACAAAAAAAGAAGCCTTACAAACTGAACTGGAGTGAGAGAACCACTCTCCACATTCCATATGCCCCGCCCCAATGGAAATTTGTGAAGAGGAAAACAAGTTCCTCTTCAATGGGTTTAGATTTTTGCTACCTATTTTCTTAGAGATGTATGTGTATATATATATATATATTATTATTTTGCCTGCACTGTTTGATGTCATTGCATAGAAACTATATGGTGTGTTTATAACTTGTGTCCCTTTATGAAAAGATGTATGACGGGAAGATTTGTAAGAAAAATGATATCAGCTGCCAGCTACAATATCTAAAGAATAAGGAGTCAGTCAGAAATAAAAATCTGGCTTAAGTCATGGAGTTTGGATCTGGATTCAAATCGAGATCCAAACTTTTCAAAAATCCAGGAAAGTGTGGGGAATCACTGCTCTGATTCAGTCCTATTGTAGAGATGGACCTGAGCTGTGGAGTTTGGACCTAGATTCAGATTCCAACTTGCCTGAAGTCCAAGTGGGTGGGAATCTGGTTTTCCAGTCTGAGCCCATCTCTATTAGAAATGTGGCAAACATCTCACAGAGAGCCTGAGTCAGAGAGAGACCAACCACACCAGTAAACATTTCAAGTGATTTAATTTATTAGCATGGTTTAATCTGTGTTATGTTCCTCTGTTTTCATAGCCATGTTAGAGAATCCACGCCCCCTGTTTGGGAACAACTTTTGAAATGCTTTATCCACATGCAATCATGGGAGAAAATAGTATCTTCTGCCATCACTCAGATATGTTCATCTGGGACTATCTGAGTGACCACACCAAATATCCATAGGCAGAGTACCTCAGAAACTCTGCAAGCATTTAGTGTCTCAGAATTGTCTCCTGTGGGATTGCCAGGAGAACTAACACGCCCTGCTCGATAATACACTCCAGTTAGAGGCATGCCCATGAGAACCAACTTGAATTAAAGTAATGTGTGTTCAGCAGAGGTCTCATGGAGGGGGTCAGATGACTATTGGCAGGTCATAAAATGATTTTAAAAGCGGCAGTCATGATGCAAACCACGATAACCATTTTCAGATTTGTTACTCTGAGTTTCTTTACATGGCTGAAAAAGGTACAATGTGGAAAGAGCTAAAGAGATTTGAGAAACAGAGAGAACACTATGGAAAAAACAGTTTTTGTTCAAGGGTCACCTGCCCTGTTTGGCGTAGATGTACAATAGGAATACATGAGTCTCAATGAAACCATAACATATATAACCTTTCTGTAAATGACCCAGCTTTGTGAGAGTTTCAAGCAAGGTACAGACTGGTCATGGAAAGAATATACACTGCCAAGCATGAATGAAGCCCTGACTTTGAGTGCTGGGCCATGATGGCTGCATAGATAAGGGGCAGTCAGCGCCACCCGGGATCCAATCCTCTCCCATCGTCTCGCTCATATTCCCTCAGATGGGACGGCATCTCAGTTATTCTATCACACTCTAATGATGCCAGCTTGGAACTATACAACCAGAGAGTCACCATCAGTAGATTGAGGCAGCCCCTCAGCATGAACAAATCCTAGGTGGAGGGGGAGGGGTGGGCAGAAGGGAACAGAAAAAGGTCTTGTCCTACTGTGGGAATCACACCAACAATAGTTTTTAATGTAGCCAAGAAGAACTTTTGATGCTTTCATTCTGAGGCTAGTTTTTCAGCTGGTTCAGAACCCATCCATCTCTATTTGAGAGTCACTCCAGCTGGCAGCTTGGGTCTCAGCCTGGGAGCAGAATATTTCATTTTCGTACTTTAAAAAAAAAAATCATAGGCATTGATGAAAAATAATCAAGATTTTGATGCTTTAAAAAACAACCTTCCCTCCCCCAGCTGTAACAATTTTTTTTTAAATGAACCCTTTCCAGGTGATGGGTCTGTGATATGCACTAGAGGCTCATGGCAAAGGATGATGGGAGGCGAGAAGGGGCCCATTTGGTACTTTGTAAAGTTTAGAAACTTCTTTAAACCATGGAGAAAGACATGCAGCTTGGAACTGAGCTTCCCCCTATGCCTTTCATACTATGAGGAAGGTGGAAAAGTAGAGTGGGAACCATCTGTTTAAAAGCATATTTTACATTTTGTTGCCAAGAGATTCCCCTCGGCAGCCTTCCTCAGTGTCCTCCAGTCCAGAGGAATGCCAGGGAGTCTCCATCTCCCACCTAGACCCTATCTTCCCTGGCACCTAGACCCTATCCTCCCTGCCACCTAGCACAGAGAAGCAGGTCATAGGAGGGAAACTTCTTAGGAGTGTCTGCTCCCTGACACCCTCAGATGCCATCTATAGGCTAGGGTGAAGATGACCAGAGGGAAAACGGAGTTCCAGTAAGATCATAACATGTAATTTACACAAAACACCACCAAAATACAGAACACAAATAGTGTTCCTGAAATGATTCCAAAATCAGCAACATGACTCCCACAGCGTCTGATGTCATGCCCAACTGACTCCCATGTCAGAGTCGCACAGCTACCGCTTACCAGCAGACATTAAAAATAAAATAAAAAATTCTAAAAAGTCATGTAGAGAAGAGAATATGCTCCTGGGTAGATTTCCAGCCTACTGACAAGTCTGGAAAAGTTTAGGCCTGAAAGCTACTTGTTGTGATGATTGTGTCATTATTGTGACTCATTGGTTGTCATGGTGTGTGGGCTGGCTCCAGGCCATTAGGAATCCAGTTACTGTGCCAGTTGTGTTTGATCTCACCTTATGTTAGATACGCATCCTGAGATGACGCCGACTAGAACGGGTGTAGCTGACTACCTTATCTATGCAGCCATCACAGCCCAGCAGTCATCATAACAACCTGGGATGACCAAAACGTCTCTTCAACACTCCAAACATATATCAGGATAAAATCTTGCGGCAGAAACTGCTACCTAAGGGTTTGATTAATTTCTGAAAAAAATCTCAGATAATGTAAATAGACTGAAACTATAAGGCCTGTTACTAGTACATCATGGTACACCACAGCAAAAAGATGCTCCTGAACCACATTGTCTCTCTCTGCCCATCTGAGAAGCTGCAGCCTTTCAGAACTTACACAGTCCTTCTCTTTGTTAACAGGGTGATACTTGATGGTACATGGCTAGGGGCAAAATCTGCTAATTCCTTTAGTGGGCTCGTCTTAGAGGTACTGTACCCCATGTAAAGATGCCCATTGAGGAAACCTGAAAATCTGTGTGAAAGCTGAAATCTTCTACTGATTAGCAAAATTCTCTGCATGATCATCACCGGTGTTGTGGATCCCACAGCATGGGGACATCAGCATGACAAGTGTATACATATCTGATCTGGGGATCTATTTGCTTAATGGGTCCATTCCTGTGTCAGCTGTTAACTGCTTCCCTGCTGAGCAGTGCACTGGATAATTCTGAGAAACAAGCCCTTGCATGGCTAGAGATTTAAAAAAAGAAGCAAATGAGAAGCCATGGGAGCATGGAGGCCTTGTGCAAACCAGCTGCCACTCCTCCCAAAAGTTACAAAATAACCTCCTGGTTGCAGAAGGTACCCAGCTGTGTGCTCCCACTCACTGACTTGCTCCCACTCAAATTTCAATTCAAAGGATTTCACTAGCTATCTAAATTCCCAACTCTCCTCCTCGCCACCAAAAATAAAAATCAGGTAAAAACTCTCTGGGGGCCGAAGTCCCTTTGGTTCATATGGCCACACAAGCTAGCCCCGTTTCTGTGATGTGACTTCATGCTCCATTTAATAAAGGGCTCAGGATGGGGTTGAAAGGGCCAATTCCCGTCTTCCCTGAGGTTCTGCTAATCATTCCAGAGCAAGAGACTAGAAGAGCAGAGCATGTGGGAAGCGTGCAAAGGCATGATAATGTCTCTGCCTTCAAAAGGAAGACATGAGCCTGATGGAACAATGCACGACTAAAGAACTGTGTGTTAGATCTGGAAAAGGGCTCTCGATACTGCTTTTTAATTTTAATTTTGATATTCTTTATTAAAAAAAAAAACCAACCAACCTCCTTCTCTCCATGGCCAGCATAAAATGCTCACATTGTCTGTCTCCTGAGACCACTGATAGCAGAGTGGCATGTTTTGAGATTGAAGGGGGTGAAGAGAGTAAAACTAAGGGAACGGTATAGGGGATAATCAACTGCTTTAGGCTATTTGTACATTCTGATTGCTGTGAAATTTTCTCCAGATTTGTATGCATTTGTTTATAAAAATACTGATTGATGATACAATAAAGTTTTATTGGAAATATTGTTCTCTTATGTAACAGAAAGGGATTCACAAACAATAGCTCAAAATCTAGCCAGCTGCAGGGACGGAGAGGCCAATGACATCAAATATCAGGGGCTACGAAGATGACGGCGAGGTAATTAACAGCGCTGGGATGATGCTATGTGAGCTGGGCAAGCAGAAGGAAGAATGGAATGGGAACCGGGAAGAGACAAGCTCCAAGTTGCCAGGGCACAGTGGCCTGCATGGCAAAACCAAAGTTCTTTTGCTGGAATAGTTTTTCTTTATTGTCTTAGATCATTTCCAGAAATGACAAGTCTTTAGCCAGAACTGTACAAGACTGTCCCCCCCTTTCTGTATGGGGTTCTGTTGCACACTTGTAGCCTGGTGGAAAACTGTGTTGGGGTGCTACAAACCATGTTACAAACAGGACAGCAGACTAAGTGGAATAATCTCTTCTTAATGGAACCACCCCTTTCCACTCTGCACCTCACCCAACATCTATCTTAATTTAAAAATCCACTGCCCTGATTCTCCAAAAACCGTGCTAAGTGTGTAGGGAGGAGGGCGGAAGAGAAGTGCTGCCATACTTCCTTTATTCTGTTTCCTCTTTTGTTTTTGAACATGTTTTTGCATTGTGGTTTTCCTGTTTTCAGCCTGCTAAGTCTTCTTTGTAGCCCTGACTGGTCTCCAGCCATTTTCCTTTCTGCGATCACTCGGACAAGGAGTGGAGACTTCAGAAAGATGGCACTGACAGTATCCCCTTCTCTCTGTTGCACAGGGACATGGCCTCAGGACTGGCCTTACGAGTGGGCAACCGCCCAGGGTGCCGCGGTCAGGGGGGTGCCATCCAAGTGCCGCAAGCTGGTGGGCCTGGGCTGCCGGAGCGGGGGTGAGTGCGAGTGAGTCCGCGGCTGGAGCCCCTGGCCAGCCGGGAAGGGGGCAAGTGATGCCGCCTGGAGCTGGCAGCCTATCAGGGAGTCACAGGCAGCACGGTTCACCCTTGCAGAGCAAGTGGGCCAGCCCCTGGATCCCCCCTTCCCACGGGCACGGGTGATGGCTGCATACCCACTCTCCTCCTGCTAGGTGGTCAGGGGGCGTATGATCGGGGGAGCCCCAAGGCTCAGAGACTCCTCCCTGTGCAGCCTGACCAGGCTCCGGAGCCAGGACCTGGTCCTTGCACCCTGCGCCCCATGTTGCTATTCTCATACTCAAAGAAAGGGCACCAAAATACAAGTTTGTCCAGGGCGCCATTTTCCCCTAAGGCTGGCCCTGCAATATCTCAGTGCTCCACTAAGGAAGACTTCAGCACAATGGCAACAGCAATGTGCTCTTCTTGTGACTGGCAAAGGACACAGCCCATTTTTGCAGTAAGGGAGACTAATGAAAGTGGCAACAGCTGTGAGCCCTTCCCGCGACTGTTGCTGGGGCACAGGGACCCTGTATTTCTAGCAAGGGGCATTGCATTAAGCTAGCACCAGCACTGTGCCCCTCCATCCGAGTGGCAATGGAGCATAGATACTAACACCTCACTTTCCCAATGTGGGAAATGACATCAAAGAAAGAGCTTCCCTGTTGTCCCGCATGTCTCCCTAACCCCCCCTGGCAGGGGCTCGGTATTACCCCAACTCCCTTCTATGGCATGGTATCGGTTTCCCCTCCCCCTCTGCAATTCCCTCTTTCCCAGCACCACTTTCCCCTGCTGTGGGTCCCTGCTCCCCCCAGTCCCTGTTTTCCTCTGCCCCAACTCCGGGTCCCTGATTCCATGTCCACCAAGCCACCCACTTCCCACCCCCTGGCTCCTGCCTCCCTCATCACCACCACTGCCCTGCACCTCCGCCATCACCTTTGTTCCTCATCCACCTACTTCCCCCTCTCCGAGTCCCTGCTTTCCCCTCTGCCCTCAGCTCCACTTCCCCCATACCAGGTTCCTGCTTCCACCAGCACCAACTACCCCCTAACTCTCTCCAGTCCCCTCTGGGTTCCTGCATCCTTTGCCCCAACCCCTTTGGCCTTGTTGATTCCTCCTAATCCCCACTCTGCCTGCTTCCCCCTCCAGGTTCCTACTTCCCTCCCCACTCCACTCTGAGTAAGAATGACACTATAGAAAATTAGCAGCTACTGCACTTCTGAAGATATACAAGTGCAAAAAACAAACTTTCTGTAAAGAACCCTGCCAACAGTGGCTGAGCTCACACGCAGATGGGGCGAATCAGGGGATACGGCATAAAGAAATGCACACGTACACTTTAACCATTGCTTGCACACATTCTACTTTCAGCCCATTAGCAGCATAAGCAATGAGCTGGGAAAACTGTGCAAACAAATACAGGCTGCTTCTCCACACAAATAAAAGGAGCAAGCAGATTTTAGAGAGCATGAACGCAGACATTAAGTTATTAATACCAGTGCTAAAGCACTAGATGTGATTTGATATCAAAGGTTGCTTTCAGGGCATTTTTACAAAACTAAGTTGTTACTAGGCAATTTAAGAAAGTGGAAGCATGGAATAGGATAGAAGTTTGACTCACTGAGTTCTGCACTCTGTAATTGTAAGGAAAATCCACCCAGAGAGGGGCAGCAGGGAGTTGCTTACACAGACCACCATCCCCATGGGAACAAACAATGCACTTGCAAATAGAAAGGGGGCAAATGAGAAATAAAGAAGGGGAAAAATTGGTTACATGCAACAGCTCTAGCTATCCACTATGTCTTGCAGCAATGTTTACTATCCCAGTCCCATGCCTCTACAGGTATGTCTACATTGCATTGTAAACCTGGGCTCAGACTCAGTTTTAGTCCAAACCCCCGACCATCCACACACAAATCATCTGACTCGGATCCACAAGGTGCTTTACTTTGTTGCCTGAACATGTTTACTATGTTCCAAGCCAAGATCCTAAACCAGATTCACTGGAGACTTACTGCAAGTTGGCTTCTGAAATTGAAGCTACCAAAATGAAAAGTGAAAGAAGTACAGCTCCGCTCATTATTTTATCTCCGACTTGACCAGGATAGGGTGTAGGGCAGGGATGAGCAAACTTTTTGGCCCAAGGGCCACATCGGGGTTGCGAAACTGTATGGAGGGTCAGGTAGGGAAGGCTGTGCCTCCCCAAACAGCCTTGCCCCCCCATCCGCCCCCTCCCACTTCCCGCCCCCTGACTGCCCCCCTGAGAACCTCCGACCCATTCAAGCCCGCCCCCCCCACTCCTTGTCCCCTGACCGCCCGCTCCCGGGACCCCCTACCCCTAACCGCCCCCAGGATCCCACCCCCTGTTCCCTGTCCCCTGACTGCCCCAACCCCTATCCACATCCCCACCCCCTGACAGGCCCCCCGGGACTCCCATGCCTATCCAACCGCCCCCTGCTCCCTGTCCCCTGACTGTCCCAACCCCTATCCACACCCCCGCCCCTAACCGCCCCCCAGGACCCCACCCACTACCCAACCCCCCCGCTCCCTGTCCCCTGACTGCCCCGCCCCCTATCCACACCCCCGCCTCCTGACAGGCCACCTTCCAGGACTACCACACCTATCCAACTCCCCCTGCTCCCCGTCCCCTGACTGCTCCGTCCCATCCAACCGCCCCCTGCTCCCTGTTCCCTGACTGCCCCCCAGGACCCTCTGCCCCTTATCCAACCCCCCTGCTCCCCACCCCTTTACCATGCCACTCAGAGCAGCAGGAGCTTGCAGCCCCACTGCCCGGCCGGAGCCAGCCACGCCACCGCGCTGCCCGGCAGGAGTGGCGGGCCAGAGCGCTGGCGGTGCAGCAAGCTGAGGCTGCGGGGGAGGGGGGAGAGCAGGGGAGGGGCCGGGGGCTAGCTTCCCTGGCCGGGAGCTCAAGGGCCGGGCAGAACGGTTTTGTGGGCTGGATGTGGCCCGTGGGCCGTAGTTTGCCCACCTCTGGTATAGGGGTTGGGCAGAGAATGAAAACTCAAGCAGGCAGATCCTCAGCCTCACAAGAACTTTTTATTTCTATTTTTTTATGCTGTCAGAGAGGTTAAATTAAGGCCACTGCTGTCCCATGCCCTAGGGTCACCAGTCAAAATCATCATCCAATAACAGACAAAGAGAGGGATGGCTGCTGTGACTATTCTCCTTGGGTGTGTCCTGGGAAGCCCTTACCGTGTGAAATAATTTGTTGTCTTACTTGTCCTTAGCACATCCCCATAGCAACACCGTTTCTGCCAGAACTGTTTTGCTACCTCCATGCACAGCATTCCTCATTATGAATGCTTGTACCAGTGCATTCTGGGACTCCTGAAGCATCTGTCCCACAGGGCTCAACATAGTCACTGTGCTTTGGCATCCAGTGCTTTAGGCATCCTGTCCCCTTTGTGAAGAAAGTGCAGATTCAGCTGAACTTAAGCTAACAACCTTCTTTCAGACATTGCAACCACTTGATACAACCCTCATTAGCAATGGGTTTGATAGCTAGACAGACTTGTCAAATGCCTGGGATCGAAAGCTGGTCTAAATGCAAGTCATGGTGCAAGTGTTGCAAACTCACAATGTTCATGCTTGTTGCAACATTTCCTTCAAAAGTAGAACAGGCTTCTGCACCTCCAAGAGTTTCACAAATACCTGCGAGAGATGGTATGAGATAGCAGGAGATGGGGCCACAGAAAGAAAGAAGCTTGTCAGTTTTTCTCTGTGGGTTTGAAGGTGTGATCCTGAAGAATACTTGTTTACTAAAAGTGTCTAAGGCTTGGTCTACACTTACCCCCCAATTCGAACTAAGGTATGCAACTTCAGCTACGTGAATAACGTAGCTGAAGTTCGAAGTACCTTAGTTCGAACTTACCTCGGTCCACACGTGGCAGGCAGGCTCCCCCGTCGACGCCGCGGTACTCCTCTCGTCTAGCTGGAGTACCGCAGTCGACGGCGATCACTTCCTGGTTCGACTTATCGCGTCCAGACAAGACGCGATAAGTCGAACCCAGAACTTCGATTCCCAGCCGCCGAACTAGCGGCTGGGTGTAGACATACCCTAAGTGAATGAATTCAGTATAAACATCTAAAAACCAGAGTGATCAGGCAGAGGAAGAGATACCATGTGACAGAGCCCACTCTTAAGGATCAGGCCCAGGGAAGGAAGGGAAGTGAAAATATTTATAGTAAAATAATATTTTTTTATTTCCCATTGACAAATATTAGTTTATCAATGTGTCTTAGTATGTCCATTTGATATTGTGGTCTAACAATCTGGGCTCATCTAACGTTTCTTCCACAAGGGGAAAGTATCAGATACAGGGGCGCACACACACGCATACAAATATACAACTCGGCATGCACCAATCAAAAGCTCAGGAACTGCAAATGGTAAAAGTGGCTTTGGGATTTAAAATTTGTCACTGGTAGTATATTTTCTTGATTCCCACAACCTGGCAGCCTCTCTTTTGCTAGAAACAAATGGAATTAGATTTTCTTACAAGCCACCAATGAGTACTCTTATATATGTGCTGGAAATGGACAGGTATGAGAATGACATGCAAACATTCTGCAACAATCTGGACACTGGAATGTAAAAATATGACTTGGCATGTAGAATAACCACAGCTGGTGTGTGTTAATCCTGTAGAGAGTGCCTCCTGGGTAGGAGTTACAATAGCTTGGGAAACCTAATATATATTCATTTGCATCAGGATGATTATTATTCTGCGTGTATTTTAACCACCGTACAAGCACCTGGAGGTAGGGAAATACCCTGTATGTCTAAACTGAAATAAATAAAATAACATGGTTCTTAACTCTCTTCTGCTGTTGATTCTCACGTTGCTATAAAAATGGGACAGCAGCTGCAAACTGCTGTTGTTCCATTCTCACTGCTTATGGTGGTCTCCAAACTTGGAAACTTGCTTCCTACTACCAAGCAGAAATGAGACTGATGAACAAAATGGCATTAGGATAGTTCTGCTAATAGACCATGGCTGTCAGCGGCTGGGTTACTGATTCTGAGTTATGTGTTGCAGTCTGTGAGGCAGACAAACTATATGTTTTTTAAGAGAGTCCAATGCCCACTTCTGTCCCTAGTGGTTCTGCGCAGTGGAGACAAGCAAGACAAAAAGCTCTGGGTAGACGGAGCCCTGCATGTCTGACAGAGCACAAACAGTGCTTGTGGAGCAGGATGACCCCTGTAGTGGCTGGCACACGGGGGACTTTGCTTGTGTTTTTAGTACTCACAAGGAGGAGGTAAACAATTCAAGGCTTATTCTGGAACCATGCCAGAACAGATTTATAAAAGGTAAAAAGCAGTGACACCAGGGTATGCTGGGAGACTGAATGATGATGTTGCAGCTGTGTGCTGACAGTACTCAGTAGATTCGGTTTTGAAAGCTCCACATGAGGAGTAACTTACATGAGGACTCTGGACACACACAGAGAACTGCTGCTCTGCCTGAGATGAGCTGAGCTGAAACTCCCCACTGCAAATACAGTGCAGAAAGCATTTACCTTTGTCAAGAGGTTCATCATTGTGCTTCTCCAGAAAGGACACCCAGAGGCTTTTGGGGTCGCTGAGTCAGATGGCTCACTTGGCAGATCCTGAGCTTGAATACTAATGTCAACTCGCCCCCCCCCCCACACTCCACCCCTTCTCTAATAGTCATACATACAGGAAGCAAAAGGCTGTTGTGACTCAGGACTGCGTAGGAGGGAGACCTCATTTTGCTTCAGGTTTGAGTTCTAATATGCATATCACTACTGGTGAGGTGAATCTTTACTGAATGCTTTAACTCCCTGTATATTGACTGGGTAAATCACGGAAATGAAAATAACCACCATGAAGTGGGTGCGCTGTGGGCTATTAGGGGTAGCCAGCTATTAGGGAGGAGGAACTATTTACACTTAAACTTGTATTTACCCACACTGATCAATATCCACAAAATAAGCTCCTGTTTTCAGCCCTGGATACAGATATGCACCCTCTTACCCATACAGTTTCTCAGGGGTAACCTCGTGAACAAACAGCACTTCCCAATCAATTCCAAGCGCATTTCCATACACAATTGTAAGAGCCCCTCCACCAGCACTTACTGAAAGGGATGGGTTGCCCTCATCCTCCACGGTGACCACCAGCCGGTAGAACCTCTGCTGCTCACGGTCTGGAGGGGATGGGCGGGTGGCGATTTCCCCAGTGACTCGGTCCATGCGGAAGATGAGATCTTCATTCCCCTGGGTGATGTAGTAGGAAAGGACGCTGTTGAGCCCAACGTCCCTGTCGGTTGCTCGCACCTGAGCCACAGCGGTGCCTCCACCAACATTCTGGAGATCCATGGGGGGAAAGAGAACGGAAAGAAAGAAAAGTCAGCTTCCGGCACAGACTCATCTGAACAAAAAGGTTCACAGCGAAACAGCTCTCAGCAGTACCCACCAACACAGTGATTGGGGTAAGACTCCTTCCAGCATTTTCATTGTAAATCTCCAGGTACCTAAGCTGTACAGCTCTACGCTAGGTGAAAACTTGACAAACAGAGAGTCAGCTTGAGGGAAATTGGACAATGTTCTCAATATTTTTCCATGGTACCTACCAGGCCTGGAGATCAAAGCTCTCTGGGGAAGATAGAGCATGAACAGGTGAAGTACAGTTCTCCCCACACCACTCTGCCTATGTGCTTCAACCTCAACTTGCAAGGATTATCTCTAGGGCTGAAATATGAGTTCAGTTACCAGATCAATCCAGGAATGCTGCTGAGACATGCCAGCAAAGGTGATAATTACTTTACTGCCACTTGTGATTGTGGTTTTTCCAGTGTAGGAAGTGAGACCATGACTACCAGCTCATTTCACACAGACCTGAAGAGCGGTCAGATGGAAACCACATTTTGCCACTATCTGTTCAGCTGAGAGTTAAACCGCTGAGCTGGCAGGGAAAGGCTTCGTACCTTGTTACAAATCCTCACCTTTGTACGACTCTAACTAAAAAATAACTTTTAAAATGAAATTTCACATTGTGTCATTTCATAACTTGAGCCATTTACAAAACAAACCAGCCTGTAAGGACAGTGCCCAGGGGACGGCCTAGGCGCGTCCCACCAATCACACAAAATGGCTTCAGTTGGCTGGAATAGCACTGAACACATTTTGCTCTGGCCCATGCTTGCCCTGAAGCCATGTGCAGCTGAACAGATGTTGAGCCTGTTGTCAGCAATGGGTAACACTTCTAGGGTAGCTCAAGCCAAACAAAAGGCAAAGCCAAGCAGCTGATTTCCCAGGGCCAGTGGTACAAATGATTCAGATACAAATTAAATAGAGAAGAGTGTTCGGATAAACGATTATGTTTAATTCAAAGCTATAAATCATATACACCATGCAGCTATAACAAGATGTCACAGGCTACACACACATTATTCGTATTTTATTTTTCATAATCACATTAGGATACCCCAGTTCAGGAAATAAGTTTCCTTTTTCCTGCTTGGTTGTGTTTTATTGCTTAATTACCAAACTTTCAGAGACTGTTTCCCAATAGCAATTCATATTCTGGGGAGGCAATTCTCTTTAATTACATGTGATTTTCTGGAAGTTTCATCAGCCCGTTAGGTCATTCAGTTTTTCCTGGCAGTTGTATGATTCCACTGAATGAGCAGGACAATGGGTTTAAAACATCCTTCAAATAATTTTGTTCCAAATTAAGTTATCCATGTCTCTTGTTCAGAGGAATCAGGAATTGGTGAGCTGTTTTCTGGAGGAAATTGTTTGAAAACATGGTCCCTTTTGGCAGATCAGCATGGATCTCAGCATACACTGGGACAAGAGTCTGAGAGTCCGATTCCAGGCTAGGGCCAAGCTCAGAATGACACCTGAGAGGGGTGAAGAGGGCTGTGGGCCACCTTTTGCCTCCTGGATCCTATAGGTGGCTAGGGACTGAACAAGTCCCTGTGGTAAGTTAGAGCCACCCCAGAGACTGCTCTATAATTTATGCTGCCCCCAACGGCTCCCTGTGGAGCTGTCCATTAGCCAAGAACAAGAAGAGTGCATTGTGCTTGGGTCATGCCTCCTCTGATAAGTACCTATGCTGAGGGCTGCAAGAGAGGTAGCAGAGCCATACAGCTGGCTCTATACCACTGAGGAATCCTACTGATACTGACAATATTCCCCAGTGAGAAGATCCACTGGCTTTACAGCCTCTAGGCTGGATTCCCAGGAAATCAGCATACAGCGCTGCAGCGGGTCCTGTGTGCAGGCATGTTTCATTTGGGGGGAAAACTGAGACTCTGTTATATAAGGCAGCAGAATTGCTTACCTCATTAACACTAACATTGTATCCAAAGGGATTCCCAATGATTGGTGGGTTATCGTTGACATCCAGGATATTAACTCTTAGGGTGTGCTCTTTTCTCCGAGGCGGGACTCCGCTGTCAGATGCCTGGATCTGCAGTGAAGCATAATGGTTACATCTGGGCAGAAGCTTTTTTTTTTGGTCAAATCTCATTGAAAAAAAAAGAAACCTATAGTGCCTCAAAACCAAAAAATATTCCATAAATAGGCACTGCCCAAAGGTCAGATCCAAAATTTAATTTTTGCATTAAAAGAAAAAGTTTTAACAAAATCTAAGAGCAATAAAAACAGTGTAACCAATTAAAAAGAAACTGAATTTTTAAAATTATATGATTTTTAAGAACTCTTCTTCCATTGCACCAACAAACCTTTGCAGCTGTCTCTGTTTAGCATAAAAAAAAAAAAAAAAAAGCACTGAAACACCATTTTCCCCCCTTTGATTCCCCTTTTACATGATGGTGCTCCTTAAAATACTTGGAGAACCACCTTGTAAGGCTATCAAATGTGTCTATATATTTTTGTTTCTAATGTACAGCCCTCTCTAGCTAGCTCCGAGCAGAGGAACCATGGCTATCACCAGGGGAGAGGATGAGAGAACAAACACGTGACAGATGTCATTTCTTAATGCACTGTAAGGCACTCAGATATTGTGATGATATGCGCATTATAAGAACCCATACAAACTAGAATAGAATGTTAAAATTGCTGCTGTGGTACAATTTTGCACCTCTACCTGGAGCGCCAGCTGTTAAAATACTGAGCTGTACATAACTATATAATATTACAAACCAGCCAATTTTGTGACAATCAAAATATATGCTGTACCACCATCTATTCAGCAATGCACAGCATTGTGTCATTACACTTACACACACACACACACACACACACACACACAGATGTGTAATACTTTGCATGAAATAAGCAGCACATGCAGGGAAACTATCATATTTTTGGTGTGGAAAATTTTCCAATGATTAGTACAACCAGCCACAAAAGTACCTGCAGCATCACATGAATGACAGTCAGAAACTACAGTTTCAGGCAGTCAAACTTCACTCACTAAAGGCAACATTTAGATGGGTAATGAGTTTCTGTATCTTGACTGTTTGCCTTGCCCAGTGAATGGTGCATATTGCAGAAAATGCAGCTAAGATGGTGGAAAACTCCAAGTTACCTTTAAGGTGTAGTGATCCAGCAGTTCTCTATCCAATGGCCTTCTCACAAACACCTCTCCATAGGTATTGTTGCTGGTGCGGATCTCAAAGATGTTACCTATATTTCCTGATGTCAGAGAAAAGGTCACCTGCAAGAAGGAAATAAATAATGGGAAGTGTGGGGAAGTGAGGAGCAGTGAGGTTAGGGAAGGGGGAAGAAAAGGGAGAGAGAAACAGTCATTACAAAGAGACTAGTTCTTATTAAACCTGGCTCCTGCTTGCCCTTGTGCTGAAAATCTAACACAACAGTGTCTCTCTCTCTCTCTCTCAGTATTTTGTACATGTTCTGCTGGTTTCGCGTGGGAACCTGAAAGAGTTCAGAAAAATAGCTCTTAGAAACATTAACCAAACGTCTAACGCCAATCCAGGTTCCAGTTCAGACGTTGTGAGAGTTCTCAATTTGAGAACGTTTTTATTCTATGTGAATTTATTTGCTCATCTCTACTTTGTTTGAATAGATGTTCCAGGTTTCTGCATAATTGAGGCTGTCACTGAGGCATATAGACACAGGACCAAATTGATATTATTTTATAATGATAATAATAAACACTTTATTTATTTATTAGCAGTAGCACCCAGTGTGTGCTACATGCTTTCCAAACACTAAAGAAAGATGGTCACGCCTTGGAAGACCTCAGTCTCAAGAAAGGAACTCTCTGACTTCAACAGGCTTAGAATGTGGTAAATGGGAAGTAACATCTGAATTCAGCAGAGTTACTCTGGAAATACACTGCAAAGGATTAGGTTGATTAATTTTGAGTAAGAAACTCACTGGAATCTCACAGCATCTAATTAATTCTTCCAGCAGATTAAAGGAAGTAACAAAGTGGACAGAGCTTCCTGTTTTAATCTTGATAGAAATCTCCTGCTGTCCACTGTGAGGATAGAAAAAACAACATCTCCCCCCTTCCCCCCCCCCCCCGCCCCGACACACACATTTTCAGGCCCACTGTTGCACATGGCAGCTATCACAGAATCTTGGCTCTGAAGGGAACGCTTAATATGTCCTTCCTCTGACACCCTTCACAGTCACCAAAGCAGCCCCTACCATTAGTGTTTTTGGCACTATCCATCCCACACTAAAGAGCAGCCCCATTGCCAAAGATTATGGTGTTCGCGTTCATAAGGATCTGAGTTCAGTACCCTGATCTTAGAGACCCAGAGCAGGGAGTAGCTGGAAAGGAGCTTGCTGAAGAGGTTCTAGATAAATCTGGCTTGAGAAACACTAATGGGGCCTTGTAGGATTGCCATAAAAAGGTTTAGCTCTTTGGAAATATGGGCAAGGTGTTCAGGAAGCAGACATGCTGAGGTATAAATTAGGAACTCCATCCTCCCCCTTTCTTCATGAAGCTTGTTCCACTGTTGGGCCTGAGTCATTGTCAAAGCATGTATCTGAATTCAGGAGTTCCTATCTGTCGGTCATGTGCTCAGACCAGCAGCTCACAGTGCCTCACAGCTTGAACGGAAATATTCCCTCATAAATTGGAATAAGCAAAATCTGCCCCCTCCACCCCACCTGCTCACCCATCTTCCTTTCTGTAGGTCCCAGTATAGTTTGTAGCTGCATAAGCATTGGTACCTGCCCGTTGCTTCCTGCATCTGGGTCTCTGGCCAAGACTACAGCAATTCGCCTCCCAATGGCACTGTCCTCTGCTACGCTCACCGCAGAATCAGAGGTGATGTCAAACTGTGGGCTGTTGTCATTCTCATCCAGAACGGTGATTGTTACCTGTTGAACGTGAGTGCAGAGATTAACAAGAGGCTTTATCAGGAGCATGGCTCTTGATAATTTTCTTGACGGCAACCGTGCTGGATGGGATAGCCTTTCGGGTGAAACTGAGATATGTGTAGAGTATCTTAAAGATCATAAGCTGGCGTTCCAGTGTTGCCTTCCAATCCCATTGTATTAAATCTCACCAGGTGTGCTGACAATGTCAGAAGAACCATAGATTTCAATGAAAGCCGTGGAAACCCAGGCCCTGCTGAGTGGCTGGGGACTCCCCCTTTTCACAATCTTTGGCATGCGGTTAGTGTTAAGTGCATTTGAGAGCTCCTGGAAGGGAGGGACAGACGCACTGACCGCAGGCCCTATGCAATCCTTCCTCACTTGGTGCTGCTGATGGATTTCAAGCTTGACTTACTGAGGGAGCTGGTGCAGTTCAGGGACTCACCTGAGAAGGGATTAACAACCATGATAATATTACTGTTGTTTAGGAGTATGGACAAATGTCCACTCCGCTAGGGATAAGGATGGGACCCATGACGCTCATTTTACTTTTTGAGTCCAAGGTCTCAAGTGTTGAAAGGCTGCTGCACTAACTCCTTCAAACTTATTGAAGATGTCTAATTCAAACAGGAATTAATTGAGGGAAGTCCTATGGCCTGTGCTATACTGGAGGTCAAATTAGAGGATTATGCTGGTCCCTTCTGGCCTTATAACCTATAATGCATGAATCTTCTGCATATGCACGTAAGGTAGACAAGGGAGGGGTGAAGGCTGGCGTGAGAGGGGGAAGACAGTGTGGCACTTGAGGGGGTCCCCTCCACTCAGAGCTCTCAGTTTTAACTGGCTAATTAGAAATTGTATAGACCCATCCCGGCAGGGGATGCTCTGCTAGTATTGTGCAGGCCCAGGCCTTTGCTGTTAAACTCATGAAAATTCATAGGCCTTGTCTACACACAAGCTTGCACTGGTTTATTTTGATTTCATTTACACTGGGAAGGATTTGATATAGACTAAATCGACATAAGCCATTTATAAGCTGGCCTGAGTGTTCACACTGAAGTTTGCATCCGTTTAACTAAACTGCTGCAACCTGGGCAAGTTTTGGGTGTGAACAAGCCCAGAGTTTCTTCCTGGGATAATGGATACATTTCTTCCCAATTAGAGGGGATGATACCCTGGTCCACACAAGATGGATCCACAATTCTATGGACAGATGGGTTCCATGCCTAAGCTGCAATCTGTGTACCATTCAGCTGTGTCAGGTAAACAGCAATGCAGAGAGACAGGAGGGATGGATACAGAGAAACCTAATACACAAAGCTCCATAAATAAAATCAGTTGTGATTCAGCATTCATATTTATAGATGCAGCACTAAGATGCAACAGTAGTAGCAACATCAGCACATCAGCAGGAAAGAGAAGTGTTAGATACAGATGTTGCTCAGCTGTGGTCAACAACTCAAAGAGGAGACAAGCAGCGGCCTCTTCTGTGACTAGCCAGAGGAAATGCTGTCATCATGTTCAAAATTAAAAACTTAGACACTATATATAATGGGAGAGAAAGAGAGGAAGAACAGTTTTGTTCCTGAGGCTCTATTTATGGGTGCTAACAGTCCCCAGGTGCAGAGCTAGTCAATGTGATCACGTCCTGGAGGAAACCTGTGGGGTTTTTTTGAGTTTGGGTGACTGTTATTGTTATAGCTAAAAAAGAAGGCAGGAGAGGGGAAAACCCAGTCGGCTCAAGAAGAAAATCTGCAGTTGCTGAGGCAAGCTCCCACTACACAAGGGAGCGTATGTTTCTTGGAAGCTGGCTTACCTTCTTTCCAGACCCTTTAGTAAACTTAATTTACCTTCCTTGTACACCTACTTGGATGGCCACAGAGGGGCCAGATTGCTCAGCTGGTAGAAATCAGGAGAGTTCCTGGACTTCAATGCAGCTATGATGATTTATACCAGCTGAGAATCCGGCCCCAGATGTGTTTTTTAAAATACTCCAACAAAAAACCCAGGTGAAGCGAACATGAAGGCTGTGTTGCTGAGTACTCATGAGTCAGGAGACAGCAAAGTCGAGGCTGCAAGGGTGGGGGGAAGAGTAAAGAGGGTTCAAAGGGCCTCCCCCACCCTCTGCACAGAGGCCAGGATTGATCATAGTCCTTGAATTCCCAAAGCACAAGGACTGGGGAACCCTAGTACCAGCAGCAGCGCTAGAAACCTCACAGGAGTGGAGTCGAAAGGGCCAAGGCTCTAGCTCCCCTCCACCCCAGCCTTGGCAGGTGGAGCTGGGCAGGGGCACTGGGAGTACATGCTGTACCTGTTAAAGGATAGAGTAGATGCTACCACTCTGTGTGGTGCCCAGTTCTCCTGGAGCTGCCCCCTATTCAGGACCAGACACAAGTTTTGCACAGCTACCTATGCAGTGACTATCAGAGAGGAAGGCAGGCAGGAGGAAGGAAGGGAGGCATACAGAACTAGGAACAAACACTCTTACCTTCTGTTGGAGGGAAGCAGAATGGGGAAAAAAAAGAAAAAAATACAGTTAACAGATCTTTCCCTTCTCTTTTAAAAACATGGTATGAGCTAAGTGCTTTAGAAAGGCGAGGGAAGGGGAGGTTGGTGGAACCAGAACAGTGCAGGCAGGTGCTGTGCAAACTTCCCCTCCATAGCTTTGCCAGTGCACCTTAATCCACGCCCAGAGCACCCAACTGCTATTCCATCTCGGAGCCTCTCCTGAGCAGGGACTGCCAGGCAGATTGCGCTGGGCAAGGTTCCTTTTTGTTGAGCAGCTTTGTGATGTGGAGGCAGGACCCCCGAGGGGAAAGGCAAACACTTCTATCAAAATTCAGATGATTTTATCAGTGTGAAAACCACCCCCCCCCAACACTTTCTGCAAACCAATGAACATTCCATGGGTAATTCGCTTCACCCCAACCCTGGCCACTTGCTCTAAAACCTCAATCTTCGGACTACAGAATTAACCCAGAAATTACCATGAGAGTGTCTAGAGAGAAAAGAAGCTGACACCCTGACTGCTGGAGGCCAGTATCAATTGCCTGAGCAGACATCATTTTTAAAGGCAACAAATGTACCAAAATTCAAGCTATTGGAGTCCTTTAAACCACAGCATACAATCCTCAAATGGTATTCAGTGTCTGATTTAAAACAAAAAGAAGAAAATTAGGAGTTAAAATCTCTAGGTCAGATCCTCAGCTAGTGTAAATCAGCATAACTCCATTACCTTTACACCAAGGACCTGACCTGTAGTTCCAATCCTTAGCTGACCTTTTGTGGTAGGCGTTGTAGCATATATGACCTACAAGTTGCTTGCAGATCATAAATCTTTGCAACCCCAAGGACAGTGGGGGTATTCAGGAAGGAGTGTCAACCACACAGTTACACTATCAAATATTTTAGACCCCAAATTTTACCTACCTGAAAACTGTTTTAATCTGGTGAGTAATCTCGTCCAAACGCTAAATAGTTCCTTTTTTGAAAAGCCCAGCACCCTCTTATGTAGAAATTAAAGCACCACACCCCATGTTTATGTACATGACCCTATAATACAGGGCTCTTGCACTCACTAATTTTCTGGAGGGCTTGGCAAGAGTGCAGTGCTTAGTTTAGGAGTGGGATCAAGACCATATGCCTAGAACCCAACCAAGAGACCTCACGGAGGTTATTCAAGGAAACTTCAGGTTAACAATCACCTCACCATACAACCCATGAGTTAGCAGTTCAGGAGATAGCACTGCAGAGAGCTGACAGGAAGAGAGAGAGGAAGGCGCGTGCAAAGAGAAAAGGGGAAAAAAGAAGGTTCTGTGACCATCCTTATAGTGTGTGGGCATTCTGTTGGTATGGGGGAAACTCTTGTAAGCGTGGTGAGCACTGTGCTGGCATGGTGAAGACCCCAATTATGGTGGTGTGGTGGGCATGATGCTGCCACAGCAGAGTCCCAAGTCTTACCACTGTTAGAGGAGGGGCACGGCCACAAAAATGATTCATGTTTAGCAGAAAATGCACATCTGAAAGTACCTGGTCGGATGCAGACCAGGCACATTGCAGTGGGGATTCACCTGGCCCTTGGGGAAGTGGAGAGGAGAGAGGTGAGATTGTGAGTTGCAAAACTACTAGAGCACTAGCTCCTTAGGGAGCTGAAGTTGCAAGCCTCTGAGAAGGCCACTGTAGTCTGTCCTCCCAGCAGGGCAGCTGCATCCTGGGGAGGTGGATAAAGATTAAGCAGGTCAGAAGTAAGAAACAAAAGGCAACCCTTCAAAAGGAGAGGTGAGTGATGGTTGGCTGGGGTATTCCCTCCCAAACAAGAGAAATAAAAGGATATTCTCGTGTAGTCAGCTCTTGTTTGGCTTGTACCAAGTCTAGGATAAAGGACTACTGCAAAAACAGCTAAAATCCACTCACCACAGTAGAGTCAAGCTTTGGTCCCCCATCATCTGCCACTACTGTTAAAGTGTAGAAATCCCCCTTCTCTCGATCCACCTGGCCTTTGACTGTGATGACACCCTACCAGGGACAAACAACCACAAAGATTGTGAATACCCATGTCGTGCTTACTGTTCAAGCACCTAAAGCCTTGGCCGGATTAGCCATTGTTAGCTACGTACAGTGATTCCATTGATCTTGAACAGGGACAGTGCCTGAGCATTGGTGTTGGGATCAAACTTGTAGGTGATCTGGTTCAGGTTGTCAATGGAGCGTGCCAGGACGCGCAGCACCTCCGAGCCTGTGGGGATGTTCTCTGTGATCACTGCCTCATAGGTGAGGTTTGAGAACTGCACAGCCTCATCCAGTTCATTCAACAGGCTGACATAGACACTGCAGAAACCTTGGTTGTTGGGGGGTGCCTGGTCTGTGGCAGAGACATTCATCAGGTAACTGGTTTTTGTCTCATAGTCCAGGTAGTCGATGGTGGTGATGAGGCCAGTGCTCTCATCAATTTCAAACTTCCCCTCAGAGCCAGTCAGGATTTTATAATTCACCAGACCTCCATTCCCTGGGGGAGGAACAAATGATCAGAGTTAGACTGGACTTCACAGAGAAGCAGACAAGACCACAGGACCCCTAACTTTGCCCAGCAGGTCAACTTGCTGAAAGCTTGAGGGGTGCCCCTAATCTACTTAAAATGGAAGAGGTTACAGATATTCTTATATCTAATATAGAGGTGCAGCCCGAGTCCCAGAATGTATGTTCCATCTTAATCTGAGTTAGCTGAAGCACTTTAAGCCAAGACAGGTTAACCCCACACACAGCACAGCTGGTTTTACCATTTATTTTACTATTTTAGTGATTTTTCCTCTAAGCTGCCCAAAGGTACTAATGAGATGGTATGACAGACCTCCTCCCTTCCCTGAGAAGGCTTGGGACAAAGCAATGACTAACTGTCCATCTATCAATGGACTGGCCCCTGCTGTCTGGAGTAAAAGAACCCCAAATCAGAGGAACTGGACAGGTCAGCGGCTGCAGGCTTGAGTCTCCCTAAACTCTCTCTGTTATTTCAGGCACTAATCTGCATCCTTTGCACTCCCATACCAAGAGTGGGGAAGGAGAGGCAAGAATTCACTCACACAACCAGAGACAGATGGTGTGATCCTCCAAGAGGCTGGGGAGCAGTGGTGGCAGATTTTTGCAGCTCACCACAACCTCCTTACCTGTGTCTCGATCTGTTGCCCGGACAACTGCGACAGAAGTTCCAATCCCTGCAGTCTCTCGCAGCCCCAGACGGTTATACTGCCGTTGGGTAAACACAGGCACCTCATCGTTTACATCTTCCACATACACTATCACCTGGAGGAATCCCCAAAACAAACCATTAGTGTACTGCACACTGCCTGGAATTTGTCCTGAAGAAAACAATGAGAAAGAGGCTTTCCTGGCAGAAGGAGCTGCTCTCTTGCATTTCAAGGACCGGGAGCCTCTCCACAGACCAGTACTATTAGAACATAGATACTCCCCACTTCAGTGGACACCACTAGGAGAAGTTACAAGTACAAATCATGACATTCCCCTGTGAGTCCATCTCACGTAATTCCAATAAAAAGAAAAAAATATAGCTGGGAAGTTGATAACAGTAATAAAGTGATTGCCCAATTTTGTGTTTTTTTGCCAACTTGTCACAACATTTGTGAATTTTGTGAGTTTGCTTTATTTGCTGGGAAGATGGCAACCACTAATTCAAATCCTGGTAGAGCTGACTCAGCCCTGCCTCCTTATGAAGTAGACACAATTTGAATTCTATGCACTTTACTGTGTGAGAGTCATCGGGACGAGACCTTAAAAAGTGAGATCCTGTTTGTGCCACATAGGCATTAATGATCCTGTGTTAAATTTTGTAAGTGTTGCGGTCCACTCCAGTGTGTAGGCCAAAATATCCTTTCTCCACGAATGGTGTGCTGCAGACTGGCTATCTGCCAGCTTATTCCTGGCCTCCTCTTCCACAGCTGATTGATGGTGTTTGTATATAGGCCTCAATCCTATAATTGCATCCACGTAGGCAGATTCCTGCATCCATGCAGAACTCTGCTGAAGTCAGTGGGTCTGCATGCTACAGAGGTTCACCTATACGGATCCGACTGCAGGACTGGGGAAGAAGTTCTTTGGGATCCTTCAAGAAGAATGGAGTTGTACTTATAACAAATATTACTACTACTGAGGTCTGTTTTATTTAAATATGCCACTGGCCACACACCTGTATTTTCAGACAGATCAAGAGTACAGCTGCCTTACAAAGCCACAATGTGAAAATAGCAAAAGGAAGCTAAGTAAGCAAGACTGTATATTCAAAAAGGAGGAGGGAAATTTCCATACCTGGACAAATATTGGGCAAATGTAACCATACAGTTAAACAGTTTTTCAATATCATGTTGTCTGTGTATGTATATTGTGTTCTGAATTGATTATGTATCTTCTTTTTTCTAACTTGTAACTAAATAAATTCAGCATAACCCATTTCTAATTGCTTGAAAAAAAAATTCCCTTTGCTGATGATTCTCTTGTCAATTTTCAGCCTAATTACGTTATGAAATGGCACAGAAAAATATCCTCCACCCAAAAGCAGTACCCATAGAATTTCCATCAGTCATTTCTACAGCACTTTGCTGATATTTCCATCTCTGCTGACTCTGCACCGCAATGCGTGGAAATTACCAACATTTGATGAAACCACTCTAATATTTTGCACTAAAAAATGTCTCACAAAGTTTTGTCTGGTTTTACCATTACCCTCTTGTTACTCAAGGTCCAGTCATGAGTGCTTCATCACTTCTGCTGATCCCCCTCACTCACTCAGTGCCAACCTTACTCTGATGTAGCTCCTCATTGCTTCTGCTGCACCCCTCTAGCTCAACCGCAGTGATGTCCTTACCCTAACGGAGCTCCTCATTGATCCTTGTTCACTGTTGTAGGCTTCCACCTCCAGGACATGGGAGGAATTGTGCTCTCTGTCCAGGTGCCGTAAGCCCCGCATGACCAGCCCACTGCTGGGGTTGATCCGAAAGTGGTTATAATTGTTTCCTGTCAGTAAACAAACAAAACACAACAAAGTACATATCAATCAGTTCTCCAAGTGGAACAAACATCATGGGATCCCCACATACAGCAAAGTAGAATTGTGGGAAAGTGACTCGGAGGTGATACTTGTGTTGTTAAGTATTGGAATGGGCATATTGTTCATTGCCCTTGATTACCAAGCCTCATCCATACTAAGCACAACTCAGAACTACTTTTAAAGCTGGATCAACTAAAAGAGTTTAATCCCCATCCACACTACAGAGAAACCGTACTAACTAAACCGTTTTCAACAAAAATGTGCTCAGGAGACTTCCTTTCCCTTTGCAGGGCCCAATCAA
The DNA here is from genome assembly GCF_028017835.1 of Emys orbicularis. Classification (NCBI taxonomy): domain Eukaryota; kingdom Metazoa; phylum Chordata; order Testudines; family Emydidae; genus Emys; species Emys orbicularis. The sequence goes on along the minus strand of NC_088689.1, from coordinate 43,776,867 downwards.
GGCTCTAAAATGTGGTTGTGACAAATTAAAAAAAATATGTTGTGTGGATGCATATCACATTAATTCCCTAAAAAGGCTTAAGAGGTAGTAATGTGGAGCAGGCTGTGATGGGTCAGTGAAAATGCAGGGGAATTACACTGTAATGGTGCTTTTTGAGACCTAACTACCACTAATTCATATATCTGGAAGTTTTACATCAACATGCAATTACTTATCCTTACTCCTTTGGATTTATATTTAACACATATGTTGTTAGAAGTTAGGTGCATTAACTACATTATTATGCTGTCATCCATCTCAGTCATATAGGTAACAATGTCTATCTGATAGCTATTGCAGGTATCAAAAACCAAAACGACAATGCAACTAGAGTGTAATTGCAGTCTAACTACAGTTACCATAGCAGAACCCAAATTATCAAGGACTTATCTCTTCCGACCATAAGTATTACAATGGATGGGGGAGAGAATGATGAAATTTAATATATAGGGAAAGGGGTGTTTCTGTTAGCTGTAGGGCAGGCCAAAGAAGGCCACAATGTGATGAAATAGTTACATCATGAAAGTTTGCCAGTGTGCTTATCCGGCCAAAAGGTGATAGCAAAACTTCAGTTAACCAAATCACATGGACACACGATTCCCTGTTGCAAAGAGGCACCTAGACTTACCCCTGACAATCCTGTACCACACTCTCCCATTAACACCTTCATCCGCATCTGTGGCTTTCACCTTTGAAAAGAAAAAAGAAGCCAGTGAAGGCCAGTGATTTTCAGATTGTACCAAAAGCTATCTCCTTCTCCTGCTCTTATGCAAGGCCAAAAGCAACAGTCCTCAGATACACAGGATTGTCTTGTTTCCCCAAGTCCTCTGGGTCACAGGGGCACATCTTTAAATGTCCCCATTTCCCAGTGGGTTCAGAATCAGAGGTGCCTGTCCCATCTGGAAATCTCAGCTCAACTATGGTTTAAGTTTTAAGTGCATGGCTAGACCTTTCTGTTGCTCTGTACTGTGAGAGAGGAAGTGTTGCTCCTTGGTCTGCTCTGCCTATGGCAGAAGGTAAATAGGATGAAATTCAATAAGGACAAATGCAACGTACTCCACTTAGGAAGGAACAATCAGTTGCACACATACAAAATGGGAAATGACTGCCTAGGAAGGAGTACTGCGGAAAGGGATCTGGGGGTCCTAGTGGACCACAAGCTAAATGAGTCAACAGTGTAACACTGTTGCAAAAAAAGCGAACATCATTCTGGGATGTATTAGTAGGAGTGTGATAAGCAAGACACGAGAAGTAATTCTTCCTCTTTACTCCACGCTGATTAGGCCTCAACTGGAGTATTGTGTCCAGTTCTAGGCGCCACATTTCAGGAAAGATGTGGACAAATTGGAGAAAGTCCAGAGAAGAGCAACAAAAATGATTAAAGGTCTAGAAAACATGACCTATGAGGGAAGATTGAAAAAATTGGGTTTGTTTAGTCTGGAAAAGAGAAAACTGAGAGGGGACATGATAAGTTTTCAAGTACATAAAAGGTTGTTACAAGGAGGAGGGAGAAAAATTGTTCTTCTTAACCTCTGAGGACAGGACAAGAAGCAGTGGGCTAAACTGCAGCAAGGGAGGTTTAGGTTGAACATTAGGAAAATCTTCCTAACTGTCAGGGTGGTTAAGCACTGGAATAAATTGCGTAGGGAAGTTGTGGAATCTCCATCATTGGAGATTTTTATGAGCAGGTTAGACAAACACCTGTCAGGGATGATCTAGATAATACTTAGTCCTGCCATGAGTGCAGGAGACTGGACTAGATGACCTCTCGAAGTCCCTTCCAGTCCTATGATATATATAATTAGCCTAAGCTAATTGGGTATCTCAAGGTTCCACATGACTGATGTTCATTAACACATTTGTCAATTATCTGGAAAAGGGGGAAACATCTATAGATAACACAAAATAATTTAGGTTAGCTAAGACTAGCGAAAATGCCAAAGAACTTCAGAGGGACCTAATAAAGCTCGGGGAACTGGCAGCAAGATGACAGATGAAATTTATTCTTGACACATACAAGGAAATGCACACTGGAAGAAATAAGTTGAATTTCTCCAACACATTGTTCTAATGATTTGGGAAAAAGACCTGGGTGTCACTACAGACAGCTCAATGAAAACCTCTGCTTAATGTGCAGCAGCTGCTGTCAAGAAACAGACAGACTGTTAGGTTATACATAAACAATAGGATAGAAGATAACACTGCAAATGTTATAATGATATAATATATGTCTATGGTATGCCATCACCTGGAGTACTGTGTTCAGTTCTGGTCAACCTATCTCTAAAAAGATACAGCAGAAACAGAGCAGGTGCTCAGGTGGGTGACAAAAATGACTATCAACATAGAATGACTTCCAGATGAAGAGAGACTGGGGCTGCTTAGTTTAGACTGGGGATGAATAAGATGGGGAATGATGGAAGTATACAGTAGTGAATGGTATTCAAAAGGGTAAATAGGAGCACTCACCTGAACTTTCCCATAATGCAAAATAAAGGTGACAGTCAATTAACTTAAATGGCAGAAAATTTAAAACTGATAGAAAGAAATATTATTTATGCAATAGAGCCAGCAACCTTTGGACTCAAATCATAGAGCTATCATAAAAGCTTCATGTAGATGATGAGACTATCCACAGTTACATTAGGTAGGATATAGTATATATATTATGCTATATACAGGCAATATAACTCCTTATGGTTTAGGGCAAAAACAAACCCTAGTTGAGGGGATTGTGAAGGAATGTCCTTTCTGGGCAGGTTATTCCATAATTGTCCATTATGGATTTTTTTGCATCGTGCTCTGAAGCATCTGGTTCTGGCCAGTATCAGAGACAAGTTACTGGACTGGATGGATCACGGGAGGATAATTCCTATGTCCTAGATATACAGTGTTGAATGAAATGTTGCCAAACACTTGGGGAGACTTTACATAATGGGTCCACCTGGTGTTTCTATGGAACACTGCAGGGTTTCCCCTCCCCATGAGCACTTTCCAGGAACCCACCCCCAAACATCCTTCTTGCTCCGCCTCTGCCTGACCTTCAGAGCTGCTACAGCAAATCTGCCAACATCAAAGCTATTAGCAGCCTTCAAGCAGGATACTGAGGGGGTGGAGGGCATGAGTGTCTAATGCCTCCTACACCAGATGAATCAAATTTTTTAAATTTCCTTTCAAGGAGAGAAACAAATGCCCCTCTTTCCCCAATATGCAGAAGAAAAACAAGTGTAAATTGTGGCTATTGCTTTGCAAAATAACTGAGGTGAAAAAAAGGCATGAATGCGCAGGAATTTGGGGAATTTCTCAAACATTTTTCCTGGTCTGTTTTGCCATGTAGGTATAAAGGTTTCATTCGGTCAAGGCTGTATCTTTTGGCTGCAAATGTTGCTGAATATTCTGGTTTAACAAAGCAGAAAGAGGATATGCAACAAAAACTCCAAAAATGGCATTACACAAAGGGTTTTATTTTGCCTTGTTGCAAAACAGATGTAAGGCCCAAATGATCAGAAGCGGCCACTGCATTGGGGTGCCGCAATTCATGGGTGTCCAGCTTCAGACGCCTTTGGGCTGGTTTTCAAAGCAGCCCCAATTCTAAATGACATTAATAGGAAGCAAAGGCTCTCAGAACCTCAAAGTCAGGTCCTAGGTGCCATCAATGGGGCACCCAAAAAGTGAAGACAGACCAAGTTAGTGGCCACTTTTGCAAATGTTGACACCACAACCTCAAATCGTCCAGCTTTCCTTCTTGTGTCACACTCAGACCCATGTCTCCTCCTCGGTGCCTGTCCAGTCCATATCCCCCGGACACTCACCTTATAGCACAACTCAAAGCGCTCCCATTCCCTCTCCTCCATGCTGAGAAATACACAATTGTTAGACACTTCTAACTGCAAGCACAAAGCTAGATTTTCTGCTGGCAATGCACTTTGCTGCCTTCTCAGCTATCCTGGCATGGTCCGATTTTCAAAACCAACCTTAGCTTGGTCTGGGCCAATTTTTACTTACCCGTGAGCTCATTTTCTCTGAAAAGGGGACCTATTTCCAAGTTAAAAGTGTGTAAAATATAGCATATTTTGGGGGTGACCTGAAACTATTTTCAAATTAGTGGGGGGAAAGCTCACATTTCAAGCAGCTTTGACTTTCCTGCCAAGCAAACTATTTAACATGCCTGTGCCATCAGGCTTTGAGTCTGTGAGCTCATTTCTGGGACAGGATTGCATTGGCTCTCTGTTACCATGCCTGGATCTGACAAACCAGATAAAAAGAGGGCAGTGTGAATCAGAGATCTATTTCTGCCGGCTGATAATTCCTAAGCATATCCAGAATGTCTAAGTGGTGATATCAGCTTGCCTTCTAAGACACTGGAGGTCCCTTCTCAGAAAAGCTGAACGAAGGAGAGGAGTCAGAAGAGGGCAGTGGTGAGGAAAACCAGAGGAAAGGGAAGAAGATAAAGATTCTTAGCAGAGTTTAATGCAGTTCCTTGGGCCGCCAAGCAGTGGGTGTGTGTAATGAGAAAAAGATTTCAGTTTTACAGTGAAGACAAAAAGGTGGGATTTTCAAAGCCCATAGAAATTAACAGGAATTGGGCATCCAAATCTCCTTGGCCAAGGTGAAAATCACACCCAGAAAGATTTTCTCATCCACCTTCTGCACAGGATGTTTTTTCACAGCTCATCCCAGGTTATTTGATAAAGCCACAAGGGCAGGTATGCCCTGCAGGGAGATGTGCAAAATGGGTCAGCAGGTGAAAAGAGAGAGCTTTGGCTTTAAAGCGATTGGCTTCCATCTGTATTTGTTAAGCTACTTGTTTTCAATAAACTTGTTCGGCTGCACTGCCCAGCTTCTCCCTCTGCTGGAACTTCTGGTGAAGTCGCAATCAGGTGCTTGTGATGCCACTAAGGCTTGGTCTACACTTACCCCCCAATTCGAACTAAGGTACGCAACTTCAGCTACGTGAATAACGTAGCTGAAGTTCGAAGTACCTTAGTTCGAACTTACCTCGGTCCACACGCGGCAGGCAGGCTCCCCCGTCGACGCTGCGGTTCCCCCGTCGACGCCGCGGTACTCCGCTCGTCTAGCTGGAGTACCGCAGTCGACGGCGATCACTTCCTGGTTCGACTTATCGCGTCCAGACAAGACGCGATAAGTCGAACCCAGAACTTCGATTCCCAGCCGCCGAACTAGCGGCTGGGTGTAGACATACCCTAAAATAACTGTGAAGCAACAAATCCAGCATGATGGACTTTAAGCAGAGGAATAAGGAGAATGGAAGGTGGGCGGGGGGAAATATTTGGTTAAACAAAGACAGTCCGATTCAAATATCCTTTTTCATGTTGAGTAGTAATTTACTCCTCAAATAGTCCCATTGATTTCAACAAAAGCTACTTGTGCAGTAAGCTACTCCTCCTGGGGAATGAAGGTGGAACAATCTGGCCCAAATACATTTGATACTTCTCAAAATGTAGGAAAGGCACAAAACCAAAATCCACTTTCCTAATAAGATAGATTTTAAAGTTTTCTACAGTATGAAAATCCTGCTTTAAAGCTGCTAAAGGCAACTTGCCCACAACTATTTGTGACCTTTTCTGCTTGTTTTCCACATTAGAAATTTAGATCTGGTCTTCCCTGTTCTCTCCCGAAAGATTCTGTTGTGGACTGGAGAAGCAGCAGGATTAGGACATCACAAGTAACAACAGACAAAGCTGAGCAGCTGAGAGGGGCAGGGCTATTTAGTTAGACTGCTTAAATGTTAAAACCCATTTAATTCAAAAGGGTGGAAACACTTGGGAGAAAAGCTCTCTTTTGAAAGATACAACGTTCCTTCTTTTGCAGCTAGTCCTGTGGTGAGTGCTCCAGAACAAACTGACAAGACAAGATGAGATACTCCTGGTATTTCTAAAGGAGAAAGCAGGGAAAAGCCACCTTTAAAAAAACTGTCAGGGCTTCCTTGTATATCAAAAAGCAGAAAGAATACACAAAGAATTTCCCTTTTGCAGGTTACCTTTAAAAGAGGGACCAATAGATACAGGACAGAAGAGTGAGGCTAAAAACAGGTAGTAAAAGGAGAGAGAGTGAAGCGGGAGAAAGAAAAAGCAAAGAAAGATTAGGGAATTATTTTGAGGAAAGGAAAATAGAAGAATGAAAAGAGTGGAAGAGTAAGTGTGTTTGAGAGAGAAGAAGAGAGTGCAAAGGAAAGAGGCCTGCTTCCATTCCTCCCCCTCCCCCAGCTGCTGATCCCAAATCGGCTCCCAGAGCAACCTAAAGGCTGGCATTCAGTGAATAGCATCTAGCCAGCAGACTGTACCATTCAAACTTTCTGCAGGGGAAGGTGAGAGCTGCTCAAAGAATTACAATTTAATCCAATATCCCTTCCCTAAAGGGACTACATCCAAACCTCAAAAAAAAAATTTTTTTTAAAAAAAAATACACAATCCTAAAGAACGACCAAACGAGTTTGTTGATTCTAAAGTGCAGGAGCTCTGTAGGTTTGGCTGGTTCATTTAAGTTGTTTTGGCTTTGTCTGTTTCTGCTATTCCCATCCTAGCTGCCACCTCTCCCCCCATCCTACCTTAACCCCCCTCTTCCCCTCCCCCAAGAAGTAAGGGACTGGAAGACAACAGAGAGCTATGGAAGGGCGCACAGCAAGAGGGAAAAGACAGGAGAAGGAGACACCCCTGTTCAGCTTGAGTATTAGTCAGAGAGGTACAAAGCCAGGGGACCGGCTGCAGCCTCATGGGATTGTCCTGAAAGGATAACAGCAGCTGTAGAAGCACATAAGGGGGGAAATGATCAATCAATGATCTGCGCCAACTCTGAAGAGCTATCCTGCAGCCTGTGTTATGCAGCATTTCTTGACAGCTTCTAAGGGAAAGGTCAGTGCTCTCAGGTCCTTCTAATCTGGACAGCCTATCCCCTCTTCCCATGTTTCAAGTTTGATTTCACAAAGATCTGGAGAAAAGCAAAAGGCTTTAAAGCAGCCAGGGCATGAGGGTGTCAGATGGTCTGGGATGCTGCTAAAATAAGGTGGTCAGTGTCAAACCTGATCATTCATGATCATTGTCTCTGTCTGTTTGCTGGGGTATCCCAACAATGGAGGAGGGAAACAGCTCTGTGAATGTATCACTTACTGATCTGCAGGTAGGGTTTTAATACTGAGTTTTCTGAAACTTTGTGCTTGTTAGTACAAAACTGAGCCACTGAATTTTACATCCTTCTCCAGACAGGTGAAAGGCTTTTGGGGGGAAGGGGCAGGTTTTTTTGCATATTAAGCAGAGCCGGGAACACTTTCCTAGCGTTCACCAATTTCAAGATACAATGAGAAGGGAAGAGGAAAGCCTCTTTTCATCAGCGCTGTGTCACAAGTGCACAAGCCACTGAAAACGACTTTCTCCTAGCAAAAGATCAGAAAAGGTGATGAGAACTTGTGAAAACGACTGCAAAAATGCACAAACCCACCCCAGACCTGCTATTTGGTGAGATCGAGGAGAGGAACTTTTTGTTCCATTTCTTATTATGTTCCAAAACTATGACTTTTTCACTTTTGTTGCGAACATTTTACAAAATGAAACCCTTCACAACCTTCATCTGTGTCAGTGGTTCTCAAACTATTGTACTGGTAACCCCTTTCACATAGCAAGCCTCTGAGTGCAACCCCCCTTATAAATTAAAAACACTTGTTTATATATTTAACACCATTATAAATGCCGGAGGCAAAGCGGGGTTTGGGGTGGAGGCTGACAGCTCACGACCCCCCCATGTAATAACCTCGCGACCCCCTGAGGGGTCCCAACCTCCAGTTTGAGAACCCCTGATCTATGTGCTACAAAGATGTGATCTGAGTCTGAATCATGGGTCTATGCCAGTCACTTCATACTATATTTAATCAGATAGGGGCAATGTTTTGCATGGTTACTGGCAGATTGATTTTTCTTCAACAGGCCTTTTATTAACACTGCTGGATTTCACTAGCTAATTGTGCCTGCCGTGGGAGCAATCACAGAATGGTAACTTTGGTATGCAGGCAGGGCTGGGGGGAAAAGAAGTGGCTAGTATGTTTAAAAATACTGCTGGGCAAATGCTTGGTTAACATATTTACAGAATAACGTATCCTATTAATTTCATGAGATTTAAAAAATAAATACATTAAATTCTAAATTATTTGCCACCTCTAGTTGCGTATGTGGCGAAACTGAATTCCACTTTCAATTCAAATAGATACATGCCAATTTTATATATATCAGGCACAATTTGCTCAGCAGTAGTACAAAACTAATTTCAAATTGCTAGCTGCAGCGCTGGCCTGAATCTGTCTGTTACCCAGAACAGCCATTTCCCCTGCACTGAACAGTGAACTGATGAAGGCCTTTGACTTTGTGTGGTAGCAAAGTGTCCCGCTTAGTATGTGGTATATGGGGGAGGTTCCCCTTTCTGCTCTGAAAGCCATTAACATGGGAAGTCCTTCACTCTAGTGGGTACCACACAGCAGTTCCCAGCACTAGCTTGGTTTGGGGTCCAGGCTCTGGCAACACCATCTCAGAGAGAGAGAGAGAGAGAGAGAAGGGCATGCAACTGGGGAAGGGATGAGAGAGTTGTCAGGTACAAGCAATTAGGGGTGGAAAGGCTGAGATATGGAGAGGACCTGCAGAAAGAGAGCAGGAATGTTTCTTCTCAGACCTGTGAGTCTGTTTTAGTTTACCTGTGGATTAGGATGAGCATTCAGCAGGCTTTGGCGGGAGAAGGGAAATCAATACACTGTCTCAGGAAAATAACAGTGGACATTAAATTGGGAGTGGACATTAAAGTGGAGGAAAATAGACATAATGGCAATACAGACTGTGCACAAAGTTGTCTGATTTATCAGAGAGATTCCACTCTTCAGTTCAGAGCTCAGAGGCCAAATGGACTCAATTACAGCAGTGTAAATTTGAAGTAGCTCCATTCATGTCAGGGGAGTTGCAAGGACACTGGTTGTAACCAAGAGCAGAATATGGCCTACAGCTGCTAGCACAAGTGACTTATGTTTGCAAATCCCTTAGTGTATTCTCAGCCTGAGGTACTGGATATTGGCTGTGCAGCGCTCTATACTGTCAAGCGCAAGAATTCAAAGCTCTTGAGACAGGTCTCCACAAATGAAATTGGCTTAAAATTTAACACATTTTGGTTTCTTTTTCTTTGCTTTCTGGTTTTTGAACCTCTGTGCTGTAATGGGTTCATGTTTTCAAGCTTGGCTCTGCAACCGTGAAGGCTAGGAATTTTCTTTGTCTTTCTTCCTTTCTTCTTTTTTTTTTGTGTGTGGAAAGCTGAGATTCTCATGTAATGACTTGAATCCAGGGACTGGGTCCTTAAGAAAAAATACCAAATATTGTAAGATTTGCAACAGAATCACAACAGCTGGCAAGAATAATCTCTGGTAGTGTTCATGTGAGCCAGAACCCTGTGAATCATGCTGAGAATACCTCAACTGACTCAGTCAGTGAAAGAAGGAAAATGACTCAAAACCTCCCTCACTCCCCTGGATGGCTGGGAATGGAATTGCCACTGAGGCCATGTGAAAGGAGTGCATTGGGTCACTACACTGACAATAATCCTGGTAGTATCCCTCGGGGGCCCTCAGCCACTTCTCCAATGGAGTTGTGGTAGCACTGCAGTGATGCCAGGGTGAGGGGTGTGAAGTCTGGAAAGTTTGCATTTTTTTTTTAACATGAAAAATCTTTCCACTGAAGGTAGGCAGCTGGAAACCTTCAGAAGCACATCTGAACTTTGTGAAAATGACTACTGACCCTTCACTTTGCCACATGCTAAAGGAAATAATCTGATCTTGTGTAGATAATTCGGTTCATGTGGTTTTCTTGGAGCTCTCCAGGTGAAGTTTGAGCTGCTTTGGCTGCAGCAGGGCAGCTTTGGAAACTACAGGGAATGTGGTGGCTTTTCCCTACATGTATTGAGGGAAGTTTCTCCATCTGAAAGAATTGTGAATAAACCTCTTTCATGAGAACCACCACCAGAAGGAGCGGGAAGGGCAGAGGCTGAAACAAAAGCAAACACATATCTTACCAACCTGAAAAAAGGCTTCTACTGATGGGAGAAGGGACCTCCTCAGATCTGACATGACATTTAGTAAGATAAATGGGCCTAAGAAGCGATCCAGGCGAATGAGATTCTGATACAGTGTCACAGGGGGACTGAATTATAGCTGTGTACATTGAATCTTAAGTCTAGTCACTCACCATATGTTCTTCATCATACTAAATAGACACCGTCAGCCACAAGTATTTTTAGGGACTGGTTGGTTAAGTCACTATTAATGCTGGAATATAATGTGATTGCTGAATGATTGAGAGAGAGAGAGTGCATGTATGTAAAATGCTGTTGTCTTTTTTATTATAATTAATAGATATGCCTTAAAGCTTTATAGACAATTTAAAAAATTGTGGGTTTTTATATTTTCATGTATTTAAAAATGTTATGATTGCATATTGTGCCATTCTAGTACCTAGAGTATTTGCATAGCAAACATTTTGCAATAGTGATTTAATCTCTGTAGAAATATGCAGCAGAATATTTTTCCAACTCTCAGTGTCACTGGTGTCAGGATATAGTGTAGTTCACCTGCAGAATGGATTTTCTATATTGGATGTAGGGATTAAACTAAAAGCTGCAAGTAAGCATGACTTAGCACACTCACTTTTTCCTGCTTCTCTCACAGAAATCGGGAGTTAGACTGTGAGTTGGATAGCTCCTCTACAGCCATCTTGATAACTGTCCACCATGACTGTTGCAACAGCATAAGCCTCAAGCTTCTATAGAAACAGCCATTTAAATGTTAGCTTCGTATATAAATCATCAAGGATATACGTGGGAAATATCCTAGATCGTTCTGTGCATGTTGCTTGATTCAACTTTCGTTTGGATAAATTCATTATATAGTTAAGTCCCTCCACTGACTTTTACACCTGGGAGTTGCCTCTTTAACAATGGCTACCAGCAATTCCACTGAAAACCACCAACTGCAGGCTAACTCTTATCTGTGGGCTAGATGTTGGCCTAGCTATGGCTGCTTTGCACTGCTCTGGCAATGCAAAGCAACAATAATGCTGGCTTAGATGGCTTGTGAAGGATTCCACTAGCATGGGGGATTCCTGAGTGATACCGAGCTGCTGTAGCTGCTCCTAAGCTAACTCCTTTACTGGTCCTCGGTGTAGGGGGCATGGCTGGGGAAATTTTTTTATAAGCTGGCTAAGGTGTAAAAATTTTGAAGGAAACTAACTCATTAGCATGATATGAAAAACAGGGTTATAAAGACAAAGAGAGAGAAAAAGATAGTCTTGTGGCTAAGGCATTGAACGGGATCAGGAGATCTAGGTACAATTCCTTGCTCTGCCACAGATTTCCTGTGTGACCTTGGACAAGCCACAGAATCTCTCTGTCCCTCAGTTCCCCATCTGTAAAATGGGGATAACAATACTTCCTTTGTCTGTCTTGCTTATTATAGGCAGGGGGCAGCCTTGCCTATTATTAAGTGTACCAGGCATTTTGCATTATAAGTCCCTGTTTTCACTTACTTATAACTTTGTCAAACTTCAACCATCTGGGCTGACATTTTCCCTACTGGATGTCTGCCTCAGACTGAATTTGTTTGGAAAATTTCAGCCAAAATGGGTCACCCATTTCTGGGAACGAGGCTATGGAAAAATACTTTGTTTTGCTCATGTTAAATTCTTGAGACCTTTTCTCTGAAAAGCTCTAACTCCCCTTTGGAGCAAAGACTTGAAATTTGGCAGGAGATGGCCTTTCTGTCAGGGATTGTGCCTTTGCCATCCCCATGAAAATCTGCCTCAATTTGGCCATGTTATAAGCCTTTCAAAAAAAATCACAGTAATATCTATGAAACCCACTGGCAAAGAGTCCCATCTCCCTCTTCTGCTCATCCACATATAGGATGACAACCTACTATTGCTATCAATTACTTCAGGTCCATGCGGTTGAGTCCATCCCCGCTGACAATGCATGTGGGTGTCATTTTGATGCCACATGATGGAATTTCTGTTTTTTCAGTTCGCGTTTTTTTTTAAAAAAAAACAAGGACATTATCCATAAAAACTACATAAAAATAACATTACTAAGTTTGCAAAGTCTAGCACTCAAAACCAAGAAAATGCCAGAATTAAGGTTTCCTGTGCATATGCATTATGTGAGAGTCTTAAATGACATGATTACAAACTATTTTTTCCACAGCAACCCTGCCCCATTCAGTGCACAGGATAGACAGTCCTCACTTGATGAACTGCTTATTTAAGATTTTGTTTTCTCCTTCTTGTTCACTATGTGGCCCCATGTATTATTTACTGTGTTGGGGCTTCTCAGGGCTACTGTAATATAATTATAATAAACCAATTAATAATAATTTTAAAAATATTTACCCAGCCCTTATATTTCTTGAAAATCCAAGCAGCTCAGTGATGAAAAGAAATACATCCGAATGTTAAAATGAGTGTTTGAGACTGAGTTCACATAGCTGCATGGTTGTACTAAATGCCTTTAGAATGGCCTTGGTAGCAACATTTTCTGGAGTTTCATTGAAAAAATCCAAAATTTTCCCCCAACCCCCAATTATATTTGATGAAAAATTCTGATGAATTGAAAAGACATTTTCTGTTTAAAAATGTTTTCATGGAAATGTTTCGACCAGCTCTAGTATTCCCTTCCTTCAGCGCCGGTGCTACCATTTAGGCAAACTAGGCAGTTGCCTAGGGCGCCAAGATTTGGGGGCGCCAAAAAGCGGTGCCCCTAATTTTTTTTTTACAGCATTCCTACGCCCCCTCCCCAAGCACGCCGTTGCTGCTCCACTTCTCCCGCCTCCCAGGCTTGTGGCGCCAATCAGTTGTTTGGCGCCGCAAGCCTGGGAGGGGAGGAGAATTAGAGCGGGGGCGGCGTGCTCGGGGAGGAGGCGGAGCAGAGGTGAGCTTGGGTGGGGAGTGCCGCACAGCTCACCGGGGGGGGGGGGCGCCTCAGGGCTGGGGGGGGAGCTGCCGCGGGGGGAGGTGCCTCAGGGCGGGGGGGGGGGGGAGCTGCTGCAGGGCTGGGGGGGGGCGCAAGGTGGAAGTTTTGCCTAGGGCGGGAAACTTCCTTGCACTGGCCCTGCCTTCCTTACTCTTCGCTGCTGAGCTTTACATAATGGAGCTCTATTGGAATAGTAGCACTAGAGATGTGACATGCTAATTACCCGGGGCAATGGGGGAGGGGTGCATTTTGCTCCACATACCAGTATGTGGCTATATATTCCCTTTAACAGATATTCCTGTCAGGGGGCTCTGTTGTTTTATATCTTGTATTTTAGTTCAGGGCACAGAAACTGTATTTAATAGATCTAAATCCCACAATAGGGTACCTTTTGTTGCATTGTCCCTGCTGGTGTATTGGAACAAACAGTTCCATAACCTCATTCTCACAGGCTTCCAGCCCCGTACTTCATTTCTAGAGAGTCCAAACTCTGGACTATCAGCCAGGGTAATTCAATTTCTTAAAAATAAAAAGCCAGCTGCTTGTTAGAAGGTGTCAGAGTTACGAGTGGAATGCAAAGAGGTGCACTTTGCCCATGTGATGATGGGCCTCATGGAAACTTCCCCTACCCTCACTTTTACTGGGGCCAGTGGAAGCTTCCTGCATCATGTTTTTAGGTGCATTTTAGTACCGGTGAAAGGTGCTGGGTTGGCAGCCTAGCAAACTGAAGTCTTCTCCTTAACCAAGGAACACGTATAAGACATGACTCTCACACACTGGCCCACTGATGTGCCTCAGCCCAGTTCTGGAGGAACCATCCTCTAAGGATAAGAAGGTCATTCCATCTCTAATCCCAAGTAGTCGTTGTCCTCCTTGCTGATGTTACCCACATGAGTGCTAACTGGCACCAGTCATGAGCAGGGCCGGCACTGGCTTTTTTGCCACCCCAGGCAAAAAAGCCTCCGGCCGCCCCCCCCGGGGGGCGGGCGCCGGGGGGAGGGCGCCGGGGGGAGGGCGGCCGGAGCCCTGGGAGGAGGGCGGCCAGCCCCGGCGGGGGCTCCGCTCTCCCCCCGGCGGCCAGAGCGCCGGGGGCAGGGCGGCGAGCCCCGGCCGGGGCTCCGCTCTCCCCCCGGCGGCCAGAGCGCAGGGGGCAGGGCGGCGAGAGGGCGGGGGGAGGGCGGCGAGCCCGGCCGTGGCCCCGCTCTCCCCGGCGGCCGCACCGCCCCCCTCCAGGTGCCGCCCCAAGCACAAGCTTGGTGGGCTGGTGCCTGGAGCCGGCCCTGGTCATGAGGGTGGTTTTGGTGATGTGTGCACCTCTATGGACTGAGGCCATCAGTCAATTTTACCTCAGCTATGGAACAGCTTCTAGATGGTAATAGTTTAAATCATCTTATTTCTGATAATCTTCTGCATTGCAGGAAAGATGAACACAGAGGATGTTGGGAATGAGACCTCTCCAACACCTAGTATCCTTGGATTCCTTGTAACCACCACCAAGTTGGTCCCACTAAGTCCCATGCCCCCAGGGGAGAAGCCAGACCCTTTGCCTATTATCATCGCACTCATCTGCATCTTTCTCCTCCTGGCTACCTGTCTCATCTTCATCACTCTCTGCAAACCAACAGCACTCGACCAGGCCCGCTATGGGCCACACGAGTGCATGCCCTACCACCCAGAGGATGCCAGTGAACCACAGCTAAGGTTCTGGAAGCGACTGGGCTCCCTAAGGCGTTCCATAAACAGCTTCAGGCGGACCCAGCCTGTCTCCCAGTGCCATCGGACCTGCTCAAGGATGCCACCAGCCACCCAGGACTGGGACTTCATGGAGTCCACTAAAATGTGACAGCTGTTTCTCCACCATTCTGCTGCAAAAACCAACTCACCTCATTGCACAAACACCCCATTCACTGCTGTCAATGAGATCTCAAATCATCCAATACCACTTTGCTGAGCACAGTGTCAGGACAGAGACCTTGGGAGAGCAGAGTGGCAGCGATTCCCGTACCTACGGAAATCTCTAAAGGAGTTCCACAGCCCACAATGTGGGAGCATGACGTTTGTAAAGACTGGCTGAGGGAACCAGATTACACCAATGTGGCACTATTTCTTGGGGCCCTACAATCTGGAACTAACCAGCAGTGAGTGCCATAAGACCAGCAACATCTGCTAGGGAAAGCATTTGACAGAAGGCATAACTAATTCTAAAGCTCCGTCTCCTTGGGGCTAAGGTGTCTATTTCTCCAAGTTTTGGTAGTTTGAAGTTTTTCCTCCATCTCTTTTACTATAAAGACCAAGGGGTGCCCACGCTGATATTAAAATATTTGCCTTCTCTTCACAAACAGAAGCATTAGGGTATGTCTACACATAAACCACAACAGTGGCACAGCTGCACCTCTGCAGTTGCATTCCTATAGGGATTCAGTGAAGACACTACCTACAACAACGGGAGGGGCTCTCCCATTAGCGTAGGTCAGGCCTGCACAACTCGTAAAGCGGTGAGGGCCATATTACTCCAAAGAAAACAGCTGAGGGCCGAAACCCCCCGAGCGCCGCCAACCTCCCCCACCCCAGCGCCATCCAGCCCCCCCCCGAAACACAACACCCCCCACCCCACAGAAACAACCCCCCCAGTGCCGCCGAAACACCCCCCCCCCCCCACGCCACCTGCCCCGCGGAAACAAACCCTCCTTCCCCAGTGCCGCCCCACCGAAACAGCAGTATTGAACCTCGGTAATATGTTATAGCGGGTCCCTAAGGTAGTATAATTAAGGTAAAAGAAAAATGTCTTTTTGCTAGAAGTAGAATAAGATCTTCCCCCCACTTTGTAATCAATTGCCCTGTTGAATGAATGAGGTGTGAATGAGGAAGGCATGGAAGGCAGGCACCTCCAGACAGCTGCAACCCTTGGAGAGGGCAGGGCTGGCTCTAGGATTTTTGCCGCCCCAAGCAAAAAATGTTTTGGCCGCCTCCCCTTTCTTTTTCATGCCCCTCTGCCCCCGGCCCCACCCCAACTCCACCCCTTCCGAACTCCTTCCCCAAATCCCCAGCACCGCTTCCTCCCCCGGCGTGCCGCATTTCTCCCCCGCCATTGCTTCCTGCGGCCCCCCCGTGACCTCCCGCCTTAGCCAGGGCCGGCTCCAGGCACCGGGCGAGCAAGCTGGTGCTTGGGGCAGCAGCTTGTAGGAGGCGGCATTCCGCCCAATCCTAAGGAGGCACGGCCGCTTTTTTGTTGTTGTTCCGCTCCGGCCGCCCTGTAGGGGGGAGCGGCGGCGCGGAGGACGGGAGCGCCCTGCAGCAAGCCCGGCAGGGCAGCCCGCGTCCTTCCCTCCCAGCAGACCTCCCTGACCAGACCAGAGCCCTCCCGGCAGGGGGCACGGCCGGAGGGGCCGCGGGGCAGCGCCCCGCTGAAGCCCTGGCCGCCCCCCTTCTCTCTCTCCCCCCGCTTCCTCCTCCTCCTCCCCCGGCTAGCCGGGGCACATCTGCAGGGCAGGGAGTCCCCCTGGCTCCGGCCGCACCACAGGTTTTTTTTTTTTTTTTTTTGCTTGAGGCGGCCAGAAAGCCAGAGCCGGCCCTGGCCCTAGCTCACCTCCGCTCTGCCTGCTCCCCTGGGTATGCCGCCGCTCCGCTTCTCCCCCCTCCCTCTCAGGCGAGGGAGGGCGGAGCAGCGGCGCGTTCAGGGGAGCAGGCAGAGCAGAGGTGAGCTAGGGTGGGGGGGGCACAGGAAGTAATGGGGGGGTAGAGGAACCGCTCCAGCTCACCTCCGCTCCACCTCCCTGCCTCCCCCGAGCGCCCACCGCTCGGCTTCTCCTCCCTCCCAGCCTTGCTGCGCTAAACAGCTGTTTCGCGTGCGGCAAGCCTGGGAGGGAGGGGGGAGAAGCAGAGCGGCGGCGGCGCACTCAGGGAAGCAGGCGGAGGCGAGCTGGGGCAGCGAGGGCACTTTTTCCCCATGCCCCAGAGTCGGCATCTATGATGGCCAGTGCCAGAATGCCGCCCCTAGAAATGTGCCGCCCCAAGCACCTGCTTGTTTTGCTGGTGCCTGGAGACGGCCCTGGGAGAGGGGATGGGAGCCAGACCAGATCAGTAGAACAGGTCAGCCACCGACTCACCACTCGCCTCCTCAGCCCCCCTCCCCCGGCTCGCCTACTCACCCCCCGCCACTGCCTGCTTGCTCGCCTCCTCAGCCCCCCACCCCTCTGGCTCGCCGGCTCACCTGTCCCCCCGCCACTGCCCGCCCACTCGCCTCCTCAGCCCTCCACCCGCCCGGCTCGCCTACTCATTCCCCGCCACTGCCCGCCCACTCGCCTACTCAGCCCCCCTCCCTCACCCGCCGCTTGCCTACTCACCCCCCTGCGGGCCGCACAGTGAGCCCATCTACGCAACCCCCGCGGGCCGCACAGTGAGCCCACATGGGCTGCATGTTGTGCAGGCCTGGCGTAGGTACTATGCCTCCCAGAGTGGCAGTAGGTAGGTCGACTGGAGAATTCTCCCATTGACCCAGTGCTGTCTAGGGTCAGGGGGTACATCGGTTTAACTGTGTCACTCAGGGGTATGGATTGTTTACACCCCTGAGCAACATAGTTATACCGACCTAATTTCCTAGTGTAGACCAGGCCTTAGCCATTACAGCTCTTAATTCATGGAGAATAGAAGCTCTCATAGGTTTTGCCAAAGTCAGATAAAGACCCCAAACGCAGCTGTTTTACGTATGAAGAAGCACATGGTTCCTGTAGGTGTGGGGCCGTGGCTAAGTGGCCGTGTTCAGTTCACTGTATATACCCTGAGCCAGTATAGGTGGAAGGAAGCAGCCCCAGTGCAAGGCACTGTATTGAATTTGCAAGGAGGTGATGGGAGGAAGTGTCTTGCAGGTGTTGCGTTCAGACCAGATCTCCCTTCAAACATTCATCAATGGCTGATTCAGGAGTGGCACTTGGGCTGCCACCATTTTAAAGTTTGTTCTCTGGGACAAACAGGTCATGGCCTGATGCTGAGCCATAGTGTCACATTCCCTCACCTCCACCAACGCCACCCCGCAATGCTGTGATACATCACTGCCACCTTGGGTAACAACATAACATGCTGATGTTATGTCAGTCTGGATGTTTTCTAGGAAACAATAATGTCCTTCAATCTTCACTTGCAACACGTGTGCCATTTTAAAACAAGGACATACAAGCTGGGCTCCAAAGGGTGCTGTTTGATCTCCTTTTGCGGTGGAGGACGCCTGGGCTTTGTCAGGGAGAAGACAAAGAAGGGAAAAAACTAGTGGGGACACTGGATCCCTCTCTAGGTCACAGAGAATAGGGAGCTCATCCCCCCCCCCCCAATACACCAAATTAAAACATTTTCTTGAGGGCTCACTTATTTGCACCATCTGCTTTAAGCACTAGCCTTTAATACTAGTAAGGAAAGTGAAATAAATGCTATTCTAAGCATTCCTGCTGGAGGCCTTGAGAATTTCTAACACTGGGGTCCGTGGGATCTTTGTCTTTTAACCACTAACAATGCCCCTTTCTGGGACGCAGTGAGAAATGGAACTTGAGGATGTGAAATTGTGTTACTTCAGTTTTAATATGTGTCTTGAATATTGCAACTAAAATATTCAGGGTTCCTGTTTCCTGGCCTGAAAGGGGTAGGTCCAAATGACACCCACGGGAAGATTTTACAGATAGCTCAGAAGGTGCTGCTTGGTTTCTTTTGAAGAACGTTGGGTAAGTCATGTAACATCTGTAACAAATGACTTGGGCAAGAGAGCAACAATCTCACTGGCTAACAAACACCACGTCTAAGATGAGTGACCCAGAGTAAAGCTATTACAGAAGTGTATTCCTTTTAAGCAGATGTATTCCTTTACATTTTTTATTTTACTTTACATTTTCGTGCCCTTGTAAACTTATTCTTTTAGCTGGTTTATTCTGGAACTGGGGCCTCATTATAATTCTGTAATGATTTGGAGTTTGTGCATGGAAAATGTCTTCTCTCAGCTGGCCTATTCCTAAGCAGGTGTGTGCTAAATAAGCTTGACTGCACTCACTCTCTGTTCACCATGTAATGTCTATGTACTCATCCCAATGATATAATCCGTAGGTTGTTATACGTTTCTATGTAATCATGGACTCCACAAATCTCTACTGAAAAACCACTTCAATAAATAAGCAGCAGGATCAGGTAAACATGCTTGTGAATGCATTAAAAGGGTCTTTGGAGGGTTTCAACTGGCAAGTTGACTGTGCAAGGATGAGCCCCTCATTTCTGCTGTGAAGGACATATGACTGGCACGGTAATCTGCCTTCCCTTTTACAAAGGGGTTCTCTTAAAAAAGCAGTATAAAAATAGCATGTTAGTATCTTAGGGCCAGGTTTTCCAAAAAGCTCCACACCCGACCGCTCCCATTTAGCTACTTAAATAAAGTAGCCATTTTTTCAAAAGTGCCCAGTGCCTAGCAATGGAGCAGCACTCTTTCCAGCTAGCATCTTGAGAACAATGAGAACTGTTAGGTTCCCATTTAGCCCTAAGGGTTCATGACACACAATTTAAAACACAGGGAAACATTAAGGGAAAGGAGAATGCATCTTCTTTAACTTACTCAGCTATAAACATTTATTTTAAACAAAACCCACAAAATTATCTGTTTCCTGGATTTGTTTATATCATCACTCTGACATCATTTAAATCCAGTTTAATGTATTTCATTTCCCTTTGGTTTTGTTTCAGGGAAAACAAGCTTTCCTGGAAGGTCATTAAAGCCTGTTTTACAGGCAAATTCTCTGGGGTTACCACCTTCTTTTCTTTCCAGACTTTCATGTGCATTTCATTTCAGGGAGTATTCTAGAAAACATTGTATTGTCTTCTGTAGGAAAGCCATGACTACCAGGTTCAGTTTTGTTTCCTAGTTATTACTGTATTGCTCCACAATATGTTATTATCAAAAGACAGGCAATCAGAACAGTTTCTGCATAAACACAGGGCAATTGTCAAGCATGTATGTTCCTTCTGTTTAAAAACATCTTTTGATTTGCAAACATATTTTTGTTTCAAACTCATCAAAAGGGGCTAATCCACGTGATGAGACAGGGGCCTGGCAAGTTTGATTAGGAAAAACAAAATAAAACACATTTTGAAGGTAAAGCATGATCAGTCTATGCTCACCCAGAGCAAATCCAGCAAATGAATGAAAATAGGGTTAAGTTATGGGATTGTGCAAACTACTTGACTTCCCGTAGGGGGTCTGAACAGCATCACTACATTACCCCGAAGCAGAAAGTTAATGCTGTGGCTGCTCCTCCAGAAGGGAGAGGGCTGGTTACAAAGATGGGGGGAAGTCCTTGGCACCCACCAAGGTTCCTTTGTGTTTCCAGAGTAGCACAAAAGAAGCCTGTAGTCTGGCCTATGTGGGAAACTGAGGATTCCCCTTGCGTGGGTGAATGCTCAGCCCTGCAAAACTTGCACAGTGAGCTTTATACCACCTGCTCCTCACTTCCTGGTACAGAGGGTGTGGCCAGTGCAGCAGGGGCAGAGATGGAGAATAATGTACTTCAGCAATCCTGGGCCAGCAGCACAGTCCCCAGTCCCTGGAAGTTGGAGGCTGCTCTAACTTCACCGGGGCTGGTTTGTCGCCTAGCCAACCCTAAGATCAGGACAGGTGGAAAGAAAATGCATTACGAGAGAGCTTCATGGGGCTTGAGTGCAGCATTATAATTCTTGGTCTTTGCCTGGAAGTGGGAGGTCGAAGAGGAGTCTGCAGGCGTACGTGAACACACACTTGAGAGAGGGACATTTCCACCCTTACCCATAAGAACCTGGGAGTTACAGGTGTCCAAGTACAGACTGGTCACCAGCCCCATAACTAAGAATGTCGTCATTATTCCCTCAAGGCAATCAGACATGCTTTGCAATCTCTTCCCTTTCATCCATGGGGGGGTAAAGGCTGGAGTCATCCATTTTTTACTGATTATATCTTTTAAAAGTTTGCTTCTGGATGTGGAGCTGAATTGACAACCTGGAGAGCAGGGTCCCATATGAGTTCAGAGAACAGGCACAACATGGGCAGCAACAGAGCCCAGTACTTCTTCCCACGCTGCCCTGGCAACGTGACTTGGTCCTGATCTAGAGGGATCAGCTCTAGGGTAAAAGAGCAACTTAGTCTCCAGGCCTGTTCCATCCTTGGATTCTCTACCTATGTATTTAGATGTATATGCACAGAATAAAAAGGGAACCTACTGTTATGCTCTGAGCACACTGGCATAATTTAAAAACTACCCACATCAGAAATAACACTGCAGCATAGCTAAGGCACAGCAAAGCCAGTCAGCATAACCCAGAACCAGGCACATAAAAAGCTAAAATTCAGACAACCAAGAGCACCACTTGTGATTTTTTTTTCTGTAGGGTCATATGTCCACTAGGAACTACTCAGATGGAACTCCTTTCACAGATGGCACCTTTGATAAGGGCCATCAGATGATAGTGACTTTCAGTTACTACCAACCTGGGTGGGATTCAACTAGTGACCAACAGGTGAAAGGCTCCACTATTTTTTCCCCAGCGAATCACTTTGCCATCTCCTTCTCCCTCCACGTGACGGACAAAGCCCTGTCACCTCACTGCCTCTTTTCCAGCACTAAGAAATGCATTCAAGGCATAAGAAGGCCTCACAGAGCATACTGCAAAGACTCGTTAGTGCCCACTCCAGAAAACATTTGGATTTGAAGTGAGGTTGGAAACCTTCAGAGGCTGAGTGAATACATGCATTCATTCCCCGGGTCATTCAGCCATTCAGCTCTACTGATGGCTAGTTCCAAAGGGGAAACAAAAATAAAAATGAGACTCCAAACTCCTCTCTCTCTCTCTTTGAAGACTTCTATATCGTCTCAGCCTCTTAGCTCACTGGGAGGAGAGAAAAGACACTGCAGCTTCAGCCAGTGTTGCAATGAAAGCAGCTCTGTTCTGGGGCACTAGCTGCCTGCTATTGAGGCCTGTCTCCTTTCCCTCCTCACCATGGAAAATGTTACTTTATCCAAGCAGACTGGAAACTTGCAGAGTGCAGCTCTGCTGCTGCTGTGTCCTTAGCCACATATACCAGCTGGGCGGGAAAGAAAAGAAAAGCCAAAGAAAGAGAAAAGAAGAGGCTTTCACAAGCAGAGTTTTTTTCTCAAGAAGTGGGGCAAAGCAGTTTCCTGTTTTTTCTCTTCCAGGGTTCCCTCCCATTCCATGTCTCTGCTCAGCATCCAAAAAACGAATGACTTCACTTGCCCAGCTTCCTCTCTCCCAGCCTCTCTCTGGTGTTTTTAGTCCATCAAAGGAGAGGAAGGACTGGCTACTGAGTGTACAGTAAGGAATAATCCTAGACTAGCAGGGAGATGGATCATGGCCAGAGGTGGAAAGATCTGTTAAGTTCTATACATCTGTGTCTTTCCAGCTAACAGTCAGAACGTGGCAAGAGGGAAGGGAGGTGAGATTCCCTTTCACACAGTAACACTCTACCTTTGGAGCCTGGGGAACAGGAGGGATACATGCCTGCACTATGCTGCTGGAGTCTGGGATGTTCTCAGGTACACTGGCCTCGTAACTGCTCTGAATGAAGATAGGCCGATTGTCATTGACATCTAGCACAGTGATGTGCACGGTGGCTGTCCCAGTCCGCCTGTTCCCTGTGGGGCCATTGTCTGTGAAGAACAGAAAACACAAGGGGGTCCATCTCACCTCTCTCCTTCTCACAGACAGGAAGCACATAATTCTCTTGTCAGGTGTTGACTAGTCGTTGAGGATTACATTTCTACAAGATGAAAAGGCCTTTCCTCTTCTTACGCCAAGAGGCAGGCCACAAATGAGGGAGCTCCAATTCTGCCACACCTTCCACAGGGAAACAGACTATGGCATCATAAAAAATGCACACACACCTATATTCTACACGGAGTGGCCAATTAATCACCCATTAAAGAAACTGAAAAGTAAGAGGCCCACATTTTCTCTCTCTCTCTGCCCCCAAACTCTCTTTTCTTCTTCACCATCTATGCAATTTCAAAATCCATGCAATTATTTTTCCTTTTTAAGGCAAATGTTCTTTTTTAATTAACCAAAAGAAAAATAGGAAAACAGCATCAGATGCCCAGCTCTGATGCAGCAGCATAAATCAATATGCATGACAATGCAGGAAACAAAAAGATGGCATGAAAATGCAGTTTGGTTTCAAGACTCCAAGGGGTTACCATGAGCAATGGGAAATAAGAATTTAACATGTTTTTAAAAACATACCTTAACACTTATCAGTTTTAAGTACAGCAAACTGGGGGCCAGGGGACCTGGCAATGTGGAAAGACAGACACTCTGATAACTGCCTGAGGATCAGTGCTTATCCTTTGTTCTTTCAGAAATGGTCACTAAATATCCAGCTGACTTGTATTACCAAGTGCCAACGTAACCCTACATGGGGTTCTTTGGAGATGGGAGGAGACAGAGGAGTTTCCTCTGCTTCTGAAGCTAGAAGGGGGCCAAAATCCATAAGAGGGAGATAATATTATCCACAGCTGCAAACACTGGGAACTGCTGGTCTCCTAATATTGTTCCGCCCCCTATATCATCTGGTTTTCACATGCATTCCAACAATTTTGTGGTCTATAGAAAATCCCTACTTTGCCACTGATCTCCCTTTCCAAAGAATGCCAAGGCTCCTATAAACTAACACAGAACTGTAAACCCTTGGTGATCATGGTCAGAAAATAGTTGGCACTGAGTCCCTTTGATCATGCCAGCTGGCTCCACAGTGTCAACTGGCAGCAAGTGAACCAGGTTTTGGCATGGCACTTTCAGACTGATATTGTTGCACCATAACTCCATAGTGAATATTTTCATTACAGCAGGATATACAGTAACAAGAGATTGAACTGTTTCCTTACCCGAGGGAGGGCTTTTCCCCCCAGATCACAGTAGAGCAGTGCAGGGAAAGCCCTGGACTGAATGAACACAAATAAGGAATCCCCCTACCACTCAGTCAAGGCAGATCCCTCCACACTGGGGCTGAGATATATTAACAGAAGTGGGATATGAATCATTATTATTAAAACACATCTACTGACATTGATTTACATGGTGCTGGCAGACAGTTCTCTCTCTCTCCAATGCACCCCAAAGAAGACTTGTATATAACCTAAATTGATTGTTTGAATAACAAAAACAAAAACTAAGGGAAATCCTTACCTATGGCCTCCAGAACTAGGGTATATGATGCCATAGTTTCTCTGTCGAGATTCACTACTGTTCTGACCACACCATCTCTGAAGCCAACACTGAACTTACCATCCTGATTTCCACCTGCAGAAAAGCAAATGAAAATGTTTCAAAGACAGAGCGAGAAAACAGACACAAATTAAAAAGTGACTGGAAACCTAACCAGTATATTATTGGGAAAACACCACAGTAAAACCAACGAGTGCTTTCTAGTTATGGCTCCAACTAATGGATGACAACATAATTATTACGCTGTTTGGCTCTTGAAAGTTGTTGGGAAGACATGTTTTTAAAATCATTATTGCACAACATTGTCTTGTACCTATTCTGCCAGATCACATGAAGAAAGCAGTCTCCAGGATACTGGATAAGGTAACGCAACCAAATTATGTCAACTGTATGAAACATAGCATGTTTCCCACAACCCTCACGGCTGCCCAATGTAATGCAATTAACTCAATCCCTCACACTACTCAGCGCAACACATTGCTACCCAAGTAACAAACCAAATGTCACAATGCTATGGATTAATCAGTGCAAACCAACACAGCATGACCTGATCTGCGACTCAGTCGGATATACCAGAACAACTCTGTATTTGCACTCTTTGGAAGAAGATGGGAGTGTTTTATATGGTAAAGAATGAACGGGCCACTAACTGCTAAAGTAAACGGGTCCCTTTTCCCCATCCCTCCAACTACTGGCCGAGGGCCTTTATTAGACAGGTTACAGCCCAACACAGGTTATGGGGAATGCTGTGCTAAGTTAAAAAAGTCCAAATGGAGACTTTCTGCCTCTGAAGAAAAAAGTGGGTCATTTCATACAGTTTTCATAGTGTCCATGGGGAAACACATATGTATTTTTTTCTTGCTGGACCATAAGGGTTGTGGGACAAAACACAGTGCAGCTATAGTAAGAAGAGTGAGCATAATGTGATGTTACTGGTTTCTCTGTGTTTCCCTCTTCATGTCCAAGTCACATGTGCTCACTTTGCAAGTCAAAGTACTGGAAGGGTTTTTTTTTTTAAACTGCAGGTGCAGAAAACTCAGCTTGGGATGTGAAGACCAAGTTGTGGGGTTTATTTTTGGCCTTTTTCTTCACTTTCAGTATTAGAGATTCTGCAACTAGAACTCAACTGACTATTTTGGTGATGACGCACAAGGCAGATTAGAATCCAGTTTGCTCTCCCATCACTCTGTTGGCTCTGCAGTATTAACAGAAATAAAAGCATGTTTGTTTCAGTAATGGGAGCAGATTCGACCTGGGAGGGGGGAATATGGTATTTTGTATAAGGTGCTATTTTTACAGACATGCTTCCAACCATAAATGCACTGTAAATGAATTGTGCCTTATGACTTAGTTGCATATCTCACAGCTGCGCTAAGCCAATCCTTTTGCTTTTATGATGTTGAGAGGGAAGATGTGGCAGAGGGAGAACTGAAAAGAGTTCTGGTTCTGATTTCAATCAAAACCATATGAGTGAAAATCAGAATGTATAAGAAGAATGCAGAGAAGTAATGCAGGTATAGCACTTCTTTCCCGGCTAAAGGATGGGACTACTTAATAGCTAAAGCTAATATAAAGCTAAACAAATTTGGGGCATCATCATCACTTCTGTACAGAAGAGGGCGATAATGCACAACGTTTGGAACCTCTGGAGAAAGCAGCGCTTATGTGTGGAACATCATTCCAAAGCTTTTCGGAAGCGTGAACAACAAACTTTCTGTCTTGTATATCAGAACGACAGCAAACTCTTCAGAGAGCACCATCTCCAACAACACCTACAAACGCCACAACAACACTGCCATCGAATAGACAAGCGCCACTTCTGCAAACCAAAACATCCTTCTCCACCTCTCCCATACAGAACACATCAGCACATTCACACTCCCTCTAGCTCCTCTGTCCCCATGCCATTGCCAGCATTCCCACTACTCCATGGGGGTGGAGCCATCTTAATAAGGGGGAGTCTCAAATATCTATTTTCCCATCCCTGGGTGTCACTGTGGCCAGCCACAGCTCATACCTCCCCTCCAGAGAGTTTGGTCTACTCAGTGCTAGGAATAGTTGGAGTTATGACAGGAATATTCCAGAAAAATGGGAGTGGAAAGGGACCTGAATCTAACAGCTATATCAACGGTGCCCTACGAGATAGGAGGCGGCACATTTTCATGTCATCTTCCATGCCTGCCTGAATACAGCTCCCTTGGCAATGCTTCACCTGACCTTGCAAAGGAGACCAACAATTCCTGCTTCAAGCCCTCATGCTCATGTTGCGCAGACACACACAACTGATTACGCTTTCAGGTTGAAGAAGCATAGATAATTCTCAGCCTCAAACAGTTTTTCAGTCATTTGCAAAGCATCATAGGAAAATGTAAGCAAATCAGCCTTGCAAAGCAACAGCAGGATGAAAAGCCCCTTTGGCTGTCTGATTTGCATATGTTTTACCCACAGTGCTTTGCATCATGACTCTGGAACAGGTCTAAGGATAGATTGATGTTCTCCACTGCACAGAGATTAACGGTACAGTCAAGATATATCAGAGATAAGAAGGCATAGGAATATTTGGTACCAGTGATGAAGTAACTGAGCTCAGCATTCAGACCCACATCAGCGTCAGTGCAGTTCAGACGGACCACTTTGAAGTCCCGGTGTATGTTCTCAGGTAGGGAGATGTTGTGGACAGCTGGGAAGAAGGTGGGGTTCTCGTCATTCACATCCAGAACTGTAACAGACAGCAGAGGGTCAAGTATGCCCCTTGCCTATGCACCCAGTCTAGTCTGCTGTTCTTAAAAGGCCACTGCCAACTACCAAGCTCTCAAACAGATCCCTTCACTGGTGACTGTTCTGAACTTTCCATTTTTACAATTCCTTTATTGTTATTTATTATTTGTACTGAGGGGTTGCCTAGAGGTACCACTCAGGATCAGAGCCCCATTGTGTTAGGTGCTTTACAAACACAGAATGAAAATACCATTCCTGCCCTGAAAGGCATACAAGAGTTTACAGTACAAGTAGATTCTCAATCAGCACAGGACAGGAGACATTCTGAGGGACAGACATACAGAGACAGTTCCCATTGCTTCCCAGGGGAGGAGGGAAGAGAATCTGGAGCCTAGAGGTAGATGGCCTAGCCACCTCCTGGTGCATGGCAGAGAGGATGCTGGGGCTATAGGTGCAGACAAAGATCCTTCCACACACTGGACTGAAGGAACTCTGGGGTTATTTCTTTTCTCATTTCTTAATTATATTTAACATAGGCTCTAGCGACCACAATGTAATTAAATTTAACATCCTTGTAGGTAGAAAAATGCCAAAGAAACCCACCACCATAGCATTTAACTTTGAAAAGGGGAGCCACACAAAAATGAGGAGGCTAGTTAAATGAAAATTAGAAGGAAGAGTCACAAGGGTGAAATGTCTGCAAACTACATGCGGACTATTTAAAAACACCATAATAGAGGTTCAATCTAAACATATGCACCAGATTAAAACAAACAAGCAAAAATACACCAAACTGTCAGAGGACCAAAACAACAACAACAACAACAAAACAAAAAAACCCCAATGCCACCATGGCTAAACAGCAGAGTGAAACAGGCAGTTAGAGGTAAAAGGGCATCGTTTAAAAATTGGAAGTGAAATACTAGTAAGGAAAATAGAAAGGAGCATAAACTCTGGCAAGTCAAGAGTAAAAGTACAATAAGGCAGGCCAAGAAGGAATTTGAAGAGCAACTATCTAAGGACAATAACAACTAACAGCAATTTTTTTTTTAAGTACATCAGCAGCAGGAAGGCTGCTGAACAGTCAGTGGGGCCACTGGATGCTCGAGGTGCTAAGCGAGCACTCAGAGAAGACAAGGTAGTTGAAGAGAAGCTAAACTAATTCTTTGCATCGGTCTTCACTGCAGAGGATATAGGGGAGATTCCCACAGGTGAGCCATTCTTTTTAGGTGACAAATCTGAGGAACTGTTCCATATTGAGGTGTCAACAGAGGTGGTTTTGGAATAAACTGATGAATTAAACAGTAATAAGTCACCAGGACCAGATGGTATTCACCCAAGAGTTTTCAAGGAACTCAGATATGAAATTGAAGAACTACTAAGTGTTGTATGTAACCTATCACTTAAATCAGCCTCTGTACCAGATGAGCGGAGGGTAGCTAATGTAACACTTATTTTTAAAAAAGGCTCCACAGGCGATCCTGGCAATTTCAGCCTGCTAAGCCTAACTTTAGTACCAAGCAAATTGGTTGAAACTATAGTAAAGAACAGAATTATCAGACACACAGACAAACAGAATATGCTGGGGAAGAGTCAACACAGCTTTTGTAAAGGGAAATCATGCCTCACCAATCTATTAGAAATCTTGAAAGGAGACCACAAGCATGTGGACAAGAGTTATCCAGTGGATATAGTGTACTTGGACTTTTAGAAAGCCTTTAACAGGGTCTTGCACCAAATGCTTCTAAGGAAAGCAAGCAGTCATGGGATAAGAGGGAAGGTCTTCTCATGGATCAGTAACTGGTTAAAAGATAGGAAACAAAGGATATGAATAAATGGGCAATTTTCACAATGGAAAGAAGTAAATAGCAGGGTTCCCAAGGATCTGTACTGGGATCACTGCTGTTCAACATATTCATAAATGATCCGAAAAAAGGGGTGGAACAGTGAGGTGGCAAAATTTGCAGATGATACAAAATAACTCAAGATTGTTAAGTCCAAAGCAGATTGTGAAGAGTTACAAAGGGATCTCACAAAACTGGATCACTGGGTGACAAAACGGAAGATGAAATTCAATGGTGATAAGTGGAAAATAATGCACATTGGAAAACATAATCCCAACTATACATACAAAATAATGGGATCTAAATTAGCTGTTATCAAGCAAGAAAGAGATCTTGCTGTCATTGTGGATGCTCCCCTGCAAACATCCACTCAATGTGCGGCAGTCAAAAAAACTAAAAGAATGTTAGGAACGAGTAGGAAAGGGATAGATAATAAACATCATAATGCCACTATATAAATCCATGGTACATCCACACCTTAAATACTGCATGCAGTTCTGGTCGCCCTATCTCAAAAAGATATATTAGAACTGACGAAGGTACAAAGATGGGCAATGAAAATGACTAGGAGTAGGAACAACTTCCATGTGAGAAGAGATTAAAAAGATTGGGACTGTTCATTTTAGAGAAGAGAGGACTAAGGGGGGATATGATAGAGGGCTAATAAAATCATAAATGATGCGGAAAAAGTGAATTGGGAAGTGTTATTTACCCCCTCACATAACATAAGAACTAGGGGTCACCCAATGAAATTAATAGGCAGCAGGTTTAAAACAAACAAACAAAAGAAAGTAGTTCTTCACATAATGCACAGTCCACCTGTGGAACTCATTGCCATAGGATGTTGTGCAGGCCAAAAACATAATTGGGTTAAAAAAAGAATTAGGTAAGTTCATGGAGCATATGTCCAGCAATGGCAATTAGCCAAGATGATCAGGGATGCAACCCCATGCTCCAGTTATGTCTAAACCTCCAACTGCCAGAAGCTGGGACTGAATGACAGGAGATGGATCAGTCAATAATTGCCCCGCTTTGCTCATTCCTGCGGAAGCACCTGGCACTGGCCACTGTCAGAGACAGGATACAGGGCTATATGGACTATTGGTCTGATCCAGTATGGCTGTTCTTAGGCTTATGAATGGCTATTAAGTAAACTCACATGAATTAAAACACTAGGTTAATTAACAAAATGTCAGCTCTGAGAACCCAACCCCCAAGCAACGCAGAAACTCAGTCCCCTTCAGGCAAAGATCCAGGTAAACAGACTGTCCTTGCAGCACACCCTGAAAGGAACAGAAATGCCAGGGCTGTGAGAGCAACGGAGGAAACAGATCCACAAATCTAGGTTCCCCCCACCCCCATTGACAGTGCCATGCCTTCGTTGTCTCAGTGCTCATGTCTGGGCACTGCTAGCGTGAGCACCCCAGCTGATCTCACTTATGAGGAAGATATACACCCAAACCATGTGGGGACAGCAGTACGAGGATAGCCCCCTCCCGATGCATGGCAGTGGGGATTCTGGGACTAGGGGTATGGAAACAACCAGGTCTAGGAAAGAACGCCAAGTGTTGGGGTGAGTGTAAGGGCCTTGGGATGCTCAGCCCTGCAGTCACCTCTGACAGTCAGGGTGCTGGTGGAGCTCTTGGACGGTACTCCCGCATCACTTGCTACCACCCTGAGGTAATACTCGGAGATCCTCTCCCTGTCCAGCACTGCTGTGGAGTTGACGAGCCCACTGCTGCTGTTGATGAGGAAGTCCATTCGGGGCATGCCCACTTGCATGCGGTAGGTCACCTGCCCATTCAGACCTTCATCCAGGTCTATGGCCACCACCTAGTGAGGATGGAGGGGAGAAACAAGCATGAGAAAGAAACCAACATCACACGTCTCATATTAGAGTCCTGAATGTGTTGCCTTGGTCAAAATAAAATAAAAATACATAAACTTCAGACCCAGAGAGCGAGAGTTTCCATTTCCCACAGACTCTGAGTTAAACACAAAGGGTACTTTGACCGTCACATCTGCTAGTGGTTACAGTACATAGAACCCATGCTGTGACAACACAGGGCTGCATGTGAAATGTACTCCCCTTGAGTTAAAGTATCCGTGTCACATCTGTGGGGAGAGGTTCCAGGAGTGGGAGTTCTGCTACTTAGTACTTACAGCGAGTGCTTGGCAAACATTACCTAACCCCTGCACAACTCCTGGATGGCTAATATTGATGTTTCCTTTCTGCAGATGGGGAAATGGAGGTACAGAGACGGCAAGTGACCTGCCCCAAGCCACAGCATGAGACAGTGACAGAGCCAGGACCTGAGCTCAGGAGTTCCCCATTTTTAGCCCTGTGCTTAAACAACTGTACACACACCTCTCTCACAGAGAAAGCGGCCAGCGAGAGACAGAGGTTGAGTGAGGAGAAAATAACCCCTTAATCACCAACACAATTGCATGTAAATTAACCTGAGCCAGTCTCCTGGCATTTGGTTAGGTCCCTAAGATTGCCTGTCTTATGGAGTCTGGGGCTCAGAAATGAATGATCATTTACGGCATCCCCATTTTATATAATGCTGGCTGCTGACTCTGGCCATATTTATCTGGGGGAGGGTACTGACTTCACAGAAGGCTCTCACCAAAATGCAGCAATGATAATCATACTAAACACTTCCATAGCACTGGCACTTCCATAGCACTTTTACAAATGGTGGTTAATACAGGTTAACACGGCTACACCACCACTACAAAATACAGGTTGAAACAGAAATGATGAAAGCAGCACATTCACCTGGAAGACGGAGGAGCCTGCTGGAAGGCCTTCAGGGACCTCAGCAATGAAAGGCAGGTTCTGGAAGGTGGGGTCATTGTCATTGAGGTCCAGCAAATTCACAAAAACTGTGGCGCTACCAGTAGCCCGTAAAGGCGGTCTCCCACCTGCAGGAAAGGCACAACTTCAATCGACAAGCAAGGTTAACGGCAGAAATCCTCCAGAACGAATGCCACTGACAGTTCTACTGACAGGGTCACCTTTCTTTCGGAAGGAGAGTGACGTAGTATGATTCTCCCCTGGCTGGATCTAGCAGAGATACCACTAGGACTAGAATTGGCAGGCCACATACTTCAGATACTGAGTCCCCAGGCTGAAAACTAATCATCAGAGCTAGTTAACCGTTTAAAATAATCCCCTGGGAACAGCAGACAATGTGATGACAATATGTGTATGTGGTTGCAGAACAAAAAATGTCTATGTTCTTATATGATCCTCATCATACAGCGCAGCTGAAAAATGTGTGCTGGTGTAATTAACACTGTGCAGTAGTAATGCAAACATGGAAGGGACAGGGTTAAGGCTTACATACAACCTTACTTTGTCATTGCCTGACTTTTGAGTACTTAGCTGTGCAACCAGAATGTTCATTTAACTAAATTTAAAAAACAAACGGTCCTCATAGGATATTCTTTTCAGAGAAAAAGATTTTTTTTAATCACTCAGCAGCCCTTTCCCCCTAAATAACATTATTTAGCTAGAGATCACTGGAATGTCATGCCCCATGTATCCTGCAAGTCCGGCAGGAGGGAGCCCCCTCTCCTGCAGACCTTAAGGGCTGTGGCATGCCTGACTTCAGAGCAGTTCCCTGTGCCCCAGGGATCTTACAACCCCCAAAGAAGGGACACCAGCCTGGGGCTGCAGCCCTCGTGATATAGAACACAGAAGCAGGGTTTCCCTCTTGCACATGACAGCAGCTCCCCTTGAATGGCGTGCAGTAGCAGAGGTCCCCTCCTGCTGACTTTCTACAGTCTGCAGAAGAGGAGCTCCTCTCATATCCTTCTTATGGGTGTGAGGAGGTTTATAAAAGCCCTGCCGCAAACACTTACAGAGAATGCCTGGGTTGGGGCAAAGGCTCTTAAAATTTCCCTAACTTCTGATTTGTAGGACCCAGTTAAATTAACCATGTGTGCAAACACCACAGCCTTTGCCAGCTGCACACTGTACACGCTGAGTGAGCAAATCCTTCCGAAACACACTGTACATGCACAAAGTACAATCTGGTCATAACTCAATGAAAGAAAACCCAGTTTTCACCACAGCGCTCAAAAGCACTTCTCCTCAGTAAGGGCTATTTCCAGGCCAAATTTCACCTCTCTCATCTAATTTGTCTGGTCTGTTAAACGAAATCACAAAAATTGTATTTTTTTTTATAATTGGGCAAGTATTTCCCCTCCCTCCCCATTCTTCTCCTCAGAAATGGCTCATCTAATTTGCTCAAAATAAAAACAAAAACAAAAAACCCTAAGTTGCCTTCAAGCAGAGAACAGACTTGGAAAATTTTAGCTTGATATGTGAAAGTTTCAGAAAAGTACATGCAAGTGAAAACAGAAGGTTAGAATGGAAATGCTTATGTAACCTTAGCCACAGTGGTTGCTACCAGTCCTGCTATGTCAAAAACAATTATGCAGCATGATAATTTAAGGGAATTCTATTATGCCACTCCAGTAACTTACACTCTGCTTGATAATGGTACAAAGAGGAAGAAACAGGATGCGAAAATAGATAAATCCTATATTTGGAGCAACAGGAGAGACAAATGGCAAAGGCATACAGTAAGTAATGAGAAGCAACATGGAGCAGAATAACTGAGTTGGAGCTTACGGTCAGTGACGGAGACCATGATCTTCCTCATCAGTTCAGCTTCTTGGGGGTTTGGGTTCTCTCTATCCAACACGACCCCCGTGGTCCGGATCTTCCCCGTGGTGCTGTTGAGGCTGTAGAATTTATTCGGTGGCCTGATGCTGTACACAAGGGAGCCATTCTCAGCCAGGTCAGGGTCAATAGCAACCACCTGGAGAGACCAAGTGCAGATGTCAGTCTGCTAAATCAAGGGAACCCTGTTCAGTACAGCGCATCCACGCAGTCAACTCTCGGATCTGAGATGAAAAACTGAAAAGGAAATTAAAGCAAACCAAAAAGAAATAAAAAATTAAGTGCACTAAAGAGCTTGTGTTGCCCCATGGGAAACTCTGAAGATAACCCTCTTTAGGCATCATTCTCTTCTGTGTCAGACATTTTCTGTTTTATTTTTCTCCCTCGGAGTTTTTAATTCCCAGGGACATTTACATAAAAATAAAAACTTTGTTACTTAGGACTTCACTGCTCCTGTTGCTTGTCACTCACCTGATTTAGTACTATGTTGGTGATATAATTATTATTTTTCCAGCAACTAATTGTGATGTCAAATGCAAGATGACTTTCAGTGGGGAATAAGCAGCAGGAGCAGTGGCATGCTGAAGAAATACAGATTTTGTTTCATACAAGACATCCCTACAGAGCAAAAATAATGGAAAAGAAATATGGAACCCCTATATGGCACCTTCCATCACAGCATTTTACTGAGACTAATCAACCTGCCCAATATCCCTGTGAAGTAGACAAGGATTATTTGCCCACCACTTAAGTGCAGCTTCTCTCTTGGGTGGAAGGTGGGTGCTGTAACAGAGCACAGCAACCCCATACACCAATTTAGGAGAGTAAGTAGAGAAGAATACGGCATCCGACTCAAACTGCAGGGGGAATTCAGACAGACAAATTACCCCCACAGCAATTTGATATGGACACTGGGGTTAATTTACAAAAAGTTCCATCAGAGTTTTAATTGCCACAAAGGAGCAGGGCCTTGGTCTTACAGCTCATCTGTGTTGGGATATAGAAGTTGGAGGATTTGCCAACTGGCAACAGTTGATCTTTAGGGGCCAGTCCTGAAACCTCTAAACCCTGAATCTTTCTGCTCACCTCCCCCCATTTTACACAGAAATCAGAGCACAAATGGCAGATAACATTGACTGGATGCCACAGCAATACCAATGGCAGAGATTTATTATTTGTACTGTGCCCCAAAACATGCCAGGTGCTTTACAATGGTGCACCTAGCACAATAAGGCCCTGACTGGGGCCCCTGAGCACAATTGTAATGCACCAAAATACATAGAAGTGTACCATAACACTGTGCTATACTATACAATGTAGGTATTGTAAATTATGGAATGGATAATGGGTGGAATTATGGGCAGAGTGGAAACTGCAACATCATAGCTTTTACCAGTCCTCAAGCTCCATACAAATAGACCAACGGTCAACAAGTCCAGTACCCTGTCCCCGAGGATCACCATTGATGGAAGCTTCATAGTAACAAAGAGCACAAGAATATTTTGAGATGGAAGGAAGCCCAGCCAGCCCCTGCCCAGGTAATGTCTCTCCATGTGATCTAAGTGTCTGTTCTAACTCCTTCAGGCGTGTCCTTACAAGTGCAGAGATACAGTGGCAGAGAAAAGGGTTACAAGCCAATATGCCATAGAAACCACCAGTCCGGTTTGCCTTTATCAGCCACAATGCTTCGTTTTAATTACACAGGAATACATTATATTTGCTCAGCATAAATAATAATAATTTAACATATTATTAAACCCCTCTGCTTTCCCATATCCTGCTGCCGACAGATTCTTCCCAATAAGAACAGATGCAGAAGGAGCCACAGCCATGTGCCCAAGTGAATCGTGCACTCAGAAAGCACAACTTGCTCCCCCATGGGGAAGGGGAAGCAGATAGGCCAGCTACGGTAATGCAGAGTTAATTTCTGCAAGGTGGACTTGGAATGGAATCCATTCCCCCTCCTGCTCCAAGATTAATGTTTCACTACAGGATTTTTTCCCCCAGTCTTTCCTGTTTGATGATTTTGTGGATTCTCTTCACTTTTCCCTCATTTATTTTCTGTTTCACGCCCGTCATTTTTCTCCCAGCATGATGGAAAATAATTCTCTCTCCTCCTCTCTTTTATTTTGCTGAAGAGATTTGAAAGACTTTAAATCAATGCCTTTCAGAGAGGTCCTTGAGGGAGGTCACAGGCGAGGCTAGGAAAGCAGAAGTTAGCCAAAAACATTGTTTTAAAGAAACACACACACACGCGCGCAGAGGAAAGACTGCAACATGCTTGGGGTGGGAAGCATGGCTGCAGTTCAAGGACTGTGTTCTCCAAATGGACTTTCATGCCTTTATAATCATATCAGGGCCCAGATGCACAGTGGAGGACACAAAGTTCAAGTCCCATACTGCACATGGATCAGATTCCAGTCTCATGCTGTAGAGAGCCTGCGCTATCTGTAAGGAAACTGCAGTGATTGCTGTAGTCTCAACACGTTAAGCTCTGATCCTGCAAAGACTTAACTTTCTGCATTGTAACAATAGTCCTATTAGCTTCAATGAGATTACCTACAGAACATAAAGCTAAGCACATGTATAAGTCTTGGCAAGATCAGGGCTTTAGATTGCTAAATGAATATTTACTAGAGGAAGCAAGTACGTGGGATAACTCCAGGCTAGATCCTCAGCTGGTGCAAATGGACAAATCCACATAGGGCAGTGGGGTTACACTGATTTACCCCAGCTAAGGACCCACTCTTCAATTTTCATTTTTTTTAAATGAGAAGTATCTGCCATGATGCTGAGATCTTCATAATTTTAAACAGTGCTGGGGTCCCTGAATTGGAGCTGCCATTTCACTGGCACTTTCCAGCAGGAAAACCAATCAGCTGATAGAGTCCCCTCTTCTGCAGTTGGATCTGCTCACGCAGACCCTCTCACCCACATGGAGTCCCACTGACGTCAAGTAGCTTGAGACAAAGCAACTGCTATTTAGTAGATACATGAGTGGAATGGCTGGGGACTTCTGTTTTAAGGTCATACTGATATTTATTAGAAAATGGTACAAAACATTGTGGAGACATTTAAACCATTGTTAAATTAACAAGAAAATCCTTTAATAGACAGCAAAATTTGCCTTTAATCAGCCACAAAAGCCTCTAGTCTTATTCCCGTATTCATCTGCTAAACAGCAATTCAAATTTTCTCAGCAGATATGCAAGATGGTGGCTGTCTCATTCATTATAGTTTATAACCATTTAACCTTATTGGTGATTGATCCAACCAGATGATGTGGTTATTGCATTTTTAAAATCAAACTGCAGTTTTTCTTTCAACAAAGGCCTGTTAACTCCATGACTTTAAGCACCAGGATTTCCTGGCTGTATCCACTCTCTGGCCATGCGAACACCATTGGATTAAAGGAACAGACTTCTTAGAATAACTGTTCTCTTCACTGGGCCAAACACAGTGAATGCGGCGAAAATGAATTTGGCACAGTGTGCCAATTCCTGCCTGGGAGAGTGCCAGGGCTGGCACGATGGAGGGGACAGAAGATGGCAGGTCAGGATGGAGAGATACATATACAAAGGTGCTGCAGGACTCAGGGCTGGTATAACAGGACTGAGGTACCCTGGCAGCACTGCAAGGCAGAAGCATGCACAGATCTTTGTCTCCAGTTAAAGGCATCAGCCCTTCAATATTACACATGCTAAAAGTCAGTCCAGACAGCACAAAGATTAAAACTAGTTTCTTTGTGCTTCTGGATTCAGAGGGTGCATTCTGTTGGCTGTCATGGCACATACCGTTGTGACATCGGAGTCCGGGGGGGTCATTTCCACCAGGTTAATGAAGTACGGATCATCCTTCCACATGGGATAGTTATCATTAATGTCCAGCAAAGTGATGTTCACCTGCAAAATGGTAAGTGTGAATATGGACTTTCCTATCCAGTAACCAGCATGGTATGACCCTAGAGTAACTGCAAATCTACCTCAGTGCTTCTGCTTATTCATGTCAGATAGGGTTG
Source organism: Emys orbicularis (assembly GCF_028017835.1). NCBI lineage: Eukaryota > Metazoa > Chordata > Testudines > Emydidae > Emys > Emys orbicularis. The sequence goes on along the minus strand of NC_088689.1, from coordinate 43,739,321 downwards.
GGCTTACAATGTCTGACCCTGGTCCCTTCACCTTTCCCTCTGAGCCAGTGTCGCAAATGATGTCATTTTAGCAAGATGGCTGTCCCTGTGGGTGGTTCCGAAATGATGAGTGTAATTAAAAGGATTTCTTCTTAAAGCCAATTCATTGTCTCTACCAGACGAGAAGGTACTTCTCACCATGCACCGTTTCAGGAGCACTGTGCTGAGTGTCATGAGAGCCACTTTCCTCTCCATAAACACTGCTGTCTAGAGCCAAGTGAAACAGTCACCGTAAATATGGAAATTTGACCAATTCAGCCTTTTCTCCAATTTTTTCATTATTTGAAATTATTTGCGGAATAGTCTCAGTCTGTATGTTGGGTGGCACGTTCCATATCTGAAATCCAAAAAAAGTTGGTTCATTTTGTATGGATATATAGGTCGAATGGCGCTGTTTCCTTTCCTTGACTGGACAAACATAACACTTCGATTCAGGTGTAGAGTGAATCCTTGCGCTGATGAATTCAGAGTGAGTTTTATATGAATATTCTTCTACATTCCCTTAAAAGTTGCTGTTTCCACAAACACTCCTATCAGTGAACTCACTGAGTAGGACAATGGTTTGGGCATTTTCCATACTGGGACCCCATGTTACAACAGAAGAACATTTCAGAATTCCTAATGCCTAATCATAAAGGGAGGGTTCTTGTGATCGCTGGGTTAAGAACAACATACTAGCAGATTCATGGAAAATGGACGCTGAAGGCACAGGGAAAGGGAATTTGTTTGAACATTCAAACAAATATTTGCAGGACATTTTTTACACTCTTCCCCAAACTCTCTGCCTTGCCTGGGCTCTGGTCCACATACTCCCTGCTATGGCCCAGAATCAAACAACTCCTACTCACCTTACATGAACGGTCCCAGTAATGGCACTACTTCCATGAGTAAGGCCAGCAGGATGGAAACCTAAACTGGACCTCCAGATGTTGCAGTTTGAGGGAGGCCAAGGGGAGCTGCCTGATTTCCCATGGCAGGCAGTGCAATGCAAGATAGCCAGTGTTGGTAGGGGCTGTAGCTGGGGTGCCATTGTTCATTACAACTGCCCTATAAGAATTGTATTGTAGCAAAGTTAGCCATTCTCTGTTTGAAAAAGTTTTGGCAGGGCTGAGAGCAGCTGCTTCCCTCATAAACGCTAATCAGAGACACTACACGATGCAGTCTGAGCAATTTCCTTGATCTCTCCCTATCCTGGTAAATTATTTACAGAGTTTGAAATTCCCATTAATGTAGTGGCCTGGGGCTGCTGCTTATTGAACAGGGCATGTTACTGTATTTCTGAAAAGTTCTCTTCCCAGCAAGGCACCTGACTCAGGCATTGTGGCAGAATGTAGGGATAACAGGGAAAGAATGTTAGGAAAGGGAGGAAAAAGCAAAGAACAAGACCATTAAGTGGAAGAAGCAAGAAGGGAATGAGCGAGGGATAGGCAAGGGGTAAGAGAACATGTATGGTGGGTGCAAAGCAGGGAACAACAGAGAAGCAGAAAAGGGTACAGAATACAAAGCAGGAAGAGAATGGCACTCTGAAGTGTTAACTATTTATTTTTCCCAATGTAAGTAAAGGAGGTGGCTGGGGGTGGTTACACAGGGTCCAGATGGATCATGGGATTGACGGTGGGATGCAGAGCCTTTCACACGTTAGTTCTCCAGTTTAAATCCAGGCCAAGTCAAGAGCGATCAAAATAAAAAGTCTCAGGGGGAAGAATAAAATAAAACGGGAGGAGGGATGACAAGAAAAGGCCCACCCAGTGCTTGGGTTAGTGAAATTACATCTATACATTTATGTGCACATTCTGCTTCCAGCTTCACCTTGGGGCTGTATGGAAAGGTCCCACATCTCTGCCAATCTGTGAGGGAAGGAGGTGCTGGCAGAATGCTGCTGCTGAGGAAACCTGAATCCAAGTGTGTTTAGCTTTGGGAGGGTGACTAAGCTAACTGGGCAGGCACACAACAAAACACTGTCAGGTAACCACTTCTATTGAATTTCAAGCCCTGGTTCATGGGGCACAAATCCTCCTAAAATCTCCAGTACATTTATCCTTAGTGCCAAATCCCACTCTTCTGGTCCTAATGCACACCAGAAAGCAAGCATACATACACTCACTGACTGTAAACAAGCTGTTGATTGTAAAAGCTCTTACAAGCTCTCTTTATCATCGTTCATGTGCAAGAGATGGCCTACTAAATGCAGAGTGGGATGTAGGAACCCTATCATGTCTGTCCCAGCATTCAGGGCTCAGATAGCTGTCCCCAGCTGCTGATTGCTTCTACAATATCACTCCAAAGCTCCAAGAGAGGCTAAGTCAAGATCAGGGGTTTAATATTAGCAAATATTCTCCTAAAACAAACCAAAGCAAACCGTGCATGTGTCTGTTTAGCTCAAAAGGAGACTAAGGTCAGATCATGCAATTCAGAGAGATGCACATTCCTTCAGCCACACACAGGAGGATCACAGGTGCCATCCAGTGGTAGGTCAGGAGAATCTCAAGTTTGTGGTCTCCAGGGCTATCCCAGGCACCGTTTTCTATTTAAGGCACAGAAGAGGTTTGTTAGGTGAAGCTCAGATGTGTATTCCCAATGGCTATCCCAGAGGATGTGCACATGGGGCCTGCTGATGGTGTAGCTGAATCACAAGCATAGGCTCTTTAGGGCTGTTTCATAACATCTGAGAAAGAAAAGACCTAGCAGATCAACTACTCCATTACCTAGGGACAGATGCAGGATTGTTCTCTACAGCACATTCTCTCTCTTTCATGTCCTTTCCAGTCCCATTTTAAGGCTCCAAGCTTACACTGCTTCCCTTGGGATATTAATCCACAGCCAAACTGTTCCCTTTCTCCCAGGTGCTGTTCTATTTCAAGACACCGGAGTGGCATGTCCGCTTATTCTGGGGTGTGCATGCATTCCCTGTGTGGATTTCTGGGGGTGTGTAAAGGTGGTGCAGTAGCTGCTGGTCAGCTGGTGTGAATCCCAACATGTGCGTTCTTTAGGGCTATTACAGGCAATGTTTGCTATTTAAACGGCACTAGCGTGGTTTGTTAGGGAACCCCAGGCACGTATGCCCTATGGAGCACTGGGTTTTGGGCTCTTTTTTCCTATTCAAAAGGTGGTGCAGTGGCTGGTGAATCCTGGGTGTGTATTCCAGCTAAATGCAATAGTCAAACTTTAATCAGACACCAACTTCCCACCGAGTTTTCAGGTTCTCTAATTACAGATACTTTTAGGACATATGTTAACGTAACTTTTCTCCATTCCAGAAACTGTTCTTTGCCTTTTAATGAATCTATTAGGAGACTGGTCCGCACTCCCATGGAGCCTCAAAGAGGACACAGCAGCAGACATGCCAGCCACCTCAGACTCAGCAGGACTGTAACCTGCCTGCCCCAGATTCAACAGGAAACATCAAGTTATCAAGGGACCAATTGTACCCAGCACCAGTGAGAACTACCTCAAAGAGCTCTCCCCTTTAGCAGTGCAAAGACACTTCCAGTGACTCGCAAGTGGAAGAACAGGTTCAAGAAAGATTGTCATCTTTATATTAGTACCGGCTGCTCATTACATCTCTTGTACTATCAGAGTAAGGAGCAGTTTGGCTGAGACCAAAAGCATTTGAACTCACAGTGGCAATGCCTGTTTTCTGGTTGTGACCCACGCCACCATCCACGGCCCGGACAATGAGTATGTACTCTGATTTGGCCTCCCGGTCCAGCAAAGAGGTTGTAGTGATTTCACCTGCAGAAAGGGAAAATGGGAGAGAAAAGAGATATGGGATAATAGTGATTCCTGGGCACATGCCCAGATGGGATGAGGAGAGTGGCATGAACATTTGGAAATACTAATGCACAAAAGTGTACACAAGCCTGAATGTGTGTGTACAAAGAGAGAGATCATTGTGAAGGGGTGAAAAATTCAGATTTGGAAACACGATCAGTTTCTTCCACAAATGATCACATGCAGAGAGAGCCGAGAGACATGGACACTGAAAGAGAAGCAATGTCAATTCCATGATTCTGTTTAAAATAGACAACTATAATTTTCTAGGGCAATCTTTGTAAATCCTCAGAGGGGTCCACTCCATCCCTTCCCCCGGCAATGCCAGGGTACTTAAGGGGACTGGTACCCTCCCACCCCCGATACGTTTAAGTATTCCTAGTAAAGGCCATGTTTTAAGTTTTGTGTGAGGGCATTAGAGTATACGGTTACGTCAGTGACACTAGATGAGTGACTGGTCTATATTTGTAATTAGCTATTGGAGCTTGAGATTCCAGCCATGACCTACGGACAATGTGTCATGGTGACACCAATGATCCCTTTGAAACAGCTGTGGTGAGGACCAGATCAGTGATGCGGTTGTGTAGTAGCGTGTTCTGTGATGGAACACTTGTACAAACAGTTCCACTCTGCAATGCACTTGTCCGTCTTTTCTCTGCAATTGCAGACTCAGGCTGCGCAAAGCTTGTGAATCAGCTTCGCACAGTCTGGAAATAATCTGGATGAATTCAGGCTCTGCTTCGTTGCTCTCAAAGTTCAGATATATTAACCTAGATGACAGGTAATCTATGATATCACTGTAATGTTACCTGGCTTGAGCTCAGTGACTTCACAGCCTTGTGAGGACATCACTGTCTCTTAACCAACATGTAGAAAAATAACACAAGAATCTAACGGCTGATATTCCCAAGGTAATAGCAGCTCATAGGAAGGAGCCAAGCCTTAGTTAGATTTGGACAGAATTTTCCACGCTGTGGCAGACCACAATGACATTATTTCTATCATCTCCTCAACCATCTGTAATCGCCTTTCAATACCAAATCACCTTCCCGCCAATCATCTCTTCTTCTCCCCCTACTCCATGTTCCAGTTGTTGAAAGGAGCTCAGCACGGAGGACTGTGCTCCCCTATGGAGGAGCTTTTATGTGAGGGGCTGTCCGAGGCAGCAATAGAAGGAAGCAGGAGGAGAGGGAAAATTAATCTAGATGAGAGAAATTAAAAAAGTTAAAAGGTCTTCTTAAAATATATTTGCTTCCAAAGTTTTGTGGCATCAATTAATTCACAGACTGAAAAAAGTAATCAGTAAAAAAGTTTTAAATATGAATGTGTCGCAATGATGGATCACTCCTCCTGTCCACAAAATTGCATCTAATTAAGCGCACCTTTACAGAGCAGGTTCAGCTAATTTGAATCAGGAACGTCTCAAGAAAGTGCATACACCTCGAAGGCACTGAGCAAGCAGACACAGTTCTGCAGTATCTTACTTTTCCATCCTTTCTTTACATGCCCCTATGTACCAATGTATGCTACAATGTGCCGGGATTCGACATGAGGCTGTGAGTGAAAGGAGTTCTTGGATCGCACTGGATACCCAGATTTTTCCAGAGAGCTTCCTCCCAGCATTGCTAGGTCAGCAACAGCTTAGAACAATGTGGTGTGCGCTTCTTCACAATCGTGGCCAGTTATGTCATCTACACTAATCCCCAAGCAGCCCAGGGAAAGAACCCCTTTTCCCTTCTCCTAGACTGAATAACAGAGTAGAATGTTGATTAGAGTTCCCCTTAGACCAGGGCCCTTTGTTCACTAGTCACTCTCCCACTTCCTTCTAGAAAATGACTGTGGATTTGGGCACCACGTACTATAGTGGCAGGATGGGTAATTGTGCCTGACGTCCTGGGACCAGGTGCACTTTATACTCCCTTAGGCTGCGTTTCTCCTACAATAAACACAGTGGGGAACATGAGAGAGAAAGATCGTGGGGAGGGGAGGAATGGAGGGAGGAAAATGACAAGAATAAAAGGATGGAGGGAAGAAAGAAAGATGTGAGAGAGACAGAAAAGGAGAGAATACGAAAGATGCTGGAAGGAGAAGGGGGGGGGGGAGAGAAAGATCACGTGGGCAGGCTCACCTGAACGAGCGTTGATCCGGAAGTGAGAGGAACCTTCCAGGGAGTAGATAATTGACTCTTGACCATATTCTCTGGACCGGTCCAAATCAGTGGCATTTAAAAATAGCACTGTGGCTCCTTTGAAAACACCAGAAATGAGGAATAAAAGATGCATATTTGTTAGCAAACTGATGGACAAGGGCTGGGTCAGAAAGCACAGCACCCCCAAACACTAGACCCAGTGGTCACTCCAAACCAGGAAGCACGTTCATATCTATTCCCGGCCTGCTCTTTTAATAGGTCTATCGTTTCCTATCCTGCTAACTGGTCCATCCCTCCAAACTGACTGTTGTATTATCAGCAGCTCTAACACCCAATTCAAACTTGTCACTGTGTCCAGGAATCCCAAGGTGAGAGACTTAATCACTTGGCAGCTCTTAAAGAAAGTACACAGGCCCTCAGGGATTTTAAGTGCCATGTTAGTGGCATTTTAATGTTAATCCAGGGGAAGGAGGCTGCATGAGCCAGCTCTGGTCGGATGTGTAATCACTACCACCACCAGCTCGGTCATGACCAGCGAGCAGTTCATGATGGGTTTGCTACTTACATGCCCCAGGAAAGCTGACAAGGATAAACTCTTTAACAAAAAGGTATTTAATGTTGAAGGGATTTAAGTGCCACAGTGAGGACCTTTGGTTGCATAGCTGTTGCTTTCACAAGTTGCTTTCTCAGTAAGACAAGGGTGTGAACTGTATGGGAAAGTGAAGAGTGGGGGAGCTTGAGCTCCAATTGGATAGAAAGTCAATTTTACCTTTTACAGGTTTACTCTAGCTCTTCTGATTTTCACTGTATAAGCACAAATCGAGCACATGCTTTACTTGATATTTACCAGCATAGCTATGAACAGGGTGATGCTGCTTCCTAATGCAACTGACTGGTGAGAGCAGAAGCCCAGTTACTCCCTGGGTACAGTATGCACGGACACACTGTGTGGAAAATTAGGATTGTACCAAGCACAGGTGCTTTGGGAGTTTGTCAGCCTCATGCTACCATGCAGGCAGGAGCAATAATTCTGCATCCAGTATTTGCCAATTATAAGGTTGGAGGCCCACTAGCATGGTTGAGCATCCAAGAGGAAACATGTGTGGATAGACTGCCCCTACCCATGCCAGCCTAGGATGGCACTGGGAGAAATACAAGCAACTCTTTTTTCCAACGATGCAGCAATGTATGTCAGTCGACATGTGCCCCCCTACCAGTGTTCCTGGAGGTATTATCACAGATTCTGCTCTAGGCAGGCACAATGCCACCAATTAGCACTCCTTGGATAGCACAGCTCCTCTCCCAACCCTTATGCCACCCTACTTATAGGCGCCTTCATTGAATCCTGTATGGATGTAAGTACATAATCTATTTGTGGGTGTGATTTCAAAAGCACTCAGAGTTGGCCTATATCTGCTTCCAGTGAACTCTATGGGAGTTTTACCATTGACTCCAGGGTGAGCAGAGTTAGGCCAACAGGGGACTGACTTTGTACAGTGCTAGCACAATGGGGGCCCAGGTCCATGACCAGGGCTCCTAGACACTACAGCATTACAAATAATAAATAACCCCACCACCACAGAGCGCTTGAGACACGTACAGGGTGGGATTTGCAATAGTTTTATCTGAGTTATATGTAAGGGATGTATTTTAATTTTCAACTTAAAAAAGGGCCCATCACACAAATTCTGGATGGTGAATAATGTTAACAAATATATGTAACCCACTGGTCAGTATGTGTTGTGTCTCTGCCTGTGTTCCCAATCCAGAGGATGTGAGCATTACAGCGCCGGCTGCAGAGGCTGGCTCTTTAGCTCAAGCTGTCGAGACCCAGGCTTTCAGCTCTGGAGCTCCCTGGTTCAATCCCCAGTGCTGGCTGAGATGGAGGCTGTCACATATACACTTAGTAATGTGCTCATAAGTGTCAACCCTGAAGGCTGTCATCCATCACTGAGCTATACGCCATCCCAAATCTCACCCACTAGGCAAATGCCAGAACAAAAAGATACTCTTCATGGCTCAGTGGAAGGCCTAACAGTTTAAATCTGTTGAATCAGCAGGGGAAACAAGACCCAGAACCAATGGCCTTTCCTCAGAATGCCCTTCCTTCAACTCCCCCCCCGTCCCTGTCTGATGCTAAAACACCCGAGCGGGTTAAGCTGCTACAACGGTACGTGTGGAGAGAGGCAATGTGCATGACTGCACACATCTCGTGTGTGTGCAATGCATTATGTATGTATTGAAATCAGGAGGCCTGGGCATTAGGCAGCTAATTCTCTCTCTCTCTGCAAACTTGCTTCTCATGGGATGCTGACAGCCTCTGCCAGGTAGTTGGGCTCTTTTGGAATCTAGTGCCACTTCCCCATTGGCCGAGTAGGCGGTCATATAAAATATTACCAGTAAGACACTACAAATGGGAAGCCACATAAAGAGAGTGAGAGCACAATTTTCCATACCTGCCATGATGTCCTCCATGACAGTAATGACGTAGGATGGCCGACTGAACGTGGGTGGATTATCATTTTCATCCTAAAGAGAAAATAAGAGATGTTGGAAGACACTGACTTGGAAAAAGACAACAGAATAATGACAAAACTCTGGTGTGATAGGACATGGAAATGTCTACCTCCAATTGACTTGCTGCCCCATTTGGACCAGAACACTGCTGCTTTAACAGTACAGAAAGGGGGAGGATTGTCTTGTGGTTAAGGCACAAGGCTACAACCAGGAAGATCTGTTCACAGACTTCCATTGCAACTCTGGTCAAGTTATGATATTTTGTCTTTCCGTGCCTTAGTTTCTTAATCCATAGGACAGGGACAATAACATCTCTCTCCTTGGGGTGTTGTGAAGGTTAATTAGCTACAATAAGAAAGTTGTTTGGAGATGAGAGTGCTATGTAAAGGGTAGGCATAGTTATCTGCTAACACTGTCTAGGGGTTGTGCATATGCTGGGAAAGGAAAGGCACCTTATTTTGAACATTTCTTTTCTACTCCATTTTCTCTACTGCTCTCATAAGAAGCTTGAAAACAAAGGGTTCATCTCTTCTCTGTTTCCAAATTGTGGTCAGCACAAAAGGAGCGGGCAGGCATAAGGGAGCCACTTACGGTGCCTTGATTCTGTGTTGTTTGGGACCTTACGCCAGTCAAACAGAAAGCATCGACATGGCAAAACATAGCTCCAGCAATGCTCCTTCCCTCCCCAGGTTCTTCATACCATGAGTAGGGATTGCACAGCTGGCAAAGGAGCCAGCTTTATGCCTGCAGACAGCTTACCCCCCCACAAGGGAATTTCTGCTTGCCACTTTGGCCTGAGCTGGCCACTCTGACTCAATGGTTCAAAGTGGCTAGAGTGGAAATGAGACTCTGGCCAAAAGTGTCTTTCCCTACTGATTTTTTAAAATAAACACATCTGATAAACACCAATTCCCTCCACCCATAGGCACCGACTCCATGGGTGTATGGGGACTGGAACACCCACAGAAAAAAAATAGTGGGTCCTCAACACCCATTGGCGGGCCCCGTGATCAGCTCCTCCCTTTCCCTCCCAGCGTCTCCTGCGGCTCGGCTGTTTAGCAGTGTGCAGGAGGCGCTGGGGGGAGGGGGCGAGTGAGGGCAGGGCACGCTTGGAGAGGGGACAGAACAGGGTGGGAAGACGCGGGGCAGGGGCGGGAAGAGGCAGGGTGGGGACGGGACGGGACCTTGGGGGAAGGGTTTAGTGGAGGCAGGGCCTGGAGCAGAGCAGGGATCAAGCACCACCAGGGAAATGAGAAAGCCAGTGCCTGTGCCTCCACCACTCACATCCTTCATCTATAGTCGTTTCAAATGGAGCAGAAGCCATAGTGGCTTCCTTTCGTTAGCTTCTCTGCATGTGCACAAGTACCAGTACAGATGTTAACAGGAATATCTATTAATTATCTGCCTCTGCAGAGAAAAGTGGTGGATTCTCTCTTGTTTTGCTACTGATCGAGCTTACAGTTTCTGGGAGGGATGGAGTGGGAAACTGATGTACAGAATCCCAAGGAGATTCCTTCTCTGATATAAACATTTTCAATTAATTAAGTCTGGTGCTATAAACTGCTTTCTTTCTGTTATTCATTAGAGAATGTCTTGTGAGCGCCTCCTCCTCCTCCAGCACACAGTTTTAGAAGGGAGCAAAACATTACAAGAGCCAAAAACAAATACAAGCAACATCTCCTCCTCCCTCTTCTTCCTCAGAGCTGCACACAAAGATTTTATCATTCAGGATCACACTGGCCAATGACACATGGTCCTGGAAGTCATGTTATCTTTTTATTTTGCACAAAACAAGAAACATCTGATTCCCGATTACAAGGAGGAGGAAAGGACTTATACTTTCTTTTACAAAAGTGAATATAGTGCTGATGAAAGATGACATTTCTTGGGACAACAAATCCTCTGTTCACAGGACAACCATTGCACAGACAGTGGCAGTGCAATTTTGCCCACACTGCCACACTCACCTAAACATGCAGAGACCACTGCTAAGGGTGAGAAGGTAGTGCAGTCTCCAAGTACTGTTCTACTAAGACTCCCCAAAGAACTCTGCAGTAGTTGTGCCTTGGATACTTGTCTACTAGTAAAGGAAGATCGCTGACTCATTTCACAATGGCTGTCAGATGTTAAATAATAACTAACCTGTGCCAGGTTGGACCCATGAGATAGAAGTGATCAGCTCGGAGACTTGCATAACACCAGTCCACTGAGTCATCCAACCCCCCTGGATGTTTTCACCTTTTCCTCTAACTTTAAAATGGTTTAGCCCAAAATTTCAAATAAGTGGCCAATGATTTTGAACACACAGCTCGACACCTTGGGTCTAGTTTTCAGAAGTGCTGAGCATCCACAGCTCCTATTTTCTTCAGCTGAAGTTATGGGTGCCCAGTACTTCTGAAAATTAGAGAGCAAGGTACATCAAGTCCGGCATCTAAAAATCAAGTGGCCACTTTGGAAAATTTTGGCCAGAATGTTTGATGCTGAAATCTAAAATCATAGAAAAGTGGGGCTGGAAGGGACCTCGAGAAGTCATTGAGTGCATCCCGCTGTGCTGAAGCAGGATCATCCCCGACAGGTACTTGTCTAACCTGTTCTTAAAAACCTCCAATAATGGGGATTCCACAACCTCCCTCGGTAACTTATTCTAGTACTTAACCATCCTTAGGGTACGTCCACACTACCCACCGGATCGGCGGGTAGCGATTGATCTATCAGGGATCTATTTATCGCGTCTCATCTAGACGCGATAAATCAATCCCTGAACGCGCTCCCCGTCGACTCCGGAACTCCACCAGGGCGAGAGGCGGAAGCGGAGTCGACGGGGGAGCCGTGGCCGTCGATCCCGCGCTGTGAGGACAGGAGGTAAGTCGATCTAAGATACGTCGACTTCAGCTACGCTATTCTCGTAGCTGAAGTTGCGTATCTTAGATCGATCCCCCCCAGTGTAGACCAGCCCTTAGAGTTTGAAAGGTTTTCCTAATATCTAACCTAAATCTCCCTTGCTAAATTAAGCCAATTACTTTTTGCCCTATCTGGACACAGAGAATAATTGATCACTGTCCTCTTTATAACAGCCCTTTACATATTTGAAGACTATTATCAGTTTCCCCCATCCGTTTTCTCTTCTCTAAACTAAACATACCCAGGTTTTTTAAAACCTTTCTTCATAGGTCATGTTTTCTATAGCCTATTACTTTATTACTCTGCTCTTTGGGCATGTAAACATAATGTCCGCCAAGGTAAGAAGAAACAGTTCCTTAGCTTTGGAATGATTTCACCAGTTATATATTGATCCCTGAATACAGTCTATACCTAGGACACATTCACCTCTGAAAGGGTATATTGTTGAAATAATAAAATAATATATTCATGAATATTTCTAGTTACCACTTCTAAGGTGCCCATCCTGCTGATGTCTTTTTGAAATACAATGGATGTGAGCAATACACATTTAATAACTACCAGTATTTGTTGTAATTTATAGTTCAATCCTGTATACATTTTGCTATATATTTAAATTAAATTACCTTCCCCTCCACCCCAAACATGCACACTGCTGAGTGACACAGTTAAGCTGACCTAACCCCCGTAGACAGAAGAATTCAGCTGGGCAGTTGCAGCCGTGCTGATGTATGGCTTCCAGTGTAGACAAGATCTGATACTGGTGCACATGAGCTCTGCACAGTGCAGGGCCTACAGCATAGGGGATGAGGGGAGGTGACTTTATACAACCTTCGTGATTCCCTTATTCTGGGTCCACCCAGGCAGTGGATCAATGGCAGGTGCAAGTTAGAGCCATCTCAGCCAGCATAAAGGGGCCACTGGACAACGGTGAATCAGGCTCATGATTCACAAGCGATGATTTTGCCAGATGCAGTAAGAGGCAGCCAGCAGAGTCTACTGACAACTTTCAACAGACTCATTTTTAAAGATTTCCATTTCTCAGTGAGCCCCCTGTACATAACAGAACCAAATTAAACACAAAATCCCTATAAACATTTTCATCAAAGAATTTCTGCTCATTTCTTGGTGGTTATGAGGGGTTTTTTTTTTTTTGGTGGGGATGGGGGTGCATTAAGCAAGAGAGAACCCAACTTGTTGACTTCAGGAGAAGCAGTGAAGCTTACTTCACACAAAGTGCTAGCAAACGTACCTAATAAATAAACTCAAAAAACAGGTTTTTTGCTCACTTTCTTCAACTGATTCTCACATCAGAAAGGCAGCTACTGCATTTGACCAACTGACCAAGAATATGAGGGATAACAGGAAACTAACATCGAACACCAAGCTACCGGGCTACCAGACGTGTGTTTTCAGCAAGATCTGGACCTCCTACAGCAGGCATGAGGGAAGGCTAAACACCTTCCACACCTGCTGTCTTCGTTGTACTCTAAACATCAAGTGGGAACTCAAAGCATTTGAGAAAGCAAAATTGTACAATTTAATCTATTCTCAAACACAAATGTCTCTGGTGGTTCAGTAATCTGTGTCAGATATATGAAGGATGCATTCCAAAGGATCTCCTGTACAGAGAACCTGCAGATGTTCCTCGGCCACTGGGATGACTTTGGTTCAGGTTCGAGGATGTTTGCAAAAGGGACTTGAAAACTGTCTACATCAATACCGCAAGCTGGGAAGACGTAGCTAGCAACAGGCTACATTGACTCCCTGGTGCAGCGCAGCCCTCCAAAAGAGGCTGAAGAGAGGTGGTTGAGAGAAAGGAAAGCAAAGCGAGAGAAGAGGGAAGAGCAACAGGCTCCAAGTGCTAGTAGTAAATTAGTTATATCCTCTGACCCTGCACCTTATGCCTACACTATTGGTGACAAGGCTGGTCACATGAGAATTGGACTTTTTAGCCACTTGTGATGCTGCACCATGCCATACAATAAGTGAACAGCTTTTGCACTTACACAATAGTCTTTCAAGACTGACGATTGCCACCACCATGTTCAGCTATGGTAATGTTAAGTGATCCTATCTCTACTAGTAGATACAAAAAGGTTCAGACAAGAAATATGATTTTCATGTTGATGGTGTCCCTTTAAGCCTGTCTCTGCTGGGAGACAGAGACAACCGCTGTCCTGATGAACTAGATCAACACCACTTGGTTTAAAATATTCCTAAAAATGGAAGAAGGATCAGCTTAAAGGTGTTTTAAATGCCATTCAAATAATGTTAAACTGACCAAACCCAACAACAGAAAGGAGTTAAAGAATAAAAACTGACACAAAATAAAATACCCCATTTGCTTGAGTCCCTATGAGCTTCCAGAGGCCTCTGATAGCCCTGTAGCCATGACTGATGCTTTTGCCATTGAACTTGATATTTGAGGCCATTTCACATGCCAGTGATGCTCATCACACTCTAATTAAATTGCCATCCTCTGCTATCTTTGCCGGAAGCAGGTGATCTTTAATCAGCCTTTGCATCACTTCTGTGATGCTCAGTTTTGCACATTGTCCTCCTCACAGCATGATGAACCTTAATGTGGAAATCCCCTCCACTTTATACTCTCATTCTTGGAGGGCATGGCTATTGGGAAACCCATCCATCAAAACGTATCAAATTTATTAGTGTTGCATTTAGTGTTTAATTATGGGAACTCAGTAACAAACTTGCATATTGTGAGGTGGGGGGGCTGTCTGAACATGGATGGTGAAAGCAAGTGAATAAATGAGAGATTATGGAATAAATTCCCGCCAACTCTGGGAAACCTTATTCTGTCATTTTTCACTACTAGGTTTTTTGCACTTTTCCCCAAATCGTCTTGTGCTTGCCACTGTTGGAGACAGGATACTGGCCTAGACAGCCACTGGTCTGAGCAGTATGGCAACTCCTAAGCTCCTTCAAGAGAACTGATTCACCCAAACAGGGGAAGAGCCTCACTTTCTGCCCACCATCAACCCTGCTCCCAGGCTCATTATATTTGACTCATCGGCTTCAGAGAAACTGATTTAAAATGTTTCCCCATCACTCCACCTTCCTTGCCAAAGGCTCTATTTTCTTTCTCAAAGCAAACAGCCAGTACTAGCAACCTCTCTTAAGGGGAGACTTTGTCAATCACCAACACCTCTTTTATTATATACTTATATATAGTTAGAGTTACTGGCTCACTGCGCAAAACAGCGTCTAGAATGTCAGTGACGGAGAGCTAGGCAGAAACTTATTAGTGGTGATATTTCCTGGGATCCTGGCATCACACTTGCTATTAGTTCTAATTCAGCGGCTCCCTCTACAAAAGCTTATTGTCCCCTAATGGGAAATCTACAAAGCGAGTTTGACTTCTTTATTAAAAACCAACAAGCAAAGGATGAAAAAAAAATTACCTCCCTCCACACTCTCAGTCACTCTCTTGTTCTGTCTTTTTTTGCTTTAAGTGCCATTGTGAGCCACTTCATCATCATCATCATTTTTTTTTCAGTTGAGAGAAAATCCCTTTGGTTGAAAGTGGAGAAAGTGACAGCTACTTAAAAATCATCAATGTACAAAATCAGCCAGAAGGAGATGACCTTTTCAAGTGTGGTCTTTAGACAGATGTGATTACACTGTCCATAGAACAGCCAGGGGAGGAAGTATTTAGCCACTACTAAATTCCCTTATTTCTCCCTCTTATTCCCCCCCCTAATATTATAAAAAGAGTTGTGGGGGAGGGAGAAGAGGGAAGAAGAAATCACTCAATTGTTATAGCAATGAGTTCCTCCATCTTCTGGTCCGTGCATTGATGCCACTTACAAACAAGATCAGATCAGATCACAATAAGACTGAAGGGTTATCAAGTAAACAGACTCCACTGCTGATACCTTCCTTGAGACTTTGTCAAATCACAATATGTTGCAAATCGACAATCTGATCTAATCCTGCAGAGCAACATTTATAAGCTAATTCCCCCATCAGCACACACATACCATCTCTGATAAGAACATCTGTATCAGGATGCAGAAGGCAAAGGAAAGCATCTGGTACAATGCAGCAACCCAAACCTTATCCAGCCAAGACAGCTAGCATTTGAAAAATAAACAACTGAATGTGACTGATTCAGTGACTGATAATTTCAGACACTGGAAGTGCTAATGTGCATTTGATATTCATGTCAGACTCTGTGCCATTTGGTTTCAGGCACCTTTAGCTCTTTAAAAATGAGGAAAATGGGGGAAGAAAAAGGAAAAGAGCCTCTATTAATCCTTTTGAACTTTGCAAAGATGGAAATGAATGAAGACACTCTCCTGTCAGGCATCTGCTCTCTTCACCCCATTCTGATCCCCGTGTTCCACTGCTTTGCAAGCAACTCAGTGGAGGAATCTCCCAAGGCTTCTTGTCAGGTTAGTTGGCATAAGAAGGAGAAAAGGAAGACATCACTCTTACCAGTCAGCTCCTGGGGTATTACCAATACCAATTCTATATTAGGTGAATCCATCTATACTACACTTTGCTGAAGTTACACCTTCTGTTTCTGTGTAACACCAAGTGCCCACAGCATGAGTAGTTAAGAAAGTTACAGTAAGATCCAGGATGCTGAGCTGATAACACCTTGGGGAGACCTAGCAGTTTCCATGAAGAAGAGTCAGATTCCCAAAGCAATCACCATCAGGTGCTGAATACACATTACCTATAAAGACTACACCAGGAATCTAGTGGGCTGAGAAGAGGCTCTGAGCAGGAACTATGGTCTAACCCTGAGTGATCACAGACTCTTTCTGTAGACTTGGGCAAGTTTACTTAAACTTTTAGTTTCTCTTTTTGTAAAATATGCATAATAATTCGTGTTGTTCAGCTATTTGAAGACAGAAAGCACTTTATAACTGCTAAGTATTATCCTTGCACTCCTAACCACCACCCCTATCGTGCTCCTCACCCTGTTGTAAGCTCAAGCCCTTTACAATTAGATTTGCATGCCTGGGTTTCAATGGCTTTCACGCAGTGAAAGGAGAGGAGAACAGGTGAATGGGGTCCTGATGATTGACTTCTGTTTGACTGTTTCCATGAGACCTCAGAGAGCAGCTAGGTCTCTCCACTGCATCACCCTCTGTCGCTCAGACACAGCAAATGTTAGAGACAGACTGAGTTTATTTAGCCACCAGATTTCAACTCTCTCCTCAAAACTACTATAATGTATTGGGCAGTATCTTATAGGCCCGTAAGGCTTGGGTTTGCAAAGCATCTAAGGGAGTTAGGCGCTCTACCTTTCAATGAACTGGGTTCCTAACTCCCTTTGGCACTTTGAAAATCCAGCCCTACATTACTAATTTTATTTTTGTAAAGGAACTCTCGGCAAGAATTTTTTCACTCTGCTTGCGGCTCACACCAAAATCAGTTTATGAGCTGCTTCCGCTAGCTCTGCAAGAGAAGATTATGAACAAAAATTATTCCTTAGATGTGCATGTACCTGCTAACATCACTGACGATGCTGGTGCTCATACAAGGCTACTTCTCAATTAGAAACACAAGGGGTGGGGTAAGGTGGGTTTTATTTAAAAAAAAACAACCCACATTTGAGAGGGAAAGGAACGCTATTTCTTTAGGTTGCTTTTAAGAGGGAATTTCAAATAATGGAGAGAAGAGTGTATGTGCGTGCATATATATTTACATGTTTGTACATATAAATACAACACATGTACTGTATCGTATGCACACGATATATTACGTATATACCCACAGGTGCTGGGTGATCTCGCTCTATGATATAAAGGCAACATCTGGTATTTACAACAGGAAACTGCAAGACAGAACCCTGGAGCATTACTCTGGTTCTGCCACTTACGTAGTCCGTGGGCTTTGGCAGGTCACTTAACTTCTCTGTGTATTATTTTACATATCCAAAGCATGAGCAGAATGGTACCTATCTACCTCACAGGGCTTGTAAAGCCCTTTAAGATCCTTGGATGAAAGGTGCTATGTAAATGCAAAGCAGTATTTACTCCTGGGGGAATTCTGTGGCACTGCGCATGTGCAGAATTTATGTCCACCGAAGATTTCTTTGCTTCCCCGCAGAAAAATGACTTTCTGATGGGGAAGCAAAGGGAAGACACAAGAGTGGTCATGTGACCCTCCCCAGCAGGATTTTTCGTGTGCCCAGGGCAGCTGGCAGAGAGGTAAATCACTGTGGGGCAGGAGATGGGACTGGGGAAGACTCAGCTGGTGGCTCCTACCCTGCACCAGGCTCAGCTGCTAGTCCCAGCTGGCCTGGGGAGGATGGGACTTCCTCTTCCCCAGCACAGCATCCAGAGCCAGGTCAGACCCACCCCCAGTTTTCTCCCCTGGCTGTAGGAAGCTCTGCAAACTCTCCCACCTGGCATGCTTCCTGCACCCATCGCACCTCAGCTGCAAGGGGAGCGATCACTGTACAGGGAGCGGCTCCCCTATCTGCCCAATCCCTGTGCATCCAGACCCCCTCATGCTCAGACATTCCTGCTGAGCCTCACCCCCCTTGCAACCAGAACCCTCCCTGACAAACCCCACTCACCCTGCACCTGGATCCCCACCCTACCGAGCCCCAAGCAGCTGAAACTGGATCCCCACCGTACTGAGCTCACTCCCCCAGCATCTGGCTCCCCCACTGAGTCCCCCAAATCAAGACCTCCCTGCCAAGTTCTATCCCCCACACACCCAGACACCTCCCCCGCTGAGCCCCAGCCACCTTCACCTGGACCCCCCTGCAGAATCCCATTACCATTGCACCCAGAACCTCCCAAAAAGCCCCTGTGCATCCAGATCCACCCTGCACACAGATCCCCCACTGAGCTGCCTGACCCAGATTGCCCCACACAGAACCCTCTCAACCACACCTGTATCTCCCCACATTAAGCCTCTCCACACTTGTATCCTGCCTTGCTGAGCCTGCCAGCCCACACCTGATGCACCTGACATGGAGGGACAGGGCTCTGGGGTGTTTCTGGGGCAGGCCATGTCCTAGCTCTGTGTCAGGGTTGGATGCAGCCTCATCGCTGAGTCCGTGTCCTGGGGGGAGCTGCACAGTGATCTCCCACCTCTGTGCAGCCAGTGGCCTGTGCTCCCTAATGCCATGCTGGAGCCTCCACATTTATTTGACAAATAAAATTTGCAGAATTTTTGCAGAATTTTAAAATATTGTGCGCAGAATTTTTATTTTTTTGGTGCAGAATGCCCTCAGGAGTAAGTATTCTCACTAAAGTAGAAAAATGGCTGGGGCACTGACATCAAGCATGTGGACATACTCATCTGGCAGTGCCCATGCTACTAGCCATTAGTATGCCATGATGAGAATTTCCTGCTTGGGGTAGGACTTTGTGGGGAGGGGAAGAGTGCAATGGTAGGCACAGCTGGTACTTACAAACACCTCTATGGTGATGGGAACAGTGCTGTTAAGTGATGGGACACCAGCATCCTTGGCCATCACAGTCAGATAAATAACTCCATTGGAGACTTGCTCATAATCCAGAGGACGAGTCACACTTATCACTGAAATGGCATAAAGCATTGGAGTAAATGCAGCTGGTACTAGCCCACTTAACAGCTAACATATACACCCAAGCACACGCACATACGCACGCACGCATCAAACAGCAGCAGCAGAAGTCGGTCTGGTACAACTCCTGGAGCAACGCATTTAGATCTCGTCTATGCTAGGAAAATCTGTGAGTTTTTATTCCTCACTGATATAACTGCACTTGTGCTACCACTGGCAACAGTTGGTCACCGTGCATACAATGCCAGAGCCCACCATGGCTAGCATTGGTGCAGTTGCTCCAGTGCAGATAACCACAAATGTTTCCAGGGTCGATGCATGTAATCCACAGAAGCATTTACTCTGAGTCAGCCTCAGCCACTCAATGGAGGTATAGCCAGCCACTCTTCAGAGCGAGCACCAGCTCCCACCCCTCCCAGTAAAGCAATTGCATTTCTTCGCAGAACTGTCCTGATTAAGGCCAAGATTTTCAAAAGTAACAAATGTTGGGGGGAGGTCTCAATTTTGAACTCCAAAATTGAGACGCCTTAAAGGGGCCTGATTTGCACCTTTTGGGGGAGGCAGGGACCCAAACTTTCCTGAAAATCAGCCCCCAGTAAAGTGGCCCGAGTTGGGAACCCAACACCTGAAGCACTCAAAATCACTAGTCACTTTTGAAAATCTTGGTTGATTCCTCTCCTGATACCAGGAGTCAGAAGAACAGCACCAAATGGCACGTCCACACACCACCTTCTGTATGCAGCCAGTGCTGCAGGCTCTAGCCCATGCCCAAGCAGAAGCGTAATGTATATAACCAAGCCACCACTCCCACGTGAGTGCCACTCGGCCCCTTGCCCCTCCCCCTCGTGGCGCACCCTACCAGTGCCCCAACAGCGCTCACCTCCATACCCTTCAGAGACACTAATGTCAAACGAACTTCGGAAGGCTGAAGCTTGCACGATGCTGTAAGTGATCTGGTTATTCGGAGAGGAATCTTCATCAGCTGCCTAGATTGAAGCAGAAAAAAGCCCCAGTGTTATCATATAAACACAGACGCTGTCTCTGAGAAATGCTGCAACCTAATACGCAGAGAAAAGAAGGCAAACAATTTTGGGGAAAAGATGGGAGGAGAAGGGGCTAGGGGGAAATGAACAGTGTAGAAGGGAGGCAGTAGTGGTAAGGGAATGGATATCTGTAAATGGATGTTCCTAAGGTTTATATCAGCCTTTGCCCTAGTCTAACTATGGTCATAACTAATTCTAGGTGGTGAGTGTGGGGGTCTGTCACAGATCTGTCTGTGGCAGGGTGCCCCCTTTAGGCTACGTGGAAAGTGCATGCACATGTCCAATTACTCCATCCTCACCCACAGAGCGGGTGCTATGGGGTCTTTTCAGCACGCCAGTGCTCACCTTCAGGCTGGGGCCTCTCGTTCCCTCTCTGTGTCCCCAGTGATGCCACCAAACAGCCCATAGTCAGCAAATGGGGTTAAACAAAAGAAAGGCAAAGAAAAACCTGCAGGTAGCTCCCTCTAGGAGAGGGGCGTCTCTTACTTCAGAGGGGCCTGGGAGTATCAGTGTCCACTTCAGAGTTCTCTGGGATCCAGTGCAAGCCTCAATTCTTTCCCCCTTCAACTCAGGGGTTCTGTACTCTCCTCCTGCGAGGGCAGGGCTCTGCAGCTGTCAGTGCTCTCTCCGGGCCTGCCTGGTCTGAGTGGAGTTCCCTCTTTTTAACTCTTCCTCCAGTCCTGGCACATTTGCAGGTGTGGTGAGGCGGGGCCCCTCCAGCCCAAAGCAACTTCTTAACCCCTTCCACGCTAGGGCGGAGTTTATATACTGCATCACAGGGTCCCTTACATTTGTAAGGAGCAGAAAGGCTTGGTTTCCACTTGCTGTTTTCTTCTGGACTACCCTTTTATCTTCATGTTTATGCCAAATAACCTTTCCTCCTCTCACTTATGTGTGCCTTGGATAAGGTGTCCTCCTTCTTTCTGGACTGCTTGCCAGAGTTTGTGAGGACAAGACAGAAATATTCCCTAATGATAGACACCACCTTGCTCTGTGAATTGGTGAGCAGCAAGAGCTGACAGAGTTTTGAAATCATCATCTCTCTTCACATCCCACCTCAGAGAGAAGAGTCACTGTGTCTTAAACTCCTCCTCTCCATTCCCTCACACCTATAAAGAACAGACACTTAGATCTAAAATATCTAAGAGATGACCACAATACTCTTACAGTACTCACACAGCCTGAGTTTACTGAAGACAGATACCAGCTTGAAGAAAACTGCAAAAGGCCTAGTTTATTCTTGTCATGCTCAAGGAGACAAGTGGGTTCCATTGTCTCTTTTTTTAAACAGAAAAAGCTTACAATTCGATCAGCAACAAACTGCTCAACTCCCACAGGTAAATGCAGATTTCATCACGAAGGGATCTGATGATAATGAAGATGAGTTTGCATTCTGGAGAAAGCTTTGCTAGTGGGTATGGTATACTCCAGGGGTAGCTCTGGCGATGATACAGCTGGGATGGGAAATCCTTGCGACTCTCCTCCTCTTTGCTCAGCATGGCTTGTCTACATTTGTGGAGCTTGTCCACCCGTGTACAGCTTGTCATGCCAATGATGAATTTTGAAGTTGAATAAGCTTGTCTCAAATTTCAAACCTATCAAAATGGAAATTCCACTGCCTTCAGTAATTCTACATTTCCCTTTAACAGTACGTTCCTGTCCTTCTATAGCCCTGCATTTCACAGGAACTCCGGAGCGATGATTATACAGACACTCATAATGGAAACTCAGCTCTCCCAACCTCACACACTTTCTTCTCTTTACTTAGCTGAATTCATTAGCATCTTTCCAATCCTGTCACAAAATCCAGAGCACCTTCAGGGAAGTCCCAATCACTCAGTGTAATAAAGTCTGATACAGTAAATCCTGCACACATCCAAGGAAGCCAGGGTAGGAGGAGGGGAGGAAAGGGACATGGGGAAAGTCTAGGCAGCTAGAGAAGCAGAGTCAGTTGCATTTCACAATAAGGAGCAATTAAAGCATGCAAAGGAGCAGATGGTCTGCAATTCCTTCTCCTCCTCCCCCCCCCCCATATTCCTGACCAGTAATACTCCTGTTTAATTGCATTCATAAAGGGTTTAATTATAGTGGGTAGCTCTCTCCGTGGGGCTTCACCACCAGGGCTTCAGACTGCTTTCAAACGGGAGGGGATGACAGAGAGCAATGATGAGTAAAAGAGAAATTAAAAGAGTGAAGAGGAAAAAAAGACTTAAAATGCACTTCCTGCTGTTTCTCTCCTCTTCCTGGTCCATCTGAGACTTACCCTAGCTGGAGAAATCCTGGATCACAGGTCCCCCTAATAATATTGACCATTGTGTATCTGGAGAAAGGGAAGTATAGTAGAAAGTGAATCGGCGCTTCCATTTCTTACCCTGAGACGGACCACCTGAGTGACCGAAGGCTCATTTTCCCGGAGAGCCCCCAAATAGGATTCTTTCTGGAAGGTGGGGACATTATCGTTGATATCCAGAACGTTAATCCTCACTCGCCCTGTAGTCTCTTCCCCACCCCCGTCCCTGGCAATCACAGTCAGTGTGTAGCGCTGCGTCGTTTCAAAGTCTAACCGGGCGATCAGTGTGATCACGCCTGTGTCTTTATCCAGGGAGAACCTGCCAAGCAAAAAGAGAGGGGGAGCAGAGGAGTTACCAAATCAAACCCTCATTTCAGGCAGACAGGAAACAGCAGCCTGAAACAACACCGTAAGAAAGAGGCATAGAGGGAAATTGGAAAAGGTTTGATGCTGTGCGTATCATCTCATAGGTTCCTCCTGACCGTAACATTTCACAGTACTATAGCCTCTTCCAACTGAAGAGCTCATCATACTTTTCAGACACTGATGCACCCTCAGCCTCTGGGTGGTAGGTGTTATTTACCCCATTTTACAGACAGAGCAAATGAGGCACCAGGAAAGTTAAAGCCAAACTCCTGAAGAAACTGAGGCACGAAGAGGTCAAAGACAAAATTTTCAAACTCTGGCATCCAAATCCACATTTAAACACTTAAATAAGCAACCTGATTTTCAAAGGGGCTGAGCAGCTGCAGCTCCCATTGAAGTCAATGGAATCACACCCGGGATGAATTTTACCCCTTTTACACCTTAATGTCAATACCATATTCCTTCCATTGTAGCAAAGGACTCCCAATCACTCACCCACGGCAGAAGTGAGTCCCATGTGTAGCTCTAATACTATCATATAAGTTGTTATTACGTGTATGTGTTGGCCTCAAGTTACATATTTGTGCAGCTAGGTCCTGATTTAGCAAAGCAATTTAAGTGTGTTTCTCTTTAAGCACAGGCTTTAGTCCTGTTGATTTAGCAAGCCTGTATGGGGCCCAACAACTTGTGACTGAACAAAAGCCTATCTTTTAAAAAACACCCAGCCCAGATTTAAAGATTCAAAGTGATGGACAATCCACCACATCCTTTGGTAACTTGTTCCAAAAGTTAACTATCCTCACTGTTAAAATTTGCACTTTATTTCCCTTTTGAATATGTCGAGCCATGGATGATGTTACACGTTTCTCTGATATACTAAACCTCAGTCTAGTACCAGAAAATTTCTCTCTGTGCAGGTACTTATAGACGGCTTGAGTCTTCTCTTTGATAAACTAAATAGACTGAGTTCTGTAAATCTCTCATCTTAAGCTGTGCCTGACAAACCTCAAACCATTCTTGTAGCTTTTTTCTGAACCCTCTCCAATTTTCCACTATCCTTTTTCCAAGTGTGGACACCAAAACCAGATACAGATCTGGACTGATATGAACTGGCAGAGATGGCTTGAACAGTATCCGCACTTAGTATAGGGCTGATCCCATTGGAGTCAATGGAAGTTTTGCTATTCACCTCAATAGGTGTAGGATTAAGCCCTCTGGTATGATCCAGCCCTGTCTGTCCCTCAATTTATGAGCACCCAAATCACACGAGAAATTTAAACAGAAAACAAGCCATGTAAAAACTGGAATAGGCCTTCTATTAGGATCAATTCGCCCTCCCTGCGACAGTTTATGGTAGCCTCTCTTTCAAGAAAGACTTCACAGATTAAAGTTACCAACATTCCAATTTTGTAAATTCATGGCAAGACTGAAAGGGGATTTTAAGGAACTGAAACTATCTGAGAGGTTTTGTCGCACTTACCTGTCAGGATCATCACTGAAAAAATAGCTGACTTTCCCATAAGTGCCCACATCATTGTCAGTTGCCTAAAAAGTTTAAGTACAAAGGGAATATTAATAACAAAGATGTTTATGAGAATTTCAACTTAAAAAGTAAATTCTGATTAGGAAAACATTAAAAAATCTATAGGAATCTTAATTCAACCTCTCCTTCATATAGCTGCTGCATTGGCCAGATGGTTCCTTTGACATCCTTCTAGGTTACCTATATGCTCCCTGTTCTCTAGGATATCTTGCAGAAAGGGTGCAGGTACGGGGTTGTTACACTCCCCTCAGGACTTCCTCTGAGGGGATAACTATTTAACTCTGCTTTTCTGATCCTCCACCCTGCCATGGCTACCTATAGCAGGAGCTGCACCCAAAATCCGTTCCAAGTGGATATACAAATCCAGTGCTGCTTTCTGCCCCTTCTCCTTACAAGTGAATGAATAGGCTAACACCAGTGCAGATTTTGTTAGCTGACATTTTTCACCTGATAAATCTGGGACTCAGATGTTTTTGCTTTCCTGAAATGTATTCTGTGTATGTCCCTGATTCATAGTCTGCCCTAGATAACAACACTCCATCAAATCCTCTTTACACCACGTCCACAAAACTTTAGCAGTAGGAAACTTTTCATATACTCTAACTTACATACCAAGAGCAGCTGGCACAGTAAATAGTACACACAAAAATATATCTGTGAACAATGGGGCATAGTAAGAGACATAGAAAATTGAAAAAAAAATTAATACAATGATTATGAAAGAAAAGCTGCTTGAATTGTCCATGATACAATCCTGCAGAAAAAAAGCATTACAAAAATCCACACAATAATGAGGGGCAGTTACACTAACATAGAGTGGGGGTGGGGAATGATTCCAGAGAAAATTGCAAAGCCTGATTTGCCAAGAAAAGGAAATAAGACATAAAAGTGTGGCATTTACAGAAGGGAGTCACAGTCCATATAACTGGGGTCAAGCAATCCTCAATTAAAAGTAGGTAAAAGGGCATTCCCACATATTGGGTAATTTACTGTCCTCATTTCTCATGTTCAGTGGCAACACCCAGCGACGCCAGTCTCAATCATGTGAAGATGCAGAAGTACCGAAAATGAGATTGAGGCACATTTTTACTATTTACTTAGCGTTGACAATGTGCTTGTGGCTGTACAAAACACAGACATGAAGACAGATCTTGCCCCAAAGCTCTTACAGTCCAAAATACAGATACTCTAGGCAACCCAGAGAAGGGAACAATTTAAAGCCTTGATTTTTATGCCAACTCACTTTACGTGGCCTTACAAGGATAAAAGTAGAGGGAAAATACCAACAGGCATGTACCACAGCAGATTTCATCATTTTGTATAATCTCATTTACATTTTCTATTCCCTGTTCAAATAACTCTGGTGTTTAAAAGTGACCAAAGCACTAGGTCAAGCACATGAAAACTGGCTTTCACTCAGCCTGGATCTTTACAACAGATCTGGCATTCAATGTCTTTTGGGACAAGTCCATTGTCACATTGTTTTATTTTTCCTTGATAGCAAGTGGAGTAACTGCGGTTTATTATTCAATACAAATACCTAGTAGAATGTGCTGCCGTATGAAGGAAAGACGCAAAACCTATTCATGCATCTGAAATATGAAATCATATCCTGCTTTCCCACTCAGGGGCTCTTCTGATTCCTGCTGGAGGACAGAGAAAGCTCCCATAGTTGTAACCTCCATGCTCACCATCCACACTCCCTTCACAACCAACATCTCTCTCCATGACTGAGGAGGATTAGACAGTCAATTTTCTCCCTTAAACTTCTGGACAAGTCACCACTGGTCAATGCTAAATACTCACCCCAGCCCACAATTTCCATGGTGTTGGTTTTTTTTAAATCAGAGGAGCCAAAATACCAATTCTCAGACAAGTACGAACCTAATTCTGAAAAGTATTTTCCTGGAAAAGAAGGGTGGCTCCAGTGGTTAGGGCCTGGGACTCTAGACACCCTACATACAGGAGTTCTGTGGCAGAGCAAGGAACCGTGAGTCTTTGGGCAAAACACTTAGTCTCTCACTGCCTCAGTTCCCCTTCTCTGAAACGACACTATTAGCACTCCCCTACCTCACCGGAGTGTTGTGAGAATGAATACATCAAAAGCACCGAGATACCATGATTATGGGAGCCAAATAAGATGCACAGATAGAATCCTAACTGGATACTTAAGGTTCCCTTTTTGTAGTAGCAACAGACATGTAATAAGAAACCTTTGCAAAAATTGTCCTACTTCAATACCCCCATGATCACTTTTTCTGCACCCTTATGTTTCTGAATTATCCAAACAACAGTAGACACCATTCACTGTCAATATTTCACCATAACAATAAAATGCAGACTCTGAAAGGGACAGCTTCATGGTCTAAAGGTCAGGTTGGAAAACTCAATCTCGTTACAACAAAAGATTCAAATCATAGTAGGGTCAACTCAGCTTTTTACCCTTCCAAGGTAGCTAAAGTGAGTGACATGCACTTCTCTGTGTATGGGGTCCTTCAAACGAAACCTTAACAATAAAAAAAAAAAAAAAAGTGTCTCATCTCCTCACCCTGGATATTAAGGATCCCAAAGTACTTTTAGTAACAGCAGGGATATGCCCTGTTGCTCTTATTCCGAAGTCTCCCCTTTTCAACTGATGTGCTGAGTGCCCCAGAGGGATGTGCACTGCAATCATGCTCACGCATATATGGTAGCTCATAAATGCATAAGAAGATATATGGGGACAAAATGTAAAATGTCACTGTCAAGTGCCTGCACCAACTACCCCAAAAACATTGTTTTTAATTATCTGGGAATGCTGACACATTCTTTGAGAGAGAGAGAGAGAGAGAGAGAGAGAGAGAGAGAGAGAGGGACAGCATGGCTGTATGAGACACACACCTGGTCACACACATGAATGTTGTACAACCTCTTTTAGCACCACACAATGTTCTAAAAGGAAAATTATGCAATGTTGCAAACACCTCTTTGTTTAGAAAGGTAAATTTTCTTTATGTAAGAAGCAGTTTGTTTAGGACAGAAGGGGAAAGAGGGGCTGAGCGCCGTTACTGTGCTTTTAGCTCCTAGCAGAATCTGAGGCCTTTCCCCATCAACAGCCCATCCATGTAAATCGTTTGGAGCTGTGACAGGTTTCGCAGGCTGGCCATGGCAAAATAATAACAACCTTCCCAGCAAAATGTGTAAAGCTCAAAGTGTCACTCTGGGTGAGCAAGGCAAGATTTGTGGATGTTTTAAAGTCTTTTCTCTAATGAATATATAAAATATGTATGAATGGCAGCAAAGGAAAAGGACCAGAAAAATTTATTTTAAAATGAGAAAAGTGGAATAAAAATCCCAAACTATCTTTTTTTTTAATGTCTTTTCTAAATTGATCCCTTGTCTGGGTTTCTTTGGTTCCAGTGGAACAGGGAAAGGCAGGGGCAGAAACACATTTCATTTCATAATGCCATCAAAGGGCTGTATTTTAGGGCTGGGGTGGAATAGAACACTCTCCTGCAACCTTCATGATTTATATGCCCTTGATTATCCTTGATAGAACAGTTGTCCAAGAGTATCACAGGGGGAGGAAACCCTTTTAAAGGTGCTTAGCTTGCCTAACAGTTATGGGAGTGGGGAAAAAGAAGGGGGTATGAACAGAGAGGGCATCACAGGCACACAGAGAGAGAGAGAGAAGGAAGAGGAGGAGAAAGTGTGAAAACGAACTGGAGAGAAATCATATATTTCTCAAATGTCTTCCCAACTCAGGCAGTGAATTCTTAATGCCTAATGCTAGTTGAGTGACACTCCAGCAGTGCACACCTTTAACACCTGCTGGTACATTTAGCTGAACAGCCTTCTGCCTACTAATGCTGTAATGTTTGATTTATTTATTCTGTACATACAATTTCATTAAGCAAACCACCCCCTGCCTTTAATTACAGCCAAGTAGCCAGGGAGAATCCCACCAGGAGACCAGTGATTCTGAAAGGATCTCTCTCTATCAATCCAGGCTGAGATCACTGAGGAGGCCTCTTACTACACACACAGCCTGCCTCTAGAGAGAAGCGGGAATCTTTCAGTTGCACACAGCAAATACTGCATGGGGAACTGGATGTTCTGGGGAACTGTGCAGTCCTGGCTGCTTTGTTTGCAGTTGGTGCTGCAGGATGTAGCATTTACACTGAAGCTGTGATGGCAAACTCTCTGAAGTGGGTTCTTCACTGCATTAAGTTCCACTTTGAGGCAAGGGAACCAGATCCCTACATGTAGCAGGGGACAGTGTTGCAGTCATTCTCCCCTTCCTTAGTCCAAGCACGTGTCTCACTTCATTTTCCCCTCACAGTGGGGAGTAGCTGACACAAAACATTTATTTCTCTTACAAGCACAGCACCTGCCACAATAAGCAAGGAGAGGTTTCTTACCAAACTACCGGCATATTTTCCCTCCTATGAATGAAAGTCCTAGAGGAGGAGTATGAAGCAACAAAAGGGAAAACTTTGCAGGAAATGTCTCTGGTTTTGTTCTAATGCACAGCACCCTTCTTGAAGAGCACATCACAGTGCTGCATCCATATCCCTAATCATTCTGCATTAAGGAGGCACCATGAACGCAGAGGATCAGAGCTTTGTCAGACGGGAAGGAGGACAAACACAAGTAATTGCTGCTTGACTCTGTTCCTTCTTTCCCTTTTCTTCGTTCAACCTCCCATCCCTCTACAGTATTCAGCAGAACTGCTGTTTGGTCTGGCCAGGGCTTCCCTGTAAGAAACCCACATACCTATCAATTTACAACAGCTCAGCTCCCCGCAGCAAGCCTTCCAGGTGTTTATCCTCCCCTGCCAGCTGGAAGCTGAGAGGTTGCAATTTCCTGCTGGGGTAATCGTCCCGCATGGTCTTTCAGCATCAGGCTTCAGTTTTTCTTGGTTCAGAACTTGGCTTTGAGAAAGGGTTCTCTGAACTCTTGGACCAAATGCATTCCACCCCATTAGGGAGAAGGCTAATGAGCAGTCACACAAGCAGCAGATTCCTCATTTTTGATCCAACCTCATCTTTGCACAGAGAACTCTCAGGCTGCCCTGAGTTAATGTGGCCAGTACATCTATCCACAGGTGTCCAGATGGCCCTTCAGCCAAATGGTTCTCAGAGCCCCAACTGTTCACTGAGAAGGAATGGATTTCTGGCTACACCTTTACACAGCACATCAGTGCCCACTTTAGCAGGCTGTTCACAAATGAAACAGCACAAGGTGACAAATGCTGCACATTCCAGGTTCCCTTTATATACTGTTAGTACTATTGTTTTAATTAAGATCCCTTCAGTTCTAACTTCGGTTCTTGTTGCTCCTGTCTCTTGCTCTGTTCAGATTAATTTCCTGTCAGTCTCTCTAACAAATCCACCATGATTGCTAGCTATATTACACAAATGTGGCATTGGGAATGAACAGAACCCTGGACCTTCTGCTCCAAAAACACAGGCTTCTGTACCTTGAGGGACAAGAGAATCTCCATGAATTATTGTTGCTTTCAGTCAGAGTTTATTTAGGCCAAGCTTGTAAATGCCAGGCACACTTGAGACATTGCTGTTACAAAGTGTCTAATAAATAAATATTTTCAAAACATAAAATAAGTTAAAAATAAAAGCCAAATTCATGTCTATGGTATCAATTCATGCCACTGAAATCAATGGAGTTTCACCAGCATACCATGTGGCCCAGTGGATCTGTTTTTGCTAAACTGGATTAAATGGGAAGGTGATCCAGCCATATTTGTTGTGGGCCCACGGATGGTGAATTCAGGATGAATCAAAGCAGACCTCAGAAAACTGCATGTTGTACAGTTACTGAAAACATCCTGTGCTATGGTGACTCTGTAACCACACAGCAGCCATCCATCATCAAAAAGAGATAATCTTTTATGTTAGGCTCTCAAGATTAGGGTTACCATACATCCGTTTTTTCCCGAACATGTCCGGCTTTTCGGCAATCAAACCCCCGTCCGGGGGGAATTGCCAAAAAGCCGAACATGTCC
Source organism: Emys orbicularis (assembly GCF_028017835.1). NCBI lineage: Eukaryota > Metazoa > Chordata > Testudines > Emydidae > Emys > Emys orbicularis. The sequence continues at coordinate 43,709,158 of NC_088689.1, read as the reverse complement.
GGGAAAATGCCGGCTGGGCACTTCCCCTCCCGCGGCTGCTCTGCTCCTCCCCTGACTCTTCGGCTCTGTTTAAGAGCCGAGCTGCCCGAGCGCTATGGGCTTCAGGCAGCCCCCATGCCTCCGGACCCTGCGCCGCCGGAGTCCGGGAGGGGAAGTGCCCGGCCGGCGGCTGGGGTCCGGAGGCATGGGGGCTGCCCGAAGCCGGTAGTGCTCGGGCAGCTCGGCTCTTAAACAGGGCCGAAGAGTCAGGGGAGGAGCAGAGCCTCCGGCCGCGGCGGCTCTGCTCCTCCCCTGACTCTTCAGCTCTGTTTAAGAGCCGAGCGCTACGGGCTTCGGGCAGCCCCCATGCCTCCGGACCCTGCGCCGCCGGAGCCCGGGAGGGGAAGTGCCTGGCCGGGGGCGCAGGGTCCGGAGGCATGGGGGTGCCCGAAGCCCGAGCGCTACCGGCTTCACGGTTTGCCGGGCAGCCTCCAGACCCTGCGCCCCCGGCTGGGCGCTTCCCCTCCCGGGCTCCAGCTGCGCTGGGGAAGCGCCGGACGGGGGCGCAGGGTCTGGGGGCTGCCAAGCAAACTGTGAAGCCGGTAGCGCTAGGGCAGCCCTTTTCGCGTGGCTGGGAGTGGGAGGGAGGAGGGGGCGGAGTTAGGGCGGGGTTGGGGCGGGGAAGGGGCAGAGTTGGGGCGGGGCTGGGGGTGTCGAAATGGGCAGGGCCAGAGCCCCGTGGAGGGTCCTCTTTTTTTATTTGTTTAATATGGTAACCCTACTCAAGATCCCCGTTATCACAGGCACAGTCCCCAGTTTTGATAAACACTTGTGACAGACCCAGACCAGTGGGGTACAGGAGTCTGGTAGAGGGCAAATATACTGGTCACTGGATGAGTAGTTTTCTGTTCCCTGAGTGACCAGAGCAGGGGCTGCACTAGAGTAATCAGGAACCTGCTAGAACCAGTTAAGGCAGGCAGGCTAATTAGGACACCTGGAGTCAATTAAGAAGAAGCTGCTAGAATCAATTAAGGCAGGCTAATCAGGGCACCTGGGCTTTAAAAAGGAGCTCACTTGAGTTTGTGGTGTGAGTGTGAGGAGCTGGGAGCAAGAGGCGCAAGGAGCTGAGCGTGAGAGGGTGTGCTGCTGGAGGACTGAGGAGCACAAGCGTTATCAGACACCAGGAGGAAGGTCCTGTGGTGAGAATAAGGAAGGTGTTTGGAGGAGGCCATGGGGAAGTAGCCCAGGGAGTTGTAGCTGTCATGCAGCTGTTACAGGAGGCTCTATAGACAGCTGCAGTCCACAGGGCCCTGGGCTGGAACCCGGAGTAGAGGGCGGGTCCGGGTTCCCCCCAAACCTCCCAATTGACCTGGACTATGGGTTCTTCCAGAGGGGAAGGTCTCTGGGCTGTTCCCCAACCCACATGGTGAATGTCTGAGGCAAGAAAATCCGCCAATAAACGCAGGACCCACCAAGATACAGGAGGAACTTTGTCACACTGGTGTCAGGCGTGGGATCTTGGGGTGCACAGCACGGCGGAAGAAGGAGGGTGATTTAAAAAAACAAAAAACAAAAAACAAAAAAAAGGGAGAGGGTTTATTTTTTTCACCACAATGGATGACGTAGTGCGGGCACTGATACAAGCTACGGCGGCCCAGCAGGAGGCTACCTGTGTCCAGGCAGCCGCCCAACAGGAGGCAGTATGGCTGCAGCAAGAGACTAATCGCCTCCTGATGGACCAGGCTGCTCAAGACCGAGCTATGTTGCGGGAACTGGTAAACCAGGTAAAATCCCTTACAGAGCTGAATCGCGGCAATGATGGGACGCGGCTCATACGGGCCAGCCATTGGCTGCAGAAAATTACACAGGAGGATGATGTAGAGGCTTACCTTCTGGCCTTTGAGAGGACAGCCCTACGGGAGGCCTGGCCTCGAGATCAGTGGTCTGGCATCCTTGCCCCATTCCTGTGTGGGGAGGCCCAGAAGGCCTACCATGATCTACCTGAAGAGGCTGCGGCAGACTACCCCCAGCTGAAAGCAGAGATCCTGGCCAGATCTGGGGTAACGACAGCAGTGCGGGCCCAGCAGTATCACGGTTGGAGGTACCAGGAAGACAAAACCCCGCGGTCCCAATTGTACGACCTCATCCATCTCGCACGAAAGTGGTTGCAAACAGAGTCCCGGAGTCCGGAAGAGATACTAATGGTTCTGGTCATCGACCGATACATGAGGGGACTACCACCAGACCTTCATGCCTGGGTAAGCCAGAACGAACCCTCCACCTATGACGAGGTTGTCGTCCTGGTAGAGAGGCGAAGGACAGTGAGGGAGCTGACCCGACCAGTTAAGGAAGAGGCACACCGGGTTAAACTAGCAGCACCAAGCCCTAAAGTTCGGGTGACTGGGCCACCACGAGGGCCCAGGTGGAAAAAGAGAGAGGCTGAAGGCCCATCAGAGGCCACAAAGAGTCGGAGCACTGAGGGAGAAGAGGATCGTGATGTTAGATGCCCAAACCAAGAGACCGGGGAACGCCTAGGGCTCCATACAGATGTTATGCCTGCGGGGAGTGGGGACACATAGCTGCACAGTGTCCCAATGCTGAGGAGCCTGTGCAGTGTAACCTGGGGAACTGGGCAGATCCATGCTCCCTAATCCACCTTGTGGGGGTCTCACTAACCCCACATATGTATACCAGATCAGTGAAACTAAATGGGGTAGGCACCATGGCACTGGTTGATTCGGGGAGTGCTATCACGCTTATCTCAGGGAAGCTCGTGAAGCGTAGTCAACTGCTGCAGGCTAAACGTACGGGGATAACATGTGTCCATGGGACAGTTAGTTACTACCCCACCATCCCAGTAAAAATAGAGATCCAAGGGAACACTACTGAGGTAGCAGCAGGTGTAGTCCCTAAACTCCCATACCCGGTGCTCATAGGGAGGGACTTCCCAGGGTTTGGAAACTTACTCCCAGTAGGGGGATTGGAGAAAGATGGGGACCCTAAAATTGGTGAGGCATCCACAGCAGACTGTCAACCCCCAATCTTCTCTGAAATATCCCCAGATTTGTTCTCCACTCCCAGACAGGGTATAAAGACAAAAAGGGAAAGAAGGGCAGCTAAGGCCTTGGGAACCCGAATACTGACCCAAAGCCAGAGGGTCGCTCTTGTAGGTAGGCGGACCCGCGCAGCTGAAAAGGAGGCCACGCAGGAGGGAGAAGCACCTGAGTCTGACCCCCACCCTAATGCTTCTGAACCAGAAGAGGCAACAGAGACTGGGCCCCTAGATCTTGGGCAGATTAGCCCCGGGAGAGGAAATTTTGGACGGGACCAGACAGAAGACCCAAGGTACGACAACATTAGGAAGGAGGTGACTGAAATAGATGGGGTCCCCGTGGAAGGGAAAACCCAGGGACCAGGACCCTACTTCATAATGAAGAAGGATCTCTTATACCGGGTTGCACCAGTACAGGGGCAGAAGGTACAGCAGATCCTAGTACCTCAAAAACACCAGAACGCTGTATTAAGTCTTGCTCATAGTCATCTTTTGGGGGGGCATTTGGGGGTAGAGAAGACCCTGGCACGAGTCCTACGACGGTTCTTCTGGCCCGGAGTACATGAAGAAGTGCGGAGATACTGTGCCTCCTGCCCGGAGTGTCAGCTGCACAGTCCCCGTCCCCACTTGAGGACACCTTTAGTACCCCTTCCCATCATAGAGGTCCCCTTCAAGCGAATAGCCATGGACCTAGTGGGACCCCTGGAGAAGACGGCTCGGGGCCACCAATATATACTTGTTGTTTTGGACTATGCTACTCGCTACCCAGAAGCCGTCCCACTGCGGAACACGGCCTCTAAAACTATAGCCAAAGAGCTGGTGGGGATCTTTGCCCGAATGGAGCTACCAAAGGAGATATTAACCAACCAAGGAACCCCATTTATGTCGAAGCTAATGAAGGACCTCTGTACGCTGCTCCATATACATACCCTGAGAACTTCGGTCTACCATCCGCAGACTGATGGGTTGGTAGAAAGGTTTAACCGAACCCTCAAGGCTATGATAAGGAAGGTGGTAAGTCGGGATGGGAAGGATTGGGACACCCTACTACCCTACCTTATGTTCGCTATCCGGGAGGTACCTCAGGCCTCAACTGGGTTTTCCCCCTTCGAGTTATTATACGGGTGTCACCCCCGTGGCATACTAGATATCGCCAAAGAGATCTGGGAAGAGGAACCCAATGAGGGGAGAAATATAATAGAGCATGTAATGCAGATGCGAGACCGGATAGCCCGGGTTACCCCTATAGTACGGGAACATTTGGAGAAGGCACAGGAGGCCCAGCGAACCCATTACAATCGCCAGGCAAAAGTGCGACAGTTCCAACCAGGGGATCAGGTTATGGTGTTGGTACCCACGGCAGAAAGCAAGCTTCTGGCCCAATGGCAGGGGCCCTATGAGGTGGTTGAACCCATGGGGGAAGTAACCTACAAGGTGCGGCAGCCAGGACGCAGAAAACAAGAACAGATTTATCACGTTAACCTTCTGAAACCCTGGCATGCACAAGAGGCATGCACAAAGGTCCAAAAAGACCTAACCCAGGAAAAGAAGCCTTCCAAACAGGTGAGAGTGTCTCCCGATTTAACACCAGACCAGAAGAATGAGGTGTCTGAGATGATCTTCCGGAACCAAGATGTGTTCTCGACAAAACCAGGTCGAACAACCGAGACATATCACCACATCGTCACAAACCCTGGGGCCAGAGTAACAATGAGGCCCTATCGGGTGCCAGCGGCAAAAAGGGAGGAAATAAAAGCAGAAGTAAAAAAAATGCTGGAGTTGGGGATCATCGAAGAATCCCACAGTCAGTGGTCCAGCTCAATCGTGCTGGTGCCCAAACCTGATGGCACCACAAGATTTTGCAATGACTTCCGGCGACGAAACGAAGTATCCCAGTTCGACGCGTACCCCATACCTCGCATAGATGAGCTAGTGGACCGTCTGGGTAATGCCCGGTACTTGACTACCCTAGACTTGACAAAGGGGTACTGGCAGATTCCCCTTGCAGAAGACGCAAAGGAAAAGACTGCATTCTCTACACCAGAGGGTCTTTTTCAATATACTGTCCTCCCTTTTGGACTACATGGGGCCCCAGCTACCTTCCAGCGCCTCATGGACAAGCTATTATGCCCGCATAACAGTTATGCTGCTGCCTACTTGGACGATGTGGTCATTCATACCCCAGACTGGGAAACCCACCTGGAGAAGGTGGAGGCAGTCCTCGATACCTTCAGGCGAGCTGGCCTTACAGCAAACCCTGCCAAGTGCGCTGTAGGGTTTACAGAGGCCAAATATCTTGGCTACATTGTGGGAAAAGGTCTGGTAAAACCCCAAGTGAACAAGTTAGAGGCCATCCAAAATTGGCCCCGACCAAGTCGCAAGAAACAAGTCCGGGCGTTCCTAGGTGTGGTGGGGTATTACCGACGATTTATCCCCCACTTTGCCACAAGGGCAAGCCCCCTGACAGACCTAGTGAAAGCCCGTGGACCTGATCTGGTGAGATGGTCTGACGCAGCAGAGGAAGCATTCACAGACCTACGGACTGCCCTCTGCAATAACCCCGTACTGATAGCCCCTGATTTCACCAAGGAGTTTATCCTGCAGACAGATGCATCGGAAGTAGGGTTGGGGGCCGTTCTATCACAGATGGTCGGGGAGGAGGAACACCCAATTCTATACCTCAGTCGGAAACTCCTTCCAAGGGAACAAAAATATGCAGTGGTAGAGAGAGAATGCCTCGCTGTAAAATGGGCCATGGAAACATTGCGCTACTACCTGCTCGGGCGCAGATTTGTCCTCGTGACCGACCATGCCCCTCTTCAGTGGATGCAGCGGAACAAGGAGAAGAACACAAGGGTGACAAGATGGTTCTTATCCCTCCAACCTTTCCAGTTCCGTGTGCAACACAGAGCAGGGAGCCGTCATGGCAACGCCGATGGCTTGTCACGTGTGCACTATTTGGCGTCCCAAGCTGCCCAAACCCTTGGCGTTGAGCAGGGGGGAGGGATATGTGACAGACCCAGACCAGTGGGGTACAGGAGCCTGTTAGAGGGCAAATATACTGGTCACTGGATGAGTAGTTTTCTGTTCCCTGAGTGACCAGAGCAGGGGCTGCACTAGAGTAATCAGGAACCTGCTAGAACCAGTTAAGGCAGGCAGGCTAATTAGGACACCTGGAGTCAATTAAGAAGAAGCTGCTAGAATCAATTAAGGCAGACTAATCAGGGCACCTCGGCTTTAAAAAGGAGCTCACTTCAGTTTGTGGTGCGAGTGTGAGGAGCTGGGAGCAAGAGGCGCAAGGAGCTGAGCGTGAGAGGGTGTGCTGCTGGAGGACTGAGGAGCACAAGCGTTATCAGACACCAGGAGGAAGGTCCTGTGGTGAGAATAAGGAAGGTGTTTGGAGGAGGCCATGGGGAAGTAGCCCAGGGAGTTGTAGCTGTCATGCAGCTGTTACAGGAGGCTCTATAGACAGCTGCAGTCCACAGGGCCCTGGGCTGGAACCCGGAGTAGAGGGCGGGCCCGGGTTCCCCCCAAACCTCCCAATTGACCTGGACTGTGGGTTCTTCCAGAGGGGAAGGTCTCTGGGCTGTTCCCCAACCCACATGGTGAATGTCTGAGGCAAGAAAATCCGCCAATAAGCGCAGGACCCACCAAGATAGAGGAGGAACTTTGTCACACACTGCAATTCAGTTTGAGGCACCAGCTCTAGTTCCTGGGCCAGGAAGAATATCACTTCTGCTGGTGTTAAGGAAAGGAATAGCTCTGAAATTGCACACGCTCAGCAGAAATCTTCATTGTTTCTCCTCTATTTCTGGGGTTAGGTTGGTGGATTTTTACTGCTGTTGAGAGTGAAGAAGTAATAGCACTAGGCATAGCAAATGGTGGGCAAGATTCACACACATTGCTCTGATATCACACCTCAATTTTGACATGCAATATCCCCTATTATTTCAGTCCTGGGCTTCCACATAGCTCTGCCAATGCACATCAATCTTTAGCACTCTAATAGTCCAGCCCTAGGCCTCTCCTGAGCAGAGACTGCCAATCATACTACACTTGTAGAGTGGATTCATAGGGCCCAATTCTTATCTTACACTGATGTAAATCAGGAGTAACTTCACTGAAGTAAATGGAGTTACACTGGTGAAACTGAGATCAGAATCAGATCCCTTCTGGGGTAAACTACACTTTATAATGCATGCCCACATCTATACATTTTTACCATGCATGTTCAAGTCTTCATTTTAAGTGGTAGTGATTGCTACAGTTAAGTTTCATGTTTTTTCCCATTTTAATTGCACCTTCTTCCATTTGATTATTACTTTCCCAAACTTCCATGTATTACACTGAAATTTTCTAAGAATGGTCACTGCTCAAAGATAAATCTGCACAAAAATCAGTTACCCTTTATTTAAAAACAAAAAGAGTGAAAAATTACCCTTTACTCATTCTTAACAAAACAATGCCTCTGCTCCCCAGCACATACAAATCTTGCTGCTAAGTTTTTTGTTTTGTTTTGAAGAGCTCTACAGCTGAAATGACGGGGGTAGAAAGATTAAATTTGGGAAATAAAAGTCAGTGCTAAGCATGAATGCCTTGGGCTAGGTCTACACTACCCGCCTGAATCGGCGGGTAGAAATCGACCTCTCGGGGATCGAATTATCGCGTCTCGTCGGGACGCGACAATCAATCCCCGAATCGACGCTCTTACTCCACCAGTGGAGGTGGGAGTAAGCGCCGTCGACAGGAAGCCGCGGAGGTCGATTTTGCCGCCGTCCTTACAGCGGGGTAAATCGGCTCCGATACGTCGAATTCAGCTACGCGATTTGCGTATCTTAAATCGACCCCCCCCCCCTGTAGTGAAGACCTGCCCTTGGAGTGTTTCTAGTGACAACAGGGTTTAAATTCACCACATTAGGATCCAATGAAAACTCACACTTTGCACATATGAAGCACAATTAGAATGGGATTTTGTCACTCAACTTGTCCTGTGAACCAACCTAGGCTGCAGTGTGTGTGTGTGTGTGGGGGGGGGGGGGGGTTAATTTAGCTGCATAATGAAAAGGGACCTTTTAAACACAGTTATATTAGGTACCAAAATGCTTTTAAGGGTGGGATTTTCTAAAGCACCTAATAAGATGTGTGTTCCTGTTAGTTTCAGGTGCTTTAGAAAAATCACACTCTTAAAAACATTTTGGTACCAAACATTTTTTGTTAGTAATAAAACAGCTTGATGCAACTGAATCTTTGCACTATGACATCTCTAGGACAGATATTATCATTGCTATATCATCTGGTATGGGTATATTTTACTGTGAAAAGATCAGACCATTATTATTAAAAAGTCCCCATATACACACATAGGTACTACTTGTCATTTTCAACAGACATTACACCAAAACCTAGGATCTGAACACTCTTCGACCTTACAGAGTCTGAAAACCTGATCCACTCTAGTTTTCTGTGTGCACATCAATAAGCCAGATTTTTACCATGCCTATCCAGGAAAAGGATTTTCCCTATGTATGCCATGCCAAGGATTTTCAAAGGATATTCACTGTGGGTGCCCATCTTCTTCAAATACTTTTGCTCTCCATTTGCAATGCTTGGTGTGTTCCCTTCATCCTGCCATGTTCTTTAGATGTATTATATTCATTAATGTCTTGCTTTGTGGGAGACTCTTATCAGATGTGCGAGAGTCATCTTGGCAGCTGTTTAGGTGAGAAAATTACAGAACCAAGCTGAACAGCCCTGACATCCAGCTTGCCAATCAAGTGACACTGAGGTCTGATATGAGGGGGCATGAACTTTTAGATATTAATTTACAAGGTTTCTATATTTACAATTTGCTATGATAAAATCTTTCAAAAAAAATAAATAAAGTATAGACAATTTCTTCCCCACAGAGCTTCCCCTCAGGAATTAGGATAATGGAACATTCCATAAACTCTTAAAAACAATGAAGGAGGAGGGGTATTTTTTGCCTGTCAGAGCCCAGTGTTTAACCAGCCAGCACTTTGTTTCCTAAACCCCAAGTGCAGCGTAAAAGGACAGTAACAGTCAGATAAGAAGGCTTTTCAGAATGCTTGGATTGGCCGGTGATGAGGTAATGATTTATAACAGGCTTGACAATGCTACCGAGGGCTGGCATTACCAGCAAAACTAATTCCCTCATTTGGCCCTTTATAATTGCATTTGTAAGTGCTTATTTCAGTGATGGACAATGCTTGGGAAGTGTAATTTTCTTCTGCTGACAAAAAAACAACTAGGGGAAAAAAGAAGGTTAAAAGAAGGTTAGTGTAGTACAAGGTGAGCTGCTCCATGGGGCCACGGCATGTTGAATGTGAACTTTGGCAGCCCCTAGAGGGATCAAAACCACGTTCTGTACAGAGCTTAATTCTGTGATTTCCCAGCATGTAAAACAAAACTACTAACATATCGCACAGAAAGAGTCGTTGGCAATTTTCATGGCTGATGTTCTTCCTTCTGAAAAAAACCCTCCTCCTGCTCCAGCATCTTCCACACCCTTGAGTGGCAGAAATGCAAGGCCAGGTAGTAGCTCTGACCCACCCAGCCCGCTGGCTCAGAAACAGTTTATGCTACATGTGCTAGCTACCCCGGGACAGTGCTAGTATGTGTTATTGCCATGCTAAAATACCAGCAAGCTGCTGAGGTAATCGACACTTGGCACTTTCAGTTGTAATTGTTTCTAATGGAAACAATGAGCCCAATTCTCTTTTCCCTTAAACGAGTTTTCCAGAGTAACTTCAGTGGCATTACTTCTGATTTACACAGTGTAAATGAGAGGAGAATCAGGCTCAGTTGATGTTCTGGTGATGACAGGCCCATGTCATGTGATGTGCACACTCATATATCACACAAAGGCAACCAGGGAAATAATGCAGGTTCCTGCTGTGTGTGACAGGAGACACGAGAAAAGGAAGAACACACACTTTGGACATATTTAATTTTTATGGTTGTCATAATGTTTACCTTACAGAACTTTTTAGTTTTAAGGATGAAGTTCCTTAGCGGTTCCTAACCCACAGAGAAGGACATAGAACCACTGGGGATTCTAAATCTGATTAGCAAAGCTACCCCAAGGATTGAATAAGAAACCCACACACTCACACTGGAGGACATGCAAACACATACAGAACCACTTACTCAGTTTACATATCCCTACATGATTCCTGGGCTTCAGCTCTGCGCCTCTTCCCCCCGCGCCCCCCCCCCCAACACACACATGGCCCTAACAATCTGACACCAGACAAAAGAGGGGGGAAAAAAGCCGAAGAAGATTCTAGGGGATCCACATCAAGAATCAAATGTTTTTATGGCTGTTCATTTCCTGCACAAAATATTCAAATAGGGTCTGCCCAGTGTCACCTGCAAAGGTCAAACTGAAAACATGGATCTATCTCTGTAGTTTTATGAGCTGTCACCGCTGCAGTCCATTTCTAGAGACCATTTATGTACAACCAAATTCCAGAAGAGTGCCAGAAAGACAAGAGCTAAAGAAGCCACAGGAGTAATTCCCTGAACCACACTGCAGTGAATTAATATGCTCATGAGACAGCGTGCAACTACACTGTATTATGTGTGTGTACTGAGAGTTATATTTGTGGCTAGAGACTAGCATATTGTGGGTGCTACCATAATACAAACAAATTTTACATGTATGTGTGTATAAAGCATACATATATACAAACACACACAGAGGCACATCCCCTTCTCTTCTGTGTAGTTTTATCCTAATATATAAATATCTCTTGTACTCTCCCACAGACCACACACACTGTAATACATATATTCAAAAATAACCCCTCACACATTCACACACCCCAGCCAATGTACAAACATTCCCTTCTCAAAACATACCTATTTTACACACGTGTGCATTCTCGCAACACCTTACACCTGTCACACATGCATAGACTTTCCCCCCTCCATTCCTAGGCACCTATCAGCCATACACACCAGCAGGAAGCTTGTGATGGGAATCAGCATGAGAGCAGCTGCTGCTCTAGACCTGCTACAAGACAAAAGTGGAAGCCAAAGCTGTAGAGCAGTTCTGCTCTTGTGCACAAATCTGCAGAAAAGGGCATGTCGTACAATTTGTTCAGGAAACAATAGCAATGTTTGACATGTCATAAGGATTGATGGAGCAGAAATTTACATGGGAGAATGCATTTTTAAACAGCTCCATGGAGCCCTGGTGCTTTGCCGGTAATGGTTTCAACATTCATCATTCACTGAGCCCCACTGAGTAACTCCTTAAACTACATGAGATTAACTCTACTCACAGCAGCTTCAGGGAGGCACAAAGAGATGAGGAAGGAAGGAGTTTAAAGATACAGGAGCGTTTTCTACAAACAATGGGAGCAGAAGAATGCCTAGACTGTGAGAGCTCTTTAAAATACACCCTCTGAGCTCTGACAGTGCTTCTTGAATGCTTCCTCCACTGCCATGTTCACCGATCATCAATATGGAGGGGCTCTCCCAATTAAAAGGTTAGACTAACAGTCTTGTAATAAACACTTAACCCTTATGTGGTCACAATGTGAAGCACTGGATGTTTTCAAAGTATTGCCCAGACATCAGTTCATCTTCGCTGCATCCCTGTGAGGGAGGGAATATAATCCCCATCTTCATTTTATAGCTCAGGAAAGAGGCTCAAGTAACGTGCCCAAGGTCGCAGAGTGGGGATTAAAACCCAGGAGTGCCCTATGTTGAATCTGCTAGACTATGCGGCCTTCTATTCGCCACCCCTGACTGAATCTCCTGTGACCAACTCTCCAAAGACATCTACAGGATCTCTTATGGAACATGTATATTCTGAGGTTCCCCAATGCTCAGAAACATGCTGACATGGGAGTGGGGGTGGAACACTGAACATACCTCAGTATAAGACACAAAAATGCAGACAGACACACGTATGCACAATCCTCTGCTGCAACCAGTGTTGTGTGCATCACTATGTCTACACTGCAATTAAATACCCGCGGCTGGCTTTTGTCAGCTGACTCGGGCTCACGGGGCTCAGGTTGTGGGCTGTAAAATTGCAATGTAGACATTTGGGCTCAGGTTGAAGCCTGGGTTCTGGGACCTACCCCCTTATAGGGGTTTGAGTCACAGGGGGCACACTGTGCTTGTGAGTACCACTGTGTTTGAGGCATACTGGGCAGATACTTCCTTGCAGCTTTGCTGAACCTCCTGTGATAATTTCATTGATCTAACAGATGATCTACCTGAACCAACCTGCCCCAGGGTGAGAGAATTCAGCCTCACTGCTCATTCGGTCTGGGCTCCCCCTTTCTGCTTATAGATTTCAGCTGTAACCTAGAGGGAAACCTTCCCCAGCTCACTTTTCCTGGAATGAGATGGGAACTCCTCCCTCCCCCACCCCAAGTTAAACATGGTTTGCAGTGGAAATGGATCTTTGAGGTGATTGGCTAGCAAAAGCACAGTGGAAGAATAATTAATTCCCTTTGACTTGGAGGAACATGCTATGGAGTGGATGTGAACCTGTAGGGTCCTGCTACAAGATGTTCTCATAATTAGAAACAAAAAAAGCCCTGAAGAGGTGGAAGGAGAAAATTTTATCTAGGGAAATAATGTTCCCATTCCTATTGAATCCCCATTACTAGGATTGGGGAGAAGGATAGCCACAAGCTGGAAGTGTGTGGGGTAGGGTAAGGAGTAGAAGAGGGCAAAGGATGGACTAATGGGAGGAAATGGAAGAGGTGGGAGGAGAGGAAGGAAGGGAAGACAGAGAGGATGGGGAGAGTGAGAGAAGAAATGGCAGGGAGTTGCTGCAGGTTTGCAATTTAATCCTAAAAACCATCTCACCAAATCTGGAACACAGCACATACTGTATAATGAAGCCATAAATAAAATCATCCCTTGGGGAGATCTAATTCAGCAAATCAAATGAAATTGAGGCCCTCACATGCAGTTCCTTGACCAGGTAATTAAAAAAAAAAAGGAATGCATGTTTTTCTGAGAGAGAAGGTGACCAACCCACCCTTTCCCTTCGTGGTGCACACACCCTTGAGGGAAGGGGTCCAGTTTCAGATGTTATTGTTATTAATTCTGAGTCTAGTTTAGGGAAATGGGGAAGGCTAAATGACAAAAGTCAAACCCCAATTCCTCCCCCACACTTCTCCTCCACTGCCTGCTCCCCGAACATAACTCACACAGGCTTCACCCACCAGATGTAACAGTAGCCACTAGTCAATGGATATGGATCATGTAACCTAGTAGGGGTATAACCTCTTGTAGCCTGACCCATGTCGCTTGACACAGGCCGTTGTTATAAAAGAGCATAGGCCTTTGATATGGTGACTTGACATCCTTACACCAGCCCTCTGTTCATTTGTCTTTCAGAAACTGCTGGAAGAAAGAGGACAGAAAAATACTGAGACTGGAGGAAAAGGTTTTGGGCATCTTTTTTGGGGAGTGAGGAGCTCCCAACCTTTCCACTTCTGAAATCATCTTGGAGTCTCCCTTCTTGTTGACATTATAGGGTCATACACATCAGAAAATGGTTTATCCTGTTGCACTCTGAGTGCTACTGGAATACTCCAACCAACCAACTAATAATAAATGATACATCATGGACATCATAATAATAAGGTTGGGGTGATGATCACAGCAGCTAGGCAGATGGGGAGAAGGGGTTGGATTATCTGGGGAAAAGATGTCCCAAGAGGAATGAGGTGCAGAAAGCCTTAGGTCTATCACCCAGAAATGTTAAGGGTAAAATTTTAGAAAGGGGTTGAGTGACTCAGGAGCCTATGTCCCATTGACAGTCAAAGAAATTCTACTCTTTTGTCACTGCCTTTGGGGAGGCTTGGTTCAAGCTTTGTCCAGGGAGCAAGAGAGACAGAGAGTCTGCATGGAGGAGGAAAAGTATGCTCTGTCATACCTGGTGCACCCCTGCTGGACACAGGCAACAAATTAATGACACTTGTGGCCTCTCCTGTGCAGCCCGCATTGCAGGAATGACAAATGGCCCTGGCAGGGATGATCTTTACGGAGGTGTGTGTGTGTGCGTGTCTTTATTCTCCTTCCTGCCTCTCCTCCTAATCAATAGCAATCCTAAACAATACATATCAACTCAATATAACCCTCCCCCCACCCCAGCCCCGAAAGTCCACAGCTGCTGATAGTATGGCCATGGTATCTGTTTAAAAAAAGGGGGGATTCTTTTCATGCCACAACTGGAGGCTACAAGGAGTAGGGCTAGGGAGAGAAAGGAATGAGGCAGCAGCCACAACCACCCCAGCTGATGAGAGAATTCCATTTAAGATGTCACTCTGCAGGCCAGGCAGGGCTGCCCAGGCAAAAGGAATGAAGCCTGACACTAGGGCTGTTAGATAAAGGAGTTCCCAGGTTTGTTTGTTTGTTATTGTTGGGGTTTTTTATTCTCTTTTTTATTTAAAAACCAGGAAATAAAAATTGATGGGGAGCAAATTGCTTTGGCCAGAAGCTCTCTGCTTAAAAGAGTTGTAGCAAGAAAGCAATTACCTAACGTCAAAAACCTGTCAAAGCATCAGTGTGACCTGCCAGCCTCCCGGTGATACTCTGTGGGGTGAGCAGCAGCAAAATGGGACCATGAAATGGGAAAGAGGTCTGTGTACAATATGCCAAATTGCCTGCCTGGCTGAAAATACTCCAGTCCACCTCTCACAGAGCCTTAATCTTCAACATGGAATGTCGGGTCTTAGCCATGAAAAGAAGAAGGCAAAAGGAAGATTTCCCCCTCGCCCCTTTTGTAGGCTTTTTTAGGAAGTAAATTGGACAAAGGCGTTGTCTTATATTAACTCAGATGTACAACACAGTTAGCTGTGCTCTGTACCACAGCCACTTTGCTCTGTGCCTCAATACTGATCTGAGGAACTATTTCCAGAGATGAAAGAGGAGTTAACTCTACTCTAAGACTGCCGACAAAGGGGCAATCAGTACCAGTTCCAACAGGAGTTTCATGGTATGGATATTTTTCCACTAGGAACTAGATTTGAGAGTCACACTGACCAGTGAATGACCCATCATCAGGTAGTAAACCCTTGCGTTACTGATCAAAGCCAAATTCATGACAGTGACTTAGAAATGAAAAGCTCTGAATTCCATATGAGCCTGCCAAGCCATCCAATCCCACACCACTGGGCAACTTCAAAGCAATATTCGAAAGGTGAAACATTTTACGTGACAACTTCTGGTCACAACTGACCAGACTCAAACCAACATCCTAGAGTAAAAAAGGCTACAGATGTCACCATTTGTTCCCCAGCCATCCACTTCCCGGATCTTGGCCACAGCTGAACCAGGATCTAGTGATGATTAGTTCTTCTATGTCCTGCTACCAGTCTCCAGCATCACCCAAACTTCATCATTGTTTCTACAATGTTAGTGAACAAATGGCTCTTCCATAAAATATCTGTCGGAAGTTGGTGTCCTAGCAAATAGCTCTAGTGATATTTACTGAATATTGTACTCCCTGAAAAGCAGCACAGACACTGATTGTAACACCACTGGATATTTGGAAATATCGAGACTGAATAGTTAACCGTAGGAATAATCATTTGGATACAAAAACAGATCAATGCCTGGTAGGAATTCCACTTAAACTATTATAAATTCTGCAAATGAAAACTACATCTTCCCCAGTATCACTTTCAGGAACCTCTCTCTTTCTGTGTCATCTAAAGAGTGGAACCTGGGCAAGAGATTATAATCAGGTGCTACCAGAGATGACTTGCTGATCAGAATTAGCAAGCTGGAGCCATATAAAGGTGATTGGTTGGGGGAGACGAAGGCGGAGAGGAAAGAAGCAGGGAATCGAGGAGATAGAGGGCTGCTAAGAGCAGGACACTGTGAAAACTTAAAGTGGTTCTTGAGCAGCCTGAGAGTGCAGAGTCTGAAAGGATGCGGGGGGTTAAAACTAAACTAACAACCCAAGAGAGCTCTTGCTGAGACTGGCAGGGGGAAAAAGGCCAATCAACCCCCCTGGGAATTACAAAGGCTCTTCCACCTCTTCTCCCAGCTGTTATAAAACACAATCAAGGGAAGCTGTTTTTTCTAACAGCAGTCCCCTCAACATCAGCCAGCCACTAGAGCAGTCAGTTCTGTTATCCATGCAGCAGCCGCCTCGATTTAGCACTGAGTAATTTACTGCAGTCAGGCTGTTAGTGGTTGGAGATTATGGTCTAAAATTTTATTCAATAGTCGTGCTATACTGAAGGCAGCCCTTTAGTAGAGAAGTAGACATTTACTCAGAGGTTCCATATACACTCATTCTCTCCCCCCCTTTTATTTTATTCCCCAAGGTGACACCAATACAATTTAGACATTCGCCTCACCAGGTTTTATTGGAGCTCTGTTATTGGGCCAGGCACAAGTTCTCTGCTAATGAACCGTATTGATTTCATATTCTCTTGTTGTCCACCTAAATGGCAAGCAGCACATCTGATAGATTAAATAACCACACAATTGCCTGGCTGACATCTCAATCACTCTGCTGTTAGGTCTCTAATGAATTTTACAGCCCAGGAAAACGAAAGAAATTAAGGTCAAAGTCCGATGCAGGAAATATAAATCACCAACAATCTTTGAAATATTCACAAGCGCTCATACATATAATTCTTCGCTTGCCTCTCTCCTTTTTGCCGCCATTAGCAACTCCATCTTATCTAAGCACTAAGAATCAGGAGTTCTGTCTTGGCCTGAGGAGTGGGAGGGGCAGCCCATTTTGGAGCAGGAGTGAAATTACAACAAGATCCCACCCAGAGGAGCAGAGACCTAGAACCAGTCCTAGTCTGAAGGTGGGTGTGAACAGGTCAGATCCTGGTGGGGAGGAATGGGACATGGCCCAATCTTTGTGCAAAAGGAATGAAGGTAATTCAGCCTGCGATCATCTACAACTAATAACCCCTCTTTATCCTAAGCAGCATGTAGGTATAATTTTCAACAGGAACTTTATCATTTAATGTCTACATTAATAAACATTTGCCGCCTGCCGTCAGAGAAGCAGAAAAAGTTATATTATGGCCAGGGCTGCTTCAAGCAAAGCTGGAGGTTCCTACAAAGCAATTCAATTTCCCTGCACAGACTGAGGAAGCCCAAGAGTCAATGGGCAGCCTCCCGCCAAGCCAACTGCATAGGGAGTGGAGAGAGGGGCAACAGAAAGTATGTTCAGAACTGGAGTGTGCGTTTCTGGAGCGAGTTAGGGAGACAGTGGATGGAAGTTTAACGATAAACAGGAAGGGGTGAGGAGGAACTTGTGATTTCACCCAGCTATGGCTAGGGCATTGGGGTGACATCCCCCGATTCCCCAAGAGCCTGAAATTACTACCCACACAGAGATCTCAGTTGTACATAAGCAGCCTGAACTGCACACCAAGCAGCACTGGAGTATGCACAGTAAGGATCAACTTGACCATACACATTTCAACCTCTCAATGGTGGGGTGGGGGCACCAGAAGTTGCAGATTTGCCAGCACTGTCTGAACTGGCCCCGACTGTGGGTCAGGTGTATGGAGCAGGCAAGGCCAGGCACAGCCCATTGCACTAGCGGACATGGAGAAACTACAGAAGCAGCAGAGGAGGCAGTATCAAAATATCTGAAAGAAAGAGAAGGGGAGAGAAGGGACCCACCCCCCAACACTTTTCAGTGTCATTCAGGTGTGGGGTCAGTTTCAGGTTTGTTCCCATGATTGGGCACCTCCCCAAAAAGCAGCCTGAGCCTAGTTATTGGACATACCAGCCTGGAACTGATAGGTGGATAATGTCCTTGAATCAATCTCAGAAGTATAAAGTAGTTTAAGTAGGTGTAATTTCCACATCGAGGAGCTGAAAGAAGGTGCAAGTTAAAGTAGTCCTCCCCCGCCCTTTAATGTATCCTTCTTATGAGCGCCTCAGTGTACACTAATTTAGATTCTCTTACACAACCACAGAGTGTGTGTAAGCAGGTCTCAGAGAGTAGGTGAGCAAGCATGTGGGGGTTGGGAGTAGTGCCTAAGATCTTGTCTACACTACAGAGTTTTGTCAACAAAAGTTATGTCGACACTCAAAAAGCGCTATAATAAAAATCGGTATTGCATGTTCACACTCACTCCCTCTGTCAGTGGAGCATATCCACATTTGAGGCACTAGCATCGACAGCGTGAGCAGTGCACTGTGGGTACCTATCCCACAGTCCAACTCGACTCCTTCTGCTGCTAGGTCTTGTGGGAAGGCGGAGCGAATCATGGTGCATCTTGGGACTGGGCTCCATGTCCCATGCTGCATTGCTTTCTGTCCCAGTATTCCATGGGCTTGCTGCATTGTTCAACGGCCCTTCTTTGCTGTGCATCCCGGCATCTTTGTGAGAAAGGATGGATCCCGCTCTGCTCTCCTATGCTCTGATAACTGTCATGAAAACATCATGGATGACAGTGCAGTTAATCGCAAAGTTCCTAACTGAAGAAGACTCCCAGTTGCCTGACATGCTATGTGATATGGATAGGAGCAACTTTAGATTGCTTTTGGCATTCACAGAACAGCTGCATAGGGTAGACCGTTGCTTCTGGGCTTGGGAAACAAGCACTGAATGGTGGGATCGTATCGTCATGCAGCTGTGGGATGATGAGCAGTGGCTGCAGAACTTTTGTATGTGGAAAACCACCTCCCTGGAACTGTGTGCGGCGCAAGGACACCAGAACGAGAGCTGCCCTATTAGTAGAGAAGCATGTGGCAAACACTGTGTGGAAGCTGGCAACTCCAGACTGTTACTGGTTGGTCGCAAATCAAGTGTGCAGGGCAATAAATGCATCCTGCTATGAAGGACTGTGACTCTGGGAAATGTGCGTGAAATAGTGGACAGCTTTGCAAATGGATTTCCCTAACTGTGATGGGGCGATAGATGGCATACATATTCCAATTTTGGCACCAGACCACTTTGCGATGGAGTACGTCAATAGGAAGGGGTGCTTCTCCATGGCGTTGCAGGCGCTTGTGGATCACCGTGGGCATTTCACTGACATCAACACGGGGTGGCCCAAGAAGGTGCATGACACCTGCATCTTCAGGAACACTGGCCTGTATAGAAAGCTACAAGTGGGGACTTTTTTTTCAAACCAGAAGATTACAGTGGGGGATGTTGAAATGCCCAAAGTGATCCTGGAAGA
The DNA here is from genome assembly GCF_028017835.1 of Emys orbicularis. Classification (NCBI taxonomy): domain Eukaryota; kingdom Metazoa; phylum Chordata; order Testudines; family Emydidae; genus Emys; species Emys orbicularis. Next base: position 43,689,958 of record NC_088689.1, on the reverse strand, counting down.
CCCGGCATACCCCTTATAGCCGTGGCTCATGAAACCTGGACAGCAGTAAGGAGCGGTTCAACAACAGGCTGAGTAGGTGCTGGATGACAGTTGAATGTGCCTTTAGCAGATTAAAGGCGCGCTGGCGATATCTTTATGGCAGGTGAGACCTCAGTGAGGATAATATTCCCATGGTCATAGCCATGTGTTGTATGTTGCACAGTCCAGGAAACTTTCCTAGAGATCTTTCTGGAGGATTCCTGTGAGATCTCACCATGCATAAACATCCTGTTCTGCTGTACCAATTAGCTACACAGGGAAATGCCCAGTTCACAGAAACACAGCCACCCTTGTACATTTCTATACCTTGAACACACCTCCGCACTACACAAACCACAGCCACTTACCAGGCATCTCCTCTCCTGCTTCTTGCTCACCAGACTGCAACTGCTGAGACTGGCTAGACACCTCCGGAGTGGTGAACAGTTCCTGGCTGCCTGCCCCACCAGGCGATCCCTCCGGGAGCTCTACATCATCATCTAACTCCATCCACCTCTTCATCAATAACTTTGTCCTCCGGGTTAGGTCCTCTTTCTGCTGCCTCCATGGGGCAAAGTATCCATGGGGCTCTTGGCAGTGGAGGTGGGGTCTCCACAGAGGATAGCGTCCAGCTCCTTATAGAACTGGCAGGTCTTAGGTGCAACACCAGACTGATGGTTTGCCTCCCTCACCTTATGGTACACCTGCCTTGGATCCTTTATCTTCGCTCTGCACTGCAGCATGTCCTGATCATAGCCCTTTTCGCACAAGCCTTGAGAAATCTGCCCTTAGGTATCAAAATTCCTACAGATCAAGTGCAGCTGGGACTGTACAGCCTCCTCTCCCCATATACTGAGCAGATCCAACAGCTCTGCAGTGGTCCAAGCAGGAGAGCGTTGCTGCGATAACCTGCTGTAGTCACCTGGGAAGATGCGATGAGACCTCTCCATGCCAAGCATACAGGAAATGGAATTTCAAAAATTTCTGAGGCTTCTAAGGGGGAGGGGCAGATGGTTGTTTACCTGGCTGCAGGGCAGTGGAGTTCAAACTGCTGAACAGAGCGGTCACAATGGGCATTGTGGGATACCTCCTGGAGGCCAATTAAAGCGATGAAATCAAGTGTGGTGTCTATACTGGCACTTTGTTGACAAAAATTTTGCGCAAAAAGCCTTACGTCTTTTGTCAGGGTGGTTTTATTTTGTTGCCAAAACAGGGCATTTTTGCCGCCAAAAGTCACATTGCAGTGCGTACGCATCCACTGTTTTGTTGACAAAAGCTGCCTTTTGTCAACAAAACTTTGTAGGGTAGACAAGGCCTAAGTTACAGCACCTTTGGCATCACTTCTGCATTTGATCTTTTGTATCCCTGTATGTGATATATTCCTGGAGATCAGTTTCACAGGCGACTTTTTCACTTGAGGCCAATTAAGTCAGTCTTGCCCTACAAGACACACTAACATCAGGTGCTGTGGAGGAATTCCAGATGGGATTTTTGGTCAGGAAAGGGTCTAAATCCCAGGGAAAGAGAGATAGGGTCCCCAAGTTCTTTTAATTTTTGGAGGGAAAAACCTCCTTTCCCAAGTCCAAGTGTTTATTTAAAGGAACTCATTTAAAACAAAGATACGATTTGCTTTTCTACCAGTGGACAAGAGCAGCAGAATCCAGAAACAGACAGACAAAAACTGTGTCTGGGGGCTTGGTGGGCCATGCATTAATGAATAAATCTGTTCCCCTCTATGATATTAATGTACTAACTGAACCTGTAGAGATTTGGATTCAAGTTATGATTAGGCCTCCAATATAAATGAGTTTGGTGGGATCAGCCTTCTCAATAGTGGGCACCTGTCCACATCACAAATACACAGCACACCTGGCAGACTGCCTATGGGAGGTCTCATAACAAAGAGTTGTTGCAGGTCGGAACTAAGATGCACTGGCAGAGTGAAGGGGAGTTTTGAACCCACAATCTCTGGCTTAGGAAGCCAATGCCTTATCCATTAGGCCACTGGAAATCTTGCAAAATACATGCCCTGCATTGTGCCTGCCTCTAAGGAGAGCTGCCTGCCCTTCAAACCAATACAAACAGTGGTATTGTTGGGGCCGTGTGTGTGTGTGGGGGGGTATCATACAGTAGGCCTGGTGCAGGGCAAAGGGACAGATAAATCTGGATGAGGAAAATCAATTGAAAGATTATTACTGCCATATAGGACTGTTACTTGTATTTGTGAAGCCTGGGTTTTGGTAATTTTTAGCCCACCAATAGCCCAAAACAGAGCAACACCTCTCCTTCAACAAGAACTCCTTTCAACTCTCAGCTGCTCCCAAACTACCAGCACAGCAAAAAATAATAATGGGGAGCAAACTCCAAATCACAATACTCAATGAGTGACTCCTGTTCACTTGTTTGTTTTTTAAAGGATATAATTTGGACAGGTGCAAACGTGTGTTTGTTGGTTTGTTTCATTCCTTTTCCCTTCTCATTTTTTTTCTGCCTATGCACTGTGAAAGTGTGTATTTATCCTGACAGCTCCATCAGGACACACGGCGGCTGCAAAGGCTGCAATAAGTGTCTCTCTCTTTAGCGCTTGGGCTGTCATGATTCCTATTCCATCCCATTTCGGTTTTACGGATTGATATTTAGATTAAAGAGATAAACACAACCAAAGAGCACTGGGCCCTGACAGACAGACGAGAACTTCAGATCCGTCAATCATCTTGCTACCTAGTAATTCCTCTTTTTCCCTCTCTCTCTCTCTCCCCCTTTGCTTTATTTACCAAGATGAATTGATAAGAATATTTAAAAAGAACAAGGGGCTTGACCAAATAACAATAAAAAAAAATTGCATTTAACTTTCCAGACAATTTGGAATCTCTTCTTTGATTACTTAACTATTTACTGTTTCACGTGTTTGCAGTTTCTCTCTCCTATCGCAGATAAAGAATTCAATTTTCTTTTAAACGGTGGGGAAATTGGAAGAGATTTTGTTCTGTTTAAGCACAGCTGGAGTCTCAGGACTCAGGGGGATTGAGAACAATGAGATCAATTAAGATGCCAGTGGAGAAGAGAGTGGGCAGAAAGGAAAGAAGAGGTGGTGAGAGGGGAAAGAACAGGGCTCAGAGGACATCTGAACAGAACAGCCCCTCCCGACCCATTCCCACACCTCCATTTTTCCTGTTTGCAGCAGAGGACTCAGGCTGCTCTATCCAAGAGGTTTCCAGGGGTTCACTCTGACAGGAGAAAAACATTTACAACCAGTTTACATACCTGAGCTTTCAGATGCTACCTGAAAGCTAGTCTATTATATCCATTCCACCCTATCTCCTGTCTGCAATCACAAATCCTCATCCTTCTCCTCTCTATCCTGTTACAGGTAATCCAGCTACCTTCCATAACACATCAGGATTTCTTTATCATCTCACATTGGGTTTTAAATTATATGCTATGGTCCCTAACCACACACCCCCTCACCCCAGTCCTAGCTACCCCAGGCCTCGCACCTAAAGCACACCCTATCACCCCTGATGGTTAGTCTCCCATCCCCTTACCCATCATGTTCGTCACATCCATACTCCCTAACAATTCCCATTGAATATGAATAAATTACTTGTCTACCTATAGTAAAAAAAGGAACGAGACGAATTCTGTCTTCCAACTCTTAGGCATGATGTTTGGGTCACTATACAGCTGAAGGTGCACTGCCTTATACCTGATCTTTCATCACCCTACATGCCATCATGGTGTCAGGGAATGTTGTGCTACTAGATATCATTATCTATGTGGATAGGAGGTGTTGTACTACACTTCAGTCCTAAACATTAAGAAAGCCTCCTAGGTGGTAGGGGAGTCAGAGAATAGGTTCTCTCCCATCCAATTTCCATTCTTCCATAGAAATGCCAAAAGAGCATTCATTTCCCTAAAGCAGAGACTCATGATTACAAGCCTTTCTGCACTTTCCTTCATTTTTCACCCAACCATTTACTGAGTGAAGTTGTTTTTCCATCATACTGCTGATTCTCTCCACTTTCTGTATCTTCTAGAGTCGAATATTCATCTGCAAACTCTAGGAAAGGCAAGCTAACTATCCTCCCAGAGAGTGACCTAGTCACTTCAGTATTCCTAGTGCTCAGGCACCCAGAGATTAAGAGTCTTGAAGCTGTGATGCACCCAAGAGGCAGAAAGAACCTGGTTTCAGGCAAAAAAGTTGGCAGGTCTTGCTCTTGTTTGCTGAACAGTTCCTTTCTCCCCAGATAAGAATAATAATACATCAAACAAGCAAACCAAACGAGTTACATCCCCTTCTTCTGGGAGAGACCTCTTAGCTCTCTGCAAGTCTCTCCCTATTCTGAGCAGAGGGAGCTTCTTAAATACCCTACCCTTTCCCAGCATGCTTTGCCAAACTTAATTACAGTCCCAGCAGCCCCAGGAACTACAGCTCCCAGAAGGCCCTCAGGAGTGAAGAGAACTCCAGCCCACCACTCTGTGCATGAGAACTGTGGTCTCAGGCCCTGAAGAGAAACAGCCATGTGGGATTTCTTCCCAAATTCCCACTGCCCTCCTGAAAACACTTCTCCCTCAGTGGTCATATTCTTCATTCCACAGTAATCTTCCACAAAACCATGGAATGGGGGTAGTGCTGGCCCCAGAGGCTTCTCTTAAGGTCTCAAAGGACCAATACACCACATTATTGTCCTGTGGGACAGGAGCAAACCTTGCTAAGGGGAAAAAAACCTAGGTAGAAACAGCACAGTGGGAAAGGATCCAATGAAACCCTAGCGACACTCCAGACTACAGGTTCAACTCAGAAGCAGACAGACTACACCTAGCCCATCTGCTAAGACTTTTACCTGCAGAATGGTATTGTTATGTTTAGTACTTAGCATCTTATACTATTTCTACCTGCTATAACTCACAACTTCTTGAGATATAATTGCCAGCTCACACCAACCAGGGATTTTCCTTACATGTGTTTTTGGGAGTCATGTTGAACAAAGACAGTAATGGAGATGCATGTGATATCAGAAAGGGAGGTGTGATTCCCCCTTCCTGAATGAAAGGAAGCTGGAGAGAACCAGTGTAGGCAAAGGGAGATTTGAACCACCTTAAGGGTGCTAAACCTGATTACAGAAGGCCTCAGGTTTGGAGTGTAGAGTGGGACTGGCAGCAGCCCTGGAAGCGTATGTTCCTGTGTTTGCTTGAGAACAGATGAAACCCTGGATCAGAATCTGGGACGACAGGAGATGGAGTAGCAGCAAAAACATAACAAGAAAAGTCCATTGTATCAAGCCCACTTGCAGGAATAGCTGACATCCAGCAGACATGTTCCCATTTGCTAAACTATGCCTTATTTACTTTTCAGTCACCAAGCTGAGATTGCTGGACAGAACAAATCCCTGGGGAAGGTATTTACAGGGGGTTAAGACTGTGCCGGCCCCCTGCAGGCCCCAGCACCAAGTCACAAAAGCCCCTTATGCAGCTGTCAGGAAGTAAGAGCCGATAGCAGACTGACAGCTGATTGAGAAAGTGATTTGCATTTTAAATATGAGTTTATTGATGTCTGGTGCTCTCTTTCCCAGTGTGGGATGACTACATTATTACTTTTTTGTTGACTGGCTTTTACGGCTGGCTGGAAAGAAAAGAAAAAAATTGGACTGGGATTGATTTCCTTGTCCCTGGTGGGAGGCCAAAGGGAGATCGAAGTGGCAGAAGAAAAGTGATGGCCGAAATGGTAAAAGGGAGAGACTTTGTCAACCGAATTAAAGATGCCATAATGAGGGGAGCAATGAAAGGTTAATTAGCACATTTACTGCACTAGGATCATTCTAACAAGGCGTCTCCCAACTATACACAGATATTGGGAGAGGGTTATGTGGCGGGGTTGGGGGGGGAGAGAAATGAGAGAATACGGGCAGCTGAGCAGGTGTGTATTTCAAGTATGGGGGAACATACATGTATGAGAGCGCGAATATGAGTGTGAACATGGAGAAAGGTGTATATGTAAACATGAGTCCAGGTAGTGTGTGAGTGTGTGTACATTCAGACACTGGTATGAGGGAGGGTGTAGCAGATAACATGCCTGCGTGCTGGAAGGATGTGGAGCACATAAAGGGGGGTGGGTCTAAGCAAGGAGTAAAATAACAAGAGTGAGGTACCCCAAACCTCTGTACTAGGACCAGAGCTGTTTAATGCAGTTATTAATTTGAGCAGTAAGGTAGCAAAAGTTACAGGTAGCACAAAATTATTTAGGTTTCTCCGAATCGGAAGGACGGTGAGGAACTTTCAGAGGAAGCCAGTGTGAATAGGCAGCATAATGGCAGAGGAAGTTCAATGTTGGCAAATTCAAGGCAATGTGAACTGAAGAGAATACTTTGAACTATTCATACACTTCATTGGCTTCTATTAACTGCAACAACTCAAGAAAGGATCTGGGCATCATTGTGGACAGCTCAATGAAATGTGCCACTGCTGAATGTGCAGCAGCTGTCAAAAACCAGTGAAATGTTGGGACGCAGGAGGAATGGGTCAGAAATAATACTGAAAATATTAGAATGCCATTATATGAATCAATACGGTGCCCTCCCATGGAACACTAATTTTCCATTCTGGCCACTGTGCTTCAAATGAGATATAACTGAAATAGAATGGTGTCAGTGATAAGTGGAAGAATAATTAGATACATGGAAAACTTTTTAATGAAGAGCTATTTAAAAGCTTGGGACTATTTGGAGAAGTATTGAATCTGAAGGACTATGATGAAGGTATACAAAATAATGAATGGCGTAAAGGTGGTTTATCTGGCATTTCTGTTTATCCTTTTTCGTAATACAAGAGCAAAGCAACAGTTAATTATGCTGAAAGACAGTACATTTAAAACTGAAATAATGAATGCTTTTTTTGTTTAAATATAAAACATTATTCTAGATTCATAGGTTTTAAGACCAGAAGGGACCATCATGATCATTAAGTCTGACTTCCTGCTTAACACAGGCTATAGAATGTCATTTATACATCAAGTCCAATAACTAAAACATCTCTTAGAATTAGCCTTTGGAATTCATTGCTACAAGAGGCCAAGATCTTAGCAGAATTAAAAAAATTACTGGACATTTATATGGATAATAAGAACGTCCAGAATTACATTAGTAGAGCCTTGTTGTAAAAAATCCCTAAAAGTTTGGAAAGGTGAGCCCTCATGCTTCGGGACATAAACCAACCTCTAACTGAAAGGACTAAAAATAAACTTTCCCTAAGGACAGATCATTCCATAATTATCCTCTGTGAAGTGACTTGCATCTTCCTCTGAAACATCTGGTTCTGGCCAGTGTCAGAGACAACTTAAAGGACTGGATGGATTACTGGTCTGAATGCTGGTATGATCTGGTATGGCAATTCCTACGTTTCTATATATTAGTTTTCTCTATAGGAACAGTCCAAAACAATGTAGTGAGTCTATTGTAAAATGTACAGTTTTGGGCCATGAGTGTAAGACTCTTGTGTATTGTTTCAAAAAGAGCAGTAATGAACTGAGGTGAAGGAGGAGGGGCACTGAAGCTCCTGCTCTGTCACTGTAACACATCTTCTCACTTTTTCCAGAGTAATTTCTCTCGACTTATTATTTTTTGACTAAGAAGAAAACATAGGCTCAGTGGGGAATACACAGCAGAGTTCCTGGAGGCTTAAAGAGCAAGTCGGCTGACTTACTCTGGTACCAGCTGATTCAGGCAGCCTAAAGCAACTGATCTGAGCCTAAACAGCCTAAAAATCCTAGAGAGAGATCCTGGACTCAATGCTACCATATAAAATAACGCTTTCCTGTGGAATCGTTTCTCTGCAGACTATTTAAGGCTAGGCAAATTGAATGCATGTTGAGTTAAAAACAAACTTCATTGGTTCATCTCCGTTTTAAATATTTCAGTTATCAGCATTTTTCAGATAGATTCAACTGTGCAGATCTTAAGGAAATGAGAGTCTTAAGACCACCTCCCTGCCCATTAATTCTCGTCTCCTATAGGCTTCCTTACATCCATTCCCCATCCCTGTAGGCTTTGCTAATACTATTGCCAAATCCTAACAAGATGCAAATTAGGCCATTCTGTACATCCCTAACCTCAGAGAGGAAGCGCCTGATTGGTCCCAGCTCCTGGCAACCCCTGACTGACTGAATAGTGATGTCCTACATGAATGCACCGAAGGCAGGTTTGTTGTGTGACTAATTATTTTCTGCCCAAAGCTCTTCTTATTCATGAAACAAGAGGGACAGGATGGGTGTAGGGAATCTGCACTTACCAGGACTGGAGTTTTATCTGTGTTTCCACATCCTCTGTCCCATGTATAAGAGCCATGGACCAGAGAGGAATGGCCTAGAGTTCTTGATCATACAAAAGGAACAACTGTGGCCTCAATGAGAGGGAAGAATAGGAAATCCATTAAAGTAGAAATAATCATACAGAGGAAGGTTCGTACTCCTATTCACACCGGGGTACTAGTGTTGGGACGGGGCTTGTATACATGAACCCCTTACACCCCACTGTTGCTACCAGTGCAGCTCCAACAGTGTTAGCATCAGGGGGAGCACTACTACAGATTGATGACTGGAACTCTAGCCACTGTCTCATCTAGACGGGCTCTGGGACAATATGGTGGTTAAAATGCTAGTGGGTGTGCTACACTAGCACTCCCATCATTGCTCCCATGTGCGGAGCTGAACCAGTGGTCACAACAGAGGGAAATTGTCAGGAAAAAGGCTACTGCAAACAACCTCAGTGACTGAAAGCAGTGGTACAGCAAGGCAAAGGTCTAGGCAGCTGGATAGGTCAAAAAGATCAGCAATAGGAGTGAAAAGAAAAAGAAAAAGAAACTCTGAGGGGCACCATACTCCTGCTATGCTGGAATAGTGATCTGGGCTGGTCTACGTGGAAAACTTACATCAGCATAGCTACATCGCTCCAGGGTGTGAAAAATCCACACCTTTCAGAGATGTAGCTATGCTGACATAAGTCCCGGTGTAGACAGCGCTAGGTCAACGGAAGAATTCTTCTATCGGCCTAGCTACAGTCTCTCAGGGAGGTGGATTAACTACAGCTATGGGAGAACCTTCCCGTCGCTGTAGTGTCTACAGTGAAGTGCGACAGTGGCGCAGTTGCAACGCTGCAGCTGTGCCACTGTCATGTTTTAAGTGTGGACATAGACTCAGACCCTCACACAATGGCAGGAGCGATTTATCAGTGTCCTTCACTGAGGCCTAGACAGCTCTGCGACTTAGCACAACAGTACAGCACTGCAGTCTGATCAGATTGGCAATGGACTGCTGGCTGCTGTTTGAACTCCTGGATTTGGCATCCAGCAGGGCCAGTCTGACAGTCCCACACTGTTACCACTCTCCTCTGCTCTTTCACATGTTTTATTTTTGCTTACATGCAAGAGAAAGAAAAGGGTCAGTTGCCCTTAAAGCACCAACCACATATGCAACCACCTAGCTTCTATCTCGGTGACAATACTATCGAGAGAAACACTGGCCCTCCTTATTGCATAGGAGCAAAACCAAGGGGAGTACCTAGGTTATTTCATAAGTTCAGATGGACGCATTGCTTCTTCTCCCACACTTTCTACTGCATCCATCTGCTAATCTCTCAGGTCAGATCAGAGCCATGTACATGCACCACAGAAGAGACAGCCAGGAAAGCTGTGGAGACACAGAAAGGGCTCTTGCCACTCCTCTTCTCTCTGTAGGAATTGTCTAGACAGCGTAGGCTAATTGAAACCGAGATATGTCCTGTTCTTCTATGACTTCCCCTCACCATATCCTCATCTTTGCCAGAAGCTCTAGTTCCCCCTTTCACCACTGAAAAGGGCCTTCTTCAGATAATGCCATCTGGTGGCAAAACACTTCTCCTCCCTCCTCCCCCAAATCTTGGATGGGTCAGAAACTCCTCCAGACACTTTACTCCATAGCTTATTCTAAACAGCCCCTAGTTTCCACCTGCAAAAACCCCTTCACTGCACCTTCTGGAGGTAGCTTCCACAAAAGGCAGAGGGAGGAACATCAAGGGGCAAGAGCTCAATTCTCATCCAATGCCCATGTTCACAGTGTCACTTCTCTTCCCATAGGGAGCCCATCAAGGACTCTGGGATCTTACATTCCACATTACCAAGACTTGTCATTCTGCTTCTCTAAGGGCTGATTCTCTCTCTTCTTCCATTCACTGGGTGTCCTCTACTATATACAGTACATGGGGGGAGAAGGGGGGAATTTGCCATTTGTGCTATAACTTTTCTGTAGGGCTTGGGCTGATATTTGATGGAGTTTTGGATTTTTGGCCATTCAGTTTTACCTACCCCTCTTTCCTCTATTTATTGAACGGTTTCTCTCTTCAATGGATTTATCCTCCTATCTGGTCTAAGGTCTATCTATGTGCCTCTCTTTGATGTTACAGCTGCTCATGTCTTGGGAATTTTTTCTAGTCTATCAATTTATCTCTCCCCACCCACCCGCCAACCCTTCTAGTCTATCCATTCACAGATTCATAGCTGGGAAGGGCAGGGCTTGGAAGATACTCCCCTGCCCTGCTTTTTGCTATACACACACAGGAGTAAAGACAACAGAAGGCTGGGAATTGCTTTGAGGGTGGTCACAATACCAGTACTCATACATGCCCTCTTCTGTATTGATGGTTATGGGCCTTGTAGTTGTTTTGGAGACATTTCAATGATTTGGTCCTGGGACTATATGTAATACCCTTTTTGCAGCCTGAGGGGCATAGACCCACATGCAACTCTAGTCATTGTACAAGCCTATCATCTGGTATTCACACAGCCTGTACAGCTGGTTCCCAGAGCAAGCAAAGACCAGTAGCTCAGTCTGTCTCTCCTTGTCCTTACCTGAGAAGAGGACTACAACTAGAGAGTTCTCTTCACTGCTTCTGCAGAACCCCCTATATGGAGCAAAACTGTTCCCAAGCTGGTGCTGTCTAGTGCCTGTAACCTGGTGCTCTCACTCATACACATAAACACAACCCTATACCGGAAACCTACTGACCGCTATACTTACCTACATGCCTCCAGCTTTCATCCAGACCACATCACACGATCCATTGTCTACAGCCAAGCTCTAAGATACAACCGCATTTGCTCCAGTCCCTCAGACAGAGACAAATACCTACAAGAACTCTATCAAGCATTCTTAAAACTACAAGGGGGAGGGATAGCTCAGTGGTTTGAGCATTGGCCTGCTAAACCCAGGGTTGTGAGTTCAATCCTTAAGGGGGCCACTTAGGGATCTAGGGCAAAATCAGTACTTGGTCCTGCTAGTGAAGGCAGGGGGCTGGACTCAATGACCTTTCAAGGTCCCTTCCAGTTCTAGGAGATAGGATATCTCCATTAATTTATTTATTTATTTTATTTTTTACAATACCCTCCTGCTGAAGTGAAGAAACAGATTGACAGAGCCAGAAGAGTACCCAAAAGTCACCTACTACAGGACAGACCCAACAAAGAAAGTAACAGAACGCCACTAGCCCTCACCTTCAGCCCCCAACTAAAACCTCTTCAGCGCATCATCAAGGATCTATAACCTATCCTGAAGGACGATTCCTCACTCTCACAGATCTTGGGAGACAGGCCAGTCCTCGCTTACAGATAGGCCTCCAACCTGAAGCAAATATTCACCAGCAACCCCACACCACACAACAAAAACACTAACCCAGGAACCTATCCTTGCAACAAAGCCCGTTGCCAACTCTGTCTGCATATCTATTCAAGGGACACCATCATAGGACCTAACCACATCAGCCACACCATCAGGGGCTCATTCACCTGCACATCTACCAATGTGATATATGCCATCATGTGCCAGCAATGCCCCTCTGCCATGTACATTGGCCAAACCGGACAGTCTCTACGCAAAAGAATTAATGGACACAAATCAGACGTCAAGAATTATAACATTCAAAAACCAGTCAGAGAACACTTCAACCTCCTGGATACTCAATTACAGACCTAAAAGTCGCAATTCTTCAACAACAAAAACTTCAAAAACAGACTCCAACCAGAAACTGCAGAACTGGAATTAATTTGCAAACTGGACACCATTAAATTAGGCTTCGATAAAGACTGGGAGAGGATGGGTCATTACATAAACTAAAAACTATTTCCCCATGCTAATTTTCCCCCTACTGTTACTCACACCTTCTTGTCAACTGTTTGAAATGGGCCATCCTGATTATCACTACAAAAGTTTTTTTTTCTCCTGCTGATAATAGCCCACCGTAACTGATTAGTCTCGCTAGAGTTGGTATGGCAACCCCCATTTTTCATGTTCTCTGTATATATATATCTTCCTACGGTATTGTCCACTGCATGCACCTGATGAAGTGGGCTGTAGCCCACGAAAGTTTATGCCCAAATCAATGTGTTAGTCTCTAAGGTGCCACACGGACTCCTCGTTCTTTTTGCTCAGACACAGCAGAGTCACCAGGCTCACTCACAACCACTATTTTAAAGCGCATGCTTCCATTCATCGCACTGGGACTGTTTCTGCTCTCTCCCACTGCACGTTCCAGCAAGTCTCTCTACCCAGCATCCAGACTTCTTTGTCTGTCTGCTCCTAAACTGTGCTCCTTTGCGAAAGGTTGTACTCTGGGACAATGAGTTAGACTGAAATGCAATGCTACATCCAGTGACGAAGGAGCAAAGCAAAGGGTGTAAGCAGAGTCAGCTATCCAGTCCCTAGGCTAGAAGGATTGGTAGGTTCTGCCCCAGCTACCAGCAGATATTGAAGTGGTTTTTTTCCCCCTGAAACAACTGGCCGTGAAACCTTTTAATAACATAACAGAAAAGGTCAGAGCAGGAATTTCACACTTCTTGAGCAAGCTGGTCTGGTATAACTTCATGCCCCCAAGAAGCAAGAGGTGCTGAGAACAAATACAGTTCCCTAAATCAACGGGGGTCCTTTGACACCCGGGACCAAGTGCTAGGAATTGTTTGGCCAATCTCCCCCTTTGTTTTGTTGCTGGTGTTTGTAAAGTGGTTATTTTCAGGTGTTATGAAGGTGGTAAGGAGGGAAGTTATACATCGAGAAATCATGTGCAAATGATACAGGGCACATCGCTATTTCTGCACTGTCAACATTTTCAGCTGTATACTTTTCCCCAGAGGTAGCCTGGAAGGGGAGTTACCAAAAAAGGGCCACATCTAGTGTAACAAAGGAAACTAATTTTCTTTTCAAACAAGGAGACCTTTTAAAAAAGATTTTTAAAAAGAATAGAGTTTAAAATGCAAAAAGGATGGAGTGGGAAATTGATTTTGCCTTCTCTCTCTCACACACACACACAGGGCCGGCTCCAGGCACCAGCCCACCAAGCATGTGCTTGGGGCGGCGCCTGGAGGGGGGTGGCGCGGCGGGGCGCTCCGGCCCGAGAGTGGGGCTGCGACTGGGCTCGCCGTCCTCCCCGCGGCGCTCTGGCCGCCGGGGAGAGCAGAGAGCCGCGGCGGGCTCGGCGCCCTCCCCCCGGCGCTCTGGCCGGTCGGGGAGAGCGGAGAGCCCCGGCCGGGCTCGCCGCCCTCCTCCCGGCGCTCTGGCCGGTCGGGGATTGCGGGCCCGCGGCCGGGCTCGGCGCCCTCCCCTGCCGTGCTGGGGGTGTGGGGGGGGGGTGTGGCAGGTGGCTTTTTTGCCTAGGGCAGCAAAAAAGCCAGAGCCGGCCCTGCACACACATACACACTCATCATGCAGGTATCCTGAGTAACCATGCCAGGGCAGGTCTCTGTAGTCACACTAACCTCTGACACCCCCCCCCCCCCCCCCCAGAGCCTTATTTTCAGAAGGGCTGAGCAGTCTAGTTGAAGTCAATAAGAGCTCTGGGTGCTCAGAACCTCTGAAGAAAACTGGTCTCCAAACTTTGAGTTAGTGAGACGGATGGATGGGAATAATTGCAGCCCTCAGTGGGGAGAACAGAACACTTTGGCTTCCAGTCTCATCCCTTACAACATAGCTCATCACTGCAAATTTTGCCCTTTGTTAAATATTTTAATGCAAAAGGGGTAAGGAGATTATGAGTTTCTCTTTCAAACAAAGCCTCCATTTTTGCAAGTGCAAGCTGTTGCTTGCAATAAATAGCACTCATAAATTTACACATGTATCGAATGGCCAAGAAGATGCATGAACAAATGTGCAGATGCAAAATTGCATGCCTAAAGTAAGGTCCAATTCAAAAATACATTATTATTGTAAATGGCTGAGGCTCAGTCTCCCAAGTTTGTAAGAGGCAGCATGGTCCAGGGGATAATTCCCTGATAATTCACTGGGCTCTCTTCCTCGCTCTGCCACGTTGTGGCCTTGGACAGCTCACTTAACCTTTTTGTGCCTCAGTTTCCCCATTTGTATAATGAATATTGTGACGTTATCTGATTAAAATATAACCATATAGATCATTGTTGCAACCACTGTTATATATTTGCAACAAATCTTGTACAAAGGTTGTCAAGTGAGGTGTCTATGAAAAGGTTATGATTTGCTGGTTATGATTATGCTATCTCTATGCAGGTATCATTTTTGTATTTGAAGTTATGAATATTGGCTCTATGCCTGGATTTCAAATGTTTGCTCCTGGGGTAACGCCCATGAAGTAGTTAGCCAGCACATCTTGGAAGGACTATTCAAATTGAGTGGCCCGTCAAAAAGACACTTAGCTGACAATGGACTGTGGGAGACACTCATCTACACTGAGTGGACTTGTCCTGTGCTGTCTGGAATTTAGGTAACGGCTTCCTGCAATGACTGAGCGAAATTGGGCATGAACATGTGACTTGCCCATGTGACGCCAAACTCCATCTTGTTGCTGTAATTTTCCACAGTAAGGACAATGGGTTGCCCTCCACATGGCAAAAGCTATAAAAGGCCCTGGAAACACCTCCATTTGGTCTTCAATCCTGCTTCTTACCTCTGGAGGAACTTTGCTACAAACTGAAGCTCTGAACAAAGGACTGAATGACCCATCCAAACTGTGGATGTATTCCAGAGACTTTACTTAAGCCAGCAGTTTATTCCATCACTGCTACAAGCCTGAACAAAGAACTTTGTCATTACTGTATGTAACTGATTCCTTTAACCTATTTTAATTCTCACCTTTCTTTCTTTCTTTCTTTTTATGAATAAACCTTTAGATTTTAGATACAAAAGGATTAGCATCAGCATGATTTTTGGGTAAGATCTAAGTTATATATTGACCTGGGTGTGTGGCTGGTCCTTTGGGATCAGAAGAACCTATTATTTGATGAGACTGGTTGTAAAGAACCGCTCATCTCTGAATCCAGTGTTTTTGGTGGTGATATAAGAACTGGAATGCCTGAGAAAACTGCCTTTATGTCTTCTTGTTAGCCAGTGTGGTGAAACAGAAGTTTACTTTTGTTGCTGGTTTGGTATATCCTATGGGGGATTAGCCACCAGTCTTGGGGTGTATCTGCCCTATTTCTCAGCAGTTCGTCCTGAATTTGGCACTCTCAGTTGTGACCCCCACTGAGGCACGGTTATAAATATAAACAATACTTTGGTGTTCTATTACAATAGCATCTAAACCCTCAACTAAAATCAGGGCCCCTTTGTACTGGGCACTGTACAAATACCTAGTGAGAGAGAATCCCTGACCCAATGAGTTTACAGTCTAAACAGACAAGACAAAGGGCAACAGGGGAAACTGGCACAGAGGTGGAGTGGCTTGTCCAAGGTCACACAGCAAGTCAGTGGCTGAGTGTGGAATAGAATCCCTGGTTCCTGGGTCCCAGTCCAGTGCCCTCTCCTTGGACCATACCACTTCTCCAACTTTTTAAAAGCACTTTTAAATCTTTGGATGAAAATCACTATGTACAATTATTATTGTTGCCCTTCAAGCCAGGCACTATTCATAAGATGGGCCAAATTCAGCCCTACTGTAAGAGGAAGCAACTCCCTTGACTTAAGTGGGTTGCAGCATGCTCCATCAGGGCTGAATTTGGCCCAATATCTCTCCACGCTTAAATATAGCTCCATAAACAAATGGGTCTCTTGAAAGGAAATTTTTCATGCCCCAAGGGACGTGCCTTCCAGCATGTTCCAGGTTCCTGTGCACACTGAGGAGCTGCTTCCAGGGAGCCTGTATTTTCCAGCTGTTCACATGCAGGCAAATCATTCCCTGAATTTATATGATACATGTATCATGTGGACAGAATTAAACAGATGGATGGGAGAGGGAAGGGAAGTCAGAGAACATGAACTAGAAAGAGAGTGCAGCACATGTGAACAAAATATTAGACGACCGCACAACGTTACATGGTGACTGGGGAGGAGGTTGGGGGCTCTGCAAAAGCAGCTAGACGTTCACCAAGAGCCTCATGTGGAGACGTGTATTTGAACCTGCACATACTCTGTGCAGGGAAGGGATAGCGGAGAGCACGGAGTGGGAGTAAAAGGAGGCTCTGACTCTCTGCTGCTTGCACTTACTGATGATTTATATGGGTAACATACATACTCCGCTGTCAGTGTCATTAGGAGGTCAAACGCTGCAGAAACGAATGGCCATTTGTCATCACAAGTGAAGTCTCTTTTTCTCTTTCTTTTACATTTTCAGATGTTCAAGCCTAGGGATGAGGTCCAGGGAAAGGGGGAATTGCAGTAGGGAACTTGTGCATGTGCACGTTTTGATTGGAAGGCTCTATTTTCTTACTGCCTCACTAAGGACTCCTCTTCCCCCATCCCCCCCATCCCCAAATAGCTAAATAACAGTGATGGGAGGTGTGTCAGGCTGGGGACTTGGGAAAGTGGGCAGAAAGCCCAGAATTTCAGGGCAGTTGGGAGTAAACTCTTCCCCTCCTCAGGAAGTAGAGAAAAGTGGCTTTTAATCACTATTATATCGTGCAGAAGATCAGAGATTTCCTGTTCCCCAGACCTCCCCTATTTTGGAGCCGTCCATGTCTCTGCCTGGAACAAGCTTTAGGCGCTGCAGCGCCAGCTGCCATTCTGCCATCTCCAGAAAAAGGCTGACACATGTACGCTGGGGTCCTGGAGACAGCCCTCCATTATTCAAGGCAGGGAATATGCACTCACCAAACACAATGAATGCTGCAGTGAACAGAGGAAAAGTTACTATGTTCACTCTTAGAAGCCCATAGAGGACATACAGAGCTATTTGAATCAGATGATCACCTCCGAATTTGGGAAGACAGGAGGAGACACAAAGAATTCCTGTTCACATTGATTCCGTAACATGTGGCTTGGTTTCTGTATTAGGTTTGTATCCATCTAGACTTCTGTTATTCCCCTGAAATGTATGAATGTTCTGTTCTCTGTTTTGATGGGATTGAGGACTAATTTTGAACTCATCCCTTTCTGCTCCCTTGACACCCTGAACCAAATCTCCACTGAGCGGGGTTAGATGACCCGGTGGTTTAAATTCTGGTGGCTGATCTACACTAGTGTTTCCGCTCTTGCTACCAGCTGCATTAGTGGTAGTGCAAAGGTGGAGAACGTGAGGGATAATGCTAGTGTAGATAAGGCCTCTGTGACAAAGGGCCAATCCCTCTGAAACCTCTGTCCTGGTGCTAGACTGTCTGCGACAGTGGGATAATGCCAATGGGACTATTACCCTCAGTGCAAGACCATCTATGATTGAAGATTAATCCTCCTGAAACCACTGCTCAGTGCTGATGTAACTGGGATGGAAGCTAATCCCTTTGGAAACTCAGTCCCAGCATCTGACTATCTCTGCTATAGGGCTAATCTCCTGGAGACCAGTTTTTTCTACTCTCCAGAACATTTTTATAAGTGTTTTCCCTCTACCTTTCAAAGTACAGGGGAGTTTAAGTTTAGAGAAATTACATCTTCAAACTAGCTGTCTAAAATGCACCCCAAAATCTGTGCACGCATCCATTGCAAATACAAAATATAGGCTCATTTGTGCAAAAGGGCATTTTTCAACACAGAATGGGGAATAATAGACATAAGTGGCCTTTTGCACGTGTAATCCATTTTATGTACTTTTGGGGGAGGTGTACGGAATGTGCACTAAATTTAGATGGCCAGTTTTAAAAATTTGTCCTTAATAATCACCCACTTCAGGTACCCAGGAAACTCTTTGAAAAACCGTAGTTTATCATGACGAAAGGCAGCCCTCCTCGCATGGTTCATTTTATTCGTGGAGTGTGGGACAGTTGGTGGAACAATCATGTTAAGTAAACACTATTTCTGACACATACAGAGCGCTGCATCTCATATACAAGAAGTAGTAGTATTTTATGAGGGTTGTTAGAAGTTTGGGATCAGCTGGGAGGACAATCTGGATTTCAACGCTAATTGCATACATTCTGATTTATCATAGAAGATTCAACTCCTGGCATTTTGTGTTTGCTCCAAAATGCTGGCATAGCTGGAAGTTGGAAAAAAGATGCTGTAACAATCTCATTGTTTAGTGTCTGATGGCCTGACTAGCTAAACATCTGTTTGAAATATTAATAACTGTCAGATGGGAACTGCTCAGGGGCTCTATACAGTTTCACACCATCTGTTTGTAGAGTAAACACACTTACACACCCCAAATCATTTTGTCAGAGCTTTCATTCTCTTATCTCTGTGCGTGTGTGTGTTGGGGGAGTATGTCTGTCCAGAGGTGTGGGGGCTGATGGGAGAGAACATGTATTGGGGAATGGAATGAGTGAGAACTAAACACATGTGAGAGGATGAATCCATTGTGACAGACCCAGACCAGTGGGGTACAGGAGTCTGGTAGAGGGCAAATATACTGGTCACTGGATGAGTAGTTTTCTGTTCCCTGAGTGACCAGACCTATTGGGATCCAGGAAGTGGGCGGGCAAAGCCCGCCCACTGCTAAAGGATCCCCCCCAGCCTAAGGGGGGGGGTCCACAGGACCTGGAGACCAAAAAATTACGGGGGACAACTAATAAAAGAACAGGGACAGGAGTGAGGTCAAAGGGTCAAAAGAAGTGAACCAGACGGGGACACCGAGCAGAGAACCCCGGACAGCGCCCACTGCTCCTCGAAGGCGTCAAGGGAGCCAGTGGACGTCGCCCAGAGGAACTCTGCCCGGATACGTGAAAGAACGGAGGACCTGAAATACGCCCCACAGTCACAGGAAACTCCATCGGCCAACCTCCTCACTCTGGTTTTATAGATGGCCAGTTTTGCTAAGGCCAGAAGGAGGTTGACCAGGAGGTCCCGCAACTTTGTGGGGCGACGGATAGGGAGTGCATAAATAAAAAGGTGTGGAGAAAAGTGCAACCAAAATCTTAACAAAATATCTGTGAGGAGCCGGAATAGGGGCTGCAGCCTGGCGCACTCTAGGTAAACATGCGCCAGGGTCTCCCTCACGCTGCAAAAGGGGCAGGTGTCTGGGATAGGGGTAAACCGCGCCAAGTACACGCCCGTGCTTACGGCTCCATGAAGGAGCCGCCAACTGATGTCCCCAGTGGGCTTCGGGATCAGAGCAGAATAAAGGCTGGCCCACCGGGGCTCCTCACCCTCCAGAGGTGGCAGAAGGTCCCGCCACTTTGTATCGGGGCGGGATGCGAGGGTGAGGACATGAAGAACATGTAGCACGAGCGTGTATAGATGTTTCCTTGGCGCGGTCCGGAACAGAACCGGCTGCAAATGGTGCAGCCGGCTCATGGCGAATGGACGGGGAGGGGGCTGGTTGGGTCCACGGGGCAGGGGCCCGATGAAAAAGTCTGGAGGGCTCGGAGTGGAGGGTGGGCGGGGCGTGCCCTCTCGCAGGACCTGGTCGAGATAGTCCCGAGCAGCGGGCGGCAAAGCGGCCCTCACCTCCTGAAGTACGCGCCGGGGAGTACGAGGTCTGGAGAGCCCCATGCGCTGAGCGAGCGTCAGGGGATCCAGCCAGTCTCCTCGGTCGTAGTCCAGGAGGTCTCCGACTTTGGTGACTTCTGCTAGGACCAACCTCTGGCGCACCATGGGGGACTCCGCCACCTGCACACGAAGCTGGGGGTTGTGTAGCAGGGGCTCCGCGAGGAGATCTGCCCCCACGGTGGCCGCCACGGACCTGGTCACTGAAAACAGTTTCCAGGTCCGGAGGAGGTCCTGGTAGAAGACCGGCAGCTCGGAGAGGCCTCGCGGAAGACCTCTCGGATGGAGACAAAGGAGCTGCCGGTCATATCGGAGCCCTCGGAAGCGGCGCAGGAAGGCGTGCGCCAATACGCTCCATGCCGGACTACCTGCACCATAAAGGAGCCTCTGCAGGGCCTGGAGGCGGAAGACGTGGACCTGAGCGTGCAGACACTTCAGGCCCTGCCCTCCCTCCTCTAGGGGTAGATGGAGAACCCCCGCAGAGACCCAGTGCAGTCCTGACCAAAAGAACTCCAGAATCAACGTCCGGAGGGTGGTCAGGAAGCCCGGGGCCGGGACCAGGGTGTTGAGCCGGTACCAGAGCATGGACAGGACTAGTTGATTGAGCACCAGTGCTCTCCCTCGAAGGGAGAGACACCGGAGCAGTCCTGTCCATTTCCGGAGCCGCTCCGACACCCTGCCCTCTAAACCTAGCCAGTTCTCCGGCGGAGACGGATGCGTGGCAGAAAGGTAAACGCCGAGATAGAGCAGCGGACCCGCGCTCCACCGGATGGCCTGAAGCGCGGGTGGGAGGGAGCTCGCCTGCCACCTGTCCCCTACCACCAGGCCAGAGCTCTTGACCCAGTTGACCCGGGCGGAGGAGGCCGCCGAATAGATGGTCTGGCAAGCCTCCACCCGCACCAAGTCGCCCGGGTCCTGGACCACGAGGAGCACGTCGTTGGCGTACGCCGACAGGACCAGCCGCAGCTCCGGCTCCCGCAGCCCCAACCCTGCCAACCTCCTACGGAGGAGACAGAGGAAGGGCTAGATCGCCAGAGCATACAGCTGGCCCGAGAGGGGGCACCCTTGACGAACTCCTCGCCCGAAGTTGACCGGTTCGGTCAGGGTCCAGTTGAGCCTGACCAAACACTCTGCGGAGGCGTACAGCACCTGGAGAAAACCCACAAACTGGGGCCCAAAGCCAAACGCTCGCAGAGTGCCCAGGAGATACCCGTGGTCCACCCTGTCGAACGCCTTCTCCTGATCCAGGGACAGGAGGGCGAACGACAGACCATCCCTACACCCGAGTTCCAAGAGGTCCCGGACCAGATACAAGTTGTCGAAGATGGTGCGGCCCGGGACGGTGTAGGTCTGGTCTGGGTGGATCACGTCCGCCAGCACGGACCCTAGCTGCAGCGAGATGGCCTTCGCTATGATTTTATAGTCCGTGCTGAGGAGCGAGATGGGACGCCAATTCCGTAAATCGCGGAGGTCCCCCTTCTTCGGCAATAAGGTGAGCACGGCTCGCCTGCACGAAAGAGGGAGGACCCCGCCCTGCAAGGACTCGGCCCAGACGGTGACAAGGTCTGGGCCGAGGACATCCCAAAACACGCGGTAGAACTCCACGGTCAGCCCGTCCATGCCTGGAGATTTATTGGTGGGCATGCAACGGAGGGCTTCCGAGAACTCGGCCAGAGTGAGAGGTAGCTCCAGCCGGTCTTGGTCGCCCGCGCTGACCGTCGGGAGTTCATCCCAGAGCATTTTGCAAGCGTTAGGATCGGTCGGATCCGGGGAGAAAAGGCCTGCGTAGAAGGCCCTGGCCCTCCCGCACATTTCCGCTGGATCCGTGAGGGGGGTGCCGTCCTCTGCTAAAAGGCAGGTGACGTGCTTCTTGGCCCCCCTCTTTTTCTCCAGGGCGTAGAAGAAGCGGGAGCCGCGATCCATCTCCCGAAGGAGGCGGATGCGGGATCGAACAAAGGCACCTCGGGCCCGATGGTCCTCGAGGGTCCGAAGCTCTTCCCGCTTCTCCCGGCACGCTCCGCAGAGGGATGGATCACCGGGGCTGGCAGCCAGACGCCTCTCCAGCTCTAAGACCTCCCGTTCCAACTGCCCTATCGTCGCATCCCTCCGTCGGCTGGCGCCCCGGGTGTAGTCACGGCAGAAGAGCCGGGCGTGCACCTTCCCCAGGTCTCACCACCGCCGCGCCGAGGGAAAGGCACGCCGCTGCCCTCGCCAGGCCAGCCAGAACTCCCGGAAGGACGCCACAAAGCCCACATCCTCCAACAAGCTATTATTAAAATGCCAATAGGCCGGCCCCGGCCTCTCCGCGCAAAGAGAGGCTGTCACGGTGGCTAGATGGTGATCTGAAAAAGGGGCCGGCCGGACGCTGGGGGAGTGGGCCCGGGAAAGATGGAAGCGTGACATATAGATGCGGTCCAACCGGGAGTGGTACGACCGATGGACCTCCACCCGGACAAAAGTGAATGTAGAAACGTCATCCGGGTGGTGGTCGCGCCAGACGTCCACCAGGGAGTGATGTTCGACGATCTCCCGGAGGACATCCGCGGCGGCCTGGTGCTGCTCGGTCCCCGAGCGGTCCCGTTCCTCAAGGGTGGCGTTAAAGTCCCCGCCCAGGACCAGGCACTCGCGAGGATCCAAGGTGCCGAGGAAGGCGGACGCCTGCTGATAAAAACACAACCTCTCCGGGCCCAATGTCGGGGCGTAAACGTTGACGAGATTAACCACAAGCCCCTCCATGCGGACCCGGAGGTGTAGCAGGCGGCCTGGCACAGCCTCGGCGACCCCCAGCACCTCGGGCCGTAGGTCGGGGGAGAACAGGGTCGCCACTCCAGCCGTACGAACTGTGAGGTGGCTAAAATAGACCCTGTCCCCCCACTCCAGCCGCCAGCTAGCTTCAGCGGCCGGATCCGTATGGGTCTCCTGCAGGAAAATCACAGAGTACCCCCCCTCCCGAAGAAAGGAGAGCACCTGGCTCCTGCGGAGACCCATCCTACAGCCCCGGGTGTTTAATGTTGCAAAGATGATCGGTGCCATGAGGAGGGCTGGGGGGGATCCTCGCCAGCAGAGATGCTCACGGCCTCCGTCGGGCCGCGCAACAATCCGTGACCTACCCCGTGGGCGATTAAGGAGTCACGGAAGAGGCGGACCCGTTGGTAGGCCGCAGCGGCCTGCCTCCCGGTCCTCTTACCCTCCCCCATGAGGGCCCTCGCGGCCCGGAGGATCTGATGAAAATCCCCCCATCGCTGGAGTGCAAGCTGTACCTTGTTGCGGGAGCCACGGACGTCCTCAAGGAACTCCCGTAGCTCCTCTCTCAGCGTATGGGGGGGTGGGGCTACTGACCTAAGGCTTTCCCCCAGTGGGGCCCCTGTTACAGCCCCGTGGCCCACCGAGACGGGCAAACAGGGGGCAGACCCTCGACGTGGCGTCCGATGGGCCGACGCCACGTGGCCTGCCTCAGATCCTGGCTCACTGGGGGGCGGCGGAGGGAAACTAGCAGCCCCTGGTGGGTCGGGACAGGGAAAAACAAAGGCCGCTCCTTGGGGGTCATCCTCTGGGATAAGGAAGGAGACAGCCCCAGGGGCGGCAAAAGCATCACGGGAAGTGGAGGGGACAGGGACAGGGTCGGTGTCAAGGGTAGGGCTGGAATCAGGAATAGGGACAGGGGAAGGGGTGATATTGGGATCGGGGGTCCCAGCAGCCAGGCCACTGGGTGGGGGGGTAACACCCCGCAAATGGGCTCAGGGATTTGCGGGGAGTGAGGTGGGCCCTCCGCGATGCCAGGCTCGTGCTCCAAGGCAGATGGTAAGGCCACGGCATCTGTAGGTGGAGAAACAACGATGGGGCCCCCACCCAGGAAGGAGGTCGGCTGCCCCTCAGCCATGAGGGAGTCCCCTTGTGACTCAGGTCCCGGTTGCATGGCACTGGCCGTCGCCTCAAGAGGCTCGGCGACCGCTAGCGGGGTGCCATCTGCAGCCGGGTTGGTGGAAGAGTCCAGGGGCTCCTCGGAGGCGGGAGCGGAAGCAGTGGGTAAGGGGACGGAACATGGGGAAAGGGAGGCTGAGGCGAGGTCGCTCAGATCGAGGCCCGCTGGCAGAGGGTCGTCCTCCCCCTGGGTAACCGGGGTCAGACCCAGGGCCTCGATCTCCTCATAAATGGAGGGGAGATCACCTTCCACCACCTCAGGGCTCTCCCCGTCTGCACCCGAAGCGACGCTCGCCTTGGTGCATACAGGGGCTTCAGATTGTAAGGGGACGAGAGGGGCTCCATCAGGGGCTTCCATAGGAAGGGACACCGGAGGAGGGGTAGTGCTTTCCTCCGATGCTGCCACGTCTTCCCTAGCCAGTAATGGTGGACAAAACCCACCCGGGGGCAAAGCGGAAGGCTCAGCATCGGTGCCCCCCTTCCTGGTCTTCCGGGGGGCTACCGCATCAGATGGGAGGAGCGGAGCTCGAGCCTTCTGCTTGCCCCGCTTCCTCTGTACTAAGGACCAGCCCTCCATGGCATCATCTGGGGGCTGGCTAACAGGTGTTGGGTCAGGGAGCAAGGACGAAAGCTTAGGGACTCGGGGAGGTAATGGTGGGGTAACACGTAGGAGGGAGGATTCTCCCTGGGGCATGCCCTCTTCTATGCCCGGCGGTATCCCTACCTCACCCTCCTCTACAGGCCCTGCCAGATCGCAGGAGGCAGAGGCGGGGCCCTCCCGCTCGTCTAGGCGCACTGGGGGAGATACCCCTTGGGCCCGAGCGGGAGCTTTGGTGGGCTGGAAAGGAGGAGGGCAGCTAGGGGCGCCGGCGATGACGGGGCCGGCGCCCTGCCGGGGCTCGGGGGTCTCGGATGTCCCTCCGTGCCGGGCCAAGGGGCAGTCCCTCCGGACGTGTCCCATCGCCCGGCAGAGGTAGCACCGGGCCTCCCCTGTTGAATAATGTACCTGGTAGCGGGACCCCTGGTAGGGGACCAAAAAGGACCCCTCGAGCGCCTCACCATCACGTGCCGCCGGCGGCAGTTGTAACTGTACCTGCCGGCGGAACGAGAGAACGTGACGGAGGGCGGGGTCTTTGCAGCCCAATGGGAGAGGGCTGACCACAGAGATCGGCCTCCCCAGGGTAGAGAGGGCGGGTAACAGGGCGGCATTTGGAAGGAAGGGAGGGACAGAAGTCAGGACCAGTCGGGCGCCCAGGTCTTCTAGCGGCTCCAGGGGGACGTACACGCCCCCCACCGCCAGGCCCTTCTCCACCGCCTCCTGGGCGGCGGCCTCCGATGCTAGGAAGAAGACGACCTTTCCGTACATCTTGGAGGCCGCCACAATGGCCGTGGGTCCCATCACCCTCGCCAACGCCCGCACGTAGGTCTCCACGTGGGGCGAGGCGGGGTACCAGGAGGCAACGGACGCCGTGCTTCCTGGTCAAGGTGGGGAAGGGGCCCCGGCCGCTATAGATGGTAGCAGAGGCGGTGGATGGGGGAGATGACGTAGCGGCAGGCGGGGGGGCCGCCGCCACCTGGGCGTATGCCCTGGGGGCCGGGGGAGGGACACCCACAGAGCTGGTGGAGGGAACAGCAGGGAGCGACGCCGTGGCCGGTTGTAGGGCCGTGGCAGTGGGGGCACCCCCTGCCATGGAGGGCCTGGCTTTTTTAGCGGGGCCTTTACCCTTCTTTGTGCCCTGGCCCTTCCTGCCGGTTGGAGGGACTCCCCTAGAGTCAGAGGGGGCGAGGGACGTGGCAGCAGCGGAGGTCACCTCGTTACCCACCGCTGCCGGTGCTCCAGCAGGGGTGGTAGTAGGTGGCTCGGCAGCGGCGGTTGAGGTAGAGGCCAGGGGGGACGATGGTGGGGCAGGTGGAGGAGGGGCAGCAGGGTCTGCCCGAGGGGTCTCACTCTCCTCGTCCCCTGCCATAATGAGGACGGGGGGAGAGCAAACACTGGAGGGGGGGTAGGGAAGGGGGAAGCAGGTCGACCACTCCTCCCCGCTAGGCTGTAGGCAGGGGAGGAGGGCGCCAAAAAAAAAAAGGGGTGTGTGTGTGGATGGGGGGGCTATCAAGGGCTAGGGGTCAGTCACCGACTCAGGGAAGGTTTCCAGCTCCTCTTGTTGCACCAAGGAAGGGAGGATATAACAGCATTGGGGGGTGCAGTGAGACAGAATCAAACTAAAATGGGGAGGGGTACAAGCGCATAGGAGGGGACATGGGTGCACTAGGGGAGGGGCTAATCAGGGCAAGGGAACCGCAGGGGGAAGGGAGCAACCAGGCGGGAAATGGGGCAGAGGAACCACGGGGCTAGCTTCAGAGGCTGGGGCGGGTCAAACAAAGGCTGCAGAGGGAAAGAGCGGGGCAGGCAAACAAACTGGAGCTAGCGA
Organism: Emys orbicularis; assembly: GCF_028017835.1. NCBI lineage: Eukaryota > Metazoa > Chordata > Testudines > Emydidae > Emys > Emys orbicularis. Next base: position 43,663,759 of record NC_088689.1, on the reverse strand, counting down.
GGGGCTGGGGCAAGGGGGAAGGGCAAAAGGCAGCAAGGGGCAAATGGGTAGGCAGCAGGGGCAAAGCTGGGGGCTTGCTGCAGGGGGGAGGGGGTCAGTCCAAAAGTGGGGGTACGTGCACCCACGTGCGCTTGTAACAAAAAGAAAGTCTTTGGAAGCTGGCTGCTGTATCAGGCCCAATGGTGGCAACAGGGCGTAGCAAGCCTAGGTGAGCAGCTGAAATCTCAGAGACAGGAGCTCAAGGTAGATGGTAAGTAGCCAGTGGGGGTGGTGGAGGGGGCAACGATGATGGTGGTGGTGGGGATTGGGGGGGGGACACAGATGGACCAGGGGGCAGGCTCCACGCCACACCCCCTGTGTCTCCACAAACACAATCTAGTTCCCCACCACAAGAGCACAGTTCAAAAGTTACTCAGTCCGGGAGGGCCCCCTCCATGGTGGTCTGTAGAATTCCTACACGCTCCCCCACTGGCAGATAGTCCTCTTCTTCTCCTCAGGGCTCCAGCAGCAAACGCAGCAGCTCCAGGCGGCAGTCTGGTGGCCAGCAGGAAGGACCCTTCTCAGGTGGAGGTGGTGGTGGCATCCCCAGCAGCAGGAGCAATGGCTGGGGTCTCTCCCTCCCCTCCTCTGGGGAGTGGGCCAGCAGGCCCCCCCCAAGGGGCTGTAGCTGGAGCAGCAGCAACCAAGGGTGTGGGTGGGTCTAGCAGCCAGCCAGCCAGCAAGCAGGTAGCAGAGAAAGAGGAGGAGCAGCCCCCTACCTCCCTCCCTGCAGGCCAGAGGGCTACAGGAGAGTGATGTATTAGTCCCAGGTCAGACAGGGTTTCTGTTCCCTGAGTGACCAGAGCAGGGGCTGCACTAGAGTAATCAGGAACCTGCTAGAACCAGTTAAGGCAGGCAGGCTAATTAGGACACCTGAAGCCAATTAAGAAGAAGCTGCTAGAATCAATTAAGGCAGGCTAATCTGGGCACCTGGGTTTTAAAAGGAGCTCACTTCAGTTTGTGGTGTGAGTGTGAGGAGCTGGGAGCAAGAGGTGCAAGGAGCTGGGAGCGTGCTGCTGGAGGACTGAGGAACACAAGTGTTATCAGACACCAGGAGGAAGGTCCTGTGGTGAGAATAAGGAAGATGTTTGGAAGAGGCCATGGGGAAGTAGCCCAGGGAGTTGTAGCTGTCATGCAGCTGTTACAGGAGGCACTATAGACAGCTGCAGTCCACAGGACCCTGGGCTGGAACCCGGAGTAGAGGGCGGGCCCGGGTTCCCCCCAAACCTCCCAATTGACCTGGACTGTGGGTTCTTCCAGAGGGGAAGGTCTCTGGGCTGTTCCCCAACCCACATGGTGAATCTCTGAAGCAAGAAAATCCGCCAATAAGCGCAGGACCCACCAAGATAGAGGAGGAACTTTGTCACACCATGTATATTTAACTAAAGCAGCACAGGAGCACCCACCAACCAGAAATACTTTGAGTTTCCAGTGATGTTATTCTTCCTAAATGGCAATTAACATCTATTTTAAATAATTTTTAAGATGGGGTTTGGTTTCTGGTTTGCCCGTTTACTCTGTGCCATCAATAATTCCTTCTTGGAAGCTAGAAAATGCATTTTCTTGCCTTTCTAATTTTCTCATTCCCCATTTGGTGAAATGAAGCATAGAACCCAGTTCCCTGCCTTTTAGTTACTTTTCTGCTCGGGTATGTCTATCCTTCTGGCTGGGGCTCTGATTTCCAGCTTGAGGAGACATACTCGCACTAGCTCACATCAATCTAGTGTGCTAAAAATAGACGGTAGCTGCGACAGCGCAAGGAGTGGGAAGGGCTAGCCACCCCAAGGATGTGCCCACCACACATCCTAGGCATATACATGGGGTGGCTAGCCCCACCCACTTCCCACACTGCTGTGGCTACACTCCTATTTAGCACACTACATTGGTGGGAGCTAGCACAAAATGTCTCCTTAAGCTGGGAATCTCACCCTTGGCTTGAAATGTAGATATATCCTTTGTGCACCAGCACCAGCCAAGAGGTCATTCGGAACGTGCCTTGCTCTGGCAATGATATTTGTTAGCTAATTCTGATCTGAAACCCAACAGGAGGGGCATGCATATACCTTTTCTTTCAGTCTCTAGCTCCACCTGTTTTGCCTAGGTATTGCACCACACACTGGGGAGCAGGAGCCAGGCTCATCTCTGCAACGATGCAGGTGTCAGGGTAGGGATGACGGAAGGCATCTTGAAAATCTCCTGATTTAGCACAGGCTAGGATAGCTAGTTCTGCGACAAAGGCCCCTACAGGGCTTTGTAGGACCATATAATTTCAGGTCTACCTCAGCCCTCCTTGCTCCCCCTCCAGCCCTTGATATGCCCACCCCTTATCAGGCCCACCTACCCCCACCCTTGCTCTGCCAATAGCGTGCCCCCAAACAACCCTTGTGCCTAGGGCTTTTATGGAGCTGGCAGGGCTATTCCCTAGGTGGTCCTTGTGACTGCCCTGTGGCTCCTTTGTGCCAGCCAGGCCTACTATATTTGGGCACAGTTTTTCAGACTGCCTTGTTATGAATGTGGCACCCACAACAGGGATAATCAATCCCCAAGAATAGCTAGATAAAAGCGTCCTGCACTCAGGATGTGACCAGTCCATCACCCATTTGTTCTGACAGAACAATGCACAGAGCTTTCATTTTCACTGGCGATGCATTCGGTGGGGTCAATGTATCACAGCTTTGAGGACAAGATGTAATAAAATGCATATTGTAACTTAAGAAAATTCAAGGTTGTTTCTACTTACATGGACCCTCAAGACAGTGATTCCCACTGTGACGTTCTCAAACAGGCTGACGTTGTACAGGACTTGGCTGAAAATGGGGCGGTTGTCATTCTCATTGATGAGGTTAATCTTCACACGAGCAAAGCCAACGTGGTCTGGCATGCTCTCGTTTGCGAACAACTGCGCAGAGACAAGAGGCAAGCAACACAGTTGGAGGCTTCATTTATGTGTCTTTTTTTTAAAGCGAGAAAAGCATCCATTCTTTCGTGATCTCCTCTGATGCTCTGTTACTACAGCAGCATGCCTCTGGTAGGCCATGCACAAACAGTGCAGCTAACTCAACGTTGAACATGATGCTGGAGGGGCTCAAGGCAAATCGCTCCCAACCATTCCAGGCAACCATGCCCATTTACCAGACTAGAAGACCTTGGTTATACTAGTCAGAGTCAAATACCCTCCCCCCCATTCTTTTGTGCACTCTAACTAGCAATGACACCAAATCTCAGCCTTCCAATCCTGAGAATACGCCAAGCTCCACTGCAGGCGAGACCAAGGGTAAGGAGTTTAGAATCACCAGTCACGTACCACAGGATACAGTATTTGTATGCACACCAGTTGTGGCAACCATCTGTTCTATGAGCACGATAGCACTGCTACTGTCTCCTACTCATCCTCACCCTTTAAAGACACCCTGAGCATGATATATCTAAGCTTCAAGCCCCTGGGCTCACGGCATTAGGAGCTGCCACTATTTCACCATCTAACCAGCTAGCTGAATGGGATTGGAGCATTGGAGTTTCTGGTTTACACTTTTCACTGTTCAAGGAAGGCAGGTTTTTATTTGTTTCTTTACTGGTGTATAAAAGCCCCTCTGCCAGGCCTAATAGCAATAGGAGCTGCTGGCATGATCAGGAAGCTGCTTTGCCTGCCAGAATTTATAGCTGAACCAGACAGTGGGACACAGCTCAAGCAGGTGGCTGGAAAGAGTTTTGCAGGCTGATAGGTGCATTTAAAACAAAGTTTTATGCTCTATAAAGCTTTTATGGTCCCACAGTGTGAGGGTGGTGGGGAGACACATGTTCTGTTTAAGCTCTAGTAGCTGAGGCTCTAAATTTTGAAAGAAGAGCAAAGACTCAGAGCAAATATTTTTTTTCTTCCCTTTTTGGGGGGTGGCCGGATAAATTTTAATACTTTTGTATCCAATAGCTCTGACTAGAGGCAGGAGCAGATTGGGCAGGTATTATGCAAGTTTGCATACGCAACTCTACTAGAACACTCCATCTCTGAGCTTTGGCAAGTCTGACAGTCTAATCCTGGGCTGCCCCCACAGCCCGGCCACTCCATCTCTATGCTGCCAAACAGTATGGTAGGTTTGTGAGATCAACCAATGTCCACTGCCAGCCAGAACGACTGACACAATCAAAGTCATATCACTTAAGTCAGCTGTCGGACTTGGCTCCCCACAGGTGACAGGCAAGGCAGGGGTGTCAAATATACAGCCTGTAGGCAGGATCTCATTCTCAGGACCCGTTTGGCTGGCCCACAGATTCCTCTACAACATACAGAGTTGGCAGCTGCTGGATAATGCTGCTCAAAGAAGGCAGGAAGGCCCTGGAGACAGAGAGGGAGGCAGGAAATTATGCCTGCTTGGGCACAGGCAATGGAGGCCCTCATCCCTCCCTTTCCTCCTTCTCACCCCACAGCAACCCTTTGTAGATCCCCCAGTGATCCATGCCCTGTGCTCAGAAGAGCTCCCTTCCCCACTCCAATGCTGGCCTCACAGGACCAGGTTCAGGGAAGCAGCTCCTTCTCCACTTCCCCACCTCTTCCAGAGAACAAGACCCGTAGAAAGAATCCCCGCAATGGAGGAGGGGAATCGCCAAGGAGGAAGAGAAAACGGAGGTGGGGGAAGAAAAAGAGAAGGGAAAAGGGATAACTCTCCAAGGGTGGAAGAAAAAAAAAAGGAGAGCAAGGGACAGTCCCCAAGAGGAGAAATTTCCCAAAGGGGGGGGCAGTAGGAGAAGAGAGAGGAAGGGGTTATCCAAGGGGGGGGGGGATGCAATGAAAGGGGGTGAAGGTCAAAGTGTGTGTATGTGTGAGAGAGAGCGTGAGTGTGTGAGAAAGGGTGACAGACACACACAAGAGAGATGGGGTGTGTGACTGGTCATGGGAGGATCCTCTGAGGGAGAATTAAAATATCTTAAATGGTCTTTAAATGCAGTATTTAACTTTGCTGGATGAAGAGGCACATTCTGCAGTTGGACACAACTGCAAATTACCCTCTTGACAGTGAACTTTTTACTCCAGGCCGACAGTTTCTCACTGAGTGAATTTGCCACTCGTGGGCTAATGCATTATTTTACTGCATAATGTAGCCCTGGGGTCCTCCCATTTCCAGCCCCTCCTCCCTTTGCCCATTCACCCCATATTTGGGAGAGTTCTTACGGAAAATTCATAGCGAGGAATTGTCTCAAAGTCCAGCGGCACTGCAACTCGAACGCGGATGTCTGCCTTTCCCTGGATCGAGGTTGGGGAGATGATGAAGTGATTGGAGTTGTTTCCCACCAGGTAGACCTCAAAAACACTGTTGAGTCCCTAAGAACAATATTTCAAAATAATAAAGAGAGGAACATTAACAATGACAAATGCAAAATGTACCTGGGTCACCAGCTCAATGCAGGGATAAACAGCCCAGGCTAAATGCATGATAGGCTGAAAGATAATCCAATGGTGGCAAATCCAACTATACATATGAATAAAAGGTGAAGAGAAATGAAATCAAGAGACAGGTAGAGAGAAGAGACAGAAAGACAAATAGGAAGAGAGGCATGGAGAAGCCAGTCAGACACAAGGGAGGAGAATGGAAAGACAGGGGAGAAGTCTCACAGCCAGGGACAGGGATGTCTACCTGGAAAAAATATACTATTTCCTCTCTATTTTCCTGTGCCTTTTTGTTCTGTGTTTGTACAGCAATTTGCACAATGGGGTCCTGGTCCATGATTAGCCCCTTTGGTAATACATATTAAAAATAATAATATTTCATCAGTGCCACTGTACATATGCAGGATGCAAAATATATGTAGTTTGTATAATCCTAACCTTATTGCACAGTATATAAATGTAAGAAATGAAGCTTGCCATATTTAAAGATATAGGAAGATTCTGTACACACCACACATATTTTACCTACATACACCATGTTATGGTAAGTACAGCAGATGTGCTTCCCCATATGTTTTACCTGTAGTTGGAGACTTGTGTTCCCTTCCAAGGAATACTACTGTTCTCCACTACTCAGCCTCTGCATGACCTTCGCCATCTCAGCCTGGATCTGCATTACCAATCCTATCCTTTACTGCCAAGGTGGCAGGATGCCAGGGAAAATAAAGCCTGATGGCAAATGGACAGCACACACTGAAGTGTGCCACCCATATGCCAAGCCACAGACAGTGCATCTCCAGTATGCCGTGCTCACCCTAAACCCATAGATGGCACACATCTAGCATGCCACTCACGTCTCAGGCCCACAGATACCACATGTCCAACATACTACACACATGCAGAGATCATAGATGTCACATGTCCAGACTGCTGTCTACACATATCCAGTGCAGAGCCTGCATGCTGAGCCTGAATTCATCCAAAACACAGCCGGCTACATCACTGAGGGAATCCTTTAACCTCCAGAAATGCAAATATTGATTCTAAACAGTTATTTCTATAGACAAAGCTTCACTTTCCTAAGGCACAGCTGAAACTGGGGACTCAAGGTCTCCCCTCTCCCCAAGCCTTCTTGGGAGACAAGCAGGAGCCTTTTCCCAAATACTGATAGTGACACTTCAGGACCTTCCAACCAAGCAGCAAGCTCCTTCCCTTGGTGTAACCCAGCAGAGCACATTACAATAAAGTTCAGAAACTGCCAGAGCCGAATTTCCAATTTTCCCCCGAATGGTCTCCGGCCTGTTAGAAGGAGGGACCAATTAAATGCACGAAGGGGCACTAATAGCAAAAGCTGGCTGAGCGTGACCGCTGAGAGCAGGTGACATGCCAGAAAGTCCCCTCTCTATTTCCCCCTCCCCCTACCAAAAAAAAAAAAAAAAAAAAAAGATATTCCCATGCAGAGGTGGGGAGAGATCTGAATATTCCTGATACTTCTATAGTACCAGAGGTATGCGTGGCACTTCACAGACAAATTAAGAAGACAAGATCTCTGCCCCAAGGAGTTAACAAGCTAAATGAGACTGAAAACTGTTAGACTAGGACAGTTGATGGGGAATGTACACAACAATAAAGAAAACAAGAGGCAGCCTGCTCTTAGGAAAGCTCTGGTTACAGGCTGTAGTACTGCAATTTTGAGTGCTCCTACTTTCACGTACACTAGAGATGCTGCCATAAATATAAAGGGAAGGGTAACAACCTTTATGTATGCAGTAACATAAAATCCCTCCTGGCCAGAGGTACAGAATCACTTACCTGTAGGGGGTTAATCAGTTCAATTAACCTAGTTGGCACCTGACCAGAAGGACCAATGGGGAAAGAAGATACTTTAAAATCTGGTGGGGGTGGGGGAAGGTTTTGTTGGTGCTTTTTTTGTTTGGTTCCCTCTCGGGACAAAGAGAGAGACCAAGCAGGTAAACCAGCTCCTAACAAGATCCTGAAATGATACATCTAAAATTACAGAAGTCGTAAGTAATAGCAAGGAAATGTGTTAGATTACCTTTTGTTTTAGCTTGTGAATTTTCCCTATGCTAAGAGGTAATTTTATTCCTGTTTTGTAACTGGGAAGCAGAGTCAGAAGGGAATCCTCTGTGTTTTGAATCTTTTTATTTATCTTTCATCCTGATTTTTCATCCTGATTTTTTTTTTTGTTCATCTTTCAACTGTAAAGTTATCTTTCATCCTGATTTTGCAGGTGTGATTCTTTTCCTTTTTTTTAAAATAAAATTCTTCTTTTAAGAACTTGATTGATTTTCAGTGTCCTAAAAACCAGGGATTTGGTCTGTGCTCACTTTTTTAACCTATTGGTTGGTATATTATTCTCAAGCCCCCGCCCCCAGGAAAGGGGGTGAAGGAGCTTGGGGGGATATTTTGGGGGGGGATAGGGCTCCAAGTGGCCCCTCCCAGAATGTTTGTTTAAATCACTTGGTGGTGGCAGCAATACCGTCCAAGGACAAGGAAAGAAATTTGTGCCTTGGGGAAGTTTTTAACCTAAGCTGGTGAAATATAAGCTTAGGGGGTCTTTCATGCGGGTCCCCACATCTGTATCCCAGAGTTCAGAGTTGGGAGGGAACCCTGACAAATGCCCCATTGGAATTTTTTTTTTTTAAATACATTGTCAGGGAGAGAAGATGTGATTTGTGCTGGAGTACAGATAAGCGAAGGATGGTGAGCTGGAAGAAGTAAGAGGATGAGGGAGGCTTTTTCACTGGTTGGAACAACTGGATGCCACTGGACTTCCTTAGAATGAGGACGACGAGGTAAAGGACCCCAAAACTGGGTTTGGGGGAAGTGGATTATTTGAAGGAAGTGGGGAGAGGTAAGAGAGTTCATGTATAATCCAAATGGAGGCCAGGCTTTTAGCAAGAACAAAGAAAAGTTATTAACAGACTCCTTGCTCTGAGGTCTTCTCACTTGAGTTGGAAGCTACATCCAGAAAAGAGACAAAAGGGTTTTATGATGACTTGCAGACCTCATATCAGAGCCAATTCTACTAATGGGGCTACTCCTACAGCGTCTCTGCCCCTACCTAAGGTGAAGACAACTGTGCAATTACACTGGAGGGGAATGGATACTTCAGAATGAGAAAGGCTGCAATGTAACCCAACGGGTGACCCCTCCTTTTCTGTTGGTCTACGAATTTGAAAATGTTTTGAAAGCACATGGAGTTGGATCATCGGGAGCTGCCCACTTCTATGGTAGCTATGGTATGTCTGGTGTCTGCTGTCAGTTCTCAGTAAAACACAAGCATCACTAGTCTCATCCGATGGGTTTATTGACTCTATTGAGTCCTAAAGAGGAATCTGCAATACGCCTCCATTAACTATGATGAGCTTTATATTTGCTACACTGGGGAGGGCGGCAGGGGGAGGCAGGAAGGGAGATGAGGACAAGGAAGGGAGACCAAATCAGACACTAACTCTTGCAGCAGGAGTGACTAGCGTAAAACAACATTTGCTTGGCTTCTGCAGTTTCCTTTGAGCAGGCAGCTTACGAAGAATGTATGGATGTGTCGATACCTTTCTCTCAGCCTTCTAGATACATCATAAAGCAGCAAAAAGGGCACAAGCCCAATTGAAAAAAAAAACTATTCTTTTGCAGGTTACCTTTAAATAAGAGTACTTATCCTATTTCTATAGCTTCATGGACAAATGCCGGGGGGCTCTTTTTCTGTCCCTCCATTCAATTTTCAATCCTAGCTTAATATAGGAATTTAGTGCTTAATACCCTTTGCTTGTTTGCCTTTAACCCCTTCAGCATCCCTGGCGCATAGGGCACATGCCCAGCAAACTCATACACCACATGTGCCTCCTTGCATACCATTTGTCACATTCTAGCATCTCAATGAATAGACTGTGCAGCCTGCCAGGGGCAGACAAGGGATTAATTGACATACTTACTGTGAAACAAACACATTAACAACCACAACCAACTTCTAAATTGTGCTATTTTTAAGAATGCCAGTGCAGGTAAGTGAATGCACTGCCAGATGTTTGGAGGAGCTCGTGCAGACGCTCATCCCTACATACTGAATGCTGAGTATACACCTATCAACACAGGTAGGACACTCTAGACACACTGGTTCTGAATCCAGCCTTTCAGGACAGCTTTTTAGAGGAGGTGGTCGGGAGAGGTGGATGGTTAGTAATGAAGCAGTAAAAGCTGGCATCTGTTTAAGAAGATATATATGTTACTTCAGTTTATATTCTCTGCATTAGAGCATATTCAGTCTTAACACATTTGAACAAAGGTCCTTCTTTCAGTTCAGAAAGGGATTACTAACTCGGAGCAACAGCAATGATTTGCCTACTCCAGCATGACTCATAACAGAGAGCTAGATTTTGATATCCTGCCTTATACTTAGTAGCACCTTATTTCACAAGTGGTCCCCTTGCCTTCAGTAGAGCTACATGGGGAGCTGTGTACCATCCAGCATGCGCTAGAGTATCCAAATCGGGCTCTCAGATGTTTTTCACAGTAGCCCCTCACTTGCACTGAGCACTTAAATAAAGAGTTTACTTTTTTTAAAATTATTTATTTATTGGCAATCCTATAGTGTTTAGCAGCATAGCATCTGAGTGACTACAAACAAGTCATACCTGAGTCTGCAGTGTCCCAAGCTGGAAACTTGGAGAAATCAAGAGGATACTGATCTGCATCCTCCAATTTTCCCTCTAAGCTCTGCAGCTGTCCTTTAAGGTGGAGGCCAAGGCAGCCAGGGCGGTGTCAAAGAAAGCCCTCTCCCCACACCTAGCTGGAACCTCTCTCTGGTATCTTGTACCATCATCGTTGTGTGCCAAGGCGCCTTTCATCACTGTAAGATGCTGTGGATTTTCTTGGAACTGAAGAGGAGTGATTTTGTTGGGATGCGAGATAAAGTTGAACATCAAAAGGAACCCCAGCATGTGTGAAAAGGAGCGGGGTGGATTAATTCCCCTCCAGCTGGGAAAGCAGATCAGTCTGTTGATATTTGCCATCCCTAATTACGAACCACTCCAATGCCTGAGCCTCCCCACATGAAGTCTTGAGGACTGGAATTCATCTGCCTTTTGGGAAAGTTGCTATAATTTTTCAATTATTTATTTATTTTATTTATTTTTGGTTTCTGCCCCCATGCTGCTTTCCTTGCTCCTAGTTACTGGAGCCTTTGAACCTCCTGCAGATGGCTGAAAGCAAATCCAAATATTCAAATTGTTATCAGCTGTCCACCAGAAGGGGTGGGCTTAGACTGGAATACAGCTATCTCCTCCCAATACACACATTACCCTACAGGAAAAGAGGGAGATTTGGGAGAAATATTTTTCTCTATTGTGTTTTTAAAAAAGACATCTTCCCCCTTCTTCACCCCTCCTACATATGAAGCAAAGTGAGGACCTGCGAAACATGGGGAGACGAGCAGAAATAAACAGTGTCTCTTTGGACTGTGTAAAGATTCTCTCTCATAAAGGCAGGTTCACAAATGAATCAGCTCTGGAAGACAAAGTTACTTATGCTTTATAAGATCAGTAAAGGATACATGGGCATTAGAAGCATCAATTGTTTGTGACCTGAGTACATGTGGGTTTAGCCCATGTCTCTGGCTTGTAAAGGAATGCTGTTGAAATTGGAGGCTCAACCTTTTTCTGCCGTTTTCCGTTCTTCATACTTGATCTGTTTTCAAAGCTCATATAATGCTTTAGATTTTTTTTCCACTCCTGCAAAGTAAATGCTTTAATGCTCTTTCTTTAAAGAAAAAAAGAAATCGAGGTCGGCTTATAAACAACTGTAAAATAATGAACCAGCATGAATAGCCGAGCACTTGTGTGTAACCCTATAATAATAAACCAGCCTGTTTACATTCTATGGAGAAAACAAATCATTCCAAAAAGAAACAGAGCTCAGAAATAAGCTTATTATTAACAAGAAAAAGCTAGAAAATGCAATTAGTATTTATTTTAATAATGCACTCAATCACTCTAGTATCTGTGGTAGGTTCTAATGCAAAATTAAGAATTACAATTAGTTTAAACTGTGAAGCACTCCACTCACTATATAGAGCACAGGGTCCTTGGGCTTTCTTGTCCTGCTCAAGGAAGACCATGACTTTCATGTGCCCAATACAAACAAGGAGGCAGGGCCTCAACTTCTGTCCCTGGACCGCCTAATACAAGACACCAACCATTCATAGAAGACAGAGGTCATTCTTGGTGCTCCCTTCCCCCCCAGCAAAGAATGTTTAAAAAAAAAAAAAAAGGCAATAGGATACATACAAGTCAGGGAAGTGGCTACAAACAACTGCCTATGCCAAAACCAATGAAAAATCGCCCTCAGAAAGTCCACTCCTCAAATTCCTGGGGGCGGGGGAGGGAGAAAGATGAGCCTTGCTGTGTGTGCAGACAGTGAGAGAACAGGACTCTGATGGACCAATGAGGCAAATGAGTTCCAGTGTCAGACACACCTTCATGGAGAAAAACCACCAGCAGCCCCCTCCCTCTTCCAGCAAGAGGGTCCAACTTGAACACCTCTTCCGGCTGCCTCTCTTGCAGCATGGCATGAAGGGAGACAACTCAAACCACTTAGGGCTCCACTAGGCCAGGGAACAATGAATGGGCCTTGTCACTCTGGAGGCCTTGTACCAAATCCAGAGGGGAGTCTAGCTGGGCTTACTCTTTCTTGTGCTTCCCTCAGTGTGTACATTATGCCAACACAGCCTCCCTTAGACCTGTGTAGTGTGGGTACAAGTAAATCTAGAAGTCTAATTGAACACAAGGGGGTCTAAGGTACATGCTGTCTCTGAACGTGAGCCTTGGGTTCAAAATTCTGGGCGTAGTTCACAAGTGAACAAGAATGCAGTGGCCACCTCTAAGGGCTTGTCTACACTGGCAACGTTAAAGCGCTGCCACTTTTTTTTTTTTTTTTAAAAGACCTGCCAGCTCTAAAAAAACCACCTCCACGGGGGGTGTAGCTACCAGCACTGGGAGCGCGGCTCCAAGCGCTGGTGGACTATCTGTACTGGCTGAAGTGCTGAAACTTGCAGCGCTCAGGGAGGTGTTTTTTCACACCCCCGAGTGAGAAAGTTGCAGCGCTGTAAAGTGCCAGTGTAGACAAGCCCTGAGTGTCTAAAATGTCAGTGTGCTGGGGGGGGGGGGGGGGGGGAGGGATGTCTACATGTATCTGTATGGTGCTCATTACTTGCTTAACAACTTCCTGCCTTCCTAATCTATTGTGCAGAGTGACAGAAAATCAAACTATACAGTATTTCTGCTCTTCATCACTCCAATCTCTGCTTCGTTTAATTAAAGCCCAATCAAACACCCAGAGTGACCACATACAGAGTTGAAAAATAAGAAGCCATATTGCCTTGGAAGAGGAGGTGAGAGGGATCTTAGGCAAATAAAGAATGGATTAGAGGACCATTTTAGACCACTTCATTGCATAAGCAGCATTTTATTCTCCAAAATTACTGACTAGCTATTTTTTTCTTTTGTTCAATAACAAAGCAGAGGTGATTAGCTTATAGAAAGTCCCTGTTGTTCCTAAGAAAGAGAGAGGAAGGGATTCAGATCAGGCATTCAGGCCTGTGACACATTGACATGTGCGTGTGTGTATACAAGTGTACACAAGTGCTCTGTAGCAGAATAAGAGACTAGTTAATATAACTGTTCCCCCTATGAGTCATGGACAAATTTCTGCTCTAGATAGATCCTGGCTCTAGTATTCCACTCTCTCAGTGCATGGAACTTCCCCTGACAACAGGGCCCGTGCTCAAGAAGGCAGCACAGAAAGTCAGTCATGTTCCACCATTCCATTTTGATCTGAGAAGGGAATGTTGCTCTCACCTTTTTTGTACAGATTGCCCTTGAACATTGCATGTGTTCAAAATTGGCTTGTAGGAGATAACCCTTGTGCTCCAATTGCTACCCATACCCTGCTTCAGCATCCCAATGCATGCTGAACACATCCTATATGATTCTTGTACTTATCCAGTGCTTTCCCAAAGGATTGGGAAATGATTTACAAACGGATTATTTGCCAGCAAAATGCAGCCACTTCTGGGTAAAATGCAGCAGACTAACAGCACATAGCAATTGCTACACAAGAATTTAGTGCAAATAAACAAACAAATACATAAATAATAAAACAACCCCTGTATCCAACTGAAATTACTGGGAAATTTAGGGAGGCAGACTAATCAACTACACAAGAATATGGCCAGGACACAGGAGTCAGCACCCCACTCTTAGGGAAAATAGTATGGGATCTTTAATTACCATAACCAGGACTCAGGTTTACATTTCCTTCAAAAGACGTACACACACATACTGATTCAGTGTAACTCTCTTAAGTTCTTTCTACACTAACTAAGCTGTCGCTTCAGTTCACAGGGTCAGGGCCCCAAGTCTTTGGAGCCCAAGGTCAGTTCATACTCCTCATCCTATCACAGCCTCATGATGGTGATGTGCATATCCTAGGCACAAGACTATTGCAAGGAGGGCAGTCTCCAGCAAGAGGCGGAGGAGATGCCAAGGCTCGCAAACAAATTGTCTAGCTGTCTTTACGAGTTTGCTAAGGATATTTTGGTAAGGGGGAAAAATTACCAGACCTCTGAAAAAAATGTTTAAGAAAACAGCTGCCCCTCTGAGTGAGAATATCCCTCCCCTTCCTAATATTCAAATCCTTTGGCACTCCTTCAAGGTATATTTAGACCACAAAGAGTTAACACCGGAAATGTGACTGAATAGCTTAGAGGAACGGCTGCTGGCAACAATCTGGCCTATTCACTCAGTGTTCATCCAGTAGCAGATGGCAGTACAGCTACACCCGACCCGAGTGTCTTCTTGAACTAGCCTTCCCCACCAACGATCGCAGTGCATCTGCACTGAACTACAGACAGGGCATAGGTGAAGGCACTAAGAGTCCAGGATTGAGAGGGAGAGATGGGGACGAGGAAGGGAGATGGTCTATTGACCTCTGCATAGCTCTGTGCCAGAGAGAAAGGGGCACAAGCTGGGAAAAGCTGTTAATCTATTTGTCTGATATCTCTTTCTGGGAAGGATGGGGGTAAAGGGTAGGGTTGGTGGTGATGCTGTTCCAGAGGTGGTGAATTTTTCAGGGGAGTGTATCATTTAGGTCCCTCTCTTCTTGCCATCACTACCACTCTCTTGTGCTTATGTAGCTTTTTACGTACACCTACATTTCTCTTGCTCCGCTACCTTCATCTCTTTTCGCCCTGCATGTGTCTCTTTGCAAAACCCCTTCCCAGCCAGCACCACAGGAGGCAGAGAACGGCCTCTGGAATATCATCAGAACCCTTTCCCTCTTTCCCCACAGAAAATGCCCATCCTCCAGAGTAGCACTTCACGGTTTCCATAGGCATTCCTATGGCACCCACCATTGTATCACAGTGCCTCTCACAACTAACCAGGAGTGGGTGGCCAGAGCACATTTTGGTGCCTTTTCAATTCCCCGTCATACTGTACTCTCCCACTTTCCCTCCGCTCTCCCCCACTCCCTTCTCTGCCATGTCCTATTCAATCCAATATTTCCACACTCCCCCTCATTTTTCCTCACCCTCGCTCTCCTATTTGGAGCTCCTCTCCTCCACTGCCCTCGACTTCTCTTCCAGTTTTTCAATAAACATTACAAATGAAGTTCATTCCTTTCCCCTCAGCACCAGAAAGGCATTTGCACATTTTCCCTTCCCAGTCACTGTCCTGACCACAGAGCTCAGTGAGAAGGGAATGGAGGGTAGGGTAGAAGAAGTAGAGACTCTCTCTCCAAAGGTTGGTCAGCCTGAGGTTTGGAAGAAAAACAGTCTGCACTGGACAGTGCCTGTAGTCATCTGGCTGTTGTCAGAGACCAAAAGAATCCACATTTATTTCCAGAGCCCAAAAGGGAATACTCCCCACATCCTGCGTGCATTGGCTTCACTCAGCCTTTCACTTCCTCTCCCCTCACTTTGAGCCCCTTCTAAGCCTTCCAGCTGCTCAACACTCTCTCACACACACCTTTTTCTGTAGCCTTCTGCCTGCTTCAAGTGCCTCGTTCCACACTCCTTGCCTTTCTCCCCCTCCCTCCTTTCCTGCTTTCCCCCAGTTATCTGCTGAATTCCACACACGCTTGCACAGACGGGATCAATCCGAGGCTGACTCGCCTTCAGCTTATCTCTGCTCCAAATGATTGATTTTCCCTCTTTAAGGGTAATTTGCTGGTGAATTCCATGTATTGCAAAAAACCCTGTGAAATCTAATTCAATCCAATTGGCAGCTGGTACTTTTGGGAAAGAATACTGGAGAGCTGTCAATTTTCCTTTATAATTATGCACTATGTATATCATATTTATAGTGTGTGTCTGTCTATATGCATACATATAGTATATATAAGATTCATACACTACATGCATATATTCATATCCATATACACATAACACAACAGTGTCTGAGGCTACTTTATGCACCATATATTTTTAGATTCCTATAGTGTTTTTTAAAATCTTTTTTATAATGAATATTTAAAAATATCAAATCAACAGTTGCAGTGGTTCATGTGCTAGATACATTCTCTCTCTCCCTCTCTCTGCAGTCAACCATGATCAGTAAATAAAATTAAAGCCAGAATAGAAAAGTTTGTTTCTCTTCATACCTGATTCCACCTTCTGTTTAGGACATCCTCCATTTTACTTAATGTACTTCTGCAGATACTAGGGTGATGACGACAGTTTAAGAATCTAGACAGAATATAATTTGGGGGGAAGAAGGGTTTACAGCTACATGAGGGATGCTGCAAGTGTCAAACAGATTATTACGGGAGTTGGTATTGCAACTGGAACACTTTGATGGAGCAAAGTTAAGCCAATTTTTGAAAATCCCACCCTATCTGTTTAATAAGATTTTCAGTTACTTCAGTCAGCAAAATCTCCTCAGAAGTCCCCTGAGTTACTACCTCATAAGAAAAACAGTAAGAAAAATGTGTAGTTCAAATAAATGTTGTACAAAATACATGGGGGAAATGGCTAGATATAAAGATTGGCTTATACCTGACAATTATTATACCCTCAAAGATTACATGCCTGTCTCCTCCTTTCCCTTCTCTCCTCACACTGGGCTGTGGCCAAATCTTGTTGCTTGTCCCTCTAGCATTTCTAACCCTTATCCTACATCCTCACTGCCAAAACCATAGTTCAGCCCCTCTCATCCAGACCACTGAGACTGCCTCATCTCTAGCTTCCCTAATTGTGCATACTCCTTTCTTCAACCTAGCCAGCATTCAGCAGCTAAAATAATCCCCCCTTGTCCCCTTGGTCTGCCTGGGTCCCTTCCCCATCTCAAGCATTTTTACTTGCCTCCCTGTTTCTCCCCACATAAAACTTTGAGCCCTTTGTCCACACTGTCTCACAGCTCAGCCCTGCCAATCTCTTTGCTCACCCTCTGCACTCTGCCCTTCTGTCTCCTCTGCCCACTCTTTCACACTGCTACCTACACCTGGAACAACATCCCTCTTCCAGTGTGCCAAACATGCTCACTCTTCTTCTTTCAGAGGGGTAGCCATGTTCGTCTGTATCAGCAAAACCAAGTAGGAGTCCTTGTGGCACCTTAGAGACTAACAAATTTATCTGGGCATAAGCTCCCATCATTTATTTTGGGCAACTCCCATCTTTTCATGTGCTGTATATTTACACCTCCCTACTTTTTTTCACTCCATACATCTGATGAAGTGGGCTGTAGCCCACGAAAGCTTATGCCCAAATAAATTTGTTAGTCTCTAAGGTGCCACAAGGACTCCTCGTTGTTTTTACTCTTCTTCTTGAAACCTTCCTCAAAACCGACTTCGTCTTTCTTTCCAAAATTGACTCCCACCCCTTTGCTGTGTACTCATCCCCCTTTCTGTCTCCTTACCTCAGTTTTAAAATATCAGAACGTTACATGCTACAAGCCTCTCTTTATTCCATGTATTGTAACACTCATCTCTTTTCCCCTAACCCCCTCCTTTTTCTGTTATCGTCACATTTTAGGTTTGCCTAATTTAGACAAAGTTCTTTGGTGCAGTGATTTTACTTTTCTAATCTCTGTAAAGTGTCACACAAAATGATGATATTAAATAGTAACAATACCGTATTAAAAGGTGTCTTCTTCCTTGTCATCTTCACCAGAGACTAGTGCTGGCTGAATGACTCTATAAACTAACTGGAACCTGATCCACACAGAGTGATTCCTGGTCTCAGAACTGAAACAATCCTTTTTGTAATAATAAATAATATTAGGCCTGAATCCCCTCTCACTCATACAGGTTTTACTCTTTTGGTGAGTCAATCCAGCAGTATGTGACAGGAGAAGCCAACCAAAGGCCTATATTTGGTGTATATATGATTACTCTTCTGTAAAGCACCTAGTAAAGTGCTGGTGGGAATGACTTCCATTGTCTTTCAGAAGAGGGTCTCAATCAGCTTTAGAAAACATCTAAGTCTCTAAGGTGCCACAAGGACTCCTCGTTTTTTTTATATTCAGATAGATCACTCTCCATTTTGCAGATAGAGAAACTGAGTCACAGATGGGAAAATGTGTTAACCTAAGTTCACATAGGCCTGACCCAAAGAAAACTGAAGTCAGTGAAAAGACTGGAATTAAATTTAACCGTGCTTTGGATCAGGCCCTTAGTGAGCAAGTGACAAAGTCAAGAATAAAATGCAGGTCTCCTGATGCTTAGGCCCCTGTTCTAACTGCTAGACCACACTGGAGGCTGCATAATGACTTGATGGTTGAACTTGCGCTATCAGTGGAAAAGCAAAAAGGGCCAGTTGAATTAAGATAGCACAGGGGAGTGTTAACACACGTGGAAATCCCTAGCTAATTACTCCTCCAGAAGAAAAATCAATCATATGGGCAGAGGTTGAGCCATGCTCCTACAGGAATCTCATCAGATGCCAATCTCCTTCCCTCCTTTGCTTTGTGCAGTGAAAACAGGCCAACTCAATTAACACCACATGGCTGTACCCGGAATCCATGTCTGAGGTCATTCTTAATTCTCTAACAGATTTTCCTCTCTGATACCTCTCACACCCAGCTGTTTTCCCTTTGTTCCCAAATTTGGTATAATTTCTTCTGACGCAGAAACAACTCTCTCATTTCACCCATTCAGAGCTTTCTGCTCTGGAGGGTGGAGAGAGAAGTGTAGTATTCATCAGGAAATGAAAGTCAGTAAAAACCATTTTACGGCTGAACTTGAAGCAGAATCCATGTAGGTTATTTCTTATATTCGCCCTATTCAGCACTGCCTACACCTGGTGATGCCGCTTTTACTGTTCACATTTTCATGTCACCTCAAACCAACATCTGATTAAGCACAAACACACTTGGCGTTATTGCACACACCAAATTTGTGTGTGCAAAACCTCATAGCTGTGTACACAAATGGGTACTTAAATTTGCCATCACCCGATCTACATTCACTATTTCTTGTTTGCAGGCAAAAATGTGGGTTGTGACTGCACAAACAGATGTAGAATCATAGGATTGGAAGGGAGCTTCAGAGGTCATCTAGTCCAGTCCCATGTGCTTGTGGCAGGACTAAGTATTATCTAGACCAGGGGTGGGCAATAATTTTCGCAGGGGGGTCACTCCACAAATTTTGGTAAGTCGTCATGGGCCGCACATTTCTAATATATTAATGGTGGGGGGTGCAGGGTCTGGGAGGCAGTTTGGGTGTATGAGGGGGCTCTGGGCTGGGGATTGGGGTGCAGGAGGGAGTGCAGGGTCTGGGAGGTAGTTTGGGTGCAGGAGGGGGTTTTGACCTGGGGCAAAGGGTTGAGGTGTGGGAGGGGGTTCGAGGTGTAGGCTCTGACTGGGAGGCGCTTACCACGCCGCTCCCGGAAGTGGCCGGCTGCTGCTGGCATGTCTCTGCGCTTACAACACTCCTGTTAATACATCCCAGAATGACGTTTGCTTTTTTTGCAACACTGTTGACTCATTTAGCTTGTGGTCCACTATGACCCCCAGATCTCTTTCCACAGTATTCCTTCTTAGGAGGGATAGCTCAGTGGTTTGAGCATTGGCCTACTAAACCCAGGGTTGAGAGTTCAATCCTTGAGGGGGCCATTTAGGGATCTGGGGCAAAAAATTGGTCCTGCTAGTGAAGGCAGTGGACTGGACTCGATGACCTTTCAAGGTCCCTTCCAATTCTATGAGATAGGTATATCTCCATATATTATTTTAGGCAGTCATTTCCCATTTTGTATGTGTGCAACTAATTGTTCCTTCCTAAATAGGATATTTTGCATTTGTCCTTATTGAATTTCATCCTATTTACTTCAGACCATTTTTCCAGTTTGTCCAGATCATTTTGAATTTTAGTCCTATCCTCCATGTGTAGTTGTGCACATGCAAAGAGGCCACTTGTGAAAATTTTGCTAAGGAACAAGCTTTTTTCAAGCTAAACTGTGCCCATTTTTTTGAGTGATAGTAGATGGATTTTCAATATGGCAATGGGCTGATGTTTTAATGGAGGTGGTTTTGGATTGAAAACATCCAGATTTTCCCTTTGTTTGTCTTTCTAGTGCTAATTCAGCAAAGCACCTAAGCACATGCTTAACTTTATGCACATGCTTAAGTCCCTAACTTCAGTAGAATTTAAGCACAAACGTAAGTGTTTTGTTGAATCAGGACCATAATCATTTTATCAACATTATGTGTGCAAAATCAGTTGGGAGGAGTGGAACAAGCAAAATTCCACCAATTTTTTAAAAATGTCACACAGTTCTAGTTATGAAACACATCAACATATTAAAACCTTTCTTGCTTATAATAGCATTGAAAACATTTTAAAAGGGGAAACCCCACCCATAACCGCCCCTTCTACAAGTGCTCAAAGGCCACACACAAAGCGAGGAACCCTACAAGCAGGAGAGTGGGACTCTGATTTGAATCCAGGGCTAATTGTGTTTGCAGACAGCATGACCCAATTTCGTGACAGGGTTGGGGTTTGTTTTTAAAATGGAAGAAGGAAGGGACTGACTAGGCCTTAGATAGGGAGCTCTTTCTTTCATCAATCCTTTGCCTCCTTACTTCCATGTAGGGGGAGAAATAGCACTGGTTGTCCCCGTCTTTCTGTAGGATAGGGGAAGTGAGATGTAGAATAATAGACAATTCTCTCACCACTGGTCCAGTATTGGTATAGCTGCACTGGCATTAGCAATGGTGGGATGGATTCCTGGAGTTTTTATTACCATGTTGCCTAGCCTTGCTCAGAGTAAGTACCCAGTGTGGCACCAAAAATAAATAAATAAACCGATGTGATTTAGAGCTGCCTACACAGCCACGTCACAGATCAGAGGGTAATTCTCCCTCCCCTCCACATAATCTAGTGAGACTGCAACTTGATGACACATATTGTGCTCATCTCTGGGCACCTCAATGACAGAAAGATGTCAACAAACTGCAGGGAATTCCAAGACCGGGAACAAAAAATCACAAAGGGGCTGGAGATGTGAGGAAAGAATGAAAAAAATCCACCTGTCTATAGTCTGTTTAAACAACTACTAAGGGACCGTCCCTGGAATTATAACGTTGGGTGGATGATGGGGCATAAAATAAGGGGTAGAATTGGTCTTTCTAAATCTGTTAAAAAAATCTTGCCTTGATTTTGTCTCTGTCTATGCTTATTTATTTAGACACTTTCCCCAGTGAGTTGAAGAATTCTCTTTCCATTTCCCTTTGCCTTTCATACATGTCATCTCCTGCATGAAGGCCATGGTGCTGAAATAGCTTCTGTCAGATGCATCCTCATTCACCTCTGTGCCTAAAGATCTCTTCCCCTCATGCTCCCCCCATTCCCATTCGAAATCCCCACTGCTAATGATAACATCGGAGACAAGGGAGAGTGGGGCTCTCTTGGGGCTTGTCAACACAATGAGTTCCTGGCAAGCTGGGGTGTAAATCTACTGGGCACTAAACCGCTTTGCATTATTTGTCTGTGTGGACCCTGCTGACACACATTAACGGTTTGTTAATGTGCTTTGATCTAGTCCTCTTTGAAATGGCTCTGGATGAAAGCACATTAACAAACTGTTAATGCACATCAGCAGGGTCCATCTGGACAGTTAGTGCACAGCAGGCTAGTGTGGAGTGGATTCATGGCCCTGCTTGCTATGAACTAAATGTTTGTGTTGACAAGCCCTTAGTGGAAACTACTGTCCCTGCCCTTGGCTATGGGGCCTGTAGTTCAGTCATATCTAGGAGCCATTTGACCAGCTAAAAGAAGAAGGGGACCTCCATTTCTCCATCAGAAGCCCCCAAAGGAGACCCATGTGGACGTATTCAGGCAGTAAGGAGGCAAATAGAGGAGAAGAAAAAGGGAAATAGAAAGAAAGAATTAACAGGAAAACAAGAAGAGACAGGAGAAAGTCATGATTTGGACCTTAATATTTTGCAAACAATTACATTTAGCTATCTTTATAGCTGTGACAGAATCATCACATGCCAAGAGACTGGGAATAAAATCCTGACCCTGGAAAGCAATGGGAAATTTGCTGTTGACTTCAACAGGGCCAGATTTTCACCCTGTAAGACAAAGCTAATGCTCTGAACTCACAGACTTGTGTGTGTGTGTATGTGTGGGGGGAATACTCAAAGCCAGCAGGTTTATTGGTACCTTGAAACTACTGTATTCATGTAAATCACAACTTTAATATTCTACTTTTAATGCAAAAAAAGGTTTGGGGGGTTAGCAGAGTAAACAAACTGTTCATGAAAGATTCTAAAATGAGTCTCATTCCCCAAGAGGGGTAATCTTGCCATTCCGAATGCATGCTCATCATGACAGCCTGTGTAATTTACCCTTTACAACACTGCAGCTTTGCAGGTTGCAAGCACCTATTTGCAGCCATACTAGAAAGCATGACCTGACCTGACTGTTCCACACAGTCGCCACATCGTTTAAACCCATCTCACTTCCCAGACTGTTGCCCCAATAGATTTTTATAGCATCAACTTCCTGGTTAATCTAGTTGCTGCATATGTGCAGGTAAGCATGTGAGTGGCTACATTTGGAAAACATGATGAGTGCAGAGACATATCATGCCATTTCTACACAGAGTAACTCCACTGGTTTTATTAAAATCAATGGTAAGAATCTCGTTGATTTCAATGGCAGAAGAGTTAGGCCAGGGCCAAGTGATTTTGACAACTGCAACCAATCTGTTTGGGAGTTACAGAAGCTTAAAGAAACTTCATTGCAAACCACAAAACTAGTTTATTTTCTGCTCTCATTACTTAAATGGATGCATGAATCCCCCCACCCCTTTTTTAAAATTAGTGAGGCTGAAAGATTGGAGTGAATTTGCAGAGATGCGTTATACACTCCTATAAACAGAGCTTTGAAGCAGAAACAATGACACAGCCTTCGCTCTATTGACACAAACAGTCCTACCATAATGTCCTTCAATTAAAGAGCTGCTGACACTTCATGGAACACCATGACAAATATTCAATTGAGAAACAATCCTGACTACCTGTCATCTTATTTGTAATTCTGTTCTTTGTTTGCTAAGGACATTTGCAAGAAAACATGATCCTGTTAGCTGTTTAAGTTCTCACCTGCATGTCTCCCAGCTGTAGTCATAACTCTCTGTTTACGATATACGTCACAAGTAGACTATTCGGATTAGTGCTTTGTCATAATGGTTCACACATGAAAACAAATATTTTGGCAAGTTCTTACAAGAACTTGTGAATTTCATGAAGGGGCGGGGGAGGGAGGGGAATCTGCCATTGCCACCAGCAAACACAGTTTTTGTGATAAACAATGGTGGAGTTACAGCCTCAGAACAAATTTTAAATCTCCATACTTTTGAAACAAGTGAAAATTTGCTATTTTTACAGAGACATTGTACATTTTAATCAGCCATCTGATTTCCCCCCCTCCAATACTATAATATAGTAAATTTAATAAATGCTAGGAACAGAATAATTTAAAAAAAAAAAATAAAGATCCCATTTTCCTGCAAATATTCTTTATACTGTGACCAAAAAAAAAAAAAACACACAAAAAACACCAAGGCAAGAGAAATATAGATACCCTATGCTACAGAAGCAGGATTGTTTTTAGATATTTTAGAAAGTTCTCTATGTGGTGCCAGCAGTTTTTTTTTTAAAGGAGGCATTGTAGACTGTGGCATGGTTGTAGGTTAGGATAGTAGAGAAAAAAAGACATGAATTGCATGAGTCAAATATGAGGAGTAATTGAAGAGTGTAACCCTAGGGCTGGAAAACCTAATGGAATTCCTAAGTGAAATGGTTCAGTGCTATGATAAATAGAAGGTCCATTAACAGCAGCAAACAACAGGCCACAGATGCTGCAGGCAAATGTTACTAGGGGTAACTGCAGCCACTGAAGAGTAGTAAGAAAATAAGTATCCCAATTCCCCTCCTGTCAGACCATCAAGCAATCGTCATTTAGGATTAAAGGTTTAATAGGGTGGAGGATGGGGTACACAGATACCCACTTGTAGCTGCTTCTGGGATGTCTGTTGTTAAAGTCTGTGGTCCCTCTCCTGGATAAAACTGCTTACGCAGGGCAAGTGGGATGCAGGAAACGAAACAAGTGTCAGAGGGTCTGCACTGATTTCCTTCTAACACTATTCATTTGTTGAAGTTCTCTGGTTACTGATGAACTTTCTTTGCTCCATATTTATTTTTACTTCACCTTCTTTACAATGGGAACTGAAAGAAGTTTGATAAAGGGGTTGGAAGCTTGTCTGTTCATTATCGTTTCTAGAAGAGCCTGTGTATTTTGGCTGAAATTCTAACTCTGTAAATTTTAAAGTAATTTTCTGAGAATCGCTACCTCTCTCCATACACTTCCTACAACAGCACCTAGTGTTCAATGAGCATATTGTATTAGTAGATATTTTATGCATAGATAACTGTATGGTAGGGTTCTGGTGACTCGGTTGTGTCTCCCTGCCCCCTCACAGTTTATGTTACCACCAGAATCCCTCCCTGGAATCTTCTCCATCTCTAAGACAGGTTGGAGAAAAGAAGCTATCTGATTACCTGACAGGTGCTCTGAAGTACACAAGAACTGGTACGTGGTACAACCATATTTGTTGGAACTCATCAGTCACATTATCCTTATTTTACAAAAACAACAAGAGACCTCATGAAAGTGTTTACACTTCGGGGACTGACAGGCTAGAGTGACGGCTGTAGAAGGTACTGAACAATACCCAAGGTATGCAGATATCATGGGTATAACCATGCACATATTAGTGCCCACTTCTCTCTCCACGGTCCATGTATTATTCTAAGTATAATGTGCAATATATAGAAACAGAAGGCATCAGAGGTACAGGACAGAGGATTCGTGAAATCACCCGGGGTGCCCATAGGGTGTATCTGCAGCAAGTGGCTACTGATATTATTCTGATGTCTTACCTCATCTTTATCCTGCACCTGGATGAAAAGAGGAAGGGCAAAGCCCACCTGGGCCAGCTCGGGGATGCCAACACTGTACTCGGAACTATTGAACTCGGGGGCATTGTCATTTACGTCGATGACAAGGACATTGAAGGTGGTGATCACTGTAGCATTGGAGGGGGTGCGGTCATCATTCAGCTCCGTACCCTGCAAGGGAAAATATCAGTGTGGCCTTTATTTCAAAGAACAAGCATAAGAGAAATGCAGAAGATTGTGGACCATCATATAGAAATTGCATACAGGCTGTGCAGTTGACTGCTGTCATTGAGACAAAGTCAATGGCACAGTAATAACCTTCCCTTGTCTTTCACGTCATGGATGCAGCATGATTTGACCGAGGCTTTAAATGTGCATTTGTGGTACAAGTTTAGTGTTGAAAGTGATAGACTGATAACTATGGCTTTAGTCAGGCATAACGTAGTTAGGAGCTGTGCAAGTTCCCTCACCTCCGAGGTCTACCAAGGATGGGCACACTGAATTTTTACCTGCACCACCTCTACTACTCCAGTAACTATTGCTTTGATTATACTCGTTACTACTGACCTACAAATCTGCCTGTCATCTGGACTGCCACCTTTAGAGATCTGCCTTGTGGGACCAAAACTGTTGTCTCTCATTATGATACTGCACACTGTAATGACACAAACGCATACCAGCATGATGCATATAGGAGATGGTTTTCCTCCACTAGCATTAATGTCAAGATTGTTAACATCTTGCAAAATAGCCTGGCAAGACATGGGTGACACTCCTCAAAACCAGGGTTTTCCCAGGACATCTGAGGGAGATGGTGACATCAGGTTCATTCCTGGGCCTCTCCTGAACTGAGATTAGCAACAGTGAAAATCGTGCTGTGATGTGATGGAGACAAATGTCCACTAGAAAAATAGGACAAGACCAGTAAACTCATTTTACTTGTGACTTAAAATAGGTTTGGCTGCAAATTACTAGACATGAAGGGCCAGTGCACTGGCACTCTATGTCATAAGTTCCCACCAGACATCTTAACTTATACAGGGTTTTTTGGTGCGGGTAGGGGGAGGAGGAGAGAAGAGAGGTGGGTGGCTGGAGGATGAACCTTATTGTCACAGAAACGAGAGTGGTGAAGGACATTTGAAAACAGAGTTCTTCCTCTTGTATTTTGTATAAGCTAAAAAAACGGAGACAAGACCGCTTGGGGAGGAAAGAGCCCCCTGCAGCTCCATGGAGCACTGGAGGGCAGGCAGATGGGGCTGCTAAAGATCACCCTGAGGCTATGATTGTGGAGTTGGTAGAACTCAGCATTTCCATAGATTGGCATTTGGGCCTATATATATATATATATATATATCTTTCTGTGGAGTTCTACACGGTCAATATACTATTATCATCCCTTGGAATCCTGCTTCTTTCCGTTGATTCTCGGCGGGGAGGGAGCGGGGTTGATTTTTGGGTTAAAAACTAGAGAGTTTATGTGTGTTGTAGTGTGCTCTAATACACACACACACACACACACACACACAAACGCTCTAGTTTTTAACCCAAAAATCAACCCCGCTCCCTCCCCGCCGAGAATCAAGGGAAAGAAGCAGGATTCCAAGGGATGATAATAGTATATTGACCGTGTAGAACTTCACAGAAAGACCCTCACCACAGGTCAAGCAGAGTAATTACATGTCATTTTCTCTCCCTGACAAAGCGCTGCCCCTACCACAGCAAGGAGGTGAGCTGTACTCTTCCAGTGCTGGCTGCCATCCTCCCAATCAATGACCTCTCTAACATGCTGATTTTTTCCACCGGCCCAGTGGAATCCACACTTTTAAATGCGTTTCCAACCCACTGGCTGGCTTGGTATTGATTTTGATTAAAGGGCTGAAATCGGAGTTGGGGGAGCAGTTCTCTGGTGGGGCCTCATGGTATCGGAATGTTATGCTTCGATGCATTTTCATGATGAAGCCACTTTTAGCCTTTTCTTTTTAATCCTTGTACCATGCAACACAGACACACATGCAGCTGAAGGATCTGCTGGACACAAAAATACAGGTGCCCAGTGAGATGAAAAAAAAAAAAAGACCCATTTTTGTCATGGCAGCATGTCTCTGCCCTTCTAATTCTGTTGCATCTCACAGCCCCTACTAGCTCCATCAATACATTCCCCCTTCATTAATCCACAGCACACTGCTCATCCTGCTGCTCAAAGGGGTTGAGGCATGCAGTGTGTATGTGTCTAGCCTCCTCCCACCCTAAGGAGTACCACTGAGCCAGAACAGAGCTGTACATACACTGCAGAAGATAGAAACCACCATAAGAGGAGTACCCCAGAGCAGAAGTTCACAGAGCTTTGGAAGGGCTAACTGAGCTAGCAGAAGTCAGGGTGAATCACAGGAAATACAACATGTTAATTCTACATCCCACTTCCCCAATCTAGGGATAATGGTGTCTGGCCCTGATGCCAGACCGGGGGGAGAGAGGTCCTGCACTGGGAATAGCAGAGGTCTGCCCTGGTGTCAGATAGGGAAAGAGTAGTTCCAGTGTGCTTCTTCACTTGAAATAAGACAGTATTAAGCAGCGCAGAGCAGCAACACATTCACAGATGATCCTCTGGTTGAAGTGCCTTTCCTCTCCCTTCAGCTATGCTGATCCTTCCCCCCGTCTCCCCAAAAGGATATTGCTCTCAGTGTCTCACCTTCACTGTGAGAATGAATCCAGTGCTGTAGAAAGGGTTTTCACGGTCCAGTGGCCCATTCAGGGTTAAAGCTCCACTGATGTAGTCCAGTGCAAAGATGCTGTTGGTGTTACCTGGCAATGAAAACAAACAGGATGAGCACAAGCAGCCCATAATGCTAAAGACACAGAGACTATGGATTTAACACAGAGGAAAGCCTGATGAGACAAGCCTCTTCTCCCTATCCTCCATGCATGACTAGATCAGATGCAAAAAGCGATTTTAGAATTCAGAACTGTAGTCTGGTTTAAGACCCCCAGCCGGGTAACAGATTATACTAGTATGTGCAGACTTAAAGCATTATAAATGCATTTTAAAATTAAATGGCTGTAAATCAGTTCCTCCTTCACTTACCTACCCAATATTGGGCTCAGAACTGTGCTTTTCTTGCAAGAGCTGATAGCATCACAAACACTTCAGGCAGTGTAGGAATTTCAAAGAGTTTCTGCTAAAATGTAAATGTATTCATCATTTTTATCTCCACATCTACTCTGTTACTGACTTGGGATCTCAGACAGCATATACAGAATGACACTTTGCAGTTTACCTCTTAGCAAGCGTCGAAGTCTGAGCATAAAGCAAGAGCAGCCGCAGTGGGGCAGCTACTCCCATCACATGAAGGTGGGAGGGAAATGGTTGGACAGGGCTGGGGGTGAGCAGAGCCTTAGCTCCATCCCCCCCTCATGCACCAGCTGCGGAGCATAGGTGGTGCAGGGTGGGAAGTATGCTGCGCTGGTGCAGCTTGTTTCTCCCCTGAAGCAAAGGGGAAGCAGGGACCCAATTGGGACCTGGCCTGCTCCTGGAACAGGAACCCTTGACTTAGGGCTTGTGATACGGTATCTTCATGGTCTAGCCCCACATGGTTTTAGGACAGAGCTAAAGCAGCACAACGAAGAGGCAAAATCCAGTTACTGAACAGGGTTTGGTTTAGACTCCTCCTCCTTTAGCTGAAGCGCTGCATTCCCATTTCCTCCATATCACCTCGACTGAACTCTGCCATTGCCGCTGTGTCCCCTGGATGGCCGATTGCCCCTTCTCGGTGTCCCCACTTCCCTTGGGGAGTGGGCTGGACCCTCTCATTTGCTCCCATCTAGTTTGTAGATGCTCTTTGTTGCATGCCTTTGGATGCCTTTCTACAAGCTTGTAAATCTGGTATCCCCGAAGGTTACATGTGTGACTAGCCACACGTGATGCTGTCCTCAATGCCTCACTATTTTGTGCTTCATCCAGAAGAGCCTGTCCTGCTCTCATGGCAACCTGGGTCAGTTTTCTCCTTCTTTAGAAATAGACACTGGCAGAAGGTTAACACGGTATTGCTGAGTCATACAGCCTACTTACCAGCAGATATTAATAAACTGAATCTCACGGGACTGGGACTACCCTCATTATAATCTCATCTCCTTTACCTTTGTCAACTGAGACAAAGAAACCAGTTGTCACTTGGAGCCTTGGATATCTGATGCTTGCCTTGTGTGATATCCAAGAAGGAGGCTATTGAATTAATGATCAGGGGCTTGCACAGACATACACTCCTGCAAACCTCCCCCCCACACACACACACCACTTTCCCTGCACTCTCACAGTGTGTAAGAATTCCTGATCCCAAACACCAAGATAAAGGAGGAGGAGGGGGATTGTTACATTCCATCCAGCTGCAGGGGAGGGAAGAGAAAAGACACCCAACTTCTCACTACCTTTCTATGTTAAAAACTATTTGCCAATTTTCTGGAAATGCACTTCAAAAAAATTTGCCATTACAAAAGTATCCTTTCCTTAGCTCTTGACCAACTTGCTCTATTCTGATCCTGTACCTCTGCCTGCCTGACCTAGCCACTTTGATATCACTTTCATCATATTAATATTCCCTTACATTGGGTGATTAATGACCCATTTCTTGCTTCTAGTTACAGCTGTCTTCTCATCTGACTTGGTTGCAGTCTAGCTTTCAATCCTGGCAGACATTTTACCTTCCAGGAGCACCATGAGTGAAGACAAACCAGTGTCTCCTCGTTGTCCTGGATCAAGTTCTAACTCTATAATTGTATATTTCTCCTTTGTAGTGGAGGGTTTACATTTTCCCTCAGACCTCCAATTACAGAGTGCCTCATGATTCTGTCCTTGGGTCCTCTTCTCTATTCCATCTGAAATGGCCCATTGATTGCTTCAGTGACAGAGTTCACAGCTTAATGAACTGTTAAGGATCTACTTACAAATATTAAATGATGTTCAGTAGCAAATCATAAAAGGTACCAATAGTTTCCACCTTGGACTTTACCTCGATGTGGTGATCACCCAACTCTACAGTCTTTCTTTTTGAGCTTATTCTCAGACCTCTCTAACTAACATCTACTTGTCTGTCTTGATTGTCAGTTCCTGGCTACTGCATGGTTGATTAAATCCTCTTTCAGAATTGAGGGAGAGAGAAAACACCCTTGCCCCACATCACTGATCTTACTTAACCTATGACCTACTTAACCCACTGACCTCCTCTTAAGTCAAGCCAGAACTTTGTTACCTAGGCTAAAAATGTTATAACGTTAGGCAAGAAAGATGTGGGAGGAGAAAAAGTTCAGGATCATTAAATATTACAGCACACATTTCAAAACATTTCTAAATTTGTCCTTAGCACTGCTGAAATCCTTCTTCGTGCCTTAAAGTGCTTCCTATCTAGAGCTATCGAAGTAACACATCACCTTCCTTCCTAGATTTTTCTCTCTCTAATGTTTTGGGAGCCTTGGAAATCTTCAAATTTCTCCCTGCTCACCAGGATCAACCAATCATAATTAGAGATAGAAAAGGCCTACAGTATTAAGTCATCTTATCCTTGCCAGTGCCCCCCTCATCTTCACTGGATTCCTATTCATCTCCAAATCTAATCCAAAACTGTCTTCCTGATTTTCAAAGTCTTCACATACTTCATGCTACCTCTCCAATTTCATATCCACCAATTCCCTGCACTCCCTATGCTTCTCCAGTCTGGGCTTCCTCCCCTATTCCTTCTCCAACAGCGGGGTAAGGAGGTGGAGTCAGGCGGGCTCATGTTTTCACTTTGTGCTGCCATTCAACGAACTCTGTGACCTTCTTCCCCAGACACAGAGTCATTTCCTCTCTTTGAAATTTGATTGTCAGGTTTTTTCTCTTTAGTTATGTCTGACTCAAAGTCATTTTGTGATTTCACATTTGAAGAACAATGTATAAAAATATATCGTATTGTACTGAAACAAGTTTAACTCTCCTAAGATGCCAGCCATTTCCTTGGTTGCATATTGCCCTGGTAAATTATATACTGGGGCAGCCTTTGTACATTCCCCTAACATTACATGCAATAAATATATATTTTAATTAAAAAAAATTGTCCTGCCACTAACAATCTGCCAACTGGTGCTATTGCCAACTTCAACCTCATACTAATATGTTCTAGTGGAAATGGGTCAGTGGGGCTTATTCTGAATTTGGCAGGAGCATGAAGGACCTAACAAAGCCCTACAGTTTGAACACTGGACCCCTCATTCCAAGACTCACCATGAATTCGGCTCACAACCAGAATCTGAGCAAACGTAAGGTGATTTTTAAGAAGAAAGGGATCTTAAGGACCCAAATGCTCTCCAGATGTGCACATCGGAGGTTTTCCTTTAGCTCAGCCTCCCAAATATTGTTCAAACAAAAGACATGCATCTGATGTACTTTGGGGAGCCTTTTTGCTTACACAGAGTTGGTTGGCTCTAAAAACAGCCGTGGAGTAGGAAAGACATGTCTCCAAATTTGTCATTCAAAGTCTTTTCATAATTTTCTCTACAAAGCCTCTTCAATCATCAATTCATTAGTCCTCTGACCAATGGTCCTCCATGAAGTACTGCACCATAGAACAATGCAAATTCCTGCTCGGTGCTTCTCTTTGGAAACTCTCTCGTTAGCTTTACATTTTCAATTTCTTCATCTTTTTCATGGGGGGGAAAAATAGTCATCTTTGCTTTTCACTCCCCATTTGCTGTCACTCAGCCTTCCACTCTCTCCACCCTTTCTCGCTATAAAATCTCTCCTTCATCCCTTGTCCTCTCGTTATCTGTCAGTCTTTTGACCCAGTAAAAAGTCCCAGCCTGGGTTAACTGCAGTTTAGTGTGTGGCTGACTGTGCGTACTGCAACACAGGCTGATGGCTTTCAATTGGTTTGTCTGCTCCACTGCTCTAACAGCAATTACTTTCACTCCTCTTTCTCCTTTCCCTCTGTGTCTGGAAAGACAAAGAAACCATTCCAAACCACTAGGTCTCTGCATCAGCCCACTCGGAGGCATAGGGATTCCATGGATGCAACAGAGCCACACAATGTGGAGATGCTGAGGAGCATGGATGGCAGTCTGGCATGTTGCTGCTCAGATTCCAATCGCTAGCTGCTGGACATTCATCCACGGATAAGTCTCCAATGGCCTCTGAAGCAGATAATAACTATCCAATGAAATCCTATGAGTTAGCAAGGGTTTGTCTCTCTATTATATAATGTTGGCAAGTGACTCATCCATATACTGCCATATTCAGACACAGTTGCAGATCTGGTGCCAGTGTTCTTTGCATTGCTCTATGCCACTATCTCAATCTAACAATGCCTGACAAAGACATCCGGAGCCTGT
The DNA here is from genome assembly GCF_028017835.1 of Emys orbicularis. Lineage (NCBI taxonomy): Eukaryota > Metazoa > Chordata > Testudines > Emydidae > Emys > Emys orbicularis. Next base: position 43,631,509 of record NC_088689.1, on the reverse strand, counting down.
TTCATGGCGCTCTGAACTCTGATCCTGTCTGCTGCTCTCAGTGCTGCCTGCCTGTCCAAAGATCCCTGGTTCTTTTGGCCCTGCCTTGCTGCTCAGACCGGTGTTACCTGCCCGTATTATGCTACCTGCACTGTCATGTCCTTCTGACCCTGGTCTTGTCTGACTGATGCTGCTAGTGCTACTCATCCTATCCTGCCTCCCTGACCCTGTCTAATGGGTGTGCCAATACAACGAATTGCTGTTCCTCTGATGACTATATTGTTGAAGCAGCACTGTAATACCCAGACATGAGAGAGAACACAGTGGATACACAGAATCCTCTCTAGTGTATTTTAAACGGAGCAGATCTACCAAGATAATTCTGTTGCTCGGAGGCTGTAAGATGGAGCAGGCTTTTCATTCTGTGTTATTGCTATCTTAGAGTGCAGTACACAAACCCTTTGTGACCCAGACAAAGAATATCAGCACCTGAAACCGAAACTTCACCTGATACGGAATGATCATATGAATATTTGAAAGCAAAATGTTCAAAGTGGACTTCTCTTCAGGGGGAAATTGTACTGTTCAAAGCCTCTCTCCACAGCCCTCTCTGCTATATTTCTCTCAACATTTTGTGCCACAACTGTCACACAACACACTCACTTGTAAACAAAAATTCCAGTACCATTTAATGTACCAGCCAGAGAGCTAGCTTTCCTCTGCTGTATCCCTACTCCAACCAGGGAATTAAGTCATCACAAATAGGTTCAGGAATCACTAACAGGTAGCAGGTTCACTATTAATACATTTCCACTAGCTATGAGATAGTCTGTTCCAAAGCTATGAAGAACTTTTGAAAAAAGAGCTGCTATCTAATCTCTGACACATCAGTTCTGCAAGGGGTCTTCAAACCCACTCTCTGGCTTGTGCTCTCCCATGGCTGCACCTAGGAATGAATCAGGAGTGCTGGCCTAGGTCTAACTCTGGACTAAACAGGAACAGGAAGAAACAAAACCTGAGAAGGACCAAAACCCCCAGTACCATTAGCACTTTGAAATGAGCCTGACAGCCACCCAGCTGCTTTCCCTGCAAAGTGCCTGGAGAGCTCATAATAAGAAACTGCTCATTCTGCCTGTGAGCAGAGCATCTATCATAGGCAGGAGCGATTCTGGCTCAGTCAAACTGAGCTGGCAAATTTCAGGAACTGATGGGTCCTTCAGCAAAAGACTGAATGGGATTCTTATACTCCTGGTGGGCAACAGAGATCCTTACCCCTCCTGGGAAGGGCACCTCCCTTTCTTCCTCCCCTACACTGAAACACAAATGAAAACCCGCTGACCTGGAAGAGGTTGGAGTGGAGCAGAGTACAGCCCAGGAGGGCAGACTGAATGGCTCGGAGGGGAGAGCAAAGCAGTGAGAGGAAACCTAGGGGATCCAGTTGAGGTAAGAGGCAAAGAGGAATAAAAGGAGGGGTGGTCAAAGAGGTTGGAGCAAGAATTAAAACGGAGTGTAAGATTTAAAAAAAAAAATATTTTGAAAAAGTGGTGGTAAAATAGCTCAGGGTGGAAGGAAGAATCTGAAAATTGTTACAGAAAATAATATATTGAAATTTGAAAAATGTAAAATAGGCAAATAGAGACACTGAAAGTCAGGGAAGAAAAGATGCATTAAGTTATAGAAGAAAAAGGGACGTGCGTGAACAGAAGAGACAGACTTCCATAGTAAATAAAACCGTACTAAATCTCTCCATGGGTTCCATGGCAGTCTGTCTGAGGCATGACACAAGATTTCATAAGAGGGCCTTCAAAACCTAGAGTGAGCCCTGCCCACTTTTCCAAAGCCCAGACCATGTGCTAACTTTGTAACATACACATTTTAACTGGAGTGAGCTTCACAAGAACCAAGTTCAGCTCCCTGCTCTGGCACCGGCTTCCCTGTGTGATCTGGAGCAAGTCATTTATTCTCTCTGTGCATCGGTTCCCCATCTGTACAATGGGGAGCATAGTACTTCCCTACCTCACCAGGCAGATGTGAGGATAAATACATTAAAAGACTAAGAGGCCCACAAATACAATGGTAATGGGAACCATATAGTACCTTAGAGAGGCAAGGTGGGTGAGGTAATATCTTTTATTGGACCAACTTCTGTTGGTGAAAGAGACAAGCTTTCAAGCTACACAGAACTCTTATTCAGGTCTGTGTAGCTCGAAAGCTTGTCTCTCTCACCAATAGAAGTTGGTCCAATAAAAGATATTACCTCACCAACCTTGTCCCTCTAATATCCTGGGACCAACACAGCTACAACACTGCAAACACATAATACCTTAGACAGATATATGCAATCAGCACCATTGCTACTAAATTCTTCATGTATCATTTTGTTTTTCTTGGTCTATAAGAATTTTTCCAGTAGGGTATGGAGATTTAAAAAGACAAGAACAAGGATCAGGTCAATCTGGCTAAAATATAAGTCACCTTTGGGAATTGTCAGTTATAAATCCTATCCAACTCATGAGTTCCTTTCATCAGCTGGGGTGAGGAAAAGTGAGATGAAGAGAAAAGAGCAGGAAGGAAGCCAGATCAGGAGCAGCAGGGCTATATCACAATAGCAAAATTTCAGGTCTCTTCTAGTCTCATTGTGAAGAATGGGTCTTGGTGTAGATGCCATTTTGGAGAAACAATGATATAAAGTGGGATTTTGTAGGTAAGGACCATGATTCTTAATACCTTCTGCTGACTCTCTCAGTTTAAAGACGCTATTTAAAAATACTGGGCTGACTCCAGAAAAAGGAGAAAGATATTGAAGTCTCCTCCCTGCCTCCTTTGCTATTGGTAGCTCATTACTTTTCAAATTATGCACACAGAGAAAGATTTGGCTACTCTCCATCTTTAATTAAGAACTGCCTCTGAGCCAGCACTGTCCAACCCTCTATGCCTAGGTGAACGCTCCAACAGTCCCCCTGTGAAGGGACGTTTGTGGCTGAGAGATGCATTGTCAGAATGGTGGAGACTTGCCGAGCCACTGAACTTGGAGTGAATGACTTTCATGAGATGTGAAAGGGGAACCCATCACACTCCTTGTGCTGGATAATTTATTAATCAAAATGTGCTCCGTCAGGGCTCCTCTGCACTGAAATAGATGCTGTTGGATGTGGTTCATAGAGTCGGCAACAGACACAGTTATCATTATATAAATAGTCCATCAGCTGCTTTGACCACCTCACTGCTTTTCACCTTGAGTTTTTGCCCCCATGCAATATGGAGACAAGTGCTTCAGGGCAGCTTCTCTTCTGTCTTCATCAACACATCCATAACCTATCAGTAAGAGCATTCCTTGGTCTCTGCCCCCACTCAGTTTTGAAGGGAACAATACATTTCCGAAGGGAAGAGGATTACATTGTGTTCTTTATTTCATAAACTACACCCTCAAGAACAGAGATTACAAATTCATCATCTCCAGTTCTAGAAAAAAGCATGTGTTCTCCTTGATCTAGAATCAGATTACTGCTTGTTTCTAGAAACACTGATTCCTGCCATGGCACTCAACTCTAGATTGGGAATTCTGTAGAAACCCCCCAGACACACACACTCTTCTAGAACCAGCAATTTTGGTACCTTGTCTGAGGGAGAGTTAATTCACCTGTTCTAAACACAACAGATCCATAATTTCTAATCTTGTGGTTTCTAAAAAGAATAACCCTTCCTTGCAACAAGCACAGGTAAAATGTACCTTGTACAGAGTCACAGGTACACACAAGGACCAATTCTACCATCTGATATACGGACACAATTCCCATTAAAGTTAATAGGAGCTGCAGTCATGTATTGGAGAGAAGAAGTCCATAGATTCTAAAGATATTGGATTTCTGAGCTAATCATAGTTGAGGCGATGATTTTGGCATGGAAATTTTTAACAAATTTCACAGCAGAGGTGTGGAAGAAAAAAACCTATAAGTCACAGAAAGGTCACCAAATAATGTAGTTTTCAGTACCTCAACATATACAAGAGTAGAGTGGGGGTGCTGAAAGGTGAGTCCACGGGTGCCTAGCACACAAGGGCACAATACCACTCAGGTTTGGCCCTGCCATCACTCCATAGATGGAGACAAAGGACCAAGCCGGAGAGGCACTGTGACCCCAGTCACAAGGGTGCAATTCCACTCCTAATCAAATGCATTTCCCCAGCCATTTCCAAAGCAGGGGGAGCCCAATTTCATGGACTTTATCCACATTCACGATTTCCATGACCACCATAACCTCTGTGACAAAATTGTAGTCCCAACCCTAGTTTATCATTGTAAGGTGCTGGCTGTTCCCCAGCCCACAAAGGACCTAGCGACAAACCCAGGGTCTCTTTCCAGTCAGAGTTTTATTTTCCAAATGTAGGAAAAACACAAACACAAACTCCTTCTTAAGCTACAAAGGATTTTCCCCTTTGCCTCTCTCTGTCCTTCCTGCTTCAGGGCCTGGTGTAGGTTCTTCCTTGTCTTTTTCACTAAACACCACATCCCAGGGCTTTATCCCTGGAGGCCCTTTTTCCTCAGCGGGTTCCCACGGTCTTGCCTCCCAGGGAACTCTCACTAGGAAGCTCCTGTTGCTCTGCCCTCCTTATTGACAGCCTTGCTCTTTATAGTCCCATGTGCTTTCACGCTCTCTTAACTGGCTAAACTGAGAGCACCTGTTCTTGCACAGGAGCTACTTCATTTAAACAGGCCAGCCACCCGGTGCCAATCATATTCAAGGATTCTGAATCCCAAACCACAATATTCTTTTACAAGCACACATTAGAATTCAGCTGTGGTCTAGAACTGAAGGTAAATAACCAGCACGGCTTTGGACCCTGGACCTGCTTTGCAATCTTGGGTATCACATTTACACGCTTTCATGCAAAATCTAGACTGCTGGCATCCAGAGTGGATGAAGAAATCTTGAGACTGTTACATTAATTATGTCGTCTCAGGAGATTTTTTTTGCCTTTCCCTAAAGCAAAGTCACTTTTGCTTTATCTGGAGATAGGTTTTTGAAATTTGTGGACAACTCTATATGGAGGTATCCACTCTTCCTCCCCAACACGGGTACACATAACAGCATGATAAGTATAGTACAACCCCTCAAAGGTGGTACTTCAGGGAGAGATGACAACATAGCAGTCATGGATTGACTACGGTTGTGACATCATTGTTTTGAAACAACACCTTAATGGGTGGCATTTCATTAGAGGCATCGTTCAATATGGTAGGCTTACATATCCAAATATGCACCTAAAAGATTTTAAGAATCAAGACCAATAGGTCTTTCTCCTCCTCTATCCTCCATGATTCCATGAACTGAAGGCAATGAAAACCTATTGCCGGAAAGCTGTACTCATTTGCTCAGTCCAGAAGCCTGAAAGTTCCCTGAGAAATTATCATCATGAATGAACTTGCAGAACTCGTGTACAAATAAAATATTACCTTTTACAATGGGCTGTTTGTGTCCTCTGCCGGTGGCAGTCACCATGATGTGTGTGACGCTAATATAAGGGATTATGAAAGAGTACACCAGTGTGGTATAAGAAAGTATTAACCAGTTCAAACTTGTTTCAACCACATTTTAACAGTAAGAAAAAATTTAATGAGAAATATTCACACCACTTCGTAGTGATACAACACAAGATTCCATTCAGTTCTGTTCTATTTCCCTCTCAGTACAACACAATTTTCTCTCATTCCCAAAGGATGACATAACTCATAAATGTTCATTTCACCCTTTTATTTAGCCTCCTGTTTAACTTGCAGAGGGCTTCATCCAAGTAAACAGGGAGCAGAAGGCAAATATAGTCCCAAAGAGAGCATGTTCCTTGTACATTTGGACTTTCATGCATTTATAGCTTGACTGGAGTTTATAGCATGAATTTTCACAACCCCGCATACAAAAGAAACACACACATTAAACTGCGGGGGGGGATTTTTATGCAGATTGTTTCTGCACTGGACTTCTGAGGTTCACAAAATATCCCTCATTCCCCACCTCTGGCAGCAAACATACTCATACAGGGACTTATGGATGGGTTTCACTTCCGCATACCCAACAGCTGCTTCCTGCTGACATCAGAAGCCATACAGGGGGCCATTTGACTCAACATAACCCCCAGATGGCATTTCTACCTTTGTCATTGCTTCTTTGGATACATTTTTAACATAAATAAATCCACTTCCTTGCTATCTTTCTGGAAACTCTTCCAGTCAAGGCCTGAGTAAAAACATAAGAACTCTTCTATTTTTCCTAGTCCCCTGAAACATATACAGACATTGCAATCCCACTATGATTCAGTCTTCAATATTTTAAATGTTTCTTCTGCATGTGTGTTGTTTTTAAATAAAAATAACAAAAAAGCCAGAATCCAACATCCCAACTCTCTACTGAGGGATCTGACTTTTAAAATGTCAGATGGAATGATGATTATTTCTATTTGGGTCACTGTGTAATTATTTGCATCTTGCCCACCTAGTACAATATAACTTCACACAGTTTAGACTCAAAATTCTTTAGGGAAGGGGGGGGAAAAAAAACATTTTAACGTAGCTCTCTGCCTTGACTACTGAAAAAGTGCAGTCTCTCTCCAATCCAGATGGTGTGCACACACTCCTCTTTTTTGTCACTCAGTGTGTCTCCTTTTCTAAGTTCTTCAATTCCTGGTAGAGTAGTTCTGATATATTCAATAAAAAAGTGTGAGGTACTGCCTGGTATTATTTCCCATTAAACTTGCAATCAACTGGCCCTATGCCAACACCAAACCCCTTTCTAGATGCAGACTTCAGCCCCACTTCTCCCTCCAAAAAAGCCTGCCAGCCCCTTTCACACTCTTTTCAGTCATTTCCCAAACTCATGCTGACTTATAGTTTTAATTACTGAAGCCCATTTGCTGGGGAAGCACTTTGAAATGAAAGCAGCTATTATAAAAGCCGTATTTACTATGATTGTTCCTGGATTGACAGCAGGCCAAAGAAAGATGCCAAAGTAACAACACAGCCTGTTGGTTCACAGCACCAGAGAAACACCCAAGCCACCTAGTAAACTAGGGCCAGAGCATCAGCCGCCACCTCACCCTCACACTCAGTCACATTACCTTGCTTTGGCAGTGTGGAAAAACAGCCTTCAATCAATAATTTGGTGTATTTCTTCATATCAGCAGGTCTTCCTACAAAAAGGTTCTGCTCTGATCACACAAATCACATAGGAAGTCCTTCCCTGGCAGGTATAATTTGAGAAGACTTTAACACACTGGTAATTTGGAGTGATTTGAATATGGGGAAAAAGCCAGCACAATTTAGGCCAACCAACAATGGATATATTAAACTGATCGGTCTTATTTCCAGGACATGCTGTCCCTTCTAAAGTCCAGTTTAGGGACTCGGGGGGGGGGGGCAGATTTTTAAAGGTATTGAGACACCTAAAGATGCAGATGGGTGCCTAGTGGGATTTACCAAGGGAAGGCTAAACAACCTCCTAATTTGGGGATGAGAGATATTATTTGGCTAAATGACTGACTTAAAAACCTGCACAACAACTGGAAAATACGGGGGCTTCAGTTCTATTTGCCTTTGGAGAAAGGTGCTGCATGAGCTACTGCATGATTTTAAAACTATTATTCTTCAATAGTACAAGAAGCAGGGGAAGCACTACTTTCAAGCAATATCCACACTGTTTCTGTATCAAGGGCTTCTATTTAGTTGGACAAACACAGCATCATATTTTTTAATTCACACTTCCCTTGGAGTACAACAGCGTTAATTAAAAGGGGGGGGGGGATGTTTTCCCCCCCAAAAATTTAGCAAGTTTCATAAAAATCAACTTTAAAAACAATGTTCTAAAGGTTTCACAAAATCTCTAAGCCCTACCAGCTCCCTGCAGCCCTGGGCCTCGTTCTTCTACTGTCTTCTACAAAGGCTCTTCAAGTACAGAGAAAGGCATATTGATTGTCCTTGTGTAATCTCCCTGCTGTCCATCCATCACTGAACCTGAAATTTGTCAATCACATGGAGATTGACACTTTGACATCATTGGTAGCCGCTGCTTTTCCAGAGCCTATGAATCCTTCTGTCTGATTTAACTCTTTGGTGTCCACCCTTACGGTACAAGTCGGTCCTATGTATGTGCATCCAGAGTCCTGCATCTCTATACGATATTAAGATAAAAGTTTTGTGCAGATTTTTTTATTTTAAGATCAACTTGAAAACAAAGTGAAAGGGTTTTTTTCTAGGGAGGAGCAAAAGGGGTGGATTAATTAGGAACAGGCAGGGTTGGACTTACTTTCACCTGTGGAGACCTGGGTTCAAAAGTCAAGCCTTGAGTAACCTGTGAAAATGGGCTTGATTTGGGTAATTGGAATCAAGCCCACCTTACAGGCTTTGACTCTTTAAAACCAAGTCTCAACTGGGCAGGTTCAATCTTTTTGGTTCCCAACATATCCTTCCTTTGCTCCTAAGGCCACCTCCCTCTGACATCACATCACAGGCCTGGATTTCCTCCATTCCACATAACAATCATCAGAGAGATGGGGCACAGTGGTCTTTATTCTCCTGCAACTCCTTCCACTCTCTGATGGGGGGAGACAGTTGGCTACTCTTTTGAGACCTGTAGGGAGACTACCAAACAGGGACACCATTCCAAGCTGTTTTCTGAGTGTGTGGTAGGTGTCTTCCCAATAGGCCAGCAGAGATTGACACAGTCCCAATTCCCATTACAGCTTCCCCACCTCCACCTCCACCCATCTCTTCTATAATTTCCTAGCAATCACAGAAGGGTGTCAGATCCAGCCATTTAGAGGAGGAGGGGTCAGGAACACTTACAACCCCCCAGTCCAGAAGACCTCATGAAGTCCTGGAGCAGTTATGCGATATCCCAGATGATCTCAGGAGAAGAGGAAATGTATAAAGAGATGGTAAATGGGATGATGGGAGGGAGGAACCGAAGCATGTAGAGAAGAGAGGGAAATATTCTTGTGAGATTTCCGCCAGTTTGGTTCTGATGCTCCAATCCAGATCCTGAATGGGGCTATGTCTCAGGGGGGAACCCAAATCCTGAATATTAACCTTTCGCAGGGAGTGTCTAGATCCAAACATTGTCACCTGGACCCATCCCTGATTTTAGCAAGCCGGGGGGCTGACTAGCTGAATGGCAGATGTTGGAGGTTTGAGAACTGGTTTACTGCATTTTCCTAGTCACAATGAACATTGGTAGTCTGGGTTCTGCATATTTATTTCAGACCTCTCTGTCAAGGGTGATTCCCCACTCTGGCACTTCAAGTGCAGAAGCTGGGGGCCCGCAAAGATTCTAAAAATTAATACTAGCCACTCCAGGCTTATATTAAACTCCCAAGGTTACAGCTTCTCTCTGACCTTGGATGGGTAGATGCTGCCACCACCCAAATGCAAAAAAACCCCTTTTGAGAACCCAGAAATGCGCACTTGGGAATTCCTTCCTTGAGGGTACCCTCAAGCCCTTTCACCCCCCTCCCCCCTCCGGGGAAGAGCTGAAAAAGAAAAACAAAGGAAATCAGCTGTTGCCACCAACATATGCAATAATTGTGCAATAGCATATGCACAAAACTCTTAGGGACACAAAAATTCAATCCTGTTCTTGAAAAGGGTAAATTCAAGAAAATACATCTGGAACTTAGGCTATTTGCTAGATCAAAAAAAAAAAAACCTCTTACAAAAATTAAGCATCAAGATAGCTCTCTTGCGGTTCATCTTAAGGGTTACAAGCAAAAGAAAAGCACCTGGGGTTAGCACCGAGGAATCCACAAGCCAATAAGAAATAAAAGAATTAACCCTAATCGCGTCTTCCTAGACCTTCCCTGACTTATTACATATCGGGGTTTCAGATAAGCAACCTCTAGGTATGATCTCATGGTTCCTCCGTACCTGGCTTAAAGCTTCCTACATCATAGTTCAGCCTGGTTCCTGCTTTGCGTCTCCTATCTCCCAAGAGCAACAACAGACAGACAAAGGGAAAGTTTCCCCCCCAATTTTAAAAAGTTCTAGCCCTCCCACTGGCTCTTTTGGTCAGGTGCCCACTCCCTTCTTTTTACCTATGGGCTTTTTAACCCTTTACAGGTAAAGCAAGTAGATAACAGCAACTAAGAGGGATTTTACAGCTAACTGGCTGGCTGGATGTCCATAAAAGGAAGCTACCCCCCTCCTTTCATTTATCACCCCCTCCATTTTAGAACACAAGCAAAGTTATTCAAAGGGAAAAAGGAGGTTATTATTTTAGCTTAATAATGTTACAAAGGAGGATGGAAACATACCATGTCACCACAGACCATAGACTGGATCCTCCCCTCAACTGCTCTACCAGCACAAAGCTCCCTAAAGCCCGCTTAACCAGTCAAAGGAGGATCTGCCCTGTGTAAAAGGATTCTCAGGTAGCACTGAGCTGCCATACTGGCTTCTGTGCTACCCTTCCCCCTACAGCCAGTACAGGGGATGTGGCTGGGGGAAAGAGCGCCTTGACCAACTCATCCCTGCACCCCAGGAATCCCAGATTGCTGTAACAACTACTTGGGGTCCCTGGCAACCAGTGTAAGTTAGCAGCCTGTAGACAGCTCTCTCACCTGTGATGGGGGACTGGCCCAGCACAGAACAGCCCCAACACGAGGGGAGCAACCACATCCTCCTCAGTTGCTCCAAGTCACAACTCAGGATGCAGGCCCATAAATGAAACATCAAAACCTGAATGATTTGTTTAATGCCACTTGAAAGGGGGAAACATGATTGAGTTTTGCATACACCAAACCACAACTGTCCAAGTCCTTCTCCACTGGATATGGATTAGTCCCCAGTGCTGTAGATTTTTCACTTTACCTGATTTCACAAAATGCTAGTGGTACTTTTATCAGATACACCATTTAGACATTACCCCCATAATCACTGGAAGTTATTCTATACAGGTGAAGGAATAGGCTTTCCTCATTCTAATTTATGGTGTTCAAGCATACACATGCTTGTGCCTCTGCACTTTTGCATTTACCATCCCACAAGCTTTTAGGGTAGCAGAATGGAACCAATTTTGTAGTTCTCACCCCTTGTAAATACACATGGCATCACACGGCAGGCCAGGAGATGTGGGGAAAGACCCAATTTGAAACAGATGCCCATTGATGCGTAAGTCACTGGATTTGGGTTTTACATATGGGGGGTGAGGGGTGGCATTAAGTTTGCCTATCATGGCTTGAGTACCATCAAAGTTCCTTTGGTGTCTAGTTAATTATGAAAATCCTGCTGTTAAAATGCCATTAAAATCACCATATCTTAGGTGGATTCAGTAGCTGCTAGTATGAAAACGTGCTGCTCTCCAATGACCTGATCCTGCAAAATACTAAGCAACCTCCATTCCCACTGACTTCAAGAGTAGTTAAAGGTACTCCATATCTAACAAGGGGTGCTCGGCACCATACAATTGGTTCCTAAGTAAGGAACTGGTAGGTGAGGTTCTGTTCTGAAATGCAGCTCCTCTTTCCCTCAGAGGAGAGACAATAGTTAAAATGGCACAATGGGATTCTGAGAGTTGTAAATGCATCAGCTAATGTCCAGCCAGCTTTAGTTTCTCTCTTTCTAGAGGCTAGTGAGGCCCTGAACACCCAAACACTAGTTTTGCTGCCTTCCCATTACCTGGTGCACCCTGGATGGTTCCAGGAAATCAATCACCCTTAGCCCAGAGAGCTCCCCTAAATGAAAAGTCTTATCTAGAACATGTCATGTTATATAACAAGTCATTTGCTTTGCCTGGAAAATGAAAGATGATGAGGCAGAGTCCTCGGGACAGAGGCTATCTCCATAAATCTGCCACAAAAGGAGTCATGGATTACTTTGCTGAATTAATGATCTGTCCTTCAAACGGAGCCCTGACCTCAACTGCTGAGCATCACCAACCTGCCAAGGCAGCTAGTGAACTTCGATAAGGGAGAGATTCTGTACAGCAGTGTGAGAAGGCTGGTTGCAGTCTGATTTTTGGATGGCATTCAGTGTTAACTGGCATGTACCCACACAACCATCATTATTTTCACTACTGCTCCCTACTAGAAGCTCTCTCCCGTTCTTTCAGGCTCAGATGTTATTTATTTTCTCTTGGTTTTAGTATTGTTGACCCGGTTTGTGAGGAATCAAGAAAGGTTTTGACTCTGAGTTTGTGTGTGTTAATTGCTTGTTAGGAGAGAAATGAGTGGACTTAGATCAAGGCCAGTTTTTTCCTAATTGAATTCCACTTACAGTATGCACAGGGATCCGTATTACCCTGAACAATGTTGGATATAACCAAAATCATCAGCAAAGCTTACACTGCACAGGTCTAGCCCCACATGCAGAATTCCAAGAAAAACAGCCTGCAGCCAGTCTCCTTGCCCCTCTCCAACATTTTTTTCATTATATTGATTCTACGGCCATGACCTCTCTATGAAAACATGCAGAAAAATTCCCATCATTGCTAACCATGGTTCTGCTCCACTGATGGAAGCCCTAGTGTAGACAAGCCTCTGGTGGCTTCTGATATTGCTATCTCCATACCGGTTAAGTGTAGAGTTTAGAGAAAGTTTTAAAATTTGGATTTTTCAATGAAATTATTCATTAAAATTTGAATGTCAAAAAAATTGTCAAAATAGTTATTTTCATTGAGAGAAGCATATTAATTGACTCAGGAAAAACAAATTTAAAAAAGGATTTCTCCATTGAGGGAAGAAATCTTTAAACTAGTATGTAGCCAAGCCAGCCAGCTAGCTGGAAACAGTGGACTCCTCAGCTATGCCAACCAAGAAAAAAGGCGTACGGATGAGAACATTGGATTCTGTATGATTTCAGACTTCAATATCTTTGTAACCAAACAGTATATGATTACACCTTAAGACTTATTTTATATGGTTAATCTTGTAGTTTTATTGTTTTCCTGTCATGAGAATCTTGTGCTTGTAGATAGCTGCATAAATAAGAGCGTCTGCAGTATATCCTGAAGAACAATCTAATGCACATCTAACAGAGGTGGGGGGCTGAAATGGACAATGTCAACTTACGATTCAGAATTTTTTTTTTTAAATGTCCTTCCCAGTGATATTAACACCATAACTTATTAAAACGGAAAGAATGATAAACATCCAGTTTACTTGTTGCTGTACTTTCACAGTGTGGACAATAAAAACAGAGATAGTGTTGCCTAGACACTAGCACTAGCAAACTCAGGAGACCTGGGTTCTATTCCCAGCTCTGCCACTAGTCTTTTGGTTGACCTGGGACAGGTCACTTCCCATCCCTGTGCCTTGGTTTCTCCATCTGTCAAGTGGAGATAGTGAGGTTTATCTTCTTTTGTAAAGCACCTTGAGATCTACTGATGAGATGTGCTGTATAAGAGCTAGCTAGCAATTATTATTATTCATTTTCACTTTTGCTTACAGTCACTTGCTAATTCAATTAACTTCCTGATACCCATATGTTATACAGCTTTGCAAAATTGTCATGAAAATTTACCTGCCTAGGCACAAAATCTACTCATTGACTTTTACTATAATGATTAAGGATAATGACGAATTAATGATGTTTTATTTGACTGCCAGAAAACTATTCGCCTTGTGTGAGTAGAATTTTGCAAGGATGCATTAACAGAATGTTTCAATGTTTGGAATATAAAACATGAGAAGGTAACGTATTCCTTCAAAAAAAAAAAAAAAAAAAAAAAACTATTGGCATGGAAATTTTAAAGAGACTTGATTCAAAAGAAGTCAGAGTCATTTCTGTTCATGCTTATTTTTATAAAATTTAAATGTTGAGCCTAAATTGACCTGCCAGCATGAGTTTAATGAATCATGAATTTAAAGTACCTTTCTCTTAAGTGGAACAGACAGAGGGCTAGTCATCTACAACTGTGATTTTGTAACTGGCTAGAGGAAGCATCCTCTTAACAAGTTACAAGTAACTGTTCAGGCTGTGGCCACATCATAGCTTTTCTGCCATTAAAACTAAACTTGTGCACCCAGCCATACCATACACTTCCTGACTATGTTTGTATTGGTAACTATCCCCTAATGTGTCAGCAGGAAATAGAGTGCCCCAAAGACATGAACATAGGGCAGTACCAGCAACACATGGGGCAATGCACTCTGCGGTGTCACAATCTGGCCAATCCCATTCCATAGGCACTGTTAGGAGGTCCACAAATAGAGCATGCTGTGCTGGTAATAGATTCCCGTGAGCTTAGCCTTGGTCTCTGGCATGGATGAAACACTGTTAGCAGATGAGGTTACTAACCAAGCTTCAGTCATGATGTTGTTTGTGAACACAAACCACGTCAGTAATTGGTTACAACTCAGTTAAAAGCAGAAGCAGGGAATCTAGAGGTTTTATCCCAGAATACAGTTTTCAGGAAATCTTTGGTTTAAGGCAAAGGCAGTGAGGGACTCAGAGTGAGGGAGCAACATTCCTTTATCCCATCTCAGGACACCGATTACTGGGAGTCTTCGTTGCTTTGTGTTTCAACATGGTACACCTGATTCTGCTCTTGCGCTGGGGTAAATGAGGAGCAAAATTAAAGATATGCCATTTGAAACCGGCGTAAATGAGATTAGAATTAGGCCCAATATGCTTCAACTTGTTCTCTGGCATACATTAGACAATCCATTCGCCTGGTGCTCCATACATACCTTTAAATTCAAATCCTTCTCTTTTACTGGGCACTTAATCTGTCCATGAATGTGCTGCTCCTCAGACCTCAGCAACACTACCATACTGGAAAGTGCTGAGGTTATCAGGAGGGATGACAGATGGACAGTTTCAAAAATATTTTTAAATTCCTGTGTTTTCGACTTTCCCAAAAAATGCAAAACAGTTTAATCGCTTGTGGCTTTGATGTGTTCTTAATGATTGTCTCCTATAGTAGCTCCCCCCCCACCCAGATCCATGGGCAGTCATTAAGTTATTGGCATATTCAAGCAAATCCAAGTGTCTTTGTGTCTGACTGTGACTGTCAATTCACAACACACACACACACACACACAAGCATTTTTGGTTTATTCCCACTATATCTTGACTGGGTAATGGTTGGACCAGCACAGACAAGACCGTTACACTAGCCAGGTGACAGAACACATTCCCAAAACAGGTTAATGGCTACTTTGTAAGAAAGGAATAAAACAAAAGTATAAACATAGCATGTGTAAAGCTGAAATTTGGGGATTGTTTGCTTGCTTTTAAAAAACAGCCATGGGGTTTTAATAGAGTAGAGAGCCTGATGTGAACATGAGCAAACTTAGCTGACCTGTAAAATGCATGCATGCTCATTTGGTTTGCAGATTTGGGCCAGCAGACAGAAAAATATTTCAAATCTAGGCACAGTCTGTTTTGTATAGCAGTTGACAAGCTAAAGGAAAATACCTAAAAGTGAAGTGAAATGAAAAATCACATTTCTTCAAAGCTAAAATTTAGGCTTCCCAGATGGGTCTGTAATATTGTTCTTAGTTCCCTTTCACACTGATACTGACACCTCAGTGGTTCAGGAGCCAAATTAGCAATCAACACTACCCAAAAGAGCCACAGTAGTGTGAATTTATTGTCCCATTTACTATAGTACTATAGATTCATATTTAAACAGTATGACAGGGGAAATATTTAGTTTATATATATATTATTCTCACAGCAAAATGACTAAGTATTATTTTATCAACTGCAATTGGTTAATAACATAGTAAAAGCATCCTGATTGGTTAATAACTTAGATTGGTTAATAATTAAATCACACAGTGTTTTAATATCATATGGTATTGTTTTTAAAAGGATCGTCCACTTGAGGGGAAGGAAGGGGATAAGCTATTAAGAATTCTTCTGTGACATAAAAATCAATCAAAATTCAAAGTAAAGAATGGATGTGTGAGAAAACCAGGCCACAACAAAGAGCTTGAGATCGCTTCGGAACCTCTCAGAGCAGAGGGAACAGGCCAAGTGGGGTTCATGGCTAAAATCTTGTCAGTGTCCAGCCTTTTGGCAAGAAGAGTGACCTCCAGGCTGACAGCAATTACAGAATACTCCCCAAAAGTCAGAGGGATGAGAAAGGCCATGTTCACACCACAAATTTCCCTCAACCCTAAACATTTTTCAAGGCCAATCCATAGCTGTGCTTCAGGGAACTTGATTTTAGAAGCACAAGGCAACCTGTGTGGAAAGAGAGAAATGTTGGAAATTCTGCTCACGCATGATGTAGCTGAGCATAACAGGTTGCCGAAAGCAATGAAAACATGCAGTATCATGTAAGGGCTGAGTCTACACTAGATTTATTGGGTAGTTTCCCACTGTTCCATTATTACCAGTGCGACTCTGAATGTAGGCAGTAGCACTAATGTAGGCAGGGCATTGGGGATATTACTACCGCATAGTCTAATGCTCCTTAGAGCAGGCCTACAGATCAAATGGGTAAAAATGCTTGTGATCATCGGTGCTTTGTTTACACTTGTGTTCCCAGCATTGCCAACCCTAGGGGGAGATTTCCCCTAAAAGTCTAGTGCATAAAAGGCCGAGGAGGAACCTGCCCCTCTCCCCAACATCTCCGGGCATCACGCTGGCCACATAGGAACGAATGAAAGGGATAGGAGCAGCAAAGCTGTCAATTAGGAACACAGGCAAAAGCTACAATTTTGCAAGTGGGAAAACCAAGTGTCATTATTAATGGGAATACACATTTATCCCAAGACAAACTCAACAGCCAAGCCAGCGGAGAAATTTAAAGGTGATAGCTATATACTGAGCAGCACTCAGAAAATGACGTTCCAGAGGATTAGCCTACAGAATGGATCTTGGGAGAGGAGTAATTGAATAACAGAGCCTTTCACTTCTAGGTCATGGGTTTGAATGCAGCACAGGTCAGCAGTTGCAGAAAGTCTTTGCCATCTGAAGGTTGCTTGATGGCCTCTGTGAAATGATTTTGTGGTCCCAGTCTAGTTCCCAGTGAATCAGTGTCTACATCACAAAAAACCCACCACTGCAATTTGCTCTGATTGATATCCCTGTGTGACAGGTCAGCATCAATCGGTCAGTTAATACATACTGTATGTATATCAGAAAAAAATGTTAGAAGGGAATTATACAAATGTATAATCCCAGTATCTTTAAAGGTAGATTGAGCTGGATTCAGACTAAAACTTCCAGCCAGGGACAACGGACATGAAAGCCAGGATCAAGCCACCCTGACCCTTCAGGCTGATTGAGGTGCAGGCAATATCAAAGACATATTTGAAACACTAGGCTTTGAGAAAGAAAACTCTGAAGTAACTCCAGAGTGAGATGTGGAGGGGAGGGTGGGAATTTTGAGCAGACACAGGGTACAATAGTCATTGCATGGAGGACACAGATTGTTACACTTCACCAAAGAGGAGACACCTGCTCAAACACTCCATTGCTGAAATGCTGCTGTAACCTAGTCCTGCATACTTGATATGCCACTGGATTCTGTCCAAACCACCATTATTAAAAGGCATCACAAAGTATGAAGGGCTGGGATCCCAGAGAACAAGAGAGAGGAAGGGCGACATGGGACACCTGAAATGCAAGGCCATGTCCCTCAAATAGAGGCCTGCAAAAGGGGTCATTGTCAAGCTGAAGAGAAAGGATGTATGTATGGGAAACAGAAGATAATGCTTATTTCCTTGTAACTACCTGCATGGTATCTATCTAGAGGAGCTGTTGCAGGTATCTTATCTCTATGTATCTTAGCCTTGAGCTAGTGGAATCCATGCAGAAAGGAGAATTGCATTCCGGTTTTTTCTGAAGTCAGATTCTATCTTTATTAATCAAGTTTTACTATAACTCAAGTGGTTTTAGATTGCTTGGGAATTTCACACAGATCACTTCAAAGAAGCAATTAAAGGGCATAGATTAAGCAAACCTCTCCCACAAGGAGTTGTTTTCTGGCCCATTGTCCCAATGAAGCATGGGAAATGCCTACTGACCAAGGAGAAGAAGAACTGAGGGCATAATATGATGGCAGCCCCAGGAGAAAGAAGAATATGTATGGGGGAGTGAATTACTCCCTCACCCTTTGAGGTGGCACATACAGGTAGGGTTAAGAGAGACTGGAGGTGGGAAGTGAAAGCCAGCTCTTACACTATTAATCCAGCTTCTTTCACCAGTACTAAATTCATTGAAAAAATAGCAAGTAGCCATACCAGCTTGTGCTGTGATCCTACTAAATCTCACAAGTTAAGCAAAGTCATGCCGGGCCAGGCCAATACTTTGATGGGAGATGACTAGGGAACATTTAGGTGTTGCAGAAAATGGTCTCAGTAATTCAGCAGGTAATACATCACACTATTTCCATAACTATATCAATAAAATGACAACTGTATCAATAACAAAATGCTTATGCCTAACCATCTGCAGACATCCCCTTTGGTGCAGTATGAAATGGAACTATTCCTTAGTGATGACCATACTTAAACTTTTGTTTTACTCCATCACTTGTAAGTTATGCAGTGATCCTTAACTCATGAAAATAACCATGTACCACACTGTCCACCATTACATATATTCTCTCTCTAAAAGCAACACTATCATGGCCAAATGCCTAAGGGCTCTCCTAATCCCCTTGCAGACCTGCTACTTTATATAAGGTGAACTGCATACAGCCTTGAGCCAGTGGAATACATCCAGAACGGTGAACTGCATTCTCATATGAGCTAGACGCATCCAAAGGTGCACAAAGCAAGCAGCGCAGAGTCGGTGCTGAGGACATGGAAATGCATATAGCAGTCATGCTGCATGTACCTTGCATGTTACTAAACTCTGAAAGGTCACAATATAAAACATTGTCAAAAAGTAGGCAAAATAACTATTTCCACTCAAGAGAATTGAGACGTCACTAACAATGGATTGTGACGTCACTGAAGGCAAAAGAGACTCATCAGAAAACAGAGAGATTTCAGTTATTCCGGTAGGTTTTGGTAATTAGCCATGTTTGATATTAAAGAACTGACTACAGACCAATAACATCACAATTAAGTGGTTAGTTTAATAAAAATAGTTTTTCAAGTTTGGACAGAGTAGGTGAAAGCTCTTTAAAAGGCCAATTCTCCCTCACCTCCAACATACGCCAACCATGGGCTCATGATACGGTCTCCACATGACTTACCTGAGACAATGGTGTATCCAATACCCCTGGGCCGTCCTTTGTCCTGGTCAATTGCCGTTATCATACGCACAGTTGTACCCTAGGAAGGAAAGGAAGATGTCAACGTTCCAGGCCTTGTAGACTTCCATTGTATCATTTTCCTGTGCTTTATTGTACTGCAGGATGTGTAAGACTTATCTCACATGCACTCAGGGGATGAGAAGAACAGAGTGTATCACAGAACTTCATGACAAAGCAAGTATAACAGTTGAACTACATTGCTAATGTAATTTTTTTTTATAATGTTCTAAGTATTTGTGAGAATCAGGAGCTTCCTGCATACAGCGCCACTAAAGCAGCTTATTTCTGTCCTGCAACACCCTTTGCTATTCAAGTCCCGTGCCCCCCACAAAACTCTGCCAAGATACCTTGGTCTTGACCTGTAATACCCAAGGCAGAACTAGATCTGTAACACACAAGGTCGTCTGAGCAGACTGAGACGAATCATGTGGTAGTTTTGTGAAGTGAGCAAATGTCCACCAGGGACTATGATGACACCAACAAACTCATTTCACTGTCACTTGCCACCTACCTATAGTAGATGAATTTGAAGCTAGGTCACCAAGGTGAATGTTGCAATTAATGCTTGAGCTGAAAGGGTCACTTAACATTGAGAGCTAAAACAGAGAAATCTCAGCAGAGGGTAAAGGAAGCTGTAGCACATTTAAGGCAAAAAGACAGACTATAACAGATACACGGACTGGAGTTTTTAGTTTATAAGGAAACCTATACACTATTTAATTTTAGAAAAAGGACTTCCATTGAGCAATAATTTCCTCAACTTGGGACATCAGGACTCATATCCCACAAAGCAATCGTTTTCCCACCATACATCTCAACAATGGTCGATACACGGATTCTACCTGCCCATTTGATATTCAGCTCTGATTTCTTTTGGTTTTTGTCTTCAGTGTTCTTTGAATGAGGCTTTCTTGGCAACCAGAGATACTGATCAGGGCTGGCCAGCTACCTGATTGACTGGAAGAACTACAAAGGTTTGTTACATTTTAATCGAAAGCTATAGACAGAATGAGGGTCAGAACAAAGCTCAGAACAGGAGTCTGTCTATGGATGGTTGCCTCTGTCAGACAGCCACTTACACAAGCTCCTTCAGGAAAGTCACATGACGAGCAGTCCCGTGAAAAGCCAAAAGCATGGACAAGCCCAAGAGCCCTAAGTAAACAGTAAATGGACAAAGACTGACCAAGGATTAGTTTTAGTTTTTGAACCAGAAATGTTATTCATGTAGGTGAACTCACTATCTGGCTTCTCTAGCTTTGGCTTCACTTATGAGGCTGCGGTGAGTCCATGCATGGACACATCGTGCACGCACAACATAGTAATTAATGTAGTGTGCACACATTTATGATTTTAAACTGCTCTGTTTTCATTGGTTTATTGAGAGCGGGAAAAGAGGCATTTATTTCACCCTGAGAGAAAATGTCAACAGTGGCATTTGCATGTCTAATGAGGAAGCGCGACACGCTAGCATTGGCTGCATTCCACCAATGTCACAATTCATCAGCTGAAGGCCGAAAGTTGGAGCCCTAGAGTTTCCACCATTTATTTAACCAACCTTACTGTTTGGTTTTTTCTTTACAACTACAGCTTTTTTTATGAACTGCACTGAATTTAAAAAATCGTGCCACTGTGCATGCATGACAATGTGTGCATGTAAGTGTGCATGCAGTGCATATATGTGCATATTTGGGTCCCTATTGGTATAATGATGTACCCCGGTGTGGGGTGGCTAGGTGTATGCATACTTGCTCCTGTGTATGTGCTTGCATATATGTGTCTGTGCATGCCTGCCTAAGCATGTGCAAATATTTAAGCATGCAAAGATGCAATACCTGTCAGTGTCTGTGTGTGTGCACAAATCATACAAAGTACACAAGTCAAATAGAGGGGAACCTCATTGACAGTGCAGGAGATGGAAGTGATCCCATGACATCAAAATAATCTCATTTAGAAATTAAAAACAGCCTTGAGCTACCTTGGAGAAACCACCGAGAGAGCTTCTCCCACAGAAATTCAGACTTTCAGTCCCCCACTTTCAGAGCAGCAATCTTTCTGACTCCATGAAGCACAGAGGGACTAAGCGGAGAATAAATGGAACTGACTATAATAAAAGGGAAGTTCTTTGGGCCGTGTATATTTCTCTCCTCAACCTTCCATGGCATTTCAATAAACTCCAAGTAAATCTGCACTTTTATTTGATAGCATTAAGCATAACCCCCAGGTCACTGACCTTTGAGCAGCACTCAGCCGCTGGGATCCAGCAGCCACTAGAGAGCCTTTAAATCGCCAGGAGTAATTGTGATTTCCAACTCTGCAAGTACAACTAAAGATGGTATTTACAAGCAGCAGGGAAAGGGGAAACTGAGGCAGATGGGAGCTGAGAGCTGGGATTTAGAGAGGAGAGGGAAGAAAGCAGAAAAGAGGAAGGGAGAGAGAAAGAGAGCAAGACTTAAATGCACACAATTCAGTGCTCACTTCCTAAAGATGGTACACTTCAATTCACTATTCCCACCGGAGAGGAGCCTCCAGTTGCTCAATGGCAAACTAAAGTGTTTCTCCATTCCAAAGACACTGGATGCAGCGCTGGCCTATCTGACAGTTCACTCATCGCCTGTCAAAAGAGAAGGAGCAGCTCAGAATGATAAGTGTCAGAAGCTGTGCCATACATTTCAAAGGGAAAGCAACAGCTGGGGGAGGGGGGCTAGTGATGGCACAGGAATAGTAATGGCCCTGTTTATTTTGGTGCAGGTTTATCCTACGAAAATCCACCATCTGTGGGTGCCAAGTGGGATGATCGTAGCCAGAGGCAGAAGCTAAGAGTACTGATGCTGCTGTCAGGGTTTATGGATTTTCTTTTTAGAAAAACCCACCTGCAAGAGCCATGGGGTAACCCACAAGATAGATGGTATTTCACCATCTGGTCATGAGGATTAAAGGACTGGCAACACTGGAAACTAGGGCTTTGGCTGGCTCTGGAGGGTCTGACACAGGTTTTCATGGAGTTGTTTTTGCAACTGTGGGTCAACCCTCTCTACTTCTCCCCACTCCAGTTTACAAGCCCCTCCCTGTGCCCTGCTGAAAAGGATTCACACTTTATCCATGGCAGTGAAACACACAGTACAGTGGATATGATGCCTCACCTCCACTGCTCAGACATCCGTTTCCCGAAAGCACAGAAGAGACAGCAATTGCCACCTGCTACACTTCCCTTTATGGCCTATCAGACTGTGACTATCTTTCGTGCAGTCCTGTTTATATGATGCTCCAACATCAATATGACGAGTGGAATGAAACTCCCAGGAGTTTGTAGGTCTCCCACTAATAACCTGATCCAAAACCCATCAAAGTCATGAAAGTCTTTCCACTGAATTCAAAGTATCAGGTCCTAAATGTCCATCTTCAATTAATTGCTTTGTGTGAAATGAAACATGACAATATAGTCATGACCTGCCCTCACAGCTGAGCACCTGGGTAACAGCCTCAAATGCAGAGCACTTATCCACTATCCCAGAGCAAATTGTGATCTGCAGAAAAGCACTTCTAGAGCCAAGTAGCAGAGGGTTGGAAGGGAGCTGGATCTATGTGGCCCTAAAAAAGGCCTCTCTCTACACCCTATATTTTCTTTAGGCATCCTCATGTACCAGGCTTTTATTACATATTCTGATGTCCTGAAAAAGCCAAGAAATCCCTCCCCCCCAAAATTTGCCCTAATCCGTCCCATGTTTAGTTGGCGAATTTCAGGAATGATAGACATATCTGAAATCATGATAGCTAATTTCTGACGCTCCAATAGAAACTTGGCACCAACTTGGAGCAGGTTCTGTTTACACCTATGTTCTGCTGTGTCTCAGTGTAGACGTAAGGGGAGCAGAAATGCAAATTGATGCAATTTCTCCATTTACTGCAAAGATCAAATGGGAAATAAAAAAATACTTCTGGAGCCCCATCCAGAAACATCCTCAGTATGTTAATAAATATAAAGGCAATCCATGGTAGCTGTACAGAGTGAAAGTGAAAGTCCTGACAGCTCCAACCTTGTTAGGTGCTCCCTCATATGAAGAAACTAAGGCCAGGTCTACACTACCGCGGTAGTTCGACAGCTGGCAATCGAAGTTCCGGGTTCGATTTATCGCGTCTGGTCTGGACGCGATAAATCGATCCCGGAAGCGCTCGCCGTCGACTGCGGTACTCCAGCTCGGCGAGAGGAGTACCGCGGAGTCGACGGGGAGCCTGCCTGCCGCGTGTGGACCGCGTCTGAACCGCAGTAAGTTCGAACTAAGGTATGTCGACTTCAGCTACGTTATTCACGTAGCTGAAGTTGCGTACCTTAGTTCGAATTTGGGGGTTAGTGTAGACCTGGCCTAAGTAATTGGTAAGTTTCCTCCTCGATTACTCTGTCTCTCTCAACTCCTCTTGGATTGGCAGCTAGTTTCTTCCCTGGCTCTTCTTACAAGACACCCTAACTTTGTCTGTTGGATCATCACAAGATGAAAGCCTATTGTCCAGGAAACTCCAATACCAGGCAGGCAGTTACCTCCATCTCTAAACCAGAGGTAACTCTGCCACTGTCACCTGGGAGAAGTCCATGTTATTATATACTATATACTAGTGAGGTTCCCAAGCTGAATCAGGAAGTTCATGTCTACTGGTGGTAATCATCCATGTATCTGTCAGGTAAACTGGTGGCTGCAGCTACTCCTAAAAGCTCCCAATATTCTTACAGGGATTAACAACTCATCTGACTGTCAAGGAGGGGTGAGGCCATAACGTAAGGCCCCAAAGTAGAGGGTGTAAAATGGGAAGCAGAGTGCTGGAATACAGAATAACCCACTCCCACATGGATGGAAGGAGAAGATTTAAAAAGCAATAATCTGAAACAGCCCCATGCTTAAAAACCAGAAAAAGGAGAATTTTACATTAGCCAAATAAAGTTTGAGGGGTTTGGGGGAGGGTAAATAAATCCTTTTTTAATAAAACCCTGAGCTTTTAATAAAGTGTTCACACGGATGGGCTGGAAATAGTCTAAGAAGGAATTAACGGAGAGCTATCGATACTCTGGAGCCAAGATGGTACTGCTTCTGCATTATTTCTTTAACTTACTGATTGGGGGGTGGAGGGTCGGGAGTTTGGAGGTGACAAAGAATTAAAAGTATTTTAATTCTATTTTAAGGCGGATAAATGCCATGCTACAATAAGGAACACGTTATTCACTCACCTTGGAAAACCCAGTCAGGGACTAAAAATTACTGGGTCTCAGCATCTCTCACTGTTACACAGTTTCCTGTCTGGTATGCCAGTGTGGAATGCATTCGGGTGTGCCTCAGCTTACCTCTTGCTGGGTGGATTGTTCCCATGTCCCCTCTGGAAAAGAAGCTGATGGTTTCTTGATTTAAAGTTCTTGGACAAGAGTGAGCTGTGGTCTGAATACAAAACTAGGAGCCTGGAAGTCCTGGGTTATTGGACAGTGAGTCCTCTTTATGACTGGGGGTAAATCCATTTACCTATCTGTAAAATGGCCACATACTTACCAAATGATACAGGTTGTGAGGATTAACATCTGCAAAGCATTTTGAAGAAGAAAAGAACTCTATATCACACATGCTGAGCATTACTGTAACTGTATGTATTCTGTTTTGGTTTGTCCAGGAGCCAGGGGAAATTTGTACTGTCCCCTTTGAGAATACACAGTGCATCAAGAAAGAATATGCAAAGCCTAATGAGAAGACAAATGCTCTCCCCATCTTTGCCTGCTAATGAATTCTAAGTGGAGGTGAGGGGAGGAGGAAATTTCTTTCTTCACAGTCTGAATAAGTATATGCAAAATGCTTTTGAATTCTAGTACAGTATCCCGAGCTCAGAAAAATAAGAACCACAGCAGCACTCTTCTCCTCTCTTCCTTCTTTTGTCACAGGATTAAGGATTTGAAAGGTGACCCTTAACCCCGTGTCAAGGCAGGAGGAGCCAGTGGGAGGGGGAGTGGATGCACTTCAGAAAGCTGCCATGGCAGAATCTGAGGCAAAAAAAATCCTATTTCTCACTCTTTATTTCCAGTCAATTCTAGTCAAAGGGCTGATAGGGATCTGTTTTCAGTAATTTGCTGCAGTTTATCCACTCCTTTCACCTTCTATCGGCTCTTCACCGACAGGCTGGCTGACATGCTGTTGCTTGAGTGAGGAAATTAAAATTTGATGCAGTAATCCCAAATAAGAAGATTTTATTAGGTAACATATACACTTTAGATTAGTTACTCTTGCCTGATACGTAGATAGAGAAACACAGTTATGCTGTGCACCATAGATAAACAGAGAGAGACAGACAGAGCCAGAGAGGCTGGGGAAACTATCAGGAACCTTGTCCAAACCTTGTATGCACCCTTATGTCTACAATAGCAGAAACAGCTTGTGTATATATTAGCCCAATGTGCCTGAAGAAGGATGCATATATCAGGTCAGAGTGCACGGTACACAGACCACAGTGTCCGGGTCAAGTTGAAGCCCATTTTGTGGCAGAAGTGAAATAAGCCCAGATGTCTCATCAAAATCCCTAGTGGACTTCTTTTTTCACATAACAAAACCACCACACAATTTGACCGTTTTTATTCGGCACATCCACAACTGAATACCCAGGGTGTTATAGGTCAGGATGGAGGTGCATTTGGGAGGCTTTCACAGTCCATGTACGCATCATAATAGGTTCTAGAGCAGTGGTTCTCACCTATTTACCACTGTGGGCCGCATCCAATACTACCTGTATTATCCTGAGGATGTCACATGGGCCACAGCTGTGTGCTGGTTGGGCCGTAGGTTGAGAACCACTGTTCTAGACACTATATTGGTGCCTGATTTCATGAGGTTCAAAAGTGACTAAGTAGAAGTAAAGAAGTAAGAAAGCTTATGCTCAAATAAATTTGTTAGTCTCTAAGGTGCCACAAGTACTCCTGTTCTTTTTAAGTAGAAGTAAGTGGCAAGCTACTGTACTGGTACTTTAAAAAAAAATCACTTCACTGTTAATCATGATCACTATTCTTGTAAGAGAAAATTCTAGTGGAACCTCTTACTACAGTTTTTCATGATTATATCAGAATTCACTTCACACTAGTCTCCTGTTCACATATGCATTGAGACTATTAGGTCACAAAATCTCCAAACCAGACCTACGGGCAGACAGCTTGGAGATCTGAAAGGAAAAGAAAAATAGTCACAGGTGGTGTAGATAACAACAGCACCAGGCTGGTGCTTTGATGAGCCATTTCTTGTCTTGCAAAAGTGGCATAGCCAAACTTCAGCATGTGCACAGAGATTTGTGTTCTTATGCTCTTTACAGACTTCAGAAGTTGTTCCCTGAAGGGAAAATACACCTGTCTTTACATTCCATCATTCAATCAAATACAGATCCTCTCTGAACTCCCATCTATTGCACACACCCATGTAATGGAGAAAGTGAAGGGGAAATCACTCAATACAAGCTGTACACTCACATATTTTCTATGGAGGATGAGGACATTTTGATGGATCAGAATTGTGTTTCCCCCAGTTTTACACTTGAATTCTATTTTATGCTTTTTCAGATGCAATAGAAGAACAAGAGAAATTAAATCTATAAACAAGCTGGAAATCTGATAGATTGTGGCTTAGTAGTTGTGGGTTGATTTCATATTTTACCTTAGACATGGATTTTATGGTTATTTTATCCAGGCTGAGTACTATACTTTCAGAAAGTAATTGATATGTATGTTAGTGTAAGTAACAACATGAAGGGACCATTTAGCTTCAGTCTTACTATACTGTCATTTAATTTAAGAGAGAGAGTCCTTTAATGGATACAAGGTCACTCTGTGAAGATGATCCAGTCTATAATCTTTGATGATAGTGGGGATTTTCATTTCATATCATTCTTTTTTTTGCTAACAACACTCTAAATAGGAACTTTTCTTCTTCACTGTGTATACTGTCTAGTGCTGGGAAAATGCTTAATATAAACAGGACAGGATTTCATGTGAGTGTAATTCATGTAGCCATTTGTATCTATCAACTGCATCTCCCCTCTTGAATCACTTCTCAGTCTTTTGGCTCAGATCAAATGTAATAGAGCCCTGGGCACGTGGGACCCCCATAACGAGCGGGTGCTGAGAGTGTGCGGAGTAGGTTGGCACTACGCCCGGCTCATGAGACAGTTCATGGTGTCCGACACCATCAGGTGGTCCAGAGACATCTACACGGAGCACATCACGGGACACCATCAGTACTAGGACGAGTAAACGAGACCGCCGGTCAGGGAAATGACCCACTTCCTTCCCTGACGAACCAAGGGACGCACCCTGCCTATGTACCTATTCGCTACACCAATACTGACTTGGACTCTAAATACATTCAATGGGTGGCGTACCCGAGATCACTTCTTCATTGATGCTTTAAAAACTCCCGCACCCCAATCTGGGTCTATGCTGGTTATGTGCTATGTATGTATCTTGTGCACCTTGTAACTGATACTTGTAATCTCTCATAACTCAAGCCTGACCCCAGATGTACAGTACCTTCCTTCTTAACTTTTGTAAACTTGATTTTAAACATTAGCTTTAATAAAAAAAATTCTATCAGTCAAATATCTAAAACATCTTCTATTAGGGAAAACTATATCCTACCCTTGCCCAGGAAGACAATCAATAATTTAATAGAGCTTTGCCATCACTAACATCTATGATCCTAGTAGTAGTATTCTGGCACATCACCCCGTCATATATTACGTATGTGTTCCTGCTTTTGATGTGTATATTCAATATTATTTACTGATTTCCTATATGCTGCCATTTATTGTTTGTGTGTGTAGGGGGGTTGGTTCTACCGTATACAAACAAGGACATTTTGGCTTTGAATTAATTGTAATTTCCTATTTTCTTTTTGGGGGGAGGGGGCTTGGGGGAGGCCATTTTGAAGAGGCTATTCCACTGTGTGATTTGTGCACGTAGGTCTCAGCCCCACTGATTTTGCAATGGTTTATTATTTAGAGTTGCCACCATATGTCCTAGTATTTCTAGGATTGTCCTATTTTCAAAGGAGTGATTTGAATCTCACAAGCACTGCTTATAAGATCCTCACAACATGGACTACATTCACCCAAACATGTACATTGCATTGCTATGTGCTGACATGACATCATAATGTCATCACATCTGCGTTTGTCCAATCAAACACACGCCTAAAAGATTTTCCACCTTCATATATTCATAAATCCCAAGGCCAGAACAGACCATTGCAATCAGTTAGTCTGACCTCCGATATAACACAGACAATAGACCTTCCCCAAAATAATTCCTACAGCAGATATTTTAGAAAAACATCCAATCTTGATTTAAAAATTGTCAGTGATGGAGAATCCACCACAACCTTAGGCAAATTGTTCCAACAGTTAATTACCCACACTGTTAAAAATTTACACCTTATTTCCAGTCTGATTTATAACTTTTTCTCTGTGCTTTTTCTGATGGCATTAGACAATCAGGGAATGCTAAAAATGTGTCAATCCTACATTTCCTGCCCAGTGTGCAGGACTACAAGGCCCATCCATACAGACTTTGAAATGTTCTAGTCAGTATGTAGTATTTTGGAAATTCCTCAGTATGAGCATACAATGAATGCAGAAGAAATTACTTGGCAGTAGGGGAGGATTGAGAACATATGTAGATGAATGTAGAGCTATGAAAGCGTGGCACATGTGACCCAAGCCTGAGTTAAGGAGAGTGGAGCCTGGCACTGGATGAACCTTCTCCAACATCACCAATCCACCTTAACGTCGATTTGCAGCCACTGCTCCTATGCCAGTAATGAGCCCTTATACAGCTTGGACATTACACTCCAATCCTGCACTACATTTATTCTAGTCCTTGGTCGTTCTCGAGCATGTTTATGTTAAATTGTGTAGCTGGATGAGATGAATGCATTAAACTGTGCCCCAATCAGGCATTTGAATGCAGGATTCCAGAAGTGGTATGTGAGTGCGTGGAAGTCTAGAGCATGATGATTTTAGGACAGAATGTCATTTTCCAAGTGTAGAGAACACATGCTCTATCGGTAAAATCTTAAAAGTTATTTTGGAATGTAAGTACCATTGACTCTCAATGGTATTTAGGGTACAGAGGTTTTTGAAAATGTTACCATATGTCAAGCTACCCTTCCCCAGAATGAGCAGATACCTTGCTACTGTCATAACACCTTTACCAAACCTCAGACCAAGGACTATCTGCCATTTCCCCTATTTTGTTCTGCAGAACAAAAACTATGCTATGGTGTTTGCATTTGAACATCACGAAGCTGCAATGAAGATAGTGTTCCTTCTCAACCCAGATTCAACACCCGAAAATTGGGACAGAAGAACCAAAGAAACCATCCTGAGAGGAGGAAACCACAGTACTTGACAGGAGAGGATTATCCACCCCCAGCATTATGATGTCTAGTGTTCTTTATCCCCTTAACCATACCTCCCTTCCCTTCTCACTGCAAGAAAAAGAGGCCCTTACCGGAGGTGAGTTCTCATAGATGTTTGTGCTGTAAGGCAGGTTGATGAAGACTGGATCCATGTCTTGCACATCTGTGATGGTGATTGCCAGATTAGCCAAAGTGGACAGGGGCTTGCTTTTATCTTGGTCCTTGAAACCCGGAGAGGAAAAAATCATTTATGACAGGAAGAGAAATACCCAGAACAATAGTTCATCCCACACAATGGTCAAGTCTCTCAGATTTGCACTTACAGAATTCCTGCTATCTCACCCACCATCGGGTTGGGATCTATAAATACTCCAGGAAATCGCTTTTTCTTAAAACTATGTTGTGAAGTTACTGTCTGAAGTACGTATCTCTGAGCTGGAAAATAATATGTTTTTCTCCCCAAGATTTGCCCTTAACAATTTAGTAGACATCATGTATTTTTCACTGTGTTTTGACTCTGCTTTTTGTTTAACAAATATTTCAATCCATAGTTTGTTTTCTTACATTGAAATGTCTTAGTTTTAACTAAGGCTATATATTTTGTTAACTGCTGCTGCAGCGCCAGCCGGTGACTAACAAGGGCTCATAACATGGTCATTTATGTGGGCTCCATAAATAGCAACCATTGATTTTAATTTCTTCAATTGGAATAATGGGTTAAAAATAAATACAAAACATTTAGCCGTAGGACAACATACTCTCATGATATTAAAATCACTTGCAAGTAGGTTACATTTTTAGTTTAAAGAAGTCAAAAGTCACCCACTTCTATTATATTTATAAATGAGTTGGGCAAGATTAGTACAACTGCAGCTGTCTTTCTATGTAAGGCAAATTGCTTCCTGTGTTGTAGTGAGGTGAGTGCTTGGAACAAGTATGCAGGAGGTCCTGTTATGAAAGCCTTTTAAAGCAACAGCCTTGGAACATTTCAAGCCAGGGGTCCGGAGGGTGATTGGGCTATTGTATGCTTTTCACTGCTGGAAGTCTGGGTTCAAACATGGCTTAGCTTGCAAGAGAAATAACCTCAATGGTCTCAAGATAGTGAAGTAGGCACCCTTACTACTGAGTCCTCTTACTGCCAACCAGGACTGCCGCAGTATGCACTCTTATTACAGCCGCAGTGCCTGAAATGCCACTAATGTGAACTTCCTAACTACAGGTTTCAGAGTAGCAGCCGTGTTAGTCTGTATCCACAAATTTAAATTTAACAGAGGGTCCTGTGGCACCTTTAAGACTAACAGAAGTATTGGGAGCATAAGCTTTCGTGGGTAAGAACCTCACTTCTTCAGATGCAAGTAATGGAAATCTCCAGAGGCAGGTATAAATCAGTGTGGAGATAACGAGGTTAGTTCAATCAGGGAGGGTGAGGTGCTCTGCTAGCAGTTGAGGTGTGAACACCAAGGGAGGAGAAACTGCTTCTGTAGTTGGATAGCCATTCACAGTCTTTGTTTAATCCTGATCTGATGGTGTCAAATTTGCAAATGAACTGGAGCTCAGCAGTTTCTCTTTGGAGTCTGGTCCTGAAGTTTTTTTGCTGTAAGATGGCTACCTTAACATCTGCTATTGTGTGGCCAGGGAGGTTAAAGTGTTCTCCTACAGGTTTTTGTATATTGCCATTCCTGATATCTGACTTGTGTCCATTTATCCTCTTGCGTAGTGACGGTCCAGTTTGGCCAATGTAATAGCAGAGGGGCATTGCTGGCACATGATGGCATATATAACATTGGTGGACGTGCAGGTGAATGAGCCGGTGATTTAAATTTGTTAGTCTCTAAGGTGCTATAAGTACTCCTGTTCTTTTTCCTAACTACAGTGGTCTTGTGAGCAATAGTTGGAACGACATCCATTTGAACTTCCTCACAGCACTGCCCTGTATCAGGTGAGGTCTGCCGTAGTGGGAGCTCTCTTGCACCAGTCCCTCCACCATGGGAGACCCAATGCCATGCTAGCTCACGTAGCCCTTTGCCAGATAAAGTACTAACGCTGTGTTACATATTCTACCAAAGAGAATCAGCATGGATGACATATGAAGGGAGATAAATAAGTCTCTTGATACCAACCATCAGGCACAGTGGTGAAAGGCAAACATTAGAGGTTACTGCACACTTCCACAAATGGTTTTGAACAGCAGCTAGGACTGATTGCCAGGAGATTAATGTTAATTTAAACTGCATTCAACAACACAGCTTGCACATTACCCTCAATACACAGGCCTCGGTGTTTACGGCCTTGCTGGATGCTTGTTTCTGACTCACTCTTTTGCTACGCTGGCATTATCACTACTGGGCTTGAGGATTTTATTTTCTTCAGATAAAAACTTCAACGTTTTTGGTTTTGGTTTTAAGTCTGGTGAAGTTGGACTGATAATATGGCCTGGTGGCCTGCACAGTGCAGGCCGGCATCACACAGGCTTCTGCATCTGAACAGGCTCTGCCTGTGCAACCTCAGTTCTGTCAAATAGAAGCCCAGACCCCCACTTCAGTGCTCCTGTCTATCCCAAACCTTGACCTACACACAGCTCTGCCTGTACAGCTCAAACCTAATCTACAGCATTGTTGAACTGCAGTTCTGGACCTCTCCTGAGCACACACAGACAATTCTGCTATAGCACATGTGGTTTTGTAATATGACAAATAGGCACTCAAATTGAGGAGGAGATCACTAAACTCACTTCACTTGTGTCTAGATATGGAATGCGTGGGCAGTGGCACCCTGTCCAGGGCTGGCTCCAGGCACCAGCTTGGCAAGCAGGTGCTTGGGGCGGCCACTCCGGAGGGGGCGGCACGTCCAGCTATTCGGCGGCAATTCGGCGGACGGTCCCTCACTCCCGCTCGGAGCGAAAGACCTCCCGCTGAATTGCCGCCGCAGATCGCGACTTTTTTTTTTTTGGCTGCTTGGGGCGGCAAAAACCCTTGAGCCGGCCCTGACCCTGTCCTTCAGGAGTTGGAAAGCCAAGTCATTAATGAACAGAGTTGTAGGAGGTCACAATGTAATCATAGCATGGCTTTGACATTGAGTTGCAATGTTTACTTCATGGCATTGTATCCTCATGACTTGCAGCATCACTGATTGACACATCCCAAGGCAGAGATCACGAGCCAGAATCAGGATGCCTAACTGTAATTATTTACTGTCTCTGCAACTCCATTCCACTCTCTGCCCTCCTGTCAGCCATGGGTACCTGTGGGGAGAACCCAAGCAGCTCAATCTTCCATACATGCTAACAGTCCCAGTTTAGCTGAAATGGTCCCGGGTATTGTCCTGGGGAACTGGTCAATGTCTCTTCAGCCCCTTCCCCTCCAAGAAAACTAGCTCCTGCACATAACTCTCCAGCAGCTGGGGGGGAGAGGGGGCTGATGGCTCTCAGACACCCAGCTTATTAGATGAATTGCTCTTGGCAAAAAAACCTCTCTGCCCCACATAGCTGCAAACTACCCTGCTTCTCCTTCCTAGGGCCTCTTCCTATGCTTGCTGCCTTCACTCCGGGGCTCAAATGTCTTCTCCTTTGGGACAGGGTACCCACAGCCCTGCTTTCTCAGATAGTGCTGTAGTCCTCACTAACATCCCTAGCTCTCCCTCATCAGGGTCATGTTCTGCTCCAGGAAGCCTCCCCCTCCACTCATCTCCAGACTGTAGGCTTCCTGCACTGAGCTCCACACAGTCTCTTTACCTGAGTATTATAGTCATCTGACTAAAACACCTGGTCCCCATTCCCAGCTGCACCACTGATCCTCTCATGGAACACCTTTCTTTAAAGGGTCATGCTGGTCCTTTGTTGGCTGGTCTGGGCCCAACTGCCCTTAAAGGGTATGTCTACACTACAGTTAAAAAACCATGGCTGGCTCATGCCAGCTGACTCGGGCAAATGGGCTGTTTAATTGCGGTGTAGACATTCGGGCTCAGGCTGGAGCCCAAGCTCTGGGACCCTCCCTCCTTGCAGGGTCCCAGAGCCCGGGCTCCAGCCCACACCTGAACATTCGCACCGCAATTAAACAGCCACTTGGCCCGAGTCCCACAGCATTGGCCAACCATGAGCATCTAACTGCACTGTAGACATACCCAAAGGGGACAGACCATCTTGATACAGGGTTTCCTGGATTAAGGGAGTTATCTAAATGCAGGCAAAAGATTCTGAAAGGCACAATTTGGAGATTCAAGTCCCCACACGAGTTGGAAGCCACTAGTCAATTTGTAAAATAATGAATTTATAAGCATAAAATATTTGAAAGAAATGTATGCTTTTAGTGTCATGTACACACTTAAAATATTGGAGGCACTTGGCAGTCAATCCCATGCCTATGTGGCCACCTAAAATATTCTACAATAGAATTTTACTGTTGCAATCCACAGGAAACTAGGATTCCAAAGGGAAAGTAGAATGAGGGGAGATAAAACAAGGCAATAATAGATTCTTTCCACTGCAGCTGAAGAGTCTTAAATGCCAAGCAAAAGAATTAAATGAAGCAGATGGCCTGACTCACCGTTGCATTGACCTGGAGCTGGTAGGCCTGAGTGATTTCATAATCCAGCCCTCGTATTACCGACACAATGCCGCGGCCACTGTCAATGGCAAAGAAGCTGGATGGAGGCTGAAAGGAGTAAAGCACACTGCCTCCTGCCCCCTGGTCTGGGTCTGTGGCATTCACTATGAAAATTGGAGTTCCCACTGGTGTGTTCTGGAAATAAAGAAGTAAATACAATAAACAAGCTCTCTGTGTTTTTAGGATGCTTATATGGTATACAGTTGCTTACTTTTATTACAGCATTGCCATAGTTGTAATAGTTCAAATATAGTTATAATAATAATTATACAGTTGTGGTCGAGAAGACAATTTCATTCTAAACACCTATTTTCAGACACTTACGACTTTCCAGAAAAATCACTCTTTTAGCTGAAACTTCTCTTGTTTGTTCTCAGACCCACATTTATTTCAACATTAAATCACTCCCTTTTTCACCTCCGGCATTTTAAAAAAAGCAAAAATAATTGCATTAAATGTAACACTATGGTTGGAATTTTACATGAAATTCAGAGTTATAGTTCCCACAGCAACTGAAACCTGGCCAGATTACATATGTATTAAAGTCTAAATTTTTATAAATGAATAACTAATCTGCATATACACAGCTAAGCATACAAAATCAGCAACTACAAATACAGTTTGGCATTTCCTATTGTTAATTAGCGGTAGGAGCACAATTATCCATTTTGGGCAGAACTACTGCATTTTGTACACATGCAACTTAGATACATATTCTTGGAAGTGGATCTTTAAAGGCAGAAAAGTTATACAATATGCAGCAATCAAAAATGCTATATATGTGCAAGAGGGCTAATTTAAAGCTACTTTGAGACCACAGCATCCACGTGAGGTAGACACGTATACTTATACAGCATTCCTAACTGTGTTAAGAAATGAACAATGGGCAGGATTAACATTGCTCTAACACTTGAAAGGGGACAGCAAAGGTCATAACATAAACAGGCTTATTAGTGGCTGATTATACCCAGCTTGGATAATACAAATCACTTCTTCAAAACCCTTCTAAAGGCTCCCTGTTTTACTGGTTACCTCACTTACATGAAATCATTCCTCCTCCATCCAAATGGAGGTACTGCGAAGTACAAATGACTGCAGATTCCGGGGTTTAATTCTGAACCCGAGTTGATACCGGTCCTTTGTTCAGGTGCAGACTTGCCGGAGCTTTGTAACAAACCTACCCATTGTCACGTTCCATGTCAAATCTCCTCCTCCAGCCACGGTTTATGTTCACAAACCACCCAATGAATCAGAGCCAAGTTTGCAGCGACCCTGGTCAGAGTCATATGTTTTGACTGAAAACATGAGAAATTTTCACATACCAGATTGCACATACCAGTAATTCTGATTTGCCCTAAATCAGGCAAAACTCAGAGGTTCAGCTGAACTTTACTTTAGTTCTTGGGTGGGTTCAAAACAACAACTCAGAAAAAAGAATTTAGGCATGTGAATTCATACCCCTCAAAACCCACAACGTTTCATATGGACCTGGCCAGTTGAGAGTGGTAATTTAGGACACCACCTGTAACTTACATTTGGGACTGTGGGCTTTTGTGATCTGAACAAGAAACACAATGTCAGTTAGCAAGGTGCTAACACAAATACACCATATCTGCTTTTTTCTGAGGGTTGGGAGGATAGGCACAGAAGGGTAATACAACATTACAGTAAGTGTCTTGACACATTAACTTGCCCCAGGCTCAAACAAAAGGCTAGAGTTTTCTGCTACAGTCTCACTTCTCTGAAGTGTGAGGAGTTGCAGATAGATTTTTTTTTGCTTTTAATTTCTTTACTAAATATGAAAATACTGAAGGTCTTATAAGTCATGGCCTGATTTTCTGGGACCATCCAGGATTTGTGAAGGGAATCCTGGCTGACTGAATGGTCTTTCATCATAACTGCAATATGAATCAGCCAGATCAACTAGCTTCCTTTGGCCAGAGATCCATCCATCAACATGAATTTTTGGCCCAGCTATGTCTGGAAAGTGTTGTGCCTCTGGAACATATACTCTGTATCATGGTCCCAAGCACTCTGGGATTTGCAGCCTTCCAGACTCCTTTCTGTACCATACTGGGTTGCTACCTTTCTAATGGCTGGTAAGGAGACCCCCCAAGGCCCCACCCCAGTCTGTCTCTTCTCCACAAGACCCTGCCCCTGCTCCGCCTCTTCCCCCCAAGGCTCTGCCTCTGTCGCTGGCAAGGTCTTCACCAGCACAGCTGAGGCCACTACGAGCTGCGTGAGCAGTCTGGCCCCGGAGGTGGCGGCTGCTGCTCTGCCTCCTTCCTTCCGCTTAGGGTTGCCACCTTTTCCACGGATCAAAAAAAAACAGACATCAGGACTTGTCAGATGGCACCCATACACACATGCCGAAACCCAAACCCTCTGGGTGGCAACCCTAGTGCCAGAGTGTGCAGCAACTCAGTGAGGAGATCCCATGTCAGCCCCCAACACTGGCACACCTAGGCCCCAGATTGAACCCTGAAGGCAGGAATGAGAGTTGCAGAGTAAGAGAAGGAGAAATTGCTGAGTGCAGAGACTGGGAAATGGGTGGGGAGTGATGATTATTAAGCAGGCACCTCTCACTCACCATCATAACAAGAGCCTCCATTCCGACCCCTCACCAAAACCCTGCTGAACCACCCCCTCTGACAGGGGGAGTCACAGTGCCCCCAATTTCTATTTTGGGAATCTAGTCCCCTTAAATTAGTACCACATGGGAGTCTAGCAGTGTGAGCTGCCTGCTCAAAAATGCCTAACCACCGTCACCTGGGATTCCATCAGTTCAATAGTCACATCTGCATCAGCTACGACTCTAGTATTATACGCTTCCCAAGAACAGTGTCCTTACCAGTGTCATTTATAATTCTCATATTACGAGCTTCCAAACGGCAGCACTCCGATACACTAACCCACCGCCTGCCCTTCCCCTTAACAGGATCCTTTCGAAGCCAGCTACCCTGACAATGCAGTATGCTACTGTCAGAGAGCGCCTTACAGGCTCCTTCTTTAATTCCTTCTGGTGCGCTGCACAGCATCAGCATTAAGACTCAAACCATTACAAATTAACTATTAATGGGAAAAAAGGAGTCTAAATGCAGGCCTGCTCTAATGAGGTCTGGGGGTATTGTCCCTGGGAATAATAATATTCATAAGGATAAAGCTAGCTTTGATGAATACATTTCCTCTTCTTTTTAAGTGTCTCCAGTCACTCCTTTTAACATGCAAATCTGCTCTGGTCACCAACAATTATCGGGCTGCACGGCTGGCTGTGAAAAAGGAGAGTTTGATTTAGCCGGTATTGTATGTCATACAATAGCCAAAAACAGGCTTTGAAGGGAATTCATTCTCTAGCCCCCAAGGCAGCACAGTTGCTCCAAAAGAGAAGCCACACTGAGGATTTGGGGTTACGGGTGTGATAAGTTTTGGTTTTGTCAACTAAGGCACCAGCAGACATGAAAAGGAGTTTGGAATCAAGACAGCTATGAAGCCTGGATTCTGATTGGGGATAAAATCAGTTATTCTCTTATCTCAGAAATTCGCTGGCCATCTCTCCCTCTTGTACTTGGTCTGTATAGAAAGTTACACTTGAACAGGGCTTCAGAGTTTGTATTTTTATTTTATGTTACCCACAAGGAAGGGGGCCCTGTGCATCTGTGCTAAAGCTATAAATACCTCAAGGAGACATGCAGCTACAGGTAGGAGAGAGGTAAACTGTGCTGGTGAAGTTTTAAGAAGTGAGATATATGACTAAAAGACAAGCAGAATAGAAGAGCTGCATCCTGAAACAGACCAACAATGCTGCTTATTCGGTTTATCTAACTTGCTTCAAGTTGCATTGACATTTATCATCATCACCACATTACAATGCAATGGTGGTGTCAAAATATCCCATTGCACAAACCACCACCACATGATGACTAGAGCTTTGAAAACAACATATTTTTCATTCGCTCGCCACTCCAAATTGGGAGAAAATTGTTTCGGGTCAGTCAGAAACAAAAGTTTTTCAAATTTTTTGATGAACCAAAAAGTGACCCACAATTTTTTTTTTAAAACAAAAAAGCTTCAAATTTTAAAAAAATGAAATTGAAGTAATTTTTGTCACAAAAAGTTGTTTCAGTCTGAAATGTTTTGTTTAAAAAATGCTGAAGCAAAACATCTTGGGCTTGTTTGGTTTTTTTTTTTTTTTGAATTTTTGAATTTGTGTATCACTGAAACAATTCTCTGAATTCAACATGAATTTATGAAATGTTTTGAACAACCTAGTGGACCAATTTTGGCCAGCTCTAATCGTGACCTCGCATCACAATGTCATTCATTACGCAGGCTCCCCAAGTTATTTCAGGTGCCTTTATTGTTCAAACTAGGCAGCAGGAAGGATGCGGGATTGTGAAGCCAAAAGGTTGATAATGCTGCAGAAAGTGTGATGGGCATCAAACCTCTACAAATCTAACTGTCCTGTTGCTAAGGTACAGCCACTCTCCTTGGTATACGACCTCTGTTAGCTTTACTATTCAGCATCTGCTCCCTTCATGGGCAGAAACGAAAGCTACAGTACAAGTGTAGAACCTCAGTAATTCACACTACTGACTGGAGACACAATGCAAATCAATGAATTTTATGAAAGAATAAGAGCAAATCCTTAAAATGTCAAGGATGCAGCATCAGAAAATAAGCTGTGCTTGACATTTTTAACGCCATTTTAACCATTGATTACACACCAAAGCACAGGCTAATAAAAACAGGCTTGCTGCAGTGTATTTGGTTAAGCAACAAAGTGTTAGTAGCACGAAACCTGAGTACTAAGGTGCTATTAAATCTTTGCTAAGATGTAGACAGAGACAGTCACATATTTGATGCAAGTGGTAGAGGTGTGCATAGGTTTTATGATATAGGTAAAATCCTGCTTCCTCCTCTGAACACGTTGATTGGCCCAAAGTTCAGCAGAAGCGTTAAAGGGCAGATTTTGAAAATTTTTCTCCGGGCACTCTGTGCCCCTGCCAACCATAGAACTGTGCACCACACCAACACAGAGAGGTTTATTGGGAGCAAGGTAGGGGCAACAGAATGGCCAATAGGTCCACGACCACATGGACTAACTGACCCAAACACCCTATGGAAAGGGGAGCATATGAGCCACTGCTATTACTTCTGTTGAGATTGTAGAGAAATTATGGAGCATCTCCATTAAGATTCCATGGCCATGAGTCTCAGGGATAATTCCATCAAACCATGCTTTGCTGAGAATGCCTGCCCTAAGCCTATTTACTCAGGCTTGCATGCAGGTCAAGGATTTGGACCTATACCAATAAATGTTCCTGGAAAAGTCTCTTTTCATATTAGAGCATGTTGAAGTGAGCAGTTCTGGTGAGACCAAAACAGTTAGGAGGCACAGATTGAGAAAATGACGACACTCCACTAAGGGTACGTCTATACTTACCTCCGGGTCCAGCGGTAAGCAATTGATCTTCTGGGATCGATTTATCGCGTCTTGTCTAGACACGATAAATCGATCCCGGAAGTGCTCGCCGTCGACGCCGGTACTCCTGCTCCGCGAGAGGAGTACGCGGAGTCGACGGGGGAGCCTGCCTGCCGCGTCTGGACCCGCGGTAAGTTCGAACTAAGGTACTTCGACTTCAGCTACGTTATTAACGTAGCTGAAGTTGCGTATCTTAGTTCGAAGTGGGGGGTTAGTGTGGACCAGGCCTAGGAAAGGAGATGTTGTCTGCAGCATTTATGCCTGTGCTAGAATAGATCCAGATCTTAGAGGAATGTCCATTAGTATTTCTTAAAATAAACAAAACACGTTAAAAATCCTCTTCCATTCCCTCCCAAGAGTGACAAAGGAACAGGTCACTGGAATATTCCACAGCAAGAGATGGCATCTTATGTCTACAAAGAGGCATCACAATGTTTAAACAATGGTGTGATGCATTTGGGTAAACATTCTGGAGTGATTTAGTATTTTTTCATAACTAGCTGGCTGAAGGCACAAATCGTGAGTGTGTGTAATCAGTAAATCACCCCCAAGATGAGTCATGTTTCTACATTTGAGTGCCTGCCCCATTACAAAACACTTACATGTTTCCCTTGTAACTTTCTGCTTCCTCAGCACTGATTTAAGGCTAGGTCTACACTACCCGCCTGAATCGGCGGGTAGAAATCGATCTCTTGGGGATTGACTTATCGCGTCTCGTCAGGATTCGACAATCGATCCCCGAATCGACGCGCTTACTCCACCAGCGGAGGTGGGAGTAAGCGCCGTCGACTGGGAGCCGCGGCAGTCGATTTTGCCGCCGTCCTCACAACAGGGTAAGTCGGATCTGATACATCGAATTCAGCTACGCTATTCGCATAGCTGAATTTGCGTATCTTAAATCGACCCCCCCCTGTAGTGTAGATGTAGCCTAAGAGTTGTTTATCTCAAGTCAAAGTAAATGCAAAATACTCAAATGCATTCCAAAAAGAATTGAATCACTGACCAAGTCTAGACCCTACAGATGCTCACTGAAAACAGATGCAATATTTGCCTGCTTCACAAAATTTTAAAAAAGTTTTTCACTCAGTCCATCACTCAGAACTGAACCTTAAAATTATTACCAAATAGAATTGGTGGGAAGCATATGCATCGTCATTAAATCCATGTACCATTCCCCCAGATGCTGGATAGAAATAAATATGCAAACCAATTCCTCCGGGCAATTAAGAGGTGTAAATGGGAATGTATCCTATGTTTGACCCTCCTCAACATATACATCAATACCCTAACTCAGGACTTCCACTAAACAACCTGGAGATAAAATGCCTCCTCTATGCTGGTGACCTGGTCATTGCTGAACTGAGTCATTGCAAGGGGTCGCTGAGTGCTGTGGTATACCAGTGCCTAGATGTCTGGCAGAGGTGTGTGTACTGAACACCTAGAAGTAAGTGCAGTCGGCACATCTAACATTCCGCTGTAGCCCTCCCATAAACACTTAGTCTGGTGAATAACAAAGGGTTGTTTTATTAGGGCTGTCAGAAAAACACTGCAACAACCCTGAGCACAATGACTTTAAGTTACAAGCAAAAGATGAACCAACAGCTTCAAACTGAGCCCCTCAGGGCAGTCTCTCTGGCCTAATGCCAGGGATGCTCCATCCTGGAGGCAATCAGACACTGGCTTGTCGATCCCTGGCCAGAGTTCAGTTATTTTGTCCATATTGTTTGGAACAGTCTGCACAACCCTCATTTGTAGGCTATTTCTGAGGATCCACCTGCTATGGCTACAGCTGCCTTCCTTGCCAGTAAAAGCTGCTTCCCAGAGCAGCTGTCAGCCTTTCAATCCCAGATCCCAAGCAGCCTGGCCTTCTCTCCACAGCCAGCTCCCAGACCCTTGCCTCAAGGAGCAGCAGCTCTTGTTCCCACTCAGCCTCCAGCAACCTCCTGAGCCAGAGCTCCCCTGACCTCTAGTGGTACTTCCCTCTTCTGTGCTCTGGAGGTCATGGAGTCCTTTACTGGCTGGATCTTGCGCTGGAGGTTAATACTGTGCCTAGTAATGAGTCAGCAGGTTCTTTGCAATATTTTCACCTACATAAGATAGTCACCAAAGAAACATACACCTGCTAGGACCATATTGCAGTACATGGCCCTACAGGACAGCCTGGAAAGAACAAAAATCACAGTATTGCAGAAAAAGCCCCCAAATCACCACCACAAACTCAAAATTTAGTACAAAGCCCAAAGTTGAACACACCGATATTGAACATGCCCAAGCCTTAGAATAAATACATCCACAGCTTCAGAATGGCTAGAAAACACTGCAAGAAAGAGCTATGTGGGCCACTAGAAGATAGTCTGCCACTGAACCTATGGCTAGAACTATTCTGCTGTATATTTCAAGTGCTTTTATTACATGGGAGTAAAATCTGGGATCCAATTGTAATGGACAATTACACCAGTTAGGACAAATTCCCAGCAGAAAGCCTATACATATAGTATTTATACAACTGTGTGTATACAGGAACTGCAGCAACAATGGCTGCAGAGCCAAACTGTGTTCATTCCCCATCTTAATCAACACAAAGAAAAGAATACTGAACTTCCGGTGTCATCTCAACCAAAGCAGCAAAACACTCCACAGCAGAGCACCGAAGGATCAAAAACTAAATACAGATCAAAGCATGCTCCATTTGTTTGTCATCAACAACTAACCTCCCAGGCAGCAGAGCACACAATCCACTCCACACTGAAAAATGATCAAGAGACTAGAACCACACTGAAACGCCTGAATATATGAGTCACTGGGAAGGCCAATCAAAAACAACAAGCTACACTACTACAGATCTCTGAACAGAACTATTAAACTAGCAGCCTACCTCATCGCAGTGAAATATGCAAAGCAAGGACAGACTCTTATCAAACACAGCATCAGTGACCATAAACTAGAGCTGGAACCAGGGAGACATACATAAACAGTCCAAACCCAGAGAAGAGTGGCGGAGCAATCAGTTTGACTCAGGAGAGATTGGGAGAGACAGACACTTTCCATTCCAACACAACAGGGGTACATTGCAAATACAAGGAAAAGATATTTCTTTAAATGATCAGAAATAAGAGTTCATCAAGAAGCTATAAGGAAGAGCTGTGTCTAGCCATGAGGGAAAGGGGAGGCCCAGCAGAGATGGCATTACGCTATGTAGCAGCCTCCCCCTGTACCAGGAATGGACCACAAAGACAAATGGACACAGGAGATCAAATCCCAAACACAGTGTGAAGCCCCAAGCAGACTGTACCTTCCTCTGGCGGAGCACAGGGTGGGTGTTTGTCTCTTACACTTCAGCAATACTGATATAGCTTGTGCTGCCAATAAAGTTTTAATGAACTGAATTGACATACTAAAGCCCCATTTTACAATTGAGGAAACAGACAGAGCGTAGGTGACTTGCTCAAGCTCAGATATATAAAATGAAATCTTGCTGGACCCATTCCCATTGACTTCAATTGGGGCAGAATTTCACCCCTTATGTACGTCTATATCTTGAATGAGCAAATCAAATTTTGTAAGGCATACAGGCACACAGTTATGTTAATATCTGGGATATGAAAACCCTATACAATATCCTAAACAAAAGGCACCTGCAAACTGACATTCCATGAAGGTGCTACATATAAAGACCTTTTTAAAATATTTATGATATGCTCAGGAGACACAACTACAGTGTTTAATATCTTATTATAAAGCCTCCTATAAAATGCATTAGTAATCAATATTTGACAGAAGATATTCTGACAAGGTGTAACAATATATAGCAGATTATTACGTAGACAAAAGGTATCCTTTCAACATGCATGTGCCATAATACCAGATAGATTACATAATTCAGATTTAATAGATTAGACAGATAGATATTGTAAAGATTCCCCTGAAAGTTTTATCCATCATTTCTTACTCTAAACATACCTTGATGATCTCTGAGCTGCCCAGAGCAAATTCAAGTGGTTTGCATTCTGAAATACCAGCTACATTGAGCCTGCAGATGAACTGGAGGTGATGAGTACGTGGATAGGATTTTCTTGAAATTCCTGTGCCTATGCAGTGTAACGCGACACGCCATGACTGGAGTGGCCCAAGAACGTTGTGAAATGATGCACAGTGAACTACTTAGAAGCACAGATAAGTTGAAAGTTGACTCATCTCTCAAAGGCTAATCATAGATCCTGTTACAATGCAACAAAAGCTGAGATACGCATTGAGTTAGCAGATATTGAGTTACAATATTCACAGCCTCTGACTGAATAGATACCAGGATATAGCTTTGCACAGTATGCACAGAGCTGGAGTTCCTGGAATTGATTCTTGTTCTACATGCACCATCCTATCACCAGTCAGAGCTTTCTTCAGTACACACCTCTGATCCATGTTGTGCTTTATTGTATCTGTAGATCATTCCAAGTGGACATCTTTGCTGACAGCCAAACTGCACAGTGATCTGGCAAATCTGGAGAAGCCAGTAATGTGACATTTTGATTTATCCAGGACAGCCCTAAGCCCTAGCATCATGTGTCCCACAAGAACATGGATCAGGACACAGAAAATTCACTTTTCAGAAAAGGGGAGGGAAAGCAGGAAGGGGCGGCGGGGGGGGGGGGGGGGGGGAAGGAATCCAGTTTAGCTCTGCCATGTAAATAATCAGAAGGGATGGACTCTACCAATCCAGAAATCAGGTACAACCACCTTCTAAAAACAACAGCCCAGAAAACGGAATACTCTAAAATGGACACCAAAATATGCCAATAATTCTTCAAAGAGGAAACTGCAAATACAAGGAAAATTCAGAGGTCAGTTCTCCCAATGCATCAGTAAGTCTGTTGAGCTAACTTCTTACTCAGTCTAAATACAATTAATTTGGGTCTTTTTCCAGGAATAGTTCCATTTACATTTCTCTATGGACTTGTTTCTCTGCTCCACAACAGACTGTGTGTGTGACCTTGGGCAAGTCACATAG
Source organism: Emys orbicularis (assembly GCF_028017835.1). Classification (NCBI taxonomy): domain Eukaryota; kingdom Metazoa; phylum Chordata; order Testudines; family Emydidae; genus Emys; species Emys orbicularis. The sequence goes on along the minus strand of NC_088689.1, from coordinate 43,586,821 downwards.
CCTCTCTGTGCCTCAGTTCCCCATCTGTAAAATAAGGATAAAAGTGAGGATCTACATAATAAGATTTCAGGATTGTCACTCTGAAGCCTGAATGCCTGTAGAGTCAGTGCAAAGTGATGGAAACATCTACCAGCATGACTGAGAACTTTTGTTGTTCAATATACCACCAGGTTCAGTCATCGCTGGGATTCGTAGTCTGTCACTGTCTGATTTTAAGTTCTCAGCCGTTTTGACTTTACAAATTACACACATGCAACAGCAAATGCCATGAAAAGAATCCTAGACATTGTGATATCAGAGATAACTCAACCAGTCACCACCCTTACTCTGCAACTAATTTACATGCAATCATTTCATTGGTTGCATAAGGAAGACTGCACAGATCGTGGATTACTTGGCCCAACTGCCACAGTTCTTCAAAACCATCCACACAACAACACAGTCAGCACATACAATAACCCCAAACACACACCACTCCCCTCATTGCAGCACACACCCCTCATTCACCACCCAAACCTATCAACACAAATCTCCCAGCACAACGACCCACATGCAAATCAACACAACCACTCCCAACAACAGAATCAGTGCATGCAATAACCCCAAACATCACTCTGAAGACTATAATGTTAGAGTCAATGTGAAGCAGTGAAGCATGGTTGAGGGCTCTTTTTTGTTCAGAATATCACCAGGTTCAATCATCACTAGGATTTGCAGTCTGTTACTGTCCAATTTTTAAGTTCTCAGCCATTTTCAGTCTTTTTTTTTTTTTTTAATACACACATGACTTTAAAAATTATATGCATGTAACAACACAGGCTTTCAGACTGTGCGGTGCTCAGGTGTTCTGGTAATGGGGATACCATTCCTAAGATACCTTGTCTCCTTTAGTGCTGAAGCTGAATTCTTCTGTTATGAAAACCTGAAACAAACTAAATGCATGAGGAATCAGAATTTCCTTCCTGACATTCCGTCACCCCCAGTTCTGAACATTCCCTATGCTGTGTATTCTGACAACAGGCAGGTACTGAGTTAAATCAAGAGACCCTTTCACAATATAAACCTGGCATCAAGAGCCCTTCACAAGGCCCAAGACATTCTCAGGGGCAAAGCTCCAATTCTCTATAAAAACCTAAGGTAGATAGAGAGGTACAAGGGAAGCCCAGCTAAATGAATAAACATGTTAAAGGAATAGATTCACACTATGCTTTTAAGAGCTTTCCACCGTATCAAAACCATTTCACGGGCCACAAGCCACGAACACCTAAAACATGACTTGATCCAACCCAGACTCGTCCAACTGGCCTATTGCCGATTGCCCATCTATGTGAAGAGGAGAGAAAGAGAGAGTTGATTCTTATTTGGGGGAAGAGAAGGTAGACTTTGAAAAGTAGATTTCCCAGTTGCCCCCTTCATTATATGAATCAGATTTTGCTTTAAATTAATTCTTGCAAATTTTGGCCAGCCACTTGAAAACCCTTGAGGGCATTCTAGCTCTGGGTAGAGAAAGAGCTTTGGAACTACCAAACCCACAACCCTGTGAAACATGCAAATGCGCACACACAAAATAATTTTTCAATGCAAATACTGTGTTCATGAAGATGAGGAACAGGCAGTTCTGATTTGAAGTAAGTAGAATGCCAGGAAACTATTCTGCAAATTCTTCCACACAGCTCTGCTAATGCTCCAGAATCCTGATCTCAAAGACCCCATTGCTGTTTGAGTCATGTGCCCCACACAGCTTTGCCATTGTACCACAATCCTGCACTTCAGCACTCTATATTGCACAGGGCTTAAATTCTCATATAGTTTTTCCTGGAGTTCCCCTCCTCACCCCATTCGGTGCTCTGGGCTTCAGCTATGGGGTGCGGGGTTTCAGGGCTCCAGTCCCACAGGAGGCGCCAGGGCTCAAGGCTTCTGCCCCATGGGTTTAAAAATATTTATCGGAGCTCTGGTATTGCACTATTCCAATCCTGGACATTTCCTGAACAAGAACGCCCTATTGTGCCTCACAGTGTTGGGGTTTTGACATAATGGCAGGTATCTACTTGTGCCTTGTTGACTAAGAAAACCAAATTTGTTGCCACCAGGTCTGCAAAGACTTAAGGCCAGGCATCAACCCTGCCCCACTGAGCCCGAAAGGCAGACCCATATTTTGAAGAGGCATAATTGTGCCTCACCTAGTTCCTAAGCAGTATGAGATGCAGGTTCATGTAGCAGCTGAAAGGGAGAAGATACTTAATGCCATGTATACACTGCCTGGGGAGGAGAGGGAGTTCTGTTCAGGATCAGTCTTCTACTCAGACATGCCATTCCCTTGTGGAGACATCTGCAGCTGTGGTCTGGGGTTTCATTGCTAGCACAACTGTGGGTCATGTCCGTGACTCCTCTGGAGATTGATGAATGGAGTGAGGACCTGCATGTGTACCGGGTTGAAAAGTGAATGACAAGGTCACTGGCCAGCTGCTTGACTGGGTAAGAGAATGGGCATCTTCCTGTGGTAGAGTCACTGCAGGTGTTTTATTCAGCCTACCATGCCAGCAGGAATTGGATCCAGTAAAATGTGGCTTGCCTCACCCACCAGCAACAAGAGGAACTCACAGGACCACCATATGACCGCCCAGGGCAAAGTCACCCAACCATGGAGGAACAGAAGCTGGCAAAAATGATTAGGATGCGAATGCACACTCACTGTACCAATGCAAATAATGTGTAAAAACAGCAGGCAATCTGGCCAAACAGCTGCCTGAAGGTCAATGAAATTAGAGAAAGTAATAGAAACAGACTGATGGGTGCACACTGATGGGCATTGGGGTTAGGACAACAGGTAGCTTACGAAGCAGGCCTTGCTCTACTCTTTCCAAAAGCAGGCTTCTGCCCAGCTGAGGCTTTCAGCCAGACAGGTTCCATCATATACTGGATTCCTCTCCCCTCCCAGAGCAATCCCACATATCAAGTGGATAGCTGATCACTCCTCTGATTCAAAACACTCGCCAGGGTCTGTCTCTCCTATAAAGGATCACAAATTTCGCACGTATTAATAGTGTATTTCTAAAATAAAAGGGGATTTGCTTCCCTTCCCTATGTCTCTCGGTCCTACTATCCCTTTTCACGCCTTTCTTTTTCTTACCACACTCCCATGGAGCAGAGAGGATGGAGGAGGCATAGAACATTTTTAAAGACTCCTTAGGCCTCCCAGTGCTCAACTGGAGGGCTTTCTTGTTGAGTCTGTCTCATCTCAGATCACAAGGTAGGAGGGAGCCTTTTAACCACAGGCCATGTTCCTAGAAGGCACAGTATGAGGTGCAACAGATAACCGAATTCAACTGCTCTGCTGTGACCTGGTACTCCACTCCTGCTGCATCATCAACAGAATCCTACCTACCCACCCCCAGTCATGCCAGACAGAAATTTAAGATGACTAGCTGGAGTGGGGAGGGGGAGAGAGAGAGAGAGAGAGAGAGAGAGAGAGAGAGAGAGAGAGAGAGAGAGAGAGAGAGAAAGAAAGAAAGAAAGAAAGAAAGAAAGAGGGGGCAAGGAAAAAAACCAAAGGAAGCAAAGGTGGGGGAAACAAAGAGAAAATGAGAGAGGGAGGAAGAGGGATTATTAGTTTATTTCTTAAGAGCTCCATGATGCAAGGCATATGCCCCCGACTGACTGGTGAGATGTTAGAATCCACCCCAGCTCCCAGATTTGCAGATTTCGTTCATTCTATGTCTCCAATTCCCCTGGTCCTGGAGGGCTTAGCAAACAAAAGCAGAGGGAGAGCCTTATTGTGAATCTGAATCACCTCTACCCTGAGATCCCTCTCTCTAAACTCCACAGACAGGAAAAATGAGTCCTGATCCAAAGATTCATCTCCCTTCCTTGGTTCCGTCTTGGAGGCCACCTGCCTGCCACACTGAATCAGCCTCTTGCCTCATGCATTATACAGGTACAGTATACTGAAAGTACGCGCGCACGCACGCACTCCCCCCACCTTCTCCGAGATTTCCAATCTACTTGTTAAGGATTTTTTGCATTATTATTATTTCACATGCATTAATAGTAGACCTGGTCAAAGAAATTCAAAATTTCAAAAACAAAATTGATTTAAAAAATGGACAAATATTTTGGTGACAATTTTGTCCCTTTTTTCACACCAACTCTATTTAATATGTATCTACCGTTATCTCTGCTAAGTGACCTCTCTCTTTATAGGGTGGCATTGGCAAGCAGCCATTACAGAGCAATAATTCAATTGAGGAGCTTCTGAAAACGTAATAAACACAGCTGGAGTATACATGTTAGCAAAACTCGAGGTTGAATTACAGCCTGGTTAACTGCTCTCATCTCAGTGTGCTGTTATTCAAAACATAAACAGTCCAATTCAATGCAAAATGTTAAAGAAACAGACATCATAATGAGCAGGCCTTAGCAGGAATTCGACACACTGGAAGCCAGTTTGTTCTGCATCTGGTGTCAGGGAATGCTGCTTATGGTGCACTGGTCAGAGCAATTACTAGAACGTCTGACTGCATGCTGGCAATTAGTCATGGATTACAAGGATATAATGGTCCCCTATGTAGTAAAATATTGTAACATGCACATAACTTCTCACAAGCATTCCATTGTCGAGGGGGTGGGAAAGGAAAAATTGCTGTAGTATGATAAATGGTCTTCCAACACTCCCAAAGCACTTCTCAATACATAATCTGCACATTGCTCTGCCACACTTTTCATAGATACCAACAGCAGCAGAACTTAGCAGGTAAGCTAGACGACTAAAGGCAAGAGGGGGAAGTTAGTTTGGGTCATAGCTCCATTATTGTGTGGGCAGAACATCCCTCTTCGTTCAACCCTATGCAGTTGCTTCACATCCTCTCCTGGAGGAAAAGGAAGTTATCTTTGTCCCTGATGGCACAACTTTCAGGTGCTTAGCCTGCTGCACAGTCCTTCATAAACCAAGTCCAATATAGCAACAGTAATCTCTGTCAAGCCACACTATTGTACACAAGGCACATGACACCAAGTAGCTGGTGGGTCTCCATTGCTAGCACCTCACTGGTTTATTTGTGGGGAAGGCAGTTAAATACTACTCCAAACATCATACCCATCTGCTATTTGTTTGTCTGGCATATTGTAGGGGCAGGACAGGGAGAAGAAAGAGGGAAGATGGAAGAGAAAGAAATAAAAATGTCTCTCTTGTTTATTATTCCTGCTGCTGTCCCTCCTAGGAAGTGACATGATAAGTGGAACCTGTCACTTGCCCACTCTCCACCCTTGGGAGCAACAAAGCTGCATGGAGGTTCACGCACTCCTCTGGAATCTATTTACCTTTTTAAAAGATATCCAGGGGCGGGAGGAGCAAAGTAAATCTCTGACAAACAATGCAACTTCAAAGAGGGGCTCTGTTTGACCAAGATTGCAGCAAGTTTGCCAGCCAGGCACAAAGAGTGGCGCCTGCCAGTTCCAGCGTTAAGTCTTGTGAGCTTGGGGAAAGTAACAGGATCAGTTACAATTCTAAAAGTGAAAAAGGGAGGGTGGGGGAGAGGACGAAGTGAGTTGATGCATCAGCTTTGCAACATCAGAAGGCTTTGGATTCTTCGACCATGGGATGGTGTTCCAAGAAGGAGGAGTGCTAGGTAGAGACGGGCTCCACCTAACAAAGAGAGGGAAGAGCATCTTCGCAAGCAGGCTGGCTAACCTAGTGAGGAGGGCTTTAAACTAGGTTCACCGGGGGAAGGAGACCAAAGCCCTGAGGTAAGTGGGGAAATGGGATACCAGGAGGAAGCACGAGCAGGAGAGTGCAAGAGGGGAGGACTCCTGTCTCAGACTGAGAAAGCGGGACAATCAGCAAGTTATCTTAAGTGCCTATACACAAATGCAAGAAGCCTGGGAAACAAGCAGGGAGAACTGGAAGTCCTGGCACAGTCAAGGAACTATAATGTGATTGGAATAACAGAGACTTGGTGGGATAACTCACATGACTGGAGTCAGGGCTAGTGCAAGGAAGTTTCGCACCCTAGGCAAAACTTCCACCTTGTGCCACCCCCCGCCCCAGCTAACCCCGCCCCCCCATGGAAGCTAACCCAGCCCGGGGAGCCTGCCCCAGCTCACCTCCGCTCTGCCTCCTCCGCTGAGCAAGCCGGCACTGCTCTAATTCTCCTCCCCTCCCAGGCTTGCGGCACCGAGTGGAGGAGAATTAGAGCGGGGGCTGTGTGCTCAGCGGAGGAAGCAGAGTGGAGGTGATCTGGGGCGGGGAGCGGTTCCCCTGTGCGCCCCCCCCCCGTTACTGCGGGCGGCCCTCCCTGCGCCCCCCCACCCCAGCTCACCTCCACTCCACCTCCTCGCCTGAGCGGGCTTTTAGGCGCCCTCAACCACTAGGCGCCCTAGGCGGCTGCCTAGTTCGCCTAGTGGTTGCACCGGCCCTGACTGGAGTACTGTCATGGATGGATATAAACTGTTCAGGAAGGACAGGCAGGGCAGAAAAGCTGGGGGAGTTGCATTGTATGTAAGAGAGCAGTATGACTGCTCAGAGCTCCAGTATGAAACTGCAGAAAAACCTGAGATTCTCTGCATTAAGTTTAGAAGTGTGAGCAACAAGGGTGATGTCGTGGTGGGAGTCTGCTATAGACCACCAGACCAGGGGGATGAGGTGGACGAGGCTTTCTTCCGGCAACTAGCAGAAGTTACTAGATCGCAGGCCCTGGTTCTCATGGGTGACTTCAATCACCCTGATATCTGCTGGGAGAGCAATACAGCGGTACACAGACAATCCAGGAAGTTTTTTGGAAAGTGTAGGGGACAATTTCGTGGTGCAAGTGCTGGAGGAACCAACTAGGGGCAGAGCTCTTCTAGACCTGCTGCTCACAAACCGGGAAGAATTAGTAGGGGAAGCAAAAGTGGATGGGAACCTGGGAGGCAGTGACCATGAGTTCAGGATCCTGACATAAGGAAGAAAGGAGAGCAGCAGAATACGGACCCTGAACTTCAGAAAAGCAGACTCTCCCTCAGGGAACTGATGGGCAGGATCCCCTGAGAGAATAACATGAGGGGGAAAGGAGTCCAGGAGAGCTGGCCGTAATTTAAAGAATCCTTACTGAGGTTGCAGGAAAAAACCATCCTGATGTGTAGAAAGAATAGTAAATATGGCAGGCGACCGGCTTGGCTTAACAGTGAAATCCTTGCTGATCTTAAACGCAAAAGAGAAGCTTACAAGAAGTGGAAGATTGGACAAATGACCAGGGAGGAGTATAAAAATATTGCTCAGGCATGCAGGAGTGAAATCAGGAAGGCCAAATCACACTTGAAGTTGCAGCTAGCAAGAGATGTTAAGCGTAACAAGAAGGGTTTCTTCAGGTATGTTAGCAACAAGAAGAAAGTCAAGGAAAGTGTGGGCCCCTTACTGAATGAGGGAGGCAACCTAGAGACAGAGGATGTGGAAAAAGCTAATGTAATCAATGCCTTTTTTGCCTGGGTCTTCATGAACAAGGTCAGCTCCCAGACTGCTGCACTGGGCAGCACAGTATGGGGAGGAGGTGACCAGCCCTCTGTGGAGAAAGAAGTGGTTCAGGACTATTTAGAAAAACTGGCCGAGCACAAGTCCATGGGGCCAGATGCACTGCATCCAAGGATGCTAAAGGAGTTGGCGGATGTGATTGCAGAGCCATTGGCCATTATCTTTGAAAACTCATGGCAATCGGGGGAGGTCCCGGATGACTGGAAAAAGGCTAATGTAGTGCCCATCTTTAAAAAAGGGAAGGAGGAGGATCCGGGGAACTACAGGCCAGTCAGCCTCACCTCAGTCCCTGGAAAAATCATGGAGCAGGTCCTTAAGGAATCAATTCTGAAGCACTTCGAGGAGAGGAAAGTGATCAGGAACAGTCAGCATGGATTCACCAAGGGCAAGTCATGCCTGACTAACCTAATTGCCTTCTATGAGGAGATAACTGTCTCTGTGGATGAAGAGAAAGCAGTGGATGTGTTATTCCTTGACTTTAGCAAAGCTTTTGATACGGTCTCCCACAGTATTCTTGCCAGCAAGTTAAAGAAATATGGGCTGGATGAATGGACTATAAGGTGGATAGAAAGCTGGCTAGATCGTCGGGCTCAACGGGTAGTGATCAATGGCTCCATGTCTAGTTGGCAGCTGGTTTCAAGTGGAGCGCCCCAAGGGTCGGTCCTGGGGCCGGTTTTGTTCAATATCTTCATTAATGATCTGGAGGATGGCGTGGACTGCACTCTCAGCAAGTTTGCAGATGACACTAAACTGGGAGGAGTGGTAGATACACTGGAGGGTAGGGATAGGATACAGAGGGACCTAGACAAATTAGAGGATTGGGCCAAAAGAAACCTGATGAGGTTCAACAAGGACAAGTGCAGAGTCCTGCAGTTAGGAAGGAAGAATCCCATTCACTGTTACAGACTAGGGACCGAATGGCTAGGCAGCATTTCTGCAGAAAAGGACCTAGGGATTACAGTGGACGAGAAGCTGGATACGAGTCGACAGTGTGCCCTTGTTGCCAAGAAGGCTAATGGCATTTTGAGCTGTATAAGTAGGAGCATTGCCAGCAGATCAAGGGACATGCTCATTCCCCTCTATTCGACATTGGTGAGGCCTCATCTGGAGTACTATGTCCAGTTTTGGGCCCCGCACTACAAGAAGGATGTGGAAAAATTGGAAAGAGTCCAGAGGAGGGCAACAAAAATGATTAGGGGGCTGGAGCACATGACTTATGAGGAGAGGCTGAGGGAACTGGGATTGTTTAGTCTGCAGAAGAGAAGAATGAGGGGGGATTTGATAGCTGCTTTCAACTACCTGAAAGGGGGTTCCAAAGAGGATGTATCTAGACTGTTCTCAGTGGTACCAGATGACAGAACAAGGAGTAATTGTCTCAAGTTGCAGTGGGGGAGGTTTAGGTTGGATATTAGGAAAAACTTTTTTCACTAGGAGGGTGGTGAAGAACTGGAATGGGTTACCTAGAGAGGTGGTGGATTCTCCTTCCCTAGGCTACATCTACACTACGGGGGGGGGTCGATTTAAGATACGCAAATTCAGCTACGTGAATAGCGTAGCTGAATTCGACGTATCGCAGCCGACTTACCCCGCTGTGAGGACGGCGGCAAAATTGACCTCCGCGGCTTCCCGTCGACGGCTCTTACTCCCACCTTCGCTGGTGGAGTAAGAGCGTCGATTCGGGGATCGATTGTCGCGTCCTGACGGGACGCGATAAATCGATCCCTGAGAGGTCGATTTCTACCCGCCGATTCAGGCGGGTAGTGTAGACCAGGCCTTAGAGGTTTTTAAGGTCAGGCTTGACAAAGCCCTGGCTGGGATGATTTAGTTGGGAACTGGTCCTGCTTTGAGCAGGGGGTTGGACTAGATGACCTCCTGAGGTCCCTTCCAACCCTGATATTCTATGATTCTATGATCATAGGCCTGGGTTCAAGTCTAGCCTGAGTCACAAATGAAATGAGTCTTATGGTAGTCTCAAGTCTCATCCACAGTTCACCCACATCACACAAACCTCACACTATTAAGAACAATTCAGCATCACTGGCAGACTCTGTTCAAGCCAGGCTAGAGATCAGAATAGCTGGGGACAGAGATGCATTGACAGATACATGTGGGAGCCCAGGACTGGGGTAGCTAGGATGCTGCAGGTCATGACTGAAGGGATAATGTGCATCTTCTTATATGGGTTCTAGTCACTGCTACAAACATAAGTTTTCCAAACCAACAAAATTTATCCCTAAAGATTCTTTGCATTAAAAACCAAAGCAAAGAGAAAAGGAGCACCTATTTTGTCTGTGTCTGTGTGTGTGTGTCTCTCTCTCTCTCTCTCTCTCACTGAACTCTTGTTGCCAGGGCCGGCTCCAGGCACCAGCTTGCCAAGCAGGTGCTTGGGGCGGCCACTCTGGAGAGGGGCGGCACGTTCAGCTATTCGGCGGCAATTCCGCCAAATTGCCACCGCAGATCGCGATCGCGGCTTCTTTTTTTTTTTCTTTTTTTTGCCGCTTGGGGCAGCAAAAACCCTGGAGCCGGCCCTGCTTGTTGCTCCTTGGTGTTTGGATCTCTCTCTGCACCAAAACCAAATGGCTCTATAACATGAACACCACATTGTTTAACAACTGCTGCAAAGACAAAGAAGTAAATAAAAGGCAGCTGTGTTAGCACCATAAGAAACAAAGGGAAAATGATTGGTTGTGGTCAAATGGAAAAGGACAAAAGTGATGTACCAGCTTTTTAAAATATCCTCCCACCGCACTGTACCTTAAGCAGACCAGTCACTTTTGTCTATCAAAGTCTATTTCCCCCGCCATTTTGAAGAAACTAAATGTGCTGCTCAGAGCGCTCTATTTACACGAGCCTATAAACCTGTGCACAGAAACAGACATGAGCCCATATAAACACACCTACAGTTAGATCTGCGTCAGAAAACTTTCAATGGAAGAGTTTTCTATCAGAAAACTCGGTTCCATCAAAATCTAAACACTTCACAAAATCATGTTGATTTAGCTGAAATTTAGTTTTGGAGGAAAAAAAGGGGGGCATTCCGATAATGTCAAGAGAGGACTTGAAATGTCCCATTTTGACAATGTCAGATTGAAAAGTTTCAGTTTTTCCTTTAAAAACAACTTTTCATTTCAAAATGTTTTATATTTTGTATTACAATATAAACTTTAAAAAGTCAAAATCACAACTAAACATTTTTATTTTGTCCAAAAGAAATATTTTGATCTACCCCAAAATATTTTTTCCCCAGAATTTTCTCTCACTGAGAATTTTAAAATTTTCAGGCTTTGTTTCAAATTAGAATACAAATTTCAAAAATCTCAAAATCCCCCATGAAATGGAATTTTTGTTCTCTCCTCCAGTCTACCCACAGTCCCTCCCCCCTCTCCCCCGCAACACACTCTTCCCCTGTAGCTGTCTCTGTGTAAGTCTACAGTGTATCAGCAGAGTTCACATCAGCAGGTGAGGCAAAGAGCACTTCATTCTAAGACTGTTGTGAAGATAGCACATTAGTTTTTTCCTCATACAAACAGGCCAGGGGATCCTACTCCCTTTCTGACAGTAGGACAGCCTTCCATTGGTAGCAGTTGTCAGCTGTAATAGTCACAGGAAAATTCTGGAGTGGCAGCCTCATCTGAAATTAACCCTCACAATGCCCCTCACATACTGTACCTCAGGATGGCCTGAGCACCTGTCTGGAGTGTCAGTATAGTTCTGGTTATCTGCAGATATAGCATCAGACACAATTGTGAAAGACCAAAGTCCAGGTGGGATTTCTTGGAAAGTAAGTAATCAGGCACCCCTGACAAGAAATTCGCACATTACAGATATACTACCAAGGGGCTATCCAGGATGTTTGATCAAACTACTAAATCAAATCTTCATGCCCTTTCCTCCATCCCCACTGGTATAATTTTAAGCATTTTTCTGTAATTAAAGATGTATTCTCAGGATAGTAAAAGTGACAGACTGAAGCAGGCCTAAGAGGATGGGCCGCAATCTCCAATACAGTTCTCTGCTGCATGCCCCTCTGTACCAGTCTCTATATTGCCCCATCAATTCCAGCCTTCGCCAGCTTTAATACTGACAGGAAGCATCCCCCACTATTCTATGTCTGAGTTCTTTCCAGAAGACAGACTGAATAGTGAGTAGAGATGTACATGATGCAAGAAATTCTGGTGCAGACAGCCTGCACTCTGGACTAGGTGAAAGTCTCCAGATTCTTTTCAGTTGAACCAGTCTCCACAGATTAAAGGAAAGTTCATTAATTCACTGTCTCTCTCAGTGCCCTCATCTTTAGCATATTTAAGGAAGCAAACCCTTTCTGAGGTGAAGTCCATAAACAGGTTCCAGCCCTTGAGAAGCTAGAAGGGGGGCTGGGGAAGGACTGTGAGGGTAGCCTGTTTTAATGTTCTGAGTTGCTATCATGTCAGCCCTGATTTAGGACATGCCAGATGGGAACTCAGGCTGGCCTAATGAGACATTTGAAAGTCAGAAGCAAATGCTGAGAATGTGAAAACCTGTCAGTCACAAAGCTCAGGGCCTCACAATGGCAATTCATTTGCTCTTTCTTGTCCCCTACTATAAGCAAGGCAGTGGATTTTCAGTTTCAGGAAGCTCTGCTTGAGAGCTCATTCTGACTGTCCCAGCAAGCCCTCCGCTCAGATGGGGAAAGGGAACCCTCCTCCCTCCTTCAGCTTCTGCCTCCAGATTTAGGTTTCCAGTCATGTCACAACAGCTTTATCTCATTCATGCAATCATGCACAAACCAACCCCCCTTCCTAGGTAGAATGCTGTTCTGAGAGAGAGAAAGATTTGAGAGAGCCTGTCTCTGGTTTAGCTTCTGACCTCATAGACAACCTACCTCAGAGTCAGATGGTGTGTGGCCATAAAAAGTCTGACAAAGAACCTCTAAGTAATACCACCAGGTGCCAGACTCAGCTTTGTGGTAAAGTCAGTGGCAAGACGGGCTGGGCTAGCAGCATCACTTTCTCCCCCTGTTCACCTGGGGTGAAGAACACCTGCAGCTCCCACTGAAGTCGAATCATGCCTGGGAAGCAGGTACTATTAACCCGGGTTTTGGATGCAGAAGACTGATACAGAGAGATAGGAATGTGACTTCCCCCAATTAATTAGTGGCAGAGCTGGGAATAGAACCCAGGTCCCTTGACTCCTGGTACTGTGCTCTAACCACTGGATGACATTGCTGTCTTCCTATACCAACAAGTGAAATTTCATTACAGTCCTTCTTCCTCTAATATCATAATTCAAGAAGCAAAGGCAAGTCTTCAGTAAGATTTCCCCCTACAGACCAAAGCGCTTTTAAGACAAACTTCTTCACTGATCCCTGCATTAGGGTTGTGTCATGAACAGCTAGATCCTATTCGTTAGGTAATATTTTATATGCAGTGGCTGGTTACATTCATGAACACACGCGCCTTATGAAAATGGGGCAGGGGAAATGGCTATTGGCTGTAGAGTGGGTAACGTCAATGTATCCGACCAGAATGTAAATGTTGATTTAGGTCACCACTGAAACTACTGCTTATCACTTTACTTTTAGCTCAACTTCCTACAGCCCCCTCCCCCACCCTTTTGTCTCTTCCATTCCACTCCGTTGCATGTTGTCATATACCTAGATTGTGAATTCTCCGCGGCAGGGACTGTCTTTATTACTCATTTGTACAGCGCCTAGCACAAGCGGGGCCATGTTTCTTGATTGGGGCCCCAGATGCTACTGCAACACAAATAAAAATTAAAGAATGGACCCATCCCTAGTCACTAGTGGGACAAATCCCAACATTGCCGCACAATTCAGCAAGAATGGGTGAAGCTCAGGGATTCAAAAAGCAGAGATGCTACAGGTCAGGAATGAAGGACAATTAAAAAACAAACAAACCAGAACCAGCTTTCTCTAATCACCTGAAATGGACACTCGGCACAGTTCTGGAGAGGGAAGAAGGCCAGAATTGGAATTCTAAGCAGTCTGACATGGACTTGAGGTGAGGCAATAATGAGTATCACTTTTAACAGTGTTCTGTCATTATCAATTCATCTGGGTAACCCTTTCTGGATAGGTCCATTAGCTCATGTTTAATGCTGGCACTCTCATGGAAGCCTATGGGGTGATACTCTGGATTGCAAATGACTTTCATTAAGCAGAGTGTTAATACAATAACTTACAAATGAATCCCTAATGATAGGACACTAGCAGTATTACCTCTACTTGATATTAATTGGGTGACACTTTATTTTAATGGTACATTAATTAATGCAGAATTTCAGCGGAAGTCCACATGACACCTAACATTAATACAAATGAATTCATTATCATCTGTGTTATTACAAGAAATGACAAATAAATCTGAAACAGTGGGACCCTTCAAATAATAATCACGAATCATTAGGTACTACATTCATTTATGCAACATATTGCAAATATATACATAAAATCTAAGGATGTTTGTCTGTGAACACATTTTCCTTTGCACAGTAGTTTGGTATCTCATTTGCTTTCCCTGAAAAAGTGCCTCTGTACTCCTCCGACAGCGAAGTATATTCCCTCTTTTCCACCCTCCCACTCCTAAGGATGCAACCACCATCCATCCTGGCTGAGGAGCATTTGGACTCCCTTCGGAGTTCATCCTCAATAAACCCGGAAGGGTACTTCTCCCTCTTCACCAAGGATTGCACACTGAAAGCTTTGCAGGACTCCTGGCACATTTCCACCTGGGCTGAGAGGAATTGAACCCTGGTCTCCTGCACAGCATGACTCTCGAAGGAGTAACTAAAAAATAGGACAAGGCGCTACATTTTATTCACAGTGCAAATCCACAAGAAAAGGTCTCCTTCCAGGGGAAGTTCCCATGAGGATTCCCTACCTCCAACTCCTATTTCATGGCCCTCTAACTGCCTTTATTACCCCTCAACACCTGCATTTCTTTTTTTCCAAACAAACTGCAAAGGCCACACCCTGCTGCCCCTCTGACAGGACCCCAGGGTCCTCCTCCCCAAGCCCCAGCAGCCGCCCTAGCTTTGCTGATATGTTCCTGTGTGGAAGGGTACAAGAAGAATTGTCAGATCTGAATGACTGCAATATTCCAAGGTCAGGTGACAAAGCAGTACCTTGATTTATGAAGCCAGAGGGATCCTAAAAGAGCTTTCTAAACAGCAGAAGTGACTAAGGAGCGTAACAAGCAACACTGCAGAAGATGAGTTATGATTTCCATCTCTCTTTCACCAAAGTTTCTGCCAGACACACAAAAAGGGAAAAACCATACCCCCCAATAAATTTTATGCTCTGGTAACACAGGCTAAAACTGCCTTTCACCTTAGCAAAGAGCTGTGCAAAGATGTTCCACCTTCATGGGCACAAAATATATGTTCTACCTCTGATCAGAGATGGAAAATCTATTTGAAGTTTAGGACCTGTACGTTCTGGATAAACCAGTCTGAAGAAAACCTCTTAAATTGAGAAATCTCTGGAAGACTGTGAACAGGTACAATTCCAAGATGCTCTAACTAAAACAAAAGCCATACATTGGGTAGAGTCAAAAAACTCAGATTCCTGGGGATGGCTTTATTGACAAAGAAGTTATCAATAAAGTTCAGCTCAGGCCTTCTCACCAGGCTTAGCTGCCCCTAAGATGCCTGTCTCAGAAAGGGTCAACCCTAGGCTATTCATTCTCTCTGCTCCTATAGACACATTCCTATCTATTCCTTATATCCAAATAGAGTAATGAGCCACCTGCCCCAATAGCTCAGAGCCACACACACGTAATCCTGTACCAGCAGGATCAACATTCAAAACCTACTGACAGGAGTGGGTATTTCAGGTAAACACTTTCACAAACTCTCACACCCACTCCTTGTCAGATTTGTAAATTCCGGGTACCCTGACAGACTAGCAGGTGGGTTCTGTAAGTTCCTTCTAGCCAGTGGTCTGCATGAGACAGAGCTGGCACCCAATGCACTCCAATTCACAACATCCACCAGTTTTGCCAAGAGCCTTAGCAACCTTTGTTTAAATAAGTGTTACAAAATATATGTTTAATTAATTGCACTGTCTCTAGGTGATCTGGGGAAAGGAAGATAGGGCACTGATGAGTGGAGAATAAAAATGAGCATATAGTCAGTGCAAAGGAGGAGGACTTTATTATTCAGAATGATGCAAACAGCAGTACAAAGCAAAGAAATTGTTCATATAAAGGAGAATTATGGCACTATGAATAGCAATACACACAGTCTAAAAAGGTGTAACTAAAGCATGGCTTGGCAAGCTCTGCCATGCAGCCCATGGACTTCAGCCTCTCTACTACAACATTACCACTTGTATATGAGAGTCTCAGTGCACAATCTCCAGATTTATCTGAATAGCGAATATTCGGATCAAAAGAGGGGACTTGAAGATTGGTGGGGGCTGCATGTCAGTGCTGAAGATGAACCAGCATGGGAGCAAGGTTTCTTCGCAGAGATCCCCAGTGTCCAGCCAAGGTATTTGAGTACAAAATTTCCCCCTTAACATACAGTTCCATAGATGATAATGCACTGCATACATCTGTGAAGGCCAGAGTCAAAGACCCCAGGTAACACCACTGCCAGGCAAGACTGGACATGGGCTTGTGACATCAGGGACAATAGCAATGAGCTATCAGTCAAAGAGGAGGGTGGCCAGAGGGACTGTGTGGAAGTGGAGCAAAGGGAACCGAGCTGTCTCAGAAGTAGTGAGAGAAAAAGCAACTGAAGAGAGTAAATACAGCTGAGCAGCTAGTCAGAGGGGAGGGGAATTCATCATCCTAATTGATGTCATCCACATAAATTATGCCTTGGGAAAAGTGACCAGCTGAGCCTCAAACTGGGCCAGATTCTGGCCCAACAGAACAAGCAAAATGCAGAGAAATGCCTCAGGCAACCACAGCAGGAACATCGTTTCCTTTTAATTTGAGTGAGTGATACAACAGCCTGAAAATAGGTGCAGGTAGGTTCAGGGCCGGCTTTAGGAAGTGCGGGGCCCGATTCGAATAGTTTCGATGGGGCCCCGGCAGGGATGACTCACCCGGCGGCGCTCCGGGTCTTTGGCAGCACTTCGGCAGCAGGTCCTTCACTCGCTCCGAGTCTTCGGTGGCACTAAAGGACTCACCGCCGAAATGCCACCATTCCTGGAGCACCGCTGAGTGAGTCATCCCTGCCGGGGCCCCGTCGAAACTCTTTTTTAGAGCGCAGGGCCCTCTTCGGCTCGAGTGCGAGGCCCTCTTAGGCGCGGGGTCCGATTCGGGGGAATCGGCCTAAAGCCGGCCCTGGGTAGGTGTTCTTGTCAGACAACGTAATCTTAACTGCCTCTGGGCAAGTAATCCAACTGGGACTTTTCCCCTCAGCCTGGTCAGTGCTACTCCCTTCAGGCTGAGACTGACATGTGGAAAGTTTCTTCATGGTAACAAGGTTCTTTGAATGATTCAAACTCTGGCTTTTAACTAGTCTAGGATCTTACCACGAAACCAATTATATACCTCAGATACATCAATGATATTTCCATTCTCTGGACAGACAACCAAAACTCCTACATAGATTTCCACCACAACTTCAACAACCATCACCCATCCATTATATTCTCTCTAGAACACTCAAACACAAGCATCAGCTTCCTGGACACCATGATCAGCTTCAACAATGAAACCTTACCAACTACTACATACACAGATCACCACATTTACTTTCACAGATCCAGTATCCACCCCAAACACACCAAGAAATCTGTTCTCTACAGCCAGGCATTCAGATACCACACAATATGTTCCAAGGAGAAAGTCCAGGATATACACCTTAACATACTGAAAACCACCTTCACCAAGCAAGGACACTCCACCAGAGATGTAGATCAGATAATGGAACAGGCCACCCAAATATTCCAAGAGAACCTGCTTCAACACATAAATAAAACCCCTTACAACTGCACACCCATAGTTGTTACCTATCACTCCACACTGGAACCAATATGGGGTATCATTAAACAATTACAATCCATATTTAATGGGGACCACATTCTGAAAGAAATCTTTCCTGAATCCCCTCTTCTGGCATTCAAACAACCCCCAACCTCCCCAAATTCATCATCAGAAGCTAGGGTTACCATACGTCCGTTTTTTCCCCGGACATGTCCGGCTTTTTGGTAATCAAACCCCTGTCCGGGGGGAATTGCCAAAAAGCCGAACATGTCCGGGAAAATACCGTCCGGGCACTTCCCCTCCCGCAGCTGCTCTGCTCCTCCCCTGACTCTTCGGCTCTGTTTAAGAGCCGAGCTGCCCGAGCGCTACCAGCTTCGGGCAGCCCCCTTGCCTCCGGACCCCAGCCACCGGCCGGGCACTTCCCCTCCCGGGCTCCAGCTGCTCTGCTCCGGCGGCTGGGGTCCGGAGGCATGGGGGCTGCCCGAAGCCGGTAGCGCTTGGGCAGCTCGGCTCTTAAACAGAGCCGAAGAGTCAGGGGAGGAGCACAGCAGCCGGAGCCTGGGAGGGGAAGTGCCCGGCCGGAGGCGCAGGGTCCGGAGGCATGGGGGCTGCCCGAAGCCGGAGGGCTACTGGCTTCACGGTTTGCCGGGCAGCCTCCAGACCCTGCGCCCCCGGCTGGGTGCTTCCCCTCCCGGGCTCCAGTTGCGCTGGGGAAGTGCCGGCCAGGGGCGCAGGGTCTGGGGGCTGCCCGGCAAACCGTGAAGCCGGTAGCGCTTGGGCAGCCCTTTTCGCGTGGCTGGGAGGGAGGAGGGGGAGTTAGGGCGGGGACTTTGGGGAAGGGGCAGGGAATGGGCGGAGTTGGGGTGGGGAATGGGCAGAGTTGGGGCCGGGCCGGGGGTGGGAAAGGGGCGGGGCCAGGGCCCCATGGAGTGTCCTCTTTTTTTATTTTTTAAATATGGTAACCCTATCAGAAGCAAGCTCCCCGCAGACCAGGATACTAAATGCCCCAACAACTACTAAGTGGATGAAATGAGACAATCACTACGCTCTCGAATGAACTCACACAGGAAAAAATTATAAAAAACAAAAACCACATCACTGTGGGTGAACACTTTTCACAAAACAATCACTGACCTCTCAGTCCTCCTCAAAGAAAATCTGCACAACACCTTCAAAAGATGAGCCTGGAAGCTTAAATTCACAATTTGGCTAGACACTAAAAATCATGGACTGAATAGAGATACTGGATTTATGATTTATTACACCAATCTATAACCCGGCCACTAACCACCACCCCAAGTTTTTTTCTTCTCCTTTCTCCACTCTGACTGGAGATGTGTTAACTAGCCACCACTCCTTAACTACTTATGCTAAAAAATCCATTCCACCTTTTATTTTGCTGTGACACTCTTAGTAGATTTCCCAGACCCGAAGAAGAGCTCTGTGTAAGCTCAAAATTTGTCTCTCTCATCAACAGAAGTTGGTCCAATAAAAGATATTACCCACCCTGTCTCCAATAACTTGGGACCAACACAGGTACAACAACACTTTATAAATAGGATCTTACATGCCACCTTAGATATTTGTGTTCACTTGACCTTATTTTTCTAACACGATTCCTGTTTAAAAGGATTTCCCAGAGGATCCAACACACTGATTAATGCCTATACATTATTGGTAAGGATACGATTCTGTCACAGAGATGATGGATTCCATGACTTTTGGGGACCTCTGTGACTACTTCTGGGGCAGGTCTGGAGCAGCTTCCAGCCCCGGTGCTGCCGGAACAGCCAACTGGCAGCCAGCCCCAAGGCCACCAGAACAAATGGCCGGCAGCCAGCCCTGGGCGCAGCAGAGCAGCAGTCCCGGGCCCACCAGAGCAGTTGCTGGGGTTGGATCAGCCCCCCTGGGGATGGAGCAGCAGCAGTCAGCCCCTGTTGCAGTAGCAACGGCAGCAGGGCTGGAACAGCTGCAAGTCCTGGCAGTGCTCTGTTTGCCTTCTCCCAGCCCCCGTGGTATTTTTAGTAAAAGGGATAGGTCACAGGCATCCGTGATTTTTTGTTTATTGCCCACGACCTGTCCCTGACTTTTATTGAAAATAACTGTGACAGAATTTTAACCTTAATCATTGATTTATGCCTATATGTGAATTAAAGCAGCAATGTTTTGGAATTCCTATATTTCATTTTAAACAATAAAATCCAGACTCAGGAGGGTGTCTCTGGCTGGAAATAGGTATGTTTTAAGTGTCATCCCTTCTGGCACCCATTTAGGAAATAAGGTGAACACTACTCTTGTTGGATAGGTAATTTAGATTCTCTTCTTTACCCAGATGTGCTCCTGCTGACACCTGTATGTCAAATGTGCATGGGATTCCTCCAGAGAATAATTCATCATTAGAGATAGGGGAAAAAAGCAAAAAACTAGGGCTGTCGATTGATCGCAGTTAACTCACGCGATTAACTCAAAAAAATTAACTGCAATTAAAAAAATTAATCGTGATTAATCGCACTGTTAAACAATAGAATAACAATTGAAATTTATTACATATTTTGGATGTTTTTCTACATTTTCAAATATATTGATTTCTACTACAACACAGAATACAAAGTGTACAGTGCT
This sequence comes from Emys orbicularis, assembly GCF_028017835.1. Taxonomy (NCBI): domain Eukaryota; kingdom Metazoa; phylum Chordata; order Testudines; family Emydidae; genus Emys; species Emys orbicularis. The sequence goes on along the minus strand of NC_088689.1, from coordinate 43,566,760 downwards.
CACTTTATATTATTTTTATTACAAATATTTGCACTGTAAAAATGATAAACAAAAGAAATAGTATTTTTCAATTCACCTCATACAAGCACTGTAGTGCACTCTCTTTATCGTGAAAGTGTAACTTACAAATGTAGATTTTTTTTTGTTACATAACTGCACTCAAAAACAAAACGATGCAAAACTTTAGAGCCTACAAGTCCACTCAGTCCTACTTCTTGTTCAGCCAATTGCTAAGACAAACAAGTTTGTTTACATTTATGGGAGATACTCCTGACTGCTTCTTATTTACAATGTTACCTGAAAGTGAGAACAGGCGTTTGCATGGCACTTTTGTAGCCGGCATTGCGAGGTATTTATGTGCCAGATATGCTAAACATTTATATGTCCCTTCATGCTTCGGCCACCATTCCAGAGGACATGCTTCCATGCTGATGACGCTTGTTAAAAAAATAATGCGTTAATTAAATTTGTGACTGAACTACTTGGGGGAGAATAGTATGACTCCTGCTCTGTTTTACCCACATTCTGCCATATATTTAATGTTATAGCAATCTCAGATGATGACCCAGCACATGTTCGTTTTAAGAACACTTTCACAGCAGATTTAACAAAACGCAAAGAAGGTATCAATGTGAGATTTCTAAGGATAGCTACAGCACTCGACCCAAGGTTTAAGAATCTGAAGTGCCTTCCAAAATCTGAGAGGGACGAGGTGTGGAGAATGTTTTCAGATGTCTTAAAGGAGCAACACTCCAATGTGGAAACTACAGAACTCGAACCACCAAAAAAGAAAATCAACCTTCTGCTGATGGCATCTGACTCAGATGATGAAAATAAACATGCGTCAGTCTGCTCTGCTTTGGATCGTTATAGAGCAGAACCCATCATTGGCATGGATGCATGTCCTCTGAAATGGTGGTTGAAGCATGAAGGGACATATGAATCTTTAGCGCATCTGACACGTAAATATCTTATGACGCTGACTACAACAATGCCATGCGAACACCAGGTGACATTGTAAACAAGACGTGGGCAGCATTATCTCCTGCAAATTTTAACCAAACTTGTTTGTCTGAGCGATTGGCTGAAGTAGGACTGAGTGGACTTGTAGGTTCTAAAGTTTTACATTGTTTTATTTTTGAATGCAGTTATTTTATGTACATAACTCTACATTTGTAAGTTCAACTTTCATGATAAAGAGATTGCACTACAGTACTTGTATTAGGTGAATTGAAATATACTATTCCTTTTGTTTTTTACAGTGCAAATATTTGTAATAAAAAAAATATAAAGTGAGCACTGTACACTTGGTATTCTGTGTTGTAATGGAAATCAATACATTTGAAGGTGTAGAAAACATCCAAAAATATTTAAATATATTTAAATATAAAAATGATATTCTATTATTGTTTAACAGTGCAATTAATCACTTGACAGCCCTGCAAAAAGCCCATTGTAGGTTATAAACGTAACAAAACCTAGAGGCACAACAATTATAAATAAATCACACCTTCCCCCTCTGCCTTCTCTTCCCCCTCCCAGCCTCTCCCTTTTTTTCCCATCACTGTCAAAACTTGTTCTTGATGTCTGACAGCAATGTTGTGTGTGTGGATGCAACAGTAAAGCCAGCCAACGTTTATAAAAGCTTGTCTTCACCCATTCCTTTCAGTCTTCAAAAGAACACTGCCAAGAGGAGAAAGACAGGATTCCAGACAACCCCCTGCAGTCTGTCCTGTGGTTGGCAGCAGGCACAATTAACTAGCATTGACCAAATTAAGCATATTTCTGGGCATTTACTCTCAAAACAATGTTGAACTGAGCATGTGGTGCTGCTCATTCCCACCGCAGGCTATTACTGAATGAAATAATTTCTTTAAAATGGGAGACGAACATTAGGTGCTTAAGTCCATACTCAGGGATTTGTATAAGTGGCTTTATTTTTAAAAAGCCCTGAGGCTCACTCACTTCAATGTGAGCTGCTGGGTGCTCAGCCCATTTGATCCTGAATGTAGGAAGTTCCTGTGCCAACCTGATTTCTGGAGGATCTAAGTTTCACAGCCATATGCTTGCCTCGTACACCTGCCCCAACTCATAGAAACATAATGCTGTGCATTGTCCCCTTCACTGCTGCACTGAGAAACAAGTAACCCATTGATGACTGGTGTTGGATCTACAGGTGAACATGGACATAGAGAACTGATCTTTATAAATATTATATTTTCCATCAGTACTTCCCCTCAGTTCAAGTAAGTGAGCTTTGCTGTAGTCCCTTCACAGAGAATTGGAACGGGTGCCTGCTGTGAAGGGAATTTTATGGGATGGGATGAGGTGTGGAAGAGAAAATAAGGAACGTCAGCTGTACTTGGTTTTATAGAGCTAAGAAATGAAGTTAAGAGGAAGAGGTCTAGCTCTGGATGGTTACAACAGGACGTCTAAATCCACCCTCCCTGCCTCTCAGAGCAGCAGAGGAAAGAAAGGAAAGAGGCACTGCTTTATCTTCTACAGCAACATTAACAGCTATTTTTTATTATTGATCCAAAGTCCCGGGAGCACAACCCATCCAGAAGCTTGGGAGAATTTTTAAACCTTAGGGAAGTTTAAGGCTAAAATAGAGCAGCTGTAGCCACACCAGGAGTGTGGAAAGAGTGTCCAGAAACATCAGAATCACCATGGTTGGATACTGGGGACTTTCCAAGGCTTGAATTTTGGTTTGTTAAGTACTGTATATACTCGTTCATTAGCCCATTCGTTTATAAGCCGACCCCCCAAAATGGATAAGTAAAAATAGCAAAAACTGTATGACCCTTTCATAAGCCGACCCTATATTTCAGGGGGTGGAAAACTTTGGCTCCCGGCCCGTCAGGGTAAGCTGCTGGCAGGTCGGGACGTTTTGGTTACCTGAAGCGTCTGCAGGCATGGAGCCCCTCAGCTCCCAGTGTCCGTGGTTCGCCGTTCCCAGCCAATGGGAACTGTGGGAAGTGGCGCGTCACTTCCCACAGCTCCCATTGGCTGGGAACGGCGACCCGCAGCCACAGGGAGCTGAGGGGCTCCATGCCTACAGACGCTCCAGGTAAACAAAACGACAATGTATTAGATCAGGGATCGGTAAGCACCCTGGCGGGCCAGGCCGGTTTGTTTACCTGCTGTGTCCGCAGGTTTGGCCGATCGTGGCTCCCACTGGCTGCGGTTCGCTGCTCCAGGCCAATGGGGGCAGCGGGAAGCAGCGTGGGCCGAGGGATGTGCTGGCCGCCGCTTCCCGCCACCCCCATTGGCCTGGAGCAGCGAACCACGGCCAGTGGGAGCCACGATCGGCAGACCTGCGGACATGGCAGGTAAACAAACCACCTTGCCCACCAGGGTACTTACCCTGGAGGGCCGCGTGCCAAAGATTGCCGATCCCTGTATTAGATATTCAATTCAATGATTCCATAGAGTTTAAAATCATCAAATTTTGGTGTAGACCCGTTTATAAGCCGACCTCCACTCTTTGATGCATAACTTTTTTACCAAAAATATTTGGCTTATGAATGAGTATATACGGTAACTATCACAAAACCCTGCCATAGTATTTAAAATCTTAGTTTATCAGAGGGAAACCTGAAAGATAGCGTGTAGGGCATGGCTTGCACACACACAGCAGAAAAACATTTCTTCTTGATTTCATTTCTCAACACCCAGCTAACATACCTTAGTTTCCTCCTTCCAACCCCACCATTTCCCTGTCCCCCCGGGGTCCCCATTCCAAGAGAGAATGAAGCGACATGAAATACTAGGACTGGCTGAGGTGACTGTACAGGCTTTCAGTAGTAATGATTCAGGTAAACATGTATTTATTCAGGCTAGCTGTAAGCCAAGACATTGACTAAGATGAGGAAATAAAGTTTCTCCTCATCTCTACCCCCATTTGTCTCACCTGCCATTGCCCACTTTTCTGTTCTGAATGCCAGGCACAAGACACTTAGCACCTACTGTTAAGAAAAAAATCTATTACATGTGAGAGAGACACTTCTTCATAAAGCCAGTGACAGGCAGCAAGAAGTAGCCAGTTTCTCTTTCATATTATTATTTTCCAGGCCACAGCCATGGGCACAAGCTCCTAACCAAACAAACAGCTTGAATTATTCATTTCTCTTTCAGTCCCACCTACAATAAGAGAACTTTCTGTAAAGGCTCATCCCTGACTGAAGATGGTAGAATCTTGTAGCTAAAGGCTTCAAACACTCACCCTCCCCTATACATTACTCTTGGCCTGACCAGTTGGACCAGAGTACAGTAATTGTGAACTCCCTCACAGCCAGAAACCCTACACCACTCCCTATTCCAATCCATTGACTCCTGCTGGGAGAGGATGGTACTGGAGCAGTCTGTCCCCACTAAACCTATCGCCTTTCATTCATTATCGAGATGTCGACTCCTGCCTCTGCTCAGTCCATGATGCCAGCTTCCATTGCCCATTCATTAAACTTTCAAGCAAGTACCTCTGTTCTTTCTCCCATGCTGCCTCTCATGCTTGGGAGGAGCTCCCCCCCAAAATCTGCAAAGCTACCTCATTATCCTTCTTCAAAATCCTCCTTAAACTCTCCTTTGCTGTGATACCTCCAGAAACTTGACCACGGTTAGGCTTCCAGAATGCTGAGACCACTACCTATCACACTGACCAATACTGTCTCCTTGTTTCTTTGCACTCCCCCATCTGTCTGTACCCACTAACTATCTCTTGTCTTATACTCAAATTGTAAGCTCTTTGGGGGCAGGGACCATCTTTTTGTTCTGTGTTTGTACAGTGCCCCTAGCACCATGATGACCTGGTCCTTGACTAGGGTTTGTGGGTGCTACAGCAATACAAATAATAAATCATGAATGCCTGAACCAGACACCATTCTTATAAATGTACACTACTGCGAGAGGCTGAGGCAGTGATACCTACGATCACTTTTGCAGCCAGAGTTCCTATAGCAACACGTTGCTGCAGTGGTGGACTGCACACCAAATATGGACTGTCACATAGGTGCAGACTGCCATATTCTCTCATTGTTCTTTGATGTCAGCTGATATAGACCCTCCAAAGCCCTGGCAGCAGCATTAGCTGCCACAGAATTTAATGAGTTCCACTTCTCTTGGGCAATTCCATGGTCTTTCTACAGATCTGCACTTACCATTTGGGGTACACACAGGTTGGGGTGACAAGGCCATGAGATGAGGAGAAGGGAACCTCAGAAACCACATAGCTCCCTGCTCCCAGAAACCCACCTTCACATTTCTTCCCCCAGGAAGCACATTTTCCAATAGTCACCACATGACGTCCCCTCTATGCTCCCCCTTGGAAGCACCCATTCCTTTTTCCTCTCCCCACAGTCCCCTGTAGCATACTGTATTATCCCACTCTTCCTGAGCTGCTGCCTAGTGAGCAATCAGCTCTGGGAGTGAAGGCTAGAGACTGACTGAGGCCTTGGCAAATATATGTTGTTACCTATTGCAAGATAGTTGGTTTAAAATGGGAGCAGCAGAGTCTTTTAAAAAAGACGGGGGCAGAAGCATTTAGCAAGTTATTAAAGGGATTGTTCTTTAAAAGACCAAACAGCTAACTTCGAACTGATTTTGAAGGTGGGCATCAAGCAGTCAGCTGATGACACAGTGAGGCTGGGGCTCTTTTTAAACAGTGCTCAACTTGCAACAGCTCCCCCCCCCCGGGTAAAACACACCTGGACGCCAGAACTTCCCAAGAAATCAGTCTGGACCCCGGGCAAGTATAATTCTGACACTAAGCAGTTAACAGCAGCCAACATCTCAGTCTCCCCTGAGTTCTGATGTACGGCCAATAGAATCAGTCTGAAACCTCATCATTTCAACCAGGTGTGTAGTTGAGGACCATAATAGAGTTCTGATTCATTTTCCAGCCCATGAAAAGCATCCTGCCTGCAGAACAGCACTGAAACCCCCTCTCCTCTCCTCCCCTTCACCACTCCCATTATAGTCCCTGTTTCCCACACTGCAGTGATTGCAGACCCTCTTAGTTCTGCTGATTAGAACTGATGTCACTAGTTTGTTCCTGCCACTTCAGTCCCTACCCTCTATTATTAAAGGGTTTTTTTTTAAGTTTGTTTTTAACAGCTCTTTCAGTTCAGTTGGTGAGTTTATTTTTCCACTTTGGCTCTTTCCTCCACTGTCTTGATTTGCTGATGGATTTCAGTGGCTGCCAGAGTTCAGTAAAACCAGGCTTGCAGAATAGTATTAACTTCTAACCCCGGTGTAAAAATAGCTGTAATAAAGCAGGGTGAATAATATAAGGCTTCACCTAATGTAACTTTGATTAAAAAGTGCTGCCTGCTTCATCACTTCTCTGTGGTAACTCCAGAGAAGCAACAGGAGTTCGTCCTTTCAGAGCTCTGAAAAGGCTTAAAGGTTTTGGAAATAAAGTCTGATACAATGCGTACACATCTTTGGGCTTGTTTTAGGAGGGTTTGGGACCTTGCTTCCAAAGCTTGGTGTACCCTGCACCCCTGTCGGTAGAAACACAGCTGTTAACTAAGTGCAGGGCTGAAATAGGTGCTTAGATGCTTTAAGAGCATTCTCTACCGTGTTGAGAGGCAAAACAGATCCTGTCACAGGCTAATGCCTGAGTTCAAGATACTATGCAGAGGAGCAGTAACACAGGGCAATGCTGCAAAATTAGCAGCAGGTGTCCAAAGCAGAGACCAAGACGGAGGAACATTTCCCTGGAAGACCTTCCTTCAGAAACAAAATCTCCAATTATTTAAATCTTCTCCTCTTCGCTCTCCGTATCGCCAGACTGTGGAAGGAACTGTTTTATTACAGGGAGAAGGAGGAGGGAGAAAAGGTTTTAATTTCACGCCTTGCACCAGGTGTCACAACTCTGGACACTGTTTGTTATCTGACTTCTGGCCCTATCTCTGCTCCCTGCACTCCTGAGGCAGACTCGGCCAGTTGGCGTTTTAATTTATTCTCTGCTAGGATGGGGATTCTGTTCAAGTGAGAGCTCTCACTGGTCAGGCGTACCGTTTTAATAACAAAATGCCTTCAAGTTTGGAAGTGCAACTTTGTGCCATGTTAGGGAAAATTCTTGTCACTTCTGGAAGGCTGCAAGTTATATGGTACAGAGTACAGGAATGGAAATCCAAAGAATAAAGGAAAACCCACTGCCTTATTTCTCCATTTACTTCACTGTCCTCCACTACATTTACCTTGAACAGATGCATCTCAATAGGAGTTGTATAGTAGTCATTCCAAATTCATTCTCTCTCAGGCTTTCAAGTCTCTCACCCGGACCCTAACCCTGGCTCAAAAGGGACCACCCTCTCCTTGGAAACAAAAGGAAGGATACCTCATGAACTCCATATTTATTCAGTCAGTCTTCTTTTGATACCAGTTACCAATACTGGTTAAGAGTTCAAATCTGCTGTGCAAGGGCCTGACGCTGAACTCTTCCTGGTCACTACATGTATATCTTTTGACTTGGACTAGAAGTGCATTAATCTCCCTGGGCAAATGACTTCCATCAGAAAAGGCCTCTGAAGCACATGAAACCTGCAACTGTGGCCACCCCACTCTCATACAGGATTTTAGGGACCTAGAAGTGTCAGTACTAATCTCAGTTTTCATTTATTTTTAAAATTAAGTTTCTAGCCCTTTTTCCTTGTAATTGAAGTAAAAACGTGAACAGATCACAAAGCTTGAAAGTGTATCAGTATATTTTCCTCATTATCAGAGATTATTCAAATTCCTAACCTCTCTCCCGCCCACACCACCACACGCCCACGGCTGGCCTTCCTGCCTGAAAAAGCCATATTCAGAGGTCCTTTTGACTTTGGAACTCATTTCAGTTTGCAGCTGTTGGGTGGAGTGTTGCCCAGGCGGCTGCAAGCTCCCTCAGACCGCTTGCAGCTAAGTCGGCACCTCTGAGAGCAGCCAGTATGACCTCAAACCACAAAGCATGGTAGCTTAATAGCGTGAGAGTCAGCATGTTTAGTGGCTCAAGCAAGGGACTAATCCAAGCTCTAATACAGACTCCCTCTGTGGAGATAGTCAGGTCACTTAATCTTTCTGCCTTTATTTCCCCATCTGTGAAACACAGATAATTATCTCATTCCCACCATTGCTAACACTAGTCCAGCTCCACCAATGCTAACCACAGTGGGAGCTCTATTGTAGAAAAGATGTCAGCAAACCCCAGAAGTCCAACCAGTGTGATCTCTGGACTTACTCTGAGCAAGGTGAGACGACATGATGGTGAAAACACCAGCGGCAGCTTGGAGTCCTTTCTGCACTAGCCTACTGTTGCTACCATAAGTGGAGCTGACCCAGCATGAGCAAGGATGAGAAAATGTTGGCCAAAAGTCTAGTGTAGACAGTCACTGAAGGGGTTTATTGATTGATTAACGTTTGCAATGTGCTAAAATTCTGGAGTGTATCCTCCAAGTGCTCTTCTATGAACCCACAGAACCACAGCTTGGATAACTGCCCCTGGCGTAACATTTCGAACTGATGGCAGCAATGCACAGACCACAAGCAGGCAGGTTCCATTCCTTCTGTAACTGGAGGCTGCTGCTGATCAGTCTCCCCCCATATTTTAATATAAAATAAGTCAATTAAGTTTGGGAGTACCCCCAAAGAATCCCAGTCTCAAAGTCTCCAGGCAAATCCTGTGCAGAATGGTGTGATCATGGAGGTTAAGAATCTCTTATGTTTTCAGTATGAACAGGAGGTGGGGAAAGTTTCAATAACCTGATTCACAGGCCTCTCCAGGGCTCTGTTCCCCATACAATTCTCTGTTCCTCTTTCACTGGTCATGTAGGTTCCACACAGTGGCAAGAGGAGAAAGTGACATGACTGAACTGCACTGTGACTCCGATCCATGGAATATATATTTTTAAATTTTTATGTATTTATTTTACATGGGAGGAAACTCTTCTCAAAGTTTGTTCTTTAAACTTCTTCCCACCTTCCACCCACTACTGTGATTTGTCAACACAGAGTTTAGATTTCTGGCAAAGGACTCAGGATGAAAGAAATCAGAGCAGGTGATTGCTGCATGAAAATAATAGCACAGCAATTTATACAGACAAAAATGGGCCATGGAATACCAAGTGACAGCCAACAGTGGGGAATCAATACCTCCCAAGAGGTGGGATTATTAGGGAGAGAAAGGGGCTTGAGAGATCCATAAGTGTCTGATGACCGACTATTTCCAAAAAGCCATCAGCTGAATGATAAGTGCCTTCAGAGCTGTGCCACAGCCCTTCCTGGGTAAAGGAGGGAGGACAAGACAGCTGAACTGTGTCACTCACATCCCTAGAGAAAAGAACAGGAGCCACCATCCCCCTCCCCAGCATGCCCTTTCCTAAGGTTTTTCTATCTAATGACTGCCACCATCACATTTCTGTGACGTACTGGAAAAGCTGGGTGGAAAAGCAGCCAGGCCACTGCCACTATTGAACTCTCACTCTCTCACCCTCTGAAAGGATGCCAAGTAATGTCCCACGATGCCAAGTAATGTCCCCCTGTGGGCCTGTAGTAGGTTAGACCTTTCTGGAACCCCCTTGGGGACAAGGTGAGCGGTCCTGCCATCTTGGAGATCCCTCCCCTCACCACAGCATTGGTGTACGGTTGTCTTGGAGTCTGGGGCACAGCCCTCAAGCTGTGCTGCTCAGGGCATCTGCCCCAGTACAGAGGGTAACGCAGTCCAAACAAAAAAAATGCAGGATGCCTCTATGGCCCACAAAAGGCAGAGTCCAGGGCTGTTAGAAAAGTAAAAAGAACAGGCTCCTCTCCTTTCTGAAAGGCTGCCAAGTGGTTTCCACAGTCAGCAACTCCTGCTTCCAGGGGCTAGGGAGCTCTGGAGCCCTACTCCTCCAGAGTGCCACCCCAAGCTGTGCAGGGATCCTCCCTTTTAAGGACTCCAAGCGTGACAAGCCTCACTGGGGTGCTGGATTGGGGCTGATTCCCAGAGGAGCTCTTTAACTCCTTGTTTACTGGTGTAGGCCTCTGCCCCACCACAGGACCTCCATAGAACAAACTATTTCCCCCAACTTAACACACCTCCCTGTGAGTTCTATTTGTCTTATCCAGCTAGGCTCTCTTTCTGGCATGCATATTAGGAAACACCCCAGATGTGCACAAAGGAGGCCCTATTGTTGATGATGATGTTGACGTTTTATATTTTTTATTTTGTCATAATTAACATACTTGAATTTTTCACACAAGCATTAACAAATCTTATTCATAATCTGTGTTTGTTATCTTTGAAAGGACCCATTTATGTTTGGTCAACCTCTTAGAATTATCTGGAGACTTAATTTTGTTCATATTCCAAAAGTGGTAACTGTACATGAGGCACTTTTTGCAGGGAGCAGGGACTTTTTATATCCCTACAGAAGAATGAGTATCTCGCCATATCTCCTGACTTTTCCCCTCAGTCCTTAAACCCCATACTGTAGCCACCATAATCCTGATTCAGGAAGACAGCATGGGACTCCTTTCCAAAACTATAAAAAGATGTCCCCTCCACCCCCCCTTTATTTTTATTTTATTTTATTTTATTGCCAAAAAGTAGTCATTGGTGCACACACAAGGCACTTCCCCCTGTCCTCCAGGGATTGTAGTGCCTCCAGCTTTTCAGTCTGGCACAAAGACGTTGCAATATACCTTAAAGACAAATAATTACAAGATCATGCTTTTCCCAATTAACCTGGTGCCACCAGGAACCTAGTATCAAAGAAATAAATTTCCCAGAAGGAAAAGAAAAAGCACCATGAGGAAAAATGTCTTCTTCCAAGGCAGTCCTTCAGGACTGCAGCAGGTGGCATTAAAATATATATCTTTAAAAATAAATAGAAAATGTATTGATAATATATCCTGACTGCTACACTTCTACAGTGTCTATAATGGTCAAAAAGGTTGCCTTGTCTCTCCAGATGTGTCAGCTGCACAGACCTCAAAGGGGGGCTGAGGTTCAGAGCCTCAGCTGATGAAGTCTGCATAGTTCCACTGAGGATCAAGCCCACAAAGTGTTTGAGGCCATGCTCCCAAAGAGCTGGGAAGACTTAGCAAGGTACATCCCTTTTGCATGGATTTAAGCATCTTGCAGTCATCTGTCTCACAAAAGGTACTTTGGAAAATTTGACCCAAAGAGCTTTTCCTTTGCATTGAAGAAAATCTTTGTTCAACTTAGCATTAAGTATTTTCATCACAGTTTCTCCTGGGAAAGAAAGTGGCAGGGAGGATGTGGGTGTAGAGAACAACGTTTTCTCACAGAATGTTCTCTCCACTCAGCAGATTAAACCTGAGAAGCTCATATGCTCAGGGTACATCTGGGAGGAAGAAGGGTTAAAAATAAAAATCCCAAAGGGTTAGGTAAACTCTCTGCAACCATGCCAGTGGCTGCACTGCATGCACACCTGCTTGTTCACCATCTAGTGGAAGTGCAAAACAGATAAAATGTCCCCGCGTTAGGAGGGAAGGGGGAGGAATAGCGCAATACTTGAAATGCCACAAAAAGGGGGGGGGGGCGCACAGGAGTTTACAGTGGCTTGCCCCAGAGATGGCAGGGACAAATTGGGTTTTTCAGAGGGAGATATAAGGAGCTGTTATATCTCTGGTTTTGCATCATTTAGTTCATCGGGCCTGACAAGTGTCTAACAAACAAAGCCACAAGCGGTAAGAGTGTGTGCGCAAGAGAGAAAACCTTTCGGAGATTTGGAGACACAGCTTCCCCCTCAAGGGGTTTTCCTGTATTTCTGTTGAATAGTTTATTTTTTTCCCCCTTAAATATCTACAGAGAAAAAAATCAAACTCTTATAGGAAGAGTCATTTTACAGTGATATGGGTCAAGCAAAGGAAAGGGGAGTGAGCCTTAAATAAGGATTTATTAACCCGACCAGACTGAGAGATAATGAGAGACGCATGTGCATGTACGCACCCCCGGGCATTCCTGCAGGTGCGGTTCTTAAAGCACTGGGTGTTGGCACAACTGGGGAAAAAAACTAGTCAACAAACTAATGCTGAGAAGGAAAGCTTTCTGGCGAGTGACAGAGGATAGCCCGTTATCTATTGTACCACTACACGTATAGGGGGAAAGAAGGGATTTTGAAACTACCATGACAATACAGTATTAATTAAAAATAAAAACCTAGTTGCAAGAGGGAAAGTTAGTACAGGCCTCACTGTCTCCATCTGCTGAGGCACCAAAAATCCCTTAAAAAATATATTTATTTTTTTCTTGAAGCATCATTTTACATTTGCTTAAAAAACAGCAGTAGCCAGCAAACATTGCACTGACTAACTAAGATTCAAGTGTTATTCTTCTTCTCCCCATCAGTCAGGCTCAGTGAAGGATTAATGCTGTGTGGGGTTTGTTTTGTTTATTACTTCTAATGACTTTCTCATTATCATTTTGCTCTGAAACAAACGATGGTTATGGGAGAAATCATATTATTTGGATGGCTTTATTAAATTAGAGAGCAAATCTGTGTATATTTCTGGCTCAGGACAAATGTCTGAACTTCTGGGTGCCAAAATTCATTTTCAGACAAAGCAGCTTCAAGAAGCACTAGAATCAGAGGTTAAACTGACCTTCAGTCGCTAGGGAGAGGAGTGGAATGGGTCTCCGTTTATCCCACTGGTCATTTAGCCAAATCACCAAGACAAAACCCAGTTCTATCTATTTCCGTGCACAGGAAGCCCAAGACTAAAGAACATAACGGGGGGAAACCAGTGACAACAAAGCCCAGAAAAGGAACTGCTGCCTCCACTGCCCCATAACTCTATATGGGAGACTCAATTGAGTTCATGGCAAAGCTGGAAACCAACATTCTTGTGCAGGCAGCACCCTTCTCACTTAACCTTATCACATGTAAATCCCTGTCAGCATTAAGTAACCTGGGTTTCTTCTATCTTGGCACAGCTCTACTACTGCACATCTCTCACTGTTTGGAGCCCCCTCCAAGTAGTTCCAGAGACATCAGGCACTAGGTAACTCTGTGGCAGCACAGCTCCTAGTTCGGCATCCCCATTGCAGCATGCCACCAGAAAGGCTCTGATGGAACCCCAGAAGGAAACAAAAGCTGCCTTCCCATGGCACAGCTTCTGAAGGAGAAAGGAAGTCTAAATACTGCTTGTTCTATTGCACGGGTGAATCCCCTCTTAGTGCAGGAAGCTTTATTGGCAATGGGAGAAAAAAATGGTTACGATGTTTTAAATGGTCTGTTTCTGATCCAACGGTAGGTAACCTAACAAAAGGAAAGCACCAAATAGGAAATCCATATGCACCATGGTGCATAATTCATGCCCTGCCTAGCTAACTGGATTCTGTCTGCCCTTGTCTACATTAGCAAAATTGGGACCCAAAATTCACTATTAGTTATTCTTTATATCACAGTAGCACCTACAGACCCCAATCAAGACCGGGAACCCAGCATGCTGGGCACTGTAAAAAACACCTAATAATCACTGCTTGGTGTCCTAGACCCCTGTAAAAGGCCATACACATCCAAGCACAAAGATGTTCCCAACAGCACATGGAGTCAATCATGCCATCACTTGCATGAGACTTGCTTCAAGCAAGGTTAACCCTAGTGTTGTCTACCACCATGCCGATGTACATTGCACAATGCCATCCTGGACAGGGATCACTGATCTAATAGCCCCAACAATACAAACAGTCCTCCCACTACCAACCCACAGTGCACCAGTCACTACTCAAGTGGCCTGTTTGATCTGGTTTCTGCGCTCTGCTGCACTCTACTGCCAGAAGCCACTTACCTGTAACAAAAGCACAGTTTAAGCCATGGAGCTCATTTACATAATTTTGAGATGCCTTGAAACAGCAACAATTACATCACAGGATTCATCACCCATTTTTGAGCGTGTGAGCACAAAGCATGACACCTTCAGACTGCTAATAATCAGACCAACCTCGGGTGCAACAGGTTGTCTGTCTGGCTAGGTGTTAATTTGCTTCACATCCTGCTGCTTCCTCCCTCCCCTATGTAAGGAACACCACTAATCCAGCACCCGCTGAGTGGGCAAATGAATAGATGTTTCTTCAGGTCTGTGTAATCCTGATTCGTTAGTTATGGCAAAAGCACATATGAGAGGTCTCTGGGAATCACAGTGGGAGCTGAGATGCCATTAATGTTAATGTCAGGCAGTGGAAAGAGAGTCTTCCTCCTACTGCTCTTGAAAAGTCAAGAGTTTTATTTAAATTCTAGTATCAAGTACTTTACCTGGCCACCCTTCATGAACCTGTCAGAAAGCTCCACTAGGGCCTTTGTCACTGTTGGCTAATACCTCTTCCTGTTAATGTCCTCTGGAACTTGTTGAGGAGGAGTAAGGGCTCAGAGCTGGACAGTTTCCATCAATAGCTCCTAGACAATTAAGAAATCCCAACTATATGAATACTTCAATTATCTCTTGCCCACCTTGACTGCATGTCCCTGCAACATACTGCATATTGTCATTCACACCTCCACGCAGGGCCGGCTCTGACTTTTTTGCCGCCCCAGGCAAAAAAGCCTCCGGCCGCCCCCCCCCCCGGCGGCCAGAGCCGGAGCGCCGCGCCACCCCCCTCCAGGTGCCGCCCCAAGCACAAGCTTGGTGGGCTGGTGCCTGGAGCCGGCCCTGCCTCCACGGCAACCCCATCCACTGTGGACTTCCCAACCAATGAGTAACTCAGGGTAGCCAGCTTCCACAGAGCAACTGCCACATTACAAAAAAAAAAAAGGGGGGGGGGGGGGGAGAAGCAGAGCTCTCATCCTGGTAATCTAGCGCTGCAAAGTCAGGGTTAGCTGACTGGAAAAGAGACTCTTTCCTCATTCTGAAGTTCTGCATTCATTGCTGCTCGTCCTCAGAGGAACTCAATGCCACATGTTTGTCATTGTTATCCAAACCCCAAAGTGGCACTCCAGCTAATGAACTTCACCCTCAGGTACTGCAGAAAGCAGGCTACTCTTCAGGGGTAGGACGTGTGTGGCCACTGCAGCACCCACTCAGTGCACTGAGTAGTAGAACTGAGGTGCACTCCGCAGAACAACCTCTGCCACTTGGTGACTGCTTTTCAGAAGGTCAGACAGCAAACTTCTTCCTCATCAAGGAGTAGGTGAGTGTTCACCCTGGCCTTCAATTTGAGAAGACAATCTGGAAGTAACACTGGGTTACAGGCACTTAGGGGAGTGTCTGAGAGAACTGTGGGAATTTGATTTCTTGTCCCACAGTCCTCTTGGGCTCCTAGAAAGCTATTTAAAATCTTCCACAAGCCACTGCTTATCACAAACTGTAGAATACATACTCAGAGAGCAATGCAACTGCAGTGGTGAATGTGGGACAAAATTACACCCCAAACAGGATGGCTAATGTGAAGATACTGCACCTATGCTTACATTCTCCTTGATAATGACCTTACAATGTAAACACCATGTTTAGGTGAAAAGGGCAAGTTCTCCAATGATATTCTGTTTTCGGTCTGCAGATTCAGAAAACATCTGCAAAGCCTTGTCCACTCTAAGTTTATCTCTACACCAACGCTTGTTGTCAATAACACCAGTTCAGCTCCACCCCGGTAGTAACAATGTGAGTAGTTACCAGCAGCTCCTGATACTCTGAAACCACCTGGTCATATAGATCTGCTCTGCACAGAGATGGAGAACACAGTGCTTCAAGTGCAAAGCAGCCATCTGATGCCCTGTCTACACTGGAGTTCCCAGCATTAGTGCCACCAACGGAGCTGAACTGTAGAGATAATGGAGGGAAATGTGGAGCATAAAAACGCAGTAGAGTTCCGGCCCCCCCCCCCCCCCAAGCCTCTTCCATGCAACCAGAAGGGATAAAAACTTGTTTTATTAAAAAAAAAAAAGTTTAGATCCTGGGGAATATAGAAGATTCCTAATTCCACACATTAGGTGTTGCTTCTCTATGCCCAAATAAAGGAAATGTATAAAACATATTAGCCATTTACTCTGTGCAAAACACAAGGGGGGGGGGGGGAAATCAAAAAAACAATTAAATAGCATTTTCCAGCTTCTCCGGTGATTTTATAACAGTTAAAAAGCTGTCTAAAAGATATTTAGCAGTGTCCCTTTAAACTCTTTCTCCCATATATGGTATCACTACAACTATCCAAACTGAACAAACCCTACTGGTGATTAGGAAGAGAATACTGAGGCTGTAAAGCCCTAATATAAGGTCATCATTGTCTTTCATTTCCGATGTCAGCTGGTTTGTAAAATACACACCAAGCTGCCTAGTAGCACAATGGAACCCACTTAGATGTACCCTTGTCACAGGAGCGAGCCAGTAACAGAATAAATTTTTCACACAGAAAATCAAACTGTCTACAGAAATACAGAGAAGCCCTTTAAAATAATACCTGACACAGGAATAAACCTGTTAAACAAATAAATTCCCCCAAGTGTGCCCAAAGGAAAAAAGCAACAGGAAATCGACCCAATAAAAGATCTGTTAAATGAAAGCACTTTCCACGCACCAAACCAAGATATATGACATGAAACAACAAAGCCCTCTGAGAGAAACCCCTGCTGGAAAAATGGTTAAGAAAGTATTTTGGGGCAGGAAGGTTATCTGTTTAGTGGGGTTCTTGATGGTACTTGCAACATTGCCATTTGTGACCTCACAAAGCATACACAAATGGTGCAATTTACACAGTGTCTCCATCCTGTTGAGAGGTCAATAAAACATGCCTGCCCTTCCCTCACTACCACGACTGTCTTTCTTCCGACTCATAAACCCAGATATTCATGCTGTAAAATTTGTAACAAGCAGTAAAAAGGTGGTGGGGAGCAGAGAGATGCTTTTAAAAGACGACCTGTTGTTCTGCTGCACAAAGACTTCTATTCACAGACCGGCCAACTACAACCCCTTGAGGATCCAACAGACCTGCTCTCATCAGGGCTTTTCCATCACATCTTTACGAGTGTCTTTGCAATGCTTGGATTTTTAAAAAAAAGTGCAAACTCTAATCATTTTACCACAAGGAAACTATGACAAAATATGACTGACTGTCAATTATTCAAAGCTCAACACCTTTATTGAGCTGTTCAATAAAGGTGAAGGTGGAGAAGACATGTACCCCCAAGGCTGGGAGGATCACAGCCACCACTCCAAGGAGGAAATGTAGGGTAGTGGTGGTTGGTGACTCTCTTCTGAGGGGGACGGAGGCACCCATCTGTCGCCCTGATATGGCATCCTGGGAGGTATGCTGCCTGCCAGGGGCCCGTATCCGAGATGTTATGGAGGGATTGTCAAAGATCATCCGGCCCTCTGACTACTACCCCATGCTACTCATCCATGTGGGCACTAATGATACTGCGAGGCATTATCCTCAACAGATCAGAAGTGACTACAGGGCTCTGGGAGTACGGGTGAAGGAGTTCAGAGCGCAGGTGGGGTTCTCTTCAGTCCTTACAGGTAGGGGCCCAGGCAGAGACAGATGCATCCTGGAGGTGAATGCCTGGCTGCAAAGATGGTGTCACCAGGAGGGCTTCAGCTTCCTTGACCAGAGAATGCTGTTCCAGGAGGAAGGACTACTAAGCAGAGATGGGGTCCACCTATCGAGGAAGGGGAAGAGCATATTTGGATACAGACTGTTTAACCTAGTGAGAAGGGCTTTAAACTAGGTTCGAAGGGGGCAGGTGATCAAAGCCCACAGGTAAGTCAAGAACATGGAAACCTGGGAGAAGGTTTGGAATTTGGAGGGAGCATGGGCTGTTATAGCAGAGATAAAGAAGAGACAAGACAGAACTGGGTGGGGGGGAAGAAATCAAATCAGTATCTTAGATGTCTGTATACTAATGCAAGAAGTATGGGGAATAAACAGGAAGGACTCGAAATGCTAGTAAATAAACACAACTACAACACAGTTGGCATCACAGTGACCTGGTGGGATAATACGCATGATTGGAATATTGGTATAGAAGGGTACAGCTTGCTCAGGAAGAACCGGCAGGGAAAAATGGGAGGAGGTGTTGCCTTATATATTAAAAATGTACACACTTGGACTGAGATTGAGATGGAAATAGGAGACAGACTTGTTGAAAGTCTCTGGGTAAGGATAAAAGGAATAAAAACAAGGGTGATGTCATGGTAGGGGGTCTACTACCAACTACCTAACCAGGAAGAAGAGGTGGATGAGGCTTTTTTTAAATAACTAACAAAATCATCCAAAGCACAGGACTTGGTGGTGATGGGGGACTTCAACTACCCAGACATCTGTTGAGAAAATAACACAGCAGGGCAGAGATTATCCAATAAATTCTTGGATTGGAGACAATTTTTTATTTCAGAAGGTGGAGAAAGCTACTAGGGGAGACGCTGTTCTAGATTTGATTTTGACAAATAGGGAAGAACTGGTTGAGAATTTGAAAGTGGAAGGCAGGTTGGGTGAAAGTCATTATGAAATGATAGAGTTCATGATTCTAAGGAATGATAGGAGGGAGAACAGCAAAATAAAGACAATGAATTTCAAGAAGGCAAATTCAAGAAGGATTTCACTTTAGCAAACTCGGGAGTTGGTAGGTACAATCCCATGGGAAGCAAATCTAAGGGGAAAAACAATTGAAGACAGTTGGCAGTTTTTCAAAGAGATATTAGTAAGGGCACAAGAGGAAACTATCCCACTGTGTAGGAAAGATAGGAAGTATGGCAAGAGACCACCCTGGCTTAACCAGGAGATCTTCAATGATCTAAAAATAAATAAAAAAAAGAGTCCTACAAAAAGTGGAAACTAGGCCAAATTACAAAGGATGAATATAAACAAATAACACAAGTACGTAGGGACAAAATTAGAAAGGGCAAGGCAGAAAACGAGATCAAACTAGCTAGAGACATAAAGGGTAACAAGAAAACATTCTACAAATACTTTAGAAGCAAGAGGAAGACCCAGGACAGGGTAGGCCCATTACTCAATGGGGGGAGGGGGGGAGATAACAGAAAATGTGGAAATGGCAGAGGTGCTTAATTACTTCTTTGTTTTGGTTTTCACCAAGAAGGTTGGTGGTGATTGGACATCTAACATAGTGAAGGCCAGTGAAAATGAGGTAGGATCAGAAGAGGCTAAAATAGGGAAAGAACAAGTTAAAAATTACTTGGACAAATTAGATGTCTTCAAGTCACCAGGGCCTGATAAAATGCATCGTAGAATACTCAAGGAACTGACTGAGGAGATATCTGAGCCATTAGTGATTATCTTTGAGAAGTCACAGAAGACGGGAGAGATTCCAGAAGACTGGAAAAGGGCAAATATAGTGCCCATCTATTAAAAAGGGAAATAAGGACAACCCAGGGAATTACAGACCAGTCAGCTTAACTTTTGTACCCGGAAAGATAATGGAGCAAATAATTAAGCAATGAATTTGCAAACATCTAGAAGATAATAAGGTGATAAGTAACAGTCAGAATGGATTTGTCAAAAACAAATCGTGTCAAACCAACCTGATAGCTTTCTTTGACAGGGTAACAAGTCTAGTGGATGGGGGAAAGCGGTAGATGTGGTATATCTTGACTTTAGTAAAGCTTTTGATACTGTCTCGCTTGACCTTCTCATAAACAAACTAGGGAAAAGCAACCTGGATGGAGCTACTATAAGGTGGGTGCAAAACTGGTTGGAAAACCGTTCCCAGAGAGTAGTTATCAGTGGTTCACAGTCATGCTGGAAGGGCATAATGAGTGGGGTCCCGCAGGGATCAGTTCTGGGTCTGGTTCTGTTCAACATCTTCATCAATGATTTAGATAATGGCATACAGAGTGCACTTATAATGTTTGTGGACTATACCAAGCTGGGAGGGGTTGCAAGTGCTTTGGAGGATAGGATTAAAATTCAAAATGATCTGGACAAACCGGAGAAATGGTCTGAAATAAATAGGATGAAATTCAATAAGGACAAATGCAAAGTATTCCATTTAGGAAGGAACAATCAGTTGCACACATACAAAATGGGAAATGACTACCTAGGAAGGAGTACTGTGGAAAGTGATCTTGGGGTCATAGTGGACCACAAACTAAATATGAGTCAACAGTGTAACGCTGTTGCAGAAAAAGTGAACATCATTTTGGGATGTATTAGCAGGAGTGTTGTAAGCAAGACACGAGAAATAATTCTTCCACTCTACTCCGCTCTGATTAGGCCTCAACTGGAGTATTGTGTCCAGTCCTGGGCACCATATTTCAGGAAGGATGTGGACAAACTGGAGAGAGTCCAGGGAAGAGCAACAAAAATGATTAAAGGTCTAGAAAACATGACCTATGAGGGAAAATTTAAAAAATTGGGTTTGTTTAGTCTGGAAAAGAGAAGACTGAAAGGGGACATAACAGTTTTCAAGTATGTAAAAGGTTGTTACAAGGAGGAGGAAGAAAAATTGTTTTTCTTAACCTCTGAGGATAGGACAAGAAGCAATGGCTTAAATTGCAGCAAGGGAGGTTTAGGTTGGACATTAGGAAAAACTTCCTAATCGTCAGGGTGGTTAAGCACTGGATTAAATTTCCTAGGGAGGTTGTGGAATCTCCTTTTTAAGAGCAGGTTAGACAAACATCTGTCAGGAATGGTCTAGATAATAAATCCTGCCACGAGTGCAGGGTACTGGACTAGATGACCTCTCGAGGTCCCTTCCAGTTCTATGATTCTATGTGTGGGCTGAACAGACACTGCTACCAAAGTTCTCAGATCAGCAGCGCAGGGATGCAAGTGCACCTACAGCAGACCGCCCATAAGGACACACATTTCGAAGAAGAAACTACCATTATTTCATCTAGTTCCTCTCTGTTTTGGCAGGCCCAGCTCACCCATCTGCACACATATGTAGAAATGTTAAAGGTGCTCAGATAATCATCTACTTTATATTCAGCCCCTGCCATATCAGTCCTGGAGTTCTCCTGAGCAACTCTCAGTGCAATTGGGATGAACTGTATGTTGGTTGTGTAGTATACAGTAGCCACAGAAAAGTCAAATTATTTGTGGCCAAAGCAATATTTGAACCCTGGCTTATCATAGTGAAAGGCTCATACATAACCTATTATCTTTACCAGCTTGGCTCATCCACAACCAAGTTAATTCCCTTAAACTCCATCCTCACAAAGAGAGGTGGGAGACTTTCCATTCTTGTGACTGTGCTCTCCAAGGCAATCACACCAAGTGCAACATCCCATTAGCTCTCCTCTCTTGTATATTTGAAAACAGGGCATCAAAAAAACAAAAACAAAAACCCAGAACCAGATGGATCTGTAGCAAACTGAAGATGTGTGACATCTATAAAAGAACAGATCAATAAATTAAGGCTGTATTTCTCAACCTTTCCAGACTACTGTACCCCTTTCAGGAGTCTGATTTCTCTTGTGTACCCCCAAGTTTCACCTCACTTAAAAACTACTTGCTTACAAAATCAGACATAAAAATACAAAAGTGTCACACTGTTACAGAAAAATTGCTGACTTTCTCATTTTTACCATATAATTATAAAATAAATCAATTGGAATATAAATATAGTACTTACATTTCAGTACACAGTATATAGAGCAGTATAAACAAGTCATTGTCTGTATGAAATTTTAGTTTGTACTGACTTCACTAGTGCTTTTTACATAGTCTGTTGTAAAACTAGGGAAATATCTAGATGAGTTGATGTGCCCCCTGGAAGACCTCTGCGTACGTACCAATCGTGAGAACCACTGAATTAAGGCATCCTTTCTTCAGATCTTTAGGGGTCTGCATTCTGCCACCACATGCACTTGTCACCAACACAATTTCCATTCAACAGATTCCCATTGGCGTGTTAGAAAGCCTGAACAATCATACCACATCTCCTCCTCCATTGCAATAGCCTTTGTTAGAGTCAGGCAAATTTTAAAATAAATATCAACATTTCACTAAACTGCCCTTTCCTTTTCCCTGTATTTTCTTCATCATTCTTGCTAATAGCCAGGGTATTTGTGTACAGACTAGCTCTCCTCAGTCTCATGCTCAAGCCTGAATCATTCAGTGATGCCACAGCCTAGCATTTGTGAAATCATTTGAAATAATTGCAATGTCACAATCAAAGCACTGACCCATGGCTCAGGAGCAGGCTGACTGTTAGGTGCAATAAAACACTAGTAACAAATATACCTTGCCAATTAGCACCAATAAACAAATAAATTAAAAAAAGAACAAAGGTTCAATGGAAGTATAGTGAAATAATATCAGTTTGTCCAAGTGGCACACGGGCATTTTAAGTCGAAGAATTTTTCTTTTTCTGGGTATCTTGCACAGCATGGGGAGCAGGAAGTGAACATTTCCTCTTTCACTAAAATGTATGCTTGTTATTTGTAAGATGACACTATATCTTAACTTCTTATGTGTCTGGCAGTTAAAGTGGGAGTCACTACTTATTTCTCCAAATGGGGGAATGGGACGGATTGGTAATGAGATGTTGAAGTTTCACTGAAGATTGAGAGGTTGAATTTCCCTCTGATAGGTAGTGATGGAAAGTTGTTACCACCTGCTGGCTATTTGGCGGGTGTCAGTGCGGTTCTCAATGGACAAGGACCCACATAACTAATATCACCATCTCATTGGTGCTCTTGTAGGCAATCCCCACATGGAGAACACTAATCAGATGGGCACTGAGCCTGAACTAGATGTGGTCCCTCCAGATCAAGACTGGGACCCATTGCCATGGCACCTTCTGTACCTACTGAGTGAATAGTCAGAGGGATATAGTCAGCATCCATCCAGGGCTCTCAGTCTGGCACCTTTCACAATTTGACACAATTTCTTACTTTTATTTTTTCCTAAATGCTTTGAGAACAAAACACCTGATCTGGAATTTGATGAATTATTGGAGAAAAGGAACAAACAACCCCACCAACTCTGACAAAGTCACCCTCACTACATTCACCTTTCTGTAGTTTGTGACAGGCTGCACCATGCGTCAAAGCTCACAGCTGGCCAGAGAGTAATATTTCAACTGCACAAGACATAGCAACAAACACATTTCAGGGGCAGGGGTGTGGAGAAAAGTGTATACACCACAGCTTCCTAACCTGTGGTGGATTCCTATGGTTAATCAAGGCACAGGTTTAGCTAACCACTGAGGCTGTCACCATATTTCTCACATCATTTTCATAACACTTCTAGGAATAAAGCAGTGGCATCAGAAATGCAGATTAGGCAAATGACACCGTCCAGGAATGATGTCCTATTATTTCTGACAAAGAGGTGCGTCTCTCTCGGAGATGGAGTGTGAGTTTGTACACACATACACCCTTTGAAAAACTTCCAGATACCAATTGGCTAACCAAATCTTTTCCTAAAGGAAGCTGTGGATCCAGATGACCAAATGGTTACTTAAATTGTTAATGTCTGGGTGGTTCGCATTTCCTTCCTATCCACATTCCTCTCCTTCCCCACTCCCATGTGCTTTTGGAGGAATGTGCACTCAGGATAAACATAGTGAATATCAATGTTGCCCACAAAATAAATGCCAAATAAGGAAAAGATCCTAGTGGATAGGAAGACATAGAAGCTGAGAATGGGGATGACTACCTAGGCCAGATCATAGCCTTCCAAACCAGGAAGAACTGAGATAAAGTTGGGGTGTGTGGGGGGAAGTAGGGTGAAGAGAGGAACTGAGATTGATGGGAAGCCTTTGAAAGGTTCAATGTATCACGAAAAGTAAGTTCTGACTCTACTTAAAGGGGTTTTTGACAGGTCTTCATTTGTAAACTATGGGGAAAAAAGTAGTTTTCATGTTCCACAGGCTATATATCACTTCATAGCAAATTTGAACCCAAAATACCAGAAAAGTAACCATGTTACAACAGCTTTCTTCATTGCTTTTGGACATCTTTGATTTCAGGAACCATTTCTAATGGATGGGGAATGCGGCTGGATAAATACCTTAAACACAGACCCTGTGCTTTGCAGCCTGGGAGTGGATGCAGCAAATTTATTGGATAACACTTCGAGGGAAATAAGATCCTATTGATATACCACCGATGATTCTGACCTAGCTAGAGAATATCTGAAAATACTTCCCACTCATGACATCAACAACTGTTCCGCACAATAAATTGTTTACGCAGCCCTCTGGTGACTGCTTGGTTACTACAGGCATCTCCAGCCCAACAACAAAACATGGTTATACAAGACATATAAAGAGGTGGACTAGTACCTTGCCTGTTAAAACTGCAGTCAAGGTTTATAGGTTTGGTTTACACAGAAAAGTTACGGTAAAGCAAATGTTTAGCATACAACACTGTCCTTGCTCCCTCATAAAATGGGAAGAGGGAGACATGGGGTTACCATGTGGTGATGTCTATAACAGCACCTTAGTTCTGCATTTATCCTACAGACACCATGGCAGAGCCACCTTCAAGCAGTACAGCAAAGGTGTCCGCATTGAAGACCAGATGTAGGCATGGAAGGGGAAAACGTAGAGCCATTGTTTATGTGATAAACCAGCTTCCAAAGAAATAGAATGTGATACAGCAGGTAGAACCATTTCTTTTACTTCTTATTTAGCATCTAAAAGTTGCAAACTAAACAAATGGGGTGAAAGTCTTTGAACAAAGATTTCCAACAGTTTAATATATCGTGGTGCATTACAATAAGAAACAATTGACACAAATGGTTGCTGACACATTTACATCCTTGACATGCCTATATCCAACTAGCCATGCTCAGGAATTAAAACATGAGCCTGTGGAGAGAACTGGGAAACTTCTGATTTATTTTTATTTAAAAAGTGTGACTTAGTATCCCCTCTCACCCGGTATTGTTATCTACCAAGCATGAAGAGGTTAAAACAAGACAAGCCACGCAGTGCCTGGGGGAAAATCAGGTAACCATGAATGAACTTGAGAATCACAGAATATCCAAAGATCATTGCATCAACTTGATAAAAGTGTTGTGTGTGTCTGTATGGACTAGGGGGATAATTAATGCAAGTCCCTAGGCACGTAAACAAGTCTGGAGAAGCATCACTCAGCTGGGGGAAATTGCACAGACTAGTTTTACCTGGTTAGAGAAACTTGGCAAAGGACTGAAAAGCTGTAAAAAGTGACTAGCCTGACACTGGAGATGGGGTTGCTCTCACCTGATGCAAGAGCTGACATGAGACTACACCATCTGCTAAAAAAACTCCCTGACAAAGCACAGGAACAAATCTGTACAGACACATGCCTAGAACCCCGACCAGGGTCATTCTATTTGCTACCCAAGATCCATAAACCTGGAAATCCTGGACGCCCCATCATCTCAGGCATTGGCACCCTAACATCAGGCTTGTCTGGTTATGTGGACTCTCTCCTCAGACCCTACGCTACCAGCACTCCTAGCTATCTTCGAGACACCACTGACTTCCTGAGGAAACTACAATCCATCGGTGATCTTCCAGAAAACACCATCCTGGCCACTATGGACGTAGAAGCCCTCTACACCAATATTCCACACAAAGATGGACTACAAGCTATCAGGAACAGTATCCCCGATAATGTCACAGCTAACCTGGTGGCTGAACTCTGTGACTTTGTCCTCACCCACAACTATTTCACATTTGGGGACAATATATACCTTCAAGTCAGCGGCACTGCTATGGGTACCCGCATGGCCCCACAGTATGCCAACATTTTTATGGCTGACTTAGAACAACGCTTCCTTAGCTCTCGTCCCCTAACGCCCCTACTCTACTTGCGCTACATTGATGACATCTTCATCATCTGGACCCATGGAAAAGAAGCCCTTGAGGAATTCCACCATGATTTCAATAATTTCCATCCCACCATCAACCTCAGCCTAGATCAATCCACACAAGCGGTCCATTTCCTGGACACTACTGTGCTAATAAGCGATGGTCACATAAATACCACCCTATACCGGAAACCTACTGACCGCTACACTTACCTACATGCCTCTAGCTTCCATCCAGGACACACCACACGATCCATTGTCTACAGCCAAGCTCTAAGATATAACCGCATTTGCTCCAATCCCTCAGATAGAGACAAGCACCTACAAGATCTCTATCAAGCATTCTTAAAACTACAATACCCACCTGCTGAAGTGAAAAAACAGATTGACAGAGCCAGACGAGTACCCAGAAGTCACCTCCTACAAGACAGGGCCAACAAAGAAAATAACAGAACACCACTAGCTGTCACCTTCAGCCCCCAACTAAAACCTCTCCAGCGCATCATCAGAGATCTACAACCTATTCTGAAAGATGATCCTTTACTCTCACAGATCTTGGGAGACAGACCTGTCCTCGCTTACAGACAACCCCCCAACCTAAAGCAAATACTCACCAGCAATCACACATCACTGAACAAAAACACTGACCCAGGAACCTATCCTTGTAACAAAGCCCGATGCCAACTCTGTCCACATATCTATTCAAGTGACATCATCATAGGGCCTAATCACATCAGCCATACCATCAGGGGCTCGTTCACCTGCACATCTACCAATGTGATATATGCCATCATGTGCCAGCAATGCCCCTCTGCCATGTACATTGGCCAAACCGGACAGTCTCTACACAAAAGAATTAATGGACACAAATCTGACATCAGGAATCATAATACTCAAAAACCAATGGGAGAACACTTTAACCTGTCTGGCCATTCTATGACAGACCTGCGGGTGGCTATCTTAAAACAGAAAAACTTCAAAAACAGACTCCAACGAGAGACTGCTGAGCTGGAATTGATATGCAAACTAGACACAATCAACACAGGATTAAATAAAGACTGGGAATGGCTGAGCCATTACAAACATTGAATCTATCTCCCCTTGTAAGTATTTTCACACTTGCTTCTTATCAAACTGTCTGTACTGAGCCATCTTGATTATCACTTCAAAAGTTTTTTTTCTCTTACTTAATTGGCCTCTCAGAGTTGGTAAGACAACTCCCACCTGTTCATGCTCTCTGTATGTGTGTGTATATATATCTCCTCAATATATGTTTCACTCTATATGCATCCGAAGAAGTGGGTTGTAGCCCACGAAAGCTTATGCTCTAATAAATTTGTTAGTCTCTAAGGTGCCACAAGTACTCTGTTCTTTTTGCGGATACAGACTAACACGGCTGCTACTCTGAAACCTGACATGAGACTGTGACTACAGGGTCAGACTCTGCAGAAAGGGCCTGCGGTATTTTGAAACCCACGAGATTCCTATGTGGTAGACAGGTACAACCTGGTGAACATGTGTATCAGCTGTTTCTTGTTTTATGATATGTTTTCTCTGCAATGTTTTTGTTCTGAATAAATGGTATTCTGCTTTGTGAAGGCTGGCTGGTCACTGGTTAACCCTGTTATTGCCCACTGCTCAGGAGAAAACAGGACTACAGGGACTGAACTCAAGTCAGGCCTGCCAAGGTGAGCACAGTGAATTAATGGCAGGAAGAATTGCAGACTGGATCCCCCCCAGTCTGGAGGGAGAGGAACACAGGTTCCCGCCCCAAGAAAGTGATGGCCAGAGACCTGAGACTTTGGCAGGTGCCCTAAAGGAGGCCACAAAGGGGTCAGAGGTGCAGTTTCCTCAGTAACTATTACAAGGACCTCACCAGAAAGATAGAATGGGAGCTAGCCAGTGGCCATCGAAGTATGTAAAAAGGTCAACTGAGCCTCCTGCAGATAGATACAGTAGGAGAACAAAAATGAATGAGAACAAACCAAAGGGATATTTTGTAGACTAGAAGTGACAGTGGCCTGGCCATGGCACAAGAAAAGATAGAAAATGGATGACCATAGGGTATCAAAATCCTTAATACTGTCTGCTGGTCTAAAAAGTCAGACCCAAAGATAATGACTGAGTAATCAGCTATCCCACTATCCAGCTCATGCACATACATTCAAAAGTTGGTGGGCATGGATCAGCATTCATGTTGCACTCCACATCAGTACCTGGCCCGGGCAAGCTAATGATCCAACCAGCAGACCACATTGGGTGATGGATCCTGATCACGTGCCACCTGAGGCACACTGTGCATATGCTAAGAAGATGATGATTCAAAAGTTTACCCCAAGTTAACTGCACATGCAAATTGGCTATTTTGATAGATTGATTAATCTCACCGAGCAAGGCAATCAATATTTCAGCTGCACATTATTGAACACTGCTTTTAAAAAATAGCCTTAACAGCCTTTCAACTGAATTTCTGTGATTTTGTGTCAGCTTCTCAAGCTCACTCTTCCTTCTGAAATCAGGGAAAGTGGCCCAACTGTTACAAAGATCGGGCTTGTCACCAGCAAGTGGAATCCTCTAGAAAGAAAACCTGCAAGAGAGAGATAAGAAGCATCTTCTCCACACATCGGAGTTTAGGGAAGGGACCAAAACAAATATTAATGAGACACATTTAACTCAGCCTGTTTTGCAATCAATAACACCTGGCAAGGTGCACAGTCATACCAAGCGTTTGCATGTCAGTGGGTGGGCTTGAAGGACAGGAATTTTCTGCTAACCCCCTCCTCTGACGTAGTGCCGGTAGCTGTGTAACCTCATTTGCTTCAGCGTGTTACTCACCTGCATTAAAGGCAGGGAACGGGACTACCACATTCATTCTCAACCAGTTATACCCAATAACAGCACCTATCCTAGCCAGTCAGATTCCATCTTTTTTTCCAGCCCTTCCAATCATTTAAAATATAATGCATCTGGCTGATCTAGTCAATATTATGCAGCCTTTTACAGAATGTACGTGGCCTAAGGGATGTGTGACCAGCACTAGGATGTCAAGGGGAGGCTCTGGAAATGGTGACAGGATACAACAGGAGGGTTTAATCATGAACCAATGACACCATCACCGAAAAGAGAACAAAGGAAGATGCAGTGAGAGGAGAAGGGACTAATTCAAGTGTTGTGAAGCTTGTGGCTGCAGAAATGGAGATTACAGTCCAGGGAGTCTATTTACCTTTGTGTGCTTATTACACACAAAACTTTCATTTGTCACTAACCCAGCTTCTCCCAAATTCTGTTCCCTTAAAGATCATCTCTTGTGGAACTAAAAGCTTGGGGTACAGGGACTCAGCATGACCTCGGGGGACAGGACAGACTGGAAAATAAAACCCTGGGCGGCATTCTGCAGTTATGAACTGGAGACAGTCACTATACAGGAGAGAACTGTGCTTCCCTCTCCCTAGCTCCTACTCCTCCCTTCCCCCTCTTCTCCAGCTGCCACGCGCTCTTCCATCAGGATTCCCAGGCTGGCGTTTGAGGGAGCTTCAATCACTCCTATCGCGCCGACTGCAGGAAGAGAATGACTTTCAGCTCAATTACCCTTCACATTCCAATTCCATAACGCTCCAATGAGGCTTTTTAACCAAAAACAAAAAAAGCATGTCTGCTGCAGCCCAGCCTGAAGCGCAAACGTGCAGAATGGACGTGACTAATAGACCTCGCTGCTTGCCAAGCCTGCTCCCTGGCCTTGAGATATTTGTTTGCCCTCTCTTCTACCCAACTTGCCTCAGTTTCCCCCTTCTCTTCCCTTCCATCCCCTAGCTGTCCTTCCCCAGGGGGAGCCCAGAATGCAATCATTTCACTTACACTCCAGCCTTTGCTCCTCCACCTGACCCCAATCCCATCTAGGGAGAACCAGGTTCTAGAAACACGTGTTAAAGTCATGTGATTGGGGCCAGGAGGAGGTGCTATCCCCATTGTATTGGTAACGTGTCTGACACCAAACAGGACGTATATCCCAGAGAGATTTATATCCCCAGCTGGGATGTTTCAAGAATGCTCCCTCCAGCAGGACACGGCCACTCATGCTCTACTGTGCAGACCTTTGCAGAAGGGGTTGGCCAGGAAACCCAACACACCATGGACCCTTCACTCCTTGGCAAAGCTTCAGAAAAGTAGAGCACGACTAGGAAATGGATCTGCCATCTTCTAAATGAATGCTAACCCCCTACCGGCAGCTTCACGTGTCCTTATGAAAAACATACACTAGGTCAAATACAAGCCTGCGTAAGGAGCAGTACATGACAAGGATTCGTGCCCAGTGTGACAAGCCTTAGGGATGCGAGCTGGTTGAAAAATGTAGAATTTGCAGGGCAGTTAGAGATAGATTGTGCTTTTAGGGCTCCCCCCACCTCCGTCTTCCCCCATCCCCCGGCGTCTCAGCTGGTAAGGGGGCGGGGCTGCAAGCTGCGGCCGAGCGGTGGGAGCTCAGGCCCCGCTGGAAACACCACGCCGCTGCAGCACTGGACGCGGCGCGCTGAGGCTCCAGGAGAGGGGGTAAGCGGCATGGTAAGGGGCCTGGCACCCCCCTGACCCCATCCCCCACAGCCCTGACCCGCAGCTCCGAGCCCAGCCCCTCTGAGCTGGACATCCCCCTGACCCCATCTCCCCACAGCCCTGAGCCCAGCCCCTGTGAGTCAAACACCCCCGACCCCATCCCCCCACAGCCCTGACCCCCAGCTCCGAGCCCAGCCCCTCTGAGCCGGACACCCCCCTGACCCCATCTCCCCACAGCCCTGAGTCCCCTGTGAGCCAGGCACCCCCCAACCCAGAGCCCAGCTCCCCACCCAGCCCTGGGCAACAGCAGCACCACCCCCAGGCAGCGACAGCCCGTTGGCACCAACCATCACCATCACCCAGCAACAGCCCATTATGTAATTGCAAATGTATACATACCATTAAAGCATTTAATGTTTTTAAATAATGTATTTAGTGTATTTTCAAATTATTACAAATTAATTTTTGAATGTATTTCACTAGTTAATTTTTACATTTCCAAATACATGTTACTATAGTATTGCAACTTTTTTTTATGGAAGGGGCCCCCGAAATTGCTTTGCCCCAGGCCCCCTGAATCCTCTGGGCGGCCCTGGATCTCCTATTGCCTTGGGAATTCATTAATTGGGGTAGCAGCCTTTTTACAAAATCACCCTCATCAAATGCATAAAATACACATAGCAAAAGAATAACCACCTGTCCTCCCAGCCTCCCAGCCAACTGCAAACTGGGGCAGACACTTCACGGACTATAAACTAGCCACTGCACTGGAACAGCTTTATGCTTTAATAGTCTTGCTCTCCCTTGACCAATCTTCAGAAATAAGGACTGGCATGCAGTTCTCGGGGTGGGTAACATTCACTCCAGGGGGACATGAGAGCAAATGAGACTCTGTAACTGCACATCTGGCCATGTGTCTTTAGTATATATAATAGTTATTTTTATGTGTTGGCTCAGTAGTTCCTGCCCCATGTTGGGCTTCGATCTCACAATTACACAGATCAGGATTTCTGTTAGCCATTCAGTTTGTTCACTTATTCCAAGCCATGGTATGAAGCAGGGATAGGCCCAAGCTGCAAAATTCTGCTCTGGAGCCCCACTTTTCCAAAGTTCAGAGGGGCTTGGATCCTGGGGTTTCATCCTGGACCCGCCCCTAACAGAAAGACGCAAGTGTTTTCTACTAGCACATTGTCTACTCTGGCAGAGAAACAGGAACTGGAGTCACTAATCTGATAGGTTTATCAGCATATTCATTACCAACACTTATTCTCTTCCTAAATCTGAGAGTCAATTTAGTGCTCATGGTAACACTGGCTTAAGCTAGACATAGTATGTCTAGGCTCGAGCGCTATCAATATGGAGTATGCATGCAAGTATGTACTGGTGGCAAAAGCCACTCATACACTGACTGAACAGAAGGTGGCCAACCTAATTACACCTCTGCTTCTCTTCCCTAGCTCCCATGCTTCCCTCACAGTTTGATTTACAACAGCATTTTATACTATCCTTGCAGTAGGTCCTACAGAGTTCCCACAGATTATAATCCCTCTGCTTCTGTTCCACCTCCAGAAGCAGAGCCTTCAATCTACAGACCATGAAGTGCTGCTCAATGCCATCTGAGAGGAAGGAACAGAAGCACCTGACACAGAAAGGACCAAATACCATCCTGTGATCTGATTTTGCAAGTTAGAGTCAAAAACCCATCATCACCTCAACATGGCATAATGGATGTTTCAATGGCAATAAACTAGGGGCACAGCTCCTCTTCTCTCGTCTTCTGCCCATGTCACCAGGACAGATTAATCCTGTCTGCAGTTATTTGGATTGTATTAAAACACAAAGCTTGTGTGCAGGTGCACTTTTTTGGTTTCTTGAGTCTCTCTCGCTTATAGCATTTGTCCAGATTTTGTTTTTTGTGGGAGGCTACCTTTAAAGCCCATTGTGTATTATTAAACTAAGATCAAAAAGCCAAAACGGGGAGAGAGCTGGTGCTGGTGACTGAGCCAATAGAATGGGAACCACTGGAGCTGAAAAATAAGAAGAGAGTCTGACATTTGGAGAGTAAGGCAGAGTGGCAGAGACACAGCAGGAGCAAAGAGACAGGGAAAAAAGAGAACTGAAAAAGCATATTTACAAAGCTCATTTACTGCACATTTGCCCAGTTCTGTTGCTCAGAAGGGAATGGATCTGAGATCAGCACCACAGCACTGGGATGATCAAAGAGGTGTGTGCACTGCTGCTCAGCATCAAATTTTCTTGAAGCCACGGATGGGGTGATATGAAGACAGGCCTTCTTGTAGGAAACAAATACCTGAACTTAGATCCAACCCACTTTAGATAAAGCTTGAACAGTCACTTTGGTTTGGTCTGGGCACTAACTGACATTGTCATTTTTATTTAATTAGTAATAAATAGGAAGGACAGATGAGTTGGGATGGATGTAAAAGTGAATCAGGCCAAGAAGTCCAGGGTGAGCAAGGTGAGGCATAGGGAATCACAAACTAGAGGAGGCTGCAAGAACTGGGCTGGGGGTGTAGAGCGGATAAGAGGAGACTAGGCAGATGAAATCTAAAGAACCCAGTCTAAAAAATGTTTTCTGCTTCTAAGTCCAGGTTCTGTTTGAGATTTGGTCCAGTATTCATGTGACGCTGAATATCAGTACAGGACCACTCATCCTTAAGTGCAGGCAGCAAATTATTCAGCAAAATGAGACGTAAACAAGCCAGGATTGAACTGGGCAGTAAATGAAGGACAGAACCTTGTGACTGTGAAATTTGTGAGAGGGCATTTGTGAACACGATCACTGAGGACAGTTTCACATTTGTGAGAAATGGACATACAAGACTGGCATCTCCAAGGCAAAAGGTCAAACATTTTCAAATGTGACTTCTAATTTTAGGTGCTCTACCAGAAAGATCCACAGCCTGATTTTCACCACAACTCTGATTAAAGTCAATTTAAGTTGTGAGTGCTTAGCCCCACTGAAAGTGAGGAAAGTGTCTCAAGTCAGGTACCTAAGAATTATGGCACCCTGAAATTATAGGTGCCTTAGAAGTTTTTGGCCTTAACTTCACTGTGCCTCAACTTCCCTATCTATATAATGGGGATAATATGTACCCACCTCAAAAGACTGTTGTGAGGCTCAATTCATTAATATTTGTAAAGAGCTTTGATATCCTAAGATGGAAGGCACTGTACATATGTGCACAGAATTCATAATTAAAGGGGTAGAACTCTAGATACTGGGAATATTGAAGGGATGAGTAGCAGAAGGTGGAGTGTTTAAAAACAAAATCAATAGTTTAAGTAAAAATGTGTTAAAGAGTGGGAGGCCCAAGCAAATCTAGTTCAAGGTTTGGTTTTCAGGTCAGATCTCCATCTTTTTAGCCAGCCAAATGGGAGCACCACACAATCAATCATACTTCACCCTGGAAACGATGGGGATCACCTGCTGCTGTGCTGAAATAAATCTCCTTCCCCTTGTAGGTGGGATGTTGATGAAAAGGAGTCATCTTGCTCCTCTTGCCCAAGGAAGATCACCACAACATAAATCTTTAAAAGGAGATGGGTGCATATTTAAGAAGTGGTGGTGGATCTTCTGTAAAGCATGCTGAATGGGCACTCAAAGCAATTTGGTCCCAAATTTGATCTACCTAATAATAATGGTTTCAAGTGTCCTTGACATTCAAAGGTTAAATGTTCAAAACTTGGTACCTAAGTTATGCCTGCAAAATACAGACCCAGGACAACCATATATCTGCATGTACACAGACCAGGTATTGATCTCCATACCCAAGTGTCTGTTTCATTCACAGAGTCCTGTGTCAGAGTGTATGCACACGCATATTGTGTGCAACCAATCTAGGCTCCAAGCCTGAAAAGATATCCCCAAAGTATCTGTTTCTGTTAGAATAAATCATATAACAGGCAAAAGATTTTTTTTTTTTTTTTTGGTAAAGTTCTTTGATGTTCCACACCATGTAGTTACTCCATGCAAGCTCCCCCTGCTGCCTGATTTGCAACAAACCGTTAACAAGCAAACCTATTTCCAGCGGAAGCCACACACCTACGGACATAAATGCTGATGCCAATACACAAAAAGAGAAGTAAACAAAGAGGAACCATGTCATTTCTATTCCATTAGAAACTTCAGTGCAAGGAATCAATGTTTACGGATTAGAAAAAAAGGGCAACTGGTAGCAAAAGATATTTCATTTTTCAAGCTACTAGGAGCATGCTATAAACGGTGCAGAGCAAAAATGTAAAACCAAAACTAATAGCCAACAGCACTTCTCCAGTACTTAGTCACTCCATCTCTAGCCTTTTCTAGACTAAATAAGTCTTCCTTGGTGCTGTGTGGTCTGCAACATCATGGGCTTGAACTAGCCTGTATTCACTCATAGAAAGTGTCAATACCACAGGCTATCACCAGGCTCCAAACCCAAGGTCTTAACAAGAATGCTTTGCTTCCAATTGGGCTGAGGGCTGCTGAGAAGCCACCAAGGCTAGAAATAAGTGGTAATGCCAAGCTCACAGGTTTCCCATGAATTCAGGTGGGTCTTGAAAAGACAGGCATTGTTTTTCCCGGGAACTGAAAGGAGCTATACTTTGGGTGACTTTTAGTGTTTGTTAACTTCCTACTACCTTTTTCCCCCTCTCTTGCTTACTGCAACCCCCAAAAAACAAAAAAGTGTTCAGAGTCATGAGCAATGTCTAAGAAGATTATGTGGAGAAGAAGACATTGTCACAGCTTTGGAAGCCAATAAGAGGGAGGAATTGGGGCTAGCTTTATGTGCAATGATTAATATGGAGTATATATGTACTGGGGATGAGGGGCTTGGAAAGTGTGTTTATCCTCACTATGCTAATGCTAGATGGAGGACTGCCTGTTTATCCAGGTTCAGCTCTCACCTTTCCCCTCTCTCTTTCAGGTGTGCATTGTTTGAAGAATTCTTCTGGGTATAGTTTTTCTTATTCTGCCCTGTAATGATTCCTTTGGCTCTAGGAATCTTATTTTCCCAAGCTGACAGCTTCACTGCAGATGCATAGAATTATCTGCTGCCCCACATACTCCTCTCCTTGACATCCAAATCTGCCATTTTCTCCCCTTTCTACCTTTCTCTGTCCCCCTACGTCCACCCAGGGGAATTACGTTGGTTGGAATGGAATGATTATTTTTAATTTTTAGGTTGTTTTTCCCTCCTCTTTTGCTGCAGTATCCCTCCCCACACAGTCAAAGCGTTGTCTCGTGGAAATGACTGTAATCTCCAGCGCACTTTAGACATTACTTCCACGCCATTTGGAGTTTTCCGCCCCAGTAGTTTCTGTTGCATTTCTCATTTCACTTCATGGGTACATGTTTTAAAGAGTCAGGATCTCGTATATGCCAGTGAACTGGGACAAATGGCAGGACTCCCAGAGGTGGAGAATTTTTACCCTCTGATTTTGAGGAAATAGCTCATTCAGGGAGGAGTAAGTTTCCAGAAAGGTTTTGAAGTTTTTGCTATGATTTATTAGAGCAAGTACCACCAAGAGAGACAAGAAAACCTATATGGCAACAATATTCAGGGTCTGGAAATTCTCAGGCTTACCAGGCACTCTACCTTGCCAGAGCTTCTTATACAGACATCAGGATTTGAGTGATGGAGCAGGGATATTTGATAACCTCTGAATCATGTGAAAGATCTTCCTGCAATCCAGTATCCATCCCCATCACTAACCTCTCCCCCATTTATTCTTTTCTCTGTGTAGCACAATTCACCACATTTTTAATAAACTACTTACCCAATTCAAAGTTTTTGACATTTGGATCCTACTGCAAACTGATCGTGTGCACATATGTCTGACAAGAAGGGTGCAGAATCCTTTGGGCCAAAACCCCAAATATCGGGACATCTGGTCACCCTAGAGGTACATCAGAGTAAACTCAGCCTGCTGATTTCTGCGTTATTCAGGTTCCGTGCTCCCTATTTACACTTGCTGGATTCTGTTTGCTCTTTTTGTCAGTGTCTGTGTGTGCGCATGTGAGAGCTGGAGAAGTGGGGATAGGATGTGGTCAATAGCACAGTCTCTCAATAACCTATGAAAGGGACCTTGCCTTGCCTCTACTGGCAGAACTCTGACTTTTACAATTTTTCTAATGTAAAGACACATTTTAGTGTTCAAACAATCAGGGCAGTACAGAAATTGACCAGTCTCCATGAATCACACACAAGCTGGCAGGGTGAGGGGAGCTATGAATGTTGCTTTTTCTGGGATATTATATTCTACCTAGTGATTACAGATCAAATGAAACCCTCTCAAAAACCTTATCTAGCTGAGAGATGGGGTTTTTACAGATGGACATTATGCTTCCATTTAAGATTATTAAAGGAAAGCACATCCTTCTCACTGCATGCCTCACACTGCCACTTGTTTGCTGTACAAAGTTAGGAAGTAATTAAAGGTTGCTAAGAAATCAAACTTGCATCTGAAGAAGTGAGGTTCTTACCCACGAAAGCTTATGCTCCCAATACTTCTGTTAGTCTTAAAGGTGCCACAGGACCCTCTGTTGCTTTTTACAGATTCAGACTAACACGGCTACCCCTCTGATACTTAAGAAATCAAAGAAATTATTACCATTCCATCAGCTAGGAAGGAGCTTGGTGCCCAAAAAAACACATCAAAGTGAGCCCATTGTGACCAGCTCTTCAAATGTCTGCAAGAAAAGATGTAGATCTATCTTGTTGTTTTGCCCACAAATTAACCTGTCAGAGCTAATAGGGGCTGGAATTTAAACCCAGCAAAAATAAATACAAATTAAAAACAACACAGCAGCAGTATACAGTATAGAATAAAAAAAAGCACCAAGGTCTGCAATGATGTAAACAAAATACTCAAATCTAAGCCCATGATATGTCTAAAGTTCACACACATTCTGAATGGATGGGACATTGCACTGGAAATTGTCTAACATTCACTTGCTGCAGGGGATTGTTACACTTCTGTGAAATGGGGACATGTCACAATGTGGAGTTCCTGTGAGCACAAGTGGAATCCATCACTGTCCTGTCTTCCTACGTGTGTTCCAGGCAACCAAGAGTGGGATACTTCCATTGGTTTCCAGAACTGGCCAGACTGAAGCAGCACTGCTCGAGGAGGATTTCCAAGTGGTGAAGCACAAAAGCCTGAATGGGTCAGGGAGCTGTAGGCAAGATGTGGAAATATTTTATCAAAACAATAATGCTGGACCAGGGCATGTAATTACATTGTCTGTCTATCTGTGTCACACACATGCACGCCCATCAAGTGTACTCAGCAGTCAACTTCTTGCCTCCCAGCACACCCAAAGTATGTCAATACAGTGTGATATACTTTTAGCCATACTTTGTGCTCTCCACCTCCTTTCACAAAGTATAAGCAGAGATCCTTTCCATGGGCTGTAGCCCAAGTGCAGCAATCACAAAACTAAGACTAACAAACAGACACTTTACAAACCAATAGCATTTTCTAGAGGGTTTGAAGGCACTAAAATCTAAATAAACTCCTTGTCCTGACACTGTGTGCACACAGCTCCCAGTTTGCTCTCTCACATACAGTCCACACACCTCAGACATAGTGAACTATTCACCTAACACTATAGGCGCTCACTGTAAATCATCTAAAGGCAATGCCTCCTTTAGGCTCATTCTGCCTAACAGAGCTTTAAGGCCAGTCTATGGATGGTGTGGACAATCGCCTAGAGTGTCAAAAAACAGCAGTGTCAGGGGAATCAGACAGTATCAAAAAAGGAGTCAGCCATGAATATGAACTACAAAGCAGAGGTTATTATGCCTACCAGGACTGTCAGGAAAATTTTAGAAACTAAATCTGTGAGTTGGAAGGGAGCAGTAGTTAGGTTGAAGGACTCTCCCCCTGACAGCAGTTTGAATCCAATTTAGAGAGTCTTACCCTTCACTTCACTATGTGGGCTTTATTCCAGAGTAAGCACACTGGACTTGTTCATGTTTCACCAGCATAAAACTAACATAAGAGTTCAGCACTCAAGCCCGGGGACTCTAGGTGTGGGTGTATGGGGCAGCACAAACTGTTACCCTTAAGGTCCATGTAAGACATTCATATCTAGAGTGTGCACTGGGGATGGGGAGGTCTAGTGGGCTCCAGCATCTTCCTAGAGGATGTTCTATTACTTTCATCTCTGGCCCAACAGGGAAGCTCTGCTGACTGCACTCTTAAAGTTCCCACACAGCAGTACAAGTAGCTCCAATGAGCAAGCACCACAGCACTGGCAGCTCACAAATATTTCAGCCCTCATCCGGTCGAGCACCTCCTTCCAATTCTTGCTTGCTCCACGGCCCTCTCACTCTCCAGGACTCGGGGTGCTTTCTGTTTTTAGTTTTCCCTTCTGGGGTATCAAAGTCCCTCCGGACCAAGTGTCTGCATACCATTCCAAGCAGTCCTCCTTGGCATTTCCTGGTCTGTGCCACTTTCTCAGTGGCTGGTAAAGGAACTCGGGCACACCCGCTACTTTGGGTTCTAGTCCTGGGACCTGATCAGAAGCAACCAAGGTCTACACAGTCTCAAACCTTGCTGCTTTTTCCTACTCTGCCTTCCACAGGCTTTCTTCCCCGAAACTCCTCTGAGAAAACCCTTCCCACAGAGCTAGGATTTCAGGAATTTTGCTCCCCCTTGGGTTTATTCCTATCCATCTGTCTGTATCAAGAGAGTGATTGCAGACTCTTTCCAGACAGCCCCTTTCTGCTGCAAACTTCCTGGCTTTATACAAGCTCAGCCAGCCCTTGCCCATCTGGGCTTCATCATCAATTAACTTTATCAATCAAGCCTGACTTCCCCCCACCCTTCATAGGTGCAGCCTGTAAGGTTAATTGGCCCCTTGTGAACCACCCTAACCCCTTCAGGGTTGGTGTGGGGTGAACAGCCCATCACAAGGAACAAGAGCTATTGACTGATCTCCCTAGATTTCTGCATGCAATCCGATTTCTTCCAGCCCTCTCTGGGACTTTCAATGTGTCAGACTGCGTGCTGTATAAATGATTCCGTAACAACCTGTGCAAACATCTCTCTGTGTAAAGTTTATAAAACTCCAAACTGTCCCGCTTTCTAGTATTTATTACTCAAAATTATCCTCTCAAATTATAGTTTTTCCCATGTTTGCATCCCAAAAACATTTCACAGTGACAAATTTTGGAATAACTGGCAGTCTCTGCTAAAGAGAGATTTATGACTGAAGTAACAGTGATGAGGTGTTGCAGGTCAGAACTGAACTATTTTTGCAGAGCTCTGAGAATTCCTAGAACTAAAATAGTATGAAGAATTGCAGGCCAGGATTAAAAAGTGCTGTCAAAACTAAAGCCTGCATAGAGCATGTCTAGCTAATGCAGTTCCTCATTTCCATGTGCACTAAAAATTCAAACAACATTTAAAGGCAACAATGAGGAAACATTTTTGGTCAATAATGTTAGCAAGTCACAGAACTTTTGAACCTGGAATTTCTAGTGGTACAGGATCTCAGTACGTTATAGGACACAACAGATCTAATGATACGAGAATTCAGCAAGTCTCTAGACCACCAAGGGTCTGGGCATGGTACAGGGGCTCGTGAAGGGATACAAGCTCTTTCAGCAGGATGGCACTAGTTCTGAAGTCCAAAAGTTATCACCTTCTAGCCCCTGTTCAGTAGCTTATGTGTAAAATGAACCAAAGGGCTCAGTTTAGTTCCTAGGAGAGAGGTGTCCATACCCAAACAAGACAACAGTGCAACTGCAATCTCAGTAGTAAACCAA
Organism: Emys orbicularis; assembly: GCF_028017835.1. Lineage (NCBI taxonomy): Eukaryota > Metazoa > Chordata > Testudines > Emydidae > Emys > Emys orbicularis. Next base: position 43,526,746 of record NC_088689.1, on the reverse strand, counting down.
CAGGCCTCCCATCTCAGCACTAGGTCAGGGTTGAAGAACATGCTGTCATGGAGGAAATCAATTTTTAGGGCTATCACTCTGGCACTTATTACCAGAACTAAATTCACTCTCTCATAAAGAAAGTGACATCAAAACAGAGAGATTCATTTGCCTGACCAGTGAACAAATGTCTTTCCCTCATCTTTGGGCTTTTAAATCCCCATGTGATTGAGCAGGGATTATTATTATATTTTAAATAATATGCGAGAGTTGGGTGGTGTGACCAGGGCCGGCTCTGGGTTTTTTGCCACCCCAAGAAAAAAATGTGCCACTCCAAGCAAAAAAAAAAAGGCCGGAATGCCGTCCCTGGAATTGTGTTGCCCCAAGCATGTGCTTGCTTTGCTGGTACCTAGAGCTGGTCCTGGGTGTGACAGGTTGTGCCAACTGATGTGCCAAGACTACTTCTGCCCCTGCTTTCCTGCCCTGGCAGCTTAGGACTTCAGTGCCCTGCCTGGTTTGAGCCAGACCCGTTAGCCTACTGCAAACCCAGACCCAGGTCTGAATCACATCCCCTAACAGCTGTAGGCTTAACTGAAAGCAATTTACAGAAGTGTTCCTGTCTTTAACACTCAGATGTCCAACTCCCAATGGGGTCCAAACCCCAAATAAATCCGTTTTACCCTGTATAAAGCGTATACAGGGTAAACTCAAATAGTTCGCCCTCTATAACGCTGATAGAGAGATATGCACAGCTGTTCCACCCCCACCCCCCACCCCCACAGGTATTAATACATACTCTGGGTTAATTAATAAGTAAAAAGTAATTTTATTAAATACAGAAAGTAGGATTTAAGTGGTTCCAAGTAGTAACAGACAGAACAAAGTGAATTACCAAGTAAAATAAAATAGAACCCGCAAGTCTAGGTCTAAGAAAACTGAATACAGATATAACCTCACCAGTTCCAGTAAGCTTCCTTTTACATACTAGTCTCCTGCTAGTCTGGGTCCAGCAATCAATCACTCACATCCCCTGTAGTTACTGTCCTTTGTTCCAGTTTCTTTCAGGTATCCTTGGGGGCGGAGAGGCTCTCTCTTTAGCCAGATGAAAACAAAATGGAGGAGTCTCCCAGGGGTTTAAGTAGACTGTCTCTTATGGGTGGAGACCACCTCCTCTCTCCTATGCAAAGTCCAGCTCCAAGATGGAGTTTTGGAGTCACATGGGCAAGTCACATGTCCATGCATGACTGAGTTTCTTACCAGCCAAGCCACATTCCTGGGAAATCTCCGATGTGAATTGGCATCTCCAAGTTCATTGTTGGCTTAAGTGGTTCTTGATTGGGCACTTAATCTGCTGGCCAAATGCTTTACTAAGGCTATCAAACAAGTAGACAGCCAATATTCCTAACTTCAAGTACAAAAATGATACATGCATACAAATAGGAAGAATGTATTCAGTAGATCATAACCTTTACATAGATATGTTACATGGCACATGTAGCATAAAACATATTCTAGTTATGTCATATATACATTCATAAGCATATTCCATAAAGCCTTATGGGGGGGCACCGTCACAGGTGGATTCTACAAAAACTATTTTCCAAAGACTATTCTTTTGAATGTTTAAACTCATTCTCTCAGGCTATGCTTGCATCCTTCTTTGGTGTTCACGTCCCATGGACATTTGTGCCACTGAGTGTTACTGGGATTGATGTTTGCAGAAAGTGAATTACAAAGTTACAAGATGAGTAATTGAATAAACCAAAGTTTACATTCACATAAGGGAGTATTTGTGCTGGAAGTGCTTGCATACCAATCCCAGAAACAGAACCATGTGATTTCTGACCAATCGCAATTAACCAACACAGTCTGAATAGTGAATATTCCACAGCACTGTTTGTGATCAATCTAGAAAGTTTTAAAAACCTCCGTCAGATAATTTTGCATACTAAGTACATCTAAGGAAATCTTGATCTGTTTACAGGTATCCTGTGAGGGGGGCTGGGCCAACGGTAGGAGGATAGATTTGCCAGATAAATTATTCACTGCCAATTATTCATGCAGCTCTAAAAAACACACAGAAGCAAAAGAGTGGATAGAGAAGAAGGCGGCAAGCAGGGATAAAAAAAGAAAAGAGAGGAAAACGGCCAGCACTGATTACTGACAGCTCTACAGAGTAGCAGGAATCTCTGTCCTATCAGAGCTTTATCATCTCCTTCAAGTTAAAGGTTTTTTATTTAAAGAAAAAAATAATCAAAGATGGCCTGGAGTATGTAAGAGAATTACTAATGTGTCTGAACTAGAAGTTCACACTCATTCCAACTGCTTCATATTCACAGCATCAGGCCTTGTAGCCATTGCAATAGAATTGTATGGGTCTCCAAAGACTCCTGGGCAGGATCGGCTGGGAAACGGATGTAATTACTAACATGATTACCATTAAAACAAAATAATAATTTTAATTACATCTGGGGCTTTGGCTTTTTTGCTCCCCACCCTCTCCTACCACGATCGCATTCCAGGTAAGGCAGTGTGATGACGACCCTTTCCTGCAGCCCCCACTCTGGGCAGCAGCACACCTTTCCACCCAATTTAAAAGAGAGAGAGAGAGAGAGAGAGAGAGAGAATGCTGCTTCAGCAGCATCAATACATTAAAAATGAAAATGGTAACCCCAGACTTGTGAAGTCTCATTCCCAGAGGCTTTTTCTAGAACAGAAATAACTGCTGTAAATGGCAAGTGATTGTATCGCCACTACATTCCCAAATCAAATAAATGGCAATCAAAACCATGGTCAGGGGACACAACACTGACAAGATGGACTGTGACTGCAGAGGCAGGACTCTGCTTTGCAGAAACTTCCTTTGTCTATGTTTCTATCTATAAAAGCAGGCTAGAGTTTTCCTTTTCTTCCAGCCCTGTCTCATACTGGAGTTTGTTCTTATTTATTTGCTTTGAATGAGACAGATACATTAGATGGTTCAAGTCTGCAAAGAGGTCTGTAGAGCAAAGGCTAGAATACAGACTAGCGAGTTGATAGCGGAAAGACTTGCTGCTTACAATGCAGATACTTGTGTTTGTTGTGGTGGGGAGTTTACTGGAAACCACATATGCATGCAGGCTCACACCACACACACACACACACACACACACACACACATCCCTGCTTATGCCTGATGCTTTTTAATATGCTAAACTGCTGCAGACAAAAGTCACAGGGCTACAAAGCCAAAGATGGCAGTTTTCTAAATGATGCCACCTATCTGATGTTTAGAGGAGTTTTCTCATTACCTCCTCACCATACTAACAGGAGGGAAAGGTCAAAGAACCTTAGCCCACAAAATGCCCTTTGGAGTGGATGGGAGATATTTAGATTCTGTAGCCCAGAGGCACTGGCAGCTGAATGGCTCAATCCAGCAGCAGAGAAATTTGGAGATGATTTATTGGTCTCTGCGCCTCTCTCTCACAGATCAATAGGCAGATGGTTATAGATGCAGTGGAAGCTTCTTGTGCTGTAAACAAATCCCTAGTATAAATTAATATGCCCTGTCAAGTTACAGGTACTTCTTTTGGTGTGTCATCTCATGGGTGGTTGAGGTACTAAGTGGCAGTCTGGCACCTAAAGCGTGACCGAGAAGACAGTCTTATGCCAGAAGGTGTAACCCAATAATACACATTACTCTATAAATTATCCAATGTGTTAAATATAACAGAATATAGCAGACTCATACTAGTCTTCAGAAAGATAAAATAATCTAAATCTGCCTCCGAGGAACTTAAAATCCCGAAGCAGAAGGGGAACTGAAAGATGCCCACATTCAAATCAAAATGGAACGTTGAGAACTGACTGTTGCAATACTAGCCCCCACCAGTCCCTAGGACAAGGAGGCACCAACCTATAATGTGTGATCCAATGAGCAGGAAATTAATCTGGGGATTACCTTTTGTAAAAACCCATCCTCTTTTCTAAAACCTGTGGAAATAGCTGATTCAAGAAGTTGTTGACAGATGGTTAGTACATGTCTATCAGTAGCTCCTTGGTTCATCAGCCATTGTCAACAAAGCAAGTTGCAGACTGAACGCAAGGCAAGAATGCTGCAGCAGAACATTCTTTGCTGTTGTCACACATGACATCACAATAAACTTATGCGCACACACACACACAGGCTGGTACCATTAGCAACATTGAGACACTCGGCCAAAATCTCTAGGAATTTTGATTTGTGGGAGGGGATGGACAAAGGACTGATACCTGCTAAACAATCAGTGGGGCCACTGGACAATCGAGATGCTAAAGGAGCACTCAAGGAAGATAAGGCCAATTTGGAGAAACTAAATGAATTCTTTGCATCGGTCTTCCCCCGGTTGAGGACGTGAGGGAGATTCCCAAACCTGAACCATTCTTTTTAGGTGACAAATCTGAGGAAATGTCCCAGATTGAGGTGTCATAAGAGGAGGCGTGTAACAAATTGATAAACTAAACAGTAATAAGTCACCAGGACCAGATGGTATTCACCCAAGAGTTCTGAAGGAACTCAAATGTGAAATTTCTGGGTTACTAACTGTGGTTGGTAACCTATCATTTAAATCAGGCTTGTACCAAAATGACTGGAGGATAGCTAATGTGACACCAATTTTTTAAAAGGGCTTCAGAGGTGACCCTGACAATTTCAGGCCAGTAAGCCTGATTTTAATACTGGGCAAACTGGTTGAAACTATAGTAAACAACAAAATTGTCAGACACTTAGATGAACATAATGTGTTGGGGAAGAGTCAACATAGTTTTTGTAAAGGGAAATCATGCCTCACCTATCTACTAGAATTCTTTGAGGCGGTCAACAGGCATGTGAACAAGGGGGATCCAGTGGATATAATGTATTTAGATTTTCGGAAAACCTCTGACAAAGTCCCTCACCAAAGGCTCTTAAGCAAAGTAAGCAGTCATGGGATAAGACAGAAAGTCCTCTCATAGATTGGTAACTGGTTAAAAGATAGGAAACAAAGGGTAGGAATAAATGGTCAGTTTTCAGAATGGAGAGAGGTAAATAGTGGTGTCCCAGGGGTCTGTACTGGGCCCAGTCCTAGTCAACATATTCATAAATGATCTGGAAAAAGGGGTAAACAGTGAGGTGGCAAAATTTGCAGATGATACAAAACTACGCAAGATAGTTAAGTCCCAGGCAGACTGTGAAGAGCTACAAGAGGATCTCTCAAAACTGAGTGACTGGGCAAGAAAATGGTAGATGAAATTCAATGTTAATAAATTCAAAGTAATGCACACTGGAAAACATAATCCCAACTATACATATAAAATGATGGGGTCTAAATTAGCTGTTACCACTAAAGAAAGAGATCTTGGAGTCATTGTGGATAGTTCTCTGAAAACATCCACTCAATGTGCAGCAGCAGTCAAAAAAAGCGAACAGAATGTTGGGAATCATTAAGAAAGGGATAGGTAATAAGACAGAAAATATCATATTGCCTCTATATAAATCCATGGTACGCCCACATCTTGAATACTGCATGCAGATGTGGTCGCCCACATCTCAAAAAAGATATATTAGAATTGGAAAAGGTTCAGAAATACAGAGAGGGGGGAAGGAAGAGATTATGAAATTTCTCTAAAGTGAGTGCACAACTGGTTGAAAGACCATACTCAAAGAGTAGTTATCAATGGTTCACTGGGATGACGCATCTAGTGGGATCCCACAGGGGTCAGTCCCGGGGCTGGTGGTACTATTCAGTATTTTAATTAATGACTTGGATAATGGAGTGGAGAGGACGTTTATAAAATCTGTCCATGACACCAAGTGGGAGGGGTTGCAAGCACTTTGGAGGACAAGGTTAGAATTCAAAATGATCTTGATAAATTGGATAATTGGTCTGAATTCAACAAGATGAAATTCAATAAAAACAAGTGAAAAGTACTACAGTTAGGAAGGAAAATTAATGCCCAACTACATAAAGGGAATAACTGATTGGTAGTAGTATTGCTGAAAAGGATCTGGGGATTATACAGGATCACAAACTGAATATGAGTCAATAATGTGACACAGTTGCGAAAAAGGCTAATATCATTCTGGGATGTATTAACAGGAGTGTTGTACGTAAAATACAGAAGATAATTGTCCTGCTCTACTTGGCACTAGTGAGATCTCATCAGGAGTACTGTGTCCAATTCTAGGAGTCACAATTTTTGGACAAATTGGAGAGAGTCCAGAGGAGAGCAGCAAACATGATAAAAAGTTTAGAAAACCTGAGCTATGAGGAAAGGTTAAAAAACTGCACATTTAGTCTTGAAAAACGACGACGGAAGGGGGACCTGATAACTGTCTTCAAATATGGTCAGAGCTGTTAAAAAGATGACAATGATCAGTTGTTCTCCATGTCCATTGAAGGTTGGACAAGAAGTAAGGGCTTGATCTGCAGCAAGGAAGATTTAGGTTAGATATTAGGACAGACTTTCCAACTATAAGGGTGGCTAAACTCTGAAATAGGCTTCATGGGGAGGTTGTGGAATCCCCGTCACTGGAGATTTTTATGAACAAGCTGGACAAGCACCTATCAGGGATAGTCTAGGTATATTTGGGCCTGCCTCAACACAATGGGCTGGACTTGATGACTTCTCAAGGTCCCTTTCAGCCCTATGTTTCTATGAGTCTATGATTCTCTGTAGTAGGGACAAGGAGAACACAGTGAAAAAATGCATCTTAGAGAACAAACCCTGAAGGTCAGTGTGGCATGCACATGGGTGCCTAACTAATGTACTACCGAAGCACTGCGGGGCACAGACACAGGCAAACACATTTTAGCAAATTGGAAAACCATAAAAGTCTATTATAGCAAATCAAACAGCAGTCAGCATGACAGCCATTAGCCTGAAATGAATACACGGGAACTTAATGAGGTCTGTCAAGGCCAGCTTGGTGAATTAAGTTGCCAATTCTAGCTGGATTCCCCTTTCTTTACAGACTTGAAAGCATCCATGCTGCCTCATTAGAGTTCGACAAGTGAATTGTAGGCCCTTTTGTCCAGATAAAATGGATAATTGCACAGGAACAGCATAGTGAGGGGTTCGGGGAGAGACCTCCCTCCTTCCACAAACACACACACCTGCTCTGCTATTCCAAACAGGTGACTGTGATGTAATTAAGACATGACAGGCACTGAAGACCACCATGCCACAGGCACCATACAAAAGCATAAGGCAAAGAGGCGTGATTGCCAGTCCAATAATCAGCGCAACACACGGAGCTTAACGTTAAAGGGTGCATTTGCTTCCCCACTAATCCCACTCACACATTCCCTCATTCACATGCACTCACAAACTGCACTACACAGCTCATGTCCAAATAATTTACATTCTTGAAACAAATGGGCTTTGTAAGGCACTGGTATACCTATTCAGAAGCAGTACCTTTAAAGGATCAGAGGGGTAGCTGTGTTAATCTGAATCTGTAAAAAGCAACAGAGGATCCTGTGGCACCTTTAAGACTAACAGAAGTATTGGGAGCATAAGCTTTCGTGGGTAAGAACCTCACTTCTGCATCTGAAGAAGTGAGGTTCTTACCCACAAAAGCTTATGCTCCCAATACTTCTGTTAGTCTTAAAGGTGCCACAGGACCCTCTGTTGCTTTTTACCTTTAAAGGGTGTTTTTTCATGTTCCATTTATTTATGCACATTATTTTTGAATTCTCTATTGCCATACAATGGTAGTAGGCTTAAACAGCCCTTCCCCTGCTGCTCCATCTCTTAGCTGGGACCACTACTACCAATATGTTCATTTATCTCAAAATAAATACAGGAATAGAACCAGGGAAAGCCCTCAATATCTACAAAGTGTGCCAACAGCTAATCTAGGGGAAATCGCATTTGCATTACTGTTAGCCCAGTCTCCCTCTCCAACTTCACAGTCCCATTTGTTCATTTTGTCTGTTCACGTCTGGTCTTAAACTTGGATCGTAAGCTCTTTAGGGCAGGGATCATCTCTGACTATTAGTAACCTCACTGTTTATCAAAAGCAATATCATAGAGGAGTTTGCTAATACCCTTCACAGCTGTGTTCCATAGCAACAATGTGTCTACATTCCTTGGAACTACTGTCCTTTCAGTGAAACGTTGGGCACTTCAAAGTAACATACCTAGCATGAAGCAAAGCCACCCTTTTGTGCCAGGGGCCTGATTTTCCAAGAGAACTTACACCTCCCTGTGAAGTCAATGGCAGCTATAGGCATTCAGTACCAGGTGATTGTAGCAGCACACAGCTAAACAACACACCCAATTATCAGCTTTAAAAATGAGAAGGTATCATCTCTCTTGCTTACTCTATTCTGGCCAGTAGGTGGGCTTGTGACTCCTCCCCCTAGGATTTCCACCTGAACAGGGATGGACTGATAGGTTTTGGAAAATGTAATGTGATACTGTGGCGGCAAGAAGGGCATGTTCTTGTCAACCCAAAGTTCCTACAAAATGAAAATACCCTCCACAAAAAAGCATGAGCTTGAAGCCAGACGGTGGCCTCCCAAGGGCCCCAGAACCTGTAGTATAATAAGCTAGAAGTGACTCCACCAGCAGTGTTATGGAGGAAAAAAGGACAAACAATAGCGATGACTTTTCTACCGTACTGATACCTTTAGAAGGTCCTATTGGATTCAAGGAAGCACCCCCTCCCTTTTTCTCAGTACTTTACAACAAATTAAAAAGCCACCACGGAAATGTTATCTCCTGCTAGAAGAAAAGAAGTGCTTTCAGGACACTGGCTGAATGATGAGTATGTGGCTCATTACCTCTGATCCATGTCCTTGCTTAAAGATCATGGATAGAGATTACAAATTGGCACATGAACACACGTAATTACATTAGGCCAATTTCCAAAAAAGCATGAGCTCTGAAAACTAAGTTTCAATGTTGGTCCATTATGGGTAACACGATGCCAACTATAACCAAATCCAGCAAGATGGGCTGAAAGACCCCTCACTCCAGAAGAGGCCAGCAGAGAACGTGTGACAGATTATTTTTTTTTATCTCTTCCAGCACTGCTGCCACTATGCCTTTTTCCCAACCGAGTTTAACGTTCACATCCATTCCTGAACCTTGGCCCTCCTCCTTCCTCCCCATACTCGATGCCAGTAAGTTAAATCTCCAGCCTTCCATATATCTGAAATTTATGATCTTAGTTCTCAAGATGGAGGCGACAAGTGAGAGGAGAAATGGCGTGGCTGCTCCAGCTATATAAATATAGGAGCTTAATCTAGCGTCAATTCCAGATGGGTACAGAAATGCAGTTTCCATTCATTTCTTCATGACCAGGAGGGAGCCCTCTCACTAACACACACCAATAAATATTTTAACAGGTTTTTATGGGGTGATGTTGGGATGGGGAAGAAGGAGAGAACATTCTCTTCTAGTCTTACCTGTGTTCCAGGGGGGAGTACATTGCTTCTGTAGATAGAAAAATAGTTTGAAAAGGAGGAGAGCAATAGAAAACAAGGGTCTATGTGTTCAAGGATTTAGGTGAAGTCACCTAAAAGCCAATTTCCTTCTCTCCCATATCCTAGAGTGGCCTTGTGGAGACAGGACATGCAGTTCTAACACGGATTGCTTGCTCACTTCGCAGACCAACTAAAATACCCTCCCCTTCAGACATATCACTGTACAGAGGATCTGCAGGATGGAGATCCAATCACTCCTCATTCATTTCAAGAGGTCTGGGCATACAAAGGGAGCAGGGAATGGGTAATACAAGTATTGCTGACTTTTTTTTTTAAGTTTACACTCTAAAAAGGAAAAGAAATGCCTCTGACGCACTGTCATTCTCAAAGGGGTGTTTCAGATTATTTGTTTCTCATAGAAGCAGACAAAGCAAATGGGAGACAAACTTCAGGCCAATTTATCACGAGCAGCCTAATGAAGGAAACTCACCCACACAGGAGAGGGACAGTGAAAGATCCAAGCTCCAGCACAGCAGGGAGCCTGTAGCCAGCATATTAACCAAACATTTGTAATCCAATAATTTGTAATTCTCAATTACCAAAGGCTGCTCAGTTTCACATACACTGATGCACTCCCTTATCTGCACACAGACGCATGCTCCAGGAATAACAAGGGCCTGCCCGGGGTCAGACAGGGAGAGGGCTCCCCTAGTCTGTGAATAGCAGGGCCCGGGGTCAGACAGGGAGAAGGCTCCATCAGTTCATTTCTCCATTTCAAAACTGTTAATCATTTGACTAAGACTAGTACCAGCCATGGTGCAGCTTGTCGGTCTCCATCCTCTCCCTCACTAAACACTGGCTGCTAGGCTGTACCCAACAAGCCTGAAATCAGCCCGAAATCTCCAGAGTGAGAAGCTCCTTGATCATTCTACTTGACTGATTTTACACAACTTTATACAAGTTTAGCGACCATATAGGAGCTCTTTTCTTCCTGGCAGCCAGCATGGCCAAGCCACCCTGGAAGGAGCGTGACAGTCTTCTCCTGGGGAGAAGAAGCTCGTCACTACAGAGAGGTCTACAAGGAGACTAAATAGCTGAGAGGGCAGAGCCATTCAGGCAGAGCTTTCCCAGCGTTTGCCACTAATCTAAAAAGGCTTGAGGGAACATTTACTTCTCCACAAAATTACCTCCATGGAGACACCTCTTCCTTTGTCCCCAAAAGAAAGCAGAAGCAAAAACCAGATTCCTATTTTGGGCTGCTTTCAATCTTCACTCTTTCCCAAAGCTTGCTCCTGAGTTAAAGCCCCACACGGAGTGTGCGTGTGCGTTACATTTCTTTGAGCTCACACCCCACTCCTCCACCTGCCTTTTCCCAACAGATATACTCTGCCTCTGGAGCGTTATCACTCCGCTACTACCCATTGGAAACAAATGGCCTAGACTTTCAGGGATTTCAGCCTTCCCTGAACCCCGATGACAGGACAGGTGGAAGAGACCAAACACCCCAGGGGGCCATCACCATCACCACACAGCTGGACAGAGAGCTCCGCTCCTTTTACAATTAACTGAAACAAATGGGCAAGCTCTGCCCATAAGAAGAAAAAGTGTCCAGGGAAAAGGTCTCTCCAGAGGAAATCTAGGCTCCTACCTCTGCAATGCGAACACTGTAGGGCTGATTGTGAAACCTTGGAGCATTGTCATTCACATCTCCCACTTGGATATTCACTGTCCCCTTGATCACCTGTGGCCAGAAGGATAAAAACATACAGCTGGCATTAGGCTACTGGGTATTTTCTTCATTCTCAAAGGATTTCACAGAAGGGACAGATGTAAAATTGAAGATCCAGGCAGGAAGAGACTAAAACTTCAGCACCTGTCACTCCCCTAGAGCCACAGCTCCTGTACATCATTCTCTTTAGATCCCAAACAGCCTGAGGTCCAATGGGACTTACAATGCCCCCTGCTGGTAGATGCTGGGACTAAAGTACTTCTCCATTCCCCAGTAACCAGTGCAGCCACTCCACTCCTTACAGCTCCCCTTCTAGGAGATGGTAGCATTGTAGCTGCAAGGTCTCCTGAGCCAGTGCTTCTCCACTACTCCCTGCAGCTCCACAGCTTTTATGTAATGGTAAAACAACTTGCATCTGTATTTCTACATCATGGCCTACAGTGCTCTCCTGTTCTCTCTCTAATGCCCCTTTCGGGGAGAGGCTGGGATTGCAGTGGCTGTGAACTCCTCAACAGCCAGTGTTCTCCTGGTCCCACTCCATGCTTCTCTGGTCTCAGATCACGAAATGAAAAAAGTCACACTTACCCCCTGGCTGTCACTGACAGAAAATTCAACCGTGAATTCTGACTTAGTCTGAAATGAAAAGAGAAGAAAAACATATAATTAGAGGTACTGTAGCGTTTATCAGTGGATGGCAGGCTTTGAACTTTAGCCGAGTATTATTACATGCAAAATACTGCCGTGGCCTTGAAGAGAACAGGGAGGGGTCAGAAGCCCACTTACATACATTGTATATGAGTGCAATTGCTCAGAAATATTAACCACATGGGGCTCCTGTACATTATCTGTACACAAGAGCAGCTCTTCCCCTGTGTCAATAGGTGGCAGGTATTGAAGCAGCCAGCTTGCCAACTGGCAGCCGAGTACTCTAACCAGAGACGGGTACTTCATGAAAGCCATACAGATCTAAGAAATCTGCTGTTTAACCTCCTTTGTTGTGCCCACCCCCTCCAGCATTATTCCGGCATACGTTGTAACCCTGGCAACAAAGGCTGTTTGCAATGGCAGTGAGGAGGAGTAAGCGAGGGAGAGACAGACTTCCTCTAGGACAGGGGTTCCCAAGCTGTAGCCCATGGACCACTAGTGGTCTGCAGAGAGCTGCCTGTCCTCTTTGGTTCCAGAACAAATGTGAGGGGGAGATGAAATGAAGAGTAAATGCAAACAATACAAGGAAGTTTTATCAAAACAGACACCACACTTATCTCACTAAAGTCTGCTAAAATACAGCACTGCTTTCCTAATATTACTCTGACACACTCCAACTGTCGGGATGTTCTGCTACTGGGAATGCCAGGGGAGGTGTCCATGAGACAAGCTCTCTAACAAGATGTGGTCTGCAGTATACAAAGGTTTGAGGCCCCACATAGGGGAAAGGGCTAGAGAAGTCAAATGCCCTATGCCTCTCAGCATCCCAGTTAATTCAACAGCTTAGTCTAACAAAACGAAATAAATGAAAACCCAGCACTGACCCTGTGACCCTGACTTTAATCCAGAAGGACTCTAAAGAGTCAAGGGGAAGCAAAGCCCCATCAATTTTCCATAAACTTTTGGTTTTCCATACCATTTCTCCCTCCCTATGTACCATCCCCACCCCACCGACTCCTGGATGTGAGTGCATCGACATCTTCTATACAGGAATACAGAATGTGTTTTCTATGCTGGATCAGGTTATTGGTCTGCCAACTCTAGTGTCCTGCCTCCAAACAATGGATGGCATTGGGTGCTTAAGAAGAAGGTGGGGAGGAACTTTCCTTCCAGACCTCCTCTTTTCCACCAGGGACTGTCCCATTTGAGGGCCATAAAATCTTGACAAAGAAATCATGTGGGGCTGTGGAGTGTGACATAAAATATTACAACAGAACTATCTGTTACCTGGGTACCATCTGGTTTCATTTAACCCAGGTCCCATCCAGCCATCGAACAATTCCTTTCCTTCTCCGATTCCGCCTTTTACAGCTTCACTGCCCCCTAACCACTACTGCAGTGTGAGTGGAGTGACAAGTGTTCTGGAAGCATTGCATAGGAAGGATCTGAAAGCAAGCTTGGAATGATTCTATGTGCTACAGACTTGGTTGATTTATTCTTAGTAAGGAAGCTCAGGGATAGCCAGGAGGCTCTGGTTCCTCAAACTACAACTTAACCTCTCTTACATCAGGATAGCGGTTTACCTTGGAGGGGGTTTCAGGGATAGTTTACCAAAGCATACATTCCCCTCCATGAAGGCTCAGGTAATGCAATCTGAGAAGGCCCCGGGGCAATGCCTGTAGCCAGTCTAGCAGCCCAAATGCCAAGGACACAGGAGAGAGATCAATTTTCCTTGCTGCAAGACTCTCCCACATCAGCTTTTTCATCACCACTTCTCCCACCCTCTCGACCCACAAGTGCAACCACAGGGAAAAAAGATTGGGGAATGGGGACCAAGATCAGATTTTGTTGAACATAGAAAAGGATAAGCCAGGGAAGAGACAGGACAGACAGACAGGGCTGCCCCCAGCCTAATTTCTGTCCCCACAGCTCATTTCAATCACATCCCTTTTCAGACTTAGTTATTTATTGCATTATTTTGCATCTAATTCTTTCTATTCAGTAAATCTTTTAAAGCTTACTTTGTCTCCCTCTTATTTGTTCTTTTCCCTTTCACTGTTCGTTCCCTTTCTACTACTATTTATTATATTAGTTTGCCCTTTGTCTTTTTGCCCCTCCATCTCATTTTCCTACATTGTGCAAGAATTGATATATTTCCTTTGCGCCCCTCCACCTTGCTTTTCTTATGTGGTTTTCTCTTCTTCCCACTTTGTAATCTCTCCTCCCTTCTCCCTCTAACGCTCTTTTCCTCTCTCATGCTCCCCACTTCCAGGCTCTGTATACTCTTCTCACCTTCATCTTCTTACACACTCTCTCCTGCTTACCCCACCAGAAACTCTCTCACACACTTCTTTCCTGCCTACGGAAATCACACACACTCCTGCCTGCACTCCCAAAATATCTCTCTCTCTCACACACACACACTCACTAGACTTGCCCTCACAATCAAGCCAATACATAAACACTTGCTGATGCCCCCAGGATCAGTTCATATATGCAGACTCCTCTCCCCCCAAATCCAGTCACATACATACATACAGGCTCTCCCCAACCACAACCCACGTGGGATTTGTTACAAGGCTAATCTCAAAAAATTCACAAACACTCCAACTCCTTGACACAAGCAGCCTCCCCTCCTTCCAGTCTCCACCTGCATCCTATATCCTCTACAAGCCCTCAGTTTCCCTCCTTGCACACTGATTCCCCTTGACTCTTCAAGACCCTCACGCACCCCACATCTCCCTGAACTTTCTAGGCTCTCCCCTGCAACTTCTCAGTCCCCTCCTGCTTCTCACATTCCCCCATCTCCTCATAACTCCTGGTCAGCCCCTCACTCATAACATGGCAGACATCTTCCCCTAAGGGCACCCTGACTTCAATTCCATTGAAGACAATGGAAGAGGATAGTCATCTTCACTAAGGGAAGCCTTGCTTCCATATGCAAAACTGCAGGGAAATAATGGCCATCTTGACTAAAGACTGTTTGGTTTCAGGCCTATTGAAAGTAATGAAAGATGGTGTCATAACTATAAAGGGAAGGGTAACAGCTCTCCTGTGTACAGTACTAAAATCCCTCCTGGCCAGAGACTCCAAAATCCTTTTACCTGTAAAGGGTTAAGAAGCTCGGGTAACCTGGCTGACACCTGACCCAAAGGACCAATAAGGGGACAAGATACTTTCAAATCTTGGGGGGGGGGGAAGGCTTTTGTGTGTGCTCTTTGTTTTAAGGGGTTGTTCGCTCTTGGGACTGAGAGGGACCAGACATCAATCCAGGTTCTCCCCATCTTTCTAAACAAGTCTCTCTTATTTCAAACTTGTAAGTAAAAAGCCAGGCAAGGCGTCTTAGTTTTACTTTATTTTCTCAACTTGTAAATGTACCTTTTACTAGAGTGTTTATCTTTGTTTGCTGTACTTTGAACCTGAGGCTAGAGGGGGGTCCTCTGAGCTCTTTAAGTTTGATTACCCTGTAAAGTTATTTTCCATACTGATTTTACAGAGATGATTTTTACCTTTTTCTTTAATTAAAAGCCTTCTTTTTAAGAACCTGATTGATTTCTCCTTGTTTTAAGATCCAAGGGGGTTTGGATCTGTATTCACCAGGAGTTGGTGAAAGGAAGGAGGGGGGAAGGGTCAATTTCTCCTTGTTTAAGATCCAAGGAGTTTGGATCTGTATTCACCAGGGAATTGGTGAGAGGTTTCTAAAAGCTTCCCAGGGTAGGGAATGGTGGCAGCGGACCAGAACTAAGCTGGTAGTTAAGCTTAGAAGTCCTCATGCAGGCCCCTACATTTGTACCCTAAAGTTCAAAGTGGGGATACAGCCTTGACGGATGGTGACCACTTTGAATATGGGAAGATTTGGGAGTTTGATGCCAGCAGTTGTGAGGTCATGGTATCTGAGCAGCTCACCAGCATTAGTGGATTTTAGCCTCACACGCCTCTGTGAGGTAGGGAAGTACTTTCTCGGTTTTATAGATAGGGAACTGAGACACAGGGAAGATTAAGTCCTTTGTTCAAGGTCACACAGGAAATCTGTGGCAGAGCAGGAAGAGATCCAAAATCTCTTGAATTCCAGTCCAGTGACTTCATCATATGAACCCGTCCTCCCTCTCATCAGAAACAGGGGAGATGCCGCAGCCAAGGGACCAGCAAAGCTCAACTTTCAAAGATGAGCACCTAAATAGGACATCTATCCTTTGCATTTAGGCACTCAAATAGGCATTGACTGTGAGTATGTACAATGGTCATTTATGTATGAGATTATGCCAATTTTAGTATCCAAGTGCCTGATCTTGAGAGAAGAAGCCGTGTACACCTAGTTGAAGTCAATATGAATAGTGATACCCAGTATCTCTTTAAATAAGATCCTAAATGCAGGTTCAGATTTTCTTTAGAAGTGAAAATTGAACTAGAAGTGTAGGCTTAAAAGGGGACAGGCTGAGCACGTAATCTTCCCTGAGCCTCTGAGTGCTATGCTCTCTGGCAGTTCGTGTTAATTTAATTTTTTATTAATATTACAGTAGATCACAATTGTGAAATCCAGGGTAGGTAACGAGGCTGAACTAACTAGTGACTTCTGCTCCACACCTTGCCTTGTTGAGGACCCTATAGTCCAGCTTCTGACCATAGTTTGTCCCCGACTCTGCTGCAACTTGGTACCTGACCCTGACTTCTTGGTATCCTGACCAGACTCAATCCTGACCCCTCTACTCTTCTCCTGCCTTCAGCTTGGTAACTGACCAGTGCACATAGGTCACTCACCGCCTTGTCCTGAAAAGTTTGCTCAGATCAGCGTTACCCACTCCCAACCCCATGCAGTCCCTCCAGAGATGACAGAAGTGAAACCCTGGACAACAGGGGCTAACCAGAAGGGAGCAGCTCCAAACCAGAACCTCGGGCTCCCCAAGTATCAAAACTACCTGGATGTGTTTGGAAAGAAAAATGTGGATTTGTTATTCCCACACAGGGACTATGACTGTCCAATAGACCTATAACCCAGGGGAAAGGTGCCCTATGGACGGATAAAGCAACAGAGAGTCCTGTGGCACCTTTAAGACTAACAGATGTATTGGAGCATAAGCTTTCGTGGGTGAATGCCCACTTCGTCGGATGCATGTAATGGAAATTTCCAGGGGCAGGTATGAATATGCTGGCAAGAATCAATCTGGAGATAACGAGGTTAGTTCAATCAGGGAGGGTGAGGTGCTCTGCTAGCAGTTGAAGTGTGAACATCAAGGGAGGAGAAACTGCTTCTGTAGTTGGCTAGCCATTCACAGTCTTTGTTTAATCCTGATCTGATGGTGTCAAATTTGCAAATGAACTGAAGCTCAGCAGTTTCTCTTTGGAGTCTGGCCCTGAAGTTTTTTTGCTGTAAGATGGCTACCTTTACATCTGCTATTGTGTGGCCAGGGAGGCTGAAGTGTTCTCCTACAGGTTTTTGTATATTGCCATTCCTGATATCTGACTTGTGTCCATTTATCCTTTTACGTAGTGACTGTCCAGTTTGGCCAATGTACATAGCAGAGGGGCATTGCTGGCACATGATGGCATATACAACATTGGTGGACGTGCAGGTGAATGAACCGGTGAGGTTGTAGCTAGCAGAGGACCTCACCCTCCCTGACTGAACTAACCTCGTTATCTCCAGACTGATTCTTGCCAGCATATTTATACCTGCCCCTGGAAATTTCCATTACATGCATCCGACGAAGTGGGCATTCACCCACAAAAGCTTATGCTCCAATACATCTGTTAGTCTTAAAGGTGCCACAGGACTCTCTGTTGCTTTTTACAGATCCAGACTAACACGGCTACCCCTCTGATACTATGGACGGATATACACCATGTCTAAATCAGAGCTAGAGGCACCATGTGCGTATAACCAGGAAAATCTTTTCAGGGGCTTCATTCAGAGATCCACCTCTCCAGTGGGGACACCAGTCCTCTTTATGCAAAAAAAAAAAAAAAAAAAAAAAAAAAAAAGTGACACAGGTGGCTATTCGAAACCAGTACTCCCTGCTCCTCATCCCAGAATTGTTGGACCACCTGAAGACTACCAGGATCTTCACTAAACTAGATATTTGAGGGATATACAATCTACTGTGAATAAGACCTAGAGATGAATGGAAAACCACTTTTCATATCCAATATGGGCACTTTGAATACTTAGTAATGCCATTTGGATTAACCAATACCCCACCCTGCAACATTTCAACATTTCCTAAGTGATGTGTTCAGGGACATCCTGGACCAGTATGTGATCATCTACCTTGATGGTGTTTTCTGAGAACCTTGAGCAGCACTGACATCATGTCTGGTCTGTCCTGGAGAGACTATGGAAGCATCGTTTGTAAGCCAAACTACAGAAGTCCACCTTCGACCAGACCACCATTGAATTTCTATGCAACATCATCTCCTCGGAAGGCATTCAAATGGACCTGAAGAAGGTGAAAGCCATCCACAACCGGACAGCAGAGATGGACCTTCCAAGGATTTCAGTGCTTCCTGGGCCTTATGAATTTTTCTAGGCAATTCATCGCCAACTTCTCTAAATAAATAGCCCCACTGACTTTCCTCCTTCCTAGAGCCATTCAATTCATGTGACTGCCTAAAGCCCAGTTTGCTTTTGGACCAGTTCAAGACCACCTTCACCATAGCCCTGATTCTGGCACACCCTGACCCAATGTGCCCTTTTACAGTGGAAGCAGACGCATCCAACGTAGATCTTGGGGCAGCACTCTCACAGCGATTTGGACCACAGTCAGTTCTGTACTCTTGTGCATTCTACTCTCTAAAACTCACCCCCACAGAGATGGACTATGAAATACTGGATTAGGAGAAAAAACGTATTTGAAGTATGGAGTCATCACCTTGAGGGAGCTCAGCACCCAGTACAGGTTTTTACAGAGCACAAGCATCTTGTGTACCTTCACAAGGCCCATGCGCTTTGAACCAGAGGCAGTTAAAATGAGCCTTGTTGTTCTCTCAATTCAAGTTTACAACTACCTACTGCCTGGGAAACTGAAATGGGAAAGCTAACACTATTACGAAAGGAGGAATACTATTTGGAAACTGACATTAGTGTGGTGATCCTCCCACTTTATGTTGAGGATCTTCCAAAGAAAGTGCTGGTGTTCCAGGTTTTTCAGGTGTTTTCTGTAAGGCATCGAAGTCTCACAGCCATAGAGGAGAGTTGCGATTACCACCGGTTTATAAACTAAAAGTCTAGTATGTGTTCTGATGTTGTGATTGGTTGAACACCCAGCAAGGCAGTCTGCCAAAGGCAAGGCTGGCACAGCGAATTCTGTGCTGAATCTCAACATCTATGTCTGCCCTCTGTGGGAGATGGCTGCCCAAACAGGCAAAGTAGTCTACATTTTCCAGTTCTTCTTTGTCAATGTAGATCTTCCTTGCTGGGTCTGATGATTGACCGGGGATCGGCTGGTGGAGAACTTTTGTTTTGCTGATGTTCAGAGTTAGCCCTAGGCTGTTGTAAGCTTCAAAGAAGCAATTAAGGGCTGTTTGAAGATCCTCCTTTGAGTGTGCAACTACAGCACAATCATCTGTGAACGGGAGTTCAGTTATTGTTGCCAATATTACTTTAGTTCTGGCACGGAGACAAGAAAGGTTGAAGAGGTTGCCGTCAATCCAATATTGGACGCCAATGCCCTGCGGTAGATGGTCTTGGGTTAGTGTTTTCATAGCTGCTAAGAAAATGGAGAAAAGTGTGGGTGCCAGTACACAACCTTGTTTTACCCCAGTTCGTATGACAAAGGGCTCAGAGGTAGAGCCACTGCACAGGATGGATTCAGTAATCTGGTCGTGGAGGAGTCTTACAATGGTGATAAATTTGCTTGGGCAGCCAAACTTTGACATGATTTTCCCCAGAGCCTCATGGCTGACAGAATCGAAGGTTTTTGTCAGATCGACAAAGGCCATATACGGCTCCTGTTGGTGTTCTTCACATTTTTCCTGGATCTGCCTGGCTACAAAAATCATGTCGGTTGTGCCTCGTGATGGTCTGTCGCCACACTGGGACTCTGGAAGTACTTTCTCTGCAAGAGGGATCAGGCAATGTCTGTGTCCTCACAGAGGCCAACATCTTCAGTGTTGAGGACCTGATTATACAGCACCAGCAGAGGTGGAGCGGGCACTGTGTGCACATGCCTGATGTACCCTTACCAAAACAACTGCTGTATGCCCAACTCACCAAAGCAGAAAGGAAATGGGGAGGCCAAAAGAAACGCTTTAAAGACACCCTCAAGATAAAGATCAAGAGATGTGGCATCGACACAACACACTGGGAGACAGCAGACCAGGATAGGAATAACTGGTGAAGACTTGTCAGAGAGGGAACATCCACTTTTGAGGAAAATCACCTTGCCTTGGTTGCAGAAAAATGCCAGAAAAGAGAGGAAAGACAACTGTCACACAACAATCGTGGCCCGACCCTGTTTTCCAACACCACCTTCAATGTCTGCCAATGAGCCTGTGGCTCAAGAACTGGACTCCTCAGTCACCAAAGGACCCATGAAAAATAAAACCTGTGAAAGAGATCATCTTCGACCTCAAGGGATTGCCGCCGCCGACTACTTGGAAAACAAGGAACCTAGTTCTCAACCTCCCTACCTCCTCAAACAGAGAAATTTTGTCAAAGTCACAATTCAGCAAGACGTACTCTCCCTCATCCAGTCTGCCTCAAAAGACGACCCTGCTTGCCCAAGGAACACAGTCTATGCCATTAGGAGCTAAGATGCATTGTTCCGTGCGGGATAGGAGAACATACTTCAACAAGTGCATATATGTCCCCCCCGGGACATCCCTAACTGGAGGTGCTATGGCTGTGCCATGATGCTCCATTGGCAGGTCACTTTGGCTACCTTAATATTTCCCTCATGGTTGCCTGTTTTTAATGATGGCCTCACATGCAGGCCAAAGTCCAAGCTTATAATAGACTCCTGTGCACATACCAAGATGCCCTGGACCAAACCCCTCAGCACCTCGAGACTCCTGCCGTACGCAGAGTTTTCATATAAACACTGACCATGCCTCTACAGGTCGGAGCCCCCTGTTGGCTAATTACAGGTTCCACCCCCATTTTCACCAGGGACTACCAGCAGCCTCCCTGAATCCAGCAGCCACCAATGGGTCCAAAAGATCCACGTCATTCAGGAGGAGCTCAGGAACCATCTAGAAGAGGCAAAGAAGGCTTTCAAGAGGCATGCGGATCATCAGTGACAAGAAGCTCCAACATTTGCATTAGGCCAGAAGGTGTGGCTCCCCACCAAGCATCTCCACACCAGCTGACCCTTCTGGAAATTGGTCCACCAGTTCCTGGAATCTTTCCTGATATGCCAGCAGATCAACTTAAAAACAACAAGGAGTCCGGTGGCACCTTAAAGACTAACATTTATTTGGGCATAAGCTTTCGTGGGTAAAAAACCTCACTTCTTCAGATGCATGGAGTGAAAGTTACAGATGCAGGCATTATATAATGACACATGAAGAGCAGGGAGTTACTTCGCAAGTGGAGAACCAGTGTTGACAGGGCCAATTTGATCAGGGTGGATGTGGTCCACTCCCAGTAATTGATGAGGAGGTGTCAATTGCAGGAAAGGCAAAGCTGCTTTTGTAATGAGCCAGCCACCCCCAGTCCCTATTCAAGCCCAAATTAATGGTGTTAAATTTGCAAATGAATTTTAGTTCTGCTGTTTCTCTTTGAAGTCTGTTTCTTAAGTTTTTTTGTTCAAGAATAGTTACTTTTAAATCTGTTATAGAATGTCCAGGGAGATTGAAGTGTTCACCTACTGGCTTTTGTATGTTACCATTCCTGATGTCCGATTTGTGTCCATTTATTCTTTTACGTAGGGACTGTCCAGTTTAGCTAATGTACATAGCAGAGGGGCATTGTTGGCACATAATGGCATATATAACATTGGTGGACGTGCAGGTGAATGAACCGGTGATGTTGTGGCTGATCTGGTTAGGTCCTGTGATGGTGTTGTTGGTGTAGATATGTGGGCAGAGTTGGCATCGAGGTTTGTTGCATGGATTGGTTCCTGAGTTAGAGTTGTTATGGTGCGGTGTGTGGTTGCTGGTGAGAATATGCTTAAGGTTGGCAGGTTGTCTGTGGGCGAGGACTGGCCTGCCTCCCAAGGTCTGTGAGAGTGTGGGATCGTTTTCCACTGCCCACTGATTGGCTCCATGCTGGTATATAAACCACAGCCCAGTCCAGACACACATTTGCAGAACTGGGTATCAACATAGCTCCTAACACTACCATGAGATCTGGATCAAGGGTTCAGAGTATCAGAAGGGGATGCGTGCCCACCTTGCTATGGAAAGGCTCATTTAGGGCCGGACAAAAATTGTGCATTGAAAGTTTTTCCAACAGAAAATTGGACTTTCAATTAAATTAATTTTCATCACATACGGTGTCGGCTGTCTCTGGAAAATTTCGATTGATCTTTTTTTTTTTTTTTTTTTTTTAAATGAATGCCTAAACCTCAAAAAGTTACCACACAAGGAGCGCTCACTCTTCACAGGTAGGGCTTTGAGAAGGCTCCTGATCACCCCAAACAAGAGGCAGACAGAAAGATGAGCAATAATTTCCATTCTGATGTTTGGTCAAGATCCTCTCCATTTGCCCCTGCCCTCCAGTTACCAGGTGCCTTCAATAGGGAATATTTCTGACAAAAAACACATCAAGGTGTAACAGCTTGTCTTCTAGCAGCAAATGACATTACCTCTCTGTCCAAGGGCTGCCTGAGCCATACAACTCCAGTCACGCTTTCCACTGCAAAGAACCTGCTGGCCTCCTCCCCGACCACACCAAACACAAGACGGTCGTTGTCTAGGTCCCGGGCAAGCAACTGGGTCACTGATGAGCCTAGAACAACATAAGCGAGAAAAAAAGGATGAGTGGATGAGAGGAAGAAAGGGGGGAAATGTCAGACTCATGGAACTAATCAGCTTCTTATTGCCAAATGGCATTGTTCGTTTTTAGAAAGTCTGTGTTGCGGCCCCATCTCTGCTCACTTTAAAAATTTACCCTCAAAAGATATTTAAGTATGCTGCAATGACTAACAAACAATCCATGCTCTAAGTAGCAAGGGTGGAATTGAGGATGGCTTTACTGCTCTCTTCAGCAGAGCTACCACTGCCATGCTGAGTCCACATTTCCTACAGCTGCACCCCTTGTAGGGAAGGAATTGTTGCATATGGGAAAGTCGAATTAGTTCAGTAAAAGTGGCAGCATCCAGCTGTGCCAATCACTAGAAACAGAGATAATCCAGGCATCTTTTTTGGTAAAAATCTGCCAACAACATCCATCCTCAGAGCTGTCAGGCACTTTACTTTCATGTTGTTTAAGTTGTTGCTACTGAGTTTTAGTGCTTATGGAAGTAATAGGAACAATAATAATCGCTAGACGCGGACAACTGAACAGCTACTATACGTGCTTCCTTCACTCAGTTCTGCCAGTGCATCAACTCTCATTTCAATCCTAGAGCCCCATTTCACCCATCTGCCAATGTCTCTCTCGGTCTTCACTGGCAACATGCTCTCGCTGCATTTCTGGGCCTTGAGCAGAGACTGCCAATAACACTAAATTGTATCAAATTTCAGGGTGTTTTTTGTGGACAGACACCCACTAGGGATTATGGGGATATCAGACTAAATTTTCACTATGCTTGAGACAGAATTAGTACCCAAGAAACTGAACGTGGAGCCCAGGAGGATAGGCAGCAAAAGTGGCTTTAAACCACTTATGTGCCAATCAGATTCTGGGCTGCCTGAGCACATAGAGTGGCCCCCACAACAAATTACAGCAGCCTTGGGGGCTATTCTAATTTACAATAGCCTTACATAGGCTGCCCCACAGCTCAAAGCAGTCCAGCATCTCTAACACTCAATGATAGGGAGACAATTCCTCCCACACCTGACACACCTCCTCCTTCCATCCCTCCCTCCCTCCCTCCATGCCACCGGCTGCAAGGAAGGCAGCACAAGAACAGTTAACACATTAACAATCCCACGCTAAGACCACCACCACAAAACAAGGGTGCACACACAACCACTACTCAGGTGCTTCGCTAGTCACTGAGGCATGAGCATACAGCACATTGATTTTATACAGGAGGCTAGAGAGGGATAAATGCAAACATCTGTTGGAATGTTCATAATGAGAGCAGATCTTCCTAGAGGATTTAGAGCCCAAATACCTCAGTAATGTGAAGGGAGTTAGGACATGGCCATCATCAGTTGTCACCAAACCTGCAATTTTTATTACTTTTATCCATTTTTCAGCAATTATCCACTGCCAGAAGCCATCCTTTTCAGCGTCTTGAATAGCTTAGCATAGTATTCAGAGCCTCCGCTCACACCTCTCTTTGTGCATGTAATGGCAAGTGACCTTTCCTGAGTACATTAATTGAAGATGGACTTTTAATATTATATTTAAGATTTTAAATGGTCTAACTGCCTGGAGTTGCTGCTAACTTCCTGCTGGTGTTAGATACATAGGATGTTGGGAACATAGGCTCTTCCTGCATTTCTCCTCATCCATCAAGTATATATCCTATGGTGACACCCTGTACCCCATGTTCACTACTTTTATTATATTATATTATTTTATTATTTATTCTGTCTGCATGATAAGAACCAGGGCAGAGGCGAAGGGAAAGCCCCTAACAGGACACAGCAGTCCACCTTGTACCCTGGGCAATGTCACACCTAGTCAACAGCACCACCCACAGGAAGTGCTAGAGTCAGGAATCAGTGCAGACAAACAGGATCAGAAATATTAGCACTGGAACATTTAGGCTCTTTCCTTCTCCTCAGGTACATTGGTAATAACATAATTGTGTTTGTTAGCGAGTAGCAGAGTAATAGAGGTGTTTTCGTTGAATAGAGGGGAGATTTGGGTGGTGTGAGGGAATTCTAGTGCCCAACGTGAGAGACAATTAGTTGTGGTTAGAGCCAGATGTTAGCACTACCTGAGCTTCTGCATTGCATCTCTGTCCCATCCTTCGGTACGGTCTGCTGTTCCAGACTTGGTCACCTTCTGAACTGGGAGTCAGACCAAATCATGCAGCAGTTTTGTGATGTGGACAAGAAAGAATTAGACCCAGGACTTTATTTTTCCCCCTACAACACATAACCCAGATCTTGTGCAGTGAAAGGCTCATCATGTTGCTTTGGTGAGGCATTATCCAAAAATGCTAACAAACACTCCACATAATTTACAGTTTCATTCACTAGATTCCCTTTATGGCTGTCTCTGTAATCATCAAACAACTCACTTTCTAGGAATAGTTGCCATTAGGCAGCTCAGAACTTTGCCTATCGATATTGTTGATATTGTACAATACAAACAACATGGCCTAATCCTGCCTTGAGTTATACCTGTGCAACCCCATGCCCTACATTTAAAAACCGATTAAAGAGAATAGGCCTGATTCACCCCTTATTTGCACTAAATGTACACAAGAGTAATTCCACGGAATGCAACGGAGTTCATTTCTCATTTACACTATTAAAAAAAAAAAATACTCTACCCTCTGTCCCCCTGCCAAAACCCTACCTCAGCTTAAAAACAAAAATGTCCAGCATCTGCTCTATGGTCAAGTAATATTGATATCTGTGTGCGTGCAGGCAACATGCCGAGAGAGTCATAGATATTATACATGCACCAGGCATATATGAGTTTACGCTTGCTCCATGAATGTGACATGTATGAAAGTCTGTACATATCTGCCTTTGAGGGTGGAGATGTGTGATAGCAGGTTGTGTGTGCAATGCACATATTAGTATAAGTGTGCATGGTTTTGCCATCCATATGAGTTGTGCTCGTGTGTGGCTGGAGGGTTGCAAACCTTTTTCCTCATGCATTCAAGGCAAGATGCTAAACTAGGAATAAAAAAAAAAGTTTGGTATGCTTTGTATAAAGCAGTCTTACAAAAAAGAGTGGAAGCAAGAGGAAGACAGCTATGACTTTGATTTCATCACTGCAAGAGAGAAAACTTCCGCAGATGCTTGGTAAAGAGAAGGCAAAAACATCAGGAGCAGGAATGAAATGGATCAAAATGCACAGTATGTTTCTGTATCAAAGTCAGGGAAGCCCTGAGGAATTCCAGCCCTCGGTCAGACCATGTGACATACATAAAGCCCCCTATATTGCCAGAGGCCATTTCTCAGCCAAGGGAAAGCAGAGTGGGGGTTGTGCACGCAAATGGGAGCTTAGATTCCCCCTCACATTCATAGGAAGAAAGGTCAGGAAGGTCACACCTCAGTGGAGGCTGACGCTCCAAGCACCGCCTGTGCCCAACGTGCTGAGTTTGCTAATTCTTGCCTGCATGGGAAACTCTCTCCCTTGCATAAGGCATTGCAGAAAGATCTCTGCTTCCTAGTGGGGTTTTAGAGGTTGCTTCTCCCCTAAACTGTACATCTGTTTACAATACTGTATAAAGCAGGTACTTGATCCTATATGAGGCTGGTACTCTCTGGCTCACCTCCACTGGCACACTGTACTGCCACTCAGGAGAGCTGGATTTTGAGGCAATGGAGGGGTGAAACTTGGTTTCTAGAGTGGAAGTCAGGAAGGCATATGCATAGAGTGATATTAAGGCAAGTAAAGACAAGGAAGGCAGAAAAGGAGAGAACACTGCAGTAATATTCTTATGGATCAGAGTATAGTTAATGGGCCTGACTACCCCCTCAGAAGCTTGTTTGCTTGCAACTGCCAGTGACGCCAATGGCATTAGTGGGTGAGTATCTAAAGGATAATCAGAGCCAATAGGAGCACCTACAAGAGTTGGACCGATCTTTCAAATATGAAAGAAAGATAGCACAAGTGACAGCCAGTTTTTAATCATTCGGATAACAGTGCACAGCTGGCCAGTAGCACAGTGCGAGGGGCAAAAATGCCTTGGTATTACAGCAAGGCCATTCCTACCTATTCCTGGTACAAATCTAAACACATTGGTAAGTCTTAGGGCCTGTCTACATTACAAAGTTGGTGTAAGGCAGCTTATGCTGGCCTAACTATGGAGGTGTACACACTGCAATGCTCCTTCTGCCGCTTTAACTCACCTGCTACCCCAACCTAATAAAACCACCTGGACGAAAGGCATAGAGCTTTTTGCGCTGTAGTTAGAGCGATGCAGTGTCAATGTAGACACTGCATTGCTTACATCGCCCTAAGTGGCTTCCAGGAGGTGTCCCACAATGCCCACCGTGACCACTCTGGTCACCACTTTGAATTCTGCTACCCTGCAGTCAGGTACACAGGTGAATGCCCCTCCCCCTTTAAAGCCCCAGGAAGTTTTAAAATTGCTTTTCCTGTTTGCTCAGAGTGGAGAGCAACTGCCCAGCTGACCATGCCAGTTCCACACAGCAAACACGCTCCTGCCTGGAGCACATGGGAGATGGTGGATCTCCTCGGTCTGTGGGGAGGGGAGGCTGTGCAGTCACAGCTCCACTCCAACCGCAGGAACTTTGAGATCTATGGCCAGATCGCTTGAGGCATGGTGGAGAAGGGCTATGACAGGGACACCCAGCAGTGCCATGTGAAAATCAAGGGGCTGAGGCAGAGAGGCAAATAGATGCTCTGGTGCGGAGCACAGACGTGCTGCTTCTACAAGGAGCTACACGCCATCCTCAGAGGCAACCCCACTTCTACTGCCAAGAGCCCCCTGGATACTTTGGAGGGGCTAGAGTTGCTGGCCATTGGAGTGAACCCACTGGATGCTGTGCTGGACAAGGAAGTGCAGGCAGAGGAGGATGGTAGATAGGCAACAGGGAGATCCAATGGCATGGCAAGCCAGGACTTCTTTGTGAGTCCTGAGCAGTCTAGTCAGTCCCAGCAGCCCAGCTCTGCAGAGCCTGATGCAGGGGAGGGAATCTCTGGTAATTTCTCTGCTTCAGTACTGCAGGGACACATCCGGTCATATACTGCTTTTTTAACTGGGCTACAAGAGGTAGTGAAATAACCAACACAGGAACAGTTTCTATCTGCTTCTCTTTTCCTTGTACAGCTAGGCAGAGGGGGCCCTGCAGAAAAGTTTGTTTATGCAGAATGAGATGTCCCATGAATCCTCCATAGAGATCTCTAGGAAAAATTTTCTGGAGCTAACCTGCAATCCTCTGCCAAAGGTTTCTTGGGAGGGCTGCTTTGTTTCTTCCCCCCAGAAGAAAACTTTGCCACACCACTCAGCAATTACTTCAGCAGGGACCATAGCAGCACACAGGGCAGCAGCATACAGTCTTTGTCTGTAGCCGCATGCATGCTGGAGCTGGACCCTTGCAGCCTTGGTTAACTTCAGGAGTGAGATATCAGCTGCAAGCAATCACCCCTGCTCCACAGGGAGGAGACAATTCCTTCCATAGCTTGTCATTCTGCTTAGTCCTGAAATCCACCAGAGACACCCTGGAGATCAACAGGAGGCACTCCTTGCCCTGCAGGGGCTGAGCATGCTGCCTCCTCAGCATTCCTAGCCCCTGCCACTGGAAGACAAACTCAGATCCCTGCAAAGCATCATGTTGTGCTAGACTGCCCTCCGGCCTGCGTAACTCAGGCTGCCCCCAGACCTGCATATCTTCAGCAACAGGGAGAGCTTTTTCAAGGGAAATAAAATAGAGAAAGGTTTCAGAGTGGTAGCCGCGTTAGTTTATATCAGCAAAAACAACGAGGAATCCTTGTGGCCCCTTAGAGACTATCAAATTTATTTGGGCATAAGCTTTCGTGGGCTAGAACCCACTTCATCAGATGCATGGAGTGGAAAACACAGGAGCAGGTATAAATACATGAAAAGATGTGAGTTACCTTACCAAGAGTGAGGTCAGTCTAATGAGACAATTCAATTGACAGCAGGATACCAAGGGGGGGAAAATAACTTTTGAAGTGGTAATGAGAGTGGCCCATTTCAGACAGTTGACAAGAAGGTGTGAGTAACAGTAGGGGGAAATTCGTATTGGGAAAATTTAGGTTTTGTAATGACCCAACCACTCCCAGTCTTTATTCAGGCCTAATCTGATGGTGTCCAGTTTGCAAATTAGTTCCAGTTCTGCAGCTTCATGTTGGAGTCTGTTTTTGAAGGTTTTTTTGTTGAAGAATTGCCACTTTTAGGTCTGTTATTGAGTGACCAGGGAGACTGAAGTGTTCTCCTACTGTTTTTTGAATGTTATGATTCCTGATGTCAGATTTGTGTTCATTTATTCTTTTGCATAGAGACTGTCTGGTTTGGCCAATGTACATGGCAGAGGGGCATCGCTGGCACATGATGGCATATATCACATTGGTAGATGTGCAGGTGAACGAGCCCCTGATGGTGTGGCTGATGTGGTTAGGGCCTATGATGGTGTCCCTTGAGTAGATATGTGGACAGAGTTGGCACCGGGGTTTGTTGCAAGGTTTGGTTCCTGGGTTGGTGTTTTTGTTGTGCGGTGTGTAGTTGCTGGTGAGTAGTTGCTTCAGGTTGGGGGGCTGTCTGTAGGCGAGGACTGGCCTGTTCCCCAAGGTCCGTGAGAGTAAGGGATCGTCATTCAGGGTAGGATGTAGATCCTTGATGATGCGCTGGATAGGTTTTAGTTGGGGGCTGTAGGTGATGGCTAGTGGCGTTCTGTTACCTACGACAAGACAGGCCCAACAAAGAAAGTAACAGAACGCCACTAGCTGTCACCTACAGCCCCCAACTAAAACCTCTCCAGTGCATAATCAAGGATCTACAACCTACCCTGAAGGACGATCCCTCACTCTCGCAGACCTTGGGGAACAGGCCAGTCCTCGCTTACAGACAGTCCCCCAACCTGAAGCAACTACTCGAAAGCTTATGCCAAAACAGAGAAACACATACAGAGAATTCAAAATTCACACCCTCTTCATCTTTCTAAATGCACTAGAAAACAAAAGGCGTCATTAACAAATAGTTAAGGTTCAAAGTCTACTTAATACAGAAAATGCATTACAGTGTCAGTTTCCATAGGAGAATTCTACCTCAAAGACAAACCCTCAAAAGGGAGAGCCTGGAAATGAACAGCTAAGGGGCAGAACCATTTCTCCAGTGCCAAAGTCCTTCATCAGTCAGCACCACCACACCGCTCACCCAGACTTCACATACTCTCCCAATTATATATACATACATACATACAGGGCCAGTGCAAAGATATTTTGCGCCCTAGGCAAAACTTC
Source organism: Emys orbicularis (assembly GCF_028017835.1). Lineage (NCBI taxonomy): Eukaryota > Metazoa > Chordata > Testudines > Emydidae > Emys > Emys orbicularis. Next base: position 43,496,778 of record NC_088689.1, on the reverse strand, counting down.
CACCTTGCGCCACCTCCCCATCCAGCCCCACCCCCCTCCACAACCTCTGAAAACTAGTAAACGTAGCATTATAAACAGCCTGTCAGAACGGGTAACGGCTGTTGTAATGTTTCTTTTTTACCTTTAAGGCGTTTCAATTGTTTGCCATTGCCTCTGATGGTGTCCCATTCAAAGTCTTACTATTGTGCAAAGCTAAACAATTGAGCCTTGCATTGCATCACCAGCCATGTTAGGCAGGGGGACAAATCCCCCTTGCCCCAAAGGGCCATTATCCCCTGGTGACTAATTTCTACTCCAAGTCTATAAAGCAGACTTTTCAGGTAAATACAGGCTCCCCGGCCCTGCCACGCGGTGTAAGGGACGGCTGTAAGCGGGAAACAGCAGCAGCAGTGTGGCCTCTCCTGTCCCATGGCGGGCTACGCTCCCCGCCTGCCCCTGCTGCCGCGGAGGCTGCCGCCACCCTGGGCTCGGGCCGCCTGGCTCCCCTCAAGCAGCGCCCGGTTCCTGCTGCTCTCGGCCGGCAGGTGCGGGGCCCCAGCCGAGCCCGGCCCCTTGCGTCTCCTTCGCGGTGGCGCCCCTTGCCCATGTCCTCCTGGGCGGCCACAGCGGCCGGGGAGCCTGAGAGGAGAAGTGGCCCCCGGGCAAGCAGGGGAGACTCCGAGGGGAAGAGGCTGCTGGCGCGGCCCGAGCGCTGGAGACTGACAGGTACATGCCCTTAAGCAATAGTGTAAAAAAATTTTTGGGCACCGCTTTTTGGCGCCCCCAAATCTGGGTGCCCCAGGTGGCCGCCTAGTTCACCTAGTGGTTACGCCGGCCCTGCATACATACAGATACACACACACACAAATGCACAAAAGTCAAAACAACAAATGACTAGGAGATTATTAGAAATAGATCCCTTGAATAAAAAAATGGGATTTTATAAATTCTTAGTCATTTGTTATTTTGACCTCTGCATATATTTTTGCAAATATTACTAGCAATACGTGTTAAGTTCCAGTATGCTGTGTAAATCAGGTGTGGCAAGAATGAGGGATGACAGATTAGAGAGTGGTGGGGAACTTCACTGCTTACTGTCAGACCTTCTCACATTTGGCTCTTTCAAAAGTTATAGAAGTTTTTCTAAAGAAAGTGTAATATTAGGCCCTAGGTTTGAGCTAGACTCCAATGAGACTAACTCAACCTTAATTCTTTTTTAATCCAACTTTTTGTTAATTCTCCTTTTCCCTTTTTGAGTGAGTGCAAAGAATTTAAATTATTTTGATGTATAAATGCCCCTTGCCAGCCCCAAGCATACAAAAATCTTGAGCCAGAACCCACCAAATCATGTGTGTTTAAAAAAAATTTAGGGTTCTTTTTATTTGACTTTTTGATTTTGAGCCTCTAGGGGTCATGTTTCCAACTCTCTCTGCAACCAGGAGGGCTAGAAACTTACTTTCAAAGCTGAGCTTCTCACGTAATCCCAAGACTCCAGAAGGTTGGGCTTTAAGAAAAAACATCAAAAGTAGCAAGAGTCTGATAAAATTGTGAGAGTTAGTAGCAGTGGTTCTGCAAGAGGGGAGCCTGGTCCAGATAGAACTAATGAGGCCCACCAAATTAGGTTTCCCCTCTTCCCAACGTTAATAACTCTACAGCTGTTTGTGATGGTGGAAGTGTGCCATTTGGCTGGCCACCTCCTGCATGCCCCACATGTCCTGAGGTCACGCTACAGGCAGCCTGCCTCAGTTTCCCCATTCAAGGGGCTCCTTAAATAAAATTCACAGTCAGTTTTTGTCCAATAACGTCCCTTCATCCCAGGTCTAATTTATTGACCACAAACAAAACTCAGTCCAGGGGCTTCTCTTCTCCCCAAATCTGCTCATTGCAGCACTTCCCTGCCTTGACACTCCTGGTGGGAGTCTTTTTCTACTCCCATGAAGTCTTCTCTCCCTGGCCCTCAGCCCTTTTCAGCCCTCTGGCTCTGGCTCCCAGGGTCCAAACCCTTTTTCTTGGTCAAGGGTCTCCTGCAAGGGCCTCCTGCTCACTGCAGCTCTTCTGCAATCTCTGCCACAGCTTCCTCTCGTTCTCTCTCCCTGGGCCTCTATGACACTAAGCACTCCTGTATTCACACCCTACACACTATTGTAATAATCTTTGTATAAAATATGCCTTGTGAGGTATCATTTGAAAACTCATAACTCACTGGTCAACAATATCATGATGACAGGTTTCAGAGTAGCAGCCGTGTTAGTCTGTATCCGCAGAAAGAACAGGAGTACTTGCGGCACCTTAGAGACTAACAAATTTATTTGAGCATAAGCTTTCGTGGGCTACAGCCCACTTCTTCGGATGCATATCATGATGAAATGTCTGTAGCAACAATGTGTGTAAAGTTACAAAATCCCCACTGTATAACATGAAAGGCACATGTTCAAACTCCCATAGCACCAATTAAGGCAAAATGGGCCAAGCAGGTCTTAAAGGGATGTGTTCACCTCAAATTTGCATCTCAACTGTAAACAGAGTCCTCAGGCAAGGAAAGGGGGAAGGCCGGAGATAAAGAAAATCTGCATATCAGCAAACAGGGGAGGGAAAACAGCATGGGCCATCTTTCACTGGGGGACTTCATGCTGCCTTGCTCTCAGCTGGAAAGAATTTTTACCTAGGAGTCACTCTCAAGAGCTTTCAGAGTAGCAGCCGTGTTAGTCTGTATCCGCAAAAATAACAGGAGTACTTGTGGCACCTTAGAGACTAACAAATTTATTAGAGCATAAGCTTTCGTGGGCTACAACCCACTTCTTCTTCTCAAGAGCTTGCATTTCAAAGGGGGAATGAACTATAAAAGTGAGGGGAAACATCCCAAATCTCTCTCCCTGTCACTCACTCACTCACTCGCTCTCTCTGCACCTAAGACGCCAAAAGAAACAGCCTTTGGACTTTCTGGAAGAGATCCTGACCTAAAGAGTTTGGTCAGCAATGCTGTTGGAATCATGTACTAAGAACCTTACCTTGAATCAAGTCTAGTTTGTCAAGTTTTAGATTCAGAAAGCATTTTCTTTTTATTTCCCTTGTAACCATTTCTGACCTTATTGCCTATGCTTATACTTACTTACAACCCCATCTTTTTTGTTAATAAACTTGTTTTATTGTTTAATCCAATCCAGTGTGTTTAAGTTAAATTGTCTGGGTAGCTCTATTTAAGGCGGCAAGTTGTTGTGGATTGTTCGCTTAGAAGGATAATAGACCTAATATCTCTGGACTTTCCAGGAAAGGGCTGGACAGTACAGAACACACATTTTGGGGGGGGGGGGCGGCGGGGGGGGGGGGGGGGAGGAATCCAGGACTGGGGGAGTGCTGGGGTCACCTTGTAGTAGTAACCAAGGCAGGTGAGAGCCAGAGTGTGACCAGAGCATGGCTGGCAGGCTGCAGTTATACACAGACACTCAGGTCAGCACTCCAGGTTGGGAGCTACAGCAGCAAGGCGTTACAGTGTAGGTGATGATACAGCCCCTCACTGGTCTGGATAATATCCTGGCTATCACAGCCCCCTTTCTCCAGCTTGCTGCTGTTCTCATAGGAGAAATCACCTGATCCCTGCTCACCTGTGACTCCACAGTAACCAAGGTTGGTTAGCCCAAGGCCTCTAGGCCTTCAAGGGGGCAAGGAGCCTGTTACACAGCTATGGACGTGTGGAATACAGAGGTGGTAGACAGCAAAGGAGGGGGAAAAAATTACCCATATAAAAGCTTTAAACTAACTCCCCTACCCACCCCCGCCAATGCTCCTGAAGATTTCTGCAGTCTCCATCATTCCTTCGTACCTCACTACCATCCTGCCCCCATCCATGTGCCCCCTCCCCCTGCCTTGCCTAGAGCTTCTTCCCTCCCATTCTGAGCTAGGGAAGCATGGGTGCCATGCTATGCCCACCATATAACCTCAGTCTTCTGCCCCCCACCCCCCATGTTTTCTCCCCAAGCTCCCCCGCCCCATCCTTGGCCTCATTTCCATGCCCCTTCACAAATTCTCCCTCAGGTGTCCTCCCTCCCCCCCTCCCCCCCACAATTTTATATTATATGTATTATACATTCTGGAGTCAGGAGCTCACTTCATATTTATCAACAAATATTGTTCTCGCTAACCTGAAAAAACAAGTCTTTATATTTTTTTAATCTCCCACCAGCCTTTCCAAAAGTACTAAAAGACTCTTGCCAGCAAGACCTACAAAAGCAGATTTGTAGTTTCTAGGCCAAGCCATCTTAAATATATGATGAGCCACGAAAAAACTTTGCAAATGAACCTGGAGTTTACTTTAAAACATATTCTAAGCTGCATAACTCAGCTCTGTCTTTTTACCAAAATTCCTAGGAAAAAAGTTTACTTGAGGATGAGATGTAGCAGTGGAGTAATGGCACATCTGTTTGAAAGAAAGGGAGAGATGTGAAATATTTCTCATTGCTGGTGGACAAGTAGAAAAAAACTCAAACCACAAAAACCCAATCCCAGCAATTCTGGTTCATGCCCACAAAAGAGCAAACAAAAAGACAATTTTCACTTAGCATCTCATTTTTTAAAGTGTCAACAATGTGTTCAGTGCTGAAGAAAGCACAAAGCTAACAATAACTCCTCCTCCAAGGAGCTTACAGGTCCAAAGACACACACTGAGAAGACAGGACACAACTGCGAAATCCAGAATTAGTGCAGGGTTTTTTCTACCTTTCCAATTCATATTATCACCCTTGCTGTGGGACCTGTGGGCACCCTTTCTTCTCCCTCTCTCACTTCCCCTGTTGTGCTGTTTATCAGCTGCACTAGCTGTGGCTCTCCACTGCTGGTCCCCAACCAGGGGACATGTTTAAGATACTTCAGCCGGGGTGTGTAGAGCCCCCACCTTTGCCGCTCTGTCGTTCTGAGCTACCCCATGACAGTTCTGGTAACTTTCCTGTACTGGGCAGCCTGAGAGTGAACATACCAGCAGGCTAGAGAAGTACCTACCAGGTATAGCAAAAGGGATGAGTTACAATAATTCCATAATTGAGCTAGAAAAATCCCAGGTTCAGCAGCAGCACAGAAGGCCAAGAGCGGAGCAGGATTAGATGTTGGGATGGGTTAAAAGACTACCCAGAGTTGGCACAGAGAACCCAGGGCCCATTGATCCCAAGGTGGGCCACAGAGCCAAGATTAGGGATACTACCCCTCCTGGCAAACAGGGATATTCCAGAAGGGGGCTGCATTTAAAAACAATTACAATACCAACTCTGGGTAGTCTTCTCACCCATCCCAACGTCTAATCCTGCTCCGCTCTTGGCCTTCTGTGCTGCTGCTGAACCTGGGATTTTTCTAGCTCAATTATGGAATTATTGTAACTCATCTCTTGCTATACCTGGTAGGTACTTCTCTAGCCTGCTGCTATGTTCACTCTCAGGCTGCCCAGTACAGGAAAGTTACCAGCAATGCAAAGGTTGGGACTTTGTAAGTGAGCTCAAATGCCAAATAATACACACTGTCCAGTCTGAAAAAGTCCTAGTTAACCCCCAAGGCCCGCCAGTTCGGTTACTAGTCATCAGTGCTACTTTCGAGGAGGAAGGATCATCCTGGGAGGCAAGGCAAAGGACGGCCATTCAGGAAACCTAGCTGTTACTGCTGACTGTGCCACAGACTTCCAGTCTGGCTATGGGCAAGGTGCACACCCCCTCTTTGCCCTCATCTGTAATACAGGGATATTAATATTTCCTTGCTGGACAGAGGCATAATTCATGAATATTTAAGAAAGGGCTCGAGATCATCAGATGATGGTTCCTGTATCATTGGAAAATTTTAACATGGATTCGTTACAAGGAGTCGTATTTCCTCTTAGATGGGCTACGCAGGGACTGAACCCAGCTCCATGTGTGCACAGCTGGTGCAGAGCCCACTTTTCAGGGGCTAGAGGGGAAAAGGAACATGACATCTCACCAGTAACGTGCTGGACATTGAGAAGCACGGAGTAGTCTACATGTGTCAGCTGCTTTAGCAGAAGGACAAAGGAAACCAGGACAAATAATCTTTTTGTAGTGCAAAGTTATAGGCTCCATTTGTTCCCCTCAGGAATCAGACAGGGCAGTTAAGTGTCTTGATTTCCCCAGATAATCACAATTTATCTTGTCTTCTTTTGCTTTCCCTCTTTCAATCATGGCTGCTTCTCTCTCACTTTCTTCATCTTGGATTCTTGAACTTACACTGACCTCAGGGGATTTTTTTTTCTGGGGATTTTTAGTTTTTCAAGTAGAAAACTCCTATCTCAACGTCTTGCTTTCATCTCTAAATCTGGGGTTTTCTAGCACAGCAAATACCGATTATCACGGACCACAGAGCGCTGGGCTTGACAGAATGACCTTTCAAAGGTTGCCAAGTTTCCCCCGCCCCCCACCCTTCCCCCTGGAAACTAAGAACTCTCTTCAGAGAGGTGTTGCTTGGTAACTCAATGCTTTTATAACTTCCCCTCCCTCCACCTGCATCAGAGCTGCAGAGGAGTGAGAAAAAGGTGCTGCTTTGTGTCCAATTGCCTGGAATGGACTTTCTAGCATCACCATTAACCACTTTCCTTTTTTTTAAAATAATGTATTTGAAAGAAGAGACAATGAATTCCCTGAGAAAAATAAAAATCCTCAAAATGCAGCAGAGTTTTCAAAAACATTGAACCTCAGAAGCAGGAAAGAACCAGAGGGTACAACATGGAGAATTACACCAGAGAGAGGACCAAGATGCTGGGAACTGGTACAAGAGGTGGGACAGGGCATTGGGCATTGGTATGGAGACTGGGGAGGATGCTGGGAACTGGTACAAGAGGTGGGACAGGGCACTGGTATTGGAAATTGGGGGGGGGAGGACGCTGGGAACCAATACCAAAGATTGGATTTTTAGTTATTTGTTTTAAAAAACACTCTCAATGAGCCTGTTCCAAAGCTCATTGGAGTCAGTGTAAGACTCTCTACTGACTTCAGTGGGCTTTGGGTCAGGTCTTCTGACCCCAAGTACGTTTAAATATTTATGTTTTAAAATCTCATTTTAAAAAGGCACTTTGTTTCCGTAGCCTTGGCCCCTTCATTGGTCTCACTCCACCTGGCCTTATGACTGAATATTTTAGCGCATTCTCTGTACAGTTTCTTTACACCGCTGTTTCTTGTCATTTATACCAAGGACACGCCACAATCTGGAGCTAACTCAGCAAAGCTTCAGCTTATGGAAAAGAAGCTTTACTAAATAAAACTAAATACTCCCAAGTGGAGGGGTGGGAAAGAAGGAACCAGCACTTAATTCCCAAACTGCATAAAGCACACTGAGGCCTGGTCTACACTATGACTTTAATTCGAATTTAGCAGCGTTAAATTGAATTAACCCTGCACCCGTCCACACAACAAAGCCATTTATTTCGAAATAAAGGGCTCTTAAAATCGATTTCTGTACTCCACCCCGACGAGCGGAGTAGCGCCAAAATCGATATTGTCATTTCGAATTAGGGTTAGTGTGGTTGCAATTCGATGGTATTGGCCTCCTGGAGCTATCCCACAGTGCACCATTGTGACCGCTCTGGACAGCAATCTGAACTCGGATGCACTGGCCAGGTAGACAGGAAAAGCCCCGCGAACATTTGAATTTTATTTCCTGTTTGCCCAGCGTGGAGAGCACAGGTGACCACAGATAGCTCATCAGCACAGGTAACTATGCAGGCCGATAATCGAAAAAGAGCACCAGCATGGACCGTACGGGAGGTACTGGATCTGATCGCTATATGGGGAGAGGATTCAGTGCTAGCAGAACTTCGTTCAAAAAGACAAAATGCCAAAACGTTTGAAAAAATCTCCAAGGGCATGATGGAGAGAGGCCACAATAGGGACTCAGATCAGTGCCGCGTGAAAGTCAAGGAGCTCAGACAAGCCTATCAAAAAACAAAGGAGGCAAACGGTCGCTCCGGGTCAGAGCTGCGGACATGCCGCTTCTACGCCGAGCTGCATGCAGTTCTAGGGGGGGCCGCCACCACTACCCCACCTCTGACCGTGGATTCCGAGGCGGGGGTAATCTCATCAGCTACACCTGAGGATTCTGCGGACGGGGAAGAGGAGGAGGAGGACGAGCACACAGAGCACACAGCACTTGCGGAGAGCACACAGCACTCCGTTCTCCCCAACAGCCAGGATCTTTTTCTCAGCCTGACTGAAGTACCCTCCCAAGCCAGTATCCAAGACCATGACCCCATGGAAGGGACCTCAGGTGAGTTTACCTTTTAAAATACAAAACTTGTTTTAAAAGCAAGCGTTTTTTAATTATGACTTTGCCCTGAGGACTTGGGATGCATTCGCGGCCAGTACAGCTACTGGAAAAGTCTGTTAACGTGTCTGGGGATGGAGCGGAAATCCTCCAGGGACATCTCCATGAAGCTCTCCTGGAGATACTCCAAAAGCCTTTGCAGAAGGTTTCTGGGCAGTGCAGCCTTATTCCGTCCTCCATGGTAGGACACTTGACCACGCCATGCTAGTAGCAAGTACTTTGGTATCATTGCATGACAAAGCCTGGCAGCGTATGGTCCCGGTGTTTGCTGGCATTCAAGCAACATCCGTTCTTTATCTCGCTGTGTAATCCTCAGGAGAGTGATATCGCTCATGGTAACCTGGTTGAAACACGGGAATTTAATTAAGGGGACAGAGGTGGCCGTTCCTACTGGGCTGTTTGCCTGTGGCTGAAAAGAAATCCTTCCCTGCAGTTAGCCAAGCGCTGGGGGGTGCGGAATTGGCCCTGAGCTTTTCGCATTTGGCTAGCAGGGATCTTCCCTGATACCAGCCAGGCGGTGGGGGGAGGAATAAAGCGATCATCCAGAGAATTGGATGGGGGCGGTTAGTTTGTTTTCTGCTGCTGAAGGTTAACAGGAAAACCGCAGCACTCAACGGGCTTTGCTTGGTATGTGGGAAAGGAGGGCGCAGAAGCCGAAAGACAGTGGCTTACCATGGCCGCATGCAAGCCGAATTCTGTTGCCTGGACCTGCGTCTGTGATCTCTAGCAGCAAAGCCACAGGCACTCAATATTAAGAGGCAAAATGCGACCTTGCATAGAAATCACATGTGCAATGTAATGTGAATAGTGTTGGTCACCGTGAAAGAGTATAAGCATTGTTCTGTAAAATGTATCTTTTTAAAAAATTCTCTCCCTCCAGCAGCTGCAAATTTTTCAAGCCTCCCTCCTCCGTCCCGAAGGCTATCTCAGATAAGGCATCGGAAAAAGAAGACGCGAGACGAGATGTTCACGGAAATCATGGAATCCACCCGCAGTGAAAGAGCTCATCTGAAGGAGTGGAAGGACACGGTTTCAAAGTATAGGAAAGATGCCAGTGAACATGAGGACAGGAGGGACCAACGTGAGGAGAGGAGAGACGCTCGAGATGATAGGTGGTGGCAGGAAGTTCAGAGGAGGCAGGATGCAACGCTGGGGCTGCTGCGTGAGCAAACAGACATGGAGCTTCAGGAACGGCAGCAGGATATCAGAGTGCCGCTACAGCCCCTGTATAACCCCCCTCCCCATGTTCCATAGCCTCCTCACCCAGACGTGTAAGAACGCGGGGGGGAGGCTCCGTACACCCTCCCATTCCACCCCAGTGGACAGCCCAAGCAAAAGGCTGTCATTTTTTAAACCTTTTTTTAGTGGCCTTTTCCTTCCCGCTGATCCTCCTCCCAAACCCCACCCGGGTTCTCTCCCTTTTTTTATCAATTAATAAAGAATAAATGATTTTTAAACGATAGTGACTTTATTTCCTTTGAAAGCAAGCTGGGGGAAGGGGGAGGGTGGGTTCCTTACAGAGAATCAGTCAATAAAGGGGGCGGGTTTTCATGAAGGAGAAACAAACAGAAATTTCACACTGTAGCCTGGCCAGTCATGAAACTGGTTTTCAAAGCTTCTCTGATGCGCAGCGCTTCCTGGTGTGCTCTTCTAATCGCCCTGGTGTTTGGCTGCGCGTAATCAGCAGCCAGGCGATTTGCCTCAGCCTCCCACCCCGCCATAAAGGTCTCCCCCTTACTTTCACAGAGATTGTGGAGCACACAGCAAGCAGCAATAACAATGGGGATATTGGTTTGGCTGAGGTCTGAGCAAGTCAGTAACGATCGCCAGCGACCTTTTAAACGGCCAAATGCACATTCTACCACCATTCTGCACTTGCTCAGCCTGTAGTTGAACAGCTCCTGACTCCTGTCCAGGCTGCCTGTATATGGCTTCATGAGCCATGGCATTAAGGGGTAGGCTGGGTCCCCAAGAATAACTATTGGCATTTCAACATCCCCAACGGTTATTTTCTGGTCCGGGAAGTAAGTCCCTTGCTGCAGCCGTTTAAAGAGATTAGTGTTCCTGAAGACGCGAGCATCATGAACCCTTCCCGGCCAGCCCACGTTGATGTTGGTGAAACGTCCCTTGTGATCCACAAGTGCTTGCAGCACCATTGAAAAGTACCCCTTGCAGTTTATGTACTGGGTACCCTGGTGCTCCGGTGCCAAGATAGGGATATGGGTTCCATCTATCACCCCACCACAGTTAGGGAATCCCATTGCAGCAAAGCCATCCACTATGACCTGCACATTTCCCAGAGTCACTACCTTTCGTAGCAGCAGCTCAGTGATTGCTTTGGCTACTTGCATCACAGCAGCCCCCGCAGTAGATTTGCCCACTCCAAATTGATTCCCGACTGACCGGTAGCTGTCTGGCGTTGCAAGCTTCCACAGGGCTATCGCCACTCGCTTCTCAACTGTGAGGGCTGCTCTCATCTTGGTATTCTGGCGCTTCAGGGCAGGGGAAAGCAAGTCACAAAGTTCCATGAAAGTGCCCTTACGCATGCGAAAGTTTCGCAGCCACTGGGAATCGTCCCACACCTGCAACACTATGCGGTCCCACCAGTCTGTGTTTGTTTCCCGGGCCCAGAATCGGCGTTCCACGGATAGAACCTGCCCCATTAACAACATGATCTCCAAAGCACCGGGGCCCGCGGTTTGAGAGAATTCTGTGTCCACGTCCATGTCCTCATCACTCTTATCGCTGCGCTGCCGTCGCCGCCTCCTCCTCGCCTCGTTTTTCTGGTCCTGGTTCAGCATAAACTGCACGAGAACGCGCGAGGTGTTTACAATGTTCATGACTGCTGTCTTGAGCTGAGCGGGCTCCATGCTTGCCGTGGTATGGAGTCTGCAGTGTTCACCCAGGAAAAAAGGCGCGAAATGGTTGTCTGCCGTTGCTTTCATGGAGGGAGGGGTGAGGCTGTACCCAGAACCACCTGCAATAATGTTTTTTGCCCCATCAGGCACTGGGATCTCAACCCAGAATTCCAATGGGCGGGGGAGACTGCGGGAACTATGGGATAGCTATGGGATAACTACCCACAGTGCAACGCTCCGGAAATCGACGCTAGCCCCGGTACATGGACGCACACCGCCGAATTAATGTGCTTAGTGTGGCCGCATACATTCGACTTTATACAATCTGTTTCCAAAATTCGAATTCTGTAAATTCGGATTAATCCCGTAGTGTAGACATACCCTGAGCAAGGGGACAGAAGGCAGAAGCAGCTCTTTGTACCATGGCCTTTGCCCATATTTGCTTTCCAAGGGGGCTGTCTGAGAGCTCTTTAAGACAACAGCTATTAGAGTACTCTGGATAAGCATAAATGTAAGTTCAAGATACTTCAGATCTTTTTGCAGAGTCTTACACATGACATATATAATAATATCACTATGTGGCCCTCCCCAGCAAAGGGCAATCCCGAGGAGCACTCAATACATACAGCACCAGGTCTCAGGGCTTCATTTTATTACAAAATATCTTGCTCCAGTAAAAGCTTCCTGTCAAAACAAAGTTAAAAGGGGGTGGCAGAGTCAGCGAAATTCTCTGCTGGAGATGATCAGCAAGTCAAACACTGGTGCTGGCTTTTCTGCATTTCTTTTTTTAGGACTGGATAATGAACAACATCATTTAGGGCCTGTGTACTGATGCAGAGCCCCATTGACTTCAGTGGCAATCCAGGCTTGGCATGGCAGCCCTCACTTGAGTGACTCTGATTGCAGGACTGAGGTGTGAGTTATGCATGCTGTGATCAGGACAAACACATCTCAAGTGTTCGGACATAAGATGATCATTGTAGGGGCAAAGAAGCAATCCCCATTCCACAAGCTGCCCAGTTCATTATAGCAGGGAAGCTTCTAATACACCTCCACCCTGGAGACTGAGGCCAGGTCTACACTACCGCGGTAGTTCGACGGCTGGCAATCGAAGTTCCGGGTTCGATTTATTGCGTCTGGTCTGGACGCGATCCCGGAAGCGCTCGCCGTCGACTGCGGTACTCCAGCTCGGCGAGAGGAGTACCGCGGAGTCGATGGGGAGCCTGCCTGCCGCGTGTGGACCGCGTCTGAACCGCGGTAAGTTCGAACTAAGGTATGTCGACTTCAGCTACGTTATTCACGTAGCTGAAGTTGCGTACCTTAGTTCGAATTTGGGGGTTAGTGTAGACCAGGCCTAAGTTTGCAGGATCTAATCGTTAAAGGCAACTCCAATGTTCCTAATTCTTCACCTGTCCATTTTCCTTCTATGTTTGCACAATCCATGTAATTCTTTCCCCCCAAAGCACACCTTAAAAAAAATGCTTCCTCCCCTCACCTTTAAGAAAAATGTTTCTTTGATGTTTTCCCTAAAGATAATTTAATGCCAACATTTCTGCATCACTGGGCAATCCTACGACAGCCAACCTGTGTGCCCATGAGGGATGAAGGGGACAACAATTCTCTGAGGGGGAAAAAAATCTGGTTTCCAGCTAAACGACACAGAAAGCAAGAAATGCTCCCACTATTTGTACATTGATTTATTCTGCTTTTGTCAGGCTCACAGAGATGAATGGCACAGTGCTAGGAGATACAGCTACATGGGGAATGGGAGTTGCCCTTCTAGATGCAAAAAAATGTATCAGGAATATGGGATCAGCACAGCAGGCTCACAAAAAACTATCACCCCAAATATATACACTAGATAGATAGGCAAATGCAACTGAATAAACCAGGTGGTAAAATCTAGGTAAAGGATATTGATATATTTAATAACAAAACCTGACAGTCCCACATGACATTCTCATAAGCAAAACTTATGTTAAGCATTTCCAGACTGGATTCCTTACTTACACTGACTATCTCAGTTTAAAAAATATACCACTGAGGAATTATGTATTCTTTCTTATTCATTCCATCTCCTGTTCTGGGTCCAGGCATCTGAGCAAATGGAAAAATCTCTCCCCTTCTCCCCCAAAAAAATCTTACTAAAAAGTTGCCATTTTTTTAACTGCACGGATTTGTCCTCTCTCCCAGTCAGCTCCCCCTTTCATGGAATCATAGAAGTATTGTGTTGGAAGGGACCTTGAGAAGTCAGCAAGTCCAGCCCCTGCTCCGAGGCAGGACAGAGTACACCTAGACCATCCCTGACAGGTGTTTGTCTAACCTGTTTTTAAAAACCTCCAATGATGGGGATTCCACAACCTCCCTTAGAAAACTATTCCAGAGTTTTGCTACCCTTATAGTTAGAAAGTATTTCTTAATATCAAACCTAAATCTCCTTTGCTGCAGATTAAGCCCAGGTCCAGGGGACAGGAAGAACAATGGATCACAGCCCTTTTTATAAACAACCCTTAACATTTTCCTGGTTGTGCAGTAGCAGTTTGTTAAGAAACCCTTTTCCCAATGTCAGCAATGCCCCTCTGCCATGTACATTGGCCAAATCAGACAGTCTCTATGCAAAAGAATAAATGGACACAAGAATCAAGAATTGTAACATTCAAAAACCAGTAGGAGAGCACTTCAATCTCCCTGGACACTCAATAACAGACTTAAAAGTGGCAATTCTTCAACAAAAAACCTTCAAAAAAAGACTCCAATGTGAAACTTCAGAACTGGAATTAATTTGCAAACTTGACACCATCAAATTAGGCCTGAATAAAGACTGGGAGTGGCTGGGTCACTACAAAAAGTAATTTTCCCTCTTGATATTCACCACTTCTTATCAACTATTGGGAATAGGCTACATCTACCCTGTTTGAATTGGCCAGGTTAGCACTGACCCCTCACTTGGTAAGGCAACTCCCATCTTTTCATGTGCTGTAATATACATATACCCAGGGCCGGCTCCAGGCACCAGCCGAGTAAGCTCGTGCTTGGGGCGGCAGATTGTACAAGGCGGCACAATCCTAGGGCGGCACGGCCGCTTTTTTTTTTTTTTTTTTTTGTTCCGCTCCGGCCGCCCTGTAGGGGGCAGTGGTGTGGAGGAGGGGAGCGCCCTGCAGCAAGCCCGGCAGGGCAGCCCGCGTCCTTCCCTCCCAGCCGACCGCGGCACGGAGCCCTCCCGGCAGGCGGCTCGGCGGTTGGGGCCGCTGGCAGCGCACCACTGAAGCCCTGGCCGCCCCCTTCTCTCTCTCCCCCCGCTCCCTCCCCCTCCCCCCCGCTAGCTGGGGCACCAGCACAGGGAGTCCCCCTGCACCCTGGCTCCGGCCGCGCCGCAAGTTTTTTTTTTTTTGTTTTTTTCTCGCTTGGGGCGGCAACAAAGCCAGAGCCGGCCCTGCATATACCTGCCTACTGTATTTTTCACTCCATGCATCGGATGAAGTGGGTTTTAGCCCATGAAAGCTTACGCCCAGATAAATGTGTTAGTCTCTAAGGTGCCACAAGGACTCCTCATTGTTTTTGCTGATACAGACTAACACAGCTACCCCTCTGAAACCTTTTCCCAAACTGGCACATTCCTGCTGAGATTATCAATGATGTGGGTGCACAAATAAGGAAGTAACATGTAGCATTATTGATTCCAGTTCCACTAGAAACACCCTGGCATGCTGGAGTGAGATGGGGGAGAATATAAACACTTTGCTAAATTGAAAAAAGTTTTAAAAAATTGAAAGACTTATTAGCTTTAAAGAAGGCATTGTGAAACTATACCCCATATCCATCACAGTAATATTATTATATGATATGATTATGGCATAATTATGATGCATTTTGTACAAGATGGGTCATGTAAGGGGTCATTGGAAAGTTATGATTTGCTCAGTAGGATTATCCTATTTGTATTCATGTATCATTTTTGTATCTGAAGTTATGAATATTGACTGTGTATGTGTATTTCAAATGTGGGTACACCTGGGTAACACCCACTAGGCAAAGTGCTTCCAGCTTAGACAGCTGGTGGGGAAGGGCCTATTCAGGGTAACGGTCCATTAGAAAAAACAATATGCCTTAGGAGAAGCTTATCCCCCACCTGATGAGCCTCCCTGAGAATGCTCCAGACTGCCTGTAAGTAATGGCTGCTATGACTCTGCAAGGGCATGTGACCAGACCACATGACTCTGGACTCCATTTTGGGTACCTGTATTTTTCCACAAAGTGGGCTGGGAACTGTTTTTTAAACAAAGGGTTCCCGCCATATGGAAAAGCTATGTAAGGCAGGGAGTAACATCATCTGTTCTTCACTCCCGCACAACTCAACACCTGAGAGAAGCTCCAAAAGGAAAGGACTTGGAATGGAGGTGGGGATCCCAAGCTGCAAAGCAAGTGCAGCTTGTGCCTTGAGAATCTGCAAGTCTGCTTGTCAGGGTGAGAGATTGCTAATTCATTTCCAATCTTTCTAGTATTTTAGGCTTAGTTTGAGGTTTTGTTTGTTTACCAAGTAATCTGCTTTGATCGGTTTGCTATCACTTATAATCACTTAAAATCAATTTTTGTCATTAATAAACTTGTTTTATGTTTTAATCTAAACCAGTGTGCCTTTAAGTGAAGTGTCTGGGGGGAAATCTCAGCTCCCCACATTGAGGGGAAGGCAAACTTATATATTAATGAGCTTACTTTGTACAGATCCCTGTGCAATGTACGGCAGTATAATCCTGGGTGTATACTCCAGTGGGGGGTGCGTGCCTGAGGAGCTGGTGATTATCTTAGCTATAGCTTCCACAGACACCAACTTTCCAAAGTGCCGAGGAGTGCTCGACCCCCAGCTCTGCCCCAGGTCCCGCCCCCACTCCACTCCTTCCCCCAAGGCCCCATCCACGCCCCACCTCTTCCTGGCCCCGCTCCACCCTCACCCCGCCTCTTCCCGCCCAGTTCTGCCCCCTCCCCTGAGCGCGCTGCGTCTCTCACTCCTCCCCCATCCCTCCCAGCTTCCTGCATGCTGCGAAACAGCTTACTGTGGCGGGCGGAAGGTGCAGGGAGGGAGGGGGAGGCACTGATTGGCGGGGACCACCAGTGGGCAGGAGGCACTGGGGGGGGGAGGAGCTGATCAGGGGGCTGCCAGTGGGTGCTCAGCACCCACCATATTTTCCCCATGAGTGCTCCAGTCCCAGAGCACCCACGGAGTCAGCACCTATGATAGCCTCTCTATTGTTGGTTCATGCAGTGGCTGGCCAAAACCTGCATGTAACTGCAGCTGGGTGTGTCCCTGCCTGTGTGAATGGTGGTGGGACTGTAGGACTGGGAGTGGTCTCCTGCTTGTCACAGCAGCACAGTGTGAGAGGGAGCCCAGACTGGTGAGTCAGAGGGCTCAGTGGTACCCCAGTTCCAGGTAGCACCCTGGGGGGAACCTGTCACAGGCATGTCAAACAATAAGATCAAATTACAGAACAATAAGGAGCAGAAAAAATGAAACACAGTAAAAGGACGGTGTCCGTGTCTATTTAACCATCCCCAGATTGATAGGAGTTCCTATGCTAAAAGGCCCCTTTAAAAAAATTCATTTCCTCTTCATACTGCCTGGAAGCCTAATTACCAACAATGATCACAGAACCATATATTTTACCTTAAAATTAATACATCACATTTGGAATGATATCACACTAATTTATCACAAGATTTATGAAACTTGCACATTTTCTAATGAGATTTATGCAAATATTGCTCCATCCATTGTTTGTGCCATAAAAAGTTCCGTCTCAGAAGCTGCACCGTCAAACAATCTCATTCACTTTTATGGATATCCATCCTTGCCCCTTTAGTCTCTTGAAAAGATGATTGATCAGAGGGTGGCTATATTTTAGATCTCCGTATGCACCACAGAATGATCATATAGTTCCAAAATTAGCCATCAAAACAAGCATAAAAAATTATATTCTCCTATCAGTGGATGATGGCTCATCTAGGATAAGGTTGGGATCCCTTAATAAGAACAACATTTCAAGGGTCTTCAGGAGAACATTTTAAACTAATCTGAAGGAAATTAGCTAACAAACCACTTCTGAGAAGGGTTGGAGAACTATAGAGGTACCAGAGAATTGGAAAAAAACAAATATTTACCCTCTAGAAAGTCTAAAGTCAGTCCCCGGTAAAGTAATAGAATAAATATTATGAGAAAAAGATGTAAACGTATAAAGAAACATGAGCAATGAGCATCATGGAGTTATAAAGGAAGAAATCACTCCAGATAAACTTGATTTTTATGACAGAACTATAAAATGAGTGGAGGAAAGGAATGTACAAGATGTACCATCAGTTGTACTATCTTACAAAGTCTTACAAAATTAATTCAAAGTGGCTCAGTTATAAGCACTGTTTCAGGGCATGAAGACTCACTGAAGGACATTGTGAGCAGGTGATATTCCCACTCTGTTCTGGGTAAAGTCTGCTCATGCTATATAAAGTCAAATGTACTCCCCAGCTTGGGTTAGCTTTACTGGTAACTCAAACAATGACCGGACACAAGCCTCAGCCTAAGCTTCTCCCCAGCTCTAGCAGTTCCTAAGGTTTCTTATAGGCAAATGTGATTTTGAAGGGCATAGACAAGGTGCCATGCCACGAAGCGGGGGTGTGATAATCTCCAATTCAACTGTAGTTGGACTACTGCATTGGTTTCTGGGCATCTCAAACTGGACAGTGTGCAGTGCTTAATTTGTAATGAAAGAGGTGCCAGGGCTCACGTAATTAGGTGCCGGGGCTCAAGTAATTTTTTTACTTTCATAACTGACATGGCAAGCCCAGAGGTGCCGGCTCAGCCTTGGCAAGCCCCCGCACAAATTAAGCACTGAGAGTGTGCAGAGAACAGTATCAAAAGTGATTAGAGGGCTGGGCGAGAGCTTCTTTTTCTTTTCTTTTTAAATCAATCAACTACATAGAGATTGGCTTCAGTGGGGCCATCCTGTTGAAATACCATGGCCATATACAACTATTTGCAACTATTACAACTATTTGTTTCCACCAAGGATGAAGATGATTTAGGCTGGGGGGAGGAGAGTGACTAGAAGTAAAGGAAAAAACGTGGATGGGATATTAGCAGAAAGTTCCTCACAGTGAGATCTATTAGGGTGCTGAAGGGTCTCCAGGAAGCAGTGGAAAAAGCCCTATTCACTTGGAACTTTTAAAACTAAACGGGGCAGGGGGACAAACAAAAAAGACAAAACCTAGAGTATACACCATTGGGAACAATCCTGATCTGTCCCCACATGCATGGATTAGACGCATAGTCTTTTCCATCTCTAATTTCTATTATGCTGTGAACATTGCAGTGAAGAGGGGATGACAGAGACAGAAATTACAATCCAGGAATGAAATCAACATGGAGATTGAAATCCCTTTCTCACACTAAGAGAGTAGAGGTCCCCTCCCCTCCATCTTAAGGCACGGGGCGGGGGGAGGGGAGGCAGAGAAGAAACAGTGGGAAAGAAGGGTTTGCCTGGGGACTGAATGAGTATGGAGAGTGAAATCCCTCTGGCTTTCAACTCTAAAGGAGATTGTGTGTTTTCCAAGATGTGGCAGCACCCTCTTTATGGAGTAGGTGTTAGGGTGGTGTTGGTAATCCTAGGACTGACTTAACATGAAAGCAGAAATCCCTATTTACTACTGGAAATATCAAATCAGAAAACTTGCCTGGCATGGAGTGTCCACCTTGCATTGCTTTTTGGTGAACCCTCCAGACCAGAGACTCAAAAATAAGGGACCTATGGCTGTTTGCAGCGTGGGTGGGGAGAATCCTGGGACTCTGGATGCTTTTTTGGAGGAAAAGAAATTTAATGAATGTTAGGGCTAATTTGCATTACTTGAGATGCCTTTGGCCTGCTGGCCAAGAAAAGAGGTTCAGAGATCAAATCCTACACCTGTGAATACAGAAACCCGCTCCTCTGTACACGTGTACATACATATATGTACATATATTCCTGCACCTACATCAACAGAACCTTATAAATATCCTACTTAAGTGCTCTATATACACACCCACCCCCTCCTCTTGGCAAAGCTACTTGAAGTCTTGACTAACATTTCTGACACAAAGTTTGAACCCTAAATCCACAGAATATCCTTTTTTTAAATTTAATTTTGCAGATAAAAATGTCCCATCTCCATCCATGCCCATCTCTGAAGCTTCAGAGGAGGGAGATTTAAAACATTCCTCCCAGAATATATTGTGTGTGTGCGGGGAATCCCTTCCTGATGCCCTGAAGCATGAGCTCTTCGGAACATGCACTGGAAGTGAGCCCAGGACTGCTGAGCCCTGCCCCCTACCATCACAAGCAGCCCCATCATACAACTGAACTCATAAGCTTGTCCATCTCTCTCTTAAAAGTGATTATGTTGTTTGCTCTTACCTGGGGCCTCCTCCTTCCTTTATTTTTATTCAGTTTTGTGGCAAGAATCGGGCTCTGAAGTCATACTACAGAACACCCTGAAACTCATTTACATAGAATTGTATTATAACGGATCCCAGTCTTGTCTTAGATAGTCCTGATACTGTGCAAAAAAAAAATGATGCCCAGAAGTTTTGTAGTGCTGGTAAACATGACAACCACATCACAATCCTAAAGGGCAAGCATTATGGTTGCTTCTGTTAGTGCTATAGAATCATAGAAAATTAGGGTTGGAAGAGACCTCAGGAGGTCATCTAGTTCAATCCCCTGCTCAAACCAGGACCAACACCAACTAAATTATCCCAGCCAGGACTTTGTCAAACTGGGTCTTAAAAACCTCCAAGGATGGAAATTTCACCACCTCCCTAGGTAACCCATTCCAGTGCTTCACCACCCTCCTAGTGAAATAGTGTTTCCTAATATCCAACCCAGACCTCCCCCACTGCAACTTGAGACCCTTGCTCCTTGTTCTGTCATCTGCCACCATTGAGAACAGCCGAGCTCCATCCTCTTTGGAACCCCCCTTCAGGTAGTTGAAGGCTTCTATCAAATCCCCCCTCACTCTTCCCTTCCGAAGACTAAATAAGCCCAGTTCCCTCAGCCTCTCCTTGTAAGTCATGTATCCCAGCCCCCTAATCATTTTCGTTGCCCTCTGCTGGACTCTCTCCAATTTGTCCACATCCTTTCTTTAATGGGGGGCCCAAAACTGGATGCAATACTCCATATGTGGCCTCACCAGTGCCGAATAGAGGGGAATAATCACTTCCCTCCATCTGCTGGCAGTGCTCCTACTAATGCAGCCCAATATGCCGTTAGCCTTCTTGGCAACTAGGGCACACTGCTAACTCATATCCAGCTTCTCATCCACTGTAATCCCCGGTCCTTTTCTGCAGAACTGCTGCTTAGCCAGTCGGTCCCCAGCCTGTAGCGGTGCATGGGATTCTTCTGTCCTAAGTGCAGGACTCTGCACTTGTCCTTGTTGAACCTCATCAGATTTCTTTTGGCCCAATCCTCCAATTTGTCTAGGTCACTCTGGATCCTATCCCTACCCTCCAGCGTATCTACCTCTCCCCCCATTTTAGTGTTATCTGTGAACTTGCTGAGGGTGCAATCCATCCCATCATCCAGATCATTAATAAAGATGTTGAACAAAAACAGCCCCAGGACTGACCCCTGAGGCACTCCGCTTGATACCGGCTGCCAACTAGACATCAAGCCACTGATCACTATGTGGGCATCTAATCCCTGGAGGGGATCACTCTCTCTTCCATGTCATGTAATTTAATTAACCTTTACTCTCAGACCAACCGAGACTCAGTAAAGTCATATGTAACAGGGTGGTCTTCCCCTTTAAGAGTGAGGAGAGGAATCCAGCAGTCAAGTGCTGGGCATCAGCCAACCCAGCTGTAGAGCGTCAAGTGATTGGGACAGAGGAGTCCCAGGTGTGGGATATAAAGGAGGCCCCCAGGTCCATGCGAGAGTCTAGGACCCGAAGAAAGGTACGAGCACACTCTTGTAGCTACAGCAGAGGATTATAAAGAGGCAGTAATAAACTGAGCTCTGAGGCAAGGGCTATAAACTGAACTGGACGTGGCCGATTGTTTGTCCCAGGCTGGTGATTGGCGCCTCCAGCATGGTTAGAGAGAATGCAGGGTAGTTCAACTCAAGGGGTTACACTCAACAAATTTAAAACAACAAAGGCTCACAGTGACCATTTGTGGACCAGATCAGTTCTATTCCCTAGTGTCCACTCAATGTTGGTGGTTAACGCATGCTCCTCCAGGAAAAAAACAAACAAAACAAAACAAAAATATGGCTGTTGGTTATGAGCATCCTTCTGAAATCAAGGCTTATCTGTAACAGGCAGATGTCATTATACCCTTGTCGTCCTTACTCTCTGGGCTGTCTCTTCCAGTGCTTCCTGCAGGCTGGAACTTTGAAACAACACTTGCTGACATCCCTGGGCTAAAAACTTCCTTCCTCTAGTCCTGAGCCTTAACCCAGCTCTCTAGCTGCCTCTGAACTCTAACTCTAAGATTCTCCAGAGACTTCCAAGAAAAACTGCCTTAGATGGGAGTTCTGCAAGTATCCTTTTTGTGCTTGCCCTACTCTTCAAGAAAGGAAGCTCCTTAAACAGGTTTAACTCAGGTCTTTCCTTGTACATGCTGGATACATACTGAAATAATCTGAGTGGGGGCTGCAAGGGAGGGTGTAACAGGATAGCCTGCCCCTTTAAGGACCAGGTGGTCCAGGGCTAGCCATCCCTGTTTAATTAGCCATGTCCTGCATACCTATGTTGGGCATAGGATTTAAAAAAGGAGGAAGCCCACCAGTTAGGGGCTGGTTGTGGAGGAGAGGAGTTGACCTAGATTGTGGCTGGAGAACTGAGCTGAGCTAGAGGAGTGGAGCTAATTTTTGAGGGCAGCCCCTTGGACATGGGGTGGGATCCAGAGACGCAATCCTCAAGCCACTATGCGACAGACTAACAACATAACTTAACAATTAAGTTAAACCTTGTTAAATTAGTTTTAATACTTTTGGGGTATATTGTATTAAAAATGTAACTGAGTAGGTGTTATTGTAGAATTGTATATACTTACTCTAGGAGACTGACTAACGCTATCTCTGCAAGGTATTAGGAGCTTCAAAGGGCTTTTTGGAATAATACCCATAAAGGGGATTTCCTACGAAGTACTTGGGGGTAAGGGGAATGCAAATGACCCACTTGTATCTTCAAAAGGGTGGATTCAAAGGGTTTTTCTCCACCGGGTGTCTGTTACCTACTGCTGGAAACTCCAGATCAGCCTCCTACCCCACCCCAAACCATGTAAGTGTGTTCTAAACATGTCATGAGGGTACTTGTTCTGAGCTGAAGCAGTAACCACAAGGAATCCTCTTGAGTGGAGGTCTGAAGGACTTCTCTGGCAGAATCCATGATAGGGTTGGGGTGATCTCTGGTAAGCTTATTAGCATGCTTGTAGGTTCTTGGTTTTAATACATTTTCTCTGTAGTGCTTTTTACCTTCAGAAATAAATGGGCTTGCATAGGAAGTGCTGTGTGGTACTTCTAACTGTTGACAATTACTTGGTCAGCAGTCTCAGAAGAGAAAGCAAGCAGGTGTGCTTGGGCAGCCTGTCTCTGCTGGGAATAACACAGTGAAGGCAAGGAACAGTCCAGCCTGGAAATATCCCGGTCACAAGGGAGCGAGACGCAGGTTTCTACCCGAGCAAGACAACAGCTGGGGAGCTGGAGGTCTGAAAGTGGGTACCCTTGCTGGACCACTGAGGGGAAATGCAGGTGCGGTTGCCCTGAACTGTGACCCAGTGTTCCGCAAGAGGAACAGGGAACTGAAGAGAAGCCCAGGAGGGGCAGAAGACCATTGTGGTTTATGTTGTACTTGGACTCCCAGTGGGCAAAAGTCCACAGAGCCTGTGCTCTGATAAGAGTGAGAAGAACTGCAAGTTGAGCCCAGGAGGGGTGCAAGACCTATGTTAACATGGGATTGTTGTGGAAGGTGGTGTTTATTTGGGGAATACAAGTATCCCAGAGGGGGACTGAACTTTTAAGTGACTTGGCTGGAGGGTTAGGCTATGATAGACCCAGATGACGGTGACCAACAAGAGGCGGAAGCCAAGGGGAAGACCCAACAACCCCACACCCAGCTACAAGGGGGCGATGACTAGTGAATCACCTCTGTGCATGTGGGACCTTACTCTGGGATGGGACTCCAATAATGGACAGATTTAGTGGTCCATCAAAACATCCTGACCAATCCAAGGATAACAGCTTGATCCCCTGCTGGAAAGACACTAATGTCCCCTTCAGAGTCCATTACAATATTGCTGACAGTGCTGTGGAGAAATGCTGGGCTTTCCTGAACAGTAAAGTACAAGCTTTGCTTGAAAGAAAAGTGTCTGTCAGACTGACAAGTGGTATCGGATGTTGCTGCCATAACAGAACTGGGCCCCTGCACCTGCACCTCTGAGCAGGGATACACCTTCAAGCACCACACAGGACATCATTCCTAGGAGCTTTATTTTGCATAATATCAAACACAGCAGCAACAAAACAGCAGATACAGACATAGCTATCAAAGCACCAACCCTACTATTGACATACAGGTACAGCAACAGGAGAGCAAGCCCTACCAATCCTTTGGAACACAAATTTCAACCATCACACCCTTCTTCCATCATTCTGCCAAGTCAGTTCTTTAATGGAGATGGAGAGCTCCTCTTACCAACAGTTCTTCAAAGGGCAACATAATCAATTATAGATATTTCTCAATAAGGGAATTGAACAGCTGTCCTCTTCCACTTCAATTAGGAATCCAGGCCAATTTACAGTTTTTCATCTAATCACCAGTTTTCTTGGCTGGTTCCACAACTAACTTGCCTTTCTGCTTACACAGTGAAGTTTCATAAAATGAAATGGGGTGGGGATAAGTGGAGACCTGAAAGAAGAGGAAGAAACTGGAGCTGCTATTACACTTTCCTTCACACAGATCCTCATTCAAGTTTTCTTCTGTTCCACATGGCATGTGTGGGATATGGGGGAGAGGGGGCAGGACTTCTAAGTTGAAGTTACAAACAATGGAGGGCAAAACACTGGGAAGAGACAACACTTGTATAAAATCTTCATTTCCACAGTCTCCCTGTGGCAGTTACACAGAGCACCAAGATCCAATTTTATCATTTGCATAAAGCCGTGCCTAGGGTGATTTTAATCTCATTGGGTGAATTATCAGTGAATAGTGCTTGTGAAGAGTACTAGACAGCTCTGGAAACTGACAAAGTCCCGTTTGCTCACAGGACAGGTAGAATGATCTTTCCGACGAACGTGCCTCAACCCTGATCTGAAGTGGGACATGAAAGGGCAGTGTGTGGAACAGCACACCAGCACTTACTGACGGCTCTCCATATTGGCACTGATTAGATCTTGCTGTTTACTCCTGCTCAAACACAACTGAGGGCAGCTCACAATATGCAGCAAGTGCACTTTTACTGTTTCAACTCCCCTCCCACTACAGAACCCCTCATACTTCCTTATTTCCTTCCTTGGGGATCTCTGTCCTGGGTTCTAGCGTAATGATGTATTCATGGCCAGCCATTTTTTCCTCTCTAAATTAGGTCATGCTATCCATTAAGCATATGCACATCCCATAGTTTCTATATGGTAAATTAATTCTAGAGCTGATGGTGGCTGGCAGAGATGGGGGTGGCACATATGGACACAGCACGGGAATAGAAGCAGCAGCACCAACAGAAGGAAGGGAAGGAGCAGCAGCAGCAAGAGTGGTGTGGGAAAATCAGCAGCACCAGCTGGGCCCAGACCCAAAAGTCTGGAGGGGGAGGAACAGAGGGAAGGAAGGAGGGCAGAAGGCTGGAGAGTTGAGGAATGGGTAGGAGAAGGAGGTCAATTGAGTTTGGTGTCCTTTGGAGGGTAGGTAGGAGGAGAAAGAAACTAAGAAGGAGGGAAAATGTGGGGTGGCCAGACAAAGGCAGAAGAAACACACCAATCCATTGAGAACTGGATTGAGTCCACAGACTAACTTTGCACCCCCAAGCACCAGACAGCAAATGACTTTCATTCACAACCCACCTGTGTCAGGCCTCAGCAGAGTTTCCATATTGAACTAGAGGTTTTCTGAGCTATTCAGTCCCCCAAGTGTTTAAAGGCATGGCTTTGCCAACTATGTCAGAAAGTCATCTTGCAGTGACCAAGTTTTGCATTTGGGAAAACTCATATCAAATAGCAACTGCAAAATGATTATTTCTCAGTAGACTTTCCAAACTGGCTTGGGTTTTGTAGTGGTTGATGTTATTTTGGATTCATTATGCACCAACATCCAGAAACAAAGATGATTTGTATAAATTATTCAGATTGCCACAAGGCTAGTTGTACAAGGAATCACAGAGATTATTAATAGGCAGAACTGCAATACTTGTGAAGGGTTCCAGCTTGAAAGTACCGGGAGGAAACTGGAGAGGTGAGACAAAGGTTTTCTAGATTCAGATTGGGAAGATTGTGCTCATTATGGTAATTGCCAACTAGCAAGGGCTCAAGGGCACATAGAGGACCTTGGACCCAAAATTCTGCAAACAAGACTCAAAGTCAGGATCCTCACAGACCGGAGGTAGCAGCTTTACCAGGTGAACCAATGGAGACTATTAATCATTTGCAGGCTTACAGCATCTTCTTCCTGAGCATTTCAAAGTGCATTACAAACAAATAATTTAGCCTCAATGTTCTTGCAAAGTAACTCAGTGATTATCCCTCCTAGAAACTGAGCCCAGAACTTTTCAGGGCAGGGACTGTGTCTTTCTATTGTTTAGACAACATGTAGCACACTGTGTGCTGCTGTGATACAAACAAGTGAGGAACAGCACTGGGAGTAGAACCCAGGCAACCTAATTCCCAATCATCCACTCTATCCATTGGCACACTGAACCAGCAGGCATGGCACAGCGGTTCTCCCCACTGGAGGTCACCTCTCTCATATCACAATACTTTGAGTACTGTGCATTCAATGTGAAATGGACTCTGGAAAGAGCAGACTGATCTGGCACCCTCAGGTTCATATAATATTGACCAAGATTTGGCTCTGGTGACCTGAGCTGAAGGAGAGGAAGTGAGCTGGTCCCTTCTGGAGATGCTTCGGCTGGAGGCAGTGTACAGCTCTTATTACACATGCTCCAAAGCAATGGCTCTCCCAGAAATCTTATTTTTTGCCTGGCAAGAAGTTGAAGTGGCCTTAAAGTTCCTACTTCTGTCAGAGGGAAGAAAAGCCACAGTGCTGCAGAGCTTACCTGTAGCCCTGCCTCTCCACTATGCTAGTTTGAACTGTTGAAGAGAGGGGGCATTGGTTTATACACATACACACAAGATTAGTGCACTCCTAGCTGGTGGCATTTTCACCCTGCTTGTGTATTCTGTCTATATTGTGATATTCTGCTCCAATACAGGCAGGCCCTGGCATTTGTCAGAGTGCCTCAAAAGGGGCTCCATCGGCCAGAAAGCTGTGTGGTGTATTCCCAACCAGGAGGTTGGTTCTATCCAGTGTGGATGGTGTAGTCTACTATTAGGCATATGGCATAGTGTTAGAAGTACTGTCCTTTGGACAAGGTCCCTTCTGCTGACAACTGGTGGTTGCTGTTCAACTGGCAGCTAAAATCCCTATTTTAGAGCAAAATCAGCAACATCATCATTAGGCTGGCCAATATGGTGGTTTGGTGGCCAGAGTGTACTCTGGTGCAATAGCAAAGTGCACTGGGGGGGGGGGAAGGAAAAGCTCTCTAGAGAAATCAAAGTCATGCTGGTTGGCTGAAGTCAAAAGGGTCTGGGGTCAATGGCCAGAGCTGTACTATAAGGTTATGAGTCCTTAACCAAAGGGGGCTTTTACAAGTAGTGACCATTACTGAACTGGTTTCAGTGCCTGAACTTACACTAGATGATTCAATCCACTTATTATGAAGTATATGTATTTAAGATACAACAAAAACCTTACTGCTTTGCATCCTTCCTCCACCCACTGCACAGATGAGAGTCTGCAACCCATGATCCCCAAGCTACAGCTGTAGTATGAGTGGGACCCATGGGAATAGACCAGGAGCTGGCAGGACTCACTTTTAAAGAGTTAATTCTTGGTTAATCAGCTATATACCCTCCATATCCCCTTCTCCTCCCCTACCACAAAAACAAATCAACCAAAAGACCAACAGAAATAACCAGCCACTGGACAGTTAATTTAACAAATTGGAGTGTAGATGAATACCTAACAAAGACGGAGGTGAGAGGGTCTGAGGGAGATTACAGACTAGGGAGATGCACGTACACCATCTTTAACAAAAACCACACCTTGCATGTGGATGCTTCTATGCTACTATTGTGTGTGGAACTCAGGAACACCTTAAGCTATCAATTCTAGCTCTGAAGTGGCCTTGCGCAGAGCAGAAGCTAGTTCCAAGGCTGCTGGGAGGAGATGGCTGCTCACAATGGAAGTCACGTTTCAGGTTTTTTTCCAGTGTTTCTCTCTTTCTTCCCCTCTCCAGCACAGAAGTGCCAAAAGAGAAGGTGGGGAGACAGACTTTGCAGGTGGCGCATGGTATCTCAGCCACGACTGCTTATCTGCGTCCCTGCCACCGCTCCACGGTAAATTGCTTGTTGATAAATGAGGCTATTTAGGAGCGAGTGATGCCAACATTACGGTTATTAATGACACCGATGTGGAGAGACATTTAAGAGCGGCCTGGTGTTCTATTGTCCTCTCACATGTGAGTAATGGGGCAGTTCAGTTACAGGACTTTAAAAACCAGCTTGGGGTGTTTAACACCAGAAACAAAATAAACCTGGGGGAAATGAATGGATTACACTGGACTGATGATTCACTAATGAACTGATAAATCCTTCCTCCTTTAGAGTGGGCTGGTCAGAGTTCTGGTCCCCAGCTGACCTCAAGTCCAGGACATTCCACCTTTCAACAACTTCATATTCAAGCCCTCCTCCCACATCCCATAAGAAACCACAATTCCACTCATAAATACAATGCATAAGAGCAGGACAAACACAAACCCTCTCAAAGCTGACAGACTGGGGAGTTCATCATCCCTCTCGCCTACAGTTATATCTAGAAAACCCAACCAAATAAAACAAAAGTCAAGACCTAACAGTTGGCCTGTGTTAGAGGAGCAAGCCTTCTTGATGTACTAATAATGTGAGGTGTGCCATGGAGGGTTGAATTAGCTGAAGCATTGAAAGCTCACACAGGGCTCTTCCATCAGTTTGCATGTGTCAAATGCCAAATGTGGCCAGAAGAATGATGAAATAAAATAAAATAAATAGGAAATAAAGAGTTTTTGCTGGAACATGCTCTCTTACAATAGAACTTCTCAGGTGCTGGTGAGGGTGTGGAAACATACAAGTATGCACCAGAAGTCTGCTTCTGAGTTAATGTACCCAGAAGTATTTTATCCATGAAAGAGTATACTACTGCAAACAAACATCTGGAGGTCCTTGTTACAGTGAATGATTTACTCAGTGAATTTAACTCAAACAGTCAGAAGGGCTATCTTCAAATAGGTTTGGATTCTTACGAATGTATTCGTTATTTGAGTATATTGAATGAGTGGTTTATTAAAAACATATTTCAGTCTATGGATTTCTTGCTAACTGCTCATTATGACTATTGTTCTGAGTATTGGCAATTTGCAATTCACATTGCACAATTGGTCACCTAAGGCACATGAGACTGTTTCTGCCTCTATATTGAATGATGTCTAAATCCAGAAACAGCTTCCAAGATGGCCATGTGAACATCTATGCAAACATGGGGAGTATTAACAACACTGTCTTTCTGTGAATTTCTTTGAAAACAAAATGTCATTTGCATGAATATGAATACAAAGTGAGTAAGAGGAACTGTGAAATACCAAAATGAAGTCACATTGTTGTATTCAGAAGAACATTCATGAACATCTCACTAAAGCATTCACCCATCTGTGGTTCCTTACCCAGCATCCCAGCTATACATTTCTGATTTCCCTATCTTGTTCTCTCAGCTCTTTGTCTCAACAACCCAACAAACATTTACTGCACAACAGTGGGATAGGAAAGGAAATCAGGAATGCAAACAATAAAGACTCGTAAGAGAAACCTCAAAACACCAAGAGATTCTCCATGGAAGAACCCCATCAACTCTACAGTAATCAAATCTCCATGTAAAATAATCAATATGCCAGCTCCCTCAGAGTGTTACACTAGTCCCAGCCTCCCTCAGCTAGAGTGCTGCTAGGTATTATGGTTATGTGGTACAAACATCAGGTTTGAAATACCTAATTCCATTGGAACCACAGGTTTTAACCCCTGCAGGACTGACTCAACCCTTCAACTCTCTGAAGCAGATAAACTGTAGTAATGTGTATAGGACTATGTGTCCGCTCTACCTGGATATTAACTAAACCCGTGGCACCTTTTGTACGTTGTTGCTCTGTGCCAGCTGCCCAACTGATTACCAGGCTTCACTTCAGATGCAGTTGCTTTCAGTAGAAGGTGAAGTTATTCCTCTATGGCTTGTAAAGCATTCTAAGTAGATTTGGAAAAACATTACTATTCTGGAGCAAGTACGTTTTATTTTTAGGACAGACAAGTGAAATCATTTGCTTTTTCATTATCTTCATCACTGTGGTAAAAGGTGGAGAAAGATTTGTGCATGGACTGGTAAATTTGCATAATATTGCAAGCTTGAGGTATCTCTACCTCAGAAATAAAGGGGTTATGCAAGTGAAAGATAGTGGGCAAAATCCTGCCCCATTGACTTCAGTAGGTCCAGAATTTTACCTAATATTTATAGGGAGTGTCCCCCATCTGCAGGGAAAGTTAACTACTTCTTCAGGCACTGCAGAAGCTGCTGTAGGGAATACAGGAGAAGCTCTGACAATAGTGGAGCTCACAGCTTTCTAGTCCAGCACTCAGAAGTAGCAAACCTGTGCTGTACATCAACAGTTAGTTAAAAATAACGGTCAGGGGGTGGACAGATGGCTTG
Source organism: Emys orbicularis (assembly GCF_028017835.1). Taxonomy (NCBI): domain Eukaryota; kingdom Metazoa; phylum Chordata; order Testudines; family Emydidae; genus Emys; species Emys orbicularis. The sequence continues at coordinate 43,466,623 of NC_088689.1, read as the reverse complement.
AAAAGTAGGACAGTGCCCAGTCCCTAGAGACATTAGTGCAGGAGCTACTATACTTTGCATTTCCATTCCTTATTCCTACTGGAGGATACAGGTATTACCCAGTCAGGTTCTTCTTCTCACAAAACAGCATGTCTAGGGACATATACTCAACATCTCATACTTCATATAAACCTCCATGAACATGTAGGAATGTGACTCTTATAGAATGAAGAGAAGTAGCAGTTTAAATGTGGGGCGAAATAGGGGCTCTGGAGCAATGGGAATAGTTTAAACCTTCCTCCGCCTGGTTCTCTCTTAGCCCTGTTGAGACAGAGAGGATGGAGTAAAGGAGTCACTACACTCTGGTGCCATTTGACTGTAACAATACTGAGGCTTGGTCTACACTACAAACTCCTGTTGGTATAACTACGTCACTCAGGGATGTGGATTTTCCAAACCTCTGAACAATGTAGTTAGACCAACTGGTGTAGACAGCACCATGTCAATGGGAGAGCTTCTCCCGTCAGCACAGCTACCACCGCTCGGGGAGGTGTTGTACCTACACTGATGGGAAAAGCTCTCCTGTCAGCGTAAGTAGCATCTTCACTAAGCACTGCAGCTACAGCTCTGTAAGTGTAGACAAGCCCTAAGTGTGAAATAAACTAATGCAATGGAATCCTGACCCTGGGAAGAGGTGAGAGACTTCAGACCAATGAATGGCCAAGGTGACCTAGAAAAGTCAGACTATAAGAAGCAAGTCATGCAGCTTCTACTGCACTCAGGTTTGCAGCTCCAACATGTAGCTTTGATTCTATGCACGTGTCTCTCCCCTGTGCCCAACCCAGCCACAGCATAAAAACTGCCTCAGTCAAAAATTTAAAAAAACCAAAGTAAAAAAAAAACAAAATCCACATGAAATCCCAGCTGTCTAGATGTTTGAAGGAGGGGGGGCAGAAGTAAACACACTGGTTTCATGGACTATTCTAAAAATAGAAATCTGTGGAGGGAAAAATGATCCAATAAGTCACCGTTTTAGACTTTTCTTTCTTCAATTTCTCAGAGTAAAAGCTTTTTTCCCCCCTTGAAGCCCCAATTGCTTGTAGTTAAGAGAGAGATGGGTATTGACCACTAAATTCAGTATATGCTTGCCAACAGCTACTTGTAAACATCAGAGAGGAGAAAAGTACAACACACAATAGCCTGTGTACTGATAGCTGTGTTGAGTATTTTTCCATCTCATTCAATACTATCAGCTTCCATAACACCGCTGACTCATGTGTCAAACCAGCTCACTCCCAGCACCTCATAAGTCTACTGTATCTTGAAGTGCCCCTCAGCTAAGCCAGTTAGCTCCTAAAGGCCAATTCCTTAACACACTATGAACACTGCGCTACATGTACATTGCCAACAGAGATGAGAATCCTGGACTAGGGTCCATATGAACTCCCTGTACTGGCTATGTTCCAGCACCATTCCCGAGAGTAAGAGGTTTAAGATGGGACTTGAATTAATGAGTTCCCCTATATGACACATGAGCAGAAAGGAAGAGAAAATGTTTTGAATACAGATTTTAATTCTGAAAACTCATGTATTTGCTGGAAACTGAACCCTTCCTGTGCTATTTAGCCATTCCTGAAGTGAAGAGAAAAATCTAACTAGGTTTGCAGAGTGCAAATCTGTATTTAGTACTTTGTCCTTTCCTACTCAGTGCCCACATTCCTTATGGAGAAGCTCACTGACTCCAGCCCTAGCTTCTTTCACAATTGCCTATGATGATTTCCAATGCATGAATACTGGCTGTAGTAGTTCATAGAAGGGGTCACTGAAGGGAATATCAATCCAATAGGCATTCTGGAATTTTGCTCAAGTAGTTATCAGTAGTGTTAAAAAGCCCCAACAATTGGAAGATAGAGTTGAGCTCAGAAGCTGAAGTCTGGTATAAAACCCTGATCTGGCTCTGGCTTCGCTCTGTCCCTAGATAAAAATCAGCCAGTGCTAAGATGAAGGAACCTAGTAAACATTTTAAGGCTAAAGGTGGAGCCCTAGGACTGTGTAGTATGGGGCCATGGCATTGTCCTGAGACAAGCACTGTCATACAGGAAACATCACACCTGGTATAGCTCAGAACGTGGCTCAATTCCACCTTTACATTTTCTGCCTCACTCAACCGTTAGTTTCCAACTAGAAGCACAGCTACCTAGTGTCATGCCAAAGAACAACCACACAAATTCTCTCAAATGGACACACTTCTTAGGGAAGGAGGGAAGGTCGGTTGATTTTCATGTTTTTGCCTCTTCATGTCACAATACTCCACTGGACTGAGTCTTTGTTTGCATGAGGTTCATAGAAACACAGGGCTGGAAGAGACCTAGAGAAGTCATCAAGTCTAGTTCCCTGCGCTGGGGCAGGACCAAGTAAACCTAGACCATTCCTAACAGGTGTTTTTCCAACATGTGCTATACAAGCCTCCAATAGTGGGAACTCCACAGCCTACTTTGGAAGCCTATTCCAGAGCTTAACTACCCCTTGTGACACCTGCATGCCATACTCTGCATCAAATGGCAGGATAAAAGTACCAATAATGAGGTTCTGGAATGTAGTCATGCCACAGGGATTGAAACCATGCTTATTGCATCACAGTTACGCTGCGCTGGTCATGTGTTGAGGACGGATGATGTAAGAACCTACAGGACTCGAACCTGGGACCATGGGAGTTCTGTGCTGCTGACGTCACCACATCACCATTGTGGCTTAAATTGGACTCCCATGAGAGGACCCTATGAGGCTGGGCTTGGCAGGAAGTACAACCCAGCAAGACCTGAATGGTGGTCCCTTGCAGGGCTGGTACCAGTACTTAGACTGGGAAGCCGTGATGGGAAGCTGTCGGAGCAACACTGACTGACTGCCTGCGTCCACTCCACACCCTGCTCGCGACAGACCCTAGACTCCAACTTCTGACCCTGGTTTGTCCTTGACTTTGCGCTTCAATTTCTGTTTGCAACCTAGCACCTGACCCTGATCTCCTGGTAACCTGACCTTGCCTATCTCCCGTTGCCTGACTCTCTGTTTGCCCTGTGGACTGTCTTGGACTCCGACCTCCCGGTATCTGACTCGGCCTTACTCCCAACTCCTGCTCTGGCCACTAGATCTATCTGACCTCATTCCAGTCATGACAGATGACACCAGATCACCACAGCAGTTGCTGTATGACGATCTGAAAGTGATCAACTGCATATGAGGCAGCCAGAAGAAATGTTTCGAGGACACACCGAAACATAATGTGAAACAGTGCAACATTGATGTTGACAGCTCGGGGGAGTCAGCCACAGATAGATCAGGCTGGTGAGAAGTAGTCAACATTGGGGTTACCCAGTTCAAGATTAACTGCCCTGTGGATCTTGAGGCACACAGTGTCAGACTCAACAAGCACAGATTATACTCCCTTCCTCGGCATCGAGCTACCTACACACTTCATGTGGGAGGGACCGCCACTCGTGCATCAGTCTTTTTAGCCACATCAACCACACTACTCTCCAGACAGAATACCATCTTCAGCATCATCTTCAGTCACAAAGGACAACAACAACCACCCTTACAGTTAGAAAGTTTTTCCTAAAATCTAAATCTCCCTTGCTGCAGACGAAGCCCACTATTTCTTGTCCTACTTCCAGTGGACATAGAGAACATAAGAACATAAGAACATAAGAACATAAGAACATAAGAAAGGCCGTACTGGGTCAGACCAAAGGTCCATCTAGCCCAGTATCTGTCTACCGACAGTGGCCAATGCCAGGTGCCCCAGAGGGAGTGAACCTAACAGGCAATGATCAAGTGATCTCTCTCCTGCCATCCATCTCCATCCTCTGACAAACAGAGGCTAGGGACACCATTCTTACCCATCCTGGCTAATAGCCATTTATGGACTTAGCCACCATGAATTTATCCAGTCCCCTTTTAAACATTGTTATAGTCCTAGCCTTCACAACCTCCTCAGGTAAGGAGTTCCACAAGTTGACTGTGCGCTGCGTGAAGAAGAACTTCCTTTTATTTGTTTTAAACCTGCTGCCTATTAATTTCTTTTGGTGACCCCTAGTTCTTGTATTATGGGAATAAGTAAATAACTTTTCCTTATCCACTTTCTCAACATCACTCATGATTTTATATACCTCTATCATGTCCCCCCTTAGTCTTCTAAGGGGGGACATGTGAACAATTGATCACAGTCCTCAACATATTTGAAGACTGCTATCAGGTCCCCTTCAGGATTTTTATTGCTGGAGGGCAAGATGCACTAGCAGGAGGCTAAATGGCACAGTAAATTAATGCACTAACCTTTCACCTCTGGAAACCTGGGCTTTCAATTGTGACTTAGAATCACAAGTGAAACAAACATGGCAGGCTCAGCCTGTCTATAGCCCCTATTGGACTTTTGTTTATGTTACTGCTTCATGGCAGGACTGAGGCATATGGCCTCACTCAATGTAACAGAAGCTTGCCCATTGCCTGCCTGTACAGTGCCTCATTCTAGCCAGTTATCACTCCCTTTTCATCAACATGAGACACACCCCTTTTCCTCCCTCCCATTAAAGGCTAGACATTTTAGTATGAGGTAGCTAAGATATGGAGCACTGCAAAAAGGTGAATGGTTGAAACCTCTTGATTCTGGCCCTTGTCCTTGTGAGAATGAAGAGAGCACTGTTGCCTCGGCACCTCCCAAATTTTCTCAGATTTGGTGTGAAGCCTGAGATTATCACTATCATTATTAAAGACTAGTAATAAGCCCTATTAACCAGCAGTGAATAAGAAGGAAATAAAAAAAGGATTTTCTTAGCAGAAAGAACTGCAAGAGATTCATAACTTTCTTAATGCCTATACAAATAAAACAGATACCCTCACTGCATCTGTTTTGCAATCAACCTTACTCTTTCCATCTTCAACAGGAAAATGCTTCTATTCCTCTCTTCCTTTTTAGAGAAATTATTCACAAAGGCATTTTTGAAAGAAAAAAAATAGCTTTCTGGTTCTAATACAATTGAGTCTTAACTGAAGGAGCCTGGCAGGCTACTCAGCCCATGACTGCCACTAATGCAACATGGTGACCCTCCCAAGACGAAACCCATTTAGCATCTTATTGACCACACAACAAAGAAATAGACAAATGTATGGAAATGACTAGTACCTGCAGCAGCATTCCTGTGGCTTGGAAGTTTTGAGGACAGATCAAAAGGGAGAGATTGCCACTAGCACTGATTAGAGTGGGGTAGAGCATGAAGTGGTGTACAAACTTCCCTCAGGCAGTTATGCATGTGTACCTCAGGACTGCTCTGTCTCAGTCCTGCCACTTCAATTCTGAAAGCCACACAAAGCTCTCCTCCAATGTTTCAAACCTTAGCCTCTTATTATGAGGAGCTAGGACTCCAGAGGTGAAAGGTGAGTGCATCAAAACCTTGTACAAATTGGCTTCTCTTATATTAAGGCAGATTTTCTTGCTTTACATTTATAATTTTCCCAGTGCACAGGTACACCCCGTTATTTCTTCTCTCTGGAGTGGCAACCCCAAGGCAGCCTTCTATCTCACGTGCACACACAGAAACACAGCTTGCAGTCTTCCTTCAACCTCCTGGTAGCAGCAACAGGATCCGACGTGTCTCAGAAATGACTGATGAATCAGTACGTTGTTTTCGAGCAACTCGCGTGCCTAACCAGCATGCAGGATGACAGACCTTGGGAACCGGGGCATTAATACTGGAGATTTATAGTCAAATCTGTCACGGATGGGGAAGTTTTTCCAAAGAACTACTCTGCCTGAAGGTCGCTTTTCCTGGGTACTAAGTACAAAGAAACTCTCTCATGCACCACGCCCCCAAGCAAAGAGAGCATCAGCATGCTGGAGGAAAGGCAGGGGCATGCTGCCAGCTACTGTGCTCTGCCTTCTGTTGGTGTAAGTTCTCACAAACTCTGTATTTCCAGGGATGAGACACTGATTTCCACAGGGCATTTGATGCATCAGGCAGGATGCTCACACATGCTACTATTTATAGGAAACTTTTTTAACTCATTGGGTGCTTGTAGTTAGTTATTTGCCACCTCTGTAATCTCAGTATTTTTGCATTTGTGACTGGCACTGAGATTCCCAAAACCAAGAGATGCAATAGAAGCTTAGGCGAATCTTGGAAAGACGTCTTCTCACAGTGAACATCATCCTAAGGGATTCACCACGAAAGGAAACCAAAGGCATGTCTACATTGCCCCTCAAGTCAGACTATGAGGGCACCCATAGCAGTACACACTAACATGCTGGGCTGTAACTCCCCCATGTGGACACTGTGGGCACGAACTAAAAGGTTCCTAGTTCGCATTAGTGTGGTCCCCTTCAAACAGGACTACATTAATGCAGTCAGTCCCTTTTAGTTTGTGCTCAGTGTCCACACAAGGGAGTTACAGCACCTGCTTTGCACACACCCCATAGTCCAAACTTTGCCCCAAATCACACACTGTGGCCTGGCCTACACTAGGTCTTTTTTTCCCAAGTTTTCCCATTAGTGGGCGCTCTAGATTAGACAAGGTGGCAGCGTTTTAATTACTAAGTTGTCTAGACCTGCTCTAAGTAAGGTGTATCAACATGGTAGTTAAAACACATGCAGTGACCTGGAGCCCAGTCTATATTAGTATCCTCACTATTGCTATCACTACTGACTGTGACTGTAGCGGTGTAAAATTTTAGGGAACAAATCTTGGTGTTGATGCAGCCTGTGGCTGGATTTCTTTTTGCCTTTTTTTTTTTTTAAAGCTGAATAATCACACTGTCAATAACTGATCTAGATAAGAGTGTTCAGATTTCATACTTGAGAGCTTGAAGCTGATCACCTGCAGAGGTCAGCACAATCAGTTAAGTGCATTTTAGTGGGTTTTCTTCTTCTAAAAGTGGCAGAGTCCAACACTGATTGAGTAGACCCCAGACTTGATGGACCCGTGATTTGCTCCAGTAAGGCAAATCCTCCGCTCCTAGACTATGCACACGTTTAACTCAAGTTTGACTCAAACTAGACTCCAGGCAATGTGGTTACACACTTGCACTCAGGACTGAGACCACAGTATGGCACATCTGCGGATTTTATTCTGGAAAGGAACCGGCCTGTGAAATATGAGCTTATACCAACAAGCCCAGCAGTCAGGACATGCCTCCATAATTCTAGGCTGCTCTCTGAGCTTCCTAATCAACTCCATAGACCATATCTAGACAAGGAAAAACAGTGTTTTAAAAGTGTTAGTCAACATATTTTAACTAACATTTCACACACAGGTGTAGACAGGATTGAACACATTTAAAAACATGTTCTCTGGCTGTGGCCAACCCTAGAGGGAAACCTTAATCTGCATGTGGGTTTAGTGTGTTGCTTTCAAACTATAAAAGCCTAAATGGTTTGGAACCTGCCCAGCTGAGAACCTGCCTCTCTCCCTAGACAATATCACATCATTTGTGTTGAACAGTAAAGCAATTAGCCTCATGTTTTCAGAGGCTGTCTTAGGGCAGCAGAGCATAATGTGATAAATCTGCTAAGGGTCAGTCTGCTGCTGCTCTTTTCTCCCTGCTGAGGAGAGTTTTAGGTCACTGGGAGAATGATGGCTGGTGAGGAGTAGGTCAAGAAGGTGTCTGGGGGCCTTACAAGGAGTCTGATGGTTGGAGGCAACTGGCAGACTGCTTCTTGGGACCTAGCAACCTACTGCACATTCCAAGGTTAAGTACATGTGACATGCTACCAAGGACCAAGATCGTTGACCACAGCACTCCAGCAAAACCAGCAGGGCCCCAAGGGCTAGGATTGCAAAAAGAAAGCCACTTTTGGCACAGCGTTTTCCATGAGGGGCTCTTGCCTTTAGAGCTCATTCCCCATTTTGGTCCAAAACGGCCTGATTTGGTGATATTCAGGGTACAGGCACACTGAAAAATCCATCTATTTTCTGGCTTTTGGGGAGGCACAAGTACAAGTACAAGGACGTCAGTTAGAGAAATTCATCAGACAACTCAATGAACAGCTCTTCTAACCTTCTCAAAGTAAATTTCAAAATGCAATGGCAATGAAAGTATTGCTCACCCTCTGCCCCTAGGACAGCCTCCTTCAGACACAGGAGAATACTGAGAAGCAGTACGGTGGTTAGAACAAGGTAAATAAACTGTGACAAATAATTTACTCAATGCATTTTGACTCTGTCTCTGTTGGCAAACTGTCTGCAAACAGACTACAACTGTCTCAAACATACTGTCAGAACTATTTGTCAAATACTCTCTGAATAATTCTTGACCTGTATCTCTTTGGGGAGCAGTTGATTTCAAAATTTGGTACCATTCATTCATATGATATGGTCCTGTTCCCTGAGTTGATGAACCGGAGACTGTGATTTCCAGTGCAAAGAGTTACGACTATCAATTTGAAATGTGCTTTCTATGAATATTCTGCGGTATTCATGGACTGGCCCTGCCAGCATCCTCAGCAGAAAGCAAACACAAATGGGGTGCAGACACTGGCTGAGCTTGTTCACTACAAATTCCAAAGACTACTTGTGGACGTGTGTCTGGATCTACAGAATCTGTGCTATTTAACAGCCTGTGCTTCAATGTGCCAGATCTCATGGCTTCAGCACCTCCAAGACGGAGCCTCTGAGATACAGCACTCTTGTTTCTCCCCAGGAGCTTTACCAGCAAGTCCAACTGAGATAGGCTCCTGTACAGCCTTTTACCCTTTTCAGGGATCAATGCACCTCAGAAAGTATTTGCAGCAACTCCATGCAACCTTTTCAAAACAGGGTAGGGTTTAACACAGTCAACTGGAGTACATCATCAGGAAGTCCTTAGGTTATCACAGAGAAGCAAAGGTTAAGATATAGCCCTGGCATAGGCCCGTATGGACTCCCTTGAGTCATGATGCCTGAGTGACCATCTTGGTTTCCTTTCTCTGTCTCCGTCCCCTTGTCTTAGGGCTCGTCTACACTGGGAACTTACCTCGGCATAGCTGCGTCTCTCAGGGGTGTGAAAAATCCACATCCTTGAAAGATATAGTTATATCAACCCTAACCCCCAGCTGCACCACTGTAAACTCTGTAGCGTAGACATAGCCGGTGTTCATGTGTGCTCCACCCAGGTAAGCTGGGAACCTCACATTGATAGGTGTCAATTATTCAGTCTTTGGGGTTTCCATTAACCCTGTAGGGTCCCAGTCAGCCCTTAACAATCCAATCATATCACCGCACACAATTATATGACAAAGCAGGAAACATTAGGTGCTCTTTACACTCAGTGTGCACAGCAACACCAAGCACTGAGGGAAACTTGAGGTGCCTACTGGAATCATAAAAATATACCCAAAATTCCCACATCATGTCTTGCCAGTGGCTGCCCTGTTCTTGTCAGAAGATAAAAGCCCAGCCATAGGATTTCATGATAGAGATGCCACTGTAAGGAGTTAGAAGGAGAAAAGGAGTCCCTGTAAAAGCCACCATCATCTAACATGCCCAGGTACAGGCAGGCTGTTCTGTCATCTCCTGCTTTGAACATTTTCCAAACCAGCTTCTCTGCCTTGTCATAGGTCACTAATTTGAGCAGAGATTGGGGAGGGCAACACAGAATATATAGCACAGGGCTTCAAAATATTCCTCAAGAGCTCCCAGTAAGGAGAAGAATAAATCACTTTGCCAAAACTCCCCTTCAGGGCCATTTCCACCTTTCTCCCTATGCTTTTTGCTGAGAACTCTCCCCATTCTTTCCCCATCCCATATGGTTCTTATTGCAGTCGCAGTTTTGGGAAGAAGCTTCCCTGAACCACTTGCAGAGAGCTAACTTTGTAGCTCTATAGTTAGTGACATCCAGCAGGCTTGACTGTCCTCATCCCCTTTGCATTAATTTTGTTTTGTCAAGCACTGTTGATTCACAGCTGGCCAGCTCGGGCTCTTAAATGCACCAACATATGAAGTCCTTTTTACAGCTTCCCCCACCCCTCCCGCCCTCCAACCATTCTTGCTTCACCTGATCAACTGCTAAATCACTAATTCTTTTCAGATTGAACCAGGCAACCCCTGCAGTCGTTCAATGAAGTTCCTCCCCACCCTTCCCAAACCTGCCACTGAAGCAAGGTAGAAATGCACGCGCACATACACAGAGCAGAGAAAGTTCACACATGGGCACAGAATTGTCTTCATAGAATGAATGGATGCAGAGAGCAGGCAAGTGATAAATGAAAGCATGGCAGAGATGAAGGAAAGGCAAATAAGGGCCAGATTCTCATTCTCAGATGCTGGGCATGTGATCTGCTCCTTGCCTGAGTTACAGATGAGTTAATTAGCTGTGACATTCATTAGTAGCAGCTCCTAATTACTGAAAATTAATGTTGGTTTTGATAGAGATGTTGGCTAAAGCTCACAGAGGCAAAGGCATTATTGACCTTGTCATTCTATTAAATAGCTAGTTAAGTAGCAACACTGGTTTGAGTAGGATCCACACATGCCAACGGCCCTGGCCTGGCCGCTCATTGCAAGCCACCGCACAATCGCCTTTCCCTCTATCCAGTCCCATCTCTGACATTCGCTACTGTGCTGATGTTGCAGTCACTGCTGTTCTATCCACATTTCTGCCAAAGTACCATGTATGATAGCCATGACTATTCAGCCAGCGCCCTGTCTGTACCACTGGTGACTGTGGAGATCTGCAGCCAGCATCCCATTCAGGTCACCACTGCTGTGATGCCCTGAATCCGCTGTCCCACCAGTGTTGCTGTTCTAAAACGATAAGCCAGCTCTAGCGGCAGGGCATGTGAGCAGCGCTCTCTGACGTTTCAGCCAGCCAGGAGCACATTTAGCGTGACTTCCTTTTCTTAGGCTCAGAAATTCTAGCATTGCTATGCTGTAAGCACTGGGGCTCGCTCACTGCCAGCACCTGCACCTTTCTGAGGAACAATGGCAGGAGCAATAGGAGCCATGAAATTAAAAAGAAAAGAAAAAGAGAAGTGTTAGCTAAGCCCAGTTCTATTCGCTGAGGCAGGCTCAGAATCCAGCCTGGGATAACTAAGGAAGTAACCGTTACATTGAAACACAGAGAAAATATTTGCCAGCACAGAGTTTATCAAAATACCAACGTGTTATTCACACATTAATAATAATAAAGATGTCAAATTGTCAGATAAGAAGTTAATCTCATTCAGAGCACAATTAAAGATGCTATTATCCTGCCACCTGGGGCCACTTCTGCTTTTACAACACAGCGGGTTTAATAGATAAAAGGGACGAGAACACGATTGGAGAAGCGGATTGCACAGCCGAGCCCCTTGTAACCATCACTTGTAATCATAACTGCCGCTCTCCAGCCAATTCAGCAAAATATTTATTTTGTTGTTATTTCTCAAAACAATTTCCACACAGAGTAACACTACTAAAGCTGTTCAGGAAGAGCATTTAATTACACAGCTAAGAGGATGCTCAGAGAGTTACTTAAGGAAAGTGTCTCTAAGCAGATGCCTGATTCAGACAGCAAGGAAAGCAAGCTGACCCTCTGTTTAAACGTGGAATTCCAGCTGATGTCGGGGGGAGGGGATCTGGTTGGGCCGAAGGCCATTTATGGCTCTCGGTTTGGTTTGGACGACTCAGACACTATCAGCGATAAGAGGCATTGTGGATAACTATGAAAATCATCAAATCACTTGTGCCATTATTAAATCACTGCCTGTATCTAGAGTCATCATAAGTTTCTGAGAACCAGAAAACATCCCTGTTTTTAGAGACTCTCTCAGGTCGACTTTACATCCAGGTGCCCACTGAGAACAGTGGTTTTAGTGCTTGGATACCAAAATAATAGGTATTTTATAGATAAGACCTGGACACCAAGCTCTCTCCTCGTGATTGCTAATGAAACCAACGGAAGCACTGAGCTGGCAGAGTTTGGTGTTCTCAGCTCAGTCTCTAAGAGAGAGTACATGAAAATGCAAACCACAAGGACTAACTTCTGGATGACTTGATTATCTTGGTATTCCCTGTGAAAAGGGTGCTGCAAGGTAGAGAAAGAGTCAGATAAATCTTGGGAAGGAAGAGTCCCTTCTAGATCAGGGTTACTGGGACAGTGCCCTTGTTCACAAATCTGTCAAGCAAGGGAGAGGAGGAGGGTTAAAGTTCTGAGGAAATGGCAACCCTTAGGGTTTTATTGTGCAGTGTCGAAGAGTCCCTAGAAAATTTAATTGATGACCTATCAAGACAGCAATACTGCTGCTGTCCCATCCAACACATGTACAACTGTGGAGAATTCTCAAGGAGCTGTGCCTGATTATATCGCCCCTGTGGCTCTGGACAACTGCGCCTGTGCTACCAGGGGAAGTGGAACCCAGGAGGAAGGGCTGGAAGATGTGTTCTTGTTCAAGAAACAGTCCCCTCACTTGGCACTGTCCCAGCTAATCTAGGGTTCCAGGGAAAGGTGACCTGGTTAAATTCCCTGGAAAGGGGGACCAATATTATGCTAGGAGTTTATGGGAAGCATCCCCATATTAATATTTAATTACTATTTATACAGCAAACAAAGACAGTGCATCCTATCTCCGCGAGGAGGATACGGTGTGTGACGTTGCACTCCATATGCTTTATGGAAATATGCTTATGGATATGACATAACTGGAATGTGCTTTATGCTAAATACCCCTTGTATGGTGTCATTAGAAAGCATGTAATCTACTAAGTGTGTTCATCCTATTTGGTTGCATGTATTATTTCTATATCTGGAGTTAGGAGAAGAAGATAAACTTGTATCACTGATGTAAACATATTAAGTGGAGTCCATTAAGGGTGCTCCAGAAACAATCAGTTGTAAATGGCCGTAGTTACTTGAAAGCCTTCCTGTGTACGTTTGGGCCAGCCCCTGGGGAATGGAGACTTGGGGTCTTACAGTGACATGTGACCATGTCACCTGATAATGAAATCCATCTTAAATCTGGCACTTTTCCATTCAGAAGGAGGGGTGGGGACCCATAGAGACAAAAGATTCCCGCCTTGTGCCAAAGCTATAAAAGGGGTGGATCAGGACAAAAGTGGCCGCCAGTCATGAGAAAACCCCTGCTTATCACCTAAGATGTCTACTGGAACTAACAAGGACTGTACCAGGGGAAAGGATTGGGCCCAGACTAGGAAGGAGTCTAGTCTGTGAAAGAAGCTTATTAGAACATCTCTGAAGGTATGTAATGGGGCGACGACTCATCCTGCGGCGCCTCCTGCTGGTTGTCCAGGGAATTAGCTCACCAGCCTCCGGAGCACCCTCTGCTGCCGGTGTCTCGCCTTGCCGCCGGCCCCCATGTCCCTCCCGGATCCTGGTGCCCCTTCTCTCTGGGTTCTGCCCCCTGCAGTACCCCACCATCTCACTGGGTCTCCCCTCCCCGAGGACCCCCCAACCCCCTATCCCCACCTCGCCTTAGTCTTTGGCTACTGCCAGTAACCATCTAGCCCCCGCTCACTGGGGCAGATTGCAGTATAAGCCACTCATCATTGGCACGGAGGGTTTGGACCTGCTGCCTCTGCCTACACCCTTGGGCTGCCCCGTTGCAACCCCAGTACCTTCTCGGCCTTTAACAAGGCCTGCAGCCTGGAGATTTTCCAGGCCGGAGCTCCCCTGCTCCTCTGGCCTTTCCCCAGCCCTCCTCCACTTTAGGTACCCTGCTCAGCTCCCAGCAGCCAGGCCCAGCCCTCTCAACCTCCAGAAAGACTCTCTCTTGGCTTCTGGCCCACAGCCCTCTTATAAGGGCCAGCTGGGCCCGCATTAAGCCAGCCACAGCTGTGGTCAGCTACCCACTCAGCTTCCCCAGCCATTCTTAATCTCTCTTACCCTGCTACAGCCCTCTCCAGGGCTGCTTTCACCCTTCCAGGGCTGGAGCGGAGTGATCACCTCGCGACATGGTGAGATATTACTTGTAATCAGTTTATTAACGTATTAGGCATAGACTTGCGTGTTTTTGCTTTATTTTCCTTGGTGGCTTACTTTGTTCTGTCTGTTATTACTTGAAATCACTTAAATCCTACTTTTTATACTTAATAAGAATCACTTTGTTTATTAATAAACCCAGAGTAAGTGATTAATACCCGGGGGAGCAAATAGCTGTGTCTCTCTCTCTATCAGTGTTATAGAGGGTGAACAATTTAGGAGTTTACCCTGTATAAGCTTTATACAGAGTAAAATGGATTTATTTGGGGTTCAGGCTCCCAAAAAGGCTGAACACTGGGCGCTGGGAAAGTCCCTGTTAACTGAGAAGCCCCTGTGCTGAGTGAATCTCAGTTTCAGTGAACTACAGAGAGGCATGGCCCAACCTTTGGGTCTGTGCTGGAGCTGACTGGAGTGTCTAACTCAGCAAGACAGGAGTGGAAGGGTGCCTGTTCTCAGTGGTATCCCAGCTCATTGAGTGACAGTCTCAAGGGGAGTCTCTCTGACCGAACCCGTCAGGGTATATTCAGTCTAGTAATCCCACACTCGACAGCAAGACAAGATGCAGCAGTAAGTATCTCGGTTATCTGAAGTAGTTGTCCCAGTTCAGGGCAACTGGACCTGTATTCCCCCCTTGTGGTCCAGCAAAGGCACCCATGCTAGGCTCCCAGATTCTCAGTAGTCACATCTCTTGGGCAGAGACCTGCGGCTCTCCCCCTCCTGACCAGGGTTTTTCCCAGGCTGCATAGTTCCCTGCCTATATTGCAAGTTCCCCCAGCAAGTCAGACTGCAAAAGCAGGCCTGCTTTGCTTGCTTTTCAGAGGCTATAAACAGCATAATTGGCCAGAGTTATACGGTACCACACAGCCCTCTCTAAGCACGCACATTTATTCTTAAAGGTGAAAGTATTACAGAGAAAATATATTAAAAATAATAAAAGAACCTACACACATGCTAATAAGCTTACCTTAGATCACCCCAATGGCTCTGATAGGAGTCAGTTCTCTCCCACAAAGGAGTTTTTCTGTGGTTTACAAGTTCATAACAGTGTTTAGCTCAGAACAAGCATCTCTATGCATAGGTTAGCCTTTCTTTTATACAGCCTGGGTCTTTGATCTGCAGAGACCATGAACAGGTAACCAGCCAGACAATGGTTCTTTCCTCAAGCTGTAGTTTCAAAAGGCTGGGGTTTTGTACAACCTTGGGTGGTACATTTCCATTCACCTCCCCCTACAGATTTCCTGCGAAAACCACTCAACTTTGTCCCAGAAGTCCATTCTTGTCTGGCACATTGTTTCAAATAGTCCCTTGAAGCTCATAACACTTATCTGGGTTTACAGTGGTCAAGTCTCCCCCCTAGAGACCTTATACACAATTCCACAATAATACATAAAAACTTTGCATTTTTAATACAATGGACTTCCAAGCTACTTAACCTTAATTCAAAAAGGGTTTTCAGGGATTTTGCAGGAAATTGCTATCTTTGTCACAATAGTTCCCTTGCGATTTCCCCAAAGTTTTCTCTAATATGATGGTATTCTTCTAAAATGCAGCCTGTGCAGATCCCTGTTATTTCAGGCTCATAATGACATTGTTTTATATTGAGCTACCAGTAAAGAGTGAGAAAGGAAAGAGGACAGTAGCCAGTTATTTTTATTACAGTAGTTTCATGGCTTCAGGGAGGACTGTGCCTTAGACCCCTTTTAGTCCCTCTTAAGTACATCACTCATGTGATAGGCCTGGCTGCCTGCACTTCGCTCTGGGTAGAACTCAGACTAGATCTCTGGGCAGCAGTGCCTGGGTTCCCAACCACGTGAACGACACAGGCCTAACTTGGTTGTAAGAGTTTCCCTTTGGCAGCCTGTGACAGCATATGTTTGTTACGAAGATGCTGTTTCTGTGCCCCTGCAAAGCATTATTTATTGCTTCCTCAAAGGGTACAAGCATATCGAGCAAAGGGTAAAAACAATAGACAGCCTACTTGCGTTGATATGATTTACACCTTTGTAAGTTCCACTCAGCCCAGCCAACTCCGTCTCTAACAGGGAGAAACAGACTGCCCCTGCTCACAACATCTGTAGCTCTCTATGTCCACGTGAGTTTTGCCAGCCTGTCAGTGTTAACACACACTGGGCAGCCTCTCCTAGCTCACCCAAAGCCCCTCCCTTTTCCACTGTGGCATGACCCTGCAGATCTTGAACCTACTGTTGCCTCCCTGCTCCCACCTAGCAGCTTGTTACTAACCAACTGAGCAGGAGAGACCATGAAACCTGAAGTTGCATCAGGTAGAGCTTCCCTGGGCCTGACTGGAGGAACACCGTGAACTCTGATTGGTCAGGACTTCCTATTTAAAGCTAGTCCTCAAATATGTTTCTGACCCTTGGCTTGACTCCCTGACTCAGACTGTTACTCCACTCACTAAACACAGACACCTATGTCTCGGCCCCGACGCATGGTCTATGAGGTGTAGGTCTCCTTTGATCCCAGGCTTAGGTATGTCTACATTACAAGCACTACAGCAGCACAGCTACACCACTGTAGTGTAGACACTCACTACAGCAATGGAATAGTTTTCCATCACATTAGTAAATCCACCACTTCAGGAGGTGGAAGCTAGGTCCATGGAAGAATTTTTCTGTCAACCTAGCAGTGTCAACACTAGGGTTTTAGGTCAGCTTAACTACATCGCTCACACCCCTGCATGATGTATCTAGGTCAGCCTACGTTTTAGGTGTATATCAGGCCTAAGCCCTGGGAAGAGTAAACTATTTTAGCCTGGTTGGAGTCTGTCAGGTAGCTTCTTCCCCATTGGTGGCTCAGCCATTGTTATTCAAGGGTATCTCTACACTGCAATAAAAAACCCGCAGCTAGCCCCGTGCCATCTGTCTCGGGCTGAGGCTCATGGGGCTCAGGCTAAAGGGATGTTTAATTGCAGTGTAGACCATCAGGCTCAGGCTGCAGCCTGAGCTCTGGGACCCTCCCATATCACAGGGTCCTAGCATCCAGGCTACAGCCCAAGCCCAAATGTCTACACCGCACTTAAACAGCCCCTTTATCCCATGCCCCGCAACCCTGAGTCAACTGGCATGGACCAGCTACAAGCTTTTAACTGCAGTGTAGACATACCCTTAGTTGCTTTGAAGGACTACTATACCTGAGGCTGTCTTATCTTTGCCATTGTGCCATTTCCTGTGATTTCCCCATCTACGATCTCCTTTGATTTAACTCCATTTCAAGTAACCCATCATAACCAAACACATAAAGGCCTGCACAGTCATAAAAAACAACTTCCCAGTTTGTTACAACTAGCACATAGACTCCAGGTAAGATCAGGGCCCATTGTACTAGGCACCATACAACAGACACACGTAATGAAAGACGGTCCCTGTCATGAAGAGTTTTCCAGTCTATGCAGACAGGATAGACAAAGGGTGAGAAGGGAAGCAGAAGCACAGAGAGATGAAGTCACACAGTAGGTTAATGGCAAAGGTATTGGACTCACCACTTTCCTCATACACAGTGGATATCTGCACGAATGAAGATTTTCCCAACAGAAAGAGTGCCAGATTTTTTGAGGCCTGACTGTCACAAAAAGTACCATAAATTCTGACACCACTTGATTAGACCAGGCCTAGAACACCTGCCCAGTCCAAAGCTTTTAAAAAACACTGAAATTCATACAATCCACCTGACAGAACTGATACCATCTCTTATTCATCAGATCAAGAAACACAAACCAACAAAAAGTATTTAAGATAAGCCAAATGCTTTCTCTGCAACAGACTAGAATACATTGTCTCTTCTTCCGTTAGGTGTAAAGCAAGCAGTGTGAAGGGGGGCAAAAGGGGAAGGGAAAAAATCTTAAATACAAAGCACCTATTAAAAAAACTAAGGCAACAACACCACCCTTGCCATCTGCCAGGAGAAACCTCTTCTCACCATTGCTGTCTGCCAGACTGTTGTGAAGTGGCCCATGCTCTGTAGCCCCCCCCCCCCCACTCTTTTCTGCCCCCCACGGACAGGACTGTATGTAAATTTGGAAGAGACATCAGAAGTTTAAAGCTATTATCAGACCATCCTATTCCTTCCCCCCCCCCCCCAAAAAAACTATGACTTTACCAGTTTGGGAGTTTTATTTTTCTTCTCCTCTTCAGCATGGAACATTAATTTATGACTATTTTTCCAATTCCACAGAAGTAAAAAGGTAATAGCTTTTAGACGATTTGCTTTCTATAACCTGCCTTTCACAGCTATGTGCCTGACAGGACAGCAGACAATGTCCCAATCATAGGGACAATTTCTCCAGGAA
The DNA here is from genome assembly GCF_028017835.1 of Emys orbicularis. Classification (NCBI taxonomy): domain Eukaryota; kingdom Metazoa; phylum Chordata; order Testudines; family Emydidae; genus Emys; species Emys orbicularis. The sequence continues at coordinate 43,448,396 of NC_088689.1, read as the reverse complement.
AGCGAAGAAGAATTCATATCTGGCATGGAGATTTCCCCCCCCCTTTTCATGCCAGCAAAACTGCAAGTAAACAGCTGTAAAAATTGATAACCAGAAGGACTGTGCTGTCTGCATGGGGAATCTCTTGCATAGTTGCATCCTTAAGCAGTTCAGCAGAGTCAAGCTGAGACATTATGAAAATTATCAGACCTCAAGTCTGACATGCTCTACTGCATGAACCATTTGGACAAGCAGAAAATCCAGATGGGTTTCACTGGAGAGTTGAGTCCCCCCAGTTCCTAGGAACTTGCTCTGTATGTTTGTGCAACAGCACATCCAAGACTCTGACTTTCATGGTCCTACCGGTTGCAGCTCTGTCTGGGGAATTAAAGAGAGCAACCCTTCTAGTCTAGGCCTATGGGAGCCGTGCACAGTCATCTGCCAATAGAAGTGTCTCTTGCAGACATCACAGGCTGCTTTAATGGGGCATTGCTGTGGGAAGACAATTCTAAACTGACCTTGGTCTTTCACTGATTAGATCCACACATGCTAGCAGTGGCATAAAGGGGGAAGATCTTGGACGCCAAGATAGAAAGGAGAAGATGGTCTATCACTTCTGTGTTGCCAGCTTACTGTCAGCAACACAGAGTGATTAAAGTCTTGCAAAGTCCATGGACTTTCTAGTTGTCTGGATGAGTGAGTTCAATGGAACTATGCCTACTTACACCAGCTGAGGAGCTAGGTCTCAGGGATCTTAGCTACATGGAACTGCCCAAGACTTCAGCCAAAGTCAGGAACTTTGGAAGAAGGTCTAAATACCATAATGCATCTCACTGTACAACAGGACATTTTGTCCTGGTCTCCTATTTCTTCCTAACTAGTTTATTCTCTGAAGCATATGCACTAACAGCCATTAAAGTGTAGCTAAACACATGCTGTTATTATACTGTTAGGCCCAGACCTCAGCAAGGTTCATAAGCACATGATTAGCTTTGAAGTCAATCTGACTACCCACATGCTTCAAGTTAAGCATATGCCCATATACCCTGCTGAAATCAGGGTCAGGAACATTTGATACTTTTTAAGGCTCATTGCTTACTTTTTTCAGCTATTTGCCTTAATATCCTGCCGCACTGAATTCCACATGTTAAAACTCTGCAAACAGAAGTGCTTATTTTTTACTGTTTAAAATTTGATTACATTTCATTGCTCTTGTATTACGGTAAAAGGTAAATTCCAGTAAGCGGATTGATTTTCTGTATACCCCCGATCATTATATTTCTCTGCTATACCTATTCCTTCTCCTCTCATTTCCAAACTCATTAGTCTCTACCTGTATGAAAGCCCCTCCCTTCCAGAGCCTGGATCATTTGTTATCCTCCTCTGGGCCTTTTACATTTCTGCAAGGTCTGGGGGGTTTTTTTTTGTTTGTTTTGTTTTAAATTACCTGACCAAAATTTAACAACAGTATTCAAGATGAGGCTGTAGCAGATTTATATAATGGCATTATGGCATAATCCATAATATTCTATATCTCCTTGTTCACTCACTATAGGGTGCCACCTTGTGGCTTCATCTGGGGTTGGGGATTAGCTCTCTCCCATCTGGTGCCTTCTTCAGTTTCTCACCCCATGGGGTGTCTCGCTCTCTGAACTCAGGGTGTTCCCTCTTTGTGACTTGGTCCTTTGGCCAGATCACTGTATGGTTCTCTCCTTCCGAGGAATCAAACTCCCTCCAGACCAGCTGTCCGGTTGGCATCTCCAATACTGTGCCACTTCCCAGTGGGTGGCATAGGAACCCAGGTCTGCTCTCTACACTGGATTCCAGACCAGGGACCCTATAACAAGCAGCCAAGGTCTGTGCAGTCCCCTTTCCTTGCTGCTGTTTCCTTTTGGCTTCTTCCTACCTTGCCTTCTCAGGCTCTCTTTCCCCACAACTCCTCTGGGGTTAACCCTTCTTCCAGGGTTAGGATTCCAGGGCTTGTTCTCCCTGTCAGGTTTTCATCTCCCCACCTCTCTGCTCCAGAAAGTGACTTCAGCCTCTCCCCCTTCAGCCTCCTTCTGGTGTCAACTTCCTGGCTTTATACTAACCAGCCTGCTCCTGCCCAGCTTGGCTTGATGTTCAGTTAAGCCTGGTTCCTCCTCCAGGTGCAGCCAGGCACCGTAATTGGCCTTTCAGGCTCACATTAACCCCTTCAGGGCCTGTCTGGGGAGCACATCCCATCATGTCCCTTTAGCTGAATATTCATTTTTTTTAAATATATCATATTCAAGTAGTAAACAAACAAGAGAAAAATATGACTGAATTACCTTCCTAATTGCACACACACAGAAAGACAACCTAGACAGTATAATACAGGAGATTCAAAAGAGCAATAATTTGACAAAGCAATACAGATGAATGGAATAAAATTGAGTTACTAGCCATTAAAGGTCAAGTGTTTGAAATCTTTTCCCCTTGTGTAAAATGCAATATTAATACATCTTTAAGAAATGGATACACAGATTATTCACTCTCTCTCGCTCTCTTTTTTTTTTTTTTTTTTTTTAATACAGCTGCTGCAAACTGAGGAGATGTTTTCACTGCATTGTTCACAATTCTGTCTCAATCTTTTTCCCCAAATGGTTACAGCTAATGCAAAAGCCATCAGTGTGTATGAGTAGTCTGACATGAGGAACCAATGTATTAACTTATACTGCCAATCAAACGTATTCATCTGTTAAATGCAAGAGTATGTTAGTTTTGTGTTAAGGTTGCACAGTTAAAACATTAGGAAATGCTGACTCATGCAGCAATATTAGCTTGGGCACATTGCACCTACTGTATTTCCAGGTCGTACAATAACATTGTGAAATTTTCATATATTAAAAAGTTTACATTTCCCTATTTCTTTAAAACAAGGAAAGGATTAAACTTTATCATTAAGCTATTTTAAGCACTGAAGGTGGCATAAGCCCTTTAACAGCTATAAGGAATTAAGAATATAATGTCCACATCTACAGATATGCACTAATCATGTGTGTGGTTTATTTTGAGTATAAACTCCCAGACAATGACATTTTGTAGACATGCTCAGTACAAAACAATTTAAAGTGTTCATAACTGTTCATTTTCACCCAATTATTTTCATACCTGATTATGGCCATTCTCCTCAACAAGGACTAGTAACATTCTAGTTTTCAAGTTTTAAAGCTCAGCCATCTTTGAGTTGTGTTAAAAGAAGTGTGATCTTTAATTATATATTAAATCAGCAGGAAACAGTTTAAAAGGCAACTGAAAGGATTTTGCTTAAGCTATTGAAGAAAAAACCCACATTTCAATTGAGCACAAGCATTAAAAAGTTTAATTAAAAGATTAATTTTAGAAAGTTAAGAGTGTGAAAATTGTGTAAAAATGTAATTAAAATTAGCTTGCAGCCTTAATAGTAGTTTTCACTACAGCACCTGCACTGTAACAAAAAAACGCTCAATGCACATTTTTGCATTATTTAATTGATAAATTTATAATCTTGTGAATTACTGCATGTCAGCACCACTCTCAACCTTCTATTCCTAGCACTTCTCATTTTCCACATCTGTCATTTCAACTGCAATTTCAGTGAAGAGCAGTGCGGGGAAGGAGGAGTACACAGAGATGGGGGAAGGAAGAGTACAAGATGAGGTTATACATAGGGCTCTGTGTCCGTCACAGAGGTTGCAGAAGTCATGGATTCCACGACTGTCCACAATCTCCGTGATTTCTGCAGCAGCCAGGGTGGCTGATCCCAAGGCCGCCCAAGCAGCTGGCTCTGGGGCTCGACTGGTGAAGTCAGCAGAGTTTGTAAGGTGTATAAACCAGTTACTATAAATCAACTGTTTCAATTTTTATTTAAAAGACAAAATAAATACAAAAATGTCACGGTGTAACATAAGAAGTTGTAAGATCTAACACTCAAAGATCAGGAATTACAAAGATAAAGGTTACTCCAGTCTGATATTTGGTCCAGGTTGCATATATAGTATTTTTTATTCCACTCTTCCTTGTTACATGTAAACATGAATGTATTGCTCTGTTAGTAGACTACAAAATAAACAGCATACACAAAACTGCTGATTTCACAATTTTAAAGATTAATTTTTAGTTGCCTGACTTTCTGAATATTTGATCACAGCCTTAATATTATATACACTATAGGGATTTTTTTAATTTAATATAGAAGAACAAGAATGTAATGCCATCAAGGAACCCTCTAATGATATCAGAAACCATGAGAAAAGAGCTTGTGTCACAAGAACTGAAATGAAATATCCTTGTATTATGCTGTTTTGTAGTACTGTATGTTTAGAATATTCACATCTATTATCATTATAGCACGCACAAGTGTGCCTGACACTTCACAGAACAAATAAGAGGGCACGGTCCCTACCCCAAAGAGTTTGCAGTGTAGTTTTAGACAGAACATAATGTTTGAGGGCAATACTGTGACCTAACAACAAATACTGAAGTGGGGATTAAGTTCCTTCTAATTCCCTGCTAAACACCAGATTATTGATAACTTTTTTCAGACATACCTGAAATGCATTTTGTGAAGCTATCCAAGCAGATTTCATATTCAGTAATACCTCAATCTCTCTCACAGTCAGAGACCAGCCTATTCATCTTGAATTACCCTTTGTAAATGCCAAATCAATTCTGCTAAATGCATACACACACACTCAGAGTAATGGCACACATGTGCGGGGGGTGATGAACATATATACAATCTCAGGCATAACTGGTATCACTTCTCAGGAATGGGAAAGCCATATCCTTTGAATGGAGCACAGACTGCTCATTTCTGCCATCAGGCTCAGCCCCCAGGAGAGCCTCAGAACTTGAGGCAGCCAGACTGCTTTGCACAAAGGCCTGATCTACATTAGATACTTTATAAGATGATGTTAAAAAAAAATTATTAAGTTCTATAGCACTATGTAATCCTTCTCCTAGGTGCCAATGGCAGCAGCCAAGGGCCAGGTTCCATCTCTCTATGATCCTTTCTACAGTAAATAAAAGCATGGCTCCAGGTTCCAACCAGAGCTGCACTCCTATTTCTGGCTATGGCAATTAAAATGTAACTTCCCCAGTCACTCTTCTAGGTGGTTCATTCCTACTTGCAAGCACTCAGGAGTCTAGGAATATTAGGGCTAAGAGAGGAAGAAAAAAAAAAAAAAGAAACAGTAACCACCTATATATTTACATACAACCAAATGAGTAAATCCGGGGTTTGGGAGGATCACCGACCCCGCAGTCCAGCTTCACCATTCAGCTTGTTGAGCTTCAGCTTTCTCAGTCGCACAACAATCCACACTCACCTAAATCCCTACTCACGAGTCTAGTTACACTCCACAGTATTCAGAGGGGAGTATTGGGGCTGGCCACAGCTGGCTTTTCTTTCCCCTTTTCTTGTGTAGAGGGAGCAGAGGTTCCATCCCCCTCCACCTAACATCTAGAGCTGCTTGCTTTCCTCATGGCTGAAAGTGGCATAAACTGCACCAGTGCAAATCACAGCTTTCCTGATCTACAGTTGGAGCTTGCTCTGGTGCAGCTATAACAGTGGCTGGCCGCCAATTGCTGCAACTGGGACAAAATTGTCAGTGCAGCCAAGACGCTGGCAACTGACAACGTTTTAGCCAACCTTGTCATCTAGACTGGTTGTGGGCAAGGTTAGAGAAGACAGTAGAGATGGTCTACATATGCATCCGAAGAAGTGGGCTGTAGCCCACGAAAGCTTATGCTCTAATAAATTTGTTAGTCGCTAAGGTGCCACAAATACTCCTGTTCTTTTTGCGGATACAGACTAACATGGCTGCTACTCTGATACCGGTCTACATTAGGGGTCTCACAATTGTTAGCACTGGTGGAACTGCCCCAGTTACATGTAAACAAGTTACAACTCATTTAGGACCTGTCCACACAACACATTTTAACCATATAATAACTGGGTCCTCTGATCTGCTTGTTTTGTAATGCAGTTGGGTCCCTTACTGGAGAGTATTTAAATGCAGTATGCAGGTATTTAGCCTCATGGAGGAAGAGCCCTTTGATGTTCATGGAAGATGTGTGGTAATTATTGTCTATATATTTCCTCTTACAAACAAGCATATTTTCTAAAGCTTCTCAATTTTTCTTCCAGTTTCATCAAAGTTTGCAAATTCAAAATCATTTTGTGAAACTTTGCTAAACATTTCTTTTTAACAAAGCAAACCCTGCACCCCTCCTAGCAAATACCAAAGAAACAGTGCAGAGAACATAGCTTGGTGACCCACAAATGGGTGGTCTTGGTGTGCCCCATGCCCACAAATACGCACAGTAACAAGAACTGCAGCTTGTCTCAACAATGAGTTTACAACAGCTTTGCAACCATCCTCTGTGCTTCATTTAATTCACACCTGGTTAGTACCCAATTAGTATCTCATTAACAGTATGCCTGAAGCACTTTCTTTACACTGAGGCTTTTAGCCCTTTTCACACACTTATTAGGCACCATTAGCAACATCCACACATACATACCTTATTCTAAGACTGTGCAGTCGGGTCCCAGTGCTGGGACTGGCAGAGCACTGTCAACTCCCCTCCACACCAATGGGAGCTGAAGGCATCCCATGGCAGGATTAGACCCAGTCATGCAGTTACTACTTATCAGCACTGTACAATTATAAAACAATTTCAGGTCCAACAAGTACCTTCCTTTACTCAACACCTCAGCTGTTCCAGGGAATTCTACCCAGCTCAGCAAGTACCTTGTGGGATAGGTTTCAGAGTAGCAGCCGTGTTAGTCTGTATCCGCAAAAATAACAGGAGTACTTGTGGCACCTTAGAGACTAACAAATTTATTAGAGCATAAGCTTTCGTGGGCTACAACCGAAGAAGTGGGTTGTAGCCCACGAAAGCTTATGCTCTAATAAATTTGTTAGTCTCTAAGGTGCCACAAGTACTCCTGTTATTCTTGTGGGATACTTTGCCCAGGCCCCTATGTGCATCCTTTCTTCATATTCAAATCCTCTCACTGGCACAGTTCCCCCATAGCTCTTACAGCCTCATACCCTGCAAGAAGGCCACCCAGTGGAGAGGGGAGGGCATGATTTATAGGTGAGAACAGCTAGGTCTTGGAGTACAAGCTACATCTTTGTCACTGAATTGTTAAACAAATAATGATTTCCCCGGTTATGTCACTAGTATTTCACCTAAAGCATCTAGTACATTGGGTGACTGGGAAGATTATGAACTGACGTATGCAGCAGGGAACCCATTTCATCATCTTGTTTTGGGTGGTGTCAGGAACAGGTAGTTTTGCTTTTCTGCTGACTCTCGGGGCATTGGCTGTTTTTCAATATGATACATGCTAAAACAAAGTAACATGAGAAAATTCAAATAAAAACACCTTTGACTTATAACTTTGTGCTCGTGAAATATCTGGTGGCAGTGTTCAAGTGGCCACATGCCATGTTACTTTTGCACTCGCAGGGGAGAAGGGAGGCAGGGAGAGACAGAAGAAAGAAGTATTATGCTGCTAATGATCCCCTTTCTCCTCTCCAAATTTCATCCCACATAGCTCCGCCCCCCCTGCCATTGGGTATTCACACACATACAGTAGCTAAGGGTCCAACAACTGGTTCATAAGTGTATTGTGAGGAGAGTTGTTTTACCACAGAGATTCCAAAAGTCAACAAATGGGAATAGGAATAAACTGAATACCACCATTTTTTTCCAGCTTTGCAGTAAGCAGAGCACCATGGTGGGACCAGACACCAAGATCAGTACAGTATTACTCAGCAAAAAATGCCAGCAGAAGTGTGTGTGTGTTTGGGGGGGGGGGACAAAATAGATGAGAAAGTATATGCACAACTGCATGGAGATATCATCACTAGAAGCAGCAGATAATGTGGCCTGTTGCCCCCCAGGATCCCACATGACTCCCAGAGCATCAATGATTCTTGTGACCCGAACACTGCACAAAAAGAATGACAGGAGTGATGATCCATTAATGAACATGGACAGGAAGATAGATACTAAATTCAGGATAATGCAGTGGCAGCTGCCCCTGTGCTGCATAGACCTTTGGGTCTGCTCCTTATCCAGGATCTCTCCTCATTGTCATAGGCATGTAGCCAACGCATTGCTAAATCTGAGCATCACATGCTGCATTTAATACAGAGAGAGAGAGAGAGAGAGAGAGAGTACAAACTGAGAGTCAAGTACCTTACTCCACACAGCCACTAGTTGTGGTTTTCCCATCCTCCTTTGTGAATCCTAAACTGATCTCTTTTCCCACATTAAATAATTCTTGCCTTGATTCCTGTTCTATAAGGGGGAATACAGTAAGAATCCTACAAAACCAAGCAGCAACTAGGGTTGCCAACCTACAGGATTGTCCTGGAGTCCCCAGGAATTAAAGATTCATCTTTAATTAAAGATTATGTCATGTGATAAAATCTCCAACAATACATCCAGCCAAAATAAACATAAGCACACACAGCAAACTAGCCTCATCATAGCACAACTAAGTTATGGAGCCACAGTTGCAGCTCCATAGGTAAGACTGAGTGGAGTTTTGCGAACTTCAAAGATGGAGAGTTCAGTTCACATAGCTACACCTCCAAAGTTCTGGATATCTCCATTATCCAAAACTATGAAAGATTCCATCAGGCCAGACAGTCCCCATCATTCCTGTTTGGCATTGTTCTTTTCTACTCACCCCCGTAAGAATAGAGTGGCCTACTCCCTTGCTCTGGAGTCTTGGGCAGAAGGTAGGCCCATTCTTCTTGTGGTGTTCATGGAGGACCAACCAATCAAGGTCAGTGCCTACCCCATCCCACTGCATCAGACTCTCCATTTTCATAGAATCATAGAATATCAGGGTTGGAAGGGACATCAGGGGGTCATCTAGTCCAACCCCCTACTCAAAGCAGGACCAATCCCCAGACAGATTTTTGCCCCAGATCCCTAAATGGCCCCCTTAAGGATTGAACTCACAACCCTGGGTTTAGCAGGTCAATGCTCAAACCACTGAGCTATCCCTTCTCTGAGCTTACATATAACAGAACCTCTTAAGGTAAATTTGAAAACTCATCAAAATGGTTCAATTGACATTTCCTACTTCATTTGTTCTACCTGACACAGTGGAGATAGGTGTTAGAATCCAGAAGAAATAGTGTATCAGGCCAGGAATCCTGGTGATGCAGCCCGAGACAGCAACAAAGTAAAATAATGTGACCTTTGGGTCCTTTGAATGGCCTGAACAGGACATGGAATTGAATACACACAGACCCAGTTCTTTGCTCTGCAGCATGCTGTTGGCTTGAATGGGGCTCTACAGGTGCAGGAGTGTATCCCTGTTATTCTTAAAGTGGGATTGGAACCTTAAATCCTAATTCCCTTCCTTATTGGAACACTCAGGGTTCCCAAAAAGTTCTAAAGTTATGCTGAGATGCAATGCCACTCAGGGGCTATTCTGGCAGCCAAGGCTCACCAGAGTACACCAGCATTATGTTCATGCCATCATATCTGGCCACCAACAAGCGCTATAGGTCAGGCTGTGCCAGCTTTACACCATAGACAGGAAGATTCCTCTATGCAAGGAGAATCCTCAGATGTCCATTCAGGCCTCTTTTAAAGTCTCCTTTGTGCAGCCCAAGCAGTGCAAAGCAGACATAATAGAGACTAGGATCTGACCCACAGAATTTAGTAGAGAATTATCTCTGCACTATTGAGTTCTATAGGTTGGTTTAAAAATTTTGTAGAAAAGTTAAAATTCTCTCAAATTCCATGGGATGTTTCCATAAGATCAGTAGCTGGTCCTTGTGTCACAGTGTCCGATGGAAGGTTTCTAGGTTATCTGAAAAAACATCTAAACTTGTAAACATCAAAATGTATGAGCTCATCCTCGAGTTTTTAATCTACTTTAACCACGGCTACTGAGGCAATAACCTCACAAAGGCCAGTACTATGACATCAGAACATCATGCTAAAGTTGATGACGTAGTGGTCTCACAGGCCTGTCCCTTCACATAAGCCCAGCAAGCTGTGTGCTGATCCAATGACAATATATCTGACAAGTTCAGAAAATTAGAGATGATGAGCCAATAACCTTACAAAGGCCTGTGCCTCAACATCAGCTCAGTTAAATAGAGGGTCTGAGCTAGTGGCCTCACAGTTTCCTATCCCTCAACTTCAGGCCAGCAAGCTGGAGTTGTTGAGTTAGTGAGCTCACAAGACCAGATGTCAGACATCCAGCAAGCTACATGCATGTGACAAGAGCCCAGGTCTGTAGAGCCTGGGACAGCTGGTAGTCCTACCGTGCCACCGGGAGGCCACACAGAGGCACAGCCAAGGAGCACGATGGAGAGTAGGCGCTGCAGGAAGTACCGCCCAAGAGACCTAGATTGACAGTACCCTGCAGCCTGTTGATTAGCCAAGCACTCTATTTAACCCCAGGGGTTGCCTCGGGAAGTTGTTTGTAACACCAAACCCTGCTTGAGCTCCTGATCTCCAACCTCTGACCCCAGCCTGACTGACCCAGATTCCTGCCTCTCGATTCTAACCTGGTACTGCCTCTGATCTCCAGTCTTTGATCCCGGCATGCCCCTGCCCCTGATTCTTGCTTACAGAACCTGTCTCTTGCTATTCCTCCAGTTCCTGCCCAGCTACCACCATCCACTGATGGGCAGACCTCAACCCAGCCGTGACCACTAGACCAGACCACCTACACACTAAACTAACGTTCAAGAACCGTGACTTGAATGCCCGAGATCCTATGGAGACCTGGGCTTCACATCAGACCAGTAAGCTAGAGGTGCTGAACCAGTGAACTCAGAAAGGCCTGTAACTTGCCATCAGTTCACATGCAGAGAGATGCTGAACCAGATACCAGCAAGCTATCATGGCTTCAGCTCATTCCAGTAAGCCAGCAGTGCTGAACGAGTCCCCACAGAAAGTCCAGTGCCTTGGCATCTTCCCAGCAAGCAAGAGGTGCTGAGCCAGAGAGTTCATAGAGGTCTGGGCCTTCACATAATTCCAACAAGCTAGTGTGTCTGTTCCAGTGACCTCACAGAGACTCTTACTTGGATACAAGCCCAGCACTCTAAAACTGTTGAGCCAATAACTTTGTGGAGACTTATGCTTTCCCATCAGATCGGAATGCTAGAGATGCCGAGTCAATGAGCTCAGAGACCTGCGCCCTGACATCAGCCCAGCAAGCTATAGATGTTGACGCGGATACCTCTCAGATATCTGTTCCTCTAAATCTGCCCAGAAAGCTAGAAGTGCTGAGCCACTGTCCTCACAGCTGTCTCTCCCTTGAGATCAGCCTAGCACACTCAAGCAGCTTAGCTAGTTTGCTCCTGAAGAGTGCACAGAGGCCTGAGCCTTGATGTGTAAAGCTAGAGGTATTGAGCCAATGTCTCATCATGAATGCAGCAAGCTAGGACTGGGGAACATCAGCTGTGTTCATTTTCCCTGCCCAGAAATATATGATGAACTCGAATATCTAGGTAGGATCTGACTTTTGCTGATGTCCCAGTGGCAAGCTCTCTCTCTCCACCTGTCTGAAATACCAGCAGGTGTGCTATATTCTCCTGGGCAAATCTCCCAGCAACAGACAGGTTTCTCATCCAGAGCCAAATACAACTGAAGAGATAGTCCCAGCAAGAACAATCAAAATACCATACCCTGGCCTCTTTTCATGTTGAAGTTACCCATGGATAGTCAGACTGCACAGTGAAACTCTGGAGTATTCATCTATATTTGCCATTCTAGTATAGCAGTTTCAACCTCAGGTTTTATAGCTGTGGTTTGAATAGGCCCTCCCAACCTGTGAAAGGAGTGAGCACCCCACAGGTAGCACTGCTTGGCCATCCCTCCCATCCTCTGCTCCTATACCAAACCTTGTAGTTACCCACACACACAATATACCTTCACCATTCTCACCCTGAAAATGGAACAGTCCTAAAGTATGTTGTTGGAGTCCATCCTGACAGCATAATCAAACAGTTACTACTACTTGAAGATGGCATTATCCCCCAATTACATTTAAATGCAGCAGCCAAGATGAAGGGAACTCAGAACCAGACTCAAAAGTATTACCACCTGAGTTATTTCCTGAGCTACCTCTTCGGTTGGGTATTTGCAAGGCTCCAAAGCATGCAACTTTCCCAGAAACATGTGCAAAGGCAACATAGCTAATTACAAGGTTACTCCCTGTTCTGAAATTTGCTAGGCAATCTCAGTTTTCTCAGGTCTGTTCCACATCCTGTAAATCCATCTTGCCGGGCAATTAGAGAGTCATGACTTGATTCTCAGTGATTACATTGTAACGAGGTGAAGACATCATGCATGCCAGTGTGTGATGATATTCCAGGATGATGTGAAAACACAAATGTCATATAACGCTGCTCTACAGCCAAAATGCTTCTGAAATAAATGTAGTCAAACTTTACTAATTCTGGGTCACTGAGAACGAAAATGATGCTTAAAATTGTTGATTGGCTCTAGTTTTCAAGATATGCTATTGGGTCAGTATATACGACCCTTGACTTGGGAATTGCGGAGGATAAGTGAGTTATAAAGGGAAGGGATCTCAATTTAAACCAGAAATGACTCAAATACATCTTTGACTGGATCTATGAATAAATCTATGACTGGGTTTGGACAGTACTTGCTTTTTAGGCAAAACAATGAATGATGCAATCTGAAGCTGGTATTGCGTCATACATGATATGAATTGCATCATGTTATTCCTAGAAGTCATGGATGATGCAATCATAACGAAGCTTACATCACTCTGCTGAAGAAATTGCCCTATATCAGCTCTAGAAATCATACAGTGTCGTGCTCTCTTATTTGTCAGTGTTTGATTTTGCAAAGGGACACATTTCTGTTTAGCCAAAGTGAGCAGAGATGCCTCGTACTTGTGTGAACAGTGCAGATAACGTCTGCTATGTTTGTGGTGAAGTGACTTTTGCATCACAAAAGCGCAGCATAACCACTATGGTTAAGAAAGCCTATCACCTTTATTTTGGCTGCAAAATTGGAGATCAGGACAAGAGGTGGGCCCCACACATATGCTGCAACACTTGTGCAACAAATCTTCGCCAGTGGTTGAACAGGAAAAGGAAATCTATGCCTTTTGCAGTGCCAATGATTTGGAGAAAGCCAACAGATCATACCAGCAATTGTTACTTCTGCATGGTGCCTCCAGTTGGGAAAGGTGTGTCAAAGAAGAAAAAGTGGACTGTGCATTATCCAAACATTCCATCAGCTATACGCCCAGTACCCCACGGAGAAGGACTGCCGGTTCCTGATGCACCAGAATCATTCTCACTTGAGTCAGACGAGGAAGAGGAAGAGGATGAAACTTCTGGTCCTGAACCATCAGTGTCACAGGACCCACATTTTCTCCCATCCTCCTCCTCTGAACCACACCTCATAACACAAGGTGAACTGAATGACCTTGTCAGGGATTTGGAACTACCCAAGAGTAAGGCAGAGCTGTTGGGCTCTAGACTACAGCAGTGGAATCTCCTGGCAGGTGATGTTAGGGTTTCCATGTTCTGTGACCATCAAAAGGATCTTGTCCCATTCTTCTTCATGGAAGGTGATCTTGTAGCCTGCAACAACATCGATGGTGTGAGGGCAGCCCTCAACATCGTTCACGATCCAGATGAGTGGAGACTGTTCATTGATTCATCGAAGACGAGTCTTAAAGCTGTTTTACTGCATAATGGCAATTCCAGTTGGTCATGCAGTCCATATGAAGGAAACCTATGACAACATGAAACAACTTTTGAAGTGCATAAACTATGACCAACATCAGTCGCAGCTTTGTGGCGATTTGAAGGTTGTTGCTCTCCTGCTTGGTCTGCAGACTGGATACACAAAGTACTGCTGTTTTCTCTGCGAATGGGATAGTCGTGCAAGAGATTCCCACTACATCAAGAAAGATTGGCCACTCCGACAGTCATTGGAGCCTGGGAGGAAAAGTGTTCAGCATCCACTACTTGTTGAATCAAGGAAGATTTTGTTACCACCCTTACACATCAAGCTGGGTCTGATGAAGAACTTTGTCAAGGCTATTGACAAAACACAAGCAGCTTTCAAGTACCTCCGTGGAAAATTTCCAAGGTTAAGTGAAGCTAAGATAAAGGAAGGTGTCTTTGTTGGTCCTCAGATTCGTGAACTTCTTTGAGATGATGCATTTGACCATGCACTGCGTGGCAAGGAAAAGACGGCATGGAAAGCCTTCCAGTTAGTGGCAATAAATTTTCTCGGAAACAACAAGGCAGACAACTACAGGTTGTTGGTGGAAAACCTCCTCAAGGCATACAAAAGCCTTGGTTGCAACATGTCACTAAAGATACATTTTTTGCACTCTCATCTACATTTTTTTCCACCAAACTGCGGAGCAGTGAGCGACGAGCACGGCGAGCGATTTCACCAGGACATTGCAACAATGGAGAAACGCTATCAGGGCAAATGGAGCCCATCAATGCTTGCAGACTATTGCTGGACAGTGACAAGAGATGCTCCATTTAATGAATACAAGAGACAAGCCAAGAAGCGCCGAGTAGACACTGAATAGGACTAAACTATGTACATAATAGTTTTTTGCCTTTTGTTTCATAATAAATTTTATTTATATAACCCTTTTGCTGATTTTTAAAGTGTTACATAAACAGGACAGGTGAAATATTATCATGTAAAGCAACCAAACACACATGAAAAGACCTAGGTTTACAATTTATGATTAAAACTCTACTGTCTACACAATATACATAGACATAAAATGTAAAAACTTAAATATCTTAGAAACAGTAGCCAATCAGTTGTTTTAATTGTCATATTTGAATTCAGCACATCAAAATACATAATAAATAGCACATTTTATCTCGGAAGCAGACGACTTCTCAAAAATTGTAGACCAGTGTAATCAGGCTGCAGCATCATGTGATTATTTTGTCCCACAAATGTGACACCAGGAGGTGATGTTCCCCATTTCTTACAGCAAAGGAAGGTTCAGGGGTTGTACATTTTGTTTTTCATTGTATAGCGTGGGAGAACTAGGAGCCAAGAACTGCCAGATCCTAATCCCATCATAACATTGATTCCCTCTGTAGTTCTGAACAAGACACTTAAGGGCCAGTTTTTGTTTGTTTGTTTGTTTGTTTTGGGGGGGGGGGGAGGATTAAAGGCACCTAAAGTTGCAGACAGTTCCTGAGAAGGTTTTCAAAAGGGTCCATCTGGGGCTTTAGGCACCTAAATACCTTTAATAATCTGGCTTTAATCTCTTGCCCTCATTCCATTCTGTAAAATGGGGATGACACCACTTACCTACTTCTTGTGAGGATTAATTAGCAAAATGTCTCAGAAGTGATTTTAAGAGTAAAAGCAACTGCTAACTATTGTCACTATATTTGTGGATATCCATAGTATGACAAACTCCATTCCACTTTGAGGCAGATGCAAACACAGCAGCACCTCCTACCCAATCCCCCCTAATATCATGCTGAACCATACACCTAATCACAGACAGCTGCACAAATATTTGTCCTGCATCATCATTGAACCGGTTCTCAGTTATACATGCAAAGTCAGGGGCCTTGTCCTTCATCAATTCATAGATGGTGATAACCTCATTAGCTATTGACTTTGCATTAAAGGGTATAGGAACGATGAATAGGAAATTCTGGTTCTCCACAACTTGCCTTCCACAAGGTAAAACCAATGAGACCAGGATTAAACATCTGAGTCCAAGTTTATGCCCCACAGTTTTGTCTTCTACTTTGTCTTCCCTGCTGCCCATCACAGGGAGTGAGGGGCCCAAGCATCTGCAACCAGTCCCTCCATAGCTCCTGCAACTTCACCCATTTCCAAACAGACCCTCCTTGTCCCCTGTGCTGCCATTACCCACTTGTTTGCAAGTAAGAAGCCTCTGCCATGGCTCTAGGCCGGCAGCCCTGTGGCTGGGTGATTCCCCCCGCCCCTCCTTTCCTCTCTTTAAACCAGCCTCTTGTCATGCACATCAGAGTACCTAATATTTCTTCACTTCACTCATTTCTCTATTGTCCTTCAATTTCTTCTCTGCTGCCTAGCAAATTCAATTGTTTTTGTATTCCTCATATTTGTGTTTTATATTCCCCCTCCAACTCTCCCCCTCCCCAATTCTGTAGAGTGTGTTTGTGTTTTTCATTACTTCTGGGTGAAATAACTGACGAGGGGGATCAGTCCACCTGAAAATTGCTCTCCCTGGACTTAAATGAAACAGATGGGCATTGATGGTGTTTTCAGAGAAATTAATCAGCCTGGACTGGCGGCGGTGCCAGGAGCTCCATAGGCCCAATCTAGACTAATGAATTCCAAGCTCTCGGTCTTAATAGCTCCTGACAAGACTAATTTACTCATGTAAGTGATTAGAGAGGGAATGATCTCTTTAATTGTTGCTTAAGACTCTTTTAGGCATCACATGAGGGAAGAGGAGGCTGTTAATTTCTAGTCGGGTAAGCGAGAATACAGGGGACTTTTTTGGGAGGGAAGAAGTTAACAAAGAGAAGGGAATGATGCAGATATTTTGGCACTTCCTCCCCGCTCCCTCCCCCATCTAGGGTATTCCAAGTTGGGTGCAGTTTGGAGGGGATTTGTCCTGCCGATGGATGACTGAATTCACTGTCCTGATGACAAAGGGTTACCTTTTGAATCAACTGAACATCTGAGAAAGTATCCATTCAAAGATGCAGCCTACAGTTCGATTTCTGTTGCATGAGTGCAGCTATTGGAATGATTACTGGATTCTTTAGTAAGTCATTCTTCCCTGAGAGTGTCACAACGTCACAGGTTCAAATCCCCCACACCGTAATTTCATGTGTAGTAGTAACACCTCAATGTGGGAGAAGGGGATACTGCAGCACTGCTATGCTGTCCTTTGCATGCAACATTAAAGCAAGGACCCTCATACCCACTGCTGGTAGAATTTAAAGATACCATAACAGTGCTGAGTAAGCAGCTGGGGTAACCATGATCAAAATTCCCATAGGAAATACAGGTTCCAATATCCAAGACAGTGTGGCAACTCTTGCCAAGTATATAATGACAGCTGTGTTTGTCTATAGTCCCTACAGACCCTATTTATGTAACTCCTTGTATAGCATTTGGGAGTCCATGAGTATAATGTGCACTTTATCATTCACTACCTGGGGGCTGTGCTTCTGACACCGTGGTGAAATATCTGCTTCCAGCTAGTTGTGCCCCAGTCCAGAACATTTATGGCTTCCAGGCGACTTTTTTTAATTTGAGAAATGTATGCAAGGTGGGGGGGAGAAACACGCTAGACCAGGGAGGATGATGACAATTCTGTTTTGTGAAGGATTTTGATATTCGTCTTCGTTCCAGTCAGGAACAAAACTTGAAATTTTCAAAAAATTCTCCATAAAAGAAAAGAAATTTTCAAAAAATTGTTGTTTTGGACTGATTAAAAAAAATGTCCTTTTGATTTTGCTTTGCAAAACCATGCAAAATAAAAATTTTGAAGTGAAAAGTCACTTCAAAATGAAACAAAGTCAAAATATTTCATTTCAATGTCGTCAAGACATCCTGTTTTGACATTAGGAGAAAAAATGTGAAAAAAGTTCTGACAAAACTGGGGCAAAATCTACACAATTTCATAAACTGTTTCAACTTCTGTAGAACCACATTCTCCATCAGAAAACATTCAATCAAAGTTTTTCCAGTCAGCTCCACCTACCAGTTCCATTTACTCCATGTAGCTGCTTTCTTCATCAGAAGTTTCTCTAGGGCAAATTCACTAGTGATTAATTTTGTTAGCCCCTTCAAATGCAGAGGGGTGGCAAATACACAAGAAGATAGAAATAATCTGTAAAGTGATCTACAGATATTAGTGCTGCAGTAGAGGCTGCAGATAAAGCACATGCAAATAAGCAAAGTCCTACACAAGGAGTGCAAGTAGAACTGCACAGGTACAAAACAGCAGGATAGCATCATATTTAAAGGATTTTTTTCTTGTTTCCTTTATACCATCTTCATCTAGCATTTTCAAAGGTTGTGAAAGGAGGTGCCCATTAAAATCCATTTTAAGAGGTCGTCCACCATATGAAGAAGTTTGAGAGTCACAACAGACCAAAAATCACAAAGACCAAATTCTGTTCTGTTGCACTGCATTACAAACCACTGATAGGCACTGCTACCGACAATGCTAACCATCACACCTATGGCTCACATTCCACTATGGTATTGGCTGGTTCAATGGGAGCAGGCAGCCATTGTTTCATGAGGTGCTATGTTTCAGATAGACCATGTGACGGAGTAGGGACTGGGGAGTATTGACCTGGTAATGTTGCGTGGGAGTTTTACGGGTTTACTGTCTGCATTGGTGCTGGATGGTGGTGGGATATCAGGGTGTGACTTCACTTGAGGGATGATATTTGAGCATGTAACCTGAGCCCAGGAGGGGCTTGGGGCCAGGTGACACCTTCTGCCAGGGAAACTGGACAAAGACTGGAGGAGGAGCCGGAGGGGGTGGGGGGGGTGTGGCTGAGTGGAGACTGCTGGAGGGGGTTTCAGTTTGGAGCTGGCTGGGGAAATGGAGGGAGGCCCAGCACTGGGGTCTGGGCTCCCTACCCCCCAAGATGGACTTGATTGAGGGGTCCTGTTTTCTGTACCTACAAGCTCTGTTTTGGACTGTATTCCTGTCATCTAATAAACCTTCTGTTTTACTGGCTGGCTGAGAGTCCTGGTGATTTGCAGGAAGCGGGGGCGTGCAGGGCCCTGACTCCCACACACCGCGTGACAGACCACAGCACCCATTGCATGCTTTTGTCTGGACAGTCACCAAGTTAAAACTGGTGCTAAAATAAATAGCTGTGATTGGCTAAAAGTCAAGTGACCGTCTTTACTTGGATCCTACTAGTCCTCTGTGAATTTGGGGAAGGATCATCTTAGATCAGTGGACTCCAAACTGTGGGGACAAAGATGAAGCAGCATGCTTCCAGCCCTGCTCTGCCCCCAGCCCTGCTCTGCCCAGTCACACACTGCCCCCAGGCCTAGCTCTGTGGGGAAGCCGGTACAAATTACTCGGGCCCGGCAGTCCAGAAGGGGGCCTGGGGCCCGGCTTCCCCCCCCACCCTCGTTGGCCCTGTTTAGCTGGTCCGCCCTTGCTGAGGGGTCCGAAAAATATTTTTCACCAGGGTCCTGATTTTGTGTGTGTGTGTGTGTGTGTGTGTGTGTGTGGTGTGTGTGTGCGCGCGCAGATTCTGTTAATGGCAAGTGGGGGTGCAACTGGAAAAGTTTGCGCACCACTGTCTTAGAGCTTCTCAAGCAAGGTTGTCCCCGGTCCATAGGCTCTCTAGGGTGTATTCCAGGAGGGCTTTGCCACTGTCCCAGAAAATGTATAAATGAAGTGCAACACCATAGGGTGTGGGCAAGACTCTATTTGAGGGGCCTGTCATGGATCCACTGGATCTGTGCTACGCCCCATCTTTTAAACAGTCTCTTGAAGCAACCCCTTTTATGTGGCAGACCTCCCAGGGGTCCCACTCCTTCCCTCAGTGTAGGCCAGGCAGCCTCACCGCCTTGCAGATGAGCATTTGGGCTCCAGTAGTCCTGTTTCACGCTGTGATTTCTGTCCAGCGAGTCCAGATGAAATAGACTCTTGATAGAGACTTGTACGCTCTTCCGTGACTAATGCACCTCAGCAGGTATTTACAGTGACACTCAAGCAGTGTTTTCAAAACAGAGTAGGATTTATTAGACAGCTGGCACACAGCATTGCAAGTCCCTAAGTTAGCACAGAGAAATAAAGGTTAAAGCATAGTCCATTCTGGCCAAACCAGCACAAACTACCAGCCAGGTTATAGTGGATCGCGTCTTCGGCTCTCTCTCTCTCTCTCTCTCTGATTCCTTTGCAGCCAGCTTCCTCCAGGAGCCAACTCCTTATTCCCTGCCTGTGTCTCAGTCTTTTGTTCTTGAGCTGGAGTCTCTGCTCAGCTTCCCTGCTGAGAGGTGTGGGGCAAACTGCCTTCCTCTTGCTCAGTGGGTTTTAGGTGTCACTGTTTGGTCATTGGGACTTTTCCATTGTCTTTTTGGGATTCTGCATCGATATGGGTCGCTTTCAGCATGTTCCAGCCAGTCCCTGAACAGCTCTATTCACTGCAGCCCAGACAGAAATGTGACACCCTCACTCACCTCATGTTCTGCTCTGCCCCCAAGAGCAGAGCTCACACTCTTAACTGTGCAAAGCGCAGAGGGAAACTGAGGCACACAGGATTCATAAAAATATTACAGAAAAGTCCCACTTCGTGACAGGTCCTCAGAACAACTGAATACAAAACTGAGGTCTCTCCGCGAGGTGGTTGGAAAGACCTGATTCTGGTGATTCATGCCGTTTTAATCTCTTAGCAGAAGCACCCTTGACTGGGGTCCCCCCTAAATTTTGAAAGCCCTGCTGATGTTTCAGTAGCTGCTAGGTTCCTGCTGCATGGATCTGCAGTGTATAAGGGTGAGGAAGGGTGGAACAGGCCAGTGTAAATGGGGCCCCGATAAGATCACAGCTATTAGCCTGCAGATGGAGGCCCAGACCCACAGTTGTGCACACACTGGGCTTACAATCAATTCCTTCAGCATTAAAAGCCAGCCACCGGCCCTGATTGAAGAGTACAAGTTTAATGGACTGAGAGCCTGGAAAGAGGCCAAGAAAGGCCCGATCAATTTCTACATTTACTAAAACTGATCACTAGCAAAACAAATAAATAAAATAAAAAGCTACATCTGTCAATCAAAAAATTGCCAATTATCTCCAAGGGCACTATACACAAAATCTCATCTCTACCCAAACTCTCAGCTCTTTCCTGACTGACTCTGGCAGCAGGATTGAGTGGCTGCATGCGCTGTGAAAGCTTCTAGGATTTGTTTACTTGCTACAATGGGAAGCAGGAAAAGAGAGGGAAGTAGGCAACAAGAAACCCAGGTGAATAATTATTATATTACCAAAGCACCTAGAATCCTTACTCATGAACCAGGACCCTATTGTGCTAGGCACTGTATAAAAACATTTATTTTACTATACTATCTATGGAAAGCCAGCCAAAATAAAAGGAGACTGAGGAAATCTGAGAGCACACATGCAGTTTGTATATTACACAATAGTATTTTAGTATGAAGTGCAACTGGGCTACAACCTATTTCCGTGTGTAATCTTCCTCCACTGGCACCTCTCAGAGCAGTTCTAGTTATGAGCTATAATTTTATTTAAGTCTATTTCCATCCCCTAATGCATTTAGATAACTTCCACTAACACCCAGGACTCTGATTCTCTGTTGCCCTAGACCTAAACTGGTGCAAAGTGGGTGTCAGACACTACCGTTCTGGTCTGGTAACAGTTTACACTTTGCACTGGTGTAAGTGACTAAACATGTTGCTGGGCAATGGAGAACTAGGCCCTCAAGCGTCAAGAGGTCTCTGCTGAGGCTTGATCTTTCAAATTGCTGTGCTGAGCTCTCCCTGGGCGATGCTACTTTGAGAGTGGAGGGCATTCAGCACTTTTTCAAGATCAGATCCTTGCTCTGGAAGATTTCACGGCAGAAAGACACCCTCTCCTCCCTCGTTTGCATATAAAGCCACTCCAGCTTCCCTACAGGAGAGAAGGCACACAGGATCTGATGGAGAATGAGCCACATAGTTTGGTATCCTGAATTGATATCTTAAACAAACACATCACACGCTTCCCAAGTGAATGTTGCATATTTTCCCCACTTCTTTTCTTTTGAAAAAAGTTCCATTGTCCCAGGTGGTCTGGATCTTTTTCCCAGCTGGGCAACTTCAAACACACTTCATAGCCAGAATGGGTGCCTGTTAGCCATTCTGTGTGCCTCCTCCTTCCCCCGGTCACTTTCACACACCCCAAACCGGCCTGGAAACACAATGCAATCTGCTCATTAACATAAGTGAGGCGCACTCACCCACGGGGGTATCCTCATTGATCAGCAGGTACGTGTCAAAGAAATAGTTGATGAAGTACGGCAGCCGATTGCTCAGACCTGAAAGGATGAAGAAAAATAAGGTTTTAAATTTATTTTATCCTATTTAATTTGATTGGAAGGAGGTTGTGGTAGAGGAGTACTCGGAACAAACAGCTGGCAGTGCCCTGGGATCAGCCCTAACTCTCTGTGAGGCCAGCAGCAAGTCACTCAGTCTTCCTGCGCCTTAAATCAACAGACCTTGCGAGACAGACCAGTCCTTGCGAGACAGGCCAGTCCTTGCTTACACACAGCCCCCATACCTGAAGCAAATACTCACCACCAACTACACACCACACAACAAAAACACCATCCCAGGAACCAAACCCTGCAACAAACCCCAGTGCCAACTCTGTCTGCATATCTATTCAAGGGACACCATCATAGGACCTAACCACATCAGAGGCTCGTTCACCTGCACATCTACCAATGTGATATATGCCATCATGTGCCAGCAATGTCCCTCTGTCATGTACATTGGCCAAACCGGACAGTCTCTACGCAAAAAAATAAACAGACACAAATCAGACTTCAAGAATTATAACATTCAAAAAACAGTAGGAGAACACTTCAACCTCCTGGACACTCAATTACAGACCTAAAAGTGGCAATTCTTCAACAACAAAAAACTTCAAAAAGAGACTCCAACGTGAAACTGCAGAACTGGAATTAATTTGCAATTACACATTAGACCTGAATAAAGACTGGAAGTGGTTGGGTCATTACAAAACCTAATTTCCCCCTACTGTTACTCACACCTTCTTGTCAACTGTTTGAAATGGGCCACTCTCATTACCACTACAAAAGTGATTTTTCCTCCCTTGGTATCCTACTGTTAATTGAATTGTCTCGTTAGACTGACCTCCCACTTGATATGGCAACTCCCATCTTTTCATGTTCTTTGTATTTATACCTGCTACTGTATTTTCCACTCCATGCATCTGATGAAGTGGGCTGTAGCCCACAAAAGCTTATGCCCGAATAAATTTGTTAGTCTCTAAGGTGCCACAAGGACTCCTCGTTGTTTTCACAACTTGAGGGACTCACCTGGTCCTATTCCTCACCCAACTGCCTGTGATAGCAGACAGGGTCACACTGTATGCAATGTAGCTGTAGCCATGTTGGTCCCAGGATATTAGAGAGGAAAGGTGGATGAGGTAATATCTTTTATTGGACCAACTTCTGTTGGTGAGAGAGAGAGAGAGAGAGAGAGAGAGAGAGACAGAGACAAGCTTTCGAGCTTACACCGAACTCTTCATCTGGTCTGGGAAAAGGTACCCCCAGAGTCACAGCTAAATGCAAGGGGAAGCAGACTGTTTAGTGTATGTAGTTAGCACATATTGTAAGGGACCATTCACGATAGAGTGTCCCGTTAACACCTCTGCAGTCATAGGACACAGATCACTCTATATCTGACCTCTCAGTCCCCATCCTCAAAGGAAACCTGCACAACACTTTCAAAAGATGAGCCTGGGAGCTTACATTTATTACTCTGCACGAAAAATCATGGGCTGAACAGAGGCACTGGATTTATGGGTTTTGTCCTATGACTGCAGAGGGATTAATGGGGCACTCTACCTGTGTAAGCTTGACCAACAGAAATTGGTCCAATAAAAGATATTACCTCACCCACCGTGTCTCTCTAGGGTTACACGGTCTCATTCCTGAGAAACAAATAGGGCCCATTATTTAAATTGGTTTTCGTGGTTTCATGACTGAACCAGAAGCTGCTGAACAAAGTGGGAAGCTTCATTTTACACACAGGGTGTTCAGATATCCCAGTGGGGAGAACTGCAGAGATACTTAAGCCTTAGGGTGACCAGATGTCCCAATTTTATAGTGACAGTCCCGATTTTTGGCTTTTTCTTGTATAGGCTCCTATTACCCCCCACCCCCGTCCAGATTTTTCACACTTGCTGTCTGATCACCCCATTAAGCCTAGTCTACACCTAAAACTTACATTGACCTAGCTACATTGCTCAGGGCTCTGAAAAATGTCAATGCCCTGTGCGATGTAATTAGGTCAACCTAACTCCCGCTGTAGATGCAGCTAAGTCGATGGAAGAATTCTTCCTTAGACCTAGTTGCCGCCTCTCAGAGAGGTGGATTTACTATAGCCACAGAGAAAACCCTTCTGTCGCTGTAGTGTCTACAGTACAGCCATATAGCTGCAGCTGTAGTACTTGGAGTGTAGATAGACCCTGAGACACCACGCAAAGGAAATTAATGACAGGGGAGGAAGGGTTGGTAGGGACATGGCCAGGAGCCTTTTGATCCAGTTGCATCTCTCCCCTGCCCCGGGGGCTCAGATGAGGATGCAGAGTAGATAAAGCACAAAGCAGCCCAGAACAAAACAAAGGGAAGAATACCCAAACCTGTCACTGCGCTGTGCCTGCGGCTGACTCAGACCAGATTGATTTAAGAGGGGCACAGAGATAGAGATTCAGAATGCAGCCAGTGACCAGGGCCTTTTTGCAGGGTGAAGGAGGCGGGAGCAGCAGCACAGGGATGGGAGACAGCAATTATTGTTTTAGTGCATGATTAATATCTCGCATTGTTCCCATGGCTGAGAGCCTTTTGCCTCGTCAGCCTTAATTCTGCCAAAGCGTCACTTTTTCCTCGTTGCGCTGTTCTAATTGCCTCCTTTCGCCTTTAATAACCAGGCTCAGTTATTTCAACCCCGTTTACTTAGCGAGAGCAAGGCTGAGAGCACGTGCACCCGTCCCCAAAACCACAGCGGTTGCCACTCCACGGGCTAGGGCTCATTAGTTCTGAGAAAGTTCAGGCCAGACCACGTGGACCAACAACTGCTGCCCGAGCCATGGGAAAGATTAACTATTGCGGATTTATCATGGGAGCAAGGGCAGAGATGGGATGCAAGGTGGCAGGAGAGAGATGCAGCAGGTTTCCAAGAGGGCCTAGTGCATTTGACAGATGGGTTTTCCTTGATTTCCAGCCAGGGCTGAAACAGCCAGTACACTCGCTTATTAAGAGATGCAGTTTAACTGCCTGACAACAAACATTATTGAACAAGGGAAGTGGAGATTTTAATTGGCCCGTCAGAAGTGTTTTGCATTTCTGTGGGCTCCAGTTTCTGGCTCACCTGGAAAGCAGGGGTGAGTGACTGCAGGAGTCAGGTTCTGAATACAATGTCCGGCTGCCTCTTGGAGCACCGTGCAGTCTGACCTGGAAGCAATTACCAAACCAGTCGGGGTCAACTCAGCCAGTCCAGATCGTTGCCTCAATCGTTAGCCCAGCCCTATTAGAAAAGCCAAGGAAATGCCACAGATGCCATCCAGGGGGAAGCATGAGCATGGCCCAGGACTGAGACGGAGGAGGTCTGGGTTCAATTTCCTTGCTGTGCACAGACTGCCTGAATAACCTCCTGCCCATCACTCTCTGTGCCTCAGCTCCCCAGCATTAAAAACGAGAACAATTATACTCTCATTCTACCACTTTGTCTGTTTATTCTGCAAGCTCTTCAGGGCCACCTAGCACACCAGGGCCTGGATCTTGGTTAGGGTCTTCAGGCACTATTGGAAAACAAAGTAATAGAGATTTCCCTCAAAGTCACTTTACACACTGAAACTAGGTCTTATCTAACAGCAGCAAAAAGCTGGAGAGGAAGTGCTAGAGGATGTGCTATAGTGCCTTTGAATAGTTCCCCTACCTTTGAATTTCCTGCACTGTCCTCTGCCCCACGGCCCATTAGTTTTGTATGCTCCCAGTCAATTCCATGCTGAAATACGAATTTGTGAATGTGCGAAGTAGCCACATTGCGTAAGCAGTATTGCTAATGCCAGGTAATAAAAAATCATGAGTCAGACAACCCAAAATCATGAGATTTTTGTAAATAATACATTTAAGGATGTTTTATTTGCCTTCTGGTGTTTGAGCCTTTAGGGGGGCACATTTTCAAGCTCTCCTCCTTAACCACGAGGGCTAGAAAGTTTGTTTGTTGTTTTGCGGGCCGCTGCAAAATCCTACCTCAGCGCCACATCGTGGTGTAGCAGTGACCCTGGCCATCTGACAGCTATGGTAGCGGTGCATATGCCCTGGTAGGTCTAATCATGCTACAAAGGTGTCGGACTATCCAATCCAGGGAGGGGGATTGCTCTCTCAGAAAGAGTGCTTTTCCTTCTTCATAGAGGTTGAAGGCTAGCTAAGCTTGAGGAGGTATGCATGCCTGCATGCCTAGCCAGTGGGATGGCTTGAAGTTAATGGCTAAAACAACACAAGTAAATGGTTTTAGTTCCCTGCACATTATCGAACCATTCTACAGTGGCGGAGTGGAAATTGAGCGACGAAAGGCTGCTAAAAATGTCAGGTGCTAGGCCAACATGGAAAAGAACAACCCTCGCTGTGCGTACTTACAATTGTAGGTTGCTGGTGAGGGAAGAAACGTTAAACCATCTGATGGGGAGAAGAAAAGGATAAGATGCGATATCCTTGGTGTCAGCGAAACCTGACGAAAGAAGGAGTTGGAAGTCAACTGGAAGGATGGAAGCACTGTGAGGCTTGGAAAGGGAGATGGAGTTAGAAATCAGTCAGATTTATCGTCAGTAAGGATTGGTCTTTGAAAGTCATATCATGCCAGCTAATATCATCACA
The DNA here is from genome assembly GCF_028017835.1 of Emys orbicularis. Classification (NCBI taxonomy): domain Eukaryota; kingdom Metazoa; phylum Chordata; order Testudines; family Emydidae; genus Emys; species Emys orbicularis. The sequence goes on along the minus strand of NC_088689.1, from coordinate 43,421,772 downwards.
TATTGGCGTGTTGCATCTTCAGATGGAGTCAAAAGCTACCCTCAAGGTCATCCAGGCCTACACTCCCACAAGTGCAAGTGAGGACGAAGAAGTGGAAGAATTCTACCGAGAGCTCGAAAGAGCCCTCATGCAAAAGTCCACTTACACTATCACGATGGGAGATTTTAATGCCAAGGTTGGGCGAGGGAAAGCTGGTGAAAAGTTCATAGGGAGATACAGCAGTGGCGAAAGGAATGAAAGAGGAGAAAGGCTGGTAGCGATGGCAGCAATGAAAGAACTGTATGCGGCAAACACCTAGTACAAAAAGAAGACCGCAAGAAGGTGGACGTGGGTCGCGCCAAACGCGAAGAGCAAGAATGAAATCGACTATATTTTAGTCAATGAAAGGTGCATCGTTCAAGACGTCTCTGTGTTGCAGCCTTTCAACACCGGCAGTGACCATCGCCTGCTTAGAGCAAAGTTGATTTTCGATGAAGCGGTGGAAAAGAAGGCATTACAGATGGCAAACAGGAAACAGCGGCCGAAGACATTCGATGAAGCAAAGCTGAAGAAAGCGATTTCTGGGTTTGACTGGAGCCAGACGGAAAAGTGTGATGAGGACTATAGCATCTTTGCTGACAAGCTGAGATGTTGCATAAAAGCAGCTGAAATTGAAAAGCTGAAGAAGGCAAAGGGAAGAATCTCGAATGAAACGAAAAGCTTGTTGGAGAAGCGGAGAAAAATGAAAAGGAGCTCGGATAACAACCTCGAGTACTCCATTCTGTGCAAGCTTATACGGCGAAAACTGAAGGATGACTTTGAGAACTTCTGGAAAGAAAAGATCCTCAAAACAGCTGAATTATGCAAGAGCCTCAAGACATGCAAGCGGGAATTGACACAGAATAGATTGAGCGTAACAGCATTGAAGAACAAGGACGGAGAGACAGTAACCAACAGAGCAGGGATGGAGTTGGTCTGCTAGGACTTCTATACAGAACTGTTCAAATCAAGAATCAACATCCCTCTCCCAATGCTCCAAGAGTCAGAAGAACGCATCCCCCCAATAATCGTCAGCGAAGTCTGAAGCACACTACACCAGATGAAGGGAAAAGCTCCAGGCAAAGATGGAATAACATCAGAAATGATTTCTGCAGGAGGCGAAAAAACTTTGGAAGGCCCTCGCTTTAAGATTCAGTTGATATCTTGAAGAAGGAAAAATACCATCAAGCAGGAAGGAGTCGAATACCATCTTGCTGTACAAGAAGGGCGATAGAGAAAATCTTAAGAACTACCACCCTATATGCCTGCTCTCTCATGTCTACAAGCTCTTTACAAAGGTGATAACGAACCGACTCTCACAGAGTCTGGTTGAACAACAGCCGAGAGAACAGGCAGGGTTTTGAAGAAATTTTAGCACGATCGACCATATATTTACCCTTAGCCAGCTCCTAGAAAGAACAAGGGAATACAAACTCCCGCTGTGCATTGCTTTCATCGACTATGAAAAGGCCTTCGATAGCACCAAGTTTAATGCAATATTAAACGCGCTCACAGAGCAGGACATTAACACGCAGTACATCAGTTTGTTGAAGGAAGCGAATACTGGATGTACAACAGACATTACTCTCCTCAACATCCCAATCGAGAAAGGCGTAAAACAAGGAGATACGATTTCACCAAAACTATTCACCACTTGCCTCAAAATGGTTATGAATAAGATCAATTGGAGGAGTGGTGTCAACAAACGGAGAACGATTATCTCATCTCAGATTCGTGGACGACATCGTACTAATTGCCGAAAGCACCAACCAAAACATGCTACGAAGACTCGACAAGAAAAGCAGTCAGATCGGCCTGAAAATGAACCACTGCAAAATGAAATACATGCGATCAGACATCTTATGAAAAGCCCAAATAACGGTAACAGGAGAAGAAATCGAAGAAGTGGAACAGTACATATATTTGGGCCAAGAAGTTAATATGCGCCAAGATCTGAACAGAGAACTCTCGTGAAGGATTCGGGCAGGATGGTGTGCATTTAATTCCATCAAGGATGTCCTCAAAGGAAAAATTGACAAGACCACACATACAAATATCTTCAATTCAACAGTGCTGCCAGCCATGCCGTATGGCAGTGAAACGTGGGCACTGATGAAAAGAGAAGAGCAGCGGCTGTTGGTAGCTGAAAGGGCAATGGAACGAGCTATGTTGGGAATTTCCCTTCTGGATCGCATCCCAAATGAAATGATCAGAGAATGCAGCGGTGTGAAAGATATTGTCATGGAAAGCAGATATAACAAGTCGCGATGGACGGGCCATACAGCATGGCTCACGGACAATAGGTGGACCGCAATCATTGCTAAGTGGTACCCGTGAGAACAGAAAAGACCACCCAGTCGGCCTCCAAGAAGATGGGAAGATGACATTGTTAAATGTCTCGGACGAACGTGGAGAAGAAAGGCAAGAGTGCGAGAATGGCGGATGTGTTGTGACCAGTGCAGTCTCAACGACAGCTGAAGACCGATCGATCCAGGTGTTTTGCGGGAGGAAGCGGGGTTTAAAAAAAGGAAAGCTGAAATTCTTACTAGCGCCATGACTCCAAGAGCTGAGGCTTTAAGGAAGTTAAGCCTTGTGACAAAACCACAAGAATTGGCAACCCTGTAAGGAGCTGCAAGGCAGGGATCTGGAATGCAGGGTGCTGCAGTAAACGCCAGGCCCTGGTGGCTGCTGTGTTAAACTTATACCAGGTTTAAATAAAAATAATTTTGTAGTGTTAAATACATGCTCTCCATGCCTTCCTAGGGAGGACCCCACAGGCAGGAGCTTGCATTCAGAAGGACATAGGGCCAGCTGGCTAAAGAGAAGCCAACAGGGAGGTGCCTTGACAGCCATGCTGAGCCCATCAAATCCTGGTTGTGTATGTCTGAGACAGGTGGATAGACAGAAGCATACGTCTCAGGAGCACGTTGGAGCCTAGGCATCAGGCACCCAAAAAAGGCAGGTCTGGAGAGTTCAACTTTTGGGATTGATATTTCTTTTCTTTTCTTTCTCAAGAGAGAAAACCATGAAATTCTGGGCATTTGATTGTTAGGCGATAGTGGCAACGAAATTGAGAAGAGGAACAGAGCCTCCACTCTCCAGCAAGCCAACTGCTAATTCAGCAGAGAATGGTTGTGAAGAACCAGCTTAGTGCAAAGCTTAGCAACAGCTTGCACTTGCTTTCCTAGCTCTTCTCTGCTTCCTCAATACTGTTCACTAGCATCCCTGCAGCAGGAGACATTTCAACACACTCAGTTGCCACCTAAGGATCATTAATGCCCTCTAGTTGCATGGACTAGCAAGGTCACACTCATTTTAAGACAAGAGCATCCTGCTTGTGCACCAGACTCATCTTTCTGCAGTTTTCTTGGCTTCACTTTCCTATTGGATTTCCCTTAGGGAAAAGTAGAAGGTAATAAAAAAATTATACCTTTTCTATAGGGTTTTTGAACAACTCTATAGAACCTGACAGAGAAGTGACTCTGCTATAAAATTTTACAGGACAGTAACAAAAACCCTGTGTAAGTAATAGAGAAGAATATCTTTACTGTAAGTATTTTCCATAGAACCCTAATAAGTTTCTGTAGAAATGTATTTGTTTCATCTCAAATTTGATAGGACTCATTTTTAAGGGAGAAACCTCCAGCCTCTATGCTAGCTGCACACACAGGATGAAAGGAGAGCTGTGTGCTTAGATCCCTTATACATTTGCATGCCTCTGAACCTGGAGGCTCATGGCCTCCATTTCCCACAGCGCACCCCAGCTCCTTATCTCCACAGGCCCACCTCTTGATGGCTGATCTGTACTAGAGACACTCTACAGCTGAAGTATCTGTTGGTCCCTGGTGCTCTTGCAACAAACAATGCCTGTTACACCGACAGCCACCACAGTCAGTGGGGACTGAACCCAGGATCATCAGCATCCTCTCCCCCAAAAAACAAACAAAATCAACCACCACACCACAGGGCTCTAACACTGAGAACTCCGTTAGCTCTGAGTAACAGCTATAGAGTCACTAGGGCCAGCCACCAGAGGGAGACAGGATCCTCATTACACTGCTCCTACATGCTCCCAAAATACCTGTGAAACCAGTTATAAGGAAACATTTCTCTCTCCCCAACTAGTATCTTGGTTCTCACCTCAGGTGGCTACCCTAGACCAAGTCTTTCCATTGGCTGATCAGTTGTGATGTCATAGTTTGTGAGCTTACAACAACGTCCATGAAGTGTTGATAGGAGGAGGAGGTATAAACACTGGGTGCTCTATGCTGCCAGTAGAAGAGGTTGGCTGACTGACACAGATGCTGGCCTTAGCCTGGTGGAGAAGATGGGAAGGAGCAGGGAAGGGTTGTCACTTAACCACAGAGAAGTACTGGTTTCATTACACAGCAAAAACTAAAAGGAAAAGAAAGCCAGAAATAAAGATTCTGGGGAGGACCAACTAGCTTGAACAAGGTGCCCTGATTTCAGTTTCTGAGTTTGGGGATGTTTAATAGCAGTGAATGGTGAATTGCTAGCATTGGAGATAAAGGGCAAAGGGGCAACTGGAGTGAGAAAAGCTCACAATCATGTGTCTGCAGGAAAGTGATGCATTGCCAAGCTGCCAAAACCTATAGGGAGCGAGAACAGGCAGGAAAACAAAAAGCCTCAGCAGCCTTAAGGTGACAAACTTATAACAGGGAAGAAAAATGGGCAAAGAGGAAGATTTAGCACTTGCAAATTAAAGATACAGAGTGGAGAAGGGATTGGGGGCAATAGCTAACATCAACGTCTTACCTCTTTAAATACTGGATTCAAATTCAGATTGTCACAACACCAGCCAAAACAAGCTTGGTGCTTTCAGTCTATTCCCAAGTGTCTGATATCCCCACATAAGTGAGCATGACAGACAGACAGCCTGGGAGAGGCTCCCAGCCTAGAGCTGCAGTGAAGTGAAGGGGCAGAGATCTCATAGGTGCTGGAACTAGAGTTTCTGGGGGGGTGCTGCTGCACCCCTTGGCTTGAAGTAGTTTCCATTATATACCGTGTTTACGGTTCAGTTCAATGGCTCTCAGCTCCCCTTTTATAAACATTGTTCCAGCACCTCAGAGATCTGTGTTGGAAGCTTTGATGTGCCTGGTTCTAGCTGGTGCTTTTGGATGCACACTTTCCAAAGTGCCAAAATTCACCTCTAGAAATACGGAAACAAAAGCAACCTAAGGAGCATCAAGCATTTAGCATACAGGAATGGAGTTGGGAAACCTACGTACTCACTCATCTGGGCTCCCACTGCTACCTCTTGTGTCACTTACCGTCTCCCTAAAATAGAGATAATGCTTTTCCCATGGCTACCAGACAGGAGCATAGGGAGGGTTACATGATCAGTATTTGTGAAGTACCTTGAGGACTCCAGTGCTAAGCACCTGGAAAAATAGCAGCACACACAGACAAAATGGTTCATTCAATGCTAATTACTTTTCCGGAGGGTTAGAAGTCCATGCATACTGATTGGTGTTCCAGGGTGGGAGCTTACGAGGTGGAAGATAAAATTCACAAGACCAAAAAGACCTTCTCTGTGGCCATGCAATTTTTTAAAATGGTAGTTGAAAGTACTTGCCGATAATCGACCACTAAAGTCTCTGCACGCCCTGCTGGGCAGCAGCTTTCTGAGATCATCTGCCACATATAAAGCAGACCTCTGAGTAACAGGCATTTCATTTCAAGCCCCTAGTGGGCAGTTTTTTCTAAAGACTGAGTGGCCTTGGCTTTGTAGAGGAGATTCGTCTTGATTCGTGTGATGTCTTATTTATATTATACAGTATATTAGAAATCATGGTTACAGCTTCTAAACCAGCTGTATCAGGATGTTTGATGTATTTGAGCTGCCAGATCACAGACCATCCATGATCCAGCTACAGTGCTTAGATACCCCAGGGATAAGCACCTGAGATAGACAGAGCTAGGATGGGGTTCTGAAGCAGGACTTCTCTCTTCTGTGCATCCCAGTGTAAAGAGCGAGTTGGGTCTCTGACATGATGGCTGTCCCCAAGAAGATGGGCTGTCAAAATTCAGATGAGAAGGAAAAAGAAGTGCTGGGGGGGTGGGTGGGGGAGGGAGAAATCTTTGGGATACAAACAAATGTAGGTCAGAGATACAGGGCCTGAAGAACAGGAGTCATCCGGAAACCGTTTGGAATCAATTTAAATACATACATATAGGCTTGATTCTCAGCTGCTCACAGTAGGCACAGTGCTCAGGAGAAGGCAGCAAAAATGGCTGTAATGCACCTTTCCACTCCCCTAAATCCTGGGGCCAGCCAGGAGATAAATAGCCCCCCAGAGCATGTTAGAGCCATCTAGGCAGCAGTTCTCAACCAGGGGTCCGGGACCCCTGTAGGGCTGTGAGCAGGTTTCAGGGGGTCTGCCAAGCAGGGCCAGCATTAGACATGCTGGGACCCAGGGTGGAAAGTTGAAGCCCCACTTGTGGGGCAGAAGCCCAGGGCCCCAAGCCCCACCACCAGGGGCTGAAGCCGAAGCCTGACCAAACTTAACTTTGCGGGGCCCTCTGTGGCATGGGGCCCCCGACAATTGCCCTGCTTCCTACCCCGTAACGCCGGCCCTGGCTTTTATATGCAGAAAAACAGGAGTTGTAACATGGGTGGGCTGTGGAGTTTTTCTAGCATGTTGGGGGGGCCTCACAAAGAAAAAGGTTGAGAACCCCTGATCTAGGGAACATTCTATTGAGCAGGGATGGCTGGCAGGGACTGCACTCCTGACCATCCCTTCTCCCCTCCCTAGCCATGCCCTTGTCTGTCCCCAGTGTGAAAGGAAGCAGGTGTCAGGCAACTATGTAGGCCTTATGCTGCTGAGGGAAATCAGGTCTTTCCCTTTAGGTCAGCTTTAAATCCTCACTGGAGTGGCACAAAGGGGACTTAATCTGGGCCAAGAATGTGGCTTATATTTTTGCTACTATGGCTTAGTGGGGAAACAACAATTACTTTAAGAGTGCAGTGTTATCAAAGGGAGACATGATTGCTGTTGTTTCTCAGAGAGTTACATACAGGCAAATAAACCCCCATGCTAAGAGTATCCACTCCACCAATTATTCCTGCACCAACCCCAATTTTCATGGGGTGGCGCCGTACACTTTTACAACAGATAATAAGCCACTTGAAACTTATTTGAGTCTGACATGACCCGGTACCATTTGCAGCAGGCTCATGACATCAGGAGGTGCTGGGACAATTTGTATAGTGGGGGCACTGAAAGTCATTGAGCCAAACTGTAAACCCTGTATATGACAGAAACCACTACAAGCTAGGGGGTGCACCTAGTTCCAGCACCCCTAGTTCCAGCACCTATGCCTGACATGACGATACAGAGATCACAACAAGCTTATTCTAGGCAGCAACATTAGAGCCACTGAGCCTCCAGATGCAACAATACACCAGGGAGGAACGGGAGCTGCATCTCCTATATCCCCAGCATTGAAGACACATCAGCGTTCCCAAAAAGTTGGACACTGCCACTCTGCTTTTATGGCTACCACATGGTTTAAGTACAGACAAAAATAATCTGCTTGAAAAGCTAAGCCTTGGTGTGAAGCTTGGGAGCCTTCTCACGTTGCCTGGGATCTGCATTGTGTTACATTGTTACCTTGACATGTGGGAGTTTTGCCAGGTGGGTGTTTTCGAGAGCTGCTGCTGATCTTGTCGACACTTTGTCACTAACCATTTTTGTGCATGTGAGGAATGAGCCAAACTGCTGCTAACATCATTAGTTTAGCAGGAAAGAGAAGGATTTCAGGGGGCCCACAGCAGAGCAGTCTCCTTTTCTTGCTGTGAGGTTTACATGAACCTGTAAATATCCCATTGGGATTATAAAGCTATTTCACAGTTAAGGAATGGGTGTTATTGCATGGAATATATTAAACAATTAGTTTAATAATCTTCTTGCTGAAGTCTGCTTAAACAGTGAGGAGAAAGTGCTGCCACATGCTGTGGTAATGGTCCCACTCTTATGTAGCTACTGTTGGCTTCCACTTTACATATTAGACTTTTGTCTCCTTGTTTTAATTTCCTTTAAGTTTTATTTACTCACCCTTTAATCCTGCTGTACAGTCAAACAAACATCATAAGGAAGAAACAGTATTTTCCCTTCCACCCACACTCCCTCAGCACAGTGCTTACCTACCGCAAGATCATCAGGGATAGCTGAGAACTAGTGGCTAACTGAGAGGCCCTGTGCCCTACCCTCTTACTGGAAAAGGCTTTTGACTCTATCTACCCAAGGAAAATGATCATCTGTTGCTAACAAGTATTACTGGAGAGTGATTTCCCCCAGTCCCTTCTCCACTGGGGTTGAAGATGATTTCCTAGTTTATACAGGACAACACCATTTGTAACATCATTAAAGAAAGGCTTCCTGGCTAGAAGCTCTCAGTCTGGACCAGAAGTGAGAAAGCCAATGCCACCCCCCAACCTCTCCCTTTCCTGCCCTGCTAAGGGACAGTTTGGCATTTCTAGAAGTTAGCAGGCATGCTAATGTTCACTGGGTGTCACACATTCCCCTCTGGGCCTGATCCACAGAGGACAAGAGTCTGTTACAGTCCCAGCTCTAGGGCTTAGTGCTTTACTTCAGACTGGAGAGGCTTCTGCTTGTTTCTCTGGAGGTTCCCAGTTATGATTAAGATAATGGTGGTCACAGAAGGAAACTGGGAAAGGGGGCTGAGAATTTTGCTGGGTGGAAACCTGTTTATTGGTCCTTTTAGGAGTGTCTTTTTGTGATGTGAATGCTTGTCCGCTAGGACAATTTGTGGGGGCTGGGCAGCTCTGGTAATCATGCCACATATTTAAATCTCTACATGTAGGTGTAAGTGCCTGAGTTTAGGTACCCACATTTGAAAATTTTGAGCTAACCTTCCAACTTGAGCATGTTAGAGATTTCCACCACTGCCAGCTTCAGCTAGAAGTCTCTCCCCTCACTTAAATCATCCTCCACTCCCACCAACCCCCTTCCAAAAAGGCAGAGTGGGGGAGCATTAATGGTCTTGAATTTAATTTGTCGGGGAGAGGTGACGGGGGAAATCTCCCATATTGTGCTCGCTCCCTTTTGAGACATGTTTCTTACAGTATTGTTAACAAACCCTGCGGTGCAGAAGCATACAGGTAGATCATGTGGCTGTTGAGGAGGGTAGAAGATGTGATATTCAGAGACTATACACTGAAATGAAAGACAATTCAGTTATCAGTGCCAATGGTATTGCCGCCCCTCCACCCTAGCAATATTGCTTTAGTATTAGATATGTACTACACATTCAGTGATATTAATTTTTGAGAGACACAAGGCTAAAGGGAAACCTATTATACTGATAACAGTTCTAGCACAATTGGCTGGTGCGCTCTTTAATCCCAATACAGAGAAAGACCAGTCCCTCTGGGTCTAGGTGTGTGTACCACTGCCCTCTACTGGACAGAATGAGAGGCTTCCAGAGGTGTACCTCCAGATTCCTCAAATTGGTTGAGGTAGGGGACCAGCTCCTGTATTTCCTGAGCCTCCTCCTCCACATTCCTTGTCTCACTGCTCCTTCAACTCTCAGCAGCTTTTAGTGGGCACTCTTTTGAGAATGGAGAGCTAGAACTCATGCTGTGTAGCATCTGAAAGTTTCTAATGCCTTTAATCCTAACTCTAGGAAATCGTGAGGAGAGGAGCTACTAAAATCATGTTGGAGTTGAAGTTCAGGAGAAAAACAAGACAGCAGTCAGAGGGACATGATCTTATAGTCTGGGTACTTAAGGAGGGCAGCCCTATAGAGGCAGGCTGCAGGATGACAGGTGTACCCAGCCTCAGTTTCCCTTTTTGTCTGTCCACAGAAAGAACACAGTCTCTCTGTGTTTGACACAAAGCCTGCTTCTGGGCATAATTTATTAATATACACAAGTGCAGTAATTCCCTTACAGTAAACCCACTCTCCAACTCCCACAGTAAGCAGATACAAACATGGCAGGTTTTTCATTCCTCGCTCCAGGAATGAAAACATGGCCTCCAAATCACCCAGCCAAGAGTCAATAGCAGTACTTTGTTCCCGGGCCCCACGCTCCAGGCCTCCCTCTGAGAGTGACCAATCTCACGACTTTTCTACCACTGCCTCCCTGCAATGAGCTCCCCCTAATGCTCCACTCCCCAGGCCTCCCTGCCTGAGTCTCCAACCCCTGCTCAGGGAACATCCCTAGGGGACCAAGCTCTTGCTCCCAGGCTCCTCCTGCAGCTCCTCACTCAGGTCTTCATCCAGAGGACTCCCCCTCCTGCAGTGTTGCATTACCCTGGCCTCCCTGCCTGTCGTTTCTGTGCCTGCATTGGGGATCCACCCTCCAGCAACAGCCCTCTTGCTTCTGGGCTCGGCTTCCCGTGGCCAAGCTGGATCTTCCTTTTTCCCAGGGAGCCACTGCCCAAGCCTGCTGCTTGTCAGGTTCCAGCTTTGGTCAGTTCCAAAGAGCAGCTCTTTTCCAGGTCTCATCAGAAATCCTCTCTCTTGGGTCTGTTGGAGCTTTCTCCCAACCACCTCTTGACAGCTCTCTGCTGCTCTTCTGTCACTCCTTCCCTGCTCCAGCAGCTCTCTCAGCTCTCACCTACCTCTTCCTGATTCTCTAGGTCTGCACTCAGACAGTTCTCTCCTACCTCGGACTCTGACTCTCCTGGTCTCCTCCATCAGAACCTAGGTGCACTCTCTTCAGCCTATCTGGGGGACAGTCAGGAGGAATCACAAGGGCAGTAGGCCCTGCTCCCTCTTAAAAGGGCCGATCACCCTGTGGCAGGGTGTTACCTTGCTTATTTGTCTCGGTACTTTGGTTTGTTGAATGTTAGCGACGTAAAACCGCTTGCAAGTTTGTTTCACAAAAGATGAAGTCGGTGGGCCAGATCCTCATGTGCTCTGCATCCAGCCTGAGTTCTGCTGCCAGTGTGTGGCGTGTCCAAGGAGAACCACTCCGGAGTAAGGGTGAGCCTGCTGAAGCACGACAGCCCCTGGGTAAAACAGACTGAAACCTATGGGGGAGCTCTCACCACCCTAGCCAAAGTTCCCTCCTTAAGCATGAATGGCCACGTTCAACAGCTCAGCTGATTGCCTGCCAGCGAGAGGCATGATGCAAGACAATGGGTGTAATACACTTAACACCCTCCCAAATGCCAGATGACGAAGGATTTAGCCTACAGTTCTTTCTAGTGCCAGTGCCACTTGGGGATTAAAGCCCCACAGCATGGCCATGGTTGGCCCGGGCCAGCTGACTCGGGCTCACAGGGCCTAAAAATTGCTGGAGCCTGAGCTCTGGGCCCCTCCACCCTGGCAGGATCTCTGAGCTCAGACTCCAGCCTGAGCTCAATCAGCCCTGGAGCCTGAGCCCCACGAGCCAGAGTCAGCTGACAGGCCAGCCGCAGGTTTTTTATCCCTGTGTTGACATATCCTTAGTGGCCCAGTGCTGCCCTCTAAATCTGAAAACTGGTCAGTGGGAGGCTGTGACAGAATAGCATGCCATACAGTATTTGGGATGTAGTTGGTCCACAGTGCATAAACAGAGAGTAAACACCCACTACCAACATTGGTACAAAAACTGCCGGCAGGAGCTGCCAGCTGGTTTGGCATGTATCTGCAGAGCCCTGCAAATCCACGGGTATCCACGTTATAGCCACGGACTGTTTTTGCAGATCAGATGCGGATACAAATTTTGTATCTGCTCAGGGCTCTATGCATCTGTAATGTGAGAAAGTCTGCAAGGATTTTGACGCCTCATTCAATACCTTCCAGCGGAACAATATGCAACAAACAAGGTACACACTGCTTGTAGTTTCTAAGTAGGTCTTATTTTCATAAGGGAACATATTTTCCTCTCTCAATCTAACATATCACAGTGTGAAACTGACATAAAACTGCAGGTCCTGATTCTCTTTTAGGACTACTGTGACAGCAAACCCTGTTGGCAGATAAGCATCAACTATCAACAACTGACAGACTCAATCAGAACTGATCTCCCCCAATATAATAATTATTTTCTTGTGGTAGTGCCTAGGGACCCCAATCACAGAGCCGGGCCCCATCATACTATGCATATAAACATATAAGACAGTCCCTGCCCCACAGCGCTTAGCATCTATGTACTGCCCAGCCCCCATTTTCTGGAGTGGTGGCTGGTTTTTTCTGTGACTTTTCTTAAAGGCATCTATCTAACAATAGGTTCAATCACAGTGTCGCTGGCTAGAGAGATCACATACTCAGTAGAAAGATGAAGCCTTTGTGCCCCCAGAGATAAACCCCCAGACATGCAACTGTTAAGCTTTTTAAGTGCTACCACAACGCTTGAAATAGAAAGATGGGTCAGGGAAAAGGAAAGGATAACTGAACAGAGAGAAACTTTACTTACCCAAACAGACTAGCTCCAAGATCAAGAGGGAGAGCAGAAAGTTGCTGGCAGGAAAGTGACACTTCATGGTTCCTGACAAAGAAGAGGAGAGGCAAATTAAATATTTCAAGTCTAGTCAATTTTGTGGGTGACATCTTTCCCCCAAAGCACACTTGTGCAGCTAAGGTGGGGGGCAAAATCCCTTCCCAACTTGGGTTACAGCAACGACATTGCAAACACAATTACGACGCACCTAGGCAGCAAGTCCAAAACGTATTGGCTGAAAGAGATAAACCAGGGTCATTCTATTAGGAGATGGGTAATCACTGAAAGCCTCAGCCTTCACCCCACGCAACAAGTATGGGGAGACAGAGAAATACTGTCAGTCCATGAAAAATACCATCTGACAGTTACTGCTGCCCATCCCGCAGTCATGACCAGCCTCACCCAAGAAACTGGTTAAAGCTGGCAGTGCATGGTGACGTTGTTTGGGCACAGGAAGCAGAAGGGTGCCTCTTGGTGGGCATTCAGATGATGGTGAACAGAGATATCTATAAGCCACAGTAAGTACTGATCAAGTCCATAATGCTAAATTACACAGCTTCATGGAAATTAGAGATACAAGAGACCTACATCCGATTATCTTGTCCATAACTCTGGCTATACAGGATTGGACCTTACAGTTTAATATTGCATTAAAAGCAACTGTACATGTCCCAAGAGATGGCACTTTTGCTGTTTCCTTTGGGAGATTTTCCCCCCTACAATCGGAGATCTCACTGTTAGGACAATCTTTCCTGATGCCCAGACAATTTTCGTTTGCTCATTTTAAATTTCATTACTCCTATTTATAGCCTTTTGGATTATTCTAAACCACTCCTCTCCCTCTTTGGTTTTAAATTCTTCACATACAGTCATCATGTCTCCCTTCAGTAACCCAAACTATATTTAGCTCTTTTAACCTTGCTACATTAGTAATTTCATAATAGTTATTGGAATCTGTCTAGTGTTTACTAGGTGACCCGAACAAAACCCCGTATCCCAGGGACAGGCTCACTATAGCCAAAGAGAGCGATTACCACCTTCTTGCTCCAGGTAGTCCAAACCCTGCATTCTTTACAAAATTCCACTATGATTGACAAGCCAATGCTTTCCAAATTCCTCCTTTCAGTTGACAATCTGCATCTGAATAGCATTAGGACAAAATACTTTACTACTCTTAACTGTCTTGATCCAATCAGGGTATGTCTAGAAGTATTAGAGGTAGTAGCTTTATGACTGTATGCCATATAACTGTGTTCTATGGCAGACCTCATTCCTCCCCCACCTCGCACACCGACGTGCAAACCAGGTGTGGGAATCGAAGGGTTAAAATTATTGGGTCAGAGTCATCCCTGATTTAATTCTATGAAGTCAATGAAGTTACACCAGAGATTAATTTGTCCCATTGTAGCTGGAAAACAGGGTCAAATGACTGCTCATGTCACAAATCAAAATGAGAGCAATGTTTTATTCTTAGTCTCCAGTGGATGTTTGCTCACATCATAAGAATCATTACACAGTTCAGCATGATCAGCAGTGTCTACTCAGCAGACAGCTCTCCAGACTGGCGCAGCATGGGGGCTGCATGTCTGGGCTGAGATGCACAGGACACGTTGTTAGGAAGGAGAGGATAGGGATAGCAGTGAAACGCTGGAGGTCAGGATTAAAGTTGCGTTGCAGTGTGGTATGGGAGCCCAGTACTGGTATAGCAGTGAGTTATCAAGTTGTACTGGCAGAACTGTGTGGGAGACCAGGACTGGAATCACTAAAAATTCACTAGGAATTTAGAAGTACAATGTAGAAAATAGCAGAGAACACATGAGCACATCCAAAGCTCTCAAACACCAGCACTGCTGTGAAATAGTTATGAGCTGGAAGAACATTGAATACATTAGCATGCAAATAAGCACTCTAGCACCCCACTTAGCTTCTAGAATTTCCCAGGCTAGTATTAACAGAGCACATGGCTTCTTACAATGAAACCACAGAATTAAAAATGCAAACAGAAATGGTTAGAATGGTCAGATGCTTATATTGTTTTCAGATGACTAAATAAAAGAGACGGGGGGGGAGGACTCAAAAACCTCCAAACCACAGAAAATTTGTATTTTAAAATGAGAAAAATAAAATCAAATTATATGATTGATAGTAAAATATATACTGTCCTGGAGACAAGTATACACTATGCAGGTATTATGCACACACAGAGAGTATGTGTGTATGTATATACATTTAAACAGAAAAAAACCAAAATGTATATGTAACAATCAAGTATTCTTATTTGTAACCATTCTCATCTCCATCCCACGTTACCACTCCTTCCTTTGTTATATTCTCTTGTTGCGTCTTGTCTAGTATCTTACATCCTGCAAACAATCTGATCAGGCAGACTCAAGCCGCCATGGAGTCCCACTGATTCAGCATGGGTAAGGATTCTCCTTTGAGGGGCTGGGGGCCTTAGACTAAGTGGTTGGGGATAGGCCCCATGTCTGACTGATCTATCTGTACACCACTGACCACATTGCTGGATGCTGTAAAATTAAGGCCAAGATCCTCAGCTGTTGTAAATCAGCATTCCCCACAGTCTTCAACAGAGCTACACTGGCTTACGCTAACGGAGGATACGGTCCAATAATTGGAGCTTGACATAAAAGCATGTATATTGATACTAAAATGTGCTAAACTTCATTTCATGTAACACCTGTTGTACTCAAGGGGTAGATTAATAAAGCAGTGGATCCTGGATGAAGTGCTTTGATATGGGGAACTCCCACTTGGACTGCAACCACCACAAACAGGTAGACAGGACCTTACTTTAATGAGTTATCAGTAAAATGGCACCTCTTATCATATAGAGGCTCGCTCTCTCTTCCCCCTCGCTCCAAACTGCATATTCGCATTTGGTTTGCGTCACCTCACCTCATGAGGACAGCTCAGTGTATGTGCAAATGAATCTATATTATCATCATCAAGTTACTTGCTGGAGGGGATGGGTGGGGGGGTGTCACCATCTTACCAAAATTGAGATAACTTGTGCCTCAAGCTGTGAGGGCCCTGAAAGTCTCTGTCCCACTCGAATTCTGGGAAGATTTCCTACACAACAAGACATTGAAGTCAATCCTGCGTGGTACAATAACTCACTTAAGCACACGCTTAACTTTTATGCATATGAGCAGCCCTTGGGAAGTGAGGCATGTGCTTATGTGCTCCTTTCTCAATTGCCACCAAAGTGCTCAGCGTCTTGCAGGATCAAACCCACTGAGCAACTTCCACTGCTATTACTCATATTTAGCCCATCACAGGACAAAGAACTTCCTCTTCTCATCATGCATTCCCTTGCTCTTCCATTCCTAAAGGCCATGCAAGGTGCAAATTCCCCCACTCTCACTAATCCTGTACACCCGAATCCTTTCCCTCAGTATTGCTGCTTTTTCAAACCTGCTGCTGTGACCAAGGAGGAAGTGAACTCACGTGGAATCCAGCAAGGCTTCTAACTCAGCTAGTAGCTTGCACTGGGGGGGTCGGGGGGGGAGGGCAGAGAGTGATCACAATGCAATAAGAGGGACTTCTGTTGTGGTCCTGCTAAAGGTCAGCCAGGAACAGCTCCACTGTCAGCACCTTCAACCCAGATTGTAACCAGACAGAGTTATGAACATACTAGGGGCTCTCTCTCGATTGTGGAGCAACCTTTATACTCATCTCCCTCATCTGTGATGAAAGTTTCCAGGCTAATATTCACACACCCTCAGCCAAAGAGCATCCTCCCTTCTCCTTCTCTAAAGGAACATCACAACATAGACCAAAGGAGACTAGAAATAACGCAAGGAAAATGAGCAAGAGTAGGTTTGGGCACCAACATTAATTTAAAAATGGAAAGGTATGTAAGCGTTTATTTATTGATTGATTTTCCCATTTTTCATTCACCTGTCCAGCTGGGACTGGAAGCTGAGAAACCATTAGGAGGCTATTCTTTGGAGATTTCCAGCCCACCAGAACAGAACTAAAAAAGTCCAGTTAGTTTGCTAAAGGATCCACGCTAATCTGAAAAGCCAAAACTTGTGAGGCCCCCTCATCACAATTAGAAATGGAAGTGCTCCCCTATCAGACAAATGTGTGGAATAGCTCCCCTCCAAGGGTAGTGATGGATACACCATTATCTGATTCATAAAACTAGAGCACACACGGATATTCTATAGGCAGCAACACTTCAGGAAAAAACTGGGATCAATTCTGCCTTTTTTATTTTCTAAAATGTAACCTTTGGAAATCATGAACCTCGGTGGAGGTCTCAGATGTGAGCTGAGAGTTCTCAGCCTTTAACTGAAAGAGCAGGAATATTGAATCTTAAATAAGCTAGTGTTTTTCCCAAATGTTTCAATCATCTGAGTTATAGATATTAACAAAAGTCTGAAATGTTCGAATATAAATAAATTCCTTCTCTCAATTCATCAGGTTTTACTTACATGGTATTTCTTACCAGTTCAGTCCCCATGGAGTCAACCAGGAAAAACAGGCTAGACAAGACCTACAACAAACCACCCCACACACACCAGTCTTAAGCTGTGTGGCAGGTCCTGCTCGCTTCTGCCTCTGCTCAAGTCCACACACACAGCTAAGAGACCTTTTTGCTGGTAAACACCCCATGCAGTTTGTTTACCGTGTGGATTCCCATAACCCTGGTACACTATAGAGCTTTACACCTACAGCCCCTGGGAGCCCTCAGCTCCTGAGACAAGCAGGGGAAAGCAATCTGCTTCTTCCCATTCCACTTCCTTCCTGTACCTTTTGTGCCATCTGCCTTAGTTCTCCTCACCCATCAGTTAGGTACAGCTCTTCTTAAGTGAGATCTGCTCTGCAGTAATTAATTAGACCTGCAGTGACCAGAGTGCTGGCTCAGCTGCTATTGCCCTGCACTCTGTCACAAGCCCCTCTTAGTGCCTTCTACTCCCTCCCTCCCCCCCCAACCTACCAGGCTGTACATTACCGGGCTGAGGAAAATCCAAAAAGCCACAAACCCATTTTCTTCCATTGCAGGTCCCCTTTAAAGCATTGCCATTGTGGTGTGACACATCATAACCAAAGTATGAGTGTCCCTTTCCAGCATGCAGTCAAGTAACCCTAATTCCAGAGCGGCGCACGTTTTGCTGGCACCAGAGAGGATGCTGCTGCGGCCCAAATGGAGACGTCAACAAAACATCCCATCCTGCTGCCGTCTGCTGCATGAGACTCGCAAGAGGAGGAAACTGTGTTTGTGGTTTTGAACTGTGGCCACCACAAGCCAGAGAGGGTGAAATGTTATTTTCCAGCTTCTCAGAGTGTGTTTCTAAAACAACTGGCAGTGGAAAAACCATTCAAATTATTTAGAAATAAAGACAGTTGACAGCCTCCCTTTTAAATTGAATGATAATCTGAATGTTGTATATTCTAAGTCACTTTTTCATTACATAAGTAATTGCTTGAAATGCCATTTTGATTGTCTTCATTAATATTGCATTTCTCCACACTGGTTTCCAGAGATGGTTTTGTTTTGATATTGTGGATTTAGGAATTTCAAGGGAGAACTTTAAAATTCTGCGTTGGAGAGAATATTTAATTGTGCCTTGTCCCTGAAAGAGATTCTTTGCTAAAACAATTCACTGTAGAAATATAGTTTCTTGTATATATAAATCTAATAAGGGCTCTGGATGGGTCACCCGAGGGAACTGAAACTGGGACCTCTGGATCTAAAAGCATGAGGCACTACCAGGGCCGGCTCCAGCTTTTTTGCCGCCCCAAGCGGCGAAGCGGGAAAAAAAATAAAAATAAAATAAAAGATAAAGCCCTGATCTGCAGCAGTTCGGCGGCAGCCTAGCCGCGCTGCTTCATTCTTCGGCGGCAAGTCCTTCGCTCCAAGAGGGACTGAGGGACCCGCCGCCGAATTGCCGCCGAAGACCCGGACATGCCGCCCCTTTCCATTGGCCGCCACAAGCACCTGCTTCCTTTGCTGGTGCCCGGAGCCAGCCCTGGGCGCTACTGTTTAAGTTAAATGACAAGCTCCATTAGCTTAGGGGCAGTAGCAAACTCAAGCTGCTAAGCAATCCAGCCACTAGAGGGTGACACAGACACACCTGCTCAGCATGTTAATTGAAACTTCTGCTCAGACTTTGGTGCTTTGACCATCCACCTATGGTACTTTGACCATCCAACTATGGTGTGTTTTGAAGATGTACAACTCACTCCCCAGTGACACCCATTTCGCTACATGTGTTCATCTGTGCTCCCACAGAGACTTTTAGTGAGACAATATTGGCCCCTTACTCATAGCCTTTTTCCTTTCAGTCGTTCCTAGGTCTACAGTGGTGACTCGGTGCTGCATATTCTGATAGAGAAATGTGAGTGTTTTATTGTGACATATGCAGCACCCGGATTACCTTAGCTAGAAGTGGGGGTAGCACTTTAGATAACAGGCCCCAAGCCTGCAATCAGATCTGTGTTCACAGAGTGCAGAGCCTCATTGACTTTCTGCCCACATGGGCCAGATTGCAGGATTGGGGCTGCAATTAGTAGAGGTACATCTCCTGGGTTTATGGTCTTGGCTCAGTGCCTACCTAGAAATCACTATAGGTCATCTCTGCCTTTGGTTCAGAAGCCTGTCGTTATGGGACAGAGAGTGCAATGATAAAAATGCTCTTTCAAGGGACTTAGTCTTCACTTTGTTATGTTGAGTTGCAGTCACCCCAGGAGGCCCATGCTCCAGTTCCCCATCCCATGCCCTCTCTGTAAATTAATCAAGGTGAAATTGGCAACAAGTTGTGGAGAAGCTGCCAGCGTTTCATCTAGAAGAATTATGGACTTGATGCACCCGCTCACGCCTGTCTGGATTTGCTGTTCTGTGTATTGTTATCAGGCTGGGAAGTGGCAGTTGATAGGGCTGTGCACCTGTATTGGTTATTTAAAATGCACTGTTGGGACACTTCTGTGCGAGAGGAGTTGTTATACATACAAAGTACCCTTAATTGCCTTAGTCAGAACAGCAGCAGCTTCTGCATTGCCTGTGCCCTATTGGCAGCCATGCAGAAACATTTGGGCTGCTGCTGGCATTTTTATAATCCCAAACCTACAATCGCCTCTTCCCTTTCCCCCACCTGGTCTTCTCTTTCCCGAACACCACCACAATATTTGTGTCTTTAATTTACAGTGTCAGTCTTTCTGTTTGCTGCATGCTGTTCCAAGAGCATAAAGAAGAAATGAAAGTATAAATCAAAAGTGTCTCCCAATCGGCTTTTGTGTGAGGAACTGCTCAGTACACAGCCCCTCTCAGCCCCCTTCCCCAAACCGCCTCTCTAGACGCACATCAAGCAATTCATGAGCCTCCGCCCCACGCCCTTTCCTTCTCCCCCCATTCACAGAATAATTGCAGCTGGAAAACGACAGCTGGGGCTACCCACTAATGGTATTTGCTTCCTTTAGAAAAGACAAGACAAAAAAGATCACTGGCAACCCAATAGGGATCTGCGTGTGTGTGTGTGCGCATGTGGCATTCATCCACCTGTCAAGGCGGCTTCTTCTGCGGTGGCATTCTGACTGCCACCATTGCAGTGATTTTCCCCATCACACCTGGCTCTCTCTCTTCCTTCTGCTCCCAATTATTCAGGAACAAAGGAAGTGGAAAACACATCCCTCTTTCTAACCCATGGAGATTTCAACATGACGATGGTCTTTAAAATGTAGACAGAAAGACCCCTAAATGGGGAAACACATTGGCAATGACAACAACAAAATAGCCACAATGGAATCATAGTATGAAGCAGGGATGTTAAAAAAAAAAACACCACCACCCCACACACATACAGAAACATCAGTAGGCTATGAGAGGAGAACTTCCTTTGTAAAACCCTGTTATTAAATAGCCACATACAGAACCACTCATGGACAGACAGACAAAAGACAACTTTAAATTGGGCTTCTCAACACATTCTAACCCATATTTAAACATTTAGGGCCAAAATCTGATCTTCGATATGCATGATGACAAGCCCCTCACTCTGGTCCCCAACTTTGGATCTGCCTTGCTACTCAAGCTTCTCTAGAACGGGTTTGAGCCAAAACAATTAACCTAAACATCTTCAAATTTGGTAGAAGTTTGGATTCAAATCAGATTTCAGTTCTGAACTTCAAGCACCTCTTTCAGACATAAATGAAGGATGTCCCTTGACCTCTAGCAATTCTATGGACATTTGTCTTAGTTAATGTTTGTCCAGAGCTTTGATGATCACTGGGAAATCACCAAGTGCATTAAGACAACTATTTAAGATACTGCCACAATTAACTACTTAATCGGCGCAGAATTAAATTTGGATCCCAAGTGATCCCATGGCACCTCAGGCCATGTCTACACTACAGACTTATGCCAGCATAGCTTTGTTGGCTAGCACACAAAGACACCCAGGCCCAGCTGAATTGCTATGTTAGCAAAACCCCAGCATAGGCACTCCTATGCCAACAGAAGAGTGCTTCTGTCAGCATAGCTAAACATTGCCTAGGGAAGTGGTGTAGCTATGCTGGCACAACTCCTCTTTCTGTTGGCACAGGCTGCATCAAAGGCCTAGTCTACACCTAAAACTTAGGTGACCTCACTACATTGCTGAAGGCTGTGAACAATTTCATGCTGTGTACACAACTTAGTTAGGTCAACCTAACCCCCACTATAAATGCACCGAGGTTGACATAAGAATTCTTCTATCGACCTAGCTACCAGGCCTCAGAGGAGTGGATTACCTACATTGACAGAGAGAACCCTTCCATCGATGTAGGATGCTACAGTGACACAGCTGTGGCTCCATAGCTCTGCTGCTGCAGCCGCTGCAATGTAGATATACCCTATGCCAGCATAGTTATGCAGTGTAGACATGGCCTCATAATGAATTTCTATTCAGAGATTTGTGCATAGTAAAGCCAAGCAACCATGACCAAGTCCAGCTGGAAATTGTTTTTTAAAACGGTTAGTCTTTGAATTAACCTCATGTTGAATCCTGGTGAGAACATGTGGGACAGAACCTGTCAGCTTTGACAGAACCAAGAAGTGGTGCTACTGAAAGACACCAGTTTCCCCATGTGACCTCTAACTAATAATAATAATATATGGAGATATCCTATCTTCTAGAACTGGAAGGGACCCCGAAAGGTCAACGAGTCCAGCCCCCTGCCTTCACTAGCAGGATCGGGTACTGATTTTGCCCCAGATCCCTAAGTAGCCAAGGATTGAATTCACGACCCTGGGTTTAGCAGGCCAACGCTCAAACCACTGAGCTATCCCTCCCCCTTGTGAATGCAAGCGGTGTTCCAAAAGCACCAGCAAATTTCAGCCTGCGAACATTCGCTAGTATCTACAGACTGCAAACACATTTGGATCCAACTTGACAAGAAACTTGTGCAAAGTTTGTACAAACCACCGATGCTGCATAAATGTGGGTCCAGCTCCAACCAAGGCCAATTCTATGAACGGAATGTTTTTCCCACCTCTACTATGTGCCTGCCACAGCTCCCTGGTCAAATCCCTGCCCCATTATACTACTGCATCAGAGCCCCAGTTCTTACTAACGCACACAGTTCCCTCCCCCCTTCCTCCAATAACTTGTGGAGCTTTTGCAACACAAATGGTTCACTTTTTGTCACAATTTGCTAGTAGCTCCTCCTGCTCAGGAATCTACCACTAGTTTCTAGCTAGGTGTTTAAAATAAATACATTTTTCAGAAAAGTAAACTAAAGTTTAAAAAAAATTACATTGGCATGAGCAATACACAAGTCATAATTCCTGAAAATAACAAATTGCAGAGCAGGGTAATCAGAAGTAAATTGATATTGATAAATAAGCTTTTCTTCCTCGCAGTAGGTGGTTTATTTTAATCTAATGAGTTTTAGATTTTCTGAGCTTTCAGATTCCATGATGAAGAGCCATCTGCACTGGAATTACAGAGCGCTTTGAAATATTGTAATTTTATGGCTCATTTTGTCAGGACTCTTGAAAATGAGATTTGTTCCCAGTGAAGAATTTTGCCCTCTTTCTCCACCCCCCACCTCCAACCCCATGGTGGGGAAAAAAGAAAAAAAAAAACCTTCCCTTGTTAAATAAATACGGGCCAACATATCTGTAGACATTTGATGGGGGTGTAAGGCACAGGGATGTGAGAGAAGGGAGCATGAATATGGCCAGTGTGTTTTGGGAGGCAAGAATAAAACAATTTTTTTGTGAATGCCACGGCGGATGTGTGTGTGTGTGGGGGGGGGGGGGCGGGATGCTTAATATATAGAGTCTAGTCTCCCATCTATGTACCCTTCACCACCACATCTCTCTCTCTTGGATAGCAAGACAAGGCAAGCAATTTCACAGAAGAATTGGGATCCGCTGGTTACCCCATGGGCTGAATGATCAAGATACACCCGCTTCTAAAATTATCACAACATGGCTGAGGGCTAGGGAAGCAAGGAGGGAAAGGATAGCTGGTCCAGGGGGTGATACTGCAACAAGTCCCCTCCTGAATTGTACCTTGCAAAATGGAGCCGCAGCAATCTACCCTTAAATCTTACAACAAAGCACATCCCCCAAGATCTATGTCCCAAACAGAGTCAGAGCAAGTGGCTATGACAGACAGTCCCATGCATCATAGGAGAAAAAGCACATTTGAAAACCTTCTATGAAATCAACTCCCTCACCTTCCCTCCTGACTAGGGTGACCAGATGTCCCATTTTTAAAGGGACAGTCCCATATTAAAGCCCTCCTGCAGGTGTTCCGACTTTTTCTTAATAACAGGTAAATTTTCCCGCATTTTCTGTCCGTCTCTGCCCTCCCCCATCAGTACAGGTGGGTTCTGCTGCTGGCCAGATCCCTGCTCACCAGCGGAGAGTGGGTCCAGTGGCCGATGATGTGGGAGGGTGTGCAAGGCTGGTGGCAGGGCAGGGCCAGCTACTCCCCCTTCTGGTCCATCAGCACAGCCTCCACTGTGTGCTGGCTCTCGGCCAGCAGGTCTCGGCCAGCAGGTCCCTGCCCCCGTCCTGTTTCCGGCCGCCACTGGCTGCCCGCTGCAAGCTGCACTGGCTGGTGAGTGCAGGCAGGTGCCAGCGGGTTGTGTGTCACCTCTGCTGCCCACCCATCGACCCTTTATGTGCTTCCCCTCTCACTGTCCTCTCCCTGCTTTGCCCCTTCACCCCCGCCCCGCCCCACTGCTCCTCCACATCCCTCCTGCACGTCCTGCACCCAGCACTGAGCGGAGAACCAGCCCCTGGTCAGAGCACTCTGCTCACCAACAGCCTGGCCGGCAGGTTCCTTCCTTCCCCGACTGCCTCTGGCTGAGCCAGTGCCCCGGGAAAGCCCAAGACCCTCCAGCGCGGGGCACTGGCCAGGAGGAGCCAAGAGCTGTGCGGGGCTTTGGTGCACTCAGGGCTGGCACGGGGAAGCCTCTCCGCCCCTCAGCTAAGCTCTGGAATGCGGGGGAGGAGGGAGCAATTTCCAGCCTGTTCATGCCCCCACCCTGCAGGCTCCACAGCAGCCCCCTCAACAGGGGCATAGCACCCTCTTCACCCACCCCTACCCCGGTTCCTGCCCCCAGGGAGCACGGGCTGCTCCGTCCTCTAGGCACCCTCCTCTGCTGACCCACCTGTCTGGCCGGGTTTGCTGAAGCCCCTACAGTCAGGTTCCCTAGGCCCTGGTACACAATGCATCCTTACTGTTTAGGGCTTAACCCCTTTCTGCCCACACTGTAGCCGAGTGACAAGAGGCGGATGGGTTATGTTGGTGGCCAGCAACAGGGCCGGCTTTAGCAAGAGCGGGGCCTGATTCCTGGAACCGGCAAGCCCCGCCTCCAGGAATCAGGCTGTGCTCCGGCCGGAGCTCTGGCCGGGGTCGCGGGGCTTGGGGCCGGAGCCGCGGCCGGCGCGCTTGGCTGGAACCGGGGCCAGCGCCCCGGGGCCCGAGCTGGGCCAGAGCCGCTGGGGCCGGGGCCGGCGCGCTCGGCCGGAAGCGGGGCCGGCGCCGCTTGGCCGGGCCGGGGCCGGAGGGAGCCGCTTGGCCAGGGCCGGACTGGGCCGCGCCGCGCCTCCCCAGAGCCCTCCTCCTCGCGTCCCCCTCCGCCCCAGCTTACCTGCTGCTGCCCGCCTGCCCCTGCTTGTTTTCAGACTTCCCGCGAACATCTGATTCGCAGGAAGCAGGGGAGGGGGAGGAGCAGGGGGCGGAGCATTCAGGGAAGGGGAGGAGGGGAAAATGAGCTGGGGGAGGGGTGGACAGCTGCGGGGCCAATCGGCTGAATCGGCCTAAAGCCGGCCCTGGCCAGCAGCAGCCTGAAGGTGTTAGCTGCCTTTCCACACGGTGCAGGCAGGAAAGGACAAGCTGCTTCGAGCCACAGGAGAAGGTTGGGGGGGGGGGAGGGGGGAGAAAGGAGTTCTGCAAAGACACAGGCCAGGTCATCCCTCCTACCCCCGCTGCTGCAGCTCGAAGCAGCTCCCTTCCCATCCACACAGTGCTTAAAGGCTGCTGCTGGCCACATTCTGGTGTGAACCCTGGCAGAAATCTGGGGAGCGGGCATGTGACCTGGCGTGCCACCCGCCCCGCCCCCAGTGGGTTGACTTGGGAAGGTGTGGTGGCGAGTACCAGGAGAGGCGGGTTTGTCCCAGGGGTCCAGCCAGGCATGGAGGGTAGAGAGGGCTGGGTAGGGAGGGTCTGGTCAGTTGGTCACCCCCCCGTGTGAGAGAGAGAGGGTGTGTGTGTGTGTGTGTGTGTGTGTGTGTGTGTGTGTGTGTGTGTGTGTGTGTGTGTGTGTGACCCCTCCCCATGTGATCCCTAAAGCCTTAAAGATAAGAAGGTAAATAAAAAGAATCCAACTACGCAGTATTTCTTTTTAACAGGGGCTCAGTCAATTTAACATAGGCGCCGACTCCGTGGGTGCTCCGGGGCTGGAGCACCCATGGGGGAAAATTAGTGGTTGCACCCACCAGCAGCCAAGCTCCCCCCTCCTAACCTCCTTCTCTGCTGCCACCAGCGCGTCATGTCCCTGCTCCACCCCCTCCCTCCCAGTGCTTCCTGCCACCTAACAGCTGTTTGGCAGTGCTTAGGACTTTCTGGGAGGTAGGGAGAGGAACAGGGATGCAGCATGCTCAGGGAAGGAGGCGGGGTAGGGGCAGGGCCTTGGGGGAAGGGACTTTAGGGAAGGGGTGGAATGGGGGCGGGGCGGGGCGAGGGCAGGGCAGGAGCAGGTCGAGCACCCACCAGGCAGAGGGCAAGTCAGCACCTATGCAACTTGATGTTAATTTGAACGTTTGTACTGCTTAGTTCTGACTGATTGCCATTGAACTCACTCGAATACAAATAATTTTACCAGGTGTCCCATATTTTCAGCATAGGGAAATATGGTCACCCTACTCCTGACCAGTGCACTAAAGTGGGCAGGGGGGAAACATACATTTGCACCTTTCCCCTGCCCATCTTGGCAGAAAAGAAAGGGGAAAAGAGGGTGTCCTCGGAATAATCTGCAGTGTATGACCTCCTCCTTCTATGATGGGCATGCAATTGGCTGCAACACTGTACTAACACTGAGAAGCACAGTGTCTGTTCAGAAAGCCATTTTTCCTGTAACGCTGAGTTGCCAAATGTAAGATACATCTCCTTCTCCCCTCCCTCCCCCCCAACTCTGCACTATTTACAACGGGAGACTGAGGGAGGTAAGAAAGATCCACCTCCTTGCTGTGCTAGGTGGCTGCTAATAGGAATATTGGGTATTATTACTGCTATTTATTATTTGTACCGTGGTAGTGCCTAGAGACCCCACTCAGGGGTCTGAGCCGCACTGTGTCAGGCACTGTACGTACACACACAGAATGAAAAAAGAGCAACCCTGCCCCAGTATGTGGTGTATTGTAAGCTATCACTTCAAGAGAGGGAGAGGGACGGTCCTGGTCCTGCTTGCAGGCTATAGGGCCCTTGCACAGTCAGTCTGTAAAGAGCCATTCTCATGCAAGGTGGGGTGAGTTGTGCCTCACTGCCTAGGAAGCAGCCAGTTTTCCCTCTCTGCGCTTTCAGGTTCTTGTGCAATTTTGAATTCTAAGAAATAAGTGTGTCATGTTGCAACTTTCCAGCAAGAGTATTCCTGTTTTTCATCTCTGTCTTTGTGTGTATGCTGTGAATACAACACAATACACAGAGGGAAACGAGATCAATTCCTTGGGTAAAATCCAAAGTTGCCAGCACAGTGTCTCTGCAGTTGATCTGCGAATTACCATCTAATTCTACTGTCATTAGCAATCAGCCTCCACTTGGGAGGCCTCCCTCTCTCTGGAAGGCAAACATTTCCTTCAAGCGACACAGAAGATGAACACACGCATGAAGTCAGTGTGTGCGGTTTGCGTCGGTTTGTGTTTTGAACGGCGGGCGGACTCTACTCAGCAGAGGGGGCTGTATTTAAAACACACAAACGGGCACTGTGCTGCTGCCATAGAGGGGCAAACAGCTTCAGGAAAGGCTAGGCACTTGAGGCCTGATACAAAGGCCGCTGAACTCAATGGGAGACTCTCCAGGCTCTTAGAGCTTAAACCTGCTCTGCTTAAAGTCAATGGGAGTTTCGTTATTTACCTCACAGAGAGCAGGATCCAACCCGACCTGAACAGCAGTTTGTCAGGAGGTAGATTCCCCCTCCTGCTCTGAACTGGATACTTACACACACTACATGTAGTCCAAACTCACCCTTTCCTGGGCTTTGGCTTCACTACAGTGTCACATACTTGGTTGCGTATGTACACCAAGCTCTTTGCACACACCAGCGGCTTCTTGCATCCCTCCATTCCCTCCCCCTGCCCCCATAAGCTCCCTGTGGGTCACCCTCCCATCCCTCTCTATTTCAGGGACTTTCTGCAGCCCCTTCCCCCCATCTGTGCCCTCCCATTCACTCCTCTGCCACATCAGAGGCTCTGTCTGTGCCATGTCCCTCCCCCATCCATACCAATAGCTCCCCGCCACCCATGCCTGGGCTCTGTGTGCACCCACAATTCCCCACAGTGCTCAAAGTGTTTTACAAAAGTGGCTAGCATCATCCCCTTTCACAGCTGGGAAAATGGAGGCACAACTGTGACTCCGATTTCAAGTCCCAGTCCAGTGACCTATCCACTAGGTCACACAAACTTCAGCCTAAGTTTCCTCCCTATATTTAGCTGTTCATAGCATTTTCCCTGCAGGAGTTCTGTGTTCCAGACCCTACATCCTTTCCTCTTATACCCTGGTGGGACCTAACAAGATCCACCTGCTCATATGACTCATCCGTAATTACACTGCACTTTCATGCTGGTTTCAAGCAGCTATCATCAGAATGACTCAAAGAGGAGCCCTGAATGCTCATATATTGGCCTAGAATCTATCACCCTCTGGCAGTGTATTTGTACGTACACATATCCCGCATGGAAGCTTTCCAGGATGGGAAATTCTGGCTACTCCACATATGAACAAGAGTCATACAATAATTTATTTTGCAACTTTCGAAGACATCCACAGAGGGGACTTGACTCAGAGGCAGCAGCTTCATTTTTTATGTACTGAATAAGACTGTCGTCTTAGTTTCAAATGCACACGAGTCAGATCGCTAATCACTCAGGATTGTAGTCTGTGCGTTACTGGCATGAGGTGCAGCACTGGAAGAGCAGCGGGGAGTTGCAGGCCAGGATTGCTGTGCATTGACAGCACTGTGTGGGGTGAATTTGATCTGCACTTGCCTAGAGCAGTGTTCCTCAACCTTTTTGATATCAGGGGCCAGCTTACTGCCTTCCTAAACTGTGTCAGGGAGATCTCAGAGACTGGTACCAGTCATTGAGAAACACTAGCCTAGAATACATCTTTCTGTTGTTTCAGTCCATCAAACACTTAACATTTTCCCTCTCCCAGCAAAAAGAAAAGCCGCCTCTATTTTCCTTAAGTTGTGCTTTCCCCTGTAAAGAATTCTGGATGCAAATGCTAAACATGGCAAATTCAGTAAAAAAAGCTACCGATTTAAAAACTGGAAATTCACAAATACCAGAAATCAAGCTATATTTTAAAGCCCTTCCAAATTTCTGTTTCTCCCTACCCCCAAATACCCAGACTCCATCTAAACTCCATTTCAGTATCCGTATATGAACCAGACACATGCAGATGATGCAGTTGGATGAACTCCAAGGATTTCATCATTCTTTTCCATCTCTAACTACTGCAATTCCAGTTTGGGTGTTTGCATTTGGTGTTTGCAATAAACAACCTATGTGGCGTATTGTCCATTCCTACAGCTGTGGAGCAGGGGGCTGAAAGGGCAAATCTCAAAAAACCCCAAAGGGTGCTCCAGAAGCACAGGTCGCTCTAGGCAGTCTCAGCTGCAAAAGCTTTCAACCCATTTTTCTCTTCATCCAAATCAAGAGAGAGAGAGTGTCCTTGCTGATTTTGCACAAAGCTCACTTAACTCTCAGGGAGAGGCACTTTTCTGCTACAGACCTTTCCAAGGCCCACTAGCTGTTCAAGCTAATGAAACTGACACTTTGCCTGATATAGTAACACTGTGGGCACGCTGTGGCTAATCACTTGCTCGTTGAAACCTTTTAAAAATTGGGGGTAGTAAGAGGAAGGGAAGAAGGGGCTACTTAGAACAGTCAGACCAAACCTGCCGCCTCGTTCGCTCAAAGAAGGATAGATACAAAATGAAAAACAAAATACCTACCATGAAACAAACTATTTTGCAACTTATTAGATGTTCAGTAGTTAAACAGCCACAACACACACACTTATGCAAACATTCCTGATCAGTTGCTGAGGTCCCACTAAGCTGTCCAGTCATTTTTTCCCCATGTTTCCTTCCTCATCATTACAATCTACCAAGATTTATGTATAAAATAGTCTTTTTCCTTCCTCTTCAGCCTCATTTCTTCCTCGAGTCTTTCATTTATGACACTTTGGTGAGATCACAATTCACTTCTCAGAAGTGGTGGTGATGTCAAACCCTCAGACTTGGCTGAGGAATGGGGCAAATCAATGTGGATTAAAGACAGGACACCTGAAACTTCAGCCTTTGTTGAGATTTGAAGGCCATCGGTTAGCTTTTCACTACATTCCTGGCTCTGTAGTTCCAATCAAAAGAAAAGCTGTTCTTGTTTCTGCCCAATCCTTCAGGCTTAAGAGGAGATTTTGATAGTTTGCATGAACGTCAGAGCCTTTGGGTGCTTGCCCAAGATGAGTCTCAGACACTGCGTTATTTTCATTGCAGCCTTGTCTGATCAGCTTTATTGAAATGTCCATGCTGCATGGACATCCAACTAAGCAATGCAAAGCCTACCCAAGTCCTAACCCCATATACAATGGGTCCAGTATGAAACTTGGGATAATTTGTGTTTTTTTAAAAAGAGGGACAGCCTTCTTCACTTGTTCCAGACCCCTGGTCAGGAATTGGGAGAGGATCTGCACAAGATCATGTTACACCACCAGCCTCTTGGTAATCACTAAGGAAGGGGTGGGGAGGGGAGGGGAGGGGAGGGAAGAACAGAGAGAAAAAGGAACACTAAAGCTACGTCTACACTACCAGCCTGAATCGGCGGGTAGAAATCGATCTCTCGGGGATCGAATTATCGTGTCTCGTCGAGACGCGACATTCGATCCCCGAATCGGCGCTTGTACTCCACCAGGGCAGGTAGGAATAAGTGCCGTCGACAGGGGAGCCGCGGAGGTCGATTTGCCGCCATCCTCACAGCGGGGTAAGTCGGCTCCGATACATCGAATTCAGCTATGCTATTCACGTAGCTGAATTTGCGTATCTTAAATCGACCCCCCCACCTGTAGTGAGGACGTAGCCTAAGAGAGAAGTGGTGGTGTGGGGAGAGGAGAGAATTATCACTTCCTCAATCCTTTGCTTTAGCTGAGTCCCATCTCTTGTGTGCCCATTGTATCTGGACAGTAGGTCCTTAGAGCAGGAATCTTGACCCTGTGTGACGTTATGAGTGTGATATAATATTTCATTGGAAGGTGACAGGGCCAAAAAGAGTTAATTAACTCAGACTGACCTGACCCATGGGTGAACCTAGACTGGTTAGGAAGATATGTAAATGAATAGAGCTTTGAAATGCAAGTCTGCATTGTTAGAGGTAAAAGGGTAGATGTTTGCTCAGGGCTTGTGATGTAAGCAAACAAGTCTTGTCTATTGCTATAGTTTTAAATTCAAAGATCAAAAAGGAATATTAACATTTATGATGATACTTGAGTGAAATAGTATTATTGTCTCTATGTCTCTTTGAAGGTTGTGGTAACCTGTATCTGAACTGTTTAATGGATAAATTATCCTGTGCTTATTGCCAGGATGTTTGGAAGAAGGAGAGTTAAGCCTATTGTTTTCTCAGGCCGAAAGGCTGCTGGAAATGTACAAGAACCCTGGGACATGATCCTACTTCATCTCAGATTTGCTTTGGGTTTCAAGAGGGGGAAACCTTAAGCCACAAGGATTGAGATCCCCAGTCACTGACTGGAGCCACCCTGAATATGGACATTGGACTATAACCTATGGACTATTTCTAAAAGGACTTTTGTCAACTACAAGCTCACCTCTGCTATGTATCTGAACCTCGAGAATTGAATTCAAGTCTGTATGTATATTGATCTTTTAACCAACACTATCTCTCTTTTCTTTTTTTAATAAATTTAGCTTAGTTAATAAGAATTGGCTATAGCATGTATTTTGGGTAAGCTCTAAGTTATAATTAGAGCTGGGTATGTGGCTGATCCTTTGGGATTGGAAGAACCTTTTCTTTTTTATGATGAAGTAAGATTTTCAGTAATCATCATCATATCTGACAGGTGTGTCTGGACGGAGGCCTGAGGCTGGGTACTTTAAGGGAACTGCGTTGTTTGGACTTCTGAGTAACCAGTGAGTAACCAGTAACCAGGAGCTGTTTTGTGCTGGCTTGGTAAACCTAAGCATTGGAATATCCACCAGCTTTTGGGGTTTGTCTGCCCCGTTTTGTTTGCAGTTCACCCTAATTGAGTGACCTCAGCTGGCTCCCACAGGCAGCACCGCCACACCCTGTGTTTGAGAAGCCCCTAGCATGTGTTGGATGCTAAACAAACAAAAATGGGGAAATAAATACAGGAAAGAGGGCAGCAAGGTTTAATGGGGTTTCACTGATACAGGTTATTTTTAGAAGTTGTCAATGTCTGGCAGAGGCTCTTGTATCTGTGGAAGAAACCCACCTCTGGTCACCTAAAGAGCACACTGCTAAGGCTGGTCTCATGTACTGTTGTTTAAATGTTTTAATGGATGGCTTTTATTACTTCTTTGAGGGCGGTCCCCTGTAACGGTAGCTCTGGCTCACCCCTGCCCCACACGGCAGTTCCTGAAATCTGGTACTTCAGATACACCAAGAGAGACACTCATCACCTAAGTATGTTTCTGTGACAGTTCAGTGACTTTCAGATCCTTGCTTGTGTCCATTAAATCCAGCAAAGACAGTGTCAAGATTAGCCTGTTGTTCAAAGCTCTCCCTCCACACACACACATACACCCTTCTCTCCCCGCTCTGGAGGAATTAGCCCCCAGCCTCCAATATACCAGGTCTACGAAAGAGAACAAAATGCCCCAGTGTTCCTGCAGGTCTGTCCACTAGCAAGTTATTGGAAAAAAGAGGGGGGATCTAATAGAAGCTCAGTACAGCTCCTACTAGCTCAACACAGTCAGAGAAGCTTCTCTGCCCAGGGACCACTAAGGGCTAGTCTACACTTACCGGGTAGTTCGACGGCTGCGGATCGAAGTTCCGAGTTCGATTTATTGCGTCTGGTGTGGACGCGATAAATCGAACCAGGAAGTGATCCCCGTCGACTGCGGTACTCCAGCTCAGCGAGAGGAGTACCGCGAAGTCGACGGGGAGCCTGCCTGCCGCGTGTGGACCGCGTCTGAACCGCGGTAAGTTCGAAGTAAGGTATGTCGAATTCAGCTACGTTATTCACGTAGCTGAATTTGCGTACCTTACTTCGTCTTGGGGGGTAAGTGTAGACCAAGCCAAAGGCTTCCACTTCAAGCCTCAGCTACTGTGGTGGTGCAGCCCACACACAGAGCAAGCCCAGCCCAGCCCTTGGCGAGACACCCTGTTTGTCTTTCCCCACTTGTGCTAGGCGCTGTACAAACATGTGTTTGAAGTTAAGCATGGGCCTACATGCATGCAAGCCCAGGCCCTAAACACACAAAGTAGCATTATTACAGTAGTTGCCACTAGTACAGTGAAGGGAATTTTACAGGAGAAAAATTCCAGTGGCTGTTATGAACAATTGGGGTCAGTTTGCCCAATGAGCATAAAAGGACATGTAATCAGAGAGCAAGCACTACATTTAAAATTCTACAGTGATGATGTCAAGACATATGTTGTGCCTGCACATATACACTCATGGCAACAGCAGCAGCAACAGCTGGGACTCTTTATGTTCTAAAGAAAGAGAAAGGCACAGCCCCAGATCAAGCAAATCTTGTATCCTAAACTATTTAAATTTAAAAGGGATCTGCGTTTAAAGTCATCTGCACAGAGGGCAGCCAATACATTTAAGAAACTTGACAAATTAAATCAATTTTAAGATAGAGTTCTCAGTACTCCTTGGAGGCCATGGGGGGGGGGGAGGGAGAGGGAGGTTAAAAAAAAACAGAAAACATCTCATTGCTTTTTTTTTTTTTTTTTTTTTAAGCAATATACATGTAGTGTAGTGTTGTGGAACAATCTTGCCCTTTAATGGGATTGAAAGGTGGCAGAATACAATCGGTGCGTTGGGTCCCTTGTTAACCAATTGATCACAGCTCTCCCGCAAATCATTCAGGACTAGTAGCATGCAGAGGCAAACCCAACAAGCCCCACAGTTACTCTCAGAGCTGTGTGGGAACCAGAATTTCTATTTCATGGGAAATGCCATGTTTTTGAAATTTGCTTTAATTCCAAATAGGAATGAAACATCTAATTTTGAAGTTTCCCACAAAATGATTGGGGGGTAGGGGGGGGGGTCATTGAAAACAAACCATTTCATTACAATAAAAACATTTCATTTCAGTGTTGTCTTTATTTTATATTATAATGGGTAGCAACATTTAAAAAATGAAAAAGTCATTTCAACTTTTTTTTTCCTTTTAATGGTTCCAGAATGGAATGTTTTGATATATTTTTCTAAACAAAATGTCTTCTGAACCAACACATTCCCATGGGCTGCCTCCCACATGCCCCCTTCTGGCCAGAGGTGACACTGCAGCATCTTGCCTCAGTTTCCCTCTCTCACAAGACCTCACCTCACAATCCAACAGTAATTAAAACTCTCCCCTTCTGGGGTTCAATTTACTTAGTCCTTACACTCTTGCCCTCCAGGCTCCAGCCCCAGTTTAGTGCATCTCCCCCACACTTGAGTCAGGAGACCCCCCCCCCCCGTCCTCCTTCTCAGAACTGGTTTCAGTTCCTTTCCTCCAGCAGGAGCTAGTCCTGCTCCCCACAACATGCACCTACAGCTGTTTCCTCAGCCCAGCTGCAGCTTGTCAGGCTTCTGTCCTGTGTTGAACAACTGGTCCCACCTAGCTAGAATCTCCTTGGCTCCTACTCTGGCCCCTTTTAAGTCCCATCCCCAACACAGGTGCAGTGTGGCAGGGCTAATTAGACAGGGCTGGCTGACCCAATGCCTCCTGGCCCTTAAAGGGGCAGGACACACTGTTACACAGCAGAACATTTTGATTAGATGAATCAGCATTTTCTGATGGAAAAACGTTCCATTGGAAAATTTTCAGCCAGCTGTAGTTACTCATTACACTATGCTGCCTTCACAGCCTCCTTGTTACTGGGCAGCATGTCAGGTGGGATCTGTTGGAAAGGAACAGAGCAGGTGACATCCTCTGCCAGAATAACTGAGGAACAGAGCAGATGACAGGGAGCTACGGGCCCTGATGACATTTCACCCCATTTTGCACTTGGAGTGAAATCTAAGTTGCTCTCTGACACACACGATCTCTCAAGCTCTACCTGCAGCACTACTAGAGATGGGGTCCTCCAAACCTCCCCACACCCTAATTTTGAGGAACCCAGATCCAAAGTGCCCTCTTCCCCTCAAACACAGTTATGGTTCCAGATCAGAAACAGCTGATTTACATGGGCCTGAAAACTCATGAAATTTTCAGCATCACTAAGCAGTGGCAAGGAGCAGCAGCACCAGACAAATTGGAGGCAGATGGGAATAAGGGGAGAGATAAGAGGGACATGAGAGAGAAAAAGAGAAGGCGATTCTCCTCTCCACTTAACTTGGGACTTCTCTGAAGAGTCTGAATGTGTGCCTAACTGTAAACTCTCCAGTTACATAAGGGACCCTGCCTTGTGCCAGAGAACCCAAGAGTTACACAGGGAAGTCCCCAGGCACTGCACACAGTTTGGTGCTGAACAATAAAGAAGGGGCCATGTAGCTGAACTCCAGACTCCCAAGGACTCTAGATAGAGCTAATTAATGCAATGGCCTTTACCCCTCTCTGGGCTCTCAGTATCCACAGAGCCAACTTTTATTCTGCTATTCCTCCCCTCTCTGCCTGCAATAGAGCTTCTGAGTTGCTGTTTTCCCCTCACATAGCTCAGTTGTTAATCTAACACAGGCAGTAAATTGTTTCATGTCTCTTAGTTCGTCTCATCAACCAGGCTGCCTCAGCCCATCACCTTCTTTCTTCATACTTATGCAAAATAAAACTTACACTGTCAAGAATTCTGGTTACTTTTTAATTTAATGTTAATAACTAAACTGTTTTTCCCCAGCCATGTCTAAAATGGCAATTAAGCATGGTCTACTAATTATTTGTATTACGGTAGCACCTAGGACCCCTTGACATGGACCAGGACCCCATTGTCTGGGTGTTGTACAAACACAGAGCAGAGACAAAGAGCCCCCGTGAGTTTACCATCTAAATTAGGCCTGAACTCCCCTGTAGCCAAATGGGAGGCTAACACATTTTGACCGGACAGTATGAACAGGGACCAAATTGTGTTACAAGAGTTTGTCAAAACAATACTCTTGAGACTAGAGGACGCTCTAAAAAAAGCTCCTACTGTGTCCCCATCCCACTAAAAACAAACCAACCAAATAATGAGAGCCACTGTTCTTATATAATTTGGGGGCATCCACACTGGCCAGTCAAATTGAGCTGGTCAGAAAAGGATTTGTTTTCCACTGAAGAACTTCAATGAAAGATTATTTTTGTTTGTTTTGGTCCACTGGTTTGTTTGTTTTTAATTTTTTAAAAAAGACAACCTGAAAACCCAATAATTTATTTTAAAAAAAAAAAACTCGTTTGTAAAAAGTTGTTTTGTCAAAAAAGACATTTTCCATTTCAATATTGTATTTTCTTTATTTTAAGATACCCCCAACTCTCATTAGCTAGAAAGCAGTTCTGTCTGGTTATCATTTTTTAAAAACTGTTCTTAGGAACCACTGCAGAGGAGGCCTAATTCAAACCCTTGCTCCTGTGGTACAGACACATTCCTGTACATTATGCGTTTTTGGAAGTTCAGTCCTCTTCCTTTTTCTACTATCTGCCTTAAAAAGTTTGGAGTCTTTCCCTGCTTCCTGCCTGGCATCCAAAATCAAAACCAGGAGTCATTTGGCCTTTGATTTGCAAAGTCTTGGATGCAAGGAAATTGACATGAATATGACATTTGTCAAAATCAGAACCACCATGTCATTTCTTCTGTAATCACTATGCATCCTCCCCTTCAACTTGGTCTCTGTCATCTACTCAAGTG
Organism: Emys orbicularis; assembly: GCF_028017835.1. Lineage (NCBI taxonomy): Eukaryota > Metazoa > Chordata > Testudines > Emydidae > Emys > Emys orbicularis. Next base: position 43,385,587 of record NC_088689.1, on the reverse strand, counting down.
GCAGCCTTGCTCACCTCAATTCTCACTCCAGAAGAAACTTGCACTCCCTACAGCCCGTATCATGGAAGCAAATATATATTTAAAAAACACAATGTTCAGTAATAAGAAATGCAAACATATACTCCAGCAATCAGAGCAGCTGATTTCTTGGCATGCAGAGCAGTCCTCACACATGCATCCGACGAAGTGGGTATTCACCCACGAAAGCTCACGCTCCAATACGTCTGTTAGTCTATAAGGTGCCACAGGACTCTTTGCTGCTTTTACAGTCCTCACACTGACATTTCCACTAAGTTATTCATGTTCTTTTACTTCCTAAACTTCCCTTCCACTCACCAATATGTCACTGTTGCTGCGTGGTGACACAGGCAGCTTGCTGCAGCCTTGGGACAGGTGTGTTCTTCCTAGTCTGTCCCTTTCCTGAAGACTTTCACTAGGCAGGTATTACTGCAACTTGGCATGTCAATCACTAGACATGCCACATTCTAGACTGGCCTCTTCCTCATGCACATCTCAGATATGAGAAGGCAAACTGAAGTATTCCACAGCTGAATATTATGCCTGATTCGCCAGTCTCTCTGCACCTTGTATAGCCATTTACAACTGTGCAAAGTGGGTGTAAGCCACTCCCAAATCAGAATTTGGTTCTCATACCAGCAGTAGTGTTTTACACCCACGTGGCACAGGAAGGATTGAGGGTGGCACTTACCCTGTCTCACTAGGACAGACTTCTTTACTTAGCTTTATCATTATAATGAAAATCCCCAGGAAAAGCTCACAGTTAAAAATAAAAATCTATAGCTATGTCTTTTGGCACCCAACCAGGGATCTTGAGTCATGGGAAAATGCTGGCCTCTATAGGACCTCAGTTTGAGTGAATCAACTTTCTGATATCTTTCTAAAGGAGAAAAGAAGTTGGCTCATGCAATAGTAACAATAGATTGATTATTCCATTACTGTCATTGCCTCAGGGAAGTACTCCTTCACGTTTTCTTTTCTACACTGCGATTTAAAACTTCTCCAGGTGCTTTAATGGTTTCATCTTTGTCATCGTGATCTCAAGGCAAGAAGAAATACTCTTTGTCTTGTGATCATTTTGGTCTCTCTGAATTTTTCATGTGCTGGTACAGCTATGCTGGGCGCACCTACAAACAATATCTCCACTTCAGTAAGACCCTGTGGCACTAAGCAGCTTTTTCTGGAAACTCTGCTACTGGCAGATTGCACCACATTAAACAGGTGATTACGAACCCTCAGAACTGGAATACCCTCCAAGAGTCTACATACCACGCAGCTTTCAATCTGGTCTCCATTCAGATATTCTTCCATGGCTGACCTCTTGCCAGACTCTGCTTCTCTCTCAAATATTAATTATTAGTAGTAAGTACTTATGTTATGGCAGTGCCCAAAGGTTCAGAGGAGGAGCAAGACCCCATTGTGCTGCATAAACATAGAAGAGATCATCCCTGTCCTGGAGAACTTACAGTCTAAAGATACAAACAAGCAAAGGATGGAGGATGTGGATACAACATATAAGCAAAAATAGAATCATAGACATTTTGGACTGAAAGGGATTTTGAGAGGTCAGCTAGTCCAGCCCCCTGCCCTGAGACAGGAGCAAGTACATTTCGATCATCCCTGACAGTTTTTTGTCTAACCTGTTCTTTAAAAGCTCCAGATAATGGGGATTCCACAGCCTCCCTCGGAAGTCTATTCCAGAACTTAATTATCCTTATAGTTAGAAAGTTTTTCCAACTATCTAACATCAATCTACCTCACTGCAGATTAAGCCCATTACTTCTTGTCCTATCTTCAGTGGACATGGAGAACGATCAATCACTGTCTTCTTTATAAACAGCTCTTAACATATTTGAAGACAGTTATCAGGTTCCCCCTCCACTCCCCCTGTCCACCGCCTTCTTTTTTCAAGACTAAACATGCCCAGTTCTTTTTAAATCTTTCCTCACAGGTCAGGTTTTCTAAATCTTTTATCATTTTTGTTGCTCTCCTCTAGACTCTCTCCACTTTGTCCATATCTTTCTTAAAGTGTGGCTTCCAGACTGGACACAGTACTCCAGCCGAGGCTTCACCAGTGCCAAATAGAGCAGGATAGTTCCTGCCTGTCTTATAGATGACAGACTTGTTAATATACCCCAGAATGATATTAGCCTTTTTCGCAACTGCATCACGTTGTTGGCTGATATTCAGTGTGTGATCCACTATACTGCAGTACTACTACCTAGTCACTTATTCCCTATTTTGTAGTTGTGCATTTGTTTTTTTCCTTCTTAATTCTAGTACTTTGCAATTTTCTTTATTGAATTTCATCTTGTTGATTTCAAACCATTTCTCCAATCTGTCAAACTCATTTTGAATTCTAATCCTGTCCTCCACAGAGCTTGCAACCCTCCCAGTTTGGAGTTATCTACAAATCTTAAGGATACTCTATATTCCATTAGTGTGACGAACTGGGACTGTTCTTACTGTGATCTGTAAGTGCTGACAGGGGAGTGTGGCTAGGATGGTCTCCATTGGGGGATGGGAGAATGACTGAAGGGAAATACCTGAGCCTGTAACCTGAGAACCCAGGAGGGGGCTGGGGCGAGGTGACACCTTTGCCCGGGAAACTGAACAAAGGCTGTGGGAGGGGTCGCTGAAGGCAGAGTCTGAGGAGCTGGCTAGTGACCATGGCTGGGAGGCAGACGGGGCTCTGACCTCCCAGGGGGGCTAGGGTGCCCAAGGACCCCAAGATGGACCTAACTGAGGGGTATCCTGTTGTCTGTGCCTGCAAGACCTGTCTCGGACTGTATTCCCGTCGTCTAAATAAACCTTCTGCTTTACTGGCTGGCTGAGAGTCATGGTGAATCGCAGGACGCCGGGGGTGCAGGGCCCTGAGTCCCCCCATACTCCGTGACAACTGGTGGCAGCGGTGGGATCTACTGCACCCCGTGGACGGCGCTTCCTGCAGTAAGTGACTGGGGAGAAGTAAAACGAAGGGGGATTGACGGGGACCAGGCGTGCTGAGGAGTCAGAGAGAGACGGTTATCACCCCTGGGAGTGTGTGACCAGCGAGAAGGACTTTTGCAGTAACAGGGTCCCCCGGGGGATCGCAGCGAGTGGTCCCAGGGGCGGAGGAGTCTGCAGCTCGACCCTGGCAGAGAGGTGGTGACCTCGAGAAGGGCTGGCACACTAGGGGTCTCCCTGGAGACTGTGGGGAGCGGTGAGCAAACAGGCCTGTGAGTGGCCAGCAGGAAGATGTATGCCAAGCGGCTTAAGAGCGACCTGGTGGAGCTGTGCAAGCAGAGGGGGGTGCGCATTGGGAGGCTCACCAAAGAACAGCTCATTGCCCAGCTGGAGAAGGGAGATCGCGCGAATGAACTGATCCCTGTCTCTGAGGGAAGCAGCCTGGCAGATGCAGCGCAGGCCCCAGTGTCTGTCCCAGCTGGGAGTGGTCAGCCGGCTGCTGAGGGCTTCCCGAGACCCCTCCTTCCTATGCCTAGGGGAAGGGTGGGGAGGAGCCCAGCAAATACCGAGGGCGCAGGGTCCCCCCCGGCCAGCAGGGGATCCTCCCGGCGATGCTCGCCGGCCAGCAGGGGATCCTCCCGGCCACGCGCAGCATCCGTGGAGCGGAATGGGCTGGAGTGGGAGAAAGAGCTAAAACTGAGAGAGCTGGAGGATCGTGAACACCAGAGACAGCATGAAGAGCGACAGAGACAGCATGAAGAGAAACTGAGGCAGCATGAACGGGAGGAGAAAGAGAAACTGAGGCAGCATGAACGGGAGGAGAATGAGAGACAAAGGCATCATGAACTGGAACTGGCGAGGCTGAAGGGCCGCGAGACCCCGGCTGCGGTGAGTGAGGGGGGACCCAGGACTGCACAAAGCTTTGATAAGTGCATCATGGCCCCACGTAAGGAGGGGGAGGACATGGATGACTTCCTGGATGCCTTTGAGACGGCCTGCGAGCTGCACCAGGTTGATCCTGCAGACAAACTCCGGGCTCTCACCCCCTTACTGGACCCCAAAGCCTTGGCCTTGTACCGCCAACTGGAAGAGGCGGAAAAAAGGGACTATGAACTATTCAAAAAGGCCCTGCTACGTGAGTTTGGGCTGACTTCTGAGATGTACCGGGAAAGGTTCCGGAGTCAGGATAAAACCCCGGAGATCTCATATCTGCAACTAGCCGTCCGCATGGAAGGATACGCCAGCAAGTGGGCTGCTGGGGCCCAGACAAAGGAGGACCTGGTTAAACTGCTGGTACTGGAGCAACTGTATGAGCGGTGCCCATCCAACCTGAGGCTGTGGTTGGTGGACAAAAAGCCAGAGAACCCGCGACATGCAGGCCGGCTGGCCGATGAGTTTGTAAAGAGCCGGTCGGGGGCTGGCAGGGAGGAGTCCCAAAGGAACAGTCCCACCTCAACGCAGAGCGAGAGTCACCATGGGCCATCCCAGCGGGAAAATGCGGAGAAACCCCACCAAAGGGGAAGATCCAGCGTCAGGTCCATCCAACCCACTCGAGGGGACCCCTGGGACATGGTCTGCTATCACTGTGACCAAAGAGGTCACATACGGGCCCAGTGCCCCAGGCTCAGGGACAGACTGAGCAGACCAAACCCACAGAGGGTTGACTGGGTAGAGACCCAGCCGGGCGAGAGGCAGCACTCCCAGGGAAGGGGGGCTGGCAGAGTACCACCTGCTAAGGAGGGAGGAGAGCTCCAGGCCTGCTCCTCTGCGGGGCGGGATGCTCCAGACTCAGGGTTTTTGGTTTATACGGTGGGCGCGGGGCGGTCCCTCCGGAAAGAGTACCTCGTTCCCCTGGAGGTGGATGGGAGGAAGGTCGATGGATACTGGGATACGGGCGCAGAGGTGACGCTGGCCCGGCCCGAGGTGGTGCCCCCAGAGCAGGTGGTGCCCAACACCTACCTGACCCTGACGGGGGTGGGCGGGACACCAGTCAAAGTGCCCGTGGCGAGGGTACACCTGAAGTGGGGGGCCAAGGAGGGCCCCAAGGATGTGGGGGTGCACCCGCATTTGCCCACTGAGGTGTTGATGGGGGGGGACCTGGAGGACTGGTCAAGCAACCCACCAAGTGCACTGGTTGTGACCCGCCGTCAGAGCCGGCGAGGGGCACTGCGCCCTGGCCTTGGGGAGGGTGCCTTGCCCGAGGTGCAGGACCCTAACCTGGTGGGGAGGGAACGCCCAGGGACACGGCTCAGGGAGGCTGCGGCCTCAGACCCAGCCGGCAAGAGAGAGCAGGTGGCCATCCCTGTCCCAGCTGCTGAGTTCCAGGCCGAGGTGCAGAAAGACCCCTCCTTACGGAAGATAAGGGACCTGGCCGACCTCGGTGCGGTACAGGCCATGGGGAGAGGTGGCCGGAAAAGGTTCCTGTGGGAGAAGGGGTTCCTGTACCGAGAATGGGCTCCCCCAGGGAAAATGGAGTCAGGGGGGTTCAGGAGGCAGCTGGTGGTACCCCAGAAGTATCGCCGCCAGCTGCTGTACCGGGCCCATGACACCCCCCTCTCAGGGCACCAGGGAACCTGGCGTACCCAGCAGAGGCTGCTACGGAGCTTTTACTGGCCTGGGGTCTTTGTTACTGTCCGGCAGTACTGCCGATCCTGTGACCCCTGTCAGAGGGGAAGGAAGGCCCGGGACAAGGGGAAAACGGCTTTAGGACCCTTGCCCAGCATAGAGGAGCCTTTCCAGAGGGTGGCCAAGGTTAAAAGGGGGGCTCTGAACCAAGAGAGCCCGAAGCACAGACCTCCAGACTGGAGCGCTGGGAGAAGACCGCAGCCCAGTTGGAACCCCAGGGGTATTGGGGTGGGAAAAGGGCACAGGCCGCATAACCCTTCCCACATGCGAGCTGCAAATGCCCTCGAGCACCCCCGACCTAAGGGGGGGAGTGAAACTGGAGGGGCCTGGTGTAATTCTCACCCAGGAATGGGAGGGATGCTGGGGCATCCATGGGAACGGGGGTAGGTTCGAACTTCCCCGGGTCACTGGCTAAAGTGACCCCGCTCAGTTCGGTCTCGAAGGGGGGAGATGTGACGAACTGGGACTGTTCTTACTGTGATCTGTAAGTGCTGACAGGGGAGTGTGGCTAGGATGGTCTCCATTGGGGGATGGGAGAATGACTGAAGGGAAATACCTGAGCCTGTAACCTGAGAACCCAGGAGGGGGCTGGGGCGAGGTGACACCTTTGCCCGGGAAACTGAACAAAGGCTGTGGGAGGGGTCGCTGAAGGCAGAGTCTGAGGAGCTGGCTAGTGACCATGGCTGGGAGGCAGACGGGGCTCTGACCTCCCAGGGGGGCTAGGGTGCCCAAGGACCCCAAGATGGACCTAACTGAGGGGTATCCTGTTGTCTGTGCCTGCAAGACCTGTCTCGGACTGTATTCCCGTCGTCTAAATAAACCTTCTGCTTTACTGGCTGGCTGAGAGTCATGGTGAATCGCAGGACGCCGGGGGTGCAGGGCCCTGAGTCCCCCCATACTCCGTGACAATTAGCCAAGTCATTAATGAAAATACTGACTAGTAGTGGACACAGGACAGACCCCTGGGGACCCTACTAGATACATCCTCCCAGATTGACAGTGAATCATTGATAAATACTCTTTGAGTATGCTCTTTCAACCAGTTATGCACCCAGCTTTTGGTAATTTCCCTTGTTTGCATATGAGAATGTCATACGGGACTGTGTCAAAAGCCTTACTAAAAATCAAGATATACCACAACTATGGCTTCCCTCCTATGCAGTAGGCTATTAACCCTATCAAATAAGATTCATAGACTCTAGGACTGGAAGGGACCTCGAGAGACCTACCTCATAGCAGGACCAAATACTGTCTAGACCATCCCTGATAGACATTTATCTAACCTACTCTTAAATATCTCCAGAGATGGAGATTCCACAACCTCCCTAGGCAGTTTATTCCAATGTTTAACCACCCTGACAGTTAGGAACTTTTTCCTAATGTCCAACCTAAACCTCCCTTGCTGCAGTTTAAGCCCACTGCTTCTTGTTCTATCCTTAGAGGCTAAGATGAACAAGTTTTCTCCCACCTCCTTATGACACCCTTTTAGATACCTGAAAAATACTCTTTGAGTATAAGAAAAGTGGGTTGGTTTGGCATGACTTATTCTTAATAAATCCATGTTGGCTATTACTTATTACCCTCACAAACTGATCGTTTCTATTTTGATTTGTTAGTATGTTGACATATTAATATCAAATTCAGTTCCCCACCCAAAAAAGATACTCCAAACAAACAGGAACCATCTGTCATGAGTTCCATGCAGGCAGAAGGCCACTTCATGGTTCTCATTGCAGAATCAGGGCCGAAATGTATACACAATGAAAGCCTCTCTCCTGGTCCTCATCCATCTTCGTTTTAATCTTTCCCTCCATTGTCTAGCTTAGACTGTCCTCAGGACAGACTTTGCCTTTCAATCATCATGTACCCCTCAGGCACTATAGAAATAATAAATATTAGCCTTTTTGTACAGAAGCAATTGAAACTGGAACTAGTGGTAGGTTAAGCAATAAAATCCGCTTATCAAACTATCCTTGCAAAGAACCTTCTCTCCCTATGGCTTATTATTTTTTAAACAGACCCTCTTCCGCGATCTGGCGGGGTTACCCCCTTGTTCGCGCTCGGGGAGGAGTGGTCCCAGTTTGATACCGCTCCATTAGCATCCCCGAACTGGAGAAAGGGGTCCGAACGGCTCCCTACGTCCAACACACGCATGCCAGGACACAGACTAGCCTGCAACAGGTACCCACCACCCCTACAACTAGTTCAAGCGCAGGACAAGCAGCGCGGCGCTACAGGGTCCCTGGTCTGTACGTCAAGGCTTCCCCGTCTGGGGTTGGAGGCCGAGCCGCCAGCTGTGCGAGCGAACCTCCCGCCCGGTAAGGGGCTGTGCCGCTCCGGGCCGGGGGACACGCCGCTTGGCCAGCTGGCAGGACATGGCTCGCACCTTCCCCCAGCCCGCGGCTCGCCGGTTCAGCCTATCCGAGCTGGGAGCCCAGCGGAGCGGGCGAAGATTTCCCCTGCTCTGGCATGCCGAGAGGTTCGGCTGGAAACCGAGGCGCTGGCCATAGACAGGCGGTGTCTGTGCTGTGACCCCTCCCCAGAGAGGGTGTGTTATACTACAGACAGCCTCTGCAGCGCCAACCTTGTGAATGAACCAGGCACCTGAAGAGCGATGCGCATCTATGGCACCATATAAATAAGATTCAACTTGTCCGGGGGGGGGGGGGGGGGCAGGAGGGTGTCTTCTGCCCATTACCTAGGAGGACTCCATGTGTAAGCGGGGGGAGGAATGCCAGGCCCGCTAATCCCTAGCCAAACTCATGCAGCTCTCTGGCATGGCACCAGCCTGGCATGCTCCGCACACACCGCGAGATCGATCATGCCCGTAGCGATAACTGCGTTTGGAAGGTAACTACAAGTTGTCAGAAACTTACAACGTGCGGCCATTGAGGGATGCCCCATCTCAGCATATTGCCAGGGCACCAAGTCACGGGAAGGGCTGGGGGGGTTAACAGATATTTTTAAATGATCGCAGGCACAGAAATTAAATAGGGGCAACCCCGCCGAAAAAGCCCCTTCTCCCTGGGCAATTTGACAGGGAGAATTTAAAAAAAAAAAAAAGTTTCCTTGCAAAACAGAAGAGAAAGGATATGGGGGCGAGGGAGAGAGTGGGGAATCGATTGTTGCTTTCACTTTCTATTTAAAATATTGATCTTCCAAGGTAGGCTGGCTGCCTCCCTCCCACCCCCCACCAAAACACAGCGCAACACAAAGACACGAAATGGGGGGGGGGGTGTCTCTTCACATAACAGCTGAGGGATGCGATCCAGAGAAACAGGCTGCGAGGTAACAAGTGTTTCTCCCGTCCGCTCCGGACTAGACACGATCACACCGACAGCTACCGAGGCTGTAAAACTTTGCCTTACCTGACGCCCGGGAGCGCACCGCGTCTGGGGACCGCTTGCTCTGTAATGACGCGGGAGGAGGCTCACTCTACCCCTTCAGAGGCTGCAAGGTTGGAAATTCTTCCCCCCGTCCCCTCCTCCAGGCTAACGAGTCCCTTGCAAAGGATGGAAAGTTCAAGGCCGGCAGGGAGAGATCCGTCATCAACTCCAGCTCGGAGCCCTTCCCCGCCACTTCCAGCCCGTTTCCATTGCCCAACAACGATGGCGTGTCCGCTGCGCGTAGGGAACGTTCACACGGCTTGATTCGGCGCAAGCCAACCCGCGGCAGAGCGATGCCCTCACAGCCCAGCGCACCCTGGAGGAGTCCTGCTGTAGCCCAGCGCCTCGCTGACTGCTCTGTCCGAGGCCATGGCGGCCGCGGGCAACTTTAGCTTCTTTCTCCCCCCTTAGGTCCGTTTACACTGCTCCCCTCTGCGAGAGCCGCGGGGCAGAGGAAGGGGGTGCTGCGGGGTTCCGCGGGGGCAGCGCCATCAGGGACTCCCGGGGATTCGACCGCACCCCGGCTTTGGAAACAATAGGAGTAAACTGAGCCCCTCGAATGCAAACGAGAGAGGGGATGGGCGAATGAGTGCAAGCAGCACAGCTGCTGCTGATCACTTTGCAAGGCGGCAGCGCCTCATTGCCAGGTAATGAATATTTCAGTGCGCGTTAAACTGCCCTCAGCTGATGTCATGGTAGTTGCTGCTTTGGTGACTCTACAAATCCCCCAGAGAGAAGCCGAGCGGAGCGCAGAAACCAGACTCAGGTACAGCAGCTGATGCTGTTTGCTAGTGAGTTCCCTGCCTTTCCGATCCTCCCCTTGCCCGGAGAAGGCGGCAGCACGGGCTGTCTCTGCTCTCACTCACTCACAGGGCGACTGCTGCTTTTTATCTGCCTAGGGAGCAGGAATGTAGTTATTTAAATAACGCTGCTCGATGTAAAGCGATCGTCCCTTCCTCAAGCCCCTGCCCGCTCTGGGAGTTTGCCGAACGACGGAAGCAGCTGGCAGAGCAAAGCCCTGAGACTAACCCAGGTACCCAAGGGGCAGGTGCGGATCCCTCCAGCGTCCAGGGTAAAGCCAGAGCAATTCCATCAATGCCACGGGGGCTATTCCGGCTTTACAGGGCTGTAAGGGAGAGCAGGCTCTAGCCCAAAGCACCTGGCAAGGCGGTACCTGCAGTTTGTAAAGGGGGCTGAAGAATCCCCCAACAGGCTGGGGGGAAATCAAGAGACCAGCTGCCGCTGCCTTTTTGCTGGGGTTCAAAGTTCACATTTTAGCATGGAGGGGAGCTACATGTATGAAATTCAATCTTGCCTCGCATCCACCAATATTCTCAGCAGTACTCCGCTTCTCTTCAGTGTAACCCCCCCACCCCCTCCCGCTAGAACAGTTTAGTCACTCTCCTGTCTGAAGAGTACATGCACAATTTCCCCAGACCTTGGATTATTTTTTAAGACGTATGCAATGATTTAAAAAACATCAGCAACTAGAGTCATTTCCTATTTCCTTGGCTCCTTCTCCCTCAATCATCTCTGTCTCCATTAAACTAGCATGTTTGAATAGAAATTTGGTTTTTCAATTGTGGAGTCTGGAAAATCTAAAGCATCCAACTTTTTTTTTTTTTTTTAAATAATTAGGTTGGCCTCTGGCTGATAGCTCAGCATTTAAAACAAAAATCACCTAGAAAAGGGGCTAGGTTTTGTTAGTAGCATAAACTGCACTGGAAAACAATTGTCTCTAACAACCCCATCACCCTTCTTCCCATAAGTCTAAACTAGGCATTGTGCATGTACGTAAAGTTCATCTTGGCCTTTATACTATTATCTATTTATAAGCCGGTCTACAACCATAATATTAAAAGCAAATAAAAATGGGCATAGAATGACTTGGATTATTGGGACAGGCATGAATCAGAGATGAACATGAAATAGCAGATCCTGGCAGTTAGCATACAGGAGCATGCAGTTGGAATAATGCAATGTTGCAAGGAGGAGGTGAACTGTATTCTTGCTCTCTGGTGCCTGAGGTTCTGGCTTCTATAGGCAATGCCTCCCCCCTTACTGTTATTTCTATCTTGCCTGTTACCGGCAGTTTGATTTTGGCACCTGACTTCCACTAAGGAAGAGGGCAATTAAATCTTCTCTGCACCTGTTTTGCTCCATGAATGTCATAAAGTAAGTTATTTCCAGTAACTCTCAATACAAGTAATGGAGAGAGATTTAGTTTTACATTTAATGACAAGTTACTCTCTTAATGATGATAAATTGCATCCACTAAACATGGCTTGTCTGAGGACTAGCCAAGTGTACAGTAAAACCATCTCAATCACTGTGTTTTCTTGCATGTTGGCAGAGTGAGGATACAATGTGACAACAGGATTCAGTCTGCTTGCACATAGGACCAACTTTAATCACACAAGCAAAAGCAACAGGTGACTAAAGGGAATCAAGCTGGAAGGAGCATTTCCGGATGCAATTAATGCAGCAGTGGACTCATTTGTTTCCCAGGATAAAGTCTCTAATCACTTAGGTGCACTGGGCAACCTTCCCTACTCCACACTGACAATACACCTCCATCCTAATGCACAACACCTAGGCCTGCTAATAACTCGGTATTGCCTCTATTATGCCAGTACTGAATTCTCACACATTGCAGCTCTACTAAGGCCTTGGCTACACTTGCAAGTTACAGCGCTGTAAAGCCTCTCCCAGCGCTGTAACTCACTCCCCGTCCACACTGGCAGGGCACTTGCAGCGCTGTATCTCCCTGGGTACACCGCTGCAGGTACTCCACCTCCCCGAGAGGAATCACAGCTGCAGCGGAGTGGCTAGGACTCACGGGTGTGAGTGTAAACGGCTTGCAGCGCTGTACTAATCACCTTGTCAAGTGGCCAATCCTCTCCATTGTTGTGACCGGCTGCAGGAATGCGGAAGTGCCGGTTTCAAAGCTCTTACCACAGAGAAAAGTAAACAGATTGCAGCTTGCTTTGAGTGAGTGAATGAATGAGCAGGGGGCCGGGAGTTCGGAACTTGCAAAATAGAGAGCTGACATGCTCCAAAAAGCACTCTCTCTCCCCCCACACTCCCTGTCACAATCCACCCCACGCCCCCCGTTTTGAAAAGCACATTGCAGCCACATGAATGCTGGGATAGCTGCCCATAATGCACCGCTCCCAACACAGCTGCAAATGTTACAAGTGTGGCCACACCACTGCGCTGGCAGCTGTCAGTGCGGACAGACTGCAGCGCTTTTCCCTACTCAGCTGCACGAAGACAGGTTTACCTCACAGCGCTGTACAGCTGCAAGTGTAGCCAAGGCCTAACACACTTCAGTCCTAACCTTTAATGTCCTCACTGCACTAGCCCAGAGTTTCTTTTCAGTAGAGACGGCCAACTCTATCCCTTTGACCCCACACTTGGGCTCATGAGGGGCTCAAGAATCATGGAAGCAAACTTGGAATAGCCTAGCCTTTTAGTGAAATGTAAAGACTTCTAACTTTCCTTTCTAAAAATTATGTCCTAATTTTTCAAAAGTGAATTCTTGGGGGCCCAGCTTGAAGATGACGGGTTTTCAGAAAGCAATGAGCACCAACCCACTGAAAAGCAGGCCCCTTTAAGGTGTCTCAAGTTAAGCACCCAATAAACACTAGTAATTTTGGTAAACCTACATCTGTATTCAGCTTTAGACTGTTACAGAATTCTTCCTGGATGCTTTGTTACTCAAACACTCCCTCCCCCTTTAAGAACATCTTTGGATGAGTGACTCATACTGATTATTGAAGTCAGGGTCTGGTAGCATTGATTAATCCTAGGACTCTCCTGAACATCTGTGGACAATTATATCATTACCAAACTGTGTGGTGCTTATTGATTTGGAGTGGACAAATAGCTACTGTGGTCTAAACTGATGTTAGTAAATCATTTTGCCTGTGAGCAAAATTTGAACTGAAGGTGAAAGGTTAGACTAGAGCCTTCATTTGCTGCACCATGGAGATCTCTTTAATTAAGCATTTTGAATAATTGTCCTTTTCAAAAGCACAAAATAATAGTGCATCTGACTAGATGTAATCAAATATTTACTCTGACATCCACAAGCCAGTTTGATTTTGGTAATCTGCATATCACAAAGCCCCCCAAGAATTGTAAATGAAGTAAGAGTTTGCATGACACCGACAACCCTTCAAACAGGTCTGGTATCAGAGGTGATTCACGTATATAATCTGTAACTGTGCAGTCTAGCCTCCACAGTGCATGTGTGAAATACCTGCTCCAGAAGGGAAATCACACAAGCCTTTGTTTACAATAGCCTCAGGTTAATCTGCTTCTCTGCTGTGATGCAGCTGTTGGCTCCGCAGGTTCTTGAAGGCTCAGACGCTGTGAGCAGTGTTACTAGTTCAGGGGAAGGAGAAGCAAACGGGAGCCTATATATAACCTTCCATTCTAGGGCTTCTGAGTCCAGTGTTGTACCTTAGAGCAAGCCACACTGTAAATCTAAGCGTCTCTCTGTTACCAGACCTGTTAGACCTTGAATTATGAAACCAGCATTATAAAACATCTTCTCAAGAACAGTTGTCTGCAGCAAGAAAGTTCCTCGTTACACCAAAGGTAAAGAGTGGTGACAGGGTTGGACAAGACTTCCTGGCTCATCCCATCCAGCTTCCTGCCTCCCTCGTGAACCTCCCCTACAGTGATAACTATACAATCATCTAATCTGTTTTAATGGGCAAAACAAACACCATTGATCTAGCCCCAATCAGTGGTTTCAGGGTTTAAATACTTACAGTATCACACTCGGGAAATTCTATACCTTGGGGAGATGGATTACCTATATTGATGGGAGAGCCCCTCCCATTGCTGTAGTGAGTAGCTACAAGTGTAGATTAGCCCTAAGAGTGGCTATAGGAGCACTGGACAAGCTGAATGGTATGGAGTTTACCTTTCCCATATCTAAGAGAGGAGGGGACAAAGGGTGTTCTTTGTATTATTCACCACCCCCTCCATCAACCCCCATTGTGCTTGGCTTGGAGCACAAACGTAGTGTTGAAGGCGGTAGTCACTCCCTTGGTAGAAGGGGATGTACTGCAACAGCAGATTAGAACCATGCACTGCAGGGAGGAGCAGGTGATTTGTCATAGGGAGAACTGCCCATCTTGGATTGGAGTAATGTTATGATGGTCAAGCATCATTTAGTGTCTAGCAGGTGGAAGAATCCCTTACTCCAGAAGTCACACTGCTGACGAGTGGTCACTCAAACCCTGCACTAGGATTGGACCAAGAGAGAAGCATCTGCTTGCCCTTTAATGTTGGAAGGTGGAGACTCTGCTTGTGAAAGGGGCCAGGCACGCACAGAACCAGGGAGGAGTTTAATTCACTTGGAATAAAAAGAAATGCCAACTAATAATGAATATAGTGAGGTGCTGCTATTAGGTCTTGCTGAGACTTACTTTAATATACATAAATTACATGCTGGATTGTGTCTCTCTCCTGCACCCTTCACATGTTGCTTGTTCTCTTAGGTTAGGAGCTCTTTGGGGCAGGAGTGGTCCAGCCCTTACCCCATGTTAAGTGCTGCTGGAATACACAAATAAACTGTATAGATGGATTTCAGTCACATCCATAGAACACAGACAAATAATTAAAGTAGAGAACAGCAAGAGACAAAATAATTAAGAAAAAAATTCCACACAAAGCTATTTGCAGACCAGGCTCAGGATTGGCCATTTGCAGTCATTCGGACTTCACACAGATGATGGCTCACTTAATGACTCGCCATGATAAATTCAGGCCAGTGTTTCTATTTAAAGTGCAGCTCTCTTACACTTAAGAATCATTGTCCTATTCCTCTCGTTCATATTCTACAGCACCACAGAACACCATTCACCATATAACCTTGACTGACTTGTTTTAGGTCATATACACAGAGCTGTGGTCTGTTTAAGCCAGCCAGCAGGTCTCTCTCTCTCTCTTTTTTTTTTTTTTTTTTTTTTAAGTATCCTCCTAAGTCAGTGGTTCCCAAACTTTGTCCTAAGGTGACCCACCAACTGCCTTTTGTTTTGACCCACCCAGGGTACAAATTTGAGGGAGGGTGCATCTCAGAGCCAGTGTCATCCTTCTTCACCAGTGCCTCCTCCTCGCCCCGTCAAAGGGCCATCAACCACCTGCAGCAGCACCCTCCACCCTGGCATTGCACCCCGAATCCCAGCACAATATGGAGAGGAGCCCCGAGGGGAAGGGGTATTGGATAGCAAACCCACCCATACTCTCAGTGCAGTGACGGAGGGGCTAAACCTGGATCCCCACTCTGCATATTCCGACCAGACTCACAGGGTCACGGTGCCAATTAAGTTTGGCACCATGTCACGACACTACTCATTCAAATGTGGCCTGGCTGCCCCTCCTTCACAATGTGGTAGTGTGACCCCATGCACAGGTTGCAATGGCTGGGTTGGGGACTCTGGCCCAGGCCTGCGGGAAAGGTGCTGCTTCTGTGGGGTGAGTGCAGGGAAGGTTTGCTCTCCAACCTCCCCCAAGGCTTCCCCTCCACACTGGCCCACAACTCATTTAGAAACTTCCCATGGCCCCCTGGTGGATTGCAACCCACCGTTTGGGAAACACTATCCTAAGGAACTCCACACTACTATGGTATGACTAAATATTGCATCATATGCACAGCTCCTTTACCTTGTTTGTCTGCAACTCTTCTATTGCTAAACAGCCAAACATTGGGACTTTGTTAAAGACTCTTTGCTACGTATAAAAGCATAGTCAGATCAAATACATCTCCAGACACCATCACTGCAACCAAGGTGACTGTATGGGCCCAAATTGAAATAGTTATCCATGGTGCAGATCCCATCATGAAACCTAAATTAAGTCTCCATGTTGTCTGAGTAAAAGGGGAGAGGAATTTTTGGCAATATTCTTGCAAATCAGACTCATTTGCTTTGTTGATGTTCATGAGCTCTGGTTTGAAGAAAACAAAGGCGTTGTGAATGTTATAATGAAAAAAATGTCCACCAGAATATTTGTGGAGGATGTGCCATCATGGCCATTTTGAAAAACCTCTATAATTGGCATGAGAGAGACACTGAAATTATGTCTCCATAATCGATGGCACCACATGATCCATCATCTACAGCCAAGCGCTGAGGTACTACCACATTTGCTCCAACCCCTCAGACAGAGACCAACACCTACAAGATCTTCACCAAGCATTCTCAAAACTACGATGCCCGCACAAGGAAATAAGGAGACAAATCAACAGAGCCAGACGTGTACCCAGAAGCCTCCTGCTGCAAGACAAGCCCAAGAAAGAAACCAACAGAACTCCACTGGCCATCACATACAGTCCCTCAGCTTAAACCTCTCCAACGCATCATCAGTGATCTACAACCCATCCTGGACAATGATCTCTCGCTTTCACAGACCTTGGGAGGCAGGCCAGTCCTCGCCCACAGACAACCCGCCAACCTTAAGCATATTCTCACCAGCAACCACACACCGCACCATAACAACTCTTACTCAGGAACCAATCCATGCAACACACCTCAATGCCAACTCTGCCCACATATCTACACCAGCGACACCATCACAGGACCTAACCAGATCAGCTACATCATCACCGGTTCATTCACCACGTCCACCAATGTTATATATGCCATCATGTGCCAGCAATGCCCCTCTGCTATGTACATTGGCCAAACTGGACAATCCCTATGTAAAAGGATAAATTGACACAGGTCAGATATCAGGAATGGCAACATACAAAAACCTGTAGGAGAACACTTCAATCTCCCTGGCCACACAATAGCAGATGTAAAGGTAGCCATCTTACAGCAAAAAAACTTCAGGACCAGATTTCAAAGAGAAACTGCTGAGCTTCAGTTCATTTGCAAATTTGACACCATCAGATCAGGATTAAACAAAGACTGTGAATGGCTAGCCAACTAAAAAAGCAGTTTCTCCTCCCTTGGTGTTCACACCTCAACTGCTAAAAGAGGGCCTCACCCTCCCTGATTGAACTAACCTCATTATCTCTAGACTGATTCTTGCCTGCAAATTTATACCTGCCTCTGGAAATTTTCATTACATGTGTCTGACGAAGTGGGCATTCACCCACAAAAGCTTATGCTCCAATACATCTGTTAGTCTTTAAGGTGCCACAGGACTCTTTGTCGCTTTTTACAGATCCAGAATAACATGGCTACCCCTCTGATACTGAAATTATGAAATATTTGTAAAAAATTTGCAAAAAAAAAAAAAAAAGGATGCTATCTGGTCATGTCATTCAAACAGGGAACAGAAACTATACCATGAGACTTAGGTGACCAGGCTTACAGCGCAAATAAGCAAAGCAGCTAGCACAAGCTACAGCCAAGGGCACGGGGGCTGTACCGGAACCTTCCAGATGTCCCTAATCTTCTCACCCACCCCATTCTGGACCCTGGTAGCAATGGTCCCAGTAGCTTCCCCTCAGTATGGAGAAGAGCAGCAGCTAATAAGAACCTTCACAGCTTCCTGAAATCACTCAGTCAACCCTGGAATTTGAACTCTAATTTTTTTTCTCATTTGCTGTCTAGCCATTGAAGTTGGTTCTTGCCCATTTCATATCACCTTTCTCCTACCATTGCAACCCTTCAGCTGTCCAAACTCATTTTCCCTGACCATGATGCTTCTCATCCTTCTTCCTGCCATAACATGTGGAATCATAGTCTGTATTTACCAGGAGGAATGTATTAAAGAAAACAGCTACAAGTACAAACACGCGCCCACACAGCTTGAGTTCCAACTTGGTCTTCCTTGTTTCCAGACATCCTGTCTGGAATCCTGTGCAGCACACAGACACATGTAATTGCTGAATAATACTGCAACTACACTTTTCCTTTATTCTCCTTACCTTGCTTCTGCCCACTCCTTTCGCTTACTCCAACAATCCCTTGCTCACCCCCTCTCCAACCCAGAGCACTCACCACCTCACCCCCCACAAAATGTTTTTGTACAATCAATAAAACCTATGAAACTAAAGCCATGAAACTAAGGACACCTGTCATGCCTTGCCATTTCCCTGATCCTTTTGCTTGTATGGTCTAGCCCTTTCCCCTACCTTTCATCGCTGTTTGTCTTTTTAGACTGTAAACATTTCAGGGACTGTCTTCCTATGTGTTTTATTGCACCCAGCACAAAGAGGGTCTTGGTCCTGAATGTATTGCAGTAGTGCCTAAAAGCCCCAAACAACAACACTTCATAAGCAACCAGTTAGTAAAGAAAAGCCATAGGTGAAAATTTATATGAATAGGAGCAGACAAAAGAGCTAAATTGATCAGTTAATTATTTGCTATTAATAATTCCACCATCTGTAATCATCATAATCCCTCATTTTGGTGACAAAGGGAGGACCATTGCTCTCAGCAACATGGAATTAAGCATCATTTCTTGCTTCTACACAAATAGTCAGTTAACCCATCCAGGTTCATCAGAACTATCATTTGAAGACCACACGGGGCACCAGAAAGCTACATCTTCCAACTTGTCAAGAAATGCACAGAACTGGCATTACCCAGTAGAAAAGCCAATAGATCAAGATCCATAGAAATTCCCAGCATTAATGCTATTCTTCATTCAACAGCACTTTAAAATGGGACTAGCACGTGGGTGATGGTGTCTGTAACCGGGTCTTGCCTCACCACCACTGGCGCCTCCTGCTGGTTGCTCCGGGAATTAGCTCTTGTCAGCTGTGGAGTGCCCTCTGCGTGTGGTGTCTCACCCGTTGTCTGCTCTGCTGATTTGGGAACCATGTTGCTCCTCACTCGGCGGTGTCCGCTTCAGGACACTGCCCTCCGGCAGTGCCCACTACTCCACTCTCACCCCTCTTCCGGGGGTGGTGGGGGGAGGGGTAACGACAGTCCTTCGGCTTGCATCTGCCTCAGTGGCCAACCACAACCCCAAAGTCTAGTCTCTCACCTCAGGGGCAAGTTGCAGTCAGTCTCGGCCACACTCCTCTGTGGCCAGGTGCAGTGCTAGGAGGGAAGGGGGGGGGGCCCAGGCCCACCCGCTACTCTGGGTCCTGACCCAGGGACCCTCTAGCGACAGCTTCCTTCTGCCCTCCTTCTCTCCCCTCTTGTCCTCCTATCTTCCCTGGGCCACTTCCCCTTTGGCCCCATGCACCTTCTTGACCCTTTTTAGCAGGGGCCACAGCCTGGCAGGTAACTGGGCCAGAGCTCTCCTCTGTTCCCCCAAGCCTGCCCAGCACTGCTCTGTCCAAGGTGCTACCTCCTTCCTGACTAGCAAGGGAGGAGGACTGGTTCCTGAGGGAAGAGACTGCCCTTTCCTTTGCTAAGCAGCAAGTTATATACGGCCCAGCCTGGCCCTGATTGGCTCTCCACAGGACTTTGCTGATTGGCTGCTGGGCTGCGCAGCCTCTCTGGCCTGTTCCAGCCCTTTTTCTCATGGAGTGGGGCAGCCGCCCCACTACAGTGTCTTTCCCCCACCCCAGCTTCAGCCCCTCACATCTGGGACAACCCATTTGGTACAGTCAAGTCAGGTTAACTAAATGCTGTGAACGACTTTGTGTTGAACTTGCTTGATTTGATAGTCCATGCAACATATCTGAATGTTATGGTTGACAGTGACCCATTCTTCCTGCGTGAAATGAATTTCTAGGTTAATTTTATGCAGCATTTTAAGACCAGTATTAGAATCATGCTATTTATTTGGAAAATTATAAATGAATGAGGCAAAGAAGAAGCCTGTGCAAAGTTAAGGGATAGTCCACTCTGGTGATTAAAGGGATGGAATATATATTCCTTATATATAAGCTGATCTTTCTGCACTGAAAAAGATATTTTTATTCTTTGGGAAAGTAATTATCTTTATAAAATTTTAAAGTATCCATTGTGAAAATCACACATATTTAAACATGATGGAAAGACTAAAGGCTGGGTACACAAAAGACCTTCGTGCTGGGATATCTATCTATCCTCATGGATCCCATAGTTCTTGGCCAGCGATTGGATGGCTTGCATTCTACAGATGGTACCATCTGCATTGCATTGCTTTAGGGATCCCTCAGAGTCCCTTGGTAACAGGAGCTAGATGTTCTGGAATGTGCCTCATTATCAGTAACAGAGCATGATATCATGCAACCGGAGGCATAGAGATGTTAACTGCCCTGGGAATAAGCATTTGGACAGGAGCTCTAGGCCCCCATGGAATGGGCTTGCAGGTACAGCTCTGAACATTTTGCCACTGCAGACCCAAAAGCATAACTTTACTCCAAAGACTGAAAAGTGTTTGTCCAAGTAGACAGTGGAGAACATTTGGCTAACTGCAGTTTATCTAAATTGAAGAGAAGCTGAAGGAATAATCTTTGTTTACAATCTAATTTAGATTAGAATATCTCCATTTTAGCAATTTATCATATTTTTCTGGTTTGTATGGTGCTATTTACATTAGATACATTCATTTCCATAGAGTTAAAGAAATTTCCTAGGTTTAAAAGAGTCTATTTCTCATAAACTAACACATGAGGGGTTAAATAACATTATGTCCGGCATAATTTTACAACTCCAATCCAAGTAGTTAGAGCCTCTTTTCTCTAGCCTCTGAACTAGCTGTTGTAGTAATTTTCTATAAAGGGGAGTGTTAGGAGATTGACAGAAAGGCAACTATTCAATGATTCAAAGTCTCAAGTGAGGAAGGAGTTATGGGCAGGGAAAGGCAGAGTTGGAGTTCAAGTCCCTTTATTTGGATCTGGATGGCAGCAAGCTGGAGCCATTGCTCCAGATTAGATTAGATGCCACTTTAGGACAGTCCGAACATTTCCCTTCTCCCTCCGATCCGGCGGGTAGCAATCGGTTTATCGGGGATCGGCTTACCGCGTCTAGTGAAGACGCGGTAAAATCGATCCCTGATCGCTCTGCCGTCGACTCCGGAAATCCACCTCGGCAGGAGGCGGCAGCGGAGTCGGCGGCAGCGCGGCAGCGGTCGACTTTCCCGCGTCCTCACCGCTAGGTAAGCCGACCTAAAATACGCAACTTCAGCTACGGTATTCACGTAGCTGAAGTTGCGTATCTTAGGTCGGACCCCCGCTGTAGTGTAGACCTAGCCTCAGTTTTGAGCCTTACATTGTAAGAGCACTATTTTTTTTTCACCATTTATTTCCAGCATCACCACAGACACAGTAAAAGGTGCCATCTACAGGCTGACGGTAGACACTACAGCCTTTTAGCTCTTCAGCTTCCCAAAAGGAGCTGGTTTCCCCTCCTTTAATAGGTCCTAGTCCTATGAGTTGCCCTGTTAGCTAAGGACGCTCACAACTGGGATATCAGAGCCTGAGGGCATCTTCCACTGCACAGATTGTTCGTAAGCTCTTTGTAAGCCATGACTCCATGTGTTTGTATAGTGCCTATCACAGTGGAGCCCTAACCCTGACTGGGTTCTCTACGCGCCACAATAATGTAAATATTAACTAATAATAAATGCATGTGATGGAATTGACTAGATGCATTTCCAGGGGGAGATTAGTTAGGTCTGCTCGGAGATTGCTTATTAGTATTAATAATTATTATTATTTGTGTTGTGGTAGCACCTAGCAGCCCCAACCCCATTGTGCTAGGCACTTGTACAAACATAGCAAAGAGATGGTCCCTGTCCCAAAGAGCTCACAGTCGAAGTACTTCTCTGCGCAGTCAGGTGCTAAGTGACTGGAGTAAGCAGCTGAGGGGTAGATGGGTTCCAGAGCAGGGCAAAGGTCAGCCTAGAATGGAGGGGTTTAGAGCACTAGGTTACATACCTTAGGGAACAATCCTGCACTGGCAAGGGCTGGCTGCACAGGACTTCTCTGACTCATTTCTAAAATTGAGGAAGTTGTCCATGAAGCATTCCCTACCACGGAGAGATTAGATTCCACTTAGTATGTGCCTAATATGGGCAACGGAACTGCCCGTATTGTACACAGTATGCTGGGCTTTCGGTCATAAACACCAGGAACATGGTTTTTTAGTCCCTAGTTCCGTTTCCCTCTCTGGATGGAAGTGTGGAATCCAAAAGGAGCATCAGATTATAAAGTCATGACTTTGCTCATCATTTGCTCATCTGATGCCATCCCTCTGTGCTGGATGCGTCAGGCAGAGAGAGAGGGGAAGATCTGCAATTGGTGCATGCTTCCAGAAATCAGTGAGGAGATGATGCTGAGGTGATGGCTATGGGCTAGATTGGAACTTGACAACCTGCCCTCCATTTTTTGTGATCATCTAGTCTGGCCGCCTGTGTAACACGGGCCAAAGAACTTTCCCAAAATAATTCCTAGAGCAGATCTTTTAGAAAAACATCCAGTCCAATTCAAAAATCACCAGTGATGGAGGATCTACCACAACTCTTGGCAAATAGCTCCAATGGTTAATTACTCTCATCAGTCTGAATCTGAATTCCGGTCTGGCTTCATCTTCCAGTCATTGGATCGTGTCATACCTTTCTCTGCTAGATTGAAGAGCCCATTAACAAATATTTGTTCCTCATGAAGCTAAGGAGTCTTGCAGAGAATGAACTGTCTCAATTCCTCCCCTGTTCCCCCCCTTTCTGGGGCTGGGTAGGGAAGTAAATTACTCCCCTCCCTTTGTGTGGCCAACCAGCTACTGTGGCTGGTAAGAGGATGGGGCCAGGACTCCCCTCATTCTCCTCTGCTCTCCTCTCCACGCCCTTCCTCCTCCCTTGCCCACAGCTGGGAGAATTGGACAAGTAGCCCCTGTTCTCCCATCCAGGTGAACATGGTGCAGGAGGGAGCCTTGATCTCTTTTGCTCCCCTCTCAAAGTCCCTATGTGGCTCTGCAATCTAGGCCTATTAGGGCCACAGGAGCTCCAAGACCCAGGGCAGAATTCTCAGAAAGTTCCTTTGCCAGTCACCAGATCATGGCTGCCATTTGGAAGCTATAACTGCCACTTTCCCATCCCAACTTCTCCTCTCTAGCACGCAGAAAGCCACCACTATAAAGCCCAGTTTCCTGCCCAAGGGAATGGTGGATAAGTGGCTCACCTCCAGCAAGTCCTTTCTGTAAAGGAACACCTGCGCTGGCACCATTGGCCTCTTAAACTGAAGGTAAGGGAGAGAAACACAGAGAGGAGGAACTGGCACCACTGTAGAACAAAAACACCTGGCTTAAAATGGCACCAGCAACACCTGATCCGGAGGTGTGCTCTAAATGCTAAAATGTTTGCCTAGTAAGTGCCTCTGCCACAGCAAGGAGCTGAACTGTTCACCAGTTCAGAGCATCCTGCATCTTTGCTGCCAGCTATTCTCTCATTCTCCCTTGCTGTGATGGCTCAGCCTGCTTGGCTGCCCTACAAACGGGAAGTGGAACCTCCATGAGTCACCAAACAGGGAGCTGGCTGTGGAGCGAAGGACAAGGGGAATGAGCAGCACAGAACGAAGCAGAAGCTGGGCCTCTCTCTTGTTGCATAGATTCAGGGCTTTGCCTACATTGAGCACTTTAAGATTTCCCACTACTGCCAGTAGTAACAACAGCCTAAGCTCGAGCGTAGGTAACGTGCTGGTGACCAATGGCATTTTTGTCACTGTCATTTAGACATGCGCTGAGCAGGGTGAGATGACATGGTAGTAAAACGGCCAGCACTTTGTCTCCACTAGAGCTCCCACTGCGCTAGAGGACCCAACCAAGCACAGGGCACCACTGGGGTAAACTGGGTGCATACACATAATGAGCAACAACTCCTGCCCCAAAGAGTTTACAATCCAAATATACAAGCCAGGCCAAGGGTGGGAGAAAGGAAGTATCATTATTGCCATTTTACATGTGGGGAAGTGATGGGCAGCAAAATTAAACAACTTGTCCAAGGTCACACAGGGACTTTGGGGTAGAACTGAGAATGGAACCCAGAATCCCAGTCCGGTGCCTTACCTATAAAGCCATTCATGTCTATTTTAGTGGTTCGGCCTTGATGCATGCTCTTGGTATAGGCTGGTTCAATTTTGTTCTTGTCTCCTTGCATTTCCACCTGTCTATTTTCATCCTGTCCTAGCTGTGTGCACACCTAATTCCCCTTCCTTCTCTTCCCTGCCAGATGCAGCAGAAGTATAGACATGTATAAATTCATAATATAAGGAAATGCATCTTAAGAATGCCTGCTTTACACAACAGCTGGGTCACTGAGGTCACCTGGCAGCCACAGCATCTATGAAAATGATGCTTACTTAGCCCATAAAGAGCAGTTGCTGCTTGGTAAAGGCAAATATCTACATATCCAGCTAGTTTATCTCTAAGAGTATGTCAACACAGGGACAAAAGCCCTGCAGCAGGGCCACGGCTGGGCCAGGTCAGCTGAACCAGGCTCACGGGGCTTGGGCTTCAGGGCTAAACATCGCTGTGTAGATGTTCAGGCTTGGGCTGGAATGCAAGCTTGGGGACCTGCACCCTCACAGGGCTCCAGAACTTAGGCTCCACCCCGAACCAGAATGTCTACACAGCAGTTTTTCAGCTTCAGATCCCGACCCTCACGAGCCTGAGTCAGCTGACCCGGGCCAGCTGTGGGTTTTTTATCCCTGTGTAGACATAGTCCTGTACTAAGTTACTAACAAAGGGTACAGTTCTGGGAGCAAGGTTAAAATGGATCACACTTACACACACAACAGTTTAACTGCTCATGTGATGTGTTTTTCAGAACCATCTTTGCCAGCCCTTAGTGAGAGATGTTTAAAGCAGGGTTTTCTCCCTTACAGCTCATTGTGTTCCTTCTTCTTAATCCTGCAATGAAAGCCGTAGACTGAGCTTGTGACATTGCTGCAGCTTACAAGGCTGTCCTCGGAAGAGGATTAAATGAACTTTACACCATATCTTCAAACAGAATGGGAAGTTAGGTTTGAAGGGGAAAGGCGGTGCTGAAAAGCAAAGTGAAAACCATAAACAGGACAGTTGGCCTTTGTATGTGATCTCATGTTTCAAGTTTGCTCTAATTCTAAAGTCTCTTTTCAAATCAAAACCTTCTGCTTTATATTAAAAACATTTGTCAAAGCAGATATTGTGTCTTATGCTATTGCATAATAAAAACTATGCTGTGCAGAACAAATCATGCAGTAGCTACTGGGTATCACTCATATTTATGAAATCTGGAATCTATGCTAAATCTTGGGGGTGAAGACTGCTTGTATTCATATAAATGTGCTGATTACATTATAAGCAGATAAGTGGACTAGTTCAATTTTGTCCAGATAGATATACACACGCTGGAATTCGTACTTAGCCAACCCCTGTTACATAGTTCTATCCTCCCTCCCAATATGGTGTAATAAATTAGAAAACTTTCCTAGCTCAGTTAGTTCTTCCAATGCAATCCAACAGAGCACTAGCCCGTCTTACTGGGAGCTACAGTCCTTCACCATCTGTTTAGAACCTAATTACAAATGCAAAAAAATAATGTGCTTTACAATTGCACCAGTAAAAAGCTGTAAATGATTTAAATGCATGCATATGTTCTCTGCAGAATTGAACATGCATCTGTGACTTCTTCTCCTCACATTAGAGACACAAATCAACAGAAAAGTACCCAAATCTGACTAACAGAATGTCCCTATAATGGTGATTTTTATACCTTTTTTTTTTTTTGGATGGTAAACAGGGCTTTTTTGAAGCAATTCATTCAACTGCATTTTCTTCAGTTCCATTTTAAAAACTGTTTATCACCATTGTGTAAATATAGTACAAATCACTCCATAAAACTTGCAAAAGAAGGGCAGGAACAGAGAGTCAGAGGGTGAGCCTGCAGCTGGCTGTCTACATTTCAAAGCATGTTTTTTTCCTACAGAGTGAAATGCTACAAGATACAACGATCCTGTCTGGGTGGGTATGGGATCAGACCAGCTGCCCTGGAATACTCCATCATTGGGGGCTGATGCAAAACCTATTCAAGACACTGGGAGTCTTTCCATAGACTTCAATGGGTTTTGGATTAGGCCGTAAAATAGTCTAATTTCAGAGTTGGAGCCCCACTTCCAGGTGTTGGTGCTCCCTCAGTCCATGTAAGAGACCACCAGCATTTTAGAACATTGGCTTAGGTGCACATTTATATACGGATGGGGGAAGCAGGTAGCTAATTTGAGGTGTGGCAGTGGGGGAGTGCAACTGCCAAGCAACTATAGCTTAAAAAAAAATGGAACCAAAAAACCATAGGGCCAATGTTTTAAATAGTCCAAAACAAGTAGGACTGTCCCAGGAGCATGCATTGCCCTTGACTGTAGAGGTCAAGGTAGCAAAGTCTCTAAATGCAGCTACTTATGAGATGCTGAAGGAAGGTCAGAGAGCAATGACTTGAGAGACCCACCTGTAATAAGGAAATCTCTTAACATTCTGCTGGAATCAGTGTGGTGATGAAAAACACTGATGCTTCCTCCCTTCCCATACGAATCAAACTGACAGGAGAGTGGTAATTAGGAGTGAAGTCATACTGGCTGGCCTGTGGACCTAGATGGAGAGAAATATGCATACAGCTCATTAGGAGGCCTGTGAACTTTGCAGATAGGCTTTATGGTTAGGCTGCACAGACAGAACAAGAATTGCCACAGCATGCACACACCTGCCTGTTTGCCTTATTCTAAAGTCACAGGAATAACTCTGACCAATTGTCCCTCTACGCCATTGCAACAGACTGGCCCCGTCTCATGGATGTGGAGCCCCAGCTCCTGGAGTCATGTAATTACCTGATATCTTTCATGTAAAAGTTTTAGCTCTCGTGGTTGCAGAGAAAATCTTGAACACATGAGCAGATTGGGACCTAAGCTACTTCAAAAAACAGATGGCATATTAAAAAAACCAAATTATTTTTACAATCTTACTTTTTGGATGGGGGGAGGGAGGCAGAACTGATTCGTGACTTGTGAACATTTGAGAGTGGCAGTATGGTGGTAAGGAAATTGTGGGGAGGGTGACAGGGGCATATTATGCTGTAAGTGGGTATGTCTCCTCCACGCCCCACCAGCCCCTCAGCCAACTTCCTTCCCAGTGCAGGTACCCCCCTAGCCTCTTCACTTTTCTGGTAAAAAGTCTTCATTTTTGCCTGGCTGGGCACAACTGAAAATACAGGCCATTTCCATTTCAGCATCCTTACCATTCCAGGCTTGTCCTCACCAGAGAGGCGTGGAGAAGCTTCAGTTTTATCTTTGTTTTGTCTTGTATCCTCTGGCCACACTGTATACGAGCGCTGTGCAAAACTGGACTATATCAACTGGAAGTTTGGAAGGGTTCACGTGAATCTTTTATTTGGTTTCATTTCACATGGGTTCGCACTCATTCATTTTGTAAGAATCATTCGCCGGTCTTACATCCATTAGTGAAACAAATCAAAACACTGCAGCACTTCAGCTGGTTTTGCCTCAAAACTATGTGAAATGACAAGCTTTCCCCAGTTGCAGTGTGAAATCATAAATTGACACAGGGTCATGATTCTGAACCCTCGCAAAGAACCTAGGCTGAGCTCACAGATGGCAAAGAAACACAACATCTGAATAACATCATATGATTTAGGATAGAGCTAGTCCAAAAAAAAAAAAAATGGGGAAAGTTTTTCCATGAAAAAAATTCAATGGAATTTTGGAAATTTGAAAAATTTCAATCATCTCTGATTTTGTGACAAAAGTTTGCGCAAATCCATTATAAGCCTGCCATCAGAGGAGGGCAGTGGACAAAAGATTAACCGATGCATGATAAATTCTCCTGTAGGTCTTTATTAAATTATTAAAGAAAAGGTGTTATTTAGAAAGACACTAGTCTTTGTGGTAGACTTAGATTTACTGGGAATGGCTATGTTAAACGGACTGTTGGCTGCTGTTTGCAGGGAAAGACAGATAATGGTGGAAGAGACAGTTACCTTTTTCCGTAACTAGTGTTCTTCGAGATGTGTTGCTCATGTCCATTCAATTTAGGTGTGTGTGTGCTCGCCACATGCACCGGTGCTGGAAGTTTTTCCCTCAGCAGTATCCGTAGGGGACCGGCTCTGGCGCCCCCTGGAGGCCGCCAAGGATGCCTGTGCTCTAGTCGAGAGGGCTCTGATGATCGGTGGTGGAGGGACTCCCGCTAACTCATAGCAGGTCCGAATGCAAGAGGTGATCCAGTTAGAAAT
The DNA here is from genome assembly GCF_028017835.1 of Emys orbicularis. Classification (NCBI taxonomy): domain Eukaryota; kingdom Metazoa; phylum Chordata; order Testudines; family Emydidae; genus Emys; species Emys orbicularis. The sequence continues at coordinate 43,357,490 of NC_088689.1, read as the reverse complement.
CCTTTGTGTGGACACTGGGAGGCCCTTCATCCTATCAGCTGTAGAGATGAAAAGCTGAGTCCACTTAAGGAAAGGTTTTGTCCGATCGAGGTAGAAAGCCAGAGCTCTTCTTACATCCAAAGCATGAAGGCACCGCTCTTCACTAATCTCATGGGGCTTAGGGCAGAAGACCGGAAAAAAGATATCCTGGCTCATGTGGAAAGTAAAGTAGACGCCACCTCCAAAGAAGCCCGTTCAGCCACGCAACATCCACGCCGTGAGATGGAGGGTTGCGAGGTTGGGGTGCAAGAGTCGGCCGTGATCCTGTGACAGCAGGTCCGGTCAGTTCGGCAGGGGCCAGGGAGGGATCACTGACAGGCTTGATAGCGTCCCAAACCAGTGCTGGAGAGGCCACGCCAGGGAAATCATGATAACCTGCGCCTTGTCCCTCTTGATTTTTGCTAGGACCTTGCTGATGAGAGGAATTGGAGGGAATGCATACATCAGGCTTCCTGCCCATGGCAGGAGGAAGGTGTCTGAGAGGGAGCCCTTGCCCAGACCCTGTCTGGAGTAAAACCTGTGGCATCTCCTGTTCTGCCTGGTGGCAAACAAATTCACTTGGGGAGGATTCCGTGGTCGATGCAGAAGTCCCAGAGATGGAGTGCCTCTTGGCAAAGGACTGAGGATTGCGCTCCACCTTGCCTGTTGATGTAGAACACTGAGGCTGTGTTGTCGGTGAGGTCTCTGACCACTCTGCCCAACAGGTGAGGTAGGAAGACCATGCATGCTCTGCACACTGCCCTGAGCTCTTTGAGGTTTATGTGTAATGTCAATTTCTCTCGGGACCACATACTTTGGGTCTGGAGGGTGCCAAGGTGCACCCCCCAGCCGAGGTCCGAGGCATCCGAAACCAACTTGACTGAGTGAGGAGTGCTGACAAAGGGAACTCCTTCCAGGACTTTCCCGGGGTCGGTCAACCATTGCAGCGAGGTAAGTACCGTCGTGAGGATGGTGACGACCTTCTCCAGGTGGTCCCTGGACTGGGAGTACACTGTTCCAAGCCATTGCTGCAGGGGTCGTATCCGGCATGGAGCACTACATATGTACATACTGCCATGTGACCTAGTAGGCATAGGCAAACCCTGGCCGTGGTCTAGGGAAATGCGGAGACTTCCGCGATGAGGTCTGTCAGTGCCCTGAATCTCTCCAGTGGCAGGAACGCCCTGGCACAGGTCGAGTCGAGCACCGCTCCGATGAACTCTATCCTCTGTACCAGGGGATTTTTTGTTGTTCACCAACAGGCCAAGGTGACGGCATGTGGCTAGCAGCATCACGACGTCCCCTTGGACCTGGAGTTGCCCTTGACGAGCCAGTCATTATAATATGGGTAGATCTGGATACCCTGATGTCTGAGGTAAGCCGCCATTGCCAACATGCACTTGGAAAATACCTGTGGTGCTGTCGCTAGGCCAAACGGAAGGACTGTGAACTGATAATGGTCAGGACCTACCATGAACCGGAGGAAGTGTCTGTGTCCCTTGAAGATGGCGATGTGGAAGTATGTATCTTTCAGATTGAGGATGGCGTACCAGTCTCCCAGATGCAGGGAGGGGATGATGGAAGCCAGGGAGACCATGTGGAACTTCAGTTTTGCTAAGTAGTGGTTCAAGCCCCGCAGGTCTAGTATGGGCCGCAGACCGCCCTTGGCTTTGGGGGTTAAAAAGTATCGGGAATAGAACCTCTTGTTCCTGTACTCCACAGGAACTACCTCCACCACACCCAACTGTAGCAGACCCTCTACCTCCTGTACAAGAAGATTCTTGTAAAAGGAGTCCCTGAAGAGGGATGGGGAAGGAGGGGTAGGAAGTAACTGAAGAGTGTATTGAGGACCCACCGTATTGAGGACCCATCGGTCTGATGTTATAGATGCCCACACAGGGAGGAAGGAAGAAAGGCGATTGGCAAACAGGGGAGGAAGGATCCGGGGAACAATCCAGTAGGTCGCCCTTGGGCGTACCCTCAAAACGGGCGCTTGCCCGTCTGCTTACTGCCGGTTGAGCCTGCCTGGGATGTAGTCAGAGGTTAGTGGCCATGGAGTTTAATGTCCGTCTGTCCGGTGAACAGGGCGTGCCTGTCAAAAGGGAAGTCTTGCATTTACCGCTGAGCCTCCGAGGAAAACCCAGAGAGGAGCAGCCATGAAGCCCGGCGCAATGAGATGGCCGATGCCATGGTACGGGCGGCGGTGTCCGCAGCGTCCGATGCCGTCTGGAGAGCTGCTCTGGCTGCAGTCGTGCCCTCATCCAGGATCGCCTGGAACTCCTTCCTAGAAGCCTCAAGAAGGGCGCTCTCGAACTTGGTCATGGCCTGCCACCTATTAAAATCATAGCAGCCTAGTAAGGCCTGATGGTTGGCAACCTGCAACTGTAGACTGGAGGATGAATAAACTTTATGCCCAAACAAGTCTAGTCTCCTTGAGTCTTTATTCTTAGGCATAGCCCCCAGTTGACCCTGTCTCTCCTTGTGGTTGACTGCCTGTACCACTAGGGAGTTGGGAGCAGGGTGGGTATAAAGGTACTCATGACCCTTGGATGGCACAAAGTACTTGCGCTCCCCCGTCTTGGAGATCACAGGCAAGGAGGACGGGGTTTGCCAGAGGGCATTTGTAATTTTAGCGACCACCTCATGTAGGGCCAAAGCTACTCTGGCCGGGGCCACAGGGCAGAGAACATTAAAGAGGGAGTCTGCAGGTTCCTCTAACTCCTCCGCCTGGAGGCCGAGGTTGGCGGCAACCCTCTTTAACAGCTCCTGATGCACCTTAGCATCATCCTGGGGCACCAGTGGAGGGGGCCCCAATGTGGCCTTGTCTGGAAACGAGGAGGAGGAAGCCAGTACCAAGGGGTCCTCCGCAACCATAGGTGGTCTGGTGGCTTGCTCGCCCACCCACTTCATCCTGCGCCTGCGGGGTGCCTGCAGCCGAGGCCTCTTGGGCTGGAGGGGGCGAGACAGGGTGGTAGCCGGTCTCTCCGAAGCTCCGGATACTGAGCAGGCGGCCTGAGAGGGCTGAGAGAACCCACATGGCTTCCATGGGTACCACTTTGTCTATCACAGAGTCTGAGGCCACGGGCCCGACAACGTAGTCCGCGCCAAAGGTGCTGGAGGCTGTCCCACCGCTAGGGAACCTTGCTCTTAACCTGAGCCCGAGCAGTCACTCCCCTGCGACCAAGAAGGGGCTGATTGGTGGCTCTGTGCCGATCAGTACCGGTCACCCCTCCCGGAATTGGATCTGGCTGACCTCAACCAGCATCTGGCTCAGGGCCTCGCCAACCAGTGGCACTCGGCGGATCCACGACGGCACTGGGTCAGCGATCTATGCCTCACACTTAACATGCGGTACCAGGATGTGGAGCGGGACCGGGAACCAGAGTGGGCTTGACATTGTGAAGATGCAGCTGCAGGCGGTGATGCTGCCCTGGGGGATCGGTGACGGTCCGGGGAATGGTACCGTTGGTCCCTCAACCTGTCCCTGGAGCAGTACCAGTGCCACAGAGATTCCAGGCGCAGACTCCGAAACTCCTGCCGGGGGGGTGCGTGTCTCCAGAGGTCTGTGCCCGGTTACCAGCAAGCTGCGCCTCGAGCCTCTCTGCCATTGTCTGAGGTCCGGAGACCAGGTGGGGCTGCGAAGCTTCTGCCTGTCATGGTCAGAAGTGTGTCGGCTGCGAGAGGGCGACCGTTGGCGGGACGTTCTCCGTGACGGGGAGCGCTGCCGGAAAGTGGAGACTGTGGTGATCCCAATGCGGGTTTACCCCGGGACCGGGACCCCGCAGGGGGTGGAGTGGGAGGCACTGAGAGGGACATAATGTCTTGCGCGGCTTGCAGGGCCTCCGGTGTGGACAGCACCCGGAGCTGAGGAGGACCTCTGCCACTATCCAGAGTAGCCAGCAGGGAGTGGGATAGGCTACACTGCTCAACCTGAGCTGGGGCCCCAGATCCCGAAGGGGGTGAAGAGGCGCCCGAGACAGGGCCTTGGTCCACCCCAGACTTGTCCTTTCCCTTGCGGGAAGCTGGAGACCTTCCTCATCTCGTCTTCCAGGGCTCCTTGGCTGGAGCCACGGAAGGAGACCAGGCCAGCTCGTAGATGGTACTGGCGGGGCGCTGCACACCGAGATCACGGTGCTCAGCGCCGAATCAGAGCGCTGCTCCAGCATTGGGATAAGGGCAGATGCCATCAGGTGCGCCTTCAAACGAATGCCACGCTCCTTCTTCATCCTGGGCTTGAAGGACTTGCAGATTTTGCACTTATCACTAACGTAACCTTTGCCCAAGCACCGTAAACAACTATTATGTGGATTGCTAATGGGCACGGGACTTTTACAGCGATCGCAGGGTTTAAAGCCTGGGGACCAGGGCATGCCCTGTCCCGAGGCAAAGTCTCTTTAGTCTCTAACTTAACAAATAGGTTGAACTAAACTAGAGGGAAACTATATACAATACTATTTGCAAGAGGCAAATGAGTTTGAAAGAACGAGAAGCAACAGCTCTAGCACCAGTTCCATGCACCGTAACTGGAAGGAACTGAGCATGGAGGGACATATGCGCACCACTCCAGGGGGCACCAGAGCCAGTCCCCTACGGAAACTGCTGAGGGAAAAAACTTCCAGCACCGGTGCATGTGGCGAGGACACACACCTAAGTTGAATGGACATGAGTAATCACTCGAAGAAGAAGGTAAAATTTCCTCAGTATTTCTGGAGTACTGATCAATGCTAAATTGAAGCAGGATATTTAATTTGCTCGCTCGTCTTGATTCTGGTAGATTGCAGTGAGAATTTGTAATTCTTGAATTTTAAACCAGGCTTAACAACTTAATTCCACATCAAACATTTATGTATTTTTATAAGTGCCAAAAAATTGTTGTTTAAACAAAATCAAGAATACAATTGTTATTGTTACTACTATTTCCACCAAGGCATCTATAAGAATGACTTTGGCATTACAGAATATAATTATTCTATATTCAGAACTTATATGTCCCACCTCTCCCCATATCACAGTGGTATTTGATACAACACCCCTGGAAGGTAAGGAATTACTATTGTCCCCATTTTACAGGTGAAGAACTGAGGCACAAAGCAATTAACTGCCTTGGCTCAAGATCACAAGGGAAGTCTGTGGCAGAACAGTAAACAATACTTGGGTCTCCCAAGTCCCAGGCTAGTGCCCTAACCATTACACCATCCTTCCTCTCTTAATATACATAGCTTTGGGTTTTGCTTGGATTCTTCAGCAGAGCTTTCCTATCATTCTGTTAAGAGGGCAATCTTCTTTTTGTAATGCTTTTGATGCTCAGTTATTTGCAGTTTGCTCTTAGAAGCTTGAAAACAATCTCTCTACCCCTGCTTGACAAGCATGAATTCCTTTTCCCCATCCCAGAGTGTCTAAAGGAGCTGAAGTAAACTGCAGCCTTTTGGTTTGTGCTACCAACACTGGATTAATTTGGGTTGGGAAGGAACCTCTAGTTGGCTATTGTATACTACCTCTAGCCTCCTGACTAATTATTCCTCCTGATAGTGGGTGTCAGGCCTAGCCTGGAATATCTTCAACAACAGTGGCTGTAAAAACATGCTTGCTAGGTCATTGCATTGCTCTGCAAAGCCAACCTTCTTCAAAGGCACTTTTTGCTTAGTATTTCTGTTGCCATTCTTCTATACTCTTCAGTTTGATCTCTCTTAAACAGCACAGCAATGCACGCAATGCATCACGTGGCTTTGCCCATGCTGTATACAGAAAGAATTACATCCCAGTTGTTATATGCAATACCCTATAAATTATGTGTCTCTTTTCGCTGCAGCATCACAGCACATGCTCAAATTGTCATTGCCTTAAATCTTCTGTGGTGTTGTATTCTGACCAGGATTCTTCCATTTTATATTATTTATGTCTGATTCTGTCTCCTACACTGAACCTCTATTGATTTCCCCTCTCCCCTCATTTATCTAACTCCCTTAGATTAATAACACCAATAAAGGTAAGAGAAATCCCTCGTTTGCATCACCTGTAAGTTCAGTAAGCAGTCTCTCTGCATCTTCCTCCAGGTCATATGACGGTATTGCATTATAACTGGCTCCAAAACTCTTTTTGAGCCTACCTCACTACACTTCCCATAATTACTCTGAGCCTCCAACAATGTTTTTATCTGAGATGCAGTCTGGTCTAATAATCAGAAGGATTGGCAGAGTCAGAAGTTGTGGATTCCATTACTACTTATTGTTCTTTTGCTCCATCAGACATTGCCTTCAAATTTTGTGAGCACAGTTTTGATCGCAACAGCCAGGCAAATGATGTCAGTTGCACTACCCATTAATTGCTGGCATAAAATCAGAGGCCAGGTTTAAGCTTCTTATTTTTCCCCTCCATCTCTGTGATATATTGTTGGTGTAATACTTAACATGTTTGTAAGGTTAACAGCGATTGTAGAACCTCTCTATCTTAGAGATCCTTCTATAAAAAGGTGCTATGGAAGTGGGAGGTATAAAGGCATTAAAATAAACACATAGTAGGGGAGGATAAATTGAGAGTGGATACAGGAGAATCACTGTAAGATAATGCCAAGACTTTACCGAGGTCAACAGTCACATTTCAAAAGCTCTCTCAGGACAAAACAATGACAATACTCAGGTTCAAATCAGAGTTCAGTATACATTTGGGCTGTGTGTGTATGTATATAAGCCCTTGTTCTTGGCTTCTCAACCTCTGGTTCAGTAAAGATAACACCAAATGTGTAACCAGTAATGGGGGAAACTGATCACAAGATGTGGCTGAAAATGCATTCCGTTGATCAGTAATGGAAGTGGAAAGCTTGCTTAGGCTACGTCTTCACTACCTGCCTGAATCGGCGGGTAGAAATCGATCTCTCGGGGATCGAATTATCGCGTGTCGTCGGGACGCGACAATCGATCCCCGAATCGACGCTTGTACTCCACCAGCGCAGGTAGGAGTAAGCGCAGTCGACGGGGGAGCCGCGGAGGTCGATTTGCCGCCGTCCTCACAGCGGGGTAAGTCGCCCCCCCCGCCCCCCGTAGTGAAGACATAGCCTTAGACTCTGAATATGTCAAAGTAAAATTCACGCACTTCAGACTCCAGCATTTACCCAGTACTAAATTAATTTTATTAGTAATGCTATGAGACAATTAGGGTTCTGTTTCAAGAGATAATACCTCATTTCCCTTTTTAACTGTGGACAGAATCAGAGTAAGTTCAAAATAGTCAGTTAATGAGCAATCCCGCCCAAGGATCGTGTTCTCTCTTAATACTATGTACCTTCCTCACAATTAGGGAGATTTAAAAGAAGGAACATTGAGCAGGTGGCTTCATATTTTAAAAACCCATTGAGAACACTTTTAGACACCCATAGCAAGTATATTAAAGAACTGCAGAGCAAACCTTGAGCTGAAGTCCTTTCAGTCTTAAGCATTTGAAATAAATTTTAGCATTAGGAAGAGCGCCTTGTAACGGTCACGGAGTCACCGGGCCGATGCTCTGGAACTGCTCTCTAAGAGCCAGTCAGGACTCTGGCGAAGCATGCCACTCTTGCCAGGGCAAGAAGTCTACATGCCTTCAGCCTTCCTGTGTCTGAAATTCAGAGCATTCAGCATCCCCGTTCACCATGTGCTCCCTGCAGCGAGTCCGCCTGAGTGGGGTTCCTGGGGAAACCAAAGGGCCCTGCGCCCCAACTCCGCAGTCAGACATGACTCTCAGCCAGCATTGTAAAACGGAAGGTTTATTAGTTGACAGGTACACAGCATAGAACAGAACTTGTTAGCACTGAAATCAGTGAGTTTTAGCCAAGTCCATCTTGGGGGATCCCTGGGCCAGATGGCCTGGACTCCCCCTCTTCCAGTTCCCCACAGCAGACTGCCATGGACCCTGCTGCCTGGCCTCCGACATGCCCGTTGCTCCTCCTCCGCTCTTTGTCCTGCTTCCTGGGCAAAATGTCACCTGGTTGCATCCCTTTCCTGGTTCTCAGGTTACGAAAGGCATCGACCATCACCTCTGTGCAGGCAGCTGGGCAGCCTCACCTGCCTCGAGGGCCTCCGCAAAAGTCACGCACCCAATTCCCACCACCTACGCACTGGGGCAGTACACAGGGAAACTGAGATACACACAGTATTAGTACAGGACAGTAAGACTCACATGCAACATAACAAGGTAAAAAAACCCCACTTTGTCACAGTTACATTCAGCCCCGCCCAGAGCTATCAACAGGCAATATTTTAATTATGGCTTTACATTTGCAGACACAAGAGATTGTATTTAGGCATCTACCTGATTTGCAGTTGCAATCAGCTAATTAGAAGTGTTAATGCCATTGTTTGTGTCTGTACAATTGACTGCAGCTATAAAACTGGATGCTGGGTTTAAGCCTCTTTTTAAAATATCTTACCCCGAATGGAGGTTATGTACATATATATCCCAACACAGTTCTATTCCAGGCTCAGTTTTTTTCTTCAAAGAGAATGAAAATTATCCGATATTGCATAGGGCTTATGTGATATAGGCAAAAATGTTAGTGGGAAATAGTTACGACCACAAATGTCACCTTTATGCCTTTATCTGTTAAAGTGAATTTGAGTTCAGCTCTCCAGTGATGAGAGACTAGTGCAGTACCCTGCTACACTACACAAAGGCTCCTAAATCTCCACAATATTGCAGAGGTGACAGGCACCAGTACGAACCAAGTCCTATTTTGGTTTAAAACAATATTACACACATACCTGCGCCTTGGGCTTCTGCAGAATGGTTGTCAGTGGTAGAGGTGCATTTAAACTGTACCACCTAGTCATTTAGCTACCCTTTAGAATCTAAACAAAAATGGAATTGAACATGTATCAGCCTTGGCCAGGCTGTACTAGATTTCCACGCAATGAAGGCCAAAGGATTAGTTCCTAGTGAAATGACAGTATTCATTTCAGTTTTTTAAAGCCTATGCTATGCAAAGTCACATTCTGTAAAGCTTCTCCTTCTGCATCACATGCCCTGTAAATTTTCCACTCATGTCTGGATTTTATGTTTTAAAATTACCTATAAAGCTGAACTGTATGTGTGTTACCAATGATCCCAGACTAAATACTGAAAAAACACTTAGTTCAGTCTCAATAACTGCTGTCAATCATGGTAGGTTATATGCTAGCCATGTATTATTCTCTATATAAAGTAATGAAAGCCAGCAGTGGGTAGTCACTTTGTGAAACTCTCAGCTATCAAAACTGAACTTCAATTTTTAAAACCTTATCATCTATTGTTATTGCCCACACAGACCACAAAAAAGGAAGAGACTCCAGAACACAGGGCACTGACTTCAGCAACTAGGCCAGATTACTTTCCAATTAATATTCTGTCGAGTGTTAAATAGGAAAAAAACTAAATATATCTTTCAAGTTTTAATTCTTAACTATCCACACCAAAGCCTGAAAGCCTTTAAATATCCATCACAGAAATGGCCCTGCATTGGCAGCAGCATGGCATGCGGCCACGCCACCCTGACAAAATCTTATGACTTACCGGCACTAACTCTAGGCGAGTTCTAACTCCCAAGACTATTCATCCCATAGCATCTCTACCATGAGAACGAGTTGTGGTGGCAGTTTTTTGGCACATGACCGCCGGCACATTAGGAACTCAAAGGAGAGACTAAAATCTAAAGAAGTTACCAGCTGAGGGTGAATTTGAAACAGTTATCTAGAAGCAAAAGGTTTGATATTCCTCTTTCAATTCTTTGAGACATCAAATCCCGGGCCAGAAACATTTTCCATGGTTATTTTCCCCAGAGGCATTCAATTGTAATGCCAAATTATAAAATTAGGCTGCTAGTCAATCTCCTTTTACAGCATATATCTCCATACAATTTTAGAGTAAAAATATAATCAGAACCGTATTTAGTTTAGTTTGTGCTTCATCTAAATTTCATAGATAAATTTAAAAAGCCATCCCATTTGGAGACAATCTTTTTGTTTTATAACATCTCCTTATTCTGATAACAGTATAGGCCAAATTTATCTAATGCCAGATCACCAGTGTAATCTTTCCCTTCCCTCACAGCCAGTCCACTTGAATTAACTGGGGTCTCAATGTTTTTCATACAGTGAATTTAGTAAACATAATAAAGCGCTCCCTCTAATAAATCATTTTTTTAAAATAAAATTTCCTCCTCTCAACACACACTGTAGAACTTTTAAAAATATCAGCAAAATTTATTATCACTGGATCCTTTTCAGTTTAAGATTTAATTGGTCACCATTTGGTAGGTTTGAGAAAAAACATTAGTGTCCATTCACTTGAATTTGTGAAAGTTGCCACAACATGAACCAGTTCAAAGATTTTAGGTAAAAAGAGCAGCACAGGAAGTTTTTAAAAATAACAAACAAACCCACAATTAAGCCGCTAATCATTCTACTATGCTAGTCACAGAAAAGGGCTGTTGTCAAGTCTAGTAAAGCACAAAGTATTACCCCACTCTCCAATAGTATCTGCAGTTAAGAGTGAGGAGATCTAGGACATCCCCCTATCAATGCTTTGCCCAGTCTAATTTGGAATGACGCAGGCAGTGGTGTTTCCACTCCATCCCTAAGGAAACTATTCCACAGTCTGATAGATCTCATTGTTAGGAAGTTATGCCCAATATTCAGAGTTTTTCCTTGTCTTAGAAAAAGTGTATAAAATCCAAGTATTGTACTTTGCTGTGGTTTTTCCCAAGAATAACACTTCACTGCTTCGTTCCACATCATACACATACAAACAGCATTAAAAGTTATACACTTACCCAATGTCAACTGTAATAAGCAATCCTAAATAACAAAGCAGTGTTTATGTACATCATACGAGGGAAGTATTCCACAGGGAAATAGATTTCATTTTCAAGGTCCCACAGCATTAATTCAGTAATAAAACAATTACAAATCCTCCAAGAGTGTCCTTTTAAATTGTCCAGCAGAAAATAGTGGGGCTTACTGAAGCATCTGAAAATGTTAGGTCTTGCAATGTTGGGTCCAGCAGATGTATGAAAGAAGACATAATTGTGGGTGGAAGGAAAAGAGCAACATTTGGTGCACATCCACCGGACCTAATGAGTTGTTCCTGGAGATGAAGCTTTCACACCATCACAACTGGCATTCTGGACTAACCCCCTTTGACACAGTCTGTGGGAACTTCCCCACAAACCATGGGGGGGGGGGGATGGGCGCTTGTTTATTTGTTCGTGTTCTTTTACAAAACTCATTATTAGTTCACCTCTACCGAAACGGTAACTTGAACCAGTTTAGTCAGCCTTCATGCTTGGGAAGCCAGCAAATAGTTAATATAAGACCAAAATGATAACAGACATGGTGACAGCGATGAATAGGGTACATATCAAGCTCCTTTTTGAGCCTAGAGAATCTCTGCAGATGCTTTGTTTCTCCCCATATTAGCTAGGCACTCCTTTTATGAGCTTCTTAATGAGGGATGCATTTCACCTGACTTTCAGGTTCAGCAAGTAACTCCACTGCTTTCCCTCAACTTTCCTGCCCACCTGCTTTTCAGGAGCTTGATTTCCAAGCCCCACTACACCTGATCAGGATCAGAGGTTCAGGAATGTAACTTCATAGATTCCCTGGGGAAAGGAGCTGGTTCTTCGGCCAACTGCTGGTGGCCTCAATCTGGTGCTGCCCAAGATGCTGGTAACACCCTCACCCTCCCACCTCTCTTCTATATTAGATGGACCAAAAGAATTGAGCAGGCAGATCCCAACGCCAATCCTAACGTCAGGTAAAATGTCATCACCACCCCTGTTGCCTCTGCCAACTCTTTTGGCAAGATCTTGGGGCCATAGATGATAGCTAAGGTACCCAGGTAACCATTGCTGAGTCCTAAGAGCACAATGAAGACAGCCGGGTAGACATCTTTGTTGAAGATTACCATTTTGATATGGCTCCGAGGCTGATAGTTACATAACATGAATAGGGGTAGTGACAAAGTCCTCAGGAGGACCAGAGCAGGGAGCAGTTTGCTCTTTGGGCCAGGGGCCTGGATCCAGGCGGTGATTTGCCGTCCACACCAGTCAGCAAAATTGTACAAAAGGAAACTGGTGAGGGGGATGAAGTACTTATTGGTCCATAAGCTCCCCGAGTCCTTGTTGACAGATTCTATGCTGGAGGAGATGGAAGGAAATATGATGATAGAGATGAAAAAGACATAGAAGACACAGAAGCCCAGGACAGCGGTCTTCTTCAGGATAGGACGTAGGGGTGGGATATTTTGGTCACTAGTCGCTTTGGCTGGAAATGAGCTGTTGGTGATGCCTTTTGACTCATCCACTCCCTCTAAATAACTGCTAGGCAATACACCAGCTGGGTGTGTGCTACCCTTGTGGCTTCTCATGTAGTACCTGAAAGGAGAGAGGAAGGAAAACTGTCAACAACCCAATGAAATCAAGATGGACAGCTGCAATGAGAACAGAATTTGGCTGTGCAGGAAAATTTGCTGGCACCCAACAAATAAGGAATTCAGTATTTAGATTATATAGCTTGTACTGCCCACCTCATTAGAAACTTATCCCCTTCCCAGCCCAGAATCCAGAGGGAAGATTGATGTCCGCAAACTCCCTAAAACCTTGTCAACAGGGAAACGGAGAACAGAAATTCAGCACAAGCAGTGGCAATCCCCACAGTTACTGTCAGTGGATTCTATTTTAATAAAGGGCTACACATACAGACTACTTCAATGACCTTAGGATTTAATAGACACATAAGATCACATTCCTCTTCCTTGCCAAGATCCCACTCCCTACACAATATGGGCACATGTCAATCATATCATGGGGGAGTGTACAAAATACTTGTTTCCTGTGCTCTTCATTGTACAATAAAAGAGGGCTGTGAACAAAACAAAAACATTATCTCCTGCTCCCACATGAACCTACCTACATCACCACAAATGCACTCTAACTAGTGCTTCCTATAGAATTTACTCAAATCCCATGGACTTTCCAACTCCCTTCTCCCAACCTGAGTGTGTCATAATTAAACAAGAAATGCCTCTCATGCACAGAGATGCCCAGCTATTCACAGGAGGGCTCGACAGACATTTCAAAACCAATCAGGCTTGGAGAATCCAGATGTTGAGGAGTCCAAAATACTGGTATGTCCCACTGGTTACTGCATGAACCAGGGGACCTGTTTGGTTGTTATCTGTATGTTTCAGGGGTTAATCTGAATAAGAGTTAGTTTAACTACTTCTGATTAAGCAATTCTAGAGCTGCTTATGTGGTTTCAGTCATTCCCCTCCCCCTCTTCCTCACAAAAGTAGCTTTTCAGAAACTCAAGACAAGCTGCAAATCCTCCAGTTTCTGTCTGTGGTTTCTGTCAAATCAGGAAGATCATATGAAAGAGACCCAGCAAAGGAACTGAACACAAGCAGCAGGACAGCAAAGCTCAGGGTGTGTTGCATGGCCCTCCGAGCAGGGTAGGAGAGAAGGGGGATTCTTGCAACAATCAGACAAGCATGTGAGCAAACAACATAAAAGGCAAGACTGCCGAATGGCAGGAGGCAGGAGAAATGGGCATCACATAAGACTATGATTTTCCTGACCCTTTACGCTACACAATGAAAGAGAAAGTAGGTCCCCAGCTACCACGTTTGCACTGCTGTTCTTACTGCTGGCTTTTCACACCTCAGCATACTACAATCATGTACTTTGTAGCTCTTATTAGGGAGAAAAATACCTCTCTACCTGCAACTGAGGCACATTCACCACATCCAAAGTCTATATCAGGTGAACCATGCTTAGGATATTTGCATAGTCAATGGCCTGGTGGCTTGACAGGCTTTACCTGGAGTATTCCAACTTGGGAAGAATCAGGTATACCACAATGCAGACAACGATGAAGACATCTGCTGTCAGGAAGTAGGCCAAGGCGCTGTCTGTAACATCAGCTGCTGCTGCCAGGTCCACCACCGATGCCACAGCACTGACTGTGCCCCCCATGGCCTGACCTACATGGGGGAGAAAAAGCAAGAATTCAGTGTCAAAGAAGCAGGTAATAATGCCCAGCTTATACTAGCTCAGCCAGGCCCAGACACTTGGGTAGACAGCAGCTTCAAAGCCGAAATAGAGGGCCGGAATTAGAGAGATGAGGGTAAGAGGCTTGCACCTAGGAATTTCAGAAACCATTTTTAACTGAAATGTATAGGCAAACTTCAGTGCTCTTGGAACAGAGCCACTGATAGTATTGGCTGGAGCCATACACAGAGCTGGCAAGTGCTGTGCAAGTGCTCACACACAGCTTAGCCAATGCACTTCAATCCTAACCGATGAACACGGCTTGAATTCCAGCGCCAGGTCTCTCGACACAAGGCAGCCAATCGCTGCAAGCTGTATGGTAGTTTTGGGATGTAGAAAAACCCCCAAATATTTGGCTATCTGGAAACCTCTAAACTCATTTCGTCTGACCCAAGCCTCACTGTAGTCTCGGCCTCCAGAGGTGAAAAGCCAGTGCATTAACACGTTGGATCATCTATTTACCCCAGCAGCCTCGAAAGGGAAAGCCCATCTGCATGTTTGGTATTGCCTCTACTTCTATGTTGGTCTCAAATCAGTTATTTATTGGATCACAACCCCTACTGTGTACTAGTTGTGTAGTGAAATGGGAGCTCCGCTTTCCATCCATCCTTCTCCCCCCCTCCAGCAAGGGTACACAAATACATTACATTGTGGGGGCCAGGTGGGTCTGGTGTGCTGGGGTTTAATGTGGATTTCCTATGCCTAGTTTCAGAGGGTAGAGTGTTAGTTACCGGATCAGAAACCCAAGCTTGGTTTTCTAAAATTGGGAGTTTGATAGTCTCTCTCTTTTACCTCCCAAAATGCAAATCAAGTTGCCAATACCACGTACACATTTTTTACAACAGGAACAGCCACATCTGAGACAAGCCAATTTCCCTCACCGGGGGGGGGGGGGGGGGGAAATCATTAAAACATTCCTGCCTTGGCCCAAGGAAGTATTTCTGAAGTCACTGTCTTGATTTCTTCCCCCTCATCTCTCTCTTAACATTCTAAATGCACTGCAGGGTAGGTATCAACAACAGCCAAACCTCCAGGGACCTCATCACTCATGACTCTCAGCGTGTCCCTCATCAGTTATGGAAATGAGCATAAATGTGGAATATAAAAAGAGAGACAATGCGAAGTTTAATATTTCCTGAGATATAAACAAATGTGGAACTAAAGAATGTTCTACCCCCTATAGAAAAATCAACTCTGTGGTCCTTTGTCTCACATTGTTTAGGGGAAATTCACCTACAGGATATGGATACCAAGGATGTGGTATTCTCCTTGTCTCTTTTGAGAGAACAAATACTGTTTTATACAGTGAAGTATGGCAGTCTACAAAACATTTACAGAAACTAGAGAGTCAGCTCACATGACTGGCTGTTTTTCTTCCTTGGGAACTTCCCTTTATCTCAGTCTACAGATTATAATTTTTTTTAAATAAAGGAAAGGTCATGTTACTTCAGCTAACATGCAGACCTCATTAGCACGTCTAAATGCAAGATGCAGCAAAACCTCCACCAAGATGGAGCATGTGCTACAGAACCGAAAGCATGGGTCACAAAACTAAAACCCATGATTCTAAGCAGTTTCTAAGCTCTCGTCAGTCTGTTTCTCAGTGAGTGGGTAGTTTTCCATTGAAAAAGCTAATTATTTACTTACTGCCACCGATTCCATTTTGAATATCAGAGAGAGATTAACCTGAAATCAACGCCTGCGAATTCTTCATGGGGAAACAGCCTGTCAGGCCAAAGATGCTGCTGGAGAAGATGGTCGAGGCGCTGCTGACTATAACCACGCAAACTATGGTTATGACAAAAAAACGCTGTGTCCATGTGGATGTGTCCATTTTCACCAGCACAGTGATCACCACGAAGACAGCCAGCATGACAGCCAAGGAGGACAGAATGCGGATGCTGGCAGATACCCTAGAGAAGAAATGCAATGGTTTGGGGTTTTTTAAAAATGAGACCCCCCCCCACTATCTATTTTAGTCACAGAAATCTATTATTCATAACTTCTATTACAGTAGTGCCTAGATGCCCCAGCTGAGATCAGGGTCCGATTATGCTAGACACTGTTTACACACATAGTAAGAGACAGTTTCTGAGGCACTCACAATTTAAACACACAGACTATGGGGAAGGGGAGTGGAAACAGAGCTGGGGGAGGTGAAGTGATTCTCCCCAAGTTAGCAAACTGGCAGAAGAACCCAGGTCTCCTGGCTCCCAGTATAGTGCCCTATGCACTAGACCATACTGCCTCTCCTTACATGTGACTCATCTTCAAATGCCTACAGGCTGGCACAATCTACTCTATTCTACATATTTCATTTTTAAAAACCCTAGTCAGTGAAAAGTTTCCAGACAAATACAGTAATGGCTATCATTTTGTAACTTTGAAACTCTTGGGTGGAAAAGGGTACAGAAATGCAAAGTACTCTACAAACTAAGTAATTTTCACAACCCAAGCTAAGGACCTTTGCTTTAAAGGTAGCCAAGAAGTGCCATGTGCTAGTAGTACTGACTGCTGTCAAAATGCAGCGTACAAGTGTGTAGCTGTCACCCTGTCCCACTTTTTAGAGCACACACTCAAGATGCCACACCACAACATGGGAACTTGGGAACTGACAATGGAGTTGTTTTGGAAGCACAAATGACAGCCTAGAAATGCATACTCTGGCTAAGGCAGGCTGCTGATGTGCCAGCCAACTGGGAGATAATACAAGAGCACAAAGGAAGCCAGGTGCCTAGAGAAATGAAGCCAGTGTAGAAGTTGCTATGAACTAATTCCTCTGGGGTGGGAAGGTCCAAGAAAAAGGGGAGAAATAAAAAGTAATTATTTTAAAGTGTTTTGATATCAAGTTGATGACTTCCACATCTTCCATCAGTGCTTATTCAACTCAATAAGTCTATAAACCCAACCAAGCTGTAAATATCTATTTCTAGCAGAAACAGGAGATATTCCCCTCAGAAGAGCAACACGCAGCAGCAACAAAGTCTGCTTGGGGAATACGGCAGGCTGGGTGAAAGCAATCACATGCTTGTCACTACAAGATAATTAGTTGCCTGAACAGGAAGGTTACTTATTATAGACACACAAGACTTTATCAGCTCACCTTCAGGGCAGAGGTGGGATGAAGGAAAAAGGAAGAAAAAGAAAAGCTAAGCTAGCAATCAAGATCTAGAGATGAAGTGTTGAAATATATTCCTTTCATCCTCAGATACAAGGTCTCCTGTTCTAAACCTTATTCTCCTAGGCAGGTCTCCCAGGGACCACAATATGGTGCATCATGCCTCATAGTTACCCAAACGACAAATACTGTAGTCTGACTGGCCCATTTTTAGGAGGATGAAGGACTCCTGACAAATATGCCTTGTGTGCATGGAACACCTTTTTGAAAAGCAATTAAAACACAAATAATTATATCTGGTCAAACAGGAGCACGGATATGAATACAAGTGTATTCACGCACCCACAAGGAGTCAGCACTACCTGGTTTTGTTGTTCTCTCCCAAATGATGTACAAGAAAAACTTTCATGATCTCATATGCGTTGGTATCCACAGACAGTGTCACTACTTTAAAACAGCAATAATGGTTAGCTCTCAAAGATGCTGTTATACTGAAGGTGGAGCATATGCTAGCCAGACATGCTGCATAATATTTGAACCACAGGGAACCGATTTGCTCAGAATTCTTCATAATGTTAATCTGCCTCATGAGTATTTATGATGTTGAAAATTTAACATAATAAAACACTTATTGATTATAGATGCACCAGTCAGAAGAATCTGTGATATGCAGGAGATAGATGCTACATTTAAATGTAATGCATTAAATACATAATAGTTTAGTGAAATGGATACATTAGCAGTCTGAATGATATGCAAGAAAAACAAGAGCTATTTTCTGAAGTTCTCCTTTGCTTTCTTTCCCTTTCCCCTGTTTGCATGCAACATGCTAAAATAGGTAACAACTGAGCACCTATTTTAGGAATTTATCACTTGGCTAATAATTACTATGGTATTAATGGTGAACATTAAAGTACCTACTCAATATGAAGTAGGTACTGTACACACACATACTCACCTCCTGCCATTGTGCACTGATATGGCTCATCTTCAGACTAATTTCCATTCTTTCTTCAGTGATTAGAACTCGCAGAATAAGGCAGATAAAAGGGACTGGCACACAGGCAAACACCGTAGGTACAGAAAATAGAACTATAGTTGCCAGTCAACAGGGAATCAAGACAAGTACAGCGCTATAGTTCCCTCTAAAAGATTTTCTCCTAGTGGGTGGGGAAACCTTTGCCCTGTGTCTCAGATTCTCTTGGCACGGGGTAAACTGGTCAATGGGAATAAGGCGGAGCTTCCTGCAGCAGGGAAAGGTACCCAGAGGCGGGTCTGAAGTGAGAGTAGCAATCCCACAACCCCCCTACAACAGTTTTGCAACCTCCCCAGAACTTCTTTTTGGTCAGGACCCCCATGGTTACAACACTGTGAAATTTCAGCTGTAAACATCTGCAAATGTGAAATTGACTAATTTTCAAATCCTATGGCTGTGAAATTGACCAGAATGGACCATGAATTTGGTAGGGCCCTGGTTATAAACTAGAGTAGCATTCAGAACACAGATTTAGTAAAAACTAAGCGCGCGAAAGAACAAGGGTTCTGACTCAGGCCATGTGGCGGTAAGAAGGACTGGAGAGGCATCGACCCACACAGCCTATTATACCGTCAGGTGCAAGCACAAGGGGATGCACGACATGTGCGGATCAAAGGGCACTGCTAAGAAAATCTTCTGGCTCCGGTGCATGGTGTGCATGCACACCCCACATTTGGAATACTGTAGTAGGGCGGTCACCCCGCTTCCGCCTGAAGGTGAGGTGAGGCGAGCCACCGGCCTGCAGAGGACGCTCTGGGCTGGAAAGAGCTAATTCCCGAGACGAGCAGCAGGAGGTGCCACGCTGGTGAGTCGGCGCCCCGCCACACGTGGTGGAGAATGTGGGCACGCGGTCCGCCCCTGATACAAAGGGCAGGGACAGTGGGACTACTGCCCAGATCTGAGAGTGGAGAACGTGAAGGTGGTGAAGATGGACTGGTACTGGAGAGTCTGTGTGGCCCGGCTCGCCGAGCAGCAAGCGGGACTGATTCAGCTGCTGTGGGGGAGGGCACATAGATCTCATCGGGGGCCAGGCACCTGGGGCTGGAGGCTGGTGCCGGGGCCTAAAGACTGTTTCGCCTGTGGGCGACTGGGACATTACCAACAGGAGTGCCCCTCCTGGGGACCCCACCTGGACAAGGAAGAAACTGAGGGCGCACCCCCTGTGAGGGTAACAGGGGGGCCCCCGAACATGTTGGGCCTGTAAAGAGCCCGGGCACACAAGGAGGGAGTGCCCTCAGGGGACTTGCCGGGCCCAGGCTAGCCCTGAGGGAAGGGTTAAGCCTGAAACAGACAGTGGGAAGGCCGTGGCCAAGGGAAGGCACAAGAGGTGCTTCCAGTGCCACAATGAGGGCCATATAAAAAGGCACTGCCCTCTAAGAGAAAGGGAGAGCGCCGGCCAAGGGAGGGCCGTGACAAAGGGAAGGTACAGGAGGTGCTTCCACTGCCATACCAAGGGCCATTTAAAAAGGCACTGCCCCTAAGAGAAAGGGGGAGCACTGACAAAGGGGCCCAGTCTGAGCCTGACCAGGCTGGAGGGACAGGGAAGGCTGGGGGCCCAAACCAGGAACTGTCGGTGGCAGAGAGGCCCCAGACAAACCAGGAAACCCACACGGGATCCAGGAGGGCTACGGTGGGATCTCAAACAGAGAGGGGAACCCAAGTGGGAGCTGAGAGGGCTACGGTGGGGACCCAGACTGTTATATAGGGAAGCAGGTGGCTCCACATAGTGGAGAGCCTGCAGCAGGAGAGGGATTCCCTGTGAGCCCAGTAGCGAGGGGCACTGGGGCAATAGGGATCCCCCACACACATTCTTAAGGGGGAGGGTGTGTAGCAGGGTGGTCACCCCGCTTCTGCCTGAAGGGGATAAAGCAGCCCTGGAGAAGGCTGCAGCAGGGAAAGCTAGACTCATTGGGGAAACAGCCACAGCTGGGGTCATGCCCCAATCAGGCCACAACTGGCCCTATAAAAGGGCTGTGAGCCATGAGCTCAAAGAGGACACTCTCTCCCTAGCTTCTGAGAGCGAAGAACCTGGCTGCTTGGGAGCTGAGACGGGTACCTGAGGTGGAGCAGGGCTGGGGAAGGGTAGAGGGAGCTGGGGAGCTCCAGTCTGATAAAACCCCAGGCTGCAGGCCTTGGTGAAGGCCTATGAAAGGGTACTGGGTCTGCAGAGAGGCAGCCCAGAGATAGGCAAAGGCAGCAGGTCCTAACCCCCCTTGCCGATGATGAGTGGTTTACAGACTGCCGTCTGCCCCAGTGAGTGGGGACTAGATGATGATTGGCAGTAGCCACTGAGGCAAGGTGGGGCTAGAGGGTTGGAGGTTCCCCTGGGAGGGGAGACCCAGAGACAGTGGGTTGCTGCTGGGGGCAGAACCCTGAAGTAGAGGGGTACCGGGGTCTGGGAGGGACACGGGGGCCAGCGGCGGGCAAGCCACCGGCCTGCAGAGGGCGCTCTGGGCTGGAAAGAGCTAATTCCCAAGACGACCAGCAGGAGGCGCCACGCCGGTGAGTCGTCACCCCACCACAAATACATATAGGGACCATCATTCGAAGAAGAATCACTGATTCCAGTGACCTGTACTATGTTATAAACTACAGTAGCATTCAGAACACAGA
Source organism: Emys orbicularis (assembly GCF_028017835.1). Classification (NCBI taxonomy): domain Eukaryota; kingdom Metazoa; phylum Chordata; order Testudines; family Emydidae; genus Emys; species Emys orbicularis. The sequence goes on along the minus strand of NC_088689.1, from coordinate 43,336,652 downwards.
TTTCACAGGGAAATGTAACAAGGAACTTAATACTATATTTAACCTTTTTCTACAGTGGGCTATTATTTCTCTGAAAAAATATCATCACACAAGAGAACATATACATGAGTTTGTGCACAGAAATGTATCTGTGCCTGGTCTAATACCTAAGAGGTGTCTTGAGTGGGCTTTGCTGTGGAGACAGAACAGCAGAGTGAGTCTCTTTCATAAGCAGTTTAGCTAACATTTTTTTCCTGGTTAAATGTAGTTCCCCCTTAGATGTTTCAGCTTGACTTCAAGCCCACTGCTGTGCTGCACTAAAAACTAGAGAAAAGGGTGGAGTGATTGGACTGCAGAGGGAGCAGGCAAGCCTGGAAATGGTGGTGCTTAATGCATCCTGGACTGGAGATGTAACTGCACTTACCTGTTGACTAGCACAAAGTTTCCAATCAGGCAGAGCACTGAAGGCACAGTTGAGGCAATGGAAATGTAACTTTCAAAGTAGTCCTGCAAAAAGCAACAAAGGCATTTAAAACCAAAATCAGAAACAAATCTAGCTACACACTACCTCAGAAACCTCCGATACAAGTAGCAGCGAACAAATCAAGAACACCAAGACAAAGCTCTCAGCTGCCATACCATCATAATGCCTGTGGGCCTACAGACTGAGCTGCAATTTACCAAACTTATTTCTAATGCACTTGTCTTAATCTTCCAGCTCGTTACTGTGTTGGCTACCATAAATAGTATGAGCTACTAAAATATTTACTGCATTAGTATCTGTCAAGGCTGATTCCCCACTCTGGCACTTCAAGTGCAGAAGGTGGGGGCCCGCAAGGATTCAAAAAATTAATTATGGCCACTCCAGGTTTGTATTAAACTTCCAAGGTTATAGTTTCTCTCTGATCTTGGATGGGTAGATGCTGCCACCACCCAAATGCAAACCCCTTGGAACCCAGGAAGGCACACTTGGGAATTCCTTCCTGTGGGGTACCCTCAAGCCCGCCCCCCCCCTCTCTCAGCTGAGCTGAGCTGAGCAAGAAAAGAAAGGAAATTAGCTGTTGACCCCAGCTAATTAAACAGCATATGCACAAACCTCCTAGGACACACAAATCCAATCCTGTTCTTAAAAAGGGTAAACTTTATTAAAAACAAACAAAAAAGAAAATATATCGAACTTAGGCTTTTGCTAGATTTTTAAAAGAACAATTCCAAAAATTAAGCACCCAAAATAGCTTTCTTGGGGGTTCAACTTAAAGTTTAGAAGCAAACAAAAGCATCTGGGGTTAGCACAGAAGAGTCCACTAGCCATAAGAAATAAACCTAATCGTGTCTTTCTAAACATTCCTGATCTGCTTACATATTTGGGTTGTTAAAAGTAGTTCTAGATATGATCTGATGATCTTCATATCTGGCTTAAAGCTTCTAATAGCATAACTGCTCCCTGTTCCCCTCTTTCCCTAAGAACGACAGACAGACAAAGGGAAGTTTTTTCCCCAATTTTAAAAAGTTCTAGCCCTCCCATTGGCTCTTTTGGTCAGGTGCCCACTCCTTTCCTTTTACCTGTGAGCTTGTTAACCCTTTACAGGTAAAGCAAGTAGAGAACAACCACCAAGAGGGATTCCATAGCCAACTGGCTGTCTGGGTGTCCACAAAAGGGAGCTATCCCCCCTCTCATTTATCACATTATCCCTCTGGAATGTGTGTAGTATGGTGATTTGTTCAACCCTGGCAGGGTAGAGTAAGTATGTGCATCTGGGGAAGTGAAACAACAGGTCAGGTCCCCCTAATCCAGGGGTAGGCAACCTATGGCACGCGTGCCGAAGGCGGCACGTGAGCTGATTTTCAGTGGCACTCACACTGCCCGGGTCCTGGCCACCGGTCCAGGGGGGCTCTGCATTTTAATTTAATTTTAAATGAAGCTTCTTAAACATTTTAAAAACCTTATTTACTTTACACACAACAATAGTTTAGTTATATATTATAGACTTATAGAAAGAGACCTTCTAAAAATGTTAAAATGTTTTACTGGCACGCAAAACCTTAAATTAGAGTGAATAAATGAAGACTCGGCACACCACTTCTGAAAGATTGCCGACCCCCGCCCTAATCTAACAAGGGTTTAATCAATGGCTGAAACAGCACAAGCGACTAAATATATTCATATTCTTTAAGACAGAGTGGCTGATTCCAGAATGGCTCAACTGATCACTGACTTCTAGTGTATTAACCAGGCTAGACTCTGCATTCCAAGCCCTGGTGGGCCAAGCAATGGCTGTTGTGGTGTGTTCCCCCACCCCAACTTTGTCACTATATACTGCCCAAGAAAGTTCACTCAGAACATAGTTGTCCTCTCTATTACTTACAATATGGCATGACATTTAACCACCGAATACATTTCTCTCTCCATCATAGCACATGCTCCAAAGCATTTTATAAATTAGATGGTGAAGGCAGATTGGAAACTTTCTTTTTCCTGGTCTCATAACTCAAGAGCAAGGGGACATTTAATGAAACTGAAAGATGGCAAATTCAAAACTGAAAAAATAAAATATTTGTTTATATGACATACATACACAGTGCAGCTGTGGAACTCATTTCCACACAATGCTACTAAGGCCAAGAGTTTAGTAGGATTCAGAAAAAGATTAGACGTTATGTGACTAACAATAATATCCAGCATAAAAACAAACAAAAGTTGTGGAAGAGCTATAACCCCTCAAGCTTCAGGGCTTAAGCCAACCTCTAACTACAGAGGGTTAGGAGCAAACTAAAGGTTTTCCTGGGCAATTAATCCCATATCTGCCTAGTACACAGTTTCCTATACCCTCCCCCTGCAGCAGGAACAGGACACTGGATTAGATGGACCACTGGTCTGATCCAGTATGGGAAATCCCATATGTTCCTGCACTGCAAATGGAATGACTAATTGACTGAGCAGCCAGCAAGGACATCTCATTAAGAGGTCTTAGTGATTTAGAGCACCTCTGTATTTGTGTGGAAAGCTTGTGTATATGCAGACAATCAGGTAGTGATTTGTCAGGCCCTCCAATCCCATGGCCAGGAGCATAAATGGGACTGACGAGGAAAGGGTGGATTGATTTAAATTGCAGTGCTTTAAATCACTAATGTTTAAAATCACCAAGCAAGAAACCTTGATTTAAAAAATTGATTTTAATCATATTTTGTACTGGTACTTTTAGTTATTTTCCTATAGCTTACTTCTCATTAGTTGGGAACCATTAAAACATGGTGTCAACTATCAGAGGGGTAGCCGTGTTAGTCTGGATCTGTAAAAAGCGACAGAGAGTCCTGTGGCACCTTATAGACTAACAGACATATTGGAGCATAAGCATAAGCAACATGTGCGTCTGAAAAAGCTTATGCTCCAATACATCTGTTAGTCTATAAGGTGCCACAGGACTCTTTGTTGCTTATTAAAACATGTTGATTTGCAAATAAATATAGCCTTTACACCCCATGTGGTGGGTTGTGGGTTTTTTTTGCTAAAACAGGACCATATACTATAGCTATACACATTTACTTAAAAAAAATATATAGTGCTTAACATACATTTATTCAGATTCTTAATTTGTATATTTTTATCATCATGTTAGAAAATGGTGAATGATGCACTTCTTAGTGACTGTGACAAATCACAGTAAAAAAGTAGTCACCTAATCTCAATTTGGATAGAAATTTAAATTCAATTAAACTGCACAAAAACAGTATTTTAATTGTTTTACTAGTTCAATAAAACTACCTTAAATGTGGGGGATACATCAGAAAAAAGGTTTATCAGAAAGTTTACTAAAACATGTTGTGCATTTAAAACTAACTGATTTATTAAACAAAGAAAGTATTGTCTGTAGTTAGCGAAGTGAACTGATTGTTTCTGGTTACCATGTCCTCCAAGATTTTAAAACGAGTAGATCTCATCCTTTCACGCCTAGTTTTTAATTCATAGATTGGAAGAGGAAAACAAGCTTTCCTGCTTTTTCAACATCCAATTGGTTTCTTAACTTAAAAAGAATTAGTCACTGAACTGAACTAGTTGTATATACTGAAATGAAGAAATTATTCTCTCTGCACTTATAGAAGAGGCTATTGCTGTCCAAAGCTGGTTTAGCACTTCAACAAACTCTGGTTCCAGGTGCTTAGCCAGTGACTTCCACCACTTCAGTGCTGTGATTTTCTTTAAAACTTGACAGCAAATATAACACTGCTTAATATTATTTTTTGTTTTTAATATAAATGATTTTAATAGATCATAGGCTTAACATAGGTTTTCATCACTTCAAATTTAATTTTAAATAGGTTTATTTAAAAAATCTGTATTTAATTTAAATTAAAAATCTGTATTTTTTTTAAATCATTGATTTTATCCAACCCTGGACAATAAGTACTTTCCTCCCACCCCAATTCCCCTGCTAACGCTACAAAGCTATGGTATGGAGCAATTTACAGAGCTGTTATTATATCCTGGGCTGCCAGAGGTCACTTTGTGTTTCAGGCCAGCCTTGTCTATAGTCTAGTATATTTCCACATCCATGAGAATTAGCAGCTATTAATCTGGGATTGTATTATTTGCCAGAGAGAGAGACAGACAGACAGGGAAGGACAAGGTGGCTAGGAAAGAAAATGAAGCTTTTAATTGGAGACCTTTGAACTTCCACTGCAAGAATTCTCAAGGCAGAATGAAGAGTATGTAGAAACAGACACAAGACTCCAATTAATTTCAACTTTCCATTCCTTCTCCCAATAGCAGTGGATGCCTTTTATTAGGATTCCTTCATTTTTTTAAAACCTTAGCTGTTTGTGAAGAGTCTTCACCCAAAACTACAGTGTGTCACAGATGTACCCCTTTGGTTCCATCCCCAAAAGAACGCTGGTTGCCATCTATCAAAAGATCGTCTCCTTCAACAGCACTGCACCTATTCACATTGGCCTCCACGGAGAGCACATATGCCCAGCTCAGAACTAATCTGATATCTATCTCAGATACATATGTGGCCCCCATTACCATAGTACCATAACACCTCACCATCTTTAACGTATTTATCCTCACGACATCCCTGTGAGTAGGGAAGGGCTATTAGCCCTATTTTATAGATGGGGAACTGAGGCAGAGAGAAACTAAGTGGGTATCCTTAGTCCTAGACTAACCATTGGACCTACTTTCCTTCCCTTCACGAACACTGATGTAAATGAGGCCTTTTGTCTGGAGCACATGACAGGTAGCCACAATCTGCAGAGTTTCTAATCCTCTGATGTTTATTTTCTCTTTGGCCTTGAGCAAATCCTTTAACCACTTTGCCTCAGTTTCTCCACCTATCAAATGGGAATAATGACACTTACTTGACTCACAGGTGTGTTGGAGGATTCATTTATATGGAAGTACTATACAAAAACATTATTGTTAATTAACTAAACTGAAAGTTTGCAATGATTAATCAAACCTGTTTCTTCCGTCTCCATCCACAGTTATTTGGGCCCTGCAGAAGACATATCCTGTAACACTAAGCATCTGCAGCTAGAAAGAAGGCATGTAGAACACACCAGGCACACACACACTCTATGTGAAAGAGCCAAAGGCTTGGACTCAAATGTACCTTTACTGTATTTGCTCATGTATCATCTAAGCCATGGTCTACACTACACAGAGGCAGCCTGGACTCTCGGCTCCACACATTCCCCCTCTTAGGTCAGTGGAAGCGCTCTTAGTGAAGACGCTCACCACCAACCGAAGGAGGGTAGTGTGAACACGAACCACTGCAGTAATTAATGTGGTGGCTGTAAGTCGACCTAATATAGGTTGACTTAAGTTTTTGGTGCAGACATGCCCTGAGTAACTTGGCTGACATTTAGGTCAATATTTGCAAGTCTGACATACAGAGGTGAAACCAGGCAACAATATCAATGAGAAGAGACACAGAAAGCAATGACTACAATGAAGGCAATGATTTCTGTGCCAACATCACAGATCAGTATTTATATTTTGAATTCATTTTATGTGTTATTATGCTGTTAAAACACTCATTACTTTCCCCCTTTTTTAGGGTGCAGAATTATTGTTTTGTTTTGATAGCTTTGCTGTCTCAGCTAATAGAAAGGCTTATGTGTAGGTCATCATGTGGAGAAGTATATACAGGAAGTGGAAATGGTTATATAATTCTTTGTTACCTATGTACAAAGATGGTGCCATATTGTGGCCAAGAATTAGAAGGTACTTGGCATATTTTCCCTTTACCTGAAATGTTCCTTATTTCTGAGAGTTTGAACTATAGTCTTTTACTCAATTTATGTGCATATTCATTTACTTTTTCCCATAAAGAGTTTTACTGTAAGCAGCAAAGAATCTAATAATCACTGCTTACGATTTCACACAGAGAACGAGACACAAATACATGAATCTACTATAGCTGTAGTATGAATGAACAGACTCCAAACACAAAGCTGTGGGAAATGGGATGTGGTACAGGAGAGTACAATTACAAGAAAAATGTAAATTTAATTGTTAAAATTTAGCCTTGTTTGCGGATTTTTTTTTTAAAGGGATGCTGTCACCATAACTATCGCTCTCATATTTAGTTTTGTGAAAACAAGCCTTTATTAAACTTTTGACCAGTGAAATGTTTCCACATTTTAGAAAATCCAATTAAAGTAGCTGGATTTCAACACTGAAGCGCTCATCTGTTTTACATACACTGTAAAATTTTCAAAGTGCCTAAGTGACTTAGGATCTTAACTGCCATTGACTTAGATGCTTTGAAATTTTTACTCCACAGCACTAAGCACAGCCAGATCCTGCTGTTCAAGGCCCTAAAAACCTGATAGTAAAAGAAATTTGACTGCTAGCATCCATGCCAAAAAAGTGTATAAAGCAGAGTACAAACACTACCAAGTACTGTGCATTGAATTCTTCAAATTCTTTCACTTTGAATAATCTAAGGGGTTATTAACATAATTGTTGACTGTGTTAATTTAAAACATAATATACTATAGCATCACAGATACTAGAGATAGAAATAGGTCTACAGCATTACATGCTCCAAGGACAAGGATGGCACCTCACAGAACATTTGCTAGTACCCTGACCAGCCTAGTGTTAAATATCTTCAGGGATGGCTCTTCCATGACTTTCCATAGAAGACTATTTCCCAGACTATTACATTTTGCTGTTGGGAAATTACCATCTTCTATGCCCCAGAATTCAGCCTAATATTTTCCTTTTCTGAATGTCATGATTGCTTCTACTCATAACCCCTTAGTCCCTCTTAAATAAGCCTTCCCCCAGCATTGGTGTTTATATTCTTCACATATCTGTAGATTTATATTCTGTCCCTCCACCCCTACCCAGCTTCCTAGTTCAGCTACACTGTATACATTTAGTTCTTACTGTTTCCTGGTTAGGCCCATGTATATGTTTCTCTTCTCTGAGCTTCACTCAGTTTGTCTACATCAGAGCCCAATACAATATTCCAGTCATGGTGTCACCAGAACAGGGGGGCGGGGGGAGGGCTGTCACCTCTCCATTCTGTGATGCAATAACTACGTATGCAGCACAAAACAAGTTTTTTCCTCTTCAAAGCAAAATGAGAATGCCAAGCAGCCAGCTGGGCTGATTTCAATCACATTTATAAAAGGAGGGAGGGGACTTTTCGCCAATCTCCAATATAGTTCACATCAACCCAGAAGGAACTAAATCACCAGCATTCTAAAATCTATGAGAACTGAGGTTTATAATGGAGAGGATGACCAATATTAATTACAGCATCTTCAAACACAATACTGCGATCTCTGCATATGCGTGATGTTATTCAAACAGCATACTGGGTACTTTAAAACAAAACAAAACACCAAAGTAGCAAATTAGTCACTAGCTTCAGCAGACTCTGCTCTGTGCTGCCAAAATGCTTCTGCAAAGTAGTTTTTATTCAGCTACAGCCTAAACTCGGCAGCAGAGGCAGCTGGCTCCTGCTGAGCTAGAAAAGCAATTCAGGCCCAGGGTGGCGGCTCAAGGCACTAGAGCGTTACCTGGATCACAGGGCATGAAATTAGCAGCAGCAAGCAGGTTGGAGCCAAGAATAGTTTGCAGTTGTAAACTCATCTTTCGATAGCAGAGCTGTGCTTCTGATGACTCTGCAGGGGTAGCACACTACTCCTACCCCAAAAGCCTGGGTAGTATCAGCTCCAAAGCAGGCAACACTGGAAAACCCTGTAGCAAGGGAGTCAACACCATGCCACTTGCCTGACAGGAGGATTCATGCCCCTAGTGACCAGAACTAGACTCCTTTCAAATATGACATAAGAAATGAGCATCCTAATAAAAAGCAATGATGGTCCTCAGACTAAAGCACAGGACTGGGAGTCAGGGAAACTTGGGTTCTCCTCCCATCTTTCCCACTGACTTCCTGAGCAAATTAGGTAACCTCTCTGTGCTGTAGTCCCTCCCCCTGTAAAACAATACTTCCTTCTCTCTCAGGCATGTTGTAAAGCTTAATTTAGGTTTCCACAGTACTTTGAAATCCTCAGATGGAAGTCAGTGTAATTAATCGTATTTTACACTAAATTCCAAACAGAGCCTTTTATCTTTAGGTTACAGGCTTGACTCCAGCCCATAATCTTGGTGCCTTAAAATTCAATGGCCAAGATTTTCTTACCAATGCCCAAATGACAACTACAGGAATTGTTGGGTTCTTGGTGCTTTTGAAAATCAGCCCATTTGTTTAGGTGCCTACATACAAATTTAGCAGCCTAACTTTAGGCACCCAACTTTTGAAAATGTTGGCCCAATGTCCAGAAGGGGGATTCCTCCCTGACAGTTGTAAAAAGGCACATCCTTCCTGCAAGAGAGGTGGGATTTTAAGGCTCCAGGACTGTAGATTGGTAGTAACCAAAGGCTACTACCATCTGAGGATGGTTGGTGCAAAATATGGTTGCCAGCCCTTGTTGACTATGGAACTAGATTGAGACCACAAAATCTGCCCTACCAAACCACCATTTACAGTCTCAGCAGACACACAAGAATAGAATGGGCAAGGAGACTGGACTACCCCTTCCACGCCTAGAGATATCTCCTCCAAGTCATGAGGACAGCACAAGGTGGGATACTGGAAGCCTGCACTGCTGCCGACTATGCTATATTTAGTCTGTAGATAGAGGATTTCATCCTTCAGGTCTGGCAAGCCACCACCTTTCACAGTCGTCAAAATTCACTCAGAGTGGGATTTTCAAAAGTGAGTAAGGAGCACAAATCCAGTTGCTTCTCAAGGGGGCAAATGATTTAGGTATATGAATAAAGGGGATCTGTGCTCCAAATTCACTTAGGAGATTTTGAAAATCTCACTAGTATTCAAAAAGAAAATCCATTTCCTTGTTTGAATTCGACCCTCCTGCAATCTGACGTGGTTGAATGCAGCGGAGAGGAAGGCTTTCCAGGCAAATATCAAGCCGTCAGCAACTATATTGCAACCATCACACCCTAGTTATTTCTATTTGCTTAAATATCCATAGAAACCTCACCCACATGAATGAGTTAGTCACCCATGAGCTTCTAATAAACCATGACATAGCACTTCACGCTGATCCCCAGAGTTTGTTATTTAAGGAGCTTTAGGAACCGAAACAATGACCACACAAGGACTTAAAACCAAAATTAAATTAGTCAAACTGGCAAGAGCTAGATTTCCATGAGAACTGGTTGGAATCTTTTCTGCTATTTTCAAAGCTCAGCTCCACTTCTCAGTACATAGGTTGTAACACCTAAGAGGTTGCTAGCCATCACTGGTGAGTGGCAAACCTGCTCCCATTCCTTATGCACAGGCATATGCTGAGATGGATTTGCTCAGCCTCTTTGCAACTGGTCCTTCTCAGACGCCACATAAATTGCTGCACTATTTCCTGAAGCGCTGCAAGGACTAGTGCAAAGTATTCTGGGGTGAATCTGAGGAAAGCCAGTTGCAAATGACTGAACATTAATTTATTTACTTATTGGCATATCTATAGCACTAATCCCACAGTGTCCAAGCACCTATGGTTTCACAATATGAAAGGGAGAAAAATGTTGATATTCTGGCATGAACATGTTAAGTCATTTCACTATAATGGCTGAATAAAACTAAGAAATGGGTTTGCTTTTCTGGAAATTAAATGTAGATTATAGACGTAAATACTGAAATTAATTTGGAGGATGAAGACATACGAGCTGACTCTCATCACAATTCTCAAAGTCAGTGTCATGTTCCACAAGGGCAGAATGTGGAATGAGTCCAAAATTCATTTTTGAATGGACTCAATTTCCATCACATGGTGATGAAGCAGCACAACTTTGTGATGTGAAGGCTTGGAAACCCATCTCTCCACTGCAAAGAAATTATACAAATTGACTTTCCTTTTTTTCATGTTCTTGCGAATCCCACTGGCATTAAGCATCCCACTGCTTCTGCAGCAAGCTAACTAAAACCTCTGACCCCACAATGTAGGATATAAATTCTGATATTGGTGCATCATCAAGGAAGTAAACAAAACAAAACCAGGTTCATTTCTGCACCAGTGAATACACAGGAATGAGGAAGGAACTCAATATTTCCCATATGAAGAACAAAGTAAGTATGAAACAAAAAACATGATCTTCAAGCTAAATAGTGGGCAGTGCCCTTCGATTAGGAATACTCTAGTCCTTAAAAGTGCTGGGTAACAGTTTTCAGGAAGAAGAAAACATAAGGCTATTTCCTCATTCTGACTAATTACTTTCTTTACATTTCCAATTAATTGATACCTATAAAGAAGCCAAAGGTGATTTTACTTCCTCTCTCAGCTTCTCCTGCCATCCCTGCTCTCCATGAGAATGCCTTACCACAAGAGATCATTGCATCAGCATCTTCAGGGGGCAAGGCGGCATCAACAGAGAACTCTATTGGAGAAGCTGTGAATGGCACTGAGCTGACTCCTGGATAAGCAAGTAGCCTGGATCTTAAAAGCACTGATACAATTTCCCCTTCCCAAAACCACCTAAGGAAGAATGACCAGACTCCACTTAGGGATATTTAGAGACCTAGGTAATAAGTTGGTGATTTCAATCCATTTCCTTGTGGATAGAGGTCCACTTCAGAAAAAAATGCAACTGCTCTTTCATTGGCAGAGAGATCAAGGGTCAGATGGACATGGCACATCCCTAGAAGGGTGGTCCCTTCAAATCAGGGGTAAAGATATGATCTTATGGGTGGGGCACAGACTAGGGAAAGCTTCTACTGCGCCTGCTTTTGCTATAGCTGGTGTGTGGGTAAGTAGAGGCTTCAGGCTTGGCAAGATAGCACTTTTCATGAGTACTAAATTGTTTATAAAAGAGAGAAAGATAATTCCAATTAAGACTAAAAAGACATTAGTTAATCAATAATGCTCTAGGGATGAGCCTTGCCTTAAAAGTAGGGAAGAAGATCAAACAGTTTGAGAGAAATCCTAACCTATTGGTTCGCAACCTTTGCAGACTACTGTACCCCTTTCAGGAGTCTGAAATCCAAGCCCCGCCACCTGTGGCAGAACCATGTAATTTAGCTTTGCGGAGGGGCCTGTGGCATGGGACACCAGGCAGTTGCCCTGTTTGCCACCCTCTAACACTGGCCATGCACTTGTGCCCCCCCCCTTCAGGTTTGCAACCCCCCGATTGAGAAACTGATCTAGATGAGTTAACGTACCCCCTGGAAGACCTCTGCGTACCCCCAGAAGTACACGTATCCCTGGTTGAGAACCACTGTTCTAACCCACCCAAAATGAGAAGATAGGCAGTAAGGAAGGGTGTGTATCCCAAAATGAACTCACAAATGTCGAGCTGAAAAGTTCAGAATCATGCTACAAATACAGAATGCATTTTTTCTCCTTTTGGGAAGTCCTATCATCTACTTTCTGAAATGCCTCATCTGCTCAATCCATTTCTTCTCTTTCAAAGTGATATGAGTGTGCTAGGGCCTAATGTGGCAGCAGAATATTAAACTCTGGAGCAAAGGAGGGAAGGTAGACGCAACATATAGCAATATTTTTTTACTTGAAAAATTAATTACAATTGGCTTGGATAGAAACTCTCATGTGGAATGAAAACTGGCTAAGTGACCATAATCAAAAATTAATAATAATTGGCAATGTGACAAGCTGGGGGGAGGTTTATAGAGTGCCACCTTAGTGATCATATTAGATCAGATCTTTATTTAACATCTTGATTAATGCACTGAAAGACAAGAGTAAACAGCATGTTAATGAAATTCACAGCTAACACAAAATTGAGAGATGTTGCAAATACTACTGAGGAGACAGATTAGAAAGGAGGCTTTAGATTAGAAACATGGGCAGAAGATAACAAAATGGGATTTAATTTGGGCAAAGGCAGGCTAATATATCTGCCAGTTGGTGCCCCATTGTACTAGGTGCTGTGCCACCACATAGGAAGCCCCAGGCCCTGCCTCAGCGTTTACAATCCAAGGCCCTGATCCTGCAATCTGATTTACATAGACATCCCCCGATCTTCCTATGTATCTGGATACTTTTATGGCCTTCACAACCACTGTAACCAAATGCCTCTCTTTCCCCACACTTCCCTGCCACTAGGCCCTGGTCTACGGGGGGGGGGGGGGGGGGGGAGGGGGCGGGGGGGGCGGGGGAATCAATCTAAGTTACACAACTTCAGCTACATGAATAACGTAGCTGAAGTCAACATACTTAGATCAACTTACCGTGGTGTCTTCACTGCGGTGAGTCGACTGCTGCCGTTCCCCCGTCAACTCTGCTTGCACCTCTCGCAGCACTGGAGTACAGGAGTCGACGGGAGAGGGCTCGGAGGTCGATTTATCGCGTCTAGACTAGACACGATAAGTCGATCCCCGCTGGATCAATCGCTGCCCGCCGATCCGGTGGCTAGTGTAGACATACCCTAAGAAGCAGGCTTAGGGTGTTTTAAAATGAACAAATGAATGAATGAGGGTACTACTGTGGGAAAATCATGACAGAGATAGGTCTTTTTTGTATCTGAATGCAGTAAACTTATTCCTGCATAGAATCCCAATGAAGTCAATGGGGCTGTGGCCACATAGATCAGATTGCAGAATCAGGACTTAATTTAAAATGAAGTGCAACAAACAATAAGAGGAAGGGGCTCGGGCGGGCTCAGTCATCAGTCCCCCATCCTGGGGTCGTGCGGTAATTTTTGTTGTCAGAGGTGCAATGGAGTTTGAGAACCGCTGGACTAGAGTTAAAAGCCATTGGAATGTTAACCTCAGTGCCCTGGTCAAATTTCAGGCTCAAGTTATATTCTACCCAACTAAATTCCTTAGAAAGGTAATATACACTTCCTGCTCTGAACTGTAGCATAGAGTTCCTGTGCATTATTAAATAATTATGTTTCAAACTAGAGGTTGCTGCCTTTGAGCAGCTAGTGAGGTGATCCATGTATAATTTTTTACATCAGTTTGCTAAATTTAGGCAGTGGTTTGTGACCCTTTGGGATGGAAGTCATATAAATCATTATGATTAAAAGACATTAGCGATTGATGGAAATGCTAACGGGAGTAGCCAGAAATGTGTTTTCTACCTGAAGAAACCAAGAAGCAGCAAAATACATCCAGCCTGAGAGTTCCCAAGCCATTACAAGCTGTACTGCTTAGGTGGGTTATGAAGACTTTCAGATTGTCAGGATTGCTCTCAGGGAAGCTTCTCTTGCCAACATTGACTTTGGAAAGCAACACTCAGAAGCAGAATTGGAATGAATTCTTTTTAGTGTAAAGAAATGATCTGACTGCAGGTGCTTGTGATGCCAGGTGTGTTTGTGTTCACCCACAGGAGCTTTCAGATTGGGGCATCAGAGTAGCACCTCTTGCAGGGAACTCAAGAATCCAGCAGCAATGAGAATTGAAGAAACAAGGAATTAAGAAGAAAAATGCAATGTAAAGCACAAAACCACTTCCTCCAATGGCAAGTTTGCTTTTCAAGGTTTGGACCATGAATCGAGAGGTGACAAGTTTCTCATCTCACATGCCAAAAGCCAGAGGCTTAATGCTGCAGCAAGTACCACATCCACACCTGCCAGCACTTGGAAAAAACCTGTACTGAATCATAAGGTGGCCTGCAGAATTGTAAACAACAGGACCTGGAATAGGCTTAGTGTCATAGAAGTTCAGCTATAATTGTCATTTGCAAAGTCCTGCTGTCATGATTCCTTTTGCCTCTAAGGTACATGCTTCATCACTAGGTGCACAGGGGGAAGATGTCGAAAACGGCACAACGCCTCTTTAGAGGGCCATGTTAGTACTAATCTTGTCTCCGGCAAAGCAGACAGACACCGTGTGCCTCCTGTCTTCCCTGTGCATGGTGAAACATCTGATATAACCAAACTGACTATAAAGCGTCTATTCCGAATACGGCCAGAAGCTACATAGTGCAGCAGCAATCCAGCTCCAAACTACAGCCCAAACAGATGTTAATTTTATCTGATGAAGCTCAGCTGAGGAAGGCCGGCTGGCCTTGGATTTCTCAAGGTTTCATGCTTCCATACAACAAGATTTTGCTACACTGAATAGAAACTGTCCAGTACAAAGGAATCCGCTCCCCTCCCCTCCCCACCCCCCATCCCCTAGTCAGTGAATCTGAGAGATATACTCTTTAAGTGCCATTATTTTGTGGTGACATCTTAATCAGGAACGAGATTGTCACCAGCATTCCTAATTCTGGAATTTAAGAAGAGCAGGAAGTTAACTCCATAATCCACCATGTCTCCTCTCACAACTAAGAATTATTTTTACTTTTTTTGTTACAGTCCACCAGCTACAAGAGTTATCTTTCCACACACACCTTAACAGACTAGCCAGAAAGCTTCTATTTTAGACTTTGAAACCATTTATGAAAATTGGTTTTTGGACAGGAGTGGGCTGTGTGCGCGCACGTGCAAGTTTCCATAAGGCAACTGTCTACAGGCGCAGCAACCATTCAGTAGGACCCAAGTACAGCAATAAATAATGGTAGCTGAACATTGCATTATTAGGTCCTGTCTGACCTATGCACCTAACTTTGAACAGGACTATTGCTAAAGTGGTGTCCTCCAGTTCTATATTTAATTGTTTCTGTGCTGAACTGTCTTTTGGAAAGCAACACACAGTGAAATTACAGGAGAAGGGAAATGGAAGTTCACTTTTAGGAGGAAATGGAGCAATGTAGTGAATAACTCCAGATCCAACTGCCTATCAGAATTTATGATGTGAGCTTTTGCACTGAAGCTGAAGCACACAATCAACTCTGTTTAATTAAAACATATTTGTGAATGAAAAGCATAATGAACAAAGAACTAAGGCTGAAAGTGTATTTTATTTAAATCCAGCTAAAACTCCAAAACAGTATTCGACTCACTTTACAAAAATTCTAACCTTAAAAAAAAAAAAAAAAAAAAAAAAAAGTTAGGTGGTCTGAAAAGGAATAGTTATGAGATCCAGAGTTTTCCAATGTCATATAATCTGTCTCTCATTAACTCTTTCCTCATCAGAATTACACCACATTCCCGACCTTAACACCACATTCCCAACCTTAAATTCACCTTAAAATTTACAAAAATATATGCAAAAGTCAAAACATATTAAATTTGTAGGCTATAATTGGAGACAGATTCCTTGAATAAGAAATAAGATTTTACTTTTCAAGTAGGGGGAGGAATCGTAAGTGAACTTCAGGTAAAAGTTCTAAACATAAAAAGAGGTTTTGAAAGTTATGTTTATAGCAAATTTAAAAAAAAAAAAAAACCTCTCTATCCCAAGAGATACAGTATGTAAAACTTCAGAGGGATTTGTTTATTTTTTTTTACAGAAGTGCCAAAGGGATGGAGGGGAAGAAATCAAGTTTATAACAACAACTAGTTTCAACCTTTAATTATAGAGCAGCTATTGCCACTCCTTAGTTCTGAGTGACTAACAGGCCCATTTTAGAGAACACCACTGCAGTTTAAACAATATGAAAGCAGAAGTCAGCTGCCTCGACCCCAGTACCTAGTATTCCTCTTAACCATTGCTAAGATTAAAATACAGAGAACCCAAACACGTTGGATTTAGTGGCTGACACAAGCACTAGCACGCTGACATTAAGTGGGAACCCATCATACTCACACGGAGATCAGAGACTCCATGTCCCTTTGGATCCTGCTGATTGGAGCAGTTCTGAAGTTTATATATCCAGTATTGTTTTGCTGTGATAAAAAAGTTCCAAGGCAACAGAGAGCCAATACCCAGGATGAAAAAAATAACATAGGCACCATTTAAGTGATCCTTCGGCTTTTGCAGACTGTATCTGTTCCCCACTGGCTCCTCAATCAGAGGCTCTTCTTCTCGGAAAGAGGTATTCACTGGTTTATATGCAGAGTTAGCACTGTGCTGAAATCGGTCGTCTCCATCTTCCAAATCAACAGCCACTTCCAGGGGAAAGCAAAGAAAGAGAGAGATTATTATGTATGATAAAAGTAATCATAAATTATATGCCAGCTGGATGAAATATCTCAGGAAGTCAAGAAACACAAGGCACACATTTCCTGTCAGCTTGTAGAGGAAGATATCCCAGTTTTCTCTCTCAGCCCATAGAGAAAGAGGGGCAGTGTGGTCCAAAAAGAAAGCAGGATGAGACTGGGAATTGGGAACTCCTGAGTACTAATCCCAGTTTAGCCAACAATTAATTCACTGTGTGGCCTTGGGCAAAACACTTGATTTCTGTGTTCACTTCCCCACCCATACGGTGGGGAAACGTACCTCACAAGGATGTTGAGGATTAATGGGTTAGTTTGTATGCTGCTTTCAAAGAACAGGGATGTTATTCCAGACTAAGGTAAGTATGACAAAGAGGAGACATGGTCACTGGCCACACACAGTGAACAGGAGCTACAATGAAAGATGGAAACACCATGACTGAGAAAGGTTTAAAGTAGGGTGAGATGATGATGATGGAAACAATGGGACAAAGAATGAGATGAGACACCGAGGGATATGATGCAGTGCATGAGGGGCTACAGGCATGATGCTCTGCTCACTGGCACAATAGCAGATGGATCCGTTCTAGGGCTAAAGGAAGTCACAAGAAGCACTGGGCCAACGACAATAACCCCACACAGAAGTATCTAACGAACTGTCATGCAGTCAGACAGGTCTACCCGCTGCAGTATGTGGGGCATGTCTGATTGTACAACATCACTGTGCTTGTTCTAACAGGGGTGGAGCCCCAATAAATAATTACTTGAATGTCAATGCTTTAATGCAGGAGTGGGCAAACTTTTTGGCCTGAGGGCCACATTGGGTTTCCGAAATTGTATGGAGGGCCGGTTAGGGGAGGCTGTGCCTCCCCAAACAGCCAGGCGTGGCCAGGCCCCCGCCCCCATCCGACCCCCCCCTGCTTCTCGCCCCCTGATGGCCCCCCCGGGGCTCCTGCCCCATCCACCCCTCCTTCTCCCTGTCCCCTGACAGCCCCTGTAACCCCTGCCCCTGACTGCCCCCCGCCATCCCATCCAACCCCCCCCTTCCTGACTGCCTCCCCGGGACCCCTGCCCCCACTGAACCCCCGTTTCCCGCCCTCTGACCGCTCCAACCCCTATCCATACCACCACCCTGAACTCACCTGCCCTCTAGCCAACCCCCCTTGCTCCCTGCCCCCTTACCACACTTCCTGGAGCACCGGTGGCTGACGGCGCTACAGCCGCGCCGCCTGGCTGGAGCCAGCCACACCACCATGCAGCACAGAGCACTGGGTCAGGCCGTGGCTCTGTAGCTGAACTGCCCGGCAAGAGCTCACAGCCCCGCCGCCCAGAGCATTGCGCCGGCGGCGCAGTGAGCTGAGGCTGCAGGGAAGGGAGAATAGCAAGGGAGAAGCCAGAGTCTAGCCTCCCGGGCCAGGAGCTCAGGGGCCGGGCAGGAGGGTCCGGCGGGCCGGATGTGGCCCGTGAGCCATAGTTTGCCCACCTCTGCTTTAATTTCAATGTTTCCATCATAAACCCTCATCACACAGAACAGTAACTCAAACATATTTCATGCCCTACACAAGGCAGCATCAGCCTGTGCCTATCTATCCTTAAACCAAGTTCAAAATGAAATCTGGTGGGCCATTTTAAGTGAAAGACAACAAAGAAAGTAGCTTAGGGCAAGTCTACACTTAAAATGCTGCATCGGCACTGAAGCACCGATGCCGCTGTAGCACTTTAATGAAGACGCTCCTAGCCGGACGGGAGAGAGCTCTCCCATCAGCACAGTTAATCCACCTCCCCGAGTGGCTGTAGTTATGTAGATGCTCTCCCACCAACACAGAGCTGTCTACACAGGAGGATAGGTTGGTATAACTATGATGCTCAGGAGGGTGGATTTTCACACCCCTGAGCGATGTCATCACACCGATGTAAAGCAGTAGTGCAGACCAGACCTTAGCATTTCAGTCACCCGTGTGTGGCGGAGCTCTTCAATCCCAAACCCTTCAACAGACCCTCCTCGCCAGTGGCCACAAGGCAAATGGCCCCTAGGGGTGCCCCCAGCTCCAGCAACCTTGCGTGGGGCAGGGGCCTGCTCAGCTCGCCCTTGGGGCTCCCCCCAAAGCAGCTCGACAAACGTTGCTTTCAGCCCAACTTGTGCTCCCTCCACTTAGCCCCGCTACTGCCCAGGGCGCCCGGCAGCCAGGGACAGCCGCCCCGGCCCGGCTCGGGCCAGGGGAAACGCGGGGAGAGGCAGCCGGGCCGGCAGGGAGAGCGGAGCGGAGCGGGGAGGCGGGGCAGGGTCCCCGGCGGCCCCAGAGAAGCGACCCCAGCAGCCACTCACTGTTGCTGCTGTGAGGCTCCAGCCCCGCTCGGGGCAGCAACGATTCCGAGACCGGGGTTTGCAGCAGGGCCTGGCCGGGCAGGGCTCCACCGCGCCGGGTCTACGCCGCACAGCCCTCCCCCGCCGTGCTTCCCAGGCCCGGCCTCCAGCACCGCCCCGCTCGGCCCTGCCCGGGGGCGGGTTCGCAGGCTGGCTGGCTGGCTCTGGGCTGGTCTTCCTTCCTCCTGCCGTGCCCGGCCCCGCAGGGTCCCCCTGTGCTGGCTCGCAGGCAGACAGGACGCAGAGGCGAAGTGGGGGCCACCGGCTCCGAAACCGGGGGAGTGGGGAGCCAGTAGGGGCCATGCCCCACACTTTTTAACATGGGCGTAGGTTGGGGGGCAGAGGGCAACGCTTTTAAAAACTGGGGGGATGGGATTGCCCACGGGGTCTACCCTTGAAAGGCAATTCGGATTAAGGTAGATTGTGAATCTAGATTCAACACAGTGCTTATTCCTGAATAACTCCCTGTGTAGACGGGCTCATGGCAGACTGAGCTTTGTGCAGTTTAGCTCAATCTACTGGATTAAAGCCCATGGGAACACCGTGTAACCAGCCTGCAATAAGAGCATCTGCATGGAGTTATGCAGGAATAGTTATTCCAGGAAAGCTATTCCGGAATAACACAATGTGTAACAAGCCTCGGGTGACACACATCCCTCAGAGTCAGCCCCAAATGTGGTATCTACCTATCCTGTATTTTAATGCTTGTATCTGGTGCCTGACACCCATCATCCACTGAAGAGCCATTCATAAGCATGGGATCATAATATTTGTTTGCAGGGATTTTACAGTGGGGGACACATGCGTTTGTGCCACAAATAAAACACGCAGTGGTGCTGGCCTTTAAAATTAAGCATTGTCCTATGCTATTTATAGTGATCCTTTATAATCACAAAAAGTAGGTAGATACCTTGGTACTGAACCAATGTTAGGGAACACCTAAAGCACCATCTTACAGGTTAAATAGGAAACCAGAGTTCTGATTGCTTGTGGTCATCAAAAAGCCTGGGATACTTTGTGCAAAAATAGTGGTGTTCACCTTAATGTCCTGACCAAATTCTAGTGCATGTAATTACCTTCTGCCTCTCTAAATACCCTGAAATTTCAGTTAGATAGGGTATTAGTCACTTTCTGTCCCAACCAACTGTGCAGAGTTGCTTATTCACAACTGTTGAAATTCTACATTCCACCGCAGGGTTGTGGACAAAGTGATCCCTTGTTAGTTTGTACATCATACAATGCTCTTTGGAATCGTTCAAGAGGAAAGGCACTGTAGAAGTGTAAAAAACATTGTTTGTAGAACAAAATTTCCATTTTCTTCTATTACTTTCTTCCCTATTTCCAGTTATTGTTTACTGCTGTTATTTCAGTTTTCTGCTTCTTCCTCGTTCAGGGCAAGCATCTGATTTCTTTCAAATTTCACTTGCTGTCCACACAGCTGGGAACTACAGAAAGATAATTGTTGACTACAGAACTCTCCCCTTGCTTGTGGAAGAGAGCATTATTATTTATTTACTTTAACACCCAGAGGCCTCATGTGTGCTAAGCACTATACAGACAGCATGAGACAGTCCCCTGTCCCAAAGATATTACACTCTGCAGAGCTGAGCTTGCAAAAATTTACACACATGCTTGCCTTTACTTATTGTGATTACTCAGACACAAACCCAACAAAGGATAGGAAGGGAAACACTCGAAGAAGAATCTTTATTTAAGCTTACTCAATGTGAAACTCTTCCCTTTTGCTCCCCATTTCCTGAAATTTCTGTCTTGAAACTCTCTCAGCAATTTCAGCTAGTCTCTACTCACTCCTGTTAAGCTAGAGCTGGACATAATGAAGACTTGTTAACAAGGATACTTGTGCATATGCAAGAGTAGTCTTTAGTCATTATCCACTTTTTGCCATTTATTGTTGCTCTTCTGTTTAAAGTTTCAACAATCTAACGAGGAATCAGTACAGAAACAATATTGTGACTTAAATGACCCTGCACTATGAAGAATCAAAGTGAAGTTTGCAAATAACCCAAAGGCTGAATTTTTTTGGTCCAACTTTTTGGTGAATATTTATGGATACATTTGCAGAAAGGAACATTGGCTCACAAACAAATCAAGAACAGAAAAAAAACCCCAACTAAATGTATCAGCTGTTTTATTTGCAATTAATAAGCTCTAGCAGAAGAACTACTACAAAAATCAGTGTTTCCAAAAAAGCCACGTTCAGTCTCATTGTCAGACTATGACATACCAAACACTGGTGAGCTGAAAAGGTATTCTCTTCTGTCTTAGGCATCTGCCCATTATTCACTTCACTTCCTTGAACACATAAGAGTGTTAAATTTCTTGGTAAAGTTACTGATTTACCTCTAAGTTAAATTTAAGACAGACACTTTTAAGGCAATTCTTTGATTTTTGTCAAGCAAATGGGCTGTGTTCCCCAATTATAGATGTGAATGAAGGCTTTACAGTGCCCCTTGAGAGTCCAATGAGAAGTGGTGCCAGTATGTGGGGGGAGGGAGGGGATACCTGTACACTGACTTAAGATCAATTCAAATAAAAGAGCACACAATAAAAAAATGAATTTGTTATAAAAGTATAATTTATCTTTCTTATTCCTTTTCTCTCTCTCTCTCTCTCTCTCTCTCTCTCTCCTCTTTTTATAGGGAGCTTTTCACCTTCATCTCAGGAATGCATATTTACCTGAAAATCAATAAATACCTCTAAAATCACAAAACTATAACATTGTAACTTGGTAGCTATGACATACCAGGGGCATAATCCAGACTAGTGGGGAGCTGTGTGACCCCTACCCTCTAATCTGGCATGCCCTTTACAATGCCTTGCTGCTGTAGCCTCCAACCTGGACAGCTCACAAACAGCCTCCAGCATGCAAATCATTCCCAGCTATGTATCTGGGTGTGCTGCAGCCAGCCACACCCTGGCTCTTACCAGCCTTAGTTATGTTGCTGGGTGACCCCAATACACCCCCATCCCAGATCTTCTCACAGAAATGTATGTCCTGTACTGCCAAGCCTGTTTCTGAACAATACGAATATATTACATCCATCATTCCTTAGTTTAAGGGAATAATATGCCAGTTTATTATTTTAAATAGCTATCCAGCCACTTCAATTTAAACACACTGGATTAGATAAAATAGTAAAACAAGTTGATTAACTACAAAGAGAGAGATTTTAAGTGACTATAAGTAATGAGGCATAAAAGTCAGAAATGGTTACAAGAAAAATAAAGATCAAATGCTTACTGGTGCCTACCTTAACAAACTATATTCAATTCAAAGCAACGTTTTCTCGCTGCATGCTTTCAGCAGTCATACTGATCAAACTCTTTAGGTCAGGACCCCTCCCCCAGACTCCAACAGCTGTTTCCTTTATCTTTTCAGGTGCCGAGAATGTGATGGGCAGGGGGAGGGGCAGGCCTGGGATGTCTCCCCCTTCTTTTAATAGTCCTGTCCCTCTTTTAAGAAGCATTTCTAGCTGGGAGCAAGGCAGCAGGCAGTCTATGTGGAAGGAAACTCCATGCTGTTTCTTGGCTAAGATGGAGATTTTTGCCCCGACCCCTTTCCTGCCAGAGAAGGGCCACTTAGCTGGTAATGGTCCATTAGAACTTGTTTATACCTGACTGAGGCATTATCTTGCCATTTGTCTGTGAGAAACTGGCTTGGCCACTCCCCAGACTTATCTGGAAAATATACCTTTAGTCATGAGCTCAGCTTACGTTTATAACTTTACACATAACGCTGCTATGTGTACTTTGCCATGTTATTATTGATCAGCAAATTATGAATTTTTAAATGATACCTCACTAGGCATACCTTGTATAAACATTATTACAGTAATGTGTAGGGTGTGAACACAGGGGTATATTCTGTCACAGTAGCATTATCACATTTGTTTTTCTCGCTTCACCAGAAAAATGGATTGTGATTTTTATGAGATCACCCATAAAAAAAAAGGTTGAAAACATTATTTATTATTATTAGCTTTTGTTGTGGTAATACTCAATAGCCCCAGTCAGGATTGGAGTCCCATTGTGCAAGGTACCGAAAAAACACACAAGAAAAGGTTCCTGCCTCAAAAAGTTTATCGTCTAGGGGGGCAATTTTGCAAAGAATTAAGCACATGAATGACTTTGCCCACATGAAGTCAGTGGGGCTACTCAGAGCCCTGATTCTTCAAAGCTCTTACACATATACTTAATTTTATGCATGAGTAGTCCTACAGAAGTTAATGGGACTACACAGGTGAGTAATTTTATTAATGTTTGTAAATGTTTGCAATATCGGGCCCAAAGTGATCAGGCACACATCTTATTTGTTCCCTTTTTTTCTGTTTGTATTAATTTGATCATTTCCTATATTTTAATCTCTAAAATAATGTTAATCTTTGATTTTTACTGAATATTTTTGTGTTAATTTTAGTCCTATTTTTGCTTATAGTAAACATGACCTTTTTCAGGTTTGGCTTAACCTTTGCCTCATATATGTGTGCATAGTTTAAAATATAGAGTTTAACACTGGCATCTTTCTATTTTTTATATCCTAACCTTTTAAAAATATATGAGATTAAAGGCTTGCCCTCCTTTAAAAAAAACAAAACAAGACCTATGCCCAAATGCTTCTCTACCTCATTGTTGTTAGCTTCATTTTTTTTTAAATTGAATTAATTTAAATACAGACTACTCCCAACTACCATTCCAGCTGTTCATTCTAACCAACCTATGTTAATTCACTGTCCTATCATCCTGTGCATTCCTACTCTCCTGCTGCTCTCCTTCCTACCAGAGCCCTAGACGGAAAGTAAAAATTGCAGCCAATCACATGTAACCTTTACAGTTCTAACGTGTCTGGTTTTCAGAGGTGCTGGGAACCTACAGCTCTCATTGACTTCACTGTGGGACTTGCAGGTGCTTAGCAGTACTTCTGAAAATCAGACCCATATCCTCCTTGATTTCAATAGAGCTACATCAATTTACACCAGCTGAGAATCTGGCTCTATGTCCTCTGGTTCAGGCTTGGGGGGGAAGGAGGGAGAGCAGGGAGAGACTTTGCTTCCTTTCCCTAGTGGCAGGGAGTGTCTCTGTATGGAAACAGGTAAGGATGGAGAGGAACACTGGAATTATCACATTGGATCAGGCCTATTGTCTATCTTGTTCAGTATCCCGTCTCTGCAGGAGCACAGGAGCCTGCACATGACTGCCTTGTCTCTAGGTCCAAATGGCTCCTGCCACTTCCTACTTGTCTACAGAGTTTGAAAGTCACCATCCACATCAAAACTGGCAAAGAAACAGCAGAGCCCTCCACTGGGACTGCATACATGCAGAAAGATTTGAGAAATTCTAGTACAATTATTTTTTTCAGAGATAAAACAATTACTGCAGAATAGATATGCAAACACCTCAGCTACCCATAGCAGCACTGCATGCATACATAAAACAACCCACAGCTGCCTGGAAACAAGTGCGTTGTCCTTAACACAACTGCACCACCTTCTTCGTAGCCTTTTAGGGAAATAAATCAGACTGGCTTGGTCATCCAGATGTAAAATTAACCCTGGGCTCTATTTTTTCCCCCAGCAAACAAGAAGGAAACGTGGCCACCCCTGAGGTACGGTACCAAATGGAATGTACCTAAGACTGAATGACTCTGTATGAGTGTTGTTCTTTCACTGCCTAGTTTTCCTTGGGATTTTCATCTGCATTGACATATCAAACCATGAAAGCACCCGAGGAGCTCTTACAGCCTATCTGGGTCTGTAATCCATCAGCTCAGAAGGATTTGCCTGATATTTCCAAGCTGCTATGGTCTATCATGTCAAAAAATCCACTGTTTAAAAAGTGCCTCTGATCAGATTAGCACAAGAGACCGTGACAGCCTACCAGGGTAAACAATACAATTAGTATTGGTAACAAAATCTGTATTTAACTGAAGCTGTCATGGTCTATCAAGTAAATAGTATCCATGAAAGTGTTTAAAAAGCCAAAAGATGGATGTGTTCAATCAGTAACACCGTTACATGTTGGACCAGAACAGATTTTACATACACTTGTGACATGTTTTTTCTACTGCTATTCCCCGCCTAGCCCTATCACTTGCCTTCCCCAGGAGCTATAGCCACATTCCAAAGCCCCATGGAGTAGGGAGTCTTTCTATTGGCTTCAGTGGACTTTGGATCAGAACCTATATGAGGAGGTCCTGTTGGATTTTCTACCAGACTTGCCCAAGTCTATTTTCTTCCCCTCCCCTATTGGAGATGGCAAAAGAAATGAAAAGATACTGAAGGCAATGGCAGAATAAACTTTGCTCAGCTCTAAGCAAAGAAGAAAAGGGGAGGGCAGTTAAAGGATTCTTGGGACATAACTACATTTTTTTTATTCTGTTTATACAGCATCTGGTACAATGGGGTCCTGGGAATCCCAGGTGCTACCCCAATGCCCATAAAAAGTAAAATAAAATAATAATAATGAATAGAAACTACATTTTGCCAGATGCTGGGAATGAGCGACAGGGGATGGATCACTTGATGATTCCTGTTCTGTTCATTCCCCCTGAAGCATTGGCCACCATCGGAAGACAGGATACTGGGCTAGATGGACCATTGGTCTGACCCAATATGGCCAGACTTATGTACATTGCTCTGTGATGTGGTATAAAGATTTTACTGGTATTTTTGTAGGATAACCTCCATAACTGCCGTGCCATTTGTAATGCAGCCAGCCCAAACTCATGCTGGTAAAACCTTTGTATCACACATTTGGCTATTCTGTATGTGCTACAGGTTTCACCAAAAAAATATGTATAATTTTTAAGAGATTGCAATAAATTTACTGAGACTTTTTAAAAATCCCTGCTCTTACACAGGCAGGCGCCTTAGCACTCTGCATCTAATTGTCCAAGCTTCTGAGGGAGAGGAAAACCATAACTCGTACATTTATAAACCTCTAGACGTGACCTAAAACACTTTTTCTAAACATAAGTGTGCCTTCCTCAAAGGTCTACTGTCCTGGGGAACTTCCAGGGCTAGTGCAGTTAGTCTATTGGAAGTCTGGGAATCTCCTCTTTCTAGTGGTGTAAAGCTCTTGCTTTTAGCACTTAAGGCTCATAAAATGTACAACTTAAGCCTGACAATGTTTGAGTTCTGTGTATTGCCTGTGTAGGGCCTAAGAAGGAAACATTTATTTGGGAGGCTATTTTAGTACCAAGTAAAATGAAATTAATAGCCAGCCATTTGAAGCTGCTCAGAAGTTTGGGATTTTACACTAAGCCCCGAGAAAGATGGATTAGTGGGCAGAAGCACAGTTGCCAACTTTCACGCGGTAAACAAGCACCCCGACTTTCACAATAAGCCAAAAATCAAGCTAATCCCATTTCAAAACAAGGCCAAAACAAGCCAGTCCCTAAGAATCCCAACACTCTATGTGCCTAGATCCCTCCGGCGAGTAGTCTGGGACTGTGGTGGGCCCGCTGTGCACCCCTGACTCTCCCCACCCCTTGCCCCTGCTTGCTGGGAACCTATCAAAAAAAAAAAAAAAAGAAGAAGCAACAAGCTATAAGCCAAACAAGCAACAAGTCATAAACTAGCCAACAAGCAACTCACAAGCCAATTAAGCCAAAACCAAGCCCAATTTCTGCATTGTTGTTTTTTTGCGGGTTTGGCATGGCTGGGCAGAAGGCAGGTGAAATGGTCAAAGGTGCATGATAAAAGAGTTTAGCACGTGGATATCACCACCGTATATATGGTATAATGGGATTACACGCTCAACTCTGGTGATAATTGCTCTAGCACAGGGTTAAAGTGTTTTGGGAATTAGGACGGAATATTGCAAGGGCAATCTTAACCATTGGGCCTGTGCATACAGCCCCCAGTTTTGGGTCTCATCTTGTAGTCCAGAAGCTGAGCTTTCTTTTCCAAAGGTAAATCCTTGTCCTTTATTGTGTGAAGAAAAAAAAAGTATGAACCACATATAAACTGATGGAGTGATGTCTACCTGAGTTTGCAAACATCTTGAAATAATAGCGCTGAGAAGAATGAACAGCCGTGTTCATCCCAGTGGGGTGTAAACTCAGATGTCCAATTATGATATCAACATGAAATATTTCACTGCTGAACAAAGCATGTAAGGGAGAAAGAGGAGGATCATATTATGGAGATCTGCATGAACTATTGAATGATTCATTTTGGTGCGAAGAGTGGGTGGCATTTGGGAGAATACCACCAATTTTCCCTCCTCTCCGCATCCCCCAAATTGATCCATAGAGCCAAAAAACCAGGAGGAGAAAAAAGGAGTCTAGTGAAGCTTCCAGATTCCACTGAGGGAGAGCCAAACCCAAATTGCCCATGGGTGTGTTTGACCCCCTTGAAAGGGAGTCAAGTCTGAGAAGGCCAGCGGAGCAGACAGAACCAAGTTTGTACACCTGCAATCTTCTATGAGCAGTGTCTCATTTTGTCATCCCCAGTGGATGGAGCTTGGTTTGTGGGTGGCGCTCAGAAGACTACCTCTCCTTTTGTTTATAATTTCAAGACCTGGCACTGGATTCAGAAATGTCATTTGTGCAGCTGAGGAGCACATGTTGAGCAGACTGCATGCATCATGGGCAGTTTGTTCTGTGGAGGGAAGCCCCAGCTGAGCAGGTACTCAGTTAAGCACTTGGGGCTGAGGGGGACTTGCTGGTTGCCACTGTAATTCTCCACCTGTGGATGGGGAGGAGGGGGGCCAGGGGCTACCACCTATCATCTGGCAGCTGGAGAGAGAGTCATCAGCCCAACTCCAGGAACAACAGTTCCCAGGAGAGAGCACCCTGAGTCCCTGGATCAGGGGTTCACACAGGACTCTCTACTGGGATGTCAAGATGGAAGCCAGGAGAACCCTCAGCTGGTCTGCTGGGAGGCACCCAATACACAATCCTGCTCTGGAGTGTGAGGGCCGACATATCTATCCCCTTCCCCCCTCAAAAAAGACCCACAGCCCACCTGAAGGCAGGGAATGGTGGGTTGAGGAGAAGGGAGGCACGAGGTGTGTGTCTGTTGATCCTTCAACACAGTTAACATGACTTTAGGTCATGTACGTGGATGACACTCTGTCACCTCTCCCAGGTCAGGTGTCCATCTAAAAATCACACTGTCCCAAAGGCTTACACAGGCAATGTACAGAACTCAAACAGCATCAGGTTTAAGCTGGACATTTTATGAGCCTTAAGTGCTAAAAGCAAGAGGTGTACGTTGCTGGAAAGAGGAGATTCCCAGACTTCCAATGGGCAAACTGCACTAGCCCTGGAAGACCCCAGGACGTTAGACCTTTAAATCAAGGCACTCTTATATTTAGAAAAACTAGTTTAGGTCACCATCTGGAGGTTTTAAAATGTATGAGTTATTGTTTTCCTCTCCCCCAGAAGCCTGGACAATTAGACTTGTGGTATTAAAGCACCTGTCTGTATATGAGCAGGTCTCCTGCTCAGCCTCAGGCCATCTGGGGTTGTTTGAGTTGATTTAAAAGAAGAAAAAGGGAGCACTGTTCTCAGCGTTTGCCTTTGAGACGACAACGTGCGGCAACTGCCCGATCAGGTAGTAACTGTGATCAATTCATCACTTATTAGGCAATTTTGTCGTATTTACTATATTTTTCATAGCCATGTTTTAATTATTACAGTGGCATTTCATCAAGCATATAATAGTGATCGAAAAATAGATGCATCCCCCATTCCTCTAACTAAACATCAGACTTGCTGTTTCAGATGCCGGCTCCAGGGTGGAGGAGCAATGTTGCCATCTAATGGAAAATGTATGTCATTGCAAGCAGGGCACCCATGCCTTTCCAGATAATGGATGCCCATTAGGACATTCTGTTTATTCTCATACAGTGCTTTCTATGAAGCATCATAAGATACTGAGAAGAAGAAAAAATAGAGGAAGTTTACAAGAAGCAAGTATGCACTTAAATATTCTTGAAGGCTAGTGACAGTGAGGGGATAGGGGAAGGAGGAAGACCTAGAGAGAGGGAAGGGGGAGTGGGATTTTAAATGAATCACAGGCTAAAGTGAACAGGAAGACTTTGAGGCAAGGCACAAAACACGTCTCATTACCACAGCATGGAAAGAATAAAATGATGCAAATTGAAAACAGTTTTTAAAAATGCATTGCATTTGATCGCTGTGAAAGGCTTTCGGATTCAGCCTTTTTTCTTTTAAATACTAATAAAAAAATTAGCATAAGGGCTCCAGGCGGTGGCAGCAGCAGCCACCAGACAAACCTTCCACAGTTCTGTTAACAAAATGGATCCTCGCAAGATAGACATGGTAAAGGTAACAGGGGGTCACTTGTTCCCAATTCTCTCTCTCTCTTTGGTGGTTGGGATCTTTCAAACTGAAAAGTGCACTTTATTTGAGGGGGGAAAACCACACTTGCTTATGGCCAGTGCACCCAGCACAATCAATGTGTCCCCTACACACTACCACCCAGACAGAGCACAGATGACACATACATTATTCTCAGCTCAGGTGGAGAGGAAAGCAAAAAGATCCAGCCTCTGATGTACCTGCCTAAAGAAAGCCTAGGATGCAGCATACTTCTTTAGCCAATTAAGGAATCCTCCTCTTCCCAACAACACCCTGGAGAGACATATTGGAGTATAAGCAATTTGAAATGATGCCCACTGGACTGGGCACACGTTTCAAAGGGCAAGCAGGTTCTGTGAGGATATTATGGAGGATGCTTTCCTTGGAGTTTCTGCAGCTCACTGTGTTCTCCCCTGGCAAAATAATCACATTCTTCCCTTCAGAAATGTGACAAGCTTATAGGGAAAGCACTAACTCTGTGGAGAGTCAGCTGCCAGGGATGTTGGCCTTGATGTCCTGGTTGCATTTCAGTTCCATTAAATAACTTCTACCTACCTGCACCTTCTCCTTTACCTTCAATCAGATACAGTATTAATCCAACGAGGAGTACTCGTGGCACCTTAGAGACTAACAAATTTATTTGAGCATAAGCTTTCGTGGGCTAAAATCCACTTCATTGGATGCATGCAGTGGAAAATACAGTAGGAAGATATATATACACAGAGGACATGAAAAAATGGGTGTTGCCATGCTAACTATAACGAGAGTAATCAGTTAAGGTGGGCTATTATCAGCAGGCGAAAAAAACCTGATGCTCAAATAAATTTGTTAGTCTCTAAAGTGCCACAAGTACTCCTCGTTCTTTTTGCTGATACAGACTAACACGGCTGCTACTCTGAAAGTATTAATCCACATTATCATAGAAGTGTAGGGCTGGAACATATCTTAAACGGTCATCTAATCCAGCCCCTATGCTGAGGCAGGCTTAAGTATACTTACACCATTCCTGACGTTCCTGTCTAACCTGTTCTTAACAATCTCTAGTGATGGGAATTTCACAACCTCCCTAGGTAACCCTTCCTTCACTTCCTGCCCAAAATTATTTGTAGTGTTGCTCTGCACTGTTGAACAGCTGCCACTTTCCACCTTGGAGGTGGCTGCATTAAAGTGGTTAGTGAAATAATGAACCAGCATATTGGCCTGTGAGCTGTGTTGACACTAGACTTTTTGCCAAGATTCCCAGTAGTTCACTTCCATGCGTCACAGCAAAGTGAGGAGTACTGATGTAGACAATGTTCCTGCATTTTTAAATACTATGTCATCTAATCCTTCTAAGTGGGGGTCTAAATGACCCAGTGGGAAAAGCACTGATAAGTACCAGTGTCTTGTCTACATAAGCACTTCCTCTGGTGCCACAACTGGTTGAGCTGAAACCTGTGGAAAAATCCTGAGCATCCAAGCCATATAGGCTAATTCTGCCTGAATGCAGGCAGCCAAAGCGCAGGTTTCAATGTTCTATACAAATAAATTAGGAATAGTTCTCTCTCTTTAGGTCAGAACTTGGTGGCAAACGAAGAGACTTCTACTCCAAAGTACAGTTCAGCACACTTCCCACAGTCACCTACTTACTCCTCCATGACAGAAAGGCTATGGATAGCAAGGACAGCAACAGGGATTAACCACTAAAACCTCCCCTTGGATACACAGGTCCCTTATATACCTTGGGTTAGAGGAGAAGTTGAAAAGGCTAACTGTTGCCAAAAGAGACTATATTCCTATAGAAAAAGCTTAGTGGAGTGCTGTGTCTGGGCGTTAGTACGGCATCTTACCTGCTGGTTTGGGATGCAATCTTCTCAGGGAGGCACTATCTCCATCTCAGCTGAAGGCATGTTGTTCAAGAGCAAAATATTCTTTTGCTTTGGGCTGAAATGAAGGTAGACGATGGGTTTTCTTTAACAGAGAGAATTGTGGGTAAGATGACCTGCTTATCAAAGATCAGCCATTCACTCAGTCAAGGCCTCAAGAGGGGAGAAGCTGCTCAGTTCACGGCTTATGATGACTAGAGATGGTTTTCCTGGTTACCGGTTTTCCCTCTTGCAAATATTTGAGAGTTTGAAATATTTTTCCATCCTGATTCAGGACAAAAAGTCAAAAGCTCAAAAGTACTCACAAAACAAAACCCTTCCCTCCCACCCCCCATTTCTGGACAATCAAAAGGTTTCGTGATAATTTTCAAATGTTTTGATTTCAAACTTTAACATTTTCAGTCTAATTAGCAGCTTACATTTCAAGACAAAAATATTTTCAATCCAGAAAATGATTTTTTTTCATTTTTAAAATGTCAAAAGAAAATGCTTTAACAATTTTAAAACTTTTTTGACATTTTGTCAAATCCGACGCGGTTTCATGTCATTTCGGTTTCAATGAATTGGCATTTTTGATGAAAAATAAACAAAATCCTGACCAGTTCTAGTGCTAACCCCTGCTTTCTAGGTCTTCCTGGGCCATTTCCCTTTTCAGAGGCACTGTTGTGTCCAGCTAGGTCTCTACTGGGAACTAGATGCCTTCAATGTCAAATCTGGTGTGCAATACAGCCTGGGCAAGGTTGAGAGTTCAAGGAAACAAAGTGGACGTGGTTACAGTGAAGCACTGGACCTTGTAAAAGGTACGGGGAGCAGGGATGCACCTGGGTGTTGGATGGTTGGTAAGGTGGCCGGGGTCTCCTTATGGTGTGTGATGGCAAGGGTAACGCTAGAACCAGAGTTGAGAGAAGTCAGTTTGCCCATCTGTGACAGTGAGGAGATTGATGAAGCCAGCTCTCAGAGCTTCAGCCACAAGGGAAGGTCAGTGTGGGAGTTGGACTGGTATTGGAGTGGCAGGCTCTCTTCAGCCCACACTGGCCACCCACAGTTAAGTTCCAATCGAACTCTCCCTTCCATCTAATAGCTGGAACAGCGCTGAGGTCTTCTCCCAGCAGTGACTGACAAGTGCAGATGAGGATGGATAGGAGTGTTGGAAAGCCATTACCGAGTAGTGGGCTGGAAAGGGCCTGTAGAGATGGCAGGACGAGAGTGCTGGGCAGTGAAACCAAGATTAAATTTTCCTAGAAATAAGACCAGCTGGAGCCAAACCCACCTGGAATTGAAACAGGAATAAAGAAGCAAACCACATTTCATTTTTATTAGACTAGGAAATATAATTTATTGCATAAAAATTACTTTGTTACAATAGGAATGCTAAACTTTATTTACAGTTCTTAGTTTACAGAATAAACAGATGTGTGTTTAGAGGATGCTGACAAACTCATCCCCTGGACATATAAATAT
Source organism: Emys orbicularis (assembly GCF_028017835.1). Lineage (NCBI taxonomy): Eukaryota > Metazoa > Chordata > Testudines > Emydidae > Emys > Emys orbicularis. The sequence continues at coordinate 43,304,151 of NC_088689.1, read as the reverse complement.
GCAAACAGAATGCAGAGCAAGAGAATGGATGCTCTCAACAAGAGAAACAACAGCTGATTTTTTTCAATGAAACTATGAAATGCCTGCCCAGTATCACAAAGCTGCTACCCTGCTTTGTGTGATCATAGCATAGTGCATCTCCGAGGGACAGAGATACACACACATATGACCAAAGGAGAAGGCAGCATGTACAGTACTTGGACACTCTGACCCAGTGATCTGAGTGCCACATACACTATAATCCCATGATCCAAGAGAGACGAAGTCAGACAAGGGGCCACAACACACACACACTGATCCGAGAGAAGCAAATACCTTCCCTTCCCTTTCCCTCCCTCGCACACACACACTGCTCCCTTGATCAGAAAGCCTAAGAAACACACACACACACACAGGGATCTGAGAGAGAGAAAAGCACATATACAGACATTCTGGTTCTGTACTCAGAGAAAAGGGGACACAAACACACATTGATCTCCTGATCTCACCCACACGCTGATCTGAGAGTGAGACAAACACACTGTGATTCTTTAACCAGAGAGAGAGAGAGAGAGAGAGAGAGAGTCAGACACACTTACAATCTACACCTGTCTTCCAAGAGCAGAGCATTTAGGATAAATTTCATGGATACCACTGAATTTCTAAGAAAATAAACAATTACAGGTTATTTACGGTAGCTTTGAAAATGTTAAAATGTCTGTGTATTAGCTGAGTGCTTTATCACTTCCTATATTACTTCCCATATTTGCTTATTTTGTTCAGATTACAAGCAAAATTTCAACAAAACAGATTATGAAATGAAGTCACACAGACTGGTAGAACTCTCTCTATATTACAGCCATATTCAACTCCCACCAAAACCAACAGGAGTCTATTCACTGACTTTAAGGGGAACTGGATCAGCCCCTCAGTTTCTAGCCAAGTCTACACAACACATTGAAAACCCTGTTGATGTAATAACACAAAGAAATGTCAGATAAGCTTGGAGCTCTCCTCCCAACGCAGTTCCCAGGATTGGGAAATGGGATTGTGATAGAGAAAGGTCATGTTTGTCAAACTTCCTGAATACCGTGCAGTCACACTGTTTGCTTTAAGAGGTTTTGTTTGTTTGTTTTTAAAAAAACAGCCACGCAAAAATATTTTCAGCTACATTGGAGCATTTGATCTATCCAAGTAGTCAGTTTTGAGTCTTAGATGATTTAAAAGTTTCATTAAGATATACATCCAAAACTCTGAATACATATCCAGATCTGTATATTACCTACAGATATATGCAGATTTCCAGGTTTTAGCGGCTTTTTGCAATTAAAAAGGGGAAAGTGAAATTTAATATACATAATATTTAACGCACATTTTGCGTGTGAAACAAAAGATGTTTCTGTTTGCGAATTACACTAGTGACCCTGAAATTCACAACACAAGTGTACACCTAGGAGAAAATGGCTGAAGTGCTGGCAAAGAAACTTTTTATACAAGGACTTCTGAAGAAAACAGATTGTGTTTTCACCATAAAAATGGTCCCAGTATTAATTTAAAAACAAAAAAACCCAGAATAGCTTCCATCTGACTAATCAGGCAAGAAGGTACAGCCTCTCCTACATGTAGGCAAGGCTCCAAGCTCTGAGACTGTCCTTTTCAATCAAGTTTCAAGACTGGGGCTGATTTGTTCTGCCACTGTTATGGTACCTCTGTACAATGAATCCATCCATTCCCAATGTGGTTGTTTAAGTAGACCCTGTGGGTCCCTTTTCCTACTGTCTGCTGTCAATTTGGAAGCATTAGAGATGGAAACAGGCTTCCAAGTACTTGTGTGCCAAAGAATTAAGCAACTGGAGGTTTAGATCCTGAGGAAATACCAAACTACCTTATAAGGGCAATGTCTTATTTTGTTATGCACTGGCTCCCTGAGTTTGTGTTTACTTTTTCTTTAGCTATAGAACTATACCACAGATGGTGGACTGGAGGGAGAAGAATGGGGAAATACATGATGGGAAGCTCACTGTATTCTGTACAGTTTTAAATTATTGGCCACAAAGATCTTGTGGTAAGTGCATTGGGGGTTTCAGAGCAGATGCAGTAGCATCACAATATAATGCTGTATTGTTTGTGTCATGACGTGTTTATCCTGGAGGAGAAACTTTTAAGAGGCAGCAACCAGAGTAAAATATTTCCATTTGTGGCTATTCAAAGTACCCTTCAGAATATTTTTCCTTCATTAAAATACCACATCCTGGAGATGAAACTTATGTTGTGTTCATGGATACCCCTTAATTAAAATCAGCTTTGTTATGTAACCAACCTTCACTTCAACAGAGCACTTTTAATGTAGAAAAGAAGGAAAGAAAGGAACTGCTAAATTCTAAGAGGGAGAACCACTGAGCTCCATGCCATCCTTCCCAGACAAATTAGGTTACCCAGACAGATTAGTGAGGGACTGTCTTCTACTATACATATTCTAATATTTGTCCAGTGTAATTTTAAATGGTCCACAAATTCCCCAGCCTAATCTGTTAGGGATTTTCCTCACCTTTTCTCAGTTTCTCCATTACTCCTACTTATATCTGCTTGTGCCACCCTAAATAGTTCATCTTCCCTCAAATATGTGTAGACTTATACACCCTTTAGTCAAGTTTGACATATTATGGGCCAGATCCTCAACTGATGTAGCTCCACTGCAGACAATGGAGTTATGGTAATTTACATCAGCTTGTCTACACATGGAGTTTTTCAGGAATAGTTACTGCACTTTAAATTCACACCCTGGTTTAATCCAAATTCATTTTATTAAGTGTAGACAAGTCCTGAGGAGTCGGTTCTTAGTTCGCAATCTTTTCTCAGTCAGTCCCTCCATCAAACACCTAATCATTTTTATTGCCCGTCTCCTATCTCCTTACAGTTGGGTCAATGTATTTCTAGTACTGTTGCACTGAAGTCTGCATGCAGTATGCCATAGCGGTAGCACTATGACCTCATGACTCAATGCTGACTGCATATGCCATTGTGTTGCATTGATAATTTTTGCTGCCACATGGTGCTGCAAATGTCTAATTTGCAGTGTTTTCTTATTTCCCCCACCCCACAATTTCATTTAGCATTAGTGCCTGCCAGGTTTCTCTTTCCCAATGAGTTTGTATTTCAGATGATCTTTTTCTGCAGATAAAACAGCTGCATTTTCCAATTTTAATCTCATATTGCTATCTTCAGACAGTGTTTCCAATCTCACTGGGTCCCCTTTGTATTAGTTCTCTTTCTTCACTGGTATTTGCAACACATTCTAGTTTTGTACCACCTATGAATTTCATTAATGTGCTGTTTACTCTCTCTTACAGATCATTGACCACTGCACGACCATGCCAAACTCCTCTCCCACTTGCTGCACTACTCTTTATGGTCTCTCGACCAGCGTTCAGTACAAGCATATTTCAATCAATTTATCAAAGTAAGAGTTTGCGAAACATTGTATCAAAAGATGTATTTGATTATAAGGACTTTAAAATGATGTGGTCTTCAAACTAACCTCTATATCGCAGGCCACTGGACCTTGCTTTGTAAAAATAACCCCTTCTCACTCAACACTCCTCCCAGTGGGAACCACTTGTTTAAAGTGCCAAAATATAGATTTAGGAGTCTAACTGTAGGCTCCCATTTTTTACAGTCTTGGCTTATGGATGGTGGCATGTTGCTGTGTGTTAGTGCACGACTGTATCAGTAAGTGTGTGTATTTACATTGTTGATATGAAGGTCTATTTATCCTAACAAGTTTCTTTCTTCCTTTCCCAAATGTCCCAAAAGAATTTCCTCCTAAAAATACGGATCTTAAATACTTTGGGCTCCAAAATCTGACCCACCCCAGAATTGTAATAATCTGATGGAGGCTGTCCCATAGATGCCAACTAGCTTTTGATGAATTCACCACTGTGTTAAAGCACTAACCTTCCCTCCTAAACAACCCACATAAGAGAAGAAAAACCAAACAAACAAACCGCTACTGTAGCCTCTTGTCCTCCCCTTGCTGGCTGTGCTGGGCGTTTAGTGAGTTTTCTAACAAAGGAAATTCCCAGAGCTGTACTGATTGCTTAGGAACTAGGAAAAGGCCCATTACCAGTAATGCTCATCTTGTTCAATTTCCTGCCAGTGCAGGAGTATTCCCTGCAGTTTAGTTTTAAACATCTCTCATTTGAGGGTGTCTACTGCTTCTTCTGGGAGAGACTTCCATACTCCAACGACGAATACACTTTCCCCTGATATGCAGCTGAAAGTGTCCTTTGTACATTATCATTCCATTGAAATGATGACACTGGTGCACACAAAAAGAAGCTAATGCTCTGAAGCCACATTCTTCTCTTTGATTGAAACAGAGATGAGATGGGATTGGGAAGGAACGATCCCTGAAAGGAGGGGAGAGAAGGCTGTGTGAGGTTTCAGCTTCTGTAACAACGCTGAGGACTTTAGTTGCCATTTGAAGAAAACCATGAAAAGAGCGACAATGTCCCTTTAACCTTGTTTCCAAAAATGGGTTTGTTCTTCTGTGAGCTGGTTGCTTAAGTGGTCTCTTTGCATTGTGCTGCAGCCATAAGGGAGAGGGCTCAGCTTGCCCCTTCTGTGCCACGTGGGTCTCTAGGCACTTAACCAATCTGACTTCAGCAAGGGTCCAGAGATATGGAAACAAGTTGTTCTTGACTTTTTGTGTGTGTTTTCATTACTAATTCTCGCAAGTGTTTTACTTTAAATCTCTCTGTCTCTCTCTCTCTCTCTCTCATTCTCACGCAAAGCAGACTGATACTCTTGCTCACACACAAAAGACTTAATGTTTTTGTTTTTTTAAAAAGGACTCATCCAAAGATCTGGATAATAAATTATTTGCGTTTCCTAAGAAACTGTGGTTTTTTTTCCTTTTTTCCCCCTTAATAAGCTGTCTGAAGCATTTGACAGAAGTAAGCAGTTTGGCTAGATTGTACTCGAGTCTTCTAAGCATAAATGCCATTAAAGAAGAAGAACAAAGGTGGAGGGGGAGAAGAAACCCCCCCAAAAATGAAACAAAAATAAACCTCAACCCAGACTCTAGAAGCCCTATATTCCTGCATGCTATGGCGGAAGCAGCTGCCCACTTCCACCAATGGCTGTCATCATGGTCACCAAAGATGCACTGCTCTTGCGCCGCACTCCGGAGGATGGCCAGGAGGAGGAGAGAGCCTGTTTAACACTTGGATTGCTTGTAAACGGTGTGGTTGGATCTCTAAGGCGGATAGTGACTTGGTGAGGGAGGAGTGGGAGAAGGAGTTTGCCTTTACCCCTCATTGTTAGCTACAGATCAGCAACCCACCAGACACAAAGTAGAAATTGGCCCCGTCCCCACAACCCATCCCTACCAGTTCAGGAAAGGCTGTTCTCTATTTTCTTCCTCCTCCTTCTCTCCCCCCTCCACTCTGTCCTTCTCATCCATTGCCTAAAGACTACCAGCTACTTGAAAGTAACATCAGCAGTCCCCCTCTGTTGCCATGACAACCAGCATCTCGCTCTTGCCCATCTCTTCCAAGGCACTAGCCAGGGTATTGAGATCACCATCATCTTGGTGCTGGGCTTCCCATAAGTCCAGGATCACCCCTGTTGGGCTGGCTTTGGTGGCAAAGTAGTTCAGATACCTGTGAACGAAGAGAGAGAGAAAGTTGTGTTTAACTTTACACATTTACCCTATTGGTATGGTCTGAAGGCAGCAGAAAGGGGTGTTGGGAAAGGAGGCCAGGATATTAGACTCTGGAGCAAATCTGGGTAATTCTCTCTGATGTGTACTGGGATGGAAATGCTGTAATTGAAATGCAGAGCTCCTCAGGGCATCATCTACATTTATTATACAGCACTGATGCAGAAAACATTCATGGAAAAGCAAGGCATATTTTATTTTATTAAAATTACAAATGCTCTCTCTACCCCTGCCCCCAAAGTGAAATCTTAAAACAGAACAGCCCAAGAGCCATCAAGGTCCCTGGCCGGAGGCACTTGCTTTGCACAATCATGGCAGAATTTTAGGAACGTTCAGCCATCTAACTGGATGCACATCACTCAGGGCTCTACAGTATGAATTAAAGGGGGGAAAGCACCATTCAAACCCAACAGGGAATATCAACTTCCCCACCCTCCAGGTCTCAAGGCATTGTGGCCGAGCGGAAGGAGCACAGGGTTGGGAATCAGAAACTCGCGAGCTCTAATTCTCTCTCAAGTACTGGATCACTGTGCACCCTTATAGAAATCGTTTCACCCTCTCTGTGCCTCAGCTCCCCGTCTGTAAAGCAGGGATAATAGCAAAGCCCTACCTCACAAAGGGGTTGCAAGGATAAAGTAGTTCCTGAATGTACATCTAGTGCTACACAGTGGTATTTCTGAGTCACCAGAGCTTCATTTTTGTGGCTTTTCACACAGTATTCCTTCCCTCTCCCTTCCCTTATAAGCCCACTATCGTTCTCGATGCTTGCCGGCTTCGTGTCATCAGAGAAACAGCGCTGGATCCCCAAAGTGCTGTACTTGGGGGCTGCAAAGCCCTGAGAGGTTTCTGTGTTGTTGGTCAGACACTCTCCTCGAGGCTTGTGCAAGATAATCACTTTCCAAGGCTGGCCCTGTGAGTCAGTAACTGCCCCTTGAGACTTAGCAATGCTGCAAGAGCGCCTTCTGGAGGCTGGGGTAAATCCGCTCTCTCAGATTGTTTCTAATAAATGTAAAACAATGGGCACTAAACGCCCAGCACATAATCATGCTACACCTGGGTCACACCAGCCCCCACACTCTGCCTCAGAGGAGAAAGCGGGGAGAGTGCAGAGTAACAAGGAAATACAAAACTCTGTTTTCCCAAATGACAGGTGTGAGGCAGGAAGGTGAGAGCCGAGCATCTAGTGCTATACAGTGAACTGAAACCCACCGATCCATGGAAAGTTTCTGAGCAAGAAGTCTCCAGTCATTTCCTCTTGAATTGGGGGCATCAAGGCTGTTGCAGATTTTCTGCCGGATGGATAGCGGGATCTTGAAGGCATAGGGTCCCAGCTGGGTAGTCACAGCACTGCCATGGTGCAAGCAGAAGGCATCAAAGGAGCTGGCATTCTGGGAGAAAAAACATTTCAGAATGATTTAAGAAAAAAGATTTCAATGGAGAACTCCTCCCTTATCAGCCTGCACTGTGTCCCCCCCTTGTCACCTTACCCTGCCCACAATTCAGGGTCTGTGCATTCCTGCCCAAGAGCAGGGATGATTGTGTTTCTTTATGTGGAATTTCAGCAGTGCTTTCAAAAACTATCCAGCAGCAAAGATAACTTGGGATCACAGAGAGACTCAGACAGACAGAAAAAAAGATCGGGACAGGGAAAGAGAGATACAAGATGGTAACATTCACTAAAATGCATTAGGCATGGATGTCTAAGAACAGAAACAAAAAGAGAGAGGTGGATAACATGCCACAAAGAATAACAGTGAAGCAGCTAGTTCTTAGTGACACCAAGCTCTTCCCCTGAGGGTCCCTTCAGTGAACCCAGTCGGAAGTAACCTCCAAATATCAGTGCATGTGGCTAAACAATTTGGAGCAGAGCCAGTAGCATCAGAGCACATTTTCAGGGCTGCCTTGAAATATTAAAGCCTTGAAATTCCCAGTGACTCTTCCAAATGCACTGGCTACCAAATCCCAGCCCTTGGCCTCTTCATTCACTCCCATCTCATTGGTTAGTGCACACTTTCACCTGGCTGTGAGAGGGGACAGTGCCGACTGGCATTTTAGTGTCATCCCCAAAACAGACTCTGGGAAACAGAACTCGTACACAGCAGAGGTTATGTGCTATTATTTTGTGATCCACAGGTGAGTGTTCTAGGGGTTGCTCATGTACCAAAAATCAATGTCTCATCGATATTTTCAAAAGTAGGGTAACAAATTCTTATCACAACTTAGCCCCTTTGTTGTTACTGCCAGGATCTGCTGGTATCTCAGCAATAGCTGTAACTGGATGATCATTCAATTCAGTGGGCTTTTCTCTGTACCTCTTTCTCTCTCTCTCTCGAAGTGAAAGCAATGCTAGTGAAAGGTGGCAGGTTGACAGACCTAGATACTGAAGGTTCACTATTTCTCTAGTCCTGGCAGGGAGAGCAACAGTGCCAGTTTCCCTACACTGCCTTGCCATTCCACAAACTGGCTGTACAGGGGCCACCTCTGAGCAGAAGAGGGTAGTTCGGTTTACAGGCCTTGGTCATTGTCCTGAGAATCACAAAGAGAGCTAGTTACCACCAACTGTGAGACAAATCTCTGACTGAACCACAAACTTAAGAAACAGGAGGCCATGGCCAACACAGATGTTAATGTAGCGTGGCATCCACAGTGGTAAAACACTGAGGAGTACTGAGAGTGGCTCAGATACTATAGTGATGGGCAACCTCTATATTAGATAAAATCGATATACCGGGATTCATGGAGGACATCTGAGGACCATTTCTAGTCTTCTCTGTTACTAGAGAGGATGGAGGACTTCCTCTTTGGTAACTAGCCTAGTGGACACAACCACAGATGGCTGTAGCTGAGCCTCAGTGATCCCAGGCTATTATCTATGGCAACAGCAGCAACACGGCAAGGGACATTTAAAGAAATAGGATGCTGTTATTCTTTTATTTAACAAGAGTGGCAAAAAGGGAAGTGTACCCCTGAGGCAACAGCACCAGCTTTCTTTGAGCTAGTTGAGAGCCTGATTCCAGTCTCACTTACACCACACATATCAGCACTCACTCTATTGACATCAACAGAATTACACTGGTGGAAAACTCAGATCAGAATCAGCCCCTGGGAGTTCAGGTCAATACCCCCAGAAGAGATATCATCAGACCCTGCTCCTTCCTCTGCCCTCCCAGGTATAACTATGAGTGGGCACGGCCTCCCTGCTCTCTTCCCCTTCTCTTTGCTCACCTCTCCGAGTGTAGTGTGCAGCTGGAATATCTGCCCTTCCCCTTCCACCTGCCGGACGCAGATCTTGCAGGTGAGCTCTGTGGAAGCCAGGCTGTATCTCTCCAGGGTGAAGGTGCAGTGCAGAGCCCTCTGGCTGCCACTCCAGATGTGATAAAAGGGGATTTCCTGTCACAGCAGATTAGTTCAGTAGAATGTTACACAAATCTCAACAACCCTTCGTAAATACAGGAAGGGCTTCCTGACTAAAACCCATTGGGTTTTTTCACATTTGAAATTATTTATTTTTATTATTTCTTTAAGTGGTAATTTTTTTAAATGCCTCCCAAAAAGGTTCTAGGGGCCTGACAATTAACTGTACAACAACCATAATAATGACCACACAGCCCTGTAAATACCATATAGATTTGCTTTTAAGTCATATTCTAGATTTCCCAGCTTCTACTTCGACTGGCAGGAGATAGGGATCATTCTGTGCTGACAACTGGCAGGGTGGGACAGGGAAAGCTGACAGACAGTGACCCAGCTACCATGCTGGGACCCTGAGTCAAATATGGTAAGTGAAAATTCCCCTGCTGCCTTCTCCTTCCCTTAGAACAGTGGTTCTCAACCTGGAGTAAGTGTACCCCTGGGGGAACATGGAGGTCCTCCAGGGGGTACATCAACTCATCTAAATATTTGCCTAGTTTTACAACAGGCTACATAAAAAGCACTAGCGAAGTCAGTACAAACTGTATTTTTATGTCTAATTTTGTAAGCAAGTAGTTTCTAAGTGAGGTGAAACTTGGGGTACACAGGACAAATCAGACTCCTGAAAGGAGTACAGTAGTCTGGAAAGGTTGAGAGCCACTGCCTTAGAAGACAGCCTGAGAGAGCAGAGAGATATATCACTCTCTTAGCAGATAATCACAGGTAGATGGGGGAGCCCTAAATCTTGACTAGATAAGAAAGTGAGTAGGCAAGGTGCTGGATTACTAGATCTCAATAGTATGAACATTGCTTACTTATCACCATCAAAGGCATGATCACAGATCTATATCAGATCATGTAAAGCATAATCCAAACATACTTTTGCGCCTGGATTGCTGCTGGCATTCAAATATTGATATATTATAATATATATATACACACACACACACACACACACACAGAGTATATATACACTGTCATTCATGCGTTATTGCTTAATTATATATGAGTGAGCATGACACATGGGTCCCTGTGTGAACGGGTGTTCTTTTCTACAAACAGATGGATGAATAATTGCTTCATAGCGGTTGTTTCTATAGGGACCATTTTAGTAAAGTTTCCCTTTTGGGGGCACCTTCGGATCACTCTGCCCTGTCCTTCTCCTTCCCCCCAACCTCTGCACTAGTAGCTAAAGTTCCAGTGTACTGCTACACATGAAAATTCCATGTGACCCATATTACCACTTGGCCACCCACCTGGTATTTAGCCAGCAGCTTGCTCTTCCACAGCGAGTGGGGGATATCATGGATGGAGAGGCGTAGGTTGTGATAACTGTCTTTAAAGAGTAGTGGCTTGGGTTCCTCTATCAGGTAGCCACCCAGAGTCTTTTCCAGTTCAAGCACTTCCTATGGGGCAGACAGAGGATGGGAAGCCATGACATCAAAGGTTACCACTATCAAGTGGAGCACATGAGTTTTTAAGGCAGCGCTATGTCAATGCAGGGTCCACACTGTTCAATGAACTCTGCCAAAAAACTTTACAAAGTACAAAAACAACAACAACAACTACATTCAAGTTTAGTATGTTTTGAAGATATTGACATAATGGATAATGGTTGGTGTTGCAATGCAAGCCAACCAACCAGAGTTGAAATGACAAGAAGAATGACACCAAGTTTAGCCCTAGTAATCAGCAAAACACAGGGAAATTCAAATCCACGGTGTGACATGTCTCTTAAGAATTACAACAGTTGCACAGGTGCAATGATAAAACAAGAGTACAGCATCCTGCACTAAAGCGATATTTTAACATATAACAGACTAGGCAATGCTTACAACCCTTGCTGTGCTTCCCATAGGGCCTTCTTCAGGGTAAGTTACTTCCCTGATGAAGGGCTGATCATTTGAAAGTTACTCTGATTCTACAGAACACACTCTCTCTAAGCTAGACCCCAATGAATTTTTTGCTGGTGAAATGTGCCATATTGACAGCCCTGGAGAATAAATTCTTCCACTTATCCAAAGAAGACCTACAACAGTGCAAGCTTCCAGATACTGCCTGGGCAATATAACTAAACCCTGACTCAAAGGATCACCTCTAAGGGGGAGATGGGAATTCAGTTTTCTCCCTCATTCCATTCTTGGCCTGTCTGTTAAGGAGCTATGATAGTACATTGTGTGATGTTGACACCGATTCACCAGAACCTGGACTTAGGCCACCAACTCATTTCATAGAGGCCATCAAATAGTCATCAGATGGGAACAACTTTCAGTCACTACCATCCTGATTTGGATTTGAGTAACCTAGATGTGAAAGTCTGTGCATCCTCATAAGTCACCCCGTGGATATTTTAGAATCTGAAAACAGAACGATGCTGATTGCAGTATAAGAGTTAATGAGACAGCACACAACACAGTGAGGCCAGAAACATTGTTTTGGCTTTGGACGTTGGACCCTGCCGTATTTTTCAGGTAATCTGAAGGTCTGTATTTCATAAATATGTACAGGTGGGGCACTTTAACAAGTGTGTGTGTGCCACCAGTGTTAATAGCACTGCTCTGCTTCAATAACAACCCAAATCACAATAGTTATTTTCAGTTCAAGAGACACCTACTGGTTTCTAGCATGTTCTTTTTTCATCACCACTTTAAACTTTATTTTACCAGTGTAAGACAATGTTGTTTTTATAAGAAAAATAAGATCCAATAAGATTGCCAAGTGTGGAACTCCATCTAGAGAGATCACAACAAGGGCAAGAAAGTAACACAAGAAATAAATGGAACAAGCACAAAGGTCCCAAGGCACCCACCTTAAGAGATGATTTATAAGAACTAAGTTTAATATTATTATTAATTATTATTATATACCACAGACCGACAGACAAGGAATCCTCGAGTAGAAATAGGGAAACGTGTCTAAGCTAGGGACAGTGGGAGCTGTGGTGAACTGAGTATTATCATGGTATATCAATTTAGGGTTCATTAGCACAGGAAGGAGAGAAAATCTTCCAGCAGTGACAACAACATAAGCCCTTGTGTAATCTCTGCAGAAAGAAGGCACACAATATAGGCTATGAAACACCCTCCCTTCCCCTCGATATTTCCTCCAAGGACCATGGAAAATGTTATGGCTGATCTCTGGGGAACACAGTAAACATGCTTATTATTTAACTTTGGTCATTTTTCACAGGGTTGCATCAGGTTGTTTGCTCCCTGGAGCCAGACCTTTCCGAGAGACACCACACAGCATCTTGCGTGCCAGCATGACCACATTTGGAAGCAATGGCAGGAGCAGGCTGAAGCAATTTGTAGCCCAAATACAGAGACTGAGGCAGCTGGAAGCGCAGTATTCATAAGTAAACTTACATGCACTTAAACTTAGGGGGGAGGGATAGCTCAGTGGTTTGAGCATTGGCTTGCTAAAACCTAGGGTTGTGAGTTCAATCCTTGAGGGGGCCACTTAGGGATCTGGGGCAAAAATCAGTACTTGGTCCTGCTAGTGAAGGCAGGGGGCTGGACTCGATGACCTTTCAAGGTCCCTTCCAGTTCTAGGAGATAGGATATTTATAAGCTTGATATTAACCAGCTACTGTGAGCCAGAGTCACAACCGGTGTAAACCACCACAGTCAATGGAGCTGTGCTGATTTATACCAGCTGGTGGTCTGGCCCTATATATTTAGAAATTTGCACAAGGACTAACAAACTTGTGGGCTGGTGACCGACTCAAAGCATAGTTCAGGTTACAGATCACTTCATGGAAAGATTCCAAAGCCCTCAGGATTATACCAGCTCTGGATCAAGTGCAGCAGATAAACCTACCTGAAAATCTCTGATGAATATATTGTCTAACGTTAGTGCTGGGCTAACGAAAATGGATTTATGTCTGTTGCCCATTGGGACTACCAGGCTCTAAGCTAGTTTGCTTTCCCCTGTCATGGAGCAGAACATGCTCACAGTTAATCAGTGTTTTTCCCTGCAGTCTTAGGATGAGAAAGAGCTGGAGAGTGACAAGACATTCAGAGTTCAAAAAAGAAACACTTTTATAGCTTAGTGATTATTCATTATTTGCTCTATGGAGAAACGATCTTATGAATCCACAGGTACTAAAATGGGGCTGGAGATAGAAAAATGTGACAGTGGGGGGTTGCTTACTCGTGACCCCAAACTCTCAGGCAGCGTTACCTTCAATGCGTCTGGTGTGTCCTCCAAGCAGTACACTTTGAGGCTGTATTCTAATGAGGTGCAGACGGTAGGTGCAAAGATAGCCAGCTGAAGTCTCTTGATGGCTGACCTGGAGTAGGACTCTCCCACAAAAACATAGGTGCCAAGCTGGTCTAGTAAAACATGGCAAGACTTAGGCTCAAGCTGGCAGTAGCAGGGAGTGTTCAGGGTCTCCTCATCCAGGGTCACAACTTCCTAAAGGGAGGGATTAAAAACAAAGGTTCCTGGTCAGCCCTTTTGCTCCAGAGTAATTTGTTTGGCATAGGCACTGAAAAGTTTCCACTCATCATTCACCATGACACTTTCTGTAGTGCTGCAGCAAGCTAGCACGAGAACAGCTGTGAGCTTTCCACACAAACAGCACTCCATCCCTGCAGTAAACCTGACAACCAACCCCTTCCCACCCCCACCCCTCCCGCCCCAATCTGAACTCCTATCGTTTCCCTGACAGTGACAATTCCTCAAAAGGCTATGACTGGAATTGCTGTGACCTGCTCTGCAGCCTGCATTCCCACATGTCTCCTGCTGACTGAGGTGGAGCTCTGTGATGACATTTTGTTTCCATTGTATTATTAAAGTGCACATTACCTCCCAGTTTCCTTGGTGGGATTGTGTTTTCAGCTGGAAAATCCAGTCTGAGGAGTTGATGTCCGCACAATGGGGGATGGTGAGAATGACTGGACGACACAAGAGCAGCCCAGTGGGTCCGCAGGTCACCATGGGACTCAATACTGTCTGCGTGCCTTCTGAAGGTAAGCTGGAGGAGATGAATAAACACATACAGAAAATATTTAGCCTATGCCAGCCAAGTCATGCACCTGAAGAAAGAAGGCCAGCCTGCACAGTGCTGACATGTGCTGCTCATAATTGAGGAGAGGGGCAACCTGGAATCCTCTAAACTTAACGGGCCTGATTCCCACACTGTGAAACCAGCAGCATTACAACCACGTCATAGAGTGGAGAATCAGCTCTACTGGGGTTAAAGATACTGGGGTTCCTCTGTAGATGACAATGAGCAATTACTGGCAATCGAACTACTGTGTTTGCTACCAGGAGTTCTGCTGGCCTACGGAAATACTGTAGAAGAGCAAGCCAGGGAGTTGTTTGGCAGAGGACACATACTGAACAGTGGACAGACAAGTGGCCAAAAGATTCCAAGTTTGTAGTGTAGCCATTGCTTCTGGAATCTTCACTGCCTTCGTGAGAGGCCCAGTGCTGCACAGAAATCCCCTGACAATGGGTCACAAAATAAATACAAGTGGCAAAAGAACTCATTCTGCGCCATATTAGCAAACTGCACAGCAAGACACACTGCTTTCCCTCCTCTTCCCTATGTCGCCAGCAATAGTCTCTGCATCTTTGGGTGCAGAAGTAAAAACCCCTTATTCGTTATTTACTAAGCACCAGAGAAAATGCTCAATGATCTATAAAGCACAGAGGAAGATATAGTAGCTGACTCAAAGTGCTCACAAGCACACATACACAGCAATCCAATTCAGACACAGAATGCACCAGGTGAAATTTACCACAAGGAAGCATCGCCTTTTTATTGTTAATTATGAGAAAAATAAATTCTTCTTTGTTTGGCAGCTAGAATTGAGAAGCTTAGTGGAAGAAATGCTTTAAGGACGGATTTGAATGAAGCAAAGGTAGATGCTCATCCCAGAAAGGAAGGAAGGAAAGGTGTTCCAGGTGTAAAAGGCATAGTTGAAGAAGCTGTGAAGTGGAGGATAGGAAAAGAGACAGATGGAGTGTGGCTAGGCATGAGGCCTGGTCCGAGTAAGAAGCCAGGGAGAGAGTAGCAGGAAATGAGAGCTGAGATGCAGGACAGTGCAGAGGGAATTCAGATACGCTATCTCCTTCAGGTGGTAGTTACGGTGATGGCAGACTGCAGCACGCTGTACAGTACATTCTACTTACAGTGTGTTTTCTGCTTTGTTGATGATCAGATACATTTCGTAGAACTTCCCCTGTGGGATTGCTCCATGAGGCACCAGCAGACTCACTCCTAGGGGAAAGAAAAAAAGGGGGGATTCTTCACAGTGAGGAAATAATGAATGAAACCCCATTGAGAACAGCCAGTTTCCTCATGGGTTAATTTCAAATGGTGGGAACACTGTGCAAACTGAACTGGGGGCCTCCCTTGTGTGCAGACAGTGGTGTGAGAGCTTGAAGCCTCCTGCTGTTCTAACCCAAAGCTTCCCAGAATCTGGGACTGCTACTGCCACTGGAAGTCAGATACCATTGTGTTGAACTGTCTGTATCAGAAGTGGATACCTTCAGAGGCAGCTGGGTAAGGCCTGTGAGCTGTAAATTGGCAAGTGCAGTGAAATGATCATGTGTTGGGTTTATTTCAGCTACTGGCCCAGATGCTTTCACCAATATGATTTGAAAGCAGCCACCCTTGAATTTGTGGCAGGGCCTAAGAGACTTTCTAGCCTGCCAAGATGGAAATCACGCCAGACTCCGTGCAGTCAGGCAGCATTCAGAGACAGGATAACCCTTAGCACAAGAAGTGCGGTGCTTGTTTTCCTCCAATGCTCTCCAACAGGTTACAACTGGAGTAGCAAAAATACAAAATGAGGGTCACCTCACGATGGTGACTGATTCCCATTCACTCTACCTTAGGGAGATACACAGGCCAGCAGCTTAATGGGGATGTCATTATAGAAAGGGATATTTGGATGCATCTTTCATTCCTAATCAGCACCACACTGTCTTCAAACCCAGAGGCCAACATCACAAGGCCTCACTACTCAACTGTAAGTTAGCTGACGTTAGAGTGCAACTGGGACAGCAGCAACCAAAGCTGCACCTCCCACTCTGGCTCTTACCTGTATCCGGGATAGTGAGCCTTCCTCCCAAGCAGCCAAATGTGCCAGTGGCACTGTTCCCATGCTCCCGGGGCAGGGTGAGGAGATGCTGAGAGCCCATGGCCTTGTTCCTTATGTTCATAAAGTGATTGTCCCTGGCAATGTCCCCTGGGTAGGTGCCCGTGGGCACTGCCCCAAGCAGGTCTGCCCCGTCATTCAGCCTGGGGGAGGAGGATGCTGTGGAGGAGTTGTACACTTTGATCTTTAGGTTTGGGAGTGGGTCAAGCAGGGGGGAGTTGGTCATTGGGATCTTGTCAGAGGAGTCCTGCAGGGCATACATCGGGCCACGATATACACCGGCATTGGCTGTTAGGTCAGGCTGCATGGAAGGGTGCAACAACTGGGGATTGTCTGCAAGAAGAACAAAGATGAAAAAGGCAAAAACTTCAGTAACTTGTGAATTTAAACATAAATCAAAAGAGACCTACATGGAAACCTAGCCTTAGTGAAACAATGGGCTCAGGATGTGTAAGACATGTCCCTGGGAGAAGCAGGTTATAAAGCAAGAGACTGGAGCATGGACTTTGAACACATCTGTCTCCCTTTTATCAATTACTTGAAAGGAAACTGCCTGGACTGAGAATCAGGATCAAAACTCCCTTAAGAATGAAGGAGAAGCTGCATCATAGTGTATGTATAGAAAGTTTAACAAGAATCTGAAAGTAGTTTGACTCTCCTGTAACTCTCACAAAGGAGTTGGTACTTCATTTCGTGCTGAATAGCTGAAATGCTTTGTGTTTTTTATACTTTCTACCAGTTCTCTTTCCTTATTATTTGTATTCCTGTTGTGCCTAGAGGCCCCAATCAAGATCAAGGCCTTACTGTGCTAGGTACTGTATAAACATGAAGTCATTATCTTCCTTGATTTGTTTCCTTATTTTTAAGCTCAAAAATAAAATGACCTGTGAGCAGAGCTGGGTGAAGATTGGTAATTCCATTTTGCAGAGGATTTCAATACTTTGAAATTTGTTTTTTCCCCCCAATTCAGAATTAAACCCCCAAATTTCAAAGTCCTCCATGAAAAGGCAAGTGCTGGGGTCCGGACACAGAGACAGAACTGGTGGGGCTGCCCCAGAACCATTGACCCAGGAAGCCCTGGCGTCTCTGACTCTGGGGGGCAGTCCATCTTGCTGGCTGCCCTGGGGCTGCAGGTGGGGCTGGTGAGCTGGAAAGAAATCAGGCAGGTTTCAAAGACTACCTGGTTTCTGGAGGAACTTCATAGAAATGAAGTGTTCCATGGAGATGGTTCTGATTTTGACAAATCAGCACATTCCAATGAAAAACTGTTTTGTCAGAATTTTTCCAACCAGCTCGACCTGTGAACTCGCCTGTTACTTCAGTTCTCAGCCTATGGGAACATGGAGACTTGACCCACCCTCTGTCTCCATTGAGAATTAATAGGCAGGAATCAAATGGAATCTGATCGGTCAGGTCAGTGTGCAGGGCAGACAGAAATCCCTCTCCCATGGGTACTGTCGTATTTATGGATAAATAGGTGAATGGAAGAAGAAAATGCTTCCAACAGCTCAGAGCCAACGGACCTACTGCCTATTTAAGATAGAAATTCTGATTTGATTTTTTATTTTAAACAAGTTTTGGGGGCAATTTAATGCCAATGAAAGGTGCTAGATCAGGGGTGGGCAAACTACGGCCCGGGAGCCACATCCGGCCCTTCAGATGTATTAATCTGGCCCTCGAGCTCCCACCAGGGAGCAAGGTCCGGGGCTTGCCCCGCTCCAGCGCTCCAGTTGGGGGCTTGCTCCACTCCGTGCGTGCCGTGGCTCTGCACAGCTCCTGGAAGCAGCAGCATGTCCCTCCGGCTCCTACATGTAGGGGCAACCAGGGGGCTCCGCACACTGCCCCCACCCCAAGTGCCGCCCCCGCAGCTCCCCTTGGAACCACGTCCAAAGGGAGCTGCAGGGGCAGCACCTGCGCCACCTGGCTGTGCCTCCACGTAGGAGCTGGAGGGGGACATGCCGCATGCTTCTGGGAGCTGCTTGAGGTAAGCGCCGCCTGGAGCCTGCACCCCGACCCCCCTCTGGCGCCCCAACCCCCTACCCCAGCCCTGATCCCCCTCCAGTTCTCCGAACCCCTTGGTCCCAGCCCAAAGCACCTTCCTGCATCCTCAACCCCTCATCTCCAGTCCTACCTCAGAGCCCGTATCCCCAGCCGGAGCCCTCACCCCCTGCACCCCAACACCCTGCCCCAGTCCAGAGCCCCCTTCCACACCCTGAACTCCTCATTTCTGGCCACACCCCAGAGCCCACACCCCCAGCCGGAGCCCTCATCCCCTCCCGCACTCCAACCCCTAATTTCGTGAGCATTCATGGCCCACCATACAATTTCCATACCCAGATGTGGCCCTCGGGCCAAAAAGTTTGACCACCCCTGTGCTGGATTGATAAGCATGAAGCCTGAAGTCCTCTGTTTGCCCACAGAGCCGGTACAGTGCAGGAAGTGGAAATGCAAGCTTCCCTGCAATGCCCTGTAGGGTAATTTGGTCTCTGGAAGTCACTGCAGAGAAAGTGCCAATTCATTTCAGTTGCAGTGGTGGCTTTGGTGAAGCAGGCAGTTGAACCTCTTTTGTTTTCTGAAGAACACACACAAAACAAACTTCTGTATGCAAAGGGTTCTGGCATCATGGATTCTTTAGTACTGGAGCACTGACTGTGGTTCTCACACACAGGAAGGCAATGGAAAGATGAGGAGAACTTGAATTCACCTCTCCCAGTTGGATAATAAATGAACTCCTCTCAATGTGGCCTATTCTTCCCCTGAGTCTGAGCCCCTTTATTTTGGTTTCACCTTCCTCCCTCAGCCTCCTTCCTCTGGGGGAGCAAAGATACTGCTGGACATGATATGAAGGAGCAGGCCAACTGATTTCTTCTTACTGTGCCTGGAGGTCTTGAAGTTGACTGGGTGAAAGCCTCCAGTCAGGGCAGCTGAGGAGTCTGTGATGTCAGTGTCAAAATCCCGGCAGCTGCGCCGGTACACAACCACTCCGATGGCCATCAGGATGACGATGAAAACAAAGATGGCCACAACCAGGCCGGCATACAGGGCCACATCCCCCGTGGTTTCCAACACTAGGAGAGAGAAATGAGAAAAGGGAAACTAAGGAAACAGGGGCTTTGCACGAATCTGCCATCAGAACTGTGCCACCCACAGTTGGATCCCTGCATGATCAACCCACTGTCTTGGCACAAAAAACACCACAAATTCTAGGATTAACCCAAGCTTTTGGCAAATGCTGGGTGGGGGAGGCTGGGCTAGCACAACAAGTTAACAAATGGGTTCAAAGTGTAGTCCAAAAGTGAGAGCAACATGTTGGATATGCATATCTGTATCTCCAAAATCAAGAGTCACAGAGTGTGTGTGTGTGTGTGTGTGTTAGACACAGAGACACACCCACACCCAGCATGACTCTTGATCTTTAGGCTCCCCAGTCCAGGGAGAAGGAAGAAATCTGCCTTGAAAGAAGATACACATGTAAATGGAAAAGATGATGACAATGAGCTAATAGGATAGTGCATGGAGAGATGCCATAAAGCGATCACTGGGCATTCTTCCGTCTGCTCCCATCTCAAACCAGTAGATGTGTCAACTCAGAGAAGGAAAGTACCAACTGCTCCGGAATGGCTGCTCTGGAGATTTGGTCAGCTGCTGCTACAGGGACACCTAAGCCAATATGTGTCACATTAGCCTGGGAATGTACAATGTTAGGATTGAGGAAGCTTGAACCAGGCCCATGAATCTCTGCCTCTGTCACTGACTGCTGTTAAAATCCCTGACTCCCTTCCTTTCATTCTTCAATAGCAAATTAACCCCTATTTTATCCAGGGTATTTGCTCCCTTGATTTCAAATGAGCTCTGATGACACCACTCTGCCAAGGGAAGGAATTCTAACTCCTCAAGGATCCTGCAGCATCAGTGTCTTGCCTCCAGCATATTTTAGTGTCAAAGACAGACTCTGCACCCACCATTGACTGGTGTCAAGTGCGTGGAGTCAGGCCATATTAGAGAATCAGATGCTGCTGTTTCTGAGACATACACATGTGTCTTAGTTGAACATTGCCTCCAGGAAAATTACTCCAGATACATCAAACAGCTTGGCCTGAACACTCATGCTCTCTATTTTACCCCCTCTTTTCTTTTCTCCTTTCCTGATTTCCAGGTGCTCTCAGATGATGTTTAGTTTAGCTTCAGCGTTTCTAACCTGTACAGGGCCAGTGCCAGGTATATGGATCAGAACCAAGGCTAGTTTGTTATGATTATTTTTATTTCGTGTGTGTGTGTGTCCTTTGCAGGGGTAGGAGTATCACAGAAACATTCCAATTTGATGGTAAGGGAATAGCTGGAAACTTACACTCACAAAGAACCTGAAAGGCCCATTTCCCAACTGAAAAATGTTAATAGGACACAGTATTTCAGAGCTATTGTGTACTCCAAAATTCTTCTAAACTGTGGGAAGAATCCAATTTTTAAAGTGTTCTTCTTTACATGTGTTAAATTCACTGTCTTCAAGAACTGTTGATCAATGTTTTATGTTCTGCACCTTTAGAAGGCAGTGTTGCCAAAGCTCATGATTTCATCATTGGTCTCATTATAATTATTGTTTTCCTTAAAGCCCCAGCTCCTGGAGTCAAGTGGATATGTGATGATTTCATCCTTCATTTTTAAAGAAAAATTAAGTTTCTAGCACTTGTGGCTACGGAAAAAGCTACAAAATGTGACCCAGTGCACCCTAAAGGCTCAGAAAGCAGAAAGCAAATAAAAAGAACACCAAATCTATTATTTTTACAGATCTTATGATTTTAAAGCCAGTATCATGATTTTTAGTGAGCCTGACTCGTGATTTTTGAACATTTGTGATTGGCAATACTGAGAAGGAGCACACACTATCAAACCTTATAACGCTGACATGACTGGGGATGTAGTGGCACAAGAGGGAAGTAAATAAAACAGCCACATTAGTTTCTGTTCTACTGAAATCCCGGGAGAGAAAAACCATTGGTCAAATGGAAAAGGACAAAACTGGCAAGGAAAGAAGTTTGCAATGTTGTTGTTGTCGTGTTGGCCCCAAGGATATGAAACAGACAAGGTAGGTGAGGGAATATATTTTATTGGACCAACTTCTGTTGGTGGCGGGTAAAGCTTTTGAGCTACACAGAGCTCTTCCTCGGGAAAGAAGTGTTATTTCCTAAGTTGCTCTGGGTGCATTAACAACAACAGGGCTAGGAAACGAACAAACTGCTGGCACTGGTTTTAATTCAGGGCAGGGGAATCTAGGCACTTGTTCTGAAGCAAAAAACAAACCAAAAATTCCAACTTTTTTTATATGTATACAAACAAATTCTGTTCTCATTCATTTTGGAATAACTTCATGGACTTCGGTTACTTTGGATATATTCTGTTGTAACTAAGAATAAAGTTTAGCCCATGTAAATCGAGAAACTGATGCCTAGAATATAAGTTAAATTTAGGTCTCTCAAGCTTGATGGAGTAACTGTCCCTTTAACATCTGCTAACCCTTTCTGGTGTATTTCAGCTCTCTCCTCCCCTGCTCACTAGAGCAACTACATAGAGAAGCTCTTGGAGATGGAGCTTTCTAGTTCCAGGCTGACACCAGAGGTGCCAATGACCAAACAAAAGAAAAAACAAAGTAATGTATCACAATGAAATAAAGTGGCTATGAAATGAGGACTTACAGTGACTTTTGGGTTCGGTTAGAACTCTTTTATCTGTTAGGAAAAACAAAGTTAAAAACAAAAGGTGAAAATGATGATGGTGATGATGCTAATGGAAGGAAACAAACACAGTCATCAGCCCCAGCACACCAAGGAGAAGGGTCCCATGAGACATAAAAACCAGTGAATAGTTTAGAGAGAACAAGGAGCCTTAGGCTCTTTGGAGCTCTGTGAAGCCATGCAGAAGCCTTGCCCATGTGGTAGTTTTAGAAAGTAGGCTTGTGACCACTCTCCCACCCTGCAAGCCTGGCTGGCCTTGCTGCCCATCCAAAGGGGCCTAAGCTGCACAACCAGAATGGCAAATTTTGATCTACATTTCCAATAGGCTGCAGGAGACTGAGAGCACAATGACCTCTTCCCATTAAATCGTTTACTTCAAAAGGACGAGTGGGGAGACAGCTTCCCAAGCCGCTCCACCCACTGCTCACCTGAGGTTTTAGGGGAGCAGAATCTGCTTCTCTTCTGCCCAGCTTCCTGCTCTGACAATGAAATTCACTCACCTCCCAAGGGGTTCAACAGACATAAAACCCCAGGCACTTCAGGCCCCAGTGACAAAGTGGTGCCCAGTTCTCAGGGCCAGCCTCTGCCTCTTTTAGGTGTGGTGGAGCGTGAGAGGGGTCCCCCTAGGCTCAGCCCAGACCTGAGAAAGCCACACTGAATTTCAGTGCTATTTTAATGAGTCCAGTGCAGCAGGGAGAACCATTCATTCTGTTAAAACCAGTGGTTACCACCCATTGGTTGGTCTTTTAGTTGGCACTCCCTTGTGATGGACTGAGAGATGAGTGTCCCCGTTCTCTACCCATCTCCTCACTTACCATACCCCTAGCACAGTTATGCCACCTCTCCTTCTCTCTCCATTCCTCCTCTTCTCTCTCATCTCTGTTCTCTCTCTCATCCCACTTTCTCCCTCTTTGTTTGCTTTCTGCTCTAATTCTTCTGCTTGTTCCCTTGGGTTGTTTTTTACTCCCAGTGTACCCCTTCATCTCACTCATCAGATGGCTACACGTTCCTGGCAGCGCAGAGGAGCCTCCATGTGAACTTTCAGGGCTTCACTGAGTACTGTGTGTGCAGAAGAGAGAAGCTTGGTTGCCAGGCTACTGTCTGAGCCTGTACACGTGAGCTTGTCTCATGGAATCTGCATTAGAGACCACCAAAGGAGCGTGTGGGAGGGGGGAGCAACTTGCAGGACATTTGCAATGGGGAGGATTTGGGTTCTTGAAACCTCTCCCGCCCCACACACCCTCCTGCTTCGCTTCTCTTCTTCCCTCCTCTCCCACACTGGGCTTGTGCCCACCCCCCAGGCTGGAAATCAGTGGTTGAAACATAAAAGCATTGTCCTGTTACATGTTAGGCTTTGTCAACATTATCCTGTGTCTGGTTTGCTGATTATCAAAGCTATTAGCCTTATGCAATAATAGCTTTCTCCCTCCTGGCCCATCCTCCCATTTAACTCCAGCTTGGACTGAAGCCTTGAGTTACAAGATGGGCCAGCACAACAGTTTCAGCGGCTGTGGACGGCGATGGCCACTAGCAAGCTGACCCTGTGTCAGGAGAAAGGGCTTTGTTCAGACCCAAGGTTGGCAAATAATCGGACAGATTTACATGGGAACCCACAGATATTTTTCCTTCATGTCTGGACTGTCCAAGTCTGATCCAGGATGGAAGCCCCTTTGTAAGGTCACTCCTTTGGTTTTGGTCTAAAGCATGACGTCCCCAGCATGGGAACAATTATTTGTCGCCGTTGATATAAAACAACCCTCCACACTCCTTTCCACACCCTGCAGGTTCGCTGCTGCAGGAAGCCCCTGTCTCAATACTCCACTATTTTCTTTTTCTCTGTGAGGCGCTTTCCGCCTGCTAAGTGTTAACAGCTAGCACCAGGTTGGCACCACACGTAGCTTGATTCTGCCTGCGAGCTGGACCCGACCTCTGCTGTCACGATGCCTTAATTTTCCCAGCCATGAGCTTCTACCAGGCCCAGAAGGCACTGGCTTGCAAGATGTTTCTTTGAAACCACTTCTGTGGTTCAACCCGCCCCCCTCCTCCTTGCTCATTGCCAACATGGATCGACACGGTGAGTTTATTTAAGATGACATGAAGGCAGTCATACAGCGAGGAAGGGGTTGTGCACTCCTAACTCATTCTTTACAGCAGATTACAGCACAGGGGGCATTCAGAGTTATGCTAAGCAAACGAGCTGCAAGGCACCAGGGCAGATATTGCTATAGAACAAGCAGGTGGCAGCACTGGCACTATTGCTGGCTGTTAAGCAGACTAAGAAGGACACTTTTATACTCTCTAAAGCAGGTTTCTCTTGTAGCACCGCCCCATGTTTGTAACTGGGACCATTCCATGGCTGCTGGTCAGGAGTGACACTAAGGAATGAGGTGAGTCCAAGGAATTCCAAATTCAGGTCCAGGAAGTCCACCTGGATTGCCCCATGAAATGTATCACACTCATTTCCACTCAGACCAAGAATAGGGTTGGTATTTCAGAATATTTACTAGATCTATTTAGATCCCAAATGGGGAACAGGAAACATCCAAGCCCTTCTCCACTTCATCTGAATTCTAGAGGAGAAGGTTTAAAGCAGAGACGTTTTAAAGACTTCAAATTTTTGGCTTTACGCCAGGCCCTGGGACATAGACTTTATAACAATTGATTTAAAGAAAAAAACAAAACAATAATTAAAATCTTTTCTCACTGGGGATTTAGGTCATAAATTAAATGAGTTTGCTGGGTCTCATCAGGACACAAACATTGCACAGAGCCTGATCCAGTACTGAGCACATGCAACTTCAATGAAGTCTGAAGAGAGATGTGTGTGCTCAGCACTCTGCACTTTGTGGGACTGGATCAGCGTTGGGAGTGGGTGACAATTTCTGCTAGAGCAAGAGGCAGGTTCAGGATGGGAACACCCAGGAGGTCTGCCACGACTTGTCACGTCAGTGAAGTACAGTGATCAGAGGCGAAACAAGCCTCTCGTCACTGCTGAATGGTCCCCTTTTCTGTGGCACTAAATGGAACTTTCCTCCTGTGGGAAGTCAAGCTGTATATTCAACCCTTCCCAGGCCTGGGGGTGACAGGCAGCACTCAGTCTGCTCAGGAGAGGCCTGTGTTTAAACACTTGTACCTCAAGAAGTGGTGTGTGAGCGTGCAGAGTGGAAAAATACACAGAGGAGTCACTAAGGAAATTTAGGACTACAACTACCCCTGAAGAGGCATATTTAAAAGAAGTGGTTGGCCCTCTGTTCCCCACCCTTCATCCCTCCTACCACAGTTTCCTTTCCTCTGGCAACATACATGGAACACACATGCTTTTTTAAAGGTTAATGGACTTGGTAGTGATGGAAATTGATCATGCATGGGCCAGGAACCTGCTGTGCACATTCACTCTCTTTGGTGCAGCCAGTGACCTCCACTCTGCCATGGCAAGGTCACCAGGGATGACAAACATTTTGCTTTCTTTTAGCAGCTCATTCCTAGGTCCTTCCATAGCAGGGAGCACACCGCCAAGTGTTCTCAATGATAATGCGTACCATGAGGTTTAGGGTGTCAGCTAGATTTGAAGCCAGGTGCCACAGAAAGAGGCTGGTGCTTCACCCAGTGACCCATGCAGTCAACTTCCATCAACCTTTTGGAGCAGTAATCAATTGCCTACCCTAAAAACGTCTAACCTTCAGGTTTACAAGTAGTGTAGCAAGGCTCCGACTGGGCTAGGGGGCTGTGCCAGAATTCTATGCTAGCATTGCCAACAGGTGGGGAGTCCAGTAATGGTGCTTAAGAATATATCCCACATCCACCTAAATGAGTATGAATAACCTTTATTTCCTACAGTTAAAGGGCTTTGTGCATCTTGCTGTCACTACCTCTCCAAGTCAGCTGTGTGCTGTACATCACTGCAATCAGAATCCATTCCAGATCAGCTTGGATATCCACTCTGGAATTTTCCTGTGATTGTCCGATGTAAAAAGCTTATGAAGTCGGCAATACTGTCAGACAGGCTGACAGCAACCCTGGTCTATAATGTCACTTGCAGTAAGAGGAGCTCTAAAGTGGGTTTGGGTTTCTGGGACCACCTGGAATGAGCCGTGGGGGCAATCCCTGGGAAGAGATGATCTTGAGCTGGAGTTCTGTGCCCACCCGGAATGGAAGACCAGGTAAAGTGCCTGCTGCCTAGACCAGTGGTTCTCAAACTTTTCTACTGGTGACCCCTTTCACATAACAAGCCTCTGAGTGCAACCCCTCTTATAAATTAAAAACACTTTGTTGTATATTTAACACCATTATAAATGCTGGAGGGAAAGTGGAGTTTGGGGTGGAGGTTGACAGCTAAAGGCTCCCCCCCCCCATGTAATAACCTCGTGACCCCCAGTTTGAGAACTCCTGGCCTAGACAAAAGCAGAACAAACCCTTCAGCTTGCAATGCCTTCCTTTTTAATAAAACCCTCTTAGCATGGTTTTTTTTTCTGGTTGTTCCTTTCCTCCCTCTCCCTCCCTCCTATGCTGTCCCCACACTGGCTCACTCACTTTGCATGCACAGTCCATCGGTGCAGTTTTTGGAGTCCAGCAACACTCCGCTGCAGTCCTTGCCTCCGTTTTTCGGGGATGGGGCAGTGCATTCCCGGCTCCTCCAGTGGGTGCACTCCGTGCTGCAGGCTGACCACTTGCTCCACTCTGTCCAGGCTCCATCTACTGCGTTCAGGAGAGAGAGAGAGAACAATTCACTGAAGGCTTAGAGGAAGGAGCAGAGAGATTTGAATCAGTATTGTATATACAGCAGTCACTTGGCTTCTCTAATCCTAACAGATAACAATCAAAAGAAACCTTAGGATGAGGCAGCTGCTGCACAACCTCTGAATTGGAAGGTTAAGCCATTACAGAAATGCAGATCTGAATTGGCTTTAGCAGCCCAAAGAGCTGAGAACTGGAAGGTCATCTCACTGGTGGCTTGTTCTCTAAATGACAGGGCAGGCAAAGAAGGGCTTCAGCAGATCATTTGGGAGAAGGGCGATCTAGAAAAAGAGACAGCTCCACCAGCCTAGGTACTTGAGGGAGGTCTTATGGAGGTCCATTGTATGTCAAGCCCAGTCCTGCAGTGGCCTGGGGAATGTAAGGTGCATGGCTGCTCTCTCGTCTAGGACCTTCAGTTTTCACAGTCCACAATGAGAGTTTTCAACAGGGAAAAGTCACTTCATACTAGTTGGAAGGAGGCTGCTCTGAGACACACGCCCCCTGACCTCCTGCAGATCCCCCTCCACAACACACACCATCTCCACAAGCCCCTGGGCAGTGCTAGAGATAGTGCTGAACTGGACAATCCAAAGAGGGGAGCACACACCCATGATTACAGCTGGCCTCAGGCTCTTGCATGAATTGCCCTTACCTGGGCACATCGTGGTACAGGCGATTTTTTGGAAGGGTTGCCCCTCACAGGAGGAGCCGCCATTGAGAGGTGCTGGGTTGGTGCAGGTCCGGGTGCGCTTCTGCCAGCCACGGCCACAGCGGTTGTTGCATTGAGACCATTCTGACCAGGTGGACCAGCCACCATTCACTGTGTACAGAAAAGGAAACAGGAACAAACATGCTGCTTAAAAACTCAGAGCCTAGGAGTAACATCATAGTCGTGTCCCAGCACCAGTCCAGCCACTTTTGTCCTCTCCCTCTCTGGCAGTCACTACAGCCAACAGGGAAAGCTACTGCTGGAGTGAACACTACAGTTTCATGGACCCACTTGGAGGGGTCACTAAACAAGGTGAGGGCTGTACCTACTCTTTTCCAGCTCCCTAGACTGATCCACACCAGCCAATCACCAGGCTCCTTTAATCTGACACATCCCCATTCACAACACTCCAACAAATAAACATGTGCCTTCAAGTGACCACCTCCCAGCTCCAGCTGCTTGAAAAACCCTGAACATTTTTGAAATGTTCCTGGTTTCTCACCTCACTGGAGCTGCACTGATTTACCCCAGCTCTGCTGGCCTAGGAGTTTTAACTTCACAAATATTTTTGACTTGGAGAGCTTTTCAGTGGGACAGAGCAGAAAACGGCCACTATTTTGCTCCAGAAATTGAATAGACACACATTGCTTGGACTTTTATCCTTTCATTTTAGTTCACTGTGGTTCGCACCCTCTGAGTTTTGCTTTGGGTTTCTCATATGTGAAACTCAAAGCAAAGCTCAGCCAAATCCAGCATTTCATCTGGTTTCCTTGCAAAACTTGTCTAGGTTTGCTCAAACGATGCAGCCCAGCTTCACTTGAAGCACCATGTATATATTTCAGTGAACCAGCCAGGTTTGTATCAAAACTAGCAACCGGGCAAGGCTTTCTCCCCCCCCCTAGTTTCAGGTTTGCTTTCAAAAGCCTAAGAATAAACTTTAGTACTGGTATAAGCTGATGGAGAGTCTCCTTCAGCTCAAGATGTCTGCGTTTCTGATGCTGAATGGCATGAGTTCTACGCCTCACATCAGGCATGTGCATTAGCTGATAACTCTGGTACTTCTACAGATAAAGCCACAGATAATCATATTAGGTTCCCCTGGGCTTGTGGACACACACTATGGCTAATCCCTGCTTTCCTAAGAACAAAGGGTCAGTACCATAGACGATGACAGTGGCTGTGGTGCTCCGGCGCTTAGCCACAATATTCTTGGCCACGCAGGTATAGTTGGCGGTGTCTGAAAGCCTGGCCTGCTTGATTATGAGGTTATGATCTATGGTTATCAGGAAGTTGGTGTCTCGGGTAGTGTCAATAACATCCTCATTCCTCAGCCACTCCACCTAGAAAGGCAGAAAAAAAGGGGAGAAAGAAAGGAAGGAAAGGAAAGACAGAGAAGAGTAAAAGAGTTGACAGGGTTGGTAAAGTTATTAAAAGAAAACAGAGGAAGGAGAAAAAAAGAGAAAGAGAACCAGAGGCAATTAGATATCATCATGAGAAAGCAAGATTACAGAGTTAAACATCGAGCGCCCATTGTCACTACCAGAAATCGCCTGGCTAAATCTCTGAGAACACCACTCAAAATCCATCATTGCACACCCAGGAAAAGAAATGATAAATAGCTAGGTGAGTGAGTGAGAAGGTGGCCTCAACCATCCTGCTCGTTGCACAGGATGAGAGAAGGGGAAGGTGTACTAACAGGTGGCCAAAGAGATGTGAAGCACGCTGGCTCTTTCCTGAGCTACTGTGCTCTCCTAGCACACAATGAATGCTGGTCAGTGGGTGCAGGGATGAAGAGGCAATTAACATGGGATGTGGCTAATGGGAGTGGGGGCAAGGCTAGGAAAGAAATCCGAACGCCATATGGTCCCCACCACAATGCTGGCTTACAAATGGTGTAAGCGGGGTGTAAACCAAATCAGGGACCAGTTGCTTTAATTATACAGGAAGAACCCTGCACTGGGGTGGTAAGGAAAACTACAGAGTAGAAGGTAATTTGATTGACACACAGAAGGAGACGAGCAGGAATAAGACTCAAAGAGAGGGGGAAATGAGCTCTGAAGTTGAAGCTAGACAAATTCAGACTGGAAATAAGATCTACATTGTTAACAGTGAGGGTAACTGGATCCATTTACCAAGGGTCATGGTGGATTCTCCATCGCTGACCATCTTTACATCAAGATTGGATGTTTGCTTAAAAGATCTAATCTAGGAGTTATTTTGAGGAAGTTCTATGGCCTGTGCTATACAGGAGGTCAGACCAGATGATGATCACAATGATCCCTTCTGCCCTTGGAATCTATGAATCAGAACTAGGAGTGAGCAACGTATAGCCCTATGAGGCGTGATGTCATCATGCAGCTCCTCGGTGAGTCCATTGCTGGGACTGTGCGTTCATGGTGGTCACACTCTGAGCATGAGTTGGCACATCTCCCTGTACTCAGATGTCCTGCCAATCAGTAGAGGGGAGGTGCTCTGTGAGATGCAGCAATCAGGTCCTGCTAAGCACAGGTGCCTTTGCTTGCTTTGCCCAGTTGTTGCCTTAGCTTTGTTTGCTTTAGCATTTGCAGCGCCATGTCTAGGCAGCCAGCCCTCTAGATGGCTCTTCCCCCCACTGTCGGAGTTTGGGGTAATATATCCTCCTTCGGTGGGGACAACTGAGTGCACACCACATATCCCACTCGGGTTGTAGTGTTGCTGATTTGTTTCTGCTGTGCACTAGTGCAGGCTACTTGGGAGGGGTATGTGCAAATTGTGTGTGACGGAATGTGTGCATGTGTGTGTGTGTCTTTCTCTGAGAGAATTAGTATATGTAGGAGAGAGCTCAGAGAGTGTTAGTTATTAACTGTTTGTATTACAGTAGCACCTAGAGGCTGTAACAAGAAATTGGAACTCCACTGTGCCAGGCACTGTACAAACACATAGTGAGAGTCTGGTCCCTGCCCTGAAGATCTTACAATTTAAGTTGACAAAACAGCGCTGGAGGGAAAAGGTAGGCACAGAGAGATAAAGTGACATGCCCATGGCCATACATCAGGTCACTGGCACAGTGATGAAGCCAGGAACCAGGAATAGAACCCAAGTTCCCCAAGTCCCAGTCCAGTGCTCTCCCCACTGAAGAACACTGCCTCTCTAATGTGTGTACGTATTTCTGCATCTGTCAGTGTGCAGGGGCTTGTTAAAGTACATGCGGGTGTGAAAGAGAAAGAAAAAAATAAAGATTTAAAATAACCTTTTAGGTGTCGCTTATTTACACATTATCAAAAAAGTTGCAACGGTCAACAAATTCCATACAAGAATGAGGCTTGCGTTGCCTGGAGATATGCTGACAGCATGAGGCATGTGAGTTTTGTTTACCAATCAAAACCAAAAACGGGGGTTTTGTTTACCAATCAAGAACTGTTCTCATCTCCCCTACAAGCTGGGCTGGCACTAGCCTGGTTTGTCCATCTAATTGCTTTTTCTATGAGAGATGACAGGTCAGAAACTAATCTCACACAGAGCACACTCACGGTGATGCTAATGGTACTACACTGAATTACTGGAGCAAGGAGGAAAGGTGACTGGCCTTGGGGAAAGGCCCTGCTTTGCTAGGAGAGTCCATGAACTTTTCTTTCCAGGCCTCACTCACTCATTTTTACCCATAGCATTTAAACAAATCATTCTGTGCTTTCTTTTCTTCCAGATCACTCCTGCAAGGGGTTAATGGCAGATGAGCATGTACAGGAGGGAGGCATGGGCTGAACAGGTGTTGAGATTAAGTGTGTTATTAGATGTCAGAATAACAGATCCACTGCCCAAAATAAACAGTTTTGCTGAATAATGGAAGCTGACGGCCTACATGAGGCCATCCATCATGGCCCCAATCCATCTGCAAAGATGTGCCCAATCTATTTCATATGCTCTCTCCCTCGCTCCTCGCTGGAACTTAACTGGCACACTGCTGAGGTGTTAGCAAGGTGTTGCAAGGGACAATGGGGAAGATGCGAGCGCTGTGGGCTGACCGGAGTTTGGGGGAGGCCGCATCCCCAAAGGTGGCTTGGAAATAGCTTGTGCTGTTTTATTAATGGATCACGATAGTGAATGTAGGAAGCTGGCTAGCAATTATTCACCTTCATGATCAGGCCTCATTGAAGCCACAGCTGTGTCCAGCTGAGGGAGGCAGGGAGGGCAGGTGGGAGGGGTTGGTTACCAGTAAATTCCCATAGCCTCTGATTAAAGATAAACAAAAACCACAGCAGGAAAAGGGGCAGGGCAGTAAAATCTATAACAGAAAGCTGCGTCTGCTAAAACTGGCAAAATACAAGCTATGCCAGGAGTCTTGTAAAAGCTATTCCAGCATCTGCCTCCAGCAGGTGGAAAGATATTTCCAGCAGTTACAGGTGCTCTCAGAAACAAGCCAGCAGCTCCCGCAAATCTAAGAGGGTGGAGTCTCTCCAGACTAACACCACCAGGACAGCCATAAACAGAGACTGCAGCTGAGAGAGGAAATGTGCTTAGCATTCCTTCCTTCCCACTGGACTGCAGGAGTGTTTTCATGAGTCAGCCTGAATAGTGGTGGGGCTGGCAGCTGGGAACTGAAATGGTGTCGCTCCTGCTGGGGCAAGGAAGTCGGTTTTATTGGGCCAGTCTAGCCCATTACATCCCTGGGGGGCTACAGCCAACCGAGGGCAGGCAGCGTTCCCTAGGGTTTTCTGCCAGGGGAGGGCAGCTCTAGTCATCTGTGGAGGGATGCCTAAGAGCCACACCACCACAGGCTGTGGTAAATCAGCACATCCCTCTGCTGATCTGACCATGCCCCATCCCCTGCCAGTGCTGCCCATTTTGGGGATGCTGCTGCTCGACTGAAGGCCCCCAGTGGACTGGAGATGGTGCAGCCTCCCCTGTAGTAATCCCTCGCTAGGAAGAGGGTTTTGTGCTGCTGAGGGTTGTCTGCCAGGGTCAGTGTCAATGGAAAATCTGGTCTATTTGGACAAAGATGCTGGGGGGAAATAGCTGTTCTAAAATGTATGAGCACTCAGGTGAGTAGAGTTGTTCTTGTGGGAGTAAAATACATCCCCAGCATGCTGGCACCTTCTACCTGGTGTGGCCCCTCAGGCCAGCTCTGCTGTTGGGAGGTGTGAGAGAGAGAGCATGGCTTACCTCTGCTGTTGGCACCCCCTCCGGGGGGCGGCACTGCAGTAACACCTCATGTTCCAGTGGAACCTCTTTCCCTAGAGGCTCCTGGTCAAAGTTCTTCCTCAGGTCTGGGAAAGAAAAATGAGCCCCAAGTGTTATCAGCCAGTGACAGGAATGGAGCAACCCACAAAACCTTGGGGGTACCATATATGGACAGAGGAGCCTGCAGCGAGATAAAATCTATCAGGAGTTTACTGTAACATAGCCTGCTGACCAGCCACCTCAGAATTCCCAGGGATTTCCTGTCTACCACCTCCACCCTTCTTTCCTGGTAACACTACTACCTGCCCCACCCACCCAGCTGGGCTCTTTGCACCTCAGTTTATCCTTGCCAATGTAAGAACTGTTGTTTCTTCTAGATGGAATCATATTCCAGCAGAAAGAGGCCAAGTCTGCCAAAGGATGTCTCAGAACAAGGGCTGACATCCACTTGCCCATGGATAAAACATGATTTTGAGTGCTCTCCCATTCCTGAAATGGGATTCACTCTCCTTCCCTTAAATGAACTGTTCAGAGCAGGCGGAAGGGGGGGGCGTTCTGGTCCGCTATTGCCAGAGTGGCATGTTCCTGCCGAGAAACTTCACATTCTTTCATCAAAATCAATCAAAAATGAAGAAGTCTTGTGTTTCTGAAAGGGGACCACTGAAGTACGGGCTTGCTGCTTTGCTGCACTAGTGAACAGAGGGACTGAGCATCTGGCAGTGCATGTTGGAGCAGCTTAATTCACAGGGGTGATGTACCATTATGATCTGGAATTCATGCTGTCTAGTAGGTAGCACTGTGCATTTCAAGGAAATCCATGGGCCAGATTCTCAAAAGAGCTCAGCCCCCAAAAGCTCCATCTGAGGCACCTAAATGAGACACAACATTTTCAGAAGGGCTCTGCTTCCACTTAGGTCCCTAAATGAAGTGGTCAGATTTTCAAAAGAGCCCATCTCCCAGTAACTTCCAGGATCTCGGCACTTTTGAAAATCTGGCACTGTGCCTTTGTCAGACGTAAATTGCAATTATTTTATTCTAAGTGAATTATACATAAATATTGTATGTGTTAACATTTGGAATTACAGAATATGCAGTGACATAGTAGGTCAGATAGGATCTAATATGAAAGTGGTCATATATTACAGTGCTATTCTGCCATCATTACATTAAGCAGCACCTTACTTCAGGAATAATCCCACTGAAGTCACTGGCACCAGTTGCATAGTAAGAAACCACTCATTGTGAATACAAGGACAGCAGAACTGGGCCTAATGTATATAGAACACATATGTCCTTACTCATGATCACATGGGATGTTAAAAGAAAGAGGACAAGCAGTCCAATACACCACCATGTGAAGGCATGCTGTACATTCGTGGCCTACGCTTAGCAGGGGAAAAGGAGCAACTGATATTAGTCCTTCCCTTCCTCACTAGATGGCGCTGCAATCCATAGGAATTGCTTCCAACAAGCATTGCTCCAACTCGAGCTAAGTGTGATTGGTCACCAACTTTTTTTGTGATCCCCACATCCCCCCCCCCCTCCCCCCCGCCGCACACACACACTTTTATGGGGTGTGTGACAAGCGCAGGCTGACTGCCACAGGGCTACTTCGGGAAACTCAGAAGTCCATTAGCAAATGTCACCGAGCTGGGAACCATTTTGGAAAGGAGACAAGAGAAGGCTTTTCATGTAGCCTCAAAGCAGGCAAGTTAAAAAAAAAAGTGCTGTGTGTTCCTAAGAAACAGACAGCTTTTTTTCCTAGCTGTGGCCTTACTGTCAACTGAGAGCAGGAAGCATCACTTTGTGTCAAAACTGCCTTGAAGGCTGAGAACACTTCAGTTGCTGCAGCAGGGGAAAAGCAACTGCTACAGATAAAACAGCATAACAGTTTCCACCCTAAATAGCCCTGCTTTCAGTCCCTCCGAGTCTTCTGGAGGGAAGGCGGCACTGCAGGTGCACACACAGCTAACGCAGCTGCCTCGTGGAAAGGTACAAAGGGGATACTGTACCCTTTGTAAGGTGTGCAAGAGGGAGGCCCACTAAGACTGGTCTAAACTTAAATCTTAGGTCGACATCTCTATGGCACTCAGCGGGTGAGATATCCACATCCTTGAGTGGCACAGTTAGGCTGACCTAACCCGTAGCGTAGCTAGGTCAGTGGAAGAATTCTTCCCCCAACCTAGCTACCAGCGTGCTAAAAGGTGGTGTGCCTATAGCGACAGAAAACCCCTTCCATCGGTGTAGGCTGCATCTACATTATGGGGCTATGCTGGCAGATGTACGGCGCTATCCAGGGCTTTGGAGCGGAGCCCGGAGCTGGAGCGCGGAGCAGCTCCGGAGCAGTGGAGCTGCAGGTTTTTGCCTGGAGCTGGAGCGGAGCTGGAGCACAGCTCCAAAGTCCTGGCTATAACTATGCCATTATAGTTCTCATAGTGTAGCTATGCTCTAAGATGCACCTAGGAACTCTGCAGAAGGGGAAGGTGCATATTGCCTTGCTCAGCTGTGTAGCTAGTGCATATGGGGAAGGGGGCTCCCTCGTGCAAGCTGTACACAGTGCAACTGTAACATATTCTTAAAGTAGGTTTCCATATGGACTTTCAATATTCAGCATGATGCTTCTATAGGGAAGCATCTTTAATCACAGAACAACTTCCCTATTGGCAGAACTGAAATTTCCACACTGCAATGCACTGTTTCGCCAGCTCTCCCCCTGACAAGAGAATCACCTCTTACATCCTTTGGGTGGCAGAATAGCCCAGTTGTAGAGTTCTCCCACCCTAAGAACGCATGAGCTATTCACTTGGTAAAGGAAACAACACAGGAGGACAAGCCAGGATGTAGGATTTAAAGTTGCTGAATCAGGCAAATCACCTCTGTGGCTGAGGTGCTAACTTGTCAGGCTGCTAAAAATAATGAAGCACCACATAAGTGCTGAGCATGTTGAAAGTGCTATACAAACATTAACTAGTTAATTACCACAACACCCTAGTGAGACAGGTAAGTTTATCCCCATTTGCAGGTGTGAACACTGAGGTACAGAGAGAGTACATGACTTACCCAAGGTCACACCTTGAGTCAATGCTAGAGCTGAGAACAGTTCTCAAGAGTTCCCGGCCCTAATCCTGTAACCACTAGACAGCACTGACCCTATCCACTAAGTCCAGCAGGGTGGTGTAATGGGGGAATGAGGCTCTGCCACACTGAGTGAACCCCACTGGCTCATTAAATGGGAGCATCTACATCAGTGGTTATCCTGGGTAAGCTTACTTATGGTGGCAGGCAGTGGGAAAGGACGAGTCATGGAACTATATTGGGAGGAAAATCCCCACGAGGGCAGATGAAAAGGATTTCCCACGCAGGGTGTGGGGATAGGCTGGCAAGAAGGAGCAAGTGACAGAGATAGGGACAGGGGCTGCGATGAATGAGAAGTGTGTATGACACCTACACGCTATCCGGACGTAGGCTCTTCGGCTTTTTGTGGTCCCAGCAGAGCTCCATGCCACACACTGACACCAGTAATCTTCTAAACCAAAGAGCTCCTCCACCTGCTGCCGGGAGACCTCGATCTGGACCTCCCGCACCAGCATCCCTGGAAGGAGAGACAACAAAACAGAGGGTTAAGGAGGCCAGAATGCTGAACCTTTATGAAATAAGCTGCATATGGAAGTATACTGTGTGTGAGCATGTGTGTACTCACACACACATGCACTGATTGAAGGGGAGGAAAATGATGGTCCTGCAGCTCGAAAAAGGAACTTGAGAGAGGGATGCATTTGATGAGAGACACAACCCCTTCTTCATGAGGCAGTCATCTCCTCTCTTCCTCTGCAACCACTTCTTCTCTTGCCCCATCTTCTTTTTAAGGGCTTGACCCAGATTCTGATCCATGCCAGGATCCCCTCCACCCACACACACTGTTTTAAAGATGATACTATGTTTCTGGATATGCTGGTGGTTCTGCTGCATTGCCATTTAAGGGTTTTTTTTTTTTAAATCTCATCTCAAAAACAAATAAGCTGAATATCCTGAGTTCGTAACACCACCATACCCTATTAAAACTGAAAGATTTAAAAACATCGCATTTGCTTTTTACCACTGATTCTTGCTTGTTTACTTTTTACATTTCGCCCAGGCAGGGCAATGAAAGTAAAGTAGTCAATTTCACTTTTGTTTCTAGCCAGGTTCTTGTCAGGTTCCCTTCCTGGGTTTTATGTACTACCACAATGCTGAAAAGTTTGGGTTCCAAAACAAGGCAGGGGAATGTTTAAATCCAAACAAAAAATCTTTTTCCATTGGAATTTTTTTTTTAAATCTACACACATTTCTGTTGAGCTCACTTTAGGTCCCATTAAATCTTGTTTCTACATAGACTAAATGTTGTGTCAAAATCAGCCTGACAATGTCCTTTTAAAGTGCCTGTCTGCAGCTGACAAGGACCCTTGGACATATTAAAGCTCCGATGATGCACATGGTGCCATTGCACCCAGCAGAGAGGCCCTGAAGGCACAAAATGGTTTGGAAATAAATCACGTGACTGCTCATATTTGGTAGTGAAGTGAGGTGGGAAGAACAGTATGTCAGCCCCTCACAGTCTGAGAGAGAGAAGTGGCCGCTGAGAGGAGAAGAAAGAGGGAGGTGAGGACTCTGTCTCTTAAGCGGAGAAACGCAATCTAGCTGCACTGAACAAGGTCATGGCAAGTGGTCAAGTGGGTCAACTTCTGAGACTATTTCTGGTCACATGAACATGTCTTAGCCAGCTGGACTGTGTTTAGTCATCCCAGGGTGTGATAACTTATATGAGGAGTCACTATCAGAACTTGGTCTTGTTTAAAATAAATCCCCAGTTACTATCTGTATAGACTAAGGAATCTGTTTTATTGCCTCAACAATACCAGGCACTGATACCGTAGCCTTTCTGTGTTTTTGTACAAACCTAGTCACATCTACATCACATTAAAAAATAAAGGAAAGGTGTTATTTTAGTAGGTGTCCCACCCATGGAGAAACATATAGAACATTCTCATCCTCCTATCTATTGTTGAAGAAACAAAACAGGGAATGATTTCCTATCTTTCACAACATATTCCATACATGTATCCCTCTCTAAGATCACTCGTGTAGCCACTCTGCCGATGGGAGAGAGCTCTCCCGTCGACATAATAAAACCACCTAAATAAGTGGCAGTAACTATGTCAGCGGAAGAGTGTCTCCTGCCGATATAGCGCCATGCACACGAGTGCTTTCGCTGGCAAAACTTACGTCACTCAGGGGTTGTTGGTGGGTTTTTTTTCATACATCTGAGCGATATAAGTTTTGGCACATAAGTGGTAGTGTAGACATGGCTTTAGTATGAACTGAGGAACACGCTTTGTTAAAAATGTATAGTGCCCTTTTTATAACTCTTTCCATTCCTTAATATATTTCTGTTACATTGACAGAACAAGATGGAAACCTGAAGGGTTGCCTAGTGGTCTAGCAAAGTCTGTGTAACTTAATAGATCATGTGCTAGCCTTGCATTTTAAAGGCACAGACTTCAAAGCCATGTGCAGTTGTATATTTTGTTAATTAAAATTTTGGTTAATTTATTTCCATCAATGCAATTAGAAATTACTTTATTTGTAATCACCTTTCTATAGAAAAAATGAGATACCTGAAACAAACAAAAAAGATTTCCCATGGGAAAAAAAGAAAGTTTAGGGAAGAAAAAAAAAAAAAAGCCAAGATTTTCAGAAGTGACTCATATTTTGGATGCCAAGATTCTTTACACACTTCAAAGGGATCTGATTTTCAGAGGGAGGTGCTCAGCGCTTTCTGAAAAATCATCCCTTTACAGTATCTCAGTTGGGCACCCAAGAAGTCAGCCCCAAATCACTAGTCATTTGTGAAAATCTTGGCTGAATTGTTTAACCACATAAAGAGGGGTTATAGCTTTAAACTGCCATGTTAGAACATTAAACAATCAAGTTGAACAAAACAATTGGGACCAAGGCGAGTTTATGCATCTTAGCAGTGCAAAGTTAACACTCATATGTCTTGCTCCCCAGGGCCATTTAAATGGAGAGCCACTTTCTAGCATGGCTGCTAGTACAGATGTTACCTATTTTTCTGTCTGAATTATTATTCTCTGATTTGGCTTATTTTCATTTTTTCCACATAAAATATACTAAGATACACTACAACACTTTTAAAGTATGTTTACATCAACAAAATTTGTCATAAAAGTTATTATTCAAAGCCCGTATTTCTGATCTGTAGCTAAGGACATTGTGTTAAGGGAATCAAACTTTACTATGTTAAGTTGAAATGGGCAATTTTGTGACCCCTCTCCCCTTTGCAGTTGTTCTATCAATGCATAGTGGACACCTGATATGCATACTGTTAGCAAAGTAGGCCATCTTGATTTTAGCTTCTTTTCTCAGGATGGCTGCTGGTCAGGTAAGCCAGCTGCCTATAGTTTTCTTACAGAGGTGCAGTATTGCCTCTATATGAAAGTTGGATTCAGTTTTTCACCTATAGTTGCAATTCAACCTCAGTGAAGAACAAATTTTTTCTCCCCAAATTTACAGCACCTAATCTGTGAGTGAAGATTGAATTTTCTGAGGACTGTCAACTAAATCTGTTACTGCATTTATGAGTTAAAATTATAAGAAATGGGGGTTTTAAGAAAATTTTCCCCAACATGAGAACATTTTCCAGACCCCTTTTGCTCATAAATGAAAGTTTTTTATCCTTCAGACTTTTCATATAGTTAAAACTCATTGCCAAATGCCTTCAAATATGCCTTTGAAGAAATTAGGTTCTAATTAAGCAAAGTTATTAGCAATGTTTCCCTATGTTTTCCACTATATCAACAATACTCCCTTACTCAAAATGGCCACTATTTCCCATGTTATGAACATTGAGATGTAACAATTTTATGAACACTATAGGTAACTAGTCAGTAGGAGGAAGTTATTGTATATTGGGGTTATTTGAATTTCCTATGTAACAGATCGATCTAATTTATACTGGGGGAAGTGGACTGTTCATTATATATCCATAATCTCAAATTCAATAGGGTTCAATGCATGAAGGCCATGTAATGGCTTCCCAGATAAGAATGCCTAAGCACATACGTGCAAGACAATGGGGCAAAGCGTTAACTTCAAGATCCTGTCTCAACCAGCTGCAAACCTTGTTTTGCCATAGCACGGAATTACCAGATCAAAGGGCTATAAAGAGTTAAAGTGACTTGATTCCTGCCAAGTGGGGGCGGGAGGGTAAGTTACCAGGGGCTATCCAGGGAGTTGTCAGAGAGCTCTGACAGGGCACAGGGCTGAAACTGAGAGGCTCTAGGGAGAAGTCTGCATGGAGTGAGTCCAACCAAGGTCCCCCTGTGGAAGATGGTTATATACCTGGTAAGCTTAAGACATGCGTACAGTCCATTATATCGTTTTTAAGATATGTTTTCTCCAAAATGCTTTTGTTCTAAATAAGTAAGTGGATTTAAGGAGGCTGTTTGGTCACCAGTTACCACTGTCATTGCCCTGGAGGGAACAGAGCTGCAGGGTCTGGACATAAGTCAGACTTACTGAAGCAACTCACGGTTGATGCACAGGAGAATGCAATCCAGGGCCCAGTCAGTCAGAGTGGGAGAATGACAGAAATACAGGGGTGGACAGGACCTCGAGAGCTCTAGTCCAGCTCCCTGCGCTGATTCCATTCCCAGAGACAGGTGACAGCTACAGACCTGACATTTAGAGGGAGTGCGCTCAGAAAGACCGGGAGCAGTCAAAGGTGCAGTCTGCCCAGTAACTGTGGAAAGCTGCTCATGGGCCTCAGAAAGGTGGCCACTACTTCAGCAACATCTGGAGAGTACCCGTTAAAAGCAAGCAGTCACCACGTGTCATTACTTCCAACAGGAGTGAAGCCACAAGAAGTCACCACCTTACTACAATGAAATCGCTCTTGGTGGGCTTTTTAGCTGCATTTTTCTCTCCAAGGTAACCACCCACCTTCTGAACTAAAGATTCTGCACATTTCCACTTGAGAAAATGAAGCCCCTTTTTGAACTGCAGAGCATAGAAGAATCACTGGAGACAACCAGCTTCTCTATTTTCTGTGGTATGTAAAGTTCCAACTCTGAGCAAAGATCCATGATGGAATTATAAACTCCAGAAAGCACTGCCAGCTAGTTACAGATATAAAACACATAGTTACTACAGCATTCGCTGCTCTAAATGTTGCGTACATCTCCATGCACGGTTACCTTTATTAGAAGGTTTAGTTTGTTATCACACCCTTGCTCATATAAGGTGCCCATCTCCCTAGCTTCACTAAACTCCTTTGCATTGCCCCTTGGCTCCACCACCTCTGAATCACACCTGACATTTGGCTCCTTTAGCTGGTATGATGGTCACACAGCTGGAATTACAGCAGTACGCAGCAACTAGCCTCCTGAAAATGTAAAGCCTCCTGCCATCCTGAATTCATTTGATATTCATACTGGTAATTTAGATACTAATTAAAGAAATTTACCCATTTCATATGGACTTTTGCAGAAGTTCAACAGTGCAGCATGCATTTCTTTAATGGACACTTTAATTATAGTTATACGTTCATTCTAGATAGAAAACTGAACACCGCAAACAAGAACAAAAACTAACTGCTCAGGAACAAGCATTTTTCCTTCCTACAATCACTCATCACTTATGATAGAACAACAACTCTACTTCATCCCCACACACCTTCTCCTGGTAATCCCCAGCTGGGGGAGATAGCTGCCCTGCATGAATCCAGAAGGAGAGGGGTTAAACGAGATGTCTGACTTGTGATGTACCTCCCTTCAAAGCAGCCACCCATCCCAAAATTGGCACAACTATCCTAATTTTTATGGGTCTGACCTGCAACTTGTAAAGACGGCATGCAAGATAAGTAAGGAATCTTGAGTGCATTTATTAGGAAATCTAGGCTCAGATTTTTAAAGGTATTCGCGCATTCCTGCACTCAGCATTGTAATGCCTAACTAATTTAGGAGCCTAAATTCCATTTTCAAAAGTGATTTACACCCTTAGGTATCCTAACCCCATTGCTTATCAATGGAATTTTGGCTCCTAAGTGCCTAAAATCACTTTTGAAAATGAGA
This sequence comes from Emys orbicularis, assembly GCF_028017835.1. NCBI lineage: Eukaryota > Metazoa > Chordata > Testudines > Emydidae > Emys > Emys orbicularis. The sequence continues at coordinate 43,262,470 of NC_088689.1, read as the reverse complement.
TTTTGGCTCCTAAATCAGTTAGGCATTACAATGCTGAATGCAGCAATGCCTCAATACCTTTTAAAATCTGGGACATAGTGAATAAGGTGCGACTGGAAGGCGTATTCAAATTCACTAGAATGGAAAGTGACTGGGGAATCCTGTAGGAAGAGTGTAAGTAGGGAATAGCGGACTGCAAATCCTCAGGAAAAGAAAAATGCAAGGAACAGGAAAAGTGGCTTCATGAAGAACTGCTCAAATATCTCAGGTTTCAATAAACAGTCTTCCCTTTACAGAGTAGTTTTGGAAAGGCAACCAAGCAAGAACTCACAGAACTGAGTGACCTCACAGTTAAAACTAGATGGTGATGATATGAGGATGATGGAACAGGAAAACATTGACACAATTAAGAAGCTCTTCATAACAGGCAGGTGAATGAAATACTTATAAATGTGAACATGCACAAATCAGCTGACCCAGATGTCATGTACCACTGACATTTGATTTTGAAAACTAATGGAAACTTTGGGAGGTACTGATTGCCTGGAGATAAGAAACTATAATGCTGATATTTTAAAAACAAAGAAGAGTGAGCCTGGTAATTACTGCGCTGTTAGTAATGTTCTGGTAAAAATATTGGGGGGGGGGGGGGGGGGAAAATCATTATCTAGGGGCTAATGGGATCATGAACAATAGACATTATTAATAGATTTTAAGGCCAGAAGGGACCATTATGGTCATCCAGTCTGATCCCCTGCACAACTCAGGCCAAAGAACCCCGATCTATAACTTTTGCATCAACCCCGTAACTTCTGTTTGAGCTAGAGCATATCTTTCAAAGATATTCCATCTTGATTTAAAGACTTCAAGTGATGATCACTTCACCACATCCATGGGTTTATACAGACCCATAACTTATAAGAGAAACTTGATTGTTATTTTTTTTTCAGGACACAGTTACAAAATTAGTGATGAAGAGACGGGTAGATGTAAAATATTTAAATTTTAGCAAACCATTTAATTAAGTCAGACCAATGATTCAACCAGTCCATTATCCTGTCTCTGACAGTGACCAGAACCACGAGGGTTTCAGAAGAAAGTGCAAGAAATCCAGTAATGGACAATTATGGAATAATATGCCCATAAGATACATTTTTCCTAGTCCAGGCAGCTACTGGTTGATTTATGCTCTGAGCATGAGAGAGTTGATATCACTTATATATATTTTAAATTCTACCTATGAACATTCTCACTATCCATTAAAGATCTAATTGTTTTTTGAATCTGACTAAGCTCTTGGCCTCTGATACCCTTCACCAATGAGTCCTGCGGATTGATTATGTGTTGTGTATTTTCTTTTTATCAGTTTTAAATGCCTTTCAATTTCATTAAATGTCCCCTCATTCCTGGATTATGAGAAAGATAAATGCCAGTGCCTGACCTACCTTCTTTAGACCAGCCATTATTTTGTATAATCTCCCTTTCTCGTTCGTTTTCTCTCTAAACAAAAATCTTGATCTTTCCAATCTCTCTTCATCCAATTTTTCCCCCTGCCTGTAATCATTTTCATTGCCAGCCGCTGAACCCCTTTGTATTTCTGCTTTACCTTGTTTGATATAGGGTTGGCAAAACTGAATAGAGTATTCCAGGTGAGGGTGATACCAAGGATTTATATAATGGCATTATAAAAGTCTCAATATTCTTTTCTATCCTATTCTCTAAGCATCCTGTTTGCTTTTTTGGTTGCCACTGCACACGGAACAAAGCTTTTCAATGAGCTGACCCCTAGCTTTTTTTCCTGTGTGATTCCATTTAATTTAGAACTCAGCAAAGTGTGTGAGTAATTCACGTTGTTGCTTCCAACGCGTCTTTGTCAACAGTGAATTTCATCTGACATTATGCCATCCATTCACCCAGCTTTGTTAGGTCCTTCTGAAGTTCCTCAGAGCTCTCTAGATTGACTATCACAAATAAAGTTGTGTCATCTGCAAAGTTTGCCACCTACTTGTTCAGCCTGTTCCAGACCATTAGTGAATATGTTCAATTAGAGAGGAAGGAATGTCTGGTGGTTAGAGCAGGGGTCAGCAACCTGCGGCACACGTGCCAAAGACGGCACGCGAGCTGATTTTTGATGGCACGCTGCTGCCTGCCGGGGTCCTGGCCCCATTCAGCCCCCCCGCCCACCAATTTCTCCTGCAGGAGCAGGAGGCAGAAGCTTGGTCATGCCGGCAGCCAAGCTCCCCCCTCCCCCACTTCTTCCCCCAGCGTGGTGCTTTCCTGCCCCTCCCCCTCCCTCTCCCTCCCGCCGATCAGCTGATCGCCCTTGCGAGGGGGAGGGAGAGAGAAGAGGTGGGGACTGGGCCCTAGGGAAAGGGATGGGAATGGGGCATATCCCCTCCAGCCCCCTGCTGTGAGCACCCCCACGAGCCGAGCACCCCAGCCCTCTGCCCTGACCCCTGAACCCCCCCCCCACACACCCAGCCCTCTGCCCTGTTCCCTGAACCCCCTCACACACCTCCAGCCCCCATTCTGACTCCTGCACCCCCCACACATACTCAGCCCCCCCACACCCCATGCCCTGACTCTTGCACCCCCCGCCACATCCCCACCCCCACCCTGAGCACCAAACTGGAGCTCCTGAACCCCCCCATTCCTACCTGCACCCCCGGTCTGGGGTCCCTGCCCTGACCCCTGAACCCCCTCCACACACCCAGCCCTCTGCCCTGACCCCTGAACCCCCCCACACACACACCCAGCCTTCTGCCCTGACCCCTGCACCCCCACACACACCCAGCCCTCTGCCCTGACCCCTGCATCCCCTCACAACACCCAGCCCTCTGCCCTGACCCCTGCACTCCCTCACACACCTCCAGCCCCCGTTCTGACTCCTGCACCCCCCACACATACCCAGCCCCCCCACACCCCATGCCCTGACTCTTGCACCCCCCCCACACATCCCCACCCTCACCCTGAGCACCAAACGGGAGCTCCTGCACACACACACACCCCACACACATTCCCACCTGCACCTCCGGTCTGGGGTTCTGGTTGCCGGCCCCTTGTGAAGTGGGCTGTAGCCCACGAAAGCTTATGCTCAAATAAATTTGTTAGTCTCTAAGGTGCCACGAGTACTCCTGTTCTTTTTGCGGCTACAGACTAACACGGCTCCTACTCTGAAACCTGACATTTTTGCTGAGAATTTTGCACCACTTTTCTATCAGAAAGGCATTTTGCCAAAGGCTGAAATTTTCAAAAGAGACTAAGGGAGTTAGGCACCCAAATCCCATTGAAACTGAATGGGTATTGCAGGCCTTCCTGAGGCTCCTTGAAAAATCCCAACCAAAAATCTTCCAACCTTCTCTGATCAAACAGAAGAGGTCCGAGTATGGATCCTTGGGGCACGCCACTGTTCACCTTTTGCCATGCTAAAAACTGACCATTTATTCCTGCTCTTGGTTCCTGTCTCAGCCACTTTCTAATCCATGTCAGTATTTTACGCCTTACCCTGACTACTTAGTTTTCTCAACCACCTCCTGTGAAGTGCTTTCTGATAGTCCAACTAAATTATATCTAATAGTTCTCCTTTATCAACACTGTTTTGTAGCTTGGAGAGGAACAATTTTCATCTAAAAAAGCCATGCTGGTATGATTCCTCCCACAAGGGTATTGAACTTAATTACATTGTAGTCACTATTATTAAGTGGCTCAACTATAGCTACTTCTTGACTGAACTCCTGTGGGTTACATACAACTAAGTTGGGAACACTGTCTCCTTTTGTGTTCTCTAGAACTAGCTGTTCCAAGAAGCAACTGTTTTAACATGTTGATAAATTGCTTCTCAGTGGGGTACCGCAAGGGAGTTTGATAGGTCCAGTCTTATTTAATATCCTCATCAACAAAGTTGGAGGGACAGCTTTTCTACTAAAAGTCACAGATAATACAAAATTGAGAAGAGCTGTGAATAGCAGTGAAGACAGAGAAATCACATAAAAGTGACCTAGACAGTTTGGACACATGGACAGGAAATGATCAAATGAATTGGAAAAATACAAGCTAATATATCTGGGGGAAATAATCTCAAACAGAGATATACAGTGGGAGGAAGAAAACTAGAAAGTGGTAAATTCTGAGACAGACTTCTGGGCAATAGTATACAACAAATTAGCCATGCGCTTGCAAGAGGATCTGGCAGCAGAAAAGATCAATTCGATTTTGGGTGGCACATGAGGACACTTCACAGCACAGAGAAGGGTGATCACACTCCTGTTCTCTTTGGCTCTGGTGTGAATGCTTCTCCAATATTACATTCACACATGGACACTTCAGTCTCAGACTTTACTAAAGACTAACAAAAATCTTCAGTGGCCTGAAGGAAAATTAGACAAAGTAAAATGCACATAGCTTGACCAAACAAGGCGTACTAGGGAGGCATTATATCAGTCTACAAATGTATGGATGGAGTAGGCAACAAGAAGGGAGAGGAAATTCATTCTTACGTGGTGGGAAGGTCTTCCTTGAACTTGCAAAATCTGACTGTGGAACCAGAGAAGGGGCTTACAAAACACTTTTAAAGGGGACCCATCCTGTCAGGCGATGCTGAAAGGAGGCGGTAATACTGTTCCTCATCCAAAGTGGAAAGGGATCCAGTTATTCCTCCTTTTCAAGCATGCCTGCACAGTAATGTGCTTTAAATACCACTGTGTTGTACACTACAGAGCCTTAAAAAGAGAGAGGGAGTAGACAGATGAAGTGGCAGAGGAGAGAGAAAGTCAGAAAAGAAAGAGAAGGGGGGGAGGGGAGGAATGGGGTAAAAAGAGAGTCGGGTCTGCAATGGTTTCTTACCAGTCACCTCATCCAGGCTCTCCTTAGTGAGATGGTCATTCTGATTGACCCACTCGCCATTGCACTTGAAGTAAATCTGAGTGGCTGGGTTGGCTCTGCAGATCAGCTCCACAGGTTTGTTCTTTACAATGTATGCATCTTGTGGCTCCAGTAGGAAATGGGGGAGGGTCTCTGCAGGGGCTGATGGGAAGGAATCTGGAAGCACATCGCCGTACTCAATTCCTGCAAGGAAAGAGAGAGAGTCAGGAAAACAGTTACTCCTACAGAGCATGCTCCACAAATGCTTCCACTAGCGTAACCAGAGTCTAAACCAATAAGCTCTTTATTTAAGAATTATCAGACACATACATGCACATAATATGTTGGGGAAGGGTCAACACGCCTTTTGTAAAGGGAAATCATGCCTCACCAATCTATTTGAATTCTTTAAGGGTGTCAACAAGCATGTGGATAAGACAAGGGTGATCCCGTGGATATAGTGTACAGTAATTCCTCACTTAAAGTCGTCCCGGTTAACACTGTTTTGTTGTTACGTTGCTGATCAATTAGGGAACATGCTCGTTTAAAGTTGTGCAATGCTCCCTTCTAATGTCGGTTGGCAGCCGCCTGCTTTGTCTACTGCTTGCAGGAAGAGCAGCCCGTTGCAGCTAGCTGGTGGGGGCTTGGAACCAGGGTGGACCGGCAGCCCCCCTATCAGCTCCCCACTCCCCTAAGTTCCCTGTGCAGCAGCTGCCTGCAGTTCAGCTGTTCCTCCCCCCACTGCCATGTGCTGCTCCTGCCCTCTGCCTTGGAGCTGCTCCCTGAGACTCCTGCTTGCTGTGCAGGGGGGAGGGAAAGAAGAGGGGGGCTAATGTCAGGGTGTCCCCCTCCCCCCTGCTCCTGCACCCCGCTTACCCATCTTCCATAGAGCAGGGGGGATACACAACAGGGCTCAGGATGGAGGGAGCTTGCTGGCAGCAGCTGTGGTCTCAGCAAGCTGATCTAATTAACAAGGCAGTGTACTTAAAGGGGAAATGCGCATCTCTCTCTCTTACACATACCATGTGTCTCTGCAATTGTCTCCCCTCCCTCCATTCCTGCTGCCTTGCAGAGTGAGAGAGTTAACCCTTCAGGGCTCAGCCAATTGCTAGTTCATCATTTAGCAGTAAGGGAAATATCCCACTCTCTGACTCCTCCACCTCAACCAAGCTTCACAATCATCATCACTGTGTACCAGTATTAAATTCTTTGTTTAAAACTTATACTGTGTGTGTGTGTGACTATATATATATAGTCTTTTGTCTGGTGAAAAAAAAATTCCCTGGAACCTAACCCCCTCATTTACATTCATTCTTATGGGGAAATTGGATTCACTTAACATCGTTTCACTTAAAGTCGCATTTTCCAGGAACATAATTACAACATTAAGTGAGGAGTTACTGTACTTGGACTTTCAGAAAGTCTTTGATAAGGTCCCACACCAAAGGCTCTTAAGCAAAGTAAGCAGTCATGGGATAAGAGGAAAGGTCCTCTCATGGGTCAGTAACAAGTTAAAAGATAGGAAACAAAGGGTAGGAATATATTGTCATTTTTCACAATGTGAGAGGCAAATAGTGGGTTCCCCCAAGGATCTGTAGTAGGATCAGTGCTACAAACATATTCAAAAATGATCTGGAAAAAGGGGCAAACAGCAAGGTGGCAAAGTTTGCAGATGATACAAAATTACTTAAGATAGTTAAACCCAAAGCAGACTGGGAAGTGTTACAAAAGGATCTCACAAAAGTGGGTGATTGGGCAAGAAAATGGCAGATAAAATTCAATGTTGATAAATGCAAAGTAATGCATATTGGAAAACATAATCTCAACTATACGCACAAAATGATGAGGTCTAAATTAACTGTTTCCACTCATGAAAGATTTTGGAGTCATTGTGAATAGTTCTCTGAAAACATCCACTCAATGTGCAGCAAGAGTAAAACAAAACAAACAAAAAACACTAACAGAATGATAGGAACCATTAGGAAATGGATCAATAATAAGACAGAAAATATCATAATGCCACTATATAAATCCATGGTATGCCCACATCTTGAATACCACATGCAGTTCTTATCGCCCCATCTCAAAAAAGGTTTATTAGAACTGGAAAAAGTACAGAGAAGAGCAACAAAAATGATTAGGGGTTTGGATCAGCTTCCATATGAGAAGAGATTAAAAAGACTGGGACGCTTTGGCTTAGAAAAGAGATGACTAAGGGGGGATATGATGGAGGTCTATAAAATCCTGAATGGTTTGGAACAAGTGAATAAGGAAGTGTTATTTGCCCCTTCACATAACAAAAGAACCAAGGGTCACCCAAGGAAATTAATAGGCAACAGGTTTAAAACAAACATAAGGAAGTACTTCTTCACATAATGCAGTCAACCTGTGAAATTCATTGCCAGGGGATGTTGTGAAGCCAAAAGTATAAGTGGTTTTAAAAAAGAATTAGATAATTTCATAATGGCTATTAGCCAAGATGGTCAGGGATGCAACCCCATGATCTGGGTGCCTCTGACTACCAGAAGTGAAAACAGGGGATGGATCACTTGATAATTGCCCTCTTCTATTCATTCCCTCTGAAGTATCTGGCACCAATCACTGTCAGAACACAGGATACTGGGCTAGACGGACTATTAGTCTGAACCAGTGTGGCCGTTCTTATGTAAAATATCATTGCCAACTACTTCACTACCACTACTTCCACTCCACACAGTTTCCCATACCCTCTTAGAAGCCCCATTAGTCTGACTCAGTGTGGCCATTCTTATGTAAAGTATTACCGCCAGCTACTTCACTACCATTACTTCCACTCCACACAGTTTGCCATACCCTCTTAGAAGCCTGAAAATGATTATTTTCTTCCAGATTTTGTCCTTCCCCTGTTTATCCCTCATGCTTCTCTGCTCTGCGGCAGCCTTTCCCTTTCTTCTCTCTCAGACACCTGCACCATGTGAGTGGGGAAGTGCTCGTTTTCACTGCTGACAACAAGGGCAGCTCTCAGTAACGTTCAGTGTGTCACATACAAATGGTGGAAACAGAATCCAACAGGGGCCAGCCTACTAGCCTTGAGACATCAAAGGAGACCCAAGTTTGGGTGCCTCGCTCCTGGACCAGTTCAAGGCTGTGAGCCCTACAGAGGGCCAGTGCCTGTAGAGGAAGGGAGCCCTTTTAATCACACTTCAGTGATGTCCTCTGGCTAATACACAGAGGGGCATTTACCGGCTCAGGAGAAGTTGCATATATTGACCTCATCCCCTGGAAGCAAGGCTGATACAATGTGTACCTTAAGGGAAGGGGATGGGGAATATCTCTCTGTTTATGGTTATGAAAGAGATTGGAGGCCCTCAGAGAAGAAAAAACAAATATTAAGAATCCAGAGAACATTCGTCACTAGATTATAAATTAAATGTACTTCTGACATGTTCTGTGCTCCAACAGAAGCCTGCTCTTCCACCCTTCACTGGAGCCATGAGCAACATATGACTCAGCCAAGTGCCTCTGACCCACAGCCATGCTGCTGCTAACCAGACCCAGGGCATCCATAGTGTGTCACTGGCACCCTAGCACTCCAAAGTCACACTAATCCTGCAATTCTTGCTGGGTGGAGGTACTTGCAATAGGGAAAACACACGATAAATCCAGGAGTTGGGGTGGGCACTTCATGTCAGAGCTACCTCATCATTGCCCAAACAGCAATGTGAACGCATTATCAGGACACAAGGCACTTGAGGCTACTCTGAAGGAGGGTGCTTGGAGGATGTACCTACAAGTCATGGATCAGAACCAAAGGGGTTAAAGAAAATCAAGCCGCTGAAATGGAAAGGAGGCTGTTCACACTATCTTCCTCCCAGTCTCCTGTTCCATGTCAGCTCTTTTCACAGGTTCCCTTCTGTGAGAATGAGCAGAGGGTCTGGCACTGCCCCAGGGCCTCCAATCCCACAGCCTAAAGGAATGCATTGGTATGATCCAAACAAAACCCCAGCAGGGCTTGCATTGGGAAAGCTGACCATGACCGCAACATAAATCACACAGACCTGTCTTTTCAGGTTTTAGGCACAGCTCTTTTTTGGATTCCAGTGGTCCCCACACCAGCCAACTCTCCCGCTTCTTTTGCATAACACTCACATTCCACTACCCCTGCCCATGCCCTGCTCATCCCTCTCAGAAGATTATACACTCCAACACAGAGATCACAATATTTCATGAATGATCAACAATAGAGGTTTTGCAGCAGCTGCAAATATAATCCAAAGTACCAGTGACTTTTTTTTCCATGACTAAAACCATTGAATTGGTAATGGACTTGGACACCACACTCACAATCTCCCTGGCACATACACGTGACTACTTCTATTCCAGCCAGGCCATTTGCTTTAGGAATCAAGAGCTATAAAGAAAGCAAGATCCTAGAGCACTTGACAGCGGAGCAAGGATTTAATATATTAGTCTCCTCTCTAGAAACCTGAGTTCAGGTATGATATTTTGGTCACAAGTGTCGTGAGTTTGTCAGGTATGATCTTAGTGAATATTTATCCACATATACCAAAAGTTGACACAAAGGGACAATTGGTAGCTCGTGTTCAGGCAAGGCCAAGTAGTGACACAGAACAGAGGTGATGTAGGTGAGCACTGAGCTACCACAGCAGAACTGTATGTGCCCAGGAAACAGCATAGGACGTAGCAGGTCGGGCTTAAGATGCTTGAGCAGAGTTGCCTGCATGCCCTACATCCAGCTCTAATGAATGCTGTCCAGTTCATCACCTTCATGAGCCCTAAAATGTAAACTAAGAATCACTAAACCCCTAGCATTCACGAATCGCAAAATCAGGCCCTTTAAAAATCATGAATTTTTAAAATTTGAAGGTTGTTTTATTTGACTTTTTGGTTTCAGAGCCTTTAGGTAACTTTCAGGTCAAGTTTTCAGGCTTTTCTCTGCAACCCTGAGGGCTATAAGCTTATCCTTTTTCAACTGGGAAGTGGAAGTTGAAATTCTCAGCTCCAGGCATTAGGGCTTCACAGTAAATGTTGCCAGATTGGTGATAAAATCTTGAGAGCTGGCAATGCTGAAGTGAGCCCACTCCCCAGTCACCCGTAGCAAAAAGCTATGGTATAAAAGAGGGCCACAGAACATTGAAAGTGTTATAGGAAGTAAAAAGAAAACAAAAGCCAAGCAGACCAAGAAAGCAAAATGACCAAGTTGCCTCCTGAGTGAAAAGCAGCGAGTGAAAAAACACACGAGGTCAGTCATTTAAAATCCATTTAGGAAAATTGACCTTCCATTTCCATTTTAACACAACACTAAGGGAGAACAGTAAGAAATTTGTCATAATCCATTAACTGCTCTTTTGGAAACAATGAATTAAACTCCAGGCTAGCTTCTCTCTCTCTCTTTCGGGCTCTTCCCCTCTCTGCTGCTGCCACCAGCCATTCCCTCTCTGATTTCATTTGCAGGTCTGTAATTTTCTCAGCACCCTACCAATTGCACTGGGACACAGAATAATTAGGATGTACAATGCCCTCCTGGAGAGCTATTGTGAGCTGCTGCCCAACTCAAACACCAGGCTGCCGGCTGGCGCCCCAAGCCATCACAGGGTAGGAGGGGAAGAAACAGGCAAGAGAGCATTATGTTTTTGTGAAGAACTGAACACAGTGCAATGAACATTCAAATACTTGAGGATTGAAGGATTTAATGAATAAGTGTCCTTCAGTGTAGATCCCACAGATAAACAGCGGGGAGTGATGACTAAAGAACAAGCATGTTCACAGCTTTCTGTTTTGGCCTTTAAAAAGAAGACATTAGTACAAAGCTCAGCAGGATATCTGAGAGGACAACCAGCTCTGGGGGTGACATAAGCACCCCATCAGTTACAAAGATAAGGAGCAAGGGGGTGGGGAGAGCCTATCAGAACTGGGGGAAATAGGTACGGAAGAATCACAGTCAAAACTGCTGACCATGATAATGTTGCAGGTGATGTTCTCAATGGAGTGCATGGATTTTACTGCTGGGCCTGACATTAGACCATGGTCTTTTGCGAACAACACCAAACACAACTGATAGGCATAGCAAGGTTCTGGCCAACTATGGAGCACAAAGGACAGGAGCAAGACCAAAATGGCTTCTGCCCTCAGTGAGTAGAGACCAACTGATACAGATGGACAGAAAGGAGCAGTACAGGAGAAGCCTTCACCTTTCATCAGGAAGACATCATCTTATACCTCACATCACTGAAATGCTGCTACCTCTGGGGTGAAGCAAAACAACTATTACACAGCAACACAACACAACACAACAGCAGACCCTATTAGAGTTGAAATTTTAGCCAGGCGCCAAGGCTAAAAACTGTTCATATCGCAAAAAGCGTCACTCGAATTTTTGAAGTGCATTAGATCAACAGAAACCAGGTGAAGTGGAACATACACGGCACCTAAGATACATGTTCAAGGTAAGAAATAAATGACCATGTTACAAACCATTTACTTGACTATAATCACCCTCCCTAGTCACCATATTCAATGCTCTCCAGACCAGGTGCCGCTGGGAACACACTGTTACTGGTTTACAGAGAAGAGCAGGTCTGTGAGCCTGGCTTTGAGTATAAAATTCATAGGGCACTGTACGTCCTCACAATCTGACCATGAGACTTTGTGCGGTGGAATCCTTAACAGCTGAAGTGGAGGTCAAGACCTCTATTTTACCTCACATCTGAAAACCGCAGCACACCTAGCGCCATGCTGTGGTATTGATTCAGCACCGTCCCAGGGGGAGGAGCATCACTTTCTCACTAAATCGCCAACACTACCTGTTGCAGAACCTGCATGTTTCTTGGAGATCTCCCATCTAGGCACTGGCCTGACCGCATTCTGCGTCTCTAACCTGGCCTGATGAGAGTCATGGAAAAAGGTAATACGGCTACAAGCAACAGGGTGAGTGGATGGATTAGCACAGTGCCGGAGAGGCTTCTACCCTGCATTTGGCTGAGCATTGCTGATTCAGAGGGATGGTCAAGTGCAGCACTGCAGAGACCTTTGCAAAGCAGCAGGTAAGAACAGCTGATAAAAGAGATGGGAAGTGCCAAGTCACTCATGACTGAATTCCCAGTGACTCCTGGGTGCTTCCAGTATGTGCCATAAATCAACACATTCTTAACAACGTGCACATGCGTAAAAAGCCAATGCATGCTGCAAAAATGCCATTATGTATCACCATACCCATATTTATGGGTCATTGTCACTAATGAGTTCATACGAGGCTCTACCAGGCCTAAGTGCTCAGCCTCCATTGCCTCTAGTTATTTCACAGAATCATAGGGTTGGAAGGGACCTCGGGTTATCTAGTGCAACCCCCTGCAGGGCCAATTCCCAGACAGATTTTTGCCCTGATCCCTAAATGGCCCCCTCAAGGATTGAACTCACAACCCTGGGTTTAGCAGGCCAATGCTCAAACCACTGAGCTATCCCTCCTCCCTCCTTCTTCCTCCTCCTTGGGGGGAGGGATAGCTCAGTGGTTTGAGCATTGGCCTGCTAAACCCAGGGTTGTGAGTTCAATCCTTGAGGGGGCCACTTAGGGATCTGGGGCAAAATCAGTACTTGGTCCTGCTAGTGAAGGCAGGGGGCTGGACTCGATGACCTATCAAGGTCCCTTCCAGTTCTAGGAGATAGGATATCTCCATTAATTTAATTTAATTTAATTTAAAATTTAATTTCCTATACCTCTGGGGTGGCAGTACAGTGGCTGCTGTAGCATTACATCACGTCCTCTTAAACGGACACCTTTCATACACACTACGAGCTCCTGGATCACAGGGAACCTCACCTGTTTTACCCATTGTTCAATCACCAGGCTTTTTGGCAAAATAATGTAACCTCTTTGATTCCACAAATCTAGATTTTCTGGCAAAAGAGGCTGAATAGTAAGGGTATCTGTTTCCAGCATCAGCCAATGAAGTGTGAAAACCTCCTTTAAAATAATATTTTGCATTCTGACAGCACTTTCCTACCAGGATTCCAAACTGTCTTACTAAAAATTAACAAAGTGTCTATCTCTGCAATGATAACTTCTTGTTATCCCCCCCTTACACAGATGGGGAAATTGAGGCACACAGTGGGAGAGTGACTTGGCCATGGTGTCAGAGCAGCTGGCTTGTGGACAGGGAGGAATAGAAAACCCAGATCTCCAGACTCCCAGTCTCCTCTGCTAACTCATCTATGCTCAAAGAAGTGGTTGATCCCAGGATGGATGCACTGACTGTTCACTCATAGAGACCTAACAAGAAGTCTTGATCACAGGTGTAATGAATTTGGTATCCTCAATAAAGTCTCTACAGGACAGCTGCTGGTATCTCAGTTCATCCCCCTAGCAGCCACTGCCTAGGAGAAGCAAGAGACTGGAGTGACTGGGTGTGTTACAGGTCAGGAATGAGGCGCACTGGTGGAGCTGGACCAACACTGGACCAGCTGGGGACCGGAAAAGGAGACTGAAGGTCAAGCGGAGACGTACTGTAAGAGCGTTGTGGGAGAAACTTGCACAGAACCTGACTGGTTCTACCCACAGCATTTCCTGTCCCTCATTTTCCTGAGACCCAACATTCATCCAGGAAAAAAAAGGTAATCCCAGTGTCCCACCATAATGGCTCGCGGCATATATCGTGCATATGCTCCACCTCCTTCCTGTACTGCAGAAACGCAGATACACACATAAATATTGATTGCGACGTGCTCTGCGACGTGCTCTGCTTCCCCCATTTATGCTCTTTGCCTGAGCTGCAGGCCGTTTTTATGACTTTGTTTTACAACTCTAATGCCAGGATCATTTATAAAGTAGGTTTGTATATACCGAATGTAAACATTAGAAATCCATTAGTCTCTTAAAGTGCGTCTGGCAGAGTTCTCCCCCACCCTAGCCCTCCCGGTAATCTCCAGTCCTCTCCCAGGCATGGCTGAAGGGAATTTCAAAGGATTACAAGTACTTAAAGATATATTATCCCTGGCCAGAGTTGTAATGCAGGCCTGAAGCTACCGATTAAGTTTCTCTCCGTTGCATGTGCGCCAGTTAGTTTTTTATTTCACTTTTTTTTTTTAAGTCAGATTTAAAACCCTATGCCATGGGCTAACAGCACTGCAATTTACAAGCTGTACAAGCACGAACTTCCTCCAAGCAGGGCGCTGACTTGCAGAAGGAAAGGGACCTTTGCCTTCTAGTTTACAACATTCTTTCCTCATGACCTTACATATAGCATCACCTCCCACCCAAAATTCATGGGAGTATTCTGATGCTTACCAGCCTGCCCCATGTCATATAAACCCAGCTCATACAGTGACCAGAGAGGCATGAATTGACTTCAAGTGCAGTGGGGCTGAGACATCACAACTTGGAGACCTTTCATCTTCACACGGAGACATAGTGTCATGACAGGATGCTGCTACATCACATCACCATATGCCAAGGCAACACCCCAAATGCAAACATCTCTATGTTCTGTTGTGGCACTGCCATGTGATTGCTTTGTCCCAGAACCCAGGCTAGGTAAGACGGCAGGCGCTCTTCCATACTACAGAATAACATGCAAATCCTTCTGGTGTGCGTGAGAGGGCTCATCATTAACCAAAACAAAATCCAGACATTTTCCCTACCGCAGTAGACACTTTGCTTCTCTGTTGATTATAATTGGGGCTTTGGGTCATCAGAGAGGATTTTGGAGGGGGGAGAGGGGGGAATTACAGATGAGTCATGGCAAAAGTGGATAAAAAAATTGCAGATTTGACTCATCCTTGATTATCTGCAAAATGATCTGTACTATCCCTGCCCAGGAGCACAGACAGCCCGTCAGTGCCCTGCATGGGGTTCAGCAGCAAGAAGAGCCTGCAAAACCAGAAAGTCAGAGTCTGTGACTCCTGGGACCTCCTGTGACAAAACCACAGCCCTACTTACAGTTCAAAACACGTTTCCCTTTCTAACATACTTACGGAATTCCAATAGTGCCTAATGCACAAGTCCACAATATTGGGGTGTAAGAAATATGTCCTTCAGGAAGCTCCACCTAGAGGCAGCATTTTCCGGAAGGCTCCTCACCCCAGTTATACAGCACAAGGAGGGAATCTGAGTGACATGCCCAGTGGGGTCACATAGAGAGCTGGCAGCTCAGCTGGAATTAGAACACAGGACCATCTCTATCCTTGTCTTTTGTTCTAATCGTTTGATCACATGATTCCCTAAATCCCCTTTCATTTCCGTGAACCAGCCCGTAACTATATTGCCGAGGTGACCAGCCTTCCTTTGTTTCTGTGAGGGGAAAAGGAGAGGCTCCTGATGTTGGGGATGTGGATAGCAGCATATTATCTCACAACCCTCTTTCTTATGCACACTAGTCTTATATGGAATAACTTGCGCCATGGAAATACCAATGAGTTCCAAGCAACTATTGTCACTAGGCAGCATGGAGAAAGAGACAAAAGATTCCTGCACGTCCAGCCCCCATCTAGATCCAACCCCGGTATCTGCTGAGGATGGGACAATGGGAAAGCAGCCAATTCTCTACTCCTTATACAAAGCTTGTGCACATCATTCATGTGAAGGGGCAAAGAGCCGTTTCCCCACCAAGTATCACCGGCACCCAGAGTCTGGCAATGCTCACCCTTCAGCTACATTCCCTCACCCCTCCTGGCCTGTTCTCCCATACATTTGGTTCATTTAAATAAATACCTGCACAGCACTAAACCCAGCAAACTAACTCTTCACCAGGGAGACCACCCCAGTGTGAGGGACACCAGCAGCCATGGTGTCAGCAAGGCCCAGCTCCGCTGACGTGTCTGTACCTGCTTACACCAGGGCTGAGCTTTGCCCTAAGAGACTGCTCCTCTCTTTCCTCTGAAAATGGAGAAGGGAAGAGAAAATAAACCATCAGCCCAGCTCCCAGGTAGACAGCTCCCTCTCTCTCTCCACTTCAGCTGTTGCTTGCAGCCAGCATTGAAGAGACAGAATACACAAAGTGGCAGCTCAAGCCAGGCGTCCTGCCCCTGTAACGTGCCTCTTATTTCTCTACGACTTAAAGTGAGCGAGGGAGGGGGCCAGGGAAGAGAAGAAAGGAATAACTGCTAGCAATCTTTATTACCATCAAACAGCGGAGTGCTCCAGCCCCCAGCCAGCCCACAATTCAGGGGAAGGGAGAGCGTGTGTTATTAACCTCCCCCCTTCTCCTTTCAGTGCCACAAATCTAATAACAGGTTTCAGAGTAGCAGCCGTGTTAGTCTGTGTCTGTAAAAATGAACAGGAGTACTTGTGGCACCTTAGAGACTAACAAATTTATTAGAGCATAATCTTTCGTGGGCTACAACCCACTTCTTCGGATGCATCCGAAGAAGTGGGTTGTAGCCCACGAAAGCTTATGCTCTAATAAATTTGTTAGTCTCTAAGGTGCCACAAGTACTCCTGTTCATTTTTACAAATCTAATAGGCTGTCCCTGCCTGAGCAGGGACATGAGGCTTCCAGTCATTTCATTGCAGCACCAAAAGATGTGAAACAACAAGCCTCAGCTGGGAGTGGATTCTTTGGGCCTTGCTTTCCCATAGTTAACGGCTGGGCTGTTACCATCAACGGTATGGTCCCTGTTAAAGTTTAATGGTTCTTTGTTCAGGATGGGGTGGCTGTGGTCCTCAGGGCCCCTTCTGGAGCACTGACTCCTCATTTTTCCCTACTTGAACCCCTTTCATTGCCACTCAGGTCACGACCACCATTCAGATCAAGGAAACTCCTTCGTCACTAAGCAGTGGGAGCCCTCCTGACAGAGCTGAGCAAGCTTCTTAGGTAGAACTCTGAACCCCTACAGATATGAGGAAGAAGTCAAAGCAAGGCCCCATGCACAGCGGCACAAGGCACTGAACCTCAGGGGCCTCCCTACTTCTGTTTCATACCTTGCCCTACATGTTCCAGGTTTCTTATCCATGGGGAACACAATTAATTTGGTGGAGGAGGGTTCCAGCTCATGTGTATATTTCCCCGTGGCCACACTGAGAATCAGTCTAGGTTTTAATGGCTTTCAAATCCTGTTTGGTTTTACATTTAAGTTGAAAGAGCTAAAAACCTTTAAAAAGGTGAATATCAAAATGGATAACGTCTGCCACTGGCTCAGATGGGCAGGTTTCAAACCTGAGAATTTGCCCCTGTAGTGGGGATGGCTGGAAGAATCTTATGTAGGCCAGGGAGAGCCGTGGGGACTGGGCTCGGAAATGCAGTCCTAATGAGCAGCACAGGATCTGGGTGGCATATTCACATAGGACTGTTCTGTTGAAACCAGTCCCCACAGTGCTCCCTGGCTCCTGCCCCTTTGCCCCACTCTAGCAGCGCACACAGGCCATAAAGCTGCCCTAAGGCCACCCTCCTTCCAGCACTGGGGCATGGCTGAAAGGGACTGGACACCAGTGATGCCCAGCCTGTGCAACAGCCCCTTGGAAGCCATTGCAGCCGGTCAAATTTAGCAGCCCTGATTTACACCAGAGGTCAAAGTGGTTCCTGTGAGCCCCGCTATTAGGGAAGTGCTTTAGGCTACCTTTCCCATCCCTGCCTGCCCAGCTGTGTGAAGCACAGCTCTGCTGCATCTGTGGATGTGGCCCAAACAGTGTGGATGAAAGAGAAGAAAGCCGTAGCTAAAGAAAGGACCCCGCAGCTTGACAGAGCACATTTGCTTCTTCGGCAGGTTGCAAAAGTTGATGTTTCAGTGAGCTATGGCGAGTGGGAGAATGGGAGCTTGGGATGGCGGCGGGGAGAGGAGGGGTATTTTGTTGGGAAGAAGGAAGAGTACCATGCTGGGCACATTTATCATAAGCAATCAAAACAGCCTTTCATACCCCTTCCTGACACTTGCTAATTCCAGCCAGCCCTAGCCACCCACTGCATGGGAAATCTCTTACATTCTCTCCACGGGGAAAAAATCCATTTAGTATTGGGGCGGGGGGGGGAGCGCACACACAAAACAGCCCCTTTTCTTTTACACCAGCTTCATTGTGGATGAATAGATTGATGATCCTGGCTCTTCTTAATATAAAAAGGGAAACACTAAGAGCATTAATTAAAAAAAACCAAACACCTGTTAAATGGAAGCTGACTGGTATGGGAAAAGCAGGGTTACTTGCAACAGAGAAGCACCCGCTTCCTGGTATAGGCAGATTCCCCTAGGAGAAGTTTTCTATAGCTCCTTTACCGCAGGGGTCTCAAACACAAGGACCGCGGGCTGCATGCGGCCTGCAGAGTTATTTGCTGCGGCCCGCCAAGCTTCCCGCGGCCCCCCCCCCGCCCTCCCCCCGAGTTATTTCCTGCGGCTGCCAAGCTCCCCTCACCTGCCGCCCCCTCCTCCCCCCCAGCGGGCCACGGCCCCTCTCCTCTGCCTACCTCCAGGCGCTGTTTGGCGGTGCTTAGCGCTTTCCAAGAGGGAGGGGGAGGAGTGGGGAGCCGCGCGCTCAGGGGAGGAGGCAGAGAGGAGGCAGGGAAGGGGCGGGGATTTGGGGAAGGGGTTGGAATAGGGGCAGGGAGGGGGCGGAGTTGGGGTGGGGACTTTGGGGAAGAGGTTGGAATGGGGGCGGGGAAGGGGTGGGAAGAGGCGGGGCAGGGGCAGGGCCTCATGGAAGGGGTGGAGTGCGGGCAGGGCCGGGGGCAGCGGGGGTGGGGGGTGTCAGTGATGTGGCCCTTGGGCCAATGTACTAGTCCTCATGTGGCCCTCGTGGTCATTTGAGTTTGAGATCCCTGCTTTACCTGATCTGCCACTTCCACCTGGCATAGCAGGAAGTCGTCACTTCCCTAGCCTTTCAAGAAAGGTCAAATAAAAAGGAGGTGTTAGTAGGAAAAGGGAGCGTAAAAGGGCAGGGAGGACTACAGAGGGAACAGACTGCTTGGAATGGGAACAAGGAGCCAGCCACAGATGCAGGCAGAGAAGCCACAGAATTATAGAAATGTAGGGCTGGAAGAGACCTCAAGAGGCTACTAAGTCCAGCCCCCTGTGCTGAAGGAGGGTATAGTAAACAGAGACCATCCTTGACAGGTATTTATACAATTTGTTTTTAAAAACCTCCAATGGTGGGGATTCCACAACCTGCCTTGGAAACCAAGATTACTGGGAGTGGAGGGAAAAGTGCAGCTGGAGAACAAGAGTCTCCATTGTTCGCTTTGCCTTTACTTCCCCCGCTGGAATCCTGAGCAAAGCTCAGTTTGCTGCTGGGCAGCCAGGGGTCCCAAGAAAGGCTACTTAGCAGAATACGGAAGCAGAGTCGAGGATAGAGCCTTTCCCTCTGCTTGGGGGCAGAAAGGTGGGGGTGGGGGGTGAGGGTAGAGTGGGCATTCTCCTGAATGATGGCTGAAGAAGCTGGTGAAGAATGAGAGAGGGTAATGCCTGGGAAAGACCCCACCTCTCCATATCTGAACTGCTGCGGGTTCCTGACTCCCTCTTTTCCACCTCTAGAGAAGAAATGTTTGCTGTGAACACAGGTCCAAATTCATCCCTGGAGTAATTACACTGAAGTCAAAGGTGTTACACTAGGGATAAATCTAGCCCCCAAAGTCCAGAGATACAAGGCAATGAATGCGGCTATTAGAGAGCCAGGCCAGTCAGCATCACGCCCCACTCACCTGGTGAGCTTACTGAACTCATTCAAAGACACAGCTTAAAAGTCATTATCAAACCATGGCAGACAACACAGAGGGGACAGCTTCCTTCTTAACGATCCCCCTGTGAGCCGTAATTTCTCCTCGGGCACATCAGGCAAATGTGTTGCTCTCTGCCTTGTTAAAAACAAAACCAAAAACAAAACTGGATGCAATTTTGGTTAAGGTTTAAACCTTTTGCCATTTAATCAGCTGCATATTGCTCCTAGTATTGAGGCACTAATAGCACTGGCAAGATCCAAGCAGAAAAGCCAGCACTGTGCACTCCTCCTCCTTCCCAGTGATGCCAACACACCTCCGTCTGGACATATAATATCCCTGCTATTCCAACCTTCCGGCCTCCCGAGGCCAGGCTGCCAGTCACATCAAACTACATGCTGGTCTTTTAAATAAACATCTGCCACACAGAGACCAGCAAATTCACACGTACCTTTTAGCTACACTGAAACCCAGGCCTTTGGAACGGAGCAGACTGAAAGTTAACACTGGGTGTCTCCTGCCCCTTGTCAAACTATGGTCTCCCCAGAGGTACTGGGAGTTTTTAAGATCCTGTCTATACTGTTTCAAATCTATGGGGGGACCTGGTTACAACACAGTAGCTCCAACCATGATCAAAATGTGTGTTGGTCTTGCACTATAGAAGGGAAGAACTGTAGTTTAACAGTGTTCCTTAACCCTGCGAAAACTCCACTACAACCGAAGGTCATTTTACAAGCCATTCAGGTCCTAAACATTTGTGAAAATAAAGAAAGACAGAAAGCATGGCAGCACAGGGTAGGCGCGGTTACCCACAAGAAATGTGATGTTTTCTGAACCCAGGCACTTAGGATGTTTTCAGGGTGAAACATACAAGCACCTCTCTCTCACTCTCTCTTGCTTTCTCCACGTTTTTTAATGCTATTAGCAGATAAAAAGTAATTATAATAAACCTGACAAAGGGAGGGAGTTTCAAAAGTGCCTAAGTGACATAGAAACACAAGTCCCATTGATTCTCAATGAGAATTTTGCTACCAAGTCATTTAGATACTTAAAAACATAAGATACCCCAAATTCTGGTCTCAGTTACAACTTGTGTATACTTCACTAATTTCCAGTGTTGCAGATGTAACTGAGAACACATTATGGCCCTTAGAATAGAAGGAAAGAGACACATTCTCTTATGGCACAAACATACACACACGGGAGAGAGATACACACACTTACGTAAGAATGAGAAAGATTCTCCTACATATCCATGCAGTAGATTTACTATACCGTTCACACAGGCAACAAAACTTGAACAAAGAAACCAATAATATTTGAGAGTATAGTGCACTGACTGTGATCACACTACTTCCTGCACACATTTATGGGGGGGGGGGGGGGATTCCTCTGTCTCAGGCTGCGATCTTTAAAGAGGATGTCATTCTTCTGATGTCAGTGACTTTCAATGGGAACCAGGTGCCTAACTCCCTCAATTCCTTTTAAAATATCCCAGCCCTAAGAAACAACTGAGATACTGTACTATAGTCTTCCACCTATGTATGCAGTTACATTTGTTCAAAATGAGTGCACACCTCTAAGTGATTATTACAGAGGGTGCAAGTGTTACCCCCGGTCAGTGTGTGTTACGCATTCTCCTCTGTTCCCGATCCGCGGAGGATGAGAGTCAGTTACAGTGCAAGACACAGAGCCTGGCTCTTCAGCTCAAACTGTGGCGACTCCTCCTTTCAGGTCTGGAGGTCTCTGGTTCAGTGTGTCAGTGGCCATCACACGAGGCAGCGCAGGATCAAGTCCAAGCCCTTTGCTACTAGCTACCATTGGGACACAGGCATAATGTGAAAGGGTTACGTTTGCAGTGCTTTCTAAAAGGAAAGAGCCACAGGATTTTAAATGATCCCTCTGACCCTCCCCGCCAAATAATGTTTTGTCAGGTTGAATTTAGCACTGGTTCTTCATGTGTACAAAGTGCTTTGGGATCTTGATGAAAGGTACTATATAAATGTCAGTCATTATAAACCAAAGTAATCCAGCATGTAGGGAAAAGGGTGCATTTCAAAACACATACATTTGGTGCTACAACACCTACATTTTTATTTGGCGGGGCGGGAGGGGGGACAGGAGTACTTTGAAGGCTGCTTTTTTCAAGCTATGAGTACATGATGTTTCCAAGTACGACATTGACTTGAAGTAGTTACAGAAAGTGCAGCTAGAAAGAAGAAAATGCCCTTCCCTTCCTTGTTTGGACAAAGATTTCCAACTAAATCCTGACTTTAATTACAACAAATCTTTTACCAGCAAAAATCAGTATAAGGAATCAATCAAAAGGCTGCATTCGGCACCTTATGCTGCAAAGGAGTTTCTTCGTGTGTCTGTCCTGAAATAAGGCACCACCACTAATCATCAGAGCTGACAAGACAATAAAGTGTTAACTAAATCAAAGGGAGAGTGTTCTCGCCTCATGTCCTCTTTCAAGCGCAAAACAATTATAGTCTCCCTGACCAGGACTTAACAACATACAGGACTTAATGATGCTCTGCTTTCCAAACACCCCCCACAACTCCAAATGATTTCCTTTCCCCAAGTTTGCACATAGTGCAATAATTTAACCTCCCTTCCATTTCAGGTTTATTTATTTTGTGAAGGGGTAGTAGGTTTAAAAAAAAAAAAAGGAAGAGTCTCTTCACCTCCTTTTCTGAAAGGAAAACAGAACACACACAAGCTGGGACTAAAGATTACAAAGGTCCTCTCTGTATTGGCGAAGTTTTGATTGTTTTGCCCTACACTGTGTTTTTGCTTTGCTAGTACCAGCAGGTCAAGGCCTCCTTCCCCCTTCGCCTGCCATCAGCCTATTCAACCCCACAGGACAATTCCCTCAGCAAGGGGCACTGAGAAAAGGGGAGGGGCCGGGTTTTGTCCTGTCATGGGACATTTTTGAGGAGCGGGGAGGAGAAAGGCCAAAATAAAGGAAAGAAAAGAAGGGGATGGCAGGGAGTGAGGGAAGAAGAAAAGGCTTCAGAACGTGACACATATCAATAGACACCGCTCAGCACTTTCTGCTACATTTGGCAATTTGGGGGCTTTTTCTGAGTGGCAACAAAAGGCCGGCTGGCTTCTGTAAACAAAGTCCTTTTTGCCTCGCTGACCTCACTCGAGCAAGCAACCCTCAAGAGCTCTAGATGGGCAGCATGGAAGAGTGTGAGAGCCAAAAAACCCCACATACCCCACCAATTTCCCCTGTATTTCTGCCCCACCTGATGAGCATTATGTCTACTCCAGGATTCGATTCAGAGCCACGCCACATGACCTCCAGAGCAGAAGGGAACATTATTGCAAGACTGCAGTAACATGTGCAAGGAGCTCCAGCTGATGGCTTGATAAACAGCAAGTGGTGATTGAGGCTTTGTCTACACTGGACTTTGTCTTCAGGGGTGTGAAAAAACACCCTCCCCCCCAAAGATAAAAGTTTTACTGACGAAAGCGCCGAGAGCTTTCCTGCCGACAAAGCTACCGCCGCTTGTTGGGGATGGAAGGTTTTTGCCGGCGGGAGATCTCTCTCCTGCCAACAAACAGCGGCTACACTGCGCACCTTTTAGTGGCATGGCTGTAGTGGCACAGCTGTGTTGCTAAAAGGTGCGTAGTGTAGACATAGTCTGAGAAACGTTTCACTGCACCGGTTTATACAATTCATTAAACTTCCTTATTTGGTGGTAACCAAAGTGAGAAACTGATTTCACACAGAGCCAGGCATAGTGTTAGCAGGCTCCTCTGTATTGCTCTGTCTAGGAACCTTAATGCTGACCAATGGCCCCCAATGCTACACCAGCCCTGGTCCTCCACACAACTCTGCTAATGCTGCTCTATCTATGACAGACAGGCGGTATATGCAAAAAGAACAGGAGTACTTGTGGCACCTTAGAGACTAACAAATTTATTAGAGCATAAGCTTTCGTGGGCTACAACCCACTTCTTCGGATGCATATAGTCTCTAAGGTGCCACAAGTACTCCTGTTCTTTTTGCGGATACAGACTAACACGGCTGCTACTCTGAAACCAGGCAGTATATGGACAGACATAATTTGGAATATGTATCTATAGCTACAGCCAGGCCCCTTGCCACCTGGAGGCTAATGAGGAACCAGATCAGGGTAAATGCAAATGCATACCAGCCAACCCAGAGATAATATAGTCGTTCAACATGGGACCTACTTATGGAAGAGCACTATGTCATAGATGAACAGGGACAGCCATAACTAACATACCAGATATAAGATGGCTTATACACAAGCCACCTCATCCTGTCCATCCCTGCAATGTCAGAGAGCTGCACAGCAATCATGGTTAGCACATGGCAGCCACAAAGAGGCCAACATAGAACCATTCTGGACATTGGTGGATTAGCCACTGGGCCAACGGGGCCCATGCCTAGGGGCCTCGGCCAATTGGGACCCTCCATAAAAATGGGCACCCCGGTGCCTGACCCTCTTCGCCTGCCTGGTGCTCCTGCTGGGGAGCAGGTCGGGGCGTGGGGGCTTGCCCCACTCTGCCTGCCCAGTGCTCCTGCTGGGGAGCGGGGGCTTGCCCTGATCTGCCTGCCCAGCGCTTCTGCCAGGGAGCGGGGGAAGCCCCCACACCATGACCCCGCTACCCAGCAGGAGCGCTGGGGGGAAGGGGGGAAACTGCAGGTGGAAGGGGTGGGGAGGGGCCCCCACTTGCTCCAGCCCAGGGCCCCATAAACCCCTAATCCGCCTCTGATTCTGCTTTTCCTGCACCATGGCTTGCTTACTGCTATCCAAAACCCATGTGCAGAGGAGGTCATAGGCACCAACTTTTCCTGGTGCTCGCCCCCGGCCCCGCCCCCATTCCAACCCCTTCCCTAAAGTCCCCGCCCCAACTCCGCCCCCTCCCTGCCCCTATTGGACCCCTTCCCCAAATCTGTTTTGCGGCGCGTCAAGCGCTGGGAGCTAGGGGGAGAAGTGGGGACATGGTGCGCTCAGGGGAGGAGGTGGAGCGGAGGTGAGCTGGGGCGGTGCACTGCCGGTGGGTGCAGAGCACCCACCAATTTTTCCCCGTGGGTGCTCCAGCCCCAGAGCACCCACAGAGTCGGCGCCTATGCAGGAGGTGTCATTTTCTCTCACCTGCGTATCAGCACCCTTGAACATATTCATATGGGAGCTTATCTACTGACACTGGAGCCTTAGAGTGCGCCAACACTATACCACACTCTGACTGCTCCTTGTGCAAAACACTCAGGGCCGGCTCTAGGCACCAGCCCTCCAAGCACGTGCTTGGGGCGGCACTTTCTAAGAGGCGGCACTCCGGCCCCCCTTTTTTATTTTTATGTTTTATTTTTTTGCTTGGGGCGGCATTGCCGGGAGCCGGCCCTGGCCCAGCCACTCGCCCTGCCAGCGCGAGCTAGGATCCGCGCCCCCTGCCCAGCCCGGCGGCGCCCTGTACAGCGCTGCCCTGGGGAGACTCGGCGCGGCAGCAGGACCCCATCTCCCTCCCTGCATCCCGGGCGCTGCTTCCCTCCCCCCCCCCCCCGAGCCCCTCTCGCGGCCGCTGCAGCCCGGGCTGCGGCGGTGACTAGAGGGGCTCCCGGAGTGTGTGAGGAGCGGGGGGGGTGGGGGGAGAGAGAGAAAGGAAGCGGCGCCCGGGATGCAGGGAGGGAGATGGGGTCCTGCTGCTGCTGCCGCGCCGAGTCTTCCCTTCCCTTCCCTTCCCCCCCGCCGCTCCTCACACACTTCAGGACCCCCTCTAGCCACCGCCGCAGCCCGGGCTGCAGCGGCCGCAAGAGGGGCTCCCGGAGTGTGTGAGGAGCGTGGAGGGAGAGAAGCGGCGCCCCCTGGAGCCGAGCCCGGGCTGCGGTGGAGGCGAGAGGGGCTCCCAGAGTCAGTGCCGCCCGGGGGGGGGGGGGGGGGGGGGCGGGCGGCAAGTGGGGCAATTTGCCCCAGGCCCCGGGTATGTCCAAGGCTCCCCCCGCCTCCGTCTTCCCCCATCCCCCGGCATCTCAGCCGGTAAGGGGGCGGGGCTGCAAGCTGCGGCCCAGCGGCGGGAACTCAGGCCCCACTGGAGACACCAGGCGGCTGCAGCGATGTTTGGGAGAGGGGTAAGCGGCATGGTAAGGGGCCAGGGCACCCCCGACCCCAACCCCCACAACCCTGACCCCCAGCTCTGAGCCCAGCCCCTCTGAGCCGGGCACCCCCGACCCCATCCCCCACAGCCCTGACCCCCAGCTCTGAGCCTAGCCCCTCTGAGCCAGGCACCCCCCGAGCCCATCCTCCCCACAGCCCTGACTGGGCACCCCCCGACCCCATCCCCCACAACCCTGACCCCCAGCTCCGAGCTCAGCCCCTCTGAGCCGGACACCCCCGAAGCCCATCCCCCCCACAGCCCTGACCCCCAGCGCCGAGCCCATCCCCTCTGAGCCGGACACCCCCCGACCCCATCTCCCCACAGCCCTGAGCCCAGCCCCTGTGAGCCGGGTACCCCCCAACCCAGAGCCCAGCTCCCCACCCAGCCCTGGGCAACAGCAGCACCACCCCCAGGCAGCGACAGCCCATTGGCACCAACCATCACCCAGCAACAGCCCATTATGTAATTGCAAATGTATACATACCATTAAAGCATTTAATGTTTTTAAATAATGTATTTAGTGTATTTTCAAATTATTACAAATTAATTTTTGAATCTATTTCACTAGTTATTTTTTACATTTCCAAATACATGTTACTATAGTATTGCAACTTTTTTTTATGGAAGGGGCCCCCGAAATTGCTTTGCCCCAGGCCCCCTGAATTCTCTGGGCAGCCCTGCCCAGAGTGAGTGAGGAGCCAGGGAGGGAGGGAAGTGGCGTCCCCTGGAGCCAAGCCCGGGCTGCGGCGGCGGCGAGAGGGGCTCCCGGGGTGTGTGAAGAGGTGAGCGGCCGGCTGGGCTCGTCGGTGCTGAGCAGGTAGCCCCGCAGCCGGAGATCCTCGCTTTCCCGCCTGCCGGGGCTGGGCCAGGGCGCAGTGAGGCTGAAGAGCAGCAGGTCTGGGGGGCTCTCCAGGTCCTCGGCTGCCAGCATGTCAGGGGTGAGGGCAGTGAGCACAAACTGATCCACCTTGGCCACCAGCAGCGCCGCGAAGCCCAGGGAGGGGGCCGTGTTCTCCGCGCCGCCCTGCAGCCGCACTGCCACCTGGAAGTACTCCCACTCTGCGCCGCCCAGCAGCTCCACCCGCATGGGGACAGAGTCACGGCTGGGCCAGGGCTTGGCTGCCGTGTGCTGGTAGTCCACTTTGCCATGGACATTCTTCCAGTCAGTTTCACACCCACTGCCCTATTTCCCTATGGCCATTGCATCCATTAGATTGCTGTTACCGGTCAGGGGCATGGTGTGCAATGAGACACTCCACCCTTTACTTGATGTGTGCTGTTTGCTATACGTGGATCAATAGGAGGCAATCCCAGGCAAGGGACACTACCTCTTTCTCAAGCATTTTGCTGCTGTCTTGTTGCCAGAGATTATTGCATGCAAAAGGATGATCAGGGAGTGGAATTTTGAGACAAAAGTGGCTGCGTGCTGACTGTATGAGACAGAAAACCACAGCCCAGAGAATGAGTAAACGGAATCCGAGAGACTGAGAGGGGGAGGGGCACGGACGTCTCCTTTAGCCAGGAAGATGACTTTTCTCTCTCTCTCTCTGACAGTAGGTGAAATGTTGGCGCACAGCATATTTGATGGGATGCATGTCACACATTTTAATCCGACGGACTTGATCCGGATTACCCGCAACATCTGTTCCTCCGTGACTTATGTGGAGATGTTTGCAGCCAGCTCTCTCAACTTGTAAAAGATTGACAACCTCCAACAAGGAGAGTCTTTCATGGGGGGTGGCATTTTGGGGGAGGGTCTGAAGGGAAATCAGTTTAAACAAAGAAAACAAGAGACAGATTCAGAAAACAACTTCCCAACACCCGTTGGCTTGTTGTTCCACAGTTCAGGGCAATTGTCTCCGTCACATGCAAACATCAGCAGGAAAGCGTTAAAATCCTCTCTCCTGCAATTGTTACCCATCAAAACATTTGGGAGATTATGGGAGCATTAGTGGCTGAGAAACCCAGTGTCCATCCCCCACTTCCTCTCTTCCCCTCTCCAACTGCGCCACGCGCAGGCATGCAGACATACAGTGAGAAAAGGAACATCGTCTAAGGATTAAACACATGGCCAGGAGTCAGGAAATCTATGGCTAGCTCTGCTAAATCTCCTATGTGGCCTTGGACACTTAACCGTTGTGCCTCAGTTTCCCCACATGTACCATAACAATATTCCTCACAGTACCCTGTGAGGCAGTGGCTAAATTCACTCCTTGTTGTAAAGCACTTTGAGATTCTCACACAGAATTCCCATAGACGTGTACAGTATTATTATAGCTTATCTCACTTGAGTGTGACCACAGAGATCAGATGCACCTTGCTCTCAAAACCCTCTGTACCAGTTGACAGGGCTGCTATCTCTTTAAGGCCAGACTTCCAGCGCTGTTTCATTGGTTTTATTTTAGAAGGCACCTCAAGGCACCTGTGGAAAGTCTGGACCAGGACTCTGACTCTCTGGCCCTAATTTCTCTTTCCCCACTATCTAGGGTGACCAGATAGCAAGTGTAAAAAATTGGGACAGGGTGGGGGGTAATAGGTGCCCATATAAGAAAAAGTCCCCCAAATCGGGACTGTCCTTATAAAATCGGGACATCTGGTCACCCTACCACTATCCTCCCTCTTGCCTCAGGGGAAACAAACACTCATTTAAGGATTAGCACTGCAAAAACAACACATCTTACATTCCCTCTCCCCCTCCGAGCAAGACCACTGTTACCAGAGGACAGAGGAGAGAGATTCCTCCTCCCAGCCAATGTATCAACTGGTGATGCTGTCTCCATTCTGTGCATGAGATGAATGAATGGTTGGGGGAGACGAAGCAGCAAAACCCATCAGTTATACCAGGCTAGAATTAACCTTGCAGGACAGAGACCAGTCTCTGGATCCGAGGAACGAGAGACACGGTCCCTTCTTCCTCCCATGACCCCCAGGTACAGTTTAATAGTTGAGATGAGTGATTAAAATAAATTATTTGACCTCACTTCACTGCTGGATTACATCAAGCTCTGCAAGAGGCCCACAAACTCCCCTCTGCAAGAGGTCGCTGACTTAGCTGTCACAGCCACAACAGTGGGTGGTGCCAGGCCAGGGGGTTGTTAGGATGGCTGGGTATATGCTGATCAAGCTACCTTCAGTGCAGCCTCTTATTGCCCAATGACTGTAATCTGAAGTGGTGCTCCAGCACAACCCCTAATGAGAGAAACAATTTGCACCTTCCGAGGCAAATTAGGGTGAACCAAGCCTGTTACCTTTTAAAAAAAGATAGTGGACAGCAGTGTTCCCTCTATTTTTTCCCATCTATGTACGGAATTAATTTTGTTATGTGAACCATTGGTGCACATAACAAAATTCATGTGGTGGGGGTGGGGCCGAGGGATTCGGAGTGTGAGAGAGGGCTCGGGGCTGGGGCAGAGGGTTGGGGTGCAGGGGCGTGAGGGCTCCAGCTGGAGGTGTGGGCTCTGGGGTGGGGCCAGGAATGAGGGGTTCAGGGCTGGGGCAGAGGTTTGGGGTTCAGGGGTGTGAGGGCTCTGGCTGGGGGGGCTCTGGGATGGGGCCGGGGATGAGGGGTTCAGGCAGAGGGTTGGGGTGCAGGGGTGTGAGGGCTCTGGCTAGGGGTGCGGGCTGTAGGGTGGGGCTGGGGATGAGGGGTTTGGGGTGCAGGAGGGTGCTCCAGGGCTACAGGGGGAGGAGGGGGAGGACTCCCACAGCAGCACCTGGGCTGGCGGGGAGAGGAGCCTCTCCCTGCCGGGGCAACTCCAGGACTGGGACTGCAAGATAGGCACCCCTCCCCCGGCCCCAGCGGGTCCAGGCTGGGGCTGGGTTCAGGCCGGGGCCGGGGCGCCCTGGCCGCGACTGGGTTCTGGCGCCCTGGCCACGGCAGGTTGGGTTGGGGCCGGGGGTGGATCCCTTGTGCCTATTTTCAAATCTCATGGTACTCTTTACAAGAGCAGCGATCTAATTTTTGGTGTACTGGCCCCATTCTAACTCTAATAAATCACCCACACACATTTGGCAACCTAAATTTTACCTGAAGTTTTAATGGAGACAGTATCCTTCCTTCGTGCCCAATGTTGTATTATTATAGTAGCACCATGCACTATTATAAGCAAATGCCACATCCCACCTGAAGGATAGCTGAATTTCAGTAAGGAGTGAAAAAACAATACTCCTGTTTAATACTACTATAAGAAGGCCCCGCAACACAAATTTTGGCTTCAGATTTCCCCAAAGCCTGGGTCGTTGTTGGGCTCTTGGGTTTTGATTTGGCCCATATAAGAGCTAGGGCCCAGAGGCACCCAACTCATATTGAGAGATAGACACCTAAATGCCTTTGAGGATTGGAGCCTTAGGAGCTAGCTGTTAAGATCAGATCCAGATGTGAACTTGCCCATAGCGGGATGGTGTTTACATCTGAGGCTCTGGTTCTGGCCCATCTCTGCTCAGCACTCATGTTTTCATCTTTACAGTACTTTACAAACAGTAACTAATTAATGAAGCATCCCCCCTTATCTCTTACCTAGCTCACAGGGATGTTGTGAGGCTTAATTAGTAAGAACGTGCTTTGAAATCCTCAGATGAAAGGCCTTATAGAATTGTATAGTGTTCTTATTAGATGATACCACTCAGAATGCTCCCTGCCCTGTGATGCCACAGCAGTCTAGTCCCTGGGGGACTGGTTGTTTCAGAATCCCCACTACCAAGATTTCCTGGGTTTAGATGGAGAGCTAAAGAGGAGGGAATAGGGAAAGGGTAGCAACTTTTGGGAGTGCCTGAGCTGTTCTCCCTCCCCTGTGCTGGGCTCCAGGACATCCTTGCCCTCCCTTTGCTATTTCTGTACTATATCACATGATGCAACTGATCTGCAGGGCTTTGAAAATGAAGTAAACACATAGAACACCCCCATGTCATGCCTCTGTCATCAATATGAGAGGACAACGGAAGGAAACTCTCTTGGACCTTGTGACTCAGAGCATCCCCAAGGCATGAGGTTCTAGCAGACAACAAAGCAAGCACAGTCAGTGGCATAAAGTACGGACAGCAAGTCCCCTGAGTCTGCTCCATGAAACCTTATAGAGTCATAGATTCCAAGGCCAGAAAGGATCATTGTGATCATCTAGTCTGACCTCCTGCATAGCACGGGCCAGAGAACTTCTCTCCCACTCTATCTCAGCCTCACAATCGGGACATGTTCATTTCTTCTGTGACCACATGCTATTGCTGGGATTTGAACTACACTCTTCTCCAGTCTTCAGGATTTTGTGGGGTGAAGGTACATGTGTGGACAGGAAAGAGTCCTTTCACTCCATGGACCAGGGCACTGCCAAATTGTGAGGCATCGAAGGTTGCAGAGCAAGCAGTGACACAGCCCCTCACGGGTCTGGATTGCACCCCGGAATGTAACAACAGGTACATGCAAACAGGAGATATGAAACTGGCATGGTGCTCAAATACTTCAAGCCATACTTCTCTGTATGTCAGGTTTCACTGTTTCAGGATCCTCAATTACTGGGTCTGGTTTTATGGAACTATTATATTTGTAATTATTCCATTAGTTTCCATTCTTTTAGATCTGGTTGCCCTCAGCTGTCCTCTCCTTCTTGAGCTGACTATAAGTGGCAAGGGAAATCTTGCCCTTAACAGGTAGTGTTTTATAACCCACAAGCAGACAGAGCAGTATATATTCTAGCACTGATTACTTTTATTTCTGAGGAATCACAAGTCTCTGCTGGCAAATGAGGCAGATGTCCAGGAACTCTCACTTGCAGACACAGAGAAGGAGAAAGGGGAGGGAAAAAGGATGCAAGAGAATGGAATTGCAGGTCAGTGTTAAAGTAATCAGTATGGGGAAGTGAGCTAGTTAACATCTTGTATTGCATTGATCCAGTGGGACAAACAGAAAATTTCTGTGCTATAAGTCCTTAGCCATACATACCTACAATATCAGCCTGGTAAAATTCTACTCATCCACTTACCAGAACCTTTTTTTTTTTTCATTAACATCAATACCACGTTGTATGGGAAAATAGGTGGATTTTGTCCCTAGGCTGGTAAATTCTCATGACAATTTTGTAAGGCTGATTTTATACATACATACATACATACATACATACAGAGAGAGAGAGAGAGAGAGAGAGAGAGAATTCATAATGGTGCGACATGGTAAAAAGGTCTTACCAGCATGAGTTTGGGATGGTCACATTACTCGTATGTGGCAAAGTTACAGGTGAGTTCTGCAGGTCTCCCAAGTATGTGTAATTAAAACTTTCATACCATATTGCACCACCATGAACAATGTATGTCACATGTGCTGTAGTAAAACCTCTTACCAATGAGTTAGAGAGTTATTACACATTACTTGGACTATTTTTGTATCCCTCTGCCTGTGAATCCAACTGCTTTGGTTACCAGGAGTCCAATTGTGCATCTCAGAGAGGAATTAAAATTAAAACTAATGCCTGTAAAATGTTTCCAAAAAGTAGACTAAAAATAGCTTTTCCATGTATGCCATGACTTGAACAACTGATGCCTCTAGACCGCCCAGGACTTGCAGTGAATGCTGGATCCCATCTGGATACTGGGACTCTCCCCTTCCCAACAGTATGAAGCACCTTTTTCTAGCTGTGCAGGACTGTAGGGTATTGGTCCATAAATGAATCATGGTGCAGGAATGAATCCTGACGGTCCTTGGCCTTGATGGTCATTCTAGGGAGAAAGGGGCACATTTGGTGGAGTGGGGCAAAGGACAGGGAGCTGGTCAGGTTTTGGGATGTCAGAGAAGTTCTGGGGGAAGATGGATTAATGGGCAGAAGGCAGGAGAGGTGCTCAAAGAGTGCATGATAAAATCTATTTATTACATGGCTCTCCAATTCATCACCTGGCTATCATCTCCACATTGGTGGTGTATATATTTATATGTAATAATCAGAGACATATATGCAAGATGCTGGTCTGACAATCTCCACATTATACCACGCTGCCTTAACTAAACAAGCAGGGAGTCGGCAGCAGCATGAGTCTCTCTCCTTTTGGTTTCTCTGTCTGTGTATGTCTGTATAAGGCATGTGGTTATTTTGGATACCTGCAGTGTCAGCACCTGAGTCAGCTAAACTAATTCCTCCTTCAGTGCCCATTTCCAATGCTACTTCGATGCTCAATTGATTCCTTAAAGTCTCCATAAGGCAAGAATCTTCTATTTGTCCATAGCAGAATTCTGTGGGGATCTCCCCACTTTATAGACTTTCAGACTTGGTAAGACAACTCCCACCTGTTCATGCTCTCTGTATGTGTGTATATATATCTCCTCAATATTGTTTCACTCTATATGCATCCGAAGAAGTGGGTTGTAGCCCACGAAAGCTTATGCTCTAATAAATTTGTTAGTCTCTAAGGTGCCACAAGTACTCCTGTTATTTTTGCGGATACAGACTAACACGGCTGCTACTCTGAAACCACTTTATATAGTCTGTGCATCATAACCCCAGCTCAGGGATTGCTTTCCTAGCCGGTTACCCCTTTGTACAGCAAACTGCAGACTCTTCCTCAAGGCTGGCTTTGCAATTTGCAGGGCTCCAAGCAAGACCAGAGCTCTAAGATGCCAGGGGGAATAATGGCCTGGAAATTGTCTCCCTCTGTGGTCCCACTACTATGAGGTTCAGGGAGAGCGTGTGGGGAGTTGCCTCACTCTGGTCTAGTGGCCAGAGTAGTCTGTGAGCTGAGCTGGGCAGGACCATGGTGCCACCCAACAGGGAAGCCTCAATCGATTGCTAGGGTTGCTTATGGGTAAGGCCATGCCTGCAAACTAAGAAATCCTGCTTGGCAAAGTTAAGGGTCTGTGACTGCATCAAACTTCCAGGACATGGCTACGTGGCTGTTTGTGAGCAATGTGCTTGCCCCTACCCACTGACGACAAGGAGCTGCAAAAGGCTGATGCAAGTTGGAAACAGTCGATGAAATAGAGAGACAGAGGATATAATGGGGCCTTGTCACCACCCTCCCGGGAGAGCTGCTGTTACCTTCTCGCCGTTGTTTGCAGTTTGCTGATGTAATCCCTCGTCCTCATTAACTCAGTGCTGAGTACATTAACCTCTCCTTCTAAGTGAGGAGTGGGAGGGCATGGAGGACTGACAGTGCAACAGGGTAAACAAATGTGTCTGTGTGACAGGGAAAAAAAGGAATGTGATTACAAGTGGGGGGTGTGAGACTGCATCTGAAGGAAAGAGCTGTGAGGGAGAGAATCTGGGGAGGAGAAACAGATCCCCTGGGATGAGATGTTAGAGAAGGAAGGACAGTTGGGAAATATTTATACCTTACATCTCAGCTACAAACTGAAATTGTGAGTAAGAAACCTGGAGGCATGGTGCATGTCTACCCATCTGTGTATTTATACAAGGCTCCTATCCCCTTGGCATCTGACATCTCATGCTGGTACATACTATATAAGTGCCAATCAAATTCCCAATGCTCACGAGATCGCCATAGTGACAAGTTAGGTCACAGAGAGGAGGTTCAGTGGAGACTGGACCAGGAATGCATTCCCCAGGACAGTTCTCTCTCTCTCAAGGTCACGAAGGCTTTGTAATGGGGTTCAGTAGAGAAGGAGAGGAGGAAATAAGTACTGAGAGGAAGGAAATCAGAGACATTATGATCTGGGTGTATTAGGGAGGTAATAAGATGATTTAGTTATTTCAATTGCAACAAAGAAATGGTACACTATACATTAAAGGCCAGATTCTGATCTCAGTTACACTGGTGCAAATGCAGAGTAATGCTCCCGATTGCAGTACAGTTACTAGGCTTATAGACCTATAACTGAAATCATAATCTGCTCCTAAAATTGAAAAGGTCTGTCATTCAATGTACTGCTCTACATAGTTGCATTGTTGCCAAGTCTCAATGTATTTGGTGTCAAGTATCAGGGGGTAGCCATGTTAGTCTGTATCCACAAAAACAACGAGGAGTCCAGTAGCACCTTAAAGACTAACACATTTATTTGGGCATAAGCTTTCGTGGGTAAAAAACCACTTCTTCAGATGCAAGAAGGACTAAAGAAGTGGTTTTTTACATCTGAAGAAGTGGGTTTTTTACCCATGAAAGCTTATGCCCAAATAAATCTGTTAGTCTTTAATGTATTTGGTGTTTTCCCTGATGCACCAACTTCCGCTGTCATCTATCACATGGGAATCCCCACTGTCACTTAACACACACACACACACACACACAAAAACCACCAAGTTTCTAGCCCTTCTGGCTGAAAGCACCCTAAAGATTCAAAAACCAGCAGGGAAATAAAGAGAACCCCTACATTTATTATTTTTAAAATTCTCACAGATTTCTGGGGATTGACTCATGATTTTTGGCTGTCTGGATGTGTCTATACCGCATTTCTTTCTGTAAAAATGATCAGTCTATATGGAGCCACAGTTTCTGCTGTTTTAATGTTAGCATGTATGAACGGGCACCAAAGGAGAACAGTGTGTCTCAAGCCACTGAGCTAGGAACCAATGACCCACTGATCCGGCAAAGGGAGAGGGGGATTCATTTCTCTAGTTCAGCTCACAGCCAAACTTGAATTTTCTAAGGGATTTGCACAGAGCCCTGTGCAGGGCGTGGTGCAGAGCTACCCTGCCCAGGGGGAGCACCAGCAAAATCTTGGATAACCTGTGTCATCCACACCCGGCTCTGGGAGCAATGACTGGGCAGTCTCATCAGATCTTGCTTAGCCATGCATAGTGCAGGAAGCTTTTTCTGCAGCCCCCTTTCCTCCTGAGCACCCATGCAAGGGCAGATCACAGCCTAGCCCTAAAACACAAGGAAGAAGGAACCCACTACATCAGGGGTGGGAAAACTTTTTGGCCTGAGGGCCACATCGGGGACTAGAAATTGTATGACGGGCCATGAATGCTCACAAAATTGGGGTTGGGGTGCAGGAGGGGCTGAGGGCTCTGGTTGGGGGTGCGGGCTCTAGGGTGGGGCTGGGGATGAGGAGTTTGGGGTGTAGGAGGGTGCTCTGGGCTGGAACCGAGTTGGTTCAGAGTGGGACCAGGGCTGGGGCAGGGATGTGGGAAGGGATGCAGGTTCCGGCTGGGAGTGCGGGCTCTGGGGTTGGGCTGGAGATGAGAGGTTTGGGGTGCAGGATGGTGCTCCATGCTGGGATCGAGGGGTTTGGAGAGCAGGAGGCGGATCAGGGCTGAGGCTCAGGTGGTGCAGGCTCCAAGCGGCGCTTACCTCAAGCGGCTCCAGGAAGCAGTGGCATGTCCCTTCTCCAGCTGCTATGCACGGAGTGGCCCCAGACCCTCAGAGCAGGGCCATGCTGAGGCTTCTGGGAGACGCGTGGTGTGGCCCCCGACCCGGCTCCCCAGCGGGAGCTCGGGGGCCGGCTTAAAACTGCTCACGGGCTGGGCTGTAGTTTGCCCAATCCTGCCCTATATCAACATACCACACTGTACCTTTGCTCTCAGACTGCCAGAGACCCAGGGAACATCACTGGAGTGAGGTCTTATGCCTTGAAGCAGGGCATGACCCTCTTGTGTATCCCTCCAAGCCCCCAAAGGGATAGATATTTTGAACGCAACTAGGCAGACAGC
Organism: Emys orbicularis; assembly: GCF_028017835.1. Classification (NCBI taxonomy): domain Eukaryota; kingdom Metazoa; phylum Chordata; order Testudines; family Emydidae; genus Emys; species Emys orbicularis. The sequence goes on along the minus strand of NC_088689.1, from coordinate 43,226,283 downwards.
TAGGAACCCCCGAGGCCGTGTGACACACCAATTGTACAAGGAAGCCAAACAGATTTAAACCCCTTTATCTGTCTAGATTGATTTGGGGGCGTGGGGGGTGCAGGGGGTAAAATTCAGTGCTTAGGAAATAAAAGATTAGTAACACTAGGCAGAGACAGTCCTAATGCAGAAGGTTTAATGCACACAGTGCTGCCAACATACCTCAACCCTGTCCTGCAGCACTCCTTACCCTGGCAGCTCTTAGCCTGCATAGACCAAAGCATATCTGCGAGGATGAATTGTTTGTAAAGCCTTGAGAGCCGTAGACGAACGGTGCCATACAAATGCAAGACTGCTACAATTATTATTGGTTTAACTGTCACCTGCAGCTCCCCTCTACCCACAGCACTCTGCCAGCACATCTCCCTCTTTGCCAGCAACAGTCCTGGCTATTCAAGTCTTAGACCTCCAACCCAGCTCTGGCAATGCTGGCCTACGGCACGCTCTGTCATGATAGCACTCGGACCCCCTCAGCGTTACCAATGCCCCTCCAGCCTGCCCCAAAATATAATGCAGTTTGCATTGCTACTCCTTTGATTGTGTGCCTACGAAATATGGTAAAAAGCAGCTAGTGTTGTAGAAGGTGATTCTAACCATAAGCATGAATAGTTCTGTATAACACACTTGGCATTGTGGTCTCACCCACTGTTACACTAAGTGCGCTTTCCAAAAATATCACTTTTCCCTCCTCCCTAAGATTAGCTCATGCAAAACAATGGACAACATTTTCTATTCTACATAATCTTTTATTTAATAACTAATTTTAGAAAAACACTTAACCTTTTCCCAGAAGGATTTCTGTCTGAATAACAGGCTCATTTTCCTCCACCAATTGCACTTTTCCTGGAGTTTCATAGTCCCTTTTGTGTCCCTTTCTGTCAAACTTGGAATCACTTGCTAGGGTGAAATCCCTCTGCATCTGACCTAGTCTTCTATTTTCTTTAAGCAAGGAGGCACACAGTCTCTCTCATGATTATGGGGGGCCTGGGAGATCCTGTTTCCCGAGGTGTATCACCTCACAACTTGTTTTGCATAAAAGTGAGTCAATGACACTTTTCTCTTCTCTTCCTTTGGCTAGAGCCCATTTAAACTCCCACAGTAAACAGGTGACACCAGCCAACCAGTGGGTTCGTCAGCTGGTTCCTGAAGAACCTCACTTACATGGGCCTCCTCTTGAGGATGATGCCAGTCACATCTCTCCATTTCCTCATGGTGTCTTGACAAGGCCACCGCTGCACTATGAGGAAGCTCCAACCTGAGGATCTCTCTTAAGAAACACCTCCCCTCCCAATTCCTTCAATTTGACAACCTTGCAGTTCCCTCCCCCTGCCAGGTGGGGAGTTGTGTCACCAGCCCCTCACTGCCAAGAGACCTGGTTTCTATTCCCAGCTCTGTCACTGACTCACTTTCAGTGACTGCAAGACACTCCACTACTCCGTGCTCCAGTATCACAGTTATTATAATGCTTGCTCTCCTTGGCAAGGTGCTTTGAGATCATCAGGTGAAAGCATTATACAAGTGCTAAGTATCAACTGTTGTTGTTGTTGTTGTACTTGATTCCAAGGGTTTTCTGTACTTTCAAGGGTGAAATCCTGGCCCCACTGGAGTCAATGGCAAAACTTCCACTGGACTTCAATGGGGCCAGGATTTCACACCAGATTCATGGGCAACAAGGGCCTCCAGCTAGCCTGAACCTGTGAACACTTCCCTAGTATTAGGCATGGGCTGGCTGAGCCTCTCCCTTTGACCGATTGGCTGAAAACCGAGTGTGCTCTCACACATTCTTCACACATGAATTGTCTCCAGCTTCTGAGACCTGTTAGCAGATCCCTTCCTTTCCCCTCCCTCCTTCCCTCCCTGCAGTAGATGAATGCTGTAATTACAGAGCATTCCTTCCAGACTCCAGTAATGAGGGGGTGCTTTAAGCCAGCAGTAATTATACAGTTTTAAAATAAGCAGATTCTTCTCCAAGCAAAATTAAAAGTCTGCAGATGAACTCCCTTGCTGTGCACCTTTATTAAATGGGGATTGGACACCGAGAAAAAAGGAGAGGGATGTCTATACAAAGAAAGAGAAAAAAAGTTTGGTAACCAACTAGGGAGGGGCTGGCGCTCAGGAGTGCTGGCTGAATAGCCTCTTGTTTTATTGGGTTGAGTTCTTTCCCCCGCTGGTCCCTTTCACTTTAAGAGTTCAGCGCTGAGCTAAGGAGGGGTCTAGCTGACCGTTTGCTGCAATCTCTGTCTCCCCCACTGTCACACTTTACCAATCCATGTCCTTCCCCTGACCCAGCTTCAGCTGCCCGATGCCCTTTTGCAAAAATAGCCCCTACAGTGATTCACCCACTTCTTCTTGCCTCTCTGCCTCCTCTTCTCCATCTTCCACATTCAGTGTGACAGTTTGATTGGCAGGGCTCAGGATTTCTTCCTAAGTAACTGCCTCCAGCGTATGTCACTTTCGCCCTGTTAATGAGAAGAACCAATAACACTGCCCTGACCCCCAACATCCTGCTCCTTTGCCTTGGGCCTGCACTTTCCCCTTTATGCTCTCCACCCCCTTCCTCCTGGACTCCTCACCATGTTGCTGGGCTGGCTGAACCTCTGCCAGGCACCTCCGGGCACAGGAAGTGCAATGCTCTACACTTTGGGAGGAATTCTGCTTCCTCCTGTACTTTCTCCCAAGGTGCTGCACAGCTGGAGGTAGAGGATAGAAGTAAGGATAATAAAGGCGTTTGATGGGACAGGGAAAATTATTTTTCTACAGGAAATCGTCATAGAGTTTAAGACCAGAAAAGACCACAGGATCGTCTTGTCTGACCTCCTATGTCTCTCAGGCCACCAATACCACCCAGCAAGTGCACAGTAAACCCACCAACGAACTTAGACCAAAGTATTACAACCCACAGAAGAGCAGACTTATTGTGTGTTAGTATTTCTATAGCACGGTAAATGTACATGATGTTCATGTCCTTGATGCTTCAAAAAAATTAATAAGACAGCCTCTGCCCTGAACAGCTTAAAATCTAACACTGTCAACATAAAGCACAAAACAAAAAACACTGCACTGCTAGTGCTCTATCTGCAATGGTCAGGCACTGGGTTAAGTGGAGATTCCACACAAAGTCCCCTGCTTCTTTGACTGGCTGAATCAGAGCTTTGTTACTGCTTCTGGAAGGAGAGTTACAGCAGCGATCATTCACCTTTGGATTCCTGGATGCAAATCCTGCCTCAGGACACAAATAAAATTGTTTTGGTGGTCTTCCAGAACAGTTAACATACATCAGCTTCTTAATGAAGAAGGATGGTTGTGTGGTTAAAGCCACTGGAAAGGGACTCAGGAGATCTGGGTTCAATTAATGGCTCCGGTATGGACTTCCTGTGTGACTTTGGGCCTTGTTCCATCTGTGAAAGAGGATTCACTCTTTCTCTTCCCCACTTTTCTCCTGTCATCTATAGAGTGTAAACACTTTGGGTAGGGACTGCCTCTTGCTATGTTTGTACAGCACAATCAGAGCCTGCTTTCAGCTGCGATGTAGGCTCCACTGTTACAAGAATATCATAAACCATTGCAAAATTTGGCATCAGTGCCATTTTATGTGGAAGAAACCTGGACCAACAGCCCAGCATGACTGGCAATGGTAAAGTGCACAAGCAAAGGTAGGAGTGGGTCCCAGAACTGGACAAACTGAAGATGCTGTGGGGTGGGGAGGCGGGGAGTTGTGTGCATGGGAAGCTGGCAAGGAGCGTGCCAGCACTAGCCAACGTTATTATTCTCTCACTTTTATGAGTCCTACATTCACTCTAAAATATAAAACTAAAATAAAATAGGTGAACAGTGTCTGCTGTAACTGACCTTGCATTGCTCTCCTAGGCAGGAAGAATGAGGACAAACAGCCTGAAAGTCTCTGTGTTAATGAATGGTGTATATTGATTAGGTATCATCCACCATGCCCTTTCCTCTCACCTTCCCCCTCCCACCTCCAGTCATTAGCTATTAGCCTCTCTAGCAAGGGATCTAACTACTCATCCTGACACCAATGGGGATGCGCCACCCCCACCTACCTGGCAATTTCCATTCGGGCTCCAGTCTGGTCACACCATCCTCTTTAAACAACACTCCATCTCTTTGGGGAGCACTATAGGAGTGGGGCAGTCCAGATTCATTCTATTTTTATATTTTTAAGGTTCGAACTGGCACCATCCATCATGCTGGAGCTGTGGTTCAATATACACCACTGACAGACTTACAACATGGTGCACTTTGGCTCATTAACCTCTGGCAAGGTCCATAAACTTTCAGCTACAGCAGGAATGACAAGTTGGCTACCATGAGAAGGGAGCTCACCATTCACCATGTGCACTATATATGCCATGCACTGATCACAGGTATAGCAAGGGGCCTTGGCTGAACAGGAATCTGCTCCAGAACGAAGTTTAGCGCACATGCATCCCCCCCCCCCACCACCACCACCACACACACACACACATATACAGGACCAAACCCTGCGAGGTGCTGAGCTCCTGCAATTCTCCTGGAAATCAACTGGAGTTGCAGGTGCCCAGCTCCTCTCAAGGCTTAGCCCAATGGGGATGTTTTCAGCTGCTCAGGGATTCCGCTGGCACACATTACAACAGATATGGGACTTGCTAATAGGCTTGTCCTAGAAATGCCCTTACTCTCATTGCAAAAAAATGGCATCCAAGCGCCTCGGCATATTCTGGGGCCCCGTTCTAACATGACACTCTGGGTTCTGAGGGGACATGAGCTTTAGCTCCCCAATAGCATCCATGGCCAGTTCCTTAGGAGGGATCGTGACAAGAATTTGAACAGTATCTCAGGACTCAGACATTTTGAGGGTTCTGATGTATCTAACACTCTAACTCCTCCTAAGACTGAACACAACCACCTGGAATTTACTTCTGCTTCGAAATCTCTGTGATTGGCTTTATGGCCTCTCGGCATGGCCCAAGTGAGAAGACACGTTACCTAAGAAAAAATCAACTTTTGCGGTAACCCTTTACCAACACTGGGTCTGCAGCTTCTTGTTCTGGGGCTTCCAAACCACAATGAAGGACAATACCAAGAGTATTAAAATGATTAATCCATGTGCTCTCCAAAGGGGGCATAGGGGGAGGAGGAGAAAGATTCTCAGTGACAACCTTTCAGTTCCATTTTCTGCATATAATCCAAAAGCTCCCAATACACAAGTCAAAACCTCAACCATGAAAAAGAGAACAACTCTAAACAGCCACAAATACAAGTTGTCTCCCAAAAGGATAGAAATCAAGAAAACCAACCCTCAATGAAGACAAAAACGAGATATTGCCAGAGCCTTGCCCTATTCAGAGTTAGGAGAAGACTGCCTGTTTATTATGTATTAGGTCTTAGTATTTATAGAGCTATTAGTACTATTCTTTGGTTTATCTTTATGATTATGATAATCAAAGGGGAAACCGACAGAGAAGTGTAAACAGATGAGATTTGTCATGGTATGAACCTGCTCATTTTTCATTACACAGATTTATAACACATCACAGGCAGATTGGAGCAAATTGTTCCTTGTTTCTGGTTTTAACAGGGCATATCCATGAGCCTTGTGAATCTCCATAAATACCAAGGGAAGGGAGATTAAAAATAATATGTAGCAAATCCATATTATACTCTGCTATTGTGTTAGATTCTTTTGTACTATTTTACACATTTCCTTTAGGGAGGCAGTTATGTTTGAAAACTCTCTCAAAATTTCATCTAGCGCTGGTTCTTATTATGGAAAAGAAACTTCTCTTTGTGCTGTTTTAATTCTATTATCATTTTACTCGTGTATATTTTGTTCTGTTTATTGAGCCCCAACATTATTTTAATGGATATAATAATTATATGGGCTTTACGCCATATACAAAAATCCAGCAGTAACTAATGCAGTAATATTCTGTTTTCTTCACATGCATCACTAGATTGCACTTCTGTTGTGAAATGAATGACAGTTTTAAAACAAAAAAGAGAAGAAGAAAGGGAAGTGACTGCTCCAGTTAATGTCAGAAAGTCCAAAGCATTATTATTAGTTATCATCCAACATACAGCAAATTAAGCACAATATGAAATCTCATTGAAATAAATGATTCAGACAAAAGGAATGGGCAAAACCTTTTAAAGAGTGACACCTTTTAAAAATACTACGTGGAAAATAAAGGAACCATTTTGCACACACAAAGTGGTCTCACATTAATGGAAATTACACATATATTTAAAAAATTAAATTCCCAAACATTCAGTTGAGTTTATAATTTAAAGCAATTATTTTGCAATGCATTGTCTTAACATGGAAATCAGGCAGCAATCATGTTTTGTTTAAGGCATGTAAGGTGACTTAAAAAGCTGTAACCAATGCTTTTAAACCACCTGAGACAAAAATGTTCCATGTGGAAAGAAGATGGACACAATATTGTAGATCTCGCTACTAGCTGAGGCAGATCTCAACTGAAAAACTAAGGAGACCAAAGCTAGCAACACTTGGGGGGGGGGGGGGGGTGGATAGCTCAGTGGTTTGAGCGCTAGCCTCCTAAACCCAGGGTTGTGAGTTCAATCCTTGAGGGGGCCATTTAGGGATCTGGGGCAAAAATCTGTCTGGGGGTTGGTCCTGCTTTGAGCAGGGGGTTGGACTAGATGACCTCCTGAGGTCCCTTCCAACCCTGATATTCTATGATTCTCCAGGAACCTCAATGCAGCTTCCTGCCTTGCCCACAGCTTCAAGACTTGTCAGGGTTCTGCATCCCGCTGAAAGTGGCTCAGGATCCAAATGGCAAGGGATCAGATTGCAAAAGATGGGCTGTACTGTATCCAATATCAAATAAAGCCAATGACACACAGAATTGAGGGGCAACCTGGAACTCATAATTCCAAGCTCTAGAATCCCATTTAGGAGGGGGGCGGAAGGGAGCGTTTTTTACTCTTGAGATCTCTAGAACTATTCTAAACGTTCTGGAGAACCAAAAACAACCTGGAGCAATTTTGTGCAACTGCTAGAACTTTCTAGAAACTCACCCAGGTTCTTCCTGTCTGTCTAGAAACTTATATAGCTATCATTGCCCTAGTATCTGACCAGCCCTAGTAATAAGCCTGGTTCAACTGCTACCTCGATAAATGATTTCTCATTAGCTCGCTCCCTTTTAAATGCCCTTTCCACCTCACTTGTGCAGCCAACTAGTGCTGTGCTAGAGAAGTTTTACATTTCCCCTTAGAAGAGGTGCCATCATGGAGATCATTTCTCTTCATTTGTAGCATACAAACATATAGATTGTACTGTTAACACACACTGATATACAGTGGCTGACCAAGCCTGAAGATCTACCTTGTCCCTACCCTACAAAGTGATCTAAGCAAGCAGACCCTTCCCCGACTCCATGCAGAGCCCTACTGACTACAAGTGTGATTTGGTGCAGGTGTAAGGCTCTGCCTAAACAGTTCCCTTTTTCAGTAATGGGGCTCAATCTCTACCTCTCTTCCTCACTCTGCTCATTTGCATGACATTTAGCATGTACCAATAGCCAGAGAGGACGCTGCTACTGTACAGTACAATACACAGACACTGAGTAATTGCTCTCTTTACCACACAAGCCTTGCAGTTCTATCATCCCCTCTGATGCAGGACTACTTGCTCTACCTCAGCTTCCAATCACAGGAGTCAGCCCCATTCAAATCACTTTTTATAAAACTCTTGCAGAGCTTGTCTGTTAGCTCCCCAGGGACAGTGTTATGCTAAGGAGGAGGAGGAAGATCATTCATATTTAGAAAGTGAGGCCCAGAGACAATCTGCATTTGAGTGTTCAGAAATCAATACCTCTCTGAAACGATTTTGAGAGAGACAGGAGGCAGAACAACTGTGTGCTCCACAGCATATACAGCATGGATAACTTTAAATGTGTTCATTTTCTCTAGCCCAACAGCGGGAACAGTAGTTTTATAACCTTCACTATAGAAAGGCAATCATTGCTCTTTGCCATCTGATCAACATCTTACTTACCTCCTTCCTAGGGTGACCAGACAGCAAGTGTGAAAAATCGGGACAGGGGATAGGAGTTAATAGGAGCCTATATAAGAAAAAGACCCAAAAATCGGGATTGTCCCTATAAAATCGGGACATCTGGTCACCCTACCCCCTGCTGAACGAACAAGGTGCGAGTACTAACTTTGGGGTGAGTGATTTTGTTTGGCTGCTTGTGTGTTTCTTTCTCTTTCAGGTTATTTCAGTTATTTTCAGTTACTGGGTCAGTTGATCATCTTTGATCAGCCTTGCGATCAGCCTACCCCTGTGTGATTAATGAGGGGGTACGGCTGACCTAGGAGAGAAGGCCTTAAAAGCTAAAGGCTAAGCAACCAAGAGGAGCTAGCAAACAGGGGAGTTTGTAAGAGGGAGTTGTAATATAATCACTATGGTTAGGAAGGGCTGCATCGCCTGTGTGCCAAGCCTGCTCCTGTCCCCTCCACTTGCACCTGTATCCAGACAGACAATCTAACCATGTGTGCCTCTACCCAGATCCTAGTGTGGATTTGCAGAGACTGTGGCCTGCCTTTCCCGCTGGGGGGACCATCCAGTGTGAAAGGTGCCTGCTGGTGGAATCTCTCAGGAACCAGGTGGGAGAGCTACAGGAGGAGGTAGCTAGGCTGAGGAGCATCTGTGCCCATGAGTATTCATATGGAATCATCCAAGGCTAAGGAAACTATCCAGCTACAGAGGACTGCTATCACACCACTGGGGGAGGAGGATATGGCTCTGTCACAGGGAGGACACTGGCAGCTGGTTTCTTCTGGCAGCAGGCAGTGCTCCACCCCTAACTCCCAACCCACCCACCATGGAGATGGAAAACCGATATGCTGCCCTGGCAACGAGCGATGAGGAATCACCCTGAAAGGTGGAGGAGGAGAAGCCATGTACCCCCAAGGCTGGGAGGATCACAGTCATGACTCCAAGGAGGAAACGTGGTTGGTGACTCTCTTCTGAGGGGGACAGAGGCACCCATCTGTCGCCCTGACGTGGCATCCTGGGAGGTACGCACCTGCCAGGGGCCTGTATCCGAGACATTACGGAGGGATTGTCGAGGATAATTCCTAATATATAGACCAACACCTACAAGATCTTCACCAAGCATTCTCAAAACTACGATACCTGCACAAGGAAATAAGGAAACAAATCAACAGAGCCAGAAGCATACCCAGAAGCCTCCTGCTGCAAGACAAGCCCAAGAAAGAAACCAACCGAACTTCATTGGCCATCACCTACAGTCCTCAGCTAAAACCTCTCCAACACATCATCAGTGATCTACAACCCATCCTCGACAACGATCCCTCGCTTTCACAGGCCTTGGGAGGCAGGCCAGTCCTCGCCCACAGACAACCCACCAACCTTAAGCATATTCTCACCAGCAACCACACACCGCACCATAGTAACTCTAACTCAGGAACCAATCCATGCAATAAACCTCGATGCCAACTCTGCCCACATATCTACACCAGCGACACCATCACAGGACCTAACCAGATCAGCTACAACATCACCGGTTCATTCACCTGCACGTCCACCAATATAATATATGCCATCATGTGCCAGCAATGCCCCTCTGCTATGTACATTGGCCAAACTGGACAGTCCCTATGTAAAAGGAAAAATGGCACAAGTCAGATATTAGGAATGGCAATATACAAAAACCTGTAGGAGAACACTTCAATCTCCCTGGACACACAATAGCAGATTTAAAGGTAGCCATCCTGCAGCAAAAGAACTTCAGGACCAGACTTCAAAGAGAAACTGCTGAGCTTCAGTTCATTTGCAAATTTGACACCATCAGCTCAGGATTAAACAAAGCCTGTGAATGGCTAGCCAACTACAAAAGCAGTTTCTCCTCCTTTGGTGTTCACACCTCAACTGCTAGAAGAGGGCCTCATCCTCCCTGATTGAACTAACCTCATTATCTCTAGACTGATTCTTGCCTGCATATTTATTCCTGCCTCTGGAAATTTCCACTACATGCATCTGACAAAGTGAGTATTCACCCACGAAAGCTTATGCTCCAATACGTCTGTTAGTCTATAAGGTGCCACAGGACTCTTTGTCGCTTTTTACAGATCCAGACTAACACGGCTACCCCTCTGATACTTAGCAGGAGTAGTGTAAGCAAGACACGAGATCCACTCTACTCTGCTCTGATTAAACCTGAACTGGAGTATTGTGTCCAGTTCTGGGGGCCACATTTCAGGAAGGATGTGGACAAACTGGAGAGAGTCCAGAGAAGAGCAAAAAAAATGATTAAAGGTCTAAAAAACATGACCTATGAGGGAAGATTGAAAAAATTGGTTTTGTTTAGTCTGGAAAAGAGAAGACTGAGCGGGGACATGATAACAGTTTTTATCTACGTAAAAGGTTGTTACAAGGAGGAGGGAGAAAATTTGTTTTTCTTAACCTCCAAGGATAGGACAAGAAGCAATGGGCTTAAATAGCAGCAAGGGAGGTTTAGGTTGGACATTAGGAAAAACTTCTTAACTGTCAGGGTGGTTAGTCACTGGAATAAATTAGTAGGGAGGTTGTGGAATCTCCATCATTGGAGATTTTTATGAGCAGGTTGGACAAACACCTGTCAGGGATGAGCTAGATAATACTTAGTCCTGCCATGAGGCAGGGGACTGGACTAGATAACCTCTCAAGGTCCCTTCCAGTCCTATGATTCTAGAACATGTTATAAGTGACCTGGTCCATAAAATCCCTGCATAGCTTCTGATGCCTGCTCTCAGCTCCGACAGTTTCTTATCCATGGAGAATATTCCAGAAATGTAACAGCAACCATTTTAATTTGGTATGCTGGTGATAAAACTCTCCCTCCCAATACACGCAGACCACCTCAGTCTCCTTTTTCTACCTCTTGTGATTTTTGCTGTCACCAGAACTCCTTGATAGAAATATCTTCTTGTAGCTCAGTGCAGCCTGTCCTTTATAGCATAAATATACATCTAAATAGCACCAGCGGGGAATAAAAGCTATCAATAAATCACAGCAATTCTACATTTCTACTAGCAACTATATTGATAACATGAACAACTGTACTGATAGCAAAAGCCTTATCCCTGGTGCTGCTCTGCAGCCCATCTCTCTGGTGTGGTATAAACAGAACATGTGGCAATAGGCAGCGTGATACACTTCACTCCACTCCACCATTGCTTGAGATTTATACAGCCACTCCTAAAATGTGGAAACAAAATACACATACACTAGCCAGGGTCATTCCCTTGCCTGCTACGGAAAACATTACAGCTAGAGATTGGCAAACAACTAGCTTTAATATTGTCCTATAAACAAAACTAGATCTGGTGCCCAAAATTAATCTACTAGCAGATAAGACATCAGCAGAGATAAGGGTTCAAGTCCCTTAATCTCTCAAAGAGAAACATCATAGTTAGAGCAGGTTGAAAAAATGCCAATTGTTTTTTTTTTTGCAGGAAACTTTAAACTTCTTTTTTTTAAAACTGCAATTTTTGTTTATTTTTTGTTAAGAAACTAAAAATGAAAGCTGAAAATATTTAGATTTCCATTGTCAGCTTTCTGTTGTCTGTTTTCTCCCCCATCTCTTTCTCCCCTTTTTCCAATGGCAAAATGGAAAGGCAAAAAAAAAAGAGCAAAAATGGGGTGGTGGAACGGAGGAAAGGGGAGAAGAAAGAGAAAAAGGTTAAAAAAACTCTAATACCCCCAAAATATTTCAGAATGTTGTTTTTTGAAAACTAAAAGACTATTCAGTTTTTTTCCTCCTACTTCAGTTTTTCGATAAAAAAAACATTTAAAAAGAAACAAATATATAGACATATCTACAAATATTTTTGAACAGCTAATTGCAGCGAGTGGCAACTCTGATGTTGCAGTGCATTGAAGGGTAAATCCCGTGTATTTGAGAAACAAACTTATTCCACCCTAAGGGCCCAATCCTAGAAATATTTACAAATGCCAGTAGTCCCACTGATCTCAATGCCCTAAATAAAGTAGTTGGGGCACATATCGTGGCTCTACTGTATCCTTTCAGGTTTCTTAGAAACATCATAAAGAACAAAATTGTGGAAAAAAACCCCACCCTAAATAAATATGCTTCTCAACCATCCCAGGGACACCAGGAACTTCTGAACAAAACTAAAATTTCACAGTGACTACAAGGAAACAAATTAAAAATTGCTAACAGTTTCCTGTGCATGTATCCAAGATGGCTGCCACTGCTATTGATGGAGGGGAGATAGCAGCCGTAGAGAATGAAGGTTCTCGACTATATGGAACACTATTGACTTTGGGGTTGAAAACCCAGCTGCACAATGACATCCTCGACTTTTGGATATTTTGTATATGCAAGTATTATTATTACTTATATTGCAATAGCTCCTACGAGCCCCAGTCATAGACCAGGACTCCATTGTGCTAGGTGCTGTACAAACACACAGCAAAAAGATGGTTCCTGCCCCAAAGAGTTTACAACCTAAGTAAGGTATGGATACCGTCACCATGCAGCTCTGGGCATTCTGTCCCACTGTCAGTCACTTATTCCACCTGTGCAGGGAACAGTTTTCCAAATATAAACCTCACCTCCAGTCAATACTATGTCCACCTTGATTGTGTACAGAAATGCAATTTTAGGGCATTTTCAGAAGTATTTATTAGTTTGATTCTTTCCTTCCCCTTTAAGCCCTGCACATTTGGTACATGTGAACCTCACCTAGCTTTACAGGATATACAAGACATACAGAGTAGTTTAAGACTTTTGTTCTCAAGGAATCTTAAGCGATTTGGGTGTCTAATACCCTTTGAAAATCCCAGCCTAAAAACTCTTGAACACCTTCGTAAAATAGCTCTTCTGTCACATCTGTGGGCTATATGGCATGCGAGGTGCTATCAGAACTGCTTTGGGAGGAACAGTATAGTGCACTTGTGGCATTTTCAGCTACAAGTAACGGGACCATCTCAAAGTCAGACTTTCTGCCACCCCACCATTCCATACGTGCTCATGTGTCTGTATAAATGACTCAACATCTCAGTTGCTCCATAACTCTATCTGGCGATATAAAACACAAGAGTGATGTGTCCTTTAGTTACACTTCGCATTGCTCTCTCTGCTCATGGGCTGCATGACTTCTCCTCCTCTGAGTGCAGATATTTCATTACAGCAGACCCCCTAACTGCACCTGCTGCTGAAAGCTCATTCCTTAAGGTTACTGATGTTATTGTTTGTTGGCCAGACAGGGAAGGGGGAGAGGGGGTGAGAAAAACAAAGAAATATTGAAAGAAAGGAAATCTATATTGAAAACAAAGTCCTTTCCCTCCACTTCCATTCCCACTGATTGCAAGCCAGTCTTAAAGCGGGCTGTTTATTCTCACCATTGGTGGGAAGCCTCTCCATTCACAGTTAGCTCCTCACGCTCTGTGCCTGCAGCCTGTTGGTTTCCTTTGGGAGTTTCCTTGAATTGTTCAGGTTTGTGTCTTGCAGCCAGGCGCAGCTGGCTCCCTCCCTCCCACCCAGCCCCACAGTCGCACTAGGAGCAGCTGGGCGATATGTGGCATCTATGCTTTCACCATGTATTATTAACATTTACAAACAGGAACTGGCTCCAGGCACTTCTTGTGCCACTGGATTACTTCCTAATCAGAGCTATAAAGAGACTCTCTCCCTGCATGCATGCATGGCCTTTAGTGTTTTGGAAACAGGGAGCCGGTAAGTTTTAACTGGTGATTTTCCAAATGATTAGTCCTCCGTTCCCAGCTCTGGAGCACAGATCAAAACCTGCTACCAAAGAAACTGTTTAAAAAATATATATTCAAAACACAGATCCAGCGGCCAGACTTAATGCCATTTCTTTCCTATTTTCACTATTGGGAATTTCCACCCTGTGGTAGGTTTGTGTTACTTTTTGGGGGGGGCTTTCACAGAAAAAACAATTCCCTCCCATAGTCTCTTTCTCAGTATTCCCTAGGCTCACACAACGTCATTGCAGAAACCTGCTTCCCCTCCCCCCAACTCAGTTTTCTCAAACATACATTCCATCATTTTGCAAAATGCACTGTCACTTTTGCAAAATGCTATAGTTGATTTTGCCAAAAGGTGAAATGGCAAAGAGCACCTCCCTGGGGTGGAATGTGGTGGCAGCGCTCCAAGATTCCTGGGAGAAATTAACTGAGTGCTAACAAAGCAGTTAGCATCCCCACTGGAAAGAGAGACACTGAGTCAAAAGACATGCCAATAAGATATGTTAAGAGCAGGGGCACCCTCAGAGCCCAACACCAAGTGAGCAGCATCTCCACACCCTGTAATTCTGAGATTGGGCCAATGGCTGCTCAGAGGTATGGGAGGAGAACATAATTCAGTGTGACTGACACTCTCTGCACAGGGTGGGCCCAAGCCCAGGACAGCAGCAGGAGGGCTATAAATGAGGACTGCGGTGCTTTGGCAGAGCTGTGCATCAGAAGTTTGCACAGCACCTGCCTGTGTCTAACTAGAGCCACCAGTCCCTCCCCGTCCATGAGTGCCAAATTCAAGTCCCACAAAACAGAATCGATACGGAGAAGAAAGAATACAGGTGGCTGATTTGCTGATGAAGATCCAGACCATGTGGGTACTTGATGTAGCCACATGGACTTGGACTCCTTAGGCAATGGTTGCAATTGCGTACGCTACACCTCAGCATTCAAACTACAACTGAAAACGCTTGGGTTTTGGTCTCCACCCAAAACACAGTCAAAGCATGCGAGCCCCTGTTCTAATTGCACGGCTTTGCCATGTGTTCGTGTTGACATTGTTAGCACCACAAGACCCACACAGGCCTTTGAAGACCTGATGGGCAATAGCAGCAAGCTACCTGCACGTCATCTTTAAAAGGTCACTCAAGCTTGGGACTGCTCACACCCGATGCCCCTCCCCCACCACGTGCCACTCAGGAATAAAGGCCTTTCTCAGATGGAATACACTGTACATGAAACTGCAGCGACTGTAGGTAATGAAGCTTTTAGCACATAATGCCTGTTGGGCCCAAGCCACTTTGCAGGCAGTCATTATGGAGGATGGCACTCCTGAGAATGAGCGAGAGCCGGAAATACATACTCTGGCTCTTACCCATATCAATACAAAGAGTAAATCTTCTCATACAACAGCTCCCATTTGTGCACCAAAGCTACCCAGTACCTTCCATTTCCCTGAGAACATCTTTCATTTTCATGATGTTTGGTGACATCCAGGGTGCTAAAGATATGAAAGACTATGACCTGCATGAGCAGCACTGCACCACCACACAACTGTGGCAGGGAATCCCAATAATGTTAGGGGAGAGCCCACTGAGACAAATTACCTGTACAATTATTGCTGGTCCATATGATACTATGCAGCAGCATGCAAATTCACATCAACCTCCAGAAACTTGTGACATGTATGCATGCATGCATAAATTGACTAAGGACCATTCTATCACTCCCAGGGCTTTGGAGCTGTGCTCCGGCTCCGCTCCAGCTCCAGGCAAAAACCTGCAGCTCCACTTCTCCGGAGCTGCTCCGCGCTCCAGCTCCGAGCTCTGCTCCAAAGCCCTGCAATTGCTCTAGGAACGCTGGAGCCCTTCCTTCTCTTCTCTGTGTGTTAACGAGGAATCTTACCTGCTAGGCGAAAAGAGGAGGAAGTGAAATAAAAGTTTGATAAAAAGAATCCAGAAACTTTAATCACTTTATTATTAGAAATATACATCATTCACTTAGCGCTGTTCAGTTTGTTACTGACAGAGATCATCTCAAATGAGAACTCTGGATCTAATCACCCTTGATCTTCACTAAAGTACGGATCCACATCTAAGCTTTGGGCCAGGTCTGCGAGGGCGGCTGAGGGGCGTACAGCACAGCCGGGCAGGAGGATGCAAAGGTCCCTTTAAGATCCTGCTCATGCTCCCCCACTCTTGGGGCCATTTGGAAGTTGGTACAGTCCTCAGTGTTAATTACAGCAATCCCCAGGCTGTGAAGTTGTCATCCATAGGCCATGCTTCTCTGCCTCCCACCCACCAGTCGCAAGCTGATTTAAGACTGATAATACCTGTGAGTGTACCACTTGTCAGGGAGCCTCATCATACACACCTATTCCGCTACACACACTGCTTCTGAACGCGCCATCTCAACAACACAGTTGAATGTTCACCAGCCCCAGAGTCTGAGTCCAAAGGTGACATGATAACCCTTGCACCTTCCGGGTAGCCTGGGATTAGTAATATTGTCATTTTGCTAGAACTGCTGCCAGCTGAAATAGAGTCAAGTGTTTGGCAACAGACTAAAGATAAAGAGGCTAGGGGAAAACATGTGTATGTCTTATAAGCAACAGAGACTGAACCTACTGTAACCAAAACAAAAAGAAAGCAAGGTGCTAGTTACATCAGGTTCCAGCTCCTGACAACTGCATTGAAAACCTTACATTACGGGCACAGGTATCCCCATGCAAAGGAAGAAATAAAGCTTCCAGGCTGCTTTCTCCCACAGTTACTGCACGTTGCATCAGTATCAGCATCTCCACAAAGGGACCTTCCTATGCTGCCAAAGCCCTGAGGTCTGATCCGGGGGATTTTCCAAGGGTGCTATGTCTACTTTCAAAAAATCAAAGCTAACTCACAGACCGGAGAAGGATGGAGGCGCTGCAGGTCACAACTGTTGTGAACCAGCAGAGATTTGCTAAAACCCTGGGCTGGAATGGCAGGAAACAGCTTTATTCAAAACAGAGGGGCATTAGCTTAGCTGTGCTGCCTCCATCATCACCCCCACACAACTGGAAGAGCAGAGTGTGCTGCGAGCCAGTGCGGAGAGATGCAATTTCCAGTGCACCTATGTGGCAGCAGCTTGTGTAGTGCCTAATCTACATATTCCAGCCTCTCCTTGTGCCCTCAGCCCCTAACTTCCAAGTACATTAGAATGCACCCAAAGTATTTCAGGAAAGAGAAAGGACGGAGGACGCACAATTCTGAACTGCAAGGGCTGTCAGCACAGGAGAAGAAGCAGGAGGCAATAGTGAACAGCCTTACATAAGGCCATGTGACAGGTAACTGGGGTCATGAAACGACCTCTGATCTGGGCGGGCATTGAGGCCTGCCAGAGAGTGTTCTTCATGCGGTGCTACGAGGGAGCAGAGGCTGCTCATAGGTTCTCCCCCAGAGAGAAGGATGTGCTGCCTCCATGAGAAGGAACAGAGAGGGGCAAGGGGCTTCAGTGACTGTGTTACTGGATTGGTTCATTTTTATTTAACTGGGATTTTAAGTAATAATTAGCATGTTTATGTTGCTTTAGAACTTCAAAGCATGGTGGGAATGCTAACTAATTTACAGTCAAGGCTGAAAAAAGGCAAGTAATCCACCTCCAGCCAGGCCCAGCCTAGCACTTGCAGTCCAGATGTTCGGCAAGGACCAGTATGACTCTGGTTTCTATTTCCCCCCCCATCAATTCCAATGTGTCACCACAATAACAACTGTGAGGTCACAGATACTAGACTATGACATCAGTGAAGCAGTCAGGGAGCAAACTAATTAGCAAAGACAGCACATGTTTCTTTGCTTCTAGTCAGCCATGGTTGGAAAGGAAGTAAGACCACAGGGCACTTTATATTCCATGTTTGGGTAAAATAGTTTTGCCATTTGAAGTTTTCTGGGGAATTACTCTCCACCACTTTAACCCCTGCATCTGCCCATTAAGCAAATTATGCCCCTCATCTGTCCTCTTTGGTATTTCCTCTCCTCATCTGTCTGTTCAGCTTGCTTAAGAGAGTCAAAATGAAAACTGGTAAGCATCCCAGAATGAGGAGGAAGAAGGACTCTAATGACAAACTCATGTTGACACATGAGCCATGATTACTGCTCTTACCCCTGACAGTTCATTCTATGTCCTTCCCGTCAGCACTTAATAGTAATTTACAAATCAGGACGGGAGGAGGTGCGTTGGCATGACGGGGCATAGAAGGAGATGCTTTGTTTTCCTATAATGCATCATGACAGGTACTTGGCAAAACTCTCCATTGAATGTACAGAAAGAAACACACACACACACACGAATATAACCACAACTGAACAACTTTATTAGTATTGTTGACTTTCCACCAACTTCTAGGGCAGGGGTAGTCAATCGACAGACTGCGGGCCAAATCTGGACTGCCAGACGCTTTTGAATGGACCCTGAAATCTTTGTATTTACTTATTATCTTTATTATTATTTTGACCAAGAAATTTGGACCTTGACAAAAATAACTGACTACCCCCGTACTAGGGTATATCTACACTGCAATCAGAGGTGTGGCTGCAGCACCTGTAGACATACCTGAGCTTGCTTTGATCTAGCGAGCTTGAACAGTACCAGTGAGGCTGCACAGCATGGATTACGTAGCAGCAGCATGATAACGTAACAGTGTCCCCAGTGGGCTTGTACAGTCCTGCTGCCCCCCACGCTGCCATGGTTTCACTACTATTGTTATTTAAAGCTAGCTCGGGTGACTGCAGCACCCTTAGATATACAACTCTAATTGCAGTGTAATCATACCCTAGTTACTCTCCTGCCTCTTCTGGTGATTTGTCCTGTTGGGTATCTTGGATAAAAGAGTTGGAATTGGTAAACTTCCAGCAATGCCCAACACTAGCTTCCCATGCTCAGAACACACACAATCATTTTACCTTTCAGAGTGCAAGTCCCCCGTCATGGGACGATTCAGGACTCAGCTACTAACGTTGTCTATGTCCCAGGCAGCATTGTGATTTTTTTGTGGTTATAGTGTATGGCTGTCCTCAGTCAAGGCTCCTGGAGTTTATGCCCTAATCAAATAGATTTGCTTATTGTGTCCACTTCTGTGGATAGCCTGAGAGACGGTATGAGGCCCAAAGGTGTGAATGAGCCACTAATTACTAATCAGCAGATGTACTCTAAGACCTTTGGTCTGGTGCCTTTTGGACTGTGAGAAGAGGTACTACCATAATGACTGGGTTAGTGGCAGCAAGACTGTATAAATGGAAATAATTACAACAAACCAGCAAGAGTGCTAACGACCACCTTCTGAGATCTGTCGAGGTTCGGTTTGCGTATGTCCAAGTTCAGCTGGCTGTCCAGGGAACCAGAACAGAACTATAGGTACTGTTCACTCCTACCTAAGGGTTGATTCTCCCACATTAGCCCATCTCCCTTGACACCAGGTCTGTAATTTAAGGGATTTTGCTCCATCAGTGTCTGTCACGTCCACCTGCTGATCGCAGTAGTCTTGCTCATCTGGCCCATAAAGGTACTTCCCCCATTCCTCATCCTCCCTTGGTTTACTCTGCTAGTTCCAGAAGCAGATCCAAAATCCATTCCAGGAAGTCATCAAAATTCAGTCCACAATTTCACTTAGGGGTCCCCATTTGAAAAGCAAAAATATAGTTACTGATAGACCATGAAGCCCTCCTTGTCTGATGCAGTTTCTTTGGGAATGGCAAGAACCTGAACTGGATTTCATTAGCCACTACGAGACCTGGATTTCGGTGCCCATCTGGAATGGAACCTGTGTGCCACCTCAAGGAGGAAACCTGCCTTCTCAGAGTGGAGTCTAGATATTGTGCTTGGGACATGCTGAGCTGGATTTCTATGACAGCAGACAAGAGCAATGGCTGTCATTTTCCAGTGGACATTAGCCATTAAGATTTAAATGCAAGGCGATTTGCCAACCTGAATCTGCCTCATCAGAAACAAGCATCTCTGTGACAATGAAATAATGGGTGACTGGCAGTTCATGTAATCTAGTGTTAGTCTGTGACAGGAAGGGGGCCTGACATCTCTGAATTTCATCTCAGAGATTCTGCAGTGGAGAAGCCAGCTGAGACGGTAAGAAACCCAGCAATGCTAAACTGAGTCTGGAAAGTTAACTAATTGCCTGCTGCAGCAGAGGGTGTAAATACATTGGCCTTTCACTTCTAGGGACCAGAGTTGAAATCTGGTTTAGTTCAGAAAGACTTTGGTCAACACAAGATCCCTGTACCTATTTGTCTACGTTATACCACTACCTTACAGAATTTGCACACAACTCTGCTAAGGAAATCTGTGTCAAAGCTGTGTGCTCCCACTAATTGGGACAGGATAGCCAGAAACTAGTGAGATGATTGCCTAGGGTATATCTATACTGCAATAAAACACCCGCGGCTAGTCCGGGTCAGCTGACTCAGGCTGCATGGCTATAACATTGCAAGATGTTTGTACTCAGACGGGAGCCCAGGCTCTGGGACACCATTGGCTCTGGGACACCAAATGTCTACACTGCAATTTTATAGCCCCAAACATAGCCCGTGCCAGCTGACCTGGGCCAGCTGTTAGTGTTTTACTGCAGAGTAGACATATCCTCAGAGATTCTCCAACAGACACAGAGTAACCTCAATTATCTGACTGGAACTGGGGACATGAAGTTTATCTAGATAATTAAAGATTTGTCTAAATGGGTTTAGTGGAGTCAAGTGCCTACTGAGTTTAGAAAAACCCTGCAGAAGAAAGGCAGCTGAATTTACATATTCCTCAGGGAAAAGCCTTTTTGCTGTGGAGTTCACAAACTGCAGGTTTACATGCTTAAGGACTTTAATGAACAAAGTTTTCCATAGAATGATAACAAATCTTGGGGGTCAAGTCTGACCTTCAGATAACAGACTGTCTAATCAAGGTTCAGATTATCGAGGTTCCATTGTACACAAAGCTTCGAGGTTTCTACGCTTCCTATCACCTTAATCTTCCTGTTTTTCCCTATCCATGCAGCACCACATAGAACAGTGATTAATGTTTAATGTAAATATTTTCTTATTAGTTGGTTTCTTCCTACCTGGTACATGAGAGATATTTAGCATTGGCTGGTGCTAGAGCTGGCTACATGGACAATGCATTTTCCCAGGCTAACCCATGCCGACAGTGGAGTGAAGTTCTGAGGAGAAGGGGGTGCTGAAGCGAAGAGGTGTTAGTATCTGGACAGGAGAGCAAACAGGCTCCTTCTGCCTGTCTCTGGGACAAGCGAACAACCCAGTGGCACCTTTCTACAACAGAGGGAATAAAAAATGCTGTTGACAACACCTGGGTTATCATCTCTCCATTTGAAACAGATTTCTACAGCTGTGTGTGAACTGTCACTGAACTCATGATGGCTGTCTTATTTGTCTATCCAGCCACTGTGCTGTCTAGAACTCATGAGTTTGTAAAGCAGTTTCTAGACCCCTCAAATAAAAGGCACTGAAGGAATCTATTCTGTGAGAGTACTATCCATTTCGTTCTAGTGCTCTCACAAGTCTATGCAGGCCCCATTTCTTAAGCTAGTGCTAACTACTACAGCTATGTCTACACTGCACAGAAAGGGATGTTCTTAACTCAGGTTAGCTAACCCACGTTAGCTAACTTAGATTAAAATAGTGGTGAAGACATTGCAACTCTGTTTTTAACCTGGGTAAGAAGAGTGAGTTCAATCCCAGGCTGCCTTTTGAACTTGAGCTGCTAACCCAAGTTCAGAGCAGAGTTGCTGTGTCTTTACTGTCATTTTAAGTTGATTTAGCTAACCTGAGTTACCATCTTTTTTTTTTTTCATTTTGAGGCATAGACATACCCATGTAATAGTATTCATAGCTCCTGTCCTAATCCAAAATACTGGGTTTCATTGAAAGTATAACTCCTGAATGGCTAGATCTGAGTTTTATAGTGGAGAACAATTGCTACAAAGAAGGTTGAAAATATGGTCAACCGTATGATGGAATACTCGAAGCTGCAGGTTACGCATGCATTATAGAACAGACACACAACCACACAAAAATCCTATCAAAGGCCTCACAATGCTGAATGCCCTAAGTGCCAATCTGATCAGTGTCATCAAAAGTGCTGCCGTAACAGATGCAGTTTGTTTCGTCACTCCACTGTTGCAGTGAAGCTCACTAGAAAAGGCCATTGGTGTTTATTCAGCAAAGAAGTTCTGAATCCTGTGCTGGGGAGAGTCAGCTGAGAAGATTCCTGCTCAGCCCCAGCCACCCTGCTACAGTACCAGTGTTGTTCTTTTTACCAGATCACAATCAAGACTTTGGCTACCAAGGAGCTCAGGTGTTGCCCCTAGCCTCATCTCCACACACACAAAACCCTCTGACCCGAGTGCGGTGGTGTTTTAAACTCAGGCTAGCTAAGTCACGCAGAATCACTAGCCACTTCTGACAACGTTGGCCTTAGGATTTAAAGCTCTTATCAGATGCTGTCTTCACTGCCGCCTTCAAGGGCACTCGAAGCTATAGGTTAAGTGAGGCTTTCACTTGGGCTAGTAAGCCACCCACTTTGGAGTGAGAACATAGTGCTTGAGTGGTTTAGCCTGAGAGTCCTCCAATACCTTCCCACAATTCCCCTCTCCCATGTGCCCAGAAGGATAGACAAGTTTTCCCACAATTCACTGGGAAGGAGTCAAGGAGCCACTACATTTACCCAGACTGTAAGCTC
This sequence comes from Emys orbicularis, assembly GCF_028017835.1. Lineage (NCBI taxonomy): Eukaryota > Metazoa > Chordata > Testudines > Emydidae > Emys > Emys orbicularis. The sequence continues at coordinate 43,203,767 of NC_088689.1, read as the reverse complement.
TTTGGGGCAAGGACCATCTTTTTGTTCTATGTTTGTATAGCACCTAGCACAATGGGGTCCTGCTCTAGGGCTCCTAGGTGCTACCACAATACAGATAACAACACTGCAGCACAAAGACCCATGGGATATGCCCCAAAATCCTAGTGACACACACAGGGGAGTATAGCACCGGAGAGGACACAAAAACTTGAGTGTGACTTTGCAATGTGGCTGTTGCACATGGGCAAGGTTAACCCGGGCACTCAGACCCAGCTGCTGATCACCTGAGTTAACTGTGCAGTGAAGACATAACCTATATGATGAAGAGTCATTGGGGACAGGGGTGGGATACATCTCTGTGACAGAGCATGTGATACACTGAGTGAGCTATGCAAATCATGTAGGAGAGTTCATTCCTAGTACCCTAGAGGGGAAGGAAAACTGAACAATTAAGATACAAGAGTAGAAGGATTTTTTATCACTATATTATCCTCCCCCAACCCCTCTCCACAGCTGTAATGGGGAACTCCATATCCAAGCGGATTCAGATCTTCAACAGCTAATTTGATTGGCTTTAGAGCCTGGCTTTGCTATCGGAACCAATGCTAAGACCAAGCTTCTGCCTTCAAAACTGGATTTAGGGTGACCAGAGAGCAAATGTGAAAAATCGGGACGGGGATGGGGGGGTAATAGGAGCCTATATAAGAAAAAGACCCAAAAATCAGGACTGTCCTTATAAAATCGGGACATCTGGTCACCCTAACTGGATTGCTCTTTGCTTTGGAGATGGGCAGGGAGTCTCTGGCCACTGCCCTTCTCCATTCAGTACCACAGGTGCACTGGAGGTTATTAGCCTAGCCCTACAGCTGTGAATCGTAAGAACTTAGAGAAAGGCATGTCAGGGCAGGCAAACCGCAACCAAGTTACAGCCATACAGTCACTCAGGTGGGGACAGGCAGGTGTCACCCAGAACAGCGGGGAGAGCCGAGCGAATGGCAGGAAAGATGTTGCTTAGTGAGAATTCAGGGAAGAACTGAACAGAACTCATAGGTGCCCTTGAAGGCAGCAGTGAAGACAGCATCTGAAAAGGGCTGTAAATCCTAAAGCCAACACTTTCAGTAGTGCCTAGTGATTCTGGGCATCTCAGGTTTTGGGGACCCAACTTGACATGTTTTGAGCCTGATTCCCAGAGAGGTTAAGAACTCACAGTTCTCACTAACTTCAGTTGGAGATAGGCATGCTCAGCACTTCTGAGAACTGAAGTATCTCAAGCCAAAAGCACCCAAAAGAGCAGTCTCTTCTTGAAGTTTCGACCAAAAAATTCAGAGGCAGGAAATGTCCTGGTGACAGCATGCTCAGCCTTAATGAGGCTGGAGGACCAAATCCCTTACACTGCACGACTGCAACCCCCTGGGCTGATAAAGGAATGGCAAAAATGGGCTCTTATGTGGTGCCCAGTGTAACCCTCCTTAGTCAAAAGGAGGGTGGTCATGATGTGCGTAGTCCCAGGGTGGAACTGTAAGAAGTACTGAAAGGAGGGGAGGGAAAGAGAGGGTGTGTGGAATCCTCAGGGCCCTGGCAGAAGCATAGTGGGCCTCTGAAGGATGAAAAATACCCTCCCTCACTATGATTTATGTCCCCTTTAATATTAAATAGACAATAAATATTCTCTTCTTTGCTATGCTACTGCCAAGAGAGTGATCTCAGGCCTGTGAGATGCTGATTAACAGGACACTGAGGCAAATCTGCACAAATTACACAGGTCAGGAAAGCACCAGCTCTCAGGAAAAGATGGGCTGGAATTGCTCAAGAAACGTAGGGAAGGAGGTTCTGTATTCTAAAACAAGTGGATATGTGTGCATGTTAAAAGTGAATAGGTGCAAGTGAGCTACCTGTGTGTGTGTGTGTGTGTGTGTGTGTGTGTGTGTGTCTATGCAAACTTCTGTACATGAGGGGGGAGGGGGAGAGTCACCAAAGAGCGGGTGTTCATACCTCCATGTGTGTGCATACATACCTCTCTGTGTGTGCAGATGCACACAGTTGTGTGTGTCTGTGTGCATGCATGCAATCAAATACATGTGCCCACGTGTGTTTAAAATAAAGGCCTGGAGGTGTAAAGAAACAGATCATATTCCAGGAAAATGCATTGCAGTGTGGATTCTGCCAGTCCACTGGGGCCCATTATACTAACAGTGTGTCCATTCAGCCTGATATATAAATTACTAATGTAAATTAATGGATAATTGAAGCCCTTTAGTCCTAAATATTTAAATTATTTAACAGGCAATTAAAGGAGGGAGAGGGAGGGGACAAAAGAGAGAGATAGAGACTAACTCCATAAAGTAGAAAAGGCTAACTTGGGCACAAAAACCAGCTGACAATCATTTATTAAAGGGATACTGTCATCTTAATTTTGTTTTCCCCAGTTTCAGCCAGAGCATCTTTTAAGCAACATGTCCTGAATTGTTTTTTGCTTTTTTTAATTGTTAAAAGACTTTTTCACTGATCTTTATAAGGGTGTTTTCAGCATGGAAAAAAGTGACTAATTAGCTGGGTATACAGAGGAACAATGAAACTGACTAAAAATTATTACAAGTAGTCCCTAAGATTACTATAACTGAAAGCAATTAGCCGATATTTATAGTAACCTTAGGGACTACTTGTAATGATTGTAGGTACAATATTTTCAGACAGAAATATGATTTTTTTTCAAGTTGATGGTGCCGCCTTTAATATTTCCATTTCTCTCTTCCTTAGCTATTTGGTATCTCATTCAGCTTCCTATTTATTCCCATAAATGAATAAATCAAAATACTTGGGCCACAGATCCTATTTAAAATGGTCTAAAGTGCTATCCTTCTCACTCACTCTCTCTCCAGGGCTGTCTTATTTCTCTGTCTCTCAGTGCTCTCTCTAAATATATTGCATATGGTAAGGGTTGCAAGCACAATTAATTATCCTATTTACCTACCTGTCTTTGATGTCACTGAAGCATTTCAGGTAAAAGGGGCTGTGCTCAATACTGTATATACTCATTCATAATTGCACACGTACACGCACAAAATACGCTGTATATCAAGAACACCAAAATATACTCCTAATGCATTTTGATAGAGCTTTCCTTACCCACAGGGAAGGAGAATCCTATCCAGAAGTATTATACGTGTGTGTTTAATAGCCCACAGTTCCTACATGACAGCCAGAATCAGGTTATCTAAGTGTTCAACCTATATAGGAAACGTGCTTCATTCCCAACCACCTCAAGACATTCCCACCATTTCTCTGATGGCTGGAAGAGATAACAGAAAATGCCCAGTGGCCGACTGAGAAAAGGTATCATATGGGGAAAAAACTTTAACAAAAGAAGTGTGTAGGGTGTTGAGGGGTGGGGGAGAGGTGAAATGCCCCAAGACAATAGTGAATAGATTTCAAATTATATCCTGAACTTGTCCCTTGCATGGGAACAGGGTTATAAAAGCCTTTTTTTATTTTGTTTGTAGTCCAAAACAAATACATACACACAAAAAAGCTAAATGCGGAGGAGCCAGACAGGAAGTGAAAAACATCTGGGAAACATCTGGCCGTTGTTACGTTGCAAGCCTACAGTGGCTTGATTCTCAGGGTACCTGGTGCCATGTCTCAGAAATAATGAAAGACTAAATAGGTCTGTTGCCTCTTGTCCCTTCTTCCCTAAACTCCCACCCCTGCCCTTTTGATTCTGAAGGGCACTACATGTATGGGGCTCTCACTGTTGACAGGGTCTGGTTCAATCCATCTCATCGGATACATAATGCAGCAATTCCTAAACATCCCAGGATTAGATCAGGTCTCCTTCTCTCCGCAGGCCCCCCCTCCCCCGCCCACCCTTAAATCCCTCTCTTTGCCTAGTTAAACCGGTAAGTCCACTGTACTATAAATACACACACACCTGGCATAAACATTTACATACACACACCAGGACAGAGAGAGCTGTGTAGCAGTGACATCTCTTTTTGCAGCATCTGTATTGCCAAACCAGTCAGTGACAATAGATCTGAGTCTAAAATAACTTATCACGATTACAGCCCACAGGAGAGTGAGATGAAGGGTTCGTGGTATATCTCCGGCAGCCAGACTGACCCCATGGAATAACGGAAGGTGCGCAGTGTATTTCAAACAATTGCAACAGCTTTGCTATGGCCCAGCAGAGACAGCAAGGGGACTAATGACACACTGCATTGGCAGCAGCTGTGACAGCCCTGCTATAGCATGGTACTGAGATGGAGGGAGCATGTGATGTGTCCCTGGAGAAAGCTCTGCTACAGCCCCTGGAGACAGAAGGGGGGGAAATGGTCCACCCTGGTTTACCAAACCCCACCCCTATGGGCTAATCCTTGATGAGCAACACAGCAGGACCTGCACATTCAGCTTTTTCCACTCTCCCAACAACTCCTGAGGCGAGGCACACAAGGTTCAGAGCTCAAAAGCAAGCGGAGGAGGGTGGGGGAAATCAGTCTCCCCCAGTAGTACAGCACCTCTGAGTCGCTGAGCTTCCTGGAGCTCTCTCCTACTCCAAGCACATATGTCATCCCCAGCAAAGCTGGCATTTGGGAGCGGAGCCAGATGGAGGGAACAGGGGGAGCGGAAAACAAACAAAGGCGCCACCCGCTGCGGCGCTTTTACTGACAGGGCGGCACCTCGGCGGCGGGACCTTCACTCGCGTCGCGGGTCTTCGGCGGCATTTCGGCGATGAAGCTTCAGTGCCGCCGAAGACACCCGGAGCGAGTGAAGGTCCCGCCGCCGAGGTGCCGCCGAAGACCCGGAGCGCCCCGTCAGTAAAAGCACCGCAGCGGGTGGCGCCTTTTTTTCCCCCGCTCCCGGGTGAGCAAAATTAAAAAGGCGCCACTTGTGCTCGGTGGGGGAGCAGCCGCTGGCCTGCTCCCTCCTAGCTACGCTACTGGCCACATGTTGCCCTGATGTTCAAATCACCTTTCACTGCCCCTGCTTCCTTCTACGGAGGATTGAAAGGATCCTGCCCAGAAGTTATGGGGCTGTGGGTATTTTCTTTCTTAATCTCAATGCCCATTTAACGTAACTTTAGACATATGATCAGAAATCTCTGGATGCTGCAGAGATTATGGGCCCGATTCCTGAGTCCACTCCAGTGGAGCAAAGCAGTCAGAAAGCAGGCTTAATTGGCTCCCTGTGGATTCCCTTTAAGTGAGAGAGAAGCTCCTGTGGTAGAGAGCCAGTGTAGCAATTCTGCATCGTCCCACCTCCCAGCCCCAGGCAAAAAGGGTGATCTTGGGAGAAGGGGTGTGTGAACAGGTTCTTTCACACTCTGGCAACCCCCTGATACAGAGCAGGCCCTCAGGGAGCTGCCGGCAGCTATGTGTAATGTAGAGCAGCCCCAAAGCTGCTTCCAATTATGCTAAGAACCCCAAGATCACTTCTTCCCCCCCAACCCAACTGTGCTGAACATATTTCAGCCACAGTCGATGTTCTAACCCTTTTTCTCTGTTTAGGGATACTTAACCCACAGGGAAATCTCATTTAACACTCATTTTACACTAGTGTAACTCCACTGACTTCAGAAAAGCTATGCCTGACTTACAGAGGTGTAACTGAGAGGAAAACTCACCCTGCCATGTGTGGAGCTGCTGTATAAAACAGCAGCAGTTTGGCCAAAGGTGTGGGAGAAAGAGGTAGAACTTTCAGTGAACTCTGCTTCATTTAGGTGCAAGGTGAGACCAGAAGCAAGTCGGCAGCTAACATAAGGGTAGGATTTTTTTGCAGATCATCAGGGAGTGAAGCCGCTTTAGAAGGTGTTTAGAGCAAGTCATGGTTCTCATGTTTACTGTTAGCATCTGTGCTTTCTGAGCAGGGAGAGGAGGTTCCGACTCATTCTGTGAAAAGTCCCAGGATTAGTGGTTTGCATTTTCTAACAGTGAGGATTAAAGACAGCTCCCTGATTTTACAGCCAAAGCTTTGCTGGACCAAACAGGTGTCAAAGTGATAGACACGCTCCCGGGTTGCAGAACATCTGGTGTCCTGTTGTTCATTTGTTAATGCCGTACATATGTATGCCGGCAGTGCTAGTTTGAGTTTCGGTGTACAGTGCTCAGCGCGTCACTATCACATGCAAACTCTCGGGAGCTACAATACAAGTGAGGTCAATCCTATATCATTCAGGACTGAGGCTCCTCAGAGCACTACAGCTAACACCCCATGGAATATGGTGACTGAGTTGCACGCCATCCTCTGGATGATAGATTAAACCAAGGGCCCTTCAGATGAGCTCTCAGATGGTTGCTGTGAGGTGCAGCGCGATAACCCCAAAGTCCCACCCAACATTCCTTCTCTTAATGAACCAGCTTCTAGAGTTCAAGGCTGTACACAAACACTATTGTCAAGTGCATAATGGCTGCAGCATTGGCCAGCCATCACTGTACTAACCCCCCAGATCTAACTCACTGCTCTGTAAAGCACTTTGGCATCCCACAGGCATAGGCGTGCGCAGCCTATTTCATTAGGGTGTGCACCCAGGGAGCCCTGCCCTAGCCCCGCCCCCGCCCTGCCCCCATCCACTCCCTCCTACTTCCCGCCCCCTGACTGCCCCCCTCAGAACCCCCAACCCTCCCTGCTCCTTGTCCCCTGACTATCCCATCCTGGGACCCCTGCCCCTAACTGCCCCCCAGGACTCCTCCCCCATCTAAGCCTCCCTGCTCCTTGTCCCCTGACTGCCCCCCTAGGACCTTACCCCCTACCTGTCCCCTGACTGCCCCAACTCTTATCCACACCCACGGCTATCCAACCGCTCCCCACCCCCTGACAGGACCCCCAGAACTCCCGACCCATACAACCCCCCCGCTCCCTGCCTCCCCCAACCCCTCTCCACACCCCTGCCTCCTGACAGCCCCCCCCCTCAGAACTCCCAACTCATCCAACCCCCGCAGCTCCTTGTCCCCATACCACCCCCTCCAGAGACCCCCACCCACCCTAACTGCCCCCCAGGACCCTCCTTGCTCCCTGTCCCCTGACTGCCCTGACCCCTATCCACCCCCCGCCCCCTGACAGACCGCAAGACTCCCATGCCCCATCCAACCCCCCCGCTCCCTGACTGCCCCCTCCAGAGACCCCCTGCCCCTAACCACCCCCCCGGGATCCCACCCCCTATCCAACCCACCCTGCTCCCTGTCCCCTGACTGCCCCCATCCCTTATCCAACCCCCCTGGCCCCGGACCCCTTACCATGAGATGAGGCTCCTAGCCTCCCCGCGGAAGCGCACAGCCCCAGCTCCACAGGGAGGATGGGAGAGAGAGGGGCTCAGGCCAGCTCCACACAGAGTGGGGTCAGGGCTGAAGCCCTGCAACTTTTGCCACTAGGGTGGCTGGGGCTCCCGAGATGGGGACTTCAACCCCACATCTTCTGCCAGGGTCCAGGGATTCTCCTCCCTGCCCCAGTGTGGCTCCTCTTCTCTCCCCCCCCTCTCCCCCCAGTGCAGCTCCTGCTGGGGTCCGGGCTTCTCCTCTCCTCCCCTCCCCCCCCCCCAAGTGCAGCTCCTGCAGGGGTCCGGGCTTCTCCTCTTCCCCCCCCCACCCCCAGTGCAGCTCCTGCCGGGGTCCGGGCTTCTCCTCCACCCCCACTCCCTCCCTCCACGTGGCTCCAGCCCCGTCCAGGGCTTCTCTTCCCCCACCCCCGCGTGGCGCCTGCCGGTATCTGGAGCTTCTCCTCCCATTGCACCCAGCCCTAGCCTAGCTGGGCTCCAGTGGGTCACCTGCTGCCTGCTGCGGCCGGAGTCGAGCCTGGCTGGCAGGGAGCAGCCATACACGTGGACGCCATGGCCACCAGCCCAAGAGGTGCGGGGCGGCCCTAGGTAAGCAGGGGCTGGCTGTGCTGCTGCTGATAGCCCCGCACTCCTGCCCACACCTAACCCTAAGGCTTTTTTTTTTTGAGACTCACTCGGCCCCTGCCGGAGCAGGGAGCAGTTGATCTGAGCCTGCCCCGCAAACAGCTGAGGAGGGGAGGGTGGAGGAGCAGCCTTCCCAGCCGGAGCGCAAGGCATTAGGGTGTGCCTAGGCACACCCGGCACACCCTGTGCACACACCTGTGCACACAGGTACAGCAGGTGCTACAAAGAAGGAAACGACACTGTATTTGCTTGAGTCACTACAAGCAGGGCTTGCCTGTACTAGAGTGGCTCTCTCCCATCCACCCTCTGAAACACACTAGTTTGGAGGGCAAGTAGGACCTAGGCCCTGCCTCAAGAGGACCAGGAGAGAAAGAGAAAGTGAAGGGAAAAGATTAGAGCTGAGAGGAGAAGGAGGGAAAAAACCCTGAAGGTAAAAACAGGGAGGGGAGGGGACGGAAAAAAAAAATCACAAAAAGAGAAGAGTTGTTTTGGGAGGAAACAGAACGGAAACACTTAAAGGTAAGAATTATAGATTAGTCTTGGGGGGAGGGAACACACCCAGGGGCAATGTAAGTTATTTAATTTTTTTTTAACATAGAAAGTTGGCTTTACACCAGATTTTGAACCCATGGTGGTTGGGCTGTGGCTGGGAACCCTCCCCACCAAAAGAAGCTCCCCAAAACAGCCTTTAGCTGTACAGAGGTACAACTCCCTCTCTACTGGTAATATTAAAGTAGCACCTAGAGGTCCCTTCCCAGATTAGAGCTCCATTGTGTCAGGCACTGTCACAGGCCTCTGCCCCCAAAACATTTCAGTCTAAACAGACAAGACAGACCAAGGGTGGGAAGGAAAAGTGGGCCCAAGGAGGTGAAGTGATTTGCCCAAGGTCACACAACAGGTCAAGAGCAGACAGGGGCGGCTCTAGGTTTTTTGTCGCCCCAAGCACGGCAGTCAGGCGGCCTTCGGCGGCACACCTGCAGGCAGTCCACTGGTCACGGGGATTCGGCGGCGTTTCAGCTTGCTGTGCTGGTGCCTGGAGCCGCCCCTGAAGGCAAAGCAGGAAACACAAGGACATAGCTATTGCTGTACTGGATCAGCATCCAATCCCTTTCTGAATCTTTTTGAATTGTGCTACGTTAGTAGATCCAGGCCTTATGGCATCCAGTATAATGCCCATTCCACTGGATTATGCGCTCCCGCCCCCCTTCCCTTCCCAGACCCAATAACCCTTTCATGCTATTAAATCACATTTTCTTTTTCAGAGAAATCTGACAAGCCAAATTCAGCCCTGGCACCAGGAGGTAAAACAGCACTGAAGAAGTTACATGTGCTTGACACCACAGCTACATTTGGCTAGACAAGCAGGCAGACTGTCTCTTGAAGACATTTGAACACATACAGCAGGAGGGCAAATAGACTATTTCAATTAAGAAAAAAAGCAGAAGGTGTTGGATTCTGGCAGGCTGTTTGGAACGACTCTATTTCAGCTGTAAACAGTTAAGAATCCTTCATCACCCTCAACACCTATGCCACTCACGCATCCCCTGACCAATGCAAAATCCCAGCCCCCACCCCCCTCCGAAATCCACACTGAGGCAAGTACAACATCTAGAAGGCCAGGATCCAGAGTCACTTCAAACGGGGATGAATTCACAGAGCCCCCACCAATATTCGTGATCAGGACCAGACGGTGAGATAAACTGACTACCAAGAAACAGCTTATGGTGGGATTTCTTCACACAGCCACTCTTTACTCAGCAGTGCTTTCCTTGGGAGTCTCTCAAGAACTACCCAGGAGCGCCATGCTAGAGCACCACCTGGGGGCGCAGAGAGGGGGAACAAGGACCCCCCCACACACACACATACTTTCTATCTTCTTTGAAATGCCGTGAGGTCACAGAAGAACAGACAGTGTGATGGGAAGCACCTTTCCCACACTGCTCAGCTTAATTCAAAGGCTTGTTTATGACAACTGGAAATCAGAATATAGTTTGCCAGCATGCACTCCAGGCCTGTAGCCCAATAGTGGGAACGCAGACTGGCTGCTGCCTTTGGGTTCCACAGCCTGGAGATAATCCTGTACGACCTCACCCAGAAACTTGCCACCTTTGCAAAAGCTGGTTTCATTTTCACTTCTAATATGAGCCCCTTGGTGGCCAGACTGGATCCCACAACAATGGCCACCAGCCCTCCTGATAAGTTAGCATCAATGCTGCATTTCAATTAAAAGCACAGATCAGTGGATTAAAGATAGAGGCCTCTTCACAACTAATCTCCTAGTTAAATAAAACCACCACCCTATCTATGGGAAGCCTCATGCAGTTTGGGGTCCATTGGACTCAGCAGGGAGCATGACTTAAGGCAAGTAACAGCATCTTTATCTGCTGTTTGTGCCTGTCCTTTAGTACAATTTGCAATGCCAGACAAGGCAGTTTTCCTTTTCCTCACTCCCTCATGGACTCAGAGTCTTACATGACAACATGGAAGCCACTAATAAAGTGTCAGTCACACTTGAGAGAGTGTTTGATGTAATGGAGTCATGTTGATGATAAAGATGTAAGGCTGGGAGTTTCAAAGGAGCCTATGGGAGTTGGGTGCCCAGTTCCCACTGAATTTCGATGGGAACAGGATGTCTAACTTCCTCAGCCTCCTTTGAAAAATCCCAGCTAAATAGGTTTGAAAAAAGTGAAAAGCGAAGCTGACTACAGAAAACAATGCAATAGTAGTGACACATGCTGTTTCTTTTAACTCTATTGTACAAAGCTTTTAAATTTATCAGGGCTCACGTCTCTTTCAATACACAATGAAATAGTCTCCAAGGGAAGTGGTGGAAGCCCATGGGACATTTAAAACAAAAACTGGACAAAGCAATAGAAATAATCCTAGAGCAGGGCCTAGATGATCTAATAGGTTTTTTCCATCTCTAATTTCTCACTCCTTTCCTTCTTCTCCTATTTTAAACATGGCTTTGTAGTTGCTGATAAGTACAGTCACTTGACGTGAGAGGAGTTTTGTTTTTCAGTATGTGGCCTGTAACCAATCACTGAGGAGTTTGCAACCATGGAAGAAAATCAGGGGCATAAGTGACAAAAACTATTGCATGGATGGAGTTCTTATTTGTAGTCTAAAGTACCCATCTTAATGGACAGATTGTCTGCCAGACACCTTTGCTCCTACTTCCAACTGTGTTGACTGTCTCCCCTCTCATTCACAATTGCATTTCATCCCTGAGCCAAGAGCAACTGCTTACATGGGAAAGTAACATTAGGAAAGTATTTATGTATTTTTAGAGATCAATAAGAGTTTTTGGAAAAAAGAATGAAGAAATTACTGTGTTTATATTCCATTTACTCTCTCCCTCCCCTCTGTTTGTTCTGTTCCTCTTTCCCCCTTTGCCCCAGCACATGCTTTTCTGCTGCCTGGTCCCACTTCTCGTCTCAACTGCTCCTCTTTTCTCCATAATCATGGCACATTCTTCAAGGTTCAAGGACATCAATCTACAGCAGATCCATGTCTGTCTATTAATAAAAACAAGCCTTTCTGCCGAAAGCAGCATGCTGGGATAGCAACAGGTGAACGTGTTAACTAGCTAGGACTCAGTTGAACATGAAAACTGCTAGCTTGAGACCAGAGTTAGGGTTGAGAGTCTGGTGGGAATAGGAGCTGGAAGCAGCCTCATAAGCAAAGGCAGTGAAAGTAAAGCCTAATGATTTGTTTTGACTGAGTTAAGGGATGCAACCATACAAGCTTGAGATGCCTAGCTGAGAGAAGAGGGAGGACAGGTGTCAGTGCTGTATTCTCAGAACCCACAGAGAGACAGCATTACGAAAAGAAAATGACTGTCCCATTGTGGGAGGGGGAGTTTGCTGAGGCAGCACACTTGAACAAGAGCTACCAGAAAACTGCCTCTTGCATAATCGAGTCCTCTGCAATGTCCCTCCTTTATTTCCCATGCTACAGGTTTATTGTTTAGACATAGCCAGCCAAGAGAGAGGGGGGAAGAGAGGGAAAGGAAGAGGAAAAAAAAATGAGGGGGAAGGTCCTTGAGCCCAGCTCCATAGCCCAAGCCCTGCGAGCCCAAGTCAGCTGACACAGGCCAGGCACGGATGTTTAACTGCAGCGTAGACTTACCCTAACACTGTGAGGCAGCAGGAGGCTTCCCGTGCAAGTAGTGCTGTTGCACCGACTAACTGGCAGGTCAAGCTGCAGCTCTGGCGGGGTCAATAACATACCTGTGCCTGGAGGTCATCTGACCCAGGCCCTGCCCAGTTTGGCAGAAGATGGTGAAAATCTTGCAAGAACAGTTGACTTCATGAGATTTTTTCCAATCAGAATGGAAACAACTTGTGAGACCAACTGATCTCAAAGAGATTTCCGCCATTTGGGGTCAAAAATCTCATGAGCACAATTCAACCTTGAAGTCTGGTCCAAATCTAGGGCCAGATTCTGCCACTCTTACTTACTCTGGGTAGCATCTTACTCCATTAATGGTGTCAGTGGAGCTACCTGTAGAGCAGTGGTTCCCAAACTGGGGTTCGTGAACCCCTGGGGGTTCACAAAATGTTCCAGGGGGTTCTCGGGGAAAAAATCCCTAATGGCGGACAGAGCTGTCCCTAAGGATCCTGGGCAGCACGGGGCCAGCAGCCCGGAGCCCCTGGACTTCCAAGAGCTAAGCAGATCAAAGCAAGCCTATCTATCACATTGAGGAGATTTAAACTTCAAGACTCCTTATAAGAAATGGAAAGGGAGGTGGATATTTTTTGCTGTTTTTAAAATGAAATAGGCAGCTAGTGTTGTTTTTAAAATTATTATGAAGAACAAGTTTAAGCTTTGTTGTAATGTGCGTTGTTTGCCTGGACTGCTCAAGACCTGAATGCTTGTGTAGGAGGAACTCTTTGAGTTGACTTCTTAAATACCTTCCTGCTGTTTCACATCTGATACTCCTTGATGAAACATAGGAACCTTGTCTTATAACAGGCTTATTCAAAGTGATACAAGCTACGATAGCGAGATCTTGGAAGAGTGTTGCGGTTTTCATAATGTAATAAAAATACTGTAATGATAAATAATAATTAATAATAAACAGTGTGTAATAAGCATGTCATAAAAACAAATTGTGTATTTCCAAGATCACTGCTTTTATAATTTATACTCAGGTAAAGGAGAAAATCCCTGGAAGTATTCATTTTTAGGAGGGAGTTCGTGAGACTTGACATTTTCATGAAAGGGGTTCACAGGTTGTTAAAGTTTGGGAACTACTGCAGTAGAGCAAGGTGCCACTCACTATGGGTAAGGGGGGCAGAATCTGGTCCATAATCTGAGTCCATCCATCATATCACACCTGTTAATTACTGATGCTTTTCACCTGTTAGCTCAGATTCACCTGCAAGACTAAAGTTGGTCACCCATGGGTGAGGCATGGGGGCATTGTGTCCCCAAACTGAAAGCCTTGGGCAGGCATGGAATTTGCCCCTCCTCATCCCCGTTGGCCTGGCTGGAGCTGCCCCCCCCCCCCCCAATATAGAAGTCAAACTATGCCTATGTGGTCATCTCTCCCCAGTGGCGCTGGAACACTTTTAATAGTGGGGGTGCTAAAAGCCAGCTCCCTTAGCCTGTCCGTGCCCCACACCCCACACCCCCGAGCTGAGGCCGGGAGCAGGGCTGTGTCTCCAGGAGGGGGGGACCCAAACAGAGGTAAGGGGGCCGAGGACGGGGTGGACACGGGATCGGCAGTGGAGTCCCGGGCACAGGGTCGGGAGCACATGTGTGGGGCCAGGCACAGGGCCGGCAGCCAGGACCACACATGTGGGGCCAGGAGTAGAGCCTCGCGTAAAACCTGAGGGTGCTGCAACACCTCCCGTGCCTATGCCTCTCCCTTAAGACATGGATTCCACCTGACAGCTCTGGCCTTTTGCTTCACAACTTCCTTGATGCTAGCAACTTCCACCAGTAGGGGGGCACTAGGAGATCCTGAGGAGGTACCACATCTTGGCTTTCCCACACATTAGTAAGTGGGACTTTGTTATTAGCCACACACACTCTCTTACTCCTACAGTGCCCTCTGTCACAAGCTCTTCCTTCTCATTGGTTTTATCATGTCATTTATTTATTTGAATTGTCCCTAATTCCCGCCTCAGCAAGTAATAAGCAGCAGCGTTAAGTTATTTGTAATTAACTTAATGAGGTGGTACAGTGCCAGGATTCTGTGCCCTTGCTTTGCCCCCCCTCCCTCCTACACACACAGGAAAGCAAATGAAGGCTGCCTGTCGTAATTACCTGCAAGTCTGTAAATGCAAACAGGCTCAGAAATCAGGTTCCCATTAACATTCCATCTTCCACTCCTCTCCCTTTCCTACCTCTACTCCTCTATCCCTCCCCCCTCCACACACACACACAGTCTTCCCAACTCACTATAATTAGGAAAAGTTAATCTAATTTCAGATTTTATTATCCTTAACCTAACACAAGGATTAAAAACTTTATTAAGAAAGCCATCACTGTGCAGTCCGAGGAGACGGCAGCCACAGAAAATTCTGAAGCAGCCCTGAAAAGAGCAGCTGTGGACAGAAGACGCTTTAAAGATGCATGCTTTGTGGATGCACAAGGTACACCGGCAGCCCTTATGTGCAGGGCCCACTACATGTGTTTCTTTAGCAGAAACAAACAGGAGTGAGTACTGTGCCATCCTGAGAGAACATTTATCCCAAAATGAGACAACTCAGTAGAGCTCAGCGCTCTGCCTGGTTCTGGCTTGGCACGAGCATAGGGAGTGCCTTGCATCGCTCAGCAGCAATTCCTCAGGGCAATAAGGATGCAGCACTGAGGAGAGACCCATCCAGCCACTGAAACCCAGCTTGTAGGCAGATGAGAGAGTTTCACTTTCATTTCAAGTCTCACCCTGCGAGGAGGCAAGTCTTCACTTCATGCTGGTGTCTGCATTTGGAGGGTGCTGTCTCAGTGCCTGAAGATGTTGTGTACAGGGTGAAGGCGCAAGCCCCAGAGGACAAGCACAAAGGGGGGTCAGTCATACTTGTGGTCAGGGGAAGTAAGCTGGGGGAAATGACAGAAGCACTCCTTAGAATTCATACCTGGAGATGGGGGGGGGGAAGGGGGAGGTAACAGTCCTCTGTCTCCTCAGAGAATTGGGGGCTGGGGGTGTGAATTCAGGAACCATGTGAATGGGATCTGAGTCCTCCTCCCTTGCTTACTACAGGCTCAAACCAAGCACCTCGCCATGCTACAGCTTCTTCAGGAGACAGAGGGTACCTAAGCCCTCAGCTGAGACAGGAGTGAGAGGCGCTGCTAAAAGAAACATTTACAGCCTTCTAAGAAGGAGCCCGCTGACAGCTTAATGACCTTTTTGTTTTCCAAACAGTGGTTTGATATTTACGACCTGAAAGGGAAAGATGCAAGGAGGCAGACAATCACAGGGCTATCAGGCCTTCTGTTTCTGACCTACTGCCATCCCGTCCTCTTCCAAGTAGCTCCGGGAAGCCATAAAAAATGATTTTATTTCAGCTTTCCCCCCCCCCCCCCAAATTTTTTTTTTTGGTGGCCATTTCTTTTTAATGTTTGCCCCAAGGAAATGCATCAAACATTAATGCTGAAAAGTTTCAAAGAAACCACACTGGAAACGAGAGCATGTGTGCATTCCAGACCCTCCCCAATGCATAGTGGAGGAGATCTCCCTTTCATTGTATCTCAGAGTCCTTATTTTATGGTTGATTGGCTAAAAAAAGTGGGTTGGGAGGAGGGTTACTGATGACTGAGGCTAACATGAAGGCTCTGATGCTGGGTTTGGTGCTACAAAGGAAGATAACCTCTTTTAAAAACTACAAACAAAATCAATAGAGTTATTTTTGGTCTCAAGCATGCAACAAAATTGCATGTGGGTTCTCACAATAGCCACCTGCCTCTTTATAGTGCCAGACAGGAGACCTTGGAAAAAGTGCTCTGACCCTCACTCCAGTCCTCTCACATTTTCAAAAGAGCTCAGCTCCCAATTAGGTACCAAATTACTTGATCAGATTTTCCTAAGTGTTCTGCTTTCAACAGGTCACAATGGGAGCTGAGTATCTGGAAATGTGGCCTTTAGCATGGAAGTGTAGGTATATGGGAGTGTATGTGTATCCGTACACCCCTACAGGGATACAGTATTACCCTCAGAGGGTCTTCCCCCAGGGAATAGGTGGGATGCTCTCTCTTATCTTCACTGAGGCACTGTGTTCCCAATACCACATGAACATGGCGAGCAATATGTGTAGGAAGCACTGCTTTGTCATAACAATAGCGTAACTACAGTGATTTATGTAAAAAATACATCTAGAGCACATCGGTATTTTGTGAAGTACCCAAAGATGTTGTTGAACAAAGCAGTGCAGCAGGTTAAGAGACGTCTTCAGATTTTTTCTCATTAAGTGTTGTGGAGATAAATATTTATTGACGTAAAATATCCAATATTAACCAGTATTAAAGGAATGCCCATGGAAGACTCAGCATTGCTCTGTGGCAGAGGAGGGCACAGAACTTGTTTCATGGAAGCTGCCATCTCCCATGGGAACAGATTAACTAGGATGAGAGAACCTTCTTTTCAGCTTAGTTTATGCCACAGACAGATGGGTCCAGGAGCTGGAAAGAGACAGTCTGTCTGATACCTATTACCTCCTCAGAGAACCAGTGTTTCTATAAAGAGCTTCCCTCCTTATCTGTGGACATACACACTACTGCCAAACCCAAGCATTCAAAAATAAGACTGGTTTAACTGTAATGAATAGGGCCCAACCAAATTCACTGCCATGAGAAATGCATCACGGACCATGAAATCTGGTCTCCTCTCATGAAATCTAGTTCTTTGTGTGCTTTTACCCTACACTATACAGATTTCACAGGGGAAACCAGCGTTTCTCAAATTGGGGGTCTTGACCCAACAGGGAGTTCAGGGGGGTCACGGTATTGCCATCCTTGCTTCTGGGTTGCCTTCAGAGCTGGGTGGCCAGAGAGCATTGGCTGTTGACCAGGTGCCCAACTCTGAAGGCAGCGCCCCTCCAACACAGATGTAAGGGTGGCAATACCATACCATGCCATCCTTACTTCTGCATTGCTGCCTTCAGAACTGGGCGGCTGGAGAGTGGAGGCTGCTGACTGAAGGCCCAGTTCTATAGGCAGCAGCAGAGAAGTAGGGGTGGCAATACCATACCAGGCCATCCTTACTTCTGAGCTGCTGCTGGCAGTAGTTCTGCCTTCAGCACTGGGCTCCCAGCCAGCAGCCACTGCTCTCCACCTGCCCAGCTCTGAAGACAACGCCGCTGCCAGCAACAGCACAGAAGTAAGGGTAGCAGTAATGCAACCCCCTCACCAATAACCTTGCAATCCCCCACCCACCACCATATACAACACCTTTTTGGGTCAGGATCCCTACAATTACAACACTGTGAAATTTCAGATCTAAATAGCTGAAATCATTAAATTTATGATTTTTTAAATCGAATGACCATGAAATTGACCAAATTGGACCATGAATTTAGTAGGGCCCTACTAATGAGTTTTTTGTTGTTTTTTTTTTTGGTTTTTTGGCAAAATACATTTTGGGTTCCCTTTATTTGTTTTCTGGCATTTGAGCCTCTAAGGGTCACATTTTCAAGCTTTTCTTCACAACGATGAGAGCTTGAAACTTACTTTTCTTAAATGAAAGCTGAGATCACCTGACTCCTGGAGCTAGGGCTTTAAGGAAAACACCACATATTGCAAGACTCATGATGAAATAATGAGAGTTGTAGACAAGACACAGACACACATACACAAAGTGGGGGATCCAAGCTGAATTTCTTCCTTCTCCCACAGCAGGAATGGGGAGCACTGTTCACTCCCTGAATGGGGGAGCACCTCACCACACTCCAGCAACCTCATGAGGCTGATGTCAGAAAGAGAGTTCAGTCTCCAGATGGAGCAGCATCCCGCTTGCAGAGAAAGTATATAAAAAAGTGAGAGACTTGGAGGTGAGGGGAATTTCTGGGAGTTCAGAGCGGGGTATGGAGAATACCACTGAGAGGGGAAATAATAAATATAAACACTGGAATGTTATACTATTTACACATTCTATTAGAGTAGAAGAAAATAACTCTTTGGTTTCTTCCCAGAGCTCAGATTTTACCACAATTGTGAAAGAACTGTGAGCTGGAAAAGTGTTCCAGTTATCAGCATGCAAATGAGCAGAGCAAACTTCTTCCTTTGCTGCTGAATTCCCTAGCAGAGCAGAGAGAGAGGACACCTGGATTTTAAACAGAGTAGTAGAAATACCAGGTCAGATGCCCAAACGTGATAGGTATTTTTGCCCAGCTAAAGACTCATCCATCTGGTACAGCAATTTGTCCTATAGCTGGTGAAACCCAGACTCTAAGGTCTGGAGCAGGAAACATACAGAACGCTGACAGTCTACAAGACTAAACAGCCATGTGGCAATGCCAGGGAGCTGCATTACAACATACCCGCAAAAATAACAGGAGTACTTGTGGCACCTTAGAGACTAACAAATTTATTAGAGCATAAGCTTTCGTGGGCTACAACCCACTTCTTCGGATGCATATAGAGTGAAACATATATTGAGGAGATATATATACACACATACAGAGAGCATGAACAGGTGGGAGTTGTCTTACCAAGTCTGAGAGGCCAATTAAGTAAGAGAGGAGGAAAAAAAAAAAACAAAAACTTTTGAAGTGATAATCAAGATAGCCCAGTACAGACAGTTTGATAAGAAGCAAGTGTGAGAATACTTACAAGGGGAGATAGATTCAATGTTTGTAATGGCTCAGCCATTCCCAATCCCTATTTAGCCCTGAGTTGATTGTGTCTAGTTTGCATATCAATTCCAGCTCAGCAGTCTCTCGTTGGAGTCTGTTTTTGAAGTTTTTCTGTTTTAAGATTGACAGACCTGCGGGTGGCTAAGAATGGCCAGACAGGTTAAAGTGTTCTCCCACTGGTTTTTGAGTATTATGGTTCCTGATGTCAGATTTGTGTCCATTAATTCTTTTGCGTAGAGACTGTCCGGTTTGGCCAATGTACATGGCAGAGGGGCATTGCTGGCACATGATGGCATATATCACATTGGTAGATGTGCAGGTGAACGAGCCCCTGATGGTATAGCTGATGTGATTAGGCCCTATGATGGTGTCACTTGAATAGATATGTGGACAGAGTTGGCATCGGGCTTTGTTACAAGGATAGGTTCCTGGGTCAGTGTTTTTGTTCAGTGATGTGTGGTTGCTGGTGAGTATTTGCTTTAGGTTGGGGGGTTGTCTGTAAGCGAGGACAGGTCTGTCTCCCAAGATCTGTGAGAGTAAAGGATCATCTTTCAGGATAGGTTGTAGATCTCTGATGATGCGCTGGAGAGGTTTTAGTTGGGGGCTGAAGGTGACAGCTAGTGGTGTTCTGTTATTTTCTTTGTTGGCCCTGTCTTGTAGGAGGTGACTTCTGGGTACTCGTCTGGCTCTGTCAATCTGTTTTTTCACTTCAGCAGGTGGGTATTGTAGTTTTAAGAATGCTTGATAGAGATCTTGTAGGTGCTTGTCTCTATCTGAGGGATTGGAGCAAATGCGGTTATATCTTAGAGCTTGGCTGTAGACAATGGATCGTGTGGTGTGTCCTGGATGGAAGCTGGAGGCATGTAGGTAAGTGTAGCGGTCAGTAGGTTTCCGGTACAGGGTGGTATTTATGTGACCATCGCTTATTAGCACAGTAGTGTCCAGGAAATGGACCGCTTGTGTGGATTGATCTAGGCTGAGGTTGATGGTGGGATGGAAATTATTGAAATCATGGTGGAATTCCTCAAGGGCTTCTTTTCCATGGGTCCAGATGATGAAGATGTCATCAATGTAGCGCAAGTAGAGTAGGGGCGTTAGGGGACGAGAGCTAAGGAAGCGTTGTTCTAAGTCAGCCATAAAAATGTTGGCATACTGTGGGGCCATGCGGGTACCCTATCCTGAAAGATGATCCTTTACTCTCACAGATCTTGGGAGACAGACCTGTCCTCGCTTACAGACAACCCCCCAACCTAAAGCAAATACTCACCAGCAACCACACATCACTGAACAAAAACACTGACCCAGGAACCTATCCTTGTAACAAAGCCCGATGCCAACTCTGTCCACATATCTATTCAAGTGACACCATCATAGGGCCTAATCACATCAGCTATACCATCAGGGGCTCGTTCACCTGCACATCTACCAATGTGATATATGCCATCATGTGCCAGCAATGCCCCTCTGCCATGTACATTGGCCAAACCGGACAGTCTCTACGCAAAAGAATTAATGGACACAAATCTGACATCAGGAACCATAATACTCAAAAACCAGTGGGAGAACACTTTAACCTGTCTGGCCATTCTTTGACAGACCTGCGGGTGGCTATCTTAAAACAGAAAAACTTCAAAAACAGACTCCAACGAGAGACTGCTGAGCTGGAATTGATATGCAAACTAGACACAATCAACTCAGGGCTAAATAGGGATTGGGAATGGCTGAGCCATTACAAACATTGAATCTATCTCCCCTTGTAAGTATTCTCACACTTGCTTCTTATCAAACTGTCTGTACTGGGCTATCTTGATTATCACTTCAAAAGTTTTTTTTTTTTTTTTTTTTTTTTTCCTCCTCTCTTACTTAATTGGCCTCTCAGACTTGGTAAGACAACTCCCACCTGTTCATGCTCTCTGTATGTGTGTATATATATCTCCTCAATATATGTTTCACTCTATATGCATCCGAAGAAGTGGGTTGTAGCCCACGAAAGCTTATGCTCTAATAAATTTGTTAGTCTCTAAGGTGCCACAAGTACTCCTGTTATTTTTGCGGATACAGACTAACACGGCTGCTACTCTGAAACCATACAACATACCCATAACTCAGGCCAATGTGTGAGGGTCTTGTGGCTTCATATGGTTAGCATGCAATGGCATTGCATGCTGACCCTAAGATGCAATCTTGTACCACTGCACTTCAGTGTCACCAGGCCCAGAATGAAAACAGGGCACTTTAAACTATGCTGCAAGGTAGGTGACAGAAATTTATGATCAGGGTAAAGAGGATAGGAAGCAGGCAAAACAAAACAAAGAAACCCTAAGAAACACAGCACTAGGCTGTTTGCTGTTTTCTTCTGGAGAGGGATGAGAGAAACACTAAAGCTCAAAAAGGCTTGCATCTCCCTGGTTTGGTTTCAAGAAAACATAATTTTGCAAGATGCCAACCCTCAGACTGTAGGTTTCACTGCATCTCCTCTGTTCTTTCTGGATCCAAGTGGAGATGATTAACTAATGCAATGACCACAGACAGACTCTCTCTTCTCTGCCTCCCACTGCTATGTACGGGCCATCCCATTCCTCCCTTTTTCTTTCCCAAGTTGCATGCCAGGAGGAATACACTTACCCTCCAGCCCTGGGTTTGCCTGCTCTCAACCTGGCAGGTAGGGATCAAACCCCTTTGCCAAATGCGGAGAATTCTAACAGCTGCCTTTCATTAAGGCTTTGGTTTCCTCACTTCCATCTGTGGAAGGAGTTGCTCAGCATGGAGAGCTGGACAGCATAGTTTTCCTTCACTTTGATTTCATCTCATTATTTATTTGGCTCCGTGGTGATAGCTTTCAGCCTTTTCACTCCCAAAGTCACATTTGGCCACCTGGTATCTCATGGCCATCCCTGTCCTTTCGCTAGCAGGAAATAGCTCCAGTCAAGCTCTTCCTCCTGGATTCATTTTATTTTTTGGTTTTCTTCCCATTGCCTCTAACAAAGCCTGTCAGCAAAAATACCCTTTTTACCAGGGCTAACAATTTCCTCAGCACAATGGTGGCATTAAGCAATAGCCCAGTGGGGTTTTGTTTTGCTGGAGCGAACAGAGCAGACAGGCTGGGGGAAGAGACTGCTGCTGTGGTCTGAAGAATGCCTTCCCTTCTCTCTATCTGTTGCCTGGGGCTCTCATACCAGGGTGTCTGCAGATAATCAGGGAGCAGATTTGAAACCCAGGCGCCAGACAGGATCCTTATCTCCTTGTAAAGAGGAATGTTGGATCAGGGAAACTAGTACAACATTTTCAGAGAGGGGGAAAAACACACACACACACACACACACACACACACATACAAAGGAGGGGGGAGGAAGAGAGCTGCCTTTCAGTAGAAGAAGCAGGCAAGAGGCTCCAGGCTTTTATACATGGGAAAGTTTACTGGCATAACTATAGCTCTGTAATTATACCAGCATAACACCCCTCCCCTGCACCCCGTTTCCAATTTAACTGTGTACTGCTTCTAAAGCTGCATAAGCTAGAAGAAGGCACTCTTGATTCTGGAATAAGAGTGTCCACAGAAGGAGTTTTACCAGTATAACAACTATAGAAGTATAATTATACTGGTATAATTATTCTGCTACATTTTCCTATGTAGTCAAGCCCTCAGTCGCTGGAGCTGGCCAGGGCACAAGAGGAAGGAAACGTGGGGATACCAGCCCACGTGCCTAGTGTACCAGCATGACGGAAAAGTTTAATTCTTCGGGAAAAGCAGGGGCAACATCTGGCACGTTTTTTTTGTTGGTAGCATTTAGCTAGAGAGCGTGGGGTGACAGTCGAGGGAGCACAGATTTCCAGCTCAGACTAGCATTTTCCTCAGCTCCTCCCAAAAAAAGTGTGCTCTGAGGAAGGTGTGGGGGAGTGGTACTTAGACTTAGCAGCATGCTATGTTCCTTGCTTGCTTTATAAAGGATTGGTTTAACACCCAGGGAATAAAAAGAGTTCAAAGAGGTTAGGGTTATTGGAGTCATCATGGCAGCAGCCACCACTGAACAGAGGTTAACTCCTTCACCACTGGACGGAGGGTGTATTGACCCCGTAAAGTTTTTAGTAGAACAGCCATTAGCATATCCTGGATGCATCTGGCAGCACTGTGGGGCTTGTGCTGCACTTGGATCCCAAGCCGGACAATCTGTGTTGCTCCGGTGGCTCAAAGGGGCCATAATATCTGACCGCCAGGTTTACCCCTTGGGTAGGGAAAATGTAGGGGTCCAAGCCTGGGGAGACAGGGCATAGGCAAGTGCCACTGTGCTCCAGCTGCTCCTGACTGACAGAACATCCCTAGGAGCTATTGACATCTGGCACAAGCTCGAGCTGCCTCAAAGCTGATCTAATGTATGCTAGGGACTGGACGGACGTAAAGCCTGCCCGTACAACACAGTGCATACAGTGCAGAGGTGAAATAAAGCCTGCACCCCTTTGTTCCTTTAATGAGCATAGTTCAGCCAGGGGTCTTGAATATTAAGAGAATCCATCCCTGACTACACAAATGCCTGTGTGTGCACACACAGGTTCTCTCTAGGATAGTAACTCTCCTCCTGAAATCCTGTGTGACACCATTTATCCCTCTTTCTCCCCACACACCCTAAAAGTGGAGAGAGTCCAAAAGTGTTCCAGTTGGGGGCTGGCTGCCTCTCAGCCACCTCTGAGCCTCAGCTGAGGTCAGCCTGTAACACACTAAATAAATAGAATGAATATTATTTTGAAACAGCATCACTTATATAGACTCCTACAAAATGTTGGTAAGGGCCCAATAGTGATTTAAAGAGAGAAAGCAATTGAGTGGGTTGGGTGAGGAAGTTTCCAGCACATAGGACAGACCCCCAACAGTGGCAGGAGTCAGAGAATAGACTCAGAAGTGGAGCGAGCTGGGAGGGGAGTAGGTGGATATGAGGTCAGACGTAGAGCTGAACAAGTTCACGGAGATTTTTACAAGCCAGTGCAAGTCCAATGAGTGTGGAGCAGGAGGCAGAGTGCTTTGGACGCACACACAAGACACAGAGACTCAAAACCAGCAAGAGGAACTCCCAAATGTCTGACTGATGATGTAGTTAAAGACTCTGTGGGGAGTGAAGATACTAACAATTTCTTGGAGCCTGGCCTCATCTTAACCTCCATTCTGTCCAATCCTTCTGGTGCAAATACTCTCAGCCACATTTTAACAAACTTGAAAACTCTAAGCGATTACTCTTGTAATTAGAAACCTAGACCATTACCCGTTTGCCAGAACTCATCAATCCAGCACAGACAGTAAATTCATGCCAGTGATGAATTCATTTCCAGCACTGTGCGTGGCCGTTTAGATACGCTGCTCCCATTAACAGTATCTGCCGCTGTGTCCCAATCTGTGGTAACAACCGGCTGCATAATCTTTGCAAGGGATTGTATAGAAATGCTGGATGGTTTCATGTGCATCTATCTACAAAGGGCTCTGTTTATGCTAGCAGGCCTCAAGGAATTTGCATCCAATTAACAGGGGCATTTAAAAAAATAATAGGGGGCTGATGAAGTTTGGAAGCAATAGGCATCAACCATATGCCTCAAATATGCACAGTACAGTTGGTGCCTAGGTAATGCATCTGCAGGTAGGAGCTCGTCTAATTAACCAACAGAAGAAAGAGTCTAATTTAAAACAAAGCTCTTATTTTATTTATGTGCTGACAGTAGCAGTGAAGTTCCCTCCAGCATGATGCGAAAGCAAACTCCAATCGATGTTCTCAAAACAAACTGTCATGGGCTTCCTTTAATTTTATACTTCAACAAGGGTTCCCTAGTTGACCTTCAAAGAAAGTAAGTTAACAGCAGACCTGCAGCTTCCCACTTGCATTACAAAGAGGGGCAAAGGCAGATTCTGCTTCTCTGCTTTTGCAGCTCAGCCCACTTGAAAGGTCACCCCAATGCCACAAAGATTTGATCACTTTATTCAAAACAAAACAAAACCCCCACAGCAAGTAAACTACTTGTAACCTTCTCCCTCACTGGGGAGGGAGGGGAAAATGCCTTTTATAAACTGTCCTTAAGAAAATCCCCCCGCTGTCATTATTGGGGCTGATTAAAAAAGCTCTGCTCTGTCCAGCCCTTTTACCTACCAGACCAGTCACCTGCAAGAAGGGAAGGGGCTGGTTCTCACTAGAGGCCCCAGTAGTGGCAGACGTTGGGGCTGGCACGGCAGCTTTCAACCATCAGGTATCTTGGAGTATCTCGCCCAAACACAAATTGGTTTTTGATAGTTTCCATTTCTTCCCATTCTTTTTGTTAAGGGGCATCTAAAAGCAAATAAAAACCAAGAGCCTGGGGGAGATAACAGGGACACAGTGGTTTTATTTTTGTACCTTTATTTATTAAAGTGCTTTGGATACAGATTGACTTTCTTTGCTCTGTATTTATTATTGTTTCACCCATCTTGAAATGGCAGCTACAGGCACTTTAATTAAGGAAATTAAGTTTGTTTTGTTTCACTGTAGCTGCCTTGGCATCCAAT
The DNA here is from genome assembly GCF_028017835.1 of Emys orbicularis. Taxonomy (NCBI): domain Eukaryota; kingdom Metazoa; phylum Chordata; order Testudines; family Emydidae; genus Emys; species Emys orbicularis. The sequence continues at coordinate 43,178,581 of NC_088689.1, read as the reverse complement.
GCTATTTTGTATCTTCTCGTAGGAATACTCAGTAAATCACAACAGATATCCCCTACACCTCCTATAGCGACAGGGCACTCGGTCAGGTGGCAGTCCGATATATGCCATGACTCCCATGAGATACACTTTTAGTTCTCCTGGGGCATTGTTTCTTATTGTCACAGGCAATGATTGTGTTCAGACCTTTTATTAAACAGACGGCTAGATATCTTAGGAAATATTATTTTTATTATCTTCTCCCAAATTTGGTCTGCCTTGCCCACTTAAGCCCCAATCCAAAGCCCACTCAAGTCTATGGTAAGACTCCCTTTAACAGTAGTGGGCTTTGGCCAGCCCCTTACATTGTAAGCTCTTTGTGGCTCTCTCATAATTTGTGTTGTGTTTGTGTGGTACCTAACATAAAGGGGTCCCTACCTGGGTTGGGGTCTTTAGATGCTACCTTAATATTACTAATAGCTTACATTTTCTTTGGTGCCTTCATCTCAAAAGAATCCCCAAGAGCTGGGTGCCATGGGCAGTGTACACAAAAACCACTTCAGCCACCTCCGGGGTGGAGCGTGGAAGCAGTTTAATAGTGCAACACACTCCAACAATTTTAGGCAAGAATGGAAGCATAACTTCTCCAGATGAAACTGCTGTGGTGGTGGTGGTGGGAGGCAGGTGACATAGCTAGAATTTTGACAGACTATCAGAGCTAGCCACCCCTTGCCTTGTGAAAAGTGACTTGGGATCTTTAAAATGGCCACTATCGATCAGAACTTCAGTTTTACATCTCTGAAAGGGGGACACCTCCAGCAGTACTGAGTGCTCCCTTGCACCAAACCGGGGCAGTAGTTCAACATTAACATGCAAGAATCCCACCTGCTGATTCATCACCTCCAATTCCTGCAGCTTATAGATGTTCCCTTCAAAGCCTCCTAGCAAAGAACTCATCGGCTGCTACCACGCCCAGCTTGAGAGATCTGATTGGATCACACCAAGATCCTTCTGTCTAACTGCAACCACAGCACAGACGGTCATATAATGTGTAATTCCATGCTTACCTTGGGAGATTGTAGGTGCACTGCAGCCAGGACTTGAGTGTGTACAAGTTAGAAACTGCTAGTGATATCCCGGAATTAAGAAGGGCTATTTTCCCACTCCCTCTAAGAAGCAGAAATACAGCAATGAAGCAAATGGCTGTGCAGCCAGGATTTTCTCTCTCTCTACATCAGTACAAGGAAATCTAATAACTGGAAGTACAGTTCAAGAGGAGAAGGGAGGCACGCCAGCCCTACCGTTCCATCACCACAATGTACTGCCACATGAAAAGCCCCAGTTTGGAGGAACTTCAGAACCCTCCTTATCTGAGCCAGAGGCTCAACGTGTGTCAGGGACCATGCTACAGTGGAGAGAATGGGAAGCCTAGGGAGGCATGGCATAGCTGGGATCAGGAGAGCTGGAACACGTTTGCACAGGGGAATTCTCCCTCCTCTCTTGCTGTACTCTCTCTTTTGTAATGATATGGCTTCCTTTGAGGTACTGCTATTAGAGCTCTCCATGCAAAGCCGTAAGGGGACAGAGTTCCCAGCTCGACAGCAGCACAAGGCCATTCAAATTTGAGGTTTTATAGCCCTAGTCTTGATGTGTGTGTGGGGGGGGGAGGGGAAATCAAGCTGTTGGAAATCACCGCTTCCTGTCCACAAACCTACATGGCCCTTACTACAGGTTAACGCCCAGTGCTCCTGCTCAAGAAACTCCCTGCACCCTTTCTAGGCCAAGATATTTCAGCTCTGCCAGCTCCAAAACTAAACAATGGAAGAAACATCTACAAAAGTTCTGCCCATTCATTACACTGGTTTCCCAACACCACAACCTTCCACTTTGCTCACAAAACACATAAAGAATTCTCCGTGACCCATTCAGGCTTCACCAGCTGCCAGCAAAACCCTTTCCACCTGGCCCAACTTACTTACTCCTGGTCTCCACTTTCCCAGCTGGAGTTTAATGCACATGTATGTAAACCCACAATGTCTTCCAGCACTGCCCTTTTCAATTATCTTCACTAACAGGCGCAGTGACGCCTCCTTCCATGAAGGCAAAACTTCCATCGTTACGCTGTGGGTGTTTAATTGTCACAGGCTAATGCTGATACACGTTTAGAGGCGTCTACTGTAATAACAGCACGCAAGCACACACACATATATCCTCGCTCCCCTCTGCCAAAAAAAGACTATTCAATCAATTTATGAACATTTAAAACAGAGTAAAACACCATAAACCTTTAAGTAAAGTGTCATCTAGAATGTATATTTACATTCGTAAGGCTCCCTATCTGAGGAACAAGAGTATAGTATGTTCAGATAGTTGTAGAGAGAAAAACCTACTAAACTAACCCCACCAAGGGCTGGATATAGACTCTGTGGCAGAGGACCTATCAGATACTATATTGACAACACACTTCAGCTGAGCCAAAATGTTCAGTGTGTATATAAGATGCATTAGTAAGTTCTACTGATTGAATTTATTGAATTTAAAAAACAAATCTGAGAAATGTCAACTGAGGGGGCCTGGAGACTAGAGACCCCTCCAGGCTAGTAGTTGGGCTTAACGGTGGGGCAGCTTTCACCGTTACTATCCATGCAGTGCCAATTTTTAGTGGTAAGAGAGGATTCAAGGCTCCAAGGCTGTCAACCTCCCATCTTCCACCAATGCGAAGTTCATACAGTTGTAAAAAAAAAAAAAAAAAAGGTAATAGGTTGCTTTCCTGTTGTTCAGAGAGTGGAGGAGGGGAAGATGGCAGACTTGTGCTCCCATTTCACTAATTTCTTCACCTCTGGCTGTCTGGCCTTCTCCCCACATCTGGACCTCAGTAGGCAGCTGTCTGACCTCACTGGCCTCTCTTCCCCTTTGGCACAGCCAGCCAGTGAGGCTACCTCATCCGCACCACAGCCATGGTACAGTAAGGCTCTTCTAAGGCCGTGTCTACACAGGGAAGATTTTTTGGCATAACTTAATGTGTGAATTTAAGCAGATATAATGATATGAACACATATGCACACACCGCCCACCCCATGCGGATACACTTATTCTGGTGTAAAAAATGTCTTTTTCAGGTTAGTTTATGTCGCTTGGGAAGGAGTTTAAGTTAAGCCACAAAAACCCATTCTTATACAGGAAAATGTCTACACACGGTGAGGGTAATGCCTGTATACAGTATCTGTATAATTGGAAAAAATTTCCCATGAGGACAAGGCCTAAAAGATGTCTGGCTTGCTCACACCCTTACTGCAGTGACACTCTGATCCTGGCTTTTTATGCTGCTGTTCCACTGGGCTGTTATGTCTCCCAAAAAACAGTCAGCCAGCTATGTCATTAATTTAACTACGAGGACTTTGGTTTATTTTCTTGCTCTGATTCAGTCAGTTAACCCAGTGAGAGGGCCCTTGCTTGCAAGCTACATCCCTCCTTGCTGCATTCTTGGGTCTGGTTTCCAACCAACTCTCGCTGCAATTACTTCCAAATGACGAGACTCTTGTTTTGAGCTCTGCATCCAGAATGTTCCAGGTCTTAAAGGTGCAGTAACCACAGTTCTTAGCGCTTCGCATACCACTCTCCTCCCTTGTCATTTTTAAATGATAGGTTTAGGCTTTTGGGAGGCTTACGATTCTGTTTTGGTTGGACGGGCATGTCAGGAAGAGCAGTTGTCACTTGCTTCTCCAGTTCAGATTCATTTTCTACAGTAACATTTGCATCTTTAGATTCATTTTCTGCATTTATATTGACATTGATACCACCATCAGGCCAATGAAAAGGAGAACAATTTTCTTTCATAGTAATTACATGGTAAGCATCCATTTAAATTCCTCTTCTATTTTCTAAGCCTTCAGTAACAATACACTTCTTCATTATGGCTCCATTTACCTCAACCAGGCATGTCACTGATCTCAATACCTTTCTTACAACACCTTTCTAACCTCTTCCCCCCACACTTTTCTCCTCCCTTGTAATTAAAAACTAATACCCTTTGTTCTAGATAAAAATCTCTGAGGCTTATGTTGTGGGTTCCTTGCTCTCTGCCGTTTTTCATCTAGTTTTTTTGCTATGTCTGGTCCAAGCAAATTGAATCTGGTTCGTAACTGATGTTTAAGAAATAACTCTGCTGGAGTTTTCTGTGTAGTGGTCTGTAGTGCTGACCTATACAATAAAACACAGTCTACAGTACAGCTTTGGAGGGTTCTACCCTTGTTTTTCTCTAATGACTCTAAGTGTCTACACAAAGCATTCTGTTAACCCATCCGATGCTGAATAAGAAGTAGATGATCTAGTGCAGGGGTCGGCAATGTTTGGCACGCGGCTCGCCAGGGTAAGCACCCTGGCGGGCCAGGCCAGTTTATTTACCTGCTGACGTGGCAGGTTCGGCTGATCGCGGCCCCCACTGGCCGCGGTTCGCCGTCCCGGGCCAATGGGGGCAGTGGGAAGCCGCGGCCAGCACATCCCTCGCCCGCGCCGCTTCTCGCCGCCCCCATTGGCCCGGGATGGCGAACCGCGGCGAGTGGGGGCTGCGATCGGCCGAACCTGCCGCGTCAGCAGGTAAATAAACTGGCCCGGCCCGCCAGGGTGCTTACCCTGGCGAGCCGCGTGCCAAACGTTGCTGACCCCGATCTAGTGTGTTTTACTACATTCTTCTTGAGGAAAATCTGAAATCCTTCTGAAACCATCTGAACTGTTATTCCAAACTATTTCTTCAGACAAATCATGTACAGCAGACATAGTTGATAGTGCTTCCATAGTCTTGGTAGCAGAAGTGTGTGTGATATGAAAACTGCCATACTGGATCAGAGTAGTGGTCCATCTAGCCCTTGTCCTGTTTCCAATGGTGGCCAGAAGCAGATGCTCTAGAGGAGAGGCAAGAAACTCAGCAGTAGACAGTTATGAAATAACCTGCTCCCAAGAAAAGTTTCCTCCAATCCCCAACAGAGGTTGATATATGTACCACTTCTGGTCACCTTGTTGTAACTACCATTAAATACATTTGCTAATTCTTTTCTACCAAAATCAGTATGTATTCTACCAAAATCAGCACGTATTCTTTGCCAAGGCTTAGTGGCCCATTTACACAGATTACATGGAATGGTTTCTGACACATTTCAGTGATGACTAGAGAGTTCACATTGCTTAATTTCTCCTTCAATATCTTAATCTAAGTTTCACCACCAAAAATAACTTCTAGCCAACCTTTTTCTTTCCAGTATGCCTTGGGAATAGTCATATAATTCAAACAGCATCTTGTCGTTAAAGCTTTCGGGTATCATCACTCTTGTACCCTATTGTAAACAATTGTTCTCTGAACACTCAATTTTTCCTAGAAGAGCAAAGATAAAATTTCTCATTCATTATATGATTTCACCAGCCACAAAGAGTATATTGCACTCTTTAAACAGGAAATTCCTTAGTTTCTATTATTTACTCTTTTGCAGTAATGGGAAGATCCTCTAAGAAAGAGATACTGCTATACAATGATTCTATTTCTAGCTGGGTCTCATCTTTTAGAGACAATTGAGTTAATTAATCATTGTTTTTAAGTTGCACTGAACACTTATACTCTACACTGTACTGATCTGCCACTGAAATTAAAGCCCTCCTCTGAATCCTGGCTACTCCCAGAGACAGCATACTTGCTTTGGGCCTACTGTCTTTTCCAAAAGCTTATGATCAATTAACAGGGTAAATTTCTTTCTAAATAAATGTTCATTAAATGCAATTACTTCAAAAATAACATCTAGTGCCCCTCTTCATTTGAGTGAATTCTTTCCAGCTTTCATTCATGCAAATGTTATGGGTTTCTTGTTCCATTTTTGCATGTGTTGGAAATTATGGTTCCTATTCCACTGGAAAAGTACTGCATGCTAACAGGCAGGGAAGCTCTGGACTAAAGATTACCAAACACATCACAAGTACTCTGTTTTGCTGTTGCTTCCTCAAAAGTCTTATTTTACTTGTTGGTCCAAACCCATTATGCATTTTTCTAGAAAAATTAAGACTTTGAGTTTACTAATGCATACAATTTCAGTATAAACCCTCCAGAATAGTTTAACATAGCCAAAAATGACCTCAACTCTGAAACATTATGAACTACAGTCACATTCTCAGAAGCTTCTGTTTTTTTGTTTTTCTTGTAAGGGATATAGCCCCTCTATAGCATCTATGCTATACCCTAAATAATCAACTTGCTTCTGGAAGAAAGCACACTTTATTTCCTTACTTCTAAATGCATATTTTTGTGGCTTTTTTAGAATCTCTTCAAGGTTTCTCAAGTGTTCTTAATGTCATATCAATAAACAACATGGTTCAAAGATTGAGGAACTTGATCCATTATTCTTTGAAATATGGCTAGGCCCTAGCTACACTGCCTGAGAGACTTTCGCATCTGACTAACCCTTTTGTGTGGGTTCACTATAAGATTTTTTAAGGCTCTTGCTCTATTGCCACCTGTCAATATGCTTGAGATAGGTTAAGTTTTATGAATTTGATCTCTTCTGCCAGTTTATCATCACTAATTGTTTTGTATGGTCAGGGCTGCCCAGAGGATTCAGGGGGCCTGGGGCAAAGCGGGGGAGTGGACATAAAAAAAGGCGCCACCAGGCGGCGCTCCGAGTCTGCGGCGGGTCCTTCACTCGCTCCGCGTCTTTGGCAGCACTGAAGGACCCGCCACCGAAGTGCCGCCAAAGACCTGGAGCCACTGAAGGGCCCGCCGCCGAAGTGCCACCGAAGACCCGGACCGCCGCCGGGTGAGTAGCTAGGGAAGGGATTTTCAGCCAGGGCCCGTGGGGCCCCTGCGGGGCCCGGGACAAATTGCCCCACTTGCCCCCCGGGCAGCCCTGTGTATGGTAGCACCTAGGGACCAACCAAGATCAAGGACCCACTGCTATAGACACTGTACAGACAGAATAGTAGACAATCCTGCCCTGAAGAGTTTACCATCTAAACCAAATAAATCATGTGGTTTTGGAACTGGATACTGATCTGCCCTGATCCGGGGATTTAGAATGCCTTTCTAGTACCCACACCTACTTGCTCTTCCATCAGTAGTAGAAACACACAATCAGTGTAACCCATTCACTGAATTATAGGTGAAATTTTTCCATGGTTCTCCCATTCTAATTGCCTTTTTACATGTCCTCACAAACCATAAGGTATGGGATGAGCCTTCTGTAGTTTTGGAATGGCAGTGTAATGTGCAGTTTCTTTGTTATATCTTTTACTAACCCCATGTCTATATAAAAAACAGATTCACATTTTTCTCTTAATTTCTTTACCAGGTCTAAAAGATGTGTATTGGGCTCCAATTCAGATTCATCTTGTGAAGTCAATTTCTGCTAATTAGTGAAGGACCATTTGCCTCCGTAACTATTAATGGTATCAAACAAAAAACAAGTATCATTGTATTTTACAGTGACCTGGAAGACATTCTACAGTGTTCATCCCACCTTGACTATAGTTTTTCAATATAGCTTCAGTTCTTAGTTTAATATTAGCAAATTTTGGCTTGTGCATTTCTTTTAGAAATTACAGCTATTCCAGCACCTGTATCAATATCCATCCTCCTATTTACATTATTTATATTTACATTAACCCAATATGGAACATTAGCATCCCATTGATCCTGTACCACAAACAATTCTCACAAGTGGTATAAATCACAACTCATCTCAATATGCACAGGCGCAGTTTTTGTCTTCAAATTCCCATAGCTGGTGTGATATATTCACAGATGCAAAAATACACAGGAATTAGTTTAATTCCTGTCCCTGTATAAATTGGATGTCCTCTTATCATAGAACCTGCACTTTAGCTTATTGAAAAATCATTGCTCTGAATGATGATACCCAAACAATAGAAAAATAGATCCCTCCAGCTTGCTGATGTCTTCCTGGGGGTAGTAACTCTGGTCACTTTCCTTGCCCATGGGCTTCCTTCCTTTATGTCAGTGGTTCTCAAACAGGGGTACACATACCCCCGGGGGTACACAGAGGTCTTCCCGGGGGTACATCAACTCATTTAGATATTTGCCTAGTTTTACAACAGGCCACATAAAACACACTAGCGAAGTCAGTACAAACTAAAATTTCATACAGACAATGACTTGTTTATATTGCTTTATATGCTATACACTGAAATGTAAGTATAATATTAATATTCCAATTGATATATTTTATAATTATATGGTGAAAATGAGAAAGTAAGCAATTTTTCAGTAATAGTGTGCTGTGACACTTTTGTATTTTTATGTCAAATTTTGTAAGCAAGTAGCTTTAAGTAAGGTGAAACTTGGAAGTATGCAAGACAAATCAAACTCCTAAAAGGGTACAGTAGTCTGGAAAGGTTGAGAGGCACTGCTTTCTTTATGTGATGTATAAGGGCTCTCTTGAACTGCAATACATTTCTCTGAGGGACTTAACCACCAAGACAATATCCACCACGGCTTCTAGGTTCAGTTTCTTTCTGTGAACAATACTCAACAGCCTCTCTCTTAGTTCTGGACTCTGATCCCAGATACAGAACCACTCCTGAGGGCTTCTAGTAGAATTAGATGGTAACCAAGATGATAGGTGTGAACAGCCTTTTAGGACTAGCCAGGAAAATCAGATATTTTCCCTATCCCTTTGGTTTTTTAAATGAAAGATCTCTCGCAGTTAGGAAATTTGCTTGGAGAACTTACTGTGGGTTTTTTTTTTGGGGGGGGGGTTTGGGGGGGAGGGTTTAAGCACTTTAGTCAAGTTTTCAACATTCACAACACTCACTTGGGGAAACCTATACATATTTCAGGGCTGCAAATACCTCTTTTTCAACCAGAGTTGGGATAATGGATGTTTTTATGTGACTATCTCCTCCTATGTTATTGGCATAAAAACCCTACGACAGCTTTTGTGGGGAAAAACAAACTTGCTTTTTCATAAAAGTAGAGACCATCTATTTCCCCCCGACATGTAGTCACTTTTACCATTATTTTACTTTCTTTTTCTTCTTCTTCAGTGCTGCATCTCAGATCAGCTTGCTGTTTCCAAAAAGGACTCCGTCTTTACCATCTATTTTTCTTATTTCAGAGTAGCAGCCATGTTAGTCTGTATCCGCAAAAAGAACAGGAGTACTTGTGGCACCTTAGAAACTAACTTTATTTATTTATTTTCTTATGTCGCTCAAAAACCAACCCACCCACCAATGCCCTTAAATTAACTACAAGGATTTTAACTGGATCAGAACAAGAAAATAAATAAATAAAATAAAGGAACAGCAAAATACTCAAGAAAGGAGCGGCAGTATCCTTGTTCATAAGCTACTTCCAGCCCCACTACTAGAGTTTAGTCCCCAAACAATTCCAGCTGGAACTGCTTTTTACTGACTATTCTCTTTGAGTTCTGCCAGCTCAGGAAGTACCAGCGCTTAAAGGGGCAGTGCCCACACACACGGTTAGCACAGGTCTTAGAGCTCCACCCAATGTAGGGTCTGAACACATTCTGGAGCTGAGGGACACCACTGCACAGTGCATCATCCCAATCAAGGTCATCCAATTTAATTAATATAGAAAACTCTCTCTCCTTTAAGAAAAAAGCATTTTCCAGCTTAGTCCTCAGGTACCTCTTTGGAAGTGGGCTCTCACTTAGAAATGGGTTTTCAGTTCCCCACTCAGCTGTGGCACCAGTCACCAGGACTCTTTAAAAGAGATTCTGCAGCCATGCAAAGAATCCTGGGACACATTCCAGTCTCCGGACAAGTGACTTAGCAGTTCAATGAAAACCCATTTGAAAAAGGCAGATAAGCATCAGGAATCAGGAAAGAGAAGACAAATATAACTTTTAATAAAATCTGGCAGGAGGCCTTGGAGAAGAGGTAGCAGCCAGGTAACTCAGCATGGAGAGAGCAAGCAGTCCAAGTAGGCAGGCACTAAGGGAAGGGGAGAAACTGGATTACTTTGCTCTTCATCATTTAAAGGAGTGAGGGGGTGGGGATCGGCATTCACATCGCACTCCCCTTCAGTACCCAGCCCGGGCCAGGGAAACAAATGATCCAACCAGCGGACCAAATGCAGTGATGAATCCTAGTCACGTGCCACTGAGGCATGCTGCACATACGCTAAGAAGATTTAAAGGAGTGCAATAATGTACAGACGATGGAGATCTTAATATATAGCAAAAAGCCTGGCCAATCGAGTTTAAAAAGTAACCACTCAGGGACAATAACACTTGGATTACTTTGCAACCGGCAGGGCAACTGTCTCTCTCTTTCTTACTGAACTTCAATCAATTATCACATCACTCAGCAGATTGTACTAGAAACAGGATAGCAGCCAACATATTATACACATATTTTTTGTAAAGCCAGAAAACAGCCGTCCTTGCATTTCTGTGAAAAGGCCTCCTGCTGGCCCCCTCTAAGTGGATGACAAGGGGACCCCAAAAAGACTATGCCCCTCAACAATGCTGTGAGCTAATGTAAACTCCATTAACAGAATTAGAGTGTAATAGGGACCATCTTTCATGGTATAAAAAGTGTTAATATTACCAGCGATATAACAAGAAGATATGATATATATGAACATACATCCAAACACTGGAACACACATTCAGTTCAAACTTCCCTGACCCTTGAGCACTGTGCCCCAGAATGCCTACAGCCCCCAGACAGGGCCGGCTCTAGGCACCAGCAAAACAAGCTGGTGCTTGGGGCGGCACATTTTTAGGGGCTGCATGGCCGGCGCCAGAATGCCGCCCCTAAAAATGTGCCCCGGCCGCCCTAGCTCACCTCCGCTGCTGCTGCCGCTCGCGCGCCACTACTCGCCCTCCCTCCCAGGCTCTCAAACCTGGGAGGGAGGGGGAGCAGCGGCGCGCGAATCAGCTGTTTTGCGCGCCGCGGCCGCTCGGGATCTCCCCCTCCCTCCCAGGCTCTCAAACCTGGGAGGGAGGGGGAGATCCCGAGTGGCCGCGGCGCGCGCGCCGCTTCTCCCCCTCCCTCCCTCCCTCCCTCCTAGGCTTGAGAGCCTGGGGGGAGGAGGCAGGGCTGGGGATTTGGGGAAGGGGCGGAGTTGAGGCGGGGCCAGGGGTGGGGTAAGAAAAAAACGGGGGGGCGGCCAAAATTGTTTTTGCTTGGGGCGGCAAAAATCCTAGAGCCGGCCCTGCCCCCAGACATTCTCCATGGAAATATGAGATGAACAGCTGGAGACCTGGAGTGAAATTTTGGCCTTTGGGAATATTGCCATTGACTTCAACAGTGCCAAGATTTCATCCTTGGTTTCCATGGCTGCTTCCTAGCATCTCTTGGCCCCTCCAGTCCCTGATTAGCAAGGGATCCACACAGACCTTTGCTGCAGTCTCTTTTTGTGTGACTCCACAGAGACCTGTAAATAAATGCTGCTTTAGTAGCTACATTCAGCACACACTCCTTAAACGTTTTAGTCTTTTTTAAAAGATCTTAAAGTTTGCAGTTTCGGTTTTCAATTGGAAAAACTGAAAAACATTCACAAGAAATTTTGAAAAACAAAAAACAAACAACCCAAAATGTTTAAAAACAATACCCCTAAAATAACCACGCAAAGCAGGTGTACAAATGACGAGGTTAAAGGAGTATATATTTCAAAGACATATTAGTAGAGTACATAGAAGGAATGTACCTGTGCCTCCAGGAAGTCCACATTAAGATAGTTTATTCATGGTTCCCCACCACCACCCTTTACTCCCCCTTTTTTTAAGCCTAGGAAGTTAAATACAAGCAATTATGTGCCTGTGATATTAAGGCTACACAGTTAACATTGTAAAGAATTAGGATAATGCAGAGTTGTTTTTATTCCTGTTTTCCTTAAGGGTCCAATTTTGCAACCTTCACTCACACTCAGTACCACTTACTCACACAAGTAGTGCCATTTACATTCAGTGGGACCTTTGCATGGGAAAATGCTACTCAACATATTAAGTTGCATAATTAGGGTCCAATTCTGCAACCCATATTTCATTGGGGCTAAAGGCATAATTCAATGCACACAAAACATACAGTGTAGCTAAACTGTAGGAACCATAACTATTTCCATTTCCTCCATTTTTGTTTTAACTTTACAACTTAAGCCTTGTAGGCACATATTTTGCATCCTCTCTCTAAACACACACACACACACACACTTGCTCTAAGTGAAAATCACAGACATTTTTATATCACTCTCTAAAGGAATAAGACAGACATAGGCAGAATGAGATGGACAGGCTGGCAGTAAAACTCTTCAACTGAGTCAGCTAAGTGGTCTTTGCTATTGCATGGAAGGGTCATTAACAGTCAGGCTGGAGCTGCTGCATTCCCTTACAGCTAGTACATAAATACTAATGAAAACCCATCCAATAAGTCATGTGTATATGGAGACAGAGAGAAAGTGAGGCAATAAGTGAGTGCTGAACAGAAAATCTGCTCTGTAAGTAGAACTCCAGCATGCTTTGTTTTTCCAAGTGAATCAAAGGCCACTGAAAGTAAGTGGCTGATCCAATACCCACTGAAGTGAAGGGCAGCCTGTCCATTGACTTCAGTGGGCTTTAGACTGAGCCCTCAATCACTCCCCTTTAGGGCTGCCAACTTTCTGATAGCAGAAAACTGAACACCCTTGCCCTGCCCCTTTTTTTGAGGCCCCACCCTGCTCACTCCATCCCCCCTCCCTCCATCACTCACTCTCCCCCACCCTCGCTCACTCGCTCATTTTCACCGGGCTGGGGCAGGGGGTTGGGGTGAGGGCTCCGGCTCAGAGTGCGGGTTCTGGGGTAGGGCCGGAGATGAGGGCTTTGGGGTGCAGGAGGGGGCTCAGGGGTGGGGCTGAGGGATTTGGAGTGTGGGAAAGGGTTCTGGTCTGGGGCAGGATGTTGGGGTGTGGGTTGGGGTGAGAGCTCCGGCTCGGAGTGTGGGCTCTGGGGTACGGCTGGAGATGAGGGCTTTGGGGTGCAGGAGGGGGCTCAAGGGTGGAGCTGAGGGATTTGGAGGGTGGGAAGGGGCTCTGGGCAGGGTGTTGGGGTGGGGGCAAGGGCTCTGGCTGGGGGTGCGGGCTCTGGGGTGGGCCAGGGCTGAGGGGTTTGGGGTTCAGGCGGGTGCTCCAGGCTGGGGAGTGGGGCCAAGGGGCTCAGAGTGTGAGAGAGGACACCAGGCTCGGGCAGGGGTTTGGAGTGTGGGAGGGGGCTCAGGGCTGGGGCATGGGGGTTAGGGTGCGGGAGAGAATGCGGGAGGGGGTACAGGCTCCGGGAGGGACTTTGGGTGCAGGAGGAGGTTCCAGGCTGGGGCAGGGGATTGGGGCATAGGAGGGGGTTCGGGGTGCAGGCTCCAGGAGTATGGGTGTGGAAGGGGGCTCAGGGCTGTTGGCATGTGGGAGGGAGTTCGGGGTGCGGGTTCTGGGCAGCGCTTACCTCAGGTGGCTCCTGAAAGTGGCCAGCATGTCCCTCTGATTCCTAGGCACAGGGGCGGCCAAGGGGCTCCACGTGCTACTCCCGTCCACAGGTGCCGCCCCCGCAGCTCCCATTGGCCGCGGTTCCTGGCCAATGGGAGCTGCAGAGCCAGTGCTCGGAGTGGCACAGCAGGAGCAGGGGCAGCGTGCGGAGCCCCCGCTGGCCGCCCCTGCACCTAGGAGCCGGAGGGATATGCCAGCCGCTTCCAGGAGCTGCGCTGAGCCAGCCACTGTAGCCAACCAGACTTTTAGCGGCCTGAGCCACCAGGGTCCCTTTTCGACCAGGCGTTCCGGTTGAAAACTGTACGCCTGGCAACCCTACTCCCCTTCAAGTTAGTGGTCTGAGGAAAACTCAGCAACGTGAGCCTCAGAGTATTCCTTCTGGCTATAGAAGGGGGGTGATCCACTCTTAATGTCTGCCAGAGAAGGTGCAGGACACCACTTAAAAATCATGAGTAGCTGCCTGGAAGATTTTATCTAGGCTGAAAATGAAAACTGGGCCACCTGCCTTGGTTTTCTTGCAAACCCAGTGAACAGCAAAAGAAACGGATGATTTGCTTACTAGGCCTTCAATTTTGCTCAATCTCCCCTCTAGCTTGCACAGTTGCAATTGAAGAAGCATGCACATGGCTAAATTCAGGATTCAAAAAAATTGTGACAATCATAATTTTTTGACAGACGACCAAGTCTGAGATCAACCTTGTCCTTGGATAAATCACCTCAAAATATTTCTCCCAGCCTGCTTCACTAGGCATTTGCCACCTGGTCTAACCCAGCTCTGAGTTAAGTACTAGTCCTATGTCTGCTCTGCAATGTCCACCAGAGGAGCAAAAACGTGTGTGCAGTTGTCCAACTGGAGACACACCGCTAATGTCCGATGCCAGTATTCTTACTGGGGTCTAACACTACATTAGACACTCCCGCTCCTGATCAGAGACAGTTGAGTGAATTGCCCCAGAGGGGCAACGGGGGTAGGAGGGTGAGCTAAATGTTGTGACATCCATTCAGTAAAATCCCACGGTCTGAAACAAAGCCTTCTGTTATCATTATTAAAAACTGGTGCATGAAAGGAGGAATCTGACTGGCTAATAAAGGTTCTGACCATGCAAGTATCCAGGATAGCTACCCAGGGTTGCTATGATAGTGTAATAAGAACAATTTTATAAATGCTTCAAGAAAACACACATTCACGCACACACAAAAGAAGAGGGGAAAAGGTCTTGAGGGTCAGCACGTTACCTTAGCTTGCTAAGCTGCAATTAAAGGCATCAGTTAAGACAGACAAACAAAGCTGGTGCTTATCAAAGTTACACTGTGTGTGGCCTAATGCCGCCAGCTGGTGGCAGTCTCAGACTAGCCTGTAAACACAAGGATTTTCACCCACAACCTCTGAGAGCTGACCGCTGGCTCCATGAGTTCTAACACTATGGGCTTGTGTACCCTTGCAGCTGTGCCACTGTAGCGCTTAGTGAAGACACTCTCAATGCCGACAGGAACGCTTTTCTCATCCGTGTAGGTCCTCCACCTCCCCGAGAGGCGGTAGCTACGTCGATGGGAGAAGACACTCCCGTCGACATAGTGCTGTCTATGCTGGGAGTTCAGTCGGTGTAACTGCATCGCTCAGGGGTGTGGATTTTCTGACGACCTAGCTATACCGACATAAGTTTGTAGTGTAGACCAGTGTCAAGACCCAAATTCAGCACCAGTCATTTCCAAACTCTTACAGACTGCCATTTTCATTTTACTCAGAGACACTTCAGAGATGGGCTTTTAAGAGGGTGGAGACAATTCACACAGAATTCCTCAGCAGAAAAAGGAAACATCCAAAATGGTGGAATTTGAGGAGAGGCTCACTGGGCAGTCACTTATATGCCACACACTGACAGATGCTATATAAAAACCTAAGATAGATAAAGAACTAGGAATTTCCTTCTAGAGCCCAGAGTTCAGACCTGACTTGTGTTAAAAGGTCAGAGGAATCCGATAATGTCTAGTGCCCATTTGTTCCATCAAAATACACAACACAATTCAGCACAGCCTGCGCTCCGAAGAAAACCAAGACTGAAACTGAACTGCAAGGCTCTAGGACTGGAATGCCATGGGTGTTACAGGCCAGGACTGAGGTGCACGGACAGAGAGCGGGAAGCTCACGCATTGCTTGCTTGGGCTATGTTTGGTTCTAGGCAGTGCAAATGATTCCTTGTTTTCATAAACATTGAAACAAAAGCTGGAACACATGAACATACAAAACAGCAACACTTACTATGTTAATGCTTATCTCTGAACTTAAACTACAGTAAAAACCAACAGGCCAGGGAAGAAGTTCAATGGGGGCTGTAAACCATGTAACAGTGTGATCACCCAGAGGCATATTGGGACGAATCTGCCAGCAGAACAGCCCCACTGCTGTCCCCCGAATCTATCAGAACACTCAATCTACTGTAAGATTATGCAACTTCTGGGGGGGAACAGCAGATGGTGGGTTTGTTCTAATGGCACTAAGCCCATCACTAACACTAAATGTTCTTGACATAATGCTTGGGAGTTGGACTATTCTGACCTTTGGTTCAGAATGGGGAGGCAGGAGGAGGAGCTGTCAGGGATTTTTTGGAAAATAAAAATAAAAAAAACCCAAACAAAACAAAAAACAAGAGAAAAGACAGTTAACTCTAGCTTTGCTTAAATCCCTCCCCATCTCACTCTCATCTTCCCCGCCCCCTGCTACCACCATGAACAGTAATTCTGGCAGTACATGAAAAGCTATTTCAATTCCAGTGAAGCAGGGACCAAGAACAGACTCCTCCCAAAACATGTAAAATTCCAGGAAAGAGCTCCATAAAATAATGGCAGGCACAGGCCTTCAACCTAGAATCTATCTCACCAGCCCTCCGATAAAAGGACAAAGTTCTAACAGAAAACAGCTACAAACACACACTGTCCAGTCATCTTCTAGGTTCTAATGGGATTTCAGCAGCCCTGAAAAGCAAACATCAGGCACAGAACTGACGGGAACAACAAGGAGTCCGGTGGCACCTTAAAGACTAACAGATTTATTTGGGCATAAGCTTTTGTGGATAAAAAAACGAAGAAGTTTAACTAAATCTGTTAGTCTTTAAGATGCCACCGGACTCCCTGTTGTTTTTGTGGATACAGACTAACACGGCTACCCCTGATACAGAACTGACCCCCTGATACAGAACTGACGGGGCTCCTACCTCATGTTCTCTCATATAATTAGAGACCTTAAAGTCCTCTCTCTCTGGCTGAAGGCAGGGAAGAAGTGACAATATTGCAGCAGGGTGAGAGGCTTAAAGAGAGCCCTTAGTCTCTTCCTAACTAACCTCTCACTGCCCCAGCTAGCTAGCTATTTAGTGGCCATTTCAAGTTGTTACTTTGTACTATCTGGTTTCAAGATGTTTTCCCAAGGGGGCCCTTGAAGCAAGATAAAATGTGCAATTCCTGATGCAAGTAACCCAGACACCTCACAGCAGAAACAAGACAGCTTGTTTGCAGTGGGTTTAGGTTTAGTATTATTCAGACCAACAGTATAGGACACTGCTCCCTGGCTTAATTTTAAGATTGAAAAGAGAAGTCCTCTAGGTGAGTCCTGCTGAGAATGGGGTGAGGGGACCAAACTCAAGGGAGGAAATACTGAAGGCAGGGCCTACGCAGAATGATTATGCAGCCACATAACTGCTGCATAATTGTGCTGGGAGAGTCTAAGCGTTCATTTAAAGAGAAGTCTCTAGCCCTCATGTTTGCAGGGAAAAAAACCCTTCAAAATATGACCCAAAATGCAAAACGCTGCAGCACTGTCTGAAGGGAGTTAAAAATAAATCAGCCAAATTAGAAACTATGTTTTGTGTTGTATTCACAGTTCTTACTGTTTATTTAGGGTAAACAGAGGGTGGAAGAAATGACTGAAAGTGGCTTGTATCTGGGCTGGGTAGTGGCCTGTGTGAAATGAGTTGGTGGCCTCGGGCCAGGTCCCAGTGGACAGAATGTCCACATTACAGGAACCACCACCATAATTGGCACTAATTAGCAGCCTAATTGCCAGTCTCTGCAGAGGACGGCCTACCTCCTTGCCCCTAGAGGTTGTCCCTTCAGGTCAAAGTGGGGAAGTTTGCCCTAACATTTGCCTGTGCTGTACCCACTCTGTGGGTAAGCATAGGGCTTTACTCTGCAATTTTATGGATAAACCACTCTCTAGTTGGCTGAAGGACAGTCTGTTCTCTAAGCCAATGAAAATATAGCAAATCAATGATACAGTAAAACATGGCCTGTCAAAAATACAACAGAATTCACTGTTTTGCTAACAGTCATCCCATACAATGGGTAAGTCTCCATGGGGTATAACAAATAAAGTCCTGGGACAGAACAATACCAGAGGTTCAGTGTCTCCTGCGGAGACAATAGAAGTCTCTTGGCACCATCTCAATGTTTGTTTTTGATTACCTGTATTTCAAAGCTATTATAATATATTACACAATCAAACCATGAGAAAAATGACATCCCTTTAACAAGTCTGGGAATTTAGCTCATTTGCTGCTTGGCCAGGACAGTAAGTTAAATGAAAAGGATTGGTATCAGAATAGAAATTAACCCAGTGGCGGAAAAAGCAGGAGTAGTTTTCTACCCTCTTGGCTCCCACACCTCCAGAGTACCTAATGGAGGGTCTCCAGAAGACAGGAGACATGAGTCCAGCTGGACCAAGAGAAGCTGGTACTGAGAGAAAAGCATGTGTCAGGAAGAGGAAGAGAGAATTCAAGGTGGTCAAGTTGGATGTGAAAAAGATGTTTCCATCCTCTCCCTTTCCTCAGCATCTTCCAAACTCCATGCAGTATCCCAAGGTCCCCTTCCCAGCCTTCTGCTTGCTTTAAGTCTCCTCCCTACTGAAGTCCCCATCATTTCACCAAAGGATTAGGTAGGACTCCACAAATGCATCTCTGTCTCAGTCAGAGTAGCTGTTCAGTAAAGCAAGGATTCTCCCCCCAAGGACTGAATGTGCTGCCTTCATAATGTTCGCAACCAATGCCAATGCTAACATTTGACTGAGTGGGATAGTCATATACACCTCTACCCCGATATAACGTGACCCAATATAACACGAATTCGGATATAACGTGGTAAAGCAGTGCTCCGGGGGGCGGGGCTGCGCACTCCGGCGGATCAAAGCAAGTTCGATATAACGCGGTTTCACCTATAATGCGGTAAGATTTTTTGGCTCCCGGGGACAGCGTTATATCAGGGTAGAGGTGTATATTAGCTAGGTTAAAAAGTTGTAAGGCTGACCAACTCTCATGGTTTCAGGCATCAGCTGACAGCATCTTGAGTTACAAATGAATTTACCCATCCCATTCCCCATGGAGTACGCTATTTGCCCAATGCTTTATATGGGTTTTTTAAGCTGTACTAAGTAGTAACCAGTCTAACCTATTGCCAGAGGAAAATATACCAAAGCAAATGAATCTGTTCCTATGTGGCAAGGCTATTTTAGTGCCTTGGTTGTCAGCCAACAGGATGAAAAGCAAAGCCCAGCTCTAGGTTTTGTGGGGCTCTGTGAAAGTTTTCATGGACAGCCTATCCAGCAGCCTCCCCATTTATATCCAGGTCCTCTTGCCTTCATGGACTCATGGCACCCTCACTGGCCACCTCCTGCCAGCCCAAACTATCACCTGTTTGTGAGATCCATGTCCTCTGAGGAACCGTTAGATGGGTTGGGAAACCAGAAGGTGGAAGTGAAGTGCAGCTTTTGAAGCAGGATTTGGGGAAGGACAGTTAGGGAGGTCAGTCTCTGCTACTGCCCACTGGTAATGGAATCAGGTGGGACCACAACCATGTTATCCAGGACGGGACTCTGTCTGGCATGTCCAAGTAAGTGCAGTGCCCCTGGAAGACCTGAGAACTCCGAGGCTAGCCACTTGGGTTGCATAGACCAGTGGATAACAAAATGCTAAAATGTGTAATACAAAGTCAGTGGTGGAGGAGAGCCCAGGCAGCAGCACCTGTTCTCTGCTGCTGGTGGGTTCCTTCCTCTACCAGGGATCTGAAACAAAGGCAGCAGCTGCACCTTAAGCAAAGTCACATACCTTTAATGGGAAAAGTTACAACTTTAAGAGCAGCCCAGTGCCTACAACACACACAAGGAAATTCTAGTCAATGGGCCAAATCCTGCACCTCACTTCGGAAGATCTCCCAGAAAACTCTGTGGAAGTTTTGCCTGTGTAACAGCTGCACGATTTGGCCCAATATATTAATGTAACCAATATGAAGTAGCCAAGTCAATCAGGAAAGTGTTGGATGGTGTTTGTGTGTGTTTGTTTGGCTAAATCATGTACATGTGTTTATCAATTGGAGCAATTCTGTACATTTCCAAATACACACATACCTGTGCAGAAGACAGCTCTCTCATTTTGATATCTGCATGCTAACCCTCTAGCTACCAACATGAATGTACATTAACTGCTGATAACAGGTTTTGCCCACAGTATTGCTTCCTAAAAAAGAGAAAGACCTCTCCGTTTCAGCACTCTGCATCTGTCTGTGCATTATGCTAAAGGGTCTCTGGCTCTTCTCTTTTGGTGGCCTCCAAGTGAGAGAAAGGGAGCTCACCCCAGAGGCAGATGGATGTAATAAGCATTAAACTTCTCAAAATGAGATTTTCCACGCTCTTTCAAAGGAAAACAATCCCTTCGCTTTGGAGCTCAGTGCATGTGTGTGAGGAAGGGGAATTGGGGAAAAGAAAGGTCACTCAAAGGACCCTTAAAGAAATCACACTAGTGAGACCCCCTGGGAGCATAAGCAATGCTGGAATCTGGTTTTTGTTTCTGGATCGATGAAGATTTTGTAATGATTAGGAAGGCAATCCATCCCTTCTGTGGACTGCAGTTACACCCCCCACCTCCAGCTGGAGGAGAGCTCACTCCACTGCAGATAAGTCTCTGTTTTAGAAAATAAAAACGCAGGCAGGGGAATCTCCCTGTGAGTTCTTGCACTGGAGGGTGGGGCCCGCTGGCTGCAGGGAACAGGGGTAATTTCCTTTATATTACATTTTAGCGGAAGATGCCATGATTCTAAAACAGCACCCCTCCCCAACTCTCATTCTACTTCATTGAAAAGAAAATGGAAACACGTCTGGGTGGTTAGGGTTCATTAATTATATGTCTCTCTTTTTTGTGAATAACTCATGGGCTACATCAGACCAGACTTGGAGGGAGATCGACTGAGAAAGAAGCTTTACAATCTGTGGCATTGTTATTCACTAACAAAAGGACCCCTACTTGTCCACAGAGAGGGAGAGTGTAGATGCTCAGTCAAACGGTCTTTCAATGCTTACAGATTCAGATGCGTTGGAGCCCTTCCAAGTCTACCTACTGTATAACCGGATACACGTTCTTTAGATGGGCTTCCATTCACTCTGTTCTTCACTTTCTGAGTCCCACCTCCTCATCAGATTTTGCTCTTTTCTTTCTGTACTTTTAACATGCAATAATAAACTAAGCTGAGGGGGAAAGAGGCCGGAATGGAAGGAAGAAGTAGATCCAAAATGTTTGCCTTTGCAGTCTCATGGCTATGTGAACTAAGCCCCACATTTCAATGACAATAAATGCTTCCCCACCAGCTCATTGGAAATATTTCATCTGCAGAAACAAAGCTCCAGGAAGAAGCATGGCCTTGTGGTTAAGGCACAGAACTAGCACTCCGGAGACT
This sequence comes from Emys orbicularis, assembly GCF_028017835.1. NCBI lineage: Eukaryota > Metazoa > Chordata > Testudines > Emydidae > Emys > Emys orbicularis. The sequence goes on along the minus strand of NC_088689.1, from coordinate 43,157,424 downwards.
TGGGTTCTATTTCTGGCTCTGTCACAGGCTTCCTACATGACTCTAAAGAAGCTATTTGACCTCTGTTTTCTCTAGCTGTGAAATGGGAATGATCATATTTACCACAGGGGGGTGTTTCTGAGATTGGTAAAGTGTTTGGAGAGCCTCAGGTGGAAAGTGTCATACAAGAACAAAGTATAATCCAGGCCTTCAGGTGTAGCCACAGACATTCACACACATGCACAGGGATGTGGACATGAATCTCACACACACTTCAGGCAGTTTCAAGGATTTCTCACAGGGCCTTTGTGAACAGATATTCCCTCTCTTTTCTCCCACAAAACCACATTAATATTCAAATGATGGCACTGAGCAAGGTCAGCAATTTATTATCTCCTCTCCTGTTATTTTCCAGGGTCTAAAAGGGTGATTATGGACCTACTGAAGAGTCTTCAGCAAGGGAGCTGTGGAATAAATATGGAAGCATTGCAAGGGGAATTACAGTGACCTACTAGCAGCAAAGAGGGTGGGAGTCCTGCAGGGCGGGCTGGTATGAGGAACAGAGCACACAGACCATGTAAGTGACCTAATGAGACGGTGTGGGTCCTACAGGGCAGGATGGGAGGGGAAACAAAACACATAGCACACAAAATCTGCCCTTTCCTCACAGACTCCCTCCACATGCTGCTCATCTCTTGCCTTGATCATTGCAGCTGTCTCCTCAGAGTCTGTCTAAAATCCCACTGTTAAAGGCACCTTTTTCTTCCTGTTTGAAATTCTCTGTTGAATCTGATGCTGTAAGAGACAGGAAAGCAAACTCCTCATTTTCACCTGCAAGGCTCTATGTCCTCTTGTCCTCACCTATAGCTCTGCCCCATCCCCTCTCCCTTCACCTACACTCTTCCCAGTCCTCTAGCCATACTCCTCCATTTGTCTCCTCCTCTTACTCTTGGCTGCTTTCCTCCTTAGATCTTGCCCTCTACACTCCCTATGTCCTTACCTGCCAAACACCCCCTTTCTCCTCCTTAAAACACAGCTCGCTCCTCATTCAATCTCCCCTCCCTTCTTACCACTGGCAATTCCATCCCCTGAGGAGCTGTCCTCCTTATCTTATTTATACTCTAAGCCCTCCAAAGTAGGGAGCATATCTTTATACAAGTTTGTAAAGTATCCTGCATATTTACAGCCTTATCTGTTTTCTCATAAACAACAATAGGGCGCTAAAGAGACCTAATGAAAGGGGTGCAGGGCCTGAAGGACTTTCTGGGACAAGAAACAAACAACACAGGAAGTTTGAGTGACCTCGTGGGAGGGGATGTAGCTCCTGAAGGACAGAATGGAATGAATTGCAAGAGCACATTACAGGGAGCACCTAGTAGGTGTGCATGATAGGCTGGAATGGGGAAGGAAGCACACACAGTTTAAGTGACCCACTGAAGGGTGTGAGCTATGTGGGACATCCTGGAGCAGGTCCTGCATTAAATACTTAGTTCATATTCCTTCTCCTTTTTAAGTTGGGCCCTACCAAATTCACGGCCATGAAAAACGCGTCAGACCGTGAAATCTGGTCTTTTGTGTGCTTTTATCTTATACTATACAGATTTCACAGGGGCGACCAGCGTTTCTCAAATTGGGGGTCCTGACCCAAAAGGGAGTTGCAGGGGGTTTCAAGGTTATTTTAGGGGGGTCGCAGTATTGTCACCCTTACTTCTGTGCTGCCTTCAGAGCTGGGCGGCCGGAGAGCAGCAGCTGTTGGCTGGGCGCCCACCTCTGAAGGCAGTGCCCCGCCAGCAGCAGTACAGAAATAAGGGTGGCGATACCATACCATGCCACCCTTACTTCTGCGCTGCTGCCTTCAGAGCTGGGTGGCTGGAGAGTGGCGGCTGCTGACTAAGGGCCCAGCTCTGCAGGCAGCAGCACAGAAGTAAGGGTGGCAATACCACAACACGTCATCCTTACTTCTGTGTAGTTGCTGGCAATGGCTCTGCTTTCAGAACTGGGCTCCCAGGCAGCAGGGACTGCTCTCCAGCTGCTCAGCTCTGAAGGCAGCACTGCTGCCAGCAGTAGCACAGAAGTAAGGGTAGCAGTACCGCTATCCCCCCACAATAACCTTGTGACACCCCCCCACACACACAACTCCTTTTTGGGTCAAGACCCCTACAATTACAACACCGTGAAATTTCAGATTTAAACAGCTGAAATCGTGAAATTTACGATTTTTAAAATCCTATGACCGTGAAATTGACCAAAATGGGCCGTGAATTTGGTAGGGCCCTATTTTTAAGTGTTGCTTTGCATAGTCTTTCCCAGTTGAATTCTTGTTTGAACTGTGGGGTTTGTGCTGGATCTTTCCTTTTCTAAATCAGCAGACTCAACAGAGCAGGCAAGTCCTCAGTGTCTAAGAGTTCATGCCCGATTTCCCCACCTCCTCCACTCATACTGACACAGAGGTGTACAGCATATGGCCGGGGAGAGAGAGTGTCCACGTGCAGCCTGCCATGGCCTATTTCACAGCCAGCCAAGCTTCCCCATGAGCCAAATTAACTGTAGCCTGCCATGACCAGCGGCAGTAAAGAAGACCCTATCAAGAGGGCCCCAACTTAGCAGACACACAAAGGGGACAAAGAAGTGGCTTCTGGCAACTGCCACTGTGTGACACACACAACACAATAGCTGTGGTGCTTGCACCCAGTCTGGCACTTTAAAGGGGGAATTGGTTTCAGAGCAAGAGAAGGCTGCTTTCCCCTGCCACTATGTAGGGCACAGTATTGCCAACCACAGGCATTCCAAAGCCCTGAGTCAGGCCCCCTCAAAGTCATGAGATTTGAAACTTAATATATTTTGGGTTCTTCTTATTTGCTTTCCATTTTCCGAACCTTTTGGACGTCATGTTTTCTAGCTTTTCTCCACAACTATGAGGGCTAGAAACTTACTTCAAAACAAACAAAAAAATAAAATGATGAGATTCTCATGCAATAACAGGAGCTAGGGCTTTAAGACAGATACCAAATACCTTCATTTTCATGATGTAACATTTCTTATGGCAACAGGCAAGGCTTTCATTCTTCAGCCAGGCATGTACTGACTCTTTGCTAGGTCCAACTGCACCTGCCATGTTAGGGATCGTTTTATGTCTACACTGCAAAAATAGATAACAATTGTTCTTTGCTGTGTAGTGTTAGGTGGACTGCAGATACATTTTGGTGCAACGGTGTTGCTGGCACAGAGGCCCGAGGACAGCAACAGCGGGGTTCGTTGCCCGGCGTGCTTCGCGTCAATAAACATACCGGGGTGGAGAAACAATCGAAGTTTATTTGAGATCTCAAAGTGGTGCAAGGAGACAGGCAAGTATCAAATCAAGCACACCAGCAAAAAACAGTTTCTCTCTTCTTATACTTTTTACAACTAAGCCCCCCCCTCTCTCCCCCTCTACCACCGCCCCCCCTCTACTCCCTCTCCCCTCTCTACCGAAGGCTTTATATATTTAAGCCGCTAAATCATTCTAGGGCTATAAATCTAGCTTGTTAGTAACATTCCTCTAAACAGTTATTTGGTTCTGTTTACCCTTAGTTTATTACCCCTTCTCCAGCTAAAAACATGCAAACTTCATCATTATTGCTTGGTACCTGGTATGAGCAAGGTCGTAATTGGTAACTGGCTATTTACACATTCCAATTTCTGTCCTTGGCTTTTGAGGCCGATTAGAGCTAAACATGGAAGGACAGAGTTTAAACATGGAAGAACTTTGGTTCATATATATAGGCCTAATGACGTCAACAACGGCATGCAGATCATGTGGTGCATATACCAATCCATCTGTCTTTATAGCAGCACTGCTACTATCCAAAGCCCAATGAATCAATGGAAAGACTCTCATTGACTTGTCTGGACTTTGGATAAGGTCGTCATAGAGAAGAGCTCTGGTTCAGGGAGAAGATAGCGCACTTTGACTTTCCTTCTCTCTGGAATGCTCATGCAGGAATGATGCTTGGTGAGAAGGGGGATCTAGAGCTCTATTGAGAAATATGCCCCACTGGTGAAAAATAAAATCACAATCCACTTCAGTCACAGGCCTACACACAGCTGGGGCGTAGCAGACCAATTCAAAGGAAATACAAAACAGCCTCCTTCATTCAGGAAGAAACCCTATTTTGTGTCCTAGGCTCTCGTTCCTCAAGCTCAAAGGACTAGAAATGCTGTGGAAACAGCAAATAAAATCCTGGACCCACTGAAGTCAGTGGCAAAACTCCCACTGACTTCATCAAGGCCAGGATTTCACTCAGCATCAGCAGCCTCTCTGTGGTGTGGAAGGGAGTCCCATAGTTCAGTCTATAGCACCATCTACTCTGGTCAAGTAAACAACATCATGGAAAGGAGTCCCAGCCAATCCTTCTTAGCTGGAAAGATAGCTGGGCTATGCCATGGGACGAAGAGTTACTGCACTTTATTTGTTAAAAAAAAAAAAAAAAAAGTACTTAATTTCATGTAGACCAATTTCTAGAGTAGATGAAATTTTCCAAATTTTGATTTTGCAATAAAGTTTTATTAAAATATGGGATGAATTTTACACAAAAAAGTCATTCTACTTTCTGGTAAGCATAGAGCTGAGCAACATTTTCTGAATTTCAAAATTGGGATGAAGTTTGAGATTTTGACAAAAAAGGATGAATTCCGCACAAAATTTTCCCCCATTTTTCAACCTGCTCAAGTAATTTCTAGTTGTTCTTTCCCAAGTCCTTCCCTTTTCTCACATAAACAAAAAGAATATTTCTAAACATAGCTACAATGGGAAAGTAAGGATTAATTTCACTCAACCGCAGTTGTCATATTTAAAGAAATAGACATGTTCTTTCCTTACACCCCTAGTACCACCTTTAATTATTAGAACAGAAGGGATTTTAGAAGAGCAATGTGTGCTGTTTGCCTATGCTGAGTGACATGCAGAAAGTAATCACAATGCACTTAGCCAACTTCACTGATTTGCACTGAGCCCCTTTCTAGTTCTCAAGCACTAGCACAACAGAGCTATTGTGTCTGGATTCCCAACACTGCAGCAAAGTGACAAAACTTACTCCAGATTGAAAGGAACAAGGCTTAAAAAAGATTCAACAAAACCAATTTAAGTGTACCTGAAAGTGTTCTCATTTGCATTAGGGGCTATGAAACCCTTTGATACAAATCCTAAATGTTAGACATAAATGGCATCCCTAGAATCCAGCCCCTTGCTCACAGCAGATTCCAGGGTGGGAGCTCAAAAAAAGACAGGCATCACCAGGAATAACCACATGAAGGGTTTAAAGTGTGTTGTGGGTGAAAATATAACAGACTGGTGAAAGCACGGGAACAGAATCCGGTTCCACCACAGCCCAGACTTCTTGAGGCTCAGTAATCCCAGCTGCCATCACTCACTTCCACGGTCTCTCTTTTTCACCCTTGTTTAAATAGGAATACATTGAACACCCAGTTGGGAAAGAAGGAAGTTACCCCTGCTGTTTCCTCTCTAACAGGTACTGTGTGTGCCTGTGTACATCTGTCTCTCTTCCCAAGTAGCCAGCAGAGGCGAGTCAGTTCAATCACAATGGAGCCTAGAAAGGCCCTCAGGGGAAAACAACCTTTTTGGGGACAAATAAAGCAGGTTTTCATTAACAATCAGATCAGGGCAACAGCTCAGCCTCAAACTGGGAAAACAAACCGAGATCAAGGTCACCGAGAAGGTCCAGGGCAGTCGCTCTTCAGCTTTCTCTGCAGCAATCCTAAATCCTGAGCACCTGGAGGAACACCCAAGGGATTTTGAGGTGTTATCCTCCGATGGAATGTCCACTCCCAACACCAGCTACTGCACTTGGACTCCCCTTTACTTCAACCCTCCCCATCCACAGGGGAAAGCTTTACCAGAGTCCAACTCTACTGCTTATTCTTTAATGCACCCACACACGCGCACATGCACACCCCTCTCTTCATCAGCGGAGAAACAAGTATCTCTGTCATGGAAGAGATAAAGAGTTACAGTGAGATTATTGCAGCTAGATCGTGCAAGGTGAGAATTATTTCCAGGCCATGCATCATTATCAACATCACAGCTTCTTGGGTAAATCATTTATATAAGACTGGGAGAAGGCAAGCGAGGGGGAGGGGGTCGAGGTCCTTGCATGTGAGCTGGTGATCAGAAGTGTGCTATTGTGTGCAGGATGCACGTGAATGAGTGTCAGCATACTTGGGGAGGGAAGGAGGGAGTGTGTAGACAGTAACAGAGTGGTGTTTGCTGAACAGCACTGAATTAAACCCACATTGCTAAAGAGATGCTAATACGCACTCTTTGTTGCAGGGGAGAAATGTGCAAGTTTCCACTGACTCTGCTGCTGTTATGTAGAAGGGAAGGAAAGAGGCAAACAAAAGAGAGAGAAAGATGAAGAGAAGAGGAAAGACAAGACCTGGGGGGGTTGGGGTGAGAAGAGATTTGTAATTTATGCCTCCACTTCAGCAAATGTTTTCACTAACATTAGCACTGCTAAAGCTGAAAGGACATAAGCGAATAAGAAACAGCAGGAACCTGTGGCTTTACGGCACTAACATCTGCTGTAATGAACTCCTCGCAGACTCCGTTACAGCCCCTTCCATCATCACCTCAGTGCTGGCCACTTCCTGCCTGCTCTCCAGACACACTGCCAGCAAATCCAGGAACCCAAATATTAGCCATGTGGGCGCCTTTTTGGTGACCGCATCAAGCCACTCAGCCAGGCCTGTGTGTCTTTTGAAAGAAAGGAAGAATGAAAGAACGAAAGGAAAAAAAAGTAGCTCAGAATGTGGAGCTCCCATTTACCTACAGGGATCACACTGCATGCCAGCTCATGTCAAAATACACCATAAAGGGGGAAGTCATGGAACTAGTGACTTTAAAGTGTCATTACAATCAGAAAAGAAACTAAGTAAAGAGACCGTCTTACTCAATACAGATCTGCTCCCTGGAGTCATCCAGTCATATGAGCTCTCTTTCCTGACAAACTTTTATTCCTGTTAGCATCACACAGCTAGTGCAGCAAAGGGAAAGGGACCTGGATTCCAATCTGGTTTGTACAGCATCAGCTGCACTGCCCTTCAGGGTCTAACTGTAGAATCTGTCTCCTATGTTACCACCAGTCATACAGGACACAACTTGACTTTTCAGGCTGTGTTTGCAGAGTTGCTGGTTAGAAAAATCTTTAGATTTGCAAGCAAAGAAAATGGCACCTGAAGTCCTAAACACAGAACCCCACGGTGTCATTTTCACAGATTCACTGTTCTTAATAGAAACATTTAGTATAATGAGACAGCAAGCGGGGACCTGCTTTTTATTTTAGGAAGGGGACCCAGTCCAAGAATAAGGGGGGGGGGGGGGGAAATAGACAACATAGGAGAAGTTCAAACACCGCTGATTTCAGCCAAGCAGGTCTCTTTCCTATGCAATTTCTGGCTTCACTGACTGGTCAATCTAATGTCTCTCTCCCTTTGCCATACAGTTGCAATGACATCACTTGGGAGGAATTCCACTGGGATTCACATAAACAGCATGTAGAATTCCATAGGCATCCACTTTCCAATTAGTTTGGGATAATGGTGCTAGCTTATTTTGTTACTGCACTGTCTTCCCAATAGTTTGCCTGGGGCCTACTATGAAAGGGCCAAACTGAAAACTACAGATCCTCAATTAAGGCTCTCTAGCTCAGAGGATCCAGAGGTGCCCCTGGCTGTGTATTTGGGGCTATGGTGCCTGAAGAAGCCTACACCTTAGTGTACCCATATATCAGCTAGGCAAGGGCCTGCAATCCTGGCTGGGGACAAGAAGTTTCCTTCTCTTTCCTGTTACCTTTTCTGTATATTAATGGGCAAGAGACCCAGGTGTAAGACCCCTTCAAAAAGTGATGAAAGTGCAAAACTGACAGCGCTGGAGAAAACCTAGCATGGTGCAGGCAGTGCTGTGAAACTTTCATCATACAGCTCTGCTCATGCATCTCAATCCTGACCTGCACACCTTCTACTACTGCTATTTTAATCCTAGGCTCCCAGAGATTCCATCTCTGTCAAGTAGGATAAACACCAGTGTATCTATTTTTTTAAAGCCATCTGCGTGTTGGCCCATATCTTAGTCAAATAGAAGCGATGGTGTTACCTTGCAATAAACAATCAGAGGTTCACGCTGTTTCTGGTACAGCATGGTAGTCAGTGTCACAACATCACACTCCATTTTTTCACAGCCACTACACAACCCACATAGAGTTGGCACTGAGGTGTGGGGGAAGAAAGAGGGAGAGGGAAATGTACCCTAGAGAGCTTGTGATCCTTGTTCCAAGTTGTACATGCCAATTCTAATAAAAACCAAATGCACAACAAAATCAGCTCCATGTCAGAGAATGGCAATGAATTCCTATCAAGCAAACCTTATGATCGGGGTGGTAGTAACATTTTCTGGAGCAACAAAGAAAACTCAAAGGAAGGAATACTCCTACTGTTTCTCTGCTGAAAGCTCTCGAAAGATAAATAAAACCCTAAACATCATTTCCCTCTTTAACAGAAAATACAGCGCAATAAAAAATATTAAAGTTCTCTTCTATTAAAAAGAAGAGAATAAATCTCTCCTGTCAGGCCTCATATATTCAGCTTTTCCCCACCCTGTTTTTAATTCCTTTTCTTCCTTTAATTATACTTTAATTCTGAGTTTAGTGCTCACAAAACTAGAGGACAGATAGCGTCAGACAGAGCAGGACAAGAGCTGTACGACCTTCCCACACATATAGATATAATCCAATGCTTTTCTTTCTAAACCTGCACTCAGCCTGCTATTCCAGTCTTGGGCACCCACACAGTTCTGCCACCACGCTTCAATCCTGACCTGCAGCACCCCATTCTAATCCCCATCCTGAGCCCTGCAGCTCTGACAACGCACCTAAATCCTGACCTGCAGCACCCTTACTAATCCCAGTTCCCCTGGCCTCTGTTCAACTTTGCCAACGCACTGAAATCCTGACTTGCACCACACTATTATATTCCAATAGATTGCGTCTCCCTGAAGCACACAGTGCTAACCGTGCCAGAATATTTGTGTGGTTTTTTTCCTTGTCTTTGTATCCCCTAAATGGACAAACATTCCCTATTATGGGTCAAGCTTGCAAACAACCAACTCATTTTCACTTACGCTACCCAGGACTGAAATCTAATGTCAGTCTCTAGAAGCAAAGGTCCAGTGCATTAAAACTAGTCCATCCCCCCAACCCTTATTTCCCCTTCCCCACATTGTAAACAGTACCTTTGTAAAAGATAAATCTTCCTAAGTGAAGCATGCTGGGGGGTTAAATCTTCTAGTTGAGAAACACTCTCAAAATTCCTACTCATCTTTAATTACCCTTTAAAATGAAGGCTTGGTTCATTTTCCTGTAAGATCACATTGTCAAAAAATGCTTTTAACAAGACGAGGACAAATCTGCACAACATCCAGTTCTGGTGACACACACCTACCACATTCCATTGTCATCCTCTTTCTTCACAATATGGGAGGAAAATGACCAGCTATGTTAGTTAGGCTTTAAAGTTTCAACAAAGATTACAAGCTGTCTGCTTGTCACAGGCTGACAGGCCACTCCAAAGGTCTGACATTTATAGTTATGGTCTCTTCCAAACTCCACAGCCATCAAACTTTATAGAGCCTCACTTTTGAGATCTAAAGCTGAAGACATCTTTTTATATCTGCACTTAAAGGGAAAACACTCACACCTTTATTTTCCTATTGCTGGAGGGTGACAAAGGATAAATGGTGCAGAATCAAGAGACAAAGAGAGGCCAGGCATCAAAAGTAAAGTCATTCTGGGTAGCATGCAGCTGAATTTTATCATAGGAATCAGGGATGGGGGGGTAGGAAGCAGGATACATGCTCCTTAGTTATTGCGGGGTGGGGGGGGAGATCACAAACACACACAAACAACTTGAAGGGCTCACTTTAAATGACTCATGATCACCAGATTTGTTTGCCCCTAGGAAATTTTGGGAGCTGTTAGAAAAGGCTTACGTAACTTAGTCTGACCATGGCAGCCTGATTTACAAAATTAAGATCAAGTATGAGAAGAACATGATTCAATTCCATGTTTGAATCAATAAGAAATCAGAGTCCATAATTAAAAGGTAATTCTAGAGTTCAGTGGTTGCAATGATTACTACATTGGCCTTTTTTTATTCCCACAGTAAGAAGCCCCTATGCCCATAATTCGAACTGCACCTCTAGTTTTTCCGGATTATTGAATAGAATGAAATTGTAAGCAGGGATGTAATTTTCCCTGCCAACAAAACAAAACATCAGTAAGAATCAAATGAATCACAAAGCTGGAGTTAATAGCAGGGGCAGCTTGCAAGTCACCCACTCAGTTGGGCTTCCTTGTCTCCCTTCCTCTCCCTCATCCGTGGCCTCCAAATCATCATTTTCAAAGGAATGCACCTTTGTTATTAATATTAATTCAAAACAGGCCCACTCTCTCCATTCAGTGTCTCCATATTGTGCAGGGGCCCAATCCCATGCTTCTTGCACACCCAAGTTTCCCATTGAGTTCAGTGGGTGTTTTGGGTGCACAAAGAATGCAGAATTGAGCCTTTGATTTGGAATATCTGCTCTATTGCTTTACTTCTCTTTAATTTGTAGTACTGCACATTCGTAAACATACTCTGAATGTTCTTAAGCCAGTGCTCTTATTTCACATTCCTGAATCCCTTTAAACAATGTTCTCCATTCAGTACTGAACCTTCCCCCTATCATTAACTGCAACTTCAAAATACATCTTTAAATACCAGACTCTGGACAAATTATAATTAGCCAAGATCAAATTATAAGTGTTGCAACTTTTTAGAACTGTAACAAACACTGAACTAGAAAAGAAAGGCACTCAGCCTATGAGACTAGCAAAATATTAGCTGCTGCACAGGGTAGCAACCATTGCCAATTATAAATATTTAACCAGACACAAATTGTCACCAATATAGTCTTTGCATATCTGTCCTTCAATTTAGCCTTAGATTTCAAAATTGTCTGACATACAAAAAATTCCATCTGTTGTTCTAAAGCTCTGCCAAAAAGCAGGTCTCAGATACACAGAACAGCTTAAAGATGGACCAGTGCTCTCACAGTAGATCATACATGGGCCTGAGAGAGAATCCCTTTTCCTTTGGACCAGTAACTTAAGAGTCTGTTACACTTTTCTACAGCACATGATACAAAAGGATTAAGAAGCACAAAAACATGTGGTGTACCTACCTAATTAGATAGTGTACTGTCTCCTTCCCTTCCACCACAGAAAGGTCTCTTTAATATACATACAGAACATAACATACACAGCCATCAGCAATCGGATAGGCAAAAATGTCAATGATCCACTGGAAGAGGACTTTGACTCACCCTCCTGACACTAGAGGGTCAAAACTTCTACACTGTTCTTACTGCAAAAGTAATCTGACCATCTGAAAGGTCCAAACTCTGGTCCCCTCTTTCCCCTGGAATTTGAGGCCTTCAGCAGTAAATACTGCAGCTAAAAAGGCAAAACTAATACTGCTCATTCATTCTCCAACTCCTTTCTAGTTTCATCTGAAGATATTTATTTTCTCCCTTGCCTAGACCTCTTAATTCTTCCCACTGTAATTATTTACCTTAGAGGAAAGCATCTGAGGTTGTGTAGTTCATATGAAAGATATTATACAAACAAGGGCCTTTGAGTAACATCTTATTCCAGGATTAGACATGGAACTAATCCTGAAGTAAGATGCTACTCAGCAAAAGTAAGGAGTGGCAGAGTCAGCTCCTAAAGTTGAACTGTATTTCTGCAAAGGTGAGCATGCTCCTATTTCCCTTGCATGAGACCCATTTTACTACCTGTGCTCACCGTGGATCGCCTCAAGGGCTTCAATGAGACTATTGTCAACCTAGGCAAAGGTGGAAGAACAGGGCCCATAGTTTGAGGGGTTGGAAATGCACTGGCAGGCCCTATTCCCACTTCTTTACTCATGGTCTTACAAGTAACTGACGGGCTGAGCAAACATTTTTTAAACCCCCTTTTAGAGGTATTTAATGGTGTCATTCTTTCTCTGTGCCACCATTTAACATCCATGTCCAATTTGCCTTCCTCTTCTACCAACAGTTTCCAACTTCATAAAAACAACAATCAAAGAAAAAAACCCACTTCTCAAATGCTACAGCCCGAATCCAAAGTAACCTCCTGCCTGGGGCTACCCTTGAGTGTGAAGCATTTTCACTTGTGCAAAATTAATCAACGAGGTAACCAAAAGTACGGGAAGAGTTAGTGAATAACCCTCTTCCCACCTCTGGCCGGATTGAAATAGCTTGGTTTCTTCCAGCTAAATCACTAGTTAGGGAGCAGTGGGAAACCAGCCCGGTGCAGATGTGGAATAATTTGCTCCAGTTTCCTCTCCAAATAGAATGGGAACGTTTCTCGGTTTTCAATGACTTAAAAACGGCTCAGCCTCGGAAGCCGCCACGGGGCCAGCAAAGCAGCGATTTTCCTGACGGCGAGCCTGTTATTAAAGCCCAGCTCGCATTCCTGCCGCCGCGGAACAGCGCGGACCCAGCCGGAGGCAGAAGAGAACAAACGTGCGCTTCAGAAGCCGAGAGCGAGGGCAAACTTTGGAGGGGCTCCGGGGGGCTGCCTCCCCAGTGGGCGCCCAGCCCGACCCCCGCGGAGGCAGAAGGCCGGCGGTGGCCGGGCGCAGAGGCGCCGCGGCTAGTTCATACCAACATCTTGTTGATTCGGTTCCTTACCTGCTCCGCAGCGCCCGAAGTTGCAGTGCAGCATCAGAGCCAGGAGCAGCACCCCGGGCGCGGAGACGGCCCGGCTCCGAGCTGAAGGCATCGCTCCCCGGCTGAGCGTCTGTGTCCGTCCCCCCGGGGCTGGCTCCCAGGCTCCTTCCTTCTCCTCGGCTGCCTGCTTCGCCCCGAGCCCCCCAGCTCCCCGGCACTTCCCCGGCCCGGGATCGCCTCCTCCCGACGCGCTTGGGGGACGCGGGTCTCGGCAAGGCAAGGGAGGCGAGCCCGGGGAAGGGTCCCGCCCCTGCCGCTGGATCCCGCCGGTGCCAGGCTGGGCAGCTCCCCTCCCAAGTTGGGTGCCAAGGAGAGCGTGTCAGAGGAGCGGCCGCTGGGTGCGCATCACTGCAGGCTCCTCCTGCCGCCGCCTCCCTGCCCGGGCGCTGCGCCTAGCACCGCACTTGCATCCTGCCCCCAGCCCGGCTCCTGCCACACTGCCAAGGTGTCCCGCACGCCGGAGCCCAGGCGCAGGGGGGCGGCGGGGGGCCACGAGGGGGAGCCGACAGCCGCAGCAGCGGCGTGGGCAGGGCGCAGGGGGGCGGCAGGGAGTTCGGCACGGCCCACGCCGCTCCGGCAGCAACGCGCAGCGGAAAACCCGGCTGGCTGGATCCGCAGTGAAAGCCGGAGCTGGAGCCGCTCGGCACTTCCCTCCAGTCCGCTTGGAACCTCTTCGCCCGTCAATTTCTTTTCTGCCTCCCCCTTTCCTCAATGGCCCACATCTTCCCCCCTCATGCCGCGTCCCTCAAGCCCCCCCTTCCCCTCAGCTCGCTCTCAGCTTTATACATTATTACATGCAGTGAGCTTCTAGCGCCTCTCCCCCGCCATACATTGTGGGTCTAGCTAGCCATGGGGTCGGCAGCCTTTCAGAAGTGGTGTGCCGAGTCTTCATTTATTCACTCTGATTGAAGGTTTCGCGTGCCAGTAACACATTTTAACGTTTTTAGAAGGGCTCTTTCTATAAGTCTATAATATATAACTATAATAATAAACTATTATTGTATGTAAACTAAATAAGGTTTTTTAAATGTTTAAGACGCTTCATATAAAATTAGATTAAAATGAAGAGCCCCCAGACCGGTGGCTAGGACCCAGGCAGTGTGAGTGCCACTGAAAATCAGCTCCCGAGCCGCCTTTGACATGCGTGCCATAGGTTGCCTACCCCTGAACACACCACCTCCCTTGTGCTTGGATTTGGTGGTGGTTACTGTACAAACATACTCCAGAACTGCTCTTTCCTCGGATGTTCCAGGTGGAGCCGAACAGAACATCACACCTGAAAAACCCTTAAGAACACTTTTATTTCTCTCTTCCTTTATCCTCCTATCAGTCACTTAATGTGTCCCTCGCGCATTCTGTGATGTTTTCCAATGCTTCCTGCCCCCTTCCTTTTCTTTGGTCAATACTTCATTTTCCATTTGATTTTTTCCTAATTAAAAAACCAGTCCAGCTGTTTCCAAAACAATCCTCAGTTCCCACTGGCCTTTCCCTCCTGCTGCTTTCACATGCACTGTATCTATGGAGTATGGGGGAGAAGGGGGTTGTAGTGGGTGAGTACAGCACCCGTACGTGACATAAATTCTTTGTCTGGAGGAGGAGACGTCCAACTGAGAGAAGGAGAAACAAGGGAGGAAACATTGGGGGAGGGTGGGGAAGCTAACGTGATCTGTCAATTTTAGGTGCCCTTCCTATGGTCCCGAACAAATTTCCCTTGAAATGAAATTTAGGAGCAGAAGGGAGGAGATCCTGAAAGGGATTGGCCTTCATGGTCTCCCTTCCTTTTCTTGTAGGTCTGATGAGCCCTGAAACAAGCTGTACGGTGTTTTAGATTTAAAACTTAAAAAAAAAAAAAAAAAAAAAGTCACTGGGTTTTCCAAGTATTAGGAGGCACTCTTAGCTTGCCTGATTTATTTTTATTTTATTTTATTTGGTCTGCAACAGATCAAAGTAAAATAGATTAACAGTGGAGAAATCCATAGCAGAGAAATTCTAACCACCTTTCCCCCCTCAAAAAAAAATCTGAAAAGGATAAGAAAAGGACAATTAGGGTGAGTTGATGGGCTGCTTGCGCTCTGCTGATCGCTTTATGTGACCTTATTCGTGCCCAGAGTGGAATTATTGCCTTCTGTGAAGGGGATTTGGGGGGGAGGTAGCAGAATTGGCCGGAATAAGCATCCACACCGTGCTGTTCTGAACCTTCGTTAGAAGCTTCCGAGGTATCTGTTACGTTTAATTCTTCCAGTTCCCTAGGCAGAGAGAGTGTAGCAGGTCTGGTGCTTCTCCTACTGTTTATTGCTTAGGGGGAAAAGGATCTGGATCTCTATCCAAGCAAAGCCTCTTCTGTTTGATTAAAAGGGGGCGGTGGAGGGGACGCTTCTTTCGTTTGTCTCCCCTTGGCATCTACTGTATTTCTCTTTCACAACTTTCCTGAACTGGATCATCATGGAATACAAGGAGACTGGTGAGCAGGTTCCCTTTCCTCCCCTCCCTTACCTACCACCATCTCTCTGAGCGACCCCCAAAGTAGGGGGCCGGCGAAAGGACAGGAGTTGGCCTGATTCTTCAATTTTCAGCACTGTAGTAAGTGGCAGGAGAATCAGGGCCACTCTCTATACATTCCCCAGACACCCTGGCCCGCCTCCCGCTCCTCCAGATTAGATAGCCACGTTTCCCTTTGGCCTGAACAATTCTACAGGGCAGGGAAGGTGCCTGAGTTATCAGCGATCTGATGCCTGCCCTTGATGTCGTTCTAGTGCAGAATGAAGTGATTGCGCTGGCGCCATGCAGGGCGGGTTAGGACCGAAAAAGCTCGACAATTACTTGCAACGTGTACAGTTTCATTCACATCCACCGACCCAGACCAATGGGTTCTCTAGAGCTCGCGCCAACACAAGTGCCTGCGCCAGATCAGGGACATGAGTCTGCAGGTTGCTTGGGGGCGAATATCTTTAGTTGCATGTTGGTTCAGGGGGGATTTAGCAGAAAGGGAGAGTGTAAAAATACACCCCACGCAAGCAATCATTTGGGGGAAGAGAAACAATAACTACATTTATCCTCCTAATACCTGACTCCCCGTTCCCTGCCCCTCCCCTCAATGCAATTCCACACTTGCTCGGAACATATTTCCTCCCACAGCTTTGTGAAGAGTTACAACAGAGGGGCACTCCTACAGCAGGCAGCAATTACAGCGAACCGTTCTGGGGGGGGTCCCCGGTCAGGTTTCACTCCTTTGGAGGACGCGGCGAGCGATGTACCTGGCTCTTTTTCTTTATTGACTTTTGAAAGTACTCCACAGAACCGCGCAGCCTGGGCTTGCCAGCCGGAAACTAAGGGGAAAGATCTGACCGGTCAAACTTTCCAGGGAGAAGTGGAGCACTCCGCTGCATGTTGTGGGTGTGCCGTTTTCTCAAACAAGAAACCTTCGCGGTGGTTTAATACAGTCCATGCATTTTTGTCCTGATTTCGAAATAAATAATAATAATTAATAATCTCGACATATTTATTGCAGAGACATGTTTTCCCCCATTGTTTTGAACTTACCCCCCTATTCATCCCCTCCAAATTGTTAAAGCAACTAACTTGGTTACGTATGTTTCACTGACTCTGGCGGTATCCTTACAACATGCCAGCGGGACTGTGAAGTGGATCGGGTTTTTAAATGCTGTGTGAGAAGAGGCATCTCCCCTCCCCCACGCCAAACACGCAGACAAGCCGGGTGGATCCCCTTCATAATTTGATGCGGAGTGAAAAGCTAATGGGATATTACTGCGGACCTTATTGAAGGGGTGATTTAGCGTCAGCTAACGCTAATTACAAGTTTTGGCTTGTAATTTTAAAGCTTTGCGCTGTTGCAAAGTCAAATGAAGAGAAAGCTGCTCTCAGTTTCCACTGGGTTTTTCCTGACACAGTTATTAATGAAACACAGAAAACAATGATGGACCTCAATGATCAATGGAGTATCTGGTGCCAGCAGTTCTGTTGTTTCTCTGCGCTGCACCATTTCAGTCTGGGCTGGTCTCAGCTAAAAGACATGGCAGATGTTTATTTAAGTAAGAACCTCAAAAACAGTAAGAACAGCTTGATTAAAAACTCCCCTTCCTACTGCTGTTCTGCAATAGTAAAAAATCAGCACCAGGGGGAGCTCTGCAACTTTAACCACTCCAGTGTATTCTCCGGACAGAGGGGAAGTCACTGCTTTAAGGCTCCCATCCAGTCCCTAGATCTGTTGTATATGGTTTCTCCCAATCTCCGGCAAGAGACAGTAGGTGTCTTTTTTTGTTGTGGCCCTCAGGCATCATTCTACCAAAGAAGATCAAACAGCACAACCAACTTTCGAATAGGCACTTTCGAAAATGTCAGCGTCAGTTTCTCAGGAGATGCATGAAAAAGTCCAGCCAAACTTCAGTCTGAATGCACTCATTTGACTTTAACAATGGTGAATTGTTAACGCAGCACCTTCCCACTTGTCAGTTTGAGCCAGGTAAAACTCAAAGATTATCTTTGCACCCACAAGGTCTTTTAAGAGTTACTTCAGCTGGGCCAGAGAGCACCCTGGGGATGGGAGATGCTTTTCCTGTTGAACATTTATTTATTGTGCCTACAAAAGTGCTTACCAAGGGGGAAAACACTTAGAGAATAATATTTTAACACATTAAGACAATGTGTGACTCTTGGGGTAAGTTTGTTGCCTGTTAGTTGTGTGCTTGCCCTCGGCCTACTTGACTGAAGTTTATAGTGTGGTCTTCGTGCTGAGCCTAGCCAAACTCTGCTCCCTAATCCCTTTAGGATCCTTGACAAGGGGGCAGGACTCTCTCAGGGAGAACAGAGATTTAAAAAGACAGCTCCTCAGCTACCCGAGATAGCAAGCAGGGAGCAGCAACTGGGGAGTTTTGTGAGAGAACTTGAGAGCCAGATACACCTAATACACATTCTTTAAACTTAGGCAAATAAAAAAACCCAAACAACAAAAAATGCTTCAAAAGTAAAAATAATGCGGGCAGAAGTCCAGCAGTGGGAGGGAACTGAGGCTATCTAGTTTATTGCACTGACTGCAGCATATGATTGCCTACCTTGTGGGGAGATGGCATATGTGTGCATTGGTGCAAGTAACTCATGGCCATCAGAGACCAACTATGGACTTTTGAGACCAGAGTAGCTGAACTGGTGGAGCTAAGGGAGATGGACAGGTACATGGATGAGACTTTCTGGGACACAGTAGAGTGGTCCCACCCCCAGCCTGCCAGCCACTTTGCTGAGGAGTATGAAAGTCTCGGGGAAGGAGAACATCAAGCTGGAGTGGAGGAAATGATCCCATGGTTCCTCCCAAATGATGTCATGGTATCCTCTCACACTAAGGGTACCTCTCTGTGGGAGGGGAACCCAATTATTAGGAATATAGTTTGTGAGTATATATATTATTAGGAATATAGTTTTTGATGACAGGCAGAACCACATGGTGAATTGTTTTGGTTGTGGACCTTTCAAGACATCTAGATAGACTTATGTGCAGTGCTGTGGAGGAGCCAGAGGTGGTGGTACATGGAGGTACCAATAATATAAGGAAAGGTAGGAGAGAGGTCCTCCTGGAGGCCAAATTTAGGCTGCTAGATAAGAGATTAAAGTCCAGGCCCTCCATGTCTCTGAAATGCTTCCACATCCACATGCAGGGACAGTTAGACTGGCAGAACTGCACAATCTCAATATGTGGATGAGGCAATGCTGTTTGGAGGAGGGATTTAGCTTTATTAGGAACTGAAGAACCTTTTGGGAAAGGAGGAGCCTGTATAGGAAGCATGGGCTCCACCTAAACCGAAACGGATCCAGATTGCTGGCATGTAAAATTAAAAAGGTCATAGAGTAGTTTTTAAACTAAGGACTGTAGGGAAACCAACAGATGTGAAGGGGAGGATTTATGAAAGGTGATTCTTTATATCCTAGTAAAAAGGAGAGGATCAAAGTTGATAAAGTATGGGTAGGAACTGAAGAGAAACATATCCACATATCTATTCAAGGGACACCATCATAAGACCTAACCACATCAGCCACACCATCAGGGGCTCGTTCACCTGCACATCTACCAATGTGATATATGCCATCATGTGCCAGCAATGCCCCTCTGCCATGTACATTGGAGAAACTGGACAGTTTCTACACAAATGAATAAATGGACCCAAATCAGACATCAAGAATTGTAACATTCAAAAACCAGTAGGAGAGCACTTCAGTCTCCTTAGACACTCAAAACAGACTTAAAAGTGGCAATTCTTCAACAAAAAAATGTCAAAAACAGACTTCAATGAGAAACTGCAGAACTGGAATTAATTTGCAAACTTGACATCAAATTAGGCCTGAATAAAGACTGGGAGTGGCTAGGTCACTACAAAAAATAATTTTCCCTCTGTTGATACTGACACTTTCTTGTCCACTGTTGAGAATGGGCCACATCCACCCTAATTGAATTGGCCTCGTTAGCACTTACCCCCCACTTGGTAAGGCAACTCCCATCTTTTCATGTGCTGTATATTTATACCTGCCTACTGTATTTTCCACTCCATACATCTGATGAAGTGGGTTATAGCCCATGAAAGCTTATGCCCAAATAAACTTGTTAGTCTCTAAGGTGCCACAAGGACTCCTCGTTGTTTTTGAAGAGAAACAGTAAAACAAAAAAGAATCCCATTCAATTACATCTAATGAAGGCAGGCAACTAAATATTGACAAATTTTGTGAGTACTTGTATACAAATGCTAGAAGTCTAAACACTAAGATGGGTGAACTGGAGTGCCTGGTATTAAATGAGGATATTGATGTAACAGGCATCGCAGAAACTTGATCGAATGTTGCTAATCAATGGGTAGTAATACCAGGGTACAAAATATATAGGAATGACAGAGTAGGTTGTGCTGGTGAGAGAATAGCACTATATATGTGAAAGAAAGCATAGAGTTAAATATAGTAAAAATGTGAAATGAATCAAATTGTACCATAGAATCTCTATTGGTAGAAATTCCATGCTTGAATAACAAGAGTAGACCAGTAGGAATATACTACCATCCACCTGACCAGGATGCTGACAGTGACTGGGAAATGCTCAGAGAGATTAGAGAGGCTACACAAACAGAAAACTCAATAATAATGGGGCATTTTACCTATCCCCATATTGACTGGGCACATGTCACCTCCAGATGGGATGCTGAGATCAAATTTATAGATACCATTAGTAACTAATTCTTGGAGCAGCTAGTCCTGGAACCCACAAGGGGAGAGACAATTCTTGATTTAGTCCTAAGTGGAACATAGGATCTGGTCCAAGAGGTGAATATAGCTGAACCACTCAGTAATAGCGACCAGGATGTAATTAAATTTAACATTCTTGTAGGGGAGATAAATACCAAAGAATTGCAACACAGTAGCATTTAACTTCAAAAAGGAGATCTACACAAAAAATGAGGAAGCTAGTTAAACAGAAATGAAAAGGAATAATCATGAGAATGAAATGCTTGCAAGCTTCATGGAAATGAAACATGATAATAGAGACTCAATCTATATGTATATCCCAAGTAAAAAAAAAAGTAAGAGGACCAAAAAATACGACCATGGCTAAACAGCAGAATAAAAGAGGCAGTTAGAGGCAAAAAGGCATCCTTTAAAAACTGGAAGTCATATCCTACAGATAAAACTAGGAAGGAGCATAAACTCTGGCAAGTCAGGGGTAAAAGTATAAGTAGGCAGGCCAAAAAGAATTTGAAGATCAACTAGCAAAAGACACAAAAACTAACTGTGATGCTGTATCAAAAGGAAGATAACTAGGTACACTAATAGAGTCACCACTGTTACAAAATTGCAATAAGTCTTGTACAAAGTATGTCATGTAAGGTATCAATGGAAAAGTTATAATCTGTTAAGTATGATTATGCCATTTGAATCCATGTATCATCATTGTATCGGAAGTAATGAATATTGGCTATGTGCTTGTATCTCAAACATGTTATTTTCTTGGGTGGTGCCCCAGGACAGATTTGCATCTAAAGTAGCCAGCCTGCTTGATATCAGCTCACTCAGTGAGCCCCTCCTGGAGATGTTTCAGAGAGCACTGAGGCAATGGCTGCTCCATGATTCAGCAAGGCATATAAGGATATGTGATAAGGACATGTGATCTAAGACTCCATCTTTTGCCAGTAACTTTCCATGCACTTGGGCTGAGAGGGACTGTGTTTTTAGCTTCTTGTTAACCAGTGTTATGATACAGGAGGTCACTTTTGTTACTGGCTTGGTGAACTCCAATGTTAGAATAACCACCAGTATTGGGGAGTGATTGCCTGTTTGTTATCAGTCTGTCCTGAATTTGGCATTCTCAGCTGTGACCCACACCAGGCAAGATCAAACTGGTGTAGTCAGGACAGGATCCACAGAACCATGTCAATTGGGCTTTGGATCAGAACCCCACACATTTCAGAATCTAAATTTGATATTGAGAGTTTTAAAGGTTAAAGATCAGTGACCATGAGTCTGATATGAGAACATAAGGCAACAACAGAAGCTGTCCATCTGCAGATGCAAGCAGATGAAAAGAGGCTTGACAATGAAGCAAAGCTGGCTGATATCCAAGTTAAGGAGAAGCAAACTTTGCCCGAACTGGAAAAAGCAGCCAAGGAAAGGGAGAAAGCTACTCACCAAAGACGAATGCAGCAGCTGGAGGCTGAAAAGGAAGCACACCTATAAGAGTAATAAGTCACTAGACCCAGAAGGTATTCACCCAAGAATTCTGAAGGAACTCAAATATAAAATTGCAGAACTACTAATTGTGGCATGTTACCTATCCCTTAAATCAGCCTCTGTACTGGATGACTGGAAGATAGCTAATCTAATGCTTATTTTTTTAAAAAGGCTCCAGTGCGGATCCTGGCAATTACAGGACAGTAAGCCTAACTTCAGTACCAGGCAAATTGGTTGAAACTGTAGTAAAGTATAGAATTATCAGACACATAAATGGACACAATATGTTGGGAAAGAGTCAACATGGCTTTTGTAAAGGGAAATCATGCCTCACCAATCTATTAGAATGCTTTGAGAGAGATCAACAAACATCTGGACAAGGGTGATCCAGTGAATATAGTGTAGTTGGCCTTTCAGAAAGCCTTTGACAAGGTCCCTCACCAAAGGCTCTTAGGCCATGTCTATATGTACTGCGCTGTAGCAGTGCAGCTATACCAATACACCGCTGCAGCGCATCTGGTGAAGACGCTCTATGCTGACGGGAGACAGCTCTCCCGTTGGCATAAAAAACCCACTTCCATGAGCAGCAGAAGCTATGTCAGTGGGAGATGGTCTCCCATTGACATAGTGCTGCCCACACAAATGTTTATGTTGGCAAAATTTATGTTGCTCGGGGGATGGAATATTCACACCCCTCAGTGACATAAATTTTGCTGACATAGGCTATAGTGTAGATATAGCCTTAGGTACACAGGTGCTAACTTTTCAAAGTGCCGGGGGGTGCTTGATCCCCAGCTCTATCTCAGGCCTTGCCCTCACTCCACCACGCCCCGCCTCTTCCCACCCCCGCTCTATCCCCATGGCCTCACTCCCTCCCCCTCTCTGCCAGCCTCCTGCATGCCGCGAAACAGCTGATTGCGGTGGGCAGGAGGTGCGGGGAGGGAGGGGTAGGCGCTGATTTGTAGGGCCTGCCGGCAGGCAGGAGACACCATGGGGGTGGGGGCGAGCTAATAGGTGGGCTGCCGGTGGGTTGCTCTGCACCCACCATTTTTTCCCCGTGGGTTCTCCAGCCCCGGAGCACCCACGGAGTTGGTACTTAGGCTTATGCAAAGTAAGCAGTCCTGGGATAAGAGGAAAGGTCCTCTCATGGATCAAAGACAGGAAACATGGATCAAAGACAGGATCTCATGGTTGAAAGACAGGAAACAAAGGGTAGGAATAAATGGTCAGTTTTTACAGTAGAAAGAGATGAATAGCAGGGTTCCTAAGGATCTGTACTGGGACCAGTGCTGTTCAACATATTCATAAATGATCTGGTAAAAGAGGTAAATGATGAGGTAGCAAAGTTTGCAGCTGATGCAAAATTATTCAAGATACTTAAGTACGAATTTGACTGCAAAGAGTTACGAAGGGATCTTACAAAACTGGATGACTGTGCAACAAAATGGCAGATGAAATTCAATGTTGATAAGTGCAAAGCAATGCACATTGGAAAATATAATCCCAATGATATATACAAAATGATGTGGTCTAAATTAGCTGCTCCCACTCAAGAAAGAAATCTTGGCGTCATTGTAGATAGTTCGCTGAAAACATCCACTCAATGTGCAGCAGCAGTCAAAAAAGCGAACAGATTGTTAGGAACCATTAGGACAGGGATAGATAATAAGACAGACAATATCATAATGCCACTATATAAACCCTTGGTATGTCCACACTTTGAATACTGCATACAGTTCTGGTCATCCCATCTCAAAAAAGATATATTAGAATTGGAAAAGATACAGCGAAGGGTGAGAAAATGATTAGGGGTATGGAACAGCTTCCATCTGAGGAGAGATTAGAAAGGACTGTTCAATTTAGAAAAGAGATGACTAAGGGGGGATATGATAGAGGTCTGTAAAATCATGAATGGTATGGAGCAATTGAATAAAGAAATGTTTATCCCTTCACAAACACATGAACCAGGGGTCACTGAATTAATAGGCAGCAGGTTTAAAACAAACATAAGGAAATACTTCTTCACACAAGTCAACCTGTGGAACTCATTGCTAGGGCATGGTGTGAATGTTAAAAGTATAACTGGGTTCAAACAAGAATAAGATAAGTGAATGGAGGATAGGTCCATCAATGACTATTAGCCAAGATGGTCAGGGATGCAACCCCATGTTCTGGGGGTCCCAAAGCCTCTGACTGCCAGAAGCTGGGACTGGATGACAGGGGATGGAGTATTTGATAATTGCCCTATTCTGTTCATTCCCTCTGAAGCATCTAGCACCAGCCACTGTCAGAAGACAGGATACTGGGCAAGATGGACCATTGGTCTGACTCAGTATGGCCGTTCCTATGTGTTCTCTCTCCATACACCGTTTTACCACTAATGATGAAGTACTAGTGGATTAGACACAATGGTCTATTAATTTTCTGTCAAGAATCCAAGTTTGAACATCCAGGCTGCAAAACATTCAGATAAGCAAAAACCGATAAACAAGCACACAGACACAACGTGTAAGTGCCACAATGTAAATTCCCAGGTCTAGTATTACCAGTGGGGCTGGAAGCATCTCCTATTATTAAGGTTGCCTGACACTTCCCATTCTAAGACCTTGTTTTCAGTTGTTTATAACTTAACCAAACTTTAACTGTTTGGACTGATTTTTTTCTATTCTGGGTGTCTGCCACAAGCTTTTTTTTTTTTTTTTTTTTTGTTAGTTTGTTAATTTTCAGCTGAAAATGATTCATCCATTTCTAAGCTAAGGACTAGGAACAAATAAGTTGTTTGCCTATGTAAAAAAATTCTTGTCCCCTTTTCTTTGAAACACTCTCATGCTTCAGAGTAGCAACTTGAAATTTGGGAGGGGGTGACTTTTGTGTGAGGGATGTGCCTTTTGCTCTTCCCATGATAATCCACACAACTGTAGCTAAGTTTATAAGACTGAAAAAAAATGCAGTTTGCATATGCTCAGTAGAGACTTACTAGAGCTCGACAACTGACATCTCCAAAGATTCTGTCCTCAATGAGCATGCTAGAGCCTCTCACAGCTCCTAGTGCTGACCAGACTGTGCATGCAGCATCCTCACAGAGTGATTGAGCTTGCTCCAGATCAGGACTATATAGGGGCTTAGAAGGACTTTCACTGTGATGGCTGCTCAGGCTGAGGTGGGGCTAGGTAGTGGAACTATGTACCCCAACCCCTGAGTCCCTTTAAAGTGTCCTCTGTGATAACCAGTCAGAATATGCACTGGATTGCATAGGGCTCTGTCTCCCAAGAGCTGCAGGACAGGAGGGACTAGTTTAGCAACCTTAGGCACAAACATATTCTGCCAGTTCTGTCAAGGGCAACGGTGGACGAAGAGTACACTCATCCCCATGGGCAACGTGTCTATCCACAGAAGTAGGATGTGGGGCTGCTGCACAATTGTACTCAGGGCCTCTCTTCCTACAGTGCATTCCTGAACCCTTGCCAGTACGATGCTGCTTGAGGCCATACTGGTTGTGGTTCCTGGCCCCTGTCTAGGGGCTAGCTCTATCAATCTGAGGACTAGCCTGGCGCACACAACACATGACACGAGACTCTTGCCACTAGTGGTAGTTTGTGCAGGAGTCAGCTATCAGCAGAAACAAGGAAAATCCACGTGATTGATTGTTTCTGCATAGCACACAGTGAGAGGTGGCCACTCCCACTTGAAATAGTCCTCCCCACGGCAGCTACCACCCCACCCTCACCAACCCCATTTGGGTTGCTTTCCGGGACTGTGCTTCTCAGTGCAGAAGAGGACTTATTCTGCCTCCCATGCCCAGCGGCGGCTCCAGGCACCAGCGCTCCAAGCGCGTGCCTGGGGCGGCAAGCCGCGGGGGGGCGCCCTGCCGGTCCCTGCGAGGGCAGCAGTCCGGCAGCCTTCGGCGGCTTGCCTGTGGGAGGTCCACCAGTCCCGCAGATTTGGTGGCAATTCGGCGGCGGGTACGCCGAAGCCGTGGGACCGGCGGACCTCCCGCAGGCATGCCGCCAAATCCGCGGGACTGGGGACCTCCCACAGGCATGCTGCCGAATCTGTGGGACCGGGGACCTCCCACAGGCATGCCGCCGAATCCGCGGGACCGGGGACCTCCCACAGGCATGCCACCGAATCCGCGGGACCGGGGACCTCCCGCAGGCATGCCGCCGAATCCGCGGGACCGGGGACCTCCCGCAGACATGCCGCCGAAGGCTGCCTGACTGCTGTGCTTGGGGCGGCAAAAAAGCTAGAGCCGCCCCTGCCCATGCCTAGCTGACGCACTGCACGGCAGAGCTGCTATGGTGACTGAGGCCCAAATCCTCACTGTCCTCACTCAGAGAATGTTCAAACAGTGAGCATTTTGTGTAAAAGAAATGAAGCCCACCTAGTTCAAAGCCCATTCCAGGGGAGATGGAAAAGGAGGAAATTATTGGTTACATGTAACATCTATTTCTGCAAGCATTTTGCAGAAAGGGCCAAATCCTGGTTCCTTTAAAATCACTGACAACACTCCCATTGCCTTCCATGGGACTAGGACTTGGCCCAGAGGATGGTATTAGTAATGGAATGAGAGCCAGTTTCAGGTAGCAGAAATAGCATTGTAGCACAGGAGGAGATACAGCACTGCTTAAAGAAGGAGGCTTAATGAGCAAAGCACTTCCCTGCCCAACAATTTCTTATGGCCTTTACTTTTTCAGAAATGGTGTGCTGCATTTCTCTCCTTGGCTGGAAGCAGAGTTGGCCCCAGGCCTCGTGGCAGCAGGTCAGAAGCCAGAATTATATCCTGCTGGTTAGTCCATAACCCACTGATAACACAAATATTATCTAAACTGAGAAGCCTTATTCTGCCCTTACTGCATCTGTGACTTCTACACATGTTATTGGGGACTATGAGCTCAAACAAGGAGAGAACACAAATCCTCCGCTTCACCCCCACCACTTGTATCTGGGGCAATGAGGCTCAGTCAGGTGGACTATCATGAACCATTTCAGTGTAAGGGGAAAGCTGAATGTGGATTAGATGTTAACCCCCCACTAGGGACTGAATTATGGAAAGTGTTGTGACACAGAGGCCCATTGGTGACAACTGGCAAAGGTTTCACTGCTCTTTACAAGCAATTCCTGCCTCAGACCCGACAAACTCACCACACCTAATATGGTGCTTTCATGGTATTTATCCATAAAGGGTAGCATGTGAGGTCTCTACTTAAAGCTTGTAACTTATTGATACTCCTCATAATCATTGTGAGATGTGTGTACAGGTGATATTTAAGGCAAGTATAACTATATTGAAAATTATGGTCTCGGAATGAGATTGAGTAACCAGGGAATCCTAAATCTCGATGCTGGCCCATTCAAGCAGGAGGGAATTGTCACCCTTCTCTGACTAGCCAGTTACATAATGTATTGCTCAATTGTCTATCTTTGCACCAACCCCGAAAAGTCAAGGGAAAACCATCAAAGACATAACTTAGAGAATTTTTTCACTTCAAGGTCCCAGAAACAAAAACAAGGTTTTCATCTCGAGGCCAAAAGACCAAAAACATCAAGACACTTGACCAGAGCTCGGAGAGCCGAGAAGCGATACAATAATCAACACCCCTTGGAAGTGAAAAGGAGCATTATAGTAGACAGGGGATGGCCCTGTCTGTGAATAAAGACAAAAGACTGATTCAGCATGGAGAAAGACAATATGGATTGATTCAGCATTCACTGAGGAGGTACCTTGATGAGCAGAGGTGCTTCATGGAAGACTGGGTCCTAGTTCCTTGGGACTAGCAAGTGGTGCAAAAGACTGAACTTTGGGGTGAGAATCTACGTTATTAGAGAGAAAAGGTAGCTATTAATAAGTGTAGGCCCTAGTTCACATTTTATGATTTTGTTTCATATGTAGCCATTTGTTTCCACTAGTCATGTGTTTCTCATTGAACCTCTAGTCTTTTTTAAACCAATCTCCTTTTGTTTTACTATAATTGAACTCAAGTGCTTTGTGTGATACAGAAGCAGTGGGCTAAGGAAAAACTTGTAAACTGGGGTATGCTGTCCCTTTGGGAATGAAGGACATGGGATTTCTGTGGGTGTCCAGTTATCAGGGGCTGGATATTACATGGGGACATTTTGAAGGGACTCAGGGGTTGGGGTATATCTATTGCCAACCTGCAGGGCAAAGGCTGGGCTGGCTGTAGCCCAGAAGACAGAGGTTGAATGGTTGAAAGGCTGGTTGTGCTAGGGAGTTAAGGCCTGGTCTACACTAGGGGGGCAGGGGGGAATCGATCTAAGTTATGCAACTTCGGCTACGTGAATAACGTAGCTGAAGTTGACGTACTTAGATCTACTCACCGCGGTGTCTTCACTGTGGTAAGTCGACGGCTGACGCTCTCCCATCAACTCCGCCTGCACCTCTCGCTCTGGTGGAGTACTGGAGTCGACAGGAGAGCGCTTGGCGGTCAATTTATTGTGTCTAGACTAGACACGATAAATCGACCCCCGCTGGATCGATCGCTGCCCCTCGATCCAGTGGATAATGTAGACAAGCCCTAACACTCAGCTGGCAGAAGCAAGACCCCCTCACACTAGAGCCAAGTGGCAACAAGGTGACTCACAGCCCTGGGTGCCCCAAGAAGTATCACAGGTGTCTTCCAGGTACCAGCGTTTGCCAACTGGATTTTACCAGTATTCATCAGTCAGATTTCTTTACTGAGCACACCCCTCCTATGAGGAAAACATATAACCTCCTTTAAAATATTGTCTCGGCCACTCTGGGGCTTCTCTGGCTTTGCTCACTGCCACTTGAGACCTGCTATTCACTCCACATCTTATACTGGGTCTTCCTCTTATGGGCTAGTATCAGCTGATGTAACCTCCTTCTCTGCCTCCTCTCTGATCTCTCTCTGTCTCCCCACCATTCTATCCAAAACACCACTGCCAATATTATTTTCTTCCACTGATATTTTAACCTGACTTCTTGACTCTCTTCACTCACTCCATATCTTATTCCACATAGGGCTCCCTAACTTAATCCCCGCCTACATCTCCATCCTCAGCTTCCCTTGTACTCCTCCTCTCTCCTTATGGTCCAGCCAACCTTCTCTTCTGACTGCTTCTTTTTCCCACTTCTGAGTTTGTTCCTTCTTTCATACAAACCAATACACTTGGAACAGTCCTATTTAATGCATCTTATCTTTCCTCTTTCCAAAAATATCCGAAATCTCATCTCTCCTGTGATGCACGCACATTATAAAGACAGGTTTCAGAGTAGCAGCCGTGTTAGTCTGTATCCGCAAAAATAACAGGAGTACTTGTGGCACCTTAGAGACTAACAAATTTATTAGAGCATAAGCTTGAAGTGGGTTGTAGCCCACGAAAGCTTATGCTCTAATAAATTTGTTAGTCTCTAAGGTGCCACAAGTACTCCTGTTATTTTTGCACATTATAAAGACCACATGACACTTTGTGCTGCTCCATTATATTGCACTGTGCCTTTAGACTGTAAGTTATTGGAGTCAGCTATTTCATTCCTTATTCCACATATGTTAGCTATTGTAAAGGGCTATGTGCACTTACAGTATTATTTTAAAAATCAAAATAATAATATAAATTATAGAAGAAGAAGAAAACTCCGAGGCATAACCTGTAGGAGAAGCAAAGCTTTACTCAGTCTTCCATGAAGGTCATTTTTACCATGAAGGTTCTTTCCCAACTCCAGTTAGGTGATCACACCACAGCATCCCCAAAGAAGAAATTAGTTTATCTTCTCCCATCCTAACTGCAAGAGTGATTTGCCATATGTACTTAAGTGCACAGGGGCATACACACACACACACATCACATCCTGCCTGTTGGGAGAGTAGGATCAGCAATCACTTGGAAATACTTATCAGCTACTAGACTGCAACATTACCACATCTAACCTTCCCTCCTGGAAATTAAGGCTAGGTCTACACTACCCGCCTGAATCGGCGGGTAGAAATTGACCTCTCGGGGATCGATTTATGATCCCCGAATCGACGCTCTTACTCCACCAGCGAAGGTGGGAGTAAGCGCCATCGACAGGAAGCCGCAGAGGTCGATTTTGCCACCGTCCCTACAGCGGGGTAAGTCGGCTGCGATACGTCGAATTCAGCTACGCTATTCGCGTAGCTGAATTTGCGTATCTTATATCGAACCCCCCCCCTGTAGTGAAGACGTAGCCTAAGTCTGAGCAGCAACAAGTGCCCTGAGACACCTGGAGAGGTCTGGTAAGTATATTTAGGATACAGATAGGATTTTAATGGAGAGAGAATTAAAAAAAAAAAGATACTTTTCCATTTCGCTTTTAAACCATTGCTTCTTTTTGGCAGTCTCCTTGCCTTATCCCAATTTATCAATTCAAGATGCAGCTGGTTCACAGGCAGATTACAGCATGCTTGTTATTTTCAGCCTTGGTCAGCTGAAAAGACCCTTTAACAGGTGTGTATTGGGTTAGCTGGAGGCCTTTGTCCATTCTATTTCAGGGCTTCTCAGGACTTCAAGACAATTTGCATACATTATCTGTAACTACACTATCAAGTCTGACAGTCACTCCAACCTAATTAGGCATTTGTAAGGTGAAGGAATATAAAGAAATTAACACAGCGTTGAAAGAAATATAGAGAAATTAATACAGAGAAAAAATGAATGTGAGGCAGAGATATTGATAATGCTGGATACAGGATATGAAAAAGGACAAACCAAGAAGAACTCCTGTACACAAGCTATGTTGGAGTTTGCCTGGATAAGGGAAATAATTCCACAGCAACTCATTCCCCAGGCTGTGGCTTCCCTTACAAAAATAGTGGGCTTGTTTGTCTCCCTTTTTTCTGAGGATGAATTATAGCACTGGGGAAAAGCCGACAAGAGGAAAGCCCTGGATTCCAAAGTTTTCTATTCATTACAGAACAAATACAGCATGAGCAACACTAGGTCAATCCATTGCCCTGCCAATGTGACTGATGCCTGACTTGGGGGAACCACCTTCTGAGGTGAGAAGATAGCACAGCTTTTCGTGCCATTCTTTCTTTGGCCTCTGCTGAGGCTGTCACCAGCTAGGATGTTGGTTGTGATTTGTGACAGTTGTGATATGGAGAGGTATCCATTTGTGGACTGAATCCCACAATTCATTTCACCTAAGCAATTGATCTGCCTAATATCCTGGGATCAACATGGCTACAACGATACTGCATACATTAAATGGCAATGACTTTAGATCACCACCAACCAGAGCCAGGCTCACACCAGTCAACTAGGTGGGTAAAAACCTCACTTCTTCAGATGCATAGAGTGAAAGTTACAGATGCAGGCATTATATACTAACACTAGGGGTACGTCTACACTTACCGGAGGGTCCGGCGGCAGGCAATCGATGTTCTGGGATCGATCCCGGAAGTGCTCGCCGTCGACGCCGGTACTCCAGCTCGGCGAGAGGAGTACGCGGCATCGACGGGGGAGCCTGCCTGCCGCGTCTGGACCCGCGGTAAGTTCGGACTAAGGTACTTCGAATTCAGCTACGTTATTAATGTAGCTGAATTTGCGTACCTTAGTCCGAAGTGGGGGCTTAGTGGGGACCAGGCCATGGAGAGCAGGGAGTTACTTCGCAAGTGGTTCTCCACTTGCGAAGTAACTCCCTGCTCTCCATGTGTCAGTATATAATGCCTGCATCTGTAACTTTCACTCTATGCATCTGAAGAAGTGAGGTTTTTACCCACGAAAGCTTATGCCCAAATAAATCTGTTAGTCTTTAAGGTGCCACCAGACTCCTTGTTGTTTTTGTAGATACAGACTAACACGGCTACCCCCTGATACTTGATACCAGTCAACTAGAACATGAAAAGCTCAATTATCCTGTTACCATGTCCCCAAGTCATCCACTCCCCAAATAGATGCAATGTGAAAGAAGCAACTGTACTTGCGTCAGCTGTGGTGGAGTAAACTCAAGCCAGTGGTTTGAAATGTTACGGTAGTTGGAAAGGTGTTTGTGTGTCTCACAGCTATGCCTGGAAATGGCTCTCGGGGTGTGTGTGTTTCACAGCTATGCCTGGACGGTTAATGAGGAAATGTGCTAAAACTCTGCATGATGAATGGGGGGGAGAGGGAGGGGGAAGGGGATGAGTGTGAAGCATTCATTGTACTTCCCAGGGCCAAGCCTGACAATAAGTAATTTTCTCCCGTTTGGTAATGTATTAAGACCAAGGGTACCCCACCCATGTACTTATCCGCTACACTGATACTAACTTGGACTCCTTATTCATTCCATGGGTGGCGTACCCGAGCCCACTTATCCACTGACACTTTAAAAACTCTTGCACCCCAATCTGGGTCTATGCAGGTTATGCGATATGTATGTATCTTTACATCCTTGCAAACGATACCTGTAACCCCCCATAACCCAAGCCTGATCCCAGATGTACAGTACCTTGCCTCTTAACTCGTGTATATTTCATTTTAAACATTCACTTTAATAAAATTTTTAGCAAGGGGGGGATGGTGATTCAGGAAAATGGGAATGAGTGACCAGGCAGCGTTACCAGCTGGTGGTTGTTTGGTGGCCAGTGCAAAATGGTTTTGTGGTCTCATTCCAGTTCTTAATTCCTAGTTGTCCACTTTGCAAAATCATTTGGACCCTTAGCTGCAGTTTTACCAGAAAAGCCCAGGACTGAATGGGCCTGGGAACTTTGCACCTTTCACACCTAAAAGTGGCCACTCCAGGATAGGTTGAAGGCTCATTGATTGGCCCATGCGAGGAGGTTTACCCTGTGACTGCCTTTGCTATCTCTGTTCAGGAGATAGGGGATTTCAGTCTCCAGGGTTTGATAAGTGCTGAAATGGCTTTTGTTTTTTGTAGATATGAGTTATAAAAAGGATGTTACTGACAAACCCAAACACAAAATAAATGCAAAAATAAATACAATGATATTCAAATATTAGTAATGTTTTTTTCCTCTGTGTTGCAGTTGGCAGGCACCTGGTGGTAGCAACACCTCCCCCTCCTCTTCTTTCCCATAGCTGTGCTGCTGTCAGGGAACTGGCTATAGGAGTGGAATTATACCCCTGGCTGATTGATGGGACAGGAGCTGGAGGCACATAGTGGTCTCCTGCTTTCAAACCAGACTGAAAAGGGAGCTGATGGAAAGGCAGGACAGCCAGTTTCAGCCAATTTTCTATCCTCACATCCCCTCTTTTGCCATGTCAGCCATTGACAGACCTGATGAAATGACGCTGTTTATTGTCGTTGAGAAGACACAGAGCTTGTGTGTGGGATGGATACTTGTTGGGATGACTGGTTATCTTAAGTTTATTACCCTGCCCTTCCTTGAACAGAGAAGATGAGAATGAAGAAATGGCCTGAAGATGAGAGGAAGGGGGAATTCAGTGAGACCCATTTTCCTAAGTAAAGCGCTAAGGCCTGTGTGACATGAGTTAGCTGGTGTATCAGTCCAGTCCTGGTGGACAAGTGTCTGTGTCACATAAACCAATGCAATAGGTATCCTTATTAGCAGCCTCAGCAGAGACGCTGAGCAGTGACTGAGCCTGGTGACTTAACTACTCTCTCATCCCAAGTACCTGGGTGTAGCTGTCATCTATCTCCCCAATTCCCTCATGGAGGCTCCTCTACATGGCAGCCTTACCTGACAGCTGAACCTCACGCCAGCAGTGGGGGCAGGCAGAGCACTCTTGTGACAAGATGCAGTCAGCTGACCCATCTAAATCAGCAGGGACACTTTGGCCCAGATTCCCCGCACTAGTTGAGAGGCTCTCAGCCCATGGGAAGGAAGCAAGGGGAGAAAAAGTGGCTTATAGCTGACCCCAGGGATGTGTTGCACCCACCTAACCACAGTCCCCAGGGCTGAGTATAGGGATGCCCCCTCCATACCCTCCCCGCCTTACCTGGATACATCCCCTGAACTGGGGGCTTGGAAGGAGAGTGCCATAGGAACTACTACAGCAGTTCTTCACCAATGCAGGATTCCACAGTGCTGAAGGAATCTTTTGGAACCAGAGCAAAGGGGCCAGAGGGCACTAGAGAATCAGGCCTTCTGCCATGCAGTATAGAAGCCCCTGTTTGGGTCCTGTTTGGGGACCCATGATCGGTCTACGGGTGGTGCAGGTGATGTACCACTCCTAGATCCCATTCTATCTGCTTCTCACCCCCAAACTGACAGTTAACAAACCATCTTCCCTGGTGGACATGTGGCAGGAGCAAGCTCATCCTGTGCAATGGTTAGAGAGGCCTGGAAATGAGTGGGTGAGTGACAGGAGAAGATGAGAGGAAGCATAGAAGACTGAGATGGAAAAGGCCCATTAGGACAGTGAGTCCATCTTCTTGATCAGGACCTGATCCTGAGAGACACTCAGCACTGCACAGGATTGGGCTGAAGTCCCTGATGGAGCAAGGCACCATCACGTATTAAACTAGGGGCAGCAGAGCATGATGGATCAGCAAAAACACCATTTATATCTCCTGAAAGCTGCAACCCCGCTCACTCCCCAGCACCCACGGGGCCCAATCTCTCTTATGCTTTACACTGGTGCATGATCAAACTCAGGCCCACTGCTTCACAGGATGTGCCTAAAAACAGAAGTAAAGGAGGTGCCCTGTCCCAACAGCAGCAATAGTAAGGGACTGCAACCCAGCCAATGTGGCATTTTCAGCCTCTCCCTTTCCCTCAGCTACGGGTGAGCGAGTGGTGGTGGGGGCAGGCAAGAAGTGGAGGCACAAAGCGTGAGGCAGGGTCTCTAACATGGCATTCCTACTGCCCCCCCCCCAAAAGCTTGCTCATGGCCAAAAAAGAGAGCGAGAGAGGCAAGGAAAATAAAGGAACAATTTGATAAAGGGGAGGGGGTAGCGTTTGCGGTTCAGTGGCTCCAGAGTTCTTTCTGCTTTGCAGCACTTCACAAGTGACACCAGCATGTGATTCGATTAGGGAAAGCGCTTCACTTTCTACTGATTTCAGAGTCTACTTGGCTTCAGTTTGAGATTATGATGTAAATCCACTTCAACAGCTAGCAGCGGTGGAGGAGGAGGAGGAAGGCCCCAGCACTTGTTTTTACTCGCTTCCTACATCATTTCCTCCCTCTCCAGCCCCATTCATTTGCTGCAATCACTCCCCCAATGCAGCTTGTCCCCAGGTAGGGGGACAAGAGGAAGGGGAACACATGCACTTTGAGAGGCACGTGTCAGGGAAAAGATATAGTTAAGAGCAATTGCATGTGATGTAATGCATCACTGCCCGGGGGAGCAATGAGTTAGCAGCCTGCGGGGGCAGAATGGTTTGTGTTGTTAATTTGAATTTTGGTGCTAATGAATGTCAGTCTGGTAATGCTGGTTAGAGCCAAACAGATGCACAGCTCCTGTGCCCTAGATCTGCGCATGGAAAGGGCCTGCCACATGCAGGCGTCCCCTGCCCTGTGTGAAAGGGGGAGGGTCAGCCAGCCAGCCCCATGGCACTCACCCCATTTCTGCCATGCCAGGCTGTACTGTCCTTTATGCAGAGTCCTCCACACTGAGCAACCCCCTTTTAACAAGGAGCTCAGGGCAGCTGCATCCTGAGGAAGCCCTGATAGCCACTGGAACCACAAAGGCAGGGGGTGCTGGGAGTCCTACAGCCAGCGTAGAGTGAGGGGGCCTTCACAAGGATGGTCCAACACCTCAAGCAGACCTCTGGGCTTGGGAGAAGAACCACATCTCATTGCACAATAGTGGAGCAAATCCCATCTCCTCCCACAGAATGACTTGAGTGAAACCTTGCCAGGAGATCCTCACAGACATTTTCTTTCCCTGGGATTCTTCTGTGGGTACTTCCAGAGGGAGAGGTAATCCAGTCCATAGGATGGAACACATGCCTTTGCAAGCTTCCCCCATGCAATGCTGCCAATGCATCTCAAAACCTGATC
This sequence comes from Emys orbicularis, assembly GCF_028017835.1. Taxonomy (NCBI): domain Eukaryota; kingdom Metazoa; phylum Chordata; order Testudines; family Emydidae; genus Emys; species Emys orbicularis. The sequence goes on along the minus strand of NC_088689.1, from coordinate 43,122,002 downwards.
TGCAATATTCCTGCTGCTTACGTGCTGGCCCCACACCGCAGCTCCACAGATGCACTTCAATCCTTTTGTGGTTCTGGCCTCTACACAGTTCTGCCAATGCAACACAATCCTGACTGGCTCAGGTAACACAGCCATATTATTCTTGTGACATCAGAGTGCTACACATGATTCCTATTATCAATTAAATAGGTTACCTAGGTTCTCGTTGCTTAAGTTTAAGTGAGTTCAGAATTCCCTACTCTTCTCCAGTCCCTCACCTCACCCCTTTACATCTCTGTCAGCTTAGGTAGTTAAGAGATACCCAGTGGCTCGGGTAGTTTGGAGATACCCCAGGATAATGCATGAGAACTACACAGCTGAAACCCTGGTGACTGGAAACCTTACTGAGTTATCATAACACTTCTTTGTAAATAACTCCACAGGTGGAGACAGGGCTTGAGCAGACACTCAGGTTAGCTGTGCCAGCTTTGGGTTGATGGGATTGTGACGGGTTGGATCACAGAAACCCCCTTGGGAGCTGCCACCCAATGTGCAAAGACTACCCCTGCTTCTGTTTTCCCTGCCAGCTCAGGACTCCAGCACCCTGTCTTGCTGAGCCAGACACTCCAGTCTGCTCTAACAAAGACTCAGGGTCTGAATCACTTGTCCCAAAGCTGCAAGTTTACCTGAAAACAGCTCTCAGTAGTGTGCTTGTCTTTAGCACTCAGATGCCCAACTCCCAATGGGGTCTAAACCCAGATAAATCCGTTTTACCCTGCATAAAGTTTATGCAGGGCAAACTCATAAATTGTTCGCCCTCTATAACACTGATAGAGAGATATGCACAGTTGTTTGCTCCCCCAGGTATTAATACATACTCTGAGTAAATTACTAAATAAAAAGTGATTTTATTAAATACAGACAGTAGGATTTAAGTGGTTCAAAGTAGTAACAGACAGAACAAAGTAAGTCACAAGCAAAATAAAATAAAATGCGCAAATCTATGCCTAATCAAACTGAATACAGATAATCTCACCCTCAGAGATGCTTCAGTAAGCTTTTTCTCAGACTGGACACCTTCCAGGCCTGGGCACAATTCTTTCCCCTGGTACAGCTCTTGTTCCAGCTCAGGTGATAGCTAGGGGATTCTTCATGATGGCTTCTCTCCCTCTCTGTTCTCTTCCACCCCTTTATATATCTTTTGCATAAGGCGGGAACCCTTTGTCCCTCTGGGTTTCCACACCCCCCTCACTGGAAAAGCACCAGGTTAAAGATGGATTCCAGTTCAGGTGACATGATCACATGTCACTGCAAGACTTCATTGCCCACTTGCCAGCACACACATATACAGGGAGACTCACAGGTAAACAGCCATCTGCAGACAATGGGAGTCATCAAGATTCCAAACCATCATTAATGGCCCACACTTTACATAATTACAATAGGCCCTCAGAGTTACATTTTATATTTCTAGTTTTAGATACAAGAGTGGTACATTTCTACAAATAGGATGATCACACTCAGTAGCTTATGAGCTTTGTAATGATACCTTACAAGAGACCTTTTGCACAAAGCATATCCCATTTGCATTATAGTCACTTATTATCAAATTTTTTATAAAACTATCCCGGTTACATTATATTCACTTATTATCATGTTTTTATAAAACCATGTAGACTGCACAACGTCGCAGGGATGACAAACACCAAACACCCGGAGAGGATGAAGCTAAGCGCACAAAATGAATTTCACTTGTTACCTAAGACAAGCCCAAGGGATTAGTCTATGCACATGCGTGCCTGGGTACGCACTGGTGTGTAAGCGTGTGGGTGCCGATGTGTGAAGATCTATAGGTCCAGCAATAAGAGGAAAGGAGGATCAGGTTTTCTGACACTGACAATGGTCTTTCCTAACTGATCAAGACCTTGATGGGCTCCAGAGGGAGCGCTTGAACCATCCACAGTCAGCAGTGCTTGTAGAGTTTCTGTCCCCTTACCTATAAACAATGAAGAAGTAGTGAGGAGAATGGAGATAAAGGGAATAATGGAACAAGTCAAAGAACCTTCTGACTCATGCATCCTGTTGATATGGGTCAGGTTTGTAGGAGGAGAGTGGGAAATTGCAAATATAGATAAAGACAGAAGAAAAGAAAGGCGAAGGTAGAGAAGATCTTACAGTGATGATACAAGTTATTTACAGAGCTGCATTAGTACAGGTGTAACTGGGTAGTGTAACCATTTATCATGTAGTTACCATTGTTTCCCATGGCTTAACTGTATAGTTCTTGAGGATTATTCCATGTGACATCAGTATATCTCTTAGCAATCTATGGAAAAAACATGTTTTGTTACTAGACTTTGCTTAGTGTATGAGATGAGTCCTATTTTGCTCACAGATGGTGATGGTCAAGTGGTTTACTCATGTGTAAAGCTCAGCTTAATATCTGACACATCCCTATATAAAGAAACTATATTTCACTATGGCAGGGAAATAGACTCTATGATTGAATAGGTATTTTTCATTTCTCACTATAATGATCCTACGATTCTATTCCTAGTCCCTTGCTTAGAAGAGGATATCACCTCTGTCATGTGAATAAACTGCTCCCCAAATCCTCCAAGGAAAGGAGATGGAGATTCTCCAAGCACAGACAGGTCCAAAATGATGCTGCAGGCTCAGTAAAGCTGGATGCATGCTGCCAGAGGCAGTACTTCAGCTGCAGAGAGGGCAAAGTGTGTAATGTGGGCTTGGTTCTCCACTGGCTTGTACCTTGAACAGCACCTGGGTGATGTTGAGTGAAAATGATACCAAATCAGAATGGAATCATTTTGCACAGGTGTAAATGACTTCATATGGAGAAAGGCAGCAAAGCGTTGGAGAGAGTACATTTATACCAGTGGCATCCCATGCCTCATTCTCCGCCTCCTGTACCTGTCCTAGGTCTCCTGAATACTGTGAATGGAGTTAGATTCAGAAAAGAAAGTGATGGTGCTCCTAAGCCTGGCTATTCCTAAAACTGGTGAGGCCAATCTGTAAATGGATGTCAGAGATGATTAATTATCATCTCTGTGGTGTGCCAGATCTCTACCTCAGCCAAGCCTCTCAGCAAGCTGCTGTGGAAAGATATGGCAGGAATGTAGAAACAAGCTCCAGACAAGCCTTGGGTGAGGAGACAGAATGGATGCTCACCGTAGCTCTATCCTTCAGGGCTATATGGAGAGAATACAGAAATCAGGGGCATTTTGTGCTGCAATGATTGCATGATTGCAGTAGACCAGAAAGCAGAAAGATCATGTATAGGTAGGGTATAGACCGAGAAGGAATGGAACCAGCTTTACCAACCCCATATCACAAACACCACCTTGCAGTCGATGAGTGAGGTTGATCATGCTGAGTTTTGCTGGCATAGCCATGTTGGAGTGTAGAAAAAATCAATCCCCTAACCAACGTAGCTATGCTGGCAAAAAACCCAGTGTAGACGCAGGCTTATAACTGCAAAAGAGTCCTTGTGTTGAAAATAGCTTGTCGTTTGGGAAGGGGGGGTTAACTGTACTAGCAAAAAACCTAAATTTGCTGTCATATGCTGTGTCTCCAGTAGGGGGCTTTGCTGGTACAGCTACAGTGGCAAAGCCTTTGCAGTGTAAACTAGCCCAAAGAGGCAAGAAGTCTAACAGAAAGCCTCCAAGAAATGCTGCAGAGGCTAAGTCCCCATGGTTAATTTAAGGTCAGTGGGGAGAACATCACTTCTTTGTCAATCCCAACCTGACCAAGCACAACGAGCTTCCCATCCAAAGCCTTCTCCTTGATGTCTGATAAAACTAAAAGAATATATATATATATATATATATATATATATATATATATATATATATATACACACACACAAGAATATTTAAAATGCACCTTCATGTGAGAAGAATTGGTCAGTTTTTATCATTAATACACAGCTCAAAGTATTTAAGAATTTTGTATAAGTCTGGCTGCATATAAGACTATGCAAAGGGTGAGATCCTTCCGAGGAGGTGAGAACAACGTCTCATAGTACAGACAAGGGAGTCAGGACACCAGGGTTCTACTGCCATCTCTGGAACAGGTTCACTGTATGACTTTAGGAAAGTCACATGAAATTTGAGAGTCTCAGATGAAAGTATTAGCCCATGCTTTCATCAGAACCTGGCATGACGGTGAGGATCCTTGCTGCACATAGCAATGTGATACTGACATGAAAACCTCTCTCTCTCTCTGTAACATCATCCCCAACACTTGTGCAGTCTCCAAACAGCCATCGTTCCCTAAGGCTTAAGCAACGAGGGCTGGGTGGAAAGGGTGAGGGTCTAAAACACAGGCAGGAAGTGTTTCTTGTTACCCAGTCAATAAAGTCAAAATACCAATGAAATGAACCTGCAGTGAACACAAAGTTACAACAAACAAACAAACTCACTCAGCCATCATTAACCCTTTCACTAAAAATGAACATATTTCTGTCTGGGCAACAGTTCTCCTAAGGAACGTCAGGTGCGTTGAAGAAAGATGCTACAGTAACTCCTCACTTAACCTAGTAGTTATGTTCCTGAAAAATGCAACTTTAAGTGAAACAATGTTAAACGAATCCAATTTTCCCATAAGATTTAATGTAAATGTGGGGTGTTAGGTTCCAAGGAAATTTTTTGGGGCAGACAAAGGGCATTATATACTGTACAATACCATATGGGGGGAGGGATAGCTCAGTGGTTTGAGCATTGGCCTGCTAAACCCAGGGTTGTGAGTTCAATCCTTGAGAGGGCCACTTAGGGATCTGGGGCAAAAATCAGTACTTGGTCCTGCTAGTGAAGGCAGGGGGCTGGACTCAATGATCTTTCAGGGTCCCTTCCAGTTCTATGAGATAGGTATATCTCCATATTCTAAGTAAATTTTTAATTTTAACTGTGGTGGGGAGGTGCCCCTGGCTTACCCCACACAGGCACAGCCTGCTGCAGACAATGAGGCAGGCAAGGACGCTAGAAGCACCTTGCGCAGCAGCAGCTTCCCCCCAGAAGAACAGGTGCTGACTTTGCCGGGGGATGCTGCCTGCCTCTTCCCGTCCCTGCTCCACTCCAGGCCCACCTCTTCACACCCCCACTCCACCTCCTCCCCAGAGCACACTGCGTCCCCGCTCCTCCCCCTTCCTCCCAGCACTTCCCTGCCGGCAAACAACTGTTTGGCAGCACTTAGGACTTTCTGGGAGGGAGGAGCGGAGACGCGGCGCTTCCTCGCTCCTCCCCCTCCCACCAGTGGCAGATTTAGAGTTAGTGGGGCCCTGTGCTCAGCTTCATTTCTGGGGCCCCCCCAGGGGGAGCATTCTTTCTTATCTCCCCCCCCCTGTTTTTCATTCTTTTTTTCTCCATTCTCCTCCTGGGGCTCAGGGTGGGGGTGCAGGGTCTGGGAGGGAGTTAGGGTGCGGGAGGGCGCTCAGGGTGGGGGTGCAGGGTCTGGGAGGGAGTTAGGGTGCAGGAGGGCGCTCAGGGTGGGGGTGCAGGATCTGGGAGGGAGTTAGGGTGCAGGAGGGCGCTCAGGGTGGGGGTGTGGGGTCTGGGAGGGAGTTAGGGTGCGGGAGGGCACTCAGGGTGGGGATGTGGGGTCTGGGAGGGAGTTAGGGTGCAGGAGGGCGCTCAGGGTGGGGGTTCAGGGTCTGGGAGGGAGTTAGGGTGCAGGAGCTTGCTCAGGGTGGGGGTGCAGGGTCTGGGAGGGAGTTAGGGTGCAGGAGGGCGCTCAGGGTGGGGGTGCAGGGTCTGGGAGGGAGTTAGGGTGCAGGAGCTTGCTCAGGGTGGGGGTGCAGGGTCTGGGAGGGAGTTAGGGTGCAGGAGGGCGCTCAGGGTGGGGTGCGGGGTCTGGGAGGGAGTTAGGGTGCGGGAGGGCACTCAGGGTGGGGGTGCGGGAGGAGGCTCAGGGCTGGCGCAGGCAGGAGGTGCAGAGCACTTATCTGGGGCAGCTCCTGTTTGGTGCAGGGGATGTGCTGGTGGCTCTGCGCAGCGCGGCACCACCCCCATGGCCGTGATTCTGGGAGCTGCCCCCCCCCCCAGCAGGGCCACTCGGAACGCAGGGGCTTTAGGGGCTGCAGGGCCCTGGGCTAAGGGGGGGTCCGGGGCCCTAGCCTGCAGCTCTAAAGCCCCTTTCGGAATGCGGCCCTGCGAGCATGGACCGGAGGACTCAGAAGGAGCAGGGGCAGCTGCGCAGCCAGCGGCTGGAGAGAAGTGGCGATTTCCCCTTCAAAGCCGGCTGGAGAAAAGAGGCACTTTGAAGGGGAAATCGCCGCTTCTCTCCGGCCGCTGACTGCGCGGCTGCCCCTGCTCCTCCTGAGTCCTCCGGTCCATGCTCGCAGGGCCGCATTCCGAAAGGGGCTTTACAGCTGCAGGCCAGGGCCCCGTGGCCCCCTTAGCCCAGGGCCCTGCAGCCCCTAAAGCCCCTGCATTCCGGGTGGCCCTGCCTGCCTGCCTGGGGGGGGGGCAGCTTCCCCGCTCCCTCCCTCCCTCCCTCCCAGAAAGTCCTAAGCATTGCCAAACAGCTGTTTGGCGGCGGGAGAAGCACTGGGAGGGAGGGAGGAAAGGAGGGGGAGGAGGCAGAGAAGAGGAACTTGTGCAATGCTCCCTTGTAAAGTCAGCCAAATGACGTTATAAGGGAGCATTGCACAACTTTAAATGAGCATGTTTCCTAATGGAGCAGCGACGTAACTTCGAAACAACATTAAGTGGGAGGACGTTGAGTGAGGAGTTACTGTATATAAGTGCAAAATATCATGTGACTGCGACATCCTCTGGTACATGCACATCCACCCAAAGATGATGAAAGTATTAGCAGGGCTGACCAGGTCATGTCGTTCAGCACAGACAAAGGGAAGAAGCCGTTATTAATAGGAGCGTCTCAAATCTCTGTTACCTCTCTAACCTCCCCCAGACACAGCAATCTAGACTTTCCACTAGGGACTTTAGTTGCTGTGAGCCAAGAGTGTAGCAACTACTGTGAAGATGAGCTGCCAAGCTGGGGTGTGGTATCTGCCATTGCACCTCCATCTCTGGACCACTTGCTCAAACCAACATGCACTCTGTATTACAGGAGGCCACTTATCAGCTATAGTCCATGGATTCAGGGATCCCCCCAAACCAGGATTCCTCTGGAGACTCCTACATATGAGGGACTGTCTGGCCCAATGACTGTCATTCACTGTGGTCAGAGCCTTGGCATTTATCTAACTTCAGCGGGGCACTCTCTTACTCAGAAGGAAAGGCAAGGAGGAAAAAACAACCCAGCCCTGCTGTGCTGTAAACAGAACACAAGCTTCTCATTCTCCATTCAGTGTGTAACCTCAATCATTTATTGTCCAGAGGGTACAATAAGTATCAATAATTAATGGGCAATAATGTTCTACAAGTTCAAACTGACAATTGTGTTATTGTGAACGTATGCAGCCTTCGTGGGTGCCGCTGGAGTCAGGCTTACAGTTCCCTACTGCACTCCAGGCATCAAAAGGCAGATGGACAGCTTGGTCTGGTGGGGGAATCAGGAACACCAGAATGCTAATCCCAGCTCTGCCACTGACTTTCCAAGGAGTCTGGAGCAAGTCACTTAATCTCCCTCTGCCTCCATTTTGCCAGCTGTCAAATAATGATAATACTTCACCACTGTACTTCATGTGGGTGCTGTGAGTCTGAATTCCTGGATGCTTGCAAAGCTCATTGAAATCCTTGGGTGGAAGATGTTCTCACACTGGCAGCTTTGATCTCCCACAAGCAGTTGTTTTTATTAAGGAGTGGCTCTAATAAAGCATCAGAGGCAGCCCATTACAGGCAAACATTACAGGAGTCAATTTCTGGGCAATTATAGCATGCCCCATTTGGGGTGTTCCAAGACACAAAGCCAAATAAGTTTAAACCGTCTGTGAAATATCATAATCACCCTGCAGTGCATGTTCCTGGAGTATCTTATTGTTGCTCTGAAATGGAATCTATATGTAAAGTTAAGCAAGGCAATCAAAACTGTACATTTACCGGCCATTACACAGTACTGAAGCCCCTGCAACCAATCACCGGTTAGCACATACCAACAGTCTCAGCACCTTTTTCCCCCCCTAAAGGAGATGTTACCTTGCACTGTAGATTCTTCATATGCCAGTTGGGCAGAGTGTATCGCAACCACGGACACAGCACTGAAAAGAGGCACACAGAGAAAAGAGAGCACCTATGACATTCTCTCACAGCAGCATCTGTGTTTCTGTGCATAACTGATTTACAAGGGCTCCCCTGCCTGCCTATTTCAGAAATTACCAAGAGTTCTTGCTTCTTGTTTGAGCAGTTTGAAGAACTGATGAACTGCAGTTCATGGTACTTGCTATCACTCAATCAATGAGCAAGGGCACTTGATCATTTCAGAAAGAGACAAGTAGAGAAGCTTATTTGATATAGGTGTGACATCACTGAGGGTCGATCAAAGGGTTTCAGTTGCGTGTGATGTTCTAAAGCCATCTCATAGCAGTTAGTTGCAGTATGTCAGTGTATTGTGACTATAGAGTATATTGCACAGTGGGGCGTATGGCAGTATAGGGTGTATGCATTCATGAGATTTATGTTGTAAACCAGGATGTATAGTAATAGCTCTACATCAGAGACTGAACAGCCTGTCTAATGAGGAGCCTTATAATGAGGGCAGATGGTATCTGATAAAACAGTTTAGGTGGGAGAAGGTAAGTTCTGGGAGGAGTATAGAGGAGGGGAAGGAGAGGATCTAGGTCTAGGAGTTGGTAGAATGGAATTCCTGTGTCCCTGCCTCTTAATACCATCACCTGGAAATATGTGGTAACATTTGAGAAAAGTCCAAAATGTGAGACATCAATTTTTCAATGCTTGCAAAAAGCTATGTTGCTCCACAAACTATATTAGTCAGACACAAAACATGGAAAAGTCTCTGAGGGCTGTAACTACAGAACTCCCAAGGAGGACGCTCATTAGCTCATCATAACACAGTGGATTTTGTTGTCGGTAATGTAGCAAGAAGCAATAACAGCAAAAAGGATCATTTGCTTCCCCACGCTTTGCTGCAGGCTGGAAATCCTTCATCTCAGGAGTATATTTGATCCTGGAACTGTGTCATGCAACTCAACAAACCAGTAGGCGACTATGACAATCTCTTCCAGCCAGTGATGTGAAGGGTTTGCTGGGAAGGGGCTGATGCTCGCCCAGCAGTACTTGCATGCCGTTTGCAGTAAGTGCTCCTTGATCTTTGCATAATTGGGACATTTGGAGTACCTGGCTTGACATAAATTAGAAGATCTAGAATTAATAAGGTGTTGGCTGGAAATAAGATATTAAATTAATGTTGAAATTGTAAGGGGGCAGACTGCTTTAGTCATTGCATTTCAGTGACACTGTTACAAGAGATGGGAGAGCGGCAACGGGTCTGCAGTGATTATTTTAAACATATTTGTTTAAGTGCTTTGGATCACAGATTAACTTTCTTTTCTCAGTATTTTTTATTGTTTCACTAAACTTGAAATGGACACTACAAATGCACTGCGGAGTGGACTGGAAGGTTGTCTAGTTTCACTGTGTTTTCCTAAGTGCATCTGTGCTGTCTTTTCCTGAAATGACATTGTAACTTCTTAAAGCAATACTCTTCTTCAAATCACAAATGTCACAGCTGATATGCCTAGTTCTCCTTCAGCACAGAACACCAGCGGTACTAGATTTTCTCTTTTCCCAGCTATGGTACCGCTTTATTATCACAAAAGATTTTGCTATATCACAGCCAAGAGCAAGTCTAAATTGATACCTATATGCAGTGTGATTATGGCCCTGGAACAGCGAACCACTTAAGCATGTGCTTAAATTAATCTCTATTAAAAAGTTACTTAAATATGTGCTTAACTTTAAGCATACACTCAAGTCCTATTTTGGATTGAAACACAAGCTTGAAGTTAAGCAGGCACTTATGTACTTTGCTGAATCAGGGTCTATATACTCTCACTCACATGTAACCTGAACAAGAAGTTCAGGAGAGTTAATGCGGCCCCATAATGGAGCACTTGTCTTTCGCTAAACATTTGACAGCCAGGTGAGAAATGAAACATCTGTACTCTCCTGGAGAACATCACTGCCACAAATTAAGAAGCCCTGCTTCAGTGCACAGATATGTGATGTCTTTTGAAACCAATGTAGGATCTTCTCAACCACTATGATTAATTTCTGAATCCAGTGCAATCATTAAAAATAATTTTAAAGAGCTGTTGCACCCATGTTTCAAAAATATTTCCTGGTCTATGGTCCCTTTCTATGAAACTGATTCTGTGCAAAACAACCTCTGACATGTGAATGATGCATGCAAAATTCTATTTTTCTAAAAAGAGACATCAGTGAGTTATTGTGGAAATGTGCAAATGCCCCAGTCTTCTGTTCCCTCTTTTCACTTATGGGGAGGAAGCATACACAGAGGTAGTTTTTGGAATTGCCTGTTGCTCTTCTTACACTGGAATCCCTATTGCATTATCTGGGAGTCTAGCAGTGCTATGGGAAATTCCAAAGGCTGCTGCCATAGAAATCTGCATGATATTATCTCTGGGGAGAACCATATATAGAAATGAGACATGAAAAAAACTATTAGATAATCTAGATGACCAGTGAAGTATAGTTCCCTATAGGGACTCAGAAATCACAGTGATGGGCACAGTATAGATACACAAACAGACAGAACACATTTGCTAATGTGTTACCTCGTTTTATTAAAAAAAGAGAAAAAAAAATCAAATGATGGGGCTTCCATTACTTCCCTTAGGAAAGAACCTAACCACTCAGGAGCTGTACTCTCTTCTACAGATAGCAATCCCAGAAAATTCAACAAAACCTCATGGTGAATGAGAGCAGAGGCTGCTGATAGATTTAAAAGAATCAGGATGGATCTGGACACCTGACTTTTGTCCATCATTTGATCAACAGCCAGTGAGTCTAGCACATTCTTGAGAACTATACTCTGGCCAAGAGCTAGACTGAAAGGGATTGAGGAAATGTGAAGATTCCAGACATCTCCTAAATTGCTGCCTGACCACCTTCTGAACTGTCTTCTCGAAAAAGGGAAAGCTGGTGACAGGGTGATTGTTGGCGAGATTGCTGGAATCAAGAGATGATTTCTTGTGTGTGTCTTTTGTTTACAGGGTATTCTTTTCCCTTGTGTCTTCTCTTTCTACAGAGCTCACCCTGTTTTTTATTGCTATAAACTGAGTAATTTTATTTGTTGTAGCAAAATGAAATTTAAGTTAATGGCCTATAATTCCATCTTGGGGTTCTGGTGTCATCATAAATCATGAGAGGAAAGATGTCACTATCCTCCTTTGATGGAACTATGGCCCTTTAATTCACAATTCTGTATGTATGGGATATAGGGCCTAGCACAATAGGGTCCTTCTCCATGACTGGGTCTCTTAGGCACTACCACAATACAAATAAATAATAGTAATAATAATAATGTGTATTCATGGAACATCCAAACAACACTAGAGAATCTCCTATATTCCAAAAAAAACACCCTCATCTGAGGGAAAAACTTTCTTAAAGGTTTTATTAAAACAAAAAAGTTCAGGCACTGCAAATTTCCAAATAAACAAGCAAACCTATGGAGCAGCAAATACAGAGGGCCCCTTAGGCTCCTTCTAAATGTCACTGAAGAGAATTAGGCCTAATGCCTGCATGGGCACATTGTACGGTATGTTAGAGCTTAACTTGGGTTCCACGCAAACGCTGGTGCATTGTACATTAGGGTGACTATTTCTAAAATTAACAGCCCAGATGTACCCCAAATAAATAGAACAAACATAGGACCTGCTTCTGCTCCCATTGACGTCAATGGAAATTCTGAATTGAGTGGCATAAAGATCAGGTCTGTGATTATTATTTACTTTCAGCCCTAGCAATAACATTTCAACTGCTTCAGTTTCTGGGACAGCTTTATTGTTTTCCCTGTAATCCTAAATTAATTCTTTACCTCAAAATAGCTACAAACCAGCAACAATTTCCCACTCAGCAGGGTCTAGGAAGCCAGAGTTGTGTCCATTGCCCCCAATTTCCCGTATTACTCTTAGGCTTTGTCTTCACTACCCGCCGATCCGGCGGGTAGCAATCGGTTTATCGGGGATCGACTTACCGCGTCTACTGAAGACGCGGTAAAATCGATCCCTGATCGCTCTGCCGTCGACTCCGGAAATCCACCTCGGCAGGAGGCGGCAGCGGAGTCGGCGGCAGCGCGGCAGCGGTCGACTTTCCCGCGTCCTCACCGCTAGGTAAGCCGACCTAAAATACGCAACTTCAGCTACGGTATTCACGTAGCTGAAGTTGCGTATCTTAGGTCGGACCCCCGCTGCAGTGTAGACCTAGCCTGAATTTCTTCACTCATACTTTCTGTCTGTTTTGAGGGTTGCTGGCAAGACCTTTCCTAAATCCTCCCCTCAGTAACACTCCCCTCAATTCTAACTGAGGCAAACTGAAAACCCAGGCCTCCTTCTTGCAGCCTCATGCCTTCCTTTCCTTTTCTCTGATTGGCCCGTCCTTCTATGATCTAACATCCTCTTCCTGTCTCCAAGCTGAGTTTAAAAGAATTTTAATTCAGTATTAATTCCACACATTAGGAGTGGAGGTTTAAAAGCACTCAACATGAGCCTAATTCTGTTCCCACTGATGTCCATGGGCATTTTACCATTGGGTTCAATGGGAGCAGAAGGATTTTGACAATAATCCCATCCTAGCCCTAGTACAGTTTTCTACCTGCTAGTAGTGTTTATTTCCCCGAGGGGGTACACGTACATTTATACATGTATTTTGAGATAAGTCCAACAGAAAAACCATCAGCACTGCCTCTGAGATTTTCAAACCTGCCAAATGGATTTAAATGCCCAATTTCCATTAAAACTAATGGGAAATGGGCATCCAAACCCCTAGGGCATTTTGAACATCTCAGTTTATATCCCCCCCTCCCGATTTTAATTTTAAATTTTCTACTAGTGAACAGAAAAATAACCAACTAGAACCCCCCACCAAAAAATAGCCTAAACACACCCCAAATACCAGCTATCCTCAGATTACCCCCTCCTCGAAACCTAGGCTACAGAGATGGACTGTGTAGAATTCTCTGAAAGTCATCAAGGGGGAAGAGGGTGGATTCTACAGCTAAAGCTCCCCCATGGAGAATGCTTTGCTCCTAGCTCACACTCTTTTATACCAGGGGGACTGCGCTTTGAGTGCTCCTACTGACCACAGCTGCATTAGTATGGGACTTGGAGACAGGCAATTACTTAAATAGGCTGGTCCCAGGCTATTTAGAGCTTTACAGGTCAAAATCAACCCCAAAAACTCCACCTGGACACCAGTAAATACATAATCAGTGTCAGGCCCACAAGACAAGGGATGAATGGAAAGGAGGTGAGACATGGGAGAACCCTGCACAATTCCATATAAGAGAACCCACAGAGCAGAGAAGCAACTGCCCAAAACATCCTTCTGGGATCTTTTCAATAGTTTTAAACAAACACGAAAGATTAGTTACTGGACAGTAGATTGTCACCATACAGTCTGTCCCTCACAGTTGCTCTAACATACTGATGGGCTTGGTCTGTCACCTTAATCCCACAAAGTTCGTGTGTGTGTGTGTGTGTGTTCAGGCCCATTTCCACATTAGGGCCAAATTATGACACACCCTGACCATGGCTAGCAGAGGAGGAGCAGGCAAGGAGCAATCTCTCAGGCGAATAGTTCAAGGGCCTGTCACAGCTGCAATCCCTGAACTTGCATGAGCACAGACACCACTCCCGTGGTGTGCTCCAAGGGGTTCATGGCACCTCAAATGGATAAGGAGGGAGGGAAACGGAGACAGGCCCTGACCCCAGCTTTCTGCACCTGCCTGTGGAATAGGCCAGCTGCACTGAAAGGATTTTTTTTGCAATGCTAGCTAATCAGTAGCTCTTTCTGCAAACTGCTGCTCTGATCCTAATGGATGATTTCAGATCTCTTCTTCAACAATGGGACTTCCCCAGTGGGATAACAAGAGTGCCTAAATCTCCCCTGGTTACTATTTCCTAAACACTCACTCCTGCCTTGCCACAAAATAAATAAGAACTTATAAATGCATCTCTCAAGGTTATCCAACGTTGGCTAAAGATTTACCAAGGGTGCCACACAATGCATATGACCCCTCCTGAAATATTAATCCTCTGTCATCAATGTTTTATCAATTTTCTGTCATGTATCATCCTTGCCTCTGACTTCAATCATTTTGGTGCAGACGATGAAAAATAGATATATTTACCAACTCACCCGTCTACAATTTCTTCTTTCCCATGTAATTTAATATCAATTATCCTGTTCAAATATAACCTTCCCCACACTCCCTAACCCGATTGCACCACTGCTCCAGAAGGGCACCACGCATTCCTGAAGCAGGCTCAGATTTCGCATGTGATGGAACCAGCATCCACTCCATTTTCCCTTGGAGATTGTACAAGGAGAGCAGGCAGGAGCTGCTGGGATGGAGGTCAGTCCAGACCACTTCCTAAGGGCAATGTGCCCAGAGGAGATTAAAGTGAACTAGAATCTCCCTCCCCTTGTATATGAGTACAGGCTGCTTTCAAATGAGAACAGCTCAATGCATAGCTGTGACTTGCTCAGCTGGAGCAGAGCTTCTAGCAGATGAGCTATGCAGAAGGAGCCCTCCTTTAGTTTATCTGCTAGAGCTACTGCCTGCTAGATCAAAATTGTGCCAGTTCAAGTCTTGCTGCACGCTCACTCTAATAAGGGTTATTCACATTGCCGTGCTGGCAAACGCAAGGAAGAAACTGAAGGCCTGAAACTCGGCCGTGCTATGAGCCATAAAGGCCGCTTAACTGGCTTCCTGAGGATTCTCTGGGTGGCAGAGACCCAGCACAGTAGCGCTATGCCAATCCTTCCATGGCACCCAGCTTAGGGGGGTATGGATGGAAAAGGTGACTGGCCAGAGCACCCCTATACCGTGTCCATCCTTGGCTTCTGCCACAGCTCCTCTCTAGTCTTTCAGGAGTCAATTTTATAATCTATAATTAGGATCAATGGGTGCTGCCAGGAGGACCATAGAAGCACAGGCTGTTCCCAGAGGCTAATGCATATGAAGAAGTTCAAGAGAAAGAAATCCACATGCCTTTCTCTTCCTCCTCGTTCTAACTGAGTTAACAAGCCTGTACATGCCCAGGATACTGGTGGAGGCTCTATTAGGTGGCACCTGTCACCTATGGGCAGCCACACAGAAATGCCAGGTTGGATCTTTCAGCCCGCTTGGGAATGGATTTCAGATATGACCCAATAGCTGAAATGTACACACAGGGCTTCTGACTCATTTATACCCACAACTGCTGTTAACATCAATCAGTTTAACCCATGTAAATTGCCCGATTTCATCTTGCTTGGGGCCATTGAAAGAAGAACAGATTTCCTGAGCCTACAATTTAAATTCATCTATCTATTTACAAGGACAATTGGGAAAGAAGAACTCTCTAACCCCAGATGTCTCCAAACTGTAAAGTCTCAACAAGTCTTATGACTAATAAGGTTTGGGAGACATTTCCCCCCTTCAACACAGAAGAATCCAGGACATTTAATAGCCACATCAGATCTTAGCCTTCACACAATCGGATTTTATGTTGTGTTGGGGGAGGAGGGGGGAAATAAACCCACAACACCATAGACTTCTTTTCATTTTTAATCAAAGCACGTAAATGCAAATCTTGTTTCCCTTCTCTCTAAAATTCCCTCTGTTGGTGCAGAGTTCCCTCTTGTTCAGGACAAAAAATCGACTTCATGTCATAAATGAGGTAATTATTTCCTTCTCTAAATGAATACAGAAATTATTTTCTTTTTTGAGCAACAAGAGCTGGCTAAAAGTATTTAAAGTGTTGGCTTGGTTTTATTTTAAACTGATGCTAATCAGCAACGCTGATCCTTACAAGCAGATCTGCTTTAAACCCTTGCTGCTGGGCCAGCTGGAAGCACTGGAGAGGCATAACGCTCATAAGGGAGAAGCTACTACCACACCTGCCCCTCTAGCCGCTATCGAGGCATCGCACTTTTACCCTTAAAAAACTCATCCAGTGTGTAGAAACTAGTCCCTTACTGGCTGCTGCCCGAAGCACCATGTGGCCACCTAGCCGTTGTCTGCTGGACACTGACACACTTGGGGCTCAGGCGCCTTGGACTGAATGGATGGCAAAGTAAAATAGAAAAAAATAGGGTATATTCATGATTACCAACACGCTTCCCCCTCAGGAAATAATTGCTTTTAAAATTGACTGAGCTGCAGTCCTCCATGCTGTTCCAGTCCTGGCTCCTGGCCAGTTCTGCCAACGCAACTGTGCCACAATTGTAAAGTATAGCTCCACTCCTCCAAGCCTGGACCTCCACCGAACCTAGACAGTATACCACAACCCTGATCTGTCATATCCCTAATATTCCAGTCCTGAATTTCTGCTGAGCAGAAACTAATAATGGTGCCCCTTTAATGGTGTTTTACCCTGGGAGCCAACATCCACTAGCAAATAGGCTGAGAAACTGAACTCATTTTCATCAGTAACCGTACAGGATTGAACGCCGCATCTCGAGAGGTGAGAGGCAAGCATGTTAACCCCTTATGTTTCTGTACCTCCTAATTACTGCTCTTTAACAAAATGGTCTCTCATCATTCCAAATGCTAGTTTTTCAGGCTTGTTTCTCTCCATCTTTTTTTCCCCTTCAAGCTTTCCTTTATGCAACATTGAGAGTCCCCTGCAAGGCAGAACCAGGGCTCTTTGCTGAATAAAGAAAGGCATGGAAGATTAGGATTACGAGGGCTTTTGGTCTTGCTCTCAGTGCTGATGTTAGCCTAAAACAATCACCTTAAGCCAAAAGCAACTTTCCCCTCACTGCTATTTTTACTGGGATCAAGACCAAAGGACATTTTATAATGTGCCTGTTTGTTGATGATAATGGGGAAGGGAGGATGGTATAATTCTCTAAAATGTGGATGTGCACATGTTTTGAGGGCTAGGGTTGGGTATTTTCTCTGTTCCCCAATGAAAGGATGTAGGAACGGACAATCTGTCAGGATGCGGAAAATGACACAGGTATTCACTAATACCCCAAACATTGCATGGGCAATCTGTGACAACTCCAGAAGAGGGAGCCAGCAAATGACTGGAAAGTCAATGTGGAAAATGTCACCTAAGGTGTGTGAAAAGCCCGCCCTATGCACAGGCTGAAAGCGTTCCATGCCCAGTAAGGATGGAGTCTGCCACCTGAAAACTTGAAAAGTCTGCTCTCCGGAGATGGGTTGGTCTTGGCCTGCTAATGCAGCAATACAGTAGAGCCTTGCAACCCCACCCAAACCTGATGGGACCTGATTACAAGTGTCAGGTTTGGGGGGGGTTGGCATTGTGCTGGGTTCCCATGTCAGAGCATGACCCCCTTCAATGTCAACAGTACTGCAGTTAAATCACCTATGAACCACTTCAGACATGGATCCCTTGGTGTCATTGGCCAGCTGGGTTTCAGATAAAGCACGTCTGTGAGTGTACCTCATTAGTGAGCTAGAGCAATCCCAGCTGTTCAGGTTCTAGAAACGATCAGTCCTGACACATCACTGGCTTTGTGATGTCCTCTAGAGACTGGATTGAGATCACAGTTGTGACATAAGACATGACTTGAATGAAGTCTTCGAGGTGGCAGGCCAGGGCACTGACTCATTGAGCCATCTAACCACATGACCATTCTCTTTTCCGAGCTCAGGCAGTTTGGAGCAGAATCCCCTCTGAAGCACCATTTTTCCAATGGACAAGTGGACAAATGCAGACACCAGTGTGTTTGCTATGTGTCGTGGGTGAGTTTCACACCAGGGCAGAGTGGAGGTGGCATTCAGGTGATGGGCAGGTTAGGAGAGGTGAGCTGTCAGGGCTGCAGCGCCGTCTATCTGCTCTGCAAAGGAAAAATTGTGGGACACAAGCAACACTTTCTGGATATGCTGAAATTTCACTGCAGGGCTGTGACTGACCTTGAAGGGAGCCGGACAGCGCCCTGTAAGCCATTGAGATAGAAATGTGGAAATGGATTGCAGCCCTTCGGCAGCCTTCAGTTCTCATTTAAACTGTTAATCAGAGAGGGGAAAGAGTAAAGTTGCTTTCCCCTCAAGCCTGCCTGTGAAAACCCAAATGGTACTGAAAGGAGCCTTCAGGACATAGGTTCTCCTTGGTGCAGGAGGAAAAATATTGATCCAATAGAGAATTGCTCCGGGGAATGAAAAGTGTCTAGGTCCCTTTTTGTGATTACATACTTCACAGACTGAGTGATATTTGTAGTTGACTTTCCCAAGGGATATTTAATTGCTTAGGAGTTTATAGTTGTGTCGGGTTGAGCTTACCAGTGGTACCGCCTAGTGGTTAGATACCCGGGTCACAACTATTCGCCTTCTCTGAAGTCCCCTGCTGGTAGTCACTCTGGCACCATAGCGGTCACCTTTCCAGTAATAGGTGACTCCAGCCAGGGCACCAGTTGCGTCTGCCCCTTTCCAGTGGTTAACAGAGTCCAACAACAAAAAATCTTTGTGAGTGCAACTTTCCCCATGAAAGAGGGAGTCTTCAGCCCACGTCCAGACCTCAGCTCCCAGGGGGAAGAGGAGGAGGGGCTTGTGCCCCCTTAATGGGAAGGTGGCAGGAGGGGAGCCTGGGTCCTCCTTCTCCACCAGGCTCTGACCCAGGGCCCTGTGAGAGGCAGCAATATCAAATGCCCAGGAGTGCTTCAGAACTGCCTTGCTGGGCCACTTCCTACCCATATACCCACTCACTCAAGGGCATGGTCAGAAAGCCTCACAAATGATCCAGCAGACAATGGCGTGAAGTGTTTCCTCAGGCTAGAGAAAGTCTGGTCCCTCCTCTAGGAACTGGGGTAGCTGCTGCTTACAGACTTCTCTCCTTCAGCCAGGGCTCTAGCTGGGCCCTCACTCAGGTAGGTCTGTCCTTCTATCCTGTCTGCCCCCTTCCGAGCTGTCTGGCTCTCTTTTACGCTCCTCCAGATGAAGCAGGTTCTACATATGCAGCGGCACAGAGCCACCTGGGCCCAGAACTGCTCCTTAACCCCTTCTGTCCCAGTATGGGGTTTATACACCCCATCACAATAGTGATTCTGCCAGTGTTTCTCCTTCCATGTGTCCCAGAGACTCTGCCATGCAATATGTGACCTCCTCCCAAACAATGTGTCGCCTCCCCAGAGTGCCTGCCCCAAGCTATCGCTGCCCTAGAGCATCTCCCCATTAATGTTTTGCTGCTGCCTAGAGCCTCCCTATGTCATCCCCTCCAAGCATCTTGCCAGTATGCCCACAGCATCTCTCTGAACGTGTCACCATGCCAGAGCATTTGCCAAAGAATGTGTCAGCTCCCTCAGTGCATCGCTCCACAGCCTGTCACTTTCCAGACTGCCTGCCCAATGTGTCACTGACTCAGAGCAGCCTCTTCGCACATCACCGTCCTAGAGCAGTTCCCGCAGTTCACCTTTTCCCACCTTTGATAGTGGAGTCTGTGACAGTGCCACCCATAAGGCTTTATGGAAATATGTTTATGAATGTTTATATATATAACATAACTAGAATGTGTTTTATGCTACATATACCAGGTAACATATTTCTGTAAAGGTCATGATCTACTGAATCTATTAATCCTAGTTGTATGCATGTATCATTTTTGCATTCGAAGTTATGAATATTGGCTGCATACTTGTTTGATTCTAAGTAGGCTGTAGTGAAGCAGTCGGTCAGCTTTCTGAGAAAAGACTATTTTCAGTAAGTGCCCCATCAAGAAACACTTAAGCCAACAATGAACTTGGAGACACCAATCCACATCTGGACTTTCCCAGGAATGTGGCTTGGCTGGTAAGGAACTCAGTCATGCATGGACATGTGACTTGCCCAGGTGACTCCAAAACTCCATTTTGTAGCTGGACTTTGCATTCTCTCCATCCACAAGAGAAAGTCTATTTAAGCCCAGGGGAGACCCCTCCATTTTGTCTTCAACTGGCTAAAGAGAGAGCCTCTCCACCCCCAAAGATACCTGAAAGAAACTGGAACAAAGGACAGTGACTGCAAGGGGTGTGAGTGATTGCTGGACCCAGACTAAAAGGAGAATAGTCTGTAAAAGGAAGCATTCTGGAACTGGTGAGATTATCTGTATTCAGTTTGACTAGACATAGACTTGCATGTTTTATTTTATTTCACTTGGTGACTTACTTTGTTCTTTCTGTTACTACTTGGAACCACTTAAATCCTACTTTTGTATTTAATAAAATCACTTTTTACTTATTAATTAACTCAGAGTATGTGTTAATACCTGGGTGGGCAAACAGCTGTGCATATCTCTCTATCAGTGTTATAGAGGGCGAACAATTTATGAGTTTACCCTGTATAAGCTTTATACAAGGTAAAATGGATTTATTTGGGTTTAGACTCCATTGAGAGTTGGGCATCTGAGTGGTAAAGACAAGAACACTTCTGTTAGCTGCTTTCAGGTAAGCCTACAGTTGTTAGGGGATGTGATTCAGACCTGGGTCTGGGTTTGCAGCAGGCTAGTGAGTCTGGCTCAAACCAGGCAGGGCACTGAAGTCCTAAGCTGACGGGGCAGGAAAGCAGGGGCAGAAGTAGTCTTGGCACATCAGTTGGCAGCTCCCAAGAGGGGTTCTGTGATTCAACCCGTCACAGAGTCACCCATACTAGTGCACGAGACATCAGAATCTCGGGTAGCCGCTAAGGCCCACATTTTCAAAAATGACTGTTGGTTTTGGGTTCCTCAGATTCCATGTGCCCAGCTTGGGACACTGTGGGTTTGATTTCCAGACATGTAGAGCCACCCCAGTTCCATTGGACCCAGCAGGAGCTGTACCAAGTCTTAGGTGTCTCAAGCAGGACACTTCAAAACCAAAGAACACAAAACTTAGGTCCACTTTTGAAAATCTAGGTCTAAATGGGTAGATGCCCCTATTTTGGCCTAGCATATTATCTCATCACAAACGTCTCCATAACTGAAATGAGTCTTTGCTCTCTCACATATCCATCCTCTTGGTTAATTTGCCACTGGGCAGATGTATTTTAAGCAGTTGAATGAATAACAGATACCACCAGTCCCAAGGAGCCTTCTTTAAGGTTCTGAGAATTTGAACTTTGTAAGGTCAGAAAATTAATGTGCAGGACCTAGTCATGTCACTGGTTTTACAAGGAGGGGAACTTTCTTCTTTCTTGGTATATTATGAGGCTTTTCCACAACTCCCAGAAGACCTTGAAAAGGAGATGCTAACAGGGGTCAGAACTGAGCAAGATCACAGATGATTAGATGCCCCACTTACATGGCTCCCAGAGTGAGGAGTCGGACTATCTGCATGGGATTCCCCAGGAATGGAAAAACAGACGCTAGGTATAGGCTTGGTAGGCTTATGTCACAGGTCCACTCGAATGCCCCGTTTTGGCTATTCACCAGACTGCTGTGAGCAGATCCAGCCACTGGATCACATGTTTTTAAGCCCCTGGAGCCTGAACAGAACCCAGGCACTGTCCCTATCTTAGAGCCTCTGAGCACACAACTAGGGTGCAGATCTTCTAGCTATCACCCCCTCTTGAGAGTTGCAACCATGTGGCCCATTGCCCAGTCTCCGGAACCAGTGCTTAGCCCTCAGACCCTCCCTCTAGCTTAAACACACCCTCCCCTGGAATAATGACAGGTTTCAGAGTAGCAGCCGTGTTAGTCTGTATCCGCAAAAAGAATGAGGAGTACTTGTGTACTTTGTTAGTCTTTAAGGTGCCACAAGTACTCCTCCTCCCCTAGAACTCCACCTAAAGGTTTACCTCTTCAAAGGGCCCATGTGCTAAAGTGTAGCACATAACACATACAGACTTTGCACAGGACTCAAACGCAGCATTTTTCTTTCTTATGTAGCATGATAAATACACTGATCTATAAATAAAATAATAACCCCTATATGCAGTTCCCTACCTTGGTTTCCTCACCACTCCTGAACATTCTTTGTGTTGGGATTAGAGTCCTTTGGGGACACCCAATGTCCTTCTGTTGCAGTGCCTGGCTTGTGTTCTGCAACATGGAGCCTTCTTCCCCTGGCCCACCTCTGCTGGACTTGGCCATTCCATTTCCTTCCTTCCTTCTGCTGCCCAAAACTTCCTGTGTGACTCTGAGTCTTTTTATAAACTCCTGCTTTATCACCTCTGTCTCGCTTCAAGAAAAGCCATTATCTCAAGATGTGTCACTCGGAATATACAGTAGTTGATGTCTAATGACCCACCATTGTCTCTGGTTTTGGAGATACATGCTTAAAAGCTTGTCCGCAATGGAGGATACATATAGAGAGAAGGGCATTCATGATACAGTAGTTTTCACAGTAACAACTTCATATCAGCCAGAATTCATAAGTCATACATAAATCATCACAGCTTAATCTTAGAATTGATCTCACATCACATGTGCATTCCTTATACCACTGTGGAGAGGGGGAAGGACCATAGGCTTGCCACCCAGCTCAGAAATCAGAATCCCAGCTTTTGGATTTGGGTCCAGTGCCTTGATCTCTAGATTTGCAGACCACGAGCGAGAAAGCGAGAAAGAGCTGAAAAGCCTGAATTTGGTTTAGTGCATTGGTTAGTTTGTAATCAGTGAAGTATGATGCATATGCCAGTTTGCAGAGTCTCCACAGAGCTGCAAGATAGAATTTTGTGATAAGTATATTTTATGGGGATATATGGGTACAAAGCATGTTTCCTCCAATAACTTATTTTCCTGGGCAAGCAAGATATGACTCTTACTGCATCTAACGTAATGTTAAAGCCTGAAGTTTATGAGAGACTTGATGACTTCCAAACTTTTTTTCCTCTACATTTTTTATGTAAGCTAATTGTCCTAATTTCTTCCACAGTATCAAGTGTCACAAGATAAAAGAGACATAATTTATTCCTGGAAGGAATTACTTTCCTTCCTTCTTCTTAATGGAGATTGGGCAGGGATAGGAAGTGCAAGAGATGCCTATGTTCCTAGATGTATGAAAACAAAGTGATGCTGACAGGTATGGGTCAAAAAGCATTTGAGAGAAACACAAAAAGGAATGCAAGGGAAGTGCCAGCCCCGTTTCTCACTAAGCTTTTCCAGCACTGCAAAGGTTAAAATGAGTCTATTACTGTTTTCTTGTCACTTTGTCACTGATCTAACGACCATCGATAATAGTTGAATAAGAATTGATGGAGAGATAGATTTAATTAACCCTGGTGTCAGCAGCTAGCATTGCTGCCTGTTTGTGTGTTAATGGAGCGGCTCAGAAAAAAAACTCTCTTGAGCTTTGCGTGGTTCAGCCAGAGGCAAATAAAACAATTCTATTAATCAGATACGCCTTCCAGGTACACCCAGATAGTGCTGCATACAAACTGTCAAACCCCTTCTCCCAAGGTACAAAGCAATCACCTAAGCGGTGCAATCACACTCCATTTTCTGTACTTTCCACAACCCAGCCGCAAGAGAAATCCATGCAGCGTTCTTCACATACACTTCCATCTCCTAGGAGGAAAGCATTAGCAAAACAACAGGCGAGATGGAGGGAACTGCCAAACACATAGAGAGAAGTTGGGAAAAGGAAATGTGAGGCTTGTAAAATGTGCCAGAGTTTTGGAGACTAAAACCTTTTATTTATCTGCAGAATGGGAGAGAAACATGGAGAACTTTTTTGGATAGTTCATTGTCCATGCCCATTCAGTCCAAGGCCTTTTGGTCTGTCTACAAGGATGCCAGAATGGTGATTTGGTGACTTGCCCCCCCTGGGGAACTTGACTAACTCATTTCAGATAGAGGGACAAGCTTGGTGAGGTAATATCTTTTATTGGATCAACTTCTGTTGAGAGAGAGACATTTTTGAGCTTAGGCAGAGCTTTTCTTCAGGCCTGAGTAAGCCAGAAAGCTTGTCTCTCTCACCAACAGAAGTTGGTCCAATAAAAGGTATGACCACATCCACCATGTCTCTCTAATATCCTGGGATCCACAGGGCTACAACATCATTTCACATAGGCTACCAAAACATCAATGACTTTTTACTTACCACTGAATTGCTCTGCATTCTTTCTATAACTAGGTACTTCTATGGTCCTCATCACCACAGTATTTGGGCATCTCACATTAATGGATTTTATTCTCACAACACCTCTGTGAAGTAGGGAAATATTATCCCCATTGTACAGATGGAAACCGAGGCATGAGATAGACTAAGTGACTTGCCCAAGGTCACTCGGGAATGCTGTGTCTAAGATGAGATTTAAACCTAGGTCTTCTGATCCCCAAGTCAGTGCCCTATTCACTAAACCACCCTTCCATCTCCTTCAAGACTTGTGAACTTGAAGTAAAAAGCTGCGTGGATAACTCTCAGACACATCTTGCCCCCTTTTGTTTTGTTTTCTTTTCTACTTTTAATTAATCCAGAGGTGTATCATATGACAGAACATATTAGTCCTAATAGCTGCTGTGCCCGCAGTCTCCCTTCTGCTCCTTTTATAAACCAGCCTTAAAGGGAATGCATCAGAATAACGTGTATCACCTTATATTTGCACAGATTTTGCAACGGTATGTGCTGTAAGTTAAGCAGTGTAGGTGTAAATAGAATTTCAGAAACCTCAGTCTTTCTAGAAGAATGAATGCTACCAGCTACAATATGAAGCCCTTCACCAAACCGTGGTGTATAGGAGGAAACACCGCACTCGAACCAGCACAGGCAGCTGAGCAGCCAAAGTCGCATCGCAGCCCAGAGACGGCCGTTGTTTAACAGAATGCCATATTCAGGGCACATCACACAATAGAATTCAGTTCTCCTGGGAGAGCGTGTCTTGCCAGGGTGCTTTTACAGACCCCACATTAATTTAACAGGACAGGTGGCAACAGGCTACATGAGAATGGAAATGCAGCATGCATAATAGATCAGCCTCTCAATCTGCTTGGTTCTAAGTCATTACGGTGCAGCACCTCCTGATCAAGAAAGGAGATACGGAGACTGAAAGACAAGAATAAGAACTTATTGTAGTCAGAATCAGTGGGACTAGTCTGACACCTTTGAATCCTTCTTCACACTTTCTCTTCCTTTCATTTGCAGCTGTGATTGGTTTTCTTGTTTTAACACATGCCTCATTCATCTGTCCTTGACCTGCATGATGACTTCTCTGCCACTCAAGGTAGCTCTGGCTGACATGCCAGCTCAGATCTGTTTGCGGCATCGGCAGCAGAAGGAACAATGGATATTCTCTATGCATTTCTAGCTCTTGCAAGGATGGGCAGTTTTC
This sequence comes from Emys orbicularis, assembly GCF_028017835.1. Classification (NCBI taxonomy): domain Eukaryota; kingdom Metazoa; phylum Chordata; order Testudines; family Emydidae; genus Emys; species Emys orbicularis. The sequence goes on along the minus strand of NC_088689.1, from coordinate 43,096,667 downwards.
CCACTCATTATGGATGGATTTGGCTAGAATATGAGAGAGTGAGGGAGAGCAAAAGCTCTCTAAAGGGCTGAGCCAGTTGCATCTGGGGCAATAAGCGCTGAATTCTACAGTGCCAGCCCAGAATCTTTTCATAACTGTGCAGTGCTGGCAGCCGGTACTAGCACATCACCACTCAATCTGTCTGCAGTTGAAAGACACCATAATAGCTTTCCAGAGGGAATTCAACACCATAATAGCTTTCCAGAGGGAATTCGAGTTAAATAGGAAATCGATATATCATAGTAATGAGATCAATGGACCTAACATGCCAAGTGCAGAGAAAAGACCAGGGGTCTGGGAGTTACTTCTTGAAACTAATGGACTCAGAACCATCAGGCTGGCTCCTGTCTTGGGTACCTTGTTTAGTCTTTTCAGGGCACTTCACTAGAAAATCTTGGAGTGGGATCACCATGCAATGAAAGCAGAGGAACTCTTATGAAATAAAGCTCCTGTTATTAATACAAATGTATCTATGTTTAAAAAGCAATGTAGGGACTGTTGTACTGGAGGCAGAAGCCTGGTCTTGTCTGCAAAGCACAAATTCAGGAAATCTGGATTCTATTCCTGCCACAGCCCTGCTCCATGGCCTTACAGATCACTGGCCTAGCTGCTCTGGGCCGTAGTTTCCGCATCTGTAAAATGAGGATACCATCCCCTATCTCAGAAAAGAGTTGTGAGTTTTATTAAGTGATATTTGTAAAGTGCTTTGGAATTCTTGGAGTGTAGGTGCTTTGGAAGTGCAAAACATTAAAAATCCCCCAATTTATACAGAAAGTATATAAGCAGTAAACTCTCTCTGAATTACTGAACCCCGAAAGATTCAGAGGTTCAATTCTGATGAGCAAAATTTCAGATGCTTATGCAAGTCTCTTGAGGCTACTCTCCTCTCACATCACCCCAGATGTCACCCGATACCCTGAAAGACCTTCCAATAGGCCCCAGAGTTCCTTGCTATCTTTGCAGATCCCACAGTGACGTCTGGCAAGTCTGACAGCCTTTACGCTAAGTCTCATGCCATTGCATTCATATACTTTTTCCCCAAGGAAAAAGACATCTCAAAGAGCAGACGTGAGATTTGAATACAGTAGTACCTAAGATCAAGCATAAAAGCTGCTGACAGGCTTCTCAAAGGGAAGACAGCCTATATGCATGTTGGAGAGTTGCAGCTATGGCATGGCTTAACTCTGTTCCCAATGAAGTCAATGGGATTTTTATCATAAACTTCAATCAGAGCACAGTTAGGCCAATGATATGGGCTTCTGAAAATCCTACCCAGAGATGTCTATATGAGGTTGGAAAAATTGGGCAACAAGCCTTGTGGGGTAAAGGGTTTCCTGAGATGAGCAGGTCTGAGACTTAGGAAAGATTCTGGCTTGGAGTGGGGTTTGGGAGAAGGATGTTTCCAGCTCATTCAGTCCTACTCTAAACAGAATGTTTCTCACCATTTACCCTCCGGTCTTTAAATTCCTGTTTATAACCTGCAGCCACCAAATGTGCGAGGCTGGGAAACAAAATAGAATTTTACTTTGAAGAACCAGCTACACTCACAGCTTTTCAACTTCAGGAGCAGGTGAGCCAATAATAAGATAAACCGCCCAGAGAGGAAATGAATATTGGGTTTTGTTCCAAATGGATGAGTTCAGCCACAGTCTGTTACAACAACAAAAAAAAAAAAAAAAAAAAAAGAAGAGAGCTAGGGATTGTTCTATGACAAACATATTTTGACAATCCTGCTGAAAGGGTTGACAGAGTTATGAGGGAGGAGGAGGAACGACTGATCAGTGATTGTCATTTCACTTGTTTTCCATGATTCAGACCAGTTCTGTTAACAATGTGTGTCACTGCCCAGTGCTGGGAAACATCCTTTGTTCAATGTCACAGGGTGTTCTCCAAGGTAATGTCAAGCTTCCTGCCGCAATATACCTGCCAACAGCAGAGACCATAAGCAGCTGAGTGTACAGATGGGGCAAGGGGTATCCGCCAGAGATACAATCCCATGAATCATAAAGAGAGGGAGGGGAAAGAGTAAGTGCTCAGATAGCCCACCCAAGTGCATTTCTATTTCCAGAGAGCCCCACATCGCATCTTCCTTTCTTCCAGCTGACGATGACTGGTTGACACCATTCAAAGCTCATTGCCGATGTTTTATGATTGGCCATAATGATCCCTCTTGACTGAGATGACATGATGCACCTCTTCCCCCCAGGGGCTGAACATACTGTCTCCAATGCACTCCCAGCCTTTGCAGGATGAGGGAGCGTGACAGCAGAACTGGGAATTTCAGCCTGGCTGTGTAGCTTAGTGTAATTTTTAACCTCATTAGGGGCATGATTCAAAGCCTACTTAGGTCAAAGGAAGTCTTTCTTTCAGTTGACTTCAACGAGCTTTGGCTCAGGCCCATGGCGACTGGGTTTTATGGAGTCAAGGTTGCACTTTAATTATTATTATTGCTTTTTATTATTCATTTGTGCTACAATAATGCCAAAGGTCCCAATCAAGACTGAGGCCCTATTGTGCTATACAAACGTACAGGAAGACATGGTCTCTGCCCTGAAAAGCTTTCAATCTAATTTGAAACAAGACACAATGAACAATAGGAGGGAAGGGCAGGGAGGATGGAGGATGGTAGTAATACACTCATGCAATTATAAATAAATAATACAAGGCCTCCCTAACCTCATCACCATGAATTGACTTACAGAATGTAGACATCACAGCAAGAGTGGGGCTGAAGGACCGATTTGATGGAGGGAAGGGTAGCAGCTGTATGGATCAGTTCAGGGAGTGTGCAGTGTGTGTAACGGGCAGCGTGAAGCTGTTTGTGGGTGAAGAGAGGCATTTTAGCCTGGTATGAGTGGAGGGGGAGAGGGAGGAAGTGATAAGAGACAATAATGGTTAACTAGGGAAGTGTAGAGTTGTGAAAGGCCTGGAAGGTGAGTGTGCTGATGGTGTGGACAAAAATCTACCGTACCTGAAACTGCAAGGGGAGTTCTCTCACGTCCCTTGATGTGCTGTGTCTAGGGTTGCCGAAGCAGGACATCAAGGACACGTGTTGTGAGTATACTGGAAGTGTCTACTGCTGTAGGATTGGTGGCTCAGCGCTTTCCAGGAGACCCAGCATCAGGTCTCATTTTTAACTTCTTCCTGAATTGCTGTTTGTTGAAATGTGTGAGTGAGATGCTGCATATTTGCATGTTCGTCTTTCCCCCTCCTTGAAAATCAGAATGGAATATATTTAACAAGGAGTGGTCAGCAAGGAGAAGTGTGCGTGAGGAACTGGGGATGGCATTAGTAAGGATGGGGAAATTGCTATTATTGGGATCTTCGTTGCTGATTTCCTACTTGCACTGACTTAATAGCATCTTAGAGTTGGGCTCAGTCCTATATTCCAATTTGAAACTCCTTGAACTTTGGAGATTGGCAGAATCCAAACCCATGTGTGGATCACTGACTTTGGGGAGTCTGAAAGCTATTTCCAGATCCAAATTCGGTGGATAAAAAGCTATTTCTAGGATGCATCTGCTGCACTAACCAGTCACCTACATGGCATAACTGACATCAGAAAACCTAACTGCCACGCTGTGCTGTATACAGGAGAAAAAAAATTAACTCCTGGCCTCCTGCCTGGAGTCAGAACCTGATGGTATTGCGGTGCAACAGGACATGACTTCAGAGTTGAAAATATTTGAGGCTGGGAATGGCTGGGACACCTGCATGGGGTCGAAAGGAAGGAGGCAGGATGTGTGGAGATATAAAGATGAGGAAATGAAAGTGGAATGGATTATTCAGATCACACTGGCCCTGAATTTAAACAGAACGTCTCAAAGGGATACTGAGAAAGTGGTGAGAATTAGTCAGACTTGAAACAGAGAGAGCGAGGGAGGGAAAGCCAAATGCACTTCAGAAGTGTTTAGATTTTAAAAACTGATCTTTAGTTCAGTGCTAAATTAAATAAGAAAACCATAAAAGCCTAGACCTACTACAGATACCACTAGTGAACACACTGCTGCACATGCTGCATCTCCTATACAGGCACCTGTTTGATTATACCAATGTCAGGGCATAAACGCAACCAGCAGTTTATTTACCAGTATCAGGGCATATGTCTGGGACTGGCATGTATAGCTTTGTCAGGGTGCATAATCCCCCGTCCCCATTGTGGGGCACATTGGTGAGATCTGATTTCTTTACATCGGGGGAATGGGCATGAAGTAGCCTGATTATTCCTCTCAGGGCATATAGGCGGGCACTCTTTTGCTTATATTAGGAACAGTGGAATTTTTTGGGGGGGAGTGGAGAGGGGGTAGTTGGTCATTTTAGCTCTGAAGCAAAGGGTGTGTGGTAAAAATAACACACACCTTTCACTGAGACCTACAAATTGGGGCTAATCTCCTGGGAGAGTCATTTTAATTTCTAATAAGCGGTGTTCCTTTAAAGCGGAAATTGACATAGTGGGCCAATGCCATCTCCTGTGTAATTCCATGAGTTTCAGACGAGTTCCCCAGGGATGAAGTTGTCTCTCAGGTTAAAGTGCACCCTTGGAAAGACTTGGCAGATCAAACTCTCACCAAAACCCTTTTGACAGAATGATTCTCCTTATGTGTCTTCTTAGATAGCTTTGTAATCCATTGACAAAAGTGCTTTATGTAGGATATCTTACAGAATATGGCCACCAGGTTAATCATCTGGCCACTAAAATTGTTGCTATCCTAAAAGAGCGACTGTTCACGTTTGTACTGATGGTCATTATGGTCAGGGCTGGTGGTAGGGCTTTAGGTATGTTTGGGGCCCCAAAATGTAGGTTAGCAGGTCTTTATGGGTGCCAGAGATTGGAGAGTTTGAGTCGTTCTTCCACCTACCTGATGTTTGTTTCCCTCAAACTGGTTTATCCATTATCAATATAAAGCATTTAACTTCCCTTGGAGTGACATCATGGAGGCCATGTTGTCTAATGGTCAGAGAAAAAGGCAGCTTGCTGGAAACCTTCCTGAAAGCCAAATGCTGCTTCTGAGGTAAATAAAAATCATTCAGAACAAAACCATTTGAGACAATGTAAGTCTAATATGGATTTTGCTAGAGTCTGGCGTGAGAACCTCTGTGCGTCTGGTCTGCCTCTAACCGGAAACCAGCTTGGGGCTGGCCCATTTGAATCATGAGATATGTCACAAAAATAAAGGACACGTTGACTACAATAGGATGCACGTTGACTCCAGATGCTGATGGCGACATTTCTTAGCATCTGCACACTGCTGCCACCTGGAAATTTTCACCCATCCAGCTGAGGGTTTACGCTGCTTCCGAGCCCACGGAGAAGGGAATGCCATGCATCAAATTTATTTTGGCTGACTTAATTAGGAAAACAAACAGAATTAGACATTTTAAGGTGTCCAGGTGTCCTACTTGCACTCACTCAGTGTCCAAGTGTTTCAGCATTTTCTACTCCATTGTTTCTCTTCCTAGTTTTAGAAATCCTGAGCATCTTGGTTACTTTTTCCTTCAGAGAGGGGTGGTGGTTTTTGTTTTATTTTACATTGAGAAAATAAAATATCACCCTTCCCATTCTTGGAAAGTTCAGTGCAGGGCACAATGCAGAATTAAGTATTGCCTCCTGCTTTTTCACTCCAGTGCAGGGACAGGTAAGGGTAGATGAATCCCCTCATTCACACTTCTTCCCTCTCCCATGCTGGAGCAGGGGCAGAGAAGTGGAAGATGCCCCACCATGGAGACACTAATGTCCTATCCAAGCTGGGAGTGAAAGTGAGCTACTACAAATGCTTTTAATCACGGCTCGTTGCTAGTCAGGTTCTAGCACAGTTTCCCTGATCAATGTAGCCAGGATTTTGTTTCTGCAAATCATGCTATCAAATTATGCTACAGACTATCCACTTGGGCAATCTATAGCATTCTTTTAAAACATGGGCACGGTACACTTGTGAGTATTACTGGTAAGGGAAACTGTGCTCAAATCTTGCTAGTAAGAAGTGTGTTTAAAGTTGAGGCAGCATGACTGCAGTAAGCGAGATTTAAGTTGGATAACAGGAAAAACTTTCTAACTATAAGGATAATTAAATACTGGAATAAGTGACTTAGAAAGGTTGTGGAATCCCCATCATTGAAGGCTTTTAAGAACAGATTAGACAAACTCCTGCCAGGGATGGTCTAGGTATACTTGGTCCTGCCTCAGCACAGGATGTGGGTGGATTAGATGACCTCTTGAGATGCCTTCCAGTGCTACATTTCTGGGAGTCCAACTATAGTGTAGACAGGACTTTAGACTGAGATATGAAGACACCTGCCAATTATGAGATGGAGGGGAGCCTGCCTGGACTGGGGGCTGGAATGAGGAACATTAGTATTTTTGTGGCTCATAAATTGCAGCTATGGAAAGGAGGATACCCCCAGCAGGTCAGAACAAGAGTTTGATCCAGCTCCATATATATGTGACACTAAGAAAGGCATAATAAAATAAAGTGTATCTGGGTCTCAATGAGTGCTGACTGAATGGAGAGGAGCAAACACATGCACTTACAGATGTGTGCAGCTGTGGTGATTCAAACTGCCCTAGCCTAGGGTTCAGATAATGCTTTAATTACCCTGGAGGATAAATAGAAGATGTGTCACCAGTTCTAATAACCCCTCACTCCACACCAACCGCTCCGCAGGATACAGACCCTGTTAACATGCAAAGTAATGTAAAGATGCAGGTGGGGTTCTGGCTCGTTAAACAGGGGATGCTTCAGTGAGAATTATCCAATTAAATCCCCATCTCTTCCTCGCTCTCGCATTTTCCCCATTGCACCAAGAGTTATCAACAAAGCCAATAAAAGCCAGCTCTAATCAAATGACTACCAAATTAGGCAATCACCAAGAGCATCACGCTTCCCTTCCTGTGCATACAGTGCTGTGCAGTGGTCTCTTGGGTACTATCTCCAGACTGACAGGAGACGGAAAAAGAGAACTAAATATATATGCTGGCACATACAGTATATTCGAGGAAGGCTGCATAGAGAATTTAAGGTTTTTGCCTTTCTTATAACTTTGTTCCCCGTTTTTGCAATTCTTCTTTCATTCATTCTGCTGCCAGGAACAACAGCTGAAGCTGAAAGCAGAGACCAGCTAAACAAACATACATATATGTAGGCCAAAAGCAGCTTTCTATGAAATTTCCCCTCTGTGATACATACAGGTTATAACAGAATTATGATAGGGTTACCATATTTCAGCAAGCAAAAAGAGGACGGGAGGAGCCCCGCCCTAGCCCCGCCCCCGTCCTGCCCTAGCCCCACCCCTGCCCCTTCCACTCCCTCCCACTTCCCGCCCCCCTCAGAACCCCCAACACTCCCCCCGCTCCTTGTCCCCTGACTACCCCTCCTGGGACCCCTGCTCTTAACTGCCCTCCAGAACCCCACCCCCTATTTATGTACAGGCGTGACTACCTGCCCTTTCCTGGTTATTATACGCGGCCAGTCCGCATCCACATCCAGTAATTAAATAAACTAATAATTTAAATTGGAATGTCATCCATTAATAAGTATTTATTATATAATTAAAACCATTCTATTGAAGGACAGATATTAAATAACACTAAATAAATTAATGTTCAAAACAATATTAAAAATTTGAAAATTTAGAGCATGGAAACCAAAATAGCTAAAATTTAGTTTTGGCAAGATACACGGAATGGAAACTCCGGGATCTTTACCTGTCACTGAATATAGCCATCATACCAATAGTGGAATACAAAACAAGTCTACATATACTCTCCTTAAAATTTTTACTTCTGTCCATTCCCAATAATTGTAACAAATCATTATTACCTTCACTTCACTTGCCATGCGCCCCAAGCACAAAACCAAAGAAGTGAATATTTTTACCTCCCGTTAAGTTTTTAATTTCTTCCTCTAACTCAAGATAATAAGCCACCTTCTCACTGTGGGCTTGTTCCAAACTTCCGGCATTATCCTCCCATCGCACTGTAACATCAACCACCACTGCTGTATCTCCTTTTATAAATATAATATCCGGCTTTCTTAACTCACCCTTACTATTTCTCAAATGGGGCTCTATCATTGCCTTCCACCCTAATTTACCAACCTTATCTACAACTGCAGACACTACTCTATTATGCCTTTTTATCCTAGTATTCTTAGTCTTATAACATTGTCCTGAGATATGGGGAACAGTCTCCCGCACTTTACCGCACCATCTACAAAGAGCATTCATACCTCCTCTTCCTCTTGCTAATGTCTCCCTAGTAGGATAAATATTTGCCCTAAGCTGCAATGCTGCGATATACGCTGACGATTTAACTTTACTAGAGTTTCTAAAAATCGAATTACTAATTAAATCATTTTAAAAATATTTTATCCCTATTCCCTGACATCTCAGTTCCGACCATCTTAAAAATTCCTCTTCCCTCCATTTCTTGGGATGAGATGTTACTGCACTAAATGACAATATTTTATCCACAAGATTTTCTCCTGCATATAGATAAGATAGGTCCATCCAATCATCTCTCGAGACAATATGTCTCCTCCATTTATGAATTAACATATTTGGGATTTGCACACTAAACTTAGTGAGAGCTAAGCCACCATCCCTACCTCTAGAATAAAATATCCCATCTGTGGTACACTGAGGTAAATGTAAAATCTCTTTAACTATTTTTCTAACTAACACATCAAGATCGTCTAAAAGATTAAAAGGGGGTTCTATTAAAAGAAGATTATAAAATAGCTTCGGTAAAATATATGTCTGTAAAATTAATATTTTTTGGGCCGGTTTTAATGGGGCCTTAATTAAATTCTCACTCCAATCTTTCAATTTTTCTTTAAGTACCGGTCCCCCTACACCTATCCAGGGATCTATTCTAGTCCTAAATATTTTTCAAAATCCCCTGGTTGAACATATTCAATCTCCTCTGACCCTATCTGCCAATTATCCTTAGGATTAACTACATAGGTTTTATGTTTAGTTAAAATATGAAAGCCTTTCGTTTTCTTCACATTAACAGAGAGATTAGTATTTTTACAAAACTCCTCTAAGATACCCAAATTTTTAATCATTTCTTTATATGAGCTACTTAAAATTGCCACATCATCGGCAAAAGCCAATGACGTGACACCATTGCCCTTAACATAAAAACCACTTCCTTCTACTTCTAATCTAGTTAAAAGGGGATCCATAGCAATATTAAACAAAATTGGGGACAACGGGTCACCCTGCTTGACCCCCCTCCTAATTAAAATAGACTCAGTAACTTCATCACCCACCCATACCCTAGTTGTGCAATTATCATAAAGGTCCCTAATAATATCTATAAAATGTTCATCTATACCAAATCTTCTCAACCCGGCTATTATATGTCCGTGTCCCACAGAATCAAAAGCTTTAGCCAGATCTACGAACACTATTGCAATTTCATTCCCATTTCGTTTAGCCCCTTTAATCAAATTATCTAATATAGCAATATTTTCCTCACACCCAGGGGCGGATATAAACCCTTTTTGTCTACTACATATCTTAACTGTTTCCACCAGTCTTTTTGCTAATATTTTGGTATAGATTCTAATCCAAACTGACCCAATTGTCAATGGTCTCCAAGATGTTAACTTCTTCATTTCCTCCTCATCTTGTGTCTTTGGTATTAAAATCGTTCTATTTTTCTTAAATTCATCTGGTACCTGTCTATTTAGAAACCATATATTAAAATTTTTTGTAAGTATTAAGGAGTCTAAATTAAAAATATCCCACAAATTGCTCACTTTTACTTTATCTGGGCCAGGAGCACTATCTTTTCTTATTTCTCTTAAAGCTATTCTAATCTCATCCACAGAGATCGGACTCATTAATATATCATTATCCGCATTCTCTGTGGATGATGGCCACCCTATCATACTACCATGTCCAAGTGTTCCCAAAATATTCACATAGTATTCCTCAATTTCTTTCATAGGGATAGCACACTTAGCCTTATCTGGCTCTCCCATTATAATGCGAGTCAATCTTCTTCTATCCTTATCAAATAATTGTTGATAGAATTTATACTTAGCTTTCTTTGTAGCATATCTCCTAATTGCATTAAATTGCTTCCTTCTCCCCTCCTTTCTCATCTTCCCTTTTCCTTTATTCCTCAACTCTATTTGACTTTCATTTCTAGGGTCCTTTCCCTCTACTAATGAATAACATAATTTTTCCAACATTGCCCATCCGAGAGCTTTTGTTAAATCCTCCTTTAATAATCCTTCAATTTCCCCTAAACTATTTATTATTTCTCTTCCCTCCCTACTTTGTTTTCCCCGTTTACATATTTTCTCCACTAAATCCACTTCTGGATGTCCTTTTAGTGGGAAAATCCTCTCTCTTGGGGGCGGAATTTCTAATATATTTACTCTAATGTCCTCTACCTCAGTCACTTCCTCCCTATCTCCTGTTACCACTAACTTCTTCTTTGCTAATTCTCGTCTTTTATCTGATATTTGTTTATTCGTTTTGGTCCTCATCTCGCTCTCAATACATTTATTTATATTCCTTTTCCCAATATATTTCCTTTCCAACTGTATAAGCTGCGCAACCTCATCTTTGGTCCATATACGAGATCTAGTCGATCCCTCTTTGATCTTACTTTTAGCAGCCATATCTTCTTTTCTTTGCTCATTCCTCACAGCAGGGTGTCTATGTCTACAGTGTTGGCTCAATCCAGATCTAGTATGAAAACCAAGCCCACAGACCGAGCACGTATGGCTCTTCATTGGGGTATCCTCCTTCTTGGGTATGCACTTGGGGTAGTGGCAAGCTATATTATGATATTGAGAAGATTTTCCACATTTACTACATACAACTCGTATGGCTTTACTTTTATGAACCACATTAATGTGTTTGGCCCATTTACCAAATGTTGGTAATATCTGGAGACATATTGGACAATTAAAACTATCAACGGGATACGCTAAATAAAAAACCCCATCCTTCCACGAACTACTTTCTAATATATTTATATTACTACCAGTACTGTTAAGATCCTTATTACGATCCCTATTAAAATCAGTACTTGGTCTAAAACTATTTAATAAACTAGACCCATTAACTAAATGAGCATTAAGATATCCTGATTCACTAACATATGGATCATCAAATGTACTTAAATACTTAAAATCTGGATTAAAACTTTCCATAGTTAAATCATTAAAAGTGTCCCTTGTAAAAACCATCGGTAAGATAGATAAAATCTCCTCACCATGATCATCACAAACAGTCTCCTCTACCTCCTCTCCATGCTCCACTGGGAGGACTTGATTCTCACTCTCATGCTCATGAAACTTCATTATAGTCCACACCATTTTATCCATTGGTCCAGCGACCCTAATCACGACCCTAATATATTTAACACTGTCAGCCGGGGCATCAAAGCCAACAGCGGGGGCGTTATTAACCCGGTCCAGCGCCAATCCGGTATAAAAATATAAATTACTTTTTTCCATAGCTAAAAGATTTACCCTTCTCAGGGGGAAACTAACCCTTTCCAGGGGGAAACTAACCCGTACCTGGGGGAAACTTACCCTTTCCAGGGGGAAACTAACCCGTGCCTGGGGGAGACTACCCTTACCAGGGGGAGTCAACCCGTACCTGGGGGAGGCTACCCTTACCAGGGGGGCATCCATGTGGCACCATATGGGGCTGCCCAACCCCGTCCCACACCCCACTGAATGTGGGATGTGGGTTCGTCCTCCGCAATCCGCCTGGCTATCCAAGCCAGTTACTGACTCTCACCACGAGGAGGTAGCGGTTGGACTTGCAATCCAGAGGCTTTCCTCGAAGAGGGGTCCCAAACAGCATAATGTCGAGCTCTAATGGGCGTGTGAGAAAAGGCTCAGATCTTGGTAGGGGTTGCCCCTATTGACCGGGCTCACGCCCACCCCCACCTCACCGATAACCCATTCTCTCACTACCCTCAGGCAATGTTTCCGTCCTAGCCCGACAGCTGAGAGGGTCCAGAGACGCATGGAGAGCCATTAAGAGAGCCATTAAGCCTCCCTGTTCTTTGTCCCCTAACTGCCCCCTCCTGAGACCCTACCCTCTACCTGTACCCTGACTGCCCAAAACCTTATCCACACCCCCACCCCCAGAAAGCCCCCCCCCAAACTCCCGACCCCCCCCCCCGCTCCCTGTCTCTTGACTGACCCCTCCAGAACCTCCCTGCCCCTTCTCCGACCCTCTGGCCCCCTTACCCTGCCGCTCAGACCAGTGTGCCGGGGAGGAGGAGCAGAGGGTGGAGCTCCAGACTGCTGGTGCGAACGGCCGGCTGGTGATCTGCGAGGGAGGGAGGGAGTGCTCTCAGCTGCAGGGGAGAGGAGGGGGAAGCGGAGGAGGGGGCTCTCTCTGGCTGCCGGAGCCCCATGTAAGTGGCACCATCCGGCCGGCTGCCCTATCAGCCGCGCGCACTCTGCATGGGGGGGAAGTCTGGACATTTACAAATTCCCCCCGGACGCTATTTTTAACTCTAAAAGCCGGACATGTCCGGGGGAATCCGGACGAATGGTAACCCTAAATTATGACCCTCTAGGGACTCCACATTTGTCACTATATGGTCACTTGGAACTTCCCACTGACCCAGATCCTCCTGCTCTGAAAGAATAGGCTCTTACCCTGAGAATCACCCTTAGCCATTAACAATATAGGACTTGGTCCTATGGCAAACAGTTGCACACTTCTGATTCCAGTTAGCCAGTTAGTTTGAGAATGCTGTGAAAGAGCTGGCTTGGAAGTGGCTTGATTTAGTGTGTCACAATCTTTTCAAGCAACTGCCCCTTTTGTGCAGTGCCCTCTGCATGCTCCAGCAGCTGGCAAAGCTCCAATACCAAGTAGAGTACTTGCAAATGACTGGGAAGCAAACAGCAACAGTGTGTTTGGGCCCAGCACATAGGCTCATTACGGAGGAAGAGAAGGAGGAGCTTTGAGTGCCAGTCACTAAGCCTGAAGTACTTGCTGGGAACCGCTATTGACGGCCCGAATGTGTTCATTTGCTGAACGTTGGCATAGTGGTGACTGGGGAGGGTCCTGGCATCATGAGGATTGACAAGTTAAACATTCATGCAGTGGCTGCCTCAGCTGCCACTTTGCCCTTCTAGCAGCTGCATTTTACTGGACTTCATGATGCGGTGAGTGGCACTGCATGGGAAGCTGCAGACATCCCATCTCAAAGACAGCATTGTTCCTTCTGCATCTGGGGCAGGAACCTATAAGCAGGCATAAGCATTACAGCTACCAGTAGACCCAAGTGATGAAGTCAGATCCACACCAAGATCCAAACTTTCTCGATGGATTGGGGTTGTTTGGATTCAGGGAATGAGACTGAGCTGTCAAACTCTGATCTGGACCTAGATCCAAACTTGGGAAAGCTCATGAGGAGTCTGCTTGGGGCCCTTCTCTAATTGCAGGCATTTCAGAATAAAACAGAAGTGACAGGTAAGGGGGGAGAGAGGAAGAAAGTTGCAAAAGAAAGTAGGTAAATTTGCTGCAGGTAACTGTAGGTGTGTGACTGTACCCCGGTAAGTGGAGAAGAGTCAAAGAATTCCCCTGAAAATTTGATATAATCTTTCTCCATCAGTTCCAATGCTTGAATCAGCGTTCATTGCCTCTGGTACATGAATGAAAAGTAGTGATTCATAGATTCTAAAGCAAGTGATGTTGTTTCTGGCAGCATTCATTTCTTCCCTCTTACTCTATTTCACTGATGTTTGCTTCTCTTTTTTCTCTTTCCCTCATCCCCTTGTCTCTCCTTCATAGGGCAAGATTCTGATCTCAGTCAGTGGAATTATTCCAGATTTTCACTGCTGTTGCTGACAGAAGAATTTGACCCAGTTATGCCAATTTATCACCTTGTAACTTTTATGTCATTTCTTTAAATTTGGCCCCAAATATTTGTGATAATAACATGCCTGTGCAACTACTTTCCTACAAGTGTTTTTCACTGTATTTTTACTGTGGGTTTCTGTTGAAATAAAAGCAAAAGAAATAAGAGCAAAGCTGCAGTTACTGGAACCCCTGCAGCTAAAAAAATATAGCCTTGGAGTACAGTTTGGGTTCATTTGATTAGACATAATATGTGTCTACCAACAAAAATACAGACATCAAATGAAAAGTTTTAAAATTTTATTGAACAATTTAGCTAAAACTCTTTTGTCTCAGATAAAGTAATAAATCCGGGGACTTATCTAGATTTAAATAATGGAGCTCAGTGAGACATCATGTCTTGTAATGGTTGTAAGATATGACTTCACATGATATAATGGTGTGTAACAATATACTGCATTGTTTACAGGATATATCCACACAAAATGCACAGATATAGCTGCTCGTATTTTATCATGCTTTGAGTGTATTCTCTCTGTTTCCAGATAAGTGCTCATAGTTTCTTTCTGTCTTTTTTTTTTTTTTGGCTTTTGTTGTTCTCATGAATGCAGTCTAATGCCTTACAATGGCATGGTAATACTTAAACCAATAGATGCAGGGCAGCTATGTATGTGTATATATATATGACAAGGTCAGGGTATGGTATTTACTGGATATGAAAGGTATATCATGGAAGTCTGTATGTTTATGTATGTTATATATGCACTATAGCTTGTGGGTGTGTGAAGGCAAATGCATATGTGTATATTTGTGAACATGTGACTGGATGTGTGTATATCTAAGCTCTTAGGTATCATAAGTACTAGGTACTTTACCAATGCCATAAAGACAGTTTGTAAAGGCATAAGTGAAGTGTATAGGGTATGTATATGCACATTTCTCTGTGGGGATGAAACGAAACTACAAGGTCCAGCCTGCTTTTCCTTTTGCCATGTTAAATGCTTGGTACTGAGAGGTGGCGTTTGCTTTTAAATGCTATTGGATTTGAGTGATTCTTGGACTATCAGGGCTGGCACGAAGGGGTGAAAAACCAGCATATTGGAGTGGCATTGAATAATAAATCCAATGGCTTCTCTTCTGGGGCTCCCGTAGGAAGCTGGCTCCCTCTGGCCTCTCATGGAAACCCTACCAGTCTGATTACAGTATTCGCCATTTGAAAGGTGAGCCCGCGCCGAGGGCTTTCTTACTTTCTTCTTTTTGTGTGTTATTAAGGCAAATCCCTCTTCACAGAAGCCAGGCTGTCTGAGGGAGTAAAATTAAGCTCTCTGCGAGGGCTTCCCTCTATCATCTCGGTTTGCTGTCCCCCAGCATCAACTCTGCATCACTGCCTGGCTCCCTCTGTGCACAGAGCGGCACTGTTAAAAGACGCAACACATGAAATCACATTAACCTCACAAGCCAAGGTGATAATTTGTTTCCACAAGGCCATCTGACACCCACAAGAGTCCATTCAGATCCCCCCTGACTGGCAGGCAGGACCTGTGGGGAAGGAGATTCTCCTTGTTCAGGTTTTTCTCTTTCTTCTTTTCTTTATCCTCCGAGTCTGACTTTCCAAAACAGATTTCCAGCCAATTCTAACTTTGGGATTGCGGGCTGGGGAAAGGCAGGTGATACCTCATGTCAGCCCATGGGCAGGATTAATCTAAAGTAGTCAGATGACATGGAGCAATGGTTTGTTTACTGCTGGTATGGTAGAAAAGATCCTTAGAAAGAATATGGATGGATGGAGAGAGATGCTGGTTTTGTGAAGTAAATATACTACGCTGACCTTCTAAAGGTCAGGATTTCATAGGCTGCCTATGCCAGGCTTCTTTCACTAACATTTCCCATTTTTGCCACCACTGATCCAGCTCCACCCCCAGATCAGAATATTAGTGTAGATTGGGCTCCACCAGTAATCAGTGCTTTAAGCACTGTGTGATATAGATCTGCTTTGAACAAGTTAGACAATGATTCAAATCCTGTTGTTTAGAGTTTAGTCCTTATTGAGCCAGGGAGAAGGGATGATCTTGTGGTTAAGGAATGGACTTTTCTCTCTCATTATCTCACACGTGGCTATATAATCCGGGGAGATTCCCCCCTTTCCCCTCAAATGATCAGCTCTCTTGTCTCCCCTGATTTCCCCCGTTCTCTCCACGAGTCTCAAATGTCAATTTAAAATCTTCTCTAATGAGGGGCATTTTCCCACCCATTTTATCTACAGCGATTTGTCCTTGTTTAGGTGGGAAATTGTTGCCCTGAGTCATTCCCCAAAACATGGCTGCCCCTGGAGTGGGGATGGGATAGCTCAGTGGTTTGAGCACTGGCCTGCTAAACCCAGGGTTGTGAGTTGAATCCTTGAAGGGGCCATTTAGGGATTTGGGGATTTAGTTGGGGATTGGTCCTGCTTTGAGCAGGGGGTTGGACTAGATGACCTCCTGAGGTCCCTTCCAACCCTGATATTCTATGATTCTATGACTTAAAGGCACTGGATCAATTCCTCGCTCTGCTAGACTTCCTGTGTGAACATAGGCAAATAACATGTTGTGCATTAATTAATCTGTGTAGATCCTGCTGGTGCACACTAAAGGTTCCCTAGTGTGCTCTAATATAGTCCTGTTTCAAACAGCACTATGTTAAAGCACACCAGCAGGGTCTAAATGAACCAATTAATGCACAACATGTTATGCTTTAGAGATCACATCTCCCTGTAGAGCACATTGCCCAATTGTGTAGAAAAACCCATAGTTTCCCTGTGCCCCCTCTGTAACAGAGAAAATAATCCTGCCCTACCTCACAGGGGTATTGTGAGGATAAAGTCTTTAATATATGCGAGGAGCTGGGATAGGTCCCTGATGGGGGCCATAGAAGCACCTAAGTAGAATGATAAAGGCCATCTTCACTTGCTGCTCAGTCATGTTTTGGATCCCTTTTTAACTACCGTTCATAAATGTGGTACTTTAGGGATGGGCAAACTCATGGTCAGCTCATTCAACCACAATGGGTTCTAAAGTTCATCTAGAGCTCCCCCTCAGGCAGGACGGGGTTTGCATTCTGATGAAAAAAACTGAGCAGAGATGGGCCAGAGAAATCCAACAAGAAGATAGGATGAAAAGAGGGCACAGAAGAAGCAAAGTGAAAAGCAAATACATGGAGAGTGTGAACAGAGGAACAAGGAGGTGGGGAAGGGGAAGAGAGACAATCCAATGCAAAATGCAGTAGACACACCAAGTACTAGGAAAAACAACGAGGAATCCTTGTGGCACCTTAGAGACTAACAAATTTATTTGGGCATAAGCTTTCGTGGGCTAAAAGTGAAGATGTTACTATGCTGATGGGAGAGCTTCTCCCATCAGCGTAGTTAATCCACCTCCATGAAAGACAGTAGCCATGTCAATGGGAGAAACCTTCCTGCCGACACAGAGCTGTCTACACTGGGGGTTAGGTTGGTATAATTGCGTTACTCAGGGGTGTGGATTTTTCACACCCCTGAGTGATATAGTTATACTGATGTATGTTTATTATGTATAGTGTAGTTCTGGTCTAAGATGACAAGACCCTTGCCCCAAAGACCTAACAATTAAGCAGACAATGTACAGAAGATAAATGGAATGCAACATAAATTGCTATGAACGAGAGGTAAAACTTAGCATCATTTTTGTGAGTTCTCCTCTATCTGTTAGATTTACAAACACACTGTGTATAACACAGAATGAATGTTCTACACAAGCCTTTTGACTCTCCCAGAACTGGCTGCCTCCCTGTTTTTTCACCCTAGGCAGGTGAGCACAGAAAATGTCACCTTCCCACTCCCGCTATTAAACGCTGTGACTTTTGTTCATGTGTGCATGTGTGGGGTTGTTGTTTTTTTTTTAAACTTCAATTTTGTTCCAAACTGTTGATGTGATTTTGCTTCTTGCAGCTGCACGGTTGGTATGGCAACAGAGTTGGTCCCTCTCAAAACAAAACCAAGAAGAAGAAAAAATATTAAAAATAAGCAATTTTAATAATGTCACGAAAAGCAGAGAGGGATCTAAAAATCCATTAAGAGCTGGAGTGATCTTCACCATGGGAAGTGCTCCAACTCTCTTTCCCTTTCTGTCGCTTGCTCTGTCTTCAACCCCCTGAAAGGTAACCTTTAAAACACACTCTGCAGTGTGGTACTTAAACCTCTGGCATTTACCTTCATTTCATTCTGGCTTTTATTTCCTGCAGAGGGAGGAGGGCTTTTATGTCGGAAGAGGACATTGGTATGCTTTTTCCCCTTAGCTTGATTATTTTCCCCTCTTGTGTTCTAGTTTCACACTGCTGCTACCCTGGGTAATGCTCCACAAACATATTAGCCACTGGCACCCTAGTTGGATTTCAAAATGTGTTCCTCCACCCCATTGAGCAAGTGCATCTCCAGCAGGACTTAGAGGAGGCAGCAGGACAATGTCTGATCATATTTTGACCTCCAATAGTTCCTTGTAGCTGAGGTTCCTCCAGTGCTTTAGATTTAATGAATTACACCTCACTGTACTGTGGTGTGTGGGTGTATGTGTGGTGGGGGTGTATTATGAGGCAGAGGGAGGCTAAGTGTCTTGCCCTAGGTCACAAAAGAAATCTGAGGCAGAGCCAGGGAGTGTAGCCAAGGTTTGCTGACTCTCAGTTGTGAGCTTGAATGACAGAGCTAGAGGCTGCTTCCTGTCAATATTTCCTTCCTTTAGTACCCTTTTAACAGCCTTTTAGATGGCATCCCCCTCCCCTTGCAATATAAGTAGCATATAGTCCAGCTATTGGCAACCTTTGGCATGCGGCCCACCAGGGTAAGCCCCCTGGCGGGCCGGGCTGGTTTGTTTACCTGCCGCGTTCGCAGGTTCAGCCGATCGCGGCTCCCACTGGCCGGGGTTCGCCATCCCAGGCCAATGGGAGCTGCGGGAAGCGGCGGCCAGTACATCCCTCAGCCCGTGCCACTTCCCGCAGCCCCCATTGGCCTGGAGCGGTGAACCCCGGCCAGTGGGAGCCGCAATTGGCCGAGCCTGCGGTCGCGGCAGGTAAACAAACCGGCCCGGACCGCCAGGGGCTTACCCTGGCGTGCCGCGTGCCAAAGGTTGCCGATCCCTGATATAATCTATCAGAATGTCTTAGGTACTTATCTGCTTCCCCATTCCCATAGTATCCAAAGTCTCACTATTTAATGTATTTATCCTCACAACCCCCCTGTGAGGTAGGGCAGTGCTATTATCTCCACTATACAGATGGGGACCTGAGGCACAGCAAGACTAAGTGACTTTTGCAAGGCCACGCAAAGAGTCTTTAGCGAAGCAGGAAACTCACTTTCCTGTGTCCCAAGCAAGTGCCCTAATCACTGAGCCATCTGCTGTGCTATGCTAATTTGTGTGTCATTCCAGCAGACGGCGATTTCTGGGGTATATAGATACCCTGGCCATGGTCCTATTCTCCTGGACATAACCCCTACACAGGGAGGCTGCAGATGACATAAGTGATATTCCCACAGCTCTGAAGCACCTCAGGGCAAAATCCCCACGAGCTGGTTAGGTCAGCACTATCACTGCCTTGCAAAGTAGCTGTAGTTGGGCCAACGATCAGGTCCACTATTTCTGAGCTCCATCTTCATTTGCTGTTGGACCGATTGCCCTCTGTCCCCCAGCAGACTATCTGGGTGCCTAAAAAAGGTGACTCTTCTGAAGGCTGCTGCACTAATTCCGGAGAAGTCTTCAGCCTAGTGAATCCCTTCCTATTTATTAAACCCTATTCATCATCTCAGTCCTCATTAAGTCTTGACATTGGCTTAAATATTTAAATGAGAAGAAATGAAAAGATTTCAGAACAGACAGGAACCTCTGGCAGAAACTGAAGAAAAATCACCAGATTAAAAGAATCTCACTCTCTCTCACTGGGTAATCACTAGAGAAAGCTTCTTTGGCATTTCCCCCCCGCCCCCATTCACTTGTATAAACTGGGGAAATCTACTGCTCATGAAAGTGCAGAACCTATAACACTGGGCTTGTCCAACTGCCCAGCACTTGTGTAACCACTCATGATGGCCCAAAGTGGAACATGCTACCAGTTGAACACAGCAATGTTTTGCACCCACTTTGCACAAATGTAAAGGACAGCACAAGGTGCAAGACAGTGGAGAATCAGACCCTCATTCTCAAGCAGAGCATGCAAAAAGCACTGGACAAGCGTCTCTCTACACTTCTACCAATGCAACTTATTCTTGTCCTGGCATGTCATCTGCTACGTCAATCCTGAGCTCCCACTCACAGCTTTGCCAATGCACCCTGATCTGGAACTCACAACCCTCTGCTATTCCAAGGCCGAAAGGGTAACCTATCTCACTGTCCTGCAAAGTCCCCAAAAGGAGAAAGTTTGCAGAGCTCCACTACTCCAGCACCACTCACCATAAATAATCTTTCCTGACAAAGTACTTGCCAAACACCCATGCCAACCTAGTCTCAAAGAAACATTGCCTCTCTTGTTCCTCTCAGCCATTTGTAACAAAATTTTAGTGCTCAGCCACGGTGTTTAAGTATTTTTATGGTACCTCCTTGCAATCAATTAATCAGACTCACCTTAGAAGCGCCAACCCACCACAGAGACCGCCATCTTTTTTGGCCCATTTTGGGACCTTTTAAGAGCTGGACTCAGGAAGCCTTTTGCAGTGCATAACAGGAATAACTTTACTGCATCTGCTAACTTGGGAACAGAGCTACATATTTTAACGTGCCAACATGGTGCTTTTTCTATTAAATATCGACACATACCAGTGCTGCCAACTCTCAGAATTTTATCACAAGTCTTGTTATATGTGATGTTTTTTTCTTAAACACTCAGGTCCTGGAGTCAAGTGATTAACTGAGAATCTCAGCTTCCATTTAAGAAAAAAAGTTTCTCGCTCTCCTGGCTGCAGAGATAAAATTGAAAACACTACCTGAGTGGGCCCCAAAGCCTCAGAAATCTACAATAAAAAAGAGCCTGAAATATATTATTAAAAAAGTCATGATTTTGAGGCCTGACTGATGCACATGGAATGATTCCGGATTAACTATTCCTGACTAACATCATGCGTAGACACTCATTCCAGAATAAGAGTGTCCACACGGTGCTAATCAAGAACAATTAATCAGGAACCACTCCATCTGCAGATAAGTCCTAAGACATTCAAGAACTCCCAATCAAAGCCCTATCAAACTGTAAGCCTTGGATTTGGAGAGAGGCTGTCAACATTTTATTACTCTGATTCGCCCTCCTGCTGTTTCAAAAGCCTGTTATAGAGGTTCAGTCAAAGAACAGCCCTTTGGTGCTAAGGAGTTTTATTCCCTCCTCCATCTCTCTCTCACTTGGAACTCTAAAACATGAAAAAATATTTCTGAAGCAATCAAAGAGCTGAGCATCTCCACCTGCAGCTCAGAAAAGCTTGACACACTCAGCTTGCTGAGAAATATAAATCAGGTGTGACACTTGAGGAGACAAAAGAAAAGAATAGAACAAGCAGGGTTGAAAAGACCTGAGATGTATATAAATAACACTGTCAACACTTATGCTTTGTCCATCTTATCCTCTCTCTTAGAGTTTTTTATCCTATCCCAGATGGCTCTTGACCACCCTTAGACTCAATGGCAGATACAAGTTTCTTAAGGGAAAAAGGAAAAGCTAGTCAGACAGCCGGGTTCTCCATTCCACCTGAGCTACACTCAGAGTAGGAATAGAAGAGTGAAACGAAGGTAGCTTTATGACATCTTTGTGCCTCCCTATGTTCTGCACCTGCCCACTTTGCTATGTATGTTAGCACAGCCTGGAGATCATGACTGAAGCTAGACTAGAGAGAGAACAGTGTCTGGCCACACCTACTTCCCCTGACCATGCCCCATAACATGACCCCCAAACTAGGGACATACCTATGTGGGCAGATCAGCCTGCAGACAAGATTCAAGCCCTGAGGGACTGATTGGGGAACCAGGATTGGGGACTGTGAGGAACCAGGGTAGGTATTTAGCTAAACAATCATAGAAGCCCCAGGAAAAAACTCTGCATGACCAAAGTACACATGGATTTTTCTCCAGATAGTGTAGGGAGCTTCTCATGTGAAGTATCAGGATCCTGGCATGGTATTAAATCAGAGATTTACAAGAAAACAAAGAAAATTTCAAAACAGAACAATTTTGTGAAATGACATTTCAGGCTAGTAAGCACAGTTCGAGAGAGCACAAAGCACTAAATATATCTGTAAAACAAAGGCTATCACAAGCTAACATTACAATTCTTCATACCAGCTCATGTGCACAGACTATTAAACAGAAATTCTCACTGGCTAACCATTTGTTAAAGTCAATAAAGCACACCCAGAAGGACCTTCATTCTAGGACCTCTCAAAACACAAACCATGTTTTAAACTTGGGATCCCAGGAGAGAGGGGGCTGGAGGAAAAGAAAAGATGGGAGACAGAACAGGAGATTTCTCATTCTCACTCTGCCAAATTGGCTCCAAGTAATCAGATGTCACTGGCAGCTTAATGACTCTTTCAAACGGGGTTCCTGCCTGACAGTTGTGTTGGTGCAAATCGAACAGAGGGAAGTGAAAGGAAAAAAGAGGCCCTTAGGTCAGCGTGAGAGGAAGGTGGGAAAAACCATCTCTCCACCAGTCCTTTAAATGACAGAATCCCTGGAAGCTTTATTATTATGCTTCATGTCACTTTCTCCAAGTTAGAAGGATCCAGAAAGACAGTGCTCGCATGAGACAAAGAAGAATGGGAAGTACAAAAAGGGAGAAAGGAGCTAATGTGCACAGAGAAAAAATCAAGCCAAAACACACTAGTCAGAAACAGAATGTTTTTGGATGGATAGAACCAAAGGAGCCACCTAATCCAACCCTTTCTACTTGGAGTCTATACTTTACATCACAATGGGTGTGGCCAGTTATAGGATTGCTATACTTCATCATCATAGCCCTGAAGTAGTGTTTTGCTCTGTGAAATGGCATGGTGGGGCATTAGCCAGTCTATTGCCGCTCCCACACTTGCATGTCAAATTTGCTCGGTAAAAACATTGTTTTTTCAGCTGCCAGCCTTGCAGTCTGGGGCCTTATCTAAACTACAATAAGAGCCAAATTTCAGCACAATCGGGGCCAAATCATGTTACAAATATACTTCATCCTTGCCTGTTTGAACAGAAAATCCATGTTTGGAAATCCATGTTTTGAATCTGGTAGAAACCTAGGCTGAAATATAGTTTGTTAATGTGTTTTCTGTCCACAAAGGAAAGAATAACACAACTGTGTTTCGCAATCCCATTTAAACATAGTTATTCTGTAGGCCAAATAAGACTTGCAGTGACACCAGTACTACCCTATAGTCATTGAATTATGCCATCAGTGACACTTGTGAAAACCCATTGACTTCAAATGATGCCTGGCTTATACCTGTGCCACTCCACTGAAGGTTAATGGGGTGGCACAGGTAACTATGGCCTTCAGACCGTAACGTCCAGTAGCATTTTGTGAACACTGAACTACATTCCAATTCACCCATATTCACACCCTTTTCTGTTTGTTTTTCCACTAATATTTTTGCGAGCAATGTTTGGAGCTCGCAGGAACTGGCAGGGTTTAGGGGCTGAACTGCTGCCTGTTCTGCTGAATGCAATCTGTGCTCTGGCCCACTGCCACACTCCCCTAGATGGTACCATTTGGGGAGTATCCCCCATACAGGATCCCCTCCCTCTGGATTTTGCATTGGAGAGGGTGGTCCCCTGTTAACACCCAATTATGCGTGGCTCTTTGCAGGTGTGCAGGGGAGGAGAAGGGTGCAAAGAGTCTCCACTGCCCCTCCAACAACAGTCAGTCACAACTAGTCCCTGACTAGTGAGAGTAGAGAGATTGCTCCCTCCATGCATGCCGGGGGGCAGGAAGGAGCAGGCATGAGGCTGGGCCAAGGCATTTTACAGAGAGCAGGCTGTAGACTAGGGGTCGGCAACCTTTCAGAAGTGGTGTGCCGAGTCTTCATTTATTCACTCGGATTGAAGGTTTCGCGTGCCAGTCATACATTTAAACGTTTTTAGAAGGTCTCTTTCTATAAGTCTATTATATATAACTAAACTATTGTTGTATGTAAAGTAAATAAGGTTTTTAAAATGTTTAAGAAGCTTAATTTAAAATTAAATTAAAATGCAGAGTCCCCCGGACCGGTGGCCAGGACCAGGGCAGTGTGAGTGCCACTGAAAATTAGCTCACGTGCCACGCATGCCATAGGTTGCCTACCCCTGCTGTAGACTAGGATGTAGCCTGCAGAGTCTCTCTGTACACAAAGGATTGTGGGGATGGACTGTTGTTCTCTGAAGTACAAACACCCCCTTTTCTCTGGGCTGTGTCTAACTGGCACAATTTAGCTCTTAATAGTTGCATGCTCAATAAAGAGCAGACCCAAAGGCCTAACTTGATAGAGTGTCTCTTTGTCCCTCTCCATCAATACCTTTTTCTAACCTGGCCAGCACACCAGCTCTAGTTCTGAAGTGTTATAGATTTTTGGAGCTTATATTAGAAATTGCTGATTATTTGGTAAACACTGAAGTGCCCAGGTGACTAATGCTCCTGTATCTTAAGTGTCTGGCTCTCCAGCTCTTGTAGGCTGGGATTTACCTGTGTCTGTGACAGGTGAAAAAAAAAATAGCTGAGATTCTGTATTAGTGTTAACTGTCAAATAAGTAAAGGATATGTTGTTGGTGAGTGCACTGGGAACAAGAAGAACTGGGACTGGATTAATGCCTGTCTGGAATGGACTCTTGATACAGTTCCTAAGGGAAGACTATGAAATGGATTTCTGCGTCCACTCAGATGTACAAGCCTTGGAGAAGGAATACATGAAGTTACAAGTAAATCATTCATTTAGATCCCACTTCCACCGTCTTAATACAAGCTTTCTAATTTAACACAGCCATCCTATCCCAAGGTAGAGCTGGGCAAATAACAGAGAACAAGTAATTCAGACAAAATTTGCTTCTTTTTCTGTTCCCAAATTTTCTGTGAACAAATTCTCAGATTCATTAGTCTGCAGTTGGTTCACCAAGAGTGATGATTTAAAGTGTGGGCTTTGATGGTTAGTTACCATAAGTTACATGGTATTGTTCCTGTTTCCAGATTTGGATAACATACATAACTAAAACTAACCAACACCACATTGTATTTTGTAGTGCATTTTCCAGTGTAAAAACTGCCATTCAGAATTAATAATCCACAGTTATTGACTAATTCTGCAATTCAAAATTGGCTTAAGGCGAATATTCAAGCATTTGAGCTAGAGTCACGTTTTGTGCATTTTCATGCTAGTGAGTATCAAGCACCTACCTGTTCACGGCTAGAGAGCGTGAGAGCAGTACCAGGTTTACAATGGCACCATGGCACTGGGCCCACACTCTGCTCTGCCCCAAAGCCCTGACCCCACTCAGCCTCTTCTCCCCACGCCCCTTCCCTGTCCGCCACTCAGTCCTCTCCGCCCCCTTCCTCTCTTGCTTCCTGCTCACTCCTCTCCTTCTCCTCCCACCCATGCCAGGGGCAGGCAAGGCCTTGGGTGGGAGGGAAGAGGTCGAGCAGGTGCAGGCCCTCGGGTCGGAGCAGGGGTGTAGCCATGATCCGAGTGCCAGGACCCAGGCCATGATTCGAGTGCCAGGGCCCACAAAAGATTAATCCAGCCCTGCATGAGAGCATCATGAATATGGTTGAATCAAAAGTCACTTCTGAATCTGAATTAATATTCACAAATAGCCTTTGCTCCAGTGCAGCATTCCACTCAGCTTTGTACTCCAGCTGGTTTGCAGAGTGCCATTTTCACTTGCTCAGCACCTAATTTATATGGCAAACAATCAGAAATACAAATACAATACAATTGAAAAGGACATGTGACTTGCTATTTAATTACAACATAGTTTTAAAAATAGAAACAAGTAAAGTACGAGTTATCTAGGACTGCATGCTCACAACAGACACAGTTAGTTTTTAACCAGCTCCTCACATATTAGCCCATGCCAAAGGTAGAGAAGAGAAGACATGGCTGCAGGTGAACAAGAAAGGATAGGGAGGCATTATGCTAAGGTTTTACAGATAGCTGACTCAGAATAGAGAGGAATGTATTATGTTTAGGGTTTGAGGTGGATTGGAAACCAGTGCAGATCCTACAGCACAGGTGTGCCCTCTAAGCACATAGGCAATGACATTATGAAGTTTCCAAATGGTCTCCAAGTGCAGCCCAAATAGAATACATTGCAGTAATCCGGACATGAGGTGACAAAGGGATGGATAACTCTAGAGAGGTCCATCTCAAAAGAAAAATGCCAGGACCTTCTAGCCAAACCATTCTTGGTTATTGCTGCTATCTTACCAGCCAGGAGCAGCTTGGAAGCCCACAAAAATAGGGCTTAAGTGGAACTTAAATGGTGCAGCAGCCTTGTTCTGGCTCTGTGCATGGGAGTGAATTTCACTCACAGTGACAAAACCTACTAAGAAAGAACAAATGTAGAAAATTATCCATTGTTTCTATCTCAGGGAGAGGGAATTGGGTTCTAGTGATAACTGTACAAATCACAGCTGAAAATCTTGAGTCACCAAAGTCCCTAGAGATAAAAATCCAGCTTGACTGTATATCACTTATAATCTTTACCAAAACTTGCACCAAAATTACTAAGTCATTGAGTGACCACACACAGACTTCCACTGAAGCAAACAACATGAGTGAAAATCAATGTAGTTATTCTGGTGCAAAATAGTCCTTAGATGCTGGAGCCTGTAGTTTCTTTAAGTTGCATCTCTGTATGAATGATAAAGGTGGCTGAAATCTGCATTTAATGCAAACTAGATGGGCCCTGGCGTATTCGACAAACTGCAAATAAAGATCTCACCTACTTGCATCATTCACCCCCAAAATCACATCCCCTTCACCTTAGCAAAGTCTCCCAGTGGGGATGGTTTTCCCTTCACTACAAATGATACAAATCTCTCAGTGATAGTTGTATGTGGTTTGGATTCATTTCATGTCTACCAGCCATTCCATATCCTCAGTTGCTTTACTGGAATTCCTTAGTGGTACACTGTATTTAGGAGTTTCTTTCTGAGGCTTCCATCTGCTTTTGCAGAGAAACTACTGAGTTAAAGCCAGCAGCTGTTTTTCCTCCTCCAGGACTGCATATCACAGATGTAAAGAAGAAACCTAAATAAACAGGAACTCCTTTTTAACTTGAAACAACTGTTATGAGAGTACGGTATTCACTTCTGCTTATGCCCTAGACACCAACAGATAATGCCAGCTGCTAGAGTGAAACCATGTACTCAGCCATCTAGCATTTGGGTCTCCATGCAGTTACGTAAGCCAGGACATGAGGTTTGTGGCGATGGCTCCACCAGAATTTAGGCACATGTACACTCCCAAGCTCTGGTGGGACACTGTAACATGCCAGGCAGAAGCAGTTTCACTTAGTGGTTAGCAAATACAGCCACCAGTTTTGGAAATTAAAGCCTTATTAGTTGATTTGAGGTCTATACCCCTGGTAGTGACTCTTGCTCATCTCTGTCTCAACAGAAAAGGGCTCACATATTGTCCATCTAATTTATGTTGGAGTTTTCTTTCTTTCTTTTTTTTTTCCTTTCTTTTTTTTAAACTTTCACAAACTCCTAGCACAGTTATGGGCAAGTGGATTCAGCCGCATCAATTGGTGCTTGCTTCATTCCCAAAGATGCCCCGGAGGAAATCCCCTCTGATAAACAGCATCCGACAGCCAGATTAGCCACTTTCATCTTCTTTCTGAAGCAGGCTGGCACTGAGGAGGCAGGTCAGAGGGAGACTAAGCATTGGGTGGGGCTCGGTCAACACCAATTGTTTGTGCTCCTTGGAATGGTTTAAACGGATTACAGACTGGAGGCCTCTGGGGCAATCTTCAGGGAGTAGGGGCTCCGGAGAAAATGAGATTCCTTTTTTTTTCGTTCCGTCAAGCTTGTTCAGAAGGGCTGGGGAGTGCAAGATAGATAGAAAGGATAAGGGGGCATCCAATTAATTCCAATTTAAACCAAATTTCATTTGCTTTATAATTAGAACAGCGGGCATGTTTTAACAACTGATTATCTCTCCTGGACAGTCGTTCATATTCTTCTCGGCTACATTTTCAGGCTTTCCAAGAGAGGTTAGCTTTAATTTTAACACTTTTTTTTAATAGAGCTGCGGAGAGCTTTCTGCCAGGGATTTGTACTGAAAAATAAAATAAGGCTGAGACATAGAGGTGTCCAGCTGTGCCAGTGTCAGGCCCTGGTGTGGGAAAGTGACCACCTTCAGCATTCAGAATAGAGAACATGCCCTTCGGAGTCAGGCTGGAGCACGGAGATTTGTTTGTGTACATTCTCTTCCATTTTAGCAGAACTTGATAATCAACTGTCTTTTACTGGGTTAATATAAGAAAATAAATTCATATAGGTCTTTAGGCAATGGCAGGACAAGTAGAAATTAATTCTTAGTTCTTTTGAAACTTGGTCTCAGTTCCTTCGCTGTTCCCTACTTAGCCCCTATGACAGGTGGCCCGCCCTCACTAAATAACCTTCCAATGGCTCCCCTTTACACTGAGCCCCAAATTTTAACTTCTCATCCTTGCCTTCAAGGCCTTACGCAACTTCATCCTTAGACCGTGTCTCTTATCACAGCTCCCCACACCCCACTGCTCTGCCAAAGAGGCTGTTCTTGACACCTGGGGCTAGATCTTGATCTGGCTTATATCTGTGTAGCTCCATTAACTCAGCTGAGGAGCTGGGCCACTGTTAATTTCCTTTCCCCACTCCTGTCTCCATGCTGAGCCCCATAATTTCCCAAAACCAATTAGCCAAGACAGTCCCCTCACCTTCTCTAAAAAAACCCTCTTATTCTCTGACAACAAGCCGCAAATTCATAATAATATTACAAAATAAAATAAAGCTTCCTGGGCAAGGACTGTCTTTATGTACAGCACTAAGCACATTGTCACCCTTAAACAAAGAAATGGAGTTTTTTTAACCACAAAAGCTTATGCCCAAATAAATCTGTTAGTCTTTAAAGTGCCACTGGACTCCTCATTGTTCTCAAACAAATAATAAACACTAAACATACATAAAACCCTGTGACAGGTGTTTGCACTCCTAAACCCCTAGAGTCACACCAGACTAGGACCTCCTGAAACTGGACCCTCTTTCTCCAATTCCACAAGGTCTGATTCTCCTCTGCCTTGCTCTGTGTATAGTCTACACCTGTTCTAAGTGGATGTAAAACACTATCATTCTGATACGATAGCAATTCTTACCTATTTATCTAGGTATAAGCAGTTAGTTGACGTGCATGCCAGTGGAGAATCAGATCCAAAATCTCTGATTGTTGAGGGCAGGGACACACATGAAGATATGATAAAGGGGTTACACTTTGTAATTTTTTCATATTTAAATCTGGCTCAGTAGTGGTTTTTGCTGTTGCTTTTCTGGGGTCTGTCATGCTTTTATTTAGCTCTCCCTATGAATGTTAATTTTTAACATGCTATTTCTGATGCATTGTAAAGACTTCCTGTTTTCGTATATGGGGCAATGCTTGGGTGGGCTTACTTTTAAAGGGACATTTGATAAACACAGCTTTGCTTCAGTTCTTGCTTCAGTGTGCACGTGTGTGTGGGTGGATGTGGGTGTGTACATCATGACACAGTCCCCATGCCTGCTCTGTTTTTGTGAGCAGAGAGGATGTGTGAATGAGAAACGGTCTCTGAGTGCTTCCTGATACAGGATTCTTGAATGTTTCTATACTCTGCCAACACACAAGAACAAAGCTGTTGGGGAGAAGGAGGGATGGTGCAAGTTGCACTCATGTGTGCAAAATAGTTACAGATGCCCAGAACTTTAGATTTTTTGTTCCTAGGTCAGCCAGCCAAAACCAGGATTTTATATAGAGAGAAGGCCAGGAGATGCAAAATGAGTTGACACATTTTTCTTTAAACCTTTTAATTCTCTCTGTTTTGTTTTGAGTGGCAGTGCTAGATTGACTGTTCAGGATCCTTCATTCACAGACCACAAGCACCACAAATATCAGCAGTACAAGCTTCCCTATGTGGCCCTGCCAATAGGCCGTCAACTCTGACCTGAAGAGAAAACTTCTATAGGTATGAGGGTAGTTCATTTTCTGTGCTCATTCAATCCTTGGTCTGTCCCCTGAGGCTGCCAACAAGTGTGGCATTTAGTACCCATTGTGACGGTGCCTTTTGTAATGTGGAGACATTCCCATTAGGAGCTGGAAGGAGTCCAATGACTCTTTTCACATAGATCCATACTGAGGTAATGACATTCTATTATTAGTAGCCATAATGTAGTAGTGGCATAACATGGTAACAACCACAATGTGGTAATGATATTTGGTAACTAAAAACCTGGGATGGATTTGATTCAGGTGAAAGACTTTTTAAAGGGAAAAGACATGGTATTCATTATTTACCCCTTGAGGCTTCATATACAAGCTTTTCTTTATGGTGTTTGAAAGTACCACATTGTTCTGTCATGATATATAATGACGACACAACGCCTCAGGTTTTATCAAAGTTGTAAACAAATAACTGACAGACCAAGTGACTTTGCTACTGCAGAAGCAGTGAAGTCTCCCTTTACCAGCATTGAATTCCCAGACAGAAGACAGCTTGTTTTTCCTTCCCCATTACTTCCCTTTATATCACATTGTTTCTCTTTGCTAACCCATCCAGTAATCCTCCCTAGAACCATCCTTAAATGCAAGTGTGAGCCACAAACTTGCTCTGCCTTTCACCAGCATAGGCCACGTGTACCCAGTGGTACAAGTATGCCTGGGTAAAGTGAGCTGAATGGGTATTAGGACCCACCTCCCCCAAAAAGTCAACAGGTCAATAATTCACCAGTGGCACTGTGACTTTGTTCAATACAAGGTAAAAGAAAACGTCTGGGCTGGAAGATGCTCACCCAACTCTTTCCCAGAGGCAGGCTAGGCCCATGAGTAACTTTCTCATGTGAAAGTGGCTGGACACTCTCTCTGCATTGCAGGAAAGGTTTCTGCAGCTTGGTCTACAAGCAAGTTCCTGATTATGAATATTTTTAAATGAAAGACTGAAATAATTAGCATTCCAAGACGTGGATTTTACTTTTAACATGTTTATTTCCCAGGCTTTCCCAGGATCACCTGCAGGGCCGGCTTTAGGAAGTGCGGGGCCCAATTCGAACATTTTCGGCGGGGCCCCTGCAGGGATGACTTTAAAAAAAAAAAAATGTAAAAAAAATCCTTTCATTTCTTAGCAACCGGTTCCCTATAAAAAGTTCTGATTTAAGGGATGTGCCACAGTATGCATTTTTTGTACCAATAGGGTTACCATACGTCCGTATTTTCCTGGGAGGAATTTTTAAATTTAAATTTTAAAAATTCCTTCCGGACGGCGATTTAAGAACCAAAAAGCCTGACATGTCCGGGAAAATACGGATGTATGTTAACCCTAATTAAAGTTCTTTTTTAAAAAGATGGGCCTGAACTAGAAATGAGCTCCGTTTCACATGTGTGGGTCCCCACCACTCCCTGTGTGTGTGTGTGTGCACATGTGTGGGTCCCAGCTGCTCCCTGCCCCCCTCATTGAAGCAGGGAACTGCAGGGCACTACTGGACATGGGGCTGGCTGGAGGCAGGGCAGGGGCTGACTGGAGGTAGGGTCTGGCTGCAGGCAGGGCAAGGGGTGCGGGGCTGGCTGGAGACGAGTGTGTGGGGCGGGCTGGCTGGCTTCAGGCAGGGCCGCAGGGGTGTGTGGCAGGGGTTGGCAGGGCTGGAGACAGAGGAGTGCGGGACTGGCTGGCTTCAGGCAGGGGGGTGCGGTAGGGGTTGGCTGGAGGCAGGGCAGGGGGTGCGGGACTGGCTACAGGCAGGGCAGAGGGTGCAGGGCTGGTGTGGGCAGGGGGTGTAGGGCAGGTGCGGGCAGGGGTGTGTGTGGGGCTGGCTGGCTTCGGGCAGGGCCGCAGGGGGGTGCAGCAGGGGTTGGCTGGAGACAGGGCAGGGGGTGCGGGGCTGGCTGTGGGCAGGGAGTGCGGGGCTGGCTGCAGGCAGCGGCGGGGCGGGGCTGGTGCGGCCAGGACAGGGGGTGCAGGGTTGGTGCGGGCAGGGGGTGCGGGGCTGGCTGCAGGCGGGGCAGGGGGTGTGGGACTGGCTGGAGACGGGCTGGAGACAGGGCAGGG
The DNA here is from genome assembly GCF_028017835.1 of Emys orbicularis. Classification (NCBI taxonomy): domain Eukaryota; kingdom Metazoa; phylum Chordata; order Testudines; family Emydidae; genus Emys; species Emys orbicularis. The sequence continues at coordinate 43,064,517 of NC_088689.1, read as the reverse complement.
GGTGCAGGGTTGGCTGGAGACGGGCTGGCTGCGGGCAGGGCAGGGGGTGCGGGGTTGGTGCGGGCAGGGGGTGCGGGTACAGCCCACCCTGTACGGTAAGTGCCCCCTCCCCTCCCCTCCCCTCCCCCTTCCCCCCCTCCAGGATAGCAGCAGCAGCTCGGGGGCTATTTAAAGGGCCCGGAGTGCCCCTGCTTCCACTGCCCCGGCCCTGTAAATAGCCGAGGGAGCCAGGGGAAGCGGCGGGGCTCCGGCGGCTATTTAAAGGACCGGGGCGGCAGAGGCAGCTGGAGCCCCGGCCCTTTAAATAGTCCCCGAGCCCCCTGATACTCCAGGGCTCTGGGGACTATTTAAAGGGCCCGGGGCTCCCCTGCTTCTACCGCCCCAGCCCTTTAAATAGCCGAGGGAGCCCTGGGGAAGCGGCGGGGCTGCGGCGGCTATTTAAAGGACCAGGGCGGCAGAGGCAGCTGGAGCCCCAACCCTTTAAATAGCCCCCATAGCCTCCCGCTATCCCAGGGCTCTGGGGGCTATTTAAAGGGCCCGGGGCTCCCCTGCTTCTACCGCCCCGGCCCTTTAAATAGCCGCGGGAGCCCTGGGGAAGTGGTGGGGCTCCAGTGGCTATTTAAAGGGCCGGGGCGGTAGAAGCAACGGGAGCCCCGGGCCCTTTAAATAGCCCCCAGAGCCCCGCAGCCCTACCCCAGGGCTCCAGCAGTGGGGCTCTGGTGGCAATTTAAAGGGCCTGGGGCTCCAGCCCCTGCTGGGAGCCCCAGGCCCTTTAAATTGCTCCCCGGGGAAGCCAGGCCACCCCAGTACCAGGGCTTGGGCGCGGGGCCCTCTTAGGGGTGGGGCCCGATTCAGGGGAATTGGTTGAATTGGCCTAAAGCCAGCCCTGATCACCTGTGGGACCTCCATATTTATGGGGCCACCTAGCCTCCATCTTTTTCCTATCCCTCAAATGGTCCTATGTGCAGGCAGCTATTTTACATCACTATGGAACCAAACTACAAAAGCATCTGAGCTGTGCTCAGCTGCAGTGCAGCCACTGAATTTTGCCCTAAAACCTAAGTAACCTTTTCAGGAGAGAGCTTTTGGTGCAAGGCCTCTGAAATGGGTATGTGTCCAGAGACCTGCCTCTATTGTACAGAACAGTGTGAAAACACCATTCGGGGCACATGACAAAATCTACCATTAGTTAATATGTCCTCACCTGTGACCAATGACTTCCACCATTGTATGCCAACTGCAATTCTCACTGTGTGCGTGTTAGACTTGAGCCTACAGTTAACAGGCCAGATCCTGCCTCTGAGAGCTGATGTTCTTGACATGCCAGGTACTTGGTAGCTGAGATTTCAGGAGAACCATTCCAGAAAGGACTGGAGTGCTTTGATGTTATCATAATTGATCAGCTTGGCTTAACCCTCAAGAGACAATATACAAACAGGCACCTCACACACTCGCACACTCATGCAAACAAGACAAACAGGATGCACGCAAACGAGCAGGCAAATATACACACAGGCATCTGGCAGCATACAAACATACAAATACATGACTATGCAAATAACCAAAGGGCCAGATCTCAGCTGGGGTAAATCATCATCGCTCCACTGAAATAAATGAAACTACACTAATTAACACCAACTGAGGAGCTGGGCTGTCATATTTAATAAGCCCTCAGGAATCACACTTCTGAGAAGAGAAGGCCAAGCACTTTTTTAGTAACTCCATGACCAGCCATTTCAAAGTAAGGTTGCTCAGGCTTCTGCAAAGCACCAATTTTCAAAAGCGCTCAATATGTTGGATGTCTTGCTCTTTGGAAAATCTGTCGAGGGGTTTCACAATGGGAGCTGTTGGGTGCTGAAGTCCTTTGAAAATCTAGCCCTGAGTGCACAATAAGAGCAGTTCTCAAATTGTGGGTTGGGACTCCAAAGTGAGTCGCAACTCTGTTTATTGGGGTCGCCAAGGGCTGGCATTAGCCTTGCTGGGGCCCAGGGCCAAAGACTGAGTCCCACTACCTGGGGTCAAAGCCCAAGGGCTTCAGCGCTGAGGGGAGGGGCTCAGGTTACAGGCCCCCCATCTGGAGCTGAAGCCCTTGGGATTTGGCTTTGCCCCCCAATCCCCAAGAGCAGTGGGGCTCTGGCTTTGGCCCTGGCCCCTCCTCCCCTGCCCGGGGTGACAGGGCTCGGGCAGGCTCAGGCTTTGGTCCCCCCTCCTGGGGTCGTGTAGCAATTTTTGTTGTCAGACGGGGTCGCGATGCAATGAAGTTTGAGAACTCCTGGGTTAACATATGCACAGTCAGTGTCATCCTTGTAACATTGTACTTGTCCATTTTATCGTACCTTTTTTGTAGGGTGCTATATGGACATTTTATTACCTGTGATGCAGAAGCTGAACATCTGGTATCTCTGAAAAGAGGTCTTCTTAGAAGGATCGTGCACAATATTGTTCAATGTCTATGATGTGAAGGTTTTAGGGTTTTTTTAACACCCTGAAATGCCCAGGAAGCCTGCTGCCAAGATACACCTTTAAATATTACTGTCCTCATGGACACACATAGAGTACATAGTTAGGCACTCACACATGCTGTATAGTACATGCACTCATTCATATGTGATCACACACAATCCTATTCTCCCAGATACACGCAGGCAACCCATTCAGCTTGCCCCACAAATCCCACGGAAAGACGTCTTTGTAATTAGGAGATAATTCATTTGTTTTTGACACTTTTCATTACCACTCGCCTGTTCCTTCCATGCAGCAAAGGACTGGGCCGTTCGTTACATCTGCCTGAATTTATGATACCAGCAGGCCGGTGACTAATACTTGCTATACACCCCCAAATCACAAGCACAGTAAGGACCCGAGTTTGTTCATATGGTGATTCCAATCACAATAAACACAAATCAAGACAGAGGGAAGAAAAGAAAAGACTAGAACAATTACAACCAGTGTAAATACTACAGCTTCTAACAAATACATTTTCCTGAGAGTTTCAGGTCCCTGGTTTGGTTCTTAAATTTCCTGTGCCCAGTAAAAATTTGTAAAATGGTTACAGTGTGACAAGAGTGGCCATTTTCATGACATTTACAATAAATGGGATGAGACAGTTTATAGTTAACAAGTCCAGAAGGAATATATTTAAAATATATGGTGTCACACTGTATCGTTTAAATATCAGGAGAGCAGGCCAATTTTGAGAGTTTAATGGTCCTACGTTTTAAAAATATCTACACTACATTTCATGCCACAGATAACAAATCTATGGAAGCTATGGATTTTCCTGTATGGTCACTGCACTGAACTCAGATTCTGTCTCTGCACCCAAGGGAGATTTCACAGGCAGTGCGGAAACGTTTTGGTTCCTCTGCATCTGGCCTTTAGTGCTGCATTTTATAGGAAGTCGGTTTGTGAGAGATGAGAGCTCTGGGTTACAGCAGAGGGGGTTGTGTGTCTTTATAAAGGGCTATTTATGACGGATTCCAGTGGAAACGGCTGCTAAGGCTGTCCCTTGAACAGTGGCGGATTTAGAGTTAGTGGGGCCCTGTGCACAGCTTCATTTTCACCCCCCCCTTGAGACACAGCCAAGAAAAAGAACATTCTCTCTTATCTCGCCCACCCCCCATTTTTCATTCTTTTTTTTCTTCATCCTCCTCCTATCTTATAAGTAATGGGAAGTAAATGAAAATAAAGTGAGGTACCTTGATTGGGGCAGGGGGTTGGGGTGCAGGAGGGGGTACGGAAGGTGGGCTCTGGGAGGAAGTTTGGGTGTTGGGTGCGGGCTCTGGGCTGGGGCAGGGGGTTGGGGTGTGGGAGGAGGGGTGTGGGCTCTGGGAGGAAGTTTGGGTGTGGGGTGCGGGCTCTGGGCTGGGGCAGGGGGTTGGGGTGTGGGAGGAGGGGTGTGGGCTCTGGGAGGAAGTTTGGGTGTGGGGTGCAGGCTCTGGGCTGGGGCAGAGGATTGGGGTGTGGGAGGGGGTGTGGGCTCTGGGAGGAAGGTTAGGTGCAGGGTGTGGGCTCTGGGCGGGGGCAGGGTGTTGGGGTGCGGGAGGGGGGCAGGGGTACGGCTCTTACCTTAGGCGGCACGGCTCCCAAAGCGACCGGCACACCCCCCCCCCCCCGGCAGCAGCTCCTAGGCAGGGGTAGGCAGAGGGTCTCCATGCGCTGCTGCCTGCAGGTACCGCCTTCACAGCTCCCATTGGCCGCAGTTCCCGACCAGTGGGAACTGTGGAGTCGGCGCTGGGGGCGGGGGCAAAGCGCGGACACATCCCCGCCTCCAGGGGCCGCAGGGACATGCCGGCTGCTGCTTCCGGCGCGGAGGGAGGGAGGGAGAGCGGGCAGGGAGCCGCCTTAGCCCTGCTGCTGGCATGTCTCTGTGCGCCCCTTGGAGAGGGGCCTGCAGAGATGTGCCAGCAGCCAGCTGCTTCCGGCAGTGGCATGGGGCCACCGGCCATGGCATGCAGGCAGCCTGCCTGCCTGAGCCCTGCTGTGTTGCCAGCTGGGACTCAGGGGCAGGTTCTCAGATATTTGTCCTACATTTTGGGGGGCCCCTGTCGTTGGGGGGGGTCCCTTATCATTGTGGGCCCCATGCCACCACATGGTTTGTTTCATGGTAAATCCGCTACTGCCCTTGAAGATCCCCAAGTGAGCTGTCAGGCCTTGAAAATATTGTCTGTGGTGACATGGGGAAGGTGACATTTTGTCAGGCATGTCAGCTGAGACACTGACTAAAACCATGGGAACCCTGAGAGCCTCCTGATCCATTTGCAGTGTGCCGCTCTCCCTGGCTTGTCTGTGCTTTCAGCTCTCCAAAAGTCTCTCTTGAGCTCTTTGTGTTTGTGTTTTTCCAGGTGGTTAATTTTCTATTTTGACCACTTCTCCTGCTCCCCGACTCCCTTTTGAAAAGCCACAAGAGTTGAAGCACTGGCAAGACCATTGGTATTGCCTGAGCTAGAAGGCAAATACTGACGGTGCTTCAAATCTTAGATCCTACAGACTCAAGCACCAGGCAGATTCCCAGCAAGCCACTCTGAGGGGATGTCCAAAGGAAAAGGGATCTTACTGAGGGCTGACAGAGATAAAAGGATGCAAGTGTCCTCCTAGAAATGATGTTTGTACAAAGAATTTCTATTGCAGTGTCCCCAAAAGCAGCCCATTAGAAGGACTGTGCTTTGTGGAAGGGAGACAAAGGACTGAAAGACAAGAGATTTAGAAGTTCTTAGAAGTTATTTTCATGGTTTTAGGATGAAAGGATTATAAAATCACAGTCTGAAATTAAGGGTAGGAAAGTCCATGGGTTAAATTTTCAGACGTGCCTAAGGCACAGATTTTTAAAGGTATTTAGGTATGCCCTGCATCAAGTTCTTTTGACTCAGAGGTGGTTGAGGCTTGAAGGCCCTCGGAATCACCCCTTTGTACTGCTGAATGCCTCTTGCTGTTGTCACCTCCTGGCTGGCTAATGGCATTGGTGGGCCCGTAAATCATGCTCCATAATCTCCTGAAGCGGCAGTATTTAGGCCTTAGTTCAGCAAAGCTCTTAAGCACAAGGCTCACATTATGCACATGAGTAGTCCCTCCAGGGTGATCTTCCTTCAACCCATCCTGATTGCTTCCTCTGTGCCAATGTCAGCTGCAGCTGCTATCTGGACACCAGTTCTTCTCCTGGACCAAACCTTTGGTGAGCTGGTGGCAGGGGAGGCTTATCTCCTCCTGTCTTGGTCTGCAGGAAAAGAGACAAGCAGATGTCTCCCAGCTCTAGGTAACCACCCATCCTGCATTTTAATGGAAGCTTCTTATCTGATGCCAAAATGTCCAGCAATTCAGATCCAAGGAAATACTAAGAACAAGTTGACAGATAATAATTCACTTTCAAACAATATTCAAACACTGTGATCTGAATGTTTGATTTTTATGCCACAAAAACAACATTGTAGGGCAATGCCCTTTAAATACCTTTTGCCCCTTCGCTCCCTCTTCTGCCAGTTCTCCTATATCTCCTTGAAATTATTAAAGGCATAGCACAGCTCTACTTTCACTTGGCAGGTGGATGGTCTTGTTGGGGTTATTAGGCCTATATATATGAACCAAAGTTCTTCCATGTTTAAACTCTGTCCTTCCATGTTTAACTCTAATCGGCCTCAAAAGCCAAGGACAGGAATTGGAATGTGTAAATAGCCAGTTACCAATTACGACCTTGCTCATAACCAGGTCCTAAGCAATAATGATGAGGTTTGCATGTTTCTAGCTGGAGGAGGGGTAGTAAACTAAGGGTAAACAGAACCAAATGACTGTTTAGAGGAATGTTACTAACAAGCTAGATTTATAGCCCTAGAATGATTTAATGGCTTAAATGTATGAACATGCCTTCGGTAGAGAAGGGAGGGGGAGTAGAGGTGGGGTGGTAGAGGGGGAGAGAAGGGGGGGCTTAGTTGTAAGGTATAAGAAGAGAGAAACTGTTTTGTTCTGGTGTGCTCGATTTGAGACTTGCCTGTCTCCTTGCACCACTTTGAGATCTCAAATAAACTTTGATTGTTTCTCCACCCCGGTATGTTTATTGGCGCGAAGCACGCCGGGCAACGAACCAGTGCTGTTGCTGTCCTCGGGCCTCTGTGCCTGCAACAGTCTTGCTTCCTTCTCTGATGAAATGTCCAATCACAAAGTGTTCCCTGCTTATTTTTTCTCTCACTCTAATGCAGGGACAGAGGCTTCCTGATGCTCCAGTAAAGGGTTAGGGGGTCTACCTCCTGCTCACTCCAATGCAGGCAGGGCCATCCTTACCCATACGCAAAGTATGCAGCTGCGTAGGGCACCAGCAAATTTGGGGCAGTCAGGCCTGCACTCACTGGTAAGTAGAGCGACCCGGCCCCAGCCTGTCCACTCCCCTGGCTCCCAGCTGCGCTGCCGGTGAGTGCTGGGGGGCGGTTCCCCCCTGCCCCCCAAGTCTGGGAGTCAGGGGAGCGGAGCAGGCTGGGGCCAGGTCACTCCACTTCCCACAGGAAGTGGCCACCCCCCCTCCCCCCGCGGAGGCCCCACACAGCCCCCCCCCCCTGCAGGGAGGGGGCTGCATAGGGCACCAAAATAGCTAGGGATGGCCCTGAATGCAGGGCCCTACAGGTGTTAGGGAGCAGTTCCCATGGCAACGTGGCTGTGCTTCTGGAGGTGAGCAAGTCAGGTTTTGGTGGGGGAGAAAATGATGTTCCTATTGGGAATTGAAAAACGAAGCCCTTTGGCCCTCCGGGACAATCTGATAACAAAGGCCTTTCAGCCACAGGGAATTGTATAATGGTTTTTGTTGTTGGTTTTGGGGTTTTTTGTTTTTTTTTACTTTGTGATATTTGCAAGAACTTAACACACAGCATGAAATCTTAAAGCTGACAAGTGAAATTTAGTTAGCAGAGCTTTTATTATTCCCAATTTATTACTTTGCTCGAGAGTTGTGCCAGATTAAGGGCTGGAGGAAAGGAAAGGAAAAAAACCCCAACACCCAGGCTCTTGCTGAATTATGACTTACAATTTATAAACCATTATGTGCAATGGATTTCAACAATATTTATTGCAATATGACTGCTAGCAGTTCAAAAATCAATTTAGTAAATATGGAGGGAAAGGGTGAAATTATTAATGTGTTTTATATAAACGCCTTAGCTTATCCTTTCCCTGTAAATAACTCAGAACCCTCTGTTTGCTCAAGTCTAAGTGTCTATACAAGGGGTTTGCCACTCACAGCTTCTGTAACAAAGGCAGCCCTAGATTTTCCCCAAGATAGTTTTCTTCCAAACAAAACCTGCTGCTCATCAGAGTAGGATCCTCTGTTCTTTCATACATCAGCACAAGGCATGGTATAGCCAATGCCCTCAGAGGCAGTAAAATAACAAGTAAACCAGAGACAAAAAAATACATGAAGCGAAAGCTGTGCTTTAAGCAGGGTGTCTGCTGGTCATGATTGAACTCTCCTCCTCTGGGATTTATCACTTAAAACAAATACATGGCAAGGTAACAGAAAGGAAGGTACCACATGGAGACAGCTGAGGGATGCTGTGACTTGGAAAGAGGCTGTGTTGAGAAAGCAGGGCCAAGTTTACTGTAGCAGGGGAAGGTTATTAACTAATATGAAGAGAACACACATGGAAAATCTCAGCATGACAGGGCATACAATACAAGTGGAGAGGGAATCCAAGAGGCATGTCATATAGGAGGAGGAGGATTATGGAACATGGAATACAGGGGAAGGGGAATAGTAATACATGAAACAGAGGAGGGGGGTTATTTGGGGTGCATCAGAGGGGAGTAATCAGTATGGTTGGGAAAGGATTACTGGGCACTTGGGATATATGGGAGGATGGTGGGAAGGGTTATCTGGTACATGGAATAAAGTGGGAGAGGAAGGGTCTCTGGGCAGTGGGGTATGGTGAGGGAAGGATTACGGGGAACATGAGAGGGGAGCAAGGATTGCTCAGCACACATGTAAAATGTTTACAGCGCAAATGTTGCTGACGAGGGGGTTAGAATTAGAGAGGTGGAAGAAACACCTCAGAAATTACCACTGCCATGACAAAGTAACATGACCCCCAGATAACGGTGACACCCATCACCCCAAGGGAGGCCCTGGGTTCTTTACACCAATTGATTAAAGCTAAATACACCTCACATAGCTCACCTTCCAGGTGTTCAACCATCTCCCTGAGGTTCTGACACGCTGCCTTCATGTGAAGACGCTCAGGCAAGGAGGAACCTGGTGTGAACATGACCTGGCACGTTAGCAAGGCAGCGGCCATGCATCCAGCCAGACACTGTGTTCCAGAACACACTTGACCTGCTGTATTGAATGTGTGAGCAGCTTGCTGCCATGCTAATGCTTGTTCAGGGATGGGTCAGACCAAGTTCATTTTTGTTCTGCCTGACCGAAATCTGCGCTAGCACCATGAGCACAGATAGAAACAGCATGTATTGCTAGGAATGAGTGTGCTGTGATAAGCTAATCATCTGAATAGGACCACAGAACAGGAGAGTGAGAGAGATAGACACTAGGTGAAGAGAGGAGAATGTTTAAGCCACCTGTATTGTGTGTGAGGGCCTCAGTGAAAACAAGCAATGTGTGGAGGTGCATCTGCGGGAAAATGACCTGTAAATCTGCAGAAGGGGCTTTTCTGGCATTGCAGGGGTGAGGCAATTGTGCTTGGCATATTACATAAAATTATAACCACTGAGTTAGAGGAGAGACAAGGCAGTGACTGGAAAGGTGCAACCAGTGAAAGGCATGGATTCAATTGATTTATAGGGGAATGACTGATTACTGGGAACTTCAGACCTCATCTGCATATTAGGTCCACCAAGTGGGGAAAAACATGGCACTTTCCATTAACTGCACTTTTAATTTGAGGCCTAAATCAAGAGACCATTTTGGATACGGGGTGGAAGTTGGAGCCTTTGGATTGGATCATGTGCCATACACATGATAGAAGACGGTAAATCAGCTGATTGGGTCTTTGTTACTGAATGGTCCTACCTCAGGACACAGCACTGGGACATTTTTAATAAAGGTTTGGTGGCACTGATCTTTCATTTCTGGAGACAGTATTCATTTCTGAATCAGTATTGCCACCCCAAACTTTCAACAATCATGAGTAAGGCCCCCCAAAATCATGAAGTTGGCTTTAAAATTATGAGATTTAAAAAATAATAAATTTTGAATTATTTTTATTTGTCTTCTGGATTTTGAGTCTTTAGGGTGCACTTAGGTCACATTTTCCCCTGTAACAACAATGGCTAGAACTTACATTTAAAAAAAAATGAAAATAGAGATTCTCATATATTCACATGACTCCAGGAGCCGGGGCTTTAAGTAAAACATTACATATTGCAAGACTACTGATAACTGCAACATTGGCAACACCATAAATCCAAATCCTGATTTCAGAAATGAGGAGAACGGTAGTCTGCTGGTAGTCACGCAAATTGAAACATTAATTTGTATAGCTATATTTGCCCCTCCCTTTTGTGTTCACTTTATACCAGGGATCAGCAACCTTTGGCACGCAGCCCGCCAGGGTAAGCACCCTGGCGGGCTGGGCCAGTTTGTTTACCTGCCGCGTCCGCAGGTTCGGCCAATTGCGGCTCCCACTGGCCGCGGTTCGTCGCTCCAGGCCAATGGGGGCTGCGGGAAGTGGCACAGGCCGAGGGATGTGCTGGCTGCCGCTTCCCGCCATCCCCATTGGCCTGGAGCAGCAAACTGGCCAATGGGAGCCGCGATCAGCCAAACCTGCAGACGTGGCAGGTAAACAAACTGGCCTGGCCTGGCAGGGTGCTTACCCTGGGAGGCCGCATGCCAAAGGTTGCCGATCCCTGCTTTATACAAACAGTTGAGTGACAAAGCAGGGCGACAGGGCCCTGTCACTAACACACATATGAACATTCCCCTCACAGCTAGGACTACGAATGTACAAGTACTTACCATGTGTGAATGCAATGCAATATAATTAAGTCTAAATTATATTTATGACCGCAGCCCATTTTTCCTAGGAATGATGCTTTGTGAAAGACCTGGTGGGCCCAGTAAGTAAAGGTTTAAAAATGTTCTAAGATTCTCTAATCCTGTTTATCTTCTACCTCTCCCTGAGAGATTCAAAGCCCCGGAAGCTTCTTCAAGCTTCTCTGGATTATAAATATTTGGTAACAGAAACAATGCCCTTTGACTTATGTGACTAATCAGAGCTAAGTAATACAGTTTACATTTTGAGTACTCTACTGTATTACTAATATTAATACTAATGATTTAGTAACAAATTTTAAAATGTGACTAATTTCCAATAACAAGTAAATATGAGGACATCATAGGTCAGACACAATCTGGTTACAGAAAATCTATGAGCAGAAAGAGACTTCAAATTTACTTAGTAAATTATCATGCTGAAATATTTGCTCAGCTCTAGTCACAAATCAAAGAGGTTTGGTGACCTTACTCTAGTTCTTAATACATGTTTGTCTACAACCCAAAGTCTCTCCACAGTTTGTCATGATTGTCCTTCCCTACTTAGGAGAGGGCCAAGACAGTAAAAGCAAGGGTTGCTGTAGATCAGGACTGAGATGTTTGGGCAGAGCTGTGGGTGCCTATAACTGGAATAGAAAGGATGCTACAGGTAAAGATTGTAGTCTATTGGTAGATGTTTGCTGAGGCTCAGGATTGGAAAAGAAAAATCTGCTACAGGTCAAGAATCTAGTGCATTGGCAGATCATCATCTGCACAGACTATATACAATCCTTGAATATTGCCACCAGTGTCTGGCTTTCAGAAGAGCCAAAATTACCCCAACAAACTAATAAAGGGAAGAAAACTTGAGAAATAATAATCATTCCCAGGTGGCATTTTGTTGTTGCCTGTATATATGAGATCTCAGTTAGCAGCAGCACAACGCTACTGTGGTAGAACCATAGTGAAAAAGGAGGGGTGGTGGAATACTAAGTCACAGAAACAAAAGTGGTAAGTCTTACAGTTAAAAGCTATGTTCTTGAGAGACCACCTCTCTTCTTGTGCCATACCACCATGTTGGGATGAGCAGAGGTACTTGAGCTGAAACCCTGGGAGGGGACAGTGGCTGGGAGGGTATTCTCTGAGGGGACTCACAGCTTCAGAATTCATTCCACCATCCATCTGAAATAACTCAAGTCTGATTACCTGCAGGACATGCTACAAGCTCATATTTTTATCCTGGAATTTGAAAACAGAGAGGAATCATAAGAGGTGGGGAATTATTGGAGTGGTGGGGAATTTGAGATTCTGGTTTGCAGGTGGTTTGCAGAGATACTGAATTATCCTGCAACATTGGGTATTAATTTGATTGTTCAAGTTACATCAAGGATACCTGGGAGCGTATGTGTAGGTACGCTTTTTAAGCTTGAGTCTAAGTCTGAATAAATAAATAAGGGGCAAAATGGGGACAAGTGAGTACATACCTGTTGTGTGGCAGGCTGTGCCTTACAATATCGATTTGTCATGCCCCATCCTCATTTTGTTGCACGGAAGACAAAAATAGATAAATAAAAATGAAAACTATAAACACCTCCCCTTCTTCCTCCTGGCAAGACCTTATGCAAAAGAATTGTCAAATCAAATCAGCGACCGTAACTGCTCTATCACTTTAAACCTCATAACTCAGGATGACCATGCAGAGTGCTCTGGCAAATTGTTCTCGTAAATTGCAGTTATGTCCAGGGTGATGAGGAAGGGAAAATCTGCTGTAAATGAGAAAGCAATATCTCCTCCTCTGACCTTAATTTGTTCATTAAGAGCCTGGGCCAGCTTGGCAGCCACCTCACTAGTAGGGAGTTGGGACTCAGGAGTTTGGGAAGAGGACAGAGTTGTATCTGGAGCGATGGAATGAGGTAGGGTGACCAGATGGGATGAAGAAAATATCGGGACACATTGGGGGGGGGTGAGGGGGGAGTCCTGCCGGCGGAGCAAAAAGAAAAACAAAACAAAACAGGAGTGCAAAATATCGGGACAAATTGCGTCCCAACCAGACATCGGTCGGGACGCGGGACAAACGCTTAAATATCGGGACGTCTGGTCACCCTAGAATGAGGGTAGGGGAGTTTGGATCATCAGTCAGCCAAAAACATGTGTGTGTTTAGCAGTGATGGAAGATGAGAGAGAGACAGCCCTGAAAATCAATCTCATCTATTTATCCACAGAACAGAGGCACCCTGGGCAACAGCAGCCTTGCTAACTGTCCCACTGTGCTCCATCATGTGCTCAGTCCTGACGTGGAGGGACCACTGCAAAGTACATTTATTTTCCATTCCCTCTAAGCCCTTAGCTTGTGTGCAGAGACTGCCACCACAGTGGCCAATTGCTGTGGTGGTTTTTGTGATGTTAATACCTGTTTGCTGGCAATTGGACTGAGTCGTCAAAGTCATGTAAATAGACCACCACTCAGTCATGCAGTGGTGACAACCACAAGTTACTTCTGACCTGGTCAGGACTCAAGGGGCACCCAGGCCGGCGCAACCCATTAGGCGACCTAGGCGGTGGCCTAGGGCGCTACAATTTGGGGGGCGGCGACCGTGGTGGTATTTCCGCGGCGGGACCTTCCGCCGCCTCTGGGGGGGGGGGTGGCATTTCAGGGCGGGACCTTCCGCCGCCTAGGGCGGCAGAAAAGCTGGCGGCGCTCCTGGGGGCACCCTAGAGGTGAAAGGCATTGCCTTTCTCCCCAACTATCCTGTCAATTCCTAGGCAGGCAGGTTAATAAACCATGGTACTTTTCTCCCCTATATAACCACACAAAACCTTATTTTCTATTATTTCCATACTGAGATGGCAGATCATGGTGGCTATTCAGTTCACCCATCTCTAATGAACACCCTTGTGCCAACATACTGCAGAAACCTCTTACCTCCAAAGGTTATTTTGAGTTTTGTTCAGTAGCTATATTCTCCTCTCATTTATGCTTGTTCAAACCCATTGATTTTTGTGAATGACGTGTAACTTAGAAGAGAATTTAACACCATGCTTATTAGACAAGCTTCCACATCTGTGTATAGACACCCCTGTTGTTTGCGTGCCCTGACAGTTCTTCCCTGCAGAACTAGAGGAGATCACACGTAAGCATAGTCTCAATTATTACAGTGACTCCAGAAGGAGATGTTCTTGTAAGGCCAGTCCCATAAGCAATAGTGACTCCAGGACAAAAGCTGACCCTTCCCCCCAGTGCTGCCATTAATTTAAGTGGATTATTCTGAGGTTCCCTGTAAGATTTCCTGCATGTGGGGGAAATAGAGAAACTTCACATTCTAAAATCTGGTAGTGGAGAGTCTACACAAGGTTCCAAGGGTCCCAGATCTCCAGCTTGAGGTCTCACTGTTGCCTATAATATGGTACCTTTACCCACTGGTTGAAGCCTGGGAAGGGTGCATATGCAACTAATACTAATCTTGGACACATTAATCTTGCTCTGTGGTTTTCAAGCACTAGCCCAATGCTAATCTCTCTCATATATAAAAGAAACCAAGGAAAATATTGCTATTACTATTTGGTTTTGTAAAATTCTTTGATTTTCCAAGAAATAAATCTTGGTCTTAATGACCTGACAGTTTCTCTTTTACTATAACTTTATAATAAACCTGTTATATACCTTTTTGACCTTGAAGGCCAAAGTCTGCTCTCAGTTACACAGACTGGGCAGAACTTCATTTATGACAGTGTCCCTTTGATACTGTAATCAAAACATTAAAGGTGCAAAGCCACTGGCATGACTCAGCAGAAAAGGTGCTGTGATTTCAATGTGCTTTTGATATTTATCATACATTGGGAATGAACAGAGCTGGAAAAAGTGTTCGTTTGAAAAGTACCACACATTCACTTTGCTGGTATTTGCAACTGTTTTCATTCATTCGCTGCAAACATCTTTTTGATTTTTTGTTCACAAGAATGGTCGCAGAAAGAGAGTCCTCTGAGTCTGTACTCCCACAGAAGAAATATTTGCAGAGCCATCTGGGAGTATTTTTGATTCCCTTTTTCCCATTTTTAAATGTTTCAGCCAACCCCAGATCTTCAAATACAATGAACAAAAGTTGGTCCAATAAAAAATATTACCTCACCCACCTTGTGTCTCTAGTATTCTGGGAGCACCATGACTCCAACACTGCATACAAAAAGCATGAGTCAGGTTCCAAAAATCATGAGATTGGCTTAAAGATCTTGAGATTTTAAAATAATACTACTGCTAATTTTCAAGTTTGCCATATGGTTTTTGCACCTTTAGGGTACACTCTGATCATATTTTCAAGCTTTCCTTCACAACCACGAGGACTAAAAACTTGCCTTTTATTTTAAATGAAAGCTGAGATTCTCATAATCAGCTGACTCCAGGACCTGAGGCTTCAGGAAGAACACGAAGTAATGTGAAAGCTGGTAACATTGCCACCAGGTATCAGAAATAATATCATGTGTGACTTAGGTGACCAATCACTTTCCATAAATAATGAACAATGATTCTTCAAAGCATCATCAAAGCAAGCTGTCTGCAAACAAACCCATAAGGCTGAAGTATGTTCATATGAAGCGCTCAAAAATTTTGAACAACAAAGGAATTCATAAAAATCAAAGTCTGGTTGATTTGGCACTGTAAGTAATGACCCCACCCCATTTGCTGATGAAACCTAGTCCCTCAAGTGATACAATTTAGAATATAAAAATCACTTCTCCTAACCCTGGTGAAGAAGACACAGCAACAATAAACAGCAGTTTCAGAGAAGAGGTAAAGAAGACTGTCATATCATATCCAGTTGAAACTACAGGGGAATCATTCCAACTAAAATTTGGAGTGTAGGTAACACCGCTGCCTGTTGGAGTTAACATCCCTCTCCCCCACCCCCACCCTCAACCCCAACCCCAACCCCATGTACTCCTTGCAGCAGAACTCTGACATAAATAAGGGCAAATATTTTCTTGACCTATTCAGTGTAAAATGACAGTGACGTGAAATTAACATGTTTTACAATAATTGTTTCTTCATCATTAAGCTGTTAAAAACTGCAAGCTGGGAGGGAAATTTGATGCCATACTACTTTCCTTCTTCCACTTCTAACCTCCTTCCTCTCTACAGCACGTTGGCTTGTTGCTGCAGGATTGTCCATTAGTTGCTGGTTTAATTTATTTTAGAAAATAGATCACAGATGCATTTGTTCTGAGAATAAGAAACACATGTAAGGGTTCTATGGACTTCACAAACAAATCATAAGGAAAGAAGGTAGGGTCTTTAGTCAGTGACAGTGTGCCTTCAGTACATCTGCATGCATTCACACATGTGTATACACTGCAGAGAATTACAAAACTGGGCCAGGTCTGGCTTTGCAGAAATATTCATATGCTGGCTTTTGGTTTTGCAAAGCCAAGAGGGAAATCATGGGTGGGTTGGTTCTTTAGGTAACATTGATTGCAACCAAACTTCAGTGGGTAAAAAGAAGTTAAGATTAATGCTTCCAGTGCTGGCCCATCTCTGTTTCCAAAATAAATGGTAGAATCCATAGATGCTTTAGAGTTTGCAATATCTTGTTTTACAGGGGTTTGTTCAGCAAAGCCAACAGGGGTCAGGAGTTCAGATTTGTGTCCCGTTTTCTCCAGCCTCAAACTTTGGATAGAAGAATCTGGTTTGGGCTCATTTTGACTGTAAAGATATTTTGTGCTTTGTTTTCCCTAGTTGTATACACACATTTTTATATCATTGACAGAACAACTCAAAAGACATTAAAAGTGTAACAGGATTCAGAACCTTCTCTTTCACCTCTCATATTCCCAGTACTTTTCATTCTCCATCACTTCATCTAAAATGGTTTCAGTTCAGCACCGGAGAGAGAAAAATGTGCATTGTATAAGCCACAATGGCTGATCTCCTATGACATTTATCTTCACCCATGAGGAGAAATGGATACACCACTTGTGACTGGTTTCACCTGGACTGTCAAGTTTTTCAATGTTATGTTTAGCCTCTGGGTGACAATTGCATTTTCGCAGGCCAAGGCAGTGTTGTGCTGCCAATATTTTAAAACAAGGGGCTCCCTAAGATTCCACCCCACCCTTTTTTGCCTGCATACCAAGGTCACCTTTATCTGCAGAGAGGATGGATGAGGGTCAAGGGAATCTACTCCTTTGTTTCCCCACTGAAACAGAAATGCTTTTTCAAAACTTTAACCAAGGAAGGAGGGAAACCCTTAGCAAACGTACTAAGCTGTGCTTTGCTGGAAATCTGTTGAGAGCATAGCATAGCATCCCACTCATAATTTAAAGCGATAGGAGAGGAGGGGTAGCTCCTCCCCTAGGAAGTTTCTTTACATGTATGTGATTTGGTGCAATCTGATCCATTCCAAAATTTAAAGACTTGCTTTTCCAGATAACTTTGAATGTTCCAAAATACCCAGAGTAGGTCTACCTGGCTTCTAACAGGTCAGCCAGACTCCCAAAGCCTGCTTTCCCCTTTCAAATTCCAACTCCTCTCCTGCTGCTCCCTGCAGGAATGACATTTCTGGTAGGTGGTGTGAGCTGGAGCTGACTGCAGTCCCCAGACCATTATCCTTTTCCTGCCCTGGCTCAACTGCTACACCCCAGTGGAGGGAGACTTCAAGAAAAGCAGGGAAATCACCTCAAACTTAATTTCAGCATGGTGGTGCCAGAATTTTAGCAAAGGGCTCCTAAGAGCTCTGTACTATGAGCTGAGAAGTGCTAGTTTGGGGAACAGGAAGAGTAAGCTAGACCAACAATACGGAAGAAAACATACTAGAACCCAGTTTTCTTGACTCCCAGTCCAATGCTCCGTCTACTATACCACACTGCCTTTCATTCCTGTGGAATTTGGTGGGTTTCAAGAGTGCAAATTCCTGCAATTTGTCCTGTGAGATGACCTCAGCTTTCCTCTTAAAGATATTGCAGACCCAAGGAAATGAGAATGCCTAGCTGAGTCTATAACATGGGATGAATGCACAGTGTGTGAAACAATGTGTTTAATTTCTGAAAACAATGGAGATTTAAAACAAATCAACCAACCCTACTTTGACTGATTTCTTTCTTGAAGCTTTCACTTGAATAATTCCCTCCTGTCTTTCCATCAGTGACTGTACAGTACCGACAACTACCAGAAGTATTGATCAAGTGCTGCGTCACTTCTGCGCTAATATAGGCAGGTGGAAAGAAAGAAAAGGTCTCCAAAGAAAAATCTAAGTACAAGAAAAAGCGGAATGAAGGGACTACAAGCATCCATGTTAGATACAATACAAACAGGCTTTAGATAGCCTCCTTCATAGAGAGTCCCAATGTGCTTTACACAAATGTAAACACTATTAAAGAGCAAACAAACCCCCACAGAAAACGCGAAGAAGAATTGTTCCTAAATTGAATAACTTTTCCTTTTTCTTATTTATTATTTATATTACTATAATGCCTAAGAGCCATAGTCATGGACCACAGACCCCATTGTACTAACACAAAAAGACATGTGACAAGAGGTAGATACAGAGAGACAGGAAAAAATGAGAACGTTGGTCAGCCTGACAAGCAGGGGTGGTCTCAGCAAACAGTGGCCAAACGCTCCAGTTTTTTATAGGCATTAAGGAAAAGGAGAGTTTTAAGCAGGCATTTGAAGGAGGCTAATGAGATAGCTTTGCGGCTGTGTATGGGGAGCTCCTTCCAAGCAGGAGGGGCAGTATGGGAGAAAAAGCATGAAAGTGCTTGTTTGAAAATGTAACAAGTGGACACTGGAGGCTGGGATCATTAGCCGATTGGAAATGGGAGTTGACATCTCAATAGTGCATTCGATGATAAGTTGGGTGGGGATAGTCCATGAAGGGCCTTGGAAGTGAATACAAGCAGCTTGTGCTTGATGGGACAGAGAAAAGGTAGCTAGGGGAGGCATGCAAAGAGAGAGGTTATGTGGATGTGAATCATTTCATTTAGGAATAATTTTGCTTCTGCCATGTATTTTTTTGTATTTCTCTTTCCTTGCTGCTTTTACATTTAAATGGTGAACAGGACTGTACTTTTCTAAGAATTTGCCTTTTTCTTGTTTTTATTGCCTACTGCTGTGTTGCTGTTCCCTCGTTCTTCGTTAGTTAGGAACATGACCGAATCCTCCAATACTTGTGCACATTCAACCCCGATTGACGTCAGTGAGAGTTTGGGGCATGCAAGGAATGCAGGATCACGTACTCTTAATCTTCGCTTTGTAACATCAGAGTAAAGTCTCCACCAAGCAGAGGGTTATGGATTCAGGTGGGGAATAAGCATTCAGAGCAGGTGAACACTTAAAAACTGAAAGCCCATTTGCATATGAATGTCTCTAAGTAACAAAGAACGAGGAAAGAGCAGTACACAAATTTCTGCAAATATTAGAGGGAGCACTGTTTCAAAACTGAATGTTTCAGCACAGATTTTTCCATAAGGTGGTAATGGGGAACTGAAAGCAGGACCGGACTGAAAAACAGAGGTGCTTTCCCTGGTATTTCTGGCTTTCCTAACTACTGTGCTTCCCCTTCCTGGGGCTCAACAAAGGTGCCTATAATAATGGGCCAGATTCACAGAACTTGACACAAGGAGGTGTAATTGCCATCTCCCTTTGCCCTCTGAATCCCCATGTCCCAGACACAACTCACCCTGTGTGTGAATAGTTAGCGTCCTGTGTAGGGGAGACACTTTAAGTTATGACCTGTCTCCATAGGGACCCTGTCAGCGAAGACTCTGGAGATGTGTTGAATCAGTGTGTCATTCTCTTGATATACTGGCAATGACTTCTCTCTGCCCAGCGCCACCCCTTTTTTCATATAATCATAGAATATCAGGGTTGGAAGGGACCTCAGGAGGTCATCTAGTCCAACCCCCTGCTCAAAGCAGGACCAGTTCCCAACTAAATCATCCCAGCCAGGGCTTTGTCAAGCCTGACATTAAAAACCTCTAAGGAAGGAGATTCCACCACCTCCCTAGGTAACCCATTCCAGTGCTTCACCACCCTCCTAGTGAAAAAGTTTTTCCTAATATCCAACCTAAACCTCCCCCACTGCAACTTGAGACCATTACTCCTTGTTCTGTCATCTGATACCACTGAGAACAGTCTAGATCCATCCTCTTTGGAACCCCCTTTCAGGTAGTTGAAAGCAGCTATCAAATCCCCCCCCCCTTCTTCTCTTCTGCAGACTAAACAATCCCAGTTCCCTCAGCCTCTCCTCATAAGTCATGTGCTCCAGCCCCCTAATCATTTTTGTTGCCCTCCGCTGGACTCTTTCCAATTTTTCCACATCCTTCTTGTAGAGTGGGGCCCAAAACTGGACACAGTACTCCAGATGAGGCCTCACCAATGTCGAATAGAGGGGAATGATCACGTCCCTTGATCTGCTGACAATGCCCCTTCTTATTCAGCCCAAAATGCCATTAGCCTTCTTGGCAACAAGGGCATTTTTTGAACAGTGCTGGCTGCCAACACTCTCATTTTGCTTCACAACCTTTTCATGTGTCATTATCATTGTCAAAGTTCACATTTCGTTCCTCTCTCTGTGCTGTAGGCACTGCTGCCCTGAACTGTTCCGAGTATCATCGGCCGACACTCAGCTGGAGGGTGTGCTATTGCTGTTATTCCTTCTACAGCCACCAGGCCCATTTACTGCCTTTGGATGATGTTGCCCCTAGTCAAAGGGCCTGATTCTCACTTACTCCATTTCGGTGCTTGGGACAAGAGTGCACGGGTACCAAATACGGAGAGGTATTTCAGTAACATCTGAAATCCTTAGGGCAGGTTAGGAGAGGGATCCACTAAGCAGAAGAATTGGAGACACTGTGGACTAAACCGTCAACAGTTCCTAGTGATTTTGGACATCGAACTTCAGACACCTTAAAGGGGCCTAGTTTTCAGAAAGTGCACAGCACCTTCCCTCCAACAATCAGAGCCCTATAGGATGTCTCAAGGGGGGCACCCCAAATCACTGGTCACTTTTGACAATTTTGGCCTGTGGGTAAAGTTTTCAAAAGTGACTAAGGCCTGGTCTACGCTTAAAATATATGTCGGCATAGGTATGATGCCCAGCGGTGTGAAAAATCTGCATAGCAGGGTTATGCCGGCAGAGCTACTGTGCAGTAGCTATGCCGCTGTAGTCATTGTAGTGTAGATATTGCCTAAGAGACTCAGGAACCAACGTCCGTTGACTTTCACTGAGACTTATGCTTCTCCGTCACACACGTGCTTTTGATAATTTTACCCTGTATCTTTACCTTCTCAAGTTTCTCCTCTCCTCTCCTCCTCACACTTGGGTATTGTATTCTCTCCTCCCTGCCACTATCCTGGGTCCATCTTCTGTGAGGACATGCAGGTAGCCAAAAGCTCATTTGGGCAATGAATGTTTGACACAGAAATGTGGAGGGAACCACCTCTCTTCAGAGCTTGGTTCTCCATTGCCTTGTACCTTGTGGAGTCGTTTACACCTCGATAGAGTGAGTGCAAAGTGGGTAGAAAACAATATTGAACCAGTGTTGATCAAAACTGTCTAAATAAAGTGAGCAAGTTGATGCAGAAGTGAGAAGTGGAAGCATTTTCCTAACTGAAGGGCTACAGCCCAATATTGTGCTAAAAAAAAAAGGTAAATAAAAGCTATATTTAGTTCAGTGCTAGGGGGCAATGTACCTTGGAGATGAGAACATGATTAGTGAACCATTAAATATTGCAGCTTCATAACTCCGTGTGTGTTTATCTCAGATGCCTGCAGTTTTTGTCCTCTCTTAGTGAAAGCTTAATAGTAGGTTTCACATTTTATTACATGATGCATCTGTTGACACTTTCACTCAAGTCTTCCATACAAATGATTTCCTTAAAATTGAAAGGATGCATCTTTCGAGTCCTTTATTCCTGTTTGTTGCCTTTATTTTATTTATTTATTTATTGTGGGTAAATTTGGTTCTAATGAAAGAAAGGGAATAATAAAATGGGCTAGAGCCAGACATCATATGGGTAGGCATTGCACTCCAAGCTGAGCCAATGCATCTTTAATTCTGCCCCGTTATCGCCCACTGCAATTCTAGTGCTGGGTCCCACACACCTCACGGTTGATGTCCTTCAGTCTGGATTTACAGTAACAACCTCTGTTATGTCATGTCTGGGTCTTTCTGCAGTACAGCCTTCTTTCTGCAAAAAAACTGAGTGGTAGTTTTGCAAGAGGAACAAAAATTTATTAGGGGCTACAGGTTTGATTCAACTCCCAATTAAGTTAATGGGAGTCTTTCTATTGGCTTCAGGGGAGATGGGATCAGGCCCTAACCCGAGACCAACATACTAATTTCACCTGGACCTAAACCAGGATTTGGATTCAGACTTCCACAGCAGATATCTCTCCATAGGTGCATTACTGAGAGCTATACACTGCTAGCAGACTTTTCTGAAACTGAGCAACATAAGTGTTTATCAAGGGACTAATCACTGGAGATACGAAACTGACCACCTCTTGGCCCTTCCCTCTCCTTGCTGTCTACATGGTGTCCCTCTCTGCCTTGACCTTTGTGGTATTTGGAAATCATGCTGATCAGAGGATAGGCTGACCAGAGATGTATGTTTAACAGCTGCAACCCCTCCCCTGTGAAAGTCACTCTGTCCTCTCCCCTCAGCTGCTTCCCTTACCTGAACCCCCTCAGATCCTCGGTGGGGTGTCTGCCTAGGAGCACAGCCAGCTTTTTGGAAGAGATTTTCCACTTTCTGTAACAGGAATATTAATCCAAAAGCCCTTAATCCCTCCCTCTCCCCCTCTTATAAAGCCCCTGAGCCCCTGTAGTGCTCCCTGATGGCAGTAAGCAGCAATAGACGGAAGTGCATTACATTATAAATACCCATATGGATTGTGCTATAAACCAGGAAGTCAGTGTGAAACTTCTGTGTGTCCATGCACTGTTTCCAAGGCTGTGGCATGTGCCTGTCCATTCAGCCCAAGAATTAAGATGTTCTTTTGCCACTAAGCATCTGTCATGAGTGCAGATGCTGAGGTAACTAGTCAGTTCTTTTTAGTGGAGCACGTGTCGTCATGACGAACAGGATCATGAGAAAATAATATTAGGGTGCCAGAGAAATCTCCCACATTTGTTTTATCTGCATTCTCTTTAATACCCTTTTGAAATCAACAAGATTTTTATATGTGGCAGCAGAACAAAACCTCTCTTTGCTGTAGAAGAATCTAATTTTCCCTGACACCTTTCACAGGGCTGGAGTGGCACTTTCACCTCCAGGGATGTGGGTTCAGATCCTGACTTAGGTCCGAGGTGAAAAGAGTTTGATGGCATTAACTTCTGTGCATCTTTAATCCTGTCCTGCTGCACTCCCTGCTCTCCTAGTCCTGGGCCTTATACAGCTCAGTCGATGCACCTCTGCCCCGACCTGTAACAGCCTCTGCAGTTACTGTTCTAATGTCCAGCAGATGTTTATCCATATCACAAAAGCTATCATAGAGTTCAGAACAAGCTGCAGTCTCTATGAGGAAAGCTCTAGGACCAGAGTGGCAGAAATTGCAGCAGGTCAGGAACAAGGTTAATTGCCAGAGCTGTCTGGGGAGTCCCTCAACTGGAATGGCAGTGACTGCTGTAGGACAAAATTGAAGAGCCGTGGCAGATCGGTGGGTGCAGTTCCAGGACTCACTCAACCATGACCACAGGCTGATTAAGAAACAGCACCGGCAGGGAGTCCCATCCATTCCATTTTGTCTTGGAAAATGGGGACAAGGAGGGTGGGCTATGTGGAGCTAGGGGAAATGTTCTTCGTTGTCATTCACAAACCCTACCGCCAGTGGTAAGTGATCATTATCAGCATGTAATGGCTATTCAGGGTCCATGAGAAATATGTTTGGTGGTTCGAGGTCCCAGTGGACAGGTATCTACACCACTAAACTCTTCCACTCCATTTTCTTTTCCCCACAATGATTCTGACTACCTCTCCTATGCCCTATAAAGCTGGTCAGGAAATGATTCTCCTCCCATGGAAATATTTCAGCGACAACTGAACTGAAAAATGTTCTGTTTTTGATGACAACACAAACTTTTTTTTTTTTTTACAAAAAAGTGGTGAATGTTTCCATTTAGTCAAGAAGACATTTTTCCATCATAAAACATTCTGCAGAGTACCCAGGGCTCATGCACACTCTATATTCCTTATCTCTTCTCTTCCCAAAATGGCTGAAAGGTTAACAAATCTAGGCTCTGATGGACCAAGGGGAGTGAATTCCAGTGTTTAGACCCCTTGTGGGAACATCCTGCTGGTGGCCCTGCCATCTTGAGCTGATTGTAAGTGCAGCAGTACTGTCCGCACAAGGAGACAGGCTGTGTCTCACGTAACCAGGTTGCAAGACAGTTAGGCTTCATAGGTTAAATCCAGCCCCATTCAGAGACTGATGGGCAGCCAGTGCACACAATGGAGCACTGGTGTTATGTGCTCCAGTTGGCAATCTCAGCAGAAAGACTATGGCTACAGAGACTTGACTACCCTCTTAGATCTAGTCTCTCCAGTTTTAGGGGTGAGGCCTATTGGAGCAGTGGATAGTAGCTTTCTTCCTACATCCCTTGCTGTACTTGTTCTGTGGATAAACCGAGGGCTTCAGTTTCAAGCGCAGTCAATCTGGCATCTCTCATCAGCTCTGAAATGGGGCTAACATACAAAAAAGGAGAGAGTGTAGGATCTTTTCCTTTCAAAATTTGTATTTGTGCATTTAGTGCTCATGAAAATGTCAAATACAAAGCAGAGGGATCTAGACAAAGCCCTGGCTGGGATGATTTAGTTGGGGTTGGTCCTGCTTTGAGCAGGGGGTTGGACTAGATGACCTCCTGAGGTCTCTTTCAAACCTAATCTTCCAGGATTCTATGATTCTATGAAATCATGTGTCAAAACTACAGTAGGCTTTTAGCCGTTCAGCATAACATTATAACAGAACAATCCAGAAAAATAACCCCCCCCCCCCAACACAGCATGAAAATGACAAAACAATGTGGTCATTAAGATCACATCAGTGGTCATTAGGAACAAAGACTGACACTAATTAATAAAATACTTTGCAGTTTTATAGAAAAGGCTATATTGTCTCAAAGGATATTTTTGTTATATATGTCATCTCTGGGCATAACTGTGCATTCTCTCCTTCCCCGCTCAGCTCCTGTGAATCCTCCCTTCTCATCCTTCCCTTCTAAATAATAATCATTAATCCCAACATAGTGCTTTCCATTCAGAGATCTCAAAGTGCTTCACCAAAGTGGTTAAGCATCATTATCCCCATCTTACAGGGATGGAAACCCAGGCACAGAAAAGGTGAACAATTTGTCCAGGGTCAAAAAGCAATTCCATAGCAGGGATCAGAATAAAACTCAGGTCTCCTGAGTCCCAGGCCTTATCACGACTTCTTCAGCTCTCAGCTACAAACCTTTTCCAGGCTCTCACTGTTTGACTGCTGAGCCTATTCTCATTTCTTGCTCCAGATCTCTCCTCAGAATTCTTCCTACTCTGATCTCTTCACCCACCATGGTCTCCACTCTGCAAATCCTGCCGCGACCAAACTGCTCTGAAGATATCCGTGTTTGTAAGCTCTCTGGGGCCTTGTATTCTTACTATTTGCATGGCAAAGTGCTATGCACATTCCCAGTGACATGTTATCAATAATTACCATTACTAAAACATCCCTAAACTCTAGTGAAAGCCAGCAATGTAATGAATTAAACACTCACTGTCAAACTTGAGTCATACCAGTCACTCTTTTATTTAGCATTTTAACAGGCCAGTACATGCTAGACAGACAATATTTTTTATTGTCTGTCACTATTTATTCTCAGCAGGCAGCCGGGACCTTGTCCACATGGCGAGAATGGCGGATATGCAGGGACAATGCTAAGGACTAAGGCGTGCTTGGATCACTTTGCCCAGGAAGGAGTTGAGGTTGGCTGGAGGGACAGGAGCAGGAGTGAGGAAGCCTTTTGCCCCGCGGTGGGCTGAAAATGGCTGATATGGCTGACTAGACAAGCGTAGTACTGATGTGTCATTTGCTTTGTAGAGTTGGATGATATGGATGGATGGATGGATAGAGGCAGTGCTGAGGGGGCCTTTGCCCCAGCAGTACGGTGAAACAGCTGATGTTTCAGTACAGTGAAACAGCTGATGTGGATGGGGAGATAGTGACTACATATTGTTTGTTTAAACAACTTACATCTTAAATGGAACAATCTGATGTAATTATATGTTGATGTCCACAAGGCTATCTTCGCTGCAGCTCTTCAGCAAATAGGTAAGCAGTAAGTGAGCATTAGCATGGATCTCTGTTCTGCTGAAGGAGAGGTCACTCCAGCTGGCTGTTTATCACCTTTTCACTGTTATGTTTCCTTTTTGAAAGTCCTTTGTTTGATTTCTGTTCCTGGAATGGAATGAAAAGCCCAGAGCGAGCACAGAGAATGAGCAATATGTACCACCTCTGTTTCCTGGGGTTTTGTTTTGTGGTGTGAGGGTGAATGGGTCCTGATGCATGCTTGGCTCTGTCATGCAGAATGAATAAAGTAATATAATAATATCTCCTGAAGCAGGTGATGTTGCTGGATTGTGAATGGGGGAGGGGAAATTAACAGCAAAGACAGAGCTGTTTAATGGACCCATTAGAGGGCATTAGCTGATAATGACAGGACATGGCTGGCATTCTAAAAAAAGAACACACAAATGTCACCTGCACTGTATATTACGGGTATGTATGTGTATCTCCATCTGTCATTCTGTCTTGGTCCAGCTGTATGACCAGTCTCCAAGGGAACTCCTAGTTCTCCAAGGGAATCTGAATTTTATGTGGTCTTTACAATCTGGCCTCATGCTGGGGGGACTGGAGGGCTCAGGGAGTGGGGAAAGAAATACAGGTCTTTTCATCTCTAGGGTGCCAATTCCAATCCAAGCCAGCCCCAGTCCAGGGGACTGGCTGGTTCAGGAGACTGGGATATCGGATATGGGAGACAGGGCCTTTCACTTCTAGGACACTGGTTCCAATTTGTAAGTGGATTGACTGACTCAGTTTGGCACTTCTAGAAGTAAAATTGTGGGACAATACGTTCATGAGTATTATTGTGGAGTCCCTCAAATACCAATGGTTAAATGCTCTCTCCACTACAATGCCATGCCGTGGTATATATGCTGTGTGAATGTCTGCACTTGAGCTGTAAGGGCTCCTGGCATTAACAATGAGCGAGCAGTAGCAGCAAGATGGTAAGAGAGCAGGGATAGAATGGGGGGTTTTCAGCATGAAAGAACAGGTTGAGCTAAAAGAGATAGCCCTTAGCTCAAGCAGTGGAGGTCATAGATTCTCTCTTCTCTTCTATCCCACGGTGGGGATTGCTGCACACACCAGAACGCTGACCTGGTAAGTAATGGTGGCCGAGACTGACAGGGTGAAATCCAACAAGGTTTAGTTAGCTAGCAGTCATGCAGTTCCAGAAGCAGTGCCAGCAGCAGTTCCCTGGCCCCAACCGTGACACACACCCACACACTTACACTTACACTGATTCCTGTTAGTTTTTCTAAACCCAGAGACTACAACTCCCAGCATGGAATACTGGATTTAGCAACACCCCAGCCCCACCCTTCACAAACATCATCCTCAGAGGCACACAGATGAATTTATGCTCACACCCATCACAAACACATATGGATGGACGCATTCACTCAAGGACCCATGGACACACACGGATGTTATCTTTTTAAAGATGCCTTCAAACTCTCAGTTTGAATGAGTAATAGTGAGCATTATTCCAACAGCTGCTACTGTTCGTACCAGTGAAACCAGCTTTGTAACGTCTCTATATCTTAAACTCTAGTGTGTTCCACAAATCATTGATTTAAGGCATCAAATACTTAGCATTAGGAAATTAGTCTCTTCAGCGGAAAGTATCCCATGCAGTGGAGGCTTGTTACAAAGTGGTGGCCTGCATGGCGATTTGAATTCCCGTGAATCCCTGGAGCCTGTGAGGAGCTTCCCCTGCCAGGACTAAGTTGGTTGTGTCTCTATAAATAAATGCTGACAAGGAGAATGTGGCCTTCTCCTCCCCATGTGTGCATAGAGCTGAGCGTGTGCATGCCTTTCTGGGTGTTTGCACATGACTCTGGGTATGTGTCTGCCTTTATCCTTTAATCCCCTTGTTAATTTACACCATCTCTGTGCATGCCGACACATTGTTACTGAAAACAGGCTCACACAAACTCCATGACTTACCTCTGGACCAGTGTGAACTTTCCCTAAATCTAGACAGAGGATCCCACTGCCAGTGACTAATTAGCCAATCTACTCCATCTTTCCAGAGACCTGATTTGAAGGCTGAGAGGTGGGGTTGAGGGTAAGGCTTGCCTTGCACACAGCAGCTCACAATAACCAGCATTGCCTGTGACACATGGCAGACATTTCTGCAGTGCTGAGAAATGTCAGTGACTCTGGGAATGTCACCCTAATCACACTCTGCTTTCCCAGCTAATTTATCACACAGTTTCTGACACCTAGGATTCATCATCAGATACCAGTGGGAGGGGTGTGGGGGGCAGAAAGGAAGGGGATAATGGAGCCACTAGGAACTGAGCTCTGCATTTTCTCTGCTCTGAATATGCCTTGCTCAATCCAGTTAAGGAATATCAACTTTTCAAATCAGCAAGACAGATACACCAAGAAAGGATCCAGATAGGGAAAATGATACTAAAGACCTCAGAATGGCAGAGTGGGAGATGGGGGCATAGACAAATCTGCCTGGGTGGGGCTGGAAGGAGTCATGAAAATTTCTGATGAAAGCTACAGCCAGGCATGGTTGGTTAGTTGTTCTATTTCTGACGAGGAAGTGGTGGCCCTGTGCTTTCTCCAGTGAGCGCTGGTCTGGGGAGGAACTGAGGGCCTGAGTCGTGTTTCACAGGTGTTTTAAAGCCAAGGAACGCCAGTGTGCTTAATGGAGTGACTCCGGGGCAGCATGAGTGAAATTGGAATCAGGCCTGGTAGCTTTATCTTGATTAGAGTCAGAGAAAACACTGTCATGGGATTATGCAGAGGACAAAGACAGAGAGAGAAGGAGCAAGAGAGGGAGACTCTGTGAAAGCAAATTGGTGAGACAGACAGGGACAATGAATGGGAATGGGATGTAGGATGGGGGGATACATTTTCATCTTCCTTGATGCAGGGCCGGCTCCAGGCACCAGCTTGCCAAGCAGGTGCTTGGGGCGGCCACTCCGGAGGGGGGCAGCACGTCCAGCTATTCGGCGGCAATTCGGCGGACGGTCCCTCACTCCGGCTCAGAGCGAAGGACCTTCCACCGAATTGCCACCACAGATCGCGATCGCGGGTTTTTTTTTTTTTTTTTTTTTTGGGCTGCTTGGGGCGGCCAAAACCCTGGAGCCGGCCCTGCCTTGATGCTCTGTGTAAGAGGAGAGGCAGCAGCGCATTGGCACGTCCCCGCTGGGAGCAGTGTAGGGACAGAAGAATGCCTCAGAGAGGAATGAATCCCTGCTCCCCCTTACTCCAGAAGAACAATCATTTGCTACTGGTCCATGTCAGTAATAACTTCCCACCCTCTGTGCCAGCTCAGCGGCACAGGCTGATGTGTTGGAGGGCGGAGTCAAGGCTCCATCCATGGGCACAGTCCAAGCCCAGACAAACATCCCAGGGGTGCTGGTTGAGAAGGGGCATCATTCAGTTCATCCTCTCAGCATCTTCCATTTCTAGGACTTCTATGAAGCTCTAGCCACACACTGAAGCTGTTCTCCCAGCAGAAAACCCAGAGGCCCAGCAATAGGAGTGTCACTACCTGCCCTCTCTCTAGGGCGAATTTCTCCTGGGATGCACTGGGACAGGCTGGCTTAGGGAGATGTATTCTACACTTCCATGTGCTGGCTTTGGGGATTGTTACTGGTTTCTTCCACATCCCTTAAGTCTTCAGCCACACTGGTGTTTCAGACAGGAGAAGATGCTGCTGTGACTGCTGCACAAGTCTGTGCTGGACTTTTATTTTGTTGGGGGTGAGAAGGGTGGTAGAAGGTAAGGAGGAAGCTCTGAAGAGGGAGAAAGAAACCACAGGATGGCCTAACTCCTTGTTTGAGACACACACTCATACCCTTATGGGCAGTAGACAGGGACCTTACACAGCAGGCTGCTTTGCTGATTGATGTCCTGTTCAAAGATTTGTTTCTTTCTTTTACCCTTCTTCTCCCCACTGGGCCTTTTCAATTGGTAATTACAGTTGAAGTGGACAATCTGTCTTTTTATTTTTAGGTTTGATGCTCTGCCAGTGGCCTCTGGATAGCAGGCTGCTAAAAAGCTGTGGCAGAGATGGAGTGAAGACCTGTGTGTGTGTGTGTGTGTTCACACGTGTCTATGGATCAGTGCCTGTGTGTAGCAGATGTATATGTGTATGTATCTGCATGCATGCCAGAGTGGGGTTTTGTGTGTTTGTAGGAATGCTTTATGTGCATTTAATTATGTGTAAGCATTTCTTGTGTGTGCATTATGGTTTGAGAGCAGACTGTAATAGCATTGGGTGTAAGTATAGCTTTTAATTCTTTCCTTGCTACAGAAAAGGAGAATGAGAATAACATTTTCAGACTTTATTTAACTGAGAAGGCACTGAGGCCGAAATCTTAGTGTTGCAGTCTATTGTGTCAGTTGCCTATGCAACTGTTTCTCCTCTGTGTCCTTTCCTCATACATACCTCAGGAGTCAATGTAATGACATCAACTGCATTTGTTCGCACTGAGAGATACAGACTCAAGGTCAGGGGCGGCTCCAGGCACCAGCGCAGCAAGCGCGTGCCTGGGGTGGCAAGCTGCGGGGGGTGGCCTGCCGGTCGCTGTGAGGGCGGCAGTCAGGCTGCCTTCGGTGGCATGCCTGCGGGAGGTCCGACAGTGCCGTGGTTTCGGCGACAATTCGGCGGTGGGGACGCCGAAGGCGGGGCACCGGCGGACCTCCCACAGGCATGCCGCCGAATCTGTGTGATCAGCGGACCGCCCGCAGGCGCGCCGCCGAAGGCCGCCTGACTGCCGTGCTTGGGGCAGCAAAAAACATAGAGCCGCCCCTGCTCAAGGTCAGGCTCTTTTTGGCTTCTCACACATCAGGTGTGCTGCACCCTTGACAGGCAGAGACCTGTCCTCACCTGAGAACATCTCACTGGGATGCTCCTTCACAACTCCTCCAGAGCAGAATCCCATTTTCACGGAGTCTGGACAAAATAACAACACAAATTACTACTACTACTAATAAATATGAAGCACTTATATGGTGCTCTTCATTTCCAAATTACTTTGCACACTTTCCCTGATCAAGGGCTGGGTAATTAAAACTTTGGCCACTTTTGAACTTGAAGAATGAATTTGATCTCATCCATGGGACATTAAGTAAAAAAATGTAGCATTCCCATCCATTCCCATTGTTCCCATCCATTCTGTTTTCCTCTCTCTCTCTCCCTCTCTCGCCCTCATTTTTAAAAAAAGCAAGGAACAAACAACTCCCCCATCTCTATCTTTGCCATCCCAACACTAAAGCAGGGGAGAGAATAGAGTTTATTTCCTTCACCTCCCTCATGTAAGGATTTTGATTATAAGCAGCCGATCACTGATTGTTCAAATCCAGGGCTAAATTAAGGTCACCACATGGTGACCCGCTAAAAACTGTGGATTTGACAGATGAAAAAGTGGGATCCTGATCCAACAGTGCTTGGGATCTCCATGGCCTGTGTACACATAGGATCATGACGTGTGGGAGTTGCTGCCCAGCTATAATCCAAATTTAAACTTTCTTTGTGCCAGGTTCAAAAATAAATGATCTTTCACAAGACCAAAGAACCCCAAAGCACAGTAATGTCAAGTTTTAGGAGAGTTAGAAGTGGAAATGGATCCAGAGCAACCACACTGATGGAACAAAGTAGGAGAGGCCAAACACACAGAAATGGAGCAGGGGCGGACTGAATTCATGGCAATCAATAAGAAGCAACTGGGTTCCTGGGAGTGAGACAGGAGATGCTGAACATACCAAAATGAACTAGGAGGGGTCTCAGCTCTACAGAGAGTGGTTACGTCAGCACCCACACACTTGCATCCCATCACGCATTGCTACAAGAGGCTGTTCGCAGGGGTCCTGGGTGGCTGTGTGACCAAAGATAAAGCAGAATTATCCTCAATAAGAAATAAGCAAAAGCAGAAAAAGAAAGGAAAAGATAAAATTAAGGTAGGTCTTGCTTGGATGCAAGAAATTCAAAGTGTCTCTCTTTCCCTCCTGGGCAGTTTTAATGTTTTATTCTCTTCCAGCTCAACAAGAAAACCAAAACCAAAAAGCAAGGTTTCCATAGGCACTGCTGAGAGAGGGAAATGCAAAGGGGAGCTTCATAACCACCTGTAGTGGAAAAATTGCTAAGGCCTAAACTTTGATTGACTCGGGCCTGAACTTTGCTTCAGACCTGAGCATTAGTCAAGTTAACTGGAAGAACGTTTTTTTGGAGAAAGGGGACTTTTTAAGGCAGGGTGAAGGAAAAGTACAAAAGCAGAACTATCTATAATCACAAAGCTTGTGATTCATAACTGCCCACTGCTAGTTTTAGGGGAAGCTTGTAACCGCAAAGGTAAACTGAGAATAACAGGAAAGCTTGCTATGTTATATTCCCTTTTATGGAAAATGTATTCCAAATATGGCAATAATGTTGATAAGAAAGTATGTATTACTAATTGTGGTTTTTTGCTATATAAGCTACTCAAAAATCTGTATTCGGGGGGAACTGCCAGTTCACTGGTACCCCCCGTGCATGCTCGAAAATAAAAGGGCCTCAGGCGATTCTGATCCAAACACAACGCGTGGTCGTTTTTTTCCAATGCGGGTCGCTCCTTCCCGCAGCTCCTCTGTCTGCAGAGTGGTGCTGCCTGATAGATGTGAGGGAGATGTCTGTCTTACCCCACTCTCAGGCAATTGATTTTATTATTCAGGTTTTTATCTCACTTTGCCCAAGTTGTCCCCTCCCCCCCCCAGGCTGGAATTAAATCATAGTTCTGGTGTAGCTGGGATCAAACATCCCAGCACTGCAGTCTATTGCTGTGTGACACCTCCCCAAGCCACACCCGAGCCACAACTCACGTGACGAAGAGCAGTGTGAAGGAGGGGTTTGGAGGAGAACTCTCACCCCGGGAAGGTACTTCTGCTGGTTTATTTTGAAACAACTCTATTTTGCTTAAGGAAGGAATAAAAGACAAGAGTGAATTGTTAAAGTTGAGCTCAATGAGGCTGTGTCGGTCGGATGCAGCTTCCTGCAGTCACCGACTCCACCTGCCCGCTAAACCACACAGTCACTC
Source organism: Emys orbicularis (assembly GCF_028017835.1). Classification (NCBI taxonomy): domain Eukaryota; kingdom Metazoa; phylum Chordata; order Testudines; family Emydidae; genus Emys; species Emys orbicularis. The sequence goes on along the minus strand of NC_088689.1, from coordinate 43,031,710 downwards.
ACTGTGAGAAACCCTTACAGCAAAGTGAATGAGTGTTTCCATCACTGCCATGCCAGTGTCTGTGGTACCAGTCCCCAAACAGAGTATCATTGGCAGAAGGCCAGGACCACCCTGCAGCACTCCCCAGAGGAATCACTGCATTCACCTTCCCTTTTGGGCGGGTAGGGCTCTGTGCACCAACTTGAGTACACTGCTTTCCACTGACTGCACCCGAGAGACACCAGCATAAAACTGGTGTAACTTAACAGCGAATCAGGCCTTTTCTATGCTCTCCTGCGAGTATCACTTCATCTTTTCTTCCCTGCACATTGGCTTGAGGTGGCCTGGAGATACCTGGCCTTTCAGGAAGCAGTGAGAGCAAAAAGGATTTTTGAAACAAGTTTTTCAATCACTTATTTGCATCAGGATCAACTTTAGCTGTTACGCTACTGCCTACCCCGTTTGGACTGGAGTTGCTTGTTCCCATGTGAATGGATTCTGAGATGAGACACAACTGAACTCTTAGCGTGCTTCACACCTGAACTAACCTGACATCTTTGTCTTTGTAAATTCTTTAATTGCTTAATGTAATATGTCCAACGGGAGTGGAAACGTAATGAACAATAACGATGTAAGCTGGTGTGGCTACAGAGCAGAAAGCTTGACAGCTAGAATTTGGGATACTACACAGAGCTGTGAAAGGGGCATATTGCTGCTGGTGAGACAGCTGTTTGGAGCATTTTCAACAGAATGTTTTTCCACTGAAATAAGCTGTTTCGCTGAAGTTGAATTCTTTCAGGGAGATGTATCGATTTTGACTGCATTTTCAATGGGAAGGTTTCTGAGCTCCAGTGACCAGAGAGAGAGAGAGCTGAATCAAAACCCAACCTTTAGGATCCCCAAATGGACATTTTGGCACAATTCCATGTTATGAAAACGTTTGCAAGGTTTTGGTTTTGTTCCAACGCAGACGGAAAACGGTGAAATCTCAGAAGTGGTCGTGAAATGGAATTGTTCTTCTCCAGCCAATCTCTAGTCGAAGCCACTGACCTGTCAGAGTGAGGGAGGCCAACATCTTGCTCTGCTATAATGCTCCTCCAAGGGGAATATCCACCTTGAGACCCTTGTGCTAGGGTAAATCATACCTGAAAGTTCACATGACAAATACATCTCACACCTCTGTAGGTAACCTCAATCCACCTAGCAGGGAGGACTGCAATATTTTAATTAATATTAAAAATTGCATTAGTTCTCTTTAGAACGAGCTCTCAACAAATAGGAGAGAGATTTCAGGGTGCAGAAAACTTGTCACATCTTAGGAAACAATCAATATTCTCTGAAGCACTCTAACAGCCTCTTTTTTCATAGCAGATGGCATGCATTCATCTGAGTGTTTTATTGCCCTTATTTCCTGGGCCAATGAGTGTGTTTTTCCTTCTGTGTATCTCACATGTTTTTGTGTGTTTCTGCATGTGGTATTAGGCCATTAACGTATGTTCAAGTGTGTGTCTGTGGGTGTCTGTTTCTGTGTTTCACTGCTGGCTATATGGGTGATTTGCCAGTTTTTAGGTGTTTATTGCTGCTTTCGTTTTGCTTGCTTGCAGGTTGTGCCAAGATGATTAATTCTGAAGAAATCAGGACAGTGCAAATTCTTCTGGGGTACTTTTCCCTGACATCTCAGATACTGAATACCTGGTGCACTGTGAACAGATGCCTTTTACAACCTGCTCTACAAATACTGTCAACAATACATTTAAATAAATTCCAAACTCACCGCCTTCCTGTCTCTATAAAGAAAGCAACAATGAGATTATCACGATTACAGGATTAGCTGTCCTTCTGTCCCCTTTTTGATTTCTCAGTGCATTCATTTTAGGGCCTCTTGTCCATGCCTGTCGCAGGATGGAATCTTACAATTCTTCCACTCTTAGCATGGGATCAATTGCTTATTACCTCGCAGGTCTGACTGGTTTCAGGTACCTGCATTTCTTTCCTTTGGGAACTTGTGACCAGCGATTTTGACCAACCAACCTTGCTCAACAAAGTATTTTTATTTAGTTGCTGGATCAAAGCATTAAAAAAAAAAAAAAGGATTTAAAAAAACAAGCAGGCTACATGCATATTTAGTCTCATCTATTCTTATGCTTCACTATAAGTTAAGTTAGACAAGTTACTGGAAGGAAACAGAACCAATTTACTTTCTCCTAATAAGCCTACATCCTCCTACGTCTCTATGGCTATGTCTACACTGCATGGCTGGCCCAGGTCAGCTGAGTAGGGTGCATGGGGCTCAGGCTGCAGGGCTATAACACTGCAATGTAGATGTTTGGGATCAGGGTGGAGCTCAGGGTCTGAGACCTTCACCATGGGGTGGGTCTCAGGACCCAGACTCCAGCCCAAGCCCAAATTTTACAGCTCAAAAACCTGAGCTAAGCCCCATGAGGCTGAGTCAGCTGACCTGGCCTCTGAGTCGCAGTGCCCTGGGCTTTTTATTGCAGCGTTAAGTGTGACTCAGTTGGTTCTCCTGAGGGTGACCCATCCTGTTCAGACTGTTTTTGCTGTTCCCCACACCAGGGAGAGCAGGTAAGAGCTATTAAGGCTACTCACTCAAGAATTGTCCCTTAAGTGTAAGCTGGTAGACAACTGTGAGAGAGGGCCTCCTCCCTCTTTCCCTAGGTGGTAGGCTCCGCTACCCAGTCAGACCCCTAGGGGGAAATATTCATTCCACTGAATATAATATTAGTCATTATTAAAGAGCACCCCCACATTTGTCACATGGGTAATACAAATATTAGCTTAAATCTACTCTCCCAGGGTTGGCTGCTCATAGGGTTTCATCCGTCAGGACTGCTCAGGCCACACTCTGATCCTCTCGCCTGAGAGAGAAAAAGCCTCCCACACACCTCCTTTATATGCAGGTGGGCATAACAATGTCTGTTTCAGGGAGCCAACCTTTTCCCAGCAGGATCAACTCCTGCGAGGCATGTTTCAGGCAAACACTCCTCTTGTTACTTACTGCACCCATTAAAACCATGCTCAGGAGAGACTTTCCCTGGGTTGTGGTTGCCAGAAGACCTGTCATTTGTGGTGTGTCCTTTTCCATCAGCATGAATCTGTCTCACAACTCCAGCATACCTCTGGGATTCCAGCAGAGAATGGAAAGTGTAACCAGTCACATGAACACAAAAGCAATGAGCCAGCCAGCCTCACTTGGAGTTGTCCCCTCTGATTACCCATTTGCAGGGGAATTGCCACCAAAGGGTAGGTCTCTGAGTCTTCTTGGCCACAGGTGTCCTGAATTGGCTCTGTGGCCTGAAGGTACTTAGTTTATACCAAGCCCTTTTGCACCAATATTTGGCACAACCTGCGTTTACTAGGCCAGGCACCATTCCTCTTCCATGAATGAGGCATGTTACACCCCTTGGTAATCCCATTCCCTGGGCCTTGTCTAGACTACATCTCCTCATTACCATGCTTGGGAAAGGGGTAAACGCTTTGACTATGGCTGCATTCCCTACACACACACACACACACACACACACACACACACACACACACACACAGGCACTACACAGCATCTGGGTGGTCCATTCTTTGTAGTCATGGCCTCAGCCAGCCCACATCTTTCCTCAAAATCACATTTCATCATAGGACAGAATTTCTGTATATGCTCCCATGTCCTATAAGCAACACACACAATGTGGGGAACTGGTGGCTTAGCCTAGTGCCTAGGCCAGCATCATTTTAGCTCCCCCCTCGGAGCCTGAAAGTAATTTGGGTATTCTCTCTTTCATGGGACTTGGCTTTAACAACAAGAAAACCAATGAGATAACAAAGATCAGTTCAAATTTCCTCTCCAGGCTTCACTGGTCCTATGGTTTCTCTGCTCCCAGGCAGAATTTCCACTGATTCAACAAGGTGAGGATTTCCTGCACCATGTCTCTCACCTTAAGGTCAGTGGGCTGACTCAACCCCACATAGTGATCAGCTGTGTTAGTTTAGTACTAACTGAGAGGAAAGAATACTATTTAGTGATTCATTTAAACAGCTGCACCTAGGTGTTCCTTGGAGGTATCTCATCCAAGCACTGACCCTAATCTACTGTCCTGTGTGATGGGATCACTGACCAAAGTGAGATACGTTGGTGATCTCAGCTGACTGTCATGGGCTTTGGGCCAAGTCCATGGTCTGTTGTGAGGCTTCAAGTCTCATTTCCCACTCTAAAGCTGTGTTTTAAAAGAATATTTTTGCCACTTTCTGGAGACTTTTCATAGAAGAAACCATGGATGATTTCATATGGAGTTATCGTAATTCTTGAGGGTCAATATCATGAACTTGTCATGAGCAAAAGAGAATTCCAATTAAGATCTTCAGTCTTCCCTGAGTGCATTATTCCACTTTATTACTTTAGAATAAAACTGAAAAAAATTATTTCTATTTTACAAAATAATAATTTCAAATCAGATTTAATTGCTAAGAAAAGGGACTAGCCATCTTCAATTATCATTATGGGTGATCCAAAATTCCAGTACCCCTGTTTTAATTAAAAGTAGATGTGCTATCGACAATGCTCTCTTCTTAGTGTGTGATGGCAACAATAGCAGGTTATTAGGAAAAGTAATATTAAACTAATCTGATTTGATCTGTGTAGTTATTAGGCCTAGATAATTATTGGTATTGATTTTATTACTAATATCCCTGCTATAATAAAAGATCAAAATGCAGCATATGTGACTGTGTCATTTATTGCTCTGTCCACTTATTTGGCTTTGTATTAGCTGCATATTGTTTCCAGTTGTTTGAAATTCATGTAAATGTTAAAATTAGGCAATCATTAGACCTCTGTTTTCCATCTCTTCTCTCGTTTCCATTCTAAACTCTCCATTTTTCTCTCATCTGCCATCTGCTCTATTCTGTTCTACAACACCCATCGCCGTGGTATCTATCATCCTTTGCCTTCTTGCCCCTCTCTGCTTCTTCCCTCTCTTGGAACTCTCACAGCCTTATATGAAACTACATCAGATGAGACGAAAGGTGAAGCAAATACTTGCATGTTTTTCCCTTCCTGAACTCAGCCAAAGGAGCTGGCAGCAATTGTGTAGCCAGTGAAGCAAGGCCGGGCTGCAGGGCACACAGAGAAAAGGTCAGAGTGGCTCTCACCCACAAACATGAAGCCAAGCAAAAGGAATAAAGCCCAGATCTATGTCCTTTCCCCTCTTCACCATGCAGGTGGTTTTGTTTCAGACTTGAGTGAGGAGCATGACATGAGGGAATTACTCCACCTCTCTGGCATTTCCCCAAATGATCCACTGCCAGGTATATTGGAACAGAATATGATCTCATTGGGTAAGATCTCTCCAAGAAGGCAGCACACAAAGGGTTATGGAGCACTGATTGTAGCAGTGCAGTGCACGGCAATTGCCTTTGGTTCCTGATGCTCCCAGAGGCTGGGCCTGTTACAGGACAGAGTTAAATTATACTCTGGGTGAGTTCAGTTTACCAGTGAATGTTTTTTCTCTCCCGTCCCTCTATTCTCATCCATGTGCACTTAAGGATGTAACGACTGGGCTGCAGTGCTGCCCACACCACTCACGCAGCTCTATAAAAAACACATCATTGGTAATCTCTGACAGAGGTACATAACCTGACATGCCGCATGCTTTGAGTGCAAGAGGCGGTCTTATCCCTGCAGCAGGGTCCCTGGTTCACAAGCTTTTTATTGATCATTGTTTTCTCTAAGGAAAATGTCTGTGCTCATAAAAGTCAGGGTCTGGTAGCACCAGCTTAGCACAGGGTGTGGGCTTTCCTCACTAAACGTTGCTACCAAGCCACCTCACTCCTGACCTGCCGTGTCCCCAGTACAAGAGCTTTGCACAGCTCTGCTGAGGTTCCTCCGTTACAACCTACAGCATTCCCCTCTAGGCCTTTCCTGACCCGAGACTGGCAGTCATACCAGCTTTTTCAGTGCTTTTTGTGATAAGAACAAGGTGAGGCTACCAGGCTCACTTTTATAATCACAACTAATCAGGTCTTCCAGGCATGAAAGGTCAGTGCCTTAAACTACTGAGACCAGACTAAATCGATTTTTAAAAAAAAATCCTATATAATGTTTGATCTGTTAAGAAGCCTGCCTCTTAACTCCACCTCCCATACAACCTCCTCCCCACATGTACTGGTCTTGCCTCTCCTCTAGATCTCAGGATGCCCTCATGTCCAATAACTCCTCACAGTACCTCTGACTCTTCCTAGTCATTTAGCAAGTTGAATAGGAGATCATGCAATTGGAAGGGAGAGGAAGGTCTCCTAGGGCTGTGTGGGAAAGAGGAAAAGCTTTGTGGTCCAGGTGCATGTGGGAAGGGGAGAAGGTGAAAGTGACCTGGAAAGAGAAGAGTGTGTGTGGTCAGGGTCATGCATGACAGAAGGAGAAGGGTCTCTCAGACTTGTAAGAGCAGGAGGTTTGCAAAGATCTGGCTCGGAGATCAGAGCAAGGACTTCCACAGGTTGGAGGTTTGGATAAACACTGGGATTTTTGGCTTATTAACAAACCTCTGGAACTTCTTAGGATGTCCATCACTACTCCGACAAAGTTCTGTCCCTTCTGTTACAACCCTGGTGAGCTCCCACTGCTGGATGCTCACAAGCCTGCTGTACTGGACCCAAACCCTGGGCCCACATGCTCTTGGCTTGTTGGGGCTGGATGAAGTTTAGGCATAGTCTATCTGGCCCTGTAAGCACACACTCCAAGTGCAGATGCAATATCTGGCATGTGGTGACCCCACATTCCAATTGCTTAGGCTCTGAAGCTAGCACTGGCTCCCCCAAGCCTCTCCAATAGCTGCTGCATGCGCCCAGAGTTCCACAGAAGCCAGGGACCCTCTGGTTTACTTACCGTTTCCTGCTTCGGAGACTGTCTGACAGCAAAAGCAAGTACCACTCGGACTCTGCGAAGGAGTTCTAAAGACACACGCACTTTACTCATTGAGAAATTGTATGAGCACAAATAATAAACAACTGCATGCATAGGTCCTGGAACTAGGGGTGCTGCCGCACTCCCTGGCTTGAAGTGGTTTCCATTATATAAAGGATTTACAGTTTGGTTCAATAGCTCTCAGCACTCCCACTATACAAATTTTTCCAGCACCTCTTACTGCATATAAAGCCCTTCCTTCAGTGTCCTCACCACTTTGAGAGACCTTTGAGTTTCAGAGTCCCAACGACCTCCTCTCTGGCTGCTCAGACTTCAGCTTCTGGTCAGTCGGAGAGCTCTCAAGAGCAGCCATTGTCTTTTTATAACTTTCCTGTCCTTTCTGTCATGTGATCATCTTGGTCAGCCTTAAAACCCCATCAGGTGCTATGTTACTGCGCACATGAAGTCCAGATTGGAAAACTGGTTTCCTGCAGCTTGACTACCCTCTTTAGCATACCCATTGTATTGCTGGAGCAAAGTCATTCAGTATTAATGACCTTGATCATCCTGCTTTGTTTGCCCTCTGCCAAAACCTCTTGGAATTTCAGTCCAAGATGAAGGCAAAAAGACAACAGGGAAGGTACTGGGTAGCCTCACAGCCAAAATGGGACTCACAAAACAAAATGGAGTTTATAGTTTAGCCACCGCCAAACATTCATAAATCATGAGTCAGACTGCCAAAAATCATGAGATTTTTAAAAAATAATAATTTTTTAGTTCTTATTTGCCTTCTGGTTTACGAACCATTAGTGTACACTTGGTTCACATCTTCAAGCTTTTATCTGCAGTCACGAGGCTTGGGAAACTTCCATTTTTTAAAGAAAGCTGAGATTCCCATGCAGTCGCTTGATTCCAGTTGTAGAGGCTTTTCAGAGCTCACAGGGCTCACAATGAACTCATGAGAGTTGGCAACAATGCAGACAGACACTACATCTTCACTTCCATGAATGAATGAAAACAGAAGTTGGCAGCACCAGATCTCTGAACTCCTGACCTTAGCTGTTTTCTGTGAAGTACGGGGAAAGCGCACTGTCATCTACCAAGAAAGGATTACCCCACTTAGAAAATGTGATATTGAGTTGCCTTTAAAATAACCCTCTGTGATACGGAGCACATTAAAACAAACTATTTCACGAAAATTTCATTTAAACTTCATGAGCTCCTTCTATATGCCTGAGCACACCCTTGTTGATTACCCAGGGGACGGGGTTCATTTTGCTCATCTTGTCCCAATTCCTCAGGAATGATATCTGTCATGATATTGACACTGGATTGTAGAGACATAAGAGAAGGGAAGGAAGAGGAGACTGATCAGATGCTATTGAGATTGCCTAGCAGTATCTCTGTTCATATTAGAGCAGACAAATGCCATATCATCAACTTAGTATCTGATGAACTGGAGATTTATCCCAAAGATCAAAAAATTGTTGAATAATTGTGTCTATTTTGCTGTTTTGCCTCCTGACTTTGCAGTCTTGTTTAGGGTCTGCCACTGGCTATCATTAGCATTTCTCTCTTTCAAAAGAGCTATAAATAGCAAGAATGCGAGTCATACATACATATAAATAAATATAAAAGGGTGTAATTTCTGCCATGAATATGAAGATTAAGGATACTGTATCTCATTCCTGTTTGATGCCTGAGGCACTAGGAGCTGGCTATCAAAACTGCCCAAGCACCAAAGATATTAGTTTAATATTTGTATGTGCTCAGCTTGTTCTTTCGCCAGGATGACAAACAGCCTGATGGAGGTATTACCAGAGGCACTCACACTTTCATTCTCTTTTTCACTGACTCTGGTCACATGGGAGGGATCTTATCAAACCAAAAAATGCTTTCATTTTTGTTTTCAGTGAAGAGACTTGCTCTATGGGGTGGTGTTATGTTGAAAGAAAGATTTAAGAGCGGAGAAATGGCTGTGATTAAGGATTTCTGTTATTTCCTGAAACATTCAGAAGTTCAAGGATTCCTTTTAAGTCAATGGGAAGATGAATTTGGCTCCTGACATTTACCTGAATCTCTCTGTATTTACGTGAACCTTTTTGGTGTAGGAATCAGGCAACAAACCTCACAAGAGCAAGCTTTCTTGAAAGATTTCTGTTCATTTCTGGTTCCAGCCAGGCCTGAAGTACCAGAACAGTCATTCTTGTGGTATTTTAGGCAACATCCTGGTGTGATCCTGACCAACACTAGAATATACAAAGTTACATGTAAAGGAAAAAGATAACTAACCCTTTCCTAACCTCCAATTAGATTCAGTTAAGGTTGCGTAAAGTTTCAGAGCAAGTCTAATGTTATCTAAACTGGTTCCTCATCCTTAACTGCAATGCCACAAATTCTGTATAATTGTTGGCATTATCAAAGACTCATCCAGGGTGCAGAGAACACTTATGTGAGAAGATCTCTATTTACATTTCTGTCTCTACCTTATAGCCCCGATTGATAAAAGCCAGTGATGTTCTTATCTGAGATGAAGACAGCCATTTGAGAGCACATGCATATTAAACCTTGTCTCATCCCCTCCAAACTCCTAGTTCTGCTTGGTTGGGGCAACACCAACCAAGGCAAATTTACCAGTGTATTCAAGCTACTGTAGGCAAAAATCCCTATCTGTTGCAATTATGTGGCTGTAATACCTGCCAGCCACATCCATTCTGGATTCCAGTGATAAACACCCAGCAAATAAGGGCAGAGGCAGCATAAAGTCTTGGATGCACATATCCTGCTACTGGCAACATACATGCAGTGCCTGGGCCCATTTTTGCACTGGAGTGAAGAAGTTTAGATATGCTGCTGCAGCGACTGTGGGGGCAATCCCTTTTTCCTCTTGAATGGCTGGACTTTATGAGGTGTGGGCCCAGTTCCATTCCACCAATACACTGAATGGAAACACTGAATGCTGATGCTTTGTATTTGCCTGTAGATTTCTCGGTTGGATTGTACTTCTATATATGTGATTGAAGATGAGTATCGGAGGATGTCTTTTGTTGGACGGGCACCTTGTGCAAGTTTTTATTATTGCTTTCATAAAATCAATAAAGGTTTATGAAGAACAACCAGCAATAGTAATAATACATCTCTCTTTGTGTTGCAACTTGTAGAACAACTAAGAAAAGAAGCAAACCCTCTATGAAGAGAAAATCAAAAATAGCCCCCTCCAATTCAGATCCAGTGAGCAATTCTGTTTGATCAAAATGGTGCCATGTAGGATCGGGGAAGAGGGGAGGAGGAGAGCAGGGAGAGATATACTACTTTTGATTATATTACTGGTGTTTTTTATTTTATAAGAAATGTTTCTAGATTTGAAGGAAGAAGTAGATATGTAGAAAACCCCTTCTAAGTCATTGAGACTTTGAAAAAAATGTTTTTGAACTTTAAAAAAAATGTTCCTTTTTTGTCCAACTCACAGATAGTTTTATGTCAGGTGTCACCAGGTGATGCCATTACAGTTAGTGTTCCAAGTTATTTTTCTTAGTGTGCAAGCAAATATTTAGACTTGGAAAGACATCCTGGGTTTTTGTTAGTTTTGTTATGATGGTTCTGTGTTGAGCGAGCTGTGTGAGCAGAGGGTTTGCTTTCTGCTTTGCCAAGGTAGAGTCTGTTCTGGAGGCAGAGCTGCTCTCTGGGAAACAGGCAACTTGTGATGGGCTGATATTCCTTTAACCATTCCAGTTCTAGGCCCCATGTATATGTGTAAATAAAACAAATTACACTTAGAATATACTCAGACTCCATGTCACTATTTGACTGCCATCTCTATGCTAATGACTCACATATCTACCTGTTTTCCAGACCTGCCTCTTTCTGTCCAAACTAAAATCTCAGCCTCTCTCTGATATTTACTTCTTGTTGTCTAGCTGTCAGCTGAAGCTAAACATGGCTAAAACAGAGTTGCTAATCTTTTCCCCTCAAGCTCTCCCCTCACTTTCTTTCTCAGTTATTGTGGACAACACTGCTATCCTGCCAGTCATTCAGGCTGTAACCTGGGTGTAATCTTTGACTCAGACTTCTCTCTGAAGTGCTCACTGCTTTTTCCAAGATGCTACTTCTTCTTAGCACTCCTACTAGAGGAGACCGAATCCTCGTGCAAAAGGTAGCATGTGTGTGTGTGGCGGGGCAGGAAGCGTGTTATAGAAGGCTGGGAAAAGCAGTATGGATACAGAACTATTGGATAGGGCACCCGAATGGGAGTCAGGGGGATTCTGTTCTATTCTGTCATGCATTGAGATACCCTGGGCAAAGCTGCCTCAGTTTCCCTACCTGTAAAAAGAAGATAGAAATGCTGACTGATCTTTTAAAAGCACCTTGTGATCCATAGATGAAGTGCTGCTATAGACATGCTAAATATTATTTCATGTTTAATATTAATCTTCTGCAGGCACTTTTGGCCACTAATAAGCTGTCCCAGAAACACATTCCCTCCTCCACTCTCCATGCCATTTTGTGAGGAGAGCTGGAGAAGTAGATCTCTCTGTTCTCCAGGGACCCTGTTTCAGGTTGCCAACAAGAGACAAGTGAAGTCAGGGGAAGCTACAGGTGCTCAGGACCTCTGAAATTCATGTCCATGGTACCTACATTTTTCCACCCAGTATCAGAGGCCACTTTTGAAATATGGCTGCCTGCCTCTGAGGCCCCTGTTTCTCCCATCCTGATAGGTCTCTCTCAAAGGCAGCAGGAAGTACCTTCCATTGTGCGGCTGCTCTACGGCAGTGGGATCTTCAACATCATACTGCAGGGCATGAGCTGGAATCTTCAACTAGTGGTAAAATATTTATATCTTTGTGAGCCCCTGTATCAGAGGGATAACTGTGCCTCCCCCTCCTAACCCCATATGGTAGTAGCATTCAACTGAACCCAGTGGGGCTAAAAATAAACAGTCAGAGGTCTCAGTGAAAGAGATGGAAACTCAGAGTTGCTTTTGTGAGGACCACAACAGACTTACTTTGCCACTTCCATGTATCTAACTGAAGGTGGGTGGGAAGCAGCAACACATTACTAGGGACAAAAGTTTCTTTTTAGTGGGGTGTGAGGCAGAGTTTTCAGCCTCCTTGGCCCGTGGGCAAGGCCTGACCTATCATGTGTAGTGTTGTATAAAACAAGGCCAGATATGCTTAAATGTAGAACATGGCTGAAATGAACCACAAACTATTTTTAATTAAAGAAAAATCACAAACATTTCCTGGGGGAGCATTCACCCAGATGAAATCTGGGCTGCACATTTCCTGAGTTTGTAACGTTGAGGTTTAAAAAAACCCAACATTCTAATACTAGTGTTTTAAAGGTTAATGTATTCTCAGCCATAACTCAAGCTGAACAAAAATTTTAGTCTAGGAACAATCATGCCATGGCATTAGGGGATTTACTAGATGACCTAGTAGGTCTTTTCCATCTCTAATTTTTATGCCTCTATGATTCCTTTTCCATTTCTTTCCTGGTTCACCCACCCAAGTTAACATTAAACCAGGGCTAAATCCATCAGGCGTTTTATTTCAATCATAGTTATTACACTGAGGCTACACATACAGAACATGCTAGTGTAGTGACCCCCTTCTGGCTTAATATATTTCTTTTCCATGCACAGCATTACAGCTCTTGCAGTACCAGTGGCTGAGATGCATCACCTGGCATATGATACTGAAAACGATAGGCAATTCTAACCACTCAGTTTCCCACACATCTAGTTCAGGAAGAATGGGTGTACTCCAGATGCTAGAAGACAGAAAAATTCAAGAATCACAGATAGGAAAACAGTTCGTCATGAAATGCGTTGATGATTCATCACAGAGTGGACTCTCCCTCCCCAGCTGAGGGAGCAGCTAACACACAAACTAACCAGGGGGTTGAGTCTCCATTGCTCTGCATGCTGTGTAGTGACTGACACCTCCACAGGGTGGGTGTAAAATGCTACCAAAATAGAAGAGTAGTAGGTTCAAAGTCTCTTTCTGTGAAAGGGAATAGTAGAAATTGATCTTCTCTTTCTAAGGGATAGTATATATCATCACTCTGCAGAGTTTACCCAGAGCTCTCCCTTTCAGGAAGGGGTCACTAAGCCAAAACACCACACCCTTAACCCTGATCTCTCCCCTACCCGACGACGACGATGACAACGACTGCTGCTGCTGCTACTAGAGCGCTTCTCTTTTTATACCCCGCCCAGCTGTATGTGCTCCATACCCTTGAATCCTTTCCTGTCTGCTCTCACACCTGTACAGAGCTGACCAGAAGGCAGAGGGTAGAGAAATGGTGGCTCCAATGCTCAATTACTCAGAGACCGCATAGGACTCAGATGGATAGCACACCCAGTCACATGGTTATATGTTTATAACAGAGAAGAATTTGTTTGAGAGAGAGAGAGCTATGTAACTATATTACTTTTCTTCTGTATTAGAGAAAATGGTTTAATTAGAGCAAGAACAGCACTCTGGGGTGTATGTAAATATGTGGTGCTTGTTTATCCCAGCAGTTTTTTAATGGCATATATAAGAATGTTATTAGTTTCCATTTTTAATTTGTAGTCAGGGTTCCTATTTTCCCATCACTCTGCTGATGCTGGGAAATAACAAAACTGCTCCAAAATCCTACATGCAGAAGGAAACAGGGCAAAAACCCATTGATTTAGTGTGAGCCCTCTGTTTCCTGTATGTATCTAGCCAAAATGATGGCTGTTCTCCACGGTCACAGGACTGAGCACCACCAAACACCAACCAACTGCTGCTTTGGCACCACAGTGAGACTAGCGGTGTAAAACAACAAGAAACCCAGCTAACTCCACGGGGATGGTGGGTTGGCTTTTAAACATCATTGATTTGAAAATCAGTGACCACTCCTTCCATAAATGTAACCAAAACCAGTCCTCAAGACAAGGAGGGGAGGCTGATTAGAGGATGTTTTAAAATATACCAGCATTATTTTAACCCTCTCTTAATAAGTAGTTGCTTAGTGCTTGCCTGGCCCTCTCCTCTATATACAGGAGTAGTGGACAAGCCTCATCCACTGTAGTTCCAGTACTGAACTCTCCCCATAACTGGGCCAATGTACCTTAGTTGTGCACATAACACACCCTGCAGCCCACCCTTGGCTATCCACACAATTCTACCAGTGCACCCTTATGTACACTTAGCCTTACCAGGGGAATCTTTAGCAAGAGGTGTCCTAAGAATAACCAGATAATCCTGTCTCATTACCCCCTAGTGGTTCAGGCCTGATTTCCCCACCCCCAGCTCCACCAATGGGTAAAAATCAACTCATATTATTCCAGTCCAGGATCTCTACTGAGCAGAGACTGACAGTTATAATGACCAATTCTGTGGTAGTTTTAAATTGAGGGGAAATATTCACTAGGGACTAGGATTAGCTCATTTCAGTTGTGTCCCAGACAGGAATGAAACCCAAATGTGAAATGTCGGTGTCCAGTAAGCCCCTCTCTCCACTGCATCTCTGATTCTCCTTCACTTTACCAGAAAGTTCCCATTGGTATCATAATTATATAATTGCTTTGGATGCAGGCCCACATTAAAGATGACTGGAAGTAAAGCAAATTCCCTAGTTGTGAGTCATATAGACAGTGGAGTAGTGTCTCAAAAGAATTGATGGCAACCTGATTGCCTGCATCATGTAACACCAGACTGGATAAAACATTTGGGAACAGATTGTAGAGGAGGATCCTGCACTGAGTCCTAAGGGATGAAGGAGATGTGATTTAGCAAGCCATCTAATCATTTCTATTATTCTGTATCTGTCCTTCTTGGAACATCTCAGTGGATAATCTATGTTTACCACTATCCAAATGGCAAGTCAGTTGCTTTTAACTCAAAAATTACACCTTATCTCTGTGATTGGGTCTTGTGGACCTCAAATTAGAAAAGCAAAGGCTTGAAAGGAGAATCCTAGCAACTTAGAGAGGGAAATTGCCATGATTCGAAGGCAAACTTTTTGTGGGCCCAGAAAACAGTGAATCTGAGGGGGGATTCTGAATCAAGCATCATTGGGGAAGTTGTGGATCTTCAGTGAGTTCTGTGAGACTGGGGGGAAACACATCAGCAAAGTTTGGCACCATTCTGTTTTCCTTTTCACTTTCCAGTTCACTATGTTCTGGAACTTGCCATTTGTTACCTGTCCGTATAATGTATGGGAGAAAAGAAGCTATTTGACCAGTTGATTAGAATGGCAAAACATACAAGCAGCCAGCATGGGCAGAACTTCATCCAGCAGTTGAGAACATTCCTTTCTCATTTACAACTCCAAGTGGAAATTGTCTGAGGGTACAATTCACCCCTCGGAAGTAGCCAACACAAGGTCTATGCACCACTTAAGCTCTGTTTAGAGGGTTTAGATGGGATTTCTGTGGTGCATGGGCCTGATGCTGGGCCCTCTACACAGGGCTGGGTTTCTCTTTGAGTGAATGATCTGGAAAAAGGGGTAAACAGTGAGGTGGCAAAATTTGAAGATGATACAAAACTACCGTATATACTCGTTCATAAGCCAAATATTTTTGGTAAAAAAGTGATGCATCAAAGAGCGGGGGTCATCTTATAAACGGGGCTACACCAAAATTTGATTATTTTAAACTCTATGGAATCATTGAATTGAATATCTAATACATTGTCGTTTTGTTTACCTGGAGCGTCTGCAGGCATGGAGCCCCTTGGCTCCCTGTGGCCGCGGTTCCTCGTTCCCGGCCAATGGGAGCTGAGGGGCTCCATGCCTGCAGATGCTCCAAGTAAACAAAACGTCCCGACCCGCCAGCTGCTTACCCTGATGGCCGGGAGCCAAAGTTTGCCAACCCCTGAAATATAGGGTCGGCTTATGAAAGGGTCATACAGTTTTTGCTATTTTTACCTAACCATCTTGGGGGGTCGGCTTACAAACGAATGGGCTAATGAACGAGTATATACAGCACTCAAGATAGTTAAGTCCCAGGCAGACTGCGAAGAGCTACAAAAGGATCTCACAAAACTGGGTGACTCGGCAACAAAATGACAGATGAAATTTAATGTTGATAAATGCAAAGTAATGCACATTGGAAAACATAATCCTAACTATACATATACAATGATGGGGTCTAAATTAGCTGTTACCACTCAAGAAAGAGATCTTGGAGTCATTGTGGATAGTTCTCTGAAATCATCCACTCAATGTGCAGCGGCAGTCAAAAAAGCGAACAGAATGTTGGGAATCACCAAGAAAGGGATAGATAAGACAGAAAATATCATATTGCCTCTATATAAATCCATGGTACGCCCACACCTTGAATACTACGTGCAGATGTGGTCACCCCATCTCAAAAAAGATATATTGGAATTGGAAAAGGTTCAGAAAAGGGCAACAAAAATGATTGGGGTATAGAACAGCTTCCATATGAGGAGAGATTAATAAGACTGGGACTATTCAGTTTGGAAAAGAGGTGACTATGGGGGGATATGATAGAGGTCTATAAAATCATAGGTGGTATAGAGAAAGTAAATAAGGAAGTGTTATTTACTCCTCCTCATCTTGGTAGTCCATCGAATCCGATGATGACAAATCTGTGCAGATCATCAGTTGTTGGTCTTATGGTGTGCCCTCTGGTGACTGTACAAGCCAATTCTAGAGGTGCACATTTTGCTGCGGATGGTGCATGGGAAGTTCGCGGTCAGTGGATTGTGCGCTGCTGATGCTCTGTGACGTCGTTCGCGTGCCTCTTGTAGACGCCGGCAGCGGTCTTCCTCAAAGGCGATGCAGGTATTTCTGACTGTTGCACGCCACTGTGTTCTGTCGCTGGCGGCGTCCTCAAGGTCCCTAGGTTTGATACTGCTGTAGTGCAGATTGGCTTTGATGGTGTCCTTGTAACGTTTCCGTGGACGACCTATATGCCGGATGCCCTGGGAGAGCTCACCATACAGAAGCTGGCAGGGGATTCTGTTGGCATCCATGCGGCTGACATGACCGGTCCAACGTAGCTGTGACTTCATGATCATCATTTAGATGTTTGTCATCTGGGCTCTCTCGAGGACCTCGAGATTGGGCACTTTGTCTTGCCAGCGGATCTTCATGATGTTGCGGAGGCAGCGCATGTGAAATGCTTCGAGCTGCTTGATGTGACGCCTATATAGTGTCCATGTTTCGCACCCGTACAAAAGAGATGAAAGAACAACAGCTCTGTACACAAGCAGTTTTGTTGACATCCGGATGTTGTGGTGATTTAAAACTTTGACACGCAGACAGCCAAGTGCCTGGCTTGCTTTGGATATTCGTGCATTGATCTCATTATCCAGTGATCCATCACTGGATATGACACTACCCAGATATTTAAAGTTCTCCACTACTTTCAGCTGAGTGCCGTCGATGGAGATACTCGGGACAGAAGCATTTGATCCAGGTGCAGGTTGATGGAGAACTTCTGTCTCCGAGGCTGATAGTTAGTCCGAAAAGTTGCGAGGCCTCAGCAAACTTGTTGACAATGTGCTGAAGATCATTTTCAGTGTGAGCCATGAGGGCACAGTCGTCAGCAAAGAGTGCCTCAAGAAGGAGTTTCTGCACTGTCTTAGTCTTTGCATTCAGGCAACGGAGGTCAAAAAGTGAACCATCGTGCCGGTATTTCAAGTATATACCTCGGTCCAGATCTTTCAGTGCATGGTTAAGGACACATGCAAAGAACAGGTTAAATAGGACAGGAGCGAGAACACATCCTTGTTTCACGCCATTGGTGATGTTAAAGGGGGCTGATGTGGCTCCATCAGACAATACTTCGCCTGTCATGCTGTCATGAAAAAGGCGTATAATCTGGACAAATTTTCTTGGGCAGCCAAGTCGTGTTAGAATGGTCCAAAGGGCTTCCCTGTTGATGGTATCAAACGCCTTTGTCAGATCTATGAAGACAGCATATAGGTGCATGTTCTGTTCAATACACTTCTCTTGTATTTGTCTGACAGCAAACACCATGTTGACTGTGCTCCGGCCAGGTCAGAAATACTGGCTATTAGGCGGTTCAAGATGACGCGGGCGATGATCTTCCCTCCAACAGAGAGGAGGGATATGCCTCTATAGTTTCCACATTCTGCTTTGCTGCCTTTGTTCTTGAAAAGAGAGACAATAGTAGCATCGCGAAGGTCCTGTGGTATGTTTTCATCCTCCCAGATGTTGATGATCACGCTGTGGGATGTATGGGGTGGCCAGGGAGGAGTAGTACCGATGATGGGGGGACTTGTCGTACCCTTTGGGGGTAGTCCATCCACTTTGGTCCCCACCTGTCACTCAGCTCTCACCTGTGGCTCCAAGTAGCTGCAGCATGCGCAGCGGCCACACCCCGGGCAACGGCTTCAACAGGCCGGCCAAACCAGGTGAGTGTAACTGATGGGACTCAAACCCTCAGTGAATTAGGGATATGCCTACCCCGCATGCGACGTCAGCTCCGGCGGAGTGGGCGAAAGAGATCACTAAGATCCAACGGCCAAGAAGGCGGTTCTGCAATGCTTTGTGGAAAGCGAAGGACTTGACGAGGCACGAAAGACGTCAAGGCCATCCACTGCAACCAAAGAAGTTACCAGTCATGACGATTTTTCGTACCATTGGTGTCTGGCTTCTAAGGTCGAGAGAGTGGGATTGCTCCCGTGCAACGGCTCTACCACTCAAAAGCTTTCACGCACAGGTCCTGTGCAAATCATCAAACACTCCTCCTCATAATACAAAAGAACAAGGGGCCACCAAATGAAATTAATAGGTAGCAAGTTTAAAACAAACACAAGAAAGTATTTTTTCACGGCAACACACTGTCAACCTCTGGAACTCCTTGCCAGAGGATGTTGTGAAGGCCAATACGATAACGGGGTTCAAAAAGGAGCTAGACAGATTAATGGAAGATAGGTCCATCAGTGGCTATTAGCCAGGATGGGCAGAAATGGTGTCCCTAGCCTCTGTTTGCCAGAAGCTGGGATTGGGTGACAGGGCATGGATCACTTGATGATAACCTGTCTATTCATTCCCTTTGGGGCACCTGCCATTGGCCACTGTCAGAGGACAGGATACTGGGCTAGATGGACCTTTGGTCTGACCCAGTATGGCCGTTCTTAGGTTCTTATGAGAGAAAAGAGAGAAAAGCAGGATAAAACAAAAACAAGTCTGCAGGATGGTAACTTTGTAATACAGCCCTAATGCAGGCTCAGCACCACTGGGAGACACTGGATAACCCGGTGTTCAGAAGGAGTGCTGAATTCCTGGGCCTACAGCCTCTGTGCATCTCAGAAAATTCAATGCACCCCAAGAAAATAGAGCTGGTCAAAATGTTTAGTTTGAAATGGCTTTTTTTAAAAAACAAAAATGGCTTTTTAATCAAACTGGACATTTCTGGGAGAAATATGTTTTCAACAAAAAAATTCAGGTTTTTTGTTGAAAAACCAAACCCCATCATTTTCTGAACTTTTTTTTTTTGTAAATGTTTTGGCAACAGAAAACTGAAAAACTTGACCAGTTGGGTCAAATTTTTTAGTAAATTCCAATTTTTTTTAAATGCTGATTTTTAGTTGCCAGCTATTTTTTTTCTTTCAGGTTTTTGGTTTTCAATGAAAATCCAAAAAAAATTTGTAGAAAATGTTGACCTTGTGGGGGGAACAACATTTCCCAACCAGTGTTAATCCCACTTAAAATCCTCATTAAGTGGTGACTCTCGCTATTTTTGCTTGTATTAATTACATCTGTAAAAAATGTTCTAAAGACAGTCTAACAGCAAACAGAATTTTAAAAAAATATGGACCTAAAGGAAAAAAGAAGAGAATATGACCAAAAAAAAATCCATTACTCATATATAGGCAGGTTTCAGAGAAGCAGCCGTGTTAGTCTGTATCCGCAAAAAGAACAGGAGTACTTGTGGCACCTTAGAGACTAACAAATTTATTAGAGCATAAGCTTTCGTGGGCTACAACCCACTTCTTAGGCAGTGACAGAAGAAGCTGCAGTCCCTCATTCAGTATTAAACAGGCAGTTGTGTTGTGTTGGGCCTTTCGTCTCTCTCCACTCAGGATCAAAGAAATGGGCAGAGGGATCTGTAGTACAAGTTTAAGATTAAAGGTTTATCATTCATTAAAGCTCTAGCTCTGGGAGGGCCCTGCCTGACCTGCCAGTGATATACTATCTTTTCATCTACAGTAAGGACAAGAGAGATTTGACTTTCCAAAATTTCTGACCCGAGAAAGAGAGAGCAGGGTAGAAGATGGAATTTGAAATAGATGGGAAAGTGAGAAACAGAGAAGAGAGAAAAAAAGAGATGGGAATGGGTAGCAAGAAAGAGAGAAACAAACTAAAATATCCTCTGCCTTTAATTACAGCCCCTGTTAAAAAAGAAAAATGAAGGACATTGAGCACAAATACACACTGCTGGGTGTCCCAGCAGAACCAAAGAGAGCACTGAGAAAACCAAGACTGCCACAGTGAAAAGAAAGTTATAATTGCATGTAACAGTGTCAAGGCCCCAGGAAATGCCTTCAAGGAAGCAGTTTGTGTGGGGAACTGTACCTTTAAAAGGCTCCGGCAAGAGCTAGTGGAACTGATTGGTATATGTCAATTGGTTAGAGCTTAGACACTGAATGAAGCAATCATGTGGCAGGTTCTCATGCTCAGCGTGATCATTGAACACCCTAGTTTGATTAAGATAATTTTATTATTGAAAGGTGAAATGAGTTAGCTGCTCTGTTTGTAGCACATGGGAGGTGATTGTTTGCTTCATTTAGTGTTTTTTATGTTGTGTTTGCCTCCATGTATTATAAATGCTAAACATAGGGGCTCTGTTATCTAATCAATATATGTTTAATATATTTAGTCAGTTATGTTATGTGCCTGTTATCATATTTGTGTACTCATGCATAGATGCTATATTTCTCATTTGTACAGCAGCTAACTGCTAGAGATTGTACAATGTATACTTATTCTACATGTCTCTTCAGTCCTACAGTATTGCTGACTTCAGATAATGAAAAATTATGAGTTGGGCCACAAAAATAATAAAATATCAGGGTTGGAAGGGACATCAGGAGATCATCTAGTCCGACCTGCTGCTCAAGCAGGGCCAATCTCCAGACAGATTTTTACCCCAGATCCCTAAATGGCCCCCTCAAGGACTGAACTCACAACCCTAGCTTTAGCAGGCCAACGCTCAAACCACTGAGCTATTCCTCCCCCTAGTCATAGTATTTGCTTAAAATCAAGACAAAAATAATATAATATGGGTTCTTTTTATTTGTCTTTTGATTTCTGAGCTTTGGTAGGTACATTTGATTCACATTTTCAAATTTTTCTCCACAAGCATAAGAGCTAAAAAACTTATTGTTGTTTTTAAATGAAAGCAAGAGTCTCACATAACTCCATAAATTTGGGTTTATGAAAACATCAAATATCATGAGACTTGCAATAAAATCGTGAGAGTTGTCAACACTGGCTGTAGGTATCAAAACAGCCAGCAAAAGCCTTGGCTAGCAGCAAGCGGTCTATCCTGTAAGATAACTACTTGAAGTGGATAGTTACTGGTAGTTTGTTTTGTGTTTGCCATTTTTGCAATTGAGAACATTTAAATATATACCTCACTGAAGAAGCACACTCATAATCACTAGCCTACTTTGAACATGCTGGCCTAGAAAGTTACGCTGAACGTTGTTTCACCAAAGGAAACAAACTACTTATCTTAAGATGAGATTTATTTAGTGACAATAAATCTATTCTTGAACAATTACTATTATCCTTTAGGCTACAAAATGACATGCTGCAACAGGTGCCCCTCTCCACCCTATCCTCTTCCCTGCAGAAACTGCACAAACTCCCCTGGATGTGCTCTCAGTAAAACTTTATTTCAACTCCTTTTCACCACTATCACCACAGTCCCCCGTGCTCCGACCTATTTACAATGTTTGCTAAGCTTTATGCCCCCCTCAGCAGGACCTGAGAGGAACAGAGATCTCCCCACTTTGAGGCTTTTGTATAACAAGACTAGCTTAGCCCTAGCTGATGATGGTGTTTTGTGATTCCCCTACAGAGCCTTCCTGTGCCTCTTTTATCAGCCCTGGGCTGATGGGGTCAATTGAATGTTTACCCCCCCCCCCAGCCCACTAGCCTGATTAGATAATTACCCCAATCAACTTCTCCTGGGGCACTAATCAATGTGATCAGAGTGCTGGCTCACCTATTCATTCCCTGCACACTGTCACACCTGCCCAGCTGAGAACAGAACAACATTCCAGTCTTGGAATAGCTCTCAATATATGGTATCAATCTTTCACTTAGAACTGATATCATATTAATTATCCTATCACATTTATAGAATAAAAAATACACTTGCTAGGCAGACTGGCTGACCACGATCAGAATGGCAATATATACATGTCAAACTTAACAAAATGTTACACTTTGGTGTTTCAAACAGAACTTATATTACACCAAGCAAATTAGCTAGTATAACCCTAACTTGTCACCATATTGTCAGCACTGTAAAATTAATATGGGCACCTCTCAGTATTTAATAGTTGTGTCCAGATCTGAGTAACTATTGTACATTGTATCAAAGGCTTGTCTACTAATTTTTCATTTGGTCCAAGCTTTTGTATGTTATGACAGTTCTTACCAAGTAACAATAAAGAGAAAAAAGAGATGAAGGACCAGATCCTCAGCTGGTGTAAATCAGAGTATCTCTGCTTAAGCTACATTGATTTATACCAGTTGAGGATCCAGTCCTGAACTCTCTATATACAAGGTTGTGGATTGCTAAACAGTAGATGACAATATTATGGTAATATAACACAGCACCTATAAAAGTATAGTTACATAATTTATCTAATATTACCATTCTATAAAGGGCAAAGTACAGAGCAAACAATCAGATAAAGATAATGGGGGTATTTAGCATCTAATCATAGAATATATAAAATCTTTGTCTTCTGCTGAACATAATTCTTTGGATCTTGAATTGGTGATGTATATACTATAATAACAACAGTGTATCCTTTCTCCCACCTCCATCTGTCTTACCTATGGGCAGGGACCACTTGTTAACTAGCACAGTGGAGCACTAATCTCAGTTGAGTCCCCTAGGCACTAATACAATACAAATAGTAAATAAAAATAATAAACATATATTTTTATGTACATTCTCTAACCTGGGTGAACTCTGCAGCCTTACCTTTGCCCATAAGCAGAGCTCCCACTTTTAAAGCTGTTCATACCTTGTGGAATGGCACAGCAATAGGGCCTGGAGTTTTACAGATAATTTCTTTATATTTATTTTAAAAGATGACAATCAGAGAGCCCTGGGTACACAAACGCAGCCAGCTCCTCGGTAGGTGTAAGTTGGTCTGGAGCTATGTAGATTGACACAAGCTGAGGCGTTGGCCTACAAAACTCAGATACAAAATGGAACCAGTGTGCAAACTATGAACTTCCCTGAAGCCACCCAACCGGGACACTCACCTACCACTGAGTGGTGCCCACTCAGCTCCCCTCTCCTCACAGAAAGGGGGGGGGAGCGAGAGAGACAAGATGAGTGTTCTGTATGATCTGAAGGTTAACAAAGTTTGGCACTGAGGGCCAATGGGCAATGCCAGTTCCACAGTGGATGGTCCATTATGAAAATGCCCTGCCCTCCAGCCACCGTGCCCTGATTAAACCAGGGGATGGGTAGCTTGAGTGTTTTAGTTTCCATAGGTTTCAGCGTGGTAGTCGTGGTAGTCTGTATCAGCAAAAACAATGAGGAGTCCTTGTGGCACCTTAGAGATTAACAAATTTATTTGGGCATAAGCTTTCGTGGGCTAAAACCCACTTCATCAGATGCACTGTGTGGAAAAAAACAGTAGGCAGGTATATGTACACAGTACATGAAAAGATGGGAGTCGTCTTACCAAGTGGGGGGGTCAGCGCTAACGAGACAAGTGGCAATTCTTCAACAAAAAAACTTCAAAAACAGACTCCAACGAGAAACTGCATAACTGGAATTAATTTGCAAACTGGACACCATCAAATTAAGCCTGAATAAAGACGGGGAGTGGATGGGTCACTACAAAACTAATTTCCCCATACTAATTTCCCCCTACTGTTACTCACACCTTGTCAATTGTTTGAAATGGATCACCCTGTTTACATTGGCCTCATTACCACTACAAAAGT
Organism: Emys orbicularis; assembly: GCF_028017835.1. Taxonomy (NCBI): domain Eukaryota; kingdom Metazoa; phylum Chordata; order Testudines; family Emydidae; genus Emys; species Emys orbicularis. The sequence goes on along the minus strand of NC_088689.1, from coordinate 43,007,649 downwards.
GATTTTTCCTCCCTTGGTATTCTACTGTTGAGAATAGCCCACTTCCACTTTAATTGAATTGTCTCATTAGCACTTTCCCCCTCCCACTTGGGAGTATGGCAACTCCCATCTTTTCATGTTCTGTGTACATATACCTGCCTACTATTTTTTTCCACTCCATGCATCTGATGAAGTGGGTTTTAGCCCACGGAAGCTTATGGCCAAATAAATGTGTTAGTCTCTAAGGTGCCACAAGGACTCCTCGTTGTTTTAATTTCCATAGTATTATGCAGGGACAGAGGAGGTCAGTGAGGCACTCATGGCCTAAACCATTTAGGGCTTTATAAGGTAGAACCAATAACTTAAATTGCACCCCCAAATGAACTGGAAGTCAATGCAGAGCAGGGAGCACTGCACGAATCACCACTAAACCAGTGAGCAAACAGAGTCTGCACTAGTCACAGTCTCTGGATAATCTTAAAGTACAGCACAATGTAGAACGTGTGGAGGTGACAAAGTCATGGATTACTGTAGTGAGCTGTAACGATTTGCAACTTCCTAGCCAGATGTAGCTAATAAAAAGCATTCCTGCCTGCTGCTGCTGCTGTCTAGCTCTCCAAAAGCAGCAAAAGATGAATAAAATGCTTAGGCTGCAAACAAAAGGTGGGCACGCCCCCTCAGTTGCAGTAGCTAACCTGACCTCTACCAATTCTCCTGCTTATCCAGGTTGAGTCTCAGCCTGTTTGCCCTCATCTCAGCCCTGATCCCAGCCAGACCCTGGGTAAGTTGGTCAGCTATAGGTCTGATGTAACACAGACGTAGAGCAGGGTCCCCTTTACATATTGAAAACAATGCAGCTCAGATTGCATCAGCCTTTCCCCTAAGAACCTCACATTCGTATTGAAAAGGGGGGGGGGCGCGACAGAATAGAGCATGACTCATGTGCAGTCACCCAAACTGCTCTGCTTCCTCAGCCAGGCATTGGTTCCTTATAACACAACTCAATCCCTGTCAATCCCTGCCAGGGTCCACCACTGGGTCAATGCTGCAGCAGTATTAAAGACCATAGGCCGATCTAACGGAATCTTAAAAGATGCTTGATTTTCTTCCACAATAAGCTGATCATCATTAAATAATGAGAGTGGTGCCATCACCATGCTGTCCATACCCAAGTCCAGCCATGAGCCAGCTCCCACACAACTCAAAGTAATGACTTCAGGAATGAAAGGTGATAAAAATGTTTGTTCATTCAGCGGGAAAAGGAAAGACAAAACCAGACAAAATGAAAAAACAGAGGAAGCTAGACAACCCCCCGCCCCCACAGATAAACAGTGGCAGTATCACAAGGGCACAGTAATTATGCAATTGATGTAGGGTGACCAGACAGCAAGTGTGAAAAATCGGGATGGGGGTGGGGGGTAATAGGAGCCTATATAAGAAAAAGACCCAAAAATCAGGACATCTGGTCACCCTAAATTGATGTGGAGGAAAATTTACAGTGCTGGAACTTTCCCTGAAAAAGGCCATCACTGTCATCACTATGCAAAATGTAGAAAATGTAGTCACTTTGCAAAGGCAGTTCATATTAATGTAGGAGGCAATGTTTCTGACCACTACGAGTTTTCATTGATACAGTCAGTGGTAACCATGCCAAAGAAACCAAGAGATCATTCCCAAGCCAAGTATTTCATAGATTCATTTTTACAGATGTCCTCTCGGGCCCAGATTCTCATCTTGTTAGATTAAAATTTGACACTGGTGCCCAGGTAGGCATTGTCCAGAGAAAAATACACCAAAAATTTTAACCTCAAGTGCCTTGTAACACACTAACAACTAAAGTAACTATTTGGCTATGAAGGTGAGTTTAAATTATTATGGTGCATACAAGCTAGAAGCAGATACAAAAATGCAACACTTAAGTGTGAATTTTATGTTGCAGACATGCAGAATTGGCCCTGAAAGCATGTTTAAATCTTGAATTCATTGAGATTATAAAACTTGATATTTTTGCAGAATATGTAGACATTTTCAAGTCCCAGGAGAATGTTCCTATTATCTTGACCTAACAGTAATCTGTTTTGTAAATACACTGAGAAAAAGTACCTTTTGCACTCCATGTCTGACTCAGGAAGCAAATGGATTGCATTAAAAAGCAGTGATCTTCATTAGCTACAGAACTGCTTATTTCTATACTTCTTTTAGACAAGCCCCCACAAACATAATTTTAGAGGATCTGATTCTTCACTTCTTTGCACCTGTATAATCATTTATACTTGTGCAAGGTAAATGCAAAGTAGTTTTAAAACATTACCACTGATGTAAATAAGTGGATAATTCTGCTTTGGTAGCATTTGTCACCCACTTTTCATAGGTTAAATTGCTACACAAGGTGCAAGGCAGTGGAGAATCAGGCCCAATGTCTTTCAGGACCTTTGAAACCTTAAACAAGTGATAAAACATTCACATTTCCCTTGGAAGGCTCTATAATGAAAATCAGTCATGCTCAGTTTGCTAGGCACAAAATAAGAGTACTGGACAGGTACATTGAACCATTCCTTCCATTAAACACATTCCTGTGTCTGCCGATTGTTGGAAGGGCAGTAACCTTCCTTATATTTCCTGCCTAAAAATATTTGGGGGCTTGGTAATGTGTTCTATAGGCAGGCCGTAGATGCTAACTCAAAACCAGGTGAAATTTTGCTTGTACTACAAAAACATGACTGACGTTATGAGAATCGAAAACAACCAGATTTGTCCCAACTCTCATTTTAACTTCTTTACAAGAAACAGTTTTCAAAGGGGCTTGTAATGACAGGGAATGCTTACCAGGCCTCCAGACTGCACTGCAGCCTTTCTTGAGTATTGGCTCATGGTAAGGCTTGTTCACTGGACTTTCTGCATTTCTGCTCTCCCATCTAAAGAGTTCTAAAGAAGCACTCAAGGAAGACAAGGCCATTGTGGAGAAGCTAAATGAATTCTTTGCCTCAGTCTTCATGGCCAAGGATGGGAGGGAGATTCCCACACCTAAGCCATTCTTTTTAGGTGACAAATCTGAGGAACTGTCCCAGGCTGAGATGTCAGTAGAGGAGGTTTTGAAACAAATTGATAAATTAAATAGTAATAAGTCACCAGGACCACATGGCATTCACCCAAGAGTTCTGGAGGTACTCAAATATGAAATTGCAGAACTACTAACTGTGGTAGGTAGAATCAGTGTCTGTACCACATGACTGGATGATAGTTAATGTAACACCAATATTTAAAAAGACTCCAGAAGTAATCCTGGCAATTACAGACCTAAAAGCCTAACTTCATTTCCAGGCAAATTGGTTGAAACTATAGATAAGAACAGAATTATCAGACACATAGATGGACACAATATGTCGAGAAAGCATCAACATGGCTTTTGTAAAGGGAAATCATGCCTCATCAATCTATTAGAATGCTTTGAGGGGGCCAAGAGTGATCCCAGGGACATAATGTACTTGGATTTTCAGAAAGCCTTTGACAAGGTCCCTCACCAAAGGCTCTTAAGCAAAGTAAGCACTATGAGATGAGAGGGAAGGTCCTCTCATGGATCAGTAACTGGTTTAAAGACAGGAAACAAAAGGTAAAAACAAATGGTCAGTTTTTACAGTGAAGAGAGAGATGAATAGTGGTGTCCCTCAAGGATCTGCACTAAGATCAGTGCTGATCAACATATTCATAAATGATCAAGAAAAAGGGGTAAACAATGAGGTAGCAAAGTTTGCAGATGATACAAAATTACTCAAGATAGTTAAGTCCAAAGCTGACTGTGAAGAGTTACAAAGGGATCTCACAAAACTGGGTGATTGGGCAAGAAAATGGCGGATGAAATTCAATGTTGCTAAGTGCAAAGTAATGCACATTGGAAACATAATCCTAACTGTGCATACAAAATGATGGGGTCTAAATTAGCTGTTACCACTCAGGAAAGAGATCTTGGAGTCATTGTGGTTAGTTCGCTGAAAACAGCTGCTCAATGTGAAGCAACAGTCAAAAAAGCTAATAGAATGCTAGGAACCATTAGGAAATGGATAGATAATAAACCATAAAATATCATAATGCCACTATATGCATTCATGGTATACTCACACCGTGAATACTGTGTGCAGTTTTGGTCACTCCATCTCAAAAAAGAGATATTAGAATTAGAAAAACTACAGAGGAAGGCAAAAATGTTTAGGGCTATGGAACACCTTCCATATAAGGAGAGATTAAAAAGACTGGGACTGTTCATCTTAGAAAAGAGATGGCTAAGAAAGCATATGATAGAGATCTATAAAATCATGAATGGTGTGGAGCAAGTGAATAGGGAAGTAGTATTTACCCCTATTCATAACATACGAACTAGGAATCACTCAAATAAATTAATATGCAGCAGGTTTAAAAAAAAAACAAAAGGAAGTACTTCTTCACATAATGCACCATCAACCTGTGGAACTCATTGCCAGGGGATGTTTTGTAGTCCAAAAGTATAACTGGGTTCAAAAAATAATTAGATAAGTTCATGGAGGATAGGTCCATTAATGGCAATTAGCAAAGATGGTCAGGGATGCAACCCCATGTTCTGGGTGTCCCTAAACTTCCAACTACCAGAAGCTGGGACTGGAAAACAGGGAATGAATCATATTACAATTGTCCTTTTCTGTTCATTCCCTCTGAAGTATCTGGCTGTGGCCACTGTCAGAAGACAGGATACTGAGCTAGCTGGATCATTGTTTTGACCCAGAATGGCCATTCTTGTGTTCTTATTTCCATAGTCCACACAATCACATTTGGGAAAATTTCCAGAATTGTGCCTTTCCTGCAGTTTGGCCATCCTGTCCTCACTGGCAGAGGTTTTGTAGCCCTGACATCCTGTGTCAGAGCGGATACCTTAGTGTAGTGGATCTCAACCTGTGGCCCGTGGGCCACTTGCGGCCCAATCAGCACACAGCTGCATCTCATGTGACATCCTCATGGCCATACAGATAGTATATATATTGTGTGCATAGGCGCTGACTCCGTGGATGCTCCGTAGGTGCTGAGCACCCACTGACAGCCGTCTCCTCCCTTCCCCCGCAGCACCTCCTGCCTTCCGGTGGCGCTGCCAATCAGTGCCTCCCTCTCATCACGGCGCCTCCCATCCACCGTGGAACAGCTGATCTGTGGCATGCAGGAGGCGCTGAGGGGGAGGGAGGAGGAGTGAGGGCCAGATGTGCTCGGGGGAGGGGGTGGAAAGAGGCAGGGCAGGGGTGGGGACTTGGGGGAAGAGGTGGAGTGTGGGGCGAGGCCTGGGGCAGAGCCGGGGGGTCAAGCACCCTGGGCACATTAGAAAGTTGGCACCTTTGATTGTGTGGATGTGGCCCACATAACACATAGAGAGCTGCACATGAGGCCCACAATGGAATATAGGTTGAGAACCACTGCCTTAAACTCAGCTCTCCTCCTTGCTACTTTGTTTCCTAAAAGTAAGTTGGACTAGTGTCTCCTGTTTAACAGCTAATTCTCTTTTTCTCTTAAATAGATAAGATAAAAACCTTTCTTCCTGATGGCTTCTTCATAACAGACCAACAGATTTTTATTCCTTTATTCTTTTAAAAGGAACTAATGATCTAATTTATACGATCTTTCAGAGTGAATTTTTCAATTTTGCCCAAACTCTGACTCTTCGTTCCATATTTTTTTACAAGAGATCCAGTGTTATGGAAAGATGCTTCAGCCAGAACAGTCGTGTATACAAAGCCCAGGCTTAGCCTTGTTGCCTATGAGAGCTATATTCATTCCCTTCCACTCACACTCTCTCGTCTTAAAAAGAGCTTCCACAACGCAGAACTAAAACGGCTTCTAACAGTTAAAAATTACCCAGTTAGCATTTGTGGGAAAGTCTAATCTCCTAATCAGGTTGTCCCTGTTTTCTGAACCTGGGTTATTACAGGTCAGAAAAACATAGTTGTAAAGTGATCATTGCATGTTTTTTACAAAAGTACCTTGTAAGGTGAACGGTTTATAACAAAGGAAATACAGAATGCATATTCCTTTAATACAGTTTGGCTGAATAAATGCTTCTATTTCAAGCCAGGTGAAGCAATAATAAATATTGGGTGAATTTGTATGCATAGTGTAGTCCATTAAATAAAAATTCACTCCCAAAAAGGTAATACAGAGCTGTTGCATCAGGCCAGCTCTTGTTAAAATGATTATTAATGGTAGTGTACTTCTTCATAATAGGAATGAATGACCCTCCCTCCTTTAAGTTACACACATATTACTGACTTATTCTTTCAACCTCATTTCAATTGCAATGTTCTGTGCCAGCCCTTTCTACACACCCTTGAGGATCTGCTTGCAGGTTATTCATCACGTAACTTTTAATGCTTATTTTTGTAAAGAAATAAAAAAAAAGCCCTTCAATTTGAATGAAAAATAAGGAATTTAATGCAAAATCCAATGGTGGATCTGAAAGAAAGAAGATTTTTTATGCATGTTGTATTTAAAGTAGACACCCACAATCCATCTACCTTAACAATCCCTCCCCTTCCAAATAAATAATATTCTCACCATGGCAGAGAAGCAAGATGACAAGGCAGAGGCAACTCATAACTCATGAGAAGGAGACAAACCCAAAAGAGGCAAAAAAAGGACATAATCTATTGAGCCAAGGAAGTTTTATTGCAGGTGAGGATGATGCAGAATATCTTTTGCTACTTTTTTTGTGCCTTTCCTAGATGTCACACTAGCTTTCTTTCCCCGTGGGAATCTTTACTGTGAAGTAGGGCACAGTCTATCGGTCTGAGAACACACAGAGCCAGGAACTCCTGTTTTCTAATCCTGACTCTCACACTCACTCCCCTCTTTGGCCTTTGGCAAGTCACTTCACCTTCTCTCTCTGCCTCAGCTTTCCTATGTGTGAATAAGGGATAATGTTACTTCACTGGGATGCTGTAAGGATTAGTTAATGTAAATAAAGTGTTACATAACAGCTAAGCTTGATTATTAATAAAACATGGCAGGACAGTCATTTCCCTCACAAATATACCATGTTAGACCAGCCTGACCAATCTGAGGTGTTTTCAAAGCACAGTACAAGCCACGTGAAGATAGCGTTTGTGGTACTGAAGTAGAGGATTTGACACCAATAGCTAAGTTGGCAGAGCTGATGCAGTTCCACTGCGTTCAAAGGACTGTGCCAATTTATGCCAGCAGACAATTTGGCCTCTTTTTTCTTCATGGAGACCAGGGAATAGAGGGGAGGGAGGAAGAAGTGTGTGAGCATGTGGTGCAAAGGGAGGGTAGTTCAGTCTTCCTGCCTGTCTCTCTACAGAGACTGCCAGAAAGCAACAAGGGGACCAACTGGTGCCATTGCTGATGGTGGATTTTGGGATGTGGACGTTATTAGAAAATCTACTTTCTAACCCTGTGCAAATAGGGCAGAAATCTTTAAAAGTTGAAGGGGGTTTGTGGGGACTCTGACCAAAATATAGGCTTTTCTGCAGCTCTTAGAGGCCATGTCCAGGCTAGGAAAATAGGTTGTGTTTTAAAACGTGTTGGCTAGCACAGTTTAACTGACACAATTTTAAGCAAGACTTCGCAATATATGTTTAGACAAGAGCAAATGGTGTTTCAAAACATGTTAGCTGGCTATGGTCAAGAACTAACAACCTGCTTAACGGTTTTAAATGTGGCCTATTTTTCCATGGTAGATGCGGCCAGAGTGATCACGGAAAGAACAAAAATAGGAAATAAAGGAGAGAGCGAGCAAAAAGAGGAAAAAGAGGAGAGGCAAAGAAACAATGATGAGGAATGGGAGAGGCAGACAGTGGAAGATGCTTTGGGCATCGACTGCAGCACTTTCTGTGAGTACCACTGCTGCCAGTGCAAAGGAGCCTGGTGTGCATTTCAGAGAACCAAAGAGGCAGGGAATCCCATCTCCACCTATTGTCAATATATCTAGAGCAAGCCTCTGGTAATTCCATCAAGAAGATTCTGGTGGCATCATAAATCACTGAGGAGAAGTTCAAGTCATCAGATGGAATTACAGCATCATAATTCAGTCACCTGTTTTTAAAATGGGTAGATATATTGCCATGAAACCTCCAAATAATGTGCCTATGTGCATTTTAGAGGTATATTATTTAGTATAAACCAGTTATAAAAAAATTGATGCCCCTAATTTCTGCTAATTGTCTTTGCTTCTTTCTTTTTCCCACACACCCTCCTGACCCCAGTCCATCTGATTCTAGTCCTTCCCCCCTCCCACCATCCCTTGAATGAGGCACTTGAAATGAAAAATGATTTACATCTCATAAGGCCCATACTTTTTTGAATGTGCACTGTTTTTATATCACTTTCTATTTGCTATATCAGGTACTGAACAATATTAAGGGTCTGGCCCCAAATCCACTGAAGTCCACGGGAGCCTTCTACTGACTTCCATGGGATACTGATCAGATCTTACGTGCTGCCCAACTGTGTCCCTTTGCCACACCCCTCCCAGTGGGAGAGCAAAATGGAGTGGAATGAGCATGTTTTCACTGTCTGACAGAGAGAGGACAGGCTGTAAAAGGGACCAGTTTAGGCAGTCTGGCCTAGCAGTCATAGCTGGGCTGGGGTCGACACATAAGGGATGGTAGTCAGTGAGCAGTGGTCAGAGCCCAGGTTCAACAAGCAAGAGTCAGAGTCAGGCTGGGGCTGGAGATCAGGGATGGTACCAGGCTGGAGTCAGGAGGCAAGAGTTAGGGTCAGTCAGACTGGGGTCAGAAGACGAGGTGATGTCTGGAGTTACAGCAGGCCAGAAGTACACTTCTGGCCCAGACAACATGCTCAGGCAACTTCTTGGGGCACCTGCCAGGGTTCAATAGTGCACTTGCCCAATCAGAGGGCTGCAGGGTACTGTCATTCTCGGTTCTTTGGGGAGTACTTCCTGCAGTGCCTACTCTTCCCAGTGTTCCCTGGAGGTGGCTCTGCATGCCCCTTGGTGGCACTCTGGGCATGTCAGCTGTGCAAGCTCTACAGACCTGGGTTCTAGTCCATGGGTCCTTACAGAGGCTGAGAAGAAGCCACATTGTGCAACCTTGCATGCTGCAGAACACCATCAGCTATGAGGCTGCAGTGACAGAACAGCATGTGCAGGGGCTCTGGCCACTGTGACAAACCCTGAGATACAGTAGTGGTAATGGTTATATGGGGGCTGAAATTAAAGGGGAGTTAAGGCTGCTCAACACTGTGCAGAATCAGGTCTGTGTGGCTGGGCAGTTGGAGAGGATTCCATCCCCACTATGTATTCCCTGCTCAAGACCCATTTACATGAGCTTTGCCTGGGGGATTGGTATTCAATACTAAGGGCATAAGCACCTTTTCCACAACCCTATGGGAAGTTTCACTGTTACAACAAAGAGCATAGCACAGCTTTCTGTGTATCCACGTATAATACACGTGTGTGTATCTAATAGGGGTGTGTGAGTATTTAGAGAGATATATGTATAATTTAAAGTATTATATAAATGATTGGGGGGTGTTTGTTATATATACATAAGCTTAAAAGGATTTGTTTTTGAACAATGTAGTAAAAGGCCTGAGGATAATCTGCTTCTCAGAGACACGTCTTTTTCCTGGAGGGGTCGCAGTCACAAATTAGATAGTCACAATGCATTACTTCCGCTGAGTTAACTCCCAACGCCTCACCTCTGTCCTCCAGAGGAAAGGGGACAGCAGACATGGTTACACATGGTGAAAATTGGAGTGTCCCCAGCAGATGTGTCTTCAATCTCCCAAATCAAAGCTGCTTGAGGGGAAGGGATGGGGGATACTGGGAAGGAGGAGAATTTTTAATGGCCCAAAGTGGTGGGAATTCATTACTCTGATAAGGCCCTGGAAGCTGTCGTATTGAGCTTCAGCCATGGAGGTTCCCTAGAGAAATTTCACCATGTTCAAGATAATCTTCTTATAAACATTGTTATTTATTTATTTTTTATTTTATCCGACATGTGTCAAGCAGGGCTGCTAAGCCTATTACATCTCCAGGGAGGCTGGGTTTTTTCTTTTAAGACTGCCTGTCTCCTTGTTGGCTGCTCTGGACGTTTCTCCATCACGGAGGACAGACCGATGCCCTTATAATTATAGCGATGGGCAAACCTCTGTGGATTTGGTGGCTCAGGTCAGATAAACACCCAAAATTCTAGATGCTCGTCCAAACTGTCTGGAGTTCTTGGGTCTCAGAAATGGGCTGTAAATCTGACCAGAGCACCTTTTCTTGTTTTCTTTTGTCACTTCTGTTTCTGGCCTCAGCCAGAACATAGAAACGCAGAAACTACAAAATACTGGAAAATAAAAAGATAATTAAACTTTTTGTGAATCTCAGCTGTGGAGTCAGTTTGAACTCTGGGTAAAGGGTCATCTTAGTTCTTATTATATCCATATTAGTTCATTCAGGGCTTTACTTATAACTAGAAATGGGCCAGTAGCAGAGTCTGGAACCTTTGAATCTGAGGAGTGGCCTTCAAGGTGTCAAAGCTGTGAATCTGAACCTGCCCCTAGTTTTGATTCTAGGTCACCTCCACAACTGGAGTGGGCTTATTTTGTGACTCTCCTTTATTTGTGTCAGGAAGCTAACACAAATAGCACCCTGGACAGAGCAGTACTGGGCCAGGTCAGGGGAGCGAGAGGGAGCTCCAGCCTGACTGGCTGAAAGACTGAAGCCCTGATACAGGGGCAGAGAAAGGGCTAGGGCTACGGGGAAGTGGCCCGGGGAAATGGACGGTGAGGGTTGAAGGAGACACAGTGCATGGCTGCTGCCTAGAAGGTCCCTAGGTCGGGACCTGGAGTAGTGGGTGGGCCTGGGTCTCCTCCCCTGCCCCTTTCCCCCACTTGCCACGGAGGGGAATGGGCAGTGAAGGGCTGCAGTTTGCCATTTAGGCAAGTGACTAGAACCATGGGGCTGCAGCTGGCCACAGAGGTGACTGGCTGCACAGAGGACTGCTGTTCCCCTGGAACAGGGGGAGAATGGAATGGGGCACGGTCGGAGGGCTGCGTCCTGAAGAGAACGCCGCGATCCTTGAGGCAATGCGGGTCCGGAGCAGAAGTGACGGTGGCGAGACACCACCGGAGGAGGGTGCCCTGTGAAAAGACTGAGCTAATTCCCAGAACGACCAGCAGGAGGCACCATGGTGGTGAGTCCCACCCTGTTACATGGGGCCTTCACTAAACTATGGAAATTCCTGTTGGCTGGGAACAGTTAATAAAGTGCTGTGCCTTGTCTCTCATATGAACCTCATTACTCAAGCCTGCAGCACAAATGTGTTAGGCCCATGCCACCCTGACATATTTAGTGTAATTTTTGTACCAGGTGCCTGTACTGGGCATTACCCGGGATTGTATTTTTGCAAATTTGGAAGCACTGAAAGATTTGAAGTTGCTACTGTGAGAGCCCAATATGCTTCTGTGCCTTATGATGGTGACAAAAGTTTGAATTCAGAGCTCAGCCACCCACTGACCCATACTTTTACAGATTGATCCTTTGTCAAGGCTGTCCTGATCAGATGTGGAAAGATGGATGGATAGATGTGTGAATGGCCAACACTATGATTCAGTGTCAAGGACCTTTGTTCCCTTATGGGAGTGAAAAGGGTGAGTGTAGGATGTGAGGAAAGAGTTTGGATTAAGAGATAAATTGCTCATTCTGAATGGAATCATTTTGGACAGGGTGAAATCTATCTCTGACCAGAGAAAGGGAAAAGAGGGAGAAAAAATTCCTCTTTAAGTGGCCATTTTGCAGAGGAAATGTCAGGCTCTCACAACTCAATGGGAGATTAGAAATGGAGTAAGTGTAAGACACGCACACATATACATGCTCGTACTCAGGAGACTTTCCTACAAAAAATCAATACGACCTTATCTGACTTCTGCAGTGTCAGGACAATTAAACATTTCCCTCACTACCTTTTTGGTATTGGATTTAATTTTTGAAGTTCTTCTCGTCAGTGGATGGACGGAGAGGAAAGGAATCTCAGCAAGCATCCTCTCAGAGAGGGAAGATAATGCGCTATAGCCATGGAAATAATGTTGGCTACTTGACCCCATTGACCACTGCACTTGCTACCCTCCAATTTTTTTTTTTACATTTCCTGGTTATAGATACAGAAGTGATGTCTGCAAAGGAACCAAATTTTCATCCCTTCCCATAGTGCAAAGTTTCACAGGCCGATGAGACCGCCTTCTCCAAATGTTGAGGTCACTTTTATTGGTTTCTCTTTAGCTTATAGCAAAACCTCACAGAACAGAACCAGCAAAAAATAGAGATGGGCCCAAGCTGCAAAGTCTGGATCTGGTTCTGAACATTTCCAATAGGTTGTGTTTGGATCGGGAGAAGTGGGGAGACTGGGTTTGGCTCATTAGAAAATTAAGGGCTAGTCATAAACTTTGCATCTTGGATCAGATCCAGATCCAAATTTTTCCAAAGTTCAGTGGTGTACAGAACCCAGGCTTTTATTCAAGCTTGTCTTAAAAAAAAAAGGGTTATTTGTTTTCTGAACTTTGCACTGCAAATCAGTGAAGCTGGCTCAGTGTTGGAGCTGGCTGAATCATAGAAAAACTTATTCAAGAATCATTATTCAACGATAACATTGTCAGAGTTTGTAGTGCCTTCATTCTCCAAGAATTATTCAACCAATTATATTCAAGGGCTGTGTGAGTCTTCCATGAGATCTGTCTGGAAGGCCGTCCACACAGCATGAGCCCAACAACTTTATTGTTAACTTTACATTGTCCTAATATCCTGCAGGATCTCAAAATCCTCTACAGACTGTTGGCCAGATTTTTGAAAATTAGCCTCTTTTTATACCTATAAACCAAGTGCACAGTTTTACTACTACCGAGGCCAATCCAAAGTCCTCTGAAGGTCAACAAAAAGACTCCTATTGACTTCAGTGGGCATCACAGTGGACCCGTAGGCCTCCTAGTACTTGATTTGCTGGTGCAGTGAGGGAATTATGCATCTAAATCTCGTAATTTCCATTGTCAAATAATTGTGCACCCAATATTGAGTTGTTTGTGCTTGTAAAATTGTAGGTTTTGAAAAGGAGGCGCAATTAAGACCATGTCAAAATCCCAGTGTGAAATCCTGGCCCCATTAAAGTCCATATCAAAACTTCCATTGATTTCAATAGGGCTAGGATTTGCATTCCAGGTAAAATATGTTAAAGGATCTCTCTTCCATCACTGAGTACAGCTATCCGTGGGGCTGAATATAACAGCCAACACTGAAAAGGAGAAGTAAGGTTAAAAACGTCTCCAATACAGACTACCAGGAAATTTTGGACAGGCAAGAATGGGCAGTAAGTTATCTACCTAATCTACTTTACCATTGCTGCTGGACTTCTGTGGGTTTAATCGCTATCGCTGGATGTTTGATGTGCTTTCAAAATGGTGTTGATGTCGGATTTTTGCTGTTACATAGTAGAATGAGATTGTTTCATTCAAGGCAGAAAATGGTTTTATCAACAAGAAGTACTGGGTTTTGCCTTTCTGATGTTTTAAAAGGAATTGCAAACAAACTTCTATTTAGAGTTGGGCAAATACTGCAAACCCTGTTTACTAACATTCACTCATAGTGCAAACTGCTGTTTGTGCCAACCATGTTTGTGCTCCTTTTTATTCACTAGTAGAAAATATACAAATATTTTTATTAGTATAAACATTTGTGGAAAGGTGACTTCATACAAATACCCATTTTCATATACAAACAAAGGGCTTTTATCCACAAACTTTTATTCTCTGCTTATGTGTCATCATTTATTATTTCCCTGCTTCAAAAGTTTGAGAAATCTAATCAGGGAGCAGAAACAGCACACTGTAATTTAGGTGATCAGTCAACCGCCATGAATAATGAATAACAAATAGTTAGAGTGATCAGTTCACAAACAATCCATAGGCTCAAATTTGTGTGTATGAGCTGTTCATTTGATAATTTTGAATAATGAATATGGCTCCTATTCAGCAAGGCACTTATGGACTTGCTTAACTTTAAGCACATGGGTAATCCCATTGATTTAACTGGGACTGCTCATGAGCTAAATGTTAAGCACATGCTTCTGGATCAGAGCCTAAATTCATATCTACCAGTCTGTTTGCAGATAATTTTTGAACAGAAAAAAGGGCTGGGTTCACTGGATAAATTATTTACCATGAATCAGGCAGGCAGCTTTATTTTGAATTAGCACTTACTACATTCCAAAGATGAATTTGAAAATGATTTGAAAAGAGTTTCTTTGTGTAAATAAGAAACAATACACTCAGTTATGAGAGGAAGATATTTAATTTCTTTTATTTCATTGCCTTTGTCCACTGTATAAAACAACTTCAGCTCAGCTCAGTTTATGACTCAGTGAGCTAAGTGAAAAGTGTAAAGTGGGGAAAAACCCTCCACAAATGCTAAACCCCACTCACACTTCTGTTTAGCTGCCCTAACTGGAACAGCTAGAGGAAATCTGATCAATGCTGTTCAAAAATGTGTTTAAAATTAGAAAAGCTACTTTTCCCCATGGAGAACAGATACTGTCAGCCCATCATCCTCCAGTAATAATATATACAGCTATAAATAAGTGGCACTTAGTTGCACAGTAACAGAAGGGCAAATGGGCCATCTAGGTCTATCCACTTACTTTGCTAAGGTTTGTATCTTCTGTAACGTCTCTTTTCTGTAAGTGCTGGTCTGACTCTGTTCTTTCGTGAATATATTCATGGCTGCAGCTTGTGTTGCCACCTTTGGTAGAATTCATGAAACCAGTGATGCTTAGTTCTGACAGAGTACGTTGGTTTACATGTCAAAACACTGCATAGACATTCAATCCTCACAACAGTCTTGTGAGTCATGTGGGTAGGTAGTAGTAGCCCCACCTACAATGGGAAAACTGAAACAGTGAGATGAATGACTAGCCCAAAGCCACACAATGGGGCAGTGGCTGTCAGGAGTAGAGTTAAGGATCTCTAGTCCCCAGTGCTGTGGATGTTCCATACCAGCCATCTCGGTCCCACTGTCTTGTTCTGGGGTGTAATCCAGACCAATGATGGCTGGTGTCACTGACTGCCCTGTAACACTGGGTGGTGTAAAATGCTCTGCTGCGGTAGTTTTCTTGTCCAGGTGCTCCCAGCCAGCATACACGCATGCACTGAGTGTCTGTGTGATAAGCCACCCTGGACCAGCCACTCTGATGTCAGCAGCCTGCTTGTTACACTCTGGTATCAACCATCTTTTTGGTTACATCTGGCAAGATGACCCCAACACCCTCAAGTCCTGCATTTTCCCAAAACTCTGTGCCCAGCAATGTCCAGCTCTTGCCTGGCTCATTCAGAGGAATAATAAGATGTATCTGCCCCTCTAAAGATACAAAATGCAACAGTTTATCACACTAACTGCAGTTAACAATGCAGTTAACAGCATTGGGTTGGTTTAGATTAAAAGTAAAACAAGATTATTAACAAAAGGAGATAAGATTTTAAGTGAGCTCAAATACAAAGGATATTGATAGAATTGGTTACAAGCAAATAAAAGAGAAAATTGCTTTCTAGAGACTAAGACTTAATAAAACTACAAGTCTTAGTTCAAATTAATGTGGTAAGAATCCTACCTTCCAGCAAGATGGCTATAGGTCAGGATCTCCCACAAAGACCAGAATGCTCGGTTCCTTTGTCTTCTTAGGTAAAGATAACTTTGGGTTCTTTGACCCTCTCTTTGATAGTCTAGTGAACCTTTGAAATGGATTCTTTTGAAGGTTACCCCCCAAAGTAAAGTTCATTCAAGCTGTGAGGAAGCAGACATGGAATCTGGTGGTGAAGGAAGTTCCATGCTGGTCTTTTCCCCTGCTGGTGTATGTCAAAAAGCAAATCTATCTGCTCCTGCAATCTCCTCCCCTTGATGTGATGTTGAGTGGTTACCTCCTCCCCTTGTTGGTTTGGTGGTTTTGTTTACCTTTTATGTAAATGCATTCCCATTGTCTCTTAATGTACCTTGGAAATACCTTCAAGGTGGTGGAACCACATTCCTATGTCTAGGGTGGGGCAACTTCAGTCCTGCTTGGAAGACTCACTTTTGTAACATAATGCCCAATATGTTCATAATTTTGAACTTGTCCTCCATACATATACCATGCAATAATATTAATGATTGTTGTTATTAACTTTCTATTGGTATCTTACACGTTATGACATTAGTGAGCGGGGGTACAGTTAACTGGTCAGGCCAGCTGACCCTTACTACATCAGCGAGTCCCCTGCCCTCTTGCACTAGGATGCTTTAGGGTCATGCCCACACCTTAATTTCCTCCTGCATTATGACATTTCTCCTCCTTTAATTTGGTGACAGAAGAGACAAACATGTTGGTAGAACTGGTTGAAAATTATTTTTCCATGAGAAATTTTCAGGGTTTTTTTGGCAGAAAGTTGAATACCAAAAAGTTTCATCTGAAAACTGAAACATTTTGACGGAAAACTGAAATATTTCAATTTGGAAATGCTGTCACAGTGCATCTTGGGAGTTGTATTCCTTATGTTCCCACTCTCTGGTCAGACTATATCTCCAGGTGCACTATGGTCTCCCCTGTTAGAGAGTGGAGATGGTTCATCATAGATGCCCTTCCCCATGGTGCTTCCTGGGAAATGTAGTTCAGCTGGGGAGCCCAGCCCACAGAGAAGAATAGGGACATTAAGCAAGCAACTGAACTACAACTCCCATGAGGCCTTACTGCAGTACTTCCAAATCAAAATAGTTTAGTGTTTAGTCAAAAATTCAGTTTTCCATTGAAACAGTTTTGTTTTTTTATGTAAAACTTTTGAACAGCCCTCTATGTTGACCCCGATGAACATCTGTAGCACTGTGTACATAATTGTGTGGCATTCAGCATTAATTACAATAAGAATAATGTATTACTGTTGAACTCCTTCTGTGACAAATTGTGAAACATCGATAGGAGCGGCAATACTTTAATATCATACCTTTATAGTCTAGGGTACCCTCCAGTAGCACCCCTGGGGCTATCTCAGGCATCTGCAGAGACCTCTCTGGCACAATTTTCAGGTGACCACAGTGACACTCCCAGAAGAGTCTTGGGTATCCCGGTGATGCCATCAGTCTGGTCTCAGGTACCACCAGTGCCATCTTGAGGCACCTGGCTGTGTTCTGGCACCTTCTGGTGAAGACCCTGTTGCTGTCTCTGGCACTTGCAGTGATGCCCCAGCACCAGCTTAGCACCCAACATGGTGCCCATTTTAGGTGTATGACATATGTAGGTGCTGGCTTATTGGCATACGGTGGCTTATTCTGCTCTCACTTACACCAGTGGAAAACACTGGCTTCGTGGAGTTACTCCTGATTAGCACCAGTGTAAGTGAGAGGCCTGGAATCAGACTCAGAGGCATTGTCCATAGGGCACAGTCTAGGGTTAGAATTCACAGTATAAGCCTTTTGTAGGCAAAAAAATATACACCACCATGACCTTTCCAAGGCTTTCTCCCAACCACTCACAGCCTGGAAGATGTTTCATGTCTGATACAGTCCTCCAGAAGAGTGGTTAGGTCAACTTGCGTCTGATAATGACATGAGTTCAGAGGTGGCATAGGAATTAATAGAACATATTACAATATTAATAACCCATGACTAAGGAATTTGCCAATTTGTACCTACTGATTTATGCATCCATCCCATCCCAGGCTGGGAACAAAGGGGAACACGTCAGTGCCTATCAGCTAATTCTGTGGCAGACCTACAGAAGCACTTGTGACATTCACACAAAGACCAAATGAGCTCTTAATGATTCCCTCTGCACTGTGCATGAAGGGGCCTCAGTGTTACAAATTCATTTAATAGTCATCCGCTGTATGTATGTATGCACGCAGCTCTGCTCTTTGGGAATCACACAGTGCCCAACAAAAGGGAGTCTGCGATTACTATTAAAAATGTGGTTACGTGAGTGAAATCAAACATTCCAAACAAACCAGCAACACTGTGCCTTGTGGCCTCTATTTCTTTTTGTGCTCAGGACACTGGATAAAGCTCCAGATAATACAATGCAGGGAATATTCAAGTGCAAGCGCATGATGGGAGTACTAGATGATTTAATAGGTCTTTTTTCCTCCAATTTATATGGGGTCTGGTAAAGAGATGGACTTTTAGGCCCTAACTGTCCAAAGCATGCCAGAAAGTAGTTTAATATAGCTGGAACTGTGCATTAGCTGAAATTAAATGTGATTTTGTACCTCAATTTAAGGCCTGTGTGGCAGGGGGCTTAAGTCTTTCCTATGGCCTGATTTGAATATCAATTTATAAGGGGAGCAGTCCAGGCATGGTACTGTGATCCAGGGAAAAGATGCATGATGAAATGTCTGGGCTTATAGGGAATCCCCTGGGATGGGCCCGCATAGTTATCTCTGTCACCTTGAAGATCCAAGCCAGCTAGTTCAGTCTGCCCTGTCTTCCCCCTTCATCCCTGGGTGTCTTTATCAGGAGGGGCAGGAATGCCAGCAGATAAAAGTGTGTGCTTAGAGGCCTGATTCCTTTAACTCATTAAAGCCTCAGGCCTCAGAGTACAGCTGGGGGAAGAGTGAAGATGGGAGGCCAACGGGGTGGAGGAAGAGATAACAGAATAGAGGCTTTTTGTTATATAAACAAAGCCCAGTTATCAAGGAGAGCGAGAGAAAGGGAGCTGGGAGATGTGCAGGCAGAGGTATTAAAGGAGGCAGATGTAGCATTATCATCAGGAAGCAGCGTAAAAGGAATTATTAGAAAATCATTGGCTGGGTTAACTACACTTTCTTTACGAGCAATCTCTCAGGATGTGCTATTGTTTGTTGAGGACTGACCTAAAACTGGCAAGATTCCCTGTCAGGATTTGATAACTGGGGTCTTTCTGGTCAACGAGAACACTTCAGTGCTCTTAAGCTTATTGCCTTTATGGAGAAGAGTGATGTCTTTCCTGAAATGAGGTGGGAGGTCACTGCAATTTAGCACTGATTCAGCTCAGGATGAAAGGACCTTGATTCAGGCATCGATACTGGCCAGGTCAAAGACAAAGTGACAGCTCCATGTGGCAGAAAACTTGATCAGAGTTGACAGCTCATGAGTTCTGGGCTCATGAGCCCTATGCGCCATCTCCCAGAAGAGACTCGGAGCTGACCACATAGAGGCTCTGCAGTGTGGTTCTGAGCAGAGATCCTAACAGGTGCAGGTTATGAGTCAGATGCTCAAACCTTGAGAGTTACAGGACTGGAGCCCTTTCATCATCAAACATTTAAAATAATGGGTCAGATCCTCAGCTGGTGTAAAACAACTTAGTTCCATCTACTTCAATAAAAATCTGCTGATTAACACTGGCTGAAGATCAAGTCTAATGTGTTTATTCAATTAGACAACAGAAAGATCCCATGCCAGTCACAAATACCATCCACTTCTTGGAGCTACAATTTTGCCATCAAGTATATGTTTAGTATAAACCCCTTTCTGCAATACTATCTGGACATCTTTTCTTCCTATCACTAACTCAACATTAGTGCAAGAGTGATCAGAGACAAAAACAGAGCTTTTTGCTCTTTTCTAACATAGCTATTTCATGCATGGAAGCTCAGGGTCGGAGGCAGTGGGCCCTGTGCAGTGAGGTTCCTATTGCTTTTTACCCAGTTTTCAAGTGGATGTGGTTCAAATATAAAGAGGCTGAGTGATTTTCTTGACTCACAGTGAGTGGCTTAAATTAGTGCTCACTACTAGGCCACAAGGCCTGCCGCCAGCTTCATTTGCCTGCTCAATCTTTCCCAGCTACCACTGATTCAGCACTAGTGTCTCTCTGCCAATATATCTTAAAGTGATCACAGTCATTGGCCTGTTTCACCAACTGCATTCAGAAGATGCCGCACCTCTGCATGCTTTCCAGCACTGACCTCTCTCTGCTACAAATGCCTTTCTCCTCTCCTCCATGGCATGGATGGCAAAGGGCTTTCTTCCAAGGATAGCACCAGCTGTCAGTCTCCGCTGTCCCAGAGATTCAGGTCAGAGATGGGAAAGCCACTGAAATCTTATGCAGATTCATACCTAGTCCCGATACAGTGCATCTTCTCATTTCTGCCTTGTTGGGCTTTGCTTCGTTTCTTCCTCTTCTGACCCCCACTACCTTATATTTCTTGCAATTCTGGTCATTGCTGCAGAAAATTGGCTTGACAGGTGTGGAAACTTGCAAGATGTAGTGTTTCATACAAAGCCTGTCATCAGTGCTGCATTTTTAGCATGGGGAGGGAACAAAATGAGCTCACAGGCGCCATACAACACCCCCAATACCCCCAACATGGCAGTACTAACAAATGCTTCTGATCCTCAGAGAGCAATTATGGCACTTTCAATTTGCATTGGGCCAGGGGACAGGAGTCTCTCCCTGCTGGTTACTTCCCTGACTCAGGGATCTCCCCAAACATTAGTTTGCTGCCCTGCCAGCCTGTCAGTTAGTCAGCTGTGCAATAATGTGGGTGCCTGTGTGTTTTTAACAAGTGTCACTAGCTGGACATGATGCGATTCAGAGGGAGTGTATTTTTTTCATGTGACTTAACCCACATGTGGTTGTAGGAACAGGGATGAGAAATATGTGTCTTTGTTGTGCATTAAGAGACTAGATTACGTATAGAAATTAAAAGCAATGTAGAAAGATGAGGAGAGGAGGGGGGGAAGGAAGAGAAAGGTGATTTGATAAATAACCCTAACTCACTGACTCATTGCATGCTAGGACAGAAAGAGTTGTTGATTGGCTATTATAGTTTGGTCCCCGCCCCCTTTTATTCAAGCTCTTGTAACTGAAAAAATATAAGAAAGTGGTTTTTGATTTCATGTAACTGATAAGATACCAGCTCATGTTATTTTAATCAGCATCAGGGGCATTCGATGAAGGTAGGATGTGGGGAATGGGAGGAGATGTGGGAGTTGTGTGTAATTACCAAGCCCATAGAGCCTTCCCTGAAACAATAAAACTGAGCTTTATCACCACCTCTGTCAATTTCACTCTTGGGACTAGAAGCCCTGAGCGCAGCCTCCTGAGCACAAGGACAAGGCACAATTCAGGAAAACAAGTGCCCTCTAGAAAACAAGAGGAAACTGCTGTTGCATGTAGCAAACGCCTTGTGAATCTGGGGCCAATCTGTGTAATTTTAGAACCCAGTCAAGTGATGCAACCCACTAGAGTCAGCAATAGTGAGTGGGGATAAATGGTGTCCAGGCATTTCCCACAGAGCTCTGCCAATGACCCTTAGCCTTAACCTGCAGCAATCCCTACTAGTCCACTCCAGGGTGTCTCTTAGGCAGACACTAACAGTGGCAATGATATCTAATTGTCTCCTTTGCTATTCTGCTTTGCAGGAACAGTATGGACAACCCCGGAAGGAGATAGGGGAGAATTGTCCTGCAAGCTTTAAAATAATTGTTTTGAGCTATTTAAATCCTACCACTTTATCTTTAAAGCTTTTCTGGGAAAAAGAGATACAGTAGGTATTGTCATTGTTCGGAATATTGATTGCAGTTACAATTCATATTTAATATTCCTAGGAAAGTGATAGCCGTGAACTCAGACTTGCATGCATGGCCATGAGGTAGACTGTTGGATAGACTATTTATCTCTTTCTTTTGGACTCTATGTCTGAAGAGTCACTATATGCACCCGAGGAATATTATATTTGCAAACACATAACCAAGTTATAAAGCCTGTGGCCTTTGCCAGGCTAGGGATACCACAGTATGTGTCTGAATGAACGAGGCATCAAGGCTAGAGCAGACAGTGCACATGTGGGCTGACAGGCCTATGGAAAGTTCTAGCTGGGCACGGCACCAGCGGCCACACACTAGCAATTGCAGGATAGGATTCTAATCTGCCTGTTCCTCAAGGGCGGGACTGCATTTTCCGTATGTATGGAAAGCAGTGTATGTACTTGCAGTGCACTCTGCGGAAGCCTAGCCAAACCTTTCTAGCACATGTAGATTTTAGGTTTAAGAAAGCAATTTAAAGTAATAGCGGAACATCGGCTGTATCATACAGGATCAGACCACCAGTCCCTCCAGTCCTGCCTTTGATGTAGACCAAAACCTGGTGATTTAGAGAAAGAGGTGTGGAAACTCTAATGCACCTCTGCAGTTCTGTAATGCTTTCTACGGAAGGGAACAATTCCCTTCCCCCCGCCCAGGCTTGTAGCAATTAGCTTATTCCATGAAGTGTGATGTTTGTTTGTTGCTTTATTCATGCAAAACTAGAAATGTTGCTTTTTGCCATGCCTTTAACCAGATCCTTTGAAGTCCATCCACAGCACTGGACCCAATTTTAAATCACAAGGACTGAGTAGATGGGGAGAAGTAGTGACCAACAAATGTTTGTTGACCATATGGGTATGGCAGATAGCTGGGTGATCTCTTGTTTTAACCAGTGTTTTGTCCCCAGCAAGAACCTGGTTGGGGAGGATAGTTCAGTGCTTTGAGCACTGGCTTGCTAAACACAGAGTTGTGAGTTCAATCCTTGAGGGGGGCCATTTAGAGATCTGGGGCAAAAATCTGTCTGGGGATTAGTCCTGCTTTGAGCAGAGGGTTGGACCAGATGACCTCCTGAGGTCCCTTCCAACCCTGATATTCTATGATTTAATGTGCTGTCAGCATTTGAAGTGGTAAAAAGTTTCAAGATATGGAAGAGATGTTTTGGAATCAGCCAGAATGAAGGACAATGCTTATCCCAATGTCATTGCATATGAGGACTGAATCTTAGGTGAAACATTGTGGCTTACCCACAAGCTCTGAGTAAGGGGCAATGCATATTGTCACTCAGGGTATGTTTACACTGCAATTAAACACCCCTGGCTGGGCATGTCAGCAGGCTCCAGCTACAGGGCTGTATAACTGCAGTGTAGATGTTTGGGCACAGGCTGGAACCTGGGCTCTGGGACCCACCCCCTTCCTGGGATCCCAGGACCTGGGCTCCAGTCTGAGCCTGAATGTCTACACTGCAGTTAAACAGCCCCATAGCCCGGGCCAGCCCCTGGTGTCTAATTGCAGTGTAGACATACCTCCTCCTTGCACCAAGGGGGAAATAATCTGTGCTGGTGCTGTATCGAATGTAGAACAGGTGTTTCTCCTTGCTGGCTCAGTTGAACTTGCCTCTGAGTTGGGGCTGGAGTCAAGGATCCACCCAATCCCCACGCCCACCTCCTGCTCAGGTGGGAGAGCGGCTGTAAGGCTGTTCTCCCCTCCATGCTGCATCCCATGATGTGGGAGCCCACCTAGGAGAGTAAGGGAGCACCTTATGCTCCCTTACTCCCCTTCACAGGTGTGTAATACAGGTCACAACTGTGCCCTTAATGATGACGAACATGTCCAGTCAGGCAGTAGGCGGAATTCCATCTCGGAGAATAGAGTTTCTGCGACAAGGTGGAAAGTTTTTCCCTAGCTCAATTGGGCAAGAGCTTTACATGCTTTTTGTGTTCGTGATTAAAGTGGGTGCAAACCTGGTGTAATGCTCCTGGCAGGCTTGTCACTTACAGATCATTGTCAAGGAAATCCTACAGGGTCCAGTTAAGATCCTGGTGAAGTAGTGGATGAGATTGAGCACAGAATCCTCAAGTTATCATCATCAAAAGAGAAGCTGTCTGAGCCCTTGTGAGGTGATCCAGAGGCTAACTAGATATTCCAAATGGCTTTGAACGTCCACAAATGTGTGTTTGCAGGAAATGTTCAATATGGAGCTCAGCCATTTATTTTCATTCTTTTTTGTAGCATGCTCTCCTGGCATAGCTCTGCTGAGCGTTGGAGGTGCCAAATATACTGATGCCAGGCCCAGAGGCAGAATGAACAATAAGCGTCCCACTTTCTTTAGATTCAAAGCTAACCCATTATAGTTTTATAGCAATGAAATTCTTTGGCTGCTTTTCCACAGATCGCTGACTGAATGATTTTGCCCTCTGCTTGTCTGACAGGGTGCCTTACTTTGATGGCTAAGCTACTGTAAATATATAACATGACAGGGGTGGAGAATAGTATTCGCTTTAGGAGGCAGTATCATGGTTCAATATGCTCTAAGTTTAAGACCCTCTTAAAGCCAATATCCTCTACTATGGAGTATGGCTGCAGAACAAGGACAATAATTTCTACTGCTGTATGCTCTGGTTTATAGATAATATGGTTGGATGAATTTTAGCATAGCTGGCCTTTTCTGAAAAACCCTGTCTAAACTACGTTGTCTTTTCCAGTCCCTTGGTAAGCTCTTACCTGAAGGTGGCACACCTGTTGGGTTAGCAACATTAGTGAGATGACTGGATGTCCGTTACCTAATGGAAGCAAATGCTGTTGAACTCTGACAGCAGAAGTAGGAGGAATTTTTCCTTCCCAAAACTCGTGTTCTTTAATTTCAGTACAAGCTATGCTCTGCTGCCATCCAGCAGTAGGCGCATAAGATCTATCAGGCCGCCCAACTCACCCATATTGCATGAGTGAGAACTGTAGTCTCTGCCTTTAGCTCCTGGGGATCCCTTAATTCCCCACATTTCAAAGGGTGAGCAAGGAGGAGACTCGGGCTGCTTGGACACTACTAAGACTGCAGAGAGAAGTAGGGCTGATGCACCGTCTGAATAAGGAGGAGATTTTGTTTTTTTTTACTTGGAGTTAGAAAATATGGGTTTTTTCTTGGCCCTTTGTCATCCTGTGCCAAGGAATGGAAAGTCTTTGAAGCCAAAGCGTAAGTGAGCCGATGGTCTTGATCCAACGGAGCAACCAGCATTTTCCACTCATCTATAATAAATAAATTTTAAAGTGAAATGAATGGTCAAAGAAGCTAGATTGGCAGCCTGAGCAGGGACACTGCAGTCTCCCTTCTGCCCCCCTCCCCCATCCCCAATCTACCTCATCCCTCACCTGGATTCCAGTTGAAGCTTTGGCCTCACTGCTGAGCCTGCCAACAAGGGTGCCAGCTAGTCCCAGGGATCTTGGTGATGGGGTCACCTTTAAGCCCCAGGAACACACAGAGCCCACTAGTGCATTTCACATGAAGTAGTTTTAGTAATTACCGTACCTAGGGACAAATTTGAACCAATGACCTAGAGGCAAGAGGCGCTATATCCCATTGCTATACTCCTGAGAGCTCCAGTTTCCCCAAACAACTGTTTTATAAACTTGATGCCTTTTTATTCCATGGGACCTCTGATGCCTTGGACAGTTGCACATTGAGCCACAGATACTCCACTATACGTTCCTCAAAGCTAGGTGGTAGCTTTAAAATAGTTTATTAACTGCTAAAGAAAGGGTTTCCTTTATAATGAACCTTTCCCCAGTATTGAAGAACAGCTATAGCTGTCTTTCCTTTTCTAATAAATGGCTTCTTTAGGGTTTAATTAACTTCTCTGCACTCTCCCTTTGTGGCAAAGTGTCACCCTGACCACAAGACAAATTCTGTTCGTTCCTTTTCTCAAGAGAGTGCTGGTCTGTCAGATAAACTGCTCTGCCTAATGTGCTGTGGCTTTTCTATTTAAACTTTACATATTATTCCAGGGAAGGAAAAGGTAATAATAGAAATTAGTGTACTAGGGAGACTGGATAGCTCAAGTGATGGGCTTGGTAATGAGATAAAATTCTAGGTCATTGGTTTGAAATTGAATATTGTTAGGCAGGCCAAGTAAATAGCGAATGCATGTCCTCTCCCACGCCTCTGGATATTGTAATGCTGTGCTGGGTGTCAGGGTGACAGAGATGTTCACCAGGATCTTACAGCAACTTAGAAAATAGAAATCAAACCTTTAAGAGTCCCTATGACCTGACCTCTCCTCTCCTGATCCTCCTTGTGTCCCTTCAAAGTGCTGTGCCTTCAAATGTAATATGAAGGAAGCACACAGGCAGTGGGGGCCAAATAACCATGTTTAATAACTATCCAGCATGTAAAGCCTCACTACATAGATACATTGCCGCTCTGGCAGGCTTCTGAAACACAGAAAACAGTGAAAGCCACTAAGGGCTTGTGACCCATTTACTGGAATATTATCCAGTTCGTACACACTGCATCCACTCTTGTTCCTTTAACGTTTGTTAGGCCCCTTGTCCATCAGCCTCACTCAAATGGGGAAAACTTTCCATGGACAGCAGTGGGCTTTGGATCAGGCCCAGTCTGGGCTTCTAACTTTTTCAAGGCTTAAAATCTATCTGGAGCACATATTTTTGTTCTTCCAGGAGCTCAGTTTTTGTTTTTTATGCTATTAAAAAAATCAATAAAAGTAAAATTCAGTCATCGTATTATTGAGAAGTACACTCCAGGCAGCAAAAGAAAATAACATACTCCATCTCTGCTGCTGTGATCCAGGAGCTGGTGAGAGGACACACCTTTGCTGCCTGATCATACACTGTGCCCTAGTCAATTCTCTGTGTTTTTCCATTGGAAGATCTTTGGGAAATATGATATACTAGATATATAGAGCTGGAGGGTTGCACACTTCGTTGCTTCTGTCAGCCGAGTGCATTGCACATACCAGGGGCTCCTTGAATTCTCCCACCCTCCACAAGCTGCCTCTGTGCCACCCTCCCATCCCCCTCCATTTCAGGGAGACTCTGCAATCCCCCACCCCTGCCTGGGCCACTCTGTGCCTCCCAAGCCCCCATGCCAGGGTCAGTTTACAGCCTTATTTCTCCCTTCCCTCATATCAGGGGGTCCCCAGTCACTCCCTCTAGTGATGCTGTGTGCCCTCCTTCCCCCATACCATGGCCCCCCATTCTCTTCTCCATGCCAGGGGTTCTATGTTATCCCCTTTCCCTCCCAACCTCTACCCCATGCCACTGCCAGGCCTCTGTGTGCCCCTCCTTCCCCCTGTTCACCCCTTCCCTTTTTCTCCCAGACAGAAGGAGAAAGGTCAGGCAGGGTGTCGACATGTTTAACTCTAAGGGGAGGATGAGCAGAGATGAGATAGGATCTTGTCACACTGGAAGGTGTTAATGGCTGTCATCAAGCACTTCTTTGGTCTTTAAACAACTGCAGACCTGCTCGAAGCTGTGCTGTACAAACCAGAGGGCAGGGTCTCCACATGTCCCCCATTTCCCCCCAAATCAAGAGGTCGTGGCCATTGAAGCCTAGAACATTCCCTGACATTTTAGTATAGATTAAATGTGACATTCAAAAGTTATCACATTGCTTTCAACAGACAAATAGAGAAATACCATCAAATCTGACTGTAAGACCTCGCAGTAATAGGTAAGAGACAAATGAACACTAGGTTTAGCCCTCAGCTGGGAGGACTTCACTTGCTATTGACATCGTCCATTGTGTCTAGGCACTTGTTTGGCAGAGACAACAGTGCCCATCACTGAGCTCTTCCTTAGTCATCTAGCTAAAGTGATGGCTTCAATCCGATGGGCTGTATGTGATGGGGCCTAATCCCACAATGGCTGGGGCATGGACTAAAAGATCCCAAGTACCCAGTTTTCAAAGGTTTCCAGTATGACACTTGTAACTTTGTCACATGCCTGATGTGAACCTTATCACTGAATGTTTGTGAGTAGCTGACAGATTCCATCAGGCATGAACCCAGATGATGGATGCTGAGCGCCGTTAGCTCTGTAGGGAAAGGAGTTTCACTTTATGGATTCTTAGAGAATGTTACCACCAGTGAGGCACAAGTGACCATGATCCTGTGCTGCACATCAGCCTGCCCACCTTTATCTCAGAGTCACACTACACTTGATGTGGGTCAAGTGAAGCAGCACACTGGGAAGAACCTCCGTCTGCATTAGGCAATATGCTCTCTCTGGCCTGCAACTTCACTAATAGGGCTGGCTAATTAATTGTGCCAGGCTGAGCAGTGAGGGGCTTTGTCTGCCTGAGCTTCCAGACAACGATGGAATAATGGTCTCTAATGCACAGACATTCTCGGGGGACTTGTCCTTCCTACCAAACAAAACTAATTAATGATGGCAATAAATAAAAGCAATCCAGGCAAATGAGAACATTGAAACCTTTCAGAGGAGCCTGTTGCTGACACATTCGGTTACAGTCACCCTGGCTGCTTTGCAAGGGAGTCGGACTCAACTTCTAAGCTCAGAGGGAACATGAATCATACACATTCCTCAAAAATAACAGGAGTACTTGTGGCACCTTAGAGACTAACAAATTTATTAGAGCATAAGCTTTCGTGGGCTACAACCCACTTCTTCGGATGCATATAGAGTGAACCATATATTGAGGAGATATATATACACACACATACAGAGAGCATGAACAGGTGGGAGTTGTCTTACCAACTCTGAGAGGCCAATTAAGTAAGAGAAAAAAAACTTTTGAAGTGATAATCAAGATGGTTCAGTACAGACAGTTTGATAAGAAGCAAGTGTGAAAATACTTACAAGGGGAGATAGATTCAATGTTTGTAATGGCTCAGCCATTCCCAATCCCTATTTAGCCCTGAGTTGATTGTGTCTAGTTTGCATATCAATTCCAGCTCAGCAGTCTCTCCTTGGAGTCTGTTTTTGAAAACAGACTCCAACGAGAGACTGCTGAGCTGGAATTGACACAATCAACTAGACACAATCAACTCAGGGCTAAATAGGGATTGGGAATGGCTGAGCCATTACAAACATTGAATCTATCTCCCCTTGTAAGTATTTTCACACTTGCTTCTTATCAAACTGTCTGTACTGAACCATCTTGATTATTAGTCTCTAAGGTGCCACAAGTACTCCTGTTATTTTTGCGGATACAGACTAACACGGCTGCTACTCTGAAACCAATACACATTCCTGTAGCTTAACTTGGCTAGGCGTGGGGTGAGAACTGACCAACAAGCTACTCTGGGGAAAGGACACTGATAACACAGTGCTAGATCGTCCTCCTCCCTGCAGACACTCTCATGTGGGCCTTCCCTTTCTCCTCCAGTCTCCTCCACAGCACCATCCCCCCACATCACAGGCCCCTTCCCACATGGGGGAGGGGAAGCAGACTGGGTGGACCAGGGATGCATACTAGCCCTACTGTGCCCCCACAGAGCTTACCTGGAAAAGTAACAAAGCCCCAGGCTATTCTCTTTTCTGCAGAGCCTCTCAGGGGTTTCTGGGGGACCATGGTGCCTGGGAATTAGGGGAATCTCACCCTCAGATCTACCTAGTTTGGGGGCAGGCCTCTTTTGCAGGGGGGGAAATCCCTAGCCCCCAATGGGTGATATCGGGGGAGGGGAAGGATCACCACAAGGGGATCCTCAGGGGATTTTTCCTCCCACAGAGCCCCTCCCATGATGTTTAATGCAGGAAGGTATGATCTGGCACAGACTTAGAGACACTGTTGTAGTGGGCACCATATTAATACCACAGACAGGTAATCTGCTGATCGATCACATGTCAAACACAGTGGGTCGTGTATGCCAAATCCGCAGGTTTCCTAAGACTTTGGGCAGCTTCTTAAAGTGCCACCAGGAAGCTGTATTTTGTGCCCACACCAGCAATCCTAAAAACACACTCTCTGGTGAGGCTCACTCCTTGGGCTTGGCCTGAAGTTTTAGCCACCAACAAGAGTCAGCCTGAGGCAGACTGCAACCCTCAGCAGCAGTTAGTAAGTGTGCTTGTTTACTCTGCTGCCTGCTTGAGTTATTGACCGCACAGTGTCCAATCAGTGCTTTCTACGAGTGGGTGGGATTCTTTTCCGCGGTTCTTGTCCCAGTTATCTAGCAGTATGTGCAGTGGAGCCCACCGTAAATTAGAGCTAGAGGAACAGACCCACTAAAGTAATCAGTTTCTTCTGCACCAGACAGAGAATGTAGGAAAGGGAGGCCTTTTTAAATGAATGTCTGACAAAGGAATAAACCTGTTGAATGAATAGAAGGAAGAATGCAATAGATCATTGACAGGGTAGATAAGGTTCTATGGGACTGACACGCTATAGCTTAGAATACGCAAGTTTCTGCAGGAAAAATGGGCCCCTCTTTGCAGTATACAGCAGCAGTGCTTTGAGATCTATGAACGAAAAAGGATATAAAATATAAGGTATTGTTATGATTACTTTATATGGGCCTAATGTAGCAGACCCATCTCACAGGAGAATTCCCATGGACTTCAGTGGAACTACGCATGTGAGCAGGGGCTGCAGGATCAGAGCTCCAGTTACCCCCCTTTGTAAAGCACTTTGAGATCCGCTGATAAAAGGCACTATTATAAGAGCTAGCTAGTATTATTATATAATGAGCTGTCACTGTTTCTCCCTTGTCTTATTTTTACAGAGAGTCAAATGTGCCTCCAAATATTTTCTGCATTACAGATGTTTTGATAAAAGAATTTGGGTTTGACAGTCCCTCTGTTCAGTGCAGGAGGGAGGGTGGCCGTCAGGGAGCCACTTACCACTTCCCGATTCTGCACCAGGCCCAGCACCAGCGAGTTAAGGCAGCTTTGGGTCTTCTCTGATTTACCCCACTGGGGTAATGTCAGTGAAGGATTGGTGGAGTGAAGCATCACCATGCTGCTAGCATGCCCCTCCTTCCCTCGGCATACCCCCTTACACCAGCGGTAAGTGGGTGCAGTTGGGGCTGGATCTGGCTATATGCCAATGGGGAGTCCCGCACTTTGCCAGATGAAGTCTCTGCTGGCCGTTTATAGCTAGAATCTTTCCCCTTTGTCCCACTTGAGTGGCACAAATTGCTCAGAGTTCAATGAAGATTCTGGCCCTCAGTCTGTTGCACAAGAACATCTTTAGCATCTCAGGGCAAGCTGTACTTTCTGAAAGAACTGATCGCTGCATAGTGTTGCTGCGTGCAGTTAAACAGCTGCCAAGTCCCCTCTCCTCTCTAAAGGCGGCTGCATTGCAGTGGGGGGTGCTGTAGCACATACTCTACCTTCAGCTTGGAGACAAGAGGTGTATGGCTCATCACCCTCCCTACTCATTTGGGAAGGGATGAGAGCCTGTTGTCACCAGAGCACAGCAATGATCTGCCCTGCAACAAACACACTGCCAATGACTTGTTCTGAAGGAGGTAGGAAGAGGGTGGTGGTAGAAAGAAAGGATTTTAGAAGTAACTTTGTCCCTAAATAAAGGTCATAGTTACAAGACATTTTCTACAGAAGGAAAAAATTTATATTCCTCGCATTATCTTTCTAAACCTTCCCAGGGTCAACTCGCCCTCAGCCTTCTTCCTCTTCAGAGCTCCAGGGAACCTACAGAAAGTGCCATAATGACACATGTGCAGATGTAACATGAGATTCTTCATCTGCCATGGCTCTCTCCCACTCACACACTTAGCCCCCAAAGTCTGCTGTCCTCCAGTCCACTCCTCTCCCCCTCCCCCCCAAACTGCACATGCACTGTAAACAACAATGGAACAAATGAAATTGTAGGCAAGTCCCTGCATGCTTATGGGATTGATAAATGAACCTCGCACACTAAGCCATTGTGCTTTAAAAATAACGAGAGGCTAAAATTAGCCATCTGGCTTTTTAAAATCACACTTTAAATAGACACTTATTTACTTATTTGAATTTTTATAATACTCAATGAGAGTAAACCAATGTATTGCCTTCGACTTTGTTCTTTAAGGGCTAAAACCTGCGCAGCCTTACACAGGCAAAACTCCAATATGCTGCTCTAACACTCAGCTCTGTCTCCTTTTCCAGAGACCTAGATGGAGAAATCTCCTAGTTTTCTCAGGGTGTCATCTCCTCTGCCTTGCACCTGGCCTGGTAACTTGCACCAGTGCAAAGTAGATCTAAGAGGCTGTCATTCTGACCTAGCAGCCTTTTACATCCCCTTTGCACAGTGCAAATGACGAATACCCTAGGTGCAAGGCAATGGAGAATCAGATTCCCTGTCTGCTAGAGACGTGAAGCTGGATGAAAGCCAGCTGGCTTAAGTTCAGTCCCAATAAGACAGAGGTTATGCTGCTTGGCAAAGAAAAGCATTCTTGAGGGATTGATTAATTTTATGACCGCTCCTTCACCCACGGGGCACCTGCCCCACCCATTGTTAGAGCAGTTTGCAATCTGAGGGTCTCAGCTCAGGGATCCTCAGATGGCCACAAATACCTTCTTTCATCTTCAGATGGCTAAAAGACTGTGCACACTTTCCTAGCCTATGTAGATCTCTCATACAAACCTCACTATGGTCATTTGTGCTGGGTTTTTTCTCCAACAAGACCGGGGGCTGTCCAACCTTTTTATTCTGCAACCACTTTATAAGACCAAGATCCTCTAATGGGCTCACGTCCTCTCCTAACCGCTGCACTGCCCGGTTATAAAAATATTTCATGCTGTGGACTACCAGGAAGGGCTCTGCTCTGCATATCACTAGTGATCAATTGACCACAGTTTGAAAACCTCTGGGCTAGACTACTGCAGAGCCCGTGATTAATTGTGAAGACCACTCAGAAATACTAGAGCAGAATACAACTGCCCTTATGAGAAGAAGTACCAGCAAGACTATATTACACTCCTTTGGCACACCCTACATTGCTGCCAATTCCAGATGGTATCTGTGACGTTGTGCAGTCTATATGGTTTTATAAAAACTTGATAATAAGTCAATATAATGTAACTGGGATAGTTTTAGAGAAAATATGGTAATAAGTGAATATAACGTAACTGGGATATGCTTCATGCAAAAGGTCTCTTGTAAGGTATCATTACAAAGCTTATAATCTGCTGAGTATGATCATCTGATTTGTATAAATGTACCACTCTTGTATCTAAAACTAGAAATATAAAATGTAACTCTGAGGGCCTATTGTAATTATGCAAAGTGTGGGCCATTAATGATGGCTTGGAATCTTGATGACTCCCATTAACCAGGACCATTGTCTGCAGATGGTTGTGTTTACCTGTTAGTCTTCCTGTATATGTGTGTGCTGGCAAGTGGGCAATGAAGTCTTGCAGTGACATGTGATCATGTCACCTGAACTGGAATCCATCTTTAACCTGGTGCTTTTCCAGTGAGGGGGGGTGGAAACCCAGAGGGACAAAGGGTTCCCACCTTATGCAAAAGATATATAAAGGGGTGGAAGAGAACAGAGGGAGAGAGGAGCCATCGTGAAGAATCCCCTAGCTACCACCTGAGCTGGAACAAGAGCTGTACCAGGGGAAAGAATTGTGCCCAGGCCTGGAAGGTGTCCAGTCTGAGAAAAACTTACTGAAGCATCTCTGAGGGTGAGATTATCTGTATTTAGTTTGATTAGACATAGATTTGCGCATTTTATTTTATTTTGCTTGGTGACTTACTTTGTTCTGTCTGTTACTACTTGGAACCACTTAAATCCTACTGTCTGCATTTAATAAAATCACTTTTTATTTAGTAATTTACTCAGAGTATGTATTAATACCTGAGGGAGCAAACAACTGTGCATATCTCTCTATCAGTGTTAGAGAGGGCGAACAATTTATGAGTTTGCCCTGCATAAACTTTATGCAGGGTAAAACAGATTTATCTGGGTTTAGACCCCATTGGGAGTTGGGCATCTGAGTGCTAAAGACAAGCTGTCATAACTATAAAGGGAAGGGTAACAGCTCTCCTGTGTACAGTACTATAAAATCCCTCCTGGCCAGAGACTCCAAAATCCTTTTACCTGTAAAGGGTTAAGAAGCTCGGGTAACCTGGCTGACACCTGACCCAAAGGACCAATAAGGGGACAAGATACTTTCAAATCTTGGGGGGGGAAAGGCTTTTGTGTGTGCTCTTTGTTTTAGGGGTTGTTCGCTCTTGGGACTGAGAGGGACCAGACATCAATCCAGTTTCTCCCCATCTTTCTAAACAAGTCTCTCCTATTTCAAACTTGTAAGTAAAAAGCCAGGCAAGGCGTCTTAGTTTTACTTTGTTTTCTCAACTTGTAAATGTACCTTTTACTAGAGTGTTTATCTTTGTTTGCTATACTTTGAACCTGGGCTAGAGGGGGGTCCTCTGAGCTCTTTAAGTTTGATTACCCTGTAAAGTTATTTTCCACACTGATTTTACAGAGATGATTTTTACCTTTTTCTTTAATTAAAAGCCTTCTTTTAAGAACCTGATTAATTTTTCCTTGTTTTTAGATCCAAGGGAGTTGGATCTGTATTCACCAGGAGTTGGTGAAAGGAAGGGGGGGGGGGGGGAAGGGTCAATTTCTCCTTGTTTTAAGATCCAAGGGGTTTGGATCTGTATTCACCAGGGAATTGGTGAAAGGTTTCTCAAAGCTTCCCAGGTAAGGGAATGGTGGCAGCGGACCAGAACTAAGCTGGTAGTTAAGCTTAGAAGTCCTCATGCAGGCCCCCACACTTGTACCCTAAAGTTCAAAGTGGGGATACAGCCTTGACACAAGCACACTACTGTGAGCTGTTTTCAGGTAAACTTGCAGCTTTGGGACTAGTGATTCAGACCCTGGGTCTTCGTTGGAGCAGACCGGAGTGTCTGGCTCAGCAAGACAGGGTGCTGGAGTCCTGAGCTGGCAGGGAAAACAGAAGCAGGGGTAGTCTTTGCACATTAGGTGGCAGCTCCCAAGGGGGTTTCTGTGATTCAACCCGTCACAGTATCATCTACAAAGCTCTAAGTGATTTAGGCCCAGCTTCCTCAGAGACCACATCCCCCTTTCTGATCTACCACGCAACATTCACTTGTCAGGAATGCTTAAATTACTGTATATGTTCCATGGTTGAGGGATATTCTCTGCAGATCCATGCCTCTGTATTTGCTTCTAATGGAAATACATCGAATCCTGACCCCAGCCACATTCTGGAAATGCTGCTAGACGAATCTTTTTGTCCAGATGTTTTGCTAACAATCTTGGTGTTGAGACCACCTTTATGGTTTTCCAGTCTCTGTTCTAGATCCAGAAGCAGTACTCCACCCAGTGAACATCCTAGTGCATGGAGTTGGTTACTCCAGGGATGGAGAGTGGTGGGGAGGGGACAGGGAAGGGAGCATAAAACTTGCAGCACAAATCCCATTAATTGCAGGTGTCAGTTTCTGGTTCTGCACAAGTGCAGCTGGTATACTTACTCTCCATTGCCTCATGATTACCTTTCAGGAATTTCAGCAGAAAATTGTCTGGCTAAGTAAATGGCACAAGCTCTGACCATTCACACTGGTAATGGCTACTCCCAAGGTGTTTGACCATTTCCCCCACAATCCCCTGGGGCTCCCAGAAAGCTTTCCAAAAATCTCCCACAAGCGATCACATCAGGAAACGGAGAACCTGTGTGATGATAGACTCGGCAGTGGCGTAGCCAGGTTCTAACATCAGGGGGAGCGAACACATAAAAAAAGGTGCCACCCGACATATCAAATTACTAATTACATCCACTCCCTCCCACTTCCTGCCCCCCTCAGAACCCCCAACACCCCTCCTGCTCCTTGTCCCCTGATTGCCCCCTCCCGGGACCCCTGTCCCTAACTGCCCCCCAGGACCCCACCCCCTACCTAAGCCTCCCTGCTCCTTGTCCCCTGACTACCCCCTCCTGAGACCCCCCCCACCCTAACTGCCCCCCTAGGACTCTACCTTTCCCCTGACTGCCCCAACCCTTAACCACACCCCCACCCCCAGACAGACCCCCAGGACTCTCACGCCTATGCAACCGCTCCCCGCCCCCTGATAGGAACCCCAATATACACCGAGACACATCCCATAATCCAAAGTGGGGGGGGGGGGCAAGGGACCACACACAGCTCCTGCCATTGAGGGTACATGGGCAGCCGCTTCTGCCCTAGCACCTGGCTTTAGTGTTTAGCCAGAAGCCTTTGCGAGCAGGTAGAGGGATACTGCTAGAGTCTGGTACAAACAGACCTAGCAGAGAACACAACAATAGCACTGCCTCTGCCATCCCAGCACAGAGCCCATAAACAAGAGAGGCAGAGACGTGCTTAATACAGTGCATGGGGTGGGGAGGGGGTACAGACAAAGGGACGGGGCATGGAGAAAAACCGCAGAGACGGAGAGAAGGAGAAAGTGAGGAAGAAGGAGAAGCCAGGAGGCTGTGTCTCTGGAGGGAAGGGGCATTCGGATGCAGCATGTTAATGAGACCCTTGCAAACACAAGGGAAAGAAGCAGGGAAGGGATTGTGTCTGGGCAGAGGACACAAGCGGGGCTACTCACTCAGTCTCCCCTGTGGGGCCCTGTGCCATTGGGTAGCAGGGCCCAGGAAATGAAAATCTCTTAACCACACAGAATTGTTAACTGCTCCCAAATCCTTTTGTACCATGGCTGCAAGCTTAGAAGAGCTTAAGCTTTGAGATGCATGAACTTCCTCAATAAATATCTCTTGTGCAGTGCCTCAAGCAGGTTTGCATTGTATTACCCAGATGAAAAGCCCAGCAGAGAAAGCTTGCAACTTTCCCAGTTCTTTCAGCAATGTTTGGGGCGTTTGAATCACTCGGGATGCATCTTCCAGCCCCTCTCCACCCCCCAAAAGTCCCCCGAACCATCCAACTCTCTCCCTGCTGCCTGACTGCCCCCCAGGACTCCCCTTACCACCATGCAGTTCCAGCCGCTGGCTGCCCCTGGAGCCAAAGTTAAACGTGCTGCCAGCACACAGCGTGCTGAGGGGAGGGGGTGAGGGAGGAGGGAGTCTGGCTGCTGGAGGCCCAATGGGAGCGGCTCAACTCGGCCCAGGCGGCCAATCAGCAGTGCCGCACTCTGCATGGGGGAAAGGGGAGGGGGGAAAATCCCGGACCTTTTCTACTAAGGCTACATGTGCTCAGTGGGGGAGCGGCCCGCTCCCCTTGTAGCTACGCTACTTAGGTGTTAGAGTGCAGTGCAACAACAATGGACTAGGGCGGGCATGAAGCAGTGCTTCAGAGAAACAGGATGGCTAGTGTGGCTAGACCACACCTTTGCTACTTAAAATAGGGTGATGCCATTGGTTCACTGATCAACTGTTCAATTCTGTGGCCTCAGTGTCACCCTCCTTTTCCCCTTTCCCTCTGACCCTTCCTCTGGACCTTTAGATTGGTAATCGCCGTTACAAGGGGTAATGGTGTTTTGTGCAACAGCCATGCCTGTTTAGTGTCAGGCAATGTGCCCTGTGCCTCTACTGAGGCTCCCTTTACTGAGGAAGAGTTGGTGTTACCTATCCACTGTTGGCAAGGAAGGACATGAGTTTGTCTTCACTGGTTAACTGAGTTATTTCTATCCCAAGGTATGTTTACCAGACCTCAGTCATTTCAGAATAATCTGGACAAAGTGAGCTACAGTAAGGCAGTTTCCCATTATCATTTATTCCAAATTCATGCAGTTAGAAACCCATTCCAACAAGCCAGAACAGATATGTATCAGTGGTAACTTGCCTGAGACCTGAGAAAAAGGCATCAAAGTACAATTCACTATTTAAGGGGACAATCTCATGTTAAAAATCTGATTTTAAAATATTACCTTACTCGTCTTACTAAGAACACCTTTAATTATTAAAGCAGGAAGAATTGTTGTTTTTTAATTTACTTTGCACTACATATGCTGCTTGTTTACCTTTCTCTGTGTTCCAGATGAACAAAATGGAAACAACTTACTCAACTTCATCTTTGTTTCCAGTCAGTTTCACTTCCAGGTTCTCATAGGGACAGCCAAAGCAGCAATATCTGAGTTGCAAAGGCTATGGAAAATGTTTGCTTCTTTAAAAAAAACAACAACAACTTTTAATTGGGATTTAAAAAATCATGGACACATTTCCATTGCTCTTAGGTTTTTTTTATTTTTTACAAAAACTAAATTTTGGGGAAAATGTGACCTGCTCATTTCCCTCTAACCAGCAAACTTAAAAAACCAAACAAAATGACAAAGCCGAAATCTTAACAAATGTTGAAAGCGTTTTTCATTCTATTGCTTAATGACCCATTTTTTTCCTATTGTCTGAATTTCCTGTTGTTTTCTTATACAACATTTTTCATTTGCAGAATCGTAACATCAAAACAAGACCCATTATACACCACAAGGACACAGCCCACACTAAGGAGCAGCATGTGCTATACTGCCCTAGGAGCATCCCAGGGAAAGGACTGTGGCTCGGGGATTCTCTCCCTGCTTCACCCTGGCTCTAGGAAGGTAGCAATTTGCTGCTGGCCTATACAAGCAGCAAATTATTACCATCCGGCACCAACTCCGTTCTGGTGGCTAGTGCATTGGGCATGGCCAAGCCAAAGTGAGTCCTTGCCCCATCCACCTGCACCTGCTCTGTGGGGAACAACAGACTCACACTTCTCATCTCCTCCCCTGTATCTGGCCCCAAAGTCCAGGCAGGCTGTACAGGGAGAATGGGTGAGGAGGACTATTACTCCCTCTTTCACCCCTGCCTGGTTGTGTTAGGACCAGCCATGAGTTGGCCCAATGAGTCTGCTTGCAGGGTAAGGTATGGGCAGCAGGAGTAGGCCCCTGGTGAAAACGATTACACCCTCCAGAAGCCAAAGAGTCTGTCTTTATGTACAGTGTTCTATATTGAACCGTGCAGAAGGGAAGTGATGGAATTGTGGAGCAAGATGCATTTAATCCAAGACCTATTTCTGTTTTATTACATCAGACGGAAGTAAGGGCCATACTGAACCTTAGCTCAATAGCCCATGTTCTGAGCGGAGTGTAGGTGCACCACTCAGGGAGCAGCATAGGGAAGACTGACTAAGACACAGATCATTCCCTGGTTTCCTCCTTACTCTAAGGGGAAGTTAATTTGTGACAGTGCTTTGCATTGGCCAAGCTCTGCTGGTTGGCTGGTTGTGGGGCATGGAGCGAAGCCTTCACCAATTCTCCACCTTTTCCTGGACATTGGCGGTGGGAGTTCCAGGCATGCAACCCCTACTCTCTCCCACCCATGTCCAAGGCATAGTAAGGAAGTGTATAGGTGTTTGGGGGCCATGTAAAGGTTTGTTGGGGAGGGGTTACTCCCTCTTATGCCCCCTTGTAGCCATGTAAACATGAGCGACAATCTGGCCCTAACTGAGCAAGCAGGATTCTTGCTGTGTGTCTGCTGATGAGCAATACTTCCTATGAATTAAATCAAGTGAGCTATTCACAGTGCAGGGATCATCATAAAATACAGGTCATCTAGTCAACTATACTGTCATAGCAGCTCTGTGCTCATATTGCCTGAGATTGCCAGAGCAATAGAATTTGATTATATATTTTCAGGATATGTTATTCAGAGTTAATTACATACCAACTGGAGAGTAAAGGGTAACTGGAGGGGCTGGGAGACTTGAAATTAGATTTACCAGTTTATGAGGTTTTTTTGCATCTTATACTTTCTGCTCTGCTCAGCCTGTGGGTTCAGTTCTTATCGGCCAGCAGACAGAGCTGATGGATGATGCAATGTTCATGCCCAGGAACCAAAACAAACCCAGCACCCTGTATTAATTTAATGCTCATGAAAGGTGACAGCCTTGTATCCTGAAACCTTTTATCCTCCAAACAGGTGCAGCCCATCATGGGCAGCAGCTGGGGAAGATTTCCCTACCTCACTCTGCCAATGTACCTCAGACCTGACCCAGAGGCCTATGCCTAATGGGGAGAAGGGAGCTCATTCTAAGTCCTCCATCAGTCCATTGCTTCTCTGCTGAAGCTGTCTTCCCACAGTGCTCTTAGATGCTGGGTAGTGGGTTACGCCACCTCAGCCCTTGGAGTGTTGCAATCCTTGTTTAGGAGCAGTATCAGGAGGAGCTTTATGGGGACAGGTGTTTTAGGATCTGTGGCCCTTTTAAGGCCGTAAAATATTTTTAAAGCAAAACTTATTGTGGGCTGGACTTTGACTCAGGTTGTGTGCCACATCCCCACAGAAGTATGAGGAGGGGCAAACACCCTACCCTTGCATTCCTGCTTGGGCTATCCAAACCTTGCTTCAGATATGCAAGGGTCAGGGGTGCCATACACCTGTTTATCCCCCAGCCAGGGTTGCTGAATGAGGACTGGGTGAGAGGAATGAGTAGAGCAGAACTGAGTCCGCATGAGGAGGGGAAGGGTAGTAATTAGGTATAGTACAGCAGCAAATTACTATCCCTTGAAGCAAGGTGTTGTGCAATTGTAGTGCTCCCATAGGTATTTTTTGAATACTGTGCAATCTAACCCTGGTCAGAGGAGGACTGGACAGTAAGTGGTTAAAATGCTAGTGCTCCTACCACCAGAGGGGCCCAAGTGATAGCAATGGTGAGACAGCTACTGTAGACAAGACTCCTGTGAACAGGGAGTGAAAGCAGTTCTGGTCACAGTGTGGTGATAAGGGCCAAAGGCCCAATTCCTCTCCCACTTAAGTCAATAGAAACATGCCCACTGAATGCACAAGGAGTTGGACTGGGCCCCAGATGTGTATGTTTTGGAGTGAGGGTGTTGTGCAGAAAGAAGGGGCATTTGGAAAGCACTTCCAGGGTCATAATGCAGAATCTGCCAATACATACACGTTAGTTGCAAACGAGAGTTAATCAATAGCGCACTTTAATTAAGAGTGTCTGAAAGTGTGCCAGCAGAAGGTGGTCGGTGTTTCTTTAAAGGAAACACTCAATGTGAAGCTGGGATGCTGCGGATCTGCAGACATACTGACTATTGTGGGGGTAATGAGGTGCCTCTGTGTATTGTGTTTGCAATTCCCACAACAGACAGCACTGTGATAGACAAGGGGAGAAACAGGAGATGCCCAATGGAAATCTCCTGCTTGCTCTAGATCAGTACTTCTCAAAGTCGGGCCGTCGCTTGTGTAGGGAAAGCCCCTTGCGGGCCAGGTCGGTTTGTTTACCTGCCGCGTCCACAGGTTTGGCCGATCACGCTCCCACTGGCCGCGGTTCGCCGCTCCAGGCCAATGGGGGCTGCGGGAAGTGGCACGGGCCGAGGGACGTACTGGGCGCCGCTTCCCGCTGTCCCCATTGGCCTGGAGTGGCAAACCGCGGCCAGTGGGAGCCGCAATCAGCCGAACCTGTGGACGTGGCAGGTAAACAAACCGGCCTGGCCTGCCAGGGGCTTTCCCTACACAAGTGGCGGCCTGACTTTGAGAAGCACTGCTCTAGAGAGCCATCGGAGCCTGAATATTAGAAGTGAGGGACTGTACCTAATTATTTTATCATGGGGCTTCTGACTACCTGTCCCTTTGCCCCTTCCTTTATCATGATGGCACAGTCCCTGTCATCTGGATGGCTGATATCATTATTAATAGCGTTATAAAGTGTGTACAGTGTTTTATAGACAAATAAAAGATAAAACCCGTGTTGCAAAGAGTCTCCCTTGTAGTGTTCATGCATCAGCCAGCTGCTCTCTGCTGACTTAGGGAACAGGGAGCTCAGGATTACCATGTGGCAGGACATCTGGCTATGGGCAAATATAATTATTCAGGAAACAGTCCAGAGACCTTCCCCTCTGGTAGAAGCTATAGTCCAGGTCAATTCCTCCTGTGTTTGATCAGGAGTTGGGAGGTATGGGGGGAACCCGGGCCCGCCCTCTACTCCGGGTTCCAGCCCAGGGCCCTGTGGACTGCAGCTGTCTATAGTGCCTCCTGTAACAGCTGCATGACAGCTACAACTCCCTGGGCTACTTCCCCATGGCCTCCTCCAAACACCTTCCTTATTCTCACCACAGGACCTTCCTCCTTGTGTCTGATAATGCTTGTGCTCCTCAGTCCTCCAGCAGCACACTCTCACTCTCAGCTCCTTGCGCCTCTTGCTCCCAGCTCCTCACACTCACTTGCTCCCCCTGGCTTGACTGGAGTGAGCCCTTTTATAGCATCAGAGGGGCCTTAATTAGAGTCAGGTGCTTAACTGCCTCACCTGACTCTTAGCAGGTTAATTGGAGTCAGGTGGTCTATTAGCCTGGAGCAGCCCCTGCTCTGGTCACTCAGGGAACAGAAAACTACTTATCCAGTGGCCGGTATATCTCCCTTCTACTACTCTGCTGTTCCCAACTGGTCTGGGTCTATCACCAGGGCCGGCTCCAGGCACCAGCCCACCAAGCTTGTGCTTGGGGCGGCACCTGGAGGGGGGCGGGGCGGCGCTCCGGCTGTGGCCGCCGGGGAGAGCGGAGCCCCGGCCGGGGCTCGGCGCCCTCCCCCCGGCGCTCTGGCCGCCGGGGAGAGCGGAGCCCCGGCCGGGCACTCGGCCCTCCTCC
The DNA here is from genome assembly GCF_028017835.1 of Emys orbicularis. Lineage (NCBI taxonomy): Eukaryota > Metazoa > Chordata > Testudines > Emydidae > Emys > Emys orbicularis. The sequence continues at coordinate 42,965,646 of NC_088689.1, read as the reverse complement.
CAGGGCTCCGGCTGCCCTCCCTCCCGGCGCCCTCCCCCCGGCCGCCGGGGAGAGCGGAGCCCCGGCCGGGCACTCCGCCCTCCACCCAGGGCTCCGGCCGCCCTCACCCCCGGCGCCCTCCCCCCGGCGCTTGGCCGCCGGGGAGAGCGGAGTCCCGGCCGGGGCTCGCCGCCCTCCCTCCGGGGCTCTGGCCGCCCTCCCCCCCGCGCCCTCCCCTGCCGCGCTGGGGGGGGCGGCCGGAGGCTTTTTTGCCTGGGGCGGCAAAAAAGCCAGAGCCGGCCCTGTCTATCACAATTTGTATTATGGTAGCACCCATAACCCCCAGGAGGTAGGGTTGGGCCCCCTTTTTTAGATGTTGTACAAACACACAGTAAAAGACTTTGAAGAGCTAATAATACACTGTCTAGGGCTTTTGGAAACCCAAGCTTCTGGCTCTCATGAGCACAGATTAAATAAAGTTTGCCACTTTCAGCTTCTGTTGTCAGCTTTGGCGGTTAGTGTTCATGGATTCATAGATTCCAAGGTCAAAAGAGACCTTTTGTCAGGAGTAAGGCCCTGCAGCTGTGCCTGCTCTGTACTTCTGACACCCCAGTGATTATCTAGTCTTACCTCCTACATAACAGACCATAGAACTTCCCCGAAAATTTTTTAGATCATATCTTTTAGAAAAACATCCAATCTCAATTTAGAAATTGTCAGTGATGGAGAATCCACCGCAACCCTTGTTAAGTTGTTCCAAAGTTTAATGACTCTCACTATTAAAAATGTATGACTTATTTCCAATCTGAATTTGTCTAGCTTCAACTTCCAGCTATTGGATCATATTATACCTTTCTCTGCTAGATTGAAGAGTCCATTATTAAATATTTGTTCCCCAGGTAGGTATTTATTGACTGTAATGAAATCATCTCTGAATTGCCTCTTCGTTAAGGTAAATAGATTGAGCGCCTTCAGTGTATCACTTTAAGGCATGTTTTCTAATCCTTTAACAATTCTCATGGCTCTTCTCTGAACCCTCTCCAATTTATCAACATCCTTCATGAACTGAGGACAGCAAAATTGAATACAGTATTCCACAGTAGTTGCACCAATGCCAAATACAGATGTAAAATAACCTCTCTTCTTCTATTCAAGATTCCCCTGTTTATGCAGCCAAGGGTTAGATTAGCCCTTTTCGTCACAGCATCACATTGGGAACTCATTTTCAGCCAATTATCCACCACGACCCCCAAATCTTTTTTAGAATCACTGTTTCCCAGGATAGAATCCCCCATCCTATAAGCCTCGCCTACATTCTTTATTCTTAGATGTATACATTTACATTTAGCCATATTAAAACACATATTGTTTGCTTGCACCCAGCTTACCAAGTGATCCAGACCAATCTGTATTAGTGACCTGTTTTCTTCATTATTTACCACTCCCCAGATTTTTGTCATCTGCAAACTTTGTCAGTGATGATTTTATGATTTCTTCCAAGTCATTAATAAAAATGTTAAACAGTGTAGTGCCAAGAACCACTAGAAATATCTGTTTGATTATGGTTCCCTGATTACAAATACATTTTGAGACCTAACAGTTATCCAGTTTTTAATCCATTTAATGTGTGCTATGTTAATTTGATATCTTTTCTCCATTATTATGAATTCTTCCAATACTATTGTTTGGATTCTTTTTGTTCCTAATATACTCGAACTCACTTATTGTTTTAATGCTGCTGGCCATAGATTTCTCCTTGTGTCCTCTTGCTTCCCTTATCAATTTTATACAATGCGTAGCTTCTGATTTATATTAATTACTTATAACTTCCCCTTTCTTCCATTTGTTATTTGGCATTTTTTATAGCTACCTTCACTTCCCGTCTAAACCAGTTCATTTTTTAAACCAATACAGCCTTTTTCCTTGACTGTGGGATTATGGCTTTTGGGGCATCTAGTAAAATGTTCTTAAACAATTCCCAAATATCATTCAGAGTTTTCTGATTACATTCTTCCTCCCAGCTGATCTGGGTCATAATTGTTTTCAGCTTTGTGAAACTGGCCCTTTTCAAGAAGAAAGTGTGTGTGTGTGCGCACACTGGTCTGGACTTCATTCTGTTTATACATTATAAATGTGATCAAATCATGATCACTTGCACTTAAATTACCATTAATTTTTAGTTCTGTAATCAATTCTTCTTTCTGTCAAGATGAGGTCTAATATAGAATTTCCTCAAAAAATGGTGGATCCATCATGAGGTAGGAAATCACCATCTATAATATTTAGAAATTCCCTGGATGTTTTAGACCTGGCAGCATCCGACCTCCAGCATGTGTCACTCAAATTGAAATCACTCATGATCACGCAGATTTCCCCCCCCCACTACACATTATAGATAGGTGCATAAAGAACTGGTCATCCTGTTCCCTATTGTCATTTGGTGGTATATAGCATACACCAACTAATACTCCATTATGTGCTTTACCTGTTATGACGCTGATCCATAAACATTCAAGATCATTTTCTTCCAAGTAATCAGTGACTCAGAAACAAGTAATACCATTTCTGACATAAAGAACTGGAGTACTTGTGGCACCTTAGAGACTAACAAATTTATTTGAGCATAAGCTTTCGTGGGCTACAGCCCACTTCTTCAGATGCATAGAATGGAACATATATTGAGGAGATATATATACACATACAGAGAGCATGAAAAGGTGGGAGTTGTCTTACCAACTCTGAGAGGCCAATTAAGTAAGAGAAAAAAAACTTTTGAAGTGATAATCAAGATAGCCCAGTACAGACAGTTTGATAAGAAGCGTGAGAACACTTACATGGGGAGATAGATTCAATGTTTGTAATGGCTCCAGCATTCCCAGTCTCTATTCAAGCCTAAGTTGATTGTATCTAGTTTGCATATCAATTCCAGCTCAGCAGTTTCTCGTTGGAGTCTGTTTTTGAAGCTTTTCTGTTGCAAAATTGCCACCCGCAGGTCTGTCATTGAATGACCAGACAGGTTAAAGTGTTCTCCTACTGGTTTTTGAATGTTATGATTCCTGATGTCAGATTTGTGTCCATTAATTCTTTTGCGCAGAGACTGTCCGGTTTGGCCAATGTACATGGCAGAGGGGCATTGCTGGCACATGATGGCATATATCACATTGGTAGATGTGCAGGTGAACGAGCCCCTGATGGTATGGCTGATGTGATTAGGTCCTATGATGATGTCACTTGAATAGATATGTGGACAGAGTTGGCATCGGGCTTTGTTGCAAGGATAGGTTCCTGGGTCAGTGTTTTTGTTCAGTGATGTGTGGTTGCTGGTGAGTATTTGCTTCAGGTTGGGGGGTTGTCTGTAAGCAAGGACAGGTCTGTCTCCCAAGATCTGTGACATAGTGTGCTACTCCCATTCCCTTTTTGCCCACTCAATCCTTCCTAAATAGGTTATAATAATTGATTTTAATATTTCTATCATGGGAACCACTGCACCAGTTTTCACCTAGATTAAATTTATACTTATAAATGAGCAATTCCAATTCCTCTGGTTTGTTACCAGGCTGCTAGCAATTAAAGAATTTCTTCTCTTCATGTCCTTTGGTTCCTTGATTAATTTTCTTCTCAACATCTCCATTTTGTGCTGAGTGCTCAAATCATCCCTATTTTTACCCTCTTTTTATTATTAGTTTAACACCCTTCTGACTACTCTACATTTCCTGTCCCTGAGAAGATTGGTCCTCCTACTGAAATGGAGGCCACCAAAACACTACAGCCCGCTCTCCCCATAAGAGTTGGACCAGTGTTCCACAAAACCAAATACTATATTACTACCCACAAAGTCAGAAAAGAGTGTAGTTACCAGCTGAAGATGGAAGGTAGGGCACTGGCTGGGTGGTACAATAAACCATACATTGGCTTCTGCCTGATCCATTCCCTGGCAAACCCAGTTTGAATGTCAGAGTCCCCAATGAATCCTTAGTGTTTTATGTCCCTTCTCTATGATTTGGCTGTAAGATGAGATGTTAAGTGACTTGTTTAAGGCCACACAGGGAATCAGTGACTGATCCTGACTGATATCCAGCCCTGAATTCAACCATATTGGTACCTTAACTCCATTCTTATTCATGGTCATTTGGCATTTCCAATACATCCATGGGATCGCGCAGCCCTGCATGCAACACACCTGATAGGAGGGGCTATGTCTACAATGGCGCTTATTTCGGTGTAACTTACATCACTCAGGGGAATGATTTATTCACACACCGGAGTGACATAAGGTATGCCAACATAAATTGTAGCGTAGACAGCCTCTTTCTTTTTGTTTTCTCTTCATTTGCAGTTCTGTTACACGTTCAGTCCTCACTCGCATGCCTGACTAGTTATCCTACTAGATCCCAGACCTGCAAAAGGGCAGTGTTTCCTGGTGTATCTCCTACCACAGTCATTGCCTTTCCCCAATTCCAGTCCCACATTGTAGTAATGGTTGCAGTTCTAGTTCAACCTTCACATATTGGTGAATGGTGTCCCTAGCCTCTGTTTGTCAGAGGTGGAGATGGATGGCAGGAGAGAGATCACTTGATCATTACCTGTTAGATTCACTCCCTCTGGGATACTGGCATTGGTCACTGTCGGTAGACAGGATATTGGGCTGAATGGACCTTTGGTCTGACCCAGTACGGCCGTTCTTATGTTCTTATGTATCACCTCCAATAAGCATTCACAGCCCCCAAAGAGCTGAGTGCGGTTTGTGATTGTCTTAATGACCTATGCTTTGGCATGTTAATTCTCATGGATGGTGGTGGTGATGGTCTTCCATAGCACAGTCTGATTTTAAATGGGAAGAACATGTATCATTCTTTATACCATTAATTCAACCCCATGTCTAATATGATTCATGGGCAGATTAAATAACTTTTCACATATGCTTATTAAGACAATATTAAAATTAAATCAAGTGGTGAAGTCCAGAGTTAATAAGAAGGGATAACCAGTAATGATCTGGTTATTAATTGATCCAAAGTTCTATTCTGATGCTCCCCCATTCCATACTGATGTTTTCTCTATTATCTTTGGATGAGAATTGGGATTATCTTTTTGGATGCTTTACAAGCATCCAGAGAGATGACTTTCACTTTTAATCCCATAGAAGATCTTTGTTTTCATGCACTAATGAATAAAGGAAGGGCTGGCTTCAGCATAGCTTCACCTCTCTTCTTTGTACAAAACAAGAAGTGGTCAGTATGATCAATAAGTGGTGATAACCAGTGATGATCCCAAGGCCTGTTCAGTCCTTACCAAGCATTTGTTACAAAATTATTCACAAGAGGGTCAGGTGTTTCTGTATGTGAGCTATATCCCTACTGCATAGTGATGGGGCATACTACCTGTCAGGATCTCTAAAGGAGTCTACGCACTGGGCCCACTCAAGAAAAATCCTGCTTAAAAACCACTCCCTCTCCTGTGCTTGTTGGCAGGGGCCAGGCAGGAGAAGGCAAGGCATCTGGAAGTCATCAGGCAAGCAGGGCCAGCTGCTTGATGTACCAGCCAGTAAGAAGCAGCAGCTAAGGTAAGAGTGAGGAAGACTTTGATTTTATTTATCTCATGGATCTGAAGCTCAGAGCAAGAAGGGCATTGTTTATTTGGAAGCTATGCTTACACCCCAGAAGGGGAGGGCTTTATTTTGGAATTGCAATACTGTGAATCCCTAAGCATAAAAACAAACAAACTATGAGTCAGTCCTCAAAAATCATGAAATTTTAAACAAAACAGTACATTTTGGGTTCTCTTTTTGTGCCTTCTGGTCTCTGAGCCTTTAGGGTGCACTAAGTCATGTTTTCAAGCTTTTTCTCTGCAAATATGAAAGCTGAGATTCTCACGTAATCACCTGACTCTAGGAGCTAGGGCCTTAAAATGTTGTGAGACTACAGCGTTGGCAACACTGAGTTAAGGAGGGCCTGGAAAAGCTCTCCCTGTGACACACCCCTACACAGAGGAGCAATTCTTAAACCAGAGGATTAAGTTCTGCATACCAGTCACTGAGCAGACTGAAAATCATGTTTGACTGAGTGCAAGCCTAGGTCCCCCATATATTTAACTTTTCATTGTCCCTGAGAAGTATTCATGCCAAACCAACCTAATTTCTTTCCTTTGAGAGAGTACAGAGGAGGGTCACAAAAATGAAAACATACAAATTTATTAGAGCATAAGCTTTCGTGGGCTACAACCCACTTCTTCGGATGTAGCCCACGAAAGCTTATGCTCTAATAAATTTGTTAGTCTCTAAGGTGCCACAAGTACTCCTGTTATTTTTGCGGATACAGACTAACACGGCTGCTACTCTGAAAAATGAAAACCTAACCTATGACAAAAGTTTAAAAAAAACTGGACATGTTTAGGCTTGAGAAAAGAAGAGTAAGAGAGAACCTGATAATAGTCTTCAAATATGTTAAGGACTGTTATAAAGAAGATTGTGATAAACTGTTCTCCATATCCACTGACGGTAGGACAAGAAGTAATGGGCTTAATCTGCAGCAATGGAGATTTAGGTTAGATAGTAGGAAAAACTCGCGAAGCTCTGGAATAAGCTGCCAAAGAAGGCTACGGAATCCCCATCATTGGAGGGGGATGATGTAGATTTACCTGGTCCTGCCTCAGCACAGGGGGTTGGACTTGATGACCTCTCGAGGTCCCTTCCAACCCTACATTTCTATGATACTATAGATAAAGGAATGCCTCTACAATCCTGGGAGGGGTGGAATGCTAAGGAGCACTGTCTACCTGGCTTTTCTGCCACTTGAAATCTATTTACACTTGTTTGGGCTGACATATTAACCTGCTTGTGACTCTATTTCATTTAATAGCCACTGAATCGGGTCAGTGCTAACGTGTAAATCAGCTATTTTAGGGAAGGTCATGCTTTGTTGTTCTGGTTTCAGAGCTTGGAGGACATGTACTGCCATGTGGTCAACAGTGATTTGCAGCAGCACGATGCAGTAGCCTTCAGGGAGATGATGTACTTAAATGCCATTTTCAAGGAGTGCTGCTTCCCTCAAAAGGAAACTTAAAACTTTTCTAAGAAAAAAAAATGATGCCCTTGATTGATCCCTTTCATGTCTGAGCCTCTGGTAGCAACATGCATAATCTGCTAGGTGTCATGCCATCTGTGATTATTGCGGCAGGCTGGTCTTGTGCATAGGAAAAGCAAGAATGGCCTATTGTATGCTGATTTCTTCAGTTTCCACCTCCCCTCTGCCTATCAAGAGGCTCCAGCTGCTCATCTCTGTCACCATTTCCAGCTCCAGTGCTTTGACTGCAGGAGAGGCTCCAAAGGCAAAGGAGACACCATGTTCAAGCACACTGCATGTCCCTAGGCCTGACTCAGCAGTGCACTGTACTATACATTACGATATATGGAATTACAGATGCAAACAGAAGGAAGAAAACTACAGATAGATGGGGTGGGGAGGGTTGAAGACTTCCACACAGCTCAAGTTCCAACTCAATCTGATTTGTTGACCAAAGACCACACCCTGCCAAGTACTCTATACAGCACACAGGGACATATAGTTGCTGAATGATATACTGCAAGTAAACATATCAGAGTGTGTACGATTTATAGCAGGACCCAAGTTTCCATGGTATCAGAATGGATGGTGTTTGTTTGGCAAATCCACAGAATTGAGAGGCACCACACTAGGCATTTAGAGAGCTCTACAAATCACACCTGCATAGTCCAGACTGTGGAGCTGTGGAGACAAGTTCAAGTAGTCTATCATTAGTATCTCTCTCCATCCCTTTCCATCTCATCTCCCTGTCTTACCCTCTCTACCCCCTCCAATGCTATCTTTTCCTCAGCTCCCACTGAGAGAAGCAGCATAGCAGGTACCTGCTCCAGCTGCTTAGACTGTACAAATTCCCTGGACTGTAGATGTAGCTTCATTGTTCCCCTGAAGGAAGAAGGTACTTCTTGCCTTTTTTCATTGCTGGATTTTGAACTCTGCTGCAGTCAGGCAGTTTAATTTTGTTCCATTCTGGTTAGTTTGTTTCCAAACCACTTACAGAAGGCTCGGAGAAAGCAGCTACTCTGCATTAGAATCTAATGGTCTAACAACAAAAACCTGATGGTGTCATGCAGGAAATCTCCACATCTCCCATCAAACTGTGTGTCTGACAGAGGGACATTTTCTAGCATGGTAATTTTGGGGGCATAGCATACTATTTTTAGTAGGGGTTGAATTAAGCTGATACTGTTTGGTGGTGCCGTAAGTTTCAACTTAAATAAAGATTTAAAGAACAAATTAAAATGGAGCCCTTCTGGGTGTTGAAAGATAACATGAGATCTTATCAAGTTTGAGACAGAAGCTGAAAAAATAGCAGTCAGGGAGAGGTGTGTTACCCTCCTCGCAATCAGCTTAATGTGATGTTAATTCTGAACCCTACTAAGGATAATTTACACATCAATATTTTTGGATAGTGAATCATTCTTTAGTACAGTGTCTCCCATGGTCCTGACCCACTAGTGGGTTATGGGAAGGTTCTGGATGACTTACAGGGCCAGCGTGGAGGGGAAGCCCCTGACACTACATTTGCACAGCAACTAGATACCCACGGCTGGCCCATGCTAGCAGGGTCCTAGGGCCCAGGCTCCAGCCCGACTCAGGAAGTCTACACAGCAATGAAACATCCCTGAAGCCCAAGCCCTGTGAGCCTGAGTAGGCTGGCACAGGTTTTTCTTTGCTGTGTAGACATACACTGAGAGGGGCGTGGAGAGGGAGTGTGCTCTGCATTCTCCCCCACAGTGACAACTCCTGTTCCAAAGGACTGGGCTCAGCTTCCTGCTCTGGGCATAGTGACCCAGTGGTGCTGCAGGTTTGGCCTGGCTGCTCATCAGGACATACCCTATGGGCCTTCAGGGTTGTGGTGCTGGGCTGGAGGGTGCTGCTGCAGGTGGTCAGTGTCCCCTCGGTGGGGCAAGGAAGAGACAGTGGTGGAGGAGGAGGCCAGTAGCTTATGAAATACCCCCCCCCGCCCCCAAATTTGGCACCTGGGTGGGTCACAGAAAAAGAGAACATGCAGTTAATGGGTTGCCTTATTAAAACCATTTAAGGGAAACATTGCTTTAGTAGAAGGCCACCACTTTTTGCCTCTATCCTGATACCTGAATTTTTTGTCACCATCGATGACATCACATGCTGAGGCAGCTGTCTTCGTTTTATTTGATTTTTGTGATTTTTTTCATTTTTGTGAAAATTGATCAACTGACAGTCCAGAAGAACGAAAACCTCAATTTAGTCTCATATGATGGTGCTCATGAATTGGGGTTTTTCTATGAAAAACCGATGAAAACAAAATAGTTTGGAGGCAAAAATTGGGGGGAGAGGGGTGTATTGGAAATGTTCATCCGATCAGTTAAAATTTTTCAATTTTTGGTTGTCAAAACCCATGAATTTTTCAAGAAAATTCAGTTTTCATGTTTGATTTCTTTTTGGGAATCACCTACCCGCAGTTAAAAATTGATATTTCCCATGGAAATTTCCATTTTGACAAAAGTGATGGTTTTTGCTGCGAAAATATTTTGAGCAAAAATTTTAAATTAGCTCTATTCACAGCACAGGTGCAGGCTGGGCAACAATAAAGCAATCTTCTATATATTACCCCTCCAATGTGTCTGAATCATGGGCTGAAGGGCCCACCTCTATGAATGAGAGGATAGTGTGTCTTCTGTGCCCACATAATCCTCGGGTTTCTGGCTGACAATTAAGGTGCTGGCTGTGATCTGGATACCTGGGACTCATTTCATAGACAGTAAGCCACTGAAGAGGAAGCAGGTGGCACTACTGACTCCCATCATTCGCAGTGGGGTTAGAATGGAAGGTAAGAGGTGGGGATGAAAACATTGTGGAAACTGATTTCTCTCCCCCGCCCCCCCGAGGTATCCAGAGATGCCTTCCTTCTGCTAAGGTCATACTTAAACTATCACTACCAGCTTCCTTCAAACTGGAAGCCCCCTTTAACAGCACAACAAAGCACTCCTTTCCCCCTTCATGCCACCTACTCTGTATTTGTCAAAGACTTATCCTGTCATTGAATCTCTTATCAGGCCAGGCTGATCTAGATGAACAGTTTCCCACAACACAAAGATTGCCTCCAGGAATAGTTGTATATAGGGACTGCAAGCTGTTTGCTTTAGTATTAAAGATCTGTTTACTTGCTTCTGGGCTCTGGCAGGGATGGCCTCCTACTTAGTGAGGGCAATGCCTCAGCATTCCTCATCTCAGTGAAACTGCAAGGAATCAGAGAAATGGCTTCTGTTAATTTGCAGTTAACCTGTAATCTTTGTGAATACTGGTGTACCATTCAATTTTCAGAACTTCCCCCCATATCATCACAAGGCAGTGGGGCCGGAGGAAGCATTCCCATGAAGGTGGATAACTGCTCCTTTATGCAGTAATTAAAGCTCCCGTTTCTAAGCTGCTTGGTATTTTAATTGATTTTCTCTACTGGCTGCATACAGTCCGGTCACTCACTCAAACGTTTATCTCCTAAATGTAGAATGAGCTACTGTGTAAAGCAATCGGCCCACCACTCTCCAGTGGGTCTCGTACTGGTGTGATTGCTTTCCACTTGTGAGTTTGTTGTTAGGGTTTAGCAGCACTTCATTTATAACTCCCCCAATATTAAGGGTTTAAAATCTAAAAAATAGTTCAGGATGCAACCCAGTGTCCAGATTTTGACAAGGTAAATGTTCTCAGCTACCCAGATTTCAGATGAGTGAGATCTTTATTTTATTCTTGTCATACAAGCTCTCTGGACAGGGTGGAAGCTGTTTAATAAGAGGGAAGTTTAAAACTAACAAGTTTGGGGTTTTTTTTTTAGCTTCTTAGAGTTGCCTGCAGGTTCAAAGGTGCCAAAATGGTCATTCAAAAAGTATCTTCATATGAAATGAACTGTTTTGTCTGAGATTTCATTTAGGAATTGATCCAATACCTCTGGAGTGTTTTTGTAGTGTGTCAGGATTTCCTGCATACATTCACAGAGATAGGGTCCTTTCAGTTCAACTTCTTACTCTCTTTCAATGCAGGATTTTTAAAAAATAATGTACAAGTCATCTCCATATTTCCCAGTTCCCTACTGCCTGCTCCTGTGGGATCCATCAATTGATCACTTAGGAACCACATCAGGTCTGGTCATTGTGCCCGGTCGCTTTTGAAATGACAATGTTTCCTTGTCCATTTATTCTATCATCTGAAAATCTACTGCTTTCAGCAGGAGGCTTGATCAAAATGATCAATGACTGTGTGATACTTCCCTCTCCTGCTGTGCATGGAGAGAATCATAGTAACACAAAAACCATGATGTTCCAGAGTACGTTGTATGGATACTAGAGCAGGATACTCTGTGTATGAGCATGCTAGAGTGGGGCCTGACACAAAACCAGGATCTGAACATGTGTTCCAAATCAAAATGCAGATCCAGGTCTGAATTTTGTGAATTTTTGGATTGGCCCATTATAAAGACAGGGGCAATCTGGATCGAGGCTGGGATTAAAAAAAAAAAAGCCCGAGGGATTGAGGAGCTCAGCTCCTATTGAAAATCATTAGGATTTGGGAGTCTAACTCCCTTCAGCGCCTTTAAATTTCCCACCACCAAACAATATTGCATTTTGGGGAGCTGGAAATCTGGATCTCAGTTTTGGGATCTCATCTCTAGTGTGGGTAGATGGATACCGTCTATATAAATAACTAAGTTTTATAGTGGACAATTATTCTTTTGCAGGTTGATAAAATGACTGACAACAGGATATAGTGCCAGAAGCCACAGACCGACTACATGAGGTCATTTCTGAAACACAAAGATAAACAGTTTTCCCAATACATTTTTTTTTTTTTTAAATCTAGCCACGGGTTTAGTCTACCTTTTAAAAGGGTCTTTTTTGCCTTGAATTTGCTGCAACCTGCATCACCACATGCAATATCTGGGACACACCCAAGTCAGTAGCTGATTTCCTCCAGCAGACATGTTGTGATGCATATTGTGTATGGGAGCACAGCAGTCAGACCTCAAAATGCCATGGAGCAGAAGTGCCACATAACAATAGGATCCTTCTTTAAAAAGAACTGATGTAGAATTCTATCTTCCATGCTATCACAGAGGCAAGTCTCCACCTCTTCCAGGCCTTTTGGGAGAAACACACATGCACACACGCACTGTATGTGCATATGCATTACAAAATGAAGTGCATTTGGGGGAAGTGCCAAAATAAAAGAAACAGCAGACCACAAGCCACATTCTGTGTGACGTCTCTCACATGCCTGGGAACTGAAGGCATCACCACTTTTCGGGTTGCTGCTCGCTGCTCAGCACATTGAAGGATCAAACCCCATCTCCCTCCTGGGATTAGATTCTGCACATTACATTTCACTCCAAAGGGAATGCTGTGGAAAGGGGAACACTGATGACCACAATGGTGTGGGTCTGCAGAGCCAGCTATTTGAGCTGTCCTTTAAAATCACAACAGTGGGAAAATGAGTTGTCAGAAACCACGTTGCTTTAAATAAACACATTGTTGTTCCATACCATCTAACACCTAGTGTAGGCAATGCCAATCATGCTTAAAAATATGGCATGGTTAGCTGGCCTAGGGTTAACCACAGCCGGTAACATATTTTTACACACAACTCTCTTTGTACAGTTTAACATTTTCTAGCCCAACTCATTTCCCAGTGCAGACAAAGATTCTCTCTCTTTGGCAAGTGGGAATTTGAAAAGCCAATGTTCATTCTTTCAGTAAATATTACTCTGGCAAATAATTTCTCTATTTCAAGCTAATTAGAACCTTTTATTCCTTGATTTCAGAGACTTTCCTGGATCTGTACAAATGTTAATAAGTAGTCCCTGATTTTTCAGACAGAGAAACTGGGACAATTGCTGGGCTGATATTACCTTCTAGTGCCATAGTCTTTTATCGACACTTTGAATTAACACTCTTTGTATTGACTTGATTAATATTAACAATTAATATAACATTCCTGGTAAGCCCCTGATTCATTAAAATCTATGTGTAGGTCCTCAGTGGCAGATTAAAGATAGATCAGCTGATCTGTCCCCCCCATGGCTCCCACTGCCTGGTTTTAGTGGATTGCAGGGTTTGCTCTGTACACTGAACAGTGTTTCATTAGCTCTACCTGGTCTTTGGGGTTTAGCAGAAAGACCTGGCAGCACTGTACTCATCAAGCTTTCTCCATCCCTTAACCATAAGGTGAGCGAAGGGCAAGAAGTCCTAGAACCTCCCTGACTACCTAAGGGTTGGGGCAGAGGAGGGAAAGCATGCATTCCTCACAGCAGCCAGGAGAGAAGGACCATCTTTTCCTCCTCTTCCTCTTGTTCCCCTTTCCCACCAGCCAGGAAAGGAGAGGTATGCTTCCCTCCCAGAAGTCAGTAGGGGTGAGAGAGGTTTGAGTCTCTGGGGCCAGTCCTCAGCTGAAGTAAAATGTCATAACTCCACTGAGGATCCACCCTGCTGTTTGGATTGATCCAGGAGCCACTTAGCCTCCATCTATTCTTGTGGTTTCCATGTCCCTGAAATTCATGTAAAGTGTGTGTCAAAAGTCACAGGAGAATTCAAGTCTCCAGTCTTGCGGGTCCCAGAAGAATGTATATATAAGGACCATTCATTATCTTTGAGGAGTCCCAGTGCATCAATTAATTTATAATCAGTGGAATATTCTTTATGCATTAGCTTTTCAGTAGCAATGTATTTTAGGGGTAAAAAGTTTTCGTTGTGGTTGTTTCGCTGTTTATTTTTAATAACTGGGCAAACTAGTTTGAATACAATCAAACTGAGCTGAACATTTGCACAATGTGTAAACCAAACTGAAGACTGTTTTTGCAGTTTATAATGTTCACTGCTAACTTCCTCATCACTATCGCCCCAAATATTTTCAGCCTGCAACTCTTGTTTCCACTGGGTTGGGAATAGAGGTGCATTAAATATTGGCAACAAAATTAGAAGTGCTCAGAATATGCCTTTACTTGTGTAGATGTCCTATTTCTGTGAAAGTTTTCACACTAAAATAGGCCCATTTTTCCAGCAAAACTTTTTCTCACTGGAAATTTTTCCATTTTTCATATTTTCACAACAGATTTACGGTTTCTAAAATTCCACAAAAACTAGAGTTGCAGGATTGCATGAGGAAATGGAAAATTAAATATCATGCAACATTTCCTGCAGTTTTGCAGAGCCTGAGTCAGGAAATAGAAACACAAAAAGAAACATTCTTTTGGTATTGCCAACCCATCCCAAACCAGGAAGTACTGGAAATCTCAGAAGAGAGGCAATTTCCAGACCACTGAAATTTGGATAGTGACATGAATGTCTGAATGCTAAAATGAAATGCAACATCTGTAGAGATTCCCTTAGCACTAGTTTTTAGGGGATTTAGCCAAAAAGGCCACTGAGAATGCCAAGAAATTGCTGCAATTGCATTTTAGAATTGCTAAAATGTTAAGAGTCTGATCTAAATCGCACTGAAGTTAATAGAAGACTTGCACTATACTTTGTCCCAATATGAATATGGGGTATTGACCCGGCCCCTTGACCCTTCTGGGTTGTAAACCCAACTCTGCCACTGCATTGCTGGGTAACCTTGGCCAAGTGACTTCATTTCCCTCTGCTCCAGTTTTCCCACCCATAAAATAGGTATAAATAATACCTAACTCCCTTATAAAGTGCTTTGAGATGTATGTGTGCGAAGTGCGGTTTAGTAGCTAGATATTATTCATTTACATATTTTGGCAGGAGCAAATTATTGTTTACAACAGTTTAAAAGCAACCAAAAAGGCTCAGAAATATCTATATAGGGAGGGAGTGTTACAAGCATTGTGGGAGAATGGTAATTCTGTTTCAAGGAGGATTTTGACCCTTTTGAAAATTAATTTTGTTTGATTTAGGAACCCTCCCCCTGCCCCCACAGGATTTTTAAATTCTCCACCCAGCAATAGCGAGCCCCCTTTCTGATGCAGTCCACCTGGCAGGCTGCCCCAAAGCCTGGCAGCCCAGGTTGCTGAGGAATCATGAACCTGGGAGCTGGGGTTCTCAGTGTTTTCAGACTCATAGACTTTAAGGTCAGAAGGGCCATCATGATAGTCTAGTCTGACCTCTGGCACAACGCAGGCCACACAATCTCACCCACACACTCCTGTAATAAACCCCTAACCTATGTCTAAGCTATTGAAGTTCTCAAATCATGATTTAAAGACTCCAAGGTGCAGAGAATCCTCCAGCAAGTGACCCGTGCCCCACGCTGCAGAGGAAGGCGAAAAACCTCCAGGGCCTCTGCCAATCTGCCCTGGAGGAAAATTCCTTCCCATTCCCCAACCCCAAATATGGCGATCAGCTAAACCCTGAGCATGTGGGCAAGACTCACCAGCAGGGTCGCCGAGAGTGGGTTCGGGCCCCGGTGAACATTTTTTTTCGGGCCCCCCAGCAAGGGCAGACCAGCTAAACAGGGCCGACGAGAGGGGGGGGGGAAGCTGGGCCCAGAATTTTTTCAGGCCCCCCAGCAAGGGCGGACTGGCTAAACAGGGCCGACGAGGGGCGGGGGGGAAGCCTGGCCCTGGGCCCCCTTCCAGACTGCCGGGCCCCGGTAATTTGTACCGGCTTTCCCCCCTCTCGTCGGCCCTGCTCACCAGAATGCCGTGTAAACTGCTGAGAAGCTGGGCGTGCGCGCTGGCAGGAAAGCAGGCAGAGTTTTATCAGAAATCTGCCTGGCTTCTAGGGGAACTTCATCAACATTGAGCCATCTCCACAAAATGTTGCAATTTTGATGAATTGGCAAATTTTGATGAAAAATGTTTTGTCAAAATTTTTCCAACCAGGTCTAGTGGTGAGTCTCTGCAATGGCAAAAGATAGGCAAGGGATACGGGTGTCACACTTCTTTTTTGGAGAATGCTGCATTCCAATTTTTATTATGGTTCTTGAGCCAGGCCATAAATGTAAGGCTCCATCCATCCTTCAAGGCACAGCAGAACTTCCAGTGCTGTCAGTGAGAAATTTGCTCAGAAATCCAGGTTAGAATGGGTCCTGCATGTAGTAACTATCCCTTTTGTTGTCATTATTGCTTGTGAAAATCTCCTCAGCTTTTGAACCACTGTTATTTCTGCGGCATGTTTACTCTCTCCCCAGCCACTTTTTGTTCAGTACTTAGTTCACTGGGGCCTCGATCCTGATTGGGATTCTGGGCACTGTCCTAACACAAATAATAAAATATTATAGCTCTGTTTCCAAGGCAGGATTTTTGTCTCTACGCTCGGAACCTACTCCACACAGCTTGGGTCCAACCATACCTACATTTGAGGATGTGCAGAGTATATTGATAGACCATTTTCCCAGGCTTTACCTGGTGAACAGACTTGAAGGAAGCTATTTACTTTCTATGAAGTAGATAAGTGATGACATGTAAAGTGTCAACACCAGTTACAATAAGATTAGAGGGGGTGGGTGGAGGAGTGGGAGTTTACACCTCCTAAAGGCATTATTTCTGCTTGTCTGTTCTTACACCACATCCATCACCATGGTATCTGAGTGCTTTCCCAAGGTGCTTAAGTGACCTGACAAGCATCTGACCCAGAAGGACATTGCTGCATTGATGAGTCCTTGTGGCACCTTAGAGACTAACAAATTTATTGGGCATAAGCTTTCATGGGCCAAAACCCACTTCATCAGATGCATGGAGTGGAAAATACAGTAGAGAGGTATAAATACACAGCATATGAAAAGATGGGAGTTTGTGTAGAGACTGTCCGGTTTGGCCAATGTACATGGCACAGGGGCATTGCTGGCACATGATGGCATATATCACATTGGTAGATGTGCAGGTGAATGAGCCCCTGATGGTGTGGCTGATGTGGTTAGGTCCTATGATGGTGTCCCTTGAATAGATATGCCGACAGAGTTGGCACCGGGGTTTGTTGCAGGGTTTGGTTCCTGGGTGAGCGTTTTTGTTGTGTGGAGTGTAGTTGCTGGTGAGTATTTGCTTCAGGTTAGAGGGCAGTCTGTAAGCGAGGACTGGCCTGTCTCCCAAGGTCTGTGAGAGTGAAGGATAGTCCTTCAGGATAGGTTGTAGATCCTTGATGATGCGCTGGAGAGGTTTTAGTTGGGGGCTGAAGGTGATGGCTAGTGGCGTTCTGTTACTTTCTTTGTTGGGCCTGTCCTGTAGTAGGTGACTTCTGGGTACCCTTCTGGCTTTGTCAATCTGTTTCTTCACTTCACCAGGTGGGTACTAAGAACAGGAGTACTTGTGGCACCTTAGAGACTAACAAATTTATTAGAGCATAAGCTTTCGTGGGCTACAGCCCACTTCTTCGGATGCATATAGAGTGAAACATATATTGAGGAGATATATATCCACACATACAGAGAGCATGAACAGGTGGGAGTTGTCTTACCAACTCTGAGAGGCCAATTAAGTAAGAGAAAAAAACTTTTGAAGTGATAATCAAGATAGCTCAGTACAGACAGTTTGATAAGAAGTGTGAGAATACTTACAAGGGGAGATAGATTCAATGTTTGTAATGGCTCAGCCATTCCCAGTCCTTATTCAATCCTGAGTTGATTGTGTCTAGTTTGCATATTAATTCCATCTCAGCAGTCTCTCGTTGGAGTCTGTTTTTGAAGTTTTTCTGTTGTAAGATAGCCACCCGCAGGTCTGTCATTGAATGGCCAGAAGAATGCTTGATAGAGATCCTGGAGGTGTTTGTCTCTGTCTGAGGGATTGGAGCAAACGCGGTTGTATCTTAGGGCTTGGCTGTAGACAATGGACCGTGTGATGTGGTCTGGATGAAAGCTGGAGGCATGTAGGTAAGTATAGCGGTCAGTAGGTTTCGGGTATAGGGTGGTGTTTATGTGACCATCGCTTATTTGCACTGTAGTGTCCGGGAAATGGATCTCTTGTGTGGACTGGTCCAGACTGAGGTTGATGGTGGGGTGGAAATTGTTGAAATCCTGGTGGAATTCCTGAAGGGCCAGATGATGAAGATGTCATCAATGTAGCACAAGTAGAGTAGGGGCGTTAGGGGATGAGAGCTGAGGAAGCGTTGTTCTAAGTCAGCCATAAAAATGTTGGCATACTGTGGGGCCATACGGGTACACATAGCAGTGCCGCTGACTTGAAGGTATAAATTGTTTGAAATGGGCCACCTTGATTACATTGGCCTCATTAGCACTACAAAAGTGATTTCCACCCTTTCTTGTCAACTGTTGAGACTAGCCCACTTCCACCTTAATTGAATTGGCTCGTTAGCACTGACCCCCCACTTGGTAAGGCAACTCCCATCTTTTCATATACTGTGTATTTATACCTCTCTACTGTATTTTCCACTCCATGCATCTGATGAAGTGGGTTTTAGCCCACAAAAGCTTGTGCCCAAATAAATTTGTTAGTCTCTAAGGTGCCACAAGGACTCCTCGTTGTTTTTGCTGATACAGACTAACACGGCTACCACTCTGAAACCTGATTGCTGCATTGGTTACACTCAGCTCATATTGGGAAGGTTTTCTTCACAGCCATGAGGAATGGGCCACATAAATACATCAAGAGAGCTGGATCCAGCCAATGGGCTGGGTGTTTGTCACCTTGGTTGTAGAGCTTTTAACTGAATTCATCCTTAGATGATTAAAAGGCCACTGGAGGCAGCTGGAGTCTTTCTTTACTTCTTATAAAGTCTGGTATAAAAATGCATTAGTAATAAATTCCTGACAGGTGCTGCTATGTACAGAGGATCAGGTAACAAACAGTTGTGAATTATGGGGCTATAAATTCCATTGAGGGGTTCTAGTTACATCATATGTGATGCTTGAGCCACTAGAATCCCTCAAGTTGAAACTATAGCTCCCTGATTCAAAATATACCTAGTTTTAAAAGTGGTTTATATAGTGGGTGGGATTGAATCTTTGCACAACTTTGAACCCTTGTTATCCCTCCATTCTTTCTTTCAAATGTCACTAGAGTGGTTGTGCCAGAATGTCTGAGCCCTCTATTCTGGACCAAAATGGTGGAGCATTGTGCTAGGTGCCCACCTGTTTATATTTGTCTTGAGGCAAAATAATCTCATGGTGATACTGTGATCTCTGCATCATATATGGTGACACCGCATTGCCATGCCATGACTCAACACACCATCATATATCGAGGCAACATGGAACCATGAAGAGCCAATGTAGTTAAATCACAGCATGTGGAATAGATTTGGGACTCTTTAATTGCCCAGCAAGCTGTGTTTGCAAGACACAAAACAGACCTGGTGAAATAGTGTCTGTCCCACAAAGTGCAGGAAGGGCATTAGCTACCCTCTGAGCAGCTTTTCTTGATGTAATTTGATTACTCATGTTGATGATGTCTCTCTTTCCTCATGCTCACTGGTTGATTCTGATAGCAATGGCTAAATTATCAGTGTTTGGGGGTGGTTGTTTTTTGTTTGTTTGGTAATGATTAACAATATATTTGAGCTGCTATCCTTGTATTAAAAGGCACATTATAACATTCTGAACCAATGCGTATGCTGGTTCAATGTATGAAATCTGATTGGTTTTTAGAGGACAGATTTAAGGCTCCTCCCAATCCTCCACTGGGGATTGCCATTTCCTTCTGCATGAATGTCTGGAGATGGGTCTGATGGATCATGTTGCATTATGCCACATCACATTACCATGCATCCCATCACATTGCCTCGTTACGTGATGTAACCTAACATGATGTGACGCTTAGTAATCAGCATAATGTGCTGCTGCGCATTAGAAATGTAAAACGACGACAACATAAAAGACGACTTGATTGGATCCCCCCGATGAACTACAGCTAGAAAGGATAGCTGTGGAGCAGATAACAAAGAAGGGCTAGGCACATTTCCACATCAGAAAGTAGGGATTGTTTTCCAAAGCCTTTCTTACGCTTCGGTTCTAATATATTTCCCTCAATTTTCACCCTCTCTTTCAATAAAAATGTCAGTATGTTCTGAGTTAGCTTTTCTCCTCTATTGTGCATATAGTAATTCAACAATAGACTATGGTTTATGGTAGCACCTGGGTGGATATACACAGGATGCCAAGTTTGATTCTCAAATTCAGCAGATGCTTGGAAATATGAACTGGCATGAACCTCAACATATTGTGGTTTACTCCTTTCTGGGGAAGTCCCAGACCATGTGCTATTTGATTATAAACAGTGTGTTAGGCTCAGCAGAGAGGCTGCCAGACCTCACAGTGGGATCAACAAGGCTCCAGGGCCTGGGGAGACAGGAGCAGCAGAGGATTACCTAGAGAGAGGATGGGTTATAGAGCTTACTTGTATTTGAGAGGGAAAGGAATCATGAGATGTCTTGAGGAAGTGGGACAAGGAGCTGGGATTAGACAGACGGGAAGGAGCTGTTTGGCAGAACGAAGGTGGGGGTTGGTGCAGGAGGAAACTTTCAAAGGCTGGATTGTTTATAGATGCTTCTGATACTCAACTTTGCAAGATTTATCCAAAGCACACTGAAGACCTTGTACTTTTGAGGTTCACGCATCACTACTTACAACTCAAAGAGGGATCTTTGCCTAGAGCTACATGAGATGCTCAGAGAGGGAATCTCCCCTACACCTCAGTGTATTGTTTAGAAAGGAGCTCTCTCCCTAGAATTCAATGGAATGCTTGATAGTCGATGAAGAGAGCTCTAGTTTTGCACCTGTAATAGCTATTTCCAAACTATTTAATGGCTTTCAGGGAAGTTGGAGGCCAAATTTGTGGCTCAGATGGACAGAGGGAGGCCATGACAGGCCTTCTTGGGGTGAGAATTTCCCTTTGTATAACCTTCAGTCAGTATGGCAAGCTAAAAAGAGTTACTTTCCACTTCTGGGACCACCAAACACTAAGTTTAAAAACAAATTCAAGATCTGAGGGGCTGCTCTGTTTTTTGTTTTTAATTAAAAGCTATTGAACAACATGTTCTTGACAAAGCTCAACTTAAACTTTGCTCTCTATAATTTCGCTTTCCCAGGAGTGGAAACAGCAAGAGTTTTGATAAACAAACCCAAGTTTCTTGTTTAGTTGTACTGTAGTAGCTTCTGTAGGTTTTTTTCTGACGCCTCTTTGGTAAGTTTAGAGAAACACTCTTCCACATGAATCACTAACAATATCCCTATGCCTTTTACAACACCAAATCTCTAGTGGCACTATTTCCCCCCTCTCTTGCTGTGGAAGCAGAGCAATATTGCAAAAAGACTGTTCTATTTCTGGACTGTAACCCTTCCTAAATTGATACCAGTTGTTTCTGCACTTAAATGATAATAAAAAGGAAAATAAGAAGGAAAATGACTGCATTGGAAAACACTGTAAAGCATCTCTAGTACTGGCAGAGTAATCCTGCACTGCCATTACTTTTAGACTCTAGAAATATTAGAGCAGGGTTTGACCTTCTGTACAGAAGCTATAAAAGAAAATCAAAATGTTCTTTCTCCCCTCTCCAGGCCCCACATGGGCTGTAGTCATGGAACCAACTTACAGGAGTCTCAAGTGGATTTGTGGAGAGATGATTATTTTATAGAAATGCCTGCGTTGTAGCTGCCTGATTAGACCAACTGCTGAAATGTCAAGATGGACCCACATTAAGGGTGCAGAACCCTTACCAAGAAACGCAGGCTTTCCTCCTCCTGGTGAGGGGACCGGTGGAGGGTGGGAGGATTCACAGTATATCAGATTAATCAGAGGCATGTCTCATTGAGTTGGACTGTTATTGAGCCACCTGCACACTAGAACAGTGCATATTCCCTACAAAAAGTCACAGGGAGGGCTTGATTTTCAGGAAGTTTAAGCCTCAGGTCCAATAAGCTCAAGTTCAAGGCTGATAGCAGTGGGCTGCACTCACCTCAAGTGCCTCCTTGATATTTGGGCACCACGTTGCCATTCTCTTCAGCTCCCAGCACCTCCTTCAGCCTCTGCAGGGCTTTTGTGCCTTGGCCTTGTGGCCAGGTTGCAGAGTCCAAACCACCATAACGAACTCAAATTAGAAGCAGTTCCTTGGCTTTCAGGGCCAATTATAAGCAAAATAGTTTCTCACCTTTCCCTGCTAAATTTCCTCTCTGGAATTGAATCCACAGGGTTCCATCTGGACTCCTGTGTGTGGCCAACAACGGGCCCTGGCCCAGCTCAGTTTCTCTGGCTGTAGCCTAGGGAGCATCCCTCCTCATTCCTCTGGCTCCAGCCAGGAACTGACTTGCTGACATCAGGCAGCTCCTGTTGTTTCAGCTTGCTGAGCCTTGACTGGCTGTTGCTGATCCCCAGACCTTCTGGCCACTGGAAGATCAGATCTCACTGGTTCCCAAAATGGCTGGTCTTTTTGTCACAGACAACTGTTTCCTGGGATGAGGTGCTGGTGCAACAGAGCAGTGGAGCCTCCAGTAGGGGGTCACAAAGGCCTGGTACACCCTGCCACACTGTTGTTTCAGAGATTTAGTAGATTTTAAGGTCGAAAGGGACAATTTTGACGATCTAGTCTGACTTCCTGCATAACACAGGCCCTGGAATGTTCATTTGAAGCACATGAAGTTGCACATACAAACTGGATATTGCACCTGAAAATGAGTCCAAATACCCATCTTTGCATACAAACACCTGATTTGCATGTGCAGCTGCAGAACTTGCATGGGCAAAATAGGCAGGCAATTGCACATGCACAAATGCACATGGACCTTGGAGAAATGGGCCTCAAATAACAAAACAGAGTGTAAACATAATAGCAATCTTCAGTAACATAAGCCTGTCATCCCCAAAGATCTCAGAACACTTTACACTTTATATACAAGTGCATACAGCATCAACAAGCTGTAGTTTCTTCAGGGGCGAAAGTGGGCAGCTAACCATTGCACTGCACAAAAGTTAAGGGAAATTCTGACCAAGGGGAATCCCAGATCAAATAGCTTTTTTTGGTTCATTTATTTCTTATAATGCAAGAGCTTGGTCACATTCTCTGCTAAAGACTTGGGACGAGAACAGAATAAACAATGCACAGACCATTTTTGTAGTCATATTGGTCCAAAGGTGAGAGTTGACAAAGTAGAAAGTGATACCTTTTGTTTAGTGGTGTGCTCTGCCCTGAAATTAAGACATCCCAATTTATCATAGGTCTGCTCTCTGTTTTTCAGTCCTAGCATGGAGAGTAGTTGGAGAGCCCCACAATAATTCTGAGCACCTTCACGTTGTGATGTTGGGGCATGACATTGCAACACAGCATCACAAAGCGATGCTGCTGCATCATGACACTGGAAATGTGACATATTCATACATTGATGCAACGCCATGAAGGCCAGATGCTGAGGCTCCATAAGCAGTAGCATGAATCTATTATTTTGTCCTGTGTTACAAAGAGGTGGGAATCTAGCAGCCTTTTTATTGAAGCAGTAAATATGTTGTTGTACAATTCTGGGCTATTCAGCCTTTTAGGTATTATCCTTTATAGCAAAAGATGGAACCTATTTGAACACAAAGTCTGTGAATTATATTGTATCTTGGTCATTATCTACGTTGCTCACCATTCAAAACAATGCTCAAAGCCTTTCTCTGTTTCAAATCTGGTTACATTTTCTCCATCTCCATCTCTCTTTTTATTCCGAGGGACCAGCTGGACCATAACTCATAATAGTTCCTTTTAATTCTCCCTTCCTCTCTTCCCCTCCCCTCCATTCCCTGGCTTAGCCTGTCAATAATTCTCAGTGGGACATACCCTTTTTCTTAATCCCCAAGAGCAAGAAGAGCGAGAGAGGATGATCCATCAATTGATCCAGAGCGTTGTTAGCTACACGTTGGGTTTCGGACAACCGCCACTCTCACTGAGCCTGACATGCTTGGAGCAACTGGATGTCAAGTTAGGTGAGGAAATGAAATAACATTATCAGACAAGCGTGTGGGCCCACAGCCAAGGGAAACTGACACAACAGGGAGAAATCCACATTGTATTCTCCTCCCCCACCCTTCCTTTTCTGCTGGTTTAGTCATTGCTGCATTGTCAAGGGTTCAGGTTGTTTCTGGAATGGAAAGGCAGACTACCAGCCACAATGACTTTTTATCCTACTCATCACTGGGAATATCATGACAGCTGCTGAATGAAAATGGGAACATTTTAAAAAATGTGATGGAGTGAACAAGCCCTTGTAGCTATTTTAACCCTTCCCTCCCTCAGGAAAAATGTTCCTCCCACAGTCCTCTTCCCCATACCCCTTCACACACTCCGGTCTCTGTTTATTACAGATCTAGCCCCTGTTGTTAGTGACAAAGCAATGCTAAATGGGAAGACAGGACTTGTGTCTTTGGAATTAGGAATGGATTGTCCTGAAAGACTTGTCATCTATCTGCCTATGGGGAAAGGAGCCTTTTGTTTCTTCCAGTGGGGTATTCTGCAGCCTGACACTCCTAATCCATTTAACTTGGGAGTTACAGAGTGCCAGAACAGATTAGAGTATAGCTCTGCCCCATTTATAAGAGTCATCAGGTAGTATCTCTACCTGTCTGAGCTTTGCGAAGGCCGTGACCAGACAGCAAGTGTGAAAAATCGGGACGGGGGTGGGGGATAATAGGAGCCTGTATAAGAAAAAGACCCAAAAATTGGGACTGTCCCTATAAAATCGGGACATCTGGTCACCCTGGTTGTGTTGTGCTTTGCTACATTGCAACACAAATGTTGTGATGGCATAATACAAATATCACATAAAAAGACACACACATTTGTGTGGCTCAACTTCCTCTTTGGAGGGATTTTAACCCCTGATTTAAAATGTTTTAAAACAAGTTTGGGCCCACAGGAATGTATTTGTAAGTAACCTGTGTATGGTAAATAACACATTCTCCTCACAAATGATCTGCTTCTCTGAACTCAGCTGAATGCACCATGCTAATTTTAAAACAGTTTGGTTAAAATATTTTAAAAAACAACTCTGGCAGAGATCCCAGTGTCCTCAGTGAGAGATGAGCATTTCCCAAACTGGCAGTTTGTCAAAATATTGCATATTTATATCCTGGGTAGAACAACTCGGGGCCTGCAGGGCTGCTAATACTGTGAATGACTAAACGAGAAACTAACTCCGATTCCTGGCATTGTGGGTACCTTGTTATGGTGTAAGGATTTCACCTTGATAGTGGGATGGGCACCCATAAAAAACATATCCCACACTCCCACCCTGCTGGCAGATGTGTATTTATGATACATCATCCCACTTGTAGAAGTAGCAGTCTTTGCAAGTTTCAGCATAAGATTTTTGTTGTTAAAGATGAAAACATCCTTCTAATAAAAGAACATTCTAGCAAGAGGAAAACTTGCATACCAGTAGCAGCCAGTCACAATATATTTGTATTTTCTGAGAACTTCATCAGAATACACTCAGAGCAAAATGCATCGGATGAAGTGGGTATTCACCCATGAAAGCTTATGCTCCAATATGTCTGTTAGTCTATAAGGTGCCACAGGACTCTTTGTCGCTTAGAGCAAAATAAGAGGATGTCATGATTTATAAGAATAGTAACTTACATTCCTAATGGACCTATTATCCCAAAGGATCCCTAAGCACTTCACCAGATCCCAAACAAAAAACTTCATTAGAGGCTTGATCTAATGCCCATTAAAGTCAATGGAATTCTTTTCATTGATTTGCATGGGGTTGGATAAGGCCCTAAGAGAGAGTTAAGGGTTTAAATACAGTACATGTGCCTTGTACCAAAAGGACCTCATTAGGCCATGGCAGTTTGAAAAACCTAAATGTTTGAAAGTCAAGAAACTCAGAACTAAGGTTCCACAGATGCCATTAACATAAATATAACATTAACATAATTTGGAAGTTAGAAGGGGAGCCGGAATTGAGTTACTATATAATAGAAGCTAGTTGCAACACTAATTACTATGGAGCCGGTACCACAGCTCTATAATTCACCCACCACTGAAATGCAGCCAGCTCTTCATGGAATGAGTTATTTCATAGCACACAGCATCCTTATATATATACAATGTGAAGGGAAGAACAGTTTTATATCTGGTTGAAAGTATGGGGTGAACTTAGATTGGCAGAATGTAATTGCCAAAATTGGAATTTGACCACAACAATCAGATTAATAGCCCTGCTCTTAGGAGAAGTACCAGGAGATCTGTAGTGACTACAAATGATCAGAAGCAATAAAAATAAATAGTGAAAAGTAGGCAGATCTATTTTATTTCTCAAAGCCACTCAGTATCATGATGGAAGTCATGGGTTTGACAACAGTCAGCTATGATTTTAGCAATTACAACTGATTAAGATCATCATGATTAATACAGCAGGATAACATGCAGTGATGATGGCGTTTCCCCCCAGTCCCATATGGTTACTCTTTTTAAGACTATATGATTGAAGAACTGATTTTAAAATAAAAACTAACCCTTACTTGTGTATAACACAAGGAAAGTGTAAAGTTGCAGAATCCAGAAAACAAGGCAATGTGCCTTTAATTGTCAGAGAGCCCAGACAGATGGCTTCCAGATTTCTAATTTCCTTTCACCTTCTTGAAATCTAACTGGGCAGTAAAACCACATCAGGCAGATTGGTTATTCTGCTTTACTTCACAGCAGCTTTGCACTCAGCCCTGCCTGACCCTTTCCTCAGAGTAGATAGCACAGCAAGGACACGTCAGCTTAGGTTTAGGCTTTCTTTCTAGAATATATAAAACAATAATAATAGCTGTGTATTTTTTTCCTCTCCTCCCCACCCCTTTGCAAGACAGGACAGTGAGGCATTCTCAGTGGGGAAGGCATTGCTGACTGAAGTTTGTATGTTGGGCTCTGTTTGTGAAATGAAATGGGGAATGCCAGAGTCCCAAGGTTTTCAGCACTACCACCTAGCAAGTGACATGGATGACAATGATTTCTCAGGAAGTTCTGCTGTGTGACCATGAGCCAGAACAACAGCTCCATGTCACTGGAGTTTATTCACAAAGGGTCACGGCCTCACCTCGAAAAGTGAGGCTTGGAAAGCATAGCAGCAGGAAACCGAGAAGACAGACAGCCTGCCAGACTTGTTTTCATCTCCTTCCTATTGCTGATTGTTTTGCAAGAGACTTTGGTAACCCTCCAAGTTCTGAAATTCATAGAACTGTCCTGATATCCACACCTGTCCTATGACTCACCAGTGGCGACAGCCTTAGTCCTATGTGACACATGCAGTCATAGGACCTTGTTCTTCCAGTGTCCCTGGACCACATGTCCACACCCATCCCATTGATGAGAGCACCATCCCTGCTTTCCAGTCCATCTGATTGGGCACAGTGACTATAGCATAGACTGAATTCCCAAACTACTCTCCCCATGTAAGAATATGTTCTTTGGCTCCCTGCTTCTAGCTTCCCAAGCCATGCAGAGGCTTTGGAGCCTCACAAACAGATGAGAAATGGATTCATGTCATCAAAGCCAAGGGGAGTTTGCAAACAGGCAGAACATGACTCTGCGTACAAGTGTGTGTGAAGGAGGAGGAACCTGGTTAGCAAGAGAACCTCTAGGAGCCTTTCAGGACTCACACGGAGATTCATGGACCAGGTAAAGTCTATGACTAGGACTTCTATTGCACAGAAGCTGGTGTTGCTCCTATGCTATACCTTCTCCAGAAAGCAATGCCAGGAACTGTGGCCTAGATACACAGGAGTCCCATGATACCCTAGTACAGAATTGCTTATGGAATTATATATTTGGATGGGCGCAGTCATTGGACAATAACCAGGTTTGCAATAGAGGGATTTGTTGTGAACTAGGAAAAGTGGGTGCATTTACATCAGACTTAGCTAACATATGGAAGCATGAGCATAGGCTACAATTTGACCAACTAAAACAAGCTATTGGTGTTATCCCACATCTACACTAGGAAGAAGGTTAAGTTTAGGTCAGGCTTATCTAGTCAAGAAAACCCTGGATGTGCTGAATCTTTGCAGAGAGTTTGTTAGCACTATCTGAGCACCAATATGAGAAGCTGAAGGATAGGCTTGTCCAGTGCCATTGGACCTAAAGTGAGCAACTTCATCTAGGTGTGCCACACTTTCCCTTCAGATCTCTGTTTTTGTATCTCAGTCCTGACCTCCAGCACCCTGGTATTCTTTGCTATTCAAATCATGTGCTTCTCCTGAGCAGTGACTGCCAACCATGTCTCAGGCCAAGAGTGAGAGAGACTAGGGAACTCAGGTCTGGTTCAGAAGGAGGTTGTGCAGGTCAAAACTGAAACCATTGACAGAGCTGTTTGTAATAATGCTCAGAACCTTCCTCTCCTATGGGTGGATCTAGCCAGTGATATCAGATTCTCACCTTCATGAGCACCAAATTTTCTTATGGCATTTTAAAAAATGTCAAGAAGACATTTTTTTCCAAAAGAAAGCAGAAAGGCAGAGAGATATTTTTGCCACTGTCCACATCAGAGGACTCCTGCAGAGAACAAGCCGTGGTAGGAATTACCTCATGCATTAACTATTAGCCTAGTGTAGCTTTGATATCGAGCCCAGTCTGCTGAGAGATGCATGAATCTTATTCTGGGTAGCAATGACCTTTCACCAGGCCTTTAATCATCTTCTTGTGTCACGTTGCAGGAAAATTCACAGCAGTCAGTCAGTATGCATGCTGGAGGGTGTAAAGCGATGCCTTATCCACTGGAGCCAGCTGCAGTTATGGACAATTTGGAAGTGTCTTGCAGGATGATTAGCTGCTACAAAACGTTTTGAAAGAGCTGGGGACTCTTACAGTCCCCTGTAAATATATTTTTGTGATTCTCTGAAATACCATTGGAGCTGTTCCCTTGCTTCTTTACAGCCCTGATATATCATTTATTGGAGTAACTGCCTTTTACAAAATCTCTCATAAAATCCGGCACTCCCAGCAATGCATTGCGAACTGGTCCGTAGGCTGCACGTCACTACTTATAACTGATGCTCTGGCAACTACTTGTTTTCAACTGCTCTCTGCAGTGCTCGCTTTGGTTTCTAATTTTATGTCCTGCAAAACCGGAAATTGGAATGTAGCGCTTTGTTCAAACATGGGCATAGTCTGCAGTTTGGGAGGTATTGGAGGCATTGGCAGCCCTAGCTGCAGTGCTGTTAAACATGAGATAGTAGGGGAGTGATTCTCCTCATTGTTATGCTGGTGTGAATAAGGAGGAACTCCAGTATACATAAGAGGAAAATCAAACCCAAGATGTCTCCCAAAGGAAAGTGCACTGAAAAATCGATTGTCCAAATTCTTGGGTCCAGCTAAGCTGTGTTGGAGACAGAACTCCAGAGAGAGAGGCACACATAGCTGTAAGCCATCTTTTTAGCTACCCAAATCTGGGGTCAGTTTGGGGTCTTAGAGTTAGTTAGAGCAGCTTCAGAGCTGCTCTAACCTACACTCAGCTCCCAATGGCTGCAAGGGTCATTCTGGTAGCCAGGAGTAGCTGGAATTCAGAGGCACTCCAGCCACATACAGTTTCCCCCGGCCACAACCCTTATACCAGGGTGGGTGATGTCAGAGGGGTTACACAGAGCTCTATGCCACTCAGTAAGACCTCTACACTAGGAGAATCCCAGGTAGCTGGACAGGCCAGGTGACTGCCTATTTACATGCCCAGAGCTGCACAGTACATCCTAGCATAGGGGAGAATCAGGCCTGACAACTCGATTGCATTTTTAAAAGCACTGTATGAAGTAATAATGAGAATTTCTCTCTCTAATAACTGTAGTGGGATTCATTGACTCTGATCCCAGTGCCATAGTCTGAACAACCTTTCGTATGGTTTCTAATGTTTGTTTCTCCTCCCCCTCACCCCCATTGCGGCTGAGGGATTCTGCCACTCTATTGTTCCGCATATTCCTCCGTGATCTTTGTGTGAGCCAGTAGAACTGCTCCAAGAGTGATATGTTCAGCTCCAGCATCCCTTTCCTCTCCTGGACAGTCCCTGTAAATGCCTCTGCAGGAGATACTTCCCAGAGCTCCCACTCGATACATATGGAGAATGCAGCTAGAAAAGTTCTATTTGTGGTCTCATTGCATCCTTGCACTCCCTTGTCTGTCTGTATCCACCTGTTGTTTCTTGTCTTATACTGAGATTGTAAATTCTTTGGGGCAGGGACTGTCTTTTTCTTGTGTTTGCACAGTGCCTTGCACAATGAGGTCCTGATCTATGACTAGGACTCCTAGGTGCTACAGTAATACAAATAAATAATAAATAAATTATAGTAATAATATAACCTGAGCAGGTTTTCTAGAATGAGCAGATAAAATGAGTCCATGGATGTTTTTGTGTTGCTGTATCCAGGCCTGGTGTGTTTCCTTCCTGGATGGCCCAATAGTTTGTACTTCTTAACTTCTGGACTGTCTGTGCTTCTCTCCCTGTAGATACCTTTCTGTGGAATTACTATTGAAAGTGATTGGAAGATCAGCAATACAGCAAAGGTTTGTTTGGAATATTCTCTTCAGAGTTTGACAGCAGGTGGAGACTGGAAGCTCTCTGGGGCCAGAGGCTGACTGTTCATTCTATGAGCACACAGTGCCTAGTTCAATGGGGCTCTGATCCCTGGTTGGGGCAATAGTCACATTGACAACATGGATCCATTTATTTTTCATTGTATTTCCATCTTTCTCCCTTGCCACATTTGCTAGATACTTGAGATACATTTAGAAAAACCCTTGTTTTAAACAACCTTCACAATTCATCTTCTCAGACCTAGTGGGTCCTGTGGTAAAGTCATTATGGAGACTTTATGAAATCACAGTTATTTCCATGATAACAATGACATAATAATTCTAGGATTATGACATTACTGAAAGATCGAGCTGAAGTACAGGTTGGGTTTGTTTCCCCAGCTGTAAAATAGGGATATTAATACTTGCCTGCCCCACAATAGTGTTGCGAGGCCTCATTCATTAATTGTTCTAAAGTGTTTTGACATCTTCTAATGCAAGGCCCTTTATATGTGCAATTTAATATTAAGGAACAAAGCCCTAATTCAAGTATAATAAACAATGATAATCTCAAGAGGAGAACAGAAATGATAATGGCAGAGTTCAGCAATCTATGCAAACTGTGTGACGATGCCGGCAGGTCACAAAATCCTGATGCATCCTGCAAGATAGCACAGTGCACAGTAACAGACTTTTCCTCGGGGATCTGCTGGAATGGGCTCTACACTTTTCAAGGGTGGCTGGTCTAAGATGCTTTCTCTTCAAAATGTTTTAATAATGAAATTGTCTGCCATTGGATCACAGCAAGAATTGGCTGCCCATGAAATTAGGTTTGAAAATGACATTAAACCCCATCCCTCTCTCCTTAATGGAAATCTAACCAGCCTTTGTATCCAACAAACCTCAAGCCAAGACCAGTTGGCTCCCAAACCTAGATACACTGGAAGAGTCACATTAGAGTGTTTTTCACATCTCCCTGGTCTCACATTAAGGGGAAGGAAGCACTCATGGAACATACCTAGGTGGAAATGACACAGTAATCCTTGAAGGTCCAGAATACGACAGCTTTATAAACTAGCTGGGGTTTGTGTTGTTTTTCACTGGAAGGAGATATGAATATTTCATGCAGTACATGGTTCAAAAGTTGATTAATGTTTCAGTGCATAGTAAAACCAGACACTGGGAGACTAAGTTTCCTTATGTAAAATTCTTTAAGCTGGCAGCTGGACGTGGTTGCACTTCTTTTCAGAGCTTATACTTCCTTGAGCCCCTTATTCAAAATAGTGTGTCCCAGTGGTGGGAGGGCAGGTGTGCCAGTTCAATTCTCGACATACATCTGCAGCAGAGCTGGCACCTTCAGATTTGGATCACAAGAGGTAGCAGCAGACTCTGAATAAAACAGTCACCCATGTACCCCCGTTTGAAAGTATACTGAGAGCAGCACCAGGCCATGGCATGCTCTTTAATGTAATCACGTCTATTACCATGTAAATTCCAAACCAGGCACTGTTCTGACCTTGTTCTGAATGTCCGTAACCATTCTGCTTTATCTGTTTTACCCATTTAGCTAATGAGAGAATATAGTGAGACTTTTCTTTATCTCTTGTTTATTTTATTTTTTTCTCTCTTTCTTTAACGGCCGTCAAGAAGCCATGACTTCTGGCTCTCTTGTTCTGCTGAGGTTGAACTGGTAAAAAGCTGGGAAGTTCAGAAACTTCCCCTATTCAGAAAGCTCTCTGATTTACATCCAGTTTGACTGTTTTTAAAAGCTGTTTACACTTGTCCTGACCCACCTCCCATCCCTTTAAGCCTTCCCTCATCTCTTCATCGATAGAAAAGAAACACGGGAAGGCCATCCGGACACGCTAATGAAATGTGAATTATTAACTGAAACATGCTGGGGGAGATATGCAAAAATAGAGGGGGCTGTCATTTTATCATTAATATGTAAAATAGGACAAGCTATCCCTCCCTTCCCTGCAGGGAAAAAACAGATTCAAGTATGTTTCCCATTCTGGGGCCAGGATCTGTAATGAGATAACCCAACTGCAGTGTCTCTTGCCCTCTTTCTTCCTTTCTTTAGTGATAAAGGGACAGAGGGGAGTGCAGACAATTAAAAGGAGGGTTCCAATCGGCCCTGGAGAGATTCAATGAATAATAATGGACCTCCAGCTGTTAATGTGGTTAAGGACTTCGAAGTCTCAAGTGTCTGGCTTAAGCGCCTGTGCCATAGACTTCATTTCCATGAACAAATGTGAAAGGAAGGAAGGAGGAGGGGAATTCCCCCTTCTGACCACAGATGGGCCAGTTTCCCAGTAATTTGCTGGGCTCTTCACAAGGATGTTTGTCTGCAAAGTAGTAGTGGCATAAGTTGACTTTCATTGCCAACATAAGGCCTTACGTTAGGTTGTTGGCACAGTAACCAATTAACTTGTGTCATCAATAGCTGGGGCCACCAATAACGAACCTCCTACATTTCAGAGGTGGTCAAATACCATGTTTTGGGCATGGTATAAGAACTAGCACCTTGTCTTCACTGGCACAATGGTGGGGTTTTTACAGTGAGATAATTTTGCTGTAAAACCCATGGCGAAACAAGGCACTTGTAGTGATTATCATGAGGTAGCTAAGTGAGGTCAGCACTATAACCCCTGCTTGTGGTTAACCTTACCTAGTTTACCTCAGAGTAAAGGCTTGTTTCCATGGGGAATTATCCTGAATAGTTATTTGGAATAGCTCCCTCTGTGAACATGCTATTCTGGAATAAAAGAACAGGAGTACTTGTGGCACCTTAGAGACTAACAAATTTATTTGAGCATAAGCTTTCGTGGCCTACAGCCCACTTCATCGGATGCATCACGAAAACTTATGCTCAATACATTTGTTAGTCTCTAAAAGATGCCACAAGTACTCCTGTTCTTTTTGTGGATACAGACTAACACGGCTGCTACTCTGAAATCTGGAATAAAAGTTACTCTATTTCAGAATAATTAGTGCATTTCCAAAGCAGAGTAATTACCCTGGAATAAAATCACTTATATCCAGAACAGAGTGTACACACAAGAAGTTAAATAGTTATTCCAATCGATTTCCCTGTGCAGACAAGCCCTAAAACTAAATTTTCTTGTCTACACTATGTTTTTTTTTTTTAAACCGTGGGATTGCTAATGCATCTTAGCTATCCAGCAACAACACATACCTTTCGGCCAGTGAAGACAGCCTAGGGAAAAAGGTGTGTTCTTATTTTGTATTAGCTTTATACCTAGTGAAGATATTCCCCTAGACGACTGGCTACATGGTGTAGACAAATAGATGGATTAGACAGATGATCCATTCAGGTAAGTCTGATTCTCCAGTGTGTTTCACTGGTGTCATTTACAACTGTGAAAAATGGGTATAAAATACCAGAGCAGATTACTAATATTTAAACCCACTTTGCAGAGAAGTAAATAACTACACAAGGTGCAAGACAGCAGAGTCACATCCAAAATGGCTATCTGGAGGTTACTGCTAGCATTTTCAGGTTCTCCTCTCCCTCCCCTCTTCTCCCCTATCCAGTCTTCTTTCCCTTTGCTACAACCATATCCCTTTCCCCTCAGTAATATCCTTTCCCCACCCCCCAACAGGCCTCCTGCTCCCCCAGTCTCATTTCTGTAAATCCAACAGGCCTTGTATCTTTAGTGATAATCAAGGGGGACACAAGGAGGAGACAACTGCAAGATCCAACCCTTTGCTGGGTTCTTGCTGGTGTCTTACCATCTCACTAGTTTCAGGATTCAGCTGGACCATAGGTGCCCACCCACACTCTGGACTCAGGGGGAACACCTGAAACTCACAGGATTAGTAGACAACCACTACAAGTCTTCTGAAACACTGAGGGTATGGCTACACTTGCAGCTGTACAGTGCTGTGAGTTAAACCAGTCTTTGTACAGCTGAGTAGGGAAAGCACTGCAGTCTGTCCACACTGAGAGCCACCAGCGCACTGTCGTGGCCACATTTGCAGCATTTGCAGTGGCATTGGGAGCGGTGTATTATGGGCAGCTATCCCACAGCTATCCCACAGAGCACCTCTTCCCATTCTGGCGCCGTGGGTTGTGGGAAGGGGGCGGGTGGTGTGGGGCATTCTGGGTCCTGTCCCAACGCCCCATGATGCATCGCTTCGCATCCCAGCAATCCCTGTGTTTCCATCCACATTTGGCGCCATCTTTCAACAGTTTCTGTGCAGCGCGGTCTGTGTTCCGTTTCGGGCTGTGGGAAATGGAGCCCGAAATGCTGAGGAGAATGCTGACGAGTCTCACCAGCACATCACGTTTGGCAGTCGAGATATTCCTTAAGATCCAAAGTGACAGTGAGGAGTCCAACGATGATATCGAGGAGTCCAACGATGATATCGAGTCACGTAACGCGTACGACACGAAATTGCTTGTGGCATTCACAGACATGCTCAGCACCGTGGAACACCGCTTTTGGGCTCGGGAAACAAGCACTGAGTGGTGGGATCACATCGTCATGCAAGTCTAGGATGACAAGCAGTGGCTGCAGAACTTTCGGATGAGAAAAGCCACTTTCATGGGACTGTGTGAGGAGCTCGTCCCCACCCTGCGGTGCAAGGACACGAGATTGAGCGCTGCCCTGATGGTGGAGAAGCGGGTGGCTATTGCAATCTGGAAGCTGGCAACTCCAGACAGCTACCGATCGGTCACTAACCAGTTTGGAGTGGGAAAGTCGACCGTTGGAATCGTGTTGATGCAAGTTTGCAAGGCCATTAATCGCATCCTGCTCAGAAGAACCATGACTCTGGGTAACGTGCATGACATTGTGGCTGGTTTGGCACAAATGGGGTTCCCTAACTGTGGAGGGGCGATAGATGGGCCGCACATTCCTATTCTGGCACCACCCCACCTAGCATCTGAGTACGTTAATCAGAAGGGCTATTTCTCTATGGCTCTCCAGGCGCTTGTGGCTCACCGTGGGCATTTCATTGACATTAACGCAGGCTGGCCCGGAAAGGTGCATGATGCACGCATCTTTCGGAACACTGGCCTGTTCAGGAAGCTGCAAGCTGGGACTTTTTCCCCAGACCGGAGGATCACAGTAGGGGAAGTCGAAATTCCCATTGTGAGCCTTGGAGACCCCACTTACCCTTTAATGCTGTGGCTCATGAAACCCTACACAGGGAGCCTTGACAGCAGCAAGGAACGGTTCAACTACAGGCTGAGCCGGTGCCGAATGACTGTGGAGTGTGCCTTTGGCCGTTTAAAGGGCTGCTGGCGATCTTTGTATGGGAAGCTGGATTTGGCCGAAAACAGCATCCCCGCGGTTATATCCACATGCTGTACCCTCCACAATATTTGTGAAGGGAAGGGTGAAAGATTCAGTCAGGCATGGACCGCCGAGGTTCAACACCTGGAGGCTGAATTTGCACAGCCAGAGAGCAGGGCTATTAAAGGGGCCCAGCCCGGGGCTGCAAGGATTAGGGATGCCTTGAGGGAGCAATTTGAGGCTGAAAACTAGCAGTAATGTCTGGTGCCCTGCACGGGAGTGAAATGCAGTGGTTCCAATGTTAGTAGGAATCTGTGTTTGCTAAGCTGATTTGCAGTGCCTGTTGCTTTCCTGGGCTAAGGTATCTTTTACTTTATGCAATAATAAAGACTGTTTTCAAAGCCAAAAAATCCATTTATTGAAAAGAAAATGCATTTATTGAAAAGAAACACAACTGCTTGGGAAACAGAAAGGGTAAGGGGGTGGGGTGGGGAACGGTACAATCACAGATTTGCGTATGTCCTGTCTGGAGTGCTGTGCAATGAGTGCTGCACTTCAGGATGGCTATACTGCATGGTGATGGGGGTTGAGTGCAGTGGTTAAGGGTCATAGTTTTCAGGGCCGGGTGGTGAAGCTACAGGTGTTGGAGGCAGCTGGTGGCGGTAAGAACCCGGATGTTGGGGAAAGTGGGTTGGAGGTGACATGGGGGCACAAGGGAAAGAGTTTTGGGACAAGGGCTGCAGGGGGGGTGGGGCGGGCACGGTAGTGCTTCGCCTGCACGACGACGAGCGCCTGGATAGAGTCCGCTTGGTGCTCCATGATGCTTATCAGCCGATCCGTGCTTCGCCGCCGGTGCGCTGCGTTTTCCTGGTGGATCCTGCTTTCGCTGTCCCTCCACTCCTGCGCTTTTTGATTCTCTTTAAGAGATTGATGCATCACTTCTTGCTGCATGGCTTCTTTGATTTTTTGCGGTCTCTTCCGGAGTTTTGGCAGTCTCTCAGCCAGTGATAACACGGACGGCTGAGATCTCAAGGTTGCATCTGTACAGGCAAAATGCAACACTTAACAGGGGCAGCATTGTTTATACCAGACAGAGTAATGATTCCCCCGCACTTAAGGAGGGCACACAGTCTACACAATAGCATAATTTTCCCGTTCCAAAGAGAGCGCACATAACCCACTGGAGCCCCAAAATGGTGAGTAAGGGGAACTGATTGTTTCAACGCTGTATTGTCCCCTGGGTTTCTGTGCCTTGGGGAGAGCCAACAGCTGCAGGGGGAACCTATACTGAACACTGTCCCAACATTTTCCACAGGAGTTCATCCTGGAAGATATCTCGCTGCTGAGGGTGACCTGGGAAGCAAGGGAGGGTTTTCTACTGCAATGCGGCTTCCGCCCTGGCCTATATGCAGCTTGCCTGTGTGCAGCAATGGTCCCCCCCGCCCCTCGCGGCACAGTGGCATTAGCCTGACTGGGACAAGGACCACAGTGGCTCTCCCAAGAAACCTGCGCAAGTGCATTGCCCATGTTCTGGATGAGACTTTCGAAGAGATTACAGAGGCCGATTACCGCAATGTGATAGACCACATCAATGCGCTATTCCACATCTAGGCATGCATACAGTCCTAACCCTCCTCTCCCAAAGAGCCTGCACCGAAAAAATTCCTTCCCGAAAAAAAAACTTCCCGAAAAAAAAAGGCGCTTACCGGGAACCTGCTCTTCTGTTTGTCCTCCAACAAGTACCGGCCACTGCGACTGGCTACCTTCCTCCTGACTTGAGAAGAGCTCCTGGCTGCATGCCTTCAGGGATTCCAGGGATTCCCCCTGCCCCAGCACCCTCACTCCCGCTTTCCTCCTCCTCCCCCTGCTCTGAAGTGTCCATGGTGGTGCTCGGAGTGGAGGTGGGGTCACCCCTAAGTATCGCGTCCAGCTCTTTGTAGAATCGGCAGGTTGCGGGGGAAGCACCCGAGCGGCCGTTTGCCTTGCGGGCTTTGCGGTAGGCACTCCGCAGCTCCTTCACTTTAATCCTGCACTGCAGAGCATCCCGGTCATGGCCCCTTTCCATCATGGCCCTTGATATCTGCCTGAAGTGCGTAATTCCTATGGCTGGAGCGCAGCTGGGACTGGACAGCTTCCTCCCCCCAAACACTGATGAGGTCCAGCAACTCGCCATTGCTCCATACTGGGGCTCGCTTGGCGCGTGGAGGCATGGTCACCTGGAAAGATTCACTGATAGCACTCCACGCCTGGCTGAGCAAACAGGATGGGGATTTTTAAAATTCCCAGGGAATATAAAGGGCGGGTCTGACGGTTGGTCACCTGAGGCCAGGGCAGTAGAGTTCGAACTGATGACCAGAGTGGCTAGAACAGGCATTGTGGGATATTGCCGAATACTTCTGGAGGCCAATCAGAGCACATTGGGCGGCCACACTGGTGCCGCAGCACAGCAGCGGCAGCACAATACTCTTTATTCCTCTCAGGGAGGTGGAGTACCAGCAGCGCTGTAGCTGCACAGATACAGCGCTGTACGTGCCTTGCCAGTGTGGACGGTGAGTGAGATACTGCGCTGTACGCGGCTTTATTGCGCTGTAACTCACAAGTGTAGCCAAGGCCTGAGGATGGATTTTACCTTAATGGGTGGAGACAGCAGCCGCAGTTGTGGAGTGGGGAAGGTTACATAAGTTTTCATTGGAGAATCACATTTCCCTGACGTAGCAGGTAAAGTACATAAAGAGTCTAAGAGAGAAGTTCTGTAAGGTCAGCTGCATGTCAGCTCTACATGGATGAGTCGTGTAAGTTTAAAGCGATCAAAGCAGGATAAGATCTCAGATCAGCCATGCGTGTCTTACTCATTCTTTAAACCGAAGGTTCAGAGAAATGCAAAAAAGAAGCAAGTGCAAGATGGCATTAGAAAGCGGAAATGAGTACGGGGAGTTGAATAATCAGCTAATTTACAGTCTTCTTATTTACTGAAAGAGAATTTTAGGTGACTTTTGTTTGGAATGTGATGTAACCAACCCAGCAGGCAGAGGTAATGGGAATTTTGCTCAAAGCTGAGCATGTTCAAGAATATAGAAGCAGGTTCTGAGCGCATCCTCTCATGTGATCCAATTTGGTGCAGCTGGAGGGCCAGGCATGCCCCATTTCCATACCTCCAAAAGAGTCAGGTGCTCCTGTACTGTACGATTCCCCTCTCTTAGAGTGAGCAATCAGAGGGGGTGTCAGGAGTAGAGACTTTTGTCTGGCAAAATCCTAAACTGGCAAACAGATTTACTTCCTTAAGACTCAACAGCTATATTTAACCTTCTCCTAACTCTACCCAGGCAGTTCAGACAACTCGTCTGGTGAAATGGTATCTTGTGATGAATGCCCAGCGTGGAACAAAGCTGCTGTTTTCCTCCTCTTTTAAAGATCATTCAGTGCAGTGAGGGAAATGTCAATAAAGAGACATTTAACATGAAAAGGGAGGAAGTGTAGAACATGGAATGCCACCTCTGCAGGTAGAACACAGCTCCCACAAAACCTCTCACACTCCCTCCTTTTTTTTATTCCTTTCCCCTCCGATGCCCTTGCATATCTCCAGCAGCAATATCATGCTGCCGTTATTATGGACAGACTAGATACACGAGCAGCCTTAGATCAATATTTGTGCAAAAAGGAGAGACTGTGCATCACAGAGCTGCAAATTAACCTCTCATCCCATATTCATACTAGCACACAGGACCTCCAGGAACATTGCACTCCCAAGAGGAAAGTGGGGCATTCACTTATTAAAAGGGGGGAAAAAATAACTCAGCCCAACCCATGCACCTTTTAGTTTTCTCCCTCAGGTTAGGGGGAAAAATAGCTTTTCTTAATTAGCATCCTAACCTTTTCTAAACAGGTTCAAGGGTGTCTTGGCAGTTTTAGGAAGTGGTGTGAAAGCAGCACTGAATAACAGCAGCAAAATTAGTCAGGTGTAAAAGGATCTGCTTTCTTCCAGGGAGATGATTAGGGTACCAGTAATGAGAAATAGGAAGAACTTCCAAGGTTACAGATGTTTGCTTATTAAAGGGAAACGTTACCTAGAAATTACATACTCAGGATTGGAAAATATCTTTTACAGCAGGTCCCTTGGTAGGTCCTAGTACAAAGAGGGCATAGGAGGAATCTTTGCTCCATATTTCATGCTAGCTGAGCTAGCCCAGAGGGCAACTCTGACTTCAAGTACAACACAGGCTAAAAGCACTACTCCCACACATTGGGGTGAAGGGTTTTTGTTACCAATAGG
This sequence comes from Emys orbicularis, assembly GCF_028017835.1. NCBI lineage: Eukaryota > Metazoa > Chordata > Testudines > Emydidae > Emys > Emys orbicularis. Next base: position 42,925,676 of record NC_088689.1, on the reverse strand, counting down.
ATACTTAATCTGATACCTTAAAGTAAGGGATTGATAGGAGAATCTTGAGCAACCCACCCTCTCCCGCCTGTCTGCATTTATCTCTTTTTACTCCTTACCTTGCTCCCTTTACTTGACCCAAGACAACTAACCAATCCCTTCATCTCCTCCTTCCACTCTGATTTCTGGGTCTATATTTGGAACCTCCTCCCTGACCTTTTGTCCATATTGTCTATTTAGATTGTAAGCTCCTCAGGGCAGGGACTAGTCCTTATGCCGTTTGTACAGTGCCCAGCCCAATGGGGATCTGTTAAGACCCAAGGCACTACCATAATAAACATGATAAATGCTAACCATTATCTTTGTCTAGTGCAGCCCAATGCACCCAGTGTGCACCCAACTCCAGCCTTTCCATTCATTTGAGCAATGTTCCTTTTGAATGATTCTGAAGGTCTCTCCACAGTCAAGCAGCAATGAATAGGTTAATAGTGTACATGTTCCCTGCCAGAGCTCATTCCTTTCCACAGGAGCACCCTGGGGCAGCATGGAGCATTGGGTGAGGTGCATCCTCTAACAGGATGCTAATCTGTACTTCCTTGTTTCTTTAGGCTGCTGTTCCGGCTCTAGGCGAGAGGGCTGCCATGAACTCGTTTATCTACTGTTACTCCAATGGCTCTGAGAAATGAGTTGCAGGTCTCAGGTCTGTCTTTCCATATCTCCAAAACGAGCCCTACTTGACACAGTCTCAACACAGAGACTTAAAACACTCAATTACCTTTCTCAAGTTGCCTGACCGGGGTTATGGCACGAGAGCAAGATGGTAAGGAGAAGCTTGCATTGCTGCAGCTCGTGCTGTGTAAATAGAGGACAGGCTAAATTCCCTACTGATGGAAAACAGAGCAAACTCCACTCGAGGAAAAGGAGTCGAAGCTGCTTCCACAAATAGTGAATTTGGCCCTTGCAGTCTATCTCTGGAAAATCAGTGCTAAGCTGTTGTTTTCTAAATTTGTTTGCTTCTTGCATCTCTGCCCTTCCATCATGTGAAAAACAAACCAGGCCCATTTGGGGCAAAAAATGAACGGTGAGGGTTTAACAAGGGGGATGGCTCTCCTTGCATATATTAAATGTTCACTTATTTAATATGGGGAATTGTTTTTCCTTCATTTCCTCTATACACCCTCCATTTGACCCTTGCTTCTGGGCCCCAGGAGATATTCACTCCCCTACAGAGGAAACCATCCAGGGTTTGGCGGAAAATTGAAATCATTTGAAGAAAACTATCCAAGAGATTTCAGGCAGGAAGGTGCTGATTAATCTACATTAAAGTGAAATTAGCCTAATATTAAAACAATAGAAGGGGACAAGGGGGAGATCAGCCCATAATGTCCTCATTAGCCAGCACTGTTCCTGCTAAGTATTCCGTCATGTGATGGTAGCTGTCTTGTTTCACTTCATTAGGATAGGGGTTAATTACAGCCAAGGAGGCAGGTAGATTTGCTGTTTTCACAATCCTTACTGGCCTCCCCCTCCTTTTCTCCCCCACCACTCATAGATGGGCATTTAAGCTCCCCTTACAAACTAATGGTTCTTAATGCTCCTCTATTTGTAATGGCAAGACAGGTAGAACGGGACAATTTTTCAAAGTGAGATGGCCGGAGTGTGTCTTACTTTGAGCTGAGGGGATGCAACATGGGTGGTGTTTGGTTGAGTCAGCTGTTGAAGACACTGTGCCAGACATGCTGCTAGTGTATATTGGCCTATCTCCACTGAAGTCAAACAGAGGATCTGTCTCATTCGGCTTCCTCCCTCAGACATCTTTTTTCTAGTTAGTTCCTGCTGAGCCCCTCTGATGCTTTCTCCCAGCTTCCCCATGGGTCTCTCCATGCTCAGCTCTCTCTCTCTCTCCCAGCTTCCCCAGGGATCCCTTTTAAACTCTTGCCCCAGGCCCATCTGACGTCCCCTCCTTTTCCTTCAGCCTGCTGCCCTGCTCACTTTGAGCTAGCTGTCTCTGAGCTCCGTCCTGTACCTATCTTGCGCTGTGTCTCACTCGCTCTCCCTCCTGCCCCTCCAACGTTCTCTTTCTTTCTTTTGCCAACTCTTGTTTGTTATTTTTATCCTTATGCTTTTTTTTGACCTGTTGGTTGTCAGGTCAGATTGCTTTTAACTCAAATCCAGCCAAGCCTCAAGATCCTCGCAAACCAGAGACAGGCACATAATCCACGCACAATGAAGCATGCCAAGGAACCCGCCAAGAAGGTGCCTCTCAGACAGCCTGCAGCCTCACTCAGGGATCTCTCACCATTGTTCACAAAAAAGTGCCTCTGGGCTGAATGGTAGAAAGAATGCAGATATGCTGCTATGCCCCGGGACAGCTTCAGAGATCTAGAGCAAGTAATTAAAGAAATAGCTGCACACATGCAGTGTGCATAAATTCAGGCACCCAGGTACCCAACACGTAAGACGAAAATAACTTTGATTTGTACTGTTATAAGGGCCCTAAGGATCCAGGAATATATTTCCTGACCCATTAGAGGAAGTAGTACCAGGAGGGCTAGTTGTACATAAAGGGTATGTCTACACTGCAATTAAACACTCACAGCTGGCCTGTCCCCTGACTCAGGCTTCTGGGGCTTAGGCTAGGTGGCTGTAAAAATGCAGTGTAGACATGTGGTTCAGGCTGGAGCCCAAGCTCTGGGACTCTTCTCCCTCCGCCCCCCCCCATGGGGTGCCAGAGCTCAGGCTCCAGCCCAAACCCAAATGTCTACACTGCAATTTTACAGCCACCCAGCCCAAGCCCTGTGAGCCTGAGTCAGGGGACAGGGGACAACCACGGGTGTTTAATTGCATTGTTAACATACCAAAAGGCTCTTCCAAGGGACTGTGTGGAGCGGTGGCATAGCTAGCAATTTTAATTGTATGCACGCACCCATCTGATTTATTTAGCCCTTGCTGTCACAGACTAGGGTGTGGGCAGTCTGGCCTAGTTGCCAGAGTGGTCCAGCCTAGTGGCTGGAGACGGGGTGGTCTGGCCTAGTGGCTGGAGATGCAGACAAGATCCAGGAGTCAGAGCAGAGGGTCAGGACCAAGGAGTCAGAAACCGAGCAGGGCTGGAGCAAGGCTGGGAACAAGGCAGGCACAGGAGCAATAATAGCTGCAGGCATAAGCAGCTGCTGGTCCAGTGCTACTGCTGAGCTTAAGAGCTATCCTGGCAATGCCACTCAGCCAATCAAGCGATCTGGCCAATTAGGGATTTCAGCTGCAGTTAGCTAGCTGATCCCAGGCCTAGCTCATTCCTGATACTTGGCCACAGCATCCCTATAGTCTCCTAAGACAGACCCGCCATTAAAATGCTGTATAGTTTCTACACACCAGGTACAGGAGTGAGATCGAGCTGTGTGTTAGTGAAAGGAAAGACCAAGTATTTAAAGCCAACCAATAAAATAACACTCCTTTTCTTTCCCCTAAGAAATGTTGCCCTCCAGGAAATTAAAAATGCTACATGGTGGCATACCCGGTGTATGTGCTCACCTGCACCAGCAATGGGGAGAGGGAATCTGGCTGGAGGCAGTTGGCTGAGCAAGAACTTGACAAACAGAGTGAGCATGTGAACTTAAGTCTGTTAGAGTGGATATTAGTCACGTTATTGGAAGGCACTGTACTGTGAAGCTGCAGGATGGCTCACAAGTGAAAGCTGCATGGTTAAGTTGCAAATAAAATCCATTTCTATTGAACCTTTAAAAGTCCTTATGGATCATTTAGGTCAGAGGATGAGTTCCAGCATGAGCAGCGAGCAGAGGCAATGCTTGCACAGCAAAAGGAGCAGCTAACTTTCCCAGGCCACATATACATGTATATACATGAATGAGCATGTACACATGCTGCCATCCCTTTCAGCCTCTGACATGTATCCTTAGTATCCGAGGTATAAAACCTCTGGGTTATAAAATGAGGATAATGGGCATAACTGAGTCATAACTCATTTGGCTGTATCGTACATGAGCACCATTTAAAATCCTTGCTAGCCAATATGATTCCTCCTTTTACCCAGTGTGCTTTGCAAATGCACATGTAGCAAGGTGAATAAATGTCATGTCCCCTTCTAGAAGCTACTTCACAAATAAGTTAAAAACCTGCTATTAGTACCAGTTAGCAGTTAATAATTTGGCTCAAGTGGCAGAGGCCTGTGCTTCTGGAGCTGAAAGTTATATTTTTTTACTGTTCATGAGTATTTGGCCAGCCACTAGGTATTGGCAAGAATGTCCACAATTCCAACCACTTCATGAATATTGGCATGAACTGCTTGCCTGAAAATTTACACTGAAATATGTGTCGTTGGCTATTTGTCCTTTGTTATTCACTCTTCCCTATCACACTTCACAACCACTAATAGTTATGAACACTTGAGCCATTTGCGGAAATCAGGGCCAAACAATTCACAGCCAGAAGAAAGGGCTAAATTCGCAATGAGCATTCACAACCAATGACTTCACCAGCTCTACTATGGATGCCATAGAGGGAAAGAATGATCTTAAATGCACTGAAAACAGAAGATAAGGGGGAGATAGGCAGCTTTAACCAGAAAGCTTCGTCAGAATTGTTCTGTAAGGGAAATGGCCTTTTCTGATAAAAGCTTCATAGCTGACATGTAGTTAGTGACATCATGTTTATAGAAGATAAAGATCTGGTTTCATTTGCTACTCCCCATGCCTCCCCACCCCAGTGATGCAGCATCCATCTCTCCTGCACTGACACGGCGTCCATCCCCCCGTGCTTTCATGGTGTCAGTCCCATACGTGCACTGACACACAATCAATCCATCAGCTGTGCAGATATGCCATCCATCCCTCACTGTCCGGGCTGATAGGGCGTCTAGCCCTCCTGGGCTTATGCAGTGTTCATCCTCCCCGCACTGATGTGGCATTCTACCTCTTGTGCTGTGTAGCATCAATCCCTCCTACATTATGCCGTGTCCATCCTCCCTTGCGCTGACACATTAGTCACCTGACTCAAAGGGCACCTATAACTCTCCTTCCATGCTAAGATGCTGCCATCACCTCACACTAGTGCAACATAAACAGCCCTGCATTGATGCAGTGGCCTGGGCCAGGCTGATGCAGTTTCCCTCCCATTTCCCTAGGAGAAGTGTTTCCTTTATGTTGGTGCAAAGGGATTTTTCTGCTACCAATGCAGCATGCTTGCCACTTCAGTGATACTCCTTGCCCCCTGCACAGCCAGTGTACCTCTACTTGTGCTGATGTAGTATCCCCTCTTGCTCTAATCTAAGGATACATCCCATTCCCCTTAGCTGGTACAAAAGCCCTTCTGCACTGTTGTAGCCTTCCTGCCACTGGCGACCTGCTCTCAGACATGCCATGCACTGACAGAGCACTCCACCTGCGCTGAGGCAGTGTCCCTCCTCTGTTACATAACATTCCCCCACCGATGCAGTCTCCCTCTTACAGTGACACAGCATACTCATTGCTCACATGCTCTTTCACTCACTCCCCATCATTGCAGTGTCTCTCCTTTGTGCTGACGCAGCATGCCCCCTGGCCAGATAAAATATCCCTGCCCTGCGCTGCAGCGACCTTCACGCCCACATACTTTTCCTTTGTTCCCTTTAATTAGAAACTTTTTCTTTGTTCCCTTTAATTACTGGGTTTTTTTCCCCTGTCAACCCACATGAGTTATTACCACTACACAGAAGATCAAAGGGCAATAACATTCATACCATATTTAACTTTTGTACTGTCTTTGTGATGGAACATGTTGTTAGTGGCTTTTAAACACATGTTGGTTATGGTGCCAAGGAGTATCCTATCTGAAAGAGTATTTTGGATCACAGGAGTCAGGTCCAAAGCCGCACTTTTGTTACTTTCATAGCAAGACAACTTGATGATGAATCTTGGTGTCATATGGACACTCCCCTGAACTAGAATTTGGTGTGCATGTGGGTCTATAGGATGTCTAATGCCTCACATTATTCATAATGGCTGAGATTTTTCAAAGCCACCTACTGTATTTGGATTACCAATTCCTATTAATTTTAATGGGAACTGAGCATTCAGATCTCAGCTATGAAAATCTCAGCCACAATATTTCCATGGTAGATGCAGTACTTCTAGGAAAATCTACAGGCAAACAAGTAATAATTCCTTATTGCTTGCATTATTTGTCGGAAAGAAGAAAAAAAACAAGTAATTTAAGAGAAATGTTTATAAGCAAGTGACATGAACTAAGAAACACACTATCACTTTCTGTTAACAATACTCTGTATATTTTTAGAATGTCCATGGCACAATAGCGGCTCCCCTAGTGGCCAAAGTAACACTTGCACATTCTGCCATTTACTAACCAAAGGCAGGATCTGATAACACTTATTGCCATTGTTATCAACAAGTCTAGTCCCAGAAATAAGCACTATGCCTGGTAAGAAGAGTTTGGGGATCAGGCCCCAAGACTTCATAGCTTAGTGGTAAAAATATGAGGTCTTTTATAGGCTGAAACTATTAAGTTCTAATCTTATTAAGGTTTGTATTTTTATTAAAAATGTTTTGTATCCTTTTGCTTTCTGTCTCAAATGTCTTATTACATTTTCTACTCGTATCAGTTTCATTTATCTTTATCATCCTCCCAATATTCTGCATACAACTTTAACAAAAATAATAATTCCATGTGAGAAGAGAAAGCACAATGATCTAAACAATATAGTGCTACATCGAAAGAAAGAAAGTTATAATATTACAAATATCAGAACCCATCCGACATGATCTCTGTGAAAAAAAAACTTGAGTCAATTCATATGGGATAGATAATAGTAACAAAAAATTAAAGAAAATAACAAAGCCATAATCTAAGATGAAGGTCTGTGCGGTGCTAAAAGTGCTGTTGTGCAAATGCCTATCAGAAGGAAGAGGGCTGTTAATTAACTTTCTGTTGAAGAAACAAAGCATACAGTAGAACCTTGCTAATCTGCATCTCGCTAATCAGCACACATTATTAATTTGCCATAAAAAAAAAAAAAAGGCCGTCTCGTCCCACTTCTCAGCAATGGTTTACTAGGGCTACAGTGCGGTCTCACATTACTGAGACTTCATTATTTTGATGAAATACACTCTAGTGAATTATGAACTATCAGCATAGATAATTTAAACTAAATTACACTTGTTAAAATAAATGAACAAAATATATTTTATGAATAATTGCCCTTGCTTTAAAAAAAAAATTGTTGTCACTTAATCCCCAATTTGGAAAGCACTTAAGCACATGCTCAATTTTAGGCCTGGGCATAAATCCCATTGAAGTCAGTGGAATTTGAGCATATGCCTAAAGTTAAGATTGTGCTAAAATGCTTTGCTGAATTGGGACTTTAGGAGCCAATCCTGATCTCAATTATGTCAATGGTCATTTTGCTAATGACTTTATTGGGATCAGGGTCAGGCCCTGACTTGTCAGCTAGAAAAATCCAATAATTCATGGATTGTTCAACCGTTATGCTGAGGAGCTCTTATTCACAAGAGCCCTCCCATTGAAGCCAATGAGACTGTTCTTTGAGTAAGTGCTCCCCAATGTGAGCTAGGATTGCCTAATGAGGTCCATTGATACTCCCGGTCATTCGTGGTAGCTAGCAAGGTTCTAAGCACAGCACGAGGCACTCCACCTGCTGGAGTCCTTACACTGCACAATCAGCCCTGGAGTCTCTTTACCCTGAACAGCTGCATGAAGGCAGTTTGTGTCCAGAAGTGTATTTCCAAAGGGTTGTGTGCACTTACAGCTCACATACAACAAGGTTGTTCAAGTTCTATGAACACTTTCATTTTTCTTTCCCTTTGTTTTTATAAATGGCACATCTGAATTCATGGAAACAAATAGGCTCTTGTCTTGTGTCTGATTTTAGCCTTAACATTTCTCAACAATTTTGTCAACGACATATTTTCTTAAAAAAAATCTGTCTGGTCAGCTATAGATTAAGTGTTACCATTCTCCTAGAATGACACAGTACTACCCCAGTTATGTTTAAAGTTCTGAAGACATCAGAATCATTCAGTTAACTCTGGAGCTTCATCTAACAGTGGATTTATAATGCAAGTGATTCATGCTGGGGAACACTGCCAGATTTCAGAGGAGGACATTTCAGATTGACAAGATTCAGAGGATATGGAAATCTGCTCTGTATGGGTATGTGTTATACCTATTCATGGGTATATATATCTTATGTATGTATCTCGGTGGTGCTAATATCTATCATACCTTGCAGAACAATGTGATAAATTGTGGAACAGTACATACCTATTATACATGTATATTCACATGCATATGGTCCAGTGGATAGGCCACTGGAAACCTGGATTCCCAGATCTCCCATTAACCTGCTCGGTGACCTTGGGCAAATCACTTCACCTCATGGTGTCTCTGTTTCCTTCCCCACCTTTTATCTGTTTAGGCTGCGAGGTCTTTGAAACAGGGACACTAACTGTTTATACCATGCCTGGCACAATGGAGCCCTGATCCTAGCTGGGACCTCTCAGCTCCACTGTAATACACATAAGAACAAAAATAAATAAAACACCGTCACAGACACCCCGCAGTACCTAGATAGAGACAAACATATAAGGGCTCAATCCTGCAAGGAGCTAAGCACCCTCACTTCCCACTGATGCCAGTGGGAGACGCAGATGCTCAGTACCTCTCAGGATTGAGCCCTAGGGATATGTCTACCTTGCATTGCAAACTTGGTCTGTGGGACCCGAGCTTGAGGACTCGGTGCTTTCAAGCCCATGCTTTTGCATCCACACTGCATTGTCAAACCTGAGCTTCCAGTCGCTGGACCTGGGTCCTACAGCCGTGCTAACATGTCCATACTGCACTGCGCAAACCTTCTGACTCAGGTTTGCTGCTTGAGCTGCATCTGCACTGCAAAATGATAGGGCTTGGACCCAAGTTACAGAAGGACTCGGGCTCTGACCACGCCCCTAGGAGGATCCTAGGCCCAGCTCCTGACCCAAGTCAGACTGATTTGGGTGTGGATGGAATGGGAGCCCAGGCTCAAACCTGAGTCAGAGCTGGGTTTAGTGTGCAGTGTAGACATGCCCTATGTAAGCACAAAGACTAGGTCCTATAAAGATAGGAGGTTTAATCCAGCCCTGAGTAACACCTCTGGGCACAGGGCCATTGAAGATGATGGAAGATTCATCTAGAGGGGAGATGTGGCAGTGCATGATTCTTACAAACCATCAATGCAGTCCCAAATGTGAACAATGCTGGCTATGGAGACTGCTGCCAGGACACCTGATTCAGCACATCACTCGGTGACCCAACAGGGTGGCGAGTCACAGCACTGGTACAGGTGTCTGTGGAGCCCCAAGAGCAATTTAAACCTGGTCTTTGCCAGGCAGAACTCCTGCGGGAGGGTGGCAGTGAAAGAACTGCCTTCATTCCCCTGCAGGTGAATCTCCTTGGACCACAGCTGCTTCTATTGATACAGGAGAGTGCAATTTGCACATCCCGCCACCAGCAGGGGCGAATCAAACCCTTTCAAATGGTGTGTGTGCGAGCTATCACATCTTAAAATAGCTGGATGGATAAAAACCTGGCATTAAAAAGCTGCAGATGCTTCGTGGTCAACTGTGGAAAGCACTTCATTTAGCAGCTCTTCATTACATACTATTTAAAGCTGGTATAGTATCTGTATTTCTCTTCCTTTTTTTAAAATTTTATCACTGGAGATATTTGTGTGCAACAGATTTCTGATCTTAAGAGTTTACTTGGTCCCACTGCCTATTCCCCACATGAATTCAGAATCCTGTTTGTCACATCATAATTGGTTGCTATGGAAATGATCATGATGCCACAAACAGAGGATGACAACTTCCAGTGGAGCAGGAGCAGCCAGGATAGACAAACTCTTAAAAACAAGGACCCAGTTGACATGAAAATAAGAGAAATAAAAAATATATGTGAGACTGTAGACAGGAGAATTATTTCTATAGAATGCTGTATACAGTTTTCTTGTGGAATCATTAGCCCTTTAATAGGAAAAAAAATGCAAAGGTTTTCAGTTGCCTGCTCTCTCTCTCTCTCTCTGGATCCCCACCTTCATAATGGCAGCCCTGTGGTGTAGCTGTTGGTCCATGCTGAAGCAATAGAAGATGGACTGTTGACCCGGGAAGATAGGACAGGACACAGGGGAAATGAATACCAGGACTGTCACAGTACATGCACACATGCTGAAGAGAGAGTGGAAATTCCCATCAGACAAGAGTGAGGTTGATGGATGGCACTCCCGCCACCTATCAGTGGCTTTCACCTCTATCTGTCTCTGCTAACTTATTTTTTCCTCATTTTTGTCTGCAAGTCTCCTTCAGCTATTATTTTGGTGGTTAAAACCATTCCCCTTCCTTCACAGTGCTCTCATTCATTCTGGAAGATGGGCCTTTGATATGGAGCTGGACACAGGAATCCATTCAAAAGAGAGTCTTGCTTAAAGTCTCCCACCTCCACCTGGAGGCTTCCTTCCATTATTATGGAGGTTCAAAAATCTGTTTGGGAGGTTTTTGTTAAGCATTCTTCCCTCCATTTCAGGGGCTTGGGTGGGTCCCTCTTAAATCAGTAAACTGCCACACGGCGCCAGGGATTTGTAATTATTTTATACACTATTATCTACATAACACAAACCCTTCAATGCCATTCAATGTAATCTGTTTTGCTATGCCACAAGGGAGCTCAGACTGGGAATGTTGGAAGGACTGGCAGCAGAGGTCAAATGGGAAACAACTCAAGTGGTAGTATTTTATCAAAGCTGTGTCTACAATCCCATGTGCTACGCACAATTGTAGAGCAGCTGGCTGTTTGTGCGAAAGTTAAATTGCTATCTCTCTGCTGAGGTGAATCAGGGCATTTCACACAATTCACTCTTGGAATTACAGTTTCCATCCTCCAGTCTGCAGACTCAGGATAACAGTGCTTTAGCAGGTCTGATGATTTTCTAAAAATTAGACATTTTTTAAAATGAAAGCTTGAATTCTGCAGAAAATAATATGGGTCTTTAGAAAAATATCAGAACAATGTGCTACCAAGCAACAGCTCGATTTGCTCCCCCCCCTCCCCCAGCCAATGTGGTTATGCAATAGGGAGTAGAATTTTAGGGGATTAGGATATTATAACAGAGCATCAGGACAGTTCAATCTAGTTACTTTCTAGAGAACTAGAAGGAGCTTTAGACACTGTGAAAGGGTACTTACCTGGTTACTAATACAGGTGTGCCTATGCAAATAAGAATATGTAATGGCAGAATGGGAGTGACTATGCTAAGACTTGTATTATGCCTCTGAGCATGCCCAGCATAAAAGAAATACACTTCTATCTCGATATAACGCTGTCCTCGGGAGCCAAAAAATCTTACCGCCTTATAGGTGAAACCGCATTATATTGAACTTGCTTTGATCCACCAGAGTGCGCAGCCCCGCCCCCCGGGAACACTGCTTTACCACGTTATATCCGAATTCGTGTTATATCGGGTCGCGTTATATCGAGGTAGTGGTATATTTCTAAAGCCTAAACAGACTTGGACTGAGACAAATGCCTCATTTCTTGACAATCTAATTCCTGAATGCTATTAAATATTACAGTGGGCAAACCTCTAAAGAGCCTGACGTTAGTTTGAATAGGTACCCAGAAATCTGTATGCTTAGCCAATCTATTTACACCTTATGGGCTCTGCAAAGATGGGCTGAAAATGTAGTGAGTACAAGCTTCCTCGGTTGGAGGATTTCTGGTATTTCCTGCTTATGATTGCATTGCTGATATTCTGAGAGCCACCTTTCTTACAGTATTTGGCATGTTTGCTGTCAGACCTACCAGGACTCCCCTCGGGTATCCCCCATTAAGACCACTCATGAAAAAGCAATCAGTCATAAAAGGTTTCAGAGTAGGAGCCGTGTTAGTCTGTATCCGCAAAAAGAACAGGAGTACTTGTGGCACCTTAGAGACTAACAAATTTATTAGAGCATAAGCTTTCGTGGGCTACAGCCCACTTCTTCGGATGCATATAGAGTGGAACATATATTGAGGAGATATATATACACACATACAGAGAGCATGAACAGGTGGGAGTTGTCTTACCAACTCTGAGAGGCCAATTAAGTAAGAGAAAAAAACTTTTGAAGTGATAATCAAGATAGCTCAGTACAGACAGTTTGATAAGAAGTGTGAGAATACTTACAAGGGGAGATAGATTCAATGTTTGTAATGGCTCAGCCATTCCCAGTCCTTATTCAATCCTGAGTTGATTGTATCTAGTTTGCATATCAATTCCAGCTCAGCAGTCTCTCGTTGGAGTCTGTTTTTGAAGTTTTTGTTGTAAGATAGCCACCCGCAGGTCTGTCATTGAATGGCCAGACAGGTTAAAGTGTTCTCCCACTGGTTTTTGAGTATTATGATTCCTGATGTCAGATTTGTGTCCATTAATTCTTTTGCGTAGAGACTGTCCAGTTTGGCCAATGTACATGGCAGAGGGGCATTGCTGGCACATGATGGCATATATCACATTGGTAGATGTGCAGGTGAACGAGCCCCTGATGTATGGCTGATGTGATTAGGTCCTATGATGATGTCACTTGAATAGATATGTGGACAGAGTTGGCATCGGGCTTTGTTACAAGGATAGGTTCCTGGGTCAGTGTTTTTGTTCAGTGATGTGTGGTTGCTGGTGAGTATTTGCTTTAGGTTGGGGGGTTGTCTGTAAGCGAGGACAGGTCTGTCTCCCAAGATCTGTGAGAGTAAAGGATCATCTTTCAGGATAGGTTGTAGATCTCTGATGATGCGCTGGAGAGGTTTTAGTTGGGGGCTGAAGGTGACAGCTAGTGGTGTTCTGTCATAAAAGGTACTCCTCCCTGACTCAGCTCACTTAGGGCCTGATTTTTGCCACCCTTACTCACATTTGGTAATACAGTGCTACCTCGATATAATGTGACCCGATATAATACGAATTCGGATATAACGCGGTAAAACAGTGCTCCGGGGGAGGGGGGAGGGCTGCACACTCCGGTGGATCAAAGCAAGTTCAATATAACACAGCTTCACCTATAACGTGGTAAGATTTTTTGGCTCCCGAGGACAGCATTATATTGAGGTAGAGGTAGATCTTATCTCCAAGCTGAGTAATAGTATGTTGAGTGGCACATTGATTTTAGTGGGACTACTTGTAAACTGCTATTCAACAAGAATAGGAGTGGCAGAAATGGAGAAATGAGCTGAAGTAAATAGGATGTGACAAATGCAAAGTACTCCACTTAGGAAGGAACAATCAATTGCACACATACAAAATGGGAAATGACTGCCTAGGAAAGAGTACTGTGGAAAGGGATCTGGAGGTTATAGTGGATTGCAAGCTAAATATGAGTCAACAGTGTAACACTGTTGGCAAAAAACCCAAATATCATTCTGGGATGTATTAGGAAGAGTGTTGTAAGCAATGTTAGGGGGCTTATTCCTTCACCCTCTCACTTCCCTGGTCCTTCTCGCATGAACAGAGAGCAACAATACCCAAAGTCCAAAGGCGCAAACAATTTGATGTTTATTGGGGTGAACTTCCAGCAAACATGATTCCAGTTTCCTTCCTCAGTGTCCCCCTTCCCAGCTCTGACACCACAGAGCCATCCCTGTTCCCATTCCCCCCTTAGCAAAACATGATTCCAATTTCCCCACCCCCATTCCCTGTTCCCATTCCCCCCCCCTTAGCAAAGCATGATTCCAGTTCCCCCACCCCCTGTTCCCATTCCCCCCTTAGCAAAACATGATTCCAATTTCCCCACCCCCATTCCCTGTTCCCATTCCCCACCCTTACTTCCTGATTGACTGCAGACTATATAGTAAAACTTGAGTTCTGATTAGCTATACCTTAACCAATCATTTTACTGAAATTTAACTAACCAATCCTAACATACTGTAACATGGTTATTTAACCAATTATTTTCCACCACCTTAATTGGTTTACACCCAACAAAATTAATTATACAGCAGACAGAAACAATTACGGAACCAGACAGAGACCATGCAAATAAACATACAAAACAATACAGAAGCGAGGATTTCACATCCCAGCTATTGATAAGTGAGTTCTTGCCAGACAGGATGCTATCAAACTAAGTTTCCTTTTACATCTTCTAGGCTCTTTCCTTTCTCTGGAGGTGATAGGAATACAATTCTGTCCTGATATTCCTAACAGCCCAATAGCACCTTATTTCCATGTGACTAGTTTGGAATGTGAGGATGTGACCGTTCACTTCTCAGCTTATGGCTGCCTCTGCTGCTTAGCCAAAGGCCTTACTTAGCCTAAGAACAGAGCCTCAGACCATCACAGTATGAGAAGGCCCTTACACAGACAGTGATTTTGATTCTTTCTTTTATACCTCTATAACTAGCTAAGTGATAAGAATACACGTAAATTCTTAAAGTATAGGCCTTTACAGATAGGCCTGAATATCTCTATCCTAACACTTCTGATCCTCCTGCCCAGGTATCCCTGGAAAAGCATAGGACATATGGCGACACATTTCCTGATAGGGCCAGGCATCAAGGTGGAAGGTGTTGATATTCCATTTGTCCCACTGCCCCTTGTGTAGTACAGTGCCCTGCATCTTCTCATGTACGGGCATACCACACCTATTCAATTAGTGTTCCTGACTTCCCATTATAATGGGCCCGAGAAGGTTGGGTCCGGGTTGTCTTGCACACTGCGGGGTGAAGAGGGCTTACTACATTACTTATAGGTTATTTTTATATGCAACATAACACAAGTACAGTTAACAATTCACAGCAACACCGAGTCCTGACCACTGCAGTATGGTCCAACATCCGAGCCACCACCAAAACACTGCCTCTCCTCCTTTGACAGGGTTAAAATCTTAATGTGTCCATGTGCTGGCAGTTGCAACAAGCTGCTTCTGCAGGTTTTGCATGCTTTTGTCCACATCATAAGTCCATTGAATGTTCACAGAGAAATGGGTTATTGTCCAAACCAACTTAACCACTTGGTATGGAATCAGGCAGTATGCCCCGGTTTGATTATTCACAGGAATAAGATTTACAGATCCATTTGTGCACCAAAGTCCAGATAGCAGCATATAGATGTGTGTAGTTTGGTTAGGGGTTGGTGTAATTGTGCCCCCAGTAATATGTACATTTCCAGCAAAACACCTCATAACAGTACACCCAATTGTCCACCCCTTGCCATAGGCCATTGATCCTGCTCCTCCATAGTCATAGGAGGCAGGCACATCCAAACATCTTCTCTG
The DNA here is from genome assembly GCF_028017835.1 of Emys orbicularis. Classification (NCBI taxonomy): domain Eukaryota; kingdom Metazoa; phylum Chordata; order Testudines; family Emydidae; genus Emys; species Emys orbicularis. The sequence goes on along the minus strand of NC_088689.1, from coordinate 42,910,404 downwards.
GATTTACACCATTTTACACACCCCTCCATTGATTCCCAGTGAGCTCCTCCCCTTCTCATTATTCCCATAGGGCTTGTGGGGCCCAGCTTAGTTGCCGTTCCATTTTACCATGGTAGCTATTACACAGGTGCTGGCCTCCTAGTTGAGCATTTTGCATTCCCACACACATCTCCCCCCCGCTCCCCAGGTCAGCCTTTTGAAGCCATCCCCCACCCACGTCATGCTAGCAACAAGACAAACACCACAGACAAACAACACAAAACATAGATCCATGGTATTCTGGGTTATTCTTCCGCTGGCGCCAGCATGCTTGTAGAGTGTCTGAAAAACAAAACAAACAAAAAAAACAATTTCCACCCCCCTGGTGGGGACAGATTATTGCTTAATAATAATACCAATTTCTTTTACAAATTTCCTTGCTAATTGCAGGAAAAACAGAAGAATTACCTCCAGGCTGTCCTTATTTTGTTCTATAGTCAGGCTAGTGAATTACCCCACTCACTGGTCATTTATGAAATTTATGAGGTGGTGTGCCTCAGTTTCCCCTCTTGTACAACAGACCAGGTTTGCAATAGTTTCTTTGCTGTACCAAGCTTTAAGTTTATTCTCAGGTAATAGCTGAGAGACAGCTTCAGATTTCTGCTCTGTACACCCCCCCCCCCCTTAGGGTTAACCTGTCCCCCCTATTTTCAGGTTTGACTTGTTTTTTCACCTCCCTTTCCTGGAGGGCCATAATCTGAGTCTTCTAGTAGCTTGTTTGCTAACCAGATGTATTCATTATTTGCAGGTTCTTTGTGCTGCTACTTATGGGTAGTTTCCTCCTTCCCCCATCAGCCAGGTAATTTGCATTTACACAGAGGCTTTTTTGGCTTGCCTCTGGATCCAAAGCTATTAGCAGCTCAGAGATGGTCTTAAAAGGGACACATTCCACTTTTACCAGAGTTGATTACTTTTTACTTTCATCTCCTGCTCCAAAACACACAGATCTGAAAAAGAAAGCACAATCTACTATGGCTCCTTTTGGAGCCCTAATAGGATTTTAATTAAGTACCATGTTTTGTTTGCATTTCTTTTACCCCTTTTCCAATATATGCTGCACACATCCTGGGAAATAGTTTAACCTCCATAACAGTATATTAGCCATATTAATTTTACACAAGGTGTAACTGCCTCCCCGTGCCCACAGAGTTTTTATGCACCCCCAAAGTGACAGTCTGATCCCCCAGAGCCACCCTAAGGCTCAGTGTTCCCATTATTGCTCCCCTTTTCCTTTTCTTTTTCCTATGCGCACACACAAAATTCTATTTTTTGCCTAACATCTCTTGCACTGTGATTACTCTTTGTTACACAACTGTACCCTGATTACACTCCCATCTTGTACAACCAGAGACAGCCAGGGGCAGTCAAGTTAAGTTCCAATAGAAACCCCTGACATTCCTTTAGTGATTTTGATCACATTACCCAATAGTCAAATAATTTGATCAGATTATTCCTCCGCCTGCTGCCTGCAGCAGTCCCCTATAGACCATTTCTGTGGGAAAAGGGCCCATTTCCCCTCAGAATAGCTGTAAAGGCTTCTGGGGACAGAAGCATAGTGGTGGTAGTAGCCACTCTACCTGACCCCCTGGTATAATTTAATTACCAAGCTTCCATCCAATGTGACTGCACGGAGTTGCACATACAGTTACATTTATATAACTGGGTTTTATTATTAAACCAAAAACTTGCTTTTGTAACACCACAACTGTTACCTTTAACATCTTCACAACTGTTACCTTTTACCATTTCCACAACTCCCAAATGTTTACTTTTCTCCAAACCCTGTATTATCAATTTTTGCAAAAGGTATTTGTAACTTTTCACTTACTTCTTTAAATCATTTACTCCTACATTTAGGCTAGGTCTACACTACGGGGGGGGGGGGGGTCGACCTAAGATACGCAACTTCAGCTACGTGAATAGCATAGCTGAAGTGCCGTATTTTAGGTCGACTTACCTGGCTGTGAGGACGGCGGCGAGTCGACCGCTGCCGTCGACTCCGCTTCCGCCTCTTGCCGCGGTGGATTTCCGGAGTCGACGGAAGAGCCATCGGGGATCGATTTTATCGCGTTATCACTAGATGCGATAAGTCGATCCCCAATAGATCGATTGCTACCCGCCGATTTGGCGGGTAGTGAAGACGTGCCCTTAGTTTTTTAAGGTAGTGCACTTTGTCTTTAACAATTCAGCCACCAAGTACAATTATTGCCACATAGCTGCCTTAACCTGTGCTGTCTTTACCTTGAGACTGTTTAAAAGGCAGTGAAACATTTGTCTCCATGGTTGCCCATGGATCTTTTACTCCAAAAATTCCAATGGACTGCAGCAGACCTCCATCATACTTTGTCCCAAACAAAACAAAACATTTCACATTAGTATCCAAAGTACCCTCCATTAAAACTTCAGAAAAACAAAAGTGTGGAAAGGCAGGGGGAGAGGATGGGGAAGAGGTGGAAAGAAACCAATTAAGCCTGTCAGGTCAGTTTACAGTACAGGCTACCAGCAGCAAATTAAGTAAACTGAGAGAAAGAAGAAGGAAAAGAAGAAAAGGATATAGTTAGCTTTGAACCAAGAGAAGGCTCCCTGGGTTGAAACAGTTGGGAACCCTTACCCCCAGGTTCTCATCCTGGCTCTGGGAGAAGAGTGGGGGTTGTTACCTGCTCCTGCAAACCCTGCCCTTTTTCACTGTAAAACTTTTTTTCCCCCTCCACTTCCCCAGGACCATGTCCCAGCTCCTGTCTCTAAAGGTGGTCTGTTAACTCTGATTCTGATTCTAAACCCTGTTATGCCAGATCATCTTTAACCACCCCTAACTAATTTACAACCCTTCAGCAGCCCTTGCTGAAACAGCACCAAACTTGAAAGATTACTGGCAGCTTCCCATAATGTTGCCCTTACTTCAAACCTCTCACAAGTGGACTGAAGTGCCTCCTTTCCCTGGAAGGCATTCAGTCCCAATGGGCAGGGACCTTCTTCCACTACCCATATACCAAAGGAGGGTGGGCTCCTCAGCCACCCCCCATCCCTCTGGGTCTCCTAACACTTCCTCCATTTCCTTTTTAATCTCATCCCAGGGTGACCCCTGCACCTGGTATGGGCACTGGTTCTTCCTTATCCATTTATCCTAAAAATCCTTTACCCTGGCTTGCCAGAACCCGCAACTACCATCACGAGAGTTCGCTATACCCCATCCAAGCAGCTGCGTGGACTGTTGGGGAGGGGGACTTACAGGCTGCCACTCACCTATCGGATGTGATGCATCCGAGTCACCGGCACCAAGATGTTAAGGGGCTTATTCCTTCACCCTCTCACTTCCCTGGTCCTTCTCGCAGGAACAGAGAGCAACAATACCCAAAGTCCAAAGACGCAAACAATTCGATGTTTATTGGAATGAACTTCCAGCAAGCATGATTCCAGTTTCCTTCCTCAGTGTCCCCCTTCCCAGCTCAGACACCACAGAGCCATCCCTGTTCCCATTCCCCCCTTAGCAAAACATGATTCCAATTTCCTCACCCCCATTCCCTGTTCCCATTCCCCCCCTTAGCAAAGCATGATTCCAGTTCCCCCACCCCCTGTTCCCATTCCCCCCTTAGCAAAACATGATTCCAATTTCCCCACCCCCATTCCCTGTTCCCATTCCCCCCCTTACTTCCTGATTGACAGCAGACTATATAGTAAAACTTGAGTTCTGCTTAGCTATACCTTAACCAATCATTTTACTGAAATTTAACTAACCAATCCTAACATACTGTAACATGGTTATTTAACCAATTATTTTCCACCACCTTAATTGGTTTAAACCCAACAAAATTAATTATACAGCAGACAGAAACAATTACGGAACCAGACAGAGACCATGCAAATAAACATACAAAACAATACAGAAGCGAGGATTTCACATCCCAGCTATTGATAAGTGAGTTCTTGCCAGACAGGATGCTATCAAACTAAGTTTCCTTTTACATCTTCTAGGCTCTTTCCTTTCTCTGGAGGTGATAGGAATACAATTCTGTCCTGATATTCCTAACAGCCCAATAGCACCTTGTTTCCATGTGACTAGTTTGGAATGTGAGGATGTGACCGTTCACTTCTCAGCTTATGGCTGCCTCTGCTGCTTAGCCAAAGGCCTTACTTAGCCTAAGAACAGAGCCTCAGACTGTCCCTTACACAGACAGAAAGTGATTTTGATTCTTTCTTTTATACCTCTATAACTAGCTAAGTGATAAGAATACACGTAAATTCTTAAAGTATAGGCCTTTACAGACAGGCCTGAATATCTATATCCTAACAAGCAATATATAAGTAGTAATTCTTCCGCTCTACTCTGCACTAATAAGGCTTCAAATACACTTCTGTGTCCAGTTCTGGCTGCTACATTTCAGGAAAAATGTGGACAAATTGGAGAAAATCCAGAGGAGAGCAACAAAAATGATTAAAGGTCTAGAAAACATGACCTATGAGGAAAGATTGAAAAAATTGGGTTTGTTTAGTCTGGAGAAGAGAAGACTGAAGGGGGGCATGATAACAGTTTTCATGTACATGAAAGGTTGTTACAAGGAGGAGGGAGAAAAATTATTCTCATTAACCTCTGAGGATAGGACAGGAAGCAATGGGCTTAGATTGCAGCAAGAGAAGTATAGGTTGGAATAAATTGCCTAGGGAGGTTGTGGAAGCTCTGTTATTGGAGGTTTTGAAGAGCAGGTTAGACAAACACCTGTCAGGGATGGTCTAGATAATACTTAGTCCTGCCATGAGTGCAGGGGACTGGACTGAAGACCCCTCGAGGTCCCTTCCGGTCCTACACTTCTATGAGTCTATGAATCTGGCCCTTAGGCACAGGGACTGAAAGAAGCAACAACCAACTGTAGGTGGACTGGATTACTGGTGCTGCCCTGCTACATTTGGCACTGCAGAAGCTGCTCCGAGCATGTAACTGATGTGCAATTCAAAGTCCTGAAGAACTGATTCATCCTCTTCCTTCTTATCATGCTTCTCTTTCTTTTCATGTGGGAAGAATTTTGTCATTCAACAGCTGCTGCTGCTGGGTTAAGAAAGGAGCCAGTTGAACTGAAGGGAGCAGAGACTAAGGCAGAGTAAGGCCCAGTGGGTTTTGGTTTTGTTATGCTGAAAGCAGAGTTTCCAATTCTTGACCTGTAGCGCCTATACACTTTACAGAAACAGCCACACTCTGGGGACTGATAAATGGCTGTGTGTGTTTATGGGCATGGCTACACTTGCAGATGTAGAGCGCTGTGAGTTAAACCCGCCTTCGGAGAGCGCAGTAGGGAAAGTGCTGCAGTCTGTCCACACTGACAGCTGCTTGCACACTGGTGTGGCCACATTTACAGCACTTGCAGCGGCATTGGGAGCAGTGCATTATGGGCAGCTATCCCAGCATGCAAGTGACTGCAACATGCTTTTCAAATGGGGGGGTGGGGTGGAGTATGACAGGGAGTGTGTTGTGTGTATGTGGGGGGGAGAGAGTGGGGTTTTGGGGGGCTGAGAGCATGTCAGCATGCTGTCTTGTAAGTTCAGATGGCAGCAGACCCTCCTCCCCCCCGCCTCTCTCTCACACACACAGCATTCCACAGTAATGGCTTGCATGCCGGCTGTCAGAAACAGAGCTTTGAAAGGGTATTTCCGCATTCCTACAGGAGTTCAAAACAATGACAAGAGTGGCCACTTGACTTAAGGGGATTGTGGGACGTTTCCGGAGGCCGATCAGAGCGCAGTAACCCAACACCTCATTCACACTGACGCCCGTGCGTTGTAGCCAAGGTGCAGCAAACGTTATTCCTCTCGCCAAGGTGGAGTAACAGCAGCACTGTAGCTGCGGAGTCAGAGCGCTCTACGTGCCTTGCCAGTGTGGACGGGGAGTGAGCTAGGGCGCCCGGGACTCCTTTACTGCGCTGTAACTCGCAAGTGTAGCCAAGCCCTATGTGTATGCAAGTTCATGTCAAAAGAGGGAGGGAGGAAGAGTCTTTTGTGTGTTTCAAAAAGGAGACCTCTCCTAAACACTAAGTACACTGTCTCTCTATTCTCCAGGCAGGGGTATCCCCAGAATAGTGTCCTTTAATACATGGCTTGAGGGAAGAGAGCCTCCTGGATGTGGCCCCTCTCTTGCTCAGGCAGCACAGAGCTGGCAGCAAATTGAAAGTGTTGGATCTTTGTGCCACGGTTGGCAGAAGGCTGATAGATCCTGTGGTGTTATTTCTGGGAAAGACTTCCTGGGTTTCTGTGAAACAACAAAGACTCTTTGCTGAGCACTTTGTGGATCTTCCAATGTAAATTCTGACCGTTGGCACGACTTTACTATGCACTTTTCAACTAGGGTGACCAGATGTCCCGATTTTATAGGGACAGTCCCGATTTTGGGGTCTTTTTCTTATATAGGCACCTATTACCCCCCCACACACCCGTCCTGATTTTTCACATTTGCTGTCTGGTCACCCTATTTTCAACTGATGACCTGGTATATCGAGGCTCTCACAATTTGTCTCAGCTCCACTGAAGATGTCCGCACTCAACAGTGGACTGTGTATGCAACAGGTGGGCATGCCAGCTCACAACAGCAGTGGTGACTGGCCCAAATGGGAGCTCTACAGTTGGAATTTCAGTTGGGTGTTCAGGAAAAGGGGTTTATTTATGTGACCATTCAAAATCTGCAGACGAAACTTCCCACAGCTAAACTCTCAAACTGCAAGGATAAGGCTTCCTGCAATCAGAATCCATGCAGATGAACGTCTCACACGTGTTCTTGCCTTTTGTTCCAGAGTGGCTCTGGTCTCCAGCTCAACCCAAAGACCAGTTCCCCATAACTATCCTTTCTTCTGTAATGGAGGAGGGACCACTGTGACTGGGGTCATTCACAGTCCCATGTAGCTTTGCCAATGCACCTCAGAACTGACCTTCAGTACCCCCCACTGTTAGAGTCCTCTCTCCCTTAGCCATAATATCACCTAGTGCCCATGAGAATGTATGTCTGCTGGCTCTACCATTCATACTGATCAACAGTCACTGAGCCACATTCAGCAAGGGTTGCATAGAGAAGTATAAGCTACATCACTCCTCACCAGCTGCGGGAGTTCTGCTGGAGGGAGGAGGAGGTATGGACAACCTACTTGCTGGAGCTCTATAACTGCCCTGCAAGTGGGAGCTGCCTCAGGGAGCCACTGAATCAGTTGAGGATCTGACCACAATGGCCACAGATCTTGTTTGTCCAACGCTGCCAATCTTTTTGACAGTTCTGGCCCTATATGCTTTTCACTGTCCCCCAGTGGATGACTTCTGCCAGAGTTTGCACTGGCACTGCCTACAAATGAATATGGCCCAGTCTTGTAGTTGAAAAGAACATGATTTCAAACATTTAAAAAAAATCTATTCACATAGTGCTTGGCAAGAACGCGTACACTGAGGACAAAACCAAATTGATAAAATCTTTATTGACATTAACATAAAAATAAGGAATGCAATGAAACTTATAACTGCAAAACCATAAAAGAATTCCAAACTTCTGGTGGTAACATTTCTCTTATAAGTACCTTAACCTAACATACTCACACCCTTCCTTGAGAGCTTGGTAATAGGAGGTGGAGGACCAGCCTCACTCCTGGCATGCCCGATTACACGATGGTGCTGGCTTCCCCAATGGGTAGGAATGTTGAGCAGAATATTTCTCAACCAAAAATGATGGGTTTGATGTAGGAATCACTGGGTGAAATTCCATGGTCTCTGTTATGCAGATTAGATGATCATAGAGGCCTCTTCTGGCCTTAAAAATCTATGAGTCTTTGACAAAAGAGCTCTTTCCTTCACACAGTGGGCTTGATATGATTCCAACCCTCACAATCCCCCCTGGAATCAGAGTTGCAAAGCAACATCTTTGGGACTCCCCCTCTCTCCCCTTCCTCTGTCTGAGTCAGCTGTCTTTTCTGAACTCCACATCAATACCATGGTTAATTTACAGGGCAATAAAAGTTAATTAATGCCGTAGTTACAAAGCCATTACAATGTAATTATTGTTTAATTGCATTATAACTTATGTAATTTCCAACAAAGTGCTTATTGCTTATGCAATAAAACAGAAGATATTTACAAAGTGATTAATTGTCACATCGCCAAGCAGACGGCGCTGCTTAGTGGCAGAGATGGGGGACGCCTGTCTCTTCCCAGAGAGGAGCCACAAACATTACCTGTATCCTCTGTATCATTCCATCAGAGGCTCACTGCTCCCAGCTCCACTCAGGGAGGTTGGCAGAGATGCTGGGCTTCTCCAGTCAGCAGAACAGTGTTTGAACATGTGCCTGAATTAACCCCATTCAGGTGATCTCTAGGTTTTTACATTGCCTACAAACAAGTCAGGGGTGCAAAGCCTAGAGTGAACGTGTTTTAAATGGTGCTTGTGAAAGCGAAGGGCTGAGAACATTGTCTAGAACCTGGGATGGGGCAGATAAAGGGTCAGATTCACTTTCATTTTGCAACCTTGTGCAACCATGGGGGCAGCTGTGCCAGAGGCTCCGACTGCCTTCCTCTGAAATCCTTGCCAGGGCTCCATAGGAGCCCCTCTGTGATGTTCCCCTCTGGTGTTATCTGGACCGGTGATCTGCTAGGTCACTTCAATCCTTGACTCTGGGAACCAGCCTTACCCTGCTCTGCTGTGAGAACCCCCACTCCTGGGCTGTTCACGCACCGCCTCTGGCATGTAAGCTGCTCCTTGGATTGTGCAACCGAATGACACTAGCCAATATCTCTGTTCCCAGACACAATCCTAGGAACCTCAGTCTTGCAGTGTCCAGTTATGCCCGCTGGACGCTATAAGCTTATATGAGTTTGTCAATTCAACAAAGACATTTATATGTACCAGGCTTGCTATCCCAAGGGGGAGTCTCTGACACTCTTTAAACCAAACGCACTGCTTCAGGTAGAATAAACAGATTTATTAACTACAAAGATAGATTTTTAAGTGATTATAAGTCAAAGCATAACAAGTCAGATTTAGTCAAATGAACAAAAAGCAAAATGCATTCTAAGCTGATCTTAACACTATCAGTGCCCTTACAAACTTAGATGCTTCTCACCACAGAGAGGCTGGTTGCCCTTCAGCCAGGCTCTCCCCTTTGATCAGCGCTTCAGTCGCTTGGTGTGGTGTCTGTCGACGTAGGTGGAAGAGAGAGGAAGAGCATGGCAAACATCTTTCCCTTTTATCATATCCTTTCTTCCCTCTTGGCTTTGCCCCCCCCCCCCTTCAGAGTCAGGTGAGCATTACCTCATCGCAGTTCTAAACTGACCAAAGGAAGGGAGGTGACTCACTTGAGCGTCCTACAGATCCTTTGTTGTTGCCTAGGCCAGTGTCCTTTGTTCCTGTGAGGCTGGGCTGGGTTTGTCCCATACATGCCCTGATGAGGTGTGAACTGCCCCTCTGCTTCTGGAGAGTTTTTGCCTGGGCTTGCTTTAAGCCATGAAGGCACATTTTCAGCCTCATAACTATATACATGAAATTACAACCTATAACATTACTATAACAACGATTACTATAATATTACCATAACAACAATGCTCACTACATCATGAGCCTTCCGAAGACACCCAATATGACAAACTTTGCATTAGATATCACACAAACATTTTACAAGGATGAACATGGGGGTGTAGGGTGTTCCCACGAGGTACAGAACATCACACCTTCCAACAGGAGTTTCTTGGAAAAGGCACTGCATCCGCACTTCTCCCAGTTAGCCTGCCCCATCCCGCCCAAGCCAGTCCTATCCACTTTTGGAACGGTGCCTGCATTGATGGAGCAGGATCATGAGAAGCTGGTGTCACAACGCCCCTGCTTTTACCAGACATTCTGCCATCAGGGGCCCTAGGAAAGGTTTCATGGGCAGAATTCAGTGTGAATCTGAGCCAAAGGCTGAGAGCTTCCAACAAAGCTCTGCCACTGCACCTCGGTCCCAACTTGTAGTACCCCTGCTAGTCCAGTGCTGGGAACCCACACTGCTCTGCTAATGCAGCTCAATTCTGACCTGCCTCACTTCCTTCGGCACTCCACAGCTCTGCCAGTGCCGCTCAGGAACCAGTGGCAGCACTTGCTGCTGCTCTGCTCTTCAGACTATACAACTCTGCCTCTGCATCTCAGCGCCAGCCTGAAGGGCCCTTTTCAGTTTTAGTTCTGGGTTTCCAGAGGTGAAATTGTGGCCGTACATAAAACTTTCATTGACTTCAGACTGGGCAGAATTTCACCCCGAATGTGTGTCTATGTGAACGCTGTAGAGAACCTCCTTCCATGATCTCTAGCTGTAGCTAGTGCCATCAGCCCCTCGCCTTCATGAGCATCCAATATACTTCACACAGCCAGTTGCCTATGCTAAGGTGCCAGGCCTTCACTCAGCACTCCCCGTTGTGACAATGTGGAAGGATCCTTAGCTTTTTAGTGCAGTCCATGATACGATTACCTTATTTGACTTGGATGGATAAATAGCAGCAGGGATGCAGCCCCCTAAACAAACTGCTGCCATATTCCATGTAGGGGATCTGTTTTGCTTTCAGTAGTCTCAGTTTCTAGCAGCTGAACCATGAAGGCTAACAGTGCTAACCTGGGGAAAAAGCAAAGAAGAAAGGGGAGAGAGACTTTGATTCTCTGCATCTGCCATTCAACTTCTTCCCACGCCCTCACCTCCTTCCATATGAACACGGAATAAAGGAAAAAATCCTTCTGAAGCAAGTAGAATATCAAACCAGCAGGCTGTTCGCCCAGTTGCCCTTTCATGTTGAATGAGGCTCATCAACCATTACCGAGTGTCTTGTCTCGTCTCCCTTGCACTGAGTGAGAGGGAAGCTTTGGGAATGAAAAGGGCAGCAGCCACAGATTAGCACCTGGGGCTATGGATGACTTTAGTGCTGAGCCAGAGCCAGAGCCAGAACCAGTGTGGCACACAGAGAGGAATTAATTCACTCCTGCTAGAGCTGCTGGGTCTCAGCATCGCCTTATCTCTGCCGTGGACAGATGGGCTGCATGGACGAACAGCATCAAGAGAGGCCTTTAATGACCACACAAAGACAGACTGCACAGAGAGATTTCAAGTGGAGATGGAAGCCCTCAGGCTTCAATGTCATATATAGAAAGAATGCAATAACAGACAGAAGCTGTAGGAGCCAGACTGATAGACTGTGAGGATTGGACAGGCCAAAGCCTTTAAGGCCAGACAAACAGATTGCACAGACCGACAGGAGCTTTCAGAGCCAGACAACATTATGGACTGGACAGGTAGAAATCTTCAGGGTGAGCCAGAGTGTTTGTCTAGATAGAGGCTATTAGGCCAGACAAATGCACTACACCAATAGAGAATGGGTCAAATTCCGCTCCCAGACGCATGTGCACAAATCCCACTATCAGGCACCTTGCTGGGAGTTACATGGCTGTATCTCCAGGGCAGCAGAGCTAATGGCCAGAGACACAACCTGACAAAGAGAATCCTTGCATGCACACACCGGTCTTGTGCTGGCCGCTCCACCAAGATGGCGGCCGTAGCATAGTATTCTTGAATCAGTGGTCTTATTGATACTTTTACTGTTTGGGCTAGTGGTTTGTCATGATTCATTCTGTGAGGAAAACGTCATGGTCTGCTTATGGGAAAAAAGGCACAAAATTCTAAAAGCCACTGGTTACCATTGTTCAATCCACATATGCTGTTTGCGAATAAAGCATAAATCCATTTACATAAATCCATCCCACTAGTCGTGTAAAATCAACTTCACACCCAGCAGCAGCAGCAATGCAGGGGGGCAGCAGGAGAAAGCCCCTGACACCTTTGGTTCAGCACTGCATTCTTGCCTCTGCCTTTGCAAGGAGCAGATGTGCTGCACAGAGCCCTACAGTAGCAGCCTTGAGAGTGCTGTGACTTTCTCCCCCCAAAGCCACCCTCATGTGACAGGGAGCAGGGGGAATAGCTGGTCCCGGGGGCAGGAAAGGGTTCAGCATCAGCTCAGCTTCTCCCTTCCACTGAACAGCTGCTCAGGGTAAGGGCTATTAGAGTGGTTGCTTGGAGGAGAGAGCAGGAGTGTGTGTTTGGGAAGGTCAAGCCCAACACCCAGGGCCACAGGACTGAGTTGAAATCCATGCTGGGGAGTTTTCAGTTTCCTTTATTGCTTGTTAACTTATTTTATTGTGAGAAATGTTATTCACTGTGGAAAAGACCTTGCTGGCTGCAACAGTGGGCTTGGGATTTTTCTGCTGAGTCATTCCATCAGCTTACACTAGGGCAAGGACATCCCTGGACCCCACCAACACATCGCCAGCCCCTACCTCTGAGAGGCCTTGCATTTTGCTAGCTTCCTGTGCAGCCTAGGTTTTAACGTGGCAGCTGTCAAGGTTCTCGGTGAAATGAGCTCATCTCTTCCCCTCATATCCATGCACTCAGACACAGATCTCTTGATGTCAAAAGTCATGGATGATGTTTTTCGTCTGTGTGCTGTATAAGGCACAATAGAGCTCCCAAGGATCTTATAATGAAATAAAAGCTGGTCAAAAAATATTGACGGAACAGCTTTCCATCAGAAATGCAGTGTCATTGAAATTGAAACATTTCATGAGCGTGTGTTGAATTTCTTTTGATAGGAAAAAGTCAAAATGAATCATTTTTACTTTCTTGTGTCATTTTGCTAATGTCAAAACATTCCAATTTGATAAAATAAAAACATTTTGTTCTGACTTTGCAATTCATTTTGTTTTGACTTTTATATTATGTATTACATTAATGTATTTAATATACAATCTATATTATATGTAGTATTTTATGCTATATTATAACCTTTTCACAGTATCAAAATAAAACATTTTGCTGGTTGTGCATCAAAATTTTTGAAAATTTTCATTTCACAGGAAATTGCAAAATGCTGGCTTTGCATCCTGATTCAGGGCAAAAACAAATTTAGAAACTGTCCCCACAGAACAGAAATTTCAGTTTCCAACCAGCTCTACAATGAAACTTGATGAAGAAGACCTTGAAAACAGAGACCTTAGCAGTGCTACGTGCACTTCTACCGCTTTTCATTGACTTGAATTATCTTCCTGTGACAGTTCCAGAACTTAAAGAGTATTCTGGGGATTGGTTATGTTGCTTTTGTGAATGGTATTGAAAGCGTCTTTTCCTAACCCTGACCTGGTTTACCCTTTACCATACAAATCAATCTTCCTTTAAATTGTTTAGCTGCTAGTCAAACACAGAAAGTCTTACTGATGTAAATATTATGTTTGCACACCTTATAATCTTGCACATACTGTGACTGCCTTTGCCCCTCTGTAATAGAAACAGCTAACTGAGGGGGACGCAGAAACAGAAGAAATCAAGACGAACATGTCCAACACCAATTGGCTGCTCTGTGCCAATGAATGGCAGGGCTCCAATTAAAATATTGCTGAAACACTGGGTGTTGATCAGATAAAAAACTGATTATGTGATCAATTTATATTTGACTGTGTTTTGGTTACCCTTGACCAGATTATATGTCAATGTTGGGCTCATGATATATAATATTTTAATATCTTCATCTGGTGGAGTTCTGCTGGTGTAAAACCAGTGCAAGTGAGAGGAAAATAAAGTGCTTTGTGTATGCATGTTGCCCATCGAGAGTCTGCCCAAATACCACCCCAAATGCACATTTTAAAAATACTCAAGTGCAGTGGTTACAGAACTGAAAAGGAGCTGTGCTGTCTGGAAGACAATTCTCACTAGACAGGTGGGACAAACATATTCTGGATGCACACAAGGCATTTCACAGGGTGTAGGCTCATCTGAGAGGTAAGCAGCCCTCTCTGATAATACCCAGTGTTCCTGACACCCTGGAGAATTGCCTTCAGCTTGTGGATATCCATGAGGTCATTGGCCACCTGGGCTGAATCAACAGCTGTTGTGTGCAGTAAGTTAATTTTGCTTCAAAGAGAAATTGAGTTTATTGTTCCAAGCCACTTAAATTCTGTTTGTTTTAATAAGATAATGAAAATTGTTGTTTTTCCAGAGAAAACGACCACATTTACTGCCCCCAAACCCACAATCTGTCTGATGTTACTGTGTATGTCCTAACAACATGGCTGTGCGCTCAGTGCCTTTGTCTATACTGGTGGCCAAATCGTGAGGTCCTTACTGAGGCAAATACCCACTGACCACAGTATTACTGAGTGCTAGACCATAGCAGTCACATCAATAGGAATTTGCCTTAGTAAAGACCTAAGATTTTTGCTCTTTGCCTTGGAATAAGCAGCATGTTGATTTCTATGCTTATGTTACACATGTACAAACAACAGTTCCCAGTCACCAATACAATACAACAGAAAGAGAAACTGCGTTCAACCCCCAGGATTGCTCACCATATCACTTTGGTATGCTTTTTCTTCATTGCAGGCATGTTGGCGGAAGCAAGGAAGGGTCAGAAAGAAAAGAGATCCAAGGAAATAGTGCATTAGAGCTCCACCCAAAACCTGATCAATCAGCCATTAAACTGAGTTTAGTTGTCTTATCCTAATGTCATTTTGTGAACATCCCAAATTACCAAACATAGCCACATCTTCATCAGTCTACACTCAGCAAAAGTCCAGGACTGGAATAGCAGTATGACACTCCAGGGTGTGGTCCAGACCAGCGAGGGACTGTGTCACCCTTGCCCTGCAACCTGGGGTGCCCCACAATGTTTTGCTGCTGTAGCTCCCACCTGGGCCACTCACACACAGCCTGCCAGCATGCAGGTCACATCCTGAGTGTTTGTGTATGCCACAGCCCTGGGCCAGCAACTCTGACCCCTGCAGCCTGTCAGCAAACACCAGCCACACTCTGGCTTCCAACAGCCTCGGGTACCACTTGCAGGGTGACCCCAAAACACTCCCAGTCCCGGATTTCCCCCCAGAGCCATGGGTTCTGCACTCTGCAGCCTTGTCCCACAGTGCAGACATATTAGGTCCATTGCCCTTCTAAGGGGGTCAATATACAGCAGTCTTGTACCTTAAATGAAGTTACCCAAACAATTCACAACACTGGATTAGTTTTAATTAAAGAATAAAACAAGTTTATTTAACTACAAGGAGATAGGTTTAATTGAGTACAAGTGTAAGGCATTAAAGGTAGAAATGGTTACAAGAGAAAAAAAGATAAAACGCTTCTTAGTACTAAACTTAGCAAACTAGACTTGGTTCAAGGTGAAGTTCTTACAACAGGCTCCCATTAACATTGCTGACTAAATTCTCAGACCAGGATCTGCTCCGAAAGTTCAAAGATTGTTTCTTTTGTCTTCTTAGGTGAAAAGGCACGAAATGGGTAGGGAAAGATAATTTAGGGTGGTTTTGCCTCTCACTTTTATAGTTCAGTCACCCTTTGAAAAGCATTTTCCTGAGGGTTACCGCTAGTTAAAGTTCATTCCGGGTGTGAAGACAGAGACAAAGAGTCTGGTGGTGAAAGAAGTGTCATGCTGTTGATTGCTAAAATGCAGATTTGCCTTGTCTCTCTCTTTCCATCTCCAGGACCTTGTTTAGTACTTGAGTACTATTGAAGTAAACACACATTTAGTAAATTGAGGTAAATACACATTGCTTTATTTAAGATAGGCCTGCTTGATCAGCTTTTCCTGATTAGGGCCACATGGGTTTGAAAATGTGCAACCAACATCATTCGGGGGAATTCATAACTTTACATATCATATTGCTATATACATTTCACCATGATATCATTGACCAGCAAGTTATTAATTTTCAAATGATGCATCACAACGCATATTTTGTACAAAGATTATTACAATCGTGTGCAGGGTGTGAAAACAGAGGTGCATTTGGTGACAAGCTGGTCTTCAGACAAGGACTGAAGTGCTCAGATAGAACTGCGCGTGAATGCAGGCCTTGAACAATGCATTAAAAATCATTAACAGAACTATATAAAGACCATATAATGTAATTGCCAGGGATATTGCACTTTGAGGTGCTTTAGCAGTTCTGTATCAGGAACCAGGGGTGGGACAGTTGGGGTGTTACAGGTCAGGACAGACATAGGACATATAGATAAGACCCTAGGGTTAATATTTCTATTATAGTAGCACCTAAAAATTCCAACTATTATGTTAGGCACTGTACAAACGTATAGTATGCGACAGTCCCAGCTTCAAAGAGCTTACAATCTAAATAAACTGGACAGAAGGTGGGAGAAAGGAAATACTATTCATATTTTGCAGATGTCTTGCCCAAGGTCACACAGGAAATCATTAGTAGAGCTGGGAACTGAACTTGGATGTCCAAGTCCTAGTCTAGTGACTTAACCACAAGACCATCCTTCCTCTTTGGAGACATGATACTGCACCACTGAAGGCAATGGGAGTTATGCCATCAACGGGGGCAGAAGCAGGCCATAGAAGATTATGCAAATCAGGACTGAGGTGTGCTGACAAAGTTGTGTGGAAGCCTCTGAATGCAAAAGCAGAGCTGTCGAAGGTCAGAATTCTGGTACATTGGCAGTGCTGTGTGTGGGAAACTTGAGTAACACCTGTCCACACAGTCCTTGTCTAATGCTATCATAAGCTTCAGTTTCCTCCAGAGGCTTTTTTTTTTTTTTTAAGGTAGAAAAACCAGAAACATCTCTTTAAAATATTGGGTACTTTTGGGAAAAAGTAAATTAGAAATACTGCAGTGTTTCTCTTCATTAAGTTAGAGAGACTGCCAAGATGTAATAGCATTAAAGTTGAAGGCATTATGGGTAATAGCATGCAAATTGCCACGGACACATTGGAAAGTAAGGCCATTGTCTGAGCAATGTGAAAAGGACACTGTCGAGTATTTTTTCAACGTAATTTTTGTACTCTGTTCTCGGTGATATTATTGTAGAAATTGGAAGATAAAATGTCTCACTCTACTGATTCATACTAAAATCTTGTTCCATTTTTTCTCTTTCAAATGGAGCTGAAGTACAGAGGCCTACTTTTTGGTCTTTTCCTTTATTGTGTACCAGCATCCACCCTGATTTCAGCACTGCTCTGGGAACAGGCTACACAGAGGGGGAACACTACATTCCCTCATTCTGTGGGATCTTAAATATAGTATGAGAGGAAGGAAGCACAGTCTTGTACATAAGGGATTGGGGCAGGGACTCCGGAGATCAAAGCTGACTTCTCTGATTACTTCTCCTGTGACTTTAATCAGGTTATTAAAGGCCTGATCTAAAGTCCACTGTGTACTTCCCTGGGCTTTGGATCAGGTCCTCAATCTCTCTGTGGCTCAGGTCTCCATTTGTAAAACGAGGGTGATAATGACACTTCCATTTTCCCTTCCTTTGTCTGTCTCACCCATGAGGAGCTGAATTCTGATATCTTTACTCATGCTGAGTAGCATCTTGCTCCATAAAAAGTCCCGTTGACTTCAGTAGGACTGTGCAAAGTAAGGTGTTCAACGTGAGTAAGGATGTCAGCTTCTGACCTTAGATTGGGAGCTCTTTGGGACAAGGACTGTCACTCTTTTACTTTATACTTGACTTGCTTTTAACATAGTGGGGCCCCAATCTCTCTCATCATTGAAGAACAGGCATTACCTTCATCTAGGGAAAATTGGTTTGATTTGACCAATTTATGAGTGTTTGAAATAAACTAAGCATGTACAGCAGAACTTTTTAATAAGTTCATTAATGATGAATGAAACTAAGGAATGATACTCTAGGCATGTGTGCATGGTAACTTAGTTCCCATCATATAATTAAAAGTTGCTTCATAATTAGAGATTAATGAGTTATTTATAGCATCATAATGGTTATTTATTACAGTAGCACTTAAAGGTCTCAACTGAGAGCAATATGCTAGGCATAGTACAAACACATAATAAGAGACATCCCCTGCCCCAAAGAGCTTACAATCTATTTAGACAAGAAAGACAAAGGGCAGGAGAAAGGAAGTATTATCCCCATTCTATGGATGAGGAACAGAAAGAGTAAGTGAATTGGCCAAGGTCACATAGGATGTCTGTGGCAGAGCTAGGAAATTAACACAGATCTCCAAAGCCCTAGCCCTTGTACCGTAGCCACATGACCAGCCTTCCATTCTAAGAATTTATTCAATTAATTTAGCCATTATTTCTGTTTTGAATTATCCACAAACAGAATAAGATTTTTACAAATATTTTATTTATCTATTCATTGTCTGATGAACACTTAATACAAATCTATTTCAGCATATGGGTTTCATTAACTACACTTTTCAGCTATATCAATTTGATATTCGTTGTATAACTGATCAGGTTGCCTAAGTCACAGGGTATGACTTTTGCTCCCTGATTGGACAACTGAAACTTGTCTATACAAGAGGGGGAAACTCCAAGCTATATCAGCATGGCCGGCTGAGCACTTCAAGTATATTTGCACAACTATTCATAACACTCCTTTTTCCGTGCACCTTGTTTGGAAGGAAATCGTTTGTTCAAATGTTTGTAGAAAACTATAATACTGAAGTGACTGTTCAAACAAATGTCAGTGACATCTTTTTGGCAGTATTTGCTTGGCTCTAAGTGTTATACATACTCTTAAAGAGGGCAGAGTTAATGTTGGGCATTCAACCTTATTTTTTGTCATTTCCTGATTGTTTTTAATCCTTAACTGTGCAGCCTTAAAGTTGCCTTAATGCAGTTTTATTAGAGATCATGCAGTGAATTTGTTTTATAAATAAAAGTGGTTAGGCTCTCAAGGAGACTCCTCATCAAATTAAAATACTTTTAAGAGAGGAGGCACTTTAGGACTAATGTAATTGACAGTGCCATTTTAAATAGGATCTTGGACTTTAGAATCTCTGGAGCTCACTTGTAGGCTAGGACTGAAAACAAATAGAGAGCGAAGCACTCTTGTAAATGTGTTACAGGCTGAGGCCATTGTATATTAACTTTTAACAGGGAATTAGAGGGATTTGTGAGTACAAAGAGTTCTCGAATATCCACAACATCAGGAGGAAAAGAATGTGGGAGCTGGATGCTCCCAAACCCCAAAATGTAAAATTATTTATTTTTATTACTATTACAGCAGCACCTAGTGACCCTAGTCAAGGACCAGGGCCCTCCTATGCTAGGTGCTGTGCAGACATGTAAAAAATAAGAGAGAGAATGCTAGGAAGAGCTCTGATATGTGTGTTTATGTCCAGACAGATCTCTGTGTGCTACGCATCTCCCCCTCTCCATTTATTGCAGGAGGGACCCTATGCGGGGGATAGGGGAGCAGATTAAAAGCCTCATGATAAATCCCTGCAGACTGCAAATCATGAGCCACTACACTGGGAGTTCTGGGTATGTTTGTATTCTCTCAGGTATCAAACAGAGGCAGCTCCAGAATATTCATATTGGTATCAAGTTCTGCCATCAATCCTTGTCACAGAAAAAAAAAAAGAAAGAAAAAGAACCGCGGCGTGGGAAAGAGATAAGGATCAACTTTCCTCTGCTTCATGCAGAATAATACATACCTCTTTTCCAATAATAAATAGGCCCTTCCTCTCCTCCCTTCTGTTATTTTGATAGACAGGGAGCCCTGGTCACTCCTCTCTCATACGCTTTGATTCTGAAGCCCATACGAGATGTGGGACTTGTGCGATGGGATGGAATCAGGATTACTGTGTTCTAATATTGCTCTGTGCCTCAATATAGACTCTGTGCCTTGAGCTTCAAAGACATCTCTTTAAACTTCATGTAGACTAGAGACTTGTATTTCATTCTGAATGAGATAAAATCCCCACTGTTCCCTAATTTACATCTCAATACTGGTAGGTTACAGATGCTTATTTTTTATATATATGTAAAACATCAGTTTTTCATTCTGTAGAATATGGTGAGGGGGAAAAGTACCCGGCTTCTTAGAGTCACCTTTCTGGTGTTTATTTATTTTTTAAGCTTAGATTTGACAATATCTGAGAATTTGCAAATAAATAAGTGAAAGAACAGCCTCATAAAAGCTGGCTTTTTCCCCCCGCAAAGATTCCCTTTAAAAAGAAGATTAAAAAAATCTCTCTGTATGGTGGCAGAGAAAGATATCCCTGTGAGAGAACAGGCAATAAAGGAGGTTACTACAAACCTCTCCTGTGTGGACTGCTAATTCACACACCCTTGTCATCCTTACTGTCCATCTTTCCCTCACTTTCTCCCCATTAGCATTAAAGGGAGAGCTGCCTCTCTAATAACTGTTGATAATGTTGCTGGAAGTGAGTGTTCAGCCATTTGCTACAATATGTGTCTCCTCAGCCAACAGGAGGTGCCAAATTCAGCTGATTTCATGAGGGTGTAATGAAAGAAAAGGTGTATGCTTAAATCTGTGATGTAACGTGTGTGTGTGTGTGTGTGTGTGTGTATAGAGCTGGATTTTCAGAGCCTATGGATTTCTATTTCCCTTAGCTGTACAAAACCACAATTGTTGGCACAGTAACCTAGGCTATAAATATAGAAAGCACTGAATTCTAAGCACACTTACATCGAGAGGGAATGACTTTCATTTCCTATGTACTGGCAACCAGGAGCAGTAAGTATGACAATGTACTGGGTATTGATTGGATCAGATTCTGACACCAGGAGCACTATAATCTATAGTTATAGGCACAACACTATGAGGGCACTTAGGTGTAGTACTAGATGTGAACTGCATGCATCCGTATAGAACCATGTGGGCACTTAGGTATAGTTACAATATGTACCTTTACTGATGTGATTCTGTCGGCTCTCATAAACTGAGAAGGGCTGTACAGAATCACAATTCAGACTGGAGACCTCTAAGGAATGCCTAAATCCTGAAGGGAGTAATGGTGGTGGTTCAGTGAGTGGCACTCTTCCCTCTGAGTCCGTATTGCAGCAATACCCCCGCATGGTGGTAGGGAGGCACTATGCTGCTGGAGGTACCACTTATTGAATGAGATATAAAAACAAGGTCCTGATCACTTCCAATAATTAATGATACTGTTTGCAAGAGCAGCAGTGTTAACTCCATTCTTCTGGCCAGATTCTGTCTTGGGCAATTGCAGTTTGTTCTGATGGTGGGTAAGACAATGGATTCAGCTGGATTTGCTCGTAACATGCAAAGCCCTTAATAATCCAAGCCTCCCTCTATGCACAGCAGTAACCATCTTTTTTTCTGAGGCTGTACAAATCAGCTGTGCTGTGCTGGTTGATTCCAACGTTTCATCTGAATCTGCCCAGTGGCAGCAGAAGCTCCATGCAGATCCTGTGAATTGAATTCTGCCTCTGTAAATTCCTCTTGCAGTTTGAAATGGATATAGTGCTTTGAATTTGAGATCCTAAACTGTCATGCGGCATTGTCGTGTGCTATTGAAACAGTAGTTGTGTTCCATCCTAGAGATGGCTGCATTTCAGTGGTGGCTCAAATGACCTCTGGATATCCCTACCTACCTCATGATGGTGTTCTGGGGGTTAATTAGTTAAATGTAGACTTGGAAGGATTAGATTTTTATCAATAAATGTCGATTTCATCATACACACAAATATTTCCATCAATAATCATCAAAATTGACAGATAGGCAAAGTAATAAAAACACTACTTGAGAACTTAGTGTCTAATTGTATATTTTGACATGTGATATTTACAGTTGTGTTTTAATGGTTATAAATCTTTAACTTTTGGAACCTTAATGCTACCGTCATTAAATAATTATTGTCTGTCCCCCCTCGTTTTCCACAATTGTGAACATTTAAATTGATATCAATAAAAATGCTTAAAATAAACATTGATCCTATCTACTGAAATTATAAACAAAATAAAAATCAAATTCTGCCAAGCCTAGTTAAAAGGGACTGATTCTGATCTCAGTTGCACTGGTGTAAATCCAAGTAAATCAATAAGCTCCTCTGAAGTTACTCCAGTTTTGTTACACCAGTGTAAGAGAAGTCAGAACGAGGCTCCATAGTTGTAAGGCATTTTGAGATCCTTGGATGAAATGTGCTATGGAAGAGCAGAGCAGTATGTGAGTGCCAGGTGTCTACATCACAGTACCCAGGCTGAAGAATCTTTGGCTCAAATTCATCATGTTAAAATGTGATACAGAAAAACTGTGTGTGCTAGAGGTGGGCAAGCTCTTGAGGTTCAAGTGTATCTCTAGCTAAGTTCTCTGTCCATAAAGGAGGTTGAGATGAACAAAGCCAAAGGCATTATTCTGATATTATTCAGAGAAAGTTGCAATTACCGTAAAGATCCCTGAGTCTGTTTTGGTTGTCAGTGAACATTAACTTCAATGACCCACTTTCTTCTGTTGACTTTGCTCTATCTTCAAACTTACTCAGTTAGATCAATTGCAGCAGATACAGACAGGCTATGAATATACATAGACACCTGCAGTCTTATTCTACTGCCTTTGTTCTCCATTACTCTGAAAATCTGTAAACCATTTCTTCTCTAAACTCTCCTTTATGCTTCCTCTCAGTCAACTAGCTCAATAAATGTCCTTTTCATCCACTGCAATGTCCTGGGGACATCCTATTCCGATTCCTGACCAGGACATTGGACTGAACAAAGAAATTCCTCTCACAGAATTCACCCAAGGTTTTACACTGA
The DNA here is from genome assembly GCF_028017835.1 of Emys orbicularis. NCBI lineage: Eukaryota > Metazoa > Chordata > Testudines > Emydidae > Emys > Emys orbicularis. The sequence continues at coordinate 42,887,824 of NC_088689.1, read as the reverse complement.
GCTACTGTATGATGGGAAAGGGAGCTGATGAGTGTGGGCTGTGCAAAAACGTGTACAGTGCAGTCGTGGCCAGTAAAGCTCATAGATGTGCATTTTATATGATTAAAATCTCAGTGATTATATTTAAGTAGCCCCTCAAATAACAACCTGGGACATAACAGCCATGCCCTGAATCATCTAGTTTCATCTGCTCTGGCCTTTGTCTGAACTGCTACAGCAGTTTCTCACAACTCTTGGCTTCTCTCAGGTAGGGTAACAGTACAAGCCAAACTAAATATTTAATAGGAGTGCTGATAATGGCATTGTTAAGTGGAGCTGAGGTGAGGGGGCTTGAATGATTTAATTGGTTTGAGAATGACAGTTTTGACCAATAGACAGCCTGTGGCTCTTGTCTCTAGCTCTACTCCTGCCTGGGACTCCAGCAGGTTTACAAACTCACATCTGTCAGTGAAGGCAGAAGGTGCCAGGCATGCATTACAAATTGGATCATGGTTGAACGAAAGCTTTGGAAGAAATCATAAGAGATTAAAAAAGATGATTGTGTTCTTTGGGGAAGGGTTGGTGGTGGTTGGTTGTGGAGTTGGTTTTCGCATAGGCTGGAGCAAAAAGTTTGGTGAAGTGTCCCTGTTATCAAACATTCCTGAGAAATAAGTCTGGGGATGTGAGATATTGTTTGCTAAAGCCAAGACAGCTCAACCTTCAGTAACAATGCCCTGCAGTACACAGGGTCTTGGGATCTGATCAGAGATTTTAGCAGAGCGGCGCCAAACAATCCATTTCCACTTTGCTGAGATGTCCCTGACAACTTGCAAATTCTGTTGATGGGAGATAACAACCAGCTTTTCAGAGCCAGATGGTAGTTTATGCTTGCGAAAGCTGCAATTTGTTTTCATGGAAACTAGTGAAAGGATTACAGACAAACCTGCAAAATGTTTTACCCTTTGGGGAAGAGTGTGTTTGATGAGCTGCTTTTGTTGGCTCTGCAGATCTGCTGATGGTGAAACCCCATTAGATTGTTTCATTAAGAATCATGCACAGGACAACTCCACATGGTCAGGGGACAGCATGATGTAGGTGAGTCATAATGGGATCCAGAGGCCATCCGTTTAAATCCAGGTTAACAGCAAAAGGAGACATAAGCACTTCTAATAGCTGTCTGGTGGCCAGATTCCAGTGGAGAGCTGTATTCATTACAAAGCCACCATTACAATGACACGTTTTCTGCCAGATACAGAAGAGGCCAACAAACAAATAGGTCTGGAGACGGAAATACCCTTTTCACCCCCAATGGTGGCCCCTCCGGTGAGGGTTGAGGTATGTTGCAAGAATGGTGTAGAGAAACTTGCACTGCTGTTGTCTATCCTGTGGATAAATGCAGGACTTCTTTTTCAGGACTGACAGTCAAGTCCCTGTCACCAGCATTACTCTGTATAAAAAGGGAGTGGTGTGGAAGAGGCTCATATACAGCAGTGGATTATAGCAGAGTAAAATAGATCAGCCAGTCAAAACCCTGCCTCATGAACGGGTCCTGCCAAGTAACTTTTTCGTTCACCAAACGTTCTCCTCCCAATCCCACTCATGGATGATTTTTTTTCAGCAAACCCAATGCAATGATCTGCTTTGGTGTTCTACAGTATTAGTCAGTTCAGGTCAGGTCATTTTATTCTTTATCTATGCAAATGACCCCTAGTGTAACTCTGTTGACTTCAATGGGCCTACACCAGGGATGAGCCCACAGTGGTTACTCATAAATTTTATTTACATTTTCTTCTGCGTTGTTCTCAGGCCTTTGCCTTCAGTGAAACCATAGTGCTCAGCATCTGATGATATTTGCCACAACAGTATATCATGATATCATAAATTTGGGTTTACTGTGACTTTACTGCTAGATCTAGCAGGAGGAATTAGGTTATTAAGGAGAAAGCCAATATTCAAAAAATTAGCAGTGGGTGTTGACTGGAGATGGGCCTACATCCTGTTCCAACCCTGTTCCAAAATACCCCCAAGAAACGTTGAGTCCATTCAGAAGAAGATCTGGAATCACATTTTCCATCTTAAGCCCATCTCTGGTGTTTCTTACTCAGACAAAACCTGGCTGGTGACGTATTTGTTGTGGAAACCTGGACACACATTGGCCAGCTCTTTGCTCCTGCAAATGGTGTTTATGGCTTTTAATCTCTGAAGTTTTTGTTTTCTGCATTAGGATAATATGGTATCTGCTATCTGATGGAGCTCCATTTTCCCTGACACTCTCCAACAGTCTTAAGGGAAAATGGGAAAATTGAGTTATTTCACATCATGCCTCATCCATCTAATTGCTTTGGACATCTTTTCTTTAATATTTGTCCAATTATAGTGTCTATCCCTGAACCAGGTGTTAACTTTATGCTAGCAATCGTTTCTAGCAGTGGTGTGAGCACTTCAAACACACACACACACACACACACACACACACACACACACACACACACACACACACACACACACACACAACTGCTTGACACCCACTGCTTTTTCAGGTCCCTGTAGTAATCTCAGCAGCAACCATGAAACAAACCCCACTCTTCTGACAGAGGAAAACATGCAAGGCCCAATTACCACCATTGGCAAAGGGATTGGATGGGATGGCCCTGTGGTTTTGAAAGCCTCATGGCAGCATCATTAATTCATCAACCATAAGAACATCCTTATGTGAAGGTAGATTCTTTCCAACATACATAGCTTTAATATCAAACTTCAATAGTGTCTATTACTACCCCTCAGGCACAATTAGCAGGGCTCCTCTTTGGCCTAGCTAAACATGTGCTGGTGTTTGTAGAGTGTGATGATCTAGCGGGACACAGAATGGTGTTAGGGTAACCTCAGTATCAGTCCAAAAATACTTAATCTTGTCATGCATTCACTACCCTTGAGATGTCCCTTTCCCTCATCTAGTTGGTATAATGGTCCTTTCAGCAGCATAGCCTCTACAGCCCTGTGCAGATCCTAAAGCCAGACACTCAGTGGTGCCATAATGTCACACAATGAGTCAGCATCCCAACTGGAGCTACAGTACTAGGCAATTGTGACACTTCCTAGGAGTACTCAGGGTTATGAAGCACCTTGCTACCACCTGCCTTTAGTGTAAGGAAGCCTCGTCTGTGCCTGCCGGGGTCAGCTTCTCACTTCCATTTGCCACAGGCAACACAAGCACTCCCCTCCAGGCCTTGCAGGCCCCGCTGTCACTCTACAGGTTAGCGACAGGCACACTCCAACCCCTGAGACCTCAGAGCGTCTTCCTGGAGTGTCCAGCCCCTGTTCCACTGGACAGTCACAGTATTCATAGATTCAGTGCTTCCAAAGAAACATTCACTGCAGCTTACCAGGGCCAACTCACATCACCCTTTGCTTTCCAGACAGCACTTAGCTATGTTTATAGTGAGATCAAGTATAACTTTATTTAACAAAGGCTAGAGTCAAGTGATAGCAAGAAGTAATAATGGAAACAAATGGTTACATATACAATAAAATCATAGCAGGCACTCTAGAACCTAAACTCACTTAACTAGACATATTGTAGAGCAGTGCTCCCCCAAAGTCCTTCCAGCCTCTTGCAGCCAGGCTTGGCACTGATCGTCCATTCATGAGACAAGTCACGACATCAGCTTGCCGCCTCGGTGAAAAATCCAAGGTGTCTGTTTGCACCCCCAGATATATCAGGTCAATTTCATTGTCCTTATTCAGAAACAGGAAACCCCCCTGCTGGTTGCCTTTTTTCCTGTATGCTTCTTTCCTGTAGATTTTGCAATTTTTTCATCAGTGTCTGTCATAGTGTGCAAACTGGCATACATTGCGAAGCCCACAGTATACAATGATCAGACAGAGAGAGAAGCATCTGTTACCTCCTGCCTGAAAGGAACCTGTCTGACAGGTCAGCTCCTGGTTACCTTCCCTGAGAACATAATTTTCAGCATAGACACATAACTCCTTAAATATTATCCATCTACACATTTCTTGATGATCAGTGGGCTACTGGCTCTTGGTAGAGACCTCATATGCCACCTGCTAGTGAATCATTATGCATATATCCCACCCAGAGGATCCCTGTAAAATCCTATGCACCCATGTGCCCAATGCCAGTTGGCATCAGATCTCTGGGTCACAGAAATGCTGCAAGAACCTAGGTCCAAGAACAGGGAAAGCCAAAGGACTATATGATTCAGCCCATAATCTCCCAAGAGAAATTGGTCCCCATCTGTATCACGGAGTCCTGTCATAAAACTGCTCTAACTTTCTGTGTTGTCAGATTTCATTTAAAAAAATTTCTTGTGTCCCATGTTTGTAATTTTTTCTCTTTTAGGAAGCAAATTTATTAAAAGGGATCCTTCAGACTGTTTAAATTAAATAATGTGGCATTAACAAATAAAGTTTTATATCTCAGCACGCCACAAAACAGAAATTGCTGTAATACAAATAGCTATTTAATGCTATAACAGAGGGGAAAAAATTCCATTTTTCATCACCTCTTGACAGCCATTTGTTATCTTCCCCTGGCCCCACCATCACAAATCATCCTGGAGCCTTGAAGCGAAAAGAGCACAAATGTAAAACAATATAATGTCATCTGTTTCCCACGATATGTAATAATACATTTTGCACACAAACAAACCCTAGTGAAGAACTGGCCAGCCCTTCCTCACTGAACTGCTCTTAACTTCTCATACTTATTTGAAGGCTATTTTCGGGCCAGAGATGGTTTTGAAAATGAGACAAAGTGATTTTATGGCTTAGTGTTATTTTGATTTCTGTTAGGCAGGAAGACAGGGCAGGTGCGTGAGCTGTGAAATTCAGGACTTGCTGTACCTCTTCATTACAGGTGCACTTTGGCTGTGTTGTTTCTTTCCAGTTTTTCCCAGCTCTTTCTTTGCTACTTTCTTGGGGGCTGAAGACAGAGCAGAGAGGAAAAATCTGTGGCTTCCAGCTCTCCCTCCCCTCAAAAAAAATAAAAGGGGGAGGTCCTACCACAGCTGTCATCACCCCCAACCAGAATCCAGGGGGAGTGGAATTGCCCACTCAGTTCCGTCATCTCCTCCTGGCTATGGAGATGGTTCAGAGAAAAAGGGCTGTTTCCCTTCACAGCTCCACATTGTGTGTGCACAGTGCATATGCGCGCGCGCACACACACACACACACACACACACACACACACACACTTTTTTTTGCTGGATAGCGCCTGCTTGGGGACATGGAATCCTTCAGATATATTCAATCAATTGTCTTCATTCTTTTTCTGGTGCCACATACTTTCACACAAGATGCAAAGTCAATTCACTACATGGCATCAAATCACCATGAGATCACACAACCCCTCAATGGGTGGGCCCTTATCCTCTATTTTGATCATGCCTCAAAATCAGCCCAGCAAACTAGAGTTAAAATGAGCTAGAGATCTGACAGTTGCCTGTGCCTTGACATCAGACCAGTCAGCTAAAAGTCCTAAGTCTGCAACCTCAGAGAGTGCTCTGCCTTAAGATCAACCCCGTACATTAAAGCTGCTGGGCCAGTGAATTGAACCAAGGTTTACTCTTCACATGAGGAATGGGGCATGCCACAGAGTTGTTTATGGTGCCCTGATTGTAAAGTTGCCCCAGCTCTGGCATATGTTACAGCAGCCTAGGGTCTGCTCTAATTTAGCTGATTGTGATCCCTAAGGCACCATACACCAGCTGGAATTGTCAGAGCAGAGCAGCTCTCTGCCCCAACCCCTCCTCACCCCTTCCTTACACCCTTCCCCAGACATGCCCTCTGCACTAGGACAGGGTATGGCTGATGTAGGAGCCAGTTCTGCTGACTTAAGGTGATTTGAGAGTTCCCCTCAACTGTGGGAATTTACAACCAGGTAGCTGCAGTCAACTTCCATCCCCTTTCCACTGTTCAGGCAACACATATGGGGCTGGAGCTAGGGGAGAGAATCTGGCCCATGTCATATGACTTTTTTAGTGCTTACAGTAAAATAGTCAAACTAACTACAGAAATATTATTTAGCTCAATCCAACAAGTTAGCCCTCAACTTTACCTCTGAAATATAACCCAAATCTTAAAAATTCTACCTATTCCTAATCCCCCAAATCTTCCTTCCAGAGCTGAACACAATTCTGCAACCAGCATGTACATGTTAAACCTACCTTTAAAAGTTCAAGTGCAACTCTAATCCTTACACTTTGAACCTAACACGAAAAGTTGAACCTACAGCTGAACAGTATAAACAGTCACTGGTCTGTCATTTTGAAAATTTAAAAAGTAGAGTCTATTTTTGGCGCTTGAGGAAGATTTGGCATAATTTTAAATCCTCCCTAGTCCTACATTATCTTTAAAAATAGCCCTCTTCTTTCCTCCTTCTCTTTCCTAATTTTAATACTGAAGACAAGAAGCAGCAAACTGTCCCCATGTCATTTGTCATCATGATGCAACAATGCTGTATGCAATGTTATTTTGTCACTAATGACGCAGCATATATAGAAACACAAATTAAATTGCAACACCTGCAAAATTTCATGTGAAGTCAATGATGGAAGAGAAGAGCCTCAGAAGGTTTGGTGTATGGGATCAGTTCAGAGAAGCACCCAGATACTCAGTGCTTGGTTGAAACTTGTCTGAACTTTGGGAGGTCCTGCACCAAGACTCATGACCTCTCCTCTTCACAACTATCCCTCCTCACAATGAGTCATAGCACCCTCTACTTGCCACTATCTTTTTGGGAGATGCTCCCATCTCTGACATCTTTGGGTCATTTCCTTCCCCTCTCTTAGCCCTCCCCCTCCCTTTTTCTTCTCCTACAGAGGTTCTGACTCCTTTCCTCTTTCTCTGTGATACTGTCCATCTCTCCAATAGCCCAAGGACAAACCAAAGTACCGTCTTACTCTGAAATCTCCATTGCGGTGACACATACTTTGGCTTTCCTCACTTCAACCAGCAGGTCTGTCTTTTGTTACTGACTTCAAATATCTTAGTCTGTTAGGTTAGGTGTTTTGCAGTTTTGAACCTATATGATGTGACATAGCCCATATAAAGTACCAGTGAAATGATGCTCCATCTGCTAAGAAGTGTTGGCCTCCATTTAATGAATATCTTATGCTGTCTGGTCACATCAAGGACCCCTTGCATCACATGACCTGGGGCATTTAAATGTCACATGGGCCTCCTGTCTCAGTTGATAGTGGACAATGATAGTGGACAAGTTACCTGTAGAAAAAGTAGGTTATTTTTATTACTCAACTTTTCCTCATCTCCCTTCTCCCCTCCCCTCCCTATCCTCTACAAATCACTGCTGGGGGGACAGAACAGACCCAGGGCCAATGATTTGATTCATTTGTGATTAATATCATGGATGGCTCAAGCAGCTGCTTTTTACAGAAATTAAATACTTTATCTACCATTAACCAGGCTTGCTGAAAAGCCTCCAGCAGGAGTGTCAGGCATCTGTCTCATTCCTCCTTCTCACCTCCTTTTCTCCCCCGTTAAAAGCTCTATACAGATTTTCTCCTTCTGGCTCATGGGAGCCACTATCCCCAGCTGCTAGTGAGGGATGGAGGGCAGCAGGATGACTGTTTCTCTCCCCTGCCAACAGCTAGTGAGTGTAGAGCAAACTCTCTACCTGGCTCCTCTCCTGTGCATTTCCTGCCCTACATATCCACACTGCTGCAGTGACTGAGAAGATGAGAAGGCCTTCCATGTCTGCAAGCCAGGGGAAAGTGCACAATCAGTTGGCCATCAGCAGCAGAGGCAAAAAACACTTATTACACCTCCTCATGAGGAGTCAAGACATGGGTGGAACCTCGAGCAATGAGTGAGCCCTCGATGTTGGACAAAAACAGAGTGTGAGGGCTTTAGAGATGGGGAAGAAGAGGAGGAACACCACTGGAGGGACCTTAGAGAGGAGAATGGAAGGAGGTGGAAACTCCAGGGTAGGAGAGGCCCTTTGGTCTTTTTTGCACTTTGCATTTGTGGAGACTATCACAGAGTTAATACCAGGGTGCAAGTTATAAGGCTGTGTCAATAGGAAGTGTGGATGGAGTTCATGGCCTACTGAAAGGTATTGGTGGTGGCATTTGGGGAGACCTCACTCACTGTCCCCCAGTCCTAGATGGAGTGCACTTCCTGTGTGAAAACAAACAGGGTTTAAGAACCGAATTTAAAGGCAAAGTTGCTCAAATTATGTAAAACTATTTTCATTCAAAATTCTGACATTTCAAAGTTGTTTTTGTTTCAAAGTGTTCACAACTGACCCCTTTTTCCTTCGATTTTTTTTCAAAATTGTTATCTAAAACTTGAGTTTTGTTAACAAAAATATTCAATAAGCATTTAGCAAAATAAAATGGTTTGGGGGAAAAAATTAAAAAGCCAGAAACATATCACAAAAACGTCAACAACGTTTATGATTTTTCATGAAAAATTTGGGTTTCAAAAAAGGCTGTTTGTCAATAACAACAAACTCTGAAAATTTCAACCTTCTCTGTTTAAAAGTGGTGATGTTCCCCTAGAGCTTTCTGTTAGCACTCCACCTAGAAGTGACAAATATACTCCAGAGTGACACTAGGATGCCACTGTAACAAGATGTGGAGAGAGAGATGGGCCAATTGTTAAGGGTCTAGCGTTGGACTTGGGAGACCCGGGCTCAATTTTCTGCTCTGCCACAGAATTTCCATGTGCCCTTGGGCAACTCACTTAGTCTCCCTGTGCTTCGGTTCTCCATCTGTAAAATGGGATTAATAGTAATGTTCTGCCTCACAGAGGTATTGTGAGAGTAAATACATTAAATATTGTAAGGTGCCCACATACTATGGCAGTGGGGGGCCAGATAAACACCTACCAGGCTGATAGACTAACACTGAAGTAAGCATACAACTGCAAGTATTGCATATACAAAATTTGAGTACCTTACACAGTATTTAGCGTTAGCTTACAACTGGACATATTATGAGCTTCAAGCTTAACAGCTGGGAACTAAGAAATTTCAAATATAAACATTTTTTTCTTTCTTTAACACCTCTCCCTCCGTATCTGACTCGAAATTAGTTCTTACAGAGAATACAATAATAAATTAGACAATTTCCAAAATTTCAGGAGTGCGTTCTTAACTTCATTGCACATGTGAATATATATTGTATTGTATCTGAATATCCCTACATCATCTTAACTATAGCAATATCTAACAGGCAGCCACAATTACACTCTATCTCATATACGACAACACTTTAGCTCTAGTGACCTCCTAAACAATGACAGCAAAATTTGAGTTTTACCAGAATGCCTTGAGATACAAATAAAACCCTTACAATAAGCACAATTTGGGTATATTTTATTGTTTTAATACTCAGATGCTAACAACTCACAGCCATCTGTAGTGATTTCAGCTCAGAGGGCTAGATTCTCAGCTGGCGTAAATCAGCATAGTTGCATAGAAGTTAGTGGAGCTAGGCTGGTTTGCACCAGCTGAGGATCTGGTCTAACATGGTTAGGCGCTACTTTACATCACTTAGGGCCAGGAATTGCATTTGCAAGTTTTGCTGACTAAGTGCAGGGATAAAAAGCTGTACTGTTCTCTCCTCTCAGATCTTGGTCTTAGTGCCCACTGGGTTTGTCACGCTGGTCTTGTTTTGTTTTTTCCTCCACCAGGATTGTGGATCAGAACCATCTGCCCAGCCTTTAATTAGATTTGGCCTCTGCAGTGAGTGACAGCCCTTGCTGAAGAATTTCTGTGCACCAGTGGCAGCCACAGCAGCATCCAACACCAGCCCCGGAGTCCTAATGAAGGAGCCAGCGGACGCTCTCTTGCTGGGGGGGCCCTCACATCACTCCAGGTCATGCCAGGCCCCTGTCAAAACCTGTGACCTGTCAGTATTAGTCATGCTTGGATTCAGGCACCAAAAAAGTGTGATCACAAAACAAAGGGATTTTTCTCTCCCCCTTTGCCCAGCACCCCTTCCTGTCAGCAGATGTGACTACAGAATGTCACAGACAGGGCACACAGTCAGCATACTCTGTACTAGGGAGAGAGGGGCAGACACTTCTCAGCTCTATGACTCGGAAAACAAGGACCATTAAAATGAAATGAAATGCTTAAAACCCAAACTAACCACCCCTCTCCTAGATGCACAAAGCCCCTGAGTCACAAGTGGGGAGTAAACAGCTTATTGGAATAGAAAGCCTCAGCTGCAGTTGTAGCTCTCCAACATATTTTCTGCTTTGTTTACTCCTCCATCAGAACCATTTCTTTGTCGGGAGGTACAAAACTTGCTGTTAAGGCTGTATCCCCACTTTGAACTTTAGGGTACAAGTGTGGGGGCCTGCGTGAGGACTTCTAAGCTTAATTACCAGCTTAGTTCTGGTCCGCTGCCACCATTCCCTTCCCTGGGAAGCTTTGAGAAACTTTTCACCAATTCCCTGGTGAATACAGATCCAAACTCCTTGGATCTTAAAACAAGGAGAAATTGACCCTTCCCCCCTCCTTCCTTTCACCAACTCCTGGTGAATTCAGATCCAAACTCCTTGGATTTAAAAACAAGGAAAAATTAATTAGGTTCTTAAAAAGAAGGCTTTTAATTAAAGAAAAAGGTAAAAATCATTTCTGTAAAATCAGTATGGAAAATAACTTTACAGGGTAATTAAACTTAAAGAGCTCAGAGGACCCCCCTCTGTCTTAGGTTTAAAGTACAGCAAACAAAGATAAACACTCTAGTAAAAGGTACATTTACAAGTTGAGAAAACAAAGTAAAACTAAGACGCCTTGCCTGGCTTTTTACTTACAAGTTTGAAATATGAGAGACTTGTTTAGAAAGATGGGGAGAACCTGGATTGATGTCTGGTCCCTCTTAGTCCCAAGAGCGAACAACCCCTTAAACAAAGAGCACACCAAAGCCTTCCCCCCCCCCAAGATTTGAAAGTATCTTGTCCCCTTATTGGTCCTTTGGGTCAGGTGTCAGCCAGGTTACCCGAGCTTCTTAACCCTTTACAGGTAAAAGGATTTTGGAGTCTCTGGCCAGGAGGGATTTTATAGTACTGTACACAGGAGAGCTGTTACCCTTCCCTTTATAGTTATGACACTTGCTAAACTGAGAGATGGGAACCCTGGTAACTGTGGAAGGGGAAAGCAGAAAGAGTTCTTGGAAAAATCTGATGCTCTCAAGATTAGTGACTAATGACAAATAATTGTGACTGTGTAATAATCCATCAGTCAAACAAACAACCACAACAGGCAAAAGGAAATGGGAAGGAGACAATCAGAAATTCGGTTGGATGTTGAACTTAATGCAGCCGATTGTTAAGTACAGCCATTATGGCCAGAATTGTCAAAAGAGCTCAGCAACCTTGGGAGCCGCTGGGTGCTGAGCGCTGATGAAAATGTTGCCCTTATTTAGGTGCCTAAATCAGCATAGAGCTCTTTTGAAAATCTAGCCCCGGCTCAGGGTGCTGAGCAGTTATGAAAATCTGGTCCTATGTGTCTGCCCTACGGTAAGGGAAGAAATGTTTGTGCCCTTTTGGGGTTCCGTTAAGGTACATAAATCTAACCTCCTAGCATTTGTTTGTTTTGCTTGGGTTTTTTTTCTCCCATTACTAACAGCAGGTCTTGATTTGCCTCTTTTTATCAGAGGACTGGAATTGGTCAGGGCCGGCTCTAGCGTTTTTGTCGCCCCAAGCAACAACAACAACAACAAAAAGCCGCGATTGCGATCGGCAGCAATTCGGCGGCAGGTCCTTCGCTCCGCTCCAAGAGGGAGTGACGGCCCCGCCGCCGAATTGCCGCCAAACGGCCGGACGTGCCGCCCCCCTCTTCATTGGCCGCCCCAGGCACCTGCTTGCTATGCTGGTGCCTGGAGCCGGCCCTGGAATTGGTGACACCACAGTTTGAGGTTGAATCCTGAGAGCTCAATACACTCTCTTCCTTAGGTCCCTAACATTTCAAATGTAAAAACAGCCAGAAAAATATACCTTTAAAAAAGTATTGAGAGCTTCTGTATACACTCTAAGGGAGAAGGGTGCAAGGGAAAAAATGTTCTCTTGCTTTGGATTTCAGCTTCAACTAGAGTCCATTGGTCTAAGCATGTGATTAACATACAGTCAGACCAGACACTGTAAAATGCCCCTTTTTATTGCCCATCCCTAATCCCAATGAGTCATATCTGCTTAGTTTAATGACAAAACCAACTTTTTACTACTATTAGCCAAGCAGAGCCAATATTGCCGCAGCAGAACAAAAGTATATTCTGTTCTACTTCACGCATCAGCAACAAAATTGCCAGTTAAATTCTAATTCTAGAATATTTACTGCTGGAGATGATGGAAGCAGAAGGAACAAAGCTGATTATGTAGCAGGGGCACTTGATCATGAAGATCTGAGATGCATGTGCTATGGAAAATTCCAGAAGGGAAAGGTTTGCTGAATGCTTAACTTGGTAAACCTTCATTACTCACTAAGGAAAAAAATAACTAACAGCAAACCTAATAAATGTTAACTCTGCCCCCCTCCCCCACAAGTTATGGCCTTTCCCCCATCTTGTGTATTTCTGTATGTAATTTTCTTGGAACACAGTCTAGTTTACTCACCTTGTGCCTCAGCAAGTCATTTCTTCTATTTCATTTCATTAGGTGTTCACCTGTAATGTTTTACCTAGTCTTTATTTGCCATGTGTATGTGGTATGTGCGTTTGGCATATCTGACGGAAGGCAGATTGGTTTAGTGGATAGAGCATGGGCATGAGAACCAGGAGACTGGCATTCTACTACTCCTGCCTCTGCCCCTGACCTGCTGGATGACTATGGGCAAGTCACTGCCCCTCTCTGTGCCTCTATTTCCCCTCCAACCCTTTGTCTGTCTTGTCTCTTTAGACTGCAACCTCTTCAGGGCAGGGGCTATTTCACCTGTGACCTGATCTCAGTTGGGGCCTCTAGGCATTACTGTAATATAAATAAATAATAAATCACAACAATAATAATGTCTGTCTCTGCATGAGGAACTGCATTCAAATAGTTAGAGATCAAAATGTATATATTTGATTTAAAAAACTTGCTTTGACTTGTAACCTGCGAACATCAGATATGGCAGCAAATAAAGAGTAATAAATGTGGGACATCAATATGCCATGTTTACAGTCACTTTTCTGATCATAATCCTGTTTTAATGCATGACCACCAGACATTACCCATATCACACTTAGTACAGCCAGCTGGTTTTACCCCTCGTGTAGCATCAGCTTCCTATAATCTCTCTTCTGCCACTGATTTATAATAGCCTCTGCAAAGTAGAACAAGAGAGCTACTGTAACGACTGCATATGCTGTACACCTGTGTATGAATATTCACATTCAACTACATCATAGTGCTAAATACCTTCCAGTGTTAAATCCAGAACATCCATCCACTCAAAGAGGACTCCCCTCTCCAATGGCCAAGAGACTGTCTGTGATGCCGGACACTCTGTTAAACACCTTATAATTACTATGTTATATAATCAGCATGTGTCAGTATCAGTCAATTATTAGCACTCACACCTCTTTGCCAATAGGTCTTGAGTTCAGCTTTACAGCACTGAGGCTTTAGTGAGAATCTTAAGACATGGTTAGATCCCATCCACAGGACAAAAAGGAACTGTGCTTTACCGTGGGGACAACTGTGTTGCAGCCATGCCCCCAAATATGCTGCATTTATAGTATACATGAGAACAGCATCTAATGAGTGTGAGCTATGGAGTGCACATTTATTTACTCGGAGTATGTGAAGTCCTGCTATCAAACTCATTGCTTTGTGAAACATTTTGAGGTACCCTGAGTGTGAATCATATGGAATCATATGAAACCAAATTCTAATCTGTTCTACTCTTACAATGAAAGAGTCATAAATATTAAAGTTATGTGATAAGTGTGACACTGGCAGGCCTGATGCTAGCTCTTGCCCTGGATGCAGGCATTACGTAAGAACTGAGAACCTCGCAGCTGGAGACCAGTCCAGACCAGGTCACCTGTATGTTAGTTTTGCCCACAATAGGTATTAGACATATAATAATGTATTTAGGAAAAAGAATGAGGAGTATTTGTGGCACCTTAGAGACTAACAAATTTATTTGGGCATAAGCTTTCATGGGCTAAAACCCACTTCATCGGATGAAATTTCATGTTCTCTGTGTATATATATCTTCCTACTGTCTTTTCCACTGCATGCATCCGATGAAGTGGGTTTTAGCCCACAAAAGCTTATGCTCTAATAAATTTGTTAGTCTCTAAGGTGCCACAAGTACTCCTCATTCTTTTTGCTGATACAGACTAACATGGCTACCACTCTGAAATGTATTTAGGGTTTAGCCTCTATGAAATGCTGCATGTATTAATCTCACTTATAACATCTATATCCCATATTATAAGGTAATATTTAAGTGTTTGCACTGAAACTCTAAACCCCCAGTCAGGAGAGAAACATTACCAAGTGTGAAATAGTAGTTTGCCACAGCAGGTGTTATCTCCCACCCAACAGAAGAAGGCCCATCGACACCAGACAAACCATGGTGGAACATCAGAGGACAAAAGACTTTGTTGATTGCTTCCCCCACCCATGAAGAGGAGAAGTGCAAGTGAACTCATCCCATCATCTTGAACTCTGGGGGAAGGGAATAACCCCCCCCCCCCCCGAAGAAACTGCATCTTTTTGGCTATTTGAATTTGAAGGGCCAAAGACTCTAAACAGAAGCCAAGGGCTACCTTCTAGGTCTGCCCTGAAAGACACTCTGAATAGACAGATGACTACAACTCTGTCACTCTTATGATTTAGATGGTAACTCATTGGTGTGTATATGTTTGCTTGCTTTAACCTGTAATAACTCTCTCATTCCTTTTTCCTAATTAATAAACCTTTAGATAGTTTATTACAGGATTGGCTACAGACATTGTCTTTGGTGTAGGATCTAGAGTACCAACTGATCTGGAGTAAGTGACTGGGCTCTTGGGACTGGAATGTGGTGTGATTTTTGGTGTAAGTGATCATTTATTCCCAAGTCCAGTTTGTTTGGGTGGCAAGATAGACTGGAGAGCTAAGTCCCCTGTAAGCTGCGCAGCCATGCCGCTGTGCAGCAGCCTATTTAGCGTCACGTAGGCACCCCAGGAACCTGCCTGGGGACCTGCCACGGCTGGGGGAGGGGCAGATCTTCCCTGGCCCCCACCTAGCCCGGCCCGCAAACTGCCGTGGGAGGAGCACCCCTCCCACAACCCCAACTCAGCCCGCGGCCCGGACCCAGCCACGGCCGCATTGGGCCCAGCTGCCAGACCCAGCCGCGGCCAGATCAGGCCTGGGCAGCCCTCCCCTGGCCCGGACCTGCTGGGGCCGGGGGAGGGGCGCCTATCCTGCAGCCCCAGCCCCAGAGCTCCCATGGCAGGGACAGGCACTTCTCCCCCCAGCCCAGGTGCTGCTGCGAGGAGGCCTCTCTCCCAATCATAGCCCCGGAGCACCCTCCTGCACCCCAAACCCGTCATCCCCAACCCAGAGCCCGCACCCCCAGACGAAGCCTTCACACCCCTGCACCCAACCCTCTGCCCCAGCCCTGAGCCCCTCATCCCCAGCCCCACCCCAGACCCCACAGCCCCAGCCAGAGCCCTCACACCCCTGTACCCCAACCCTCTGCCCCAGCCCTGAGCCCCCTCCCACACTCCGAACTCCTTGGTCCCACTCCCACCACATGCATTTTGTTATGTGCACCAATATGAAAGTGATGTGTCACATATCACCTCCATATTGGTGCACATAACAAAATTCATTCCGCACATGGGTAGGATAAATTAGAAGGAACACTGCTGGAGAGTCTAAGGGGACTGTCTGTGACTCCATGGTAAGACTGTTACCAGTAATCCAGGAGTTCACATTTGTTACTGGCTTGGTGTAATCTAATTATAGAACACACCACCAGTTTGGGGTGTCTGTCTTGCTTTTGACAGCCTGCTCTGGGGTAGGCACTAACAGTCGTGAGCCACTCCAGACAGCGGGACACTAAGAAACTGAAATCTAGGCGATATTTAATCAATAGCATGCGAGGAAGAGTGTATTTTGGGAGGCTGTTTCACACCTTGCATGGGTTGAGACACAGTGCCAAGTACAAGGGGACTTCAAGCTCCCCTGGAGGTTCAATACCGCCTTGGGACACTGCTGCTCAAATGGGGAGATAGAAAGCCATTTTAGAAAGGGTATATAACGAGAAAAAACAAAGCAGACCTGGGCATTTCTAAAGGATTTGCCCTGATATGAGAGTGACCATATTAACAGTCAAAGTTTCATTTGTGCCCAAACTTCTAAAGCCATCTTATAATAGAGGTGATGACCAGATTTAGCATCAAGAGAGACACACACAAAGAAACTAATTCTTCAAAACTTTTAAATCTGATTTCCCTCTCCTACATCAGACTGAAAAAAACCCACAAGTCTGAACCTTCAAATGTACCAATCTAAGGCTCTTTTCTATTTGATTCAGTTATTTTTCAAGCAGTCAGTGACTGGCCAAGCCTGGGAATGCAGTGAACTTTGGTTCATACAGAGGTCAAGGAGAGTCAGCCACAGCCTCGGCAAAGAGGCACCAGCCCTGGCTGCTGTATGGATCCCTACCCAATAAGTGAGAGGTCCTACTGGTAGCTGCCAGTATCTGTGAAGGAATTGGCGGTGGTTGAAGGGGGGGTGGGAGGGAGAGCTAAACCGCAGACAGTGCAAGGCACTGGGGATCGGGGATGCAGGAGGGTGGTTGAAGGGTGGAAGAGCTGTGAGCAAGCAAAGGAGTAGGGGGTGAAGGCTGTCCACTGATATAATTGACTGGTTTACTAATTAAAATTCCTGTCCTTTTGAGAAGGCGGCTAATTGGGGCTTGTTTCTGTTTGCTGGATGTCAGCTCAGCAGCTTTGCCCAGAGAGGCAAGGGGAAGAGGGGAGGGAGCTTGAATGGAACATAAGGATAAAAGTTTGAAAGGAACCAGGGGCCCCCCACGGAGGGTGGAGGGTCGAGAGCCGTGTCGTCTTAATAATAAGTTGCCAAATTACTTTTGACAAGTGAAGGAGATTGGAAATAATGGGGGCCTTTGAAAAGCACAGAGTGCAAACGAGGGAATCCATGAGATAATGAGGAGGAAAAAACTCCACATGGACGAAGGCTAATCCCCCTCCTCACCCGCTTCCTACCTCCCTGCTGCAGGTGGCTTCCAGCCAAGAGGGCTGAGGTAAGGGGACAAGGGATGAGTGAAAACCCACAGAGGAGGTGTTGATTAAAAAGTAAAGGGTGTGTGTGCATGTGTATGATTATCAAGTCAAAATTCAGCATGGGCACATTGCTAGAGCAGAAAGAACCCATCTAGAGACCCAACAGAATCACTTAACAGCTTCCACAAGCTCCTTGTATCTTGTTCAAAGTTTTAAGATCCCTTTTAAAAATTACTCTGCTGATTGTTATTTCACTTGAGTGCTTTTTCACCCCAGATTATTTTTTCTATTTATTTATAAGTCATACAAGAGTTACCCAAGCAAGCTATAACAGAACTGCCCATCTGACCTAAGTAAATCCTGCTTCACTTTAAAATCCAGGTGTTCTGGCAGCATTGGACGTGGGAATTCTGAAGCCAAGGAGACATAATGAGTGTACTCATTTACATCCCAATACCCAAAATGCATAGCTCTTGCATAATTAGGCTTGTACAGGGCCGGCTCTAGGCACCAGTAAAACAAGCTGGTGCTTGGGGCGGCACATTTTTAGGGGCGGCATGGCCGGCACCAGAATGCCGCCCCTAAAAATGTGCCCCGGCCGCCCTAGCTCACCTCCGCTGCTGCCGCTCGCGCGCCGCTGCTCGCCCTCCCTCCCAGGCTCTCAAACCTGGGAGGGAGGGGGAGATCCCGAGTGGCCGCGGCGCGCGCGCGCCACTTCTCCCCCTCCCTCCTAGGCTTGAGAGCCTGGGGGGAGGAGGCAGGGATGGGGATTTGGGGAAGGGGCGAAGCTGAGGCGGGGCCGGGGGTGGGGTAAGAAAAAAACGGGGGGGGGGCGGCCAAAATTGTTTCTGCTTGGGGCAGCAAAAATCCTAGAGCCGGCCCTGGGCTTGTATCTAAACTCTCGGAATATTTGCACGTTGCACGCCAATTTTCTTTTTCACAATCTCATCTGGGTTCTCTGGGTAACCTGTTGCGGGGTAATTCTTGTATTGAATGTGACCTACACAGCTTGTAAAGAATCCATGTCTCTTGTGATATCAACCGAGGAACCTCTACTGATTGATATAAAGAAAAATCCCTCTGACACTGACACAAGGAGACAACGTTGTAAGGTGACAGTATCTGACTGACTCAGCACATGCAAATGATGAGTGGTGAGGCAGATTTTGGATAGAAACCTTGGAAAATATCAGGAGGTATTTATTACCATATTCCAGAAGATCATTTAGCAGGGAAGTGTAAGTAAAAGAGGAAAGAATTTGTAAGTACATCAGAACATGAAGAAGCTTAGCCTGCCAGTTGCGCAGAACTAATATTATGCATTCAAACTATGTTGAAATTATGTTCCTCAGAATTCTGCAGCTACTTGCTGCAACTTCACGTCTACTCCCCAAGACAGTGGATTCATTGCCACCAAAATGACATATGATCTTAATTTGAATGTGGCTGTATAATGATATATAAATGTTAGCTTCATAGCTACACTGACAATGGCTTATGGTGGGTTTTTGTTTGTTTTGTTTTGCTTTGCTCCAGTACAGTATTCCGTCGAGGACCAAGATATTAGATTTGGCCTCCCCTGCAAAGAGCTACACATGGGGAAGGAAAATGTTGTCTGCAATTGCCTATCAGGGGATTGAGGTGGGGATAATTATCTTGGTCTATGACAGACCCAAAGTTCTGCCTACCATTCTGCAACAAGCGTTGTGCTCTCTGCAATCTTTATATTGTCCAGCATTTAATAAGGAACATCAGAGAGGATGGAGAAAACTGCACTGGGTAGGTTGTGTGGCAGATCAGTGGACATTCATTCTGTTTCAGAGTAGCAGCCGTGTTAGTCTGCATCCGCAAAAAGAACAGGAGTACTTGTGGCACCTTAGAGACTAACAAATTTACTAGAGCATAAGCTTTCATGGGCTACAGCCCACTTCTTGTTATGTCTCTAGGGATTTGTTCAGTTGCAGTGGGAAGCCAAGGCTCTCTCCTTGTCCTTGGGAACCCTTCCAGTCTTGACTCTTCCTCTTTCTTCTTCTATCAGCTGCTCCTTCCCCTGTTTTAATGTATTTTAACGGGGAAGCTTTGCAGCCAGCAGATGCATCTTCTCTGACCTAACTGGGCACTAAGCCCTGCAAGCTCAGAGGTGATTGGCCTGTTCAGAAACACTCCACTGCCTGGAGAAAGTGCTGTTTCAGTTCTGGGGAATACAGGGTGGCCTGGGCTGAGACAGCAGCCAGAAGACGGTAGCT
Source organism: Emys orbicularis (assembly GCF_028017835.1). Classification (NCBI taxonomy): domain Eukaryota; kingdom Metazoa; phylum Chordata; order Testudines; family Emydidae; genus Emys; species Emys orbicularis. Next base: position 42,868,383 of record NC_088689.1, on the reverse strand, counting down.
GGGACCACGTTATGGGGACATTGCCATAAGATCTGAGAGTTGGAAGCCCTACAGCATTTCAGTGGAGCAAGGAAAAAATAAGAACATTGTATTTTTAACTCCTTCATTGCCTTAGGAAATAGACTGTATATCCTGCAAAAATCACTGAAATGACTGGTATCCAGGTATACCATACATGCATTTCCTGCTGCTCCATTCAAAAATGGTTTGTAATCTGATATTGACCTCTTCTGCCACTATTGTCACAAAACATGTAACTTTTCAGCAAAACAGTGATCACCACCAGAAGCTGCTAACACAGAGTGCATGACAAAGCTGTTAAATACATTTCACAGTGGTGCCTGGATAACTTATGGGAATGGGAGGAGATACACAGCCTTCTACCCCTGAGTCTACTATTAGGCCATCTTAGTCTCTCATCCTGTCAGACTTCATTGTCTATGCAGGGATGGGCTGGATCACGATTTGGATGGGGGGCTTATAAGGAACATATATGTGGGCTAGTGAATCTGTAAGGTTCTTTCCCTTTTTTGCATGTATTGAACCAGTGCCTCCCTCGCATGTTAATAGGGGAGACTCTGCTGCCTTTTGGCTGAGATGTAAAAGTGAGGTCCTCCTGACCACTTGTGTTCATGAAAGACCCTGCCACATTCTTTGCAAGAGTAGAAAGTGTTAGCTTTGGTCTCCTGAGAAAATTCCAATTCAGGTAGTTACTCTCTGCCTACCTAAAATCCTCCTTGCAGTTTTGATTGAAAGCATTTACCATTGACTTCAATGAAGCCAGGATTTCACCCAGTATTCTTCACTTGCTGTTCTCAAATGCCTTACAGGGATGCAGTGTTTTGTTAAACAGCAGTTGCATTCAATCCTAGAGGCAGCTGTATTTTCATGGTAGATGCAGTGGTCCCTATATAGTTTATTAAGTGCCTTCGGAGAAAAGTGCTCTATAAATATAAGATATTATGTCATATACTCAGATTTGACCAAAGTTACTCTCTGATGATTGTTCTCTAATAGCTGTCCTCATCAAAATGACCAAGGCACCAGTCAATACCCTTGTTGATTGTCACATCAGAGTGACAAGTATATGAAGACTGAACTAACGCTCTTACTCCTAACAGAAGTTTTTTCGAATCAGAGTTAAGAAACATTTGCAGAATATATTGACGAGGGATCTTATATTGCAAATACCAATACGATATCCAATCTGTGGACAAAGAGGACTTCAGTCTCCAATGCTGACAATTTGCTGTTTTTCACAAGCACTATATTCACTTTAAGAAATATAGGGGAACAAAAAAAAATCACAATTTTTATACTTTTATAAGATGCTACATTCCTCTTCCTCCCTGAACTTCCATATTGCTGAACTAAGCAAAATGGGGTCACTGTTCACGACTGCTACAGCAAGCCTGAGAATTAACTGATTTACCAGCAATGATCTTTTAGGTTGAGATTTCCAAAGCCACATAAGAGAACAAAAGCCTAATTCCTAACAATTTTAAACACTGGTGTTCCCTGATGAGCTTTTAATCATGAGAAGTTTAAAAAAAAATCCAACCAACCACTTGTGAAGTATGGACATAATAATGTTGCACTGATATGTGCACAGTTCTCTATGCTCAGATTTGGATCTCAGTTACTCCTGTGTAAAATCATAGTAACTACAATGGATTTACACCAGTGTCACTGAGACACGTACAAGATGCAAAAGAAGGAATATATGAGGTTCATTTTATGTGCTTTACATTTCTCACAGCTACAGGCATAAGTGTGTGTGTGTGTGTGGGGGGGGAAAGCAGAGAGGGACTCTGGAACTTATGATGTACTATAATGAGCAGCTTTGAAAGTAAGAGATTTGTAAGGCTTAAGTACATTGACGATGCCCTTTTACTATTAATATTTTAAAATCCCTGCCCTTTGTGTTAGTCACTCTCTGTCCAGCATAACTAATTGTACAGTAAATCTTAATACCCACTGTACTGACATGGTGCCTGGCTGAAAGCAAGGCTGATTGCTGCAGGAGATCAGAGGTAACATTCTCCGATCTTGTGAAGGAGGGAGGAGGGGAATGCAGGACTGTCTGCATTTTTCCTTAACACTTTGGGGTCAAGTTTGATCTTGGCTGGGTCAACTCTTTTACACTCTAACACGCCAAAGTCAAAGGAGAGAGTCGTCTCACTGCTGGTTCCCAGCTGGAGGGAGACTCTGGAGGGCTTTGCGGAGGAAAAAGCTAAAGCTGAATCACTGCAAGAGTGGGGAAAGTAGGGGAGGGCTGAGGTGAGGAGAGAAAATGAGTCAAGTGTACGGATACAAGTAAGGGGAGCACAGAGCTGGACTGAAGGGAAACAACTCCAGGCTTCCTGCTGAGGGTGAAATGAGTCTAATCTGTAATAAATCAACTTTCCTGTCCTAGCAGCCACTGTGGCTGCATCTGTGCTGGAGAACATAGCCACTGGGGATAGCGCTGGGGCAAGTACAACAGCGCATACTGTTTCAGTTGTAGCATTGCCCTGTGTCCATGCTTTCACTGAAGTTGTGCTGCCCTCTGGGTACGTATCCCACAGTTTCTGCCACAAGTCCCTGCAGCAGTGGATTTAGGGAGATTCTGAAAGATATCACGGGAACACAGTGGAACTCAAAGTCAAACTCCCATAAGCTCCTGGGAAATTCCAGTAAGTCTGCAGTGGCTGGCACCATTTCCTATTCCTCCCATCAAGGAGGTCAAGATGAATGCTCAGCTTTTGCTCTGGTGTCATAACAAAGTTTCTACTGGGCCTTTTGAGAGGCACCTCAGCTGGGATGAGGCCATGGAGGTGTTCCTGGTGAGAGATGGCGAGCAAGACTGGCATTTGATGACGTTATTGCTGTAATGGCTATGCACTCCTCTCCCCTGGAACAGCCATCTCCGGGCCACGCCTGAGGACAACGTTCATTAGGTTGAACATCAAAAATACATAGTCTATCTTGATTGTAAGCGCCCTCGGGTAGGGGTTATGACCTGATCCTCGTCTGGGGTTAATTGGGTTCAGCTGAGCTACACTGACTGACACCTGCTGAGGATTCGGCCTCTGTGTCTTTTTAGGTCTCTAACGTGAGTGGCACATTATGTGCACTAATAATAATAATAAAGAGCCCTCTTCAGAATGCCCAACTAAAGTAAAAATAAAAGGAAGCCGGATTTTTGTGCCACAGGCAGTACAGAAGATGCCTTCTCACGTGCATGGTGCAGGCTTTCCACAGCTGCACTCTTCACAAGGAGTTTTCGCAGCACTGCATTCTAAAACAGACCATTTGCCAAGCACCAAGGCATCTTGTGCGACCAAGGTAAATAAGGAGCAGTGGCTTGAGGGAGTTGGGAAGCAAACCAACACAGAAGCTGCATGGACTGAACACTCAAAAAATAAAGACTTCAACATCTTTACTAAACGCTGCGTGGCAATGGAAAAAGACCTATACCTTTAAAGAAATCACCAGCACTAAGACAACAGGAAGATCCTGGTCACCTCAGCCAAGAAAGAGGGAAAGCACATAATAAAATCTATAGAACAGCTTAATACCTAAGTGTATCAGATATTGATGCTGAGAAGGACCCTATATGCAATGTGTTGAACATTTGTACTGTATCTTCATGAAAGGAAGAGGCAGAGAATGAAAATATTATGGACCATTATTGTAACTCGTGATTGTACATGGATAGCACATGCAGTTAAAGAGAAGAAATAAGAAATAAAATGGGAAGACGCCAAACTCTTATTTTTCCAATATTTAAGCCCTATTACACAGGGCAAAAGGCACATACTGACTGTAATAAAAAATAAGTTTATGTAGAGATGAATGTACATAAACTGAGGGTTATATATTGTGACAAATCACTAGCGGAGGCAGCACACAAGTTCTTGAAAAATGTGAACCAGGCAACAGATCGGAAAGTTCTCAGAACAGACACCTAGCAGATTAATTTGCATTGTGTTGTTTCTTTTCTTGTTAGAGCTGGTATCATCCTTACAGGGCCAGCTCCAGGCACCAGCAAACCAAGCAGGTGCTTGGGGCGGCACATTTTCAGGGGTGGCATTCCAGCCAGCCTCTCTATTTTTTTTTGGGGCGCTTGGGCGGCAAAAGCCTAGAGCCGGCCCTGGCAGCAGCAGCGCGTCCCGCACCAGGGGCGCCCTGGGGCCGCTGCGGTTTGCATCAGGGAGCAGCGCCCGCACCTTATGGCCAGGCGGGCTCTGAGCGGGGGACACTCGGGCTGGGGGCCGCACCTCGGGGCACACGGAGCCGCCTGCAGGTGTCGCAGGGTGGCCACCCCCCAGCGCCGCAGCCGGGGCTGGGCGAAGTGGCCAGAGCCACCCAGGGACTGCGGCAGGGTGGCCAGGAGCAGCGCCATAGAGGGCAGGGCGCTGCCGTGCGGGGCCCGCGTCCCGCTCTGCGGGGCCCGCGTCCCGCTCTCCGGGGCTCCGCTCCCTCTGGGGCTGCCCTGCCCCGGCTCCTCAGCCCCCTGCCGGGGTGGTCCCCTGGCTCTGTCCTCCCCGGCCCCGGCAGGTCCTGGAGGTGGGAGCCCCGGCTGGAGAGACCCTGGGCTGAGGCGCAGCCTGGGAGCCCTGCTGCCTACCCCGACCCTGCCAGTGCTGGACCAGCTGGAGGTGAGGGGGGAGCGGGTGGAGTCAGCGCTGGTGGGGGGAAGCCTAGCGCTGGGGCGGCAGGCGGTGCGGGTGGGGTGGGGGGGAGAGCCCAGGGTTGGGGTGGCAGGGGGTGCGGGTGTGGGGGGGGAGAGCCTAGAGGTGGGGCGGCAGGGGGTGCGGGGGAGAGTCCAGGGTTGGGGCGGCAGGGGGTGAGGGTGGGGTGGGGGGAAGAGCCCAGGGGTGGGGTGGGGGGCAGCCAAAATTTTTTTTGCTTGGGGCGGCAAAAAACCTAGAGCCGGCCCTCCATCCTTATTACCTTTGTGCAATACATATAAAACACCATAACTAAGTCTTTATTGTGTCCCTTCTTTCCCAAAAGCAATGGACAGCATGGACTGGTTGGGAACAGACGTGGATTTAAATTCTATTGTTTACTGTGGTTATAATTATTAGAATTGTGCAAATAATAAGAGAGAAACATTTCTGCTAATATACATTCACATTTTTTCATGAATTTACTTTGGTCTTGTGAACATTCAAACATTCAAGTTTTACTGCTAAAAATGTTCAAGGAAAGCAATTTCTGAATTGCAGGCTTGAACGTTCACAGAACCCGAACTTTTGAATTAACTCTTGCAAATTTTTGCAACAAAACTGCAATGCATGCCAATCTAGTCAGGGAACAGAAACAGCATCTTAGAACATGACGTATCTCAGCTCAAATTTCAGATATTCCTTATCAATCTCATATAGTAAGGTATTTGAAACTATATTTTTTCCTAATAATTAATGCATTAAAGGAAATCATGATCTACTGAGTGAGTGGATTTTTCCTCTAGGTCTTCCAGCAGTTTTTCAGAGTGAAGAGCTTCCAGGGATGAGCTAATTAAGTTGGCTGGATCTGTTTCATCTCTATTCTAAGGAAGATTCAGTCTTGTCCAGGAGGGGCATGTGCTGGCCACAATACCAAAGTACCTCAAACCCAAGGTGAATTCTGGTGTACGTCCCACAACATGGACAGAGCCAGGGACAACCTAAGAAAAGCTTATAGTTATGAGGCTAAGCGGTCTTGAGCTGTTTTGTTGGATACATTGCCTACATAGGTGTTGGAAATCTCTCAGGAGAAGTCAGCTGCGCCCTTAGTGTCTGTCTTCTCTATTGGTTTATATCTCAGAAGCATTCCCATACTTTCCCCAACCCTAGGTTCTGATATCAGATGGACACAATCAGTTGTCTGCCTTTTTGGGTAGCGTTAATTGACGTTAGATGGGCATGAGAAGTTGTGATAATTCTTTTGGATAGGGGACAAAATCCAGGTTGTGTTTTCCTACCCATTATGAGTGTAGATGCAAGTTCTTTATTCCATTCTGTGAATAATGGAATGTTTGGGTCTTTCAACTGGATTCTGTCATGTAGCATAATGGCTGTTGGAACTGTGAGGGTGTTACATTGCTCGTATCAATCATCACATTTTCTGTTTCCATTGCTGCCTTTCATGGACACAGTCTATAGCTTTATTGCCAAAGATATTCAGCTGCCCATCTGTCAAGAAGTGGGCATGGTTAAAGGCAAGGTACACATACTGAGATGCAATCTGAAAAGTTAAATAGACGGCCCAAGATTTAATTAAAAAAAAAAAAATTTGCAGCAAGACAAAAAATGACCCATCAGACCAAGGCTGAGGACTGCTAATAAACAAAAGGATAATAAAATGTGTGAACAGCAATAAAGAATTAGTTTGTAATCACTACAAGAGTTGGGAGGTGTGAAAAGTAACCATTTTGCTTCACAGGGATTCATGCAAACAATTTCTCTGGTGTCACATGCATATATTTACATTCTGGGTTCATTCTGGAGTGTGATAAATCCAAAGTGAAATGCTGATAGGACTGCCACATTTGAACATGTCATTTTCATAATCTCCTTTGTAAAGCGCTTTGAGATCTATGACTGAAAAGCGCTAGGTAAGGTATTATGTATTAGTAAAATGTGCTTGTTTCATAGTGAAACAAGAAATCAGGCCAGGTTGCCTCAAAACTGCAGCTAGGGTTCAGTTTGAAAGGAACACGGACCTGAAAAAACATTTCAGTTAACCTGATGTGAGTTTGAAAGGTTTGTAATAAAATGGAAAATCAGGCGTGTTTCAAGGTGCTTGGGGTTTCATTGCAAATAATGTTTTAAAGCTCTAATCAAAACTAGCATTGTTGTTGCTGTTGTTTAAACTGGGCTTTTAAAAAACTAGCAGTTTATTGGGTCACACCCAGACAGCTAACACTTACTGAGGGCAGCTGCTTGCAGATTTGCTGTAATGAGGTAGCAGATAATTTTGCATGCTAACTGTACAAAATATATCTGTATGAAAACAAGGGTTTGCCCTGGCTCATCTTATCTTATTTTCCTCGCTGGTCCTAGACATACAGTGAAGTCATAACACTGAGATTGTGACATTCCATTCATTGCCATGGTAATAGACAATGATGTCAAAAAAACACCATTATAGCATCACTGCTGTTGCAGGAGGAGGCCAAGGATGGGATAGGAAGGATGCAGAAAAGCTCTTATAAATATATCTATATCAGCAATAGCATCAATGGGAATACAGAAAATACGGGCAAAGAAAATGACTTCCTGTCTAAAACGTTACAAACTACCTGCCTTAAGAAAGAGGATAAATATTATTCTATTATTTATTATTTAATTCTAGTAGTGCCTATAGGCACTACCCACAATCAGGATCCCATTGTGCTATTCACTGTACTAACATATAGTAAGAGACAGTTTCTTCCCTTAAATGTTTATAATTTATATAGACAAGACAGACAAAGATGGTGGGGGGGAGGAGAAGAGGAATGAAGGTACACCTCTACCCCGATATAACGCTGTCCTCGGGAGCCAAAAAATCGTACCGCATTATAGGTGAAACTGCGTTATATCGAACTTGCTTTGTTCCACCGGAGTGCGCAGCCCCGCCCCCCCGGAGCGCTGCTTTACCGCGTTATATCCGAATTCGTGTTATATCAGGTCGCGTTATATCGGGGTAGAGGTGTACAGGGAAGTGAAGTGATTTGCCCAAGATCACCTCAGCAGGTCAGTGAAACAGCTGGAGTAGGGTAGGTGTCCTAGCCACTAGACCATGCTGTCTCTCAATACATGTGCTCTAGAAAGTGAAGGACTCACCGTGCCCATGGGCAGTCTCCATTTGCTCAGAGGTGGCCAAACTGGTCCATCCAATTTTTTGCCTGAAATTCATAGGCGTACAGTGACATTTCTGGTTTGTACTTTGGACAAGTTAAAACAAAGGTCCGTCAAGGATGGAGCTGTGCAGTGTTACTTCGGCTCTGTGTTGCAAGACCTCCTCTAGCGCCAATACCCGCTCCTTCCAAGCCAGCATTGATTACAGTGCGTAATTGTTTTCTAATTGGCCTACAGCTGCTTATCTATCTCAGATAATTAAACAGAAGAAGAAGAAGAGGAGGAATAAGAAAATAAAAAGCAACTTTATTCTTAAGTAGTGGTCTATTGACTGCTTTAATCAATAGGGAGGTCACTTTGGGCAGATACACAAGCGAGAGGTGTCCTTGACTGAAATACACATACTGACAGAGTACAGAGAGACACTTACCCCCTTCCACCTCACACCTACTCCCCATGCCCCCCCCTCTCTTTTTACACACACACACACACACACACACACACACACACACACACACACACACACACACACACACACACACACACACACACTCTTTAAAGTTCTTTTTTCTGGGTATTATTATTCTGAGATCCTCTACAATAGGATCGTTCTGGGGGAATGATGGAATGCTCTGACCCCATCAGCTTCCCAGAAAGCTGGGGGAGCAGGGTAAACATCTCACCCCTTTATATTTTAGCGTTGGGAAAGGGTGTTCCCTTCTCACCAGCCTATTGTTCATGACTTTCATTTTCCCTCAAAAGCTGATAAGAAACTTCTGAAGGATTCTCCAAGTAAGCAGGCCACCTGCACTACATGGGGCACAGAAAACAGCTTTCTGTCTAGAAAGTTTCAACCACTTACCTACCAGAGAGAGGGTACTAATCTAAAAACAAAATATATGAGCCTGACCTTTCACCTTTCAAGAGTGGGGAACAGCAAGGAAGTGGGGAACAGTGAGGAGAAAACAAACAATTTTTGAAATACTCTGCCTGGATTTCCACCCCTTCCAGCCCTGTTACTCATTATCTCTTAATTGCGGACAAAACTCGTTAGGTTGGAAACAACTGTAAATAAGGGGGGCTAGGGAACAAAGTGGGTAAGAGCAAAAGTCATTCACCTTTGGAGCCTTGTGTTCCAAACCTAATGAGTTCACATAGAAAAAGAGTTTGTTGGTCTCGGGGCTAACTGCCTATATGACACTTGTCCTCATCACAAACCTATCACGTAACTGACAGTCTTTGCTCAACAAAGACTAGGAACTGCAATAGCATACTGAAGACTAAGCATGGGCATTGTTCGCTTCTGACCTGATCAGAAGGTGTTGGAGCTAAGCAGTCTCTGACCTCCCATTCATGTTAATAAAATAATGATTAAATGTTAATAATTTCCGCTTATGTCTCACCTTTCATAAGCAGATACCAAACACATTACAAAGATGGGTATTTTGCAGAAGGGTAACTTAGGTATAGTAAGATTAACACTAAGGGCATGGCTACACTTGTGAGTTACAGCGCATTAAAGCAGCCCAGTGCGCTCTGACGACACGTCCACACTGGCAAGGCACGTAGAGCGCTCTGACTCCGCGGCTAGAGCCCTCCTGGTACTCCACCTCGGCGAGTGGAATAACGTTTGATGCACCCCCACTGGAGTGCCACGGCGCCAGTGTGGATGCCCTGGCCTGTTAATGCTCTCTGATCAGCCTCCAGAAGTGTCCCACAATGCCTGTTCTAGCCACTCTGGTCATCAGTTTGAACTCTACTGCCCTGCCCTCAGGTGACCAACCGTCAGACCCGCCCTTTAAATTCTCTGGGAATTTTGAAAATCCCCTTCCTGTTTGCTCAGCCAGGCGTGGAGTGCTCTCAGCAAATCTTTCCAGGTGACCATGCCTCCATGCGCCAGGCGATCCCCAGTATGGAGCAACGGCGAGGTGCTGGACCTCATCAGTGTTTGGGAGGAGGAAGCTGTCCAGTCCCAACTGAGCTCCAGCCATAGGAATTACGATACCTTCAGGCAGATATCAAGGGACATGATGGATAGGGGCCATGACCGGGATGCTCTGCAGTGCAGGGTTAAAATGAAGGAGCTGCGGAATGCCTACCGCAAAGCCTGCGAGGCAAACCGCCGCTCCGGTGCTGCCCCCACGACCTGCCGTTTTTACAAAGAGCTGGGCGCGATACTTGGGGGGTGACACCACCTCCACTCCGAGTACAACCATGGACACTTCAGAGCCCAGTCCAACAAGGCAGGAGGGGGAGGAGGAGCAAAGTGGGAGCGAGGGTGCTGAGGAGGAGAAAGACACCCCAGCATCTCTAGATGCATGCAGCCAGGAGGAAGGTAGCCAGTCGCGGCGGCCGGTGCTTGGGGAAGGACAAACACCAGAGGAGGTTCCCCGTAAGTGGCTTTTATTTTGGGAAGGAAGTTATTCGGTGCGGGCTATTGGGTCGAGGAGGGTTAGGGCTGCATGCATGCCTAGATGCAGAATAGGGCGTTGATGTGCTCTCTCACATCGCTCTAATCGGCCTCAGTGTTCTCTTAAAAGGTCTCAGCCAGAACTTGGGCAATGCGCTTGCGCAGGTTTCTTGGGAGAGCCACTGTGGTCCTTGTCCCAGTCAGGCTAACATGTCCGCACCACTGTGCCGTGAGGGGTGGAGGGGTCCATTGCTGCACACAGGCAAGCTGCATATGGGCCAGGGCGGAAGCCACATTGTAGTAGAAGACCCTCCCTTGCTTCCCAGGTCACCCTCAGCAGCGAGATATCTTCCAGGACAAACTCCTGTGGAAAATGTGGGGACAGTGTTCCCTATAGAGGCCCCCTGCAGCTGTTGGCTCTCCCCAAGCCACAGAAACCCAGAGGACAGTACAGCCATGAAACATTCAGTCCCCCTTGACCCTGTGCTTACTCACCATTTTGGGGCTCCAATGGGTTATGTGCGCTCACTTTGGGATGGGCAAATTATGCTATTGTGTAGACTGTGCTTGCCCTCCTTAAGTACGGGGGAATCATTGCTCTGTCTAGTGTGAACAATGCTGCCTCGGTTAAGTGTTGCATTTTGCCTTTACAGATGCAGCCTTGAGATCTCAGCCGTCTGTGTTATCACCGGCCGAGAGGCTGCAAAAAATCAGGAAGAGGCCATGTAGAAGCAAAGAGGACATGTTGCATGAAGTCATGCAGCACTCCCTTAATGGAAATCAAAAAGTGCAGGAGTGGTGGGAGAGTGAAAGGAGGGTCCGCCAGCAGAATGCAGATCACCGGCACCAAAGCACAGAGCGGCCCATAAGCATCATGAGTGCCAAGTGGACTTGATCCAGATGCTGTTAGTGCTGCAGGCGGAGCACTACCGCGCCCGCCGCCCCCCCCCCCCCGCCGCAGCCCTTGTCCCAAAACTCTTTCCAGTGTGCCCCCATGTCACCTCCAACCCACTTTCCCCAACATCCGGATTCTTATCACCACCAGCTGCCTCCAACACCTGTAGCTTCACCACCCGGCCCTGAAAACTACGACCCTTACCCACTGCACTCAACCCCCATCACCATGCAGTATAGCCATCCTGAAGTGCTGCACTCTTTGCACAGCACTCCAAACAGGAAGGCTGAGTATGATAACAGGACATACGCAAATCTGTGATTGTACCGTTCCCCACCCCACCCCCTTGCCCTTTCTGTTTCCCAAGCAGTTGTGTTTCTTTTCAATAAATGCATTTTCTTTTCAATAAATGGATTTTTTGGCTTTGAAAACATTCTTTATTATTGCATAAAGTAAAAGATACCTTAGCCCAGGAAAGCAACAGGCACTGCAAGTCAGTGTATCATATGTAGCAAACATAGATTCCTACTAACATTGGAACCACTGCACTTCACTCCCGTGCAGGGCACCAGACATTACTGGTGGCTTTCAGCCTCAAATTGCTCCCTCAAGGCATCCCTAATCCTTGCAGCCCCACGCTGGGCCCCTCTAATAGCCCTGCTCTCTGGCTGTGCAAATTCAGCCTCCAGGTGTTGAACCTCCGAGTTCCATGCCTGAGTGAATCTTTCACCCTTCCCTTCACAAATGTTATGGAGGGTACAGCACACGGATATAACCACGGGGATGCGGTTATTGGCCAGGTCCAGCTTCCCATACAGAGAGCGCCAGCGGACCTTTAAATGGCCAAAAGCACACTCAACAGTCATTCTGCACCGGCTCAGCCTGTTGTTCAACTGCTCCTTGCTGCTGTCAAGGCTCCTTGTGTAGGGTTTCATGAGCTACAGCATTAAAGGGTAAGCGGGGTCTCCAAGGATCACAATGGGCATTTCAACTTCCCCTACGGTGATCTTCTGGTCTGGGAAAAAAGTCCCGGCTTGCAGCTTCCTGAACAGGCCAGTGTTCCGAAAGATGCGTGCGTCATGCACCTTTCCGGGCCAGCCTGCGTTAATGTCAATGAAACGCCCACGGTGATCCACAAGTGCCTGGAGAACCATAGAGAAATAGCCCTTCTGATTAACGTATTCAGAGGCTAGGTGGGCTGGTGCCAGAATTGGAATATGCATCCCATCTATCGCCCCTCCGCAGTTAGGGAAACCCATTTGAGCAAAGCCAGCCACAATGTCATACACGTTACCCAGAGTAAACTTGCATCAACACGATTCCAACGGTCGACTTCCCCACTCCAAACTGGTTAGCGACCGATCAGTAGCTGTCTGGAGTTGCCAGCTTCCAGATTGCAATAGCCACCCGCTTCTCCACTGTCAGGGCAGCTTTCAATCTCGTGTCTTTGCGCCGCAGGGTGGGGGCAAGCTCATCACAGTCCCATGAAAGTGGCTTTTCTCATCCGAAAGTTCTGCAGCCACTGCTCGTCATCCCAGACTTGCATGACAATGTGATCCCACCACTCAGTGTTTGTTTCCCGAGCCCAAAAGTGCTGTTCCACAGTGGTGAGCGTGTCCATGAATGCCACAAGCAATCTTGTGTTGTATGCGTTTGTGACGAAGTGGGGGATTTTCTTGTTTTCTGTGGGTTTCCAATGGTTTGCATGCGGAGGGGGTGGGACTCAGTTTCCCTGGGTGTTACTAGTTTAACGAGGGGAGGGGAGAGGGAGTTTGTTGTTACAGAGGACCGGAGAGGGAACCTGGGGCCCCAGGCAATGGCCTGGAGGATGGATACCCCAGCGACCAGTGACCTGGTGACCCAGAGGCCCAGCTCAGGAGTCGCAGCCAGTTCTGGCCAGTGGGAGGACAATGGGCTGCAGAGAGAGGACCCAGTGACCTAACCAACCGGTTCCAGCCAGAGGACAGAGGAGAGGAGAGGAGGCCCCAGTTTATGACCCTGTTTACCTGGAGAGAAGACAATGGACAGAGGCGGGGCTTGGGACCGGTGATCTCAGATGCCCAGCTGGGAAGCAGGGGGGCTCTGGGCTGGAGAGGGGGAGCGGGCAGAGCCCACCTGGATGCAGGGAGACTGGGATGTGCTGGGCTGAGGGAGGCCAGGCCTGAGGCCCTGAGAGTTTCCTGTGCTGTGTTCAACTCTCAATAAACCCTCCTGTTTTACACTGGCTGAGAGTCACTCTGGTCTAAAGAACAGGATTGCATCAACCGCTTCGGAGGTGGAGGCCCAGGGGGTCCAGAGCGAGCGGACTCCCTGAGGGGGCCCACGGCGAGAGACAGACGTGCTAAGGCTCAGAGAGGTGCGGCTCCAGGAGGTGGAGGGGCCTGACCCCGAGAGAGAGTGGACCCCCGAGAAGGGCTGTCTCACTGAAAGGGGCACCCCCCACGGACCGCATGGGGCCGAGAGTGGGCACGATCTGTGAGTCCGTGACAGCGTTACTCAAGTTGATATCGTCGTCGGAGTTCTAACCGTCACTTTGGATCTTAAGGAATAACTCGACTGCCAAACGTGACGTGCTGGTGAGACTCGTCAGCATATTCCTCAGCGGTTCGGGCTCCATTCCCGCAGACCAAAAGGGAAGACAGAGTGTGCAGTACAAAAAACATTGAAAGATGGCGCCAATTGTGGACAGAAGCAGAGGGATTGCTGGGATGCGAACCGATGCATCACGGGGCGTTGGAACAGGACTCAGAATGCCCTGCACCCACCGCCCCCATCCCACAAGCCACAGCGCCAGAATGGGAAAAGGTGCTCTGTGGGATAGCTGCCCACAATGCACCGCTCCCAATGCCGCAAATGTGGACACGCCAGTGCACTTGCAGCTGTCAGTTTGGACAGACTGCAGCGCTTTCCCTACTATGCACTACGAAGTCTGGTTTAACTCAAAGTGCTCTACATTTGCAAGTGTAGCCATGCCCTTAGTTAACCAAAATCACACTTCAAGTGCTTGATAGGAGATCTGGTTTCTACTCCCAGCTCTAACTCCCGGTCACCTGCTTTAAACAATGGGTAAGGGTGGAGGTCCTGCACTTACAAAGTGATCCCTACACCACTGCTCAAATCACAGGATTTGTCTTGCTTGATCCCACAGGGAAGACAAAGCCAATTCTCCTTTTGCCCATAAGTTTGCCCTTTCAGAATTCAAGGACAGCACCACCAGCTCTCCTGGCTTGTGCCACTAGGGCAAAAGGCTCCAATTTCAGAACAGCCACTGTGGTGTGGTGATGCTGGAATCATACAAGTTGAGCTCTCTGTTCAGGGCTCAGGTTAATGCTTCTTGTCTTTCTTCAGATTTCTTGCTCTCTCTCTGATCCCGTAATGGAATCCCCAGCTTGAGTCAGAGCGGGACTCAGGGCTCCAAATCTGCTGAACCATGGAGATAATAGTCCGGTGCTGAGTCGATTCATTTCGATAGTCACACATACCCATACAGAGGACATGCATCTAGCTGTCACCTCGTGCTAGGCTGTTACCAGCACGCTCCCTGCATGCCTGAATTCCCCAATAAAATAAACCCCACCTGGCTGACAGGGAGCATCCATCTACCTCCTTGTCAGGGCAGCAATTAATTTCTACTGTTTCTAGTGTTTGTAAAGCACAATCAGGAAGTCATACGTGGGAATAACCGAGTTCCACCAACCTTGAAAGTCAAAGGAAAAATGAAACACTCTTGCACAGGAAAGGACAAAAAATTCTGTCTATGGTACAGGGATAAGGATAATTCTGTCTTATATGATGTCGGGCAGCCATATTTAGGCAGTACTGAAGAGGCCAATTATAGGAGCCATCCAGACAGACACCACAGTAGCATTCCTTCCAGCCAATTAAGGAGCAAGACTGGCAGACTACAATGGAGAGTCTGCTAGTCCTTAATCGTGGAGTGGGGTTCATCAGGGTCATGTTGGATTTTGCCTCCTAATAATCACACCCACTTGCATTGTATTATACTGCCCTTTGGGTGCCTAGCCCATAGTTCCTGGCAGAACTCCTTGAAGCACTGACTTCTGGGAGACTCTCAAAAGCTCTCTGAGGGTATGTCTATGCTGCAATAAAACACCCGTGGCTGGCTCATGCCAGCGGACTGATGGTCTCAGGATATGGGGCTATAAAATTTCAGTGTAGATGTTCGGGGTCAGGCTAGAGCCTGAGCTATGGGACCCTTCCCTCTCCTGGCCAGCCTGAGCCTGAACAGCTACATTGCAATTTTATAGCTGGGCAGCCCCAGCCCTGAGAGCCCAAGTCACCTGACAAGGGCCAGCTGAGGGGGTGTCATTGCAGTGTAGGCATACCCTGAGAGCCCAGGGAAATCCCGGAAGCAGAGGTCAAACTCTCGTGATCTCCAGGGAAGGTGTGTCCTGAGTAGCTGGCATCATTTCCTAGAACTTTTTACATAATGGAGGTCAGGGTGGAAACCCAGCTTTCACTCCTGGCCTGGCAAGAAAGGTTCTGCTGGAGCTTTTGAAAGACAGTTGCAAGGAAGGTAAGGTAAGGCAATGGAAGGTGTTATACAGGAATTGCCACATGGAGTCACATCGTGGTCCATCTAACCCAAAATCCTGTCTCCTACAGTGGCCAACACTAGATGCTTCAGGGAGAGGTGAAAGAAACACTGCATTAGGTAGTTGTGGCATAAATTTCTCCTCACTTTGGGTACGTCTTCACTCAAGGGGGGGGTCGATTTAAGATATGCAAATTCAGCTACGCGAATAGCGTAGCTGAATTCGACGTATCGCAGCCGACTTACCCTGCTGTAGGGACGGCGGCAAAATCGACCTCTGCGGCTTCCCTTCGCTGGTGGAGTAAGAGCGTCGATTCGGGGATCGATTGTCGCGTCCCATAAATCGATCCCCGAGAGGTCGATTTCTACCCGCCGATTCAGGTGGGTAGTGTAGACCTAGCCTTTAGCTCATCTTCTAATCCCAAATAGCTAGACATTGGCTTAAACCCTGAAGCATGAAGTTTAATAGCTCTTCTAAAATCTGTTAACATTAACTATTTTAATCCTGGATATTTTTGTTATCCAGATAAGAGTCCAGCTCCTTTTTGAATCTTGCTAAGTTTTTGATCTCAACTTCATTTTGTGTCAATGAGTTACACAGCATAATTACACAATTATGCATTGTGTGAAAAACTATTTCCTTTTATCAGTTTTGAATTTGCCACCTTTGAATTTCAACGAATGCTTCCTTGTTCTCATGTTATGAGACAAGGAGAAAAGAAGCTCCTGATCTACTTTCTCTGTATCTTTCATTATTTTATATACATTTATCATGTCCCCTCTGATTTGCCTCCTTTCTAAGTAAACAATCTCAATCTTTTCAATCTCTCCTTGTGAGAGTTTTTCCAGGCCCTTTTCTGAACCTTGCTAATTCTGCAGTATCTTTTCTGAGACAGACTTGGAGAATAAGACCAGGATCTGATAGAATTATTGTTTCAATGGATACAATTGCATTCTCCCTGCATACTTAATCCTTCAGTGACTGCTGAATTTATGACATCATGGCCATTTCCAACTGAGCGTGATATCATCAACATGGTTTTCCAACTGGCCTCAGGCGGGAGAAACTGAGGGAAACAAGTTCTTATTCAGATATATCCACTGATAGTATTTAGCAGAGTTCCCTGTCTGAGACATAGATATATTCATTGTAAACAAACTGCATTTTAGAGATTAACAGATTCTACTGAGTGACTCTGTCAGTGTAAATTAACGCAATTCTAACAACCTACACAAAACCAACTACATTGCCTGCGTGTCCATTACCTGAACAGAGAGCTCAAGGGATCAAGGTCAAAAAGAACCACAGGCAAATCTAGGGGAAATGACTTTTGGTGTGACATTTGCAATGACCTTCTACTCCTAGTTGGACTCCTGGTCCAACCATTCATTCCGAAACCCCAAATTAAATTGTATATATACTGTGTGATTAAAAATACAGAACACATCCTAGGCAAAGTACTTTGTGTTGTTTAAATGTTCTCTTCTTTTCAAAGCTGTAGTTTTAAAAAATAAGTTAACACATTAAACCCTTTTCCTACAAATTATACTGGAAATGTTCCAAGCAGGAACCTTCTTTCTTTGTGTGCTAGACTTACTGGTACATGCTAATTCAGTTTAATTATGGATTTACTTCATTGGCTGCATTGCTAATGCCAGAGATGGACAATATTTGCAGACAAGGAGATGGGAAGTGGGGAGGGAGAGATGAGGGAAAAGTAAACCATGGGTTTCACTGTTTTGGCCCATCTCAGCTCTTGTCTCTGCGGCCCTGTCAGTTCAGAACTGTGTGTGCAGGAACACTGCAAAGATAACCCTCTCTCTATTTGTACAATTTATTAGATAATCTGTCTCTAATCGAGAACTAATTAAAGGAAGTGAATGCTTGGTTGGAAATGGGGATTAAATGTGGATAATTATCATAAATGCTACATTTGTTGTTCCAGTCTGGTTTTATTCCCTACCCCCTTCCTCTCAGACTGTTCCTGATAAATGTTCAGACTGTCTCATAAGGGGGTTGCTTTTGCAATCAATTATGTTCTTTTTGTTTTGCTGAATGTTTCAGTTGTGTGAGAACATTAGTGAGAACTATTTTCTTTTTCTTGTACATTCATTTGGGCGACAGTGACAGAAGGTGGGGAGGTGGCAGCTGTAGGAAAAAGGGAACAGTTAACCAAATCTTATGAATTATTTCATCTTCTCCGGACCATCCAGATTATCACTGCCTTGCATAGGAGGGGGGCTTCTTTGGCCAAGAGTCCTTTACAGGCAGAAGATACTGATGTATAGGAGAGTAACCCCCAGCTAAGACAGTCTTAGCATAGCTCTTCTTGTCTGAGCTCCTTCTAGCTCACCAGCTAGAGGTTCTGCCTGTAGAAAGGGAGGGCTGAGGCTCTTAGTCCTCTTTGAGATGTTGTGTCTGTCACACAGCAAGCTGAAACCCTGGATACAGAGAGCTACATTGGTCTAAGTTCCCTTGGAGTGCACAGTCACCAGTTGGCAGAAAACATAAGTCTAAATATTCTTAGGAGTTCTGATGTCTAAGCTGTAGAAGGAATTTCCCTTTTCAAAAAGAAACAAGTGGACAGAGTCAAAAGATTAATGTATTAACCTATTCTAAATCTATCTGCAGTTTTTACCGTTCCTTAGAGTCTGTCAATTCGATTCATTACAAATAACATTTGTTAGGAGTTTTGGCACAGATTCAGCAAAGCGCTTAAGCACATTCTTAACTTAAGTGCATCCCTATTCAGGCTAAATCAGGCCTTGGTCCTCCTGTTGTGTTAGCAAATTGTTCACAAACTGACCCTGTTGTTCTTCGAATGTATTCATTATACACAAGCTTTCACATAGTTTGGACAAATAATTTTCAGACTCTGGGTTGTTTGTATATGGTACTTCTTAATGGCTTGCCATTTGTGTTGTGAATGTGGTCACCTAAGATCCATGGTATTGTTTCTGCTTCTGGATTTGACAAAGTTTCAAATAGGAAAATAGCAAATCTCAGCCAGCACACTTGTATTACAAGTGTTCAGGCCAATAATCATTTGTGTTAAATTTAATGAGAGTTCAAACTCCCAAGTGACATCTTGCAAACACAAGCTTGAAGTCAAATAGTCTTAAAGGGAAAATGACAGTGTAATAGGAAGTAGTTTCCAATCACCTGATCAAATATTAACATGACTAGATCACTGATTATTTATTTAACATTGAAATTTTAAAATGTCTAAAAATGAAATAAAATGTTAAATAAAATGAAATAATGATGCAGGAAGTAGCCACATTGCCAACCTAATGATGAATCAGGGCAGGAATATTAGAATCACAGCCAGAGAGACAGGGGATGAGAGTGGATTTTCACAGATTTTTTTTTTTTTTTTTTAGGTAAATTCTGTATTTTCTCTAGGATTCATGACCAAAAGCAATAAATAAAAATTCCTCTCTTCTCATCTCAAAGCATCTTTGCAGACACAGGGAGCAGTACAGTATCACCATTCATTCCTGTCCCTGGCTTCTTCCTCCATTAAGCCCAGCCGGGTCATGTCCCTGCTAGTCAGTGGTTAGCCTCCAGGTCTGACAAACCTTGGCCACATTTGCATTATTTTCTTTGGCATCCAATCATTTGTTTTTCTTCTATAGTGTCCTCACCATCATAATCTTTTTTTATTGCAGTCAATCCCATACCCATGTCCTATTTCACGTCCTACTCTCTTTCTAGCTTCTCCATTTGTCTTGCAACCATTTCACTTTACACCTGCCATCTTCCAAAGAATGTCAACTCTACTGCCTCCAGCCATCTGGAGTCGGTTTCATTTAATGCAGCTGCTTTCAGACCATAGAATAATACTGTTAGTACACTTTGATAAATTTTCACTTTGGTACAAAACTTAAAGTTTTTATTAGTCCATATTTTAACTTCTGTGGACCACTTGTAGCTAAAGCACATCTTGTAACCTCATCTTTGATGGAACCTGTAACATTCCCAGCAGTGACGCAAGAGCATGAGTACCAACCTCAGGGCAGACTCTTAAAAACCAGGGCACAAGCTCCTAATTGGTTGTGAGTTCTAAACTTAGATTCCACCAGCCTACTGCACCAAGTGCAAACTCCTCAGGCACTTTAACAGCCTTAACCCAGAGTCACAGTCAATCCACTTGGGTACCCCGGACTGTAGGAGAATACTTCAACCTCTCTGGTCACTCAGTAACAAAGTTAAAAGTGGCAATTTTGCAACAGAAAAGCTTCAAAAACAGACTCAGAGAAACTGCTGAACTGGAATTAATTTGCAAACTAGATACCATTAACTTGGGCTTGAATAGAGACTGGGAGTGGCTGGGTCATTACACAAATTGAATCTATTTCCCCATGTTAAGTATCCTCACACCTTCTTGTCAACTGTCTGAAATGGGCCATCTTGATTATCACTACAAACGTTTTTTTTTTCTCCTGCTGATAATAGCTCATCTTAATTAATTAGCCTCTTAGAGTTGGTACGGGAACTCCCACCTTTTCATGTTCTCTGTATGTATATATATCTCCTCACTATATGTTCCATTCTATGTATCCAATGAA
Source organism: Emys orbicularis (assembly GCF_028017835.1). Classification (NCBI taxonomy): domain Eukaryota; kingdom Metazoa; phylum Chordata; order Testudines; family Emydidae; genus Emys; species Emys orbicularis. The sequence continues at coordinate 42,848,137 of NC_088689.1, read as the reverse complement.
GTGGGCTGTAGCCCACAAAAGCTTATGCTCAAATAAATTTGTTAGTCTCTAAGGTGCCAGAAGTACTCCTGTTCTTTTTCCAGACTGTCTTGTCACCTGGGTGAGCATATCTCTGTGATAAATGGCCCCCTATACCAATAATCACAGAAATATTCAGGTTACTCCTGATCACAAAGGACTAGTCACTTACCCCAGGTCAACTGAGCTTTAGGTCTCCCAAAGATAACGCTCATAACCAATTCTATCCTAAACTATACGGAAATATATTAAATAAGAAATGGAAATTAGAGAGTTATTTACAAGGTTAAAGCAAGAAAACACACACACAAATGAGTTACAGTCTTCGGTTTCAAAAAGTAATAAAGGCTTCTATAATCAGCAAGCTCTACTTGACCTTTAGGGCTAACTCAGGCTAAGCAGCTGGGGATCTCTTGTTTATGCCTAGCAACACCTTGCCCCCCAGAGTCCAAGAAGCATAGAAATACTTAGTTCTGTTTGTTTGGGGTTTTTATCCCCTCCTGTCATGTGCTCTGAGCTGCAAACTCTGGTGATTGGAAGAGTCTACCTGCATGACTCATCTTCACAGGGAGGAGAGCAGAACAACAATAAACAAGCCTTTAGTCCTTTTGTTGATGATTTCTCAATCCAGATGTGGTAAGTTTCCAGTTGTAAAATCCTCCCATAGCTTCTCTGATATCGGTGGGTCTCTCTTTCAGGAGGGACATAACAGTTTCTGTAGAAGAGCAGCTCTTCACACTAATGAATGGCAATTCATACAGTCGCAGCGGCTCACAATACAATCACTCAGACATTACATTACAATATGGGACACAGTTATATAAGTAAGAGTGATGCATTCAGCAAGTCATAAGCATTCAATAGAATCTAAACACGAAGCAGTTTCTTATAATTCAAATACCTGTTTTATCAGTATTAACCCACAAGTGAGCCAGACAGATTCCAGCTGTGTGTCTGTTAGTGTCCAGTTGAGACATAATTGGCCTTGGCATGAGCTAGCACCTGGCCTGCCAGTGTCACAGAACCATTGGCACTGATCAAGCTACCTAGTTACACAAGATTTTACTTGTTCTATGACTTCGCTGCTGCATTTCAACACTTCATTCTCCCTTTTCCAAGGTGCAACCACTTCATCTTCTTGGTATTTATTATAAGTCCTAGACAACTAAGTCAATTTTCCAAGGTAGCATAGAGTATTATCATTAATTTAAACATGTCTGCCAGTGGTACGATGTCATCTGCATAAACTAAAATGCTTAACTCTAGATTACCCAATGTCGCACCCTCCAACTCATCTACCATTCTTAGAATCCAATTTAAGAACATGATGAAAAGTGATGGTGATTCCATGGCAAAACTTTTACTTGACCAAGATGCTTAATTTTCCACCACTTCTTACAGCACGACAGGAGTCTTTCTACAGAAACCTGTATATACTGTAGTTATCCTATCTGGAATTTCATATGATTTTACTATTTTCCATAAATGCTTCCCTCCAAACCAAATCAAATTTCTGAAGTCAATGAAAAATACCAATCCGCATTCTTGCGCCTTTCCCCCACCAACTGTCAAATCATGAATATCTGATGAATGAAACTTTGGCCTGGTCTGAAGCTGCATTATTCCTCACCTACTATTTCCTCTAAACCTGATGTTAATCTGTTGACAATTACATTCATGACTTTTCCTAGTACTGATAATAAGCCTAAACCTCTATACTTATTCAGATAGGAAATTCTGCCATTCTTCAAGATTGGTGCAACTATTCCCTTTAGCCAGCCATGTGGTACCTCCTCTTGCTCCTGTATATTTTTCCTGATGCTTTGATAGAATTTGTGCTGCCAACTTTTAAGCAGTTCAGCTGTTACATGGTCTATTCCTGCAGTTTTCCCATTTTTAACTGTTTCACTGATCTCTCTATTTCTTCCTTTGATGATGGTTCAGTGCTGATATACACTCCACCTTACAAGCTGCCCTGTTCACCTAGCATGTCTAGAATGCTTGCATCTGATGAACTACAGGGCTCAGCACTTGGTCAAAATGCTCCTTCCATACTTCCAGCACCTCTTCGGCTACTGGTGAAATGCTGTTCTTACTACTTGCATCATTGGGTTTCCATACAACTTAACCATTTTCATATCTTGTTTTCTTGATGCCTCCTCTAATTATTGAGCCTCTTCTTTCCAGAACTTTTGCTCGTGCAGTGTTTGCGATTTCTTCACTTTGTACAACACTTTTACATTTTCCACATTTCCAGCAGTGTTGGCTTGTTTACATTTTTCCTGTAATGTTCTTGTTTCATTGCGTGTCTAGCTTTTCCTTGTTTGCTTATGCCTTCCAATAACTTTCACCTCTGTATTTTGTATCACTTCCCTGAATATTTCCCATTCAGTCTGTAGTGAGACTTCTTCATCATTGCAAATTAATGGCCTGAAACGCCCTCCAGACATCACCTTGGATGCCATCCTCACAAAGCTATCCTTTCACTTATCAAGATCAAACCTGGCTCCAATTGCACCCATCTTTTTCTTGGACTTTAAACTAATCTTATTCTTTCCCATTAGTAGTTCACGATCACTGGCACATTCACCACTACTATAGAGGAACATCCAATAGAAACTGATAAGGTGATCAACCTGATTTTTGGTTTGACCATCTAATGAGTTCCATGTAACCTCGTGCACATCTTTGTGAGGAAAAGAAGTACTGACAATCAAACTGTGCATCTCAAAGAAAGTTCTTAACCTTTCCCCATTATCATTTGTTGTCCCAATGTTTGTGTTCCAACACTATTCATTTGCTTACCATGTCCACTATCAACCCTTGCATTCCTCTCTCTTACTATCAATATCGTATCATGGTCAGGAATCTCACCTACAATGCTATCCAACTATGGATAAAATCAGTCTCTCTTCCTCATCTACTGCTTCTGTTGGTGCATAAGAGCAGATCACAGCTATGCATAGTTTATTGTAGGCAGTAGAAAACTGCTCAAACAACAGTTTCCAGCTGCTCATTGAAGTAACTGTTCTCTTGTCTACTGCTATAGGAACCCTATCCCTATCCTGTCCACTTGAATGTCTGGAATAAAGGAAAATATAATTTCCAACTGAGGTCTCTCCTGTTCCCTGCCCAATGTGTCTCATGTATGGCAGCAAAGGAAACTTGTAACTTCCTTGTAACTTGTAACTTCCTTCACTCCTCCAGTTCAGTTTGGGCCTAAGCAAAGAGATTTCTAACATTCCAGCTCGCAATACGTGTAAGATGTTTAGCTGTTATCCAAAATGCATGATCACTTCAATTTGTTAGGCTTGATAGGCCTGGGTCAAAATCCGTACAAGTCAGTCTGGCTTGCTGTACTGTTTCTATAACAAGTACATTTGGGATGTAATAGCTTGTTAGACCAACCTGCCCTAGCCAGCTTATCAGAATGCCATGTCATAACCTGCAGGCATCAGCATTTCCACCCTAGCCTGTTTGCCTTTTAAGGCCAACAAGCTTGGACTGCTTGGATTTGAAATCACAGGTTTCCTTCTCCTAGACAGACTTGCCTAAAGAGGCTAAGTGAGCCTTGTCTGCCCCAATTAGACATGAAAGTTTCCCTTCTCCTAGATATAGCTGGCTCATGGCACCTTATTCTATTTAATATTCAATGAGACTCATCTGGGTTTCCCCAAGATGGGAATACCACCAGCCAGGAAATGCACCTGTATGCCACTGCATCACAGTGTGAGGCAGATCAAAATAAGTGAATAAATTTACTGAAAAAATACATTTCTTCTAAAATAGAGCTGTGAAAACCCCCTGCTGTGACGTGTGCCTCTGGCTGCAGCTTTGATTTTTCTGCCTTTATACATGTCATCAGCCTGCATCTTCTGTTGGAGTGATCATTAAAGTGAGAGCCCCGTGGGGTCGCACAGCTGCCCAGTTCATGTCAATGGAGATTTTGGAAAATGTTCAATTATTTTAAATACTGTTTTTCTATTTTCTTATAAACTTAGTTATTCTGACTAAATGATTTTCTTTCTGCAGTCATCGAAGGTAGCAGTAAAAATCGGTCCCCTTTTCTTGCTTGTCAGTTAGCTCCAACTTGTTATTTAGTTGGATCTGTCACTGTAATGGTATAAACTATTTTATAACAAGTCACGGGTCAGTTTTTGCTATCATATATCTATTTACAGTGAGTGAGTATAGCTTGTAAACAAAAATGACAAGGTTACCCAGTAACTGGAGCACAATCCAGGTTCTGACACTGAATCACTGTGTGGCATTGAGCAAGTTATTAAAGTTACCAGGCCAAATTCATCTTCAGTGATTTCAGTGGAATTATACCAAAAATGAATTTGGTTGTCTCCCTTCAGTGCCCCCAGCTGTAAAATGGGACTAGTAATACTTGTCTGCCTCACAGGAATCTTGCAGAAATTAGTTTATGTTTGTGCACTGCTTTGGAGATGGGAAGTGCTATACACAGAAGCACACAGCATGAATATATATATATTACTAATTTAAAACATTTAAACTGGGCCATATTTCAAAAGGATGTATAACACATGAATGGCTGTGCTCATGCACCTTTCTCTTCACTCATTCTCTGCCTTGAAGTACCTTCTTGCTCTCTACAAACCTAGACAACGATAACCCTTAAATATGAGATATTCTGCAGCAAAACTGCAATTGTGCGCCACACCTACAATTAAATGTGCGCACTGCATAGTAGCAAACGGATTAACGTACAGATGGCAACGACTTTGTATAATGTTATGCAAGCTTAACAGAAATCCATCAAAATGCACAGTGCCATCTGAGGACCTGATATGTTTGGAGGAATCAGCTTTGGTAGTTAATCATTGTTGTGGGTAAATGTGCACAGTAAGTTTTTTCCCCCCTAAAACTTCTCATGCTCCCCCACAGAATACATTCCATGTCCCCCTACCCCCCAGCCCCAGTGGGGCCTGCCCAGCAGTTTGATAACTTCTGCTCTACCTCAACGAATTATATTGGGGAGGAAGAGGCAGGATGAAGCTCACACCGAATCAGATGAGATAATGTTGATAGGTTGGGAAAAGCAGCCACAAGAATTGGTCAGATTTTGTCAGCATCCCTGACTGTGGTAGCTCAGCAGAGGTTTGCAATTTGGTTGTGTGGTTGGACCCAAGGCTTTTGCAAGAGGTTCAGTAGCAGCTGTAGTGAAGAGTATTTTTTACTTGGGGTGAGTTTCAGCCTTTTCTACTGGATGTGGACCTTGCTACATTGACCCGTGTCTTCGTGACCGTGAGGCTAAACTACTGGAATGGGCTCTGTATGGACAGACATACTGAAACCACTCAAACTGAAACAAGCGCAAATTGCAATGACTCACCTATTAATTGCAGCATCACACCCAAATCCCATAAAAGAGAAATGCTCAAGGAGCTGTACTGGCTGCTGTGTATTTACAGGGTGAAGTGAAGGTGTTGTTTTTGACCTTTAAAGGCTATAATGGGTTGGGCCCAACCTATCAGACTTCTTCTTCCCTGAACCTTGCTACTGCAGTTGTGATTACAAGAGACATTCAAGCTTGAGCTTGATTAGTATGAACAAGAGTGAGCTGCTGGTGGAGCTTCCTCTATGATGTCCCATCAGTCCCAGAATGCACTTCTCCCCTTGGCCTCCCAGAGCCCAGACATGCTACTTTTTGAATGTGCTGCAAGCCCATCTTTTCTCTAGGACCTTTGGGGAGGGGGTGAAGAGGAAAGGACTGGAGAGGTTGCTGAGATCTGGCAGAAGATGCCTTCTGGTGGGAGCTTTGAATTCTGTGAGAGGCTTTTCAGTAGCTAACATTTGCATTTATTGATATATGTATTTCAGTGTATACCAACGATAATAAAAGAGCACCCGTCCAATACTGTGGGTGCCCTTGGCAATGAAAATACATTAAAACAGACGGTCACTTCCTGTAGATTAACTCAACTACACAGTAGCAACTGAAATGAGTTGATCCCACACACAATGCCCAGAGTCCCACACCACCGCTGCCAAGCCTGCCCAACACCTGTCTCCTCACAGACAAAGGAAAAAATATGGGGTTTGAAGCATAGCTGAAGGCTAAGGAACTTGGGCTGTTACAGACCTGGGGAGGAAATTAATTCCAAAGACCCAGAGCTCTACATGGAGACCATCACACCAGCCCTCCCCTTCACCCCAAAATGGCTTCAGCTCAGGTGCCTCCTCTGACTGCAACTGTAGCAGTAGGTCACAGTGAAGGTCTCTTTGATAGGTAGGTCATTAGCATTCTGTAAGTCAAAACAAACATCTTAAAATCAGTCTGGAAACCAATAAGCAGCTAGTGTAGACAGAGCACAGGTGTAACATGCCAACAGGAAGAAACACCACTTTAGAAGTGGGCTGCTAAATTCTGCATTAACCACAGTTTCTGAATAGATCGAAGATCCTGTATTGCAGTAATTTAATAGAAGTGAGTACTTATTTCTGTGGGGAAGCAGTCCATTATCTGGTTTATTAACTGTTAGTTAACTAATGGGAAAGTGCCCAGAGTGGAGGATGAGCCCTTGTAAACCAAAAGAAATAAAATAACTGATTGAGTCTAGAAGCTCTGCCCCAGGTAATGTGAACCAACAGAGATCTGTATAGCAGGGGATTCTCAGAGCTTTTTTTGGGGTGGGGGATGCAATAGTTAATCAGATTATTTTAAATTAAGGGATTTCATCTTCTTTGATTTTGAAGATCACTTTCTATGGCTGGAATTACATGGGTGATCTTGTGGGCTGATCCTCATGGCTGAAAGGGTATCCCTGCTACAGCAGGAAAACTCAATTTATTAGGTTATTTGTTGCCAAAGCTGTACCTCGGTTTTATTTTATTACACAGTGTCATGTGTGAGATGCAGGTGTTTTAAAAATACCCCCCCACACACACATTTGGGGAGCTACCACACCCCTGACCTAGTTAGCTCTGGTAAAAGAGACCTGCACACCTGTTTGCTCAAAGCACTGCTGATATAGGAAAATGCAGCTGAGCCTAACAGCAAATTCTAGGGCAGGGAAGAGGTAGAAATAAGGTTCTCTAAATTAAACCGCAGAAAGTAGCTGGCAATTAAGACCTATCATCAGTGTTAATTATGGGACTCCCATTTACGATACAGAAACCCATCTGATAAGCATGCCTGTGCAGAAGGCCAGTACAAAGCCGATGTACCATATGAGTTCCACTTACACCCTATTTTGAGTGAATTCCAGTTAACACAGCTGCTAATGACTTGGCTAGAGGCAAGATCCCCATGTGCTCACCATCTAAAATAGCTTCTGAGTGACCCCATGTGCCTCTGTTCAAGTCAGCTGCAGTAACGTGCAGGGAGCAAATGCAGCCACTAGATGGGAGACTCCACCAGTTGGTTCAATCCACTCCAATGTCTTGCCACCAGGTGCCAGAGACAGGAGCCATCGCATAGATTTTCAATTTATACGTTCAATAAAAGGGAAACTTTTAAAAAATGAAACACTGAGAAGAAATGAGCAAAATCACAAGCTCAGCTTGTCAGAGCAGCACCCAGCCACAAGTAATTGTAATGGATTTCCTTCTAGGGTCTGTGATGACTAGGCACCACATAAGTCCTCCAATTTTAACTTAGGAAGGTCTTCAGAAGAGTCACTCTAGCCACTGGACCCCATCTTCTGCTATGTGGGAGCAGTGACTGGTGTGGGTGGGTGGGTGTCAAGGTGGCTTTATAGTGGCCCAATCCCCCAGTACAATTTGCAGCAGCTTTAAGGCTCAAAGGGTCTGAAACAGTGCCCAAGAGCTAGTCTACCTCTGTATTCAGTAGCCTCTGTACGGCTCTGCACAAATCACAGGCCCACTGTATGTCATGCTGCTTGGGCTCGGGCTCATTAGGAAGGAATATATTTTCTCCCTACCCTTCTCCATCTTCGTCAAGTGGAGGATTGAGATGAGTCAAATCCTCAAGTTGCAGCACAAGTTACAGCAGCCTCAGGGGCCAATATGGCAACAGGATATTTCCAGAATACAGAGGTGTTCCAGCCATGCCATCTTCACCCCCCCCCCCACACACACACACACTCCTTAGGCATGGGGACGGGGGGATAGAGCAGGTTATAATGGCTGAAGGCCACCTGGGAATCCCCCACACACTGGAAGAATCCATAGCTGCCTGGCTAGTATAGCCACTGCAGCAGTGAAAAGGGGATGTGTCAGGCCCAGGAGTTGGCCTAGTGAATAACTGAATACGTAGGCTCATACTGTAAGTGAATAATAGGAGGAAAGACTGTCCTTTTAGGACTTTTACTTCTTAGTCTGTCACTAAGAAAGCTTTGTGAGACTTCTGTAGCAATAAGGGCATTTCAAATTTTCCCTCAAAGCTCCTCTTTCTGTCCCCTGAACTCCCTGTCCCCATGTCAGACTGTCTGGAATTGAGGGTTACTCTCCATGAAACCCACCTTTTCTAAAATCTCCTGAAACTTCCCTTAGAGCTGGGTGTGGGGGCTGCTGCCAAACTCCCTGGCTTGAAGTCATTTCCATTATATACAGGGTTTATAGTTTGGTTCAATGGCTCTCAGCACCCCCACTATGAAAATTGTTCCAGCATCTCTGTCTTAGAGTTGTGCTTTTGAGTTGCACCAATCATTTCCAATACTAGTCCTTTTCTTGGGGCTCCTTAAATCCTCAGTTTGAGGAGAGAAGTGCCTTTAAAATTAGACCAACTTGTTTGTTTTCACATGCAACAAAAAAGGGAAAACGCCTACTGTTGACACTTTTGCCCTCTAGGTCAGCCCTAATAGTTAATTCTCCAGGAACAGTAAAAACACTCAACCATTGACCATGTTACTAGTGTCAGGGGTGGTGGGGATTTCCATTAAAATCTCTCCATTTGCCATCAGTCTCAGCATGTTTTGTTCTTTGTAAAATCTAGAGAAATATCCATTGAGAAATGGAATAGTGGTCAAGTATTCCAGAAGCAGTAACTTGTGGTTCCCAAACCAATTTCTCCCTCTAATGTCATACTACCTTCCAAATCCATCACTGTTAATGCCAGAGACTGCACTCACTAGTTCCTTGACTGACAATCCAGAATGTGACTCAGAACTGCATCTCATACACACATCTCCCTAACTCTCCTCCCCCATTCTCAAGTGGGAGGGGGCAAGCTCTTTAACAGAATATGAATATCAAATGCTTTGATATTCCAAAATTTAGAAGCTAATACAAAAAATTCAAAGGGGATTAAAATTCCCCAGGCCAGGCTGGCTCCTTCCTGTTATAAAGTATAGACAAGTGTTTACTAGATGTAGATTGAGGCTACCATATTTGTTTGCTATTGTAAATGTGACCCAGGCCAGATATAAACCTATGCGTGAAAGATTAATGCTTTCACCTAGCTCTCTAGCACATCTCTGCTTGAATAAAGTTTCTCTAGCTTCACTTCAGAATTGCTCTCTCTTGTTTCTTTCCTGTACTTCAAGTGCACTGAGATGACACGACCACTTGCACATATCCATATAAATCTCTTCAGACCCATATTCTCCTTTTATAGCTGTGTATTTTCAAGACTGTTGGTTCCTTTTATCTAGGAATGTTCTAGGGTGGCTTACTTCTTTCAAGCAATGTTTTCCTATTCACACTGGACCATAATCACAGGGAAAAACAGAACACGCTGCCCACTGTTTAAAATAAGAGCTTTAGACCCCTTGACCAGGAGGTCTTTACAGGGCAGAACACTGCACCAAAATAGTAAAATAATAATAATCTAGGAAGTGTTCATCATATAGACTCAGTTCAATGGAATAGCCATGAAATATGGCCTACTGAACTGGCAAAATGGGGATCTAATATCTTCAAAAAACATCATACCTAGCATGTGTTCTCCGCCTGTTGGTCATGGCTTGAGCTGATTGGAACATTTTGGACTAAATGTATTTTCATTGAAATATGCGGTTTCAAAGCCAAAATTTTTGGTAGAGATGTATCAATTTCAACAAAGTTTTAAATATGAAGGTTGCCAAGGTCCAAGACTCTCTGGTCAGCAGCGTCTAGAGAGAGCAAAAGAGACCAAAACAGAAAACCTGGCTTTTTCCATTGGAAAATGGACATTTTGACACAAGTCTCCTTTGTGAAAGTGTTTGAAAGGTTTGTTTTTCATTCCAAAGAAGAACAAAACCAAATTTTAAACCCTCAAAAGTTGTCATGAAATGGAATGCCATCCTCAGGCTAGCTCCATGCACAACTACCCTGCCTTTTCCATACAGCTAAATGAAAGGCTAGTTAGAAAGATTTCTGGTATGAAAGAGATAACTGGAGGGGAGATTTGGGGCAAAGAAAAGTTTGATAACCACTGTTCTAGGGAAACAGCCCCTAGATAAGAGTTTCTGCTCTTAACAGTGCTATTGCTGAACCATCTCCAGAAAACACACTGTTTCTCCATGCAATTCATTAATAATGCAAAGATAAATGGGGAGGGCCTGGTTGGCTCAGGAGATTTTGAACTAGCAACTGATTATCAACCAGGCCATGTTAATACTGGGTTGAAGTCAGGCCTGGAAGCAGTTTTTGGATCTGGATCAAGGCTGTGTTTAGTTTAGATCCAATGGTGCAGAAATGTTGAGTGCTGTTCTTCTACAATTCTGGCCCAACATTGTAAAGTCCTACAATATCAAACAGATCTCAGTTGGAAAATAGACCCTTTCTAGTTTTAGATCCAATCTAGAAGCTCCAAACTGTGCAGGCAGGTTCAAATCTGGGGATTCAATTCTGGATCAATCATCCCCTAAAAAGTTTTGAAGTGATTCAGACTTGGAGTTCTAGTTATGCCTCATCTAGTGACCAAATGTTCCATGACCTCAAGATTACTTGGTGAAATCAGTCCAGTCCCTAAAGCATACTAGCATGATAATGCGCAAACGCTTGCATTCCCAGCTGTACTTGTTGGGTACACAAATAAAGGACTGTAATCACTAGGGCTGTCTAGCAGTCACTACTCTTGAGCCCTAAACCCACTTTCTAAAATATTCATGGAAAAGCAGAGTTTTGCGTTGTTCATGTATATTTTCTATTAAAGAGAAACTAATATGAGTATGTGCCCCAAAGACTTCCACATGCCATCATATAGGCCATCAGCCTGCCACCATTATCTTTGAACTCAGACTTACTGGTTGGCCGCCAGAGGGAGCTTTCTGTGCACTGAAGAACCCTTTAAAATTCAAGGCAGTTTTGGTATTTTAAAGGTATTATTTCACCTAATAAATATCTTTTCTAGTGCCTTATCTAATCACTTCTAGAAACACTGCAGTGACACTAGTCTCCTCTTGTGACGTGGTTAGACAGTCCTAAGACAAGGACCCACTCTATGCAGACATTTATTTATGCAAAATCTGAAGCCAATGATAAAGAATTCACAAATTACCACACATAAACAAGTTCCTTTACTTCCAGCACCTCTACTGCAGATGTACAAGTAAGAAAGGGAACCTCCAAATACAACAGCAAACCCTAGCAAATTAGCTTCAATCAGCTCCTACCGCCTTAGCCAAAGATCCTAACTTTTTTTTTCTTCCTAGCCCATCCTAAAGAAAAATTTCCTCTGCCTTTAACTTCTGAGACAAAACCTTTGGATAAAACATGTCTACTGGGGAACAGAGAAAGAAACTCCATGGGAGGAAGCTTCTAGGCAATGCCTTCTCACTGAGGCTTTTATAAATTCAGGCAGATACCAAATGACTCACAGGTAGACTGAGCCATCTAATGACGGCAGCCCAATTAGGCCCAATAAGATGCCTTATATAAGTGGACCAAGCTGCTCTTTTTTTTTTTTTTTAATTAAAAAGCTGAGTACTAACTAGTTACTCTACTACCAAATTGTATTTGCATTTAAGAATGTTTTGTTAATACTTGCCATGGCTATACAAGTTCCCTTCCTTAGCTTTAGGCTGCTGCTCTTTGTTCTAACTTCCTTGTGAGAATAATTTCCTTTCTTCATTTATATTGTTACCTTAAAGTTATTTAGAGGTGATCTGTCCCCTTGGATTTTCCCCTCTCTACACTAGCTCTGTCAGTTTTAGCTCTTTCAGATCCCCTCTTGTATTTTCTACTCTTGTATCATTTGCAATTGATATTTTAACTAGTTTTCTATGTCCTTCCTAAATGGTGGACATGCTGGTAGCCCAAATCCATTCCTTATGTAACTCCATTGATTTATATGTGATTGTCTTTCTATGGATAAGATTATGGCTACAGAGCAGTGAGCTTGTGCTAAAGCAATTGCAGGTGGGTAGCTTAACTGGCAAACAAGTGCAGTTGAGTAGAGTGCACTGAGGATGTGAAAAGGGGGATAGCCTAGGCTACAAAGCAGGAGGAACAAAGGGCATTGTGAGCCACATTTAAACTAGCTGGGCCCAATTCTCCCCTCTTTCCACAGATAATGGAGTTATACCAGGGGTGAATCTGCTCCTTTACCCATGTGGCAGCTTTTGTTACACCATACACACACGAGAGAGAGAGAGCAGGAGTTTGGGGTAATAAAATCATTAAAGGTGTGTCAAATACACTGAACAACAAAACCCTCTCCTGAAATCCACCTTTACCTGGGACATCAAGCATGGCATAAATGCCTGCCTGGATGGTGAATTATCACTAGAGATGGGTGAACCTGAAAGATGGCTGTGCTCCAGTTGAACTGCCTTATTCAAAGTTTGGTCTAACTTATTCTACCTTTTTAAAGCAATCTCCTTGTCCTTTCCTCCCCCTTCTCAATTACTTCTGGATGGGCCTCTGATTTTTCCTCCCATCCAAATTGCAGATAGGAAGTCAGCATTTATGGATCTGTGAACCTGCAGATACACACTAGTTTGTGCAAAATAAAGATAGTGGAACATATTCACACTGATGTAGCTTTGCTGAAGCCAGTGGTAGTACCCTGATGTTGAATTTGGTCTAGTGCTCTTTAAAGAACAAAGCAGTTCATGCTGCAGTTGTTTAAAATGTGTTTTTATTTTGTTCAAGATAATTGTGCATTCCAAATAAAATTAATGTGGTCTGAGACCTGCCTAGCACCTTATAAAATGTAAAGCTGGTGTTCTGTATATAGTCTTGTTTGAACTTTAATGGGAGCTATGAAAAGGTGAATTGGCTCAAGTTATAAGCTTCCTGTTTTTAATAGAGATTATCTATGGGTAAATGAAGATTGAGCAATTGGCAGTCAGTCCAGCCAATCAAACTTAAGTGTGAGCCCGGCCAAGTAGGTATCATGTGAACAGAAATATATTATGTGAATCAGATACTAGTGAATGGAAAGGGAGGACTAGGAAGGATCTGAGCATCCCAAAATAATTGATGGAAGGGGAAAAGGTTATGTGCATTCAGAACATGTCTATTGTTTCCTCTATTTGGCTTTTGCTCCCCAAATCACTATTTAATCTAGCATCTATTTAGTTACTGTCGTTATTACTATCGTACAGTGTATAACATGGATACCCATCATATCTGGGGAAATTTTACAAGACTTTTTGTCACCACAGGGCTAGACAACCCCTTTAGCATGAGGCTGGGCACAATACCTGAGTCTTGGTCTGGTGTTTGCCAGCCACCTTTTGAGCTATGGGGGACAGTCATTGACTTTTGAGTGGATACTACAAGCTGGATCTTCCCTTGCTCAGACCATCCTAGTGCAAATATAGTTCTATTCTCCTATTGAGGAGCTAGTTCAGACCCTTTTTGCTCCACAGTGTGGCTCCAATACAACCATGGGGGCCATAATTTTTGACTCCAGATGTACTCAAATACCCGGACATTATAGGGCCCAAGAGTATATAGCCTGCAGCCAAGGATAAGCAAGCTGGCTTGCGACAGTAGAAATGTAATGCAGTCCCAGTGGATTCCTTTGAAAGGGTCTTTACCTTCCAGGCAATGGGCAACAGGATGCTTTGCTACTGACAGAGCTACCACCACTCATTGGGGGTGGTTTAATTATGTCAACAGGAGAGCTCTCTCGTGTCGGCACAGAGCAGCTACACGTGAGATCTTACAGCAGCACTGCTGTGCCACTGTAAGGTCTCTAATGTAGATGTAGCCTTAAGCTTGCTCATGTTTGGGGTCCATTGTGTGAAACAAATGGCTTATGTATTATTGTGGGCCAGGATTGTATGGAACCTCCCTCTAGGAGGGAAATGGAATGTGAACCCTGGGAAGTGTTATGAACTTCAAAGGACTACACTGAACAATGTGCCAGACAAGAATGGACCTTTGGGACTGTGTCATGTGTTTTGCCTAGGAAATCTGTAGGGGGAGATGAATGTAAATTCCCTACCTCTGGGTATACAAAAACCCAGCCTTTTGAGGCTACACCCTGAGGAGGGATCCATTGTCTGCTGATTACCTATTTCCAGAGTCTCAAGATCAAAGGCCCAAACTGTATAAAGCAGGGGTCCCCAACGCAGTGCCCGCGGGCGCCATGGCACCTGCCGGGGCATCTAAGTGCGCCCCCGTACTGGCCGGCGGACAAGCATCCGCTGAAATGCCGCCGAGAAGCAACGTCATCCAGAGGCGTTGCCGCTGAAATGCCGCCGATTTTCGGCAGCATTTCGGCGGCGACGCCTATTGACATTGCCGCTTGTCGGCAGTATTTCGGCGGATGCTCGTCCGCCGCCATGGTCCTCCGTGGCTCGTCGTCTGGCGCTTGCCAGACGAAAAAGGTTGGGGACCACTGGTATAAAGGAAAGACTGAACTATTCATGGGTGTGCTAGTTCTGAGCTGAGGCTGTTATGAACTTGTAATCACAGAAAAACCGCTTTGTGGGGTTTGAAGGACTGACTCCTACTGGGAGCCCTTGCTGGAGTTGGGAGGTGATCTCTGGTAAGATTTTTAGCATGCATGTAGGTTCTGTTATTGTTTTAATATAGGTTTTTTCCCCTCAGTAATTCTTTCATTTTAAGAATCAATGTGCTTATTAGAAAGAGGTGTGGGGTAAGTTATAATTGCTGGCACTTGCACTGTTTATAGCCTTTGAAAAGAAAGCAAAGTGCAGACACAGGCCTATTTAGGCAGTCTGGCTTCCTGGGAATATCACAGTGCAGACAGCGACTCTGCAGCCTAGAAAAAAAACCCAGTCAGGAGGGGGAGAGACACGGGTCTCTGCCCAAGAGAGGGGATGACCGAGGAGCCAGATGCCTAGGTATATGCCCTCAAGGGACTACGGAGGGGGAATACAGGTGCCGTTGCCCTGAACTGTGACAGTCTCTATCCTTTAACAAGTTTTAGGAGAAAATATAGTCCTAGTATAGGTATTGAAACTCCAATGAAGTGACGCCACGGTTCAATTTGTCCCCTACTCTAGCATTTAGGTGAGCCCCATTTATAAGACTCTCACAGGTCTGGATCCGATTCTCAGCCATATAACTGACTTATGTGTCTTTGAGCAAAGTCACTTAAATGTAATGTGCCTCCATTTCCCCAACTGTAAAATGGAGGTCATAATAATGCCTTTTCCAAGCACCTCTAGGAATCTGGGATAAAAAGATCTGTTGTTATAACAATGAGTATCTGAAATTAGTGTTATTCCTGATGTGTTTTGTCCAGTGAGATAATTGATATATTGATTTAATTTGGTATATAATCGGAGGTAGTTCTACTGGAATAAGAGATCTTCATGTTCATAATAAGTATGTTTTTAATGGATTAATTGTTCAAACACCTAAATGGTATGAGCTTACCGGATATGTGACACAGTGTAGCTTGACCTCACTGGACAAAAATGTGAATCTTCCCCCTTCTTTCTCATCTTTGCTGCATGGTTTTGTTCTGGGAAAAAAAAAATCTTGAGCTCTAGAGTTAAAAGGCTGGATTATTCACCTTGTCGAAAAGGTAGGCATCGAGGTACAAGCTCATCTTTCAGGGTTGTTTATAATGGGATATAAAGGAACTCAAGAGTCTGAGTTGCAGAAATGGTTCAGTTTACAAAAATAAAATATGATGCTGGAATTCTTAAGCGATGAGCATCAGTTTGAGGCATCTAACAAAAGCAGTTTTAGGCCTAGCAACCTTGACTGTCCATTTAAGAAAGAAGGTAATAAACTGAGGTCTTACTTAACTAGAGGGTATTACATTGTCTATTGTACAGTAATTCATAGATATTATGCATCTTTACTTAGTGACTTTGCTTTGGCTAAATTGATGAGGTATAGTCAGGTCAATGCCCTGAATATCACCTGAGCAGTGTTATGATGCAGTTATTTGATGCAGTAGAGTGCTAATACAGCAGTGTGAGGGTGAAGTAGACAATTTAAGTGACCAAAGCAGTTAGGAGTTGATCCACCGCCTTAACAAGAGTTTTCCCATTGGCTTGAATGGGAGCAGGATCCAGCTCCGAGTTTACAAAGTTACAATTAATGCAGAAGATGAAGATGAAGAATGTCTATCGAAGGCAAGTGTATGGTAGCGGAAAGATATTTATTTATCTAAGGGGTTTTCTTGGAGGTGTTAGAATTATTAAGTGTGTATGAAATGATACCCTGAATATCTATTTTTCATCCTTGCCCTGACAGGAGGGGATTCTGGGAAATAGTTAAAAAAAAATCAGCTATAAACATCTTAAGGTTGTATTTTTTTAACTTGAGTTTATCTTTCCCTCACAGTCTCTACAACAGAAAAAGCAAAAGCCCTTTGAATGCTTCAAATGCTTAGTATTTTATACTCTGTTTACACTGGCAGTGAATAAAAGCTCGGCTTCTACATCAAACCCTCCAGCGTCCAGTCAGCAGACCCACTGCCAAGGTTATTTCATGCCCTATGTTTTAGAGAAAAAATGTATCTGAAAAGAATAGTAATCAAAACACTACATTTATAACATATGGATACCAGCTGGCTCAAGAGATGGGTAAGAGGAACCTTTCACCTCTCCATCACCAGGCTGACTAGGTTGCAGATCTATGGTGGCTAAGACTTGTTACCATCTACAGGTAACATCTTTTAAAACCTGCAAATTGCTCCCATCTGGGATTGGTTAGGCAAGTGGCCATCTGGGACTTCTAATTTTTTGCTCTTTGTTTATTTTATCTCTAGCTCTTCCACCTGCTTCTCCCCACCCCATTCTGTTTACCTGTGGCATCCTTTCTGACATATCCATTGTGAGCTCTTTAGGGCACGGTTGTTTTTCTGGACAGTGCCTAGCCCAATGGGGGCGTGATCCTTGACTGGAGTTCCTAGGTGTTACTGAAATACAAATGATAATAAAGGCTTGTTTTGGCCAATATGACAGGAGTGGACAGTCTCAGTCTAGTTTGTTGTAAGCAAATGTTCATATCACATATAACACAATCTCAATCCTCTGACTGGAACACCACAACAGATAAAACCACACACTTGATCATTACATTCACTGTTTCAGGAAAAAAAGTTGATGTGAAATCCTTACCAAACATCACATCCATCGTAGTCTCTCCAACACCAAGAGGACAGCTATACATTCCCTGAAATCCAACCGTCAGATAGTGATCAAACCAGCAGACATCGTATTTCTCAACTTTGAGACTACGTTAATAAGGCCAACTGACAACTCTCTGACCCCACCTACGACAAAGAACTCAAAGAAGATCCCACACCACAGTTTACCCAGGAATTTAAAGATATCATCAAATCCTTCCTTGGACAACTCCAAGAGAAACTCTACTACCTCATCCCCCATGAACTTTCCTCAGGGACCTCCTACATACTGCCCAAGATATACAAACAAGAGAACCCAGGCAAACCCATCATATCTGGCCACAGCAATCTTATTGAAGGGATATCAGGACTCATCCTCAAACCACTCACCACACAAAGGGCCAACTTCCTCCAGAAACTCTGCAACATTAACAACCTCTCTCAGAACACCATCCTTGCTACCGTTGATCTGACCTCCCTGTACACCAGCAACCCTCACAATGACAGCATCGCTGTCTGCCTCAAATATCTATAAGACAATGGACACCCTCAAATATCCACCCCAAACACATCACCAAACTCATCCATTTCATCCTCATCTGTAACAATTCTACATTCAACAACAATCACTTTTTCCAGACCATGGGTACTAGGATGGCTCCCCAGTTGTCCAACTTCTTCATGGGCCACGTTGAGGAAGAATTTCTGCACAAATGCACTGCAAAATCAATTATATACCTGAGATATACCTGATATGACATTTTCATCCTGTGGACAGAAAGTAGACTTTCTCTGAGATTTGCACCACAACTTCAACAACCACCACCCATCTATTAAAATCTCTCTAGAACTCTCCCACACTAACATCAACTGCCTGGATACCATGATCAGTTTCAGCAATGGAACCTACAGACAACTATATATAAGAAACCCACAGATCACCACACCTACCTTCATAGATCCAGCAGCCACCCAAAACACCCAAGGAATCTGATATCTACAGCCAGGCACTCAGATATCACAGAATATGAGAGAGAAAGAGAAAGTCCAGGATACACACTTTAACATATTTACAACTGCCTTCCCCAAACAAGGACACTCCAGAGAAGTAGATCACATCATGGAACAGGCCACCCAAATACCCCAAGAGAACCTGCTTCAATACAGAATTAAAACCCCTCCAACCACACACCCTTAGTTGTCACCTGACATTGGAACCCATATGGGGTATCACTAAACAATTACAATGACCCATACTCGATGGGGACCACATCCTGAAAGAAATCTATCCTGCATCCCCTCTTCTGGCCTTCAAACTGCCCCATCCCCAGCCTCTCCAAACTCATCATAAGAGGCAAGTGCCTCACAGACCAGGACACACCAACTCAAAGTGGCACCAGACCCTGCCATAACAGATACAAAACCTGCAGACATATCTCCATGGCTATGATGATCAATACAGCCCACAACACACCTCTGAAGACCATGGGTTCTACACATGCCTATCACAACCCATGGTGTGCCTCATCCAATGCACTAAATGCCCTCAATAACTATGTGGGCAAAAATAGACAATCACTATACTCTTGAATGAACTCACACACAAAAATAAATGACAAAAACACTATCGCCTGAGCGAGAACACTTTTCACAAAGTGATCACTCCATATCTGACCTCTCAGTCTTGATCCTCCAAGGAAAGCTGCACAACGCCTTCAAAAGATGAGCCTGGGAGCTTAAACTCATAACTTTGCTAGACACTAAAAATCATAGACTTAGAGACACTGGATTTATGGCGTATTACAATCCTCTATAACCCACTAACACACACACACCTCTTTTTTTTCTCCTATAAACACTGAGGTGTTAACTGGCTACTTCACCTTAAATGTTCCCTTGAAATAAGTGTTAACTATGCTAAACAAATCTGTTCCACCTTGTATTTAGCTGTGACACTGAGTACATTTCCCAGACCTGAAGAAGAGCTCTGTATATAAAACTGAAAGCTTGTTTCTCTCACCAACAGAAGTTGGTCCAATAAAAGATATTACCTCGCCCACCTTGTCTCTCTACCATCACAATCAGCAGCCTCAGAAAACAGAAGAACAAACTGATATGGAAACAGAACTACCATCCTGGCCCTTGAGATGATCCCTCTCTACATTATGGTTGTACAAATTGGTCAGGATCAGGGAGTTGTGGAAAAGGAAGGGGTATTAATATTTCAATGCTGCTGCCCATGATGTGGAAAATAAGACTTCAGTGTCCAGTGCTGTGCTGTCAAGCCAGCATTTTGCAATCAAGCAAGCAAGGAAAGAAATACAGCTATAATATATGTATTTATTTTCAGGCTTTCAATTATTTCTTGATTAATTCTCTAACCTGCTGCTGATTTGTCCCTTTTCATTTCCTGCTTAGCATTTAGAGAAGAATGCATTACTCTAGCCTGATGAAGAGAACTTTCAGCATGAAATTTGCACGATGTGGGTAGTGGGACAGTAATTGGTTTGAAAACCAAAGCATCCAGAAAGAGTATGAAACTAATTTGAAATCTTGTTAGCTGGATAATAGCTTTACCTTACTATTGTCACATGTTAAAATTCTTCATACCTAATAAGCAGCATTATAGGTACAGCAGAATGCTAAAATGCATGTATTACTTCAGAAAAACCAATATGCATTCATGATATAGGCCTGCAAATTACAGACTTTCATACCCCTCTATTTTACAGTGCAATATCATCAAAATTAACATGACAATATATCATTATAGGAAAGGATTGGCTATCACCCTTATGCCAAAAGTGTAAATGTTCAGAAGGAATTTTATAATACAGTATCATTCGGCAAATTGTCTTCCAAAAACATTAGCATTACCATTTACTCAAAAGAACACACAGAAGAGAAATATGTAGAAGATCAAAACATATCCCAATGCACTAGTAAATAAAGTAAGTAGTGTAAACTAATAAGTCAGACTGCTCACTGCCTGTGCCTCTTATTGGTAGCCAAGTATTAAAACTAATAACACCCATCTAAGTCATAGACATTTCAAGGGGACTGAGAACTGGGACTTCTGAGTTCTATGCCCAGCTTCACTTGTGATTTTGCCCTACAGCAGTGGTGTCCGCCTTCTCAGCCTGAGAGCTGAATGCACTATTATTACAAAAAATGTAAAAGGGCCAGAATAAATGTTAGCTTTTCACTTATAAACACAATACAAAATATTACTTAACTTTTATTGTCCTCCTAATGTGACTCTTGGGGTTACTTATCTCCCCAACAGCTTGTTTACTTTTAGTTGAATCTGAGAGGTTGCCAAGTGTGCCAGACTGGCTAAAGTCATATCCTTGAATTGCTCCCCTGCAGCAATGGAGCTGATTCAAATTCTTCAGTTTAAACATCATAGGGCCCAGCTTTCTACCTAATGTACTTATATGGTCCCCAGATAGTATTAGAGTCTTGGAATCTTTAATGTATTTATCATCACAAAACCCCTCAACTTGGCCAAGATTACACAAGGAAGCCCGCAGCAGGGCGGGAAATTGAACTTATGACTCCCAAGTCACAGGCTAGCATCCTAATCACTATCCTTCCTATTCAGGCTACAGGAGAATATTTTTAGTTCATAATCAAATACCAATTTTCTTTTCAGTATAGTTACCCTTGAGAGCAACGATCCCTGGTGATCCCTGGGCTAAATGTTGGACGTCACCACTGGAAAGCAAGTTAACTCAGCAGGGGCGGCTCTATATTTTTTGCCGCCCCAAGCATGGCACTCAGGCGGCCTTCGGCTGGTCATGCGGATTCAGCGGCGTTTCTGCGGGTGATCTGCCAGTCCCGCACCTTCGCCGTACCCACCGAATTACCGCTGAAGCCGCAGGACTGGCGGACCTCCTGCAGGCATGCCGCCGAAGGCCGCCTGACTGCCGCCCTCACAGCAACTGGCACGCCGCCCCTGGCGGCTTGCCGCCCCAGGCACGCGCTTGCTGCGCTGGTGCCTGGAGCCACCCCTGTAACTCAGGCAAGCCATATCATCTTTCTCTGTGCTTCTATTTACCCATCTTTTAAAAGAGGAATAGAATTACATACCAACCAGGAGTTTGAATAACTTATGTTTGAAAAACACTTTGAGATCCTTGGAATGCTCATGGATATATTAATTATATATTAAAAGTAATCATTACTATTATTGTTATTATTATGTATTTTATTTGAAGACTTCCTCGGGTGACACACTTTTATACTTTTAGGTATATTCTTATCCATCCAAACACTCTCTCTCACGCATATATGTGTAGCAGGCCACACAGCAGAATGGGAAGAGGGAGGAACCATATCAATTTGTTTTAATTATGTGAAAGAGAATTGTGACAGCATAAAGAATCTGAGCATACTGGGCTATGGCTAATACCATATATTGAACTGGCCAAATTCTGCCCTAGATTATACTCCATGAAACCCTTTCAAGGAAGTCAAGGTAAATCTTCAGAACTGGTCCTGATCTTGAGGCCCCTTGGGACAGCTCAAATGGTTAAAGTTAGGCATATGTTTAAATACTTTGTTAAAGCAGAGCCTTAAATTGCAAATATGCTTGCAGACTTTTTTTCTGCAATGTTATGCAACCCTAGTAAATACCAAAGTATGAGTACATATTTGTTACATGTGACTATATGTATCAAAACCCCAGAGACCTTTGCAGGGCTTTCTCCACCCACTGCTGTTGCTGGGGTACAGTTTGTAACAATGGGGTAAATCAAGCCCAAACACTTTATCAAGGCGTTAAATTTAACAATCATATACAGAAAAAGATGTTCACAAAGACTGAGGCACAGTCAGATAGTACAGGTTTGTTAATTTACACATGGGCACTGTCCTCTGCCCCTCTGACAGAGGGGAATACAGAAAAAAAAACATACTGGAGTTTTGGATCAGTGTTCAGATAAGGGTGCGAGATGTTTATGAAAATAATTGTCTGGTCCATACTGGTGGTTCTTGTAACCACTCTTATCCGTAAAACATATTATTTGTATTGCAGTAGCACCTAGAATCCCGAGTCATTGACCAGAACTCCATTGTGCTAGTGTGTTGATGGGACCAGGGGGAACTTTTCTCTGTGTGGTCCACTAGGAAGAAAAACAACTCAGTCCAACTTTTAGCTTGGGGCGGGGGTTGGGGCTGGGGCTGGGGGCGGAGTGTGTTAGGAAAATGTTGTGCAGCAAGATCACGACCTTGCCACTTCACCATCCACTCTACCATTGTAATGATTGGGATTATCCGTAGTCTGCAAGGAGTGTGGAATATTGTTTTTTCTGTGTTTGACACTGGATTGCCCCTCCTCTCCTTAGTGACTGCACTGTCATTGTGTTCCTTGGAGCTGATAACCTGCAGCCTCAGCACAAATCAGGTTACACTGCACCCAGTTTATAGGCTGCTTTGTTTACATTGATTAATAATGACATATTTAAAATGATATTGATAACAAAAATTAATTTCTGAATTGCACATTAGTAAGTAATTAATTTCTTTGCTCTGTGAAACTAAGAGATCACTGATGAACACATGTTATCTAAATCTATAAAGAGAAGAAATGTTGAACTGAAGACTTCATTAAATGTAAAAACTGATTTTTCCATTTACCCTCTTGTGAATTTTTTCCCCCAGTGCATTTATTTTTCAAGGGGATGGAGAGAGTAACCTAATTCATACTTCCAGTGGTAATCAAAAGATCATACATGCTCATTTCAACCAAGTAATGTCATTATCAAGGCTGTTAAAGCTGGTGTTGCCTTGGAAACACAAAATATTGAAGCTCCAAGTTGGACTTTTGAGTTCTCTTGCATATTCCTCTGCGGGCACAGTAATGAGAGGGTGGATATGGCACTGACAGACCTGTGATGATAGGAAGAGTGGGAAGGACCACCTCAAGTTACACAGATGCTCTTTCATCCACCTGGATTCCTAAATCACTTAAACATTTTCTCCCCTTCCTCCCACCAACATACAGCATTGTTACCTGTTTGGAGCAAGAAATAAAGAATAACTTATTCAATTGAAACGTAGATAGGTGCTATATAGGATGCAGTTATCTGAGTTGGAATTTAGCCAAGGTACCCAGGCTAAAAACCCTATTCTTATGATCATGAATGGCCTTGGTTTCACATCTCACCCAAAAGGTAGCACCTCCAGCAGCATGGTCTCTCCTGCCACCATACTCTACTGCCTCAGAGTGAAGAATGCCACCCGAGACACCAACTTCACTTCCAGTGGCATCTGGACTCTCCCTTGCTGACCAGATCCATGGCCCAATCCTGACTAGCCAGGAGGTGAAACAGGATCACAGCTTCCAGATGTCTGATGTATCATTTCTGAACATCATCCTGTTCAGAACAAAAGATCCTTTAGATAGACAAATTCATTACTGGCATAAGAAATCACAGTCCCTATAGAATTCAATGGGAGATGTGCCTGCTAAACAAAGGGCTGAATTTGGTCCTTTCATATTGGAAGATAAAATTTAAAAAGAGAAAATATTTTGGTGGTGCTTTAAGACACATTAATAAGGTCTCCCAGCAAAAGTCCCTTTTCTTATTGCTGTGTCATCTCCTCAGTTTGGGCAAGACAGCAACCTTTATCCTGAAGTCCTTTTCATCTTACCTGAACTTTGCTCAAAGGAAAAGAGTTGCAGGCTAAGTGTAGGTTTATTAGTCAGATTGGCAGAAACTCTGTTTTTTGTTCTTTTTGTTTTTTTGCAGGGGGGGGGGTTGTTGTTGGGTTGTTGTTGTTTTTTGTTGTTTTTGTTTTGCTTTCCTGTACTGTATGGGGCATGGGTCACTTGCATGTTTAAACTAGAGTAAATGGTGGATTCTCTGTAACCTCAAGTCTTTAAACCATGATTTGAGGACTTCAGTAACTCAGCTAGAGGTTGTGGGTCTATTATAGGAGTGGGTGGGGGTTCTGTGGCCTGCAATGTGCAGGAGATCAGACTAGCTGAGCATGATGATCCCTTCTGACGTTAAAGCCTATGAGTCTGAGTCCATTCAGCCAGCACTTTCTGATTGGGAGGTTGGGAGGTTAATGCAATTGAGAGCCAAGGTATAACAACCTTATTTTATTACAGAGCATGTTAGGACTGAAAGGTATCTAAAGAACCAAGTCATATGTGTGTGGTCTGCATATGCTGCACCTATATTTACAGTTATATCATGTATATGGCTGATATTTTGGCTGATATACTGCATATTTTAAACCACAGTCAGATATTTATTTAAAAACATACATGCTATTATAGAAATGCACCTACTCTGAAGTTATCGGACAAGAATGGTCTTTTGAAAGAAACAAAGCATTCCATCCTGTCAGAAACTTTTCCTTGGTCTCTACGCTGAGACTGTCCACAAAGGTGCCCAATCAGTGCCCTTCATGTCAGCAGTTTTCAGATGGTGAAGACATCTGTTCACTAACAAACTGTTTTAGAAGTGAAACATTGTGTCCCACTAGCCAGTTTCCTTTGACATCTAACTTCCAAGTGCAAGTTACTATTTGAGAAATTTGGATTTACACTAGAGATTAGTCAAAATATCTGGAGCAAACAACCCTACCCTTCATTGAGGAGAGTGGTTCAGAATCCAAACTCAAATTTGGATTGAAACTTTGCAGCTGGTCTGTATTTCTATAATGGGCAAAAAACAAAAACAAAAACAAAACCCTCACCACCACCACAACTAACATTGATATCTTCAAAATCTGGATCCAGAGAGGATTTTTGTAGCTTCTTCCCATCATTAATTTATACATCATATTCAAACAGCAATGTGATTTTATATCAGTAGTAATTTGACTGATTGAAAATAGTATAACTTTAAATGCTTTTTGGTGATCAAGGGGAAATTTTTGAAATTGTATTTTTATGATATACTCTATGTGTTATATCCATTACATTTGTGAAACAAATGAATGGATCTGGTTCAATTATTTATTGTGAGTAATTTATCCAGTAAAGTTAGCCTTTTTCAGTTCATGAATAAACAATGAACAGGTTGCAATATTTACTATTGGCCAATGAATAGTTGGGTGAACAGATTTTAGGTTTTAGTTTGTTTGCAGTCTGGCTACTATGCATATATTCATAGAGCGTCACTATGGAAAAATCTTGTGAGGGCTTGCTAGAAAGATAGTGTCACTGATCGAGATGCTGTATGAAGGTTCAAAATACTGACTAAGGACAGAAAGACGGGTGTGCTGTGGGGTTGGATCTTATCACCCATTCTTTTCTGTATTGTGATAATTATGTGATGTGAAGAGCAACATCAAAGGAAGACACAGGAATTACATAGAGTAGAAGGAATTTTCAGGTGATATTGTTCCGTTGGACACAGATGATACCATGAAAATAAAAGGATCAATGTCAAACTTGAGGTCACCAAAGTAGGATTAAAAATCAGCCAAAAGAAAATGAAAGCCATGATTGTTGAAAGAGGAGTCCACAGTGATGCTGTATATCTGATTGACAGCGAAGAATACAGCAAGATTAGTGAGTTTGTTTGTCTTGGAAGCACAATTAATGTTGATGGTCAACCCCCTAAGGAGGTGAAAGCAAGTACTGGGAAGGCAAGTGGTGCTTTTTTGTTACTGGCAAATATTTGAAAAAACAAGGAGATTCACACAAGAACCAAGACAAAGTTACAGTGTTATTGTGATACCCACATTTTTGTTATATGCTTCTGAAAATCGGCAGATGCTAGATATCCCCAACAGGAAACTTAACGTATTCCATCGAAGATGCTTGTGGAGAATACTTGGTGTGCGTTGGTGGGATAAATTAATTAATGCTGGTGTATTACAAAGGACTAACCAAAATATTGTAGATATAATAATCTGAGAAGGAAGGCGGAAGTGGTTTGGAGATGTGGTATGATGTCAAAAAACAAATTCCTAGACAAGTCCTTAGTGGAAGATAGAAACAAGGGGGAAAACAGATGACATATAAGAAAACCATTGAGAAAAATGTAACTGTCATGGAAACAGACTACAAAGAAGCAAGAAATGTGGCATTAGAGAGAGAGGTGGAAACACTGGGTTGTCTCATGTGTCACAAGGCACAGAGCACCTAATCTAATCAAATCTGCATGATCATTGTTAGTCATTCACTTAATCAGAATGTACGATTGGCAGGGGAGGCTCTATCTTTTTTGCCGCCCCAAGCACGGCAGTCAGGCCGCCTTTGGCGGCATGCCTGCAGGAGGTCCGCCGGTCCCGCGCCTCCAGCGTACCCGCCTCCGAATTGCTGCCGAAGCCATGGGACCAGCGGACCTCCCGCAGGCAGGCCACCTTTGGCGGCCTGCCTGCCGCCCTGGGAGCGAATGGCAGGCCGCCCCCCCGCAGCTTGCCGCCCCAGGCAGTGCCAGGTTTACAATGGCTCCAGTGGCTCCATGGAGCCGGGCCCATGCTCAGAAGGGGCCCCGGCCTGCTCCGCTTGCAGTGCCCCCCAAGACCCTGCTGGCTCCCCCCGCCCACCACTTGTTCCTCTCGGCCTGCCCGCCGGCTGGCCGAGGGCTCCTCTCCACTCCCTGGCTCCACCCCTTGGTCCTCTCAGCCCCCAGTGCACCTCCGGCTCTGGGCAGTCTCGGCTTCCCACCACGTGCGGGGCCCCACCTGTCTCCCTGGAGCTGAGTTGTCTGGGACTGGTGCAGAAGCCTGGCCAGTCTCAGCCAGGTGTGTGTGTGTGTGGGGGGGGGGGGGGGAGAGACAGTGTGGAGGGCTTGGCAGGGCCCCTCCAGGCAAGTGCGTCTTGAGGGACCCCGGCCAGCGCAGGTCCTGGCCTGGCTGATCTCGCCACTCCCGAGAGGCCAGAACAATTCCTGGCCCTGGCTGTGCTGCCAGCTCTGCCCGGCAGACATAATCGGCTCCCAGCAAGGCTGGTGAGTGCGGCCGGGAGGCAGGGTTTGGGGGAGTGGGTCTGTGGAGAGTCTAGGGGGGAGCTGGGCTGTGAAGGGGCGGGGAGGATTTGTGTGTGTTGGGGCACTAGGGAGTGGTGGTTCTATGATGGGTGCTGGGCAGTTGTGGTGGGGCTGTGGGCAGGGGGGCACTGGGCAGGGGTGGTGTTGTGCAGGGCACTGTGCATTTGTGCGGTGAGTCTGGGGGGGCAGTGGGCATAGTCGGTCCGGGGGGGGGCTCTGGCCACAGGGAATCGGGGGGTGTTGGGCTGGGGGGGGGGCGTGGCATGGGCCTGCCCCCGAGGGGAAGGGGCACACTGGTAGCACAGGGCCAGCCAGGCCACTGTGCTTCTGGCAACTGCCGGTTTGTAAATAGTGCCCTCGCATTGGGTGGGCCACTGCCATGCCATGCCCCATTGCCCCTCGCTCCAGGGACTGACCTCCCCACGCCATGCTCCATTGGCTCCATGGGGGCCCACAAATATGTTTGTCGCCAGGCCCACAAAAGGTTAATCCGGCCCTGGCCCCAGGCACGCGCTTGGTGCGCTGGTGCCTGGAGCCGCCGCTGACGATTGGTCACCTAACTCACTTGTTTCTATTTCCTTATTCGATGACCTAAGTGTTTAAAAACAGAAGTCTGTTAATATCCATAAACTGTGATTAAATTGTAATGTTTGAATCTACTGTGCAAATATTTAAAAGTACATTTCACAATGTTGGTAAGAACTACAAAAAGTCTCAGGAAAAAAGGCTGTCTGAATATATGTGAATAGAATGGATCTCAAACAGCCTCAAAGTAAATTGTCAGCTTGCATTCACAAGAATCACAGGACTGGAAGAGACCTCGAGAGGTCATCTAGTCCAGTCCCCTGCACTCATGGTAGGACTAAGTATTATCTCTAGACCATCCCTGACAGGTATTTGTCTAACCTGCTCTTAAAAATCTCCGATGATGGAGATTTCACACCCTCCCTAGGCAATTTATTCCAGTGCTTAACCACCCTGACAGTTAGGAAGTTTTTCCTAATGTCCAACCTAAACCTCCCTTGCTGCAATTTAAGCCCTTTGCTTCTTGTGCTATCCTCAGAGATTAAGAAGAACAATTCTTCTCCCTCTTCCTTGTAACAAACTTTTATATACTTGACAATTGTTATTATGTTCCCTCTCAGTCTTCTCTTTTCCCAACTAAACAAACCCATTTTTTTCAATCTTCCCTCATAGGTCGTGTTTTCTAGACCTTTAATCATTTTTGTTGCTCTTCTCTGGACATTCTCCAATTTGTCCACATCTTTCCTGAAATGTGGCACCCAGAATTGGACACAATACTCCAGTTGAGGCCTAATCAGTGCGGAGTAGAACGGAAGAATTACTTCTCATGTCTTGCTTACAACACTCCTGGCTAATACATCCCAGAATGATGTTCACTTCTTTTGCCTATTTGCACAGACTTTTTGCTGCATTTCCCTTGCTACTGAAGAGAACTATCATCTTCGGCAATGTAAAATTTTGTGTAACCTTAAAATGTAGGATACTGACTTATCCTTAGAGTTCAACAGTTTATGGAATAGATGGTTTTCAGGGTATAGAGGTCGCTCTGGAGATGTACACGAGAGGAGACTTTTCTGGTTTGAGAGGCTGGTAAAGCAGGTTGAGGCACATGAGGTGTCAATCCCAATCTGTACTGCCTCCTCCAGCTAGGAACCCTACTCTTACCCAAATTTGCATTCCATTGTGACCCATATTCCCCCTGCTGCTAGTTCACAACCCCTTCCTCAGACCAAGATTCATAGAAGGGAAGCAGTTCAATGTGAGAGTTTAGGCCAAGAGGAGTAAAGAATCAGCATAGAGCCAACATTGCAGGGCAGCAGAGAGATGAACTAGTGGCAGAGAAAAGATAGCCAAGGAACATGCAGTAGGACAGGACTTTCGGATCCTCAGTGGGGGGCTAAGGGAGGGCTAGGAAAGTTGGAGGAGCCTCATTTGATAGGGGAATGAGAGGGAAGAAGGACATAGGACAGAGACATCCGCCCATTGTGGGGGAAGGAGAGGAAAACCAGGACTAAAAAGTTTACTCAGTTCCAGGTTCTCAACAAAGAGCGATAGGGCTAGTTTACTCCTAATTAGTCCTTATGAAAAAGTCCTGTAGAATTTAGTAGAAAATTCCAACCTATCATAGAATTTTATAGGATGGCTCAAAGACCTACAGAAAGGGTACTGCTGTCCATTAACTTGTACAGCTTTTCAGAGAAGCTCTATAGAATACTGTTGGTTTTATCCCTGTTAAATTCAAATTCAATAGCTTCCCTAAGGGAGTGCTGTACATGTCAAAGACTTGATTCAGTTACATAAAGGGATAAGGGAATTACATTATATAGAACTAGTGTACAGGGAGATGGAAGAAGTAGTTTTGTGTGGCTCCTGCTTTATTTAAGAATGGCCTGAATTTGTAGATAAGGCTGATTAGAAAGTTGGACCAACATAGCAGAGGTGTGTGATGTCAAGGAGGCATTTTATAATGTTTTGTGATTAACTGGGATAGCATGGAGAGGAGGGAATGATTTCAAAATGAGTGTTAAGCCTCATGCTTAGATATTTGTCATGGTTTTCTCAAGACTGTTTCCCATGCACTTTTCTTGCTATTCTTATCTGTGTGTGTGTGTGCGTGTATGTGTGTGAGAGACAGCGCATGTAATTATATGCACTGGAGTTTATGCAAAGGGATTACTTGCAATCAGTGTATACTGCAATTAGCAATCAGTATTACTAAAGGCTTTAGTGTTTCTTTTTGTTAATACAGAATACTTTGCACATACTTTACTTCTAACATATTGGTGTGCCTGGGCCTTATTTATTTATTTCATCTTTGTAAAATGTGCCTAATGCAGTGTTCTGGGCACATGCACAAACAACAATGCAAAGCAGTGTCTCCACAAAATTCTCTGTTCTTTCTCCCCCAACCCAGCAGCTCGCCCTTCCTCACCAAAAAAGCCTGGTAGAACAAAGGGACCTAGCTGATTGATTATCAATAGACTTGGGCTGTGCTGAAACAAGGTGGGGAAAAGAATTCCACAGCTAAGGACCCTCACCTTGCCTCCAGCTCCCTCATGATTAAACTGGGGGAAGGAGGTTGATAGTCTCAGCTGCTTTGGTATCACACAAGGAGAAAGATGGTTTCTAAGGGCCAGATTTTGAAAAGTATTTAGGCACTTAAAAATGCAGATGGGTGCCTAGTGGGATTTTCAAAAGTGCCTAGGCGCTGAACTCCCTTTGATTTCACAGGCTCCCACAGTAATGGAGGGCCATATAAACTGATAGACCATTTCAACCTGCCTACATCTTTACATCAGAACCACACAAGATTCTTGGCACTCACAAACTCCCTTAAGCAAATATGTCCACCCTCTATTTCCTTCAGCAACAGAATTAGATGTTGCTACAGAAGATGGTGTTAGATGGTATCTGCATTGCACAATCTTAAATTAGCATTTAAAAAGTTAATTATCCTTTAATCTATTGTACATGGGTTACTTAGACCACGAGGTACCTGCTGTGTTCCTATTGTCCAGACTTGCCTAAGAGCAGGCAAAGTATAATACACTGTTGCAACTAATGTTCTGGCTTGCACCTCTAACTAAATCTAAAGATATTTCTGAGAACTTTTACATGCTGGCTGCTAAGCAGTTTAAACTGCTGTTTAGAATGCTTTCTCTTTGGAGTTTCTTATTTATGTTTAATAAAAATTAACTATTTTGTTAAGATTATCCAAGCGGGTGCCTTGTGAGTCTTCAATGCACAACCAAGTGAACTTGCAACACGAGACATGGCTACTGCCTTATCAACAAGGATGCTTACTACATGCAGCACTTCTATATGTAAGGGGACTGTTGCCCCCTTACTAACATTCAGTGGGGGTATTTTGGTTGGCTAGCTCCCAGCACTAAAAGGGGAAGGGTCGATGGGAAATCAGGAGCCTGAGACTGACAGTCCCCAGGAACAATGGCGAGAGGCCAATGCTCCAGGTCAGCCTGATTGACAGGGCGGGCAGGCTAATCAGCATGACAGGAGGCCAGGGTGGGTCCCGTTCTCCGTGTGAACTGGAATGGCCTGAGTCAGACAGAGTGGGGCCGAGCTAAGGAGAAAGCAGGGGCCCAAGCTGAGCTGGAGAGCAGAACCGTGCCAGATCCAGAGGGGCCAGAGGCGCAGCCACAGGGCCAGAGACGCAGCCCAGGGAGAGCAGATCCTGTGCTGGGAGCAGAGACGCAGCCACAGAGCCAGAGACGCAGCCCAGGGAGAGCAGATCCTGTGCTGGGAGCAGAGCTGCAGCCAGAGAGCCAGAGACGCAGCCCAGGGAGAGCAGATCCTGTGCTGGGAGCAGAGCTGCAGCCACAGAGCCAGAGACGCAGCCCAGGGAGAGCAGATCCTGAGCTGGGAGCAGAGACGCAGCCACAGAGCCAGAGACGCAGCCCAGGGAGAGCAGATCGTGTGCTGCGAGCAGAGCTGCAGCCCCAGAGCCAGAGACGCAGCCCAGGGAGAGCAGATCCTGTGCTGGGAGCAGAGCTGCAGCCACAGAGCCAGGTGTGGTGAGCAAGTGGGGCCAGCCAAGGGGGGACCTTGGGCAAAGGGCCCAGCACAGAAAGATACCCCTAGCCAAGGGCCCTTGCAGGCCAGACCGGGAGGGGGACCGTAACCTGACTGGGGGCTGACGCTGGGAAGAAGGGTCCCACCACTCAAAGTCCGGAGGTGTGTGGCCACCACCATTGCAAGTGTCCAACCCGCAGCATCCCTGCAGCACAGCCAGGGCCTGAGAAGGAAATCTGGGACCTACAAGGAACAGACTGTGAACTGCCCTGATGTCCAGAGACACTGTTTGTGATGTTCCCTGCCACAGAGCGGGGTGATGTGTTTTCCTTTAACCTTTCCCATTTTTCCTTATTCTTTTCTTTAGATTAATTGTTAATTAAACAACTTGTATTTGCTTTAAATTGTATGGAATAATCAGTGGGTCAGGGAAGTGCCCAGTGCAGAGAGGGTACCCCGGAGTGGGGACACCCTAGCCCCTGTCCTAGGTGACCACAGCAGGGTTGGGGGTTGAGCCCCCCAGGAATCCTGGGCCCAGCCTTGTTGGGGTTACGAGGACTCTGCCAGACAGGAGAGTGGAAGGGGAGCCCTCAAGGGCAGGGAGGCCTCTGGGTAAAGGGAGTGGGAGCGAGGACTCAGATCCTTTCGCTAGCCCACTTCACCGGGGTAGTGCAGAAGCCAGGAAAGTTCCCCCCAATAGCGGGACCATTCCCCCGCTTACATATACATCCCCACTTCAGAGACTGGCACCAAAGACACTGGCACAGTTTCTCTCACAGCCAACACCTGTGACAGCTAAACATGAATCAGTGGAGAGGATGGAAACTGATGGAGCCAATGGCAAGAGGAGGGTACTTGGGGCATTTCCAACACTGCTGCCAGTGATAAGAATGAGCAGCAGCAGGTGGTATGAGGATTTGCCATGCCAGAACAGGTCATTTTCTATCTAGCCATCTAGCATCCTGTCTCCAAGAAAGGCCAACGTCACATACTTCAAAACCTGTCTATCTAACTGTGATGCTAGACCACTGTGGGGGAAACGTCGTCCTGATCCCAGCTGGTGATCAATTGATATCTAGAAGCATAAGGATTGATAGCCCCTCATTTTATCCAATTCAGGGTAATGCAGAAGTTATTCATATCCATATAAATGTCTCATTCATTTTTGAAGCTTACTTAGCTGTTTTCAACACGGTCATGGAGATTATGGACGCAGATTCCTTTGTCCATTATTACAAATCCTTTTTACGGCTTCTTTGGATTCATCCCTGGCATGAGTGTGAGACGCTCCATTTGTTTTGGCAAGAACATTTTTGAAATTTTTATATATATAATTATATAGGTAACCTTTCTGACAGATATTTTAAACTATCAAAGCTAAAGCAACCTACACATTAAAAATGATTAATAATACGCTAAATGGCTGTGCTTCCGTGTCTCCTTGCTTGTTAAGCATGTCATCTGGTATGTCCTTGGCTGTTCTCACATCCCTAAGTCATAAGCATTCAGTCAACTATCGGAAATGAATTTGGGGTGGTCTCAGACGAACTCCACATGTGCAAGTACATGTCCCCGTGACAAAAGCCTCGATCCCAATGGGTGCTATTTGTGGGTAGTCTCAACAGAAAGGACAAGACTTGAGTGGATCTGGAGATGAAAGTAACTTTCAACCATGAAAGAGCAAAACT
Source organism: Emys orbicularis (assembly GCF_028017835.1). Lineage (NCBI taxonomy): Eukaryota > Metazoa > Chordata > Testudines > Emydidae > Emys > Emys orbicularis. Next base: position 42,814,499 of record NC_088689.1, on the reverse strand, counting down.
GAGGCAAGGATTGCTAGGGTGTGAGAACTTGTACAGAATTGAATAGCCAGGGTGAGGCAAGTTTGTACTGCTGCAGCTTGTGCTGTACTGATTTTGTAGATAAATGTAGGACACGCTTCAGACTCTGTCTATTTGGCATCTTCTCCCAACGCTAAACTCGCACATAACAGGCCCAATCTTCAGCAATGACTTCAGTGGAGCTACAACAATTTAAATTACCTGAGGATCTGCCCCAATATTTTTTTTAATGCCACAGTGAATAGGGACACTCAAGCACAGCTGGATACATGCATTACATTTGTTGGGTTTTTTCTTGTCGCTCAGGTCAGAAATTAGTGAATGCTAGTAAATTATCTGTGTCGCACTGCAAAGTTTGAGTATTCACTTCAGAGGAAACTTTTTCTTTCCCCAATAATTTTTCCTTCTTCCTCAGTTTCTGTCTCTTTTTCTTTTGTTTTTCCCTGGCCAGTAGGAATTGAAATAAGCCCCATGCCTAATTACCAGCCTCAGCAGCAGCTCAGGGGATGATGAAGAGATGAAGGTGGAATCGAAAGTGACAGGAGACAGATGAGACCAAGCTTCAATGGAATTTAGGTTAAGAGAGGTGCCCGTTTTTTCCGCCATGCAGTCTGTCTCCACAGAATTGTCTTGGAATCCCTACGGGAGTCTAATGGAGCTCTTTACCTCACTCACTGAGCAGGAACTAGCTTCACCTGCTGTCAAGGCACCCACTCCCCATATTATTGTGGGGAATAACATCTGTCAGGAAATACATCAAGCCCTTTGGGATAATTCCAGTCACATGGAATCCCTCTTTTCTCCAGAGAACGACAGTGAGCGTTTAGAAGCAAAAACCTCTTGTGGGTAGTATTGCTGAGAAATTCAGCTGTACTACCTACATGATAGTTTGCACAGTGTTATCCATTATGCCCTGCATTGAGTCTAAGCCTTACAACGTTTGCATTTTGCCCAAAGACAGTAAAATCATTCATAGTCAAGCCTGCATTGACCTTCAGTCATAAGCTACTGTATGCTAACAGCCCAGGAGAGACACAAGTAGTCTCTTCATTATTCTGTTGACAAAATTACTGCATATTAACTGTGTATAGATTAGATGCAGGAAATGATACCAAACCTCTTTGGAAAAACTGAAAAATTCAACAACTAAAATATGTTATTTTGATCAGAAGAAAATGCAGGGGAGGAAAACTGAGTGGAAGTAAAAGGGATGAAACAGGGAAAGCTGACTAGAAGGAGCTATACCTCTTAAGAAAAAGGCACTGGATTTCCATGCCCATTTGGAAATGAACGCTGGGTGCAGCAAAACCTGAACTAGCTTTCTCTCTTCCCCCAGAATGGATTCTCAGTGTATTTCCTAGGAGAAGGGAAAGCCTGAACTAGCTTTCTCTCTTCACCCAGAATGGATTCTCAGTGTATTTCCTAGGAGAAGGGAAAGCCTGAACTAGCTTTCTCTCTTCACCCAGAATGGATTCTCAGTGTATTTCCTAGGAGAAGGGAAAGCCTGAACTAGCTTTCTCTCTTCACCCAGAATGGATTCTCAGTGTATTTCCTAGGAGAAGGGAAAGCCTGAACTAGCTTTCTGTTGCTCCCTGGAATGGACTTTACAAACACATCAGGTGATCGAACAATTTTGCTGGTACAGATTGTAACTACCATAGTTATTTCTACCTTCCAACTCAAAGTGTGGGTTACAGGGTAATTATAACTTTTGGATCTATGAAGAGTAATTACTATGTACAGTAATCTCTGAGGAACACGTAATTATAGAGTAGGGCAACCTCAAGTTGTCTAAATTACGTTTAGATAAGCATCGCAAAGATTCTTGTTTACCTAAACTTCTTTGGTCTAAACACTGGTCTTCAACAGTGAAAAGTGGCTTTCTCCCATGTTGATAGTGCTTCCAGATCCCCAAATCTTTCTTGTGGTATTTTTATGCCTCTACATCCAGTCCTGGCTCAGCCCACAAAGTACATGAAAATGAATATGAGCCTGTTCCAAAGTCTACTGCAGTCAATGGGAGGTTTTCAAAGCAGATTCACTGATCCTTAATATAACCAAATATGCAGATTACCAAGTAAAGTCATAACATTTGCAATCAGTAAAATAAACTGTATTATTCCAGGAATGTTTGGATCAGGAGCTAGATTAAAGGCCTGATTCTCCTGTCACTTACACTAAGTTTACATTGGTATATCTTGATTGACTTCAGCAGAGTTGCTTCTGATTTATACCAGTTTTAGTCAGAGGAGAATCAGGCCCTAGAGTCAGTTGGAGCAATTTGGAGCTAAATCAAAGCCCACTTGGGTCCATTACCAGAGTGAGTGATCCAGATCATAGGGAACCCAGACATTAGTGGTTCATATCAGTATGCTGAAACTGGGATATATTGAAATGAGATATTTTTGAATTTCCCAACCAGCCAGTCAGATATTACATTTTTCTTGGGTCCCAGCCTTTCCATTAGGATCCAGCCCTCCGGTCATCTAAAATAAATGATACACATTTTTAAGCCCCCACAGTTTTTGGAATGCCTGCTGGAAACTGGATGGTGTCACTGAATTCATCTTCACTTGAAACACTGGCCTTAATTTATGGAGATTCCACCCATTGGTTACTCTGTAAGGTTTTTGACAGTCTCAGTGAAGTCACTCCAGTCTACATTCTGGGTCCCATCTTTGTCCTGAAGCAAATCACAACCTCAGCTCCCAGACAGGTCACCACTCAGGCTAACTACCCCAGGACCAGTCCCATTTAATGGCTACACTGAGTGCAGATTTACCCTTTCATGCAGGGGGTGGTGACAACCTTACAAGTAGAGCTGGCAGCCTAAGCACAGCCAGAGAGGCAAGGAGGGTGTGGGAAACACTAGGATTCCCATATGCCTGACAATCAGTTGCTCCATAAAGCTATTAAAAGGATTGGAGGTCATCATGACCCCATAAAGTTAGGCAATTTCCTTGATCTCCTAATGCCATGGGAAATCATTTACTGGGCAACCTTTTTGATAAAATCTCTTTAAAATACACATAAGTATATGAATCAACGTTTGTCCCACAGGGAATCTGCAAACAGAGACCTAAGTACACATTGAATGTATGCACTGCAAGAGTGGTCTAATTTCTAACCACACACCAGACTTCATGTTTGTGTCCTTCCAAAGTGGAATTGGGAGGTTCTGGGCTCCAGGTTCCATTGTCATAGATGGGAACATCACAGATGCCTCTGGTGTTTTTTGCTCTGTTACCTACAGGGAGTAGGTGGACCCCTGGATTCAGAACCTGGCTGATGAGAGGAGGAAGAAAGGATTTTTGTAAATGTAAGGGCTAGATTGTGCACCCATGCAGGGCTAGGCACAGGTGGGGAATAGCATAATCAGTTGCCACCTTTCTGGCATGCCATCTCTTCCACCTTGTGCTCTTGCACAGAGGTCTGGCAAAATCATGGTCCTGGTGCACAAGAGCTAGCAGAATCTAGTGCAGACTGTGGTGCTAGATTCCTCAGAGGGCTAGGGAAGGACTATGGCCAAACCCCTACTCTGCACCCAGCCACCACAGCACAGCCTGTAAATCAGTAGAGGTCACTAAGGCCCATGCTCTCCTAGAGTTCTCAGAGGCACTGGTCCAGATCCTCACATGGTGAAAATCAGCATAGCACCATTAAATCCAATGGCACTACACTACTGTACCCCAGCCAAGGAACTGTCTACCTGCCTCAGGCGTAATGCCGCCAAGACCAGTCACCAGTGAACAATCTTCCCTCCCTACAACTCAGGCAGTGGCTTCGAGCCAAAGTCTTCCCCTACATATATTTTAAAGGCTGCCCATAAAGTCTGTCATTGATTGATCTTTAAACCATTTTTTTAAAGCATATATCTTCACAAAAGCTTTGCAATTCATCCTTACCTGAAATGAAACAGGCTTTTATTTCCTTCTGGTTCCCACTCATAATTTTGGCCAAAAATATACCTGCAATAAAAAATCCATAAGTATGTGTGATACAGTGGACAGCCCTTCATTTTGCCCTTCTGCACAGGGGAACGTGACAGTATCAATGATAAGTGTCTAAAAGTGGGTCGAAATTGAATGCTCATTAAAGTGAGGGATGGGAAGCAGTGGTTAGCACCAAACACACGGTGAACGACTGTGTGGAAACTTCCCTAACTAACACAACCTGATAACATACCTCAGTACTCCGCTGTAGCAACCTTAATTACAGTATTTTATTACCAAGCCCTACAACACAAGTCTTTCAACACACCTCAATTCAGAAATGCAGTGCTCTGTGTTATTTCAGTAATGAACCCAAAAACATCTTTACCTATATACCTCAGTGCTATGTCACACTACCCTTTTCTGTTCCAGCCCTGAGCCTTACATAAGTCTGTCAATACACATAAAGTTCGACTGCACTCGGAGAGAGTCCTCTGAGAATGTCAACCACTATTTGTGAAAAAACCATCAGAATCATGAACCTGTTCTTGCCACTGCATTTGAATTGAATGGCTCTAGTGGGGAAGTGTGATGGGGTATCCACCCGACACAAGGCCTGAAGGGGTAAATTGGGCCAATTAACCAATAGGCTGCTTCACCTGGAGGAAAGCCAGGGTGTGCTAGAGCCTAATTGTCTGATGAAGTCCAGTGGGGGTGGGGGTGGGGGTGGGGAGGAAGCTGGTAGCAGGGGGCTTCAGGGAAGTAGTCTGCAGTCATTCCCTGGGAGTAGGGAGGTGTGTCTGAGGCTATTGCATTCAGTAATCTGTAGTTACTCCCTGGAGGAGGGAGTTTGAGCTGATATACCCAGAGAGGAGGGGAACCAGAAGCTGTAAGAAGGAGTCCAGGGAAGGAGCAACAGGATCTGAAGGAAGCACAGCTGCCAGGTATAGGTCCCTTGGACAGGAACCCAGAGTAGGCGAACCAGGGCCCGCCCACTACCAGCCACTAGGGAAGTGGCATCATCAGGGCGGTGCTGGAGAAGACTGCCTGAGATCATTCTTGCAGAAGGACTTTGGTGCCCCCGGAAGGGGAAGCCACATAGTGACTGAAGGATGAGTCACAAAGAGGAGGCTGCAGTTCCTGGAACTAAAGAGGGGCTGCAGAGAGAGGAAGAGACAAAGTGATGGAGTGTGACCACTGGAAGAGGTATCAGCATGGCACAGCTAATCCCCAGAACTGTGAGGAGGCGTGGCCATCCAGCAGTGAGTAGAGACCCCCATCACAGGAAGGCATACATGAATGCAACAAAATACAATACAATGTAAAAGTGCAGTTTGATGGTGCTCTTCCCCAACTATTCCCTGGGTTCTTTTATGGGTATTATGACAAATGTGGAAATGTTGGTGATATTTTTTATGATTCCTATGCACATCTGAGTTTCCCTCTGTGTGTTGTACTGCTATCCACTGAGTATAAAGGGAAGGAACAAGTTGTTTGACTCACACAGATGCCTGGTTGGAGACCAGAGTCATTTAGAAACTGAACAGAGCCTACACATGTGAATGGAGGATCAGAAGAAACCCCAAAAGCCAGGATAGTCACATCTAGCGACAAACAGCCAAGAGGAGGAGATTCCCCCCCACACACACCTCTCTGCAGGGAAGCAGAGCAAAGGCCCTGAGCTGGAGGGCAAAGGTGTCAGGTTGACTGTGTTACATGCTGAGCTCTCAGAGACACAGGACTCTGATTTGGAACTACGACAAAGAAATAGCAAAAGGAAGTGAAGATGGTTCCTGCAGGATCGTGGCTCAACAGTGCCCTGGAGTTGGCTATTTTGTGCTTTGCCTTAGCTTCTCTATGCTGACCTAACAACTTTCAAATTCTGTATGCCGGGAGACTAATCAATTGTTACCTTATTTTGAAAAGGTTGCCCGGTGTCACTGCGCAGACGCTTACTGAGAGCATTGCTTCCCAAAAGGAGAAAGAGCAAGCCCCCTGTCAGAGTCTGGCTTGGTGGGACTCGTTGCAGGGAGCCACAGAGGGAGATGGATTGCTGGCTCCGATGCCCAGTTCCAGAGTCGTGAAGGCCACAGGCCTGCTCCTGTGGAACTGTGAGGATCCTTGGGGTCCGGCACATTAACAGGGTCAACTCTCAAGGGCCTGGTTATAGGCTGGGGCATAGGCTAGACTTTGTGAATCTGTGACAGGTATTTATTACCCCTTGAAAAGAGCACCAAACTTAAACTCCTTGGGCCTGAGGCTCATTTCACTTACACCAGAAAAAAACAGTAGAGTTATCACTGTAAAACTGGTGTGATATATATATATATGTATATATGATGCAGCATTTACTCCCTCAGGAGCTAATTTCCCATGAATTTGAGGCACAGTTATAATAGTGGACAGTTCAAATGGCCAAATCCAGCTCTCAGTCACATTGGTGAAAATGTCAAGTAACTCCCTGAAGTCAATGGAATTAATTGGATTTACACAGGAGTAGGAACGAAGAGTGCAGCTGACAGTCCATAAAGACTTCCAACAGTGTCACAGGAGTGTTCTGGTGGCCTTGAATTTCTGGTTGTACCCATGCCGAGGTGTATTCTAATAGAGTCATACCTTTCTGTGTGCATGTTTGTCATTCCTATTACTGATTTACTGCCGCTGGTTCTTCATCATATTAGGGAAAGAGTGTTGTCCAATGAATAGAGAATGGGATTGAGTGTTGCAATTCCTTGGTTCTTCTATTTCGGGATTTGCCACTGATCTGCTGCGATCTTGGGCAAGTTATTTAACATCTCTGTACTATGATTTGTCCATCACTGCTGGATTAATAATTACCTATCTCACAGAGACACTGAGAGGCTTAATTAGTTATCATACGTAAACTGGTATGAGGTCCTCAGATGAAAGATGCAAAATATTTGAGAAGAGACTAATTGCAATGCCCAGGACATCCCAGTGTCCTCTTTCCAGACTGAGCTCCTCTTCAGTCTAGTGTCCAAAATCCAGATTTGGAAAATGTTGGTTTCCCCCACCCCAACCCACCGCATTCCCCACTTGTGGCACCGAAGATGTTAAAGCAGCAAGACACCTACTAAGGGAGCATTTCCTGCTTTGTGCCAGCTTTCTGAAATCCAGCACAAATATGCTGCTAATGACATCTTTCAGAAATGTAATTAGCCCTCATTCACGGTGAAGTACATTAGGGAGGATTCAGAGACTCAGAGGAATGGGCTCCACTGGGTGAGCACACAGGCTTATGCTTTGAACAGCATTGGGGGCGGGGGGGAAGGACAAGGTTCTAATATTACTTAATTACCCCCAAGACATCAGTGGATGTAATTGAGCTTGGAGGGCTAAATGAAGACTGCATGTGTGATACTGGCAGAGTCTGATGCATTTATAATCACACCACTTTGCAAGGCAAAGTGGGTCCTCGCAGGAGGGGGAAGAAAACGGCCCAGGGAAGAGTCATAAGCCCCCTGAGGATACGCAAGACAACTGTGGCATTTCTTTGAGGAAGACATCCCTCTGTCCACCTTGAGTTTTGCAGCTACAGCTTGACAAATGAGGAATGTGGAAGCAGGAGACAAATCTGGGTTAAGGCACCAATATCAGATTAAAGTTCAGCAAACCGAGTGTGATATAGGTGATAATGGAGCACAGACCAGATGGAATATAAAGTAGCTGCTATACTGCTAGCCTCAGAAAATATCCAGATAGCTGGGAGCAGGGCCGCCTTTAGCCGATTCCCCCGATTCCCCCGAATCGGGCCCCGCGCCTAAGAGGGTCCCATGCCCTAAAGAAGAGTGCCTAATTTTTTAATTTTTACTCACCCGGGGCGGTCCGGGTCTTCGGCGGCACTTCGGCAACAGGTCCTTCACTAGCTCCGGGTCTTCGGCGGTGGGTCCTTCAGTGCCCCGGAAGACCCGGAGCGAGTGAAGGACCCGCCACCAAAGTGCCGCCAAAGACCTGGACTGCCGCTGGGTATTCGAATTGGGCCCCGCACTTCCTAAAGCTGGCCCTGGCTGGGAGTGAGGATCACACCCAACCGCCATGCGGTGATATAATTCCCAAAAATACTACTGCCATCACAAGGCAAGAACTGCATCACCATGTTTCCAGGGGCGGCAGGTTTGTATAATTTTTGGTGGTGCCCAGAACAGGTCCAAGTCCCGCCCCCACCCCCCACACACACCTGCCTTGTAAGCCAATATACAGTAACTCCTCACTTAAAGTCGTCCCAGTTAATGCTGTTTTATTGCTACGTTGCTGATCAATTATAGCAGTGGCTCTCAAACTTTTTTTTCCATGGACCACTTGAAAATTGCTGAGGGTGTTGGCAGACCACTTAATGATCTTTCCAAATGTTGTTTGTACCGTTAGCTAACCAGGGCCGTCCTTAGGCATACGCAGCATACACAGCTGCGTAGGGCACCATGAAATTTGGGGCAGCAGCACCAGCCCCGCGACCAGCCCTATCCCCTGGCTGTCCCCCATCCCCACGGGCTGCGCCCACTGCAAGGGGCAGGGCCGTTCCTAGGGGGATGTGGGGCCCCAGACAACTCCCTCCACCCCACCTCTTACCCTTCCCCCCTGCTCCGCCCTCATTCCACCTCTTCCCCCAGCGACTCCGCACTCACCAGCAGCGGCAGGAAGCGGAGCAGCCCGGCCCCAGCCTGCTCTACTCTGCCAGCTCCCGCGGCTGGGAGCTGGCGGAGTAGAGCTGGCTGGGGCCACATCACTCCACTTCCCGCCGCTGGTGAGTCAGGGGGGAACCTTTCCCTAACCCCCCTTCGCCCCCCCCCAGCGACACGACTGGGGCCGGGGCAAGGGAAGCGGAGCGGGTTGGGGCCGCGTCGCTCCGCTTCCCGCCGCCGGCGAGTGCGGGAGGCATCCTTTCCCCAACCTCCCCACACTCACTGGAGCGCTGCGGCTGGGAGCTGGCGGAGTAGAGCGGGCTGGGGCCGGGCTGCTCCGCTTCCCGCCACTGCCGGTGAGTGCGGGGGGGTGGGGAGAGCCCTTCCCCCAAGCCCTCTTCCCCAAGCGACATGGCTGGGGCGGGGCAAGGGAAGCACAGTGGGCTGCTCCCGGCCCCCTACTAATCCCCCGGGCCACTCTGGGCTTGTGGGGCCCCCAAAAGTGCCCCCCCACAGCTTCTGCCTCCTAGACTCTGGGGGGGGAGGCCTGGGACCCCACACAGCCCCCCCGCGGGGGGCTGCGTAGGGCACCCAAATGGCTAGGGATGGTCCTGTAGCTAACTATTGTAAAGCGCTTTGGATAAAAGTGCTATATAAAAAAACCCCTTAATAATAATAAACTTTTTTTGTTCTACACATAAAAGCACACAACTCATATTTTAATATCAGTAGTCTTAACCTTTCTAATGCAATGGATGTGCCCTCTCTCCCCTGCCGCAGCAGTCCCCAAGCTGGGACTGGGAAGAAGGGGGGTTCTCTCCCTCTTTCCCCTGCCGCGGCAGTCCCGGAGCTCGGGCTGGAAAGGAGCTGAAGCTGGGAAGGAAGGGGGTCTCTCCCCAGCAGTCGCAGCCCTGGAGCCTCTTTCTCTGGCCGCCGTAGCCCTGCACGTCCCAAATTCCCCCCATCCCCTCTTCTCACCCCACTTCCCACTCCCAGCTACCCCCATTCCCCCCAAGGCTACCACCTCACATTACATGTACGTCTTCTCCAGGGTCCAGGCACCTAATTAGTGGAGTCACGCCTGCACGGCTCCACTAATTAGGTGGGTGGCCCTTCATTCTCTCATGTGTGGCTGCCCAGGAGTGCACCTTAGAGGGAACTATCCGCGGACCACCTGAATGGAGCTCACGGACCACTGGTGGTCCATGGACCACAGTCTGAGAACCTCTGAATTAGAGAACGTGCTCGTTTAAAGTTGCACTATGCTCCCTTATAGTGTTGTTTGGTAGCCACCTGCTTTGTCCACTGCTTGCAGAAAGAGCAGCCCATTGGAGCGCTAGTGGTGGGGGCTCGGAACCAGGGTGGGCTGACAGCCCCCCTATCAGCTCCCCTAAGTTCCCTGTGCAGCTGCCACCCAGCAGACTATCAATTGCTCGGTAGTTCAGGTGTCCCTCCCACCCACTGCTGTGTGCTGCTCCTGCCCTCTGCTCCCCTGAACCTCCTGCTTGCTGTGCTGGGAGGTGGGGGGCGGAAAGCGGGTGCTGTTGTCTGGGTGTCCCCCTCCCCCATTCCTGCCCTTCCATCTCCAAAGAGCAGGGGGGACACGATAGGGCTCAGAATGGAGGGAGTGTGTCTCTGTCTCTCTCTGCCATGCTGTCTTCCTCCTTCCTCCCCCCATTCATGCTGCCTTATAGAGTGTGAGGCTGCATTAACAACGTGTTAACCCTTGAGGGCTCAGCTGAGGGCTAGTTCATCATTTAGCAGTGAGGCATTCCCTGGGAAATATCCCACCCTCTGACTCCACCACCTCCATAAGCGCCAACTTTCTCCGGCATCAGTGGGTGCCCACACCCCCCTGCCCCTGGCCCCGCCCCAACTCCACCCCATCCCTGCCCGTGGCCCTGCCCCCATTCCAACCCCATCCCCAAAGTTCCCACCCTAACTCCACCCCCTCCCTGACCCTATTGGATCCCTTCCCCAAATCCCTGCCCCGGCCCCGCCTCTTCCCTCAGCACGCCGCGTTCCCCCTCCTCCCCCCTCCCTCCCTGCCCTGCAAATCAACTGTTTCGCAGTGCAAGCGCTGGGAGGGAGGGGTGATAAGCAGGACGCAGCGGCGCGCTCACGGCGGAGGCGGAGGTGAGCTGGAGCAGGGGGGCGGGGCCACAGGGAGCTGCTGGTGGGTGCTGAGCACCCACCAATGTTTTTTCATGGGTGCTCCAGCCCCGGAGCACCCATGGAGTTGGTGCCTAAGACCACCTCAACCAAGCTTCACAATCATCATTGCTATCATTGCTATGTACAGTATTAAATTGTTTGTTTAAAACTTATACTGTGTATATATATATAAAATATAGTCTTTTGTCTGGCAAAAAAAAATTCCCTGGAACCTAACCCCCCTATTTACATTAATTCTTATGGGGAGCCCCCTCCACTTCCCCCCTGCACCACACTCACCTCGCACCACTGTCACTGCACGTGCCCCTAGGGCCCCTCTCAGGTACAGGAAGCCCCCTTGACTCCCCTGTGATGGGTTCTGCGGGGAGGGGGGGGCTGCCATAACATGTGCGCCTCCTCCCCTACTGCTGCCCCTCACTGTAGCCTCACTGGGGGTGGGGCTGCCCCTTGTCCAGCGTGGGGCAGGAGCAGTGACTGCGGGCGGAGGGGGGGCCCCCCCTCATGCTGGTGGAGGGTCCCGCTGGAAAATGAAAGGGTCTGAGGCAGAAGGGCAGGCTTAGGGTCAGTCTGCCCTGGCAGTAGTGGTTGGGGGGCACTAGGACCCTGTGGTGGCAGTTGATGCAGGGAGACAGTATCGAGCTGCAGGGGAGACACAGGGACACTCTGCTCCGGGGCCCTGGGGAGGCGCGAGGGGGCAGCAAGTGGAGGCCAGGGGGACACTCGAGGGAGGCACGCAGGGGTGGTAGGCGGGGCCAGGGGAGAGACCCAGCCCCGAACATTGGTTGAGCTGGGCCCCCGGGCCCTGAATATTGCTGGAGCCCAGGCACCATGGGCCCATACAACTCGCCGCCCCTGCATGTTTCTGATGCTGATGCCTATAAGGCATGGAATTTATGGGACTGTAACAACCCAATATGACTACCAATAAAAGCTATCTCACAGAAATGGTGTGAGATTCCTTAATTAATGTTTATAAAGGGCTTTGAGATCCTCACATGAAAGGTGCTATTAGAAGAACTAAGTATTGTAATTCATCACGTGCCCCCCAAAATTAGAGGGTAATGATACTTGGTAGATCTAGAAGGAATTACCAACCATGAGACCAGCAGTTAAGGTTAGGGGGATTGAAACCTTCATTCACTTGCATACACATGGTGGGATATTCAGACATGCCTAAGTGTCTTAGCACTAGTCATTTAGGAGCTTCGTCTGGTTGCCTGTATTCTGAGAGTCAAAACAAATACTCTTGCACAATCATTTGCTTCTTTCCTTAATTTTTTGTAAAGACCTGTTTAGGTTGTGGTGGGCCACCTTGGAAGTAGGATATACAAGACTGATCCACTGAGCCATTTCAGTGTTCAATCCAGATTACATTTGGGGGGCATCTCCAGGTGTTTGAGCATGAACAGGAATCTGAGTGCAACCTGGCCTTGCTGCTGTACAGCTATGAATCTCTGAATGCTATGGGGGGTGGGGAGAATCTTCACTGTGGATTAAAGTCTATGAGGATTTAATGACATTATACCCATTAACATTGGGCTCATGTTGCTAAAACCCAGCACTTAAAATCATCCCTTATATCCACAGTATCAAAAGACCAAAGCATACTCACAGAGCCATTCTAGCCTTGATTTATATACTGTACAGAAGGAGACATTAAACTCCAAATGGTTTATGGTAATTAACTCTCATTTAAATATTATAATGGTAACTATTGCTTCCAGTTTTACTCAGCCTGGGAGGGATGGGAGATTTTAAAAGGTTAGTATATTTTCCTGTCTCTCTTGGTCTTCTCATGAAAGTTTTGTTTTAGGCTGTCCCAGAATGAGGATGTTTAATGTCTTAATTGTTTCAGTTCTAATAATTGCTGTGAACCATCACCACAGGAGAGAAGGTTTTTAAAAAAAATAATGGGAAAATCTGCCTGTGGCACTGACGTATTAGCTGAATACTGCTCCGTTCGGCCTGTTTAAGCACCACAATGGGTGACAAATAGCTATTAACACAGAGCTCCTTGTCACCAGAGAAATGAACACTTTGGAGGCCAGACAGCCTTAGGTGTGAACAAAATACATTATTTTTCACCAATTAATCTTCTTTTTCTCATTTTTCATGACGCTCTAAGGGCTCAGAGCCCTATACTGGGGGCAATGCAGAGCTGCATTGCCCCTGGAAAGCATGAGGAGGCATTCTGTAGCTCCTGCTATGCAAAGGCAGTGAGCCGTTTGCTACATCCCTTCATGGTGTGCCATTGGCTCCCCTCTGTTGCCAACCAACTCAGCCAGCTTGTGCAAGGGAGAGGGGCGATAGAATCATTGCCTCACTTCTTCCCAGTCTTTTGGGGTATTGGGCGGGTCCCCCAGGAAGTATAGAAGGAGAAGTCGCTACACTGCCATCCCTTACCCACCAACCCAAATGAACAGCTTGCAAGTGTGGCCCTTTGTGTGCTCCAACATGGGGATGAAAGGCTTATTACAGCCTCCTCCTGCACATCTGTGTAATGGCCAATTATGTTACTTCTGCCTTCCCTTTGGTTGGATTCCATTGTGTGTGTGTGTGTGTGTGTGCAAGTACATGCACACAAAGTGTTTAATAATCTCCACAGCAGCCTGTGTGTGTACATAGTATATGAAGTTATGCATTTGTGTAAATCTGTGTGTGAAGTGCATAATATGCACTGCAGGTGGCAGTATTTACATGTCAGGGCCACTATCTTGGCCTGCATACCAAGGATCTGCCGAGCTTGAGCTAAAGAGCCAGACTCTGTAGCTGGGACTGTAACAGACTCACATCCCATGTGGCTCAGGTATAGAGGGAGATGTGTAACACACTGACCAATGGGTTAAATACCACACACACCACTCACAACTACACCTGGGTATGTGCAGAGCTCTGCATACATACTGTGTGTGTGCAATTTATTTGCTTGTGAATTTATGTTAGCTTGTGTGTGTATGTGAGTATCTGTGTTTCTCTAGGTGTACTTATTTGCTCTTGTGTAAGGACTTTGCACGCCAATATGCAATTTGAATGAGAGCAGTTTATAATAATATACAGGACCTTTCATCCTGAAGGATCCTAAAGTGTTATCAGAATATGAACTTAATCTGGTGTTTGCTATGGTCCCTTTATTCTGGCTAAGCCAATACAAAGGGATCATATAGCTAGTAGATAACTTTATGCTAGAGAAATTCCCCAGTGGGTATCCCTGCATGACAAAGAGCCAGTGTAGCAACTCTACTCCATCTGCACCAACTCCCTCAGCACAGGGTGCATGGCCAGGGAAAACGAGGCATAGCTGTGTTCCAGCAATTCCTGGATGCTCCAATGGCTCCTAGAGTGGCCCAAAGCAACCCCTGGTCAACCCCAGAATAGATGTGGTACAAAGATAAACCATAGTTCGCCCCTTCCTTTCAGGTTCTGGCTGCAGCCAAGCTCTGCTCAGCATGAGACTCGAGCCCTACCTATTTCATGTTATCCATCTCTAAAATGTAGATGGGATCAATATTACGTATATCATTGTTCAGAGGGAAGTGAAAATAATACAATACATCCAATTGAAATGACAGGATGAGTTGTACGTGCACAGAATATAAATACCGAAGTTGGAGTTTAACTTGACCCATGGCCTGACAACCTTCAGTTAATTTATCTCACACCATGGGATAAAGGCCACAAGTGATTAGGACACTTACATCTCATCTGAAAGAATTTCAAGTGTTGCCTCTGGGTCTGGCATCCAAAACCAACTTCCCTTCCCGCTATATTCCTGGACAAGCAGAGAAACTGTCAGCAGACCCTGAAAACGTGGCTGTACTCCCTATGGCATGTTTCCTGCTAACAACATAGCGTTCAAAACCAGCACAGGAGGCTTACTGTTCAGATCACGTGTGGCTTCTTCACTGCATGGCAATGGTCGCACTCAGGCCTTTCAGTTTCACTCTGTTGCTTTGCTCTCTGTCGTAATTTTAGCACATATGGTTTTCCGCAAAGGGACCATCAAGTGACTCCTACGTACGCATGAAAGAACTGCAGCCATTCTAATCCCTTGATGAGAGCCTGTGAGATTTGTGTTTGCATTAAAAAAATTAAAGACTTTCTACTCCAATAGCTCACCCAAAATATGCATACTAAATAGAATGCTACCTAAAAAGTTGAACATAATCTTCATCAGAAAGTAGCAATCGCTGAATACATCATGAACAATGACATTGGGGAGGGCATTGTTCTTCTTCTGCCCGACAGACCATGCTGAAACACCTGTTTCTTATCTTGAAACCGTTTGTAACTGTCACCACTGAAATCAGTGCTGAAAAAGTGTCATTAAGGCAAGTTATCCCAATCATCCACCTGTTGAGAAAAACATCCAGGAAAAATAGAGGCAAAGGTAGACCTTGGTTAGCCCATGTGTACATCAAGAATATTCTTATCCATTTATCCACTGGAAAATTGCTTGCCATGAGGGAAAACCCCCAGACTACATGCTCGGTACTCTCTTAAATGTTCCCTCCTGGTACAGACATCTTCCAGCTGACACTAAAGACACAGCTGGGTGGCTATAGGCAATTTTTAACTGATGAAGTATAGACACTGACACTTTCAATTAATTTTTTTCCTTCTCCTCCTGCAGCTACAACAGCGCAGATCCAACAGAATACTAGCACCTGATTTCTGTCTTCTCCAGCACTGGCACCTCCAGAGGCAGTCTAGCAGAATGTAAGTGTTGACGGCGCTTAGGGTGACTAGCAGGGATTTTTTTTTTTTTTTTTTTTTTTTTTTTAATGAAACAAGAGAGACCCACCCATCCCAAAATAGCCTGGTGGTTTGGGCAATTATATGGGATGTGGGAGACATGGGTTCAGGTCTCTGCTCCAAATGAAGCAGAACAGTAATTTGATAGCTTCCTGCACCATAGAAGCTGGCTTTTCACCCCCAGCCCTGCAGGACACACATTGCCCTTCTGAAGACTTTATCCTCCTTACTTAAGCACAGAACGGGCTTGGTTCAGTGTCCTTACTACTTCGGCACATTCCTGTCTTCTGACACCCCTCTTCCCCCCCCCCCCCCACATTTCTTTCCCTCCTTCACACCCATGTCTTAGACACACATTGCCCTGGAACAATCCAGAAAATCCCCCCTCTCCCTCACTTAGGCAACCACACTAGAGGAATTATGTCCCTCAGATGACCATGAAATTTATCCTGAAACTTCAGGAGGCTGAAACATTGCGAAAAGAAAACATTCTGTTCTGTGCTGCATTTCAAGTTTTCCTGATCACCAGAGTAGTGGTCTTGCAAGCAGGAGTTAATCCATTAGTGTGTCTAGCGGGAATATGTGTGTGGTCTCAAGGTCAAGTCTAACATAAGAAAATGGGGAAACAAACAGTGAATCTTAGCCGATATCCACAGATCAAGCTCATGCTTTTTTTTCAGTAACCAATAGCTTCTTTATTTAAAAATTTCTGCCCTCATACCCAGCACATTTCACTGAGAATGACAGTGTGTCCTTGCCAAGTTTCAGATATCAGGCATTCTGCCTCTGCCCCGGGTCAAAAAATTGTGGTAAGAATGCTTTTAAACGAGGAAAAGGATGGTTTC
The DNA here is from genome assembly GCF_028017835.1 of Emys orbicularis. Taxonomy (NCBI): domain Eukaryota; kingdom Metazoa; phylum Chordata; order Testudines; family Emydidae; genus Emys; species Emys orbicularis. The sequence goes on along the minus strand of NC_088689.1, from coordinate 42,798,137 downwards.
CAGTCTCTCCATCACCAAACTCAACAACAGTCCAAAAAGACTGTTGAAGCTATCAAAACAGAAACACACCTCCAGAGACAAAGAATGAAAAGTTTCATCCCCAAAGGTAAATCCTGTTGTAAAGTGAACATCTGATTTACAATTGAACTACTTTGCAACCTTAACTGTAGTAGATGTAATGACCACTGTAGTAATTTTCAGTGCGTTCTTTCTTTACAGATTTTACTCTAACTATTAACAATGAAACTAGTCCACACTTGTACAGCACCTTTCATCTAACATTCTCACACAATCCTCGTGAAGTAAATAATACAAAGGGGTGCTCGTCCTTGTACAGTTCAGGCTGTAGCTAGCTTCTCGTTCTACACCCAGTTTTCATTTAGCCCTTCCATCCACAGCTTTACCAGAAACAGACTGATACAAGCACAGCTCGTTCCAAGGTCAGATTTTTCTAGAAAGTCACACAGCTCACAGGAGCTTCACTTAAAGGCTTCCATCCTTCACTTTTCATAGATTTGCAAAAAACTTCCTTGCCTCATTACATGCCCAAAACAGATTAATTTAGGGCTTGTCTACCCCAGGGATTTTAGTGCACAATGCACCTAACCAGTGCAAATCCCTAGTGGAGATGGGGCTGCATGGATGCAAACTAATTAGAGGCCATATGGCTTATCCCAGTTGAATGCACTCTTGTTTACACTAATGAAGTACGGCTATGCAAGGGGATTGTGCTAGTGCAACAACTCCACTGTAGACAAGGCCATGGAAACATCAATTTTCACTCCTGCAGGTGTGACCAATGAGTACAAATCCCTTTGATAGGTTTTGAGGGCTGCATTATAGGGACTGTGGAGCTTTTGAAGGTGTTACCATGAGAATACAAAACTAGTGTATATTTTGACATGTAAACACGTGTGTATTGAACACATACACAAACACAGCAGTTTCATAGTTTCATAGAACATGCATTAGGACTGGTCAAAAATCTTTTGTCTAAATTGATGTCCTATGGAAAATTAGGTTTTGACACAATGATTTTTTTTCATAAAACATATCTACTTCCTATGGAAAATTTTGAGCTTCCATTGACAAGTTTTGAGCCCCAAACTCCCAGTTTTTGACCAGTTTTCACATGCATCAATCCGATGCACACTTTGTCAAGAGTGCATGGCCCCATGGATGCTTTGCAAAATGTGCAGAGCACAGATGCAGACAGCTACACTGGAGGAAATGGATGGCCAGGAAGCACATCTGTCCAGTGGGAATTGTCTGGGAAGAGTAAAAGAGAGAAAGTCACAAAGGGTTTGGTATGAGAAATAGGAGGGAAGAAGCGACAAATAGAGGTTGAAGGATGTCTAGGAAAGAAGGAGTCCATGCCTGAGCAACTTGCAATTGTCTTTAGGGGCTCCTGTCTCTCAGAAATTCATAAGCCTAAGAGAAAATCTTTGTTAGTCTGGAGTTAAAAATGAAAGAATCTGTCACTTTCTTAATTTAAAAAAACTTTAAGCGAACATAGGACTTTCTCAGAAAACAAAAATGTTAGAAAGCCTTGAAATTGCAGATTAGGGTTCCACTTTTCAGAAACACACAAACCATTCATGCAGGTAATGTAACCCAAACAACCTTAACTCTGCCTCATATAGCACCATTCTATGAACAACCAGAAGCTCTGAGACAGTCTTATCTATCCACAACCACCCCTAGGAAAAAGGCCTGCAGAATGTTACAGGAAATCAACCAATAGGCTTCTATAGAAATTAAAGTGGCATCTAGAGAAATTATTCTAAGAAATAATTCTATTTAATAGAGAGAGTTTTTTTAATATGCCATCCTATAGAATTTAATACAAAATACATACCTCAATTATAAAATTCTATAGGTTGATCTAAACATTCCATAGAAAATATATCACTATTAAATTATAAAAAGCTTTCTCAAAAAAGTTTCATAAAAGATCACTGAAACGTGCACACACTTTTTTTTAGCAGCCCTGATCCAACTTTTGAGTGCAAGTTGGCTCAATTATAAGTAAAATGGGAGCCAAATTTATGGTTTTACATCAAAACAATGTAAAATTCACAGCAGTGAGATTTTAGGGCTTGAAATTCAAAGCATAACTCAAGGAATGAGAATCAAAGGAAACAGCCATGCAAGCCTCTAAGGGGTAAATCCCCCAAGTTTTGCATAGTGCTAGTGGTGACACCTACTGGTTCTCTGTGTTTGGCTTACTTCTGTGATCTATTTTTCAGGACTTCCCACAAAACATCACTGCTGGCCTGAGGCTGCAAATCAGAACAACAAACAGTAGATGGACAGAAGGTTGTTTTTAAAAAAAGGAGTTAAAAAAAGCCCTTTCCATGGAATATGTTCTGTCTTCCCCACTGCTGTACTAACCTGCATCTTCTGTCTTATAGTCAGTCGCCTAGAACGGTGTTGTGCCTGTTACCACGGATTGAGGGCTGCGCCATAGCGAACTCCAACCATATGGTCTGGACGCGCCTGAGCTGAAGAAATCTTTTGTAATAAAATGACTATCCCAGAATTAACTTTAAAAAAGCACTTAATACCTGTATTGGAAAACGTGCCTTCATAGCAGCCAGTCAGCAGCAGGGCCATGAACACTCACACTCTCCACACACAAATATCACTGAAGGGTTTCTTTTCTTACAATGTATAGTGTCACAGTGATCATTAAGATGCTTTTTGGAACTTCTCCAACCTCTGGGCAAAAATAAAGAGCAGCCAAACCTTGTCTCAATTTACCTTCTGAGAAGCCTGAAAAGGCAAAGCTTATCTGTCTATCTAATCGCATATCTCCCTCCCCCGACCACCATAGTATCTGTTTGTAATTGAAATGAATGTGATAGGCTTGACCTACTCTCTAGTGACTATTTGTGCATAGTGGGGAAAAATAATACTGCACAATTGGACATGACTGCCCAGGAGACCCACAATAGCACTAGTTAGGACTAAGGCATACTGGCAAAGTTATGAATCTAGGAGTGGAATAGCAGTGGGTCCTCCAGGTGTATAGACAGCTCTGTGGAGAAGTCTCTGGACCAGAAGAGCAAAGAGTGACCCAAGTCATGGTAGATACGCAAAGGATAGAGGCGGGATAGCCCAAATGAAACCTTGACAATGCTGCACATGCACATGGGATAAGCTTGCACAATGTCTGCTTGCACTCTAGCTGATTCTATGAGCCTAGGATGACCAGACGTCCGGATAAAATCGGGACTGTCCCAATATTTAGGTGTTTGTCCCGCAGAGGCACTTGGTTTTTTTGTTTTTTGTTTTGCTCTGCCAGCGGACACCCCCTTCCCCCTCATGTGTCCCGATATTTTCTTCCTCTCATCTGGTCACCCTATATGAGCCCCTTGCTTTTATAAGCACTGAGAGCCCTAGCTCTCCATTGCTTTGCCCCTTGTGCATTCATCTGAATTAGAGTGCAAAGTGGGTGTAAAATGCAACCACGAGGAATGGGTAGTGCTTTATATCCTCTCTCCACTCCCTTTACCCAGATGTAAGTGACTACACAAGATGCAAACATTGGGGAATAAGGCCCTATCTCACCCATTTTTCTAAAGAAAAAGAAAAAGCTAACAACAAGAGACAGACTTTTGCAATGTGAATGGGAAAAGTAGTGTAGTATCCTGGCTAGCTACTGGAGATGTTGTCTAGGTAAGAGAAATTAGCCCTGCCCCTCTGTGCTACTGCCTGGGCCAGCGCTGTATTAGTCTAAAAATGCCTTTCAGATGGAAAAATCTTTCAACCTAAGGCAGAGGGAAATCTCCCTATACTCCATCTTGTCCTTGATAGCCTTCTCAGTTGATGGAGGAGAGAGGGAAAGGCCCATGGACAGTAATTGCTATATAGGGGGCAATTCTGACAGCTTTTACTATCTGGGTACCCAGACGTAAAATGAATGCCTGCAATATTTATTATCACTTATAATAAGTAGCCTGATTTGTCAAATGGAGACAGATTCAAACATGGCAGTTAGGAGGGAAATGCTGCACATTATTTATCAGTGTCACAGATCCTAGTGAGCACCCCTTCATTGCCACCGGCTAGGACTTCTGGGAGGGGAATCCAAGCCCCTGCACTCTGGATTCTCAAGTTGTTTCAAGCTCTAAGAGCTTGAATGGAGTCCAGCCACTGTCGGCAGACAGGATACTGGGCTAGATGGACCTTTGGTCTGATCCAGTAGGGCCGTTCTTATGTTCACTGCTCTCAATTGTGGTGTCCCTAGACACACTTTCAGAGTGCAGACTTCTATCCAGCACCCCCTCAAAGAGTTGGAACCCTCAGTCCAGCTGTCCAGCCCCTGCAGGCGCAGAGCACAGACCACACAAAATAATAAAACACACTCGCTAGCTCATCCTTGGGGGACCTTGGGGATTAGCTGTGTTCCCTCAGTCAGTCATGCAGGCAGGCCAGCATGGTCCTCCACCCCCTTACTACCCTGTCCCTGCATAGGGTGACCAGATAGCAAGTGTGAAAAATCGGGACGGAGGGTGGGGTTGTCATAGGAGCATATATAAAAATAGCCCCAAATATTGGGACTGTCCCTATAAAATCGGGACATCTGGTCACTCTACCCCTGCAGCAACATCCCTCATCTTAATCTGGTGCAAAATGCCTGTCCCTGTTCCCCTCTGTGAGTCCCTTTATAGATCCTGCACTGGGTCAACTGATTCTTTTGTTCTGCTCCTGGTAACTTTCCACTACTCTCAAGCTCCCCATCCCTTCAGATGAGAGGAGGAAGTGTCTTCACTCACTGTTGTCTCTGGCCTGGCAGAGACATGACAACCCTGCTAGCGCATTGGGGGGGGGGGGGGGGTTCACATACATATAGGCTTTCTATGACAGTCATTTCATGATACAATTTCATAAAATCATCCACAATTCAGAAGAGGTACAGACAGAACCTCCATTTCACCCCAAGCAGCTCTCCAGATGCTGCTTCCCAAGCACCACACAAACCAGAGAAGATTTTATTTACCATATTTTAGGTTTCTGATTATTGCTGCTCAAATGGCCCTTGGTACTTAGAGGCAAAAACTATGGTACCATAAGCTGGGCTGTCCCAGTGGTTTGGTCCCAGTGTAGTGCGTTGCCATGCAAAGGATCTGAGTTTAGTTCCTAGCTCTCTGGGTTGGCACCAAGTAGAAGTGCTGCAGCAGAAATAAGAACCTGGGGTGGGAAAAGAATGCCTCTTTGCTGCCCTTTTCTGTAACACTGACAGACATCACTACCGGGGGACCCCTGCGCAGGGGGACAGAGTCTTTATAACAAGGGAGCAGAGGGAGAAGTGTCCTGAGGTAAAATTTCCAAGTGAGAAGCTTCATGGTGGCAGCAGGTAACTGATACCTGGTCATAGGAAACCCAGGGTTGTGACAGAAGACAGTGGAGCTACCCCAATTTAGAGGAGAATCAGGCCTCTTGTTTTTATACCTGTCTGTGAAGAACCTAGCGGGCTGTAAGTGCTTATATGACTGTGGTGAAGGAATGACACAGAGGAGTGCTTGGAAGAGACTGTGTCTCAATCACATGACATGGGTCAAAGTTACAAAGGGTTATACACAGCAGTTAAAGTAAATTGAAACAGAAGGGGGAGCTCGCATTGCAACAGCCAGGGAGGAGGGAGCTGGGGAGGAGCACTGCTCTCCCAGCTCAGGGACAGGATGTGTTGCTCCCCTCTCCTTTGAGGACAAGAATGGGAAACTATACTTCTCTTGCTGTAGCCCCTGGTTAAATCCCATCCCATATCTGCACCGCTACCCAGTGGCAGCTGTTACATGTTCCTTTTGTTTCTTTTAAATCAAATAAATAATTAGAGTTGGTTAGAGACTCTGGAGGAAAATGAAGCATCAACAAGAAAATGAAACAAACATATTTGCCATTTCTTTCACTTCTTTCCCCCCCCCCCCATCATTTTCTAACAATTTCTTGAAATAAAATGTAACTAATATAGCAAATTAATAAAGAATTCCAAGACATCTCGGGTGGCTATCCGGTTAGGTGACTTGTATTCCCTTAACAGATGAGTGGATTATTTTGTTTTGTATCACACATCTGTCAGTAACTACTATCTCTGAACACCATCAGTGGCTTCCTGAGCCTATGGCCATTTCTTGTTATCAAAATTGTTCCTTCTGCAGTTGCACATTCCAGTACTGAGGAGGATCTGCCACCTGAAGTCTGTATTTTCTGCTCTTGGTGTAGTTCATCATCAGTGACTGGGTGGGTATGTGTCAGCCCATGTGCACCAGTAGTAACATTCTGAATAACCTCACGAAACAGACAGCCAATGTTCTTGGTTTTGTTTAGACATCTTCTGTTTCTCCTGTAGGGTTGACCCTCAGGGCTGGTGATAACTTTGCTGGGAATTGCATAGTCCCTGAAATGGTGATCATAACAACACATTGGTATGTTTTAATATTCTCAATGCTAAGATACACTTCAGTTATTTCACTCCTTGCTAAAATTCATTTGAGAAGCAGTTTTCACTGGCCCGGCAAACATCCAGTTTTCTTTTTGAAAGTCAAATCCATTTCTTGTAATAACTGTACTCTGCATTGATTATCAATTATACCACAAATAATTGGCTCTCTAATTAGTCTAACTGTCCATATCCACATGACTTAACCACATAGGTCTGTGAGATAATGGTCAGTAGTGATACCAGTCAGCTCTGTGTTCTTGGGGAACCAAGGTGCAGTATCCAGCCTGACTCATGAAAGACACACACTCCCTCCCCCCAGCCTCTGCTTAAACCAAAACCCATCAGAGGAAAAGGAAACTTGCAGAGAGCAGTGAAGGGCGTTGGGAGACACACCTAGACCCCTCCTGACAAGGGTGACAAGATTAAGACATCTCCATTAGCATACAGAATGGAGAGCAGAGACAACTCCCCTAGCCTCATCTGCATGAAAGATGGGACAGGAAGACATCTTAATTTATATACAGACTGGAGAACAGAGAACCGCACTGAACTCTGGAACCAGAAAAAGCAGGGAAGCACTGCATCATGGGAATCTCTGCTCCAGATGTTAATGAACCTACGCCTGCACACACCCAGCTCAGCAGTTATCAGACCAATTCTAGTAATGAATCCTTAATTGATATCCAAATACTGAAACAGCCTAGTTGCATTGTGAGCTCCCTGGAAGAAAACACCACCCATAGCCAAGAGTGATCAGATCCTATTGTCTAGCCTAAAGAAAACCCTTGAGTCATCAGCTTACCCATAAACAAATCTAGTGTTCTCCCTTGAACCATTGTATTTTCTCTACAAAAATCCCTACTCAACCTCTAGTCAGGGTTCTGATGCTTAGATCCAAACTATGCATCAGTTCCACTGGGATTCCATCTTCTCCTGACTAATCGTGCTGGGGGCTCTGCCTGTCTCCAGCACTCAGGATCCTGAGCTACCATCATCACCTGGGAACCCCGACCAGTTCAAGCCTCATGGAGTGGGTGAGATCCCCCCTCTTTCTCTGTCTCTGTTTTCCTTTCTACCTTAGGTATTAACCTTTAATAATGTATGTTATGTTGGTTTAGCCCTCCTTGTGTAGTTATCACTATTATTCAATAAAAAACATTTATGGTTAAGTTGGTTGCTTCTCTCTCTCTTGCTGAACTTTACTCTTTTGTGTTTTTAGCTTCCCCCATTCACTCTACAGCAACGCTTCTTTTACCTAAGCTAAAGATCCCTGCAGCGCCCAAAATACTGTGGGGTTTGCTCATCAAGTAGGTTACTGCCAGTACAATTGTGATGTGAGAGTGGGGATAGGGACGTGCTGAATCTGGGACGCATAAGGGTAACAGCTTGAAAGTGCTGCTTGACCCAGTCCATGGAGCCCAGGGGCATATAAGGAGAGGCAGCTTGAAAGTGCTGCTCAATCCAGCCCAGTGAGTCCAGAGACATATAAGGGATCAGCTTGACAGTGCTGATTGACCTGGTCCGCTCAGACTTGCTCTGTTAATGTATGTGTGGGTGTGTGGGTGTTCATCCGGTTCTGGGGCTGGAGAAACCCAGCCCTAGGGAACCTAGATCATGCAGGTTCAAAAGCTCCATTGGGAGGAGACTTGCAGAAGGGAGAAGTAGAGCTCCATATGAAAACACAAGTGACACAAGCAGTACATTGATAGAATTACAGAATCCCCTTCCCCAGAAGAGTAACCCGAATAAATGAGCATACCCCAAAGTAACGGGCAAATCTGGTAACAGTAGTCTCACCTGGCAGCTTGTTTCTTGTAAAAAAATTTTTTGCCTTCCTAAGGGTCATTGTAGTGTTGATCACAATATTCTTGAAATGTAATGAATTTCTCTAGCACTATGCACTGTCCTCCATTCCCACTGGCATGAATTGTAAGTCCGCGGTGCCTCTGGATCTGCCATTAGAAAGATTTCACCCTCTTTGATTTTCCTGCAGTACCACTGGCTTCCAGGAAATCTGGAAGTGCTGCAAACAACCACTTCCTTCCAGTCACTGCCAGATGTCCTTCTGGAGCGTATGACTCAGGTGGCTTTATTTGCTCCTGTTCCCCCAAAGATTCAGTTTACTTCTGACATTATTTCCTGTCCTCAGTCACATGACACCAGTCAAGTCACATGGCGGGGTCAACATCCCTTTACTCTTTACAGATATTATTTAAGTCCTTTTTGCCCCCTTTATTTCTTCTGCCAGGTTTATGTGTCCTGGTGACCTCATTTCTGCCTGTAGAGGATAATGTTCTTCCAAAGCTGCTACAGAAATCCCCATTCACCACAGCTCTACTCCAGATTCAGTTAACAAGCGTGTCATTTATTATTTGCCATTAACACTTATTGCATTAACTCCAGAACCAATCATCTGGATGTGCCCCCACTTTTTCAAGGCTCATAAAGTCTCACTTCATATCCCAGTTCAGACTACTTTTTCATAAGCCACGGAATCCAATGTTCTCCCAATCTGGTCCCTTTGCTACCCTCTCAACAGCTCAGTCCTCCACCATCCCTGATGGACCAGTCTCTGGAATCTCAGTTGGGGAGACCTTTCTTGGCAACTTCAGCAAGCCAGGACTGAACCAGCTCCATCTGGGAAGGCTCCACACAACTGACTTTCAAACCAACATTCTAGGGTGGCCCGTAGATGCCCAAAGGGCCCTCAGAGGCCTTAGGACACAAACCACTATCTAACTGCCACCTACATATTTTACCTCCCACATACCTTGTACTTGTAATAATATAAACGCAACGCATACCCTAACATTCTCCACAGCTTCATTCCTTGATATACACATGAAGGTTGAGAGTCATTCCAAGATCCCAGGTCCATACAATCTAGACCCTGATCTTGCACTGAGAACCATGCAGGCGGGGCCCCTACACTATGCAGAGCCCTACAGAGGATCAGGGCCTAAAAAGCCAACATACAGTTGAAGGTGAGCAAGGATCTGTAATGGGAGTGTAGTTAAATAGTGAGGGGTTTGCTTGCCTGTGGTTCCTTGGGCTATGGCTGGCTTTTTTTTTTTTTTTTTCTAGGAGTTTCAGCTGGTTAGCACTTCTCTGTCCATCTAGGTACTTATACGGCTATAGGTTAGGAATGAAAGGCACTGGCAAAGCTGCATGTGGGCCCAGTCCTGGAACAGAAGAAGGTGGTGCTGCAGGTTGGGACTGATCTAGGGGTTGGAGGGAACCTTGTACAGCTGGTTAGCACTTTTCTGTCCATCTAGGTACTTATACGGCCCTCATCCCCATAGCATCTGAGCACAAACATTAATGGATTTTATCCACACAACACCCCCGTGAGGTAGGGGAGTATTATCCCCATTGTACAGTTGGGGAACAGAGCCACACAGCAGATTAATTGACTTGCCCAAGATCACACAGGAAGTCTGTGGCAGAGGCAGGAATTTACACCAAGTTTCTAGTGCCCTACTCATTAGACAAACCTGCGTGGTGATGGCTAGGCCTTTTGGAAGGCATGCATTTTCAGGAGGGAGTTGAATGAGAAGTGGGTTGAAGCATGGCAGAGTCAGGGCCAGGTCTCCGACACAGGAGGCTGAATGGTAATAAGTACAAAGATCAGAGTGGGAGAAAGACACTAAGGGGCAGGTACCATAGTGGTGCAGAGCAGAAGGAGCAAGGAATCAAAAAGAGTCAAGAGCGGGAAGGTGGTAGGCAGGGATTATCTGGGAAATAACAGCTTTGGAACCTGCAATACTGTTCCAGGCCTGTGCAATAGGCCTTTGACCTAGAATCAAACGTGACTATAGCCCTTTGTAGTGACTCTTCAAATTAATCCACAGGAACAGACCCACCAAAAAAAAAAAAAAAAAAAAAAAAACAGAGGCCTGAAAGGAGGATCCAGACCAGTGATTCTAGAACTCTATTTTGACTGATAAAAAAAAATTGGATATGAAAGGGCACAGCCACTAGAGTTGGATCGGAGAACAGTAAATAGAAATGTTGATAACAATGCAACCTTAGTAGGTTGTGAATTCACTCTCTTTGCAGTGTAATCCTCACACTTTACCTACTCTGCCACATGATCTCACATTACCAGCTGTGGGAATTCACAGGTATTAAATTAAATGCAGCAGGTTTCCCTGTTATTCCATGAATACAACAGAAACATATCAAGAGTTGCTCTGTGTGTGTACGAGCTTCCTTAGTTGTAACTGCCAAGCCATTCAATCCAGATCTTAAGCTTGGATCACCCTCTCAGTGAAATCAGAGGGTGAACCCTTGCCACCCTTTCTATGGGCAGGGAGGTCCCTAAACGCAGCAGAGCTATGGGGATCTGCTGTGTAGATAGTGAAGCAGGCTGCAGACAGGGCCGGCTCTAGGATTTTTGCCGCCCCAAGCAAAAAAAAAATAGGTGTCCGGAATGCCACCCCTGAAATTGTGCCGCCCCAAGCACGTGCTTGGTTTGCTGGTGCCTAGAGCTGGCCCTGGCTACAGAGATGCCCCACTGGGGGACTCTACTCCCCTGCAATATGTGGAGCATGTTCTGCTGTGGCTCCCTTCATAGCAATGTGGAGAGACTGGGAGTGATGCAGGGAAGGGCAAAAGCATGGGCAGTGAGTACACAATTACAGAAAAGGAGGACATGGGCCACTGCTGTAGCTCAGCCCCATGGAAAATTCTGTGCAAAGCAAGTTCCTCTGGGATTTGTGCCGGGGCGGAGGAGCTGGCCCCCAGTGCTCACAGTTATAGAGACATTATACTGATATCTTGATAGTCATAGCACATACTTTTAACAGTAAAGTTATGAAATTGGCTAATGGTGTGGTAATACTCACAATAGGTAGCACTGATGAGAACCAATGTGGACAGGCACTGTACAAGATTCCCTCCAACCCCTAGATCAGTCCCAACCTGCAGCACCATCTTCTTCTGTTCCAGGACTGGGCCCACATGCAGCTTTGCCAGTGCCTCTCATTCCTAACCTATAGCATTTACTGCTATATCAATATGATGTCTTTTCTAAGTAGAGGCTGCTAACAGCATAGTGTTTTTGTAATGGATGCAAAGAATCATAAGGATCTAAGCAGAGGCCCCAAATTCATTGCATTTGTGATCTAAGCCAGGTTTGAAGGACCCCAAGCCTGCAAACTCATGTTAGCCCAATGCACCACCCAATTTCAGTAGCAGCGAGATCTAATTGGTTCCAAAAGTGGGTTTGGTGAGCATTTTGCACACAAAATTCCTCTGCCTGCTTAGAGCTTTTTCAAATCCATACATTTGTATTAAATGGGCTTTTAGAAATTTGCTGGCACTTTTCCAGCTCTGACAGCCCTGTTTTTATTTCAATTGCCTTTAAGCCACTTTGTGAGATTTTCATATATAAATATGGAAATATGCAGAAGTCCTCAGCTTTACAGGATCCAACACCATAGTGAAAATGTATCCCAAATGATCTTGCCTCATTCATTTCCCCCCTGTTCCTATTCTTTGCTCAACAGTAACCCCTTCTGATGTATGAAGAGCAGTATTCATACCCTCTCAACTGTCCCTCATACTACTTCCATCTGTCATTTTAGTCCCCAGTTTCCCTCTTCCAAATGAACTTAGGGTTTGCCTACTGTTTATGACCTTATGCAAAAAACATATTAATAGAATTAATACTTCACCCATTTAAGCCCCTCCCTCTACTGTTCATTGCACACATTAGGGGGCAGTGTCAGGTATCACCTGTTCATCCCTTGGACCCTGAAAGCTTTGTCTGTATTGTTGTACTCCAAAAATGACTCATCTCTGGTCAACCTTTGCCAGCAGCTTTCTGACTGCAATATAGGACACTAAGGGTGGCTGCAGAGGTTACAATCCTCCATGAACCCCCCCGAGAAAAAAAGTGTACTGACCAATTTTCTTGTTTTAAAATAACATTCAGTTTAACACAGACAGGAACATTTTCAACAGTAATCTCTAAAATTGTTGGCATAATTTATGCGCCTACATTCTGCACACATAAAACACCATCACATGTGGTGATTGGCCAGACCTGGCACATGCAAATTAAGTTTGTGTGTACAAATCCGTGTCTTCGCTCAGGCACAAATATCCCTCCCCTTTCCTTGTCATTTTAAATGCTGGGTGAAGTCCCTTGAAATTCTATATATGTGTCAAATTCATTCCTGATGCAACTCAGGTGACTATTTTAGATATTCTGTAAACTAACTAGTTTAGTCAACAGCCATATTTGATATTCTCTATTGTAAATATAGATGTGTTCTGAACTGAGAAGTTCAGATCTAGAGTTGGACTTTCTCAAAATTAGGGACTTTCTTAAAATTAGCTCAGAAATGAGGTTTTGGCTTGGACCACACTAGACTAACATTTTAGCAAATCTATAATTAGACATATGGGCATTGATTTTTCACTAAGGTTCCCATCCGATTCCCATTCAAGTCAATCTGAGTTTATTTATTGATTTCAGAGGGAGTAGATAGGTAGATAGAGTGTGTGTCACAGCCCTAGAAAAGCTCTCCCTGCTGGATGTGCAGCAGGCTGCTGTGTTTGGGCCCCACACACTGCCTGAGGGCTTTTAGGCTTCCCAAGACTGAGCAGAGCCCAGGCACTGCCTCTGTCTTTGGGTTCTAAGCACGCTCCCAGGATGCAGCTCCTCTGTGTAGCGCTCCCTTCTGAGAGCTGAAATCCCACAGTCCAACTGAGTAGGCCTCAAGACTAGTGCCGGCTCCCTCAGAATCCCCAGTAGCTTACACGTACCCTTTCCCAGAGCTCCGCGCGTGTAAGCAGTGCTTTACTTCTCCCTGGGCAGATGATGGTTTAAGCACATAACAAACAGGCTTTGCGAAAGGAATTCTAAAGCAATTACTTTAGATAGCACAAAAGATATACAGAGCCAGACAAAATAATAAAACACCTACATGCATTTCACCACCTCAGTTTCCTCACCACTCAAATGCTCTTTGGGCTCAGGTCAGTCTTTTAGAGAGTCCAGAATCTTTCCTCTTCTCCTGCTCTCTTGCACATGGTGTCTCCTCTCACTCCTGGAGTCAGCTTTCTGCTTCTGGTCTCTCCTCCCGCTCTCCAAAATGGCCAGGGAAATAACCTCCCTTTTATAACCTCCAGTCTCCTTTGTCAGGTGATCCCCTCATTAGCTTTGTCAAGTGTTCAAAATCGTCCCTCCACACACACACCCCAGTGGGCTGTTCCTTAGGGTATGTCTACACTACAGGATTAATTCGAATTTATATAATTCGAATTTAGGAAACCGATTTTATAAATTCGAATGTATTCGGCCACACTAGGCACCATTAATTCGGTGGTGTGCGTCCAAGCTACCATAGTAGCATCGATTTCCAGAGCGTTGCATTGTGGGTAGCTTTTACATAGCTATCCCATAGTTCCCGCAGTCTCCACCCCCCTTGGAATTCTGGGTTGAGACCCCAGTGCATGATGGGGCAAAAAACATTGTCGCAGGTAGTTCTGGGTACAGCCTCCCCCTCCCTCCCTGAAAGCAACGGCAGACAACCATTTCGCGCCTTTTTTCCTGAGTGAACTCTGCAGACTCCATTCTGCATCAAGCATGGATCCCGTTGTGCTCCAGAACGCAGTCTTGAACATTATAAACACCTCGCGCTTTCTCGTGGAGTTTATGCTTACACAGGACCAGAAAAAAGAGGCGAGGAGGAGGAGGAGGCGGCGATTGCAGCGCAGCGACCAGCGTGATGAGGACATGGACACGGACACAGAATTCTCTGAGACCGCGGGCCCCGGTGCTTTGGAGATTATGATGTTAATGGGCCAGGTTATAGGCTTTGAACGCCGATTCTGGGCCCGGGAAACAAGCACAGACTGGTGGGACCGCATAGTGTTGCAGGTGTGGGACGATTCCCAGTGGCTGAGAAACTTTCGCATGCGTAAGGGCACTTTCATGGAACTTTGTGACTTGCTTTCCCCTGCCCTGAAGCGCCAGAATACCAAGATGAGAGCAGCCCTCACAGTTGAGAAGCGAGTGGCGATAGCCCTGTGGAAGCTTGCAACGCCAGACAGCTACCGGTCAGTCGGGAATCAATTTGGAGTGGGCAAATCTACTGTGGGGGCTGCTGTGATGCAAGTAGCCAAAGCAATCACGGAGGTGCTGCTACGAAAGGTAGTGACTCTGGGAAATGTGCAGGTCATAGTGGATGGCTTTGCTGCAATGGGATTCCCTAACTGTGGTGGGGCAATAGATGGAACCCATATTCCTATCTTGGCACCGGAGCACCAGGGTACCCAGTACATAAACCGCAAGGGGTACTTCTCAATGGTGCTGCAAGCACTTGTGGATCACAAGGGACGTTTCACCAACATCCATGTGGGCTGGCCGGGAAGGGTTCATGACGCTCGCGTCTTCAGGAACACCAATCTGTTTAAACGGCTGCAGCAAGGGACTTACTTTCCGGACCAGAAAATAACCGTGGGGGATGTTGAAATGCCAATTGTTATTCTTGGGGACCCAGCCTACCCCTTAATGCCATGGCTCATGAAGCCATACACAGGCAGCCTGGACAGGAGTCAGGAGTTGTTCAACTACAGGCTGAGCAAGTGCAGAATGGTGGTAGAATGTGCATTTGGCCGTTTAAAAGGTCGCTGGCGATCCTTATTGACTCGCTCAGACCTCAGCCAAACCAATATCCCCATTGTTATTACTGCTTGCTGTGTGCTTCACAATCTCTGTGAGAGCAAGGGGGAGACCTTTATGGCAGGGTGGGAGGCTGAGGCAAATCGCCTGGCTGCTGATTACTCGCAGCCAGACACCAGGGCGATTAGAAGAGCACACGATGAAGCGCTGCGCATTAGGGAAGCTTTGAAAACCAGTTTCATGACTGGCCAGGCTACAGTGTGAAATTTATGTTTGTTTATCCTTCCTGAAAACCCGCCCCCTTTATTGACTCATTCTCTGTAAGGAACCCACCCTCCCCCTTCCCCCAGCTTGCTTTCAAAGGAAATAAAGTCACCATTGTTTAAAAATCATTTATTCTTTATGAATTGATTATAAAAAGAGGGAGAGAACCTGAGTGGGGTTTGGGAGGAGGATCAGCGGGAAGGAAAAGCCCAGTAAAAAAAGGTTAAGAAAATGGCAGCCTTTTGCTTGGGCTGTCCACTGGGGTGGAATGGGAGGGTGTACGGAGCCTCCCCCCCCGTGTTCTTACACATCTGGGTGGGGAGGCTATGGAAAATGGTGAGGAGGTAGGGGGGTTATACAGGGGCTGTAGCGGCACAGAACCTGAGTGGGGTTTGGGAGGAGGATCAGCGGGAAGGAAAAGCCCAGTAAAAAAAGGTTAAAAAAATGGCAGCCTTTTGCTTGGGCTGTCCACTGGGGTGGAATGGGAGGGTGTATGGAGCCTCCCCCCCCGTGTTCTTACACGTCTGGGTGTGGAGGCTATGGAACATGGTGAGGAGGTAGGGGGGTTATACAGGGGCTGTAGCGGCACTCGGTTCTCCAGCAGCCGTTCCTGAAGCTCCACCAGACGCCGGAGCATGTCTGTTTGCTCACGCAGCAGCCCCAGCGTTGCTTCCCGACTCCTCTGATCTTCCTGCCGCCACCTCTCATCTCGAGCGTCTCTCCTCTCCTCACGTTGGTCCCTTCTGTCCTCACGTTGGTCCCTCATGTCCTCACGTTGGTCCCTCATGTCCTCACGTTGGTCCCTCCTGTCCTCACGGTCACTGGCTTCTTTCCTATACTTGCAAACCGTCTCCTTCCACTCATTCAGATGAGCTCTTTCATTCCTGGTGGATTGCATGATTTCGGAAAACATCTCTTCTCTCGTTTTTTTTTTACGACGCCTTATCTGGGATAGCCTTCGGGAAGGAGGAGGGAGGCTTGAAACATTTGCACCTGCTGGAGGGAGTGAAAAAAGGAGAGAATTTTTTTAAAAGATACATTTTTCAGAACAATGCTTATACTCTTTCACGGTGTATACTATTCACATTACATAGCACATGTGATTTCTGTGCAAGGTCGCATTTTGCCTCTTAATATTGAGTGCCTGTGGCTTTGCTGCTAGAGATCACAGACGCAGGTCGGGGCAACAGAATTCACCTTGCATGCTGCCATGGTAAGCCACTGTCTTTAGGCTTCTGCGCCCTGCTTTCCCACATACCAAGCAAAGCCCGTTGTGCTGCAGTTTTCCTGTTAGCTTGTTTTCTGCTGCTGAAGGTTAACACCCCCCCCCCCATCCAATTCTCTGGGATGAGTGCTTTATCCCTCCCCCCACCGCCTGGCTGGTATCAGGGAAGATCCCAGCAGGAACCAAACTAACACCCCCCCCCCACCCGCCATGAATTCTCTGGGATGAGTGCTTTATCCCTCCCCCCACCGCGTGGCTGGTATCAGGGAAGATCCCTGCAGGAACCAAACTAACACCCCCCCCCCACCCGCCATGAATTCTCTGGGATGAGTGCTTTATCCCTCCCCCCACCGCGTGGCTGGTATCAGGGAACATCCCTGCAGGAACCAAACTAACACCCCCCCCCCCACCCGCCATGAATTCTCTGGGATGAGTGCTTTCTCCCTCCCCCCACCGCGTGGCTGGTATCAGGGAAGATCCCTGCAGGAACCAAACTAACACCCCCCCCCCACCCGCCATGAATTCTCTGGGATGAGTGCTTTATCCCTCCCCCCACCGCCTGGCTGGTATCAGGGAAGATCCCTGCTAGCAAAACGCGAAAAGCTCTGGGCCAATCCTCCCCCCCCCCCTTGCACTTGGCTAAATGCAGGGAAGGATTTCTTTTCAGCCACAGGCAAACAGCCCAGTAGGAACGGCCACCTCAGTCCCCTTAATTAAATTCCCTTATTTCAACCAGGTTACCCTAAGCGATATCACTCTCCTGAGGATTACACAGCAAGATAAAGAACGGATGTTGCTTGAATGCCAGCAAACACCGGGACCATACGCTGCCAGGCTCTGTCAGGCAATGATACCAGATTACTTGCTACTAGCATGGCGTGGTCAAGTGTCCTACCATGGAGGACGGAATAAGGCTGCACTGCCCAGAAACCTTGTGGCAAGGCTTTTGGAGTACCTCCAGGAGAGCTTCATGGAGATGTCCCTGGAGGATTTCCGCTCCATCCCCAGACATGTTAACAGACTTTTCCAGTAGCTGTACTGGCTGCGAATGCATCCCAAGTGCTCAGGGCAAATTAATCATTAAAAATGCTTGCTTTTAAACCATGTTTTATATTTTAAAAGGTAAACTCACCTGAGGTCCCTTCCATGGGGTCATGGTCTTGGGTGCTGGCTTGGGAGGCTTGGGAGGGTACTTCAGTCAGGGTGAGAAACAGTTCCTGGCTGTTGGGGAGAACGGAGAGCTGGGTGCTCTCTGCCAGCTCGTCCTCCTCCTCCTCCTCTTCCCCTTCCGCGGAATCATCAGGTGTCCCTGATGAGATTATCCCCAGCTCGGAATCCACAGTCAGAGGTGGGGTAGTGGTGGCGGCCCCCCCTAGAAATGCATTTAGCTCAGCGTAGAAGCGGCATGTCCGCGGCTCTGACCCGGAGCGACCGTTTGCCTCCTTTGCTTTTTGATAGGCTTGTCTGAGCTCCTTGACTTTCACGCGGCACTGATCTGTGTCCCTATTGTGGCCTCTCTCCATCATGCCCTTGGAAATTTTTTCATAAGTTTTGGCATTTCGTCTTTTCGAACGCAGTTCAGCTAGCACTGAATCCTCTCCCCATATAGAGATCAAATCCAGTACCTCCTGTAGGGTCCATGCTGGTGCTCTTTTTCGATTATCAGCCTGCATGGTTACCTGTGCTGATGAGCTCTCTGTGGTCACCTGTGCTCTCCACGCTGTGCAAACAGGAAATGAAATTCAAATGTTCCCGGGGCTTTTCCTGTCCACCTGGCCAGTGCATGCGAGTTCAGATTGCTGGCCAGAGCGGTCACAATGGTGCACTGTGGGATAGCTCCTGGAGGCCAATAACATCGAATTGCGGCCACACTAACGCTAATTCGAATTGACAAATTCGATTTTGGCGCTACTCCGCTCGTCGGGGTGGAGTACAGAAATCGAATTAAAGGGCCCTTTAATTCGAATTAAATGGCTTCGTTGTGTGGACGGTTCCAGAGTTAATTCGAATTAAAGCCACTAAATCCGAATTAAAGGTGTAGTGTAGACCAGTTACAAGCTCACCTGGGAAGCTTGGTTCTTCTGGGTGGTAGCTAAATCTTTGTCCAAGGGTGCTTCTGTGTGAACAAAGGACCATCAAGCTTTAACGATCGTCCACTGTTAGCCCCGTTTCACTGCCACTTGGAACTCCAGTCCACCATGGAGGTAAAAAGTCAGAGGAGGCAGACAAGCCCCACATTCAACATGGAGTTTGCAGTCTGATCGATATATATACACAGAGAACTCATGATCTCAAACACAGTTCATAAGTTCACAGACAGATTTCCCAAATTGTCACAGTGTGCAGGGCCAGCTCCAGGCACCAGCCTAACAAGCAGGCGCTTGGGGCGGTACCTGGAGGGGGGCGGCGCTCAGGGTTGTTGTTTTTTTTTTAAACATACTGGGGCTGTTGGGGCGCCCGGCAGTGATCCGGCCCGAGTGCGGGGCCGCGCTCGCTGCCCTCCCCCCTGGCGCTCCGGCCGGCCGGGGAGAGCGGGGCCGCGGCCGGGCTCGCCGCCCTCCCCCCGGCGCTCCGGCCAGCCGGGGAGAGCGGGGCCACGGCCGGGCTCAGCGTCCTCCCCTGCCGCGCTCCCCGCCGGGGGGCAGGGGGCGGCGGGAGGCTTTTTTGCCTGGGGCGGCAAAAAAGCCAGAGCCGGCCCTGACAGTGTGTATGTGTGTTGTTGGGGGGGCGGGGAATGAAGAGGGCATGGATGGGATAAGGTATGTTTTCTATTTCCCTCCACTTTCCCTGTCTTCTCTGCTGTAAACTGAAACAGCACCAGGAGAGGAATAAGTGAGAATGAAAGTGAAGCTAGAGGTGTGATCAAAGCTAAAGCAAGCCAAAGCCATATTCTTCTTCCTGCCCAACACTGGCAAAGAGAAATTCTGAGCATTGGTCTTTGGGGTAAGGTTCAGCATGCCCTGCAGGGACTTCAGAGCACAGAGGTGACTCCCAATGATGTTAGGGAACTAAAGCCCTGCAGGGGCTCTTGGACAAATTTCCTCTCTCTCTTTAAACCACACTTTACCTACCACTGTGTCAGGGTTCCCTCCCCACTCTGAACTTTAGGGTACAGACGTGTGGACCCGCATGAAGACCCTCTAAGCTTATTTCTACCAGCTTAGGTTAAAAACTCCCCTATTCCTTGGATTAAGCAAGGCTGCCACCACCAAGTGATTTAAACAAACATTTAGGGAGGGCCACTTGGAGCCCTACCTTCCCCAAATATCCCCCCAAGCCCCTACACCCCCTTTCCTGGGGAGGCTTGAGAATATATCCTCACCAACTGGTACAGGTGAACACAGACCCAAACCCTTGAATCTTAAAACGATGAAAAAATCAATCAGGTTCTTAAAAGAAGAAGTGTAATTAAAGAAAAGATAAAAGAATTACCTCTGTAAAATCGGGATGGTAAGTACTTTACAGAATAACAAAAGACTCAAGAACACAGAGGATCTCCCCTCTAGGCAAAACCTTAAAATTTCAAAACCAGGTATAAACCTCCCTCTTAGACAAAGGAAATCACAAGCCAAAATAAAAGTAAGCTAACGCATTCCTTCGCTAGTACTTACTAATACTAATGGAGTGGGATTGCTTGCTTTCTTGATCTGTCTCCGGCAAGCACACAGAACAGATAAAACAAAGCCTCTCTCCCCCTCCCCCCCCCCCAAGATTTGAAAGTATCTTGGTCCCCTTATTGGTCCTTTTGGTCAGGTGCCAGCTAGGTTACCTGAGCTTTTTAACCCTTTACTGGTAAAAGGATTTTGTGCCTCCGGCCAGGAGGGATTTTATAGTACTGTATACAAAAGGTTGTTACCATTCCCTTTATATTTATAACACACTGTAAAACAAAAAGCAAAACTACAGGAAACACACCATCTTTCGAGTCCCAAACCACCTTCTCCTGCCAAACTTGCAGCAACCTTGGTGCTATCTTCAGTCACCCCATGGAGTGATCGAGTGATAGCAGATACACAGCTTGCCAGAGATTTGACTATGCTGAATTTACCCTTCTTCCTGGGCACCAAACAGCGACAGTAATGGGTAACACGTATCAGCCAGCCAGATTGCAGCATTCTGCTGGGATTCCTCAGGCCTATTCTCAAAGCCTCCTGGAGCGCTGCCGCTGTTTTTAAAGTTATCGGGATGGTTTCACATTTCCCCCTGCTTTTCACTGTGTGGGTTAGAGTTCCTCAAGCGTGAAGGTGGAACTCAGCTGTCATACACAGAGACAGTGGGGAGGCAGCTTTGCTTTCTGAAGCCCAATCTTACCAGGGATGAGCTGGCCTCTGCAATATCAGTGACAGCAGCACCTTTTAAAAACTAACTTCTATTTATTTTCCTTTACAAAAAATAACTGTTAAAAGCAGAAACTTGTGGTGATGCTGGGGAGGGGAGAAGAAACAACTCAGAAACGATCCCACTGACAAATCTCTTTCCTTGGGGGGAGCTATGGGGCTAAATGAATATAAAATAATAGTGCCAACTGTTACATAGTGCTTTCCATCCATTGATCTCAAAGTGCTTTACAAAGGAGGCTAGTAGAAATTATCCCCATTTTACAGATGGGGAAAATGAAGCTCAGGCAGGGGCATGACTTGCCCAAGGTCACCCAACAAACCAGTGGCAGAGCCAGGATAGAGCCCAGTCTCTTGTGTCCAATCCAGTGCTTAGGACTGCTCCAGCAGGGATGTACTGAGGGGCAGAAAGGGGCAAAAGGAGCTCCTTCCCCATCTAGTTCTCGTATGCAAGAGGCGGCCAGATTCCTGCAGCCAGCATTCCCCAAGGGTCAGTGGGGAAGGATGCTAGGAGGGGGCGTGTCAGCTGACTTGAAGGCATGGACAGCACTGAGGATGGGCAAGTGACACCTTTTCTCAAGGTGTAGCAAGGCCTCTGGTGAGCAACCCCCCAACGAGCATTCCCTAAGGGCTGCATCGACTTGCATTACCTGGCCATGCAGGAGCACAAGGGGCCGTAAGAATCCCATTTACATCTCAGCATGGGCTACCCAGCCCTTTTGTCCAGGCGCGCAGGAGAAGGTAGGCACCATCCCTTCACACACACCTCCCTTTCCTCCTCCCCGCGCAGCTGGGCCGGGAGGGATAAGGAATGTGTGGGACTTTGGCTCTGCCCCTCGCCATGCTAACTAGCACAGCTGAGCCCAGGTTTCTGTGTGGGAGAGGATGTTGTAAGTTGTTGCTGCTGGCCTCCTGGAGAGCAAGGGGAAAGCTATCTTGGAGAGCAAGGGGAGAGCAGGGAGGGAACCATGTCTCAGGGCCGGTCTCTGAGGCACAATGCATCTGGACATCACTCCTTGCTCCGGGCTAGGGCTAAAGGCACAGTGTAGCCCTGTAGCATTATACCTTTTCTTGCTTTTTGCATCATGACCCCAGTTACCAGTGCTCAGACAGTGCATAAAATCCTAGGCAGTTCTCTGTGGTCCAGGACTTTGGAACAACTGCAGTAGAGACTGTGCTTGAAGATTCAGTTCTGGAGAGTTACACAAGACACATCACTGTATCATTGGGAAGGGAAACCAGGGCACCAGTTAGTTTCATGCAGATCTCCAGCAAAACTGGAGCCATTAAATGAAGTTGAAAGTTCTTCACCTTAATATTGAGAGTTTGTGTACTGTAAGCACCTTGAAAGCAGGGCTCATATGTCCTCTTGGTTCTGTACATTGATGAGAACAACAGATAATGAATAATGACTGAAGGCTCGCATTAATCTGTGATACAAACAGATTATCCAACTGGACAATCCAGGTCTCAGCTGTGCAGCTTTGGTTAGTGTGCTGACAAGTTTGCAAAGTATCGGCAATGCAGATCCACGTGTCTCTGGATTTTATTTGCCATTCAGCTTTCCCCATAAAATACATAAAAGCAATAATTACTATAATAAAAAACAGCAGTAAACAATAAATACAACGCACGGAGTCACTGATTCCTTGCAAAATCCACTATTTCAAGCCCCACAGGGCCTCCAGGGAGGGTGACACCAGCCTGCTGCCTGACTGAAGTATTTCATTAAGAGGATTTCTCTGTGCTTCTTTCATGGATTTTTTGGGGGGCGGTATGAGAAACATCCTCCTCTTCCTTGGCCTATGTGAAATACATGGGCAGGCTCAGCCTACTTCCTAGTGAATAACTCTCCACATCACACCCAGCTTTGCTGGCAGTTTCATCAGAGAGCCCAGAGACCAAGTAGCCCCTAGAGACTGAACTAGTCTCATCTTTTGAGGTGCTTTCTCCAGGTAAGAGTTTAGTAGAGGACACCAGACTCCGTGAACTTGAATCTTCCCACGCAGGATTGGCGTTAATCACAAATTAAATTAATGGGAGCTACCTGCATGCTGCAGGGAGCAGCTGCAGGGCTGTCAGTCTGGAGTCTATAACTGGCACTATAATTCCCCTTAATGACAACACAAAACATTCTCTTAACACACTCTACTTTCTGTAAGGTGTGTTTGAGCAGCTCCACAGTGATTACTATCTGTGTCTTATTCATTTTCTTCCAACCTTTTATACAGTCTCTTCTTCTACTTTATTCCTAAACATGAATCATCCTATTATTAACTTCTGACACCATTAGCTTTTGCTGTCACCAGAGCTGACAATTCAAAGGCCCCTGAGAGCTGTCTGCAAAGACACAATAAATGAGATCTCTTAATTAACACCTCCCTTAACTAAATAAATTAATTTTATGCAGCTGATATGTCATCTTCGCAGCTTGAGGGTGACTGAATAGCCTCTCACTAGTTTGAAATGCTCCTTCTTGGCAGGCAGGGCATCTTCCAGTCTTTTGCAGGCTGTTGTTTGGCATTGTCTGGAAACAGAAATAGTTCTGATGTGGTTGGAGCTGTGCAATACTTGATCAACTGAGGGAGTCCAAAAAAGTCAGAAGTGGTTACTGTGCCACTATCTTGCTGAGCCCTTGTCTGCACCCAGCATTGCAGAGGTAAAGTTTTGCCCAGATCAGGCCCACTGGTCCAGCAACAATACCCATTTGAGGAACTGAATGGCTCAGAAGACTGGTGATGGGACACGGATCCTTTCCTCTCTAGGTCACTGCTTAGAACACAGCCAGAGTCAGCAGAGACTAAAAGCCATTACTCTGACAAATCTTCCGGGCTTGTGTGAATTATTTGGTGATCTTGGACCAGTCCTTGGAGGAGCAGGTGACCCCATCACCAAAGCATTCAGTCTAACAGACATCTTGTTTGTAGTCTCAGTAGGGAGGTGAACACTGAACACTTAGAAAGAAAATGCTACAGTAATAATGATTTAGAACATTGCAAATTACAATGGGGCTACTACACTGCTGTCAACCATTACTACAGTTCTTTGAAATAAAGGAATAGCAAACAGGCATGAAGACTACACTACTTTCTCATCCCTGCTGTTAAGCTTGTACTGACACTAGCCATGCTAGTCATTGGAAAGAGAGCTTTTGTCTCCAGTGATGTCAGTCTGACACGCTTTCGCAGCAATATGTTGACTTTAAACAACAAAATCAAAACCTATCCCTGGATTTGACCAGCTCTGTTCTCCCATCAGGTTGGGCCCCACAAAACCCAATGCCCTCTCCAGGAGTATGTCATATCCTCTTTAGAAGGTTCTCCCCAAGCACTGAGCTTCTGTAATTAGGACACCTCATGTTCTTCCCAAACAGCACTGGGAACAGAGCATATGCCCTGGTGTTTTCTATCTTATTGTCTGGAATGGATCTTCCCATCACAGAATCAGCAATTATAGTCTTTGGATGTCAGTGTTCACAGTGAGTCATTTGCAGACAGGAACGAGGAGAAAAACCCTGCAAGGGAGGTTTGGGAGTAACCTTCCCTCAAAAAATGGTTTTTGAAAATGGATGGCATTTTGTATTCTCAAGGCAGCATATTTACTCTTTTGCAGTATCTGAACCAGGGTTAAAAGTCATCCCAGACAGGAATAGTTTAGCAGTATCTAATGTGGGAAATGAACTATATCAGGGACACTGAAATCCCCCCTCTATCTTCACTTCAGTTCAAATAACATTGTATTCTTTTTATAAAAGTGAGAGGAGTGTAGACTACAGCTGGCCCAATACATGGAGAAAGGAGTCAAAGCATGTGCAGACACCATGTTATGACTCAGGGCCCCATTCCTACAATGAGCACCAAGGGTGCAGACCCGCTGCCATTGACTTTTAGTGACTGAGTCTGGCTTGTAATGTAACTCAAAGCAATCTCAGAGATGGGACCCCAAATGAATGGAAAATGAAAACAAGGTTTCCACAAACCCTCAGACCAGGACCACAGAGTTTTCCTCCACTCTGGTGGTGGTGAATTGGCAGTCATGGTCTTGCCAGTGCAACTTCACTCACTTAGCAGGTGTTGTGGACATAAGCAGGGATGGAGGCAGAACAAGCCAAATTCATATTATTCACAACAAGACTGCAGCAGAACTTAAAATTATTTTCTCCCCCACTCCTTTTGCTTAGTAAAGCATGTCAGAGAGGCTTTTACTCTAAAAAAAAGAAAAGAAATTGATCCTTTCTTTAAAGAGACTTCGATTTAAAATCAATTTCCCAATTAAAAACATAAGGCTTATAGTGGGTGCAGAATTTAAACTTGGTCCGTTTGTTTGTGTATTTCTTTTTCACAAATCAATGCACCACCTGAAAATGCTTTCATTGTCACTACCTGAGACCCATTGTGTTTTGATGGACTTCCTATTTAACCTTTTCAGGACTGTTTCCCTATTTTAAAGCCAGTTTAAGGAAAGATGGGAAAGGGCCATAAACTGACCCAGCCAAGCGTCATCCCTCTGCTAAAAGACTATTATAGAGATTACAAAAGCAAAGCAGTGCCAAACTTCGCAACATGGCTGGGTGACTGATGGGAGGGCTCTGCCACGCTCCTGGCATAGTCCCGGCACTGCACTCTGCTCCCGTAACAGTAGTCATGTTGCTGTGCATCATGCTCTGCACATCAGCTGTTCCACAGCAGGCCATCCAAGTGCAGTCACCTGTTTAGTGTTTCCATTTGTTCCTGTTCCAGCCAGGGATTAAAGGAGGCAGGAGACAGGCTGAGCAGAAAGTGGAAATAATGGAGTGTTTGGGGCCAAAAGGGGCATGCTGCACAGGCAAGCAGAAAGCCAGTCAGCAGCCTGAGGAGGGACAAAGAGAACAGTGACAGCCCGGGGACAGTTGGGGTCTGGAACCTCCATTTCTATTGGCTTTGTGGCCCACATGCCAAGCAAGTTTGGCTTCCGTGAAGGCTCCAAGATCCACATTCAACTGGTAGTGAATTAGCCAGAGTTCTGACTGCTCAGACATTAACTGTTTTAAAAAGAAAAACAAGTGGCCTGACATCTACAAACAGTGCACTAGGGGAGACAAGTCTGACACAAACTGTCCACCACTGTGCTTCTTAATCATCTCTCAGCACTGACTGCATGGCTAAGTATTACACTGGTCTACAATTTTTGAGAAGTCGTCTGCTTCAGAGATAAAATGTGCTATTTATTATGTATTTTGATGTGCTGAATTCAAATATGACAATTAAAACAACTGATTGGCTACTGTTTCTAAGATATTTAAGTTTTTACATTTTATGTCTATGTATATTGTGTAGACAGTAGAGTTTTAATCATAAATTGTAAACCTAGGTCTTTTCATGTGTTTATGGTTGTTTTACATGATAATATTTCACCTGTCCTGTTTATGTAACACTTTAAAAATCAGCAAAAGGGTTATCTAAATAAAATTTATAATGAAACAAAAGGCAAAAAACTATTCTGTACATAGTTTAGTCCTATTCAGTGTCTACTCGGCGCTTCTTGGCTTGTCTCTTGTATTCATTAAATGGAGCATCTCTTGTCACTGTCCAGCAATAGTCTGCAAGCATTGATGGGCTCCATTTGCCCTGATAGCGTTTCTCCATTGTTACAATGTCCTGGTGAAATCGCTCGCCGTGCTCGTCGCTCACTGCTCCGCAGTTCGGTGGAAAAAAATCTAGATGAGAGTGCAAATAATGTATCTTTAGTGACATGTTGCAACCAAGGCTTTTGTATGCCTTGAGGAGGTTTTCCACCAACAACCTGTAGTTGTCTGCCTTGTTGTTTCCGAGAAAATTTATTGCCACTAACTGGAAGGCTTTCCATGCCGTCTTTTCCTTGCCACACAGTGCATGGTCAAATGCATCACCTCGAAGAAGTTCACGAATCTGAGGACCAACAAAGACACCTTCCTTTATCTTAGTTTCACTTAACCTTGGAAATTTTCCACGGAGGTACTTGAAAGCTGCTTGTGTTTTGTCAATGGCCTTGACAAAGTTCTTCATCAGACCCAGCTTGATGTGTAAGGATGGTAACAAAATCTTCCTTGATTCAACAAGTGGTGGATGCTGAACACTTTTCCTCCCAGGCTCCAATGACTGTTGGAGTGGCCAATCTTTCTTGATGTAGTGGGAATCTCTTGCACGACTATCCCATTCACTGAGAAAACAGCAGTACTTTGTGTATCCAGTCTGCAGACCAAGCAAGAGAGCAACAACCTTCAAATCGCCACAAGGCTGCCACTGATGTTGGTCATAGTTTATGCACCTCAAAAGTTGTTTCATGTTGTTATAGGTTTCCTTCATATGGACTGCATGACCAACTGGAATTGATGGCAAAAGATTGCCATTATGCAGTAAAACAGCTTTAAGACTTGTCTTTGATGAATCAATGAACAGTCTCCACTCATCTGGATCGTGAACGATGTTGAGGGCTGCCATCACACCATCGATGTTGTTGCAGGCTACAAGTTCACCTTCCATGAAGAAGAATGGGACAAGATCCTTTTGACGGTCACGGAACATGGAAACCCTAACATCACCTGCCAGGAGATTCCACTGCTGTAGTCTGGAGCCCAACAGCTCTGCCTTACTCTTGGGTAGTTCCAAATCCCTGACAAGATCATTCAGTTCACCTTGTGTTATGCAGTGTGGTTCAGAGGAGGAGGATGGGAGAAAATGTGGGTCCTGTGACATTGATGGTTCAGGACCAGAAATTTCATCCTCTTCCTCTTCCTCGTCCGACTCAAGTGAGAATGATTCTGGTGCATCAGGAACCGGCAGTCCTTCTCCGTGGGGTACTGGGCGTATAGCTGATGGAATGTTTGGATAATGCACAGTCCACTTTTTCTTCTTTGACACACCTTTCCCAACTGGAGGCACCATGCAGAAGTAACAATTGCTGGTATGATCTGTTGGCTCTCGCCAAATCATTGGCACTGCAAAAGGCATAGATTTCCTTTTCCTGTTCAACCACTGGCGAAGATTTGTTGCACAAGTGTTGCAGCATACGTGTGGGGCCCACCTCTTGTCCTGATCTCCAATTTTGCAGCCCAAATAAAGGTGATAGGCTTTCTTAACCATAGTGGTTATACTGCGCTTTTGTGATGCAAAAGTCACTTCACCACAAACATAGCAGAAGTTATCTGCACTGTTCACACAAGTACCAGGCATCTCTGCTCACTTTGGCTAAACAGAAATGTGTCCCTTTGCAAAATCAAACCCTGACAAATAAGAGAGCACGACACTGTATGATTTCTAGAGCTGATATAGGGCAATTTGTTCAGCAGAGTGATGTAAGCTTCGTTATGACTGCATCATCCATGACTTCTAGGAATAACATGATGCAATTCATATCATGTATGATGCAATACCAGCTTCAGATTGCATCATTCATTGTTTTGCCTAAAAAGCAAGTACTGTCCAAACCCAGTCATAGATTTATTCATAGATCCAGTCAAAGATGTATTTTAGTCATTTCTGGTTTAAATTGAGATCCCTTCCCTTTATAACTCACTTATCCTCCGCCATTCCCAAGTCAAGGGTCGTATATACTGACCCAATAGCATATCTTGAAAACTAGAGCCAATCAACAATTTTAAGCATCATTTTCGTTCTCAGTGACCCAGAATTAGTAAAGTTTGACTACATTTATTTCAGAAGCATTTTGGCTGTAGAGCAGTGTTATCAGACCATTCAACCTAGAGAGCAAGGCTTAGCAGGATACTTATTGCACTGCCTACTGGTTATCCCCCAGATTATAACAACTATACACCCCTGCCTAAACACTCCCGGCTCCTCCACCCACCTAGGCTGAATGAATCACTTCTTAGGAGCAGCACACACTGCTCCAGGAAGGGCCTGGCCCTAGGCATATAAACAATCCGCCAGCACAGGAGGAGGAAGGTACCTCAATCTCAGGGCTGTCATTTTCATGCTCCCGTGCAGGGTGGGCAGGAGCATGACCTCCTCTACAGTGTTTGTAAGGGGCATTGTATGAACTCAGGCCTACATTGTGTGGTAGAATCCAGCCTCGCTTAGGAGGCAATGGAGGGGTTGTGTGAGGGAACAAAGCCATTTGCAGCAAGGAATACAGTCACTCACGCTATTTAATGTTCCTTACCTTGAACAAGAGACAGAGGAAAACAAACTGGCTTGTTAAACTTTAATATCAAACTAACTGTTCAATTAAAATCTGAGCATCAGCATCTGCTCCACTGTATAAAACCAAAACCAAACCCCGTCCCCCTCCATCCCGCCCCCAACACACACACTTTGGGCAGTCTCTAGCTCTACAGAGCAGTTTACGTTATCCTTTGTTTGTTCAGTGTCTGTGCAGGGGTGGGAGGATGGGTCAGATAAAGCGATCCCCTCCTGTCAGCATTGGTGATGGTGCGCTGACTGGAGTTTAGAAAACAGGGAAGTTTGTTCTTGGCCATTAGTCTGCTGTGATGTGAGAAGCCAAGCTGCAAGACCAGGTTTCTTGCACAGGCTGCAGTTCTTGCCCTACTGCTATTGAGCAAGCAACATGTCAATAATAGAAAGGGGCAGTGTGAACATGGAGGCAGGAGGCATCACAGGAAAGCAGCAACTTTTGCACATCTGTCCTGACAGCTTCCAAAGTTTAGACTCCTTTGTTGCATCTTCACTGACAACCATGGCTCCTCTCTACCATGCAATTCCTTTCACCCCCACCACCAGCAACACCTTCAGAGGATGTAGAGTAGGGAGACGGTAATGCTTTCAGTGTCGTTAGCACTGAATAAGTCAGGGGGCTTCACCTGTCTGATGTGTCACAGCCATCTGGTCTACCCAGGAACTGGTCCATGCTGTTATTCTGCATCATGCCCTACAGCAACAGCAATGAGGAGTTGCCACGAGAAGGTTTTCGTCTCTCTCTCCAACATCCAACGCTGGCAGAGAGGAGAGCCTTGTACCTTCAAAGCTTTGTCTTGGACTTTGGGAATGATTTCAATTTAACATGCAAAGACTGTGCAGTGCCTAGTACAGACATGCAGCAAATGACAGCTCTTGCCTCAAAGAGCTTATTTGCCTTATTCTCCTCAATGAAAGAACAAACCTGTTAGCTCGCTGCCTGGGAGATGTCTGGACGGGGCACTGGATTAACTCCCTGCACTCTGGAGAAGTGAAAGAGGCAGCTTTCTCTATTGGGGTTCGCTTTTCTACCCACAAACACCCGCATGTGCATCCCACATATTAGCTTTACAGAGTGCTAGGGAGTAGAAGTACTTCTGGTGAAATCATTATTCTAATCAGTTTTCATGTATTAACAGACAGGGAAAGATTCTCCCTGCAAGTTCCTCAACCTTGACTTGCCTTTCCTATGAAGGAAAAAAACATATGTGAGGACATGAAGGGAAAAGGAATGGGGAGAGGTTAGGGGACAATTCTTCCAGGGTATAAAGGATTAAAATCTAAAGCAGTTTCTGGTGGGTTCCTCAATTTTCTGAGGATTTCTGCCTGGCTGATTGTATCCCCCCCTTTGCAGAGTTTAAAGGAATTATTTTAGGCTAGATTCTGTTGCCCTTACTAATACTGAGTAGTACCTTGCTTTCAATTAATTCCATTAGTTTCTTTTGGGCTACTCATAGTTAGATGCTGCTTAATATAAGTAAGGGTGGCACAAGCTCGCCTTTCATTAGCTTTTAGCATCTAAAACCCATCTGTGCAAAGTTCTGCACCATTGTTTAAATTGGTTAAAATCCCCTAGCAAAGTTTCTTCTATTTGTTGTGTCACTAAAGAAGTCCAGTCCTGCTCTGGGAAACCTTTCCTGTGCAGCAAGGTCTGCCGAGGAGGATGAATCAGGGAAAGCTTTGCAATCTGACCTGTGATCCTGGCTTAACAGAGCTATGAAGAGAAAAACTAGATGTTGACAACATGGCGCATCGCTATGTCAAACAGGGTCATGCTGCTGCAATTTGGGTTGAGACTCAGAGTTTCCATCAACTCAGCAGGGTGCAGGGAACATGTGTGAGCTGGAAAGTGAGCCACCGCAGGAAGAGTCCACTGTTTGGGCAGAGAGACAAATGAAAAGGTGGAAGGGGAAAAAGGAACAGTTAACAAGTACTGGATATTCCTGTTCAGATCTGACTTGGAATTATTTTAACCCTCAGAAAACACAGATAGCTTGGGATACTACCACTACCACTCATTTCCAAATTTCAGGGAGATTTTATCCCATTCCATTATGATGCACAGAGGATGTTATATAATTGGTTATGCAGGCCATGAGGCATGTAATTAACATGTAAGGGAGTTGGTTACAAGGGCTAGTTGTATTTGACAACATGACATTTACCAAAGCACATCTCTGCTTTGTGGTTGTCATAGCATGACGTTCAATATTACTATTTATCAAGAGAATGAAGAATCCAGCATCTATGAAAAGAAAGAATGAATAAGGGGTAGGTTGGGCAAAGAGGGAAGACAGGGACATAAGCAGTAGGCTAATAATGGAATTGTAGAGACAGGAAAGGGCGGGTAAAGGAGGAGTGTTCTAGGGACTGAAGCACTGGAAAATAAGGGAGAGGAGTAAAGGAACCTGTAAATACAGAATGCAAAACTGGAAATTTGGGTTATTGAGGGAGGGAAAGGAAAAGTGTTCTTAATGGGGAGTGGTGAGGGGGTTATTATAGAAAAACACGGAGCGGGAGGGAAGATGTCTACTGAGGAAAGTTATTGTGATAAAGATGGAAGGAAAGTTTTTGACAGAAGAAAAGATGAGAATAGCAGGTATCAAAGGAAATAAATAGCAGTTTTGCCAACTCATGCAATATTTGATGCGTTTCTTAAAGCCCTAATCCCTGGTGGGATTTTGATGAAATGAGACTCTTGCCTTTCATTTAAACAGGGGGGAGGTAAGTTTCTAGCAGCCTTGTGGTTGCAGAGAAAAGCTTGAAAATATGACCTAAGTGTAACCTAAAGGCTCAGAAACCAGAAGACAAATAAAAAAAGAGAAAAAGTTGGGTTCTTTTTAATTTGGGGCCTGACTCAGGATTTTTAAACAGTTGGGGTTGTTACTGAAACTGGAAAGGAGAGAGTTGTTCCTTTAGTAGCTGTTTCTTAACAAACTCACTCGGCATTCCCTTCCCGTCCTTATCCTGTCCTCTCTCGCCCACAACTCATTTTATGCTCTTTCCCTAACTCCATTCACATCCCTCCCTTTTATTATTCCTGCTCTCCTATATTCTTTGTTAGTGAAAGGCTCAGGAGTCATCCAGTCCCTCTAGGGTGACTAGATGTCCCGATTTTATAGGGACAGTCCCGATTTTTGGGTCTTTTTCTTATATAGGCTCCTATTATCCCCCACCCCTGTCCCGATTTTTCACACTTGCTATCTGGTCACCCTAAGTCCCTCACACCCTCCTGAGAGCAGACAGGATTCATAGATCCACAGATGCTAAGGCCAGAAGGGACCACAGTGATCATCTAGTCTGACCTCCTGTGTTGCGTAGGCCAGAGAACTTCCCCAAAATAACTCCTACAGTATATCCTTGAGAAAAACATCCGATCTTGATTTTAAAATTGTCAGTGGAGAACCCATCAAGGCCCTGGCTTAATTACCCTCACTGTCAAAAAGTGATGCCTTATTGCCAGTTGGAATTTGTCTAACTTCAACTTCCAGCCATTGACTTGTGTTCTACCTTTCTCTGCTAGACTGAAGAGGCCTTACTAAATATTTGTTTCCCATGTAGGTATGTATAGACTGTCATCAAGTCATCCCTTAACCCTCTCTTTGTTCAGTTAAACAGACTGAGCTCCTTGAGTCCATCACTGTAAAGCATGTGTTCTAATCCTTTAATAATTTTCCTGGCTCTTCTCTGAACCCTCTCCAACTTATCAACATCCTTCTTGAATTGTGGGCACCAGAACTGGACACACATGCCTGCCACATTTGCACCAGTTCCAAATACAGAGGTAAAATAACCTCTCTACTACTCAAGATTCCCCTGTTTATACATCAAAGCATTGTATAAGCCCCTTTGGTCACAGCATTGCACTGGGGGCTTGTGTTCTGCCAATTATCCACCATGACTCCTGTGGGGAAATAGAGCAGGGGGGCCTTCTTTTTGATAGCCAGAGCTTTGAATCTGTGGGCCCTGAAATAAACTCTCCAACAGAGATCTGTTATGCTGATGGCCTTTACACAGAGTAGGGCAGGCCTAAAGCCTGAGCTAGACTAGACTGCACAATTCCCTGCCAAACTCGGTCAAGGGTCATGACCAGAGGAGGGGGGGGCAAGGAGGGAAAGAATTAAAAAAAAAAGCCCCAGCAGCAGCACTAATGAAATATGTTCATGACTAATGAAATATAATAACCACTTGTGTGAAGCAATAGGTAACTTTAGCTAAATGCAATTTCTTAACTCATGCAGCTTCTCCTTTTGGTGATCTGTGACCCACTCCGTGATTCCAGCTATCTGCAAAAATAGCCAATCATAGATCCTCTTTAGGCGTCCCATGGAACCCCCCCCCCTAATCTTTAACCAAAAGACCCCGGAAAATAACGTGTCTTGAGAAATGTACCCAAACTGGTGCCAAGTACCACCCCTGGGGAAAACCACCAAGCGCCCCTCTACCCAAATAAACACCCACTTCTCGGAAAATTAATGAGGAAGGTACCAGGGGGGAGGGGGGAGGACTGACCCCGACCCTACTTTCTTAACTCGCGGTTTGGGGGAGGGACTAACCCCAACCCTAATTTCTTAACTCATGACGCATTGTTTGTACTTTGCTTGCGGTTTGACGAAATAAAAGCCCGCCTGCAAGCGGTCCTCGGGGTGTCAGTCTTCGGACTGCACCCCAGTGCACTGGTCAATAAACTGGCCTCAGGCTTGAGTCTTTGAACTAAAATCACTGCATGGGTGTCTTTGACCACAACACTCCTCCTGTTTGCTTGTTTCACACACCCCTATTATGTCTTGTCTTGAGCTAGATGGTAAACTCTTTGGGACAGGGCCTGTTTTCTACAGTATTATCTGCACAGCACCCAGTACAAGGGAGCCCTGTCCTGGAAGGGGCCATTAGGTTCTGTTGTCGTAAATAATAATGGTAACCTAGATAGATAATTACCTGCCCTGAGATAGGCATGATCCATGCCCTTCACTCTCTTTGCTCCAATTCATCCCCCTACTGCTGTCCTATGGTAAGATTGTGTATCCATTCTTCATCCTCCCATCCCCTTGGTCTCTGTATCCTCCAATTTCCCTCCCAGCTCATTGCTGTTATTAAAAGTAAATTAGGTAAACATCCCCTCCCGTTCCTCCTCTATTACCCCCTTTTTCCTCCCGAGTGGGATTTTGACATCAGGTGCAAGTCAGCCAATGATTCCCCTCCTTCTCTTGCCTTATATATTTGCACGTGGCAATCCTATTGGTTAATACAATAGTGACATAAAACTTATTTTTTTAATTAAAACCCAGCCCTTGGATCTATGCACTCCTAATGGATGCACCTCAGCAAAAAATGCAGTTCAGATGACACTTCATTCATCCAGGCCAGATTAGAACTGTAGAATAGTTCACCCACTGCACATACAAACACACAGAAAAATGAACACTGTTCCGAATTTTTCTTCTTTCCTGCCATTTAATTAAACTAATTTAGTGCATGAGGTGAGATTGCGTCTTTTCTTCAGAAAATAATGAATGCATCTTTCTTCAGTGACAATACTCCATGGGGAATCTATCACAGCACAGTGCTAGGGCTATTCATTAATACAATGTACATTGTTCAGCAGATCTTCCACTTGAATATATTCAATTTAAAGACTTCCTCGGCTATCATAAGCAGGGCCG
Organism: Emys orbicularis; assembly: GCF_028017835.1. NCBI lineage: Eukaryota > Metazoa > Chordata > Testudines > Emydidae > Emys > Emys orbicularis. Next base: position 42,763,394 of record NC_088689.1, on the reverse strand, counting down.
GCATGTACAAGGGATTTTTAGAGTCACAGAGTTTAAGGCCAGAAGGAGCCACTAGGTCGTCTAGTCTGATCTCCTGTATATGCAGGCCACAACACCATCCTAACCTAATAACCAAAATTAGACCAAAGTATTACAACTCACTGAAGAAAGCTGCAGCGGCACAGGAGCCAGCAAACAGAGCTGTAAACAGGGGAGTTTCAATGGGAGTTCAGGCTGAAGGGAAAAGCTCAGACTTGCAGATGGAAGCAGGACCAAAGAACTCTGAGGGGAGGCTGCTGGGTGAGGAAAGTGGACAGTGGAAGTGTGTGACTAAGAGAACCAGGCAGAGGAAAAGACGGGCTAGTGAAGGAGAAATAGAGCTCAGGAACAGGTTTGCGGAGTTGGAAAATGAAGAAGGGGCACAGCAGGTGGTCGCTGAAGGTGAGAGGGCAAGGAAGAAGAGAAGAGCAGCTTGTCCTATAGGAAGAGGGGAAGAGTCAATGGAGATAACAACACCAAATATGAGCCCCATGAGGATACGGGATGGGTTGCGGAGGATTGCAAGGGACAATAGAAATCGAGAGGACTTGCAGCCAGAGGGAACAGGGGATAGACCGGAGAATCGCACCATCACCAGGAAAAGGCAGGTCTACGTGATTGGGTACTCCTTACTGAGAAGAATAGACAGGCCTGTAACTAGAGCTGATCCGGAGAACAGAAGGGTGTGCTGTCTGCCGGGTGCTAAGATACGGGATGTGGACCTGAGGCTGAAAAGGATCCTAACGGGAGCGGGAAAGAATCCGCTGATTGTCCTTCATGTGGGAACAAATGATACGGCTAGATTCTCACTGGAACGTATCAAGGGAGACTATGCCAGGCTGGGGAAGACACTTAAGGAAATCAAGGCTCAGGTGATCTTCAGTGGGATTCTGCCTGTTCCTAGAGAAGGACAACAAAGGTGTGACAAGATTATGGCGATCAACAGATGGCTCAGGCTTTGGGATGTATGGCCACTGGGAAGCATTCATGGACCAAGGACTGTTCTCTCGGGATGGACTTCACCTGAGTAAGGAGGGAAATAGCCTTCTAGGATGGAGGCTGGCACAACTGATCAAGAGAGCTTTAAACTAGGAATTTGAGGGAGATGGTTGGGAGATGTCCAGGTAATCTCCATGCAGGAATTTAACATTGAGAGGGAAGAAAACAAAGTAAGAAAGGATACAGCCGTGGGTATGAGAATGGACATAAGGAGGAAGGGTAGTGTAGATACCAGACTAATAGGTGATACTGGTGGTAGAATGTCTGTGCCTAATCGGGTAAAGAATGTCAGTGAAGCCAAACGGCAAAAATTAAGATGTTTGTACACTAATGCGAGGAGTCTAGGTAACAAAAGGGAGGAACTAGAGCTACTGGTGCAGGAAGTGAAACCAGATATTATAGGGATAACAGAAACATGGTGGAATAGTAGTCATGACTGGAGTACAGGTATTGAAGGCTATGTGCTGTTTAGGAAAGACAGAAATAAAGGCAAAGGTGGTGGAGTAGCATTGCATATCAATGATGAGGTAGACTGTAAAGAAATAAGAAGTGATGGAATGGATAAGACAGAGTCTGTCTGGGCAAAAATCACACTGGGGAAGAAAGCTACTGGAGCCTCCCCTGAGATAGTGCTTGGGGTGTGCTACAGACCGCCGGGATCCGATTTGGATATGGCTAGAAACCTCTTTAATGATTTTAATGAAGTAAACACTAACGGGAATTGTGTGATCATGGGAGACTTTAACTTCCCAGATATAGACTGGAGGACAAGTGCTAATAATAATAATAGGGCTCAGATTTTCCTGGATGCGATAGCTGATGGATTCCTTCACCAAGTAGTTGAAGAACCAACAAGAGGGGATGCCATTTTAGATTTGGTTTTGGTGAGTAGTGAGGACCTCATAGAAGAAATGGTTGTAGGGGACAACCTTGGTTCGAGTGATCATGAGCTAATTCAGTTCAAACTAGATGGAAGGATAAACAAAACTAGATCTGGGACTAGGGTTTTTGATTTCAAAAGGGCTAACTTTAAAGAATTAAGGAAATTAGTTAGGGAAGTGGATTGGACTGAAGAACTCGTGGATCTAAAGGTGGAGGAGGCCTGGAGTTACTTCAAGTCAAATTTGCAGAAACTATCAGAAGCCTGCATCCCAAGAAAGGGGAAACAATTCATAGGCAGGAGTTGTAGACCACGCTGGATGAGCAAGCATCTCAGAGAGGTGATTAAGAAAAAGCAAAAAGCCTACAAGGAGTGGAAGATGGGAGGGATTAGCAAGGAAAGCTACCTTATTGAGGTCAGAATATGTAGGGATAAAGTGAGAAAGGCCAAAAGCCATGTAGATTTGGACCTTGCAAAGGGAATTAAAACCAATAGTAAAAGGTTCTACAGCCATATAAATAAGAAGAAAACAAAGAAAGAAGAAGTGGGACTGCTAAACACTGAGGATGGAGTGGAGGTTAAGGGTAATCTAGGCATGGCCCAATATCTAAACAAATACTTTGTCTCTGTGGGATAGCTCCCGGAGCTATTACCGTCGATTTCCATCCACACCTAGCCTAATTCGACATGGCCATGTCGAATTTAGCGCTACTCCCCTCGCTGGGGAGGAGTACAGAAGTCGAATTTAAGAGACCTCTATGTCGAACTAAATAGCTTCATTGTGTGGACGGGTGCAGAGTTAATTCGATGTAACGGTGCTAAATTCGACATAAACTCCTAGTGTAGACCAGGCCTTAGTCTTTAATGAGGCTAATGAGGAGCTAAGGGATAATGGTAGGGTGACAAATGGAAATGAGGATATGGAGGTAGATATTACCACATCTGAGGTAGAAGCCAAACTCAAACAGCTTAATGGGACTAAATCGGGGGGCCCAGATAATCTTCATCCAAGAATATTAAAGGAACTGGCACATGAAATTGCAAGCCCAGTAGCAAGAATTTTTAATGAAACAGTAAACTCAGGGGTTGTACCGTACGACTGGAGAATTGCTAACACAGTTCCTATTTTTAAGAAAGGGGGGGAAAAGTGATCCGAGTAACTCTAGGCCTGTTAGTTTGACATCTGTAGTATGCAAGGTCTTGGAAAAAATTTTGAAGGAGAAAGTAGTTAAGGACATTGAGGTCAATGGTAATTGGGACAAAACACAACATGGTTTTACAAAAGGTAGATTGTGCCAAACCAACCTGATCTCCTTCTTTGAGAAGGTAACAGATTTTTTAGACAAAGGAAACGCAGTGGATCTAAATTTACCTCGATTTCAGTAAGGCATTTGATACGGTTCCACATGGGGAATTATTAGCTAAATTGGAAAAGATGGGGATCAATATGAAAACTGAAAGGTGGATAAGGAACCGGTTAAAGGGGAGACTGGTCATACTGAAAGGTCAACTGTCAGGCTGGAAGGAGGTTACTAGTGGAGTTCCTCAGGGATCGGTTTTGGGACCAATCTTATTTAATCTTTTTATTACTGACCTTGGCACAAAAAGTGGGAATGTGCTAATAAAGTTGGCGGATGACACAAAGCTGGGAGGTATTGCTAATACAGAGAAGGACCGGGATATCATACAGGAAGATCTGGATGACCTTGTAAACTGGAGTAATAGTAATAGGATGAAATTTAATAGTGAAAAGTGCAAGGTCATGCATTTAGGGATTAATAACAAGAATTTTGGTTATAAATTGGGGACACATCAGTTGGAAGTAACAGAGGAGGAGAAGGACCTCGGAGTATTGGTTGATCACAGGATGACTATGAGCCACCAATGTGATATGGCCGTTAAAAAAGCTAATGCTGTCTTGGGATGCATCAGGCGAGGTATTTCCAGTAAAGATAAGGAGGTGTTAGTACCGTTATACAAGGCACTGGTGAGACCTCATCTGGAATATTGTGTGTAGTTCTGGTCTCCCATGTTTAAGAAGGATGAATTCAAACTGGAACAGGTACAAAGAAGGGCTACTAGGATGATCCGAGGAATGGAAAACCTGTCATATGAAAAGAGACTCAAAGAGCTTGGCTTGTTTAGCCTAACCAAAAGAAGGCTGAGGGGAGATAGGATTGCTTTTTATAAATATATCAGAGGGATAAATATCAGGGAGGGAGAGGAATTATTTAAGCTTAGTACCAATGTGGACACAAGAACAAATGGATATAAACTGGACATTAGAAAGTTTAGACTTGAAATTAGACGAAGGTTTCTAACCATTAGACGAGTGAAGTTCTGGAACAGCCTTCCAAGCAGGGCCGGCTCTGGCTTTTTGGCCGCCCCAAGCAAAAAAAAAAAAAAAAAAACCTGCGGCGCGGCTAGAGCGGGGGGAGGGGGAGGAAGTGGGTGGGAGGGGGGGGGCGGCCAGGGCTACAGCGGGGCGCTGCCGCGCCGCCTGCTGCCTGCCGGGAGGGCTCCGCTTCGGTCGGCGGGGAGGGAAGGACGAGGACTGCCCTGCCGGGCTTGCTGCAGGGCGCTCCCGTCCTCCGCGCCGCCACCCCCTACAAGGCAGCCAAAGCGGAACAAAGAAAAAAAAAAAGCGGCCGTGCCGCCCTAGGATTGGGCGGAATGCCGCCTTGTTCAATCTGCCGCCCCAAGCACCAGTTTGCTCGGCTGGTTCCTGGAGCCGGCCCTGCTTCCAAGGGGAGTAGTGGGGGCAAAAGACATATCTGGCTTCAAGACTAAGCTTGATAAATTTATGGAGGGAATAGTATGATGGGATAGCCTAATTTTGGCAATTAATTGATCTTTGATTATTAGCAGGTAAATATGCCCAATGGTCTGTGATGGGATGTTAGATGGGGTGGGATCTGAGTTACTACAGAGAATTCTTTCCTGGGTGCTGGCTGGTGAGTCTTGCCCACATGCTCAGGGTTTAACTGATCGCCATATTTGGGGTCAGGAAGGAATTTTCCTTCAGGGCAGATTGGCAGAGGCCCTGGAGGTTTTTCGCCTTCCTCTGCAGCGTGGGGCACAGGTCACTTGCTGGAGGATTCTCTGCACCTTGTGGTCTTTAAACCACAATTTGAGGACTTCAGTAACTCAGACATAGGTTACAGGGGGTTTGTTACAGGAGTGGGTGGGTGAGATTCTGTGGCCTGCGTTGTGCAGGAGGTCAGACTAGATGATCATAACGGTCCCTTCTGACCTTAGAGTCTATGAGCCTATAAGACTAGACAGGCACAGGCAGAAAAGAGGACGAACGAAGGCGCACCAGTGCTTGAAGCCCCCCACAATGGCAGGGAAATGATTGAGATCTACCCAGATAATCCTGGTGAGTGATCCAAACCAACAGCTGGCAGAGAAAGGTGAAAACCCCCAAGGTCTGACATGGGGGAAAATCCTTCCTGCCCCCACATCAGGTGATCAGTTAGACCCTGAGCATTTGAGCAAGACCCAGCCAGCCAAGCACCTGAGAGTCAGAATGCTTGGTGCTGTTTCAGAGCCCTGCCCCCCAACAATGTACCATTTCCAGCTATGGCCATGCCCAGGGGAAGGAGATAAAATACCTTCCAAGAATTCACTGGGGGGAGGGGCAGGGGGAATCCCTTCCTGACCCCTGCCAGTGACTGGCTGAAACCTTGAAGCATGAACTTTAGGAACATAAGACATATACCAGAAGTGAGCCCGAGGGCTGTTGAGCCCTGACTCCTACCATCACAAACAACCGTGTCATACAATTGCACTCATAAATGTGTCCAGCTCTCTTAAAACTAGCTAAGTTGCTTGTCTCCAGAACTCATGCTCGGAGGTTGTTTGAGAACCTCACTCCTCTGATGGTTAGAAATCTTCTTGTAATTTCCAACCTGAATTTGTTCATGTCCAGTTGACATCCATTTGGTTTGATGCCAGCATTCTCCTTTAGCTTAAATAGCTCTTCACCCTTCCCAGTTGCTGCCCCCTGAAGGTATTTATATAAAGCAATCATATACCTTGACCCTAAGCACCTCTGTATTCACACCCTACACCAGGGGTCAGCAACCTACGGCAAACGTACCAAACACGGCACGCGAGCCGATTTTGAGTGGCACGCAGCTCCCTGCCGTGGTCCCGGCCCCCAGCCCCACTCAGCCCCCCCGCCCACCACTCTCCCCTGCAGGGGCAGGAGGCAGAAGCTTGGTTCTGCGGCAGCCAAGCTTCCCCCCTCCCCCACTTCTTACCCCAGCGTGGTGCTTTCCTGTCCCTCCTCCTCTCCTTCCCTGCGCCAATCAGCTGATGGCCCTAGCGAGGGGGAGGGGGAAGAGTGGCAGCGTGCACACAGCTCCGTAGAGGAGGCAGAGAGAGGTAGGGACGGAGCCTGGGGGAAGGGGGTGGAACAGGGCATATCCCTTCCAGCCCCCTGCCATGAGCCGCTCAGGGCAGGGGGCTGGGAGCACCCCCACGAGCTGAGCACCCCAGCCCTCTGCCCTGAACCCCCCCCACCCCAACACACACCCAGCCTTCTGCCCTGCACCCCCACAGCCCCAGCCCTCTGCCCTGAACTCCCCCACACACACTCAGCCTTCTGCCCTGCACCCCCCATACTCCCAGCCCTCTGCCCTGACCCTTGAACCCCCCCACACCCAGCTTTCTGGCCTGCACCCCCACACACCCCCAGCCCTCTGCCCTGACCCTTGACCCCCACACACACCCAGCCTTCTGCCCTGCACTCCCCACAGCCCTCTGCCCTGACCCTTGAACCCCCCACACACCCAGCTTTCTGCCCTGCACCCCCACACACCCCCAGCCCTCTGCCCTGACCCTTGACCCCCCCACACACCCAGCCTTCTGCCCTGCACCCCCCCACACACCTCCAGCCCTCTGCCCTGACCCTTGAACCCCCCACACACACCCAGCCTTCTGCCCTACACCCCCCACACACCCTAGCCCTCTGCCCTGACCTCTGAACCCCCCACACACACCCCAGCCTTCTGCCCTGAACCCCCTCCCCCAGCCCTCTGCTCTGACCCCTGAAACACCCCCCCCCCCAGGTCTCCTGGCCATAGGCCCTGCTCAGCCCGCTGCCGGCCTAGATGAACAGAACCCCAGGCTGGCAGCGAGCTGAGCAGGCTGGTGGCATAAGATCAGCATTTTAATTTAATTTTAAATGACGCTTCTTAAACATTTTGAAAACCTTGTTTACTTTACATACAATAGTTTAGTTATATAATATAGACTTATAGAAAGAGACCTTCTAAAAACGTTAAAATGTATTACCGGCACGCGAAACCTTAAATTAGAGTGAATAAATGAAGACTCGGCACACCACTTCTGAAAGGTTGCCTACCCCTACCCTACACACTATTGCAATAATATTTGTACAAAATATGCTTTGCAACGTATCATATGAAAGCTAATAACACACTGGCTATTAATATCATCGCAAAATGCATGTGTTAATTGTATATGTGAAGTTATGAATTCCCTCTGTATATTACTAGAACACGTTCAAGACTAATCAACCTAGCCTAGGTACAGGTGATAAACAGGTGTCCTAGACAAAGGAATGTGGGTTTCCTCAATTTACATATTAGCACTAAACAAAGCCATTGAGCAAAACTGGCAGGGGCTATCTTGATCCCAAGCTCAAGAGACAAAGAATTAACATGGCTCCTGCACCACAGAGAGACACAGGAGACTGAATTCCCAGGAGGCCTTCCTGGGAAGTAAAACAAAGGCCAGGAGGCCTTCCTGGGAAGTAAGTCAAAGATATTCCTATGGGAATATAAGGAACAGCAAAAGACTCCATTTTTATCCTTCACCTTAAGGATACAAAGAAACCAAGCGAGCTGATCTCTGTGATGGGTGCTGGCCAGGCTGGCCAGTAAAAAGCTGCAAAGGAGACTGTGGGTGAGACAAACAATTTTGAACAAAGCCTGTATCTTGCTAAGATTAAGTTTTAGACTTTTATATCTGTTTTTTCACTTTTATTTGCTTGCAACCATCTCTACCTTTATCTCTTACTTGGTATATCTTCATCCCTGTTCTTTTCTTAATAGACTTGTTTTACTTCAGTTCTGTGTTTGAAGGGAAGGGTATATTTACCCCAGTTAAATTAATAAACTGTGATGTACTGACTCATTAACAGAGCAGCAAACTTAATATCTTCTGTTAGTGTACAGTGATAGCTAATGTGCATTGTAGAGAAAAATGTCTGAGGAGCTTGGGGACTGAATTTCACTGATTGTTACCTGCTAGGCAAGGTTTGATCTGGAAGAACCTTCAGAAGTTTGCTGGTGAAGAATACAGACTGCTGACGCTCAGTTCTATCTCTAGCAAAGGTGATGCTTGCTGAGGCAGAGAGGTAACATAGTGGCTCACAGTTCTCGGTATCCCCAGCAGCATGTTGGGTGTCCCCAGCAGCATGTTACATATCCCCTCTCAGCCTTCTTTTTGCAACACTAAACAAGCCAAGGTCTTCCAGCCTCCTCTCATAAGATAGGCCTTCCATTTCCTTGATCATCCTAGTAGCTCTTCTCTGCACCTGTTCCAGTTTAAAGTCATGTTTCTTGAACATGGGTGAATTTCATCCATTTCTGTCACTCCCAGGGGCGGCTCTAGGCACCAGCAAAGCAAGCAGGTGCTTGGGGCAGCCCATTTGCAGGGGCGGCAGGGATCCAGCATGGGAGCTGAGAACCAACAGGGGGCCCTGGGAGCTGTAGTTCCTTGGTTAGCTCCCTGCCTATACAGCCAGCCCTGGAGCAGGGAAAGAACTACATTTCCCAGCATTCCCTTGGCCGCTACCAACAGGAAAGGGAGGTGGAGGGAGTGAGGTAGCTGAAGTCTCATGCTGCAGCTTGCTGTGAATGGAGAGCTCACTGTTAGAGCGGGGTGGCCCTGGGAACGGGGAACAAGTGTGCCCAAGGAGTGGAAGGCTTTGGCCCAGCTATCCCCTTCTGAAGACATCCCCAGATTGGATTAGGAATACTGGTGTGACCTCACCTTGCAGCCCCCAAAGAAAGAATTGGGTGGACTAAATGGACAGTGCCCCTCTCTATCTGAAGCCTAGCAAGGGGGGTACATGGATCCCACTAGAATTTAAAATGAAAAGTAAGGGAGGGGAGCAGGGCCGGCTCTAACTTTTTTGCTGCCCCAAGTAGCAAAAAAAAGCACCGCGCCGCCGGAACCCCCCCGCCGAGCGCCGCGCCCCGTGCCGCCCCCCCCGCCGAGCGCCGCGCCGCCGGAGCGCCCCTCCTCGCGGAATGCCGCGCCGCCGGAGCGCCCCCCCCCCCGCGGAATGCTGCGCCGCGCTGCCCCCCCGCCACCCCAAGATTGGCCGCCCCTTACCAGGTGCCACCCCAAGCATGTGCTTGGTTGCCTGGTGCCTGGAGCCGGCCCTGGAGGGGAGGCTCTGGACCTGGGCAGCTTTAGATACAGAACCAGGCACGTAGGAGGATTTCCACGTCTGAGCCATGGAAGCAGAAAATGATTTTTCCTTTCCAGATTTAGCTAATATTCAGAAAGGGAATCTAGCACCTGCCCTCCAGATTTGAACACCTCAACATTCAGGAGTGCTCAAGCTCAATTCGGGCAGCTGTTACTTCATTTCTCCCAAATCAAATATACTGATTCACTGTAACTTGCTGTAGAAAAAGTAGGATAAAATTGAGCAAGAAATGCTCCCCAGTGGTTATTAGGGGAGCATTTCTTGCTCAATTTTATCCTACTTTTTCTACAGCAAGTTGCTATTTTCAACAGCCACTGCCATTTTTTTTTTTTTTTTTAGTTTTATTTGTTTAAAAGGAAGACAGTGATATTGCATTGGCAAATTCCCCATAGAAACAAAGAGTGGAACAAAAGAATAATAAAGGCACCTTAACGTTTCCTCATTTATGGAGGACAGTCTTATAATATGCTTCCAGATATCCTCCAATCACACAAGCTGAAAATTGTTCCACTTTACTAGAGTTCTGTAACCATATGGGAACCAATCCTGTCTGTGTTCTGTGCACATCTAAAATTCCTGCTCAATGACCCGCCCTGGGAGCGAGTTACCAGTGACCCAGGGCTGGGGCGGAAGGAGGGTACAGTTGGCAGGGGAGAGCCCAGAGCTGGGGCGGCAGGGGGTGCAGGTGGAGGGGGAAGAGCCCAGGGCTGGGGCGGCAGGGGGTTTGTGGGTGGGGGGACACTGGGGGGGGGAAGGGGGGAGCCCAGAGCTGGGGCAGCAGGGTGTGTGGGTGGAGGGGTAGAGCCCAGGGCTGGGGCAACAGGGGGTGCGGGGGGGGGGGGAGAGCCCAGGGCTGGGGCGGCAGGGGGGTGGGGGGAGGCCCAGAGCTGGGGCGGCAGGGGGATGCGGGGTGTAGCTCAGGGCTGGGGTCGGGGGCAGCCAAACATTTTTTTGCTTGGGGCGGCAAAAAACCTAGAGCCGGCCCTGGTCACTCCTGTCTTAAAGATCATCCACATCTTCCTGTACAATGTGTTGATCCTCCTCTGTATTGATGATGCCTCCCAGTTTAATATCATAAGCAGATTTCACTAGCACACTTCTACTTTTTGTACCCAGGTCACTAATAAAAATATGGAATAAGATTGGTCCCAAGACTGATCCTCGAGGAACTCCACTGGTAACCTCCCTCCAGACTGATAATTTACCTTTCAGCACAAACCTGTGCCTTCTCCCCTTTAGCCAATTCCTTGTCCACCTTGCACTGATCCCCATCTTCCCTAATTTAACTAATAATTTCCCATGTGGCACCATGTCAAATGCTTTACTGAAGTCCAAGAATATTAGATTTACTGCTATTCCCTTATCTAAATAATCAGTTATTTTCCCAAAGAAGGAAATCAAGTTAGTCTGGCATGATCTACCTTTAGCAAACCCACGTTGCATTGCATCCCCCTTTACCATTTACCTCCATAAATTTAATTATTCTTTCCTTCACAGTTTGTTCTAAAACCTTGCAAAGGTCAGACTAACAGGACTGTAATTGCCTGGATCATTTGTTTTCCCTTTCTTAAATATAAGTACAACATGAGCTATTCTCTAATCCTATGGAACTACGAGATTTGCTGTCTCATATTCGTTTTAGATCACAGAGTTACAAAAATTAGGGAACATGGTCAGGTTCCAAACATTCAGGGCCATATTTTGAAAAGGCAGCTTCCCTTTGTGGATATAATCTGTACCTGTGAGATTTACCCACTCATATTTTCACATGGAACTGAATAGCAGGTGCAAATTGGGAATTAGAGGTGCAAGGACTTTGCAGTTCATTAATAGGTGCAAAATTACTGACTCAAGTTGCCCCTGTGAAAAGTGAGGCCAGATTTCAATCTTTTTGCAAATGTAGCCCTCAGTAAGGGCGTTCCACTGAGTCCTGCATTTCCACTTGACATGTATGTTGGCTTCCTTACAATTAAAACAAGCTGTCTAGCCTGATGGTTTAATGGTAACATGCTGCAGTTTGGTTCACTTCACATCCGGTTCCTACACTCCTCAAGCCAGCAGGTTCTGGGAGTGCGACAGACATGTGCTCAGAGACAGCGACACATGTCACTGAACAAGCAGCCTCCCTGGCTGATTAAGCAGTACCAGAGAGAGAATTCCTTTCCAGGACTATGTAGTTATTCTCCTCCTCATCCAAAAGCATGGCTGGGATGGGGAGCTGAAATGGTGAAACTGGAGAGTTGACCATGAGGACGAGCACTCTCAACCCCTCGCAGAGATGCTAAGGAAAATAACAGTAGCATTAATGTCAATGCAATGATTCTCGGTGCAGCATTCCAAATGGACGTTCTGTAGCGACCTGCTGCCAGGAAAAATGTGCAAAGGCATTGTGGCAGCAAAGGAAAGGTTTAGACAGTTGACTGCCAATGCACCAGTAGCTTTCAAGGAGTGAGCACATTACGAGAGAGAAACCCCAGGAGAGCATTCCACTGGATATCACAAGCAGAAAGGGGGAAAGAAAGTTTACTTCTTTCAAAATTAGAAGCTTTTGACACCCGTTTGCAGGCACAGCTAAAAAAAAAAAAAAAAGACATCTCTAGTTAGTCAGAGAGGGCAGTAGTACCCAATCTCTCAGTCAATACTGGTCACTGTGGCCTCTGTATGAACTCAGCTTTTGATTCACAGCCGCAGTGAAATGTATAGCTGTGAAAGAAAGAAACAAAGAAAAAAAAAAGGTGCTGAAAATGATATTCCACTTAATGAAGGGAGCTATGGGGGCAGTTTAACACTAGTCAGAATGTGGATAACTTGCAAAGAAAGGAAGGGGGAGCAGGGAAATATATTAACCCTAATTAGAGGACTGGAGACAAATACACCAAGCAAACAAAATATAAATCTCTAAGCAGAGAGAAGATCAAGCTGTAAAATTTGGATCTGGATCTGATTTCCTCAAACCTAAGGTGTTCAGATCCAGGGCTTTGGTTCAGATACAGTTCTAGTTCTTAAAATAGTATTATGAGTAATATTTATATTGTAGTGACACCTAGAGGCCCCAGTTGGAGATCAGAGCCCCATTGTGCTGGGCAATATATACATAGCCTGGAAAGACAGTCCCTTAGTTGACAAAGTAACTCAGAATTTTCAGCCAGTCACATCAGCAATGTGTCCAAACATTCTAATGCCTCTTCCAAAATGTGAGAGGCAATTCATGCTGATACAATGTCAGTTAGACCTTTCCATTGTCATGATCTAGGAATGGGGACAGAGGTACTTAATATTGAAAATAAAAAATAACCACCTTAAACATTTATTAAATAATAAAAACCTTTAAAATGCAGAAATTAGAAAGTGAATTAACTATGATTATATGTGCTTAAGTTGCAGCCTTCACTCAGGGATCACAATGTGCTTTGCTAAGGTGGGCAAATGTCATCACCATTTCACAGATGAGATAAACAAGGCACAGAGGACCAAATTCATCCTTCAAGCTCTTTCCCCAAAGATCGGAATGTCCCTAGCCTCTGTTTGCCAAAAGCTGGGAGTGAACAACAGGGGATGGATCACTCAATGATTGCCTGTTCTGCTCATTCCCTCTGAAGCACCTGGCATTGGCCACCGTCAGAAGACAGGATACTGGGCTAGATGGACCATTGGTTTGACCCAATGTTCTTATGTTCTTATCTCACAATGTAAAAAGATAGGCTGAGAATCTGGGAGATATCTGTATTCCATTTTGTGACTATTATTGGTACCTCAGTTTACCTGCTTGATATTATTCTGTCTGACTACAGGAAGCTAAATCAAAAGGAGCTTTTAGGAACAGCAGTCAGGAAATGAAATCACAGCCAGAGATAAGACACCTCTGGAAATAACTTCCAGGGAGTCAAGAGAAAAATGGCTAGATCATTATTTGGGAAGATACTATTTCCAGGCACCAGCCAAAGTTACACAGCAGGTTTGCTGAGGGCCTAAGATCAAAGGACACTAAACAATTCAAAACTCCCTCTCTCTCTCACTCTAGCGCAGGGGTGCTGGAACACCCACAGCTACAGCTACAGCACCCCCACACTCTTAGTTCCATCCAGCACCTATGCTCTAGCGAGGGATGGTGGTTCTGTCATCAGGGAGCTGTTCACAGAGAGCAGACAGACTGTGACCGAGGCACTGTGGGATGGGTCTGAGGCAGCTAGGTTTGCCAAAGATTTGAGGGAAATGGCAAGCTTGAAGTAAGACCCGGGCTTGTAGGGTCTTGCCATTTTTAACCATGTTTTGACTATTTCCCCTTATTCCTACGTACCTCTGGGTGAATAAACAATGTTTATTTTGAAAAAGCTGGTTTGAGTCACTTTATTCAGCCACTAGACACAGGCTCCCGGAGGGAAGTTTCTTGCAGGCACCAAATACAACTGAGTTAACACAACTGGCAAAAGAGGGTGGACTGTGGGGGTTCAACTCAGAGATCCAATGTAAGAGTGGGTGATCCACTGATTCCATCCTCCCTGTTGAGAGAGATGAAGGAAGCCAAGCCTGTCACCTGAGGGGTGCGCTCAAGAGGAATTTCAAAGGGATCTAAGGCACGGATTCCCTGTAACTGGGACAAAAAGCAAAGGGCAGGTCAGAGTAATAAAACATGACAATGAGCCAAATTTTTTGCTGGCATGACTCTACTGGAGCTAATGGAATTAAGCCAACAGAGAACTTGGCCAAATTTTTTCTCTCTAAATATTAGTTATCCCGCAGCCTGGCCATTATTAGCTGGCTACTTTCCTGTAGGCACCATGATAGATGTGCATCTTGAGGAGAAAAGGAGGGGATTGGCCCTAAAGATCACAGTTCAGGGAGGGTGGTATGTGAGAAAGTGCAAAGATGGGTGTGAGAGAAGTGAACAATGGGGAGGCTGAGGCTGGTATCACAGGCAAGGGTTTAGGTTTATGTTTGAAAATAATGAGTTTATTTATGGGGTGACCAGATGTTTAAGGTAAAAAGAGAGGATACTTGCCCTGGGGGAGGAGGCGTCACAGAGGGTGGTTTTCTTGAGAGTCAGGGAAGTGTGTACAGGAGAGTTTGGTAGCTGGAAGAACAAAGGAGGGAGGACAGACAATGGTGCCTGTTCTTCTATGCTTTGGGAGGTTTCTTTTAATCTTTTCTTCCCTTCCTCCTCTCACCTTCTCTTTGCTCCCATCTTATTTCCTTTTCACTTTCCCTCCCCATCTCTCATTTCATATCTGCTCCTCATTCTCTCTCTACCACACTTTGTCAGCCTATCATCCCACTGTCTCCTCCCTCTTTCTCCCTTCTGTTCTCCCCACCCCTGGTACCGGCTACAATGCAGTGCTTACCTGTGGTGCAGAAACGTGGGCAGCAGCCCCCTGTCTGTGTCAGGCTGCAAATGATGGAAGTGCAACTGAATGGCTAGTCTCAGCACTATCAGCTGTGTCTGTCTCCACATGGGTCTGACTCCACCTGAAGGGGAAGGCTGCCTGAAGGAGGTGTTCACTGGGAGCACTGGCAAGAGTCGAAAGATGGTGACTGTGCATATCAGCCCTCCCAACCTGCCCATTCAACCTGCTGATGGGTAGTTTACTTAGTAGATGGCCAGTCTGCTGGGGTTTACAAAAAACACCATTTTCTGTAAAACGAAAAAGACACACCACATCAGGCCCTGGGAACAGGACATTCCTGGTTTTCAGGGACACATGGCTACCTTGCTTGTTTATAAGAACTGGGCTTGTGTTCCTTGCTCATATTAATGTCCCATGGGGTGAGATCATGGTGGACAAGAGTCAGTTAATATTTATTATTGCAAGGGAGGGACTGGAGTCTTTTTGGAGGGGGGAGAGTTTGGGCAGTAAGGACAGGTGGATGGTGGCATATTTTGCAGGACTAGCAAAAATGTTCCAGTTGGCCCTGCTGTGAATATGGAATCAAATCCATGAAAACAAACCCTGCCTACGCACCGGCTGGAGCCCCCAGCTGTGAGGGATATTTTGTTTCTGAAACATGACCAATCCAACCCCAGTCTTACCAACACATGAATCACTCTGGTGTCTCACTGATTGCTTTAAGCACCTGGCACAGATCCAAATGAGGTTAACTTTTCAGCAGAGTTTAGAATGAAAATTAACATGATGTTTTTCCTTTAGGCCACCACACAGAGAGAGGGGGGGGGGAGGAGGGAAGGGAGAGGAAAGAGACCTTCAGTGCAGCCTTGTTTTCTGCTAAATTGGAGTTCAAAGTAGTGACTATGAATGAAGACCCATGAGGTATGTTTCCTGAGCAGGTTGAAGCTGCCTGTGCAAAGACAGCCATGCTGCAGTATCCCCTGGTGTCTTGCGGTGGAAGGGGACAATCTCTGTGGCTCCCAAGAACTTTGAGACCCTGGGGTTATGGAGCATGCTATAAGTAACTATGGAAGATTCTGTTCTGTCTCAACACAGGTCTAGCTTAAATATGGAACTTTTAAAATAGGGACAAAGACCTAACAGAAGTAGCACAAAAAGGAATAGGAAAGAAGGAAACAAGAAATGATGTTAGATTAGCTGGATTTAAGACAAATTGTCAATGAAATCTGGTTCATGAGCCACCACTTCAGAAGTCCATCACTGATGGTTGGTGTGGAAGCAAGTCAGTGTAGGATGAAAGTAAAATAAACCTGGAACTTTATTTGGGATTCGCAAGAGAAAGACAGGATAATTTCTGAATAATAGATGTGGGCAGAACGCCCAGCTGACTACAAGATATTGGGTGAGTTTGCTCCTAAGGATTAAAATGAGAGTAACTCATAGACTCTAAGGCCAGAAAGGACCATCCTGCACATTGCAGACCACAGAACCTCACCCACCCACTCTGTAATAGGCCCGTAACCTCTGGCTGAGTTACAGAAGTCCTCAAATCTTGAATTAAAGACCTGAAGTTACAGAGAATCCACCATTTACTCAAGTTCAAACCAGCAAGTGACCTGTGGCCCCATGCTGCAGAGAAAGGTGAAAACTCCCATGCGTCTGTGCCAGACTGACCTGGGGCAAACATTATAAGGCAGTGCAAGTCAGGCAGAGTTGGGAAAAAAATATCACACCCATAAATATACTAGGGTCCTAACTATTAGCTGAATACTCAGAAGGTTCTTGTTCAGTTGAGCATTTGAACTGAGAGTCAAGTTAGTCCTTCTTCTGTCATGAGTGATTCATCTTGCTTTACCTGCTGTCAATTATGTGTTGGTGTTTCAAGGGAATGAAAAGCCTTTTTGTGTCCAGACTTTTCTTTTACTAACATAGCTTTGTTTTTTTTTAATGTGGTTTCAACCAAATATCTTCTCTATTTTTGTTTTGTTTTAATGGAAAAACAGTGAGAATTACTCCAAACCCACAATAATGGAAAATGGGTAACCAAGTTTCATAAAAGTTCAACCTTTATAGGATATGAACTATCTGCCTTTGAAATATGAAGTGACAGCCCTTCCTCACTTTGTAGCCCATCTGAATGCAGAGGTGTTTGTCTGACTACTTAAGAATTTCCATATTTTCCCATCAATCTGATACAAAATTGAGAACGATAGCTAAAAATGAACAAATAGTTGAACGGGGTCTGATGTTCAGAATGGAGGCACTCACTAGTTCTTACCAGGCACTAGATGCATTCAGAAATTGTATTAAGGGTGGGATTTCAAAGGGCATAAGGGACTTAGATGCCCAAATCCCACTGGGCTCTTAAGCCCTTCAGGCCCCTTTGAAAATCCCAGCCTTAAACGACAAGGCTGAAAAGATTTGTATAAATGTACTCCAGTAAATATACATACTGGGCTACAGATTTTGGTTAGAATGGAGAAGTGTTATTTTGACCACCAGAGGGACCCCACCTTATTAAGAGTTCATTTAATTCTCTTATTTATTCAGGTTTATGTGCCTTTCCTAAACTTTCTGAATATATTCACTGTGTTATAAAATACGCATGCAGAAGATTCAGACTGATGTAGTGTCAACACATAAAAGGCTCCCTCCCACCAAACCTGAACAAGTAAATCCCTCCCCACTCCATGTCCTTACCCATCCCCACAGCCTACATGTTCAGAAACCCCCCCAGAACACAAGGCCTTTTATTGTGACTGACAGGCCAACAAACTAGGGCTCTGTTGAACTAAACTGGTCTCCACTGCTGGGAGGTAACAGGAGAAGTGGTCTCTCTAAGATCTGCAGAACCTAAGCCATAAAGGGCATTATAGATCCAACACCTTGAATTGCATTTGGAAATAAACAAGAAACTAGTGCAGATTCTGCAGCATGTAGAGTGTTTCTCATGGGAATCATCACTAAGTAAGCAGACCAGTCTATTCTAGCTGAAGTTTCAAAATGCTTTTCAGGTGCAGCCCCAATACAGTGATACTCCAATCAGGTGACAAAGGCCTGGATAGGTGTGGCAAGGATGGCATGCAAGAAATTAAGTTTTGTAACTTTGTGGCCTAAGTCAGACGAAAGCTCATACTCTTGGCTTCTGCAGCCTTTTAGATAATATCCAGAAGCCAAACATCCAGTAAAACTCCATGTTGTGAAATCTGATAACAAAAGCCAGGCAAACTCCCTCAGCTGAGGGGGCAATCATCTCTGCCATTCCTTCTGGTTGTTTCCACAAACCAACCAAGATTTCCTATGTCCTATCCAGGTCAAACCCCAATCCAGTCCCAATCTCAGCTAGATATAGGGAGAGCCAACCAACTGCATCATTAAAACAGTCACCCAGAAAAATCCATTCTCTCTTTCCTAGCAGTGTGTCAGCTAGATTTCACCAGCCATGGACAGGAGTCCAATCTGCAATAATTTGATACAAATAGCTGAGGAGAAAATGTTTAAAATTGGATTGAAGGGTTCTACAGTGTGTAGTTTCCTAGTTCCTAGAAGGATCTCCATATACGCAACATCTCATGGAGCTCAGATTTAAATTACCATGACTCAGATCCCCCAGGGGAGCTGAGCTCATACAACTGAAGCCTATGAGAATTTCTGGTGCTGTGTGTTTTGCTTTTCCAACAAGAAAATGAGAACAAAAATGTTAATCTGGTGGAGAACACCCACTGGATCCTAGAGATCTATTTTTTTCCAAATGGCCTCGATCAACTTATTGGTTTAACGGCAGCTCCTTACAACAACATGTGAGAATCTGGGTTCAAATCCTGAGCTCCATCTCAGCCTCCTCTCGCCAGCAGATGGTGGGATTGTTGTGCAGCCAGCGTGTGGAAGCAGTGTACCATGTCAATCTCTAGTGCTGGGAACAGTGTTGGCGGACTCCATAGGATACTACATCCAGAGGTCTAGTAACCACCTGAAATTTGAAACCCATGACAACATGGCATTGCCTCATGATGCAACATGAAATGACAATTAAAAATAGCACATTACCTCAAACTGTTATCATGTCACCATTTAACTAGATGATGCATTAAGACCTCTCCATTTTATGTCAGTTCACAACTTAATGATGTTCCACAGGCTCCAAAAATCATTTTTGAACATCCCACAAGCAGGACAGGATATTCCTGATCAAAATGGGTAAAAATTGCTGCAGTGGCAAGAGACAGAGTCCCTGCAACATGAATGCAGAGGGTGGTAGTGAGAAAATAAAATGGAGAAGGAAAATGGCAGGTACCCCAGAGGAACCCCTGTCCCTTAAATCAGAAAATGTAACCATGTTGCCAAGAAATAAAATAGACAAGATGGGGGTATGTATGCTTCACTCTCTGCTGCTGGCCAGCTCTCTGTGCTGATGTGGAGGGAAGACAGAACCATGGCCCCAGTATGCCCTGCCCTCTTTTGGGCAATTTACATCCTACGCTCAGCATAGGGACTGGGATTGTCCCTGGGCCCTTCATGCATAATCCACCGGACAGTGTGGGTTACATGTCCTCTTCTGTGCCTGACCCACATAGGATAAGAGTCAGGCATATTACCCAGCTATTGGGTCTGGCTTTTTAGCTCAAACTTTAGACTCATATCTTTAGCTCTGCAGATCCCTGGCTCAATCCCCAGTGTGTCAGCCAACATTGCAGCCATCACACAAGGAACATAGAAAGGGCTGTAAGGATCCCTGTACCTATGATCTCCATTCCATGCAAGAGCCAAAGACAATCTGACCCATAATGATATATATGTCTATGCACACACAGGACCACATACCTGCTCTCACATGAACATACTCATGAAGAATACATACAGTACATGTTTAAGTTACTCTCACTTTTATCTATCCCTGCTCATATATTTAGCTATTCCCTGCAGACTTTTTGACAAAGACTTCAGCCCCTGGACATATGGTTATTTGTTTCAAATCAGTGTAGGGATCTCCCTACCTGCTGGGCTTCATTTCAGAATCCAGTTCAATCATAAAAGAAAGGGCTTGCTCTGATATGTGCACAACCGCATGCTGGACTGTTTTCTTCCTGATTTTAGAAATGGGAAGTGTACTGAGCTGAGATACTGCAGTAATAGGCACTGAGATAAGAACCTAGATAAGAAAGTAGGTAGATAGTATCCCAGACCCTCCTAGATAGTCTGATCTTGGTCCCCTGCTATAAATGTACCTTACTCATGCTTTTATTTGTCAAGCAAACTGTAAAAATTGTTCTGAGCTGTTTTAGAGTCTTGCAGACATTTGTTTGTAAACCAGCTTCCACAGCTATAGAAGCAGAACAGGTGGTCACCTAGGGCAGCAAAATGTTTAGTGGCTGTTTATTGTGTAAGTGACATTTTCCAGTTTGCCTGGGGAATCAAAAAAACTCAAGAGCTGGTGCTGACCTACATACATGCACAATTATGTCTGCCTGCTCCCATGCTCGTACACACACACACACACACACACACACACACCCCGCTTCACAAGTTAAAGGTAGTGGATTGGGCTTGGGGTGATGATATGCCAAGATGAGAAATAGCCAGCATGGAGTTTTTCTGAGAGCATGTCAGACTCTGGAGACTTTGGCAGATGGGGGAAGGCTAGTGGCGAGTTCAGAGGAGACATACTGTCACATTAAGCAAAATGCCTATTTATTCACCATCAGAGTGAGGAATGCAGCTGATTCTGTGGTGAAGAAAAAGCAGCCTGGCCTATATCTCGAGGGACCCCCGATGACCTCCATTCATTATTAATCAACTAAGACTGAGAGACACCCAGATTTCTCAGTGCCGTTTCCAACTGCCGACCTTGAAGGGAAGTGTGGCCATTGGCCAAAGAGCCAAGGAGTCTGGATAACTCCTGGTCTCACCTCTGGTGCTCTCTCTGATTTATAATTTCCCATATTTCATTTCTAGTGTAGCTCTTGGTTTCTTTGTTTGATTATTTTTTAAAAAAAACATGTCATGCTTTTAATTTGTTGTTAAAAATATGTGAGAGGGGAGGGGTTGGTTCTTCAGTTTGATTTTTATTTTATTTTATGTCACTCACCTTCCTTATTTAGTAAAGAGAGGTTTCTTCCCCTGGCTGCTGAGATTAAGGAGGCAGCTTTCACTGATGCATGGAGGCCTGCTTGGGATATTTCATCATCTTCCCATCTGAAACCTCATGCTACCATTTGGGTTCCACAAGGTGTGTTGTTATTCGTAATATACTCCCAACAAAACTGTAGGTTGTTCTTGCTCCAAAATACCCAGTAAGTGCCCAGAGGCAATTCAGAGAAGTGGAGAGGAGCCTGTCATTTGGCAATTTGTGATTCTTAACAGGGCGTTGGACTGGGGTGGCAAGTACCTGGAGGGAAAGGAAAGATGACAATGGTCTGGGTCAGGCCAGAGATAATTTCCAATCATGAAATAGTAATAATGACAATAATTATAATATTTTTACTACTGTCAGTGGCTAAGACTCACTCCTGAATTTACACTGGCACCATTTAAGGAAGCTGAGAATTGTGCTTTTTAATATTTAGAAGAATTGGCAACACTTAAAACTATTTCCAGGGCACGTTTGCCTAACTAGCCAGGACTCTGTGAAGGACAAGGCCGGTGGCTGCCAAATGGTTGTGCTTGGATCCTGATGAACCTGAGTTGGGCATATGAAACCTTTACTGATCCGACAATGAGGTATTGAGCTCACATTCACTCACCACATGCAATGGAGCTAAAGGGGAGAGGGATTCAGCATTGGGTAATAGGGGAAAGGGAGGAGAAGGTGGGGCCATAGGAGCAACAAGAAGCCCCCTCTATAGTAAGATACTGCAAGTTTTCAAACCAAACAATACAAATCACTCCCTACCCCCCCCCCTTGTGTGTTCCCCTCATATACCATTCAGCCACTCAAACTAATTAGCTAAATCAATCACCCAGCAAAATCCTCTCTCCCTCTCTTAACCTCCTTCCCACCACCCCCAGGCAGGCCATCCATCTTCACTTTCATCTTTGCAGGATGGAGGCAGCAGGAGGTGTGTGACTGAATTCTAACCCCCTTCCAAAGAGGAGAGAAGGGACTGAAGGAAGCCTGTCGAATGTCAGCCAGCGTGCCTCTCCCATTAGACCACAGTCAGTTTAACAATGACATTTATTGCTAGGTCCCCTCCCCTTCCCCTCACAGTGGGTCATAATTGCCTGAGCCAGTGTCTCGATCCCGCCCCTCGTAATTTAGATGGGCTGACCTTAGGCACCCCATGGGCACAGGGCTGCTGTAGGTTACGTTTGATAGGAGAATGGAATGGGCTGCAAGGAAGAAATGTTACAATTAAAAGACAATATTTCAACAGCATTAGACTCTGCATTCTCAGTATCGATATTAATAATCCTCTTTTAGCTAGCAGGCATGTGTATTAGATCTTGTTTCCAGACATAAGAAAACCCATTACAAGCAACTCTTGAGTCTCAGTAACAGACACTTCTCCCTTTGACACAAATTGTTTGCTCAGGAAAAAAAAAAAGAAAGAAAATTACAAAGAGAATGAGCTGTATTACAGAGAACTTGATAACTTTTTTATATCTATTTTTAATGTCCAGTCTCTCTAAATCCCCACTTAGATGCGCAGAAATAACATTTCCCATTTTCACTCCTGCTAACTTTGTCGTTTTGACAAATATTTTTCGAGTGTTGTTTAAATATTGTTGTTTCTAATAGTTCTTGAAGTTAACATGGCTTTTGTTGTGTATCCTTGCACCAGCATTACTTGTGATAGCAACATGACACTGGAAATAGTGACGGGAGAGAACGACTCCTCCAGACCAAACACAAGGGGGATTTCTTTTTGGTCTCAAAGGAATAGCTCAGCTTTTATGTTCCCTAGCACCACACATTTGAACTGTGCTTTAGTGTGTGAATAGGTGGGTATGTTGTGGCAGATCAAATAGCTGTGTATATGAGTGTGGGGCTGGGTGCAAGTGACTGTGAAGCTGGGGTCAGTTCAGATGAGTGTGCAGATGAGCATCCAGAGGGTAAGATTTCTCCTCTGCCATGAACATCACCCTGTGCATTTTCGATGGAAAGTGATTAATTCCATCTAGTTCGTGGGCACCAGCTGCCTCCCACCTTTGCATTTGCAAATAGCAGAGAGGACAGTATTTAAAGAACCAAAAACATATGGCAACCGCAGCTTTTAACCCATTGGGAAATGACTGAAGATCATTGTACTCCATGCATTTAAAGCATAAAAACCTTTCATCTGAAAGAAATTCCCTTCCCCCATACCTGTATCAATTACAGAAGATGCATTAAGAGGTTTTAGTAATGATTTCTTGTCAATATACTGAGCCTCCAAGTCCCTGTGCTTTAGTGACCTGATTCAAACTCTCTTGGGGCAAAATGCACCAGTGAAAGTAGTGCTACAAATACAAAGGCAGGAAGAAGCAGAGATAATGGAAGAGATACTAGATGAGAAAAAAAAGATCAGAGAGCACGATCTGTATGAACACAGATAGCAAGTTTAAAGGAAGGAGATTCTTTACTCTGTGCCTTTACAAATTATCTCCTTCCCTATGACTCTTCTTCTACTCTCTTACTTGAAGGTTTAAAAGCTTTGGAGGCTGCAGCATGACTGACTTTCATATTGAGTCAGCTGAAGATTTAACTAGACAAGAGGAAACTGCTGTCCTTTTTCTTCCTCAGTGTATAATATAGCCGCAGTAAGATCAGGGGACAGCCCTAACTGGGAACCATTCCCACCACTAAACTGAGCAGAGATTTACACTGAGGCAATTCCTCTGCACTCTGACCACCTCAAGGCCCTTGCTTTCTTACGTGTGCATTGGCTTAACATTCCTTATTTACTACAGGCTGAATCCTGCCTTCTACTGTGCTCATGTACAGAGAAGGTTGGGGCCTAGCTTACAAGAAACCTCTTCCATACAAGTACAGACGCCCCCCAACTTACACAATTGTTCCGTTCCGGAAAGCCTTGCGTAACTCGAATTTTGCATAAGTCGGAAATGTAGACCCGTACGTTACGCAAAAATCCTATTTCTGGTTTATGGAACTTTTTCCGTAAGTCGGGTCTTGTGTAACCCGGGGAGAGTCTGTAACAGGGCAGGATTACTCTACAGCACTCAGTAGAGAATTAAGAAAGCAAGCTGGCTATTCCATTGGCTCAGACACCATGTCATAAAGGATGTGTCATTGGGGTACAGGGGGCACTTTTAGCCACATTCACCAGCAAGTGTTTGCTTCTGTTCAGAGGAGTAGGGGGGAAAAGTGTCCTCACAGCTAACTTTCAACCTCTCAACACCCAGCATTTATAATGGTGTTAAATATATTAAAAAGTGTTTTTAATTTCTAAGGGGGGGGTCACAGTCAGAGGCTTGCTGTGTGAAAGGGGTCACCAGTACACACGTTTGAGAACCACTGGAGCAGAGGATGCCTTAAGCCAGTGGCTCTCAACCTTTCCAGACTACTGTACCCCTTTCAGGAGTCTGATTTGTCTTGCATATCCCCAAATTTCACCTCACTTAAAAACTACTTGCTTACAAAATCTGACATAAAAATATGAAAATGTCACAGCACACTATTACTGAAAAATTGCTGACTGTCTCATTTTTAGCATATAATTATAAAATAAATCAATTGGAATATAAATATTGTACTTACATTTCAGTGTATAGAATATAGAGCAGTATAAACAAGTCACTATCTGTATGAAATTTTAGTTTTTACTGACTTCGCTAGTGCTTTTTATGTAGCCTGTTGTAAAAGTAGGCAAATATCTAGATGAGTTGATCGGGGCTGGCTCTAGGTTTTTTGCCGCCCCAAGCAAAAAAATGTTTGGCTGCCCCCGACCCCAGCCCTGGGCTACACCCCGCATCCCCACCCGCACCCCCTGTTGCCCCAGCCCTGGGCTCTACCCCCCCACCCACACCCCCTGCTGCCCCAGCTCTGGGCTCCCCCCTTCCCCCCAACCAGTGCCCCCCCACCCACACACCTCCTGCCGCCCCAGCCCTGGGCTCTCCCCCTTCCACCCGCACCCCCTGCTGCCCCAGCCCTGGGCTCTCCCCTGCCAACTGTACCCTCCTTCCGCCCCAGCCCTGGGTCACTGGTAACTCGCTCCTAGGGCGGGTCATTGAGCAGGAATTTTAGATGTGCACAGAACACAGACAGGATTGGTTCCCATATGGTTACAGAACACTAGTAAAGTGGAACAATTTTCAGCTTGTGTGATTAGAGGATATCTGGAAGCATATTATAAGACTGTCCTCCATAAATGAGGAAAAGTTAAGGTGCCTTTATTATTCTTTTGTTCCACTCTTTGTTTCTATGGGGAATTTGCCAATGCAATATCACTGTCTTCCTTTTAAACAAATAAAACTAAAAAAAAAAAAAAAAAAATGGCAGTGGCTGTTGAAAATAGCAATTCCAGTCCTAATAACCACTGGGGAGCATTTCTTGCTCAATTTTATCCTACTTTTTCTACAGCAAGTTACAGTGAATCAGTATATTTGATTTGGGAGAAATGAAGTAACAGCTGCCCGAATTGAGCTTGAGCACTCCTGAATGTTGAGGTGTTCAAATCTGGAGGGCAGGTGCTAGATTCCCTTTCTGAATATTAGCTAAATCTGGAAAGGAAAAATCATTTTCTGCTTCCATGGCTCAGACGTGGAAATCCTCCTACGTGCCTGGTTCTGTATCTAAAGCTGCCCAGGTCCAGAGCCTCTCCTTCCTTACTTTTCATTTTAAATTCTAGTGGGATCCACGTACCCCCCTTGCTAGGCTTCAGATAGAGAGGGGCACTGTCCATTTAGTCCACCCAATTCTTTCTTTGGGGGCTGCAAGGTGAGGTCACACCAGTATCCCTAATCCAGTCTGGGGATGTCTTCAGAAGGGGATAGCTGGGCCAAAGCCTTCTACTCCTTGGGCACACTTGTTCCCCGTTCCCAGGGCCACCCCGCTCTAGCAGTGAGCTCTCCATTCACAGCAAGCTGCAGCATGAGACTTCAGCTACCTCACTCCCTCCACCTCCCTTTCCTGTTGGTAGCGGCCAAGGGAATGCTGGGAAATGTAGTTCTTTCCCTGTTCCAGGGCTGGCTGTATAGGCAGGGAGCTAACCAAGGAACTACAGCTCCCAGGGCCCCCTGTTGGTTCTCAGCTCCCATGCTGGATCCCTGCCGCCCCTGCAAATGGGCTGCCCCAAGCACCTGCTTGCTTTGCTGGTGCCTAGAGCTGCCCCTGGAGTTGATGTACCTCCTGGAAGACCTCTGCGTGCCCCAGGCAGGGCCGGCTCTGGCTTTTTTGCCGCCCCAGGCAAAAAAGCCTCCGCCGTCCCCGTCCCCCCCGCGGGGGGGGGGCGCGGCCGGAGCCCGGGGGGGCGGCGAGCCCCGGCGGGGGCTCCGCTCTCCCGCCGGGGGAAGGGCGGCCAGAGCCCCGGGGCGAGGGTGGCGAGCCCCGGCGGGGGCTCCGCTCTCCCCCCGGCAGCCGGGGGCAGGGCGCCGGGGGGAGGGCGGCGAGCCCCGGCGGGGGCTCGGCTCTCCCCCCCCCCCCCCCCCGGCGGCCAGAGCGCCGGGGGCAGGGCGGCGAGCCCCGGCGGGGGCAGGGCGGGGGGAGGGCGCGGTGGGGGAAGGCGGCCAGAGCGCCGGGGGGAGGGCGGCGAGCCCGGCTGTGGCCCCGCTCTCCCCGGCGGCCCGAGCGCCGCGCCGCCCCCCTCCAGGTGCCGCCCCAAGCACCAGCTTGGTTGCCTGGTGCCTGGAGCCGGCCCTGGCCCCAGGGGACCACGCACCCCTGGTTGGGAATCACTGCTTTAAGCAACATCTTTGATTCCTCTATCTCAGTGGTTCCCAAACTTTAACAACCTGTGAACCTCTTTCACTAAAATGTCAAGTCTCGTGAACCCCCTCCTAAAAATGAATATTTCCAGGGATTTTCTCCTTTACCTGAGTATAAATTATAAAAGCAGTGATCTTGGAAATATAACATTTGTTTTTATGACATGCTTATTACACACTATTTATTATTCATTATTATTTATCATTACAGTATTTTTATTACATTATGAAAACGGCAACACTCTTCCAAAATCTCACTTTCGTAGCTTGTATCACTTTGAATAAGTCTGTTATAAGACAAGGCTCCTATATTTCATCAAGGACTATCAGATGTGAAACAGCAGGAAGGTATTTAAGAAGTCAACTCAAAGACTTCCTCCTACACAAGCATTCAGGTCTTGAGCAGTCCAGGCAAACAACGCACATTACAACAAAGCTTAAACTTGTTCTTCATGATAATTTTAAAAACAGTACTAGCTGCCTATTTAATTTTAAAAACAGCAAAAAATATCCACTCCCTTTCCATTTCTTATAAGGAGTCTTGAAGTTTAATTCTCCTCAGTGTGATAGAGATGCTTGCTTTGATCTGCTTAACTCTTGGAAGTCCAGGGGCTCCGGACTGCTGGCCCCCTGCTGTCCGGGGACCCTAGGGACAGCTCTATCCGCCATTAGGGAATTTTTTTCCCGAGAACCCCCTGTAACATTTCACGAACCCCAGTTTGGGAACCACTGCTCTATCTGCACCAATGAATACCTGAGCTCTCATCATTTCTTTGGGTCCTGTCTCTGCATTTTGGAGCGAGTCTTTCTCCCACACAGATTTCCACATAAGGAAGGAAACAAACTGTATACATTGTCATGTAGTTCACATATATCAAACATACGTGTATAAAAGAGCTAACCCTAGATAAAACTGTCTTGGGTTCATATCAGAAAAATCATACATACACGAGACCTTAGGAATTAAACCCTGTTATTAATTGTATATATTCGTCACATACCCGAAGTAGGGAACTATTCCATTTGACTTAAAATGGGATTTGGAACAGGCCCTAGATAAGTAACATTTTGGGACTTTATGGTCTGTCCAATTTATAGTACTGGTTGCCTATGTTATATATAGCATATATGTGAAGTTATTATTTCATTAAATATATGACAAAGATATGGAAAATATAGTTTTATTATATAGGTAAGCAATGTCTACCCAGAGAGAACTTTCTGGTGTGCCCAGCACCAGCGGGTATCTGAGCACCAGATAATGGCCATGCTAGTCACAGATTCAGATAACTGTCTGGGATTGAATTTCTAGTAACCAACTTCTGCTTTGTGCTATCCAACTGCTCACACCCAAGATATCCAGCCCACAAAGGGAGCGCACGAGAGAAGTAGTCTGTCTCTTTTCTGCCTTTTTTGGAAAGTCAGAGTGTGCTCCATAAACCAGTAACTCAGATCCCAGATTGTTGGGGAGATAATGGGGAGTGGTACGGGATATGCCCTGTATGTGTGACTGCCTCAGGCAGCTAGGGCCCTAGTACAGATCCTCATACCAACATGATTTCTACTTTTGGCAGGTACACAATGCCTGAGGGAGCTGAGTGCAGGGCTGGTCTCAACTTCAATAATGATGCACATTAGGGCTACTTATGTGCCCATTTCTGTCCAGCTAATCTATCTTTCTAGGTTTCTACCCCCACCCACCAGTATAGTTCCTGACTGCATTTGTGTAGGGAGGGATATTATGACTGATTGCAGGTGCCAGACAGAATTTGTCCCGTTGTCTAAAGGCAAATTGAGTCTGCTGGGTATGCACATTCCCAGAAAATCAGGACACCCTTTGCAAAAAAACATCCCTGCACTTTTATTTTTATTATATTATAATGAGGAGATGTGAAAGGAAAATTCAAACAGGAATGAATGGAAGAAATCCATAGGCTCAGGAAGTCAGTTCTGAGCCAACCATCGTGTGCTGCCAAACTTATCCTCAAGCATTTGGTGCTCCAGGGAGGTGCATCCTCCACCCATGTCATCCTCCAACACTTGTAAGTTACAGGGATGGGCTCTGTTTAGAAGATTTTTTAAAAGACCTTTATCTTATCTTCCTTTGCTGCCAAAAATTGTCTGGATTCTATCCAAAGCTCTCCAGCAGAACAGGGGTCTGAGCATGCAGTGCTTGCAGCTTTCCCATTCTTCTCAAAATTGTAAAAACGTCTTGTAAAAACAAAATTAAAGGCCTGGATGTCGGCCACAAAACCCTGACTCTGGACATGTTTGCTGTTGTACGTGACTCAGGGGAAGAAAAGCCATTGGCATTAAACTTCTTTATAAATCTATTGATGGTATTTTATCACTTCCCGACATTCTTCTATAAAAACCACTCAGCTACGTTTACAAATTATAAAATTAGTTTTATGTGCAGGATCCAGCTAATGGCACAGCTAAATCTAGTGAGCAGAAAGATTAGCTGCTTTTTCCTTCCCAGTGCTAGAATTTATTGTATAGCATGTTTGTGCGAGGAGGGGGGAGCTGAAACCATTCCTGGGTAGAATGATTTTCCTCTTGAGCTGAAGCTTTCAAGGGCCAATGATGAGTCGACCAGTGACCGGAGAGTTTTGGAAAGGTCTTCTCTGTGGTGCTGAAACAGGACTGGATGGGTGAGGGATATGCTTGTGGTTTATAGGCAGCATATTCCCCATCTATAAACAAGTGAACACCAACCTGAAGGAGAAACTTAAATACAATGAGAGGTGGATTTAAGGCATCAGGAATGGAGCAAGAAATAGAGAGATCTGTTACTAAGAATTTTATAAAAAAGAGACACAGTGTCTAATTTTTTATTCTATCTACATTTGTGTGCAATGTTTGTATGTTTCATACAGTGCATTAAGCAAGAGAGAACACACCAGTGGCAACAAACCATATATATTGAAATATTACAATGATGGTGTCATAACTATAAAGGGAAGGGTAACAGCTCTCCTGTGTACAGTACTATAAAATCCCTCCTGGCCAGAGACTCCAAAATCCTTTTACCTGTAAAGGGTTAAGAAGCTCGGGTAACCTGGCTGACACCTGACCCAAAGGACCAATAAGGGGACAAGATACTTTCAAATCTTGGGGGGGGGAAAGGCTTTTGTTTGTGCTCTTTTTTTTGGTTGTTGTTCGCTCTTGGGACTGAGAGGGACCAGACATCAATCCAGGTTCTCCACATCTTTCTAAACAAGTCTCTCATATTTCAAACTTGTAAGTAAACAGCCAGGCAAGGCGTGTTAGTTTTTATCTTTGTTTTCTCAACTTGTAAATGTACCTTTTACTAGAGTGTTTATCTTTGTTTGCTGTACTTTGAACCTAAGACTAGAGGGGGGTCCTCTGAGCTCTTTAAGTTTGATTACCCTGTAAAGTTATTTTCCATCCTGATTTTACAGAGATGATTTTTACCTTTTTCTTTAATTAAAAGCCTTCTTTTTAAGAACCTGATTGATTTTTCCTTGTTTTTAGATCCAAGGGGGTTGGATCTGTATTCACCAGGAGTTGGTGAAAGGAAGGAGGGGGGATGGTTAATTTCTCCTTGTTTTAAGATCCCAGGGGGGTTGGAACTGTATTCACCAGGAGTTGGTGGAAGGAAGGAGGGAGGATGGTTAATTTCTCCTTGTTTTAAGATCCCAGGGGGGTTGGATCTGTATTCACCAGGGAATTGGTGAATGTCTCTCAAGGCTACCCAGGGAAGGGAATTAGCTTTGGGATGGTGGCAGCGGACCAGATCTAAGCTGGTAGTTAAGCTTAGAAGTTTCATGCAGGCCCCCACATTTGTACCCTAAAGTTCAAAGTGGGGAAGCAGCCTTGACATGGTGGCATAGCGGTGGGAATCATTTTAAACCCAAAAGCCAGTAAGATTTTTTTTTTCCTTCTAGCTGCTTGGAAAGCAGAGCTGAAGGTAGATGCATATCTTATCTCTCCTTGCCTGAAGGCAGAGGTGTTAAGTTTTTTTAACAAGGGCCTTTGTTAAGAGAAGGGTTCAATTAATGAGCAAACTGGTAAAAGGAATTTACAAGTTGAATTGTTTTTTTTTTCTTTTTACATCCTCGGGAGTAGCTAGTTAGAAAGTCTCTGTTAACTCAGCAGCAGCCTGAGCTGAGTGCATCCCAGTTTCAGTCAACTGCAGAGGGGTGTGACCCAGCACAAGAAAACAGGAAAATGACTACAAAAGAAGAAAAAGCCAAAGAGGAGGCCCACAAGAGAGAGCTGGAGCTGAGAGAAAGAGAAGAGAAAGCCAAAGAGGAGGCCCATAAGAGAGCTATGGAGCTGAGAGAAAAAGAGATGGAGCTGAAAGAAAGAGAAGAAAAAGCCAAAGAGGAGGCGCACAAGAGAGCTATGGAGCTGGAGAAAGCCAAAGAGGAGGCCCACAAGAGAGCTATGGAGCTGAAAGAAAAAGAGATGGAGGAGAGAGAAAAAGAAAGGAAGCATGAACTGGAAGTAGCAAGGGCTAGGCCGGATACAACAGCCAATCCTAACAACCCCTCTCCAGGTACCACTTCCCATCCTAGAAAATTCCCCACCTACAAGGCTGGCGATTATACTGAGGCCTTCTTAGAAAATTTTGAAAGGGCCTGCCTTGGATACAGCCTCACTGCAGACCAGTACATGGTAGAGCTGAGGCCGCAGCTCAGTGGACCCTTAGCAGAGGTGGCGGCTGAAATGCCTAAGGAACACATGAACAGTTATGAACTTTTTAAAAACAAGGCCAGAATCAGAATGGGGCTAACACCTGAACATGCCCGTCGGCGTTCAGAGCCCTAAGGTGGAAACCCGATGTGTCATTTACCCGACATGCCTACCACATTGGGAAAAATTGGGATGCCTGGATATCAGGAGCAAATGTTAAATCTACGGAAGAGTTGCCCTTCCTAATGCAAATGGAGCAGTTTTTAGAGGGTGTTCCTGAGGAAATAGAAAGGTACATCCTAGATAGGAAGCCCAAAACTGTAACCAAGGCAGGGGAGATTGGAGCCAAATGGGTGGAGGGGGAAGAAAAGAAAAAAACTAGTAGCAGTTGGAGCGAATATCAGAAGGGGCAACCCGAAACAAAACCTTACCACCGGGGACAACCCAAGGCCCCACCCACATCCCAAGGGAAACCCCAGACGCCTTCTCACCCCACCACACCAGTCTCCACCAACCAACATCGCCCCGGTGATACCTTAGCAGGGCGATGTTTTAAATGTAATGAACTGGGACATATAAAGGCTCACTGCCCCAAGAACCCCAACCGATTACAGTTCATTACACCACAATCACACCAAAGATCCCCAGACCCAGATGCCTCTCTCATACCCTCGGAGCGAAGGGAAACCTTGAGAGTGGGCGGAAAGAAGGTTATCGCTTGGAGGGACACTGGGGCACAAGTGTCAACTATCCACCAATCCCTAGTGGACCCCAAACTCATCAACCCGGAGGCTCCAGTGACAATTCAACCCTTCGTGTCACAGTCTGTAACCTTGCCTACAGCCAAGTTGCATGTCCAGTACAAGGGCTGGTCAGGAATGTGGACTTTTGCAGTCTATGACAATTATCCCATCCCCATGCTGCTGGGGGAAGACTTGGCCAACCATGTGAAGCTAGCCAAGAGGGTGGGAATAGTCACCCGCAGCCAGGCTAAGCAAGCTTTCACCCCCATCCCTGTTCCTGAGCCGTCCACCAGGGCCCTGTCTGTGTTACCAGAGACCCAAACAAAGGTGGTGGAACCGGATCCTCTGCCAACGACTGCAACAGCCGTAGTGGATCCAATCCCAGAGACCCAGCCAAAGCCAGTCCCAGAACCGGAACTGGCAACGCAGCCAGCACCAGAACCATTGCCAGCACTGAGTCCAGCGCTTGCAAACCCGTCTACAACTCCAATGCCAGAGGGCAACAGCGAGCCTGAACTGGCGGAAGCAGCAGATAACCCTACCCAAAAGGCTCAGCCAGAGCCTGAAATACCACATAGTGCACCAGCGGACAGCGGTTCACAGTCAATGGAAACAGCCCCAGCACCTGCATCGCTTCCAGAGGGGCCAAGCCCCAGTCCACAGTCCAAGGAGGAACTGATGTCTCCAGCATCAAGGGAACAGTTCCAGGCCGAGCAGGAAGCAGATGACAGCCTTCAGAAAGCTTGGGCGGCGGCACGGAGCACCCCACCATCTCTCAGCTCTTCTAACCGATCCCGGTTTGTTGTAGAACAAGGACTTTTATACAAGGAGACTCTTTCTGGTGGGCACCAGGAAGACTGGCATCCTCAAAGACAGTTGGTAGTTCCCACTAAGTATCGGGTAAAGCTCTTGAGCTTAGCCCATGATCATCCCAGTGGCCATTCTGGGGTGAACAGAACCAAAGACCGGTTGGGGAAGTCCTTCCACTGGGAGGGAATGGGCAAGGACGTTGCTAATTATGTCCGGTCTTGTGAGGTGTGCCAACGAGTGGGAAAGCCCCAAGACCAGGTTAAAGCCCCTCTCCAGCCACTACCCATAATTGATGTCCCATTTCAGCAAGTAGCTGTGGATATTCTGGGTCCTTTCCCAAAGAAGACACCCAGAGGAAAGCAGTACGTACTGACTTTCATGGATTTTGCTACCCGATGGCCGGAAGCAGTACCCTTAAACAACACCAGGGCTAAAAGCGTGTGCCAGGCATTAGCAGACATTTTTGCCAGGTAGGGTGGCCCTCAGACATCCTTACAGATTCGGGAACTAATTTCCTGGCAGGGACCATGAAAAACCTGTGGGAAGCTCATGGGGTGAATCACTTGGTTGCCACCCCTCATCACCATCAAACCAATGGTCTGGTGGAGAGGTTTAATGGAACTTTGGGGGCCAGGATACGTAAATTCGTAAATGAACACTCCAATGATTGGGACCTAGTGTTGCAGCAGTTGCTTTTTGCCTACAGGGCTGTACCACATCCCAGTTTAGGGTTTTCACCATTTGAACTTGTGTATGGCCGCGAGGTTAAGGGGCCATTACAGTTGGTGAAGCAGCAATGGGAGAGGTTTACACCTTCTCCAGGAACTAACATTCTAGACTTTGTAAGCAACCTACAAAGCACCCTCCAACACTCTTTAGCCCTTGCTAAAGAAAACCTAAAGGATGCTCAGGAAGAGCAAAAGGCCTGGTATGATAAACATTCCAGAGAACGGTCCTTCAAAGTAGGAGACCAAGTCATGGTCTTAAAGGCGCTCCAGGCCCATAAAATGGAAGCGTCGTGGGAAGGACCATTCACGGTCCAGGAGTGCCTAGGAGCTGTTAACTATCTCATAGCCTCCCCCACCTCCAACATAAAGCCTAAGGTATACCATGTTAATTATCTTAAGCCCTTTTATTCCAGAGAATTAAATGTTTGCCAGTTTACAGCCCAGGAAACAGATGATGCGGAGTGGCCTGAAGGTGTCTACTACGAAGGAAAAAAGGATGGTGGCATGGAAGAGGTGAACCTCTCCACGACCCTTGGACGTCTGCAGCGACAGCAGATCAAGGAGCTGTGCACAAGCTTTGCACCAATTTTCTCAGCCACTCCAGGACGGACCGAACGGGCATACCACTCCATTGACACAGGTAATGCTCACCCAATTAGAACCCCACCCTACCGGGAGTCACCTCATGCCCAAACTGCTATACAAAGGGAGATCCAGGACATGCTACAGATGGGTATAATCCGCCCCCTAACAGTGCATGGGCATCTCCAGTGGTTCTAGTTCCCAAACCAGATGGGGAAATACGCTTTTGCGTGGACTACCGTAAGCTAAATGCTGTAACTCGTCCTGACAACTATCCAATGCCACGCACAGATGAGCTATTGGAAAAATTGGGACATGCCCAATTCATCTCTACTTTAGACTTAACAAAAGGGTACTGGCAAGTACCACTAGATGAACCCGCTAAGGAAAGGTCAGCCTATGTCACCCAGGCAGGGGTGTATGAATTCAATATACTCCCTTTCGGGTTGCGAAATGCACCCGCCACCTTCCAAAGACTTGTAGATGGTCTCCTAGCGGGATTGGGAGAATCTGCAGTTGCCTACCTCGATGATGTGGCCATTTTTTCTGATTCATGGACAGAACACCTGGAGCACCTGGAAAAAGTCTTCGAGTGCATCCAGCAGGCAGGACTAACTGTTAAGGCTAAAAATTGTCAAATAGGCCAAAACTGAGTGACGTACCTGGGGCACCAGGTGGGTCAAGGAACTATAAATCCCCTACAGGCCAAAGTGGATGCTATCCAAAAGTGGCCGGTTCCAAAGTCAAAGAAACAGGTCCAATCCTTCTTAGGCTTGGCCGGATATTACAGGCGATTTGTACCACACTACAGCCAAATCGCCGCCCCGCTGACAGACCTAACCAGAAAGAAACAGCCAAATGCAGTTCAGTGGACTGATGAGTGTCAAAAGGCCTTTCACCAGCTTAAGGCGATGCTCATGTCTGACCCTGTGCTAAGGGCCCCAGACTTTGACAAATCGTTCCTAGTAACCACCGATGCGTCCGAGCGGGGCGTGGGAGCAGTTTTAATGCAGGAAGGACCGGATCAAGAATTCCATCCTGTCGTGTTTCTCAGCAAGAAACTGTCTGAGAGGGAAAGCCACTGGTCAATCAGCGAAAAGGAATGCTACGCCATTGTGTACGCGCTGGAAAAGCTATGCCCATATGTTTGGGGACGGCGTTTCCAACTACAAACAGACCATGCTGCGCTACAGTGGCTTCATACCGCCAAGGGGAATAACAAAAAACTTCTTCGGTGGAGTTTAGCTTTCCAAGATTTTGATTTTGAAATACAACACATTTCAGGAGCTTCTAACAAAGTGGCTGATGCACTCTCCCGGGAAAGTTTCCCAGAGTCAACTGGTTAAAAATTGTTCTTGGAATGGAACATATTGTTAGTTTTTATATAATCAGTAGTATGTCTAAAGGTACATGTGTCTTATTAACTCTGTTTTCTCCTAGAGCTCCAGGAAGAAATCACAGCCAGTGTGGAACCGGACGTCCAACACTATCTGTGATTTGGGGGGCGTGTCATAACTATAAAGGGAAGGGTAACAGTTCTCCTGTGTACAGTACTATAAAATCCCTCCTGGCCAGAGACTCCAAAATCCTTTTACCTGTAAAGGGTTAAGAAGCTCGGGTAACCTGGCTGACACCTGACCCAAAGGACCAATAAGGGGACAAGATACTTTCAAATCTTGGGGGGGGGAAAGGTTTTTGTTTGTGCTCTTTTTTTTGGTTGTTGTTCGCTCTTGGGACTGAGAGGGACCAGACATCAATCCAGGTTCTCCACATCTTTCTAAACAAGTCTCTCATATTTCAAACTTGTAAGTAAACAGCCAGGCAAGGCGTGTTAGTTTTTATCTTTGTTTTCTCAACTTGTAAATGTACCTTTTACTAGAGTGTTTATCTTTGTTTGCTGTACTTTGAACCTAAGACTAGAGGGGGGTCCTCTGAGCTCTTTAAGTTTGATTACCCTGTAAAGTTATTTTCCATCCTGATTTTACAGAGATGATTTTTACCTTTTTCTTTAATTAAAAGCCTTCTTTTTAAGAACCTGATTGATTTTTCCTTGTTTTTAGATCCAAGGGGGTTGGATCTGTATTCACCAGGAGTTGGTGAAAGGAAGGAGGGGGGATGGTTAATTTCTCCTTGTTTTAAGATCCCAGGGGGGTTGGAACTGTATTCACCAGGAGTTGGTGGAAGGAAGGAGGGGGGATGGTTAATTTCTCCTTGTTTTAAGATCCAAGGGGTTTGGATCTGTATTCACCAGGGAATTGGTGAATGTCTCTCAAGGCTACCCAGGGAAGGGAATTAGCTTTGGGATGGTGGCAGCGGACCAGATCTAAGCTGGTAGTTAAGCTTAGAAGTTTCATGCAGGCCCCCACATTTGTACCCTAAAGTTCAAAGTGGGGAAGCAGCCTTGACAGATGGACTGTTATGAATTTAGAATAGATGTTACATGACATTTATTATATGCATTTTATAGACTGCCATATCCATATGGCTCTAATGCTTACTGTGGATTGGACCAGCATCCAGCCAGCCCCACGATGAAGGACTGTATCCTCACTACCATCCCTCCCGCCATGCAATAAGGACTCCTGAGCTGCAGCCCAGGATCTAAACAAGAAATTGATCTCAGGCATTTCTAAGACACCTATTACATTGATAGCTATGGCCAAACATAAATATTTATTAATCATAGCACAACCGTGAGAAAGATATGTTGGTAAATATTTCCCATTTTTCACATGGGGAAACCATCACCAATTGTTTAGGTGCCCAAAGAGACCTAAATCCATATTTTGTCACCTAAATGAGTGGCCTAATTAGCAATATTGCTGAACACCTACAGCTCCCAATGAAGTGAAGGGGAGCGGTGATGGTGCTCAGGACTGTTAAAATTCAGGCCTTTGAAACACAGACTTAGGTATCACTGACTCCGTAGAGTTATTGGCCTAACCAAGTGGAGAATCAAGCCCCGTGTTTCTACATGTTTTGTGAATTTTGCCTGCTTCTTTATCACAAGTGTTGGGGCTATAAACGACCAATGCCCTGCGAGCCTAGTACAGTGACATTGTTTGGATCAGGTCAACTTTCCTAGGATATTATCCCCCCTTAATGCATTCAGCTGCTTAGTAATCCTTTCTCTGATGGGAAACGCTTTAGAGACAAAATACAAACTCCCCCAAATTAAAGACTAGCTTTTGCTTTTTCCTAATCAGCTTTGAATACTGGGAACAGAAAGAGAAAATACATCTTCAAGACATGTTCTCAGACTTACACATTCTGCTCACTTTAAAAAAAATCCATTTTCCTCTCTAGTCGTAGTCACCCACAAATCAGTCCTTGAAAGAGTTCTTCAAGTGGGTAGGCAACGATCGGTAGGACAGTTACAGTGGGATTATTTAGTTGTATAAACTTTACAGAAACAAGAGGTACGCATACTACAATATCTTTCCCATATACAATCCTGATCCAGTCAAGTACCAGGTGATTTGAGTATATAGCTCACTCCTATGAAATAGCTGTTATGTTTGTAATACAGAGAGACCCAAACCAAAACACTGGCCCGGAACATGCTCAAACTTGGATTTGGATCCAAATCTAAATTCTGTAACCTGGACTCATCTCTAACTAATATACCCATAAGGCCTGAATTTCAGAGGTGCTGAGCCTCCACCGCTCCCCTTGACTTCAGTTAGCGTTGTGGATGCTCAGCACTTCTGAAAAATCAGACCCCTGGGGCTTAATCCTGTATGCCACTAACAAGTGCAGAGTTGTTGGTGTGTGTGCAAAATAAATTATAATGAGCAGGATCAGGGCCGGCTCTGGCTTTTTTGCCGCCCCAGGCAAAAAAGCCTCCGGCCGCCCCCCCCCCCACGGGGGGGGGGGGGGGCGGAGCCCGGGGGGGGCGGCGATCCCGCCGGGGGGAGGGCGGCCGGAGCCCCAGGGCGAGGGTGGCGAGCCCCGGCGGGGGCTCCGCTCTCCCCCTGCGACCAGAGCGCCGGGGGCAGGGTGGCGAGAGGGCGGCGAGCCCCGGCTGGGGCTCGGCTCTCCCCCCGGCGGCCAGAGCGCCGGGGGCAGGGCGGCCAGAGGGCGGCGAGCCCCGGCTGGGGCAGGGCGGCGAGCCCCAGCGGGGGCTCGGCTCTCCCCCCGGCGGCCAGAGCGCCGGGGGCAGGGCGGCGAGAGGGCGGCGAGCCCCGGCTGGGGCTCGGCTCGGCTCTCCCCCCGGCGGCCAGAGCGCAGGGCGGTGAGCCCCAGCAGGGGCTCGCCGCTCTCCCCCTGGCAGCTGGGGGGAGGGCGCGGGGGGGAGGGCGGCGAGCCCGGCTGTGGCCCCGCTCTCCCCGGCGGCCCGAGCGCCGCGCCGCCCCCCTCCAGGTGCCGCCCCAAGCACCAGCTTGGTTGCCTGGTGCCTGGAGCCGGCCCTGAGCAGGATAGAAAGCACAAGCAAATCTGATCCAGAATTAATGAGAGCATTGCTGCACAGCTGCCAAGTTACTCCTGTCTTGTAGCCTACTTCCTTATGTGCATGGAGCATCAATCCAAAGCCTCTCTCTCTCTATCAATCCTCCAACCTTACCTCATTCACATCTCTCCTAAAAATGCTGCATCCCTCCCCCCACCCACACACAAAAAAGTGTTTACCTTTTAAAAGCACCAGCACAACCAACAACAGTTGAATCACCAAGTGTCACAGAGTCCTAAAATGAGGAACAGTGCAATATTATTTCTAAAATCCCTATCCTGCTTCCCCTGCTCTCTTCCCTATGTTATTGCCCCACTTACCTGCCAAGCCTATCATTTAGATTTGGGGGTATTTGTTTACTATGAAGCACCTAGTACACTTATGTGTGCTGTAAAATAACAAATAGTAGGAGAAGTAAAGCCAGAAAGGGTTGTGTGTAGCTTGCTAACCACCCTATGTTCATGCTGAAGATCACACTTAAGTACATGTCCTTCCAGACACACTCATTCTCTGCCCACCAACTGTTTTCTCCCTGGTCCTCTCCAGAGTTAGCAAAACAACATGTAAGGGCTGGGGGTCATAGCACACAGTGTGGAAGATTATGCATGGATTCTGCCAACACATGCAGCTAAATCCTGTTTGTCTTCATCAGGCAAGGGCTCATTGCTCATGCAAATACTTTTTCTGAAATCAGGGCAACCACTTGTGCTAGGCAAGTGGGATTTCACCCTGGAGAATCAGGAAAGAGCAGCATGCTGACTAGCTAAGAAGATGCTTCTCTATACACACAAATGTGATAATTAGCTACGTCAGGAAAGGAACTACAGAATGAGTGTTAAAGTGTAACAGAGTTTTAGAAATATCTGTTTGTAAATTGGCTGGAATATGCCAGGGCTTCCAACTCTTAAAGGCACCACAATAAAAGCACTAGCAATGTAGTCTGAGCCCTGAATTGCCCTATATCTGCTGTAACAGAAAAGAACCCTGCCCTGGTTAAATACAACACTGCTATGATTAACCAAACCTTGAGATGAATATGCTTTTTCATCTCTGATTTCCATATGCCCCTGAACCTTAGTCCTACACCCTCCAGAATGGTTTTCCATTTTCACATAGCCTGATGAGTGTCATTTTGATATACAGATGTATAAAGGAGTCTTTGTTTACAAAATGACAGCCATGAAATGCAAATAAAAAGCCCAAGAAGCACAAGATCAAACGGGCCAATTCTGTCCTTTCAAAGGCATTGAAACTGCAAAGCTCACAATAAGCAACATTTGTGCCTGGAACATTAAATATGATACTAAAAGCATCTTCTGCATGAAAACAACATGCATATGAGTTTATTTATGATGCAACTTTAATCTCTTCAATAGCAAGTCTTTAAAGCTTCTTTCAGGATGAAAAAAATAATACTGGGTAATGAATCAAGGCCTTAAGAGGCTGATAAGCAGCAGGGAGCCCTGGTGGAGAGTGCACTCCTGACTTAATTAAAGGCTTAAAAGATACTCCAAGAAACAAAATCCATTTTACCCATCAATGCGATAAAAGACTGCAAGTTCCCTTAAACTCACCTGCCTGCCTCATGAATCTTCTCGCTGGAAAGCGAGGCAAAATGTGGTCTTCTTTCATTTAATTCTTCAAACCAGCAATTTTCTTGCAAGCACTACAGTTTTACTGCTCGCTGGAAACACTAATGGGAGCTGTACCTATGCAGTGAGAGGAGAAGATGGTTTAAAGTGTTCTGAAGGCAGAGGTGCATCAAAGCCCAGTGATTGAAGACATGCTGGTATTCTGAGGATACGGCATGTGTTCTGAGCTAAAGCTTTAGGAGATGGTGGGGTTTACTGAAGGCAATGGAGTTGTGCCAGATTCATCGTACTGTAATTGAGAGCAGAAATGGGTACGTTATGAACTGAATGCAACCTTTAGTATGGAATCACTACTAGCACCTCCATAATAAATCCCTCTGTGCATTCATTTGGTTGAAAAGCTAGTAACTGTCAATGTATCATAGGTTAAAAATAATATTTCATTTAGATCTCATTCAGAATAGCTCTGCTGAGTTTTGTTTCAAATTAGAGTGTGCAACATAGTTCCCTTTTATTAGCCTGTTGTTGGTTGGATCTGCCTCCCTCCCACATTCCTGGTGGGGACTGATACTTCCCTGAGGGTTAATGGTTACGTAGGCTGAAGATCTATTATCGTTTCCCTCCCTTGTCTTTTTGAAGTCACTCTTCACTTGGAGCTCACTTTTCACGCTCACCTCCACCAGGCTGTGTAGCTGCCACTTTATCATCTCAGGGAACTCGCTCAGCTTCTTCACCTCATCCCATTGCGCTGGGCTGCTGAGATTCTGCTACAAGCCTTTATCCAGCGCTGGCAGGAATATTGTAGCTTGTTGTTTGCTGAGATTTCTCTTGTATTCCCTTTGGTATTTGCAGCTGGGCAGGTCTCTAACACTGAGAACACTCTCAGCACTCTGCTTGCCAAATGGTTTCCAAAAGCTCTGCATTAGCTTTCTGCCAATTATTCTTTACTTTCTCACTGATGATAGTGTGCTCTGCACTCTTCATACATCTAATAAGACATGGTCCCTGTCCCAAGATCTGAGAACGAATTTTACAATAGCAAACACACATTACACTCAAAGTCTATTTTATACAAACCCTAGATGCTGTGGTGATTGGTACTTAGGCATTTCCAGCCCAGATCAGATCTATAGCCCATCTACTCCAGTATTCTGCCTCCAGCACTGGCCAATATCACATGCTTCAGAAAGAGATGCAGAGAACCCTGCATAAGCAGATGTGGGTTGATCTGCCTCTCTGAGAAGTTTCTATTTATATTATAGATAGTATCTATATACACATATATATACACATTCGTTAGTTACAGAGTTAGACCTACAGGACAGTTCAAAGTGGTGACAATTACTAGGAGACATTGTTGAAAGGCTTAGCGGAAGAAACAGGCAGTCAGTTGAAGCCATAGAAGTCAATGGGACTTAAACACGTGCATAAGTGATTTGAATTGGGCCTGAATGGATAAGTCAAAAAGAAAAACAAAACCACACAAATATTTGCTAGAATAAAAATTTCAAAGATTCACCAGCTGTATTCACTCTGCTTTGTGTTTGCCATTCATGAGTATTCCAGTCAATATGTAGATTTGCAGAATACGTGCTAAACCAGCTAATTTTATTTACTAACATTTATTAAAGCTGAACAGAACTGTTGATAGAACAAATTGTTTTCCTTGAATATGTATCAAAAATGAAAGTAAAATACAAAACAGTAAGAGGAAGGTTGATAAGGTATGAGGTACAGTAGGTATTTGTACATATTGCTGCCTTAAAAGATAATGGAAACAAAAATTAAATTTGCATATTTGCACTGTTTAACCTGATTCTCATCCAACCAGTGGATATACACAATGTCATGGACCCTATATGTCCAAGCAAAGTAACCAACTTGGCTCAAATTTTGAATATTTGCTTGGGAATTATCTCAAAAAGAGGCATCATTTGCTTTGGGCCAGATTGTGAGTCCCTTTCTCACATTACTTAGCATCTACTCTAATGCCTAATACTATTGATTTCAATGGAACCATTCGCCCAAATAGCTGCTTACTAGTGAAAATGAGGGGCTCATAGTCTGGCCTTTAATTTATTAAATAATCCAGTGTACTGAACACATTCACAAACATTGCAAGCAGGCCAGGGACAATTTGCACATAGAAGAAAAGTCAAAAATTTTTGAATTATTTACTGCAAATTATTTATCCAGATTTAGTCCTTGTTGTCCCTTTGTCCAAGCTTGGAGGAGGTTGTTCTATATTTTGATACCTTTAATGATGGTTCCCTGTCTCCTTGCCACTTGCTGCCGCGTGAGCATGTGACCCTCTCTCTCTCTCATCTTCCTGCAGTTACATTTCTCACAGACAGGAGTATTTCTTCTGGGCAGCAGGAACATTCTCAAAAGCAATTCTCTTCTTCCTTTCCTGAACTCTGACCTCCCATTTGCCTCCATTGTCTACAAGTTTGGAATCTGCCTGCACCTCAAACTTTCTTTCTTCTTCCTCATCTTTTAGGTCAGCCAACATGGCTATTGCCACCTCTGCAATGTTTTCTGTGTATGCCATAACTCCCTCTACATGTCACCCAGGACTATGATTGAAATGTGAGAAAAGCTGGACATAGGCAGGTAAGGAAACTCTCATGCACACAAGAATGTATGGTTTTGGATCAATTATGTAATGAGGACAAAGACGCTTAATGACACAGTATTACCTTTGAGGGTGTGGGGGTCCCTTGTTTTGTACTAAAAGTTTTCTTATGATTCCTCGCAGGACCTCAGGGATATGTTAATCCCTTTCCAGCAGAGCCTGTGGGGAAATCCGCTTTTCAACTATCTCCGCTGTATCTTCGCTCGGATATAAACATGAATGATAGTGTGTGTGAATGTGATCTTCTAAATAGCAAACACTTAAATTACATTGATGTGATTAAAACAGCCTTAAGTACCCAATGATGGTTCATTATTGCAGCTTATTTTGCCCTCTGGTGCGGGATTTATTAAATATACTTCAAAGAAATTACATCAGGAAAGCATTGTCTGTGCCCTGTATTAGTAATCTCACTATATGTGAGGGCACAGGGATTGTCTCATTAAAACTGAGAAGGGTTTCCATGCTTACATGACTGAGTTGCTGATTTAAAGAACTGGCTCCTGAGACACAAAGGCTGTGATATTTGTCAGGCCAAAAGGAAATCTTAGTTAGCAAGGGTCTGGAGAAGCACAAGTACCATCTTGTTCTATGCTGGCTTATATATTACATGGTAAATACAAGAAAATACAAATAACTTCTATGTTTGCCTGAAAACTCAGAGGAAAGGAAATCAAGAAATCCAGAGTTAAGGCTGCCACTTTGCTTGTTCACTCACCTCTGTTGTGTACAAATATTGCAGCTCCCATAACAGTTTATTTGGGAACAGCGGCAGGATTGTTCATGGTGGCTGTCACAGGGAG
Organism: Emys orbicularis; assembly: GCF_028017835.1. Classification (NCBI taxonomy): domain Eukaryota; kingdom Metazoa; phylum Chordata; order Testudines; family Emydidae; genus Emys; species Emys orbicularis. Next base: position 42,719,820 of record NC_088689.1, on the reverse strand, counting down.
AGATGGGTCAGAGGACACATGCTGGCGAAAGGGCTACTTGAACTAGTAGCCAGAACTCCTCCCTGCTGCCTCAGAGCACTGGGACATCCCAAATGTGAGGGGCTGGTGGGTTTGTATCTTATTATATTTTCCCCACACACCAACAGTTTCTGGGTTTCGACCAGGGCCTCATATATGACACCCAACGCTTGAGCCTAATTAGCGCCTAGGTTTGCAGCTGCAGTTTGGCTTTTAACAGCAGTGCCCTACCAGTGGGTAAGAAAGAGCAATCTGACCTACAAATTATATTTACACATGGAAATTAGCCCATGATTCCCTAGCATTCCAGGATGGAATTCACTGGCATGGCACTGTGCTAGCGTTGATATTGTTTAAAGTCAGATTCGGTGTTTCCAGAGAAAAAAAACATGTATTCCCTGCACATTCCATGTGCTGAAGATAGTGATATTACTCGCCATTGGCCTCCCTTCTGGAGCTGAAGCATTGAACTTTACAAATTATTTCTGGGACTGCAAAGTCAGTTTGAGTTTACAAACACTTTTCCTGTTTAGAACCATGGGGGTTTTCACCACTATGAATCAATTTTAAAAAATTAATTTAAAGTTTGTCTAGTGAGAGGGAAGCCTGTGCTGTAGGACAGAGAAGAACTGCTCAAAAGCAGGGCTGCCACAAGAAGGGAGCCTGTACACAGTGTATATACTGGCTTGGGTCTTCCTTGCAGCCACACTCCACTCAATGTGGGGGCAGGGCAGATGTCAAGGAGTCAGTTACAGCTCCCCAGTTCTATGGCTCATTCTGTGCCACTCCATCCCCCAACGGGAGTGAGAGCAGCCTACGGGCTTCTGTCACTTACACCATTGGTGTATAGTCCCTAAAGGACCATGCACAAATGGAGGGTCAGCACAGTGGACCAGAGCTCTGCCTTAAACCCTCCCCACTCTCTTCCCCGGCACATTCCCTCTGCCAAAGTGCAGTGATGGGCTGAGGCAGGAAATGGCTCCTCTGCCTTGACGTGGGAATTCTCAGCAGTCCATTTACACCCAGACTCTAGCCGCTTTGTGCTGCAGAGTCGTAACTAGCTATTTTTGCGCCCAAGGCAAGAATATAAAATTGCGCCCTCCCCCCTCCATATAATTTCATAGTCGTTACTTTGTAAAAAAAAAAAGAAAAATATGTAAATAAGAATAATAATGATAATAGAACGTTTATTTATTTTAATCATAAGATCCGTGTACAAAATCAACTAATACATATCAGGTGTGCATCATAGTGCATCATCACCTGTGGGGGTCGGGGCTCGCAGCCCGGCACAGGGGTTGGAGTTGGGGCTCGCCTCGCAGCCACACACTGGGGTCGGGGTCAGGGCTCACAGCCCGGGGTCAGGGCTCGCAGCCGCATACTAGGGTCAGGGCTCACAGTCTGGCGCAGGGGTCGGGGCTCACAGTCTGGCGCAGGGGTCGGGGTTCGCAGACATGCGTCGCGGTCGGGGCTCACAGCCCGGCGCAGGGGTCGGGGCTCATAGTCTGGCGCAGGGGTCGGGGCTCGCAACCTGCAGCTGCGTGCCGGCGTCGGGGCTCGCTACCCCCCACATAACTGGGTCGCGATCCCCAGTTTGAGAACCAATGCTTTATAATTACTGTAGGGTGTATTCTATTCATTTTCCATTTACATTGTACATTTGTCATGACGCAATGTGCATATTATGTGATTATAATTTGTCATAAAATAATAATTAAAAAACTTAATTTGTCTTTTTTTGCACCCCTCAGCTTTGCGCGCCCGAGGCAAGTGCCTCACTCGCCTCACCCTTGTTACGGCACCGCAGAGTGGATCTATGAATCTGGCCCACTGGGTCAATTTTATCTATTAGAATTTCTCTTGTACTCCCCTCCCCCATTTCTTTCTTGTTTCACAGTCTCTCTCCATTTGGAACAATTTCCTAATTGCTCAAATTTGAGTCACATTTTTTACCCACATTGCTCAAGTGGGTTCAAAATTAAGCAAAGTGAGTGTGCCCATCCCTTAGACTATGTCATTTCGAAGTTAATCTCCTCGCGTGAGGTTTCAGCATTGGCATTGTTTACGATGGTTGAGATTTTCAAAGCAGTGCAGGGAATTTAGCCACAGATTTTATCAAAATTAAATCCCCTGCACTGCTGTAAAAATCTCACCTTGTGCCTGTGCTTCTATGGGAATGTTCAGAAACAGTATCAATGACGCACGTCACAGGACACCTTCACCCTGGCTACCCACACCCCTCCCCAGGCATAGGTGTAACTTTAAAGCATGTTATTAATTGTGTAAGATATTTCTGAGTAGAATTTCATAGCTCTGAATAAATCCAACTCCCAATCCTTGTCATTATACTATAGAAGTTCTCAAACTGTGCTCCATGGAGCATTTGTTGGGGGCCCATGGAAAGAGGGGTGTGTCACATGGTGTTGACTCTCCTAGTTTCCAGCTGCTAAAGTGGATTAAAACCACTAAAAATACAGTAGATGCTTTCTTAATATAATTTTTCCACATAAGCAGTTGCTGCAGTAGACACAGGGATGTTATGTGATCACAAATGGGAAGGGAAGAGACCTGAATGGTTGTGAATGGGAGTGGAAGTGTCTATAATATGATCTTGCTATTAAGCTGTGATTCATGCTATGAACATACTTCTCCACACATTTTGCAGCTCCAGCAGTCTTTTATAATGCCAGCTTTATACTACTGTGTGTGTGAGAGAGTGTGTAAGCTTTATGCTCTCTGCCAGGGTTTCTGTACTCTAACAGCTTTAACACTTGCTGCCATCTAGAGATAAGAATTAGAATTTAAGGCACAAACATTCAGATAGTAATTAACAAAACAAGGGAGAGTTGACTAGTACTAGGGCCCTCACTTTACGCAGAGAAGAAGGAGTGAGTAGGCAAGAGCCTGCTAAATCATTTAGCAGCCGACTCATATGTACATGGATCACTGTTGTAACCAGGGCTTGATGTCTCTTCTATTTTGCTAATTTATAATAGACAATTCATAGAATATTCATATAAAAGAATTAAGGGTTCTTTTCTGAAGAGATTGATCTGTAGACACTGGAAACAGGTGGCTTGGTGCATTAAGCATTGGTCCAGCCTGGAGTCTGCTTTGTGTGAAGTTTTTAGCTTCAAGTGTAATGAAAGTAATAGCTCCTGTTTAGAACTGGGACCAGGTGGAGTCTGTCTAGGGGGTGTGGAGGGATTTCAAACCAGGAGGAAAACCTCACACTAGCTGAAAGATTGTCCTGAGTTTCAGCTGAGGGTCTCAAAGCACTTGACACACACTAATTAACTGAGCCTCTCAATTGCCTGTGAGGAATAGAAATTGTATATTACCCACTTTACAGATGGGTAAACTGAGGCACAGAGGGGCTTTGGCCCTGATCTAGTGCCCACTGAATTCAGTGGAAAGACTCCCATTAACTTCTGAGGGTTTTGAATTAGGCACTCTTTGAATTATTAGTGGAAACAGGAGTAGAACCTATGAATCCTGATTCACATTCCCCTGCACTAGCCAGTAGAGACAGCCCTGTGTTGTGAGGGTTCTATTTTAGCTAGGCTGCAGCTCTCCAGGGATGAAAAAGCTAAGTGAATTACCCTTCCACTTCCTCTGAGCCATGGCAAGGGTAAATGATTCTTTTCAGCTTGGGCTCCTTTCAGGTTCCCTTGAATTACAGTACCTTTCACTCTTGCAGGATACCAGCTTTACTTCTCCAGCTTTGCTAAGGTTGCCAGAGCAGAGAAAGATTGATGGGGTCAGTTATAATCATAAATATTTTCTTTTAAATAATTGAAACAGCTTTTGATTTCCTTTCCATTCTGAAAGCTCTCAGAGCAGCAATGCACTTTGGAGACTTGAGACCAAATGTGCCTGCCTTTCTAAAAGCAGAAAGACCCATATATAAAATAAAAACCTATATATTTTCTGTATATTTCATATAGCGTCAGATTTTTAGGTGCTCAGCACCTACAAATGGGGCCAGATTTTCAAAAGAGCTCAATTTCCATTTAGGCACTAAAACAGGGGCCAGATTACTAAGTGCTTAACTCCCACTATGACACTTCCAGACAGATTTTCAAAATTGCCCAGCACTCAATGCTCAGAGATATTTTGAAAATGTGGCCCATTATGTATTGCCTCATATGACACACAGATCTAAGAATAATCATTATTTTTAATAACACTAGGTCTTATGTTTCTTCATCAGTAAATCTCACAGTGCTTTACAAAGAAGTGTCTTTTTTATAGCCGGGGAAAATGAGTTACAAAGAGGTTAAGTGATTTTCCCAGGCCACTCACAAAGCCAAGAATAGATGCCAAGGCTCCTGAGTCCCAGTCCAGTGCCCTATCTACTAGGCCACACTGTCTCCCAGTATACAAAATACAGAATGCACCTTTTAAAGTATTTTAAAGTATATTTAAAAACACAGCAAAGATTAGCATCTCCAACAAAAAGTCCCAAACCTCTATCATTAATTAACAAAATATGGAAAAAGTGAATGAAAGTCCACAGTTATTAGTGTGAATGTCCCTTTAAGGGATATCCTTTTTTTGGTGCCTAGTGTACCTCACCCCATATCAAGTCCATATAGTTCTCTCTCTGTCCCATATTTAATCATACAATCATTCAAAGGATCATACACAGCAATGCTTAGGTATGATTTTATATCATGATTACATCTAAATGAAGAAAATACAATCTCTCCCCGACACTGTCCTCTTCAATACTTCCTATGTGCTGCAGTTAAAGTGATTATTTTTCCACCCACTCTTATGGCCATTTCGTCTCCTTTCGTTTGTACCTTCATTGGCCAACTCTCCCTTTCTGCATCAAGTCTGAACTCCTTGTCCTTAGTAGTCCTTCCCATGAGTGCTTAGACCAGGCCGGGATTTATGGAGACTCTGTGTGGTGATATTACAGGCTATATTTATTGAGTCCGGAAACTTAGAAAGCCAAAGAGAACTATAGGGCCTTGTCTGTGTCCAGCGGCCTCGATAAAGAATCTTCTTCGTGTTTGTTACAATCAGATCCTGTTTCTTACCAACGCTGAGGGACATCACCATAAATTGCATCATTTTCAGGATGCTGCACAATTGCCCAGGCCTACAACTGAGCCTTGGCACATCCTTGCTTCCAACTTCATGACCCACACTCTGCCATGTCTCCTCCCACTTGTGTCTTCATGCTGCCCCAGCTGCCTGTGAGACCTCCCTCTCCCTGGCCTCAAGCCATCCTCACTCTGCCTTCAAATCTTACCTTCAGACTCACTGCTTTCCCATAGCTCGCCTCTCCTCCCAGGTTACCTGCTTTCGTCCCAAAAATTAAAAAAATCTTGTATTTTCAAACTTAATTCACAGCACTTCTTTAGCCTCTTCCTATTTGTTATTGTTACTTTCATCTCTCCCTGAATCCAACAGGTGCTCATCTTGCAAAGGGGCACCATCCACTAGGCTCCTTACATTTGTATAGTGTCCCACGGACTCCACACCTGCATAAAGGTCAGCACAAGTTTCTCCAGTTCCCTTTAACATCCTTGTCTGTTGCAGTAGTTTCCTGTGTTCAAACTCCCCACACACAAAACAACCTTGTGCAAACAACATGGAAAACTTTGGCCTTAAATTTTTTTTCAGACCCTTATGAGCAAGTCCTGACACACCCTTAATGATAATAGGAGTTTAGAAGACACCCGCTATACAATACATACACCTAAAGACACTCCAAAGAGAAAAATCAGTACTTATTAATTAGGCTGTACCCCATACTAATTCCATTTAGATAGGATATAAATTGATTTTGGCTGTGCATTCCAGTGGATATAGTGTACTTAGATTTTCAGAAAGCCTTTGACAAGGTCCCTCACCAAAGGCTCTTAAGCAAAGTAAGCAGTCATAGGATAAGAGAGAAGGTCCTCTCATGGATTGGTAACAGGTTAAAAGATAGGAAACAAAGGGTAGGAATAAATGGTCAGTTTTCAGAATGGAGAGAGGTAAATAGTGGTGTCCACCAGGGGTCTGTTCTGGGACCAGTCCTATTCAACATATTCATAAATGATCTAAAAAAAGGGGTAAACAATGAGGTTGCAAAATTTTCAGATGATACAAAACTACTCAACATAGTTAAGTCCCAAGCAGACTGCGAAGAGCTACAAAAGGATCTCACAAACCTGGGTGGCTGGGCAACAAAATCGCAGATGAAATTCAATGTTGATAAATGCAAAGTAATGCACATTGGAAAACATAATCCCAACTATACATATAAAATGATGGGATCTATATTAGCTGTTACCCTCAAGAAAGAGATCTTGGAGTCATTGTGGATAGTTCTCTGAAAACATCAACTCAATGTACAGCGGCAATCAAAAAAGCGAACAGAATGTTGGGAATCATTAAGAAAGGGATAGGTAATTACACAGAAAATATAATATTGCCTTTATATAAATCCATGGTACACCCACATCTTGACTACTGCATGCTGATGTGGTCGCCCCATCTCAAAAAAAGATATATTGGAATTGGAAAAGGTTCAGAAAAGGGCAACAAAAATTATTAGGGGTATTAGCCAGGATGGGCAAGGATAGTGTCCCTATCCTCTGTTTGCCAGAAGCTGGGAATAGGTGACAAGGGATGGATCACTTGATGATTACCTGTTCTGATCATTCCCTCTGGCATACCTGGCACTGGCCACTGTCGGAAGACAGGATACTGGGCTAGATGAACCTTTGGTCTGACCCAGTATGGCCATTCTTATATTCTTATTAATTTAAGCATTCATTAATTTTAACTTTAATTTAAAAAAATAGAAATAATTAGAATGATATACAAAACCTCTCATTGCAGAAAAATATGGACAGATAAAAAGGAGAGCCTTATAACTGATCTTGCAACCACTTAAGCACATGCTTCCCTTTCTGCACATGAGAAGCCTCATTCAATTCAACATACTAAACTCCTTAGAAAATCCAGCCTAGTTCTTAGCTGAGAACTTGAAAATCTGGCCCTTAACTCTCACAACATTGTCCTAATTTTAGAATGTCTGAAATTCTATACATGGTAACAGAATATGCTTGAACTTTTTCTAGTCTAAAAAAATATTGTGTCATAACATGGTTTTATAAAACTGGCCAATTTTGCAATGTTTATGTAGTTGCATATACAGCATGAACCTGATCAAAGCCCATTGGAATTTAAAGGGAGTCTTTCCACTCACCTGAGTGCACTTTGGATTAGGCTCTACATTGCTTTTACAATGCAGTTGATTAAACATGGAGGACATCTGTAATATTTTACACCTATTTTTTTCACCTCGTGTGTGGCAAATGATGTGGGCTAGTACAATAGCCTAGTGATTCTCTGAATGCCCCTCGCTCCATAGAGATATTTGAGTACTGAAGTAGTCTGATATCCAGAGGTGAGCAGGCACATATGGAAGAAATAAACAGAGTTTCATGGGTCAGCTGTTTTATGTTGTCATGAATCTAGTTCCTCTGTTAACATCAGGTAATGCGAAACTTAACCTACATTACCACAAGAGCCTACAGAGTCGCCACGTATTTACCATGTCATCACTGTTCTAATGATCTGGCTCTGTACTGTTCAGACCTACCATGTTGCACACATGTTGGAGCAGGATATGGCCATGTGTTAAATCATAGAGGGCGGACACCACAGTTCACAGGAAAAACTCCTGTTGATTTCATTTGGAGCGTTGTCCTAATAAAGAGTGCAGAATCAGGCCCAGCATTTCCCAGGGAAATGCCCTTTTATTCTGCACATTAGTGTGCAAGGATCATGGTGCAAATCTGGATCCTGAGCATATGTCAATGTATTCAGCCACCAGTCCGTTGGCTTCTCATCACCTAGGAAACTTTGCTGGGATTAAGATGCTATCCTCACCAGCAGGAGGAAGAGGCTCCGTCACTGCCACACTCATGATTCTGCCCTGCTTCCTGAAAATGGTCCGAGTTCCTTTTTGTGGATCCAAAACACATCAGCCAAACTCCTGGCTCCTCCTTTGGTCACATCACCCCTTGCCTGTCCTCCCCAAATTGAATCCCAATGCCTCAACATAGTGGGCCAAATTCATCCGTGGGATAATTCCACTGAAATCAATGAAGCTACATCCAGGATGAGCTAGGCACAATGGTTTTAAAGATTAATCATTTTCATATAAAGCCTTCAGTGATCTGCATACCCCAGACCTCATTGCGCACTAGGTCTCATGGGGCAGTTACTTAGATCTCAAGAAGCTAGCACCTGCTTTTGTCCAGCTATTAAAGAAAGAACTGGCAGTCTATCCTTTTCTATCTGTAACCTCCACTACTTCACACTCGGGCAACTCCCTCATTCAGTGTTTTTAAAAGTTATTGTCTCTTCTGATCAACACTGCCGAGCTCATGTACAATCCCATGTGTGGCAAGGTGCATTAGACATGAGTGGCTTGTGATGTACTGCACTGGGGAATGCAGAGATAGCTGACACATTTAATTCCTTGTTTTCTCCACATCAATCCCTCCTTGGCCCTCCCCCCATTGCACTTTTTCCAGTGTCAATTTTCCCTAAATGCGTATTTGGAGAAGTTGAAGACAAGGTTGTGTCCCCGAATACCTCCCAACCCATAACAAGCAGACAGCTCTTTTTTTAAATTCTATTGATACTGTGTTAAAGACACAGTAGATTTGAATTAGGGTTTATTTAGTGTGTAAATTCTTTTGAAGCAGAGCCCTTGTCTGTATAACACCTTCCTTACCAATGGCACTATACAAATAAAAGTACATCACAGACCCATCCATGAAGAAATATCCTATTCTGCATTTAAACAATAGCAATATATATATATTAATATATACATCATATAAGTTATTAATGGATGTTGCCACTATTCCTCAAGTAACATGCTAGATGAGTAGCATTTGATCAGCTTCACAAGTTGGTCAAATGATACAAAAAACAATTTTCATGGAATAAATTATTTGATGAAAACTCACAAGATTCATTATATCATATATTTGCTAAGGAGTATTTGACCTGCACTGAAATTAGACACTTTTTGTAATATCTTCACTACTGCCTGAGAATAATTCAGTGGGCCAACTCCTTTGCCCTCTTCCCAGTCCAGGTTTTGTAGATAATTATGAAGTGGGAAGGCTACACCTTCAGCCAGCAGGCTAAGCTGAACATTTGTGATAAATATTGATAGTTAGGAGGTTAGGAGACCACCCCATCCCCGTGTCAGACAATTGAAGTGTCATGAAGCACAGGCTTTATCTGTAACATTGTGCTTGTTTTTCATCTGGCTACTGTGATCTCATTAGCTGCTGCCAGGGGCGGCTCCAGGCACCAGTGCACCAAGCGCGTGCCTGGGAGGCAATTGCGTGGGGCGGCCTGCCAGGCGCTGTGAGGGCGGCAGGCAGACGGCTTTCAGACGCATGCCTGCGGGAGGTCCGCCGGTCCCGCGGCTTCGGCGGCAATTCGGCGGCAGGGATGCCAATGGCACAGCACCGGCGGACCTCCCGCAGAAACACCGCCAAATCCGCGGGACCAGTGGACCACCCACAAGCGCGCCACCGAAAGCCGCCTGCCTGCCGTGCTTGGGGCGACAAAAAACATAGAGCTGCCCCTGGCTGCTGCGGCACTCCACATATAGAAATATACAGTGGTCTTGTACGGTCTGAGGTCGCAGCCATATGCCATTGCCAGAAGCGCAACTGACAGCTGTTACTCAGCCCAAGTACAGAAATGTTTTTGCTGTAGGATGAGGCTGACAGAGCAGTTGCGATTTATACATTTCAGTGATAGAAACTACTTTTACTGCTCATATAATATTGCTACAATGCCACGGTTATACCCTCTCAGGTCCATGCAGGAACCTTATGGGCCAGGTTACGCAGCTCTTCATCTCCTGGTGAGCACTGACTCAGGTAAGTAGTCCTATTGAAGTCAAAAGCACTACTCATATTAGTAACAATGCCACAATCTGGCCCATTATTTTCTTAGATTGATAGAAGAGTGAGCAAGAGAGAAACTGAAAAGCAGCCGAGATGCAGACTTCCATCATGTGCAATGGAGAGACAGAGTGACAGCTTGAGGAATCTCTAAATGGGTGTCATTAGGCCAGGGCATCATTTAGAAGACTGTAACAATTCCATCTCAGTGGAGAATATGGAGAAGGGAAAGAGAGAGAGTGCAGTTAAGCAAAACAATTTACTTTGTGAGTAATTTTCTGGTTCCTTAGTTCTCACAGGTATTTTGGTTTGGATTTTAAAGAGCTTTTCCCCTCTCCACCCCCTTCTCTCCTTAATCCAGCTGTGCAGCCAAACTCCCATGTTTATGATATCAAAGCATGTTGGTACTAGAGAATATTAATTAACGCAACATCAAAAATTCAGCATTTGTATTTCTTTGCAGGATAACCGGATTAGAAGCAGGATGGTGAGGATAGCAAACCTTACTTTTAAAGAGCAATATCTTTAATGATCCTCAAGACACAGCGAGAAAGAGAGTCTGAAAAATCATTTCAGAAGTTCATGAAATGTGCTGCATTTGAAGCAATCACAGCCATTAGGAATCCAGGGGGGAGTTAGAAATGTAACAGTAGAGATGAAAAAGAGTTTAGTTGAACTACATACAGAGAAGAGAAAGTTCTCTGAGCTTCCCCAGAATCCCACCCTCAAACTAGGCAGCAGTCTATTAAGTGATCACACATTCAGCTAATGAAACAAGCTTCAAAGTCTGAATGGCTGATCCTGGAGGCACACCACCATTTCCAACAGCTTCTGAAAGCTATCTTTTCCAAATTAACCTTTTCATGGATGTCACTCGCTGCAGAATGGTTGAACACTGTTAATGAATAAGGCTCCTCTGGTGTGAATCTCTCAACTTGCCTGGGGAAAGGATGCACCCTGCGACTAGTTATCTGCAGTCCAGAAGGCTCCTTTTCATCTGCTACAGCTACCCAGAACTTTCCACAAGTTTTTGACTGAAGTGAGATTTTCCTGCCTACTGTAGGCTGTGCCTGTGAGGATGGGTGGAGTGGAGCATCTCACACTTCTCACACCAGCTCCTTCCACTAAATATTTGCCTCCTGACTGACAGGTTGGCATTTCCAGCTGACAAAGCTCTCAGTGACTCAACAAGTTCCAACTACTTCAGATCGGCAGCTTTGGTAGTTCCTCCATGCTACAGCCAGTTCCAGTCCACCATTTGCCAGGCACCTGGAACTAGGTCAGGGGAGATACTGTTGGATACACATCGACCTGCCTTCTCAACTGAACCCACCATTTTTGTTCACTTAGGGAATTAAAGGCAATTCCTTTTCAAAGGTGGCCCTATTTTATTATTTGTTCTGATGAGAATCTTTTTATAGACACTGTGGTTTAGCATCTCTGCCTTTCCAGGGTAAAAAGAAGGAAGTATGGAAGAAATTGTCAGTTAACCCTAAGAATGCTAGCTCACCACATCCCTGGGAGAAAGGGATTTTGCACAGCCCAGCTTGCATAGCTAGAAAGGGATCCTGCATGCCTCTCTGTGCAGCCTTATTAATTATCTCAAGAGCAGCCTGAAGTACATGAGGTGTCTGCCAATACAAAGAATACACTGAAGAGAGTAACAAGGTAGTATGAAGGGGAAAGGATGATGGACAGGGGCAACACCCATTATATTATACAGTTACTCAGTGAAAGTAGTGCTTACCATGAGTGAGCAGGAAAAAAATGTTTTATAAGTGTACAGAGTGAATAAAGTAAAGGCTCTCTTCCAAGACAAAGTGGCATCATGACATGTGTGTGTTACATCACCATGTTGCGGCATAACCATCAATGGCAATAGCATGTTGAAATTAGTATCATTGTGTCAATGAAGATATTTTGTGATGCTCTTCATGCCTTCCAGGACAACCCCATCCAAAAACCAATACTGTCCCACCAAAACCAGAAGTCCAGGCTGCCCATCTGTAACTTGTGAGCCTCCACAGAACACAACACATGTCATCAATAAAGATGTGCAAAGGTTATAAATTACCACCTTGTAGGTTACATGCATGTAAGGAAAAGTTATAAGAAGCAAATGATGTCCAAATGTTATAAGCAACATGATCCATTTGGAGACTCCAATATCAGCTACCAATTCCTAAGAGGTTCGGCTACATTCAGTTGGGTAAATTGCATTGAGGCATTACAATCCCCTGGCTGACAAGTCATTGGGAGCCATCTAGACAGTGATAGCACCTCACTTTTCCAAAGTCAGAACAGTTTTCATCCCTGCTCTGAATGGAACAGGCTGGTGCTTCTCCTCTTTGACCTATTGTAAGATTTGTTCCCTTCTGTCTGAAGGTATTCCCAAAAGGCAGATTAATTTTAGGGGCCAGTTATGGCTGTAATAACAGAGAGACAGAATTAATTATGGTCTTCTGGACATTTTATTAAGGCTATTCAAGTGGCAAACACAGAATTGGTTGTTTGCTCACGGTGGTATGCAGTATAGATTATGCAGGGCCCTGATCCTGCAACTGACTGTTTGCAGACAGACTGCTCTGCAGGGCACAGGATTATAAGTGAAACAAAGGTAGAATGTGCTTTTCATAAACTCAGGCAGGATCATAATCCCAATGGTACATCAGAGAAGCATCTAGGACAGTGATACTCAGACCTCAGTGGTTCAGGAGCCAAATTAGTGATCGACATTACCCAAAAGAGTCGCAGTAGTGGGAATTCATTGTTTCATTTACTATTTATACATTTTTTTCTTAGTTATTCTGACCAAGTATTATTTTACCAACTCTGATTGGTTAATAACATGGTAAAAGCATCCTGACTGGTTAATAATTAAATCACACCGTGTTTTAATATCATGTGGTTCAATGAGCCACAGGAGACACATTAAAGAGCCACTTGCAGCTCCTGAGCCTAAGTCTGAGTATCACGGATCTACAGAATGAGTAACAATGGACAATGTAACCTGATTGTATCATCCCAAACCTTCCTATTTATAACTTCTTGAATTATTTTGCATGCAAATTATTTTTCTGTATATCAGACTCATTAGTATGAAACCCAAACTTTTAATTAGTTCCTCCTTATGCTGGGCTTTAAAAAGAGTGGCTCAGTATGGAAACAATTTAAAACAAAGTAGTTCCAATGAGTCCAACTCTGATCCTGCTTAAAAGTTACACATTAAATATCTCCACATTTATTGCTTGCTACTCTCTGGCGAGGTAAAGGGGAGAATACTGAGCCAGATGGGAATGAATGAGGATGATGGAAAACAGAAGAGAAAGGAAGGAGGGAAATTGAGAGAATGTAGGAGGAGCTGTGGGGAGGTTTAGAGGGAGGAAGGGGAATCCACAAGGGAAAAGGAAAAAAGAGAGGGGCAGACAGAGGGAAGAGGATGGACAAAGAAAACTTTGAAAGCACAAGTAAAAACATCCTTATTATTTAGTGTCAAATTACTGCAATAAAATACCTATTAAAGTGAGATGTTGATGTTGGGGGACATGGGTGGGTAGGAAGAGGGGAGCTTGAGAGAGCCTGTTTTAGATAAATGAGGACAGTAGCCCCAATATTGCTTTGTATAGAGGTGGGGTAATATCACAGGGGGACACTGGCCGTTGAGGAGGGAACAGGTCCAGTGGACCCATGCTTTCTCAGTACACTGCAAATTGGTCAATGAATTGGGCTGACTTCTCCAGGGCCAGAGAGCAGGATCCAGAGGAATTGTGAGAGGGCCGGGGGAGTGAGGGATGCTTCCCAGCAAACATGATCCCAGCAGAAAGGTGGTAGAGGTTCCTGGTGGGGAGCACAGGTTGCACTCCAGTTGGAAGACCTGGGGTGGTTGTCCAGGGACAGGAGGGGGCTGACAGAGTCCAGGCATAGTCAAAGAGTCTGATATTTCGGCTGTCATTGGATGAGACGTCGGGTGATCTTAATGACTATTTACATGGGGTGTGAGGAATGGATTTTATGCTGGGACTTTTGTTATGGACTATTTTGTGCAAGTTTTATAATAAGTGAGCCCCAAGGAGGGGTACTGAGAGAGAAGACCTGAAGTTATGGGATTACAGGAGCGGGGAAACGGAGGCAGGGTTCACATGTCGTGCCTGTCATGCCGTGGCTTGTTCTAGGGGGTTGCTCTACGATAGGGAGCCTGCTCTGGTTTTATAAATGGAGCCTGCTAGTTTTGATGTACATTTGTTGATATTTCAGTAGAACATAACTTCCCTCTAGCACCTTAAATACGATTGCTTTTATTTTCCTGCTTCTGAACCATCTCCAAAATTATCTCAAAAGCTGGAAATGACACTGATTGTTACACGTTTTCCCCAGGGAACAGCCATGAACCTACCATTTTTATCATCAATCCAGATTTTCAACTTCAGTCAAGTCTCAACGGCAGCATTTATAGATAAGGGGTTGAGGAGAACTCTCCCTCTTGTCCCTAACATACATGGCCCCATTGCACATACACACTTCATTTTGCTTGGCAGGCTAGGAGCCTGCTTGGGGCCAGAAACTCCTTTCAGAAACATACGTGCCCCCCTTCTCTTTGCCATAGTGCATCCCATCTTCACAGGATGATTCAATACTGCATCATCGTACAACTTCAAGACCCTCTTATCTGGATCTCCTTTAAACACTAGCGGGTATTCTACAAGGTTCCAGAATCTTTCTGGTCACACTGGACCTTCTAGGAAATTGGGGGATGGGTGGGCAGCGTGACCCAGTCAATGACAAACTGTTTCCCAACACTGCTACCAAGGAAGACAGCTCATTTGTCTTCTGATGTCAAAAGTAAAAGGCTAGGCATGCTAGCATGCTCGGAGGGAGAAATTAGTTAATAAATACAAAGCAATGAGATCTTTGTCTTTTTGACCCAAGACTGTCTCTTAAATTCAGAAAGCTCCCATAGAACTAACATCTCCCGTTTTCACGCAGTTGAGCCTAGTACCACCTGAAGGCAAGGAAGCACTTCATCTTTCTCTCTGCTCCAGGGGCCCACCCCTTTTCCTCTCTGACAGTGTGAGCAACCCAGCAGGCCAAGTTCTCTGCTAGTGTAATTAGTGACTTCATTGGAGTTACACCAGCAGAGAATTTGGCCCTCTCTTTTGAAACTGTCTTTGTAGACAGTGCTGGCTGACAGGAAGCAACGAGGGGTGCAGAAAAAGGGGTTGCTCACTTCCGAAACATTTGAGTGACCAATATTGTTCTGAAGAGGACCTGCCTAAATCCCCTGTTTCCCTGGTGGTGCCCAGGTGTTCTGTTAGGTGAATACATGCTAGGGATTGAATGCGAAAAGCAACAGCTCCCTATACCAGATCCATCCCCCATAATTAGAAGCACTAAAATTATCCAAAAATAGGGAAAGTGAAGCAGGAGAAGACAGATGTTTCCATGCAGCTGGCTTCTCTGTTTCCCACAAGATGCTGATAAATACAAACACCAAGGCTTGACAGATCCCGCTTGGCTGCGTTCTTCCTGCCTGACAGAAAATTAAAAACAGCTGTACTAGATTTAATCATCTGCTCCCCTTAAATAATGAACTAGATGGAGAAGAGGAAATGGATTTATTCATGTCATTTACTACTGAAAAATGTTTACTGAGCTAACAAACCCATGCTCTTAGCTCAAAAAATCAGGGGGAAGGGAATTCATGGAGAACCTCAGCTCTGGGCATGGGTGGATGGACTGCCCGGGTAGAGACGTGAGATAAGAACTTTGTTAGGTATATTAGTCCTGCCACCGACACAGGGAGGACTATGCCTTAGACTCCTTTTAGTCCCCCTAGAGTGCACCCCACCAGTGACAGGCCTGGCTTCCTCCACCTTGCTCTGGGTAGAACCAGGTAGTCCAGCCACTTAGACTGGATCTTTGAGATCCCTGGGTCCCCAACATGTTAACCACACGGTTCCAACTCAGTTTTGGCACAGGTACGAGTTTCCATTTGGGAGTCTGGGACAGCATTCATTTGCAGGGACACAAACAGCACCTTTGTAACAAAGCATTATTACTTCCTTCCTCAAAAGGTACAAAGCCTATAGAGCAAAGGGCAAAACACAATAGAATGCCTACAAGCATTGGCATTACTTACACCTTTGTAAGTTCCCATCAGGCCAACCAACTACATCTCCGGCTGGGAGACAGACTGCCAAAGAGTTCAACATAAGATCCAAACACTAGCTCAGCAGTTCAGAGCAGCTTTTCACTTCATGTCTGTCTCTGACACCTGCCCTCTAACTCCACTCCCCACCAGCCTGCTACCCCTCCAATCTATTATCCCACAGTCTCCCACCATCTCCTCCAATCATGTTAAATGGGAAAGAGCTATGTGTGAAAGCACAGATCATTGTTAGCTTCCATTACTCGGAATGGGGGAGGGGGAGTTAGGGGCTATGGTAAATTTTAGGATTAATAGAAGCAACTCGAGGCCTCAGGTGGATTCTCCATCACTGCTGATTTTTAAATCAAGACTGGATGTTTTTCTCAAAGATCTGCTTTAGGAGTTATTTTGGGGAAGTTCTATGGCCTGTGTTATACAGGAGTTCAGACCAGATGATCACAATGGTCCCTTCTGGCCTTGGAATCTATGAATTGAAAGGGAAGACTTTCTTGTTTATATGCCCCAACTGCAGCAGACAAAGTGACCAATGACCAGATGTGACTGCTCCAGCTCCTGTACACTGTTCTACTGGCAAACAAGGGCTGTATAGAAGCTGCAACAGCCCCCAACGTGAATTTTCTAAGTGCAGGAGCAGCATAGGGCTGTGTATACAGCCCAAATACTGCAACCATCACCACCCACCAGCATTATGGCTATATACACTGTGGCTGTTCTGTGTCATAGAGCACCCCCAGGCAGCTGTGGGAGATGCTGCCATCAATTACAGCAGACCCTGGAGTTGCTCTAATGTATGGTGGGAGCCTAAACTACTGGCCTGTAAACAGGAAGAATCTGGAAGGCACAAAAATGGCTTAAATCCACTTTTCATCCCCATCTCCTACTCTGCTGTGCCTTCTGTCCCATCCCACTGAGCAGTACAGCCCAGAATGTAGCTGTAAACACATGGACTGAGTGGCACAATGCCAGGGTTACACTATAGTTTGTATTCACACCTATGAGTAATAATATTTACCTCTGAAGATCTCAGAATACCTTATGATCATTAATGAATGAAGCTTCACACATTCCCTTGAGGGAGGGAGGTAGCCCCCCATTGCACAGATGCAGAAGAGAAGGCACAGGAAGGTTAAGTGACTTGCTTCAGTGAGTCGGTGGCAGAGATGGAAATGAAACCTAGATCTTTCGACTTGCATTGCTTTGTCCACAAGGTAGCCCTTCTTCAGGTACTGTACAAAACATGCCTTTAGGGGCAGAGAGAGAATAGAGTTCTGGTGGGCACAGGAATCCAACCCGGGTTCTGGTTTAGCCTCATACTTCACTTCTGGAGTTCCCTCCATGTCTGAAACAATTTCAATGGGGACTACGTGCCAGATGTTACAATCTGATTCACACGAGCAGATTCCTACCCCCATATGAGCCCTAGTGACTTCAGTGGGACTGCATACTGGCATAAGGGTCAGTCTGTGTGCATCAGACTGTCGGATCAATGCCTATGCGAGCAAGTACTACATTTCCAGAATGGCCATGCTATATTCTTGTGCCCACAGACTGTGGTGAGAGTAACCCCCACCCTCTGTATCTTGTTTGGAAAACGTTATCCATCCCCAACCTACTTCCATCCCTACCTTCCTCAGGACTCAGCCCTTTTATTCTGATAGCGGAATAGCTGGAATCTTATATTAACCTGGGCCCTGATCATGTTCCTGCATATCAGTGGTACTTTGTGCTAAGCATCAGGGGGTAGCCGTGTTAGTCTGTATCCACAAAAACAACAAGGAGTCTGGTGGCACCTTAAAGACTAACAGATGTGAGGTTTTTTACCCACGAAAGCTTATGCCCACATAAATCTGTTAGTCTTTACGGTGCCACCGGACTCCTTGTTGTTTTTGTGCTAAGCAGTTATTTCTCAGTGTGGGAGACACTCTGCTGGTAGGAACGAACACCACAGCTGGAACAAACAGAAGGGCTTAGAGCTCCAGGTTGGGATTTAGAGGTGACTGCCATCTGTGAAATGTTAGATAAGGGTGTGTGAATTAGTATCAGACAGGGAGAGGGATCCCTCAGTCAGTGGAAGTGAGGAGAGGATCCTGGGTTGAGTTTTTGTCCATATCAAACAGCCTTTGGGCTGATCTACACACTGACATTGTACCAATTTAACTAGTTCAATTTAGTTAAAGAATTGCAAGGCCCTTGGGAAGACACTTCTCTTGATTTTAGAGCAGCTGACATCAATGTTGCTTAATTCAGTAACAAATTCACAATTTGTGTGTGCAGATGGGCATTTCTGCGCCGCCTTTAGAAGAGAAGAAAATGAAGCAGATTTCCATGTTCACCAGATTTACCTTCAGACTCCACCCACAAAAAGAACTTTGCTTCACAGTGCTGCCTGCCATACCAGGTGCATGGCGTAAAATGCAGCGCTGCCCCATACACTTGGAGTCTCAGTTCAGGGCAGCTGCACCTGTATTCCCCTCCATGATACACTAAGGGGACCCAGCCTAGGCTCCTGGCTCCTCAGCTCTCACCTTTCCTTGGCCAAGACCCATATCTCTCTCCCTCCTGACCAGAGTTTTTTCCAAGCTCTACAGTTTGCTGCCTACACTGTGATATTCCCAGCAAGCCAGACTGCCTAACTAGGCCAGCCTCTGTGCTTTGTTTTCTCTTCTAAGGCTATTAATAGTGTAACGGCCCACAGTTATGTTGCCACATTGCTCTTTCGAAGCTAGCACATTTATTCTTAAAGGAAAAGCATTACCAAAAAAACATACTGAAAACAATAATACAATGCCCTAAAAAGCTCACCGGAGGTCACCCCAACTCCAGCGTCAGGCTCTGGCAGGTGTCAATCCTTCAAACCCACAGCTAGGTTTCCCCATGCTTACATGTTCATAACAGTTTCAGATCCAGAGCCAGAACAACCAGGAATAGTTCTCTCTCTTCCTTTATACAGTTCGGGTCTTAGTCTTGGCCTCACGTAACAGGTGATCAGCAGCCAGTGGCCCACTCCTCAGGGCACAGCTTCAAAAAGGTGGGGGTGAGGAATTTGCATTAACTGCCCCATGGATATTCCCTAGGAAAGTGTGCATTGTTGTCTGGCACATGGTTTAATATAGTTCTTTGAGCCTCCAGATCTCACATCTTCCCCCTCGAAAGGTTACATATAATCCCAACCCACAATACATAAACCATTCATTTAAGACAATGGACCCCAAAGATCCTTAAACTTAATTCTATAAGGTCTCCCAAGGATATTGCAGGAAATTGCCATACCTGTCACACCTAGTACAGTAAGCATGTCCTCCCCAGAGCTGGGTGAATGTTGAACACAGTTTCCACAAATATACGTTCAGGAGCTTGGTTTAAAAAAAAAAAATCACTTTGGCGGTTTGTTTCCCTTTTATGTTCAATGTCTGTGAACCAGGGCCGGCTCCAGCTTTTTTGCCGCCCCAAGCGTCGAGAAAAAACAAAAACAAAAACGATTGAGCAACCGCCGAAATGCCGCCGAGGAAGACAGGAAGTGAAGAACCCCCCCACCGAACTGCTGCAGAACACTGAAGCGTACCGATTGAGCTCCCGCCGAAGTGCCGCCGCCACTGACCCGGACGTGCCGCCCCTTTCGATTGGCCACCCCAGGCACCTGCTTCCTTCGCTGGTGCCTGGAGCTGGCCCTGCTGTGAACACTCTAGCAAAAGAATATTTACTGAAACAGTGAATTTTAAGGAAAAGTTGAAGAATCTTCGCAGAGCGAATTATGAAAGTGGGTTTTCATGATATAAACCTGATTCTAACAAACAAAGTTACTCTTCTCAAATAAGGGAACACAGAATCAATGTGTCCTATCAAAACTAGCAAATGTTTCAAACTACAAGTTTTGAATATCAAATACTCCCAATTAGCAGCTTGCAAACCATCTACAGTCCAAGAATTATTTGCAGAAATTGTACAGCAAATAGTTACTAATAAAATATTTGATGACATCATGATTGCCTTATGTATACAGTTCACCCGCAGAAAGAGATTAAATTAAATAAATTAACGATATAAGTTATTTGCCCAGCATCCATGCCAATCATGTTCCCCCTGAACTCACTTTCTGAAAGTATCTATGTGCTAATCTGGAATTGACTCTGAATAGTTCTTGAGAGGAGGGAAGGTCTGAGCTGGAATTCTGTGCTCATCTAGAATGGACTCTGGTGATGCAACTGCAGCACAGAGGGGAAGGGAATTCTATGACCACATGATGACCTGAAAAAGCAATCTTCATGCTATGGCGGCAGGTTCCTCTCTTTATAACAGAAAAAGCATTCCACGCAGAATATGAAGAACGCAAAGGGTGAACTCACAGCCTGGTAGGAGGGGAAGCTAAATTAAGTCACCTATGTGCCCTTCTGATTCTGGACTGCCCAGGGGCCCAGCATAATTTAGACAGCAGGTTCAGCCAGTGGGTTGAAGGAAAGAAGAAACATTTTAAATTTGTTCTCAGCAACCCCCTCCAGTCAAACTGGTGGCATTGTTAACAGGAGCTGAAGCGAGTCCCATCACTTATTCTTTGGCTGGAAGAATGGTAGATGCAATTGAGGCCATGAAGGTTGAGAAGTAAAGTGGGGACAACTGTGGAAGGATTTTCAAGCCTTATCACAGGTAGAGGGGGAATCTAGAAGAAAATTCAGTTAAGGTTTTTTTGTTTTTTAATCACTGTCTTAGTCTCCACCGGACACAACTCCACTGGACACACTTAACACCGTGAGTGTTTTATATCTCAAACAAGTTTCTCTCTATGAAACTCTGAAGCCTGCTGAAATAGATGTGCAGCACATAAACATGGCAATGAGAATTTCAAAGAGCTATAGGTCACAACTCTTGGGCAGACACTCTGCAATATGCACATAATGTTACCTCCTCGCCAGAGAACTCCAATGAAATAACCGCAGATTTCTAAATCCTTGTAGCCACCAGCAAAGAGAACTCAAATAGCCCCAAACTCTCTTGGAGATGTGGGCAAGTGGGTCACTATATACATGTTTTCTGAGACTACCGGCAGTTACAAACATTTTGGACACGTATATAAAAGCTGACAGAAAATCTGACGTACAACTGGATTTTTTTAAAGGGCTGTTATATTCTAGAACATATGTCCTCAAATCTGCACAACCACAATGAAAGTTTTTCATACTGGTAACAGCAGCAGCAAGGAAATGCATTCTCACATTACAGCACACAAGAGAAAACCCTGCAGTTACAATGAGGCTAAACAAAAACTGATACGTATGTGAGATGGAAGACATCACAGCATGGTTCAGATACTCCCTAAGCCAGTGTGAGGAGCTCTGGGCCTCAGCCAATGGCTACTTGTAACATGCAAGAAAAGATGAACAATAACAACCTCAAGTTAATACTATATTGTAATAGAGCTATAAAGATGTCAGTCACTTTTAGATACTTAGATACCTGCACACTAAGCCACATATAAAAGTTCTGCACCAAACCCCTATGTACCTATCTATGTATAAAAACTCTACACTAGCTACTTGTAGCTCTATCAATCTATTACACCAAATACATATTTTCTTACCTGTATATAATAATACTGTGACTGAGTCACCCCTGGGCTCCCAGCAAGCCACTGCTGTGTTCCTGGACTGGTGCAAAAGACAAAGAGGTTTGTATTCAGGTGAGGCACCACCTGCAGCTGTCTTACTCAGCACCACCAGGTAAGGAAGGCAACAGCCTCTAGTCACTTCCTGTCCCCAGCCAGGCTTCTCTCAGTGACAGCCAGAGATCTGCTCTTCTTCCCAGCTAGCCCTCAGTTGAGCTCTCCCCTTTTAACTCTTCCCACTGAGCCTGGCACCAGTGGGAGTGGGGTGGGCCTGACTGAGCCAGGGTGAGTTTGTATAGCCCATCACAACTCTCCTACCTCAAACCTGTGTCTTTTATATGCGTATCAGTTTTGAGTTGCGTGTCTGCCTGTAAATATCCCTCTAAAGCACCAACACTTTTGAAAAAAATAAGAGGAAAAAATAGTACCACATATTAGAGGGCTAGAGGTGCCCCACAACTCTGACTATTAAACTATAATTTTTGTGTGTCTCCAAGTAGAAAAGTGGTATTTTTTTTCAGAATGCACATCATGAAAGGACAGACCCACAGTACAGATAGTACCAATCAAACTAATAAACATTTACTAGAAAAGCAAAAACTAAAAAAAAAAAAATCACAGGAATGGCAACAAAACATTGTGCATTAGTACATATTGGATAGAACCAACAGTATTCTCAATAGACTATTTGCATTTCCCAAATCCCAAATGGATGAATGATGTTCACTTGTCCTGAAATGTTTTCCCCAAATGGCACAGTCCCAGAGCCTCTGGGGGATCTATTCAGAGAGTACTAGTCATACAGGAAATCAGGAAAAGCTTGCCTTCTATATTTCAGGCTTTGTGGATACGGGTGTCTTGGAGAGAAAGTAATGGAAGCCTACATGCATGTATGGTGAGTGACCATGTTTACATGTATGAATGTGTTTGTATATGCACATAAAGGGGTAGGAGTGACTGACTGTTTGAGGTGATTTCAAGGAGAGCCACATCCATGTAACTGCCAGCAGAATTTGGTCTTCCTACCTTGTGTATGTCCATCTGTCTTTGTCTGGGATTATATAAGGGTAGGTATATGCATTATAGCAGGGATCGGCAACCTTTGGCACGCGGCCTGCTAGGGTAAGCGCCCTGGCAGGCCGGGCCAGTTTGTTTACCTGCCGCGTCCGCAGGTTCGGCCGATCGTGGCTCCCACTGGACATGGTTCGCCATCCCAGGCCAATGGGGGCAGCAGGAAGTGGCGCAGGCCGAGGGATGTGCTGGCCGCCGCTTCCCGCTGCCCCCATTGGCCTGGGATGGCGAACCGTGACCAGTGGGAGCCGTGATCGCCGAACCTACAGATGCGGCAGGTAAACAAACCGGCCCGCCAGGGCTCTTACCCTAGCAGGCCGAGTGCCAAAGGTTGCCGATCCCTGCATTATAGAATCACAAGCCTCTTATGTCCATGTGACTAGAAGTCCAAGAGGAACCTGAAGAAGATGCACTCACAGAATTATACTTTTTTCCTAAATGGCAAAATATCATTCAAGAAGCAAGAATTAATGCCTACAGTCTTTGAATGGCAGGGTAAGCTCTAGGCCAGAGGTTCTCAAACCAGTGGTCCATGAGCTCCATTCAGGTGGTCTGCATATAGTTTCCTCTAAGGTGCGTGCCTGGGCAGCCGCACACAAGAGCATGAAGGGCCACCCACCTAATTAGTGGAGCTGCGCAGGTGTGGCTCCATTAATTAGGTGCCTGGAACCTGGAGAAGACACACATGTAAGGTGAGGTGGTGGCCTTGGGGGGAATAGGGGGTAGGTGGGAGGGGGCAATGGGGTGAGAAGAGGGGGTGGGGGAATTTGGGATGTGCAGGGCTGCGGCAGCCAGAGAAAGAGGCAACTTTCCCCAGCACTGGGGCTGCTGCGGTGGGGGAGAGAGCCCCCTCCTTCCCAGCCCCAGCTCGGGGGCTGCCACAGTGTGGGAGAGAGGAAGAGACCCCCATCCTTCCCAGCCCCAGCTCAGGGCTGCCGCGGCAGGGGAGAGAGGGCAAATCCATCACATTAGAAAGGTCAGACTACTGATATTAAAATATGAGTTGTGTGCTTTTATTTGTAGAACAAAAAAACGTTAATTATTATTCAGGTTTTTTTTAATATAGGGCTTTTATCCAAAGCGCTTTACAATAGTTAGCTAACGGTACAAACAACATTTGGAAAGATCATTAAGTGGTCCACCGAGACCCTCGGTAATTTTCAAGTGGTCTGTGGGAAAAAAAGTTTGAGAACCACTGCTCTCGGCCAAACACCACTCCTGGAAATTAACTCTTTTCTTATCCCATCCCAGGTTCTTCCAATGATTTTGGTCCAGGGTCTTCTATGCTGTGACCCACGCCCAACTCCATTTCCCACCGCTGTTATATTCATGGTGTGCTTGATTACGTTCATTTGCCTGTGGCTGACTGAATTCTGCTCTGAGAAACAATTCAAATGTAACAGTGGGCTTTTGAATAAAGTACACAACCACCAGCTGAAGACTGTTCATTAAACTCCCACCTTCCAACTTTTGCTCCAAACCTTTCCCCACACACTTACCTTGCACCTGGTTATCTTCCAGGAATATCTTTATATAATGGTTTAAAAATGCCATTTTGAAATTTCAGAACTGGTTTGGTTTGTGCGAGTGATAAAAATAAAAACATACATGCACACACACAAGAGGGTGCATTCTCAGTCACTCAGATCTTGCATTTCTGGGGCAAAGAGTAGTGCCTGTTTCTTCATACATTGTCTGGGGCAGAGGGCTTGAGTTTCACCCAATCTGTACTCGCAGCAGAAGTGCTAAGAACTCTGCTATTACTGAGACACGTTCACCAGAGAAGTAGAACTCAGCTATGACAATAGCATTCTAGTTCCCCTCCCTTTCTTTGGTACTATTTCTTATCATTTTTATGAAGATTAAATGAAAAGGTGAAAGGGAGGGAGGGTACAATTCCATTAGATTTCTCTGCTCCAAAGCACTTTTGCATGGTACCATTTGCCTGCAGGCAATGATAAAGCTACTGATTAAATTTTAAAGGGACTGTCTTTGTACCAAAGGAGAGCTGGAGCAGGAGGGGATATATTATTTAAGTGAGGGACTATGTGTTTTCCACCACCGCAGTGGCTGTGGGATTGCTGGGCTGCACACACGGCAGCAGAGTCAAAGAGGCAAGTGCCCCGAGACAAGCATTACACTGTAATATATGCTTGAATCACCCATTTATTGCACCCTCTGATTGTAACTTTAACAAGGCACAGTTTTACAGCTAATATTCTGGAAAAAGAGTAATATTTTTAATGGCAAGCTGAGAATCCAGCAATAGAATGAGGCTCACCTGAATTTCTTACCTCATCCATCAGATGACTAAATAGATTTTCCACATAAAAATACAGATCACATGGTGCTAGAAAAAGATGCAGCTGTAAATGTCCCAAATTCATTTCAACAGATAAAAGTATCCTAAGGAGTAGGAATGCATGTGGTTAAATGGCTAACAATGATCAATTTTACACCTGTTTGGAAAGTTCTTCATCGTGGCTACATTTGTGGATATGCTAATGGCACCTGTCAGGTGCTCCACTGCAGTTGAGTTTTCTATATGTTGTGTTCAGTGCCCAGGTTTTCTAACCAACTTTAGAAAAAACAAAATTAAAATTCTAAAAGGATTTCCAATGGGTGAAAGCCTGGGCCCACTGAAGTAAATGGCAAAATTCCCAGAACATGTTCCTGTTTATTTTATTAATTTCAAAATGTCTTTGACCATCTCTATTTCCAAGGGATAAATCACCTACATTTAAAACTCAATTGCCAGTGGAAAAAGGTATCATGTGAACACTCTGTGTGGTATGGAGAAGTGGCTCACTCTGGTTTATGAAACATTCCATTTAGGTGGGGGGAGGGAGGTTGGTCTTATTTTGGAGATAGAAAAATAGTTCAGATATTGTTGTCATCTTGATTATCATCAAAACCAAAAAAAGAGGACGGTAGAATGTCATTGTTCCATTATCATTTCTCCAGAGTTGTTCTTCAGTGCAACAACTACTTAGAATCTTTTCAGTTTTGGTAAATGTTGTATCTTCCCCAGCAATCACAAAGAGAAGCTGCTGAAGGAACTGGGTAATACACTTTTTAAAGAGCTGCTCACATCTCATGGGAAACTTTTACATTTAGAAAGAATTCTCCCCACATGTAGTGTATTTTCTGTGGTTCTTAAACTCACTTTAGTATACAGGAACATTTGCATGAAAATAGCATCTTAAGGGTTTCTTATGGGTGACTTGCAATATATTTTTAATTTAATTATAGTTATGTGTTGAACATCCCAGGTTGCTGGGTTATGAGGAGAATGCAGCACATAACTGACTGCAAATATTTTCTGTTCATGTTAGGTACCCTAACTGTCTGGATCTCCAGATGCTGTTCAGAATGGCACTCCTGGATGCATTAATCTGGTGTCATTATGACTCCCTTGAGCCAAGGAGCTGTCTTATTAAGGATAAGGCAAGTGACTTTTTTAATGGTTTGATTATTTGGGATTCTAAAAATATACTTATCCTTCCTCCCTATCTGCATGCACCTTAAGAACAACAACAAGTCTTACACTTACTGATTATGAACTATCTTTACCCCTATATCCTATCACGAATACCCTTTCTTGTACTTGCCTTTTCCTCAAAAGCTTGAAAAAACAGATAGAACTTGCTATATGGCAGAGGTTAGTAGATTCCATTGCACTGAGAAGGGAAAGAAAGTTCCAAACAAGTGGACCTATATATATAAAATGCCCTTTCCCACAAGCCCCTTGTGTTTAAACTAAGGGACTGGCCACTCAAGTACCTTACCTGATCTGAACTATTGAAGTATCATAGAAGGAGAAAGGTGATCTCCTAGGATAGCTAGGTCCCAAACTATTTAGAACTTGATTAATTCAATATCTTAAATTGCACCTGGAAATAAACTGGCAACCAATGCAGATCACAACAGAGTTTCAGTGTACTTCATTTAGAAATAAGTGCCACACACATGGGCTGCCAAATTGTATACTGACTGAAGTTTCTAAATGACTTTCAGATATAGTCTCATGTAGAGTGCATGCCAATAATCTAATCTTGGGGTGACAAAGACATGGTCCACATCCAAAAGAAAAGGCTGCTACCAAACCTGTCTCACAAATGACATGCAAACCCCCAACAAGGGAATCCAATTCTTCTGCTTGTTTCCCACCAACAAATAAGCATTATTTCAGTCATGTCTGGATTGAGTCTCAACCACCTAGTCCTCATCCAATCCACAGGCACTGGATAAATCATTCAGCTGCACCAACTGGATGCTCATCTGACAATAATGCTTATCTCAGATAAGGTAGCCTATATTTCCTCACTGAATCGCAAGTCACAAACCAAACTTCTCCTAGCATCTCAGAACTTTAATGACAGCCACGGATGAAACTCAAGAAGAGACGACTATGTTTGTTCCCTAAACATGTCTCTGTTGCTCTGGAGATGGAAAGCTATGTCTAAAACTGTCAGCAGGTGGATGTGAAACTGAGTTAGAGAATCCTGGGGCATCATACACGTGGGGGAGGTGAGTGGATCAGCAGGAAAGTGATGTAATTTACTCTAACTTAGATTCCATCTAGACTTAGACACCTCTGAATCAGGCCCTGTTACCAAATACAGTAACTCCTCACTTAAAGTCGTCCTGCTTAACGTTGTTTTGTTAATTAGGGAACATGCTCGTTTAAAGTTGTGCAATGCTCCCTTATAACGTTGTTTGGCAGCTGCCTGCTTTGTCAACTGCTTGCAGAAAGAGCAGCCTGTTGAAGCTAGCTGGGTGGGGGCTTGGAACCAGGGTGGACCAGCAGCCCCCCATCAGCTCCCCGCTCCCCTAAGTTCCCTGTGCAGCAGCCGCCAAGCAGGCTACCAATTGCCGGCAGTTCAGCTGTCCCTTCCCCCACTGCCTTGGAGCTGCTCCCGGGAGCCTCCTGCTTGCTGTGCAGGGGAGGGGGGAGGAAGGGGGCTAATGTCAGGGTGTCCCCCTCCCCCCTACTTCTGCCCTCTGTTTACCCCTTCTCCATATAGAGCAGGGTGGGGACAGGACAGGGCTCAGGATGGAGAGAGTTTGCTGGCCACAGTTACTATCTCAACTTCCTGATTTTTTTAAAGTCAATGTACTTAGAGTGGGGTCAGCATACTTAAAGGGGCAATGCACATCTCTCTCTCACACAGGGTGTGTGTCTCTGTCTCTATCTGCCATGCTGTCTCCCCTCCCTCCATTCGTGCTGCCTTATAGAGTGTGAAGCTACAATCATTAACAACAATGTGTTAACCCTTGAGGGCTCAGCTGAATGCTAGTTCATCATTTAGCAGTAAGGCATTCCCCAGGAAATATCCCACCCTCTTCCACCCTCTAAACTTATACTCTGTGTGTGTGTGTGTGTGTGTATATATATATATATATATATATATATATATATATATATAATATAGTTTTTTGTTTGGTGAAAAAAATTTCCCTGGAACCTACCCGCCCCCCCCCCCCCATTTACATTAATACTTATGGGGAAGTTGGATTTGCTTAACATCGTTTCGCTTAAAGTCGCATTTTTCAGGAACATAACTACAATGTTAAGCGAGGAGTTACTGTATAAAGAGCCTTCACTAACTGGATTATTCATCGTCCAGGCAATTCTGGAGACTGAAATTTCACAGATGCTGTGTTAGGGGAGAAGAAACCTTTCTGCATCTCCTACACAGCCACTGGTTCAGATTTCAACCATGCTTTATACCATAGTCAGTCAGGCTTGGAACTAGCCTTCCATCATGGTTGCTCCAGCCATCTTCCGTTCCTATTCACCCATTGACTTCTAGGGGTCACACTATTGATGGCAATGGGCAAAAGATGATGTTTTACCAGACCACCAATAGAATAACCAATGCCTTGGCCACTCTTCCCTGGAGTCATCAGAAACTGAACATATAATACCACAATGAGCCACTGCCCTTTGCTTTAAAACATAATTATTAAACATCATTGTAAAACTGCAAGTTATGGTAAACAATGGCATTTACCAGACCAGGCCTCCCATCCCCCTAAAAGGCCAAGTCCGTGTTCCAGAGAATTTCCATGCTGTTACAATAGTGAATGCTTGGAACAGGAGCTGCAAGTCTATGACTTCAGGAGAACTGAAACAAAATAGTGATAAGTTAAAATGATAATCTTCAATGAAATCTGGCATTAATTAATGTACCATCTTTGACCCTGAAGGCCACTACAATCTATGCAGAGGAATCGCTTCACCTGCCAATAAAACAGTCTCCTCTGAGGCGGATCTCAGGAACTTTGTGAAGGCATGCAATGAGACCAGATATCAGTTCAGCAAGAGAGGTAGAGAAGAGTAAAGAATCTCATTGTAACTTCTTGAGGAAACAAATAGGTTAACTATCTGTATCCCACAGTGGCATTTGGGAATGTAATTACAACAGGGCTGAGGTTTTTGAAACTACCTAAGGCATCCAGATGAATCCTCTAGGTGGTTTTGAAAATCTCCTCCCATAAAGCAATTTGTCCAGGACACTGGCGCCAATGCCTCTCTCTTCCTGTGAAAAGTACCATAGGATTTATTTTAAACAGATGCCATAGCATAGTTAATAACTACAAGTGGTCAGGGCTTCTATTTTATGTCTCATCCAAAATACTACATAATGTCTTCAACAGAACAGTGCCTGCTAGTATCATGATGGACCTTCACTTCAGAAGTGACTCAGAGGGAAGACGACAGTAAGTCACCAAACATCAATTCTAGCAGCACCCTTGCCTTTTGTTGGAAGCATCCCACCCGAGAATAAACCAGGCCTGACACTGCTTAGCTCACGAGCACTGACAAGATGACATCCTGAGGTGGCACACAGGAAGATTTTTAATGTCATCATACAATTAATTCATTTTAAAAATAACCTTAGGTTAGGGTCACCTTTAAGGAACTCCTAAGTTGTTATTTTCATGCAAACGTTTGTGTATGTAAAAGAGAGAACAGAACAATGGAAATATGGAAAGACAATTCATTCTAAGTAGAAAGTTTTTCCATGAGAGATCAGCAGCTTTTTAATAAGCCTGTTCCCTGGTTCATCAGCTACTGTCTGTTACTGCAAGGGAGAGGGGAAAGAAATTAAAGAAAAGAGCAAAAGAAGGCAACTCACAAGGTGGCTGATCATGTGACTCCAAAACACAATTTTATGTAGCCAAAGTTAATCATGTGACCCCAGTTTTACGGCTGGTGCCTAAAGACTGCCAGAGGGTCCAGCCCATGAGATGTTAGATTCTCTTTCATCTCTGCTTCACCAAAGATATCAGACTTCCAGAGTACTTGCAAGACCATGGTTAATTAAATCAATAAACCACAAGTGAAAGTCTGGCCCCAGGCCACATTTTTACTAACATGTTGTTCAGGATGTTGCATTAACAGCCGTTATTGTATCTGTATGGGGGAGGGCAGGCAAGAAGAGACAAGGAGAGAAGCTGCTGAATGAACAGTGCAAATCAACTGATTTTCAATTAACAGCTCAAATAAAAATGAAATGCGTTTAGTACTCAACCTCCAAAGTCCCAATACTCTTAAATAACACAGGTACCTGGCCATTCTATAGATCCATTAAACCAACTTCATTTGTTTTAAGCAAAACTGAACCAGGCTTATTTAACAATCTCTTCTTCACACAAGGAGTTATCATTTCAGTATATAGAAAGTGCTGTGTAGTAATGCTGGCAAAAGATATGTCCTCTCAGACTAGAAATCACTGAAGCTGTTTCTCTTCAGCATTAGAGAGTTTAGAGATAAGCAGCATCCATGAGATTCAAACTGGGGTTCCCACCTTCCAACCCCATCTATGTAGTGATTACATATGTACTAGTGTCATAGTTATAGGGCTGGATCTTTGGGTGGCACCTCCAGGGAACTGTGACCAGAAAGTTGACTAAAGTGACTCAAAGACAGCATCTTCAAAACAAGACATTGCTTATTCATTCACCCAGAGATACAAAGCACATAGAGCAAAGGGTACAAAGGTCCACCTCTACCTCTGGGCTGGGAGAAGCAAATGGTGCCCGGCTGCTGTCTCTCTCTCTTTCTGTGGATATGTCTACATGGCAATTAGAGGTGCCACTACAGCTCATATAGAGATGCCCAAGGTAGTTTTAATCTAGCTACCTCAGGTACAGAGGTGGGAAGCTACAGCAGCACACACTTCACTGCAGACTAGTCCTGCAAGTAATTAGGCAAGGTTCTGGGTGGTCTTGAACAGGCTGTGCTGAAGCAAATGCAGCTGCAGCTTCACCACTCCATTACCAGAGCTAGCTAGACTGAAACTAGGTTGGGTGTGTCTACATGAGCTGCAATCACCCCCATTGATTGTAGTGTAGACATACTCTGGGTCTCCTTGCATGCCTGTCAGCTCTCATAACACTCCCTGACCAGCCTCTCCCAACTCACTCAAACCCCCATCCCTTTTCTAGGCCCAGGATCCTTTCATGGTGCAGGAGCCTCCTTTGATCCTAGGCTTACCCTTGGGAAGAATAAACCATTCCAGCCTAGATGGAGCCAGGTAGGGCGTACTTCCCAATAAACTGCTTCCCCACTCTGATCTGTCTCATTGTTTTGCCTTTCCTGCTTGATTCCTCTAACAACCCCTTTTG
This sequence comes from Emys orbicularis, assembly GCF_028017835.1. Taxonomy (NCBI): domain Eukaryota; kingdom Metazoa; phylum Chordata; order Testudines; family Emydidae; genus Emys; species Emys orbicularis. The sequence goes on along the minus strand of NC_088689.1, from coordinate 42,688,385 downwards.
ATCTAACTCCATAGCAACTAACCCATCAGAAACACACAGAGGCCTGAACTATAGTAATAAAAAATAATATAAATATTTCCAGTTCATCACAGTTGGTTTCAAGGAGACTCCTGTGTTTACCCTTAGATGCCAGATTTCTTGAGAATGCCAAAGGTTTTGCTTATGCACCATGGAGGAGGAGTAAAAGGAGGATTGGCAATGTTAGGCCACATAATCATAGGCATTGTCTCACCTGATTTCAACATACTCTTTTGTAAGACAGGACACAAATCTGCAGGACTGCCCTGGATGGAAGCATACCACAGCTAAATTCTCATCTGTCCAAGTTGACTGAGTTAAGGTGCATACAAAAGTTGTTACTTCTTCATCTGATCTAAATTTAAAGCATTTAAGCTAACAGAGTCCAAAACCTTAAGTTACTATTTATCATTTCCTCCTGCCTCAGAATTTCTATATTCTGATCTTGCTAATTGACTGCTTGTGAGATCTGTGTATGTTCAAGCAATGACCCCTCATGCTTGATTTCACACACATTCATGTCCAGCCTAAGGCTATTTGTGCTTTGTCTAAGAACCCCCTCTCCCCCAATCAGTCTGTGATACATCCAAGTTCATTCTAAGTCTTCTTCATGTTTAGCTTGAGGTACTTCTTCAATGAGTCTTCTATGTCCAATGTAAGACTCCTCTGTGTGCAATCAAGGCACTTTTGTGTTGAGTCTGAAGCATTTCCCCACATTCAAAATGATGTTTGAGCCATACCTCTCCCGCTATATAAATAGGGAAAGCAATCATTATAAAAAAGGCATATTTCAATAAAGACCATAAATCATGTCTAATGCTCCCAAAACCTGTTGGCTTTCTTTCCTAGGATATTTTTTCCCCACAATGATGGGTGTCATTCTCATGGTAGAAGTATTTTGAAACACAGACATGCACTATGAAACGTCATTAACATGAAACACAGACACAAATTGGGAGCATTTGGGCAGTGATTGTCTCACAGAGGGATCCCATTGTGCTTCACAAACCATGCATCTTGAGCAGTGGTTCTCAACCAGGGGTACACGTACCCCTGGGGAACACAGAGGTCTTCCAGGGGGTACATCAACTCATCTAGATATTTGCCTAGTTTTACAACAGACTACATAAAAAGCACTAGCAAAGTCAGTACAAACTAAATTTTCATACAGACAATGACTTGTTTATACTGCTCTATATACTATACACTGAAATGTAAGTACAATATTTATATTCCAATAAATTTATTTCATAATTATATGCTAAAAATGAGAAAGAAGGCACTTTTTCAGTAATAGTGTGCTTGACACGTTTGTGTTTTTATGTTTGATTTTGTAAGCAAGTAGTTTTTAAGTAAGGTGAAACTTGGGGGTATGCAAGACAAATCAGACTCCTGAAAGTGGTACAGTAGTCTGGAAAGATTGTGAACCACTGACCTAGAGCACCAAGGAAGTACTAACAAATCCATAAATAGCCTCTCAATATATATATTCATGGGAATAGTGAATATCATAGCAGTGGGCAACATGGGAACAGTAGGCTTTGCGAGTGAAGACAGCAGCATTCTGCCCCACACACATACAACTTATTCCACTGCATGGTCTGCTGTCTGGGGAAATCAAAGTCATTCAAAGACTCATCCCCTAGTTGCCATCCCCCAAAGGGCTCTTCTACATAGTGACCTTTCTGTCAAGAATGAGAAATATGCCACTCAGCCTGGAGAGGAAAGAGCCACGCACTTTGTACTAGTGTGTTGCTGCTCACCCATCCCACTGGTGAGCACATCTGATTTCCCATGTGACCAGAGGGAAAGTCTCTTCAGGGTCCTGGTGGGGTGCTAATGCTGCAAGTTATATTACACTACATCAGAGGGCCTTGTTCTCCACATGCCAACTATTCTTCCACTTCAGAAACAATACACTGAAATCGGATGTGCTGTAATTATTATTTTAGGTCTCAAAACCGGGAGGGACAGAGAAGGCTAAAAAATGTCACACAGACTTCTTGCAAACATGACACAAACTGGCTTGGGGGCAAATTAACACAACTGGAAGAATTTGCTTGGTCTCATCAAAATAATGAAATGTGATATCTGCCAGAGAAGGCAAAGGCAGGAACACGTCCCACATTGCGGTAGTAGCAACACCCTTTAGACAAATGACTCCCTAGTTTATTTCAAACTAACCCTGGGATGCAGTGTGTTTTATAGGATAGGGATAGAATAGATCTGTAGCCGTATAATTAGATTCATTTATTGCAGAAGAAAGCACAGAGGTCTTTCTTTCTCCCCCTTCCCCCCTCCCCGATGAGGTATTGCTATTATCATTTATTTAGTGCCCATGGTATAGTACTGTAGGCTTATTGTAGAATAGAAGAATAAAGGGACCTGCTCCAAAGCGTTCACCGCCTACTTAGACAAGATACAAGGGGAGGTTGAACTGTAACAGCAATTACTGTGACTGAAGAGAGAAGTGTAGCATGGGTCATGTTAGAGCCAGGACTTTTACTTAAACTGGACTTTCTTTTGCATTCTTTCCTTTTTCGTTTAGAGAGCTCAGGTTTACAAACCTCCTGGAACCAGGTCTTGGCCCCAAACTCCATTCCCTTTTTGTCACTCTGGCAACACAGAGGCCATGGGGTGCTCTCTTGCCAAGGCTGTTGAAGATTCTCCTAACAATGTTTAACTATCTTAATCAGCTGTCCGCTATCTGCTTCTCCCACCTGGTGTAGGCTGCCTTCCTGATTGGAGAGAGGGACTGGCTGGGAAGGGGTAAAACCAGTCACTGATGAACTCCAGTGATCTCTGGCAAGTGGGGTGGTCCCAAGGGGTTCCTTAACTTGCCCTTAGCACAATTTAGAGCAGCTCAGTCCTCTAGTTGTGCCTACAAGCAGAAAGATGGCTTAAAGCACCTGTTCTTTCCACTCAGACACACCCCACACACCCTTGAGATCCTGCACCAAGCACAGTGCAGCCAGACCCCAGGACCTGGCCTTGTGTAGGAGAGTGAGACAGAGTGGTGCTTAAGTCTCCAGTCTAGCTTTATTTAGGATATTACTGTTATGGAAACATGTCTGTTGATTAGATGTATGAATTAATAAAGATGGGCCAGTCAATGTATAATCACAAAGCTGAGTCTGCCTAGAAAGTTCAGTCTCAGCTTTGATCTCCAAAGACAGACCAGCTCAGAGATCAGACTTTCGGATCCAATCTGTTCTCCCCATTCTCTTTCGAAAGGTTCCTGCTGTCAGGCAGTGGTTCCCAAACTTGTTCCGCCGCTTGTGCAGGGAAAGCCCCTGGCAGGCCGGGCTGGTTTGTGTACCTGCTGCGTCCGCAGGTTCGGCCAATCGCGGCTCCCAGTGGCCGCGGTTCGCTGCTTCAGGCCAATGGGAGCGGCGGCCAGTATGTCCCTCGGCCCATGCCGCTTCCAGCAGCTCCCATTGGCCTGGAGCAGCGAACCGCGGCCACTGGAAGCTGCGATCGGCCGAACCTGCGGACGCAGCAGGTAAACAACCTGGCCCGGCCTGCCAGGGCTTTCCCGGCACAAGCGGCGGAACAAGTTTGGGAACCACTGGTCTATGGTGTATATAACTTGGCTTTTAAATGCATTAAACTCAATAAATGCATTTATTTATTTAAATGCATAAATTATCACCCTGTAACAGGGTTAGCACCTACCTCTCGCAAGTGGCCCCTTTCTCTGGCCAATAGTGCCTGCAATCTCTGTTCTTTTCAGCGGGGTGGCACCCACCTCTCACGAGCACCCCCCTCGGGCCAATGGATCTCTCAACGGGTCTTGCCGCCTACACTGTCTCCCCTTCCAAGGTACACTGTCTAACCAAGCTTATCTCAGAGCCCTCAGTAATGTCCTGTAGCCCTCCCTGGGCTCCGGCCCTCAGTCTGACCAATAGGGCCTATTTCAGTATCCTAGCTGCCAGCTTATATGTGAAGGTTCCTGCTCTGGGGTGGAGCAGCATCCCCAGGGCTTCCTTCCTGGAGGCTCTTTGCCTGCCCTTTAGTTCTCTGACCCCAGCTCTCCAGCTGAGTCAGTCTAGATCAGCCCCTTCCAGGGGGTAATAGTTCCACAGATAGTCCCTTCCCTGGGCCTGTCTTAAGTGAGTCCTGGCAGCCAGCCAGAAGCTATTCCCTCGCTTCCCTGGTCCCTGCCAGCAACTACCTGCCTTAGCCCTTGCAGCCAGCCAGGAGCACCTACCTCTTGCTCCCTCGGTCCCTGCTAGCAGACTGATCTATCCAGGCCCTTTCTACTCCTGCAGCCAGCAAGGAACACCTCTTGCTCCCCCAATCCCTACAAACGGACTACACTCACTCTGGTCCTGCAGCTCCTTTTATATGAGCCTCCTGGGCCCTCTGGCTTGGAGAATAGTCTGGTCTGGACACCCATGCAGACTTCTCTCACTTTATGGAAACAACAAAAGGAAACCAGCTTTGTTTTAGCCTTTCCTTGCCCCGTCCTTATTGGTACAAATCCCAGAACCTGTGATATGATATGCACGAAAGAGGAAATCAGCTGAAAAACTTGCTGGTGACCTAAACCTTGCACATTTTTTTCCAGTAGACTTCACCCACAATTCACTCTTACTTTTTTTGGTTCTATGATGATTCCTGGGTTGTTTAGAATCCCTTCAATCTCTTTCAGAGCTATGCGCTTAAAAGAAGAAATGATTGAAGATGATTTTTTTAAGTATTGTTGAAATGATTACCAAAGTGTCCACCATCTACATTTACCATTGAGAAGTCCACTTTACTCCTGTAAAATTAAAAATATCAAAAGTGATATTTTCTCCCCATATTAAGAGCATAGAAATTGTCATATTGAATTAGACTGACTGTCCACCTACTCTAGTATCCTGTCTATAATGCTCACTACCAGATGTTTGTTCAGTGCTTAATGCAATGATGTCCTGGCCTACAACTAAGGCTATTAGATGCTACAATAATACAAGTAATAGTAGACAACAGATGCTACAAAGGAATGTGCAAAACCCCCATAAGTGTCAATTATGGTGAAACTTAACCACTAGGTACATTCTTTCTTATTCCCTGGAGTTGAGAATCATAGAATATCAGGATTGGAAGGGACCTCAGGAGATCATCTAGTCCAACCCCCTGCTCAAAGCAGGACCAATCCCCAACTAAATGGTTATGGGTTTATGTCCCCTGTATTTTTTATCCTATTTGATGTAACTACAGATGTTCTTGTTATTTTTCAGACATTCTTACACTCAGTGATAACTTGTGGAACTCCTTGCCACAAGATAATTATATAAAAACATATTTCCTCTTATCAGTTTTAAAGCCGTTGCCTTTCAAATTTCATTGGATGTTTCCTTGTTCTTATATTATAAAAAGGATTAACAGGGATGCTGATTAACCTCACCTATAATCATTCATTAGTTTCTGTACCTCTGTCTTGCCCCTTTGTTCTTCTAGTCTCTCAACAAAATAATCTTAGTATCTTTTAAATCTGTCCTTTCTTAGGTTTTATTTTAGTGCAGTCACTGTAGGATGGAAGTCTTCCCTTGCCTCTAATCATTGTCATGGCCCATCTCTAGACACCTGTTTTTGCTAGATCTTCCTGAGCTCTTTCCCCCTATACATTGGAGATTTTTATGGCAACATTTCCCCCATAAGCATATTTTCATCCATGGCTTTTAGACCTCCCTTTAGCCTGTGGAAAGAGAAGTTTATACAAGGACAAAACTTGGCCAGGTTTTCCCTGTGTAACTCCATGGGCTGCAATGGAGATTCACTAGGCTGAAGGCAGGCCTGGTGTCTCAGATATCATTAGAAGAATGCACGGAAGGAACTGCTAATATGATGTCATCATGACCCCGTGGGAGAATGGGACTTGGAGATTGTCTTGGGCTGGCTTGAAGATTTCAACTTTCTTTCCTGACAGGGAAATTTGCAATGTAGTTAAAATGAAATGTTGATGTCTGTGTTCCATGTTGAAATATTGATGTATGGATGCATAAAATGTTTTATGAATGCATGATTCCATTCTGTGATTTACTACAACTAAACAACACCTTCTCAGAACTTACTCACTAATTCGAGAGCTGAGTGATTGGTTTTTTTATTCTGTAAAACAAGAGAAGACGTGGAACTGAATTAAATACAATATATTCAGAGACAGTCCTTTGCTCTGAACTTTACAGACAGCCCATACTCCTTTGCATGGTGCATCAGGAAACATCCACCAGGGACTCTGTTCTAGATAAGAAAACAAGCAAACTACTTGTTTTCCCTATGCCATATAATGGAATACTGAGCAAGGTAGTGTAGAATTATGTAGTCATGGCACCCAGCAGTGGTACACAGCCAAGTAGTAATTCCCTGTTTAAACCTAGGAGAAGACTACCCCTGAGTGGTACGATGAGACAGGTGGGATGATGGAAGCATGTGCTAATCCCACCACTTAGACAAAGGTAGATTTTAATTTAGAAGCCACCACCAGATAAGATTCAGCCACAGGAAAGTCTAACAAATTCTTGTTTAACAAGGGGGAGGAGGGAACATTCAGAAGGATCATAGGTGCTGGAACTATGGGTGCTGGTGGTGCTGCTGCATCCGCTGGCTTGAAGTCATAAGAACAACTCAAATACATGGTTTCTGCCCTCAGCACCCCCACTATAAAAATTGTTCCAGCACCACTGATCTTAATTATCTAATTACAGCACATACTTGTACAGCAGCCCCTGTAGTTCTTCCTGGCACATATTCACCACAGGTATCACCCTTCACACAAGCAGGGTCCTGTTAGATGGACTCCCAATTTCAAGTTCTTTAAACTAAGGTCCAAAGAACTGACTTCAGTGTCTATTAACTTACAGTTTATGGGCAGATGGAACAGCAGGGACAGCATGGAGGAGAGGACAGTAAACACTTACAAATGAGGGGGAGGGCAGATGTTTCCAAGGGACAGGATGACAATGTAAAGTTCAGTTTCACTTCAGGTAACCACTGTTGTGTTCCTTTTTACTCTGTCAATCAATTAACAAGCTGCAGTGAGCAGTCGGGCACTTGATAATACATTATTAGCGCTGACAAGGGTCAGGCAGGGGCACTGACCCTATGACCCAGCCAGCTGCATACCTCTTACAGAACATACACCATTTTCCCCTGAGAGTCGGTCTCACAGCCATTCACTACTCTTTTTCCTCTTCTCCGCCCTCCCCCCGCCCCATTCCTCATCCTCTCCGCCCCCGGTTCCTGTGCTTCTTACTTGTATTACCTCTTTTCCCATTATTACCCCTCCCCATCCATCTCAGATCCTCTTTCCTTCCCTCTGCTTACCAGAATTGTTAAAGCAAGAGAAAAATTCCATAAACAAACACACAGGTTAGAAGTTTAGTAAAGAACGTGAGCCTGTGTTGAAAGCTGGGGATAGGGAACCAGGAATCCTGGGTTCTTCTCACAGCTCTGCCATGGACCTGCCTTGCAAGCTTGGGCCAATCACTTTAGGTTATTTTCAGAATTGGTGACTTCTTCTAGGAGTCTCAGTTTTTGTGCCCTTTGGGCCAAACTCACCACTGAAGTTAACAGAGTTGCATCAGAGTATTTAGCCCCTTGTCTCAAATTGAGTGCTCCAAAATCCAGTGGTTTCTTTTGACCTAAGCTTCTCTGTGCTTGTTTACCCATCTGTAAAATGTTCCCTCTCTCCACACAACTACCAGACCTGAAAACACAGCCTGATAGCTGGAGGTTGAGTTCTGTTCTATTTCAGCCACTGTCACTGTAAACAAGATTCTGCAATCAGAGTTTCTTTACCAATCCTGTTGGTTATGCAGGAGAGGGACTAGAATCCAGCTCACTCTTCCAGCATGACATTACTCCTGTTAGCAATGCAGAACCAAAGAGAAAAGAATAATATAAAAACCTGCTCTCATCAATAAAGTACTGTGAGAAGATTGGGCACTGAACACGCACAGGATGTCAGATTCTGTGTTCCATTGGTGTTCTGCACGGAGCACAGAAGCCAAAGGCGGAAGGAACATGGGTAGCTCTAAGACTAAAGTCACCACTAAATCTCCCTACTGCTAGCCCTAGCCTCCCAAGTCTCTCATGGGGTGGGATTGTCCCACCAGTTCCCCCATGTTAGGAGAGTGGGATCCTATAATGGAGGGTAAATCTCCCCTAAAGTCAGAAGTCCAAGAGAGGGGACAACTTGGGAGCAACAACCTAGCTCAGGCTCAAAACCTGTCAGCTCTTCAAGCAGAGCAGCAGCACAGTGGTACAGAGTTCCTTCACCCAGAGCAGGTGGCCTACTACACATCAGTGCTCCTACTGTGAGACGAGCAGGTGTCAGGGGCTGGAAGTGTGTGTGTGCGGGGGGAGGGGTAGACCTGGTGAATGGTAGACCTGGGCTCCTTCACAGGGTCATGACCTGGGGGCTATAATGCCGCATGGTTCTGCTACCTGATCCCCAGACGTGTTCTCCATGCAGGCAAGAAGGCCTTTCTATGTTTTGCTGCCCAACAGTTCGCTCCTGCTCCTCCTCTTGGTAAAGGCCATGCTTCTGCTCCCTATGTCATGTCATAATCTCTCTCAGGCAAACAGTTCTTATCCTCGGAGCAATTCTAAAAAGTCCATCCAGCCTCTCCCTTCGCTCAAGGCAGTGGATAAAAAGGGGATGACTGCTTTCCCACTCCAGTTGTAGGCCACTTTACTAGCCCACCACATCTTCCTTCCATCTGTGATGTAGCTGGACACATAAAACCACCGTCCACTAAATGTTCATTTGGCTTTTCATTTTAGAGCTCTTTTAAGAACCTCCTTTCAAAGCCCCTGCATACAACGCACTCACTCTCGGGAGAGCAAGAACCTGTGTCAATGCTGTTCCATCTGGAAGGAAAGAAACTGCATGCCTTCCAGAAGTGACTGAACAGAATAGACTACTTCCTCCACCTGCTGCAAAAGTATTTGGTAGCCAAGGTCATGCTCAATTGCCATAATTGAGTGTTTGCTACACCAAAGAGTGATGTGTGAGGCCACTAATGTCCTCTCAGACTATATTGTTACATCAAATATATGCAAATCTGTTCTCACCATTCATTTAGCATGGTTGAGGGAAAGGTAGCCATACTGTCCAAGAAATCCAACTGCTCCTTCCCTGGGTTGGCAATGTGCACCAGGATCTGCCAGCCTGCAAGGTGGATTCTGCTAAGCAACAGAAGAAGTTAATTTTTAGTCTGGAGGAACATAATTCAGACATCAATAAATATTGATTTTCCTTTCTTCCTTCTTGACCTGGACAGACATTCTTATGTTACTGACAAAATGAGGGCAATTATGCATTATTTATCTACTTTTAAAAAGGATGCAGTTCTTTTTTTCTTAAGGCTGTACACTGAAGTTCTTTGGGGAAAGAGGGAGAAGGTAGAGTTACTTATCCCCTGTCTCCTTCTTAAAAACATACAATAAAAAACCCCCATCAGAATGGTCAATGTTCATTAAGAAAAAAACAAGGAAGGGGATGGGACTAGGAAAGAGACTGACTCGTTTCTGTCACTCAGGTGACTCTTCCTGGTGCTGAAATCAGAGTTAATGAAGACAGATGAACTCATCCATGCTGTTGGTCCCTGGATACTAATGAAAATTATTTAATGGTCAAGAGCTGTTGCTGGGAGAGTTGATTAATTAGCAAAGGAAGGGAGGAGACAGAATCTAATGGCATCCCAACTACTACTAATAGAGTCAGATAGCATAGCCATAAAGATGAGGAGGATGTAACTGCAGGATCACAACTCACCTTCTCTACAAGTAACAAAGGCAACAAGTCTGTATCTCTCTGACCTCCTGCTTTTTGCCCAGGATAAATTGCTGCCTCCCGGCAATTAATGTAGAGTTTGGATCTGGGAAGCTATATGCTCAAGTGCTTAGAGGAAAGGGGTGGGTGCCCAGTTTCAATGCTGGGGGCATCCCTGGATGCTCTAGGTTTAAGCACTCAACTGCATTCTGACTCTGCTGGTAAATTGGATAAAAGCAAAATGAAAGTTTGAGGAGGAGTGGTCTTGTGGCTAAGGTACCTGACTGGGGATAGGAGACCTGAGTTCAGTTTCTGGCTCTGCCTGGGTCCCTATGTGAGACAATTTCTGTGTCAGGTCCCACCTGTAAAGTTTGGACAATTGACATTTCCTTTTTTCTACTCTGATTTGTCTATTTAGATTATACACAATTTGGGGCAGGAACTTTTTTTTGTTTATGCACAGAGCCTAGAACAACAGAGCCCTGCTCTCCACTGGAGCCTCTATGTGCTACTGCAATACAAACAATGAAACTGAATTCCTGAGAACGGGGTGCTGTATCTAAGATGAGCATCCCTAGGAGAACAAACAAACAACAAAATGTCTACACACACACACACACACACACACATGCTTGTTAAAACAAAGACCACACAGATGGGAGGTCAGGGACATGCACACCAATAAAAAGTATTACTGGGCTATTTCCAAGCACTGAAAATTGTATTGGCCCAAGATTTAGGACTTGCTGTATTTAATCCTGGACCAGTGCTAAAATCAACCTGCTGGTCTGATGGACCGGGCTAGTCAGATTCAAGGTCTGATGTCTCACTGATGCCTAGGCCAGAATAGAGTGCAATATGGCAACAGAAAACTGTAGCAAGGGGGTGCGGCCTCCTGCCCTGTCAGAAGGGGAGAGACCCAAGATTGCCCCCTGGTGGGCAGAACCAGGCCACCTGCGGTGGCCCCAACGGAAGCAGAGGGGCGGGACAGGAAGCTGGACTATAAAAGGCCAATTTCCTAGCTCAGTAGGGAGAGGGCTGCTGGAGGACCAGGATGTCTCTCCTTGCTGCTGGGGTCTGGAGCTGAAGGAGATGGCTTTCTGACCAGAGGAGTTACCTGAATTGCTGGAGACCAGCAACACCGATGGACTGCTGTTGGCTGTTTACCCTAGGGAGACTGAGGATGACCCAGGTACTCCAAACTGGGGAGGGTAGGAAGGAGCCCAGGAATGCTGAATAGGCTGTGGAGTTATTGTGAACTGGCCAGCATGTTGTGGGTGGATCCCTGCTGATTTAGTGGTGCAAAATCCTGCCATTAATGGGGGCCTGGGCTGGGATGCAATGAAGTGGGAGGGCTTGTGTTCTCCTACCCTGGGAACCCCACCTGTGAAGGGTGGCGACCTCCCCACTAATAGGCCAGGAGGCTTGAATTGGTCTGGTGCCTGCTGGAGCTAGGGTGCCAGGTGCATTTGTTGTTGCTCCCAGTGGGGAGCTAATTCCCCACCCTGAACAGCTGGGCTGTATTGCATGGTCTCAGCCTGAGATATAAACTGTGAACTGCCCTGATTGAGGGTCGGAAAGGCTAATTAAGGCCTGGGGTGCTTGTTGGCCAGGCCTGCTAAGTGCTCACTGCCCTGATTGAGGGGGTAGGCAGAAAGACTAACTGCTAATTGGACTCATCACCAGGTGGACTCACTAGCTGTGAGCTGTGCCTCGCTTGAGGAGCAGTGAGAGGGTGTGGCCTCCCACCCTGTCAGAAGGGGAGAGACACGCAAACCTCCTTACAACTGATATATCCTCAGCATTCCACTGGTACACTGCACTTATTTCTAGTGATGCTAGCTTGTGAGCTATCAGACAAACTATCCACTTCTCATTTGGAGAATATGGAGTTTAAACAGAGTTCACTGGTGTTTACTTTCAACTACACTACTGATTTCCTCCTCTTAATTTAATTGGGTTGCTGTACCAGAACAGAACTCATGCAGCCTCTCAGATTTCACTGGGCAAGTGTACCACAGAGGCAATACAAACACTGTGCCAAATTCATCTTTGGTATGAATCCTTTGTTTTCAACAAGTTGCATGCAAAATGTGGCCCATTAATGTATCCAACCCATATGGCACTAACGGAAGCCTTTCAAAGTTTTTAATATTCTTATTTTAGGAATTAATATTGATTGTAATGAATTCAGTGTGACCTACACTTTGGAGGTCAAGAAACAATTTGGCAGAGCAGTCAGTTTTATTAAGCACTAGTCCCCCAGATCAAGGGTCAGGGAGAAACCATTTTGATCCCAGACTTCATTATATATCAGTTCCGGCACTGTGGGGATGACACTCGCTGTATCTCTCTGAGATCCCATTTGCCATCCATTTATCCAGATCCTACAACTTGGAATCTGCTGAACTTAAAAAGTTAATCTGCACCTTGAAAAAGTTAATGAAACATTTTCATAAACTTATTGCATTCCCCCCCCCCCAATCTGATTTGTTTACAAGATCAAAAGGGATGTGAAATTCAATAGCATCTCTTTATCTAAGTCAAGGCACTTTGAAGGATCCATGCTAGTTTTATGCTACAGTCTGTATGCCAAGAAAAAACTTTGAAAAAGTTACTTCCAGCTTAGTGCTAATGGAGCTGCTGCATATAGAACATGGGGAATCCTAGGTCAAATTTGAGCTTTGGGGCACACGGAGGGCAAATTCAGCTGCAAAACTGAGGACCTATCTCAAAGGAGCTAATGACCCACAAATTACTTAAACTCACAATTGTAATGATCATTCTAAACTGAAATCAACTTTGCCAGCTTGATCACATGTTGAAAGCAAAGGTTGAAATGTTGTAAGACACATGGTTGTACGGACATAGATAGATGGGTACAGACAGACACTTCATCAATATCTATTTCATTTACTTTTTCTACTGATCTATTGTAGATTATCGATCAACAGCTGCTTACTGAAGACAGATACTCCAGACAGGAGTGGGAGCTTCCACACTGTTTATTGAATGATGACCCTGACAAGAGGTCATCATTAACCCTGCTAAAATGTGAAGCGCTTGCTCAGAAATGCCATTACTATTTCAGATACCAGGAACCTCCCAGTTAAGCTGGAACGGCTAGTATACCAGCATCTCAATCCTGGACTCGCTGCTTTCCTAGATCTGTGCTGGTAGCTGCTCTAAGGGTGTATAATCTCTTGGTATCAGGCCCCTCTCCTTTAGCTCAGTGATCCTTCCTTTCCCCACCAGCATCTCATATTACTGCCCCTGCCCTTCCCAAGAGCTCCATTAAGCCCACTTCCAAGGCATGCCTTCCTTTGACCTCTTATGTGGAGAAGAGTAAGTGAAGTTGAATTAGGGTGGGTATTTTTGCCTTTCTTGTCAGGACTATGTCTTGTGCCCTGTCTGGGGAGGTTGGCAGTCTGTGGCAGATTACAGAGTTAGGTCAACATAAGCTTCCTTATGTCAACCTAACTCTAAGCATCTACGCTAAAATATCGCTCCTGCTGATGTAACTCGCCCACTACACCAATGTAATAACTTCACCTCCACAAGAGGCAGAGAGTCAGTGTTGATGTAGCTAGGTGGATGCAGTGTCAGTATAGACACTGCATTGCTCACATTAACTTAGGTCAACATAATTTTGTACTGTAGACATACTGTGTGTATGACAGAGTTCCCAAGATGATAGTAAACCATATTTCTCATCTGCTGATGGGCTTTAGGGGGCTTAGCAAACTAGTAAGGATGTGATTCCATTCCTCTGGTGTCAGTCAGGCAGCAAAGAACCAATGGAAGAAATTCGGCACTGACCTTCTCCCCTTTTAGGCACTCACTCCTCAATCCATGACTTTCAAAGCTGTCCAATAACCTGGTTAGCCCACACTGCACCCTCTGCACTAGGTACATAATCTGATTCCTCAACCTGAGGGCCTGCCAGGGTGGATAGCCACAGAAAACTACTTAGCAGTTAGGAAAATTCTCTTCCCAAAGATGTTATTTATCCCTATATCCTTTGGGCAGTTTCTATTTCAAAAGGGCCTTGGAATTTCACTTCCTTCAGCACTAAGTGAACCACCCAGGGAAATCACCTCTTTGTGACTGGGGAGACACTGTTTCCCAGAACTATGGCTTCTGACACTTTCCCCAGGCTTGTATTGTATATGGAGAAAGTTGCAGTAATATACAGCAAAAACTATTTCTTTACAGCAGGACCTTCAAACCACTTAGAAAGCTTATACTCCCAAAGTCATATTTGTATAGAGAACAATATGGGAGGCTCTAGTGCCACCTAGCTAACTCCTGAGATAATTCTTACCACCAAATATTTTCCACTCTAAGTATGTAGCACTCTCAGCAACCACCACCCTTCTGAATAGTTTAACGTGGTATAACCCTTCTGCCCATCTGAGTTGGTAGCAACAAGGGCCGGGTTCAGTATCTAGGGTTCCGTTTCAATAACACAATGCAAAATTGGCTTGAGCCCCCACCCAGTGACCTGGGACAATTGCATACCACCCCCTGGCGCCTCTAAGATTCAATACTTCCCCTCTCGCAAGCACGGAGTCTGAGTGTAGCAAAATCCTTTTAATAAAAGAGGGAAGCAATGTGGCATTATGTTGGGGAAACACCACAAACAGGATTCATAACACAAACCATGAGCAAAAGATCCACCCCCAAGTAAGTTTGACAGTGTCCTTTTCCCTTCAGGGTCTTAAGTCCACCAACCCCCCCCCCCAAAAAAATCCCCCAAAGTTCAAAAAGTCCAACACCCCAAAAGTCTTTGTCCCTGGTCAGTGCAGCCCCAGAGTTCAAAAGTTTATCTGCAGAGTTTTACCTCCCAGCCTCGGGGGGTGTTAAGGGGCACCTTACATGGTCCAAGGCCGACTGCCCTGCCTCTCTGTGGGGTTCTGCATAGGATTTGGGAGAACGGGGTTTAATTCCCTGGGTTGGAACTTGTCACAGCCTTCCTGTCTGGTCTTGGACAAGGCTCTTAGTCCCCCTCTGTGCTTCAGTTTCCCATCTGTAAAATGGAGAGAATAGTATTTCCCTGCCTCACAGGGATGTCGACAAGAAATGCATTTAAAAATTGTGAGGCACTCAGATACTATGGTAACAGAAGAGGAGGGGGTACCTTAAATCAGTAGAAACTAGCACAGCACCACTGTGCTGTAGAGGGTAAGCACATTTCCCAGTCCATCCAGAGAATCAATACTACGACGACTCTGTTGCCGGTGGCAGGGTAGAGTTTCTAATTCCTCCTATCTTGTCAGACCTGTAGAAGGGCTTTTTTGTCCCCATAATCTGATATTGGTCACTATTTACTTACTCTACAACCCCTTACAGGAAAGCCATACTGGTATTTTGGATTCTTAGTGTTCCCATATGTATTTTCCAATTTACTTTTACCCTGCTTTGGACGAACAATGGAGGCAGTGTGGTCTACATACTAACTGAGTTTGTAAAATGCAACATAAACTCACCAGGACAGGGTAGAAATGGAGTTATATTCAGCTACTGGGCATTCCCTTGGGAACTATTGCCAACTGGAACAATTCAGAGCAGCTCCCGGGCTGCTCTTACCTACTGGACAGAGAATCTGAGAACCATAACCAGCTCCTCCTTCACACCACCCCTTCCTGCTTTGCCACACAATCTCAGCAAGCCAGAGAATCAGCTTTGGATCTGGATGTAGTTGAGGACAGGGAAATAAACATGGGATCCCAAGCTGTCATTTTTACTAACAGCAGGCACCTCAAGGTCAGCCTGATGTTTGGAAGAACTCAAGCTGGATTCTTTCTGCATCCTACATCAGTCTCAAGCAATAAAGGTTTGGAAAGTAGAATATACAGGAAGATGATAGGGCAAGGCAGATTAGAACTGATTTTTTTTAACTACTACAGCTCTATTGTCTCCACAGTGCTGATAGATTAAAATGATTTGTTTTTTTACTACTATCAGCCACCAAAAGAGATGACTCAGAAGACACTTTGGGAGCAGATCCAGACAGTAACAAGGGGCTGTTGTCACAGCGTTAGTTTTCTGAGCATAACTACTCTTTAAATTCTTAACTGGACTGATAGAGTTAGCTGTCACTTTTAACATTAAAGCCGCACTCTGTTTCTTAAACCTGCCTCTCTCTGCACACATACACAAACAATTAATTTCAGGGAGTTCTCCAACTTCTTAGCGTTTTTCTGACCCCGGTGACAGGAAGAGGGCATTACAACACCTAAATGAAAACTTTTCACAAGAAAGCAAGCTACATTTCTCAGACTTCTATTTTGCTACTCATATTTACCTTTACAGATGGAGTGAGGAAACATATTAAATCCCAGCACTCAGACAATTGCTACCTTCACAAACTCTGTTCCTATAATCTATGATCTCCACAGAGAAGAGCCTGACATTAAGCAAAGGAAGCAAAGGCTGAATATGAGAAAAGTCTTCCTAACAGTGGGATCTATTAGATTGTGTTGTGGTCTCACAAGGGAAGCAGAAGTCTTGTCATTTGACTCATTTAAAACTGGACATTTTTTTCTTCAGTCCAGGAAACAAAGATGAACTATATGACCTAGTGGACATTTACTCTGGCTTGGCTAATCCTCATAAGATTTCAAAACTAAATTTTCTGAGTCTAAGACAGCAACACCCTGGCTATTCTGTGAGCCAGGGTTATCTAGAGGAGGTGGGAGAGAAAGGCAGACCTTGTGATCTCACCAACAGGCATTCCTACACAACTCACTTTACCTTTGGGAAACCCCTAACAGTAGCCAACACCACCTCTACCCGCATTCGCATGTTGATCAATGGATCCCAAAAGGGGGAAGATGGGGATAATACACCCTGATTTTACAAATATCTTTTGTACAAAACAGAAAGTATACCAAACTGAGAGTGGCATTTTGTGGGCAGCAAAGACTGAATCGAGGGCACCAAATTCATTCTCATGCCAAGTCTTGGAAATATGGGTGTTCTAGAAAAGACCCATTGGAAGATGTTATCCATGCCCTGCCTGGGTAGGAATGGCCCTTTCAGTATAGTCTCAGGTGTGCTGGAATGGTGCTTTCACCACTTCCTTTGGAAAGCTACTCCACCATTGAAAAGCAGTTTCCCCTTCTTCACCCCCCCAATGTTCAGTCCAGATTCCTTGGCTTCATTTCATCTTCTTACTCTTTATTATATCCCTTTTACAGCCCTAATCAATTCCTCTCCACCCTTGGTGTTAACATCCTCTATGCACTTGCAGCTGTATTCCCCTTTAGTGCAATATATTAAATCTAGTTTTGCCCAGGGGAAAGACAAATTGATGCTGTGACCCCCTGCACTGCCGTGACCCCCTGCACTGCCAAGCCCCCCTGTCTGAAATTAACACACACATTGTGTGAGTTGACTAGAGAAGTCCCAGTTTGTATGGGTCTCCAAGCTGTTTTATTCATTGCTCTGACCTGAATCCTGAGTCCTCAATGACTTTGGTGAAGTGACTTGACAAAAGAGTGCCTCACAGGGAAAATTAACAATTCATCTCTCTTTATCTGGCCCCTTGGTCAATGTAAAGTTGTCACAACTCCCATAAATCCCCAAAGCTAAAGAAGTCCTCCAATTAAACCTATTATATCCCAGTTACAAATACAAGCAGAGGGGTCAAAGGTAAATGCACCTGGAGACTAAGCTACCCACACCTCTCTAACAGTAGCCCCTCTAAGTCGGTATTGAGGTATATTAGGGGGCTAGTCTGGGGAAGCTTGTATCTTTGCTGCCTATGCTGTGCCTTAACTCCGATGGCCTTAATTCCATTATATGGACATTGATTGATTATTGAAAGGTCCTAATGTAGAAATAACTTTTGAAAATGCATGCGTGCGCACACACAGTTCTTGAGACTCTAGTAGAGGTTGTTTATCCCCCTGACTAAAAGCTCTCTTCTCCCCTCAACATGTGAGCTGCAGTCCCTCAAATGGACAAACCAAAGGCAGAATAGAGTCCTAAAAATCAACCCTTTCCTCCCACCCAGAAACGCACTCCCCCTCTGTGCACAGAGAATAGCCCCACTGCCCTCACTGCCTCAGCTAGCTCAAGGCCGGTGATTGAAGCAAAGTGTGATTATTATTCCACCTCACAAAATGGAGGGAATTTGAAGGGGGGTTTGGTAAACAAACACCATCTACTAGGGAAAGAATGATACTGTTCAAACAAGGAGAACAGTTTATTCAAATTTGAACAGCAAAATACTCCATGTGATTCTTAAACCAGGATTACAGATGGTAACTGATAATCTTAAATATCGGGACCTCTTTCCTGCAGGAGTCACAAATGTCATTTTCCAGGAAGAGAGGTGAGCCAGGCATGTCCATTTTAATTAAAGTATTTGATTTCAAATACAATTTACAGTTCATCCCCAGTAGAAAGTGCATGTCACCTCACCTTGGGAGCTTTCACAATGGGGAGCTAAGCTAAACTAGTATAATGTAAAGTCCTTCCCCTGTTCGGAGCTTCATTGGAATGCAGTGTGAAATATTCAGGGGTACTGATGTTCACAATAACTCATTCACCCTTTCAGGTCTGGCAGATGTCAACATCAGTGAGTACAGACCATGTTACAACATCAGAGGAGGGGATCCTGTGGGAAACTGGCAGAAGTTCTATCTCTATAGCAACGGCAGCATCAATTGTATATTACTTAGGGTTTGAACTAGTGAAAATTGTTATTTTCATCAGCACTTGGGACTATGTTATGCCAGACAGGGGCAGGCCTGTTGGATGCCAGGGGGAGCTCCGGGAGGCATTGTGCATCAACCTTTCCTTTGGATTTCCAGCCATGAAGGTATTGGTAGATACTAGATGGAATTGTCAGTAATAATGCAGAAGAGGCAGACATGTTCGATAAATATTTCTGTTCTGTATTTGGGGAAAAGGCAGATGTATTCCTATCATGCGATGAAATACTTTCCATTCCAACAGTAACTCAGGGAGATATTAAACAGCAGGTGCAGATAACTTGCTGTCAAAAGTTTTTTAAAAAGCTGACCAAGCAGCTCTCTGGACAACTAGTCCAGATTTTCAGTAAGTCTTGGAATGCCAGGGAAGTTCCAGAGAACTGGACAAAAGCTAATGTTGTACCAATATTTTAAAAGGGTAAGATAGCATGACCCAGGTAATTATAGACTTGTCAACCTGACATAAAAACCAGGCAAAATGATACTACAGCTGCTATAGGACTCTGTAGGAGTGTAACTCACCTCATAGTTGGGCATGACGTAGCCGGCTGTCCTCCAACACCCGCTATGAGCAGCCCTTCCAGCCCTGCAGTGCTCTGCTTCTTCTCATGATGCAGTCCTCCATCCAGGTCACATTCACTCCCACCTCTTCTGAGGTGACAGAGTCCCCTGAATTATAGTCCAGTGATCTTTTCACCAGGTCTTCAGCCCTCAGCTCTGGGCCTAGTCATCATTACACCCCTTGTCTCTGAGCTTTCAATAGTCCTTACCCCTTGTAACAAGGTGTATCACACCACCCTCCTCAGTGGCCATTAGGGAAAGCCAAGCCCTCCCTGTACTCAGATTCCCAGTCCAGGGACCAGTAGCTAAGATCTGTTTCCTCAGACTCCTTGCTGCTTTGCTGGACTACTTCCTACCTAGCCTTGTCTCTAGGCCCTTTTCCCCAGACCCTTTGTGGGCTCTTGCAGCAAGCACCATTGCCCAGGCCTTCCTTCCTGGAGAACCAGTTCCTGACTTTTTAATCAAGGTTCACCCCAGGAGCTTACTCTACCCCTATGACTTCTTAGTTTGTTTCCTAAACTTTTACCAGAGTTCCCCTCTTGGGAGAGCATCCCTAACCCTACTCTCCCTTGAACTTCCTGCTTCTTTCTGCCTTGAAGCCCTTCCTTTATCTTAGTTACCCAGCTGGGTCTCATTCTTAGTTGAGCCTGACATGCCCTGTAGTTGCCACCAGGTGCCCTACCTGAGCACTCCAGCTTCATTTAACCCTTTCAGTTTCAGTGTGGACATACCCCCATCACAGACTCAATAAGAAGGGTAATATAATTAATCCCATTCAGCATGGGTTTATGGCAAATAGGTCTTGTCAACCTAACATCCCATCATGATGCTGTGGCCAAAAGAGCTAATGTAATCCCTGGATGTATAAGCAGGGGAACATTGAGTAGGAAGGTTTCAGAGTAGCAGCTGTGTTAGTCTGTATCCGCAAAAAGAACAGGAGTACTTGTGGCACCTGAGAGACTAACAAATTTATTAGAGCATAAGCTTTCGTGGGCTACAACCCACTTCTTCGGATGCATATAGAGTGAAACATATATTGAGGGGAGATATATACACACCCATACAGAGAGCATGAACAGGTGGGAGTTGTCTTACCAACTCTGAGAGGCCAATTAAGTAAGAGAAAAAAAACTTTTGAAGTGATAATCAAGATGGCTCAGTACAGACAGTTTGATAAGAAGCAAGTGTGAAAATACTTACAAGTGGAGATAGATTCAATGTTTGTAATGGCTCAGCCATTCCCAGTCTTTATTTAATCCTGTGTTGATTGTGTCTAGTTTGCATATCAATTCCAGCTCAGCAGTCTCTCGTTGGAGTCTGTTTTTGAAGTTTTTCTGTTTTAAGATAGCCACCCACAGGTCTGTCATAGAATGGCCAGACAGGTTAAAGTGTTCTCCTACTGGTTTTTGAGTATTATGATTCCTGATGTCAGATTTGTGTCCATTAATTCTTTTGCGTAGAGACTGTCCGGTTTGGCCAATGTACATGGCAGAGGGGCATTGCTGGCACATGATGGCATATATCACATTGGTAGATGTGCAAGTGAACGAGCCCCTGATGGTATGGCTGATGTGATTAGGCCCTTACCTACATGCCTCTAGCTTCCATCCAGGACACACCACATGATCCATTGTCTACAGCCAAGCTCTAAGATATAACCGCATTTGCTCCAATCCCTCAGATAGAGACAAGCACCTACAAGATCTCTATCAAGCATTCTTAAAACTACAATACCCACCTGCTGAAGTGAAAAAACAGATTGACAGAGCCAGACGAGTACCCAGAAGTCACCTCCTACAAGACAGGGCCAACAAAGAAAATAACAGAACACCACTAGCTGTCACCTTCAGCCCCCAACTAAAACCTCTCCAGCGCATCATCAGAGATCTACAACCTATCCTGAAAGATGATCCTTTACTCTCACAGATCTTGGGAGACAGACCTGTCCTCGCTTACAGACAACCCCCCAACCTAAAGCAAATACTCACCAGCAACCACACATCACTGAACAAAAACACTGACCCAGGAACCTATCCTTGTAACAAAGCCCGATGCCAACTCTGTCCAAATATCTATTCAAGTGACATCATCATAGGGCCTAATCACATCAGCCATACCATCAGGGGCTCGTTCACCTGCACATCTACCAATGTGATATATGCCATCATGTGCCAGCAATGCCCCTCTGCCATGTACATTGGCCAAACCGGACAGTCTCTATGCAAAAGAATTAATGGACACAAATCTGACATCAGGAATCATAATACTCAAAAACCAGTGGGAGAACACTTTAACCTGTCTGGCCATTCTATGACAGACCTGCGGGTGGCTATCTTAAAACAGAAAAACTTCAAAAACAGACTCCAACGAGAGACTGCTGAGCTGGAATTGATATGCAAACTAGACACAATCAACACAGGATTAAATAAAGACTGGGAATGGCTGAGCCATTACAAACATTGAATCTATCTCCCCTTGTAAGTATTTTCACACTTGCTTCTTATCAAACTGTCTGTACTGAGCCATCTTGGTTATCACTTCAAAAGTTTTTTTTCTCTTACTTAATTGGCCTCTCAGAGTTGGTAAGACAACTCCCACCTGTTCATACTCTCTGTATGGGTGTGTATATATATCTCCTCAATATATGTTTCACTCTATATGCATCCGAAGAAGTGGGTTGTAGCCCACGAAAGCTTATGCTCTAATAAATTTGTTAGTCTCTAAGGTGCCACAAGTACTCCTGTTTTTATTGAGTAGGAAGGTTATTTTAGCTCTGTATTTGTCGCTGGTGTGACCACTACTGGAGTACTGTGTCCAGCCAGGGTGCTGGAACGGGGAGGGGTGTAGGGGGCCATGGTTCCATCATGTTTTACCTGCCTTAATGGCAAGTGACAGGAGGGAGGGGGCAGAGAGGAGTGGGTGGGGCCTCAGGGAAAGAGGCATGGTGGGGGCAGGACCTTGGGAGGAAGGGGCAGAGTGGGCTCAGGGGAAGAGGCAGAGCAGGGGCGGGTCCTTGGGAGGAAGGGGTGGAGTGGGAGGGCAGGGCCCCAGTTCAGGTGATCATGGTCCCTCCCGCTTCTAAAGAGTTTCCAGCACTCCTCTGTCCAGTTCTGGTGTCCACAATTTGAGAAGAAGCCACACCACAAATTAATGAGCCTCCTGTAAACAGTAAATTGTGCAGGGGAGGTGGAAGAGGTGGGAAGTTGAGAAGGAAGAAGGTTAAATGTAGTCCAGGGTGACTAAATCAGTGTCTGAAGAATGGCTGGGGAGTTGTATGTAGTCCAGAAATGTGCTGAGAGCAGCGGGGGAATGACTATGTTCTTTGACAGTCTGTATTATCATGAGTGTTTGTATGTAGACCAGGGTAGGCAAACTACGGCCCGCGGGACACAGCCGGCCCACCAGCCGATTTAATCCAGCCCTCGAGCTCCCGCTGGGGAGCGGGGTCTGGGGCTTGCCCCGCTCCCACACTCCAGCCGGGTAGCGGGAGCGGGGTTCACTCTGCGCAGCTCCTGGAGGAGGTGGCATTTCCCCCCTCTGGCTCCTACGCATGGGGCAGCCAGAGGGCTCCACACGCTGCCCCCATCCCAAGTGCCACCCGCGCAGTACCCATTGGCCAGGAACCGCAGCCAATGGGAGCTGTGGGGGTGGCACCTGCGAATAGGGCAGCAAGCAGAGCCTCCTGGCCACGCCTCCGCGTAGAAGCCGGAGGGGGGATATGCCACTGCTTCCAGGAGCTGCTTGAGGTAAGCACCGCCCAGAGCCTGCAACCCGAGACCAGCCCATGCCCCAACCCCCTGCCCCAGCTCTGCTCCCCCTCCTATCCTCCAAACCCCTTGCTCCCAGCTGAGAGCCCCCTCCTACATCCCAAGCCCCTCATCCCTAGCCCCACCCCAGAGCCCACATCTCCAGTCGGAGCCCTCACCACCCCTCCAGCACCCCTACCTCCTACCCCAGCCCGGAGCCCCCTCCTGCACCCTAAATTCCTCATTTCTGGCCCCACCCCAACCCCAATTTCGTGAGCATTCATGGCCCACCAAACAATTTCCATACCCAGATGTGGCCCTCAGGCCAAAACATTTGCCCACCCCTGATGTAGACTCTATGTAGATGCATTCAGAGCAGTCTGTGGCAGGAGATGTAGAGAGACAGTAATCCATGCAGACACTAACTCAGCATCCCATTGATTTCCCCATGAATTCTGCCCCACTTCTAGCTGCTGGCAGACACAAACTTTCCCCATAGAAGGAACTGCAGATAAGTAGTCACACTTCAGGTAAGGATGTATTTTCCAAGCCCATCTCATAGACTCAGACTTTAAGGCCAGAAGGGACCATCGTCATCATCTAGTCTGACCTCCTGCACACTGCAGGCCACAGAACCTCACCCACCCACTCCTGTAATAGACCCACAACCTCTGGCTGACTTACAAAAGTCCTCAAATCATGATTTAAAGACTTGAAGTTACAGAGAATCTACCATTTACATTAGTTTAAACCTGCAAGTGACCTGTGCCCCATGCTGCAGACGAAGACTAAAAACCGCTATAGGGCACCACCCCACTCCACTGGCCGTAAATTTGAAAACCTCTGTGGCACATGTGAGTGGTGTGCCACCGGAAACCTGGAGTAAAATATGTCATAACAATTCTAAGGTTCCTGAATGGCCACGTCCTCCAGAATGTGGAATGCCTGAAAATATGGAGAAAGCTTTGGTAATAAGTTTGCCCCATCAGGGATTTCCCCCTCAGCAAAGCTGGTCTTCAATTTTAAAACAAAGCAACAATACATTTTAAACTTAATATTTTTGTGCATTCTTTTCACTGTGGTTAGCTCACGTGCATCCACAGAGCTGCTAGGAACTGAAGCATTCCTCTCAGAGTACACTGAAGCTCAGTTTTATGGTATCATTTTTTGGCCTTGAGATTCCCCAAGGCACTTTTCTCTGCAGATGCACAGACCTGTTTTGAAGTAATTGAGACACTAATGCATTGTTTGATGTCTGCATTTAGGCCTTTTGACCTCAGCAGCATCGGCACACGCCAGCAGGTCCCTTGGATTCAGAACTGTTACGAACCGGTCCTAGTAGAAGTGTTTCCATTATGAACTTCTGGGGGACATTCTGGACAGGGCCAACAAGCAGGTGCAATACCAGAGGGAGAAGGATTTGCAGCCCGTGGAAAGGCAGAAACAGGCTGCAGAGCAAGACAATGGAATTGCAGCGCACGAGGGGAGGCTTGTAGTGCAGTTTCTGGAGCAGGAACATCAGTTGAGAGAGGAAGATAAAGCGCAGCAGAAAGATCTGTTTGAGAGGCTGCTTACACTTATGGCCGCCAGCGTTCTGGCTCCTACTGCACCTACACCATGGCCTGACTCCCAGCCATGGTACCATGGGCTGCAGCCCAGGAATACTCCAAACAATTCCATGGTTGGGTGGCCTATGCAACTGAGACTTAGCAGCTGGACAGGGCAAATATACCCCATGCAGTCCTCCAGCCCAGTGCAGGCCCTCACACATGTGGAGTGGCACTATTTACAATAAATGTGCAAGGAAGAGAAAGGAGAATGGGGACACACAAACATTAGGGGATGTATTTGTTGGCACTCTTCAATGTTTGATTTATGCACTTTGTTTTATTAATGGTTTTGATGTTGATTTCTTACTGGTGTTTTGGTGTGGCAATGGTAGCTGGCCTACCTGGCAATGATTTAATATTGGGTTTGGTTTTTTTAAAATATATCCATGTTCACAAATAAAGACTTATTTTATTAAAGATTATCATCATCACATCACAATGTGTATTTCAAATAATAAAGAAACATACAGTAAGGGACAACTGGGAAGAAATAGCCAAACAATTTCTGAGTACTTTTATCTACAATCCATTGTGTAAATCCACAGGTGTTGCCACATGTCCTCCTCCCCACTGCGTAAGTGATCATGTTATCCACAATGACAATGGATGGCAATGAGCCCCCCCAATACACATACACTCATGTTTATAAGCAGTCATGTCATCTATAAGTATAATGCATAGCAGTCAACTCTCCCCTCCCATTTTATTGCATGATGTGGCCTCAGTTACTGTCAACATTGCAGTAACAATCATAAACATAGTATTCTCCCTCTACTATTGGTCAATGCAACTCCATAATGTGGGAGCACAGAGCATCCCTGATTGATGTTGCCCAGGTGCATCCTGCCCCAGCTGTGATGGGTGCACTTTCTGGCTGAGCGTACTGGTTCAGCAATCCTTTGCTGTCATAGCTCCATTTCAGGGGCAAATGGATCACCTTTGGATTCACAAAGATTGCAAAGAGCACAGCAAGCCACAATAATACAGACGGCATTGATGACACCAATCCAAATGAGTCCATAAACAGCGCCATTCTGAACCTACTGAGAGTGTAATTGCACCTCTTGAGATCAGGCTATGGTTTTATTAGCCAGTGTGAAAGGAGGTACATGGGGTCCCTCAGGATAACAATGGGGACAGTAACTCTGTTTATGACAAGGTCCTATGGTGGGAAGTGTTCCTGCCTAGGAATGTAGACAAACAATCATCAGAAAGCCACTAGCATCATGAACTTTTCCAGTGCAGCCCACATTGGTGTCCATAAATCAGCCTGTGAATAACAATGGAGTAGTGTCATTTGTGATTTATGTATTCATGCTCCGATGCAGTTTGGAAACCCCATTCTCTCAAAACCAGCAGTTACTTCAAGGCTGTTGTTTATGCCCACCATCTTTGGTGGAATCACACACCTGATTGCCTGAGAAACCTCCCCCACCATCTTACCCTCAGCTGACTTTCCAATGCCAAACTGGTTAGCAAGAGGCCGTTAGCAGTCCGGGGTAGACAATTTCTAGACAACGATAGAAACCCACTTCGGGACCGATATGGCTGCCCTCATGTGTGTCCTGATGCTGGAAAGTCAGGGCAAGCTGGTCACAAAGGTCCAGAAATGTGGCTTTCTTCATGCAAAAGTTTTGGAGCCACTGCTGGTGGCCCCAGGTCCACATGATGATGTGATCCCACCAGTCTGTGCGTGTGGCCCTGCTACAGAAGCACCAGTCTACATCTGGGGCATCAGCAGTTATACCAAGAGTTACAAACAGCATCAGCCAGTTCAAGTCTTCCATGCCTGTATTATCCTCATCCTCTGTCAGGAACCTTTGGTAGATCAGAGAAGGCCACTGGAATGTCCACCAGCATCTCATGGATGATCTGCCCATTTCCTGAAACAGAAGTGGAAAGCCCAAGCAAGAGAAGCCCTCAAGTGGTGACTTCTCCACGTTGCTGGCTCTGGTAGCCACAAGCATGCAGACTCAAGAGGGCTCAGCAGGATGTGTTGGCAGCTTGCAACAATTTCCTGTAACATGCAGGATGGAGAGTCAAGTTTTCCTACACTGTACCACGAGCCAAGGCCTACTGCGACCACAGCAGGGGAGAATGCTAGGAAGCCTGGGATATGGTAATTTGACTTGGATCTGCATGGGGATGCTGGAGGCCAGGTTTGGGGGCCAGGTCCAGAAACTGTAAACCTTTGGTCACCAATGGGTGGAGGTGCTCCAGCCCTGGGCTTACAAACTCAGTCTGCATACTTGAGTCTCACTAACCCTGACATACCCACAGATGCCCCAACTGGTCTTTGTCAGAAGTTCCTTTGCATTTTTCACAAGAGCCAGATTTTAGCCTTGGTCAGATCTAAGTGTGAACAATTCCATTTTGTTTCAATCTACCATCTAATAGGATATTGTATTCTTTATTTCCTGCCTACATTATCATATAACATTGCTTTGTCCAGTCAAACACTTTCAGCATTATACACCAGGAATGACTGCATTTCAGTAGTGGGTGATGTAATGATTAACTCAAGCTCTACTTTTTCCAACACACACACACTTCCCTACCCTCCCAAGTAAACTTGTGTTTTAAGTTGTCCAAGCATATTGTTTTAGAAAAACTGTGCAGTAAGTATACACAGAGCAGTACATAACACTCCAAGACTGTTATTTTTATTTGTATTTCATTAGAGCCTCCGTGGCTTCAGCAACATTGAGTTAGAATAACTTTCCAAGCGAACAGATCGTGAGACTCTTGTGTGTGGATCTGCCAAAACAAGAGCATTTGAGGTTGCCATGAAGGATCTGTTGAGATCACTAGTGGGATGAAGTTGAGTGCATATAATTTCAGTCTCTATTGGTGATGGAAGTGAATGCCTTATGGATGTGTGCTATTCACCCTGCAGACTCTTCCCTTAACTTATTTACATGTTTTTAATGAGGTTGGGTAGGTTGGCCCCTATTGCCATCTGAACCCTCCCCCCTGAAGTTTTCATTTGTGTTAATTTTCAGAAACTGTATTGTGCAATCACAGGAGGGAAGGGTAAATAAGATGTTATCACACCATCTCGTGATCAGTCAAACAACCCTCTTATGTAATCAAATGTATCCCCACCAGCAACTGTACATGTAAGCTTTCTATTTTAATCATTATCCTGTTCTTGCTTCAGCAAGGCGCCTGGGATGGCAGAAACGGTTAGTCTCCGTCTGAGAAAGGAAAGGTGGACACAGACCGTTGATGCTTCTACATAAAACAGATGCAAACACAGAGCAATTTTAGCATACCTCAATAGACAGCCAATAGGTCCTGCTGTGTCCATGAGAGAGTGCAGCAGAAAACAAGCAATCTCTGCCCTTTGATTCGACTATTGGTAAATCATTAGGACCTGGGCAACAGTTACAGCTGTTTGTAGTGGGTGGATTTAAAACACTTGCCACGCCTCCTCTCTCTCCCCTCCCCCCCACCTTACCATCTGCAAGAAGAGCTCAGACACAAGCTGTGCCTCTGCCTGTTGCATGTGTGTGTGTATACACGAAAGACCAGATGAGCATTTGCTGCATCTGAACACCAGTTACTGAGTCCACAGGCAATCTACAGCCATGGTAAGTTACGGCTTCGAAGG
Source organism: Emys orbicularis (assembly GCF_028017835.1). Taxonomy (NCBI): domain Eukaryota; kingdom Metazoa; phylum Chordata; order Testudines; family Emydidae; genus Emys; species Emys orbicularis. The sequence goes on along the minus strand of NC_088689.1, from coordinate 42,660,348 downwards.
CCAGACTTTGCTTTGCAAGTAACAGCTATGCTATTTGGAAAGGCAGAAAGGTTTAAGCCAGCTGCTCTATTGTACAAGAGGAGGGAGAAAAGAACAAAGCTTTATTCTTCAGTAATGACTAACCCAGGCAAACCTATAGGCAGCTACTCCAGTACTAAGTGGGTGTTCACCAATGGGAATCTCTCGGGGGGTGTTGTTGGGCTTCCCTTTCTGCAAAGCAGTTACAAATATGAGTAGTCCCCATTAACACTCCATCAGAGATGCAACATCCACTGCAATCACTCTATCTTGTGAACCACATTGGTACGAATTTATAACACCGCTTGGTTCACTTATATACAGCCCCACTGACTCTTGCATAGAAAACCTTTGCATTTTTTTCCAGATGCATAGGGCCAGGGCTCTGGTACAGCTAAAGCAGGGATGCTGGAGGTTGGACTTGTATCTTATTAACAGAGCTCCATGGGATCCCAGGCTTAGAATAACAGAAATTGCAGATCAGGGCTAAGGGGAATAGGCAGAGCACTACAATAGCAGAGGATGCTGCATGTCAGGGTTGAGATGCACTGCTTTGGTCACAGTGGTCATTTGCAGTCCTGCTTGCAATATATTTACCTCTAGCCAGTAATAGTGGCTTCTCACTTTCATAAGCACCAAGCAAACGCTAAAAGGAAATTGCTAGATTTGTGTATGGCGATTTTTTTTTTTTTTGATTTTTTTTTTAAGGTTCACATGAAATTGCAAAGACTAGTCGAGTTGGTTTCTGTGCACCATTGTGTGGCAAGTCTGCTGTTTCGGACAGGAACAAACAACAACATGGCTGCTGGAAAATCCAGCAAAACATTTTAAGATTTATTAAATTAGCTGTAATGGGAAACATGTTTTAACCAGTGAGAGCATGTGGAAGGCATTAGCTGGCAGTACTGACAAAGAAGCAGCCTAGTGGGGCCAGACTTCAGGAAAAAAAACTGTCCAAGGGGGAGAGGAGGCTGCACAGGAGCATTTGGGTTTAGAGAACTCAGGCAGCTTTGGTAACTGGGAGGAGGGCAAGTTTGTGTGCCTGTCATGACGGGAGGCAGCAAGAGGATTCAGAAGCTAAAGATTACTGGGACCAACATAAGGCTATGCCGTATCCTATAGCAAGTTCTAGCCTTGATGAGGGAGACTGGCTTTACTGTTTTGCCTCTTTGCCCAAACCTGCTATGGCCCCTCACCCTGGCTTTGAGCTACTCGGGCATGCAATTGTGTCTGGGGTACTCCCAATTGTGAAGCTAGGATTTAGAAAATCCCATAGCTTCATTACACTCTTAATTCACTAGGGAAGTAAAGCTCCAGTGCAGAAGCAGCTTGATCCAGAGTCACAGGTGGAGGGAGAACTACCAGGCTCGGATATACTAGTAGACCATGGGAAAGTCAGCCAATCATGTTGGAACAGGAACACGGTTCATTTCAGTATAGGCAGCTAGGACGTACCTGCAGAACTGAGGGCCTGTCATCCTACAGCCACCACAGTGCATTTTATGGTGATGCAGTTTCTGTTACAACAGCTGCTGTTTTGTAAGAGACCGTTGCACAGTGGGGGAGGGGAAGCATGGGTGAGGAGACCATAAGGGTCATGTTCCCATAATAAAGGGGAAAGTACACCTGTACCCTGCTTAGTCATCACTAGCTTATCTTGTTTTCATCATAGTCCCTCCCCACTGTACTGCTTGCCTAGAAGCCTGACGCACTTCCATAGTGACAGAGTGGCTAGACTATTAACCTGTTCAGGCATTTAGGTGGCTCTAGCCATTTTATAGCACACAAAGAGGAAAGCAATAGCCCAATCAGAGCCACACTCTGGCCAGACTGTTCTTCCTCTGCTGTTGCAAGTCAATTTGGAGGAATCGTACTTGCACTCCTGCATGGCAGCCTGGAGCCCTAAGCTCTAGATTACCGGGCAGCCAGAAAACATTTCAGTGTTGAAATAACCTAAGTGATTCTCCCCTGCCTCACTCACAAACATGCAGCATATGGGGTGTGTTAACAGCTTTTCCCTTCTAGCTAGCGTCTATGCCGCACAGGAGAAAGTGTCTGGTTCTGATGGCGTTATGGTAAGTCAGCTTCCACCCTGCTTTATCCTGGTTGCTAAGATACCTAGAATAAGCTTATCTAGAGATCACACAAAGGGCATTGGCTGAGGTTTTACTGTGCTGAGCAGTGTTTACACTGCATCTTCAATAAAAAAAATATATATATATCTCTGCCTCAGATCACACAACAAAGCAGCCTGATGGGGGACAGGGCTGAAGTGAGCAACAGAAATACAGGGATACCATTAAAAAGTAATACTTCTGTGAGCAGGGAGGGTGTTTATAATTAGCTTGTTGGTAGACAGGTACAAGGAATGCTTTCACAAAATACATTTTGAATGAATCACACACCTTAAATTATACCTGACATTGATCTGTATCTCAAGAGAAGTTATGAAATAAATTCATTAGCATCACATTTAACCTAGTGTTTCATCTTGCATTCTCTCGGATACAGTTTATCCGGAGCCCATCCACTGGTTTTAACTTAAGTTTGGGTGTCACTATAGGGCACACATACCTGTACCTCATCATAACTGGTTAGTGGGGACATTTATGATAAATCCTGTCTAGCAGAGGATTATAGTGTGCCTTTGCCTACATGCGTAATTATAGTCCAGTGTGCTTAAACATGGGCATTCAGAGTTTCCATACAGAATGGCTTGTGGCGCACAACCCCCCCCCAAAAAACACACACACAAAAAGAGAAACTAGAGAAGTAGTATCTGCTCAGTGACCAGCCTTTTGGGCTCTGCATCCTCAGACTACCTGAATCAGAGTAAACCATGGTTCTATTTCTTTGTGCAGATGTTTCAGAAAATAAATACTAGTATAACTGACCAAAGACTAAGACGACAGAAGGGAGTTTAGATTGAATAACACGCTCAAAGTAGCACACACAAAATGCATCATTTTAAGCAGCTATCAAAAGTTTGAGACTCTTCCAAGGCATCCTGGCTATTCACCATTTAAGATTCCACATCTTACATAAGTGTGTGTATGCAATTCCAAAAATACATCAACTTCAGCCCCAGTGAAGCTAGGATTTTTAAAAGGCCCATTATAAAACAGAGCGTCATCTAATCTGCAAGGATTTGGGTTGCTGAAATAAGGCTCTGACACCAGCTCACCTATTGCTCCTGCCCTCTTCAATAGGCCCAGGATAGGTGCTATTGGGCAACTCCCACTTATCCATTTATGCTCATCTTAAACTGAAGCATGCTCCAGTTCATCTTGGCTGACTTACTCCACCCAAGCGTGATGTGTTGTAAAACTGAGTCATGAAGAACGGCAGTATTATTCTAAAAAACTGTAACAGGAACAGCTCTAGTCAACAATAATGAAAGACCATGCAAAATAATCACTCCTCCCTCCCAATTTTGGGTCACAAATAGCCTCCCTTTATTTAGTGGTTAGATGGAAGAGGTGTTCTGAAACTTCTGCTGTAATGTAGGAGCATAATATGGAAAAGTTTAAGCACTGGTTTAATCTGACCAATCACAAAATGTTCCTCTCAAGATCCAGACATCCAGGGAGAGCAAAGTGGTGAAAGCAGTTGCTTAAACATTAACAGAGCAATAAATCTGTTACTATGAAATGGTTTTTCCATTCATGTAACTTTCCCTATACCCTCCTGGAAGGAAAACACTGCAGTTTGGGTAGGATGGCATATTGCAGCCAGCTTTCAAAGTAAATAAATCTTGGTTAATTGGAGGATTCCCTCCCCTAACTTTGAAAGGGGCATTCCGTACCAAAGCTGCAGTCCAGATAGCTCCTTTTGTGGAGAATGCTGGATTGCCTTTTCTTGCCTTCTGGAAATGTTTCAGTTACACAGAACTCGTAAATATCTATCCCTCTGAATAATTTAGTTTTAGTATTAGTTGAAGTTTAAAGTATACTTGTTTGGGAGCCTCTCAGCAGTACATAGCAGAGATGGTTCACATCATACAGCCATCACTCATTTTAGCCCAGTTTGTCGCACATGGTGAAGGCAAGCTCAGCCCTGAAATGACTGGAGTGCTGCAGGTCGTGACCAATAAGCATTGGTAACTGTAAAATAGCCTAAGGGGCTTAAGTTACTAGGTGGGTGCTTCAGCTCATGACAGAAGTAAGGAAAGCCTCATTGCATGTATACTTTATCTGTGCCTCACTGATTTGAGCACCCACTTTCTATTTACTCAGAGAAAGGAAGCATTACCTCTGCTCAAGCAAACGTCAACAGCCTGTGTCTTCTTGGTCCATTCTTTTTATTTCTCTTCTCCTAGGCAGGAAAAGCCCACAGGTTGAGCACTGATGAGAGGGAGCAACTGCTGCCAAACCTGAAAGCTGTAGGATGGAATGAGGTGGAAGGGAGAGATGCCATCTTCAAAGAGTTCCATTTCAAGGACTTCAGTCGGGTACAGAAACTGACACCTACGTCCATACTGCCAGTGGTCTGCATGTCAGTTTAGGGATCCCACCCAGGAAGTTAATGCTTATTTTAAACAAACTGTTTTCCTCTGTTCATAGATGTTTAGACCAGAAGGGACCATTCTCATCTGTTCTGAATACTTGCATAACACAGGCCATAGAATCTAACCCAGTAATTCCTGCATCCAGTTCATAAGCCTCTGGCTGAGCTAGAGCATCAATTACTGAAGACATCCAACTACTCAACCAGTCAGTCAGTGTTTTTTGCAGAACTTTTCCCACACAAAGAGGTGGACGTCTGTGGAAATCTTAGGCAAAGGCAATGTAGTGTTAGGCAAGTTTTGTGTTTGCCTGGATTCCCAAAAAGGAAAGGAAGTTAATTCCATCAAGGACATGCCAACCATAAATAATTGTGAGCCACCACTAGAGCTGGCTTACAACTAACTTGTCTTTTGTTCCTTCTGGGCAGGCCTTTGGGTTCATGACCAGAGTCGCTTTGCAGGCAGAAAAACTGGACCACCACCCTGAATGGTTCAACGTTTACAGCAAGGTAAAGGATGGCAGTGGGCGATTAGATCTCATAACATGGAAGGTGCTTCAGGTTTAACAACGGATAAACAGTATAACATTTTCTGTTTGTAGGGCGCTTAGGATGATGGGATGCTGGGCCATGACTCAGGCCCTTAGGTGCTATGGCAGTACAAATAGAGAACACTTAGCAGTTCCTTCTGTTAAGAGTGAGGAGGTTGTTTACATGTAGTGAGGCAAGACATTTTTGCACTCTGTCAGACAATTGTATAAATCATGCCTATCCCCATTAATAGTATTGTAGCATCAAAATGAAGCTCTAGTAGTGGATCCAACTCACAAAAGTTGGAGTGCCATGAAGTTTGCACCCATCTCTTGTTTCTGCTGTCCCACTATTAGAGATTTTATGGGTACTGCTGGGGAAAAAGTAATGGAAGTACTTAACACTACTTCAGATAGACAACCATTTACAATGTTGGCATAAATTTAGAATATGGCTGCTCTTTCCATCAACTGCAAGTATTTTTGTTTTGTTTTAGGTTCACATTATCCTGAGCACACACGAGTGTGCAGGCTTATCCGAGCGGGATATCAATTTGGCCAGTTTCATAGAGCAAGTTGCAGCTTCTCTGTCTTGAACGAGGCTGGGAGTACATAAGCCTGAATTGGCTGAACAGCCACCGTCTCCTCTCTCATTCTTAAAACTGAAGTTAGAACCATTTGCTGGTTCCACGCAGTTCCTGATCCAGGCAGAAGACAATGCTGTGCTCAGCTCCTCTTCCACCACAGCTCAAAGTTTCAGAGGGAATAAGCTGCCCTAGCGTAAAAATACTTCCTACTTTTCAGTCACCAAGACAAAAGCTGCCTTATTTTTTGGTCCAGTGACTACCAGTGTAAAATTGCTTGACCTCTGGCACTTTTGGCATATCTGGCCTTTAGCGGAAGAGAGTAATATTATACAACTGTCAGTGCAAGCAGTTTGAGTTTATTGTTACCCAGACAGTTGTGTGCTTGCTTCTTACTTTACAATTATACTGTTTTGTCTACAGTGAAGCCTATGTCCCCTGGTCTCTTCTATCAGCAGACCAGTATCTGTGATGTACAGTTTGGTTACATTTGTAAGCTTTGTTCAAATAGTATTATATCAGGTATGTGGGGTTACCTGTGTTGCAGCTGGCCATAATACAGAGCTGGGAGCCAGGAATGTCAGCTGAAAATATCTAAGTGTTTACAATAAAGTTCTCATAACATACCAGTTGTCAGTTTGAAGGGAGTATTCACTGCATAGTTTTGACTGAACAAACTAAGTTGAAAAAACTAAGCAAGTTATTCATATTTACTCTCTCCTCCCATAATTCACTCCACATGTCTCCAGGTCATTGCATGGGGAAGCCTTCCTGAGGCATAACTAACTTCTGGAGCAGTTGCATGTGCTTTTAAACATCTCTACCTCAAAGAGAAGTGGTTAAAAAACTACAAAATATAGGGTCCAGAAGGGGACATCCATGAAACGGAGCTGGTAAAGCTAGTAGTAATAAATATCCAATAATTCTAAATAGGGAAAGGTATCCTTGGCTCACAGGGTTTGAAGAGTCAGTATTCAAGATTGTACTGTAGGTGTGGTAGGATTTTGAAAAACAGGAGAACATGTTAAAGAGCATAGTGCAGTGTTAAGTAGAAAGGCACTCTGCCTTTAAGCCAGAGTATGATGAAAGCAGTTTGACTCTAAGGGTACGTCTACACAGCAGTTAAATCCCATGGCTGGCCCGGCTCAGCTGACTCAGACTGGTGGGGCTCCGACTGCAGGGCTGTAAAACTGCTGTGTAGATGATCGCGTTCAGGTGCTGCTGTCCAAGCTCTGGGACCCTGTGAGTGGGGGAGAGTCTTTTATTCCAGCATAGACTTCCCCTAAAAGGTAGTTTGGCAGTGTAGTACTGTCACCTCTCATGGATGCAATAACATGGGTATCTGATTTTGTCAGGGCAAAAACCACAAGACCAACATTCTAAGAGGAGCTCTACAAGTGGCTGACTCAGGTCTAACCCTTATATTTGTCTAACGCCAGAATTCACTATAGAAAATCCACAGCTCCTTAATATAGCCTTCCTTTAATACCCTTAAACACCACATGCTAAGAGCAGTCAGAGTCAATGCCCTTATCTGGGAGGCAGGAAGAAAAGCAGTTGCAAAGCTGTAATTCACATTAATGAACAGGAAACCACACCAACGCACAAGCCAGGAGCAGTGGCCTAGGCTATGTACCAGCACTGAAAAGACACCACCTCCCTGCAAAATCATGGCTGGATCACCAAAGATTCCGGCTAGTGGTTTAGAAAACCCTTCTTCAATAAATACAGTGGGCTTGGATAATTAAGTGAACCATTTTAATACAAAAAGGACTCTCCACTACAGCATTTTACCATCTCTTCAATAATTTCAGTCTACAGAGTTTTAACCAGTAATAAGCGAGAGTGAATGTTACAGAATATCACCATCAGAGCAAATCCGGCCCTGGAGGCCCCTTAAAAACAATGGGTGCACATGTAATGTGTGTCATAGTCTCATGATATGCATCTTAATCTTCTTGAAAGCATCAAGAAAGCGCAGATGGAATCAATGGCTCAGCAGTATCCACTGCACCCTGACACTTTACATAGGATATAGTGTTCCATTTGGCAAATAAAGGTTAAACATCTGCAAGCAGCTACCTTCCTTGTGAGCCCTTCACAGGCACATTAATTCCTCTCCACCCTGAAACATTGCCAGTGTTTAAATACCTTGTTTGAAAAACTCTTACAGGAAGATAGAATTTGATATTTTGGGAACCTCCTGCCCCTAGAAAAGTACCATCAAGTTTCAGATTACAATCCACTCTGTAGAGTTTAAAACCCAGTAAATAATGTATTAATGTCACCATTTTTCTAAAAACAATATGCATGATAAAGCAGATACAGATTCTATATTAAAATGGCAAAGGCAAATAAAGACTGCATACTAGTAACATACAGTGTGCAGAACAGATTACATTTACAGTATAGATCAAATGTACATAAAACATAATCAAAGAGTCACAAGCATTAACAGTACATGAAGCCCAGAATGGAGTACACAGAGACAAATACCTCTTCAAGTACATTAAAAAAAAAAAAAAAAGTGAATTGAAACATTGATTTGTTAGCCCCATGTAATTCCTGGGGAAGAAGATAAGGAGAATTGGAGAGGGTTTTTTGGAACTGTTTTTCCCTTTTTTTAGGTCTGGGTTGGAAGTCAACTATCAAAATAGCTGGGAATTTATATAGAAGATCCCTTTCCAAAGTACAGTATACAGTGATCCTCAGATGGCAGGATGCGAATTATTAGGTCCAATACATGTTGACTAAGTCAGCAAGACACAAATGGAGTATCTGGCAATTTGAATTAAATGTTTCAAGAAGAGGGCTGAAAAGAATTCTTTGAGTAAGTAGACATGTGCCCACCTTATCTTACTGAAATCTATAAGATGGCTAAGCTGTATTGACTCAGAGTTCAGAATAGTAGATATATTTTAAAAAGAGAATATCCTCATCCACAGACTTTGAACCCAGCACTAAGCTTGCTTTAGCAATGGCTCGTAATTCACTCTCACTTTGCATAGCTACTGTGCAAGTGTGCGTTTCAGACATGTTGAGTCACTCAGGAGCAGTTTGGATGCAAGCAAATCCAGTACTGGAGGTGAAGGGGGGCCCCTCCTTTAAGATTTACAGCACTTTTTTTTTTTCTCCCAGGAAGCATTGCATAATGCAACCACCTCTTGTGAGAGTTGTTTGCATTTGAAGTGTCTAGTAGTATGCAGAAATGGATCAAAAGAACGAGTATTGGAAAATGCACTCCACCCTAATTATAAGGCTCTACAGGGCTAACCACACCAATGATTAGCATCAAAAGCGTTTCTAGTTTCTTTAGGGGGCTGCAACCATTTTACAAGGCTACTCAATGCAGTCTGCATAAAGGACAAAGTAAGCTAATTCTTGATAGAGACCCCCTCCTCAGAACCCAAGACCTTCATACTTTCAATATTAATTAGATCCCACCATAACACCTCACGCTCAGCACTATATCAACACCTTTATAACACTGAAAACACTTGGCTCAATAAGACTATTACATTGAGGGTGGAGTGTACTGTACCTGAGTCCAATTTGCTACGGATTATTTTCAACATAGTACCATAAGGAGATGACCAAGGCCACACCACAGTCAGCAGCTGATCCATCATACTCTTCCTGACATCTCAGGAAAAGCTGGAGCAGTGTCAAGGCACACTGGTGAATGCCCTTTGAAAATGTGCCTTAAAAGAGTCAGTGCAAAGAGCAGACAGAAACCACTACTTTCTTTTACAAAAAGTCATCTCTTCATATTAAACGACGGTGTAAAAAAAGTTAACTTTGGTGCCATATGTTTGCACAAATCCCAAGCCATTACACAGAGCAAGGCTCAACTGACTTCACTGCAGCATTTTAGGATAGTGCAAAACCTTCAAGTTACATACAATAAAATAATCATTTTGCTCTCCTCCAGAGTTGTGCAAGATACAACAGCATTATGGGTGGTAATGTAAAAGTTCTAGAACAAGAGGCAGGAAAGCAATGATACTGTATAAAGAGTGGTTCTTGCGGAGTACCTTCAGACTCTTTCCCCTATCCTACCCGTTTGGTTTAAAATTAATTTTCTACTTCTATTGCAATTTATACAAGGCTCAGGAAGAGTTGCTTACATTAAGAAAGTCATCCAAAGAAATTACTATCTATAAATTGACAACTGTATCTAACTGGATCTCCATATGTAGAGAATTCAAAGACTGGATTGGTGAATCAATAAAGGAAAGACTATCATGTTCAGAGTTAGCAAGATATAATCCCATCACACAATTTGTTAAACACGGTTTCCTACAGTAGTTAGCAGTACCGTTGGAGGAGTCACTGAATACTTGTGTTCAATTCACTTTCTACCTCCAACTTCTGGGGAGGTTGCCTCAATGTCTCTATGTTTCAGACAATTACAAAGAACCCAAATCCTAGTGGGGCATTCACTAAATAAAAGATCCACAGCTTTTCTTCCAGGAAAAGAAACGGTACAGAATAAACAAAGACAGAATACCTGAGGAGTTAGGGGGTTGTGGAATGGACATTCAATTGCCATAACAATGCCATTCCACCCAAGACTTTTAGGACTAGTCTTGGTAGCTAACTAAGGTGATACAATAGAAAAATTAAAACTAAACCAACTACTGAGAAGTGACAAAGACAGCTGAAATTACTCAAAAGTTGATTTCAGAAAGTAGAGGGATGAGACAAAGAGAAAGGGGGGGGAAGTTCTGTAGATAAAGCTGCCGCCTGCATTTGCAGGATCAAAGACAGTAGCTTAGTATGATCTCCTTCCTCCAGGAATTCAGAATACCACCTCAGAGCTGGCTGGCAAAGTACCAATTACTACATTCAGGAGTGTCCAGGAGAACCGTTCATGTGTTTGTCACTGGAAGGGATGTCTGTGCTATAGAGGCAGTCCAAGTATGCATGAGAAATCTCTGATACCATGTTCCTGTCTGGGATGGACTGCGCCATTCCATAGATGGCACCCTATGGTTAAAAATAAACAAATTATTACGCAGGAAAACTCTATCCCAACAGGGATGTGTGAATTTAGAGATTTAATCATTTCAATACAACTTCACTCTTGTTGTACAGGGTCTCCTTACCATGCCAGTGGTCTTGGCTTTAGGGTCCTTCATGATCTCTAAGACACAGTCTCTGACATCCTCCAAGAATTGTTCTGCAATGCCAGGTTTTGTGTGCAATAGCGTAATGCAGAGATGGATGCTACAAGCAAAGGGGAGAGGAAAGATAAGCCATTTCACAATGGAAAGGGCAGAAAACTATTCCTTACATTTTCAGAGTAACTAGGAGGGTTTAAGTCATGCCACTCCCCTTGACTGATGAGGCCCCTTTGAAAATTTAAGATATAATACGTTGGGCCATACGTAGGTGTTCTAAAGAATAATCAGGTTGATTGATTTTCAAAAAGGAAAAGCAGGTAACTCACTGCTATTGCCCCTTCAAATACAATAAATCCAGGGAGAATACACATTAAACAGTGTTTCCCAGACTTTTGAAAGCTGAGCCCTTCTTTACAGAAATGGCAGTTAGACCTCCCTCTGTAACCTCACCACATGTTGTTAAAGACCCACGCATCTTAATACATGTAACTACAACATCCCACCCTTCTCTAGTTAATCTTTCATCCTTCCCCTCAACACACACACACACACACACACACTTTAGGAAATGCTTGTGTGGATCTTCATAATATACTTCCCTCTACTTTCTTACATGCTTTGAAATATTTTAAAATCTCAACTCTGATAACTATTATTAGTATCTGAGCTAGCACCTATTGAAATGAATGGAGCAGCTCACACCTCAGAGCTATTGTTTCAGCTTCTCTACAAACTCACCTCTACCTTAGCCTCATGTTTTGAAGGTTTTCTTTAAAAGCGATTTTTTTTTTTAATTGCAAACTGAGACTCTGGAGAACAAGTGAGAGGTCTGTCCTTGCCTCCCCCCTCAGGTACTGCTTCACATCCTCAAGGGGCATGTGCCCCACCCTTTGGGAAATACTCACCAAGTTCTAGCAGATTGTTGTATGTAATCAACTTTTAACACAAGCACCCTCAAATGTTTTGTAATTAGTGTGCATTTTCACTAGGAAGTGTGTACTTACCTTGTGTTAGCCAACACGTTAACTAACGTGAGATAGAATACTAGCAAGGACAAGACAGTTTGTAGTTTTCACACATTAGCAGGTGGAGGTGGAGAGTAGTAGGAAGCCCAGCGTTTACCTTGACCTAACTCATGTTCAAGCTATGAACTGCCTTGTCTTCCTTAAGATTTTAATGTCCACGCTTTGATGAGCAGTGAGGACAAGGCCTAAATGCAAGTTGTTAGCAGATGTGCATAACCAACTCTTGACAAAGCAAGAGGGGCCATTTCATACATAGGACATAAAAAGCAACCATTTTGTTTAGTCAGGCTATGCAGACAGCTCAAACACAGTAGGCTAAATGGGAATATTTACATATTGTAGAAACCCACAAAATTTTGCAACATTCTAGGCTTCCAGAAAACTCTAGGAACTAGCATAATTTAGGTTCCCCTCCAACTTTGCACCTCAGTGAGTTTTTTTCTCTGTGTTGTGCAGTTTGTTTGGTTGTGGTTGTTTTTTTATGAACACATTTTAGAAGTCTACTTTCACAGACGCTTGGCTAAGAACTGTAGACAACTAGAATCTCCTGAAAACCAGAGATCTATCTCGACAGATAGTCAACATGGTGTAGAGACACATAGATGTGACTGGGTTTCAGGAACTCTGAAATTCTAATCCAGACTGCCATTGACTCACTGTGTGGCCTTGGGTAGCCACATCACCTCTCTGACTTGATTCCCCCCCCATCTGTAAAGTGAGGGTGCTACTTATCTACCTCCTGCACAGGGATGTTGGGAAAACTGGCTATAAGAAGTGCTGTAAAGTTGCTCTTCCTGGATCTAAAGGCATTTCTTGACCACAGGTGTATTTGTCCATCTGCTAGGCTACAATTGGCCTAAATTAATAGTTCCCATTTTGGCAGTCAACTCACCTTGACGGGAACTGCAGGACATTTAAGTTCCATCCTCTAGTGCTTAACAAATTTGACAGCCGATAGATGTCAAAAACATCTGATCCGATAGAGATGACAGACACCTCAGGTTTCCCAAAGATTTGGATGTTGTCAATTTTCCGCAACCTTGAAACAGTTAAAAGTCATTTATTTTCTCAATAGTAATAGAAGATAACTATTTTGTGGGCCTTCTCAGGCCCAAGGGAGGGAATTCCATAGCACTGGAGCATAGAGTGAAAGATACAGACAGTATCCATGGCACCAAAATCCCTCAGGAATGGGTAACAGTTCAGGGAGTCAGTATGTAACTAGGACACAGCCTGTTAGCCTAAACTTAACCCATGCCCACAAAAGGTAGATTTAGTGATCTACATTATCAAGTGCTGCTAATAAATCCAATAGAATAGAACCAAGATTATCCAAACCCCACTTATCCAAAACAATCATGTTTCCCAAGAGTCTCAGGTACATAAGGATGACTCCCCCTGCCACTTCTTGTGGAGGAAATGAACTTGTGTATTTACGATGTTTACTGAAGGGCAGACATTTTCTCCCCACCCCGCCCTCAAGCCTTCTTATCGTGGAGTCAATTCACTATGGAAGTTGCATGTTATGGTGAGTCAGGAACAACTTGGTCACTCACGAGAGACACCCATGGGACGCGTTACTGGTGCAAGACATTAGTTTCTGGAAAATTTAAACCTTTCATTTAAAAAAAAAGTTTAGCTCAAATGGTTAACAGCAACCTGCTGAACAAAGATGCCATGTTATTTTCCTGTTGTAAGTCTACAGACAGCTTTAATGTCTGTGCTTGCTGCTCATCGCGCTGCCAAAAGCATCAGAACAAATCCTATGGTAGCAACAAAACTGTCTAGAATTACACTGCTGCTGCAGCTGCAGCTAACCACTCAGGAAAGCTATGAGACCAACAATCAAGAGTGCTCAGACAAATAGAGGCTGTGAAGAGAGTGGGGTAGCAAAGAGCACAAGCCCTTTGGGGCCAAAAAGCACCAAGGTTGTCTTCAGAGAGAACAGCTGCTCCTTCTTTCAGCCAGTGGAATGGAAAGTTTCACATTTCATAACCCATTAGCTAGTGGCTGATACAAAAGACAACGCCCCCAAAGCAAGGTTCAAGGACAGCAGTGTGGTAGAAATTCCTACACCTTTTTCCCTCCCCCCACCCCAAACTGTAAGTTGCAGGGAAGGGTTGGGTTTGAACCAAGGCATTATTGCTAACTTTGTGGTCAGAGACCTGGTCCCCTCCTCACCCTCATCCTTTGCACGAACTTATGGCTAGTCGGTGTTTGGATAAGCCCACAGCATATCAAGTAACACTGGACTTTGGGCTCTAGCTTCTTCAGTCTGGAGGGTGGGAGCTAAGGAATTTTGGGAGGGGTTCTATGTTTAAGCTCCAGAAAGGGTCAAGAGGGATGACAAAAATAAAGCCAAAAAACATACCCTGATTCAATGAACCGTGCAGTACTAATGATCTTCTTAGTAGCCTCAACATAACCATCTTCTCCCATGTACATCAGGGTTGCCCAGCAAGCTGCAATGATGCCACCAGGTCTGGAGCCAGCAATGGTGGGGGAGGCATAGATGCCCCCTTGCCAGTCAGGTGCAACAAAGAACTGATAGTGCCTGTATTTCTTGTCACTGTACAATACCACTGAAGAGCCTTTTGGGGCATAGCCATACTGCAAGAGAGACACGACAACAGGCAAAGGGTATGTATGAGCACGTACACAGGTAAAAGACTACAGATAAATTGAAGTTCACATTAGATAAGCACTGCTAGCATCCACATTCCCACCCTTTCCCATGTTCTGAAGTATCCAAATATAGAAATAGTTCATTTTAACATCTCCCCTTCCCCGGCCTTTCCTGGATATCAATGCTACTTTATGGTACAGTGGTGGCACCAGAAAATTTTTTGACAAGCTCTGGCAGAGATCCAATCACTCAGGCTGTCCGGGGAAAAATGCCAAAGCATAGCAGGAAGGAATCAACTTATTCTCTGAACCATGATGTTGTATATTCCCCTTATTTAGTACACAGCTATAGTATTATGGGTCATAAAATTGTCCATTCTCGTTCTACCTGTTGAATTTACAAGATATGAGAATATACAAAAATATACTAATTACAAGTACTAGATATATATATTTTCAGAGGACAAAGAAGAGTTCAAATCCAGCTTCAACACAAAGTACACAGAATGATGAAATACTGCATAAAGCAGAATTTCCTCTCTTTATCCTAAATGGACTGCCCTGATCGTTTCATTGATCGTTTCTTTTTGTGTTAAGGAACAGGGCTGAAAAGGGGGCTAAATACTTACTGTACCCATCATGAAGCACATATTTTCTGAACTGCAGCAGTGAATCTGAGCTGTTCTTACCTGCTTTGGAATTTGGGTCCATAAGAAAAAGGGGACGTTTAAATACATACTGTTGCAATACAATACGATTGGACCACACCCAGGCAGAAAAATGTTACTCCAGATGCCTAAAATCAACCCCTAATGCCAGCAAGAATACAGAGCACTAAGATGCTCATTCATGTGCATTGGTTCCCTGGCAGTTCCCACAGCCACACGCAATTTTACTCCTGTTGTATTTCTGCCACATCTCCTCTTAGCTCAATTCTAGTGGAATGCAATGGAAGCAATACCAAGTGCTATAGGAATGCCAAGGACAGGGTTGACATTAGAACTCTTCCTTCAATGTCCATTATGGCAGGCCTGGCTACTCCACTTTTAAACTGTAACCGTCTCTTATAATTTCTTAGAGAAAGTGGATCTAGTGCAAGCAATATCATTTAATTAGATAGATACCCCCAACGACTTCTCCTTCTCACCTTGTGGGTATCTGCAGAAATGCTAGTCACGCCTTCCACACGGAAGTCAAATGGACGCTGTAGTGGAAACCCTGCCTTCTCCATGAAAGCAATGAGGAAGCCACCCAGACAGGCATCCACATGGAAGGGGATTCTATACTTCAGTGCCAGCTAAACACAGACAAGAGGTGCTAGTTAGTTACTCAAGCAAAACCAAAGAAGTAAATTTATTAGAGTTCTTGGGACAGCTGAGTTAATTTTGTATTTCCCATTTGAGACAGCGTTTGGAATCTCCAGAAGGGTCCAAAAAGCATTACTATATCAATTCTCAAGCAGTGGAGCACTTGGTGGGGGGTCCAGAAGATCTGGCTGATCATATGATGTTGTTTCTTCTTGCTTCTAGATTTAAAAATCCACTATGAGACTCCTAAAAATGTATTACTTGTCCTGTTATTGACATAGGAACGTAACGTGACTTGAATGGGAGGAGGTGTCCACGATACACTACTATGGCATGGTCCACATTAAGAAAAAAAAGTTAGAGTCCCCCTGATTTGTAACATAAAAAATAAAGTGAAATATAAAGCAAAAATGTATCCAATATTCTCTCCTCCCACCACTCCAGTTATGAGCCCACTTAAAGGTATTTCTAAACCCTTTGATTTTCCCCAAGTAGCTTTCTAATCATATTTGTTTAAATGAAACTGTTTCTCCTCCAACCCCCCACCCCAGCTCATCCTCCTGCTGCTCTCCCCAGACTTGGCCCTGCAGTGAAGAAGTCTAGTGCCAAACAATTGTGAAATAGCCTGACAATAAAGCATGTTCAGCAACAGAAGAAGGAAGATACAAGAGACTGGCAGTGTATTCCACTTTTGAAGACAGAAGCATGCATTTAAAATTTGCCATTTTGCAAGAATCCTCATCAGCATGACATATCACTGTATGAAACAGTTCAAGTTGTCATTTCAAATACTTAAATCTTGCACTATTGGGGCAAGTTTTAAACTAATCTGTAATAAATTATACCAAAACCTGAGAATCCTATACTCCCCACCCCCCCAAACTGCTTCCCAACCTCATCACTGTTGATTAGCAGCTGATCTGCTTCAAAACAGTTGCTCTATTTCCCACTAGCTTGTTCCTCCTTCTACCAGATTCATTCAGCAGTGTCACAATTCTGCATTTACATCCTTTTCTACAAAGGAAACACTTGCCCAGAATATTCAAGTCTTATTTAACCCTCTTCCCTTCCAACCTCATATTTCAAGGGGCACTCTACCTTTGCCACCTCCTCAATTGGATCCATAACTCCATGGGGGAACTGGGGAGCTGAACAGGTCAGCATCGCAGTGTTCTTTGAAATAGCCCTTTTCATTGCCTGAAGATTTAAAGACAGAAGATAATCACATGCCATTTTCCAATTTCCACCCTGCCAAAAAATGAAGCTACTAGATTTAAGATAAACCAAAACACAAGAACTTATGAACAGTGTATATAGGAAGACCTTTGTGCACAGGCTGTAGATGGGTGTTCATTTCTGCTTTCTGTAAGAACTCTAACTACAGTAGTCTGTATCCTGTCACTTCAATTTCATAGCTGTTGTAATGAAGTAGCACACTCAGCACTTCAATTATAGACATAAGAGACCAATTAAGTCCATTAACTTGGAGGGATAGCTCAGTGGTTTGAGCATTGGCCTGCTAAACCCAGGGTTGTGAGTTCAATCCTTGAGGGGGCCACTTAGGGATGTGGGGCAAAAATCAGTACTTGGTCCTGCTAGTGAAGGCAGGGGGCTGGACTCGATGACCTTTCAGGGTCCCTTCCAGTTCTATGAGATAGGTATATCTCCATATATTTTTTAACCCAGCCCCTGTAAATTCAAGATTATATCCCAGGTTTTCTAATATTTTGTCTGAAACCCAATTGAAAGTGCTTCTGCAATGCCTAGACACAAGGATATATTCAATTCTAAATTAATGTGCTAGGCCAAAGGGAACAGTTTAAATCTAAATTGTTTACAGCATGGCCCAGTGTAGAATGCAACAATTATTTTTGCTACAGTTTTATTTATCAACCCATCCCTGATAGGCAGACGACTGCTATTTCAGGAACATTACTGAAAGTTTTCCACAGAAGAGGTGTCTAGTGCTGTCTAAGAGCAATACCTGAACATCCACTTGCATGGTCTTGGTCAACGGTATGTGCACAATCTTCAGTCCAAAATAATGAGCTGCTTTATCGAATGCTGCATGAACACTCATTGGAACCAGTCTGAAAAGAAGGAAAGGCAATATTTCAACCAAGGAATGTTTAGGCTGAATTTGAATACCTATCCAGGTGCAAGCCAAAATTCATACCGCAGGCATTTGTATACCTTATCCCTTGCAGGCAGGATACTCAGCCTATTGGCATGATTTGGAGGGGCGGGGGGGAAAACAGGAAATGCGGGCCAAAGATTATTTTGGGCACACAGGCCCTGTGCTTTTCTGAACTAAAATATACAATGTTCCACCATTCACTTCAAACTTTGAAGGGATAGTTAGAGGAAACTGCTTCAAAAGGACTATTTCTCTTTGTATTGACTTATATGAAGTAAATACAAAACTCATCATTCTCCAGCTCTTTAAAATAAAGTTCTCTCATCTCTTCCAAAATGAAGTCCTGTTTATGAAAAGTGTTGAAAATTGTGCAATGTCACTGAGGTTTGCTCTGCAGGAGCACATCAAAATACAAACACGTGGGGATGCAAGTACACCAAAGGAAAGTAACATGCAATCTATAGTAAATCCAATAGATGGCAGTGACTGAAGGCTCAAAAAGATTAACCAAAGATGAATTAACTTGGATTCATGATGCTTCACAGTTGTTCAGCAGTCTGCAACAATGTTAGGAAGAGAGGTCCTTCCTTCAGGCTTAGAAATTTGGAATAAGACAAAAGAACACTGTTCTTATCTCTATTATAATATTTCCTCCACAAGCAATTTACCAAAGAAACACTTACTGTTGCTTCATGAGCTTTAAAAGAGTACACACTGTATGAAGAAGAAATCACTGGAGCTTGATGATGTAGTGCTCAATACAATAGCCTTTCAAATTCCAGCTCAAAATCATATGCAAGAAGTATTTTGGTAGTCTTAGTCTAGCCCTCCTATTTGAGCAAATCAAAACTCCAACACACTTTAAACTCTGCTCCAGAGAGGTCCAAAGCTGAAATGGTCTGGGTTTTGTAGGCAAGCATTTAGGTATTGGCAAAGCTTTTGGGGCTTGGAAGTGGAGATGCTTCTCACCTATCTCTAATTTTAGATTCAAGTGTGCCTATGCCCCGAACATATACACTCAAATTCAAATTAGAAGGGATGAATCTTGAGCAATGCTGTTCATGTTAACGTCATCTCAGACTGTTGAAAGCTTGCTGTACTATTTTGCATTATTTCTTTCAGTTTGGGTTTTTGTCCTAGGTTTGGGCCTCAAAGTTAACAGATGAATGGAGGGGGGGACGTAAGAGATTAAGAGAAATGAGAGAAGAGTGCAGCACACCACCTGCCCCAAGCCAGGGCTGTGAGGTGATCATTTTTCAGGAACAATAAAATCAGACAAATCATTGAAAGAAAAAACAAGCCATGGAGGTAGTTACATACATTTCTGGGTGCTTGATTCCTCTCTCGTAGGCTAGATCCCTGTAGGCTTTACAGGCCATCAAAATGCTCTCAGTCCCACCAGAGGTCATCTATTGTGAATAGAAGAAACAAATGAAACAAAGTACATTTGCAGAAATGGGGGTGGGAGGGGAAAGGAGGAGTTGAGAGGTTAACATGCCAATCCTCTGAGTGAGGTTTCAGGCCAGAGCGTCATAAGAAAGGCTCAGTTCTACAAGTGAACTGGAAACCAAAGAAAAGCTTAAAGTAGCTTTCTAGTGCTTGAGGACCATCACAACACAAAATGTGTGTATAAAACACAAGTTGTCTTCATTCTGAAGACAGGTGGCAGAATAGGTTGCTCATTCATAAGTTGGTAGAGATGGTTTTACCACAAATGAAACCACAAAGGGCAATAGCGCACCTGAGTGGTGCTTTTTCGATCACAATACAGGAAAGCAAAAAAAAAAAAAAAAATCTACAGACTTCTGATCTTCATATCACCAACACCAATGCCACAAACAGCTTTTTAGAGTGCTTCAGTTACTTACAAAGGAGAAAGAGCTAATCATATGGGGAAAGTGTTTAATACAGACCAGTAATTGTTGTGTAACTACAGCTACCTATACAGTTGATTCTGCCTCCATTAACTTTGGAGCATAGAGGCATAGGTATGAGAGAGCAAAAGCATAGACAAAGCTTTAAAGAGAACATTCCAGGGTGCTCTTGTGGGAAAAACTAACCATTTAATTTTCATATTAGTCATCTTAGACTGTAAGCTGTTATTTGCTGACCACCTGCTGCATATAAAAGTCACTGCTACCCTGGGTCAGGGGTGGCCTAAAGGTTCCAGTTAACTGTTAGGTGTTAGGCTAGATGTTCATAATTAATTTGCCTTTGGAGATCTTTATATTTGGATCATCAGCCCTGCTTGCCAATCCAAGCACCACTAACATAAGGTAAATCAGAAAAAAGGTAACGGTCAATGTTTTCATGCCTTAAGATGTATTGCTGGTCTGCTACAAAACCACAAAAAGCAACATCTGCAAAACTAAGTGGAAGTGTGAATGTGTGACAGTGACTAAACACATACAGATATCATGAATAAAGGTCACAAACAAAAAATCCCTCTGTATTTATTCCTGCTGCTCTTTGTGCCAAGCAGCAACAGCTGCTTCAGGCAGTATCCACACCAGGGATCTGAAAACAAACTGTGCTCTTCATAATTTGCAAAAGCAGCAACCGAAAGGCTTGAGGTAACAGAGCTTCAAATTGGGAGGGGGAAACCGCTGTGTTTATTGTTAAGCAAGCAGGTGGTGGCAGGAATATTATAAACATGTTTTATAAGCCACGTCAGTCATTCCCAAATTCTTCTCCAAGCCCTTAACCTTTTTTTTTTTTGGAGGGGGGGGTGGGGAGGGAGGAGAGGGGGGGACTGCTGACACATTTGGAGACCTCCCTACTTAAATGTAGTATAATACTAACAGAATTGTTCCTCTTTAATTATTAGTTGTTGGTATTTAAATGAACATGACTTATTTATTGAAACACCTACATTCTGCTACTTATTTACCACAATCTTCCATTTATATTATTAGATGCTAAGTGGTTTACGCTACCAGGTCCTGGTGCTTCGCTGAGGAACTCCCAATCTTGCTTCAGCCTCTCCTTCACCTTCGGGACAACACCCCCACTGACAAACTGAGCAGATACCGATTTGCTGTGAAGTTTAGCTTGTTGCACCCGATATGCCAGCGGCAGAGTCATTAAGATTTCTGTCAGCATAGCTAGTCAGATATGGGTGTTAAAGGTTTTCTATGATCCTAACCAACATGGCTATACCAGCAGAAGCCCTAGTGTAGATGCAGATATACCAGTGAGAACGTCCTTTTGCCAATAAAGCTTATTTTGTTTGGGGAACTGTTATAAACTAGATCAGCAAAAGCACTTTTTTGCTGGTATAAGCTGTGCCTCCACTAGGAGGATATGCCAGTATATAGTTATATTGGCAGACCGTTTCTTGTGTACCCAAGACCTGAATCACGTCATAGGATCTCTCTTCCTCTAGTGTCTGCGGTGAGCTAGGCAACTGGCCAATGTAGGGTGATTCAGCACCAGCTCACAGCCTTCTTAGATATTTCTCTCTGCTCCCTTCAAAGGAAAGTCAATAGTAACAGAAGTTGAAAGGATTAAAATCAGACACTGCTTTTGCGTTTTTCTTACCCTAGTACTCTAGTTTCAGAAGCCAGTACAGAAAAGCACATGCAAAAAATCAAGAACAGGAGTGTGTTTTGGGAAATGGAGGATAAGAAAGAACAGAATCCCTCCACCCTTTCTAAAATGTGTCATTTGTTTCCTTATGAATTCCCTCAGAACTTCAAAGTACCTCTTTATACATCTGAAGTTAGCGTTTAAAAGTGAAAATGTGATGTTTAACCAGAGTTAGATTCTATCCTTGTCTCATTCTCAAGGGAAGAAAAGCTTATGGGTTCTTACAAGTTACTATGAACCACCACCCTAAACATATCCCTCTTCCATTTACCTCTGCATTAAAAAGAAGAAACCCATCCGACCCCTATCTTAACGCCTTTCGCAGAATTGTGGATTCCAGAGTTTAATTGTTGACTAGGAAATAAAACCTTTAGAGATGGGAGACAAAGCTGGCAAAAAATCCTTGATTTTCCAGGTTGTACTAGCCCCATGAATGATATCAACAAATGGTAGTTTGTTGCTGGGGAAGCATGTACACCAAAATCCAGTGCACAGCTATTCCATGGTGGCAGCATCACACAAGGCCACTACAAGCCAACCTCCTGTCAATCCCACTACTTACGCCTCACAAGGTGATCCAGTCTCATTATTGGTAGATAAAACCCAAAGACCTGCAAAAGGGCAAGTCTAGGTCCACAAGAATGGTGCTCACATTTCACGTTTAAAAGCCGATTTCCAACGTGAAGCTAGCTACCTGACAAAAGTTCAAAGCACTGGAAATTGGGAGAATGGCAGAAGGAACAAACATGCCAAGTTTTAGAGAAGATACAGGGGTGACTCATTTTCTTTCCTCTTTCTGCCTCATGTACATACTTTAGGCAAATAACTTAAGAAAGACACAGGCAAAGCTTTAAAGAGAAAAACACCAAGACTTTATGGTAGCAAAAGCATGTGCACACAGAAGTCAGCAAGAGCTCCAAGTTGACTGCTTGTCTCCAGCTGAGGACAGGGTGGGCATGAGGAGAAACAGGAATGGAGAGGGTTTTGTTTTGTTTTTTTTAAAGTGCTCCATTCTCCTCAATGACACTGCACTCAAACCAGGTGTTAGTCTTTAAAATATCATGGATTTTGCTGACTAACCGGGGGGGGGGGGGGAGGGAGGGAGGAGGGGGGAAGGAAATTCATTAACTGAAGTTACATGGAAAAACCCCTCTTCACTGGAATTACAGGGGAAATCCATAAACATTCTCAGAAGGACTTCTACAAAAAGAGAAAGCTTGCCGTTGAGAATCCAATTCCGCATCATAGGAGAAAGAAATCCCCAGACTATGCAGTGAACATTACATGATTCAGAACTGATTGTAAGCCTCCATTTGGAGTCTCTTGTTACTGCCCCCTAAAATTAAGGACCGCAAAAAAGAGAACTGATTAAGAAAAAACTGGAAACACGTTTTCCTGTTGGAAAAGATTAGCTTGAAATATTTCCAGAAAGATGAGCATCATCTTAAAAAGTAATTCAGGGGGGGAAAGGGGAGTTGAAAACTCCTACAAGGGAATAGCAATACTAGTATTTAAACATAAGGGGAACAGTTTTAGGAACATGTCCAGAATGAAGACAACTCCCATAAATAATGAAAGTTGTGCATCTAATTTAACATTCACTACACTGATAATTTACTCTATTTTGTTTTTACACTCGTCCAAGGCATAAGTATCATTCAAAATGCTGCAAGAAGTCATACATGATTAGAACTGGATTTCTCTCAGGATTTCTTATTTCTTAGAGTAACAAGGAAATAAATTTGACCTCAGTGGAAAGCAGTTACAGAAACAAAAACCTGTTCCTACATATTCCCCAGCACTCTGGACACTGAATTTTTACTATGTTTATCCAACATGTTCCACCTGCCTTAATAGACCACTGAGGGGGCATTACTGAAATTGTACTAGCAGTCCCAATTCCCTACTTCAGATTAGTAACAACAGTGGTCACCTCATCCAGAATGAAAGAAACCAGACAGTAATGTCTCCAGACATGGCCAGACTATATGTCTCAAAAACAGCAGTTATGGCCAACAATTTCAGGAGCAAATGTATATTTTAAACTACAAGACTGTAGGTGGAATAAAAGTAAATCAGAGACTTTATACATTAAAAAGGGACAACAACTTTCAGACTACTCAAATTTGTTTAAAAAAAAAAAATTACAGAAGTAGACTGTAGAAGTAGACGGGGGGGAGGGATAGCTCAGTGGTTTGAGCATTGGCCTGCTAAACCCAGGGTTGTGAGTTCAATCCTTGAGGGGGCCACTTGGGGACCTGGGGCAAAATCAGTACTTGGTCCTGCTAGTGAAGGCAGGGGGCTGGACTCAATGACCTTTCAAGGTCCCTTCCAGTTCTAGGAGATGGGATATCTCCATTAATTATAAATTATAATTATAATTATAATTATTATAGACTCAAGCACTACAGCTGTCCATGGTCTGCCTCATTTTGTTTCCTCACACACCGCCTCAAATGTTTCTCTTTTAAAGTCTGAAAGAGCCACACAGAGGGAAAGCTGACTGCCCCATACAAGGTCAGCAGTGTCACATACATGAAAAAACAAAGTGAAGGCACAGATAAAAATGCTTTTCCCCTGGCCTTTCAGAGACAGTGATCTGAGGTGTTAATCTGAACAACAGAAGGTGGGGGGGAAACATGCAAGTCTGAAAAGTCTTCGAAGAAATATTCCTTTAACTGTTTGGCACAACTCTCTGGAATGACTATTTGAGCCATCAGAAATCTTGCTGAAATATTTAGGTACAAAACCTTACCTAGAAGTTACTGTTTTGAAATCATGGCCCACTTCCAACCCTTTGAGACAGTCTGTCACACTATGTGCTCAAAACAACATCTGGCCTCCACATCACCTCTCCGGAGCCTTCCTTTAGCTCTGACACTTCCCCAGGATGGTGAGGCACCAAGAGGTCCCTTAGTCACAAACTGCTAGTTCCATTTTTGAAATCTGCTGTTTCAAAGCACCTGTCTTGTACACTGGGGGAACTCAATACCTGCAAGGCTAGTTTCAGGAAGTTAATTACAGGGTTAGGTCAATTTTATTAGTTTCTGGCTAACCACTTCAACTCTCCCACTGGCCTTGCATATTGGGTAACTGTTCAACAAGGTAGTATGTAATTTCCACACCAAAATTTAACACTTCCCTGACTGCTTTGCTTAGGCTTCTGCTTGAACCTCAGCAGGACTTATGCCTTATACCCCAATTTGCAGAGCTTCAGGGCATGCTGCAAGGCCCGTTTAATTACTCAGGCTTTAGTGAAGGGGGAAGGACATGTGCTGGTATTTTTATTAGGGGGTATTTGGGGGGCTTAATGTCATTTTTATAATTTATTTTCTCGTTATGAAGAGAGAAGCAGCTGGTGAAATTTTTATTTACCTTATATGTGACTTGTATTTTCATTTAGATAATAGCACTTAGACCGAAAGCTAGACACTTTTTAAAGCTATCATGAACAATTAAAAAAAAACAAAAAAACAAAAACAAAAAACCCATTTTAACCATTTTAGGTGTTGAGAGTTTGTGAGTGAAGTTCTCCAAACGCAAGAGAAGTGTTGCAAAATTCTGCTAAGTACATGACAACTATTAAATTAGAGACCAATTAAAACCACAATTGTAGAGAGAGATTGGTGTGATCCAAGCTACCCTCCTCAGATAATTTAGTCAGTGTTCTATGCAACTGAAAGTCAGTATTGATAAGAGGTGGGGATAAATGTCTTTCAGACACACAGATTTTTTTATTTTTTTATTTTTTTTTAAAAACACACCTTCAACTGGCCATATAGTACACCAGCACAGTCACCAGCAGCAATTATGTGGCAGGTTCTGACAACTTAATTCATGATTTGCCACCAGTACCTTGCCCACGATAGAATTAGCTCTCTACAACTTACAAACACAGCCTACTTCTTACTTGTATTGCAGTAGTGCCAAGAGACGTCAATTACTGACTAGATGCCACTGTGCTCGGCACTGCACACACACAACTACAAAAATAAATAAATAAATAAACAACCAGTCCCTGCCCTGAGAAGCTTACAATCTAATTTTGAGACAAGAGGAGCATAAGAAAATACGTGCTGTATTTTTATGGGACGGATCCATTTCTTAATGCAACAAAAAGTGTGACTGTTTAGAAAGTATGAAATGAGGGACATGGACTAAAACTCGTTTTGCAAGTAACTAATTCAATCAATACTTTCGAATAGTTAATTTCAGTGCCTGTGAGCTTTAAAACCATGCAAGCTAACTTGTGCAGACAGCTTACAAGTTGGACAAGAATAATATGTACCATACCCTGTTGATCAAAGCCATTTAATACCCTCAACTGCTTCTTAGTGGTCTCCAAGCCAACCAGCCAGAATTGTTTGCAATCCTAGTTGTGGCCTGATGATAGATTTCTAGATTAGAGCAAAATTAAAGAAAACCTACCCGCCCTCAAACACACCACCCCAAGCCAGTTACATTTTAGAGTCGGTTGTGTCCCTTCCCCCATCTAAGGCCTGGTCTACGCTTACAATGTTTTGCCAGTATAGCAATGTCAGAAGACATATGCCCATTAAGACATAGCTATGTCAGAGTAATTTCTCTCTTTCAGGGAACTGGTATAAAACTATACTGATGAAAGAATTTGCTGGTATAGCTACACTGGTAAAGCCTCCTAATGGAGACTCAGTTTATACTGGCAGAATTCTTTTTAGTGTAGAAAAAGCCTAACACGATTTACAGGAATAATCTTAGCACAACTAGTAGAAAAGGAAGTGTGCAGAGTCAAATTAGGAAAGTTCATATGTTTAAGGGGGGCTCTGATTTAGCTTCTAGATTACTTACTACTCCACAGGAATTAGGTCCCCCATTGAAGAGTGTGCAGGCCATCCTCACCACCTCCGCTTCCATCTTCCTCAGGCCTGGGAATACATCTGGATGAAGGGGATTACTCCATGCAAACTCCTCATAAACCTTCAGAAAGAAACGAGCATGTCTGTCTTGCACTGATATATTGCAGAACAAGATCTGGGTTATTGTTTAACAAGTTCCGCAATGGGAATCAAAGGTGGCAATACAGACAGCATTACAAGTGAGCTAATTCAATGAGCTATTTTCAGCCACAGTAGCAAGGAGCAGCAGCAGCAGCAAGTCTTAGGCAGCCCAAAGCAGTGTTTTGCAGACTTTAGCTGTAGTAGGAGTTTCTACAAGTAACTGAAGCTACAAATGTGACGGAGACACTCACACGGTCTACCCACTGTGGCTAACTCCAGAATTACCCTAGGGCACATTTGGCCTGTGGTACGATTATGCAACAACAACAACATGAGGAATGGCCTATTTCAGTAACAAATGTTGTTTAAATAAGTTATAAGGTGCAAATACACCTGTTCTCAGCTTACCTCTATTAAAAGAAAACAAATGGCTGCTTTACAAGATGAACTTTTACAAGTACCAGTTTTTATTCTTTTAAAAAAAATAAGTGACTAAAACTCTCGTTAGTACAAGAAGCAGTTGATACATTTGTTTGAATAATTAACTTTAGAACGAGATCTACAACAGTAACAGACAAGTTTGTGGCCACAGGAGAATTCTGGAGCAACTACAGGCAGATGGTTCAGCTGGGAAAACAAACTCTTAGAAGCAGTAAGACTGTCCACCTGATATGCATCAAAAGTGTTTTCAAAAGCTACCATTTCATACCAAAGTATTTTGCAACCAGGGCTTTACATGACAAGCAAAAGCTAGTGCAGGCCTGATTCTGTTCTCCACTCGCCAGAACCAATTCTACCGAAGTCAGTGACAGCGTAATCAGCCAAAATACAGAACAAGTGTCCACCTATCTAGAACCAAAGAATTTAGCAAGATTTCCTGAAGAAAAGCTGTGATGGGGTTTATACACTCAAGCACCTGAAAGCAAGGAAAATTAACAGGCAATAGGAATCAAACACTGAGTTAAGTACCCAAATGAAGCTCATTTCAATTACTAAAAAGGCTACCCCCAGAAGAGGGCTGACTAAGGGAAGGACGTTCTTTTTTCCTGGGAGAAGAATTTCTGATCTAGGCATCTAAACAGGTCTTTGGGCTGTTTAGAACTCTTTCAACCTTCCCAAGGAGAGAAGTTTCTGGCTACGACACAACAGGGACTTGGATGAAGCAAGCCAGCCTTCTGATTTTACTACCATCAGAATATTGGCTGCACTATACAGTTTGTTACAAGTGTTCATTTGCCTTGGCTGCGGGGCCCAGCTCAACAGGCTGTCCCAGTCAGAACTTCCACAGAAGCCTAGTCCTGGAATAGGTAGCTGCAGGCCAAATTCAAGGTGTAGTCAGCCAATGTCAGTTTACTCATTCCCTTGTAATTTGTTACTTGCTTTATCATTCCAAATGTTTTACCCAATCTGTTCTTGAATATCTACAGTGACAGTGCTTTGACAGCCACAGCCTTTGGTCATCTATTCCATGGCGCAATTGTTTTGCTAATACTCTCGTTCCTTCAGCCATATCTATCTCAGTCTTTTCCTTTGACTTCAGACCAACGTTCTTTGTTCTACCATCTTCCAAGACAAGATAAATAGGAATTATAAATAGGGAATGAAGGTGTTTATGGATCTTCATCCCACAAACGTATTTGTCTGAATCACACATAAATTATACTTCTTGAACACTTATTTACCTTCACTAGCAGGTGAGTGAGTTTCTCTTCCCCGCTGTATACTGTCCCAGAGACTTTCCCATCCTCCCAATGTACTTTACCTGAAAAATAAAAAGCATAAACAGCATACGTTTGCATAAGCAGCCATCCTAATATGAAAGCTACCCAAAAGTGCAAAAAATAGCATCTATCCTAGTAGCAATGCATACCACAAGTGTGATCCTCTCAGTTACTGATTAGCACTAACAATTCCCTCCATACTACCATTAAAATAACTCAGAATTACATGAGGAAACTCAACTTTTTAAAATCAAGGCAAAGAAAGTAACTTAACTGGAGTGCCTGACTGACTAGCAACTTCTAAGAATTGGCACGCCCTATGTAGGTTTGTCCAAATTTTGCAAATGTTTAGGTCAAGTTCCCCTCGTTGATTATCTATTACTGGCTCATAATGTAAAAGGGCTTTGAAAAAATAAAAAGGCTGTGGTTAGTATGTTACTTCCAGTCTATACTTGGGTGGAAGCATTCAGAATGTAAAATGCTAAACCCTTCCTCTAGTATATTTCCTGCTTCCCTGGTATCCGGATGATTAGAACAAACAAAATGTCATAGTAATAAATTAGAAGCCATAAGTATTCAGTCACATTTTACCGAATGCAATGGCTATAAAAGATGCAATAGTTGAGCAATATGCAACTACAACAGAGTATATGTAGTAAATGTAAACAACTTTGCAATAATTCCCATTCAAATTCCAAAAACCTATCCACACTGCTGGATTCTATTCACTGAAGGTGGTAGCTATACCAACAGAACATTTAACAATGTTACAAGATACTTGAAAAACAGTTCAAACCAATCTGTACTGCTAAAATATGCAATGCAACCTCCAGCAACTGTTTTCACCTAAAAGTGCATGCAAATTACTGCAACTTCAGAACATAGCAGGTATGTCTGGCAGAGCTAGGGCTGCGCCCTTACCAATAAGCACCTCCACATGTTGTCCAGCATCCAAGTGTTTTAACTGGGGAACCTTCTATCACTAAAGCAAAGCTGTAGTGCAAATGCACCATTTCAGGGAATGTTTTCAATAGGATTTGGTTCCCCGCTTTATCCAATACCATCTTTCTCCTTTTAACCCCACCCCCACCCCCCCAAAAAAAAGTTCCTCTTCCACTTGGAAGGGGAAACTTTCATAACTCAGGGGGTGTCAACTTCACTTGCATACATAGAACTCAGGACCAATGCTCTCCCTCCCAAATAGCTTTTGGAGAAAGGAGAAGTGAACAATAAAGGTAAAAACAGACTGGGGGGGGGGGGGAAGAGAAGTTGGCACTGCAGTAGTAGGATTTTGTGTTTGTATTAATATAATTTAGAATGAAGGATAAAGAATAATAATGTAGCATGTATTAAATGTATTATGTATGATTTGATCATATCCTGCCAGCCACCCTTTTTGAATAACAGAAAGGAATGGCCTAATGGGCCATTGGTAGAGATACATCAGCCAGAATCTGTGTCTGGACTGATTTCAAGGCAGTGACAGACCTTTGAGGGTCACCAATTTGTTGTAGGTTTAGCATTTTAAAATAAGTAAAAGAATGCAGTGATTGTTTTTCTTTTGCATTGCAATTTGATGTTCCTGTTCAAAATGTTCTGTGTAAATTAATTCTGTTGTGTGTGTGAATGAGGAATGTATGTGTTAAGAGAGAAGTTTGAAGGCCATCACTGAACCAGATGTACGAGGGAGGAACCAGAGACAGATGCAAGTGCGCCAGGAGGCTGCAACACCCCTTATTGAAATGTCAGAGGAGGGCAGATTGACAACGCTAAAGATGAGACAGGCACCTATCAATGGGGAAGAGATAGCTGTGATAAAGAATGAGAAGGACAATTTAAGAAAACAAGCTCTCGTCAAACAACAATTGATTACAGCATGACAGAGCAAAACTCATTGGGTCCCAATGAAAGAAAAATCACTATATAAACAGGGTGCCTTGCCATGACACTTTGGGTTCGTCCTGCCAAGACTTCCCCAGAGCATCGTGTCACAACCAATGGAACCTGGCTCCTCCCTACCTCGTGATCAACCTAGCTGGACACTAGGTTGATCCGGACTGGTAACTATAACATCGACTGGCAGGGCAGTGTGCATGGTGTATGTGTGACTGAAAAGCATATGCTAATTGTTGTATCTTCAATAAATGTGGCGTGTTGCTTTCTCCCCTACAAAAGATCAAAGGTGCTGTTATGCTTATACAAAGCACATGAGAGGGAGTCTGAGGAAAAAAGCATTTTGAAAATAGAAAATTGAGGACATAGAAAACAGACACAGAAAAAGAGGGCACAGCAAGCTCTAGAAGAAGTTTGGAGAATAGGAAAATAGTAAGATTGATTTTACTGAAAATTTTCCTACATGCAATATTGTTTATTTCAGATTTAGCGGTGCCAAACTGTTTCGAGAAGAAAGTCCTGAAGCCAGGAATGGTACAATATTAGCCAGTCCTCCTAACCAGACTCTTTTGGAAGCTGTAAACCCCCCCTAAGTTTTCTGATTAGAAGGTGGCAGCTACGTTAACTGGAGTAGAGATTTCAGATGACAGAAGCAACTCAGCAGTGAGGTTTCACATGCTGTCTATGTGGAACCAAGCCAATGAAACACTATGGCATATAACAAACTACAAGTCACAGTGACGGAGATAAGCGAGAAATTTCATGTAAGCAATGTTTTGTACTTTGCTTTTTGCTTTACAAAACAAACAAACCATGCTTCTGGCAAAAGCCTCGCATTGGGTTAATTGCTCTGAAGCATATTCAGACCTGACTCCAAAATATTTTCCAAGTTACAAGTCTCAGTCAAGAAGAAACTGTCTTGCTTTTCTGGGCCAAATACTTAGTGTTAGGACACTGCACAGTTTAAAAAGAGACCTCACTCTTTCAATAAGGGCAGTTAAAGTGTTTTCCCCCCCCATTGCATGCTCACTGATTTGTTGCGGTGGGGTTGCTCATTAGAGCTGGACTGCTGCTGTTGATTTATTTCCCTTAGGATTGGAGGTGGAGGAGAAAGGAAGAAAGTGCATTGATGCATCTGTTTTGGGAAAAAGATCCCCAGAAGAGTAGTGGTCAAATTGGCCCAGCCCCACCTCAGACAACCAGGAGACTATCCTTTCCTCCTTACTGTGACAGACTGGTCAGTGAAACAGAATAAAAAGACTTTCCAGTTACCTTTGTAACCATTACCCTCAAACCCAGATTGTCTGCATTATATATCACTACCATGATGGAACAGAATTACTTTTCCATTACCTTCAGCATTAGAACGCTGGGCACCTGAGTTTTTTTTAATGGGATGCCTGAGTATTAGTTAATAATTGTAGTTAACTAGAAACATGAGGATTGGTATTAGTCATTTACAGGACAGCACCAATTAACATTTGATGAACACCAAGAAAAATATTTAAGCTGAAACTATTTGTAGCAGTCACCAGAGTCCATTTTACCTTTATAGGTGTGTAAACATATAGCATAATTCTAATATTAGGCCTATGAAGTAGACCTGCATACATAGGCGCCAACTCTGTGGGTGCTTAGGGACTGGTGCACCCCCGGAAAAAAACAGTGGGTGCTCAATCCCTGCGATCAGCTCCTCCCCGGGATCAGCTGTTCAACAGCATGCAGGAGGCACTGGGGGGAGGGAGATGAGGAGGAGCAAGGGTGGGACATGCTCAGGGGAGGGATTGGGAAGAGGCAGGGTGGGGGTGGGTGCTTGTGGGAAGGGGTTGAGTAAGGGCATGGCCTGGGGGGTCGAGCACCCCCCGGCAATTGAGAAAGACAGCGCCTCTGCCTGCATATATACCAGTATATGCTCACTATCATACCCATAGAGCTGTACTCCTTCATCTTCTCTAGTAGTACAGGTTGGCTCATGCCTTGCGCTGGCAATGCTTTGATATAACTCTTTCCATCATTCAGGAAGTGCAAACCAGAGGCTACATCATCCAAGGCCTTATTAAACTGCTTCTGTATCTAAAAAGAAAATGAAATGCCTTCAACAATAGGGTGCACACATTTTATGGTACACAGAACATTCAGTGCTAATGACTGGAACAGTGAGCTCAACACTGTGAACTGTGTTAACTTCTTAAACGGATACTGTCAAATAGTGTGCATGTTAATTTCATCCTTTAATGCCTATTTAGAATCTTGAAAATGATTTTGTTTGTCAAATGTAGCAAAGCAAGATGTTGGGCTCCCCTCCACCCCAGCGTTTTTATGGTGTTCAAGACCATGACAATATAAATAGCTGATTTTATACCAGTTACAGTTTCAAGATGGATTACTTTATGGACCATCTTGCTTCAGAAATCAGATATACGTTTAGAAACTCTGAAAAAATATCTATGTTGCACAATAACGTAACACAATGAAAGAACACACAGATAAGATTAGGACACTTTCACTTCTCCCCCAATCTACAGTTTGAAGGCCCAGATCTGCCCTCACAGCAGCACAGATCTCTCTCCCAGAAGCATTATCTAATATAGCTGTTGAGATACCATCAGTAACAGAGACTTTTGAACATTGGAATACCTGGACATCATGGCCTCTTGTAAGCAACATGATAGGCTTATGTGTCAGACCCTACTGATCAATGGACGCACTAGGCAAATGAGACACTAAACCGTTTCTTTGCAATGGGCCAACATCTCAGTAGCACTATCCTGAAAATGTGGGTCATGTAAAAATAAGGAACAGTTGTAGGGAGCCCAGGACTACTTTGTGTCTCCTTTGCCAGTAAGCAAGGAACAGACATAAATGGAATATAATATTAAGTTATAAATTCATCTGCCACAGCTCACTGGTTATGACAACCAGGTCAAACGATGGAATGTATTGGTCAGGACATCAGCATATGGGGAGATACTTATAAGAGCCGGATAAAAGCTTTTAAAACTAGTTCCATGCATCAGTAATAATGCCAAGGGAAGATCTGGGAGAGAAAGCATTCTTTATCATGCTAAGCCAGTGGTTTGCAACCTGTGGTCCCCAGCCCCCTGAGGGTTC
This sequence comes from Emys orbicularis, assembly GCF_028017835.1. Taxonomy (NCBI): domain Eukaryota; kingdom Metazoa; phylum Chordata; order Testudines; family Emydidae; genus Emys; species Emys orbicularis. Next base: position 42,627,204 of record NC_088689.1, on the reverse strand, counting down.
GCAGACTATGTTTAAGATTTCCCAAAGGGGTCTGCACCTCCATTCAAAAAATTTTTAGAGGTCTGCAAATGGAAAAAAAAAAAAAAATGAAAACCACTGTTATACCCTTCTTGATGGTAAGAATTCATGACAATTGCTGAATCTTGTAGTAAATAGGTTTAAGTTTCAGTTAAAAAAAAAAAAAAAAAAAAAAAAACTTCATTGTATTTCTTGTTTTAATGATTACATAGCTTCTGCTCTCTTAAGAGTAGAGTCCAAGCTATTCCTAACACAGATAGGAGTTCTAAACCAATCAAAGACAAGGAGAATAACCTCTTCCTCTTGCATAACACAAGATTCAGTTACCACATTCAGTTAACTACATGTGGAGGACACAAACAGAATGGTAAGTTAGGCAGATAAATAACCCATAGTAAACTCTGTGGCCTTCATCCACCACTTAAGGCTATTTTCAGAAAGTCTGATAATATACAGAAAGGAGTTGGGGAAACTCAGCTGCTTGGTATTACTGGCAATGAAAATGTCATCTCCCTTTTCTGAGGCCAATACTGCTACAGAAAGATTACTTGGACTGTAAGCTCTTTGGGGCAGGGACTTCATGTTTGTCCAGCGCCTAGCACAAAGGTCTCCTGGGCGTTATTGCAATACAAATTAGGACAGACAGATAGAGTTGGCTGAATGTTAAGGAAAGCTGTTCAGATACTTACTATGGCGCCAACAAAAGGCAGTTTTCTTAGAGTTTTAAAGAACCATTTTTTACTTCGTGATGTTAAACCTGAGATAAACAAGAAACAAAAATCAAAATTGAGCAACCTGCTCTGAAATAATAAACCAAAAAAACCCTAGAGTTTAGTATGCAAAGGTGATTTAAGAGCCTTGTTTAGTCATTAGTAGGCATTTGTCTAACTCACCATATACATATATTCTTGCATTATTTGGCATTCTGGACAGGAAAGCTATAAGAAGAATACCAGAGGTGAAATTCTGGCTCTATTAAAATCAATGGGAGTTTCTCTCTTGACTCCAGTGGAGTCATAATTTCACCTCAGGTGTCCAGCATGTCTTGGGTGAGACAGGAGGAGAACAAACATGAATAGCACCAGCCTGCATCACCTGTCTGTAGAGTTCTAAATACTGGGGGGAAAGGAGAGAGAGAGAGAGAGAGAGACACACCTCACTTCTACGAGGACCACTATTCAGAAGAGAAAGAAGTAGATGCTTATTGAAAGCATTTTTCCATTTCATATGCAGAATATTACTGGCCAGTGATTGCACTCTGACAACACAATCTCTGCTTTTTGTTGCAAATGGTCACAGCAAGTGGCCAGGTACCAGGAGAATACTGGACATGTGTTCTGGTTAAACTACTACTATCTCCTTTTTGGTGTGGACAAAGTCACCTGATTTGTGCCACACACATCCAATTTTCCATCCGGGTTATGTAGAAATCTCATTGAAATCCAGATTCTGCTTCTGACCTTTGCTGGAGAAGCAATGATAGGGTTAGCTATGCTCAATACCATCTTTGGAAGACAGTCTCTCGACAGCTATCGGGATTTAATCCAGCAGAGGGATGCCACAGATCCTTTAGCCACAGAAAAGTGACATAAGGTTAGATCAGAGGAATTAAAGACACACTTTACACACACTTAGGTAAACATTGGCAGCTACAGATAACACTTTCATGAAGAAACAACTGAAAATCTCACTCTAGAGACTTTATAATCTTTATCTTTGATACTAGTATGACTCCTTTACTTTGCTTCTTTTCTTCATACTATCTATCTTGCAATCTTGAGACACCAACAGGAGAATACAAACTCAGCTAACTTTGCACTAATGTTCTGCAGTAAATACTTAATAGCTTAGACTTTGGAAAGAATTTGTATTACATGCATTGTTGATAATCTGCTTTTTGTTTGTTTGTTCGTTCCTAGGAGTGCAAGTTTCTTCAATTTTTACTGTATACTTAGATTAAACATCCTGAATTTTATGTAAGATTTCCCAACACTATGCTAGTATTTAAAAAACAAATTATATTAAGAAAACTCAGGTACTAGTGCTGTTCTAGCTTGAAACTCAGAGCCAAGAAATCTTCTGTTTATTCTTGCTAAAAAGAGTGTTTTTAGCTATTCAAATGTACTTTTCCCTCCCCTGGGAAACTGTGGGAGAAGCATAAAATTAAACATCAAATTAATATGCTGTTACTCCTAATAACAGCCACTAGAAACTACTACATACTCCTATGGGACTCACAGGGCACTACAGCCTCCTCTCTCAGATAGGTCCAGTGATCTTTATCACCACCTTGCCACAATAAAGAAGAATGCACGGCAATAGACCAAGAGATCCAATTTAATTTTTACAGTTCAAACAAGGAAAAAGGCTCAGAACAGATGAAAACATGTGGGTATGTACCTTAAATAACTGACTCTCAGACAGTAAATATGTATGATTAATGGAAAGGAAAGGGAGCCCCCCTTCTTCAGCCCAAGATGTGTTCCAGACAATCCTCCACGCCTGATGTTTCGCTATTGTATCATGATTTCCCATCATGAACCTCACCAGAGTCACCTTTGAGTTCTGTGCAATTTCTGACTTTTGATCCACAGGAGTGACCAGCAATTGAGTGTTGAACCAAAAGTCCAATGGGAGGGGAGGAGCAGGGCAACTTTTCTGCATCACACAGGCACACTCTAGACTGTCTTCCACCACTCCCTAATATGGAATGGTTTAGCTACTGAAACTTTGCCACATCTTGATCTTAATATGATAACCAGAGATTTTACTGGTACATTCTGGGTTACGTCAGAAGCCTGTTTATAATGTTGTGATGCATGGCCAGAAAGGATGAAGGACTTAAATTCAACCCTTAAAGACATATGGGGAGATAATGTTTGTGTTTTAGTGTATTTTTACATAAATATGGGTAGTGGTCAACAATGTAATCAACAGACCCTGTCTATGCTGTATTCTGATAATTCAGAGATCAAAAGAACATCCTAGTATTTAAATGAATTGTAAACATGGGAGATCACTGTATTCATCTCTTTGAAATGTATAGCAAATCATCTGTGAATGGTGGAGAAACAGGCCATTGCCTTATGTTAATCTGTGTGAATAATTAACAATGAGTCTTAGGAAATGGGGGCCTATTGTTCCCCGAGGGACTCCAACTCTGTCAAAGAAGGCCTGAAATTGTATTAAAAAATTCTTGGGTCCCAATCCTTTTTATCTCAGATCTGCTTAAGCTTCATCAGGGGAAGTTTGAGTTGCAAGATTGAGGTCCCAGTTCAGCTGGAAACACCCTGAATATAATATTGGACATTGGACTACAGACAGTCCTCGACTTTACGACAAACGGCACTTATGACATTTCTGAATTGACACCCTGATTCAACTTACGACAACTGGTTTCGACTTTGCGACGCTCGGTTCGCGATGAAGTGCACTGTGGTTCCGAGTTACGACATTCTGATGCATGACGCAATTTTCAGGAACCAATTGTGTTGTAAGTCCGAGGACTGCCCGTATAACCTATGGACTAAATTCTAAAAGAACTCTTTGCAACTACAAAGCTCACCATCTCTGCTATGTATCTGAACCTCAAGAATTGAACTCATGTGTGTATGAATAAATAAATTTTAGTTTAGTTAATAATAATTAGCTGTAAGCGTGTATTTGGGTAAGATCTAGAATATTAATTAACCTGGGAGGTAATGTGTCTGATCCTTTGGGATTGGTAGAACCTTTTCTTTTATATGATGAAATAAGATTTTCAGAAATCTTCATTATATTTTACTTGGGTACCTGGATGGAGGCCTGAGACTGGGTCGCTTTAAGGGAACTGCGTTGTTGGTTTCTGGGCAACCAGTGAGGTAATAAAGACGCTGTTTTGTGCTGGCTTGGTAAATCTAAGTATTGAAATATCCACCAGTTTTGGAGATTGTCTGCCCCATTCTTTGCAGGCCACCCCTAATTGAGTGACCTCAGCTGGCCCTCACTGGGATCCCAGTCACAAATGTATAAACAGAAGAATATTTACATGAGAAATAACTGTGTCCCCACAAGCGTGTTAGAAAACCCGACTCCAGAGAGACGTGCCAAGGTACTCACTCTCTGGTTGGAAGAGGATACCGTGCAGCCACACCACCACCAGAGTAGAAGCAAATGTCGAGCCAATCAATTGCCAGGGTTCAATGCCAGCACACTGTCCATTCACAAAGGTCCTTGCTTTTTCTAAATACATGAGGATGATTTCCTTATAAGGAACAAAGGTGTCCTGGCGGGGGGGAAAAAAACAAACAACATATTACAGAAGGTAAGTCCACCCCACACCTTTTCAAATCACTATGAATAAGGGCATTGAAGAGTTGTTCAATGTCTATTTTAGGAACTGCCTCCCAGTTAGGTAGAGCTCCTACTGAAAAGATGGTATTCAATATTTACAGTGTTGCCAACTCTCAGAATTTCATCACGAGTCTCTTGATAATTATTGTTTTCCTTAAAGCCCCAGCTCCTAGAGTCAAGGGGATACATGATGATTTCAGCCTCCATTCTTAAAGAAAAAGTAAGTTTCTAGCCCTTGTGGCTGTGGAGAAAACTTCAAAATGTGACCCCGGTGCACCCTAAGGCTCAAAAAGAAGGCAAATAAAAAACACCAAATCTATTATTTTTACATAATCTCATTATTTTAAAGCCCCTCTCATGATTTTAGAACATTTGGGGTTGGCAATACTGCGACATACTTCCCACAAGCAGGACAGGCAGGCAGTTGTCATGAGTTGTGTTCCTGATTAGCATAGGAGGAGCAAGTGCTAGAATATGGGCCAATTTGACCACTACCGTATATACTTGTTCATAAGCCGAATTCAATGCTTCCCTGCCCAAAAGTAATCAGCAAATTAGAATGGATCACTAATTTTAGAGTTTAATAGGATAAAACCAAGCAGTATAAAAAAGAAAGATAGAGTCCACACTAATTCATTCCAATTGGCACTGGATTGTTTGTAAGTCAGTGTAGCAATGCTGTTTTCAACCTTACCATAGTTTTACACCCTGTTTCCTAGCAGCAATGCTAGCTAAATAGCTTGATCCACACAGCCCTTTTAACTCTGCAACACTTGGTGAGTCCCACACATTTCTCACTTTCCTCTGAGCAGAGCATACAAGGAGGCAGGTTTGCGCAGGTCCTAGACAATGATTCTGTGTCTCTTCCATTCTATCTTTTATGCAATAACTAAGGTTAAGATTGTGTCATGGTTATTTTTAGTAAAAGTCACAGACAGATTGCAGGCAATAGACAAAAATTCACAGGAGCCCCTGACTTGTCTGTGACTGTACTAAAAATAACCCGGGGGGGTGGGGGGGGGGAGAAAAACAGGGTTCGGGGGGAGGAATGACAGCTGGAATCCCACCACCGGGAGGGGGGGGGCGCACAGCCCTCACTCCAGCAGCCTCAGCCACGGGGAGAGTGGGAGAGCATGCACAGCCACCCACAGGCCAGGGGCACACAGCCCTGACCCCAGCCCCGGAAGGGAGGGGAGGGAAGGGGAGGTGCACAGCTCCAGCCCTAGGTCCAGTTGCTGACAGCCAAAGAAGTCACAAAGGTCTGGTAAAGTCACGGAATCCATGACTGCCATGACCTCCATGACTAAATTGTATCCTTAGCAATAAGTCAAGTTCTACTTTTACTGAGGGTCAAAGTTCAGATACAACTGTACCATTTGCTATTTTCAGGACACTAGCACAGAGACGCACTGATTAAATCCTGCAAACTACAGTCCTCTGCCTGAATACAAGAGATAACAATCCCCTCCCTTGTAATCTTGTTCACAGACTGGTTGCATTTATTGTCTTGCTGCTTCTTCCTCCAGCAACACTGGAACTACTGACCATATGTGCTTAAAGGGAATATATTTCTAGCTTTACAGAAGTCAACCGACCCTCTTCTCCTCCAGCACCCACTCTCCAGGCTGGGTAAGCTTAGTGGCCTGGACAGAATTTAAATCAATCTTTATATAACTATAAAACCTTGTGAAAAAACACAAAAACCTGTTCTACCCAGATGTGCGTGTTGTGGGAGCAACACAAGAGGCCTTATATTTGAGGGTGTGAGTCAGCTTCTGTGATGCATTTATGCCTTAAAAACTCCAAGTCACTCAAAACTCACGAGCACACTGGTAAGTTCTTATGTTTCTAATTGACTGAAACAGTCCCCTAAAGGAGAAATTCACCACAAGATCATTTATTCCCTGCCTTCCAGAAGGAATGATCCAAATATTTGATAAAACATTCAATTATTTACATCATTAGGACTTGCAATATTCACATTTTTTTAATGTAAATACATTCAGAAGCCTGAGCAACTGAAAAGCTTTTATCAATAAAGATTGGGAAGACATCCTGATGATCCTGCTTTTTAAAGTCCATTACTTGGCTGGGTTGGTTCCAGGTGTAGCAGTCATGCCATCACAAACATATTAATATTAACAACTGTTACCATCTTCCACCTCAAAGGGAATTATACTCAGACAGCACAGTAAAAATCCATCAAAAGAAAATCATACGTCTGAGCCAAAGCTAACCAAACTGGACATCATAGTTGTGCCAGAAAAGTATTTTCCTGGCAACGAAGTTTAAAACTTCAGTAGGTCCCTGTGCACCAGATTAACAGACCACACAAGTGATAATGTGGAGAACCTTGCTCTGCGCTGCCACAGTGAATAACTAGAATGTAGGTTTCCATGGGTGTCAAATTGACAGCATTTACTAACATTAAATTCACTTATAGGAAGAGCTAAAAATAAGGTCTCTTAAGGAAACAGGATTCCCCCCGGTAGGATCAATAAAATTGTTTGAGGACTAAGACTAGCTTTTTAAGGAAGTATAGATTTATTTTAAGTACCACGAGAAATTCTGTGCTCATTACATCATTAAGGGTACATTTAGATCCACTTCTAGAGTCCAAATTGTATATTTTACAGATACCCACATCTCAAAATATGTGACAATATGATAGAATGACAATCTCAGCATTCAGGAGGCACATTTTCTGGCTTGGCATACACAGAATACTTAAGTCATCTCATCTTAGCGCCCATTTATAATTCCTACAATCATCTCAAAATACTGAATAATTTTTCTTCAAAACATTGAAAAACAGGAACTGAATAATATTTTCTGAGGTTTCAATAGACATTATGGCTAACACAGACTTTAGTTAGCTTGCATTCATTTTTATCTAATGAATGTTGTATGAAGCAGTGTTTGTTAAACATTATGCCCTAACTTGATTATGTTACCATGTGTAATACCTAGGACTTTGTGCATACTTTATTTGGTTGGTGTGCTATTATTTTTCAGTTCAATGTCATTGGGCTCCTTGGGGTTAAATTAAAGACAGCAAGTGTAGAAATAGTTTTGGTCATGACTGTTTACAAACTATGACGTATTCTTCACACGTGACAGGCATGAAAATGCTACTCACCTGTCAACTTGTAAACTCCAATTTAAATGCTCGGAGTGTAGGTTTCAAGTAGGAAAGCCTTGTTTACACATCAAGCTATCTGCTGCTGCCAATGAGTGTCAGCAGCAAACAGAGCTGGATCAATGTTGAAGACCCTGTAGTTATTTCATGAACTGTGGCTAAATGATATTCACTTATTTTTCAAGCTTATATATTAACTGATCAGACATTTCTTATGTTTGAGTATTAAGATTTAAGTTGATCACGTTCCTCTTATTGTCTCACTTTAACAAACCTTGATTTTTAGACAGACATTGTATCAGATGTGACTACTCAGAGTAAGAATTTAAAGCATATACTGGCCTAAATATTGACCCTACTAGCTAGGTGACCTCTATTTAGAGCTAAAAAATAAGCCCAGGTCTGCATTACAAGTTTTTGTCATCACACCTGTGTTGGTCTGGGGTGTGATTAACTGACCAGCTGTGCCAGCAAAAGCCCCTAGAGTTTAGCCACAGCTTATACTGGCAAAACTGCAGTTATGGTTGATTTTGCCCTGGGGAGGCCTGGAATAAGCAATGCTAGCAAAAGATGTAAGCAGCATCCATAGTAGGAATGCTCTGCCAGTACAGTATACCAGTGAAGTGTTGCTAGTCAAGCCCTGACCTAACCAGATTTTCAGACTCTCTGCCTCAGACAGCAAGAACTTAACAGTATAAAACTGGAATAATGATTGTTCAATGCAGTCTGCTATTCCAAAGGGAGTTGCACATGTTACACTGAATTATGCCTGAGTAACAACTGTATTCCTATGCCTACTCAAGGTCTTTAATGAAATTAAGCAATATCTTAAATATATAAAAACTAATAGTTAAACATTTGTTAGAATAATATTTCTTCAGCAGACTAATTCTGGGGCTACATGTTGTAGGTAAAACTGGTATGTCAGGCCCCAGCTCCCCAGGAATGAAGCAACTCTGATAGGAAAAGCATGCGCACTTCATGCGTGCGTGCCACCTAACTCTGAACAGTGTGCCATATGACTGGAGAATAGCTAACACTGTGCCTATATTTAAGATAGAATAATTAAATTCATAGAAGTAAATGGTAAAGGGGGATGCAATGCAACATGGGTTTGCAAAAGATAAATCAGGTTAGTCTGGCCTGATCTCTTTCTTTGAGAAAACAACTGATTTTTTAAGATAACAAAAATGCAATAGATTAATATCCTTGGACTTCAGTAAAGCATTTGACATGGTGCCACATGGGAAGTTAATAGTTAAATTAGGGAAGATGGGGATCAGTACAAGATGTGTAATGGGAGAAGGCAACAGGTTGTGCTGAAACGAGAATTATCAGTCTGGAGGGAGTTACCAGTGGAGTTCCTCAAGGATCTGTCTTGGGACCAATCTTATTCAATATTTTTATTAGTGACTTTGGTACAAAAAGTAGGTGTGCGCTAGTAAAGTTTGCTGATTATACTAAGCTGGAAGGCATCATCAATACAAAGACAGATTGGAACGTCATATAGGAAGATGTGGATGACCTTGAAGACTAGGGTGACAGACATGGGATGAAATTCAATAGTACAAACTGCAAGAACACGCACTTTGGATCTAATAAGAATTTTGCTACAAGCTGGGGGCTAATCAATTGGAAGCAACAGAGGAGGAGAGAGACCTGGTTGTGTGGGTCGATCAGGATTACTATGAGCCACTAATGTGATGCAGCTGTGAAAAAGGAAAATGTGATCATTGGATGTGTCAGGCGTGGCATTTCCAATAAAGATAGAGAAGTATTAATGCCATTATACAAGGCACTGGTAAGATCTCACTTGGAATGCTGTGTACAAGAAAGATGAATTTAAACAGGTGCAGAGAACAACTGCTAGGATGATCAGGAGAATGGAGGAGGCTGGAAGAGCTTGGCTTGTTTAGTCTTGCAAAAAGAAGGCTGAGAGGGGATAGGATTGCTCTTTATAAATACATCGGGGGTAAACACCAGGGAGGAGGAAGAGCTATTTACATTAATGGAGAATGCTGGCACAAAAACAAATGGATATAAACTGGCCATGAATACATTCAGGCTGGAAATTAGAAGGTGGTTTCTAACCATCAGGAGAGAGAGATTCTTGAACAGCCTCCCAATAGAAATTGGGGGCAAACAACTTAATTCATTTTGAGAGAGAGATGGACAAATTTATGAGTGCAACTGTATGACAGGGTTGTTTGTGATGGTAGGGGGTAGGGCTCAACAACTCTGGTCATTTTCAGTTTATGTTACTAAAACTCATGCTTCAAGTTTCCAGCTGGCCACCAGCAGGGGTCAGGAGGGATTTTTCCTGTCCCCACCAATGGATTCTCAGAGGGATGTTTTTGTTTTTTTAAATCTCTTTCCTCTGAAGCATCAGAAGATTGCCACAGCTGCAGATGGAACATTCAGGGGGTGGGCCAGGGCTCTGAGGTGACAATGAGCATTCCCTCAGGTGCTTGACTGGCTGGTTCCTGCTCACATGCTCAGGGTCTAACTGATCTCAAACTGACAGTGACCTTGGGAAATATTTCACCTTCCTCTGCAGCATGTTGGTGCAGCTATCTTGCCAGAATTACCTGGGTATATCTCACACTCGTTTCGCTGCCATTGTGCGAGACTCAGGCCCTGGTGCTCCTCGGTCTCTCCTGTTCTCTGCCTGTGGTACATAATAGTCTAGTCTCCTGGGGGCTGTAATACATTGGTCTTGATTGTTGGGTTTAGTGCAGGGGTGGACAAACTACGGCCCGCAGGCCATGTCCGGCCCGTCAGAACTTTTAATTTGGCCCTCGAGCTCCTGCCGGGAACTGGAGTCGGGTGCTTTCTGCATGGCTCACGAAAACAGTGGGATGTCCCCCCTCCAGCTCCTATGTGTAGGGGCAGCCAGGGGGCTATGCATGCTGCCCCCCGCAGCTCCCATTGGCCAGGAACCGCGGCCCTGGAGCTGCGGGGCGGTGCCTGCAGATGGAGCAGCGCGCAAAGCCGCCTGGCCACGCCTATGCATAGGAGCCGGAGGGGACATACCGCTACTTCCGGGAACTGCTTGAGGTAAGCACCACCCGGAGACTGCACCCTTGAGCCCCCACCCGCACCCTAACCCCCTGCCCCAGGCCTAATCCCCCTGTCACCCTCCAAACCCCTAGGTCCCAGCCTGGAGCACCCTTCTGCACCCCAAATCCCTCATCCCCACCCCACCCCAGAGCCTGCTCCCCCAGCTGGAGCTCTCACCCTCCCTCCACACCCCAACCCCCAATTTTGTGAGCATGCATGGCCTGCCATACAATTTCTATACCCAGATGTGGTCCTCAGGCCAAAAAATTTGCCCACCCCTGGTTTAGTGTGTGGGTGCTGGGTGTATTGGTGGCCTGTGATATATAGAGGAGGTCAGCCTAGGTGATCTGGTGGTCTCTTCTGATCTTAGATTTTATGACCAACACTTATTCAGTTACATGAATGTTAAATTTATTCCCAAAACTACTACACTGAAATGAATATAAAAAGCTATCATTTAGAAAGAAAAACTTCTTTGCCAGATTGCCTTTAGTCTAGCATAGAATTTAAGGTACAGAAACTGAAAGAACCCCCATATGTACCAACCGCTCCAGCAAATCAGGATGACTGGCTATGCAAAGGCCTATTATAGATCAAGCACAAAAATATATTGAGGCAGAATAAACAGAGCAGTAACTAAGAATAAAACAGAAGAATTCTAAGTTCCACTTTACAAAGGAAAAACAAAACCATTAAAAGCGAGACAGGGGCCCACTTTAAGCACGTCCTAAAGAATGTGTAATTATATGTGCCCAAGGGAACCCAAGAGCAAGACAAAGATAAGTAAAGGCTTAGATTTCACATGCAAAACCAAAGATTTTGATCAAAAAGTCAAACCCCAGAAACCTGTCAGCTCTTACAGTTGTCCCCGCTAGAAAGCTGACAAGACACCAAATACTGACCGCCTTAGATAAACCAGAATTACACTCCAATTCCAAAGTGACAGCATTTACTCTGAATTATCGGCAAATTGCTGTGTATGCTAATTTGCTAAAATAAACTGCATTTACAAAAACATACATTTCTCAGAGGTAAAGTTTTCAAGAGCACCTAAAGGACAGAGCCCAAATTACTTATGAAAATGGGACTCAGCTTCATGTTGATAGGCAATGTTTTTCTAGGTGGCATATCCTCTCTCAACAGACTTGGTAACATTTTTTTAAAGCTCCTAATTCACTTTTGAAAAAGGGACATAGGAGCCAAAGTCACTTAGGCAGTTCTGAAAATTTTACCCCCAGTCTCTTAAGAAAAATATTGATGGGTTTCCAGGTGGCAGCTCTTACAAATAGGAGGCTAACTCTCTGGACTGATTTAAGGGCTATTGACTTTACCTCTAGATTCCCAAAGTGAACCCTTTCTCCCAGTTCACAGAAGAGCAGAGACCTGAAAACTCTGCTGATACAGAACACCAGTGTGTTCAGTTTTGGTTTTCTGTGACTTATCTGTAGAAATCCATTGACTGATTTGGTTTACATTTTGCGTGTTGTGGATCATAATGTACTTTCTCATGCCTCTCTAGAGCATAAAACTCTCTACCATTTATGCAGCACCATGCAAAGGTATCAGCAGCATTAGATACTGAAATCTAGTAGTAGACAATTGTACAGCAGACTAGACCATTGTAATTGTGCTTTTCTGATGAATTCTAGCACAAGGCCTGGCACAGTTAACCAATACAGTAGAACCTCAAAGTTACGAACACCTCGGGAATGGAAGTTGTTTGTAACTCTGAACAAAACATTATGGTTCTTTCAAAAATTTACAACTGAATGTTGATGTAATACAGCTTTGAAACTATACTATGCAGAAAAATGCTGCTTTCCCTTGATTTTTTCAGTAGTTTACGTTTAACAAAGAACTGTATTTGCTTGGGGGGGCGGTCTCTGCTGCTGCCCGATTGTGTACTTCCGTTCTAAATGAGGTGTGTGGTTGACTGGTCAGTTTATAACTCTGGTGTTCATAACCCTGAGGCACTACTGTACAGTTACGCAAAACCATTAATATAATCACTAACTGAATGAAACTATTACACATTAAGGATCCACCTTCTCTGTGACAATCACAACACAGAAACCTTCCCTTCTAAATACCGATACTGTCATAATAGCAAGAGGTTTTGCAATATACCTCAATACAGGTGTCATATGCCCTTACTGACATTTTGCATACATAGATCATTCTTGGTCAGCTTGAAGGGACACAGTCTCAAAATGCAAAACTTCCAATTATATTTGCAGGCACATTTTATGAAATAAGAATTTCATTGCTCTTTTACAAACAACAACAAAAAACAAGACACTAAAAAAACCTCATGCCAGCTGCCAACAACAGGCCATATGCTGTTCTCAAGAAACCACCCAATTTTGAGAAGCCTCAATTTCAGTTTCTCCACTCCACAGACTTCATTATAAAACTGAAGAAAGTATAAAAGTGTTACTTATAGTTCTTTGAGAGCCCATTTGATAGAAAGACCATGAGAGCATTTAGTCTATAGAAAGAGCAGCCGGGCCATTAAATACCCTAAAAAAAAAAAAAATTGCCAGTTTTGTTCAAGAGTTTCTTTAATCTCTTAGGAGAAGGGGAAAGAATTAAAATAATGTGAGTATGCTATTATTTACAAAGAGATGGGGAAAACACAGATAAGAATTCAGAGAGATTATGTTGTATAAGTTTTTTAATTAAGTTTCCTAAATTAGTCTTCCTTCCAAAATGGGCTCTGCAGTATGAGGAAGAGGGAGATGTCTATGCTGATTTCATTAGGTTCTGCAGCACTTCAACAATTTAAAAGATTTTTCTAAGGAACAAAATAATCCTGTGAGAATCACTGCTTTCACCCTGTAAAGGCAGAAATAACCAAGGCATTGTACACAGAGCTGTCAACAAAATTTATGTTGATCAAAAAGTGCCATAATTACATCACTATTGCATGTTCACACTATGCTCCTGCTGTGGGCAGAGTGCATCCACAGTTGGTGCTCTAGCATCGGCAATGAGAGCAGTGCTCTGTGGGTAGCTATCCCACTGTGCTACTCACCATCTTCTGCAGCTAGGACTTGTGGGAAGGCGGAGTGAACCACAGCGCATCATGGGTGTGGGCTCAACATCCCATGATGCATTATTTTCTGTCCCCACAGTCTATGGATTTCCAACTGCTTTTCGCAGCATTTTTCCAACAGCCCCTGTTTACTGTGCACCCGCCATCTCTGTGCAAAAGGATGGATCCCGCACTGCTCTCTACTGTTGTGGTAACTGTTAACACATCACGCATGGTCATGCAGTATATCGTGAGCTCCCAATATGAACAGGAATCAGAGTTGCCTGACTGTTGTGTGCCATGGAAAGAAAAAACACCAGATTACTTTTGGCATTCATGGAGCACCTGCACATGGTGAACCATCGCTTTTGGGCTCGGGAAACAAGCATAGAGTGGTGGGATTGCGTCATTATGCAGGTCTGGGATGACGAGCAGTGACTACAGAACTTTCCCATGTGGGAAGCCACCTCTCTGGAATGGTGTGCGGAGCTCGCCCCAGCCCTGCGGTGCAAGGACACCAAAATGAAAGCAGCCCTCTAGGTGGAGAAGCGCGTGGCGATTGCAGCGTGGAAGCTAGGAACTCCAGATTGCTACCGGTCAGTTGCAAATCAGTTTGAAGTTGGGAAGTCGAGTGTTGGGGCTGCGTTAACGCAAGCGTGCAAGGCCATTAATTGCATCCTGCTACAAAGGACCGTGACTCTCAGCAATATGCGTGCAATAGTGGATGACTTTGCGGAAATGGGATTCCCTAACTGCAGCGGGGCGATAGATGGAATGCATATTCCAATTCTGGCTCTGGACCGTCTTGCGACTGAGTACATCAATGGAAAGGGTACTTCTCCAGGGTATTGCAGGTGCTTGTTGATCACCAGGGGTGTTTCACTGGGGTGGTCCAAGAAGGTGCATGATACACACATTTTCAGGAACACTGGCCTGTACAGAAAATCTAAGCATGGACTTTCTTTCCAGATCAGAAGAGTCCAGTGAGGGATGTTGAAATGCCCAGAGTGATCCTGGGAGACCCAGCATACCCCTTACTCCCATGGCTCATGAAGCCTTACACAGGAAACCTGGACAGCAGCAAGGAGCACTTCAACAATAGGCTGAGTAGGTGCAGAATGACCATGGAATGTGCGTTTGGCAGATTAAAAGCGTGCTGGCACTGCCTTTACGGCAGGTTAGATCTAAATGAGGAAAACATTCCCATGGTCACAGTAGCCTGCTGCTCGCTCCATAATCTTTTGAGGCTAAGGGTGAAAATTTGCTCCAGGAGTGGAATGCTGAGGCAGGTCCCCTGGCTGCTGATTTTGAGCAGCCTATACAGTGGCTATTAGAGGGGTGCAACGAGGGGGTGGGGGGCAATTCAAATCAGGGAGGCTTTGAGGCAACATTTCGATAATGAGCACCAGTAATGTGACAGAACTCTTCCATGCTTCATTAATTTCATTTATCTTATTTTGCCTAAAACTTGTGATGATTCCTGAGTGGGATTTGTATAAGCAATTGATTAAACTGCATGTATGTTTTCCACCAGCAGCAATCACTATGTGTAGTACACAAATAAAGATTGGTTATCTTTCAGAGAGTTTGTTTTTATTAAACACCAATTAACACACACACAAGCTTTGGTGGGAAGAGAGGTAACAGTGCAGGGCACTGGAGGCTCTCATAGCTGTGCATAAGTCCCACTATCATTTTGGAAGCTGTCTGAAGGAATGGAGTGAACTGGATACCGAAATGTTCTGGAAAGTTGCAAGGAATGTGAGAGAGAAGCTTGGGGAGGGAATGGAAAACAATTCTGTATCGCCTGCGGGGAGGGAGGGGAGCAGCGGCAAGCATGCATCTGTTCTAACTGTAGCGTGATTATGGACTTCAACATCTCTGTTTGTTCCTCCACCACTTTTATCATCTGCTCATGGGCATTTAGAATGAGAGCCTCACTGTCCTTTCTGTCCCGCCTTTTCAAGAGCAAGTTAAGATAAAATACTCTCAATGCATTCTCAGAAAAAGAGACTAAGATCAAAACAGACTTTGATCATGCAGTGTGGCTTCTAGAACACAAGGCCAGTCTAGATCATCACACCCTGGCCATATTGTGAAGTGTTTATGTAGTTCAAAAAAAAAGTTAGCAGGACAGTTAAATGCTGTTCTGCTGTTAGAATGCAAGTTCCGTGGAAGAGAGTCCACATATTACAAGTTTGAAGAGAGTCAGACGTATGCCAATCTGTAAGTAATATGCTACACCTAGCAATTTTTCAAGAGATCCTGATTCAAAAGCAGCCTAACCGGTGAAGTTACTTGCTCCATCGCTTTTGGCAAAAGAAAAAATAGGTTCTGTTTCTGTCAAGTGACCTCTTGCACATGCCAGACTTGTGTGTCAGCCCTCACTATTGCAAAGTTTCCTCAATATAATGTGGTATTGCTCATATCCTATAAATGGATATATAGGCAATACCAGACATTACTTCACTGAAATTCTAACAGTAAACAGAAACCACAAGTCACATTCCCCTGCTATGTAGATCCGACTACCAGATCACAAGACAAGGAGAGAGAGAGAGAAGAGAATGAACAAGTAGGATCATATCAGCCACCATAACATCTTTTGTTCCACATTCTGTAATACTCTATATTTGACCTTGAAAGGGCCCGTGTCTAAAAAAATAAGAGCATGGTAACCTGGTTTAAGATGACGTTTGGTCATGCATCTAGTATTTAAATGCATACCCAGGACACTGCTATTGCAAAATACTCTGGTATACATACAGTACAATCAGAACACTAGTACTGAGGGAACAGCTACTGTGTAATGCATTTTTGACAGCTGATTGAATTTTCAAGCACACTTAAATGACATGTACTTCTAAATCATTTAGGTGTTTGAAAATCCCACATTGTCTCTCAGACGTCCCTTTTCCACAATCCTTCAACCTTCGCTAAAAGGTAAGTAGTTTGCGTAGCAAGTGCCTTTGCATGCATACACACATACATCTGAGCTCTTTGCTTTCTGCATATAGTTCCCCATCCACCCAAGGGAATCACTGTACTAAACTCTGCAGAGCATTTTCACTCTCTCAGAAACACTCTTCCTAGAACATTGTAAAACTCGCATTTAAGGATGCTGCCCAGCGCAACTGAGGGGAGGTAAAACCAGCCATCACACTCTTAATGTCAAACAAGTCTGCCAATCACTATATTTATCTTATACACAGAAAAGGAGATCAGAGTCATATAAGAGAGTATGGGCATGGCTACACTGGAAACTTCAAAGCGCTCCTGCAGCAGCACTCTGAGGTGCAAGTGTGTGGTCACGCGTGAGCGCTGGGACAGCGCTCCTGGTAATCCACCTCCACAAGGGGCTTAGCTCCCAGCGCTCGTAGCCTGTTTACACTAGCACTTTAAAGCGCTCAGACTTGCTGCGCTCAGGGGGGTGATTTTTCAAACCCCTGAGCCAGGAAGTTAGAGCGCTATAAAATTTAAGTGTAGACAAGCCCTATGTGAAAATAAGTTGAACAGAGTAACATTTAAGGCCTGGTCTACACTAGGCGTTTATGTCGAATTTAGCGCCGTTACATCAAATTAACCCTGCACCCGTCCACACCACGAGGCTATTTAGTTCGACATAGAGGTCTCTTAAATTCGACTTCTGTACTCCTCCCCAACGAGGGGAGTAGTGCTAAATTCGACATGGCCATATCGAATTAGGCTTGGTGTGGATGGAAATCGACGCTAATAGCTCCGGGAGCTATCCCACAGTGCACCACTCTGTTGACGCTCTGGACAGCAGTCCGAGCTCGGATGCTCTGACCAGCCACACAGGAAAAGCCCCGGGAAAATTTGAATTCCTTTTCCTGTCTGGGCAGTTTGAATCTCATTTCCTGTTTGGACATCGTGGCGAGCTCAGCAGCACTGGCAACGATGCAGAGCTCTCCAGCAGAGATGGCCGTGCAATCCCAGAATAGAAAGAGGGCCCCAGCATGGACTGATCGGGAAGTCTTGGATCTGATCGCTGTGTGGGGCGATGAGTCCGTGCTTTCCGAGCTGCGCTCCAAAAGACGGAATGCAAAGATCTATGAGAAGATCTCTAAAACCATGGCAGAGAGAGGATACAGCCGGGATGCAACGCAGTGCCGCGTGAAAATCAAGGAGCTGAGACAAGGCTACCAGAAGACCAAAGAGGCAAACGGACGATCCGGATCCCAGCCCCACACATCCCGTTTCTACGAGGCACTGCATTCCATCCTAGGTGCGGCCGCCACCACTACCCCACCACCGACCGTGGACTCTGAGGATGGGATATTGTCCACGGCCGGTTCCTCGGACATGTTAGCGGACGGGGAAGATGAGGAAGGAGATGGAGGACGACGAGGCAGTCGACAGCGCTTACCAAGCTGATTTCCCCGACAGCCAGGATCTCTTCATCACCCTTACAGAGATCCCCTACCAACCGTCCCCAGCATTTAACCCGGACACAGATTCAGGGGAAGGATCAAGCAGTAAGTGTTTTAAACATCTAAACATTTATTTTTAACAGAACTGGAATATTAACAATAAGAACAATGTGTTTTTCATGATTTGTTTGCCCTAGGCGCTTAACTATTCAGTCCCAACTATTTAAAAAAAATCTAACAATGTCCGGTTTTGCATGATTCTGCTGCCCAAGCCGCTCCACTCTTTAGTCCCTGCCAGTGCAGCTATATTAAAATGCGGTCTATATGTCCGGGGATAGAGCTGAAATCCTCCAGGGACATCTCGAGGAAGCTCTCCTGGAGGTAATTGGAAAGCCTGTTCATCAGGTTCCTGGGGAGAGCAGCCTTATTGGGTCCTCCGAAGTAGGAGACGTTTCCGCGCCAGGAGATCCTCAAGTACTCCGGGATCATAGCCTTGCACAGCATGGCGGCATACGGCCCTGGTCTTTGCAGGCTTTCCCGAAGCATTCGTTCTTTATCGCTGTCTGAGATCCTCATGATTGTGATGTCGCTCATGATGACCTGCTTTGAATTAGGTAGGGGACTGTTAGTATTGGGACTGCTTGCCCGTTCCTTTACAGAACTGTAACCGCTGGTTTACAGCCACGCGGTGGAGGCGGGAGAGGGGCAGCATACAGGGATCTTTCCCTGGGACATCCGCGAGGGGGTGGGACAGGGGCAGAGTTCATGCTTGGCCGATTGCTGGCAGCAGAGACTGGCATTGCTTTCAATGTGAAAGGAGGCCAGTGCTACTATTAAAGTTTTAAGCAGCCACAAGTCTACAGCTTACCATGTCTGCCTGCTACAGAAATTCCGGTGTCCTGCCCCGCTTCCCAGATCGGCAGTGCAAGACCCCAGGCACTGAAGGCGAGGTCCGAAAATTCGACCTTGTCCTGAGTGCGCATGTGATAGGTGCAGTGCATGGTCTTGTTCACAGAGAAAGACTACGTTCTTTGTTCACAACTACATTTATCTTTCGGAGGAATTCACTACCTTTTTCTCATTCCCACAGCCACATCTGCGACTGTCTCCCAACCCAGCGGCTAGCGCACATTAGGCGGAGGAGGAAGAAGACGCGAGAGGACATGTTCTCAGAACTAATGGGCTGCTCCCGAGCCCAGGCAGCACAGCAGAACCAGTGGAGGGAGAATTTGTCCCAAATGCACCGGACACACATGGAACGTGAGGAGAGGTGGCGGCAGGAAGGCCAGCAGGCGACTCAAACGCTGCTTGGACTTCTGAGGGAGCAAACGGACACGCTCCGGCGCCTTGTTGATGTTCTGCAGGAACGGAGGCAGGAGGACAGAGCCCCGCTGCAGTCTATCAGTAACCGCCCTCCCCCGCCACCAAGTCCCATACCCCCCTCGCCCAAAGTCCAAAGAAGGAGGGGCAGCAGAGTCCGTGAAAACTCTCACTCCACCCCTGCAGACTGCTCAAGCACCAGAAGGCTGTCATTCCCCAAAATTTGAAAAGTCCTTTCCTTCCCGCCTCACCCAAGCCCCCGTCCAAGTTTCACCCCCCAGTTTCATGTGTGGTTGTTAATAAAAAATATGTTTCTGTTCATTACTGTTTCCATCATGTTCTTTTGGAGGAGAGTCTGTCTGAAGGGGGGGAAGGGGCTTGGTAATTGGACAGGACAGTCACCTTTAGCAGGGTACAGAGGCGGGGGCAGGTCCAGCAGGAGGGCACATACACAGTGCAGTGACTAGTTACCCTGGTCAGTCTGGGAGGTGGTTTTCATGTTCTGTGGGGGGGGGGTTGCTCTGTGACTTTGTGGCGGGGGAGGGCAGTTACAGATCTTACGCAGCGGTCCTTTTCCTGGATCACAGAGCCACGCAGCAGGGGATCTGTAACCCTCCTCCCCCTGCCATAAAGTCACATAGCCCCCACATACACGCAGTCCTGCTCAGGAGGGCTGGCAGGCTCCGTTGAAACAACCAGTGCACCACTGCGAATCCTGTCATTCCTGGAGTTTAGAAGCATCATTTGCATCAGTACACTACACCCGCTCCCCACCACAGTCTGCGTCCCAGGTTTAAAACATTCCCGCGAAAACAGTAATCAAGACAACGGTGTTCATTAACAAAATAAAACTGATTTTATTTTTTTGGAAGGGGGTGAAGGGGGTATGTAACTGGAGAGGATAGTCAACATTAACTGGGTAAAGAAACGGGGGCAGGTTCAGCTTCTCTGTACACAAACTGAAAAGTCACTGGTAACCGTGCTCACTCTGGAACCTAGCTTTCAAAGCCTCCCGGATGCACAGCGCGTCCCACTGGGCTCTTCTAATCGCCCGGCTGTCTGGCTGGGCGTAATCAGAAGCCAGGCTATTTGCCTCAACCTCCCACCCCGCCATAAAGGTCTCCCCCTTGCTCTCACAGAGATTGTGGAGCACACAGCAAGCTGCTATAACAATGGGGATATTGGTTTCGCTGAGATCACAGCGAGTCAGTAAGCTTCTCCATCTCCCCTTGAGACGGCCAAAAGCACACTCCACCACCATTCTGCACTTGCTCAGCCGGTAGTTGAACAGTTCTTTTTCAGTGTCCAGGGCGCCAGTATAGGGCTTCATGAGCCAGGGCATTAGCGGGTAGGTTGGGTCCCCGAGGATCACTGTAGGCATCTCCACATCCCCAAGAGTTATTTTGTGGTCCGGGAAGTAAATACCTTCCTGCAGCCGTCTAAACAGACCAGAGTTCCTGAAGACGCGAGCGTCATGAACCTTGCCCGGCCATCCGACGTTGATGTTGGTAAAACGTCCCCTGTGGTCCACCAGTGCTTGCAGCACCATTGAAAAGTAGCCCTTTCGGTTGATGTACTGGCTGGCCTGGTGCTCCGGTCCCAGGATAGGGATGTGAGTTCCATCTATAGCCCCACCGCAGTTTGGGAATCCCATCGCGGCGAAGCCATCTATAATGACCTCCACGTTTCCCAGGGTCACTACCTTTGAGAGCAGTACCTTAACGATTGCGTTGGCTATTTGCATCACAACAACCCCCACGGTAGATTTGCCCACGCCAAAGTGGTTCGCGACTGACCGGTAGCTGTCTGGCGTTGCAAGCTTCCAGAGGGCTATGGCCACTCACTTCTGGACAGTCAGGGCTGCTCGCATCCGGGTGTCATTGCGCTTCAGGGCAGGGGACAGCAACTCACAAAGTTCAAGGAAAGTCCCCTTCCGCATGCGAAAGTTTCGCAGCCACTGGGATTCATCCCAGACCTGCAGCACTATGCGGTCCCACCAGTCCGTGCTTGTTTCCCGTGCCCAGAATCACCGTTCCACAACATCCACATGACCCATTGTCACCGTGATGTCCTCGGCGCTGGGTCCCGTGCTTTCTGACAGGCCTGTGCTACTCTCAGACTTCAGGCCCTCACCGCGGTGCCGTAGCCTCCTCGCCTGGTTTATCTGCATCTGCCTCTGGTAAAGGTGGATGATAACCTGCGAGGCGTTGACAACGGCCACAACTGCAGCGATGGTCGCAGCGGGATCCATGCTCGCAGTGCTGTGGCGTCCGCGCTGTCACTGACCAGAAAAGTGCGCGAACTGATTTCCCGCCGGCGCTTTCAGGGAGGGAGGGAGGTAGTGACGGACGGATGACAACAATTACCCAAAAGCACCCTCGACACATTTTTTTTACCCAGAAGGCATTGGCGGCTCGACCCAGAATTCCAATGGGCAGCGGGGACTGCGGGAACTGTGGGATAGCTGCCCACAGTGCACCGCTTCCAATGTCGACGCTTTCCCCGTTAGTGTGGACTCACAAAGTCGAATTACTGTCCTTAGTGTGGACACACACGTTCGACTTTGCAATATCGATTCCACATATTCGATTTAAGTGAAATCGAACTACCCTCGTAGTGTAGACATACCCTAAGAAGTAATAGCTGTCTTTGGAAAGACGGGATTTTGAGTTTTAGGACACAGTTCCTGGCAATCAGGTTTATAAACAACCTACATGCTTGTTCTTCAGCCCCAATCCCCAAATTCTAGCCCTGCTTTTAATCTCCTCTGGATATCATTTTAGCAGATCCTCCCCAGGCCACCACACAAAAACCCTTTTGTTTATTGCTATAGAAAAAGTCCACTTTTGTAGCAGCAGAACACAGCCCCAAGAGAGCAGTCAGAGCCTAATATAAGGGAACATTGCAAAATTACACATTTTAAATAATTAACTACACAAAACACACAACAAGCCATAGAAATGAGCAATGCATGACATGGACAAATGACAGCTGTTTTGGGGATTAGTCCTGCTTTGAGCAGGGGGTTGGACTAGATGACCTCCTGAGGTCCCTTCCAACCCTGATATTCTATGATTCTATGGCAGCTTACTATCCCACAACACTTAGTAAATAAAACTAGAATATGAAGAAGGTGCAGGTGTGTCTGAAATAAAGAGGAACCAATCTTCAAAGAGATCAGTTTCACTGATATATATACTGGTGTGGGGGACAAAAGGGGAACAATGGATGAAAAAGATCAGTTCTCTCTGTGTTAATTGTCTAGATGGGCAAACACACTTCAGGGGGAAACGCTGTGGAAGCAAATCCCTTGGAGACAGAGGAAGATGGCAGGGGTCCCAGCCCAGTTAACTCTAACACAGGATGTATTCTCTCTGATAGGTGCTCTTGCCTTACTGACTAAGCCCACCACTAGAAGTGCTTTGGAGGCAGTAGTTTCACAAAGCATGACTTAATTATTCACACATTTAACAAGCCCCAGAAGTTTCAATGACTTCCCATTCCTGGATCTAAGAACATAAGAATGGCCATACTGGGTCAGACCAAAGGTCCACGTAGCCCATTATCCTGTTGTCTGACAGGCCAATGACAGGTGCCCCAGAGGGAATGACTAGAACAGGTAATCATCAAGTGATCCATTGCATGGCCCATTCCCAGCTTCTGGCAAACAGGCTAGGGACACCATCCCTGCCCATCCTGGCTAATAGCCATATATAGACCTATCCTCCATGAATTTATCTAGTTCTTTTTTGAACCCGGTTATAATCTTGGCCTTCACAATATCCTCTGGCAAAGAGTTCCACAGGTTGACTGTGCCTTGTGTGAAATATACAAGAATGGTAGTTTGCAAATCCTCATCAGAACGTGAAATCACTCCGTAGCAATAGGACAGGACTGCCTTTGTCCAATATGTTTTACTCTTCTAAGGCCATAGCTACACACAAAGTTGCACTGGTTTAACAAGAGTTGTGAATTTATACTCATGCAGCTTCATGGGTAGACATACTTACATTGGTTTAAACCCAGTTTATTTCTACACAAAAACTCGCACCGATTTCACTAAAACCAGATTTCCACTAAACCAGTACAACTTCTATGTCTAGACAAGATCTCGGCTGGTACAACCTCACTGCATAACCTCTTAGTGTGACCGAGAAACTAAAGACGCTACCACCTTTCAGAAGCCAGGTTAACCCCACGGTCGCCACCAGCTCCCCCCGAGAGCCTCTCTCCCTGGGGCGCGGCACAGCGCTCCGCGGGGGTGTCACACCGCCGGGCCCGTAACAGACACACGGACACTTACGACAACCGGGCGGGGCTGCCCCCGAAACCCCCTCTAAAGCCCAGGCGACAGCCCGAGCGGGCGCGGCCCCTGACCCGGCCCGGGAGAGCGGGGGCCCCGGGCCGGCTCACAGCGATCCTCGCCGCCAGCTACCGGGGGAAAGGGCCGGTGCTCACCATCTTCGCCGCCTTCCCGGCTGCTCCGCGCAGGGGCCCCTCGGAACGGTCGGGATTCGCCTCCTCCCCGGGCCCGCCCCACACTCAGCCCACCCGGGCGCTGCGGTGCGGCTCGGCGGCTGGCCCCGGCGCGCAGGCCAGGCTGAGATTGGGAGCAGCGCCACTGGCTGTGCCTGTGCTGCCGGCCCGGAAATGGCCCCATCGCCCGGCCCCCGCTGCCTTAGCGCTCAGAGAAAATGGCCCCGCCCGCCACCAGAGAGGCGGCCGCAGCGCCCCCTGCTGGGGCAGAATTGATCCGACGACACTCCGCCGCGGGGCATCCAATTGACCCCAAGCAGCAGGGCTCCCCCCACCCCGTTAGCCCCTCGCCCCAAGGCAGGGCAGAACCTACCGCTCCTCAGCCTGGCATTGCTTTGAAGGGATGGTGGGTTGGTGTCACCTCTCCCCTGCAACCAGCCCCCCAGGCCGGGTTCTCCCTGCACAAGGGCTCCTCACCTAGCACAGCAGGTCACGGGCTACCCTTTCTTCCTGCAGCCAGTGCGGAGAAGATGTGCAGGGGACTGGAGGCAACCGGGGGTTGCAGCTGGTTGGGGGGGAAAAAAAGTTCAAGTTTTTAGATGACAAACTCAGCCGACTTTCCTCAGGGGTGCTCTGCTCCAGCAGCCGGCACAGCTCCTGGGGGCTACAGGCGGCTGGCCCAGTTTAAAACAGCCCACTTAGACTAATGCACTAAAGCAGCATCAGGAAGGGCACTGGCTTGGTATAGACACGCAGGGAGCACAGGGGTTGCTTAAGGCCATTGTGTATACACCATGCCTGACATATACCATGCTTCTCTGTCCAGCTCAGGAGGGGGCCCCATTATCTGCCTCCTCCCCACCCTTCTCAACACCTCTTTTCTGTTTCCCACATTCGTGTTAGTGTCAGTATTGATTCTTCTCTTTATCCAGCCTCTTGTACAATCCTGTCAATACTTTATTTTAACCTAAATCCACCCTTTCCCTATTAGCCTCATTGCTAAAGCTCTTGTTCTAGGTCTAGATTCTCTCTCACAGCTTGATTAATGTGACCGCCTCTTCTCAAAGCTCCCTGCCTCTCACCTCTTGTTCCCTTAGTATGTCACTATAACAGTGCTGCTAACAATCATACATGCTGGAGGTGTGAGCAGTCTACACCCAAATGAAAACAAACTAGCCCTCAGTTGTGTGCAATAGAATAGTCTGACAAAAATACCCTTACCTTCACCAGGATTTTATGATGTGAGATAGCTAAAGTACCCTCTTCAGACTTTATCCACCCTCTTTCAAATATTAGCCTAGTCAATCCCCACCCAGGCTTCCACAGTTTACTTCCTTCTTTTGTGCCCAGCTCTTGAGTCTGGTAGAATATGCATGTGCGCCACACTTTTTAGCCCTTTCCTGTCTGTTTCCACATCCCTGCAGAGCTAACAGGAAGATAGACGGTTGAGATGGGGCTACCAATACTCAGACACTTGGGCCCTGAGCCTGCCATGAGCGCTGCACAAATGGACCCTGAACCCACATTAATCTGATAGCAGGATGGGGACATTGGGTGATATTTCAACACTTTAATTCTGGTCATGGATAGGCTTCAGAAGTACAGAAGGATTCCCCCCCAAAAAGGGGGGGGGGGACACATTTAGGAGGGGGGTGGAATGATGAAGTTCTTATGTGACCTGAACTGATTTGTCTTTTCAGCCCTACTTTATTTTATTGCTGTTACTAAATCGTTGAAAGGAAACTACACCACCAGACATGTTCCTTCACTTTCTAGTTAAATACATGTAGCTGGGACTACTGTTAGGAGACAGTGGTATCCCAGCTGCAACAAGGTGCTGGATGGATTTAACTATCAAACTCTTGTCATGCACTTGCCCTATGATATCTGGGACACTTCCAGAGGGTCTCCAGGGTTTAGGCTCCTCGCTACCACCTGCCCTTAAGGGGAGGAAGCCTTGTCTATACCAGTGGGGTGTCAGCTCCCCAACTTCACCGGCCACCGGCACCACAAGCACTCCTGAATAGGCCTACGGAGGCCCTGCCATCTCTCTACAGGTTAACAATAAGCACACTCCAAACCCCACGACCTGAGCATCTCCCTGGAATGTCCAGACCCTATTCCACTGGACACTTACAGTATTTAAAGATCTACTACTTCCAAAGACACAGCACACCCCAGCTTACAAATTCCAACTCAGATCACCATTGTACTTACCACACAGCACTTAGACATGTTTATAGTGAAATCAAAAATAGGTTTCTTTAACAAAGCATAGGGATTCAAAGTAATAGTAAGTAAATGTATTGGAAACAAATGGTTACATGTAAAATAAAATCATAATTAAGTCTAGGCTCAGAATGCATGTTAACAAGATACTCTCATGACTAATAAAGTTTTTCCTCACAAGCACTTTACAGCCAGGCTGGCTGTGACCCCGCTTTTATGAGACGCAACATGCTGTCATTTTGCCTCCTCGGTGAAGGATCCTGTGTTTCTTTGCATTCCCTGATACACCAGACCACCAGGGGTCAGCAACCTTTCAGAAGTGGTTGCCGAGTCTATGTTTATTCACTCTAATTTAAGGTTTCAAGTGCCAGTAATACATTTTAACATTTTTAGAAGGTCTCTTTCTATAAGTCTATAATATATAACTAACCTATTGTTGTATGTAAAGTAAATAAGGTTTTAAAAATGTTTAAGATGCTTCATTTAAAATTAAATTAAAATGCAGAGCCCCCCGGACTGGTGGCCAGGACCCAGGCAGTGTGAGTGCCACTGAAAATCAGCTCACATGCCGCCTTTGGCACACGTGCCATAGGTTGCCTACCCCTGCACTAGACTAATCCTTTAATTTTAGTCATAAAGAGGACGCTCCCCTGATGATTGTGTTTTCCTGTCAATTTTCTCTTGTGGATTTTGCAATCTTTCAACTGGTATCTGGGCCAATATGCAAATAGGCATCCTTGTGAGGCAGACAATACACAATACTCTCAGGGCCAGGCACAGAGGTAAGGATCTGTTGCCTCCTGTCTAAAAGGAACATGTCCAAGGTATGTCAGTTCCTGGTGATCTGCCTTAACCTCCAGACCTTAAGAATGTAATTTTTAGTTTAGATATATAATTCCTTAAATATTACCCAAACATACATTTCACTATGATTATGACAACCAGTGAACTATTATGCCTATATCTGACCCAGAGGATCCCTCTAAAATCCTGCATTCCCCGTGCCCTCTGCCAGTTGGTACCAACAGGTTACTGGGTCACAATACCCCTCTCCCTTTTTAGAATACTGTTATAAGAAGAAAGGTTTAGAAGAAAGATTTTGAAACTGGAAATTTCAGTAACACAATCTCAAAAGAATGGTAGAAAGATCAAGTATGTAGGACTTCAGTTTGCTGAAGAATATCATGAAGGTGACATCAAGATCCCATATCAGAGGTAACCTGCTCACTCCAATGAGAAATAAATCTGGCAAGATAGGAGAAAAAAAGGAAAGAGAAGTGGCAAGCAGTAAGATGTGTAGTTGATAGGATACGAGAACGAATGGATATAAACTGGCCGTGGGGAAGTTTAGGCTTGAAATTAGACGAAGGTTTCTAACCGTCAGAGGGGTAAAATTTTGGAACAGCCTTCCGAGGGAAACGGTGGGGGCGAAGGACCTCTCTGGCTTCAAGATTAGGCTTGATAAGTTTATGGAGGGAATGGTTTGATGGGATAATGTGATTTTAGTCAATTAGGCATTAACGGGCCATCGCGGGTAAAATGAGGGTCCGGCTGTAGAATCTTGCCTGTATGCTCGGGGTTCTGCTGATCGCCATATTTGGGGTCGGGAAGGAATTTTCCTCCAGGGTAGATTGGCAGAGGCCCTGGAGGTTTTTCGCCTTCCTCCGCAGCATAGGGCAGGGGTCGCAGGCTGGAAGATTCTGTTGTGGGTGAGTCAGCTTTTGTGGCCTGCATCATGCGGGAGGTCAGACTAGATGACCATATTGGTCCCTTCTGACCTTAAAGTCTATGAGTCTATGAGTCTTGTTCAATCTATAAGGATGGATTTAAAAAAAAAAAAATAAGACGACTGTATAGTGAAAAGGGTACTAGACTGGGAATCGGGAGACCCCAGTTCTATTCCTGGCTCTGCCACTGACCTTGGGCAAATCACTTTATTTCTCTGTGTCTGATTCTCCACCACCTTTTAGATGTCTAATCTCTATAGATTGTAAGCTCTTTGGGGCAAGGGTTGTCTCTTATTCTGTGTTTATATAGTGTCTATCATGATGGGGCCCTAATTTTAGCTGGCATCTCTGGCCATTACTGTGATATATAATAAATAGTAATTACTGAGGGCAACATCAGGTCTCACAACAAAGCTATTGGAATTACATCAGTCAAACATCAAATGGTTCAGTCTACAATTAGAAACAAATGTTGGTTAAAGTCAAATTTAGGATAATTCAAAAACAAAAAACAGTACTGTAGAAAGTTAATGTTGTTAACCTAAACATAATACCAACTCATTAAAAAATGGGAATCAACAAGACATCAGTAAACAAAATCCAAGCCTAATTCTCAAAACATAATGCATACTCCTCAACCCCGTGTTCCCAGTGCTAAACAGCTCCACAATCTGACTACAAACAGGAATTGCAACCTTTACTTCAACTAATGATAGCCTGTAGGAGATGCGAGGAGGAATGTGTTGGCTTTTTAAAATACATTATGAGTGTGTCATATGTTACACCAACCCCATTTCCTTTTAATTTACTCCATATTGATTGACTAATATTACAGTGTATGTGGCTCTGGGCGTGATCCAGCCCAGCTACAGCCACTGTGAGCCACTCTGGTAGCACAAAGAATCTGTAAAGTCAGCCGATCTGGACCTCCAAGAATGCCCTGTGTTGGCTAAATCCCTTGCACTAATATTTAAATGAGAAGTCAAGAGTATGTAATTACATCCTTCAGAACTAGGATCATGCAAAAACCCTGGCACAGATGCAGTTAAATAGTTCATACACCCACTTTACAATTGGCACCACACACAATTATTTTATTTGACTACCACAAGAAAACATTTTAAGTTTAACCTGAGCCAATATTAAAATATATTGCCTTGTAGTGTTGTCTCAGGTGAGGCCTACAGATACTCTGAACCTCTTTGACCCATTTTCCTGAGAGAATCAAAGGCCCAGTGACTAGATCTCACACAAACATATACCCTTTATAACATTTTCACTTATCCAATCAAGGAACAAAAACAATATCATGTGAACAAAGTGCTAATGAACACCTCGGGCAGACAATGTTTGTAAACAATTCATAGGCTGAAATTTATTCACAAAAATCTGCAATATAATTTATATAGTTATTTGAATAATTTCAAGTACTAGATTAAATTTAAAGTGACAAATTCAGGAAAGATAAAGGAACATAATTAATTTGAATGAATTGTGCACTGCAAATGGTTTCTACAGATCTAGAATAGAATGTTCACAATATGAAGTCAATCCAACTAACCTAACTCAAAACACTGCAATTCTCCTATTATTTATAGTAACTCCCCACTTAACGTCCTCTCTCTTAAGGTTGTTTCGATCTTACGTCCCTGCTCAGTTACAGAACATGCTCCATTTAAAGTTGTGCAATGCTTCGCTATAACGTTGTTTGGCTGCCTGCTTAGTCCACAGCTGGCAGCCCCCCCATCAGCTCCCCTACACACACACCCCAGCACCTCCCACCCGCCAGCAGACCCCGCGGATCAGCACCTTCCCCCTCCTCCCCCGCAGCAATCAGCTGGCTTGTGGCGTTCAGGAGGGAGGGGGGAGGAGCAAGGATTCGGCGGGTTAAGCGTGGGGGCTTGGGAGAAGGGGGGGCGTGGGCGGGCCAAGGGTTGAGCGCCCCGCTCCTGGTGCTTGCAGAGTAGGGGAAGCTGCCGCTGCGCAATGTGCTTCTCCTAGTCTACAGCACCTTCAGCCTCCTTGCCTGCCTCATTGTCTCCAGTGCCAGTGGGCTGTGCCTGTGTGGGGTAAGGCGGGGGCACCTCCCAACTATATTACTGTACTGTATGGCAAAAAAAAAAAAAAAATTCCCTGGAACCTAACCCCCCATTTACATTCATTCTTATGGAGAAATTGGATTTGCTTAACATCGTTTCACTTAAAGTCGCATTTTTCAGGAACATAACTACAACGATAAGTGAGGAGTTACTGTAGTTTATTTGTTTTGTCAGTGTGATTATGCAATCTTGGTGAAGACAGGAGGTAGGAGTAATTGATTATAAGAGCAAGATACACTGGTGCTCTTCTCCTCATTCCCTCCTCCACCCTATGATTCAGATCCTGTGTTGTTATCCTCACAGACTGCCACACTACATGGAACCACGTTGAGGTCAATGGGTCTCTGTGCTGATGAGTGCTCTGTCCACAGGCAACCAGTTGCAGGACTACGGCTTAATTCTTTACACAATTGTTATGCATTCAGATTAAGCAAATATAGGTCCTCCTGATCCTGCAGACACTTATGCTTGTGCCTAAGTTATGTAATGCAAAGTCAAAGGGACTACTTGCAGCACATAAAGTTAAGTAAATGTGAGAGTCTTTGCATGAGCATGGCCATAGATTAGATAGGACTCATTCTAATTGGACTTCATGAAAAGCTATGGCTGATTAACACAACAATGCAAATAACACTCAGTCTGTTTTAACTACAATCTTCCAACTGATTGGTGTTTGATTTATAACTAAAAACAAACAGACCATTATAGCTATTTTCTGTATTAGCACAGTTTGAATTCCACTTATTTCAGCAACCATATTTGGGGGGTGATTAAAACAGCAATAAATGTGGCTTTTTAAAAGGTTGAGGCTTTCAAGTTAGGTTTTTCCTCCTTAAGTTGTGCCACTGTTCTGGACTCACGAGTTGCTCAAAGTGCTGAAATGAGATTCATCCAAAAATGGATTAAAAACCAATACAACATTCAAATATTTATATTTAAAGTCCCCAGACATTAAAAGGTCATAATAAATTTTAATATTTCCTCAGAATTTAAGACCTGAATTGGTTTAAAGATTATAGTCATGTACCAGGAAAAGACAAAATAGTTGTAAGTTTAATTCCTGATTTAAAAAAATAGCTAAAAAAAAAAAATCTCTGCTCAGTTTCCTAGAGCCACATGCATCTCCTCTCGAAGAAGTTTTCTGCCTTTGGTTTCCAATAGATCACAATCTGACAAGTGCAAAAACACAACAGAAGCAAAACACTGACAACGCATTTTAAAATACACACACAGTAAACATTTGCAAAATGATTAAGTGTGGAGATGAAAGTAAAAAGGATTCAACACCTTAAGCTATCCAGGGGGCTCAGCAACAAGCGTCATTTAATGACATGTCAGCCCTTGATGAGCCATGTAAATTGCAGTAGATAGATGATGGAGAAAGTGAATTGGGTTTAGATTTACTCGTCTCTTTGCCATTGTCTCTTTTTCCACTATATGGCTATGCAATTGATGAGATTATTACCACTGTCAAAATTCATGAGTCAGGCCCTCAAAAAAACATGAAGTTTTGTTTTTCAAATAATAGAGTTGGGGATATTTTGTATTTACCTTCTGATTTCGGAGCCTTTAGATTGTACTCACTTCACGTTTTCAACTTTTTTCTGCTGATAAAAGCACATCCTCTTCTTGATGGTATTGGAGACATTAACCTCACTGACATGAAAGCACAGGATTCTGGAGACAAACACTGTGATTAGAAACGTACACTTAGATTGTTGCAAAAATTGTATTGTGGTTCTGAATTTATAATGCTGCCACATTTGTCACTCTCACCTTTTAAAATGCAGCACTGTAACTTTTCCCAGTGATTTCTTCAGAGCTTTGTATCAATAAGAAGCTTTCCCACAATCTCTCAGGACAGAATGGAAACATATATAGATTGTAAACTCTCCAGGTCAGGAACTCTTTATTATGTGTGTTCAGTATATAAAACAATGGGGCCCTGATCCCCCAACCAGGTCCTCTAGGCACTACCATAATTAATAACACAGACAAATTATCTTCTCAGCTCCCAGCCTGAGTAACCAGGCCATGAACTGAGAAGGTCATAGATCACTGAGCAACAGCGGAGCCACTCTGTTCTACAGGTGGAACTGCCCATGGATTTTCATTGTCATGGCTCCACCTACACTGCCCCCCAAAAAGACTTCTTGTACACATTGGGTTGCAAAGATCCCCTGCAAATCTCTGGCTTCTCTGTGTTTGCTCCCCCATGTTCTGGGCACTCGCCCACAATGAAACCACACTGGTCCTGCTGTGATCAGGGTTCTTTGCATCTATGGGAGGTGTAAAGAAAGATCTGACCCTTAGTCAGTTTTTGAAATTTATGTCCAGCTTATCCATACAGTATTACCTTTTATATATTCAAGGCATCAACTGAGGGGGGAAAGGGAGGGGTTCTTAAATAGGTGGATGGGGGTGGACCCTTGGTCGTTTGTTCTAACACCATAAAGCTCAGAACCTTGTTAATTATGAAGCCCTGACAGCTGGGCTCAGATTGTTATAGAATATTGATTGAGAGACTTCTGCCACTGCCATTTATTAAAAATAGTCATCAGTATCAGAATCTCCACTCCACCCCCATGGTTTCTTCAATACTTCTTATCAAAACATTTTTTCTAAAAACTCTCCTGATCACACAATAAAAAGAAAAATTATTAACCCTGGCACTGCAGACTAATTCCAGCCATGATCAGTCATAGTGATAAATTGTCCAGAGAGAAGAAGCCACAAGTGAGCTTTTGGCAGTAATACGTTAAGCTGATTTTTACAGTGAAAGAGCATCTTACCCAGGTTCCAGGTCATGTGGCTGACATGGCACAGCTGATTTCCACAGCTGTAATTGCCTGTGTGCAGAAATATGTCAGGTCAGAGGTGTTTGGGTTGGTCTCTTGCACCTCTATTATTCATTCTTACAAGTTAACTGAGTGGCCATCCTGTATAGACACCCCCAGCTATAAGTGGCATTTCATTGTGATGAGTATCCAATTCTCATACCCTTCCTGATCTGATGCAATTTGGCATAATTCCACAAATTTCCCTGTTCTGAGAAGAGTAAATGCAACAATAGCCTAGGTCAGTTATGTCAACAAATCAGCAGAACCTAAGGACAGCAATCTGCCCTCACCTGCTGGAGGCAGTATTTGGTGCAGGGAGGCTTCATCAGCTGACTAGAAGGAATTATGTGATTGGCTGAGAGGATCATATAATTGGCTAAAATTGGTTTAGAGGCGCTCGCCATCTGTCTTTTACAGAAATACCAACTAGGAGTTTTATTCCAAAAGTAAGTGGTGGGTCAGGTAGTTTAGATCTCTTTACTCTAGCACAGGAAAATCATTGTCTTGTTTAGAAAGCAAATGAAATTGGATGTGATTCGGTCCTATTATGTCAGTAGCCGACTAGCTGTTTAGTTTTGTCCACAGAATCTACCTCTAACGTACAAAATGCATTCCAACTGCAGGCAAGAGTCATGAGTGTTCACATCTCTAATATTGTGATGTCAGCGATCTGTGGCTTTTTGGGAACAGATTCTCAAATGATCCTGCTTGACTCTCCAAAACACTTGGTTAAACTGGAAAATGTGGTTTCTGATGAGCCTGCCTGCACTAGTAGTAGATACTCAAACCATCATTGCTTCTATCTGTTTGTCTAAGCATGATGGAATGTCTCTAATGTTACACTCAGTGCAACAGTAGGTCAGATTCCAAAGTACAACACTAGGTCTGGCCTAGTTTGGCAATGCCCTGTCACATGAGTGACAAACGAAAAACCTGCCCTCTTCTTCACTCATGGGCTGGGAACACTACAGAGGCAGTACACATTCCTATAAGGTATGGATTGGGTCTTTGCAGCCACATCATCTTCCCTTCTCATCCTCTGCTAGGAGTGATAGTGGTGGGTGTCAGAGGCAATTTTTGTAAATCAAGGGTTCTGATCAGTTAAAGACAGTAATGATTTTATTGTTTAGTCATATTAACGCCAAATTAATTTAGCTTGAAGGCCACATTCCTACTGCAGATTATGGAACTTCATTTTTAACACCTGGTTATACAAGTGTATGAAACTTCTGCTATAGCTCCCACTGATGTAACTCAAGGACAGCTAAACTCAACTTATTGAGCTCTCTCAGAGGAACATGACATGCCCAACTCTTCTAATTGAGTTAACCTGCAAAAGAGAGGTTTGTAACAGAAATGCTGATAGACACTTAACTCTAGTGGTACTACCAAATTTTAGAATAAGGTGTTTTAAAAAGGAATATGAACAATGAGGACCAAACAATATGTCATGTTTAAGTCATCCCTTATTCCATCCTCACACTCAAGCAAAATTGGTAGCTTTATTTTGCTTCATTCTTGTCAAAGATGGGTGATCACTCAAAGGAACTAGCGCCAAGTGGGATGAGTAACTCTTTTCCTCCCTTGGAAGCCAGATTTTCTAAACTGCCTTTCTAGAGCGTCAAGTCACTTTTAGGAATAAATCTGAGAGCTGAAGTCCCATGACAGGATTTGGCATCGTACCAAATCCTAACACAGCAGTATTGCACTAAGAGGGTAGCACAGTTTGAAGTGTCATTCTTCACTCAAAGACACTAAATGATGGGATTCTGCCATTACTTCAGGGGCTGTAAGCAACCTACACGGGACCTGGAGAGACCTTTCCCCAACATCAGCCATAGGTGGGCGAGGCTGCTGTAGGTGGACCTATGCTGGCCCTTCCCCCTGCAAACCCAGTGGTCCACTTGTGGGGCAAATGAAAGTCAAAGATCCTATGGCCTACTCAAGAGTAAGGGAAAATGGGTTTTAACAGCCAACAATATTTTTAGCTATTACTTTGTGCATAGCAAATAGTATCCTGGCTTACAGTCACTACACTACCACTATTTCATTGCTTAGCTAATTATACACATGGTGTTAATATATACACTTTAATAGTGTATTTTCAGGAAGCAAGGGGAAACTGTTCAGTATGGAAGTGCTACTTCTCTAGAGCTGAGCTGGCCTGGCAGCAGACAGTTCCAAATTTAAAGTGACAAGAGGAAAAAGAACCATAGATCCCTGCTAATTTGTCCAGCTTTATGTGCAAGACTCATTTTTTCCATAAAAGCTCCATTTCCAGTGAAAGCATTTTGCAGCATACAGCATCATTGGAGCTAACATGGAAAGCTATATTTCAGAATACCAACAGTAAGAGGCAGCATAGCAATCACTATTCTATTACATAATAAAATATACTGTGACAAAACAATCCAGCATTTTCTAGACATACCTGGTGTGTGTGGAATATTCTATGCAGAATGCATGTTTTCATTGCAGCTCAGCACAGCCTTAACAGAAGAGTGAGGAGAATGTTCGCAGTTTTCACTCTGACAGGTAGTGGTCTTTGCAGTTTTTTAGGGTTACGTGCTGCTAGGTGGATGGCCAGTGAGGATTGCTGAGATTGAACTTTTTGTTAAGTTGTTGGGTTTTGTTGTAGTTAAGAAAAACCTTAAGAGACTTAGAACTATCAGCTGATACACTTAGAAGTATGTAGTTATAGACCAGCTATTAGGGTTACCCTCATCTTCCTGTGTAGTAACCACACTTTTTACACCTAGTTTAAGGCCCTGATCCTGCAATGAACTCTGCATGGCGACAAGCCCCACTGGAGCCAATGGGGCCAACGGGGGTCCATCTTCACAGAGCCCCTCTGCAGTATCAGTTCCTTAGACTGCAAGCTCTCTGGGGCAGGAAGCACACCTCTCTATACAACTGTATGGAGGCCACAATCCCAACGGAGACTTCTGGGTGCTAATAAAGCAGTGTGCACTCACCAGCCAGGGATGGAAAAATAAAGTCCCAACTCCAAATCTCTCCACATCACTTTCTTCTGGGTTTCCTTTATTTCCCAAAGCCCAAACTAAAAACCAGAATAAATCAACTCCAATTACTAGGTAATAACCAGCCAAGGTCTTGCCACCTGGGAAAAGAGACAACACACCCTTTCCCTATTGCAGTCGTTCTCAACCTTTCCAGACTACTTTACCCCTTTCAGAAGTCTGATTTGTCTTGCATCCCCCCAAGTTTCACCTCACTTAAAAACTACTTGGTTACAAAAATCAGACATAAAAATACAAAAGAGGGTCACAGCACACTATTACTGACTTTCTCATTTTTACCATATAATTAT
Organism: Emys orbicularis; assembly: GCF_028017835.1. Lineage (NCBI taxonomy): Eukaryota > Metazoa > Chordata > Testudines > Emydidae > Emys > Emys orbicularis. The sequence continues at coordinate 42,591,208 of NC_088689.1, read as the reverse complement.
AAAATAAACAATTGGAATATCAATATTGTACTTACATTTCAGTGTGATACTTGAGCCTGTTTTTCACTTGTGAGCCTTGTGTGAAGCCTGAGCCTCAGGCAGTGGGGCTAAAGCATGTAACTTAGCTTCACGGGGCCCCCTGTGGTGTGGAACCCCAGGCCATTTACCTGCTTGGCACCTCCTAATGCCAGCCCTGCACGTGTGACTCCCCATAACCTGTCCTGTGACCCCTTTGAGGGCTGCAACCCCCAGGTTAAGAAACACTGACCTAGATGAGTTGAGTACCCCCTGGAAGACCTCTGAGTACCCCAGTGGTATATGTACCCCTGGTTGAGAGTCACTGCCCTATGGTAACTTCCCCTACCCTACCTTCCCTTTTCCTTTTATAACTCTGCCCAGATCAACCATCTGATAGGCAGGAACCTGGTAACTCCTTACATGCCAGAGAGCCTTTACACCTTGTCACAATGCTAATGGAGTAGAAAAACAGGCTCATCCCTATTGTATTTTGAAATTGGAACAATATTTCATAAATACTTAAAAATAATCATCGTTTGTGCCTTACATTTACTTTAGCAGCTCTTATGTCTTAGTGCTTAGAGATGAAATGGCATGTAGTGATGATTAAATACACACTTCACATATTTGAGGGCTTTATCACCAAATATTAGTTATTTTTTCAAAAAATGCACAAATTCTGAGCCACAAAATTGGTTGACTATAGCCTGCAAATAATACTGGCCCCATTTCCCAATATAGCAGATATAACTCATGCACAGAAGATGACGATAATGCTTCTTAGATGAGAATTAATGTAATTGGATATCATTTCCAGCTAAATTGTAGGTGATCACTAAGGAAGAACACGTTCTTAATATATGATTAATTGCTGTTGCTGGTGTAGCTACAGGAAAGAGATCTGACAGGGAATAGTCTCAATAGTTCAGATGAGGATTTGTAAAACTCTATAGCTCCTGAATTAAATGAATGTTTATGCTCAAGCTACTTTTAAGTGGAGACACTTATGGCAACAAGCATGTTTATGTTGATTACTTTTAATCTTGCACCTGTAAACGGTTGTTTTGATGTTCTTTAAATTACCAAAGGTATTTAAAGGATTCTGCCTAACATCTTTTATGTGAATCTTATCAACTTGTTTAATTGTGAAAATATACATAAAATGCAGTGGGAGTTGGACTGGTGACTCATGCCTCTCATAATCCTTCAGAATATAGGGGAGCAAGAATTTTTGTAACTGCATTTGAAGCTTTTCAAATTTAATTTTCACTGTAAAACAGACCTTTCAGTGGCACAGCTATACCGTTGCAGTTGCAAAAGTGCTAGTGTAGACATAGCCTTAAAATAGCTGCAGGAACTCCCTCTTTTACTCCAAGAGGAAACATGGCACATTATCCTTCATACAAAGGGATAAATACTTCTACCTAAAACACTCTTACCTCCTGAACTTGGATGTTTAGATAAAACTGTGACCCACATCCAAATCTCCCCAGTTTTGCCCATCTCTCAGAAATCACCTGGAGCATGTTGCTATTGGAGTGGAAACTCTTACTTCAAAGTATTCGATTCTTTTTTACCCCCAGCTACCCTTCAGCCAATGAGAAGTTCAGTCACTAGACATCAGCTGTCAGAGGCTGATGAACCTTTGTGTAAAACACAAGGAACTCAAAGCTTAAAATGATCCCCTGGAGGCTTGAAGATGGCAATATTTACCAGAGATAGCAGAGAAGAGTTTTATTAGGAAGCTGAAAAGAGAAGAATCTGGAAGGCCTATCTGCCAAGCTAACGCGGCACTTGCAAAACTATGTTGCAATCTCTAGAGATCCCAACTGAGATGTGTGTAGGTGCTGTGCACACACAGTAAGGGAGTCCCAGCCTTAGAGAGCTTACAATCTAATAGATAAAAGGTGGGAGAAAAGAAGCTTTGTTATTCCCACTTTACAGATGGGGAATTGAGTCACAGATTAAGTGATTTGTCCTTAATCATACAGGAAATAAATGGCAGAGCAGGAAATTAAACCCATATCTCCTATGACTCAGCACAGTGCCTTAAACATAATACTATCCTTCCTCTTAAAAAGGTAGAAAGGCTCAGCTGGGTGGAAAATTTTATCTATTGTAAGACCATCTATGCTAACCACTATGCCACCAATTTATCTGAAACAAAGACATACAGTGTTCTTATTAAAAAGAACAGGAGTACTTGTGGCACCTTAGAGACTAACAAATTTATTAGAGCATAAGCTTTCGTGGGCTACAGCATATATATATATATGCATCCGAAGAAGTGGGCTGTAGCTCTAATAAATTTGTTAGTCTCTAAGGTGCCACAAGTACTCCTGTTCTTTTTGCGGATACAGACTAACACGGCTGCTACTCTGAAAAGTGTTCTTATTGTGCATCTCTAAACCGTCCTATTAAGAAACTTTGTAGATTTATAAAAATAACAAACTTTCACTATGCACCTGCAGCTGACTAAACAATTATTATTTGAAACTTTACTCTTGGGACATTTAATTGAGCTTGGAGTATGAGGAATCAGATGATGACCATTTCCTTGTTCTACTTTAGAGAGGAAATCTGTATCGCCATACAGTACCCTACATTAGTGTATATACAGTACCATGGAGTATGGACTGAGAGCTGCTAAAGTAGGCTGTTTTTCCATTTGAAGAAGGTAGTCAGGGAGGTGGGAAGGGAAATGTCCAAAGCAGCAGTAAACTTGGGTGGAAGGGCTGGAAGTAGATCTCTCCCCTGTATATAGCCTGTCATATATGAGCTTCACTTTCCCCAGCTGTCTGGTGGGGTTCATGAGAAGGCAGTGCCAGCCTGTGGCTCTGCTTTTGATAACAGAGAGCACTGGCAAATGAAAAATGATTCTGGCACTGACTTCTCTGGCTGTCTTGGTGTTTGTTACTGGAGTGTGCATCTGCACACAGTGAGTATAGATTACACTGGTGGATAGAGCATCTTGTATGATTGTTAGGATGTCCTCCCTAGCAAGTAACATTATATCAAGCACAAAGGGGTGATCGATTTTGTGATTAGAGCACAGGCTGTAAACAAATGCAGTGCTGATGGTAGCATGTCAACTGAAAAGTAGGGGTGTAAAAAGAGTAAAACATGCACAGACATGATGGTTTACATGCTCTCCAATTACGCCTATCTTCGCATCTAGTTGCCCCAACATGTTGTTAATAGCAGGACTAATGGACTGTCCCAATGACTTCTAGAGTTAAAGGAACAGTGTACACTAGCAAATGTGGCACACCAAAATATAAACACAAAAGTCCTTTACTTTGACATTCAAAAAAGCATTTTTCCACGGGCTACACCAAAAACAGTATATTCTTTTAGCTGGTACTTAGAGACTTTCCAAAGTGACTCATGCTATGGGTTGCCCTTTGAAAAAGGCCTGATTTGTTTCAGATGATAGGTGCTCAGTGCTTTCTGAAAGGTGGGTCCCTTGAAGTAGTCTGTATTTGGCCCCCATAATAAAAAAAAATTGTGATAATCAATGATATAAGTACCTAAAAGAAAAAAAAATTGCCCACAAGAAAATCAAGTGGAGAGCAGAATAAATGTAGGTCTTTCATGGGGAAGAGAAATGTCAATCATCCAAAAATACCTCAGAGATAAGGAGGATTGCCCATTATATTTTTAAAATATTCTTTAGGATCCTGAAATATCAATTATGGTGTCAGTTACACTTACATCCCTTTCTATTCTGCTAAATCCTGCTTATTCAAGTCCTATTTAAAAACACTTTTATTCTCTGTGTTCAGCAGGAGAAGGAGGTTAAACTTGAAAGACCCTTCAATTATATATGAAGAGGCAAATCTGCTGGAGATGAGTAGCTGCATATCTGAGAGCAGGTGAGCACCTCTGCTCTTCCTGCAATTACCTATTTAAAACCCAAAAGGTGCTGTGCAGTAGCAGTACTGTACGTGTTAGCTGAGGTTTTAGTTTTTGCTGAAATAAAAAAAAAAATCTACCAATGAAGGTCTGTTCTTCAACACTTCAGTAGCTTTTGCGCATCTATTCAGCAGAGCTTTTCATGTTGTTCCCTACTTCCCTGACAATCCACCGTCTGCATCCTCTCTCCTAAGTACTTTGGAGCCTAAGCTTCACTGACCATCAGTTTTACACTGACTTGGCTTTTAAACTGTCTCCAGTCTAGTACTCTACACTTAAAGGAAATCGCATAGTAAGACTTCTCCCTTCCTTGTCCCCTCCTCCCAACCCTACCTTCCCAAGCCAACTGCTAGTCTCTCCCCCTTGCAGAAGGGCATTAACGATCCATTGAAAAGATCTTGTTAAACAGTCTCTTACTAAATACCCACTTCTTCGGATGCATGTTGTGGAAATTTCCAGGGGCAGGTATAAATATGCAGGCAAGAATCAGTGTAGAGATAACGAGGTTAGTTCAATCAGGGAGGATGAGGCCCTCTTCTAGCAGTTGAGGTGTGAACACCAAGGGAGGAGAAACTGCTTTTGTAGTTGGCTAGCCATTCACAGTCTTTGTTTAATCCTGAGCTGATGGTGTCAAATTTGCAGATGAACTGAACCTCAGCAGTTTCTCTTTGAAGTCTGGTCCTGAACTTTTTTTGCTGCAGGATGGCTACCTTTAAATCTGTTATTGTGTGTCCAGGGACCAATCCATGCAACAAACCTCGATGCCAACTCTGCCCACATATCTACACCAGCGACACCATCACAGGACCTAACCAGATCAGCCACACCATCACTGCTTCATTCACCTGCACGTCCACCAATGTAATATATGCCATCATATGCCAGCAATGCCCCTCTGCTATGTACATCGGCCAAACTGGACAGTCCCTACGTAAAAGGATAAATGGACACAAATCAGATATTAGGAATGGCAATATACAAAAACCTGTAGGAGAACACTTCAACCTCCCCGGCACACAATAGCAGATTTAAAGGTAGCCATCCTACAGCAAAAAAACTTCAGGACCAGACTTCAAAGAGAAACTGCTGAGCTTCAGTTCATCTGCAAATTTGACACCATCAGCTCAGGATTAAACAAAGACTGTGAATGGCTAGCCAACTACAAAAGCAGTTTCTCCTCTCTTGGTGTTTACACCTCAACTGCTAGAAGAGGGCCTCATCCTCCCTGATTGAACTAACCTCGTTATCTCTACACTGATTCTTGCCTGCATATTTATACCTGCCCCTGGAAATTTCCACTACATGCATCCGAAGAAGTGGGTATTCACCCACGAAAGCTCATGCTCCTATACGTCTGTTAGTCTATAAGGTGCCACAGGACTCTTTGCTGCTTTTAAAGATCCAGACTAACACGGCTACCCCTTTGGTATAAAATATTGTTACAGATGGAGGATTTTGGATGGCTTGAAATGTAGTGACCTCTGCAGTTCACAAATACTACTCTTTTAAGAGACTATGTCTTCATCCCAAGCTTGCCCCAGTCGCTGCACTGTGTGGAAGAAATGGAGTCTCATGACACAAGTTACAGACATTCTGCTTTTGATTTTGGTGCCTGGTGCCACTTTGTTTTCTGTGTGGCCTGTGTTGGGCTGTTACTGTGATGTCCCAGTTAATACTGTCAACCTCTCTAGCTTCACTGGATCACATAGTTTCCCTGTTGCTGGCTTCTTTTCCCTTCTGTCTGTAATAATAGCAGTCTGTAATAAAAGCCTAATGCTTTCTACAGCTTCACAGTGCGTTACTGAGCCTATGTTTCAAATTGGCAGACTTTAACACAGTGGTAGCATGCAAAACAGATGAATGTCAATACATATTCATGCCATGGGCTAATAATGCAGCAGCAGAAACACAAGAAAGATCAACATTCCATCTAGTTCTGTGTTCTCTCCTTGACAGGAACATCTACTGAATGCTGCAGAAAAAGGTGAAAATGCCCAAATGTGTAGCTGTGTGGTGTGTTTGTGTTGAGTTGGTGGGGAAATTTCTTCCTCATTGCAGCTGATGATCAGCTCATGCACTGAAGCATAAAGATTGGTAGCTGATGTAAATCTTATCCTAGCTTGTATAACTGCAGGTAAAGCAGTGGAGCATATCCATAATTTGTGCAATTTTTGGTCCAATTGATATAGCGTGAGGACATGAAGGAACTTAGCTCGTTGGAACATAACACAATTTTAGGAACAGGAAAAAATATTTTGTCCTAACAAGCCTGCTACATTTTATGTAACTTTCAGCCCACATTCTTGCAGTAAAAGTCTAGATTCTAAATCCTAAATTCATGCCTACTCTTTGCTGTGATGGCCTCCTATGACAATTTTTGCCATATGTTTAGTAATCACTGAGTGAAAATTTTCTGCTTGAGAATCCTATTTTCTCTCAATCATTAAAAAGTTAGTAAAGATAATTTACTCTTAAACACCTTGTTCAGAGTCTGGAGGGCCTCCCACTAGATCACTTCCAAATCTCTGCCTACTGGAGGCATCAGAACCAGCCTTTTATTTCCAGATTTCAGTGTCTTACTGTTTTTCCAATAGGCACCATGAACTTCTCTCTCAGCCAGGTATGCACATATTGGGACTGTTTGGTGAAGGTAAGTATGACTGAATACACACCTCATGCCACATTCTCTTAATGGAATATATGCTTCTCTACAGTGGCAGCTGTCCAGGGTAGAATGTGCTTCATCTGTTTAAATATCTGCCTTCCTATTTATATGCAATGTGTATATGCAATAATAATTCCAGAGAAAATGCATTACACTTTGCATCCTTAGGGTTTTTAAATTAGCAGGAAAAGCTCCGGGCCTCAAGAAGTACATTTTGCCCCCATAGAATTGCAGTACTGATTACGCCACTGCTCCCAGAAGAGAAAATTAACAGAATGAAAAACAAATCTCATTAGGAATTCAAGTAGCCTAGTCCTTTCTCAAGATTATCTGTCTTACAGGAGGCATATGTGGTTTGGCTGTGAGTCTGTCTGTTTAGATCTATGAGTACTTAGCTTCAGATGTACTGTGCTGGAACTTGCTTCTACCACTTTGACACACCCAAGCTGATCTTACTTGCCTCTTACATTGAAAGCTTCAAGATGTAACTATGGAGAGCAATTGAGAATAAGATTAGTAAGGTAAAGAGCAAGGGGGGTTATTTGACAGCCCCATTTGGGGTGGAGGAAGAGGGGAAATTGAACACTGGGAGAAGGGGGGGGGGGGGCTTGGCTGCTGTCACCAAAAGTGTAACCTAGCAACCTGAACACAATCAGGCACAAAGTAAACAGACTTTTTAACAGAAGTGAGGTAACTTTGCACGTCTCCCTCCAGACCGTGGGAGCAAAGGGGACTCATTCCCCAAGCTATGGTAGCAGTGTAAATGGTGAGTAGGTCCTTTATATATATTTAATAACAGGCACATTTCTGGCTTTTACTGCTTTTCTTTGTTCAAATATCACAGTCCCAACTTTCCCTTTGAAACAGCAGCCCTCTGAAATGTAGGAAGCTGGGGAGAGGGAGCTTCTAGCAAGTAGCCCTGATTTATGCAAATATGTACGAACAAGCTATGGTCCCAGGCCACCTGTGTGTGAAAAGAAAGGTACACTTGCACATAAAATGGCTGGGATGGGCAGGTAGGTAGCTTCATAATTCCCAAAGTCTAAGACTTAGTGCTGCTGCTTTTATAGCCCTCATGTTTGAGTGTCCACTCCCCCACATTACCTTGGTTATTACTGTTTGTGTTTTTCTTATCTCATACCTGAGCCTATGAGGTATTCAGGACTCTCAACTCCCATTGGCTTCAGAAGGAGTTGAGGGTGCTCAGCATTTTGCAAGGTCAGGCTAGTTTTGTTTCTTGGCTCTGACTATTTACATGATTAGCAGAGTCTCTGCTGGCATTATTTTATGTATTTATTTATTTGCATTACCATTGATCTTGGTTGGGGTCTCCAGGTACAGAGCCCCATTGTGCTAGTCACTGTACATAAATGTAGAATGAACCAGACCCTGCTCTGAATAGCTTACAATCTATATAAATAGATAAGATAATGGTACTTATCTTCTCCCATCATTTGTTTATCTACATTTTAAAGTGGAGGAATTGAAGCATAGAGAGATTAAGTGTCTTGCCCCAGGTCACACAAGAGATCTGTGGAACAGCTAGGATTTGAATCTAGCTCTGCTAAATTGCAGTCTACCTTCTGGGCATACTACTATTAGGAAGGTTTCATCTGAATTAAAATACATTTTTAGGGAGTTTTCAAAGAGCTATAGCAGTGGTTCCCAAACTTGTTCTGCTGCTTGGGCAGGGAAAGCCCCTGGCACGCCGGGCCGGTTTGTTTACCTGCCGCGTCCACAGGTTTGGCCGATTGCTTCTCCCAGTGGCCACGGTTCGCTGCTCCAGGCCAATGGGAGCTGCTGGAAGCAGCGGCCAGTACGTTCCTCAGCCCGCGCTGCTTCCAGCAGCTCCCATTGGCCTGGAGCAGCGAACTGCGGCCACTGGGAGCCGCAATCGGCCGAATCTGCGGACGCGGCAGGTAAACAAACCAGCCTGGCCCACCAGGGGCTTTCCCTGCACAAGCGGCGGAACAAGTTTGGGAACCACTGAGTTATAGAAATGAGGGGTGAAAAGATTTATTAGGTCATCTAATTAAAGTACAACATACACCAATCCTGTACACCTCAGCTGGGAAACCAACTATATGTATACAGCTCACAATTTTGATTCATATGGTAGATGCATCACAACAGTGAAACTGCCACAAGTCTGTTTCACAAGGGGAAGAACCAGCCCCAAGTTACTGGGGAGATGATTATTTTCAGAGGATTTATTTAAATGAACTTAAATTAAATAACTCACAGTGACTTGTTAAGGTGTCATCTCTCTGATGACTGGTGAGGGCTGGCTGGACTTCTTACAGGCCCCTGTTTACATGTGACTGCATTGTTGGGGTCCTGCTGAATATGAGGTGGGTATCATAATCTCCTCCTAGGCCTGGTCACTGAGATCCACACTACAGGTTTGCAAAATACTTCTTTAAACTTCCTTTGCTTGCTGCCCAGCTGCCTCTTCAGCACCAGGCATTCTTTAGAATTAGCGTGGGGGTGGCAAGGTGGGTGGTTTGGCCTAGGTGGGGCATGGACAAAATAGCTTTCAAACAGATACTCAGGCACTGACCTTTAAAAAGCTGTAGTTTCTAAACTCCTAGCTAAAGAAATGCTCAAGCAAATACAGATAAACTGTATGTCAATGATTTCCCCAGTGGGCTCCACTTTAGTTACATTTGAAATGGTGAATTATGAAACAGAGGGTAGAGGGAAATGATAGCACCTAAAGCTTCTTCCTGTGGTTTGTTCTGCCCTTTGTTAGCACGGGTGGAGTGTTTGAAACAAACCTATGCCCATGGGTACTGAGCAATGACTCCCACTAATCCATGCTAAGCACCAACCCACACCCAGGGCCTGTTGTGTGATTTAGGGATTCATTGTGCAGTCACAAGGTGACCAGTGTCATGTGGGTGTTTTTCACTGCCCATTGCTTCCTGAGGGAACCCATTAAAGCCCTGAGGGAGTACGTCTTTGTTTCTATTTGTAAATGCTACTTCAGGAAGCACCTGCCAAAACAGCGTGGCATAATAATATTCCCCCCTTATAGAACGCTTTATAAACATTCACTAATCCTCACAACACCCCTGTGAGGTAGATATTGTTAGCCCCATTTTACAGGTGAGGAAACTGACACAAAGAGAGGTCAATGGTTTGAGTGTTGTGAGAGCTCAACACCTCTCAAACCATGGTATAAGTGAGTTTAGGACCTGAATGTACCTTAAATTATAGCAATTGTGTGAAGAAAGATTCTGTCTCCCCACACAATAGATGGAGAGTTTCTCCATAGGTGTATATAGTACATGTACATAGAATCCATGTGTCTGAATTCCCAACCGAACTGTGCAGCTACGGATGCTGGAATAATCACCAACTTTTCTGTATTGTTATAGAATCACTAAAATGGCAACAGAGATAAAGAACTTGGAACCTGTTCTTCAGCAGCTGGAGTAAGTACCCAAGTGCCATTCCCTACATTTGGAAGAAACACCTAAGCAGCAATGCCATGAGTGAGCAGGTGGGAAAGCAGCAGCTTATACCCCTGCAAACAGTAACTGAGCTGATGGGGCTTCTGACTAAAAATGGTCCTATGGGGTGGTGATAGGTGTTTCATTGCTGACAGAGGGAAGCCTGCTGGGCCCATCTCCATCAGGCAGACAAAAGAAACATTCTGCTTGGAGTTTGAGTATTAGCTTTCTAGCTAATAAACCTGCACACACCAGGTTTCCTGTGCAGTGACATAAGCAGAGTTCAAGTTACATTGTGCGGTAACAACACTGAGTGACATACCATTAAAAAGTCTGGTTTTGGTTTTCATTTTGAAACCATGGGTGAATAACTACAGAGGCAGCATCCATTCCCAGAACTAAACCTGGGTGAATTGTTCATAACAAATAATTCACAATGAATTTCACCTTGTTTCCTGTTCCCAGGAACTCTTGTTTGCAAAAAGAGAACATTTTTCTGAACTATATTTGCAGTATGAAATTATTCACTGAGTAATTTCTGCTGATAATCCTTGGTCTGTGGCTTGTTTATGAGCAGTTTGTTGGGGATGTTCAGTGCTTTCAGAGTGAGCTGTTTTATTTGGATGTCCAGGGCTAGATTCTCTGTATTTTAGCTGGCCCTTTTACACTGTCCTTGGGACAAAGGAGGCATAACAGGATTACTGAGGATTCCCCTTTTGTAGGTGAATTCCAGGCTGGTATAGAAGCTGAATAGCCAGTTGTATGCCACCTCTTCATGCCCTGCTCCAAAGATAGGGGGCACATCAGGGAGAAGAGGCATGTTGGGGTAATTCTCAGACAGCAGAACAGCCATCTAAGGGGCTATTATAGCTGGGGAAGGTTACAACAACCTGAGGCTGTTCTTATACTTACAGGAGGGGATGAACTGTCCCCTGGCTGCCCCCAGCCTCAATAGGGTGCAAAGGTGGCTCTAAACCAGGGGTGGGCAAACTTTTAGGGCTGAGGGCCACATCTGGGTGGGGAAATTGTATGCAGGGCTGGGGCAGAGGGTTGGGGTACGGGAGGGGGTGCGGTGTGGAGGAAGGGGCTCAGGGCAAGGGATTGGGGCAGAGGAGGGGTGCGGGGTCTATGAAGGGGCTCAGGGAAGGGGGTGAGGGTGCAGGAAGAGTGCAGAATGCAGGAGGGGGCTCAGGGCAGGGGTTCAAGAGGGGTGCGGACTGCGGGAGGGGGTGCACAGGGGTGCAGGGTGCAGCAGGGAGCTCAGGGCAGGGGGTTGGGTGCGCAGGGGTGCGGGGCATATGAGGGGGCTTAGGGCATGGAGTTGGGGTACAGGAGGGTGCGAGGTGCAGGCAGAGGGCTTAGGGCAGGGAGTTGGGGGGCAACATGCAGGCAGGGTTCGGGCTCCGGCCCGGCACCGCTTACCTAAAGCGGCTCCAGGGTGGCAGCGGCGCGCACCAGGGCCAGGGCAGGCTCCCTGCATTCCTGCCCTGTCCTCGGCCCCGCGCCGCTCCAGGAAGCGCTGAGGCCCCTGGGGAAGGGGGGAAGGAGGGCTCCTTGTGCGCTGCCCTTGCCGCGCCTCCAGGTACCGCCCCCGAAGCTCCCACTGGCCGCGGTTCCCCGCTCCCAGCCAATGGGAGCTGTGGGGGGCAATGCCTGGAAGCGAGGACAATGCACGGAGCCCTCTGCCCCCCCACCCCGGGGGCCTCAGGGAGTGGTGCCGGCCGCTTCTGAGAGCGGCACGGGGCCCACGGTGCCAGGGTGGGCAATCCCACGGGCTGGATCCAAAGCCCTGAGGGGCCACATCCGGCCACTGGCCGTAGTTTGCCCATCCCTGCTCTAAACCACCTTTTTCCCAACACCCCAAGTCTTGCCCATAGTACACAGAGTATGTTTCCATTCCCTGATTGGATGAGCACAATGCATAGGATCAGGTTTCTGGTGCTAATACTCATGGTCATGAATTCAAATTCACTTTCTACAAGAGTTGCCTGAAAACATGCCATTTCTACAAACATGGCTGTCAATCAACTTGTATTCATGTGTAAAGCAAACACAGAAGGGCTCAATGAATATTCAGGCAAAATTCAGCATTCACTCAGCTCTACTCAGCAGTTAATAGCCCCTGTTTGAAATACTGCCTGGGCCTGCAAATCACTTCCAAAGAAACCTTCCCTGCTCATCATTCTTCTGCTGCAACAGAGAGCGTTTTGAAAACTTTGTTCCTGCCAAAGCATAGAGCACTCTGACACTCAGTGGGCTGCCATCGGGAAGTATGTGAGGAGTCCTAAAATGGTCTTTTTTTGTAGCACTTCAAAAGGATCAGAGCTGAGTTAAGATGATCAAGGGGAAAAATCAGAACCCACATATTCCTGGGTCTCCTCTGCTTCTGATCTAGGAAACAGAACACTGAGCCAGACACTCCAGTAAAATACGATGATGTTTTTTTCTAGCTAAGAAATGCAGTGAAGCATGAGCATGATGCTGCAAATGGCTCCTGCTCCTCATATTAGCGTTGATGCTGATAATGCTGGGAGTCATCTGATGAAACGCCAGCTAACGATCCTCTGAGTGGAGGAGTTTTTGTCAGTCTTGAGAATGTGATCTCAGTGCTGTGGTAAAGTTGAACTTCTAACCTGGCCTGTCTCAGCAGATGACAGATTAGGAAGCCATGACTCTGAGTCACCCATCAAAGCTGCCAGCTGGGGCAGTTCTCAGTTGTTTTCATGGGGGTTTCCTCAGAAGGCTCCTTTTTCTGCATGTCAGCAGAAACCCAAGAGTCTGTGTGGGCTTGTTTCTCAGCTTCCATACTCAGGTGAGCTCTTGCTGGCCTGCAGGTAACAACAAAGTGTTCCCATAAATACAGAACGGACCTGTTCAACACACACAGCAAACTTTCCTATCAGCTTCTCTTCACTCAGGTATTTAATTCAAGCTGTTTTTCCTCGGTAAATTTGTCTAGAGCATTAAGTGCATTTCAGGGGGGTACAAAATTCAGATCCAAGATTTCCCTTTCTGTAAATGAAACATTCTAACAAAGTCTGCTCCAATGTCAATAAGGGAGAGGATTCCCTCAGTTTGCTGCAATCCCTTGGGATGTGGAGGAAAAGAATAGGTGATGGTGGATCTCTCTGCCTGGTCACAATGGACTTGGGGTGAAATCCCTGAGAGGAAGATAACCTGCACTTGGAATGGACTCTTATTCTGCCTTTCATGAACCGGACTTGTACCTAAGATATAGACATTTTCATAAAATGTGATTGCATGCTGATAAGTGGTTTTCTTCTCTTTTTCTCCAAGAACCAAGTGTATATCTGCTAAGGAGAAGATGGAGATGCTAAGGAGCCCAGTTGCTGGCCCATTCAAAGGAAAAGACATCACAGCATTAGCAGGGAAACTCAAACACGTGGCCCTGAACACGCCACTGCGGTTTAGTACGGAGGCCATGAGACCCCAGTCAAAGAACAACTCTCGCTTTGGCAACCTCAGCCACCATTCCTTCTTCTCGCGGCACAACCCCCATCCTCACCGAGTGACCCACATCCAAGGTATGGCCTTAGGATGGGGGGCAGGAAACAGGAATTGAAGGCATTAATGATGTGGCCTTTCTTTGATGAGGAGCAAAGGTCAGATGGGATGGGAGGAAACAGAAAAATCCATGTAATGCTTCAGCACAGGCCTGATTGCAGAGCACAGTGGGATATGAGGAAAGTAGCAGAACTCTGACTGCATAATGTTTCTAGAGTAAGTGTTGCCCTGGTGATTCTTCTGAGCAGCAGTGATGATCTGAGACTCCTTAGGTTAATCCCATGCATGTCTTTGCTCCATCCCAGGACCTAGTTCAGAAAATCAGCTACTGCATCATCTGGATAAAATAATCCCAGCTGTGTATTTGCAGTTTAAGAATTTATCCCATGCCTGGCTTCCTGTTTAAAGTTGATAGAGGCGGTAGTGTAATTCATCCAAATTGTATATTCCCTGACTAAATAGAGATCTATAAACAGAGGTGCTTCAGGAATCCATTCAGTATTACTGGGGCAGGGGAGGAAAATTGATCTATGTATGCCACAGCAGAACTCATGCACCTACAGATTTATTATTCAGGCAGAAAGTAACTGTAAATGCTGTGTGTGTTATGCAAGGTGAAAGACACTATTTTCTTGTGTGCTTCTTCCATTGAGTTACTCACTGATATTTGCCTCTTTTCATTTTCTTTTGTAGGCTTAAATGGCGTCCCCATCTGTATGGTTAATGACGGGTGGTCTGTGCTGACCCCTCTGTCACCTCATCCAATGATAAAAGGCCAGCTTTCTACTACCATATTGGGGGTACCAGGGGCTCAGATGCCAATTGGAGATCCACATAGTAATCTGGTCCCCAGGTTAACTGTAGGTTAGTGTGCTGCTCACACACTCAAGTGCGGTAGACTGCTTGATCAGGATGCCCTGTTAGATGACCTTTTGTCCAATTAAGTGGAATTCCTTATTTAACAGAATTAATCATGCTGTACCTGAAATGGTTCTCAAATGACTTCACTTGTTTTGACTTGCTACAGGACTGGAGGTAGCTCAGGTTTTACATTGACAAAAGACTCAGACTGATTATTTTTCCTACCCCTTTGAGCTGAAGTGGTTTTGAACCAGAGGAACATAATGCCAGGTTTCAGGGACATCATGTATTGCCACACAGCATTGGTGGAAAAGCAGCTTTGCCCTGGCAGAAGTCTTCCTGTGGCATACAAAAGCACCATCAGCTTCTAATTTTTACAAGGGCCAGATAGCCCTATTTGAGAACCACTTAATCACTTGCACGTATCCCAAGCAAGTGGAATTACCATGGCAATTAAGTGATGGACCAGGCCATTAAATATCATCATCAGGTTTAAATTGGTTCCTTGCAAACAACCTAATTAACAGTAGCTCAAATAAATGGAGTGAGAGTAATTATTTCCTAATCCTAAAGCCTCTTAGGTTAGAGCAGTGGTTCTCAACCAGGGGTACGCATAGCACTGGGGGTACTCAGAGGTCTTCCTCATCTAGATATTTGCCTAGTTTTACAACAGGCAACATAAAAAGCACTAGCAAAGTCAGTACAAACTAAAATTTCATACCGACAGTGACTTGTTTATACTGCTCTATGTTCTATACACTGAAATGTAAGTACAATATTTATATTCCTATTGATTTATTTTATAATTATATAGTAAAAATGAGAAAGTCAGCAATTTTTCAGTAATGGTGTGTTGTGACACTTTTGTATTTTTATGTCTGATTTTCTAAGCAAGTAGTTTTTAAGTGAGGTGAAACTTGGTGGTACACAAAACAAATCAGACTCTACAGTAGGCTGGAAAGGTTGAGAGCCACTGGGTTAAGGTGCCTGCTTGTCCTTTCCCATCTTTCAGAGATATCACTGTAAGCAGAGTGCCCCTTTGTTCTGGACTCCTCCCCATTCTCCAGCAGCTTTATTTCTGGCAATATGAAGCCATGGGTTCTTCCTTCACCTGGAAGGCATCAGACCTCAGACACGCACAATGCTTTGGTGTTGCACCAACCGCCTGATACAACAGAATCCAAGGAGGGGGCAGTGTGTCTGATTCTGAACTGCCCATCTTGAGCAATTGGCTGTGGAGCACAGGGCTCTCACCATGATTTTAGTGGTCTCGTTTTTAGCCTTCTGTACCCCCGCAGCCCTGATCCTCCCTGCAGAGCCCAGAGCCCAAACAGGAGGCTTTAACAGTGGAAAAGATCAGAGATTTGAGAGATTCTCCCCTCTTCCTTCCCCTCCTCATCCTCTCATCCAGCTCTGCAACAACCCTCCCTCCTGTATGAGCCTCTATCTCCTTCCCATATTATACTATGACGTTTGCACGTGCATGTTTGTGTTACCTCTAGGGCTATTCATGGTGTGAAATATGGGAACCTTCCTTTCCACTCACTCTCATACAAAGAGTATCACTGCTCAAGATACAGTACATCCCATAATACATTGTAATATATCCAGTGGTTGTAGCTACCATTTATTTGCATCTATTTCCATCCAAGCTCTGCAGGGGAACTGTTGGCCTCATTGTGCAAATTCCTTTCCACAATGAAAATAGGAAGTCATGGATGCCTAGGGGGAGGAATTCAAGGTGTGGTCTATGTTCAGACATATGCAGGGTTTATAAGCAGGGCCGCCGAGAGTGGGTTCGGGCCCCGGTGAAAAAAAATTTTCGGACCCCCCAGCAAGGGCAGACTGGCTAAATGGGGCCAACGGGAGGAGGAGGAAGCCGGGGAAGCCGGGCCCCAGGCCCCCTTCCGGACCGCTGGGCCCCGGTAATTTGTACTGGCTTCCCCCCCCCCTCCCGTCAGCCTTGTTTATAAGTGCTGTAGGAACTAAGTGGTGCTACTGTACTGAGCTTTCTCACATGTCTCCTATCTCTCACAGGCTCGTTGTCAGATGCATGGAGAGAAGAACTGAGGGAACTCGCTGCCAGAGTTAGTGCTTCCTCCTCCACTGAAATGGAGCACAAGGAAGTGGTGAGTTTTTCATACTGCGAGCATGACACTTAGGGCTGCTTTGCTATTGAGTGTCATCTAACCAACACCTGGAATGACATAAAGAAATGGAAGGGAGGGAGCAGAAAAAGAGAGTTTTTCATGAGGCTGCTGTATCGCTACTGTAGGTCATGTGGCCCATGTCTGTTGGTGACAGCATCAAGACTTGAAGGGTCATGTGGAAATCTATTTTGTAAAGATAGGTCATTTAAAACTACTTATTCCTAATCTAAACAAGGCAAAATGTGCAATGGAATGTGACCCATGCCCAGATCTGGAGATCCCCAAATTTTGAAGGTTGACCAAAATCTGAACCCAGATCCAAATTTTGCAGATGATTTCTTTGCTTTTATAATGTGCTGGATCATGACTTCTGGATCTCTACTATCCCATTCTCTGTGGTGTTTAATATCTGGAGCCAAAATTTGTAGTTTGAGTCTTTAACAACTACACAGAAGGGACCACACCAAAAGGAGAAGTGGGTCAACACTAGTTTTTCACCTCTTGACACGTAGGCTCAAATCTACTTTAGGGTACAGATGAAATTGGTTTCAAACTCTTGTAAAAGCACATCACAAAACAATCGCACAACGGCACAACTGTTAATCTCCAGTGGAGGGAGGATCAGGACCTACAGGATGTTGCAGGTCAAGATTATGGAGCCATGAAAGATCATGGCTGGACACAGCAGAGGTGTTTTAGGTCAGGATCGAAGGACACTGGCAGTGCTGGGGGGGTGGGGCAGAGCTAGAATACCAATGCGTATTACAGATCAGGATTGAGGTGCATATGTAGCACGGCGTACAGGAAGTTTACACAACCTCTGCATGGACTGTATCAGCTCCAGTGAGTGCTATCAGTCACTCACTTTCAAGAGCACCAGATTCAGCACCCTGGATTAGCATTCTTTAATACTGGGACCGGATAATGTCAGTGTTAACTTATAAATGATTATAGCTGCACAAGGATAGCTATGGGTTTAGATGCAGTGTTTGGGTTTTGACCATTCAGTTGTCTGACAGCAGTAGGTGGTGCACAACTTTCAATTTTAAATAAAACATTGTTTGCAAAACCAGTGCGCAGTTCACAGCTGGAGAGAAACACACCTCCCAGGTGAACTTTTAGTACCACACAGTAGCTTCACTTTAACAGCAGCGGGTGCATTCATATTTTTTTGCAACAGCCAAGCACCTCTTTAATGAAGATTTCCCCTTTTGTCACAGCCTTTTTACACTCAGTCTTGTTCTAATCATTTTATCTCCTGTGCAACCCCTGTCCCACTCTCAGCCCTCTAATCAGAAAGCATGTGTGCATTTGCATTTTAACAGGCGGAAGAGCCCCGGAGAGCAACACAGTACTCAGCAGAAACTGGGCGCCTCATCCCACCTTCTTCTCGGGCAACAGCCCGCCATACACCCCAACAGTTGTGCCGGAATAATGCGAAGAACAAAGGCAAAGATGCTGCCCTGTCTTTCCAGGACCAAGAGCTGGTAGTAAGTAGAACATAATGAGAAAGAGTAGCTACACCTGGTACTTCCTGCTGCTCACTTCCTCTGTGTGACTGCTTTTCCTTTAGGACTGTCGCAGTGTAGGTACACTCCATCCCGTGTGCCGGGTCAGGTATGGAAAAAAACTGTATAGCACCCCGTTAGGTCCTGTGTTCATGACTCTGACTATAAAACATGGTACTACGGCCTAGTGGCTGGAGTCAGTAAAGCAGGGCAGCTTGGCCTAATGGCCAGAATCAATAAAGTAACCCACCTCGGTGGGACTGCATGGCCGATTGGCCCGTTGCAGGAGTGGGGCGCCACTTTGGGGTGTGTGGCGTGATACCTCTCCAGCGTATCATCAAGGATCTACAAACTATCCTGAAGGATGATCCCTCACTCTCCCAGATCTTAGAAGAGGCCAGTCCTCTCTTACAGATTTGCTTCAGGTTGCCCCAACCTGAAGCAAATACTCACCAGCAACCACACACCACACAACAAAAACACTAACCTATCCTTGCAACAAAGCCTGTTGCCAACTCTGTCCACATATCTATTCAAGGACACCATCATAGGACCTAATCACATCAGCCACACCATCAGGGGCTCGTTCACCTGCACATCTACCAATGTGATATATGCCAGCAATGTCCCTCTGCCATGTAAATTGGCCAAACCGGACAGTCTCTATGCAAAAGAATAAATGGACACAAATCAGACGTCAAGAATTATAACATTCAAAAACCAATCGGAGAACACTTCAACCTCCTGGACACTCAATTACAGACCTAAAAGTCTCAATTCTTCAACAACAAAAACTTCAAAAACAGACTCTAACGAGAAACTGCAGAACTGGAATTAATCTGCAAACTGGACACCATTAAATTAGGCTTGCAGAAAGACTGGGAGTGGATGGGTCATTATACAAACTAAAAACTATTTCTCCATGCTAATTTTTCCCCTCCTGTTACTCACACCTTCTTGTCAACTGTTTGAAATGGGCCATCCTGATTATCACTACAAACGTTTTTTTTTTCTCCTGCTGATAATAGCCCACCTTAACTGATTAGTCTTGTTAGAGTTGGTATGGCAACCCCCATTTTTTCATGTTCTCTGTATATATATATATATATATATCTTCCTACTGTATTTTCCACTGCATGCATCTGATGAAGTGGGTTTTAGCCCACAAAAGCTTATGCCCAAATAAATTTGATAGTCTCTAAGGTGCCACAAGTACTCCTCGTTCCTTTTACTGTTAAAACTATGTGCCTTATTTCTAACTTGAATTGGTCTGGCTTCAACTTCTAGCCCTTGATTCTTGTTCTGCCTTTCTCTGTTATATTAAAATACCACTTAGTCCCTGGTGTTTTCTCCCCATGAAGGTAATTGTACATTGTAATCAAGTCATCGCTCAATAGTCTTTTAGATAAACTAAACAGATTGAGCTCTTAGAGACATTTTCTCTAAGTTCAAATAATTTTGTGGCTCTTTTCTGCACCCGCTTGAATTTTTCAACATCTTTTTAAAAATGTGGCCACCATAACTGGATGCAGTATTCTAATATCAGTCTTACCAATGTCATATGCAGAGGTAAAAATCACTTCCCTAATCCTACTCACTATTCCCCTGTTTATATATCCAAAGACCATATTAGCCATTCTTTTGTTCCTAGATGTATGACTTCATCTTTGGCTGAAAAATTTGATATTTACTTCGAGATCATTAATAAAAATGTTGACTGATGACAGGCTGTAGTGGGCAGGGAATAGAGGACTGACATGTGTAAACAATGGGAAGGGAATAAATACTGCTCTTGTAGGAGTCATTTCCTTCCTCCCTCCCTCCCTCAAGGGTACAAGTTTATTTACTAGAAGTCCGTTTGTTTCCCACATCTTGGATTTGATATTGTTTTGTTTTTAAAGGGTGAAGTGACAGTAGACAGCACCAGGTTAATTGCAGAAAGGCAGCTGAAAGGGGTACTAAGAAGAGATATTCATGAGAACCTGCAGCAGTGCCCAAGAAACATTTTGAAGTTCATCTCCTCTGTAGGCTGGGAGGAGAATGAGAAGTTCCAGTTTAGCATGTATAGCAAGTGTGACTAGGCCTGCCCCTGATTTGCTAACTCTAGGCACAATAGATAGAGGGAAACAAGAGATGGTAAAAAACAACACAGAACATGGAGACATGCGTTCACTCCCAACTGATAATGTACTCTTATGTGGTGCGTTTGAGTGCCTGTATACAGGGACACTGGTCAGGAAGGGGTGAGATGCAGTGCAACAGAAGACCCAATGTCCTAACAAGTTTAGTCCAATTTAAACACTGACTCAGTGATCAGGGCCTTAGCCTAGTCTCTGTTGGGGTGGAGAGGGGGATATCTACCCTTGCACAGTAGGCTTTGATAGATCATCCTCTACTTCTTTTATTATATTTTCAAATGTGTAGGTTAGACCCTGGGCAGGGAACAGTAACTCATAAAACTGAAAGACAAAGTACACACCTGTACGGTGTCTAGATAAGCAAGGTGCCTGTGTATGCATACCCTAATGACCTCCTGTTTGTCTGTGTTCCAGGTACAATCAGTGTCACTCTGACCTGATCATGCTGTCACTTTCTACTTTGCTCTTCTGCCAACAGATTTTGGAGCTGCTGTGTCAGATCCTGCAGACAGACTCCTTGTCGGCTATTCAGCAATGGCTGCTCACAGCTGGTCAGAGGGGTGAGGAGAACCTGGAACCTCAACTTGGTGCCTGGGCAAGAGGAATAGACACCCACTTCTATTCGCAGAGTTTGGCACCCTAATTATCTCTACTTCAGCAACCACAAGTTTATTCCCAATACACACTTTACAGCCTTTCAGATCAACCTGAGTTTGTGGAGTACACATTTTTCTATGAGGGAAAAGTTGCTTCTGGAGGAAAGATTCCTTCGTATAGAATCTGTTAGGGTTTTCTAATGACCTGGTTTGCAGTAACTGGTGAAGAACTAAGGATATGAATTTTGCTTGGTGTTCAAGGACTCAGAGGCTCCGGTGATGGGATTGGTATAGAATCTGGACAGATGGATGGCGTGCATGGCTTTCTAAAAATTGTCTCTCTCTAGTCTCAGTTTTTTCTTCATTCTATCTTTCCTGCCAGTGATTGTCTTTTGGGTTTCACTGACCGTTATTGAATATGGCCCAGCATTAGAGTAAAGGACTGTTTCTATGTAAAAGCTGTAGGCCAAAATTTTCAAAGTAAGGCTTCTAAATCAATG
This sequence comes from Emys orbicularis, assembly GCF_028017835.1. Lineage (NCBI taxonomy): Eukaryota > Metazoa > Chordata > Testudines > Emydidae > Emys > Emys orbicularis. The sequence goes on along the minus strand of NC_088689.1, from coordinate 42,569,877 downwards.
ACCTGATTTCCACACGTGCTGAGGACCATTGACCTCAATGGGGGCTTCAGGTGCTCAGTACCTGTGAAAGTCAGGTCACTTATTTATCTGCTTAAATATGATTTTAGAGGCCTAGCTTCAGGCTTTTATGTTTGAATGTTTTGCTTCTGAGTTACAGGCTGCAGCTGAAGGTGGTGCTGCTGCTGAATTCAGGCTTCACTATTGAGTTCCAATATAAAAATGCAGCTGTAGGAAGATAAATATTGTTGGTCAGATTGTATTTATTGTATTCATTTTAAGGGTATTTGCTCTGGGTGTGTTCCAGTTGAGTAGGGGAAATCCCTATTTCCACAAAAAGGGAATAGTGGGAGCTAGAGTGGCTCTTCTATCTTAGGTAGCACTGTAGCTCGTGGCTCCATGGACCTGTATTGCAGCAAGAGACCATTACACATGCCACTCTCCCAAGAACAGGGTATCACTGGAGTCTTGCTGTACTTCTGATTGATCAACTTCTCTCTGCTCTGCTTGAACACATGCAGAAAGTGACAGAATCCAGGGCATACGGAAATCATTTTGTGACATTCAAATGTTTCCAGATTGGAACTTTTCTCTCTCTCTCTCTCTCTCTCTCTGTTGTAACAGGTGAGATATTGTTTCTTCTGCTGCCTACTTGTCTTCCTCTCATTACAGAAAAGGATCTTGTTATGAGGATGTTGCAGACTGCAACTGCCAACCTACAACCGGAGCCCCAATCCTTGAGCACAAGCATGGAGCAGAGGCTTCAGTCCCAGATGTCCCAGACTGCAGTGGGCCTGTCCTCCAGAGGGCAACACTTGGGAAGGAATCATCCAGCCAGGTTCTCTCACAAAAACTATTCAATTGGATGTTCACAGTGTGACAGAAAACTGAAACATTTCACTTACTGAGGGCTGGAGACATGTTGGATACATTAGTTTGCATATACAGCAGCAAGAAGAGAGAAAGAGATTCATCAAACAAGCAAAAAAACTGATTTTGTCCACCTATTTAGCTCCCCTCTCCCCATTTCAACTGGTTTAACTGAGGGCCTGATCCAAAGCCCATTTAAGTCAATGGCATGGCTTGCAGTCGTTGTTCAATGGGGGCCCATTGTTTCAGTAGCACATGGGTCAGAGATTAAGGTGAACTGGTAAAATTGTGCAGAGGCTTGGATTTCAGTACTTGTATGTGGACTTCCAGTCAATAGCATGAGCAGAGTAACTAGAAAATAAAAATACACATAAACACAGGAAGTGAATGGCAAAGTGGCAGACTAATGCAACCTTTCATTTTCATGACTACCAGGTTTATTCAAAATTTAGAATTTTAGATTTAGAAAAATACTTAGTTTTCTCTGCATTTCTTTATAACAGATTGTCTCAGAGTCAGAAGCAAGAACCCATTCCAGCGGAAGATAAGCCAGGTAAAAATATTATATTAAATAAATACTTTGTATTTATTACATAGTCCCTTTGAATCCAAGGGTCTTAAGACATTTTATAAACGTTAATTAATTAAGCAGCAATAGACCTTTGAGGTAAGGAAGTATTTTACCCATTTTATGGGTGATGCCTTAGAGAAGTTAAGTGATTTCCCAAGAGTCACACAGTGAGCTAATGGCAGAGCTAAGAATAGAAACCAAGAGGTCCTGGCTCCCAGGCCAATGCTCTAACCACTTGATCAGACTTTCTGAACATTCACACCTTACTATGAGAGTAAGAATATACTACAGATAGACAAATAAATGACAGCAAATTCCTTGCAGGCTATATTTTGGTAACACAGAGCAGGAGTTCAGATAGCCTTTTTGTGGTTGCCTCTGAGTGAACAGTAATGCATGCACTGTGAAAGAATCATAGAATATCAGGGTTGGAAGGGACCTCAGGAGGTCATCTAGTCCAACCCCTGCTCAAAGCAGGACCAATCCCCAACTAAATCATCCCAGCCAGGGCTTTGTCAAGCCTGACCTTAAAAACCTCTAAGGAAGGAGATTCCACCACCTCCCTAGGTAACCCATTCCAGTGCTTCACCACCCTCCTAGTGAGAAAGTTTTTCCTAATATCCAACCTAAACCTCCCCCACTGCAACTTGAGACCATTACTCCTTGTTCTGTCATCTGGTACCACTGAGAAGAGTCTAGATCCATCCTCTTTGGGACCCCCTTTCAGGTAGTTGAAAGCAGCTATCAAATCCCCCCTCATTCTTCTCTTCTGCAGACTAAACAATCCCAGTTGCCTCAGCCTCTCCTCATAAGTCATGTGCTCCAGCCCCCTAATCATTTTTGTTGCCTCTGCTGGACTCTTTCCAATTTTTCCACATCCTTCTTGTAGTGTGGGGCCCAAAACTGACACAGTACTCCAGATGAGGCCTCACCAATGTCAAATAGAGGGGAATGATCACGTCCCTCGATCTGCTGGCAATGCCCCTACTTATGCCATTAGCACACTGTCGACTCATATCCAGTTTCTTGTCCACTGTAGCCCCTAGGTCCTTTTCTGCAGAACTGCTGCCTAGCCATTTGGTCCCTAGTCTGTAGCAGTGCATGGGATTCTTCCGTCCTAAGTGCAGGACTCTGCACTTGTCGTTGTTGAACTTCATCAGATTTCTTTTGGCCCAATCTTCTAATTTGTCTAGGTCCCTCTGTATCCTATCCCTACCCTCCAGCATATCTACCTCTCCTCCCAGTTTAATATCATCTGCAAACTTGTTGAGGGTGCAGTCCACACCATCCTCCAGATCATTAATGAAAGTTTTCAGTCTGGCTGGGATTTGGGCATGGGATCAGGATAGAATTTCATCCTTAGTTTTTCTGTGAAAATTCTGCTAAGTGAATAAGAGAAGATTTTGCCCAATCATAAGTCCCTGCCGGTAGAAATAAGTAAACTAGATTTTTAAAGAGTAATATATGTTGCGACTTGCCATTCTCCTGAGCTCCAGTTTTCAAAAAACAAAATACTGTATTCAAATCCAAATAAGCAAACCTGGCACTTCCTCCAAAGTTCAGTTGTTCCAAGTCTTGGCGTTTATCAAAATGAACTCTGCTATGAGCAATTTTTGTCTGTCTTTTCTAGCTAAATAAAGTGTATTGTTATAACCACCAAAAACAGTGGGAAACATTTTCAAAAACTCTTGAGACTTACAAGCCTACATCCCATTTTCAAAAGTGATTTAGGCACTTAGACACAGACTACATCTCTTAGATCCAGATTTTTATAGGTATTTAGGTGCTTTAAGATGCAAATAAGCACCCAGTTGGAATTTTAAAAGTTACTAAGTACCTAACACCCATTGATTTCAATTGGAGATAGGTGTGTAGCTTTTGAAAATTCTACTAGGTGCCTATCTACTTTTGTAGGTGCCTAAATACTTTAAAAATCTGGCCTTTGGGCTCTAAAAATGTTATCCATATGGGTGAGGAGTTAGCTACTCTGTGAGATTATAACTGGTGTTGACCCACATCGACATAGGCACCGACTCCACGGGTGCTCCGGGGCTGGAGCACCCATGGGGAAAAATTAGTGGGTGGTTAGCACCCACAGGCAGCCAAGCTCCTCTCACCCCCCGCCCCACCTCCTCCTCCTCCGAGTGCGCCGCGTTCCCACTCCTCCACCTATCTCCCAGCGCTTCCCGCCCAGCCACCACCAAACAGCTATTGGACAGTGTTAACAAGCTCCTGGAGGGAGGGGGAGGAGCGGGAATGTGGCACGCTCAGGGGAGGAGGTGCGGAAGAGGCGGGTCCAGGGCGCGGATTTGGGGAAGGGGTTGGAATAGGGGCAGGGCCTCATGGAAGGGGTGGAGTTGAGGTGGGGCGAGGGGCAGTCGAGCACCCACAGGAAAGAGGGGAAGTCGGCGCCTATGCACATTGACCCATCCCAAATTATTTTTCATTTTCAGTGCATATGGGTACTGCAGAAGTTCTCCAGTTCCATTTATCCCAGGATGGAAAGCAGAACCAGCCAGATCCACCCAATTAACATGGAATCTTCTCTCATTCCTGATGGAAGAACCTAGCACATTTCCTGCTATAGCTGCAGTGTTTTACTCTCATTACTCACCTAGTGAAAGTGTTCTGTAGAGTACATGAAAAGGCATGCAATATCCAGTATCACCTAATCTCTCTCTTCACTTTGACATCGTATGTTGAGACATGGCAAATTTAAACAGAATTTGTTTAATGACTGTGCCATAGACATTAAGTCATACTGTAAAATGGGTCTCTGTGAAATTCCGAACATCCCCATAGCTGTAGATGCTTAAAGTACTGCTTCTGCTATGATCCGGCTGGGTATTCGGTTCAATATGCAGAATCACAAAGAGAATGTGGCTGGTTTTTTTCAGTGACCTCAGATGCAGGAGGTGCATGGCCCATGGGGTGGGTTGACTCGCTGATTGAAAGATTGGCCGTTAAACATTTCAGTCCTTCCTCTTAGATCCCATGGGTAGCATTGAGCAATTGCTCACCATTCCAAAAGACTCAAATCAGTCCTGTCAGTGCTTCTTTAAAGCCACTGGAGGAGACAGAGCCATTCTGGGTGGTAGAGTCATCGATATACTAGTGATTCTCAGCTCTTTGGCTCCTTTTCACTGAACACAGCTGCTGCCTCATTGCTACCTCCTGGCATGTAGTGGGAAAGTAATCTGGATGAAGAAGAACTGGTTGGAATTCAATCCAAATAAGAGAGAAGTGATGTTTGTTCATAGAGGCATTTAGAGGATTGGGTGGAAACACCACCTATGGAGGGTGTATGTCTGCATTCTGGCAAAATAGCTCACAGCTGCTTGATCTTACTAGATCCATCACTGCTGCTCTTGATTTCTCAGGTAGCAGTGGTGACCTGCAATTCCTTTTGTCATATATGGCTATATGATTTTTTTTCTAATGTGGACCTTAGAATAATCTTCCATGTCTTTGTCTCCGCCAAGCTAGGTTACTGAAATGTGCAGATTTCTTTGGTAAAGACATCATTGCATATCAATTACTTGTATAAAGAATGTCTGACTCCTAGTATTTGCCTGTGGTCCCTTTAGGAATAAACTATCTGCTTGTGTAGCCAGATGATCTCCGGGATTCCTGCCACTCTATGATCAGTTTAAAGCATCTGGAAGAAGCAGAGCACAGCACTGCAGACTGTAACAGCGCTAGGGCCACTGCAGTCAGAGCAGAAACTGGAGATGTTGAGAGGCTTAATTAGGGTTTCTGAAATGCTCTGGTGAAAGGTGCCATAACACTGCAATGTTGTATTCCCATTTCATGTTGCCACCGAGATTTCAAATTACTGCAAGCATTTGCACCAGAATATCATGGAAATTGGAGGGTCTTGCCACAGAGCGTCTGTCCAGTGGGCCACAGAACCAAACAAGAAAGTAAGCTGGGTCTGGTACTTTATGCACATGCAGAGAATTCAATAGCAAGCTGCTCATTAACAAGTTGAGGTGCTTTATGGTGTCCACGCATCTCTTCAATGCAACTCTATTTCTTAATAAAAGTAGCGTTCCAAATCAGAATCACGTTAAGTTGGCTTTTCTGGAGACAGAAGAGCAAATCTACAAAGGAATAGTACTGCATGTAACACCTACACAATACCAAGTCCATCTAGTGCCCAGTACTATAAAGGTATGAGATATTGAACTTCTACGGTCCAAAGCCCATAGACCAAACCATTAGAATCCTCTGCCCCACAAGCCAGTAAATCCAGTCTCCAACCACATTGTTCATGTGTGTGCGTGTATGCACAAAAGTGATTGCTGGTCTGTAATACATTTCCTTGCCTCAAACACAGGTTACATGGAAATGAATGAATGAACAGGCATCCCACACCTGGCTGTGTGCTAAAACAGCTTCTGAGTGCACTAAGTGACTCCGAACTTGGTGCAGAAAAGGACAATGCTTCTGAGAGGAATGGGGGCTGATGGGAGATGAGACAATTGCATGACCATCCATTCCATGAAGCAAGCTAAGCTCCATTACACCTTACTGTGAAAGATCGGAATTGGGATTTTAACGATCTCTTGTTATTTAAAAGTGGTTTGCCAGCAGAGCTAGGGATAAGCAGACTAAGCAATTGCTCGGGGCCCTGAGCGGCTCAAGGGGAACCCTGTATTCACTTTTTAGTATGTGTTGGGGGGCAAAATATTCCTGCTTAGGGCCCCTAATGGGCTAGCACCACCTCTGTAATAATTGCCAGACTTGTTACTTTGCACATATATGTCACCTTCCTGAGGAGCTCAAAGTGCCCTGCAAAACTTCAAAACACCCTTGTGAGGTGGGTGAGTTTTATGCCATTTTACAGGAAGGGAAACTCAGTCTCACAGAGATTAAGACCTTGTGTACACTGAGATTTTAGCTACCAGTTTCAAAACCAGGGTAAGCCGCAAATTGCATTGCACCAATGTAAACTGTGCATGCACTATGGATTTGCACTAGTGCGGCTACACCAATGGCTAAAGTCCCAATATAGACAAGGCCTAAATAACTAGCTCAGTGAGTCAGTGGCAGATCCAGGAATAATGCCATGGAGCAGGATTCAGTAGGACTAAAGTCCTATTTTGTATATTGGCAATCTGTGGGGAAATGGGCATGACCAGTTCATCACCCCATAACCCAGGGGTCTCAAACTCAAATGACCACGAGGGCCACATGAGGACTAGTGCATTGGCCCGAGGGCCGCATCACTGACACCCCCCCTCACTGCCTCCGACCCCGCCCCCACTCCACCCCTTCCATGAGGCCCCGCCCCTGCCCCATCTCTTCTCTATCTCCTTCCCTGAGTGCGCGGCTCCCTGCTCCTCCCCCTCCCTCCTGGAAAGTGCTAAGCGCCACCAACAGTAAAGCACCTCACTCAAAGGACAAAACACGCACTTAGGCTACGTCTTCACTACAGGGGGGGGGGGGTCGATTTAAGATACGCAAATTCAGCTACGCGAATAGCGTAGCTGAATTCGACGTATCGCAGCCGACTTACCCCGCTGTAGGGACGGTGGCAAAATCGACCTCTGCGGCTTCCCATCGACGGCGCTTACTCCCACCTTCGCTGGTGGAGTAAGAGCGTCGATTCGGGGATCGATTGTCGCGTCCCAACAGGACGCGATAAATCGATCCCCGAGAGGTCGATTTCTACCCGCCGATTCAGGCGGGTAGTGTAGACCTAGCCAGTTAGATTTACTTCTGTTAAAGCCCCCCCACTGCACTGGGCTGCACCACCACTCCACCCCTGCTCCGCCTCTTCCAGGGGTAGCAGGTTTGTAGAAATTTTGGTGGTGCCCAGAACCTGCCCCCCCAAACTCCACCCCCCACCTGCCTAAGGCTCTGGGAGGGAGTTTGGGTGGGGGAGGGGGTCTGGGGTGCAGGCTCTGGGATGGAGTTTGGGTGCTGGGGGCAGGCTCTGGGATGGAGTTTGGGGATAGGAGGGGGTGCAGGGGTGAGGGCTGTGGGGCTGGGGATGAGGGGTTTGGGGCATTGGAGAGGCTCAGGACTAGGGCAGAAGGGCAGGGGAAGGGCAGCCGGATGGGGGCACTAGGACCCTCCGGCAGCAGGTGATGCCAGAAGCCAGCAGAGCGGAGTGGAGTCAGCATGAGCTGCAGGCTCCGGGGCGGTGAAGGGGCAGCAAGTGAGCCCGGGGGACACTCGGGGGAGACGCGTGGGGGTGGCAGGTGGGGCCGGGGAAGAGACCCGGCCCCAAACATTGGGGAGCAGGGAGCTTAGCTGCCACATAAAATAACTCGGGGGAGGGGGAGGCGGAGAGCTTGGTGGGCCGGCCCGCAGGCCGCGTGTTTGTAAATAAATTAGGTCAAACCTTTCTTCTCAAAAATCCTGTTAGAGCTCTTGTTTTCCCTCCTTTCCCTGGCTGCACCACACTTCCTTCCCCTGCCAACACATTTGTCTGAAATGTAAGACCCTGTGAAATGCGAGGCACACAGCACTTGGTATAGTCAGACACAGGCTCCTGAGGGAGAGGGCAACTGGGACAGCAGGAGCAATGGGGCTGGTAAGTGAGTGTCCTTTGATCTCAAGCCAAATCCCTAACACACTGCAAGATGCATTCTTTAGTTATCTTTCCTCTCCAGAGGTCATTACTCTCTCTACATACAAATCTCTCCCAAAAACCCATTTCAGTTGTGACTCAGAGATGCAAACTGATTAAGGCCCCTCTGAATTGGGTGCTCGGAGATTAGACATCATACAAAAATATTTCATTGTGTTATTAAAACATTATGGGTGGAATTTTCATAGGAGATCTAAGGGACTTAGACACCCAATTTCTACTGACTTAGGCTCAGTTTACATCACAGCATTTGTAATCTAGCATGGCCAGTTACCTTACAACTGGTCATATGTTGTCGATCACAGTTCCCCAGCATTTTGATTATGTGTTTGTCTATTATAAGCTCTTCCTGGCGAAGGACATTCCTCCTTCTGTGCTTGGAGAGCACCTAGCACAGGGGTAGGCAACCTCTGGCACACGTGCTGAAGGCGGCACGCGAGCTGATTTTCAGTGGCACTCACACTGCCCGGGTCCTAGCCACCAGTCCAGGGGGGGGGCTCTGCATTTTAATTTAATTTTAAATTAAGCTTCTTAAACATTTTAAGAACCTTAGTTACTTTACATACAACAGTAGTTTAGTTATATATTAGAGACTTATAGAAAGAGACCTTCTGAAAACATTAAAATGTATTACTGGCACGCAAAACCTTAAATTAGAGTGAATAAATGAAGACTCGGCACACCACTTCTGAAAGGTACTGTTCTCCTAACCCTAATGCCCTGCTTTTCCGAATTATTTCCTTCTGAAACAGATTACAATTCTGATAATCTTTCACGGACACTTGGTGAAGTGCTGTGATAGAGGCCTGAGATTAATTGAAAGCTTGCATTCCTCTGTGTGCGTGTGCGTGTGTGTCCGTGTTTTCTATTCAATAAGCTTCATTCACAGAACCAGCTTTCTTATTCCTCTCCAGCCTGGCCCTTTAAGTAACCTGATCCTAGAGGCTGGAACTCCTCAGCCCCTGAAAAGGGAAGGAAGAGGGATGATTCTGCTGCTGCTTTTTTGGCCACTTTCTTGTCAATTTTCCTTCCTTTCTTTCCCTTTTCTTTCTGGTACAGAGGGGGGGAGTGGCTAGGAGCCGAGAGCGGGTATGTTTCAGGGGACAGAGCTACTCTTCTGAACCCCCAGGCAGATTCAGCAGGGCAGACTCCAGACTGTTGCCTTTTCTCCACCCAGAAATCAATGTAGCAGGTTTTGTTGATTTCCTTGTTGCAGGCTTTGGCAAATCCAAATGATTTCCAAACCTTTTATTTCTTTTGCTGCTGTGGCTGCTGCTGCTACTACTGCTGCTGGGGGTTGGAGCAAGGGATTAATGATTTGCTTCTCCTTCAATGTGTAATTCAGGGATAGGGAGAAGGTCAGGCCTGGTCACCTGACATTGTGAATCCTGTCAATTCTGGCCACTCTGGAGGGGGGTTGTTGTATTTTCCTCCTGCCCCGCTTCCTGCCCTGTCTTTTCTTTACCCTTCTCCTCGTTCCCTAGCACTCTGTTTTGCTCACACACAATCCCCACCATGAATTCACAAGCAGCTTCAGGACACATCTGGCTGATTTTCTTTTTCTTTACCAGCTCAGCAAAAGGTAAGTGACTTTGCACTTCAGCTTCTGAAATAACATGAAATGGGAAAGTATCCTGTGGACCTGAGAAACAGGATGCTTGTCACACCTTACACAAAACTCTGTATAATGCCTAGTGCTTACTGGAATTCTAGATCTCAAAATTATAGTCCCACAGTCAAAGAAGGGAAGTAGAAGGAAAGCTCTGAAAATGCTCAGATTTCTAATCTCTTTATGAAGATTTATTAGCATAGCAAGTAACAACAGCTTGTGCATCTCCAGAATTCAGGGACAGGTGGCTGGCTATAACTTAGTTTCAGGCTTCGTGATTAGAAGCTTCTCTCTGGGTGCCTGGAAATACAGGAATACTGGCCTTTCAAGATTCAACTTCATGTAAAAGAGCCAGCACCAGTTACCTCTGATACACAGAGAATGGTTTAAAGAATTCAGCTAGATTTACACCTATGTATCCCTGGATCTACTATGGAGTTTTCCTTTCATGGAGACTTTGGCATCCTTTGGGGAAAGTTTTAAAACCTGTTTTGCTGGTTATTATAAAGGATCAGATGACAGAATTCCAAAACATTTCTACATTCACAATGAATTGGAAGAATAGTAGGTCCTTTTGAGAATTTCAAACACAACTGTATCTTTAGATAATGGATTGAACGGATTATTCCTCATGGCAAAAGCAAACACAAAAATCAGAGTCAATCTTTAAGTATATACAAAGTATAAAATACACAAGAAGATTGATCTCAGATAATTCTAGACATACTACGTAAAATGAAAAATTAAAGAATACTAAGGCTGAGGTAGAAAAACAAAGACATTCTGAGGCAAGGCCTCTCCAGCATCTTTATCCTAGCCTGCTGTGGTTAGGTAAATGATTAAGTTAGGGACAGGGGGTTATGACTTAGCTACACTTCTCATCACTGCTACTTTAAAACAGGCAAAAGAGTGGATGAAAGGGGGAGTATGTCATCTCTTCCCTCACCATCAAATATTCTAGGTTGTCCAAGGTAAGATGGAATGAATGGTCATCTCTGTAAGAATTCTTCAAACTTTGCTGAGCATGAACATATCCATGGAACTGTGCTATAGGACTAGAATTCAGTCCCTGGAAAGAAACCTCTGGCACCGGCAGCAGTGGACAGGAGTAGGAAATGAAAAAGGGACTGACGTCTTCTGTTGAGAGCTAATCTCCAAGGTCCCATATGAGGTCTTGAAGTCCCACGGCAGGGTTCCCGTTTTTATTTACCTTTCAGCAGAATTGTGCAAGCTAATCCTTAATGGGCCAATGAATCAACCACTATCAACCCTATCAATCAAAAGATCTCCTGACACTCAAATATTACAGCGATGGGCGTGTTACAAGAACCTACACAGAATAAAATAGAAAAAAACTGCAGCAAATTAAGGAAGTTTTTACAGGTTTCCACTGGTTGACAATAGCAAATGTTATTGTATTATGATACCAGCAATCTGTAATTCAACAGTTTGTAAGGGATTAAGAAATAGAATGAAGGTTCCCTGTAAATTATGAGTGGATGGAGTTTACATACAGCACTACTCAAAGGTGAATGATAGGGCTACTTAGTAACTTTACCCAAGGTCTCAGAGACCACAGCAGAGAGTGGAAGAAGATCCTCATCTGATATAATTTGTCATAGCTCCATTGTTATAATGCCATTGACTTCAGTAGAGTTATAACAACTTAGACCAGTTGAGGATTTGCTCCAGGCTGTGTATTCAAACTGGTGGTGAGACACTACAGTGCACATAATTAATTTTAATAGGCCCACATTTGGCTGCTAAACTTGCTATGGACCTGTGCTGGGTAATTACATAGACCAATGAACCCTTCCATGCAGTGATTTTGTTAACAAAGGCATCTTACTAAATTTTCATCCTTAGTCCTTGATAAACCCCAGATATATGAGTGATAAGATGGGGAAGGCGGGATCAGGGAATCCATTCATTTATTTTCTCATTTAAACAAAAACACTTTCCCACAACCAAGGAAAGAAAACCAGTACCACTGGGCAAACAGACTTTTGTGCATTTGCTGGAAATGTATATCCATCCCTGAAAAATATAGTGAGTATATTGGTAGTGTAGTAGTGCCCTACTTGTATTGGTTGAAGAGGGGGACTGGGGAATTAAGCATTTTCTAACAAAAACTCATTGTATCCACCTATCAGTATTGGTGCAATATTGTCTATTTCAAAAAGCAAAGCAATACAATTCAGAAGTATTTTCATGAGCCCAAGGGATAAGTCATCGCTGGCAGAGAAGGGAGCGAACTCCATCAGAGTTTGTGAAATCAATCCCAATTCACCCTTCAATCTGATGATGGAACTGTATCAAGGAGCTTTTGATCAGCCTTTTACATTCCCTCCCAGCATCCATTAGAGCCAAGGGGAGTCCCCCTGCCCCTCTTCCCAGCTGAATCTGTAGAAGCTGGGTTGATCTTCTCATCTGAAAGTCACCCTGTTCGCATCAATTCAGCAGCATCCAAATATACGTTTGAGGCTAGAACATCAGCAGGTGTAAATTGGGGTAGCTTCGTTGAAGTTTGGGCTAATTTACACTAATTGAGGATCCAGGCCTTGAAATTCAATTTTCTGAGTTAGATACAATAAATACTGCTAATTCACTCTCAGTTTTAGAAGTGATTCCATTTATTTTTCTGCTCTGTTGTTGATACACTGTAAAATGGAAGAGACAGGCAGATAAAGCAAATAGTTTTGTTGTTGTAACATAAAAATGTTCTTTCCCCTGCCAGTCACTGGGTTAGGCTTTAGTGCAAATTACTCAATGCAACTTTTTAAGGTGATATATATATATAATCTTTCAAGCTTTCAGAGTCAGTGGAGTTGGACAGAGAGAAATCCAAACGACTGTCAGACATGGAAGTAGTTTCATCCCTAGTGTCACTCCACTGGCTTCATCTGCAAATGTACATTGCCAGTATTATCATGGACATTAGAAATAGAAAAGCCCTTTTAGGTCACTTGGCCAGTGCTGGCCAGCCCTGTTCTGTATATTGTTTCTAATGCTTTATGAAGTCTAGTTCTAAATGTCTCCCTGGATGGCAATTCCACCATTTGGGTGATTATGCCACAGGCTACAAATCTTGAGGCCAGGAAGCATTTCTTAGTATTTAGCCTGATTTTTCTCTTTTTAAATTTTAATTCATGGTGCAAGACCCATTACTGGGCTAAAGCTCTCATAATGTCATAAATCACTGGTAGTTTTTGCAGGGTTCCACTTAAAGGCTCTTTGTACAAATCACAGTCTTTGAAACATCTACATCTGTGAGGGGTGAGTTTGTTATTGGCACTTAGTGGGGAAAAGCAGAGCAGAGACACAAGCTCTCAGAAAGCTCAGTCAAATCTAAGGGTGTGGACAAGGTCCTTTCTAATCTTTACTCCTAATTGTACCCCTTTTTTGAAGGGCCCAGGAACAGGAGTTACTAAAGGCAGGATAAGTGGAGGTTCTTTCTACCAACCCAGGCCTCAGTAGCAGGACCAGGGAGAATAAGAAAACATATGTATTTCTCTCAGACAGGTTCTGATCTAAAGCCCATTGAGGTCAATGGGATTCTTTTCATTGCCGCTTAACCTATATGCTGAGATAAATTTGAATCCAAGCCACCATGGGTACTGAAGAATGTGAAAGTGTGTGCGTGGCTTCAGTTCTGGTCTCCTTTCATAGGGAACTTAGAGACACCATCTTTCCAGCCTGGAATCCTCTATCAATACCGCTACTCACTGGAGGTGCAGCTAGATTATGTCTCAAGGTTGTCCTTGCAAGGAAGTCGGATGCGGGCTGAAGCTTTGGTTCAGGTGCATCTGCTCTGGAGAAATCATGCAGGGGAGCAGCTTCTCCAGATCCAGGTATGTGATGGTTTTGTCCCCTAGTACCTGCAGGCCTGAGAAAAGCTATTGGTGCTTCTAGTACCAACAGGCTATGAGGATTTCCTTTTAGTTCAAGTGGTAGAACTACTACTGCTGGATCATCTTGGGCTCCATCGGCAACTGGTTCCTCCCATGTAAGCAGATGAAGTTTTTACTCAGGCATGCTGACTGTGGAGAAACTGGCCAGTGGCTTGTCCTTACCCAAACATTAATAAGCCAGTTTAGGGCCAAAGTGCTTGCCTGAGAGTTTCTTCACTGAATAAACACATAGCAATGCTAACTTCAGTTGGTGGGCACAGGGGACATTCAATCCTAACCATCTTCTGTTTCCGACATAAGTGGTGTCTGTGAAGAGTCTATGAGATATGTTAAAAATAGGGCTGTCAAGCGATTAAAAAAATAATTAACAGCGCGATTAAAAAAATAATTGCCATAAAAATTTTATTGCGATTAATCACATGATTAATCGCACTATTAAACAATAATAGAATACAATTTATTTAAATATTTTGGGATGTTTTCTACATTTTCAAATATATTGATTTCAATTACAAAACAGAATACAAAGTGTAGCGTGCTCAATTTATATTTATTTTTATTACAAATATTTGCACTGTAAAAAAAACAAAAGAAATTTTATTTTTCAATTCACCTAATACAATGTAGTGCAATCTCTTTGTCATGAAAGTTGAACTTACAAATGTAGAATTATGTACACAAATAACTGCACTCAAAAACAAAACAACGTAAAACTTTAGAGCCTACAAGTCCATTCAGTCCTACTTCTTGTTCAGCCAATCCCTCAGACAAACAAGTTTGTTTATATTTATGGGAGACAATGCTGCCCGATTCTTGTTTACAATGTCACTTGAAAGTGAGAACAGTTGCTCACATGGCATTGTTGTAGCTGGTGTTGCAAGATATTTACGTGTCAGATGCGCTAAATATTCATATGTCCCTTCATGTTTGAACCACCATTCCAGAGGACATGCGTCCATGCTGATGATGGGTTCTGCTTGACAACGATCAAAAGCAGTGTGGACCAATACATGTTCATTTTCATCATCTGAGTCAGATGCCACCAGCAGAAGGTTGGGGTTGTTGTTTTTTTTGGTGGTTCGGGTTCTGTAGTTTCCGCATCAGAGTGTTGCTCCACACCTCGTCCCTCTCAGATTTTGGATGGCACTTCAGATTCTTAAACCTTGGATCCAGTGCTGTAGCTATCTTTAGAAATCTCACATTGGCACCTTCTTCGCGTTTTGTCAAATCTGCAGTGAAAGTGTTCTTGAAACGAACAATATGTACTGAGTCATCATCTGAGACTGCCATAACATGAAATATATGGCAGAATGTGGGTAACACAAAGCAGTTATGTAACAAAAAAATCTACTGTAAATTGCACTTTCACGATAAAGAGATCGCACTACAGTACTTGTATGAGGTGAATTGAAAAATACTATTTCTTTTGTTTATTGCTTTTACAGTGCAAATATTTGTAATAAAAAATAATATAAAGTGAGCACTGTACACTTTGTATTCTGTGTTGTAATTGAAATCAATATATTTGAAAATATAGAAGAACATCCAACAATATTTAATAATTTTCAATTGGTATTCTATTGTTTAGCAGTGTGATTAAAACTGCGATTAATCATGATTAATTTTTTTAATCGCGATTAATTTTTTTGAATTAATCGCGTGAGTTAACTGCGATTAATAGACAGCCCTAGTTAAAAATGAACTCTGTGGCTCCCTTCAAGTCAAATGGCCGGAGATGCTGGGAAGTGGGACACACACACGCTCTGTGACCCATACCCTCATACCTTCCATCTGTCTTTTGTGGTTTTAGATCCAAGACCTAAAAGTCTACCATGATTCAAAACATGAGAAGATTCAGAATGTAACCAGAGACCCATCCACTGAGGTTGTGCTGGGCAAAGAGGACACCGCAGAGCTTCAGCTGCCAGTTTTCCTCCACTGGAATAATGGGAAGGTGTGTTAATAGTACCCCACCCACAGACACACCAAAAGCACCTCCCATCCTTATTCGAACCCTGAGGAGTCCCTCATTTCCCCTGCTTTACATTCTTGCCACTCTCAGTATGTGGCAAGCAGCACTCCTCTGGCCATGGACCCCAAGATGAAACTCTCCTCAGATGCTATCAGTGCTGCTGTTTAACTGGCTAGTGGGAGAGACTGTTGAGTAGCAGAAGGCATTCCCTTTCTGGGAATAAGTGCCCTACCCCAGCCTTTCAGTGCCTAAACACCTGCCAGCCCAGACAGTTAGTCACTTCACTTCATGCACTAATGGAAGGCACTCCAATATTATGGTGAGGAGTGTGCTATGAGCACCTCTATAGAACAGAATAGAGCAAATGAAAGAATTTGGAAGTAGATCTCCTGCACAGCTGTGGGACTATAGAGTCAGCCAGTGGGCTCCAGGTGTGATAGTTCTGTTGAAATAGAATAGTCTTGAGCAGTCTGGGTTAGCAGTGGTGGCTCTAGGTCAAATTTTTAGGTGGGAGAGTGTTGGTTATTACTGCATAGAAGCTGATTACTTAAGAGAACTCTTGAAAGCTCTCCTACACTCCCCATCCTACTCAGACAGTCTCGCCTCTGCTGTGACTTATAGGTTGTTCAGGGAGGTACCGACACTCTTTCTGAAGTCCTGCTATTGCTACAAAGCCCCCTGCTCTGTCATACATTACACAATTGGGTGGTCTATAGGAGCTGCCCCTGCACTGGTCCTACATTTACTGTTCAGTTAACAGCTGTGGATGCCTCATAGGATTCGGATGAAGATAAAAGAATGTTATTTCGACTCAGTAGAGCAGTGTTCCAGGTACCCACAGGTGGAACTGCCACTGCTTTAAGGTTTGCGCAAAGTGCAGAGGCCTCACTTTTTAAAAAGACTTTGTAGCCATAAATGTATTGTGAAATTAAGCCCGTGCTAGTCAGGGATATCAGGGTTTGTTTTTTTTTAAGCCTTTCAAAACAGTGTAATTGTCACCTAGTTCTAGTACAGTGGCAGCACAATGAATGTTTCTCTCATCCCCCATGGAGTCCCATGCCTGAGGTTCTCCCTACTGCCCCCTCATCTGAAATTTTTCTCCACCTTGAACTGCAAGATCAGTCTAGAAAACCCTTCTGAGAGCCTGGGGAGAGGGCAATTCTCTCATTATCATGCTGAGTTCTTGTCCCTTTCTCAGCAGAGTCTGGGATTCTCTCCCATAAATCATAAATTTCTTCTCATAGGTAGAAGGCATCTACGGAGATAAAGGAGGAAGGTCCCAGACCTTGAATCTGAAACAGGGCCTCATCAGTCTCCTCCAATTCCAGCCACATTCTGGGACAGCAACTGAGGTAGGAGCAGAATATAGTTTTTTGGGTGTTTTTTTCCCCCAAAGAAAAAGATGCAGGAACTTGATCTTAGTGCATCAATAAAACCATCCCTGGAGTGAGAGGGTGTTTCCCTCTCCAAACCTATTCTTCTTTTCTGCAATTGCTAATTAATGCTAGTTACAATAATGTTTTTCATAATTTCTGTCATTATATTCATGCTCTTTTTGTGTTTACTTGCTATAATGACTTAAATGTCAAACACCCATTTGGGTGTGCAGTTGCCTGATTTTATACACTCAGTTTGTTGCAGTAACTATGCTAGCTAGAATAGGCATGTGGTTTTTGAGCCTCATTTTCAAAATATGGCCCTGTATCTGGTTCTGTGCAGATTTTCTACATAATCTGTTCAAATTGGATTGAATCATTTTTATGTATAGTGAACTGTATTTTATTCTGCCACAAATTCTACTCACACATTATCATTTCATGACATGATTTCTTATATTTGTTTGGCTTCAGGAGGATGTTTCTGGGAGCTGTCAAGTCACATATGTTGTTTCCGAGGATTCCATTGTAAAGACAAAAGATCTGCAAAGCTGCACAAGGCCAAAGTTTGGATTCACCTCCGTTAACAAAGCAAGTCCATTCCTACATTGGTGGTGGTGGGTTAGAATGTTCCTGCCAGGGCCGGCTCCAGGCACCAGCTGAGCAAGCTGGTGCTTGTGGCGGCAGATTGTTCGAGGCGGCATTCTGCCCAATCCTAGGGCGGCACGGCTGCTTTTTTTTTTTTTGTTCCGCTCCGGCCGCCCTGTACGGGGCGGCGGCGCGGAGAACCAGAGCGCCCTGCAGTGCAGTCCTCTTCCTTTCTTCTCCGCCGACCGGAGCGGAGCCCTCGCGGCAGGTGGCGGCGCAGCGGGAGGGGCCGCGTGGCAGCGCCCCTGCTGTAGCCCTGGCCGCCCCCTTCTCTCTCTCTCCCACCCACTCCCCCCCACTCCCCCCCCCCCCAGCCGGTCCCCCTGCACCCGCGCTCCGGCCGCGCCGCAGGGTTTTTTGTTTTGTTTTTTGTTTTTGCTTTGCCGTTCTGGCCGCCCCGTTTTTTTTTTGCTTGGGGCGGCCAAAAAGCCAGAGCCGGCCCTGGTTCCTGCCCCAGTCACACCCCTTTTAAATGTACTACACTTCTCCAGATCTTACCTTAGGGTCAGTAACTTCAGGGAGGTCCCAGAGTGAACAGTCTCAGGTGTATTATGATCATTTCATGCTGGGGCTTAAAGAAAGCTTTGAAAAGAAAGAAAAGTTCATTTTTGAAGCCTCCTTGGGGTCTCTTCTGCCAAAGCTTGGTGGTTACTGAAAAATTAAGGCAGAATCAGATTAAATGATCATTCTGAGCCTCATGCTCAAAAGGAGCAAAGGAGACTGAATATCCAGAAATATTTGCTAATAGTGAAATCAATTGGATTGTGGAAGTGGAAGAGTGTGACAAGGGAAATGGCAGAAGCCCCAATGGCTGGTTTCAGGCATTCAGACCTGGTAAAATTAGGTACAATTCTAATGATGCTAGTGGCCTTACATCTGCCTATGCCAAGAGTGATTTGACCCATATCTTAGATTTCACTGAAAGCACTGGAGAATAAACTGTAGGGAACGAACCTGCACTTTAGGTGACCTAATAGGAATATTTATATAAAAAAAGCCATTTAAATGTAAACATGGCACATTTCCCACAGAAAATAATGGAATTTCTACCAGGACCAAATTCATGAGGACACAGGTTTGTCCAGGGTGGATGTGTGTGTGAGGATAAGGTTGAAGGCAGTGGTAGAACTTTAGGGCTCAGTCTAATAATTCCCATTGAGTTAATGGAAGTCCTGATCAGGATCAGGACAATAGTGCCTTCACTGGGCTGAGAGACAACATGGTCAAGTGAACTGAGTGCTTGGCTAGAGCTCAGGAGACCTGAATTCCATTCCTGACTCTCCCACAGGCCTGTAGTATGACCTCTCTGAACCTCAGTTTTCCCATCTGTAAAACAAAGCTAATGATACTGACCCACCATTGTAAAGTGTTTTGAAATCCACAGATGTAAATCACTGTATAAGAGCCGGGTGTTATTACTCCTATAATTCACTATGTAAACTGGGTCACTGTATCTCATGTACAAACATTCACAAAGCAAACCCGGTAGTTTCCTGCAGCTCTATTCTTCCCCTGTGACTTCCCCATTCATAAAGAATCCTCCAGATAATGGCCCAGGTGCTCAGATGTCTCCTGAAGTTATCAGAGGTCTCTGAGTGAAGTTGAGGGCAGCAGAGAGGTGATGGTGAAGTCCGGCAAGTGTGTCATTTCTTTGGAAAACAAAAGAATCTTGTGCAAGGTCACTCTGCAGCACAGCAAGGGAGCCAAGCATTTTTGGCTTGGGTTCACTTTTGATAATTTGTGCTTTTTCTCTCTTTTTTACTTGGTGAATGGCCTTGTGAATAAGCACACTAACCCAGGAGGCTTTCCCTTTCTGTGCTTTCCTTTTTCACAGGAGATTGCGGGGTGGGGGTAAGGGTATTTCTGGTGAAATTTGCTGGATTGACACTGCTGCAGAATGAAGCTTCTCTTTATCCACAAAAGATCCCCTCACATTGCCCCTTTAATATGATTTGGTCACACTCTGTATTAGGAATCTATTTACACATTGTTTATAAGGGGTTACTAAACAAATAATAGATGTTACAAATGTGAGTTGTTTGCATTATAGATGGTTATAAGCATAACAGTAGAAGAACATAAGAACATAAGAAAGGCCGTACTGGGTCAGACCAAAGGTCCATCTAGCCCAGTATCTGTCTACCGACAGTGGCCAATGCCAGGTGCCCCAGAGGGAGTGAACCTAACAGGCAATGATCAAGTGATCTCTCTCCTGCCATCCATCTCCATCCTCTGACGAACAGAGGCTAGGGACACCATTCTTACCCATCCTGGCTAATAGCCATTTATGGACTTAGCCACCATGAATTTATCCAGTCCCCTTTTAAACATTGTTATAGTCCTAGCCTTCACAATCTCCTCAGGTAAGGAGTTCCACAAATTGACTGTGCGCTGTGTGAAGAAGAACTTCCTTTTATATGTTTTAAACCTGCTGCCTATTAATTTCATTTGGTGACCCCTAGTTCTTGTATTATGGGAATAAGTAAATAACTTTTCCTTATCCACTTTCTCAACATCACTCATGATTTTATATACCTCTATCATGTCCCCCCTTAGTCTTCTCTTTTCCAAACTGAAGAGTCCTAGCCTCTTTAATCTTTCCTCATATGGGACCCTCTCTAAACCCTTAATCATTTTAGTTGCTCTTTTCTGAACCTTTTCTAGTGCTAGAATATCTTTTTTGAGGTGAGGAGACCACATCTGTACACAGTATTCGAGATGTAGGCGTACCATGGATTTATATAAGGGCAATAATATATTCTCAGTCTTATTCTCTATCCCCTTTTTAATGATTCCTAACATCCTGTTTGCTTTTTTGACCGCCTCTGCACACTGCGTGGACATCTTTAGAGAACTATCCACGATGACGCCAAGATCTTTTTCCTGACTCGTTGTAGCTAAATTAGCTCCCATCATGTTGTATGTATAGTTGGGGTTATTTTTTCCAATGTGCATTACTTTACATTTATCCACATTAAATTTCATTTGCCATTTTGCTGCCCAATCACTTAGTTTTGTGAGATCTTTTTGAAGCTCTTCACAATCTGCTTTGGTCTTAACTATCTTGAGTAGTTTAGTATCATCTGCAAACTTTGCCACCTCACTGTTTACCCCTTTCTCCAGATCATTTATGAATAAATTGAATAGGATTAGTCCTAGGACTGACCCTTGGGGAACACCACTAGTTACCCCTCTCCATTCTGAGAATTTACCATTAATTCCTACCCTTTGTTCCCTGTCCTTTAACCAGTTCTCAATCCATGAAAGGACCTTCCCTTTTATCCCATGACAGCTTAATTTACGTAAGAGCCTTTGGTGAGGGACCTTGTCAAAGGCTTTCTGGAAATCTAAGTACACTATGTCCACCGGATCCCCCTTGTCCACATGTTTGTTGACCCCTTCAAAGAACTCTAATAGATTAGTAAGACACGATTTCCCTTTACAGAAACCATGTTGACTATTGCTCAAGAGTTTATGTTTTTCTATGTGTCTGACAATTTTGTTCTTTACTATTGTTTCAACTAATTTGCCCGGTACCGACGTTAGACTTACCGGTCTGTAATTGCCGGGATCACCCCTAGAGCCCTTTTTAAATATTGGCGTTACATTAGCTAACTTCCAGTCATTGGGTACCGAAGCCGATTTAAAGGACAGGTTACAAACCTTAGTTAATAGTTCCGCAACTTCACATTTGAGTTCTTTCAGAACTCTTGGGTGAATGCCATCTGGTCCCGGTGACTTGTTAATGTTGAGTTTATCAATTAATTCCAAAACCTCCTCTAGTGATACTTCAATCTGTGACAGTTCCTCAGATTTGTCACCTACAAAAGCCAGCTCAGGTTTGGGAATCTCCCTAACATCCTCAGCCGTGAAGACTGAAGCAAAGAATCCATTTAGTTTCTCCGCAATGACTTTATCATCTTTAAGCGCTCCTTTTGTATTTTCATCGTCAAGGGGCCCCACTGGTTGTTTAGCAGGCTTCCTGCTTCTGATGTACTTAAAAAACATTTTGTTATTACCTTTGGAGTTTTTGGCTAGCCGTTCTTCAAACTCCTCTTTGGCTTTTCTTATTACACTCTTGCACTTAAGTTGGCAGTGTTTGTGCTCCTTTCTATTTGCCTCACTAGGATTTGACTTCCACTTTTTAAAGGAAGTCTTTTTATCTCTCACTGCTTCTTTTACATGGTTGTTAAGCCACGGTGGCTCTTTTTTAGTTCTTTTACTGTTTTTCTTAATTTGGGGTATACATTGAAGTTGAGCCTCTATTATGGTGTCTTTAAAAAGGGCCCACGCAACTTGCAGGGATTTCACTTTAGTCACTGTACCTTTTAACTTTTGTCTAACTAACCCCCTCATTTTTGTATAGTTCCCCCTTTTGAAATTAAAGGCCACAGTGTTGGGCAGTTGAGGTGTTCTTCCCACCACAGGGATGTTGAATGCTATTGTATTATGGTCACTATTTCCAAGCGGTCCCGCTATAGTTACCTCTTGGACCAGCTCCTGCGCTCCACTCAGGATTAAATCTAGAGTCGCCTCTCCCCTTGTGGGTTCCCGTACCAGCTGCTCCATGAAGCAGTCATTTAAAGTATCGAGAAATTTTATCTCTGCATTTCGTCCTGAAGTGAAATGTTCCCAGTCAATATGGGGATAATTGAAATCCCCCACTATTATTGGGTTCTTAATTTTGATAGCCTCTCTAATTTCCCTTAGCATTTCATCATCACTATTACTGTCCTGGTCAGGTGGTCGATAATAGATCCCTAATGTTATATTTTTACTAGAGCATGAAATTTCTATCCATAGAGACTCTATGGAACCTGTGGATTCGCTTAAGATTTTTACTTCATTTGAATCTACACTTTCTTTAACATATAGTGCCACTCCTCCCCCTGCACGGCCTGTTCTGTCCTTCCGATATATTTTGTACCCCGGAATGATTGTGTCCCATTGATTGCTCTCAGTCCACCAGGTTTCTGTGATGCCTATTATATCTATATCCTCCTTTATCACAAGGCACTCTAGTTCACCCATCTTATTATTTAGACTTCTGGCATTTGTGTACAAGCACTTTAAAAACTTGTCCCTGTTTATTAGCCTGCCTTTTTCTGATGTGCCAGATTCTTTTTTATGTGACTGTTTATCATCTGATCCGGCCCTTACATTATACTTTTCAGTCCTCTGCTCCTGACTATAACCTGGAGATTCTCTATCATCAGACTCTCCCCTAAGAGAAGTCTGTGTCCGATCCACACGCTCCTCTGCAGCAGTCGGCTTTCCCCCATCTCCTAGTTTAAAAACTGCTCTACA
Source organism: Emys orbicularis (assembly GCF_028017835.1). Taxonomy (NCBI): domain Eukaryota; kingdom Metazoa; phylum Chordata; order Testudines; family Emydidae; genus Emys; species Emys orbicularis. The sequence goes on along the minus strand of NC_088689.1, from coordinate 42,547,015 downwards.
ACCTTTTTAATGTTTAGTGCCAGCAGTCTGGTTCCACTTTGGTTTAGGTGGAGCCCATCTCTCCTGTATAGGCTCCTCCCATCCCAGAAGTTTCCCCAGTTCCTAATGAACGTGAACCCCTCCTCTCTACACCATCGTCTCATCCACGCATTGAGACTCTGAAGCTCTGCCTGCCTACCTGGCCCTGCGCGTGGAACTGGGAGCATTTCTGAAAATGCCACCATAGAGGTCCTGGATTTCAGTCTCTTCCCTAGCAGCCTAAATTTGGCTTCCAGGACATCTCTCCTACCCTTCCCTATGTCATTGGTACCTACATGTACCACGACCACCGGCTCCTCCCCAGCACTACACATAAGTCTATCTAGATGCCTCGAGAGATCCGTAACCTTCGCACCAGGCAGGCAAGTCACCATATGGTTCTCCCGGTCATCACAGACCCAGCTATCTACATTTCTAATAATCGACTCTCCCATTACTAACACCTGCCTTTTCCTAGAAACTGGAGTTCCCTCCCCCGGAGAGGCAACCTCAGTGCGAGAGGCAACCCCAGAACCATCTGGAAGGAGGGTCCCAACTACGGGAAAGTTTCCCTCTGCTCCCATTGACTGCTCTACTTCCCTGGGCCCTTCTTCCTCCTTAACAGCACAGGTGCTGTCTAAGCGGAGGTGGGACAATTCTACAGTGTCCCGGAAAGCCTCATCAACATACCTCTCTGCCTCTCTCAGCTCCTCCAGTTCCGCCACCCTGGCCTCCAAAGTCCGTACATGGTCTCTGAGGGCCAGGAGCTCCTTGCACCGACTGCACACATACGCCACCCGCCCACAGGGCAGGTAATCATACATGCAACAGTCGGTGCAATAAACTGGATAGCCCCCACTCTGCTGCTGGGCTTCTGCCTGCATTGTATCCTAGTTAGTGAAAGGGTGGTTTACAGAAGGGAGTTTTGGAATGTGGTTTGGTTTATAGGTTTTAGGGGGGGGCCACGGGGATGGGGTTACGGCTGGCGAGGGACTCCCACTCCCTTCCCACTCCCCTTCTAAACTCCCTTGCGAAACTCCCTGTTAGCAGCCCCTGTTCGCAAAGCTGCAGCCCCTGTTCGCAAAGAAGATGTTATAGATCTTAGAAGATGTTATAGATATTTATGAGCCATGGTTATAGTGACCTGCTAGGCTTTATAACAATCTATAACATCTGTTACTAATTCCCTGAACCATAATCCCCCCCCCCCAATTAAGGGTATCCCTTAATTGCAAGGATATTGGGGGTGAGGATGGGAGTTGTCTCTCTAGATTGTCTGAATGTTTGTGACCAGAATGAGTGTGATATGAGACAAAGGCAATAGGGAGTTACCTAGAAAGAGAGCTGAAGACAGTCAGACCTGTAGTGCTGTCATCAGAGGCTGATGGAACGCCATTCAGAATCCATTGCTATTGCCGTGAGAGGCATTCATTTCACATTTGTTTAGCTAGTGATTGCACAGAGCACTGTGTATCTCTTGATGACTAAAAGAAACAGCCAAGCCACCCAAAGCATAAGAGATGCCCTGTGTTAATACATTTTGTTATTCATCTCTGGAGACCAGGGCTCAAATATGGAGTAAGTCAAAAGTGAAATGTGTTTGGTGAGCTCAATATAGTCCCTGGGACATGTGCCCATAGCACAAAACCACTTCACAAAATTATGTATCAAAACCCATCTTCAGTGCCTTTTCCTGGGCCACTACTTGTGCAGTCCTGTGCTGTACATGAGTGATTAGAGGCTGGCTGACCCCAGACAGTAATTCTTTCTCCCCTAGTCCAAAATCCCTTCCTGCTACTTTCACCCTGAGAAAGCGTCACTATTTTTCCCGTTAGCTAAGGCTTTGGCAATGACAATTTGTAATACATGGAACATTCCACTGGGTGTCACTGTTCCTCCACACTAATCTCCTCTATAGCGTGGGAACCTGACAGGAAACATCTCTCTTTAGTTTAAGTGCTCTGGTGCTGAACATGGCGCCAGATGTATCTTGGAAGACCCACTCCTCCCATGCAGGCTGAATGTTCCTCTTAGAGCCTGTTGTTCCACTTACAGAACATTGCTGGTGGGAGTTATGCACGTTCTGGCAGCAGTGAAGGGATTAGCAAGATCCTACTGGTGCCCAGAGAATGCCCTAAGAGTAACTATTAACGTTGTGCTCTACAGTTAGATATAGAAAATAGAGTAGGCATTTCTTTATTTTTCCTTACATACATTTTAAGATGAATCTGGTGTTCATGAAAGGGTAGGATTGAGATAACAACCTTTCTCCGCAGCCCCCAGCCTTGTTGAAGATGGCCCCACTCAGCTCTGCCAGCCCACAGTTCAGGAACTGAACTAGACTGTTCCATTCTTGGGCCCTACCCCATACAGTTATTCCAATGCACTTGAGCTCTCAGATAAAGCGTCTCCAACTGTCCTACTCCTGTCCTCTCACAGCTCAGTCAGCCTTCCTCATTCCTTTTCTAGCTATTCCAAGCCTGTGCCACCTCCCAGCTCTTCAGTGCACTTAGCTGTAACCTGAAGCAGTCCCCCATAGTCTACTACTAGATCCCAGCTCAGTTTAGCAAATAGACACCAGTCTTAACCTGCAACAACCACTGATATCCCTGCCTTGGATTCCTAAATAGCTCTGTCTCTGTACTTTACTTCTGATCTGACCCACCCTCTGCTGAACCACCTCTTAGTTCTGCTATTGCATCTCAATCCCAAGTTACAGTATGCCTTGTCATTATAGTCCTGGACTCCACACAATATTGCCAATATATGCGATGCAGGACCTCCTACTATTATAGTCATAGATCTGTCCGGGCACCTCAAGCCCCACAAACAACATCCCCTCCTAGTTCAGTCCTGGGCATCTTCCCTAATGACCAGAAATAGACAAAGCTGCCAAATTGTGTGGTGGTTCTGTCATGAGGTGGTTCTTTCATCCAGTAGGCTCCAGGGTAAGACTATCAAATGCATAGACACAACTTTTGTTAGAAATAAAAAGGAGAGCAAACATTGAAAGGAGAAAGAGAAAGGAATAGATTGGCAAAAAGATAATGTGTTCGTTCCATTCTTTTGCAGATTTTTGGAGTTCTGTGGCAACCCACCAGCAAAAGCTTTTACTCTGTACAAGGAAGTCTCATCCAGTCAGTGCTGTCGGAGGAAAGCCACGTGGTGTCTCCAACCTTGAAGTCCTCCATTGGCACCAAGATCATGTCAAGGTTAGTGCTGTGCTGGTTCCAGGGGCTTGCATACACTGAGTAGGCTGGAATGGGATCAATGTCTGCCTACCAGAGATACACTCCTCCCGTGTGGGCTTGATGTCCTTGTTGTGTCTTGATGTGGGCCGTGGAGAGATGGTGTGAGATAAAAATTGGGCATACTGAAAAAATCATCCCAGAGGATTTATATTTTCTGGCTCCTACATAAGCCCAGGGCAGGCTACAGGAGTACAAAACACACCCCAAAATTAGCTACCTTGAAGGCTCCTCCCCTCTTCTTCATTTTCCCCTTGCACCTTCTGAAATACTAAATGCCCTTCATTTACCACTAGGTCCATTTCACTTCACCATAGGATAAACCAGTGGTTCTCAAACTTTTGTACTGGTGACCCCTTTCACACAGCAAACCTCTGAGTGAGACCCCCCCTTATAAATTAAAAACACTTCTTTATATATTTAACACCATTATAAATGCTGGAGGTGAAGCGGGGCTTGGGGTGGAGGCTGACAGCTCACGACCCCCCACGTAATAACCTCGTGACCCCCTGAGGGGTCCCCACCCCCAGTTTGAGAACCCCTGGGATACACCATACTGATACCAGCACATGTCCTGACCAACCTCTAAGCAAAGGGAGGTTTAAAAGATGAAATCCTTCTCAACAGCCTCTTTTCTCTCATCAGACAGCAGCTTGAACTTGTGTCTTCTTCGATGCCTGGCCCTGCAGAGACTCCTGGACAAAGCCTTCAGGAAGCTCTGGCTGGCATACTGGAAAAGCACCAGCCTATAAGCACAATTAGCGAGCCCTTCAAGAGGACCTGCATGCAGTGCCCATCAGTGAGTAGCACCAAATGCTTGCAGAAGAATTCTCTTTCTAATGTGACACTTGGAAATGTAAAACAAAGTGAGATCTAGCTGGAGAAGGCCAAAGGGCCTGAGAAGTTTAAATAGAAAATCAGTACACACTGTGATGGCAAGGAAGGGCCAACAGCAGCTACACAGCCAGTATCTATCACTGTGAGAATAAACACAATGGCTCAAAAGAATTCCCTGGCTAACTTTGACCCGGGCAGTAGGTAGGGAGATTGTCCACCAAAGTCTCATGATCACAAGGGCTGCTTCATCTCATAAAGTAATGAAGTACTAGTGTAAAGACACTTTTTCTAGTGTGCCCACAGGGAGAAAAGCAACTAGAGATTCTTCCTCCAGGCAACACTTACGTCAGGTATTCTTATAGTTTTCCATAGTTCCTCAGTCTGATTGGAATGTTATGCAGGGTCCCCAAAGTGCCGCATAAGTTTTCAAAATGTTATTGTTCATCTGCAGCACTGGAATAAAGGGCTCTCTGAGTAAACCCATGCAGTGTGGTAAGCCGGTCTGCTGTTGTATACTCTGAAATAATACACACTCAACAATGGACATTAAAACTATTGTACTGAGAGAGGAAATATTGCCCAAGATACTTGGGCTACACTCCATTGTTTTTGGAAGTGTGATGGGTTCTTTAATAGCACCTGAACAGTAGCCACCAGAGATGGAAAGAAGGAACCGTGGGTGAAAGTTTCATACCAAGGACAGCACCCCTAACAATGCCCATGTTAAACATTCTTTGTATTCTAGTGGTGCCCAGGGACCCCAGCTGAGATGGAGACCCCCTTTGTTCAAAGCCCAGTAAAAAGGATAGTAAGAGCCAGCCTCTGCTCCAAACAGCTTATAGTCGAAATAGACAAGACAGAAGGGAAACAGAAGCGAGAAGTCACTTGCCCAAGGTCACACGGCAGTGTAGTGGCACAGTCAGGATCAGAATCCAGGCCTTCTGACTCCCAGTCCAGTGCACTATCCACTGGACCATGCCTTGTACAGGTTATCTCATTAAAGTGGTCAGACCCTTGATAGAGTTCCAAGCCCTCATTGTACCAGTTGGGGCTATTAAATTGTCACTGCACAGCATGTTTCCCTCTCATGTCTGTTCTTCAACACATGCTTCACAGACCAGCCCATTTAAATGCATTTTCTCTGGTTTTGTGATTTTGTGGATGGAGCAGTTGACCTTAGCCATCAAAGTTTTCAATTTCATGTCAGGTTGCATGCCAAAGGCATAGCCCTCTGCTCCATTATGAACCCACTTTCCTGATTGGTCAGAGGTACTGTCTAGTTTCTTGTCAGGTGTTTGGCCTCAGTAACTAGTCCTGGAGGTTCACTGCTCACATGCTTTTCTTTAAGAGCTTTGATGATTGAAGGTCTGGCATTGAAATTATTAGCTTTTCAAGGCTGGTGCTTTAACTCCCCTGCTTGATCTTTTTGAAAGGGTGATGAGAAAACTACAGCAGGAGAACACCTGGTGTCTGAGACTCCTGAGAGCTGAGTAGGAGTAACTTGCCTTGCAAATAGAGAGGCCAAGATTCAGCTCCCACTTCTCATTCTTCACACTGTAGTTCTTCGCTTTGTAGTTTCTGCATGTCCAAAGTTGTCAAGTCCACCCATGTTCCCTGTGAGGGAGCAGAGGTGTTTAGTAGCCTGGAGCCACACTTCTGTGAACTTGTCAGCCCACATAATATAAGTGGAGTTGAAATGGGTCAATACAAGGCACTACAGAAGGAAGGAATGCGGTTGATGCAGAAGGTAGTACTCTTCCCTCTGAGTCACTATTTAATCAGTGTCCCAGTCTGGTATTGCAAGGGGAGGGGGGGAAATGATGGAGAATTTGCAGCTGGCAACTGAGATCTTGATTGTCTCTGGTCATTGAATATCTCATGGACTTTTTACAAGAATAAAGATATTAGTCCTGGCCAAATTCCAGCTGGATCATAATATTCTGCCTACCAAAATTCCCCTTACAGTGACATGCTATTCTTTATTTCTGTCCTAAATATTTGGATCTAATGTTGTTGCTAACTGTGGAAAGGCTGCCAATGTCCATGCCAGAGATGGCTGCATTTAAGGGATGGGTGAAATAATCCCTGTCTTTATACTGTGTACATTTTGTCCCATGCTATGGCATCTATATAAAATTGCCTTTATTGATAATATGAGTGTTTGTTTTCAGCTCAAAACATATTTGAGGACTCTTGGTAACAGGAGAGTCAAAATGGATGTCTCCAAGGTGTCGACAACCTGGCAATTCCACAGGTTCATCCAGATGCTGCGTAGTGCCAAGAAGAGGGATGTCCTCCAGCTGCTGAGGAAAGGTCCGGAGAAGATGGTGTAAGTAAATTCCCCAGTGACTGTCCAGAAAAGGCAGCAGCCATTCTTACAGACACCTGTGCACAGGGCAGTTTCTGGACTCATTTTAATGATTAACCACATTTCATTCAGGCAGACGCAAAAAGGGCACATTATCATTCCCAGTATCTCAAATGACCAGTCTGAAGAAGTTCGAGGGCCACTTTTTTTAAGGACTTGGCCTTTTCTTACAAGGTACCATAAGTTAATTGGATGTGTTGCAGATTCAGCACATTTTAGAGTAAACGCTCTGGTGAACCTTTCAGAGACATGTGCCCCATATAAATGCAGATCCCTGCTCTACATGTCCCATTCAGTAATTCCAGGACAATGTCATTTTTCACTTCCTATGCTGAACTGTTGCATGGTGTTACCGTGCGCTTTTAAAGGCTGCTGCCTTCCACCCAAGAGGTGGTTGCATTTCAGTGCTAGGTGAAATCCATATGTGATTACATATATATGGTTCCAGTTCAGCAACTGGTGTAAATTAGCTCATTTATGGATGAAAGCTTCTCTAGAAATGGCAGCTAATTATTTATTTTTATAATTTATCCAATTGAAACTGCAAAGGGTGTTTATATAGGTAGAATGTAAGTTGAGCTGGAATTACCCTGCACACTTTTGAAAAGCCTCTGGACCAAATTTAGCCCTGATGTAAGTGGGTGCAGTTTCACTGACTTCAATGGAGGACTGAATTTACTTCCTTATCTGGAACCGGGGGAAACAGAAACAAGGGATCAAATTCTCAGCTGGTATATATCGGTGTGGGTTCATTTGACTTTAATGGACCTATGCCAGTTTACACCAGTTGAGGATCTAGCCCCAAGTGCTTCCATCCTCCCCATGTTCAGCTGTACATGGTGCACATAATTCGCTTTCTCCTCTCATTCCAGTACCTTCTTCATTGATGCTGCAGTTGCTGCCCAGTCAACAGCTTCCTTGGCAGCTCTCTCTGAATTTCTGGATTTTAGCAACAAAGGACAAGTGCCCCTGCTAGAGCAGTTTCTCTATGCTGCAGCCTTCTCTCCTCGGCCCTCAAAAGAACTTCTGCGCCTGGTGCTAGTAAGTCAGAGGCATTTCCTCACTCCCCTTCTGCTCTTTGGTGATACGACTACTGGATTTGGGCTTCATCCTGCTCCCATTAAGTTAAGGAGAAACTCTCAGTGACTTCAGTGGAGCAAGATCAAGCCCTCACAAAGGAGAAAGATAAAATGCTAAGTATGTCCTTTGTCCATCCTAGCATTTAATGAAGGGACTTTAGCAGCAATCCTCATGATTTTTGACAAAATGCTGCCCTGTATTAAAGGGAGCAAGTTACCTAGTTGTATTGACTAGAACTGGTTGAAATTTTTTCAAATAAGATGGGTTTTTTCCCCCCATCAAAAATGGTTTGTTTGGGAAATGAAATTTTACATGAAAAACGGACTCTCTTTTTCATTATTTTTCTATTAAAAATGTATCAAAATCATTACGGAAATGGTTATTAACATGTTAAACTTACTGAAAAACAGATTTGATAGTCAACAAAAAATCACTAATGCTGTTAATTAACATGTCAATAACAATTGAAAAAAATTCAGACAATGAATGAGTTCATTTTGATCTCAAAGTGGAAATAATTCTGAAATTGCAACATTTTTTACAAATCTCTTTTCTCCAGCCAGCGTTGATGTTGACATCTCAATAACTGTACTTACACAAGGCCACAGGGAGTGGGGAGGGAGGAAAGGGAAATGAGGAATTCTGTGAAGCAACCCCTAAAACCACGGTTAGCTCGGGCAGTCTGAGATCAGAGGGGCACTGAGAATGATCTCCTGCCGCCATGTTGTTATGTAGGAAGGCAAACCTAAGATGAAGTTGGAGTTCCTTTTTACATTTCTGGAGTAACCAGTGGGCCAGTAGGAGTGTTCCAGGCTGGCCTCAGGACAGAGCACAGCCTCATACCATCCACACTAGTGGAGCCTATGAGAGCTTGGAGGGAAGGTGTTTTTACACCTCTGTTGACAAAGAGACTTCCTTTGCTCAACAGTAATCCAATTATGGCCCGGGGTTGGCCTTCAAAGGGAAGCCTGTGCAGCCCTCCTCAGCTAGAGTTCTGAGACCGCATAAAGTAAAAGAAGGGTTTATACTGGAGGGAAAAGCTGGCCAGGATCTTTAGGACTCCATCCAAGACACGCAAAATCCCACCAAAGGGATTAAGGTGGGAGAGGAAAATTCATTTCTGTGTAAAATCCCTCTATTTAAACTATTATTGTACATGAATACTTGAAATGGGAATAAACATTCTGAGGAAATAGGTGGCATGGCTTTAGATCAGTGAGCTGATATAGACAATAAAAGCTTAATTGCCTGTTACGGAAACCTGAATATTGTGGGACTAGGCCATGAATTGCCCCCTCCCAGGCAGATGAAAGCAAGACTAGAGAGACTCTCTCAATAAACCCTTTGGGGTAATAACTAAAACATATTCTCTCTCTCCCCCCCATGTCCTGCCTTCATTTCGTTACACCCACTCTCCCAGGACAAGCTGAATGGAAAGGAGTTAGACCCTGCCATCTGGGAAACAGGGATAATTGTCATTGGCTCGCTAGTTGGCAAGCTGTGCCGGATGAAGCTGTGTGGATTGCAGGTGGGTTTCCTGACAGGATTGCTTCAGTTATTCTTTTTAGCCCTCCCCTTTTTTCCCCACAGCTGCCTAAAAATTGTGTCATGCTTCTTTTTCACCCTGCTCTGTTTCTCCCTCCTCCAAATAAACAGGAAGTAGGACTTGGAATGGAAACTGTTCTGAGAAGATTAAGAGACACCAAGGAGAATTCTGAGATAATCATTTACCTGTTGTCCCTGCAGAATGCCCTGCTCCCAGAAACCATTCCTACTCTCCTGCATTATGCAGAAGAAGGGTCAGCAGGGGTCTCAGGTACAGCAGTATCTGCCCTACAAAGGTTCTCCTCTCAGCATATCACTGGTGAGGTATGGAACGAGCCTACTTAGAATCAGAGCTTTTCCTTATGCGTTTAAAACACCCTTCCATGAAGCAGCCCAGGTATCTGTGTCCCAGGAAGTGTATGGGATATCATTCTCACCAAGTCACTTTGTAACTACCAGCATTCTCCATCTTTCACATCTGGGAGATAATGCTTCCTTAAATTTTAGCTGCTATTCCCAGAAGTTCCTCTGTCCTGCACTGAGAAGGAAATAAGTGGTGTGCTTGCCCCATGGTGCTTAGATGGATGTATCCAATTAGCAGAGTCTCTGTGTGATGACTGGACTTGCTGAGACTTGTTCTGCACATTACTGGAGCTGAAATTAACTGGGAGCTTTGTGGCTCATAGACATTAGCCATACCTGGGGAGCCAGAATGGAGACTCCCTTTACCCAAGTCAGTAGGAAATGTGATAGTCTTTTCAAATCTGATAGTAGTTCCCTAGATCTCAGCCTGTCTTTCTAACACCTAGAGGTCTCTCAACTTTCCTTTCCGAGAGAGCATTCTCCATGCCTTGCCACCACTAGGAGAGATGCCATCTAGATTAGGAACAGGAGGCAGCTCTGCAGGGCATTGGTGATGACTATACTTCTGGGTTTTTTCCTGGAGTTGTAAATAGTAGATCTTCTGTTCAAAGCCCAAAGTGTAGTGTGAGATGCCATAATTATATATTTGGTGTTGGGAATGGTGAGAAGTAAAGTTTTAACTATATTGTGGCATTAGGTGAAAAAGGCAATGAGGAGGATTTTCCATCAGAAAAGCAGAAACTATGAAAAAACCTCTCGACTAGCTGCTGCTGAAATTCTGTTGGATAATGAGCCTTTGCCCATGGACCTCACCAATATCCTGCTGGCCACCAGAGACCTGGAAGCAGAAATGTCAAAATTTTTACTTTCGAAAATCCAGACTAGTTTACATTCTCACCATCACCCAGCCAGGTGAGTATGGAGACTGGAAAGTATTAATTGTCACTCTAAGACCCAAATCCCTTTTCCCCTTGTTCTTCCTTTTCCTCTCTTTCACATTCTCTCCAACATTCTCTCTCTCCACTCTCATCTGTTAATCTTTCCTTTTTTGTTGTTTTTTCCCTTAAGCAGACTAATTTGATTTAAATTCCCAGATTTGTTGCCTCAATCCAGTGGTATTCCATGTGTGGTTGCCAGTTCAAGGCAGTAAACAATATAATACGGAACACCAAAATGACAGTGTAAAAACTGTAGAAGTGTTCGGAAGCTATCTATAAATTATGAGCAATTATATTAGTCTCTCCAGATTCTCAAAAAAAGCCCAACCCAACACCTGACTGAAATGCAAAAGTTTTTGAGCTAGGCAAATAGTGATAGACTCGAGGAGCTCAGTCTATTTAGCTTAACAAGACAGAAGGTTAAGGGGTGACGTGATCACAGTCTGTACGTACTTACATGAGCAACAAATATTTGATAGTGGGCTTTTTAATTTAGCAGACAAAGGATAACAAGACCCAATGGCTGGAAGCTGAAGCTGGACAAATTCACACTGGAAATAAGATGTAAATTTTTAACAGGGAGAGTAATTAACCACTGGAACTATTTAAGGCATGTAGGGAGTGATTCTCCCTCAGTGGCATTTTTTAAATCAAAATTGGATGTTTATGTTAAAGATACACTGTAGTTCAAACAGGAATTATTTTGGGGGAATTCTATGGCTTGTTGTATACAAGAGGTCAGACTAGATGATTATAGTGGTCCCTTCTGGCCTTAGAATCTATGACATATCGCACCAATGTATTTGAATACATTTATTCAGGTAAAAAAGTGAATCCAGTTCAAAAGTATTCACGGCCTCTTCATTCATTTTCTGTAAACATTCATAACAAGCAACTTTTCATTCACAAAAATATACACAGAAAGGGAAAGTGTTGTAATGCTCCAATGAACAGATATTCACAGGAGTGTTCACATAACCATCTTGAAAGCTCTTTGGGGATTTGGAAGTCATCCAGTCAAGAAAGAAACAATACCATGGTCACCTACATTACAATCACATGCTTGAATAGTAAATTAGAAATAGCCATTAAACAAAGCAGTGCTCATGGTAAATCGTTTGTAAGCAATTCACAGGCCAGGATATGTTTGCACAAACCAGTTCTTAAATCATTCTGAACAACAGACTAAATGATAAAAAAAAAAAATCAGTCAATTTGCAGATAATCCACCAATAGAAGAAGATTAAGTTTACTGACCACATTGGCCAATGTGAATACTTCAGCCAGCTCTAGCACATCACATTCTATTCTTGTAGGACTAAAACTACACCCAGGCCAAGGAAACCCTGAGCTAGGAAAGGCTTTTATACCATTTCACAACTCCACTCTGCTCCACCCTCTCTTCCTCATTTTCTTCTTCTGTCCTGCTCCATGTTCTTCTGTCCCGCTTATGCTGTAGAACCATTAATTACAACCACCACTAAGGCTCAAACTTATGCATGTCATGAATAGTTGCTCATGCCATAGGGGATATTGCTGAGCTATTTTCTCCCTCCTTTGGGAGATACAAAAGAAGAGAAAGATTATAAAGGAGCTTGTTTAAGTAAAGCTGTTTTATGCCATTTAAATTGTTCTTAACGTGTTGTTAAATATATATATATAATATTTAAGTGCATATCTCCTACCCTCCCTATAAAACCTTCCAAAATGGCAGCTGCCTTTTCTGAGTTTCTATTTAGATTCAGACAATAGATTTTCCTCTTTTTCTGCCCCACCCATACACACCTTTTCCTTTTTTTTTTTTTTCTAGGAAAGCAATGAAAGAAATTCTGAAAGATCCACAGATCAATAATTACAACTACCTCTCCAAAGCTGGCAGTTCCTCTTCTTTCTCAGGACCCTTGGCAGGTGACAGCATGGACAAGATTATGTTTAAGTTCATCTCAAAAGACCAAGTGAAAGTGGTCTTGTGGAATCCATTGTCAAGGGGCACTGGGAGTTACAAGGGATCTCTAACTTGTGTGACTGTCCCAAATTTAACACGAGGTGGCAAGAGTCCTCTGTATGTGTCCTGAGATGTCTAAGCACATTGGTTATTTCTCCATTAGCTCTAGTTGCATGTACTTTAAAAGCAGTGGAGAAGGACAGGCAATGGAAGGATATGTGAGGGAAAGAAACTGCTGTGGTAGGGCCACCACAATCCTAAAGCTGGCTCTACACGTAGAGAGTAAAATGACTTCTTTATGGAATGAGGCACAAAATCAGTCAGACATAGTCACACATTAGCAGAGCCATTGTTCTTGATTCTTTGCAAAGCGTATCAGTGCCACTCTGAAGCTGGCTGTGTGGAGTGATGTCAGACACACACCACATCATCCAAATACATCTGTTTCTGACATACTGCTTGTCAAAGGGCACCCCCACCCTGGAGCACCCTCCTGTAACAGCTACAGCATGCCAAGAATGCCTGTCTCAGTTTCCCCTTTCAGAGGCCCCAGTAACTCCACTTCAGGTTCGCTTAAATAATACCCCTACCACACCCCGGGTATATAGTCCTTAACACCCCATTCTTCCCAGCAGGCCACTTCCCACACCACTTTCTTTGTTGGGAGTCTTTCCATGCCATACTCCAGTGTCTTCCACCACACCTAGGCTCCTTGTCAGGCCTCTTCTGTCTCTCTGCCAGGATACCCACACCAGCCCTTCCAGCTAGAGTGGAACCCCACCTCTTCCCAGTAGGAACCCCCACAGCCTTTGTGCTGGGAGGTCATCCTCGCCAGGGGAGAATCCCTCACTCCCCCATCCCTCTCACTGTTCTGCTAGATCTAGGTCTCCAGGATGGAAGTGCCAGTAGATAATCCCCTCCGCTGCTCCCTAGCCTTCAGCCCTCTCCAGCCCTGAGTTGCAGCTCTCCAGCTTAGAGCCAGCAGGCACTTCCCTCAGCTGCTCTCTGGCTTTCAGCTCTCTCCAGCCTTTCAGCTCCATTGCTCTGGTTTGGGGAAATCAGCCAGCAAAACCACTCTTGTTGCTCTCCTGCCTTTAGCCTTCCCCCAGGAACCACCTACAGCTTTCTTCCAAGACTTTTCCACAACCCCCTGGTCTCTGGCAGCTCTCACCTATTCTTTTCCTGATTGACTTGGCCAACTCTAACTCACCAGGTTGGTTGGGGTCAGGGTCAGAGATGCTCGCTCGCTCCCCCTTCCACCACCATCCCATGCCATATCTAGGGCCCAGCCAGGTACCCTCTTTTAAGCCCAACTTGGGGAGTCAGCTGACCAATCACAGGTGCATTGGCCTCTTCCTCTTAAAGGACCAGTGCCACCATGTGGTACTTCTTCCCACACACTTTGTACAAACACTGATCATGCCAGTATCACAGTTCTCCCAGAATCTGCTAGCACAAGAGATGAGCCAAATCTAGGACCTAAACCTGTGGTAGATCGCTTGTGTGATAGAACACTGCTGCTATTGCTAGGCCAAGAGACTAGCTCTATTCCTGATTATTTCTTAATTCATTAGAGTATTTTAATAAGCTTTTCAAAGGGGCAGATCCTTAGCTGATGGCTGTGACAATTTACACAACCTTTATGATCTGCCCAAATATTTTTATCCCCACCCTCCAGCTCTCATTTCTGTCCCCATTCATAGCATTTCACCCTTTTACCTTTTAATTGTCTTCCTTTGTATATCCTCAAAGGATATTCTGGGCATGCAGAGGCAAACTAAATGGGAGTCAGGAACATTTTAGGGCTAATCCTTTGATTATTATAAGTTTGGACGGAGATGAAATTCCCTCATATTTCAGCTTCTTGGTCAGACTGTTAATTGTTAGTGTATGGGACTGTGCTGTTCATCTACCATAGCCTGGAAGGGAAGAGCTATTGAATATAATGATATGATCTAAATGGGGTTAGTACTTACCAAAAGGCCTCTAGCCTCTTGTCTGATTTACCCAGAAACCCAACAGGTTATATAGCAAAGTATTGTTTCCTGCACCCCCATCAGAGCTCTTCTGTACTTTGAGTTATAATTCCACTGAAATTGACACCTTGAACACAGAAGACCACACTGGAGTTCTCTTCATTCCCATGGCAGAATCCTCAGATCTTCCCATTATATTACATGGGAGGCCGCCAAGCTCTTTATTTTCCAGTGAGATAGTTGCAAAGTGTCCCTCCCCTCAGCCATTACTGGAATGTTTTAAAAATGGATGTGTAACATTTTGCCAGTGATGACTGCTGTGCAGCTCTACTTGTTGGTGTCTCTTTCTGTCTTTCAGTCACTGATGACATGCTGTCCACTTTCAGTCTGGAGCTGCTATTCACTGAGAGTGGTCTCCTGAGGAAGAGTGTCTCAGGTTTCATGCTGCGAAGCCATGGCCACCAGCTTCAGGCAGCTCAGGTCTGCTATCAGGTTTTGTCCCTAGATGTGAAACTTTAGATGACTGAACAACAGATACACATGCGGGAACCCAGGACTCCTGCATTGTGCCAGCAGACATTCAATAGCTCCTCTTTAACCTTCCTTGTAGGCCTGGGGGGTTCCTAATATTTGACTTGGGATCGGTTTTGTTCAATATCTTCATTAATGATCTGGAGGATGCCGTGGATTGCACCCTCAGCAAGTTTGCAGATGAAACTAAATTGGGAGGAGTGGTAGATATGCTGGAGGGTAGGGATAGGATACAGAGGGACCTAGACAAATTAGAGGATTGGGCCAAAAGAAATCTGATGAGGTTCAACAAGGACAAGTGCAGCGTCCTGCACTTAGGAAGGAAGAATCCCATGCACTGCTACAGACTAGGGACCGAGTGGCTAGGCAGCAGTTCTGCAGAAAAGGACCTAGGGATTACAGTGAACGAGAAGCTGGATACAAGTCAACAGTGTGCCCTTGTTGCCAAGAAGGCTAATGGCATTTTGGGCTGTTTAAGTAGGAACATTTCCAGCAGTTCCAGGGACGTGATCATTCCGCTCTATTCGGCATTGGTGAAGCTTCATCGGGAGTACTGTGTCCAGTTTTGGGCCCCACACTACAAGAAGGATGTGGAAAAATTGGGGAAAGAGTCCAGCGGAGGGCAACAAAAATGATTAGGGGGCTGGAGCACATGATTTATGAGGAGAGGCTGAGGGAACTAGGATTATTTAGTCTGCAGAAGAGAAGAATGAGGAGGGATTTGATAGCTGCTTTCAACTACCTGAAAGGGGGTTCCAAAGAGGATAGATCTAGACTCTTCTCAGTGGTACCAGATGATAGAACAAGGAGTAATGGTCTCAAGTTGCAGTGGAGGAGGTTTAGGTTGAATATTAGGAAAAACTTTTCACTAGGAGAGTGGTGAAGCACTGGAATGGGTTACCTAGTGAGGTGGTGGAATCTCCTTCCTTAGAGGTTTTTAAGGTCAAGCTTGACAAAGCCATGGCTGGGATGATTTAGTTGGGGTTTAGGTCCTGCTTTGAGCAGGGGGTTGGACTAGATGACCTCCTGAGGTCCCTTCCAACCTTGATATTCTATGATTCTATGACTTCATGTACCCATTCAGAAGCCCTCACAACAGAGAACATCTGCTGCATCTAGCCACACATAGGAAGGCTTAATACCTTAGCTGCTTGTTATTCACTGTTCTGAAGTGAGAACCAGGGCAAACCTGCTGTTTTAAGAGTGCCTGCACTGAAAGTTGCTCACCTTGGGTAAATGTCCCACATACGTCAATATTTTCCTGACATTTGTATTCATCATCTATCTATGGATATATGGGCCCATATCCTCAGCTGGTGTAAATCAATCTCATTCCATTGACTTCAGTGAAGTTGCACCTATTTATGCCAGCTGAAGATCTAGCCCATGGCATCTTCAAAAAGACTGGAACAGAGACACTCAGGGCTGGCTCTGGCTTTCTGGCCGCCCCAAGCAAAAAAACAAAAACAAAACCTGCGGCGCGGCCGGAGCCAGGGTGCAGGGGGACTCCCTGCCCTGCAGATGTGCCCCGGCTAGCGGGGGGGGGAGGGAGCAGGGGGAGAGAGAGAAGGGGGGCGGCCAGGGCTTCAGCGGGGCACTGCCACGTGGCCCCTCCCGCCGTGCCCCCTGCCGGGAGGGCTCCGCACCGCTCCCGTCGGCTGGGAGGGAAGGACGCGGGCTGCCCTGCCGAGCTTGCTGCAGGGTGCTCCCGTCCTCCACGCCGCTGCCCCCTACAGGGCGGCTGGAGCGGAACAACAACAACAAAAAAGCGGCCGTGCCGCCCTAGGATTGGGCGGAATGCCGCCTCCTACAAGCTGCCGCCCAAAGCACCAGCTTGCTCGGCTGGTGCCTGGAGCCGGCCCTGGAGACACTGCTGTTATATTGATGTTTTTAAATTTACTACTACAAAGACTGAGTGAAATCCTGGCCCCTAAAGTCAATGGGAGTTTTGCCATGAATTGGTCCAGGGTTTCATCCCAAAAGTCATTAGATAATAACTGGTTTTAGAGTGGTAGCCGTGTTAGTCTGTATCAGCAAAAACAACGAGGAGTCCTTGTGGCACCTTAGAGACTAACAAATTTATTTGGGTATAAGCTTTTGTGGGCTAAAACCCATAGAGACTGTCCGGTTTGGCCAATGTACATGGCAGAGGGGCATTGCTGGCATATGATGGCATATATCACATTCTATTCAAGGGACACCATCACAGGACCTAACCACATCAGCCACACCATCAGGGGCTCGTTGACCTGCACATCTACCAATGTGATATATGCCATCATATGCCATCCCTCTGCCATGTACATTGGTCAAACCGGACAGTCTCTATGCAAAAGAATAAATGGACACAAATCAGACATCAAGAATTGTAACATTCAAAAAACAGTAGGAGAACACGTCAGTCTCCCTGGTCACTCAATAACAGACTTAAAAGTGGCAATTCTTCAACAACAAAATTTCAGAAACAAACGCCAATGAGAAACTGCAGAACTGGAATTAATTTGCAAACTGGACACCATCAAATTAGGCCTGAATAAAGACTGGGAGTGGATGGGTCACTACAAAAAGTAATTTTCCCTCTGCTGATACTCACACCTTCTTGTCAACTGTTGGAAATGGGCTCGCTTAAAGTCACATTTTTCAGGAACATAACTACAACTTAAGCGGGGAGTTACTGTAATAACTGTTATCCTGAATGTCCAAGTAGAGGTTGGGTGAAATCTGGAAGCTGCTAAGTGCCCCCATATTTTGAGAAACTTTCCTCGCACGTTCATGCTTAGTGTGAGACGCAATTTTACATCATGGTCTGATCCACATTTGACACAGTGCAAGGAGATCTGAAACCCCTCTAAGATTTCTATGGTGCTAATCACTCTGTAGGGTTGATTGCAAATGGAATCTTTGTTCTATCTATCTATCATACTTATATGACCCCCATCACTGTAGTATCTGATCATCTCACCATCTTTAATGTATTTATCCCACAACACCCCAGTGAATTAGGGAGTTGCTATTATGCCCATTTTACAGATGGGGAACTGAAGCACAGAGAGCTCAGAGACATGCCCAAGAACACTGTGATGGAGCAGAAAACTAAACCCAGTCACCCAAGTCCCCAGCTGGTGTCCTAACCACTGGACAGCCTTCCTCTCTACTTTAATTAACATCCTTAAAATAAACAATATCAAATACTAGAACCTGATTCTCCACTGCTTTGCCACCTGTGTTATCATTTACACTCATCCAAAATTGGTGTAAAATAATACCAAATCAGATCAATAGTGTTTTGCAATCACTTTGTTCAACTTAAATGACTGCTCAAAAGATAGGCTAGTGTTGTATCAGGCTCACTGGGCTTTAAATATAATCACTTCCCAGTTCACTAGGCCCATGGGTAGATATTACTTGAATCAGTAGTACAGTAATGTAAGATGCCAACCAACTGCTCCCAATACAAGTGTTTCTATCAGTACATCAGCAGGTTCTTTATCCAGCTTTCCCTAGTGGAAGCATCCAAGGGTGCTAAAGGAGTTGGCGGATGAGATTGCAGAGCCATTAGCCATTATTTTTGAAAACTCATGGCGATCGGGGGAGGTCCCGGATGACTGGAAAAAGGCTAATGTAGTGCCCATCTTTAAAAAAGGGAAGGAGGAGGATCCGGGGAACTACAGGCCAGTCAGCCTCACCTCAGTCCCTGGAAAAATCATGGAGCAGGTCCTCAAGGAATCAATTATGAAACACTTAGAGGAGAGGAAAGTGATCAGGAACAGTCAGCATGGATTCACCAAGGGGAAGTCATGCCTGACTAACCTAATTGCCTTCTATGATGAGATAACTGGCTCTGTGGATGAGGGGAAAGCAGTGGATGTGTTATTCCTTGACTTTAGCAAAGCTTTTGATACGGTCTCCCACAGTGTTCTTGCTGCCAAGTTAAAGAAGTATGGGCTGGATGAATGGACTGTAAGGTGGATAGAAAGCTGGCTAGATCGTCGGGCTCAACGGGTAGTGATCAATGGCTCCATGTCTAGCTGGCAGCCAGTTTCAAGCGGAGTGCCCCAAGGGTCGGTCCTGGGGCCGGTTTTGTTTAATATCTTTATTAATGATCTGGAGGATGGTGTGGACTGCACTCTCAGCAAGTTTGCCAATGACACTAAACTAGGAGGCGTGGTAGATACACTAGAGGGTAGGGATCGGATACAGAGGGACTTAGACAAATTAGAGGATTGGGCCAAAAGAAACCTGATGAGGTTCAACAAGGACAAGTGTAGAGTCCTGCACCTAGGACGGAAGAATCCTATGCACTGCTACAGACTAGGGACCGAGTGGCTAGGTAGCAGTTCTGCAGAAAAGGACCTAGGGGTCACAGTGGACGAGAAGCTGGATACGAGTCAACAGTGTGCTCTTGTTGCCAAGAAGGCTAGCGGCATTTTGGGCTGTATAAGTAGGGCCATTGCCAGCAGATCGAGGGACGTGATCGTTCCCCTTTATTCGACATTGGTGAGGCCTCATCTGGAGTACTGTGTCCAGTTTTGGGCCCCACACTACAAGAAGGATGTGGAAAAATTGGAAAGAGTCCAGTGGAGGGCAACAAAAATGATTAGGGGTCTGGAGCGCATGACTTATGAGGAGAGGCTGAGGGAACTGGGATTGTTTAGTCTCCAGAAGAGAAGAGTGAGGGGGGATTTGATAGCAGCCTTCAACTACCTGAAGGGGGGTTCCAAAGAGGATGGAACTCGGCTGTTCTCAATGGTGGCAGATGACAGAACAAGGAGCAATGGTCTCAAGTTGCAGTGGGGGAGGTCTAGGTTGGATATTAGGAAACACTATTTCACTAGGAGGGTGGTGAAGCACTGGAATGCGTTACCTAGGGAGGTGGTGGAGTCTCCTTCCTTGGAGGTTTTTAAGGCCCGGCTTGACAAAGCCCTGGCTGGGATGATTTAGTTGGGAATTGGTCCTGCTTTGAGCAGGAGGTTGGACTAGATAACCTCCTGAGGTCCCTTCCAACCCTGATATTCTATGATTCTATTCTATGATTCTATGAAGTAGTGAAGGTCAACCCTTGAGGAAGCTTTGCCTTGTGCAGCACATTTTCTCTGCTTGTGTATTTTAGGTCTCTATTGAAGCCCAGGGGTTGGAATCTGTGCTGGGAGAGAGTAACCCTGAAGGAGAAGAGGAACAGGAGCTCATGGCTGGGATGTCTGCCATTTTCTTTGACGTCCAGTTACGGCCAATTGTTTTCTTCCAAGGGTATACAGATTTAATGACCAAGGTCCTCTTAAGCAGCGGAGAGCCAACCAGCGTGGTCAAAGGGACTGTCCTGCTGATGGATCATGAACAGGTAATGGCTGTATGATATGCGGACCTTCCCTCATCCAAGCTGCCTGTTAAACAGCGCCATGGTACACTGCAGCGTAGTGAATATTCTGGAGGGGGCCTGCTTGCAAGCCATCGGCTCATGACCCATATTCATGATGGTGCCAAATCTAACCATGGGATGGCATTGATCAAAGGATGTTAAGAATTGGTTTTCTGAGTTGGCTTATTAGAGGTGGGTTCTGCACTGCCATGTGGGAGACCTGGCTTCAGTTCCTGTCTTCCCCACCCCAGCCCAGTAGGCGTTGGGAGTGCAAAGTAGGCAGCGTCCCCTCTGGCCAGCTGTTGTTTAATATTTTTGTATGAGCACCTAAGATCAAGAAAAGTGCTTCCAAAATAAATACGCTCTTTTCTGTTCTACAGGCAATTCCACTTCAGTCTGGACTGCAAACAGTGGTTAAACTTCAGGGGGCACTTGGGTTAGATATTTCAGCCAACATTGATATGAATTTATGGGAGCAAGAATCAAGAACCAGCGTCAAAACAAGGTAAATGAGTGAAAACTTATTTAATCTCTGAACACTCAGGAGACTTAGCAGGAACTAGCGTAAATTAGAACAGCCTCAGAGCTGCTCCAAACATTAGAACAGACTCAGGGCTGCTCCAACTTAGGCTGACTTGTAACAGCTCCCAAAGGGCTATTTTATATAATTGGCCAAAGATAACTAGAGCCCCATGCTTTCCAGCCATGCCTTGCCCACCAAATACACCAATGCACATCCTATGCTCGGACGGTGAGGGCTTTTTTTGTGGGGGGGAGTGGAGGGAGTTGCATAGAGTCTCCTATTCCTCTATACCAGCTGTGAGAATTACATCTGTTACACGCCCCTTTAAACCTACCCCGTTGAACCTGTATGTTCAAGGATCCCACAAAAAGAAGTTAGCAACTTCTGAAAGATCTGCTTCCCCATGAACAGAAACACCCATCACTTATCATTGTCTTTAGGCTCTCATAACCTGTGCTTGGGATCAGGCTAAAAGCCTCACTTTGATAGGTGGGTTTAATTAACATTTTTCTGCACCTCCCCTTCCTTCGGGATCAGGAAGCACCACACAGCCGCTGACAAATTAAGAAATAATGAAATCATAGAGTGCCAGCATTGCATAGACAGTGCGTTCCCCTGGGAGGCATTGTTCAGTGACAGGATTTATGCTTTCTCCTGTTGCAGGGGTGGACTGGCCATTGATTTCACAGCAGAAATCGATGCCCCTTTCTTTCAAGCCAGTGTGAAAAGCCAGACAGAGGCGGAAGCCTCAATCAATTTTGATACAGCGGTGAGATTTTCTGGGAATCCTGTGCTCATGTGTCTGCAGCTAAGGGAGGAGCAGCTCCCTTACAGGTAAACTGAGGCATTCTAGTCCAAGACTACCAGGGTGTGGATTTCTACTCGGGGTGGGGATTAGGACACGCCTACTGTCCGGGACATTAGTTTGTGACTCCCAGTGGCGGACAAGGTGTGGAGGGAGATCATGCACTACTTCCTCTGCCCTCCTGACACTAGAGCTCAGTTCAGAACCTTAACAACAGTGCTCCCTAACTCCAGCGGTGCTTGGCCTTCCACAATATCATGGGCATCTGAGATAGCCAGGGATACGAAACCTACAGGATACAAGAGGGGAGGCTATTATGAAAGCCAGTTCTCACTCTCCCACTAAGAAGCGAGTTATTTATTGCCCTGTTTCTTGTAGCACGTGGTAAGAGTTTCATTGTCCAGCATTTGACTTAAAGCAGGTTCTGTTGAGTCCCTCCATTTGGAGAGATCAGTAAAAGGTTAAAGGAAGCCTTGGACGATGCTGGAGAGTTAGCCAGCCTAAGGAGTATTAAGACAGCCCTGTGCCCAGAAGAATGCTCGGCCGTCTTTTACAGTATTGTGGCGATAAACCTCTTTTATACTGTAACTGCTGGTCCTAATCCCAATATTGATTTTGCCCCAGACATAACATCACTATTTTATTACGCTGTTACTGATAATGGCTCCTTCTTGACATAAATAAGCGTCAAGCAGTTTGTTGCTGCTGTATGGCATCAGAGGCAGACACCCTGGCACTGTTCCCGTGACTTACTAGCTGACTCAAGCTAACAGGGCTGAGTGTAGCTGTCTGAAATACTTGCAAATAATAGATGGATAGGTTCCCATAGAAAGGCCTTGGGCCTCCTAACCACCCCAAAGATACATCAGGGACATGAAGGGAACTTCACCTACAGGTCAGGCATCAAAAACAGGGAGAGAAAGGAGCCCTTGGGTCCAAGGTCCTTTCCCTTTGAGGAGTGAAACTCTTGAGGAGTTATTCATTTCTCCACAGATCAAATCTCGCTACACAGCTTTTCCTGGAAGTCCAGTCTGCTCCATCTCCTGTTCAGTGTGCTCTGCAGACTGGTGCCGGAAATCAACTCATTCTCTAAGAATCTTCCCCATTTCAGTCAATTGCTGGGAGCGGAGGGATAACTTGAGACAGCAGTGGTTCATCCTCCTACTGAAACATTTAGGCCCCATCCACATTATAGGTGAAACTATCAGCAAAATTACCCTGTCCAGTGTTGCGAAATGTTGGAATTATTTTAAAGTGTGCTAGTTAATCTGTGCTAAAGATTAAACTCACAGCAGCCTCTAGCATGGTTATACAACGTGGATATAATACTGTTTTCAAGGGCAATAAATCCCTATTGACAGAAGTCAAGAAAAACACCTGTCAGAATATGCCATAACATTCCAACAGCTCAGACTTTTAAGGAATGGAACATGCTGATTTGAGGACACAAGTTGGGTCCAATCTTGTCTCATTCTAAAGTCTCCTAACTACTTCGTTGTTGCTCTTGTTGTTCTGCCCCACAGAGAAATCTTTACAATCTCCGAATCTTCACTGAACCAAAGCATCACTGTTCGCAAGGGGAGATGGGGCACTATTGCTGGACGTGAGCTTTCCTTGCACAGGGCCAACTCCGAGATGTGCAAGATCCTGTTGACAGAGGCAAAGGAGCAGTAGAGGAATCAATGTGTGCTGGGTCTGGATTTATCATTCCTCCTTTTTCCTTGGTCCCAAATTCTCAGTGAGCTGCATCCATGAGCCAGACCCAGGACTGATGTGGGCAGCCCAGAGCCCTTTCTAGCTCCCACAAGAGTCTGCTTTTTACTGACTGTAATAAAAACAAGTGTCCCTATTGCAAGAGAACATGTTGAAATCAGGGTGTCAAATGTGGTTGGGACATGAATCCATAGAGTCCATCAAGGAAAGTCCCTTGTAAAGGGCCAGCTCTGAGATGTGCAAGATCCTGTTGGCACAGTAAAAGGAACAGCAGAATTAACATGTTCTGGGTCTGGCCTTGAGAATCCTTAAGACACCAAGAAAGGAGAGAGGTAGAATTTTCATAATCATGTACCCTTCCCTATGATGGTCATTCTCCATATGGGATGGTCCCTTAGGGCACGTCTTCACTACCCACCGGATCGGCGAGTAGCGATCGATCTATCGGGGATCTATTTATCGTGTCTAGTGTAGACGCGATAAAATCGATCCCCGATCGCTCTGCCGTCGACTCCGGAACGCCACCGCAGCGAGAGGCGGAAGCGGAGTCGGTGGGGGAGCGGCAGCAGTCGACTCGCTGCCGCCCTCACAGCCAGGTAAGTCGACCTAAAATACGCAACTTCAGCTACGCTATTCGCGTAGCTGAAGTTGCGTATCTTAGGTCGACCCCCCCCCCCCCCGTAGTGTAGACCTAGCCTTAGAAGCAAAACTGGGCCACCATAAACCTCACAGCTAAGACCCCTTGCTTTGAGAGTCAAAAGGTGAATTTCAGGCAGTCTTAAGAAAGTGTTCTGAGAGAGGATACCCAGAATGGCACGTTAATCACACATTTCTCCCCACTCATCTGAGTAACCACCAGGGGTGAAAGTGAGCCGGTACTGGCCAGTACTCCATACCGGTAAGAACCCGCACCGGTCCATACACAGCCTACATTAAAACGCTCGCAGAGCTTTAATGTCCCTGCCCCTTTTGCCTCCCCTGTCAGGGGCCCTGGCAGTAGGGTCCGTACCGGCAGGGCGGCCGGCGGGGGGGACGACAGCAACGTTAAAGCGCTGCTGAGGCAAAGGACCCTGCAGCGCTTTAACGTCCCTGCCCCTTTTGCCCCCTCCCCCAGCTGCTGACGGGCGGGGGGGGCAAAGGGAGCAGCTGCCCTGGGGCCAGCGATTTAAAAGGGCACTGGGCTCCGGACGTCGCTGCCCCTACTGCAGCAGCAGTGTCCGGCGCTCTGGGCCCTTTAAATCAACACAGGAGCCCCGGGCGGCGTGGGCCAAGGGCTGGCTGGGGGATGTTGACCCCCCCAGCCCCATCCCTTCCACCCGAGGCCCCGCCCCTTCTGGGGGCCAGAGCCACCCCCCCATACTGGTAAGTGTCCTCAGTTACTTTCACCCCTGGTAACCACAATCAAGTGAGCTCTCCCAGAGGGTCTGGTCAGAATTTCCCAGGGCTGAGGAAGTGAATGGAATCCAATGTTGCATGATTTGGTGACTGCGATAGTGTACCATGCATGTGGAAAGGGTAGCTTGATTTTTTGGGGTACTTGATTTTTGAAAAAAAAGCAGTAAGACAAAAAAAGCTGCATAATCTGTCAGCAATTATGTACATTCCGTTTGGTATAATTAAAAGTGTTTGTATCTGAATAGGCTTTCATCTCAGTTCCCTCACAACTTGAGCTTCTTCTGCTTGATCCTCCAGTGAGTTCATGCTCTGTTACCAGGGAAATGACTGATGTCAGAAAACCAGAAAGAGAAGATGATGCTGAAAGTGGCAAATCCTTTGTTTAAATAGGGCAAATTCACCTCTGGCATAACTTCTAATTTTAGGGGTTAGATGGATGAATTTGACCCACACAATTTTCAGTATTAGCAAGAATAATTAAACACATTATGGAAAACTAATGTGAAGGTAAATAGGGTTGTGCTTAAGTAGGGTGTATCTATAATATAAAAATATATAGTATAAAAATTGCCATATATATATATGTGGTAATTTTTCCCTTGGGAAGACTCCTCTTTTAAGGGAATGGAAGTCCACTAGGGATATTACTTCTTATTTCACCAGTACATGAGTGGAACAGTGGAACCACTACTGGGGCACGGGGTCCAGTTCTGGTGTTCACACTTTAAAACAGATGTTGAAAAATTAGAGAGAATTCAAAGAAGAGCGACAAGAACGATTAGAGATCTGGAAAATCTGCCTTACAATGAGCAACTTAAGGTGCTCAGTCTGTTTAGCTTGTAAAAGACCAGGTTGCAACACGATTTGGTCATGGACTATACTTACACAGGGAGAAAATATCAGATAGATGAAGGATCTTGAATTTAGGAGACAACAGCATAACACGATCCAAAGGCTGCAATTGAAGTCAGCAAAGTTCAAACTGGAAATGAGACACAGTTTTTAATAGTAAGAGGCTTTAAACATTAGAACAGATTACTAAAGTATTTGTTAAGTCCCATCACTTGGACGTTTTTCTAAAAGATATGCTCTAGTTCAGCCCACGTTACTGGGTTAAAAGTAGGTATCACAAGTGAAATTCCCTTGCCTGTGTTACCCAGGAGGTCAGATTAGATGATTATAATGGTCCCTTCTGGCTTTGAAATCTATGAATCTATGAAATGGAAAGTTTGGCCAAGATTAATACAACAAAGACATTTCATATAGTTCTCTCTCCCTCTCTTTTCATTATTCAACAAAAATTGAACAGAGCAGTGTGGGGGTGTCTTTCCCAGTATCCTACTCTCCTCCCAGTCTTGTCAGAAGATAGCAGG
The DNA here is from genome assembly GCF_028017835.1 of Emys orbicularis. Classification (NCBI taxonomy): domain Eukaryota; kingdom Metazoa; phylum Chordata; order Testudines; family Emydidae; genus Emys; species Emys orbicularis. The sequence continues at coordinate 42,521,001 of NC_088689.1, read as the reverse complement.
AGTTAGGGGAAGGACGTGTTTATGTGTATATATATATATTTATATATATATATATATAAGAGATTCATGTCCTCGTGGATAGTTATCTATGGTGCTCCCCCTTCTAGGTCAGGGGTAGGCAACCTATGGCACACGTGCCAAAGGCGGCACACAAGCTGATTTTCAGTGGCACTCACACTGCCCGGGTCCTAGCCACCGGTCCGGGGGCCTCTACATTTTAATTTAATTTTAAATGAAGCTTCTTAAACATTTTAAAAACCTTATTTACTTTACATACAACAATAGTTTAGTTATATATTATAGACTTATAGAAAGAGACCTTCTAAAAACGTTAAAATGTATTACTGGCACGTGAAACCTTAAATTAGAGTGAATAAATGAAGACTCAGCACACCACTTCTGAAAGGTTGCTGACCCCTGTTCTAGGTGATCCTAGGTTTACATAGTAATGGAAAAGCCTTTTGCATCTCTTAGTTTCTTAAAAGTGGTACCACTCTTTTAAATGAAGCACAAGGTGACGACGAGACATTCCTCAATGCTAAAGATATATGAGGCAATATTCAAGTAGCAAAGTGATGGAGAAACTTTCCTTTTCTGTTTATATTTTGGTTATATTTGTGGTAATTAATGTACATTGTAATTTGCTTTTTAGAGTAAACATTGCTTTTTTAAATTTTCAATGATTTTTCTTTTAAGTGACCAACATTATTTAATCAGTTATCATTTTTGTGCTACAAATTGAATATTACTGCAGCAATTGCAGAAGGAAGGGAAATTAACATCAACTAGCAATGCTACTGGATCACTTTCTCATAAGATTTCTTGTGTCCCAGTTTTGCTTCCCACTTACAGTTTTTATATCAGAAAATACTTGGGGATAGGGTGGTTGTGGAGTATGAGAACACTGCAAAAGCTGAGGATTTTGTTGCCTGATAGCATTTCATTCATACTGATTCTCATATTTTTGCTTGGTGGTGTTTTGCTGCTTTTTCTGAGGGAGATACTAATTATGCTAATCATTTGGTTTAGTTTAATAAATGTAATCTATTTTTTTAAAATTTTATTTGACTTTGTTAATTTTTCCTTGCACATGAACAGAACAGGTACATAGGCAGAAATCAACTACTTTGCAACACGTTCCCAGCAGAAGCCAGAGGGAATGGTGTCATTGAAGCCAGCTATATTTAACACTGCTAGGAGCTGGACAGGAGCTTGCTTTACAGCTTCAGTCTCAAGAAGTTCCAGAGGGCTGAAGCTAAATTCTCACAAAACTCCAAAGCCCTGCAGGACCTCTGGTCTCTTCTGCTCTGCCTCTACAGAGCTTAGAGATGCCCTTCAGCCCTGTGAAATTCATAGGCCTAAAGATCCCAGTTATCCAAACCCTCCTATTACTAGGTAATTTGCACTGAACAGGCCCAAGGTCATATAGATTAATTACAATGTAACCTGCTCTCTTGTCTAATTGGCAGAATTACCCCCTGACTGTGGACGGAAGGAACATGCTTCACTTGTTATATTTCTAGACTGTATTCTGGGCTTCAAACTGCTTTCAAATTCAAGTTATCCATCAATAAATTCTATCCCTCTTTGAGCCTCATTTACTTGCTTCTCCATCTTTACTTTTTCCCTGTGGGGTCCTACACTCTCTCATCATCATCAACTTTAATTCCTGCTAGTTTGATTCTCCTATTCCAATGCTGCTTTCCTGTCCTCCCTGTTTGAATTAAAACACCTCAGAGCTTGCTAGTAGTTCTGCTGGCATGTACCATTGTGCTTACCTCCTTCGGTGGAACTGAAGATTAAACTGCTAATGACACAGTCCTGCGGTTAACCCTGCCTGTAACTTATTCCACAAATGGGTTGGCAGCCACAGCATGAGGCCTGAGTGATCTTAATTCATGTCTGAAACCACGTTATTCTGCAAGGTGCCTGGGAAAGACAATTTCAGAATTGAAACCTCCATCAAACCAGAACAGATTAAGCGGTTATACTCCTTCACTACTAGTCCAAACCAATGAACAGAATGGTCTGGTTGCCAGATGTCGAGATGCTACTTGAGTGCATTCCCAGAGTTTCACCTCCTTCCTGGCTTCCTTTAACTTCCCATGTGCTCTCCTAGGATTTACAGAGGTCTTTGCGGCCCAGATGAGGAGCTGTATTACCTGGGGTCAAATAGGAAATTACATACACAGCAGCACATTCTTGGATTAAAAAAATACAATAATTGTATACACTGGGGCTCATAAATTGGAAGAATTTAACTGTGGTTACCCAGAAAAATGTGTCAGTTTTGCCCTAAGGAAATTGAGACCGTTCCTCAGTATCTGCTGTATTCCCTGTTATGAAGCAATCCTTGGCAATGCGTTGTTAAGATTGGAGCTAAATTGCTGTTTAAACATGTATTTTGCATTCTCTATTAATACTTACTTTATGGCACACCTTGACAACTGCAAAACCCGAGGTCAAGCTATTTACTTCTCGGCATCAATTGGCAAGTTTTAAGAATGGCCACTGCCTATTGGAGTATGGCAGGAGGCACTGATTGTCACCAACAGTGCTCTAAGTGGCTGATTGGACCTTAATGGTGATGTTCAGACACAGCTATGCACCACGGTGCACAGCCAAAACTTCAAAAAGAGAAGAACCCCTCTAGCCCTTATGTTACTGATGCTTTTAGAGCCAGGGCAGTCAGAGTAAAGAGCATTCAGATCCTGCCAAGTCCCACTGGCCCCAGCAGCATCTTCACTTTCCCTGCTACTTTGTCTTGCCCTTGTCCTAAGACAGCCACCCCCATAGCAAAGTTAAGGCCTTGACTAGCCACAAACCCATGTAACAGTTTCAAGATGACCACCTCTGGTCACAGAGGTATGTATAACACTGGTAAACCAGTAAAAAGCAACAGAGGGTCCTGTGGCACTTTTAAGACTAACAGAAGTATTGCAGCATAAGCTTTCATGGGTGAATGCCCACTTCATCAGACGCAAGTAATGGAAATTTCCAGAGGCAGGTATAAATCAGTATGGAGATAACGAGGTTAGTTCAATCAGGGAGGGTGAGGTGCTCTGCTAGCAGTTGAGGTGTGAACACCAAGGGAGGAGAAACCGCTTCTGTAGTTGGATAGCCATTCACAGTCTTTGTTTAATCCTGATCTGATGGTGTCAAATTTGCAAATGAACTGGAGCTCAGCAGTTTCTCTTTAGAGTCTGGTCCTGAAGTTTTTTTGCTGTAAGATGGCTACCTTTACATCAGATGCCACAGGACCCTCTGTTGCTTTTTACAGATTCAGACTAACACGGCTACCCCTCTGATACTGGTAAACCAGGTACCAGCTCTTGCCAAGGCTGTAGGTGTCAGCTGAGCACTGACAAATTCATAGCTGGAAACCAGACCAGCTCACCTAAATATTAGTATTGTTCAAGATAGGTGTTAGACTTACAAGAATGTGTTTAGTGTTTAGACTCTATAAAATGCTTGTAAGTTGCTGCATGCATATGCCTTAATTGTAATATCAGTATCCCATGCTATAAGATAATATGTAAGTTTTGCTATATAATTGTGAAAATGCCTTCTCTTAACTTGTGAACCTCAGCAAGAAGAGTGGTTTCTCCTGCCTGTCAAGAAGGACTATCAAGACTAAATGGGCCATGGAGGACAAAACCTTTGTTGATTGCTCCATCCATGAGAAAGTTATGTGCAGGAGTGCTCGCCCCATCGGTTTGAACTCTGGGGAAAGGGCATATAAAGATGCTCAAAAGAGGAAATGGTTATCTCTTGGCTGTTTGGACTCTCACAAGGGCTGGAGCTAAGGAACAAAAGCAGAGAACCCCAGGGTCAACCTGGGTTAGCCCTAAAAGACATTCAGTGGACAGATTACTACATCTCTGTCACCTTTTGGAATCAAAGACTGTACCTCATTTGTGCTTAAATGTTGCTGGCTTTAACCTGTACATAACTCATTTCTTTTTTATAGCTGATAAATCTTTTGATAGTTTATTATAGGATTGGCAACAGCATTGTCTTTGGTGTGAGATCTAAGATATAAATTGATCTGGGGTAAATGACTGGGCTCTTGGGACTGGAAGCAACCTGAATATTTTGTGATTTTTGGTGTAAGTGACCATTGATCACTGAGTCCAGCATGCCTGGGGTTGGGGAGATGTAGGGAAGAGGATTATATCTAAAGTAGCCTAAGATAGTAATTAGGAGGGAGTGAGGGACCTGACATTTCAGTGTGGGATCAGAAGATCTTAATCTAGGTCTGGTTCAAGGATTCTACTTAAAGAAATAGTTGTATTTTTCCCCATAAAAGAGTAGTAAAATTTCTGGCCTTTAAGAAAGATTATCTCCTCAGCCTCCCAGGTGGAGAAACTAACTCTTCATATTTTGTCTGGAGGCATATTTCTAGCTTCTTTGGAAGTTTCTGGAAAGTTTTGAAGTGCAATTCATTAATTTTTGCTACTGATGGCAGTTTTAATCTCCTTTTCACAAGTTAATGAAATCTTAAAGTTTCAAGGTCCATTCCAGAGGTTTTTCAACTCTAGCTGTTCCTTGGTTTGACGTCCTGCTCAGGGCACCCAGAACTGTGATTCACTGTGTCACACCTCTGCCTTAACAAGAGCAAGAGCTTTGCAGCTGCTCAACTATGTGTCGGCTCCCTGACATACCAGCCTGTCTGCCTGGCCAGCAAACTCTTCAAGACTCTGCCAGTCTGAATCTTGCCCTGCAAGGAACAAACAATTCCTGGACGACTCCCTGAAGTGTCCAGTCCCTCTGAGTGGATACTCACAGAAATTATTACAATCGCTGCCTCCAGAGAGACAGAGCCCACACCAGCCTCTTAGGTTAGCTGAAGACTCAGACTTTGCTTTAATACACAGCACTGAGATGGATTTGTAATAGAACAAGTTTATTAAAAAAAGAACAGAGATTTAAGTGACACTAAGCAAGAGAAAGAGAGAGGGGGTCTGAATACAAACAAAACAAAATACACTTTCTAGTGACTAAAACTTAATCTTAGCAAGTTACGATCTTTGCCTATGCAGTTTTCTTACTCACATCAAGTTATCAGCATCTCCAGCCCTCCAGATTGGGGACCCAACAGTCACAGAATCAAAGGGAGCTGCTCTCTTTGTTCCCTAAGGGTATGTCTTCACTACCAGCCAGATCGGCGGGCAGCGATCGATCCAGGGGGATCAATTTATCGCATCTAGTCTAGACGTGAAAAAATCGATCCCCGAGCGCTCTCCCGTCAACTCCTGTACTCCAGCTCGGCGAGAGGCGCGGGCAGAGTCGATGGGGGAGCGGCAGCAGTCAACTCACTGTAGTGAAGACACCGCGGTAAGTAGATCTAAGTACGTCAACTTCAGCTACGTTATTCACGTAGCTGAAGTTGCGTAACTTAGATCGATCCCTCCCCCCAGTGTAGATCAGGCCTAAGTGATGGATAACAAAAATGACTTTTTGCTCCACTTACATTACCCAAAGGCCATTGTCTCTGCCTCAAGAGCCAGAAAGGATTCCTGGGGTGCAGAGTCTTCCCCCACAGTGTGCTCATTAAGGGTATGTCTACAGTTAAAATGCTACAATGTAGCCACTACCTACACCAACGGGAGAGGGTCGCCCATCTGCCTAGATAATCCACCTCCCCGAGAGGCACTAGCTAGGTTGACAGAAGAATTCTTATGTGAACATAGAGCTTTCTATGCCTGGTCAGTATAGCTGTGGCTCTCATGGGGTGTGGATTTTTTATACCCCTGGGATACATAGCTATACCAATATAAGTTCCTAGTGTAGATCGGAACTTAGCTACTGCTCATTAGCTGGATAGCTTTGTTCATCATAAATATAAATGTACTTTCATTGTCCTCTGCCAGTAAATCCACATTCCTTTTTCTAGGGTGGGCTGGGTTTATGCACTGACTCCCAAACATATTTTAAGAACATATTTCCAGCATACACGTATAACTCTTTGTACACAACCCGTACATACATTATGCAATGATTTGGGGGGCTGGCGTGTCACCAGTTTACATATGATACTTTACGTGACAATTTTTAGATACACACTATGATAATAGAGTGTTGGGGGTAATGAGTGTATCAGGCCTGATCTGAGTCACAGTATGGTGGGCCCTCTGGCAGTTGACATTGAGAGGGTCCCAGGGTCATACTTGGAACCAAAAAGTAAAGGGCGGTGATAGATTGGGCCAGGTGGCCTTTTCCTAAAATTGTCAACATGTGTCATTTGTGTTCCTTAAAGGGTCAGCTCATCAAGTGACAATATGTTATAAACCCAATTCCTAGTCATGGTGTGACGAACTGAGACTGTTCTTAAAGTGGTCTGTGAATGCTGACAGGGGAGTGTGGCTAGGATGGTCTGCATTGGGGGATGGGAGAATGACCGAAGGGAAATACCTGAGCCTGTAACATGAGAACCCAGGAGGGGGCTGGGGCGAGGTGACACCTTTGCCCGGGAAACTGAACAAAGGCTGTGGGAGGAGTCGCTGAAGGCAGAGTCTGGGAAGCTGGCTGGTGAGGTGGCTGGCAGGCAGGGAGGGCTCTGACCCCTGGAGGGGGGCTGGGGTGCCCGAGGACCCCAAGATGGACCTAACTGAGGGGTATCCTGTTGTCTGTGCCTGCAAGACCTGTCTCGGACTGTATTCCCGTCGTCTAAATAAACCTTCTGCTTTACTGGCTGGCTGAGAGTCATGGTGAATCGCAGGAAGCCGGGGGTGCAGGGCCCTGAGTCCCCCCTTACTCCGTGACAACTGGTGGCAGCGGCGGGATCTACTGCACCCCGTGGACGGCGCTTCCTGCAGTAAGTGACTGGGGAGAAGTAAAACGAAGGGGGATTGACGGGGACCAGGCGTGCTGAGGAGTCAGAGAGAGACGGTTATCACCCCTGGGAGTGTGTGACCAGCGAGAAGGACTTTTGCAGTAACAGGGTCCCCCGGGGGATCGCAGCGAGTGGTCCCAGGGGCGGAGGAGTCTGCCGCTCAACCCTGGCAGAGAGGTGGTGACCTCGAGAAGGGCTGGCACACTAGGGGTCTCCCTGGAGACTGTGGGGAGCGGTGAGCACACAGGCCTGTGAGTGGCCAGCAGGAAGATGTATGCCAAGCGGCTTAAGAGCGACCTGGTGGAGCTGTGCAAGCAGAGGGGGGTGCGCATTGGGAAGCTCACCAAAGAACAGCTCATTGCCCAGCTGGAGAAGGAAGATCACGCGAATGAACTGATCCCTGTCTCTGAGGGAAGCAGCCTGGCAGATGCAGCGCAGGCCCCAGTGTCTGTCCCATCTGGGAGTGGTCAGCCGGCTGCTGAGGGCTTCCCAAGACCCCTCCTTCCTACGCCTAGGGGAAGGGTGGGGAGGAGCCCAGCAAATACCGAGGGCGCAGGGACCCCCCCGGCCAGCAGGGGATCCTCCCGGCAACGCTCGCCGGCCAGCAGGGGATCCTCCCGGCCACGCGCGCCATCCGTGGAGCGGAATGGGCTGGAATGGGAGATAGAGCTAAAACTGAGAGAGCTGGAGGATCGTGAACACCAGAGACAGCATGAAGAGAAACTGAGGCAGCATGAACGGGAGGAGAATGAGAGACACAGGCAGCATGAAGAGAGACAGAGGCTTCATGAACTGGAGCTGGCGAGGCTGAAGGGCCGCGAGCCCCCGGCTGTGGTGAGCGAGGGGGGACCCAGGACTGCACGGAACTTTGATAAGTGCATCCTGGCCCCACGTAAGGAGGGGGAGGACATGGATGACTTCCTGGATGCCTTTGAGACGGCCTGCGAGCTGCACCAGGTTGATCCTGCAGACAGACTCCGGGTTCTCACCCCCTTACTGGACCCCAAAGCCGTGGCCTTGTACCGCCAACTGGAAGAGGCGGAAAAAGGGGACTATGAACTATTCAAAAAGGCCCTGCTACGTGAGTTTGGGCTGACTTCCGAGATGTACCGGGAAAGGTTCCGGAGTCAGGATAAAACCCCTGAGATCTCATATCTGCAACTAGCCGTCCGCATGGAAGGATACGCCAGCAAGTGGGCTGATGGGGCCCAGACAAAGGAGGACCTGGTTAAACTGCTGGTATTGGAGCAACTGTATGAGCGGTGCCCATCCGACCTGAGGCTGTGGTTGAGGGACAAAAAACCAGAAAACCCGCGACATGCAGGCCGGCTGGCCGATGAGTTTGTGAAGAGCCGGTCAGGGGCTGGCCGGGAGGAGTCCCAAAGGAACAGTCCCACCACAACGCAGAGCGAGAGTCACCATGGGCCATCCCAGCGGGAAAATACGGAGAAACCCCACCAAAGGGGAAGATCCAGCGTCAGGTCCATCCAACCCACTCGAGGGAACCCCTGGGACATGGTCTGCTATCACTGTGACCAAAGAGGTCACATACGGGCCCAGTGCCCCAGGCTCAGGGACAGACTGAGCAGACCAAACCCACAGAGGGTTGACTGGGTAGAGACCCAGCCGGGCGAGAGGCAGCACTCCCAGGGAAGGGGGGCTGGCAGAGTACCACCTGCTAAGGAGGGAGGAGAGCTCCAGGCCTGCTCCTCTGCGGGGCGGGATGCTCCAGACTCAGGGTTTTTGGTTTATACGGTGGGTGCGGGGCGGTCCCTCCGGAAAGAGTACCTCGTTCCCCTGGAGGTGGATGGGAGGAAGGTCGATGGATACTGGGATACGGGCGCAGAGGTGACGCTGGCCCGGCCCGAGGTGGTGGCCCCAGATCAGGTGGTGCCCAACACCTACCTGACCCTGACGGGGGTGGGCGGGACACCAGTCAAAGTGCCCGTGGCGAGGGTACGCCTGAAGTGGGGGGCCAAGGAGGGCCCCAAGGACGTGGGGGTACACCCGTATTTGCCCACTGAGGTGTTGATGGGGGGGGACCTGGAGGACTGGCCAAGCAACCCCCAGAATGCACTGGTTGTGACCCGCAGTCAGAGCCGGCGAGGAGCACTGCGCCCTGACCTTGGGGAGGGTGCCTTGCCCGAGGCGCAGGACCCTAACCTGGTGGGGAGGGAACGCCCAGGGACACGGCTCAGGGAGGCTGCGGCTTCAGACCCAGCCGGCGAGAAAGAGCAGGTGGCCATCCCTGTCCCAGCTGCTGAGTTCCAGGCCGAGGTGCAGAAAGATCCCTCCTTGCGGAAGATAAGGGACCTGGCCGACCTCGGTGCGGTACAGACCATGGGGAGAGGCGGCCGGAAAAGGTTCCTGTGGGAGAAGGGGTTCCTGTACCGAGAATGGGCTCCCCCAGGGAAAATGGAGTCAGGGGGGATCAGGAGGCAGCTGGTGGTACCCCAGAAGTATCGCCGCCAGCTGCTGTACCGGGCCCATGACACCCCCCTCTCAGGGCACCAGGGAACCTGGCGTACCCAGCAGAGGCTGCTACGGAGCTTTTACTGGCCTGGGGTCTTTGTTACTGTCCGGCAGTACTGCCGATCCTGTGACCCCTGTCAGAGGGGGAGGAAGGCCCGGGACAAGGGGAAAACGGCTTTAGGACCCTTGCCCAGCATAGAGGAGCCTTTCCAGAGGGTGGCCAAGGTTAAAAGGGGGGCTCTGAACCAAGAGAGCCCGAAGCACAGACCTCCAGACGGGAGCGCTGGGAGAAGACCCCAGCCCAGTTGGAACCCCAGGGGTATTGGGGTGGGAAAAGGGCACAGGCCGCATAACCCTTCCCACATGCGAACTGCGAATGCCCTCGAGCACCCCCGACCTAAGGGGGGGCGTGAAACTGGAGGGGCCTGGTGTAATTCTCACCAAGGAATGGGAGGGATGCGGGGGCATCCATGGGAACGGGGGTAGGTTCGAACTTCCCCGGGTCACTGGCTAAAGTGACCCCGCTCAGTTCGGTCTCGGAGGGGGGAGAGATGTGACGAACTGAGACTGTTCTTAAAGTGGTCTGTGAATGCTGACAGGGGAGTGTGGCTAGGATGGTCTGCATTGGGGGATGGGAGAATGACCGAAGGGAAATACCTGAGCCTGTAACATGAGAACCCAGGGGCTGGGGCGAGGTGACACCTTTGCCCGGGAAACTGAACAAAGGCTGTGGGAGGGGTCACTGAAGGCAGAGTCTGGGAAGCTGGCTGGTGAGGTGGCTGGCAGGCAGGGAGGGCTCTGACCCCTGGAGGGGGGCTGGGGTGCCCGAGGACCCCAAGATGGACCTAACTGAGGGGTATCCTGTTGTCTGTGCCTGCAAGACCTGTCTCGGACTGTATTCCCGTCGTCTAAATAAACCTTCTGCTTTACTGGCTGGCTGAGAGTCATGGTGAATCGCAGGAAGCCGGGGGTGCAGGGCCCTGAGTCCCCCCTTACTCCGTGACACATGGGTCTTCCAGTGTCATATAACTTCTGTTCTTTTCACAATAAAAGAAATTGATGAAAGTACTGCTCTCAATCCTCAATTGTTCTACTGGTTTTTTATATGTTACATTTGAATTCAATAAATGGATCACTTCTTCCATGCTGCTTTTTCAACTAGAGGGGCCAATGGCCTGACCATGCAAAATAAAATGCACAAGAGGAAATACCATAAAATAACTTAGTGCACCCAATACCAAGTGATCATATCCTTTGGTATTAGAGCAGGAGGCATACACAGAGTTTGGCACTTCCACTAACTACTCTAAGAGCAGTAGCAAAAATTTAACCCATGTTAGGCTGCACTCCAATAAAGTGTCTGTGCTCCACTTTTATAAGTGCATTAACTTTTCCTTGTGGGGAGGTTATGGAAAACTGGATTCACCAACAAGACTGCCAATGTCATGGAAAGTTCCAAAGAAAACTCTAGAGGATCAGAAACCACTGAGTATGCATGCTCCCATCACCAGTAAAAGTTAGTTACGTTGTGTGGTATACTGCAAATGGATAGACTGATACTAACATGTAAAAAGGTCATTAATTAGAACCCTGCAATATTAATTAAACAAGGGAGGGAGGTACCAAGAAGAAATGGAGAAACCAAAGGAATCCACATCTACCTTTCCATTAAATGAATGACATTTTTAATGGGCAACTTTAATTACCGACTTGTTGGTGTGAAGAATTAGCAGCAGTGATTCTAGTTTTAAATCTTGATATGCTATTCACACACTTTTGCACTCAGCGTTGGCAACTGTCTTTCCTCAGGAGACCTAGGATAGTTCATGAGAAAATGTCCTCCCCAGGCTGAGAAATGACTTGCACTAAATTGATCTGCACAATTAGAACTGATGGTCCCATTCATTTCAGTGCAAGGTTATTTCATAAAGAAAGATTTAGCACTGAAAATTAGGAGAGATTTCAAGTGTGCAGGATTCCATCCCTAGCCTGGTGCTACGTGCCAGCAATCATCTATCTAACTGGGATTTTGTGAGGTCATATTAAAGGATGAAGCCTGTCACATAATAGCACCTTACCAGAAGATTGTTTCAAACCTTGCATTGCTTTTTGTAAACTAGACTGACATCTGGAAGCAATTTTTCCAAACATCTCTCCAAGAGTCACTTCATATATTGTAGCTCAGACACCTCCAGTGGCTATTTAAATGTATGCCAGGGAAGTCCAGGTTTCCCAGGTAATGGATAGTAGGCAATGAGGAAAGTCTTCTAACTCATATATATACACACCTATGCATACCACACAAGTAGCCCATTGCAATACTCATATTAGAGATGTGACTAAAGAACTCTGGCAAAGAAGGCTTCCACTACTTCTTCACACAATAATGAAGCGGTGTAGAGGAAGCAGCACCTTCTCTTCTTCATTGCAAGTGCTGCATTTAAAAGCACTGACCCAGTACAGTGGGAAGTGGTATGAGTTCTTGCAGCACCGGAGAGGTCACAGGATGTTCTGTGCTCTTCCTCTCTTGGCTACAGTGAAAAGAAACTTTGAAACGTGGGTGAGACTAGATTGTGCCCCTGCAATGTGCCAGCCAGCACTGCTAAACTGATGCAGAGGGTCGATAACCTGTGTCATGTACAGGTCTGGTGCAAGTTGCTTCCTCCTAGACCAAATCGGGAAATCAGGGACCAGAGTGTAACTCTGAGTTCCTTACTCAGGGCTTGTGGTATAACCACAGTCTAGCTCTTGGTTAGTCAGCAGGAGTTCTCTTGGAAGTACAGTGAAAATGCTCCCTACTGCCTCTTCCCCAGCTACTTTCAGCATAGGAAGCAAAGGGGCAAGTTCAGAACCCCATGTGATAGTACATTACTACTAGCCCTCCATTGCTGGCTAAACGAAGTAATATTTTAAGAACACCGTGTAAAGAGCAAGACAACAGATGGGTTCCATCCATCAAGACTGGTGATAAAAAGCTATCTGAATGCCTATTAGCTTCCTGCAGAGACTAACACAGAAATGTATGTGCAAAAGTGACAGGAATGAGTATAAGAAGATACAGTGTTATATGAAGGACATTGCTACTGTGGGGAGGAATCCAGGTACTGGAATACAATTCCAGTACTCTGAGTCCAGGACTGGAATACAAGGTCCATTATAGATCGACATTGACATGGAGGGATAAAGTTGAGATGTGAGGATGGGAAGCTTGTACGTCATCTGTCGCATGGTGTAGCCATTTGTATCCATTCCACATTTGCAGGAGTACTAGAATTCATCCCTTCCCAAGTGGTTGATATAATAGCCTTGGTTTAGCATCCTTTGGGGACTGGGACGTAAATGCTCTCCTGCTAACTTCATGTGGAATAAGGAAAGGGGCACTAACAAGATCAAGACCTTTCCTAGTGATTGGGTGTTTTTCTGCAGCACCTTATGAGAATGGGTCAGGTATTACAGAGCTGCTGACATCCCATGGGAATCTTTGGAAAACATTCTGTTTAGAACCAGTTCTGCTTCTAAATAATATTTTGGCATTTTTCATTTGTTCCTTATTACTAGGGACTATTGCATGAAAACAGGTTCTTTGTTTCATAGCAGCTCATCTTTATATGATACTTACTCCCCTTCCTGAAGTCAGAATGCTGTGTTTATGGTATCACAAAGCCAGCAACAGAAAGGATCAGTGCTGCCTTTTTAATTCTGAACCTCAGAAAATCTCCAAGCCCCCGGGAAAGCAACAAAATAAAAAGGAAGTTTGGATCAGTCCCCTCTCAGCCACTTAACTTAGCACTGACCACAAAAATAGTGTGGTATAAAATCAGCACTCCATAGGGATCTAGATCATAGGACAGATTTTCAGCCACCCTCCAAAACTGTCTGCAAAAATTTGCAAATTTGCTCAGACATGTCAAGTTACATGCACTAATCTGGATTTGGCACAACCGGGCGCACATGTGGAAAGCGGAAGACAGTGAAACAACATGGCTCTAGAAACTTTCGGGGTTTGTGTCATGGGAAACAGCAGAAAGAGAAATCAAACAAAACATTTTGGACCTAATTCTCCATAGCTCTGAAGCTTGTGCAGTCATTTAGACCAATGCAAAGGGATTGCGACCTGGGTGTAGAACACTACCTCATTCTGAGTTAGTAGAGTTCCCATATAGCACTGGTATAAATGACCTTCCAGATGTAGGGCAGTGGAGAATCAGACCCCAGCCCATCAACTGAAATAAAGATGCCAAAGAACTCAGCATTACAGAGTTTTTATACAAGCCCCAGAATGGAAGCTCAGTGCAGCCTGCAGCACCCCCCCCTTGATCATCATTATGGATGTCTAAGTAGGTGGCCTCTGAATGAGCCAGTTTGCTTCTATGAGGATACCCTTTCAGGGGGAAACTAAGGGAGATGAGACTGTTATCCTAGCTGACATGCCCCTCTCCATGTTATGTGGAAGAACAATGCAAAGGTCGAGTGCCAATCTCAGCTCTGCCTTTCTTGAAAGTGCTAGTTGGAGTCACTGAACCCACTATTTACAATTTAAAATCCTAATGTATTTACAATAGAAACCAATGTATTTAAAAATCATTAAATATATAAGGCATAAGGCAAGCAATCAAAATGGGTGATTGTAAGCGTGGCAGTCTAGCACGAGATAAAGTAGAGGATGGAGCAGTCTCCAGGGACAGGTGTTATTGTTTGAGTTCCTAATACAATATAACAATGCAATATAACATCCATTTGCAAGTCAGTAATACATCATATGCCGAGTGCCAATCTCAGCTCTGCCTTTCTTGAAAGTGCTAGTTGGAGTCACTGAACCCACTATTTACAATTTAAAATCCTAATGTATTTACAATAGAAACCAATGTATTTAAAAATCATTAAATATAGGCATAAGGCAAGCAATCAAAATGGGTGATTGTAAGCGTGGCAGTCTAGCACGAGATAAAGTAGAGGATGGAGCAGTCTCCAGGGACAGGTGTTATTGTTTGAGTTCCTAATACAATATAACAGGCAAGCTTAAGCATGTGAACTAGGAGCGGAGCAAAGGCAATCTGCAATGACAAGGAAACTGAGGTTTGCCCAGGCTCATTAAGGGAGATATTGTAAAATTTGGTAGGCAACAAGCTTGACCTACCTTTCTGTAATTATAACTCTCTGTGAAGTCCATGTCATTCCTTATGGAGAGGACGATTTCTTCAAAACAACCACAAAGAAGCAAAGTGCTCTCCTTTCTAAAAAACATTCCCAAACAATCCAACGCCAGTAGCCCAACACCCAGGATGTGTAATCCTGCAAAACAAACCAGTCAGAACAAAACCCAGAACTCAGAGAAACCCTGTGCCAATCTATAGCTTGATCATCTGAGATCAATTAGAGGTGTTGCGGTAGGATGATACATTCAAATGTATGGCTGTAGGCAATGAGTGAAACCATCCATTCAGCCTGAAAAATGAAGAAGTTGCCTGAAACAAATGGGGCTATCAACAAAAAACAGGTTTTGGTGTAACAAGGACAGTTTCGGAGAGGTGATAAGTGAAGTTTCAAACAATAGATTTAATGTCTGCACTGAACACTTCCCCAGGTTCAAGGGATTTGTAAAAAGGACTGCAAGTTAATTGGAAACCATCTGAAAGGCTGTCCTGTCCAGGAGCTGCATTCAGTAATGGATACAAATGGAACAGTGGGTAGACAAACAGAAACAATGATATGCTTACTCTAAGAAGCTGTGTTTGAAAAATAGTCTGTACACTGGTACAACAAAAGACCTTTAGCCACTGATATCAATGGCAAAATGCCCACTGACTTTATTGGGGCCAGGATTTCATCCCTCATATCTTAGACAGTAACAGGGACTTTTTCACACCTGAACATCAAGGGGAGAGATGCAGTGTAAATACAGGGTGTAAGCCCAAGGGAAGGACAATGGGAGAATTTTTCATTGACATAGCAACTGTCACAATAACCCAGGAGTTTCCTTACTTGACTCAACAGACTGTAACTAAAATTTAATTCTGTCTAGCAAGAGAATGTTACATCTTAGACTAGACAGGAATTATCCCACTTACCTTATGGATTACTGTGCTCTTCTCCTTATTCACTAATTTCGAAAGGTAACAAGGCCATTATTTAAACTAATACAGAATTTACTGTGATTTGGGAATAAGCATTATGAGCAGCCCTCGGATAGAAGGAAAATATGAACGTAAGAATGGCTATACTGGATCAGACCAGTGGTCCATCTAGCCCAGTATCCTGTCTTCCAACAGTGTCCTATGCCAAGTGCTACAGAGGGAATGAACAGAACAGGCAATCCTTGAGTGATCCTTCCCCTGTCATCCATTCCCAGCTTCAGGCAAACAAAGGCTGGCATGGTGCTGCATCCCTGACCATCCTAGTTAATAACTATTGATGGACCTGTCTTCCAGGAAGTTAACTAGTTCTTTTTTGACCCGTTATAGTTTTGGCCTTCACAGCACCTCTTGGCAATGAGTTCCACAGGTGGACTGTGCATTGTGTGAAATACTTCCATTTGCTTGTTTTAAACCTATTGCCTATTAATTTCATTGCGTGATACCCTAGTTCTTGTGTTATGTGAAGGAGTAAATAACACTTCCTTATTCACTTTCTCCACACCAGTCAAGATTGTATAGACCTCTATCATATCCCCCCCTTAGTCATCTCTTTTCCAAGATGAAAATTCCCAGTTGTTTTAATCTCGCCTTATACAGAAGCTGTTCCATACCCCTAATGATTTTTGTTGCCCTTCTCTGTACCTTTTCCAATTCTAATATATCTTTTCTGAGATCAGGTAACTAGATCTGCACAGTATTCAAGATGAGGGCATACCATGGTGTAGTGAGTCGGTGGGCTCCCCTCCTGTCCTGAAGAGGGAGCACCGTTGCAGACACCCGAGTGGGCGGAGCCACCACCGCCTGTCCCCGCCCCCCGGAAGTCACGGGGCGGGACAGGAAGTATAAAGGCCGGCCGCCAGAGCTCAGTCAGGTGCCGGCCACCGCAGGGAGCAGACGTGCCGCCGGGAGCTCCCCGCCAGGATACCTCTGAGGCCCGAGGCGGATGCCCTAGCTGGCCGGAGCTGCCCCGAGCTCACTACAAGGAGGAGCCGCCGGAGCCCGTCCGCTCCCATCGTTGGGAGGGGCCCTTGGAACTCCCCCACAGCGACCCCGAAGGGGAGGCCCCACCAGAACCCCTGCGGCCCTGCTGTTATCCGGAGGAGCCGCCCGAGTGCCAGTGGCCGGACTTCCCTACGGAGCTGCCGGACCTGCCGCCAAGCCCCGGCCGAGAGGGGCCCGCGCTGATGGACTGGACCGAGCCCGGTGCCACGGACGAGGTAGGCCCTGAGGGGGATACTGGAAGTAGCCCGGGGGTAGCCGACCCTGGTCAGGCTATAGACGAATGTGAACCCATGTCAGTGTGTTTCGGTCAGGATACCCCACTGACCGGCAGCGAGAGTCATCGCTGCTAGGGCCCCGGGCTGGGACACAGTGGAGTAGGTGGGCCTGTGTCCCCCCCCTGCCACCCGCACTCACGGGTGGCAGGCTTCCCCCTCACCCAACGGTCAGGTAGGAACCTGAGCCCCTTACCTGCCTGGTTGCTCAGCCCCTACACCAGAAGGCCTGAGCTAATTGACTGTTTGTGCTCCACCCTGAACCAGGGCCGGGGCTCCTGAACTGTTTTGCCTGCTCAGCCCCTGCTCCAGAGGGCCTGGGCTCCTGAACTGTTTTGCCTGCTCAGCCCCTGCTCCAGAGGGCCTGGGCTCCTGAACTGTTTTGCCTGCTCAGCCCCTGCTCCAGAGGGCCTGGGCTCCTGAACTGTTTTGCCTGCTCAGCCCCTGCTCCAGAGGGCCTGGGCTCCTGAACTGGTTTGCCTGCTCAGCCCCTGCCCTAGAGGGCCTGAGCTCCCGAACTGCTTGCTTGCTCGGCCCTGCACCAGAGGGCCTGAACTGACTGACTGTTTGTTCCGTGAGTAGGGAGTCGGTGTGGCTCCCCTCCTGTCCTGAAGGGTCGAGCCCCGGCACGAACCCTTTTACACATGGATTTATATAGAAGCATTATGATATTTTCTGTTTTATTATCTATCCCTTTCCTAATGGCTCCTAATATTCTGTTAGCTTTTTTGACTGCTACTGCATATTGAGCGGATGTTTTCAGAGAACTATCCACAATAACACCAGATCTCTTTCTTGAGTGGTTACAGCTAAATTTAGACCCCATCATTTTGTATGTATAGTTGGGATTATGTTTTCCAATGTGCATTACTTTGCATTTATCAACACTGAATTTCATCTGCCATTTTGTTGCCCAGTCACCCAGTTGTGAGATCCCTTTGTGACTCTTCCCAGTCTGCTTTGGACTTAACTATCTTGAGTAATGTCGTATCATCTGCAAATTTTGCCACCTCACCATTTACCCCTTTTTCCAGATCATTTATGAATATGTTGAACAGCACTGGTCCAAACACACCCCTGGGGGCACCACTATTTACCCCTCTCCATTCTGAAAACTGATCATTTATTCCTACCCTTTGTTTCCTATCTTTTAACCAGTTACTGAACCACGAGAGGACCTTCCCTCTTATCCCATGACTTCTTACTTTGGTTAAGAGCCTTTGGTGAGGATTTCTGAAAGTCTAAGTACACTATATCCACTGGATCACTCTTGTCCACATGTTTGTTGACCCCATCAAAGAATTCTAATAGATTGGTGAGTCATGATTTCCCTTTATAAAAGCCAGGTTGACTCTTTCCCAAGAAATCATGTTCATCTATGTGTCTGATAATTCTGTTCTTTACTACAGTTTCAACCAGTTTGCCTGGTACTGAAGTTAGGCTTACTGGCCTGTAATTGCCGGGATGTCCTCTGGAGCCCTTTTAAAAAATTGGTATCACATTAGCTATCCTCTAGTCATTTGGTACAGAAGCTGATTTAAATAATAGGTTACATATCACAGTAACACTCAGTACCTGCCTAGGACACCTGATCAGAATCATGGGAATGGCATACAGAAACCCTAAGGATTAAGGAGGGGATAGGCGATGGAGGGCTGAAAGGAGACACAGTGCTATAAAAATAAAGCAATGTAATCAAACAATCATGGACAACCCTACAATAACAAACCAGTGTATGCACAATTAAGACCTCGTAATGAGTGATGGTAACCACAAACACACCAACAAACTGGTATAGCTGAGGGAAATGGAGGGGAGACACTTCAGTTTCAAGCTTCTAGAAGTGTTAGTATAGATGAAGAAAAAAACAAATAATAAAATAAAGAATTTCCAAAAAGATGAGAAGTTCTCTTGAAGGTGTCCTCTAAATCTCTATCCCCCTTGGGACTTTGACATTCACCTGACTTGATGAACCAAGAGCTTTACTTTATACCTCCTTTGTTTAGACTTTTTTTTTTTTAGTTACTTTGCATACTTGGCTTTGAAGTGCCACTTCAGTACTTTGGAGAGCAGATGAACCAGGAGCAGTGAGATAACAGAGGTCTTTATTTTCTCATATTACATTATGTTTGCCCCCCGTGGCTCAGTACTGGAGCATGTGAACTTGTCTCCACCCTCCACTGTAGTTTCTCTCCCAGTTACTCTGTCTCAGGGTGACCCCAATTGGGCTTAAAAGAAGGCACCAAGGCCTTAGGGGGAAGGAGACTGGGTGAGTCGGAGGCCTGGTGAGAGAGAGCTGCCTGAGGAAGACAGAGAAGGGCAGGTGAGAGCTGCCGGAGGAGGAAAGAAGAGATCCAGGGAGAAACAGGAGCAGAAACAGAAGCAGAGGAGAGCTGGTACAGAGAGCCACTGGGAAAAGCAAAAGGTTGATGGTGAAGCCTAGTCAGAGCTGGAGAACCCCTGCTGAGCTTGTGCAGAGGCCCCTGAGAAGAAGGGGAAGAACCAGTCTAGTTAAGAGAAGCTGAGCCCAAAACAAGAGGGTTGATACTGGAGGGTGGATCCCAGGAGCGGGGTAGGACTCACAAGCAGGGAGTCCTGGCTGAGTGGAACACTGTGAGGAGTTCTGTCATGGCAATCCTCACTGGGAACTATCAAAGAAGACTCATGGGAGAGAAGCAGGTCTTGGGATTCCCAGGTAGCAGGCCTGGGGCCAGGCAGCAAGGGCTAAAGGAATTGTGAGAGTAGTTAACTCAGGTGGGTGACCTGGGAAGGGTGGCCTTTGAAAGGGATTAAGTATCGGGGGTAGCCGTGTTAGTCTGTATCTACAAAAACAACAAGGAGTCTGGTGGTGCCACCAGACTCCTTGTTGTTTTTGAAAGGGATTGAAGAGTTGGATTGGAGAGGAACTGTTTTTATTATGAGGGATCTGTGAATTGTGGGACTTTATATGAATAAAGGGGTTTGGCTGTGACACAGAAACAATATTCCTTTGCATGGGTGGATTCCGAGGGGAAACTGAGGCAGGTGTACCAGTTGTGTAGCAGCCTGCTGCAGGAAGGTGCCCTAAGAAGGGGCAACACTATGACGAAATATACATTTTTCAGCAATACACGCAGAGCAGTATAATCATAGCATCATAGAAATTAGAGATCAGAAAGACTTATTACCCTCAGAGCACACACACATACACACACAGATTAATGCAGTATTGTTTCCTCCAGACCTTTCCCTTCTCCGCGTGACACCCTTTAGATACACGTAGACTCTTTGGTTAAGCTATACAGCTTTAGTTCTTTCTTTATACATCAAAACCTCATGCCCCTTACATTTTTTCCCCACTTCTCTGAATTACCTCCAATTTTTGACATTTTTCTGATACTGAGGATTGCAGAATTACAGAGCTAAATTATCCTATTACCCCAGGGTCAAACTTTAAACAGGAGTGATTTTGCATGCTTGCAGTGAAGGCTTATATTTGTTGTCCTCACCATGTGGTACCACAACAGAGTTCCTGGGTGGGTTCACTATGGCAAACAAGCAGACAGAGAGGCAGTCAGTGAATCACCAAGTTCTCAGGAGAGGTAGCAAGGAGTTAAATGCACTATAAGAAGCCATCTAGCCCAGCTGAACACACTGGCAGATTTTAGACCTTAAAGAGCTTGATCTCTCTTTATCATTGTTACTCTTTCAAGAGTGAATTTATTAGTACTGGCAAAAGGTGCCAGGCCTGAACACTGAGGTCCATAATGGGAAGCAAGTGCAAAGTGCAAGCTTCCTACCTCTGAGCTCGTCATAGGTCATTCTTGACCTGTCTGAGTCTGCTAACCAGTGTGACAACTAGGTGTCACCTGTGATAGTTTTTTTTTTTTTTTTTTTTTCCAGACGAGTAGCTGTTTCTGGGCACTGAATAGAGTTCACTATCTCATTTCACAAAGGGCACCAAACAGGAATCAAATGGTAACAGAGAACTGTCAAATGACCAACATTTGGCAAGTCAGATCAGCATTTTTAGTGAAAGTATTCATATCCACTTCCTAACAAACCAGTTATATCCGGTGTTATTCTGCCATGGTTGGAAGGGTTCAAAGGGTGCACATTTCCCATTTTAACCAGAGCAGCAAGAAGCTTACAGCCTACACTACAGAAGATTACAGGCCTGGAACTACATTCACATCCTGTTTAGAGCCAAAAACATACAAGTGAGTCTGTTATAGTTTGTGCACAGAAACCTTCATCATAATCTTCAGTGGATACCTACAATTTAACATAGCTCATGTTTCCTATATGGTGTTAGCCCTAGGGACCTTCACGGTGATGTGGGTAGAGGGGCAGCTGCCTTAACAGAGTAAAAATCAAGTAGGTGTTCACAAGTAGCTGAAATGGTGCATGTGGGTGATTAAAATAGATTTTAATCTGGGATATCTAACCTCAGAATGGTCCTTGCTCATCACAGTATGTTGCCGTTTGTTTGGAGAGAGAAAAAAGTTTCAGGAGGTTCCAGAAAAGGATTAGTAACTGATTGATATGTTTGGAATACAGTAATGAGTCTGACTGTCCAAAAGCAAGGGAAAGTGCTGACTGTAAAAGGTCTAAAAAGAAACATACAAAAGCAGTGATTTCTCATTACTGTGGGTGCCTCTCTCCGGCCCATCCCTCTGGTTGCCTTGTCCTTGGATGCTCCTCATTCCAGCTGCTTTCTAGAAGCATGGTCCATATCATCAGGTGTTGTCCTTCAAAATCACTATAAAGGCATGATTTAGTGCCACAGTCAGCCTTTGCACTGAATACAAGAGGCAGCAGACACCTCCACACCATGTTGTCAGCAACTTTCAAACTGTGCTGTGGGATCTCACAGGAGCACCTCCGAAAGATGACTGGTAAGCAGAACTCTCCTTGATCTATAAAGCAGAGCATACAATATACTGTAAATATATTCCTCCATGTAGTGTCAACCACGGAAAAGTGTTGTCCTCTGAATAACTGGTGTGATTCTACAGGACAACCACAATAAATCTCTATGTCCTGTACAGTGGACTCTCTCAGTCACACAGAAAATAGCATCAGTCACCACTCTATAGATAAAATATACTGTATATGTATGTATTTATATAGACATACACTCAGAGAGACACATTTATAAACAGGCTGACATGTATATAGTGCATATATTCCTATTTTGCTATATCATGTTTAGGAAGGGTCAGATTTTAATCTGTAAATGCTGCTAATTGTTCTTTCCCTTTATGCAAAAATAATGGCATAAAAATGGGATCATTAATAATTAACATATATAGGGAGGGAAAGTTGAAAACACATGGAGCCAGATCCTTAGACCATTTATATCAGCTGAGGATCTGACCCATAGGATATGTTGCATTGGTAGACAACAGGTACCTTCTTCGCTAGCAGACCCAACAAATAATCATTACATATTCTCATGGTCAAAAATAATGACTTGGTTCCTGAATCTATTACATTCAGAATAAACAACAATTAGTATCTTGGAGAGGGACGGTAGTTCCTGCTAGTGCAAAAAAATCAACTTAGAAGTATTTGGAAATAAACATTGGCATCCACGGAAATTTATCATCAAAAATCAAATCCTTCCAAACCAAATTTTTGATGCCAGGGAACAATTCATTGTGATGCCCATGAATCAGATTTCCCCACAGCATGATGTTCCTTGCTGCACTGTTCTGCAGAGAGACCCTGGTCTATGATACAGGGATCCTCTTTGAGGCAGTCAAGTACAGTGTATTACAGTAGGATGCAGGGAGAGGGTGTGTTTTGAAGCAGATATTACTGATTTATAGCAGAGGTGCAAAACTGCAGTGAGACAGGGCTACAATGATGTGCAGCAGCTCAGTGAAATATGATGTAACATCCTGGGATAAAAGTGAACTGTGCTAAACATTTTATACTGTAGCTTTCATTAATTTATGATTTGGACAGGAAAATGTTAGAGAAAACTGAAAACGGCAAACTCCCCTCATTCCTCCACTGGAATGTTTTTGACAGCCAAGGTCAAATGGAAGTTATGGGCTTGATGCAGGAATTACTGGATGAGTTTCTAAGGCCTGTGTTACGCAGGAGGCCAGATTATATTATCATAATGGCCTTAAATTCTAGGACTCTATACATCTGATTCTTTTCTGCAAGCTACCAGCAGTGTGGTGTCATTAGAAATTTTCACCATACCACTTAAGTGTCCCTCATTTTGAGGGATGATAGTAATTTTAGTCCCCAAATTACCTACATTCCACACAAATTTGATGTCCCCTTACCTTTATTGTTGAAAACTGTTTACATTAAAGTATAATAAGTACTGAGGTTATAAAAAAGACCATTTACCCTGACAGAAGCAATCCCACAGCATCTGAAGTTTCCTATATGAATATTTAGTTCATGGTCCTTATTTTGGGCCATCATCACAAACTTGGCCTTGACAGTTCATGAGGCCAACACACACCTTCCCGTGAGGAGTCCTGCTAGATCAGATTGAAAAATAGGAACATTTCTCATGAAAATGTTTCTGTAAACTTTATCCCTGTTTGCATGAAAAATTTTGAAACTCAGCACTTTTCTGTCAGGTAAAAAAATTTGAAACATTTTGGTCACCTCTACAGTTCCAGGCAATTTTCTGGCAGTTCACCAGATTCTTCCCTCTCCAAACAGTTGATTGCTACTCTACCCTGGCTGGAAAAAACACCTGCCATGAGGCACAAGGGTTTTTTAATTTTATTTTCCAGCTAAAATAAACTAAAGCATAAGGCAGTGAAGTGCCTTGCCCAAAAGCCATCCACAGTCATCCAGTGAGTGAGTGACTCTAATTAGTGTTATCTTTGCTCTCAGACCTTTGCCTCAATTTCCAGGCCAACGTGCCTCTGTACTGAATGTGATACATTTTACTAGCTGTCTATGTTTGTCCCCCTCTAGGTTTGAAGAGAATGGCTCTCTCAGCTATTGGGCATGACACAAGAGGACTCATGTCAAAAGGATCTCACTGCCTGTCTTCTACAGTTCCTGATTATATTCGGAGGATAATGTGGAAGGACCCTGGTAAGAGTTCTGTTTATCACAGATGCTTGGATGTTGCATGTCCTAAGAAATCTCCCATAGGTGGTTCCTACTGCAGCTGGCACAGCCTCTGTGTGCTACCTGCAAACCCATGGATGGATGGATGTGTATTAAAAGACTGTTCTGAATGTGGCTGATCTATAACCAGAGGTAGTGCTATACTGCAGGGAGCACAGAATTAATGTTATTCTCATCACATGAGAGGTCTCAATACCTTGAATAATTCATAACCATCTCAGTATTGGCTAGAGGCCAGAGTTTTGTAATAACCAATGGTATATTCATCCTGAGACTTGTAAGAGAGACAAAATGAACTCACCACAAAATGAAATCCAAAGACTTGTAGAAAAGGTTGAGTCCAGTCAACAGTGTTTTGTTATATCTAGACAGTGTTTTTAGGCCCATCTAATAATTACCTAAAGATTTGCAGATGGGAGCTACCTGTCCTGTTCTTTTGAACCATTGGTTGGAGAGGCAATGTGGTATATGTAATGCTACTAAATAGTCCCCATCTGCATTCAGTTTCTATCACATTACTGTTGGGAACTAGTTTTAAGTGCAATTTTTTGAAAATACTTTTCAGCAAGTCAGCACATAGCTAGTAACTGCCTCCTGCGAATGGTTTTGATTTTATCAAGCCCCATCTCTACTGACCAATACAACTATGGTCACTGAAAATGTTTTTATACCTTGCACTTAAAAACAGTTTCTTATAATGGTAAAAGCTGTGATGTAGATGCAGGTGCCTATATGTCAACACTGGGCTTTTGAGAGCCATTGTCCAAGTGAGGCTGTAGTAGAAGAGGCCTTTCATTTTGTTTTATATACGTGGCTTGATTTCAGGAAAATGTTGTTATAGTTGGTGGAATGATGCTACCTGAAGTGACTGGGCCAATCAGCATATTGGCGATGGTTTATTTGGATATTAATGCTATTGCTTAAAAAGTCACCTGTTTAAATGGTTTTCTACTTTAAAGATATTTTATTCCGCAGTTGTGATGTCATGACCAGGACTCCTAGCCTTCTGACAGCAATGATGGGAAAACTGACTTAAGTGGCTAGCTGGCAATGGGATGTTGCTCTGTATGTTACATTGGAGATGGCCCCCCCAAGCAAAGATGTTCAGGTCTAGACTTCTCCAAAGTCAGAGAAGATTCAGATCTATCTTCTTAGAGGCCTGGGCCTGAGTTGAGAGGCCCATCAGTGCACACTGTAATTCCACACACAACTCATAAAACAACAGATCCGTCATGTATCTTTATGAAAGGCCAGAGTATACAGGCAAAGTAGGGAGGCTTTGGAACATTCATGAACAAGTACTTTGCGCTTGCTCCTGTAGCTGCGGGTGAAAAACATGGCTCTGAAGTTAACTCCAGCTGGTTTTCAAACACGGAGCTTTCCTATGTGAATCAAGGAGAAGCCACCCTGCGTAGGGCTTTAGGGATACTGCAGCAGCAAGATGGCTGGCAGACAGAAACCTACCAGGTACAGTCCTTGCACTTGTTGCTTTTGTTACTCTAGTAGTCCAAAAAAGCTTTCATGCTGAGAAAATCTTGGGGAATGGGGAAGGGCTAGATGGAATCAGTCTCGATCACTTCCTCTTATTATTGTTAATAACTATCTCTAGCAATGCCCTCCCCCATAGAGCTCCTTTCAAGACTAAAAGGCCAGTGTCAAAAGAGCAACAGCAAAATGTCTATCACATTTCCACCTGTCTGTGCATGGAATGGACTATGGGTGAATTAGTTTGAGAGGCTAGAGGGCTGTGTGTGAGAGAGAGGGTGTGACTGCCAGGGCACATGGTATGTGTGAAGATACAGAAAAGCAGGTAGATAACAGGAGTGCTTACAGGAAACCATTCTACATTATGGTCAATGTAAAAGGAAACAGGTGCAACTTCTGACAGACAATTGGCTAAGCACATGCAAGAATACATTAAACAAATAGACAAGATGAAAAGGCTTTGAGGGGAAAACGCAGTCAATCATAGTCCCAGAGAAAGTTCAGAATGTTTATGCTACAAAATTAACAGATACCAGCTCATGGCTGTGTTCTGGTTTTTGTTATTTATGTGTTTATAAATTAAGATCTTTACTAGGATAGTTTCCTTTAGCTAGAAAGGAAACAGCAAGCACAGAATGAACCTCTGGTGGTGAATATTTTATAAATAACTAGTAGTGACATGATTTAAATATAATGACTTTCATCTATAAAACAAATGGTGATGAAAAAGGACCAAAATCATTTATTAGAAAGGCCCATTACGTCAGTGAATGATTCAGTGCCCCGTGGTGCATGACCTGGCAGGGAGTGCGGGCAGGCTAACTGACATAGGCCTGGGTCCTGATGGCAGCACACCTACATTATTGTGGTCAGGATTACCCTGCCAGGTGCTCTTTCATCCCAGGGAAAAGGAGAGTTGGTGCTGAGTACAGTTCTTCCCAGGCTCGGCAAAGTCTTCCGAATGGAGACAGTGCTGGACGTTCCAGTGGACCAGCTATACTATGAGCTGTTTGAGAAGCTGGAGCAAATGCCTGAGTGGAATCCTACCCTTAGTCGAGTCAAGGTAAATGGAGAGATGGGTCTGGATATTCTACAGCCTCCAGTTTCTCGTCTGCTACTGGTTTGCCTGCTCACAAATCTCTCCCAAAGCCTCGTGCAGTTATTTATTTACATTTATATAAATGCTCTCAGGACCAGGGCCGGCTCTAGGCACCAGCTAAACAAGCTGGTGCTTGGGGCGGCATGGCCAGCGCCAGAATGCCGCCCCTAAAAATGTGCCCCGGCCGCCCTAGCTCACCTCCGCTGCTGCTGCCACGACGCGCGAAACAGCTGATTCGCGCGCCGCTACTCGCCCTCTCTCCCAGGCTCTCAAGCCTGGGAGGGAGGGGGAGCAGCGGCACGCGAAGCAGCTGTTTCGCGCGCCGCGGCCACTCGGGGTCTCCCCCTCCCTCCCAGGCTCTCAAACCTGGGAGGGAGGGGCAGATCCGGAGCGGCCGCTGCTCTCCCTCCCTCCCAGACTTGAGAGCCTGGGAGGGAGGGGGAGAAGCAGCGCCCGCGCCGCGGCCACTCGGAGTCTCCCCCTCCCTCCCAGGCTCTCAAACCTGGGAGGGAGGGGGAGACTCCAAGTGGCCACGGCGCGGGCGCCGCTTCTCCCCCTCCCTCACTCCCTCCTAGGCTTGAGAGCCTGGGGGGAGGAGGCAGGGCTGGGGATTTGGGGAAGGGGCGGAGTTGAGGCGGGGCCGGGGGTGGGGTAATTAAAAAACGGGGAGGGGGGGGCGGCCAAAATTGTTTTTGCTTTGGGCAGCAAAAATCCTAGAGCTGGCCCTGCTCAGGACCCTTGACAGAATTGAAAACACAGCCAAATTAAATACCCAAATATAGCTAAAGTGCAGCTGTGTCCTTCAGTATAACCCTCCAGCAGCAAGCCAGGCAACTCAGGAGCTCAAATCCTCTCTTCCCTCTAAGTAATTCCCCATTTATGACAGCTTCCCACCACCACTCCCCTCCATTTCCAATGCCTGGATACAGAGCTGAAGTTTGCAGCATGGCCTGAAGGTCAGCAGGCTGGGGCTATTTCAGGCCAAGGGGAAGGGTGAATTCTAATGCCCTGGGGCCATTGCCTGCCAGCAGCCCCTTTGTGTATTGTATATGCCAGTGGGGCTTCAACTCCAGCGCCTCTGCTGATCTCAGCTGTGACAGTATGTCACAGGGAAAGAGGTGGTCTCTCCGATAGGTAGGACGTAAGCCATTTAGGGCTTTGTAGGTCAAAACCAACACTTCAAACCTTACTTAAAAACTCACAGACAGCCAATACTGATAGTGGAGCTCCAACAGAATATACTTGTGGTAAGATTCTCCACCTACCAACTAGACCTAGGATCACAGGAACCTATATAGGATCTTAGAAGAGAGAAATGTGTTGAATGTCAATGCCATTCCCTGAAAGGGCAGGATATAAACCCACAGACAAAACTGCACAGAAGGACTCAGGCTATTTAGAAGAAGTGGAGCCTATTACATACAACTATTGCACCTTGCTGAGAACACGGACATGAAACTAAATGCAGTAAAAGAGCAGGTGTTAAAGTGGGGCAGGGAGTTGTGATACACTAACATATATTTTAAGATTTACTTGATAGTGTGAGCGCTGGGGGGCTTTTTGTTTTGGATACCATATTCATCAAGAAAGAGGAAGTAAAACAATTCCCTTGGGCACCCTGATTATAGGAAACGTATATTGATCATTGTCCAATATATTAGTGACTGGCCCATGAGACCAAAGTTGGAACTCAGAACGGGAGGGTCATCCCCTCATTGTGTGATCAGCTGTTAGATATTTGCATTGGGTCACAGCAAACAGTGAACTGGAATAGTTTAGTTTTTATACAGAAACAAGTTGCTGCTTTTATGGCCCCATGCAGACATCAGTGTGCAGAGTTTCTTTATAAGACCATCAAGTTAAGGGACCATGAACTAATGCGTAGATAATGCTAATTAACTGAGTGAAATGAATGTATGTGCTGAGTCATTTAATGAAGTCCATGTAAATCACAAAGTTCACAAGTCAGATGTACAGCAGAAACCTATTGGAATGCTGACAGCTACTTGGATAATTAAACTGATTATACAAAGATCTTTGAAGGGGTCTTCAGCAATAAAATAGAGAAACACACCTCCTTTCCCCACCCCAAAACCAACAGAGGGTTGGGTTCTGAGATGGGCCTTAATAGGAGGTCAAATACCTAATCAGAAGTAAAGAAATAACTAGTCAGAGCAGAAGCAGCATTTTCCCATTGGCTAACAGACTAGATCTGACCATTCCTATCCTGGGATGTTTTCCCAGAAATGTTCTGTTCTTCTCAGGACCCAAGACTGCTAGTGATGCTGCTGTACTGCAGGGGGGAACACAGCACTGGGAGTGGATTTTGAGTGCATTGCAGTTTAGAATTAAGTTTCTCTGCTTTGTTTTGATTTAGCCTCTTAATTCCTGCTCTCCTAAGTTTAGTAACTTGCTAGTCAGAGATCAATGTTACCTCTGCTGCATTATAGCTCAGGGCACATCCCTGGCTAGCTCCTACGCAGGCTAGTGGAATCACACAGTATTTCCTAATCAGTACATTCTGTCTCTTTCAGTTTAGCTTCCACACTAGGATTAGAAACACTCCCCACCCCTTTAAAGGAAGTGAAGTACCTAACCCATAAACTCTTGCTAGCTAATGACATTTCTTCTTAGGTCAACAGGACTAACTACTTCTTTCAGCCCTCACAGTCTATCACTCCTAATATTGGTTAACCCAAGTTCCTAGGAGCACATCCCCCTTATACTGTGCTGGGAGGATTACTTAATTATCCACAGCTGGTCAAGCTCTCCCACCCTGCCAGTCCCTGCACTTGGTGCTTGCAGCTGTGATCTTTCCTCTGCTGTGGAAGACAGTGTTAACCCCAGCCCTGCCAACCCTTAGGACAGGTTGATACTTTCCCAATCATTAAGCCTATATAGGCAAGGAAGGAACAAGTTCTAAATGGGGCATGAAATCCAGCCTTTGCTACTGTATATATGCCTTGATCATAGCAGCTTTGGAAAAAGATGGGGGGATGGTTAGTACATTCCACCTCTACTACTCAAAGATGTACCAAGAATACATTTAAAGGTGGGTTTCCACAGCTATGGAAAGGTGCCAGCAAGGAGAACAAGCATTTGTTTTGCAAAACCATTAGTGCCTTTAAGGGAACAAAATGGCCAGCTGGTTCAAGGGCTGTTGCCACCCCCTATGCTTGTTTGGAAGGGGATCATGTTTTCCAGACTGTTTGGTTATTGCCGTTTCCAATCCAGTAGTTTCTATTCAGTTCTTTGGTTTGTGTTCTTGCTAAAGATCCTCCAAAGAATTGGGAAGGACACTGTTGACTCATGAGATCACTGCTCAGTGCCCTGGGAACCTCATTGGTCAAAGGGACTTTGTCAGCGTACGGCACTGCTGGAAGAAGGAGACAACTGTGTATCTGGTTGGCACTGCAACCCACTCCGAGTTCATGCCCATGCAAAAGGGGCAAGTCAGGTGAAGGCTCTGAATGTTAACAGGAATCTGTGCATGCATTATTTTAGCATGTGTGTTGTGCACTCAAGAGGTACATCTTCCCTATAGATGCTGGTGTGTGTGTGTGTGTGTGTGTGTGTGTGTGTGTGTGTGTGTGTGAGAGAGAGCATGAATGCACAATTTCAGTGGAATACAAATATGTTCAGCACAACACACATCTAGGCCCACATAGAAACCACTCTTCTGAACATGTTAAAAATAAAATGTAAACACTCAATTATTTAACGCCTTACCTGCCTTGCAGTTAGCACCTAGCAACTGCAAGGCAGGTAAGGGGTTAAATAATTGAGTGTTTACATTTTATTTTTAACAAGGCACCATTACAAGTGAAGATCCCAGCCCTCTTTTGGGCCCATCAAGTGCACAGATGGATACCAATATCAGTCTCTAATCAGGAGAAGATCTGAAACAGAATAAGGTGCAGCTTAGGAATGTGATGCCTTGGTAGAGGGGGCAGGACTGGAATGGTAGGTTCTGATGCAGATTAGGCCTGAGGTGCATTAGATGGGCTGTATAGAGTGCTATGCCTGGTTTCTAGCCTGCATCGCTGGTACACTCCATTATGTTTATGAGCACTAAATTCACTTACAAAGTACAGGCCTGACCCTACAATAACATCTGCACAGGAATGCCCACGTGGCCACGCAGAGACACATTAGCTGCAGGGGTCTGCCTGCACAGATGTCATGGAAGGACCGGGCCAAGGAATCTAAAATGAAATGTTACTAGTGAGGTGATGCCTATTAAGCTGAGAGCTGATACCTGTATAGTTCAATGGTTAGTCAAACTTCTTCCCCCAGGAAGAACTACTCATCTGTGGCATTGTTATTCGACCTTAATAAATGTACTTTTAATCTATTTGTATTTAATTCATGCACAATTGGCTCAGTCCAATAAGAAGGGATGTCATGGAGAGCTTGTAAGCAGGTTTCAATGTGAGCAGATGTGCTAATCCAAACCTGAGGTAGCTGGGACTACTTTAGTGTCCAAGTCAGAAGGTTCAGTCGGTCTCTCATTGGAAAGAAGCTAAATCCCTTTTTCTCCCACAACCGCCAGGGCTGAGTCTGGGTTGAGCTGCATTGTTCTGCAACCGCTGGAGGGTGACCAACGTCAGACTCGCTTCACCTGGCTCCTGAGCATGGACCTCAAGGCAAGTTCATGCTGCCTTGCTAGGAGATATGACCACTTTGCTCCTGGCACCTATGGGAGGCAGACTTGCGGTATGAGGAGGACTCTAAGGCAATGATCCTTTCTGGGAGCTGGGGAATGGATTGCTGTAAAATAATAGCGAGACACTAACTTCACGCTCCTTAGCATGGTGTGTTATCACATTAATACTGGTAGCTAGCCAGGCTGTTTATACTCTCAGGAGCCCCTGGGATAGGTGCATTCTCTTTTCTTTTGTTTCAGGGAAGGAACACACAGTGCAAGCTGACACAGTACTCCTGGGGGAATTCTGCGCTACTGTGCATGTGCAGAATTTATGTTCCCTGCAGATTTCTTTGCTTCCCCGTCAGAAAGTCATTTTTCTGTGGGGAAGCAAAGGAAAGCCACGAGCACTCATGCAACCTTCCCCAGCAGTATGCTTCAGGTGCCCAGGGCAACTGGCAAAGAGGTAAATCACTGTGGGGTAGGAGACAGGACTGTGGAAAACCCGGATGGTGACTCCGACCCTGCACCGGGCTCAGCTACTAGTCCCGGCTGGGCTGAGGAGGACAGGACTTCTTCCCCTGCACAGCATCCAGGGCTGGGTCAGACCCACCCCCAGATTTCTCCCCCAGCTGTAGAAAACTGTGCAAACTCCCCCCCCCCTGCCTCCGCTTCCTGCACCCATTGTGCCTCAGGTGCAGGAGGACGGAGGGGGCTCACTGTACAGGGAGCTGCTCCCCCATCCGCCCAATCCCCGTGCATCCAGACCCCCCGATGAGCTTCACCCCCCTGCACCTAGACCACCCCAATGAGCCACCCATACCCAGATCCCCACCCTTCTGAGCCCCAACTAACTACACCTGGATCCCCCCCCGCACTGAGCCCCACTCCCCCAGCATCTGGACCCCCCAGTGAGTCCCCCACACCCTCCTGCTGAGCTCTATCCCCCCCCTACACCCAGACCCCCCGCGCTGAGCCCCAACCACCTTCACCTGGACTCCCCTGCAGAGTCCCATTATCATTGCGCTCAGAACCCCCCAACAAGCCCCTGTGCATCCAGATCCCCCCCACACCTGGATTCCCCACTGAGCCACCTGCACCCAGATTGCCCCACACAGAACCCTCTCAACCCATACCTGGACGCTCCACACTAAACCCCTCCACACTTGGATCCTGCCTTGCTAGCCTGCCTGCCAGCACACACCTGGTGCAACTGGTACAGAGGGGCAGGGCCCTGGGGTGTTTCTGGGGCAGGCCTGGTCCTTGCACTGTGTCAGGGTCAGGTGCAACCTCACTGCTGAGTCTGTGTCTGGGGGGAATCTGTGCGCAGAATTTTTAATTTTTTTTTTGGCACAGAATGCCCTCAGGAGTAACGGATGTGCCGTGTGGGCAAGATTCACCCCGTGCTGACACTGGGGCAGGGACCGAGAGGAGGCATCTTGCACCGCCATTATTCAGACTAGCTTTAATTGCTGAGCCACAGGATAACCTCAGGTCTCTGTCCTTGTCTCCTCTAGTCCACCCTTGTATGACCCCCAACCCCGGGGCTACTGCAGTGGGGGCACAAAGCTGACACAGCCGGTTCTGCACCTGCAAAGTGCCCCCCTCCCTCCGATCCACATGCCCCGCACCCCCACACTGCAGGTGCATTCCCCAGGAGGGACTCCAGGCTGCCAGACTCCTGAATTTGCACCTACATGGATGGAGCCCTCTCTCCAAAACTGAGCTGAGGCTGTCAAATTCGTTGCACTGACATCTTCAGCCCCGCTTATTTAAAGATGTTTTGTTTTTTTAAGGGATGGATCCCCAAGTCCATTATCAACCGTGTCCTACCTCAGTCTCAAGCGGACTTTATCAGACACCTACGCCAGCACCTTTCCACCACAGCACAACCCTGAGCTTCTGGGAGGATAGACTCTCTCATAGCACAAGGCTGCCATAAAGGGAGGAGGAGGAGGATGCAGGAAACAAGGGCTAGGCCTGTGCCTTTCATGTTTACTTAAATGCTGCTACAGCCAAGGCGGCATTACAACTGGAGATCAGCTGAAAAGCAAAATTCTGATCCTGGCGTGAAACACCCCAAAGCTTGGAGGGTGTTCAGCTGCGGCACATGGGCTGCACCCACTGTAGGGCTAGGGCCTATAGGGATGGTTTGGGCTTCTCTCTACTTATGTCTTTCTCCACCACTTTTCTGCCCAGAGCTGGACTGGGCAGTGACCCCAGCAGCCAGCAACATACAAGTTGCGTTCCAGGTAGCGTGTAACACTAACAGGAGCTCAGTTAGTGGGCTGCTGTGCTGTGTTCGGAAGTGGGCGGATGTCATTGAAATAATCTCTGCTCATTAGCACGACATTAGCCCAAATGACAAGGCACTTGCCTAGTGAGCCTAAGGATTACCCCAACCTGTGAGCTCACCACTTCCTGTACTAGAACAGTAATATGGTGTCTGGCTCCCTCTAGTGGTATGTCATCTCCTACCAGAGGACCTACAAGGTATTTTATACTTTTTCATATTGACTTCTGTTTGACGTTTATGAAGCAGAGTTTCTTTCTCTGCTTTAGTCTGTTGTCAGTTTCATCTGACATTGAAAACTTGGGTGGTGTTCTTTGGCTTGAACTGCTCAGTCACCTTTTCTTTAGAAAGTCTAAACTGATTTTTATTTTTCTCTAATTTGATGGTACCAGATATAAAGAGAGAAGCTTCAGTCCCCAGAGCCCTAGCCCCTGTCTTGATTGGCAGAAAGGGTGTGTTTTTCAAACATGTTAGCCGGTGTCTTGATGGAGCTTTCCAGTCTTATTAAGCTAACGCATTTGAAGCCATGTTAGCAGGCTGTGCGGTAACCAAGGATGTAGCCTAGGTTAAAACAGGGCCAGGTAACATGGCTTCAAATGTTTGAGCCTAGGTCTTGATGGGACTCTCCAATCATGTTAAGCCAAGTTGAATGAGGTAACACGCTTTTTGTCCATCAAGGCAGAGCCCTGACAATCAAACTATACAGAGAACAGGAATGGAATTGCAGTGAGTTACAAATACACTTGGATTCCATCCAGGGATTCCAGTAACATTCTAATCTGTGAGTAGAGGTCATGATCTGTCCATGAGATGGGATTTCCTGGTGGTTGCATTGCTACACATTTATAACTAGGATAAACCATACTTACTACTCCAAATTTGTAGCTTAAAACCACTGGGAGCAATTTCTCTGGCCCTTTAACTAGCATGGCCTTCTTAGAAATGGGATGTTTGTTTGAATGAATCCATCCCCATTTTGCTCACCAAACAGATGGCCACATGTCTCACTGCATAGAAACTATGAAACATAATTAAAACCAAACACCGCAATAGTGGGTCAGACTGCATGAACCAAGCAGGCTCGTCTGGTTTTTATGAAATGTAGTTATTGCAGCCGTTTCAGTGTGCTTGCTAATTTATAAGTGCATGTGTTTGTGTGTTTCTTGGGCCACTCTCATTTACTGAATAGAAACACTGCCAAAATGTCTCTAAGATTTCATGGGACCCAGCCAGGTGTGTGTCTGTATGGGATTTGTTGAAGTTAAATAAAGAAATGAAATACTGTTCTTCTTAAAGCCTGAATTAACTGATTCTGCCTCTGATTTACACCCCAGCCAGAGAGGTGGACTGGAGGTGGGGAAAGGGTTATTGAACACAGTCCCCTAATGATAGAAATATGGACAAAGCTCATGCTTTGGCTGTTACACTCCACTAATCCAGACTCAGTAGTACTGCGTACTCACTTTAAATAGGTGCCAGGCAGTGGAGATGTGGCCCATGCAAGGACCTCAAAGTGCTCTACAAACTAATGCAATGGGCCTCTGCACTTGGCATTCTACTTCGTCTAATGATGGGACTTTTCCCATCACTTTTATAATCTTCCTCCCCGTATCATTCTTCCTGAACCCAGAATGAAATCTACTTCCTGCCCATTCCTTCCCTCTTGCATAACGTGCAGAGAGATACAATCTGGGACTACTGCCCAGGACCCCTGCTACTGCTCAACCCACTTCTCAATAACCACACACAGGTTGCATTATTCACATGGTATATTTCCCCCACTGCCCTCAAAAATAAACCAACAGAAAAAGGTGAGGGCATTGAGTGGATTTTTTACATTAAGAGTTTCAAAAAAACCCCAACAACAACAAAATTAATAAATATTAAAAAGCTCTGAATCTTATATGTACAAAACTTTATACATCATAACACTGGACAAGGTTACATCACAGGAATGATTTGACGTGTTCATCGGCCAAGGAGGAGATAGGAAACCACCCCAAGTCCCAGCTCCACTCACCCTGTTAGGTATCGGCTGCAACATACAATCTTATTGTGGGTGGGAGTGGCAGAGGTGGGGGGAGACAAATCTTCACTACTGTGGGATGGAGAGATTGGTGATGTGACTTGCCCCATACACATAGTGTCATTAGCTGGTGTGACACTGGTACATCCCTGTGCAAGACCTTAAACTGCACCTCCTTCATATACATTTGAATCTCACTGTTGTGCCCAGTTCTGGTGTTGACTAGTGTTTTCTCTGGTTTGCAAACCACGTATGTATTAGGACTTCACCAACATCAAACAAATGCCCAACTCACTATAGATCAGTCTACACTGAGCAAGAAAACCATTTTAGGGACATCAATCGCATCAACTGGTTTGTTGTGTTGCTTGTCCTTGCAACATTAATACTTTTGCAGAACTCTCTTGGTACATCCACACACAATCTTACAACCACTGTTGTACCCAGGGCCGCCGAGACCGGGTTCGGGCCCCGGTGAAAAAATTTTTTCGGGCCCCCCAGCAAGGGCGGACCGAATAAACAGGGCCAACGGGGGGGGGGGGGGGGGGGGAGGGGAGAAAGCCGGGCCCCGGGCCCCCTTCCGGACTGCCGGGCCCCGGTAATTTGTACCGGCTTCCCCCGCCTCTCGTCGGCCCTGGTTGTACCAGTGGGTTCCAGGATCCTTGAAGCACCATCCTATAGTGCTCTATCATGTTGCAGGGAGTGAGGGCTTTGGGGTAATTTCCAAATCTGACACACTACACTGTGGAACATAGGCGGCAGAAATGGGTGTACTGGTGTAGCTGCTAAGCTTATAGCTTCCTGCTCACAGTAGGGACAAACTACTGTAGACCGCGCTCATTCAGCCAGTCCTGAGACAAAGACTTGCTCCCAGATGCTGCAATACAAAACTTGTACAACACCTAGGACAGCTGTTGTGTGTGGAGTGCAAGGGCCTGCACATGTTTCTGCTTTCTGGAGACATCCCAAGCAATGATTGTTAGCAATCGTTTTTTAATGCTTGATGTAAACAGGTTTTGTGGGGGGCAAAGAGCAAATGTGTTGAACTTGCTTAAGGGAAAAGTTTTGCTTCAGGGGGAAAAAGCTGAAAAACTGCCTATGTTCATCTTAATCCCATTGAGTTGCCACAGAACTAGCAGAAGTGATGCATGTTACCATCTCCACCAGGCAACAGTTCCCTCCTCTCAGCTTTTCCCTGTGGATTCAAAGTAAATGTCGTAGCAGATGTGGCCTACAAGTCACTAGTTCACGTTACGACTTTGGAGCTGATGCAGTGAGTCATCACAATTACGTACTATGTTTTAGTGCATAATTTATATTAATTATGTGCTATGTTTATATAAGGTGTCAAACCTGAGCCCTGAAATCAGGGCTCAGTTTGACTCCACATGTGACAGGTTTCCAGACCTTAGCCACGCTGGTGCACTGGGAGTAGTTGTTGGTGAGATGGAGAATGGTTCCTACCCCACCCCAAACTCTCCAGAGGCTGGGGCTGAAGTGGAGCTGCTGGTATTCTGGCACTCAGACCTGCTCACAATACTGATCAGGAATGACCACTGGCTACAGACAGTTATTGTGGAGGATGATGCGGTATTTCCTAACCCGTTCCACCCAGTGGGTGTTGCCATCAAGGTAATGTACCTTGGTGGGAGCTGTAAGCTTCAGGTGAGAGTCTTAGAAAAGAATGCTCTTTAAAGAGTAAACAACACACAAAATGAAGCATTATCTTTGGCATAATAAATAAACACTGACACTCAAGCACTCCCTTAAAAAGTTCATAATGATATTTCAATCAGAGAGACAAGCCACTAATGTTGTGTGCAGTTTGCAGTAAGAAGTCGTCTAAGGGCCAGATTCTGATTTGTTACACCTATGTAAGTCTGGAGTAACTCCATTAAAATCAATGAGGTTACTCCAGATTTACATTGGTGAAGCTCTTGCCAGAATTGGGCCCAAGATCTGCAGCAAACTTAGGAAAGGGTCCATGATGGTTCCAGAAACCTGCATGCCTCTATCACAGACATCCTGTTACTGCGTTTCCTTACATGTGTTGTTAGTTTTAAGAATGCTTGTTTGTTACATTTTGGTAAGGGGTCTGCGATGGTCTGACATGAAATTGCACTAGCTACTGGATTAAGGTTTCTGCTTTCACTAGACCCGTTTTATACCTATACCTATCTCCTAGAACTGGAAGGGACCCTGAAAGGTCATCGAGTCCAGCCCCCTGCCTTCACTAGCAGGACCAAGTACTGATTTTTGCCCCAGATCCCTAAGTGGCCCCCTCAGGGATTGAACTCACAACCCTGGGTTTAGCAGGCCAATGCTCAAACCACTGAGCTATCCCACCTACGCCAGTATATCTCAGGGCTGGGAAAGTGTCTCTGAGGGACAATAGGTCACAAGCAGTTTGCATTCAGGGATTGGTTGATCTGATCTCCAACAGCTTCAAATTCCTTACAACAGAAACTAACCAGCTGCAACAGACCAGGCAGGTATTATTGATACAGCATGCACAGTGTCCATGGCTTCCTTTTCTTGGGCTAAGTCTCCAGCACTACACTGGCCTTTAAATACTTAATGTAGCCTTCAGAAGCATATAGCTGGGACTCTGAGTTCCATGCCTGCCAGTGACCTCACGCAGGCCCAAAACATGTGGGCACCCCAGCTATCCCTCCCCTGTCTCAGATTCAGAGAGATAGTTCCCTACCCATCTTGTCAGCCACATGTGAGGGTGCAGAGAGTCACTACCAACCCAGACACTCCGCATTTTTTGCCCTTGGCTAAAATGTCACAGCAAGCCTTCCAATGCAGAAGGTAAAAAACAGAAAAATGTAAGAGGCAGTAAAGAAAGAACGAACCATTTTTCACTACTCCCCATTCCTGCCAAAAGGCCCCAAAGGATTTCATTAGTTTAACAAATTATTGGGTTTTTTGAGCGTTTCTACCCCTTTTGTCACTTTGGTGTATATACACTTCTTTCATACTATAGAGCCCTTCTTCTTGCAAACACATCATTTAAAATTAAAGCCTTAAAAGCACTAACCAACAATATAGGCGCATGGACTGGATTACACCTTGTTAGGGGTTGAGTTAAAACCTCACTGAAACTGACATACGAATGTGACTTCCATTTAAAATAGCTGTGAGACATTTAAGGGACCACACTTAAAACAAGGCCTAACAGAGCCCACCCAGGAGTTTTGGATTGTGTAGGTGGAGGGGTTGAGTTGGGGGAGAGGGGGAGAACACCCAGAAACTGAAGACAGACAAGAACAGAGAGGCACGCAAAAAGCAAGAAAGCCAAGCAATAGCCTGTGAGCACAGTGTGACCCTGGACAAAACTAGTGGGAACAAGCTTTTGGGCCTGTTGGCTAAAGAGGCTTGGGGCAGTAAGCTAAGGAAATGCTCCTTTTGCTCTTGATTCCTCCTGCAATCAGAGAAACAGGGCTTTGCACATTCCTTGTAAATAAACAAGATTGCAGCAAAGAAAATATCAGACTCCATCGATTGTTACTTCCAGCGGGAACATCCCAAGGCCTGAAATTTGACTAGCTGCTCGGGTCAAAAAAGGGCAACAATATCTTTCTCTTTACACCATCCATTTGAGTCAAGTGAGCGTCCTCGTCTCTGACACAAGAGGAAGATTATCTAGGACCCACCCCTTCAGGATGCTGGGCACCTCCTACAAAGGGCTGGACTTCCTCAGCAGCCAAGTCAAGACGAGGTCTGGACTCAGCCCTTCACACGAGGCATGAGGTGGATCTGACGCTTACTGCGCTCTGAACACTCCTTAACTCCATGAGGCTTGCAGTCTAGAGACTGAGGGCATGCTGCAAATCAGCTGACCCACATTCTTTCCTGCACCAGTGACAACTACAGGGGCACAATCCTGCTCCCATTGAAGACAGCATTGAATCAGCCAAACACTGATTTCAGTGGGAGCAAAAGCAAGCCCACAATAAGCACAAATGTCAGAAAAATGTATTTTTGAGAACGGATTTGCAGCCGGACTCATGTCTCAAGATCCATCTGCCAAGCCAGGCCTGGCCTTCAAACCCACCTACTATTCCAGCAATTTTGCCTACCTTATTCTCATTTGCAATGATCCCCCACCTGCCTTTGCCCGAACTGTTGTCTTGTCTTATTTGTGTCCATCTTGTCCAGATTAGGCCTGGCTTCTGCAAAGCACCGAACACCAGCTGCAATCTTCTGAGAGCCCTCAACTCCCACTGAAGTCAGCCCTTTCAGGAGATGTTCAGCACCTTGCTTGACTGGGCTCAATCCTGCTCATGGGAGTTTTGCCATTGACTTCAGTGGGAGCAGGAATATAGTCAGACTAGATGGGTATGTCCACACTGCAATTAAACACCAGTGGCTGGCCCGTGTCATCTGACTGGGGCTCACAGGGCTCAGGCCACAGGGCTGTTTAACTGCAGTGTAGATGTTTATGCTTGGGATGGAACCCGGGCTCTGGGACCCTCCCCACTCACGGGGTCTCAGCAGGAATCAAAACAGCACCTTACAGAACAGTTTTAGAGGACAAGCACACACCCCCACAGCCAAAATTTCAAATGAAGAGACGTGCATTGTCGATCCACATGTTGCTAACCAACTGTTCTACGCAGGGGCTGCTCTCCTCAGGACCGTCAGGGCAACATACTTCTTTCACAAACACAGGAATTTGTAACATATTTATGTATTGAATTCCCTCATTTTCTCTGCAGTTAATGCCACACTTCTTCCCCCACTTCTGCCTCTTTCTCTGGTGACTGACCTTGTTATTGCCTCACTACATAGAGCCTCCAGACACAAACACCGGCTGCCAGCCTTGAAAGGACACCCTACGCAGCTGGAGACAGGTTGTGAGCACAGTGCAGTTCAATGACTCCCCCCCCCAAAGAAGCCAAACACCCCTGCCATGTACCATCCCTCTCCCAGTTGGGTCAGGACACTGACAGCTCCGCTCCTGACCCTGCTTTTGAAACTGGGTCTCCCCATCCACACGTATAGAGTACAAGTCCATCGGGCCTGCTGTTCCCCTGCCCCTTGCTCTGCTCTTCGCTGAGGTTAAGAATAGAAAATCTATTTGCAGCACCATTTCCAACAGGATTTCAGAATCCACTGTGATCCTTGCCACATGGATAACAGCAGCAGTTGAGTGAGGACTGAGCTGAGGGTCAAAGGTCCTTTCTGTTGAGTTTTGTTTTATTGCTTGAAAAATCTCTTTGTAGCACCTTGGAAGGAAATGCCCGATTGATTCAAGCCACTCTCTGAGGTAACCAGGCGTGGTCTACACAAGCTGTGCGCGCTCAGCCACTGTTTGGGGTTCATTTGCAATCCAGTGGCCAGTGCTGTTTCTTCCTTTTGTTTCTTCCTTTGATTTGATCTTTTTTTGTTATTCCAATAAAGAATTAAAAAGTGACACTGCTGAAAAGTCATAAAAATGAAGCCGTTTTTTCGGTAGCCTTCTGTTTGGTTTTTAAATCTGTGTCTCATCCGTTTCCGAAAGTGGCTCGGAAACTTGGCTGCTCTGCCCATGTAAACCGTCGACAAGAGAGACATTGGGAAAATGTTTCATGTCACAACAGGGGAGGAGGTCCTGAGACTATTCCCCAGCTGCTCGGATCCCGTACTATGCCTTCTCCGTCGTGCTACGCCCTGGGAGGGGACAGAGGAATTGCTTTCGCTGTGTGCACCGGCAGGTTTGTTCAAGGCGGGAGAGAACCATTGAAAGGCAGTGCTGCCCCAGAGTTCTCCAGAACTCTGCCCTGCTGCAGCATACCGGCTAGGAGGTAGTGGTCTTGAGGGGTCAACTTTTGAAGTATCATCGACTGGAGTGCCCCGAGACTGGGTCGCAGCATTAGCCCAAGAGGTTCCATGGGCAGCTGAACCTTCCGTGCTGGGCAGCTGGGCATGAGCAGCTTGGGATGCATCTGTCTCTTTGGCAGCTGTGCTTTGTATCCTATGTGGGCGATGCCGGGCAGTGGGATGAAAGGGCAGTGGTGTGACTGGGCTGGGAAAGAAAGCACCCTCGTGAGTTCCAGTCTCTGAAGCACCTTGGTCTACACTGGGCGGCACGCTGGTGGTGGAGACCTTTTTGCCACAGGACTCACAACAGAGTTTGTTGTAGCCAGGGATGGAGCAGTAGCGAGCCAGAACTTCCATCTGGCAGAATATGGACTTGTCCCCAAGGCAAGGCTCTTCTGTGACAAAAACATTTATAAAGAAGCTAGTGAGTATAACTAGGATGTACAATAATAATGTGCACAAAATACGATCCAAAAACACTGCATACATGGGTTTAAAATTATCCCATAAAGCTGCTGTCAGAGTAAAATGCCATATTACACTTGGTGTTACATCATGTTTCACATTGGTCAAATTTCAAATTCAAGGTTTGGTTTAAGCATTGAAAACGGTGAACTCTCCTGTGACACTCTCTGATCTGTACATCTTGACTTTCTGGTTTCAGGCATGTTGGAAGCACTCAGCTCCTCAGAGGAAAGGTGTAACAGAAGTACCAAAATA
The DNA here is from genome assembly GCF_028017835.1 of Emys orbicularis. Classification (NCBI taxonomy): domain Eukaryota; kingdom Metazoa; phylum Chordata; order Testudines; family Emydidae; genus Emys; species Emys orbicularis. The sequence goes on along the minus strand of NC_088689.1, from coordinate 42,479,115 downwards.
TTATTTATTATTATTATTAGAAAAACTGTGCATACCAAAGGTACAGCTTGCTTCTCTGCAGTATTTTGGTACTCCCACTTCCTAACAAAATCAAGACGTGCAAAGATTCACAAATGTTTTCTTAAATGAACCAAAATGGTGAAATGTTTGGCTGAGGGGATTAGCAAAAGGATGTAGGACCTTTCACCTTTAGGAGACCAGTTCAAATAAGGCAGGCATTTCAGAGGGAGTTTACAGACTCCAGATGCAGCCTTATAAACATTGCTACAATTGTCACTACAAACCAACATAACCGAATGACTCCATTGTTTTAATTTGACTAGCTGATGTTAGCGTTGAGTGGTAGGTGCTGGAGTCACATTGCTGCTGGAGACATCCACCCACCCACAGGGCAGAAGAAGTAAAATCAACAGCAGTGGAAGCTCCTTCATGCCATTAGGCCTCAATGCTACTGAGGAAGAATCATCTTTAGGGATGAGACGCTAATTAAAGACTCCAGGCTCATTTAGGGCCTGATGCAAAGCCCAGTGAAATCAATGGAAGGTATTCCAAGGGCTTTGGATCAGACCCTTAATCCTTCTCATGTCTACTTCTTTGGAGCTCTGATACAGCAAGGTACCTAAGAACATGCATAATTTTTAGCATACATCCCATTGACTTGAATGGAATTACTCTGTATGCATGTGTTAAAATGCCTTGCTGAACTGGGGCCTGGGACAGGAAATTTGTCTTCTTCACATCTAGACAAGAATCTAGCATACTTTTGGCAGTAACAGGTAAAAATGACAAGAAAGTCATTTGTTAGAATCATGTTGTGATGTTGACATTTGCCCACTAATAGAATGGGACTATCAGCTTTATCAAATGATAACAACTTCCTGTCACTACCTCCCTATGTCAGATTTGAAATAACTTAAAAGTTACAAATTCCCTGTCCATGTAGCTATCCAGTTTCCTAACACAACACAAGAACTCTAAGATTAGGAAAAGGCCATCTGACCCAACGTATCGCTGCTCTTTGTACCACCACAAAAATAATGACATTAAAAAATAATGACAATATTTACAAGGGAATTCACTGGCCAAAAAATATTGGGGCTTGTGCGTGTGTGTGTGTGTGTGTGTGTAAAGTAACTCCCTTCTCTTCATGTGCCAATATATATTTATGCCTGTATCTGTAATTTTCACTCCATGAATCTGAAGAAGTGGGTTCTTTACCCACGAAAGCTTATGCCCAAATAAATCTCTTATTCTTTAAGGTGCCACCAGACTCCTCGTTGTTTTTGTGGATACAGACTAACACGGCTACCCCTCTGATACTAGGAAAATCCTTGCAACTGTATATCAAGGGCCACTAGATGGCACCCTAATTTCAGGGTTAGATACAAAAATGAAACAGAGACTTGTTTAATTATCAAGGGAAAGACTCAGAAGAGAGTTTGGGTCGTTCTCCAACTGCAAAACCCACAGAAGGGAGCAGGGAGGGTGGCAGGGGAAGAAATGGGGAAGGGAACCTATAACACTTGAACAGAGTGCCGCAAAGGTCTGGTTTCTGAACAGGCAGCTCAGGTGAGTGCTGAATGCTGACTGTAGGGAAGGACAAAGAACAGTGTTAGTGGTCTAACTTCAATCTCACTAAGCATGAAATAGGGAGGTGGTGGGGCACTTCCCAGCACACCCATCTTAGCACAGTAGCATTTGACAACTTCAGATTGCAATCAAGCTAAGCTTGTATTTTCCTCTGGTGTCCATTATGGGGCATTAACCTTTTGATCTCCCTTTGAGAAAGGTTTCCACTAGCCTTCAAAAAATGGTGTCCTCCATTAAGTTATTTCCACTTCAGTCACAGAAGAGGAAGAGGACGGCTTGTAAACATTTAATAGCAGAATCTCTTCCTGAGTAGTGCAGGTAAAGAGACTTCTGCTCCAAGAGACAAACTTAGGAAGAGGGGAAACTTACTTGAAGATATCTTGTTAACAGGATTTTGGGGCCCATCCTGGGGTACCCACTGTACTTTTGGAGTCACATGATCACTGGTGTCTGCCTTTGCTGCAATACTTGGTAGCTTTCCTGTAGGTAGATCAAGGCCAGAAGGTTTAGGCATAAAGATTAGCCCAACAGAGGCATTTCCAAAAGAATTTGAGAGTAGGTATGGTGGGGAGGGTTCCTTGCACTAGCACTTGTCTTCTAGAGACACACATCAAGATTTTTTAAAGTAACAAGGGTTTTGGGGTGCCTCAGTTTTTGGGTGTGCAACCTGAGCCACCTTAAAAAGGGACCTGATTTTCTGAGAGCAGGTGCCCAGCTTTCTGAAAATTAGGCCCCGTAAGGAATCTTAGATTGGGCATCCAAAATGAGGCATCCAAAACCACTGTTAAAAATCTTGGCCAAGGATTAAAATAAATTTGATGGCCTCATCTTAATCATCAATTATTTACACATCGCAACACCATCAGAAAATTTTACACGATCTCTGGTCCTAAAGAAAGGACGAAGACTGGAAAGGCCAGGAGTGCTGTACATTTCCGTAATGTCAGTCTTGTCTGTTAACGTTTTTCCCTGCTGGTCCTCAAGGTCACTTCAGCTGTGTTGCCATTGTGTCATTAGCATTCCCCTGAAGCTGATGGAACATCAGGGCTTACTGACTAGTACAGTTAGCAGCACAGCGCAGGTACTCTACCAAGACAGTAACAGCGGCTGTTTTAAATTGAAGCGAATGGGAATATGTGAATACCTGTATCTAAGGAAGTGGATTTTCAGGAACAACCTGAATCCTTAACTTATATCTTGTAACACCTTCTTCTGCTCCTTGGCATGTAAACTACATCACCTTTCATAGCTTTACACATCAGTAGAATAGATCTACATGCAAAGGAGTCCAACTTGTACCACATCACTGACCGTTTCTCGGTTTGATTCCATGACTGACTCTAGGAAAGTCTGCTCCAGTGACATTTCAGCTCCTCTCACCTGGGCACGCTGCCATTTTGCAGACTTGGACAGTCTCTGGTTTCTCATCTTCACATTGCCCAATGCTATTGTCACTGGCCTTGCACACCACCTGGCGCTGCTGGATGCCTTCTCCACAGCTGACTGAGCACTGTGTCAAATCACCAAGGAGGGGAAAAATACACCTATCAGTGCCGGGGGGGAAAAGCAGGGATGGAGACACCGAAATGCACCTCATGCTACAAACAAGGGGCTTCAAAAAGAACTGTGTGTGTGTGTGTGTGTGCACATGTGCAAGACTATGTATATAAACACACACAAATTAGTATTCAGACCAATGGATAGAGATCTCCCCAGCTTTGGTGAAATTTGTCCCCTTGGCTGGATACTGCTTAACCTTCCAACTAAGAATGACTTTCATCTCTATATCATAAAGGTACTTTTGGAGATGAAAGGTTTGGCTTCTCAAATGCACTGAAGTGAATTACATACCAAGCATTTCCCCCTAGGTTTGATACCACTGGTCACCCATTATAAGCGCCCCCAAATCCCCCATCCTTACTCTGCCACCAATGACTTAGCTTTCTTCTGGGCTGGACAGAGGCATTACCATGCCCACATATACACACCCCTGTCTGCCTCTAAAAGGACTACCTGGAAAGCTACTTTTCTCTTGTCTTCCTACAAACCCAAACAATAATGTCACCAGCCGTCTATGTCATTATCTAGTTCATTATAGAATTAATTTGCTATCTAGGTGATTTACATTTGCTGTGGGTTAATGTGTTCCTCCCACAGGCCTTGTCCTCTAGGGCCTGATCCAAAGCCCAAGGAATTCAATGGAAATCTTTCCATTGACTTCACTGGGCTTTGGATCAGGCACTTAGAGTGAAATATATCTCCGGATAATGTTACACTGTGTGTGCTGTATAAAAATATCCTCCTGACTGAGAAAACGCTCTCAGCTCCCACCAGAATAAGGGAGGTTTCATTGCTAACCCCCAGCTACTCAGCATGGCCACTGGCCACCAATCACCCAAGATTGGTGAGTTTTCCATAGTAGTGAAGCAGGTTCTTTTGCAAGCCAGCAGGCTCCCGAGATGTATGATGATCATGCTTTCTGGAGTTTTTGAATCAGGTAGCAACCAATTAAAGATCTGCACATCTATGGAATAAAAGCTTTACTATGTCCCAACATCATATGCATTGCAGAACCTGGGCTCACGCACCTGGGACCAGGCACCTGTCCTCCATTGGGCTGGACAGGGCAAGCGGCTGCAGGGCCTGCGTGTGTCCGGTCGATCTCCTGTGCAGTATTTCGTGTGTACCGTCCGGTTTGTGCCATTCAGGAGGTGCTGGACACACTGCACCACTCTTATCTGAACTCCTAGCTTGCCACAGGACTTGCTGCAGGCTCCCCATTCCTCTGCCATCCAGCTGAATCATTAAAATACAGCACTGTCAACAGGTTGAGGGGGAGAATATTTGGACTTTTTCAGATTCTGATTGGCTTATCTTTCTGGAGCTTTGAGATCACAGATTGAGAGTCCTTGGAAGAGATGTGGGAGCTCATATTCCTAGCTGTATCATAGTCTTCAGATTAAGGAGCAAATCCTCAGCAGGTGTCAACCAGGATAACTCCACTGAACTCAGTGGAGCTACTTGATTTACAGAAGCGGAGAACCTGTCTCTCTGAGCCTTACAGTTGGGTTTTGTGCTGATCTAATGTGTTGGACTCCAGTAGGCCAAACAATGGCAAGTTTGTCTTGGTCCCTCTATGACAGCCTGCATAACCCATTAGGAATGGTTATGCCTTCCATAACTTAAATCATTGTCAGTTCCCTCGCATGTGTCCCTGCCTTATTTGGACAGTACTGGGTCACCAAGATTTTATCCTTTTGCACTTTTCAGGATGGGGGTGGGATGGGAGGAGGATTTAAAAGAAAACAACTTACCCTTTGCAATATTTGGATCCCTCCACCTCTTTGACTTGGGAGGGAGGGGGGAGAAAGGCTGCCTCATGCTAGCTCTTGCACCAACGCCAATAATGAAAATGACCAGAGCCTCCTGCCTTAACCCTGAGCACACTCATGCAGGCACAGCAGAGTGTCATGATCGTAGGGGGGAGAACTCACGCTGGCTGGGAGCACTCCTGCGGGTTACATCGCCTCCGGATCGGCTTGGGTTTCTTGCCATTATCACAGAAGTTCCGATGCACCATCCGGTTATCGCTTTTCCTCCGACAGCCATACTTGGTGTACTGGATGCCTGAAGGAACCACAGAAAGAAAAATACACAGGGAGTAAAGGAATCACCAGTATACACACAACTTGGTTTGGAACTCCACCTTGATGACCATTAGTTGGATCCCCCTAACTAGCTCCTCTTGCTTTTTTACTATGACTTTGCACTCCAACTATGGAGTTCAGCATGTCATACAAGGGGCCATAATGCAGCCAGACAATACTTCCTCTAGGCTGTACACACACAAACGCACCAAATATATTTGCAGTCAACAAGGAGGTGGTGGTGAGATATTGCTACTCAAGTCTGGAATACCCCAGTCATTCCCATCTTCCTGCCTGACCCATATGGTTGCTGGCTGCTATGTAGCCAATGGGAAATGCCATTTCACCTCTGCAAAACTAGGACCAGATTCCAAACTGCATCCTGACTGCATCCAAGTTCTGCTCAGACACAGGGTGAGTGTTCAAGGGAGTAGCTCTAATTTAGGCCACTGCCATAAGGTCCCTCAGGGATCACAAAGTGGACTTAGCAGACGAGCCCCTGAGCTCTGGTGCATTTTGTGGCTATTGAAAAGAGTTAGATGGGCCTCACTTTGGAGCTTACTTCCCCTGATGGAAAAGAAAAGAATCCACATCACAAGAGAGCCCCAAAATGTTGTTAGAATTTGGCACACTGGTCACATTTGCTTGGAAAAAGACCAGGTCTGGGCTAAGCTAGCCTGAAGCATGAGCTTCCATTCACTCTTCTAGAGGGTGATCCCTTCATGTCAGGATTGTGTTAATTGGTGGAGCACGTATAAGAGAAAGTCATATTGCAGCAGCTTGTAGCTAAAACAAGGACTTCAGTTCCATCTCTGCCTGTCCCTAAACCTTCCCAAATGCCAATATTTATTTTAAAAAAATCACAGTTACAAGGAAATGAGAACAAGGTGGAACCATCAGATCTGCATTGAGTTTTAAAAACTGATTTATTTCAGTGCTCTGGATAGAGTTTACATCTATTTGCTCAATAATTATGATGATTTCACCTGCCTTGAAACGGGAGCTATAAAGATTTGTAACTTGTGTAACTGTGGCGTCTTATCCATTCTTTTGCGTAACAAGCACCCCAGAACCTGCACACACACTTCCTGTCTCTCAGTGTAGGGAATGACCCAGGTACCGGCGGGAACAAACCAGCAATGACAGGCGGAAGTGTTACTGGGTCTTACAGGTCTTTCCATTTCTCTAAGTTGCTATGATTAGGCCCTTCCCCAAATCTGTAAGAATAACAGTGAGATGATTCTCATTTGTATAGAGCCTGGGTCTGTGCTTTTAAGCAAAGCTGCAGAAACCTGACTTAAAGAACCCTGGTTACATTTTCAGAGATCCTCCTAACTGAGATTACAAAAATTGCTAGTGCACCTTGTGATTGTGCAAAACCAACATTCGCACATAAAAAATGGCACCTATATGCACAACTACCTATGCTGTGTGCACAAAAGATATCCACTCAAACTTCTGCAGGTATAATTAAAAAAGAATGTTGAAAAATATGACATTGTGCGTTTGGAGTGGAGCTGCATCAGAGAATGCTCTGCAATAATTGCCAGGGTCTTTATAACTGTCATGGGGCAGCCCCTTAGGGTGCCCTCCAGCATCATGCTGCAGCACATCCCATGCACATGCCTGTTTCCCCTTCAGTGGATCATCCCAGAAATAGTCCACAAAGACTTTCCAAGGATACCTAGCCTTTGCAGGGTTAGTTTATTACCAAATAAAGCTCTGTGCACATAAACCATAACAACAGTCCCATAACCATCATCCAGAATTCCCCAGCACAGTCCAAATAGTACAGTCAGTCTCCAAGTCCCAATAGTCTATGAACACACCAAGTACAGCTCCAACATCTCTCACCAGGCTCGCCTTTCTAGTATGGCTCCAGTGTCTCTCACCATGCCTCCCCCAGTCTTTAGTCCTCTTCTGGCTCTCCAGCTCAGCTCTCCGGCTCAGAGAGCCAGCAGGTATCTCTCTCTGCTGCTCTCAGCCTTCAGCCCTTTCCAGCCTTTTCTGGCAAAGATGGAAACTCTCTGGCCCAGGAAGGTCAGCAGGCTAGCCCCTCCTCCATTGGCTTCCTGGCCCTCAGCCCTTTTCAGCCTCCAAGAACTGGCTCTCTGGCTCAGGAAAGTCAGCAAACTAGCCCTCCCTCTTTTCAGCTTTCCCTGGAGACCTCCTCCAGATTCTTGATCTCTGACAGCTCTCACCTTCCAATCCACGGACTGACCCGGTCTGTTGTTAGGCTCTCCCACTTATATGGCCCAGGTCCCATCTCTTAAAATCCAACTGGGAAGCAGCTGACATGTCACAAGTGCATTGGACCACCCCAAAACCTCCTAAAGGGGCCAATCTCCCTGTGACACTCAAATTACCATCTCGGAAATCCCAGGTTCTAAGAAGCCACAGAAATCTTAAGCAAATGGGAGCATCAGATGATGCGTCAAACCAGACTCCCAAATAAAGCAGTATATCAGAGTGCTGCCAAAGGAAGATAGATTGACTCCCCAAGCATGCTGGAATTTAAGGCTTGGAATTGCTAAAGAATAGAGAATTAGGTAATTAAGGTATATGGATATTTAAAACCCAGAGGTCTACTTTGACTCATACTGCCATACAGGTCCAAGAAATCTGACCACGACATACATGTGACCGTGTATTACATCTTAACAGACATATAAAAGAGAAACAGACCTCCTCCGCAAGCCTTTGAGCACTGAGACCAGCTCTTGAGGGCCCACTCATAGGAATCCATCTCTTCAAGAAGGACATTATTGTTTCCAATCACTGGCAGCAGGTCTTCATGGATAATGTACTTATACATCAGGCTGCTCTTGGACTCATCTTCCTGTGGGATAACCTGGGATCAGAGAAAGAACAAAGACAGTGTAGAGGGAGCAAGGAAGAGAAAAAGAGAATGAAATTGGGGAAAGGGTGAGAGGGGAAGGAGGAGAGGAATTAAAGAGGACGCAAACAATGACAATGTAGCATATAGACACATAACATGAAAAGTAGAAGAAAAGAAAGTAACAAGAAAGAAATTAAACAAGTACCATAGGTAGAAAAGAGAAAACTTTTAGTTAACATGAAGAACTCTTGATCCATTCAAAATATTTCAATTAATCTAAAATGACTGGAAGGATTCTAAAATACTCACAGAACATACTCTGTATTGGACCACTGCACATGTGCAGAAAATGCCCATGACATATCAAAATATATGCTCAAACTCTAGACTTCATACACAGAACTTTCTACCTTATCTGCATAAATAGGAAACTGTACTATAACTTTAGACATACAAGGAGGCATAGAAGCGTTGTTTGTAACACTCTATACCAATAAGTGAACACGTATTCCAAGACATTGGGGGGCAGGGAGGATGAGCTTTTCTTCCACGGAGCCATGGGGAATCTAGATCCTGTTAATGCTGGGATAAGCCAGAACAGGGTGTGTAAGGTAGGCTATGGTAGGGCCTTGATACGTTGTCAGATGCAAGGTCAAAAACATTCAGAGTTCTGAGAAGTGTATTCGTAGTGTATTTCTGCACATCCTGAAGTATCTTAATCACTATTAGATTATGGCTAGTTAATTTCACTTTTTAAAATAACTTTTAAGAGTTTTGTAGGATTTACGCCATATGTCCTTCCACTATGAAATTCCGCCACTCCATTCTACATTGTATATCAGGCTCTTCTAGCATTTGTAACAGTGATTTCACTGTGTGCTCTGCTTCAGAGAATGATTGTGCCCATCACATCTCCAGAGGACAAGACAGTGTGACTCACCAGCACACTGATTGCTTCATGCAGGGGGCCACTGGTTTTCAAGCTCTCCTTGCCGTTCTCAATTGTGTATTCCCACTCCAAGCCCATCTCAATGAAGGTTTTGCTTTTGGCTTCCTTGGCTTTGACATTAAGGATGAAGTTTCCAGTAGCTTGATTCTTAACAGCTGGGAAAAGAAGTTCACAAAGTAATTTTCCCCTGTCAAAGAACTTTAGGGACAGAAAATGAATTGTGAGCATAATGCATGGGAATTTAACTGACCAGAAGAAATCCCTAAGGATGGGAATTGTATGGATAGACCTTCATGGTGAAAATATTCCTCATTACAGACCAGATATTCATAAAAAAGATCTCAGAATCCGGGCCCAGCTGGTTGGTCTTTTGAAAATCCGGCCATAAATATCACAGTGGAGCAGCTGGGAGCTGAGCAATTGGGAAAATCTGGCTCTTGTTTAGGTGCCAAAATAGCACCTGCAACTCTGGCCCTATATATTAACAATTGAATACCCTACTATTGACTGTAAGCAAAGCAAGTCCGATTAGTCTTTCGATTGTGATCTAATCATCTGCCAGAAAGGTAAAAGTAACGTTATTCATGGACGAGACTGCAGGCCTGGACTGTGCCATGGGTTAATGCACTAGATCTTAACAGAAAAACATCTCGGCTCAAATAGTGGCTTAAATGGCAAGCGAAATGGGTTTACCCACAGCACAAACCGACCATTTAAGATAACACCCTACAGGGAGAACCAAAAAAGAGATAGCAGAGGTGCTGTAGGTCAAGAGTGAGATGCACTGGCAGAGCTGTGTAAGGCCCAGGACTGGAATAGCAAGGTGTACTGCCGGTTGGAACTGAGGGGCCCTGGCAAAGGCCTCAGGCCCAGAATTTGAGGGGACACACAGGCAGATGAAAGTGTCCCTTTTCAGCCCTTCTAAAGAAAATACATCTTTGTGGGGCTTGTGTCCGCGGTGCAGAGAACAAGGCTGTGAGCAGCTGCTTATGGAAGAGCCTGAATACATTCCATTGAATGAACAGGCATGTGCATATAGGGCTGGTGATCAAGAAAGGGGCCTTGGCAGGGAATAACCCTTTAAATGTGTAAAATCTAATGACCCCACACTCCACACCATGCCTCTCCGGCATGAAACTCTTATTTCCCCAACCTTTAAGAGAATCACACTCCCTCCATCCCACTTCCCAATTGTTCCAGGGTCCCCCTGCTTTCCTAACATTAACTCTCTTCATCTTCTCTAAACAGTCAGTCTGGTTTGACCGTATTGCTGACATACCAATCCCCCTGACATTCCAACTCATCCTTTGAATTAATGGTCTTCTGAGCAGAAAGAAAACACACGGACACATACACACCCTTCCTATGTCTGAAAGAGATTTGGCTTCAAGACCCAGCCCTCTGAGAATATACCTCACACAGAGGAGCATTGTGTGAGTTCTCACTACAGGATCACACAGGCAGAGCTCGACTGGCCAGCTTCACTCGAAGGTTCACTAAGAAGGATTTTGGAGACAGCAGAAAAGGAGAGCTGCAAATTGAGATGCAAGAGGCTGGGGAACAGCTACTCCAGCTTAACTCCTTGGTCATTTTCAAGTAACTTTCTCTCTCAATCATACGCACACACACAAATACCCACTCACTCCAATGTGCTTTTAAACAGAGCGGAATAAGAGAAACAGAAGGATCACTCCATAGAAGACTTTAAAGGCCAGGATGTTGCCCCGCTGTGCCTCCCTGGCCCTGTTCTAGCAGCACAAATGGGCTGTAAATCTAGCTTAACCAGATACATAGGCTTCCCCCAGTGTGGAGAAATCCTCAAGTGGCCTAGGGCCAGCACAGCAGCTCCTACACTGTCCCCTATGCTCCTGGTATAGGCAGGCGTGGCTGTGGAGCTGCTCTATCTAGCCAATCCCCAGTTGTTGTAAGGTCCCTTGGGAGCCATTACCAGCCAGTGCAGCTTAGAACAGCCAGGAGGATGTTCTTAGATGCACCTCAGGACAGACTTGGCACCCAGCAGCCACAGGACTGGGTTGGGTAGGATGGGTTTTAAGGTTGCCTCTTAACATCCTTCCCCTTCTGAAACTGCCAGGCACAGAAGGCCCTGTCCCAAGGATTTGGCCCCAGGACTCTACATTTTCTTTTTTTTCAGCTGACTGTTAGTGCTCATGGAAGTAAAGGAATGGAATCATTGGCTAGCGCCCGCCATGAGCAATAACAATTGTTGTACACATTCTTTCGCCCCCTGCTCCCACCTCTGCCAACATACCTCAATTCTGACATGGAACACGTCTTGCTATTCCACTCTTGAGCGCACACACCCAATTCTGCCAAAACAGTTCAATTCTTCACCACCCTTTGCTATTCCATTCCAAGGCTCCTCCTAAGCAGCAACTGATATTCACACAGAACTGGGCTAAATTGTCTGGTAGTTCTGTGATAAGAACAACTGTTGGTCTTCTCTGACTTTTGTGCAAGGAAGTGGGCTGAGAGCTACTCATTTCACTGGGATCTGGGCGATAAATCAGCCTTTTGCACTCAGTTTCCCATTTTATCCATGCACCTGAATATTTTGTGCGTGCAACTGCCCTTTTGCACTTCCATACACATTTTGAACGTGTGACTACCACATCTATTTTAGATAACCCAAGCCTGAAAGCTTCTTTGATTAACAACACTAGGCCAAACTGGCTAACACCCGTCTCTGAGTCTGTCTGTGCTCTCTGGTCGTTCAGTACTCACCAATGCTATGGGAGGCCGGCTCCATCTCTTCTATCTGAATGTATCTGGCCCCAACCGGAATCTCAAACATTTTCAAAACACCCACTGAAAATTAAACAAAAGTAAAGCATTCTCAAAACTGATAGCAAAGCAGGCAAGTTTAAATTCTGTGGAATACTCCCACTAGGTTTTGAAACCACAGGATTCTTCAGTGAGAGAAAGGAAATGGAGAAGAGCATTTTGGTTGGTGCTTTTACCTTGTGCTTTTGCTGATGGTAAAAGACTGGTTTTATATAACTCTGTGTTTGCAAGATCAGCCCCTATCCAATTATGCAGATACTAAATACAGTAAAGCACTAGAAGGCAGTTTACTGAGCTAACAGGAAATCTGTGTTTTTATTAACTATGGGTCAAATTCAAAAGATCCAGTGATTCAATTCAGATAATCATCCAAAAATGTGGATTCTTATCTGGAATGTATATGAACATGAGTTGTTTGCCCTCCCATTATGCAGTTCTCTCATAACTCCCTGTTTTCTCTCCTGAAACCTCCCAAAATTTGCCTAAGAGCCTCCTGGCTCCTCCTCTTCTCCCTAAATCTTACTTCAGTGAGAGCCTTCCAGCTTCCTATCTTTCTCTTTCTGATGATCCCACCCATGCAAAAGTATTGCATGATCCTTCTCATCTCCTGGTCAGGTTTCCAGCATTCTGTGGCTACCCCCTGCACTCTTCCTTGCTCCTATCACATCTCTCCCTTCTTGCAACACCACGTTTCTCTAGAAAGGCTCTTGCCTTTCCACTACTTTGTCCTACTCCTAACCCCTGTGAGAGTTTAGGTAAATAGACAGACATTATTTTCACATGGATTGCTAAAGATACTGTAGTATCTTGACTACTCTTATGCAAAGCGCTACCCTCAGCAAAGCTCTCTCTCCTTTCTCACTTCCTTCATAGTGTCTTGAGGGATCAGACTCCAAGTGGCATCAGTGTGATCCCACCCATCTGTTAGCAAAACACCTACATGAGGATGTATGTCTTGCAACATGCACTGAAGTTGGCAAGGTTGGGGGCTCAGGCTGATTGATCTACAACACAAGCAAGCTCCATAACCTTCACAAGGTACGCTCTGGACTCTGTCAGCTAAATGAAGCTGCCATACGTGGGCACAGACAGGGAAGCTGTAGCTGAGATAGCCTGGCCCCAGCACATCAAGGGCTTTTTAGATGAGGACCACAACCTTGAACTCAATAGGCAACCAGGGCCTGATCCAAGCCCCACAGAGGTCAATGGGACTTCTTCCACTGATTTCAATGGGCTTTGGATCAGGCCCCTGGCACAAAGGGAAAAGGAGTGGTGTGATATAGTTGTGCCAGTTTGTGCGGTTTAGCAGGTAATCCACTGTGTGCTGTAAGAACTGTAACTTCTGGATAGTCTTCTCCTACAGTGCATTGCATCGGTCTAGCCTGGTGATGCAATAGCTTGAATCATATAAATAGCCAGATAATAGATAGGTAGAAAGAAATAGATACCATAAATAAGCTGTTGTAATTAACCTACTAAATGATTGGCTCCTTGCTCAATCAACAGAAGACCAAGCACAGTTGGGAACTATCACTTTGGCAGTTATAGAGGGCATATCCTTAGGTAATATCAACCGGCAGAGCACCAATGAAGTCAGTAAAGATACGCTACCTGATGACCATCATATCTGAGCACACAACCAGCACTTGGACATCAAATTTCTGGGCTTTCGTTTTGTTTGCCAAAGGTCTGCAGAGTAAGGCAAAGGTCTAGTCTTCTTTCTCAGTATTTTGTTTTAATTTCAAAATGCAAAACCTGTATGTAATAGCCTGTTAAGTAATGTGCAATTGGCCAGAGGCAACATAAGCAAGCATTCTGAGCCTGTGGATACACTTCTGGCTAGAAAGACATGGCCTTCATTTCAGCAGCAATATCGCTCTAATGGTCTTCCTGTTCTGTGTTTGTACTGTGCTTCTCACAATGGGGTCCTCGTCAATTACTAGGGCTCCTAGGCATTATGATAATACAAATAACTACTACTACTACTACTGATAAACTATGAGATGTAGTTGTACTTATATCTGTAGGGCCAAATTCTCATTTCAGCAACACCCGTGTAAATCTGTAGTAATTCCAATGGACTTCAACAGAGATACTCTAGAATAGGTTTACACAGGCAGAACTAAGAGTAGGTTTCAGACCACAGATGGATTATATTTGTTACGTGCAAAGGTGCATTAAAGCAATCACTTCCAACATATGAATACTCTTCCTCTACTCCCAGGCCAGACTCTCACCTGGCTGCTTTGGGGATTTGATGAAAGTCCCTTTCACCGTCCGGCAGTGGGAATTGTCACCCCCGCAAACACCACATTTGTCATCCTGCTTCAAAGAGCCAATTTCCTTGTCACATCCAACATGCTGTCACCAAAGAGGGAGAGAAAGAGATTTAAAAAAGGTCACATATGAGAGCCTCAAAATGCAAGGCAGGCATCACACCTCGTAGCTTGTGCTGGGCTTAAGCCACCCTCCAGTCTTACAGCAGTATGACAGCAGTGCAGATGTGTATGGCAGGGGAGGATGGTAGTGACTTTCCAGCGCAAACCCTCACAAAAAACTCTGCCAGCTGGTGAATCATTCTCACTAGCAGTCACTCCCCACGACAAATGGGGAGATGGATATGATATCATGTGCCCTACTTCTTTTACGGTGCTAGGGAGCTTTTAGGCTGATGTAAACCTTCAGGGTTGTCCTGCTTCAATTCTCTGCTACAATTGACCACCACCTGGTAGCTCCAAGTCCCCCTACATCCCTCAGAAAGAGTCTATGGGGTGAACTGTGCAGCCTTCGATGCCAACTTTGGATGGAAGTCTTAGACCATCTACCAGTATAATCAGCCACTTCTCTACTGGCACCCTTGATTCTCTGTTTATGAAAACAGTGTGACATAATAAAACAGAACTTGGAGGAAAGTATTTAACGGGCTTCCCCACATTGCTAGTTGAATGCACATGAATTGCCTCCTATATACATACATACATACATACACATACACACACACACACCCCTTCTCTACCATTGTGAGTGCCAGGGAAGCCTGGGTAAATAACAGTGTACCTAAACCTTTATTTACTCTTCACACAGTGCTCCAGTTTAGAAAGGAATTTTAGATTCCTATGGAAAAGTCTGTGAAAAATGTAAAACGTTTAAGATTCCACTGAGTCCAGAAATTTTCGTGCTTGTTCTCTCTCTCTTCCTCTCATTTGAATAGAGGACAGGCAAAAACTGCCAGACCCAATGATTAGTTACATACGTACCACACACTCCCCCCGAACACAGGCGCTGTATTGGTCTCTGTAGCTGCATCTGGTACCATCATGAACCACCTGGTTCATGAACACCACATCTCCTGTTTCTTCTGACTGACAAATCAGCTCACACTTCTGAGCATCTGCAGCAAAATAAACACTGAAAAACCCATGTTCATGGAAACACAATGGAGTCAATACAAAATATCTTAATAAGAAGAACTTGCTATCTTGAATTAGAATATTCTCAAAAGCCAGTCCCTTCTTGTCTCTAAGTCCCTCCTACATTTGCCATTCGGTACTCCATATTCTCTTACAACAAACTTAGGGAGGTGGATGTTAACCACAACATATTAAGATTTGACTCTGGCAGAGCAAATTAAATGATCTAAGTACATGATTGGGCAAGCTGTTTTCATACTTTGTTGAAATCTGAAATGATTGTTTATGTAGTGAAACACCAAATTCCGCCTGCAGATATGCACGTGCAAGTCCCTTTGACATCCTCACAACTGCAAACACATTGAGTCAGCTGGTACTACAGAATCACTTGATTCCTTTAATTCAATGAGAGTTGTGCATATCTGAGGACAGAATTTGTCCCACAACAGCTACAAATACAACATATCATCCAGCTGTGTAAAGCAACACAGTGTTATGAAAAGACTGTAAAATAGTGACATAAATCCAACCTAAAAAAGTGCAGACAGATAAATTTATGTTTAAAACAAACAGCAAATTCTCTCCTGCATCAAAAATCCTAATGGTGAAAGACAGTGGGGGAGATATCAAAGCACTGGTTATGGCTCCCTGATTCTGTTGGCTTGTCTTCACTGTCCCTGGCCCTGATGTAGGTCAGAGCAACTTATGGGCCGCATTAACCAATACCAGTGGCACATGAAAATCAGTTTTGCTCCTCTTGCTTGCCTGGATCTAGGTGCAGAGGTTTTATTTCCCCTGCAATTATTGAAAATATCACATATAATACAAAGAGCATTTTCCTGCTGTATTTCAGGTGCTTGTGATGTTCTTAGTGCTCGCAATGGAAACCCTCAGCATAGGCTTCTGTAGGTAAGGGAAAGTGATTTTGGGGAACCTGAAGGGCTGGTGATGGAATATGGAGCTTTTCTCTTTAAAGAGCACTGAGATCATACAAGCGTGAAAGATGTCACATAAAACCCAATTCAATTTTTTCTCTTTAAATGACAGCTCAGTGGGGGGGTCTTTGATAGTGTCCTTGCAATGTGAAAGGCATAATCACGTACACCTGTAGGAGCCACTACAGTAGGCAAACAGTGGCAGCAGTGTCATTCCAATAGCAAGGAAAAATATATATACAGGTCATAAGTAACTCAGGACCAATCCCAGAACTGTCCAAAGAAAGAGCTATCCCCATTGCCATACTGTAGCCTATCCAAACTCTTCTGAATGGTCCCCAGGGAATGTACGCAGCCCACAAAGCAAACAGAAGTCCAGTTGATGACTACACGAGCACTGCCTGGCCGAATGGGCGGTCTCCACTCACCATCATGGTGCTCATAAGGAAGCCAGGTGTGTTTGGAGTTCTGGTGGGTATAATAAGAGTTACGCTTAGAACACTGCTGGGCACGGAAATCTTCGTAGGGTCCACGACACTCTTCAGTATTGCAGACCTGGTACTCATAAATGGCACCTGGGCAATGGCGCCCACCATAGGCCGGACTAGAAAATAAATAGGGGGATAAAGACTTTTGAAACTATTTCAGAAAGGGGTACTCAGACCTGACGCAGCACAGTTCTACTTGGGATCGTGTGTGAGGGAGGCTGTCATGACTGCCTCTCTGAAGCCTGGATGTCCTAGTACAATGGCATGAGGTCCCATGAAAACTTTAACTCTAGAAACACTGTCCACAGGTCTCTGTGAAATACTTTTTTCTCTTCACTTGACTGACTTTCCCCACAATCCAGTCCAGACTACCATCATGTTAAAGGACAAACACATGTTTGCACAGAAAGACTCATTTATATTAGGTTAGTCATTTAAAGCACCAAAGTAACAGTGAAAGCTGGTGAGCCCACAATCCATACCTATCACTACCAACTTTGTGCTACTTTGACAGTCCATGTGAGCACACATGCCTCACAGGTTAGGATTCTTATTCCCTGCCAGCATATAAGAGCAATGAAGTGGTACAAAGTGCACGTGTATTGCCATCACTGCTAGCTGCTATCACCAGGTCACTGAGCCAAGAAGCTGGGTTTGATCCATTTGGAGCCCATCTGCCTTGACAGTGCTTCTTTGTTGTTAGTGCTCCTCTGGGTTAAAGGAAGGTGACCAGCTCAGTTTGATTACGTCAAGCTTCAGTCCTATTAGGTGCATGTGGAGAGAAGGAGTTAAACGAATTGTAGCTCAGCGTTTAAATTTAGGGATTACAGCTGGGATTTTCAAAGGAGCCTAAGGGAGTAGGATAAACAAATCCTATGGGAGTTAAGAGCCTAATTCCCTCAGGCTCCTTTGACAATCCCATCTTACATATCTGATCATAAGAGATGCCCATGATTTATAGCAACCAAAGTGAAGAAAGGATGAACAAGCATATCCCTAAAGTTTGCTAGGCTCTGAGAAGGAGAGTTCCCTTTAATGCTCTGACACTCAGTGCTGTGGTGCCTAGGCATGGCCCTTCCTCTCTCCAGCTTACACTCAACTGTCCAGAACAACACTCTCGCCTTCCTTGTGACTGAGCTACTGGAGGAAGAAGGAGGAGGCCCTTGTTCTCTGCCACTTTCAATACGGCAAGGACTAAGAGAATTAGCAGAAGGCCAAACTTACGGTGGGTTGTTGCAGTTCCTGCTGCGGGAGCGCACCCCACCCCCACATGTCCTGGAGCAGGAGCCAAATTTGGACCAGGAACTCCAGCTGCCATCCTGGCTGTAAGGCTGCTCTGAAGTCTTCCAGATGCAGTGACCCTTGAAACACCACTGGAACAGGAGAAGAAACAGGGGTTACCGGAACACCTGCCTCTTCATAACTGTCCAGTGTTAGTGAGGAGAGAGATTCTATAGCCACAGGGGCACCCAGCTTAACAATATGGTTTGGAATCTAGGTCTCCCACTCCTATTGGTCAGATGGACATGACAGACAGTGGTGACTGTGAAGTCATGAAACCTTAAAGTAATAAAGAAAGGTCTCGGGGGCCTGTGGTGAGGAGTGGACTAATGAACTAGCCTATCACCTCCAGAGAGCCAAATTCAAAACCTGACATAGGTCACCAGTGAAAGTGAGCTGGGTTTGGTGGTTTCATCCTAGTTCCCATTTGTTCACATCACATTAGGTAAAACTTCTGCTCAGAAGACAGCTAGGAATGGATTGGCAGGGTTCACTGCACAGGTACAGCTCTCTGTGTCCCAGGACCAATATAGCAACGGACATCACAGATCAGGACTGAGGTGCATTGGCAGAGCTTGCACAGCATTTGCCTCTATTCTGCTTGGTTCTCACATGTGCAACAAACTTCTCACTTTCACAAACACAAAATTCAGTAACAAATGTTATAACAAAATCTCCCATAAAACAGAGATTTGTCTCCATGAAAATTGCCTGGGTCCAGAACCTCAGCTACAGCTAGAAAGCACATAGCTCAGTTCAGAAAGGGGTGCAAAGGCTGCTCTAAGTTACGGTTGCCAATGGTTCTAAGGGGCACATACAGCACCAGGAGCACTGGAGGAATATAGAGATGTCCTAGCCATGCCTCCTTTCGCTCAGCCACACCCATTATGCTGGCACCCTGGGGCTGGTTGTGCTAGCTACGTGCCCAGATTACAACAGTGAAGTAGCAGCACAGCACCTCAGGACCTGAGCCATAGTTTTGTTGACTTTGGTTTTGGGCTTGATACACTGCATCTAATTATTGCTGACCGCAGGGTGTATACCACAGATCCTGCAGCGTGAATGGCACGTGTTCCTCAGCTTCGCATTTAAACAGACAGTGAAGCAATCCAAATCCAGTGGCTTTGCCACAAGAGCATAGAATTACTCTGCGGCCAGGACTAATAGTCTATAATGCTTCAGAGGAACATTGTCAAGCAGTTGAGGCTCAAAATTTGACTTTCCTTAGAACTGCTACAAACTGATGAAGAATATCCTCTAGTTGGTAAATATATAGGGCCAGATCCTCAGCTGGAGTAAAACAGCATAATTCAACTGAAGTCAATATAATGATTTACACCAGCTGAGGGTCTTGCATCTGGTTTGTTTTGGGGTTTTGTTTTGTTTTAAATCATCTCTTTGTATCTGAGAAACTGAAAAACACAATGGCCACTGTGTTGCATCTGAAGAAGTGAGGTTTTTACCCACGAAAGTTTATGCCCAAATAAATCTGTTAGTCTTTAAGGTGCCACCGGACTCCTGGTTGTTTTTGTAGATACAGACTAACACGGCTACCCCCTGATACTTGATACAATGGCCACTGTTTATTCATGACAATATCCTATGTTTGCCCCACTGCTCTAGAGACAAAGGCAGAAAGTGCAGGAGGACAAGTTCAAGTTTGTTACCTGTGAATGCACAAACCTTGCTAGAAGCTGTTGAATGCACAAACACACATCATTAGATGATTCATATGCAAGAGATGCCCTTTAAGATCCTTTTTTATGTAAACTGTTTTTTGGGTTTGTGGCTTGGCTTTCCCTCAACTCTTAACTTTCTATCTGTTCAGAAACTCCAGCATGCACTGCATTGATGATGTCAATAACCCCTGTCATTAGTGCTGTAGTCTGCATATGAGGCAGGATAACTGTGTTTGCATTCAATATTCAGCAGCTTTCTACATTTTCTGGATTTTTACTTTTGAGTTCTTTAGGATATCCAATAAGAATATTCAGCCAAAGCGCTTCCTTGGCCCTTCTGCAGGCAAAACTCTTGTTGAAATCAGTGGGAATTTTGCTACAGTAAAAACTGAGTATGAATTTCAGGATCTGATCCTTTAAGGAGAAAATGTTATTTTGAATAGAAAATGACTCGCAGGGATGATTTAGTTGGGGATTGGTCCTGCTTTGAGCAGGGGATTGTACTAGATGACCTCCTGAGGTCTCTTCCAACCCTAATCTTCTATGACTTGCCTTATCTTGAAGGCATTTGGTAACTTATAAAAAAGTTGGCTTGCTTCTTGACAAATCATGTCCAAGAATATTTGCCAAACTGAAAAGGTCCCAATCACTAGGAAAAGGAATGTTAGGAGGCAATAAAATATGGATAATAAAACAAATAAGCATTTTAGCAGGATTGGCTATATTCCTAGCTCTGCCACTAGACAGTTGTATGACCTTAGGTGAGTCACTTCATCTCAGTTTCCTCTGCAATCCTTTGTCTTTCCTCTCTATTTAGATTGTTAAGTTCCTCGGACAAGGACTGTCTCTTAGTCTGTGTCTGTACAGCGCCTGGGCACAATGGACCCCTGATCAGTAGGTGCTACTGTAATAATAACAAATAATTTGATACAGTGCACAGGCTTTCACATCTAGTCAGCCAATTCAAATCCAGCCCAGGTAGAGACATGGAGCTGTCTCTACAAGGGCCTTTTTTTAAATGGGTTGGTCGTCTCAGTCCAGATCCCAGTGGACAAGGATTCGTAGCCCCAAACCACCACCACAACTGGCATTAACTAGACCAGGGGTTGGCAACCTTTCAGAAGTGGTGTGCCGAGTCTTCATTTATTCACTCTAATTTAAGGTTTCGCGTGCCAGTAATACATTTTAACGTTTTTAGAAGGTCTCTTTCTATAAGTCTATAATATATAACTAAACTATTGTTGTATGTAAAGTAATTAAGGTTTTTAAAATGTTTAAGAAGCTTCATTTAAAATTAAATTAAAATGCAGAGCCATAGGTTGCCTACCCCTGAACTAGACCCTTTTTGGCAGCCACAGGAGAGAGGAAGGGAAATGAACAGGTCTGGAGACTAAACTATCTTTCACCTCTAGAAGCGACAGCTCATGGTCAGCGTTGAGAAACACTGGCAGGATGATGCCACTGCTACCCATGCTATCCCCGTTGTGTGAATAAACCATGGATTTCAGTCTCCAGACGTTTCAGTTTCGGCACCTTTCACCACCATTATATATAACATGCACAGACACATTAACAACCTGATTTTAGAAGTTCTAGACAGGGCTCATTTAAGGACAAGCCGTTCAGTAAGGCAATATCTTGTGTGAGATCATTGTGACTTATTTTAAAGTTATTAGAAATTGCTCATTATTTTAAACACGTCCATCCATTGTGAAAAGATTTCATTCTCAAATGTTGGTATGATGTGGAATAGGAAGCTTCATCCTACAACATCTAAACATTTTATATCCAGATTCCCCCTCCACCCCCTTCAAATAAGTCTATTTTGGGGGCAGCATCTTCAAAATGCAAAGTTTTCTGCTGTCATTGCCTCTGGGACCTTATGTCTGAGTCCCACGCTCCAATTGCTTTTCTGACTCATTGGCACTTGCATACTGTGGTAACGAACATTATAGGAAACCCTGAAGTAGACAGATCCTGTGATGAAGTCATAATCATGAATTTATGACATCACAGCCTGTTGCCATGGCATTAACTGTAACATCACAAAGTTAGCAAACAGTGCGGCTTCACTTTAGAACCGAGCAGCAGGAGCAGATGGTCTGTAAGGAAGAAAAGCCCTTGTCTGAACATAGATGTATTGGATAACTAGGGAAAAAACAACAATAACTGTACTTCTTTAAGTGAGGAAAATGTTGAATGCACATAAGTGGAAATGGTTATGACTGAGTTATTATACAGTAATCCTTAGCATGGACGCTTCTCTCAAAGGCTCACTGTTGTCTCTAAAGGAATGGGCCATTCCAATCTTTCTGAATAAAACATATGGTACAGAGCAGATGTAAAAAAGAGATATGCTTTTCAAAATGCATGAGACTATAGTTCCTCTTTTCCCCAGGCCTGTAATTTAAATATGACTTACAATTTTCTTACAGCATACGGTGTACGTTCAGTGTGTGCACGTACTTGGATCTGTGTGAGTCAGTGTGTGCACTCGTAAGTAAATATCTGTGCATGTATCAGTGCATTTGCATGCCTTGGCATGTATGTGCATGTACATTTTTGAATGTACCATTATGATGAGGGTCATGTCTATTTCCCAGTAATAGTGAATCCAGTCTGTATCCTGCCCACTACCACAGGTACCTTGCCTGATGAACATTCGGTCCCATCCAAGGGGGGCCCTTTCTTGGTTTTGCAGAAGTAAGGGTTATCTGGATGGCTGCACCACAGCTGCTTGCAAGGGTCAAAGGTTCTGAACTGTGAAGCAAACAAGAGCCCTGCTGTTATTTTAATGGGTAGATAATCTAACAGCCTCATCCACTCCCAACCTGAAATTATGAGCATGTAAGAGAGAGAGAGCAGGTAAAGTCAAGAACTCTGAACCTTTCCCATTGCAGAGACTTGGACCCCAGGGAGGCAGAAGCAACTTCATGAAATTAGTTTTGAAGTGGAGCTGAGAGCGTCTCTTGTTTCAAACAACTGTTTTCAACCCACTTGGACCCCTTCCCTCTCCTACAGTCTGAATGTGGACAATCCTAGCTCCTTCGTTTTGAAGTCACTTTTCTACCCCCCAGTCCAGAAATTTGTTGCAGCTCTTCCATCAGGGCAAACAGAAGATGCAGTCATCCTCCAGGGTGCTATCACTTCTGATCCAATCTGGTGAACGGGCGGGAAAGAAAAAGACTGGAGCCAGTCCCTCCACCCAAATCCTCTTGGTGGCTAAATAAACCACGCCAGATAATGACCAGAGACATCGCAAGATGCTACCAAACCCAGGACTATTTCACACTTGGCCCACAGAATCACTACGCAACCCCCTTCCCCCCCCCCCCCCCCCCCCCCCCCCGCTGCCTCCTTAGCACACTCTATCACTGAGGGGGACTTCCTTTCATTCTACAGCAAGAGAAAGAGAAAAAATCCAGACCCTATTAATAGGAGCAATACTCACAGCTGTGCATGTTTTGTAACCCACTCCGAAGTCAAAGCGGCATTGTTCATCCATAGAGTAATTGATTCCCGGGAGCTCTGGTAACTTGGGCCATTCATGCTCAAAGGGATCGTCTAGCAGGCAGTCATAGGAACTGGAGTGACATCAGGTAAAGACAAAGTTGGGTTGAATGTTGCAAAATTTACTCTCTTTCTCCACACCTTTCTTCTTTATTGTTTTGTGGTTTTACCTATCTATTTCCCTGACCCCCCTGCATTAAGATATCTTTACTCTCTTGACTATCCCCCACAACCCTTACATTAGCCACCACCACCATGTGCATTTTTCCATCAGCTAGGAGAGGATGATGCATGGCCTCCACCAAAGCCACTTCACAGGCTGGGAGCAGCACCCTCCTAGAAAAAATTTGTCTCCGCTACAACAGCTCTGGTGGTGTTCATCATCACTCGCTGACAACTCCTTCCTTGGAGTGAAGAACCAGCAAGTTCACTACCAGGTGCCTAACTGTCACTGTCAAGGAAAAACTCTACATTAGCAATAGGTGCTGTTGTCACAACACATTCAAGGTGATCAGAAGATTCCAGTCCAGGATTTATTGCTACTTCTCCTGCCCAAAATAAACAGGTTGAAATGCAACCAAATCCTGGCTAGATTCAGCTGGTTATAAATCTGTCCCTCTGGTAATTCTTTTTCAATTTTACTTCAAACAAATGCACAACTTACTGGGGTGTTACACTCTCTGCAAGATGCAGAACACTGGCCAGTCTAAAGGATAGGCGGGGCATTGCAGATAGAAACATGCGAACTGCTCAACTCAAACTGCAAAATTACTTAATATCAGCTTTGATGTTTCCTCAAAATAGCAATGATTCACTTGAAGTGTGTGTGTGTGTGTGTGTAACTTTTTGTGAACTTCAGCTTCAGTGATATCTGCATCTTTTTTCAGGCTACTATTTGCACAGTCCGTTGAGTAAGAACCTGATTTGTTAAGGCAGGTCACGTGGAGAAGGTCACATATTTTTCTAGTGTGTTTCTGAATGGCAAGACCTATCCCAGGTGATCGTAAGGGTCATTTCACCAAAAGTCACTTTCACATAAACATTTTTCAATGAAGATATGAACATGATCTTTGGAGAAGCCCAGGGGCTCTCCCTCCAATATGTTTTTTCATGTATTGAGTATGGTATGTTCTGAGCCTATTCAGCAATGATCATCAGTCCATAGCACAAAATTAACAGAGGCTTGTCAGTGCAATTCATTATATCACTAAAAGAAGGGGAGAATTAACCGGGAAGCTAAAGCAAGCACTATCTTTCAAGGTCGGGGTTCAGAAACCAGAGTTAAGGCCCTAAGACAAAGTTTATATTGTGTCTGCTGCACAAGATTCTTTTTGGTTTTGCTTTCCTTATTCAAATGTATCTTTGCAATAAGATGCTTCCACTCTCATTCTTCCATGCATACGCCAGCTCATACAAATGCATGCAATCATTCATTTGTACAATAAAAACATAGACTAGCTAGTCTAAATCATAGTTGTTGAAATTGACCTACTGTATGTATCGGTTCAACTCCTGCTTGCTGCATCGGGACCAATGGTAACGGTGAAATGCAGCTTGCACCAGTGGTGCCATAATGCTCCCCATGCTGGTCTCATCTGCACACCGGTTCCCCTGGCCATCATGTTCCATACCTAACCTGTTAAAAAAGCCTGTGAGTTGTGTTCCAAAGGGACATGCCAGATAGACAGTTATCAGTAGCATTTTGAATAAGGACATTTCCTCTAAAAGCCTCTATTTAACTGGATGAGGAAGGAGGCATATTCATTGTGTCTCTTCCACTGGTTGGACCAATAGTTGCCACTTTTCCAGCATTCCATGCAATTCCAGCACCAGGTCTGCACAGAGACAGAGCAGGAATAAAATGCAAGGAACTGAACTTACCAGCTATGGCTATTAGAACTATGAGCCGGCCTCTAGGATATAGCTCAGGCTCAACTCAGGGGCATAAGAAAAGTCTTTGTCCAAGACAGGAACTTATAGAAGAGGCTTCTAAATTTTTCACGGCTGAGATCCTGAGTAGTGATGTGCTAGAAATTCAAGGATTTGCAGACACTACAGGTCCTAGCAGATAATGCTCCATTTTGATCCTAACAGCCCCTTCAGAGTTAAATAAGAAACATTTTTTGATGGAATATGTACTGTCTGCCTGCTACACACCAATTCTAAACGTGAGCACAGGCACAGGCCTTGTTGCAGAACTTTATTGGTCACATTTGGCCTGTGGGCTTCAGTCTGGGCATTTTTCCTTTAGAGGAACTTCAGAATGCTGACTTGAGAAAAACTCAACTGTCTGAAAACCAGAAAATGCGAAGTTAAGATTGCCCATGAAACTTAACACACTGATTGCAGCTGGAGTGTATGTAAACAATTCCCATTGGCTACTGCCAGGTCCAGGGGAGCAGAGGGTAAGTGGCACAGATTTTTTTTTTTAAATTTTATCCTCTAATAGTGCTATATGGAATCGCGTGAGAGACACTGAATGGATATATAAAAGGAGGTGAAGAGGTTGTACATTTCTGGGGTTGGCAAAGTAAAGATATGTGTGTTAACGGGGCACATTGGCGCATTGCTGAAAGACGGAAGAGTTAAGGTTCCATAGGCAACCTTGACTCTGCATTTCCTGGTTTTCAGAAGTTTGAGTTTTGCTCAAGTCAGCATTCTGCAAGATGACATACCACCAAGCAACCGTAACTCTGCATTAATGTACGTTGATTGTTTTTTGCCATTGAATACATATTCATACACCCATTAGCATTCCTGAGAAGAACAGAAGAACAGAAATGAGATGGAAGAGGTCTATTCATATCAAGATTGTTCACTACAATATTTTACAGAACGTTTGTCCAGTCTAGTTTGAAATTATTCAAGCAATAGGGCTTTCTATCACTTTGTCCAGAGCCTGGTGTTTCTCACTTTTGGAAATATTTCCTTCTGTAGACACCAAATATTGCTATTCTTGATTCCATCCCATTATTCCCTCTTACAGCCCCTTGAATCACTCTGTTCTCGACTGAGAGGCTGTTGTACCCACAGGAGAAGAAGTCAGACAACCTGGGGGCACTTGTACATACCAGAATGTGTCTGGTAATTAAAGGTCTTTGGAGGTTATGATTTACATCTATACATGAGTAGTAGGTGAGATTTTATGTTTCTGCCCACTTTACAGCACCTCCACCTACAGTTCATGTTTAGAAACAAAACCCAACAGCCAAAGACATCCAATTTCCAGACTCATTCTGGTACCAAGGTGACAGATTCTAAGATGTGCAGATATGTAGACTGTAAACTCTAAGGCAGAGATTGCCTTTGAGTTGCTTGCTGCACTTACTATACTACAAAGAGATTTATTCACTCCTGTATTTGCCCGTTTTAGCAGCCGTGTTAGTAACTTGGAGGGCCATTATTTCATCACATCACAACTTTTCATACATCAGCAAGTCCACTGCACATGGCAATGCTGAGCCTGGGGGGACTAAACACCCTGCTGAGCCGCCGTGCAATGATGAAAAAAAAAAAAAAAGATGAAATGTCCAACTGTCTCCTCCAATGACTTACACATGGCCGGTCTCGTGGGCAACCACGAATGCTGAGGAGAATCCATCCTCATGGTTGAGAGTGCAACTGCGTAGAGGGTGGCACATACCAGTGACAGGAGCATAACCTGGAGCGAGACAGAAGACAAAGCAAGAGAAAGGAGCTGGGGCGGTTCATGAGAAGGGAAAAACCACAAGCTAGAGCCATTCCAAATGTATTTCATGCCCAGCTCCCTGCTGAGGGACACGGACTCCACAGCTGCCTGGGAATATAAATGAAGCCTATCATATGTTCCACCAGCTCATAGCTCACGGAGGGAAACGGGCTTGGAGGGTATTAGAATTACACACTGCTTGAACCTTGCCTTGCCACCTGCAATAACTGTGTTGCATTCATTCCTGACTCATTCTCACACTAAAGGAACAGCGAACATTGTCCGTATCTTAAACAAATGCACCAGCAACTGCTATAATCCAACGGCCACCTGTTCAGACGGATTGAAAACATATTTGACAGCCTCCTCGCCCCTTTCTGCACCTATTCACATCTCTGACTGCATGTCTGACTTGCCAGCTCCTTCACAGATTAATCTCATAGTAGTTTCCTTGTAATTTTCCTCAGAAGCTTGTTGCACTAGGTGGCAGAAGGGACTGCTCATGGGTTACAGAGTCTTCCACCCTTAGGGTACGTCTACACTTACCGGAGGGTCCGGCGGCAGGCAATCGATGTTCTGGGATCGATCCCGGAAGTGCTCGCCGTCGACGCCGGTACTCCAGCTCGGCGAGAGGAGTACGCGGCATCGACGGGGGAGCCTCCCTGCCGCGTCTGGACCCGCGGTAAGTTCGGACTAAGGTACTTCGAATTCAGCTACGTTATTAACGTAGCTGAATTTGCGTACCTTAGTCCGAAGTGGGGGGTTAGTGGGGACCAGGCCTTAGATTGCTGTTTCGACTCTAATCCAATCCACAGTTCCTGAAAACTGTAATCATTTGATGGCTACTTGATAATCTATGTCAGTGGCTCTCAACCTTTACAGACTACTGTACCCCTTTCAGGAGTCTGATTTGTCTTGCATACCCCCAAGTTTCACCTCACTTAAAAACTACTTGCTTACAAAATCAGACATAAAAATACAGACATGTCACTGCACACTATTACTGAAAAATGGCGTACTTTCTCATTTTTACCATATAATTATAAAATAAATCAATTGGAATATAAATATTGTACTTACATTTCGGTGTATAGTATATAGAGCAGTATAAACAAGTCATTTAGTTTGTACTGACTTCACTAGCACATTTTATGTAGCCTATTGTAAATCTAGGCAAATATCTAGATGAGTTGATGTACCCCCTGGAAGACCTCTGCATACCCCCAGGGGTACGTGTAGCCCTGGTTGAGAACCACTGGCCTATGTGAAATGGACTGGCAGTCTCAGCCCAGTTTATAGTAGAGAGGTGGACACCAATTGACAATCTCATGAAACAAAAACTTAATCAGCCTGGAAGCCAATCTACCTTCACAGCTTTTCCAGGTCAAGGAGAGGGGTGGTGTGGAGCAGCCTGTACGCTGCAGCTGTCAGCACAATGGCTATACAAGGGATAGTCTCTGTGGCAACTTTCATCAGCACTAAATTAAAAAAAAAATCCCTCTGACCCTGGAATGCTCCCTGGCATTTCAGGCTCTTTTGGGGCAATGAGCAAATGGAGAGAACTAATCAAGGATGAGTGGGAAGTTCTCCCCCGTCCCTCTCACAAGTTGATTTAATTTGCACTAGCTATTCAGCAGTGAGTGATAGTATCTGGAGCACTGCAACAGCAGGCAAAACTAAGAGGGTAACATGTCAAGTAGGTGATAAGAGGGGAAAACAAACACTACCAAGAAAGAAACTTAAGCCAAGGAGTTTACCAAATACCTCAACTGGTCAGTACCCACTGGGACATGGACATGGTTTCCGGTGAGGTCATCTTGGCTGCCAGTGCCAAGAACAGGCTAATATTACACTTACATACCCAAACATTCCTAATATTTTCCATTCCATAATGGTAATGCATCTTGACTAACCAGACTGCATGTGTAGAATGGCACCATTGTTCAATTTAACCCCATCTCCTCCTACAGGCAGCAGACCTCCTATAGGCGCTGTGCTCTAACGACTGTTTCAGCCTGACTGACTCCCTCCCCTGGCTGGTATCCCTATTTTGAAGATTGACACTATGCTGCCGCTTTTCCAGGAAGCTTGTGACTGCAGTGACTTCTCTGTACTATGTATCTTCCAGGCCATTTGTTCCCCAGAAACCCAGTGGTGGTGGAATAACTAATATTAATTACTCCGGAACAAGGTGGAGGCAGAAGGATGTGAGTGGAAGTGAATCTAATTCATAAACTGAATGAATGAGTGGATCAGCACTTTGTACAGCTGGCCCAGGATGATAAAATAATAAGCAAAAGTGAACAGTTTCCTGAAGACTTCTCCCAAATGAAGGTCCTGAAGACATCAGTAGTTGACTCCATGGCCACCCTGATAGGACTGAATGCCCGCGTTAAAGGCAGTTGTTAAGAAAAATGGAGTTCAATTAAATCGTTGTGTAATTCTTTACACTTGTGCTCGGTGTCTGCCTGTTTACCTCATGCTACAAGGAGTTTCCAAGACCAGCAACTATGTTCCAGTATTCCCATAGTAATGGTCCGTTACAAGTAAGGTAGTTAACTGGGCAAACACGGAACTGGACAAGACATGACTTCTCAGCTCCTACAGAGACAATGGATTGGGGTTCCGGCCATGAGAGTCATTTTTGTAAATAGGGATTTCAAGGAGGTAAATAAGCAGGGCCCTTCCAGGGATCTTCTGGAAATGCAGGTTGAGAGAGTCATAGAAGCTACATATTTGGGGCGAGGGCCAAGGGTGTAATACACCTTTAGGTGCTCCATGGTTGGTAGCCTAGCAGCCACCGTTGTTAAACAGGGATTTGGGACAGGGAAAAAAGAAGCCTCCCTGAAATAGTCTGAAGGTGGCAGCTCAAAGACTGAGCCACATGGAGCCCAGAAGAGACTAGGGAAGAGGAGAGGAGGGAGGAACGACAAGAGACCATGCTGTCTTATTGGGCTGTTCTGGGTCAGATACAGCCACTTATGGCCACACTGCTGGGCACACTAGAATTACTGCAATACAATCCCAAGGCCATTAAAGAGAAATCAGATAGTGGAAGATGGGGAGCAGGACAGGATCTATTGGGGCTTTGACTGGTATAAACAACACAAATACACTTCAGGAGGACAACAAGGGGGGCATATAGCTGGCAAATATGCAGCAGTCTCCCAAACAGCTGATTTCCAATCATTCCTTAAGAAGGAGAATTCAATAATGATACAAATAGGCACCAGTCTATCAAATGATTACTCCTGACTTTCAATCACTCTTATTTAAGTGCCCTCAGGGTGCAATTGCAGAAGAAACCCTATGGCCAATTCTGGTAGCTACCTCTGACTCTGGCTTAATAGTGTGCACCTTCTGAGATGCATGTGCACACAGAGTATGTGCCATGTTATGTATGTTTATTGAGAGACTGGATTGAGTACTATTTGGTGAATATGTTATTTGGCAATTTTGTCGGTTTTCAACAAATAATTTTTAATTATATTCAACCAGCTCAATAACCGCTGTAATACTACTCATCAATTAAATTGTTTGCTAAAAAACCCAGCAATTTTAAGTGAATAATTTGTTTGAATATTTTTTCTGACATTCAGCCAATTGTCCTTAGAAACAGAATGTATATTTTCTATAGAGCCTGCTTACTCTGGAATTTTCAAAGGATCATAAGTATCTTAAAATACCATTTTTCTTTTTTTTTTCAAACCAACCCACCCAAGTCAAGTTCTTAACAATGTAGCCTTCTCTTTGAAGAAGTATGGTGAGATTTTTTTAACATGGGAAATGTGTGTTCACCCTCTCCAAACTCAAATGGCTAAAGGGACTTTATTCAAACTCAAACTTTTACTCAAACTTTCAGACCAAAAAATATTATCTTCAGAAAAAGACCAATGCACAATTTTTGAGAGCTTAACGAAATCATCTGCTCTAGGTGAGGTGGTGGTCAAAATGGCAAGCAAGATGTGACAGGCTGAATCAAGAAAAAGACAGAGTAATGTTGAAAGTATAAGAATCCCATTGTATGGGCCACACCTTAAATACTGGGTTCAGTTCTGGCCAAACCTTTTAAATAAATATATAGAAATGGTCCCAAGAGGGACAACAAAAATGATTAGACCCATGGAAAGTTTTTCTATATGAGGAGAGATTGAACAGATTTTGTTTAGAGTTCAATACTGAATGGAAGGTCCATTTACTGAAAGGAAGGTCCATTTACTCTCTCAAAGCAGAAGACCACCAATGAAGGAGGCTACCCAATGAATTAAAAGGACAATCCATTTGAAAATGATAAAAAAAAATTACTCAAAAAATGCCTGTGAGCCTCACTGGCAAAAGGTTTTATTGCGGCAAAAAGCACAGTAGGATGCAAGATATGATGAGATATTTATATGGATAATAAAAATGTCCTAAGTTATATCAGCTAGCATTACAAAATATTCAGTAACGTAAATGATCCTGTTTCCAGACACATGCTAACCACTAACTGGATTTAGCAAGAAACTTCCTCCAACTGCCTGTTATCAAATTATTTCCCATTATTGAGGGTTTACTCCTTCCTGTGGCACATCTGGTGCTGGTCACTGTCAGAGGAAGCTACCAGCTTAGATGAACTATTAGTCTAATCCAGTAGTATAATTCCTATGTTCAGACAAAGACCAGGCACGGAAAATTTCAAACCAATAGATTAATGTTTTGGAAAATTATGGACATAGGAAAACAGGATGCTATAATGGACACAGTTTCAACCTTAACTATAATGGCTTCAGTGTGTACCTGCTACAGAGGGAGGGAGGGAATCTTATTTTGTTTCAGTTTAAACATTCCTTTTTTTCTTCAGTTTCAATGTGCGCTTGAGTGTGTTTCTGAAAATGATCAACTTGATTCCCCTGATTCTGACACCTTGTGGGACAATTTCAAGAATAAGACAGTAGCTACTGCCAAGGATGTCTTTGGAATAACAAAGGAAAAACACCCTGACTGGTTCACAGGGTCTGAACATCTGCTGCTCCCACTCATAGAAAAGAAGAAGCAAGATCACTTAACTTTACTTCAACTACCAACTAGGTCCAGAACTCTTATGTTTAAAGAGGCTAAGACTGCGGTCCAGAAAGTCACCAGAGAATGTGCCCAGAAGTATTAGCAAGACCTGTGCAAAAAGATTCAGACCTGCTTAGAAAGAGGGGACCTTTGTGGTACCTATGATGGAATCAAAGAGGCACTTGGTTCAACTTGTAAAAAGACTGCAAACCTGAAAGCGAAAGATGATAACCATCCTGACAGACAGGCAAGAACAACTTGTCTGTTTATCAGGGTTGTGTCCTCAGTACCTTCCTTTACGGCTGTGAAAACTGGGTCACATACTCCGAAGAGGAGCAGAGACTGAACAGCTTCCACCTTTGCTGTCTCCGAAAAATCCTTGGAGTCACTTGGGACCAACGGATCACTAACAACAAGATCCTTGAGAGAACTGGCCTACAGTCTATGCAGACTACACTGGACACTCACAGACTTCGCCGGCTGGGACACGAGGAATGTATGCCTCAAGATCATCTGCCAAAATCTGTGCTCTATGGCCAACTCAAGAACTATTCGCAATGCAGAGGAAGGTCAAAACTTTGATATAGCGACAAGGTCAAGCAAGGCCTCAAGAAATTCAGCATTCCCACTGACAACTGGGAGAACCCGGTCTCCTGCTCAGTCTGGAGAAGCCAGGTCATGGCTGGTGCAGTCATCATGGAGAGCCATAAGAGACCCCAGCCTGAAGCCTGCAGGCATGCCAGGAAGCAGAGTGTGCTCCAACCAGCGAATGGATCTGTAGCCACTGTGGGAAGGTCTGCCGCTCACGCAATGGGCTCTTCTCCCACACTACTGTTAAGCACCATTGACTGACTGACTGACTGACTGAGCCATATTTCCTTTCGTCTGTCAAGATATTGGATGGCCATATAGTCCATATATTTAAGCTAATTCAGATACTTGTAATTTGTTTTATTGGGTTGGACTTCCCCATGCGATGGTTCTAGACTCTGAGGTCAATGGTTCAGTGCTGTTCCCTGCAATTTGAGCCAGCCATGCTGCTGCATTCTCTAAGCTGTATTCTGGCATCCATCTGCTCACTCAAAAATACTATGTGAAGAACTGAATGATCTATGGATGTCTACTGCAATTAATCTTTGAATTCACTGGTCCTAGGAAATTAAGAGGAGCTATTCCAATGTGAAGTCTGTCAGTTAAGCACACAGATCCTATTGTTTGTTAGTTTGAACTATGTACTAGACTAAAGCACTCTGCTTTGGAACAGAGTTCTATGGGCTTGCGGGTTCTGCAGTCTTTTATGTGGATGAAGAGCAAGGGTGGACTTGTTATCAGCTAAAGACTGATTCTTGGAAGAGCTAAAAGAGGATAGCTCAAGATTTTTTCCCTGTCCCTCATCCTTCCCACACATACAAGAATGACTCAAGCCAAAAATGAATGTGTTTTTATGCAATGTTCCAGTTACTGGTGTGTTTCATTATCGTCATCAAAAATCTCAGACATTGTCACCACAGTCTGGAAGTAGTCATGTGAAGATGATGGTATTAAAAAAAATGGAACATGCTAAGACAGAGAGAGGAATTAACCCTCATATGGCCACAGAAGCCCGGCCACAGACATTCATTTTTCAAAATGAAAACGAAATGCCAGAAGGCACTTCATCAAATTCACTGATATCTGAGCTTCTGAGTTCCTATGCACAGTATAATCTCAGCCTCTAAGGTCAGAGGGCCAACAGGAGCATCGGAATTGCAAGTGTAGAAGGCTTTTATGGGTTCATGTTCCCATTCTCAGTTCTATGGTGACCAAGCAACTGGCCCTTTTAAAATCAGATTTTAAAATATTTTGTGTGCAGAGGTCCTCCCACTGGGCACAATGAGCAAAGCTGAAGTTTTATGCTTTCTTTACATTGTTGGGTTTTTGTTTTGTTTTTTTGCAGTACCTGGAACATTATTGATATGTAAGTGTCTAACGTCCAACATAGACATTGTTGGGTTTGTGATGATGGGGAGAGCTACATGATGAACTGACAGCCCAGTGTGAAGGTTTCAGCTCTCTCGAGACACATAGCAAGATTTATGTGCAGTGCTGGGGAGGAGCTGGTGGTTTTGGTACATGTAGGTACTGATGACATAGGGAAAGGTAGGAGAGAGGTCCTGGAGGGCAAATTTAGGCTGCTAGGTGAGAGATTAAAATCCAGGACCTCCATAGCAGCTTTCTCTGAAATGCTTCCAGTTCCATGCGCAGGCCAGTTAAACAGGCAGAATTGCAGGGTCTCAATGCATAGATGAAATGGCGGTGTAGGGAAGGATAGGTTTCAGTTTATTAGGAACTGAAGGACCTTTTGGGAAAAACAGAGTCTTTACAGGAAGGATTGACTCTACCTAAACCGAAATGGAACCAGATTGCTGGCATGTTAAAAACGTTGTACAGCAGTTTTTAAACTAGGGTTGGGGAAAGCTGACAGATGAGGAGGAGCACATGGTTTGGACAGGGACATCCCTTAGGGGAGGATCTATTAACAGGGATTCTCTATATTCTAGTAAAGAAGAGAGAATAGAAGTTGATAAAATAGGAGGTAGGAGCTGAAGAGAAACAGTCAAATGAAAAAAAAAAAGTACCATTCAATTACATCACATGATGGCGGACAACTAAATATTGACAAATTTTATAACTGCTTGTATACAAATGCTAGGAGTCTAAGATGGGTGAACTTCAGTGCCTGGTATTAAATGAGGATATTGATATAATAGGCATCACGGAAACTTGGTGGGACCATAATAATCAATGAGACACAGTAATATCAGGGTAAAAAATATACAGGAATGACAGAGTAGGTCATGCTGGTGGAGGAGTGACACTTTTTGTGAAAGAAAGCATAGAGTCAAATATAGTAAAAATCTTAAATGAATCAAACTGTCCTATAGAATCTCTATGGATTGAAATTCCATGCTTGAATAATAAGAGTATAGGAGTAGGAATATACTACAGTAACTCCTCGCTTAACGTTGTAGTTATGTTCCTGAAAAATGCGACTTTAAGCGAAACGATGTTAAACGCATCCAATTTCCTCATAAGAATTAATGTAAATGGGGGGGGGGGGTTAGGTTCCAGGGAAATTTTTTTCACCAGACAAAAAATAACTATATATTATATAGATATACACACAGTATACGTTTTAAACAAACAATTTAATACTGTTCACAGCTATGATGATTGTGAAGCTTGGTTGAGGAGGTGAAGTTAGAGGGTGGAAGAGGGAGGGATATTTCCCAGGGAATGCCTTGCTGCTAAATGATGAACTAGCACTTGGCTGAGCCCTCAAGGGTTAACATGTTGTTGTTATTGTAGCCTCTCACACAAGGCAGCAGGAACAGGAGGGAGGGAAGACAGCATAGCAGACAGAGACAGACACACACCTTGTGTGTGGGAGAGAGAGAGAGAGAGATGCACACTGCCCCTTTAAGTAAGCTGACCCACTCTTAAGTGCCTTGTCTTTTTAAGTGGATCAGGAAGTTGAGACAGCAGCTGCTGCCCCAAGCTCTCTACGTCTCTCTCCGTCCGTGTCCCCACCCTGCTCTATATGGAGAAGAGGTAAGCGGGGTGCAGGAGCAGGGGGGAGGGGGACACCCTGACATTAGCCTCCCCTTCCCCCCCGCACAGCAAGCAGGAGTCTCTGGGAGCAGCTCCCAGGCAGAGGGCAGGAGCAGCACATGGCAGTGGGGGGAGGGACAGCTGAACTGCCGGCAATTGATAGCCTGCTGGGCAGCTGCAGCACAGGGAATTTAGGGGAGCGGGGAGCTGATAGGGGGAGCTGATAGGGGGGCTGCCGGTCCACCCTGGTTCCAAGCCCCCACCAGCTAGCTGCAACGGGCTGCTCTTCCTGCAAGCAGTGGACAAAGCAGGCAGCTGCCAAATGACGTTAGAAGGGAGCATTGCACAAGTTTAAATGAGCATGTTCCCTAATTGACATAACGTTAACCGGGACGACTTTAAGTGAGGAGTTACTGTACCAACCTCCTGCCCAGGATGGTGATGGTGACTGTGAAATGCTCAAGGAGATTAAAAGAGGCTATAAAAACAGAAAACTCAGTAATAATGGAGGATTTCAACTCATAGATCAGTAATTGGTTAAAAGACAGGAAACAAAGGGTAGGAATAAATGGTCAGTTTTCAGAATGGAGAAAGATAAATAGCGGGGTCCCTCAAGGATCAGTACTGGGACCGGTGCTGTTCAATATATTCATAAATTATCTGGAAAAAGGAGTAAACAGTGGCATGGCAAAGTTTGCAGTTGATACAAAATTACTCAAGATAGTTAAGTCAAAGCACACTGCAAAAAGTTACAAAGGGAACTCACAAAACTGGGTGACTGGTCAAGAAAATGGCAGATGAAATTCAATGTTGATACATGTAAAGTAATGAACATTCAAAAACATAATCCCAACTATACATACAAAATGATGAGGTCTATCTTTCTTGAGTGGCAACAGCTAATTTATTTTGGAGTCGTTGTGGATAGTTCTCTGAAAACATCTACTCAATGTACAATGGTAGTAAAAAAACCTAACAGAATGTAAGGAACCATAAGGAAAGGTCAAGATAAGAAGACCCCCATGGGATTCAATTTTGTCTTTTCTCCATTCCTTTTATTAAGTTCTAATCTTTATAACTTTTTCCAAGACCTTTGTGGACCTCAGCCTGTAGGCACACAGACTGTGTCAGCAGGAAATCCCTTCCAATTGCTGGCTTTCCCCCAAGCCCAGCAAACTGTACATACATGATCGAGATGAATACAGTACCTTGCATACCTGCTGGACCAAAATCTTGCCTGGTGAGGAATACGGCATGGTCATGGTATTCAGCATGGTCTGGGTCTGAGCGCTGCTGAGAATGGGCCCAGCGGCAGACCTGCTCCAAGCTCCGAGATGGGTTCCCCCGCTCTATTAGGCTGACTGACTGGGGGGTGAAAAGAAAGGAGGGGGCATTACTGGGTGACAATGAACCTGTCCCAAGTTTTGAGGTACAGGGTACAGAAGATCCCCAGATAGAGTTTCCACGACATTAACAATGAAAACATAATATTTTAAATTTCATAGAATCATAGCTTAAAGCCAGCGAGGACCACCAGATCATCTAGTCTGACCTCCTGTATGTCAGAGGCCACTAAACACCACCCAGCCCCGCACAGTAAACCCAACAGCCAAAATCAGACAGATGTATCACAACCCTCAGGAGACTAAGCTCTTGTGTATCACAGAGAGAGAACAGGAGGGGCCAAGGTGCACCGGTGCCCAAGGCCCCTCCGATGGCAGGGAACTGATTGAGATATACCCAGTTGATCCTGGCAAGTGACCTGCATCCCACACTGCAGAAGAAGGGGAAACAATCCCAGGTCACTGCCAATCTGATCTGGGGGAACACTCCTTCCCGACTCCATGTACGGCGATCAGTTAGACCCTGAGCATGTGAGCAAGAACCAGCCAACCAAGCAGAGAGAGAAAATGCTTTGTGCCACCTTAGAGTCCTGGCCCACTCCTCCCAGTGTCCCATCTCCAGCCACAGCCGTCTCTGATGCTTCAGAGGAAGGAGACAAAAAAAAATAACAGAATATATTTGGGGCAAAATACATCCTTCCTTGGCCCCTCCTCCTCCAGAAATTACAAACATGCAGCACCCCCAGAAATGGAGGATGTCTGGCACACAATAAACGGAATAGCAGTATGGGGAGGGCTAATGCTGGACAAAGATCCCAAAGTAAGTGCCTAATCTTATGAAAACCTAGGTAAGATCTTCAAGCACAGCAGAGAGGATCTTGATTGTTCAGATAACCCATACATAGTAAACTGCATGGAACTCAATGTACTGTAGAAGGATGAAGGGCTGAGTTGGTCCTGTCAGGATTGCAACCTGTGGCTTCTAGTTCACATCTCAATGTTTAGACCTTCTGCTTTTGCCTCCTTTGCATCTTCAGTATATCATCATCAATTAGATGCCGGCATTAACACCTTAGCTGAGAGGCCAGAAACCCTATCTCCTTCCTCAGATGAAATGATGTTCTGTTGTCACCTGCCTGGAGATGCTTGCCCCAATGTGGGCTGCCTCAAATCTTTTCCTCATGTACCTGGGAAACCATGATCACCACCTTCAGGATACATGCAGTTTCTGCTCACCAGGAATATTTCTCTTGTAATCAGATATTTTCCAGGAAATGCTGGTGTTCTGTATCTGCAGCAGCTCATAAAATGGCTATTTGCTTCAGTTCAGCAGTAACCAGACAGAGAAACCCTTCCATCGGTGTAGGCTGCATCTACATTACAGGGCTATGGCAGCACAGCTATGCTGGTAGGGCAGACATACCCTTTGACTCCTTAAAGGTGTTAAGGGTGTTCAAGACCTCAGAGAAAGCTTTGTATGCCATTTTGTTAGCATCATCACAACACTTTGGGCTTATGCTGAACATTATAGCACATTTAATGAGAGGATCTCAGTGTTCCACATCAGCTGACCAGCCCTGTGATTTAAATATTCTATTTACAGATAGGGAAATAGGCACAGAGTGGTCTAAGCTCACACAGCAAGTAAGTGACAAAATCAGGATTTGAACACATGAGACTCACTGAGAGGCAATGTTGTCCAGTGGACGGAGCAGCAAACTAAGCCTGACTCCAATCCTGGCCCTGACACTGATTCACTCTGTCCCCTACGGCAGTTCACCTAACCTTTCTGTGCTCTGGTTTCTCCATTTGTAAAATAGGAATTAAAATAGTTACCTGATGGACTGTTGTGAGGATTAGTTAACACTTGTCCTCTGCTTTGAAGAGGTGAATCATGAAGGCCCCAATTTGGGAAAGCATTTAATTAAGTGTGTATCCATATTCACCATAGTACTTAAACATTTGCTTCACTGGAATTCAATGGGACTTGAGCATGTGCGTAAGTCCTGTCCTGAGTAGCAACATTTTCCTGAATTGGGGCTTATGTAAGTGCTAATTATTACTGCTAGCAGACACTACCCAGACTGTTGCTGTGCACTTAATTCCCTTTTGAAGGGCGACAGGGGAGTATTGTGCCTTGACTCTTACTTCGTACTACACGCACCCTCCACATTGCTCTTTGTCTTGGTGAAGAGCTCAAAATGAGTGCAGCTATAGCAAAACAAAAACCAAACGCCACAGAACCAGTCCAGAAAGCTTCTTCTCTGCACTGTGGTGTGACAGAAAATCCCTGCAACCAAAAATTAACCTCAGTTAACCAAATAAGATGTTAATTACTGAGAGATTAACCCTCCTGCCCTACCCCTTCCCAAGCCAGCTCAGAGCTGTAGTCAGCAGCAGCAGTGGGGGAAGGATAAGAGTTCTCAATCAAAAACACAGGGGTACTGTAAGGCAGAGATGTCCTCATGTCTGCCTTCTATAGAAGGAAAATCTTTGGAGTCTAGGAATTTCAGCAAGTCTCACGTGAAACAGAGAGATTCAAGATCGTTTTGTTTCAGTCTGGCAAAGCCACAGCATGTGACAGCTGCTTACAGAGGGAATGGAACTAATATTTCATATTTGAACAGAAATCTATTTGCCTTTCACACTTAAGCAAAAGATCAAAAATAGCTCTTCAGAGCAGGGAACTTGCCTTACTGTTTGTAAAGCCCTGTGCAAATTTACCACACTGAACTGCATACATTATTTTTAACAACAATAATTGTATCTGCATTTAAAGTAAAGCATTTGCTCCTTTGTTTTTCCATTCTAGCAGGTCCTGTGCTGAAGTTACAATGCTGATTGCTGACCCTGTGAGATCCCAATCATTTCTATGTAACAGATTTTGATACCACATACATCTGCACTGAGGATTAGCTCAAGGAGAAGCTTGGCTGTGAGGAAGAGGATCTCTTAATGCAAACACTAATATATAACTAGACTGAATCCTGAGTCATCTCCCCAGACATACACACCAATCTGAAAGCAGGGGGTGCAAACGGGGAAGTTAGCTGAAGGTGTTGTTTTAATAGACATAACCCAGTCTGGAAGCTTATTGCATTCCTCAGCCGAAGCATGCTGTATATTGTGACTGTCCCCTTCCCCTAGATAGCATCTTCTGCTCACTCCAGCCCTGTATTTACCTGTCTGTAGCCCACCATGATCATTCTGACCAGGACAATGTTAATGTGAACCCCCAAGGACTCGTCGTGGTAAATTTCATCCACCTAAGAAAAAAAAACAAAATAGAAAATAAAGTTAAAAATAACCCTACTATTTAAAAAAAAACTGGCTTTTGAAATGTTCTCATGCCTATAACAATAGCAAACCTCTCCAGATCCTATGACAGTACAGAGTATCTGCTAGCTTTCTTCATGTGACTATTGATCTAAACAACAGAGGGTCCTGTGGCACCTTTAAGACTAACAGAAGTATTGGAGCATAAGCTTTCGTGGGTGAATGCCCACTTCATCAGACGCAAGTAATGGAAATTTCCAGAGGCAGATATAAATCAGTATGGAGATAACGAGGTTAGTTCAATCAGGGAGGGTGAGGTGCTCTGCTAGCAGTTGAGGTGTGAATACCAAGGGAGGAGAAACTGCTTCTGTAGTTGGATAGCCATTCACAGTCTTTGTTTAATCCTGATCTGATGTAAAGGTAGCCATCTTACAGCAAAAAAAACTTCAGGACCAGACTCCAAAGAGAAACTGCTGAGCTCCAGTTCATTTGCAAATTTGACACCATCAGATCAGGATTAAACAAAGACTGTGAATGGCTATCCAACTACAGAAGCAGTTTCTCCTCTCTTGGTGTTCACACCTCAACTGCTAGCAGAGCACCTCACCCTCCCTGATTGAACTAACCTCGTTATCTCCATACTGGTTTATACCTGCCTCTGGAAATTTCCATTACTTGCGTCTGATGAAGTGGGCATTCACCCACGAAAGCTTATGCTCCAATACTTCTGTTAGTCTTAAAGGTGCCACAGGACCCTCTGTTGCTTTTTACAGATTCAGACTAACACGGCTACCCCTCTGATACTTGATCTAAACAGGAGCAGTGGAACACTAAGGGTATGTCTACACTACGAGGGTATTTCGATTTCACTTAAATCGAATATGTGGAATCGATATTGCAAATTCGAACGTGTGTGTCCACACTAAGGACAGTAATTCGACTTTGTGAGTCCACACTAACGGGGAAAGTGTCGACATTGGAAGCGGTGCACCGTGGGCAGCTATCCCACAGTTCCCGCAGTCCCCGCTGCCCATTGGAATTCTGGGTCGAGCCGCCAATGTCTTCTGGGTAAAAAAAATGTGTTGAGGGTGCTTTTGGGTAATTGTCGTCATCCGTCCATCACTACCGCCCTCCCTCCCTCCCTGAAAGCGCCAGCGGGAAATCAGTTCGCGCACTTTTCTGGTTAGTGACAGTGCGGACGCCACAGCACTGCGAGCATGGATCCCGCTGCGACCATCGCTGCAGTTGTGGCCGTTGTCAACGCCTCGCAGCTTATCATCCACCTTTACCAGAGGCAGATGCAGATAAACCAGGCGAGGAGGCTACGGCACCGCGGTGAGGGCCTGAAGTCTGAGAGTAGCACAGGCCTGTCAGAAAGCACGGGACCCAGCACCGAGGACATCACGGTGACAATGGGTCATGTGGATGTTGTGGAACGGCGATTCTGGGCACGGGAAACAAGCACGGACTGGTGGGACCGCATAGTGCTGCAGGTCTGGGACGAATCCCAGTGGCTGCGAAACTTTCGCATGCAGAAGGGGACTTTCCTTGAACTTTGTGAGTTGCTGTCCCCTGCCCTGAAGCGCAATGACACCCGGATGCGAGCAGCCCTGACTGTCCAGAAGCGAGTGGCCATAGCCCTCTGGAAGCTTGCAATGCCAGACAGCTACCGGTCAGTCGCGAACCAATTTGGCGTGGGCAAATCTACCGTGGGGGTTGTTGTGATGCAAGTAGCCAACGCAATCGTCAAGGTACTGCTCTCAAAGGTAGTGACCCTGGGAAACGCGGAGGTCATCATAGATGGCTTCGCTGCGATGGGATTCCCAAACTGCGGTGGGGCTATAGATGGAACTCACATCCTTATCCTGGGACCGGAGCACCAGGCCAGCCAGTACATCAACCGAAAGGGCTACTTTTCAATGGTGCTGCAAGCACTGGTGGACCACAGGGGACGTTTTACCAACATCAACGTTGGATGGCCGGGCAAGGTTCATGACGCTCGCGTCTTCAGGAACTCTGGTCTGTTTAGACGGCTGCAGGAAGGTATTTACTTCCCGGACCACAAAATAACTCTTGGGGATGTGGAGATGCCTACAGTGATACTTGGGGACCCAGCCTACCCGCTAATGCCCTGGCTCATGAAGCCCTATACTGGCGCCCTGGACACTGAAAAAGAACTGTTCAACTACCGGCTGAGCAAGTGCAGAATGGTGGTGGAGTGTGCTTTTGGCCGTCTCAAGGGGAGATGGAGAAGCTTACTGACTCGCTGTGATCTCAGCGAAACCAATATCCCCATTGTTATAGCAGCTTGCTGTGTGCTCCACAATCTCTGTGAGAGCAAGGGGGAGACCTTTATGGCGGGGTGGGAGGTTGAGGCAAATAGCCTGGCTTCTGATTACGCCCAGCCAGACAGCCGGGCGATTAGAAGAGCCCAGCGGGATGCCCTGTGCATCCGGGAGGCTTTGAAAGCTAGGTTCCACAGTGAGCACGGTTACCAGTGACTTTTCAGTTTGTGTACAGGGAAGCTGAACCTGCCCCCGTTTCTTTACCCAGTTACTATTGACTATCCTCTCCAGTTACATACCCCCTTCACCCCCTTCCAAAAAAATAAAATCAGTTTTATTTTCTTAATGAACACCGTTGTCTTTATTACTGTTTTCGCGGGAATGTTTTAAACCTGGGACGCAGACTGTGGTGGGGAGCGGGTGTAGTGTACTGATGCAAATGATGCTTCTAAACTCCAGGAATGACAGGATTCGCAGTGGTGGACTGGTTGTTTCAACGGAGCCTGCCAGCCCTCCTGAGCGGGACTGCGTGTATGTGGGGCCTATGTGACTTTATGGCAGGGGGAGGAGGGTTACAGATCCCCTGCTGCGTGGCTCTGTGATCCAGGAAAAGGACCGCTGCATAAGATCTGTAACTGCCCTCCCCCGCCACAAAGTCACAGAGCAACCCCCCACACCCCACAGAACATGAAAACCACCTCCCAGACTGACCAGGGTAACTACTCACTGCACTGTGTATGTGCCCTGCTGCTGGACATGCCCACGCCTCTGTACCCTGCTAAAGGTGACTGTCCTGTCCAATTACCAAGCCCCTTCCCCCCCTTCAGACAGACTCTCCTCCAAAAGAACATGATGGAAACAGTAATGAACAGAAACGTATTTTTTATTAACAACCACACATGAAACTGGGGGGTGAAACTTGGACGGGGGCTTGGGTGAGGCGGGAAGGAAAGGACTTTTCAAATTTTGGGGAATGACAGCCTTCTGGTGCTTGAGCAGTCTGCAGGGGTCGAGTGAGAGTTTTCACGGACTCTGCCGCCCCTCCTTCTTTGGACTTTGGGCGAGGGGGGTATGGGACTTGGTGGCGGGGGAGTGCGGTTACTGATAGACTGCAGCGGGGCTCTGTCCTCCTGCCTCCGTTCCTGCAGAACATCAACAAGGCGCCGGAGCGTGTCCGTTTGCTCCCTCATAAGTCCAAGCAGCATTGCTGGTCTTCCTGCCGCCACCTCTCCTCAGGTTCCATGTGTGTCCGGTGCATTTGGGACAAATTCTCCCTCCACTGGTTCTGCTGTGCTGCCTGGGCTCAGGAGCAGCCCATTAGTTCTGAGAACATGTCCTCTCGCGTCTTCTTCTTCCTCCGCCTAATGTGCGCTAGCCTCTGGGAGTGTGATGCCAGGCTGGGTTGGGAGACAGTCGCAGATGTGGCTGTGGGAATGAGAAAAAGGTAGTGAATTCCTCCGAAAGATAAATGTAGTTGTGAACAAAGAACATAGTCTTTCTCTGTGAACAAGACCATGCACTGCACCTATCACATGCGCACTCAGGACAAGGTCGAATTTTCGGACCTCGCCTTCAGTGCCTGGGGTCTTGCACTGCCGATCTGGGAAGCGGGGCAGGACACCGGAATTTCTGTAGCAGGCAGACATGGTAAGCCGTAGA
This sequence comes from Emys orbicularis, assembly GCF_028017835.1. Lineage (NCBI taxonomy): Eukaryota > Metazoa > Chordata > Testudines > Emydidae > Emys > Emys orbicularis. The sequence goes on along the minus strand of NC_088689.1, from coordinate 42,435,103 downwards.
CTTGTGGCTGCTTAAAACTTTAAGAGTAGCACTGGCCTCCTTTCACATTGAAAGCAATGCCAGTCTCTGCTGCCAGCAATCGGCCAAGCATGAACTCTGCCCCTGTCCCACCCCCTCGCGGATGTCCCAGGGAAAGATCCCTGTATGCTGCCCCTCTCCCGCCTCCACCGCGTGGCTGTAAACCGGCGGTTACAGTTCTGTAAAGGAACGGGCAAGCAGTCCCAATACTAACAGTCCCCTACCTAATTCAAAGCAGGTCATCATGAGCGACATCACTATCATGAGGATCTCGGACAGCGATAAAGAAAGGATGCTTCGGGAAAGCCTGCAAAGACCAGGGCCGTATGCCGCCATGCTGTGCAAGGCTATGATCCCGGAGTACTTGAGGATCTCCTGGCGCGGAAACGTCTCCTACTTCGGAGGACCCAATAAGGCCGCTCTCCCCAGGAACCTGATGAACAGGCTTTCAAATTACCTCCAGGAGAGCTTCGTCGAGATGTCCCTGGAGGATTTCAGCTCTATCCCCGGTCATATAGACCGCATTTTAATATAGCTGCACTGGCAGGGACTAAAGAGTGGAGCGGCTTGGGCAGCAGAATCATGCACAACCGGACATTGTTAGTTTTTTTTTAAATAGTTGGGACTGAAACGTTAATCGCCTAGGGCACACAAATCATGAAAAACACATTGTTCTTATCGTTAATATTCCAGTTCTGTTAAAAATAAATGTTTCGATGTTTAAAACACTTACTGCTTGATCCTTCCCCTGAATCTGTGTCCGGGTTAAATGCTGGGGACGGTTGGTAGGGGATCTCTGTAAGGGTGATGAAGAGCTCCTGGCTGTCGGGGAAATCAGCTTGGTAAGCGCTGTCGACTGCCTCGTCCTCCTCATCTCCTTCCTCATCTTCCCCGTCCGCTAACATGTCCGAGGAACCGGCCGTGGACAATATCCCATCCTCAGAGTCCACGGTCAGTGGTGGGGTAGTGGTGGCGGCCGCACCTAGGATGGAATGCAGTGCCTCGTAGAAACGGGATGTGTGGGGCTGGGATCCGGATCGTCCGTTTGCCTCTTTGGTCTTCTGGTAGCCTTGTCTCAGCTCCTTGATTTTCACGCGGCACTGCGTTGCATCCCGGCTGTATCCTCTCTCTGCCATGGCTTTAGAGATCTTCTCGTAGATCTTTGCATTCCGTCTTTTGGAGCGCAGCTCGGAAAGCACGGACTCATCGCCCCACACAGCGATCAGATCCAAGACTTCCCGATCAGTCCATGCTGGGGCCCTCTTTCTATTCTGGGATTGCACGGCCATCTCTGCTGGAGAGCTCTGCATCGTTGCCAGTGCTGTTGAGCTCGCCACGATGTCCAAACAGGAAATGAGATGCAAACTGCCCAGACAGGAAAAGGAATTCAAATTTTCCCGGGGCTTTTCCTGTGTGGCTGGTCAGAGCATCCGAGCTCGGACTGCTGTCCAGAGCGTCAACAGAGTGGTGCACTGTGGGATAGCTCCCAGAGCTATTAGCGTCGATTTCCATCCACACCAAGCCTAATTCGATATGGCCATGTCGAATTTAGCGCTACTCCCCTCGTTGGGGAGGAGTACAGAAGTCGAATTTAAGAGACCTCTATGTCGAACTAAATAGCCTCGTGGTGTGGACGGGTGCAGGGTTAATTCGATGTAACGGCGCTAAATTCGACATAAACGCCTAGTGTAGACCAGGCCTAAGAGGAGACACTGTCGGACAACATCTTTAAAAAGCAATATAATATTTTGTCTCTCTTGTAATTGGTTCTTCAAAACTTGAAAATAACACTTACAATAACTGCTGATCCCTTTCCAGGTAGAGCTGTTATAAGCAGTATCTCTCTGAAGGTTCAAACCCTATTTCAGCTTATTAACCTCTTTTATCACATGGGAGTCTCTGGTCACAGTCAAGAGATTCCCTGCTGAGTGATACCTCAAGGATTTACTCCACCCTTGTGTGGTGGAGTAGCATGTTCTTTAATTTCCAGACACTAAACGCAGCAGTGCCAGCTGTACTCCCCTTTCCCCTCACACGACCGCTAGTATATTAACTAGGTCTTTGTTCCGAGCTCCTCCTGCGCCTACATGTAGAGAGGTTGCTATTTGATGTAGTAGTTCTGGTTTGGGGGAAGGACTTACATAGTATACCAATTCTGGGGATGCAGTGTAACAGTTCTTATGAAGCAGGTATTTCTATCCATGGCTCTCATTACATCCATTTTAAAACTCTCTTGGGGAACACAACGCAATCATCCTGCACTGTGGTGGTTCCCTCTCCAAAAGGGTCTTGTCGCTAACTCCTTGAAGAAAAATGCATTGTACTTGATAAGTAGCTAGTGACACTAGCCCACTACTGGGGGTGTAGTCTCAGAAAGGAGACACCCCATATCACTCTCAATTGAAGGAGACAAAAGCATGCTGGCTGCAGGTCCTTGTCCACACCATGGACCAATGGCTATGCAGGGTGTGGAAAGTTTTGCAAATCCAGCAATTCAAGTAGGTGGACATCCATTCAATGCTTTAGAATGTGCATTATTGCTTTGATACATCACTGCCCAACCCCCAGGAGCGTAGCTAGGGGGGTTCAGGGGAAGCAGCCGCTTCCCCTCAGCACATTTTTCAAAAGCGGCGCCTGCCGGCCGGGCTGAACTCCTACAGGCAAGGAGGGGGCGGGCAGCATGGCCGGACTCGGGAGGAGCCATGGGGGGGGCGGAGGGGGCGGGCGGGCACGGCCGGAGGAGCAAAGGGGCCGGCTCCTCGGCCATCACGCCCAACGCTCAGCGCGGCCCCAACATCGCCGCGGCCGCCTCCTGCGGCAGCTCAGGGCTCGGCGGCCGAGCTTCCCTCCTTCCTGCTTCCCTCGGCCCGGGCAGCCCGCAGCTTCCTGCTTCCCTCGGCCTGGGCAGCCCAGCATTAGCAATACCCCGCCCCTTGCTAATGCTGGGCTGCCCGAGCCGAGGGAAGCAGGAAGTTGCCGGGGAGAGGGGATCTGCCCGCCAGCTGCGGAGCGCTCGGCCGCCGAGCTGCCGCAGGAGGCGGCCGCGGCGATGTTGGGGCCGCGCTGAGCGTGGGGCGCGATGGCCGAGGAGCCGGCCCCTTCGCTCCTCCGGCCGTGCCCGCTGCCCCCCCCCATGGCTCCTCCGGGCCGAGGGAAGCAGGAAGCTGCCGGGGAGAGGGGAATCTCGCCAGCTGCTGCCCGCCCCACTACTCCGCTCCCCCCAGCCCCCGGGAGAAGCGAGCAGCACCCGCCCGCCACCCCTTCCCCGCGCCCAGCCCCCCCCCGGACCGAGCCCCTCCGGGGGAGGGCGCAGCATGGCCGCAGCGTGGCCGAAGGAACCATGGGGGGGGGCGCAGCGCGGAGCGGCTGGAGGAGCCAGCCATGGGGGGGGGGGGGCGCGGAGTGGCCAGAGGAGGAGCCAAGGGGGGCGTGGCCAGAGGAGGAGCCAAGGGGGGGCGCAGCGCGGCGCGGCTGGAGGAGCCAGCCATGGAGGGGGGGCGCAGAGCAGCCGGAGGAGGAGCCAAGGGGGGCGTGGCCAGAGGAGGAGCCAAGGGGGGGCGCCTTTTTTATGTTTACTCCCCCTGCACTTAGAACCTGGCTACACCACTGCCAACCCCCAGCCCTCCAAAAGCACTTCACACTCATCCCCCATAGCAAAAAAAAAATCAGGAAAAGCCTCCGATAAAAAGCTTTCAGAGTCTCTCTTCCAGCTATGCTGTTTTGGGTTTTGCTGGCAGAATTGTCTTTCTGCCACTGCCAAGAGATCCTATCAGAGGTTCTTTCTGAGGGGCAGCTGACAGAAATGTCCCAGGGACACCAGAGGATAATACAGAGACAAACTTGCTAGATGTGATTCAATGCCCTTCTCTCTCTCTCACCGCCCCCTTCAGTACACAAGCCCCTTCCTCACCCTGTCCTTGAACAAAGCAGACTGAATTCAATCTGTTCCGATTCGCTCTGTGAGGTCTCTCCAGACCGCTTCACCTTCTCTCTCCTCCCAGCTCTTCGCCCCTCCCTTCCTTTCTCATGTTTGCTATGCATTCATCTTATGAAGTCCTAACTCACATGCCTCACGGGAGCAGGAAATGGTTAAAATAATCTTCCCTTGCTTCATTTGAAGAAAAACCCTGTAAAGCAAAACTGACAGCAGGATGACAAGGGTAGAATATCCTTCCTTTCCGGGGTGCCTATCACATAACCCACATGAAAACGCCTTTCATTTCTGGAACATAGTGGGCTGTTTGTCTCCACACAGGGCAAGAGACAGACTCTCTTCAAAAGATGTAACACCAAATAAATATTTAAACACACACACACACAGAGTCACACACATCTACACATAGTCTGTTTGAACAGTCTCCATAGTGACACTTAAACACTGTCCCAAAGCCTTGCCTAGCCCCACTCCTGCTCCTTTCCTCACTCTGATTCTGATATACAAAGTCATGCATGGCCCAGTGCAGAGTTAGTGTCTTTCTTTTTTTAATAAATGATCCATTTTTAAAAAGCAAAATTTCCAAATGATTGGGCACGTTGCTGTCTGATGATATCCCCATTATCGTCAACTGAGTCCAGAACAGCTAGATTTCCCATGGCAATTGCATCAACCTCAGATCATCCTGCAATGAGTGGTTACTACCAGTGAGCATCTGAACTCATCCAGTGGAAGGAACTGTTTCATGTCCTAATATCCTCGCATTTTAAGGAGAAAAATGGCATTTCAGAGAGAGATACAAGATCTTATCAAGCTGAGTGAATTAGTCATCTGAAAGTCCACATCAGCTATAAGAGCCTGTTAAATCTGACCTACCAATTCACATGCCAAGGAGGAATCCAAATGAAAAGACAATACATTTTTAAAGGACAGGACCTGGCATCAGGAAGAACAAAAGATGTGTCAACATTTGTAGTTAAAGGTAACCTGCAAATGAAAAAAAATGGGTTTGTGCCGTTTTCTTCCCCCTTTCAAGGATGTATAAAGGAGGCCTGCAAGGGTCTTTCCCATCAGCTTCAAAAAAACTTTTCTTCCACATATGTTTAAAAGCAGAAATTCAGGTCTTGTCTACCCTGCTTTTCCTAGAAGAGCCTCTGGACAGCTTGAGAACTAGTAGGATCATGACATCACATATAACAAGCAGGTGAAACCTGATTGAGTGAAGGGAAGTTATTTTTATTCAGACTGTTTACAACTATTTGTTTAAAGGTTTTGTTTGTTTTTTCTGTTAACACCTATTTCATGCATCATGAACTATAAATGGCCAGAAGAAAATATCTGTTTCTTAAGATTTAACACCCAGCACCTTACAGTTAAAGTTTAATAAAAGTCTTAAAACATATCAGATACCTCCAACAAAAACAGAGAGGGAAAGACTTGACATTCTTTGAATTTCTAAGGTAAATACAAGCAGGAAATAATAATTTAAAAAATCAGCCAACATTTTCAAGAGTCTCGAGTGATTTGGGGGTATCTCATTTTTTGGGTGCCCAACTTGAGGCACATTAAAAGACCCCACTATTCAGAAAGTGCTGAGCAGTACCTCCCCCCCTCTGATAATCAGGCCCCTGTAAATTGTCTCAGGTTGGGCACCAAAAAATCACTAGTCACTTTTAAAGATCTTGGCCCTCAAACCTTCATTATACATCATGGAGAAAAGGGACAAAGCCAGGGTTTATTCTTTGCAAGTCACCTTTAAGAGGGACAAATCCAGGGTCTGAATTCTTACTGCTATTCCCACTGGTCCTTGCCTTCCATAATTCAAGAAAGGGTTTTCTTGCAGTATTTTACTGAGCGAGAGGATATGGGACAGCTTTAGGAGCACAGGAAATAGGTCATTGCAGTAGAAAGGAGCACTAACATGTGCAGGTACTCTTTGTGCCTATTTATCTCATGAAATAATCTCTGCGTGATAGAATGTCAATTTATTATCTGGCCCAACAAAAATTATCATGAAGCTCGAATCTTGCAGATCTCACAGGGCTGGGTCTGAAGATTTTTTTTTAAACCTTGCTACTGCGATTCTCCTCAATAGCCTACTCTGTCCTTTCTTTTGGAAGCTATTGTAGAGTCTACAGTAAACAGATGCCCAAAATAAAATTTTAGACTAATGAACCACATCTGCCAGCAGTGATAACTTCCATCCCAGTACAATTTCCTTAACACACTAGTGGCTTTTGGGAGATGTAGTCCATTCAAACCAACTATCCTGGTGGAAACACAAAGGGGGCTGTCTGAAAAGTGGAAAGAATAAAGTTTGAAGTACTGAAAATGCTCTTTAAAATGGTTTTGTTAATGAAGTCAGCCACTAAGCAAAACACTTGCACAGATGCCAAGAAAGCTAGTCTGTGCGTGCAGCTCCAGTGACAAAATATATACAAAAGCAAGAGAGACATCTGTGGCCCTCAACCGCCCACAAAACAGATGTGAATTTGGCAGAAAAACTGGTCTATAAAATATTTTGATTTTTATAACATCAGACTTGCCTTTTTCAAATGCTGATCAGGTTAGCACTGCTATGGGGCACACAGCTGGAGTGAGGATAGGAAGGGTTCCAAAGCTATCAGTTGTTTTTTGCTAGATCCTAAGTCTCCCAACTAAACCACTGGAAATACAAAAGCCGGAGTCGTCACAGATTTAAGCAAAAGGTGAACTGGATTGCCAACTATCAGGAAATATATTTAAAACTGTCAGTTACAGTCAGTAAAAAAAATGTACAGTATGTTAGTAAAAATGGTAAGTTAACTTAAATAGTTTCCTTATTTCATCCAAAAGAGAAATATTTTTCCTTTACTCTTCCATAAATTTCCAGACTATAAGAATATTTTAAATATGTCATCCAGATTTATGGGACTTTTCTGTTTTGATGGCTAAAGTTGTGGATTCTTTAAAAATTCATACAGATGTTGTATGAAGCCAGAATTGCAATTTTCCAGACTACATTAATACTTTTTAATGTATGGAACCTAGAATATATATACTTATTTTGTATTTGAAATGGCATCAGTAATTAAAAGCTGGAGTGTAAGTCAATTTTGAATACAGTACAACCTTGCTAAATCTCTCTAGGGATTAATACAGCTACAAGATAGGGTTACCATTCGTCCGGATTCCCCCGGACATGTCCGGATTTTTGAGCTAAAAATAGCGTCCGGGGGGAATTTGTAAATGTCCGGACTTCTCCCCCCCATGCAGAGCGCGCGCGGCTAACAGGGCAGCCGGACGGATGGTGCCACTTACATGAGGCTCCGACAGCCAGAGAGAGCCCCCCTCCTCTCCCCTGCGGCAGAGATCACTCCCTCCCTCCCTGCATTTGCAGATCGCCTCCGGCAGTCTGGAGCTCCTCCCCTGCTCCTCCTCCCCTGCCAGCCAGCCTGCCGGGACCAGCGTGCCGGGACGAACGGCTCAGGCCGTTCCTGAGCAAGTTCACAGAGACATTAGGCGAAGGCCAACAACAAGGGGGCCAGGGGGTCGGAGAAGGGGCAGGGAGGTTTTGGATGGGGCAGTCAAGAGACGGGGGGGGGGGGGTCGGGAGTTCGGGGGGGGTTTCTGGGGGAGGGTGTGGATAAGGTTTTGGGCAGTCAGGGTACAGGTAGGGGGTAGGGTCCTGGGGGGCAGTTAGGGGGGTGTCTTAGGAGGGGGCAGTTAGGGGATAAGGAACAGGGAGGCTTAGGTAGGGGGTGGGGTTCTGGAGGGCAGTTAGGAGCAGGGGTCCCAGGAGGGGACAGTCAGGGGACAAGGAGCGAGGGGGGGGGTTGGGAGTTCTGGGGAGGGCTGTCAGGGGGCAGGAGTGGGGAGAGGGATCAGAGCAGTCAATGGGACAGGGAGCAGAGGGGTTTAGATGGGTCAGGAGTTCTGGGGGGGGCTGTCAGGGGGTGGGGAGTGGTTGGATGGGGCGTGGGAGTCCCAGGGGTCTGTCTGGGGGTGGGGGTGTGGATAAGGGTTGGAGCAGTCAGGGTACAGGTAGGGGGTAGGGTCCTAGGGGGCCAGTTAGGATGGGGGGAGGGTCTCAGGAGGGGGCAGTCAGGGGACAAGAGGCAGGGAGGCTTAGGTAGGGGGTGGAGTCCTGGGGGGCAGTTAGGGGCAGGGGTCCCAGGAGGGGGCAGTCAGGGGACAAGGAGCGGGGGGGAGGGTTGGGAGTTCTGAGGGGGGCGGGAAGTGGGAGGGGCAGGGGCGGGGCTAGGGCAGGACGGGGGCGGGGCTAGGGCGGGGCTCCTCCCGTCCTCTTTTTTGCTTGCTGAAATATGGTAACCCTAACTAAGAATTACTGATGTTTGCAAAGGAGTAATTTAAGCGCTGATCCTGAAACTTGTTGTGCACAGGCAGACACAATTAAAGTCAATGGGACTTCCTGTGCATTTATACAGTCTCCTCACATGCATCAAGCTGCAAATAGCCTTAGACATTTAGGGCCTGGTCCTGCAGCCCTTACTCACACGATTTGTCTCAGTGTTTCCTGTGAGACTGACTACACACATGCAAGCAAAGTTTGCACAAGTGGGCCCTTATTCAGCAAGTGCAGTAAGCAAGCAAACAAGACCAACAAAACAGCATGGATAATACATCACAAAATGTCCTCTGATAATGTATTCAGCAAATGTAGCTCAGTGGAGCTGTGATAATATTTCATAGCATGTTAGTAAGCCTTCTGAAGTATATTTTGTAAAAATAATGAAATATTTTTAGTAATTACTTGCTTATTATTTCTTATTGAAAAAAGAAAGCTTGGTTCTCTGAGAGTCATAAGTAGTTATCTATCCATCTTGGAATTTCTAGCATATTCATCATCATCATATCTAAGCACCAAGATCTGAGAATCTCTTTGAGAACAGTTCTATCCATGTGCAACACAGTGATCCAAAAACTGCACTAGCTACTTACAGACAAGAAAAATATTCTGGCACTGAGAAATAGAAGAGAACTGGAGTTAGTATGACACATTTCATACTAAGTTCATATACACCTCAAATGTGTTTCACAAAGCAATGAATTCAAACTTGATCTAGAGTAGCACAACGCTTATGGGAATGGTTGTAGCCATTAGGGCTCAAAAATAGATTATGTAAAAGTAGGACACTGGAAACTATTTTACTGAGAGAGGGAATTTCATCCCTACTCTTTTTTTAAAGGAATGTCTTGGGATCTTTAACTCCCACCTGGACAGTTATGTGCAGAAAGAACTTCAGTCTAAAGTCTCCCCCAGATGACTGTTACTCTAACAGAGCAACAGAGTAGCTCCTACCTTTTATGTACATAGGTGCTGACGCAGAAATCTAATTCTCTACCACCAGATAGAGATCAGGGTCGTTTCTACAACACTTTAGTAGGAAACTAAAGGATGCATATCTGATAGAAACTAATATGACTTTCACAGGTTAATTTAAAAAAAACCAACACATGTGGATGAGCATTGCCCAAGGGGTAAACTGCACAGCATATTTTTTATATCCAGATTATATAATTGATTGAACAAAATCAAAAGTTTCTGCACTGGCAAGAAGCACAGGGGTGCGCTGCTTTCTGGTGTGATGAGCCCGACCCCAATCAGGAAGAGTTTCTAGGAGGAACGCCAGCACGGGGCCAGCTCCTCCTGCCCTCGGGCTAAAGTGCCTGTTGAGTTAGAGAAAAACTGGCAGAGCTTCAAAAGCACACCAAACGCCAGCTCCTTTCTGAACCTGACAGCTCTGACCTGAAGTGCCTTAAGAAGCATTTTGGCAGCTTACGCCACCCCCTCAACGGGGTTGGACTTGGCTGGAGTGGAGAGGAGGTAAGAATGAGGGCAAGGAGAGAGGATGGGCAACAAGAATTTGGGAGGGGAGGTGGAGAAGAGAAGGGAGAGACTGCAACTCGACATCATGAAAAACTTTAGGTTAAATCTGCCAATTGGTAGCAGTTTGTTTCTCTCCACCACATGAAATAAATCCCTTCCCTTGTCTCCACAACTCAAAAATGATTAATCCTTTGCCATATACACTTATGATTTCAAGTTAGATTGAAGCTGAAGGGGCAAGAAGGGGAGGGGGGTAGGGAGGGAATCCTTGGCCACTCTTCCTTTGCAGGAGATGCTGTTATACACTTTCCTTTCTAATCAATGGGAAAGATACAGTTACACAGACACTGGAATATCCTGGAACACACTCAAGCCTGCACTGAGTAGAAAAGCAGAGCAGCTACTGCTGATGGAAACCTTCTGTGCACTTGTTTCTAGGAGCAAGCCCCAGAGAATATTTTCATTGCCATGTGAGGAGCATTAAGTGAATGGCATGACTCTTCATGCCCTCTGCTGATACCATTAGCTGGTCAATGTCTTAAAAGAAAATCCCTCTGTGCAAATACCTGCTCAGCAAATGGATCTGTTAAAGGGACCAGACTACATGAAAACAGCTGGTGTGAAACTCTTATTATCAGACTTATCAAATAGTTTATATACCCAGCCCTCATAATGCTCTGATGAGGAATACCCTCCAAAACCAACATGTCTATTTAATAAACAAATTTATCACCAACATTATTGCTAATTCCTAGAGTCTACCTATGATTTAGGTGCCCAACAGCAAGAAAAATCAATCTGTATGACCCTGGCTGGCTGTATAGCAGTAGGTAACATCAAAGCTCCTAGGACTGTGCTGACACAGTGGATGATGCTGGTACAGTAAAACAAGGAAGTGAACATTAAAATACTGCATACCATCTCTCCTGTCAGTCACTTGATAAACTTGCCTGTTCCATCAGGTCCTTTCTGAGTCTGGCTAGTTCTGGAGGTGAACCTTACAATTCTGCCACATACCATGGGAGCATTCTGATGCTCCTAATTCACAGTGAGTACTTGCCCAAATACAGCACATATCACTAATATGTAATCATGGCAAGAGGCACCAGAGGTCTGCATGACAACAAAACAAATTTGCAATTTCTAGACTTCACTGTCTTTGAGCAATGACTTGACAAAAAAAATGGAATTTTCCAAATGAGCAAAATCATTGACATTTCTAAATCCGAGATCTCAGATTCAGCTTGGCAAGCTCATCTCAAACTAACTTCTGCCCCAATTTCCATGCCAATATGGACTTGTGAAAAATCTTTTCTGGAGCTTTAAAGGCGGGGGCAAAAGCACTACTTACTATACTAAGTATACTCAGAGCTAATACTAGAGAGCACTTTCCATTTTTGGGTGCCACACAAACTAAGTTGCTCTCCAAACATTTCTGTAAGTTAGGTAAGTGTTATTATCCAGATTTTACAGATGGGGAAACTGAGGCACAGAACAATTAAGTGATTTGTCCACGACTGCACTGCAAGTCAGGACTTCCTAGCTTCTAGCACCAATCTCTACCCACTACACAATACGGCTCCTCAACAAAACAACAACAAACGTGTGAAGAGCCTCATATCCAAACAGGCAACCCCCACAGTTAACCACTTTACAACATACAAAAGAAGCCTGTTGAAAGTTATGTTAGGACCCCTTTACACTGCAAGTGGCTGCAACCCTGCTGGATTTGCCCACCACAGAATACCCCTAATGTAAATGAATTCCCCGCATGGCATAGAACTGGCTAAATGATTTTTGCTGGTCCCTTTTGGTGGCCACTTAAGACAAGTTTCTCTATATATGAACTTTGAAATAAAAATGGTAGCTCATACCTTCGAGCCCTTCACATGCAGCTGGTTGTGCTACTATGATTAACACTGTCCCTGCTGTTTGCAACAAGTCTTCCTAATAATAAGGCTACTGTAGTGATGGCTCCCAGACACTGTGCTTAGTTACTGTACCAAGTTGTCCCTTCTTGCCCCAATGTCAGCTTTAAAAAGGGACTTTTCACACTGAAGCAAATTTGTAAACCAGTTATGCCTAAATCATAATGCTTTGACATTCTGTATTCATCCTGTCATGGCTGAAGATGTGTGTTTGAATAAGAGCTTTCTCCCTCCCAATATAGTACCACATTCAGCTAGTTGGCCCTTCAAAGTATTCACGATAATACTTGACTTTTGATATTACAATCATGGAAACGACTGTGATCTCAGAAATCTATCATTGTGACTGGACTGCAAGATCGAGGCAAAAAATAAAAATGGCCTGAGGAGGGTAACGTTCCTCATTAAAACACCAATATCTTGAATAAGACTGTCAAGGAAAATTGTAATACATGAAAAGATAAGTGCAAGTCTGTTGTTCTAAAGAATTTCCCCAATGTGGCAATCCCCTTTCCAGAGTTAGAAACCTACAATCCACAGGAAGTTGTTTCTCCAGCAAGATTCTTCCAGAGGAAAATCTTTTCTCTTGAACATAATCTCCACCTAAAAGTAGTTTGCATTTTCTAAAATCTCTAAATAAGGCTTCACTAAAGTTCTGTTTTGCTGAGAACTTACAAACAATGAATTGCTTGACAGAATGGTAGGATGTAAGTCACTCCTCTAGCAGAACTCTGAGTCAGGAGGTTTCCTTAACAACCCAAAACAATAGGAAAATACTTAGTAACTTTGTATTGTCAAGCAAATTCATTGGAAATATCTTATCACCCAGGTTTTCTTAATAGGTAGATTCGGAGCATTGGTGAGAAAACACCAATAGGAAAATTCCTAGGCTGCAGTCTGGTTCCAGTGAAAGAAATCTTTGTCTACCTGCCCACCACACTACACAGAAGTAGAAAATGAAAATCCTTCTTCCAGCAACTCGGTGAAGGCAGAATTCCTGTTATAGCTATGCCATCTTTGGATCTAATGATATTGGTTCTACTCTGCCTACTGTGTCAGTTCTGCAGGTGGATAACATGCCCAGAATTAGTTCTGTGAGCACAAAGCATGCCCAGAATTGGTTCTGCAGGGAGAGAAAGAATGCCTAGGATTAGCTCTGCAGGCAGCTTTCAGAACCTAGAATAAAAACTAAATCCAACCCCCTGAGTTGATCACTTTGCACCTCATCTTCAATTCATTCCCATGCTGAGTTGAGAAATATAGTATCATTGATTCCTCTCTGGGTAAAACCTCTAATCTCCTGTCAAATCAAATGCTGCAGTGAACGCAAATGAAAAGGGTGTTTAACTTCCAAAATCAGAACCAAACTGAGTGATGACTCCCCAAAATCTAATTGAAGGGCACTTACAGGGAACCAGTGTGGCCTGATTGTTGGGCGAGATGGGACCGTCTCCCAGATTAGGGGAGAGTGGAAATTCCAATTCCACCGAAGGATTCTGGCTGTGTTCCTTATAATGCTTTGCGCCAATCAAAAGGGAGCAGGAGTCTGAAATCTGATAACAGACCAGGGATTGCCGCTGGGGAGTCCCACAGGGCTCCTACTCTACCCTTGTTCAAAACAGTAACAGAATCAAGCTTTTTACCATGTCCCTCTGTTTTCTCTGTTATAAATTCACACTCCTTACTCTTTATTTTTCCTATTCCCTTTGGCTGCAGTTACTGTAGCTCCCTGGCTGCCAATATTTGCTCCTAGCCATTATGGTCTTGTGCCACATAGCACACTTAGGCTCCTCTGCCTGAACATGGCTGGTTGCTTTGAGTTAGGTCGTATTTTTAGAATATAGTTTTATCTGTTTGATTTCTCTGTAGGTTCTTGTTGTACCTGAACCTTCCCTCCAAATCAGAACCTGAATGCAAACCCCAAATCCTCCCCCCAACTCCTATTCCTTGCTATTCAAGCTTCTTCAAGAGCAGTTTATTAAGCAATCGTGCTCCAGCCCATATACGCTAATATCCATTTATGGAGCCATAGCCAACAATTTTCTGTATTGAGTGCAATCCCCTTTCTTCTTTTGTCAGAGTGGGGCCCAGCCTGATCATTAAAAATATAAGCGTGAGTGGACAAATGCTGGTGGGAACTCCAGAGGAGAAAGCAAAATGACACCCTTTATGTGACAATGTTCCCCATGAAATCTCCTTAAAGGGATTAAAGATGCACGCACACATATAACAAAAAATCCTCATATAATGAACAGGATGAAGTTCCTGCCCCACTGGGGGAAGGGTATGAAGGGGAAAAAAGCCAACAACCTTCCATCCTTTCACTTCCCAGCATGGGCCATTCTCATCCCACCACCTTTCAGAAATTCAGAAGGATTTAGAGGGATGGCCAAATCCCACTGCTATGATATGAACCCCGGTAGCAGCAGCAGACGGTGAATGGGATGGTGATGCTGGGGTAAAAGGAGGAAACAACTCCTTTGCATTATTCTTTAATCCTAAAATCACGTTTCCCATGTCTCGGCTTTAGAATCTCAGAGTCCCAGTCTTAATTGGTTAATTCCCTCTTCATGAGCTCAACAGAATGACAACAGATTGAAAAGCAAAGCTGGGTACAAAACATTTCCTCTCCTCTGTCCCTCAAACAGTGTTAGATATAGTCTTAATTCCCACTCCCAGGAACCCCACACCCATACAGTGCCTCTCTCACACAAACTGTATAGTCACTGAAAATGCTAATGTTTTAATAACAGGAATTCTAATATTATTTTCCCCACAGGCAACAAACTTTACAAAGTAGGAGCTTTAAAACAATACAGATAATCAAATATTTATCTCTAGATGACAACATTCTGGACATATATAGGGATTTATACTTAGCTAATTTATCTCAGTTATATAATTAACTTTATACTAAGTTCTTTGTTGGACAAAATGCTTTAAAAAGAGGATGGTAAGAGGAAGACAATTGTGGGAGAAGAAGGAAATGGAATGAAGATGAGAAAGAGGGATATGTACTACCAGATATTCCACACTATTATTCTTGGAGGATCATGCTATAAGATAAGTGAGCAACGGAGCTGCTGGGTGCTCTATTGTAAATCTGGCTCTAATTGTGTAATACGTGCATGCACGGAAAATTTAAATTTGTAGCTATACAGTACTGGCAAAGATACTGAGGGTGATCAAATCTCAAGCTTCTGCATGTAAGTTAGTCAATCATCTTTGGGGCTCAAAAAGGACTTTCCCCCTCATATTCAGCACTGCACAATGTTTCAGGGACATTATGGGAGCATTGAGAACAATGGGATTCATGAGGTGCTGTGCTCTTTTGAAAATATGACTGACTCCTGTACAGACCCATGGAAGATGAGCATGATCTATAACAGTCTCACAAATCTGTGCTCCTGTTGCAAGAGGAATTTCCAGGACTGAGTTAATATTATCAGAGGTCATAGTCAATATTCATAACTATTTCACAGTCTGATAGAGTTTAAGGCCAGAAGGGACCATTAGATCATCTAATCTGACCTCCTGTCTATCCTGATTTCTCCATGAACTACAAAACATCCTGGATTTCTAAGTGTCAGTAGTTGTTCCTCGTCCATATACTACTTGCTCCCATGGAGTCCCTAGTGCAGTGTCAAACAGGTAGAAAAAAATTAACAATGTTTTCCCTCCAAATCATCTGGTTTTGGAGTTCCTCCAAATTTTGTTTTTCACAAAATTTCCAAAGTCCAACTTTTCTTCCACCACAGATCAGTTTTCAAAATCCATTTGTAGCTTGAAATTTTATGTTTTCCAAATTTTCCACAGATGTACAATGGTGGTCATCTCTGGTACTTTTAACTTTTCAGTATTTAAGTAACTCATCCATTTAAAAAGAAAATCATCCACACTCCCCAAATAAATATGCGCACGCAAACACACAAAGAGGAATCCATCAGAATAGCACAAAGAGGCAACCAAATCAGGGGAGGTAAGGTGTTTCATCTAACTCCCAAAGCCAAACAAAAATCCCCCACCCTACTTTTCCCCATTATCTGCAACTAAATAAAGTAAATAAGCAAGTGGCTACCGATTTATCAGCAAGTTTGATCTGGGAGTGAATTCATAATAAAGGGTATGCCTGGTGCAATTTAGAGCTGCCTGAAGTGTCCCTCAGTTGGCCACTGGATCATGATAAAGGAGACAATGAGAGAACCTTAACTGCAGCAGTGCTGTACTAAGCTCAGCAAATGCCAAGCTGACAATAAAGCCTATGTACTATACATGACAATCTCCCAACTCCTCCCTCTTATGGCTCCATTTACTTCCAAAACCAGCATTTGGGACACTGGATAATCAGGACACCTCGTTAATGCCAAATGGTAACTGTTACAGATTGAACCTGGCTCAGTGTGAGAATCTGACGGGAAGGATTTTCCCCCTCTAATCAGATTAAGGTGGCAGGAACTAGTGGGCCCTCCTAATGAAAAGCCAACAGGCTCACGGAGAGCAGCCTAAATTCCTTAAGCAGAGGATCATGTGGGAAAATAGCCCTTTTCTTCCCAAGGTCTGGAAAGCCCAATGCTGGGGAGTTTATTTGGTGAAGGTTCTCAGAGCCTTCTCTCTCTCTCTCCCTCTGTTTGGATTTCTGTAGTGCAGTTTCAGAGCCTCCAGCCTGTTTATCTTGGAATGCATGACACACTCATTCAACGAGTCATAGCAAATATATGGGGCCTGATTCTCAGGTCTGGCTGATACTGGCTGAGATGAAGATACTGGTCCTGATTCTCAAAACTGCTCTGGTCAGGAGCCAGCTTAAACTGCCAGTTGAGGATTCCCCTGACCTGAAGAAAACCCCTGTTGGCATAAAGCATAGCTGATACTAGGTTACACCCTCACAGCATAGGCTGGCCAAAAGGGAGCGTGGCCAGGATGAGTCGGTGCCTCTGTACTCCAGCAATCCCCAGCGGCTGCAATGGCCCTCCTGGACTGTTGACTGCCTGGTGCAATTCAAAGCAGCCCAGAGTGGCCCCCCAGTTGGCCACAAGATCATGGTTTAATCTTAATTTTCCTTGCTGAATAATTATCACAGTTTCACCGGCCTTGAAACAGGACCTCTGGGTACTTTGAGATATGGATTGGAAGGTTGTCTACTTTCACTGTTTCTTTGGTAAGTGCTTCTGTGTCCTGTGCTGAAATGGTGTTTGGAACTTCTAATATGATTCCTTCTTGGTGAAACATCCTTACTATAGCAATAGGACACGAAGGCACCAGCAATGGACATATCTATCACTGTCACAAAAAGCTTGTACTGCATCAGGACACCAACCCTTTTTAGACTGACACCTACAAGCCCTGCATTAAAATTATGTCCCTCACTTCAGCAATGAGGCTCCAAGCAGTAACTGCTAACGGGTGCATCACAGGCAGGGCCGGCTCCAGACACCAGCCGACCAAGCACGTGCTTGGGGCGGCACCTTGGAAGAGGCGGCCAATCTTGGGGTGGCGGGGGGCGCTCGGGGTTTTTTGGGTTTTTTTGGTTCGGTGGGACGGCGCTCGAGGTTTTTTGTTTGGTTGGTTTTGTTTCAGTGGCGCGGCACTGGGGAGGAGCGGGGGTTGGCGCGGCACGGCGCTCGGGGTTTGGGCAGCACGGCGCTCGGGGTGAGTGGGGGTTTGGGCGGCGCGGAACTCGGGGGTTTGGGCGGCGCGGCCCGGCTCTTGGGGTTTGGGCGGCGCGGCGCGGTGCTCGGGGGGGGCAGGGGTTTCGGCGGCCCGGCGCGATGCAGCCCGGCGCTGGGGGGGGGGGGTTCGGTGGCCCGGCGCTGGAGGGGGGGCGTGTTACAGCGGGGCGGCCACTCTTTTTTTTTGCTTGGGGTAGCAAAAAAGTTAGAGCCGGCCCTGATCACAGGAAAGGAGAATGGCACCTTACCACCATTACAACCTCCAGAATTAATAGCTGTTTGAAGAAGAGAGTCTCATGCTGGTAAAGCCACCAGGAATAAAGCACTGGCATGTTTATGCACCTCTATCTTACAGAGAGGCTCTTTACATATCACACATCTCTCTCCCAGCACAAGACAAGGAAAGATATCTTTTGAGTAGAGAAACCAAGGGGCACGCTGCAAATCAGAAGTAAAATGGATTTGGGAACAGTTTTCCTAAAGAGACACTGCTCACATTGCCAATGTGAGACTATCAATTAAAAACAAAACAAAACTTCTAAAGGTTCCCTGACAAACCAAGCTGGATAGAAAATGACATGTGCACAGCCTTGTGGGGACGGTGGACCTGTTACAAGACAAATCACAGCAGTTTCCTGCCTTCATCCTCCTCTAAAAATATAGTTCCATTCTACTTAACACTGCTGATGGGCTAACGGCCCAGTGCAGCCTGGCTGCTGGTGTTATGCTTCCTCTATTGTACTCTTTTGCCGGGGTAGTTCCATTAGACATACTGCTGCAACCTGGTTGGCTTTCTATTTTGCACTGGTGAAGTGCCATTATCATTACAGCCCAATCGTGCAAAGGTACAGTAACTCCTCACTTAACGTTGTAGTTATGTTCCTGAAAAATGCTACTTTAAGCTAAACGATGTTAAGTGAATCCAATTTCCCCATAAGAATTAATGTAAATGGAGGGGGGAGGGGGGGGAGTTAGGTTCCAGGGAATTTTTTTTCCACCAGACAAAAGACTATATATATATATATATACACACACACACACACACACAGTATAAATTTTAAACAAACAATTTAATACTGTACACAATAATGATGATTGTGAAGCTTGGTTGAGGTGGTGAAGTCAGAGGGTGGGATATTTCCTGGGGAATGCCTTACTGCTAAATGATGAACTAGCACTTGGCTGAGTCCTCAAGGGTTAACACATTGTTGTTAATGTAGCTTCACACTCTACAAGGCAGCACGAATGGAGGAAGGAGACACAGCATGCCAGAGAGAGACACACACACTCAGGGAGAGGGAGAGACAGAGACACACACCGTGTGTGTGAGAGAGAGATGCGCATTGCCCCTTTAAGTACGCTGACCCCACTCTAAGTACATTGCCTTTTTAAGTAGATCAGCAAGTTGAGACAGCAGCTGCTTACAGCAAACTCCCTCCTTCCTGAGTCCTGTCATGCCCCCCTCTCCCCTCCCCACCCACTTCACAAGGCAGCAGGCAGGAGCAGCATATGGCAGTTGGGGGAGAGACACCTTAACTGCCCGGCACTTGATAGCCTGCTGGGCAGCTGCTGCACAGGGAACTTAGGGGAGCTGATAGGGGGGCTGCCGGTCCACCCTGGTTCCAAGCCCCCACCAGCTAGCTCCAATGGGCTGCTCTCCCTGCAAGCAGTGGGCAAAGCAGGCGGCTGCCAAACAATGTTATAAGGGAGCATTGCACAACTTTAAATGACAATGTTCTCTAATTGATCAGCAACGTAACAACGAAACAACGACTGTGATCTCAGAAATCTATCATTGTGACTGGACTGCAAGATCGAGGCAAAAAATAAAAATGGCCTGAGGAGGGTAACGTTCCTCATTAAAACACCAATATCTTGAATAAGACTGTCAAGGAAAATTGTAATACATGAAAAGATAAGTGCAAGTCTGTTAAGTGAGGAGTTACTGTATACAATATGAACCACCAGCTTTTGCGGGGAAAGGGGATCAGGAGGGGAAGGCACACGACGCCTGACATTTAAAAACAAACTGCATATATATGAATATTGACAAATTATTTTTGTTTACCTTTGCCAGCTCAACATACTTCCAAATGGGTGAAGAATGGGTTAAACCAGTGTTTATATACAGCAATGAACAACTTGTTCACCAGATGAAACTATAGTTCAACAAGCATTCGTACAACAGTGTTCTTGGAAAAGAGAAAGTATTTGCCTTCATTTCCAAGCAGAGCCACAGATGTTAGCAATTCCACCCTCCCCACACATACTTCTGATGCACTGCCACAGAAGGACACAACCACACAGCTCTCACAAAGCCCTGCAGAAACCCCCACGGCATGCTCCTGACTGCAGCATCCAGATACAAACCTCAAGTTCCCTCAGTGTGAGCTCCTCAGGGCAGAAGTCCCATCGTTCTTACAGTACTCAGTTGGCCACAGCAACAGCTCAATTAGCCTTCTGACAGTGTCTTAAAAGGTAGCGTCTCTTTCTTCTTAGTGCAGGTTGTTAACCAAGCGTGACCTCTGGCAGGAAAGGTCTTAGGGACATTTCTCTTGTTGGTCAGACCACTGGTGCCTCAGAGACCTGACTGGGTTGCAATATGGAACTGAGCTCACCCAGAGGTCATGGATATTATCTCAGAGTCACAGATCAGTGGCAACAAATTAGCAATCTGTGAATGATGGCATTTGGGGTGGCAGTTCCCTGATGCATTCAGCCATGGTAGCATCGTCAGTAAAGGAGATGAACACGGTTAACAATACAGTGTCAAGCCCCTGGCCCAAAGACTCTGCATAAGGGACAGAAGCAGAGAGGGGAGGGGTGTGGTGGGGGGTTGCTCTTCAGTGGCTGAGAATAGCTAACTACTGTGAAAGGGCAAAGCAGTGGTGGAGAGGCCTTTGACCCTGTACCGCGCTGAAGCAGCACTGAAAGAGCCCTGATCCTGAGCTGGGAATTGCTGGTATAAATAAATGTAATTCTGTTTATATGTTATAAGAAGTACTTCTTAGGCTATGAACTTTCAGAATCAGGAGCTGGGCAAAAACTAAAGATGGCTTACATCTGACTACACCTCCATTACATAAGGGTTGAGTAGACATCTGGCAATAGATTTTTCAAAATATTTGTGGCAAGTTAGCCCCTGCATCTCAGTTTAAAAGCACCAGTGGGTAGAAATCCCTAAAAAACACCCTGAATAAATGGTCCAGTCCTCTTCCACTGGCATAAAATACCTTGAGATTCTTTGGGTTACGCCCTCCCAAGAGCTGTGATGATTCTAAATTTTGCAAACATTTCTTGATGAACTTCTGAATTCATTGCTCATCTAACCCCTTTACCTAGGATATATTTAGATTTTAAAACTCCAGGAGTTTTGGCTCTCATTTGAGCCTGCCTCACTCTTTCTAGTTAGTCATACCGCACTCCAGCCTTGCCATGGCTGAGCTACCAGCTTGTTAAATCCTCCCTTGTTACAGTCCTGATGGCACACCAGCCAAGCCTCTCCTCTTTAGCCTTGCCTTGAACTAATGGGATTAGTACTCAGTTGTGTGGTCTTGGTCAGGTTGTGATTTATAGACGCTGGCATCGTCCTCTTGTGCACTCCTTCCCAATGAACCCCTAAGCATCCTCCTATCCCCTGTGTCCTCCAGACCACAAAGCACAGACTATGCGGCTGAAGTGCACATTCCACTAACATGTTTTCAGTTAAAAAAAGGAAAAACAGAGAACTATTCTAGAGGAATGTTACCGTCCAGCACACTCTTGTGTTCCCTCCGCAGTGCCAGGACAGTCTTGTCAGTGCTATGACCTGTCTTCTCATGGCACACTTTTGGCTCACCAAGTGCATTTTAAAACCTTTTTATGCTGAATTCGGTACTTTAGGGAATTACTACAACAGTATGTAAAAGGGAAGCAAGGCTGTCAAACTGAAGTGGGGGTGATGTGGAAAACTCCACACCAAGACACCTTCCCCCCCTCCTCCCCATATACATCCTGTAGCCCTTTGTGACATCATGACATGGTGGGGTACTGGCTTGAAGAGAAGGCTCAGAAGGGTCCCAGACAATGATGGATAACCAGCGGGTGAGTCCATTAAACTGTGAGTATCGCCCACTGAGTGCAAGAGATGCGTCAGAGCCAGAAGCAAGAAAGGAAAGAAAAAGGCCTCCTTGAAGGGAAATGCTTTGGTAAACTATTCATTTTGCATATTACCCAATGGGGTCATGTTTTCCCCTTTTATTGATCTTTTCTTTCAAACTCATTAAACTCACAAACGGGCCCTTTATTTGAAAAGACAGCTGTCCCTCTTTCACTCAGCATAGCATCCTGAACATTCACACAGTGAAAAGCACTCCCCGCTGCGTATAAACCATGAAATGTGTTTGAAAATAAAGCTTTTGATTAAAACTGACAATTCTGAGCTTCCCATGCTGTCCCCCAAGCTGAAAAAATGACATCATCTGTGACACCAGCAGTGTGGGGAGAGCCCGGTGTCAGAGCATGTAACCCCTTCCCCGCCTGATTTCAGAACAATTTAACAAACAAATCAATGGGGCAAATTTTCTAAGGGGCCTCACCCCAATCTCTGTTCTTGAACAGATAAGAAACTTACTTGCATTTTCAATTCTTGTGCATGCAAATGACAGGATTTAGGCACATGAAACCCATTTGTACAGGCAAACTGTTTTACAGATGTGACAGAGCAAAAGAATTGTTACCATGACTGAGCACACAAACAGAGACAAAGTCAAGGGCCCCCTGATAAATTGGCTTTTAAGGTTTCAGGGAAATATTAAAAATATTTTAGTCTCTTTGGGAAGAGAAGTGCACTCAGCCAACTAAAATGATCATTTTAACTGAAAATGTTATTTTAAAAAATCGTGAAAGCTGCCGTGAGGACTCCACCTCCACTAAGCAAACCTCTCAAGACACCACTTTAAAGTAGCTCCAGTGTTTGCAGTAGTTAAAAGCCGTCTGACCTTTTGTTAAAGAACAAGTAAACATCTTCTGCTGGTCTCTTTGGGGGTTGCTTAAGAAGATCTCATTATAGAATCCTCACTTTAAATCCAGTGAGAAGCATGTGGACTTTCAGGCGAACCTGGATGTTATTAGCTTAAAGTTGAAATGCAGAGCTCTCATAAAAGTGTAGTAAGCAATGTAAAGTCCCTGATCAGTTACAGGATCTTTGAATGGGCAATTACACCTTACATGAATTATCTGGAAATCGCATCTTCCCACATATGCTGAATCTATCAAATTCCATGATCAAGATTCAAGATTTCCTCCGCAACAGCTGAAGACAACACAGATACCCAGCTTTCTCAAGCTATTCCCAGCTCTGTCATCAACTGCTACTGGGGAGAAATGGAATCCCAAACTCAGGTTCTGTCAGGTAAGTAACGAAGGAACTGGATTTTCACCACTCTGCTTCACTGCTTTGTTAGTTTTCTTCTCTCTCACTCTCATCTTCGCACCTTCTTCCATGTTCCCCTCCCCCACATGCCTGGACTACCCTTTCTAGTCCAGTACACCTCATACTTAGCCTTCTTTTTATTCAAGTCTCTTTCTGAAAAACTCATTTCCCCTATAAAGCTCATAATGCTATAAACCATACCTGTAAAACACAGCCCCAAACCTTTACTGAAATAAAAACTAACACAGAGTAAAATGATATAATAGTGAACACTCCAAGGCCCTGATCCTGCAAACATTTACCACATTCTTTGCATATGCAAGTAGTCTAAACTTAGTCTAAACTGAACTCAATGGGATTATTCACATGCGTAAAGCTAAATAAGTACATAAGGGTTTGCAGGATCAGGGCCTAAGTTACCACCATGCTGAGGAGCTCTTAGTGATTTTTGAGTTTTATCTTTGTCTATTTACCCTCTAAGCCAGGGGTTCTCAAACTGGGGGTCGGGACCTCTCAGGGGATCGCGAGATTATTACATGGGGGGTCACGAGCTGTCAGCCTCCACCCCAAACCCTGCTTGCCTCCAGCATTTATAATGGTGGTAACTATATTAAAAAGTGTGTTTAATTTATATGGGGGGGGTCCCACTCAGAGGCTTGCTGTGTGAAAGGGGTCACCAGTAAAAAAGTTTGAGACCCACTGCTCTAAATGCTGGGGGCAGGAGCCTCATATTTCTTTGTGTCTTGTGCAGCATTGAACAAACCCTTGGTGCTTGATAAATAAATCAGGAGAATGCACAAGAATGAAAAATTTCACATACTTTGTTTTAAAATTTAAAACTCTCTGTAATTTTAAGCCCACTTGTATATTTGGGGATGGCAACAGTGTTAAATAATAATGCAAGATAGCAATGGAGGATGATAATGCCAATTAGGAATGCTTAAGGAACTGCATAGTACTGTAGGTTCACAGTAATCTAGCCATGTCAGAACTATGTTTATTGCAATTAACAGAAAAGAATTACCAAGAAGCATTACTATTTCTTTATTGTTATACTGATATGCCTTAAAATTCAGACTTCAGGAGGTAAATAGCTAGCAGGTGTGTTAGGAATTTAGCTAGCTGATTGGCTCACACTGACATTAATGGGAGACAGACAAGTAAATCCTTACATCTCACACTGATAATTTACCCCCAGCCTGATTGGCACCATAGCGGCTGCAATGCGAGTTAATGCTGTTTTGGTTTCTACATTTTAAAAAGTCTTCATAGATTTGTCACTGCAGAACTGGTCATGCCTGCATAACACTTTCCATGACCCTGCAGAAAAGAATTGAAACAGGGAGGCAGGGAAAATGCATGAAAGGAAGAATAGCTGTTTTCATTCTCCAGTTTCCATATCTCAGCTGGTCCACCTGACATCACTTGGGCACCCAGTTATGAGAAATAGGGCTTTGAGCACAGAATACACGTCTCTAGCTTCCAGACACCAAAGCAGCGAACGAGAAAGCAGGAAAGACAACAGGGTTAGAAGGAATTTCTCTTCAGGCCCCATCTGGTGCACAGACACTGCATCTACTCTGTCCTAGCATGAGACATTCAGCCAGGGAGAGAATGAGGAAGGGAAGTGAAGACTGAGGGAGGAGGAGGGAGAGAGAGAGAAAGACCTTTGTGAAGACTGCTCATATTTGCAGCTATTTAGGTGCCAAATGCTCAACAGCGCAAACACTTTGAACGATTAGTAGTAAAATAAATACTGGTCTTCCAGGTCAACCAGCTCTTTCGGAATATGCACATTTTGCTTTCTTTTTTGTTAATAAATGGTTAAAGGAAAATTCTTACACGTCAGTAGGAGGGGAGCTCTGGAGTAGGGTTCGGGGGAAACCAGGAGAGGCTACTCAGAACTGATGGAGAGGGGCTGAGGATTGCCAAAGAGGAGCTTCGAAATGAGGGAGACGCTCCTGATTTTCATCATGAATAGCTGCTCTTTGAGCACAATTTTCAAAAGCACCTAAGTGACATAGGAGCCTCTGAAAATTTTATCCTTTGTCAACATGAAGCAATAATTTAAAAAAACTAAAGCAATAGGCCCTTTTCTGTTCACTCTGGAAGAACAGCTTTCACAGCATTTCCTGGGATTTGGGGGACAGTTTTCAGGGAGGTGCAAAAGGATTTGACATTTCTCTCTCTCCATCCCTCGTGGGAACATCCAAAACAAATAAGACATTCTCAGTCTGTCTTTGCTGAAGAAGGTAATTCGAATGAACCCCACACTTTTGTTCTCTCCCTTTCTCCCAACCCACCCACCCAACTTCAGTGCCCCTTAGTCAAACAGGTGTTCTGGACAGCAGCCATCATCCACAAGGCCTCTATAGGGATTTTCATACAGAGCTTTTTGTTTAGGTCATAAGCCCCCAGCTCCAGCCTGTCAAGAGTTCTGCAAAACTATGAATTGTTTATATACTTGCAGAGAAAGCAATGCCATTCTTGCTAATATTTCCCTGCAATGAGGACAGTGTCAGTAGAGCAGTGTTTCCCAACCAGTGTGCCATCAGGCCCAAACAGGTGTGCGGCAGAATTTTCTGAAAAACTACATGTGAGAACAAAAAAAACCCTTCCCTTTTATTTTAATTAGTGTCAGAGCCAGATTGCATTCTGTACTTTTCCTCTGCGGGACGAGGCCCCTTTCAAATATTATGCATGCATCACGTTCCATTCCCCAAAGTGAGGTTAAGAGGGATAAACAGTAAACAAAGATGACGTACCCTGATGAATGCAATGCACGGAATTGAGCCTTTGATGATGATGCACACAAAAAAACATACAAGTCAAGCCTAAGTTTTATATTTACATTTGACTTGGGGTAAAAGCCAGAATGAGCCGGACCCGGGATTGCATGATAATTAATTACATTGCATTTTAAAATGGCGGAGAAAGTTACACACACTTGGGAAGACTATTTTGGGAATGAGAAGAAATGATTAATTATTAATTGCTTGTCAAAATATTATTCTCAAGTGCGGGTCACTTTCTCCAATGAGCATGCGTTTGTCCAGAGTTCTTATATTTAGCTTTAACACTAGTTTCCACTGTTGAAAATGTTAATTCTGGCACAAAAGACAGATCACGATCTAACATTAGCCGCCATGGTTGTTTTGATTTTAACCCTACTAGCCTCATTCTGGATTGGCTCATAAATATTCATGAGACAAAATTAAGAGTGGCCTAGGATAGATGCAACATTACACTATGGTTATATGAACTTGACGTTACGGGAGTCAAGTGGTGGTTAGTGCGTTTTTCAAATCTTACAAATCTCAAAAGTTACAGTGGTGAATTTTGAATTTATGACCCCAAAATGGACAAATATTTAAAGAAAAAAGATTTTAGCAATTTCACATCTGCTTGCAGTGATGAAGCTGAACCTAAAACTAAGAAAGTGGAAGTGGTGAACCGACACTTCTGTGAGAGCTATCCTCAATATGGGGAACCATCTTGCACTCTTCCACATTGTCTCATGTGCAGGGAGAAACTCTCAAACAATGCCACGGGGCCAAATAAGTTAAAACAACACCTTACAAGCAAACATTCATCCCTTGCCAAGAAGGACACACTTTGTTTTACACATTTGAGGGACCAGAATGAGAAGCAAGCATGACTTATGATAGACTGTGCAACTGTTTCTGACAAAGCACTGGAAGCAAGCTACATGGCTGCTGAACTTGTAGCAAAGGCAAAAAATAGGGTTACCATACATCCGGATTTTCCCGGACATGTCCAGCTTTTTGGTCCTCAAATCCCCGTCCGGGGGGAATTGACAAAAAGCCGAACATGTCCAGGAAAATGCCGGCATTACTGAAGTGGCTGGGGAGGGGAGTGTTTGTTCCTTCATTCCCCAGGGGACATGTTTGTGTCTCTGCATTTTCAGAGGAGTTGCGGGGAGGATCGGAACTTTCAACAGGACGCAGGTCTGGGGAGGTGGCATATGATCATGGGAAAGCCAGGCGTGGGGGCGGGAGCAAAGGCAGAGATCGTGTATGCTCTGCTTGCCGGGACCTGGCTTGTCCAATTCCTCTGCACCTTTGGCACCAGCGGGGCCGAGATAACGTGCCACGCCTGCCTGGCCCCGGGGAAGCCGCCTCAGCCGCCGTGGGGATTATTATTCATGCCCGGGTGGCTGGGCCGCGGGGAAGAGGCAAGGTGGTTCCTGGCGGGGAAGTGACCTCCTCGGCTGCTCCCAGCCAGGAGAAACCGACCGGCCAGCCCGACCCCAGCGCATCCCCAGCGCGCTCCGCTGGCCCCGGTCTGCCCCGAGCTCCCCCCCCGGGGGACTGCGCCCGCCCTGCCGGGCCGGCGAGGCAAAGAGCGGACCCCGGCTGGGCGTGCGCCCCGCGGCAGCCAGCTGAGAAGGAGCCAGGTGGAGCGAAGGAGAGCCAGGGGGGTCCCGGCGGAGCGGGACCAGCAGGGCAGGGAGGCGGCAGGAGCATCCCCCGAGCAGCCGCAGGGCAAAGCCGCCCGCTTCAGGCTGGAGGAGCTGAAGCTGAGCAGCAGCACCTTCGCGCTGACCGGGGACTCGGCGCACAACCAAGCCATGGTGCACTGGTCGGGCCACAACAGCAGCATGAGTAGACCCAGCACCGCGGCGGGGGGCGGGATGCAGACCAGGGGGCGATGCAGCGCCGGGTCTTGGACAACGTGCAGAAAGCGGGGCTGGGCTGGTGGATCTGGCTGGTCTCTGGCCCTTCGCATCGGGTGTCACTCGGCAGTTTGCAGCTGGGCAAAGGTGCTCCCAGTGCCTTTCTGCTGCAGCAAAAGTTTTCTTCCCCCAGCCCCAACTGCCACCTGCGTTGCACTCTTGTTGCTCTTAACTGGGTGAGGCCACCGGGAGGTTTGGAGAGAGGGCAGGGGTGTGACTGGAGAGGAGAGAGGAGTATCCTCCGGGCTCCGGCTGTGTTGGGGAAGCGCCCGGCCGGGGGCGCAGGGTCTGGAGGTCTGGGGGCTGCCCGGCAAACCGTGAAGCCGGTAGCGCTCAGGCAGCTGTTTCGCGTGGCTGGGAGGGAGGAGGGGGAATGCGGGGCGCTCAGGGGAGGGGGCGGAGTTGGGGCGGGGACTTTGAGGAAGGGGCGGAGTTGGGGCGGGGCCGGGGCAGGGAAGGGGTGGGGAAAGGGGCGGGGCCAGGACCCGTGGAGTGTCCTCTTTTTTTAATGCTTAAATATGGTAACCCTACAAAAAAGCCACATACAATCGGAGAGACATTAATTTTACCAGCATGCAAAGAAATCGTGAGAGTAATGTTAGGTGCACATGCAGTCAAGGAAATTGAAAAAGTTCCCCTTTCAGATAACAAGATAAGTCACCGCATTGATGATGTCAGGTGATATTGAGATGGTGCTCGAAGAAAAATTAAAACCAAGTGGAAAATTTGCATTGCAGCTTGACGAATCAACAGGTATCAGTGGCCATGCTCAACTCTTGGCTAACATAAGATAAGTTGACGGAGATAGTATCAAAGAAATTTTTTTATTTTGCAAAGAACTGCCAGGTCACGTGACTGGAGAGGATATATTCAGTGTGACAACAGCCTACCTTGAGGAAGGAGAACTTCACTGGAAAAATTGTATCAGTGTTTGTGCCAATGGGGCAACCTGCATGACTGGCAAAGTGAAGGGGTTTGTAAGCAAGGCCAGGGAACAAAACCCAGATGTGTTGATGATGCGTTGTTTCCTGCACCATGAAGTTCTCGTCACCAAAACACTGCCAGAAGAAATGTCTTCAGTGTTAGATGGAGCAGTAAAACTAATGAACTTTATAAAATCGCGGGCCTAAATATCACGCATTTTCTCCTTGCTGTGTAAGGAAACAGAAGCAGAGCACCAGAGTTTACTTTTCTACACTGAAGTACACTGGTTTTCCCATGGAAAAGTTCTCTCATGCTTGTCTGACCTGAGAGAGGAGATCATAATGGTCCTAACTTCGGAGAAATCAATGTACACGGACTTGATCGCTTATGTGGCATGGTGTGCAAAGCTTGCCTACCTGTCTGATACATTCTGCCACCTCAATGAGCTGAACAGGAAAATGCAAGGTAGAAATGAGCATCTTCTCTCCAACATGGATAAACTGCATGGGTTTAGGTCTAAGTTAGCCCTCTGGCATGAAAAAGTAGCAAAAGGAACAATAGAAATGTTCCCCTTGGCAAATGCAGCAGATCCTGCTGGCAATATTTTGGTCAGTGTTGTTTCTGAGCATTTGGAAAGTCTGGAATTAAAATTCAGTTCATATTTTCCTTCAATTAATAGAGAAGATTTTGACTGGTCCGAGATCCTTACAGTTCCTCTGCAATGCAAAGCGCTAAGAATGTTACAATAACGGCTCAAGGTCAGCTTGCTGAATTAAGGATGGATCACATTTTGAAAATAAAGCTTCATGATATGCCGTGGGACTCTTTCTGGTTGAAGGTGGGAGGAGAATATCCTGTAATCTCTGACCATAGTATCTCCATTCTGTTGCCCTTTTCAACCTGTGCAAGTTAAATTTTTCAAGCCTGACTTACATCAAGAACAACCAAAGAGAGCAGTTGAGGTCAGTGAAGCAAGAGCTCAGAGTGGCACTGATAACATTTCCTCCCAGGGTTAAATGACTCTGCGCATCAAGACAAGCTCAGGTGTCTCGTTCAAAGTTTTTTGTTATTTATTTTTAATTCTTGTATATAACTTATGGTCATTCATCACAGACTGTGAATCACCGTGTGCATCGAATTCAGGGTAGCATTTCAGAGTTCCATTCCATGTCAGGTGGTGCTAGGCTTGCAATCTCTGGAGTTTGGCTTTTGATGTTGCTCACTTCCAAAGCCATACAAAAGAAGAAGTGGCTCAAAGATGAAAAGGTAATACCGTAAGTCTTGATGCATAATAATATCACTAGTTGACGTTTCTTGATTGGCACAACTTTTGTAGTATTTGTTGTTCATCATATAATAAAACAATTATTTTTTTATTTGACATCTTGTTGATGTGCATGTGTGAGTCGGCTGAAAATATTTGTCACAATCTGTACAATACAGCTAATGATGTTAGACTTTAATATGGTGGTGTGCCTCAAAATAATTAAAGGTAGCAAGATGTGCCATGGCAGAGAAAAGGTTGGGAACCACTGTAGTAAAGGGATAGTTCACTTGAGCTCTCTCTCATAACTATGCCTTGTCTGCACTCTCTCATATACTGCAGCTCCAAAGCTGTCTTCCAGATCTAGACTCACATATGGGGAAGAGAAAGAAAAATCTTCACCCCTTAAATAAAACAACTGAGTGAGACACTTAAACCCAGCCAGATAGCAACAAACACTGCCTACTTCCCCTTCCTGGGACTCCCAGGAACAAAAGAGGCACAGATTAGGAAGCAGTTTTGAGACACTCTGCAGTGACAAAACTGACAATGCACATACAGCTTGATGGTGCAATAGCACAACTGGGTTACGGTGAATTAAGAAAACCACAACCACCAATCAATACAGACTAGTAACATTATGGAGGACACTATACAGTCTTTTTAGCGTATGTGCAACATGCCACAGCTGGCACGTGACCAGAATTCATCACTGAGTTTGGTCTGCTGGTTGAATCAATGGCTTCCCCGGCCTGGGCTGGGTACTGACGGGGAGTGCCACGTGAACACTGATCCATGCCCCAGTAGTATGCCATTTTGCAGTGGTTGAGACAGTCACAGAGACGAGTATAAAACCATTTTTGCCGCATATCCACTTTTCATCATTTCAGCTACATTTGTTAAGTGTCAAAGACAACCGTTCTCAAAGCTTGTTTTTCAGAACAATAGATTTGGAACATCACAATAAGTTTTGTGTCAGAAGACTGTGATGGCAAAACAGGGCATAAGGGCTTCACTACAGGACACCCTACAGCTAGGAGGGCACCCTGAACTCTGATCCAAATATCCAAGAATGAGGGGAAAATTACACTAAAAATAAAACTGTCTTTTGTACACAGGCCCCTTCTGTCTCCTGTCTGACCCCAGTGTGAAAATTCCTCTTAAAAGTCCAGAAAGGAGAACCAACAGCCTTCATCAGGCAAATCCATCTCTCTTCCAAAGGCACACCGAAATATACCTGGATTACTTGACTTATTCATATTCAGAACTCAGCCAAACTGCTAGTGAATAAACTGGCTATAGAATTGCCACTATATGAAATCATACACACTGTGTATGTAAACAAAGCAATGCTTTCAATAGTAATTATCACTACCAATTTCTATTTGCATCCACTCAATCCCCGCAACCTCCCACATCCCTTTTAGGACCAGTGCTTTATAAACAACAAAAGAAAAGAAAACCTCACTATGTTCATGAGTGTGAGGACATAATTCTGGACGTGTTCCTTCCCATGGAACCGCACAACTGTATCGTCCACTGCCAGCAAGACCTCAATGTTGTAGTCATCCTTCTTGGCGTGGCGTCTCTTCCTGTCCACTTCACCGAGCCGGTCTTCAATCAGGTCCAGTGAGTTTGGGAGCTCACCCACACTGAAGCTTGGAACTGAAGGGGTGAGAGGAAAGAGGAAATGGTGAGCGATTTCAAGGCTGCTTCATGCAGAACAATGTGGCTTTAGCAATGTTTCCTGGTTCTAATAGTTACCATATATACTCGTTCATAAGCCGAATTCTTTTAGTAAAAAAGGGAAGCACCAGAGAAGGGGGTCGGCTTATGAACTGGTATAGAGAGGGAGAGGAAAGACACGGTTTTGTCAGCCTGAGGAATAAAGAAGTGTCTGGTGGCTGTTTAGCAACAAAGCTGCAGTGTCTGGTCTTTTATTCCATTTAAGGAGAAGGTGCATGTGTGCTCCAGTTTTTATTCACTGGGGAACTGGAATGCAGTTTTGGCTCCAAGGCCCAGAACCAGCCATTTCTAATGTCAGCTTTCTCTGGCAGTCATGACTTCTCCAAGCCCAAAGGACTACTCATCCTGGGTGCCAAGAGGAATGTCACTCCCCATGTCTGCATACACCTTGAGACCCCACACTGTGCCTACTCTCTCCCCACCTCTGCCAATAACCATAGAACAAGTGGCTATTTCAGATGCTTTCTATTTCTGCAGTGAAATGTTATCATCTCCCTGATGGGAAAACAGCAAGTCCAACATTCTGAACATTTTTTGGCTACTATCTTGCTTAAAATCTCTAATGACAGAAATAAGAATGCATCTTCACCTTCACTATTACTGTTCAGTGTTTGTATCCAGGATTGGGGCCCCATTGTGCTAGGAGTTGTACAATACACATAAGAAGGACCATAGACAGGCAAGATATATAGGAAAACGCAGGAAAGCGAAAGGAGATGAGAAGAGTGATCAAAGGGAGACAAAAGGAAACAGAAAGTTAAGACCCAGATCCCCAAAGGCATAGGAAACAGGCAGCTAAATACCTTTGAGGAGCTGAGCCAAAATCCATCAGATGTCATTTCTGGAAGCAGCACCTTTAGTGGCTACTGAGAGCAGGCATTGCCAAAACCAGAAAGGATGAGTTAAGGACTTGGAGCATGTTTTATTTTAAAAGTGACTATCATGGTGGTGAAAGGTACAAGACTAGACATCAAAGGGAGATGACTTCCAAGGATACTAACATCATGGGAAGCAGGAACATTATCAATCCCACTACTCACTAAATTCAACACTAAATTCGCCACTCAAGCCAAAAATCTGAGTAAGTGCCCCCAAAATGAGTTTTAAGGGTTCTCTGAAGACAATAATAACTTATGGGGTAGCTGGGCAACCTCTCCACCCCCAAGCCTCTTGATAGCCACGTGATTCTTTGATACTTGTGCCCTATTTGGGAGCATGTCATCTAGCTAAATAAAGCTGGATGACATTAAGAGAATTCCATTGCTCCAAACAGTGAGTCACATAAAGCATCTCTCTCTTCTGGTGTAAGAGCTCTGATCTCCGCACAGCACATCTTGCAGGAATTTCTGTATTTGCCAACGAGGGGGTCGTTTTCAAGCAGATGGATGAAGACTGTGAGGCCCAAGCTGTGAAACTGTGTTTAACATTGGTCAAGAACATTAAATATAGCAAAGCAAAAAGCTAAGCTCTCACCACAACTCAGACTTTGGCCCCACACCCCCATCCTACCACCTTTAAAATAACTTATCCAGTCACAATGTTTCAAGAAATTCCTTCTCTATTTTTACCCTCTCTCCTTTCTACAGAGCAAGCTTTGACAGACACATCACACATTTGCGCCAGAGTTGTCGATCCACTCTTACATGATGTCCTCATTGGCCAGGTGCCTGGTTACAGCATAGAATGTGCAGACAGATGGGAAAGACCCAACAAGAGCGCAAGTAAGTAAACACAGCCAGTGGGCTTTGCCTCAGGTAATGTATTCACTCTTCCTATGGCAAAGCCTTTCTTTTTAAAGTGAATGTAGTGCTCATGAAAGGTGTCTGACTGGCAGCTTTGATTACCCACCACATAGCCAACAAGTGATGGTGACTTGCAGGGCCTGATTCCCCCTTCCTCTGCACCCTGCGCTATTACTAGTGCAAAGTGGGGGTAACTTATTCCCATTCTGATGGGGTAGTGATTTACATCCACTTTGCAGTAGTGTAAATGATAAGACAAGGTGCAGGGTAATGGAATCAGACTGATTGAATCCACACAGGAAAGAGTGATTTCTGGATGGCATCATCATCACCTGAGCATTCCAATCCTCCAGCCTCCTCTAAACAAGAACTAGTAACAAACATGAAAGGCTCCATCTCCAACCAACAGTCCCAATAAGTCATTCATCACCTTTTCTTTGCCCCTATTGCTTCATGACTCTTTGCAAAAAAAAATGTTATGAGATATACTTAATCTTAAAGAGCAGCTGACATCACATGGAAGACTTTTAAAATCCCATTCTCTTTAGAGGTAATTCTGCTCCCAGTATGTGCTGCATTTTTGGTGTGTTTCTTCACCTCCTTCTTTACTACTGAAGTACATAGGCTTGCTAATAGGATCTTTTCTTTGTTAAGATTTATTTGCTCCTGCCTCCATTCCATGCTGTGTTTATAACAACACAACTTTTAGCTGTGGAAATGAGTATGATGTTACAAGAAGGAGATAATGCTAAAGAATGTTAATTCTTACTCAAACACATACAAAGTGCCAGTGCTTTACAAACTTTGGTCCTGATCCTATAAAAAAACTTCTGCACGCACTTAACCTTATGCATGCAAGTAAAGAAGTCAGCAAGACTATTCATGTGTGTCAAGTTAAGCACATGCTTAAGTGTCTACCGGCTCAGGGCTATAAATAAGTCACGCCTCATGCCCAAAAGACCTAACAATCTAAAAAAGAAAAGACAAACACACAGAAGACAAGACACAGGACAAAAGTTCAGGAAAAGGAAGATTTAGGGATTGTTATTTACATCCAGAAAAAATCAACACCTAATTTCACTAAGTATATTCAATTAAAACAAAAACCTGCATCTACACATCTGTCTTCAAATCAAAAAAGTTGCAAAATTACAAACAGAACCAGCCATTCTAACCTCAATTCACCCTTATCCCAACTCCATTTTACTCCGGTGCTTTAGCTCATAAGATGTGAGATTGTCTATTTTATCTATTCTTCTTGGCCTCGTCCCTTTATCTCAGTGCTAGGGGAAGAAGTGGCTGACAGCAAAATCAATTTATTTTAAAGATAAGTCTCACCTTTTCCTGTTGCCGCTAGGAGGGAAGGGGGAGAAAAAATTGAAATTTGAATCAGTTCCAAATGTTGCAATTATGGATTCTCTGGACAACAGACCAAACCATCCAATTATTTTACTTAAAGGAAAAACCTACAGAAAACACTAAACCTAACTAGTACCTTAGCCTCACTTCAAACTCTAAGGCATTAACTCTCATTGGACCCCCTAACAGTAATCAATGCTGAATGTAAATCTGCCAAGAAGATAGTTGCCTACTGGTTTTTGACTGTTATGATTCTTGAACCCAGGAACCCAGGAATCCCAGGAACCTATCCTTGCAACAAAGCCCGATGCCAACTCTGTCCACATATCTATTCAAGTGACACCATCATAGGACCTAATCACATCAGCCATGCCATCACGGGCTCGTTCACCTACACATCTACCAATGTGATACATGCCATCATGTGCCAGCAATGCCCCTCTGCCAAACCGGACAGTCTCTATGCAAAAAAATAAATGGACACAAATCTGACATCAGGAATCATAACATTCAAAAACCAGTAGGAGAACACTTCAACCTCTCTGGCCACTCAGTAATAGATTTAAAGGTGGCAATTTTGCAACAGAAAAGCTTCAAAAACAGACTCCAGCGAGAAACTGCTGAACTTGAATTAATATGCAAACTAGATACTATCAATTTAGGCTTAAATAGAGACTGGGAATGGCTGAGCCATTACACACATTGAATCTATTTCCCCATGTTAAGTATCCTCACACCTTCTTGTCAAACTGTCTTAAATAGGCTATCTTAATTATCACTACAAAAGTTTTTTTTCTCCTGCTGACAATAGCTCATCTTAATTAATTAGCCTCTTAGAGTTGGTAGGGGAACTCCCACCTTTTCATGTTCTCTGTATGTATATATATCTCCTCACTAAATGTTCCATTCTATGTATCTGATAAAGTGGGCTGTAGCCCACAAAAGCTTATGCTCAAATAAATTTGTTAGGGTATGTCTACACTACCGCGGTAGTTCGACGGCTGGCAATCGAAGTTCCGGGTTCGATTTATCGCGTCTGGTGTGGACGCGATAAATCGAACCAGGAAGCGCTCGCCGTCGACTGCGGTACTCCAGCTAGACGAGAGGAGTACCGCGGAGTCGACGGGGGAGCCTGCCTGCCGCGTGTGGACCGCGTCTGAACCGCGGTAAGTTCGAAGTAAGGTATGTCGAATTCAGCTACGTTATTCACGTAGCTGAATTTGCGTACCTTACTTCGACTTGGGGGGTAAGTGTAGACGAAGCCTAAGTCTCTAAGATGCCACAAGTACTCCTGTTCTTTTTGAGGGTAAATGGTGATCTATCGATATTGGAGGCTAGCGTGATCTAGTCTGGGCTCCAGGCAGTTACAGGGATCTCTCACCAGTTTTGCAAATATAACTGAATGAAAGTGAGACTGATTACACCCATGAACCAGATAAGCTTTGTTATCCCCAGACACCAGCTCCACTGACACACTGAGATACAGGGATCCAGGGGGAGTAGTGCTTAGAAGGACTGGAAATCAGGAGACCTAATTTCTAATCCCATCTCTGACAATGACCCCATGTGTCCTTGAGAAAGTCACTTAACTGTCTTGGTAACAAAACCTACTTTACAGGAGTACTGTGAGGCTTAACCAGTTACTGTTCATGAAGCACCCTGAGAGTTTCAGGTATTATAGAAATGCAAAGTATTACTATTATCATTACTGGTTTCTTAAAACTGGTCTTCCAATAAAGGCATCCTTACGGCATTATGACCAAGTACCAGATCTTTAATTGCATTGAAACCAGTACAGAATTCAAAAGCATGCCCTATCATACTGAAGAGAATAAATGAACTCAGTGACAGCAGACTTCTCCATTTCAATGTTTATCCAGGGAGAGGAGACTTGGGGTTTTCTCTGCACCCAGTCACCTGCATTTTTATTTTTCTACAGATAAAACACAAATCATTTCCATTCA
This sequence comes from Emys orbicularis, assembly GCF_028017835.1. Lineage (NCBI taxonomy): Eukaryota > Metazoa > Chordata > Testudines > Emydidae > Emys > Emys orbicularis. The sequence goes on along the minus strand of NC_088689.1, from coordinate 42,398,616 downwards.
CTGGAACAAAATTATGGAGTCGATTCATCCCAAGGTACTTTCACTGGATTTAGGAGATTCTAGCTGCCAAATTCTCTGGTGCTTTAGGGCATAAAGAGGCCATTAAGCTTAACTGAGCTCCAAAGGATTCTCACCAGGATTCCTCCCACTTCCCAGCACAGGTATCATGGCTGAGCAAACAGCATGGCTAGCAGTGATTGTCAACCGCCAGAAAGCTCCGTGGGAGCTGTGGGTAGCCAAGCATAATCTAGAGCAGCGCAGGTACTCTAAGAAGCACCATGGACAAATATACACCTGGTTCAGGGAAACACAAAAGTTGCTGAAAGCTCCCATTATCAATCAGATTTCGTGCCCTAGCGCAGCTCAGCCAGAGCTAATGAAGCATGTGCATGCAGCATGTAGTAAACAGTCACACACACACACCCACGCGCACACACACACACACACACACACGCATGCACACACACACACACACACACACACAGAGTCCTACCTTCATTATGAAGATCCTTGTGTGATTCTGCTCTTTCCTGTCTGATGGCAGATCTGCGGTAGACCACATGTGCCCTCCCATTCTCTTCCTTCTCCTGCTGCCCCTTCTCCAAAGGCTCAATGAAAAACTCACTACTGTCTGTCCGAATCAGGCCAGCCTAGAATGCACAAAACAGAAAGGGGAAAAGGAAAGAAAGAAAGAAAATATATATACATTCATGGTACTGCTAAAAGAGTGCATTAAAGAGAAGATGCAGACATGGAGTGAAACCCCAGAGTACAAGACCACCCCCATAATAGTGTGGACCAAGGCAATTTGCATTAAACTCTTTAACACTAGAGCATCACTGCTCGCTGCAAAAAAAGAAAAAGGAAAAAAATGCAAAAGTCTCATGTGCAACAGCCAACTCCTAGAGTAAACTTGGATACTGTATTTAATTAATAAACTACCAACAATGACAGCTGGTGATGGAAATCAAGATAATTTGAAGTCAGCAAATTCACTTTACTTATGACCTTAAATTCAAAGGTACAGCCTTGCACATTCGTTAGCCTACCCTTCTCAGACCTCACGTTATTGCCAGAGACATTTTTGCCAATATTCATGGAATTTGGAAATTAACTGATGAGACTACTTGCACAGAAAGGTATTACTCAACCATGAGTGTGGCAGTATTGGTCCCTTATGGCATAAGCTCTTTAGAGCTGGGACCTGTCTTCCGTGAATTTTCTCTGAAGAGGCTAGTACACCTGTGTGCGCAATAAAATAAAATAAAATAAAATAAAATGCTAGGGTTACCATTCGTCCGGATTCCCCCGGACATGTCCGGCTTTTAGAGCTAAAAATAGCTTCCGGGGGGAATTTGTAAATGTCCGGACTTCCCCCCCCCATGCAGAGCACGCGCGGCTAACAGGGCAGCCGGCCGGATGGTGCCACTTACATGGGGCTCCGACAGCCAGAGAGAGCCCCTCCTCCCCCCTGCAGCAGAGCTCACTCCCTCCCTCCCTCCCTGCATTCGCAGATCACCAGCCGGCAGTTCGCACCGGCAGTCTGGAGCTCCTCCCCCGCTCCTCCTCCCCAGCACGCTGGTCTGAGCGGCAGGGTAAGGGGGCCAGGGGGTCGGAGAAGGGGCAGGGAGGTTCTGGAGGGGGCAGTCAAGAGACAGGGAGCGGGGGGGGTGGTATTCAGGGGGGGCTTTCTGGGGGTGTGGATAAGGTTTTGGGCAGTCAGGGTACAGGTGGGGGTAGGGTCTCAGGAGGGGGCAGTTAGGGTGGGGGGTCTCAGGAGGGGGCAGTTAGGGGACAAGGAACAGGGAGGCTCTCTTAATGGCTCTCCATGCGTCTCTGGACCCTCTCAGCTGTCGGGCTTGGACGGAAACATTGCCTGAGGGTAGTGAGAGAATGGGTTATCGGTGAGGTGGGGGTGGGCGTGAGCCCGGTCAATAGGGGCAACCCCTACCAAGATCTGAGCCTTTTCTCACACGCCCGTTAGAGCTCGACATTATGCTGTTTGGGACCCCTCTTCGAGGAAAGCCTCTGGATTGCAAGTCCAACCGCTACCTCCTCGTGGTGAGAGTCGGTAACTGGCTTGGATAGCCAGGCGGATTGCGGAGGACGAACCCACATCCCACATTCAGTGGGGTGTGGGACGGGGTTGGGCAGCCCCATATGGTGCCACATGGATGCCCCCCTGGTAAGGGTAGCCTCCCCCAGGTACGGGTTGACTCCCCCTGGTAAGGGTTAGATTCCCCCTGGTAAGGGTAGTCTCCCCCAGGCACGGGTTAGTTTCCCCCTGGAAAGGGTAAGTTTCCCCCAGGTACGGGTTAGTTTCCCCCTGGAAAGGGTTAGTTTCCCCCTGAGAAGGGTAAATCTTTTAGCTATGGAAAAAAGTAATTTATATTTTTATACCGGATTGGCGCTGGACCGGGTTAATAACGCCCCCGCTGTTGGCTTTGATGCCCCGGCTGACAGTGTTAAATATATTAGGGGTGTGATTAGGGTCGCTGGACCAATGGATAAAATGGTGTGGACTATAATGAAGTCTCATGAGCATGAGAGTGAGAATCAAGTCCTCCCAGTGGAGCATGGAGAGGAGGTAGAGGAGACTGTTTGTGATGATCATGGTGAGGAGATTTTATCTATCTTACCGATGGTTTTTACAAGGGACACTTTTAATGATTTAACTATGGAAAGTTTTAATCCAGATTTTAAGTATTTAAGTACATTTGATGATCCATATGTTAGTGAATCGGGATATCTTAATGCTCATTTAGTTAATGGGTCTAGTTTATTAAATAGTTTTAGACCAAGTACTGATTTTAATAGGGATCGTAATAAGGATCTTAACAGTACTGGTAGTAATATAAATATATTAGAAAGTAGTTCGTGGAAGGATGGGGTTTTTTATTTAGAGTATCCCGTTGATAGTTTTAATTGTCCAATATGTCCCCAGATATTACCAACATTTGGTAAATGGGCCAAACACATTAATGTGGTTCATAAAAGTAAAGCCATACGAGTTGTATGTAGTAAATGTGGAAAATCTTCTCAATATCATAATATAGCTTGCCACTACCCCAAGTGCATACCCAAGAAGGAGGATACCCCAATGAAGAGCCATACGTGCTCGGTCTGTGGGCTTGGTTTTCATACTAGATCTGGATTGAGCCAACACTGTAGACATAGACACCCTGCTGTGAGGAATGAGCAAAGAAAAGAAGATATGGCTGCTAAAAGTAAGATCAAAGAGGGATCGACTAGATCTCGTATATGGACCAAAGATGAGGTTGCGCAGCTTATACAGTTGGAAAGGAAATATATTGGGAAAAGGAATATAAATAAATGTATTGAGAGCGAGATGAGGACCAAAACGAATAAACAAATATCAGATAAAAGACAAGAATTAGCAAAGAAGAAGTTAGTGGTAACAGGAGATAGGGAGGAAGTGACTGAGGTAGAGGACATTAGAGTAAATATATTAGAAATTCCGCCCCCAAGAGAGAGGATTTTCCCACTAAAAGGACATCCAGAAGTGGATTTAGTGGAGAAAATATGTAAACGGGGAAAACAAAGTAGGGAGGGAAGAGAAATAATAAATAGTTTAGGGGAAATTGAAGGATTATTAAAGGAGGATTTAACAAAAGCTCTCGGATGGGCAATGTTGGAAAAATTATGTTATTCATTAGTAGAGGGAAAGGACCCTAGAAATGAAAGTCAAATAGAGTTGAGGAATAAAGGAAAAGGGAAGATGAGAAAGGAGGGGAGAAGGAAGCAATTTAATGCAATTAGGAGATATGCTACAAAGAAAGCTAAGTATAAATTCTATCAACAATTATTTGATAAGGATAGAAGAAGATTGACTCGCATTATAATGGGAGAGCCAGATAAGGCTAAGTGTGCTATCCCTATGAAAGAAATTGAGGAATACTATGTGAATATTTTGGGAACAATTGGACATGGTAATATGATAGGGTGGCCATCATCCACAGAGAATGGGGATAATGATATATTAATGAGTCCGATCTCTGTGGATGAGATTAGAATAGCTTTATTGAAATAAGAAAAGATAGTGCTCCTGGCCCAGATAAAGTAAAAGTGAGCAATTTGTGGGATATTTTTAATTTAGACTCCTTAATACTTACAAAAAATTTTAATATATGGTTTCTAAATAGACAGGTACCAGATGAATTTAAGAAAAATAGAACAATTTTAATACCAAAGACACAAGATGAGGAGGAAATGAAGAAGTTAACATCTTGGAGACCATTGACAATTGGGTCAGTTTGGATTAGAATCTATACCAAAATATTAGCAAAAAGACTGGTGGAAACAGTTAAGATATGTAGTAGACAAAAAGGGTTTATATCCGCCCCTGGGTGTGAGGAAAATATTGCTATATTAGATAATTTGATTAAAGGGGCTAAACGAAATGGGAATGAAATTGCAATAGTGTTCGTAGATCTGGCTAAAGCTTTTGATTCTGTGGGACACGGACATATAATAGCCGGGTTGAGAAGATTTGGTATAGATGAACATTTTATAGATATTATTAGGGACCTTTATGATAATTGCACAACTAGGGTATGGGTGGGTGATGAAGTTACTGAGTCTATTTTAATTAGGAGGGGGGTCAAGCAGGGTGACCCGTTGTCCCCAATTTTGTTTAATATTGCTATGGATCCCCTTTTAACTAGATTAGAAGTAGAAGGAAGTGGTTTTTATGTTAAGGGCAATGGTGTCACGTCATTGGCTTTTGCCGATGATGTGGCAATTTTAAGTAGCTCATATAAAGGAATGATTAAAAATTTGGGTATCTTAGAGGAGTTTTGTAAAAATACTAATCTCTCTGTTAATGTGAAGAAAACGAAAGGCTTTCATATTTTAACTAAACATAAAACCTATGTAGTTAATCCTAAGGATAATTGGCAGATAGGGTCAGAGGAGATTGAATATGTTCAACCAGGGGATTTTGAAAAATATTTAGGAGCTAGAATAGATCCCTGGATAGGTGTAGGGGGACCGGTACTTAAAGAAAAATTGAAAGATTGGAGTGAGAATTTAATTAATGCCCCATTAAAACCGGCCCAAAAAATATTAATTTTACAGACATATATTTTACCGAAGCTATTTTATAATCTTCTTTTAATAGAACCCCCTTTTAATCTTTTAGACGATCTTGATGTGTTAGTTAGAAAAATAGTTAAAGAGATTTTACATTTACCTCAGTGTACCACAGATGGGATATTTTATTCTAGAGGTAGGGATGGTGGTTTAGCTCTCACTAAGTTTAGTGTGCAAATCCCAAATATGTTAATTCGTAAATGGAGGAGACATATTGTCTCGAGAGATGATTGGATGGACCTATCTTATCTATATGCAGGAGAAAATCTTGTGGATAAAATATTGTCATTTAGTGCAGTAACATCTCATCCCAAGAAATGGAGGGAAGAGGAATTTTTAAGATGGTCGGAACTGAGATGTCAGGGAATAGGGATAAAATATTTTTAAAATGATTTAATTAGTAATTCGATTTTTAGAAACTCTAGTAAAGTTAAATTGTCAGCGTATATCGCAGCATTGCAGCTTAGGGCAAATATTTATCCTACTAGGGAGACATTAGCAAGAGGAAGAGGAGGTATGAATGCTCTTTGTAGATGGTGCGGTAAAGTGCGGGAGACTGTTCCCCATATCTCAGGACAATGTTATAAGACTAAGAATGCTAGGATAAAAAGGCATAATAGAGTAGTGTCTGCAGTTGTAGATAAGGTTGGTAAATTAGGGTGGAAGGCAATGATAGAGCCCCATTTGAGAAATAGTAAGGGAGAGTTAAGAAAGCCGGATATTATATTTATAAAAGGAGATACAGCAGTGGTGGTTGATGTTACAGTGCGATGGGAGGATAATGCCGGAAGTTTGGAACAAGCCCACAGTGAGAAGGTGGCTTATTATCTTGAGTTAGAGGAAGAAATTAAAAACTTAACGGGAGGTAAAAATATTCACTTCTTTGGTTTTGTGCTTGGGGCGCGTGGCAAGTGGAGTGAAGGTAATAATGATTTGTTACAATTATTGGGAATGGACAGAAGTAAAAATTTTAAGGAGAGTATATGTAGACTTGTTTTATATTCCACTATTGGTATGATGGCTATATTCAGTGACAGGTAAAGATCCCGGAGTTTCCATTCCGTGTATCTTGCCAAAACTAAATTTTAGCTATTTTGGTTTCCATGCTCTAAATTTTCAAATTTTTAATATTGTTTTGAACATTAATTTATTTAGTGTTATTTAATATCTGTCCTTCAATAGAATGGTTTTAATTATATAATAAATACTTATTAATGGATGAAATTCCAATTTAAATTATTAGTTTATTTAATTACTGGATGTGGATGCGGACTGGCCGCGTATAATAACCAGGAAAGGGCAGGTAGTCACGCCTGTACATAAATAGGGGGTGGGGTTCTGGAGGGCAGTTGGGAGCAGGGGTCCCAGGAGGGGTAGTCAGGGGACAAGGAACGGGGGGGTATTTGGGAGTTCTGGGGGGAGGCTGTCAGGGGGCAGGGGTGGGGAGAGGGATCGGAGCAGTCAGGGGACAGGGAGCAGAGGGGTTTAGATGGGGTCGGGAGTTCGGGGGGGGGCTATCAGGGGGTGGGGAGTGGTTGGATGGGGCATGGGAGTCCCGGGGGTCTGTCTGGGGTGGGGGTGTGGATAAGGGTTGGGGCAGTCAGAGTACAGGTAGGGGGTAGAGTCCTAGGGGGCCAGTTAGGATGGGGGGAGGGTTTCAGGAGGGGGCAGTCAGGGAACAAGGAGCAGGGAGGCTTAGGTAGGGGGTGGAGTCCTGGGGGGCAGTTAGGGGCAGGGGTCCCAGGAGGGGGCAGTCAGGGGACAAGGAGCAGGGGGAGGGTTGAGGGTTCTGAGGGGGGCGGGAAGTGGGAGGGAGTGGAAGGGGCGGGGCTAGGGCAGGATGGGGGCGGGGCTAGGGCAGAACGGGGGCGGGGCTCCTCCCATCCTCTTTTTTGCTTGCTGAAATATGGTAACCCTATAAAATGCACATCAACAAAGAGAGAAATTTAGTGACATATTCAGTTGTTTCTACTCCAAAACACTGTCTTATGTTCCATGATAATTTAGAAAAACATACTAACCCCTAAAGATTGGAATAATCCTTATGATACTGCCTTAGATCCCTTAGATACTTCTCAAAACCATTTTAAACGCCTTTCCAATATTTAGAGTTCTTCACTCAAAACTGTGCAGAAATTCCCATTTCAGTCCCAATAGGGCAGATTTCCCCTCCTTGTATCCTCCATTGGCTCCCCCTTCTCCACCACATGAAGGGCAAGCTTGCTATCTCCATCTGTAGCCCTTTACAATTAAGCCCTGCCCTATCCATTTGATGCATTTTACCATAATGTCAACTTCCACCTGTTCTTTACCAACATACTAGCCTTTGTCATCTGCCAGTATGTTGCTTTCTCAAACACCTCCATGTTTCCTCTGATGCCACTCCTTATGAGTGGGAAAAACTCCCTGAAAAGATCCACAAAGCCTCCACCTTATCTCCTTCAAGTATCTCCTTAAAAATACCTTTACTGTCATGTCTACAATACAGCTGGTTAGTTCCTCTTGTACAATGACGTACTCACTTTACTGCTGTCTTGCCTTGGACAGCATCTTTGTATCATTCACATTTTGCATCTTGTCATAACCTAAATCGCAAGTTCTTTGGGGCAGGGACTGTCCTACTATGTGTCTGTAGGGTGCCTAGTATAATGTAGCCCCAATCCTTAACTGGTGCCCTTAGGTGCTACTGCAATACAAATAATAATTTCCCTTTGTTTTCCATGCCCCTTTATTCCCCTTACAGTAACGTGTATAGGAACAACTCATCACTCTCCATGAAGGGCCTTCGTCTGCAACCCTTCCATCAGTCCAAGTAGCAGTACTTTCCTTGGGAGACTCAAGAGAGGTATCTATTCAAATCAAATTTGTTTTGCAAAACTGATTGACAATCTATCAGAGAAGACAGACTGAGTGGGCATCTTTTAGCTGTTTAATTTCTTTTGACCCTTGACCACCGGCTGTCATAAAAGGTCCCTCAACTTCTCCTTCTTGATGGAAAAGAGGAATGAATGAAAAAAACAATTTCAAACTAAGCTCCTTATGTGGTTACAAAATCCCTTTTCTTTTGATCAGTTACAAGTGTTTCTATTTAACTCATCCACACCCTGGGATCCATCATCTATCATGCACTCCTGCTTTCAAACTCTAGCAACCCTCCAGGGCCCTCCCCAAAGAAGAGAAGATGAGGACAAAGAGGGAAATCAGCCATTCTACCAAACATATTAACTCCACTCACAGCTACAAGAGGATCATCATCCTTGGCCATGAAGCCTTTTGAGAACATTGGATTAAAACCACTTTATGAATACAAAGTATTACGACTAGTAATACCTCCCAGACAAGGAAAAAATGTATGAAATAACAAATGTTATTAGAAATGTTTTCTGGCGACCACATGTTCTTAATTAGCATTAAGCGTCCATTAAATTTACCTTGAAATTGACCAAATCAGTTATGCACTGAAACTCCAGCTGGCTAGGACCTTAGGCAATCAAAAGGAAATCACACACTGAGAGATGCCTAGTTTTAGCAAAATCAAGTACCATGGTCTAGCGGTCACCAAGTCCTTATATCATATCACTTTTACTTCATCCAGTGACCAAGAAACAAGTTCTTTCACAACACACACATCACAGTGCCCTTGGAGACTCAGCAGCAGGACTAAATATCTTTCACAGTTTTAAAAGTTTTTTTCCCTCGTTATTAATCAACAGGCTCCTTCAGGAGTTTGAAACTTAACACTGTCATGTTATGAAAGTTGTTGGCCTCCATCATGCACATGTATGCTAATTTGTTCCTGCAGGCTTGCCCATGAATGATGGGCTGTCCACACTGGCTTATTATTGTATGAATGCCTGTGAGTACCAGGCTGAGCATACTGGTTTGTTTCTATAATATTGCCTATGAGTGCTGGGGCTGTACATACTGGATTATACATCAGTACTAGGCTACTGGAATTTTTTTTTAAGTGCATTGAAAAGCACTGTTTTACAAGAAGTACAAACAAATGACTGGACTTGGGAGACATATTTAGAAGGGACAGGAAAGGCAAATCTGGGGCCCTTCCAAGCTGACTGTGTCATTTGATTCCCTTCATATTTGTGTACAGTTGTATTCATTGTGGCATTAGCCAACCTGGCTTGCTTGTACTCCACCAAATTTCCTGCCCCACTTCAGTTTTATTAGCTGCTTAATGCTTTTGGAAACAAGTTTTTCCCCAGGAAAATAGGTATATTTAGTTGTTCTAGGATCGTAACAATGGCCTAAAATACCATTTCTCTTTAAATATTCTTCCTGGCTATGAAAATTGTGCTTTTCTCATGGAAACATCCACTGACCATTCAACATTATATAGGATTGATTTAATGACAAAGCCCACCTGTTACACAAATATCATTTCTTGGGCTTTTCCTTACTTCACTACTTTAAAAATAGAACATTTAACACAGAGATCTTTGCCTTCCCTATAGTCTCCTGTACTCCCTACACTATTATTGAAGAAGGCTGTGTTTGGAGATGGGCTTCTCACCTTTGCAAGCCAGCTCCTCCTCTTTGATCATGTAGTGTGAACTCATGACTTTCTAACCATCCTATTGGCCAAGGAGTGCTGAAGCCACTCATTAAGGGAACAGTCAACCCAGTTAGGCCCCCAAATGTACCACTCTTTGAAGGAAGATATATCCCTGGCTGATTTTATTATTTTATAGATTTAGGCCTAAATTTTCAAAAGTCACTAGTGATTCTGGGTGCCTCCGTTTCTGGGTGGCCAACCTGAGACATCTTAAAGGGGCCTGATTTTCTGACGGTGTGTGCTCAGTACTTTCTGAAAACCAGACCCCTTTAAGATGTCCACTTGAGCAGCCAAAAATCACTGGTCACCACCTAGGATCTACCTAGTAAGTCTACCAAGAGTATGCTACCTAGAAAATTTAGGCCATATACATACACATATGTAAAAGGGATACACAAGAGATAGTTGCATAACTATGTGATAACTGCAGAGCCATATGATATGTTGCAGATATCATGCAACCTTCAGCTTCACAGGCCCTTCCACATTTCTGGGTAGTACTACAGCATCAGTTAGTGTGTCCTGCTGGTGCCCACCATCTCAGCTCTTCATAAACCCAATTACAATGGCACCAGAGGATTACACTGTCAAAAAATGCAAAGCCATCCTACTCCATTTTTCCTTCAGATTCCTAATAACATTATTATGCACTCACAGATGTTATACTTTTTAAAAACTCTCCACATTTGAAAAATACTTGAAGACACTTGGTGACATTTAAAGGCAACAAATGTAACATGGATAAAATACCTTTTATGCAACACATCACCTGGGAAAAATCCTATGAATCAGCATACTGGGACAACCATAAACTTAGTCCAGATGAGTGACATTTAATTACCTAAGCACAGATCCCCAAAGGTAGTTAGGTGCCTAACTCCTATTGAAATCACTTTTGTACTATAAATGGAATGTGCTTAAAAAGGCAATTAGCTGCTGCTGTTGTAGCAATGCAGTACCACGTCTGCCGGCACCCAGATGACATATGGTGACGGTGAGCTGAGCTGAGCTGAGTGGGCTCCATGCTTGCTGTGGTATGTTGTCTGCACAGGTAACCCAGGTAAAAAGGCGTGAATCGATTGTCTGCCGTTGCTCTGACGGGGGGGAGGGGCCTGACGACATGTACCCAGAACCCCCCGTGACACTGTTTTTGCATCATCAGGCATTGGGATTTCAACCCAGAATTCCAATGGGCGGCGGAGATTGCGGGAACTGTGGGATAGCTACCCACAGTGCAACGCTCCGGAAGTCGACGCTAGCCTCGGTACTGTGGACGCAGTCCGCCGACTTAATGCACTTAAAGCATTTTATGTGGGGACATACACAATCGACTGTATAAAACCGATTTCTATAAAAGGGGCTTCTATAAATTCGACCTAATTTCGTAGTGTAGACATACCCTAAATCCCTAAGTCTCTTTAAAAATCTTGTCCTTAGTGACTTTAGCAAAGCCACATAGTTCATCAGTGGCAGAGCTGGGATTACAATATGGAAGTACCTGGTTCCCAGTGCGTTTCTGCAGTTTTGGAATTGTGCACACAGCTAATTATGTATGGTCCGGAAAAAAAGTCATACTTTCTTGTCAATTAAATACAAAATCCATGATGGCCTTGGAGAAAAATTACTCACCTGTGCTTTTTTACATTCTTGTGAAGCTAACTGTTGTGGAATAATATTGAGGCAAACAACTCAGTAAAATTCAAAAGAGGATTAGACATTGTGAGCCAGATTTTCAAAGTCAGACAAATCCAAATTACTGCGCTTGCCTAATTTATGTTTGCAAATCTTTGATGCACGTGTGTAAATCAACTGCTTGTGATGCTTAGCTGCCCATGCATTATGATTATGGTATGCACATAGAAGATTGCCATGTATATGTTAGACAAGTGCAAAAATTTTGACTGCTTCATTTTTGAAAATCTGGTCCTATATGAGAATACACTGTGAATTTACACTAAGAACAATTTAACTTCAAGGGCTTTAAATCCTCATGTTTTAGGATATAAACTGGCAACAGGAATAAATAATCCCCACCTTCATACACTATAGTGTCATACATTTATAGTAGTGCATTATAGTGGGGGAGTTTGCCTTGTTCTGAAATATCCAGCTTTAGTCAAGACCAGAGGCAGCATACTCAAGTAGTCACTGAGCAGCTTGAATGTTAGTCATGTTGCATACAGGAACATCTTTCCTTCAGAAAAAAAACAATGGTGTGTTTAGCAATTCAAGCAATCCTATTGCCTGAATATACCTGGGTGATTTTGAATTTTCTTTTGGAACAAAGTCATAGCTGTACATCTGCTAGTGACATATCCCAAACCAAACCAAACCAGGAGCCTAATGTCATAATTTTACCTCTCCTGACGGACCCAGGACCAACCATTTCAGTGAACTGAATCACGTGTTTCTCTCAGGAATCTTCTCTGCAGAGCAGCTCCAGAGTTTAAGCAGCTCAGAGCCAAGAGAGATTGCTTGGCACAAAATCCTGGCAGCCCCAGGACAAGACGACAGCAGGCAATGCTTCAGCAATCATTGCCAATGTCTGCAACCACTGCCAGCTGCCTGTGACCACTGCCAGACGCCTGGTACAAGTTAGAGTTTCGACAATTAGGGTGAAGAGGGGGAGGTGATTACATCTTAAGATACTGATGATTTTGTTAATTATAAATTTGAAAAATCACAAACTTCAGAGCTTCCCATATCAGTGTAGAAACACTAACAGTTTCAGTGCACAAAAATTCCATTGGCCTTTTGCAATACTGGTGTTCTTCTACCACTGGAAAAAAGAGGAATAAACAATAAATAGTCCCCCTAGCATACTGCTGTTGTGGGAGGCACGGAGATATAAATTGCAGTAGATTGAGTATTACCTAAGGAAATTACAAAAGAGCATTTTTATCAGCAGGGGACACAGAGTCATTTGTAAAGTGTACAATGATGCTGAGTGTATCCATTTATCAAAGTCCAGAATTCCCACTGCAAGGCAAGTGAAACACTAATGACTAATGTGCGCACTTAATCTATAATCAAAGTATTCTAATAAATAAAAAGTAAAGCACAAACCACAGCAGCCTTTCGGGTTCTTGAAAGAGAAGGAAGGCGCTCGGAATGTACAAGTTTGCCCATTCTAAAACCAGTATTGCTTTATTTAAATATTTCAGCTGTGTAAGAATTAAAGTGACACAGCAAAAAGCTCTCAGATGCAACAACCCTTGTTCAAAATACTTAGCCTGAATCTTTACAAGAGGTTTATTGGGTCATCAGTGATGCAGTGAGTTTACCACTTTTGGGCTTGCCCCTACATCTCTATTCCATCCATTGACATCAGGAGAGCCAATAGTAACACACCATTTTAAGTACCACACCTGCCCTAGTGGACATCAGAAAACATGGGCTCCACTCCGCCCCCCACCCTCTGCAAATGCAGCGTGAGGGTGCCTGTCAGCATCAGTCATCTGTTATTTTCTCTGTTCCTCATATCCTTAAATTCATATGGGCACTCTGCACACAAGCCTCCTCACTATCGCTACGGTTAGAGCATCATGAGGTAGTTCCATGATAAATGCATGAAAACCTTTTTATCGCAAAGGGCCCAATCCTCAAGTGTGTGTTAAAACAAATCCCATTGTAGTCAATGAGAGTTTTGCCTAAGTAAGGAGTTCATGACTCAGTTCCTACTTGTCAGCATCTATGCCTTGTAAAGTGCTTCGCTGTCTTTGTGTGTGCGTGCACACGTGAGCCACGGAATATGTTCCTCTGACAGGGCTTTATTAAATGGGCTCCATTCCAGGATGGTGCAAGCTCATTTAGCTCTCTGAATACAAAATTACTTTCCAAAATCTATTTCTATTGATGTTGTATTTGCATATCACTCAGAGGTTAGATTCTGCCGTCCATACTCATACTAAATAGTGTCTTACTCCACAAGTAATCCCGATTACTCACTGAGTAAGATACTACTCAATGTAAGTAATGTGGAGAAATATGACCCACATTCACCAGCCGGGCAATTGGTGATTAGGAACAAGTTTCAAGTCATTTCCTTTATTCCCTTTGTTATTTTCAAAGGTAGGACAAAATTTCACATTGTTTTGAGTGCCACTCAGCTGCTGGTAAAAATGGCACAACTTGCAGGGGTGCTAATTAGAGCCAATTATAACTTGATTGACCTGACTTGTACATTTTTTAAATACTAACTAGAACTAAATCTGTCTTGGCAAGATGGAAATATTGTTGCTAACTTAAGAAACTCACTGTTTTATGGAGCTGGCTGTAGTTTTCAGTCAAAGATAATTATCAAAGCAGGGCTTGCCTTAATCAGTCTTTGTGACAGAATTCCACCATAAACACTCGTAAATATATTTAAAATATTACAGTAAACTTATTTCTATCTAGGCTCAACCTTTACAAAGAGTACTGGGGAAGGAGGTTGGAGGATCATGAGTGGGGGGATGGGAAGAGTGTTAGTTCTTCACTGATTGTCAATGTACACTGAGGGACAGTGGAATTCACAGAGCTGGAGAGATGCCAGGCTTCTGAACAGAAGTCAGACAGTTGGGCCCAGAGATGGCCCACCGAGCTAAGGGTAAATCTCTCCCCCCATTAATGTTTCCTCTATAATCAGTGGGTAAAAGAGGCTCAAACTCCCACAAAAATATAAAATTATCATTTCATCTGGATAAACAGTACTGGGAAGAAGTGATACCTGAGCAGAGGTGCCATCCTTCAGCTTAGACGTTAAACTGAGCTCTCTCATCTGGAAACCCATCAGTAAGAGTTCATCCCTACTATATTCCGTTGCAGTAGAAGCCAGCATTGTGTTAAGTTGGCAACTGCGTTGGCCCACATTACTGGTATATAAGCACAGAAACTGTCTATCTCATGGGGAGCTGATCTCTTGACACATTTCTAAGGGCCAGATTCTGATATCTATACTCATGTTGGGTAGCCCCTTACTCCAGGAGTAGTCCGACTGAAGTCAATGGTGCTTTTCAATTAAAGAAGGGGTAACAGAATCTGGCCCTAAAAAGGGTAAAGGATAAACCTGTCGCCCTGACCCACATTCCCTCCTCTGATAAAACAGGTTCTGATGTTTGACAATTGTTGTCATGAGTGCATGATAACAGCGGCATTTAGCTAGAGAACTCTGTATCTAACCCATCACATTGGAAAGCAGCGTACAATTCCCTAAATATGAAAGGCACTATTCAAAACCAAATTCTGTTCAATAATAAAATTTATTGCACAGATGGTATGTTTCAAATGAGACAATATATTTAAAATATTACAAAATTAATAGCCTTTTTGAAATATGTTATGGCATAGTACTCTGCACCTTAAACAAATCCCATATGTCATAATTTGGGCAGCAATGTAACACACTTCCAGTATATTTTATACATTGTTACATGTGGAATAAATTTTATAAAACACAGCAAAGTATGGAACAAATATACTGAAACTAAATTAGAGGCCTTTTTAGCCACTTGGATAACTCTAGACCAGTACATTTCTTGCAAATGAATATGGGCTTCATCCAGCACAGTTCTGCTAGGTGAAGTTACTGGGAATTGAGGTCTTTATCTGCCCTATTTACCCTGTTGGTCCTGTGTCACAAACTCAGGAACATGCTGAGTGGCAATGTGAGATGTGTCTAAATGTTCTTCTTTCAGACTTCAAAGTGGGAGCTAAATTCTCCCCTCAAATATGTTTGCCTCATTCCCATTAAAGTCAATGGGAGTGGGACGCTCATTTATACTGAGGGTAAAATTTAGTCTTACAGCACTTTGGATTGAAGCTGAATGATCAGGAATCAAAAATATTAGCTTCAAATGCAAAGAGAATTATTGAAATGGGACCCATATGTACAGAATTAGTGCACAACTATGTCTGAGAAACGTGACTCCCGTGCAAACTAAATTTCCCAGCTTCCTCCTTTGACTTGCTCAATGTTCCAAAAAGAATAACAGGCTATATAATAAACCCATGACTCTGCAACCAATCAAATGAAAGCTAGGTAGCTATTTTTTTTAGCAGATTTAATGCTCAGGAAAAATGAGAGAACAGAACTGGGTTGAGCCTAGCACAGTACAGGCAAGACCTGTGCAAGTTTTTCCTGCAAACCTTTGCCAGCACACCTCAGTCTTGATCTTCAACATCTCCTACTGCTCTAGTTCTGGGCTTCCATGCAACCCTGTCTATGCACATCAATTCTGACCTGCAACAACCTTCCTGTTCTAGTTATGGGCCTCTCCTTACCAGAGATTGTCAACAGTGCAAAAGTGTGCCAAAATGAGCAGTGGTTTTGTGATGTCTACGAACAGGAACTATTCTGAACTCATTGTTATTTGTGCCCTAAGTTGGAATTTGAATCTAGGTCTTGCAGAGGTGAAAGTCAAGGGGAGAGAATCACTCCACTAATTAGCTCTTCAACCAAAATAGGGCCTCCTTTTGATCTCACTTACACCACTGCAAATTAGAAGTAACTCCATTTAAGTGATAGAGTTAGACCCCGGTAAAATCAGTCTCCATGAGATTGGTATCAGGCCTATAGTAAGCAATTAGATACACCTTCCTATGAACCTTTAAACAAGTGACCTGTCTCCTTCCTAACACTAAGCCCATGCTCCAGAAATTACAAGTATAATCCTAAAAGACCAACATCTACATTTTGGGGTCCAACCCTCCTCCTATTGAGATCCATGGCAAAACAATCATTATATTCAATGAAAGCAGGAATAGCCCTTGTGGAGGAACTTACCTAGTGCACAACCCTGGGGAAAAAAGATTCAAAAAGCAATTTATTTATCCCTTCACTTTCTTTGTTGCTGCTTCTTAAAGACAATGGGACCTGCTTTTCTGTTGTAAAATGCTAGCAGTCTGATGTGGTAGCATTTTACACTTACTTTGCCCTAGAGTAAATGACTAGTTGCAGGATAACAGAGAATGAGACTCACTGATGTATAAATGAATACATTTCCACAACCACCTAAATTCTTCTTCTGCTGGTCCCTGCTGTTAAGACACAATCTTGTGTTCAAAGCATCAAAACATCAAAAAATGGCAAAACTCCCTTTGCCTTCAATGCGGTCTGGATTTCACCCCAAGTCTGTTCCCCTGGAATTGATTGTGATGTCACAAATTCAGCATTATATTGT
Organism: Emys orbicularis; assembly: GCF_028017835.1. Taxonomy (NCBI): domain Eukaryota; kingdom Metazoa; phylum Chordata; order Testudines; family Emydidae; genus Emys; species Emys orbicularis. The sequence continues at coordinate 42,381,774 of NC_088689.1, read as the reverse complement.
TACTGCTGCATCAAAAAGGAGAAAGAGAAGTGATTTAAAGGAGAATAAACCTTTGCTTCTAAAAAAAATCCTCCTTGATAATTAGCAAAGAAAATTATGAAAAACGCATGCATTGATCAAACTAACTAGTGGTCAAATATATTATTTTATCATTTTTCCCCAAAATGGGTGTCCATCTTTACACCTGAATTCAGTGTCTCATATAACAGCAGGATACGTTCTCTCCCCACCAGCAAATGACCTCTGCAATTAACAAAACACTGTGACAGCAAGATACAGAAAAAGCAGAAAAAAACGTCAAGGGCTCTGCTGCTGATCTGTGTCTGTGCAACACTCAATTGCTCTAATTACTGTTCCCATAAAAATACTTGGAATCTTAGCTCAATTTCATGTGTGTGTGTGTGTATATATATATATATATAGTAAAACACTGCCAAAAAAATGAGATTCCTTAGCTTCCAAGAAAACTAAGGAGCCTGCAGAGGACTATGTCTGGAGGGGAAAGCGTGATGGCAAGTCAAAAGATTATAGCTATTCCACTCTTACTGTTTCTGAACTCAGGGCTGCCTTTGGAACTAATATGGAAGACAAGGACTCAACAGCCTATTACAAATGCACCTGAGCTACCCACGACAAAATTTTCAGACTCAGGTGCCAATAGCTAGGCATAAAAATGGGAGACGCTGTGGGCTCAACACCTTTGAAAATCAGGCTACCTATTTACGTGTGTAAATATGGATTTCGGACAATAATTTTAAGCACTTTCTAAAAACTCATGGTCCCAGTTCCCAGTTTTGACACAACATAATTTATCTGTACATGTTCTTCATTTGAAGCACTTAACTTTATCAACACTGTGTGGTACATCTACACTGCAATAAAAGGCACACAGAATGGCCATGGCTGGCCTGGGTCAGCTGACTCGGGTTTGCGGGGCTTGGGCTGTGGGGCTAACAATTGCAGTGTAGATGTGCAGGCTCAGGCTGGAGCCCCGGCTCTGAAATCCCGCGAGGATGCCCAGGCTCCAGCCCGAGCATCTACACTGCTATTTTCAGTCCTATGGACTGATCCAGAGACAATTGATCTGGGCTCAGAGTCTTGTGGCCACAGGTTTTTTGCAGCAGTGTAGATGTACCCTTAGTGACCAAGAGATCCTATGTGTCCCACACAAGCTATACTGGAACTTAAGAGCTATATTCTCTTTTTGAAGTTTGTGGATAACTGCTAGTAAAGTTAACAATTACAGGACATGTACATAACAAAGGGAAATGCAACACCCCTTTGGCCAGATTCTCCCCTATTAAAGGGGCAGGTTTGTACAGCTCCGCTATGTGATTATGTACATATTCTTCTAGATTTCCCAATTATCTTACTGCCTACCTTGTAAATCAACACACCCACCTTTTCTACGCTTAATCACATCTGCAAATAAAGTGTGGTTATGGTCAGAAAAGCAACTATAAATATTACCTTGAAAATTCTGCCCATATCTGTTCCCTGAATGACTGTTGAATTTCTGAGTTTTATCTACTAAAACCAAGCTTTTATTCCCCTTCAACCTTATAGGTCCACTATGGGGGCCAATCCTCAGCTAGTGTAAATTGTCATAGCCCCAGTGAAGGGAATGGAGCTATGACAATTTACACCAACTGAGGATTTGTCCCTGCATGCAGCAGAGCAAAACTAGATACTACTTTGGACAAAAATGTCATTTGACACCCTGAAATCACAGTCTGCACTTAGGTCCTGTCTTTCTGACCCCTCCTCTCCCAACTTGGAGATGCCACTCCCATTCCAGGTACTTGGACTAATGATGGGAAGGAACTTGCTGCTTGGGGAAAGGCTACTTATGTTTTAGCAGGAGAACAGGAAATGCAATGTCGGGAAAATTAGCAGCCTTCTTCTTCCCCATGATTCTACTGGAGCTATAAAGAAAGAAAGAAAATACCAAAAGGCAATGTATTTACTTTTTTAAAGATGTAACATCTTGTTTTGATTTAGCTTGGATGACAGGGGAGACCAAAAAGTGAGTTGCAGCCATTGGGAGTATATGGTTACCGAAGCTCTGAAAAACAGCATACTGCAATTCTACTAATCTCGCTCTGCAAATCAGCAAAACCCAATGAATCCTGCTCTGCAAATCAGCAGGTCCTACAGAAACACTGTTTACTGAAAATTTTTGAATGTATGTTTGAAGATACGAAATCCTTTATCCATCTACTACAAGAAAATTTCTGGATAGTTCGGTATTTCTTTGGGCTACCAAAAGCATGGGGTCCAATTAGTGATATGTGGTAAATTAGCCAATGGAAAGAGGCATTCATAGACCTCTGACAAGGCTGAGAATTGTTTTACTCACTGGGTCATTGACTATGTGAAGAATGAGAGAAGAAGCTGTTACAGGGGTAAAGGGGAAAAGAAGGAGCATAACTATCAGTGGACCATGACAAGAGGCAGAAGAAAAACTCCTGAAAGTCAAACAGGAAAGAGACATCGATCTCCATTCTCAGAAGCCAGGAACGGGGAGTCTCTGCATACCTCCCCATTAACAAAGTAGAGCTGTCCTCCTCTTAAAATCTTAATTCTACCCTCCCAGCCACCATTCCTTTCCTCCAGGTCAACCAGAGCTTTGATCACCACACCAGCCACTGCTTCCTAAACGTTACGTCAAACCTCTCCAACTTCTACAGCGCACTGAGTTCTGCAGCAAACTGTAATGCAAGGGGAAACATCCACAAACAATTTGTTATTGAATTCAATGCAGCAAAGACCTTTTTTGAAATGTATTTTAATATTTAATTTAATACAAAAACTTCCATTCAAAAATGATTTTCCATGCTGCTCTGAAATTTTGAGTTTGTTGCAAAATCCAGCACAATACACAAACCCCTGCCAATGTGAAATGAATAGGTCATTTTAGTCCATTTCTTATGCTTGGCCTATACACAGATTTTGTACTGATTTAACTATTTTGGTTAGGTGTGGGGGTTTTTACCAATATAGTTATACCAGTAGAAGCCCTAGTTTGGATGCAGATACAGAATGATAAAGATAACTTATACTAGTTTAGTTTATTACCTTTCCCATACAGGAACAGCTATCCCAGTATAAAGCATCTTTATATCAGTATAACTACATCCAGACAAGGGGGGATTGTACTACTTTAACTATACCAGTATAGTTCAAACAGTACAATTTTTGTGGGTAGACAAGCCCAAAGTATAGGAGCATCCACATCACATGCTACCTCCACAATTGGTGCTATTGTCATTAGACTGAGCAGGGAGCCTAAGGACTGAATGGGCCGAGAGAGGGAACACTTCTGACCTCCTGCGGTAAACTCTCCGGGTCAGAGGTGAGGTATATTGGTTTCAACCCCACCTGCCCAGGCTTATTCTTTTTTATGGAGCAGAGGATTTCAGTCTCCAGAGCTGTCAGCTGGGCATCCTTCACTTAAGAACAAAATTCATTAAAATGTAAAGAAAAGAGGATCTGCATCCCCGATTACAGATGGATACAAATCGCAGGCTAAGAGAATACAGATATCAAACGGCACAAAGGGCAACCTTAAAAATGTGCACTTCTGAAGAAAAATGTGTGTGTGTTTTGAAAGATTCTACCATTTCTAGTGGAATCCATCATTATGCACACAGGAAATCTTGCAGAAAATCATAGAATCTTCTATTTGCATTCTTGTGACCCAGGCGGAGTTCAGCTAATCTAAGGGATAGAACAGTGATGGTGAAATCAGGCAGCTCAAGGAAGCAGTGTGATAGAGTCACTAGAATAACTATAAATAGTGACTTCAGGTACCCAAAGAGAAAACTGATTGAACATCCCATCAAGACCTGGTGCCATAAACAACTGTTTCTTGGAGCAGCTCATTTGGAGCACACGTTACTCTTGACTTGGGCCTGAGTAAAACACAAGAATTGATTAAGGAGTGGCAGTGAGTGGGGCTGAGCCACCTAAAGCGGTAACCATAACATAACTGTTTGACATCCTCATCGGATCTTATCAGATCGTTGCACTCGATGTCAGGTTAAAAAATTAAAATCCATTCACTCAGAAGGGAGGTTGCTTAATATAGCTCAAGTGATATTATGACAAAATAACAAATATTGGCATGTGGAATAAGGAATAAATGGAGTCAGACAAAATTTGAAGGGCAAATATCCAAAGATGTAATAAATAATAAGAAATTTCCCAAGTGTATCAAAAGAAGCCTGTGGGAATATCAGTTGGTTGCCCCGGGTACAGAGAAGTGATGAAATAACTCAAAAACTTAAATACTGTAGCAATAAATTAGCAATACTAGATGTAGTTCACCTACCAGTTCTGAAGAAATTAAAGTCTTGAAAAACTGAGCTATTAACAAAAACATGTAAGTTATCAGTGAAAAAAATTACTATCTTTTCTAGAGAAAAGGAGGGCAGCAATATAATACCTGTTTTTCAAAAGGTGCTTAGTGTGATCTCAGGAATTCTGTAGATCACTGAACCTTACTTCAGGAGCAGGAAACATAGCAGAGAAATGCCTTGGAAATAAAATCATAAAGCCAAATGAGTATAATTTGATATGAACTAGCACAGCTTTTGAAAGAAGAAGTCACACCGCTATAACCCATTAGACCTTTTCAAAGGAGTTAACAGAATAGTGTTTAAAATGGAACCAGTGAATCCAAAGCATTTACACGTCCACATTTTTGTCAATGAAGCTCCTCACAAAAGATTATTGAGGAAACTTGGGAGCCATTTAGGGCTCAATGGGAATTACAAATGCTCCAGCATGAGCTCAGCTCTTCGACTGGGAAGTCTCCACCTAGGCCTTGATCCTACAATGGGCTCCATGTGGATAGTCTCATGAGCCTGCACAGAGCTCATTACAGACCTGGTTCCTTATTACTGTATTACTTTTACTTATTAGAAGCTCAGGGACTTTGTCTTTATAGCTGTCTGTAAAGTGCCTAACATATACTGTTGGTGCAATACAAAAAGCATTTGTGGTGATCACCACCATCACCACAGGAAAAAAGTGAAAAGTCCTCTTATGGATTAAAAATTAGAGTAAAATTAATGGCCCGTTCTGAATGTGGAAAGTGATTACTCCTAGGCTGCCCCTGGGATCAGAATCAAGACTGCCATGGTTCAATATACAGCATTTATTAGCAATCTGGACAAGCGGGTGAATCTTGAGGTGGCAGTGTTTGCTATAAACAAAATGAACACAATTAAGGTTACTCAAGTTTAGAGACCATTTTGAGGGAAGACTGCTTCCCCTCCATTGCACATCATAAGGAGAAGGGACCACAGCTCGGGCCTGGAAGCGCAGAAGGAGCAGACTGGGGCAACACAGCACACTCTCCTGTCCCCAAGCTCATAGAAGTCTCCTCTTACTAACAACGTGCAGTAGGCATCTCCTTATAATCATCCAGGAATGCTGTCAACCAGAGCTGCAGCAGAGTTGGGGAGCAGCAATCCTACAAGGCAAATACCCCGGGACATCCACTGGATTTGGAGCGGATTTCCTAGCCAAAGCTAATGCTCATCCATAGAGAAGAGAATAGTAGGGAAAAGAATAGTATGAGGAAATATCATAGAGGTATAGAAAATACCGGGTAGTGGAGAATGTTTTGTAAGTAGTCCTTTTTGCACTTTCTCATTATTAAAGGAAAGGGGTCATTCAATAAAATTAAAAGTTAACAGAAGAAAACAAAACTCAAAGAAAATATTTCATGTGCAATTTACTATCAAGTTGTGAAACTCCCTGATACAAGATATCAAACCTCCTCCACTCCCGACTTGGTTGTAAACTAGTGGTGGGTGAGATGATTATACATTGTTTAAAGGTATACATATATATTTTGTATATATGTATACACAGGTACACATATATATTTTGTAAACCGCTATGGGGGTTTACACTTACATTATCTCAATGTAAGACATAATTATTACATTAACTTTGTAAGATTCTAAAATTATATGAACAAAAATGGTGCCTCTGCTGTTACACCGACTAAGACAACGATAACAAAGGCTGTCTGACAAACCTCATGCTTCAGGGCATAAGATAGGAGAAGAGACACGTTGCACCAACATTGACCTCTCAGCCAATTAAACAATGCTGATTGGTTCTAAAGAGACTCCAATCCTACGTTCCTTGCCCAGAAGACTGATGCAGGAAAACAAAAATAAGAGGATCTATAGGCAGTGAGAGATGGAGGTGAAAGGCAGGGGAAATAGATATCCTCAGGGCAGAACCCTTTTGAGGGAAATAATAGACAATATACTGTAGGCCAACTAAGGGAAAGCTAATCTGTGGCAATGAGCCAATGAATGACAACCTGCTGCATGCTGCAGGTGGTCAACCTACTACCAGATAACATAGTTAATTGGATCTGTAGTTCATCTCTCAAGAGTACCACACACAGGGCACTACAATTCAAAACCTAATGAGACACGCAGAGTTGGCCAGATGGTTCCTGCCCTCAACATTCTAAAGTGGAGAGCAAGTTTCTAGGAAAGCTGGCACTTCTGTGCGCTGGAAGAGAAGAACCAGCGGGGTTAACATACATGGAAAAATGTCTCCTTGGCTTTTACGTTTCCTTCTGTACTAGAAATAACCTCACATTATAGACCTGGTCATGTATTTTTGGCAGCAGGAGGAGCACTGAGGGCACATTGGGAGCAGACAGGGCAGGAGAAGGGAATTGCAAATAAGCAACCAACATCTTCCTGTTATACTTTTAGATGGAAGGTTTAATTTTAGCAACAAACCAATCCTGTCAAATTTGCCATAGGCCTCTCTGCTCATTCCTTGGGTTGCCAGCAAAGAGGTATTGGAAGCTCTGATGCGAGTTGCTTCGATACAAAGCCAAAATTAAATCACCAATCATAGAAAGACAGCAAAGGTTAAATAATGAGGCAGAAGAGAAAGGGGGAACATTTGTCCTGAAAAAGGATGATCTGCCTTCTGCTTACCAGTCCATCACAGTTGCTGATAGCCACAGTGGCACCCGGCATGCCTGAGACGTCCCCGGTGAAGAGACACTCCTGCTGGAGCGGCTCTCGGAATAGCTCTTGAAAATCTTCCTGCCATTCGGCAGAGGCTCCAGGTGGCACAAGTCGACGGTTGGGCTTCAGGCGGAGATGCAGTTCTTTCCCAAAGACCGTGACATTGAAGTATAACAAGCGATTTCCAGCTCTGCCTTGGTGCAGTGGCTCATCCAGGGTGCTGCGGGCCACCCTGTGCCGAGCAGAGGGTGGGGTGGAAGGATGGCTGGCTTCAGCACTGCCAGCCGCCACTGAGCCAGATACCATGTGTGAGAGGAACTGTCCCTGGCAATCTGTACTGAAGGGCACAATCACACCATACTCACTTAGCTTTCCAGACAGGAGGTGCTCTAGTGGAAATAAATACAGATAGAAAGACTTCAATACATTCAAAGCAAAGAGCAATCCTTTGTAAATGTGTTATGAAAAGTGTTTCCTCCACAGTACTGTACGTTAATTTCCACATGCATCAGGAATTTCGTAGCCATTTCGACACTGGATTTTCTTGTTAAATTAGATAAACATGTTTAAGCCAATAAACTTTCTCCCCCTCCTATAAACTCCTGTTTATTCTGTGTCTACTTTGTATTTTTAAATCAGCAGGCATATCAAATGTAGCAGAATAAACTCATCCTGACATACACTTATGCCTCTTGCATACCCAACTAACACCAAGCATGTAAACTATTTATTGTTCAGCTTCCATCTAACATTACCTATCAAAAATAAGGGATCCCATTAAAATAAAGCTATATCAGCATCAATTTAGAAGTGTTTGCAATGGACGCCCAGTAGGATACATACCTCCTTATTGCAATTTCCTATCACAATCAACACAGCACAGTTCCAGCCAGTTACATAAAAATACACCTGTCAAAACATCCTAAAACACTCCTACCGCCTAAATCAGAGAAGGCAAAAAATAACTAGCCGGACATGCAGACAAGTAGAAATTACAAGCATACAATGAGTCTAACGTTTTCAAGTCAAATATAGTAATGTATCTTTTTAATTGGCATGTTATTGCACAGATTTGATACACCACACACCCACACTAAGTAAATTTAGCATGACAAAAATAACATGGGACATTGGAAAGGTAGCCTGTGCTTTCAATGAGACTGATGACTGAATGCAAATCCCGCACTCTAACTTTTTAGGCAATTATGTTTTTCCCATGCACACTTAAATGCCAATTAAAATTACTTTGCAAATCTGACAGAAGGCCCGGCACTTGTAATACCAAGCGTGCTGATTTCAGTTTGAGCCTTTGATTTCCACTCCCTGCCCCCATCCCATCATGAGAGTGTAAATGAGGCTTAGGTAAGGGGTGGGGGGTTATGTAAAGAAAGTATTTTTCTGCACTGACTGGCAATATGGAAAAATGCTAAATTCCCACCAGTTTAAATAACTGAAAACCTAAAAACAGTTAAAAGGAAGGGAAGATGGATGGATGGATGGATGGACGGATGAACACATAGAGAGAGAGATTCACACAGGAGCCAGGAGAAAAGTAAAGGAAATTAAACTCTTAATATTACACTAGTTTTCCCCTCTGTTCAACTCCCTTCTGTGAGCGCCCCTTGCAGCCCTGTTGGCATTGCTCCTGTGAATCTCCCTTTCTCTTTCCGAATCCGATCTCACTGATTTAAGTGATGTCTGAATGCTTTAGGTTAAAAAGAAAAACCAACTCAATCCATGAACTCTCCTACCTTCGGGTTTTGCTGCCCTCGCTGTAGCGAACCAGTAGTTGAGAGGAAACAAGCAAGACAGCATCACACAGAGATAATCCATTTGGTGCTAGCGAAGCGTTTTCTGGGGGCTCTCTCCGAAAACAAGCGCACAAGGGAGCAGCTCTCCAAAGGGAGATGGAACGAAGTTTCTTCCCCTCGGCTTCCTGCTGCTCCTCCGGGAAGCCGGGCGGCGAAACGGGCTCTGGTGAGCTCAGCAATGCGCCCTCCTCTTGGAGTGCTGCAGACTGTCAGAGGCGCACGCAGAGCAGGAGCCGGTCCTGCTGGTCCCCGCCGCACTGTGCACAAGTTGGACAAGCCCCCATGCATCTGACAACGCAAAGTGGGGAGGAGGGAGGAGACGCTGCCTGGGAGGGAGCCCGGGAGGCTGCCGCCGCTGCTCGGTGCAACGCTGGTGCCAGCTGGGGGGTCCGCGCAGTGACGCCGGCGTGTGAGTGTCAGGCCGGCTGCGGAGTCCTGGGTTGGGGGGGGGGGGGGGGGCAGCGAGGGCCTCTCCTGGGGGAGGCACAAACAGGCGCGGAGGGGAGGTCCCTTGCACGTGGCGCTTTCAGCATTGCTACAGCTGCCATTAGCAGGCAGAGTGCAGATGGAGACCCTGGGGAGCCCCACATTAGGGCTGTTAGCAGGCTGCTGCTCTCCTTCTCTTGCGAGCGAAGACCTGCCCCTCTGCTCCACGACATGGATTGTGACCGCATTTTGCAGTCCTGAAACAGCGGTCTTGTTGGTGGGTCCCTGTTACTGGGGCAGCCAAAGGTACAAGGTATTCAGCAGAAACAAGCGGCTGGGAGGCAGGTCCCTGGCTTTCTCAGTGTACCTGAAAATGCTGTGCTAGTCCTACAGCTTTGTTACAGACTAAGGAAAGTCCATGGTACCCAGTAATTCTTGGAGCCCATTATAAGCACCGGATGTACAGGCAGGGACATTCAGATCCTGCTAGCCAACCATTATTATGCAGCTACAAGCACCCCCAGCCCATGACAGGTTTACTGGACTAGTAGATGGTGAAGGCAGTAGACATGATATATCTTGATTTTAGTAATGCTTTGGACGCAGTCCCACATAATATTCTCATAAGCAAAGTAGGGAAATGTGGTCTAGATTAAATTGCTATAAGGAGCCTACGCAACTGGCTGAAAGAAAGACCATACTCGATTTAGGAGTAATTATCAATGGTTCGCTGTGAAATTGGGAGGGCATTTTTAGTGGGTTCCACAGAGGTCTGTCCTGGATCTGGTACTGTTTTCATTACTGACTTGGATAATGGGAGTGAAGAGCATGCTTATAAAATTTACAGATGTCACCAAACTGGGAAGGGCTGCAAGCATTTTGGAAGACAGGATTAGAATTTAAAATTACCTTGACAAATTGGAGAATTGGACAGAAATCAACAAAATGAATTTCAATAAAGACAAGTGCAAAGTGCTACACTTAGGAAAGAAAAACCAAATGCACAACTACAAAATGGGGGATAATTGGCTAGGTGGTGAGTCAATAATGTGATGCAGTTGCAAAAAAAGGCTAATGTCATTTTAGGATGTATTAACACCAGTGTCACAGGTAAGATACAGGAGGTTATTGTCCCACTCTATTGAGAACTGGTGAGGCCTCAGATAGATTACTGTGTCCAATTCTGGGTGCCACATTTTAGGAAAGATGTGGACAAATTAGAGACAATCCAGAGGAGAGAAGCAATGATAAAAACTTTAGAAAACCTGACCTATGAAGAAAGGTTAAAAAAACTCGACATGTTTAGTCTTGAGAAAAGAAGACTGAGGAGAAGCCTCATAACAATCTTCAAATCTGTTAAGGGCTGTTACAAATAGGACGGTGATCAATTGTTCTTCATGTCCACTGAGGGTAGGACAAGAAGTAATGGATTTAATCTGCAGCAAGGGAGATTGAGGTTAAATATTAGGAAAAGCTTTCTAACTACAAGGATAGTTAAGCTCTGGAACAGGCTTCCAAGGGAGGTTGTGGAATCCCCATCACTGGAGGATTTTAAGAACCGGTTGGACAAACACCTGTCAGGGATGATCTAGGTTTACTTGGTCCTGCCTCAGCACAGGAGGTTGGACTCAATGACTTCTCAAGGTCCCTTTCAGCCCTAAATTTCTATAATTCTATGAGGGATTGAGAAAAAGGGGTGTCCATCTGGAAGCTCAAGGTGTGGATCTGGTGAGCTACTTCTGGTTTTCCACCCTGACTTTGGGTCTTCATCTATACTGAAGCTAGGCAATGGCAACTGTTTCCCTTTTTTCTTCTATGCCAGGAGGCTCTGTAGAGGGATGCACTGAGGCCAGCAAGGAAAATCCCTCATCTGATGCACTGAGTTCTGGAAGCCAGATTTCATTAAATGGCCACTAATTGGACATCTGCTCTGGAAATCATGCCCCCACTCACTTTAACACAAAACAGACCTCCCACCTAGGACAAAAGTATCTTTTCTTTCCTATGGTTGCCAGTCCACATTTTAGCCAAAACAAAGTTTTGCTGATGTGATAGTGTAACACTCGCTTATACAATCAAAGCGATTTATTAAAACACTGCAAGTACCATCTCCAGCACACACAGAGAGGATGGAACTTCCTGCTAACCTCTCCCCCCCACACACACACACAATCAAATACAACAACATAACACAATTTAACACTAAGATATAGCACCATCTATTGGAGCAGGTGCCTTTTGCACTAATCATTACATTATACTTGAAAATTGAATGAGAACCCAAAGAAAAATGGCAAAATTGATAAAAGAATTAGAAAAATGCAAAGAAAAATTTAAGGTCCCGATACAGCAATGCACCTAAGTACATGCTTAACTTTAAGTATGTGAGCAGCCCCCTTGAGTTCAATGGGTCTTTTACAGGAAAAAAAATCACAGAAGCTTTGTGAGCATTGGCACCATTTGGATTGCAACAGAAAAGTGTGTAGGTGAAGTGCGTAAGGACTGGTCTGTTTGCCTATTCAGTTGGTGCTTTGCCAGCATCTAACTCTTTACTTTGTGAAGTGCTTTTGATTCAGCCTGTATGAAAAGAGATGCAGAAATGCAAATATTATTGATATATAATATTTCCATATATGGTGCAGAGAGAGAATGCCGCACACTAAGAATGCATAACACTCTAAACAAAGACACAGAAGTCGAAGCCCCATCATTGTGATTCTTTACAACTGCCTTTTAAAATCATTTACAATTTTAATTTCATTTTGATACTGGTCTGTGCACATTAGTCCATTCTGGCAAAATTGTGTCATACCAAAGGTGGATCCTGATCAAATAAGCCCAATGGGCTAGGACAAACCAAATTATTTGAATCCCTTAAAGAGCAGCTTATGCCTCAGGGAAAATTTTGAAAAAGCTTTTGTTTAGAAACAGTTGTGTTTATTTTTCATAATTCCCTCTTTTTTTATTATTAGGGACATTTGCATTCTTGTTTCTTCAAATTACATCTTGTTTCTTCAAATTACATCTCCTGCTGCATATTCCCCACCTGAAGCCATAAGACATCTTTCATCTGATTATTTCCACATCCACTGAATGGACAATTCTGTCTTCAGGTGAGAGGTATGCAGCAGAAATGGAAGTTATCAAAAGGACCTCAGTTCCCATATACCTAACCTTATCACTAGTGATAAAAATGAGAGAAGAGAAATGCAAATGACACTAGCAGAATGGCTTCTAACTACATCGGTGCATAAATTGCCTACAAGGCATCAGTGGCTGTTTAAGAATAAGATTTACGGAGATAGCTTTTTGCTTTGTTGTTTTGCTTTATAAACTTTAATTTGTGATTAGAACTTTAACATAAATTGTCATTCTTATCAGTTTAGCGTGGGTAGAAACAGGAAAAAAAGTTCCACTATTCCTTGTCAAACAAGAATGAGAAGGACAAAGAGCTTAGAAATATAAACACCATGAACTAGCAGAAACTATCAGACAATCAGACGTAGCTTTCTCAGGGCTTATTCACAAACTCTTCTGGGCAAGAAGAGAAAGTAGGAAAAGAAGGGGAAAAAATAGCGTAACAGAGATCCTAGAGAAGTAGTAAGTGCATTACTTCCATTAAATCTTTGCATGACTAACCCAGAACAAATATTCTCCTTAAAGTTAAACAGGATTTCAACAAATTCTAATACAGAAAAGAGGCTTCACTCATCATGTATGTTCACTGTAAAGATCCCATCAGGAATCTGGCACCATATGATTACAGCACAGGTGATGTCTAGATCCATCTAAAACACAGGCCCACTAATGGCTTACAGTCCTGCTGGTGCACCTCAGCTGGTGTCCCATGTATTAGAGACCTATAACAAATAAATAAATACAAAAGATATAATCCTATTCATAAGGGTTGCCATGAATATTCGATTAACTCAAAAAAATTAATCACGATTAATCACCGTTTTAATCGCACTGTTCAACAATAGACTACCAATTGAAATTTATTAAATATTTTGATGTTTTTCTACATTTTCAAATATATTGATTTCAATGACAACACAGAATACAAAGTGTACAGTGCTCACTTTATATGATTTTAATACAAATTTTTGCACTATAAAAATGATAAAAGGAATAGTATTTTTCAATTCACCTCATACAAGTACTGTAGTGCAATCTCTTTATCGTGAAAGCGCAACTTACAAATGTAGATTTTTTTTGTTACATAACTGCACTCAAAAACAAAACGATATAAAACTTTAGAGCCTACAAGTCCACTCAGTCCTACTTCTTGTTTAGCCAATCGCTAAGAGAAACAAGTTTGTTTACATTTACAGAAGATAATGCTGCCCGCTTCTTATTTACAATGTCACCTGAAAGTGAGAATGAACATTCGCATAGCACTTCTGTAGCCAGCATTGCAAGGTATTTATGTGCCAGATATGCTAAATATTCATATGCCCCTTCATGCTTTGGCCACCATTCCAGAGGACATGCTTCCATGCTGATGCTCATTAAAAAAATAATGCGTTAATTAAATTTGTGATTGATCTCTTGGGGTAGAATTGTATGTCTCCTGCTCTGTGTTTTACCTGCATTCTGCCATATATTTCATGTTATAGCAGTCTCAGATGATGACCCAGCACATGTTGTTCGTTTTAAGAACACTTTCACTGCAGATTTGACAAAACACAAAGAAGGTGCCAATGTAAGATTTCTAAAGATAGCTACAGCACTCGACCCAAGGTTTAAGAATCTGAAGTGCCTTCCAAAATCTGGAGGGACGAGATGTGGCACATGCTTTCAGAAGTCTTAAAAGAGCAACACTCTGATGCGGAAACTACAGAACCGAAACCACCATAAAAGAAAATCAGTCTTCTGCTGGTGACATCTGACTCAGCTGATGAAAATGAACATGCATTGGTCTGCACTGCTTTGGATCGTTATCGAGCAGAACCTGTCATCAGCATGGACGCAGGTCCTCTGGAATGGTGGTTGAAGCATGAAGGGACATATGAATCTTTAACACATCTGGCATGTAAATATCTTGCGACACCGGCTACAACCGTGCCATGCGAACACCTGTTCTCACTTTCAGGTGACATTGTAAACAAGAAGTGAGCAGCATTATCTCCTGCAAACATAAACAAACTTGTTTGTCTGAGCAATTGGCTGAACAAGAAGTAGGACTGAGTGACTTGTAGGCTCTAAAGTTTTACATTATTTTATTTTTGAATGCAGTTATTTTTTGTACATAACTCTACATTTGTAAATGCAACTTTCATGATAAAGAGATTGCACTACAGTACTTGTACTCGCCACGGTGGAGTACAGGAGTCGACGGCAGAGCAATCTACTGGTGTATATAGTAAGACAGTATATAAATCCCTGGTATGCCCATGCTTAAAGACTGGGACTTTTCATCTTGGAAAAGAGATGAATAAGGCCTGGTCTACACTAGGGGGGAGGAATCGACCTAAGATACGCAACTTCATCTTTAATGCCATTATAAATGCTGGAGGCAAAGCAGGGTTTGGGGTGAAGGTTGACAGCTCGCAATCCCCCCATGTAATAACCTCGCGACCCCCTGAGGGGTCCCAACCCCCAGTTTGAGACTTTGTGACGGGTTGGATCACAGAAACCGTCTTGGGAGCTGCCACCCATTGTGCCAAGACTACTTCTGCTCCTGCTTTCCCTGCCAGCTCAGGACCCCAGCACCCTGTCTTGCTGAGCCAGACACTCCCGTCTGCTCCAACAAAGACCCAGGGTCTGAATTACTTGCCCCAAAGCTGCAGGTTTACCTGAAAGCAGCTAACAGAAGTGTTACTGTCTTTAACACTCAGATGCCCAACTCCCAATGGGGTCTAAACCCAAATAAATCCATTTTACCCTGTATAAAGCTTATGCAGGGTAAAGTCATAAATTGTTCGCCCTCTAGAACACTGATAGAGAGATATGCACAGCTGTTTGCCTCCCCCAGGTATTAATACATACTCTGAGTTAATTAATAAGTAAAAAGTGATTTTATTAAATACAGAAAGTAGGATTTAAGTGGTTCCAAGTAGTAACAGACAGAACAAAGTAAGTCACCAAACAAAATAAAATAAAACACGCAAATCTATGTCTAATCAAACTGAATACAGATAATCTCACCCTTAGAGATGCTTCAGTAAGTTTTTTCCTCTGACTGGATACCTTCCAAGCCTGGGCACAATTCTTTCCCCTGGTACAGCTCTTGTTCCAGCTCAGGGGGTAGCTAGGGATTCTTCATGATGGCTCCTCCCCTTTGTTCTGTTCCACCCATTTATATATCTTTTGCATAAGGTGGGAATCCTTTGTCCCTGTCTGGGTTCCCACCCCTCCCTCTCAATGGAAAGACACCAAGTTTGCAGATGACACAAAGCTGGGAGGCATTGCCAATACAGAGGGTATGTCTACACTACGGGATTACTCCGAATTTACAGAATTCGATTTTTGGCAACAGATTGTATAAAGTCGAATGTATGCAGCCACACTAAGCACATTAATTCGGTGGTGTGCATCCATGTACCGGGGCTAGCGTCGATTTCCGGAGCGTTGCACTGTGGGTAGATATCCCATAGCTATCCCATAGTTCCCGCAGTCTCCGCCCATTGGAATTCTGGGTTGAGATCCCAATGCCTGATGGGGCCAAAAACATTGTCGCGGGTGGTTCTGGGTCCATCCTTCCCCTCCCTCCGGGAAAGCAACGGCAGACAACTGTTTCGCGCCTTTTTCCTGGGTGAACAGTGCAGACGCCATACCGTGGCAAGCATGGAGCCCGCTCAGCTCAAGACAGCAGTCATGAACATTGTAAACACCTCGCGCGTTATCGTGCAGTTTATGCTGAACCAGAACCTGCAAAACCAGGTGACGAGGAGTAGGTTACGGCAGCGCAGCGACGAGAGTGATGAGGACATGGACATGGAATTCTATCAAACCGCGGGCCCCGGCGCTTTGGAGATCATGCTGTTAATGGGGCAGGTTATAGCCGTGGAACGCCGATTCTGGGCCCGGGAAACAAGCACAGACTGGTGGGACCGCATAGTGTTGCAGGTGTGGGACGATTCCCAGTGGCTGCGAATCTTTCGCATGCGTAAGGGCACTTTCATGGAACTTTGTGACTTGCTTTCCCCTGCCCTGAAGCGCCAGAATACCAAGATGAGAGCAGCCCTCACAGTTGAGAAGCAAGTGGCGATAGCCCTGTGGAAGCTTGCCACGCCAGACAGCTACCGGTCAGTCGGGAATCAATTTGGAGTGGGCAAATCTACTGTGGGGGCTGCTGTGATGCAAGTAGCCAAAGCAATCACTGAGGTGCTGCTACGAAAGGTAAATGTGCAGGTCATAGTGGATGGCTTTGCTACAATGGGATTTCCTAACTGTGGTGGGGCGATAGATGGAACCCATATCCCTATCTTGGCACCGGAGCACCAGGGTACCCAGTACATAAACCGCAAGGGGTACTTTTCAATGGTGCTGCAAGCACTGGTGGATCACAAGGGACGTTTCACCAACATCAACGTGGGCTGGCCGGGAAGGGTTCATGACACTCGCGTCTTCAGGAACACTACACTGTTTAACTGGCTGCAGCAAGGGACTTCTTCCCAGACCAAAAAATAACCGTTGGGGATGTTGAAATGCCTATAGTTATCCTTGGGGACCCAGCCTACCCCTTAATGCCATGGTTCATGAAGCCATACACAGGCAGCCTGGACAGTAGTCAGGAACTGTTCAACTACAGGCTGAGCAAGTGCAGAATGGTGGTAGAATGTGCATTTGGATGTTTAAAAGGTCACTGGCGCACATTACTGACTTGGTCAGACCTCAGCCAAACAAATATCCCCATTGTTATTGCTGCTTGCTGTGCGCTGCACAATATCTGTCAGAGTAAGGGGGAGACCTTTATTGCGGGGTTGGAGGCTGAGGCAAATCGCCTGGCTGCTGATTATGCACAGCCAGTCACCAGGGTGATTAGAAGATCACACCAGGAAGCGCTGCGCATGAGAGAAGCTTTGAAAACCAGTTTCATGACTGGCCAGACTACCGTGTGAAAGTTCTCTCTGTTGAAAATCCACCCCCTTGATTGACTCATTCCCTGTAAGCAAACCACCCTCCCCCCTTCGATCACAGCTTGCTTTCAAAGGAAATAAAGTCACTATCATTTAAAAATCATGTATTCTTTATTAATTGATTATAAACATAGGGAGAGAACTGACAAGGTAGCCCAGTTGGGGGTTTGGGAGTAGGATAGGAGGGAAGGAAGAGGCCACTAAAAAAATTCAATATAATGACAGCCTTTTGGCTGGGCTGTCCACTGGGGTGGACTGGGAGGGTGCACGGAGCCTTCCCCTCCCCCCCCCCCCGCGTTCTTACACATCTGGGTGAGGAGGCTATGGAACATGGTGAGGGGGGAGGGAGGTTATACAGCGGCTGCAGCGGCACTCTGTGATCCTGCTGCCGTTCCTGAAGCTCCACCAGATGCCGAAGCATGTCCGTTTGATCACACAGCAGCCCCAGCGTTGCAGCCTGCCACCTCTCATCTCGAGCGTCCCTCATGACCTCACGTTCACTGGCATCTTTCCTGTACTTTGATACCGTGTCCTTCCACTCATTCAAATGAGCTCTTTCATTGCGGGTGGATTCCATGATTTCCAAGAACATCTCGTCTCGCGTCCTCTTTTTCCTCCGCCTTATCTGAGATAGGCTTCGGGATGGAGGAGGGAGGCTTGAAAAATTTGCAGCTGCTATAGGGAGGGAAAAAAGGAGAGAAGTTTTTAAAAAGATACATTTTACAGAACAATGCTTATACTCTTTCACGGTGAACAACACTATTCACATTACATAGCACATGTGATTTCAGTGCAAGCTCACATTTTGCATCTTAATATTGAATGCCTGTGGCTTTGCTGTTAGAGATCACAGACGCAGGTCCAGACAACAGAATTCGGCTTGCATGCAGCCATGGTAAGCCATTGTCTTTCGGCTTCTGCGCCCTCCTTTCCCACATACCAAGCAAAGCCCATTGAGTGCTGCGGTTTTCCTGTTAACCTGCAGCAGCAGAAAACAAACTCCCCCCCCCCCATCCAATTATCTGGGATGATCGCTTTACCCCTCCCCCCACCGCATGGCTGGTATCAGGGAAGATCCCTGCTAGCCAAACACGAAAAGCTCAGCGCCAATTACCCCCACACACACTTGGCTAACTACAGGGAAGGATTTCTTTTCAGCCACAGGCAAACAGACCAGTAGGAATGGCCACCTCTGTCCCCTTAATTAAATTCCCGTATTTCAACCAGGTTACCATGAGCGATATCACTCTCCTGAGGATTACACAGCGAGATAAAGAACGAATGTTGCTTGAATGCCAGCAAACACCGGGACCATACGCTGCCAGGCTTTGTCATGCAATGATACCAGATTACTTGCTACTAGCATGGCGTGGTCAAGTGTCCTACCATGGAGGACGAAATAAGGCTGCACTGCCCAGAAACCTTCTGCAAAGGCTTTTGGAGTACCTCCAGGAGAGCTTCATGGAGATGTCCTTGGAGGATTTCCGCTCCATCCCCAGACACGTTAACAGACTTTTCCAGTAGCTGTACTGGCCGCGAATGCATCCCAAGTCCTCAGGACAAATTAATCATTAAAAAACACTTGCTTTTAAACCATGTTTTATATTTTAAAAGGTAAACTCACCTGAGGTCCCTTCCATGGGGTCATGGTCTTGGGTGCTGCCTTGGGAGGGTTGGGAGGGTACTTCACTCAGGCTGAGAAAAAGATCCTGGCTGTTGGGGAGAACGGAGTGCTGTGTGCTCTCCGCAAGCTCCTCCTCCTCCTCCTCCTCTTCCCCGTCCGCAGAATCCTCAGGTGTGGCTGATGAGATTACCCCCGCCTCGGAATCCACGGTCAGAGGTGGGGTAGTGGTGGCGGCCCCCCCTAGAATTGCATGCAGCTCAGCGTAGAAGCCGCATGTCTGCGGCTCTGACCCGGAGCGACCGTTTGCCTCCTTTGTTTTTTGATAGGCTTGTCTGAGCTCCTTAACTTTCACGCGGCACTGATATGAGTCCCTATTGTGGCCTCTCTCCATCATGCCCTTGGAGATTTTTTCAAAAGTTTTGGCATTTCGTCTTTTGGAACGTAGTTCTGCTAGCACTGAATCCTCTCCCCATATAGCGATCAGATCCAGTACCTCCCGTACGGTCCATGCTGGTGCTCTTTTTGGATTCTCGGACTGCATGGTTACCTGTGCTGATGAGCTCTCTGTGGTCACCTGTGCTCTCCACGGTGGGCAAACAGGAAATAAAATTCAAAAGTTCACGGGGCTTTTCCTGTCTACCTGGCCAGTGCATCCGAGTTCAGATTGCTGTCCAGAGCGGTCACAATGGTGCACTGTGGGATAGCTCCCGGAGGCCAATACCGTCGAATTGCGGCCACACTAACCCTAATTCGAAATGGCAATATCGATTTCGGTGCTACTCCCCTCGTCGGGGAGGAGTACAGAAATCAATTTTAAGAGCCCTTTATTTCTAAATAAATGGCTTCGTTGTGTGGACGGGTGCAGGGTTAATTCGATTTAACACTGCTAAATTCGAATTAAACTCATAGTGTAGACCAGACCAGAGAAGGACTGGGATATCATACAGGAAGATCTGGATGACCTTGTAAACTGGAGTAATAGGATGAAATTTAATAGTGAAAAGTGCAAGGTCATGCATTTGGGCATTAATAACAAGAACTATTGTTATAAGCTGGGGAGGCATCAGTTGGAAGTAACAGAGGAGGAGAAGGACCTCAGAGTATTGGTTGATCACAGGATGACTATGAGCCGCCAATGTGACATGGCCATGAAAAAAGCTAATGCGGTCTTGGGATGCATCAGGCGAGGTATTTCCAGTAGAGATAAGGAGGTGTTAGTACTGTTATACAAGGCACTGGTGAGACCTCATCTGGAATACTGTGTGCAGTTCTGGTCTCCCATGTTTAAGAAGGATGAATTCAAACTGGAACAGGTTCAGAGAAGGGCTACTAGGATGATCTGAGGAATGGAAAACCTGTCATATGAAAAGAGACTCAAAGAGCTTGGCTTGTTTAGCCTAACCAAAAGAAGGCTGAGGGGAGATATGATTGCTCTCTTTATAAATATATCAGAGGAATAAATACCAGGGAGGGAGAGGAATTATTTAAGCTCAGTACCAATGTGGACACAAGAACAAATGGATATAAACTGGCTATCAGGAAGTTTAGACTTGAAATTAGACAAGGTGTCTAACCATCAGAGGAGTGAAGTTCTGGAACAGCCTTCCAAGGGGAGTAGTGGGGACAAATGACATATCTGGCTTCAAGACTAAGCTTGATAAGTTTATGGAGGGGATGGTATAATGGGATAGCCTAATTTTGGCAATTAATTTGTCTTTGACTATTAGCGGTAAATATGCCCAATGGCTTGTGATGGGATGTTAGATGGGGTGGGATCTGAGTTACTACAGAGAATTCTTTCCTGGGTGTCTGGCTGGTGAGTCTTGCCCACATGCTCAGGGTTTAGCTGATCGCCATATTTGGGGTCGGGAAGGAATTTTCCTCCAGGGCAGATTGGCAGAAGCCCTGGGGTTTTTTTGCCTTCCTCTGCAGCGTGGGGCACGGGTCACTTGCTGGAAGATTCTCTGCACCTTGAAGTCTTTAAACCATGATTTGAGGACTTCAATGGCTCAGACACAGGTTTGATACAAGAGTGGGTGGGTGAGATTATGTGGCCTGCATTGTGCAGGAGGTCAGACTAGATTATCATAATGGTCCCTTCTGACCTTAAAGTCTATGATTCTATGATTCTAGGTGGATTCCAGTTCAGGTAACATGATCACATGTCACTGCAAGACTTCATTACCCACTTGCCAGCACACAGGTATACAGGAAGACTTACAGGTAAAACACAGCCATCTGCAGTCAATTGTCCTGGTTAATGGGAGTCATCAAGATTCCAAACCACCATTAATGGCCCACACTTTGCATAATTACAATAGGCCCTCAGAGTTATATTTCATATTTCTAGTTTCAGATACAAGAGTGGTACATTTATACAAATAGGATGATCACACTCAGTAGATTATAAACTTTGTAATGATACCTTACAAGAGACCTTTTTCATGAAGCATATTCCAGTTATATTATATTCACTCATTAGCATATTTTTATAAAATCATATAGACTGGAACATCACACACCTTTCCTAATTGTTCCTGCCATTCTGTTAGCTTTTTTAGCTGCCGCTGCAGATGTTTTCATAGAATTATCCACAATGACTCCAAAATCTCTTTCTTGAGTAGTAACAGCTAATTTAGGTCCCATCATTTTGTATGTAAAGTTAGAATTATGTTTTCAAATGTGCATTACCTTGCATTTATCAACATTGAATTTCATCTGTGATTTTCTTGCCCAGTCACCCAGTTTTGCGAGATACCTTTGTAACTCTTCACAGTCTGTTTTGGGTAATTTTGTATAATCTGAAAACTTTGCCAACTCACTGTTTACCCTTTTTCCCAGATCATTTCTGACCATGTTGAACAGCACTAGGCTCAGTACAGATCCCTTGGGGACACCACTGTTTACCTCTCTCCATTCTGAAAACTGACCATTTATTCCTACCCTTATTTCCTGTCTTTTAACCAGTTACTGATCCATGAGAGGATCTTCCCTCTCATCCCATGCCTGCTTACTTTGCTTAAGAGCCTTTGGTGAGAGATCTTGTGAAAGGCCTTCTGAAAGTCCAAGTACACTATATCCACTGGATCACCCTTGTCCACGTTTGTTGACCCCCTCAAAGAATTTTAATAGATTGGTGAGGCATGATTTCCCTTTACAAAAGCCATATTGAGTCTTCCCTAACAAATCGTGTTCATCTATGTGTCTGATAATTCTGTTCTTTGCTATAGCTTCAATCAATTTGCCGGGTACTGAAGTTAGGCTTAGCAGACTAATTGCCAAGATCACCTCTCGAGCCTTTTTTAAAAATTGGTGTAACATTAGCTATCCTCCAGTAATCTGGTACAGAAGCTGATTTAAGTGATAGGTTACATACCACCGTTAGTAGTTCTGCAATTTCCTATTTGAGGTCCTTCAGAACTCTTGGGTGAATGCCATGTGGCCCTGGTGACGTATTACTGTTTAATTTATGAATTTGTTCCAAAATCTCCTCTATTGACACTCAATCTGAGACAGTTCCTCAGATTTGTCAGAAGAATGTCTCAGATGTGGGAATTTCCCTCACATCCTCTTGGCATTGGTCTTCACTGCAGAATTCATTTAGCTTCTCCGCAATGGCCTTATCTTCCTTGAGTGCTGCTTTAGCACCTCAATCATCCAGTGGCCTCACTGATCGTTTGGCAGGCTTCCTGATTTTGATGTACTTAAAAACAAATTGCTATTAGTTTTAGAGTCTTTTGCTAGTTGGTCTTCAAATTCTTTTTTGGCCTGCCTAATTATACTTTTACACATGACTTGCCAGAGTTTATGTTCCTTTCTAGTTTCCTCAGTAGGATTTAACTTTTTTTGCCTCTGCTTCTTTTACTTTGTTGTTTAGCTATGGTGGCATTTTTTTGGTCCTCTTACTATGTTGTTGTTTTTTTAATTTGGGGTAGAAATCCAAATATAAAGAAAAGGAATGACATGTTAGCGTGTTTCTGAGCTTATGCCATTCAGTACAATTTATGTTTTCGGAAGCCGCTATTATTATTAATAATAATTATTTGTAGTATGATAGTACTTAGGGGCCCCCAATGTAGATCAGGGCCCCATTGTGCTGAGCACTGGACAAACACAGAATAAGAGACATCCCCACCTCAAAGAACGTACAATAAATGAAACAAAGTGTGGTGGAAAGGGTGAG
This sequence comes from Emys orbicularis, assembly GCF_028017835.1. Classification (NCBI taxonomy): domain Eukaryota; kingdom Metazoa; phylum Chordata; order Testudines; family Emydidae; genus Emys; species Emys orbicularis. Next base: position 42,358,630 of record NC_088689.1, on the reverse strand, counting down.
ATCATGCAAACAGTGAATAACATGATGGTCTGCAACCTTCATGTAGTGCAACTTTGTTATTTCCTTTCTTTTAAATTATATCGGCATGGTGGGGTTTTGTTGGGAGGAGATTAGCTAACCAGAGAGACAAAGGAAGGGAAAGACTGCATGGAGGGGAGGGGAAAGGCATAGAGGGTGGGAGAAGAGGCACAGGAGGAGGGGAGCATAGAGATCAAGAGGAATGAGGTGAAGACACTGTGAGATTAGACCTCAGATACACTCAAACTGGTGTAAACTAGGACCTCAAACACATTTTAGGAGGTGGGAACAACAAACACTGAACAGCTGACTCAGCCTCCTGGAGGAACAGTACAGCTTTTCCAGTTTCCACACAAGATATGCTGTGCTGCATACAAAGGAAGCTCTGAAGTGGGAAAGGACCCTTAACACCACACACAAAAAAATGTTCTGTTAAGAAAGCCACCCTGACCTTGGCCTCTAACAGTATGAAGGTTCCACTATGTCCCAGGCTGACGGGGTGAGGGAGGATTCACATGTACCAGGGTCCTCCCCCCACACCAGAGATTTCTCTGCTACCAGCCATTTTTTCTGCTTAAGCTCTTATGGCAGCTGTACTTCAGTGCTCATGAATCATATTATGCAGAACAGATGTTGCTGAAGTGTCACTGTGGAGTAGAAGAAAATGAAGAGCTGTGTCACATTTGATGGGAGGGGCTTTGACTTTTCTTTCTTGCAATTATGAAAATTAAAGCAAAAATTAAGCAAAAGGAAAAGCAACTAACCACCTTCAGAAAAGAGACAAATTTATTTAAATTGAATAAGTTGAAAAAACAATGTTATTTTTTCTAAATAAAGTATTTTGATTGATTTGTGTTTTGCAGAGTTCAGTATATAATTTGGTTTTCACCAAGAGAACCATCCAACTACTCTCCTCTCAAAAGTGCTGGCTTCACCATAACCAAATAATAGCTTTACTGGTCAACAATTAATCTAAATGTGGCTGAAGCGGTAATGGCTACACATTTAAATTCAAGTCTCATATTAATAATTTTTGTCTGCAAACCTGAGTTACTAGAGATAACTCAGGAAATACATGCAATTTGGCCCAATCCTGTAACTTGGGCATGGGCAGATTGCTGCACATACATGGAACCCAAGTTGAAGATCTATGCACAGAATCCCCTCCACTCATAGATACTCAGGTAGCAATCCCACCCCACCAATAATATTACGCACATTAAATATTAAAATGACCAATATTAAAAATGGACCTTGCTGTTCCCTAAAGTATATGGTGATATCTTTACAAGGGAGAGGACCAAGCAATCCTAATTGTGACAACAGCCATAAAATAGAAGGAAACCCCCTTCTTTTGGAGAGAAAACACACTCATATTTAGCTTTCTTCCCCCTTTAAAAAAGGGGGAGAAAAGTGAGAAAGGAGTCAGATTTTTCCTAACAAAACGAAATTAATTTTTTTAAAAAAATTTGAACATTTTCATGTAGAATTTTTCTTCATAAAATGAAAAATTTTGTCAAAAACAAAACTTTTCCATAAGAATCTTCATTTTTGTAGAAAAGCCATTTGTCATCAAAATGGAAAACATTTTGACCAGCTGTAGTATTAAGCAAATAGAGATCTATATAAACTGGAAATGAGTCTAAAAATTACTCTAAAAACCTATATATTTTAATGGAGTACAATATCCTTTCTCTAGGTTTTTTTTTTAAAACCACCCTGGAGAATTATAGGCAGGAATATAATTCTTTGTTAAATTCTAGAGTATGGTTAAAAAAAAAATCTATAAAAGAGTTATCATTCCCTATTAAATTCTGTAGGGCTTTTCCATAAAGGGCATATTCAGTTACAATCAAAGATAATATCACAGTTATTTTATGGAGCCTTAAATCTCCTCTCCCAGCTAACCTTCTCAAAAAGAAGGACAAAATACTAGACTAGAAATATTCTAAAACCTCCAGCATCAGGTAGGAAGGGTCTAGTGCAGTGATTCCCAAACGTGTTCCGCCGCTTGTTCAGGGAAAGCCCCTGGCGGGCCGGGCCGGTTTGTTCAGGGCCGGTGCTACCATTTAGGCAAACTAGGCAGTTGCCTAGGGTGCCAAGATTTAGGGGCGCCAAAAAGCGGTGCCCCCAATTTTTTTTTACTGCGTTCCTACGCCCCCTCCCCGAGCGCGCGGTCGCCGCTCCACTTCTCCCGCCTCCCAGGCTTGCAGCACCAATCAGCTGTTTGGCGCCGCAAGCCTGGGAGGGGAGGAGAATTAGAGCAGGGGCGGCGTGCTTGGGGAGGAGGCGGAGTAGAGGTGAGCTGGGGTGGGGAGCTGCTGCACGGCTCCCCGAGGGGGGGAGGGGCTGCCACGGGGGGGGCACCTCAGGGCGGGGGGGGGAGCTGCCGCGGGGGGGGGGGGGAGCTGCCGCAGGGCTGGGAGGAGGGCGCAAGGTGGAAGTTTTGCCTAGGGCGCGAAACTTCCTTGCACCGGCCCTGGGTTTGTTTACCTGCCACATCCGCAGGTTCGGCCAATCGCAGCTCTAAGTGGCCGCGGTTCGCTGCTCCTGGCCAATGCTTCTTACCTTTTTTAATTTAATAATTGCTTTTAACCTTTTATAAGGATTGGCAAGACAGCGATGGTATGGTAAATAATTCTACCCTTTGCTCATTCACTTTTTCCTCAGTGCCTCTTTACTTTGCTGCAACATTATTGCAATTTGCTCTGAAAACATGTTTTCACATCACCTGTATAGGATTGCCTCTATCTGCCTTTGGTTGTTATATGGAGAAAGATCTGTAGCAGTGGAATGGGAGAATTTAACAATTTTCTTCCATAACTAGTACAGTATCATAATAGTTTCCTTGCAGAAAGTTGCTAAAAAAGTGAGATACCTTAATTGAATATGCCATGCTGTAGTTCAGGCAGGAGCAAGGGGCACAGAGAAGCACCTGTGCTTCCAACAGAAACAAGTGTCTGATTGCCAATAACCCGGAAGTGATAAAGATAGTCAGCAATCACATTACATCCAGGTGCAGTGGCCCCTTCACTCAGCTTCTTCAGTGCCTTACAGAACATCTCCCCTCTTTTTAGCTTCAGAAACACTTATTAATATTGGAAAGGCCAACAAGGCCTAACTATAAACTGTAGCCGGAGGACAGGGTAGACTAGCAGTTCTCAAACTGTGGGTCAGGACCCCAAAGTTTAATGGGGTTGCCAGGCTGGCATCAGACTTGCTGGGGCCTGAGACCAAAGCCAAAGCCCAACGGCTTCAGCCCTAGTTGGGAGACCTGTAATCTGAGCCCTGCCACCCAGGGCTGAAGCCCTCAGGCTTTGGCCCCCTCCCCTGGGGCAGGTTCAGGCTTCAGTCCCCCCTCCTGGGGTCATGTAGTAATGTTTGTTGTCAGAAGGGGGTTGTGGTGCAATGAAGTTTGAGAACCCCTGGAGTAAACTACCTGAACTACTGAATTTGCTGAGAACGTGCTTCTTATTCCACTGGCTCTCTTGGCTTCCTATGCTTCTTTCTTTCACTTTTTGCTTGCTCTTTTCCTCCTTCTTGACTTGAAGCTTGGCCTTCTTTTTGGCTTGGCCTTTCTATTCATCTCTTTGGCTTTATGCTTGGCCTTTTCCGTCCTCCTTTTCTGGTTTGACCCTTCTCTTTGACTTTTAGGCTTAATCTTTTTCTTTTTGTCTTTGACTTTAAGAGTAGACCTTTTTCTTGACTTTTCCCCCACCCAACCCCTCTCCTTTGATTTTTTTTTTGATTTTTTGGTCTCTCTTTTTTATTTCCTTGGTTTCCACTTTCTCTAACAGCAGGGCTGGGTCAGAACTCACATTTCTTGATGAAACAGGCCTTCCTCTTCTGCATCAGATATGTCAATGACATCTCTATAGCTCTCAGAGACTGATATTTTTCTGGGAGATTTAGTACCAGGACCAGCCTGCGCCCGGGCTCCTGCATATTGCTTCTTTCTTGTACACAATTAAGAGGCCATACTAATTATAATTATCGAGAGCCTAGCTTCCCCAAGGACGTCTCGTAATGTCAAGTGCTGAGAGGTATGGTCTAGTACAGGGGTGGCCAACCTGTGGCTCTGGAGCCACATGCGGCTCTTCAGAAGTTAATATGTGGCTCCTTGTATAGGCACCGACTCTGGGGCTGGAGCTACAGGCGCCAACTTTCCAACGTGCCGGGGGGAGCTCACTGCTCAACCCCTGGCTCTGCCACCTGCCCTGCCCCCACTCCACCCCTTCCCACGCCCTCCCCTCAGCCTGCACTGCCCTCGCTCCTACCCCTCCCCCCCAGAGCCTCCTGCATGCCACAAAAGAGCTGATCAGGGAGGTGGGGGGAGGAAGATGGAGGTACTGATCGACAGGGCTGCTGGTGGGTGGGAGGCGCTGGGAGCGGGGTGGGGGAGCTGAGGGGAGCTGCTGACGTATTACTGTGGCTCTTTGGCAATGTACATTGGTAAATTCTGGCTTGTCTCAGGCTCAGGTTGGCCACCCCTGGTCTAGTCAACATGCTGTGGCAGTGATAATGTCCCCAGTTTCAAAAATCTGCATCTGAAGTCTTTCCTCCAGCTTGCTGATGCCTGTATCTGCCCTCCACCAGCAGAGGTAGAGCCTTTGTGGAAGGGGAACAAAGCTGGCTTTAAGACCTCCTCCCTATTCAGGGCTGCTGCAGGGACCAGTGCAGCCTATGGTGTAATTTGGAGCTACCAGGAGTTGCTCTAATTATGGCTCACAGCCACACACCCTCCTCCAGGCTGGCTATGGGCTACTCTGCAGCATAGCACCCCTCCTACCCTGGGATTTGCAAGGGGCCTGTGTGAAACCACCTATGACTGGCCTCTGCAGGGCCTACATCAGGAGGGAATTGTCCTTCATCCAGCTAAGAGGCCTTTACAGCCCCAGTAAACACCCACAGTAACATAAAAGGATTGTGGCAGCAGGAATCTGGAGTGTGTAGCTTTAGTGCTTGGGGGGAAAAAGTGGAGAACTCCTGTAATTCTGCAGTGCTGCGTGGACATGGAAAAGCAGAACTAAGTATTAGAGAATAGATTCAGTTTCTCTCCCCTCTCATTTTTGTTTTATTTGCCTTAGCTGTTTATTTGGTCCATTCAATATTTACGTTATTTTCATTTGTCCAAGTAAAAAAGTATGCAGCTCTCTTTTAGTCTGGAGGCACTCTGCTTCTGTTGGCAAAAAAAAGTATGGATGCTTGGTTCCTGCTCATTTTGAGCACTCCTCTTGTTCCCAGGATTACATTTGTTTTTTGTAATAAACACCTTTCCAGTCAAAACCGTGAATAAATATATAGCTATAAAATCATATCATATGCACATGCATACACAGACTTTTATATGCCGCATGTGATCGTGTGATGCGCTATACGGGTTTACTTGGCCTGTGTCTGGAACGTCTGAATTACTAACAAGTGGTGAAGTGGAGCTAATCCGAAACGAGTGCCAGTATAACCTTTATACCACACTATAATGCATTCTATACATGCCACATGTTACAGAAGAGCTATTTTAGTAACATTGGAGGGAGTTCTAAAAAAAATTAATTGGGGTTATTTTTTGTCTCCAAGTGCCTTAGATATCATGAGTCCAACTGTGCAGGCCTCATAGGGAGAGGAGAGTTATAACTAATAAAATGTGAGAAATCTCCATACGTTACCTAAAATAGCTTGTCTACCCATAATATCATGATTTTAAAATCCAATATTTTGGGACCCACCAGGGTTAGAAATGAGAGCTTAATTTCCCACTGGAAAGCTGCAAAATTTTCTCTTTCCAAGGATATAAAGATCCCACTTACAGACCTGATGTGGTAAAAGATATTGGACTGTCAGCCTGTCGACTGCTCCAAGGCTTAATATTGACCATCCTGCACCTCAGGGCAGGGGGGATTTTGGCAGAAAATTTTAAATTTGGGAATGGAAAAAGAAGCGATGTCTCCGGCAGGTTGTTTTACGGTCTCTTGAACGTGACTGTTTGAAGCTGCTCAGTGGATTGCCACCACATGACATTACATATATACAGAGAGAGAGAGAGAGAATATGAGAGGAAGTTTGATCTGGTTGATTAAGGTGCAGTCTACATGATTTTAGTTTGTTCCTAAGCTCTGCATTGTTGCACTAGTTGTTAGGATGACATTCAACATCAATATACACTACTGAGTGTCGTGTGGTGTCCGTGGTCCTACTGCCTTTACAGAGATAGTGAAAGCCTCCCCCTAAGGGACTGAAGAGAAGCTGCTGACAGTCTCTCTCTCCATGAATGAGCATGACCTCATCCCTCAGACGTGCAGAGCTGTGATTAGATTAAAATGGAAAATATTTACTGCTGCACCATGAGTGGTGAGAGGGAAGCATCCCTGATGCAAGAAAAAACAGCAGAACAACCCCCCCACCCCCGACACACAGCAAGTACAAAAAGCATGTTAACTATGAGCAGAGAAACCCATCAGTGTCATGGAAAAGTCCTTACAGGGACAGAGCAAGCCAGAAAAACAGCTCCCCAGAGAATTCTAGAGCCACATCCTGGCCGAAGCAATTTTAATCTCTAGAACGCACATTACATTCTTGTCAAGTTGTCTTAAAATACTGGTAAAATCCAGATCCCACTCTTTCCCCCCCTCATTTGTAGTCTTCATACCTACCCCTCCCAAGCCCATTAAAAAGGCTTGCTGTCTGCCAGAATACGGAGTTGAGTCTATTATCAAAAGCATCGGGGGGGTTGCAGCAAAAAAGTGGGAGTCACTGAAACGGTTTGAAGGTTTAGGTAAATGACAGATACACAGCTAAACTTTTTCAGAAGTGGTACCAAAATAAGGAGAGAGGGAAGTAAAATAAATGCATTTCTGGGGAAGAGCATACCTACGGAGTAGGCTGATCACCTTTTCTAGAGCCCCATAGGACAAGTAACTATAATGTTGTGAAGCTCTGTCATCCTGTCTTGTCTCATCGCTATGCAATATAATGACATTTATGCCTCAGCACTGCAGTGCAAAGACAATCCTGCAAATTGCCATTACACAACTTAGGGTGGAGATGAAAAACAGTGAGATGAGGGGCTTACCCGAGGCTCCCTGCAAAGACATCATGGTCACGACACATGCCATGGCCAGCATCCAAGCTCTATGATGAAGGATTTGAAGAGTCATATTAAAAAGTTGCTCCCAACAGAGTCTCCAAGATGCTGCATTTTGAAAGGGCAACCTTTATTAAGATGAAAGAAATGAGCATTTTCAAGTGGTATATGGGTTTTAGAGACAGAATGTGGGGATACACTGAGCAAATTTCAAGAGGGTTGTACTGACCCCTGGCAAAAAAATGGTAGTAAAGGTTTAAAGGCCTTTTTCTTCAAAAATACACATGCCTGACTTGCATACTCACAAATTCCAGTGTGTTGCTAACGTATAGAGGCACATATCAATCTGTGTGCACAAATCAGGAGCTGCGTGCCAACACTGGCAATTTTGCAGGCATGTGAATCAGGACACTTGTAAAAATGTGTGTGCACTTCTGAAAATCTGGCCAAGTTCCTATTTTGAGGCTCCAAAACTATTGTGGGCTACTGGGGACATTAATGAGAGTTTCAAACATCTTGCACATTTTTTCAAAAGCATATTAAACACCTCTGCATTGCTGCACCTTTTATTCAAGACACTGTTAGAAATCGAAAGATAATTAATACAGTATATACTATGTGAATTATTAATGAAGACTCTGTACTTAACTAGTGACTCCTGATGTGAAATTCCACTTTTATGTCTTATTGCTTTTCAGTGGGACTAAGGTTCCTAAGTCACTTTGATACATTTTACAAAAACACCCAAGTGAAAATCTCTGTTTCTCCTGGGCAGTCAAGGCCAGCCAGATATGGAAACTACAGTTATGTCATATAAGAACAGAGCCCTAATCTCTTCCCTTCCAAGAACACTAGTAAAACACAAACACATTTTATGGCTGACTTTTGCAAGGGAGACTGCCCTCTAGGTTTCCATGGAGTCATAGAGATGCTCTTAGCCATAGTTACATTAAGCCATTTCACTTTGGTAAAAAATTCTATGGTGCTGACTAGAAACAATAAACCAAAAACTGTGAAATCAAGTTATTATAGGGAGATCTTGAGGAAATATATGCAAATGACAGGAAAATCCCTCCTGAGAACAGTAAATCTTCCACTAAATGGGGTTATGAGGATGTCCGTCATTTATTAACCGCATGTGTTGCAATAACTGGATCCACGATTACGAGACTTTGCTGCTGAATTGCAATTACTGAAAGGTTTTCATCCCCTCCTCCCCCTGAGGTGATCTCCAAATGCTTGCTGGAGTCTTGAGTTTCCCGTTTTTTCTTGATATAGCACCTGGTTCACCTGCAGTAACCTTGCTCTTTCAGACCTGAGGCCACACACCGAACTGCCAGCATCTCCACGCTAACCTGCAGGAGCAAAGACTCAAATGGGCTGTGAAAATATACTGAAGATATTTTCTTCTTTTTCCTTTCGTTTGGAGTTTTGGCCTCCCAACAGCAGCAGTCTAAAACCATAGTCTCTCATCTGAGCGGTATTTCTCCAGTCCAGTATCCATCTATCCAGACATTTATGTGGCACGGGGAGCAAATGGCTTGCCATGGAATGGAATGCATGTCACCCTACAGAGGTGAATTTCCTTCTTGTGCTGGTTGATAGAAATCAGTGCTGCTCTTTCCTAGGGAAGAGTTCTCTGTCTTATAACTCTGAACTGCAGGTGCTCCAGATTGGTCCTTAGTATTGTTGTTCTAGCACTCATTTACCCCTGTTATTTCCCTTTCTGACCTTCACCCAACCCATGTTTCTATGATTTTAACACCTGTCTTCTGTCTGGGAGGCTCAGCACAGCACCTGCTCCTTTTTAGCTGACTTTGTGCAGTGGTGTTGAGGTGGAAGGAGCCCTTTGGTGATCTTACACTAACTTTATTAGAAGCTCAAAATGCAATGTCTTTCTCAATGGATTTTGTCCTTTGTCAAATTATCAGTGATGTCAATGCCCCTCTGTAATAGAAGTTATTAATTGTATGTTTCTGCAAAGGAAGCATGATACATTGGGTTTGTGTGAGCCCTATAAATACAGTGGTCCATACAGTTCCCTATGCAGACACTGGAAAAATCAGTGAGCTTCCCTCACAGAGTTCATTCTGGATTGTCTCCAGAACAGTGCTTGTCCTGACACCCTTGTGGGATGATCAGAGGGTTCAGCCTCTGCACTCCAAAGAGCTGCATAAATCTTGGGGGAGCAGGAAGGGCCAGGACAAGCAGAGGCCCTGTGCCTCTCCACTCCTTCCCTAGACCTCTGGCTCAATAGCAGCTCAGCTCTCACTCCCCATCTGGCCCCAGAGCACACCTGATTCGTTGTGCTGCTCAACAGCACGGAGCATGTGTGCAAATGAATTAATACTGGCTCCATCTTTATTAACGTTCTAGCTCAATCACTGCCCTGTTGAGATGAGAATGGTGATGCATTAATAGTGGATGGGTCCCCATCTCTGCCCCCTCCTGACCTTGGTCTGCCCTCTCGCTAGCCAGAGATTTGGGGCCTCGTGAAAGGTCAGCTGGGGGTTCTGGTGGAAATTATGTCAGAGTCAGCACCTCCATCTGTGGCCTCCCCCAAGATTTTAGTCTAGAGAGACAGGGGGGATGATTTTGGCCACTGGTCATTTGATTTTCCCTACTCTTTAATTTCTGGGCAAAAAAGTGCTAATCTAATACAAAGGGGAAGTCAAAGTTTGAGCCTAAACTTCATTACATTGTCTTTTTTAGTTTTGTTTAAGACAAACTTGTTGAATACAGCTCTTAGATCCTTGAGTGCCTGGGCTTTGTGGTCTAGCATCATTCCATTAGACTTCGCCTGAGTCCTGCAGAAAGGAACCAGAGGCCAAAGCAGCACTTAAACAGCCTGCCTTTCACCAACATTGGTATCTACTTTTAGAATAATCAACAAAACTCTTTCCTTGCAAAGCTCCAGCTACATTTGTGCCTCAGAGTTCCTGAAAGATATTTTCTTTGGTGATGTTGTGTGATCAAACCTGGGAGGTTTTAGGTCAGGAAGTAGGACAAAAGTTGCATGTAGGCCCATGCCCTCAAACTATTGCATAATTCATGCCTTCCATGGGTGGGGATGGGGAGAGACAATGATAAATAGGAAAGTTGGCAAATGAAACTGTAGAGCTGAAAAACAGGTAAAATGTGCCAGAGACTCAAATCATGTTGTGGAAACAAATGCAACCCCAGCTAATCTCAGAAACTTGATTGAAAGGTCAGAGCTGATGAAACAGGGTCATTAGGATTTATACTGACAAGCCTGGATGCTTTCCAACGTCTTCTGTAACTGGCTAATGAGGGAGCTAGTGAAGAAGGATACAGTTAAAATAGGTCTCCTTCTAGGAACCATTTATCTGAAGCAGGAATAACTAATAGTTTCAGAAGAAAGCAAAGTTTCAGATAAATGTTTACCATGACACATGTCAACGAAAAGTTCTTCTCTGCTTTAGAAAAAGCAACCAACCACTAGGAGGTCACACACTGTTGAAAGAAGAACAAAGGAAGTGGGGGGGAGGAGAGAGGGAGAAAGTGAGAGAGAGTAAATTAGACAACAACAACAACAACAAGGTTCTTTCTTTATAATTATAAATCAAACCTAGAGAATGATTGAAGCTGACATTGAACTCCAGGTCAGCAGAGACCACAGAGGAGTTCAGACAGTCTGCACAACCTCAGATTAAATAAGAAAGCCACACAGAGGTTTTATTACAAGCTTCAGTCCACCCTGAAGTGCATAAACCAAAAATACAAATGACATCACTTCAAAGGCTGTGACCTCCAAGAAAATAGGACGCAGCGGGGAAACATTACAGATTTTCCTGGTTTTCAGGCTAGGATTAACCTGATAATTCAGTACTTAAAAACTCTACAATCTAAAAAAGGTAAGTGACAGTGCAGACCAACTCTTGTGTGCTAAGAACAGGATTCCTCCTGGCCCACCCTCCTAACTTCTTTTGTTGTGAACGGTCTCACCAAAGCCACAAAGGCCAAGAAATTAACTTCTGAAGATCTGAGTTAAAATTTGCCTCAAGTGACCCATAAAATAAATCAGGCTGTCTCTGTATAGTTCCCAGGAGATGTTTGCCCAGATCACAAATCCTTAACCCAACTCTCCACAGCTGTCACACTGCTCAGCAAGGTTGCTTAGGACATAGGCCCATACTTTTAAAGGTATTTAAGGATTGCTGCTCAGCGTTGCAGTGCCTAACTGATTTAGGAGCCTTCTCAGTCTCATTTTTCAGAGAGATTTACGCAGATTTTTTCCTAAGTGCCTAAATCTTCAGAAAATGAGACCGAGGCTCCTAAATCAGTTAGGCATTACAACCCTGAGAACAACTAAATACCTTTAAAAATCTGTGCCTGAAATACTGTGGTGATGGGTACACTCTGTAAATACCACACATATTAGATAAATATCAACAAAAGCAAGTGCTACAGGTCAAAATTCAGGTACATGGGTAGAAATGAAAAGTGTCCAAGGAGGGCACAGAGCAGGGGGTATAGCATGTCAGGAATGAGATGCTTTGGCAGACCTTATTCAAGAGAAGCTTGCATAGCACCTGCCTACACTATATCTAGCTTCAGACAGTGCTATTAGTCTCACCAAATTAAACAGCGAGACACTTTGGTCATAAAAATAGATGGATGGAAGTTGCACAAATGCCTGTGGATTGACAAGAATGGCATATTGTGTTCTGCACTGGACTGTGGAAGATGCTTTGACAATTAAGTCCTATTTTCGTTGGCTGAAAAGAATAAAACAAGGTTGATGAAAGTTGCACCCATAGATGCTGGAACTAGGAGTTATGGGGGTGCTGCAGCACCCCCTAGCTTGAAGTGGTTTCAATGATATACAGGGCTTACAGTTTGGCTCTATAGCTGTCAGCACCTCCACTATACAAATTGTTCCAGTGTACAGTCCTGGTTTTAAAATGTTTAATAATTTATCTATGGAAACTTGGTCCACGTATAGTATTTCCTTATTTCATAGAACCATTGGGGTTGGAAGCAACCTCTGGTGAGTCATATCAATCATTCTAAGTAACGGCGGGATTGATTTCTATTCAAAACTGATTCTTACACCACTCGTCAAGTGCCTTCCAAAAGTGCATTAAATGACATGACAAACATTGGTCATGTGTGGTTTTTTTCTTCTTTCATCCTCTCCCCAGTGGGGAATTGTGTGCTCAGTGGAATATTTTGTATTGGTGGGGTTTTGTTTTTGTGGATTTTTTTTAAGTGTACATGTTGACCCATTTATTTTGGAGAAGGCCAGGTTTGAGAAGTGTACCTTGCACTTAGAGGCAAAGATGGTAACGTCTGTGATGGTCTTTAGTCCTGGGGGAGTTTATTGTGCTGTCACAGATTGGTCCCTCAAAAAGCTCTGTTTCCTGCATCAATGAGCTGTGTCCTTACTGTAGAAAGTTCCATTGTGCCAGAGGAAGGGAGCTCTCAACCACGGTCCTCATCCTGGAACATTAGGAGAGCTTTTAGATCTTTCATTATTCATAGATCACCCCTGGGATGTATTTCAAGTCTAGCCTTCAATATCTTCAGTCATCTTCCTTTCGCAGCTTGGTTCACTCAGTTATTGCTTTCATACAGGTAGCTATGAAGTTTTTTTCTAGTGTGTAATATACACTTTCCCTGCTGCAGCTCAAGCCCATTACTTCTAGTTCTGTCCATATTTACTAATGAGAGTAATTAAACCCTGTCCACTTTTTAACATCCCTTTACAAAATGTGTAGATAGCTACCAGGTCTCCCCTCCATCTTCTATTCTCTAGGTGCAACTTGCCCAATTCACTTAACTTTTCCCCATAGGTCTGACTTTCCAGAACTCTTCTCTCTCCTCTGAACTCTGTCCAATTTCTCTATCTTTTTTCAGGGTAGTGCTAATCAGAGCCAAGTAGAGCAGAATAATTGCCTCGTATGTTTTACATGCAATACTTCTCGAACCAATTGTCAGGGATCAGGCCCTGAAGCAGAGTCAGTCTCCTGGCAACCTAACAAGCATAGCTGGCCTGCAGCAGACTACCTGATTGACTTCACCACCTAATTGGTCAGGAAGGGCGGCTGGCTGGCAGCTGGCTCTGGCTGCTCAATGCGAATCATGCCTGCAGCTGCACTTTGCCCTTGGTGCAGTAGTGCCTGCTCCTGCTTTGTTGCAGCTCTTGCTCCAGTTCCTGTTCCAGACTCTGCTCCAGCCTCAGTTCCCCTTCAGCTCCTGTCTCTCCAGTATTCATCCTTGGCTCCACCTCTGGCTTACGACTCTGGCTAACCCTCTGGCTCTGGCATTCGATTTCCACCTCTCCAGTACTGATCCTCGGCTCTGCCTCTGACCTATAATCTGCTTACCCTGTCTTCAGCTCTGGCATTTGGCTTCTGTCCCTCTGGCACTGACCCTCAGCGCATTCCTGGACTCAGGTCTAACCAGTAGGCTGAACTCCCACTTTAGCTACTAGAACAGACCACCCATGGCTAGGGTGACCAGATGTCCCATTTTTAAAGGGACTTTTTTTTATATAGGAGCCTATTATCCCCCACCCCCTATCCCGTTTTTTCACAGTTGTTATCTGGCAACCCTACCCCTGGCCCAGTCTCTAACACCAATGCAACATGTGTCTTTTTTTGCAGCAGCAGCATCCCATTGTTTCATGTCCAATGTATTATCCATTCTGATTTCAGCTCCTTTTCTAGGGCACTCTCTAGTCTTTAGTTGTTCATTTTATCACTCCTGCTCATGAGAACCTCTTCCATGAAGCTCAATTTATTTATATTGACCCAGTTCTCCATTTTATAAATACCAGCTGAGTTTTTAATCCTACTGTATCTTTCAAAGAATTTGAGATCCCTCCTAGATTCATGCCAGCCACCAATTTGATTAACATACTCTCCAATCCATCTTTCCAAGACATTAATGAATAGGCGGATTGAATGACATTGGGACCAAGATGAGTTTGGGCGTTTCACAAGGGAATGCAATCCTCAGCTGTGCTGAACAAAAGCTCAGGGACCAGAAGCAAGGGTAGCTCTGAGCTATCTTACTCCTCCCCTTGATCCTGGGGATGGCAGAGGATCAAGCCATCCTCCAGCACAAATTAAAGCAGCTGCTGGACCACAGAGCTGCTCTAACTTGGCCTAATGGCCATTCTACCAGCCGGGGATTAGTGGAGTATGTTGCACTCCCAGCTCACGCCCTCTGATCCCCAGGAAAATAAGTTACTGCACATCAGAGAATGTGGTGCCGATTCTAGGCAGTGCTTAACATCAGTTTACTTTTTTATATGTAAAAACCAATACAAAAGCAAACCCCGCCACTTGATTTTAACATCTCACAGCCTAATTTTTTGGATGCAACTCAGTTTAGGATTTTAGCTAATTATTTCCATTTAATAGTTGCTCTACCAAGTCTACATCATTTCTCTAGTTTCCCTAGGAAAATGTCACATGGAATGACAGCAAATACCTTCCTAAGTAGACATAAATAAGAGCTATGGCATTCAGTGCATTTTTTTCCTCTAAAATAAAAAAAAAAAAGTTAACTTGGCATATGTTTGTGACAAAACCATGTGGCTTTCTATTTATTGCCATGTTTTCCTCTCAGTACACAGGGACTGAGTTATTACTTTTTTACCAAGCTCCCGCTAAAGTTACCATGTAGTGGCATGTAAATCCCACATCTCCTTTTCTCTCTCTCTTAAACCTAAGAAATTTGCTTTTTCTACTCCTCTAGGTCCTCATTTGTCCCCCAGCAGTTCTCAGAAATAATGGTTATGATTCCAGTATGATCCCTGCCAATTCACTTAGCACTTTAGAGTGAATTTCATTTAACTGTGTCTTTCAGTGTCTTCTGTTTGGTTCCTGAACCGTGAAAATTATTTTTTCATTTGCAAAAGGGTTTGGGAAATTCAGAAAGGAAACACCCCAAAGCTAGGCTAATTCTTCATGGACAGGAAATTCTCTCATCCACAACGTATGTTTGCACATTAAATGTGAGAAACAGGTATAATTTGTCATTGATATGTCTTACTAGCTGATATGCAGGTATAATAAGGTAGCTAACCATCTAAATGACAAATTATGTCTGCATTCATACAGGAGAGCAAACTTACAGCCACAGCTATTTATACCTTGAGAACTGTAGGCACGACAAGGGAGGCCTGGTTAAAGCCAAAGTGAAATCAGGCTCTACACACTTTTACGTTGTTGGAAAGATGAAAGCAAATGTCTGGTTGACAATAGCATGTGGCAGATGTCAGGTGCTAGGTATACTGTGCTGGACATTTGACTGTGTGTCAGCCCACTGGAGAGCTCACAGCCTTGCTAGCCTAAGAACATCAGGCAGACACTGGTATGTAAATTCCTTTTTGTTGGCTGAAAAGAGCCCAGTCTCCGACCAGTGTTTGAGGTTTCAGGGAGCCAGAAAAAATTAAAACAGAAGGGGATTAAAAGAGAGACCAGTCCAGACATATAGTTTTTCTGTAAACTAAACACATACAGACTTTTTTTTCATTGTATCCTTTTCTTTACTATTCCTTATCAGGGAAAGCTTCAATATATGAGAAAATGACTAAGCTACCGGCCGAGAAAAGCTTAGTATGGCTCCTACTGGCTTGGCTAAGCAACTGAAGCACCTCCTTAAATAATAGGCATCCTGGTTATAGGCTTAAAGGATCCTGATGGTTCAAGCTGCAGAGCAGCCTTAGGTAACATACACACAGTTTGTCCCACCTAGAGATGGACACGCTCTTCAGAGCACCCAATTGATTCTTTGCAGTTAGCTCCATTTATTGTCAGCAGATTGTGGAAATGGTGACCTGCTCGTGGACAAATTTGTTAGTTTGCTGCATGTATTTCTTTTTGAACAAAGGCATTTCAGTCTAGGGCTTTGCTCATAGACATTTAAGCTTTATTATCATCAATCACCTCATCACATGGTTGTTGTTTTTTTGTTCCCTGCATGTTGTGGGAGGGTTGGGCGAGGTGCAGACTGGCTGGCCAGGGCTATCACAAGGAGTGTCAGGGAGAACCACAGAGGGTCAGGGCCTCTGCACTGATGCCTTGGTTCTCCAAAGATGTCCTGATAACCAGGAGATTTCCCATCCAGACCTTATACACCCAGATCTGAGATAGACAAGCCCCTTCCCATCTCTGCTAGCATGTTGTGGAAATTCTGTAGCCCTGAGTTCAGATTTTTCCAACCAGTTTCAGCTTTCCCCTGAGTTTTTTCTGCCGGTGTATATTAACTGGGCCTATGTACCACACAAGATAGCATGCAGTCATAGCAGTTACTTGTGAGACAGGAAGTTGAATGCCCAAGTGCTCTTAACTGTCTGAGAAGTATGAGTATCTGGCATTCCAATATTTATCAGAACACATGGTTTCTTTTAGAAGTGTTTCTGGTAGATTTTTGTAATATTAAGCTAGTGGGTCTGATACACTTCCAATTATACCAAATATTCACAGTCCAAAATTCCTCCTTTCATAACGTCCATTTTATACACACATATGCATCACACTCACATACATAAAGTCAAGCAGTGTATAGCATACCTGTGCTCTGATCCAGGGCCTTCTCAGGAGTTCACTCCAGTACCCTGAAATGGAAACCAGCAATTTGGCACAGAAATGAATACACTTGAGGGTCTGACAGGGCTGGAAGGACAAGATGGGGGGAAAAGAAAAGTTTATGATGCTCAGAGGGATGGTATTGTGCATAAATGGATTTTTTTTTAAGCACTCCAAGACCTGGCTCCACAAAAGCTTCTTAATTACTGTTTTTTAGCTATTAAATGAAACACAGATGCTTTCTTTTTGCAGAGGGCCAACAGTTTAATGGGGGGTTCGTGTACAGTGGTGCTTCATAGCAATAAACACATGGGAATTACTATTATTTTAAAAGAACAATTATGTCAGAGCGAGTTGTGGCAGCTTTACAGCACCACATGCATTCCCGGCCCGGTTTTAATTATTTCATTTGTACGGCTCAATAGCTGTGGCCCTTGTGATGACTTCTGTCAGCTCGAGGGCAAGCTTTTGGCCCCCTCTTCATCGCGTCTCCAGCCTAGCATTCAAATACATAGGGAATATGTAAACCCTGATCTCCGAAATGTACCTCTTTCTCGCTTTTGCCAGAAGTAAGATTAAAATATGGCCAAGGTAGAAATCAGGAATATTCTCAAGGGAGGGGCATGGCTTCTGGTCTCTCTCACTGCAACAAGCTTAATTTAAAGCACTGAGACCCTTAGTTAACAAAAGATCTAAGCCAATGCTTAAGTACCGCTGAAAGTGGGATGGGCAGCCAAATCCAAGACAAGGGTGTGGTAAATTGGTGCTTTTTATCTATATAGTCCTCTTGGAATTATTGAAGGAAGATAGCTGCAAGCATCACAACCAAGAGCAATGTATGCGGTCTCTGGTCTCCTTTGGCAGCTATTGTGGAGCTGATACTGGAAGGTCCTAAGCATCTTCCACTCCCACAGAAGGCAGTGGCAATGGAGGATACTCAAACTCTTGTAGTAGGCCAGTCAAAGCCAAATAGAACTGAGCCCTCTACGTCAACTATAGCTGTACAAAACTTCCATAGCAACACACAGCTAGGAAGGTTGGTTTAGTTACAATTCTGGTAACAAGACTTGGGGCATAAGCTCCCAAAGAGATGCATGGAATTTTAGCTGCATGACTCCCATTCACTTTAATGAACCCTAATGTCCCATTACATCTGTAAGGCAAGATAGCAGGTGTTGTGAATTAAATCAATGGACTAGCTCCTGTCAACTGTCATTTTATACCTCATATAGACAAAGCTGCAAATATTGTGTGCCTGCTCACTTCAGTGATTTAACTCAAACAGAACCTAAATGGGAAACTTGGTACAATATGCCAGTGGAATATTGGCTTCATGCTATATTTTCCTCTCTGTTTATGAAAAACGTTAAGCAATGTTAACTCTAACCCCTAAGGAGTTCTATTTCCCCCACATGAGAAAAGAGAACTGGCAGAGTTAATAGGGCTCCATTCCTCGCACCTCTGCTTTGAGGCCCAACTGTGAAATGTGGGCTACGTTTTCAGAGAGAGGTGTGTGTAAAAAACAAACTCAGCATCTGACTGGGAACAACTGCATTTGCACATACTTTTACAATTCAGAGTCTAAAAACAATTGCTAATAGTAATAAAAGCATGTAGGAAGCATCTGGAGTATGGTCCCCAATTTAAACTTGCAAATATATTTTTAATAGAATTAGGCATTTGACTGTGTGTCTAAATTTAACAGGACAAAATAATATCTAGCTATTTTTACTCTATTGGCTACAATGGAGTTACATCAGGGATGAATTTGGCCCAGGATTCATTTTTCCATACACACAGAAGAAACCGTGTACTTTCAGTCTGAATGACTTGTTTTAGATGAAGAGAAATGACTAAAGTAATATCTGAATGAAAGTGTGTGTCTGATCTAAAACACTGCCTGAACTCTGGCTTGCAAAGTGTCTACTGCCCCTGCTGGCAGACACACTCCTTTGAAATTGAAAGTTTTAATACAGAGAAAATAGAGCCATGATCAATTACATAGTTTTATACGCCACAGTCCAGCTGATGTATTTGGAATTGCGATATACCTGTATTTCCTATTCAGTTTAAATTATAACTTTCAGGTGAGACAAGCCTCAAATGGCTGCCAAGCCTGTGTGCCTCTACTAGTAGGTAGGCAGAGGAGGGGTTGCATGCCCCCTGTACAGCATGGAGTGCTACTCGGTGCGAGGTCCCTGACCCTGATGAGTAAGTGCAGAGGCTGGATGAAGATGGGACCTGCGGGAGCCAGAGGAGAAAGCAGAATTTCTGCCAGTGGGCAGATACTCCCTCTCAGGAGGGTGGTATAAGGGCCCACAAAAGCTACTTCATCCTCTGTGTAGTGGCTCTGCAGCCTTAGGTAGGAGAATGCTTCCTTATCTTCCTTTTCCTTCTAACACCAAACACATCTTCCCAGCAACTGACTCAGCTACGCTGGCTGAGGACTGGGCACTTGATTTGGCCCAGATACTCACATCTCCCCGCCCCCCGAGCCCAGCTGTGCCCCCCCGGCCCAGACACTTACACCCCCTCTCCCCAGAACCCAGTTGCAGGGCCCTCCCACAGCCCAGACACTCACACCCCCTTACCCCTATCACCCCCAGAGCCAAGGGATCCAGAGGGAGAAACAGCCTGATGCTGGGTCCCAGGTTTGCACGGAATTTTCGGCACACTGCCTCCTTCCTTCAGGGCATGCTGGAAACTGCAGCTGCCGGGACCCCTCCAGGTCCTTCTCCCCCTCCCTCCGTCAATGTCTTCTACTTGCGAACGGGGCTCTGCTGGGTTCAGCGGCCCTTAGTGGTGCCCAGCAGCACTGTAGCCCATTTCTGGGGCGGGGGGAGGGGGCATTAATTTCTGCAAAATTCTGCATTGTGCAGTGGCTCAGAATTTCCCCGGAGTAAAAAGCTCCCTGCGCCCTTGTGCACCTGCTGCTTTTGTGGGTGCAGGAAAGAGGAGAGATGGGCAAGGGCTTAAAGATCAAGCATTGTACAGATCCTCTGGTCATTTCCTCTGCAAAGATAATTCCGAGGGCTGTCCCCCTGAGGCTTCCACTCTGAGCTGGCAAGAAGGATTTCTCTTTTCTGGCTACTCAGGCTTTGTGCTGGGAACAGCACTTGATCCCATATCTCAGTGGCTCTCAACCTTTCCAGACTACTGTATCCCTTTCAGGAGTCTGATTTGTCTTGCATACCCCCAAGTTTCACCTCACTTAAAAACTACTACTTACAAAATCAAACATAAAAATACTGAAATGTCACAGCACACTATTATTTAAAAGTGCTTATTTTCTTATTTTCACCATATAATTATAAAATAAATCAATTGAAATAATAACATTGCACTTGCATTTCAGTTTATAGTATATAGAGCAGTATAAACAAGTCACTGTCTGCATGAAATTTTAGTTTGTACTGAGTTCGCTAGTGCTTTTTATATAGCCTGTTGTAAAACGAGGCAAATATCTAGATAAGTTGATGTATCCCCTGGAAGACCTCTGCATACCCCCAGGAGTACTTGTACCCCTGATTGAGAACCACTGTCATATCTGACTCTGGCCATCCTTCATGAAGGAGGATGGCATTGTGGTTAAGGCACTAAACTGGGACTCCGGAGACCTGGGTTCAAACTCTTGGCTTTGCCACAGACTTCCTATGTGACCTAAAGCAAATCACAGTCCCTCTGTGCCTCAGTCTCCCCATCTGTGAAATGGGGATACTAATACTTTCTTTGTCTCTCTTGCCTAATTAGATAGAAGACTCTTTGGGACTAGAACTAGTGTTAATGCAACATTCAGCTTGAAAAATCAAGCATGCAGAAGCTGGGAAATGGAAAAGTTGGGGTAACTCCCACCTCATTAACTCAGCAACTTGGCACACGAGGAGTATTCTATATACGTCTTAAATGTACATGGGGGCCTGATTTTCAGAAGTTCTGAGCAGTCATGCTTCCAGCTGAAGTTAATGGGAACAGCAGGTGCTCACCACCTTTGAGAAAAATCAAACCCTCAGTGATTCTGACGTACAGTAAAAACAACCGGAACAAGGGTTCTGTGAGTGAATTAGTGTAACTTTTCAGTGTACTGACTTTTGAACTCTTGATTTTGAATCCTAATGTTGCTTTAACATTAATTCTCATTTTATACATGTATTTGTATCTGTTACATTGATGCTCCATACTCAGGAATTTCAGACCCTCATGGTAATCTAGATGATATTTGGGAATGACATGCCTTTTAAGTTAGGGAGAGATGAATAAGACATAATGAGCCGGTTTCTTTGGAAAAGTGAAACACTCAGGACCATTATAAGCCGATGGAAAACATTATTCACATTGAGTATTTTCAGGATTGTGGCAACAGCATTGATGGAGATTTAGAGATGAGAAGGGCACCACGGCCTCCTTAATAAATATTGCTCCAGTGCTTTTGCCAGAGTAAATATCAATACAACAATGCATTTAAAAGCTGCCACATTAGAGGGGACATACCCATGAAAGGTGTGTCAAAGAAGAAAAAGTGGACTGTGCATTATCCAAACATTCCATCAGCTATACGCCCAGTACCCCACGGAGAAGGACTGCCGGTTCCTGATGCACCAGAATCATTCTCACTTGAGTCAGACGAGGAAGAGGAAGAGGATGAAACTTCTGGTCCTGAACCATCAATGTCACAGGACCCACATTTTCTCCCATCCTCCTCCTCTGAACCACACCTCATAACACAAGGTGAACTGAATGACCTTGTCAGGGATTTGGAACTACCCAAAAGTAAGGCAGAGCTGTTGGGCTCCAGACTACAGCAGTGGAATCTCCTGGCAGGTGATGTTAGGGTTTCCATGTTCCGTGACCGTCAAAAGGATCTTGTCCCATTCTTCTTCATGGAAGGTGATCTTGTAGCCTGCAACAACATCGATGGTGTGATGGCAGCCCTCAACATCGTTCACGATCCAGATGAGTGGAGACTGTTCATTGATTCATCGAAGACGAGTCTTAAAGCTGTTTTACTGCATAATGGCAATGTTTTGCCATCAATTCCAGTTGGTCATGCAGTCCATAGGAAGGAAACCTATGACAACATGAAACAACTTTTGAGGTGCATAAACTATGACCAACATCAGTGGCAGCTTTGTGGCGATTTGAAGGTTGTTGCTCTCTTGCTTGGTCTGCAGACTGGATACCCAAAGTACTGCTGTTTTCTCTGTGAATGGGATAGTCGTGCAAGAGATTCCCACTACATCAAGAAAGACTGGCCACTCCGACAGTCATTGGAGCCTGGGAGGAAAAGTGTTCAGCATCCACCACTTGTTGAATCAAGGAAGATTTTGTTACCACCCTTACACATCAAGCTGGGTCTGATGAAGAACTTTGTCAAGGCCATTGACAAAACACAAGCAGCTTTCAAGTACCTCCGTGGAAAATTTCCAAGGTTAAGTGAAGCTAAGATAAAGGAAGGTGTCTTTGTTGGTCCTCAGATTCGTGAACTTCTTCGAGATGATGCATTTGACCATGCACTGCGTGGCAAGGAAAAGACGGCATGGAAAGCCTTCCAGTTAGTGGCAATAAATTTTCTCGGAAACAACAAGGCAGACAACTACAGGTTGTTGGTGGAAAACCTCCTCAAGGCATACAAAAGCCTTGGTTGCAACATGTCACTAAAGATACATTTTTTGCACTCTCATCCAGATTTTTTTCCACCGAACTGCGGAGCAGTGAGCGACGAGCACGGCGAGCGATTTCACCAGGACATTGCAACAATGGAGAAACGCTATCAGGGCAAATGGAGCCCATCAATGCTTGCAGACTATTGCTGGACAGTGACAAGAGATGCTCCATTTAATGAATACAAGAGACAAGCCAAGAAGCGCCGAGTAGACACTGAATAGGACTAAACTATGTACATAATAGTTTTTTGCCTTTTGTTTCATAATAAATTTTATTTATATAACCCTTTTGCTGATTTTTAAAGTGTTACATAAACAGGACAGGTGAAATATTATCATGTAAAGCAACCATAAACACATGAAAAGATCTAGGTTTACAATTTATGATTAAAACTCTACTATCTACACAATATACATAGACATAAAATGTAAAAACTTAAATATCTTAGAAACAGTAGCCAATCAGTTGTTTTAATTGTCATATTTGAATTCAGCACATCAAAATACATAATAAATAGCACATTTTATCTCTGAAGCAGACGACTTCTCAAAAATTGTAGACCAGTGTAAGTGGTGTTTTTAAGAGTTTCCATGACATTTCTTAGCCTCAGCATACAAACATCAAGAAAAAGATTTCCAGTACCAACCATTTCTACTTGAGACATTCCTGCACATACACGGTAATCAAGACAGAGAAAGAGGAAAGGATGTGGGGGTGGAGATCATAATCCAAGCATGTTATTCAATAATCAACCCCACACAAGTCAGTCTTTGCTGCATCAGAGCAGGTAAGACTCACATATGCATCCCTTTTACCACTTCAATTAGAAGAACCCACATCATCTTTTTTGTTGCATGTGACCAGAGATCTACACATGAGCATGAAGCAAGCCTGCTGAAGGTGGTTGGATATCTCCCTGATGTCAAAGGAATATGTCTCCCTGATACTTCTTCTAGGATTAGGGATCCAGCATCCCACAGCTGGCCTCTGGGAAGTGGAATTTTGTTTGCTACAAAGCATAGTCTCAGCATCTGGAGGTGCACAAAATTATACTGGTGAGTAAAGATAAAATAAAATTTCAGTTCTTTGGTGATTGAAATCATTAGCTTTGTGCCATTCAGCTTCACCAGAGGTGTGCAATACAGTAATTGCTCCCAGCATGCCTGGATGTTTTAGATGAAACACCTGGCATTTTAGTGATATAGTGAAATGACAAAGTAAATAGTCACTTGACCAGTTGACTCTACTGTACTGCACACCGCTCCATATGATAATTAACCATAACTTTTCCTACTCCCTGTTTTCATTTTAAAATTGCACAAATAATATTTTCATCACTGTTATGTTTTCTCCTGCACCTAGCTGGTTTCTGCTTTAATTAGGCCCCTACATTTACCTTCCTTAATACACACGCACACTGCAACACCCTTGAGGAATGACAGAGCTAGCTTCAAAAAAGTTTTCCCAAAATTCACAAAACACTGTTCCATTTTATTTGCAGAAATGTTGAATGTGATGAAGAGTGTCATTTGTGAATGATGACATTCTTCAACTGCCCTAGAAAAATTCCTTTTTGGAGAGGGATAATTGTGATAGTAATTCCATCAACGGATAAGGCTTTGAACTGGAATCAGCAGATCTAAGGTCTATTCCCAACTCTGCCACTGACCTGCTGCAAGACTTTGGGCAAATCACTTCACCTCTCTGTTCTCCCTCTCACCTTTTGTCTGTCTTGTCTATATAAATTGTAAGCTCTTGGGGACAGGGATTGTCTCTCGCTATGTGTATGTACAATGTCTAGTACAATGGGGCCCCAGTGTTGGCTGGGCTTCATAGCACATAATAATAATATGGAACCTTTCAGTCAACTGGTCAAGTGACTATTTCACATAAGCATTTGACCACATCACTAAAATGCCAGGTATTTCATCTAAAACATCCAGGCATGCTGGGAGCGATTACTCTATTGCACATCTCTAGTGAAGCTGAAAGGCACAAAACTGATTACTTCAATCACCAAAGAACTGAAATTATATTTTATCTTTACTCACCAGTATAATTCTCTTTCAGCATGCAGAAATCCACCCAGCAGCATGGACCGATATAAGTGCCACCAAATAGAATTTTGAAATGTTAGATCTTATTCAGTAGCATTTGTCAAGATTACCAACACTGCTAAGAAAGAGAATGTATAGTCCCAAATCATTTTACTTTGTGTACGCATTTATTCTCCATTTCAATTGTTTAAACTCACTCTCAGCAAGAAGAGGCTATTATAAGCAGTTGGACAATTGGTCTGACTGCCTCTGTGTTGGAGGAGACAGTATATCATAGCAGGTGAGTCAGAAGCAATAAGCCTGACAAACAACCTTAGAGTGATGCCATCAAGAATGACACACTCCCTGGCTAATTCAGCAACATGGTTGGGGAGGTCTTTACATTAGAGAGGGCTACAGACTTGGGTTTTGTTATCACTGTCACTGCAGGGGCCAAACATGACAAAGTGCAGCCAAAGTTTTCCACTTGATGGTTAGGATAACTAATGAGTAGAGAGTTGTTGAAACAGAGAGAAGGAAAGGAGTCCGGTTAGACTAGTATATCACAGAGTGGGCTGTGAGAGTCCTATGTGAAGCTTTAATTCTCCATTAAATAGATTTGACACCATTTTTGTGTGTCTCAGTAGAACAAAACTGCTTTTTACACCATCTCCCATATCAAACAGTCAGCTGGCTACACACACATTTCCTACAAAAGATTCTGAGTAGTGGCACCGGGAACTTCAAGAGTTTGTGACCATAGGAATGTAGTCACAGAATAAGAACTCAGTGCATTGTTCTTAGACATGCACTGTTCAAACACACATTTTTTTTCTCTTTGAAGCTCAGTAACCACTGTTCTGATGCCCCCCAGCAGTTCTGCATTAGCACTCAGTTCTCAAAAGCTCCCCCCCCACCATTGACATCACCATAAAGCCATGTTCATTTCACACTACACTAGAAATACTAGAGAAGAGATCAACATTCAGCAAATGGAAAAAAATGAACAAAACCTAGGACGGAAAGGGCTTTTATTTTGCAGCTACATTATGAAGAGTTACAAACAATGAATGGGTATGATGGACCCTGCATGGATCAGGCCCTTCTTAGAAGGAATTAGGGGCTTGGTGAGTGTCTCTTCAGCACCATTAAGTCCCTGTCTCAAGACAGGTAGAGAACCCTGTAACCCAGTGGTACTCAATACGCAGCCTGTGGGCCAAATGTGGCCCAACAATGCTTCCTGTGTGGCCTGCCTGCTCACCTTAAAAAAAAGTTTATAATTAAATTCACCACGTGGGACTGACAGCCAGAGTCCACCATCCAGGGCTGACAGCCAGGGCCCCACTACCCGGGGCTGAATCAGGGGTGCTGGAACTAAGGGTGCTGTGGGTGCAGCAGCACCCACAGGCTTGTAATGGTTTTCATCATATGTAGGGTTTACAGTTTTGTTCGTGGCTTTCAGCATCCCCACTATAAAAAATTGTTCCAATGCCGCTGGACTGAACTCAAAGAAAGGGTGCCAAAATATACTTTCACCCAGGGCACCATTTTCCATAAGGCTGGCCCTGGGCGCCACCCATTTTTTCACTAGTGATGGAAATGGAGCAAAAAATTAATGTGAGTGGAGTAAATGTTGCAAAGTCAAGAGTGAAAACTGAGCTTTTAATCCAAACTGGACAGCAGATTTCCTTTTTATTATGCCACCTCCTTTAAATACAAAACCTTTGTGTTTAATATGCCAAGCCACTGTATCTGTCTGTAAGGTCATCAAGGTGAGGCGCCACTTTGAATCAGAGCACAGTAACTTCAGCGTGGCCTATCCTCCTGGCAGTGTTGCAACACGTGACAAAATTAAAAATCTGATGTCTTGCTATCACCCTTCAAATGTCATTCTCACAACATCAGCGACTGTAAGGAAAAAGCAACAGCTGCTTCTCTTCAGATAATGTGGGTACTAGCTAAAAAGAAAGAGCCTTTCCTGGATGCTGAGCTTGTGAAAGAGTGCATGCTGGAAATGCTGGAGGAGCTTTTGCTGGAGATAAAAACAAAGATGACATTATGAACGGTGT
The DNA here is from genome assembly GCF_028017835.1 of Emys orbicularis. Lineage (NCBI taxonomy): Eukaryota > Metazoa > Chordata > Testudines > Emydidae > Emys > Emys orbicularis. The sequence goes on along the minus strand of NC_088689.1, from coordinate 42,332,202 downwards.
GAAGCAAGTGCCCGTCTGATTCCGTGGCGGTGCGGAGATTGGAGGTGATTCACAAGGATTGTTTGTCAGAACTGCTTTCCGATTTAAAAAATGCCAAATACGTGTTGTCAAGGCTGTATCCCCACTTTGAACTTTAGGGTACAAGTGTGGGGGCCTGCATGAAGACTTCTAAGCTTAACTACCAGCTTAGATCTGGTCCGCTGCCACCATTCCCACAAGCTAATTCCCTTCCCTGGGAAGCTTTGAGAAACCTTTCACCAATTCCCTGGTGAATACAGATCCAAACCCCTTGGATCTTAACACAAGGAGAAATTGACCCTTCCCCCCTCCTTCCTTTCACCAACTCCTGGTGAATACAGATCCAACTCCTTTGGATCTAAAAACAAGGAAAAATCAATCAGGTTCTTAAAAAGAAGGCTTTTAATTAAAGAAAAAGGTAAAAATTATCTCTGTAAAATCAGTATGGAAAATAACTTTACAGGGTAATCAAACTTAAAGAGCTCAGAGGACCCCCCTCTGTCTTAGGTTCAAAGTACAGCAAACAAAGATAAACACTCTAGTAAAAGGTACATTTACAAGTTGAGAAAACAAAGTAAAACTAAGACGCCTTGCCTGGCTTTTTACTTACAAGTTTGAAATATGAGAGACTTGTTTAGAAAGATGGGGAGAACCTGGATTGATGTCTGGTCCCTCTCAGTCCCAAGAGCGAACAACCCCTTAAACAAAGAGCACAAACAAAAGCCTTTCCCCCCCCAAGATTTGAAAGTATCTTGTCCCCTTATTGGTCCTTTGGGTCAGGTGTCAGCCAGGTTACCCGAGCTTCTTAACCCTTTACAGGTAAAAGGATTTTGGAGTCTCTGGCCAGGAGGGATTTTATAGTACTGTACACAGGAGAGCTGTTACCCTTCCCTTTATAGTTATGACACGTGTCTCTTGCAGTGGACGAATCAAGCGATTTAAGTGACACTGCCCAGCTGTCGCTGTTTGTTAGATTTTATGATAGTGTGTTTTTCAAGGAAGAATTTTAGTAACCTACAGCACAGGAGAGATCATTTTTGAAAAGGCAAAAGGCTTTTTTGAAAAAAATGGTTAAGATTTCCAAAGAGTAAACTTGCTTGTTACAGCCAGAGGTGCCTCCCTGGCAGGGAAAGAGAAGGGCTTTGCTCTACCCTTCATTAAATATACTTCACTGCATCATTCACCAGCCTGTCCTGGACAGTAAATTGTCTGGGGACTTAAAAAAAATACACCTCTACCCTGATATAACGCGACCCGATATAACATGAATTCAGATATAATGCGGTAAAGCAGTGCTCCGGGGGGATGGGGCTTCGCACTCCGGTGGATCAAAGCAAGTTCGATATAACGTGGTTTCACCTATAACGTGGTAAGAATTTTTGGCTCCTGAGGACAGCGTTATATCGAGGTAGAGGTGTAATGGGCATTGAGATGAGATTAGTGAACTACATACGTTCAATTTCTAGCTTGCAACATCGTCTTTTTAAAGCTCTTTTACAAGACATTTTAGCCAAATACAGTGACCTGTTGCAGCACATCAACGTTCGCTGGTTAAGTAGGGGGAGTATCTTAGAGAGGTTTTGTGTGCTTCAAAAAGAAATAGAATTTCTTTCAAACCACAAGATCAACAAGGCTTGGGAGCTCCTGGAATTTATGAATTATGTCCCTTCTATATCAGAGATAGCTTTTCTGCGCGATATTACTGGGTCACTTGAATTCCCTCAACTTGCAGCCCCAAGGCCGTGCAAGCAGTGTCAGGGATCTGTTTGCAAGAGTGGGTCCCTTTCAGAAGAATCTTGAAATCTTTCAGACTTAACAGGAAAGATGTTGCACTTTGAATGTCGTTGCTACAGGTGAAACTTTGATGAAAACAATGCAAGAATTCCTAAACAATGTGATCTAAAATTTTAAAATGCAATGTGAAAATTTTAAAATGCCAAAAGATTTGCTTTTATTTGTTTGTGATCTGTTTATTGTCTCTGCTGATGGACCTCATCCTTCTGAAGCAAAGAACATTCTTGATTCAATTGATGAAGGTGCCCTTCAATTAGAAATGGTAAGGCTCCAGAGCTCAGCTGTCTTGAAGGAAAAATTCAAAGAAGTGGGACTTTATGATTTCTGGACTCAATATGCTGACCAGTTACAGAATAGCCAGTATCTAGCCTTCTATCTTTTAATGATGTTTGGATCAAAGTACCTCTTTGGATCTGGGTTTTCTACCACGAACATTATAAAAAACCAACACCACAATCGCCTAACAGATGAGCATCGTCATCAGTGCATGCGCTTTGATCTGACCTCCTACAAACCACTCTTCACAAAGCTTGCCAGAGATCATCTGTCACCTCTCCCATTAGAGATTGCCACAAACACAAGTAACAATGTTGATGTATAAACTTTTTTAAAAGATAGAAACACTAATACTTATGTTGCAATCAAGGTCTTTCTTTATTGGCAGCTAAATTTTTTTTTTAATTTTGTCAGCCTTCTGCGCAAATGGCCCACCTCTAAAATTCTCAAATCGGCCCACGGGCAGATCTAATTCAGTATCATTACTGTAGCCACTATCACTGATTCTGCCCAAAAGTTAATGCAGCCTATGGCTGATTCATTTCTGGGGAGCTCTCTCCAGCAAGGGACTCTCAGGCAGCCTGGCTCCATTAGAGCTGCATTCAGAGCTGGGGGCCCAAAGGAAGTGCAGAGGCAGACAGCCTCAATGCAGAGGGCTGCATATCTCTGGCAGATTCTCCAAGATCTATGGGCTTTGGAGGCCACTCTGCAGCCCATTCAATAGAAGGGAACCTCCTGCCAAACTTATCACCCAATGGAAGGAATCAGGAATAACTGTATACAGGGCACCATGCAGAGATCACCTTCTGGATTTTCCTGTCTGAAGGGGAATGCTAGCCTTTTCATAGAATCATAGGACTGGAAGGGACATCGAGAGGTCATCTAGTCCAGTCCCCTACACTCAAGGCAGGACTAAGTATTATCTAGACCAGAGGTGGGCAGCAGCTGGAGCCCGGGGCCCTTTAAATCACCGCCGCGGAAGCCGGTCCAGTCGGGCACGGCGTACTGGCTCTTGCTGCTATGCCGTACCAGACCGTACCGGCTTACTTTCACCTCTGCCTGCCCCATCCAACTACCCCTTCTCCCTGTCCCCTGACTGCCCCCAGAACTCCTGCCCCTGACTACCCCCTGCCACCCCATCCAACCCCCCCTCCTTCCTGACTGCCCCCATTCAACCCCCTGTTCCCCCCGACCCCTATCCACACTCCCACCCCCTGACCTCTATCCAACCTCCCTCCCCCCCGCTCCCTGCCCCCTTACCGCACTGCCTGGAGCACCAGTGGATGGCGGTGCTACAACCGCGCCACCTGGCTGGAGCCAGGCCACGACGCCACCGCCACCACGCAGCACAGAGATTGGGTCAGGCCAGGCTCTGCAGCTGCACTGCCCCAGGAGCTCACAGCCCCGCCGCCCAGACCATTGCGCCGGTGGCAGAGCGAGCAAGCGAGCTGAGGCTGCGGGGGAGGGGGAACAGCAGGGGAGGGGCTGGGGCTAGCCTCCCGGGCCAGGAGCTCGGGGGCCAGGCAGGACGGTCCCACGGGCCGGACGTGGCCTGCGGGCCGTAATTTGCCCACCTCTAATCTAGACCATCCCTGACAGGTGTTTGTCTAACCTGCTCTTAAAAATCTCCAATGATGGAGATTCCACAACCGCCCTAGGCAATTTATTCCAGTGCTTAACCACCCTGACAGTTAGGAAGTTTTTCCTGATGTCCAACCTAAACCTCCCTTGCTGCAATTTGATCCCATTTCTTCTTGTGCTATCCTCAGCAGTTAAGAACAACAATTAATCTCCCTCCTCCTGGTAATAAACGTTTATGTACTTGAAAACTTATGTCCCTGTAACGATGCTGGTTCTGGTGACAATTCAGGACAAATTGCTTAGAGCAGGGCAGTTACAGCCCAAAGCTGGAGTTCCTTTACTATTAAGGCACCAAACCAGCCACACAGAGAGGACTTCGGTCTCACGGCACTGGCTAACCACAAGTCACACAAGCAATCCCTTAGATACTCCAGTTTCCCAGTATCACCACCAGTGCCACTCGTTATGGGGATGAATGGTTATGAAAACCAATACCCCAGTAAAAGAAAAAAAGGTTCTCCTGATCCCAAAGGACCAAGCCCCAGACCCAGGTCAATGTACAAATCAGATCTTACACACAAATCACGCTGTTGCCAATCCTTTAGAATCTAAAATCTAAAGGTTTATTCATAAAAGGAAAAAGATATAGATGAGAGCTAGAATTGGTTAAATGGAATCAATTACATACAGTAATGGCAAAAAGAACGAGGAGTACTTGTGGCACCTTAGAGACTAACAAATTTATTTGAGCATAAGCTTTCATGGGCTAAAACCCACTTCATCGGATGCATGCAGTGGAAAATACAGTAGGAAGATATATACACACACACACACACACACACACACACACACACACACACACACACACAAAGAACATGAAAAAATGGGTGTTGCCATACCAACTGTAACAAGAGTAATTAATTAAGGTGAGCTATTAGGTGAGCTATTATCAGCAGGAGAAAAAAAAACTTTTGTAGTGATAATCAGGATGGCCCATTTCCAACAGTTGACAAGAAGGTGTGAGTAACAGTAGGGGAGAAAAATTAGCATGGGGAAACAGTTTTTACTTTGTGTAATGACCCATCCACTCCCAGTTTTTATTCAAGCCTAATTTAATGGTGTCTAGTTTGCAAATTAATTCCAATTCTGCAGTTTCTCGTTGGAGTCTGTTTTTGAAGTTTTTTTGTTGGAGTATTGCGACTTTGAGATCTGTAATTGAGTGACCAGGAAGTTGAAGTGTTCTCCAACTGGTTTTTGAATGTTATAATTCTTGATGTCTGATTTGTGTCCATTTATTCTTTTGCGTAGATACTGTCCAGTTTGGCAAAGTTCTTAGTTCAGACTTGTAGCAGTGATGGAATAAACTGCAGGTTCAAATCAAGTCTCTGGAGTACATCCACAGCTGTAGAGCTTCCGTTTTTAGCAAAGTCTCTCCAGAGGTAAGAAGCAGGATTGAAAACAAGATGGAGATGAGGCAGCTGCCTTTTATAGTCTCTTCCAGGTGTAAGGACACCTCTTTGTCCTTACTGTGGAAAATTACAGCAAAATGGAGTTTGGAGTCACATGGGCAAGTCCCTGCATACTTTGCTGAATCACAAGGTGTATCTGCCTTCTCTCAGTGGGTCAATTGTATAGCGGATGGTCCTTAAATGGGCCATCAAGTGGGCTAGGCAGAGCTGACACCAACTTGTCTGGGGTGTCACCCAGAAGCATAGCATAAGTTTGAAATACAGACAGCATAGAGCCAATATTCATAACTTCAACTACAAAAATGATACACACATACAGATAGCATAATCATAACTAGGAAACCATAACTTTGTCTTAGACACCTTATTTGACCCCTTTTATAAAAGATTTGGTGCCACTACAGGACCTTGGTTGCAACAATGATCTATATGGTCCCAGTTCATGTCAATAACGTCACAAACCCAGTTTTTTCAATCTTCCCTCATAGATCATGTTTTCTAGACCTTTTATCATTTTTGTTGCTCTTCTCTGGACTTTCTCCTATTTGTCGACATCTTTCCTGAAATGTGGCACCCAGAACTGGAGATAATACTCCAGTGGAAGCCTAATCAGCACAGAGCAGAGTGGAAGAATTACTTCTTGTGTCTTGCTTACAACACTCCTGCTAATACATCCCAGAATGATGTTAGCTTTTTTTGCAACAGTGTTACACTGTTGACTCATATTTAGCTTCTTGTCCACCATGACCCCCAGATCCCTTTCCGAATTACTCCTTCCTAGGCAGTCATTCCCCATTTTGTATGTGTGCAAATCATTGTTCCTTCCTAAATGGAGTACAGTAACTCCTCGCTTAACATTGTAGTTATGTTCCTGAAAAATGCGACTTTAAGCGAAATGATGTTAAGTGAAACCAATTTCCCCATAAGAATTAATGTAAATGGGGGGGTTAGGTTCCAGGGAAATTTTTTTCACCAGACAAATTAATTATATGTGTGTGTGTGTATATATATATATATATATACACACACACACACACACAGAGTATAAGTTTTAAACAAACAATTTAATACTGTACACAGCAATGATGACTGTGAAGCTTGGTTGAGATGGTGAAGTCAGAGGGTGGAAGAGGGTGGGATATTTCCCAGGGAATGCCTTACTGCTAAATGATGAACAAGCACTCGGCTCAGCCCTCAAGTGTTAACACATTGTTGTTAATGTAGCTTCACACTCTACAAGGCAGCACAAATGGAGGGAGGGGAGACAGCATGGCAAGACAGAGACAGACACACACACCCTGTGTGTGGGAGAGAGATGCACATTGCCCCTTTAAGTATACTGACGCCACTCTAAGTACATTGCCTTTTTAAGTAGATCAGCAAGTTGAGACAGCAGCTGCTGCTAGCAAGCTCCCTCTGTCCTGAGCCCTGTCATGTCCCCCCTCCCCTCTCCCGCTCTATGGAGATGGGGTAAGCGGGGGCAGGATCAGATGGGAGGGGGAAAGCCTGATATTAGACCCCTCTTCCTCCCCCCTCCGCACAGCAAGCAGGAGGCTCCCGGGAGCAGCTCCAAGGCAGAGGGCAAGAGCAGCACATGGCAGTGGGGGGAGGGACAGCTGAACTTCCGGCAATTGATAGCCTGCTGGGCAGCTGCCGCACAGGGAACTTAGGGGAGCAGGGAGCTGATGGGGGGCTGCCAGTCCACCCTAGTTCCAAGCCCCCACTAGCTACCTCCAACAGGCTGCTCTTTCTGCAAGCAGTGGACAAAGCAGGCAGCTGCCAAACAACGTTATAAGGGAGCATTGCGCAACTTTAAACGAGCATGTTCTCTAAGTGATCAGCAACGTAACAACAAAACAACGTTAACCAGGACGACTTTAAGTGAGGAGTTACTGTACTTTGCATTTGTCCTTTTTGAAATTCATCCTATTTACTTCAGACCATTTCTCCAGTTTGTCCAGATCATATTGAATTTTAATCCTATCCTCCAAAGCACTTGCAACCCCTCCCAGCTTGGTATCATCCGCAAACTTTATAAGTATACTCTCTATGCCATTATCTAAATCATTGATGAAGATATTGAACAGAACCAGACACAGAACCGATCCCTGCGGGACCCCACTCGTTATGCCCTTCCAGCATGACTGTGAACCATTGATAACTACTCTCTGGGAACGGTTTTCCAACCAGTTATTTACCCACCTTATAGTATCATAGAATCATAGAATATCAGGGTTGGAAGGGACCTCAGGAGGTCATCTAGTCCAACCCCCTGTTCAAAGCAGGACCAATCCCCAACTAATCATCCCAGCCAGGGCTTTGTCAAGCCTGAACTTAGAAACCTTTAAGGAAGGAGATTCCACTACCTCCCTAAGTAACCCATTCAGTGCTTCACCACCCTCCTAGTGAAAAAGTTTTTCCTAATATCCAACCTAAACCTCCCCCACTGCAACTTGAGACCATTACTCCTTCTTCTGTCATCTGGTACCACTGAGAACAGTCTAGATCCATCCTCTTTGGAACCCCCTTTCAGGTAGTAGCTCCATCTAGGTTGGATTTCCCTAATTTGTTTATGAGAAGGTTATGCAAGACAGTATCAAAAGCTTTACTAAAGTCAAAATATACCATGTTTACCACTTCCCCCCCCCCCCTCCACAAGGCTTGTTACCCTGTCAAAGAAAGCTATCAGGTTTGTTTGACATGATTTGTTCTTGACAAATCCATGCTGATTGTCACTTATCACCTTATTATCTTCTAGCTGTTTGCAAATTGATTGCTTAATTATTTGCTCCATGATGTTTCGGGATACAGAAGTTAAGCTGACTGATGTGTAATTCCCCGGGGTGTCCTTATTTTCCTTTTTATAAATTGGCAATATATTTACACTTTTCCAGTCTCCTGGAATCTCTCCCATGTCAGCTCCTTAAATATTTTAGGCCCTGGTGACTTGAAGATATTTAACTTGTCTAAATAATTTTTAACTTGTTCTTTCCCTATTTTAGCCTCTGATCCCACCTCATTTTCACTGGCCTTCACTATGTTAGACATCCAATGACCACCAACCTTCATGGTGAAAACTGAAACAAAGAAGTCATTAAGCACCTCTGCCATTTCCACATTTTCTGTTATTGTTCCCCACCCCCCTCATTGAGTAACGGGTCTACCTGCCCTGTCCTTGGTATTCCTCTTGCTTTTATTACACCGTGCACAACCGTGGCCCTTTAATGAAAAGTTCCTTTTTCTAGGCAGCTGATGAGCTCACTAGGGAGTGGGGAGGAAAAAGAGTTCCAGCCACAGAACATCACATCACTGCACCAGCTCCCCCACCCCGTGCCCACACCCCATAGCCCTAGTTACAATTCAAACATCATGTCAGCAGCAGCCTTTTTACAGCTAGGAAGTGGCCGGCTGGAAAACCTTTCAGCTTTACAGCGCAAGAGCAAACATGCATTTCACCCACATCTAGAACAGTGAGCTGAAGTCTAGACAACCATGGGTAGCCCAAAAAATGCTGTGGGTCACATTAACACTCACCCCATCCCACAGGCCTCTCTGTTTTGTCCCTTCACCCCACCAATTACCCTCTTGTTCACGCATCATTCTGGAGCCTGTGTAGTAACACATTCAACAGGTGGCACATTTTAAAACAGGCCAACCCTTCAGAAGGATAGTTTATTTATTAAGTCAAGAGTGGCAAGTATCTCCTTGCTTAAAATGTAACAGGAGAGACGTTGAAGCCAAACCCCTCCATTGCAGCAGTAGCTGCTGCCTTGCCTGCTTTTCACCCCCCCCCCCCCCGTATAAGTGACTCAGGAGGCCACAGTTAGCTCTCACGTACCCTTGAAAGCAGATAACTGGTTGCTCCTTCAGCAGTTTGGTTGAGAACCACATTTCTTGGCTTGCTGTGAGCTCTGTCTGGCACAATTTGTAGGGCAGAAGGACCATGAAGTTGCTCAATCTTGCACTCTTAAGGGCATATGAAGTCATTGCAAACTCATGCTGATAAAACCTTTATCCACTCCCATCATGCGTCCTATATTACACATAAGAGATAGAATATCCAATATTAGATATTTGTCATAAGGCATCCCCCGACCTGTGTCAGGCTGTGGCACAACAGGTAAACGTGCCTCAGTTTCCCCTTGGTCTAGCCATAGAAGGAACACAATCTCTCTCAATGTCCAATTCAAAAGCCTGCCTCTAGGCATAATTTATTCCTATACCTCTACAATAGTCTACAGAAACCTCATAGTAAAACCATTCTCCCTAAAATCCCAAAGTACAGCAGGTTCACGTCCGTTTTCCATGTCCCCTTGCAGGTTGTCCTTTCCAGCTCACCCTCCTGAGAGTCATTAACAAGTCTGTCCCCAGACCTTTTTTGCTCTTGTTCCAGGGCTCCACTGTTCAGGCCATCAGGCCGAAAACACCCAGATTCCCTTCTATCCAAAAACTTCTCCAGTAGCTTAAGTCAAGTCTCCCATGAGAGGACTCCCTGCAGTGTTCCACACAGCCAGCCCAACCTCCCCATGAGTCCTACCCCTGCTCAGGGAACATCCCTCCAGGACCAGCCCTTTACTCTGGGCTCAGTTTCCTGCAGCTCTCCACTCAGGCCTGCTGCAAGGGGGCCTCCTGCAGTGTTCCACTCACCTATGCCTCCCTTCTCCCGGGATCCACCTTCCAACACAACCCTCTTGTTTTGGGCTCAGCATCTCCTAACCAGGTTGCCTCTCCCCCTTCTTCCTAGGGGTCTGCACAAGCTCTCCTTTAACTCATCAGGGATTCTCCAAGCTCTGGCTAGGCCTCACCATGAATCTTTCACTCTTCTCAATGCCTCTGTATACCAGCTCTCCTGCCTCTCTCCTTTCTTCTTCAGGCAGGTATCTGTGTTTCTCTGTGTGTTGTCAGGCAACTCTCAGCTGCCCTGTTCCTCACTGACCCCTACCCCACTCCCCTCGACAGCTCTCTCCTGCCACTTCATGATTCTCTATGTAGCCCAGGTGCCTTCTTTTAACCCCAGTTGGGTGGCAGCCTATGAGTCACAGGTGCTAGAGCCTGGCCTACTCCCTTTTAAAGAGGCCAGTCCTTCTTACAATACTGATAGTAATAGTATTGATTGGGCTGAAAACATAGGCCTGCATATCTGTACACACATGCACACACCTCATACATCTACCAATTTCAGCATTAGTCAATTCCAATACCACCCAACCGTGCTCAAAAGCATATTTCCAAGAGCAGAGTGAAAAAGAACAGAAAGAAGAAAGAAGTAGAGTGAGGAAGGGGAGAACTATTTATTGATCGCCATTATATAAAAAGAGATGTGGTCCCCAGATATATTTTCTAGTTGTGCTGCTGCCCATCATCAGAATATCTGAAAGCCTTCCACATTAATTAGTGTGGTGACAGCAAAGCCCCACATAGACTTCTTGGAGTCTCTGGCTCTTCTTTTTCAGGCTACAGAAAACTCTCTGAGGTAGGTTTTTAAATGCATTTCCTTCAGCGTACAAATAGTGCGCTAGCATTTTGAATCTCTGTTAAGGCAGCTTTTGTGTTTAGTGCAACAATTACAGTATTAAGAGTCCAGAAATGAATTAGAAAGAAATGGTTATTTGTATGACAGTAGCACCTAGAGGCCTCAATTTAGATCAGGGCCCCATTGTGTAAGGCACTGACAAACTCATTCTACAAGACAGTACCTGCCCTGAAGAACTTATCTATATAGTCAGGACAGACAAAGAGTAGAAGGGGAAACAGCGGCACAAAGAGATGAAGTAACTTGTCCATGTTCACATCACAGGTCAGCGGCAGAGCTGGAAATAGAATACAGATCTCCTGACATAGAATCATAGGACTGGAAGGGACTCAGAGGTTTTCTAGTCCAGTCCCCTGCCTCATGGTAGGACTAAGTATTATCTAGACCAGTGGTTCCCAAACTTTAACAACCTGTGAACCCCTTTCACTAAAATGTCAAGTCTCGCGAACCCCCTCCTAAAAATGAATGTTTCCAGGGATTTTCTCCTTTACCTGAGTATGAAATATAAAAGCAGTGATCTGGGAAATATAAAATTTGTTTTTATGACATGCTTATTACACACTATTTATTATTAATTATTATTGATCATTACAGTATTTTTATTACATTATGAAAACAGCAACACTCTTCCAAGATCTCACTTTCGTAGCTTGTATAACTTTGAATAAGCCTGTTCTAAGACAAGGCTCCTATGTTTCATCAAGGAGTACACCTCTACCTCGATATAACGCTGTCCTTGGGAGCCAAAAAATCTTATCGCATTATAGGTGAAACCGCGTTATATCGAACTTGCTTTGATCCACCGGAGTGCGCAGCCCCTCCCCCCCCACCCCGGAGCACTGCTTTACCGCGTTATATCCGAATTCGTGTTATATCGGGGTAGAGGTGTATCAGATGTGAAACAGCATGAAGGTATTTAAGAAGTCAACTCAGAGAGTTCCTCCTACACAATCATTCAGGTGTTGAGCAGTCCAGGCAAACAACACACGTTACAACAAAGCTTAAACTTGTTCTTCATAATAATTTTAAAAACACCACTAGCTGCCTATTTAATTTTTAAAAAAGTAAAAAATATCCACCTCCTTTTCCATTTCTTATAAGGAGTCTTGAAGTTTAAATCTCCTCAGTGTGATAGATATTCTTGCTTTGATCTGCTTAGCTCTTGGAAGTCCGGGGCTCCGGGCTGCTGGCCCGCTGCTGTCTGGGGTCCCTAGGGACAGCTCTGTCCGCCATTAGGGAATTTTTTCCTGAGAACCCCCTGTAACATTTCACGAACCCCCAGGGGTTCATGAACCCCAGTTTGGGAAACACTGATCTAGACCATCCCTGACAGGTGTTTGTCTAACCTGCTCTTCAAAATCTCCAATGACAGCGATTCCACACCCTCCCTAAGCAATTTAGTTGCCTAACTACCCTGACAGTTAGGAAGTTTTTCCTAATGTCCAACCTAAACCATGCTTGCTGCAAATTAAGCCCACTGCTTCTTGTCCTATCCTCAGAGGTTAAAGAGAACAATTTTTCTCCCTCCTCCCTGTAACAACCTTTTATGTATTTGAAAACGTATGTCCCCTTTCAGTCTTTTCTCCTCACTAAACAAACCCAATTTTTTCAATCTTCCCTCATAGGTCATGTTTTCTAGATTTTTAATCATTTTGGTTGCTCTTCTCTGGACTTTTTCCAATTTATCCACATCTTTCCTGAAATGTAGTGTCCAGAACTGGATACAATACTCCAGCTGAAGCCTAATCAGAGCAGAGTACAGTAGAAGAATTACTTCTTGTGTCTTGCTTACAACACTCCTGCTAATACATCTCAGAATGATGTTCATTTTTTTGCAAGTGTTACACCGTTGACATATTTAGCTTGTTATCCACTATGACCCCCAGATCCCTTTCCACAGTACTCCTTCCAAGCCAGTCATTTCCCATTTTGTATGTGTGCATACAAGGAATGTTTTGATTGTTCCTTCCTAAATGGAGTACTTTGCATTTGTCCTTATTGAATTTCATTCTATTTACTTCAGACCATTTCTCTGGTTTGTTCAAATCATTCTGAATTTTAATCCTATCTCCCAAAGAACTTGCAGCCCCTCCCAGCTTGTAGTCATCTGTCCTAATATCAGTACATTGCACTACCTCTCAGAACTGGTACAGTACTCGAATGGAGCATAAAGAAAAGAGTATAATTCAACTACATAAGGAGGAAAGCTGGTAGCTTTTCTGAACTAGGAGATCAGGTTCCAGCAGTGTTCAAAGAACTGCACCCACACAAGTTCTAGCAAATATTAAACTGAATCCATTATGTCATGAGAAAAAAAGACTCTCATTGGATGATCAGTGATCCTGAGGGCAGGATATGTGTCTAGCAACATCAAAGAGCAAAATAAACCTTTCGTGGGTGTCACAGTCATTCTCACACTGCTGGATTCACACTAGCTATCTAGTGTCTCAGTATCATATTCATTAGCAACTCTTAATGGGTAATTGGCGATAGCGAAATATTTTTCAATTATTTTTCCCCCAAGTCTCTTTCGTATAAAACCCTTGAGGCAAACCAAGTCAGACGCTAATAGACACATCTCAAAGGAAGGATTTGCCATAGTCATACTGTTTGAGCTATTTTGTTTAAATGAAACCTGCAGTGATTTCTTATAATGTGACAGACAGCTAACAAATATTTATTACACACATGAAAAAACACATCAAATCAGACTGCTACAGACTTCTCAGGTAAATTCTGCCGTATTTTCCCAAAATATGTTTAGTTGCAATGTAAAAACAGTCCTTACAGAACTTATCCTTGGATCTGTGGGTTTTCAGCAGTTTCTAATTGGACCTGAATTGTCTCAGATCTTGCCAAGTTGGCAGATGTAGCTCATTTTTAGTTTGTTAATTATTCTTTAATATCTTCCAGCACCTGGACCAGATGAGGCACCAGGTGGCTGCACTGAAGTCAATGGGAAGGAAAGGCAGCTATTTTACAAGTCTGCTCAACGATATTTTTAAGATAGAGAAAATGCCTGATGAAAGCTTTGTGGTGCCCATTTTTAAACATAAAGCTGATATTACGTTGAATGCTAATTATTGCCCAATTAACCTGACATCACACGCTATGAAAGTATGGAGAAGATTACTGGAAAATGTCTGCATGGAACAGTTGAAACTTGCAAGGGTCAGTATGTATTTATGCCAGGAAGGAGTACAATTGATGCCACATTTGCTCTGTGACTCTTCATAGAGAAGTTCAGAGAAAAGAGACAGCAACTGGGCACGGTGTTTGTGGACTTGGAGAAGCCATGTGATGAGGTACCAAGATAAGTAGTTTGGTGGAGTTTGTGATGGAAAGATGTGCTGGAAGGATTTGTCCATCTTATCCAGAGTGTGCATGATGGAGTGACTATCGTAGTGAAAAGCATATGGGTCTACAGCAGAAAATTTCCGGTAAACATTGGCCTGCGCCAGGGGTCAGCATTGAGCCTTTTTTGTTTGCGGTTGTTTTGGATGTGATAAGTGAATATATACAAAGGGAGCAGCCTTGGAATATGCTGTTCACTGATGACTTAATGATGTGTGCGGAAGATTGTGAGATCTTGCAAACCAACTTTGAATAGTGGCAACACAGTTCTGAGCAGGAAGAACTTAGAGTGAATATTGGTAAGACCGAGGCTACAATAACGAGGGGAGGAGGAGGGAGGATTCACCGTAAAGGATATCACAGGCAGAGAACTTAGGAGAGTGAAAGAATTTAAATACCTGGGATCAATGGTAGCTGACAATGGTGCTCTCTGGAGAGATGCCTGGCATTGTACCAACCCTGCATGATGGGAGCCCAGTTATCTGTGATAAAAAGATGCCAATAAAATTAATAGGTAGAGTGTATAAAACTGTAATTCAACCCATTCTAAAGCATGGAACTGTAATGCCCAGTGGCCAAGGCGGGCTAGGGGGCAGTCTAGAGCAGTAGTCAAATGTGAGTGAGTGGTTGGGTAACCAGCAGGTCAATCCATATCAGAAACACTCTGAGGCAATGTTCGGAGTTCTCGTGGGGTCAGTAGCTTTAGGCAACTAAATTTCTGCTGCTGGGCATGCACACAGCTGCCTAAGTCCTGACACCACCAAGCTGCTTGGCTCCTAACTCACGTGTTCAGAATTCACAAACTAGGCATTTCCCCACCTGTCTCACCTGTGGGGCCTGATTCAGTGGGTGTTCTCAGAGGCCACCTAAGAGATCAGGCCCCATACTAAATGACAGCAGCTATGGTAATAGTGGTCCCCTTATAACCCATTGTTTATAACCAAAGCTTTTTTAATCTGCAGGACAGATTTTATCAGTGGCAACCCATCAGTACCTCCCAATTCTTTCCAGTTTTCTCTCTTGCTCTCTACACAAAAAAATTAGGTTGGTTTAACTACGTCGGTCAAGGGTGTGAAAAATCCACACCCCGAGCAGCATAATTCAGTGACTTAAGTCCCCATGTAGACAATGATAGGTCAATGGAAGAATACTTTCGTCGACCTAGCTACTGCCTCTCAGGGAAGTGGATTATCTACATTGACAAGAGAATCCCTCCTGTCAACATAGACAGCGTCTACACTGAAGTGCTACAGCAGTGCAGCTGTAGCATTTTAAGTACAGACAAGCCCTAACACAGTTCCTTTCTGAGCTGTACCAGGATGAGATCAGATGGGGAGGCAAGGAGGAGTTGCAGTAACAGGACTCTCCCGCCCCTTTAGATGTCTTAAACTCACATTAAAACAATGAATGAAGAGCTGCCACCTCCTAGCAGGAAGCCAAGTGTGAAAACACAACAACTCCTTTTCACTGAGTGCCAAAAACTCTCGAGGAAAGGAGCACTTTTCCCTCCAACTTATTAAACAATAACAGAATAAGAAACCTCTCTAGTTAACAGTCCCCAAAGGGGCTGCATATCTGAAGGGGAAAGGTCTTGCTTGTGAGGTTGGTAAAACTGGTTTTTTTGCCAGGGTACCACTTACAAAGTATTGAGGTAGCTCAATGCACACTTCTCCTCCATACTATTGGCAGTTGTGTGCAGAAAGTCCCACTGTCCTACAGGTATGAAAGGTCACCTCAGTCTGACTGCAAAGTTCTGCTCAGCATAAGCCACAGCCTAGGGGGATTGCAGAACATTACTATAATTATTTATTATTGGTATTACCACCACCCTAGTCATGCATCTGGACCCCATTGTGCTAGGCACTGTACAAAACACAGAACAAAAAGACAGTCCCTGCCGCAAACAGCTTCCAATCTAAGTATAAAAGACAGAAGATAACGGATGATACAGACTGACCGCCAGGGCAGTACAATGTGCTACATCAGGACATTAATAGAGGAAACTTTTGTAAGGGAGTAGTCTTGTCTTGAGGCAAGACGAATTATGTTCATAAAGATGAGGGGTTTAGCTCCCTTTGGCTACATCCACACAGCAAAAAAAACAAACCAAAACAAAACAAAAAAACCTCTGTGGCAGCAAGTCTCAGAGCCTGGGGTCAACTGACTTGAGCTTGCGAGGCTCATGATGCAGGCCTAAAAATAGCAGCATAAACGTTTGGGCGGGAGGCTGGGCTCTGAAACTTGGCAGGAGGGAAGGGCCTTGGAGCCCAGGCTCCAACTTGAATGTGTACACTGCTGTTTTTAGCCAAACAGCCCAAGTCTGTTGTCCCCAGCTCTGAGACTTGCTATTGCTGGTGTTCTTTGGCTGTGTAGACATACCCTTAGTCTCGATTTACAGCCATGTCTTTTTCAGGGACTATGTCAGGGTGGAGCGGGGGGCGCGGTGGCTTCAGACACTTATTATGGGAGCAAGAGGGAATATTTCCGGGGAGCGTGGGGGTATATTGTAACTTACCAGCCTTGGGTTCTGGTTCCTGCTGCAGCTTGGGGGTCCTCTTAGGGCTCCTCAGGGGAGGGAGGACTTCCTCCACTAGGTTTGCTGGGTAGAGGTGCAGAATCATATCCTTGTCTTCCTCTGGGTCTCCCAGGACTTCCTCCAAGGTCCTTGCTGCCTCCATGCCCTGTCCCTCATCGGCTTCCCATCCTACAAGGAAGCTGGCAGGTTTAAGGAGGGCGTTGTAAGTCACTACGTACTCGCAATCCTGGAGAGCACCCAGTCCTGCTCATTGTAACATTGGCATATGCTAGGTCCCCTCCCAGAGCGACCGTTAGAGTCCTTCACCATCCAGGACAGAGCCTGAGGTGCTTCATGTGCTCCCAGCACTAGGACAGAATCCAGGAAATGCCGGTCTCTTCTAGCCTCCATGAAATGTCCTGGTACACGTGTATGTTCCTGCCGCTCTGGACTAAGGCTTGGAGGGTAGTGTACTCTCACCACTCATTGATCAGCACCCAGGTGTGCTCTGGAGACCAGGTGGCTGCTCTTGGAGCATGATCCACGCTTGCCTGTGCTGATCAGTAAAGTTCACAGGAGAACAGAAGTGCTCAGTGCAGGTCACTACTACCACTGACAACCAGGGGGTGGGGTGGGATCCGGGACCTCCACACCTTTCGTAAGGGTCAGGCAGCAAAAGGAGCAGTGCATTGTGGTAATGGCCCTGGAGGACTATTGATACCTGTGACCTGGCACATGCCCCTTGCCCCCCGTCCGCACTGCACTGTAGAACTTTCCATGCCACAGTGCAGGTATATACATACCTATACTTCATGTGTGCTAGCTCTCACACTGTGCACTCTCCTTCAGGAACATGCTATGTGGACAATAAGGAGGTTATGGCACAACAAAACACATGTAACTGTGTACAGTGATAAGTGTAGACATAGCCTTTCTTGATTTATCCAGAGTAGAACAGCTTAAGCAGGAGACTCTGAGGGAGGCCCATATCAGAATATCCCATTGCCCAGTGTGAGAGCACTCTCCTGAGACTTGGGAGACCCCTGTTCAAATCCTCTGTCCCCTCTGGTAGAGATGAGGAAATTGAACCTGGGTGTCCCACATCCCAGGTCACTGCTCTAACCACTGGGCTAAGTTATAAGGTGGGCACCACCACCACCTCCTCCACCCTATCCTGCACCATAAGTGGCCAAATGCCTATCTTCCCCCAGTTTGAGAGTCACTCTGGGGCCTATGTGGTAGATGGGTATTCAGGTGCTTAGAGTGGGACCACAATGCACATGCCCCAGGGTCTAGAATTTAGGTACCTAGGAGACTTTTACTGCAGAAAGTTAAACTCACTCTGCACCTACAGGGGCAGGCAGCAGGGGAATTTCATGGATCACATTGGTGCCATCCATGGGCACTTAGGCACCTAACTCTGGAATTTAGGCACGTAAGTTGCATCACTGGATACACTTTCAGTCCTCACAGGACTGGGCCCTGTTTCCATGCGATGGCTAATTTTTCATGCATCTTTCGAGATGGAGCTAGACTAGAGTATCCCCTGATATAAACATTGTATGTCCAGATCATAATATTACAGCCCTTCAAGGAAAAGAGCAGAAGTTAGTGTGGTTCCAAATCATCACACTTAGTATCAGATATAAACGTATGCAGCGCATACCGAGTTTCAATTTCCAAGTGTTTCTTACTCACAGTGCGCAAAACCAAGACTAAAATATGCTAGTGCTGCTGCCTTATATCCTGTTAATGCAACAAATTATTTTCTTTCCCAGTGTGTGTGGCCAAGCATACAAGTCCCCAGCAGTGCAGCGGTTCTGCAGACAGATATAATTGTCACTCAGGGCAAAAAACAAAACAAAAACCTAAACAGTTATCACCTCTCTTGGAACTAAATATTTTCTTTAGGCATCCACATGTCTCAGCAGGAGTAGCAGATGGTGCTGACCCATACAAAGGGTAGGGGGATGCAAAAACTTGAAGGAGGTAATGAAAGGGTTTGGCTGCACCCCGAGGTGCTTCCTCTGCTTGAGGTGAGCAGCTGCATTCAAATTAGATACCACCATCTCCTTCCTCTAGTCCCTGCCCTCCACGCAAATCTGTTGCCTCCTTTTTTAACCATCATTAAGAATCTCTCATGTTAAAAGTTCAGCTTTAAAAAGCTCCAAGAGGTTGCCCCTCGGGTCATTAGTTCCACATCCCTTTTATGTTAAAAGGGGGAGAGGGTCAGAAAAGTGACTCAGTCTAAATGACATCTCAGTGTCCAATATTTATTCTCCTTCCTTTGCCTTCTAGATCAAACATGCTCCATTTACAAGTCAAAACAGGATTTTTTTTGCCAGCTCATGCTGCAAACTTCTAGCTTCCAGCCAAACAGTACTAGGAGGGCAGGACCTGCACATTGAACAATGATATCTCTGAATAATCAGCTAAATCAGAATATTTTTTTTTAATTGTGTGAGCAGATTTTTTTTTAAAGAACTATAGGGTTGGTATAGGTTTTTTTTTTTTCTTCAGTCTAACAAAAAATATAAGGTCCCTGGGGTTTAAATTAAATAGTTATCAGTTAAAAGGTCAACTAGACAACCATCTGCCTGAAAATAGTACAATTTTGAGTTTCTATCTTACAAGCATTTCTGAGAGGAGAATGCCCCTAGATTTTCTTAAATGGACTCCGTGTCTGCAGGACTTACTCTGTTTCTAATGTCCAAGGCTGGGATCTCTGCAACTCAGCCTGGTGTCTGAAAAGCAAGTGGGGTCCTTCCCGTGTCATACATTATCTCCAGCAATAAGGATTCTGGAGTCAGTTAGCTGGTGCTTTCATTAATGATATGTGAGGCAGCACAGAATGCAGCTTTTGCAGCTACAGAACTGATGGAACGAAACACTTGATATAATCAAATTGAGTTAATTGAAGATACAGTAACAAGGTCAGCTTTCTGTTCATTAACCATATTTTAATAACAGGTTCCTAATATACACAGCCATATTTTCCTTGTCTCAGACTGAATGCTTTTCAATCGCTGCTATTTTCTTTGGATTAAGAATCTTCAATTTCCCTTCAGGTGTGGCATAAACTAGAAGGAACATTCATGCAGCTCCAGACAAAGAAATCTTTTAAACCTCTTCCTTGCTGATGATGGCTACAATTTCAAGGAATTTCAAGGGAAGAGGAAGAAGATGATAATTAATTATTGGAATAGCTTTTGACCTCAGGTGACTAATGTGTCTGGGGTGGTGACTTCATCCTCATTCTCCATGTTGCTCATTTAACCAAGCAACACACACTCAGCAGAACCTCCTCAGAAAGGCCCAAGTCTGTAACAGCAGGGAATTCTGCAGGTCAGGGTTGAAGTGTACTGGAAAGTTGAGTAAAAGGTCCAAGACTAGAATAGCAAGGCTGCTGCAGGACAGGACAGATGTGCATCAACGGCACTACTGGGAGAGAGGGAGGGAGGGAGAGAACAGGGACGGGGTGAGGGTGGGCTAGGAATGGGATTGGTTAGGGTGTTTTGAGCCAGGATGAAAATGTATTAGCCAAAGCACTGACACCACTAGCAAAAAAGGTTAGTGGAATAATTGCTGTGCCAGCAAGTCCCATGGTGTCTATGTTTATGATGACATTGTATATACTCGTCCTCTTATACAGCCAGTGGGCGGTTTACTCTAGTCTCATTCCATTAAGAGCCTGATATTGAGGATGTCATCTGTGTATGTAGTGTAGTGTATGCCTCAAGGTTTCAGTGACTCTGATTCTTCAACATACATCCTACTAATATCATTCTCTTACAGCTTGATGTTCCACTCACTTCAACCTGAGGAAATGTTCTCAGCAAATAGTGGAACCACAGAATTCACTGGGGGCTTGTGGAGCAGCAAAAGGGATAATCTACTGATCCAGAGGCTTTCACACCACAGAGGTTTTGAATGGCTGTGGGGCTTTCATTAATTCCAAGGCCAGAAGGAACCACTGTGATCATCTAATCTGACCTCCTGTATAACACAGGCCATAGAACTTCCCCCAAATAACTCCTAAAGCAGATCTTGTAGAAAAACATCCAATCTTGATTTAAAAATGGTCTGTGATGGAGAATCCACCATGAACCCTTGGTAAATTGTTCCAATGGTTAATTACTTTTGCTGTTAAAAAATGATTTCCCCTAGAATTTTAGTTCCCAAAAGAGCCAGCTCAGAAACAATCAAGTATACCCACTCTTCCTCCGGCTGGTGTAATAGTAGCTTGAAGTGTTTACTTGCCCTGTTGGTGGGGGTGAAGGAATTTCTTCCTGTAATATGTTTGTGATGTAAGTGACGAGAAATCCCTCTCCCACCTCGAAGGCTCCATGGTATGCTTCTAATTCAGTGAGGTCATCTTGATACTTTGAGGGTTTGTTATTTTTAAATGGATTTACTCTGGACAACTTGCAACTATATATACATATGTTAAACAGAAAGCAAAACAAGCATTGCATTCTCACCTTCTTTAATGTCCCATCTGGGTTTTTTTTTTTTATTTCTCACTCCACAATCCTCCCCTAAGCTTTCTTGTTCTTCTGCCCATAGCAACATCCATCACCCACCCCTAATGGGATGGTGGATTGTGACTGTACCACAATCATCCTTAGAATTCACCCTCCCCGCCCACTGCTTCATATATTCTGCTGATGCAGCAGTTTGGTTTGGTGCAAGGTAGTTAGTAAAGATCCTATTACTTGGAAACAGCCCCCCTAAGGAATGTCACACTCTTTCCTAACACTTGTGGGATCTTCAGCACTACATAGAAACTGAGATGTTATAGGATGGAGATCATTCCTGTCTTGAACTGAATGTTTTATCTGTCAAGGCAGAAACTCTCTCTCACTCTCCATTTCTCTCTCTCTTAGTGTAAGGTCCTTCATTTCTAAAGAAACCTTCTCTCAATCACAAGGATGTTCAATGGAAACTTGTGTGCACAAAGAGGAAAAGATCATAAAAAGTCTGCTTTATAAGAAAGAGACAGCACTGAGATTTTGCTCCACCTCCATCCCCTTTTCCTGCTCCACACTTCCCAAATATACTTCTTAAATGTTGCATTTAAGAAATCAATATCATGCCCATTTGGTATCGTTCTGTCTCAGACCCATCACTGCAGCTTGAACAAACACCTTTGTGACATCTTGTCTGGCCCACATACACTATACACAAATTCCAGGCAGATGCACTACTAGAAACAGGACCGGCTCCAGGCACCAGCTGAGCAAGCAGGTGCTTGGGGCGGCCAAGGAGAAGGGGCGGCACATCGGGCTTTTCGGCGGCAATTCGGCGGAGGGTCCCTGTCCCTCTCGGAGAGAAGGACCTGCCGCCGAATTGCCGCCGAAGAAGAAAGCGGCACGGTGGAGCTGCCGCCGATCGCAGCTTTTTTTTTTTCCCCTGCCGCTTGGGGCGGCAAAAACCTTGGAGCTGGCCCTGACTAGAAATGAGAGCCTGTGGTCACTGGTTTTTCCAGTCCAGTTTTGCTGTTCTTACCAGTGGTCAGCTGATCTGATCCTTTGCATCAGTGTGGTGGTGTTGTGAGCTCCTAATCTTTACTAGTTTCCTAGCCAACAAAAGGGTTTCGTTTTCTAGCTTTCAGTGACACTTGGCATCATATGCACCAATCATAAAAATCCCCGAATGGCAAAAGTAATGGATATCACCTTTTATTTAAGAAAATACACATGAAAATACTGGAATCCACAACTGCTATGGCCATCCCATCCCAAATTCAGTCGCAGGCCAAATTCCTGCAGTCACACCCTTGCAAATGAACTCGTGTGCCTGTGCAAAGCCCCATTGGAGCAAGGGTCCACCCACTCAGCAGGGCTAGGATTTCCCCTCCCCTATATCTATCCTATTCTCAGAATTCACAGTGATCTTCCTTACCTTTTATTGCAGGAAAAAAATCATTTGAAACATCCTTTGAGAAACCGTATTACAGATTTGACTAGAGAGTGCCTGACATTTTCGCAGCCAGCTCAACTGCCTCCACACCTGTACCTGTTAAGGGAGCATGTGATGGGCAATGTGAAACCAGAGCACGTCTCCTTTCACAACTTCAGCCCTGCTGGAATAACTGGTGTGTATGGGGTATTACAAATTTAGGGCTAGATTGAGCCCTTAGGCTCAATACCTGAGTAGGGTGGGAGTCATTGCTGTGCAGCTCCAGAAGTAATTGTGTCCCACTGAGGCAAAATTCCCCTGGAACTCCACCTGTCTGTAGTGGGGGAGTGGTGGAGAGGGAGCACTGGACAGAGCAGACTTTAGCCTTTACTGGGTGATGCATTTGGGGGAGCAGAGTCATGGCTCCATGTATCCCCACATCTCCCCGCCTCCTTTCTGCCCTTTTAGTGGCATGTGGAGCCAGTCTCAGAAAAAGATTCCTCGAGTTGCAATTAAGGGAACAGCAAGAAAGAATTCCACATATAACCAGTAGTGCTATTTTAGGTAATTAGTTCATACTATTTCAGAACAGGAACTCCAAGGCCATAATTAGAATATCAGGGTTGGAAGGGACCTCAGGAGGTCATCTAGTCCAACCCCCCTGCTCAAAGCAGGACCAATCCCCAGACAGATTTTTTGCCCCAGATCCCTAAATGTCCCCCACAAGGATTGAACTCACAACCCTGGGTTTAGCAGGCCAATGCTCAAACCACTGAGCTAAACCTCCCCCCATTAGCATTGTCTGTGCTAATATGTTCTGCAATCTGTGAAGAGAAAAAAAACCCATATATCCTCAAACCTCACTGAGCTAACCCAAAGGCTTCAGCTCAGGAGCCTGT
This sequence comes from Emys orbicularis, assembly GCF_028017835.1. NCBI lineage: Eukaryota > Metazoa > Chordata > Testudines > Emydidae > Emys > Emys orbicularis. The sequence goes on along the minus strand of NC_088689.1, from coordinate 42,308,862 downwards.
ACAGCCCCTGCCCCCCTTTTGACATCTCTCAGGGGGATGAGGTGATGGTCATCTCTGGTAATAGTGCCCCAGCATCAGCCTGAAAACTGCACTCGTTCATGCAAAATGGATAGAAAAATGGCACTACAATAATACAAATAATAATAATCAGAGCTAAGTGTGTGAATCCCAATGCCATGGGTGAATGCAAGTTCAGCATTTTGGCTGGCATAGAATTTGAGGCCATATTTAGAAATATGGTCCCAAAAGGCTGCTACAGAGTTCACTCCTGGAATGGCATGAATTTGAAATGACATTTAGAAAGAGTCCCAAACATCTCCGTTCACTCACTCACTCACACACACACACACACACACACACACACACACACTCACACACACACACACACACACACACACACACACACACACACACACACACACACAAAATCATTATAAATCCAGACTCTACATTCAATACAATTAGGTTTAGTGAGCTGTGAATACCCCACACATATCAAATGGAACAAGACAAAGGTCCTACAGATTAGCAGACTCTACTAAACAAGATGGATAGATATTTTGATCTCATTGCTGAGTGATTTAAGTATTTCTTTTCCAAAGTGAATAAGATATCCCAAACTTTTAGTAGAATTGTCTTCCCTCGTTGCATCTGACGAAGTGGGTATTCACCCACGAAAGCTTATGCTCCAATACGTCTATTAGTCTATAAGGTGCATAGGCGTGCGCACGGGGTGGGCTGCGCACTCCTGCGGGGCAGCGTTTGGCTCCGCGGGGAGGCAGACATGCTCCCCCCTCCCCTGGAGCCATGCCGCCGCGCACAGTGCTCTGGGGGCCGGGGCTCCGCGGGGAGTCAGACACGCTCCCCCCTCCCCTGGAGTCATGCCGCCGCGTGCACAGTGCTCTGGGGGCCGGGGCTCCGCGGGGAGGCTAGGAGCCTCATTTCATGGTAAGGGGTCTGGGGCCAGGGGGTTTGGATAAGGGGTGGGGGTAGTCAGGGGACAGGGAGCAGGGTGGGTTGGATAGGGGGTGGGAACCCGGGGGGTGGTTAGGGGTGGAGGGGGCAGTTAGGGAGCAGGGGGGATTGGATGGGGCATGGGAGTCCCGGGGTCTCTCAGGGAGCGGGGGGTGGATAGAGGTCAGGGGACAGGGAGCAAGGAGGGTCCTGGGGGGGGGCAGTTAGTGGGGGTCTCTGGAGGGGGTGGTCAGGGGACAAGGAGCTGGGAGGGTTGGATGAGTCAGGAGTTCTGGGGGGGCTGTCAGGAGGCAGGGGTGTGGAGAGGGGTTGGGGGAGGCAGGGAGCGGGGGGGTTGTATGGGTCGGGAGTTCTGGGGGTCCTGTCAGGGGGTGGGGAGCAGTTGAATAGGCGTGGGAGTCCCGGGGGTCTGTCTGGGGGCGGGGGTGTGGATAAGGGTTGGGGCAGTCAGGGGACAGGTAGGGTCCTAGGGGGGCAGTCAGGGGACAAGGAGCAGGGAGGCTTAGGTAGGGGGTGGAGTCCTGGGGGGCAGTTAGGGGCAGGAGTCCCAGTTGTAGTCAGGGAACAAGGAGCAGGGGGGGTAGGGGTTCTGAGGGGGGAAGTCAGGGGGCGGGAAGTAGGAGTGAGTGGATGGGGGCGGGACTAGGGCGGGGCTCCCCGGGTGCACACCCTAATGAAATGGGCTGCGCACGCCTATGATAAGGTGCCACAAGACTCTTTGTCGCTTCCCACAGTTGACTCTTGCCACAGAAAATGGAAAATTTAGGATTTCCCAACGTAAAAACCCTACCAAGACTTTGTTTTTTATCATGAAGCACACCATATCCTGGCTGGCAGTCAAAAATAGAAGTACACTGGGATGGGTAAATTCCAAAGAGGAAGAATGTGTGAGGCCTGTTCCCCTTCTGAGCAGCATTAAGCTGCCAATTTTATAATACGAATCAGTCTCAGCTTCATACTATTAAACACACTATGGGGAATGTGCATATCGAAGTCTAAAAAACCTGAACTCCTCTACTTAACCTATTTCTTCACTAACATGGAAGAAGAACTCAGTTAAGAAATACCTATAGTAAATCTGCCATTTAATAGTCACTCAAAGCTGTTTAGCAGGAAAAAAAATTAAACAGTAAAAACACAGGGGGCTAAAAACACCAAAGGCAGAAAAGAAGAATCACAGAATGCTGGAACTGTGGAGAAGAGAATGGAAATATAACACACCTGCTATGGAGATGGCCCATAATGAATGCTTTGTGGCCCAAGGGAATGATGAATAGCGCTAAGACAGTTTGGTACAGCAATATCCCCTTGTCTGGGAATGGTTGTTGCAAAGAGACCAGAAATGAAAGTGGACAAATGGTAAGAGAATCACAGAAGTTTCATTGGCTTGAACAAATGGGAAATCTAAACAAAAAGTTACTTTTCAATGAAAGGAGAAGCAGGGAGATTGGCAAGGAATGTGATCAGTAAAGTAGCCTAGGTTAGTGCTAACTAGTGAATCATAGGGGCAAGGTTGCAGTTTACATTTTGTCAGATTTTCTTTTAGAATTTGAGAACATAACAAAAGCACTATCAAAATTATTATAGTAATTTTTCATTTACTGAAAGCCCAGTTTCTAGTAAGTGTATAATTTCAATAGCTAGTTCAACAACATTTTTATTATGATTTCTATAAAAAATTCAGAATACTGAGAAAGGCACTAAGTTTTAATAAACATGAAAAACATTGACAATGGCAATTTTTCCACACACAAAATTCTTGTTTTTTTTTAAAGGCCATTTTCCTGGATTTTTCTTTTGTTTTCTTTTGAGTTTTTCCAAAGTTTGAGCTGCTCTTTAAAACAGCATGATATAAAGATGGGGTGGTGGGAAGAGACCTTTCACATAGCAATCCAGGTGATGCCATTCAAGTTTCTAATCTACACTGATAAAGCTGGTCAAGGGCTTTTTCTCCATATGCATGAAATGGCAAGAGGTGTAATAAAATGAATATTTTTAAAAAGCTAATCAGAACATTTTGTAACGTTAAAGATGTTCCAATTGCTACTTTGTGTATTCAAGGCTAATCTGACGTTACTGCACCAACAACCTAGAGAAACGCTGGTCTCCCTCCAGGGCAAGGCTGAGCAACTATAAAATAAATAAATAAAATAAAATAATCAGATTTGCCAGTAGAAATGAAGGGTAGTAATGAATGTTTAAGAGGAATATTAGGACCAGACCTGGGAACTGCTTTCTGTCTTATTCTAAGTCCCCTGTCACCTGGCCTTTTCCACAAACTAAGGGCCAGTGCAGGTGAGCTCCCCACCCCTTCATCCTTCACACAACTACCGCCCAGAACATTTGGGGCAGATACCCCAAGGACTCAAAGGACCTGATTTTCAGAAGTGCTGAGCACCTGCAGCTCATGTGGAGTTGTGGGCACTTAGCTCCTCTGAAAATGATGACTTCATTCAACAGGCAACCTTCTGCAGTGCTTGCCACTCACAGGATGTCTCACCCACTAAGCACGGTCATCTGCCACACAAAGCTAGCTACACAAACAGCACTTCAGTTACTTAGCACTTTATATCTGACTGGATTTTTAAAAAAATACAGATTTCTCATACGGATTAGTAGGCTGAACATAAACCACTGTGAAATACCTACAAGACAGGCCCAACAAAGAAAATAACAGAACACCACTAGCTGTCACCTTCAGCCCCCAATTAAAACCTCTCCAGCGCATCATCAGAGATCTACAACCTATCCTGAAAGATGATCCTTTACTCTCACAGATCTTGGGAGACAGACCTGTCCTCGCTTACAGACAACCCCCCAACCTAAAGCAAATACTCACCAGCAACCACACATCACTGAACAAAAACACTGACCCAGGAACCTATCCTTGTAACAAAGCCCGATGCCAACTCTGTCCACATATCTATTCAAGTGACATCATCATAGGACCTAATCACATCAGCCATACCATCAGGGGCTCGTTCACCTGCACATCTACCAATGTGATATATGCCATCATGTGCCAGCAATGCCCCTCTGCCATGTACATTGGCCAAACCGGACAGTCTCTACGCAAAAGAATTAATGGACACAAATCTGACATCAGGAATCATAATACTCACAAACCAGTGGGAGAACACTTTAACCTGTCTGGCCATTCAATGACAGACCTGCGGGTGGCTATCTTACAACAGAAAAACTTCAAAAACAGACTCCAACGAGAGACTGCTGAGCTGGAATTGATATGCAAACTAGATACAATCAACTCAGGATTGAATAAGGACTGGGAATGGCTGAGCCATTACAAACATTGACTCTATCTCCCCTTGTAAGTATTCTCACACTTCTTATCAAACTGTCTGTACTGAGCTATCTTGATTATCACTTCAAAAAATTTTTTCTCTTACTTAATTGGCCTCTCAGAGTTGGCAAGACAACTCCCACCTGTTCATGCTCTCTGTATGTGTGTATATATATCTCCTCAATATATGTTCCACTCTATATGCATCTGAAGAAGTGGGTTGTAGCCCACGAAAGCTTATGCTCTAATAAATTTGTTAGTCTCTAAGGTGCCACAAGTACTCCTGTTCTTTTTGCGGATACAGACTAACACGACTGCTACTCTGAAACCTGTGAAATACCTGGCACTATTTATATTAGCTACAAACCAGTCAACACAAGCAGTAAAGTTAATTAAAAAATGGGAGTATTATTTCATGGAATTTTTGTGAATGATTTGTTCTTTGCTATGAACATTTTTTTATTTTTTTTCAACCAGCACTAATAGGCAGAGTTTAAATTCAGACTAATGGGAATGGCGGAGAAGTTGGTGGCAGTCTTGTGGACTTTCTAAGCTCCTGGATCCTGGTTTGAATTCACTCAGCAACCCTGGAAAACAGGAACATTAGCAGGCCCAACACTGTATCCAAAGATGCGCTACGCCAGCATCTTATAACCAAGTACAGTAGATTGGTTCTATGGACAGTAGCTCACAGGGAATAGATTCATCAGCCAGCTTGAGGGGATACTTTATGACTAGCTGGAGTTTAAACTTCTGTAAAATATAGCAGTACTTACAGGGAGGGAATGTCTGCTGGTGAGGCCAAATGAATAAGCCCATGCCACACCAAGGTAAACTTTCCAAAACTGAGCCACTTCCCATTTTAATAGGCCTGTATTTTCTTTGCATCATTGTGGTAACTCAGGTACAGCATGTGAGTTCAAAGAGCATTCTTCTCCTCTAGATTCAGCCACTTCCTGCTGACTCCGTCCATTTTCATGGTGAGGAAATGTTATGACAAAGACGGGGTTTAGCAAAATATTACATTTTAAAAGCATGCAGTTGGGTCATTCAGGTCCATGGGTTAAAAAGTGGCATTCAAAAATACCCAAGACAAGGTCAAAAGAGAAATGCTCCCTTTGAAAATATAACAAAAGTTTGTTAATGAACCATACATCCTTACCCATTGTTCAGAGGAGTTTGCATTCTATTCAGCTACACAAGAGGAAAATGTGGCCCCAGAAATTTCTCATATACAAGTAGCTAGATCCCAGATAACAATCCCCTTTCAGAGTAGTTTTAATTTCATTAAGAGATGTCAAAGAACATCAGTTGCATCAACTACTGAATTACCAGAGCCTTTTACACCTGAAAGGATCTACGTGAAGTCCCCGTTGAGGGAAGGGCAGGCACAGTCTGTCTCCAATTTCTTTTAGGCTTGGTGCTTAGAATGCACCTCTTAGAACTGGTTATGAGAGGTAAAGAGACCAAATTTGCTTTACCCAGTACCTAGGCTTATTGCTTTTTAGCCATTTTTGTTGCCTTATGACAGTCTAGGCAGAATAATGCTGAAGCCCAGTAAGGAAGATTCTGTACAAGAGAGAGGTTTTCTGAAACCATAAATCGAATGCTCATGGCCTATGGAAATGTGGACATGAGGGGTGAAATCATGGCTCCACTGAAGTCACTGGGAGTTTTGCCACTGGCTTCAATGGAGCCAGAATTCACCCCAGACATCATACCTTTAAGGAACAAAATGTCCCTTTGGAGAAACACAATGGTCTTTGCCCAGTTACAAGAAATGTTAAAGGTACAACTTTCAGGAAACCTGTAATATGGTAGATTTGTTAGTAGCACTCTATAAAACATGAAGTTATCAGGTTAGTCACAAGAATTCCCTGAAAAACTGTTTTGGCGAAGCAGGGAACACTTAGGCACAGATCCTGAAAGGTATTTAGGCGCCCTACTCCCCACAAAGATCTTTAACCTTAATGAAATAAACACACACAGAGAAACCCAAAAGATCACGTAAAATTTAGAAACAAAGTGGAGGCATACAGCTGTACAGTAGTTTTGCAAAAAATACAGTATATGTTCCATTATAAGAAAGGAAAGGAACTGAATACAAAAATTGATATACATCTGTTTGTAACAGAAATCAATAAAGAACAGGGCTGTTTCAAAGTTCTTTGCATACTGGTGCCATAAACTACCTTCAATGAGCAAGTTTAATTTGGTTTTATGTCACTTCAACATAACCACCTTTCAGTTACGATAGGGGATGAGAAAACATTTTATGCTGTCAGATGGCTGTTAGAGGTAACAAAAGAAAAAGAAATAGCAACTGCCTCTTGCAAGTTACCAATTTATCTATTCAGTTATATCACCAGCAAATAATTCAGACCCTAAAATATCCTGCTGGAGATGTAAAATACTTGATCTGATGCTGTGCATTTATAAAAAGTAAACAAAACGCTCCATCAGAAAGAAGCCAAAAATAAAATGCTTAATAAACAGAAGCCTTGGTGCTTGGATTTTGGAGTAGCAATAGGAACAATTCCAAATAAAACACACACCTCTTGGTATTTTAATTTTTTCAAAAAAATCACTTTTTAATTTCTGATGTATGCACCTTCTGAACTGCTGGCAACCGATGAAAGCCGATTCGGAAAGAGACAGACTGCATGCTTGTGCATTTGTACTTCATACCTTATTTTGTCATCCTATTCATACTAGCTCTGGACTATTCCTTTTGTGCTCATCAAACTTCTGCAACCAGCCTCTCCCTCAGATGTGATAGTGGGAATGCGACTTTATTCCTTATCTGAACACTCTTAATTCATTTTATTTTTCAATCTTTCCAATCCCTTCTTTTTTATTATTTCCTCTGTGAAGGTTTTATTTAATTGCTTTAGATACATTGTGTGAAATCCTGATTTCAATGGCAAAATTCCTGTTGATTTCAGTTGGACCAAGATTTCATCTTTTATTTCTAGATCCACAAAATGTGGCTTTTTGCTAAACAGAAACTTTGGTGCCATACTGCAACAGAAGCGTCCAGGCACTGGAAACAAGGCTTTTGACTGTAGCAGGGCTGTGGGAAGTTATTGGCTTATATTTTACTCAAACACCTCCAGTTTGTTAATAAAGTTAATTTTTAAAAGTGTAATAAATATGCACAAACATAAAAATCCAGATCTCATTCTAGTGCCTACGGGATTCTTCATGAATCCCAAGTTGGCCTGCAAATTCTTTTACATTTATATGACTCTCTCTATATATAGTGCATAGTCTGCACTGCTATAGTGGGAAAGTGAGGAAGGCCATGAAAAATTTGGCACTTGCTGCTAATACATTCACTAAATTCAGAAGATTGTGTTTTAAACATTTCAGAGATTTTTTTTAAAGGTTACATAATGTTTTCAATTAGACACCTGTTATTTAATTTACAATATTTTTATTGTGTCTAACAGAACACTATAAATTTTTGTTTTTTAAAGTCAGTTTAAGGTGTGTCCCATCCCCCTCCAATCTTTCTGGAAACAAAGTCTTTCCTTAAGGCAAATTCTCCCTCCCCCCACCCATAAAAAGCAAGAGAACCAGCCAAGTCTGGAGAAACGTAGAAATTCCCAAGGTGCCTCACAGCGTTGGGTCCTAAACGAACTCCCCTCGGAATGGAAGTTGGCTACGGCTCTGTTCCTGCCAGCGATAGCGGAGGTTGGAGAGAGACTTGTCTTCTAGGTTCTCAAACTCAGCAAACCCCAGCTGATTCAGGATCTCGTAAACTCCAGCCTTGGCTGCCACCTGAAAGCAAAAGAGGGGGAAAGGGAAAAGGAAGAGTCTTAAATTCCTCTGAGTATACAGGCTGGATTGTATTGAGCACAGAAGTTTACCAGGATGTCATTCCCGTTGCCCTTGATGTAAAACCACCTGTGTAAATGAACAGGATTAAAAAGAACACCACACAAAACAAGAGGGGCAACTCTTACAGAAATGTGCTTTCTATACAACGGTAGGGACAATGATGTGAGTAATGGGGGAAGGCAGCAGAGGTCCACTGCTGCAGCTCTGCATATCTCTAGGGAAAGAAAGGGAAAAAAGAAAAAAAGGGATTTTTCTCTCCCTCTGTTTGTGCAAAACTTGCTCCTATTACAGGAATCTTTAACAACACTGCAGCACCTCTGGTCTGCTCTCCTAACAGCTCCTTTCAGCAGTACTAGCATGGTTCACCAACCTGGCACAACCCCCACCGAAAACCAAAACAAATAAATCACCAAAAGCCAAACCTTTGGAAATACTGGGTCACACAATATCTAATAATGCCACCAACAAAACAATACATCTACTTTTTTTCACGATGAAGGGTAGAAATTTGTTTGTCCTTCTCCACTCCTCTGGGGCCTCACCCATCCTCCATGAGCTCTCAAAGATAATTGCTAATGGTTCCAAGATTGCTTCAGCTCATTTCTGAAATTCCCAAGGATGAATTTCATCAGGCCCTGCCAACAGGAATACTTCTAACTTATTTAAATATTCTTGAACCTGTTCTTTCCCTATTTTGGCTTGTGTCCCTTCCCCCTTGTTGTTAATATTAGTTGTATTTGGTCACCATTAACCTTTTTTTTAGTAAAGACTGAAGCAAAAAAGCCATTAAACACCTCAGCCTTCCTGATGTCATCAGTTATTAGCTTCTCCTTCCCTGCTAAGTAGAGGACCTACACATTCTTCAACTTTCTCTTGCTCCTAATATATTTAAATAAACTCTTCTCATTGCCTTTTTATTCCTTTCTAGGTGTAATTCATCTTGTGCCTTTGCCTTTCTGATTTTGTCCCTACTTGTGTTATTCTTTTGTACTCCTCCTTAGCGATATATCCATGTTCCACTTTTGGTAGGATTCCTTTTTGATTTTCAGTTCACTAAAGTGCTCCTGATGGAGCCATATTGGCCTCTTACTGTTCTTCCTATCTTTTCTTCGTATCAGGATAGTTTGCAGTTGTGCCTTTAATATTATTTCCTTCAGAAACTGCCAGCTCTACTGAATTCCTTTATCCCTTAAGATTTTCTTCCCAATGGGACCTTACCTACCAGTTTTCTGAGTTTGTTAAAGTCTGGTGTTTTTTTTAAGTCCATTGTCCTTATTCTGCTGCTCTCACTCCTTCCTTTCCTTACAATCATGAAATCTATCATGTCACGATCACTTTCACCCTAGTTGCCTTCCACCTTCAGATTCACAACTGATTTCTCACTGTTGGTCAGAAGGAAGTCTAAACTGGCTGTTCCCCTGGTTACTTCCTGGGCTTTCGCAAAGAAAAAGTTGTCCCCAATATAGTCCAAGAACTTATTTGAAATTTTGTGTTTTACCATATTACTTTTCCAACAGATGTCTGGGTAGCTAAAGGAGCTGTGGTTGTTGTTAGAGCGGGTAGTCAGAGGAGCTGTGACAGGTCCAGTGCATACTTAACCTAACAAAAGCTTGAACTATGGTCATACATATGGTAACAAATAAAACCTCGTACTTTCCTACATCTGGTGCTTAAACATTTTATAAGCCACTTTTTAACTGTTTGTGTTAGCATTTGCAGGGTTTGTTAGCTTTGGCGGAGTTCTGGAAAAGTTACAATGTTGCCTTGTTTTTGCTAAAAATGTAGTGCTTATGAAAAGGGCAGAGAGGGACTGACAGCACTTCAGCCCAAAGATTTCCTTTTATCCGTAAGCCAGGCACATGCCTCTCCTGAAGTACCTCAGACTTAGCCTCAGCCATCCCCCCTCATGGATATGTAAAGTGAGCAGGGGTGGAAGGGAGACAGATTTAAATAGTGTACATACACTGCCCTTGCTGTGGGCATGCTAAGGAAACAGTCCTGTTACAATCAATTCCTTTTCTGTTAATGCCTGGACTCTCTGAACAGACAGCTCCTGAAGCCTGATAATGCATGACAGCCTCTTCATTAGGAGAAGGACTCTGTATTATCCATGGGGATGGAAGATAACCAATGTATCACCCCAGGGTTGTCGACTAGATAAATAGTCAACATCTTTCAAATAAAAAGCTATTAGATAGCTCACTTTTTATTCATGGTCCTATACACTGATTTAAAAAAAAAAACAGATTTTCAGACGCTCTCAGCACTTACATAGGCAACAAAAGCATTACAGCTATTGTACTCAGGAAAAAACAACAGGTACGCTTCCATTTAGAGAAAGGCGCTAAGAGTGAATATAGACAGGGTTTGCCATGTAGCCACATCCACATAATGTCATTTGGTTTCAGTGGGAAGATAAAGACTCATATAGGAAGTTATCCAGCGTGTGTCAGAGTGTTTCTTAAGAAAGAAAGGCTATTAATTTAGAGTCCACACAGTTCGGTGAGAGACAGAGGTTGGCATAGGGAGAAGTCTTCTACCAAACAAGTGAGACCAGAGGTCTCAAATGTTTGGTAATCAGGATTCTTACTGAAGAGGTTATATACACATAAACCAGATTCTGCACTTTGTGCAAAGTGAACCACTCAGTCAGGAAATGCTGAAGTTAAGGTTGTACGGGTAAGTTTACCTCTATCCCCCTTTACTGATATCAGCAAGAGGAGTATCATGCTCAGTGTATGTTTCAGTTAACAAAGCTGCTGCAGTGAATAACCAGCTGCTTGTTTGAGCTCCTGTCTCAATGCCTGTTTCTAATTCAGCACCGAGATGCTCCGAGTGACTTGATCTTATCCTTTCCCAGAACTTCCACTTCCACACACACCCTTCATCTGTCTCTGTCTCTCCACCTCAGGAGGTCATCTAGTCCAACCCCCTGCTCAAAGCAGGGATTGGTCCTGCTTTGAGCAGGGGGTTGGACTAGATGACCTCCTGAGGTCCCTTCCAGCCCTGATATTCTATGGTTCTATGAAACACCCAGCTGCTGTCAGCCTGGGAAGCTAGCTGCCATCTTGCACCTAATTAGTGATTTACTGAAGAGTGTAGCAGAGGAGTTGCTATTTTATTCTATAATGTAGAGGGCACTCATTTGCACATGAATAAAATAAGGACTTTTTCATAACTTTCCCCTTTGCCAAAATTCAACAGGCCAAAAATCATTTTAATAATGGTCAGCATTAGGTCAATCCTTCGTGATGTTTCCTTACTGTTTAGACAATAAATATCACTTTAGAACCCTTCTTCTTAATCCTATCAGTAGGTTCATTGTGCTCTAAGGTGCTGAAAATGATGATCATCATACCATCTTGTATTCAGGTCCTCCTGCATCATGTGATTACATGGTCATGTAATCAGTCACATAATTGTCCTTCTGTGATGATATATGGCCAGAGTGTCTCTATCAATTGCGCATTTCAGTCTGTAATCATAATGTGCTCTATGTGCTTGACTTCTAAGATGGTGTGTTAGACTATCAAAGGAGAGCAGACAGTTCCAACACACTCACCCACAGGAGACAGGCAGGCATCAGGCTAGGGATTACAACCCATTTAGACTGAATGGATCTAACTGTCCAAACACTGCAGCAGCCATCAAGAGGGCATTCTCCCAGAGAGGCCCTATTGCATGCTCAATTGACTGGAAAAACCGACTGTCAGGCACCAGGATATTTCACACCTGGGCCCATAAACAAAAAAATGATTCAGCAATATGGTAATTTGACCCAGGCCCCACACGGGGAGGGTGGCACTTTGTTGAACCTGTCAGAAGGAACCAGTCAGAGCGAGAGAGAGATCGAGACAGACAGGCACAGAAAGATCCTGGTGGTTTAAGAGAATGTGAGTTGGGTCTGTTTCTATTCCTGTAATGAGACTAAATGTGTGTATCAGCAGTTTAGTTGTTTTAAAATCTTTTCTTGTTTCTCTAATGCTTTGTTCCAACTACTAAATAAAAATACTTTAAGAAGGCTGTTGTTCAATAGCACTGGTCACAGATTCCCAAAGGGAAGAAACGCAGGTGCCTGGAACCTAATCAGATTTGCGGTGTGATAAGCGGTTGGTGTGCACAAGATATCATGACCAGAGCCTGGCCTAAGAGAAGGAGAACTGCAAAATTCCATGCAAAACTGGTCAGAGCAAGAGGCCTATCCCCTGAGGGGGTGATTTAGAGAGACCAGAAAGGGAACTGAGGTACAGCGAACCCTGGACCCAGGGCAGTTTTTTCTTTGAATTAGCTCCAGAATCTCATTTTTCATTTGTTTTTAAAAAATTAAGTCTCTACTTGCTATGCTCGCAAAGAAAGCCTGCAAAATGTAAAATGAATATACCAATGCAGTCAGACCTGCCTGAAACTGCTCACTGCTTGAAACTAGAACTCTGAGAAGTGTGAACTCCTCCCATCCATCTCACTTTGAACCCTAATAAAGGTACATTATATGTCATCATTGTTAACTATTTCACACATTAGTTTGTACTATTCCACTGTTGGGAGTAGAAGCAGAGAGTAGGCCAGGATACAGTGGATGCTTGCTGGAGTAGGAAATGAGGAATTTAGTTCTCCCTCCCCAAATTCAAAGTGACTTTCACCCTTGTCTATAATAGGGTGACCAGATGTCCCGATTTTATAGGGACAGTCCCAATTTTTGGGTCTTTTTCTTATATAGGCTCCTATTAGCCCCTACCCCCGTCCCGATTTTTCACACTTGCTGTCTGGTCACCCTACCTGTCTAGAAGGCAAAAGAGAAAGAGGAAGTGCATCTCTCTCCATATTACTAGCTCCCACCCCATCTGTCCCCTACACAGCTACCAAAACTCTCAGCTTCCTCCTCATCCCCACAACTTCCACAATGCAATCTTGCACTATCAATATAAAAATAAAATCAGCAGTACACTGAATATGTAAGGGTAGTGCAACATTAATGTAATATCAAATGCTAAAATAAGGTATACTGTATAGCCTGTTCTGTACTTCACTACACTGCCCGGGGGATGGGGAGGCTTGGGAAGACACTCCTGAATCCTTGCCTTCCTGCTGCATGGGACCTAGGGCCTTGCTTATATTTATATAGCATTTTTCATTCTGAAACATCTCAAGCACTTTACAGAGGTAATATACAGGGATCATTCACCTGCCACTGTCACTTCTAGTGTGGAATCATGACACTATTTAAGTGATGCTAACATTTTAGGAGGGGTGAGGGGGATACTGTATCCAACAGAAACGAAAGAAGGACTTTAGACAGGAAGGGCCTGCTTCTCCTCTCACAGTGTAACTTCATTTACTAGTGTAAGTAAAAGGAGAATCAGGCCTCAAAAAGTATAATGACCCAAGCTGGAATCTGGCCAGGACACCAGGGTTAACACACTACTCTTTAAAAGTGCTGTGGAATTTTTAGTGGCTGTAAGTGGTGCGGGGGCTCATGATGCTAGTGCACCTTGTTCTTCTCTCTAGCTCTGAGCGCTGAACCCCCTCATTTTATGATGCCTGAAATGACCTAGTGCAGGTGGCGTTATGAGCCAGGAAAACAAAAAACATTCTAAACGAATCCCCAGGGCACAGACTGAACCTCTCACTTTAGAGCTGCTTAAGAGTGGAAAGGAAGCAAAGGCAAGGGAAATTTAAATATTAGTATAAAAAAAAAAAATCACAGATGTGAGTGCAGTTTGCCAACAGAACAAGCTAGACAAGCTACTCCAGACTAGACAAGGCCCTCCCATCCACTAAGGGTGTTTAGGAATAATGAAATCCTCTATGCAAATGCAAGGGCAGAGAATTAAATGACGTGCAGACTCCAGTTTCCATGTAGGAACATATAAGGCAGAAAAAGCTTAGACACTCTTGATGGCAGGAGTGCTTTGGGGAGATAGACACATCAGCATCATTTCTGACCAACATAGCTACGCTGGTACACCTCTACCCCAATATAATGCGACCCGATATAACACGAATTTGAATATAATGCGGTAAAGCAGCGGGGAGCCCCGGGCCCTTTAAATCGCCGCCGGAGCCCTGCTGCCGGAGCTCCGGTGGTGATTTAAAAGGCCCGGGGCTCCCCGCAGTGGCTGGAGCACTGGGCCCTTTAAATCACCGCCAGGGAAGCCTGACCATACCAGCTTACTTTAACCTCTGGATATAATGCGGTTTCACATATAACGCGGTGAGATTTTTTGGCTCCAGAGGACCGCGTTATATCGGGGTAGAAGTTTTATAAAATTGTACCAACAGCACAATTTTGGTTAGAGGTGTGATTTTATACCACTAGAGTTATACTAGTACAATCCTTTGTGTGGACGCAGTTTTATCTCTATAAAGGTAACATACCAGTATAGCTTGTTCCCCTGCCTGTACAAGAATAGCTATAAAGCAGCTTTACTGGTAGAGCCACACTAGGGGGTTGTACTGCTTTAATTATACAAGTACAACTTGTGTGCGTAAACAGGCTCTAAGAGCACAAAGAGGCTTCTGCTGGCACCTTTGAAGTGGAATCCCAATGCTTCATTTGGGTAGCAAAGATCTGTTGCTTCATACTCTCATGTCTAATCACACAAATAGGGGGGAGGAAAGAGGGTGGGCAAGACTAGCTCTGTAATTCAGTTTTGCTCAGGGCACTAGAAGCACTTAGGCTGCCTCTCCCTCCCCACTCCCACCATTTGACAATGAAAACAAGGAAATAAATGAGGTGCCATTTCCCTCAGCCATTTCAGGTTGAACATAGCGGAGCACGTTTCAATTCTGATTTTGTTTTCAAAGAGAATGTTGGATAAGGCAGCGCAGATAACATTCCTTCCTCCCCTTGCATTCTACACCCCTGATTTGGGCAGGGCACTGGTGGCGTTTTTCTCCTCCCCCTCCCTCCCCTCAAAGTGATGAATGTCCTTTTCCAGCACAGTCCCTTCAATCGAGATTGGGCAGGCTCTGATTGTAACCAGAGTTGGCAGATGCCCCTTTCATCTCTCTCCGAAAAGATCAAACATGCCAATATGAATTAGCAGGGCTAATTGAGACAGAGAGGGGAGGAGGTTTTCCCACAGCACACAAGCCAGAGGCTCCCCACTTACTGCCTATACAAATGAGAGAGAGGCTAATCTCAATGCACAGATAAAAAAAAAAAAAAAAAAAAAAGGAGTGTCCCAGCCCCCTCTCCTCCCTTTGTCCACTCTATTTTACCTTCTTACATTGCTCAGAATGACTCAATAACTAAACACCACACACGTACACGCCACTTGCCTCCTCGTTGTTTGCTTAATCTTGGAAGATCCTTTTTCACTGTACTGAGGCTCTTTAGGTGCAAATTTAGTGTCTTCCCAGTTTCCCTTCAATGTTAACGTCTAAAACAATATTTTGCACAAAATTTAAGAGTAATTCAAAGCCCAAAATCGAATGTCACTCTAAGTTACAGCAGCTGAAGAGTATGTGTCAGTTGCAGACACTGCATCTTCAATTTTATTTTGGTATTTGATGCCTAAGTGCAATTGTGATGCACCACAGATGAATGGACAAGATTTTATAAATGTATAGAGCCCTACGCACACATGTACACTAACAATAAGGTCTCTCTTCCAGCTGATATCACCATAGTTACAATTAGAGGTGCTCAGTCTGGAACACTTTTAGTTTAATAAAGTTGGAGCAGCTGACAGGGCTTTCTCTGTGAACTCTCAGAATTCAGTACATCCCAGTCTAATTGTAAACGGGCTGGACACCTCCCAAGCACCCTCTCATGGCTAGAGTCACTCTGTAGGCACCTTGCCTCAGTTTCCCTCTTCAGCTCAGGGCCCCTAAAATGAAACTATCAAAACAACTCTTCTTTGGTTCATCCACACCCCTCTTTGGGACTGGATTTATTAAAATAACAAAATCAGACCCAAAATAAAGTTCTCAAAGCTTCCCCAAGTCCACACTTCCACCCTTTCCTGTTGGGGTCTCCCAGGTCATACCCTGCCTGGATTGTCCCGAATGACTGAGAGTACATATACACTGGGGAAAAACAAAAAAACAAACAAACTCAGCAGTGAGTCTCAGAGCCCATGTCAACTGACTCGGGGCTCACAGGGATCACATCCTGGGGCTAAAAATAGCAGTGCAGACGTACTCTCAGGGTATGTCCACACTGCAATTAAAAACCCATGGTTAGCCCGTGCCAGCAGACTCAAGCTTGCAGAGCTTGGGCTAAGGGGCTGTTTAATAGAGATGTAGATGTTTTGGTCTCAGGCTGGAGCCTGGGCTCTTGGACACTTCCCCCTCACAGGATCCCTTAGTCTGGGCTCCAGTCAGGGGTGAAAGTAAATTAAAGGATTTACCAGTACGCCGGAGTCCTGAGCAGGGGTGTGGCCTCAACTGGAAGAGGCGGGGCCTCAACCAGAAGAGGCGGGGCCTTTAAAATCAAGATTTAAAGGCCAAGGGCTCTGGCTGCAGCTAGGAGCCTTGGGGCCTTTAAATCACCCCCGGAGCTACCAGCTGCAGAGGTGGCTGGGAGCCCTGGGGCTCAGGGGCAATTTAAAGGGCCTGGGACTCTGGCCACCGCTACTGCAGCAGAGCTCCGGGCCCTTTAAATTGCAGATGGAGCCCTGCTGCCGCTACCCCGGGGCTCCGGCAGCCAGGATTGGGTGGCAATTTAAAAGGCCTGGGGCTCCGGCCGCTGCAGGGACCCCCGGGCCCTTTAAAATCGCCAGCCTGGGGAAGCAGGTCAGGTCCGGCACAGCGGACCGGCTCTTGCCGGTACGCCGGACTGGCTTATTTTCACCTCTGGCTCCAGTCCAAGGCTGAACATCTACATCACAATTAAATAGTCCCTTAGCCTGAGCCCTGCGAGCCTGAGTCAGCCGGCATGGGCCAGCCATCGGTGTTTAACTGCAGTGTAGACATATCCTCAGAGTCCCCTGCTAGAGCCTCCTCCTGCCCCGTAGCCAATCCCTGCCTTCACAAACTTCTGCTGAAGTCTCTCACTCCAGCTTCACTCTTGTTTCTCTCCCAGGGCACCTCTCTCTCTCTCTCTCTGCAGTTTCCTGCTGCTTGTCATAGGAGAATCAGCTCCTTCACACTCAGCTGGTTCTACTAATTAAACCCCACACTCCATCCCAGATGTGGCAAGCAGGGCTAACTGTATGGGGCTGGCCAGCTCCAGGCCACTGTCCCCTTAAGGCGCAGGGAACCACATTACACCAATATAGCCTGAATCTGTTGGCCTTCAGGGAATATTGCAAAGCTAATCTCTTTTCCCAGGTTCCAAGGAGGGAAAGATGTGTTCAGGGCTGGGACTTGGGTAGTTTTAGTTTTTATTTTATTTTCTGGTTTGGGGGAAAGTTGCTAGGTTTAGTTTTGCTGGTGTAGTATTTGTATTGTTAATATGAAGCAAAGAGACCAGAGTATGTATGTTTTTCTAATGTCTGATTTGTATAAATCCAAATAAATTAATAAATCATTTATTTATGATGTTTCTTTCCAGATCAGAACTTTTCCAAAGTTCAGGCTGTTTGGATCCAGGGTTTTGGTGTGGCTCATTATAGACAGTTCAGTGTATATACACACACACATATATACAAAAATAAAATGTATGAATGACATTTAAGAAATAGAGTTTGTATTTTCTCCCTGGAGAAATTAGACCTGTGGTTTGCAGTTTCAGACTCAGTTTATGCTGTTCAAATCAAGCTTATTCTTCCCTATACAATGAATTCTGCTTATGAAAAGGGTCTTTGGTACCTAGTAAGGCCTTAAAAAAATAGAACAGTGACTTTTATAAAGAAGTGCATTTAGAGGAAACAAACCTATGGCTTTGTATAGGGGGAGGGTATTTCAGACTAGGCCTCACTACAGAGAAGCATTCAGAATTGATTTGTGTTCATGTACAGTATGCATTCAGTTAGTTTTAAGATCAAGCCTTTGAAGGGTTGAGACATGGGAGAGGGCTGAAATTTGCCAGAATATTTAACTTTTTAGCTTTAAATTTAACTCCCCAGGTGGGAAGTGCAATGGGGTACATTCACACTGCAATGGGTACAACTGCATGAAGCAAGAACAACAGTCTGCTACAGAAAACAGTGGAGGAGGGAGAAAATTGACAAATATGCTGCTTCATATTTAGCATATTTCTCCCGATCACCCTTTTAGTTTGTCCCAGTTAACTCTTGCTGGCAGAATTCATGACATCCTATCATGCTACATCACCATGGGAAGTCTGACCACCTGGATGCCAAAAGATTAAACTGGCCAAGGAAGCAGAATGGAGTTTGCTCCCTTTCAGCTCCTGTGGCTAGGAGCCGTCATTTACATGTTTGAAAAGAATTCTAACTTGGGTTTAAGATGTAGGATTTGAGCATCATGTGATAGTTTAAGATGTTAACAGAGCATTTGTTACATGTGCGGAGGATGCATCAATGTTGGTATTACAGGTGCTCTGATTCTACAGGCTTCTTAGCATATGCGCAACATGCGTCAGGTGGCACGTGACCAGGATTCATCCCCAAATTTGGTCCGCTGATTGGATCATCAGCTTCCCTGGCCCGGGCCAGGTACTGACTGGGAGCATGACATGAACGCTGATCCATGCCCATTCTACAGTGATGGGGGACATCTAAGAGCCTTTAACACCCAAACGCCCACCCAGACCCCTCACTTCCACAGTGAGCTCCCTTCTTACACTTCCAACTTATATTGATTGTGGAGGGTTAAAGCACATGAATGAAGGTTGCCTTGACCAGTGATTTTCTTGATTTTCATTGACTGTGTTACTGAGAGTTGCACATGAGTTATCTTAATTCTAGGCAAATGAAATAATGTTGTTTGAGTTTTATGTTTAAGTGCACTGGGACTTCCTGGACTGCCTACCTCTGCAGAGCTTGTACAAATGTGCAGTTCAGCTAACCCCTCCACCCCCTTACACTCCACACACACACAAGTTTAATCTCTGTATTGAGAGATGTGGAGAGTGCACCAACTCAACCAACCTTTGCATGCATCTACAAAACCTTCCCTGCGTCAAATGAGTAGAACTGCTGCACAGAAAGAGTTGATTGCTTGGATATGAGAGATGCCAAAGTCCTGATAAAGGAGAAGCCTCAAAAAGCCCTTTGTGCCTGGGAATAATGGGGAGGAGGAGAATGCTTTCAAGGGGCAGTTTGATACCTCATAAAAAAGAGAGAAGGGGAAGGGGGGAAAAAAAAGAAAGAAGCAGCCTGTCTCTGCCTCACTGCCCCAACAAGCATCCTTTCAGTTTAATGGATTGCACTCTATCTCCCTCATTTCCTCAACATGACCTCATCCCCTAGAGACTTGACCCAGCCCAGACTTGTTTGAAGAGTTGTATTGTTTCCTGTTCTGTTTGTTTAGAGAGGTACAAATAGCCAAGCCATTTCAAACTACCGGGGCTTCGTTTTCAACAGTAACATTTGGGGGAGGGAGGGTTTCGGGATTTTTAATGTGCGTTATTTTATGGGTGGGAGGGAAGGGGGGTACACCTATGCTGTGTGCTGAAAGAAAGTTACCCTAGAAAGGCCCCATTAACAAAACTCCTGGAAGACAAAAGATAAAATCATCTTAATCGAAAAACTACTTCCAGGACAAGAAAGCTATTAACCTCTAAGGATACTCGCCACATGTATAAGCCAGGAAAGAGAAGCAGCAGAAAATGCATGCAGAAGAAATGGAAATTCATGTTACAAACATTTTTATATATACACACACATGCACATATGTATACACGAAGCCATGATCTGAAGAGGTAAACAGGGGTGTTGCCAAACCCCATCACCCCAAAGTAATGATTAAAGCGTTGTCTGCAATTCAATTTTTAACTATGTTTGTAACCAGTTAGTGGTTAGTCTCTACTCAGTTTGTAACCATGGCAACTTACCATGTTTCACCCTTGCAAGGGGCCTAAGCCAGCACATGTGTGTTCCTGTAACCTGTTTTGCCATGTGAATGAGACCCTATACCTATGCCTATGTAAGCAGTTAGGCAGGACATCCCAGAGCACACTGCTTGCTGCATGTGCTGCTGACACCACTCTGTGCATGTTCTGAGGCAATATAGGATAGCTGCTCAGATTTTCCCAGCAGGCACAGGTGCAAACTTCATTAACCAGTGTTGTAGGTGTGGATACACAAACTCAGATGACACATGGTTGTGTTGTGAAAAATGCTGTTGTGGGCCACAAATGGTTACAAACACACCTAACAGATAAAGGTGTTCTCAGAATATTTGCAAACACCTAGTTGTACTTGTATGATAGATGGGTCCTTAGTTTCCTTCCTATCCAATACTCAGGTTTTTAAAATTAAGATACAATACACACCATATTTCCACACTATCCTGGGAGGCTGGGACTTGGACCTCCCTCCATGCTAGCTGTGGCCATGACCCCCCAGATACACAAAATGAGAAATTGGGGTTAGCGAGTTTTGACCTTTAGGGGTACCCACTATATTAGATTGTTGTAGAGTTGTGCCTGGTTATTGGATATCTGCTCAAACTCTTGAAAGAAATAGCTCAAGATGCTCCCAAGCGGCCCACTAATGCAGGATGCTGTGGTGCTACCACAGAAAACTCCAGATTTGCCAGATCCAAGAGTCAGATAACATGGTCCCGCACAACAAAGATATCTCTGCAATTATGGCCACACAACGCAAATGTATACAATTATTTCTTAGCTCTAAAAAGGTGGGACAAACACTTTAATTATCCCCACATCCTAGCCTGCATCCATCCCAAACTTTCTCATGGAAGTCCTTGCTAGAAATCAAAAGCCAGTTAGTGAGTAGCTCCTCCCACCATCAAAATATGCTAAGTCTCCTTTAGCTTAGTCCAAAAAGCACTCGACTAGCGGTAGCAGAAATATCCCTGCAGCAAGTTTCCCTCCCATGGCACCCTTACAGGCAAAGCAGCTGATTTAATGGTGACATTATCAAATCAACATCATAAGATTAACTTGGGATATTTTCACTCTCCTGTCCCTTGGTAAGGATGGCAAAAGTGGTCCAGTTATTACTCCAGGGAGAGGAGCTCCCTCTGGCTACTTTTTCCAGTACATATATGAACAAATTCTCTTCTTACTGTTGCTAAACTCACTTCAGTAAAGAAAAACGAGCAAGCAAAACATCAAAGCTGCAAAAGCTGACAAATCAGCCGTAATCTATCAAGAATGCACAAAAATTCCATTCTCTTCTGTGCACGTCCATCTGACCAAACCACGGACTGAGATTAACACATCAACGGCAACCCAGAAGCCAGACGTTCTGAAGTTCAGTGTGTGGAGACAGCAGGAAAGAACAAAAGGGTACACTAGTAAATTCCTGCAAAAATCTCCCCCGTGCAGAGAAACCATGGCAGCTAAGAGACAGAAGGAGGAAAGAAAAAGGGAGAAGGATGGGGGCAATCTGAGTCCAGAATTCACAGGCTTCACAATATATGCATACCCTTCAGCTATTCCCATCTGACAGCAGCTGTCTCAATCATGGCAATTACCACTGGAATATAACCATTCCCCAAGAGGGACCCTGATATTTCAGATGCAGAAACCAATGTCCCAGCACTAAAGACAGAGCATGGTTTGGTCTAGTTTGTGGAGTGGGGGTGAATTTATTATTTATATTGTCCATTCCCTACTTCCAAAGACAGTTTTCATAACTTCAAAAGGTTCACCAGGAATAATCACTTCTGACTAGGAGTCAAGGTGATCCGCAAAAGTGTGCTCTTTTTAAAAAAAATTGCGCTTGTATCCATGTTTAACATCTTTATGATGTAGTAAGGGAGAGCCTAACTTTCTGTTTGTTGGGGGGGTGGTTAAATAATTGTTTTCTGTTTGATTTTTACCTCAGAAATGTCAGTGATTGCAAGTCTACCTCTCCCTCGTTGGAGAGCCCTCTAGGGTCTCAGGCCTGGTCTATACTAGGAAATTAGGTCAGTGTGAAAAATCCACACCCCTGAGCCATGCTGTTAATCTACCCAACCCCAGGGTAGACAGCACTAGTAGACTGGTTCTCAGCGAGGCAGAGTACCTAGGCTGACAAGAGAAGCCCTCCCGTCAGCGTAGTTAGTGTCTGCACTGAAGCACTACAGTGGCCCAGCTGCACTGTCTTAAGTAGTCTAGCCCTCACAGTATGGTTACTATAAGCAGGGCCGGCTCTAGGATTTTTGCCGCCCAAAGCAAAAACAATTTTGGCCGCCCCCCCCCCCCCCCGTTTTTTAATTACCCCACCCCCGGCCCCGCCTCAACTCCGCCCCTTCCCCAAATCCCCAGCCCTGCCTCCTCCCCCCAGGCTCTCAAGCCTAGGAGGGAGGGAGGGAGGGAGGGGAAGAAGCGGCGCCCGTGCCGCGGCCACTCGGAGTGGCCCCTCCCTCCCAGGTTTGAGAGCCTGGGAGGGAGAGGGAGACTCCGAGTGGCCGCGGCGCGGGCGCCGCTTCTCCCCCTCCCTCCCAGGCTCTCAAGCCTGGGAGGGAGGGAGGGGGAGCAGCGGCGCGCGAAACGGCCGCTCGGGATCTCCCCCTCCCTCCCAGATTTGAGAGCCTGGGAGGGAGGGGGAGACTCCGAGTGGCCGCGGCGAGGGCGCCGCTTCTCCCCCTCCCTCCCAGGCTCTCAAGCCTGGGAGGGAGGGAGGGAGGGGGAGCAGCGGCGCGCGAAACGGCTGCTCGGGATCTCCCCCTCCCTCCCAGGTTTGAGAGCCTGGGAGGGAAGGGGAGACCCCGAGCGGCCGCAGCGCGCGAAACAGCTGATTCGCGCGCCGCTGCTCCCCCTCCCTCCCAGGCTTGAGAGCCTGGGAGGGAGGGCGAGTAGCGGCGCGTGAATCAGCTGTTTCGCGCGCCATGGCGCCCGAGCGGCAGCAGCAGCAGAGGTGAGCTAGGGTGGCCGGGGCACATTTTTAGGGGCGGCATGGCCGGCGCCAGAATGCCGCCCCTAAAAATGTGGCGCCCCAAGCACCAGCTTTGTTTTGCTGGTGCCTAGAGCCGGCCCTGACTATAAGCTCAAACACCTAATGGAAAGGGTGCAGTTTTTGATAAAAAGACATCCTTTATCTAAAATGTTCGTTAATCATTGATTCTAAATAGGTGTTACAAAAAATTTAAAAGGTCAAATTTTAAAAGAAAGTAGGGGCCTAAAGTTATTTAAGTACCTAAATCAGAGGCCAGATTTTCCAAAAGGTGCTGAGCATTCAGCAGTTCCTATGGATCTCAGTGGAGCTGTTACGTGGCCAACACCACTGAAAATCTATATACTTATTTAGGTGTCTAAATACAGACAAAGGAATGTAACTTAAAGCTCCCAACTAAGAAAATTTTAAACACTGACTAAAATTCCCTTCACCTCTCAATTGCTTACTTTTCACACACTTGACTTTTGTGATGTTATTTCACCAGTTCTTCAGTCATCATAGTCTGCCAGGGCAGACAAGACCTGAATTTCTAATGCCTAAACAAAATGGGGGGGGGGGGGGAGCTAAAAAAGCAGAAACCTGCCATCTTCGTCAATCCCCTCTCTCCTACACACAAAAGCTTTCAGACTTTCGTCATACATTACTTCAGTAAGGAGAGCACAAGCCCAATTTTTTCCCTTCCCAGGTCACCTTTTAAGAGCTGGTCTAGGTGTGAACATTAATGCATTCAGCTTGGACACCTTCACTTAGTTAGTTACTTTCATTTGACACCACCCAGAGAATTTTTGAATGGAGCACTTTTCGTATACTCCAGCCCCATCGAGGCTCTAGTTTGCAAACATATAGATGAGCTCTGAGTTGTATGTTTCAGTACAACGGGTGATACTGCTTTCAGATTTGTACTATGGGAAAACTACGGGTTAATAAACAGAAAAATACTCATTATTTTACCTTAAAGACAAAATTATTCTTCTTCCAAGGTAATTGTGCACTGGGCAGGGAGGAAGGAGCAATGTCATAGTGGCAGTAATTCACAGGATGAAATGCTGACCTGATTGAAGCCAATGGCAAAACTCCCATTGATTTCAATGGGGCCAGGATTTCATCCATAGATTTAAGGCCAGAAGAGACATGAAGATAATCTAATTTGACCTCCTGCATAACACAGGCCATAGAATTTCACCCAGTGATTCCTACATTAAGCCCATAACTTCTGGTTGATCTAGAGCACATCTTTTAGAAGGATATCTAAACTTTATTAAAAAAATTAAGTAACATAACAAACCAGATCCCTATGTAAGCTGTTCTAATGGTTAACTACCCTCACTGTTAAAAATACATGTTTTACTTCTAGTCTGAATTTGTCTTGCTTTAACTTCAAGACAGTGGAACTTGTTATGCCTTTGTCTGTTAATTAAAGAACCCTCTACTATCAGAAATTTTCTCTACATGTAGTACTTATCGATCATGATCAAATAATCACTTTACCATCTCTTTGTTAAGCTAAATAGACTGAGCTGCTTCTTTCATGTCTCACTGGAAAGGCAGTTTTTCTAAACTATAAATAATTCTTGTAGTTCTTTTCTGAACACTTTCTAATTTGTCAACAACCTTAAATGCAGCAAAGAGATCAAATTTTCCAGGTATCCACACAGGCCATTTGGAAAAGAAGATGGCTTCTGTTTTTCACATTTCTACACTTGTACTGATTGTCCCAGTGATGCCAGGAATTTGCACTGGTGATGAACATCAAGAAATCTCGCAGTACCAGTGCTAGGATGTTAAACAGTGGCAATGATAGAAGATATATTTTTAAAGAGTGATATAATTAAACTTGTGCAAAACCCTGTGTAGGCACACTTGTTTTGGTTTAGTTAAACTGATTCCTAACGGTTTTAAGCTAAACCAAAATAAGCCTGGTTTACACCACACTAAGAACATGCACATAGCCTTTTGTACCAGTTTAACTAAATCAGTTAAAAAAAAAAAATCACACCTTCAATAAATTGGCGCAACTTTCTCACATAGATCTGAGCTTGCGAATGCTGTGATGCACTTCATCTCAGATAGGATGAAGGCAGGGAGGGGGGTAACTAGCATCACTCAGCAGTGACCTCTGACTGATCAAAGCATGATGCTGATGGGTACTAAAATGAATGCCATCCTCTCCTATTTGTCTAGAAGGACAGTGAACTGGCTACAACATGGAGGCGAGAGGAGTAAAGAAGGGAAATTTCAGGGAATCCATGCACTGCCAAACCATAATTGCCTTCCGTTTTTCTAACAATGCAAACAGTGCCAGCTGCCCAGAATAGGGTTCAGTTAATCTAATTCAGGTTTAAATTGAAGTGTGGGATGCATCACAGGTTGGACTGTATCACAGGGTGACTCCAAAAAAGAGGGCATGAACTGTAGATAAAAAAAGGCAGGGACTTGTGGGAGTTCGGGAATACTTAGTATGTAGGACAGGTACAATCAGAGGGAGGAACAGAGGATGTAACTGGGAACATTCAAAACAGGAGTGAAAGTGAAACCGGCACGGGGGGGGGAATAGCTCAGTGGTTTGAGCATTGGCCTGCTAAACGCAGGATTGTGAATTCAATCCTTGAGGGGGCCATTTAGGGAACTGGGGTAAAGATCTGTCTGGAGATTGGTCCTGCCTTGAGCAGGGGGCTGGACTAGATGACCTCCTGAGGTCCCTTCCAACCCTGATATTCTATGATTACAGGACAGCAAAGCAGACAGATAGGTGGAGGAACTAGATGGGCTGCAAGATCTCCTTCCAGCCCAAAATGTTGCTATTTAAATAGGTAGCCAGTAGTTTTAAACATGACTGAAGACAAAATAGTTAGGAGGCCCCTAAGCCTCCTGTTTGAATGAGTGAAATTGAGGCAGCAGCAGTGCTTGGGAGATTCAATTTAAAATTAGGAAATTTCCATAAAAGGGCCACTTGCCATCTTATCAGCACACTAAACAATACCAAACATTCAGGCTCACAGCAGGATTCTGGATGGCCAAAAGAAATGGGACTTGTATATACCAGCTGAAATGTAAGACGGTTACTCACCGTTGTAACTGTTGTTCTTCGAGATGTGTTGCTCATATCCATTCCAATTAGGTGTGTGCGCGCCGCGTGCACGATCGTCGGAGAATTTTCTACCCTAGCAACACCCGGTGGGTCGGCTGTGGAGCCCCCTGGAGTGGCACCTTCATGGCGCTGGATATATACCCCAGCCGACCCAGCGCCCCCTCAGTTCCTTCTTGCCGGCTACTCCGACAGTGGGGAAGGGGGGCGGGTTTGGAATGGATATGAGCAACACATCTCGAAGAACAACAGTTACAACGGTGAGTAACCGTCTTTTCTTCTTCGAGTGCTTGCTCATATCGATTCCAATTAGGTGACTCCCAAGCCCCACCTAGGTGGCGGGGTCGGAGTGAGACATTGCTGTGTGCAAAACCGCTGACCCGAATGCAGCATCGTCTCTGGATTGTTGCACCAGCGCATAGTGAGCAGCGAATGTGTGGACCGATGACCAAACTGCAGCTCTACAAATGTCCTGGATCGGGACTTGAGCCGGGAAGGCAGTCGAGGAGGCCTGGGCCCTCGTGGAGTGAGCGGTGAGGCGTGGCGTCGGGACCCCGGCCAGGTCGTAGCAAGCACGAATACAGGACGTGATCCAAGAGGACAGGCACTGTGAGGAGACCGGTGAGCCTTTCATCCGGTCGGCCACTGCAACGAAGAGTTGTGTCGTCTTCCTAAACGGCTTTGTACGGTCAATGTAGAAAGCCAGGGCCCTGCGTACGTCCAAAGAATGCGAACGCTGGTCTTGGCGAGTAGCATGTGGCTTCGGGTGGAAGACCGGGAGAAATATATCCTGGTTCACGTGAAAAGATGAGACTACCTTGGGAAGAAAGGCAGGGTGGGGGCGAAGCTGCACCTTGTCCTTATGGAACACAGTGTATGGGGGCTCGGACGTAAGCGCTCTGAGTTCAGAAACGCGCCGTGCTGAGGTGATGGCTACAAGGAAGGCTGTCTTCCAGGATAGGTACAGGAGTGAACAGGTAGCCAATGGCTCGAACAGAGGCCCTGTGAGCTTGGAAAGAACCAGGTTGAGATCCCACGTCGGAACGGGCTGGCATTGCTGTGGGTACAGTCGGTCTAAGCCCTTGAGGAATCTAATGACCATCGGGTTAGAGAAGACCGAGGAAGCGAGTTCTCCTGGGTGGAACGCCGAAATAGCGGCGAGGTGAACCCTGATTGAAGATATCGCCAAGCCCTGTTGTTTTAGGGATAGGACATATTCAAGTATGAGAGGAATAGGCGCCTGCAAGGGGGACGTAGCTCGTTGCTCACACCAACAGGAGAACCGTTTCCACTTGGCTAAGTAAGTGGTCCGTGTAGATGGCTTTCTGCTTCCGAGCAGAATCTGCTGGACGGGCTGCGAGCATTGCCGCTCTGTCCGATTCAGCCATGGAGCATCCACGCTGTGAGGTGGAGCGATTGCAGGTCGGGGTGACACAGTCGGCCGTGGTCCTGAGAGATGAGATCTGGACACAAGGGAAGCGTGATCGGTGTTTGAACCGATAGCTCCAACAGTGTGGTGTACCAGTGCTGCCTTGGCCAAGCTGGAGCAACTAGAATTACCTGTGCCTGGTCTCTGCGGAGCTTGAGCAGTACCTTGTGGACCAGTGGAAATGGAGGGAAAGCGTAGAACAGGTGGTCTTTCCAGGTTAGAAGGAACGCGTCCGACAGAGAGCCCAGAGCTCGCCCTTGTAGGGAGCAGAATGCATGGCACTTCCTGTTGGCTCGAGATGCGAACAGGTCAACCTTGGGAAATCCCCACCTCTGGAAGACGGAATAGATGATGTCCGGGCGAACTGACCACTCGTGTGTCTGGAAGGACCTGCTGAGACGGTCCGCTAGCGTATTCTGGACTCCAGGAAGAAACGATGCCGTGAGATGTATCGAGTGGGCGATGCAGAAGTCCCACAGGCGAATGGCCTCTTGGCATAGAAGCAACGAGCGGGCTCCTCCTTGCTTGTTGATGTAAAACATGGCCGTGGTGTTGTCGGTGAGAACTAACACACAACGGCCCTGTAGGAGATTGAGAAATGCCTGGCATGCCAGGCGCACCGCCATCAGCTCTCGAACATTGATGTGCAGGGCTAGTTGGGGTGCGGTCCACAGGCCCTGGGTATGGTGCTCCCCGAGGTGAGCGTCCCATCCTAGAGAAGAAGCGTCTGTGACCAGGTGCAGGGCGGGTTGTGGGGCGTGAAACGGCACTCCTGCGCAGACTGCCTCGCGATCCAACCACCAGGTGAGGGAGGTCAAGACCGAGCTCGGAACCGTGACCACCATGTTTAGGTTGTCCCGATGAGGACGGTACACCGATGATATCCAGACCTGAAGTGGGCGCAGCCGCAGTCTGGCATGCCGGGTCACGTAAGTGCACGAGGCCATGTGCCCCAACAGGGTGAGGCACGTCCTTATTGTGGTAACCGGAAAGGCCCTGAGCCCTTGAATGACGCTTGTGACGGTATGAAAGCGATTGTCTGGTAGAATAGCTCGGGCACGTCTGGAGTCTAGGATTGCTCCAATAAATTCTATCCTCTGGGTTGGCTCTAGAGTGGACTTCTCTTTGTTGAGTACAATGCCCAACTCGTGGAATGTTTGTATTATTATGTGGACGTGAGCTTGAACTTGGTCTGTGGTGCGGCCGCGTACCAGCCAGTCGTCTAAATACGGGAACACCTGTATCCCTTGTCGACGAAGATGTGCTGCGACGACCGCCATACATTTTGTGAACACTCTGGGAGCCGAGGACAAGCCGAAATGAAGGACTGCAAATTGGTAGTGCACCTTGTTTACTACAAATCGCAGGAAGCGCCTGTGAGGCGGATAGATCGCTATATGAAAATATGCGTCCTTCATGTCGAGGGCGGCGAACCAGTCTCCAGGATCCAGGGAAGGGATAATGGTCCCCAATGATACCATGCGGAACTTCAACTTTACTATGAATTTGTTGAGTCCGCGTAAGTCTAAGATGGGTCGCAGACCCCCTTTTGACTTGGGGATCAGGAAGTAGCGGGAATAAAACCCCCTGCCCCTTAACTCTGGCGGAACCTCCTCTATGGCCCCCATAGAGAGAAGCCCAAAAACCTCCTGTGTAAGGAGATGCTCGTGAGAAGGGTCCCTGAAGAGGGACGGGGAGGGGGAATGGAAGGGAGGGGATGAAGAAAACTGGAGAGCGTATCCCCTCTCCACCGTGCGAAGGACCCAACGGTCCGAGGTTATAAGGGACCAAGCACGGTGGAAACGGGAGAGGCGATCCCGAAAGGAGGGAGCTGGATCCTGGGTAGTAGCTGGGGCGCCGTCCTCGACCGCACCTTCAAAAGTTCTGCCTAGGGCCTGAAGGTGGCCTAGGCGGCCCTTGGTTCTGACCGGGTTGAGGACCGGTCGACCTTCGCCTACCACCTCGGCCCCGCCTTCTGGCGAAGTCCTGTCTCGGACGAGGCGGGGGAGGGTAGAACCTTTGAGGCTGGGGCCTAAAGAGTCTGCGCTGGGGCCCTGGGACATGCATCCCCAGGGAGCGCATGATCGTTCTCGAGTCCTTGAGGCTCTGCAGTCGAGAGTCCGTCTTTTCTGAGAACAGCCCGTGGCCCTCAAAGGGTAAATCCTGCAGGGTCTGCTGCAGTTCCGGCGGCAAGCCAGAGACCTGGAGCCAGGAGACTCGCCGCATGGCGATACTCGAGGCCAGCGTCCTCACGGTCGAGTCCGCTATGTCCAAGGAGGCCTGTAAGGAGGTCCGTGCCACCTTCTTACCCTCCTCCACTAAGGCCCCGAATTCTTCCCTTGAGTCTTGGGGAAGTAACTCTTTAAATTTCCCCATAGAGTTCCAGGAATTAAAATTGTATCGGCTCAAGAGCGCCTGCTGGTTGGCCGCTCTGAGTTGTAGCCCTCCCGCGGAATACACCTTACGCCCAAACAAATCGAAGCGCTTAGCGTCCTTCGATTTGGGCGCTGCAGCCTGCTGGCCGTGACGCTCCCGTGCGTTCACCGATGACACCACTAGTGAACACGGTTGGGGATGAGTATATAGGTACTCATAGTCCTTGGAAGGGACAAAGTACTTCCTTTCCACCCCTCTGGCTGTGGGTGGAATAGAGGCAGGAGTTTGCCAAATTGTAGTGGCATTAGCCTGAATCGTGCGTATCAGAGGCAATGCCACCCTGGATGGGGCATCAGCCGAGAGGATGCTCACCACCGGGTCCTGTACCTCTACTATCTCCTCCGCCTGGAGATCCATATTACGCGCCACCCTGCGTAATAGGTCCTGGTGGGCACGAAGATCTATCGGGGGCGGACCTGTGGCGGTTGTGCCCGCCACCGCCTCATCTGGTGAAGATGAGGAGGATGCCTTAGGTGGCAAGGGGTCTAATGGCGGGTCCTGCTCCAGGGGTCCCTGAAGCGGAGCATCGCCTGCCTCTGGGTCCAGGGCCGCAGGTGGTATAGGCACGGGAGCCTCCATGCCTCCTGGGGGAGGGCGGGAGATGGTGGCCTCCGGGACCCTGGGCTCAGAACGCGCCGAGCGAGAGGCTGATGGTGGAGCCCCCTGCGCCTGGTGATAGGCCCACGGGGTCCAGAACGACCAGTGCGTAGGTCCCTGTGCAGGGTCCTCGGCCACCTCCTGCCAGTGGCCCAAGTCAGCCGTAGCAGCCTGACCCTGAGGAGGGTATGCCGATCTCGAGGCCCCATCGGAGGAATGAGATGGTGATCTCGAGGGCCAAGGCGGTGCCGAACGCGTCGAAACCGGCTCCGGATGGTACGGTGCCGATCGGTGCCGATCGGTGCCGGTCCTGAGGTGATCGGTCCCTGCGCGGTGCCGGTGAGCGGTACCGGGATCGGTGCCGGTGGCCATGCCGGTGCCGAGATCCGGATCTTGACCGAGACGACGAAGACCTCGAGTAGAACTGGTACCGGGAGCGGCCCCTCGAACTCGAGCGGCGCTCGTACCGGTGCCGAGAACTACGTCTGGAGTCCGATCGGTACCGATGATCGTGACGGTGCCGAGACGTAGAGCGGTGCCGCGAAGAAGATCTTGGCCACGAGTACGACCGGTGCCGAGGTGATAGTCGGCGCCGGGACTGCGAGCGGCGTCGGGACCTGCTCCGAGACCTGGAGCGGTGCCGTGAGTCCACGTCCGGAGACGGCGGGCGCACCAGGGCAGGCTTGCCCCTGGATTGTACTGCGCGAGGAGCCGACGGTGCTGGAGGTTGGGGCAGTGCCGGCTCCGTGAGAGCAATAAGGTCTCTCGCCGTCGCGAAGGTCTCTGGGGTGGACGGGAGACAAGGCTCCACCGTCGGCCGAGGTGGTGATTCAGTCCGCACCGGACTCAACGGCCGCTGTGCCGGAGTCAACGGTGTAGCAGGCACTTGCTTCTGGCGGTCCAAAGGCGGACGCGGCTCTACCCCCGGCACCGGGGGAGCCGGCGTCTTCTGGACAGCAGTGTCCTGCGCCTTACGGGACTTCTTGTGTCCCGGAGACAGGGACTGGCGCCGAGGCCCCTGTGGCGGGCGCGGTGCCGAAGGAAGCCGGTGCCGTGAGGCCTTGTCCGATTCTGCCCGCGGTGCAGTACCGGTCGGTGCCGCAGGGGCGCTGTGCACCGAGGCGCCCGGTGCCGGGGCTGGGCGCGCCGAGGGAGGATCTGGGCTAAGTGCCGCCTCCATAAGGAGCTGCCTAAGCCTAAAGTCCCGCTCCTTTTTGGTTCTTGGTCTGAAGGCCTTACAGATCTTACACTTATCTGTCTGATGGGACTCTCCGAGGCACTTCAGACACGAGTCATGCGGATCACTCGTAGGCATAGGCTTAGCGCAGAACGCGCACGGCTTAAAGCCAGGAGCCTTAGGCATGGGCCCGGCTATGCGCCGGGGGGAAAAGGGGGGAGAACAACCCCCTTAACCCCCGCTTAACTATTTACAACTATTAAAAACTAAAAAGAATAACTATCTAACACTATACAACAACTATAACTACAACTATCGACAATGAAAACAGGATAAGCTAGGGAGAGTGGAGAACAGCTATGCCGCGCTCCACAGTTCCAACGACCGTCAGGGGCGGTAAGAAGGAACTGAGGGGGCGCTGGGTCGGCTGGGGTATATATCCAGCGCCATGAAGGCGCCACTCCAGGGGGCTCCACAGCCGACCCACCGGGTCTTGCTAGGGTAGAAAATTCTCCGACGATCGTGCACGCGGCGCGCACACACCTAATTGGAATCGATATGAGCAAGCACTCGAAGAAGAACTAAAACTTTCTTGAAAGGGTTTGAGTTTTTTTCTTTGGTCACGGCTCATGTGTTTGAGTTACCATCCATCCTCAGATTCATGGCTAGTCCCACACCCTGTGTGCCTATGCTACAGGATAATTGCAGAGCCCAAAAGCTATTTGAGGAATCGTGACATGATCATATTGTATCACCCTATCAGGACACTGCGTCGAGACATGAAGATGCAAATGGTGTGACACAGCATTGGCCATCATAACACAAGTGCTCATTCAGATACTAATCTGGACATCCCGTGAACCATGGCTCAAAAGAAGAAAACAGCCGTTTTCCATGAGAATAAATCCAGGACTGCAGTTGCAACAACCCATTCTGGATTTACAGCAACATGTGACTGCAAGTGAACAGTTTCTAGGAGGTCTGTGTTTCTTTCTGTGAAAACTCGGAGTGGAGGCAAGGTGAAGAGCTAGTAGCTGTGAGCAATTGTTGACAATGAGGAAGTAGAAATGAGGTCCTGGATGAATGTGAAAAACACAAGTAACAAATAAAGAGTTGCTCTTGTGGGTAATTTTATCACAAATGGCAGGATTACTTTATTATCTGTAGTACTAGTCATTGGAACCTCAAAGCAGGGTTCAGTTAAAAATAAAAACGCAATGCCCCCCTCCCCCCCCCAAAAAACCAAAACAAAAAATAAAAAAACCCCACCCAAGGTCCAGCCCAAACCATCACCACAATCCCTTGAAATGAATGTACCCAAAGTACATACATGTTTGTGAGGTTTTCATAAAGTTTCTTAGAGGGAGGAAATTGGGGGAGGTCCTTACACTCACCCTATCATCCCTGCCCCTTCTCGCCTGCAATGGCAGGACTACTTCTGCAGCTGGAGTGGAAGGCACAGCTGACCAGGGCCTATTGTGGGGAAAGGATGAACACTAAGGGACCAAAGGTTTGGATAAATTCAGCTAAGCACCCACACTCTGGGGCATACATTCTCATGGAAGTTTTTCAAGTATACACTTCACTAGCTCAGATAGGAAGCTTACCTCCCATGTGCCTAAACGGTTTTTCCATTTACATTAACAATTTCTATCCAGATAAGGACCAATATGTGCTGCTGTATACTGGGATTGTGTCAAGTATCAGAGGGGTAGCCGTGTTAGTCTGAATCTGTAAAAAGCAACAGAGGGTCCTGTGGCACCTTTAAGACTAACAGAAGTATTGGGAGCATAAGCTTTCGTGGGTAAGAACCTCACTTCTTCAGATGCAAGGGATTGTGTATTGCTGATACTATCTGATAAAGCAATTGTGTCACTAGCAATACATTTGAAACAGGTTTTAAATTATATCATTTGGCTTCTTTATTTGGTTGAAGTGGACCAAGAGAAAGGACTGGAGAGAAGTCTTCTATTGGTCTGCACCTAGTCTATACAGTAAGTCAAGTGGGTCTTTTTCCATATTCAGAAATTGCCAGTCCCCTTCTAGGCAATAGTTTTTCAGCATTCAGCCAAACTGAATTTGATTTGTGGATGAGCTAGCATGTAAACCCGATATACAAAGGTGAGCCATTTCTGAGGTCCATTGCAAACATGAGAGAAGAACAGGTTTATGAAATACTGCTTTGGTGAAAACTTTGGTCATGAATACACTGGTAATCAGAAAAATCAGCTGCCTGAGCCAGTCATCATTTCCTCACCAATACAAATGCAGGATTGAATGTAGGCCCCATTAACACACACTCAATGCAGTTGATTTCTCTTCCACAGTGCTAACTGTGGGGGCTGGGAGAATTTTTACCTCACGCATCCAGACACTGAATGGCCTCTGCCAAGAGTCCTTCTTCTCCAGATGCAGGTAGGCATTGAACAGGATCAGATAGATGTATCGTTCCAAATACTGTAGGCTCCTCAGTTGCAACGTCCGCATTTCCTTCTCGTCCTTGGCTGTTTTCCCCTGAAATGAAGGATGATATAATTGGAATGATTTAAAGTCACCATCACTGATTCCAAACAAACACCACATACAAGAATGCACTGAAAACAAAGATCTATATACCATGGGCCTAATTCTGAGCTGAGGTAAGCAGGAGGGGTAGGGTAGCTATAAGAAATAAGAGTACATTATTTCTTCATCTGGATAAAATAGTCAAGAGCAAGGAATATCATCGAAATTACATTATATGGTTATTTCTATTTCTGTGGAAGGGAAGAGTACAGTTAGCTTTAGTTTATTGGGGGACCCTTAAGAAATTAGTCACTGGAATCTCAGCCTGTACTTAAGGCACCCCTTATCATAACATTTTAGGCTTTCAGTTCAGCAATTCCACAAGGATCAGAATGCCCTCCACTTTTTAAAAATAGTCCATCACTGAGGGGTTCTTCTCCCCTTTAGCAAATGACATACTGCAAAAAAAGTCTCCTTCCCCTTTAAGAATATTCCTACAGTTGAGATATTCCCCTTTTAATATCCATTGGTATCTATCCTGTGAGGCTTTCTCCAAGTAGAAGTCCCCATAATTTGGTGGGAGGTGTGAAGCCATAAAGAATCTATCACACTGGGGAACAAGTTGCATAAAACCAAGAGCCTTTCCTCACATCATCTTGTCTGTCAGTGAAGTCCCCCTGAAGGAGTTTATCACAACATTCCTACATGAGCACAAATCTCTCCACCATCCCCAGTCTCCAAACACCCAGGAAGAAGAATTGTGCTGGTTCTTCAACCTCACCTTCCCACCATAGGGCAAACCAATGTTTACAAGAATGAGGGAGAAATTTATTTTTAGTTTCACTTTTTTTGTTAAAGCTCTTCCATGTATTGTGATTCCTCAACACTACTGCACACCAGATAGATTTTACTTCCTGGAACACATTCTGTTCACACCATAATGCACAGCAGTTCTGGCCTATTATCCAGCAACACCAGTCCAAGGATTCTCTCACTATTTCTCATTGGTCTTTCCACATCATGCTGGTATAAATCCCTGTAAATCTCTGTAGAAGAGTCCTTGCTTTCCTTGACCAGGTCAGCTATTACGTTCTTATTGGACAAATCTCCCTGCTCAATAAGTACTATATCCCTTCCCTTGCTGCCCTATCGAGTGCCTGTCCTGGTTCTGCTTGCCCATTTTTTGACAGGCTATTATGCGGTTGAAAAAAAGTACTTTATGATCAGATTTTCCTCTCTTAAAGGGTTATGTCTCTCCAAGACAGGAAGACACAAAGCAGAGGAGTCAACACATTTAACTTTTGTTGTTTCTTTTTTTAAAGTGGCATCACACTATGTCTCCTTGGCAACAACAAATGTAACAAGTGATTGCACAATACTTGTATCAAAAAATGAAGTTGAGGAGCAGTCTCAGGTAGATTCAATATACATAAAGCCCTAGGCTTCCTGTACGTCAACGAGCCCACCCCACCGCAGGCCACCCACAAAAAAACTAATTTTCTGCTCCCTGTACAAAACAAAGAAAACTATTCATTGTGTTTAAATCATGGGCTGCGTCAAAAGCATCCATGGGAATGAAAGACAACGTATCCTAACCACCTTTTAAAGTTTAAGAACACTATGAAACGTGAGCCCCAATCCTGCTCGCATTGAGTTAGTTTCCATACTTACGTGTGCAAACGTGGGCCCAGGTGTAAAGGAATGTTTTTACAAGTGCACATTAGCCTTTGCTTTCTGAGTCTGTGGCCCTTTATATCTGCTCCATTAATGACCTGAGACCTCAGTCTGTCTTGACCTTTAGGACACCTTAGTGCTCCTTGAAATCATCCTAGAATGGAGTATTTCTGAAGAAAGGCCCAATCAGCCTTCTGCCGGTGACAAAAATAAGTAAGTACTTGAAAATCATTCCTGGTTTAGCTTGGCAATTCAAGCTGTCATTAAACTGTGGCTTCAACTGTATAAAGAGCTCCTCTTTAAGATGTAGCCCTCAAAAATAGAAAAGGTATTGCTAGGTGTGTGCTTGTGGGCACACGTGTAATATAGAGAAGGTCCAGGAATAGGCATTCCCTGCCTCACCAGACTGCAAACTATACCCTGTCTTTGTTATGGCTGTCCTATTTTTGAATGGCTATAGCTACTAGGCAACTGAGGGTTGGCTCTTCCTCACCTCCTGTCCCTAATCTGACTATACCACAGCAGTGACTAAGGGAGACATGGATTTGCAGGTGTCTGCTCTTTGATTCACAATTTCTTGCTGAGCTCTCAAAAGACCCTGCCTGTGTTCCTCTTGAATACCACCCTGTAAGTCGACACTAGTTCCTTCTACATTCAAAATAGCTAATTCAAGAAGGGTCCAGAGCTTGTGAGAGCCATATATATCAATAGAAAAATAAAACTACTATTATTTCCAAGATGAATGCAAGTCAAGACTGACAGACAAAGCATGATGTTCCCTATCACTCTGGTCCACTACACCAGCATCAAAACAAAGAAGTGGCACAACAGTCAATCAGCTGATGAGCAAGCTTAAGAGGAAATTTGAGATAGAGACGTCAAACTATTAAAAGAAAATCCAGAACAGGTCTACAAATAGCATCTCCTCATTAGAGTGCTGGGAAAAAAACAAACCAAAATGGCAATATTAGGAACTGCGAGACTGGATCAGACCCGAGGTCCATCTAAGTCCAGTATCTTGACAATGGCCAGTACCAGATGCTTCAGAGGAAGATGTAAGAACCCTGCAGATGTGGGATGATCTACTCCCCAACACATACACATTAGGTTTCATCCTAGTCCTGGTCTACACTACGAGTTTAGCAAAAATAACAGGAGTACTTGTGGCACCTTAGAGACTAACAAATTTATTAGAGCATAAGCTTTCGTGGGCTACAACCCACTTCTTCGGATGCATATAGAGTGAACCATATATTGAGGAGATATATATACACACACATACAGAGAGCATGAACAGGTGGGAGTTGTCTTACCAACTCTGAGAGGCCAATTAAGTAAGAGAAAAAAAAAAAAAAAAAAACTTTTGAAGTGATAATCAAGATGGCTCAGTACAGACAGTTTGATAAGAAGCAAGTGTGAAAATACTTACAAGGGGAGATAGATTCAATGTTTGTAATGGCTCAGCCATTCCCAATCCCTATTTAGCCCTGAGTTGATTGTGTCTAGTTTGCATATCAATTCCAGCTCAGCAGTCTCTCGTTGGAGTCTGTTTTTGAAGTTTTTCTGTTTTAAGATAGCCACCCGCAGGTCTGTCAAAGAATGGCCAGACAGGTTAAAGTGTTCTCCCACTGGTTTTTGAGTATTATGATTCCTGATGTCAGATTTGTGTCCATTAATTCTTTTGCGTAGAGACTGTCCGGTTTGGCCAATGTACATGGCAGAGGGGCATTGCTGGCACATGATGGCATATATCACATTGGTAGATGTGCAGGTGAACGAGCCACCGATGGTATGGCTGATGTGATTAGGCCCTATGATGGTGTCACTTGAATAGATATGTGGACAGAGTTGGCATCGGGCTTTGTTACAAGGATAGGTTCCTGGGTCAGTGTTTTTGTTCAGTGATGTGTGGTTGCTGGTGAGTATTTGCTTTAGGTTGGGGGGTTGTCTGTAAGCGAGGACAGGTCTGTCTCCCAAGATCTGTGAGAGTAAAGGATCATCTTTCAGGATAGGTTGTAGATCTCTGATGATGCGCTGGAGAGGTTTTAGTTGGGGGCTGAAGGTGACAGCTAGTGGTGTTCTGTTATTTTCTTTGTTGGCCCTGTCTTGTAGGAGGTGACTTCTGGGTACTCGTCTGGCTCTGTCAATCTGTTTTTTCACTTCAGCAGGTGGGTATTGTAGTTTTAAGAATGCTTGATAGAGATCTTGTAGGTGCTTGTCTCTATCTGAGGGATTGGAGCAAATGCGGTTATATCTTAGAGCTTGGCTGTAGACAATGGATCGTGTGGTGTGTCCTGGATGGAAGCTGGAGGCATGTAGGTAAGTGTAGCGGTCAGTAGGTTTCCGGTACAGGGTGGTATTTATGTGACCATCGCTTATTAGCACAGTAGTGTCCAGGAAATGGACCGCTTGTGTGGACTGATCTAGGCTGAGGTTGATGGTGGGATGGAAATTATTGAAATCATGGTGGAATTCCTCAAGGGCTTCTTTTCCATGGGTCCAGATGATGAAGATGTCATCAATGTAGCGCAAGTAGAGTAGGGGCGTTAGGGGACGAGAGCTAAGGAAGCGTTGTTCTAAGTCAGCCATAAAAATGTTGGCATACTGCGGGGCCATGCGGGTACCCATAGCAGTGCCGCTGACTTGAAGGTATATATTGTCCCCAAATGTGAAATAGTTGTGGGTGAGGACAAAGTCACAGAGTTCAGCCACCAGGTTAGCTGTGACATTATCGGGGATACTGTTCCTGATAGCTTGTAGTCCATCTGTGTGTGGAATATTGGTGTAGAGGGCTTCTACGTCCATAGTGGCCAGGATGGTGTTTTCTGGAAGATCACCGATGGATTCTAGTTTCCTCAGGAAGTCAGTAGTATCTCGAAGATAGCTAGGAGTGCTGGTAGCGTAGGGTCTGAGGAGAGAGTCCACATAACCAGACAAGCCTGATGTTAGGGTGCCAATGCCTGAGATGATGGGGCGTCCAGGATTTCCAGGTTTATGGATCTTGGGTAGCAAATAGAATGTCCCTGGTCGGGGTTCTAGGCATGTGTCTGTACAGATTTGTTCCTGTGCTTTGTCAGGGAGTTTTTTTAGTAGATGGTGTAGTTTCTTTAGGTAATCCTCAGTGGGATCAGAGGATAATGGCCTGTAGAATGTGGTGTTAGAGTTTAGGTCAAATTTAGCAGCGTTAGGTCGATTTAACTCTGCACCCATCCACACGACCAAGCCTGTTTTGTTGACTTAAAGGGCTCTTAAAATCGATTTCTGTGGTCCTCCCCGGTGAGGGGTTTAGCGCTAAAAATCAACCTTGCTGGGTCAAAATTTGGGGTAGTATGGATGCAATTCGATGGTATTGGCCTCTGGGAGCTATCCCAGAGTGCTCCATTGTGACCGCTCTGGCCAGCACTCTCAACTCAGATGCACTGGCCAGGTAGACAGGAAAAGCCCCACGAACTTTTGAATTTCATTTCCTGTTTGGCCAGCGTGGCGAGCTGATCAGCACAGGTGACCATGGAGTCCCA
This sequence comes from Emys orbicularis, assembly GCF_028017835.1. Lineage (NCBI taxonomy): Eukaryota > Metazoa > Chordata > Testudines > Emydidae > Emys > Emys orbicularis. The sequence goes on along the minus strand of NC_088689.1, from coordinate 42,269,401 downwards.
GAATTGCAAAAGAGCTCCAGCATGGACCGAACGGGAGGTACTGGATCTGATCGCTGTATGGGGAGAAGAATCCGTGCAGGCAGAACTCCCTTCCAAAAGACGAAATACCAATATATTTGCCAAAATCTCTAAGGGCATGATGGACAGATGCTACAACAGGAACATACAGCAGTGCCGTGTGAAAGTTAAGGAGCTGAGGCAAGCCTACAAAAAACAAAGGATGCAAACGGTCGCTCCGGGTCAGAGCCCCATACATGCTGCTTCTATGATGAGCTGCATGCAATTTTGGGGGTGGCCCCTACCACTACCCCACCACTGTCCGTGGACACCCGCAAGGGGGGAGTCTCATGCAACAGGGATGAGGAGTTTGAAGATGAGGAGGAGGAGGTGGTTGAGGATAGTGCATAGCAGGCAAGTGGAGAATCCCTTCTCCCCGGCAGTCAGGAACTGTTCATCACCCTGGAGCCAATACCCTCCCAGCCCTCCCAAGGCAAGCTCCCGGACCATGAAGCCAGAGAAGGGACCTCTGGTGAGAGTGTACCTTTGTAAATATAATACAGGGTTTAAAAGCAAGCGTGTTTAATGATTAATTTACCACGCCAAGCCAGTATCAAGTAGTCTGAAATCATTGCAGAACAAAACCTTGCAGTGAATGGGCCCGGGCTTTGGCTGTTTGCCTTTGGCTGAAAATAAATCATCCCCGCTGTTAGCCATGCGGTGGGGGAGGCCCGTTCATGCTGAGCTGTTCACGTTTGGCTGACTAGGATCTTCCCCGATACTAGCCACGTTGGGGGGGGGGGAGAAAGGGTGAAGCGATCATTCTAGAGAATTGGGGGGGGGATGGATTGTGCTGCACGTTCACCTGAAGCCGCAGCCCCTCCTTTTAAATGGCCAACCCAACGGGCTTTGCTTGGTATGGGAAAGGAGGGCGCTGCTGTTTGAAACTGTTCCCACATGTTATGAAGGTTGAAGAAACCGAAACCATTTGCCTTACCATGGCTGCCCGCAAGCCGAATTTTGTTGCCCAGCTGAGTGTATGTGATGTCTCACACCAAACCGGCAGGCACTCAATATAAGAGGCAAAATGCGACCTTGTAGCAAAACCACATGTGCTTGTAATGTGAATCGCTTGATTCTGTGTGAAATAGTCTTCCTTTTGTTCTCTAAAATGTATCTTTTAAAATACTACTCTCCCTTTTTTCCCTCCCGCAGCTACAAATGTTTCTACACTCCCCCTATCATCTCCATCCCAGAGGCTAGCGCAGATTAGAAGGCGAAAAAAACGCACTTGCGACGAGATGTTCTCAGAGCTCATGCAGTCCTCTCATACTGAAAGAACTCAGCAGAATGCGTGCAGGCAAACAATGGCAGAGTCCAGGAAACGTTAAATGAACGCGATGAGAGGAGGGAGGAGCACACTGAGAGGAGGCAGGATGCAGTGCTGAGGCTAATGGGGGAGCAAACCGACATGCTCAGGTGTCTGGTGGAGCTGCAGGAAAGGCAACAGGAGCACAGACTGCCGCTACACCCGCTTGTAATAGTCTCCGCCGAGGTTCGGCCCTCAGCGGGGCTGTGGGGTATCCCACCGCCTCGCTCTGGTCCGCCGTCAGTCCTGGTCCAGCATCAGTCTGGGACAGCAAACACACAGTTAGGGGCTCAGGCCCCTAAGCAGGGGCTGAGCCAATAGGTCAGAAAAAGCCCCGGGCCCTCAATCAGGGCGGGGCAGCAACCATGCAGTCTGGAGCTCAGGCCCTCAAACAGGGGCTGAGTCAATAGTTCGGGAACCCAGGCCCTTAAACAGGGGATGAGTCAAGGAGCAAGAGGTCCCAGCTTCTCTAGGCCAGGAAAAAGGGGGAGTCTGCCACCCAAGGAGTGGGTGGCAGGGGGGACGCAGGCCCTCCCACTCCACTGCATCCCAGCCCGGGGCCCTAGCAGCGGCGGAAACTCGCTGCTGTCAGTGGGGATCCTGGCCGCAACACACTGACATAGGCTCTGGCAGTGCTGCAGCCAGACTGGGGTCGGCTGCCCCCGGGCTACTTCCACACTCCCCCTCGTAGGGTACCTGGGCCAGACTAGTGTCCTCGGTGCTCTCCACAAGCATCGGTTCCTCCGGGTAGGTAGCGAAGGGTATGCTCGGCTCCTCCTCGGGATAGCTGGAAAGGGGCAGGCTCGGCTCCTCCTCGGGGTAACTGGAAAGGGGCAGGCTTGGCCAGTCCTCCTCAGGGTACTGGGCGAGGGGTAGGCTCGGCTGCCCTGGTGACTCAGCAGGCCGGTCGCGGCCTGCTGCTATCTCCCAAGCGGGAGCTCGGCCACAGACGTCTGCTCTCTCCGCCGGCTTGTTCTCCACTGAGCTCTGCAGGTGGGCTTTTATACTTCCGGGTCGGCGCCGTGACCTCTGAGGGGCGGGCGCTGGACCCGGTGGCTCCGCCCACGTTGGTGTTAGGGGAGGTTCGGCCCTCAGCGGGGCTGTGGGGTATCCCACTGCCTCGCTACACCGCTGTATAACTGCCTGCCCTCCTCCCCAAGTTCCATATCCTCCTCACCCAGATGCCCAAGAATGTGGGGGGGGGGGGGAGAGGCTACGGGCACCCAGCCACTCCACCCCAGAGGATTGCCCAAGCAACAGAAGGCTGGCATTCAATAAGTTTTGAACTGTAGTGTGGCCTTGTCCATCCCTCCTCCCCTCATCCACCACCCCACCCGGTGCTTCCCTCCTCACCCACCCCTCCCGGGCTACCTTGCAAGTTTTCCCCCTATTTGTGTGATGAATTAATAAAGAATGCATGATTTGGAAACAATAATGACTTTATTGCCTCTGAAAGTTGTGATCGAAGGTGGGAGGTTGGTTGGCTTCCAGGGAAGTAGAGTCAACCAAGGGGGTGGGTTTTCATCAAGGAGAAACAAAGAGAACTGTCACACCGTAGCCTGGCCAGTCGTGCAGCTGTGCGCTTCTAATTGCCCTGGTGTCTGGCTGCGTGTAATAGGCCGCCAGGTGATTTGCCTCAACCTCCCACCCCACCATAAACATCTCCCCCTTACTCTCACAGATATTGTGGAGCACACAGCAAGCAGTAATAACAATGGGAATATTGGTTTCACTGAGGTCTAACCTAGTCAGTAAACTGCGCCAGCAAGCTTTTAAATGTCCAAATGCACATTTTACCACCATTCTGCACTTGCTCAGCCTATAGTTGAACTGCTCCTTATTACTGTCCAGGGTGCCTGTGTATGGCTTCATGAGCCATGGTATTAAGGTGTAGGCTGAGTCCCCAAGGATAACTATAGGCATTTCAACATCCCTAATGGTAATTTTCTGGTCTGGGAAGTAAGTTCCTTCCTGCAGCTGTTCAAACAGACCAGAGTTCCTGAAGATGCGAGCGTCATGTACCTTTCCCGGCCACCCCACGTTGATGTCGGTGAAACGTCCCTTGTGATCCACCAGTGCTTGCAGCACCACTGAAAAGTACCCCTTGCGGTTCATGTACTGGCTGCCAAGGTGGTCTGGTCCCAAGATAGGGATATGCGTTCCGTCTATCGCCCCACCACAGTTAGGGAACCCCATTGCAGCAAAGCCATCCACTATGACCTGCACATTTCCCAGAGTCACTACCCTGGATATCAGCAGCTCAGTGATTGCGTTGGCTACTTGAATCACAGCATCCCCCACAGTAGATTTACCCACTCCAAATTGATTCCCGACTGACCAGTAGCTGTCTGGCGTTGCAAGCTTCCAGAGGTCTATCGCCACTCGCTTCTCAACTGTGAGGGCTGCTCTCATGGTGGTATTCTTGCGCTTCAAGACGGGGAAAGCAAGTCACAAAGTTTCATGAAAGTGCCCTTACGCATGCAAAAGTTTCGCAGCCACTGGGAATCACCCCAGACCTGCAACACTATGCGGTCCCACCAGTCTGTGCTTGTTTCCCGGACCCAGAATCAGTGTTCCACAGCATGAACCTGCCCCATTAACAGCATGATGTCCAAATTGCCAGGGCCCGTGCTTTGAGAGAAGTCTGTGTCCATGTCCTCATCACTATCGTGATTGCGCTGTCATCGCCTCCTCGCCTGCTTTTGCAGGTTCTGCACATACTGCAGGATAATGCGCGAGGTGTTTACATTGCTCACAGCAGCAGCAGTGAGCTGAGCGGCTCCATGCTTGCCGTGATATGGGATCTGCAGGAGAGCAGAGTTGCAGCAGAAGTGGTGGAGGTCAACGGTTAGCACCGCGCACATTTCCCAAAGGAGAAAACATGTACCCGGGAGCCCATGACAGAAAACATGGAGAAATTCACTATCGAGGCAATAGCAGCAGAGCAGAGTTGCAGCGGAAGCGGTGAATGATGATGGTTTGCAGACCTACTGCACCATCTGCTGCCAGCAGCACCCAGAACACAACAGCGGCGGTGTCGGTGAGCTGAGCGGGCTGCACACTTGCTGTGGTATGGCGTCTGCGCGGAAAAAAAGGCGCAAAATGATTGTCTACCATTGATTTCATGGAGGGAGGGGAGACTGACGACATGTACCCAAAACCACCTGCGACAATGTTTTTGCCCCATCAGGCATTGGGAGCTTAACCCAGAATTCCAGCGGGCGGCGGAGACTGCGGGAACTGTGGGATAGCTACCCACAGTGCACCGCTCCGTAAGTCGAAGCTAGCCACTGTAGTGAGGATGCACTCCGCCGACTTAATGCGCTTAGTGGGGACATACGTAATCGACTGTATAAAATCGATTTCTAAAAATCGACTTCTATAGAATTGACCTAATTTCGTAGTCTATACATACCCCTACTGTCTACTAGTTAGAGGCTGGCTTAAGCCCTGAAGCATGAGATTTAACACCCTTTCCAAAATGTATAATCACTAATTGTAATAACTGAATATTCTTGTTAGCTATCTAAATATCCAATCCCTCTTTGAATCTTGCTAAATTTATGGCTTCAACAATCTCCTGTGGCAAGGAGTTCCACAGTCTACTTACACACTGAGGAGCATATGTAGCTGAGAAGAGTATTAGGAGAGCATATCTCTAAAGTAAGGACACAAAATAGTTGCCTTAATTTAAGGCTTTTTATTTATTAATATTTGAGAGAAAAACAGTAACAGGAAAACAAGGAAGCAAGAACACCAGAGTACGTACGAAGCTGGAGTGCTAAATACTCAAGGCAACAGGACAATTTTGCTTTTAATTACATTTCCATTCAAAACTGGTTAACTGAAAAACTTGTCAATTTTTAAAAATAGCCTATTAGATGAATGGCCTTTCATTTAGTAATATTAACAGATAAAAAAGCATAAGAGGAATACCCAAAATGTAGTTTTCAAATGCTATAGAATTATGCAGTTTAGAATTAGATTCTGTGCAGCAGGATAAGGAAAAGTCAATATTTATTGCTTAGCAAATCAGCAATCACCCATATCTGGAAAACTCTTGTTTCTAATTGCACACACCTGCTACGGTATGTTATTTTACAAATATATGACTAACTGTAAGATTTGGAAGCAGTGGACTCAAACCTCCACAGCCAAGATATTTTGTAATCCCTCTTCCCAAGAATATATGAAGCTGTGGGCTGTTTGCCAGGGGAACACAAAAAAACCTGGGGGGGGGGGGAAGAGTACAGAAAAGTTGTGGACTACTTTTACTGCTTTTTCTTTCCCATTTAAATGTCTTTATTCTCTTCCTCCATTACTATCTTCAATTCATTCAGTGTTCAGCTTCCTCCTTTCTGTCTGGTTTCTCCTTCGTTTTCTCTTCTGTCTCTTTTCCCAAAAAATTAATCCTCTTCCCTTTTTCTAGACTAGAGACCTTTCTTCCTTTCCGCTGGTCTTCCTTTGTTATTTTTTCCCCATTTGTCCTCTAACTCCTAGTGATTTCTTCTTTTCTCTCCCTCAAATCAAATTCTCTCTGCTCACATATGTCTCTGCCCACACTTACGTTGCCCAGTAACTTCTCCCTGTCTTCTGCCGTTCCTGCTTTTGTCAGAATCCCTTCCCTCCCGTGCTGGTCCTCTCCTTTCCCACAGACTCTCAGTTCTCCATGTGCCAGCTGGAACACGTGGTCCGAGCTGCGCACCGATCAGAGGAGTACTTTTATGTTAGAGTGAGGAGTGCTCCTGAAGGCTGTGACCACTGGCTGGCTCCCCTCCTCTGGCCTTGTGTTTGAGGCAAGGTAAGGAGCAGTGGTATCTGTAACAGAGGAGCAGGCTGGTGAGGAGCAGGCTTTGCCAGAACAGCTTCAGACCCTTGGCTTGAGTGGGGGAACAGCAGGTGTCTGGTGACGTCTGCAGTCTAGCACAGAGCCAGGACTTCAAATCTCCCTCTGGCAGGAACTCAGAGCGATCGTGAGGGACAGCAGGATAAATGTTACTTTTCAGGAGTCTCCTGCTTCAGAAAGCAGGCTTGGGAGGCCTGAAGTTATGATCATTTCAGGTAATGAGCAGGAATGTATCATATAAAATAGTCATGGCAATAAGCACATAGTAAATCTTTTTCTAAACCAAGCTATAGCAGAATGATGGACGCTGGCACTGAAGCAGGTCAATTACAAGAAATACAGTTCCAATGAGCTCAGGTAAAACATTTAGGGAAAAATATCTAAGTTTAATAGGTTCAATATTTCTAAATAAGAAATTAACTTCTTATTTAACAATGATTGACACAAGCAATGTCACATGCTCCATAAGTAGGTGCATAATAAAAATGGTATAAACAGCTATAAAAAAAGACAGCAGTTAGGAATTGTCAAAGCTAACTAGGGGATTTGGAGGCCCAATTATCCTCTATGCAACATGGGCCTCCAAATCCCCTAGGCCGGTTTGAAAATCTCAACCAATGTCAATATTGTAGCAGGGTGCAGTCCCAGAGCATGCCGAGTTTGGAGCGGCAATCACCCTTGTTTGTGACGGCACTCTCAGCCATCAGCATGGTTTGGTTGCCAAGGTGTCTTAGTCCAAACATCACAAAATAAAAGGCTTCTGTCCCAGCCTTAAGGTGGGCACAGCCCTTCTCTCCAGAGGCTCTTCTACCTTTCTTCAAGCCCTACCCTTCCCCTGGGCTCAGCTCTAGCCCCTCCTGGGCTCTGCTCAGTCTCCCCATCCTCCTGCTGTTCACCAGGGTCCCTGCATCACCTCACTAGGTGAAAGTATAAACAGCTTCCCAGACATCCACAACCCTGAAAAGCCACCAATAATGTAGTCTCTCTCTTGCACACACACATTTAAAATAACACCAAGAATTTTCCTTCGATCTCTAGGGACTGTCTCAACATGCAAAGGGTACAGCTACACTGACTTCTGCTTTTCCAGCAACCTTCTCTTCAAGCTAAGTTTGATTCTACTTAATTGCATCATTCTCTCTCCATATGCTTGCCAAGAAGCATGTGTCCTATTTATCTGCTTGCTGAGGTTTTCTCCTTCTTTCTGGAGAATTGTGCAAGTACTACTAGCGGGATTAGTGCTGACTGATGACAAGGATGTTGGCTATGAAAATCTGATTGGTCATGAGATTTCTGATTGTAAGTAGGGCCTTGTCATAGGTTGACTTGCACCTTTAAGAGGGTGTGGGGTCCAGTGTCTCTGTGACCAATTACCTGATACTCAAGTGGGCTGAAGGAGAGGCAACTAGGCCTTATAAAGAAGGAAGCTGGCAGGGGAAGCTGCAAAGCATTAGCAGACTCCTACAGGCAAGTTTGAGACATTAGGGGAACAAGACCCCAGACAGGTAGGGCTTAGAGTGGCCTGCTTAAAACAGTGGATTTAATTGGACCTTGTGGACTTTAGTTTTGTTTGCAACTGTGATATTAATAAACCCAGACTTTAGTAAGGGGTGTATGCACAGAAAGAAGCCTGTGTGAAATTTACTGAGGAGCCCAGGAAGAAGGGACACGGAGGGAAGGTGCCACAGAGCCACTCCTGGCCACCAGAGGGTCCTTGGGAGGCAGCTGACCCTGTTACAGGGCTAAACAGACAAGAAATCATCTTCTGGCTGCATCCATTCTAAGTCTTCCAGTTGTAGAGATGATGTGCCAAATTCTACCTTTAGTCACACCCCATCCAACCTAGTGCAAGTACTGTGATTTCACAAGATGTACACAAGCACAGAATATGGTCCAATTACATTAGTCAGACCTTTGCATCTCCACTGAAGGGAACAGTACCTGGTGATTGTCTGGTCCCTTAGCCTGTGTTTTTTGTGAAACTGAATGAACTAGATCCCAACAGCCTTGCATTGGTATTATCTTCACTTTTCATTACTGCAAGCCTATTCTTCACATCTCCTTTTCCAAAAACTATACACATCTTTGACTTTGTGGATGAGACTTACCATGGATAATTGCTAATTCTTTCCACATTAGCTTCAGCTCTGTAATAACAGCTGCAGTGAGTTCAGCTCCATTTTCACTTTGGAGGCGATATGGGAAACATAACAGCAGAAAGATATCCATCTGCTGGTATGAAGACTCAGCTGCATGCTTAGATGACAGTGGTCACTGGATACAAAATTTGGTCAAATGTTCCTGGTATAGCACGATCCATTTGCATAAGCCTTGGGCTACTGACTCTATACAGACATTGGTACTGTGGAAATTCACTCACATCAAGATGACTATGCAAGACAGCTGTATAAACCTTCCACACAACCTAAATCCCAGACAGGGAAATACCCAGAATGAAAAGGTTTTTGAAAAATTACCTTAGTTTAAGAGTCCAGATTGGATTTATTCTCACCCTCATCTTTCTGAACATTAGAAGTCAAACAGCCCTTGGTATCTTTGCTGCGAAGCAGGGAGAGACCTCCATTTTTGCCCTAGTGTTCTCAAGTGTGCTAAATTAGTGAGGTTCTACTGTATTGTTGATATGTAATGGTCTGTAATGAGCTATACAGAGTTAATTTTTTCTCAAGGGGGTTCTGGAGATTTCAGCTCTGCCTACATTGTCACCGCAGACCCTTATCTCCTGGATTGACTTATTTACAAGGAAAGCTTTACAGCTCTCTGTGGGAATCCACACAAGGGAGAGGAAAATGCAGTAGTGTCAGACCTTGCCCCCTCATCTAGAGCGATGTAGGGTCTGGTGCATTTCTCCCATGGGATAGGAGAAAGATTTGTAGATCCCAGGGCACATAGGAAGTCCATAATCATATGCACAACAGAATTCTACTGTATAGCAACTCCCTGTGCCACAGCATGCAAGGGGATAATGGCTGGTGCACCCACTGGTCCTAACATCCCTGCAAAGGGGGAGAATATTGGCTGTTATGGTATTACTAATGCTCTAGGGCTAGAATAATGAGTTCAGAGTGGCTCCATTCCCACTCCACAGCTGACAAGGGAAGGTGGTAAAGACTCCTTTCATCTACTCCCAGAGACAGCTTTAGCATGCAGCTTGACCAGTCCAGCTGCACCCTAGTTCCAGGCTTATGCCCTGTGTGACGAACAGAAATATAATAGCTACCATTTCCGAGATTTGGAATATGTAGGCACTTCATCTCTAAATGAAGACCATCTTCTACAAGCCAACCCAGGGAGATGAACATTCAGATTCCTTGGCTCCGCTAATGCCAGAGGGAGAGAGCATTTATCCCCACCCCCTACTGCCTTCACACTCTGTATTTAAAACTCATGATCTTGATGGTGTAACTGTTTGGTTGCCTGGGAAACTAGAGGATATCACTGAAAAAAGTTAATATCACACTGAAAAATGCAATGTGTCTTGCCATAAAATAAATGGAACTTGGGTGAAGAAGGAGAATGGTGGTGACAACAGTGGAGGTGGAAAAAACGAACAAGAATTTCTGTGCTGGCTTTGGCAGCCAAAAGAATGACCCGTCAGATCTATTTTAAGCCAGGCGTTAACTGGTTTTGGAAAGCAATTCTTCTCTGAATCATTTTTATATGACAGTTCACAGCATTCCAAAGCTGCTCTAATTACACATGGCCTGGCCTTCGAGACATATTACCTGCTAGAATGAGATCTCTGGGGAGAAAGCCAGTCAGACCGGTGGTCTAAAATGGCTGTTTTGGGGAGAGAAGGAGTTTGCTGGTGAAGGGAGAGATTTAAGTTGCTGTCTAGAAGCTTTAGTTACACTTTCATTATCGTTCTGGGAAAATTTAGGGCCTGATCCTGCAAGTATTCCCGACATAGAACTCCCATACCCTTTTGTCATTTCAGTTTCACTTTATAATCCCCTAATACAGCAGCTTCACTGACTCTCTGGTATGAGTACAAATCTGCATCCCCTGTCATAAATAGAGCTGGGCAAATAGTCTATTCTATTCTATCTAGATATTTGTAAGCTGCTAATCACCATGGTATGTAGGCCAAATGTTTCCACAAATATTCATTTGAAGGATTTTTTTTAAACCCATTTGTGCCCTCTGTGTTGTTTCCACAAATATTCATGCAATCAGATCCACTAGCATATCTGCTCTCAGCAAGGGAATCTCTGAAGCTCATGTCTGAATGCTCACACAATGCAAAATTTAAATTGGCTTTCTGCAAGCACTCATAACAAAAACCTGATGTTCAAGCTTGTGCTGGTGTGCAATGTGATTTTCATAGAATATCAGGGTTGGAAGGGACCTCAGGAGGTCATGTAGTCCAACCCCCTGCTCAAAGCAGGACCAATCCCCAGACAGATTTTTTGCCCCAGATCCCTAAATGGCCCCCTCAAGGACTGAACTCACAACCCTGGGTTTAGTAGGCCAATGCTCAAACCACTGAGCTATCCCTCCCCCCATTTCAGTAATAAATAGGGCTGTCGATTAATAAATTTTAACAAATCACAACCAAGCAACAAAACACATTTGGAATAAGGAAGTCAAAGTTGAAAAAAAATAAATTGGCAAATAATTCCAAAACAACAAATACATGTAAGAAAGTTACTATCTGTTCACAAATATTCCATAAGCAGAAAAGACACACAACTCATCAGATCACCCCTTTGCTGGGAATTATTCGCTCAGCTCTCCTCCTAAAGGTATGCAGTTACTTTTACTTTTCAAATCATTTAACTTACTTTTTGGGAAATAAATATTCCATCCCCAAGCTGAATGTTTCTAGACCCAAAAGTCACTATCATATTTCTCCATTCTGCCAAAATCCCCTCCTCATGCTCTTTGTCAGGGTGAAATCATCTAGGAATAGCACAAAGCTGCAAAAGGGAAAACCTAGCCTGCCTTTGAGTTAGTGGGGAAAATTGGAGGCTAATATTGTTTGGTTAAACAAATATTTTCCAGTAATCCCCAACTTCCATTTCAGTAATAAATAGGGCTGTCGATTAATTGCAGTTAACTCACGCGATTAACTCAAAAAAATTAATTGCGATTAATCACACTGTTAAACAATAGAATGCCAATTGAAATTTATTAAGTATCTGTGGATGTTTTTCTACATTTTCAAATATTTTGATTTCAATTACAACACAGAATACAAAGTGTACAGTGCTCACTATATATTACAAATGCCTGTTCTCACTTTCAGGTAACATTGTAAACAAGAAGCGGGCAGCATTATCTCCTGCAAATGTAAATAAACTTGTTTGAGCGATTGGCTGAACAAGAAGTAGGACTGAGTGGATTTGTAGGCTCTAAAGTTTTACATTGTTTTATTTTTGAGTGCAGTTATTTTTGTGTATATAATTCTACATTTGTAAGTTCAACTTTCATGATAAAGAGATTGCACTACAGTACTTGTATTAGGTGAATTCAAAAATACTATTTATTTTGTTTTTACAGTGTAAATATTTGTAATAAAAATAATATAAAGTGAGCACTGTACAGTTTGTATTCTGTGTTGTAACTAAAATCAATACATTTGAAAATGTAGAAAATATCCAAAACTATTTAAATAAATGGTATTCTATTATTAACAGTGCGATTAATCATGTGATTAATCACGATTAATATTTTTAATCACGCTATTAATCACAATTAATTTTTTTAATCACTTGACAGCCCTAGTAATAAACACTTGCAGGTAGAGATTTTTAACGATTAGCAATGCCAGAAAAATTGTATCTTCCCTCAGAGCTCTCCCACAACCCACCCATTGTGTCAAGTTTCTAGAGATTCCTCCCTCAGAGAAAGGGGACACAGTAATTGTTTTAGATACTGTAAAAGCTTTGAATTTACTTCAGACTGCTTCTCTGACCATTTTATCCCACAGGACTTTAAGACCGTTACTTTTTAAAGAACTGTACAGTATACATTTGTTCTGTGCTTATACAGCACAGTGGGCCCTGGTCCATCACAGGGGATCCTAGATACTATTACAATACAAATAATGAATAATAATATTTGAGGAAGAGAGAGAATCTGTTATAACTTTACTGAGGATATGAAATTAACCTTCCTGAGGCAGGAGTGACTTCGTCCATCACACACGTGGCAGCCCCAATAAGCAGAAGAGCAGTTAAAATACAAACCCTACTTATAGTTATCTGTTCAGTTTACAACCTGGTTCATCTCAACCAGCCCCATGATTGTAAATTCACTCTCCTACAGCTCCTGCTACCATTAGTCTTTGCCTGTGGTGCACTGAACTGATTTATAAGGAGCTAGTTCTTCCTGATAGGGACTGGGGAAGAGTGAAAGACACAGAAGAGCAAAACATGGCCCCCAAAAATGAGTGTCTTTCACTGAGCTGCACCTTTATGAGCTGTATTATTCTAACAACTTATCACACATGCTGGGAAGATATTTTCCTAATGCCTGTAACTGAGACACCCAACTACTTAAGTAATAGGACACAACAGGCAGCACATTTCCAGGTGATTATAACATGTCTCTGGAAGTGCTGTAGGCAAGAGGCTGAGGCCAAATTACTTTAACGACCCAAGAGGTGTAATAATTATTACCATGTAGTGCACACCATAGAGTATTTTAGTACTATTATGAAATGGACTTTATATAACAGAATGAGTGTGCATTTACTGGGCATTATTAGTGACATGTGTATGAGATCATGGACTGTCAATCAGAAAGCTCTATCTATGGCCTGGTTCAAAGGCCACTTTAGACCTGAAGTTAATTCATTACAAAGTATTTATTCATGTGTCCTTTACTTGAAAAATATTCAGTACTTGAAAGGACTTTGTTGAAATGAATATTGTACAAAATATTAGGCTGCCAAGACATTGAACACTCCATCTTGGTTTAATCGCCCACTTACTATGCTAGATATCAGCACCTTCCCTGACATATACTGCATGGCTGCCAGCAAAAACATTCCAGAAAGATTTGGTTTCGATGACAGAGCCGACTCCCCGCAAATTCACAAGCACCATGACCAACAATCCAGTCAGCAAAAGAAACCCACCACCAGTTCCCTCTGCCCCCGAAGCAGGTATTCTGTCACATCAGCCTATTCCCACAGTGTTTTCAACAGGGAAATTGACATCAGTTATGTCTCTGTAAATGGGTACATAAAACACAAACACCGACAATAGCTCTGCACTTTTCCCCACTGGTTACTGCAAGCCTTGAAATACATAGGAAGTGTGGAATTTGCAAACAAAAGCAGATGTGAACACTGGAGGCTTCTCTGTTTCTGAGGTTTTACAACCATTTGTACATTTTGGAAATGACAGGAAAATGAGACAGAACTGTCTTTTTGGTGGGTATTTTTATGGTGAGGTTTGCGGGATGTGTAATGGCCCATTAAAATGAGGGCAATCCTAGAAATAACAAGATAGACAGCAACCCTGTGTGAGAACCAGGACTGAAATAAGAACAGGTTTTCGCAGGTCAAGTCAATAGAGGTGCATTTGCAAAGCTGTATGGTAACCTAGGGCTGGAATACCAGGGATAGTTGTAGGTCAAGGTACAGGTGGTGCTAACCAGTGGCTCATGGCTGAAATAGGAGGACATGTATTGCAGGTTAGTATTAGCAGAGCTATGATCAGACACTTGCACAGTGGAATGTTCACACAATAACTGACCGAAGCCAATGGTGTGAGTTTTTCACTTCCAATCATAATAAATATTAACTTTTTTATGTAAAAAGAAAAAAAATACTTCTATGTTTTCTCTTTCCCTCCCAAAAGATATGGAATACAATCATGTGTACAATGAATAAGCAGGAGACTCTAGAAATCAGCTGGTAGACCTACAAGACTCTCTTTCCTACAGCCAGAGAGAGAATATAGTTTTTGTCATAGATCCCAAGGTACACTAACAATCATGACTGAGCCTTCTTCACTGTTATATGTGACTGAAAATAGTAACACTGTTTACAGATTGGTTTTTAAATGGAAATGGATCATGTTTCAGAACAGGAAGCACTTCCCTGTGGCTAGAAAAAGAAAAACAGCCTTCTAATCCCATGCATAATGCACAAATGAAGGGGCTGTGGCAGATCATATACTGGCTATGGCCTACATGTGCTACAAGAGTAACTTCACATTCTAAGAGTCCCATGGAACTAGAGATGCTAGGAACATTCAGGCATTTATTCAATGTGGCAGATGAGAATATAGTGAAACAAGGTTGCTTTTTTGTGTAAAGGAACAGAGTTTCCAATCCATCATTTGGAGTTTTAATCTTTTTATAAACAGTTATGGAAAAGCCCTAAGTGTCCTAAAGAAATTACTCTAAAAACCTACAGAATTTAAAGGAGAATGATATCCTTTCTATAAGCTTTTCAAATCATCCTACAGAATTCTGTGGCAGAGAAACCTTTATTACATTCTATCGGGGAGGGGGAGGTCAAAAATCTATAGGTAAGTTATTATTGTCTGTTGGACTCTATAGGATTGTCCCATACAGGAAATATCCACTGTGTATGTCTCCATCTCCAAAGAGAGAAAATAATTTCTTAATTTTGTCTTTTTCCATTTTGAGAAACACTGATTTCTCTCTGCCTTAGACTTACCCCCAACCCTAACACTGAAAAAGACAGCGTGATAGGCACAGATAACTCTCCATTTGCAGAGATCAGGCTGCAGTTCCTGCTGGGATCAATCAATACTGCCTCTTCTGTTGAGGGTGCACTACTAGAGAGCATTGTGGGTCTCTGAGGACAGTATTCCCTACCCTGTGTTCCCAAGATCTCAGTCCAGAAAGCTGATCCTTTGATTAACCATGTGTTCCTGGGCTAGCGAGCCACCCATGCTTTATGCTTTGTTTTTAATGGAGTTAAAATGGAAAGTGCCCTTAATTTTTTTTTTTTTTTTGGATGCAACTGTATAACCAATGTATTGTCTACTACCACCATTCGGGGGATTAGGCTTGTGATTAAACTGCTGCTGTGCCAGCTAGAGAGCTTACACCAGTTTCTGGGGGGGGCCCAACCAGTGCATTTCGATCTTGTTTGAATTTCTGGTGACATCGTTGGTTTTTTGTTAACAAAACCAACACCAACAAAATAAGAATTTAGAGGATATCTCCCTCACCCTCTTAAAGCAAGGTCAGGGCAAACCTTAAACTACTCAACAGAATTCTTTTGGAGAAATCTGTTAGGAAAGATACTGCTCTCTGCTATAGAGTTTTCTCTCTCCTCTCCTATCCCACCCCTCTTTTAAAAAACAATAATAATATTTTGGAGTAAAAATATGCAAGGAGTAATAATTAGGATAAGGAAAAAAGGTTTTTCCTACACTGTTTACCAAATAAACTTCTATCTTCACTTGCAGTGACTCCTGCTATTTTAGTCTTGGGTCCCTCCTGGATCTCACCTTAATGCTAGGGCCATGCAGAACTGTGTGACAGTTTTGTAATGCAGATAGTCATGCACTAGGTTGAGACCACCAATCCTGTTTCTTCTTGTAACCAAAGCCGGGTTGTCAATGTAGGTACCTTGAGCACAAATGCTAGGGCAGGAATAGGCTCGGTTACCAACTTCACCCCTACCCCTGGTACTTTTTGGGGGGGGGGAGGGGGATGAAGGGGACTTTTTTTTATTACTTTGCAGGTACCTACATTGTAGAGATGATTTTAAATGCAGCTCAAAGTACCTTGGAGAAATAAACTGCAGAGGACTATGGCCTGGCCTGAGACAGAACCTCTCCTTTAAAATTTGCAAGTTTACTGAGACCATATGTTTCTTTAAACACTAAACCATGGCCTGATTCAAAGTCCATTAGTGTAATGCCTTGAATACACATTTCCTTCTCAGTGACTAGCAGTTAATCCTCTCCCTTAAGTATACTCTCCAAGTTGATTATATGTTCAGACATTCCCACACTTCGGGGCCAGACCCCCCTTCAGGATAGGAATGAATGTCACTGACTTGTGACCTATATTCTCTGACTTTCTACCTACATCAGACACACCAAGCCTCTGGAATCTGAACTGAGACACGGCCACTTTTTGGATTAATTGTGAGGTTGTTAAGATGAAAGACTTTGCAGTGAGATTCAATGACATTTAAAATCTCATCCTGGACAGCTTCTGAACTCGTGCCCTGATTTTCAGCTGTATAGACTGTCTGCAGCTCCCACATTCACGCCAATGCAAGTGGCGAATGCTCCGCGTTTCAGAAAATCAGACCTCCTGTTCCTAGTGTTCGGATGCCTAGCAAGTAGTAACCCACATGGCATTTGTTCCATAGGAAACAGAGGGGAGTTTGATAGGATAGAATCAATATGTACCAAAAAGAAACAGATAAAGTTGGTTTTTTCAGTTATTTCAAGCTCTTGAGAGGGAATTATGAATGGCAGAGTAAAAAGAAAAATTAAAAGACTGCAGGCACTTTATTAAAGGGACAATCAGAGTTCTCACATTTTCATTTATATCTAGAGAGGAAGAGGATTGAAATGATTCAGGTTTCTTTTGTTTAATGTAATGAGTTTGCCATAAGCTCATCTTCATGATTCGGCATTTATGCAGTAAGTAGATCAGTAAAAAAAGCAAGTGAAGAGTAGGTCCGTGACGGAACTATATTTGATTTTAACATGTGAGATGACTGAAGAGCCTGCTTCACCATCAAAATCCTGCTCACCCACAAAAGCAGAAGCAGTATTTTCCCCAGGAATTGAAATTAGGGGGGGTGTTCAAATTTATGGGGGGGGAGAAGGGGCTGATGAGGGGTGAGACCGTGAGGGTGGAGGTGGGCTGAATGGCACCATAGTTTATTAGATTTAACTCATGTTTTAAAATCATCACACAAATTAAAGTTGGCTACTCAAGCCTTCAAGAAGGATATAGATGTAGTGCTTCATAGGTTTCTTGTTATAATTTTGCACAACTCTGTTAATTAACTTCTCGAATGCAACGTGTTCATCTTTGGTGGCTTCTCATGTGTCCGGTACTTCCATTCCTTCAATTGATATGCTCTTTAGTTCATTCACATGATCAGGCAGAAGGCAACTTCTTTCAGAACACAAAATTCTATTCAATGATGAAAAAGAACGCTCAACTGTAGCTTGTGACTAGGAGTAGCAAGAGATGAATTCCTATTTCTTTCATCCCAGGAAACAGAACACAAAGATCAGGTCGAGCCACTAGTGATGATAAAAGAAGAAGTTGAAGTCAAATCTTCATTCATTCATTCGTCATATGATATTCCACTCTGTTCAAATTCTCTATTCTGTCCTGAGCACATGGCAACCCCATTGCTGATAGTGCCTCACTCTACTCAACTATCGGTGTTTTATAGGACAAAAATCTGTAAAAGCTACGTAGAGGTTGAGTAGAATTCTAGAAGTCGCTGTTGTAGATTTTTAAGAATCAAGTCTGTGTACTTTTTCAGTTGTTTTAACAAACACTTCTTGTCCTCCTCACTTAAGGATTCAATATAAATGCCTTCATTAGTCAATTTCTGGACTGAAGTCTGCTTCTTCCAGTACTTTTTCAATGGATAGCTCTGATTGATCCAAATGTAGCTTCTATTGCTGGACAAAGATCTACTACTGTTGTAGCAGATGCCTGGATGGCATTGTTTAATGACCCAAGTGGTTTCAACAGTAGACTTACCAGAGAGAGAATGAACTGTGTTGTGTCTCCAGCATTCTTAAAAGCCTTGCTCAGTGGTTTGAGCATTAGCCTGCTAAATCCAGAGTTGTGAGTTCAATCCTTGAGGGGGCCATTTAGGGATCTGGGGCAAAAATCTGTCTGGGGATTGGTCCTGCTTTGAGCAGGGGGTTGGACTAGATGACCTCCTGAGGTCCCTTCCAACCCTGATATTCTATGATTCATTAACACTCACTGGTGTTGTCCTTGCTCAGTGGAGACTCAGAGTTCAGAGGTGCTTTCACATGAGTTCACCTCCGAGGTGGGGGGCAAGAAGGCACCTTGCTCGTTCCTCCAGCTGCTCACTGTTCGCTCTCGCCACTGTTGTTCGTTGTGCCACCGTTCACTCCATCACTCTGTTGCCAATAGCCCTGTGCTGTAACCTTCTGCTGCCGCTTGCCACTGTGACCTTTGCGAGTTGTCTCTTGAGATTCCACCCAGCTCTCAGTGATTTCAGCTGAGCTCTCAGAGGGGGAACCTCGCTGCTAGTGCAGGCTGGGCCATCTCTTCCACAGAAACACTGTCCCACAGCAGGTCTAAGCACTTAGAGCTGATTATCAGTGATTTCAGCTGTAGTGGTCACTTAACAAAACGAAAGACTCTCTATGGAGCCTAATCAGCTCTGTCTTTAAACAGTGGAGAGGGGCAGGTCAAATAGTACTTGTGACTCAGGCAGACCATCAAGCAAAACACCTGTCCCCACCCTCTCTCTTGATGCCCTCAATCAGCACAGACTAAGTACAGTTCTACTGCCCTTTACTCGTACAATAAGAACAACAACATTTCATTACCCGCCCCCCTCCACATTCAAGTGATTTGTAACCCCAGCCAAAATTTATCACTTGGGCAACACAGCTCTATTTGCTGGATATCTAGGTAGATTAGGTGTGAATATAAATACAATCTGGTCCTGAAGCCTTTCCCCACAGCCCCTAGCTCATCACTAGCTATCAGGGAGAGCTCATTTAGACTTTGCTTACAAATCATAATTTGAAATTATTAGGTTGGCCAACATCACCGAAATGAATGCACTGACATTGTCATAAAAAGCAACAGCTGTATAAGGAAGCTAGTCTATGTTCATACTTTTCAAATCTATTATACTTTTTCAGATACATATTTTATCATACACTTTATATGCTTTTAAAGTGTATATTAATGTTTCAATGTCAATTCAAATTTCCAAACAATCACTAAATTGGCAATACTGCATGTAACTACACCTCTACCCCGATATAACGCTGTCCTCGGGAACCCAACAGAGGGGGAACGCAAGTGCAGTTGCTCTGGACGGTGACAGCAAGTTTAAGGTTTTCCACTAGGAGAAAAATTCCTATTTTGGCTGATATGTTCTGATATGTTTACGTCTATCAGTCACTAGGAGCTAGACCCTTCCCTCCCATCCCATGATACCATACACATCAGCTACTGAAGTAATTTCCATTAATACAGAAAGAGGTGCACCACCTATAGGAGTGCAGCAATGGTCCTCCTAGTCCATGTGCAATAAACTAGGGCCAGCCCAAGGCACCTACAGACCTTGGGACTTGCAGAAAGGCCCATTTTCCAGAGGCCCTTCAATAGAAGCAGGTTTTAAAATGGATGTAAAAGTCCTCATGATCTTGTGACTGGTCCTAACTCAGTGTTCACATAGAACTCCATAGGACATTGGCACAGCCCTCATCAGAGTGGTTAAGCACTGGAATAAATTGCCTAGGGAGATTGTGGAATCTCCATCATTGGGGATTTTTAAGAACAGGTTGGACAAACACCTGTCAGGGATGATCTAGATAAGGGGTGGGCAAACTACAGCCTGCGAGCCATTTTAAGCTGGCCCGCAAGCCATACTACGTGGCTCGGCCCCGCTCCGGCCAGGGCGCTGGGTCGGGGCGCAGGGTTGGGGCTGCACCACACGGCTCCCAGAAGCCACAGCATGGCCCTGCTCCGGCTCCTACATGCTCCAATGGGAGCTGCAGGGGCAATGCCTGCGGATGGGGCAGTGTGCAGAGCTGCGCCTCCACATAGGAGCCGGAGAAGGGACATGCCACTGCTTCCGGGAGCCACTTGAGGTAAGCACTGCTCGGAGCTTGCACTCCTGAGCCTCTCCCCACACCCCAATGCCCTGCCCCAGCCCTGACCCCCTCCCGCTCTCCAAATGCCTCAATCCCAGCCTGGAGCACCCTCCTGCACCCCAAACCGCTCATCCCCATCCCCACCCCAGAGCCCACACCCTCAGCCAGAACCTGCACCCCTGCCCCAGCCCTGATCTCCCTCCCACCCTCTGAACTCCTTGGTCCCAGCCCAGAGCACCCCCAAACTCCTCATCCCCACCCCCTCCCACACCCCAACCTCAATTTTGTGAGCATTCATGGCCCGCCACACAATTTCTATTCCCTGACATGGCCCTTGGGCCAAAAAGTTCGCCCACCCATGGTCTAGATAATACTTAGTCCTGCCTTGAGTGCAGGGGACTGGCTAGATGACCTCTCGAGGTCCCTTCCAGGTCTATGATACTATGCATTCACAGAGTGCACGCTGCACAGCCGATAAATGCAATGCCTTTGGGGAAGGGGAAGGAGATGGTCATTTTATGAGTAATTTAATATTGGACAGTGTTGTCTAGTGGATAGAGCACTGGATTGGGACTTAGAAGACATGGATTCTATTCCTGGCTCTGGTACTGGCCTGTTGGGTGATCTTGGGCAAATCACTCTGTGCCTCAGTTTGCCCATATGTAAAATGGGGATAATGAATTATACTGAAGTTCCTTTTTACTGCGCTTTGAGACCTACTGACGAAAAGAGCTAGCTATTCTTCATTAAAAATAAACTTATACTTCCTCAAATTTCTCTACATAGAGTACTTTCATCTTGAGTCATGTCTGGTTTGAACAGACAGAAAGCTCCATGGCTTAACTATCTGTAGGCAGCAAAGTCAGTGAATGTGCTGGGGTCCTCCTCGGACCTTTCGCGCTTTACAGTAATTTTTCAATTATTTTAAAATCATACCAAACACACTAAAAGGTTTTGTATAATTTTAAAAAGCAGTTGTTTTGTTCAACTACAAGCCCCTACTAAAAAGAGAAGATTTCAAAAAAATAAAACATTTAGCACACATTAAAAACTTATTATTTTACATGTTTATTAAACTGCAGATGTGTGTGTGTGTGTGGGGGGGGGGGGGTCATAAAAATATACGCATGCTTCTTGGAGGCTGAAAATCTTTGGCCTTGTGTCTGACAATGCACCTGAGACAGATCTACCTTGAGGGTCTCACATCATGCATGTGTATCTAGAAACACAGCAGTATAATATAGCATAGAGCAGGGGCGGACAAACTTTTTGGCCTGAGGGCCACATCAGGTTTCCAAAATTGTATGGAGGGTGGTTGGGGAGGCTGTGCCTCCCCAAACAGCCAGGCATGGCCCGGCCCCTGCCCCCTATCTGACCCCCCACACACTTCTCACCCCGACAGCCCCCCCGGGACTCCTACCCCATCCAGCCCCCCCTGCTCCCTGTCCCCTGACCTCCGCCAAAACCCCTGCCCCTGACTGCCTCCCGCCACCCCATCCAACCCTTTCTCTCATTCCTGACTGCCTCCCCCCCCCACCCCCCGGGACCCCTGCCCCATTCAACCACCCCTTCTCCTTGTCCCCTGACCGCGCCCGGGACCCCTGCCCCTGACTGCCCCCCGCTGCCCCATCCAACCCCCCCTCCTTCCTGACTGCCCCCCAGGACTCCTGCCCCCATTCAACCCCCCTGTTCCCCGCCCTCTGACCACCCTGACCCCTATCCACATCCCCGCCCCCTGACCACCACCCTGAACTCCCCTACACTCTATCCAACCCCTCCTGCTCCCTGCCCCCTTACCGCGCTGCCTGGAGCACCGGTGGCTGGCAGCGCTACAGCCGCGCCGCCCGGAGCACCAGGACAGGCAGCTGTGCCGCCCGGCTGGAGCCAGCCACACCACCGTGCAACACAGCGCACCGGGTCAGGCCGCGGCTCTGCAGCCGCACTGCCTGGCCACCCAGAGCATTGCGCTGGCGGCGCAGTGAGCTGAGGCTGCGGTGGAGGGGGAACTGCAGGGGAGGGGCCAAGGGCTAGCCTCCCAGGCCAGGAGCTCAGAGGCCGGGCAGGAGGGTCCCGCAGGCCGTAGTTTGCCCACCTCTGGTATAGAGGCACCACTCCAACTGCTCCTAGGATGGGTCTGTTGACGTTTCCGTTCCCAGGCGATTGGGCTCAGCCACAGCCAGAGGTTCTGGGCTCAATGATGGCAAACAAGAACTCCTCCTGGGCTGCCACTTTAGTTTTAGACACAATAATTTGAAATTTTAAATCTCTTCAGATGTCTCTAAGCTAGAAGGGGAGGAGGAGGAGAGCAAGAGCATGAAGAATAAATAGGCTTTTCTCCAAAATGTAACTTTACCAGAAATGCCTTCACACTGTCAAACAGCTGCTTTTCTTACTTACTAACCAGTCCCTATAAAAGGACATTGTTACTGTTTGAATGGAAGGGTGCCAGATTTCTAACAAAGCCTTAAGTATCCCCTTATTTTTCCTTGCTTTAAACTGCACCCTCCCTCTTGAAGCCTCACATTATAGCCTTCAGTCACTCACAGTAAAGAGCTAAGGACTGTCCTGTAATCATCCAGAGGCGCTGCTGTTAGGAGACACGTCAATTCCTGTACCCCCAGCCCCTGAGAATGGGTGTGAAACCCAGACCTTTTATAGGCCACTGCAAAACATTAACTCTGCCAGAAGCCCCATGACCATATTTTATTTTATAAAAGTGGTCACTGTGTAGGCAAAATACAATGATACATGAGAGATTTTTATAAAGTTGGTTTAACTGCAACTGCAGCACCCACCGTGACAGAAAGCAGCAGAGAGAGTCTCATGTCAACAGCACCAGTAAGGGACTGACTTCACATACCCATCCCTGTCACAAAGCTGCTTCTATTAACTTCCCCATATAAATCAGTCAATAACACATTTCCAAATTCCTCAGCCCTTTGTTACCTGCTCTAAGAGATTTAAAAATTTTATTAAGATGATGTTAAAAAAAAATAGTGAAGAGAGTTTCTGTTTCTGGTTATCAGGGAATAACATACAGATTATAGAGGGTGCAAAGTTTGGTTTAAGATAAGGTGGCATGAGGAATACATAATCTGCAATATCCCCGATTGGGGGTAAAAGGTTGATGGGTCAAAGTACAGACATTGAGATATGAGGTAAGAGAAGGGAACTAGCAATGTACAAAAACACAGAAAGGAAAAAAAAAGTCAGATGAAAATATTTTTATATCCTCAGATATTTGCTCCCTGATTTGGCAAAAAGGGGATTAAGAAAGGAGAATTGCTTATGCTGTAATGAAAACAGTGAAGGTGGTTATTAAGTAAGAGCCAGGCTCCAGAACTCTGAGGCATAATTTTAGAGTTTCTGATCAGAACCACCACTACCACAATCATCACTTCAAACACAGTAGGATGGTCAATGGGGAAGACAGCCTTTATCACTAGCGCAGTCTGCACGGGAGTGCACCAAATGGAGCAGCAGCTTTAGGCAGTTGTCCGCTAGGGACCAGGATGAACCCATCATGTTGTTCTTGTGACTGAATTGGGATTTTAACTCAGGCTTCCCAATGTGAAAGGCCAGCACATTAACTCACTGTGTCACGGAGACGCCAGATGGTAATATTAATGCATATCATTCAGCTCAACAGCCTCGAGACGCTAATGCTGCCAAACAGCCCCCCAAGCAGAGAGGGAACTGTAGGAACATGAAGCACTCTTTGAAAATGCCAAGAGAGTTCTGTAAGGTTTGTCATCAGCATGAGGTCAGGGAAGGGGAGGGGAGAAATTCAGCATGCACAAGGCTCGGGTTTAAGTTCTGCCAGGTCAAACTGCAGTAGATGGGTACCCACACTTACACCACCATATGCTCGTATCACCTAGGACAGCGATGAGAACCAATCTAACCTAAATTAAAGGCTATCAACTATGAGTGCACAATCTGGGTGCCCAGAAATCTCTTTTTGTCTTTCTTTTCCTATCCTGGGTACAGAATAAATATATGTCTTTACAGAATGACATCATCATCCACACTCTCAGAAAATGCCAAAAGCACAAAAACTTGTTTGCAAGTGAACAAGCGCCAACAGAACTTGAAATGCATCTTGGAAACTCCCGGGTAACCCATCAAAGGATACTGGATGCCTCCTGGGGACACTTAGATGAGGAAAACTTTACTTTCTGAAAATTTACTGCCTGCAGATGTGGTACCAAAGCGAGTGGCAGGAGAGAAGAATCAAGATTAACAATCTGCTGTTTGCCTGGGTCACCATGAGAAATAGGCATGACTGCGGAGATCTGTTTCAACCCTGACATATCTAGAAGAAAGGTCTTTGCAGTGACAACTGCATGAGACTTAGCCAGCTCCACAATCCACATGACTCTCACCCTTTGGAAGTTGTGGGGGAATCTGATTTAATAAGAGCAAAAAGTTAGCTGCTATCACCCCGCCAACAAAGCTTCACTCTACGAACACAGCTTAGAAGTGGACTGAAAAACATTTGAAAATAAACTGTTTAAGATACTAACTCAGTGAAGCAGGACATATTAGCAGGAGTGTTGCAAGCAAGACAATAAATAATTCTTCCGCTCTACTCCACGCTGATTAGGCTTCAACTGGAGTATTGTGTCCAGTTGTGAGGGCCACATTTCAGGAAAGATGTGGACAAATTGGAAAAAGTCCAGAGAAGAGCAACCAAAATGATTAATGGTCTAGAAAACATGACCTATGAGAGAAGATTGACAGAATTGGGTTTGTTTAGTCTGGAAAAGAGAAAACTGAGAGGGGACATGATAACAGTTTTCAAGTACATAAAAGGTTGTTACAAGGAGAAGGGAGAAAATTTGTTCTTTTTAACTTCTGAGGATAGGAAAAGAAGCAATGGACTTAAATTGCAAAAAGGGCAGTTTAGGTTGGACATTAGGAAAAACTTCCTGTCAGGGTGGTTAAGCACTGGAATAAGTTGCCTAGGGAGTTTATGGAATCTCTAGCTTTGGAAATTTTTAAGAGCAGGTTAGACAAATACCTGTCAGGCATGGAGGTAATACTTAGTCCTGCCTTGAGTGCAGGGGACTGAACTAGAAGACCTCTTGAGATCCCTTCCAATCCTATGATTCTATGGGCAGACTTTATGTGGCATCTACAGTAGAGAAAAC
This sequence comes from Emys orbicularis, assembly GCF_028017835.1. Classification (NCBI taxonomy): domain Eukaryota; kingdom Metazoa; phylum Chordata; order Testudines; family Emydidae; genus Emys; species Emys orbicularis. The sequence continues at coordinate 42,244,231 of NC_088689.1, read as the reverse complement.
TGTGACTGGTGTCTGTAATGGCCTGGTGACCGCACCTGAATCTGCAAGGGAGACAATTATAGTGACTGACCCAGCTGTAGGAGGAAATGAAGTAGGACGTCGTATGCAAAATCGAGAACTCAGAAGAGGGGAGGCCCAGCAGTTTGAGGCTGGCTGTAGAGGAGAGCTGAGCCACAAGAATAGAATTAAGTCCTGTTCTAGGCCTCTGGAACAAGGGGCCAGGGAGACAGTCTTGGGGCTGGTGTTCCGGAAGGAGAACAAGGAATTGAAGAGACCAATAGCAAACAGGAAGGCTCCTGTGGAGGAGCGCTGAGACAATGCCTGCAAGGAGCATGTAGAGCCTTAAAGAAAGCCGTCAGAGCCCCCAAAGGAGGAGGAAAGTGGAGGAAACCTGTTGTGAAGACGACGACAGGAGAAGTTCTATAGGGGCAGGAGAAGAGGTGAAGAAGCAGAAAACAGCAGTGGAACCTGAGGCGGCACAAGAATTATTAGTGTGGGTATTTGTTTTGGGACTTATTGTTGGACCTTTTGTTACCCCAGAAAGAGTTTGAACTTTAATGTGACTTGGCCAGAGGGCTGGGCTATGGAAGACCAAGACAGAGGCAGATGGCCTGGAAGAGGTACTGGAACTGAAGATACCTGCAACATCAAGCCCTGATGCAAGGGGGTGCTCTAATGGTGAGTGCGCCCCATAAGTGTCCCATAAATAAGCAAGGCAGATTTATAATTGCAAGTATCTTTACATATTAAAACAAAATATTTACATTTATGTAAAAAAAAGTTTGAAAATTAGTTCCCACTGCCACGTACTGTAGCAAGACCTAATCTGGATGCCACATTTCCTTATAACCATTAAATAGCATTGCTAACAAAGGACACATTCTTGCCTGGTAGTTACAGCAGTAGACAGAGTCAGGACTCCTAAATTCTAATTGCAGTTCTAACATTGACTTGTGTCACTGAATGACCCTGGGCAAGTCACTGATCTCTTTCTGCCTCTAAAATGAGGACAGCAATATGACATTAAATAAATAGTGATATGGGAATAATTAGTGAACACTTGGAAAGTGCTTTTAAATTTTCAGGTGAAAAGTACAAGATGTGAGATAGGTATTAGCTATGAACAACCTCCAGAGGTTAGGAAGTAAAGGCAATGAAAAAGTAGAGTTCTTAGATACCTCCTATGGTTGTAGGGGACACCTAGATCTTGAGCTGAACTCAAGAACTTTCATAACTCTGATCATATTGTTATTAACACTCTTAGGTTCACCTTTAAATGGACTCCTTCCAGGATGGGAGGCCCAATGACACTTAATGCCACTACAGGATGCCCAAGCACCAGCACCAGTGCAGTGACCTACACAAGGGAACACCTGAGAGTTCCTATTAATCCAGCTGTTACTTAGTCACTTAAAGGAACACTATCAAGTCATCCTCTGTGGTGAATATTCTGTGGATAAAGCCCTTCTCCCCTCCTCCCCCCGTTTTACCCAGATGTTTTGCTTTGAACTCAGTTCCTCCAGATCTGAGTAATTAAAAAAAAAAAAAAAATCAAATATCATCCTCCCTACACCCTCATGTAGGGAGGTCCTACATACAAAGCTATCGAGATGCACAGTGGTATATGGACTATCTGCCTAGAACTGTGTGGCGTATGGTGAGTGATAATTGATGTGCAGGTAAGTGTGTGCCTTTAACTTGTTCAGAGTTGGAGAAATTAATTTGGGTCGAAAAACACAACTAGAGGGGCACTGATTAGATGATCAGAGCTAAAGCTGGACATAACATGTGAGGTCTGAGGTATTTTGGTTGTGTCTCACTTTAATGAAAAGCCTATTCCTCCCCAGGGAGAGACGTTTAGACACATGACCTGTAAAATGATATCTTAGCTTGAGACTGATGCCCTCCATAGATAAAACGCCGGTCTGCTCTCATCCTTCACTGTAGCCATAGTCCAAAGTGTAAATTCATGGAGCCCATTTACTTATAGAGCACTAGAACAGAAACCTAACAAGCTGCCCAGAGTTGTGTATGTGGCTCAAGTGAGCAGAGAGAGGATGAAGGGAAGGGAGCTCAAAGGGCAGTGGTTGCTGTGGTCTGGGAACTGGCTGCAGGAGAAGTTTGCTAAAAGATGCTGATGAAGGGAGCTCTTTCAGTTCCAAATCCTCTTGGTCCCCCCTCACTCATTCAAGGTCTGTGCTTGTTTGCTGAAGGAGTCTCTACTCTACAGATGTCGGGCTCTTCCCCTGCACTGGGTTTAGGCGGTTCCTCAAATTGAAATAATCAGAAAACAAAGAGACATGGTGGGTGAGGCAATATCTTTTATTGGACCAATAGAAGTTGGTCCGGTAAAAACATTATCTCACCCACCTTGTCTCTCTAATATCCTGGGACCAACACAGCTACAACAACACTGCAGAAAACAAAGAGGAAACTTAAAATCAATTTTTAAAGGTGAAAAGATGATTTTTTTCTACTTCCGTCTCTTTGTCTGCCTTGCTGTGTTTTACCTGCCAAGTTACTGTGATGTAAAAAGAGGCCTGTTTCAGCAAGCACTGCTGAAGGGACTGAGTGGCTCATAGGATTTTAATGAGATAAAACAATCTTTAATTCCTAGGTTGCCAGTGCAAATCCAGGATGATAGAAATGAAGTGTTACTACCTTCTGATGGCAGTTCAAAGGCCTACGTGGAGTGTTTGGCAATCACAGTGCAGTACACAGTGAACAAACATCACAAACATTGCTATAACGGGCAACTTTGTTGGCAGTCTCCACAGACAGGCCAAGGATTTACGGGTCCTGGAGACTGAACACCCTTTCATGCTGAGAGATGGCCCTTCTGGGTCAGGCTTCAAGAAGGAGAGGTTACTTACCAGGGCCGCCCAGAGGGGGTGGCAAGTGGGGCAATTTGCCCCAGGCCCCGGGCTCCGCAGGGGCCCCCACGAGAGTTTTTCGGGGCCCCTGGAACGGGGTCCTTCACTCGCTCCGGGGGCCCCGGAAAACTCTCGCGGGGCCCGGGACCCCGGAGCTTCTTCCACTTCGGGTCTTCGGCAGCAGTTCGGCGGCGGGGGGTCCTTCCGCCGAATTGCCGGGTCTTCAGCGGCAATTCAGCGGCGGGGGCCCCCTGCCGCCAAAGACCCCAGGCCCCCTGAATCCTCTGGGCGGCCCTGTTACTTACTTTGCACAGTAACTTGAGTTCTTCAAGATGTGTCCCCTCTGGGTGCTTTATGTCAGGATATGCGCATGCCCGTGTGATCCTGATCAGACTTTTGTCAGCAGTGTCCGTAGGCCCATGCCCGCACCCCAGTCATCCTTGTACCCCAATATGAGGGTATTCAATGAAGGGCGGATGTGCCGCCTCTCCAGTTCCTTCTCAACCACAGAAGTCTCAAGAAAGACTCCAAAGCAGTGGCAAAGGAGGGTAATTAGTGGTGCACCCATAGGGACATATCTTGAACTCATGTTACTGTACAAGGTAATTAACCTCTCCTCCTTTGAGTAGCATCCCTAGGGGTGCACCATTTCAGGAGATTCCCAAGCAGTACCTCCATCCCGGAGAAGGGTGCCAAGGAAGTGGATTCACTACAGATCATAGGACAGCGACACCGAAGGTCATGTCAGTCTTGGAAGTGGGCACAAGAACATAATGCTGGTAAAAATGTGTGTGACAAAGATCAGGTGGCTCCCCTGAAGATGTCTGAAATGGGTACATTTTTGAGAAGGGCTACAGAGGTAGACTGAGCCCTGGTGGAATGAGCAATACCTCTGGGAGGGAGATAAATTCTTGAGCTTCGTAGCATGACAGGACCTACAACCTGTTTGGACAGTCTTTGGGTGGAGATTGGATGTCCCTTCATTCATTCTGCAATAGAAATGAAGTGGCAAGGGGAAACTCGAAAGGGCCTAGACCTATTGAGGTAAAAGTCAGTGAAGTCATATTTAGCCATCAGGGATTGATAACTAGCCACTCCGAACTGCAAGGAGGCCAGTAGTAAGAACATAAGAATGGCCATACTGGATCAGAACAATGGTCCATCTAGCCCAGTATCCTGGCTGGCTGGCGCCAGATGCTTCAGAGCGAATGACCAGAACTGGACAATCATCGAGTCATCCATCCTGTGATCCAGTCCCAGCTTCTGGCAGTCAAGAGGTTTAGGGACACCCAGCGCATGGGGTCGCATCCCTGCCCATCTTGGCTAATAGCCTTTTGTGGACCTATCCTCCATGAACTTATCTAATCCTTTTCTGAACCTAGATCATTTTGCTATGAGCTCCTTCAGTGTGATCCTCTGGGGAGGGAGACTAGAAGGTGGAGGAACCACATACAAACACCTTTGAATCAGATGAGGAATCATTCCCTGTATCCATAGGGGAAGTCATTGATGTAGGTACCAGTTGTCAGGTTGGTAACTGGCCCCAGGAGGAGACCTGCACTTGCCTTGGTACCAAAGATAGAAAGGGAGGCTGGTGAGGCAGTGCCAGGGACAGTTGTAATCGTATCTGCTGGAACTGTCTCTCAGAGCCCTCAAAAGAATGTGTGGGACTATGTTGGTAACAGAGGGCGAGTCTCCAAAGAAACGGACGGAGGGTACGAAGTCTCTGTGAAGTTCGTCGGTACCATAAGGTAGTGAGTCTCAGCATCTGTTAATAACGGTGATTTGGGCCCTTTGAGGATTCAAAGATATTTGTGTGATAGGAGCCTGGACAGTACCGGTGACCCTGGCTATTGTTCCTCAGGAGTAAGAATACTGGCTGGTACAAGAGACTGTACCAAAATAGGTACAGTATCCTTTTCTATTCTTGCTAGGGAAGATGGTACAGAGGAGGACTTCACCTTGGTACAGGCTTTCAGAGGCAATGAGTCAGGTGCCGACATTGTGGCTGCTCTAGATTGCCTCTCAGTACATGACATGGTCTCCTTAGGTAGGTATCCTGGCTGCAGTGCCAGAGGGAATGGGAGCTTCAGTGGTACCTGTATCGAGACATGAGACCTCCTGAGATCCAGACTTAGGAGGTGACTTTCCCCTTTTCTTTTCTTGTTCTGGAGAATGGAGTCTTTTCTTCCTCTTGGAAGGTCTGGGGACTACCCCAGAGCACCAAGGTCTTTGCTTACTGCTGAAGCAGAGGTGATCGGTGGAATTGACATACAGGAGGTTGACTCAGACCCCATGGGTCTCAGAGAGCACTCCATAAGTAGGACTTGGTCTGTCCTCCCTCTTTTTTAGATTTTCTTTTAAATCCTAAACAAATTTTACATTTAGAGGGAATGTGGGTTTCTCCCAAGCAGCAGGGGTAGCTTGAATATCTGTTGCTGCAGGGAAAGGACCTGTGGCAAGTCTGGCAAGGTTTGAAGCCTGGAGATCTTGGGCATAACCCACACTCGAGGCTGTGGATATGGCCTGGGGGAAAATTTTTTTGCAAGGGCCCAAAATGAGCAAAGAAGGAAAAAGTGGGCAGAACCCTACAAAGCACAAACTTGTTCTAGTAACAGAAAACAAAGAAATAACGAAGGAAAAATCTAAAAGGAAAAGGTTAAGAAAGGGAGGTGTAGCAAGCTTCATGACTCAACTGAAGGATACCACAATGCTCCAACCCAAGCCACAGGTGGTTGAGAAGGAACTAGAATGGAAGCAGGTCTGCCCCTCTCTCTATACCCTCATACTGGGGGCACAGATGTGGACCTGCAGTCACTGCTGACAAAAATCTCCGGTCAACGGTGCACAGGCACATGCATATCCTGACAAGGAGCACCCATAGGGACACTACTTGGGGTGTGCATGTAGTCATTCTCTGGAAATACAGTGTAAAATACTGGCCCTTTGGAATTCAATGCCAGTTTTGCCATTGATTTCACTGCTACCATTTCAGATACAGTCTTTTTTCATTTTATATTTATATTGAGGACTTGAGTCTGCAGGGCTGTCAATCAGGCACTTTTTGTGTGCGCTACATTCAGCCTTTCATACAAAGACAGACAGACAGAGACACACACCCTTCTCAATGAAGAATGAGATCACAATCTTCTAGAAACTGCACATCTAAAGGATACTCTTCTCCTCCTGATCTCAAACTATCTCTTTAAAAAAAAAAAAAACCCTTTAGGAGAAGTTTGTAACTGTAGCTGTTGTACAGCTTAGACACTGACTTCGGGGGATGACAGAGAGGAGCAGAGGAAACTAATGAGAAACTGAAGGATCCTGAATTCAGGGTGATTCCCAGCATATGCTTTTGAAAGCAAAGCCAAGAGGCTTCGGAACCCTTGGTCTAGACTAAAAATATGAGGGAAGCTACTGGAATTTTTAAAAGGCATTAGTACATTGTGAGAGAACATTCCCATCTCCCTGTAGTTACACATTTACTGGCATGGCCCAAGAGGTTTAGTGGCATAGAGTACCCCTACTTAGTCTTCTCAGCCAATCTGTACCTATCTTGTTTTTCTATCAGGGTGTTAGGGTAAATTGGGTGTAGCTGGGTAGGAAACAGGATACACACAGAAATTCCCATGTGTTTGCAATTACTGCCACGCTTCAGCAAGAAGTGCAAAGAAGTCACTCAAGGTGCTGTCTAATGGTCCTCCAACAAAAACTGGTTCCAGTGACTGAAAAATAACCTTACACACATTAGGAAAATCACACAATTCCCCACACCCTTCAGCCAGGGGGAAGAGAATTGCAGAAGAAAAAGATATACAGTCATAAATAAGCAACTGTACACTATGTCTGTGCTCTAAAAGGCTGAGACAATAGCATTTCATATCTATATTAGAGATCAACATACACACAAGATATAAAGTATAACATATATGAAGGGAGGGAAAGAGGAGGACAGAGAGGGGGGAAAAAAACTAAAAGACTGACCAAAATTAATCAAGGCAAGGAAAGGTTTTCACCTTGTCTCCATCTTCCCTTGTTGTGTTCCTGTGCTCTGAATGGGCAGTGGTAATTTCAGAAGAGCAATGGGTGATTTTTACCTATGAGATATGCAGCAATACCTGGGCAAAATCAGCTAATCCGAACGTTCCCAATGGACAGCCGCATGAACAACATTTAGGAAGCCATGGAAAAAATGACTAGTCTAAAAACGAATATATATGACAAGTGCTGGTCACTTGACTGCCCTTGATCATTTATAATGAAAATGGAAAAGGGGGATGGGATTTTCAACGGAATTAAAGGCGTTAAGCATCCAAACCGGATTGAAATTCAACGGGATTGGGGTGCCTCTCTCTCCAACTCCTTTGAAAATCCCAGCCTAGATTAGGACACCATTTCCTCTTTCAAACTTTTCTCTTTACTGGAGCTGTATTATTTGTTACTATTCTTGCTCTATTTCTTCTTCTTTTATTCAAGTAAACTTAAGTGTACTTAGCCTAACGACTGTAATCTAATCCTTGTTTTAGCATACAGTGCTCAAAAGTTAAAGTAGTCTCAAATGGGTAATGTAAACTAAGAAAATTATTCTCAACAATAAAGAGAGTCTGGTTCCAAAGACCCAGAGAAGTCTGAAATATCCCATTAAAGATGAAGATTTTAATAAGCCAAGACCTACGCATGGGATCCTTTGTTGTTTCCACTCCCCACCCCTCATTTATATCACTAACACCAAAAACAGACCAGGGAACAGGATGTCAGTGATGTCATCAACTGGGGTAGGGGAAATGTGTTGTATTAACTACGGAAGATAAGCAGGGAACGGATTAGCCATAATTTTGTTTTAACTTTACATATTTGTAATTATATCTAAACAAATATTCTATTAATAGGGAATCTGTTTACTTAAGTATAGATTGGGTATTTCAAAGAGATTGTCAAGGACACCCATAGCCTGGGATGGACACTGTTTTTTCCCCTCTAGTTTAGAATAAATCAAAAATAAATAAATTGGGATCAAACACAGTTTAATTCATGTTTTTAAACAAAGCTACATTATTCTGTTGGGGTTTCTTTAAGGCAGGTTATGGATTGTTAACAATTCTGAGGACCAAATTCTCTACTTGGTTACACTGGTGCAAAACCAGAAAGTCTCTACTGAAATCAACTGAGTTACTCCAGATTTACACCAGTGTAAGCAAGAGCAGAATTTGGCTCAGAGGGTCCTGTCTGCAGTGCTCAGTAGTACAATAGATGAACTTTCAAGAACAAAGAGAAGAGAGCTACACATCCCAGGGGGAAGAACTCCTACAATTTATTAAAAATTAATAAGACTCTGGGAGGAAAAAACAGGGTGTCCCAGACAGCTGCAAAAAATTCAGGACATGCATTTTATGTCCTCATGTCTAACCATTCTTTCAGCCTGTTAAAACCATTTTAGATTTGCTAGAAGACGACCTGTCACCCTGCCCCTTTCTGAAACACTAGGGTTACACTTCTCGCTAACACAAATAGCAGGAAGCCATTACTGAACCAGAATCTATAAGATCCTTCCCCACTCTCCCCCAACCTGTGGGCCCCCACAATCTGTCATGCTAAAGTACTTAAGATGAAGTATAACCCAAGTTTGTTACCAGCTATCAAGATAAAATGTTGATGCCAGCCTCTCCTGAGAACAATAGATCTTCTATGTAAACTTCACACCTGATACTGCTGAAAACCTTGACATGAGTTAGAATTTATTTAATACTTAAACTGGTCTCTCAAAAGCTTTTTCAAAAGAATTATTTAAAAAGGGAGGAAGAGAGAGAGACTAAAATTGCACATTCAAAGCCAAGATATAGTGTGTGCCTGCTCAGGCTTCAGCTTCAGCCTCGGGTGGTGGGGCTCAGGGCCCCGGGGCTTCTGCTCCACACGGCAGGGCTTGAACTTTCCACCCTGGGCTTCAGCAAGACCCTGCTTGGCAGACCCACTGAAACCTCCTCAAGGCCCCCCAGGGGGCGCCAGACCCCTGGTTGAGAACTGCTGCCTTATCTCACTGTTCAGAGAGGCCCCTCCTATCCTCCTCAATCAGATGAATGATGATGAGACCCTTCAAGAGTAATAAGGAGCAGAAGGGTGGGAGAGAGAGTTTAAAGGAGGGGAGATGATGATGATCCTGAGATCAGAGATAATGATCTCCAGTTCCCACTCTTGGTGGGAAGAAGCATTCATAGGGGATTCAAAAAGACAGTTACATTTTCCATAACTGGTGTTTGAGATGTGTTGCTCATGTCCCTTCCATATTAGGTGTGTGTGCTCGCCACATGCACCGGTGCTGGAAGTATCCGTAGACGACCAGCTCTGGCACCCTCTGGACTGGCGCCAGCATGGTGTGGTATAAAGGGTGCCGCTGGCTTCCCCCACCCTCAGTTCATTGTTTCTGGAAACTCCGACAATGGGGAAGGAGGGCGGGTCATGGAATGGACATGAGCAACACATCTCAAAGAACACCACTTACGGAAAAGGTAACTGTTTTTTCTTCTTCGAGTGCTTGCTCATGTCCATTCCATATTAGATGACTCCAAAGCAGTACCCCTGGAGGTGGGTAGGAGTTCACGGACATGTAGATTGTAGCACAGCTCTGCCGAACCTAGCATCGTCCCTGGCCTGCTGAGTGATGGCATAATGAGCGGTAAACGTGTGGACAGAGGACCATGTTACGGCTCTACAGATATCCTGGATATGGATTTGTGCCAGGAAGGCTGCCAAAGATGCCTGTACTCTCGTCAAGAGGGCTCTGACAATCAGCGGCAGCGGATCTCCCGCCAGGTGGTAACAGGTCCTTATCCATGAGGCAATCCAATTGGAGATCCTCTGCGAGGACACCAGGTGACCCTTCATCCTATCTGCTGTAGGGATGAAGAGCTGAGTTGATTTACGAAAAGGCTTGGTATGCTCTAAGTAGAAAGCTAAGACCCTTCGGATGTTCAGGGCGTGAAGACACTTCTCTTCACTGGTCTTGTGCGGTTTGGGACAGAACACCAGGAGGATGATGTCCTGGTTCATATGGAAGGTGGAGACCACCTTCGGCAGGAAGATCAGGTGGGGCCGCAACTGAATCTTATCTTTGTAGAAGACCATGTACGGAGGTTCTGAGGTCAAGGCTTTAATCTCAGAGACCCGTCTCGCCAACATCACTGCCATGAGGAACGCGACCTTCCATAACAGGTGGGAAAAGGAGCAGGAACTCAGCGGCTCAAAGGACAGACCAGTGAGCCTTGAGAGGACCAAGTTAAGATACCACTGCGGGACGGGAGCCCATACCTGCGGGAAGAGTCTCTCCAGCCCTCTCGGGAATCTGACCATCATGTCATGTCATGGGAAAACACCGTTTGTCCTTGGATCACTGGGTGAAAAGCAGAGATGGCTGCGAGACACGCTCTAATGGAAGTGTGTGCCAGGCCCTCGTTCCTCAAATGGAGCAGTTAGACCAGGACAGCCTGTATGGAGGAATGCAAGGGAGAGATGCCCCATTCAGATACACAGCAGGAAAACCTTGTCCATTTGGCCAGGTAAGTCAGTCTGGTTGAGGGCTTCCTACTTTCCAGGAGGACCTGTTGGACTCCTTCCGAATAGGTCCGCTCCTCCAGGTTCAGCCAGGCAGCATCCACACAGAGAGGTGGAGGGACCTGAGGTTGGGGTGTAAGAGCCGACCTTGGCCCTGTGACAGCAGGTCTGGTCGGTTGGACAGGGGCCAGTGAGGGGCCGCTGACAGGCTCGCGAGCATGCCGAACCAGTGCTGGTGAGGCCATGCTGGGGCGATCATGACAACCTGCGCCCTGTCTCTCTTGATCTTTGCCAAGGCCCTGCTGATGAGTGGAATCGGAGGGCCTGTTCTGTCTGGTAGCGAACAGGCCCACTTGGGGAGTTCCCCATCTTTGGAAGATCATGCAGGCTACCCCTGGGATGGAGCGACTACTCGTGGTGAGAGGAGAATTCCCTGCTGAGCTGGTCCGCCAGCATATTCCTGACACCGGGAAGGTGACAAGCTTCCAGATCGACCTCGTGGCTGATGCAGAAGCCCCATAGACAGAGCGCCTCCTGACAGAGAGCCGACAAGCGCGCTCCCCCTTGCCTGTTCATGTAGAACATTGAGGCTGCGTTGACTGTCAGGACTTGTACCACCCTGCCCAACAGGTGGGGCAAGAAGACTCCGCACGCCAGCCAGACTGCTCGGAACTCTTTGACGTTTATGTGCAACCGCACTTCATCCGGGGACCACATCCCCTGAGTCTGGAAGATGCCGATATGTGTCCCCCAGCCGAGACCCGAAGCGTCCGACACCAACTCTATGGAGTGGGGAGGGTTGTCCAACGGAATCCCTTCCAGGACTGTTCTGCGGTCTGTCAACCACCGCAGCAAGGTAAGTATCGCTTGGGGGATGGTAATGACCTTTTCCAGGGGGTCTCGGGACTGGGAATAGACCATCACCAGCCATTGTTGCAGGGGCTGCATCTGGAGCCTGGCATGGCGGACCACGTAAGTGCACGCTGCCATATGGCCCAGCAGGTGCAGACAGACCCTGGCTGTAGTCAGAGGGAACGCAGAGACTTCCGCGATGAGGTTCGTCAACGTGTGGAACCTTTCCAGGGGCAGGAATGTTCTGGTGCAAGTCAAGTTGAGGACCGCTCCGATGAACTATATCCTCTGCACTGGCACTAACATCGACTTTTTCTCGTTTACCAGTAGGCCCAGAGAGTGGCACGTGGCTTGAAGCACCATGACATCCCTTTGGACTTGAGCCCTGGAGCTGCCCTTGACGAGCCAGTTGTCAAGGTACGGGTAGATCTGGATACCCCGGCGCCTGAGGTAAGCTGCTACCACCGACATGCACTTGGTAAACACCCTCGGTGCTGTTGCCAGGCCAAATGGGAGGACTGCAAACTGGTAGTGGTGGGGCCCCACTGTAAACCGGTACTTTCAACATACTACTTCTCTTAATACAAAGGGAATGAACATGTGCTCCTGCTGTGTGCAATTATCAGTCAGGGTCCAGGAGAGATACAGGCTATAAGCCAATCCCTCTCAAGAAACACTAACAATACACTTAGACTGTGGAGGTCCATAGAGCTGAATGTCCATGACCATACTGTACGGCTTTATTCCAGGCAGCAAAGAGCGCCACAGGGTTTTTACTGATCTGGGGTAGCCAAGTTAATTGTGGGCAACTGTGCATGACTGTCTGTGGCAGGGCTGTGACTGCTTTTGACCTCAAGTCCAATCTTCACAGTTCGATGTGCAGGGACTTTGTTTCTGAGGTGGGCAGCATGACCAAAAGGGGCCATGCCAGCAGTAGCCAATGATGACTTCAATCCTCACTAGGCCAGTTTTCAATGATACATCCCTATTACAGACAGGCACCAATTCAATGGGGTAACAGAGGATGTAAGCAACCCAGCAGAGGGACCATGTCTTTGTGTGTGTTCACACAGCACTCAGCACAGTGGGGCCCTGATCCTGCCTGGAGGCAGCTGAGCCCCCGTTCACACAGAAGCAGAAAGAGCTGCATGTAAAAGGATCCCACTGTGCATGGTTCCACAGGGAACAATCTGGCTGTGTGAATTTTATTTTATTTTTTAAATTTGGGCAAGTCTCTGCTGTGAACCTGAGAGATCACAAGTGAAGCGAGTTTGGTGATAAGATTCCATGCTTCCGTGTGCTCTTGCAATTGAGTATCATCTTTCTCACAACACACAGGCCAGTCTCTAGGGAAGTTTTTGGCATTTAGCGATATCGGTGGGTTGGTTTATGTTGAGCAGCATCTTCTGGAATCTGTATATTTTACAGTGTTGGCATTGTACATTTTAAAAAGCTAATATTGCAGAATTCTGCAAACATTCATCCAGGAAAACAATACAGCAGCAATAAAATTCATTTCAATTACATATGGGCTTCAAATCAACCTGCCACTTTGGAAACATTTGGATACAAATCAAACTTGTGGGCCTCACTTGTTAGCCTGAGGCCAACACAGAGTACAGTACTCCTATTAGATAAAATACAGAAGGGATGTATATGCCTTTTCCATCTGTGCTCGCTGCTGCCTGGAAATGGATGGCAAAAACTGAACACAGGAGGACAGCATACAAATTTTCACCTCACTAAAGACAACCAAACATTTATTGCACTTTTGTAAATTTCAGGTTATTTTATCCCGAAGTCAGTGCTGAGTGTTCGCCCTATCCACATGCATTTATGAGAAATCAAACTGCCTTGGTCTCTCACCTGTTTCACATGGGGTTCGTCATAGGCTGGCAACGAACTTCATCCAAGTAAAGATTAGTACAGTACAGCAAGAAATTACAACTCACTAAAGTTCAGACACAATAAGGGAACACAAGGAACTTGCTGTACAAAAGAGAAAGAATCCCCCGCTCATTTTAATGATTCACTCCAGTCTAAATTATGGTTGCACTGGAGCCAGATACAGCTGCCGTAAGAAAAACTCTAGAATATAAAATAACTTAGTAGTGAGCAGTCCATTTTTTACTCTTAAGTATCTATAAAGGGTACAGTGCAGTAGAACTAAACAGAAGTCGCATGTGGATCCTTCAGTCTCTCTCTTTCATTTATGTCAGATCGTTTTACAAATGTGATTTTAAACAGCTACAGATATAAGGTCCATGTGGGACTGAACAGTCCAAGTCCAACTCATGCACTGCTTGCTTTTGATTGGAAGCCCAGAGGGTTACATAAATCAAGAGTCAAATTGACAGGAAGCCGAGAACATTATTGGGTGATTATATTTTATTCTTCCAGTCAATTGTTCTTGGTTGTTAATTGAAAGCAATAATTTGATCACATCTGTACTGTGGAAAAAATAAAACCCAACCCACAACCACAGCACCCCAACAGAAACTGCCACTGGCAAGCAAGTGTGATTCAGCGGGGGTTACTGCTGTGACCTTGCATCCTCAACTGCAGTCATTCACATCAGCTCTTACCAACAGTGTTAATCTAGCAAGTTAACGGAGTCAATTGGAGATTTGCCATCAAGTTCTACAGGATCAGGAATGGACTGTAAACCATTGTCACAGATCTGGCTTGTTTTACTGTTCATAACTAGGGACCTACCAATTTCATAGCCATGAAAAACATGAGTCAGTCTGTGAAATAAGCCTTTCCCCATGAAATCCAATCTCCCATTCTGCTGGAAGTGCCCCAGCCGGGGGCTCATAGCTGCTAGTCTGGGCTGGGTGGGGAGGGACAGGACTTGTCCTTCCCCTGCACGGCCACTCTTGGTGGGGAGATCAGACCCATCTCCAGAGGCAGTGCAGAAGTGAGGGTGGTACAGGGGGCCCCCAAATTGGCCAGGGCCCCTGGTCACGGGCCTAATCCCCATTGGCCGGGACTAGCAGTCCCTGGCTGGGGCGCTCCCGGCAGCACGGGGAAGATCGGATCCACCTCCAGCTCTGGGAACCTCCTCCAGCTCCGGGAAGCTCCAGGGAAGCTGCCTTCAGAGCCCCGTTCTGAAGGCAGCACAGAAGGGACGGTGGCAATCCCATGACCCCCTTACAGCAGCTTTGCAAACCCCCCCACAATCCTCTTTTGGGTCGGGACACCCACGATTACAACACCACAAAATTTCTGAGGTAAACATCTGAAATTGTAAAACTGACTACTTTTAAAACCCTCTGGCCATTAAATTGACAAAAATGGACTGTAAATTTCGTAGGGCCCTAGTCATTACATATCAGTGAATTATCATGGAAAAGAATATTTTCTCTGCAAACACCTCATGCCCCTCTACCCCAAACCATCCTTACAAATGGCCATGAATGTAAAGCCCTTCTTCCAGCAAATGAACCAGTTAAAAAAAAAATCTGTTTCATACTGTCACATCTATAATTCATTCATAAGCTCGGTCATTCTAGTTGTCCTGTAAAACGCTTAGCACACATCTGGACACTGAAAAATAGTACTCAAGTATTTATAGAGCATCAATCAATAAGCACTAACTGTTCCCGCTATCTAACCTCCAACCAACCAACAGAAAATGGAACAAAGCAACCAAATAAATCTTAAACAAACAAATCAAGAAAAGGAAAACCGGTGTAATGCCAAGGGAGAGCAGTGAACTCAGGGCTCCATCGGAGAGAGGACCAACATGCAATCTCTTTTTCACATACCAAGAGCAGAAATGTACACAGATGCAGAATGCTGTACTTTCAGTCTGCACAGTAGAAGAGGATTATGGGCTCTTGGTGGGCAGAAGGAATAAAGGAATGCACAGCAATGCCACAATCCTGATTAGTAACTGTAAAATTTGGACACCACATTGGGCAAAACTCCAGGTCTCTCTTATGAAAGCAGTGTGTAAGCCTCACCACAGTAACATAGATAATTTAATTACTGTTGCTGCTCTCTATGGCATTTTGAATTTGTTGTTTGGAAGCAGTGTGAGAACATTCAAAACATCTGATCACAGACAGACAAGAGGTTTTCCAGCCCCAGGATTGCCCTGCCAAGGCGTCGTTCTTTCTATTGGAAGGATTTGCTCGAAAGGGCATGGCCCACAAGCACCTCTAATAGATTTTGCCCTGTTTCGTGTCACTGTGAAAGGGAACAGCTTAGGGAATCAAAAAAGCAATTGGATGGATAGCTGAGCACCAGAGAAGAAAAGTGTCACACTGAAGCCTTGTGTACACTAGGAAAATGTGAACCATTTTATTACACCATTGCTGCTCCATTGGTGCTAACATGGGGGAGCTGTAGTGTAGGCAGGGCATAGATGGTTTTTGAACCATGTTGTCTAATCCTGTGCAGGAATTTTCCTAGCATGGATAAGGACCCAGTGCCCCGAATATAAGGCCCAGAAGCTCTTAGTGCAACTGGCGAGGGGAGGGGGAGCATGATTTCATAGAATCATAGAATATCAGGGTTGGAAGGGACCTCAGGAGGTCATCTAGTCCAACCCCGCTGCTCAAAGCAGGACCAATCCCCAAGTTTTGCCCCAGATCCCTAAATGGCCCCCTCAAGGATTGAACTCACAACCCTGGGTTTAGTAGGCTAATGCTCAAACCACTGAGCTATCCCTCCCCGTTTATGCCACCTTTATAGTCTCCCAGTCCTGGGTTGGTCACCACTGTAAACCAAAGGAGTCTTTATACTGATCAAAACTTTGCAGCTCACACCCAGCTCTGCTTTAGATAGACGAGGAAAATTTACCTGTTTACATTTCAGTAATTAATACACAAAAGCTTATTAATCTTTAGAAACATATTCAAACTGTGGTGTTTTCCTTCTAAGGCTGAAGATTTCCCATCCACCATATCCTTTTAGAAAAGCAAGAAACAAAATGGGCTCTTGGTTGACACCTTTTCTTTACGTAAATACTGTCCATTCCATCCCATTAAATTATGCCTGCATTGTGTCTTTGCATGGCACCAACATTTAACAGACTCCGCTGATAACAATGAACCCTAGACGTAAAGAACAGGAGCAAGGGGAGATTTAGATAAATCCCAGGCCTTGAACTTAATGGTCCACAGCTTTGGTAAAAATGCAGCAGGATTTTTGAGTAGGCTTCCAATAGGGTTAGGACAAGTAGCTCCAACCTAGGCCAGCTTGACTGGAAAAATCTTTTCTTGGCTTGTGAGAACTTCAAAAATACTAGGCTGGTGGTTTTGAACCATCCAGTACACAAAGACAACCCCAATGGAATTCAAGAAGAGCTTGGCATTCAAAAAGCTGTGGGTATTTTCTAAATAAACTTTCTATTTGAGGGTAGTTTTAATTAAAACCCAGCAGGTACTACAGGCCCTGTTCGTTTTAATGCCTACTTTTATGTAGTGTTTTGAAACCTGAGTGAAGCTTCTATGCAAATAGTAATAGTAATTCCACCCTTGCAGTTATAAAAATAGGGTGAAGTGAAGTAAGCTAATATTCAGTCACGTGCCACCTGAGAATTTCATTCACCTGCTGAGGGGCTTATTCAACAGCAAGTTGTGTCCCAGCCAAATAAACCCGTTAATAACTCCCCTCAGAGGCTCAGAGCTGAAAATACTGATCTTGGCATCATTTCATGCAATGGAAGGAATTAAAAAATTATAAACAAAATGGGGGGAGGGAAGAAAAATATATTTTTTCTATCATACATGCATTTACTCTAAGATCTCCTTACTAGACACCTTTCAGGAGAGTCCTCCTACAAGGGTGTCCTGTCAGTAGTTCAGGTAAGCAGTAAGAAGAACACATATGTAATTGATCCCATGGATACAATTAAAATCCCTAAAATTCTTCCATGCCCTTCCACATATAAGGCAGAATGTCTGGTGGCCTCAGTCAACTGTTTTATAAATGCCATAGTCACGTGGTGAGTTGATCTATGTGGCATGTTGAGCACCAAGGAGGAATGAACAATCTTTTTTTTTCCCCACTAGATTTATGAAAAATCTGAGACCGAATCAGGGAAAAGCAGCCTTGTGTTCTGAGTGCAAAGGAGAAACAAGACTAAATCCCTTTCTGCTGAGAGTAGTTTGTGTAAAATAACTGACCTCAGCTCGTCTTTGAACTCATATCTTCTCAGCGCACTATCACGTTTAGTGCCACACGGACTCATGAGAAGGACAGAATTGGCCTACAGAGCAGATGGCACCCGAGGAATCTCTGCACACCAAACTAACCAAGCACTCTCAATCTGGTGGTGGTGGCACATAGTCCAGCAGGGGACCAGGATTTTAAACAATGGCTCGATTCTCACTTCAAGGAGTTTGGAGACTTTTCTGTATCAGGGAGACCTTTAAAAATAAACACATGATCTGGAAGGTAGAGTTAGTGGTGAAGGCCTCAGCCTCTCAGGAGCAGAGGGTCAGACCATGTCATTGGAAAGGGACTTTTCCCTAGCTTTGGAATCATAGAAGTGTAGGACTGGAAGTGACCTCAAGAGGTATTCTAGTCCAGTCCCCTGCACTCAAGGCAGGACTAAGTATGTAATCTTGTAATGTAATCTTGCATTTGACTGAAGACTTCAATGTCACTGTAATTTTTTCATTCTTATTATATCCATTCATTGAACAAGTATCTCATCTATTCTGAATGTGTGCACTCTATCATGCAAGTCAAATACATAAATACAACTCCTATCAATTCAATGGGAGTCAAATGCATATATCCAAGGGCAGAACTGGATAAATAGTGAGGGACAGTGATTAAATTTTGGTACTCTTTAAATAAGCAGAAAGATGTTTATGACAAAAAAGACATTGTGTAACATTGTTCATCGGAACAAATTTCAGAACTTAAAAATATTTTAGTACTTATTGTTTATAAAAATCCCTTGTATGCTTACAACTGAAATCTGTTTGCTTTCCATAGTGCACGGGTGCTTAGCTTGTTATTGTAGGGTTGATTACAACTCCTGAGCTCCTGGAACTGCTTTATTAAAAATGTACACACAGAGAAAACTCTTCCAGAGCCTCAAAATGAGAGCTGAAATCGTGTTAAAAAATCCAGCTCCTCAAATGGGCCATCCAACTCCACTAGATCTGGAATGGGTGGTTGGGCAGATACTCACCATGTGCATTCTGCTATCCCTGGCAACTCTGTAAAAATATAGAGGATTTTTTATATGTAAGCCCTCCACCCAATAATGGCAAATTACCTACACTTAACATGGGGATATCAGGGAGAAAGTAGCATGTAGTGCTTCAGAACCAACAATCTGAAGTAACTAAGAGTCTTTGGGTTATTGCTGCTTGGTAGGTTACAGACTTATGGGCACTTTACTGCTGCTGCTACTATTATTATTGCCATCAATTCTGGTTTAATCACTGGGGATTTTAATGCCTGGGAAAGCACTCAGTTTTATATGGGCCCTTTAGAATAGTTTAAAATATATAACCTAAACCATGTCCTTTTCAATTTACATATTCCCCCTCTTCTCCCATTTCCTTTCCCACAGATGCTTCACCCATTCTCATTAGAGAACGGGGTTTCCATCGGTTCTTGTAACTCCCTCTTCCCCTCTGAAGATGTAAGGTTGATATTGGGTGGAGAGGAGACGTGTGCATGGAAGGCGACTACATAGTTGTAAGAACATGAGCCCCAGTTAAATAAACCTATCAGTCTGACAGCTGCAGAGAGAGAGCTGTGTGCATGAGACCAGGAGAAAGAGGAGGGATAAAGCCCCATTGTTTTGTATCCAGAGACTGTGGCAGGCACTTTAACAGGGTCAAAGGGGCCACATCTGGCTACAATCAGATCTCTGATACCAGTTAGAAAGAACATGGGGGGCGGGGGGGAAGACGTTGAGGGAAGGAATCTGACATCCCTGTGATTGAGGGTTTTGGTAAGAGCAGATTTAGCAAGAGAAGGGTGGAGATAACTATAGCACCAACTTGTCCCTTTGGGGATTTTTTTTTAAGCAAATAATGGTTGAGGGTTTGAAGCATGGACTTGTATTTCCCCTTAGCCTCTCACTGACCTGCAGAACTGAGAAGGGGAGCTTTGTGCCAATGTTGTGGCAAGGCTCAGAGACTGCAGTTTGGCTTTTGGTAGGTAATTTAAAGGGCACTCACGCTCACGTAAAAGACAAAACCAAAATATCTATGGCATTTTTATACTGGGCTAGGGCAGGGCTTTTCCTCTGCAGCTTGGAACCCATTTACTCTGGTGAACAGAACATATTGCAGGGCTGAAAACTTCATTCCCACCTCAGTCTCAGCCTTCTCTGATCCTTGCGTGAAACGACTGCCATTCAAAAGTGCAAAGAAAGTGAAAATGCACTGATTGCAGCACATCTCCAGTTTGGAACAGGAGGAAGGTTAGTTCAAACAAGGTTTAAGAGAGATCCTCACTAACATGATCTTTTGCATGAGGTGTTTGAATGGACACGGTCTCTTGGGGGGGGGGGGGGTTAAATGCCTTTACGGGTGGTTTTTTGAGCATGTCTACACTTTGAGCTGAAGATCTGATTCCCAGCTCCAGGAGACACACCTGCACTAGCTCTCATCAAGTTACTGCATTACAAATTGAATGTAGCTGCGACAGCACGAGCAGCAGGAGGGGCTAACTGCCCCAAATGCACACCTAGCCTCTCTGATGGGCCTGTACTCAGGGCTGTGAACCCCTCCTGCTGCTTGCTCTGCCACAGCTACACTCTGTTTTTACCATGCTAGCTTGATGACAGCTAGCATGAGCATGTCTCCCCAAGCTGGGAATCACACCACCAGCTCAAAGGGTAGACATATCAGTAGTGTAGCTTCTCATTTGGGGAATACAGAGTTTAGGTTAGGTTAGTTTACCCACTCTTTTTTTTTTTTTTTTTTTTTTACCACTACACCACAGAGACATATCCTAAGAGTACCGTGGATAATTAAAAATAGAGGGAAAAATAATCATGAAAATTCACTTTTCACCACTTTGCTATTTGTTTACTTTTCTGATTTAACTTAACTTAGAAGCTAGTCAAACTGATTTTGTTTCCAATAAGTTTCACTTTCCAGTTCTCCTGTACAAACACATTGCTGCAGAGCTTAAGTTGCGAATACTGCAGGGGAATGTTTCAATCGACACATTCTGAACAATCTTTATTTGATTTTTGTTTTTTAAATCATGAGACTATTTCCATCAATATTAAATTATAATTAAAGAAATATGTAATACACTAAACCTCTACCTTGGGCCTTACCGATCTGACCGTTTCATTTTAATGCCCATGAGGCACACTTATTATTTTGGGAGGTTTCTGCTTTCCATTTTCAAAAACACCACGTGGAATCAGGTTGATCTGAGGTCACTGGAAAGAGGACTCTTTCACTAGATATGGGACAAGACTACCTGCAAGAACACAGGGCTTATGTCCCCTTTCCTGTATTTACATTTCATGCTAATATGGAAAAGCTGCGAGACTAAAAGCTACAGCACAGAGCACCAGCACTGTAGTCAGGAAAGGTACTTCAAACCTGTGCATACTAACCAAAACCAGCACTACCAGCAAATACTTTAAAAAATATATTTCAACTTGAGCTGTAAAACTCTTTTAAAAGTTGTTCACGTTTCTTCCACTGTCAGTTCTGCTCTTTTTCTATATGGCAAAACGTGACCCTCCTACTTCGCCTGCTCTCCCGCACATGTTTCTAAAGGAACTTAAACCTCACACACCTTTTAGGTTTACTTTCTTATTTATGCACTAGCACCCTGGATTATAGCAGCAAGCTTCTTGGAATGTATTAGCTAACTGCTGCTGTAGAGTCAACTATGGAAGGAGCAAAACTTGTGATTCTTGCTTTGGTCCTACATAGTGCATCAACGTCGTTCTCAGCTGCAAAGTCAACGATTCACTTTTTCAAGGTATATTTAGAAGTCAGAACATTTTAAGGCGAGCTGAATTTTGGGCCTAAGCAACTTGGCAAAACTCCTTTCACATTTTGGCTTTTATGTTCCAGGAGAATTACAAAAAACAACCCCATAGCTTTTAAAAGTATCCACTGAAAAGGTTCTTATTTTACTGTTCTACCATCCACCATCATTACCCCACAAAAGCTTACATTTAAACCCTCAACCCAGGAATTGGCCAGCTGCTGGCATCTTCTGCCCAGTGAGTACAACTCAACCAGCCGGGTAAGGGGAATGCTCATCCAGCATGAAATGCACTGTTCTATCAAGGGAAAGGGGCAGAACCTCAATGACATTCCAGTTCTGATGCTGAATTACAGTGAAGCTGCAAAAGGATGCCAGCTATCCCCTTTCTGCTTCTCAGGATAGACCACACAAGTAGGGGCCAGTATAGTGTGCAAAGGAACTGACGAGAGCCACAGCCCTCTCGGGTTTTGTGGCTCAGGCACCAACTAGCAACGAAATTTGAATTTCATCCATCTCACAGGCCTTGGTTTTTGCTAAGGGGTCGGGAGAGTGGGAGTCGGATTTTCCCAGACAGGGTTATAAAAAAATATATATTTTTTTTTAAATTTGTTTATATTTGGGCCTGTCAGTCCAGACAATGTCTCCTTTATAGACTGGCCTCCCCAGCTGTATACACTTTGGAGCTGAATACAAGAAAATGGAAGCTGCAGGGTTTGTTGCTAAGCTTAGTTTTGTGACTATTTTCTATGCTAGTTTCTCTCATTTCTATGCTAGTTCCAGAGATTACAATGAAAATACACAGTATACAGTATCCTGTGAGCATGTTCCTTGAGCTGCCTTAAGATTCCCATGCCAGCAATCCCACATGCACACACGCTATTGCTCATGGCAAGAAATAGCCTGTTAATATTCAGAACTATTCATGTAAATTCATTGGCAGAAGCTAGATGACACTATGGGAAACTGAAACTGGCAGGGGAGTGGTGTGAATGGGCTCTGATGGGAGTCCCCAGAGCACTACTTGGCTTTGACAGGTGCCTGCCATACGGGTTCTTCAGAGAGGGAGATGTAAAAGCAGAGACCGAAGGAAATCAGAGGTCTCCGACAGGTATTGGGAAACTCCTGGGTACCCTCCCCACACACACAGTCCTCCTTCCACCACCTCCGCCCCCCCCCCCGACAACCCACATTAAAAGACAAGTTATTCAACTTCAAGAATAAAATGAGTAAGTGACCATAACTCTAGTACCAGAATGCAGACAGAAAAGAGCACATTTGCCACCTGCTGGCTGAAAGTAGGAAGTGCCCTTTTTGTCTTGAACACAATCAGTACCATGATACAACTGATTTAATCCAAAAAAAATAATCAATGAACTTGTGATCAAAAGCCAATCAGTCCCACTATGCCTGGAGTCATATGTACATCTATCAGTCCTTCTCATTTATCAAGTATCTCTCTGGAAGTCATCCTTTCGCTTTTTATTAGGGTTTGGTTCAAACTTCCTTTGCCCACCACCTCCCTCCATGATCAAACCCCTGCCACCACTGAAACATACAATACACACGGTAAAAATGAAATGCTCTGCTAGAGGTTGTGACATTTGGGCACAGTGCAGGAATACCATCCTTAGCAAGTGCTTAAGAGACATACTTTTAGAGATGACCGCAATGAATAACAAACTAGCACAGGGAATAAGGCTCAAACCATCTGCAGAAGCATTGTGTTTTGAAAGCAGATTTTCTTTTTCAAATATTTACCCATAAGACAATAAACAGACACTGGTCAGAGTTACAGCAGCAGCTCTGGGCTTTGGCCACAAAGTGATAGCAGCTTTGTAGCAGCTTTTACGATACCGCTTTGGCCACTGAAGAAAAATGAAAAGCAGAGAGTAGGGGTGCCAACACGTCACAGCTGAAGGAGGTGCAGGGATCTTTCTAGTAACGCACCAAAAAGCTTTGCTGTAATAAATAAGCAACAAAACAGCATTTTGACAGGACACACAGGCTCTTTAAGAAGCCACAGTGCTATGTTAAAAAACCTTTTGGAGCAGGGACCATGCCTTTGTCTGTGTTTCTACAGCACCAAGCACAATAGGACTCAGGAGTCTCCTGTAATATAAATACCAAACAGCAAATGAAACTAGGCAGCTATCTAGGCCATTAATCAAAGTGTCTGCACTTCCCATTTACAGGAGGGTGAAAAAATAAATATGGAATGAAGAGAATTAATCTGGGAAGCACAATGACTGGTCGCACTCACCTGTCTGTAGGTGCATATGATGATTTCTCTCAGGTGATAATGCATAGGTGTCATGGTCTCACTCACGGTATCCAGTGCCATATCTACCTCCTTCTTCATTCTGTGCCCCTCTGGTAAAAGCTGCACCACCTTCATCACCACCTGGGGGATGAGAGTAGTAACCGACTTCATTCCAAAACTTACGCACTTTGAGGAGCACAAAATAGACAGGACTACTCCAGGTTGTGCTCCCAAATCTATCCGCTTGCAGCCATCTGTTGTCTCTTGTATTATACATAGACTGTAAGATCTGTGGGACAGGGATCACCTTTTTGTTATGTGTTTGTACAGCGCCTTGTACAGCGGAGACCTGGTCTGTGACCGGGGCTTCTAAGCACTACAGTAATACAAATAATCACCACCCCCCCGAAAGCACGTAAGGCCATATTCTCGCCCACCGTCTGGCCCCTTTGTTCCTTACAAGCAGACCAAAGAGGCCACCTAGTGGCCAACTCAGAATTCCTTTGGAGTGGGATGAGAGAGAGGGGAATGCTGGGAGCTCTCAGCTGGTGTCAAGCTAGCACAGCGCCCTTCCATCATCACCCCCTCCTAACGCTTGTATAGGACACGTGCAGTGGGCAAGAACCTCAATGCACTCCATCAATTTTCATTTGGTTGCCACTGCCAGCTGGTGTACAGGCTGCTCTTACCAAGACCACGCCTGGAGCTGTGCAGAGTAGAGAAATCAGGGATCCACAACTGGCACTCTGACAGCACGCACGCACCCACACCCACCTTGAGCATATCTTGGTGTAGGAGAAAATCTGTCCCCTACAGAGCTGCTCTGCCTTAGTGAGCTCCCGTTAGCATAAACGCCTAGTTAAACCAAGGCTGGTGATCTCCCTTCCTCACTGTATTCCCCACTCCCACACGCTGCTTGCCCCCTGAAATGCTTTAGACAAGCTGGACTGCACTCTCTAAATCTGGAGGAGCCCGTTGAGACACTGCACCCAATATTCTTCATAGAGATATTATTATATGATTATGACATAGTTATGATGTGTTTTATGCAAGATAGGTCATGTAGGAGGTCATTGGAAAGGTTCTGATTTGCTGAATAGGATTATCCTCTTTGTATGCAAGTATTATTTTTGTATCTGAAGTTAGGAATGTTGACTGTATATCTGTATTACAAATAAGTGTTTAAACTTGGGGAACACCCACTAGACAAGACGCTTTCATTCTGAATAGCTGGATGAGGAAGGGCCATTAGGAAAACAACAGGCCCTAGGAGAAGCTTATCTCCCACCCGGGGAGCCTTCCTGAGAGCCCTACAAACAGCCTCCGAGTAATGGCTTGTGTGAAACTACAAGGACATGTGACCAGGTCAGCTGGTGCTGGTCTCCATCTTGGGATATCAGTATTTTTCCACTGACTGGCGTGGGAGCCAAGTTTTGAAACAAAGGGTTCCTGCCATATGCAAAAGCTATATAAGGCAGGGGAGTGACATTATCGTGGGTCTTCACTGACTCCCCACCGAAAGAGACTCCTGAAAACACCTAAGGAACAAAGACATACACATGCTATTATCTAATAGCATAGTAACTATCACCTCTGCCCTGAAACCCAAAGTGCTGATTACATACTCATTCCTTTTAGAGTCACTGACAGACAGACCTGCTCGCACTCAATGCAACTGGAATTTTAACAGTGTGCGCTATTAGGATGGGATTAATGCTAATAAACTGCTACAACAACACAGACAGAGCATATTGCCAAACAGCCGTGTCTGACTCTCATCTGTACAGTGACTGCATAATATGTAGATCCATGAACTCTGACTGGCTACAACCCCTCAGAGCTTATCAGACAGTTGCTACAAACTATCTGTCTATCCTAGAAACTTATATGGCTCTCATTACCATAGAATCTGAGCTCCTCCCTGTCTTTAACATATTTATCCTCCTCACACCCATGTGAGGTAGGGAACTACTACCCAATCTCCAAGAAAAGGGTGGACTCTCTCTCTCTCTCTCCAAATCAAGCCCGGATGCCCTTCTGGAGGACATGTTTGGTCAAACAGTTATTGGGCTCAGTTTACAGGTAACTGGGTAGAATCTAGGACCTGTGTTATCCAGGTGGTCAGATTGGATGACCTTATTGTCTCTTCTGGCCTTAAAATCTATGACTATCACCCCCATTTTGCAGACTTTACAGAGAGACTCTGGCTTGTCCAAGATCATCTAGGGAGTCTGTGGCAAAGCAGGAAATTGAACCCAGGTCCCGGCCCAGTGACCAGCTGCCCCCAGACCACTCTTCTTCCCTCAACACACATGGCCACCTCCGTTTCTTGGTTCAACCAAGCAGAACCTTGAAGATGCTAGGACGCACTTCAAGAGTTTCTCTGTTAAAAAAAAACCGCAAACCCAATTCTGTCTCAAAACCAGCTACCTTGATATGGCTTCAGAACAGGAGCAGCAACAGCTTGTGTAGTGGGGCAGTTGCCATGTTCCTGGAAAAGGCTAGGCTGATTGGGGAAGCAGCCACAGCTGGGGCCACACCCCTATCAGGCCACAGCTGGCCCTATAAAAGGGCTGTGAGCCAGGAGCTGAGTCAGTCTCTTTCTTGCTCTGGAGAGAGAGAAGAACCTGGCTGCCCGGGAGCTCAGAGTACTGGGAATAGAGTAGTGCTGGGGAAAGGCAAGAGGAGCTGGGGAACTCTGGCCTGGCAACTCCCCAGGCTGCAGGCTTTAGGAAAGGCCAAAGCAGGTACTGGGGTTGCAGAGGCTGCAGCCCGGGGTTAGGCAGAGGCAACTGGTCTGACCTCCTTGCCAATGATGAGTGGCCTTTACAGATGGCAGTTTTCCCCAGGGAGCGGGGGCTAGATGATGACTGGCAGTAGCCACTGAGGCAAGGTGGGTGAGAGAGTTGGGAGTTCCCCGGGGGGGGAGGAGGGGAGGAGACCTAGAGTGTGGTGGGGTACTGCTGGGGCAGCACCCAAGGAAAGGGCCCTGGGGTCTGGGAGGGACACGGGGGGGGGGGACTGAGGCAGGTGGCCTATAGAGGGTGCTCTGGGCTGGAATCGAGCTAATTCCAAGGTCAATGAGCATGTTGCACTGGTGAGTCTCGACCTCGCTACAGCTTGACATAAATTTGGTAACGATTATATTTTGGGTTTGGAGTCATTTTTAGTTCAGGATATAATAAGAGCTCTCTTTATTATACTGTAAAAAAATAAAAGTAAGATTATCAAGTTGTTTCCCTGAGGAAAATTTCAATATGACCAGAATTGCAAATTGCATTGGAACCATCAGGGTCTTTCATTTTACTTCATGATCAGTGGAAACTTAATCTAACTTCGCTATAAGCAGATGCCACTGCAGTACTGCACACCTGCAGGTCACCAGCCAGAAGGCGGACTTGCCAAGGTGACACAATAATACAAGTGCCACATTGCTCTTTCAGAAGCAAAATGCCAGACACTTGGGTAAAATATGTTTGTTGCCCTTGGAAAATAAAAATGGACAGAACAGAGTGATTTCACAATGGGGAAACAGTAGAGGCTGGGGTTAATAAAGTAGGGCATGATCATACCATCAGCAGATGAGGGAGGGTCAATGAGGCTTGAACTCACAGCTGGTTAACATTTACACTCTGGTGGGGTGTGGGGAGAGAGCCCTATTTTTAAAAAAAACTATTATTCTAGCTATTTTATCTGACACTCAGATTGCCTGCAGCTGATGGACAAATGGAGTGCTCTTTAGACATGTCTCCTGTAGGCTAATGCCTGGTCTCTGCTTTGATGTAGCTGATGAAAACAGACATTTAACACCTCCTGAGACCAGCCTAACAGTGTGTTAATCTTTAACAGGCCGTCATCATCCTCTTGCCTTGTTCTGCACACAGTATGATTTTTAAAGCAGCAAAAGACGTATCTCCAAATACGAACCATGAGCATACTAACCCCAGTATCAGAGCCCCAGACAAGCCCCCAAATGCCAGAACCCAGGCTTGAATGGGGTTGTTACTATCAGAGTTTTAACCACAGTGCGAACAGACCCCAGTCTGGCTGCTTCAGAATCCTAAACACAGGCCCCATCACTTAATGGGAAATTCAGTCCCTGAATGAAGTAGCTGAAATGCTGAGGCTGTTTGAAGGTACAGGACATGAGCAGCCCCTGGAGATTTCACAAGACACCCTGAAATAAAGGCAGATTAATATGGGAGAAGGACTCACCTCAAATTCCCCTTTGGTGTACTTGGCATCGGGCACACTCACAATTTCATCCTCACTCATCTCAGGGATGCCCTGCAGCAAGAAGAAGAGGCCAAGCCAGGTTGAGCGGTTAAAAAGCTATCCAATTACACCCCCTCACATGCAATAATTTCCTGGGTGAACTCCTGAGCCACTTAACAATACTGTATGTGGGAATACGGTGGTCTAAGGGAAGAACTGCGCATCAGGAGGCATGGGCTCTACAACTAATAATTTGTAACGTGTAGCTTTTTTCACCCATACTCTCAAAGCACTTATTTATGCTTTTTTCCCCTTTTTCTTTTAACAGAAGGTGACACTGAGGAACAGCAGTTAAATGACTTGGCCCTGTATTCTTGATTCTTCCATTGACTGCATGGGCAAGTTTCCCGACTTTCATGTCTGATCACAAACCAGTAGCGCCCCCCCTTTCCCCCCATGCCCTTTGTCCCAGGTTTGCCCCAGACTCGTTGAGTTACTTTGGACAAGTCACTGAACTTTTGTGCCTCCGTTTCCTGCTCTGTAAAACAAGACTAGTTCATGAGGTGCACGTGACTTAATTCCTTAATGTTTACAAAGCACATTACAATGCCTTTGATGGAAGATGCTAAAGAATTGCAAAAAATATCATCAACATCCTAGCTGTTGTTCTTAAGCTTCTTTGCTGGCCACATATAAGAAACGGTTAATAATAGGGAGATGTCCTTGGTCTCCTCAATCCAAAGCCACACCCAAGGTCATTTTAAAACACTGATCCACATTTCTCATTTGAAAAAAAACCCTGCTGCCATTGCAAACTGCAGCAGAACTCCTTGGTGACTCTGCTCATGCAGCTGATAACCTCCAACTCCACTATTAGGACTAGCCCAGTAGTGCAGAGCTCAAGGAAACAAATTTGACAAATTGGGAAGTGATGTAATGAAGCAGGAATTGGTGGATAATCTGTTCCACCACTTAAGTGGCCACACTCACAACAATAATGAAAACTCTTTGTTTAAACTACATTGCTGCTGAGCAAACCAATCTTATTAGAGGCCTTATTCCACTCTAAGGCTCCTACTGAGGTTCCAGCACAGCCCTCTTTCACTGCTCACAGGGCTAGGGCTTGGTGTTTAGGGATTCATTCCTCAGAGCTTCCTTTGTTCCAAACCCTCCTTAGAACAAGAGACCCATCCCTGGGCTAATACCTACATTGAAATGCCAGAGCGTGAGGACAGCAATAACCATGGCTGTGGTGGTTCTCCCTCTGCCACTATGGCAGTTGAACACAAAGGCCGTGTGAGAGTCCTCAGCTAGCGCACTCTTCATTGCATCCAACAGCCGATCTACATCCTGAAAATGAACAACAAAAAGAATTAAATACGGACTTTCCCTGCTGGATGAGACTCATGAATTCTGTCCCACCCCTGTGGATTAATAGAATTTATAACTGGTTTTCTGTAGTGCCTTTCAGTTTCCAGGTAACCCAAAGGGTGCTACAAAGCAAGAAGAGTGCACTGGGAGTGCAGTGACTGTGAAAATGCCACAGCCTTTGATGCACTCAGCCTCATACCAGGGAGCGAATATTGGCCTAAGCAAAGGCATAACCCCCTACTTCTTGCAGAAAGTGCCATAGGATCTTTAACTTGCATCTGAATGGCAGCACAGTGCATTGCAGTGTCAGCAGTTAGGTAAGATCCTTACTCCTAATGTGGAACTTGAATGCTCTAGTCCAGATTTAAGAGGGATACCACTGAGTCTCTGTGTTACCTCCATTTAATCCTATACTCTGATATGTTGTGAACCAGCAGCATTCACCTTCACATAGAGATCGTTAACACTGTCTTTACTGTGATTGGCTAACTTTTTTCCCCTGAGGTGTTGAAAAGCAGCTGTTCCCTGTCTTTCTCGTGTATTTCTAATGGGTCTATCACCAGGGTATAAGGCACCATCTACATTACAGTGTTACTACATAGGTCTTAAAGTTTCTCCTTCCAAGGAAGAATAGTGTGGGATTATATCAAATCCAGACTAACTGGTCTTAAATCCCCCAGTTTCTGCAGCTGTAAAAAAATACACAATTCTCTGTGGCTATCCCAAGGTGATCGTTTTCACTATAGTGAAAATGTAAATAGGAAATCTCTCTAGGATAATGCTAATTACAGTTTTCAATTTCTTTTGCATCGACATAAAATGTCTAGGATAAACAGAAATGGAAAGGAAAGTCTGAGGCTACATCTTCACTACCCACCTGAATTGGCGGGTAGAAATCGATCTCTTGGGGATCGAATTATCGCGTCTCATCGGGACACAACAATCGATCCCCGAATCGACGCTTGTACTCCACCAGCGCAGGTAGGAGTAAGCACCGTCGACGGGGGAGCCGCGGAGGTCGATTTGCCGCCATCCTCACAGCGGGGTAAGTCGGCTCGGATACGTCGAATTCAGCTACACTATTCGCGTAGCTGAATTTGCATATCTTAAATCGATCCCCACCCCTAGTGAAGACGTAGCCTTAGATTAACAACTGTAGATGCAAATCTATAGTTGCAGGTTGAGACCAGCAGATGGCAATAATGCACTTACAATAAACATGACTGCAAAGTGGTCTTGATTCTATCAATGCTTATATAAACACATTCAGACCTGTAAAACTAAAGAAATGAAATTTCATGGACAAAAGCGTCTGTGATCCCCGCATGGGCCAAATTACTAGAACATGGATCAGTGACTCTCAGGCTAGGTGGTGTGTCTGGTATACTGGAGAGGATTCAGCATTGTAAGCAACTGCATAACTTCCCTAGAGGAGCACACACCAAATCTCCTCTTGGCAAGTCTATAAAACTGTGCAGGAACACAAGCAGTACACACAACCCAGGGCTGCAGAGCATCTCATTCTGGCCAGGATTGTCCCAGAGTTACAGTACCAGACAGTATAGGCTAGGGATTGCAATCATGCTGCCTTTGTTTTCTCAAAAGCAATGTCAGCCACCAGGCACTGAGGACCACTATGGTGAGCAGACAGAAGACTGTCTGGTAACTTGCCTCATTCACTTCTCCTGAGTGCAAACATAGGGAAAGAAGGGAAATGGAGCAGTCAGATTCAGCAACCACATACCTAGCACAGCAGCAGCTCCCCACTCCTCTAGGGAAAGAGGCTGCAGTGCCTTAAGGTGAGGGAAAGGGAGGAGCCAGAAGAGAGGAAAGCAACTGCAGGGGGAAATGGAAGAGGTAGTGAGAGACAGACAGACAATTTAGGGCAAACAAAAGAGAGAATATCAATTTGGAGCGGGAACCAGAAGAGAAAATCAAACCAGAAGGAGGGCGAGTATCAGTTTGGTCATAGGGAGAAAGAGAGAGCATAAATTGGGAGGGGAGAGGAGAGAGAAGAGCTGACCTATCCACCCACCACCCTTTGAAAGTGGTGAGGGAGAAAACCCAGGAGATTCTCACTGAAGGCATTCGCCACTGCCCCTTCAGTGGAGTTTTAGTGTTGAAAACTATGGAATAGCTTCTAGTTCCTCCATTACCTGCTCCTTGGGAGCACAGAAGTCTGGGATTGGGATTCGTTTGTACACCAGCCCCTGGCATGTGCTCTTGTGCTGATTAAGTATCTCCTGTGTGGTCAGGCAACTCTTAAACATCTTCATCTGCTTCTCCTGTTCCAGATACACCTCCAGCCACTTCTGGGACTTTAGCACGTCATTCTTCAAGGTGAACTCTAATTTCTGCAGGGGAGAGACAAAGAAACTGAACAAGACTCCTTCATTGTATGGACACTTAACATAATTTTTCAGAATCTCTCTTCCTTTTTCACCCTAAAAGGAAATTTTTATTTCCCCATAAGTTTGTAGGTGAATTTAGGACTCAGGGAAGCGAGGGACTAATGCCAGGCATATTGCAAGACCACAGTTTGGAAACTTTCCACACAGAGCTCTGCTAATATGCCTTAGCCTAATCTACAACAACTCCTGCTTTTCAGGTCTAGACCTCTCCCAAAGACTCTGCCAGTGAGGTAGGAATGTATGATACTTTGATACATAGAAGATGCCCAGGCTGAGAGACAAACACAAATTCACATGTTTCTATCGCCCACCTTGACTCTGACCTTCCATGTTTTTTTTACTGTCCTTAATCTCTTGGGGTCAGTCCTTGACTCCTTTTGCTCTCATCTCCCAGGGGTACAAATGTGCCCATAATCCCTTCTGCAACATCGCTTGTACACAGCCTCTGCCTCTGTTGAAATCCTGATCTACATTTTCATTGTTGCCTGACAACTCCCTTCAAGTTCTGTATGGCCAACCCAAGTTCCAACTCTTCAAGCTCCCACATGTTCAAAATGCTACTGCCCAACTTCTGTTTTGTACAAAGAAACCAAACTACATCTGCCCCATGCTTGTACACCTCCGCTGACTCTTCATTCATTTCAAGATCCTGTTAAAATTGCCCTCTTGATTTTAAAACCCTTCATGGGCTTGCCTAACTCATGAATCTAGTCTCTCCACACTCCCTTCTCTACACATCTAGCACCAGCCTCGTTGCCGTCCCACCACACAATCTGACCACTGTGGTGGGGCCACCCTTCTCCTCTCAGTTGTCCTGGCTATCCCTTTTCAAGACCCAGCCAAGAACATCTCTGTTCTCCCTTGCCTAACTGTATCATTTACATGTTCTTTCAAGCCACCCCGTAAACTCCCCAGGTTTGAGCTGAGTTTTATTCCACATTCTGTAAAATATTATATACATTTAGGTGCTGTATAAATGCTTACTAATAATTTTATTACAACTGTGCTTTTTGTATCAAACCCACGTGCCCAGGGTTACAGCTGATATAAAATATGTTATGCCACGCAAAACTGTATTTGTCATGAGACTGCTTTCCTTCCTCCTTTCTCTTATTTGCCAACATGAAAAGAGAGAGAGAGTGGGGCAGGTGGGCAGGCAGGCAGAAAGAAAAAAAAGAAAAGAATCGAGAGAGATGAAAAATCTTTGGTCAGTATCCAGAAATTGAAATTCTCTGTGCCAAGTGCACAACACTCTGAGGTGGGTGATAAGCAGCAACCCAGGTAGGTGACCAGCTGGGAACGGGATGAGAGGGAGAGGGGGGCTGATGTGGCTCACAGGTCCATGCCCTGCTGTGGAGCATATGGATGGAATATCTTTAAATGCAGTCTCCGGTCGGTACGCCAATGTAAATCTCATTTGCTGATGGTAACTTGTCATCTTCAGCTTGGTGTACATTAAGGCTGGTGGTATTTTGACTTGTTTATTAGCAAAGTGAAAACTGTTGTTCTTTCCCCCTCCCATCCCGCCCCCATGGTACAGCAATTTGAGAGGGGAAAAATAACCATTCCATACAGAATTGTATTTTAAATACTGAGTTTATACGTGCACTACGCAGTAACAAAATTAACTACCTATTTTTCTTATATTCTTCATTAGAGTAATACTGTGATGTATCCTGAGAACTCGGCGTGTTACACAGTAACTACTGAATTTGTGTCACATGCAGTGTTGTAGCTGTGTCAGTCCAGGATATTAGTGTGACAATGTGAGTGAGGTAATATCTTTTATTGGACCAACTTCTGTTGGTGAGAGAGACATGCTTTCGAGCTTACACAGAGCTCTTCAGGTCTGGGAAACTGAGGCTTTGTCTACACTGGCACTTTCGTCATTAAAACTTCTGTCGCTCAGGGATGTGAAAAAGCAGCCCCTGAATGACAGAAGTGTTAACGACGAAGAGCGCTGGTGCAGACAGTGCTTCGTCAGCAGGAGCCGCTCTCATGTCGACGCAGCTACCGCCCCTTGTTGGGGGTGGTTTTATTTTGTTGCCCGGCGACAAAAAGCAGCTACACTGCGTACCTTAAAATGGTGTGGCTGCAGTGGCACAGCCACACCGTTGCAAGGTGCAAAGTGTAGACATAGTCTAACTCAAAGCGTGTCTGCTAAATACAAGATTTGAACAGATTGTTTAGCATAAATGGTTAACATGTATTTCAAGGGACCATTCAAGATGAAGTTAAGCACCCTTGAAATCTGTTACCTAATTATGCTAAACAATCTGTTCAAATATTTGGCAGCGACACTGAGGCCTTGTCTACACTACCAAGTTTTCTCGACAAAACTTATGTCGACACCCAAAAGTCGACAAAACAAAAATCACCAAAGGGTGGTCACACTTGCTTCCTCTGTCGACAGATCATGACCACATTGGGGGCACCATCATCCACAGTGTGAACAATGTGCTGTGGGCATGTATCCCACAGTTCAGTGTCGTGGGAAGGCGGAGCTGATCCCTGTGCATTTTGGGATTCCCTCCAAGTTCTCCTACAGCCTCCTCAGCTGCCGGGAGCGGCATCAGGAGTAGCTCTGTGAGCTCTCTGTGCTGAGGAATGTCAAAGCAGCACAGCAGTCTCCCCCCAGCCCTGCGACAGCAATCTGCCCGCTGCTGTGTTCCTAGTGCCGGGCAGAACAGGAGCATTCCAATGATTTGCTCTTTGTTCCCCAAATGGAGCAGCACACTCAGCCATTGGATACTTCCTGGAGCTTTGAAAGGGAAGGGGCACGTGCCTGCAGGGCAGCAGAGATCAAAACACTAGCAGAACGATCAGGGCAGGCATTGTGGGATACTGGCGGAAGCCAGTTCTGTCGACAAAACAAACAGCAGTGTCTACACTGGCTCTTTGTCAAAAATAAAGGGAGGGAAAAAGAAAAAAGTCTCTTGTAGGGGTGGAAGTTTTTTGTCACCAAAACCAAGCGTTTTCCTGACAAAAGTCGCATTGCAGTGTGTACGCGCTCACTGTTTTGTCGCCAAAAGGCAGTTTTTGGTGACAAAACTTGGTAGCGTAGAGAAGGCCTGAGTGAGGGTAGGTCTACACACTGATGCAGCTGTGGAGCTTAAGTGAAGACACTCTTACGCTGATGGGAGAGCTTCTCCTTTCGGCGTAGTTAATCCACCTCCCCGAGAGGCGGAAGCTATGTCGACAGGAGAAGCCCTCCTGTCAACATAGCGCTGTCTACACAGGGAGATATAAGGTCATTATAACTATGTCGCTCAGGGGCATGGATTTTTCACACCCCTGAGCGATGTAGTTATACCGATATAGATTTGCAGTGTAGACCTGGCCTTAGTTTCCCAGACCTGAAGAAGAGCTTGGTGTAAGCTCGAAAGCTTGTCTCTCTCACCAACAGAGGCTGGTCCAATAAAAGATATTACCTCATCCACCTTGTCTCAGAGAATGTGTGTTAGTTACTCAAGTATTACTACCATGTAGTATTTGCTTTGTAACCACTAGGCAGTTACATATATGCCAATGCATTAAGCACCTCTAGTAGCAGTAGAGACTACCACCAAGAACAGAAAAGGCAGAAGGTGAAGAAGGTGCTGAGTGTTCACCTCTAATTGTTCAGGTGATGTAACAGGCACCGTAATCTGTTGTTCCAGGATCCCAGGTTCCCGGAGGGTGTAGATTTGTTCATTTCCTTCCAGCACCACTTCTTCACGGAGGTTTATCCAGGTGATGTGGGAGTACTTCCTCTTTGCATCAGTTAGGTAGCTTAGCACACTTCCAATAGCCTATGGGAAATGGAAACAAAATGAAACTCCCAGCACATACATGTTTCAAGCTGCCCTGCACAGGGCACAACCCAAAAGGTTTCAGTCCTGCACTCTGGTTACCTCCCCCTGTGCCAGAATCTCCACCATGCTGCCTCCTTACCTTGGAGTTGGGCTGTGCCATCCCATACACAGGCATCTTGGGGACCCTCCGGAAGTTGGCTACCCTCATTTCCTTGACAGTGCTGAGCACATCTGGGGAGAAACGCTCATCCACCACCTGCAGGAGAACAAAATCAGAGTAAGCTGGAGCCAAAGTTTAGATGAAAGCCACATTTCCAATCTCTTGGTTCAGCTGGTACCTTTGCCATCACAGGTCTTCCCAGACAGACTCTCCCAGCTGGTCACTCTCTAGGTCAGAGTAGCACTCACTGGTAAAACAACCGCCTCCGCCAAGAGCCTCCCACTCCCCTTCAAACACTGCCCAGGACACTGCAATGTGCATGTCTGACACAAGGGTCAGGATGGGATCGAAGTCACAGAGTCAGGCTCAAGATTTCAAACACTCCAAAGCTGAGGGGCACATGGATCAAGGGCTCTGGTTTGGCCCCATCAGAGTGAATTTTCAGTGTAAGCTTATGGAAGCATGGGGGGGGGGGGGGGGAGTTTGGCTCTGATATACTGTATGTGGTTCTAGAGAGGCTGAATAAGCCTCACGTGCCTATTGTGTTGCCTCCGCCCTGAAAAGGGTGGGATCTGCAAGAAGATTTAAGAAGTTCACTCACTAGCACTCGCGTCCCCTTTGTTATCAGTTCCCCCGTCACTGTGAGCTCTGACAGGTTCATGTTCATCTGCAGCCTGTACAGCTCTGGGTGCCCACACCTCCATCTGCTGAAGTTGAGGGCAAAGGCCAAGGGGTACTATCAGGGAGAGAGAGAGAGACACACATGCTTTGTTCAGGAACAGATAAATGCAAGCACTGTACTATACATAGATCTTACAGGACCTTACAGGGCAATCCTTGCAAGCAGTTCAGAAAAGGGTTGAAAGCTCACCGTTAAGGGTTTTTTTTTAAATCCCATTTCAGAGCTTCGCACAACCTGACCCTGATATTCGCCTTCCTATTCCAGTCCAGAGCCTCAGGCTCATAGTGATACCATACTCTACAATGGTTTTGTGATGTGGACAAATGGGAGACAAGGAAAAGGTTTTCAAACCAATTTCACTTGAAAATTAGCCAAGATTTGATTCCATGCTCCACAGCTGAAAAGCTGATACAGCAGTTCACTGAGTCACCACCTGGTGCCTGGGGTTCCTTCCTTGGGGAGATGAAAGGGGACTGTTTTCTCAGGGAACGTCATGTGCCATATACACAGTACATAGTGGGAGTGGGGCTTGGGCCTCCATTACCATTACCACATGCTCCTAACTGGATTTTATTCATAGTAGTCCATTAGAAATATACCTCCAAACATAAAACCAAGAGCATCTGAAGACACCATGAGGGGGTCAAATCAACGTCTGGAAAGTGGCAGAAGCTGGGCTTTCCAGCATCCAGCCCCTCAGCATACATGTTTGTTTCCACCCACAGTAGAGCTGCTGAAATGAAGTAGTGGGACGAGGGAGTGTAGGGGCAGGCTTCACAAGGACAATGGGGAGAACACTCACCTGCTCATGAAGGTAGTAATTGAAAGCAATCAAGTAGAAATAGCGCTCAAGGCTCTGCAAAGTCCTTTGAAGGAAATACTCTTTGGTGCTGCTCCCCTAGAATAAACCATAACAATGACATTTGTGACAGACTACAGGAGATACAGCCCATTCAATATGAACTGCAGACTTTAAACATGACCCAAACGCTAAGACCAATGCAGAGTTTGAGTCTATGAAATGTGTCTCTCCATAAGCGGTTTGCCTTCAAGGATGGGAGATCACTTTACACTTGTTGCTGTTTGTCTAGAAGAGAAAACTCAGTAACATGCAAACACTGGCCTATCTCGGAGACCCTATCTTTTATGGCTAAGCATGCAAAGTTGGACGGGATACTTGAATAGCATACTGCCTAATGTTCCTGCATTGCTTGGGCTCTAGAGAAAGCAGGAGTCTTTCCAACTGGATTCAAACTGGTTTGCTATCCTCTGTTTGGTTTGGGGCAATGCAATATCCAAATGTTAGTATGTGACTTAAAACTTTGCAAACCAGCTACAAGAAAGAGGGGTTGTGGCGAGCTCCAGTCCTGACACCTTCCTGGGCACATGGCTTGCAGCTAACAAGTTCAGACACTGACATCTTCTTGTGGGCATGGGTTGATGAAAAGAAAGTGAAAGACAGACAAGGCTATGCCACAGGGGTAACAATGTCATACACTATACTGCAAGCATGGTGGCTGTCTAGTGGTGTTTGCTATCGTATTTGGAGAGTTTATTTCCAATTTGTTTTTATTTAATGCTTCTCTCTTCTGTTTGATAATTTGCCAATAAAATCTGCTTTCTTTGAAGGTGACTAGAATTGCATGTGTAGACTTAAGGTGAGGACAAACACTGTTGTGGTGCCTTAAAGACAAAGAGTCTCAACTGTGCTATCATCAAAGGATAAAATCAAGAGTTGGGGGGGGGGGGGAACAGCATGAGCACCCCATGTTAGCCAAACAACTTGAAGGTCATGTTATAGCACTGTTAAGATAAGATGCCTTCTCAAAGCACTTGAAGGTCACGTTTCTTCACAGAGACACCCCAAGATCACCCAGAAGGTCACAAATATTTGATCACTAAGCAGTTAGATTGCAAATCCAGATCCAGGATGTTATGGAAAATGTTCTAACATTTAGCTGTGTATTTATAAAGAGATTTCCCTGTAATACTAGGGGAGGGAAGGAGGATTTGGCAAGTGTCACTTGGAAATCTCTGACATTATGTAATTGATTGTAATATTCAATTTACATATTATCCATGAGATAAATCGGCCCTCTGTCATTTATCAAGAGACTGAGAAGCATGCTTACTCTGAAAACTCAAAACAAAGTCTGTAATGGTGGGAATATGCCAGGTTTTCATTGATGCTAATATCAATATTAGTGCTATTTTTCCCCAGGTATTTGTTTTGTTTAATTTTCTTTACCACATTTTTACCTCTGAGGTGAATCTCCTAACACACACACCACAAAGTTTTTGTTTTCTCTTAATTTTTTTTATATCACACACACACACACACACACACACACTACCTGAACCCAGCCTGAGGTGACTAGTTTAGCAAAATTAAAAGTAGCTGAGAACTGGATTTCTCAGGGGATTGATAGCAAAGTGTACAGAGGTCACTTCTAGGTCATCAGGTCAAAGCCAGACCAGGTTTGTAATGTCAGAACCTTGTTGCCATTTAATGGATGTTTTAATCCATTTCTTTGTTCACAGGTGTCCAGATCACAAAAGCCAATGCTTCATTTGACACAAGTTGCCACCCATTCTAGCAGTCTGAGCAGGGACGTAAAGGAGTGACCACCCCTCTCCCTCCGTAGGCGTGACTCATTTTGGTCAGGAGTTGAGGCACGTTGGCAGTGAGGTTTATGGAAGTATGTTCTGCTGCTGTCTGTGCCATACTTAATTTTCTGTGGACAGAGGATTTCAGACTTCATTTCCGTAGAGTTAGCACCTTTCAGGAGCTCAAACTTTGGGGGGGGGGTGAGAGAAAGATTTCCTCTGTGTGCCAAAAAGCCCCAAGAAAATGATCAGGCAT
This sequence comes from Emys orbicularis, assembly GCF_028017835.1. Lineage (NCBI taxonomy): Eukaryota > Metazoa > Chordata > Testudines > Emydidae > Emys > Emys orbicularis. The sequence goes on along the minus strand of NC_088689.1, from coordinate 42,205,260 downwards.
ATGAAAATTCATTCAATAAGACCCCAGTTCAGCAAAGCTCTTAAGCATATGCTGAAACACCACTGACTGTAATGGAGATATATTGTTTTTCACAAGCTGAGGATCTGGTTCTACATCTACGTATGCAAATATCTCCTACCATCCATCTCTCACTCTCTCTGGTTTCTTTCTTTCTCTCCCTTCCCTTCTGCCCCCAAATGCAGTTCATGTCCAATAAGCAAATTTTCCTTGAGACTTTCCATTGTTTAAAAGTGTTATAGCTACATTTGAACTTCAAATAAACACTCCTCTTGTTTAATTTACAGCAATCCCTAAAGGTTTATTTCCCATTGTCAGTAACGATATATACCAGCCATCTCTCTCCACAGCAAATCACTGCAGTGGGGGCTTGGTATGGGTCTCAGGTAGCTTTAGCTTTTAAAAAACAAAACTGTACTGTGACGGGTTGGATCACAGAAACCCCCTTGGGAGCTGCCACCCAATGTGCAAAGACTACCCCTGCTTCTGTTTTCCCTGCCAGCTCAGGACTCCAGCACCCCGTCTCGCTGAGCCAGACACTCCAGTCTGCTCTAACAAAGACTCAGGGTCTGAATCACTAGTCCCAAAGCTGCAAGTTTATCCGAAACCAGCTCACAGGAGTGTGCTTGTCTTTAGCACTCAGATGCCCAACTCCCAATGGGGTCTAAACCCAGATAAATCTGTTTTACCCTGCATAAAGTTTATGCAGGGCAAACTCATAAATTGTTCGCCCTCTATAACACTGATAGAGAGATATGCACAGTTGTTTGCTCCCCCAGGTATTAATACATACTCTGAGTAAATTACTAAATAAAAAGTGATTTTATTAAATACAGACAGTAGGATTTAAGTGGTTCAGAGTAGTAACAGACAGAACAAAGTAAGTCACAAGCAAAATAAAATAAAATGCGCAAATCTATGCCTAATCAAACTAAATACAGATAATCTCACCCTCAGAGATGCTTCAGGAAGTTTTTCTCAGACTGGACACCTTCCAGGCCTGGGCACAATTCTTTCCCCTGGTACAGCTTTTGTTCCAGCTTAGGTGTTATCTAGGGGATTCTCCATGATGGCTCCACTCCCCCTCTCAGTTCTCTTCCACCCCTTTATATATCTTTTGCATAAGGCGGGAACCCTTTGTCCCTCACTGGAAAAGCACCAGGTTAAAGATGGATTCCAGTTCAGGTGACATGATCACATGTCACTGCAAGACTTCATTACTCACTTGCCAGCACACACATATACAGGGAGACTCACAGGTAAACAGCCATCTGCAGACAATGGGAGTCATCAAGATTCCAAACCATCATTAATGGCCCACACTTTACATAATTACAATAGGCCCTCAGAGTTACATTTTATATTTCTAGTTTTAGATACAAGAGTGGTACATTTCTACAAATAGGATGATCACACTCAGTAGCTTATGAGCTTTGTAATGATACCTTACAAGAGACCTTTTGCACAAAGCATATCCCATTTGCATTATAGTCACTTATTATCAAATTTTTTATAAAACTATCCCAGTTACATTATATTCACTTATTATCATGTTTTTATAAAACCATGTAGACTGCACAACGTCACATGTATCTCCTGCATGGGGTAAAAAAACCCATCCTCATGCCCATGCCAAAGACCAAACTAGGAAGAGGAGTTCTCCTTCAAATATCACCATCCCAAATAATAGTGAATGGGAGCACTTCAGATTCCAGCTTTCAGTTTCTGAGTTCCAAAGCCTACCTGTCAGCAGGATGTGTCAACATTTTCTCTTTAAAATAGCAGAAGAAGAAAGCACTTGATACATAGCTACGGCCAAACTTTCATAAAGTGATATCTACATTGTGCCTGAAACTTATAAGAACGCTCCTGCAACTGTGTATGCAAATAGGCATTTATATGCAAAAGAACCTATCTGTGCAGATCCAATGGGACATATTTTGTGCAGGCAACTCAGGTGCATATTTCTGAACACTTAGCCCTAATTGATCACCTTTGGATCAGCCTGGCTGAGAGACCTCATCAGCAAAGCTGATCACTTGAGGCACCAACTCCCAATGCTCGTCTCTTGCTGCCTGGCCAATAGAGGCTGGGAGAGCTTCAGAGGCAGCACATTCAGCCCTTTGGTATGGAGACATACCACATGGCTCAACACTGACTCTGGAAGGTCATGAAGGAGTGATACTGACAAACTTCAAAGGGGGTCCTATCCAGTCACCCCTTGCTGGAAGGATGGTTGCAAGGACATGAAGCCTTAAGGCTGGGGAATATAAAGTGCATGAAAAAGTGGAGCAACCCTCAGGACTCAGAGGGAGATTTCTAACTCTCTGCCCTGCAGCTTAAACATGAATGAAAGATGATCCTCACCTTGCTGCTCTCTCATATTCAGCACTGTGAGGCATCTCCACTGGTTAGCCAAGGACACATGCCAACCATTACCAGAGAATGCCCACTGAGATATAGTGCTACTCATGTGCTGTACAACTCCTCTTTGGGCAGTGAAATATTCCAAACGCTCCTAGAAACAAGGGCAGGGGAGTGGAGAGAAGGAAACCAGGATTTCATGAATTCCTGAGAAGACTCACAAAAGTGCCATCAAACACTTTTATTGCTGAATCATAAAAATGTGGGGCTGGAAGAGACCTCAAGAGGTCAGCTAGTCCATCCCCCCATGCCGAGACAGGATCCTTACACCATCCCCAACAGGTGTTTGCCTAACTTGTTCTTAAAAACGTCCAATGATGGGGATTCTACAGCCTCCCTAGGAAGCCAATCCAGAGCTTAACTATAGTTAGAAAATTTTTCCTAAAATCTAACCTCAATCTTCCTTGCTGCAGATTAAAGCCATTACTTCTTGTCCTACCTCTAGTGGACAGGAAGAACAATTGACCACCCTCCTCTTTATAACAGCCCTTAACAGATTTCAAGACTTATCAGGTTCCCCTCTCAGTCTTCTTTTCTCAAGACTAAACATGGCCAGTTTTTTTAAGGTTCTCTCACAGATCAGGTTCTCTAGACCATTTATCATTTTTGTTGCTCTTTATCCATTTTTTTTTAGTGTACTGCCCAAAACGGGACATAATAGTTCAGCTGAGGCCTCACCACTGCCAAGCAGAGTGCGACAATTACCTGCCATGTTTTATATATGACGCTTGTTAATACTCCTTAGAATAATGTTAGCCTTTTTTGTAACTGCGTCATATTCTTGACTTATATTAATGCTCCACTATACTCCTGGGTCCTTTTCAGCAGTACGACTACCTAGCCAGTTAGTCCCTATTTTGTAGTTGTGCATTTGATTTTTCCTTCCTAAGTGTAGTACTTTGCACTTGTCTTTATTGAATTTCATCTTGTTGATTTTAGACCAATTCTTCAATTTATCAAGGTTATTTTGAATTTGAATACTGTCCTCCAAAGTGCTTGAAGACCCTCCCAGCTTGGTGTCATCCACAAACTATATAAGCATACCCTACCATTATCCAAGTCATTAATGAAAATATTGAAAAGTACAAGACCCAGAACAGACCCCTGCAGGACTTCACTAGACACATCCTCCCAGTTTAACAGTAAACCACTGAGAACTACTCTTTAAGTATGGTCTTTCAACCAGTTGCACACTCACCTTATAGTACTTTCATCTACCACATTTCCCTAGTTTGCTTATAAGAATGCCTCACTAAAAATCAAGATATATCATGTCTACTGCTCCCCGCATCCAATAGGACAGTAACTCTGCCAGAGAAGGAAATTATGTCGGTGTGCATGATTTTTTCCTGCACAAATCCATGCTGACTATTGCTTAATCACCCTATTATCCTCTAGGTGCTTACAAACTCATTGTTTAATCATTTGTTCCGGTAGCTTTCGAGGTATCAAAGTTAGGCTGACTGGTCTATAATTCCCTAGGGCCTCTTTGTTCCCTTTTTAAAAATAGATACTATGTATGCCCTTCCCCAGTCCTTTGGGACAACACCCATCCTCCATGAGTTCTCAAAGATAATCGATAACGTTTCCAAGAATGCTTCAGCTACTTCCTTAAGTACCTTAGGATGAATTTTAGTTAGGCCTTGTCAACCTGAATACATCAAATTTATTCAACATTCTTGAACCCTGTTCTTTCTTTATTCTGGTTTATGAAGTGTTAATATTAATGTGTTAAGCATCTGGTAATAATTAATCTTTTAAATAAAGACAGAAACAATATAGGCATTAAATACCTCAGCCTTCTTGGGTGCCCGCAGTCATTAGCTCTGCTTCCCTGCTAAGTAATGGACCTACGCTTTCCTTCATCTTTCCCTTCCTCCTAATGTACTTCTGTAATCCTCTTTTTGCCTTTTATGTCCCTTGCTAGGTTTAACTCATTCTGCACTTTAGGGCATGTCTACACTTACCAGTAGATTGGCACTGCTGCAATTGATGCAGTGACTGTCAATTTAGTTGGTTTGGTGAAGACATGCTAAATCAATGGGAGAGCACACTCTCATCGATTTGTGTATTCCACCTCCCCGAGAAGAGCAAGTGAAGTCGACTGGAGACGTTCTCCCGTCAACACAGCACAATGTAGCCACCGCAGTAAGTGGATCTAACTACGCTGACTTCAGTTACGTTATTCACGTAACTGAAGTTGCATAAGTTAGATCGATTTACTGCAGTAGTGTAGACCAGCGTTTAGTCTTTCTGATTTTATCCCTACATGCTTGCACTGTTCTTTTGTGCTTAGAAAATTGTCCATGTTTCCACTTTTTATGGAATTCCTTTGATTTTCATGTCATTAAAGAGCTCCTGATGGTGCCATATTGGCCTCTTACTATTCTTCCTATCTTTCCTTTGCTATGGGCCAGATGCTCAGTTGCTGTAAGTCAGTATATCTCCATTGATTTCAATGGGTTGATATCAGTTTAATCCAGTTTAGGATCTGGCGCCATATGTGCACTTTACCATTGCCATAAGCAGCGCTGATTGGAATGTTTGAGCTACTCTGATATCCCTTGCTTTAAGTGAGGGATAAAGTGTAAATCTGCTTTGAGCCATTGCTGTTAACTAGTACGTGGTATTTGAGGCATCAAATTAAAGTGGAAGTGAATCCCAATCAAACAGATTGGAAATCAGTCATGCATCACAAGACAGTTAACTTCCCTATTAACCAGATCCCTGCTAACCACATCTTGGCTCAGCAGCACCAACTGTTTAATTCATATGGAGATGTACCTATCTCATAGAACTGGAAGGGACCTTGAAAGGTCATCGAGTCCTGTCCCCTGCCTTCACAGCAGGACCAAGTACCATCCCTGACAGATTTTTGCCCCAGATGCCTAAATGGCCACCTCAAGGATTGAATTTACAACCCTGGGTTTAGCAGGCCAATGCTCAAACCACTGAGCTATCCCTCCCCCCAAGTTTGCTTGTCCACTGGATCAACGATGGGATGATTGGAAGACAGTAGCTTCAGTGATAATTAAACCCAAACTAGATACAGTCAGATTCCATTTTACCGATCATTTGGCCTGGCGGTTTGAGAGGTTACTTGTCCGGTCAGGTCCTAGCTCATGCTCCTTGGCAGGCAGAATGAAAACAAACAGCCTATCCTATCCACCCCACCTAGGAAGGTGATCCTACAAATAGAGGTAGCAGCCAAGGTCCTCAGGGGACAGCCTTATAAAATAAAAAGATAGTCTTCTATAAAGCCTCCCCAAGAAGGATAGAACATGTAGTTTGCTGAAGAGAGGAAGTCTTAAGTGGCGGTATATGTGATGGTGAGTCTCCTCATATGTTGGTGTAAATCAGCAATAAACACCTCTGAAGTCAATGGAGGAGCACTGGTTTTACACTAACGTGCTATATGGCTCCGATTGTGCACTCACATGGCATTTGCCTCCAGCAAGTACTAAAATTTCCCATTTCTTGTCAATCGATAAGGAATATTTCAGCAAGAGGAAGAATAGGATGCTTTTTCTTTTTATTTGCATTATCTAGGGTTCATTCACATTGCATTGGAGTGGGAGGAGATGGTAAGATATCAGTCCCAATCAAATGGTAGCAGAAATGGCTTATTCCGAATACTGTAAATTATAAAGCACACCCATAAATTCAGTACAACAACAAATTAATGAAATAATATTATAATTTCTGACTTCACCCAAGATCGGAAGGGAAGCAGAAAAAGAAAGCTTTATCCCATCCTTGGTCTTCAGAGGTGCAGCAACAGGAGTTCAAGCAGAGTGGCAGCTTAATCCTGAACACTGTTATTGTTATGACGTTATTGATTCATTATGCTCTATCCAACCAACAACAGGAGCTCCCATCCCTGGCTCTAGGCACTCCTGACAACTTTCAAACACACAATTGTAAAAGGAACCACTCCTGCAGTCACCCATCAGCTAAGGATAACCCAGCAACAATAAAGAAATCACAAATATTTCCTCAGGGCATAAGCAAGTCAGTGTTATTAACTGGAAATAAAGTAAAGAGCATGTCATTTACATTACAAAGTCATGAAAGCCTCCTCCCTCAGACGCACCTCACTTTTTGACAGGAATAAAATCACACCTGTGTATTTTGACACAACACCTCACCTCAAACAACTACATCAACACCTCATCAGCAGGAATGAGAATTTTCCTTCCCAAAGTGTTCTCTTGGAAGAAAGGAACATTCCTTCTGTTTTCAGCATAAACCTTTGGCAAAGAAACGGTCTTCTGGCTTTAGCACAATCTAATAGCATATATCATCCGTGTTTATAGTGTCTCTTGTTTACACTTGAATTCCATAGTACATCCTGTTTATATCTTCAAGTACAGGAGACTTCAAAAGGAAAAATGACAGTATTTCCATCTTTCTTTCTTCAATTCTTCACTCACCCTGTAACTTGCTTCTAATAAATGACAAGTTCACTATAAGGGGATGTACATTAAAGACTCCAAGGCCACAGGTAAAATGAGTATGGTCGTCTCAAATGCCCACATCACAAAGAGAACCACACCATTTGGCACAAGTGGCAGCCTCTGCTCAAGAGAATTCCAGGATTGGAAAAAGACAAGCACTGGCAGAACTACGTGGGAGAAGTTAATGCAAGCACTGTATTCTCATCCACATTTTTTGAAGGAACTGTAGTATTTTGTCCGTAAACTGGAATAAGTCAGGAATCCGACGTAAGAGCTGCTCCATCACCACTGCCACTCCTGCCCCCACATCATACTGAAGGACAGAACTCTCACTAGGACACTGCCAAGAACCCCTATAAAATAGTCTGTCTGAATTACTAGAGATCGACAACAACACCACTTCACTCACATACACCACCTTTCATCCATAGATCTCCAAGTGCTTTATGCAAGAGGTCAGTTTTGTTATACACATGTTACAGATGGGGAAATGAGGCACAGGGAAAGTAAGTGACTTGCCTAGGATCACTCAGCAAAGCAATGGTAGAGCAAGGAACTGAATCCAGGTTTCCTGAGTCCCAGTCTAGTGCCGTATCCACTAAGCTACCCTGTGTGTGGATTTAAAAGCATGGCTCTCCTCTAAAAAGTGACTCAGTAAAAAAGATCATGAGCTTCCATGTTTATTATCTATCAGTAATTTCCAGATGATAGGTATTCAGTTTACATGGAAAAACAGGTGCTCAGTTTACAAGTAAAAGGAGATGTTTACAAAGAAAAATTTGTCAGTCCTTCTCACTCCTAGAGGCATAGCTGTCAGCACGAACATGAGTGTGATACAGATATCACCCAGAGAGGTCAATATCCGATGGACGGGCTGACACCCTTCCTAAATTAGAGGGCAGGAAATTCTTCTTCTGCAAATAAGCAAGCTACTGTTTAAAATGCTAAATAAAGAAAGGAGAGCTGTCAATCTGGGTGACTCATCAGCACAAAATTCACTCCAGATTTTTTAAAAATAAGTACATCACCTGCACTATCCTATTTGTATTTCACCGCAAAAAAGTGCCTATTCTCTTAGTACTAGATTTTTTGTTTTTTGTTAACAACATATGAATTATTCTCTTCAATAGGCACCATGTTTCTGTAGTTTGGCTTCCTACAGTACCTGAATCTGGTAATCTTCTCCAATCCCTTCCAATTTCTTCTTATACTCATAGATGGCTTCCTTCATGTCATGCATTTCAGAGCAGCAGGAAATGGCACTATCCACCTTGAAGAGATCAAAAGGGAATTCAGTAATTGAAGGCAAGAGATGAGATTTCACCCTCTCCCAGCTGTTTCTACTTAAGTCAATGAGATTCTTTTTATTGGCCACAATTGTATCAGAACCCACAATTCCTTGCTCTAATCCATGGTCACTACTTCTGACCTTATGAGAAAGAAACTGCGACTAAGGCCAGGGCTACACTACAGACTTCTGCCAGCATTGCTATGTCAGTCAGGGCTGCAAGGAGGTGTGATTTGTGACACACAAGCGTGCAGGCAAAATCCCCTCATGCAGATGCAGCTATACCAGTAAAGCTGCGCTTTTGCTAGTATAGCTTGTTTCACCTAAGAAGGGGGGGCGGGGGGAGTATGCGGGAATAAGCTATGACAGCAAAACTGCAGTTTTACTGGCATAAGCTGCATCTACATTAGGAGTGTTTTGCTGGCATACTATCCCCATATTCTTATACTGGTACAGTGCTCCTAGTATAGACATAGCCTAAGGCCTGGTCCACCCTTGAAAGTTTTACTGGCTATGTCAATTAGGGGTGTGATTTTTGCCAACACCGTCAGAGCACGGTACAGTTAGAGCAGCACAACCCCATTAGTATAGACACAAATATATTGGTGGTGAGGTGCCTTATACCAGTATAGCTTATTGCTGTTCCCAAACCAGAACAAGCAACATCAGTATAAACACTTTTATACTGATACTATGGGGGTTGTACTGCTCTAACTGGACCGGTACAGTTAAAGCAACAAATCTTTGACATGCCAACAAACCTTAACTCCCACCTCTGGGCCCACAACAAACCATGTTGCGATACATGGATGTCCACTGAAATATTAGGTGGTTCCTCAAGGAGAAATGTTTACAAGCTCCGATGAAAGCTGTGCCCTGACTTCCACACAGAGGAAATGAAGCATTGGCATAAAGCCTATGAGGGGGCTGAGGAACTAGGGAATGCTAGCAGACCCCTCCCCACAAAGCACATATAACATGGCAGTGCCCCATACTGTCTGAAGAGGAACACATGACACCAGTTGTCTATAACTAAAGAGCACAAGGAGAGGATGAAATAGTGACATAAGCATCTCAAACTCCAGGAGATCCATATTGTGCTGGGACTGGCAGCTAGAGTCATCAGTGACCCCTTTGTCTTTGCCATAAGTGTCCCACTATGGGATTGTTTTACACTCAGTACTATACCAGAGCCCCTGGCCACTCAATAGAGGTAATTTTAAATCCTAATTGTTGCTGACATCATATTATGAAGCTGAACACACAGGAAACATGCAGGGGAAATCCAAGATTTTGTGCTGCAGGACGCATCCCTTCCACACAAGGGCTATATACCTGCCTGAGGGCCACCAGTATGAGATATACCTACACATGTAACCATAGCCACAGCCACACACTTACCTCCTCAACGATTTGTTGGCCTTTTGGTACCATGTCAATAAAGTTCTGAATAACCCGAAATCGGTCCCTTGAGAAAGTATTAGCAGGATGTGGAAGGCTGTAAATAAGGAAGGAAGAAAACAGAGTAAGTCTGAAGTTATAGTAACCTTCATCTCTTCTGTCTCTCCTTTTGCTTTTCTTTTACATTTATGCCAGTTTAAAATCTTAGAGGAAACTACCCTATTTCACATAATTCATCCAATCATCCTAGTATCCAGTAGGCAAGATAGTGGCAGTAGCTGAGCTTACAAGTGTCTTCCATTTTGAAAGGTTCTAATAGTTTGCTCTATGTTGAAAATAGGGAAATCCCGAGAGAGAGTACTGATTCCAGCACAGCTGCATGCTGTATTTCAAATGACTTTGGATTAAAGGGATACCATCCAGCCATTTGATTGTACTATTTTTATATTATGTATATTTAGAATCCCTTTCCCATGAGCACACTGTCCATATTCTTCATTTTTGTTTTCCTCCAGGATGCGTGTTGTTGGCAGGTAATCATCCTAGGCTATTTTGAAGACAGCTCTCAGAGTCTACACAGACAGCATAGCCTCAGAGTCTGAGCTGCTGTCACCTGCAAGCCTTCCTCAGAAAGACAGGAGAAACTGCTCCTGGGGAAGCTACAGATAAGGGTATGGTGATGTTCAATCCTAAAGCAGCTCTCTCAGGAGTGGCCCAGAGAGGGGAATGTATTGTAAATGGGCTGGGAGCCCCTATTCACTGTGGTGTATAAGCTGTTAGAACACACCAGTAAATCAGGCACTGGGTGGAAGGTGGTCTTGTGGGGAACAGACCTCCACACCCCCACAAGAGTGCTATTGCTGGGAGCGCTCCCCACCCTCAAAAAATATGTTAATGAAGGGGGCCCCAGGCCCAAAATATCATTTAATGGGAATATAATGAAATCATCAATACCTTTACTCACATTCTGGTCTCTAATACAGAGACCAGAGCACCTACTCTCCTCGTGCACTCTCTGTGGATAGAGTGAATGGGACAGACTGTGCCTGGCTTCTGGAGCAGGTCATGTGGGGAGAGAGACCAGTAATGGAATAGCTGTGGTGTAGTGGCTGAACTGAGCCTGTAGTCAGCCTGTCTCTTTTTGGAGAGATCACACTAAGGCCAGGTCTACACTACGGAATTACTTCAGTATAACTACGTCGCTCAGGGGTGTGAAAAATCCCCACACCCCCGAGCAATGCAGTTATACCAACCTAAGCGCTGATGTAGACAGCACTATGTCAGTGAGAGGGTTCTCCCGTGGATGTAGCTACTGCATCTTGCAGAGGTGGATTAACTACGCTGATGGGTTAACTCTCTCCTGTTGGCACAAAGCGTCTTCACTAAAACGCTACACTGGTGCAGCCGCAGCATTGACTGTAGACCTGCCCTCACACTGTCACACAATCAAAATCACAAAGGTTTGAAAAGGGCCCTGCCCCTTGCAAAAAAATTTTTTTTTACAAAAGAATTGATGAGAATTTCTACAGCAATTCAATCCTTCCTGTAAAAAGCACCCTCAATACATGCACCTTTAGCAATTAACATGCGAGGGTTGTTCTTAAATACAAGTTCGTTATTTAAGAAGCTCTGGTACTAAAGGAAGCCCTCGGCACTCTCCTCCCCATTTCATTCCACCAGCTATCTAAAAGGGGAGGAGGGTGAAGGCATGCTTACTCTTGTTTCTGTGCTGCCCCCTTGTGATGATAAAGCACCAGAGTGCCTAAGACCATGGCAAGGTTAGTCCTGCCAACGCCAGTCTGACAGCTGAAGAGTAAAGCAGGAGGCAGGCTGCTGGGGTCCTGGAGCAGGAGCAGGTTTGGACTCTCCTATAAATGAGATAGAGACAAATGTATCATCTCTCACACAGAGCATCATAAAATGCTTCACAGTGAATACATTCAAGCAGCAAGGAGACTACAGTAGGCAGCTCAGTATTTATAAGACAAACATTAAAATAATATTACTTGTTGCTTCCATAGTTCCATCTTGAGATCTCAAAGATCATTACAAAGGGAGTTCAATATCATCGTCATCATTTTCACATGGGGAAACAGGGACACGCAGAAATTAAATGACTTGGGTCACATTCACTTTCTGGGTGGGTCAGTGTCAGAGCTGGGACCGGAACTCAGGGTATGTCTACATTTGAGCTGGGAGGTGGGATTCCCAGCTTGTATAGACAAACCCCTGCTAGTTCTGCTCGAGCTAGTGCCTAAATCAGCAGCGTGTCTGCAGCCACACAGGCAGCTTCTTGGGATAGCTGCCCAAGTACATACCCAGGGGACTCTATTCTGGTGACTAGCCCATGCCGCCACAGCCACGGCTATTTCTAGGCACTAGCTCAAGCACAGCTAGCGTGGGTACATCTACATGAGCTGGAAATCACACCTCCCTGCTCAAAGATAGATGTACCCTCAGATTGCCTGACTCAGGTCTTGTGCTTTGACCACTAGACCATGTTACCTTCCTGGACTCTGTAGCTCTCAGAGCATGAATTAAAGAGGGGCTCAAAAGCCATGTTCTGCAGACAGCAACTGAGTAGATGGGAACTGGGATGGTTAGAGGCCAAAGAGGATCTATTTGTTCCCTGAAAGTGCATCTGGGGACAAATACCAGTCACCAAAGGATTCCTGAAATGGGATCTGAGCAGGTGGCGAATCACTAAGGCACAGAATGACAAACAGAAAGGCACAAGGTTAGCCACAGAGGCTGTTTTGCCATTTTAGCTGCTTATTTTGCATGGTCAAGTACTTCCATGAGGGAATGAGAGAGCACATCAGGATTGCTCACAAACATAGGATGGTGCCTTCTGGCATCAAAATCTATGAACACAGAATCATAGAACTGGAAGGGACCTCCATAGGTCATCTAGTCCAGTCCCCTGCACTCAAGGCAGGACTAAGTATTATCTAACATGTAACTTCACCAAAAATAAGACACATACCTAAGGCTACGTCTTCACTATATTTAAGATATGCAAATTCAGCTACGCGAATAGCGTAGCTGAATTCGACGTATCGCAGCCGACTTACCCCACTGTAAGGACGGTGGCAAAATCGACCTCCGCGGCTTCCCGTCGACGGCGCTTACTCCCACCTCCACTGGTGGAGTAAGAGCGTCGATTCGGGGATCGATTGTCGCATCCCGACGAGACGCGATAATTCGATCCCCGAGAGGTCGATTTCTACCCGCCGATTCAGGCGGGTAGTGTAGACCTAGCCTAAGACTGCATTGAAGAAAATCAGAAAACAAAATCAGTGGCTTTGCCAGGCAGATAATACAGACGTGTGCTTTGAGAGAAGTGTTAAATGACAGAGGTAGAGTTTTGCCATGAGAAGTGAACTGCCCCCTTTTGATGCTATTTGACTGGGCACCCACTGCTTCTCCCTTCCTATTGATGCTCACATTCATAAACTTAAGGGGTGAAATCCTGGCCTCACTGAAGTAAATGGCAATGAATTGTTTCCCAAACATTTCCATGGCAAATCCCACAGGGAAGTTCCCCTTGGAATTTGATTTATAAAGGAGCAAGAGAGCAAAGGAGGAACAAATGGGATAGATGGGTTGGCTAGGAAAGTTTCAAACTAATGTAGCCTCTTAAAAAAAAAGAGCTTAGGATACTCTGGGCAAGATTCCAGTGCAGCGTACGTGTAATGGTCAATTCTGAAACGTAGAAAAAATCCTTTATGACATGGGCGACTAGTAACTGCTGATAGCAAGGGGGCACAATTTAAAGATTATGGTGGTATGCAGCAGGGTTCAAGGCAGGTACTCATGAGACAAAGGAGTTTTGGTTTCTAGTGCTACTTTTGAAGTCATGTTTTACGATACTATGTAATAGCAGATGGAGACTGTTCTAAAAGAGAGTTACATATGAAGAAAAAACTGATTCTATGTTTCGTACGTGCATTAAAAATCTTAAGAAAGTTGTCCTAATATATGGCTAGCATTAAGGCCAATTTGTACATTGCTGGCTGACACTTGAAATTCTTTTTAAAAAAAGTATCAGGAGGTAGCCGTGTTAGTCTGTATTCACAAAAACAACAAGGAGTCCAGTGGCACCTTAAAGACTAACAGATTTATTTGGGCATAAGCTTTTGTGGATAAAAAACCTCACTTCTTCAGATGCAGGGGGAAAAAAAAAAAAAGAGCACTCTCAGAAATTCTCATGCATTCTGTCATTTGCTTCTTTGGTGTGCTCACTATTACCTTAGCATAAAGTGCCAGAATCAGTCTTGTGAATAAATATAACCCCAACACAACTGCATACAGATTTATAATTACAACCAAACCAAGTGAGGGTTTGATAGAAAAATGATCCATCTTTATTTTAATAAAAACACTGTTTGGAGTGAAGTCCTATCCCTCATTCACATTCCCAAACACTAAGATAGCAAATGATTTAGCACACTAGATGCATAAGCAGAGAGCTGTCCCTTAGGTCTGTAATACCAGGGACAGATAATGTTTTGATCATCTTAGACCAGGTTTATCTCCTCTATCACCACTGACCTGCTACTTTCTGTTTGGCTTTGGGAGCAGAGCAGATCTATTGCATCTCTCCACCAGACACCAGGTTCTCCTTAGCAGCCCAGTTTTTGGACACCTATTGTGTTGCTCAGTCACTTCAATTATACATTTGACCTGCTTGCTTTATGGCTTAAGCCTTCAATTTCTCTTCATTTTAGTTTTTGTTACACTAAAGTGCAGGGAACAAACAATAACTAACTGAATGTTTGCTGAGGATTTCTGGAACAATGTATGCCATATGATATTTTTGCAGCAGTACAGAAAAAGAATTAAATCTACTAGGCCAATTTTACCCTGGTGTAATTTCACTGAAGTCAGTGAAATTACAACAGATTAATTATACCCCTAGCTTTCAAAGTGCAACAATATGCCATACCTTTCAATACCTCACTGTATACAATACAGTATAGCATACCTCCAAATACCCCACTGTACGCAATATGCATACCTTCCAACCCATCACTGTATACAATACAGCATGCCTTCTAATACCCCACTCTGTATACAGTATTTTCAAAGCTTGTAACTTATAAGCCCCTATTAAGTATCCACGTATTGTAATAGAAATAATATTGAAGTATGTATCCACATAACACTCAGCCACTGCAGGGATGGGTGCAGTAAGGTGACCCAGGATCTCTGCACACCTTTTGTGTACTTTGCACCTGGTGGGAGAGAGCAGCTAACAACACTTTGTCTTTATCCTTTCTTGGCAAACTCTTTGCAGTGCAAACATTACCATCAATGCTACTTTCTGTATTTCCAATGTGAGCTGTAAGTGGCTCTCTTGTTACATAGCAAGACCACCAAAATGCTACTATAGGAATAGGGTGCATACGCTGTAGACCTACAGAAACCAGAGTGCTAATGCAAACAAACCACCTGACCTATCCAAACTTCTTCAGTCAAAAGACTTTACATATGAAATGAGGTGCCACCTCGGAATGTGCTGCTAAGGGCATAATGTGAAAGAAGGTCATCAACTAAACATGCTGTACAGCTCTTCCAACATTAGATGCAAATCACACTCCCAGCAAAACAGGAGAGGGGGTTTGTGACTCTTAGAGGAGCCTAGAGTCACCAACTGCTCCTGTCTCAAGGCTAGGAGAGAGGGTGAATAATGAAAACCAAAAGACACATTGCTGGAAAACACACCCACAGCCCTGCTTACTGTACAATAGAGCAATTTCCCTCTTTAAAGCCTATACCTGCGGGAAGAGTAGAATGTGGGGATATGACATTGACCCACCCTGTCTAGACTAGGAAATAGGTTATATTGAAAAACGTGATAATTCAAGCATGTTAGCAAACACGTTTTTAAACACTGCCTATTTTCCAAGTTTAGACCTGCCCATTCAGAAGAGGGACAAGGAAACAAGGGGCACTGGGCATGTTAGGAAGTCCCAGTTCAAACCACTTGAGCATCCAACCAGAGAGCTCAAGCAGTTACACCCCATCCCAGAGAACTCAGCTGGCCCATGGCCTTGAGCTGCTCTTGTCAACCCCAATAGTAGGGGCCTTAGCAAGGTGAAGTTTACTTGTCTGCAGACATGATGGCATGAACAGAAAATCCCTGGGAACTGTGGTCCTACCATATTTAATCCTAAGGGATTGATCATGTAAGGGAGGAAATCCCGGGTATTTTAATTCTGACCTGGGATTCTGGGAGGGCAATGGAATGAGTGAGCAAGCGTTCACCCCTGGGCCACCACTAGATACACAGACTCTACCCCACTCTTTTCCTACAAGCCAGAGAGGTGCTCAGCGCTTCTCTTTGATTCAATCTTTAAAAAAAAAAAAAAAAAAAAAAAATCAGATGCCTGCCCATCCATCCAGGCCACCATCACCCCCACCAGACTCCCACCCAGCCCTCGCCTATGCTGCCCCCCATTCCCCGCATGATCCCCACTATCATCCCCAGTGTCCCCAGCAGCCCCCCCTTCCTCCCTGCTCCCTCCCCTGAGCCCTCCCATTTTGCCCCGTCACTGCAAGAAAGAAGCTTACCAGGGCAGGGCAAGCAACCTCAGAGCACAGGCAAGATACTCTCCCCTCCTGACCTGAGGCACATACCTGAGCACAGCTGTGACTCCCTGCCCCCTCTGGAATGTGCCCCCTACCAGCCGTCTGGAGAGGGGCATGTGAGCATTCATGCCCCTCCCTAGCTTCGCCCCTGCTTTAGGACATGGTCAAGCTGACAATTACAGTCTCTCTATGGCTACACTGGCGCTTTACTGCACTGCAACTTTCTCGCTCAGGGGTGTGAAAAAACACCCCCCTGAGCGCAGCAAGTTACAGCGCTGTAAAGCACCAGTGTAAACAATGCCCCAGTGCTGTAA
This sequence comes from Emys orbicularis, assembly GCF_028017835.1. NCBI lineage: Eukaryota > Metazoa > Chordata > Testudines > Emydidae > Emys > Emys orbicularis. The sequence continues at coordinate 42,188,764 of NC_088689.1, read as the reverse complement.
GCTAATCCCCTCGTGGAGGTGGAGTACCTGCAGCGCTGGCGCCGCGACCACACTCGCACTTCAAAGCGCTGCCGCGGGCGTGCTCCCGCAGCAGCGCTTTGAAGTTTTGAGTGTAGCCACGGCCTATGATGAACATAAAATAAAAGCAAACTAAGCAAGTCAGAGTATTTGATCTCTGGAACTCTTCTAGCACAAGTCTCCGGACTTTCAGGGCAGAGCATAAGGCCCATCTCAGCTCTCAAGCTTTTGTGGTAGATGCTGTTTGGGAGAATTGTTTTAAAACAAAAAACAAAAAAAACCCCAAAGCTGCAGAAACTAGGCCCTCTCTGCGTCACAGCTGATGTCTACACATTGAGTTGTTACTATTAGGTGCATTTTATAAATTAGATTAATAAAAAATAAATAGACTCAAAGTAAATCAGCTGGACTAGGAAGTGCAGAAATAGCATTTCTACCAAGTAAAGCAGTCATCTTGTGCTCTGGGTCTCAAGTAGGGAATGTCTTCACTGGGACCAAAAATAATTTCCAAAGAGAAAAAGCAAATTCCCCAAACCATCTTGAAACTTGCATATCCCCGTTCCTGCCTTTTGGCCTCTTCACGCTCTCTAATTAGCCTGTGAAGTAATTAAAGCAAATGAGAGTGCTCAATTCTTCACCTGCGTTGTGCTGCTCATTACCATGAAATTATGATGTGCTTTCAGTGAGATCTGACCTCAGGTCAACCCTGAGGTTTCAAGGGTGGATCACTCCAGAATTGCCCAGTTCCGTATTCTCACCCTGAAGCTCTAGCTGTGCCCACCAGTGGTGGATTAGCCACTGGGCCAATGGGCCCATGCCCAGGAGCCCCAGCCAATTGGGGAGCCCTGAAAAAATGGGTGCCCCCACGCCTGGCTTGCCCCTCCCTGCCCGGCACTCCAGGAGCACCGGGCGGGCGGAGCGGGGCAAGCCCCCACACTCCGACCCTTCTCCCCGGCAGGAGTGTGGGGGGATTGGGGGAAGCTTCAGGCGGAAGGAGTTGGGGAGGGGCCCCCACTTGCTCTGGCCCATGGCTCCAAAAAGCTCTAATCCGCCCCTGGTGCCCGCTGTCGGAAACAGGATACGGGGTTAGATGCCTCTGACAGAGTGGGACAGAATACACCCTTTTATTCACACCCTACACAGTATTGTAATAATCTTTGTACAAGATATGCTTTGTGAGATATCATTTGAAGCCTAATAATTCTCTGAACAATAACATGATGTTGAAATGTATGTAGTAATATTATATATAAAGTTATAAACAAACTGAAATTAGGTCTGAAATGTGTTTACCAGACAAGTCTAGATAAACCAGTTTCTCAAAGACAAAGAAGATGACGCCTCTAGCCAGGTGTCATCAAAGTTGATGGGCAATCACCTATCAAGCGGCCATTGTTTGGTGGGGGGGAGGGGCAGGAACAAACAGATCTGCATCTTAGCAAACAACAGCATGAAATCTCTTTATGGAGTCTCCATAACTCCAACCTCACACCGGGAATGAACTTTACCTAAGGGTAACCCTTAGGAAAATGCATTTCAAAGGGGGACTGGACTATAACAGTAAGGGACAAAAACACCCCAAGGTCTCTCCCTCTCTCTCTTTCACCTAAGAAAACAAAAGAAACAGCCTTTTGACCTTGCGAGCAGATCCTTGCCTGAGAATTCAATCAACAATGTTACTGGGAACATGTGGTAAGGAACTTCACCTTGAACCAAGTCTAGTTTGTTAAGTTTTAGTAGTAGGAAGCATTTTACCTTTATTTCTCTTGTAACTTTTTCTGATTTTAATGCCTTATATTTGTACTCACTTAAAACCTTTCTTGTAGTTAAATACATTTGTTTTATTCTTTAATCAAGGCTAATCTATGGTTGTGAACTGTGTGGGGAATTCCATTTAGGGTGGCAAAGTGTTGTATATTGATTCCTTTAGAGGGGTAATGGACCTAATATATCTGGACTGCCCAGGAGAGTTTGGACAGTGCAGTACACACGATTTAGAGGAAAACCCGAGACTGGGAGTGTGTTCGGGTCACCCTGCAAGTGGTAACCAAGGCTGGTGGAAGCTAGTGTGTGTCTGATGTGTGGCTGGCAATCTGCAGCTATACACAGACACTGAGGGTGTTACCTGCATGCTGGAAGGCTGTTTGTGAGTGGCCAAGGGGGGAGATAGAAAGCATTGAGAGACACCCAAATTTGCCAGCCATGGGTGAGACAGCCCCTCACTGGTCTTGATTGCACCCTGCAGAATGTCATACCGAATACTGCAGCTCTTCATTTATGGGACTGAAGAGAATTAAGCAGGAGTAAGTGGTTAAGTGAGCTCTAGTCCAAAAGAAGCTACCATACCTGGGTCAAGACATCTGGAGACATTCTATCCAAATTACAAACAGCAGAGAAATTAATGGCTAAAGTAAATGGTCTAGGGAGAAAAAAAGGCAGAGTGGGAGATGGTGGAGGCAAAGAGAAAATAGATTTTGTATTTCATTTGGTCTTATGAGAACAAGAAGCACTTAGAGCTCTCTGCGTACAAAAATGGTGAGGTTTCCAACCAGTTGAGCAGGCACCCTGCTACATCCAGCTCCAAAAAAGGCAGAGCAAAAAGGAGAATGTGTGAAAGAACATGAAGCAGGATGGAAAAAGTTTTGGAAGAACACAAGCCCTCAGCGTGCACCTCAAACAGGAAGGAACTAAGATAAACACAGGTTGCAGTTTTTCTAATACACTGCGCCAGAGTAAGAACATATGACTACATCTGCAGCAAAATGAACTCAAAGCAGCTGTTTATCATTTAGGGTCGATACAATTTGAGTCGCAACAAAAATATCTCACTCTAAGGCAGATTTTGGTACCAAGAAAGCATTAGTGACATTTTCATTGGTTCCTAGAAAAAAAGTTTTGTTCCACTCTCCTTAAATCCTACTGAAAAAAAAAAAATGAAAAAAAAAAATCTTATTTGAAATTAACACAAAATATACACGTTTTCCTAGGGGCTAGTGCTCTGTATAGCCACACACAGGGGTTGGGCCAGGCAAAAGATGAGTGGTTATTTGTGTGTGAGTTTTATCTGGTGAGAAGCGCCAGAACAGCAGCCCTGAGGACTCAATCCCTCAGTTTATCCATGGAACAGGTACAGCACAAGCAGTAGCAGTGCTAGCTTCCCCTGCAATGTCCCACCAACGTACCTCACCTTCACCTGAAGAGACCACCTCTGAGGATCACTCTCCCCACCATAGTGCCAAATATAATGAAGGCCATTGTTAACCAGGAACAGAACTAAGGCCTTCAACTCAATTCAGAGGCCAACGAACAGTCACAAGACGGCAAAAACTTTTGACCACTATGAATCCAAGCCAGATGTGCATCAGTAATGTAGAGTATCCCAAACATGCTTTTCAGACTCCAAGTTATTTTAAGCATTGTAAGGGCCCCAGAGGCAAACAACCACTCCTGAGAACTTTGCGATAAAGAGCCAGAGTGCTGTGCTCTCGGCATCTCTCACACCTGCACTTGTGTGTCAGAGCTTGGATCAATCCCATCAGTAACTATGGAAACCACTTTGGGACTGGATTCGATCCAGCTGTGTCATACTGTTGCTCATCATGACAGGTGCTCCTTCCTGAACCACAGGGGTTCAGCACTGTATTTCTGGCCAGCTACCACAAAGCTAGAAGCTTTGAAATAAGTTTAAAAATAGACACACAAGCTTGCCAACAGGTTGGGATGTGGATCTGGAGTTGTGGCAACTAACATTAAATCCATTCAATAAGTGCACATCAAGCAGGCCATTGGTCTTCTGCTTAACACATTTGACCTCAGGGAGTCCTTGGCCCTAACCCAGGCTCAGCCACTGACTCATCATGTGCCCTTCACCAAGTCATTTGCCTCCCCCTAAGCCTTATCTCAGGAGGGAACCTGGCTAAAAAAAAAAACCAGGAACCTCACTAGAAATCACATGTTGCATCTGATCCAAGTAGCTTCTCTGGGGGCAAATAAACAACAAGCAGGTGGCAGTTAGTGAAGTAATTTCTGCTAGCATGACCAGAAAGAGTTAAAATATCAGATTGCTGCTAGTCTAACTGCCTCCACGCTGCTAATGTGAGACACATTATAGGTTCCACAGTCTGCAGTCCTTACCCTGAGGAAATTGGTGAAAGCATCAAACTGTGCTTCTAGAGGTGCCCCATCCACAGGCAATGGCAGCCGATGGTACCTGCCAAACACAGTGAAAAGACATTCATCAGGATGTGAGGAAAACACCACTAATTGAAAATAAGCAGATTTTCCACTTTAATAAAGTTAATAAATAATATATGGAGATATACCTATCTCACAGAGCTGGAAGGGACCCTGAAAGGTCATCGAGTCCAGCCCCCTGCCTTCACTAGCAGGACCAAGTACTGATTTTTGCCCCAGATCCCTAAATGGCCCCCTCAAGGATTGAACTCACAACCCTGAGTTTAGCAGGCCAATGCTCAAACCACTGAGCTATCCCTCCCCCCTAATTTCTAGGGCATAGACAACTGGAAATGCTGCCTTCTGATGTGTGTGAGGGCCTCACTTAAAAGAAGAATGATGTAAAAAGAACGACTCTAAAAACAGTTATGCATTCAGTAATTGTCACTGCGTTTCTAAATTTAGAAGAGGATTATCAACATGTTTTGGGGCATCTTTCATGGTTATAAAAGTAGAGTGCTTCTGCCATTCATCCTTTGGGTGGAGAACAGCCTGGTTTTATGGGGGAAGGAGAAATGCACATCCATGCTGTGAGTCTCCTTTCCTCCCTTCACACCTCTCAGCCTTGAGGCTGCATAACCGTTTCCATTCTTCCAATAGGGTGGACTGGACAGAACTTCCCATCAGTGTTGCTCTCCAGCTGGACTGAAGGGCTCTTCCTTCCTTTCCTCTAACCAGAGTCCAAGTATACATGTTGAAACTACAGAATCTGTGACCTCTGGGAGATTGGGAGCATGACCCAGAAGTACATTTATGAGAACACCAGGTCTATGTTACAGTTCTGGGACTTTAGGAAAAATATTGATAAGATTGAATATTTGATTGGTTCCCTCGGCATGGCATAAATAAAACTCTGTTTTGAATAAACATGAAGAGGAAGAGGAAGAGAAAAGAAACAGAAAAGAAAAAGAGGAGGCTGCCAAACTATGTGGGTGATTTAAAGGCAGGGAATGTTGTATGTGTCTGTGGATTACCTGTAAGATGGCAGCAGGAAGACAGGCCTCTTGTACACCTCCTCCATCACATGGATATCCTCTTCACGCTGGATGGTCACGGAGTGTGGCTCATCTTTGAAGTGTTCAATGTCATTATAGATGTAGTATGTGTTCTCACTCAGCTGAGCAAAATCATGTATCTTCAGTAAACAAATGCAACAAAACCATGTTTAAAACAAACTGCTTTACTGTTTGATCCCCATTTTCAATTCCACCAACACAGCAGCACATGGGAATCGCAGCTCTTATATACAGCATGTGCTGTTTTAGACAAAGGAAACATACAACTTGACTGGACTCAACATATTGGTCACTCGAAGTTTGTTCATGCTACACAATCTGGCACAACGGGCAGTGCCCGCTCACAAGAGGCTCAGGACTGGAACAGGAAGGAGGATGTTGCACATAAGGATTGAGGTGAATTGGTAAAAGTGTGTGCAGACCTAGAACTGAAGTAGCAGGCATGAGAGCAGCTGCAGGTCTAGGTGGAGACCCAATGGCAGAGCTGTGCAGGTGTTCGAAGGTAGAATAGCATGAATGCTTGTGGGTCAGGACTTTGGTTTACTTGCAAAGCTGGGTGAGGGTCCAGAGCAGGGATTCTTCAGGTCAGGAACAAAGTGCAATGTAAGATTCTGTGAGGTTTTAGCCTCTATTTCTTGGCCATTAAAAGTCACCAAGTAAAGCTGAGAAATGATTTTTATATGTATATGGGTTTATATATAAAATCATGGCCCTTCCCAAGGGTCACTTCCCACTGGACAGTGAAAAATTCCTCCACAATACAGTGTATCAGAATTATCAGATGGTTCCAATCAATTGTCCCCATCCTCTGCCAAACGCACACCTCAGTTCACCCCAGTCCCCAAACCGACAGACATCCCAGGCCCCGCTATTTCATACAGTGGAACAGCTTCCTTATGGCTCCCAATCACCTCTTTCCGAATTGCAAGCTCCATGTTGTCCACTTTGACCCCTCTCTGCAGGCTGTGCAGGTTTTCATGCAAGTTCTCCTTTCCTCTTGGCGTGTAGGGCACAAAGTCATTTTCCATGCGTAGAAATAGAACAGGCTCCTCACGAACACAGAAGAAGATGCACTCCTGCAAAGACACAGGTACATGCCAGCCAGCATCCTCCACCGCTCCAGCTTTGTGAATAGTTGATGAATGCCTAGCTGAGCTCAGCATCTAGAGGGAGGAGACTAGACTAGAGAGACTGTTATTCTGTTTTTTAAAAGCTTGTGAGGCATATAGTGGCAGGCAAGATATATTAACCTAGAAAGATAGATACTGCTGTGCAATTTTTTCCCCAGTCAAGCTGGGGGAGTGAAGGTCTCAGTGTCCAACACTGGGACAGTGCAGGGAAGATGTTAAAGAGACAGGATTGTTATTTTTCATTATTTGTTTTGTGTGTTCGGAGGAACTTAAGACCTTGAGTTTTAATCCTGTCACCACATGTGCTTATGACAGCCTTAAAAAGGTGTCATGAAAATTCACTAATATTTGCATTACTTACATCCTGGTGCCATGATGAGGATGATAATATTAATCATCATCAAGTATTTGTCCTGGATGAGTGAGGGGCATAAAATTTTGGAAGGCTGCCTTATTTTTGTAGGTAATTATTTCAGTCACAGCTCTTAAGGCAGAACCCTTTTATGACTGGTGTGAATTGCAGAAGGCAAACCTTCTCTTTCATGCCACTCTCATTGCCACGGACAGTGCTTCTCAGCTACCCATCTCAGTAAAGGGGGAATAAGAGGGATTAAAAATAAATCAGTAAGGCGCAACACCACCAGAGCATCACTCTACTTCCATCCACATCCAAGTGAGCAGAATGGCTTCTTTCAAGGCTAATGCTACTAACTGGGGTATTCCACAGGGAGACTGCAGCTAATAACTTCCACAGGAGCATTACACTTCTAGGATTCCCCATCCACTAGTGCACAGAGTGAGATTCCTAGGTCCCTCCCACTGCTGTCTGGAAGTAGTTATATCACACACCAACAGGCTTTTGTTTAAAACTAGAATTGACCAGCAATGAGCTGTTTGTATTTTGACTTAATTCATAGCTACAGTGTACTCACAACATCAGCAGCCTGTGGAGACTGTACAGTTCTTTTCACTTCATACTGTCCACAGTTACCCACAGGCCCAATATGTCAATGAAAATCAGGAGCGGCAGAACTCTAAAAGGAGCCATTACATCCAAACAATTCAAACAGTTTAACTCACACTCTAGAGTGGCTAGGACAAGCATTGATATAACTCAGTTGAGTGTGTCCCTGCCTGTGGATGTCTGTGTAAGTGCAGTACCTGACAGAGGTTTGTAGCTTGCCAACAGGATCACAGTGTGAGGGATAGCCCTCTGTCCCACCAACCTGGGGTGAGTGGCCCCACAGTCCAGACTGCACCCCAGGGACCCTGTCACACTCCTCTCCACAAGAGCCACATTAAGAAATACAGTAGAAAACTCATAGCAATGAATTTTTTTCACTGTAGGCCAGTGGTTTTCAAACTTTTTGTATTGGTGACCCCTTTCACACAGCAAGCCTCTGAGTGCGACCCCCCCTTATAAATTAAAAACAAGGGGGTTTAATTTAATGGGGACTTGGAGCTGTCAGCCCTCTGGAGCTGACAGCTTGCCGCCCCCATGTAACCATCTTACGACCCCCCCGTTTGAGAACCCCTGCTCTAGGCAAAATCGTTATTCATGCTTCACAGGGCTTTTAAACCATTTGAGGATTACATTCTACTTTATTATAAACAGCTTTTCAGTGCATCTGAGTTCACTCTACAAAGGTTCAGTTGGACCTGGGAATAAATTTTGTAACTCCCATTCTCATTAATAGCTGGGAGTATGTATGCACATTAAGAGGTGAATAGCTCATGTAATATGGAACATTGTAATTTTTATCACCTAGATAGTTGTGCATTTGGTTTTCTTGCACGCACACACACACACACACACACCTACCTTGTGCCCATCGTTCTGGAGTTTCTGCAGCACCTGCTTGAATCCATTGAGACTGGGCTGTCCCATTCCAAACACTTCGTACCCTCCTTTGGCCTGTCGGAAATTTGGAGCTCCACAACTGCCTGTAGTGTTCAAGACATCTAATTTACTGTATACATCTCTGACCATAAAATATTTCCCCTGCAAAATAAGTGGTGGAGAAAAGACAACAATTTGAGTGTGAAACAACAAGCATTTTGTATAAAACTATGCATCTACATAGAACTGAGCATATTCTAATTCAGCAGGAAGGGAGAGGGGCAAGAGATGACCAAGGAGTGTATTTCAACCACTTCACTCAAAAGAAACTCTTCCTAGACATATGTTCAATATCCCCATATCCCCGATCACAAGCACATAGCAGAATGGGAAAGCAGAGTTCCAGCAAGCAGAAACAGTGTCTTACCAGCTCATAGGGGCTGCTCATTCTAAGAAATGCAAAACAACTTCAGAATTCCCCACTTACCAAATGTGCAATGAAGAAAAATTTCTTCAGGTCTTTCCCCTGAAGGTGATTAGTTTATACACTGAAGCAGCAGGTCTGATTCCATTTCAAAGCTGAGTGAAATACCCATATGAAGCTTAGACCTAGGGTGACCAGCTGTCCCAATTTTATAGGCACAGTCCCGATTTTGGGGTCTTTTTCTTATATAGGTTCCTATTACCCCCCCATTCCCTGTCCCGATTTTTCACATTTGCTGTCTGGTCACCCTACTTAGACCCCACATGAACACAGCCTAGAAATGAAGGTTTCCACATGTTTGTAAACATCAGCCTGCCTGCTGAGAGAGACTGCAAAGCTGCCTGGGGTGAAACAGTTCACATAACACAGTACACTAACCTCAGCTGCCTCTCTCTCTCTCCCCTTTCCTCCCCCATCCCCAAACAGCTACTCACCTCCATCCCCACAAGCACAGGGACCCCTTTCTGGGATCAAATTAGGTGATCCAAAGCCTCTAAGGAAACCTCACTCCCAGCCCCCGATAACAATGCTTGCAGGGTTTGTGAAATGAATCCTGTGGCATTTGCACAGCTGTGTTACCCTTCCCTTAGCTCATAAAATGCACAGTATAATTTTCACCTCAGGTAATATGACTTGCTTGCTCTAGATACACTGTGACAAAGCATGCTCATGGCAGAACAGGGTTAGCAGCCTTTACCTGTACAAGGTAGTGTTCCGACGTGGTCTCTGAAATCCGCCCCACTGTGTAGTTGGCCTTCAGCAGGTCGTCATGAATCTGAAATTCCTCTTTGCAGTTGTAGCTGTGAAAGCCACACGCAAACACATACAGCATTTAAGACAAAGGCTTTTTCTCCAGTCAGCATGGGGATCATTGACCAAGAAGGTCAAGGGATTGAAGCTCAGGGACACATGCTATGAAAAAAGCCACCCGTCCCTATCCTATTCACTTGGTAAACCTCTAGTACGATAACTGTCTAGAACTACAACCACTGGTTGAAATTTTATCATGTGACCAAAACTAAATTGTGTGTTATACATGGTAATCACCACCACAGATATGCTACACAGGCTGTGGGGCAGAACAGTTGCTGGCAGCACAGAGATAACTGGCAGAGGCTTCGACAAGCCAGAGCCAGGTTGCTCCTATGGGACAGGGTGGAGAAAGTGGGGTCGGGGAAAAGGATGGTTCTGAATCCTGCACCCACCAAATAGTCTGCTCATCTGGGGATGCAGGAGGGGGGGGGGGGGAAAGAGGAACCTGGGTCTCCTGAAGGCTGTTCCCGCAGGGGAAGCAGGAGGCAGAGGGAGGCTGTAGAACTCACTGCTTCTCCCCAGGAAATTAATTGTGGGAAGGTCTGTTCTCTCAGCACAGAGAGCTGGGAAGGTTGAGGGGACGAAAGGAGGAGAATCCCCAGTCTTCAACAAAACCAGTAGGGCAATGTTCCTAGAACGTTAGCAGAGGGGAAACTCCGGATGGTTACATGATTTACAGAAGCACTCCAGCCTGAAGCTACTCACGTGATGACAACAGGTGCCACCTTGTTGGTGATGATGGACTTGGCTTTGTTGTTGTGGAGGCCAACCGTCTGGCAGGAGTGGATGCTAAGCGAGTGGCGGTCCTCCATGGTCCCGTTGCCGTGAACGTTCTCAAACGTAGCTGCTGAGACTGTTTGCTGAGCTGTGCTGGCAGTTGTACCCATAATCCACAGGCAGCTTCATAAAACAGCCAGGAGAACAGGCAGTAGGAAAGGGAGGAGAAACAAGGAGACAAAACATTAGGGCTGATCTAAAGAGGACTTAACGCCAACCAAACATCACTGCAGAATTACCAGATCCTACACTTAAACAGGCTCAGATCTGACACTGTACAGACAAATGTTGACCATGTCTCCCCCTTTAAAGGTTACGCAGAATTGGTTGGTTTTAATGCTCATAAAAGCGTGGGTAGAGCCAGACAGAGTGTGGGCAGCTGCCTGGGCAGATTCCACCTCCGTTCACACACAGCACTCTGCCAATGCACCTCAGTTATATCCTTCAGCTCTCACAGCCAACACCCAGGTCACGCAAACAAACATGGGGCTGGCCATCCCGCAATCCAACCCTGCTACTGCAGGACTACAGCCTCTCCTGAGCAGCAGATGCATGTCAGCCTGTGGGGACTCTGACCAGGCATCAGACAGACAACCAAAACACACACATCCCCATGTTTCACATGAAACTGAACCCAGGAGGTTTAACTCATCTATTCCCAATTTTCAAAACATAAAATAAAATTGCAAAGAAGTAATAATGGCCTCCAAAGAATATATGGAATTAATCTGGCATTTCAGGATATGGACACACATGGTCCCCTTGGTCATAAATGCTAAGCTATCTTGCTGTTTAAAGGTAGGCTGAACTCCCCTCTCATGGTTTAAAGTGGGGTCTCTGTCCCTCCAGTTCAAGGAATACATAAGCACGTGCCACTGCAGTCTCCCATGCTGTCCCAGCAGACCTAGGCGCTACGCCTCGCTCTGCCACTGAGTTGTAGAGGGTACGTCTACACAGTGAACTGCAACCCGTGGCAGTGAGTCTCGGAGCCTAGGTCAACAGGCTTGGGCAGGCAGGGCTTGTGTTACTGCACTAAAAATATCTGTGTAGTCATAGCAGCTAGGGCTCTGAAACCCAGCCCCCCTTTCTGAAAGCCCGGGGCAGGGGTGGGCTTCAGAGCTCAAGCTCCAGCCCGAGTTGTGACATCTGCACAGCTGTTTGTAGCATGAGCTCTGCAAGCCCAAGTCAGCCAACCCAGGTTTGAAGATTCACTGCCCCAGGCTGTCACTCACTGTTTAGAAATATATAGTGGCTTTGGGCAAAACACAGCTTCCGTGTGTCTCACTTTCTCCATCTGCTTTCCCTTTTGTACCGGGCTTTGAAAGCTACTGATGGAAGGTTATGTCTACACTGCAATTAGATACCTGTGGCTGGCCCAGGCCAGCTGACTCGGGCTCACCGGCCTCGGGCTAAGGGGCTGTTTCATTACAGTGTAGACATTCTAGCCTGGTCTGCGGCCCAAGCTCTGGGACCTTCATGCCTTGCAGGGTCCTAGAGACCAGTCCTTTAGCTCAAGTCCCAGGAGCCCAAGTCAGTTGGCACAGGCCAGTCATGGGTGTCTAATTGCAGTGTAGACGTACTGAACAGCACTCTAAGTATTGCTGATGTCCCCACTAAAGTTCTGGAGGGGAATGAGAGATCTCCCTCACAGCAAGACCCTTTTAACTTTAGAAAAAGGGATACGACACAGAATAGGGCCTGGCCTCTTACTCAATCCTTAGTATTCAGTTCAGTTGTCCCAGCAGTCACATTGCTTCTCTTGGTTTTCACCTCATTTTTAAAAATAGTTCAAAGGAGTCGGGGGAAGGAAGGATGGGATGAACTGAGTTCACCCACCACCTGGGAGTAACACAGCAGACAAACACACATGAGCATCTTTCCAGTGATAACTAAATAGAGCATGAGACTGAACTAATGGTGATGGAGGCTGGAAATTAATAAGCAAGAGGAAAGTGAAAACAGTTTTTCCTAGATAGAAATACTGACCTCTCAGACTAATTTCAAGGGATATGAGGAAGCTGCAGGGAGAGCTGTACAGGATCCAAGGGACATGCTACAAAGGCTCAGATTGTATTCCAGCTGAGGAACTGGGCGGGAAGAGCAGGGACAAATGCTTCAGTCGCTCCCTGCTGGCTGTCACTGGCTCTCAGACCATAAGGGAAACATTCTAGCTCTGAAGATAGTTGTGCTTTAGCAGTGGGTCTTACAGAAAGGTTGGATGCCTATACTTTTTCCTTTTATTTTCTCATGGACGGTTACTTTTCAGTACTAGGAAGCACCGATCCTACACTGCTGCCATCAGGCAATACTCCAGCAGAACGCCTGCACCCCACCTCAACCTGGTTAAGTTATGGGAACTGTGATGGGGGAAAGAGGTGCATTTCAGATCAAATCAGCCCCTTCCTGAGGTTCTCATTTGCTCCCCCTTCATATAAAACTCTTCACTCATATTGTTATGAATCCCCCTAGCTAGAAGGGGTTGTAGGGAACTCCCTTAGTCTACCTGCTAACATACGGACATCTGGTGAGGGAAAATATGCACCTTTAAACTCCATTCTACCAAGACAACCTACCAGAGGGACATTTTGCTTTAAGATTTGGGGGAGGGAGGGCGAGGTGAACAGAATAGGACAATAACTACCAAGGATCCACTGTCATATATTCTTCAACATCTAAGTTTATGTCACTCATATCAGCCAGCAGGTGGCACCATTACATGATATGAAGCTTTCCCAGTAGCAAAAAGCACAAAGTACTCCCAGCGCCTTCTGCCTCGGAGAAGGAAGATTAGCATTATTGTTTATTTGTACAGTGCCAAACAGTGTGTTAATTACTCTACAGACAAGGTCCCTGCCCCAGACTGAAGATGCTTTAAAGAATAAATATTAATAAATAATAATAATAAACCGGACTCCTTGTTGTTTTTATTAATAAATATTTATTTTGAATGTCCAAGAACTCCATTCTGCCTCCCCAGCCCCAATCAAGCATTTATTTTCATGCCTAATACTTCAGCCAGCGTGACTTTCACTTCTGACAGTAAATAAAATGTCAGGGATATAGCAGCCTCTCATCCAAATTCAAGACAGCGGAAGTTAAAGGCAAGGAACACTATTTTCCCCTTGGTATAAGCATGATTAAAAAGTGGAAAAGCACCAGGTCCAGATAAGATCCCAACAGAGGTTCTTAAGGCAGACTTGAAAAGCACAATAGACATTTTGATGGGCATCTTACAAAAGATATGGGGGGGGAGAAGAAGAAAAAATGCTAAAGGAGTTGGAAAAGGGTCATATAACGAAAAGAAAGGAGATATCAGTCAGTTCAAAAACTAAGGGATATTCAATTGCTGTCTATCCCAAGTAAGGTTTTTACATGCATCATTCTAGACAGAATAAAGAAAGCAGTAGGTTCAAGGTTATGACAAGAACAGATAGGGTTCAGACAGGAGAAATCATGTATAGATCAAATAACTCTATGTCTCATCACAGAACTGTTGATCGAATGGCAATCACAACTTTACATGAATTTGATAGGTTTCCAAAAAGCCTTTGATACAGTGAATAAAACAGTTTAGAACAGAAATTTGTGAACATCATTCAGAGCATCTATGAAAATATAACAAGCCAAGTAATATACAACAGTGAAGTGACTAAGCCATTCCAGGTTACTAACTGGTGTCAAACAAGGATATCTTATGTCACAGATAATCATTTTACTGATAGCAGACCTGGTAATGAGAAAGACCACAGAACAACCAAGGTGCATACAATGGACTTTCACACAGAATTTAGAAGTCCTTAACTTAGCGGATGACATGAACTTGCTATCCTATACCCACAGAGACATGCAAGCCAAAAATATATATATCCAGGCCTATGCACAATTAGTAAGGTTGAAAATCAAGACTGACTGAGAAAACTAAAACCATGAGAATTAGCACACAAGAAACACCAATAACACTTTCTAGGACTGACACGGAAGAGGTCAGATATTTCCCATCTTGGCAGCATTGTAAGTACAACAGGAGGAACAGACGAAGGCATTAAAGCCAGAATAGCGAAAGCCAGACATGCCTGCCTAACTCTAAAGCCAATCTAGAGAAACAAATTTTGTCCTCCAAACTGAACTTTGAATATTTAACACCATTGTAAACGTCAGTCTTAATATACGAAACACGGAGACTTATTAAGACCTTACTACCTAGACTCCATGTTTTCATAAACAACTGCCTTAGACAAATTCTCAATATCAGATGGTCAGGAAAAAAATTCACAAAAAAAGGAACTCTGGAGGAAAACAAAACAGATAGGACTGGAAATTACAGAACGAAAATGGAGAAGGCTAGGAGATACATGGAGGAAAAACCCAAACAACATAATTACGCAGGCATTGGACTGGAATCCCCAGGCCAAGATGTGATGAGGTAGATGGAAGCGCACAATAGAAGTGGAACTGAATGCTATCAAAATGACAACAAGAAGCTAAGAAAGCAGCAAGAAACTGTCAAAGATGGGAGGCAATGTTGAAGGCCCTATATTCTGCATGGAATAGAGAGAGATAAGTAAACTAAGGCATAAGCGGGTGCAGCTCCCTAGCTGTTCCAGAGAGAGTCTATATGGATTGCATTTCATGCAAACATTCCCCTCTCTGGGGTTTGCCTTTATTTATAAGCTTGGCTGTTCGTAAGGCTTCCCTATAGACTCCTCTGTCTCAAATCCTAGGTTCCTCTATTCTATAACCACTCCATCTCGCTTACATTCAGGATGGCAATAACAAGCCAAACCTTCCACAATAAATTAGCAGAAGTCAGTCAGCCATTCCCTGAAGGATTTCAACACCTGCTAACAGATTGGGTCAACTGCTACCCCAGCTGCCCTGATTACAACTGGCATTTGTGACTTTGTAGATGCTAGTGACTAAGTATTATGCAAATATAAATACGGTCTACTCTGGATACTGTGGTTAAGTAATCTGAAGTGGTCTTGGCTGCTGTTTACATGGATTTGGTGCTTAAATAACAGGTGGTGTTTTGATTGTTAACTACTTCAGATTAATTCTGGTCTCTTTGGGAAATCTTGATGTATATCTGCAGCAAACATTGTGCAACTGTTGTTTGACTTAGGGATTATTCCATTCTGCTCAAGGAATGCCAATTTTTCTTGCTCCAGCCTACATTTGGAATATGTGTGGAGTGGGAAGATGACATCCAGCTAGCTGACTGCTCGCATTCATGTGGCATTGCTCTCTTCAAGGAGGGTGGGGAGGAGGCAGATTTTTACTGGTTACGCTCCTGTTCTCATCATTAATGGAATTGCCTAGTGGCTGCTTTGCAGACTTACTGGCAGCCTCCAGGCAAGTAATGCATATCCTCCGATTCGTCAAAGCCTGTTCAGAAGGCCTCTACTAATCCAACCCAGCCTCTCCAGCCATGCACATTCTCCTCCCCTGGACTTGCCCCACAGGCAGTCTTGACAGATTAAAGAAAATGCACAAAAGTTTAATTAGAGTTTGGTAAAATATTAGCATTTCCTTTTACCTTCCCATCATTGCTAATCACTGGGAGATTTGTGTGTACTGAAAATATAGCAGCCGTGTGCCGGCATCTCAGGCGCCTTTAAACACAGGCTCACGTGCAGCAGTTGTATCCATGGATTGTTTCCAACACTGCTGTGGAGGTGCATCCAGCCTTCCAATGTTTGTAAAATACCACTTAGGCACGCTACAAGAAATAAATAATAATAATAATAATTATCTAGTAATGTTTCTCCACAACGTACCAAAATAAAAAAAATAAAAAAACCCACCACCAAGCAACACAGCAATTAAACACAGTCAGATCCAAGCCTTGAAACAAGAAAGGAAACAATTCCAGGGACTGATCCTGCATCACTGAATCAATAGGAGTTTTGTCAAGGACTTCAGAAGGAGCAGGATCAGACCCTAAGAGGGTACAAGACAAGGAACAATCTGCAACAACAAGTTGGGATACACTGAAATGGGGTCTAGGCACGATGGAAAGAATTTACCATGCAACATTGCTCTGAACAGAAGAGTGAAACAATTACAGTAAGTTACTTGCTGCGGAATACAGGTCTGTCGCATCTTACGCGCATTTAACATGCGCGATTTCAGCTTTACGCAGTCGGCAAAAACAAAAAAACAAAAAACAAAAACAAAAAGAGAAAAATAACAATTTTAATACTGTACCTGTAGTGCGGGCGATTCCGCCCGCCATTGAACTCAATGTAATTTTGACTATACGCGGTTTTCGCTTTACGCACTAACCGCGGAACGGAACCCACGCGTAAGATGAGACTCGCTTGTAAAGCTGATGTAGTTACTGAGCTGGGAGAATTATTTTGAGCAACATTGGAGGTTTAGTGGAATGGCAATGCTTCCCTTTAGTCGCCTGTAGCCCTCTCACTCGAGTCTACAGGAAAACATGCTGCTGGTGACAAGTTCCAGCTGCTCCACACAGCTGGCTTCCTTCCACGCAGCAGAACCCAGACAAGACGGATGTTTGCAGTCATGCACCCAGCAGCTGGCTACTAGACAGCCACTATCATCGGGGATTTCCCTCCTTCACTATAAAAGCATCTCTGTAATTCAACCTCTATAGAAAAAATGTGTGGCAGAATCTACCTCCTCCTCTCCCCCAAGCTCTGCTTTGGCCAAAGATTCCCCCTTGAGTTTGTGGCAAAGACTTCCCACTCCCCCACCCCTCCCAATAGTACAAAGAATCAAATCCAGTTCAGAGCTCTCACACTGCATCGACTTAGTGCTCTTATGAAACTCCATTTGTCCTGCTTCACAAGACCAACACTCTAAAATCCAGACAAAAGCAAACAGTTAAGCAGGAGGATCCTCCCCTGAATTGGCACCAGCTAAGAACATCTTGCATCACTTGACCCCTTTAGAACAATAAGTCGACTGTCACTGATGGGCACTGGAGGGGGCCATGCCCAGATCTTGTCAACCGAACAAAACAAAACAAAAAAGTCTGTTGTAACTGGAGGTCTCAGCATGGAAGATAGAAGAAAATTATGAGCCAGGTTTGGGATGGTGAGGAAGTGAGATGAATTCTAGAGAACTCACACCCATCAAAAACAATACAGAAAGAACTGAACAGAGTTACAGTTTTGACTAATAACATGGCATTGCAGAAGAGATCACATCAGGAAATCCACCCTGATAGTTTACATCTTAGACGTAAAGGGAAGCTTGTCAAGGTTTCAGACCCAGAAGTATACAGTAATACTCATTTGGTGTACATAGCATCTTTAAATCGGGGATCTCCAAGCTCTTTACAAATCTCAATGAATTAACTACCTTCCAGGGTTGCAAATGGGCAAACTGAGGCAGAGAGGTGAAGTGACCTGCCTATGGTCACACAGCAATTTAGTGGCGGAGAAAGGAATAGACCCCTGGACTCCTGATGCCCAGTATCCTGCTCCAACCTCTAGTTTGAAATGTCACTCTTTCCTGTTGTATTTAACACCTTGACTTTAAAAGAAAAAAGAAAAAAATCCTACAAGCAACTAGAAAAAAAATCCTACAAGCAGCTTTTTTTTTTTTTACTGCAAATAAACAATTCTAAGAACAAATCTGTTTGGATGCCCATGATGCTAGTGTATAGCTTTATGTTAGAACTATACTATCGTAAGTCACGATGTTAAGATATTTTTCTAATTCCTGATCACTTAGAAGGAAGTAGTGATATATCAAGAGAACTTGAGCACTAAGTGATCAGAAATCGTTTCTTAAAGCAAGACAACTTCCGGCCCACAAAAACCTCAACTGTCTCTTCCTTCAGATGTTGAAAGAAAGAGAAGGACTGTTTGTGACTGAGGGATGAGTTCTGATGGGTCTTTTACTGCATTCTGCAATCCGCCCTTATGAATTAACACAGATGTGACAAAATTATTAACTTTTTTGTTTCAACTAAGCAAGCTCTGTTTGTTTGTTTTCTTGTTTCTGAAACAATTCACCCAGGGGTGCTCAACCCCACACTCCACCCCCATCCGACCCCTTCGCCCAGAACCCCCGCCCCCACTCCACCCCTTCCCACCCAGTTCCACCCCCTCCCGCAAGCACACCCCGTCCCCGCTCCTCCCTCTCCTTCCCAGCACCTCCTGCACACCGTGAAACAGCTGATCACGGCGAGCAGGAGGTGCACTAGGGAGGGAGAGGAGTTGATCAGTGGGCCCGCCAGTGGGGGGAGAGCTTGGCTGCCAGTGGGTGCTAAGCTAAGTAAAGAGAGCAACAGGACAATATCTTTACGCTAGCAGACAAGAGTCAACAGTCCGAACATGAATAACTTTCAATACAGGAGGTTGGCTTGAGACTGAAGAAGTTTATTGTGGAGATTTCCTTTCTGATGGCAGAGAATTTTCTGTATAGCTGTGAGCCCCAAAACAACTTACAAAACCTCTGGGAAAGGCAAGGAGAATGAGGGAAAAATCTTTTATTGGACCAACTTCTGTTGGTGAAAGAGACAAGCTTTTGTGCTACACAGAGCTCTTCTTCAGGTCTGGGAAAGGTATTCAGGCCAGGTCTACACTATAAAGTTAGGTTCCCTGAATGACCTAGTTAAGCCAACCTAACCCCCAGTGTAGACAGCACTAGGTCGATGAAGAATTCTTCCGTCGACCTCACTACTGCCTCTCAGGGAGGTGGATTAACTGTCACTCTAGAGCAGTGGTTCCCAAACTTTAACAACCTGTGAACCTCTTTCACTAAAATGTCAAGTCTCACGAACCCCCTCCTAAAAATGAATATTTCGAGGGATTTTCTCCTTTACCTGAGTATAAATTATAAAAGCAGTGATCTTGGAA
Organism: Emys orbicularis; assembly: GCF_028017835.1. Lineage (NCBI taxonomy): Eukaryota > Metazoa > Chordata > Testudines > Emydidae > Emys > Emys orbicularis. Next base: position 42,169,619 of record NC_088689.1, on the reverse strand, counting down.
ATATAAAATTTGTTTTTATAACATGCTTATTACACACTATTTATTATTCATTATTATTTATCATTACAGTATTTTTATTACATTATGAAAACGGCAACACTCTTCCAAAATCTCACTTTCGTAGCTTGTATCACTTTGAATAAGTGTTATAAGACAAGGCTCCTATATTTCATCAAGGAGTATCAGATGTGAAACAGCATGAAGGTATTTAAGAAGTCAACTCAAAGACTTCCTCCTACACAAGCATTCAGGTCTTGAGCAGTCCAGGAAAACAACGCACATTACAACAAAGCTTAAACTTGTTCTTCATGATAATTTTAAAAACAGTACTAGCTGCCTATTTAATTTTTAAAAACAGCAAAAAATATCCACTCCCTTTCCATTTCTTATAAGGAGTCTTGAAGTTTAATTCTCCTCAGTGTGATAGAGATGCTTGCTTTGATCTGCTTAGCTCTTGGAAGTCCAGGGGCTCCGGGCTGCTGGCCCCGTGCTGCCCGGGAACCCTAGGGACAGCTCTGTCCGCCATTAGGGAATTTTTTCCCCGAGAACCCCCTGTAACATTTTGCGAACCCCAGTTTGGGAACCACTGCTCTAGAGAGTGCAGCATTTCTAGTGGAGACATAAGGCTAGTCTACACTGAAAACTTACATCAGCACAGTTATGTCTCTCAGGTGTGTGAAAAATCCACATCCCTTACCGACGCAGTTAAGCCAACTTACCCCCCGGTATAGACAACACTAAGTCAATGGAAGAATTCTTCTATCAAGCTAGCTACTGCCTCTCAGGCCATGTCTACACTACAAACTTTGGTCATGGCAAGTTTACGTCAGCATTAAGCTGCCGTAATTAGTATATCGCTTGTGCGTGTGCATACTTGTCTCCTTGTGTCGGCGCTGAGCATACTCACCAAAACTGCTTGCATCGATGCACAATGCAGTGCACCATAGTACCAGCGTGCAACCTGCCACCGGCCAGCGCCCTGTCTTTTGGGAAGTTTTGGCAATGCTTGGTGGGTCCAAAATGAGTCATGCAGGGATGACTGGGAGCAAAAGGTCAACTTCCCAGTGTGCAACTGTCTCCATCCCATAACGTCATCTATATCCCAAATTTTTCACGCCTTTTTTAAAAATCCCATGAACCCGTATGTCCCTCCTTGCTATTCGCCATCTCTGACAGAAGCATGCAGAGCTGTGCAGGCTCCATTATTGTCATAAGCATTGCAAGCATAGGACACATTGACCCTCCAGTATTTGCAGAGCTGCAAGAATAACCAAATCAGCAGGGAACATGATGATTTCTTGGACGGCAGATTGCTGTGGGACATAGCGAGAACCAATTCAAGGTTGCAGCTGCAGATGGTGGAGCCTGAGAAACAAGCACTGAGTGGTGGCATTGCATCATAATGCAAGCTTGGGGTGACAAGCTGCAGAACTTTTGGATGCACAAGGCCACATTCCTGGATCCATGTGCTGAGCTCACCCCTGATGTCCAGCGCAAAAACACCAAAATGAGAGCTGCACTGACAGTGGAGAAGTAAGTGGCAATCGCACTGTGGAAACTTGCAATGCCGGATTGCTACCAGGTAGTGGGAAATGGGGGACATGGATCAGCGTTCACGTCGCACTCCCCTTCAGTATCCAGCACGGGTCAGGGAAGCTAATGATCCAACCAGTGGACCAAATTCGGTGATGAATCCTGGTCACGTGCCACCTGAGACATGTTGCATATACACTAAGAAGTGGGAAATCAGTTTGGAGTTGGAAACCCCACTGTCAAGGCTGTTGTCATGCAAGTGTTCAGGGCCATTAATTGCCTCCTGCGAGGCAGGTCTGTGACTCTCAGCAATGTGCAGGACACAAGGGATGGATTTGCAGCAATGGGGTTCCCAAACTGCGAAGTAACAGATGGCACATTTATCCCCCTTTTGGCAGCAGACCCCCTTGCCACAGACATCATCAACAGAAAGGGCTACTTTTCTACGGTTGTGGATCAAGGTGGACGCTTCACCGACATCACTGTGGGCTGGTCAGGGAAGGGGCATGATGCTCACATCTTTAAGAACACAGGACTTTTCAGAAAGCTCCAAGCAGGGACTTTTATTCCTTGACCTGTGGCTCACCACTGGCAATGCTGAAATGCCAGCAGTGATCCTGGGGGACTCAGCCTACGCCTTGCTCCCCCAGCTCAGGAAGCCGAACGCTAGCCACCTGAGCAGCAGCAAGGAAAGATTCAACCACCAGCTCAGCAGGTGCAGACTGACAGTGGAATGTGCTTTTGGTAGATGAAAAGGATGCTGGCATTGTTCACTCACAAGATTGGATCTCAGTGGAAAAAAAAATCCCAATGGTTATAGCTGCCTGCTGTGTCCTGCGTAATATCTGCGTAGCAACGGGGGGAAAGTTGCTGCCGGGGTGGAGGGTGGAAATGGAGCGGATGTCTGCTGAGTTTGAAGAGCCAGACACAAGGTATAGGGCTCAGGGAGGTGCTGAAGGAGCATTTTAATTGTGAGCTATAGTAATGCATTGTGGTCAGGGCCGGCTCTAACTTTTTTGCTGCCCCAAGCAGCAAAAAAAGCGCCGCCCCCCAAACCCCCCCTGCCGAGCGCCGCGCCGCGCCGCCAGAACCCCCCCGAGCGCCACGCCCCGCGCCGCCCCCCCACTGAGCGCCGCACCGCCGGAGCGCCCCCCCCCCGTGGAATGCCGCGCCGCGCTGCCCCCCGCCACCCCAAGATTGGCCGCCCCTTACCAGGGGCTGCCCCAAGCATGTGCTTGGTTGCCTGGTGCCTGGAGCCGGCCCTGATTGTGGTGTAACGTGCTCTGCCTGGCCCTGCTGTTTCAGGGCCTGTTAGGAATTGTGTGGTGCTTGGTGTACATGTATTAATATAACACAGTCAATGCGCCTATTAATTTTGCAGCACTTGCTGTACATTTAGGATTACTACACTGTGTGTGTCACTGATCCTATGAGTTGTGCGACACTGTACAGTAACAAGTATGTGGGTGCTTTCAGAACTGCTAGGCACCCTGCAGGATATAATGTGAACTAATAATGACAAATTATGTTTCAAATAATAGAATTTTATTCAGTAACAAACCAGTGAAAAGAAAAATCTGTGCAATTTAAAAGCAAATCTATTAATTTTAGGTTTTTAATGTAACAGAATTTATCAAAAGGCAAGAACATTCATATGTATTTTAGCTACACATACAGCTGCCATGGCTTTCACAGGTCAGTGTGTGTGACGCTGTAGTTGTCCTTAATGTCCCACGAGTGGAGTGGTAGGGGTAGGGATGTGGCCCCTGATGCCACATGGAATGCTGAGGGGGGCGTAGGGAGGTGCCACAATGGAGTTCTCCATGGACTGCAAAGGGAGGTGAGCCTGGAATTGTTAAATCTGTACATTCACAAGAGTCTGCAGCATCTGTATTTGCTGCTAGAGAAGCCCCATTTTGTCCTGGTGCTTTTCCTCTCCACTCCTTCCTTCTCCAGGCTGTCTACAATGTTCACCCTTGAGGCCCTGTGCTCACGGTCTGATGCAGCAGTGGCTTGCAGGATCCCCTTGAACACGTCACCCCGAGTCCTCTTCTTTCTCCTTCTTATCTGGCTCAGACACTCTGCAGCTGTGGAAGGGGGAACCCCTCCAGGCTGCAACAGCAACAGCTGCAGATACAATACACACAGGTACTATTGTTGTCGGTACAGTCAAAATGGCAAGTGAAACTTAAGATTCTTAACTGCCTTCCTTTGCCCCCCTAATGTTTTAAACAAGACGTGCTTATTGACACTTCTGCTTCAGAGTCCTTGTGCACGGCGCCACTCACAGCACCAGCCATGGTGAGTATGACCCATGGGGGGTGAGGGAAATGAGGAGGGAATAGCTCAGTTGCATGAAACTATGAATATAGGTCAATGGCATTGAACACTGGCACTATTTTCCACAGGTAGTGGTGATTTTAGCCGATCTCTCACTCCTGAGGGTAACGAAGGCAGAGAGAGCACAGCTGCTGCTGGCGTCCCGAAGATACCCGTGCCCGTATACTGCCTGCCTAAGTGAAGTGTCCTACTGCTGAGGAAGAAATAAGGCTGCCATCCCTAGAAACCTTCAAGAGAGGACTGCAGAGTACCTCCATGAAAGTTTCATTGAGATCTCTCAGGAGGATTCAAGGGCCATCTCTGTGTATGTAAACAAACTGCTCCACATGCCCTTCCCCACCTGACTCTACGGGGGAATGAAAAGCAGATAACACTACCACCTCTCGTCCACTTCCAGTACGAGTAAATTAATGCAAAGTTGATAGCTGTGTCTTGTTAAGTTGCCATCACTGTAATGGGAAATACATTTACACTTACCTAAGGATCCTTCCCTGCATTGGGTTCATCTGTGCTCCACTGCCAGGACTGACTTGTCTGTGGTGGAGTCTCAAACAGCTCCTGGCAAGTGGCTTAACTGGACCCCCTCATTCACATGTCCCCCCATCCTTCTCCTCGTCCTCTCTTTTCAGGACAAGGGCCTGTGGCTTGGGCATCTTGGAAGCTCCATGGTGATATGCAGGGTGGTTGTGGGGTCTCCGCCAAGTATGGTATGCAGCTCTTTGTAAATGCAACAGGTCTGCAGCTCAGCACCGGATCGACTGTTGGCCTCCCTGCTGCAGTTCCTTCACTTTCACCGGGCCCTGCTGCTGGTCCCTGTCCTACCTCTTCTCTTGCATCCCCCATGAAATCTACTCTTGGATATCAATGTTTCTACAGCTGGTCCATAGCTGTGCTTGCCCAGCCTCTTCGCCCCACAGGCCCAGGAGATCCAATATCTCCTATCTACTCCAAGCCACAGCACATCTGGAGCATGTAGCCAGCATGGTCAGCTGGGCACTTGTGCACAACAATGGAGAGCTGCTAGGTTTGCTCACCAAGCTGGGTAATCAGGAAAAGGCATTTCAAAAATCTGTCGGGCTTTAGAGAGTAGGGGAACCTTCTGGTCTCTGTGATCCCTGAGCAATGGAGTTCACAACTGAGACCAGAGCGGTCAGTGTCTAGCATTGTGGGACAGCTGCTGGAGGACTGTTAAGGTTGACATAAGCAACGCAGTGTCTACACTCACACTGCGTCAACCTCAGTACATCAACCATGGCTCAATGCTGCTCAACTCTCGGGGAGGCTGGTATAACGGGGTGCTTACATCAATGGAAGACAAATGTACGTGCAGACACAGACAACTATTGTCGACGCAAAGTGGCTTATGTCCACCTAACTTTGTAGTGTAGACCAGGACTCAGGGAGGTGGATTACCTATGGCGAAGGGAGAACCCCTCCCACTGGCATATAGGGTCTACACTATGCCAACAGAGCATTTCAAGTGTAGACAAGCCCTTAGCCTCAGGAGCATCATAGCTAAATACAAGGTGGAACAGATTGTTTAGCATAAGCAGTTAACACATATGTTAAGAGACCATTCAAGGTGAAGTGGCCTTTTAATACCTCTGCAGTCATGGACAAAAAAGGGGAGTTAGTGGATTACAGACTATCGTAATAAGACAAATCTGGTGTCTGTATTACGACCATAATTTTTAGTGTCTAGGCTTGTCTTTTGAAAGTGTTGTGCTGTGTGGACTTCTGGGCTCAGGCTGGAGTCCGAGCTCTGGGACCCTCCCACCCAGAGTCCAGAAGTCTACACAGCAATGAAACAGCCCTGCAGCCCGAGTCAGCTGACCTGGGCTATAAGACTCAATGTTGTGGGTGTTTTATCTCAGTGTAGATGTACCCTCTGAGTCAGGGGTAGGCAACCTATGGCACATGTGCCGAAGGTGGCACACGTGCTGATTTTCAGTGGCACTCCCACTGCCCGGGTCCTGGCCACCAGTCCGGGGGGCTCTGCATTTTAATTTAATTTTAAATGAAGCTTCTTAAACTTTTAAAAAACCTTATTTACTTTACATACAACAATAGTTTAGTTATATATTATAGACTTATAGAAAGAGACCTTCTAAAAACGTTAAAATGTATTACTGGCACGCGAAACCTTAAATTAGAGTGAATAAATGAAGGGGTCGGCACACTACTTCTGAAAGGTTGCCGACCCCTGCTCTGAGTACTTCCCCCAGACCTGAAGAAGAGCTGTGCGTAGCTTGAAAGCTTGTTTGTCTCACCATCAGAAGTTGATCCAATAAAAGATATTACTTCACCCACCTTTCCTCTCCAATATCCTGGGACCAACATGGCAAAACGTCTGGAAGGCAGCTGAAAGCAGCAAGCCCTCTCTACGTATCAACCAAACTGGAAGAAACCAAAACCACTTAAATCTATGCACATGGACACTAGGAGCATTTACAGAAAAGGTCCCCCTGGGGAAACATGATGCCCTTAAACAGCTGCTGACACTTCACAGAAAACTTTGGGAAATGTCCTATTTAGAGACTATTCTACTTTCTGTAGCAGTTCCCCCCCCCCCCCCCCCAATTCTTCTCTCTTGCTCCTTATTACTAAAGGTAGTTGTATAAAAATAAATTATTTCTGAGAAACCTTGGCTCCTGCTGATTATTCTTTGATTGAAATAATCTTCTGGAATTTCATCATCTCAACAGCAACAACTAGTGATCTCACCCCAGGCCTAGCACTGCAGTCGACTATACGTGTGCCCTCAATGTTCTAAGCCATAAGAAACCGAATATCCTATCGCATCTACATGGAAACAAACTCACTTGAAAAAACTGATTAAGAAATTGAGATACCCACAATTTTAGGTGTGTGCGCGCGTGTATACATGTGCGCACACACACACTCACTTTATGAATATCTTGATTTTGTTGACACTTTCTGAACAAATCAATCCTGGGAAGAGTCCAAGGATACTAAACTCCATGCCCAAGTTTGTTTGAGAAAGTATTGGGCAACTGAAAAAATAAAAATGGGGGCTATAATAGAAGTAGAATTTGAGCCGTCACTGTCTTGGCCTCTACCTCTCCCACATTAACATAATGAGAAAAAATTCACATCAAAAGGATTTCAAAATTTGTAGCAGCCCTCAGCTGGTTTTAAAAGTTCAAGGACTTCAGCAGGAGAAAAGCATTTAGCCAGAATTGTTTTCTGCAAAATTTTGTTTCATTCAGATTCAGCGGAGCTTTTCAAACAGCAAACACAACTCAATGGACTACAATTATCCAACATACCCAGACAACTTTGACATCTTCACTGCAAATATGCATGTTCTGGGTGCAGGGTCCCCCTGACCCCGAGGAATACTGAATGCCCTATACTTGCATGTGTACGGGGAGAGTGCTACTGTTTTAAATCAAGATTGAAATAGAGCAGATCTTTGATGTTTTTCCAAAACAGGAATTAATTCAGGGAAGTCCTATGGCTTGCGTTATGCAGGAGATCAAAATAGATTATCACAATGGTCCCTTCCGGCCTTATAAATACCTCCCCATTCCTGCCCTAGAAATCTTGGTATTTCACTGCAAACCTCCAAAGAAGGTTTTTTTAAAGCAACCACAGCAACGAACAACAATGAATTGCATGAAAAAAAATTGACAGATTTTGAAATGTTCTTTAAAACCACATTGAATGCACAGTGAAAATCAAGGAAGAAATATAAATTATTGCAATGCTGCTCACCACCACACAAGTGCATATGTACGCACAGAACATACAAAACTCTACCCGGAGGAAGAAGAGGTTATAATAAGGGAAGATCTAGTACTTTCTAGTCACTATCAAGGCCGTGCATCCTGACAGTGGCATCTTGTGTGGCCACGAACAACTCTGGAGAAAACCACCATAATAGGGAAGTGTTTATGTTATCTGTGCTGAGAGGGGATAGCCAAGAAACAGCTCCCAAAACAGGCATAAGCTTCTGTTGTAGGTCATCAAAAAGAAAAAAGGATAGGCGGGGGTAAGAGAGAGGAGAGAAAAGAGGTACCCCCCCATTATAGACTCAGTTTTGTTATCTATAAACATTCTGAACTTGCCATTTTCTAGGGACTTTCTTCTTCTTTTATAACTAATACATACATATTAGAGTTGGACTGCAAACCCTGCATCTGAACACTTCCAGACTCTGCAAAAGTTTTGATCCAGACTCTGATTTTACATCTGGACCCTCCCTCCCTCTCTGCAGTGTACTGAATCAAAACCATAGATTCGGACATTCTTGAACCTGGGGACAGTTTGGATCAGGAATGCAACTGTAGCTGGGGCCCATGTCTAATATTAAAGGAAACAGATGCTCTCCATGTACCATTCCCCCCAAAATTATGCTCCAACAGTGACACCTCAAGAGCACTATAATATTCTGATTTAATAACCAGATTCCTGTCAATGAAACACTGGAATTGCCATAATAGATCAGACCAGCAGTCCATCTAGTCCAGTATCCTGATCCCAGCACCATTAAGGCCAGACTAACACGGCTGCTACTCTGAAACCTGTCATTAAGGCCATGGGGAGCGTAATGACTACTCCACCCAAACACTTCGTCTTCCCTAGGACATTTGCCCCGGCTGACAGTAGTTGTCAGGAAAGGGTGCAGGTTGGCTACAACTTCAGAGAAGGGTCAAACCATGTTCAGCAGTTTCTGAAATAGGGTGACCAGATCACTGACATGAAATATCGGGACGCGGGGCGGGGCGAAGTAAATAAAAAAAGCCGTTTTGCAGGTGCCGGGGGAATTAGCAGGCCCCGGGCACATGCGGCACGTCCCGCCGCCCCGCGGGGAAGGAGCTGCTGGAGCGCAGCCGAGCGGGAGGGGCACGGGGCTCCAGACCCCGGCAGCGGCGGGGGAGAGTGGCTCAGGGCCACGCGAGTGGCCACGTAAAGTTTATCGGCTGAGGGGGGGAGACCCCGGTCGGCTCCTCACCCTGCCTGTAGGGGGGGGTAGCATCCCCGCCCCACGCCAGCATGTCCCGCCGGCCGCCACAGGCCAGGTAAGGAGCCGAGTCCCCCCTCCCCCCTCATCCTGGCTCCTCAGCTGAGCGGCATTCCTCCTCCCTCCCAGGCTTGCAGCTGTAATGCCGGTGCAGGCCTGGAGGGAGGGGGTGGTGGCCAGCTTCCAGTTCCTGGAGCTGGAAGCACCGGGCAGGCAGGCAAGGGGGCTTCTCCCCCAGGAGGGAGACGGGGGGGGCTCAGTTGAGGAGCCAGGATGAGAGGGGAGGAGGGGACTCGGCTCCTTATCACTCCCCTACAGGGGCAAGGACCAGCCGGGGTCCACCCCAAGCCGATAAACTTTACATGGCCACTCGTGCGGCCCTGAGCCGCTCTCCCCCACCGCTGCCGGGGTCCGGCGCCCCAGAGACCCCCCCGTCTCCCTCCTGGGGGAGCAGCCCCCTTGCCAGCCCCCCTTGCCCGCCCGGTGCCCGTACTCACCAGCTCCAGGAACTGGAAGCCGACCTGGGAGGGAGGAGGAATGCCACGTGCTTGGGGAAGAGGCGGGGCCAGGGCGGGGATTTGGGGAGGGAGTCAATGGGGGAAGGAGGGAGCAGAGTCGGGGTGGGGGTGGGGCGAGAGCCCTTCCGGGAGGGCAAAGTTGCTTGTTTGTCCAGTGTCCCGACCACACATCGGTCGGGACACGGAACAAACAAGCAAATATCGGTACGTTTGGTCACCCTATTCTGAAAGTACAGCTGATATTTGCTCTAAGCTTCCAGACCACAAGGGGCAACATGGCAAGCCCAAAGGAGCTCCTCTGCCTCCTTGCTCTCCGGCTCACACCCATTTTAAACAGGAGCATTCAATCTCTCTCCCAACTGGTTTATTAATAAAATCATTTTTGATACAGTTTTCAGAGAAGTGTTGGAGAGTGGCAATAGGGGGCACATAAGAACTCAGCATGCTTTATAAGTCTCTCACAAGAACTGAGATTTCTTATTTTTTGGTGAACAATTATTTGTAAGTCATTCCACAAGAGATTTTAAGCAGTTAATAGGTCAAAAATTTTAGTTTGTCACTTTAGAGCAGAGGTTCTTAACCAGGGATGCACGCACCCCCTGGGGGTGTGAGATGCCCTTTCTGGGGGTGCGAGACATGCCAGATTTTTTTAGAAGGTAAATCACTGAAAACAAAAATTAAGCACAGGCACCTAAGTACAACTACAGGTCTGTCGCATCTTACGCGCATTTAACATGCGCGATTTCAGCTTTACGCGGTCGGCAAAAACAAAAACAAAACAAAAAAGAGAAAAATAACAATTTTAATACTGTACCTATAGTGCAGGCGATTCCACCTGCCATTCAACTCAATGTAATTTTGACTATACGCAGTTTTCGCTTTACGCGCTAACCACGGAACGGAACCCCCGCGTAAGATGAGACTCGCCTGTACTTTGTTTCATCAAACCTATGAATTTATTAACATTATACATTTTTAATGATTACTGTAATATGCAAACAAAAAAAAATATATCTAGGTTTAAAGAACTGACCTACTTCAACGATTTTTGATAAGGGGTGCGAGAACATATTTTGAGAACCAAAGGGGTGCAGGCTGCAGTAAAGGTTAAGAACCACTGCTTTAGAGGGACAGTCTCACACACTGGACACTCAAAAATAACAGGAGTACTTGTGGCACCTTAGAGACTAACAAATTTATTAGAGCATAAGCTTTCGTGGGCTACAACCCACTTCTTCGGATGCATATAGAGTGAAACATATATTGAGGAGATATATATATACACACATACAGAGAGCATGAACAGGTGGGAGTTGTCTTACCAAGTCTGAGAGGCCAATTAAGTAAGAGAGGAGGGGGAAAAAAAAAAAAAAAAAAAAAAACTTTTGAAGTGATAATCAAGATAGCCCAATACAGACAGTTTGATAAGAAGCAAGTGTGAGAATACTTACAAGGGGAGATAGATTCAATGTTTGTAATGGCTCAGCCATTCCCAATCCCTATTTAGCCCTGAGTTGATTGTGTCTAGTTTGCATATCAATTCCAGCTCAGCAGTCTCTCGTTGGAGTCTGTTTTTGAAGTTTTTCTGTTTTAAGATAGCCACCCGCAGGTCTGTCAAAGAATGGCCAGACAAGTTAAAGTGTTCTCCCACTGGTTTTTGAGTATTATGGTTCCTGATGTCAGATTTGTGTCCATTAATTCTTTTGCGTAGAGACTGTCCGGTTTGGCCAATGTACATGGCAGAGGGGCATTGCTGGCACTGACACTGGACACTGCTTTCAACAGCATTACTTCTGCTTTGGGAGCCACCATGTTCTAGCGGAGAGGGCAGTGGCCAGAGTCAAGGGGCGTGGATTTAGTTCTTGGCTCTGAAACTGATCTCTTGTGTGACCTTCAGCAACTTACTTCACCTCCCTTAGCCTCTATCTCCCCTCCCACCCAGCGTCTGGCTTGTCTGTTTAGACTGTTAGCTCTTTGGGGTGGGGACCGCGGCTCACTGTGCATTTATTCAGTGCCTAGCATGGTGGGATCCTGATCTCATTTGGAGCCTCTAGGAGCTACCATAACACAAACCAAAGTCATTTACACCAGAGTAACAGAGTAGAGCAAGTCTTAATCTCTTTTAGCTTAATTACAAAGCCACTCTGAAAACAGTTTTGTTCTTAGACTTGCTGCCCCAAACACAGCAACCCCAGGATTGGCAGGACTCCTGCACTTGGGACAAGAACAGATTGTGAAAGATTTCAATTTCAACAAAAAGGAGGATAAAAAACGTTCAACACAAAACTGTTTGCAGTTTTTCAGACCAGCTCTACCTACAACACCTACACAATCAGGAGATCAGAATGCACATGCATCTTGCCCTCCCCTCTCCCAGTTTGCTACAAGCCTCATCGTGAGAGCAGACCAAGCATAGTAAGAGGCCTCAGAGCTGTCCCACACTCCAAACACAGCAATGAGCTCTTTAACACCCCGCCCCCGGTCTCCAAGAAATGGGAGCAACCAGCCACCCACTATTCAACTAACAACAAGCAACCAATGCGTAGAGCCCTGTGCAGATACAAAATGTGTACCCGCATTCAATCCGCAAACATGGTCCGTGGCTATCTGCAGATTTGTGGGGCTCTACCAATGTGTGCGGATACAATAGAGGAGTTCTTAGTCAGGACAGAGATTTTGATTTCAAATTTCCAAAGGATTACTATGAAGAGTAGGGAAGAAATACTTTAAAAGCCATGAAAACTTACCTCTTCTAAGTATTTGTCTCTACTGCAATTAAAAACCCGCAGCTGGCCCGTCCCAGCTGACTCAGGCCTGTGGGACTCAGGCTAAAGGGCTGTTTTACTGCAGTGCAGACACTCAGGGTTCAGGCTGCATCCTGGTCTCTAGGACCTTGCAAGGTGGGAGAGACCCAGAGCTCAGGCTGCAGCCTGACCCCAAATATCTACCCCACAATTAAACAGCCCCTTAGCCTGAGTACAGGGAGCCGACGTCAACTGGTGTGGACCAGACATGGGAGTCTAATTGCAGTGTAGACATACCCTAAATGTACTCATTACCTTTGACATTTACAAGAAAAAAACCTGCAAAAGAAAGGATTTAAGAGCCATTTGAAACGACCACACTGGGTCCTGAATTTATGCAAAATTCAGCTAGGGCTGGGGTTGAAAATGGAAACAGGCCCTGCAGTTTTACACTGAACTTTTTTGATGCACACATCATTCATCAAAGCTCAAAGTAAAACTTTTTGCAATCTCTGGACAGGCACAGATTTTTAAATTCGGAATGTTGTGGCATCATTTTGGTTTCAAAGCAAGAAAGCTGGTCACCTAACAGGTCTTCTAGTCAAACCAACCCTCAAAAATGCATATGCAATTAACAGAGCTTACCTAGGCTTCCTGTTTCCATTTGAGTGTTGCCATTGCCAGTTTGACTTTGAATGAACTTGAAAGTCGAAAGGAAAAACTCCTGTGGTGTGATGCCATGTGAACTTAAAGTAACTAAGGAATTTTGGCACAAACCTGAACTGGCACTCTAGAAATGGAACGACCTGCTGTGCACTAGTTCATTGGTTTGCACTCGGAAACTCTCCTACCCAAACAGCTGCTAATACAGGGCTGAACTGAGCATAGCATTATAGGTCCATGCATAGAGCCTCTGCTCCTAGAGTCACATGATTACATCAGAATCTCAGCTTCCACTAAGAAGTGAGTTTCCAGCTCTCATGGTTGTGAAGAAAACCATGAAAATGTGACCAAGTGTAGGTGATGCAGCGCTGTCTACCTGAGTCTGCAGGCAACCGGAGACAGTTTCTGAGAGAAAGAACTGCCCCATTCATCTCAATGGGGTGTTGAAGTTAACACCCACTGCCCTGTCAGTCCAAATGCGAGACAAGACCATGGCGCAGGATAAAGAGGGGCTGCTGGAGCCCTGTGTCAGAGAGTGCCTAGATCCCTGGGCTGCCTTAATCCAACCCTGGCTGCTACTATATTTAACCCTTTTTAAAATAGTGGTAATAAGCCAATGCATGAGTTTCCTCCCAGCAATTTAGTCTTTAAAATAAAGTTATTATTTTACCTAATATTTGTTTCAAAGGGCCTCACTATTTTTGGCTGTGTTTCAGTATGAGGTGTAAAAAAGTGATTCCTTTAAACAGGACTGTTTCTTTACAGTGGACTCTAGCTACCAGGAACTTTGCATTACTATACATGCCTATTGCTATGAAAAGTTGTTACAATTAGATATATCACCACACAGGATTTTCCAGCCATGGGCACCAGCTTGCAAGGGCTAAACAACAAAGCCACACTGGAAGGGCGTACTGTTGGAGTGCTGAATATTTGCCTTTGTAATCAGAAATGCAAAAGACAAAAACATTTGCATGAGAAGAGAGTTTTGTCAGTTTGGGAGAACATACTAAAAGACTGTGTTTACATTCAGGAAAAGCAAATCATTTTGTGGGGGGAGAGGAAAATAAACTGTAGAAATACACAAGTTAATCATTAGCCTGAATGTTTTGCTGAGTTTCAGGCTTTGCCTTCTTTGTACAAAAGAGAAACCATAAATACTAGTTATGTACCAGAAATGACGCAGAGACAAAATACCCCTATTAAAATAATGGCCTTGCCAACACTTTGTCTCTTTCCATTGACTAGAAGTCCAGGCGATAAAACCTCTGTCTTGCTGGAATGCTGTGCAGTGCCAACACTGCCTCTGGGCGAGTCTTCCTCATCACTTTCACTTCCCTAAGTGCTGCGATACAGAAGAGGAGCAGAGCAACATTTCTTTCTTCCAAGATAAGAATTCCTGGCAGTAGCTGGGAACAATGTGATGGCAGCGCACCCTGCTCACAAGGGGTGTATGTGTAGGGCAATTCCCTACAATCTGAACCCTCGGGGCCTGAATTGAGGCCTGGGAAGCAAGATTCCACTCTCTTCCCTCATATCCTGACATTCTTCTATTCTACACTATATAGATGTCAGATGTTCAGCCTACAATAGCATCTAGCGCTGCTATTGTACCTTCCACCCAAGGACCTCAAAGAGCTTCACAGTTGGCAATTGGTTAAGCTATATTCCTCTGAGGTGGATATGGAGGGAATGTCAAAGACTATCTGAAAATTCAAATCTCCAACGTATTATTCTGCCAGTTCTAACAGTTTATAATGTCTACAGCCACATACTCCCTCTCTCCACTTACCCAAAAGGGTGGATTATTTTACTGTTTCTGTGTACAATTAGATTCCTGTAATACCAGGGGCATCACGAGATCTGAAAATGTCTAATATGGTTTCTCCTCCAGTCATGGCAATGGAAGAAACAATTCTCAGGAATGCGTCTGTGGCCTGTAGTTCTTGTGGTTGATGAAAAAGAGGAGGAAAACAGTGTATGAACTTAAAACCAAGAATCAAAGTGCTCTGCTGAGATTTCAGTGTAGCATTCTCTGGCTTTCTTAAAAGTGAAGACACTAAGCAGTTATTGTAAGGATATCTGGCACATGGCTACCTCCATAACCCCCAAGGATTTCTCTGTTCTCATACTAGGGTTACCCTACATACAGCTTTTGCCTCTTTTTAGATCATCTGCCCTCTGTTCAGGCAGATTTTTCAAATAAAAGAGGCAATGTCCAAGTTTTTTTGTGAGCAGACATTGCTACTCAGAAAGAGCCCCGATTGGTCCACTTCCCAATTGGTCCCTCCCCTGCATCCACATCTGATTGCTCCCTCACAGCTGCCAGATCCCACCCACCTAAGTCCTGGATCCCAGCACTGGGGCAGGGGAGCGCCCTGCGGGGAGCACTGACAGCTGTCGCTGCGTCCTGGGTCTGCACCAGCCATGCAGCCATTGAGACAGGAAAAAAGAGTGAGGTCCCAGGTACCCCCTCCAGCACATACACACCCTGCCAGCACCCCCCAAATTCCTCCTCCAACACCCACAAATTCCCTCTCCCACTACACACACCTCCAGCACCCACAACTGTATCCCTGCCCCTTCCGCAGTGTCCTCTTTTTGGGAACCTGAAACATGGTAACCCGACCTCTTACCGTCGGCCGCAAGCTTGAGGCCTTGTATCACACCCACCCACTTTTCTTTGAGATGAGGAGGAACATATAAAATTCCCTTTGTAGCCTCCCAACTCCTCCCCGTAATCAACAGGATGGCTCACTTTTGGGCAACACAAAGCACCTCACCTCTCTGCTCTCTCTCAAAGGGCTGGATGTGCTGCTTTTGAGGAACTCCCAGTCCTTTCGCATCCAGAGAGTGGGATTCTAGGAATCACAAAAGGTCAGTACTGGTCCATGCTCATTGTCATAGTATTTGAGCACCTTCACACTCACAGGAGGCACAGAGCAGCCTCTTGACACCAGCAACCAATCAACTGCCATGGTCTGAGGACAATAATATTTTCAGATCATAGATTGAAAGGCCTGACATTTTTGGAGGTGTTATGCCCAACTGAACCAAAACGGCTAGTTTAACTTGCTAGGTGGTTTACTTAAAATTTAAAATGAGGCTATGAATTTAAATGACCAATAAATTGGAGCACGGTGAGATTTAATAGCAAGTGTACGTCTCCATTCATCTCCCACAAATGAGAAAATTCTGCAGGTCTGGCAAGAAGTAATTTTTGTTTTCCCAATAGCCTATGGCTAAAATGTACTTTTCGAGTACATTTACTCCAATAAATCAGTCCAGTACAGCTTTGCTGGTAGGTGGGCTCGAATAGTTTGCCAGCTTTTAATTCCTGTGTTCTAAATGGAAAGTCCAACAAAAGCAAAGTCTGTTTGTGCCAATTGGGACTGAGGTTTCCCTTCCCACTATCCCCATTTTCTCCATATCCCTTGTATAGGCCCAAGGATCCCCTGCGTTTCCCACCACAGCAGCCACCATCCTTCCAGAAATGAGGATTAATCAGATGTCCCTTCATGGCCTGTCAATGCCACTGTGTGCTGTAATTTAGTATTGCTGTTATTAATTGGCCGTTGTGATTGCTCAAGTGATTTGAAATACTCTTCTTAGACGCTAAGTGTATTTCCTTCACTGCGCTCCCAGCCAGGCGAGTGAGGGATCAGAAACCAGGTCCAGTTGAGAAAATTAACCACTGGCTCAGTTTGAACTAACATTTGCTTCAGGTGAAAGTCTCTCTTATTCTCTCCCCCTAAGGTGTCATCATTTTCTGTGATTAATTTACTTTACTAGAAATAGTTGGCAACATGAACTATGAAGCACGCCTACCTGTGCTCTACTAAAATCACCCATCTGTGCTGTAGACCTCTACAAAGAAGCCACGGCATGGTACCAGGCCCAATTTACAGACGTGCTGAACGCCCACCACTCCAGATGAAGTCTATGGGAGCTGCAGGTGCTTAGAGCCTCTGAAACCCAGGCTCTCTCAGTCTTGATTTGAGAACAGAGCTATAGTTGAAAACATTTACTTTGGCATGAAGCAATAAGATGATGTAAGAAAGGGCCAAACTGCTTCAAGAATGCTGCAATGAATTCCCTGAAAGACTGACTGGGGTCTTTCATCTTTTCATAGAAAGCAATGGCTTACAGGCTAGAGAGGCAGGCAGTTCTCCTACAAGCGTCCTGGGGTTGTAAACAAAAAAGGGATGGCAGCAAGGGAAGAGGGAGTGACAGCAAAAGCAGAAACAAAGAGCAAGAGAGAAAGCAGATGAAAAACATGAGAGAAAAGAGCAGAAGAATAAAATGTTTGCTTGTTTATGATTAAAGGAATAAACATGGCATTTGCACAGCAAATCCCAGGAAGGGCTTCACAGAAGCATTCACTGCTATTTCTAAATCAAGCTTCCATTAAGAATTTTTCTTCTTATAGAACGTCTTTTCATCGATTTCTTCCACCCCCACTGTAAAATACAAAAGAGCTATCAAGATGCAGTGTTACCCTCAACACACACACGGCTGAATCTGCACTTTTGATGTACTCTTCATTACGTTAAATGGGTTGGAGTTTTGTTTTTTGTTTTTTTTAAATCAACCTCTTCTGTGCTAAATAAAATTTGGAAAAAATCCTGCCTAGATTAATAAACATTTTAAAATACAAATATTTTATAATGCTCAGAGATTAAGATGTGAAGCAGACACAAAACCCTGCCTATAGATCCTTGAGATAATCTTGAGGAACCCCCAACTTCTGCTGGGTTGAGGATCTAATTCTATGTCTATGCTAATACTGTCCTGTACCTTCCAGGAAAAATCTATTTTTACCATATGGTATCAGAGTTTAAAGGATACAATAAATCATTATACTGCGCTGTGGTTAAGGTTGTCAACTTTCTAATCACACAAAACCGAATACCCTTACCCCGCCCCTGCCTGAGGCCCCGCCCCTGCCCCCACCCTTTCTCTGAGTTCCCTCCCCCTACTCACCCCATCCCCCATCGTTCTTCCCCACCGTCACTCACTTTCACTGGGCTGGGGCAGGGGACTGGGGTGCGGGAGGGGGTGAGGGCTCTGGGTGGTGGTGCAGCCTCTGCGGTAGGGCTAGGGGTGAGGGGTTTGGCATGCAGGAGGGGGCTCCAGGCTGGGGCAGGGGATTGGGGTATGGGAGAGGGTGCAGGATGCAGGCTCTGGGAGGGAGTCTGGGTGTGGGAGGGAGTTCCAACCTGGGACAGGGGGTTGGTGTGTGGGAAGGGGTTCAGGGTGCGGGCTCTGGCCCTGCAGCGCTTACCTGAGGCGGCTTCCGGAAGCGGACGGCGTGTCCAGCTCCTAGGCTGGTGGCCAAGTGGCTCTGCGTGCTGCCCGCGTCTGCATGCACCGCCCCCACAGCTTCCATTGGCTGTGGTTCCCAGCCAATGGGAGCTGCGGAGCCAGCACTTGGGGTGGGAGCAGTGCGCAGAGCCCCGTCCCCTGTGCCTAGGAGCTGGGACATGCCGGCCGCTTCTGGGAGCCGCATGGAACCCGGGCGGGCAGGGAGCCTGCCTTAGCCCTGCTGCGCCGCCAACCAGACTTTTAGCAGCCTGGTCAGCCGTGCTGACCAGAGCCGCCAGGGTCCTTTTTCAATCAGGCGTTCCGGTTGAAAACCAGACGCCTGGCAATCTTAACTATGGATTGGTGGTCCAAATGTAGGAAAATACTTGAACCTGATTCCCAGTCGAAAACAGACCATTTTCTTCAGCAGGCAAAACAAAAAATCCCTCAACATCCCAAAACAGCATCTCTTTTCTCTGCTCCTAGAAACAGAATGACAAGGTAATTTTCTGCCAACTCTACATGTTTCAGACTCACTCCTTTCCCCCCCCACGTCCAGCACCACAATTATTCATACATCTTGAATTTACATTCCACCAGAGTAGGGAACTTGGCAAGGATTCAAAGACAGACTTAACAAAAGGACTAAATATAGACAGTGTGTCTATCTGAGAGGAGGAAGAGCCCCGCAGCTGCAGGATGCATCTGTCTAGGACTGCACTAATTAGAAGGAAGCGTATACTTGCCTGGCTTTCTCATTGTGAGCTTGAGAAATCAACACAAGTATGTCTCTGTTTGTTCTCCCCCCCGCCCCAACCTCCCCCCCCACACACACACACACACTTACTTTTCTGGTGGTAAAACCCTTTCCCAAATCTTTACCCTGACTGACTCTATGTGAAGATTCATCCAAATGGTATCTTGAGGATTCTTCCACTGCAGGCAGGGCTGGATTTAGGGGCAGGCGAGCTAGGCAATCACCTGGGGTGCCAGGCTTGGGGGGCGCTGTAAGGTATTCAAAAGTTTAACAAATGGGGGGGGGAGACGCTCCTCATCTGGGGCACCATTTGGTCTAGGGCCGGCCCTGACTGTAGGACCACCTTTCTTCTTCCCTTCTTCTGCCCCAAGCCCTCTCTCCAGAGAGATCTCTCACTTTCTGGCCACGGAAGATATGCACACACAAAAACATTCAGAGGCCAAAGTCAATCCCAACATGCACAGCTGGAGGCACTCTTGTGAAGAGTAGCCAGCATTTGGTTCTCCTGTCCCAAGTGCAATGCCTCCAACACAGCATATAAACTCAACCAAATGGGAGAAGTTCCAAACCAAACATGGTAAGTAGTGCTATTGAGTCACCAGAACCAGTTCTGGGAGCAATGTACTAGCTAAGGTTTTGCTTTGTGAATAAAGCTACTACATTTACTGTAACCAACAAGATTCAATGAGGCTCCATTAGATTTCAGTCTTTGTGCTGCGAAGTGACTACACAAATGACAAAAGCGTTGCTATGGATAGCGTATTTAGAGAGATTTGAATGTTAAAAGATGAGAGTGAATATGATTCTCTGCAAACAAAGGACTCACAGCACTAACTGGTCCTCATCATACCATAGGCAGGCGCCATGCAAACTTTCCTTCACACAGCTTTGCCAGGGCTCCTCATGATTTAGCTGCACCATTTCAGGAGGGCTTCAAAAGGGGATGCACTTGGAGAATTGGCTATTTTTGTACATTTTGGAAACAATTAGGCATGTTTCTTTTAAGTTTTCAGCTATTAACGTGCTCTGGATTCAAATTAATGTTCTTTGTTCCCTATTTAGTATATTTTCACCTGTCCTGAACAGGAACCGCAAGAGCATTGAGAGAAGGATGCAAAGGTTGCGTAATTTCTGAGTTCCCAGGTGCCCTTTTTTAGCTTCTTATCACAGTGCTCCTCAGGGAGTCACAGCCGATATACCTGTCACAAACAGCACATTGGAGGGCTATTGTCCCTTTTTTCTCCTGAGGCAGAAGCACCTTAACTCCCTTGTCTGCTAACATAGTTGGTTCCACACATGGATAAACAGTGCCTGTGTAAGCCAGATTTTCATAACCCACACCCATAGCCAGCATGATAATTCTAAACTTCAGAAGCACACTCTCTAGCCCTCTTATTCCTGGGAGAATTCTACGCCACTGCGCATGCGCATAATTTATGTCCCCCGCAGATAACTTTGTTTCCCTGCAGAAAAATTACTTTCTAACGGGGAAGCAAAGAGAAGCCACAAGAGTGGTCATGTGACCCTCCCTAGCAATATGTTTCTGGGGCCCAGGGCAACTAGCAGAGAGGTAAACCAATGTGAGGCAGCAGGCGGGACTGGGGAAGACCCAGCTGGTGGCTCTTACGCTGCGTCAGCTCAGCTGCTAGTCTCGACTGGGCTGGGGAGGACGGGACTTCCTCTTCCCTTGCATGGCATCCGGGGCTGGGTCAGACCCACCCCCAGATTTCTCCCCCGGCTGAAGGAAGCTCTGCAAACTCTTTCCACCCCCCACCCCTTGCTTCCTGCACCCAGTGCTCCTCAGCTGCAGGGGGTGGTATCCCTGTACAGGGAACTGCTCCCCAATCCACCCAACCACTGTGCATCCAGATCCGCTCATACCCAGACCCTCCAACTGAGCTTCACACCCCTGAACTCAGAACTGCCCCCCGAGGAGCCTCAATCCCCATGCACCACCCCACCGAGCCACCCACACCCAGATCCCCACTCCACCAAGCCCCAACCAGCTGCATCTGGACCCTCCACTGAGCCCCCCACACCCATACCCCCTGCTGAGCTCTATTCCCTGCCATACCCAGCCCCCACACACACACACAAAGCCCCAACCACCTTCACCTGGACTCCTCTGCAGAGTCCCATTACTGTTGCACCCAGAACCCCTCAACAAGCCCCTGTACATCCAAATCGCCCCTGCACCCGGATCCCCCACTGAGCTGCCCACATCCAGATTGTCCCACACAGAACCCTCTCAACCCACACCTGGATTCCCCCCACACTGAGCCCCTCCACACTTGGGTGCTGCCTTGTTGAGCCTGCCTGCCCACACCTGGCACAGAGGGACAGGGCCCTGGAGAGTTTCTTGGGCAGGCCCGGTCTTTGCGCTGTGTCAGGGTTGGATGCAGCCTCACTGCTGAGTCCATGTCCCAGGGGGAGCTGCACAGTGATCTCCCACCTCTGTGCAGCCAGAGGCCTGTGCTCCCCAATGCCATGCTGGAGCCTCCACATTTATTTGACAAATAACATTTGCAGAATTATAAAATATTGTGCGCAAAAATTTTATATTTTTGGCACAGAATTTTTAATTTTTTGGTGCAGCATGCCCTCAGGAGTACCCTCTGTAACATTCAGCATGCATGAAATGTGCTTCCTATTTTTTTGGTGCTCTGGGAAGGTTCCCAAGTCTCCCCTGGTAAGGCCAACCCTAAGTCCATTGAGGCTCATTTGCTGTCCTGGAGAAAACACTTTTCTTATCCATTTGGGCGGGTAGGTGAGAGATTAACTGATTTTCAAACACTAAAGTTTTAAAATGCCTTTAGTTGTCATCTAGGTCTAGAGGTAGAAAGTGAAATCCTGCTGACCTAAACTCATGTGACTAATCCCACACAAGTCACTATGACTACTGATGTTTGAGTATGGTAAGCAGGGAATAAATGTTCAGCCAAAAGGGACCAATTTAGGGCGTGTGGGACTTCATTCTGAGTATTTCCACTACACTTTCCTGGTCAGCTGCCGCCAGACACCGTTTCCTAATTTAACCTGACTAGGAGCAGAGCGCATAGGAGGTAAAGTAGAGGGGATGAGGTTTTGCAGGTCAAACAACTGTTAAACTAATAATACCAACAATAGAACTTGTTAAGGATTTAATCAGCCTTTAATATCAGGGGATTTGGGATCTCTGAGCTCCAACCCATTTCCACTCTTATATTTTACCTTCTCACTTTCGCCATCTACCGCCCAGGCCGAACACCCTACACATTGCAGACACATACCAACCAACCAACCAACCAACCAAAGGTGGCTCAAAAGACTGCCTCCCAGTGCTCTCAGCCTGTCCGTCCGGAAAAAGCAGGTGACATGTGGTAGCATGACTGCCAGGCTGACTATAAATATCAGTTTAAAGCAGAAGCCCTTGATACAACATTGCCATATCTTATGCACTGGCTTTTCAGCAACCAAATCCCACACCTTGCATCCCCATGCAGATTTCTTGGTCTGACAGCAGATAAGCAACACAAACTTAGCTACAGAAGTAAAGGGAAAGCAATCTTTACACAACAGTACTGCCCAAGGTTTAATCAGACACCTGACCCAACACAGGACAGCGTGCATACACACAAGCCAATCAATCAGCCAAGTATGGCTCTTACCCTGCTTAGAAGTGTTACACCAGGACTGGGCTCTATTATGTACATGTCTCAATGGCTTTGTCTGATGCTGATTGTGCCAGCTAGTTTAAAATTCATACCACAGAATGATTCTGCAGAGAGTACCATCTCAGCTCCAGGATCCCAGACTGAGATTTAAAGGAACATTCTCAATTGGGGGGGGCGGGGGGGGGTTCACATTTCTGCTTGGAAATGCTCGGCCTACACAAGGCACAAACAACAACTGAGATTACTAGAACTTAAATTCAGAAACAAAACAAAAACACCTTTGTTTGTTTACTTTGTGTATTTGACAGCACTGTTCCCCTGCATTGTCAGTTTCTCCCTTGCTGAAAAGACTCTCAAACATCAACAAAGGAGCAAAAAACCCGTATTAACAAAACTGTAAATGATTTCAAAAAGGAATTATTTAAAATATATTAGAACATCCTATTTAAAGAGCAGTCAGAATTTTTTTTTTAATTAGTCAGTTTAAAAAAAAAAATGAATAGGCAGTGTCCCTTAACAAAGGAATGGTATGGGTAGCTTACATCTCTGTTCCAGGGAAGACAGATACATGAACTTGTGGGGTTGAGAAAGGGACATGTTCCTGGTTCACTACTGAGGTTGCTGGCTTTGCATTGCAGATATGTATACTATACCTATGTCTACAGATAAAAATTCAATGGTAAGTCTCCATATGTCTTATACAGTATCCAATTTCCATCTAACTGAACACTCAAAATATAATTATGCATCAGGTTGTCAGAGTCAGAGGCATACATTTCCTAAGATGCATTGCATACAGAGCCATGACGTACAGAACTTTTAGATTGTACTCTGAAGGGCTCTCTTATTTCACAGACGGGTGACCTCCCAAAACAACCAAGAACTGTCTAGTAGTTAATGGGCATCTTTGACCAAATATTTTTAACTCTCATCTATCTACAGATGTACTGTAGCAAGTGTTCAAGACCCTTGGTAAATGGAACAACCAATCCCCATAAGGGAATAATTAGCATTGCTCATAATTTTTATGTATGGCAAGTTGTTATTCAGGACATTGTGGAAAAGGCAGACTCTCTCCTACCTACTTTCTAGCTCCACAAATGGCTCAGAGACCTTTAGGTAAAGCACCTCATGCAGTTCATTTACAGAGTACTTCACCACCACCTTTACAGACTATGCCACCACATACCAACAGTAAGATGGAGTCCTCAGCTTCTGAGACAAGGAGAGGAGATCTCTCTCATGGCTCTAACTCTGCTTGCCATCATCCACCTCTCTCTCTTTCCACTTCTCCATTTGCACTTCCTTCCTGTGCCTTTTGTACCATCTGGGCTAATGAGTTAGTTAGCCTTTTAACTCCCCCACCCCATCCCAGTTCTATCACTTGGGAGAAGATCCCATAGTCAGGTGTGCTTTGATGCAACTAATTGGAGTTGCAGTGATCAGACTGCTGGCTGAGCTGCTGTTGCCCACCACTGTCACAGGCCTCAATGCTCATTTACTCAGCCTGGGATTTGCACAAACACTACAGTGGTGAGGCCCGTAGAATTCCTAACAACAAACAAATGCCCTCCATGAAAAGCATTGTGTACAGTATCATACAACAAAATGTTAGCTCTTCATTCCTACTCCAGTGACATCTCCATCTGTACTGTACATAAAGCACTAGTCTGACCCACTTGCATACAGCACCAGACTAGCACATTAAAAACTTATTACATAGAAAGTTAAATTATTCAAATGCACAATTCTCAATGAGGGGATGATGTTCAAGCAACGTTGGATTTCATTGCTTTTTTCCTGCTATTTCTTATAAACAGCTCTCAGTCCTAATTTGCGGCATTTCTTGCCGCTGCACTCAGCAGTGCCAATGCCCTTCATTCTTAATCTACAACACCCACAGATATTCTAGTCCCACTTTTCTCCTGAGCAGAGACTAGCAATGTGCATTAGTGTGTGTCGAGTATGTTGATGTGGCCATGCATACATGCAGTGATCAGGGGCGGCTCCAGGCACCAGGCAACCAAGCACGTGCTTGGGGCGGCACCTGGTAAGGGGCGGCCAATCTTGGGGTGGCGGGGGGCAGCGCGGCTCGGCAGGGGGGAGGTTCTGGCGGCGCGGCGCTCGGCGGAGGGTGTTCGGCGGCGCAGCGCTCTGCGGGGAGGGGTTCAGCAGCGCGGCGCTCCGCGGGGGGGGGCTTCAGCGGTGTGGTGCTCCGCGGGGGGCGGAGGTGTTCGGCGGGGGTTTCGGCCAAGCGCGGGGGGGTTCAGCAGCACGGCCGGGGGTGTTGGGCAGCGCGGTGGGGGGCAGCGGCTGTTCGGCGGCACGGCGCTCGGCAGGGGGGGGGTTTCGGCGGCGCAGCACTCCGTGGGGGGGGGTGTTACGGCAGGGCGGCGCTTTTTTTTGCTGCTTGGGTCGGCAAAAAAGTTAGAGCCAGTCCTAGCAGGGATACTGCAAGTCACTTTTCCACCTGTGACACTTCCAAACCTGGAATCACAGCTCTTTCCCCAACCCTGTGCAGAGTTCAAAGTAACAGCGATACAGTAGAACCTCCGAGTTACAGACACCTCAGGAATGGAGGTTGTCCGTAACTCTGAAATGGTCGCAACTCTGAACAAAGTGCAGTTCGGGCTCCAGCTGACACTCCAGGCCAGGATTCAGCAGCAGCTGAGCTCCCTACTCAGCCACAGCATGATTTTGCAAGCTTGTCTCCCTCCCAGCAGAGGGGTGTGTGTGAATAGCATATCCCCCTCCCGGCATGGGGAGGAGGGGTAAAAACAGCATGTCCTGCCCCCCCCCCAGCGGGCGGGGTCAGGGAGGGATGAAAGCTGCGCAGACCCCAGCGTTGCTCCTGCTCTGCTGTCTCCGGCAGCCTTGGGCTGGTAGCTTCAGCATCTTGCTGTAAGTGGCTGCCCTGTGAGTGGAGGTGGGGACAGGCAGCCCAGATGGCCCTATCTTTAAGACACAATACAGGCACAGTACAGTACTTGCCTTTCCCTCCCCCCCCCCCTCTGCTGCTGCCTGATTGGTTACTTCCAGTTTCACATGGTGTCCAGTTGACCAGTCAGTCCATAACTCTTGTGTTCGTATCTTTGAAGTGCTACTCTATATTCTAATTCCTGGCACCATCACATAGGGCTCGATCCTGCAAGGTGCTGAGTATGACTGGCCACAATCCAGCAGAGCAAGTAAGCACCAGTAGTCCCACTGAAGTCAACAGGACTACCCATGTACTTAAGTGGATCAAGGCGAGAGTGGCCATCACCTCATAAGATGAAGCCTTTAGTCTGTTTAGGAATAGGACAGATAGTTCAATGCTTTGTGGCATACAGCTTGACTAGAGGTATTTGGAGGGAAATAGAAAAAAAGGTTTACAGAATCCACTCTAATTATCTTGGTGATGATAAATATAAAAATAATACACAGCACTTTAGTGTTTTATGTTTCCAATGTGCTCTATAAACACTAACCTCTATTAATCAACACAGCACCCAATGTACATAAGTAGGTAGGTAGGTAAATAATCATCTCTGTTTTACAAATAGAGAAAGACAGGGATTATGTGACTTGCTCAAAGATGCAGAGGTGGGCCCAGATCTTGCAAGAATCGGCTTGAAGGACTGGTTCCTAAATGAGCAGTGGAACTGGATTAGAAACAAATTCATTATTTTCAGCAAATTTAGAAAAAAAAATCATTATTTGTAATCGTGTTAAAATGTAACTATAATAAAAATTAATTAGGCTGGGTTGAAATTTAAGTGCCAAATCCCCCCTCCCCAAATCATTGATTATGTTTTTTCAAGTTTATCCTAGGTCAATCAGGTCATGTCACAATACCAGCAACATAAAAATAAAGATGATAATTTTTTTTTTTTTTTTTTAAAAACAAGGTTCCTGATTCCTACGTTATGCTAAGTCCGCCAAATCATGGTGGTGGAATGGTAAACCCTGAACATTTATATTCTCTATATTCACCAAAACATTAGTAAAAAATCAAAGGCTTAGTTCACATACCAGGGTTTCTTCCAAAGCTCTAAAAGTTTGGTAGAGAATGGATGAAAAGAGGTGCTATCTGTCCCTCCCAGCATTTTTAATTTACGATAAAACCAAAGCACAAAGGCCCTGATTCAGATTTACACTAAGGTCCCTTTACTCCACTCTGGCAGTGGTAAATGAGAATCAGGCCCACAATTTGCAATTGCATTACTCTTTAAGGTTTTCTAAACTTTGCCCCTTTTGGAGGTCAGCCTACTAAAGAGAAAACAAGCACTAGTCTCAGCAGCTACTGTACTCTTACTAGGACAGCGTAGGCAATAATAACTAAAAATAAATAAATATCCAAGCAGGAAGTGCTGGCCTACCTTGATAGGAAGTGATCACACAAATGGACAAAGACATTTTCTGTCAGAGGGCAAAATGTTAATTGAGAGGCACACATCTGCTTGTGAACTGGGCCACTGGTATAAATGGGATGGGAAATGTGTGGCAGTAAAAACGGAAATATGTTATTGTGGAAGACAGTAGCAGTCAGAGGACTGAACCTGGAAGGAAGTGACTTAATCAAGCATTCTGTCCTCTGTTATTTCCCACTGAACATCCTGTGCATCCTATGCACGCCTCTTTAACCCTGTTTCACAAAGCAACAGCCTCTTAAAACCTACAGTGTATCCTCTTTCCAGCAGAGGGGATTTGGATGGCTCCTTATCTTTGCATTCCCAGCCATCACATTGCACTTCTTGTTTTGAACAGTGCTAAGCAAACAGCTTGTAAATGTGTGGTAGGATAAGATCAGTGAGTGAGAGTAGGGGAGGGACCTAAAACAGCAGGACCCCTGCTCTCTTTAATTGCAACTATTAACAATTGTTAGACCTGCTCCCTTCATTATACCACAGAATCCCTTTAATATTAAACTAAAACAAAACACATTCAGATCTGCTACCTTGTGCATTATATTCTTTCCAGGTCCTTTGGTGGACATGCTGCCCTCATCTTTCTCTGCAGAAGGTTGTGGTGGATTAAAAAAAAAAGAGTCAGGAAAGAGCAATTAAATGAGACTAAGAAACCTCAGTCATTTCTCCTCTGTGCATATGTGGCTCCAGGATTATAAAAAGGGAAACTGGATGGCTGAAGAGACTTGTTATAGGATACAGAGCCCTTTACCGCTAGAGCACTGTATCAGTAATGAGAGAAAGTAGCTGGCATCTTACACCCTGTGACTTAGGCAAAATGAGTTGATGATTTCAGCCCAGTGGTTTCTAGTGGGTTGATGGCCACATTATAAAAGATCACCTCAGTCAGTACCAGTTGGCACTTTTGGCAGAAGTTGCCATCCTAGAGTCTGAGACGTGAATGAAAACAGAGTGAATTCTCCTATAGCCACTCGATGCAATCCCTCCATTTCAGGACCGATGTACACCGATAGGGCGATGTAAGGGAAGAAGACACTGTCCCTATTGTGTTTGTCCTTTGGCTAAGGTTCACCGAAACTATCAGTTTGGCTCCTTTCACCAGCACTAACTTCTCGACTTTAACCAGTTAAATGATGACAGAAACCTCAAAGAACATTCTAGCAGTGGCGATAAGCTTTGTAAAAGTGGGAAAGGGATGGGGACAGAACATTAAGCATGCAGCCCTTAAGAGAAAAACAGGAAGATGGAAAGGACTTTTTTTTTTTCGAAGTCAGTGCAGTAACCCTTGATAGCTGTGGAGTTAAGGCAGATCAGAGCCAAGAGACATCCTGTGCAGCAGGACAGCTGTAGTAACGTGTGACAGCTCCAGCAACTCTTCCAACTTCTCTAGGACAGTTTGTTACCATATCACTTCAGACCGGAATACTTCAGGTATGCGTGCATTTCCTACACAGAGAACATTCAGCACTTTGCTTGATTTGAAGTTAGTTTAAGACTCATGAAAGCTGAGCCCATTATTTGTGCACAGAACAAGTTGCACAAGCGGAAGCTGCCATGGATCACCCCTAATCCTGACCTTCTATGAACCTTGGCATTACAAGTTCCCTCCCCACCACAGTTCTCTCAATTCGGAGTGACAAAAACCTTAATATTTCCAAGAATCTCTTGAGCCGAGAAGCCTTGTTGCACTGTGCTGTATGGTTGTTTTGTGACAGGCACCAAATAGACTGGGTTGAGTCCAGCCCAACAAATTCATTTTCTCGTGTGATTTAAGTTAGAAAAGATGAACTTAGGTCTCTGAAGGAAGCTGAAGTTGGTTACTTGTTTCTTCAAGTTATGGCCACCTAAGGTAAAAAGCTGGAGAACTAAATCATCATGCTGACCCTGTGGCTACCCAGCCACACATCATCATCAAAAGCACAGGAAGGTTAAAGAAGTTGATCAGATGGTCTTTCCAAATATATGCCAGTTAGGAGGGCCCAAGAATGGGTGCTACGGTAATGCAAACAAATACATAAATACAAATAATAATAGTTACTGGATCTCCTTTATGTCCTGTGTTTCTATTGTGGATAGACATCACAATAAAAAAAAAAAAAAGTCAGGGTCACACCTGGTATGTTTGTGGGCATAGGAGAGGTGTTTGCCCGCTAGATGGGCCTGGCACTTTTGACAGCAGTAAAATGGCTAGTACAGAGATTTAATTGCCTTCCAGAATGTTTCCCAGGAAACCAGGGAAAGTGCATTAGATACTCCCCTCTCACTAGATGGCCAGTGAAAGCTCAGTTACCAGCCTAGCTAATGACATAGTGTGGCCATTCTAAGAAGGCAACAATAAACTGCATCATTGCATTTCATTCCGATGGGTTGATTGTGGGGTTTGGGTTTGTTTGTTCAGGGGAGGGGGGTGCCTTGTGTGAAGCAGCTATACCGTAAAGTTTAAATCTTGTCCTATTTTTCCCAGGATAACACAGTCTCCAAGTTCTTGACTAAATTCCAGTAGATAAGGAGTATCAGGTGGGAAATGGAAGAAGGGGATTTCCACATTTTTCCCAGGTGGTGAGGCTCATTTCTGGAAGGAACCATCCATAATGAGTGTTTATAGGAACAGGATTATTTTAAATAATTTTGAAAGGAAACATTTCACTTTATTTCAAAAAGTCAGAGAAGTATGGTCATAAGGGGCTGGCAATTTTGAAACACAAACTAAAAGGATATACTTTAAAAAAATGAGAAAGGAACTATTCATGCCTTTCAGAAATCAACACTACAATGGCCAGCATCTCTTACAGTGATAAGAATACTCTCCAGCACCATGAAAAGAATTCTTATATCTGAACTTTCGTCTGTCATGACAGCCCAGTACAATGTTTTAAAGAGAAAAGCAGGCTGCACTGCAGTGTTGATCTTCATTTCTATTCCAGTGACATGTTCCTCAGGGGTTGGAGTAGCTTGAAGATTCCTGAATGGCTCAGTTTCAGGCTTCAAGAGAGGCTTCAATCTGCCCTTCTTGAAAACAATTGACGAACACAGCGGCCGAATACAGTACATTCATTTTTAGGCCATTTTTCTAAAGTGCTCTACACAATACTGCAGGAAAACCACCATGCAAAAGAACACGATAAGACCAGTTCTCTAGAGAGCGGATGTTATAACTAAAGTGTCCACTTAACAGGTTGTTTATAAAGGGTGGCAACTGGATTAACTAGAAAGGAGGTGGGAGAAGAGGAACTGAACAGCTCTTTTAGAACTAGGGATTTTATTTACAGAAGAAACACTGAGTCTTGTCTAACTATACTTGTTTGAGAACGTTGCGCTTCACTTGTTAATCACTTGAAACTGCTGATACCATCATAGCAAAGTAAAGAGGAGAGATGCCAAAGTCGGTCAATACTGACCATGCCAAGCAGTGATCTGTTAAAAAAAACAAAAAATACCAAAACATCTCTCTCTCACACACACACACACAGGCCCTCCCCCCAAAGTGTTGCTGCAACTGGCCCTGGCCCTTACACAGGTGATGGAGAAGGCTCCTTGCATTATCCCTGTTTGCGCTAGGGTCGGGGTGATTACTATTATTTGTATTACAGTATCACCAGGATGTGCCGAGATTAGAGCCCCACTGTATAATCATATAGTAAACAGCCCTTGCCTCAGAACTTACAACCTAAATAGACAAAACAGCCAAAAGGATAGGAGGAGGAACTTGCCCAACAATTCAGGGGCAGAACTGGGAATGGAACCCACACCTCCTGACTGCTAACTGCACTAGCAGCTCCCAAGCATGTGCATTGACTACCATGGTAGCAGCAACTGAGTGCTATTATGTTAATTTAAAAATGAATGTTGCTATGGATATAGTAAAATTAAGGTTTATACATATGGCTATCAGTCCTTCATGAGTAACGGAGTCAAACAATTCTCTTCACTCACCATCACCACCACCAGGCCGAGCCCAGCACACCCAAAACCAGAAATCAAACTCAGGCTCCCTGCATGTCACCTCAAAAGCACCCAGTTTAAGATAGGTCTGTTCCACCTTAACACTGGGTTTGTGGATTTATTAAGATTTAATCTATTGATTAAGAAATGGATTTACACACAAACATCTTTAATAATTACATTATACCTTGATATCCTACCTCCACTGAGAGAGCTGGTAATTTAATGGAGACAGCTACAGATGAAGACACTGACCAAACAACACCTAATGTCAGCATAGGAAGCAGAGTTGGAAAAACTAGATAAAACAGATCGCTTTCATTACGTATATGCAAGAGGAACAATCACTGGCAAGAGCTAAACAAAGGGCCTGTACTTGTTTTATTGCAACTTTAATGTATTTAAATACTCTGGATGCAGACTACATTTGTTCTCGGTGTTTATTAGTATTTCAAATGCCATGAAAAGTGAACTGCAACCATTTAGATTTTAAAATCTCTTTTCCATTTGTATATTTATCAAGTGCCTGTGTGTCCTCTGCTACAATGTTGTCCAGTAAGTTCTAGCAGCAACACTTATAAGACTTCACAGATACCTTTCCACCTCTGACAGCAGAGAATCCTTTATGGTTGATTATTTTTCCAGTGTCTTCAGTGGCTGGAGCATAACAGCACTGCAAAACGGATGTGCTACACCTAGATTCCCGCTCCCTCTGGGAGGACACAAATAGGCCCTGTACTTGAGAAAACTCAGGTTTTTTTTAAAAAAAAAACACAACTTATGCTGTTGTGACCCTAACAGCATCCCAATGAAAGAGGGATATCCTGATATCTGTTGGTAAGTGTCAGCTGGCCTGACCAGTTCACTGTACCTCAAGTAATGTTGTAACCTGTATCTCAAAGGTATCATGCAAGATATCAATGGAAAGCTAACAACATACTGATCATTTATATTATTGTGTGCTATATGTACAGAGGGCAAATGCAAAATTACAAACATATTGGGAATTGTTACTAAAGTGTGTCTGCCAGGCAGAACTAAGGGCTAGTCTACACTGGCAATATTAAAGCGCTGCCGTGGCAGCGTTTTAACGTGGCTTGTGTAGTCACAGCGCAGCGCTCTAAAAACCCACCTCCACGAGGGGGCGTAGCTCCCAGCGCTGGGAGTGCGGCTCCCAGCACTGGTGCACTGTCTACACTGGCGCTTTACAGCGCTGAAACTTGCTGTGCTCAGGGGGGTGTTTTTTCACCCCCATCTCCCCCGAGCGAGAAAGTTGCAGCGCTGTAAAGTGCCAGTGTAAACAAATCCTAAAGTTACCCCGCCCTAGACAAAGGAAGGTGGTTGTGCCACCTAAATGGTACACTAAGAGGAGACAATGGGAGTGCAATTTACATAGAAGATAAACAGGACCATCAAGCTAACAAGGGGAGGAGGTAACCACTCAGCATCACTGCAGAGGGAAGACATAGCAGGAAACAGAATCATTTGCATTTTAGCAGACACCAGCAGGAGAAGAAATCAGCATGGAGCTTCCTTCACCACAAGACTCCATGTTGCCTTCCTCAGAGCTTGAACAAACTTTACTTTGTAGAGTAATCATCAGAAGAATCCATTTCAAAGATTGATTAAACCAGTGGTTCTCAACCAGGGGTACGTGTACCCCTGGGAGCACACAGAGGTTTTCCACAGGGTACATCAACTCATCTAGATATTTGCCTAGTTTTACAACAGTCCACATAAAAAGCACTAACAAAGTCAGTACAAACTAAAATTTCATAACAACAATGACTTATTTATACTGGTCTATATACTATACACTGAAACAGAAGTACAGTATTTATATTCCAGTTGATTTTATAATTATATGGTAAAAATGAGAAAGTAAGCAACTTTTCAGTAATAGCGTGCTAACATGTCTATTTTTACGTCTGATTTTGTAAGCAAGTCGTTTTTAAGTGAGGTGAAATTTGGGGGTACACAAGACAAATCAGACTCCTGAAAGGGGTACAGTAGTCTGGAAAGGTTGAGAGCCACTGGACTAGACTATAAATGAAAGGGGCGAAGAACCCCAAGTTATCTTTCACGTACGACGACAAAGGAACTGAGCACTTTGGACTTTGTGGCAGATCCTGACCAGAGGGGTTGGTCAGCCATCCTGATGAAAGGAAGAGTGGTAAGAAAACTACCTTGAACAAAGGCTGCAGCTTGTTTGGTTAAGTCTAGAAACGTTTTTCACTTTTATTTGCTTGTAACCATTTCTAACTCTGTCCTTTATACTTGAACTCACTTAAAGTCCTATCTCCTTTTCTTAATAAACTTTTTTACTTTTAATATAAACCAACCAGTGCTGTGTTTGATTGAAAGTGAATGTTTAACTGGAGTTAATGTGGCAAGTTGTTGGGCTCTCTCTCTTTAAAGGAGCAAACAAACCTTATTATTTCTGAGTGTTCCAAGCTTCGGACCACGAGGTTTTGAGAAAATTCAGGAGTGTGTTAGGGTCATGTTGCCTGGTGTAATCAGAGTGTGGCTGGGATGTGACAAGCAGACTGATGGAATCAGAAAAGCTGAGTCAGAGCTAGACACAGACACTCAGTGCAGGCTTGTATACTGGCTGGGAGCGACCAGGCAAGAGAACCACAGCAGCAGAGACACTTGGGGCATTCAGGGCAGGCAGTGACAACTCCTCACTAGTCTGGACTGCACCCCAGAACGTGACAGCTGCATTATATTCCTGGCCCAAGCTTCACAAAATTATTTCCTGTGGAGTGTTTAGAGAAAGCATGTTGAAGGCAGGCAAGGAAAATGTTTTTCTGCTAAACTCTATTTGGTTACCTCATACCCACTGCACCCATTTGTCGATTTTATCCACCTGTTGTGTTGTCAAACATGTAAATTGTGCACCCTCTCCAGCAGACACAGTCTTCTTTGTATGTACAATGCCTAGAATGAGGCCCTGATCCTTGCTTGGAGTGTCTCGGTGCTACCATAATTCAAATAAATTACCATAATAAATAGTAATAATGTATCCTGGGTACAGTAACTCTTAGGCTGTCTATGCTGCAATAGATGGGACCCACAATTCAACACCGGTGCAGCTCCAGTGGTGGTAGCAGTGATAGAAGCTGGACTATAAATAGGGCTCAGTCCGTCATTTTTTATTACTATTTTCTCAGCCTACTCTAAGCAAAACAGTTCGTTGTTAAGACGACTCACAGTCTTCCCGACAGTGACACGACCTCCTGTAAAGCCTGCCTGCCATCATTCACAAGCAAAGAGAAGTTTTCCCATTGCATGGATTTCTCTTCGCTTTGAGGACAAGATTTATCATATTCAGAATGGCTTGGCTACCTCCAGGGTGATAAATCCTTCCCTGGGAAAAAGCAGAGAGAGTTTCAGCCACTCTCACTGAGGTTCTAAAATGCTGTGGAATATTTGGGCGGTCACCTAAATAATTTGGGGCCATGCTAATCATGGCTGGCCTAATCTAGCAGAGGGACACTGGGACCTTTATTGGTATAAACCAGGGGTGGGCAAACTATGGCCCAGGGGCCGCATCCGGCCCGTCACACATTTTAATCTGGCCCTCGAGCTCCCACCAAGGAGCAGGGTCTGGGGCTTGCCCCGCTCCGGCGCTCCAGTTGGGGGCTTGCCCCGTTCCATGAAGCTCCTGGAAGCAGCGGTATGTCCCCCCCTCTGGCTCCTACATGTAGGGGCAGCCAACGGGCTCCGCACGCTGCCCCACGTACCACCCCCGCAGCTCCCATTGGCCAGGAACCACAGCCAATGGGAGCTACAGGGGCGGCGCCTGCGGACGGGGCAGCGTGCAGAGCTGCCTGGCTGCGCCTCCGCATAAGAGCCAGAGGGGGGACTTGTCGCTGCTTCTGGGAGCTGCTTGAGGTAAGTGCCACCCAGAGCCTGCACCCCTGACCCCCTCCCATGCCCCAACCCCCTGCCCTGATCCCCCTCCTGCCTCTGAATTCCTTGGTCCAAGCCCGGAGCACCCTCCTGCACCGCAAACCCTCATCCTCAGCCCCATCCCATAGCCCGCACCCCCAGCTGGAGCCCTCACCCCCCCACACACACCCCAGCCACTTGCCCCAGCCCGGAGCCCTTTCCCACACACTGAACTCCTCATTTCTGGAGCCACCACAGAGCCCACAGCCCCAGCCGGAGCCCTCACCCCCTCCTGCACCCCAACCCCCAATTTCATGAGTATTCATGACCCGCCATACAATTTCATACCCAGATGTGGCCCTTGGACCAAAAAGCTTGCCCACCCGGTATAAACTGACAATGCCTTCCTTTAAGAGGACAAGGTGACGGCCCCACATAAGCAAGCGACTGGTAGGCCCACGCTCAAGAAATCACCTCTTGATGCTGACAGACTCAAGAGTCATCAGTCTGATTCTAGTCGTTCTGTTTTGAGAAGGCTGTACTGAGTCAGCTCTAATATTATATAGGATCCTCAGAAAGAAGGTGCGTGTCTTGTTAATGATGATCTCCTCTTGATGGCAGGTGTTCTTTCATCAGACCCAGGTGGCGTAATTTCTTTGGGTATGCCAACACCGCAATGAAAAAAAACCTCTGGGACCCAATCTCAGAGCCCAGGCCAGCCGACTCAGGCTCACAGGGCTAAAAATAGCAGTGTTAGACATTCACGCTCTTTTATAGTGCAGCAGCCTGAGCCTCACAAGCCTGAGTCATCTGACCTGGGCCAGCAGTGGCCATACTGCGGGTCCTTTGTTGCAGCATAGACATAGCCTTTTCTTTCTGTGTCCTAGCTGAGATTTGGGCTTGTTACTTGGTTAAGGTTCAATGTGGATAAGATTTCTTCCACCCAGCCAACACCTGGAGAAGCAATATCTGGTCCCTCAACTGCAGTGTATCAACTCCTTGTGTTAACAAATGTTCACAATATAAGGATCCTGCTGTGTCTGTAGCTGCTCTTGGATTTCCAGGAAACATTGCCAGCCAAGAACACATTTTTTCCCCCATCTTTGCTTGTTGAGGAGGCCGTGACCTCTTCTACTGGATATTGACTTCCTCATAGTTATCCATGCTTTTATTAACTCCACAATGGATTCACTTAATGCTCTCTACATGAGGTTACACTTAAGTCCACTCAAACTCCAGCTAATGCTGAAAGTGGCAGCCTGCTTACTTAGTGTTTCACACTCAAAACATATCATACATGTGCTCCACAGTTTGCACTAAATTAAATATTTGTTTCTGGATGCGATTCAAGGTGTAGGTTTTGATCAATAAAGTCTGTTTAGTTTCAGTTCTGGATACTTTGGAGATCATATTTCGTGCTAACAATGGACATCAGCTGAAATGCTCTCATTTATAGATCCTAGATTTGAACTCTGGGGCCTGGAGGAATAGGTTTTTTCAGTGCAGGATCCTCAGCTTAGGAATTTGCTTCCCACTTGTTCTCTCAGGGCTTGTCTACACTACAAAATTAGGTCGGATTTATAGAAGCCGGATTTATAGAAGCCGGTTTTATGCAGCCGACTGTGTGTGTCCCCACATAAAATGCTCTAAGTGCATGAAGTCGGCGGACCGCGTCCACAGTACCGAGGCTAGCGTCGACTTCCGGCGCATTGCACTATGGGTACCTATGGGTACCTATCCCACAGTTCCCGGAGTCTCCGGCGCCCATTGGAATTATGGGTTGAGATCGCAATGCCCGAATGATGCAAAGCAGTGCCGCGGGGGGTTCTGGGTACATTGCGTCACGCACCTCCCCCGCCGTCACAGCAACGGCAGACAATAGATTCGCGCCTTTTTACCTGGGTTACCTGTGCAGACAACATACCACGCCAAGCATGGAGCCCGCTCAGCTCAGCTCACCGTCACCATATGTCTTCCGGGTGCCGGCAAACGTGTGACTGCATTGCTAAACAGCAGCAGCAGATTACTGCCTTTTGGCGGTAGACGGTGCAGCATGAGTAGTAGCCTTCATCGGCGCTCGGGATGCTGGTAGCTGTGGGGCTGGCAGCCGTAGGGCTGCATTGCACCAGCCCCTTGCCTTTTGGCAGTAGATAGTTTATTACGACTGGTAACCGTCCTGTCAGTATTGTCTGCTGAGCATCCAGAAGAGGCCGAGGGCAATCTGGGTGCTCAGCAGATCTGAAAGAAGAGCTTTCCTCAGGTCTGAAAGCAAGTAAATTTAGAGGTTGCCTGAAATGCTCATAGATTATTGTAGCCTGAGCGCCTTTACCGAGCCTTCTGGCTACTGTACAGCAGCAACCCCTTGCCTTTAACCGTCCTCGTTGGACAATGATGGTTACCAGTCGTAGTATACTATTTGCTGCCAAGTATTGTATGCTAAGCACCCAGAAAAGGCCGAGGGCGATCTGGGTGCTGGCAGACATGTGGCTGGCACACGTGGGGCTACATTGCTACACAGCAGCAACCCCTTGCCTTTAACCGTCCTCGTTGGACAATGATGTTTACCAGTCGTAGTATACTATTTGCTGCCAAGTATTGGCTGCCAAGCACCCAGAAAATGCCGAGGGCTATCAGTCATGCTGCACTGTCGTCTTAAGATGTAAAAAATAGATTTGTGTTTTATTCATTTCCTTCCCCCCTCCCTCCGTCAAATCAACGGCCCGCTAAACCCAGGCTTAGGAGTTCAATCTCTGGGGGGGGGGGCATTCTGTGTGACAGTTGTTTGTATTTCTCCCTGATGCACAGCCACCTTTCTTGATTTTAATTCCCTGTACCTGTACGCCATGTCGTCAGTCGCCCGCCCCTCCCTCCCTCCCTCCCTTCTTCCCCTGGTCTTTAGATACTAGTTTCGCGCCTTTTTTCAGACCAGACGCCATAGCTAGCACTGGGATCATGGAGCCCGCTCAGATCACCGCGGCAATTATGAGCACTATGAACACCACGCGCATTGTCCTGGAGTATATGCAGAGCCTGGACATGCCAAAGCAAAACCAGGAGGACCAGCTGAGGAGGAGGAGGCGATTGCAGCGCGGCGACGATAGTGATGAGGAAATTGACATGGACCTCTCACAAGGCACAGGCCCCAGCAATGTGGAAATCATGGTGTTACTGGGGCAGGTTCATGCCATGGAACGCCGATTCTGGGCCCGGGAAACAAGCACAGACTGGTGGGACCGCATCGTGTTGCAGGTCTGGGACGATTCCCAGTGGCTGCGAAACTTTCGCATGCGTAAGGGCACTTTCATGGAACTTTGTGACTTGCTTTCCCCTGCCCTGAAGCGCCAGAATACCAAGATGAGAGCAGCCCTCACAGTTGAGAAGCGAGTGGCAATAGCCCTGTGGAAGCTTGCAACGCCAGACAGCTACCGGTCAGTCGGGAATCAATTTGGAGTGGGCAAATCTACTGTGGGGGCTGCTGTGATCCAAGTTGCCAGGGCAATGAGAGGCCTGGTGATATCAAGGGTAGTGACTCTGGGAAACGTGCAGGACATAGTGGATGGCTTTGCTGCAATGGGATTCCCAAACTGTGGTGGGGCGATAGACGGAACCCATATCCCTATCTTGGCACCGGCGCACCAAGCCACCGAGTACATAAACCGCAAGGGGTACTTTTCAATGCTGCTGCAAGCCCTGGTGGATCACAAGGGACGTTTCACCGACATCAACGTGGGCTGGCCGGGAAGGGTACATGATGCTCGCGTCTTCAGGCACTCTCTTCTGTTTCGAAAGCTGGAGGAAGGGACTTTCTTCCCGGACCAGAAAATAACCATTGGGGATGTTGAAATGCCTATCGTGATCCTTGGGGACCCAGCCTACCCCTTAATGCCATGGCTCATGAAGCCATACACAGGCAGCCTGGACAGGAGTCAGGACCTGTTCAACTACAGGCTGAGCAAGTGCCGAATGGTGGTGGAATGTGCATTTGGGCGTTTAAAAGCGCGCTGGCGCAGCTTACTGACTCGCTGTGACCTCAGCGAAAAGAATATCCCCATTGTTATTGCTACTTGCTGTGCGCTCCACAATATCTGTGAGAGTAAGGGGGAGACATTTATGGCGGGGTGGGAGGTAGAGGCAAATCGCCTGGCCGCTGATTACGCGCAGCCAGACACCAGGTCGGTTAGAGCAGCACAGCAGGGCGCGGTGCGCATCAGAGAGGCTTTGAAAACTAGTTTTGTGACTGGGCAGGATATGGTGTGAAACTTCTGTTTGTTTCTCCTTGATGAAATCGCAGCCCCCCCCCCCCACGCACCCGGTTAACTCTACTACCCTGTAAACCAAGCACCCCAACCTCCCCTCCCCTCCCCTCTTCAAGCACCACTTGCAGAGGCAATAAAGTCATTGTTACTTCACATTCATGCATTCTTTATTAATTGAGCACACAACTAGGGGGATAATTGCAAAGGTAGCCCGGGATGGGTGGGGGAGGAGGGAAGGAAAAGGACACACTGCACTTTAAAACTTTAAAACTTATTGCTGTGGAAATCATCTAGGGTGGAGTGATTGGGTGGCCGGAGGCCCCCCCACCGTGTTCTTGGGCGTCTGGGTGAGGAGGCAATGGGACTTGGGGAGGAGGGCTGGTGGTTACAGAGGGGCTGTAGCGGCGGTCTCTGCTCCTGCTGTTGGTTACAGAGGGGCTGTAGCGGCGGTCTCTGCTCCTGCTGCCTTTCCTGCAGCTCAACCATACGCAGGAGCATATCACTTTGATGCTCCAGCAGCCGGAGCATCGACTCTTGCTTTCTGAGTACAAGCTGACGCCATTTCTCCTCTTCAGCCCGCGTTTCAGCACGCAACCTCTGCTCTTCAGCCCGCAACTTCTCCTCTTCAGCCCGCCACCTCTCCTCTCGCTCATATTGGGCTTTTTTAAAATCAGTCATTGACTGCCTCCACGCATTCTGCTGTGCTATGTCAGCGTGGGAGGCAGTCTGTAGTTCAGTGAACATTTCGTCACGTGTCCTTCGCTTCCTTCTTCGAATATTCACTAGCCTCTGTGAAGGTGAAACATTTGCAGCTGGTGGAGGAGAAGGGAGAGTTGTTTAAAAAAGATACATTTTTGAGAACAATGGGTACACTCTTTCACGTTAGATTTTGCTGTTCACATCACACAGCACATGTGCTTTCGTTACAAGGTCGCATTTTTCCTCTTATATTGAGGGACTGCCGGTTTGGTGTGAGAGATCACTCACGCAGTGCCAGGCCACAGATTTCAGCTTGCAGGCAGCCATGGTAAGACACAGTCTTTGGGCTTTTTTAACCTTGTTAACAAGTGGGGATGGTTTAAAACAGTACTGCTCTCATTAACCATACCAAGCACCCGTTGGGTTGGCCATTTAAAATGGGTTTGCAATGTAAAAGGAGGGGCTGAGGTTTAAGGTTTAACATGCAGCACAAACCCAACTAACTCCCCTCCCCCACACACCCAATTCTCTGGGTTGGACACTTCACCCCTCCCCCCCACCGCGTGGTTAACAGCGGGGAATATTTCTGTTCAGCAGAGCAGGAAGGGGCACCTCTGAATGTCCCCTTAAAAAAATCGCCCCATTTCAACCAGGTGACCGTGAATGATATCACTCTCCTGAGGATAACAAAGAGCGATAAGGAATGGATGTTGTCTGCATGCCAGCAAACACCGGGACCATACGCTGCTATGCTTTGTTATGCAATGATTCCAGACTACGTGCTACTGGCCTGGCGTGGTAAAGTGTCCTACCATGGCGGACGGGATAAGGCAGCCCTCCCCAGAAACCTTTTGCAAAGGCTTTGGGAGTACATGAAGGAGAGCTTTCTGGAGATGTCCCTGGAGGATTTCCGCTCCATCCCCATACACGTTAACAGACTTTTCCAGTAGCTGTACTGGCCGCGATTGCCAGGGCAAATTAATCATTAATCATTAAACACGCTTGTTTTTAAACCATGTGTAATATTTACAAAGGTACACTCACCAGAGGTCCCCTGTGTGCCCACAGGGTCTTGGGTGAGTTCGGGGGTTACTGGTTCCAGGTCCAGGGTGACAAACATATCCTGGCTGTTGGGGAAACTGGTTTCTCCGCTTCCTTGCTGCTGTGAGCTATCTATGATGTTCTCTCCATCCTCATCTTCCTCGTCCGCCGAACCCGCTTCCCTGTCTCCAGAGAGGGACTGATAGCACACGCTTGGGCTACTGGTGGCTGCACCCCCTAGAATGGCATGCAGCTCCTCGTAGTAGCGGCATGTTTGCGGCTCAGCCCCGGACCTTCCGTTTGCGTCTCTGGCTTTGTGGTAGGCTTGCCTTAGCTCCTTAATTTTCACGCGGCACTGCTGTGCGTCCCTGTTATGGCCTCTGTCCTTCATGGCCTTGGAGATCTTTTCTAATGTTTTGCCATTTCTTTTACTGTTTCGGAGTTCGGCCAGCACTGCTTCATCTCCCCAGATGGCGATCAGATCCCGTACCTCCCGTTCGGTCCAGGCTGGAGCTCTTTTGCGATCCTGAGACTGGGACTGGGACTCCATCACGGTTACCTGTGCTGATGAGCTCTGCATGGTCACCTGTGCTCTCCACGCTGAGCAAACAGGAAATGAAATTCAAACGTTCGCGGGGCTTTTCCTGTCTACCTGGCCAGTGCATCTGAGATGAGAGTGCTGTCCAGAGCGGTCACAATGAAGCACTGTGGGATAGCTCCCGGAGGCCACTAATGTCGAATTCCGTCCTCACTACCCAATTCCGACCCCCATAAGGCCGATTTTATCGCTAATCCCCTCGTCGAGGTGGTGTAAAGAAACCGGTTTAAAGGGCCCTTTAAGTCGAAAGAAAGGGCTTCGTCGTGTAAACGTGTCCAGGCTTAAGTCGACTTAACGCAGCTAAAGTCGACCTAAACTCGTAGTGTAGACCAGGCCTCAGAGTCTGCGTTTGTTATAGAATTTATCTATTCACTCAGGCTTTTGCCTTAATGTGGACTGGAGGGTATGC
Organism: Emys orbicularis; assembly: GCF_028017835.1. Taxonomy (NCBI): domain Eukaryota; kingdom Metazoa; phylum Chordata; order Testudines; family Emydidae; genus Emys; species Emys orbicularis. The sequence continues at coordinate 42,127,872 of NC_088689.1, read as the reverse complement.
ATGCTGTACTTACATTACGGCTTGAGGAAGGATTCTTTTGAGTTAAGATTTGGTCAATTTGTTCTGGTTTAATTGTTTTAAGCTTGCTGTGCCTGCACCTAGAGATAGCAATAGATATGGTGTTATTTATTTTCTAATATATGAAGTGTAACAACCCTACAATCCCCTGACATATACATCGGGATGGGGTATGAGAAGCCAAGTAGACTAATCAAGGCAAGACATTTTGTTTTCTGCTGCCACCACTATTGTTAACGAGGAAAGATGGGTATTAAAAGGAGGGGGGCACAGATGAGGCCTAGAAACTGTCATGAGGAACCACAGTTAAAGAAGGGTCTAAAAAGACTACAGAAAGGGTTAAAACTGTAAGGTTATGTGCACATAACCCTTTGTCTTAAAAAGGGGTTTTACTATGATTATAATTATTGCATCAATCATTATTATAGAATAATTGCTATCACTAGTACCTAGAGGGACCTTGACCTGCCAGCTGGTCCTTTTTTATTGACAACAGTGATCAAAGCAAGGTAACGCTCCAGGAAAACCCCTGATCAGTTTCAACCCAGCAATTGCAAACCAACAAATACACATACATTGCATGTACGTATATACACATGCAATAAAAGTTACATTAGGACATTTTTCAATAGCTATGGTGATAGCCACAACAGAATATATTTACATACAGCTTCTTTTGTCCAGGGAGAGACATAAAACACTGCCCAAGAAAGCACTAGCATTTCTAAAATTTTGAAAGCAAAGGCTACAACAAATAGGTTCTCTCTATCACAGTCTTAATGTCACAGCGACTGATGAGATGCTACAGAGAAAGCTGAGTAATGAGAGTGTCCCCAATAGACATACAATTACTATAGGCCCTATCTCTCTCAGGCTATGTCAACACTACACACCTTACAGCAGCACAGCTGTACCGCTGCACCTGCGCCACTGTAAGGTCTCCCGTGTAGCTGCTCTATGCCAACAGGAGAGAGCTCTCCCATCGGCATAATTAAACCACCCCCAACGAGCAGCAGTAGCTATGTCGGCGGGAGACTGTCCACATCGGTGCTTCTGTCAGTGAAACTAATGTCAGTGTGAGGGGTGTTTTTTCCCACACCCCCGATCGACAAAAGTGTTAGTGTAAACAGTCTCAGATGGTAAGGGCTTGATTCTCCTGTCATATTTGTGTAACTCCACTAATTTTAGAGGAATTACTCTTGAATTAAACCGGTTTAAGTGAGGTCAGAATCAGACCTGAAGTTGTATCTCAGACACTGAAAATGGTTTGTTGATTCAGACTTCCCTGCACAACTAACGTATGGTAATAAAAGGTCTATCAAGTACATATGACCATAGTTCCTTTGTGTTTTACTTTAGTAAAAAAAATAAAAAAATTCAGAATTGAGATCAAAGTATATCAGAAAATCAGTACAGCGATATTACAGCAGGGTCGGTACCCATAAAGCCATCTTGAGATTTATGAGTGAAATTCACTCTTCCTACATAGAACCTGGCCTCCTCCATACCAGGGGTGAATCTCACCCTTGTGCTCCAGTAATCTGGATATGCTGCATATATATTCAGAAGCGCCTCCTCTGACTAAGATGTTTTTTCCAGGCTGCCCTTTTGTAAAGCATTTATCACCCATTTCAAATCTTCTTTTTTAAGCAAAGGTCTGGCACTATGCCAGAGATGGTAAAAAGATGTTTTAGGAACAAAACTTGAATATCCTGGCAACAGAACTTGGGTGAGACCTACTTTTAGTTGCTGAACCACTTCACACTCTAAGAAAAGAGATCAATAAAACATCACTAATGACGACTAATACGATCACAGAGTCCCTAATATCATTTTACCACTTTTTAATGAAAAAGGAGGTAATATAAAATGACATAAAACCTAATTTCATACTGGTCTTTTAAAACTCTTTTCTTCTTCCAGACCCTCCTCTTTCTATAACAAGGCTTAGAAGGACACTAACTTAATTATCTGCCATTAACACTGTTTGCTTATTTGCACAATGAAAATACACTGCCCAGTTTCTAGCCACTCAGCTTCTAGTAAAGTGCTGCAGTACTTGAGTTGCGGAGTCTACAAGGGAATTTGCTTCTTTTAAAAACCCACTTTTTCCACTGGTATTATAAACCAAATGTACATAGAAACATTTCTGTGGTGCTTTAGATTTAGTTTTCATAACACTTCAATCTATGGACAACCTAAATTATAAATCAAAGATGGAAGTTATGAAAATTAGATAACACCTACTGGTTAGCAGAGATTGCAAGGGCATCTGACTGGCAATGTTGATAATCATGTTGACTTTCTGTCACATAAAGTCAATAGCGTCTACAAACAAGATGGGGGACAAGATACAACCTTGTCTAACACCAGTGGTCATATTAAACCTGTCTGTTAGCTCCTAGTTTATCTTTACTGCACATTAAACATTCAGATACAAATTCCTAATAATTTGAATGATTTTGCTGGGGACTCCACAGATGCATATGATCTGCCACAGTGATTATCTACCTGATCAAAAGCCTTTTGAAAATCCACGATGTTCAGGGCTACTGGCAACTGCCATGCATTGCTTTGCTGTACAATATTATGCAAGATGAAAATCAGCTCTACACAAGATCAATTTGTTTAAAAAAACAAACAAAAAAACAGGTTATTTTCCAAGTCTGCTTTCTATGGTACCTCTCCAACCACATCACTATATCAGGATCCTATATGTTACCTCTCAAACCCTGTGCACTGGTTCCCTATTGAATACATAGTCCAGTCTGGAATCACTGCCCTGATATCCCAGAGCTTAGAAAACTACCTGAAAAATCATCCTTCCCTCCACAACCATGGCCTCCCAGGAGCTCTGTTCCATTGGAACAACTCAATGGTCAACCAATAGGGGAATTGTCACAGGAGCTAGGCCTAACCTCTGGAATCCATCTTTGAGGTAACTGGCCACAGACCTTTCCACATTCAGAAATAATGACAAAACTCAGCTCTGAGCCTTAGCTTCCCCTCAGTAAGTGCTTCTCACAAACACAAATAAAACAAAACCCACTAAACTAATCGAGTTATGTTCTCCTCCAGGATAGGAAGGAACAGAAATTGTTATTCCTATTTTAAAATGCTTGAGAGGTGCTCAGATACTGAGGTGAAGGCCAAGGGGCCATATAAATACCTAGATGGACACTACTGCAGGTGGCCAGGGAAAAGAAAGGAAGACAAGGTAAACACTGATGTGGAAGAAGGGGATAAAGCACAGGCAGGATATCTAGAGCAGAAAGAAAACAAGCTAAGAAGAAGTTACATTATGGGCCAAATTCATCCCTGATATAACTAGGCCGAAGAAAATGGAGTTTGCACAAAAGGATGAATTTTCTCAGCAAGTAATTTCTGTTTAGAATTTGTCTACATGGTGCCATAGTGCACACCAGCAGGGATTTAAGTTCTAATGTGCAGCCGTCCTGTGTAGACCCTGCTGGTGTGCACGGCAAAAGGAGCAAATTTTATATACTTACCCTCTTTAATGCTAGCACAGCCTGGGTCTACCCATTAATCATTTTAGGGATCATTATAAATCAAACCACCATTATGACCCCAATAGATATTCCAAAATGGGCTCTGAGAAGCCAAGAGGAATACCATTCATGGCTAGTAGGGCTAATGTTAACTATTAAGGCGGGTGGGGGGGAGGAAGGAATACAATAAATAAATACATACATGCAAAATCCTAAATTGTTTTCATTAGAGACAAAACAAACTGTCCTGGTCCTTGACAAGTGAAAACCAGCTTTCATAACAGTTTGCTTACCTCAAGCAAACTGTTATGTCTCTAGTTCTCGTCTGCAGGAAATAAGTCACTCTCTTTCAAAGTCACTTCAGAACCACAGAGTGAAACATCCCCAATGAGCTTTGCTTTCTATTCCCCCATGTGAACTGTACCCAATTATCTGTATCCAGCTCCACTTGGCTGCTGCTCTTAATGGGCTGGATTTTTTTTTCTTGGTACACTGCAGTAGTAACAACAGTGGTACATGAACTGCAGTCTATTTGATTTTGGACAGATGTCCAGCTGTCGTTCTGGTTTCAAAAATATTTCTGCGGGGCTTTGTTGTATTAGGTCAGAAAAAAAGTAGCTGTACATCCTTGGGACCTCTCCCTTAGAGAAGGGTATATCCAATAGAAGCAAGCTATTAATGTGCAACAATTATTACTATTGGTATTATGGTAGCGCCCGGCTACCCCAATGAAAATCAGGGTCTTATTTTGCTAGGCGCTGTACAGACACATAGGAAGACTGGCCCTTGCCCGCAAGAACTTCTACATTAAATGAAGACAAGACACAACTGGTAGATGTAAAAACAATAGGAGAACGGAGATAAGGACAACAGCTCAGTGGTTTGAGCATTGGCCTGCTAAACCCAGGGTTGTGAGTTCAATCCTTGAGAGGGCCATTTAGGGATATGGGGCAAAAATCTGTTGGATGATTTAATTGGGGATTGGTCCTGCTTTGAGCAGGGGGTTGGACTAGATGATCTCCTGAGGTCCCTTCCAACCCTAATATTCTATGATCTATGATCACAGAGAGTTATAAATGGCTAGCTGTGTATACAACTTGATAGTTCCAAGGCATTTTTGAGAGAGAAAGAAATTAAATGAAGATATATAATCAAACACCACTTGCCCTCTTCTTTTCCCGTAGGCATCACGGGAGGATTAAGTTAAATCTTTGTGTCTGCAAATATCAAATTGATCCATTGAAACAGTTCAAAATTCTACCAACCAGACCACTATAGATATCACACATGATTTGACCAGATATTATGCCAAAGTCTTCAGATAGTTATCTGACTTTGCTGTTTAATGGATTCTAGTCACCTGAAACCAATAAAAAAAATTACTGGTGCAATAGACATTTGAAGATACCGTTTTTATTTATAATAATGGTAGCACTCAGCAGCCCCAACCACAACTGGGGCTCCATTGTGTTAGGCAACAAACAGACCCATGCTCCCTGAACAGTGCAGCTTACGATATACAAGCTTGGGCAAGAGCAAGCAAGCCTGTACTATTTTTGTCCTTCTACTGTACTTTTTATGTATTAAATCCTTTGGATACAGAGCAACTTTCCCTGCACAACATATTTATTGTTGGATCTGCCTTTAAATAGGAAACTGTAAACAGATAGACTGAAAAGAAGTCTCATATTCACTGTACAGTCAACTGAAAGGTATGGTAGTCCCATGAGAAAAGCTGCAAGAATATGTAGTGTCTTTACAATTCATGAAATCCTCCAGCCATTGTCTTGTATTCTGAGGAGAAAGTTTTAAAAAGACTCAAACTACTTTGCAGGATTCTAAAGCAGCAAGGGCTAGGTCAGACACACATACCTCACCTTAACTGTTTTTTAAGGAGATAGATGTCTGACATTTGGAATCCTGACCCTGCTTCTATTGAAGTGAATGAGTGTTTTAACAACAACTACACCTCTACCTCGATATAATGCTGACCTCGGGAGCCAAAAAATCTTACCGCATTATAGGTGAAACCGCGTTATATTGAACTTGCTTTGATCCACCGGAGTGCGCAACCCCGCCCCCCCGGAGCACTGCTTTACCGTGTTATATCCGAATTCGTGTTATATTGGGTCGCGTTATATCGGGGTAGCGGTGTACTTCAATGAGAGCAGGAACAAGCCCCTATATTTGAGTTACGCTTTTAGTACTTTATAAATGAATCTAAAGACACACACATCATGCTTATGCAATGCATTCTCTTTTGAGTGTTACCATCCCAAGACATCTAAGAAAGGATATAAAAACCCACAATAGGACATTAGAAATAGTCTAGAATCCAAAGAGAAAATCTTCTGTCAAAAATGACACCCCTAGAACATCAAACTCCATCTGCATTTCTTTAAACCAAGTCATTTGTTCATTCTTTCTGCCAACATAACTTCAGAAAGTTTAAATCTATTTCCACTCCCCATAATGGGAACTCCAAGTTCCATTGCCCCTTCAGAATTTGTGGCCCAATAATATTTCCAATCCATGGGATCCCATCAGGGTTTTGGGAGAGTGAATCATGTAAAAAGCTGCATGCCCACCAGTTTAGCTATGCTGCCAAGGACTCCCTTTTATCAGAGGGAATCCAAGACAGCAGCTGCTGGGGAACATGTGCAGATGTTGTAAGCCACTGGTCAAAGCACCCACCACCCCCAATCATTACTTAGATGGCAGCACTATAATCATTACTTCAGTTGCCAGGCAGCCTACTGGCTAGATCATTGGTTACAGGGGCAGTAGGGGGACCTGACCCCTCCTTCTCCCTCAGGTCCTGGCCCAGGGTCCCGTGTCGCTCAACCCCTAAACAGGGGAGATGGAGCTTTCTCCCAGCCGTGGGGGGGGGGGGGGGTGTTTCAGGGCCTGTTTTCCTGGTCTGCTCCCTCTGCAAGTCCTTTATTTTGGGGTGTGGCCCCGCTTAGTTCAGTTCCCCACAGTTGGGGCTTATCTGTAGGTTCCCCTTGGCAGGGGAGGACTCACTTGCCTCCAGTGGCTGCGTTGGCAGGCAGGTTGCTGGTCTGTGCCTTCAGGCAGGCATACAGATAGCTCCTGCCTCTCCGCCAGTCAGCCCTTGACTGAACCAGGCTCCCTTCTTTTCTCCCCACTCCAGGCTTGGCATTGGCTGCAGGTATAATGAGGTGGGGCTAGCTGAGCCCGGAGGTTTTCTTCGACCCCTGCTGTGCCTGGCAGCAGTCTCTCTGCTCCTTCACAGGTGTCCTCAAAGTGAAACACATTTCCTCCAAGAAAATGCTATTTAACTTCTTAAAGCAATCATTAGTGAATGACAACAAATATCCCTATTCCGCCAAAAGCAACACTGCACTAGCTGGCAAGGGAAAGAAAAAGAGACTAGTTTCCTTTTGCGGATAAAGCAGACCATTTTACAGAAGATCATGCCACAGTATGGCCCTGGTTCTTCCTACATGGAGACCAATAGCACAGGCCAAAATAAGAAGCTAGATGACAGGAACAACCCTCCATTAAAATGAGTGGGGTTTTTGACCTAAAGAAGAGGAAACACCCAAGCAAACCCAAGTGCTAAGTGCCAGCTAAGGCAACATGAAAAGCTTGTGTACATAATATTCAGCTCAGAGAGCACACTGCATATGAGAAGATGCATATTTGGAAACTGAAAGCTATGATTTTGTTCTATTCATAGCTAACCACCACCTCCCCTCCTGATTAGAAAGTTCTGAAAGCAACAAGGTGGATCAGTTTACAAGCCACGCATGGTCTTTCCACATTGCTGCAGCGCACACAAGAGACAGTTGTTTTTAAACCAGGTTCTTACAAGCCACACCTTTTGCAAAACAAAAAAAGTTTCCTTTCCTCCCTTCCACATCTTTGAATTCAATATGAGGACAATGAAAACCGACTGTCTCTCTCTCTCTCAGCACTTTCATAACAAGTTGTTTAGGTGTATTCAAAACAGTGAAACTAGTTTGCATGAATGTCTCTGAGACTGAGGCCATTTCCACACTTCAAGCCTGTAGCAGTGCCCTATCTATGCCATTGTAAGTTCGTAACATAGATGTAGACTACAGCAACAGAAGGGGTTTTTGAATCATTGTAGGAACTCCACCTCTCCGATCAATAGGTCAATGAAAGCATTCTTCTGTCAACCTAGCTGCATCCCCACCAGGCGTTAGGTTTGCATACTATAATGCTCCTGCGTGGATTTTTCACACCCAAGTGCGGTAGCTATGTTGACTTACATTTTAAATGCAGACCAGGCCTGAATAGTCCAAGACCCCCAGACAACAGTTTCCTGGCTTCCAAGGAGGAAGGTTCCCCACTACCACGTCACTCCCACCCCAGGCTACAGCCAGGGGCATTAAAAGAACACCCTCAACCTGAAAAACCACAGTTTCATCCAAAACTTTGTACCTCTTATTTACCCATAAGATCTTTATAACTGAAAACAAAGTTATTTTCCTGAAGTTCCCCCCCCCCTCCAATTTGTTTACTTTGTGCATTAGATACACTTCACTGATTTGTTGGTGGCAGACTCATGCGCTACACTGGAAGGAGCTCCCTTGCACACCAAGCCACATGCTCTGCAAAAGAGTGTTCACCACCACCAACAGCAGCACCAGAGCTGAAACTGAAGCAGCGGCAAGCAGGCATGTGTACAGAGAGAAAGGAAAGAGGTGGGGGGGATGGGGCAGAGGATGTACAATGGAGAGGGGTACCCAGAACAACTTTATGAGCACAGTTTGGGGGCAGAAAAAAAAACTTCTGAACATTTTAATTCTTTAAATAAAAACAATAAAACCACGCTCTATGGCAAATTTATTTATTTTTAAATAAATCAGTTCTCCCCTGCCCTCTTCTCCCTGTCCCCCAAGACTGAGTTCACCATATCCCTTTTAATACAGGATGCACCATTCTGCCCCTCAGAGGTGTTCACTTAATTCCATTTGATTTCAATGGGACTTACATGCACATTTGAAAAAAGCAGGATTTGACGCCAATGAAAATCACTTTAAGATTTCCATAGGAGATTTGCCTTTGTGAGGAATTTGGGATTGGTTAAATGAGGCATTCCATGTAAGAACCATTTGGGTACCTCAGTGCCTCATGTTCCTCACACATCAGGGGATGCACAAGTCTAGTTGCAACCAAAGTACCAGTTATGCTCCTCTGAAATGCTGGTGTCCCACTGCATACAGGCTGCAACAGAAAACAGCTCCAGGATTCGACTTGTGGCAGCTTATGGTAGTTTCCAGCTATATAACAAAGCATGTACAAAAGTACTGCAAACTGCACTCCTAATTGCATGCCAAGCCTTCTTTCTTCCCCCCCAAGAAAGCCTTCTATGTGTCTGCTGTGTTATGCTTAATCTGTGATATGTTGTGCAATAAATTATCATATCCTTTCCACATACATGAATTTAAGACTCCCTGCCATACACATGTACCTACCTAGAGTTCTAGAAAAACTAATAATATTCTATTGCATTTCTGAGAAATAGTATGTGATTGCACAACTAAAGACTAATGTAATACATATGTATTAAGGGGCATAGTTAAGGTTGTGCATGCAGTCTTGATTGGCATTTCCTGACTTGGGTGCAATTAACATTCTCTTCACACCACAGGTATGGAACTGATGCTGTATCACAGTATCAAAACACTACATTTGGGTTATTTTATAACTTTCTTTCACTAAGTTTAATGCCCCCAATTTTCTTGCCTTTCTCCCCATCCATTTTGATAGGAGGAAGTGGGGATTGTGTCCTCTCTTTCTTCTTCCTCTATCTTTCTTCATTATTTAAGTAAGGGGAGATTCAAGCAGCTTCTCATTTCTGTGACGGGATGGGTGTACACAGAGCACTCCTGCACTGCTTCATGTGAGTCAGGCAGGAATGCTGGTTAAAGGGACACCATTGACTTAAATAGAACACTTCTGTCTGGAAATTTCTTAGCTACTGTTGTTACAAGGGCAAGTGGAGAAAATATTTTTCTCCGTTTCTCAGTGTTATTGTGTGCATTTGACAGTACTTTGCGTACAGCCATTTTCACCATTTCCCCTGTAAGGTGAGTTTCCTCTTTTCTTTGTGTGAGGTTTTCACACGGCAACAGGAGAGAGAAAAACTACTTTTAAAAACAGAAACATGTGATTCCAAAGCCACAAAAGTTGGCAGGGGTCGGGGGGGGGGGGAGGAGACGTAGGACCTGAAATTACCTATATCTCAGTTTTTAAAAACTGACAAGATTTCATATTGACAGTGACCCTTTAAAGCACCAAACTGGTCTCAGGAGATCTGGGTGTGACTCCCGGCTCTGTAACAGGCATCCTGCACAACCCTGGGCAAGTCATGGGGATGACTGACTGACACACACACATACACACACACACACCCATAAAGATCTTCTATGGAGGAAAAACACTATCTAAGAGCTAGGTATTATTTAGGATCTGGTTTTTCAGAGGTTCTGAGTACCAACAGCCCCCACTGGCTTTGATGGGGTTAAAAACCAAGCTATTTTTCTCGGTCTTCATTTACTCCTTTGCAAAATGAGCAATAATATTACTTCTATCTCATAGGGATATTGTGAAGCTTAATTTACTAGGGCTGGAAAAATGCTCTAATATTAATGGATGGGAGGCATTGGAGAAGTGCAAACTATTACCAACAGCAGACCTACAGATAAAGAGAGCTGCATGCCAGGCTCTATAGAGTCAAACAAGGGTCACAGGTTGATTCCCATTAGTGTTAAGAACCTCTCTGGCAGGAATCAAAGCCAGCATGATGAAATTAAACTGGAGACAAATAAATTTCAATGGCTGACTTTGTTTCTTCATCTTACAGTCACAGACATCTGTGGCAACTAACATCACAAAGTGGTCCATTCTTAACTCAACATGCACGATGCTTCAGCACCACAGCCACCTGTACCACTAACCTCCTAAGGGCCTGGTTCTACTCTCAGAGATGTGGACATGTTGCCTATGTTATCACATACATTGTTTAAAAAAAGAGAGAGAAAAAAATCAACTATTGTGCACATGTTGATTTTACAAGATGTGCAGCAATGAAGGTCTATACATCACAGAGTCAAACTGGTTTCTGCATGTTCTAACTGAAATCAAGCAGATATAAGGCAGTGTCACTCTAAAGAAAGAGAAAGTCAAATGTATACACATACAGTATATTATTTTGATTTGATGCCCTTTTTTTGGTAACAGCAGCACTCATTTTTAGCTTACATGAGAGACTAGTCCTCTTCTCTCTCCAACACATGGACATTTTTTTTCCAGACAGATGGAGCTGAACATCATCCTCGAAAGCTAAAAATATTTTCTGGTAATTCTTGCTGTGTTGGATAAGGACAAAAAAAACTGGTAGACTTGGGAGCACTGGAATGCAAGAGTATGTTCGTGTGTTATTGCAAGAAGTGTGTTAGAGCAGGGCATATTTACAGTTGGCTTCTACAAAGCGTAGTTATGACCAGGGACAGTGTCGTTAAATACCATGTAGATTTACAACAGTGTCTGCTGTACAGGGAAGAGTTTCCTTTTGGGGACTGGCTGGGTTGTGTTTAATTTAGTATGTAAGAAATCAGCCTGAACAGACAATTGCATCACCAAGGCAAAAGCTCCTAAAGTGCTGTCATGTTGTTTGTGACTTAAAAGCAACTTGATAAAGTATAAATTTTTACAGAACTGAAGCCTTGAGACCAGCACATGTATACAGGGGTGTGCAGTGCTGTTTGTATGGGTGGGTGTGTCTCAGGCTGCGTGTCTGCAAACGTGGGTGAATGTCTGTGTGCCAACTGTAGAGGTTAAGAAAAACCACATTTCCTATCCTGTAATGCAACTGTTATCACGCGACTGCTTTAAAGTATCAACACAGAGTAGCATGTTAAAGGCCTGATTTTTCAGAAGTGCTGATCATCTACAGCACCCACTGACTTTCAACTGCAGTTGTGGGTGCTTAACACTTCTGAAAAATCAAGCCCAAGACAAGTCCTTTGATTTAGGTATCTTAAATTCATGCTATAAACCAAAAATAAAAGGCATCTATTTTCTAGCCACTCTGCACATATGTCAGCTCTATTAACATTAATGGAAGTAACAGGTGCCTTAGGCACAAAGAACTTGTACCAGGCTGACGGACTTGAATTACGAGAATGCCAGGCCTCACCAACTGTACGGTACCAGGAATGAAACTAGGTATCTTGTGTTGTAGATCTACCCCCAAGGGACACTACAGCCCACAGAAAGACCAGTGTATATAGTTAAAAAACACAAACTAACACAACATCCGTTTAAGATTGAAATGTTTACAAACTTTAAAAGTTATCAAAGGTAAATGGAACACAGAATAATTAATAATTTACATTTACACAGCACTTTTCATCAACACATACAACTAGCTACGTAAGTGTACACATACACACCTCTTTCTGAATTTCTATACTTTTGTTTTCTGCATCTCAGACAAACCTGTGAAGATCCTCTCCCCCAATCCCTACTGTCTATCATTCACATTTTAATCTCCCTGCCATTCCCAAGGACACATATCATAGCCACCACCATCCTTCTAAGGAGGAAAGGATACAGTTCCCTTCAGAGCCCATCAAAGCTGCTCCGTAAAACATTCAGCAAGTCACTTTTGGGCAACACAGGGAACTCCCTTTCCACTCCTCACCCCAAGGAGTAAAGTCTGCTGTCCCCACAGCAGTATTTTGTTTTTTACATAGGCAGAAGCACATTATAAACCTGATGGTCCCCAGTGCAGGCAAAGAAAGACATTAGAGCCTTATATTGTATTATTAGGCCATCCTCTCAAAGAAGCACTAGTTACCTGGGTGCTTTCCTGCCCCTGCAAAAGAGAGGAGCAGAAATCTAAATATTTCCACAAACAGTAGGACAATAACTACGATCTCAGAAGGACAAGACAGGAAAACTCTCAGTCTCATACGTTAAGATAGAAGATATGGAAGCCCTGTGCTTGGCATAGCTCACCCATGCTGAGAAAGCAAGGAAGAAAATCATTCCAACATCAGAGACTATAGAAATAATACCACGGACAATGGAAAAGTAAGGGGAGAGAGAGAGTGAGAATTTTGTTGACAAAGACCAAACACAATAAGAAAGCCGAGTCCATCTGAAGTTGGCAAACAAGACCTAGTTAAGTCCCAACTAACCTCTATTGAAAGTAGCACAACAGCATCACAGAAAACACTACACACACAAAATTCTCAATGTGAGGTGGTAGCAGGGCCGCCCAGAGGGGTGAGGGGGGGCAAGTGGGGCAATTTGCCCCAGGCCCCCAGCCCCGGAGGGGCCCCTATGAGAATATAGTATTCTATAGTATTGCAACTTTTTTTTATGGAAGGGGCCCCCAAAATTGCTTTGCCCCAGGCCCCCTGAATCCTCTGGGCGGCCCTGGGTCGTAGGGGGTTCAAACTCATCCAAAAGGAGAAAAAGAACCTGCTTGGAGCTGCTACAGTACCTGGATTCCAGCAGCTCCGGAGGTCATTCAGTTTCCTCTTTGCTGTGCTGGAGGGGCGCAAAAAACCCAAAAAATCCAGTAAAGCTCAGAGCTTCAGAAAGCAGTTTCCCTGCACAGATTTAAACAGATCCTCTCGCTCTCCTTGTAACTTCTCAGAACAATCCATTGAGGGCTGCTATGGCGACGAAGCAGTTAAACCCATCGTTCTGGGCTGATCGAGGAGCCAGCAGGAGAAGCAAAATCTGTAATATAGTTTGTTGTCAGTGATCAAACCCTACCCATTGCCAGCAAAAACAGCACCAGCCAAGCAACAGGCGCTGGCTCATTCGCCCGCTCTCTCTCTCTCTGCGAGCAGAACAGCCTTGACTGTCTGTGTGCTGGAGGATGTGGGGGCGGACTTTAAAGAGGGCCAACTCCGTGGGCCTCTCTGCCAATCAAAGGCTTGGGACTCCTGGCAACAGCAGCACACAACCTAAGTGAGTGCAGTACATGGGGACTGCTGCAGCAGGACTAGCTCAATGCAGGCCATGATGAAAGAAAGGCTCAAAAGCAGGAGGTCTTCTTCCCACCCCGACCCCTACCCCCACCTACTGGGCAAGACAGCACTGTGCCTTACTGACAAGAACAGCTGTCGAGCGATTTTAGTCTCAGTTAACATTAAAGTGTAGAGTCGTTAATGTTTGATATTTAAGCTGTTTGATGTTACCTTCTTTTTATGCTGCCCATTTCAAGGGGCCCTCAGCTGCCCTTGGACTAGAAGGGGGAGAGAACAAGGGTAGTAGGGGTGGGGAGCAATAGCTATTTGTCTCTTCATCTGGATGTCCCAAGTGCTTGGAATCTATGAACTGCCCAGATCAGCAGTCCCAGGGTGACAGAGCAGCCTAAAACCAGACTCTAAATGGTAAAAAAGAGGGAAAGGGTCACAAATTTTTTCACTCCTGCAATGTCAAAGGCACTACCTGGCAGCTGCACACCTGAGTTACAAACTGCAATTTCTTACCCATTTAAGCATAAAAAATGAGAGGACAGTGATCAGAGCATGTGACATACACAATCCAGGCACTGGTCTCAATCCCACAGTGTGAAAATGCTGTTTTGAGTGGGGAGCTACCCCACTGATTGTATTAGAAAAACAAAATTATTCCTTCCCCAAATGCACACGTGCCCAGCTTGAATTTCGTAGCATGTCTGAAGTGAGCTTATTCATGAGGTTAACAGTTAGAAGCTTTCAAATTGGCCACTTTTTACTACCTTTTAGAGCATTTATTTAGGTCCTGCTGGATCAATTTGCTGAAGCTAGAAGTGTCATGCTTACCACACATGGATAAAATTTACACCACACAGTGACTTCACTTCAGCCTCACTTGACCCACCCTCCACACTTGCTTTCCTTCCCTCCACACCTCTCCTCCTTTAACATCTCACCTCCCTTCCTACCCATTTATCTAATCTTCCTCTAACAAATTAACACCTAAAAAATAAATAGATACATAAGTTTTTAAAAAGGCAAACAATCATGGAACTATCATGCTCTTTGGAAACCACCACACTGTTCACTCTACTTGTATGTTATATTGCTTTCCCCCACCCCTTGTCTATCTTGTCTATTTATACTGCTAGCTCCTCAGGACAGGGACTGACTCTCATTCTATCTTTTCTATAGCGTCAAGCCCAGTAGGGCCCTGATCTTGGTTGATCTCTAAACTCCTCCCATATAGGATCGGTGAATTTCCTTTTTTTAAGTATTTACATTTTTCACCCTAACTCCTTCCATTTATACCAGGGCATTTGACCACAAAGTCAATTTACTGCAACCAGGAAAGACATTTTATTACAATGAATTCAATGCAAAATGCATCTAACTGAGATTTACAGGGTCCAGGATAAATCAGGACCCTCTTCCTCTGTATCATTCACTGCAACCACATCCCTTCCTGCTGGATGTCTCACCTACCCCTTGTTTCTACGCTTCCTTGTAGTTTTTAGAGTCCCCAGCCAGCCAGACACCCACGCACATTCATTTCAATTCAATAATACTTCACTGACATGACAAACTATATGAATAATGCCAAAGCATGAGCCATACAGAGTGCTCCACTCTCTCTATCTGTCCAGGATAGGGCAATACGCCTAAAGAGAAGCAGTCCCCCTACAGTCTCTCACTTTTTTCATTAAGTTTGCACATTGTAACTGTACTCAATGAGACTACATTAACAAAAAATAATTTTGGATCAAATTTAGAGATCCATTTCCCACTAGTACTGTCCACTTCATGCCAAGATGGAACCTGTGGTCAAACTCCATTTCTGAATGGTGCTGTCTATGTTACTTAGGGCCGCAAATAGAGACGATTGCTCACTAATCTGTTCACCATTACATGGGTCTCTGTTTTCCTTTCAACACCCTGGAAGTCTACTACACACACTCTTTATATCTCCAGCGTCTCAGATCAGCTACCCCAATGGTTGGTGACTGCAGGAAACCTAGGTTCCAATACAATGTTAAGTCTTCCGCTCCCTGGTTTGGTGGGTGCACAATACATTGCTTCTACAGAGTCAATACTGACAGCTGCTATGTGAACAGCTTCTGCTAGCTGATCAAAAGATGGCACAGCGTGGGAAGGAGATTGCTCACCTGCTACAATGGTGGTTGTCTAAAGGCAAAAACAGAACCTGCGCTAGGCATAAGCAGACTAAAGGCTATATTGCTTAGGGCCCCCAAGCAGCAAAAGTGGGCCCCATTCGCTTTTTTAATATGCGTTGTTTGTGAATGGGCCCCCAATGGGCTAGCACCACCTATGGGCAAAAATATTATTAGAGAAGCAGAGTGATGGTTCTCTCAAAATGAAAAAAGGTGGAGAGAACCTCAGGACTCTGTCTGGACTAGATTTAATTGTACTGAAAGAATATTTCAATGGCTGAAGGCAATCACCACACACACACACACACACACACACACACACACACACACACACTCCCTACAATTCCGGAGTTCCTGTGTGCCTATACAGGGAGCATACTGCATGGTGCCAGGGAACCTTCACACAGAGGAGCCAGGTAGCCATCTCTTCTCTCCCCACCATGCCCAATTGCAATACTCTAGCTTCCCTGTTCTCCTTCCTCTATGCTTCCCATTTAATGGAAAGGCAAATAGCAAGGCTGTCCCTATCTTGCATGATAGAGGGAAGTCACATTCCTATGGAACCAGGTTTTTCCCCTGTACCCTACAAAGTCCTAGCACCATGCCACTTGTATCTTGCTGCAGCTTACTATCACCAATTATAGCTGATTCACACAAAAGAAAAAAAATCTTTAAGTTTTGTTTGTTCTCATTTAGGGTTTTCTTCTTGCTTTTACTCCTGCCCCTGTGTGACCGGGGTCCCAGTGGGGGCCAGCTGAGGTCACTCAATGAGGATGAACTACAAAGAATGGGGCAGATAATCCCCAAAGCTGGTGGATATCTTCAATACTTAGATTTACCAAGCCAGCATAAAACAGCTTCTTTATTACCTCACTGGTTGTCCAGAAGCCAACAACACAGTTCCCTTGAAGTAACCCAGCCTCAGGCCTTCATCCAGATACCCAAGTCAAATATAATGAAGATTTCTGAAAATCTGATTTTATCATATAAAAGAAAAGGTTCTACCAATCCCAAAGGATCGGACACATTACCTCCCAGGTTAATGGATATTCCAGATCTTACCCAAATACACGCATACAGCCAATTCTTATTAACTAAACTAAAATTTATTAAAAAACAAAAGAGAGTATGGTTAAAAGATCAATATACATACAGATATGAGTTCAATTCTTGAGGTTCAGATTCATAGCAGAGATGGTGAGCTTTGTAGTTGTAAAGAGTTCTTTTAGAATGTAGTTCATAGGTTAAAGTCCATGTCCAATATCATATCTAGGTGTACCAGCTTAACTGGGATCTCATCTTGCGACTCAAACTTCCCCTGACGAAACTTAAGCAGATCTGAGATTAAAAGGATCAGGACCCAAGGATCTTTTATACAATTTCAGGTCTTCTTTGACAAGTTGGAGTCCCTCCGGGGAACAATAGGCCCTTATTTCCTAAGCATCCATCATTATAATTATTCACACAGATTAATTAAGGCAATTTATCCATCAGGCAGTCTATCACCAGTACTTAGCTATATGAATTAACATAAGACAATCACCTATTCCTTCACCATTCACCGATGATTTGCTATACATTTCAAAGAGAGATGAATACAGAGATATCCCGTGTTTACACTATATTTAAATGCTAGGATGTTCTTTTGATCTTTGAATAATCAGAATACAGAACAGACAGTGACTGTTGATTACTTTGTTGACCACTACCCATACATATGTAAAAACATAAAAACATAAACGTTATCTCCCCACTTCTTTAAGCTTTGAATTTGAGTCATTTATTTTGTACGATGTTTAACCCTTGCTGGCTATACGTCACACCCTGATTTACATTCCTTGTCCAACATTTTATTTTGACTGCAAGTTCTTTGTGGAAAAGATGATCTAGTCTTCTTATCTGTAAAGTGTCTAGCACTGGTGCTATATAAATAATAACCATCATCACTTAAATGGAAAAATATTATTTCAGTGATGGCAAACACTGGTGAGCCACAGACAGGAGGGGTCAGTGATGCAAAAGACGGCAAATAGGAATGAGCACTAACCAACAAGAACCTCAGCATGGCCAGGCAGAGTTTCCTCTAATGAATAACAGCAAGTGAAGTATTCAGCACACTCCACATCTCCATCTATTCTTATGATCCTGACCTACGAAAGACAATATGATCTCATAGTTAGATCAAAAGAGTTGGGACTGCCTGGTTTTTGTTCCTGACTCTGCCATTTATAGGCAGTATCATTCTGAACAAGTCACTTAACCCCCGTTAGATAGGTATACTGCTATTTATCCACTGCATGCGACTGGTGACAAATGGGTAAAAGCTGATTTTTTAAAAATCAGTTTTGTATTTAAAATGGTTATTTTTTAATTTTAATTTTTAATTGCTTAAATAAATATGTATAAATAACTTACCCTTTTGGTTAGCATAAGGAAGCACCAAATTTAGTGTGAAGGCTTTTTCGGTTGCAAATCAACATGTTTTAATGGTTACCAACTAATGAGAATTAAGCTCTCTTTTAGGTTCATAACTAAAAAGTACAAGCACAACTGAAGTCAATAATTTAAATCAAGGTTTCCTGCTAGCTGATTTAAATTCTAATTAAAATCAGTGATTTACATCATTTTGATTTAAATCAATCCACTCTGGCCTGTTGTGAGGCTGTTGTAGAGCACTTTGAGTTCTCCAGAGAAGTACTACTTTGGAAACAATCCAAGTAAGATCAGAGCTGCCAGAGGAGACAATGCCTTTGCATCCAGGATGGGCCATCCTGATTATCACTACAAAAGATTTTTTTCCTCCTGCTGATAATAGCCCACCTTAATTGATTAGTCTAGTTAAAGTTGGTATGGCAACAACCATTTTTTCATGTTCTCTGTGTATATATATCTTCCTACTGTATTCTCCACTGCATGCATCCAGTGAAGTGGGTTTTAGCCCATGAAAGCTTATGCCCAAATAAATGTTAGTCTCTAAGGTGCCACAAATACTCCTCATTCCTTTTGCTGATACAGACTAACATGGCTACCACTCTGAAACCTGTTTCCATCTCAGTCCCTCATCAGAAATCTCAAGCGAGGCAGCCAATTTTTCCCTGAGTACAGATTGATGAAAAGAGAAAATTCAACCAGGAAAAAAAAAAAAAAAAAACAGTCAGAGTCCTAACTCCTTTTCCCCCTCAACTCCAAGGAAGTGAAGGGGCGGAAGAGGGTCATTTCAGTTCATATCAGACTAGAGTGACCAGCTGTCCCGATTTTATAGGGGCAGTCCTGATTTTGGGGGGGTTTGTCTTATATAGGTGCCTATTACCCCCCACCCAGTCCCGATTTTTCACACTTGCTGTCTGGTCATCCTATATCAGACACACAAGGACTCCCATCTATTATCCTGCTTAGTTTTACTTAACCACACAGATTTAAATCCTCAGTCACAAAGACAAGAACTAGACACAGCTCCCTCTGAAGCCAATCACTGCTGCTCCTAAATCATCCAGAGTGGCTGCTGCCCACTGACATTTCCTGGGCAGCATTCTTAACCTGTGTCAGAGAGAGCTAAAGCCAATCCCAAGATCTTGTAGACTGATCTAAACATGGTTAAATGCTGAGGTCCATTCTATCAGCATATGGTGCTAATTTAAAGTTCTCTCTCTCTCCCCTCCCTGCCCCAACCATGTCAGAGATTTTTAATTTCAGGAAATGTTATGGGTAATTTCAGAGCCTCCAAATTAAGAATATACTGAATATTCTCTGTGGATATTATGCCTCCTTTGAAGACATTGTCAGTTCACACTACAGCTGCCCAGCAGAAGCCAAATAAATATTTATAGACTACCACAGGCTAACGGAAAAGAAAAATAGTATTAACACATTAGATGTCAGTGGGAGTGAGGGAAAGGAATGTAAACGGAGCCCAGATGCAATCCGAAAATGGTAAGGCTGGAAGACGGGGCTTGAAAGTTTGTTAATATGATGCATGTGCCAAGGCTACTAGATAATAACCAGACTCCCTACCTTGCAGGCTGCTCTAGGAATTGGTTTACTTTAAGCAAGGATGAAAACTCCTTGCTGGGCCATAAGAGCACATTGACCACAGCAACAGTTTCATTGTCATAGCAAAGCCAATAACAATAACTCCAGTCAAGCCAATTAGACCATGTGGCCTTGTTTAGAAGCAAAGGGGTGGGAGCTAACAGGACTCAGGGTTCAAATCTGGATTCTCTGCCAGGCCTCTGACCCTCTGTAAGACTGGAGGCAAATAATCTATAGCAGTGTTTTTCAAAGTTCGGGTTGGCTGGTCAGGCACTAGGTCGCCTTGCTCAGCACCCAGGGACCCTAGTGTCTCTGGTCAGCACCGCTGACCGGGACATTAAAAGTCCCGTCATCGGTGATGCCCAGCTAAGGCAGGCTAGTGCCTACCTGTTCCGACACTGTGCTGTGCCCCAGAAGCAGCCAGCAGTGGGTCCGGCTTCTAGGCAGGGGGAGCCACGGGGCTCCGCGCGCTGCCCCCGCCCCAAGCACCCACCCCACACTCCCATTGGCCAGTTCCCAGCCAATGGGAGCTGGGGGAGGGGGACGCCTACAGGTGAGAGCCGCACAGAACTGCTTGCTTGCCTCCACCTAGCAGCTGGACCCGCTGCTGCCCGCTTCCGGGGCACAGCATGGTCTGCAGTGCCAGAACAGGTGGGAAGCCTGCCTCTGCACCCTGGCAGTGCCACTGACTGGGAACCGCCGGAGGTAAGTCCACGCCCCAACCCCACGCCCCAATCCCCTGCCTTAGCCCTGAGCCCCCGACAAACCCAGAACCCCTTCCTGCACCCCAAACCCCTCATCTCTGGCCCCACCCCAGAGCCTGCACCCCCAGCCCAGAGCCCTGACCCCCTCCTGCTTCACAACTGCCTGCCCCAGCCCTGAGCCCCCCGGGGGCTCCCCCAAACCCGGAGCCCCTCCTGCACCCCAAACCCCTCATCCCCGGCCCCATCCCAGAGCCTGGACCCCCAGCCCAGACCCTTGAGTCCCTCCCGCACCCCACCGCCCTGCCCCAGCCTAGAGCCTGCTCCCACACCCTGAACCCCTCATTCCCAGCCCCAACCCGCACCCCAACCCTCTGTCCCAGCCCTGAGCCCCTTCCACACCCCAAACCCCTCATCCCCAGCTCTGTTGGGTCACAGGCATTAACAATTTTATTCAACTGGGTCCTCAGAAATGTTTTTTGAAAACCACTGATCTATAGTGCCCCAGTTAGAGCATGGACTAGAAAGCAAGACCCTCCCCTGCAAAACCAGGTGCTGCTTCTGAACTAAGCTTCCATTGGGAAATAAGCAACAAGAAAAAATAGGAAAGAGATAAAAATCTTGAGCTTTCATTAAGTTCTCCACAGGGAATACACACTCGCTGATAAGCCAAAACATTTACAATCCTCCTTTGAAAAGTAAGTGATGGACAAGAATTAGACATATGGGCCAAATTCAGTGGTGATGTAAACAAAGGTATACATTACAAGTAAGGGCAACAGGGAAAACTACCAACAGGAAGGTGTAAGAATGTAACAGAGGTGGGGAAAAATATCACATTTTAATCTGCTGGTGGGAACTACAGCAGCATAACAACAAGAGCAGAATGTTAGGAATGCAACAGAATTTTTGAAGAAGTTTCAAAGGAAGAAAGACATAGTATATAAAGAATATATACATTAAATAGCTGCTGCATTGTATCCCAGATCTAACTGCTTTTTGGGGAGAAGGGGAAGGAAATTTCTACAGTTTGTAAAGCTCTTTGTGATTATGTCTCTCTCTCACACACCTGTATTTATATTTCTATTGTCTTATCAAGGATCACATAACATTAACGATAACATAAAAAATATAAATGTAAAAAAATGAGCAAAACCAAAATAAATCTAATGTGCCCCTCTCTCATTTGTTACTTATGTTGTGGTAGCACCTAGAAGCCCCTGTCATAGACCAAGGACCCTATTGTGCTAGATGGTGTAAAAAGAGAACAAGTCGTCCCCCCCCCAAGAGTTTACAATCCAAGAAGAAACACTGGACATTTTAGCCTTTCAGATTCAAAATCATTTTTCATCATTTCTTTTTTAAGAATCATGAGAAAGTGTTGAGTTGTCACTGGCTCCCCTCCCTCCAATTTACACCCAGTTTTCAATTGTCTGAGCTAACCAAAATAGATCATTGGTTTATTACACTATAGAAAACATCAATCCCTGGAGAAACTTTAGCAGTAGAAATGGTTGAGAAAGAAACGGGGGAAATTGCAATATTTCCCTTTTTCCTTCAAATTTAGAAAAAAAAAATTGAAATTCGATAGCTGGCTAAAAAATGGGCAGGGAGTAGAGAAAGAAGGGAATTTGCAAGAATGTCACCAACATTTTTCCTGTTTGTTCTTTCCCAAAATTTTTGCTAACATTTCAGAATTTTTTCAACCAGCTCCTTTTAGTGGAGGAGGGAGAGTGTTTTTGTTTTCCCTTTTTTCCTCTCTGTTTTTTTTAAATTGGGTCTGTTGCCAGACTGTTTCTAAGCAACAGAGCTTTCCTCTCATAGATTTTGTGCCATGATACTATTTATGAAGCTCAAGTGCTGAGAAAAGAGAAGAGCTTAGCATAAACTTTATATATGAAAAGAAATCTTCATATTCAAATACTTGAAAATGGAAGAGAGGGGATATGTGAAGTTAAAGTTCTATAAAAAGGTTTTGTCAGCAAACCAAATGTGTTTTATCTGCTATTTAGCAACATCTATTTTGAATTTGATATTTCCCCCATCCTCTAACCCCAGAGGTTTTGTTATTATTATTCAATCCTCTAGGCAATGATTTTAAAACCAATCCATAAAAATTCATTATTGACAAGGACTGGGAGGGGAGCCCTATCTATAACAAAAGCAGCTGCAAATTATAAAGGGTGCAATCGAATCCAAAACTATTAAGAAGGGGGAGCCTTAAATATTAAACATGCCTGGACTCAACCCATTTGATCATGCTGATGTGCACACCACACTATTTTCTACATAATATCACTTCTAGTCTTTTTTTTTATTGGAATGCGTGTTACTACTTTTTTTATTATTATTATTTGAATAACAGTAGCACCGAAATGCCAGCTTTGCTGATGCTCTTACTGCTGAAAACCTAATTGCAGAGTGTAGTGGAGCATGCACATTCGCACTACGCCGGTGCACAGAGCACTGCATGGTCCTCAACAGAACAGTGTGCCACCAAATGCACAGTCCTGCTCTGTCCTCATTATCTATGGGTTACCCATAACAAGAACTAGTAGGAACAATATTTTCAGATGGAAATGTGACTATCATATTGATAATGTTCCTTTAAGGGATTTGAATGCTATACAAGGTAACGTATAGATAACGCATAGAATTCTGCCAAGGGCATTGCCAAAACAACAAACTTCAGAAGTGAAATTCATCCATGTGTATAATGTTATCTGAGGCAGCTATATAATGACTGGCCATCACCCATCCATGTTATTTCCATGGTTTATTATGAATACTGTAGTAGCCCCAGAAACTCTTTATCCTCAATACCAACCCTGAACAAGAGGAGAAAGTGAACAAGGAGACCAAATTTAAAAGAATAGAATGCAGACAACATAGCTTATTGCTGAAGAACACAAGATCAGCATGTCCCTGGATTTTGTACATCTTTTTAAGCAGACTCATGCAGCAGCAAGCAACTCCAAGGAAACTGAGCAGTAGTCAATAAATCAAGGATCATAATTCCCTGCAGCCAGCATGAGATGTACAATGAGTAGCTCTATGATGCTCCAAGTGTGTGGATTTGAGTATTTCAGAAGCATGACTGACTGTAAGTTACCTGTAGACAACGCCAGTGCACTGCATGGCCATGCAGCAGATTTGGGTTCAATTCCCAATCTTCCACTCCCAAGGCCAGCAGGAACTGGAACTAGTGTGACCAGACAGCAAATGTGAAAAATCGGGACGGGGTGGGGGGTAATAGGAGCCTATATAAGAAAAAGACCCAAAAATCAGGACTGTCCCTATAAAAATCGGGACATCTGGTCACCCAAACTGGAACTAACAAAATTCCAAGCTTCTAGCGGCTGAGGGAGCCATTCAACGATTCCTCTGTCTGTTTGAAGAACTGAATTAATACATTCCACAAGGAGTCTACACCAGAGTGACAGGGGATGCAATATGAAAACTCAAGGGTGAGGTGTAAGCAGGGTCGTCGGGGCTCTATCAAGAATGCAAAGGACTGTCTCTTTCAAAATAATACATTTGGTCTTATTCCAAAAGGTTTCTCCTTCTCAGCACATGCACCTGTTTCCTTAAACTGCTATTCATCATTTGACACAGGGCATGTCTATACTTAGAGCGCTGCAGCGGCACAGCTGTACCAGTACAGCTGCGCCGCTACAGCACGTGTGGTGAAGATGCTCTATGCCGACAGGAGAAGCTCTCACGTCGACAGAGCGCTGTGCAAACTAGCGCTTATGCTGGCATAATTTACGTCACTCAGAGCGGTGGAATATTCACACCCATGAGCAACATACATTTTGCCGACGAATAAGTGGTAGTCTTAGCATAAAGCTTCATTTTCACAACAGGAAGAATGTGTAATTGCATCACATTCATTCAGGAACTTTCCAAAATATTCACTGTTAGATGACAATGAGCAGTTCCAGATTCACATGGCTGATGTAAATTCATTTGACTCCTGCTGTGATGTGAACATTGATTTTTTTCCATCAGGAGCAGTAAAGATTTTTTTGTAGTTGGGGCTTTGCTTATTCGTGGTGGAATTTCTTTTAGGAAAAGGAGAGAAGCAAGATGTTCAAGGCTGAAGTTGCCATTCTCTGTTTAGCCCGCTGCATAAGGGACATGTATCTCTGTATGAAATTATGGCAGCTGATCCCATCAGTTCTATTAGCCAAAATGGATAATGAAAACAGCCCAGGCACAGCACTATGTCTACAGAGAAATCTAAGGCTTCCAGATTTTGGATTACAAGGAAGTCATAGGCAGCTGTGAGGTGAGAACAGCTTGACTGCTCTCAGTTCATCTTAGAGAGATTGTTGAGTTTACTACTATATAAAGTAAGAGGCCAATAAGCATTGGCTAAAGTCAGGGCTAGTGTAGACATCAAGACAGTTTCCACACACTCAGGCAGCACTTCCAGGGCACCTCAATTCTTATCAGTAGGACCATTGCCTTTCCTCTCCAAGGAACCCACACAGCTCTGCTAACATACATCAGTCTTGACCTGCAAAGCCTCCTCCTGTTGCCATTTCAGATTTGGCTTTCCCCTAAATAGATTAATAGTCATGACAAAGGGTGTGATGGTTCTGCAATGTGCACAAGTGTCCACTAGGGGTCAGATTAAGATTACATCCATCTGTGCATGGACTCTCAGATTCCAAATTTAAATCCTCTAAGGACTGTGCCTGACGGCCAGAAGTGCTAAGCCACCACAAGGCTACACTACTATGCCACCTAGCATTCCTAAGGATATCATAGAATCATAGAAGTGTACGACTGGAAGGGACCTCAATAGGTCATCTAGTCTAGTCCCCTGCACTCAAGACAGGACTAAGTAATAACTACGATCTCTGACAGATGTTTGTCTAACCTGTTCTTAAAAACCTCCAACGACAGAGATTCCTCAACCTCAAAACAACTCAGAAACCAACCACTTCATTAATAATATTGAAGTTGTTATTGAAGCACAGTGCATGATACTTCCAGACTTGCTTCAGTTACAAATTATAGAATACACTTGACAGTGTTTCTCTAAACTTTTTTGTTACACCACTTAAAACTTGTAGTTCATAAATTTAAAACATAATGCTTTAACTTGCAATCTTATTTTAAAATATTCTATTCAGGCCTTTGCCTGCAATAGTTGTTTTTACACTTTAACCTCTATGAATGTTGTTTGCCCTGTAGTGACCCCTGTTGGAAAATTAAAGTAAGGCCATCCCCCATAAAGCACACTTCAGATATTTACATAGGTATTTCTCCTCAGGAAATGTATTGTACAATAATTCAATAAGTACGCCAGTGGAAATGTTTTCAGGATGGAGGGGAACTTCATTAACAAAATGAGCAATTTTTTAGACTGTGTCCTCTTAAATCAATATCATCAGATTTTAGGGTTTGTTTTAAAACTGTGTAAGGATTATGTATAATGTTAACCACTAAATACAACTCTGTTTAAACACATGCAGAATCCAGAATCAAAGAGTATGTCTGGTGCTCTGCCTTTCAGGATGGTGGCACAAGTGCTTCTACTGGAGAAGGTAGGGGGGATAACTTCCATTGAAATCCGTGTGTAAGAGCCCAATACGTTTGTGGATCTAGGCCTAAAAGACTAAAGGGGCTTATAGATTGAGGACACAATGCTTTAATGTGACAGTGGAAAATGGGAAGCCAACAGAGGAATTCAAAGAAGAGAGAAGTGATCAGAGTAATGGACAAGGAAGAAAGTGTGTGTGTGTGTGTGTGTGTGTGTGTGTGTGTGTGTGTGTGTGTGTGTGTGTGTGTGTGTGAGTGAGTGAGTGAGTGAGAGAGAGAGAGAGAGAGACTTGGGAGTCCAAAGAGGAGGAAGTTGTAGTAGTATCAAGATGACAAGAGGCTGTGCTAGTTTTATTTGCAGGGAGGAGACTGTCTGATCCTGCTCCCTCCTCAGAGTGAAATATGGTTACTGTACATCCTGCTTGAACCAATAATAAGATGACACCTCATGCACTGTCAGAAGTTTCTGGGTGCCCTCAGTTACTGACCATATCCAGCTAGTTGCCTACTGTATATGCCACTTAAGTGTGGGCTAGTGACCAGCAGGAACAGTAAGATCACCTTAAAAACCTGGTATCGGTCCAGTTCCTAGTGGACAATAGTGCACATCATAAACCAGGGGTGGGCAAACTTTTTGGCCTGAGGGCCACATTTGGGAATAGAAATTGTATGGCAGGCCATGAATGCTCACAAAATTGGGGTTGGGGTGCGGGAGGGGGTGAGAGCTCTGGTTGGCGGTGCGGGCTCGGGGGTGGGGCTGAGGATGAGGAGTTTGGGGCATAGGCGGGGGCTCTGGGCTGGGACCGAGGGGTTTGGAGGGCGGGAGGAGAATCAGGGCTGAGGCAGAGGATTGGGGCGTGGGGAGAGGCTCAGGGGTGCAGGCTCCGAGCAGCGCTTACCTCAAGCGGCTCCCGGAAGCAGTGTCATGTCCCTTCTCCGGCTCCTACGCGGAGGCGCGGCCAGGCGGCTCTGCACACTGTCCCATCCGCAGGCACCGCCCCTGCAGCTCCCATTGGAGCGCGTAGTACCTGGAGCGGGGCCATGCCGTGGCTTCCAGGAGCTATGTGGTGCAGCCCCCAACCCAGCGCCCCGGCTAGAGCATTGGAGCGGGGCCAAGCTGTGTGGTGCAGCCCCCGACCCAGCGACCCAGCTGGAGCGCCAGAACAGGCAAGCATCAGACTCTGCTTCCCAGTGGAAGCTCATGGGCTGGCTTAAAATGGCTCGCGGGCAGGATCCAGCCCATGGGCCGTAGTTTGCCCACCCTGTTATAAACACTCCGCCACACATCACTGACGTCCCTGATGGCATTGATAATTGAGTGGCCAACAACTGAAGGGGCACAAAAATTGAACTACCCTTCTGGTCCAGTAGAGTGATGGGGAGGAAGAATACACATTGGGGACTGGTGTAGGGGTAACTCTTTCAGGAAGGATCCTAAATGCAAAATGTTGTGCCCCTGCTTGTATCTCCAAATACAACACAAATGCCAACCCCACTAATCACATTCATTTCCCTCTGCTGCAAAAGTTTCAAAATAGGTCTGAGTGGTTTGATTTTATCAGCCATTCCAAAGAGAGGCTTGGAATATTTTTCCTAATATATTTAGAGAAAGGGATATTACATGTGAAAGAAGCAAGACTGACACTTATATAACTTGGGGAAGAAGATGATCACCCAGCTAGGGCCCTATCGAGTAACCGTTTTGATGGGGCAAGAAAGAGGACAATCAACACACTGTCTGACCAGAGGGATGTGGTGTTGCAGGAGGGGGGAGAGAGCATACCAGAGTCTGCCCTATAGGAGGAGCACACACAGGAACCTTCCTCAAACCTGGGTTTTTGCTGGAGGAAAGTTTGCATCGTGGAACGTGCTGCCTACGAGAGTTCCCACTTCCTACCCACCCTCCCTCCCTCCCGCAAATGCCCCATGCTGCTCAGCCCTGCCTCCCCCCAGGGGCGGCGAGAGAAACCCCCAAGCGGCCGCAGAGCCAGGGAAGAAAGAGGCACTGGCCCCGGTGCAGCAACTAGAGCAACCACGCTCCTCTCCGGGGCTCTAGGAGCTTGTGCATCTAACCCAGGGGAGCTGCGGCTCCCCTCCGGCCCTGCGGCAGCAGGAAGGGGCTTCCCGGAGATGCGTGGGGTACTCACCGGGGCGGCAGCATCCCCCGCACTCACCGGGCCGGGGGCAGAGCGCACCGGCCGGGCACGCTGCAGCAGCCTTTGTCTCCGACTCATCAACTTTCTTTCTGTTGCTCTCACCGCCTCGGAGGGACCCCACCACCTGCCTTCCTAGGGGAGCCAAGCTCTGCAAGGCGGGTGCCACACCGCAGGGAGACAACTCCCGGCGCCGGCCACCTCCTGAGCATGCGCCGTCTCCCAGCCACAGCTGCAACAGCTGTGCTCCAGCACCGGGGCAGGGAGCGCTGCTCACCCCCTCCTTCTACACCCCCCTTTCCTTCCTTCTTTCCTTCCTTACAGCGGAAATCAGTGAACCGACCCGATCCGCTTCTATTTGACCCAACATTAAAGTGTTTTTAAAAGAAAGAGAAACAACACCACCAAAAAGCACCACAAAGTTCTTATCTATGGAAACGTTTCCATGTGTATGATTCCGTTGTTAGTGTTCTCCCTGATCATCATTTATTTTATTAGTGATAATATTTTTATTATTCCGACAAACAACCCCCTGCAATATTTCCCACTCAAATGTGGTCGCGCTGGGTACTGTCTGAGAGCCAGAAAGTGCACACCATCCCGTTTGTGTCGTCTAAGATGAGACAAGTGCAAAAGCAATTAAGCAGTGAACAATTGTTAGTTTATTATTTTGGTTTAGGGAGTCTAAGGTCAGGTGTTAGTAATAACAGTTGAAGATTTATTTTTCTAATATAGGGTGTTTAGCCTGAAAGTGTCCCGTGAAGTTAAATAAAGACCACAGAATATAAATGAATTTCCCTGGTAACCTTTGGAATCATATCTATTGCCCCCCCCCCCCCCCCTTCTTTGGGCCACTGTGCCCCCGGGGAAGGAAAAGGAGGACAGCCCTTGATTTCTCCTGAGTGCAGGTAACACAATTCTGCCTGGTCCTTACAGAAGCCGCGTGAGAGAGGAAAGCTGCTCCTACCCCGTGCCCCCCCCCCCCACCTCCCAAGCCTCCATTGTGCACTCATGGAAGGGCCAAGCAAGAATCTGGCATATAGTTTACTTTTGAAAAGTGCTATTATAATTTATTTTATTATACTTATTATTTACATATGTAATTCCTGTGCTTGCTGCTTTACAGACATATATAAAGAAAGCATCCCTCTTCTCAAAAGAGTTTACAATCTACATGCAATCAAGCAAAGGTGCACGGATGGGATAAAGGCAAAGTGGCTCTATTTTTGGCACATATCTTGTGAACTGCATTCTCTGTGGTTTTGCCTTCTTTGGGGGAAAGATATTATGTACATTTGAGAGCTATAAACAAGGAGGAATGGCGTGAAAATAAGCAAAAATAAATTTAAGCTCAAGTTCTTAACTGCAATATGAATAAGATGGTGGAATAGTCCCCCAAAAAGAACTGGCAGGAAGTCTCATCACTTGAGGCCCTTAACACTGTACTGGACAAAGTACTGAAGGTATGCTAACAGTCCTGCACTGATAGGGATAGACCTTAGACACTAAGTAGATCTTTCCTATTTGATAAGTTCATATGGGATCCTACAGGAGGTACACATTTCTGCCAAACAGAGATACGAAAATGATGACCATTGCTCCTCCAGTCATCTTGACAGCAAGTATTTTAAAAAAATAATTTAGTTTAAAAAGAACATTGGCTAATCACTGGCTGCTTTCCATTTCTCCAGTGAACCAGACAGCCACAAACCTGTTTAACTGGCCACTTAAAATGGGCTTATGACAGATTTCCATCATTAAGGTAACACAAAGTAGTTTTCTAGACTTGAAAGCAGTATCCCTTTTAACATAATTCTATTAAGAAAATATCAACTTTTATTTTTATATAAACATAAAGATCTATATCTTGATAAAAAATCATATTTCCTAATCTATTAATAAGCCCCTTTGTTTTCAGTTTAAACCAATTTTTACGCAAAAAATCCCGGGTTTTACAAAAAGTATTTGTTTTTTCCCCCCTGATTTTCACCCTACTTTTATATAATTAAAATATATAAAAAATAACTTGTTTTATTAGGAAAATACAATACATTGCATGAGATATGTATATTACAATAATACATTAGTCTGTGTGTATATGCAAAACCACCTGTTGAAGTAAGGCTATGTATTAGTCTAGAAGATACACACAATAAACAAACAGGCATGCACGCAAGCTCTGAAGTGTGTGCACATCTGAATGTACTGATGAATCTCACGCCCACTATGTACACATTTCAAACTGTT
Organism: Emys orbicularis; assembly: GCF_028017835.1. Taxonomy (NCBI): domain Eukaryota; kingdom Metazoa; phylum Chordata; order Testudines; family Emydidae; genus Emys; species Emys orbicularis. The sequence goes on along the minus strand of NC_088689.1, from coordinate 42,097,514 downwards.
AGCAGGTAATGGTTTGAAGATCTGACACACTAAAATGGGAGGAAAATGAAAATCGGTATCAGAATACATTTCAGAACACAAGGAAATATTTGAATGTTTAAAAAAAAACAGGCAAAAAGGATTAAATGTAGTGTATGCACTGCAAATGGTGTGGCCCAATTATTAAATGTAAATATTTAAAGGCTAATAGTTTTAAGTCTACAACAGTAAACTGTTTATTCAAATGAAAAGTTTTATTTGGAGATTAGAACTATTTTGTTTTCTTAAACTCAGAGGTAGCACTCTGTTTTGAGTTCTATTTTAGTTTTGCAGCAAACTGCACTGAATTCCATTAATCAAAGTATTAATCTACTGACTACTTTTTTCCCCATCCTTCCATGCACCAAAACAAAACCCGATATTTACCCAGAAAAATTATTAATAGTTTTTTCCACCTATTTTCACCTGCTTTTGTTGTTGTAGTAATAAACACCAATAAATTCCTAGGAAAAATTAAATAAAATAAAAACTGAAAACAAAGGGCCCTATCTATGAAGGACTGTGTGTCAGGGAACAAAAAAACTCTAAAATGAAACCCTTGGAGACAAATCTATAGGTTTATCAGCTATTTCTCTACATATTTTCATACTGTTCATTGACATTAAATGTATCTAGGAATGTAGTCAGTGAAAATCCATCTAACACTGTTCGTGGCACAAAAGCACCAAGAGTGTTTTTATTAAAATTATTTATGGAAAAGGAAGATTATTATTTTGTCCTTTCTTAGATATACCCGGTACAGTCTGCACACACAGAGTTTAATTTTAATGAATACCAGTAGTTTTTTGTTCTCCATATGTACTCTGCCTGAGAGATCTTTCATAGATTTTGAAAATATTGCAATATTCTTCCATTCTGCACTATCCAAAGTGTGAGTTTGTAGTAAGGAAACAGGTTTCTCTGTTTAGTTTTCTTATTGCAAAGGCAAATGACAAAATATGAATAGTGAGCCTTGATTTTCTATGTATTCATTTCTGCTAGATGCCTTTAATACCTTTTCCCTCATACGATGTTAGAGGCCCCAGGAGTGCAAAAGATCCATTCAAATGGACCTCTGCCTCCATGCAGAGTCTTAAATTAAGTTACTGGTGCAAGGGTCCACCTGTCTAGAGCTGCCTGGAGACTGGGACCAAGATCTGTAAGCAGCTGTTCCTTTCTAAAGCATGCTATTGACTATGTACTTTACATCATCATTTATTTTACTTATTTTACTGACATTTAAGTATTGTACAGCAGAGTAGAAGTGCAACAGAAACACCCAAATATTGAAATAATACCTTAATAACCAGAGAGGGTGAGGAAAACACTTAATGCTCTCTTATGGAGTAAAGAGAGAATCATTACTAACAGGGCCGGCTCTAGGATTTTTGCTGCCCAAAGCAAAAACAATTTTGGCCGCCCCCCCCCCCCCCCCCGTTTTTTAATTACCCCACTGCCGGCCCCGCCTCAACTCTGCCCCTTCCCCAATCCCCAGCCCTGCCTCCTCCCCCCAGGCTCTCAAGCCTAGGAGGGAGGGGGAGAAGCGGCGCCCACGCCGCGGCCACTCGGAGTGGCCCCTCCCTCCCAGGCTCTCAAGCCTGGGAGGGAGGGGGAGCAGCGGCGCGCGAAACGGCCGCTCGGGATCTCCCCCTCCCTCCCAGGCTTGAGAGCCTGGGAGGGAGGGCGAGTAGCGGCGCGTGAATCAGCTGTTTCGCGCGCCGTGCCGCCCCAGCGGCAGCAGCAGCGGAGGTGAGCTAGGGCGGCCGCAGCACATTTTTAGGGGCGGCATTCTGGCGCCGGCCATGCCGCCCCTAAAAATGTGCCGCCCCAAGCACCAGCTTGTTTTGCTGGTGCCTAGAGCCGGCCCTGATTACTAAAAAGAAAATTGCTTATAGCAGCATTTACTCTGTGTTTCCTCAGCAGCTGCTGCTGTGCTGTAGTGGGAGTACGCCATCAATAGCAGAATGGCTCCTGCAGGAGTTATACTGCTGGTGGAAGGAGGCCCAGTACAGTCTGCACACACACACACGATGAAGTGGGCTGTAGCCCACGAAAGCTTATGCTCAAATAAATGTGTTAGTCTCTAAGGTGCCACGAGTACTCCTGTTCTTTTTACACACACAGCTGTATCTTCTCTCTCTGGATTGGGTGTGGGAGGAGGGGGGAATCTTTCCATGTGCCTATGGAACCTTAGGATCCATGGTCTTAGGAGGCACCATCCTCTGCCCACTCCACAACTGTGCAAACCGCTCCCTCTTGAGAGGTTGCTTCATAACAGGAAATTCCTTCAGAGTTTTCCTGGCCCTCTGGCCCCTTCCTGTAGGTTTCTTCATGGGAGTGGGTGGTGATCTGGCTGCTAATTTCTCTTAGTTGCTGCCTGCTAGCAGGAAAATTGTGGACTTCATAGCATAAGCCCAGAGAAATCCATCAGAAAAGGTGAAACTCCAAGATGTATTTCTTGAATGGCATTTCCCCTCCCACCCCATATTTATCTATAACCAAAAGTAAATGTAATTCTTTATCTCCACACTGATTTATACCTGCCTCTGGAGATTTCCATTACTTGCATCTGAAGAAGTGAGGTTCTTACCCACGAAAGCTTATGCTCCCAATACTTCTGTTAGTCTTAAAGGTGCCACAGGACCCTCTGTTGCTTTTTACATGTACATGACATATTTCATCCTAAAAGATTCCAAAGCATTGTATACAGGGATCCCTCTGCCAAGGCTAAAATGAAGCCACCTCTCTGAGCAACGCTGTACAAAACAACACTTTTAGGAAGGGATGTGAGCTTTTCTGATTGAAACTCCAGGGGGAATAGCAGGGAGGCAGAATGTGACTTCCCAAATTGAAATTTAACTTGCACATCAGTTAGCACATCATCTCTTGCAAAAACAACACAGAAGTTTGCATGACTTTAGTTTTAGATCTCATCCAAAATATGCAAGCTCCAACAGAACACTGCCCTCTGATATCTTGCAGGGCACTGCTTCAATACTGACTCTAGGAGAGAAAACTACCTAATAAACTGCTAATACTTCCTGCTGCACATGAGTTTTTCTGGGGGGTCTCCTATTGATCTACTTCAACCCTATTTATTTAGCATATGCAAGCTAATTAAATGACAACCCAGATGCCACAGCAGCAAAATGCATTGTTCTATGCAGAAGGGAATTTATAGAATCTGAGGAGGCTGATCAGCCTGCCATGTTCTTTCTGGTTATGTCCATGTGACTGAAGTATGGCATTGCATATGTATATTCATGTGGTAAATCCAATAGTATGGAATAATCATGAGCAGGTTGCACAGCTGAGACGCTAGGATTGCATCTATGTTGCAGCTTTTGTGAGAGAATGGCTGAGACATTTGTAAGTGTCACAATTAATCCATGGTACAGGTTTTACCATATGAACATCCAGGTGCAATGCCATGCTTTGGTCACCTGGGCATAACCAAAGGGACACAATAGGCCTAGCAGCATCACTGGAGTCTGTACATATGCCAATACCGAGTCTGCTGCTCTACTGCCTCGCACTCTGCCTAGCCACGTATAGCGGTGCAAAAAGAGCACCATGTGGAAAATGCTACTACTCTCATTTGGTAGCCTTGTAGCTCCTTTCCGTTCTTTGATGTCCATCCCACTTGGATTGTTGGCTCCCACTCCAGTGTAATATCCTAGCATTCACCGTGCTGGTGATTCCACAGCCACCATGGTACTTTGTGACAGTTTGCATTTTTCTAAGTTCTTATTATTTTAGAACTCCAGGGGATGATGATAAATAATAATGTGCAGAATTCCTTTTTAGGCTGACTAAATGGGTATTCAGCAGCTATTGACGAAATGGATGGAATTTTCATATTTTATTTGCAGTTCACCTTTAACATTCTGAAACATTTTTACAGGCTACATTAATTTATATTTTTGATGGGGATACATTTAAAAAAAAAACCGACCACTATTTTGTGAGCTTTGTAGCAACAACTGGTGAAATGTTCAAGTATATATGAGTATCCTGCCCTCTAATGGTTAGTCTACACTGAACATAAACTCTGATACCACTATAAAAGTGTGAAAGATTGGCAATTATCCTGTTGGGCAAATAAATTGCTAGAAAGAAAAGTATTTTCAGGTTCCTGAGAGCATATTACAAATAATGAAGAAAGGAAAATGGAAAACTAGTTTAAAACACCAGGTACATGACAATGTCCTTTGTCCAGATCTTACTGGTTCTGACTTAAGTACATAGGAACTTTCTTATACAGTTAGATCTGAAAAGTCAGGCACTATACAGGTTAATAGTAAAGCTGGGTTGGAAATCAAATTTTAATTCCATGAAAGTGAGGTTTTGGAAATATTTTTCAGTATTTTTATTGATTTCAAAGTTTGTTTGTTTTCCCATTGCATTTTCAGTATGCATACATCCTTTTCTATTCAAAGTGATATTGGTTATTTCTGGAATAGGTATTTGACTGATACCTTGTATACAAATAGTACCCAGTCTTTCAGTATTTGTATTCAGTCTAATAATGCTTCAAGTAAAAGCATGAACAAATAATAGTGGCATGGCAATTAATCTGATAATTCATGACTACTGCATTGTTTGTTAGGGTACATAAAGAAAAGTGATGATTGAATAGTAAGCATTCAAATGCTATATTTGGAAAAGCCTTCATGATTAATTTTTGTGGGAAGGATGGGTGTGAAAACACACTGCAGTTTGTTCTAGGAAGCTTTAGGACATGTAAATATAATTTTTCAAACACAATACACTTTTAAACTACATTAATTTTTTTTTTCAATCTACAAAAGTTTAACAGGGAGGCAGTGTTGACTAGTAGATAGAGAAGACTGGGACTCTGGAAAGTTGGATTCTATTTTTCCTGTCTGCTATAGACTTGCTTTGTGATGTTTGACAAGTCAGTTAATTGCTCTATGCCTAAGATTCCGCATCTGTACAATGAAAATACATTTGTGAAGTGCTTTGAGATCTTTAGATGAAAGCTGCTTTGTAAGTGAAAAATGATATTTCAAATCATGAAATGCAATTCTAGCATGAACTAAGTGCAATTCTAGTTTGCAATCAAACATCTGAGAGCCTACCTACCCACCTCCTCTTTATGGCTTGTAAACACAAATGAAGAGGCTGTGGACCCATTATCGATCAGTATTGTTTGTTTCCTTAGACAGGACAAATTGCCAGCCATACTTTTAAACAAGTAGTAGTTATATCCTGACTCAAGCACTAATATTTGGACATTAACAAATTTGGAGATTATCCTCCTGCCTAAAGCCTCCCATTTTAGAGAATGATACTGAAAACGTGGTGAAGGTCCCACTCTAGCTATACTCTGATTCCACAGATTTCTTTCATCTCTTTCAGTCTGCTGTCAGTCCTGGAGCACAGCAAGAGACTGTACTGATAGTGATGCTTTAACTACTTCTAGCCATGAACATGGGCAAGGTGTCCATGATGACTTCATTACACCTCTCACCAGCTTGATACTGTTGGCAATAGATAGTGTTGACTTGTTTGTGAGGTCTCGTAGTGGTGGACTTAATAGCACTCTGCAGCTTTGGTCCTTTCTCTCAGAGAGTCTGTCAAATGACACTAGTATCTGCTGCTTTGGCACCTTAGTGGCTGAATTTCAAGTTCTCCAAAAATTAGTCGGTCATGCTGCTGCTCACTCCTTGGATAACTCCTCACCCCCAACCCCTACTACCTGACCTCCCTTTTCGTATTACTGGATACCAAGCAGCTCAGCTGGAGTCAGGGCACTTTGTTCCTTTTATTCTCCCCAAAAGGGGGGGAAAAAAAATATCCCCAAACACCACCACCATTCATGTGACATTTGGCTCTTTTTTCCTCTCCAGGGTTTGCTGAAATATTATCACCCTGATCATGTCCCTGCTTCCTGCTGCAGTCCACTGAAAATGAGTCCACTTAGCATGCTCTATTATGAAGAGAGACAGGTTACAATAGGCCACCATGAGGACATGATTGTAGAAGAGTGTGGCTGCCACTGAGGAAACTGCAGAGCTCTGTGCAGGCTTCAGTTCTAGAGGTAGGAGCTGGAACCCCCTTTGCATATTTGCAAAGTTAACATGAACAAAACAGCTCTAAGATGCAGCCATCTTAAAAGTTACACAGCATTTTTGACAAGGGAAAAAGGAAATTCCCTACTGGTACGTGGAAAAGATGACAAGCTGTGCCAAACCCCAGTACTTCTTTCAGTTACCAAAACAACTCAAAGTATATACAAGTATACACTTACCTCTTGGTGTATCACCAAGCTATTGAAATCAGGTAGCTGAAATACAAATTGCTGTACCATCTGTGACTAGCTGTCATGAGTTCAGGATGAACTACACTGGAAATGAACTGATAAAACAAATGTTTGCCATATGACTGCACAGGCAACTTGAATGTGTTTCTTGTGCAGGAATACAATTGCAAATCTATCCAGTAAAGCTATCTCAGGTCTTCAAATAAAGATGAGAACAATGATGTTTAATCCTGTTTATTCTTAGCACAGAGTCCAGGGTAGCAGTGAATTTTAGCACCTCGGTGTTAAGTACCTCATAATGAGTGAGGAAACTTTTGATCTACAAGGGAGTTCTCAAACTCTTCTAAAGCATGGACCATGTTTTAATAGTCAGATCATCTCAGGACACCTCTCCTCCCACTTGTGCTCACGCTAACCATCTCATGCTTATCCCTGAGCCTGGGGTGCTGAAGCTGAGGGCACGACAGCCCTTTCAGAGTAGTAATAGCAACTGAATGCTTTACAATTTTGTTCAGTGGCTTTCAGCACCTCCACTATAAAAACTGTGCCAGTGCCCCCATCCCTATGGTAACCACTGCAATTGTTTACAAGGGGAAATAAGAGGAGAGTGGTTTATATATATCTTTAGTGCAAGGTATTCTTTTTTGAAAAATAATTTTATTCTTCTTCCCCTTCCATCTCTTTTTCTCTCACATTGCTCATGCATTTCTGCTACCTGATCCCTCCTCTCCTACAGCACGATTCCCTGTTGCTTTGTCAACCTGGGGGTCAGTGTCCTGAGTGGTCAGAGCAGCACAGAGGCGGAGCTATGGGTCAGGCTCAGAAACATGGGAAATGCAGTGCCAACCGTGCAGCCACCTGGGCTTCATACCACTTAGCCATTCTCAGAAACTTAAGGATCCAGAAGATTGTTTGTTTTACACAGGGAAAAGCAGCTCCTTCGACGTTAGCAATTCCCCTCCTCCCATACTATGGGGAACGGATCCAATCCCAAACATGCTGCAAAGAAAGAAAAGGGGCAGCAGCACTAAGGACCCTTCACTTCCTCTTCTGCAGCAGACAATGCCTAGAGAAGCTTTGATATGGCTAAGGAGAAAGAAGTGATTATTTATGGGTGCACTTATTCATTCCAAGGTACAAAAATAGTATTCCAAGTCACGTGTCTCGGGAGAGCCCCAAACCAATAACAACCATTGCTCTGTACTTTACAATAGCAGTTCTCAACCAGAGGTCATGAACAGCTATCACAGGGTTACAATCACTCTTTAGTTTTCATAAAACTAAATGGGAGGATAGTCCCAGGACAGTCCTGGGATTGTAAAGTTCAAGAACTCTTATAAAACAATCAGTCAGACACTTTATTTTCTACCCTCATTCTACACAGAACTATTTTGTTCTTCCTGGAGTATTGTTCATATACCAGTTAAAAGGCATCAAGGCTTAGCTGGTACTTGGACTAGTAGGCACTGTTTTATAAATAGGAGACATCCTTGAAAACCAATAAAGGAATCATAAGTATTGTACATAAAATCAAGCATGTGCCTATTCATGCCATTTTCTTTGTTTGGGTAAAATGTAGACAAAGATTATTCAAAGAGTGAACAGGCACAAAGTGAATTGTATTTTACATAGCTGCCAAATTCCTTTGTTTACCAAAGGTCATTAAGCCCTAGTTTTAAGAACTAAAGTCCTCTTTCAGAAGCTATTCTGAGCTAGTTTCTTCACCAACACCTGTAGACCTCTAAACCATTCCTGAGTTCATGATTAAGGCTAAGCTTGTGTCATGGATATTTTTAGTAAAATTCACAGGCAGGTCATGGGCAAAAAAGAAAAATTCACAGAAGCTGTGACTTGTCCATGACTTTTACTAAAAAAATATACCTGACAAAATGGGGACCTGCAGATCCTCACACCGCCTGAAGCGGGGCAGCTGTGCTGGGGCTAGGAGCTGCCTGCAGCAGCTGGGAGCTGCGGGGTTTCCTCTACCAGAGGTTGGGGGGGGTTCCCCGGTGCCTGCTGTGGGCTGGGTTGGGGGGTTCCCCTGCCGCCCATGGCAGCTGGAGGTTCTGCAGTAGCTGGGAGCTGCAGGGTACCCTACTGCCCGCAACCGCTTGGAGTGCCAGAGGCACCCCACTAGAGGCGGGGGAACCCTGCAGCTGCCGACCACCGCAGGCTGAAGTCACAGAAGTCACGGATTCAGTTACTTCTGCAACTAAATCGTGGCCTTATTCATGATCCCCCTCAAATACTTTTACTAGCTCACAATATTTCTGTCCCATCAAACTTCGCTTGATCACTTGTCATGTCAGATCAATATGAGTCATCTTTTCACCTGAGGTCCCTCACCACTCAGGTTCTATTTGGACTGTGGGAATGAATGTTAAAGGTCCAAAGCAATTCTTTAAGAATATGGGTTTGTCCCAAGTCACTGGCCAAAATTTCCTCCACCCTTCACCCCAGAGTTCATCAGGGGATTATGTATGTAAGCGTGAGGAGTTTGGGCCTGAAGAGGAACTATCATAAATGTATTACCCTACATTGCTTCACTGTGCTTACTACAGAATGTAGTAGCATGGATCACTGCTGAATTGACAACAGTGCAAATAAAAAAGCATTAGTGGGCAGAGATGCTACAAAGCTGCTACCCTCCCTTCCAACCGTTTGCTGTGATATTAAGGGGAGGGAACTAGAATGTATCCAATAGACTCTTGAGCACTTGGCTCTGCACCATTTGCTATGGGGTGTGAGTGACATGAATGATTGATTTATCATCAACTGCTTTTGTGGTACACAAAGAGAAGTCAGTGAGCAAGGGGATGAAAAACTAAAATGCTTCTTATGTTGTGAGCATCTAAGTTAAACGTCGCCCAACAGCAGCAGCTTCCTCCCACTGGTTAGGGAGTCCCATCCAATAATCCTCAGCTAGAAACATGAGATCCATGAGGAAGGGCGGAAAATGGACAGGAAAATCTGGCCCCAAAATGCCCTTCACCTTGACTTTTAAAGTTTTAACCACAAAATACTGGAAGAATCTTTAAAGAGAACCATATATAACCGCAAGCAAGAGGTCAATTTTTTAAAGACACTGACTTCGTGTCACAGACCAGAAACTCATCATAAAGAAAATAAACCCCAACAACATAGTTTAATATAACCAAGATCTTTATTGATCTCGTGACAGCAACCATTGGTGAGAGCTTTTTTTCCAAACACCTGTTTGTTTCAAGGACAGTAAAAAACTGAATTGTACAGAAGTTGCCCAATGACTTTTCAGGCAGTCTCTGCTTTTCAGCCAAAATCACATTTAAAATTGAAAGGGGATGGGGTAGGAAAGGGAGAAAAGAAGAAACTGGCAATGGGACTTTTAAAAATGTATAAAGGCTTTCTAAGAACAGTGAATTTATAGACATGTCACAGACACCCATGAATTGTCATAAGATTGGTACTGTCCTCTATGCTCTCCAAAGACACCTTCACAACTCAGCTAAGAGCTGTTTCACAACGATGCAAACAGTTTTCCTATCTGAGGTGAAGAAAGGCACTGGGATCACCATCTCGCAGTGATGCAGATATGGACACTGGAAGCAGGATGGGGAAATCACTGTTTTATTCCCAGTGTCAACAGGGACCAGGGTGCTCACTGCCCTTTTTTCACTCCTGGTGTGATTAACAAAGTGGTTAAAGCTCACTCCTGCTGTATGTTCCGCTTGGCTCCTGTTTTGGATTTAATTATCCTTGGATTTTGGTTTTTAGAGCAGTTTTGTGGGAAGAGTCACTCTGCTAGAACTGAGGTTTCACACATCCACTGTTTGCGTTTGCCCTTCATACTTAGCAAAGTTAGTCTTCCCTGTGCTGCTCCACGAATCTAACAAAACTTCCTGGGATTTTAAGTAAAATATATTTATTTTTATATATTTGTGTGTTATGAACATCCACCCACCCACCCATTTATATTTGCACACTCCGCTCCTGCCCCCCAGTGGAGATTTCTCACTTAATGAATAGCCAACCAATTTTGACAGATAACTATCAAAGCGTACTTCTCAACCTGCAAACGTTGTATGTGGGATTACGTCAGAATGACGGAAGCAAAGGACAAGCATCTTAAAATAATGTTGTGTAATAAGTATTTCTTTCTATAATCTCAATTTTATGATTCAGAATTTCTTAGATCAATTTACAAGAACAAAAGAAAAAACAGACCCCACGCTCATGTGGAATGAGGGGTGAATTTAGTCTGAAGTAAGGGGCAATTTGAGAGGTGTGCTTTCAAGCTTTACAAGAGTCCCCACATATACTACATCACTCCCTCCCCACCAAAAGGCATTACAAAAACCTCCAGCATGAGTTCAGAGGAAGGGGCTGTTTTCCCTAGATGGACAACTGGGGAAAGAACAGATAGAAGATGGTCACTGAAAACTAGATGCTGCAACAATCTGAGTGAAACATCCATATAGAAATCAGTTATCAAAAAAAGAGGCAAGCCCTGCATCTTTGATGCCAAATGAGTGCCACTACAAAACTAAATTTGAGTTTAGATCATGGGAAAATACTGATTTTTCATAAAGTAGCATTTTTCAAATGTAGCCAGGGGCAGTATTAACAACAAAGAACAGGCACTAGGAGTTGTGGAAGAGAAATATTAGCTCTAAAAGGGAAGGTGCAATGGGAGGACAGTGGTGATGAACAGCAACCCCCAGACAGGACCACCCCACCCTCCCCCCCAGGCTGATTTACATCAACAAGACCACCATCAGATTTTTGGGGTAGGGGAGGGAAAGTTACCAGTTAAAATTTACAAGGTAAATAGTTCAGAAATACAAGCAAAAAATGAAATTAAAAACACACAGAATGACACTGTCCCTGCAAAGATGCAGTACCCCTTTCTTTAGCTAAGAACAGTGGTTAACTCTTTCCCAACCAGATGTTTGGATTTTGTTGTGTGTCTCGGTGACTGGATTCTGGATGTCAACAAAAAGCCCATGTGTTCTGGGGTCATTTAGAGGTTTCCTAGATATGAATATAAAGACCAGGAAAAATTAAACAAGACATAGACAATTATGGGGAATGTGTTTTCCTTAAGGATAGAGTCAATTCCAAGTGCAAGATGATAGCTGGCTAGGGAGGATCACAGTGCCCTCTGATGGCAAAACTGGTGAACTTAAAGTATTATACCACAAGGAACCCACATGCAAGAATTACATTTGTCTTTTCAACAGCATGGAAAGAAGCCCAGTGCTGCTGACTCTAAATGATGGAACCTGAATGCAAATGGTCAATGTATGAAAAAAATTGGGATTTTTCCAGTTCACAGACCACTAGGGAGGGGAGAAGGAAAGATGAGCTGTGCTCCATGCCACCTGGCACATTTTCTGTTTGTGGTGGAAATGATATGTTTAACAGCAAATAGACATGACAGACACAGAAGGCAGAGTGCAGGAAAGTGCTGTTCAAGCTTCCTCCACATCTGCTAATACACCTGATTTATAATAAGAATACATGTGTGACCAGTAGCACTTCTGGCTGCTTCCCAGCACATACTGCCAGTCATACATAGTGCAGAAGCCCAAAACAGCCACCAGGCCTAGGGTTGATACCAACAACTCATTTCATTTGAAAACTAAACCACATTTGACTCCTAATATCTAGAGATGAAAGGAGAATGCTCATTGCAAAACAGACACCCACTGGGCAGGGTGTAACTGGAAGCTATTTTATCCTTCCCTCCTCTCCCCAAGGTCAGTTTCAGAGGACTAGCACACAGGTCCAGAGGAGAATTACTGTATACAAAGGCTGAACAATAAGATGATTAAGCAGTTAGTTCAAAATGGAAGCATGCATTAGGACTGTCACAAAGGCGCTCAATTGCCGATACCAAAGCTTAAAAAGGAAACCACCACTTTTTTGAAGCTTTGTACACCCTGGACACTTGTGACAAAGGCTTATTGGTAATTGTCTCATAGCTCTTGGCACTGTAAAGCAGCTGGCAAGTATTTTCAGAAGTGGACCTTTACTCAGGCACAGAGAGGAATGCTGCTTTCAGTGTAGTCAATTCAGCACACAAACCATCATCAAAAGTAGCTGACATGATACTATATGCAAGAAGATTAACAGATTAAATCCAAAACAATGTCACTCCTTAACCTACCTCTAGGAAACAAAACCCCCATAGAGAAACCCTTCCCCATCCCATGCTGTAGATAGCCCCACTTCTGCAACCAGTTCTGTTAACACAGACTCCAGCACCTGTGCAGAGCCCCATTGACTTCAGTGAGGTTTCACACCAGCACAGTGATCGGTGCTGTGCAGGATTGGAGCCTGGGCTTTCATTAAAAGCATAAAACTCAAAATCAGGAAAAACTGACAATGGTTAGATGGAAAATCAAGGTGAGATGACGGTCATTCTCAGATGTGTAGGTTCATTGCAGGTTTCCTTCTATATAGTATAAGTCACTATTATTCTACATCAGTCAATCGACGTCTTCTTACATAAGCTGTGATCCTTCTTTCAAAGCTCTGCATGCCTTCCTCAGAGCAAAGGGGAGGGGAGGGGAGGAGAAATTAATTTAAACCTAATTAAGTCTAAACAAGCAACACTGCATCTTTGAGTTCCCTGTGTTATTGCTCAGTTTAATTCATTTAAAAAAGAAAGCACAGTATTTAAGCCCCCTCAAGACAAAAATCAGCATGGAGAAGGACTAAACCAAAGCCAATGGGAAAATTGGTCATGCCTGCTAGGACAGTGGGTTATTTGAGAGGCAAGAGGTTTTTTCTGTTTTGTTTTGAAATGTGTGATTTTTCTCAAGGCAAGGAGTGTTTAGGGGCAGGGCTGGCTCTGGGCATGGTGCTGCTGAGGAACAACGCCACAATGGAAAAGGCTAATGAAACCAAGGCAGACATCATCTTATAGCATTTTCTATCACCATCCACCATGTGTGCCCACAGCAGTACTGGAGGGAAGGATGCCGTAACAGTACATCCATCTCCATCTCGTTTGTTTTTTTAAAAATGTCAGAATTTGATACTCATGGAAGGGAGACTAAGAGCCCTATCTAGAGCCAGGCACAGAGTGAGACTGTTAGTTTGCCTTGAGGCAGCTCTGCTGATATCCTCCACTCAGTAGTTTCATCCTGTCTCTCTCCTGAGCAGCAGCCACCCATCATCCCAGACTGGTCTGGTCTATGCTGGGCAAGTTTTCCCAAAAAGCTTAACTGGTTTTAAAACTAGTTCAGCTAACTGATTTTGGAGCCATAGGGTAGACCAGGCCCCAGACAGTTTGAACTGTTCACTGAACTGGTTTAAAAAAAAAAAAAAAAAAAAAAAAAAAAAAAAAAAAAGCGCATTCTGCAGGTTGTGAAATGAATTTAGTAAAAATGGTTCAGGGGACCTGGAGCCTGGTCTACAGGACAGCTCCAGCCAAAGTGCCAAGTGGTTGGAATTCCCTTAGCATAAACCAAGCTACTGGGTTGTGGTTTTATGAAGTGGAGTAGTAGGAATTAGGATGAACCTGCTAGATTCATTTTTATTTATGGTCAGAGATAGAATCTGAACCCAGGTCCCTGAAGGTGAATAGGTTCCTGCACTAACCCAGTGCATCATCCAGGCCCTATGTTTTAATGGTTAAAAATAAGGATTAAAGCTGAACATATCAGGTAAGGAGGAAGCTGTTCCCCACTCTTTTGAGCTAGTCCCAAAGCACAAATTAGAGCAGTCTAAGGGCTACTCTAACTTGTTTTAGCTGCCAAGGGGCCAATACAGTAGCCAAGGGTTGCCTTAACCTCACTCCCCCTGCTCCTTGCATTCAGCACAGGGGACATAAGAACTGCCATGATGGCTCTGCACCACCCAAGGACCTCACTATGCACGGAGAATCCTGCAGCAGCCTAAAACTGGTTAAAAAGGGCACTGATGGGCTGAGACAAAGCTGCCCTAATGCAGGGAAAGATCTGACCTGTAATGTCTGGGACACAAAAATTTAAGTGCAAAATTTAGGTTTAATAAAATAAAGAATTTACAAAACTGAACATTTTATTATCATCTTCCCTTCAGTTTTAACAAACAGAGCATTTAGATTGGACTTAAGTGTTACCCTGCAGTTGTGGTGCTTAAGAAGTAACTGAATATTTTCATTGTCCACTTTCACTGGAGAAAGTAAAAAAGGAAGTGTTATTTAATCCTTCTCACAACACAACAACTAGGGGTCACCAAATGAAATTAATAGGCAGCAGATTTAAAACAAACAAAAGGAAGTATTTCTTCATACAACGCACAATCAACCTGTGGAACTCCTTGCCAGAGGATATTGTGAAGGCCAAGGTTATAACGGGGTTCAAAAAAGAACTAGATAAGTTCATGGAAGATAGGTCTATAAATGGCTATTAGCCAGGATGGGCAGCGACGGCGTCCCTAGCCTTTGTTCGCCAGAAGCTGGGAATGGGCAACAGGGAATGGATCACTTGATGATTACCTGTTCTATTCATTCCCTCTGGGGCACCTGGCATGGGCCACTGTTGGACGACAGGATATTGAGCTAGATGAACCTTTGGTCTGGCCCAGACTGGCCATTCTTATGTTCCAAAGCTAAGTGTAGTGGAAATAGTAAACAAGAATTAATGGATAAAAATAAAATTAATTATATTTTGTATCAGTTTTACTGACAAACAGGACATGACATGTTTAACAAATTGTTTTTAACCTGATGGTGTAATTTTAAATGGCAAACGACTGAATTCAGATTTTGATTGTTCAACTAGGATGACACCAAGGTGGACGGTACGTTAGGTTCCACCCCACACTGCAGATGCAACTGATCGCCTAACAGAGCGATAAGCAGCAGGAGGCACAGAAATGCAGATTTTAATCAAAATCTAAATAAACTGAAAGTGTGAGTGTGGGAGTATGACTGTGTGGAATCGCTTCTTACAGGGCATTAAGGTTACCGGGCACTGCACTGACCAAAATAGGTGAAAACTCTTTATCCAAACTGACTAGCAAAGTGAGAGTTTGTTGAGTGCACTATTTTTATTCAGTCACCATTTTTCATGGCACCACGGCATGTCCAGGGAAGTTGGGGGGGGGAAGAGATAAAGCACAAGTCAGTAGAGGACCTATCACTGCACAAAATGCTGTTTCTTTTAACACAATCTCAACTTTCATGACATCCTCCTGTGCTTTTTTAAAAAAATATATTTTTATGCTTTCCTATAATCCCTATTTCCATTTTTTCTGACAGTCTCTCAAATACTAATGAATTTATCCTCACAACACCGTTGTGACATGGGGAAATGCTGTTATCCCTATTTTACAGATGGGAAACTAAAGCACAGAGAGACTAAGTCATTTGCTCAAGGTCATACAGGAATACCATGGCATTGCCAGAAACAAACCCCAGATTTTCCTAATCCTACTCCAATGCCTCAATTACCAGACCATCCTTTCCTCTCTGGATTCTTGTTTCTTACCTTGGGTACTTAAAAAAAAAATACATCTCAAGTTGACAAAAGTCAGAATGATTTCTCCAGCTGACAGCTAAGAGGATTGTTGCATAATGGAAGCTCTTGCTGCACTGTACACTTAGGGATACATTTTCAGTGTTGCAACAGGATTTTAGCGGCACAATTCTTGTAATTAAAGAGTCAAATAGCTGAACACCTGTGCAGTGCTTTGAAAAGATGAGAAGTTACGAATAAAACAAAATTTATCACTATGATGAGAAAAGTGACTAATGATACCTTGTCACTGCCCATTTTTTCTTCCTGTTTCTCCCAAATCAACTCTGCTTAGTTCACTGACAAACCCAAGTTTTTACTATTATCAGCACTACAGAGCAAATCTGGATTCTGTTCTGCCTCATCAACAAAACTACCTGCTAAATTCCAGCAACTATTGTTAGTGATGATGCATGAAGCAGAATGGAAAAAAAAAAAAAAAAGTCAAACAGTTTCCTACATGAGGCAGAACTCGTAGTGCTCTTTAGAAATATCTGAACTGAACAAATTGGATCTGGGAGACACAAAGTACAACTGAGCTTTCTATAGCATCCTTCATACTAAACATAGGTGGAATAATGCCAGAGAATAAATACAGGTCATAGAGGTGCAGTTTTAGTCACATTTCTGGCCATCACCAAGCTTTAAGGAGACCCTGCATTTCCCAGATACACTAAAGAGTTTATTCCTGAGAGATCAAACATTACAAAGGGCTTTTGTTCCTGTGTTATTCACATTTTGAAGGGAAGAGGGGAAAAATGAGTTTTTGAGGAAACCTTCCTTCCCCAAAGTAGTATTTTACCAGGAAAGTGTCCCTTTTGCATATCAAAAGAGAAAACGGTCTTTTCCAATTTATAACTGAGCTGTGTAAATTTCTGACTCACATGTCAGATACAGAGTCTCCCAGCAAGCGGGGCAATGGGAAACAAGTCCAGCTACAGTTTGAGTGATGCCCTCAGCAACTAAATCAAACCCATCAAGAACTTTCAAGTGGCAAGGCCAGACAGGAATTGGCCAGAAGCACCACACTCTTGTCAAAATCCACACTAGTCCAGCTAGTCCCTTTGGCAAGATATGGACAGGAGCAAAACTGGACAGTGTGGAACCAAAAATGACCCATGCAGGCGAATGTTCAATTTTACAAGTCAGCCAATATACACCCCAGCAGTGAACATAAAAGTTAACAACAAAGGATCTTGGAGGAAAAGTAATGGAGCCAGTGATTGAAAGGAGCACAGTGAACTATGAATGGAAGGATGGTGTAAGATGAGAAGCAGGCCCACTGTTCCTCAGAGAGTGCTTGTTGACATTCGCTTTTTCCCTTCTGATGGGAGGTCTTAAAATTGAAACTATAAACATTTAATAAGTGTATTCATTAAAACGGTTAGTGGGGAAAAACACTTCCCCTAATGCAAGAGAGATGGGGGATGTTGGAAATTAACCATTACTGTAGTACCTCCAATATAACAGTCTACAGTGTGGACCAGCAAAGAAACCAGGAGAAACTAACAAGGGCAAAAATGGAGGAAGTCCTGAGGATAATATAAGATACCCCTCCCCCATATCCCAGAAAAAAAAAAAGTTTTGATTTAGCATTCAAAGTACTCAGGGAATAAAGGGTTACGTTTCTGAAAGTGAGAAGTTTTGGGTGACATTCCTTTGGGATACAAAGAAAGGAAGAGGAATCAGCAGTATAATGAACTGACAGCTTCCACTAAATACACATAACATTAAGAAGTATTATCAAAAAGTTTGTCAGTGGGATGGAAACCAAGGAGGTACAACAGCAAATGAATTAGGGTTATGCGTCTCCAGAAGAGAGAACATGTTACATTGCAGGGCACACAGAGTCATGGAGAAAGGTCACAAGTGGGACTAGTACCCAGGTTCCCCCAGAGTTACTCAAGTGAGTGCTCTGCCCACTGAGGAAAAGGAACTCAGACTGAGCAGAGACTCTTACCCGTTCTCCCACTATTCCTTGCAGTTTCTAAAATGCGAGTGATCAAAAGTATTTGAGATACCATATTACAACTGGCTACTTGCTGTGCAAACATAAGCCCTTTGTGAGCTGGGATCAGGCTGAAGGGAGGGGAACACAGAAAAAGCCATCTCCACTTAGCATAAATCCACCAGTCCCTGGCCCCTTTGCTGTTTGCAATAAATATCCAATTGGTGATGGAGGTACGTTCTCGCTTGTGTATGGTTTGACAGGGTGCCTCTAAAGTGCGAGATGCCAAGGTTCCACTCGGAGCGTTCCTCAGCTCTGTATAATTTGACAAGGGCATCCATTCAGTCACAGAGCAGGGAGATGGGAGTTAAAAAGGGGGGGGGGGAGAGCAGGATTGGGGAGCTAGATTCTTATCCTTTGGCACTTGGAAGATGAGGTGGGGAGTCTGATGGAGACTGCTGCTACCGCCGCCTCTTCCACCTTTCAGTTACTGATCCGATTAGCAGAATCGAGTATGCACAGGTATCAGGAATTGCTGCCTCTCCATGGTTACGCTCTGGGGTAATCAGATGTCCATCTCAAACTGAGCATCATCCCCTGGCAACAGAAAAAGGAGAGCCGCATTAGAGGGAGATCTCAGAAAGCCCTCAAGAGGAAAGACAATCCCAATATACCTCCCAATGCTATTTCCTAACGTATCTTCTGGTAAATAATATAATGGTAGTTTTAAATCCCATAATTAACCTTGCGCAGCAGATAGGGCAAATCAGATAATCCATTATGGAAGAACATGCTCTTCTTGGGAGATGCTGCAATCACTTACAGTATGCATTAAGGACAGAGTGCACAGCCCTGTCTCAGTAATCATTGGTTTAAGTTGGCAGCCTTAAAAAAAAAAAAAAAAAAATCACCAAAATGTCACAAATTTTTATCAATTTATTTTAGGTCCTTTATTTGTAAAAGGTCCTATGAAGATCAGTAACAGCCTTGACTTCAATGCAAATGTCCTAGTTATTGCTAAATATTAATTAATGCATGTACAGTCCTATGAACACATATTACTGCAAAAGACACTTTGTCCCTTGAAGTTATGAGTATTGACTCTTGCTACCCACATCTCATTAAAAAAAAAAAAAAGAAAGAAAAAGTTTGAAAGCCACCCAGTGGCCCATTGTCTATGGGGAGATAGGGTACAGCAGGAAACAGTTACTTGTTTAAATCACATCCCTGTACACATAGGAGTTTTTGATCTTCAAATGTGCTTTCTGTGTTTTTTTAAAAGCTTTTCTACCATGGCAAGAATGGCATGCACACTGACACTCCCATCTACCCAAATGCTCCCTGCTTAAAAAATAAAAAATCCTGAACCAACAAACACACACACACACACACACACACTTAACCCAAAAGAGGGAGGAGTACCAAAAACTTCTCCGTGAGACTTAAACAACAATTACTGAACTATTATGGAAAAAAAATATCACTCTGAGAAAGGAAACCTACATATTAAATTTCAGGCTGCAGATATTTATATATAATGAGCCCATCACGTGATATCTGAGCACAAGATCTGCTAAAATCACAAATAAGGGAGCTATAAAGAAATTAACCAGAGTATCAACCACTACCATCACCCAGTCTCTCTTACCCATTGCATTCTTCCTGTCATGATTGTTCAGATTGTTTATTTCCACTTTGGAATCCTCGACCATGGTACCAGGACTGGTGACTCCTGGAATATTTGGGAGATGGCATGGTGGGGTCTGAGCCATGGGGGAATTGCGGCGATCTAACAGAAACTTACGGTCGTAGATGATTCGGGTACCTAGCACACAGTCAGACAAAAGGAGAAAAATCAGCATTTACAAATACATACAGAATGTGTGTTGATAAGGACGTGTCAACGTGAGCAGGTTTCAGACGAAAGATGCACTTGGAGTCCCATCCCCAGGCTGGTACAATGAGAAGAAATGAAAAGAAGCATTTGGGCTTGGGAGATAGGTCAACTCCAATCACTTCCTGATGTCCTATTTACAGAATGGCACTGCCTTTTACCTTAGTTCAAAGGCCTGTTTTCCCCACTCCTGCAATCCTAAAGAGGCACTGATTAAATGCATGTCACCAGACCATATAGGAAAGAAAGCCCCAACACCCTACATGCAGATGCTCTCAAGTCAGAACAATGTCCAGCACTGGAGAATCCACCCTTGAGCCAACTCATGGTGCCCTCAAAATGAGAGAATATAAAAAAGGCTTAGCTTGAAACGAGTCCTATTTCATAACAACTTTCTTCCCCACTCCACATTTCAGTCTTTTTCTGTTACCTAAAAAAGTAATAAAGGGGAGAAACTGCTGGGCAACTTCATTTCAAACTGTTCAGTGTTCTCGCAAACTGTACAACAAACATCAACATTCCCTATGTCCCCAAGCCAAATATACATATTTATAAACACAAAATAAACTTAAGTAGACTCACTCCAGTTTAACATTATAGATACAACAAAGTCCAAAACCAGACTTATTGACCATCCTTAACTTTTACAACGTTTTTGTTGTTGTTAATGCAGTGTTTCTGAAAGGAAACTGACAGCTCTGGACATTGAAGTCTTCTATTTATCCACCGTATAGTATGACATGGACAGGATAATGCAAGTTTCCTCTCCAAAGTGCTTCCAGTGTAACCTGGTGGGACTTCTAGGGAGTAAGGGGAAAGGACAATTGTATCTAGTTGTACAATGACATACTAGTTGTCACCCTTGCTGGCCTCTATATCCATGAGCACCAATCATGGTGACAGTTTTTGTGATGTGGACTGCTGCCCACTAGTACTATTACCTGTGCTGAGCCCATTTAGAAATGATCAAGTGAGCGAGAGAGGATGGGGAGTAGCACTCTATGCCAAAAATGGCATTACCTGTTTCCAAGTCACTGATAACTGAGAAGAAAATTATCTTGGGGGCTTATGGATCAATGCCCGAACACCAAAAGCATAAGATAGGGTACTAGTTGGTGTTGGCTACAGACCACCAAATCACACTAGGGAACAGGAGGACCACTTCCTTATGCACCTTTCTACAATGTGTAGGAAAAGAACCTGTGTGTGACAGGTTACCCTCCACTCCAGGGTGCCACCTGATGTACTGGAGTCCCACTGAAACTGCCTGTTCCACCAGCCTGGGCTCCCTCACCCTGTCCTGCTCTGCCAGGCCCTCAAGCTGCCTCCAGCACACACACAGATAGGGACATGCCCAGCTGCAGAAAGACAGACACAGACACTGAAATCAGCTCTGCATGGGAAGAATCAGCTAGGGGATTGCCCAGTACTCGAGTGCACACCCGCTCTGGGGTGCAAACCCAAAAATGTATTGTCTTGTGCTGCACAGAGAACTGTACAGCGTAAGCCCACGAAAATCGCCCGCTCTCTCAATGTGGAGGAAGATATGCACAGCTTTTTGCCCCGCAGTTATGAATTGCACAAACTGGTTTAGAGAAAACAAATTTATTAACTACAAAGGATAGATTTTTAAGAGGTTATAAAGAGATAGCAAACAGATCAAAGCAGATTACTGAGCAAATAAAGCAAACATGCAAACTAAGCTTAGTACACTAAAGAAACTGTCTACAAGTAGTAATTTCTCACCCTAAATGTTGCTTTAAGCAGGTTGCAGAGTTTCTTGAAGACAAACTGCTCTTGCTTGCAGCTTAGAACTCCAAGTACTCCTTTCACAGGCCAGGCACATTCTTCCCTGGGTCCAGTCCCTTCTTCCCCAGATCAGTCGTAGGTGTTTTTAGCAGTCATCTAGGGCAGCGATTCAGTGAAGAACCGACCCTGATTAACTCACTCCCCTTAAATAGGATTTATATATGACAGGAATCCTTTGTTTCCCAGTTTGATCCCAACCCACTACTAGTGGAAAAATAGTAGCAGTCCAAAATGGAGTCCAGTACCAGGTGACATGATCCTGCAGTATCAAAGCAGCCATAAATCCTCAGGAAGAAGTCCCAGGAAGGTGGGAGATTAGCATCTTCAAAGTCCTATTGTTCTCCCTAATGGCCCATTGACTAACTAGCCAGATTCACTGCATTCTGTCTGGTGGGTAATTCCCCAGGTACAAACCCACTTGTAATTGTTACATAGTCAATATTCCTAACTTCAGATACAGAAATGACACATGCATACAAATAGATAATCATATTCAGTAAATCATAACCTTTCCAATGATACCTCACATCAGTGGTTTTCAAACTGCAGGTCGCGACCCAGTACTGGGTCGCGGAATGTAAGGCACTGGGTCAAGTTGGCTCTGGTCAGCACCACCAACCGGGCCGTCAAAAGTCCCATTGGCGGTGCTGCCCAGCTAAGGCAGGCTAGTCCCTACCTGTTCTGACACCATGCTGCAACCCAGAAGCAGCCAGCAGCAGGTCTGGCTCCTGCACGCTGCCCCAGCCCTGAGAACCGTCTCTGCACTCCCACTGGCTGGGGGGGGGGGGGGGGGGGGGGGGAAGAGAGGAGTGCCTGTGGGTGAGAGCTGCATGGAGTTGCTTGCGTGCCTCCGCCTAGGAGCCAGACCTGCTGCTGGCTGCTTCCAGGGCAAGCACAGTCCGTGGTGCCAGGACAGGCAGAAAGCCTACCTTAGCACCCCTGCTGCGCCGCTGACTGGGAGTTGCCAGAGGTAACCCCACACCGCAATCCCCTGCCCCAGCCCCCCTCAAATCCAGAGCCCCTTCCTGCCCCCCAAACCACTCATCACCAGCCCCACCTCAGAGCCTGCACCCGCAGCCCAGAGCCCTGCCCCACTCCTGCATCCCAACCCGCTACCCAGACCCCCTCCCATATACTGAACCCCTCATTCCTGGCCCCACCCCGCAGCCCTCACCACCACACCCCAACTCTCTGCCCCAACTCTGAGCCCCTCCCACGTCCCAAACCCCTCATCCCCAGCTCCGTTGGGTCGCAGTCATCAACAATTTTCTTCAATTGGGTTGCCAGAAAAAAAGTTTGAAAACCACTGCCTCACATGACCCATCTTGCATAAAGCATCTTAATTATGCCATATTCATATCATAACAATATCTCTATGAAGAATATGGGACATAGCGTCACATTGTGATCATTGGGTACTTCATGTGACATGTGGGACGTCTCTTGCTGCCAGTACTAAAACATCTTTGCCATCTATAATGTTTAGAAATTCCAATTTCCTAACTCAAAAAGTGTTGCAGCCAAGATGGGGGAATTCTATATTAGACCTTGTCCTAACAGATAAAAAGGAACCAATCACAGAACTAAAAGTTAATGGTAGCTTAGGTACAAGTGACCAGGACTTGATCACATTCATAATGCACAAGCACAATAAAGTCCTGCACACACAGTGCTTCAATAAGGCCAATTTTACAAAGCTGAAAATAATTATGAGCCAAATCAACTGTGAGCAGTAATTAATCAGAAAAATGTTAATATAATTGGGAATCATTTAACAACACCTTACTTGCTGCCCAAAAAGCTACAATCCCACAACTGAGGAAGAAGGCTGTGCTGGTTAAAAAAACAACCTAGTTTAAAGAGGAATCAAAGATAGCTGTAAAAAACAACAACAAATGGAAGAAAGCAGAAGCTGATGGTAATGAATATAAATCAGAAGTTAGGAATAGTAGAAAACTGATAAGAGAAGCCAAGGGACACAGAGAAATCTGTGGTCAACAGATTTAAGGACAATAAAGGAGTTTTATACATATATTAGGAACAAAAAGAATATTGACAATGTTACTGGCCCATTACTAGATGGAAATGATAGAATTATCAATAACAACGCAGAAAAGGCAGAAGTGTTGAAGAAATATTTCTGCTTTGTATTTGGGGAAAAACAGATGATGCAGTCTCATAATATGGTGCTAACGCTCTTTTCATTCCACTAGTATCTCTGGATAAAGTTAAACAGAAGCTAGACACTTTTAAATTAGCAGGTCCAGATAACCTGCATCCAAGAGTTTTGAAAGAGCTGGCTGAGGAGCTCACTGAACTTTTATTGTTGAGTTTCAAGACGTCTTGGAGCAATGGACAAGTTCCAGTAGACTGGAAGGAAGTTAACGTAGTGCTAATTTTTAAAAAGGGTAAATGGGATGATCCAGGTAATTATAGACCCGTCAACATAACATTGGTCCCAGGCAAGATATGGAACTTGATTAATAAAGAACTAAAGGAGGGTAATGTAATCAATAACCCGCAGCATGGGTTTATGGAAAAGAGATCCTGTCAAACTAGCTTGATATCTTTTTTTGACAAGATTATAAGTCTAGCTGATAATAGTGGTAGTACTCATGTCATATACTTGGACTTTTGTAAGCATTTGACTTGGTACCGCATGATATTTTGATTAAAAAACCTACAAAGATATAAAATTAACACGGCACACATTAAATGGATTAAAAGCTGGCTAACTGATAGGTTTCAAAATGTAACTGTAAATGGGGAATTGTCATTGAGTGAATCTGTTTTCAGTGGGGTCCTGCAGGGATCGGTTCTTGGCTCTACAGTATACAACATCTTTATCAATGACCTGGAAGAAAACATGAAGTCATCACTAATAAAGTTTGCAGATGACATAAAAATTGGGGGAGTGGTAAATAATGAATAGGACAGGTCACTGATTGAGTGATCCAGATCACTCAGTAAACTGGGCACAAGCAACCAATATGCATTTTAATATGGCTAAATGAAAGTCTCTACATCTGGGAAAAAAAGGAGAAGGCCATACATACAGGATTGGGGACTCTCCTTCCTTAGAGGTTTTTAAGGTCAGGCTTGACAAAGCCCTGGCTGGGATGATTTAGTTGGGATTAGGTTCTGCTTTGAGCAGGGGGTTGGACTAGATGACCTCCTGAGGTCCCTTCCAACCCTGATATTCTATGATTCTATCCTGGGAAGCAGTGACTGAAAAAGATTTGGGGGTCGAGGCGGATAATCAACTGAACATGAGCTCCCAGTGTGATGCTGTGGCCAAAAGAGCTAATGCAATCCTGGGATGCATAAACACAGGAATCTCAAGTAGAAGTAGAAAAGGTTATTTTACCTCTGTATTTGGCACTGGTATGACCACTGCGTCCACTTCCGGGGCCCATAATTCAAGGAGGAGGTTGATAAATTGGAGAGGGTTCAGAGAAGAACCATGAGAATCATTAAAGGATTAGAAAAACATGCCTTATAGTGATTGAGCTCCTTGAATCTATCTATTAGCTTTACAAAGAGAAGGTTAAGGGATGACTTGATGACAGTCTATAAGTATCTACATGGGGAACAAATATTTAAAGATTGGCTCTTCAATCTATCAGAGGAAGGTATAACACTATCCAAAGGCTGGAAGCTGAAGCTAGACAAATTATGAAGGGAAATAAGACATACTCTCACTGTTAAAAATGTAATTAACCCCTGGAACAATGTACCAAGGCTCGTGGTTGATTCTCCATCACTGACCATTTTTAAAATCAAGATTGGCTGTTCTTCTAAAAGATCTGCTCTAGGAGTTATTCTGGGGAAGTTCTGTGGCCTGCGCTACATAGTAAGTCAGACCAAGTGATCCGAATGGTCCCTTCTGGCCTTAGAATTTATGCAGAAGATTACCAAGGCATAGTAAAGGTCGGAGCTGTACGGAAAGAAAGAAAACAATAGGTTTTGGAGATAGTGCATCCTTGTACATTAGGGTAAATGGGGATGTGTCTCGAGGATGACAACAAGGTTGGAAGCCAGGAAAGTGGGCGGTGTGGAGTTAGACTTGGTTTTTGTAAGAGTGTTGTACACAAAGGCAGATGAAAAGGAGAATGAGAGACTGAATAAGAATGAGCAAGAGTGGAGAGATGATTGAGGGGTTAGAAGTGAAGAGTATGAAGGCCACACCATTACTGTTAAGTAGTATGTGATAGCACCTAACAGCCCAAGTCATGGACAGAATCCCATAATGCTAGGTGCTGTACAAATACAGAACAAAAAAAATAATCCCTGCCTCAAAGAGCTCAGTGCTGGATCCCAGGATTGAAGGTAGAGGTGGAGGGGATGGAACAAGTATTCATGGCAGATGGTGTCAATTTTTCTTTCGAAAACAATAGTTAAAATCTTGGGCTGAAGAGGAGGTACAGCAGGTGAGTGGGTTTGAAGAGACAGTCAAGGGTGAAGCAGTCATGAGGGCTGTGGGTATAGGAGTTAGGAAAGAAGAAAAGCTGTTTGACATATTAGGTGACAGAGCCAATGGCAAGGAGGATCTATCTGTAGTGGAGGAAGTTAAACTGATCTCTGGATTTTCCTCAGAGGCACTCAGCAGCATGGGGAGAGGATCAGAGGAAGTGGGGGAAGTCCAATGCTGGAAACTGATGAGTTGGACTGAGTGTTCAGGAAAGGGAACAAAGACCCTGGTGTGAAGAAGAGAGAGGCCTTGAAAATGGAGCCCCTGGAGTTAAAGTAAAGTAATATCTGTGACGGAGAGGGGCCAGCAGAGAAGTGGGAGCAAGTAGGAATAGCCATGATGGACTTGGATGAGAGAAGTTAAAGGAAGAGAGGCGATGGACACAGATAGAACAGACTAAACATCTTCGATTGCTCTATGAAGAATGAACATATCATAGTTCAAAACACCTACAGAGCTGCTGATGGTTCAAGGGAAGACAGCAACACTGACCAAAAGTTCAATAATTAACTGGAAACTAGATACATAGAGGCATCAGGACTGGGGAAAGCTGTTTAAATATCCCACACTACGATAGACTGGCATTTCCTGAGGCCCAGAGAAGAGTCCAAACCCCCCCCCCCACATGCCTCTCCAAAAAATCACGTTCAAGTAGATTCCTCTCGTCTTTCTACCCCAAGTATCAAACATATTACTCACACACTTGTGACTTCAGGATTCGTTGTCTACACAGGCTTCCTGCTCTGGAAAGATCCTAGAGCCAATAGCAGGGCCTCACCTAGAGGTAAGAGTTTCAGACAGTCACAGGTTATATCCTGTGGATTCCTATTTAAAGAGGCAGAACACTCATTTCAGAGCAGAAACTACGTTGTCAGGATTGAAGATTTAAAATGCAAGGATTTCACTCCAAGATTAGAACTACAGAAAGATAGAGAACACTATTTTTAATCTGAAATGAAGCTACGGTCAGAAAAGTCATCGTCATGTCCCACTTTTAGTCTTTATCAGGTGCTTCTATAACACTGGTCTACAATTTTTGAGAAGTCGTCTGCTTCAGAGATAAAATGTGCTATTTATTATGTATTTTGATGTGCTGAATTCAAATATGACAATTAAAACAACTGATTGGCTACTGTTTCTAAGATATTTAAGTTTTTACATTTTATGTCTATGTATATTGTGTAGATAGTAGAGTTTTAATCATAAATTGTAAACCTAGGTCTTTTCATGTGTTTATGGTTGCTTTACATGATAATATTTCACCTGTCCTGTTTATGTAACACTTTAAAAATCAGCAAAAGGGTTATATAAATAAAATTTATTATGAAACAAAAGGCAAAAAACTATTATGTACATAGTTTAGTCCTATTCAGTGTCTACTCGGCGCTTCTTGGCTTGTCTCTTGTATTCATTAAATGGAGCATCTCTTGTCACTGTCCAGCAATAGTCTGCAAGCATTGATGGGCTCCATTTGCCCTGATAGCGTTTCTCCATTGTTGCAATGTCCTGGTGAAATCGCTCGCCGTGCTCGTCGCTCACTGCTCCGCAGTTCGGTGGAAAAAAATCTAGATGAGAGTGCAAAAAGTGTATCTTTAGTGACATGTTGCAACCAAGGCTTTTGTATGCCTTGAGGAGGTTTTCCACCAACAACCTGTAGTTGTCTGCCTTGTTGTTTCCGAGAAAATTTATTGCCACTAACTGGAAGGCTTTTCATGCCGTCTTTTCCTTGCCACGCAGTGCATGGTCAAATGCATCATCTCGAAGAAGTTCACGAATCTGAGGACCAACAAAGACACCTTCCTTTATCTTAGCTTCACTTAACTTTGGAAATTTTCCACGGAGGTACTTGAAAGCTGCTTGTGTTTTGTCAATGGCCTTGACAAAGTTCTTCATCAGACCCAGCTTGATGTGTAAGGGTGGTAACAAAATCTTCCTTGATTCAACAAGTGGTGGATGCTGAACACTTTTCCTCCCAGGCTCCAATGACTGTTGGAGTGGCCAATCTTCCTTGATGTAGTGGGAATCTCTTGCACGACTATCCCATTCGCAGAGAAAACAGCAGTACTTTCTGTATCCAGTCTGCAGACCAAGCAAGAGAGCAACAACCTTCAAATCGCCACAAAGCTGCCACTGATGTTGGTCATAGTTTATGCACCTCAATAGTTGTTTCATGTTGTCATAGGTTTCCTTCATATGGACTGCATGACGAAATGGAATCGATGGCAAAACATTGCCATTATGCAGTAAAACAGCTTTAAGACTCGTCTTCGATGAATCAATGAACAGTCTCCACTCATCTGGATCGTGAACGATGTTGAGGGCTGCCATCACACCATCGATGTTGTTGCAGGCTACAAGATCACTTTCCATGAAGAAGAATGGGACAAGATCCTTTTGACGGTCACGGAACATGGAAACCCTAACATCACCTGCCAGGAGATTCCACTGCTGTAGTCTGGAGCCCAACAGCTCTGCCTTACTCTTGGGTAGTTCCAAATCCGTGACAAGGTCATTCAGTTCACCTTGTGTTATGAGGTGTGGTTCAGAGGAGGAGGATGGGAGAAAATGTGGGTCCTGTGACATTGATGGTTCAGGACCAGAAGTTTCATCCTCTTCCTCGTCTGACTCAAGTGAGAATGATTCTGGTGCATCAGGAACCGGCAGTCCTTCTCATTGGGGTACTGGGCGTATAGCTAATGGAATGTTTGGATAATGCACAGTCCACTTTTTCTTCTTTGACACACCTTTCCCAACTGGAGGCACCATGCAGAAGTAACAATTGCTGGAATGATCTGTTGGCTCTCTCCAAATCATTGGCACTGCAAAAGGCATAGATTTCCTTTTCCTGTTCAACCACTGGCAAAGATTTGTTGCACAAGTGTTGCAGCATATGTGTGGGGCCCACCTCGTGTCCTGATCTCCAATTTTGCAGCCAAAATAAAGGTGATACGCTTTCTTAACCATAGTGGTTATACTGCGCTTTTGTGATGCAAAAGTCACTTCACCACAAACATAGCAGAAGTTATCTGCACTGTTCACACAAGTACGAGGCATCTCTGCTCACTTTGGCTAAACAGAAATGTGTCCCTTTGCAAAATCAAACACTGACAAATAAGAGCACGACACTGCATGATTTCTAGAGCTGATATAGGGCAATTTGTTCAGCAGAGTGATGTAAGCTTCGTTATGATTGCATCATCCATGACTTCTAGGAATAACATGATGCAATTCATATCATGTATGACGCAATACCAGCTTCAGATTGCATCATTCACTGTTTTGCCTAAAAAGCAAGTACTGTCCAAACCCAGTCATAGATTTATTCATAGATCCAGTCAAAGATGTATTTTAGTCATTTCTGGTTTAAATTGAGATCCCTTCCCTTTATAACTCACTTATCCTCTGCCATTCCCAAGTCAAGGGTCGTATATACTGATCCAATAGCATATCTTGAAAACTAGAGCCAATCAACAATTTTAAGCATCATTTTCGTTCTCAGTGACCCAGAATTAGTAAAGTTTGAATACATTTATTTCAGAAGCATTTTGGCTGTAAAGCAGTGTAATCAGAGCTTTTCAGTTTCAAGTCAAAATAAGATTTTTCCAACTGCCAGTGGTGCAAGATCACCCTGGTGTACAAAAAACCCAAGCTGTGTTCCCACATCATCCCTCACTACCCAAGTTCTGGAGCAGAACTAGCTAGCCTGTTGGTGGAGGGAAAGGCAGAAAAGAAGGCTCTTCTCTTCTGCAGCACCACAGCTTTATTCCAGTGCTGACAGGAATAAACTTGGTTTTGACAGTACACGGAGCAGATGACTCAAAAGACACATGAGGAGCATGAATACTACAGAACCATTTTGCAGTCCCTTTTCTGACCATTACACAGTACAAAACAGACACAAAAGCAAACTAAGAAAAGGCATTTAAAATTACGTGCACCAAGCTGTGATTCAGAGCAACAACTTGCAGCTTTGAGTGAATCAAGTCTGTTCCTTAGAAAAGTAAATGTTTAAATGGATCAAATACAACCTTCACGTTGCTAGTTTAAAGCTAATCAGAGTTGCATGTTTAAGAGTTACACTCAGAATTTTTCTAGGCAATGGGCCTCTCAGTCATTCCACACCTCAGGGAGGCATCAGACATCTTACCCATGGGCAGCTGTTTTGCAACAAGATATTTTGTATCATGTACAAAGCTCTTTGTGTTTGAATTGCAGAGCAACACTTGAAGTCTTTTATTTTATCCCCCTTCCTCCCCCATCGTACTAAAAGGAGCAATGGGTCCTGATCCTGATTAGGGCTTCTGGGAGATATTATTTAATATTTCATGTAGTACTAATAGGCTACCAGCTGAAATATTCTTCAGAAATTTTGCTACTTGGATTCAGGGGGCATTGGGAGTCCACAAAATATTTTCCTGCCTCAGTTCAAGAGGGGGGGAAAAAAACACCCAGTGCCTTAGAGGTTCTCAAACTGTGGGTGTTGAGAGATTACTCCAGTGATAAGCAGAAATAAAAAGCACATGTAGCAGGAAAGGAGCCTCCTGAAATAATGGCTCCAGGCAAGGGAGAAACATGAAATAGTAATTGCCACTGTCTAACAGAATGATGAAAAGATAAGTCAAGGGCACTCTCCCAGAAACAAACAGGGCAGTTCGCAGGGACCTCCACTCCTGTTTTCTGAACTGGTAATTTTTAAGGGGATCCTTCACCAGGAGGACTGCACATGTAAAGGCACCCTCTGAATGCAAAAGAGTTAAACACTGGATCAATTCAAAACATTCCCAGAAACCTTCTACAGAAGGAAGTTATTAAAGGCAGGACCCCCTCTTCCTTGAAACAATTTCTGTCAACTTGGGAAAACATCCAATGTCCATGACAGGTGACAAGGTGTAGTTGGTAGTGCTTTAATTTGAAAGCCACCATGAACTCAAAAGGACAGGCAACTGTTTTCAGAAAACAGAAGGGGCTCTGTACAAATGGGATGATCTATCCTAGCTATAGCCTCTGCATCCTCATTCAAAATTCTGTGTTGCCTGTCCTTAGCTTCTACTGGCTCTTGCTGCTCCCTAAGCACCGAACTAGGATTCTGTTTTTGTACATTCCCTGTCCCCTACAGTTGTCCTCAGCCACACTCACAAATGCTAGTCTTCAATACTCTGTTCCTGAGGGCTCTGCACTAGCTCTTAATTTTCCAATATCTGGGATAAACTCTTACCTCTGTCACTTATGAAAAGGACACCATTAATATGAAGTTAGTTTAAAAAATACAAATTTAACAGTAGTCCTACACCTGTGAGAGCCCCCCCTACCAATACTAGGAGTTTTACAATCACATTTTATTTTTAATATAAAAAAATTGTGGGTCTTGCACATCATTGAGAACAGAGCAACAGGGAAACAGTTAAATAGACTGGACAGAAAGTGCTGTCAGAATGTGCAAAGTAAATAAACTAAACATATAGATTTCCTTCAACCACTAATCTCAGTTATAGTGATTTTAGGGATTACTTACAACAACAATCAATAAAAAATTCAGATAGACATGGATATACATAGAGCATCTTTCTGGAAGGCAACAATTCTAAGGAGCAGGGAACTGGGAGTTGTTTGGTTCTATACCTGATTCTGCCACTTATCTCTTATAAACCTGGGCAAGTTACTTAGGGCCTCAGTTTTCTTATGAGGCTATCTGTAAAACAGAGATAAATAATACAGTAGTATTTCCCATCTTTGTAATGTACTTTGCGATCCCTGGATGAAAGTTGTTTTAAGTGCAGAGTGATGGCGTTGTCCTGAACACATGATATTTTCGACATCACAATTTGGTACTTGAGTAGACGATGCCAATTGTAAGACCTAGAACAGGGATATCAGAGAAAGCAGATCTGGATTAACTAGCAGTGTAGTGTCTGCTTGTAGTACAGTGGGCTCAAGCTAGTGCCATAAGTCCTTCATTTCCTTGAGTGATACATTTAAAGGCAGCCAGATGTAGCTACCCCTGATTTATTCGTAACCTTTATATTCAAATAGTGCATTAAATAAAGCCATCAAGAACACTCTGGATGGAGGGAGGAAAAGAAAATCTGAACTGTATTAAAAATAACTTAGCATTAGTACTGTTCAGTGTCCATGGATTTGACTCTGTAAAGTTTTAATGAAGTCCTAAATATTAACTATTACTATAAAAATGATATGCAGCACATTAACTCAAACATAACATTATTTCTTCTTTTAGTTTCCCAGTATGGATCAACAATTCTCATTCTGAACCACTCACTAAACTGTCACACCTACCACTCAACCAAGGGCATCATTCCATGTGGCTTGTTGCAGGAGCCACATGAGGTAGAAGGAATTTTCTACTATTTTTTTAATTCAAATATTTTAGGGTAGGGAAGTTCATTTTTGAGGTCCATCTCTGTTTCCCCCCTCAGTCCCACTTTGATTTAATTAAACCTCTCTCTCCTCCCACCTTTTATTTTCATCATTCCCTTTCCCATTTCTTCTGTGCAGCTCTCCTATTTATTTAACTATGCCTCTTCCTTGTTGTGGGATTCTGGGATCTCCCAATGAAGACATTCTAAATGTTACTTCTTCCCTGAATACACCAGGCTGAGAAGGTGGAACTTAGCTTCCTCTATAACCCCATCAAGGCACAAGCCAGGACAGCTCTCCTCCGCACCCCAAGTTCTACAGCATCCAACACCCTTTGTACCTCTCTTACTCCTGTTTATAATATTCTGCAGAAGGAGCAGCAAACAGATTCTGGTCAGTTTCATTCTGGTGCTTCTGGGCAGCAGCAGTACCGGCGTGAAGCTCCCATGGGGTATTCTCACCCCAGAATCATTTTTAAAATGTAGACTAATTAAGGAAAAATAGGAACAAAGTCCTGCAACCCTACCCTTAACACAACAGAACCCCATTGTAAACTAGTATAAGCCTGTGAGGTCAGGTACTCCAGTCCTTTACCTTCTCAAAAATTGTATCATTTTGTGAAGTTTTTAAAATCATCATCACCTGTGAATATTTTAAAGATTTGACACCACCAGCATGATACATTCTACAATGTCACACCAAGTAGGGATTTCACAACCTATAGTAGATTCAGAACAAGTATTTAGGTTCCATGCATTTATTAATATTGTCCCCCTTTTATCCAGCTTCTTTATCACATTCTGCACATACTTCTAATAATAGTTATTTTTTCCTTCATTTACAGATTACCTTCAATGGCAAGCCACCTCCTGCCAACAAAAAATACGTAACAGAAGCAAGACCCCACTTAATACCTTAATAGCCAGAAAGATTTTAAAATACCTAATATGGAGAAAGAACAAGTGCAATGATGGAAGTCCATTACACAGGAGGATGCAGCAATATTACACATGGCCTGTAAAATGCACACACCACTAGAACTGTATTTGCTACTTTCTGGCAGCCACAGAAAAGTCACACTAGTGTTTACATTTTTATAGCCATCTGCAAAGTGAGCAAGTGAAGTAGTCAAGAGACAGTGGAGGATAGGCCTGCTTCTTTAGCAGATAACAACATACATACAAACCTACCCACGCCCAGCAGAGAAAAGTTATGGACACAAGAAAAATAGGATAGAGCAACGATGTGGAATTCACATGTTCACATAATCTGCATAATTTGTAACAATGAAAGGGCAAACATCATCCAGTTTAAGAGGAATAGAAGCAATCCTGAGTCTAAATTGAAGCGGAAATGAGGTTTGGGCTTTGGGAAAACTATACCGCAAAAAAACCAGCAGGTTCTCAACCCTGAATATTTTTGTTTTACTCCTGTTTGACCATAAGGAAAATTAGGATAGAGTTTCACTAATAATTTCTTTCCACATATTTTACCACTGATGTAAGCCAGGAACCAGGGCACTATTTTTAAAGCAACCCTGAAAACTACTGTAAAATGACTGCTTGGCTATTTAATAAAACAACTTTGCCGACTGAAATATCTGTGAGTGCTTCCCCAAGAGCTCCCCCTCTGGGGAACAAAGTCAATATTTAGCTCAGGAATCCTGTCTGTATGCACATCAGCTTCTACCGTTCATGCAATGTTCAAGTCATATAACATCATGGGACTTACTGTTAATTGATGTTTATTTGGGGTGGTGGGGAGGAATTATTTCATGGGTCAGCCTTGTCTTCTGGGAGATGACAAGGTTAAGCTTTAGTTTTTTAAATACAAATAGGATCTCTGGTGCTCCTATGCCTTGACTCCTATTTAGCAATTTTATTAATAAAATCAACAAGAGCAGCAGGCATATCAATAGGTTAATGCAAGCCTTGTTGTCCAAGAACAGACCTAAATGGAGGTTGCTGCAGAGTCTACATCCGTGTTAGTCTGCAGTGCAAAGTTAGCACTTCCTTAAACTGAGCCCTCCACGCTGGCTAATGCATTTCTTTAGTCAGAGCTAAAAGAATCCCAAGCCCCCTTAATAACGGCCAGGGGCTGGCTCCACACTGGGGGCGTTCCGAGTTCTCGGTGGAGTTCATGTTTCTCTCCCTGCTGCAGCTGCTGGAGAATTCCCCCTAGTCCCCTTCTCCTATTGTGCAACAGTCACGGGCTTGTCCTAGACTCTTAGGCCTTGTTTACAAATATCTCACCGCTAGCCCCACACCAAAAAGGGAGAAGGAGCTTGGGGCCCAGTGCAACTGGTTCCAGATCCAGCATAAGCTCCTTCCCTCCCCTCCATCCTTCCTTCCAAAATAAAAACCAAACATTACAAATACATACCGGGGGGGGGGGGGGGGGAAGGCTCTATTCGTGCTGGAGTCTCTCCTCCCCGCTTTGTACAGCGATCTCTGGTGCACCTATTTCTCTTTGCTCCCCACCAAAGCCTCTGGTCCTGTATAGCACTCCTATACCCCTTTGCTTTGAGGTCCCGAGGAACACGGTAGAAATGAGGTAACCCTATAGGTGAGGTCCCCACCGCACAAGGAGTAATAAAGCTGAGTGCTTCAGAAAAAGTGAGGGTCGCGCCTACTCCGCACATGACTATCTGCACTTTCCCACACGTTCTCCCCTTCAATTGCACCCACTATAGCATTAATTGCATGCACTTCTCTGCAAATTCCCCTCCCCCATTTAATTGCATGCGCTTTCCACGCTCCCCCGCCCCCATTAAAACTGCCAGCTGTGTAACGTTAATTGCATGTACTTTGCTACATCTCTATTCTCTCCCTCCCGTTAATTGCATGCACGTTTCCCCGCAGTTGGTTGCACGGAGCCCCGAGTGGTTGCCTGCAGTGAGGAGACTGGTGCGTGTACTGATGGAGGCCTTGGCCTGGCCACAGGGGCAGGTCTTTACCTCCAGGAGTGGTAGAAAACAGGGTCCCCCCGGGCGTGGTGCAATAGTCATGAGGTAGCTGCGTGGCATCGCTGATGGGCACCGTCCTGGTGGGGATGGCCCGGCTCTGGCTGTGCTGGTGGCCGCCGGAGGAGGACATCTCCCTGCTCTATTGTCCCGGCTGCTGGGGGAGGTAGGTGGCCGGGGGGAGGGAAGGGGGCAGAGACGCTGAAGGAGGAGGTGGTGGAGGCGGCGGCGCTGGACTCACTCCGGGGGCGGGGGGAGGGCAGCAGCCGCCTCTCTTCTCCGGTTCCTCGGCGCTTTCTCTCTGTCCACCGCCTCCACCGCCACCTTCTCCCTCGGCCTCCGCCAGCAGCAGGAAACCCGGGGCGGGGGCCGACGGCCGAGAAGGGAGGGGCGGGACGTGCGGGGAGGAGCAGCCCGGCGGGTGGGGGTGGCCTGTGGCAGCTGCAGCTGCGCGAGCTGGTGGGGCCGTTCCGGGCACGCGGCTCTGCGCCCCCCCCCCCAGCGTTTTGTGCCACCCGCTCCTCGGGCCCAGCGGGGAGGCGACTCGATCCCTTGTACACAGACCGCGCCAACAGGGACTCCGCCCCGGCTCGCGAGCTGCTCGGATCTCCTGGGCCAAGCTCGCCGGAGAGCCGTAGGTAGTGCTGGCAACATGCTTGGGACACACGTGTGTGTTCAGTACACCATGTGCATGCTGGGTGCACCGAGCTGCGTGCAGGTTCGGGTTGGTGTGCACGTGCCTGTGGTGCAACAATGCCTTGCAGAGCTCGCTTTTATTTTATTTATACACAGATTACGAACGGTGCCTAATGTACTCTACAGACATAAAAAAGAGACAGTCACTGCGCTGGGGGGTTTACAATCTAGATTTCTGACCTGGTGCGAGGAGTGAGAGTGACGGGGGGAGGACAAGGGATGCAAAAAATAAGGCCAAGAATATCTAATAAAATAAGTACTGTACCATATATAGCAACAGAGCTCTATGCCTATTTTTTGTAACATGGGATTAAATAATAAGGAACTGGAGCTCCTCTAAAGAAAATACATGTTGCTCGTAAGCGGTGGTTGCTCTTACAAGGTGTTGCTGTGAACAAGCATCTGCTTACTGTGGTTAGGTTAGATAATGGCACCCACATATGTAATTTAAACACAGCGCTCTGGAGATAAACTATGTAGCATAAATGACTAATATTTGGATTTCTTAGTCTAAAGTTCCTATCAAAATATACCATGATATTGTCTCTAAAAGCGACTTGAATTTTTTTGTCCTTGCTTTATATTTTCTCTCTGGAGTCTCAGTTCTCTTTCTGTTTTTCTAGACTTTCATTTTAAGTATTGTCTCTGCCTCTTTCTACATCTTCATTCACAAAATGGCATTGATTGTGCTAGTGCTATTTTGTAACCCAAAGTACCATGAAACTGGCTTTCTTGCAATATTTTTCTGTAGTGCTGTTATTTTTATTAACTGTCAGGGTAATTAGGGCAACTTTATTATCATTACCATACTTATATGCTGATTTGTTCAGTAAAATGCCTAAGGACAAGTTTCAGAGGGGTAGCCGTGTTAGTCTGGATCCGTAAAAAGCGACAGAGTCCTGTGGCACCTTATAGACTAACAGACATATTGGAGCATAAACTTTCGTGGGTGAATACTCACTTCATCAGATACATGTAGTGGAAATTTCCAAGAGGCAGGTATAAATATGCAGGCAAGAATCAGTCTAGAGATAACGAGGTTAGTTCAATCAGGGAGGATGAGGCCCTCTTCTAGCAGTTGAGTTGTGAACACCAAGGGAGAAGAAACTACTTTTGTAGTTGGCTAGCCATACACAGTCTTTGTTTAATCCTGAGCTGATGGTGTCAAATTTGCAAATGAACTGAAGCTCAGCAGTTTTTCTTTGAAGTCTGGTCCTGACGTTTTTTTGCTGCAGGATGGCTACCTTTAAATCTGCTATTGTGTGTCCAGGGAGATTGAAGTGTTCTACAGGTTTTTGTATATTGCCATTCCTGATATCTGACTTGTGTCCATTTATCCTTTTACGTAGGGACTGTCCATTTTGGCCAATGTACATAGCAGAGGGGCATTGCTGGCACATGATGGCGTATATTACATTGGTGGACGTGCAGGTGAATGAACCGGTGATGTTGTGGCTGATCTGGTTAGGTCCTGTGATGGTGTTGCTGGTGTAGATATGTGGGCAGAGTTGGCATCGAGGTTTGTTGCATGGATTGGTTCCTGAGTTAGAGTTACTATGGTGTGGTGTGTGGTTGCTGGTGAGAATATGCTTAAGGTTGGTGGGTTGTCTGTGGGCGAGGACTGGCCTGCCTCCCAAGGCCTGTGAAAACGAGGGATCGTTGTCCAGGATGGGTTGCAGATCACTGATGATGCGTTGGAGAGGTTTTAGCTGAGGACTGTAGGTGATGGCTGATGGAGTTCTGTTGGTTTCTTTCTTGGGCTTGTCTTGCAGCAGGAGGCTTCTGGGTACACTTCTGGCTCTGTTGATTTGTTTCCTTGTTTCCTCATGCGGGTATCGTAGTTTTGAGACTGCTTGGTGAAGATCGTGTTGGTCTCTGTCTGAGGGGTTGGAGCAAATGCAGTTGTACTTCAGCGCTTGGCTGTAGACAATGGATCCTGTGGTGTGTCCGGAATGGGAGCTGGAGGCATAAAGGTAGGCATAGCGGTCGGTGGGTTTTCGGTATAGGGTGGTGTTAACATGACCGTCACTTATTTGTACCATGGTGTCTAGGAAGTGGACCTCCTGTGTAGATTGGTCCAGGCTGAGGTTGATGGTAGGGTGGAAGCTGTTGAAATCGTGGCGGAATTCTTCCAGAGTCTCCTTCCCATGGGTCCAGATGATGATGAAATCATCAATGTAATGTAGGTAGAGAAGGGGCGTGAGTGGACGAGAGCTGAGGAAGCATTGTTCCAGGTCAGCCATAAAAGTGTTGGCATATTGTGGGGCCATGCAGGTGCCCATAGCGGTGCATAAGGACAAGTTAATTGCTATCAAACTACACTGTGTATTTTGTAATTCTTGCAATCTATATCAGGTTTAATTCAGAACAACCAAGCTCTGGTGTTGGATGCCTCAGGAGATAAGAAGTTAAACCTTTCATCTCCTGACCACTGTCCCCCACATTTGTAATATGAAAGTAACGAGTGATGACAATTTGTGTGACCTGTGTGAAATGAGCAGGTGGTCTCAATCTATTTCCTAGTGGACAGTGTCCACATCCTAAAGGAATACATAGCTGTGCCACTCACTAGAACCCTTGGTGGTAGTGTTAGGAGAGAAGCTAATGATTCACCAGCCATGGAGACTGAACTACCTTCACCATTAAGGCTTGGCAAAATTTTCATATTGTAACTATGTCTGAACACAGTTGTCAACACTGCTAGCTGAATAGGAACTGAACACAGTTCAGTGGTTAGCCGGTGGGTCACTGAACACCATTTGTTGTAGTATATAGACTCCCAAGCTCTGTTCAGCCCTCATTCAGCTAACATGGCTACTGCCAACACTGTTCAGAAACTGTACAATTTCATAGTGTCGACAAGGCTGTAGAAATGCAGATGATAGTTAAAACACATTTATGGAGCAAGATTTAGAAGCTTGTACTGTCACTGCCTATGCTGAATTTTCCTGTGGAAGAATCAGTCTATCTTTCATGAGCAGTAAATTCACTTTAAAAAAAGGGGCAGTAAATGGGAATACACCAGAGGCAGGATGTCTAGCCCCTAGGTAAAATATACTTTGTATCACACACAACAGTAAATGTTCAAGCTAATGGACTATGATGTCTTTTCTTCCCTCCCACAAATTTTCCTCTATTTTATCACAATAGCATTCTTAATTTGTTGGACGTGGAGGTACAATATACACTTTATTATTGTCTTTTAATAAGTAAATTACAGTAAAGAATTAAAATATTGTGTGAATGTAGTGCTGGAGAAATGTGGCCGCCTATTTCAGTTTCTCAGGAGAGGTGGGGCCTCCAAGGTGAACTCATTACAGAAACATGAATGACCTCCCCTTCAGGGGAGGGGTGGGACCACCAGGAACCAGAAGTCAGTTAAATAGGGGGGACAGATAAAAAGTGCAGAGATGGGAATGAGAGCAGACAGTAATAGGACACTGCTGTGACATGTGGCAGGCTGACAGACATGGAAGCTGATTTGCTGTTTTTAGCCCACAGAATGGGTACTGCCTGAGCATTGACAGAATAAGTTTTGCTCACTGTCCTGTCAGTGTTTCACCCCTCTTGTTGCCAAAAGAAAAAAGGGGAGATACCTCATGGTTAATCATAAACCAGTCTCTCTCACTAAACAATCAAACTGATAGCAAGAAACATAAACCCCAATTACAGGGCAGGTTTCAGAGTGGTAGCCATGTTACGAGGAGTCCTTATGGCACATTAGAAACTAACACATTTATTTGGGCATAAGCTTTCATGGGCTAGAAGCCATTTCATCAGATGCATGGAGTGGAAAATACAGTAGCAGGTATGTATATACATAGAACATGAAAAGATGGGAGTTGCCTTACCAGGTGGGGGGTGTCAAGGTTCCTTCCCCACTCTGAACTTTAGGGTACAGATGTGGGGACCTGCATGAAAACCTCTAAGCTTAACTACCAGCTTAGATCTGCTTTTGCTGCCACCACCCAAATGATTTATGAGTTATTTGGGAAACTCTGTCTTCCCCCCCAAAAACCTTTCCCTCCCTGGGTAGCCTTGAGAGACTCCTCCACCAATTCCCTGGTGAATACTGATCCAAACCCTTGGATCTTAACACAAGGAGAATTTAACCATCCTCCCTCCTTTCCCCCACCAATTCCTGGTGAGTCCAGATCCAATCCCCTTAGATCTAAAAACAAGGAAAAATCAATCAGGTTCTTAAAAAGAAGGCTTTTAATTAAAGAAAGGTAAAAATCCTCTCTGTAAAATCAGGATGGAAAATAACTTTACTCGGTAATCAGATTCAAAGAGCCCAGAGGAACCTCCTTTAGCCTTAGGTTCAAAGTTACAGCAAACAGAGGTAAACACTCTAGCAAAAGGTACATTTACAAGTTGAGAAAACAAAGATAAACCTAACACGCCTTGCCTGGCTGTTACTTACAAGTTTGAAATATGAGAGACTTGTTCAGAAGATCTGGAGAGCATGGATTGATGTCTGGTCCCTCTTAGTCCCAAGAGCGAACAACCCCCAAAACAAAGAGCACAAACAAAAGCCTTCCCCCCACCAATATTTGAAAGTATCTTGTCCCCTTATTGGTCCTTTGGGTCAGGTGTCAGCCAGGTTACCTGAGCTTCTTAACCCTTTACAGGTAAAAGGATTTTGGAGTCTCTGGCCAGGAGGGATTTTATAGTATTGTACACAGGAGGGCTGTTACCCTTCCCTTTATAGTTATGACAGGGGGTCAGTCTAACGAGACAATTGGACCCATTTTATTGAGGGGAAAATGACAGGGTGGGAAATTATGTTCTTATCTACTGTCTCTATTTAATAATTTCTTATAAGAAGTTCAAAGCTATAAGGGAAAAGCAGATTGATATTTAGATGTTTAGGAGAATATCCAAGACTGTAACTGTATTTTAATATTATATGAGATATTTTGAGAAGTGAACATAAATAAAAGACTGTGATTGAACAGTGATATGCTGCATCTTTAATTGGTGTTTCTGTCTCTCTTTGGCCTCACTGCAGGGGAACCATACAGCAGGCTCCAAGAAAAGGGTATTTTTTGCAGATCCTTCTAGGAAGTTTAGGGTTACAGATGCCCCCCGACTTACGCAATCGTTCCGTTCCAGAAAGCCTTACGTAACTCGAATTTTGTGTAAGTCGGAAACGTATGCCCGTACGTTACACAAAAATTTCTGCAACTCGAAAATCCTATTTCTGGTTTATGGAACTTTTTCCGTAAGTGCGAATTTGCGTAAGTCGGGTCTTGCGTAACCCGGGGAGCGTCTGTATATCATTGGAGGTTTCCCCTTTTCATCATTTGTGCATTGTTATGCTGATGAACCCTCAGGTCTTTGGGAGGATCTTTTGTGTACTGATTGCACTGTAACAGGGTGGTTAGTCCTTTAAGAGATGGAGGGCCAGGGGCCAGCCAACCCTGGTTACAGAAAGAGGCACCTGTGAGAGATTAGCTGTTTCTTCATAAAGAACAGCAGGAAGCTACACTGAAGGGTTCGAAGTTCAGAAATTTCAGGGAGTGAGAGAGGCTCATGAAAGGAAGATCCTAGGACTTTAGAAAACAGAAAGTTAAAGCTTCTGCTAGGTAGGATCTCAGAGTGGCCTACCAAAGCAGGAATAGGTGTGGGAAGGAAAAGGTTAAGAGTGACCTAATAAGAGGGGGAAAGTATGGCTTAAGGTGACCAGACAGCAAGTATGAAAAATCGGGACAGGGAGTGGGGGGTAATAGACACCTATATAAGACAAAGCCCCAAATATCAGGACTGTCCCTATAAAATCGGGACATCTGGTCACCCTATCTTTGAGTTTTATTTTGAAGCTTATTTTTTTATATATATATATATATATATATATATATATATAAACTTGTTGGACTCTTAAGAAGGGGCGATGGATGAGAAAATGTGTGTGGAGTTCAAGGAAGCCCTGGAGAAAGGGTAACCCTAAGCCTACCTTATTTTCTATTTCAAGTTTCCAAATAGAGAACATGGCTGGGGCAGTGGTAGGAGACTGGAGGTGTGTGTGTGTATGTGTGTACTGGGATTGGGCATTGAAGGGATACCTATGGCCTCACACCTGAGATGGGGGGTTGGGGGGTCAGTGTTACACTTTCTGTCAGGGTGACTGGTGTAGCCTGGGATGCAGCGCCAGCCTGCCAGTCAGTGCCTCCCTGTGGGCTTCCTCCAGATGAGGAGCTGGGGCCTGGCCCTGTCACCCCTCCTGTTCAGGTTTTGAGGTACAGCTGAGAGGAGCTTGGCAGCTCTACTTACCTGGCAGACTGGCCCAGGGTGGGTGGGATCCAGCAGATGCAAGGGAGAGACCAATCAGTGTGCAGGGATGGCTCTTTCTGAGCTGCCATATCTGCTCCACAAGGAAAGATCCTGAACACTTCCTCTTATTTGAAAAATCTGCCTGGACAGAAATGGGCAGACCGAACAAGAGGTCATGTGTGGGAAAACCCAGATGTATGGTAACCCTAGGCAGGCTGCCTATAGTGTGAACTCAAGGTCGGTGTGTGTGTGTGTGTGTGCATGCATGGGAAGCAGGTTGGCCCCATGACATGCACAAATTGAAACTATGCAGAACCTAGGGCTTGACTTTTGTCCTGTAGTGCCTTTCACCTGAGGCTCTCAAGTGGGTTCTACAACTCAACAAACGAAGACTCCTATCCCCCAGATGAGTTACACAGGTTGAAGAATAGACTATCCTCTCAGAGAGGGGGAGTGATTTGGCCAAGGAGCTACAGCGAGTAAGTGACCAATGTAGGACTAGACCCCTGAAATCTATCTAATAATAATAAAAATACCTAGTTCAGAGACAACAGCATCACCCAGCAGATCAGTGGCAGAGCCTAGAATAAAACCCAGCTCTTCAAAATCCCAGGCCTACGCTCTACTGATGAGGTCATAATACATGTAATATAATGTCTAGTTTCCCTCAGTATCACTCTGATCTATCTATATTTTCTTCCTGTCTATAATGTTTCTGTTTAGTCTTTCACATTTCTAATGACCCATCACTGTAGTATCTGGGAGTCCTGTGCTTTAGGCACAAGACCATTCTATGGAACTTTACAAGAGGCTGGTTTAGTGATCAAATGAGACCAGTACACCCTAGTTACAGGGGATCTCTCTCACTACCCAATCATGTATAGCGATTCCTGTGAACCACAAGAAGCCTGATTAGCCCAAAATATCTGAAAATCCAAAAAGTTGAATGAGACTTGTACATCTTAATTACAGGGGGATCTCTTTAACAAGCCAGTCAAATGCCCCAGTTTCAAGACAGGTTAGATGGAGAGACTGCCAATTACAGGGAGGTCACACTAGTCAAGGTTCCAGACCCACATAAGTAACAGGAATGTCACTGACACCCTGGTTACATGGTAATCACTCTCGCTAACCCATGAAAGCCGAAAAATACCAAGAAAATAAAAGGGCAGAGACCTGAACCCTAATTTACAGGGAGGTCACTTTGCCACACGTTCCTTTCCTTCGCCTCCATTTCAGTGATTTGTTTTTATTCCTCCTATTTTCCTGCCGTTTCTTGGATGCTTCCTTCTTGTCTGCTTGTCCTTGGAGGTGCTGGAAACGGAAAAAGTTTGTCAGAGAGCCTTAGACAGGGCTGAAATTCTTGCTACAAAAATCAGCGATATATTTTAATTACATATTGATTATAAAGGTTGTATGAAACAAAATGTAATCCACCAACACTAAGAAAAGCCTGTAGTGGCAGATTTATTCCAAATCTTTCAAAGGAATTTGTATTTTTTTAATTTATCTCACATTGTTGCAGAATCTTTCAGTTTCAAGACCAAAGCGAGGCAGAGTCCCTGAGGTTTGGCTGCAGAATTCCAGACTAGGTTTAAACTGAGTGTGATGGGCCATGATTATGTCCCATTTCAAAGGGTTGAAAGACCTGCAGCCAAATTACACAGTGGTCACTCTGACCAGCTGTTATGCTCATACAAAGCACACGGGATCTTTATAGAGGAAGGTAAATACACACAGCGTTTATTGAGAATACCACAGTTAGCATATGCTTTTTACACACACACACACACACACACACACACACACACACACACACACACACACACACACACACACACACACACACACACACACACACACAGAGTGATGTTTATAGTTGATCCAGACTCTGGACTGGAAATCTAGTGGCCAGCCAGATTCGTCGCAGACGGGAGTGGAGTTCTATCGGTCGCGATCCAGTACTCCTGGAGTGTGGCAAGACGAACCCAAACTCCTATGGCAAAGCACCCTGTTCTTATAGGTTTTCTTCTCTGTTGAAGCCTATGGATTTTGCTGTGTCACTTTGTGACGTTACTTCTTAATTGGTGTAAACATTCCAATACACCTCCGAGAGGGTCATCCTGTCCTTTGTTCCGATTTAATCAATTGTCTTTAGGGGTGCCAGCCTTTACCTCAGGGTTCAGAGTAGCAGCCGTGTTAGTCTGTATCCGCAAAAATAACA
Source organism: Emys orbicularis (assembly GCF_028017835.1). Lineage (NCBI taxonomy): Eukaryota > Metazoa > Chordata > Testudines > Emydidae > Emys > Emys orbicularis. The sequence continues at coordinate 42,053,070 of NC_088689.1, read as the reverse complement.
GGAGTACTTGTGGCACCTTAGAGACTAAATTTGTTAGTCTCTAAGGTGCCACAAGTACTCCTGTTATTTTTACCTCAGGGTTGTCAATCTGCCCTTCATTATGGATGCGTGTTGATGATTCTTTGATGTCCTTTAAGTTTCTTCACTCCTTCTTCCTTGACTCTGGCTATAACAATGGCCTTCACACCTTATCTTTTTCTAATGCGTACATTCCTCATTCACACAAACAGATTGAGAATACAAACAGTAGTATTTTATATTGAGCAAAAGGCCATTGCAAATTAAACCTTGCTAAGTTTTACAATCAATAACCAAGACAATTTACATTGAGACCCAGGCCTTCAATGTTCCTCTAATCTACTTAACATAGACATAATAGAGAATCCTGTCTCTTACTTCCTAATTTGTAATACATATAGGAAAGCATAGTAGCTTTATAACTTATTCTAAAACAAAAGGATGACCATAATTAGTCATAAGGATTGTTCTGGTCTGTCATTCCTTTCTGCTATTCAAAAGGGGTGGCTGACAGGATGAAATCAAATCATACATTAATTCTCATAGTACATTATAAAATCCAGCTCCTACACAGCTGATTATGTGACAACACTTCAGCCCTTTCCCACCAGCCACATCCCCTTGGGTCTTACTGCCTCAGCAGCACTTTCCTTCTAAACTCAAGCCCTTCCCATCACTCGTGCTACTGCAAAGTTTCCCACCTAATCTGAACCGGCACCAATTCACGGCTTCTCAACTTGCTCCTATCACCCAATCCTGCCATCTCAGCCATCCTTCTACCCCAGCCTCTTCCCCCACCTTGTTTTACTCCCTCAGTGCTTCCTACCTAAACTCAATCCCTTCCTACCATTCATGCCTCCCTAGAGGGTCTCATCCAATGTGAGCTACTGTAATTCATGCCCTTCAGCTTGCTCTTGTCTCCCCACCTCACTGCCTCAGCCTTCCCCCTCTCTGTCACTTCCCCCCAGCTTCAGATCATGCACCCACTTTTACTGCCTCAGTGCTTCCTGCCGAAACTTGATCCTTTCACACCATTTGTGCCACCTCAGAGCTTCCCATCCAACCTAGTGCCTAGAGCTGCCTCCCTAACTAACTCTGCTGCTTCTTCCTGCTAGGAAAACAGGAACTCACTTTTTCCTTTGCACCAGGAGCCCTAGCTCATGCCATCTCCATACCTCCTCCTGAGCCTACGCCCATCTCCTGCCAATTCACTCTCACTACCCTGGATACACTACTGTTTTTTAGTGCACTACCGCGATGGGAGCTAGTGCAAGTATTTCTAGTGAGTAGGGAATCCTACCCTAACTCCAAATGTACACGGAGCCTTAGAAGTGAGGCGAGGGTGTGACCTGTGGCAGCATATTGCACAGAAACAAAGCTAAAGCTTCAGGTCAGGAAGTGCAATATCTTACTTATCTCAAAACAGTCTAATGATCACAGGGATGTGTCAGTGGGGGGTGACCTGAGATGTATTTTTGACTTGTAACCAGTCAAAGCCCTTACTCTAATTATTAATAAATAATTCCTAATATACATAGGCACAACAGTCAATCATTTATTTTGGTGACATTTCTAAAAAAAAGTAATCTTACATGGATGAATTCCCTAAGACGTGTTGACCTTGGAACAAGTAACTGGGAACTGTGATTAAGGAACCAACTTCACCTTTGTGCCTAACCCGCTGCCAGAGCTCCTGCATTTATTGGCTCTGGGTCTTTTGCTGTTCTCTGTCAGGTCCTCCTCGTTGGATTTCCCCCCCACCCCCGACCCCTGCAGTTTGGCCGTAGAGGCAGCTGTTGCTGTTCTTCACAATGGTTGGAGGAAACAGGACAGACGGAGCTGGGAGTTCAGGCTGAGCAGCAGCAGCAGCAGAGTGGGTCTGATGCTGGGTAAGAGATCGTTTCCCTCTTCCCTCATCTTGCACAGAGAAAAAGAGATTAGAAGAGTTTCTTCCTCCCCCTCACACACAATGGGGCGTGTGGATACTGCCAAACTCCCTGATGGACTGGGGCTGCCAACGCAGCCCGGGAGTTTGCACTTCTCAATGCAGACTGCTAACATGCAATAGTTTGAACTTGTTTCGCCCGGTGGCCCGAGGGGTTGCATCCACCAGGTCCAGGAAACAGTGAGAGTCCCGCAGCTGAACCTGAAAGGAGGCTATTGTAATGCACGCAGCCTGCTTCCTGCTCTGTGCATTTCCGCAGAGCACTCCTGCTGCAAAGGCGCTGAGGACAAGGCCACCCCCCTCTCTTCTCTCCCCCGGCCTCTGCCCTAAAGTGGGACACGTCTGGAAACAAACAACTACTTATGCTGTACGTTTTGGTGTTAGAAGTTGGAAGTTGAACATGAAAGTGTGGAGAGGGTGAAATGCCACCTTCTGTGGCTTTGGGGGTCTCCCTACCTCCTCATAGATGAGTCAGGGTGGCATGTGAAGTAATTGTAGGATGTATGCAGATATTGCTGTTGTTCGTCCTTAGTTTTCCCCATAAATGAAAAAACAAGCTGTGTTGGATCAATGCAGACTGTGACAGCATTTGGTTGTAATATCACTTGGGTTTGCTTAGGGAATATTGCAGCCCAATTTAGTGTCAGATTTGCATGGAAAGGTATCTGAGTTCAGAAGTCTTGGCTTTCTGCCACTAGTCTAGTTGACTGAGTGGTAAAAATCAAAATACTAAATATAGGACCACTGCTGCTGGATCACTGCCTAGGAGGGCTTAGGCATACTCCTTTAGTAAAGATACCAAAAGCATTCAAAGGAGGCATGACATGGAGATGTGCTGCTCGGCCAGGTACAGACTGGGGTTCTAGGCTACTGCTTTCCTGCATGATGTTACTAGATGCATCCACTGGTCCTTTTCTACTTCTTTCCCATTTTGGCTCATCTGTTGTTCTTACAATTCTTTTTGAGCCAAAATTCTTTGTAGTTTGTCTCCCCAGTTTTCTATTAATTCATGCCAACAGAAGTGCCGGAGATCCCCTTGGAAAACAAAATAGATTAATAGATTTTAAGGCCAGAAACAACCATTATAATCTAATCTGGTGTGCATAACACAGGCTATAGAATTCCACCCACTAATTTCTGCTTCAAGCCCATAACTTCTGAGTGTTGTGGTCTCAGAAAAGGGGCAGTCCAATCCATCACTGAGCATTACTGTTACTGGTCTCTGCATCCTAAGACATTCAACCAATGCCCTAATCAATCACTATGATTGCTTCCTAGGGGTCATTTCTGCATACTTCCAGGTGAAGTTTAGAGTTGGCTGGTGGTAGGAGAGGTAGTTAGAGGCAGAGTTTTGCCTTCTGCTCATTAAGTGAACCCTAGTAAAGAGGTAATAGAGATCAATGTGTCCTAGAATTCAAATCCTCCCGGGGAAGACCCCAGAGAAGGCCTGGTATTAGAGGCCTGCTGTCTTAATTGCTGGAAAGTTCAGGTTACTGAAAACACAAGTCTTTTTGTAAGGACTAGTGAACTGAACAGTTACTCTTCTGGATATACCTAGGTTTCATTTGTGTGTATTGTCTCTCTGGTTCCTTTTTTCCATGCTTATTTGTATGTTTTTTCTGGGCCTCCATTTGTGTGTAAATAACTCATGTTCCATTACTCATTATGAGCGTTGCTTCTAAGAATTTTTAAATGAGGCCATATGTACTCATTTTGTCTACCTTTGAGACATGCTGTATGAAAGACATGCTATAGGGAATCAAGTAGACATTCTGCCCTGGCGAGACAATAAAAATGGGTCTTGGGACAACATATAATCAGATGCAGATTAGCCACTAGGCCAACAGGGCCTATGCTCAGGGCCCCCCAGAAAAATGGGTGCCCCAGCTCCGCCCACCTGCCCGGTGCTTCTGCCAGGGAGCGGGGTTGGGGCGCGGGGGCTTGCCCCACTCCGCATGCCTGGTGCTCCTGCTGGGGAGCAGGGTTGGGATGGGGGGGCTTGCCATGCTCTGCCCGCCCAGCAAGTCCCCACACCCGCTCCCCGGCAAGAGTGCTGGGAAGACAGACAGGGCAAGCCCCCGTGGCCCGACCCAACTCCCTGGCAGGAGTGCTGGGCGGGGCTGGGAAAGCCCCATGTCCCCATCACAGTTCCCTGGCAGGAGCAGTGTGTGTGTGTGTGGGGGGGTGGGGGGTGGGGGCACACTGCAGGCAGAAAGGGTGGGGAGGGGCCTCTGCATATAATAAAGAAAATCCTCCAGAATTTAAGGAGAACATCACAGGTTTTTCTTTTTCCCGTTGTACCCTTCCGCCATCTGAGCACAAGGGATAATCTAGGCCAACAGGTAAATATTCAGAAGATTGTAGGGTCATATTAAATCACAAGGAATCCCATATAGTCAGGAGTTCTGACGTCCTGAACTACTCAGATCTTCATATAGAGCTCAATTTGTGAGGTTTGGTGTTTTTGGTTTTGGCAGGAGGTGTTAATTTTTTTAATTTACATATTTATATTTGGTGTGAAAATTCAGTATTTAATTATTGAAAAAAATAGGTTTAACAAAAGGCAGTCAATAATATTAAGAATCTACAAATGTCTTTTTTATTTTGATAGCCACAACTGACAATTTTGATTTAAGAATATAGCTCAAAGCAATTAATAATTTTAAAGATACATTTACTCATTTTGTAGTCTTTTGGATGGTGTAACAATAATGACAGTAACGAGTAATTAAGGGAGATTTAAAATTGAAGTTCATGGAGTCTGTTCATTAATTAAATCCAAAATACAGAGTATTTTGTGTAGTTACAGTGTAGTTACATTAGTGGAAAGTACATGCAAATAACTGCTCTTTCAGATTTAGTAGTATTTCACACTTACTTTGTACTATTGCAAATGACTACATAAAATGCAGGGCAATGGGGTCTCTGACCCGTTGTAAAAATTCACTATTCACTGCAGAGTGTAGTAGAAAGGAAGTGGGAGAGGAAGGATGTTCCATGGTTAGAGTGCCAGTCTAGGACTTGGGAGACCTGGGTGGAAGTCCTTCCTCTGCCACAGACTTCCTGTGGGACCTTGGGCGAGTCACTTAGTTTCTCTGTGCCACCGGTCTCCTTCTGTAAAATGGGGATAAGTAGTTGTGAGGTTAAATGCAGCAGATTCTGCTTAATAGCAGTCCTGATATTAACTTCTGATTAATAATATTTTGCCAGGAATAAATCCTGTCCCATTGACTGCTATTTTTACTTGTCCCTTTCATGATATGCTAGCACACTGGACCCTCACTGTTTTTATTTCCTCATTGACAGTTTCCTCTGTGGAAGTGCTTCACTGGTGGGACTGGGTGTGGTGCCTGCATGGAGAAAAAAATGGGGGAAGCTGTAGCCAGAGTTGCCAGAAAGGTGAATGAAACAGTGGAGAATGGAGCAGAATCCCTAGGTGAGTTAATCAGTCTGGCTTTGCTCACAGTGTGAGTTGGTCCCATACAGAGGGGCCCTTCAACTGGGGACACTAGGCCATGGTTCTTAGACTGTCATTTAAAAGGGTGTTAACAAGACAGCTGGAGGATGGTTTGTTTTCCTACCAATTTGTTCCTTTTATATTTTGAAAAGTGTTGATTTCTCCATCTCCCGATCCATGTTTCCAAAACGAGCAGAGGCCAATGTGGCTTCTTGCACTTAACTTTGGCATGCGCATGCTAGGATGGTTAATAATGTCATCAGGGATGTGCATGGACCAGAAAATAGTGTTAATAATTAACTGTTTGCAGCAGAAGGATACTTTAATTATTTTCATAATACAAAAACTTTTTTTGTATTTATTTTGATGGAATTGTGCATTTTAAAAGTCTGCCAATTATTGCCGGGTTGGTAAGCTTTCTGGCAGAGGTCCCTGTGTCACCTATTTGGAGTAGAGACTGCAGCCTGCTGTGCCCCCAACCTGGTATGCTGACTAACAAGCCCTTTGTAGGAGGATGGAAATAATGTTCTCTTTGAAAATGTCAGATCTGTTTGTAAACAGAGGGCTAGATTCTGCCTTCCTCAGTGTCCTATTTTACACTGCACTGGTGGTATAAAGGGCCTGCAAAGGGAGTGGAAGCAGCCCTTACGGATTGTTACAGGAAGGGTTTCCCCACCGAGCATAGAGCCAGCACAATTGTCCTGTGCTGGCCCTCATTGCATCACAAGACCTTGTGGTATGGTAAAGGAGTGAGCAGGCATAGTTGGACCACACTGCCCGTTGACTATTCTGTGCTGGTGGATATAGGGTGACCAGATGACAAAACTGAAATATCGGGACGCGGGGGGGGGGGGGCGCGGCGGAGGAAAAAAAAAAAAAAAGCTGCCGAAGCGCCCCCCACCCCGCACCAGCTCACCTCATCTCCACCTCCCCCCATAGGGGAAGGTGCCCAGCTGGTGCAATCCCACGGGTGGCCCCGGAGTGGGGGCAGCAGGCCCCGGAGTGGGGACAGCAGGCCCCAGCCCCCCCGTCCCGCTCGGGTCCCACAGGGGAACGAACGGGGCTGCCGCTGCCTCTGCCCCGGGGCGGGGTTTCCCTACAGCCCGCCCTGCGGGACGGCACGCATGTGGCGGGAGATGAAGCCCCGTGGGAGTCCCCTCGCGGGCAGCTGCTGCCCCGCCACCCCCACCCATGGGCGCGTATAGGGAGCCGGTTCCCCAGGCCGGACCCGGGGCTGCCCCTGCAGGTACCGCCCTGCTCTCCTGCCTGTGCTCAGGGGCAGGCCGGACTCACTCACCCTGCCCTCCCCTGCGTCCCCCGGGCCTCCCTCCAGCGCTTGCGCTGCCATACAGCTGATCGGTGCAAGCCTGGGAGGGAGGAGGAATGCGGCGAGCTTGGGGAAGAGGCGGGGATTTGGGGAGGGATCCAATGGGGCAGTGAGGGGGCGTGGCCAGGGCGGGGATTTGGGAAGGGATCCAATGGGGGGAGAAGGGGGCGGAGTCAGGGCAGGGGGGGCGCGATCCCCTCTGGGCTCCGCCTGTGCGCGGGAGCGGAGGGCAAAATTGCTTGTTTGTCCAGCGTCCGACCGAACATTGGTCGGGACGCGGGACAAACAAGCAAATATCGGGACAGTCCCGATAAAATCGGGACGTCTGGTCACCTAGGTGGATGGCTCCATAAGGAGTCCTTGTAGAACAACATCAGTTAGGGCAATATCTGTGATTGCTCCAGTGTATGCCAGGGACTGTTCTAGTCTCCAGTCACCTCCACAGTCTGTAAGGTAGAGAGGTGACACACAGCCATCTGTATTCCATCCCTTTTCCATGCTGTGTTAAGCTCAGTTTGGCTGCTGCCCCAAATGAGGACCACAGTCTTTGTATTGTACATGGTCCTCCCCATCTGACTGTAGGGAGATGTACAGTCAGTACAGAAACCAGTCATTCTTTCAGTTCTGTCAACACTATCAGCTTCTAGTATGTCACAGATGCATTCTTTATTCAGAGTATAGAGTCCACCACTATAGATGACATAGACAGTTAGCACTGGGGACTTGTACAATCCCAAATCTATTAAAATGGCAAATTTTACAACCGTATCCTCAGTCAAAGGTAACTGTCAGCACCCCTTAGTGAAATCAGTGAGGGCCATATAGTTGACTTAGCCGAGTGGTTCTCAAACTTTTGTAGTGGTGACCCCTTCACACAGCAAGCCTCTGAGTGCGACCCCCCCCCCATAAATTAAAAACACTTTTTTTATATTTAACACTATTATAAATGCTGGAGGTGAAGTGGGGTTTGGGGTGGAGGCTGACAGCTCGCGACCCCCTAGATAATAACCTCGCAACCCCCTGAGGGGTCATGACCCCCCAGTTTGAGAACCCCTGACTTAGCCCTATTTTATCTAGTAAATCATCTGTTCTTCATATTGAACACTCATCAGTCATTAGTTTATGGCTTTCCACGCAGTAATGGGAATTGTCCACGTAGTTCGGGAATTAGGCCTACCAGGAAGACCACAGGCTCTTAGAAAGTTTAACTGATTCCTAGTTATCATTTACCGTATATACTCAATCATAAGCCAGTTCGTTTATAAGCCGACCCCCCCCCCCAATTGGATAAGTAAAAATGGAACATTTTTATGACTCATTCATAAGCCGACCCTATAATTCAGGGGTCAGCAAACTTTGACTCCCGGGCCATCAGGATGAGCCTCTGGTGGGCCGAGATGGTTTGTTTACCTCGAGCGTCCACAGGCACGGAGGTAAACCTAAGTAAACAAAGTGTCCCAGCGCGCCAGCTGCTTACCCTGACGGGCCGGGACAGCAACTGGTGGGGAAATGTTTTGGAGGGTGAGAAGCTGGAGGTCAGGGGAGTAACCCCTATGACCACCCCCCACATGACCCCACCCCTAGCCCGGGACCCCCACACTCTCCCCATCCCATCCCTTCCCACCTTATCTGGGGTGGGCCAGGGGAGACTAGATGACCTCCTGAGGTCCCTTCCAACCCTGATATTCTATGATTCTATGATGTCTTTGGCCTGGCTGGAGCTGCTCCGGCAGGCTGGGCAGCGCAGCTGCAGCCTGCTTCAGCGGGCCAGACCGGGCGGCGCGACCGCAGCATGTTCCAGCGGGCTGGGCCAGGTGGCATGGCCGCACCATGCTCCGGCAGGCCAGTGTGAGGACACAAAAAGCTCCCTCTCCCAATTCCCTACTTTGGGTGCACTGAGCATGCTCACCCGAACTGACCATGCCCAGTAACCTTCGCTTTTGCGTGGCGGAAACTGCAACTAGTTGCAAAAGTGGAGCTGCAGCTGCTTCGGAGGCTGGGGGAGAGCAGCGTGGCCAGAAGCAGACACGCTCTGGCCCCGCCTCTTCCCTTCTGGCTCTGCTGGCTGTGCTGCCTCTCCTTGCTCCCTCTGTTGGGGGGAGGGGCGGTGTCCCACCTCCCCCTCTCTAGACCCGTTCATAAGCCGACCCCCTTCTCTGGTGCTTCCCTTTTTTACTAAAAAAATTTGGTTTATGAACGAGTATATACGGTAATTAATTTCTCTTTATTCTCTATCCGTGTCCTTGGGTGGTTTTTAAGCTGGCTCTTTGAGTAGAATTTGACATCCTGTGTGCAGCCAGAAAGGTACATAAGCTCTGCAGGATATGGACTGTTCATTTTTTTTTTTTTTTTCATTTGTATAACCTTTGACATAGTGGGACCTCAATCCTTAAGTGGCTCACTTGGATGCTACCATAATAAAATATTAAGAATAAAAAATCTGAGCTTGATTGAAATGAAAATACCTCAAGAACAGTTGAACATCTTCTACAGCTGTTCTTTTTGCTCCTTCACCTACCAGTCTTCATGCTCAGCAGGGGAAATAAGAGAGCCTCTATACTTTCTTCTAGACCTACTTCTGCCTCTACTTTCTCACTTCATTCTTTAGCACGGAGCAGACTGATAGTGTGACTATGGGACGATCAGTTCAACAGCGTGCTCCTGAGGAGCCCCACTGCGTGAGCCTTGTATCTTTTAGGCCTAGATGATAAGGAGGACATGGGCAATTTTAACATACTGTCACCAATATGGCTGAGATACTGGCAAGTTACTGTCTGCCCTTCAGTCTTCTCCCTCTGGCACCCTTTGGAAGTTCTATCTTGGGTGGCCTCTGCCCATCCAGCTAAGGGTATATCTACACTTTGAAGTGGAGGTATAAATTCCAGCTCAAGAGGACATGCATGCATGCTAAAAATAGAGTTTAGCTGTGGTGGCGCAAGCAGTGAGAGGGGCTAGCTGCCCCAAGTACATGCCTGTGTGAGATGTGGAGAGCCCATTTCAGGTGGCTAGCCCATCCCGCTGCCGTTACTGTCTTTTTAGCGTCCTAGCTTGATCGGAGCTAGTGTGAGTACTGCATGTTGCCTCGAGCTGCAGTTTACACTTCTAGCTTGAAGAGTAGAGAACCTGACTGAGAGTAAGTCTAGATTTAAAAACAACAACAACAACATAATGAACTGTATGGTAAAGCCCTAATTTAAAAAATTAAATCAGAGGACTGGCTTGCTTTAATGAAATGCTCATTGGGTCTAGTTACTAACTGCAACTTCTCTCCTTAGGCAGGTGGAAAGTGTTCTAAATACCCCACAGGCATAGCTGGTTGCCTAGATCAAATCCTCTTCTCCTAGGAAGAACATCCTTCCCTTAGCCAGCCCTCTGCCTACTGGAGGCAGCCATCATAATAAGCTCCATCTGGGATGCTTACTACTTCCCAGTGCCTACTTTAACCCTTTCCTTACTTCTTAGGTGCATGGCTTTGTAAATACTATCACACATCCATTACCCTCTCTTGGCCTGATGGAAGCATTTGCTTCCCTATTCCTTTAGAACTTTGTTACCAATCCCTTTCTTATTCTAGGAGATACAGTATAGTTTCCTGGCTCATCCAAAAATAAGCCCCTAGAGCTTACCATGACAGGCAAACTGACAAGTGAAGGACCCACCTTTCTTCTCCAATTTGTGTTTTTCCAAGGGCACAGAAAAGGGGTTTATATCTCCATCCTCTTATTTGGGGAACTGCTTGATATCTGTTTTTAAACTGTGAGCAGGGCCGGCGCAACCCATTAGGCGACCTAGGCGGTCGCCTAGGGCGCTACAATTTGGGGGGCGGCGACTGCGGCGGCATTTCGGCAGCGGGACCTTCCGCCGCCTCAGTGGGGGGCGGCATTTCGGGGCGGGACCTTCCGCCGCCTAGAGCGGCAGAAAAGCTGGCGGCGCTCCTGACTGTGAGAGACCAACCCATCTATCCCCCAACTAACAACTCATGGGTACTAGTGCCTTCACTTCAGCCATGTCTCTTTCAAGACACTGATTTTTTCTGTTTTTCTGGGTTTTGCTCAGTATCTGGAAACTGGAACTTATCCCATGTGCTCCTCTTGAAACAGACTCGCCTTTTCTTCAGGTGCTTGTTCATGTCCATTCCAATCAGATGTGTGCGTGCTACGTGCACGCCAGCCAGAAGATTTTCCCCTTAGCAGCGTCTGTAGGGTCGGCCTGGGCACCCCCTGGAGTCGCGCCTTCATGGTGCCCAATGTAGGGACCTGCTGACCCCCCCACCGCCTCAGTTCCTTCTTACTGCCAGTGACGGCTAGCTGGAACAACGCTCGCTTTTGCTTGCAAGCGCTTTTGGCAGTGTCCTCTTCGGTTTTGATTGTAAAATAGTGTAAATAGTTTGTTAGTTAGTGGTCATAGTTAGTTGTTGTAGTTATTGTGCTTCGGGGGGGGGAGGGATGTTCCCCCCCCCACACCAACAACGTCTTCCCCAGTTCTGAGGTATGTCCGGGTCCCCAGGGTTCAAACTCTGCAAGGACTGTGCCAAGTTTATACCCAAGAGTGACCCACACTCTTCTTGTCTGCGGTGTCTCGGGGAGAGCCACCAAAAGGACAAATGCAGGATCTGCAAGAGTTTTCGCCCTAGGAACCTTAAAGGCCGGGAGCAAAGACTTAAGCTCCTGCTGATGGAAGCAGCACTTTGGCCACATTCTGACCCGGGGTCCACAGAACCTGCACCAAGCACTTCCTCGTCGTTCGACGCTGGCTCGCGCATCGGAGCACTGCAGACCAAGGACCTCACGGCATCACCACTGCTCCGCCCATAAAAAACCCTCTTCGGTGTGGCATCGTTCTCAGTCCCTGGTTCCACAAAATTAGAAAAGACCAGAGAGGGGTAGGTCTCCCCCTCTAAGGACCAAGGGACTTGTGGCATCAATGAGCGTCTCCAGCCAGGCCACCTCGTCTCTCCAGCCTCTCGGGTCTCGTTGACTCCTGTCCTGACCGGGGTTCAGTTGAGTCCGAACCTTCAACGATCCCCGGAACGCCAAGGTGATCACCTCCAGCTCCCCTCGACGCTGGAGGCATTTGAGGCAGCTAAGGACCTTATATGCCTGACGGTGCCGTCCTCCCTGCAGAGGAGAGATAGGTCGCTGGTAACTGCACGGCCCCACTTTCAATCAAGGGCAAACCAGTGCTGATGGCGGGACGATCCCCATCCCCGGCGCACCTCGGCACGGCCCATCCATGCAGGGGAGCCACACCGATCCCCGAACTCTCGGCACCAGGGTACCGCTCCTCCGTGGTCGTCCTACTCAGAGACCTCTGAGTCAGAGTCCTATCGCTCCAATAGGACCAGGACCAGGAGGTCCAGATCCTGCCGCGACCACCAGCCATACCTGGCACCCATGGCCTCTGCAGTGGCAACCTTTGACACAGTGGCCCTTTTGGACAACCTGGGTGTATCACCAGGGACGGGTCCAGGGCCCAAGGTCCAGGTCAGTGTCTTTAGCGTCCTTCACCCCCCGCAGGCACCGCTGGCAGTGGCACCACCAACAGAAGCGCCAATACCGCTGTTGCCCCCTACAGCTCCAGCACCGAGCCTCCCATCAGTGGCACCGCTGACTACTACAGCATCGATTCCACCGGCGTCAACGATATTGGCATCGCTGGAACCAGCAATTTCAGCATCGCCTGCCTCGGCACCGATATTCTCCCCCCCCCCCCCGCAGTGGGCCCGGCATCGCAAACTTTGGAATACCATCTGCCGCGAGACCCACAGGGCGCTGAAGGGAGTGAGCAGGATCCGCTTCTCCTCATCCTCCCCAGATGAAGCTGTGGCGGGGACGTCGACGGCCCCAGCTCTGGAGGATAACAGGATACTCCAGCAGCTCTTATAACCTGGGCATACAGGTGGAGGAGATGGTGGAGGAATCCAACCCAGTCGTCGACCTCCTCGCACCGTCTGGTCCCTCCCATATCGCCTTGCCCTTAATAAAGACGATTATAGAGACCAAAAAAACCCTGTGGCAGACCCCTGCATTTCTGGCCCCTATAGCTAAGAGGAATGAGAGGCGGTACTTTTGTCCCTTCTAAGGGATATGAATATTTACACACACACACACCGACTCCCTGGTGGTTGATGCAGCCAATCAGCGGGAATGCCAGGGCTACCAAGGCCCCTCCCCTAAGAATAGGGAGGCAAAAAGACTCGACCCTTTCGGCAGGAAGGTCTACTCCACTGGGGGACTACAGCTCCGCATTGCAAATCAACAAGCCATCGTGAGCGCACGCGCACGCACGCGCGCGCACGCACGCACACGCACACACACGCACGCACACACACCCTCTGCACTGCGATGGCCAAGGTTGCAGAACTGCTGCCTCAGGACTCTCGCGCAGAGTTCTCGGCATTGGTGGAGGAGAGTCTCCCGAGCTTCCCTACAGGCGGCATTGGACGCAGCAGATGCAGCCTCATGTACAATGGCCATGGGGGTTGTAATAAGGAGGGGTTCCTGGTTGCAGGTCACTGGTTTTTCCCCCGAGATCCAGCAAACAATCCAGGATCTCCCCTTCGAGGGTTCAGTGGTCTTTTCTGACCAGACGGATAAGAGACTCCATAGTCTGAAAAACTCAAAGGCCACCCTTAGATCTTTGGTGCTCCATAGACCAGCCACTCAACGTAGGCATTTCCGGCCACAGCCTTCCTCTAGGTTCTACCAACCCCAGAACCGCCAGGATACTCCTCGTAGGAGGAATAGGAGCGTTAGAAGCAGGCAGCACTCCTCGTCAGGGCTCGGGCCCGGCCACCGCCCAGCCCCAGACCACCCTTTTGAAGGTGCGGTCGAGGACGGCGCACCAGTACTACAACTGGATCCATCCTCTCTTTCTTTTTTGTCCTGACTATCTCCTTTCAACTGTCCATGGTCCCGTATCACCTTGGACTGCTGGGTGCTCCACATAGTAGAGAGGGGATAGTCCATCCAATTCTGTGCCATCCCTCCCTTCCACCCCCCTTCTCCGTCCCTCTTCAGGGACCCCTCTCACGAGCAACTTCTCATACAGGAAGTGGACTCCCTCCTCTCAGTAGGGGCAGTGGAAGAGGTTCCTCAGGAGTAAAGGGGCAAGAGCTTCTACTCCCGGTATTTCCTAATACCGAAAGCCAAGGGTGGCCTCAGGCCCATCCTGCATCTGTGGGAACTCGGCAAGTTCATCAAGAAACTCAGGTTCTGCATGGTCTCCTTGGCCTCCATTATCCCCTCATTGGATCCAGGAGACTCGTATGGCACCCTCGACTTGAAGGATGCGTCCTTCCACGTAGCAATAATTCCACCTCTCAGAAGATACCTCAGGTTTGTGGTGAACAATAGCCACTATCAGTTTACTGTCCTCCCATTTGGCCTGTCAGCAGCACCTTGGGTGTTCACCAAGTGTATGGCAGTCGTTGCGGCGTTCCTGCGCAAGCGGCAGGTACAGGTGTTCCCGTACCTCGATGACTGGCTGATCAAAGGCCACTCCAGTTCTCAAGTGGAAGAGCAAGTCGGCTTCATAAGAAGGATGTTCGTCGAACTGGGTCTCCTTCTAAATGAGGCCAAATCAACACTGTATCCAGTGCAGAGGATAGTGTTTATAGGGGTAATGCTAGACTCGACTCAAGCCAGGGCCAGAAGCCAGATTTTGGTCACTGGGCGACATCATATGGGGCCTCAGGCAGTTCCCCACTACTATAGCAAGGAACTGCCTGAAACTTCTGGGGCATATGGCTGCTTGTACCTACGTAGTACAGCATGCCAGACTCGGGCTTCGCCCACTCCAGTCATGGCTAGAGTCAGTATATCGACGAGCTCAAGATGCTTTGGACAGCATTGTAACCCTGCCTCACCCAATACTAGACTCCCTTCTGTGGTGGCTCGACCCACAGGTAGTTTGTGCAGGAGTACCCTTCAGCAACCCCCAGCCATCCCTCTCATTAGTGACACATGCATCAGATCTGGGATGGGGGGCACATTTGGGAGACCTCAGAACACAAGGCCTCTGGTCTCAGGCAGACCTTGCTCCGCATATCAATATCCGAGAACTGAGAGCGGTGTGCCTGGCGTGCCAGGTTTTCAGTGCCCATATATCATGGAGATGTGTATCAGTCCTCATGGACAACACCACGGCAATGTTTTATATCAACAAACGGGGGTGCATGCTCCTTTCCCCTGTGCCAGGAAGCCCTCATGCTGTGGGACTTCTGTGTAGAGCACTCGATACACCTGCAGGCATCAGGAGGAGGAGAACAGGCAGTCAACTGAAGTAGTAGGAGCCAGTTAGGCCCTTAAGACGCTGATATCTTCCCTCACTCAGGCCCTGCTACCAGCCTGCTTATTTGTCCTCTTCAATTGAGTGTTGAGAACCGCTATAGCTGGCACAGAACGGCAGTCATGAGTGAAAGAAGAAAATGCCCCTCTGGGATGGCATTCAAAAGAAGCTTTTCTATCTAAGCAGGAAGGAGCTCGCCTGAGAGAGAGAGAGAGAGATATAGACACAAATGTTCACGGTGAGCCTTCCGGCCCCAGTGAGGATGTGAGGGGTGAGGAGATGCCTGATCTTCCAGTTAGTCAGAGTGCAGGTGACCTGGCAGCTACTGCAGCATTCATATCTCCATTTCCAATTAATGTAACCATGCACATTCCTGAAGAAAAGTGTAGATCAGAGAAGAGTGTGGTGGAGGCGCAAGAAACAGCTGCTGCTGAGTTTAGTTACTTAAGTCTAGATGATCCAGGACTGTGGACCCACTTGAGCAGTAGCCCGAGGGACTTCCTTGTGCTGCATGGGCCACAGCAAGTGAAAAACTTCATGTTCCCCAAAGACAATGAAAATAGAAGTTTCCATCCAACACATTACTGGTGTGAAATCCCCAATGGTGACAAGGTGGAGAGGTCATGGCTTATGTACTCAAAAACCCAGAATGCTGCATACTGTTTTTGTTGCAAACTCTTCAAGTCTAATATTCCAGCCACATTGGATTCTATAGGAACAAAGGACTGGTAAAATCTGGCTAGAAATCTGGCATGCCATGAGAAGGCAGCAAATCACCAGAGAGCATTCCATAGGTGGAAAGAGCTTGAGATGAGACTAAGGTTAAAGGCCACCATAGATGATCAGCATCAAGAGAAGATTGCATCAGAGTCTCTTTACTGGCAAAACGTTCTGAAAAGGCTCATTGCCATTGTGAGAATGCTTGCTACCCAAAACCTAGCACTGCGTGGCACTTCAGATCAGCTTGTATGTGCCAAACAACAGAAACTTCCTTAAAATTGTGGAGCTGATGGCTGAAGTTTGATGCTGTACTCCAGGAGCATCTAAGACAGGGGTGGGGAAACTACGGCCCGCAGGCCCATCCTGCCCGGCCCCCAAGCTCCTGGCCCAGGAGGCTAGCCCCCGGCCCCTCCCCCTCCCCCGCAGCCTCAGGTCGCTCGCTCTGCTGCCGGCGCAATGCTCTCGGCGGCGGGGCTGTGAGCTCCTGGGGCAGTGCAGCTGCAGAGCCCGGCCTGACCTGATATCTGTGCTGCGCGGTGGCAGCGTGGCCCAGCTCCAGTCGGGTGGTGCAGCTGTAGCGCCGCCAGCCACTGGCGCTCTAGGCAGCGCGGTAAGAGGGCAGGGAGGGTTGGATAGAGGGCAGGGGAGTTCAGAGTGGTGGTCGGGGCGGGGGTGTGGATGGTCGGGGGGGGGGGGGGAAACGGGGTTGAATGGGGGCAGGGGTCCCAGGGAGCAGTCAGGAAGGAGGGGGGCTGGATGGGGCGGCAGGGGGCAGTCAGGGGCAGGAGTTCCGGGGACAGGGAAAAGGTGTGGTTGGGTGGGGCGGCGGAAGTCCGGGGGCAGTCAGGGGACAAGGAGTAGGGGGTGGTGGTGGATGGGGCAGGGGTCCCAGAGGGGCCATCTGGGAACGGGGGGGTTGGATGGGGCAGGAGTCCTGCGGGGGGGGGGCAGATAGGAGGTGGGGGTCGGGCCACGACCCCCTCCCCTAACTGGCCCTCCATGCGGCCCTCAGGCCAAAAAGTTTGCCCGCCCCTGATCTAAGAAGAGTCACCACCCAAGAAATGTACACACCCCACTACCTTGGAAAAACCATTCAAAATGAGATCATACAGTTACTGGCACCAAAAGTCAAACAGAAGATTGTGACACATCTGAAGTCAGCAAGATATTATTCTGGACTGCACACCTGACATCAGCCATATGGAACAAACGACTTTAATGGTGTGTTTTGTAACAACAACAGAACCTAGTGAAAATGTCCCTGCAATGGTGACTGTCAGAGCATTTTCTAGAATTTATTGACATTGATGATACTACAGGAGCTGGTATGACAAATGTGCTTCTTAAAAAGCTAGAAGATACGGGAATTGCGATAGCTGACATGAGAGGTCAGGGCTACGATAATGGTGCCAACATGAGAGGAAAGCACAGAGGAGTGTAGACATGGATCCGAGAGTTAAACCCTCGAGCTTTTTTTTGTCCCATGCAGTTCTCATTCATTGAACTTGGTGGTCGGTGATGCAGCATCAGCTTCTAGTGAGGCTGCTGAATTTTTTAATGTAATTCAAAGCATCTATGTATTTTTCTCTGCATCAACTCATCGATGGCAAATTTTGAAGCAACATCTGGGAACATCCTCTCTGACACTGAAACCACTGAGTGCCACACGATGGGAAAGTCGAGTGGAGGCGATAAAGCCTATCAAACACCAAGTTGGGAAGATAGATGATGCCATAGTTGCCATTATGGAAGATAATGCTATGACAGGAACTGTTCGTGGGAGAACAGTGCCAGAGGGAAATGGAATCACCAGAAACATACATAACTTCAAATTTCTGTGTGGCTTAGTGTTGTGGCATGACATACTGTTTGAAATAAATATTGTAAGCAAGAGACTCCAAGGTGTTGACCTTGATATATCTGGAGCAATGGAACAACTGGACAAACAAAGTCATACCTACAGTCTTACTGGTCAGATGAGTGATTTCAAAACGTTCTGAAGAGTGCACAGAAGTTGGCAGAGGAACTTCACACTGAAGCTATTTTCCCACCCATTCAAGAATACAAGAATCACCGAAGAAGAAGACATTGATTACGAGGCACGGGATAATCCCATAAGAGACCCCAAACAGCAATTCAAAGTTGAATTCTTTAACCAGGTGCTAGATTGTGCAATACAGTCAGTTGAAGAACATTTCATGCAGCTCAAGGAACAGAGCAGTATATTTGGGATGTTGTATGATATTCCAAAACTCCTCACTATATACTTGAAGAAGACCTACCACAGCAATGCAGGGCAGTAGAGACAGTGTTGACACATGATGACATGCGCGATATTGATGCGAGTGATTTAGGTGATACATTTCAGCAGGATCAACTCCAAAGGCTGTTCTGGAATATATGTGCACAAATAAGATGACCACCCTCTTTCTAAATGCTTTTGTTGCTCTGTGCATACTTCTAACACTTCCTGAAATAGTAGCCATGGGAGAACGCAGCTTCTCCAAGCTGAAGTTAATAAAAACACATTTACGCTCCACAATGACACAGGAGAGGCTGGTTGGCCTTGCAACCATCTCAATAGAGCATGAGCTGGCCCAGACTGTGGACCTTCAGGAAGCAGTTCAAATCTTTGCAACCAAGAAGGCACGGAAAGCACCACTTTGATTATTCAAACAGATAAAAATGCCAGTGTTTACTATGCAGACAAGAAAAATTGCATTTGCTGTTCAGGTGTTTGAAAGTTAAGTGTTACTTAAAATTTTTGAACAAGGCATTTTAAGTTGTTAGTTCTCCTTTATTGGGGTAGGTAGCAGAGCAGTACCATGAGAGGAGTAGAACAGGAATAAGGCAGACTTGAGACCTTTCAAAGTTTTGGCCCAAGTGAGGGGGCCTGGGTGAGTCATTTGAGCTCCCCGCCTCAGGTGCCAAAATGTTGTGGGCTGGCCCTGCTCCCAGTTTCACATCAACCAGGACATCTTCCTCCCAGTATTCTATCCTAAGCCGCATTCCAGCAGCAGGGAGCAGAGGCTTCACTCATTGGATATCCGCAGAGCACTACCCTTCTATATCGAGAGAACGAAGCCATTCCGAAAGTCTGTCCAGTTATTCGTAGCGGTGGCAGATAGAATGAAAGGCCTCTCTCTCATCGCAACGCATCTCATCGTGGATCGCGTCATGCATTTTGGAGTGTTACGACTTGGCGAAGGTGCCTGCTCCGCTGATCACCGCGCACTCCACCAGGTCAGGCCTCTTCAGTAGCATTACTGGCACAGGTCCCCACACAGAAAATCTGCAGGGTGGCAACATGGTCCTCTATACATACTTTCATGACGCACTATGCGATCACTCAACAGGCCAGAGATGACGTGGCCTTCGGATGAGCTGTGCTCCAATCAGTGGATGACTCCGACCCCACCTCCTGAACTTTGGCTTGTGAGTCACCTGATTGGAATGGATATGAACAAGCACTCGAAGAAGAAGAAAAAGTGGTTACTCACCTTCTCGTAACTAACTGTTCTTCAAGATGTGGTGTTCATGTCAGTTCCAATACCCATCCTCCTACCTCTCTGTCGGTGCAGCTGGCAAGAAGGAACTGAGAGGGTGGGAGGTCGGCAGGGCCCTATATTGGGCGCCATGAAGGCGCGACTCCAGGGGGCGCCCAGGCCGACCCTTCGGACGCTGCTAAGGGAAAAATCTTCCGGCTGGCGTGCACGTGGCGTGCACACACCTGATTGGAATGGACGTGAACAGCGCGTCTCGAAGAACAATAGTTACGAGAAGGTGAGTAACTGTTTTTTTCCCTCAGGCTCTCATATCTCATGCCAATGATGCTCTTCCTGTTCCCAGTCATCCTGCCTACATCATTCCTCTATCTTAACAGCATACTTCATGCTCTTCAGTGGCATGACAGCACCACTCCAGTGATTATTAATTTTTTTTTTTTTTTTTACTGTTCTAATTACCTGGCTGCTTTCTGTTTATCCACCAGTTTCTCAGTTTGCCTTGCTTCACCACAACCATGGGTCTCCTACTCCTAGATTTTCTTCCAACTTTTTGGGCATTCAGCAATACCTGGTACAGTCATCACTAAAAGCTTCACTTTTTTGTCTTAAAGCTTGTAGTATTTGCAAGAAAGCAGGGAGTCTCAAGTTTCAGTGAAATGTTTTTATTTAACAAGTGTATTAACGACATGATGGGATGAAACTGGATTACTCTTACTCAGAGTATCTTACTCAGAAAGCTCTTAAACTTTGTCTTCTTCCATGTCTCTTTAGTAGGTTTTTCAACAGAAAATTGGGTTTTGTCTAAATAAATTTTTTTACCAAGTGTCTGCTTCAAAAACATTTTCCATCATGGACAGCAAAACACTTAGGGGTAGCCCTGTTTTATGATTCAAATGCTGCTGTGGTGTCTCACAGAAGTAGTAGTTCAGGTGTCTTTATGCTCCCTTTCTTCTCAATCAGACTGGGCAGGGCTTTCTGGCTAAACTACATCTCCCTTGACGTACCATGGTCAGTGACTCCTATGATGCACTCCCACCCTTCATTGAGAATGGAGAAGAGTGGTGTATCATGGGAGATGTAGTTTGGCCAGAAAGCAAGGCCCATAGAGGAGAATGCCAACTCCCATGAGGCACCACAGCACCATGTTGAATCAAAATATTTCAGTTTGGGAACAAAATACTTCACTGAAAAGTCAAAATTTTCTGGGAGAGCCTATTTTCCACCTAGCTCTACTCTCTCTAGTCTGGTTCCTGTTAGAGGTCTTCAGGGTGCTCCAGATGGCACTATGACACAAAGCCTTGATAGATATGTTACTCTCCTTTCCTCTCAATACTTGGTTAGCTACCCCACAGCTTGGAAAAGTACATAGACATGGGTCTCATGCAGTGTTCTCTCTAATTTTTTGCGTCCATGTGCAGAATGAATTTTATGTGCACCAATATGGAGGTGATGTGGTGGAGGTGGGGCCAAGGGGTTTGGAGTGTGGGAGGGGGCTCAGGGATGGGGCAGAGGGTTGGGGTGCAAGGGGGTGCAGGCTCTGGGGTGGGGCCAGGGATGAGGGCTTTGGGGTGCAGGTTGCCCCAGGGCTGCGGTGGGAAGAGAGGACTTCCTCCAGCCCTCTCTTGCCGCAGGAGCTTGGGGCTGGGCCGGGCCGGGGGAGGGGCTCCTCTTCCTGCCTGCAAGGCCCTTAAGAGCCTGCTGCATGGCCACACAGCTTACAGGGAACTTTGGGTGAGATGGGGCATGAGACCTAAGGTACATTTACACAAAATAAACTCTTTATTCACCAAGCGTTTGTTTCTTTAAGTAACAAGGTTGATATATTTATATAAATTTTTACTAGCTACATAAAAAAGCATTCATCCTAGGCTCTGGGTGTCCTTGACAAACTCTTGATAAGTCATATATAAGACTTTACAGTTGGACCACTAATACCACTACTCCAACAGCATTTAACAATAAATCCCTACCAGCAAAACTACCTTTGATTCTTAATCTCACCCGTCTATATATGTACCAGTTTTGACAACTTTCACAATATTTGTTGTTTCTTAAAGTGCCAGCTCCCAGAATCACACAATTCTGGGAATCCCATCTTTAATGAAAAGAAAGGTCAAGTTTCTAATTCCCTTATGGTTGTAGAAAAAACTTGAAAATGTGATTTGAGTGCACCCTAAAGGGGGGGAGGGATAGCTCAGTGGTTTGAGCATTGGTCTGCTAAACCCAGGGTTGTGAGTTCAATCCTTGAGGGGGCCACTTAGGGATCTGGGGCAAAATTAGTACTTGGTCCTGCTAGTGAAGGCAGGGGGCTGGACTCGATGACCTTTCAAGGTCCCTTCCAGTTCTAGGAGATAGGATATCTCCATTAATTTAATTTAATTTAATTTAATTTAAAAAAACCAGAAAGCAAATAAAAAGCACCCAAACTTTATTTTTTACAAAAAATCTCATGATTTTTTGGGGGGGGCCTAACTCTTGATTTATAAATGCTCCAGGTTGGCAATACTGGGTGTATTTAGACAGACTTCTGCCTGAATAAGGGCTGAGTACAGAATATCAGATTTGGCCTAATGGGTGTTGAAAATGTATTTTACAGAGGTGGTGGACATGGAACTGACCAGTTTAAATTCCACCAGCGCAGTCTTCAGGCCTTACTGACCACATTTCAGAGAAAATGTGTGCCTCTCTTATGTCAGTAGTTTAGGCTGATATGTCTGTTGTTGTTGTTTTAAAAAGTAAAAGGTCAAAGTTAAGGCTGAGTGGTGGATCAAAAGTTGCCTTGAAGTTATAGGAGATGGTCATTTGTTACTTGGCAGTGGGGAATTGGTGGAATTCACTGTATTGTGGCATGAACTGGCTTAGTAACGTCTCTAGACTATAACATTTAATTAAAAAAAAATGGTATGTTGTGTAAAGAAGCTCCATCTATTTAGTTTATTCAAGAGACAGTTAAGAGGTGACTTGATCACGTTCAAAAAGTACCTACGGGGTAAAAGATTACTGATAGTAGGAGGGCTCTTTAATTTAGCACACAAAGGCATAACAAGATAAAATGTCTGGAAGCTCAAGCTAGATAAATTCACGTTAGAAATAAGCAGTTCATTTTTACCAGTGAGTGAGTAATCATTGGAATATCTCACCAAGGAATGTGGTTCGTTCTCTGTCACTTGATGGGGAATTGGTCACTTTAAATCAAGATTGGATATCCTTCTAAACGATATGCTACAGCTCAACCAGAAATTATGGGCTTAATGCAGGAATTGCTGGGTAAAATTCAGTCAGACTTGGATGGTTAAAGTCCTCATTTCTGGCCTTAAAATGTATACATCTATAGGGAGATTTAAAAATATTTAGGTGCTGGCTGTATTAAATGTCAACACCCTATTACCCTTAACAATCTTTTAACAAATTTTATAGGAAAACAACCTCAAGATCTGCCCCGCAAACACTTACTCCCATGCTTGATTTTTCTCATGTCTCAATGAGGTCTTTTTCTCCAAAATCTTAATTAGTCACTGCAGTTAAATAGGTTTTTGTTTTGTTTTTTTAAACAAAAAGCAAGAGTCAATCCCTTCCCTTCTTAGATACTCAACTTTAATGTTCTTTCCTCTTGTGATATCACAATTTTACTAGTTCTCCAATCACTATAAACTATTCTAGACTATACAGGACTTCACTTCCCACTTTAATGAACAAAGTGGGGGGAAAAAACCCTCTTTTTTTATATATCAGAAAGAAGCAAAAAAGGGTGCAGAATCCTTTTTTGTTTTTTGTTTTTCCTTTGCAAGTTACTGTTAATCCCAAACTTATCTTTACAAATGAATTCCCATACAGGGAGATTGGAGGAAGAGAGCCACCGTATTGGCAATGATGTGGCATTTGGCAATGGATTTCTTTCCTTGAGGGACCTATGACTGAGACCAAGAGAGACTTATACCTAAACTGAGACTGGCTACTACTTGTGAATACTTAAATGTTAAAATAATTTAAAACAAACATAAAGACAAGTCAGAAATATTGGTGTTATCAATCAAACCTGTAATTGACTTGATTCAGTTTGGATAGAAATCCAGTAGGTGGTGCAGTTTCATTTCTGAACAATGGCTAAAACTAGGTTATTTGATGAATTCACCTCACCCTGACAGTGGAAAAATGAATGGGGATATTTTGAAACTGGATTCGAATGCAGGCTCATCACTGCTGATTATTGTATGGTCTCCCAAATCTTGCTGCTTATAATTAGACTTGCTGTTGTTTTTCTTTTATTTCTTTCTTTTCTTTAATTCCTGTCATGTTTTCCTTCTACTGTCACTTCATATAGCTTAATGTTGTTCTAATGTAGATTGCTTTGGAAGTAAGAATAAATCATTGGCTTTGATATTTCATCTTGATGACAAAAATTAATAGCAAAATAAGAACAGAATGGCTAATGAGTATTTCTGACTAAAAGGAACCTGTTCTGGTCCTCTTAGCAAATTTAGGACCCATAATTCACTGATATAGGGTTAGACAGTGCAATGGTAAAATCATCTGAATTCTGTCTGTTCAGACAGCTTCTTACATGCGGGAAACTGCTGCAATGAGGAATGACAGCTACAAAGTATGCTGGTATAGATGCAACCTATGGGCCTGATCTAAAGCCCACTGAAGTCAATGTAAAGACTTCCATTGCTTTCAATGGCCTTTGAATCAGGCCCTATAAATGAGCAGACGAATATTGTCTATTGACATAGATCTTGTTTCCAATGACATTATTAGAGAATTTTAAACTTTGGTCACCTATTCCTGTCAAGTCTTGTGCTCACCCAGCCTGTGTGGAAAAAGTCCTATGCAATTTAATAAATGACACCACTAGGGTTCTGTAGGAAATTACTGTAGGTTGTAATTTTCTATTAAATTCTGTATAACTTGTCCAACAGGGAGTTTCCCACAAGACCTTACTGTCTGCTGGCAAGAGCCTGGCAATGGCAGTATTTCCGGGGGGCAGTCTTCTACCCTATGGCTCTGACCAAGGGCTCCAGGTCAATTACCACTTAAGACACAGACACAGACCTACCTACATACCTACCCCCCCCCCCCGCCCCCCGGAGCAGAAGTTTTTCCATGTCTCTGCAAATGTACAACAGTGATTTATACCTAAAACAGCAAGTGGCCCTTTACATAAAGAAAACATATTAGAAAAATCAAGAGAAAACCATATTAAATCAAAACTAAACCATAGAAAATAGCATCTCGCGTAAACAGCACAGCCAGATAAGGTACACTCTTGCAGTCACAGATTTAAGATAACTCTAGGGTGTAAATGAGGACTCAGGTTTGTCCAAATTCCCCAGTTATATCCCCATCTTCACCCCCTATATCCATTGTATGTCTGTCCCAGTGTTGTTCTACATTGAGTGGAACTCTGTCTTTGCTTATTAAACAGTATGTGTTCCCATCCTCTGTCTCTTCATGTATTCTTACAATCTTGCTTATATGTTAGCTTTCCTCTGCATACACCTTTGTTAAATAAAGTCCATGTGCACGCTATCACGCTGTGTAGGTACTTTGGGAGTGTGTGTGTCTCCTGTCATGGTAGTACCTGAGCAGCTAACCAATATGAATGAGTTTATGTTCACTGCACCCCTGTGAGGTAGGTAAGTAATTTTATCACATGAGGAAATTGAGACATGGAAATGGTAAGATTTATGCAAGGAAGACTGTGGCAGAGTTGGAAATTGAACCCAGGTCTCCTAAATTACAGTACCCTGCTGTAATCACAAGACTACTTTCCCTCCTTGTTGTCTGTCTTTCCCTCATGTATCAGCTACGAAGGCATCTCTTTTTTTTTTTTTTTTAGTTCCAGTCATAGGTAATTATATTTTTCTATAATTCCCTATTTCTTATTAATACTAATCTATATTGAATTTAATTTCTTGATGGGCAGTCTTTCCTATCACAGGAATACTGGATTGTTTAACTGAAGTGTCAGATGAAAGATATGGACCTGTCCTATAAAATAATGTACTATGATCACAATTTAATGCAGTATTGATCTTCTTATTCTTAAGAACACGAAAGAATATGATGGGTGGAAAAATATTAGCTCTCAAGCATATTGGATGCTCAGATTTTTGTGTGTGAAACTCTTTGAATATTTTATAGTGGACTCACACTGAGATCATGTGAAGTATGATAATTCATAGAAACCATGGACTCCATTGTAGACAGGAATATTTCATATTGTGGGGTCAAGATCCCAAAAGAGAGACAGAATGTTTAGGAGGTAGGATGGTAAAACTAGTTGACTCAATAAGAGTTGATAAGCATTAGGGTCAAAGGCTGGATCAGACTCCTATTGAAGTCAAGCAGTCTCTCTCTCTCTGTCTCTCTCTCTCTCTGTTGACTTTAGTGGGAACTGGATCAGCACCAAAGTGGGTTTCCTATGATGTACTGATGCCTTTCTAGCTCCCCACAGCTCATCTTATGTGAGCCAGGAAGCAAAGTGAAATAAACAGGAATTATTTGCACACAGGGGGTAACATTCATCCCTTTGCAGAGGGCCAGCACAAAGCCTGTGCATCACTGAAGTCCCACTCTAATTCATGTAAGAATTGTTTTGAGGACATAAATGTGCACAGACCTTCTGCAGAGGAGTGAATTTCACCCAAGATTCATTTTACTTCATTGTTTACGCTCGTGTTAACAGAGATCCCCAACTCAGTTGAGGTTGCTGTCCAAACTAAGTGCTGGAAAGGGAAATTGACATCCTCCTGAGTTTCCCTTTGTACTTTGCCCACTAAAGAGTAAACTCCCTCAGCTCAGCCCTTTGGTGTTATAACTCCCTACATATTGATCTGGGATCCTAAAGGGAAACTGAGGAGGATCCATGTGTGAAGATCTTATCATAGAAGAAGTGGCACAATCTTTATCACATGGAACCTAACAAAAAAGTGAAATGCCTCACAATGGATAATGGGGAGGCAAGGAATTTCTTTAAATGGCATAAAATATGAGGAAAGGCAGAAAGAGGATCTGGGCATAAATAGGTGGAGGGAAATACTAGAGAAGAGAGATTTATTTTTCAAGGAGAGGGACAGATTGGCAGAGAAGTACTTTGTCCATAATAAGTTACAATCATTTCATTTTCCACTTTCGGCCTTGGATATGAGACTTTTCTGATACTGTGTAAATATTATGACTAGAGAAGTAATTTTGAGAGGGCACTGCACCTGGATTTATCAGGAGAATGCAGTGGATATGATCTGGGCTCTAGTAAAGCATTTCATACTGTGCCTCAAAAAATCAGAATGAAAAAAATTATTTCATTATCATTAGCACCGCCCTCAGCACGAACATATAGTGGAAGGAATATAAGCAGAAAATAATCATTAGAACTGGGTGAATAACTGGCAGCCAGTAACATTCACATCTGCTCATGAGTTGCTGCCTGTTGCGTAAATTCATTATTCAAGTATTGCTGAATGTGTCATGGTCACTGGCCCTCTAAGGGGACATGGGGCCAGCCCTACCTGTGACATATTTAGCTCACCTCACCATGTGCAGAAAATGAGCAAAGTCACATGGCAGGTAGGTCAAGTGACTAAATTAGGCCTTCTGGGTTGGAGATGAAATAAGCCCGGAGAGCTAGAAGAGGGAGAAGGGAGACTCCAGATAGGAAGTCCTGAGCATTAGTGGTCAGTAGAGAGAGACTCAAAGGAGTCCATGAGAGCTAGAGGGGTGAAAGCGAAGCCCAGAGGATGGTCTGAAGTTTATTGGGAAGTCATATAGATAGACCCTCAGGAAGGAAGGGCTGTGGCTAGCTTTAGACTATGTGTGGAAGACTGTTTTGGACTTGGATACCCTAAAAGGGATGGACTTTTTCTTTGTGACTTACCTGGAGGGTGAACTCTCTGCAGCAACCAAACCAGACTGGCAGGTCAGAAGATTCAAGCAGAGTGAGGAGAAACTGAGGCAGTGGCCAGCTTGAAGCCAGACTGGGTAGGTGGTACTGCTACACTGAATAATTCATAGTCTGCAGATTAATTCCCAGACATCCCAAATGAGACTGGAAGGAGATGGGGCTATAGCTGTGTCCCTTCCCCTTCCTTTGCATTGACCAATAGAGTTGGCTGCTCATGGAAGGGAGAGCTTGCTATACTCTCCTAAGAGGAGTGAACCCTCAGGGAGCTCAAGACGCATGTGCTCTTGAGTGGTAATCACTCCAGTGTGGGCCTAGCCCTTTAGAGGACAGGTAAGGGGAGCATAGGAACAAATTTAAGGAGCCAAACATACAGTGTCAGTCAACACATCCTGTCAAGGCTGATTTCCCATTCTGGCACTGAGTGCAGAAGGTGGGGGCCTGCAAGGATTCTAAAAATTAATTCTGGCCACTCCAGGCTTGTATCAAACCTTCAAGGTTACAGCTTTTCTCTGACCTTGGATTGGTAGATGCTGCCACCGCCCAAGTGCAAAACCCCTTTGAGAGCCCAGGAAGGCACACTTGGGAATTCCTTCCTGTGGGGTACCCTCAAGCCCTTTCATCCCCCCTCCGTGGCGGAGCTGAGAAGAAAAACAAAGGAAATGAGCTGTTGCCACCAGCTAATTTAAACAACATGTGCACAAACCTCTTAAGTCACAAAAATCCAATCATGTTCTTAAAAAAGGTAAATGTATTTTCTTTCTTTTCGTTTTTAATAACATTTGGAAACTATTGCTAGAGTTAAAAAAAACAAAAACCCACCACTTACAAGGATTAAGCATCAAGAATAACATTCTTGAGCTCCATCTTAAAGGTTACAAGCAAAACAAAAGCATTTGGGGTTAGCACAGAGGAGTCCACGAGCCATAAAGAAATAAAAGGAGATGAACCTGATTGCGTCTTCCTAGACATTTCCTGATCTACTTACATATCTGGGGTTTCAAATGAGTAGTTTCTAGGTATGATACCAATGATTTTTCATACCTGGCCCCAAGCTTCTTACAGCATAGTTGCACTGTTTGCTTCTCCCTGAGAACAACAACAGACAGACAAAAGGGGAGTCATTTCAATTTAAAAAAATTCTAGCCTTTCCATTGGCTCTTTTGGCCAGGTGCCCACTTACTTCCTTTTACCTGTGTATCGCAGTGGGACTTTTAACCCTCCTAATGTCTAATCTAAATCTCCCTTGCTGCACATTAAGCCAATTACTTCTCATCCTACCTTCACTGGACATGGAGAACAATTGATTACCTCATCTCTATATCAGCCCTTAACATAAGAACATAAGAACATAAGAAAGGCCGTACTGGGTCAGACCAAAGGTCCATCTAGCCCAGTATCTGTCTACCGACAGTGGCCAATGCCAGGTGCCCCAGAGGGAGTGAACCTAACAGGCAATGATCAAGTGATCTCTCTCCTGCCATCCATATTTGAAGCCTGTTATCAGGTCCCCCCTCAGTCTTCTTTTCTGAAGACTAACATGCCCAGTTTTTTTTTTAACCTTTCCTCGGGTCAGGTTTTCTAAAACTTTTAACATTTTTGTTGCTCTTCTCTGGACTTGCTCCAATTTGTCCACATCTTTCCTAAAGTGTATTGCCCAGAATTGGACACAGTACTCCGGCTGAGGCCTCACCCGTGCCAAGGAGAGGAGGACAGTTACCTCCCATGTCTTACATAAGATACTCCTGTTAATACACCCCAGAATGATGTTAGCCTTTTTCCCAACTGTCACATTGTTGACCCATATTCAATTTGTGATCCATTATAACCCCTGCCTAGATGCTTTTCAGCGGAACTACCAACTAGCCAGTAATTCCCCATTTTGTAGTTGTCCATTTTTTTCTTCCTAAGTGGAGTACTTTGCACTTGTGTTTATTGAATTTAATTTTGTTGATTTCAGACCAATTCTCCAATTTGTCAAGGTCATTTTGAATTCTAATCCTGTCCTCCAAAGTGCTTGTAACTTCCCCTTCCCCCAAGCCATGTGTCATCTGCAAATTTTATAAGCATCTTCTCCACTATGTTATCAAAGTCATTAATTAAAATATTGAATACTACTGGACCCAGGACTGACCCCTGCGGGACTCCACTGCATACCCCTTCCCAATTTGTCAGCAAACCATTGACAACTACTGTTTGAGTATGGTCTCTCAAACAGTTGTGCACCCACCTTATACACCTTATAGTAATTTAATCTATACCACATTTCCCTAGTTTGCTTATGAGAATTTCATGGGGGACTGTGTCAAAAACCTTATTAAATCAAGATATATCACATCTACTGTTTTCCCCCCATCCATTAGGACAGCAACTCTGTCAAAGGAGGAAATTAGCTTGAGTTGGCATGATTTGTTCTTGACAAATCCATGCTCTCTCTTCCTTAT
Organism: Emys orbicularis; assembly: GCF_028017835.1. NCBI lineage: Eukaryota > Metazoa > Chordata > Testudines > Emydidae > Emys > Emys orbicularis. The sequence goes on along the minus strand of NC_088689.1, from coordinate 42,023,464 downwards.
AACTGTATTATCCTCTACGTTCTTACAAATTAATTGTTTAATAATTTGTTCCAGCATCTTCTGAGGTATCAAAGTTAGGCTAACTGGTCTATAATTCCCTGGGTCCTCCTTGTTCCCCTTCTTAAAGATAGGCTATGTCTACACTACAGCTGGGATTGATGCTCTGAGATCGATCCACTGGCGGTTGATTTAGCGGGTCTAGTGAAGACCCGCCAAATCGACAGCAGATCGCTCTCCAGTCGACCCCTGTACTCTACGCCCGACGAGAAGAGTAAGGTAAGTCGACAGGAGTTTCTCCTGTCGACCCCCCGTGGTGTAGACCCCGCAGTAACTCAACCTAAGATATGTCGACTCTAGCTACGTTATTCACGTAGCTGGAGTTGCGTAGCGTAGATTGATTTACCGCAGTAGTATAGGCATAGTCCTAGTTACTATGCCTTGGTCGACATAAGGCAGCTTACATCGACCTAATTATGTCAGTGTACACACTACAGCCTTGCTCTGACTGATGTAAGTGCCCAATTCCACCTCCACAAGAGGCATAGGTTGAGATTGCTTCAGCTAGTTCCTTAAGTACCTTAGGATGAATTTCATCAGGCCCTGCTGACTTGAATACAGTACATTTAACTTAGCTTAATATTATTTTACCTGTTCTTTCCCTTTTGTCTTGTGTTTCTTCCCCCTTGTTGATATTAAGTGCGTTGAATATCTGGTCATCATTAACTTTTTTAGTGAAGCCTGAAGCAAAATAGAAATTAAGCACCTCAGCTTTCTTGATGTCATCAGTTTTTAGCTCTCCTTCCACAGTGAAGTAGAGGACCTGCACTTTTCTTTGTCTCTTGCTCCTAATGTATTTAAAGAACTTCTTGTTGCCTTTTTATATCCCTTGCAAAGTGTAACTCATTTTGTGCCTTTGCCGTTCTGATTTGTCCCTATCTGCTTGTGTTATTCTTTTGTACTCCTCCTTAGCAATTTGTCCATGTTCCACTTTTGGTAGGATTCCTTTTTTATTTTCAGGTCATTAAAGAACTCCTGATGGAGCCATATTGGCCTCTTACTGTTCTTCCTATCTTTCCTTTGCTTCGGGGTAGTTTGAAATTGTGCTTTTAATATTGTCCCTTCTGAGAAACAGCCAGCTCTCCTGAATTCCTTTATAACCTCTACATAAATAAATTACTGTGATTTGGACATGTATATGTGCATATTTACCGGTATTTGTTTTTCTAAAGTTAGTTAAGTATTTTAGGAAACACTGTCTTAGTGGCCACCAGCAAAAGTTGGTGGCCGCACTCTGAGGCCACCAAAAATTTTGTTGTGAAAACCCCAACTCTAGCTCATGTATCATCAGTGATGAAGACTCTGCAGGTGAAAGCCTGTGCTCAGTTTCACCTGTGCAAGCCTCTTACATCTTTACTTATCCCATGTAAGGCAACTGGAACGCAATTGAGCTCCACAGGTAGCTTTGTATTTGGAATCTGGTTTTCAATTATGTCCATGAAGCATGAGCTCATGGTTTCCTATCTGTGATGGCTCCGCAGAAAAAGCCATACAGTGTTGTCACTAAAGTCAGCAAAGGTGATTCTGAATCTATATGGGGAATGGACCTGTTGCATTATGCCCTTTGAATCTGGCTTATGTAAAGCCTTCTGGCACGATTAAAGGCCCATCATTTTGGGGAGGAGGGGAGCTTCTAGAACAAAGGATTTCCCATTTTCTGACACTTATACACTTTCCTTAGCATTGGTAAGGTGGGAGGGATAGAGACAAAGAAAAGAAGATGGATACGTGTTTATCTGCATATTTAAAAATCAATATGAATTAGAAGTGTGGGATTATGATTGTAGATACAACATGGAGTATGTGATGAATGTGGACTTTAATCAGGTCATTAATCACTGCGTGTTTACACTGTAAACTGAGGCAGATTGTTTTTCACTTGGGATTAACCTCAAAGTGATTATAAGAATTCAAGTTCATCAAAACCAGCTGTGCTTCTTGCATACTATGCTTTGTTCTGCTAAACATGCCTGTGTACAATAGTAGACTGAGTACTGTATATGTCTGTAATGCAAATTAATACAGTGGAGATAGATGCGAGTAGGGGCTTGAGGGAGCTAGGGAGAGAAATTCAATGAACAGCAACATACTGGAGAGGCAGATGTTGATTGCTTGCCTTCTGAACTGGGCAGTTTGTTAGCATCACAAAACAATTCCCCCTACTCCCCTAAAAAGGAAACCAACTCTCAGTTACACTAAGGCCCTCTAATCACTTCTAAGGAGGCAAAATCACATGATGTGCTTTTTGCTCAAGGAAATTCTGAAATACTTGATTTATTTTTATAGGTGTTCTAGGGCCCTCACCACAATACATTAGGGAGGTGTAATCCATCTTTTTCCTAGTTTCCCCCAGAGAGATAGAAGAGCAACCGATGCTATACTTGACCTTCACCAAAAGGCCCAGGAGAAATTATTGATCCTTGCTAAGAGTAGCAGGAGGGGCAAGTTCCACTGTCTGTGAGGAGCAGTCCAAAACAACAAACTGACTGACAGCAAAGACCAGTGGCTAGCCAGATCAGTTTTAACAGCAGAAATATAAATCATCGCTTCTAGTTTACGCTTCTGCCAGTTTAAATGGGGGGTACTAGTGTGAGGCTACAGCTGTACCATGGGAGCAGCAACACTGCCTCCTCCTGCAGGCAGCCAGTGTAAGCCCAAAAGTGTGTGGTGTTGGTCAGGGAGGAGTCTGGGCAGGATGGCTGAGGAGTCTCTAATTCATTACATACCCATTGCAGCCTCTACAAGCAGGGTTCCTATAGACATCCTGGGTAAAAAAATAACCTGCCCTGCCCAGGGGTGAATGCCCTCTCCTCCTGTGGTGCAGCCATCCTTGCTGGCACCTCCCTGTGCCAGCAGGAGTGAATCTTGCCCCTTCATATAAGGGGACTGGGCTCCTATCTCTCAGCAGCCGCCACTCCCCTTGCTCCTATCTGCCTGACCACATGTAAGTTGTTAAAAGGCGCATTGTAAGCTGCAGAGCTTTCAGACCAGCCACAAGTACTTTGTACTAGAAGCTGATTGTACAGCTTGTGTGTGTGCTGCATGAATCTCCCATGTACCTGATCCATCTCACCACTCTGGCCTACGTCATGGCTCTCCTGGAGTGCCTTTGTGCTGGTCCCATGGAGCCACAAAGCAGCTGCATATGCCCCTGGTGTAATGCCTTGGTGCAAGAAGCCATCTATCTACAGGAGCCAGAAGGCTAGCTCTGTGCCAACCCTTGGAGGCCGAGGCTCTATTCAGGAATTGAGGGGCATTTCATGGGTAGGAGGGGGAATGGTTGGGGGTTCTTGCATCCCAGCAATTTTAGATCACTGTAATATCCCATGGGAGTCATTGCAGCAGGAGCACAAGCTAGGGTTTTGGGTAAGGAAAAGGCCCTCAGATGAAATGTCATTCTCTTTGCTGTGAAAAAGTCGATGGGGTGGAGAAATTGCATCCACAAAGCAAAAACTAATATACGCTCATATCTCTAGGTAAACTTTAGGCTGTAATAATCCTCTCGCACAGTCTCGAGCTCCTCTCAGTAAGGAATGTCACCTGTTAAATGCATACTGATACTGCACCAGTAACGTTAGGAGCTTGACAATTTGTCTGTCTCTTCTTATGAGGTTCTCTAATTCTTATGGATAGAATAAAATGTATGAACATGGTAGTAACTTGAAGCATTCTGTGCACACTATCCTGCTCTGCATGTTTGTGTCCTTTTTTCTTTGTTTCACTACAGATTTGGCTGACTGCAAGTTGATGATGTTCCCTATTGGCATTTACAAAGTCATGAGGAATGTCACCGAAGGGATACATCTCATAACTCTGGCCAATAATGAACTCAAGTCTGTGACCAGCAAATTCATCACCACCTTCAGCCAGATGAGAGGTAGGCGTGAGTCCCCTGAAGTAACCACAAAAAAAGGAGAGACAGGGATAGACCTGTTTCTTGGTAGATGCCTGTAACAGTGTTTTTGACACATGGGTCTGCAGTTGTCTCTGTGATTGGTGCACTGAATAATGGTGATGTAGATTCTGTTGCAAGCTTGGGCTAAACGGAACACAGTATTTCTCATTATTTCATTCTCCATACTGTATTACAATCTCCATATAGTATGTTGGGATCTGTTCTTTCACAAAATAATCTTGGCTCCCAGCAATCTCGAATGTGAGACGTGGTATTAAGGTCTGGCTCCCTTACATGAGTATTACAGTCGTATAACTCATTGACATAAATGGTGTAACTCCTGATCTGCACTTCTGTAAGGGAGATTAGAATCTGGTGTTGTATCTTGACAATGCACCTGTGCATAAGATTACAGATGCTATATATCAATAGTGAGGTGAATTGGCAGTGCTCTGTGGTGTCACAGGACTTGAATAGTAGGGGATGTTGCAGGTCAAGACTGAGGTCCATTGGCAGAGCTGTGTGGAAAGCTTATATGTTGCCAACTTGCACTTACCAGGCTTTTGTCAGTCCACTTAAATTCAATTAACTTTTTTGAGGTGACAAGTTACTTGTATCTATTTAAAATCTAGGATGAGAAATTCACACAATCAACAACCAGTGCAGTAGCTAGAAATATTTTTCTTAACACGATTATCATACAATACATAACTATTCCAGCAACAAGACACTATGTTCAAAAACTGCTTCCTTCTCTTGAAAGAATGGACATTTTGTCGTCACTTTCTACCATTTATTTTTGGCAACTGAAGAAAAGCTATTTTTGGAGGCTTTGCCACTTTGTGTGAAATGAGAGCAGAATCTCTCTCTTTTGAGGTATGTAGGTAAAAATCCTTATCCAAAGCCCATAGAATTCAATGGGAGAGTGCACTTTCAATTGGGTCCTAACAGGAGTCTCCTAGTTGCAAAGGATGAAAGTTCTTCCCCCTGTGCATGTCTGAGCCACTTATGACCAGGTTTCACTTCTCAGACATTGAAGTTTCCCTATTGTAGTTTTTGGGGGCAGCAGCGGCTTCCTTACCACGTGCCAAACTTATCATTTACTAGTTTGATGTCTCGGTCACACCATAGTCTCTCATCTCTTTATATACCCAGTTATCTTTTTGCATTCAGCCTTTTGGGTTCATCTGCACTATGTCTTTTAAGCTTGTAAACAGGTAATAGCATGATTAATTTTAAATATGGTTTGTGTCTATATACAGCATTGTTACTTACTGTGGAAGCTTAGTAGCATGGAAGTTAACCTTACCTTGTTGCACCCCTGGATAACTAGCCGTGAGTGTGTACAGGAGCTGGGACTCAATGACAGGATGGATCACTCAATAATTGCCCTATTTTGTTCATTTCCTCTGAAGCCTCTGCACTGTCAGAAGACCGGTCCTGGGCTACGTGGACCAGTAGTCTGAGCCAGTATGGCCATCTTTATGTTCTTATGTACAGGGAGGGTGATTAGGGTTCCTACATCTTTTTCTTCATGTTCCTGTGCCCATATAACTCTGGAAGGAAGTCTTGTTTTATAATCTGAGAATGTATCATTTTTCATAGATACATATTTTGATTTATTAACTACATAACTGTTGTCAGGTGACTATGAATTAAATGTCACTGTCAGTGCATCACTTCTCCCTTCCACCTACCATGATTTCAAAGTTTACTTTAAACCCTGAAACTGCAGCTCTCTTTATCCTTCCTGACCCTCTATCTATATTGCAGAAAGGGGCACTTACTCTGGCAGCGTACCCACTGCTGTCCCTCTTCCATGTTCCTTCTGAACATTTCTCCTGAGTAGCTGTGATTATTCTTCCTTCCCAAACCAATAGTACACCCTAACTGAAAAGGCCAAGGCTCTATGCCAATAGTCAATGGTGGTATCCTAGCAGTGACTGGATAGCTGGGATAATAATGGTTTGTAGTTACTGGAATGTAGTCTTACTGACTGCAAGAAGCTTTTTTGCCAGTAACATCTTGTGAACATAGGCAAGTACAACTTAAAGGGGGGGGGGGAAGGGAGCTACTTTACTGTTGACAGAGATGGCCTAATGTTGATCATCAAAACTTATCACGCATCATTTTTGCACTCCTGGAAAAATGTGTGTGTTAGCTTATTTTTGTTATAACCATTACGGCTGATTTTTTTTTTTAAAGCATTACTTTTATTTTTTAATGCAAGTAGCCAAAATAACCCAATACAAAAAGTGAGTGACTCATGTCTAGGTTCCTTATAAACAAGTGTGTGAAATAATAATTAGACAAGGAAAAAGTGCTATCAAAGAAGTTTCTCCTCTCAAAACTCATCCATCCAAACATCTATAGCATTTCCCTCTTCCATCCATAGTAAGATACACTCACTATCCATCCTTAGATCATGAGAACCAAGCTTTGTAATTATAACATTGAAGTTCTTAGTCATGGGTAGCAACATATATAATTAATAATATATAGCACCCAGTCAACTGGGGGAATATGGCCCTGATCCAGAAATACACTTTACCATATTCTTAAATCCTGTTGACTTCAATGGATGGAAGCATATTCTTAAATGCTTTGATTAATCAGGACCAACATGCATAACACATCTGGAAGCACAAAAGGAAGTAACAAGAATCTAAGCTAGTTTTAGGCCGTGGCTACACTCAAAACTCCAAAGCGCTGCCGCGGGAGCGCTCCCACGGCAGCGCTTTGAAGTGCGAGTGTGGTTGCGCGACAGTGCTGGGAGAGAGCTCTCCCAGCACTGCAGGTACTCCACCTCCACGAGGGGATTAGCTTACAGCGCTGGGAGCGCGGCTCCCAGTGCTGGGGCACTGTTTACACTGGCGCTTTACAGCGCTGTAACTTGCTGCGCTCAGGGGGGTGTTTTTTCACACCCCTGAGCGAGAAAGTTGCAGCGCTGTAAAGCGCCAGTGTAGCCATAGCCTTAGTCTATTTAGTCTTTTAGAGAACAAATTTTCATCTCTGGCAATATGGTTAATATTTTATTTGTCTTAAGAGCAATAGAAATGATTGTAAAGTCCTAGTTAAACCAGCAGACAAACATGCACTCAAGCCATTGTAAAGTAGTTTCTGAATCTGAGTGGGAGCCCCCTCAGTGGTGTAATAGGATTGTATATTACCTCTTTCCTTTTTTGTAGACTTGCAATTCAAGTGCAGGACTGGTCGGTGTCAGCATGGAGATACGTGGAAACTAAATGTAGCATGGCAGTTTGACATTGGAGGGTACAGCTATGTGGAAAAGGGAAAATATCTCCCACTCCCTAATTTCTATACTGTTGCTTTGCATTGTTTATAATAGGAGCTGTTGGGACTCACTGAGGGAGTACTGCTGTAGGATATAGCAAACCAGCATTTCAGTAGAGGAAACTAGGGCACTTAAAGAATCTATAGGGAAACCAAACAACCTTCCATCAGTTCATCAGAGCTCATGCAAATTCAATTTTCAAAGGTTAATAAAAGTTAATCTGTATTCAGAACAATTCACTAGATTAAACAATTTAAAGAATTAGTGTTGACATGGCAGCTGTCTCTCTTTATTCAGAGCTGAGGGAGGTTAGTATTTAATTTTCAGTCTCCTCCATGTTGGACATGGAGGCCACAAAACAGTGGGGTATTCCGGGTCTCTATGGCAACGGGAGAAAGAACAGATCTCTGTTCTAAACCTGGGTTTAGGATTGCCATTCAGGAACCACTCCCAGAATTATCTGCCTCCAAGTGGCATACATTGCAGACTCCAGGGCTTCCATTGAAGCTGAAATTTTGCAGGATCTTTGAATGATTTTTAATTAAATGTCTGTTTCTTCACTGGCTTTGGGGTTTTCCTCCTCAAAACTGCTAAACTTAAAACAAAAAATTCTTCTGGCTCTGTGAGGAGGGTGAATGTCGCACTCTCTGAGAAATGACAGACCGCAAGCCCCAGAAATTCTGTTTCCAGGTAGTGAGGGGATAAGGTCCACCCTTGGGATGGGTGGGCAGACTGCATGGAAACTCCCTTCACTGAGCCCGAGCCAGAATCAGTGGCATGAAAGTAGGGTAAGGTGATTTTCTTTTCCTTTTCCCTGCCTCTCCCCTAAGCATGGGATGCCATTTGCATATCTGGCAAAGTAAGCAGAAGAGTTTCACTGACGCCTTCTCAATCTCAAGGGAATTGGCAAGGTCCAAGGTCCCCTCCCATAGTAAGCAGGAGAAAAAAATTCCTTCTCCCACCTAGCACATATACATGGACTATGCTGAGGTGGTTGAGAAGGCCACAAAACTTCCCCGCTTCCCACAAGGTGTTTCAGGTGCAAGGCCTCAGATGCCATGAAAGGTATGGGCTCCTGTGACCTTTTTGATACCAGAGACTCATTTGTCCTCAGTGGTTCTGGCTCACTCCTCGTTCTGTGCAGTTGGCTCCACTCAGCCCATACCCAGTAGCAGGCAGCGTTGGTGAAGTGATTCAGATCCCCTTGTCTGGGAGATGGGCCTACTTCCTCCTTCCTTCCAGGGGCCCCATAGGGGTCCATAAAGTAGCTACTATGATTTTCAGGGAGATAATGCAGGTTACAAGTCTGCAGACTGTCCTTTCAGTCTGCCTGGAAATATACTGTTCCCCTCAGGGACTCTCAGGGGTCTGGCCCAGGGACTGGTGCATGATATTGGTCACAGTCTGCACTTAAAAGGGCAGCAGAAAGTCTTAAAACCTCTCATGAAAGTCTCCTCTCTAGATCCTCTAAAGAGAAGGAGAAATAACTAAAGCTGGGGCTTTGAGCAAGATACCTCAGGTCTTCAGCCAAGCTTCCAGCATTAAGCATGAATAAGGGTTTAATTTCATGGGTGCTTACAGTTTTTAGACCAGCTAGACTTTGAGTTCATCACAAGCCTGGTTGGAAACCTGTTGATTAACCTCTCTGCATTCAACTTCAGTTGGAAAACTAAAAAAGTGTGAGGAAAAGAGACTCAAAAGCAGAGGTTATGGTCCCCTTATCTCAAAAAAGGTCTAAAAGGCCTCCTTTATGCCTTTCCCCTCCTCAGCCATTGAGCTTAAAGAAGGGTGTGATGGAACAGGCCACAGTGATTGTCACCTTTTCATTAAACCTCAGGTTTTGGTTCTTAGATCTAAATTGGATACAGCTAGAACAGGGGTGGGCAAACTTTTTGGCCTGAGGGCCACATCGGGGTTCCGAAACTGTATGAAGGGCTAGTGTAGTGTATTAAATTGCTCCCCATGGGAATGTGCAAATTACGGCTGCCAGTCCTGGTGCTCTGAGCGGCATGGTAAGGGGGCGGGGAGTAGAGGGATTGGATAAGGGACAGAGGGTCCCGGGGGGCTTTCAGGGGACAGGGAGCAGGGGGTGGTTGGATAGGCGTGGGAGTCCCGGGGGGACTGTCAGGTTGCGGGGGTGTGGATAGGGGTTGGGACAGTCAGGGGACAGGGAGCAGGGGGTTTGGATAGGGTCGTGGGTTGGATAGAGGGGTGGAGTCCCAGGGGGCGGTTAGAAGAGGGGAGTCTCAGGAGGGGGGGCGGTCAGGGGACAAGGAGAAGGGGGGGTTGGATGGGTCGGGGTGCTGAGGGGGGGCAGTCGGGGCAGGAAGTGGGAGGGGGCGGATAGGGGGCGGGGGCCAGGCTGTTTGGGGAGGCACAGCCTTCCCTACCCAGGTGTAGTGTATTGAATTGCTCCCTGTAGGAATGTGCTACTTACGGTGTACTACTTACGGCTGCCAGTCCTGGTGCTCCATAAGTAGCACATTTCTACGGAGAGCAATTTAATACACTACACCCGGCGACTCTCACAGCCGCGCTTCCGGGCAGGAGCTCGCAGCCCCGCCGCTCAGAGCACTGGCAGCACAGTGAGTTGAGGTGGCGGGGGCTGGGGCTAGCCTCCCCAGCTGGGAGCTTAAGGGCCGGGCAGGACCATCATACGGGCCGGATGTGGCCGCGGACCATAGTTTGCCCACCTCTGAGCTAGAACCTCAGATTCCCAACATACACATAATAATGCAACCAATCCTGAACCAATATCCAGTGCTGCCTAACCATCAGCTAGGAAACTGAGAGGAAGTACAGTCACTTGTTCTAAGAAGGTGATAAACTTCTTCCTAGCATCTCAGAGGAAATCCACAAATGATGTCTATGTATTACTCAAGGTTTAGATGTCAGTGTTACTAGGAACACACAACATCAGTGAAAACTCAGCTGAAACAAAAGGACATTCTAGTATTTTTACAAGATGGCCTGACCATGATGCTCAGGGCCAACAAAGACAAGTCAGTAGCTGAAACATATTGTCCTGCAAGAAACCCATGAGAATCTCACTGTTACACACCAGATTCCTGAGGACTACCATTCTTACCAGTCTTGTGGCAACATGCAGATTCCTATCATGATCTGGTTCTGTGTACTACAAGTCCTGATAAAACCACCTTTCAGTTTCAAAGTTGCTAGTTCTCTTCCTCTTCTCACAGAAAGTATCTTGCCTACAGGCAACCTCCTTGTCCGAGGGTGTTTTTGGAGCTTGGCATGCTCTCGATGAAACCTCAATTGTACGTTCTATCAATGTGGTAACCAGGCTTCCATCCCTAAAGTCACCACACTCTTTTTCATAATAGGAAATGGTATTATTGTCCTTGTGGTTGAATCCAAACACCCTCAGGAAAAAAGTGCACAAGTTAGATGTGAACAGAGTCTATGGATGAATAAAGGTGTATATAGCAGAGGGATTTAAAACCTAAGATACATTTCCTCTCACTACTGTGCACACTGTGAAAAGAGCAGTAATTTTGTGGGCAGTGAGATCACACACATTATGAGATCTCTAAGATAGTAGCAGTACAGAGTCTTCAATTCACACTTTGTGTTTGACAATGGAGTTGACATCCTCACACCTGCTGATGCAGCATCTGGTGAAGGGTGTTATGGAACAGGTTGCTCTCATAACCTTAATGTTCCTTTTCAGTACTACATGGGCAAAATGAATCTTCCTCCTGCTCTAGAGGAGATTAGGGTCCTACCAAATTCATGGCTGTGAAAAACGCATACCATGAAATCTGGTCTCCCCCGTGAAATCTGGTCTTTTGTGTACTTTTACCCTATCCTATACTCTTTTTTTACTATAGGGTAAAAGTATATACAAGTATACAGCCTTTCTCAAACTGGGGGTCCCGACCCAAAAGGGGGTCTCAAGTCTAGTATAGAGGGGTCACAGTATTGCCACCCTTACTTCTATGCTGCCTTCAGAGCTGGGTGGCCAGAGAGCAGCAGCTTTGAAGGCTGTGCTGCTCCTGGTGGCAGTGCTGCCTTCAGAGCTCAGCGCCCTTCCAGCAACTGCCACGCTCCAGCTACACAGTTCTGAAGGCAGCACAGAAGTAAGGGGGGCAATACCCCGACCTCACACAATAGCTTTCAACCCCCTGTTGGGTCGGGACCTCCAGTTTGAGAACGCTGACTTAAGGCCTTCACATATTTATATTTTGCCATTTTTCAATATATATTCATGTTCTGTTACAACTCCGTGAAATTTAAGATTTAAATAACTGAAATCATGACATTCAAGATTTTTGACCATGAAATTTACAAAAATGGACTGTGAATTTGGTAGGACCCTAGAGATGCACTACTGCTTTCTACATCCCACTGTAAAGCCTATCTGACATGGAGGGAACTGAGAGAGGGAAAATTCTGTCTTATCGGTGAGTTTTCATTCTTGGACCCTCCACTGTATAGGAAGGAATACGGCAGAAAATTATCTGGGGGTTATAGTGGATCACAAAGTAAATATGAGTGAACAGTGTTACACCATTGCAAAAATTGAACATCATTCTGGGATGTATTAGCAGGAGTGTTGTGAGCAAGACACAAGAAGTAATTCTTCCAGTCTACTCAGCATTGATAAGGCCTCAGCTGGAGTACAGTTTTGGGCACCACACTTTTGGAAAAATGGAGAATGTGCAAAGGATAGCAACCAAAATGAATAAAGGTCTAGAAAACATGACCTACGAGGAAAGATTTGAAAAAAATGGGTTTGCATAGTCTGGAGAAGAGAAGACTGAGGGTATGTCTACACTATGAAATTAGGTCGAATTTATAGAAGTCGTTTTTTTAGAAATCGTTTTTATACAGTCGATTGTATGTGTCCCCACACAAAATGCTCTAAGTGCATTAAGTCGGCGGACTGCGTCCACAGTACCGAGGCTAGCATCGACTTCTGGAGCGTTGCACTGTGGGTAGCTATCCCACAGTTCCTGCACTCTCCACCACCCATTGGAATTCTGGGTTGAGATCCCAATGCCTGATGGGGCAAAAACAGTGTCGCGGGTGACTCTGGGTACATGTCATCAGGCACCCCCTTCCTCCCCCCCTCCGTGAAAGCAACGGCAGACAATCGTTTCACGCCTTTTTTCAGCCCAGACGCCATAGCACTGGGATCATGGAGCCCGCTCAGATCACCACAGCAATTATGAGCACTTTAAACACCACGCACATTATCCTGGAGTAAATACAGAACCAGAACCTGCCAAAGCAAAACCAGGCGAGGAGGCGACAGTAGCGCGGTGACGAGAGTGATGAGGACATAGACATGGATGTAGACTTCTCACAAAGTATGGGCCCCGGCAATGTGCACATCATGGTGTTAATGGGGAGGTTCATGCCGTGGAACGCCGATTCTGGGCCCGGGAAACAAGCACAGACTGGTGGGACCGCATAGTGTTGCAGGTGTGGGACGATTCCCAGTGGCTGCGAAACTTTCGCATGCGTAAGGGCACTTTCATGGAACTTTGTGACTTGCTTTCCCGTGCCCTGAAGCGCCAGAATACCAAGATGAGAGCAGCCCTCACAGTTGAGAAGCGAGTGGCGATAGCCCTGTGGAAGCTTGCAACGCCAGACAGCTACCGGTCTGTCGGGCATCAATTTGGAGTGGGCAAATCTACTGTGGGGGCTGCTGTGATCCAAGCAGCCAAAGCAATCAAAGAGCTGCTGCTATCAAGGGTAGTGACTCTGGGAAACGTTCAGGTCATAGTGGATGGCTTTGCTGCAATGGGATTCCCTAACTGTGGTGGGGCGATAGACAGAACCCATATCCCTATCTTGGCACCGGAGCACCAAGCCAGCTAGTACATGAACCGAAAGGGGTACTTTTCAATGGTGCTGCAAACACTGGTGGATCACAAGGGACGTTTCACCAACATCAACATGGGATGGCTGGGAAAGGTACATGACGCTTGCGTCTTCAGGAACTCTGGTCTGTTTCAAAAGCTGCAGGAAGGGACTTTTTTCCCAGACCAGAAAATAACCGTTGAGGATGTTGAAATGCCTATAGTTATCCTTGGGGACCCAGCCTACCCCTTAATGCCATGGCTCATGAAGCCCTACACAGGCAGCCTGGACAGTAGTCAGGAGCTGTTCAACTGTAGGCTGAGCAAGTGCAGAATAGTGGTAGAATGTGCATTTGGACGTTTAAAAGCGCGCTGGTGCAGTTTACTGACTCGGATAGACCTCAGCGAAACCAATATTCCCATTGTTATTACTGCTTGCTGTGCGTTCCACAATATCTGTGAGAGTAATGGGGAGACGTTTATGGTGGGGTGGGAGGTTGAGGCAAATCGCCTGGCCGCTGATTACGTGCAGCCAGACACCAGGGCGGTTAGAAGAGTACAGGAGGGCGCCCTGCGCATCAGAGAAGCTTTGAAAACCAGTTTCATGACTGGCCAGGCTACGGTGTGAAAGTTCTGTTTGTTTCTCCTTGATGAACACCCCCCTTGGTTCACTCTACTTCCCTGTAAGCTAGCCACCCTCCCCTCCCTCCTTCGATCACCGCTTGCTGAGGCAATAAAGTCATTGTTACTTCACATTCATGCATTCTTTATTAATTCATCACACAACTAGGGGGATAATTGCCAAGGTAGCCCGGGAGGGGTGGGGGAGGAGGGAAGCATTGGGTGGGGTGCGGGACGAGGGAAGGACAAGGCCACACTGTACTTTAAAACTTATTGAATGCCAGCCTTCTGTTGCTTGGGCAATCTTCTGGGGTGGAGTGGCTGGGTGGCCGGAGGCCCTCTCACCATGTTCTTAGGTGTCTGCGTGAGGAGGCTATGGAACTTGGGGAGGAGGGCTGTTGGTTACACAGGGGCTGTAGCGGCGGTCTGTGCTCCTGCTGCCTTTCCTGCAGTTTAACCATACGCTGGAGCATATCAGTTTGATGCTCCAGCAGCCGGAGCATTGACTCTTGCCTTCTGTCAGCAAGCTGACGCCACCTATCCTCTTCAGCTCGCCACCTCTCCTCACATTCATATTGTGCTTTCCTGCACTCTGACGTTGTCTGCCTCCACGCATTGTGCTGTGCTCTGTCAGTGTGGGAGGACAGCATGAGCTCAGAGAACACTTCATCCCGAGTGCGTTTTTTTCGCCTTTTAATCTTCGCTAGCCCCTGCGAAGGAGAAAAATTTGCAGTTGGTGGAGGAAAAAAAAGGGAGAGTGGTAGTTAAAAAGACACATTTTAGAGAACAATGGGTAGACTCTTTCACGTTAAACCTTGCTGTTCACATTACATAGCACATGTGCTTTCGTTACAAGGTCGGATTTTACCTCTTATATTGAGGGCCTGCTGGCTTGGTGTGAGAGATCACTCACGCAGTGCCAGGCAACAGAATTCGGCTCGCAGGCAGCCATGGTAAGCCACAGTCTTTTGGCTTTTTTAACCTTCATAACGTGTGGGAATGGTTTCAAACAGCAGTGCCCTCATTTCCCATACCAAGCGGCCGTTGGGTTGGCCATTTAAAATGGGTTGGCAATTTAAAAGGAGGGGCTGCGGTTTGCAGGTTAGCGTGCAGCACAAACCCAAATAACCCCCTCACACACACCCAATTCTCTGGGATGATCGCTTCACTCCTCCCCCCACCGCGTGGCTAACAGCGGGGAACATTTCTGTTCAGCCACAGCCAAACAGCCGAGCAGGAATGGGCACCTCTGAATGTCCCCTTAATAAAATCACCCTATTTCAACCAGGTGACCATGAATGATATCACTCTCCTGAGGATAACACAGAGAGATAAGGAACGGATGTTGTTTGAATGCCAGGAAACACCGGGACCATACGCTGTGTTATGCAATGATTCCAGACTACGTGCTACTGGCCTGGCATGGTAAAGTGTCCTACCATGGCGGACGGAATAAGGCCGTCCTCCCCAGAAACCTTTTGCAAAGGCTTTGGGAGTACATCCAGGAGAGCTTTATGGAGATGTCCCTGGAAGATTTCCGCTCCATCCCCAGACATGTTACAGACTTTTCCAGTAGCTGTACTGGCCGCGAATGCCAGGGCAAATTAATCATTAAACACGCTTGCTTTTAAACCATGTCTAATATTTACAAAGGTACACTCACCAGAGGTCCCTTCTCCGCCTTCAGGGTCCGGGAGCATGCCTTGGGTGGATTCGGGGGCTACTGGCTCCAGGTCCAGGGTGAAAAACATATCCTGGCTGTTGGGGAAACCGGTTTCTCTGCTTCCTTGCTGTGCGCTATCTTCAATCTCTTCATCATCATCTTCCTCATCCCCAAAACCCGCTTCCGTGTTGCGTGCTTCTCCATTGATGGAGTCAAAGCACAGGGTTGGGGTAGTGGTGGCTGCACCCCCTGGCATGGCATGCAGCTCATCATAGAAGCGGCATGTTCGGGGATCTGATCTGGAGTGGCCGTTAGCCTCTCTGGTTTTCTGGTAGGCTTGCCTTAGCTCCTTAATTTTCACGGGGCACTGCTTTGCGTCCCTGTTATAGCCTCTGTCCTTCATGCCCTTGGAGACTTTTTCAAATGTTTTGGCATTTCGTTTACTGGAACGGAGCTCAGCTAGCACGGATTCGTCTCCCCATACGGCGATGAGATCCCGTACCTCCCGTTCGGTCCATGCTGGAGCTCTTTTACGATCCTGGGACTCCATCATGGTCACCTCTGCTGATGAGATCTGCACTCACCTGCACCTTACCATGCTGGCCAAACAGGAAATGAGATTCAAAAATTCGCGGGCCTTTTCCTGTCTACCTGGCCAGTGCATCTGAGTTGAGAGCGCTGTCCAGAGCGGTCACAATGGAGCACTCTGGGATTGCTCCCGGAGGCCAATACCGTCAAATTGCGTCCATGCTACCCCAAAATCGACCCGGCAAGGCCGATTTCAGCGCTAATTCCCTCGTCGGAGGTGGAGTAAAGAAATCAATTTCAAGAGCCCTTTAAGTCGAAAAAAGGGCTTCGTCGTGTGGACGGGTCCAGGCTTAAATCGAGGTAACGCTGCTAAATTCGACCTAAAATCGTAGTTTAGACCAGGATTGAGAGGAGACATCATAACAGTCTTCAAGTACATAAAAGGTTGTTATAAAGAGGAGGGTGATAAATTGTTCTCAGTGGATAAGGAGAGGACAAGAAGCAATGGGCATAAATTGCAGCAAGGCTGATTTAGGTTAGACATTAGAAAAAACTTCCTAACTGTATAAGGGTAGTTAAGCATTGGAACAAATTATGTAGGGACATTGTGGAATCTCTGTGTCTGGAGGTTTTTAAGAGCAGGTTAGACAAACACCTGTCAGGTATGGTCTAGATAATACTTAGTCTTGCTCCAGTGCAAAAGACTGGACTAGATGACCTATCCAGTCCCTTCCAGTCCTACATTTCTATGATTCACTGTCAGTCTGATCCTCCCTTGGAGGATTGCATTATGTGAAGGGCTTTTTTTCTGGATATTTCTCACTTGTTAAGTAGTTTTGAAGGGGAAGAAAGTGTTCTTCTAGGAAATGTTTACACTTTATGTCAAGGCTCTGCTGCAGATAATTTGAGTTTTCAAGCTTTGGAAGCTATTGTTATGGAGAGTTTTTCCTGAGGGGCAATCCTAAAACCAGGCTCAAAAAAAAGATTTGCTCTGCCTCTAGTTGCCATGGAGACAAGGAACACCACAGAGTGAACTGTCTGACATGGTGTTAGAATGAAAATTCATAGATAAAACAGAATCTTCCCTTGTGCAGGAGTTCAGGGGAGTGGGAAAGCACCTCTTGCCACCCAATTTGCACACAAGGCCAAGAGTACAACAAGATTCTGTCAGAGGGAGAGCTGGAGTTGTTTGTGTGCTGGCTCAGTTGCTTGTTTGAGTGGCACAGGTGGTCTTTTGGCTCCAGTATGGATTGTTAATGGGCTGAAGGCTTGTGCTAGAGCAGGGGTCGGCAACCTACGGCACGCGTGCCAATTTTGAGTGGCACGCAGCTCCCTGCCGTGGTCCTGGCCCTCAGCCCCCCCGCCCACCGCTCTCCCCTGCGGGGGCAGGAGACAGAAGCTTGGTTCTGCAGCAGCCAAGCTTCCCCCCTCTTCTGCTTCTTCCCCCAGCGTGGTGCTTTCCTACCCCTCCCCCTCTCCGTCCCTGCGCCAATCAGCTGATGGCCCTAGCGAGGGGGAGGGGGAAGAGCAGCAGCGTGCACACAGCTCCGTAGAGGAGGCAGAGAGAGGTAGGGACAGAGCCTGGGGGAAGGGGGTGGACCAGGGCATATCCCTTCCAGCCCCCTGCCATGAGCCGCTCAGGGCAGGGGACTGGGAGCACCCCCACGAGCCGAGCACCCCAGCCTTCTGCCCTGCACTCCCCACACCCCTCAGCCCTCTGCCCTGAACCCCCCACCCCAACACACACCCAGCCTTCTGCCCTGCACCCCCACAGCCCCAGCCCTCTGCCTTGAATCCCCCCCACACACTCAGCCTTCTGCCCTGGACCCCCCACACCCTCCAGCCCTGCTCAGCTCTCTGCCGGCCTAGGTGAACAGAACCCCAGGCTGGCAGCGAGCTGAGCAGGTTGGTGGCATAAGATCAGCATTTTAATTTAATTTTAAATGACACTTCTTAAACATTTTGAAAACCTTGTTTACTTTACATACAATAGTTTAGTTATATAATATAGACTTATAGAAAGAGACCTTCTAAAAATGTTAAAATGTATTACCGGCACGCGAAACCTTAAATTAGAGTGAATAAATGAAGACTCAGCACACCACTTCTGAAAGGTTGCTGACCCCTGTGCTAGAGAGAGACCTGGATGAATAACCCTCTTCCAAACATGCTTTAACCTTGTACCGATCCAGGTACAAACATCTCTGTGCCATCTCTACATCATGGATTTTGCTGGTCGCCTCCTTTGTCAGTGCGGCCCCAGACAAACAAACAGATCACAAGACAATGCTGGCACCTCATCTGTCTGCCCTTTCACTATGTAAATTCCTCACATTATCACAGGCTAGATGAATGACTCCAGGTCCCCTGTGCTACAGTTAAGCTTCTTAGTTCAGCCTCTTGCTGCTGAAGAAATGCAGTTAAGAAAGCAGTTGCAGTTGCTTGCATCTTTATTTTAAATTATTTCTTTAATATTTAAGCTTATGAAATAGCTTTTCCTTCTCCTCCCCCCCCCCCCCCCCACCATCTTACAGGACACTGTTTTCCTGAAGACGCTTAGCAGAAGCAAAGAACAAATCCTTCAAAACAACAAACAGTTATCTCTGTGTGGCATACTTGTTTTATTTTGTGGGGGATTTTTGCTTTTTGAAGGACAGGACAGAGTAGGGAAAAACAGAAACAACTGTGCTATTATTCTTGATCTAGTGCCATAATGGATCTCCTAGATGTATTCAGAGACATGAGACTGAAGGCTGAGTGTGCCCAGCAACCCAAAAGGGCAGATATGATGTAATTACATATCCTGGACAGTACTATGATACTGATTAAATGGCTGCCTTGAATGCTGTGGCTGAGTTCTGACCTGAGTGGATTTAGTCTCATAATTATACAGCTCAGACTTCTAAGACCAAGTATACTGGTGTGAATCTAGATTTAACTGGTAGTTTACACTGGTTTAACTGAGAGATTACTTTGCCCCTAGTTATCAGATGATTAGATTGTCTCCTCAGCCATAAGCCGTTTAGTTATGGCAATAAACCACAAATCCTCTTGCCTATGAAGGATCCTGTTTCCTTTGATTCTTGAATAGCAATTGGCTTCATGAAGGGTTGGCAGGTGACCTTGGTACCAAATGACTTCCTACTTTAGGATGAGGAGTATAATTATGCATCCTGCTTCTTCCCCATGCTTGTGGAGGGATTGAAATACAAGTTTAAAAGAAGGGAAGGGAATTTGGACACAACTGAATATAGAAAGTGAAAAAAGAGGCAAGAGTTGATGTGATGTTTCAGGGCCCATAATGCACGGTCCCTTGAAATGGACTACTGGCTAATTAGCCATCTTAATATAATATTTAGCATTTATAGATAATAGTTGTTTACACTCTAAGCTCTGCACCAAAGCACTAATGTATTCCTCGTGTTGTTATTAATACATTAACATTAATGCTATGGCGAGAGAATGTCTATCTGTAACATTAATTCATCAGTCTCATAGCAGCTGGAAGCATTCACATGAGAGGGATGTTAGATCTGCTCCCGCTGTCCTCTGCACATTCTGCTTCGGCACATCTGATCATTTTGTGGAGACAGTGCACATGCAAAACTGTGAGGCAAGAAGAGCATGCTTTAGAGGGAGGGATGCTGAAGTTTGCACTGACTGAATATGGAAAGAGACGGAAGTAAATTGCTCTGTTTACTTTCAAGGAAGAGTACAACTAAGATATAGAGATTATAAAAGGGTTCTTAGCTCCTGTTACCCCACTGGAATTCAGGTTTTCAGTTTAACTGATTGTATCCAAATAAAAAAACAAGTTTGAAAGGCACAGGAAAGTAAAAGACTGCAAATGTCAATTTGTTAAAATAAATTTCAGTTGTATACGCTTCTAAAGAGTTTAATGCCATCTTTTAATTCTGCTGTGATAATGTCATGTTGAGCCTTCTGGAACACTCATCTCTGCTTCATAGGTTTTCTTTTTATAAGAACACAAGTATTACAATAACAAAATGATTGGGAGTTGAAGCTAGACAAATTCAGATGGGAAATAAGGCATAAATTTTCAACAGTGAGGGTAATTAACCACTGGAATAATTTGCCAAGAGTCATGGTGAATGCTCCATCACTGACAACTTTTAAATAAAGATTGGATGTTTCTCTAAAAGATCTGCTCTAGGAATTATTTTGGGGAAGTTCTGTGGCCTGTGTTACACAGGAGGTCAGACTAGATTATCACAATGGTCCCTTCTGACATTGCAAATTCCTAAATTCCTAGTTTCCAAACAATGAGAGGGCTCTGAGATATGACCATAAGCATAGGCGAGACAGTGGAAGTACACGGAGGTCACTTTAAGCTAATAACTGGTAAGCTCTGTTTAAAATTGGTGCTTCCCTCAATAGTTTAAAAACTCTGTTTAAGGGATATTTTGCTTACATAATGCACTGTGTGAATGTTGGATACCACAAGGCAAATCTTAAGAAAGAAGCTTCTAAAATATGTTATTGATTTGGTGCTGGCTCTACTTGTTGTGCTTGCTTTTTAGTTTTAACTTTTTTTTCACTTTTTAGTTGGGGGAGAGGATGTGGGACAGTCCCTGTCTCAGGATGAGCTGGGCAATAACAGTCCCTTGCTCATTAAGGCTTCCCCATGGCTCTAAGTGTTAAATTTATTTAGCAAAGTGATTCAGGAAGTTTGACAAGTGAATGTTCTGAACCCAATGACCCAGTCTCCCTCATGTAAATTGGCTATATAGAACAGGCCTGCACAACTCGTAAAGCGGCGAGGGCCATATTACTCCAAAGAAAATAGCCGAGGGCCGAAACCCCCCGGCCGTACTGAAACGCCCCCCCCCCCCGCGCCACCCAGCCCCGCCGAACCCCATCTCCCCCCCCCAGCGCCGCCCAGCCCCCGTGTAAGCAAGCAGGACTCACCCCGGCGGCGCCTCCTGCTGGTCTTCTCGGGAATTAGCTCATCCAGCCGTTGGAGGGTCCGGGGGCATTAGCTGCCTTCCCCGCGGAGCCTCTGGCCCCCCGGCCCGCTGGAGCGCAGCCGAGCGGGAGAGGTGCGGGGCTCCCCGGCAGCGGCGGGGAAGTTTATCGGTTTGGGGGACCCTGACCGGCTCCTCGCCCCTGTACGCCGGCCGCCCCGCCTGGGACAAGTCTCGCCCCGGCAGCCCCTCTCCGCCGCGTGTCTCTGATGGGTGGCCCACACCCCCAGGCCGCGCCGCCCACCCGGGCCCTGCCCGCTCCGCGCTGCCCCCGGACGCACCGTGCTGCCCCGTGGGCTGCAGGGCTGGAGCAGCCGCCGCGCTGCACTGCAGCGCTCCCGGCCCCGGCCGGCCATGGCCCGTGTGCCCAGGCTGCTGCACAGGGGCATCTCCTCCCCAGGCCCGGCTCGGGATCCAATGGGGCAGTGAGGGGGCGGGGTTGGGGGCAGGGATTTGGGGAGGGATCCAATGGGGGAAGGAGGAGGCGGAGTGGGGCGGGGGGGGGTGAGAGCCCCTCCTGGCTCCGCCTGTGCGCCGGAGCAGAGGGCAAAATTGTTTGTTTGTCCAGTGTCCCGACCGAACATCGTTCAGGACGCGGGACAAACAAGCAAATATCAGGACAGTCCCGATAAAATCGGGACGTCTGGTCATCCTAGCGCCGCGTCCAGGAGCAGCCCTGGACAGCGCTGCAGCTGCGCTGCTCCAGAGAGGCCTGAGCTCCTCCCGCTCAGAGCCGTGTGGTAAGAGGGCAGGGCTGCGAGCTGCAGCCGAGCAGCGGGAGCTCACGTCCCGCTGGAGCCAGGCCGCTGCAGCGCTGTCCAGGGCCGCTCCTGGACGCGGCGCGCTGAGGCTCTGGGAGACGGGGGAGGCGGGGGTTAGCAGCATGGTAAGGCTCTCTGAGCTGGCCATCCCCCCCCCAGCCCTGACCCCCAGCTCCGAGCAGAGCCCCTGTGAGCTGAGCAGCCCCCGACCCCATCCCCCAGCAGCCCTGACCCCCAGCTCCGAGCACAGCCCCTCTGAGCTGGACATCCCCCTGACCCGGACATCCCCCTGACCCCAGCCCCCCCCGGCCCTGACCCCTAGCTCCGAGCCCAGCCCCTCTGAGCTAAGCACCCCCCGACCCCACCCCCAGCAGCCCTGACCCCCAGCTCCGAGCACAGCCCCTCTGAGCCAGACACCCCCCCCGACCCCATCCCCCCGCAGCCCTGACCCCTAGCTCTGAGCCCAGCCCCTCTGAGCTGGACATCCCCCTGACCCGGACATCCCCCTGACCCCAGCCCCCGTGAGCTGCGGCTAGAGCCCAGGCCGGATGCCTCCCCCCTCGCTCGGACTTACCAGGTCTGCCTCGTGCCCAGCCAGCGCTTCCCGCCTCAGCAGCCCCGGAAGTGACGCTGGACGCCAGGCAGGAGGCGCGGGAGATGGCGACGCGTGTGCGGGGGGGGGGGCGACCTCACAGCCCGCGGTGGGGGGCAGTTTCCGAGTTCACCCCCTGCCCGGGGGGCCCGACCTCACAGCCCCGCGCGCCGTGCTCTGACTGTCCTGACAGTCAGAAGCGCGGCTGCCGGGTTCGCCCCCTGCTGGCGGGGGGGGGGGGGGCGACCTCAGCCCCGCGCGCCGCGGTCTGACTGCCCTGACAGTCAGAAGCGCGGCTGCCGGGTTCGCCCCCTGCCGGCGGGGGGGGGGGAGCGACCTCAGCCCCGCGCGCCGTGCTCTGACTGCCCTGACAGTCAGAAGCGCGGGGCAGGGGACGAACCTGGCAGCCGCGCTTCTGACTGTCAGGGCAGTCAGAGCGCGGCGCGCGGGGCTGTGAGGTCGGCCCCCCGGGCAGGGGGTGAACCCGGAAACCGCCCCCCACCGCTTGCCCGCGGGCCGCACAGTGCGGCCCGCGGGCCGCGTGTTGTGCAGGCCTGATATAGAATTTCATTTAAAACCACACTTCTGCAGGAGTTTCTGTAATCTTCACATTTCATAGCCTTATCAGCCGGTACAAGTGGGCATGCTTCCATTATGTGCCAAGGATCACGGGAGTGTTGTGGAGAAAGTGAATAAGGAAGTGTTATTCACTAATTCACATAACACAAGACCCAGGGGCCACCCAAAGAAATTAATAGGCAGCATGTTTAATACAAACAAAAGGAAGTATTTCTTCACACAACACAGTTGACATGTGGAATTTGTTGCCAGGGGATGTTGTGAAGGCCAAAATTATAACAGGATTCAGAAAAGAATTAGATAAGTTTATGGAGGATAGGTCCATCAGTGACAATTAGCTGACATGGTTAGGGATTCAACCCTGTGCTCTGGGTGTCCCCAGCCTCTGACTGCCAGAAGCTGGGAGTGGACAACAGTGTATCACTTGATGATTATCTGTTCTGTTCATTCTCTCTGAAGCACCTGGCATTGGCTGTTGTCAGAAGACAGGATACTGGGCTAGACGGACCATTTGTTTCACTGAGTATGGCTGTTTTTATGAGGTGTGGATCTTTCTGAAGCATCATTCCTCCCAGAGCTTCCATGAGGCAGTACACTGACATGTAACATGTAAGGCTGTCCTCAGAGGTGAAAGTAAGCTGGTACGCCCCAGTACGGCGTACCGGGGTGGATTGGCTTCCCCTGGTGACAATTTAAAGGGCCTGGGGCTCCCAGCAGCGGCTGGAGCCCCGGGCCCTTTAAATTGCCCAGAGCCCTGCTGCCGGAGCCCTGGGGAAGCGGTGGCGGGGCTCGGGCGGCGATTTAAAGGGCCTGGGGCACCTGCCGCAGCTACCGCCCCAGGCCCTTTAAATTGTCCCCGGAGCCCTGAGGTAGCGGCGGCAGGGCTCCTGTGGCTATTTAAAGGGTCCAGGGCTGCAGCAGCCGCTACTGCCCCGCCCTTAAAATAGCCACCAGAGCCCCGCTGCCACCTCCCCAGGACTCCGGCAGCAGGGCTCTGGGACATTTCAAAGGGTCCGGGGCTCCAGTAGCCGCTACCGCCCCGGGCCCTTTAAATCGTCCCCGGAGCCTGTCGGAGCCCTGGGGTAGGGGCGGAGGGGCTCTGGTGGTGATTTAAAGGGTCAGGGGCTTCCGGCTGCTGCTACTGCAGTGGAGCCCCGGGCCCTTTAAAGCTCCGCCAGAGGCCGGGACCCCCTCCGATGGTGATTTAAAGTGCCTGGGGATTTAAAGGCCCCGTGTCTTCCGATAGAGGCCCCGCCTCTTCTGGTTGAGACCCCGCCCCCTCCTAAGGACTCCAGAGTACCGTTAAGTCCTTTAAGTTACTTTCACCCCTGGCTATCCTTAATAGGTGCCACCTAAGTCAGGGTGTATAGACCAGTATAATGATACAGGACCAGCTCTAACTACTCATATCTCAATGGAACTGTGCCACCTTTTCTAGCTGATAACTCCTTCACATAGTTTAACACAATGACCAAAAACCTGAGTTAATAAGTTAACTACTAGAACAACTTCTAGTGATTAAAAATAATTTGAAATGTTCTAAATTTATAAGTGTCCTGTTTAGGGTTACTATATTTCAAGTTCCTAAATAGAGGATACTGCCAGGGAGGGGGCGGGTACAGCAGTTGCCACTCTTCAACCACCCAGCTCTGTAGGCTGTTTTCCAGAATCAGCACAGAAGTAAGGGTGGCAATACCATACCATGCCACCTTTACTTATGTGCTGATGATGATGCTGCCTTCAGAGTTGGGTGGCTGGCCAGCAGCTGTCACTCTCCAGCCATCTAGCTCTGAAAGCAGCACAGAAGTAAGGGTGGCAATACCAAATCATGGACATTTGTTCATATTTCAAAAATCTTCTCTGACGGAGATCAGAGGACCAAAAAAGAGATCATGTCCAAGAAACCCCAGATGTATGGTAACCCTAGTCCTATTCAAATAAGTTTTTAACTTGTGAATTTTTATAGTAAAAATGAGATGGTATTTAAATGCAATGGAGAATTAAAAACCAAAATATAATCGCTATCATTTTATGATGGACAGACAGTTCTATTTAACTGTGATGTCATCATATACCAGGGAAAGTGGACAAAAGTGAGAAACTGCATCTTATTTATTTGCTTACCTAAAGTCCTGTGCATCTGAATGAGTTCCTATGTCAATGGAGATGCATGACGATAATAAAATAGTGGAAGAGAGGCAGAAGTACAACAGCCTGTTGAATTTTGCATTTTTATAACTTCTCCAGTTGCAGGGAAATTTTTATACATATCTGATGGATTCTAAGTCATAGTGTAGCAAACTTCATTCTGTATTTATTTTCCCTCGGAAGAATTTGCTTTTGATGTAAGTTGAAAGGTGGCTGTGTTGGTTTGGGAATGATATTAATTCTTCACATATAATAGTCTCAAATCACCCTTTAAAGTTCTGCAGTCTGTGAGCCATGTTGAATCCAGTTTGGGGTCATGTAGTGTCCTCTGCATGTAATGGCCAGAACAGTTTTTTCTGTGCCTAGACTGGGTTGATGTGGTTTTTATGTTTGTTTTCCCAGGATTGAAAGAGACAAGGTCAAATTTGCCCCACAATGTTAGTTCTGTATAAACAAGTTCTCCCAGAAGTTAAGACCAAGAGAAATGTTTCCTTGATCTTTAAAAATGTCAAGGGAAAGTTCCCTTTTAAAAAGTAAAGCAAATATACCCTCCTGCACTACTTACAATGCAAACACTGCAGTACTTGGAACATCTAAGCAGAGAAAAATGTACAAAAACCTTCCCCAACCCATTTTTAAAATAATACAATGTCAGTTACCTTTCTGAAATGCTCTGTCACTAGAAACAGACAAGGAAACATGTTTTAAAATTAGGAGCCTAGATTGTCCTACTGAGATCCCCATGTGCAGAGAACTCCCTTGCCTACACAGAAGGGGACTCGGGGGTAGGGATGAGAAAAGCACATTGTGTTTCTTGTGCCATCTGCCTCTGCTGGGCTTAGAAAAGATGATACAGTGTGAGACTGTAATTTGGGGGTGGATCTCCTGGGCTTTCCAGTAGGGGCCACCTCCCTCTGACTGGACAAGGTGTATGTGTGGCAGGGCGGGAAAGGGGGAGCCTGTACAACAGTTTCCTTTCAGAGATTTCCCCACCATTTCCATGGGAGGGGATGGCCCTAACTTGACAGTGTCGTTTTAAGAGAGGTTGGGCAAGAGAAGCATGCTCAAACACACCTCTATTTCTCCCTTTTCCTCCTCCTCAGCTCAGAGTCTCCATTAACTTGCACTGTATGTAACCTTGGTTTTATCTATGGCCATGAACTATCCTTTTTCTCCCATACTCCTCTTGTCTGCAAATCTACCTACCACCACCTCTGTGGTGTTGCTTTGACTCCACTTAGTCTAATTCACTCCCGATTCTAATATGTGCAGAATGCTACTGGCTGCCTCTCTCTGATACAATGGAATGTACCAGCATCACCCTATTCATGATTAACTCCACTGGCTTCCATTCATTTCAGCATTCAGTTCCAAATTGCCTTCCTCTATGGGTATGTCTACATTGCAGTCTGAGGTGTGACAACTAGTGCAGACATGCCTGAGCTAATGTTGATCAAACTAGCTCTAATAACAGCAGCAGTAAAGCCACAGCAGGCCAGGCTAGCTACCTGAGCACATACTCAGGGTATGTCTATGCTGCAATTAGACACCCATGGCTGGCCCATGCCAGGTGACCTAGACTCGCAGGGCTTGGGCTGCTGGGCTGTTTAATTGTGATGTAGATGTTCCGGTTCAGGCTGCAGCCCCTGCTCTGGGATGCTCCCTCCTGACAGAGTCCTAGAGCCCGGACTCCAGCCCGAGCCTGGAAGTCTACACTGCAATTAAACAGCCCCACAGCCCAAGCCCCGGAAGCCCGAGGCAGCTGGCACGGGCCAGCTGCAGGTTTTTCACTGCAGTGTAGACATACCCTGAGAGTCCCAGATGGGCTTGTAGGGCCTGTGCTGTCACCACTACACTGCTGTTGTTAATCAAGCTAGGTAGATCAAAGCTAGCTGAACACCCTGGAGCAGGCTGCTGCAAATTCATAGGGTATCTCCCCTCTCTGTGTGAAGGGACAGAAAGGTGGCTATTAATGAATGAGCTTTCAGCTCCTTCTTTTGCAAAAACCTCCTTTGAAGCTCTTGCCCTCTGGAGTAGCCTTCCCTTACCTCTCTGCCTCTCTCTCTTTCAAAATTCACATAAACACACACTATTCCCTCCCTCTCCTACAGTTGACTAGGAAACTCTGCAACTATTGAATTATGACATTAGGGAACTATGAATTTGATCAGTTCCTATCAGTCATCAAACAAAATAAAGTTGTATTTTATTACAGTGCTTTGGAGGAATCTATGTCCTTCCAACAGTGGCTCAGAAAAGAAAAAGAAAAGAAAAGAAACTTCCTTAATATATTGTTACTGTAGGAAATTAAGACAGATCTATTGTGTTTGTATGGGACTTACTGTAGGAAATTATCATAGGCGTGCGCACGGGGTGTGCCGGGTGTGCCCGGGCACACCCTAATGCAGGGATGGGCAAATGGCCCCCCTCTCCAGGCGTGGCAAGCCGCGGGGTCTGCGCTCCCCGGCCGGAGCGCCCGGCCGAGTGCAGAAAGCTGCCGGCCCCTCCCCCGCCTTTCTCCCTCCCCATGAGTCTTGTCGCCGCGCGCGCAGCGCTCTGGGGGCCGGGGCTGCACGCTCCCGTGGGGCAGGGTTTGGCTCCACGGGGAGGCAGACACCTCCCCCCTCTCCTGGAGCCATGCTGCCCCGTGTGCAGTGCTCTGGGGGCCAGGGCTGCGCGCGCTCCCGCGGAGCAGCGTTTGGCTCCGCGGGGAAGCTAGGAGCCTCATCTCATGCCATGCTAAGGAGTCCGGGGCCAGGGGGGTTGGATAAGGGGTGGGGGGAGTTAGGGGACAGGGAGCAGGGTGGGTTGGATGGGGGTGGGATCCCGGGCGGGGGTGTTAGTGGTGGGGGGTCTCTGGAGGGGGCAATCAGGGAGCAGGGGGGGTTGGATGGAGCATGGAGTCTCAGGGTCTGTCAGGGGGCGGGGGGTAGATAGGGGTCAGGGGACAGGGAGCAAGGAGGGTCCTGGGGGGGCAGTTAGGGTGGGGGGGGCTCTGGAGGGGGTGGTCAGGGGACAAGGAGCTGGGGGGGATTGGAAGAGTTGGGAGTTCTGGGGGGGGGCTGTCAGGAGGTAGGGGTGTGGAGAGGGGTTGGGGGAGGCAGGGAGCAGAGGGGGTTGGATGGGTCAGGAGTTCTGGGGATCCTGTCAGGGGGCGGGGAGCGGTTGGATAGGCGTGGGAGTGGATAAGGGTCGGGGCAGTCAGGAGACAGGTAGGGGGTAGGGTTCTAGGGGGGCAGTCAGGGGACAAGGAGCAGGGAGGCTTAGATAGGGGGTGGGGTCCCAGTAGGGGGTAGTCAGGGGACAAGGAGCGGGGGGGTTGGGGGTTCTGAGGGTGGCAGTCAGGGGGCAGGACGTAGGAGGGAGTGGATGGGGCGGGGCTGGGGCGGGGCTCCCTGGGTGCACACCCTAATGAAATGGGCTGCGCACGCCTATGGAAATTATATAATATCATTTGATTGGATGACAGATGCTGTAGTGAAACTAGACAGCCTTCCAATCCATTCATCAACGTGCTCATGAGTGATAGAAGGTGAAACATTTAATTAATACACAGTAAAGAAAATTCATCGGTCTGAAGAGCAAATATAGTTATGGAGAAAAGCAGTACATATGTTTTAGTTCTTGCCAACAGTGTGTGTCAGTTACAATGAAAAGAAGCTTTATTTATGCCACTAACGTGCATATTTATTGGCTTTATCAATACCCTGGGGAGGAAGGGTTGGTAAGCAGAGATGTTTTTATTCCTTCAGAATAACTGTCTAGCAGATATATAAACCTCTGTTTATTTTTCCCACTCTGCATCTGAACAAGAGCCAGTGCTGCATCTCCTAGTGAATTCCTTGTATTACTGACCACCTGTCTTGTCCAGGATTCTTATAAAAAAATGGCAAGCTTATGGTTTCACACTGAGGTATACCTTCAGTAACTGAAAAAATTAGTTACCTCACCAGAAAGTAGATCTCTCATCTGCCATGAAGGCACACTGAAGTAAATCAGTGAATAAATAGGGAGCGCTAATCCTTATCATTAGTGGGTACTACATGTATATAGCAAGAGGAGAATACATGTCAGGTGCTCAGATACATTCTTCTGTTGCCCCATTATGATGTTGAATTAGACAATGTATAAATATCAGGCTAAGGAGGCAAACAAACTGGCATACAGATAAGTGTTTATGATGCATTTCAATGTTTTTTCTTGTAAAATGCCCTCTGCGGTTGGGCGTGGAAGGAGGAGAATATCACCAGCTCTGTGATTTTGATCATCAGGACTGTAACCATAAGAAATCTTACCTGGTGTTCTCTCAGCTCTCCTCCTCCATCCTTTCAGCCAAGGATGATTTCCTGGAATTCCCTCTGAAGCCTTTCATCGCTATTCTTTGAGAGCTCAATAGCATCCCACCAGCGTGAAACAAGGCACTATGCAGCACTGCCAGTGCCTGGTAGCTTAGGAAGCAACATAAACCAAAAACCACTATGAACTAATCAAGCTCTTTTTCCTAGAGACTGGGGAAGAAGAGAAATTATTTCTAATTGGGGAAGCACTCAGAAGCTAGAGTGATGGTAGCCATATAAGTAGCTAGATAGATCACATTTGTCCCAAGTAAATGTCAGCCTTAATAGCAACTTCATAACTTATTTCAGTAGCCTGGCTTCTCACTTCATGGCTTGTGAAATGACTCTAGAAGCTTGAGGAGGAGGAGCTGAGTTTGTGAAAGTTGGTAGATACTGCTTTGGTGCTGCTGTGTTTTGCAAGACATCATTGCAGTTACTACTCTTCAGGGCATTCTGCGCCAAAAATATAAAAATTCTGCATATAATATTTTAAAATTCTGCAAATTTTATTTGTCAAATAAATGTGGAGGCTGAGTCCAGCATGGCGTTGGGGAGCACAGGCCACTGGCTGCACAGAGGAAGGAGATCACTGTGCAGCTCCCCCTGGACACAGACTTAGCAGTGAGGCTGCATCCAACCCTGGCACAGTGCAAGGACCGGGCCTGCCCCAGAAACACTCCAGGGCCATACCTCTCTGTGCCAGGTACACCAGGTGTTGGCAGGCAGGCTCAGCAAGGCAGCACCCAAGTGTGGAGGAGCTTGGTGTGGGTTGAGAGGGTTCTGTGTGGGCAATCTGGGTGTGGGTAGCTCAGTTGGGGATGTGGGTGCGGGGAGATCTGGATGCACAGGGCCTTGTTGGGGGGGTTCTGGGTGCAACGGTAATTGGACTCTGCAGGGGGGTCCAGGTGAAGGTGGTTGGGGCTCAGCGGCGGGATGTCTGGGTGTGGGGGGAATAGAGCGTGGCAGGGAGGTATGGGTGTGGGGGGGCTCAGTGGAGGATCCAGATGCAGCTGGTTGGGGCTCGCTGGGTGTGGGTGGCTTCTCAGGGTGGTCCAGGAGCAGGGGAAGTGGGGCTCATCAGGGGAGGGGAGTTTCTGAGTGCGGGGGTGTAAAGCTCAGTGGGTGGGTCTAGGTATGAGGGGGTCTGGATGCACGGTGGTTGGGTGGATGGGGGAGCAGTTCCCTGTACAGGGATCCCACCCCCTGCAGCTGAAGAACAGTGGGTACAGGAAGTGGGGTGGGGTGCAGGAGAGTTTGCAGAGCTTCCTTCAGCTGGGGGAGAAATCTGGGGATGGGTCTGACCCAGCCCTGGATGCTGTGCAAGGAAAGAGGATGTCCCATCCTCCCCAGCCCAGCCAAGACTAGCAGCTGAGCCCGGCACAGGATAAGTGTCAGCTAGGTCTTCCCCAGTCCCGCCTCCTGCCTCACAGTTATTTACCTCTCTGCTGGCTGCCCTGGGCCCCCGAAACATACTGCTGTGGAGGGTCACATGACCACTCTTGTGGCTTTCCTTTGCTTCCCTGTCAGAAAGTCATTTTTCTGTGGGGAAGCAAAGAAATCTGCAGGGGACATAAATTCTGCGCATACACAGTGGCGCAGAATTCCCCCAGGAGTAATTTACTTTTAATTGCTTTGTGCTAATGGCAGGATTGTGCCCAGACTAGGAAGGCGTCCAGTCTGTGAAAGAAACTTACTGAAACATCTGAGGGTGGGATTTTATCTGTATTCAGTTTTATTACTGTACTAGGCTTAGACTTGCGTGTTTTATTTTATTTTGCTTGGTAATTCACTTTGTTCTGTCTGTTACTACTTGGAACCACTTAAATCCTACTTTCTGTATTTAATAAAATCACTTTTTACTTATTAATTAACCCAGAGTATGTATTAATATCTGGGGGGGGGGGGAGGGCAAACAGCTGTGCATACCTCTCTATCAGTGTTATAGAGGGCGAACAATTTATGAGTTTACCCCGTATAAGCTTTATACAGGGTAAAACGGATTTATTTGGGGTTTGGAACCCATTGGGAGTTGAGCATCTGAGTGTTAAAGACAGGAACACTTCTTAACCTGCTTTCAATTAAGTCTACAGCTGTTAGGGTACGTGATGCAGACCTGGGTCTGGGTTTGCAGCAGGCTAGAGGGTCTGGCTCAAACCAGGCAGGGCACTGAAATCCCAAGCTGGGAGGGCAGGGAAAGCAGAAGGGTTAGAAGTAGTCTTGGCACATCAGTTGGCAGCCCCAAGGGAGTTTCTGTGATCCAACCCGTCACAGTTTCAATAACAGAAAAGGACTATACACAAACCATCATTTGGTAACACACTAAAGTTCAACCTAAATTCAGGGCACTTAGAATAATAGATATAGAGCACTTTTGGTTCATGTACAAAGGATTATGGGAATTTGAGAAAAGAGTTATGGCAGTTTGGTTCGTACTGCTAACAAGAAGAAAGAATAGAATATATCTCATTCTCTATTATCTGTATTTGTGTGGCCTCTGCATGGCTAACAGGAGTTAAGAGCAGTAGCAACATAGATTTGTCACACAAGTAAGCAGGTAGGAGAATTGCATTATTATATGACAGGAGGAGAGTATGGCTAACAATTAGGCAATAACTCAAAAGGTGGTTTGATGTAATTTCTTCTTCTTTTGAAAGTGTTCTCTATTGTATAACTATGTAATGTAACTATTTTATAATAATACCTACTTTATAAGATTGTTGGGAGGCTAAATTAATGCTTGTAAAAATACTTGTCAGTTTTCAGATAAAGTACAAAGAATTCTAGAATTCAGAATATCAGAAGGGCAAAATATTATTTATTATCATAACAAAACAGTAGCTGTTCTATTCATTAGCTTTTACTGGAGCAATGTGTGTAGCTGTGCAAGGGGGAACAATATCATGGCTATGTCCTGTCCCTAACCCTTGAAAAGAAAGCAAGCTGAGGCAGTTTGTCAAACAACATTACCAGTTAATGGGCATGGACTATGGGTAATTTCCTTCCAAGCATCAGGTGACCTGGTACAGAGAGCCATCCTATGTACAGAAGGTCATGCTGTCAGATTAAGGTGAAGAGATATTTGTTTTAACAGATATTTAGAAGCAGAGGCCATTCTCTGCCAGACTATAACAATTTTAAGATGCGTGTTTAAGAGTGATTTAAACAGCTCAACAGCATTTCTTAAAGTAGGGGGAAGAGCTGAGGGAATAGTGGTGTGATTTCAGATTGCAGATGGAACAAAGGAGCAGGAGTCGCCTCTGTAGTTCTAAGTTTTTCACTTCTCAGGATTAAGCATAAGTAGTAAAGGGCTCTATACCTTTACTCATTATATTAATTTTGACAGGTTTCCATGCCTCCTTTGTGCTTTATGTCCTTTCCTCCGGTGTCATTTTTGTACGTGTACACTTCTGGAATGGTGGCCATTTTGAATTTTTAAATTTATTTTTTCATGGTGAGCATTAGGACTGCTCATGTATGTATTTTTTCCCCTCACATTTAGAACCATTTAAAGAGTTTTACGGTTAGAAGAAAAGAATATTCTTCTGAAGAAAATACCCTTTTTATTTAAAAGGGCCCTAAATATGTAAAGTTTAGTAAAGAGAGAAAAAGTGTTACAACATAAATATGGGCTTTTAGAGAAAATATGTGTTATGCATTTTTTGAAATAAAAGCATTAAATAATGGTAATAGAACATATATTTTTAGAGAAAATAAAGTTAAACAAGACACAAAGTGAGAGAGGCTGTAGAACAGCCAAGAAAAGCAAGATCCTTTCAGCCTGTTACAGAAAGAGAGAGAACATGAAGTGAGAGGCTGCAGAGAAAGTTTTAAAATAATGGGAAAGGAAGAAAGCCAGAGAGAAAAGGAAAGCACCTTACCTCTGTGGCTGCCACTTGTCAAATGCCAATAATTCCAGGATAGTCAGCCTTGGACAAGCCATGCCTCTTGGCTGAACCAATCAGAAGCAATTCTTTAGACACATCCTAGAATTGCATTTTTCTGAATTAATCATAATCTCCTGAGAGGTGTGGCTATTGACCATCGGCCTGTTTAAAAAATGCGTCTCTTTAAACAAATGAATGAAAAGATAAACGCTAGTTTCTGTAGATGTAGAAATTCACCGGCTTTTAAAAAAATAGTGCTAGTTGGCATTTAAAGTTTTGCCTAAGGGAAAACTGCTTTAAAAACATATTACTTGTAATTTGTAAAGAAAACTTTAGATTTACAAACTTTATACAAAACACACAGAGGTTATCTTAAAAGAAAAACTATCTTATGTAAAACAGTTGATTACACTTTTTACCAGAGATAAGAATGCTATTTCTCCCCCCACATCCTTTTTCTTTCCTAACTTTAAAAAACAAACCTAAATGCTGTTAAACCAAGTAAAGCAGAAACAGCCCCAAATCCATCCTCTCCACCCTCCTCCTTTCCTGACTTTTAAAATTTAAAACTGTCATCTTCTCCGTGTTATTTTGCTAAACATACTGTTTTCAATCATATGAGATAAAGTTAAAAAACAACAACACATTTTTAAAGGTTTAACATGTAAAACAGGACATGGGGACAAGCGAACTCTCCTGGATTTTAGGGGAATATTGATAACTGAAATCTTTTTTAGTGAAACAGTTTTGTAGTAGCCATTCTTTGTTAGTTGTCATGCTTTAGCATGGAAAAGCCTTTGTCATACAGAAATTCTTCCTCACTTTATGGGGTATTATTTCCCTCATACAACAAACTAGCAGAAATAAAAAAAATAAATAAGATTAACAAAAACATTGGAGCATTACATGCTTGGAAATATTTTGTAGCAGTACCTGCAAAGCAACAATTATATTTTATTTTGTGTTTTTGTTTCTTATTACATTCAAGGGGCCCTGGAGAATTATTTTTTTGCTTTTATGTAATACTTTACATTTTACTTTTATACATGCTGTAACCCTACATGTTTTACAGTGTCAAGTAATACAAGCCAGTAGATGAGATACCTGAGAAATTACTGAAAACAGAGGTTGTGATGGCCAAATCCCTAATGCAGAGAGACTGGCAGGAAATTAAAAGGCACATCTGAAGTGGAAGAGGGCATGATTTACGAGGGGTTCTAAACTACTTTGCAATGGCCCAGCCACCCAGATGCCCTACTGCCTGTATTCCTCACACACAAGCACACAGGGGCCCTTGTTAGAAGAACAGGCCATCCGTATGCCTTTTGTTATTGACAGACTGCAAACTAACAACAATAATACAAAACTAAGGGTGCATCTACTTCCCTTTTGACCACAATCCGTCTCCCCCCAATCCTACTGTGACACAGACAGAAGTTTCTCCTTACCTAGAGAAGGGAGGCCAATGGACTTTTGAAGCATTGGCCCTAAACTGTTGGTTAAGAAAGTATTGCATAACCATTGTATAAAAGAGGATGAACTGTTTGATAAGCCCTAGGGAAGGAAAATCTCACCTTCAGTAGCACCTTTTTCCAGGAATAGGGCCATTGATTTCAATGGGACTATTTCCAGATTAAGGTACTACCTAGGAGTGAGAGTATCAGAATCTGGCCCAAAGGCAATCAGGTTGTGCTATTTTCCATTTCCCTGTAACTGCAGGGAAGGAGATGACTTTTTTTTGCATGGAGTGAACATTTTTCACTTGGAAATAATTAAATGACAAGTAGTTCGGTCACACTGGAATTGATTTAGAAGCAGAGATGGACTGGGTAGGAACAATAACACCTCTACATCTCTACACACCGAATTTTAACATATATTAAGCATATGTCTGCATAGCAGCTGTAGTGTGCTTTCCAGCATGAATAGACAGACACAGGTTAGCTCTGCTCAGGACAGTGCACTAAATATAGCAGTGGGCCATAGCAGCACGGGCTAGCTACCCAAGTACATACAAGTCTGGCAGACTTGTCCTCAGGCCGCTAGCCTGAGCCACCGCCTGTGCTGCTGTGGCCATGCTCCTATTTTTAGCACATTAGTTTGAGTAGAGCTAGTGCATGTCTGTGTACCCACATTGGGAAGCACCCTCCTAGATGTTTTGTGGACATACCCTAAAAGAGATACATGAGAAGCCTTCCTCTGGGAACTTCTTGTGTGGGTGCAGAATAGTGTGTTTTGGGGAAAAATTCAAAATATAGCACTATCAGGGGCTTGTACCTGGCTCTGAATGATATCCTACCTTTTTAAAAGAGAACCAATTATCTGAAATTTTTAATGGTGTAAAACAGAGGTTCTCAAAAGAAAGTGGGGACAACATCTACGTAGAAGAATTGTCTAGTGAATACTTCTCCCACTCATGACAGCCTAACATCTTTGCAGTAACTATACCAAGTGCTCACATGGAAAAATATTATTAACTAAAATCCATGTCTGCCTTTTAAAACAGTTTAGCAAGTGAAACAAGGAAAGAGAGCTAGCACCATGTGATCAGCCAACTGTCCATAAACCATCAGCAAGTGCTCTACAGTCAAAGAACTCCATAAGAGGATGCATTTTAGAATGAAATCCTGCATAAGGAATCCTGGGCAAGATTAGGAAGGGAACATCACTTTCCAAGCAAACTGCTACTAAATGCATTTACTGGAATTGTTTAGAGTTCATCACTAACAATTGCATAGGGAAAATGTATTGAATTTTTGATCGATAATATAGCATACTAAAGAATTTCTAAGAGTCATTACTTGTGCAAAATGACTCCATGCACATGGCTGGACCAAAAAATGCAAGCAAACCCTTCTGATCACGTTGTCTTTAGATACTTTATTGTTGTATATTAGTAGCTCAAACCCTGTGCTGTCACCCGTGTGTAACTAGCAAAGTCTTGTGTAAAATAAATAAATAAAGCCCAAATGGCTGAGAAATTTGACAGTAAAGGACCAAGAATCGCAGTGATGCTTGAACCTGGTGATATTTAAAACAAAGAGAGCTCTCAACCAGGCTTGTATTTGTTTCCATCACTTTACATGACTCAGCAGACATTATGGGCTTCAGAGTGAAGTGCAGACAGGTGACAATCCTGAACTCTTACTATAAATATAGATAAGGAGAGGAAAAGCAAAGGAGTTAAATTACATTGGAGAACTTGGCTCTAAATAACAAAGTAAATCTTAGGGCCCAATCATAATCCCACCCAGTGAGAGCTTTGCTATTGTCTTAAATCAGAGTCCACATAGGTTTTAAAATTTCAGGTGCAGTATAATAGCTGTTAATGAAACTACATGAACACAGATAACTGCTTAAAAAGGTAACATACTCAAATCCCCACAGCAACAATATTGCACTATTTCTTTTTCCCAAAAAGTATAAATCTGAAGGACATCAAATGGGTGCACTGTAACGGGTTCAGTCACAGAGACCCCCTTGGGACTTATCTGCTGTGTTGAGACTACCTCTGAGCCCATTTTCTCTGCCAGTTTGGGCCTCCAGAATCCTGTCTTGTTGAGCCAGACACACAAGCCTGCTGCAACACAGACTCAGGGTATGAACCACACCCCCAAAACTGCAGACTTAACTGAAAATAACTTAGCAAGTGCTCCAGTCTCCAGCACCCAGTCACCCAGCTCCCAATGGGATCCAAACCCCAAAAAATCCATTTTACTCTGTATAAAGCTTATAGAGGGTAAACTCATAAATTGTCCACCCTCTGTAACACTGATAGAGAGATATGCACAGCTGTTTGCTTCCCCCAGGTATTAATCACTTACTCTGGGTTAATTAATAAACAAAAGTGATTTTATTAAGTATAAAAAGTAGGATTTAAGTGGTTCCAAGTAATAACAGACAGAACAAGGTAAATTACTAAGTAAAATAAAACAAAACACGCAAGGCTAACTTAATACACTAAGGATCTAGTTACAAATACTAACTTCTCACCCTAGATGTTATCTCAGGTACAATCCTTTTCAGACCAACATCGTAGTTTATGGCCTGGGTCCAGCAATTACTCACACCCGCATAGTTACAGTCCTTTGTTCCAGTTTCTTTCAGGCATCTCTTTGGGATGGAGAGGCCATCTCTTGAGCCAGCTGAAGACAAAAATGGAGAGGCTTCCAGGGCCTTTTATGTTCTCTCTCTTGTGGGCAGAAACCCCTTTGTTCTTCTGTGCAAAATCACAGCAACAAGATGGAGTTTGTAGCCACCTGGGCAGGTCACATGTCCATGAATGATTCAGCTGTTTGCAGGCCAACGCCATTGTTTACATGTTAGTTTGAAGGTTCCCAGGAAAGATCAGATGTGAATTGGAGTCTCCCAAAGTCCAATGTTAGTTAAGTACTCCCCATTACTTGAATAACCCCTTCACACTAAGTTGGCCAAACCTCCCTTATGTGTTTCCTACAGCAAACACTTCAAATACAAGCATAGAGCCAATGCGCATAACTTCAGATATAAAAATGATACATGCATACAAATAGGATGAATATATTCAGTAGATCATAACCTTTGCAAAGATATGTTACATGGCATATCTAGCATAAAGCATATTCCAGTTACGTTATATTTACACTTATAAGCATATTTCCATAAACATAAAGAGTGCAACATCACGTACATAATGAAATGTAGAAATATGAAAGAAGGGTCACTGTCAATCTGTTTAGGCCTAAAAGTGTATTTTTCTGGAAGGAAATTTTGTTCCATGGTACATCCTTGGGAGTGTTGTCAGTGTCAAACAGACGGAAAGAAGCAAATTTACAGACTTCAAAGGATTGCAGTTACTAGGTACATTTTTCTAAACAATATATTTTTTTTCTTAGGGGTTCATGGGACCCTAACATAACATCACTGGGGACCCAAACAATAATTTAAAGTCCTCTAAATCTCTTGTAATCCCCTCATTAGCTGGTACTTATTTATATGAATCTGATAACTTAAATTACCCCAAATTAATTACTATAAAATTATTTTGTGCTGTATCCTGCCAGTAGGAGTCTCATAAAAACCAATGGCAGGATATTTAAAGTGCGGAAAAGGAAGCCAGATATTGCCACAAATTTCATTCGCTTTAGGGTTTTCTCCAGTCAGTCCTCCTTTCTTCTAAACATTAAATTTGGCAATTACTTGATTTACTTCCTGAGTCTGTACACAGTCAAATCTCAGCAAGGGAATGATCATTAATGGAATGGCAGAAATGAACATTAATGAAACACTAATCATCCCTATTGAAATTCAAAGTTATTGTTAGCTCTGCAGGATACCAGTTGAGTGACAATATAATACAGGCACTATATGCTAGTGAAATATACATTAAAAGTATTTGGGATCCTTTCAGATCATCAAGGGTCTCAAAATGCTTAACGTTAAGAAGACCTCTTGCATCTCCCCAATGATTTCTTGGGTGAGAGATGGAATTTTGTATTACTTAATGTTGAATTATGACAGCAATGAGTCTCCTGAGTACAGAAGGCAACTCCTGTGTTTATTACCTCCCACAGAGCTTTTCCCACTGAGCGCTTTCTTTCAGAATATTCTTCCATCGCCGTTTAAAATCACAGCCTCCTGCCACAGTTACTTGCTTCAATTTTTCCTGCTGTTCTTGCCTCTGTTCCTGTTCTAATGGACTCCTTGATGATTATTCCCTGTAGAGGCAGCTGCCAGGTGGTGGGATATAGC
Organism: Emys orbicularis; assembly: GCF_028017835.1. NCBI lineage: Eukaryota > Metazoa > Chordata > Testudines > Emydidae > Emys > Emys orbicularis. Next base: position 41,984,561 of record NC_088689.1, on the reverse strand, counting down.
TGTTGTAAAGGCCATAAAACACAGATATGCTTAAATCAAGTTTTTAATCACTGCAAAGCACAGGTTATCCTTTAAAAGATGTGAAAATTATTGTAGACAAATGCTTATTTCCTTTGTTTTTCCAAAGGGCTCACAAAGGAGAGATCAAAGTAGGGAAAGGTCCCCTTTGAAGTTTCAAACATTGTGACTAACTTTTCAGCACACCTCAGAGCTACAGTGGCTGGATAGAGCTCCTTCCCCATTGGTGTGTACCGCAACAGAAATGTGTCAGCTGCTAGCTAGTGCAAAATGGCGTCACACCTCTTATGAAATACCTTCATACAGAGGGCTTGGGACAGAGCCACTGCAGGAGTTTTCAATGTAGAAAGCACTCCTGGGAGTAGTATTATGCCCTAACTACTGCAAGACCTACAGGTGTCCTTGAAGCCAGGGTGCAAATTAGAGAAGGTGTCAGGATTGCTCTCATCTGCACTGGGGACCAAACTGGCACCCCCACAATTGGAGGGATGCATACCTCCCCTCCCCTCAGGGCATGTGCAGAGATTAACTCCTTCCTCTCTGATTGATCAGTTCGTGAGGTCCATAGAATGGTTGCGAGAACACAAAGTCTGATCCTGCGAGGTGATGAGTGGCTTTATTGGGAGCTAAGGATCCAAAAAGATCAAGCCTCAGTCAGCGCTACCAAGCTGTCTTTAACAAAGTACCTGAATAAGAATAACAGCCAAACCGCAAGCTGGTCATGCTTTAAAGAGTTGAAACCCAGCTAAGTCAAGGTATTCCTTATCCAGCTGAAACCCCATCCCCTACTGAACCACAGCTATCTACGTCAACACAGTTTTCAACCCTCATAGGCCAGAGCAAAATATTTTGCTGTTGTAAATTTCAAGGGTAATGGGGTCTACCTATCCCTGCCAGCTCTGAGATCCGATGAAAGCTCAGTGCAACGGGGAATCGAGCCCATGCAGCATTTTAATTGGTTCTGCAAAACATGGAGGCACTCAGCATCATGCTATGATTGTTACATTCATTTATTATTTGTACCACAAAGCAGGTCTCTCTCTGCCTCTCAGTTTTCTGCAGGGAATGTTGCTAACCCCCTGAGACTAATAAGGTAATTGGAAAAGTTAATATAGAAAAGTAACAACGTATTGTCCATCCATTTGTATTTTTTTCTTGCCCTTTTTGGGAATGATGGGATACAGCAACTGGAGTAAGGATTGAAAATTAAATTGCCAGCTGAAAAGACTCGATTGCTGCAGGAATGTTGAACCACTGACTTCACATAAAAAAAGCAGCTGCTGTACCACTTGAAGTAGACAGTCTCTCATAGCTACTGCTAGTAGCCATTAGAGTGCAAGACTGGTAACTACCATAGGGTTGCCAACTGTCTATGGGTGAAATTTTGGAACAGCCTTCCGAGGGAAACGGTGGGGGCGAAAGACCTCTCTGGCTTCAAGAGTAGGCTAGATAAGTTTATGGAGGGAATGGTTTGATGGGATAACGTGATTTTAGTCAATTAGGCATTAACGAGCCATCGCTGGTAAAATAAGGGTCCGGCTGTAGAATCTTGCCTGTATGCTCGGGGTTCTACTGATCGCCATATTTGGGGTCGGGAAGGAATTTTCCTCCAGGGTAGATTGGCAGAGGCCCTGGAGGTTTTTCGCCTTCCTCCGCAGCATAGGGCAGGGGTCGCAGGCTGGAGGATTCTCTGCGACTTAATTTAAAGACTTCAAGGGAAAGTGGGTGGGTCAGCTTTTGTGGCCTGCATCATGCGGGAGGTCAGACTAGATGACCATATTGGTCCCTTCTGACCTTAAAGTCTATGAGTCTATGAGTCTAATCACACAAACCCAAATCACCCTCACTCACTTTCACTGGGCTGAGGTAGAGGGCTGGAATGTGGGCTCTGGGCTGGGGCCAAGGGGTTGGGAGTGTGAGAGAGGGCTCCGGACTGAGCCTGGGGCAGGGGGTTGGCGTTCAGGAGGGGATGTGGAGTGCAGGCTCTGGGAGGAAGTTTGGGTGCTGGAGGGTGCTCAGGGCTGGGGCCGGGGGTTGGGGTGCAGGAGGCGTGCAGGGTGAAGGCTCTGGGAGGGAGTTTGGGTGCAGGAGTGGGTTTGGGGTATGGGCTCCAGGAGGGGGCTCAGGGCAAGGGGTTGGGGTGCAGGACGGGGTGAGGGATGCACGCTCCAGCCAGGTGGCGCTTACCTTGGACAACTCCCGGGCAGCGGTGCACTAGGGCTAAGGCAGGCATGCTCCCTGCCTGCTCGGGCCCCGCGCCACCCCCAGAAGCGGACGGTACATCCCTGCGGGGACAAGTGGCTCTACATGCTGCCCCTGCTTGCAGGCACCACCCCCACAGCTCCCATTGGCTGCAGTTCCTGGCCAATGGGAGCTGCAGAGTCAGCGCACGGGGCGGGGCAGTGTGTGGAGCCCCCTGCCCTCCCCAGGGGCTGCAGGGACGTGCTAGCCACTTCTGGGAGCGGCATGGGGCCAGGACTGGCAGGGAGCCTGCCTTAGCCCCGCCAGACTTTTAGCAGCCTAAAATCTCCTGGTTTGGCTTCAGGAGCCTCCGGGAGATAGAGCCTGATTCTGGGACACTGCCATCATTAGAAAGAGGTTTGCTGGAGTGAGATTTGGTTGGCAGCCTTGAACATCTGATAATATAGGCCATGGATCCTGTAAAGAGTAACTTTAACTCAATCCCACTGAGTTCAATGGGTGTGTTTTCAAGCATAACCTTATTCACATGTGCAGCTTCTTACAGTAGGGGGCCCTAATTGGCCATGGTTAATGCCTGGGGGTTCTGTGGGACCAGACTCTTAGGCCTGGTCTACACTACGAGTTTAGGTCGAATTTAGCAGCATTAAATCAAATTAAGCCTGGACACGTCCACACGACGAAGCTCTTTTTTCCGACTTAAAGGGCCCTTTAAACCGGTTTCTTTACTCCACCTCCGACGAGGGGATTAGCGCTAAAATCGGCCTTTGCGGGTCGGATTTGGTGTAGTGTGGACGGAATTCGACGTTATTGGCCTCCGGGAGCTATCCCACAGTGCTTCATTGTGACCGCTCTGGACAGCACTCTCAACTCAGATGCACTGACCAGGTAGACAGGAAAAGCCCCGTGAACTTTTGAATTTCATTTCCTGTTTGCCCAGCGTGGAGAGCACAGGTGACCACGCAGAGCTCATCAGCACAGGTAACCATGATGGAGTCCCAGGATCGCAAAAGAGCTCCAGCATGGACAGAACGGGAGGTACGGGATCTGCTCGCCATATGGGGAGACGAATCAGTGCTAGCTGAACTCCGTAGCAGTAAACGAAATGGCAAAATATTAGAAGAAGTCTCAAAGGCCATGAAGGACAGAGGCCATAACAGGGACGCACAGCAGTGCCGCGTGAAAATTAAGGAGCTAAGGCAAGCCTACCACAAAGCCAGAGAGGCAAACGGAAGGTCCGGGGCAGAGCCGCAAACATGCCGCTTCTACGCGGAGCTGCATGCCATGCTAGGGGGTGCAGCCACCACTACCCCAACCGTGTGCTTTGACTCCATCAATGGAGAATCACGCAACAGGGAAGCGGGTTCGGGGTACGAGGAAGATGATGATGAAGACAATGAAGATAGCTCACAGCAAGGAAGCGGAGAAACTGGTTTCCCCAACAGCCAGGATATGTTTATCACCCTGGACCTGGAACCAGTAACCCCCGAACTCACCCAAGTCGTGCTCCCAGACCCTGAGGGCACACAAGGGACCTCTGGTGAGTGTACCTTTGTAAATATTACACATGGTTTAAAAGCAAGCGTGTTTAATGATTAATGATTAATTTGCCCTGGCAATTGCGGCCAGTACAGCTACTGGAAAAGTCTGTTAACGTGTATGGGGATGGAGCGGAAATCCTCCAGGGACATCTCCAGAAAGCTCTCCTTCATGTACTCCCAAAGCCTTTGCAAAAGGTTTCTGGGGAGGGCTGCCTTATCCTGTCCGCCATGGTAGGACACTTTACCACGCCAGGCCAGTAGCACGTAGTCTGGAATCATTGCATAACAAAGCATGGCAGCGTATGGTCCCGGTGTTTGCTGGCATGCAGACAACATCCATTCCTTATCTCTCTTTGTTATCCTCAGGAGAGTGATATCATTCACGGTCACCTGGTTGAAATGGGGTATTTTTTTAAGGGGACATTCAGAGGTGCCCGTTCCTGCTCGGCTGAACAGAAACGTTCCCCGTTGTTAGCCACGCGGTGGGGGGAGGGGTGAAGTGATCATCCCAGAGAATTGGGTGTGTGTGTGTCTGGGGGGGGAGGTAGTTGGGTTTGTGCTGCATGTTAACCCGGAAACCGCAGCCCCTCCTTTTACATTGCAAACCCATTTTAAATGGCCAACCCAACGGGTGCTTGGTATGGGAAATGAGGGCGCTACTGTTTGAAACCATTCCCACATGTTAAGAAGGTTAAAAAAGCCAAAAGACTGTGGCTTACTGTGGCTGCCTGCAAGCCGAAATCTGTTGCCTGGCACTGCGTGAGTGATCTCTCACACCAAACCGGCAGGCCCTCAATATAAGAGGAAAAATGCGACCTTGTAACGAAAGCACATGTGCTGTGTAATGTGAACAGCAAAATTTAACGTGAAAGAGTGTACCCATTGTTCTCTAAAATGTGTCTTTTTTAACCACCTCTCCCTTCTCCTCCACCAGCTGCAAATGTTTCTCCTTCACAGAGGCTAGTGAAGATTAGAAGGAGAAAACGGCGGACTCGGGATGATATGTTCTCGGAGCTCCAGATGTCCTCCCACGCTGACAGAGCACAGCAGAATGAGTGGAGGCAGTCAATGTCAGAGTGCAAAAAAGCACAATATGAATGAGAGGAGAGGTGGTGGGCTGAATCGCGGGCTGAAGAGAGCAAGTGGCGGGCTGAAGAGGATAGGTGGCGTCAGCTTGCTGACAGAAGGCAAGAGTCGATGCTCCAGCTGCTGGAGCATCAAACTGATATGCTCCAGCGTATGGTTGAGCTGCAGGAAAGGCAGCAGGAGCAGAGACCGCCGCTACAGCCCCTGTGTAACCAACAGCCCTCCTCCCCAAGTTCCATAGCCTCCTCACCCAGACGCCCAAGAACGCGGTGGGGGGGCCTCTGGCCACCCAGTCACTCCACCCCAGATGATTGCCCAAGCATCAGAAGACTGGCCTTCAATAAGTGTTAAAGTTTTAAAGTTTTAAACTGCAGTGTGTCCTTTTCCTTCCCTCCTCCCCCACCCCTCCCGGGCTACCTTGGCAGTTATCCCCCTAGTTGTGTGATGAATTAATAAAGAATGCATGAATGTGAAGTAACAATGACTTTATTGCCTCTGCAAGCGGTGCTCAAAGGGGGGAGGGGAGGGTGGTTAGTTTACAGGGAAGTAGAGTGAACTGGGGGGTGGGGGGTGGGCAGAGGGTTCATCAAGGAGAAACAAACAGAAGTTTCACACCGTAGCCTGGCCAGTCACAAAACTGGTTTTCAAAGCTTCTCTGATGCGCGCTGCGCCCTGCTGTACTCTTCTAACCGCCCTGGTGTCTGGCTGCGCATAATCAGCGGCCAGGCAATTTGCCTCAACCTCCCACCCTGCCATAAATGTCTCCCCCTTACTCTCACAGATATTGTGGAGCGCACAGCAAGCAGCAATAACAATTGGAATATTGGCTTCGCTGAGGTCTATCCGAGTCAGTAAACTGCGCCAGCGCGCTTTTAAACGTCCAAATGCACATTCCACCACCATTCGGCACTTGCTCAGCCTATAGTTGAACAGGTCCTGACTACTGTCCAGGCTGCCTGTGTACGGCTTCATGAGCCATGGCATTAAGGGGTAGGCTGGGTCCCCAAGGATAACGATAGGCATTTCAACATCCCCAACGGTTATTTTCTGGTCCGGGAAGAAAGTCCCTTCCTGCAGCTTTTGAAACAGACCAGAGTTCCTGAAGACGCGAGCATCATGTACCTTTCCCGGCCATCCCACGTTGATGTTAGTGAAACGTCCCTTGTGATCCATCAGGGCTTGCAGCACCATTGGAAAGTACCCCTTGCGGTTTATGTACTCGATGGCTTGGTGCTCCGGTGCCAAGATAGGGATATGGGTTCCGTCTATCGCCCCACCACAGTTAGGGAATCCCATTGCAGCAAAGCCATCCACTATGACCTGCACATTTCCCAGAGTCACTACCCTTGATATCACCAGGTCTTTGATTGCGTTGGCTACTTGGATCACAGCAGCCCCCATAGTAGATTTGCCCACTCCAAATAGATTCCCGACTGACCGGTAGCTGTCTGGCGTTGCAAGCTTCCACAGGGCTATCGCCACTCGCTTCTCAACTGTGAGGGCTGCTCTCATCCTGGTATTCTGGCGCTTCAGGGCAGGGGAAAGCAAGTCACAAAGTTCCATGAAAGTGCCCTTACGCATGCGAAAGTTTCGCAGCCACTGGGAATCGTCCCACACCTGCAACATGATGCGGTCCCACCAGTCTGTGCTTGTTTCCCGGGCCCAGAATTGGCGTTCCACGCCATGAACCTGCCCCAGTAACACCATGATTTGCACATTGCTGGGGCCTGTACTTTGTGAGAGGTCTATGTCCATGTCAATTTCCTCATCACTCTCGTCGCCGCGCTGCAATCGCTGCAATCGCCTCCTCGACTGGTTTTGCTTTGGCATGTTCTGGCTCTGCATATACTCCAGGACAATGCGCGTGGTGTTCATAGTGCTCATAATTGCCGCGGTGATCTGAGCGGGCTCCATGATCCCAGTGCTATGGTGTCTGGGCTGAAAAAAGGCACGAAACTATTGTCTGACGGAGGGAGGGAGGGAGGGGCGAGTGACGACATGGCTTACAGGGAATTAAAATCAACAAAGGTGGCTGTGCATCAGGGAGAAACACAAACAACCGTCACACAGAATGGCCCCCCCAAAGACTGAACTCAAAATCCTGGGTTTAGTAGGCCGTTGATTTCACGGAGGGAGGAGGAAGCAAATGAATACAGAACAAAGCTGGTCCATCTATTTTTTACATCTTAAGCTGGCAGCAGACGGTGCAGCATGACTGATAGCCATCGGCATCTTCTGGGTGCTTGGCAGAAAATGCTGTATTACGACTGCTAGCCATCATCGTCAAGACGGTTCAATAGGACTGCCAGCAGGACTGAGTCTCCAGGAGACAAAACATGTCTGCCCAGGTGCCTCTGACCGAACTCACTGAGGAATATGATGATGATGGATATCAATCGTAATACACCATCCACTGCCAAAAGGCAAGGAGCTGCTGCTGTATAGCAATGCAGCCCCACCTCTGCCAGCACCCAGATAGCTGATGACGGCTACCAGTCATACTGCACCGTCTACTGCCAAAAGGCAATTAGCTGCTGCTGTGTAGCAATGCAGTACCACGTCTGCCGGCACCCAGATGACATATGGTGACGGTGAGCTGAGCGGGCTCCATGCTTGCCGTGGTATGTTGTCTGCACAAGTAACTCAGGTAAAAAGGCGCGAATCGATTGTCTGCCGTTGCTCTGATGGAGGGGGAGGGGCCTGACGACATGTACCCAGAACCCCCCGCGACACTGTTTTTGCATCATCAGTCATTGGGATCTCAACCTAGAATTCCAATGGGCGGCGGAGACTGCGGGAACTGTGGGATAGCTACCCTCGGTGCAACACTCCGGAAGTTGACGCCAGCCTCGGTACTGTGGACACGGTCCGCCGACTTAATGCACTTAGAGCATTTTATGTGGGGACACACACAATCGACTGTATAAAACCGATTTCTATAAAACCGGCTTCTGTAAATTCGACCTAATTTCGTAGTGTAGACATACCCTTAGAATCAATTTGAAGGTAAGTAAACAATGTGGACAGAATGTCTGTTTGCAAATAAAAGCAAGTCATATGTGTGTGTTTGTTTTTATTACTCTGTTTATACTTCAGAATAGCTAGCTGGTGCATGTTGGAATGGAAAAGTAGCATTAGTTCGTGGTGTATATTTAATTTATAGGACTAAAACCACTTTCACAGAGATAGAATGCTGATTAGAGCTACTGCTTGCAAAATAACTTGTTTCATTTTGAAGATGCATGAAAAGATTCACAGCAAAAAATTATAAACAAACCATCAAGAGATAGGCAAGATAGTCATATGCAAAAGTGGAACTTGCATTAATAATAAATTAAATAAATGCATTCGTGTATTGCATACAAATGAAAATAGCATCTGTGTTTTACATGGAAGCCTATTGATGGGTACAATCAGAGGTGAAAGTAAGCCGGTCCGGTCCGGTACACCGTGCCGGACTGGACCGGCTTCTCCAGCGGTGATTTAAAGGGCCCAGGGCTCCAGCCGCTGCGGGGAGTCCCGGACCCTTTAAAGCGCTGCCGGAGCTCCGGCAGCCGGGCTCGGGCAGGGATTTAAAGGTCCCGGAGCTCCGGCCCCTGTGGGGAGCCCCGGGCCCTTTAAAGCGCCACCCGAGCCCCGCTGCCAGAGCTCCGGCGGCGCTTTAAAGGGCCCGGGGCTCCCCGCAGCGGCCAGAGCCTCTGGTCCTTTAAATCACTGCCGGAACCCTGCCACCGCTACCCCAGTGACTGCAGGCCTCCGGCGGCGCTTTAAAGGGCCCGGGACTCCCTGCAGTGGCAGGAGCACCGGGCCCTTTAAATCCCCGCCACAGGCGGAGCCCCAGGGCCTTTAAAACTTGAAAGACCCCACCTCTTCTGGTTGAGGCCACGCCCCGCTCAGGACTCCGGCGTACCGGTAAGTCCTTTAAGTTACTTTTACCCCTGGGTACAATATACAACTTCACTGTCCTGCTGCTTTTCCAGTGTTTGGCCTGAAGTCTCCATTGCACTATGCTGCTGGCACAAAGGGAATGAACGTAAAGCTGCCCTTTTAGTCTAGTACCCAAGATTATTCACATCACTGCATATTCTTCCTCTATGAAATACGTACCTCTTTTAGTAGAAACAATAGAATTCCATAATCTGTCAGTTAAATGGTTTACAGGTGTCAAAGTGCTAAGTATAGACACAAATTAATCAAAACAAGTTTCTAATATTAAACAAAACAGTAATCGAGCCTATAAAGCAACTTGAGTTAATATGCACATACTCTCTCCCGTGTCACAATCACTAATTTGTATAGGGGCTCCATGTTCTTGTGGTGCAAAAACAGGACAACTTCTGATTACTGGAAATCAGCTTTAGGTAGTAAATAAACATCACAGCTCAGGCTAAAAGAATGGAAAGAACGGTCATCTGATCCTGATGAATAGTTTACTAAGTACTGTATGGCATTTCATATATTCCCATGTGATAATTTTTACTTGGAAATGGCCTTTCTGTTTACCAGTTGGAAGTGATTCTCTATACCTGGTCTTTCAAATTATAAATCCAGCTTTCAGAACTCTGCAGCAGGGTATATTCTGCTCCTGCCTTCTTTCACCACAGAAACTTGCTTCAGACTCTACTGGTTGGATATCCACACCATGCTGTTTATTTATATTTCCTCCACCAACACCTGTACAGTTTTGTGCAGCAATGCCATTTACAAGGTCCCTTAGAATCATAGAAGATCAGGGTTGGAAGGGACCTCAGGAGGTCATCTAGTCCAACCCCCTGCTCAAAGCAGGACCAATCCCCAACTAAATCATCCCAGCCAGGGCTTTGTCAAGCCTGACCCTAAAAACCTCTAAGGAAGGAGATTCTACCACCTCCCTAGGTAACCCATTCCAGTGCTTCACCACCCTCCTAGTGAAAAAGTTTTTCCTAATATCCAACCTAAACCTCCCCCACTGCAACTTGAGACCATTACTCCTTGTTCTGTCATCTGGTACCACTGAGAACAGTCTAGATCCATCCTCTTTGGAACCCCCTTTCAGGTAGTTGAAAGCAGCTATCAAATGCCCCCTCATTCTTCTCTTCTGCAGACTAAATAATCCCAGTTCCCTCAGCCTCTCCTCATAAGTCATGTGCTCCAGCCCCCTAATAATTTTTGTTGCCCTCCGCTGGACTCTTTCCAATTTTTCCACATCCTTCTTATAGAGTGGGGCCCAAAACTGGACACAGTACTCCAGATGAGGCCTCACCAAAGCCGAATAGAGGGGAATGATCACGTCCCTAGATCTGCTGGCAATGCTCCTACTTATACAGCCCAAAATGCTGTTAGCCTTCTTGGCAACAAGGGCACACGGTTGACTCATATCCAGCTTCTCGTCCACTGTAACCCCTAGGTCCTTTTTTGCAGAACTGCTGCCTAGCCATTCGGTCTCTAGTGTATAGCAGTGCATGGGATTCTTCCATCCTAAGTGCAGGACTCTGCACTTGTCCTTGTTGAACCTCATTAGATTTCTTTTGGTCCAATCCTCTAATTTGTCTAGGTCCCTCTGTATCCTATCCCTATCCTCCAGCGTATCTACCGCTCCTCCCAGTTTAGTGTCATCTGCAAACTTGCTGAGGGTGCAATCCACGCCATCCTCCAGATCATTAATGAAGATATTGAACATAACTGGCCGCAGGACCAACCCTTGGGGCACTCTGCTTGATACCGGCCGCCAACTAGACATGGAGCCATTGATCATTACCCATTTAGCCCTATGATCTAGCCAGCTTTCTATCCACCTGATAGTGCATTCATCCAGCCCATGCGTCTTTAACTTGCTGGCAAGTTTTAGGTAGTATACAAGTAGTCCCTTGTATGCCCAGCCTTTTTCCCAGGGCCCAAGAACAGAAACTCCCTTTCCTGAAGATCATAGAATCATGGACTATCAGGGTTGGAAGGGACCTCAGGAGGTCATCTAGTCCAAACCCCTGCTCAAAGCAGGACCAATCCCCAGACAGATTTTTGCCCCAGATCCCTAAATGGCTCCCTCAAGGATTGAACTGACAACCCTGCAAAGGCCAATGCTCAAATCACTGAGCTATCCCTCCTCCCAAAAGGGTCAGTCTGTGCATTGGCCAGGACTTTACTGACTTTAGCCTTAGCTAGCCCTGCTCCTCCCACTTGCACTTCTTTTCTGTGCCCTTTGTATCAGTTCTCAGCTGATGGGATAATTAATCCTTTATTTCACCCATCCTGCTATCCTGATTATCTAATTACATCCCCAATCAAATCTCTTTGGGGGAGCTAATTAGTATCAGAGTTTAGGATCATGTGTTAACTCCCTACACTCTGTCACAGACTCCTACAGACCAACCAGGTGGAATGCTAGGTAACTAGGTTTATGCTATGTGCCTTTTCTCTTGCATTTATTGAGCTAGACTGTGTTTTGTTCTGTTGTATTGGACTTGGGATTTAGGACTTTTTATCAGACTTAAATTCCCAGCACACGTATTCTCACAGACAAAGGCAAACCTTAGAATTTCTGTGGCATGGGGGCTACGTGTCTTCTGAATTTTACATTATGCATAAATGCAATTGCTGCTCCTAGGGGAATTATGTGCTAAAAAATTTAAAATTCTGCACACAATATTTTAAAATGCTGCAAAATTCTGCATATTTTATTTGTCAAAATAACACAATATAATCACACCACTTTCAATTATTTTGGTAATTTATTTCAAAATACCTCTCAGCAAGTATGTCTCTAACAATACAGACGACAAAAAAAGATTCAGGAAATGTTTTTTGACAAATAGATTCCTTACTAGGCATGTTAATACAGAACTTGGAGTAATAATTCATTTAAACTACAATACAGAAACATATTTCCCACACCCCTCAGAAGCAGTCCAAAGGCTTGGGAGAGTCAGAGGTAACAGAGGAGCTGAGGAAGAGGGAAGTAATTGCTAGGAAGGAGCCTGGGTGTGAACCTGGAAGGTTGTTAGGTGTGGATGAGAGAAGTATGGAACGGGGTTTTTTTGTGTGGGGGGGGAAGGATTGTTAGGGAGCTGGGGAGCCTCCCCCTTGCAGACCCTGGCTGATCCCTAGTGTCTCCCATTCATCAGGCATATCTTCCCCGTCCCCATGTGCCCCTGCACCTCCTCCCCCCGTCCCATGCATCCTCCCTCCCCCAGTGGCCCTGCACCCACACTCAACTGCTTGCCTCCCCCCTGCTCCATGTGGCCCTGCACCCCCACTCAGACACCCCTCCCCCATGTCCATGTGTCCCTGCACCCCCACTCAGCCACCCCCTCTCCCATTCCTATGTGTCCCTTCACCCCCACTTCCTCCTATTCCCATGTGTCCCTGCAACCCACTCCCATTCAGCCCTGGCCCCAGTCTGTCCCCCCCACTAGGTCTTCTGAACCCCATTCTATGTGACACCCCCAATAGTCCTGCGTGCCCCACTCTGTCCATCTCCCTCAGATCCCATGCCTCCTCACCTTGCCCCACTGGCAGGGCACTGTGAGAAATGCAGCCTCTCCGTGCTGACCTCTGTTCTGGTGCCACAGCAGCCCCTGGTGGGCAAAAAGGGTAATTGCAGCACCTCTTCAGAATGTATTTTCTCTGGAGAAAAAAAAATCTGCAGGAGAGATGAATTCTGCACGTGCGCAGTGGCATAGAATTCCTCCAGGAGTAAATTGCACTGCCTTATGTGTCCAGCTCAATGTAGCTTGCCACAGTGGATGGGGTTAAGGAGGGTCAGTCTGTGTATGTGTGGAAGAAATGCAACTATTAATAATGTGTAGATTTAAAGCAGTAGAAAGGCTCAGCCCAGGAATAGAAGTCATTTTCACAATGTGCAGCTCTGCTGGCACATGCATGCCATGCATGCCCTGTGTACATGGGCAATCCAAGCCCAGGGATTGTGTTCTTCAAGTAATTCACAAAACCTAGTTTACATTTTTGTAAGCTGTGCACTCTGAAAAAGATACAGAAAACAAGATTCAGGTAGAAGTGACATAACTCAACCAGAATCTACCCTTGCTTCTGTGGAGAATGGCTGGTCTCCAGGATGCAAATAGCAAACTAGCCAACCAGTTTCTAAACAGGATGAGATGAGTAGACTATTGTTCTATCCGCACTCGATAATAATATCACATATGATTTCTGGAGTGAAAGCTGAAGCATAACATAGTGAACTTTCTTCTCTTTCCACATGGATAGCAATGGGTATCTTTTTTGCATGGCATCCTCTGTAGTTGGTTAGGGGCTGCACAGTGATTGCAAAAATGCATGTATCTGGTTCCGGTGTCTTTGAAGTCCCATCTTCTAATGCAGTGGTTTTCAAACTTTTTTTCTGGGGACCCAGTTGAAGAAAATTGTTGATGCCCGTGACCCAACGGAGCTGGGAAAGAGGGGTTTGGGATGTGGGAGGGGCTCAGGGCTGGGGCAGAGGGTTGGGATGCGGGAGTGAGGGCTGCGGGGTGGGGCCGGGAATGAGGGGTTCAGGTTGTGGGAGGGGGCTCAGGGCTGGGGCAGGAGGTTGGGGCGCAAGAGGGGGTCAGGGCTCTGCGCTGGGGATGGGTTTGTGGTGCAGGAAGGGGTTCTGGGTTTGGGGGGGCTCAGAGCTGGGGTTGGTGTGCAGGAGGGGGTCAGGGCTCTGGGCTGGGGATGAGGGGTTTGGGGTGCAGGAGGGGCTCTAGGTTTGGGGGGGTTCAGGGCTGGGGCAGGGTTTGGGGTTTGGGAGGGGGTCAGGGCTCTGATCTGGAGGGTTTGGGGTGCAGGATGGGCTCTGGGTTTGTGGGGGGCTCAGGGCTGGGGCAGTGGATTGGGGCACGGGCATGGACTTACCTCGGCAGCTCAGCGGCACAGCCGGGGTGCACTGCGAACCATGCTGCACCCCAGAAGCGGCCAGCAGCAGGTCTGGCTCCTAGGTGGAGGCACACAAGTGGCTCCGTGCGACTCTCGCCTGCAGGCACACCACCTTCCCTCCCCCCCACCCTCCCCAATGTGGAGCCAGTGCTTGGGGCGGGGGTAGCGCACGGAGTCCTGTGGCCCCCCTACCTAGAAGCCAGACCCACTGCTGGCTGCTTCCGTGGCACAGTGCGGTGTCAGAAAAGGTAAGCACTAGCCTGCCTTAGCTGGTCAGCACCGCCAACGGGACTTTTAATATCCGGGTCGGCAGTGCTGCCCAGAGCAAGGCGAGCCAGCGCCTTACATGCCATGACCCAGTACTGGGTCATGACCCACGGATTGAAAAACACTGTTCTAATGAGCCAGTTCCTGAGAAGTGCTGAGCACCTGCAACTTCCTCTGATGTCTAAGAGTAGCAGATGTTCTCCACCACTCTGGGTTAGTCAGGGTTACTGTTGCAGCCCTCCAGAGTCAATACAGCAGCAGAATAGCAAAGCTGTATTGGATTCTGCTTTGGGCATCCTCATCACAATTGTCAGCTAAGTCCTGATTCCTGCATCTTTATTATTGGTGATGACCTACAAAGGAGAAAGGAAATTGCCTGATACTTTTTCAGATGCCAGGCTGTCCTTGTAATTACAACAGTATTATATTGCTTTATAAATTCCCTGAATTATGTAATTTATTGCAAGAGAAGATTCTATGTAGAAAACACGAATATCACTTTCTGAACAAAACTACACTTTAAAGACTTGCTGATGCTAGATGAAAATCTTTGACTATTATTTATTTAGGAAGAGTTCTGTCTACATATCATATTGTCAGTGTTTCTCCTTATTTATTTGCAGAAAATTGCATGAAAACAAAGTTTTGATCTCTGAAGAGTTCTGCTGTTACTGGTGCTTCTGCACCTAAAGTTGTAATCCTCTTTTTTGTGTCATCTCTGTTGTTGCTGTGGAAACGATTCTAATGTCATAAACAGAGAATTATTACCTGAAGTGGAGAAGAACCAGCTAGTGATAAAGAAATACAGGAGCTGTATGTGAGCAGAATTCGTTTTGCATAGAATCATCTTCAAAAAATGTCTGAGCCAGGAGTTGCTATATAAAGAAGGGTGTGGGTTAGTGATTTACGGAGAGCTCCTTAAAAGCTGCACAACTGCTCTAAGGCCGATGCAAAATTCAGCCTGTATGCTTTAAAAAATATTCCAGAGGCTATAAGCAATCTTGACATAGATGTGAATGGCTTAAACAAAAATACCCATTTGGCTGTAGTCTTGCCACTTCCCATTTGCTGCCAGTCCCTTGTTTCGACTGTAGAGGTGGAGTCATATAAGAAAATTTGGGTGAGGAGATTAGAGCCTCTGGTTTGGGGCTTATTTTTGTTTTTGTTTTCTGTGTTTGGTTTTTATTTTTGTGCTGTGAAGAGGAAGGGATAGGCTGACCCATAGTGGGGGTGTCACCTGCACACATTAGAGCACCCCACCTTTTCCCAATCCGTAGGGCTCCAGGGTGTAACTAACCTAGTCAATTTAAGTACCCACGCCCTTTCCCAACACGTAGGGCTCCGGGTGTATACTACTACTGCAGGTTTGCAGGACCTTTTACCAGTGAAAGAGCCTTACACAGTAATATACTACATAACCTCTATTTATTAACCGTCACCAAAAACAGACTGCACATGCTACACATACAGTGCTCACCACTCCCAATAAAACAGATGAACTTTTCTTGATGGCCAATCAGGATCAGTCCACCTGGGGGACTCCAGTGTTTGCATGGTGTCATTGGCAGAGTGTTGAGGTCTGGCAGCTCTGATCTTTGGGGCTGTGTCCTGGAGTTGATTCCCAAAAAACTTCCTTTTGGACCCCAGTTTTTATAGTGAAATTTGAGTCCTTTTTAGCTATACCTTAACCAATCATTATACTAAAATTTTACTAACCAATCCTAACATAGCGTAACAAAATTCTCTAACCAATCCTATCCCACCACCTTAATTAATTTACACCTAGCAAAATTAATTATGTACCAAACAATTAAAGAACCAGACAGAGACCATACAGATAAACAATAGGGAAGTGGGGACCATAATGACAAAACAATAAAGAAATGAGGATTTCACAACCACAACTATTGATAAGTGATTTCTTGCCAGACAGGATGCTATCAAACTAAGTTTTCTTTAGCCATTTTAAGATCTGTTTCTTTATCTGGCGATAGTGGGTGCCATTAGGACAGGGTCATCTTCTTACCATTCTGATATTACATTGTTTTAATGTAATTTAGATGGAATGTGAGGATGTGACTTCCTGCTTCTCAGCTAATGGCTGCTGCTTGGCTGCTCATTTAATCTGGCTGCAGACGCAGTCCTTAGGTCTTACAATATGGCTGCAGACAAAGGCCTTATCCTTACAGGGGGAAAAGAGAGCTGTGTGATGGGAGTAAGGGGATGAAGATCCTTACTTGAGGCCATTGCTACACTATCTAGTCCTTTCTTTAAGTCACTGAGAAGGGCTCGCCTCTTGAAAATTCAGAGTTGGATTGGTAAGAACTGGCATGTCCCAATGACAGGAGTCAGTCCCTTGCAAACTTTTGAAGCAAAATGGATCATCAGATAGTCCAGATACTCTCTTGTACAACAATAACTTAAGGAGTTCCTTGAGTATGGTTCTTATCAAATTTCATTAATCTATTGATTTTTCATTTGTTTTTACATGAATCCACACAAATATATGCTTTGCTCAGTAGGCTTGTCTCTGCTTCTAAGTTGAATGTTTCTGATAGTTTACTAATAACCTCTTCAGCTTATTTCAAAGCAAGCACTATAAGGGTCTAGTTCAAAGGCAGATTTTTAATGCATGAAACAAAATACCAATATTTTCTCAGCGATCATGGGAAACATACAAGTTTGCTTTCTGCTTGTCTCTTGTTTACCTAACAGTGGCAGAATGACAAGATTCAGGCTGTCTAAAAAGAAATAGACTAAGGAATTGTTGCTGCTTGTTTATAGAAGAATTGTTTGTGAGACTTTTTACTGTGAAAGGCAGAAAATCAATACAGCGCATTAGATATCAACCTGCCTCCCATCCATTCCTGCAGTCCTGGATGGTATAAACACCATCATGTAAGTTCTGAGTGTCCTGAGGCATACAAATTAACCTCAACAGGACCAAAGGAAAGAAAAGTTGCTTTGTCAAAGTGCCATATTTGCAATTTCTTTTTTGTAGACAAGGAGTTGGATGAGGGAGAGTGGCAGGGGTGGCTCTGTTGCCTGACACAGGATTCTCAGATATGTGTAAGGCCACCACCTGCTTGGGTCAAAACTCATTAATGGTCTATTGTGCCTTCAGTGCACAGTCCCGCATAGGAGCAGTGCAAAGCTACCCCCATGGGGGAACACCAGGAGGGATTCTGCTTAGGGAAAGCCCACCCACAGCATACTCTTTTGGGATGGGGATTCATGGCTCCCCTTCTGCCTGGCTTTCTTTGGGCACACAGAGGTCATAGCCCATGTGCGCCAAGCTGTCAATGGACTGCAGTTGTGCCCACTACCTGTGCAGGAGTACAGGAAGAGAGAGCTGCTTGTCCTCTTCATCCCCACAGTATAGTAGGGCACAATCTTGCCCTACATTAGAGTCAAAGGTTAGAAGTCATCATTTATCAATGCAATAATACAAATACAGGGTGCGCTGGTTACCATGCTGTGCTCACACATTTCTTCAGTGCTAAAGCTTTCAGGTGCAGTGCATCACAGTGCTCAGATGGTATACAAACACCCACACAACACCACCAATATGCACTCCTTTTGCTTGTTATTACATGCATATAAATATACGTATATATGAGTGAGTTGTGGCATGTACGTACATGTGTATATATGCACTTCCACATATGGTAGATATAATCAGTTTTCTGCACTAAAATTCCCACCAAAATGCAAGGGTGAATTTGTTTCTTATGAAAGAGAGGAACTGCTAACACTAGCTTGAGTCAGGCACATGTACACAAGCACAATGCAACCATTCCTAAATGGCCTTGGGAATGGACCTCAGTTATTTTTCCCTGTTCATAAAAAATTAACTCAAAACTACACCCAATGTGTATGTCCCTTTGGCATACAAGAGCAAGGACACCAACAAATATGCAAAATGGGCCATCTGAGTGAAGTTGGACATAAATGCTCAGTGTGAAATGGTCACTGATTACTCTCCATGTCTGTCATAGCTGATAGTGTCATTTTCTGGAGTGTGCACCACCTGTCTATAAAGGCGGTTTAATGGTAAATTCACAACAGTTAGAGCAAAGACTCTGGAATAGCAACAGAAAAGCAGCCTCAGCAAAGAAAGAAGCTTAGAACAAAAGACTGATTTGCATTTCAAAGGCAAGATCTAACACTTCTAAGAGAGGTCTGTTCAGAGTTGGACAGTGCAGAGGCCTTTCAGATGGGATGTAGACTTCAAAGTCTAAAAAGGAACCGAAGAGGTAAATTGAATATTAACTGGGTGAAGCAAAGTTATATCTGCCTATAAACCATTATACTCTGGTCCAACCTATCAGCACCCATCACTGCTGGGCACATGAGATGCTGCTATTTTTCTTTGGCTAGAACACGGCGTATGCATAAAAAGGTTTTCTATTATTCCTGTGTTATGGACACTGCATCAGTGTCTCTTGGCTAATCCAGAATGTAATTTCTTTTCTCTGTGAGGCTACAGAGCACATCAGCTTTGTAGTTCTCTGTCTCCCAGAGTGTATAATGTGACAGACTTGATTAGCCAATCCTTTGTGGTGCACAGGTGATATAGCTAAGAAAATATGGATTTTCAACACAAGACAAGTTACATTGATCGGTGGCTGCACCCATCTTTCTCCACTTGGAGAGATAAGCAGGCCTGACTTTTTCAGCAGTCTCCAGAATTAAACCAGTGTCACTGAAACCGAAAGGTGGTTTGAGAAGTAAATACATTTCTAGAAAAGGGAGTAGAAGAGCTCTCCAGCCTTCTGCAGAAAAACCTTAAATGGTCTCCTGCTTAGTGTTTGGGGGCAGGGGTTGACCCAACACCTAAAAGCCATGCTGAAAAACATCTCCCAAAGCCATGCTCCTCCCCTAGCAACATTTATGCAATTTAAAGGAATACAGTCATTGTTCCCACAAATCCAACCCCATTCTGCTCACAACCTACTGTGACGAGGAGCTGGGAATGATGGGGAGGGACTCCCTCCTTGTTTATACAAAGCCTGCAGGAAAGCCTGACACCCTCATTTGCTCCTCCAAGTCTCACCTCAGGCTGGAGTTATTGACCTCTCTGTTGCATTACAGGGAGCCTGAGCCTAGAGCTGGCCCTCTACCTCCTGTGCTCTTGCTGCATTTAGCAGCTTCTGGCTCTAGCTGATAAACATTCCCACTCTTTTTGCATAGATGGTTGTGACCTGGGACTAGATCTGCCAAACATAAGGTTCCAGTGACACCTTCTCTGCTCCATAGCATATTAGTTTTGTGAGACATGGGGATTAGGCTTTGTCTACCCCCAGCAACAGTTCAATGAGTCAGGTCAGAATCAGTGTGCTACAGGTGAAGGTTGCTGTGTTATCCTGCAGCAGGTGCAGTACTGGCCCTACAGCCTGTTACCCTACTCATTCACCCACCCAAAATCTCCACTCAGTCCAAGTCAGTGAGTTTTGCGAGGCCTGTTTGAAGAATCAGCTGTTTTTCAACTCTCTCCCAGGCCAATGAACCCAGTTGTACAAAAGACTCCATGAAGTTCACTAGGGGCTTTGCTGTTACTATTGATTTTACATGGAAGATGCTCAGATACTACAGAAACGGGTATAAAGTATAAAACCGTAAGATAGTACTAATGTAGTTGTTTTTCCCTGCCCCGGGGAAACCCTTCCTGGGAAACTAGGTTATGCCCAGAGTCCTGGGGTTCAAAAATTGTGCTTCCTGACCCACTCCTTTTCAGTGAGAGATGAACAGCAACTCCGCCTTTTCAGCCTCTTGGCTAATTGAAGCATTTATCACTCCTTCCCTCTCAGAGCTCATAAGGGTTGTGAGCTAAGACTTAGAAAACAGCTGATGGAAAGGCCAGGAGACCCCAGTCAGATCTGGGCTGGGGAGCCTCAATCATCATGCAGCACCTCTCCAAACACAGGCTCAGGAATCAAAGTTAAGACTTCCAAGCCCAAGGAGAAGGCTTCTCATGAGTGTAAGAACTACTCTCACAAGCATAGAGACAAATCTTCTTCCAAAGCTGCTCCAAAGAAAATAAATCCCTCCCTGACTCCTTCAAAGTTGGAAGAGTCCTTGCACTCAGGTCCTGAAGTTTCAGGCCTGAGTAGACCTCCTCAGCAGCAATAAATGGCACAAGGAGCACAGTAGTACCAGTTGTGATGTGCAAATCAAAAGATTGACATCTACCACTGTGCCCTTTAACATTCAGATCATACCCACAGTGCTGATACCACCACAGCCCCAGGGGGATCCATCTTCCACTGTGACCAGGGAAGCACCGGATCCAACAGCTTCACCAAATGACCCAGTCTGTATCCGGGGTGGTCTGAGACCTAGATCTCTCGAGATGACATTTCTGCTGTCTCCCATCCTCATGTCTGTGTTTATTCAGAGACATAGTTACTCCAGAGAAAGAAGCTATTCCAAGGACACAGAGCCACTGTCCTTTCCCACCTATGATCCTGAGTTCCCAACCATCAGTACCATTGGTTGTGCTGGATCAAGCTTTTTCATCTGATGAGTTGAAAGTTCCAGAAGAGCCTCTACATACAGAAGCGGGCCCAAACAAAAGACCTAAGAGATCAGGATTTCATCCTCCAACCAGATTTGACTTTCCAAGAGACAGGTGGTATCCAATACCAGGAGGTCCTCCTCAGGTCGATGATCCTTCATACTGACATTATTGGGGCCTGAGGTATCACTACGCTAAGCACCTGGGATCAGTACATGAGTCTTATTTGCCATCTCCTGGTCAACAACCCGCTTCATCGGAGCATACTGAAGACGAAGTTGAAGCAGATCTGACAGTTCCAATAGTGATTTCATTATCTTCCTCAGATGGGAGAGTTAGCCCATCTTCACCATCTCCACCTGACAACTATAGGCAATATCAGGAGCTCCTACAAAGGGTGGCATCTGAGCTCCAGATACAGCTTGAAGAGGTTCAGGAGCCCCAATATAAATTACTGGATGTCTTTCAACCCTTGGGTCCCAGTCAAGTGGCTCTCCCAATCAATCAGGCCATCATGGATCCAGTTAGAGCAGAGTGGCACAATCCCTCTTCTTGCACTCCTACCCCAAAGAGGGCTGAGAAGAGCTACTTGATTCCATCTCAGGGAGCAGAGTTCCTATTCTCTCACCCACTGCCCAACTCTCCGGTAGTACAAGCAGCCACCAAAAGATCCAGGCTGAAACACCCCAAAACTACCCCCTCGGACCAGGGTGCCAAATGACTAGACCTGCTAGTGAGAAAAGTCTTCTCTTCTTCCCTCTCTCCAATTCAGAATTTCAAATTATCAGGCCCTTATAGCTAAATACAGCATCACTAATTATGCAAAGTTGTTGGGTTTTAAGGACAAGCTTCCTCAGGAATATAGAGATAATTTTCAATCCTTAATTGATGAAGGCAAATTAGTGGCCAAAACCTCTCTCCTGCTGTGGACACTGCATCCAGAAGGATAACTATGGCCATTGTCATGAGGAGAGATTCCTGGTTATAATCCTCAAGTTTCCCTAGAGAGATGCAAAGTAACCTTCAAGATCTGCCCTTTGATACAGTTAACTAAAAGATGGATAAATCTCTCCAGTCTCTCAAGGACTCGAGGACAATGCTTTGTTCTTTGGGTATCTATACCCCTACAAAGCATCACAAACAAGGGTACAGAGCAAGACCATCTCCTCAACCACTTCACATCAACGCTCCCAAGAATCACCACACAAATGACAGAGGGTACAGAGGCCCAGATACACAGCTCCTGTGACATCCATTGCTACACATCACTCTAATCCACTGTCAAAGAATTTCTTTTGACAGGACCATTGACACCTACATCCCTTTATTGATGCCATATCATCATACCCCTTAGTTTTTTGGAGGCCACCTTACCCAATTTGCCACAATTAGAGGGCTTTAACAACAGACAAATAGGTTCTGGAAATCATTAACCACAGCTATCTGATCAAGTTTCTGTCAATCCCTATCCACAAAACCCCTTCCCAGTTTTACAGGGACAAATCTCATGAGGAAATTCTGCATCAAGAAGTGGACTCCCTTCTTCACCAGGGAGCCATAGAAAGAGGTCCACTTCAACATTAAGGGAAAGGATTTTACTCCCCTTACTTCTTAGGCCCAAAAAGAATGGGCGATGGAGATCAATTCTCGACCTAAATGATCTAAATATATTCATCCAAAAATTAAAATACCACATGCTCACACTGGCATCAATAATTCTCTCTCTGGAAGAGGGCAGATGGTTCTTATCTCTCAAGATGAAAGATGCATATTTTCATGTAGACATTCACCCAACCCACAGAAGGTTCCTCAGGTTCCTCTTTGGTCAAGACCATTACCAATTCAGAGTCCTTCCATTTGGGCTGCCTATGGCAACCAGGGTCTTTACAAAAGGTCTTTTCAGGAGTGGTAGCTTGGATGAGAAGAAATGGATTTACCGTCTTCCCGTACCTTGATGACTGGCTTCTGACAGGCACATCATACAAGGAAGTCCAGTTGGTAATGCAAATCCTCCTCCATCTACTGCCTTCCCTGGACATTTGTGTCAACCACAAAAAGTCCACTTTGACCCTCCCTCACCTCCTCCCCACGAGGTCCATAAACTTCATAGGAGCGACCTTGGACTCTACTACAGCAAAAGCCTCTCTACTTATCACAAAATGTCATGCCATGGGCGGTATCATAAAACAGGTCACTCCTCAGACTCAGATTTTAGTCAGAACTTGCCTTTCCCGCCTCAGCCACATGGCCTCATGCATGTGACGCTATTTGCCTAGCTCCATCTCTGTTGTCTGCAAACCTGGCTTCAGTCCATCTACACACCAGAAAAATTAAACATCAGTGCCAGAGTAAGAAATCCATCCAAGGTGCTGGCCTCTCTCGTCTAGTCGACAAAGCCAGAGAAAGTTCAAGTGAGGACTCCTTTCCTCACACATACTCCTGAGGCAACTGTCATTACCAATGCCTCCCTCTTAGGCTGGGGAGCTCATACGGACGATCATACTGCATGAGGCATCTGGGCCCCGCAGTAATCCAGGATTCATATAAATTTACTGGAAAGAAGAGCAGTCTGTCGGGCTTGCAACGCTTTCCTCCCATTCATCCAGCAGCTACCTGGAGCTCCTTACACACCTTCACAAGACATTACGATTTGGTCCAGTCTTCTACTACAGACACAGCTGTGGGAACAACTGTATTATAGTCACCCTTCACTTTTGCGTCCTCGCACCCCCTCCTGTTTGAGTACTGCATGCTAATTTCCCACACATGGAACACACGTAGAGTTCATCTTTCAAAGAAGAAATAGAGGTTACTTAACTGTGACGGGAGGTTCTTCAAGATATCTGTATTCTACTACCTGCCATCTTTCCCCTCTGTGGGTCCTCACTGCCCCTTATACCCTCAGTTCAGAGCATGAGGAGAACAACTCCCAACACATACTGCTTACTAAAAATCTCCAGACTCCAGTGCATGGTGAGCATGCATACTCTCATGTGGAATACAGATAGGAACCACACATCTCAAAGAACTGTCAGTTACAGATAAGTAACTTCCATTTTTATTATTCCTGTACTACAACCCAGAATCTCTATGTACGATACCCTCTGCACTCCTATTAAAGGTGCTAAGGTAGCCTGCAGGATTCCCAGTTTCTCCTGCAAGAGTGACTCCATGAGAGTGTTTAGAAATTTCTAACTGAAGTGAGCGTTTGTTTTCCCCCATTTGCAATGACTTTTTCTGAATGCACTGCAGCATTTGGAGTGAAGGAGATTTTTGCATTGTGACTCCTTTTTCCTCCTACCACATTCTTCGATCTACTGCATGACCAGCTCTGGTGTGTTGGATTTAACTAGTCTGCTTTACAGGGACACTGAACATATAGGGTGAAATCCTGTTCTTACTGAAGTCAGTAGCAAAACTCCCTTTGACTTCAACAGAATCAGAATTTCATCTATAGGGAGCAAGTGTCATGTTCTGATATCTGCTTCAGGACAAGTCTTGTCACTTTTAGTTAGTTAGTTTTACACTATTTCTAAAAGCAGTGTCTAATAATGAATTCCTGAAGCATCACATCAGAGAGAGAGAGAGCAGCTCTTCACAATATATTAGCCTTTTGAGATTTCAGAGGGCTTCTCATTAGTGGGAGTATTAAATTAAAATCCAGGTCTCTCTGTGAGTTACGTATTAAAAGGCCAAGGTTTTGCTCTAGAAGTGAGGCTTTTAGAGATGGAAAACAATTATGAGGGTCCCCTAGATGAGCCCCTAATAATTATCTATCATGCATTAATTGCTTTCTTCTACCCATTCCATTAGTACTCCAAAAAGTGGTAATTTAATGAAGAGAAAATGTAAGTTCCATGTAGATGATATAAATTTTTGCAAAATTCTTCTGGCATCACCCAGGTAACTCACCTTGCACATGGTTAATTCAGTGCTCCTGAGGTTCAAACAAGTAAGACACATTAAAATATCAGTATTCAAGTAAGAGACAGGGGCTGCCTTTGGATGCTGTTGGGCAGAGGAAATGATATTTTTGGCCCTCCCCAGCGAGAGGCTGGAAGAGATTCTACATACTATGAGCCAGATCCTGAAGTCTGGTCTTTGTGTAACCAGTGCAGCTCAGGAGTGGGCTGTACTAATGTACTTTAAAATCACATTTGCCCTTGAACATTGCTCCCCCTCCCCTCCGCAATTTATGCCAGCTTCCAAGAGCCCCAGGCATCTAGGAATCACTGAAGTACAGGCACATCTCAGCCATGTCCTTTGCCCCTGGTCATGCCTAGCATTGGAGGGCAGCAAATGATAGGCTGGGGGAACTGGCAGAGAACTCTTTAAGCAGGTTTAAGCAGCTTAAAAAGGTTAAAGAAACAATATGGATGGGTGGTATGCCCTATACCCAACCCATACGCTTCAGTCTGTTCAACTCAACGTAGCTTTGCTGTATGACAAATATAGGAACCTGAGTAATGAGATTGGAGTCAAACTGAGTTCTTGGGGAACTGAGTGAAAGAGATATCGGGGAAACCCCAACACAAAGAAGCCAAGAACCTTGTTCCATATGTGAGAGTGTGTGTATATGTGTCTTTCACAGAAATGGTCGTGGGTCCTCACGGACCGGTTGTCCTGGTTCAGTGGCAAGATTGAAAATACGGTGGGGAAGGATTCAGTCACCTTCTGCATTCGGGTTTTCTGCTCTGGTTGAAGCTCTTCTCTCATTGGTACAGCTCGGGATACAGGGGTCACTGGTACTTGTGGGCCTAATTCAGGTGGATAGGGTGTTATTAGGAATCCTTCCTGGTCTCTCCAGGCTTTCAAAAGGTTAGTATTTTATACTTGCATTTCCTCCTTCTTCCCAGGCTGTCGGATTTTGTAGTCAGTAAGTCCCACCTTTCTTACCACCTCAAATGGTCCCTGCCACTGGGCCAGTAATTTTGACTCTGAACAAATAGCAGTATCTGGTCACTGGTCTACGTTCTTGTAGACCTATCACTTTGTTATAGGCCTTTTCTTGGTTTTGTTGGGCTTTCAATAAGTTTTCTTTTGCAAAGTCCTCGTAAGCCTTTCTCGTAACTGAAGTATGTATTGCATCACATTTATTGTCTCTCGTCCTTCTTCCTCCCATGCTTCTTGGAGGAAGTCTCAAATCCCCTGAGGCTGTCTCCCATATAACAGTTTGAATGAGGAGAATTCTGTGGATGCCTGCAGAACCTCTCTGACACCAAATAGCAATGATGGGAGTCACTGGTCCCAGTGACAAGGATCTGATTATACAAATTCCTTCATCATCTCTTTCAGCATCCGACTGAACCATTCAACTAATCCATCTGTCTGGGGGAGGAGGGGAAAACAGATGTTCTTAAAGAGTCTTAACCTTTAACAGAGCACACAGCTCTTTCATCAAGCATGACACAAAATTAGTTCCCTCATTGGTTAGGATCTCTTTCTGTACCCCGGTCAGGTCAACAGCTTCATAAGCTCGTCCATGATGCTTGCTACATTCGTAGAGAGGAGTGGGATGGCTTTGGGCTATTGGGTTGTGTAGTCCAGAACCACCTGGATATGCTGATACCCTGTTATGTTTTTCTCCAGCGTCCCCAGTAGGTCCATCACTATTCTTTCAAAAGGTACCCCCCACTGTAGGTAGCAAGTTGAGGAGAGTTTTTGGGGTCCTCTTGAGTCCTGCCAATTGACACTCGGGGTATGACATGCAGTAGTCCTTGATCTTTGTGTGCATTACTGGCCAATAGAACCTATTAATTACCTGTTCATAACCCCAAGTGCCCCCTGCATGGGATTAAGTGGGTGAGTCATAATAGAATCATAGAATATTAGGGTTGGAAGAGACCTCAGAAGATCATCTATTCCAATCCCCTGCTCAAAGCAGGACCAACACCAACTAAGTCATCCCAGCCAGAGCTTTGTCAAGCTGGGCCTAAAAAACCTCTAAGGATGGAGATTCCATCACCTCCCTAGGTAACCCATTCCAGTACTTCACCACCCTCCTAGTGAAATAGTGTTTCCTAATATCTAACCTAGACCTCCCCCACTGCAACTTGAGACCATTGCTTCTTGTTCTGTTATCTGCCACCACTGAGAACAGCCTAGCGCCATCCTCTTTGGAACCCCCCTTCAGGTAGTTGAAGGCTGCTATCAAATCCCCCCTCACTCTTCTCTTCTGCAGACTAAATAACCCCAGTTCCCTCAGCCTCTCCTTGTAAGTCATGTGCTCCAACCTCCTAATCATTTTCGTTGCCCTCCGCTGGACTCTCTCCAATTTGTCCACATCCTTTCTGTACTGGGGGGACCAAAACTGGACGCAATACTCCAGGTGTGGCCTCACCAGGGCTGAATAGAGGGGAATAATCACTTCCCTCAATCTTCTGGCAATGCTTCTACTAATACAGCCCAATATGCCATTAGCCTTCTTGACAACAAGGGCACACTGCTGACTCATATCCAGCTTCTTGTCCACTGTAATCCCCAGGTCTTTTTCTGCAGAACTGCTGCTTAGCCAGTCGGTCTCCAGCCTGTAGTGGTGCATGGGAATCTTCCTTCCTAAGTGCAGGACTCTGCACTTGTCCTTGTTGAACCTCATCAGATTTCTTTTGGCCCAATCCTCCACTTTGTCTAGGTCACTCTGGACCCTATCCCTACCCTCCAGCGTATCTACCTCTCCCCCCAGCTTAGTGTCATCTGCAAACTTGCTGAGGGTTCAATTCATCCCATCATCCAGATCATTAATAAAGATGTTGAACAAAACACTTCTCTTTGATATCTTCTTGGTACAAGGAACCGTATTTTTGTCTCTTTAGTTCAATGGTCCCTCTCCAGGCAATATAACTGTTCCCCACCTAAGTTCAAAGTGGGGCCATTGCTTTAGCAGCTGAGGGTCCACTATATCCTTAGCTATTGCCACTTGATCATAAGCTTGTCTTAGTGTCTGATCATCTCTCTGTTCCCTTATGAAAACTGCCTCTCTGATTAGGAGCTCTCCAATCAATGGGTGTGGGTTCTGAGTAGTCTTTGGGGAAAGGGCAGGGCCTCTCACCTGGTGGGAGGTCCCTTTCCTGGGGTCCTCTGTTTCATCCAATCACATCAGTTCCTTTGGCCTCCAGGAGCAGGGTGGTCCCCACAAGTAGGTGATTGTTCCACTCTTTTAGAATTTCCATAAGTATTTGCAGTCTCTGCCCAGGATTACAGGGTAGAAACTAGTCTTACGAAGAGGTTCCCCGTATATTTCTTTCAAAAAATCAGACTTGGTGGGGTGGGGTCATACATCTCCATGTACACGCTGGAGAAAGACAGTTTGTCCAGGGGAGCCCTCCTTGCTCACCAGCTGACCTCTGATCAAAGTCTGGCTGAACCCTAAGTCAACTAGCCCACGCTTCTCTACCCCCTTGACCTTCACTGGGACCATTATTTTAGATGGGCCTCATTTTTAGGCCCTAGTGTCAGCTGTCTAAGATTGTCCATAGTCTTATTCCATAAAGGGACAGTCGTAGCAGAAGTGACCTTGTTGCCCACATGGAAAAACGGCTTTCCCCAGTGGGGGCGGTTTAGAATTGAGAATAGAATAGAATAGAATAGAATATCAGGGTTGGAAGGGACCTCAGGAGGTCATCTAGTCCAACCCCCTGCTCAAAGCAGGACCAATCCCCAGACAGATTTTTGCCCCGATCCCTAAATGGCCCCTTCAAGGATTGAACTCACAACCCTGGGTTTTGCAGGCCAATGCTCAAACCACTGAGCGGTTCGTCACCAGGGGGGAGTTTGGTCTTCAGAGTTGACACCTTCTGTGGGTTTAGATATTCTCCAGGTTTCCATTCCTGGTTGAGCCATGGTCCTGTGGCCTTGCTGTACTCTCTGGCCATTGGTAACACTATGTCCGAGCCACAGATCCAGTCAGGCCTGCCTCCTTATCTAGCCTATGCCTTGGGATGGGCTGGTTCCCTAATCCCAGCATAACTACTCCTCAGTGTCTCAGAAGGGGAGTAGTGGGGGCAAAAGTCATATCTGGCTTCAAGACTAAGCTTGATACGTTTATGGAGGGGATGGTATGATGGGATAGCCTAATTTTGGCAATTAATTGATCTTTGATTATTAGCAGGTAAATATGCCCAATGGTCTGTGACCGGATGTTAGATGGGGTGGGATCTGAGTTACTATGGAGAATTCTTTCCTAGGTGCTGGCTGGTGAGTCTTGCCCACATGCTCAGGGTTTAACTGATTGCCATATTTGGGGTCGGGAAGGAATTTTCCTCCAGGGCAGATTGGCAGAGGCCCTGGAGGTTTTTTGCCTTCCTCTGCACCGTGGGGCACGGGGCACGGGTCACTTGCTGGAGGATTCTCTGCACCTTGAGGTCTTTAAACCACAATTTGAGGACTTCAATAACTCAGGCATAGGTTAGGGATTTGTTACAGGAGTGGGTGGGTGAGATTCTGTGGCCCGCATTGTGCAGGAGGTCAGACTAGATGATCATAATGGTCCCTTCTGACCTTAAAGTCTATGAGTCTATGAGAAGTGGGTCTGGTGGCAACTATTTAATTGTCCATTAAATTTCAACTTTGGCCAAAGTCTCAGATTAACGCTTCAACCCCGAGTCATTCCCCCCAGCTGGGAGGATCTGCGTAAACTGTTCTATTGCCACCCACGCTGGCACCTATATCCCAGCTCATGTCTCAGGTTGGAGTGAGCAGCAGCTGTGTTCCTTGAGTTTCTGGGCTACCACTTGGAGCCAGTCCCCTGATGAATATTTCTCTCAGTGGGAATGACTATGTGTAACGGGGTTCACTCACCACTGTGGTGCCTCCTGTTGGCTGTCTTGGGAATTAGCTCTGCGTGTTAGTGTGCCCTCTTCAGGTGGTCCCTCACTGCTGTCTCTCCTGCTCTAGGACCAACATCTCTCCAAGGACTGCATCATCCTTTTCAGCAACATAGCCCTCCGGCCATGCCACACACTGTGCTCCTCCCTTCTGGGGAACCTGCATTCCACTATTTGGCCACTTCCCTTAGTGACTACTGCAGTGTTTGGCCACTTCCTTGTGGCCCCAGCATCCTCTTTGCCCTTGCCTCAGGTCCTCAGCCTGCAAAACCCGAGGAGCCAGCCAGGAGCTGTCTCCCACTTCCCTGGTTCCTGCTAGCAGCACTGCTCTGTCCAGGGTGCGGCCAGTTCTCTCATCCCTCCAGAGCCACAGTCCTTCCTCCCTGGGCTCCCAGCAGAGAACTGCCTTCCTCTGCCCTGCAGCTCCCTTTTTATATGGAGCTACTTCTCTCTCTCTTCTCTCCCTCCCTTTAACAGCGCCTGCCCATGTTCTCCACCACCAGTTGTAAACGGAACACTCAGCACCAGTGCTGCCTAGTGGTCAGGCAGGGGTGCAGCAGGTTGTCCTCCTCCCTGATGCCCCCCTTTTCAATTACAATTCTGTCTTTTGGGGTTTGTCCCTTCTTTTGTGGCTCAGCCCCACTGGCTGGGTTATATGTTCCAGGCCATCCATTTTGGGATATCCCAAAAGAAAGTCCAATCACAGAGAATTCTTTCAGCACCCAGAGGGCTTCAGGGCTTTCACCAGAGTTCAGGAACTGTGAGTCTGGCCCTTGAACAGTCAGGGTCTTGCCTAGATGGATTCTCCACCCAGGTAAAGGCTCCTATTGTTGTCACGTCTTGTGGAGTTTGTAGGGGAGCCTGAGCCCATCCTTTCCACCAGGCTCTGATCCAGAGCCTAACGATAGGCAGCTAAATTCTGCACCTTGGGGGGCTAAGCAGTTGCCTGCCAGGATCACTTTCTACCTAAGTCCCCTTTTCCCCCACAGGGTAAATTAAAGAATCACAAATAAAGTTTCTGACCTTCACAATCAATCACCAGTCTCTCCTTTGCATGCTTTATCAGGTCTGTGTTGCAGGTCTCAGGCAATGAGATCTTCTGGGCTGTATTTCCCCAGAGCTCAGAGCAGAGGGTCTGTTCCCTTCCATTGCCTGCCTCCTCTCAGCAGCTCTGCTTCCCATTTTAATCTCCACCTCCAGCTAGCGCAGGCTTTGCAGATGGGGCAGGGCAGGGCCACCTGGGCCCAGAAGTACTCTTTAACCCCTTGTTGTCCAGTGTGGGGTTTGTACCATCACAGGCAGATGCTCAACATGGAAAATTTTAACCCAAGTAGTTAAAGTTTTGCAAGGTATAAGTAACTGAAAACAGGATCCTATAATGGAAAGTGTCAGGCAACGTGAATAATAGGCAGTGCTACCTGCACTACCTCTAATTCCCCTTAGGAAAACACCATCAACATCAAACTAGTTTCTGTAATTTATTTAAATAATCTTTTACCACATTGCTCTGGCTGGCAAGGAGAATGAAGTGAGGAGCATTTTCATGCTGTCAAATGTATGAATATCTGATAAGTTTATCGATAATTCTGGATTTTCTGGGTACTATTTGTTGTTTCTAATAATTACCCAATGTTCTAGTGAGGCACTTTATCCTTAAATCACTGATATATACTCTCACCTTTAACTGCAGCTTAATAACATTCTTTTTTGGAAATTGTTATCACTGAGACTCTCAGATCTTTCAGAGCATTAGTCTCCTCTTAATGCATAGGAATTTATGCTGTTCCATGGTGAAATTCTTATGAAGTTATAGAAGAAGGATTTCTAGTGAGGGAATCTGTTAGGGACTGATTCTGTTCCCTTTATTTGCAATGAATATGTCTCACTCCACAAGTAACCCCACTGAAATCTGTGGCACTGCACATGAAATAAGGTACTGCTCATTGTGACATGGAGGTTGGCAGAACTGGCCCCTTAATGAGAAGCCTGGTTGCAGTTGCTGACAAGATTTCAAAGGGCTAGACTGTGGCCAGCACCTACATGGACACAAAGTGGTGAAGTCAGGATTAAGAGAACTCTCCTTTGCACAATCCAGTCACCCACCAAGCAGAAGGGCTGTTCCCCTCTAGGAACTGTTCTTCCAAAAGTGTGTGGGAGAAATGTGGTGGTGATGTCAGAGGCATAGTTCCGCTGGCTGGCTGTGCTGAGGAGAGTATGCTGCATGCCTCACAAGGGGAGTTTCAGATTATTTCCCCATGCAAGAGGCGCACTCAGTGACGCTACCTGCCTCTTTGAGCCATAATGCTCCCTGGTGCTTACCCTGGGGCAGTGCAGCTCTGTACCTCTCACAATGTAAGGCTGTGGTTGGCTAAAAGCCACAATTTAGCCCAAAAGAATTTAGTCCTACCATGGATTAGGCCACATATATAATAGGCTAATAAAGGATGGATTTGGTTGTTTCTCAGACAAAAAATATGTTTTTCCTTCTCCCTTGTCACTAAGAAATCACAGAAGCAGCAGCAATGGTGGGTTTTGGGGTTGTGGGTTTTTTAAAGTTTTCATGATGTCACTTTGTCTCTCCCCTGCCTCCATTCCCACCCAAACTGCAGAACTCAACCTGGAAGGGAATTATCTGCATCGCCTGCCTGAAGAGATGAGAACCCTGTTACATCTGAAGGTCATCAACCTGTCCAGGAACAAGTTTCGACACTTTCCTGAGCAGTTGACTACCTTGAAGGCTCTTGAAACCATCAACCTTGAAGAGAATGAGATTACAGGTAACCTAACAGGAGAGTGTGTGAGAATCAAGTGCCTTTATGTTAGATAACAATAAACTAGCTGACAGCTCATGGACAGCATTTTGTTTTGTAATAGTTTTCCTCGTGTTTTTTATTAAGAGAGTTTGAATCAGAACAGGATTTTGTTTCTTAAATAATTATCTGCTACCTACTCCAGCAGTTTGTCTGGCATCAAGTCACAGGTCTCATTTTGTTTCATCATAATCATCTCCAAAGCAACCAAATGTCACGCCACATACAGAGGATTATGGGCCAAATACAGACACAGTAAAAGCACATGCATCTATTGAAATTAGACACGGAGCTGTCCCGGCTTATATTATGTTTGAGCTAGTTAAGGTAACTGGCTCTATGCGTAAGCAACAGAAGCAGATGAAAGCTTAATAACAAAGATCTGATTTACTGGCAGAGGACTTTGTGATAAATGACAAAGATATTACTACAACTCACAGCGACTCCTTTTAAAGCTGGACAGTTCAACTGAATGGAATGGTATAACTTAGAGTTATCAGTTTAATACTATTCTGTTTCATATTTATTGTGTGTACCAGCACTTCTACGTCTAAAGGCTTTCAGCATTAAAGAGTTCATAGTAGGCCAAAATTTGATGTACCATTTTTGTTTTCTTTGTAGCAATGGTTCTCAACATTTTCCCTACTGCATGATCCCATGCTACATCAGAAAAAAATGTTGGGACACCTTCTCCAGCTACAGAGAAAAGGAGGGTGTAGAAGGCAATGGAAACTACTGACTTTCAAGTTGCTTAAGAAACGTCCTATTTTTTTAAGTGTTAACGTAAGGGTGGTTGAACAAGCTGTTAAATTTATTAAAATAAATCAGCATTGTGGAATGTACCTTACAACAGCTTTGACAGTCTGATTTCCAGTACTATCAAACGGCAAAGTAATTTTTCCCCTCAAACTGCCTATCCTGCTGGGAAATATCATTTAATGGCAGTCCTCACATAACTCTTGTATGTACATAATTCAGCCTAGAACATTTCTCTTTTCACTTAACAACCTTTTCCTTTTTTGCCAAATCCTTCTTTGTTTCACCTGCATTTCTCACCTCCTTCCACAAGTGGCTCCACTGAGATTTTTAGGTTTAGATTTTCAAAGCCACTTAAGGGACCACGGATAGCCAATTCCTAATTGGTATCCAAATCCCCTAGGCAGCTTTGAAAAACTTCATCTTAATGTCTTTCCTCCCTTTTCGTTTTGCCACAGTGTTCTGAAGATTTCCATATTTTCTGTCAGCCCTGGAATGGGGAGATAGGATTTTCTCCCTCACTGCCCCTTTTGACAAGGAGTGACTTTGATGAGTTCTGGAGCAAGCCACTGCTGGCCCCTCTGTTGGAGTGAAAGTTGCTATAACTTGAGGTCTTCGAGGTAGAATAAAATGGGGGAACTGATGGCTCTGTGAGCCCTCCAGAGAATGACTGAACTCCCTCTACGAAGTGTCTGGTGATGCTCTGCATTAAAGGGCATTATGTAAGAGCAGATTCTGTTATATACTGTCTCTCTGACTCATCACAGCACGTAATTAATTAACCAAGTAGACAAGGTGCATGAGGTAGTATCTTCTATTGGACCAATTTCTGCTGGTGAGAGAGACAAGCGTTCAAGCTTACAGAGAGCTCTTCTTCAGGTCAAATTAACTAGGTGGCATTTGTAACTGATTAAAAACACTTGTAGCCCTGAGGAGTGGTCCTGTGCTCCACACTTCACCTATCAAAGAGCTATAACTTCAAGGATCTTCTGCTGAAGTAAATTACCCCAGTTACATGTTGCTAAATGAATCTGTGCCCTTTAAACATGCCAGACTTCATTTTCACATATGCGCAGTCTCCCAGCTTCAATGCCTTTTTGTGCTCAATTGTGCTAAATGTTCTCCAATTACAATCTCTGCAGCCAGATAAGGAGAAGCATTGAGAAGCTCCAATTGTCCTATCATCTCTGGGTCTAATAAGAATGTGGAGTCTCTGGGAAGAGGAACAGGGAGCAACTCAGTTTAGTGACCTCTCAGCAGTGCAGCTAATCATGTGATGTGCAGTTTCTTAAAGCTTTTCTTTCTTTCTGACAAGCCCTAGCATCCTGTGATAACTCACTATATTAGATGAACATCCAACCTGGCCAGGGAGCCAGTAAGTTCAGTCGTTTTCAGACAATCGGCTTTTTCTGCCTTGAAAGCCTCACAAGTAAGCAGCCTAGGTAGGGTACCTTACAATAAGTGCAAGGGATGCTAGAAACCTGCCATTTCACTGATCCTGTCTGTAACAAAATTAATCAGTAGGTTTCTGTTAGGACATGTGCTCTATGCAAGGCAGTTAAGATGGATAGCGAAAATTACAGTTTATGCTTTGTTTCCCCCCATGTTTTGCACATGGTTTATTTTAATTGGATTTTAGCTTTGACCCAATAAAATCCTTTTCTGGTCGCTCTGGTAAGGTAGCACAGAGCAAGAGAGACTGGGTAAAAAATAATACCCTTTTCATTTGATCACACTAGACAAAACCTCTCTGGGAAAGAAGGATCAATTGTACACTATAAGGCATTGATAATTGGCCCAGTTAGAGTATTTAGGCTGCTGGCCAGACAGTAAGCCAATTAAAAGCTTGCCCTGATACACAAATAGCTGCTAAAGAGAAGCATGTTTTGAAAGGGGATGGTGGGAGACAATGTCTGAAATTGCTTATAAGAAAGGAAGGCAAGAGAATAACTCCTTCCTCCTCCTCTTCCTACCAATTATAGGAGGGAAAAAGATCATTGCAGAGGTTTTTTTCCTTGTTGCTTGTTTGACTCAGATTCAGAGTGTGATAATGGTGCCAAGTTCTGAATCCCTTCAGAGTTATTTTCCACACTTCTCACATCAGAAATTCATTTTTTCATGTGAGCTTTCTTATATGCACGTACTCTGCTGCAATAATACAAGAAGAAATAGCAGAAGTCTATTTTTTTAAAGAAAATTGTATATGGTTTGAGTAATGTTTTTGGCAGTACGAGATTAAACTGCAAAAAAGAGAACCCTGTTGTGTGAAAACACAATTTAAAAGAAGGTTGGAAACCTATTCTACTTTAACTAATAGTTCTGGTTTTTTTCACTATGCTTTAAGTTAGCTGGCACACCAGAAAACTAAGGGTTTGCGTAGAGGGGAAGGTTTTGTTGTTTTTTCATATTAAACTGCCTTGTGTCCAAATGATACAATTTTTTTTTTTAATTATCTGGTGACTGTCTGTGAATTGGATAGTCTGCTATGAAAGCGGATTAAATCCATTTTGAGCTGAGTTAGTCTAGAAAAAAGCTTTGCGAGGATGCATTTGTATTTCAGATTAACTTTTTCACTTCTGGCAGTCCTCTGACTGCTATCTCACACCCCGTTGACTCACAGCTGGATTGACCTGTCTGTTTACCTGTATGCCTTCTGTTGCTCTGGGGCCCTATTGACTGGATATTATCTCCCCATTTAAATGCTGGGCATGCACCTAGGTATCCCGCATTTGTGAGTACATGTTCCTGGAGTCAGATATCCTTCTCAGCATTATAACAGCCATGTCTCGTGTTTCTGCATGGAGCCATGCAGAGATCTTGAATCCCCTTGAGATCTGGGAAGAGGAGACCAGGGCCGGCTCCAGTGTTTTTGCCGCCCCAAGCGGTGGGGGGGGGGGGGGGGGAGGAGGGAGAAAAAGCCCTTCGTTCTTTGGCGGCAATTCGGCGGCAGGTCCTTCCCTCTGAGAGGGACAGAGGGACCCGCCGCCAAAGAGCCAGACGTGCCGCCCCTTTCCATTGGCCGCCCCGAGCACCTGCTTCCTGCGCTGGTGCCTGGAGCTGGCCCTGGAGGAGACAGTCCAATCCTGCCTTAAAAGCACCCACTAGAATGCCAAGATATAACAGGGTATATCAATGCTGCTGACAGAGATGGGTCACTCCTCGGACAAGTTGCAGTGGTGCAGCAAAGGAAAGGTGCTCTGGCAGAATTATAAAAAAAACAAGGACAGCACCAAGACCACTGGCAACACTGCAAGTTCCTGCCCCTACTATTGTGAGCTGGACTGGATTATGGCCAAGGAGGCTACTACCAAACCCAAGTGTTTCCTGGAGAGCATCGATGGCACCCAAGAGATCGTGGCCCTTGAGCCCCAACAGGATTCAAGGATGGAGGAGATTCCCAGAAAGTCTGGATGTCTTCCCTATGCAAGAGCCTGAGGAGGAGAGAATGTTGGGGGTTGGTCCCAGAACCCAGGCAAACACCCAGCATGAGAATGCTGGGGAGAAGACCTCTCCTGCCAGTATTACATGCTTTGCTGCAGTACAACTGCATAGGGGAGTAGAAACAACTTTTGTTCTGGGGACCCCAAGGCCACTGTCGACTTGGACAGATGTGAGCTGGGAGCCTTTCTGAGCCTGCTTGGCTTTTATTTCTCCATGCCCACCCTGCCACATGCTCAAAATGGTTCCCACTGCAGAGAATTTAATCTTCACTGATGTTATTTCTCTGAAATATGAAATCCCACAGGTATCAGCCAAACTGCCACCCCCACACCCAATTTCCGGTACTGCTTATCATTCTTTCTCTCTCTCTCTCTCTCCCCTGGATGACCAATGCTCCCCGCTCCCTCCCCCATCCAGTCCCATCCCATCCCATCCCATCCACACTCAAGCTAGCAGCACCATAGGGGTTAAAAATCAAATACATTGTAGTGCAGGCATGTTTATTGAAACAGCAGCTACTGACAGAGAAAAGGCAATACAAATATTTTGCTTCACAGTTTAAGCAATTCCCTGAGCTGTTGGCTACCTTAGCATTTAGAAAGTATATTTCCCAAAGTGAGACATTTCAAAATGCATCATGATTATAAAGCGTTTATGGATATTTTCAGTCAGACTCTCAGGGCTTGTCTACACTTGAAACGCTACAGCAGCACAGCTGTTTCAATATGGATTTCAATATAGATGGTCACTACAGCAATGTGAGGGATTCTCCCATCGGCAGGGCCGGCTCCAGGCACCAGGCAACCAAGCACGTGCTTGGGGCGGCCAATCTTGGGGTGGCGGGGGGCAGCGCGGCTCGGCGGGGGGGGGGTTCCGGCAGCGCGGCGCTCCGCGGGGGGTGTTTCGGCAGCGCGGCGCTCCGTGGGGGGTGTTTGGCGGCGCGGTGCTCCGCGGGGGGTGGGGATGGGGGCTTAAGCAGTGCGGTGCTCCGCGGGGGGTGGAGGTTTTCGGCGGCGCGGTGCTCGGCAGGGGTTTCGGCGGCGCGGCGCTCCACGGAGGGCGGGGGGTGTTCGGCAGCGCGGCGGAGGGCTGCGGCTGTTCGGCGGCGCTCGGCGGGGGGGTTTCGGCGGCGCAGCACTCGGTGGGGGGGTGTTTCGGCGGGGCGGGGCGGCGCTGGGGGGGGTGTTACGGCGGGGGCGGCGCTTTTTTTTGCTGCTTGGGGCGGCAAAAAAGTTAGAGCCGGCCCTGCCCATCGGCGTAGTTAGATCAATGGAAGAATGCTGCCATCGACCTAGAGCAGTCTACGCTGGGGTTAGGGCGACTTAACTGCATCACTCAGTGGTGTGGATTTTTCACACCCTTTAGCCACATAGCTGGGTCAATCTAACTTTTGAGTGTTGGCCTGGCCTCAGCATTGTTAACCTCTTGGGTTCACAACAATCCCTGCAGAAATCTATTTATTTTGCAGTGCACTTTGTGCTGATCTACAGATGTCATTAAAAAAAAGTAAGATAAAGGTATTGCTGCATTTAGGCACAAACGATGCAAGGCAGTGTAGCCTTCTTGGGGCCGTGTGTATAAACAGGGTAGTCCTTCCACTCCTACAGACTGGTCTGGGGGGACCATTCTGGTGAATAGCAGCACTGCATATCTTGCTGGTCTGCCCATTGGCTTTCTCTGCCTTTTGGCAACATGCCTCAGGGGTAACATCCTCCAAAGTACAGATGGTCTTCAGAGGTGCATGTGCAATTATGAACCTGACCCCTGCCACCTCTGCCGACCTTATCCACCCACTCTCCCCAGGGCCCCAGCCCACTACTGGCTTGCACAGGTGCACATGCCATTACTAACTAACCCCCTGCTTCTCTCAGCCCCACTACCTTCCTAGTCCACCACCAACCATGGATTGGTACAGGGGTTCTATACAAAGTGGAAGTAAGGTGGAAAACATCTTATCTCCAAGCTTAGGTACCTCATGTCTGCAGTCCAGAAGAGGGATAAGAAGACAGATGGAGGGAAGGTCTCCTTAATGAAGGAGAAGAACAGAGAATTGACAAGGAAGAGCTTGGAAAAGGATAGGGGTATGAAGAAACAGATGCTGGAGTTGATGCAGAATAATCATATTATGGTTGATGCATCGGGTACCGTAGGCTGGGAACTGGTCTGACACTGGGACAATTGTGGGATTACACCCCAGAAAAGGTAAAGGCATACATGAGACCCAACATCTGAAGAGGGGAACTCAGAGAGGCTAGAAGAGGGGACAGAGGTGCAGCTAGTGCAGCAATCGTGACACCCTCCTCCGCCCTCCCAACTATCCTCTTTCCCCCATTGCTTGTTACACTCATGTGTTGCATCTTGTTTCAAACTAGATTATAAACTCTTCAGAGCAGGGATTTGTGTCTTCCTGTGTTTTGCACAGTGCATAGCAAAATGAGCCCGTTCTGGGTCTTAGGGTGTGAATGCACCACAAAAAGTTAATGGCTAAGTGTTTGTACAGCACTTAGAACACGTAAAGTATATGTTATTGTGTGATATGGGCAAACATCCACCAGGGAATGGGTTGAAAGCTTGGACTTTGTTTCAGTGTAAACCTAAAATAGATACAAATGCAGATCATACCAAACTGAAAGGGTTACACATTACCCTGCAGCAGCTGTCACCGAGACTCCTTAAAAAAATTATAATGTGTCTTCCTGTCCAAATGTCATTACATTTCAGACTTAAGACTAATCCATAGTTAAGTAGAAAGAGTTTGTGTATAGCTATACTGGCAAACAATCCTAGTGGAGATCCAGCTTATACCAGCAAACAAGTTCCCTAAACAAAATAAGCTGTAGCAGCAAAAGGATTTTTCTGACATTAGGGCCTTTGCTGCCATAGCTATGTTGGTTAGATGTATGTTTTTTTCATACTCTGAACCGACATAGCTATGCTGGCAAAACTTTAAAGTGTAGACCAGATCTGAGCAAAAAAATTATACCAGCAAAAGCACTTTTATGCCAGTTTAACTTCATCTGTGGTAGGGCTTTTGCTGGTATATAAACATCATAACAAAATCAGACCCTGACCAACATTGCTATACCAGCAAAAGTTTCTAGTGTTAACCTGGGGCTCTACTGTCTAGATGAGATGGAGTACTCAGCAATGGGGGAGAAATCTTTATAGGTTGAATGAAGGAGTGAGTCTACCACTTTTCTCAGTGTAGAATATGGACCTATTCATGTTTCCAGTTAAATTTAACTAGTGGTGCACCCTGTACTCTAAGAATATTTGAGCCCCTTCTGCTGCTGCAAAGAATTACCGCTGACAGCAGCATAGTTGTGAAACACGTCAAACATAGATCAAAGGACATAAGAACCCTTAGCTTTTCATTCCTTGCTTTGTTGGTTTGGTATTTGTTTTTCAAACACTTGGAAGGGTCTTTTGTAATTAGCTAATCCATACAAATGCAGAAGGTGGGAGAGATGTGAAAGTGCCTTTGATTCATGGAGTTGAGTGAATCAGCTGCCTATATAATGCATGGTTAAACCCTACAGTGATTTGCAGAAGTGCATCAAGCCAAAGCTTCATCACTTGACAGGTCTTGCTTTCTCTGGGGTCTTGGCATTCTTTTAATCTGAAAGAAATTTCAGGAACACAAGGAATGTTTCTTAGATAAAATATTTTGCTTCTTTTCGTTTCATATAGTGTCAGGTTCCTTCCTTTTTCAAATTCCCTGGATTTTGAGTTAAAATGGAATTGGAAACATTCTTTAGTGTTAGTAAAAAACACATTGCTTATTATCTGGTGATACTTGCATAGATTAAGTCTACATAGTTCAAAAAAAGTCCACACCAGACCATGATGAGGGATTGGTTAGTACTGACTTGGAGAGAAAGAAACCACCCTACTGAATCACCCATTCCACTTCCTACAGCTTGTCTCCAGAGTTCTCCAACCCAAGCAGTGATCCTGCTTAAGACAAATATTGATCCTGCCTAGGGTGACCAGATGTCCTGATTTTATATGGACAGTCCCGATTTTTGGATCTTTTTCTTATATAGGCTCCTATTACCTCCCACCCCTGTCCTGATTTTTCACATTTACTGTCTGGTCAACCTAATCCTGCCCTTCCCCCATCCAGGGAAGAGAAAACATTCAAACTGGCATTCAAGCTGGTCATTAAATTGCCAAGCCTTCATGTTCTGCCTCTTGTCAATGGACACTGGCAGGACACTAGCCCACCAAAATAACTGTGATCAGCCTTACTCTGTTTTGAAACAGAGGCACATGCATACATGTAATGATTTACTCCCACTCTCCTGCTCTCTGGAATGCTGCAAACAGGATTTTCATAAATCTGGGTATACTGCCTCCTGATCACAAATCACAGGACAGATTGCTACTGTTGGGAAAAAGCTGGTTTGAGTGGAGTGACTCCTAATTTAAACCAGCAGAACCTGGCCCTTTATTTGTCTGAACAAATGGAAAAATAAAAGACTTGATTCTGCTCTCACTTGCACTGGTGTAAATCAGAATTAGGAGTCACTTCATGAAGTTAAACTGGTGTCATTTTGGTGTAGGTGAGAGGAGTCAAGCCAGTGATGGCAAAAGGACAGATTTGTATGAAATAGTATCATTGGTGTTACTTTGAAATAATGATCACTGAACATTGCTACTTCCCTTGTGTATATTCTGAACCACAGACGGAATAAAGACTGTGCATCCAACTTACACTTACTGTGAATGACAAAATTCAATTGCACTTGAATATTTTTGCTTGTCATACAACAAATGTTGGACTTGAGAAAATGAAAGGAGAAAAAATAGGATTATACTAGTCTGTGGTGTGACAAAGTCAGGCTGGACGGCTGCAAGAGGGTGGTCCTATTGGGTTCTGGGAAGTGGGCAGGCTTGTGCCCGCCCGCAGCTAAAGGCTCCTCCCCCAGCCTAAGTGGAGGAGCTACTGAGCCTGGAACTCAAATAAGTATGAGGGACAACAAAAAAGAAAACAAGGACAGGTGTGAAGGTCAAAGGGTCAAAAGTAGGGAACCTGAAGGAGACACTGAGCAGAGAACCCCAGATAGCACCCACTGCTCCTCAAATGGTGTGTTAGCCCTAGAATGGTAAAGGCCCCTTTTTCCTACAGGCTGAGAAGGGTTTAGCTCAGGTCAATTAGGGACACCTGAGTCCAATTAAGGGCTGCCTGAGACCTTTTAAAACCCCTCTTTTGGTCCTTTTGAGCACGAGACGTGGGTGGGCACTAGCTTGCCCACTGCTAAAAGCCCCTCCCCCAGCCTAGGGAGGAGCTACTGAACCCAGAACCCAACCAAGTTGGGGGGACAACAAAGGCAATAATGGGAACAGGTGTGGGGGTCAAAGGGCCAAAACTAGGGAACCTGAAGGGGACATTGAGCAGAGAACCCCGGACAGCCCCCACTGCTCCTCAAATGGTGTGTTAGCCCTAGAATGGTAACGGCCATTTTGCCTACAAGCTGAGAAGGGTTTACCTCAGGTCAATTAGGGACACCTGAGTCCAATTAAGGGCTGACTGAGACCTTTTAAAACCCCTCCTCTGGGGGGTGGGAGGAGAAACAAGCTGCTGCATGGCTAGTGGCAGTAGGGAGATAGGCCTCTCCAGGATGAGAGGCTGCCCCCTCTCCTCATAGGGGAAACAACTAAAATTGAATGCCTGTTTAAAGGAAGGACTAATAGCCTGGGGCCAACAGCAGGACACCCCCTGCCCAGTGAGGGGGTATCCCCTTTTGTTTTTGTGTTTGTAAACTTGTTTCCTTTCTTCTTATGCTTGCACTGAGGCCTACCTTGAAAATACTGATATGTAAACACAGAGGGGAAAGAGAAACACTGTCTAGAAGGGGGCTGATTTACCCCAGGCCTCTCTACCACCAGAGGAGGAAGTGCTAAGTCCAGTGAGATGGAGGAGGTTCATTACAACGCATAGATACAAGCTTAATACTTGGCAATTTAATGAGAGGGCAGCCAGCAGATGCAAACAGACAAAGGGAGGGAGCGAGGGGAAAGGATGAGGGCAATGGACTCAAGGAAATTGTTCTGATGCTAAATAGTTATGAAAGGAGAATCAGAACCATGTTTTTTTAACTCTTGAGAATATGGTCCTGATTTAGCAAACCACTTGGGCATGTGCTTAACTTTAAGTCAGTGAAACTAATCATATGCTTAAAATTAAGCATGTTTAAGTGCCTTGCCAAATCAGTGTGTGTTATCCTTTAAAACATAAAACAGTAATGTAAATAGGATGTCTAACTGTTAACCTAGAAGGAGATTGGAAATTGTTTGATTTTATTAGTGGTTTTTTTGTTTTTGCATTGTTTTGTAGAACTGGGTGATAAAAGTCTAATAAATCAGAGGTACCTTTTTATAAGGTGGATTATACTTTGTGACTGAGTCCCCAACTGCATGGAATAACATCTTATAAAGAAGATCTCTGAGACCTAGCCACTTTACTTTTGCCTGATGTTCAAGACATTCTGTTACAAAGAAGTAAATGGAGTGTTTCATTTGATGCTTTTTCTGACGTGTTGCTAACAGGTTTATATTTCCAATTTTGACAACTCATCTTCCAGTAGTACAGTAATCAAGAGTCCAGCATTGAGCATATTATCCAGGGTGCCAGCTAGTCAGATTTTTAGAAGAAAATGTCATGAGCAAATAAGTGCTGCCTGCTTGCAGACAGTGATAAAAGCCTTTTACATAAATAGGTCAGGAATTCAAGTTTCCATAGAAAAGCAGAACTTTCCAAGATTAGATTTGTTATTTATTATAATGACGGTACAAGGTTCCACACAAAAAGTCTCACTCTTATAGCAGACATTGAATGTATAGTCTATTTATAGCAACAGCAGGGCCACAGGGCATAGAGCGGTTGTGTCTGTCTGCAGATTCAGTGCTGCCTCAGTTCAGAACAACATCTTTGCAGCCATAAGGGTTAGAAATTTACTTTTTTTTTATTAAATAACCGTTTAAAATCTGCAGAAGCTACTAGAGAAGGGCTGGTATGGTTAAGAGGGCTTACTACAAGGGGGCTTAATCTGACCCCGATCCTTATGCTTCAGGATACAAACCAACTGTGATAGCCTAGAGTTAAGAAGAAACTTCTCAGATAGGGAGGTTATTATTTAATTGGCTGTCAGGGAGGCTTTATATTATTCTCTGAATCATCTAGTATCATCTGTTGGGGACAGAATAAATGGACTATTGATGTGATCAGTGTGGCAGTTCCCTCTGCTCTGCAAAAATAGAAACCTTCATACCAAGAGCTGTCATTCCAGCCCCTTTAACCAAGCATTTGTTTCAGTGTCATTACACATAATTAAGAAAGTGTTCATCACTCGACTTTGTAGCTAACTCCAAACTGTCACTGCATTTACTGACTGAATCGTTGCTCTGCCACTCAGGAAAAGCCTTTTATTTTTGCAGGGCACAAAATGAAGTGAACAGACTGATTCTGGCAGGTTATTTTCCTAGAGGATTAACCCAATGAAATGGATTCAGTGCAAAAATTAATAAAAGGAGGAATCTTACAGCATGTACTGGGCTGCAATGCCTCTTTAGGGTTTGTTGTTCAGAGGCTGCTTGGCTGGACTTCCTTTTAGGATATGCCTATGCAGCAACTAGACACTCGTGGCTGGCCTATGCCAGCCGACTTGGGCTCCTTAAGCTTGGGCTGCAGGGCTGTTTGATTGCTGTGTATACTTCCGGGCTCAAGCCTGAGCTCTGGAACTCTCCTATCTTGCAGTGTCCTAGAACCTGGGCTCCAGCCCGAGCCCGGAAGTCTA
Source organism: Emys orbicularis (assembly GCF_028017835.1). NCBI lineage: Eukaryota > Metazoa > Chordata > Testudines > Emydidae > Emys > Emys orbicularis. Next base: position 41,940,455 of record NC_088689.1, on the reverse strand, counting down.
CACAGCAATCAATCAGCCCCACAGCCCGGGCCCCGCAAGTTGAAGTCGACTGGCATGGGCCAGCCATGGTATCTAGTTGCTATGTAGACATACTCTTAGAGAGTAGGGCTTCGCTGCCCCAAGCTATGGCTTGAGCTGCCCTAGTTTCTATTTTGGTTCAAGTTCCTAAACGTGAAAGGTGGTTGTAGCTGTGGCAGTCCCATAATATTAGAGAGACAAGGTAGGTGAGTGAGGTAATATCTTTTATTGGACCAACTTCTGTTGGTGAGAGAGACAAGCTTTCAAGCTACAGAGAGCTCTTCCTCAGGTCTGGGAAAGGAAGAGCTCTGTGTAGCTCGAAAACTTGTCTCTCTCACCAACAGAAGTTGGCCCAGTAAAAGATATTCCATTACCTCACCCACCTTCTCTCTAAACATGGAAGGATCAGTCATCAGAAATAACGCCAACATTTATTGCCCTTTGGGTTTAGAGGCATATTCATTTGCTATTTGAAGACTTATTGTACTTTGAACATGATGAAACTGCCTCATTAATATAAATGGTTACGATACGAGTTGGCCATGAGGTGTGGGCTAGCTTTGCTTCACCTGTCTTGCCCTAGATTCTATATGGCATATGGTGTGGTATGGAGTACTACTGCATACTTCTACGGTCATTCCTCCATGATGTGTATTAACATTAATGTTAAGAAACCTCTGAAAAAGTGACAGTGATATTTTAGTCTCTTCAGTGTGCCTCTCTAAAAAACTATGAATATTCTATTGGGTAAACATGGACAAATGCAATCATTAGACTTGTAAAATCTTTCAAACAAAACTAAAAGGGGGGAGGGGAGAGACCACATGTCTTCACTGACATAACCAGATCTAGTAAAACAAATATTTAATGTTACGAAGTGAAGCACTAGGAATCATAACAAACTGAACAAAAGTGACAACCATCAAATTACATGCAGATAAAAGGGCAATTATTTTTCAGAGTGAATTTTTAAAGAATTAAGTCTGACATATCACAGAAGACATGAGTCACATGATGAGGTGAATATCAGGAGCAGTCAACATTTTTAGGTGTTTATCTGGGATCAACTGATAAGAGAACCTTATTTTCAAAGCTGTCAGTTAGGATCCATAATTGATTAGAAGTGTCAGGTATGTACCATAGTTGCCTGTAAAAGTCTGACACATTAGATAAAGCTTTGCTTTTAGTTACTAAAGCCGGGGAAGAATTTCTCTTCCAGATTTTTTTTCCTCTGTATTTTGGCGTTCTGGAGGAGCAGCACAGATGGGGAATATAGTAGTACCACATAGAAAAGCTGCTTCAAGTGGGGAATCTCGAAGACTTACTCCTGAGCTCTGACTTTCAAGGCTTATCTGTGACTTTGATGTACTGCTTTGAACATTAATAACTTCGTGCAGTGGAGCTTCATTCAGCAAGTACCTATTAAAAGATCAAACCTATTTCATCCTGCCCCCTTGGTATTATACTTTTTTTTTTTTCCCGAGGGCCCGTTAAAGAAACAAAGACAGCAGGGAAAGAGGGAAGTAATGTTCTCCACATGAGGGAATTTCTATGTGTAAATATATTGATAGGGTAAGTGTTGACTAATGTCATTGAAAGCAGCAAGTCAAATATCCATCTTCTTTTTAAAAATGCTAGAACATTAGATTACTCAGTGGAAAATGTCTTTCTATTTTGTTTCTTCTTTCAGGACTTACTGTATCCTATTGCGTTAATATGCAGTCCGGGAAGATGCTAGTAGATGATTCAGTCACTTCACTGAAAGGCAAAAAGTCTGTATTTAGACATGGATGTGGAACTCCCATTGTGATACCCAAGAACTGTATGTGTGTTTACTGTGGAGATGATTATAGGATTAAACTACTCTGCGGTTGCTGATCTTCCACTGCATTTGCTGTACTGTTTGTTCTATTAAGAAACAGTGGAAAACTGGGGTGCACTAGGTATGTTGATCTGAATGTCTAATAGTACCCAATACCTGGGCATACCTGGAATGTTCAGTAGCAATCAGGTAGTTAAAGAAAGGTCTAGTGCAGTTCAGTAACATCTAATCCCCTCTAGGCCAGTCTCTGTTTCTAAAACAAGAACTGTTTCTCAGTCCTCATTTTTCTACTATATCAACCTGTGCTCTCCACCCAAATTAATAATATGTCTAGGGCTTAATCAACATCCATTTAAGTGATTGAGAACCTGTTGATTGGATCTGCTGGATCAGGCCCATAGTAGGAGAAGGTTGAAAAGGGAGCTGTTAGAATGGAACTTGTATTGACCAAAGGAATGAGATGGGAAGCAGAAAAATGTAAGTAAGAGCAAAAACCTTTAAAAGTGAGAATCTGAAATCCTGAGAAGCCAGGGGAATAGCAGGCGACCTGGTGATGTTTTAATGCCACTGCTGTTCCTTAACACAAACATCACTCTGACTGCCTATGAAATGCCCCCACACTGAGCACATCATAAGAAACGCTAGTAGATTATTGGTAAGGATAAGATTTTTGTCACTGATTCTGTGACTGAGACCTCTGTGACATTTTCCACTTCAGCCCTGGGGTGGGGGCCCCACAGCTATCAGTCTTCCCCTGGTGGTCAGCTCCTCTTCCCTCTCTTCTCTCTCTCTTCCCCCTCCCCCCCCCCAATTATTTTTAGTAAAAGTCATGGGCTTCCATGAATGTTTTCTTGCCCACGACCTGTTCGTGACTTTTATTAAAAATAACAATGACAAATGTTTAACCTTAATTATTGGCATTTTCCTAGAAGTTAGAATAGTCCAAAAACTTGTCGTCTACAGGAGAAAGCGGTAGTCTCAGCAGGTCGGCCATGAAAAAGATGCCAGAGAGACAGTTGGAAATGCAAGACCAACAGAAAGGGGGAGATTGGGGTGGATGGATATATACGATAGCGAAACAGGCCTTTTGCAAGGTTTCATTGGTCATTTTTGCCTCAGTGGCAGAGAAACTCTTGGTGGTTTCAGCTACATGAACAATTGACCAGACTGTCGCAGGTGTGTTGGCTTCAGTACAAACACCCTCATGATGTGAACATACCGACCGCACAGGACATTGGAGTGGATGGGTAAAGGGTAAACTCAGTTCTTAAACTCTCTGAGAATTAACAGGAGTGCAGTTTTAATGAGGGTATTTGTGTGGTCATTTGTCTCCCAGAAAGGTAGAGCTGGACTGAGATCACCACATAGGCTGATTTATGACTGCTGACCTCCATTGTGCATAATAGAAGATACAAATAGTCTGCTGCCTCTTCCCCCCCCACACACACACCTCCGCAACCTGCTTAAATCAATAAGCACTTTTTAAAAAACAATATTAAAAGATTGTGTTTACTGAATTATAGTATAATTAATAGGAAATGAATAGGATTTCCACAGAAATAAAAATTTTATTAAAGTTAATGTCTAAAATTAAATATACACAAGTTAGGAGAGAAGGTACTGTACATCTGGGGTCCGGCTTGAGTTATGAGGGATTACAGGTATCAGTTACAAGGATCACGAGATGCATACATGTCACATAACCAGCATAGACCCAGATTGGAGTGCGGGGTTTTTTAAAGCGTCAGTGGATAAGTGGGCTCAGGTACGCCACCCATGGAATGTATAAAGCGTCCAAGTCAGTATCAGTGTAACGAATAAGTACATGGGTGGGTGCGTCCCTTGGTTCATCAGGGAAGGAAGTGGATTATTTCCCTGGTCAGTGGTCTTGATTACTCAACGTGGTATTGACGGTGTCCCGTGATGTGCTCCGTATAGATGTCTCTGGACCACCTGATGGTGTCGGACACCAGGAGCTGTCTTATGAGCGGGGTTTATACTGTGTTCTTGCTATAAAGACCTAAGCATCTATTAATTTGACCAGCTTGCTACCGTGTGCAGGGCACAGTGATGATAAATGTCCTGCTGAATCATGTGAGAGCTGTGTATAGAGTACCCATAAGTGACTGCCACTCATTGAGTAGGTGGGATCAGCGTCAGTGTGTGGTGTAGTGTGAGGAACAAATAAAAGAGACTATGGGCTTGACTCTTCTTTGACCTTCCCCTTGTGCAAAAAGAGTAAAAAATGCTACCAGATCAGACCTTTCCACCTGTTTTACACTCGTTCTGCATAGGTTTAAAGGAAGACGGGGGGTGCAAGGCAGGCAGTGAAGAATCGGACACTATGAGCTGCCCTGCTCACAGAGCACTCTGAGTCCCCATATAGAGGATGGGGAAGGGGCAGATATTTTAAGGTGTAATAGGAATGTGGAGGGAAAAGTTGTCTTGGAAAGAAGTGCCAGGAAATGCCTTGATCACTGTTCCCTCTAATTTTTCTCACGCATGTGCGGAATGAATTTTATGTGCACCAGTATGGAGGTGATGAGTGACACATCACCTCCATATTGGTGCACATAACAAAATTCAGGTGGTAGGGGTGGGGCTGAGGGGTTCGGAGTGTGGGAGGGGGCTCAGGGCTGGGGCAGAGGATTGGGGTGCGGGGGGTGAGGACTCTGGCTGGGGGGGTGGGCTGGGGGGTGGGGCTGAGGATGAGGGGCTTGGGCAGAGGGTTGGGGTGAGGGTGAGGGCTCTGGCTGGGGGTTTGGGCTCTGGGCTTGGGCTGGAGGTGAGGGGTTTGGGGTGCAGGCTGCCCCAGGGCTACAGCAGGGAGAGAGGACTCTCCCCAGCTTGCTGTCCCTGCAGCAGCTCTGGGGCCAGGGCCGGGGCTGCAGGACAAGTGCCTCTCCCCCGACTGCGACAGGACTGGAACTGGGTTGGGGCCAGGGGATGGGCACCTCTCCCCCGGCTAGGCTGGGTTGGGGCCGGGGGAAGGGATGTCTCTTCCCCCCAGCAGGGGCTGGGTTGGGGAAGGGGTGCCTCTCCCCCCGGCTGCGGCAGGGGCTGGGTTGGGGCCGGGGGAAGGGGTGCCTTTCCCTCCCACAGTCCTGAGTGCCTGTGTGGCTTAGAAGGAATTTAAGACTTCATCAGAGTAAATCTTAGTGTGTTCTGAGATCATGTAGGTATGATGTTTTTTCATCACTCCACCTGTTCCTCGCTGTGGAGAATATAGCAGTAGATGAGGTGCAAGTGTACCTTTCTTGTGGTTAAAAAAACAACACATAGCAAAAGGAGGCCCTTGATGTGGTGTTTTACATGTACTGAAAGTGTAATACAGTTCATTCTAGCTCTGAAAAAGCCTTTGTAGTTTTGTGCTGATCATCTTTCCTGCTAACAAGTCATTTATTAGCAATTCCTAATTAAAGACTATAGTTGCAGTCCCATTCAGCTAAATGGATATTAAGCAATGCAAGGCTGTAATTTTCTCTAATTCTTCCCATAATTGCTTTGGCATAGTAGCTCTTACACTACACATGAATATTATACATGAAACATATTGTGAGTGTAGGAAGGCCTGGACCTATAGTTCAAAAAAAGTCTACGGAGTAAAGGGGCAGAAAAGCAAGTGCAAGCTATGCAGAAAAACCTCTTATTTCTTATTGGTAATAACTTTGAGATTAATCCTATCCTGAGGTACAGGGTGGAATTAGGAGACCAGAAGGTTTTTCAGATCGCTACAAAAGACAACGAATGGCAAAAGCCAAGAAATTAATTCACAATGAAGCAGTCAATAACTCTGCAAGACAACATTGTCTCCCTCTGAGAGCTGTTACTTGCTTCTGAGCTCTACTCTCTAGAAGGGGCAGCAATAGACAGGACTTGAAGCTTGCAATAACTGAGAACTTGCAAGCTCTCATTCCTCCACCTTCAGAAATTTGTATTAATTGGGATTCTTTAATTAAGTTCCTTTCTATTGCGAACTCTACCCATACCTATTAAACACTGCCATGGTTAAAGCAGATTGGTATTCAGAATACTGACCACAAAAGTGGCACCAACTTTCCACCCAATATTTACTACTGTCTGTGCTGCAGAGCCCCATCTAGGCATGGAAAAGCAAAAGTGCATTCTCTTTCGCCTTGTATTCCTCATCAGCTATCCTAATAACTATAATTCAGGTACCTGTATTATTGGTGGTGATGTTCAAAAGCAGAAGGAATGTGATTTGATTGTCATACACCAGACTAAACTTCCAGTGCCAGCTGCAGTTAGAAAAATAGTTTCTTTTTCCATTGTAAACTGAGAACTCTTGATTCTGGAAGTGACTGAGGGAGAACCAAGATATCATTTCATAGGCACCTTCATGCCTATAAACCCACTTTCAGAGCCTGCCTGAATTGCTATTATAAACTATTATCAAACTCCATAAAAATAACTCCACGGTAGAAATTCATGCCAAACTATTACCTTGTGCATGAGGTTTCAAACGTGGGTATCTAAGATGCAAAGATACCTTGGTGATAAATATGGTATAAAAACCTGGCTAGCTAGATTGGTAAGATTTGAGTGAATATTCTCTTACTCATTCTCAGGAAGATTATTTGGCCAGTTTAAAGGCTGTAGGAGTGACAGTTTTGTTTTGTTTTTTAACAGTGTGACAACACTGCAAAAAAACAAAAATAGCCAATTATTGGAAGACATAGGCTGGACACATCCAGATCTAAAATTTAGTAATGTTCAGATCCTGAGTTTTAACTTGAACCCATCTCTAACTACAGTAACTCCTCGCTTAACGTTGTAGTTATGTTCCTGAAAAATGCGACTTTAAGCGAAACGATGTTAAGCGAATCCAATTTCCCCATAAGAATTAATGTAAATGGGGGGTTAGGTTCCAGGGAAATTTTTTTCACCAGACAAAAAACTATATATTATATAGATATACACACAGTATACGTTTTAAACAATTTAATACTGTTCACAGCTATGATGATTGTGAAGCTTGGTTGAGGTAGTGAAGTTAGAGGGTGGAAGAGGGAGGGATCTTTCCCAGGGAATGCCTTGCTGCTAAATGATGAACTAGCACTTGGCTGAGCCCTCAAGGGTTAACATGTTGTTGTTATTGTAGCCTCTCACACAAGGCAGCACGAATACGGGGGGGGGGGGAGAGATAGCATAGCAGACAGAGACAGACACACACCTTGTGTGTGGGAGAGAGAGAGAGATGCACACTGCCCCTTTAAGTAAGCTTAAGTGCATTGTCTTTTTAAGTGGATCAGGAAGTTGAGACAGCAGCTGCTGCCCCAAGCTCTCTCTGTCTCTCTCCATCCGTGTCCCCTCCCTGCTCTATATGGAGAAGGGGTAAGCGGGGTGCAGGAGCAGAGGGGAGGGGGACACCCTGACATTAGCCCCCCCCCCCCGCCCCTTGCACAGCAAGGGGTCTCTGGGAGCAGCTCCAAGGCAGAGGGCAGGAGCAGCACATGGCAGCGGGGGGAGGAACAGCTGAACTGCCTTGATAGCCTGCTGGGCGGCTGCAGCACAGGGAACTTAGGGGAGCGGGGAGCTGATAGGGGGAACTGATAGGGGGGCTGCCGGTCCACCCTGGTTACAAGCCCCCACCAGCTAGCTGCAACGGGCTGCTCTTCCTGCAAGCAGTGGACAAAGCAGGCGGCTGCCAAACGTTAGAAGGGAGCATTGCACAACTTTAAACGAGCATGTTCCCTAATTGATCAGCAACGTAACAACAAAACAACGTTAACCGGGACGACTTTAAGTGAGGAGTTACTGTATTAATATTTTATATTAAGCCTATGTATATGTAAACCAGATCTCATCCTTCCCTATAAAACTGGGTTCTAAGAATTTTGCTGAACCCAAAGGTGAACCTGCCTTAATGATGGAAGGGAGAGGCAATTGTCCCCTTGTTTTTGTCAATGAGTCCCATTTCCCCCCCCCCCTCCCCATACACACACCCCATCCCACCCATGAGATTTTTAGTCATTGTTTCTACTGACTGGGTTACTGTGCAGTTGAGGGATTAGTTCATAGGTGAGCCTGATACAAGCTTTAAATTGAATTTAGGAACAACATAGGAATTGCTATTCTAGATCAGGCCAGTACTCATTCTAGTCCTGTATCTGGTTTGCCAATACCAGAGGCTTCAGAGAAAAGTATATGAAATCTCATAGTGGACAATTTATGGAAAAATCTGCCTATAGAGGGAGTTTCTTCCTAATCATGTAAGTTAGTGGTTGTTATAGGCCCTGAAGCATATGTGTTTATCTTTCTTATCTAATGTTATTGGTGATGGTATGAATCTCTAATCCTTTTTGAATTCTAAGTTCTTGGATTCAGCAAAGTCTTGTGGCATTAGGTTCCACAATCTTTCCTTTTATCCATTCAACACTTTTTTGCCTTTCAATTTCACTGAATGGCCTTTTAACCTTGTATTATGAGAGGATACATAGCTTAACTTCTCTATACCTGCAATCATTTTGCATACTTTGGTCATATGCCTCTTATTAATCTCCTTTCTAAACTGAACAGCCCCAGTTAAATTCTACTCCTACAGAACTCTTTCCATTCCCATCTCTGAACCCCTTCTATTTCAGCTCTCTCTCTTTAGAAATGGGATGACTGAGACTGAATCCATATCCCAATGAGGTTATACCATCAATCTATATAGTGGCATTATGATTTTAGTATAATTTTATATACATTTATAGAATACTTTGTACAATACTGATTGCTTTTTGACTGTCGGTGCACATTGAGCTGCTCACAGTGATGTCAAGGACTTTTTCCTGAATGGCTGTGGTTAATTTAGGACCCAGTGACGTGAAAATATTTCAAAACATTCCATCTAATGCACATTACCATGCATTTGTCAACACCTGGGTTTGTTAGATCTATCTGAAGTTCCTCACAATCTTCTTTCGTTTTGGCTAACCTAAATAATTTTATCATTTGCAGATTTTGCTGCTTCACTGACAATCTCCTTTTCCAGAGCACTAATATATTACATATATAAAAAACACTGGTCACATTACACCCCAATATTAATCTATTACCATAGCAAAATTGACCATTTATTCCCACTCTTTGTTTTCTATCTCATTGCCAGTTTCTGATGTGTGACAGTACTTACCCTTTCACTGCATGACTCCTTCCTTATTATTTTTCTGTTAGGAACTTTGTTAGAGGCTATTTGAAAGTCCAAAAAAACTTTATCAACCCATTCTAATTTATCCATTATTTCATTGACTTACTTGGAGAATTCTAGTACACTAAGAGGCACGATTTTTTGCCATGCTGGTTTGTCCCCATTACATCAAGCCTGATTTTCAGAAGTACAGTTGAACCTCAGAGTTACTAACACCTCGGGAATGGAGGTTGTTTGTAATTCTGAAATGTTCATAATTCTGAATAAAATGTTATGGATGTTCTTTCAAAAGTTTACAACTGAACATTGACTTTGAACATACAGCTTTGAAACTTTGCAGAAGAAAAATGCTGCTTTCCCTTTATTTATTTTTTTAGTAGTTTACATTTAACACAGTGCTGTACTGTATTGACTTTTTTTATTGTCTCTGCGAATGCCTGATTTATATACTTCCGGTTCCAAATAAGGTGTGTGGTTGTCTGGTCAATTCATAACTCTGGGGTTTGTAACTCTGAGGTTCTGCTGTACCAGGAAATCAATGGAAAGTGAATGTTCTCTGTAAATCAGGTCCATCCCTGTTCAAATGTGTCTTATCATTCTAGTTTTAATTATTGTTTCAACCAGTTTTTCTAATGTTAAAATAAGGCTCACTGGCTTCTAATGACCAGGATTGCCCTGGAGTTTTTTATAAATAGGTACAATATTTGCTACTTGCCACTTCTCTGTATAGGATAGATCTTCATAATAGTAAGCGGCCAACAAATAAATACAACTACTTAATTTTCCTTGCTATAACTGGATAAGGCCAATAGCTCTGGTCTGATATAATGGAGTGATGGAGACTTCAGATCCCCTTGTTGTACATAGACACAATTCAAAAGGAATTTCTGCTGCCTATGTACATAGTGAGCTTTTTAATAAACTGTCTGAAGGCATATTTGCATGTATCTATTGGTGTGTACCTAGTGTACACACTTGTTCTTTACTCCTGAACTAACTGGGCACAACAGGGAAAGGGGGAGTTAAGGACAAGGATTGCATGTCAGCTTTAGCTTTAATTCTAAATGTCTTTTAATTTTGTGCGTCAAATCCTAGTAGGATTTGATCCCTTCAGGAGTTAGAATGAGATTGCTCAGTACTTATTGCAGTGGGAGACCCTGCAAGATCTTGGAGCTTGGCTGCCAGGAGACTGCTGCTCTTTTTTAGTATCATTGTGTGTGATATGTATTTCTGAATAATGTGCTCTTTTTAAAATGGCTGAAAATTCTGCTTTGGTAGTCGAAGACCTTGGTTTTCCTGTAACTCACTGCAGCACACAGTGTGCATATGACAAATGCAGAGAACCAAATTCCCAAATTATACATTTAAGATAAGGTGATAAGACAGAACTTTGCAAAACTAAAAGAAAAGGGCAAGCTAGACAGTGAGTAAAAGTTATTCTTTTTATTTATTTTTTATAATTCTGATTCACCCTAGAAGACTATTGCAAAATTGATATCAACCACTATTTCTTCTCAGTCCTCCCCATGCTCTCTGAAACTAGATACAAAATGTATAGTAGTGAGCCACAGCCAAAGCTGTAACACGTATCACAGACAAACTCTAACAGAGAAGACTCTGCATTTGTTTCCATTTGAACTGATGGTCCTGCCATAACGGCAAACAATGCTGTCTAGATGCAAGTGATCTTATATCGGAAACAATTTGAAAATTCCTCACAGAAAGAAATACATGATTCTGTCACTGAATGCAAACAGCTTGGATTGAGCAGGTCATTAAGCAGATCAGTTTGGGTGATTGGGATTTGAAATGCTAAGGGGGAGGTAACAAAACACTTCTTTGCCTCCTGCAAAACCATGGCAAAAGATTTCTGAAACTCTTCATGCTGCTGTGAATCTGATTTGGAGCAAGTCTTCTGTCACTGGTGTTCTAGCCAGCTTCCCTGCTGGCTCATCTGTCAATAAAAGGACATGGTGACCTGTGAGAAAAAACCTGAGGGCTGGGACACGGATGAGTTGCTGTATCAATTGTTGAGGGCAACAGATCATTGGACTATCCCATGGCATACACAGTCACCACATCCCTGGTTGGGTTCATTAGCAACAGGGATCTAACTTGGGACTTCTGAATCTTAACACATGAGCCTCTACAGTGGTGCTGGAACAATTTGTACAGTGGGGCAATTGAGAGCCATTGAACCAAACTGTAAACCCTGTATATGATGGAAACCACTTTAAGCCAGGGGTTGCTGCTGCACCCTCTGCACCCCTAGTTCCAGAACCTATGAGCCTCTATTGTCTGAGCTAAAAGATCCACATCTGTTAGCCAAAGTTGCAGCAGGCTCATCCATCTCTGTATGTGGCTCAGCCACCACTAGAGGTCCCAGAGTGTCACACTGACTGGGAGTGGGTTACATCTGTAGCCAGGTAGTATTCTTCCTCAGACCTCTGAAATCCAGTGATTTGCATTAGTCTTTGGGGACAAATGTGTCTTTCACCTCTAAACAAAGGAAGTACTATTGGACTATAATGATGATAATAATTTCCATACTCTTGCCTCCAAATCCTGTACTAAGAAGAAAATCCAGTTTGCAACCAGCTCTGAGTAGAGTCAGAAATGCCATCAGATTATCCCATAGTTGCTAACGTGGCTATGAGATCTAGCCCATGGGAGTCCACAGAGACATTGAAGTCCCCCAGAAAAATTATTCTTGGCAACTCCAGTGCCACTGCAGAAAGGAACTGTATCAGCTCAAGCAGGGACTTCGTGAGGCAGCAAGGCAACCTGTACTAGGTTACAAGGTAACCAGTACTAGTCCCATTTGAAACCTGGTCAAGGAGTTGTACGTGAGTTATGGACTCTAACAAATCCCCTATTGGGATTGGAAAACTAATGCAGACCACAAAAATACAAACTTTCTGAAGGTTCCAGAATTACATTTCTCTCAAAAGGTCTTCACTTCTACTCTTAAGTTTCCATGGGAGTTTTTTCTGAATTGGAGGTGCAGAATCAGTTCCAAAATGATGTACTCATTTACACTAATGAATTCACACTTTTCCAAGGTGATGTTCATGTTTAGTATGCAGGCAAAAATGTTGCTTAATGAATGTCACTCTTTAAAGAAGAGATCTTACATAGAATTCATTTAGTGCATACTTACTATTTTTCAGGGTAGAAAATGCTCTTGAATGATGACAGTGCTTAAGCCTCCCGCAGTCCCTATTATAACCTCCCTCACCAGTTGTGGCTGAGAATGTATCTGCCAGCTTTGTGCAGGTTTACGCTGTCTTTGCTTGATATCCCTACTTCCATTAGTGACATGCTGCTTTTCCTATCACACATTCAGTTGACTGAGTGCAAAAGAGAGAGCCTGGGCCTGGTTTGATTTTCCTAGTTAATGACCTATCACTCAGGCTTGTCTGCACAAAAAGGAAATCTGCACCAGGGACAATCATGTGCTAAAGAGAGCCTCCTGATAAGTGCAATTCCATTCACTTCAGTGGAATTACTGCAGAGTTAGTGTATTTGGCGCCTCAGACCAGTCACCTGCAATTGGCAAGACATTGATGGCATCATCAAGAAGTCAGTAAGTTCCTTCAGCAGAGGCAAAGATTTTGTTTTATTCTGGCACTGTATTTAAATAGCAGATATATAGTGGGCACTGGGAGTTTATATGGGACTATATGTCTTAGTAAATTCTATTGAAAGCTAACACAACAAATTTTTCACTCATTTCAGCCATGTGTTTGGCTGTGATATGTCTAGTACAGAGCTTTTGTTCTGGTACCAGCTATCTAAGCACTGTAGTTCTGAGCACTTCTTTCTCTCTTTGATCCATATTCTTTTCTCAGCTACTCCAGTGTAACTCTGCAGTAATTCCACTGAAGTGAATGGAATTGCACTGGTTTGACTGAGGGCAGAATTTGGATCTTTATTTTCTTCATCCTGTTTAATATTTGTCCATCATATTTGTGCTTTCTTAGAGCCTTCATACCACAAATATTGAAAATGGAAACATCTTGGTGTCAAATGTTTATTTATTTATTTCCTAAACTTAAATTAGCTAAGTTCAGGAAGAGATTCCTCCTTCTCAAGGGGAACAAGGTGGTCACCTCACTGTGGAAGGAGTGAGTGGAGTTTCCTTCATGTCTCTGACCATGCTGTAGAAATGCTCTGATGAAAGCAGATGTCTCAAGGAGGCGGGTCCTGGGTGTTTCATGGGAGAAAGTTGTTGTTTTTTCTCAAAGAAGGTGGAAGTGAACTGAATGGAGAGCAGGGTGTACAGAGCACTAGGTGCATCATAAGGGTGTGAGAATCTCTGCTTGTATGAGAGATGGGTGATTCTAGGAAGGGAGGATAGACCATAGGAGAGAAAACACAGAGGGGAGATGTTTGGAGGGGACAGGTCAGCCCACCATCTTGCTACCTTCAAGGGGGTTTAAGTCAGTGGTGGCCCACATCAGCGTTATTCCTCTCCTGTCTCCAGGAGAAAGGGAGGTGGGAAGACACAGGAAAACCAGCTCCTTCTTTCCCCTGTGATCCTCATGCCTCCAGAATGGAGGAGCAGTCTTCAATGCCCTCCTTCCTGTTCTGAAAGTCCTTGTCCAATTACATGGAAAACCACAGAACCTTTTACTGTTTTGTTGGTAGACCTTTGGAGGGACTGGAGTATTTCACCACTGTGGTGGCCTTCCCCATTTTTCTCAACCCTGCAGAAGTCCTTTTCTAGGAGTGCAATCCAGACCAGTGACGAACTGCATCACAGCCTGCCCCACAACCTTGGATGCCTCACAATGCTTTGTTGTTGTAGCTGCCAACCAGAGATGCTCTCAAACAGCCTAACAGCATGCAGGTCACATTGTGAGTGTCTGGGTATAGCTACAGCCCTGGTCCAGCCACTCTGACCCCAGCAGCCTGTCAGCAACACGCTAGCTACCCTCTGGCTTCCAGCAGCCTTAGTTACTACTTGCAAGGTGACCGCCAACACCCACCCATTCCCAAATTTTCCTCAAAACATGTTCTGCAGTGTCCAGCCCTTTCTTGGACTGTTGAGATAATAAAGGTCCATTGCCCCTGTAAAGGGTCAATATTCAACAGTTTGCTACTTTAACTGGAGTTATGAAACAGTTCAGTTTAAACACAGCATTGGATTCATTTAGATTAAAAATAAAACAGGTTTATTTAACTATAAGGAAATAGGTTTTAAATGAATACAAGTATAAGGCATTAAAATCAGAAATGGTCACAAGAAAAATAAAAACAAAACATTTTCTAGTACAGACGCTCCCCGACTTACGCAATCGTTCCATTCCAAAAAGCCTTGCATAACCTGAATTTTATGTAAGTCAGAAACATATATTGTGCAAGCATAAAAAACGAACAATTACAACAAAAATATTGCATTTACCTTAATCCTATTGTTATCCTAGCATCGTCTTTTCCTCTTTTGAAATGTATGTTCTGTCTGGCATTTTTTTCCAAAACAATCTGGATTTGTATGTTACTAGTTTTTAAATGATACCGTACAAGGCATAATTTGCACAAATATTATTACAGTAGTGTGTAGGGTCTGAACACAGGGGTGCTTTTAGTCACAGAGGCAGAGACCCACAGAGCTAGAGCAGAGACACAAGACCTCTGTGAAGATCAACCTGACCTCCAGTGGATCCCCAGAGATTTTCAGAGGCTAAGATCTGAACCTGTGCCTCCCTGCTCCCTCCTCTGACAGAAGAGAATTTAGGAAATTCAGTTTCCTCTACTCTTGACTGGGAGAATGGAACACTAAATTATTTACTCTTAACATTTTCATTCTCTAAATTAGAGCTGAGGGATTGGAGGCTTTCAGAGGAAGGAGTGTGTGAAGATAACAAAATCCTCTTTTTATGCATATATCCTAGGGATAAAGAACCAGGGAAGGAAAATAAAAAAATATGTAGAATTTATATGCTTAAATAGTTTATAAATTGAACATTTCTCAAAGTTCTCCATGGCTCATCTGCAGCATTCAATAGTTAATTTAAAAAAGAGCTTTTTAGAGTGCTAGAGAAAAACTAATAGAAAATTTAGTAAACACTTACTGCAGCAGTGCACTCTCTCACCAGCATCATGGCAGACAGGAACAAATCGAGCCCTGAAGGAGATTTAAAATGTCATAAAGAGAGAGTGAAAATAGATTTTTTTTTTTAACCTGTATGTGGTTTGGTTGATGAATACAATTAAGCCCTAATACTGAAGTGCCGTACCAGAGGTGGGAGGAGAATGCCATTATTCCAATGAGACGTTAAACCAAAGTCCCTTCTGCCCGTCTCCGGTGGTCCCTGTCCAGGTTGGCTGGTTGGTTTGTTAGTTCTCATGCTGTCGCTTGGACATAGTAGAGCTACTGAACACCTTATGCATCTCCATGGTGTTCTGTCCTCAGAGTGTTATGAGGTAGGATGACTTTGAAGGATAGGCATCTGTTCATGCCATCCAGTCATCATGTTTCAGATCTTCTAGGAGGTCTTTTCCATTCTGCTTTCAATGGGCGAAGATGATTCCTGCAGGAAATTGGTAGGCATTCAGAGCAGATAACCATACCACATCAGAGTGCTCTGGGTGACTGATTTAGTTAGAAAATGTGTCTCTTTGTTCAATTTGAATTCATATCATTTGATGTTTTTGATCATTCAGAGATGCTGCATCTGAAGGGTGCAAAGCTTCTTTTCAATCTTGACAGCGAGGGGCCATTTTTCAGTGCTGTAGGTCAGAATACAGCCCACTGCAACACTACTTATCCTCAGCTTTGTCTCTGTTAAAATTCATGTGGGACTCTTTTGGAAAGAGGAGGGGAGAGTCCTGCTGTCTGGGCCAACATTCCCTCTTCACTATAATGGGCTCACTGACCAGACTATATTTCCCATTATAAAGTGTGATTCCCACGATGCATCATGTCAATTCAACTAGAGGGGAGACCACAGTGCATCTTGGGAGATGTAGTCCAGCCAGGTAGTCTTGCCCATTGGGGAGAATTGGGTCAGCCAAACTACAGCTCTCTTGAGGCACCATGGCATACCAAGCGAATGCAGATTAATGTCAAACTGACCTGAAATTAAACATTTTGTTTCAATTTGACAAACCAAAATGTTTAGTTTGACTCTGTCCATCCCAGAATTAAATATTTTATTTTAATTTTCCTCATAGAAAATCTAAAAATTTCTGCAAAATAGAAACTTTCCCATAGAAAATTTCAGTGTTGCAGAAAGTGTATTTTCCATTTATTAAAAAAAAAACTTTAATGGAAATTCTCAACAAGCTCTAATGCTGGGGGAGGAAGGAGGCCTGGCCAAGTTGTTCCTACACCTTGACTATTGTGTGGCTGCTGTGATGCCCATAAAAGCCACGATAGCCAGAGCTCAAATTAGGGCAGCTCTCAGGACTGCGTTAACCAGCACTATGAAGCTGAATTGGTCCTTGGCATTACCAGGATAGGGAGGTCCAAAGCCCCCCATTCCCTGGCTCTGCATGAGCACAGGGATGTAATGTAACAGGGCCTAAGACCCAATTGGTTGCATACAGCCACAGTCCTCGGTGTTACAAATAGAAATGATTTGATTATTCAGTTCATCTCCCTGCCAGTTTAGGCTCATCCCTTAGAACTATCTAATCTAGTCTAATCTAATCTAATTTTCAAAATCCAAAGCAAGAGAGGTAGACAGAATTTCAGCTAGCAGCCCTGTGTCCCAAATGAGTAGGCTAGACATACTGAATTATGCAAGCGGAGAATTTGGCCCATTGGGTTTCACTAGCATGCGGTGCAACCTGGCAAGGACAGATAAAGAATGGACATACTGAAATGACCAGTTAATATTTACTTTCTACTGACTGTGTTTGAATAACTTATATACTGGGAAAGGAAGAGTACAGTGAAGCTTAGCTGTTCTGCAACTTGTTAACAGAAGAATAGGGCTTTGTATGTTTCATGATTCTGTGGCCATGGAATTTATTATGGAATCCATCAATGCTGCAAAATTACACTCTAGGGTCTAAGTTTTTATTTTTTAAAAATAAAGGTTCTAGTTGCAAAGGAAATATGAATGTAAATAAATTCATTAATGTCTGCCTGAGTCCACAGACATCCTGCAAAAATTGCATTCAGAAGTGTGAACTTGCCCTTTTCATATCAATGGGGTATTAACGCTGAAATCTAATTATGTAAATTTCAGTTTCAGGACTGCTAACTCTTTCACTGCTGCTTATTTTAATATCAAACTAATGTGCTTATCCCACAAACCCAGACTTCCAGGGGCCAAAAGCCTCAATTTTCTCCTAGCCAACTGCAAAACCCTAGGCTTCTATGATAGTTATGCATTTTCAACTCAAGATTCTACAGCACATTGACAATTAAAAATATAGGGATCTCATATTATTAATTTTCATAGTTAAGTTAAACAATTGTTGGTTTCACTAAATTATCTGAAACTGTTGCATTACCACCACTCTGTTGCACTGGAAGGATGCAGAAAGCAATAGTAGTTCTACAGAATGTAGGTCACAGCCAGGTTTTCAACTGCTAAGGAATGGGCAACGGGTGGAAAAAAGAACCTCATTGTCCTTATTAGAATTATTTTTAATTTCATATTTTTAAAAAGAGGATAGAAGGGAAGCAGCGTTTCCCATTGATAAATACCAGTCTAGCTCTCCTGGCAATAATGAAGTAAGGGAGTCCTTCCCCATCTTTCAAAAAAAATACAAACCTTTCCTCCTTTCTAACTGATTGCTCTAGAGATGTCTCTTTATGACCTGTTGCAGCATAGGTCTCATTAAATAGTCTTTTGCTGTAGGTCCTGTCAAGAATTTAATGTTCTGTTTCTGCACAGCATAGGTACTGTTCATGTAAACAAGGATCAGAAACAGGAATTTATATATTTCCTTTCCTTGTTTTTTGAGTTTAGAGAATCCGTTTATTTCAGTCAGTGCTTACAACAAGCTCCAATGTGTATACTCTGTGAGTGGTGTAAGAAAGGTATAGATTAACACATTGTTCCCCCAGTAATCATCCATGCTGTTCTTTTGTTTGCCTATGGAGTAAAATTGGCTCCCTGCAGATAGACATCAGTGTCATGGCATAAACTGACATGTTACTTGCTACACTGAATCAGGTAAGAAACAGCAATCCTGCTACTTGAGAGGACTTTTAACTCTGTGGATGACATTCCTGAGAAGTACCTGTTTTTCCATTAGCAAGTAAATATTATCCCTTGCTATGGAACAACAAATGGAGCTTGATGTGTTTCCAAAAAGATGTACAGATATATTGGAGAGACATGGATGGCACAAGAGAATGGGTCGGTTTCTGTTTCATATGAAAAGAATACTTTTTGTAATTTTGTTTTTTTTTACACACACATGAAAAAGGACTAAGATAAATGTGAATACAGTGCAGTGACAGAACGGACAAATGTGCTAGTTGGCAGCGGCAATGCAGATTAAAGTAGGTGGCAATGAAGATTAAAGGCTTGATCTTGCTGCTATTAAATGACTGTACCCTGGGGGTTAGGGCACCCACCTGGAAAGTGGGAGAACCATGGTCTAGTCCCCTGTTGTTAAGTATATATTCAAAGTGGAATTTCACCAGGCGAGACTGAGGGAGCCCCACATCAGAATATTGTATAGCTCAGGGGTAGGCAACCTATGGCACGTGTGCCGAAGGCGGCACGCGAGCTGATTTTCAGTGGCACTCACACTGCCCAGGTCCTGGCCACCGGTCCAGGGGGCTCTGCATTTTAATTTAATTCTAAATTAAGCTTCTTAAACATTTTAAAAACCTTATTTACTTTACATACAACAATAGTTTAGTTATATATTAGAGACTTCTAGAGAGAGACCTTCTAAAAACGTTAAAATGTATGACTGGCACACGAAACCTTAAATTAGAGTGAATAAATGAAGACTCGGCACACCACTTCTGAAAGGTTGCCGACCCCTGGTATAGCTCAATGGTTAGAGCACTCTCCTGAGAGGCTTAGGAGGCCTCTGCCCTGCAGGCAAGATAGACATTTGTCCTCCCATCTTTCCCCAGTTAGGGGACTAGATGCCTAAGTATCTTTGTGGATCTAGGCCTTGGCCCCTGTCAGGAAGTGTTCAGCACTGGCAGGAACAATCTCTAACTGAACAGTGTCTTCATTCTGAATAGTAGCCCAAAAGAATATAGATGGTGTTAATGCAAAATTGCTGCATTAATTTGTCCCCCTGTAATAAAAAAGTTAATTTAGCAGACTTATGCAGAAATGATTTTTTTTACCTGGCTTCCATTCTTCTGAAAAAAGAGGGAACTAAACCTACCTGAGCTGCATTTCATATAGCCCCGTATTGAGGATTAGGATCTAGAGCTGTTCATTTTGAGAGAGATACATAAAAGTCTGTTCACAGTTTGCTAGTTTCCCTGATGTTAAAAAAAAAAAACCTGCATTAAATTTCAACATTAAAATCTTCTGTCTGATCAAAAGATTAAGTTCTCCTTCCATATCAGCATCCATAATGTCATGGATAAGAGGAGCTTCTTTTTATTGAATATATCTACTTACATTCATTGAATTACATAAATATGAATCTTTGATAATAGAAATATTGTTAATAATAGGACAGGTATTTTATCTGGATATATAAATACAATGGAGTAACACTGTTTAAGTATTCCTACCAGTGCAACTTTTGCATTAGATAATGATACTGATTTATTTCCAAACAAAAAGCTATGTTATAATGGAGAGAACAGATCAGTAATATAAGGGCAACAAATGTTACAAAAAAGTTTCAGTTATTTCCAAAGTAAGCATTACAAACTCAGAGCATTCAGAGTTAAGGATATATTTAAAAGAAATACAGATATTACAATGCATGGAAAGACACAGTTAGGGCAACTGTAGTGATGCCACATTATAGCCATATGATTAAGACATTTTGTGGTCCCAGCTTCAATTAAACTGATTTTTAAAAGTTAACCCCCCCCACTCCATCTCCCCCTCCCCCGCCCATGGTTCTGCTTTAAATCCTCAAAATAGGCATATAGGCTTTCTGGTGGCACACTGTATATGGGTGACTTTACTCCCTGCAAATGTCCAGAGTACTGTCTCCTGAGTCTAGTAACTCAAATAAGTTTATACTATTTGATATCCCTATTAATCCTCCAGAACCAATGCAGTTAAAAAGATTGAGCTGAATTCTGTTCTTGGTTGTACAACAGCAGAATTGTTTGCTACATTCTAGGTCCAGGGCTAGTCAGTTACACCGTTCACACACTGACAGCAGTGGAGTTTCACAGGTGTCACTAAGGGCATAACTGGAAGGCAATAAAGATGCACAGGTGTAACTGAGGGCATCAGTTCCCCTGCATAAACCTGTGTGGTTGTTAATGATGCACATGAAGTAAAGAATCCTTCTTGATTCTCAGGGTCCAATGGATTTATCTCTGGGGCCCATACAAATACAGTAACTCCTCACTTAACGTTGTAGTTATGTTCCTGAAAAATGCAACTTTAAGTGAAATGATGTTAAACTAATCCAATTGTCCCATAAGATTTAATGTAAATGCGGGGCATTAGGTTCCAAGGAAATTTTTTGGGAGCAGACAAAAGGCATTATATACTGTACTGTACTGTGGTTGGGAAGTGCCCCTGGCTTACCCCACACAGGCACAGTCCACCGCAGGCAAGGACACACCTTTGCAGCAGCAGCGGCAGCTTCCCCGGAGAAGAACAGGCACCGACTTTGCCAGGGGATGGATGCTCCAGGCCCACCTCTTCCTGTCCCTGCTCCACTCCAGGCCCACCTCTTCCCACCCCCACTCACCTCCTCTCCAGAGCAGCCGCATCCCCGCTCCTTCCCCTCCCCCCAACCCCCCAAAGTCCTAAGCACTGCCAAACAGCTGTTTGGCGGCGCTTAGGACTTTCTGGGAGGGAGGGGGAGGAGCGGAGATGCAGTGCTTCCCCGCTCATCCCCCTCCTTCCCTTCCTCCCTCCCTCCCAGAAAGTCCTAATCGCCTTTGGCAGTGGGGGAAGCACTGGGAGGGAGTTGGAGGAGGCGGAGAAGTGGAACTTGTGCAATGCTCCCTTGTAAAATCGCTGCTCTTCCACAGAATCTTACAATCAGTGGACAGAGCAGGCAGCCAAACGATGTAATAAGGGAGCATTGCACAACTTTAAATGAGCATGTTCCCTAATTGAGCAGTGACGTAACTTTGAAACAACATTAAGCGGGAGGACGTTAAGTGAGGAGTTACTGTACTAATTATCTTGTTTCTGGTATGCACCAGATTGCAACAGAAGTTAGGGTTTTTTTAAAGTACCTCCTAAGAGAGGGTATCACCAGATGCTGCTGCCTACCCCCAACCCACCCGCAAGCACTAGAGCAAGATGGTCTGAGAGAAGAGAAGGAGATTATCGTGTTATAGATTTAGGGTAAAAAACGTAAAAGCACCTCAGTTATTTAGAAACCTCAGTCCCATCAACAGCGTTTGAACATTTTACCATTAGTCAATAACTAGCCAAAATGATACTCTTCTGACTCGGACTGAAAACTGAAGAACCAGCACTTGCAATGGTCAGACTTAGATGAGCTAGCATGTGATGAAAGCTCTGATTAAGCCAAGTGAAAGTCTAACAGCCTTTTCCTTTTGAGACAGTCTAGTCTTGCGTGCTTGATGGCTAAGGAAGGCAGAGACTGTTACAGAAGATAGGCTTATTTGGAAGCAGTTCTTTTCTCTGCACACACATCATCAATTTCCAGTGCTGCTGGTGTGGCAGAGGCTTCATTACATTATCTTAAATGCTACAGGACTGAATTGTACTTACCTGGGAAGGAGTCCTTGCTGTCAGGCTCCTTGAGGAATTTAGAGGCAGCAAGATTATCAAGCTCCCTGTACCCTTTGGTTTGAGACTGCCCCTGCTAGCAGCTGAACACAACAGGGAGCCTCCAAGGCTGTCCTTAAGCCCAAACAGCTGGGGGCTCACTCACTACACAGCGCTGGGATGTTTACATGGCACCACACTCACACATTCCCAAACACATTGAATTAAATAGAAAGAGACGCAGGAGGCAGGGGTCCTGATTCTCCTCTTGCTCATCCCAGTGAACCCAGGGAGTAGCTCAGCTGAAGTAAGTGGAGTTCCATTGGTGTGAGACTGGTGAGAGGAGAATCAGGCACAAGGATTCTCACTACACGTTGTTTTAAAAAGAAGCCAACAGTGACCTCTTCTAATGCAGAATTTTTATGCAATGTAATATATGTTTAGTTTAAACCTCTTTACTCAGTTGGGGTCTGAAGTGATCAGTTTTGTTCCATATTGTAAACTTATTTATTGGTTTCAGTGTGTTCAACATGCCTCTTATTAGCCAGGTCACTCTTTAAAAGCACATTATTACAAAAAATGCCATGTTGACGCAGTGTCAGGTCTGAGCAACACAAGCCATTAAATCTGAGGCCCACACAGATCCTGGAGAACTAGGTGCCCACCCAGGTCTCACAAAGCAGCCCTCAGTGGCCTGCTGAAGATCTTTTTGAGAGCTTGCAGCCCTTTACTTGTTTTCCCCCCCCTTCCTTCTCCCCATATCTTAGTAGACAGCCCCAGGTGTGGCACTCACCCCCTCATCTCCCATCACTAATGCAATGTCCCACACACCTTCACAAGCCACCACTAGGGTATCCCACCTGCCTAGTGGTGGTCCCCTAAGCTTTCTTGCAACCTTGCAGTGGTCTCTGCAATAAGCTTGTACATGGTAGGTGTGTCTTTTCCCATGCTTTGTTCTGCATTAGCATTACATATGATAAAAACATCATGTGAAATAATAATTCCTGTTGTCCCATCAGGAATAAATGCTCTCTTCTCAGTTGGCACTCAGTAATAGGCCGCTTGATGGCAGACTTTCTGACTGGGACAACTGGTGTACACGATGGCACCATGCTGAGATGCGGAAGCACTTTGCACAGGGAGGTGGCCAGGGTAGAATCATAGAAGATTAGGGTTGGAAGAGACCTCAGGAGGTCATCTATTCCAACCCCCTGCTCAAAGCAGGACCAACACCAACTAAATCATCCCAGCCAGGGCTTTGTCAAGCTGGGCCTTAAAAACCTCTAAGGATGGAGATTCCACCACCTCCCTAGGTAACCCATTCCAGTGCTTCACCACCCTCCTAGTGAAATAGTGTTTCCTAATATCCAACCTAGACCTCCCGCCCATGCAACTTGAGACCATTGCTTCTTGTTCTGTCATCTGCCACCACTGAGAACACCCTAACTCCATCCTCTTTGGAACCCTCCTTCAGGTAGTTGAAGGCTGCTATCAAATCCCCCCTCACTCTTCTCTTCTGCAGACTAAACAAGCCCAGTTCCCTCAGCCTCTCCTCATAAGTCATGTGCTCCAGACCCCTGATCATTCTCATTGCCCTCCGCTGGACTTTCTCCAATTTGTCCACATCCTTTCTGTAGTGGGGAGCCCAAAACTAGATGCAATACTCCATATGTTGCTTCACCAGTGCCGAGGTGTTTTGTTGCCCAGGGTGGAAAACCTCACCTAACTTGGCATCCCTGGAAGTTTGTGCCCTGGGTGACAGCTCTGATTGCCTGCCCCTAAGGCCAGTCCTGGAGCTGTCCACAGAGGTAAAGATTCAGATCTTCAAATCACTCATTATTCTACTTTTATCCGCTGCTGAGGGATGATGGCATGAAACTCTTCTGATTGCAGCACTGTTGTCGGCAGGTATCAGAACAAAAGACACAGGTGTGGGAAAGAGATGGAAAGGGGAGGTGAGGAGAGAACAGACTGTGGACCAGATTCACATGGGTTTCACCTATGTAACGGGGGCTGCAGGCTCTCCCATATAGCACGTCTGCATTGAGGTGTGGGGCCTGGATCTGGTCAGCATGGCTCCAAATATGGGCAAGGCAGGATCAGGCTGGTCAGAGGATGAATTGAATCAGCACATCTCTCCTGTGGAGCCCTTGTTGGAAACATTGGGGGAGGAGGCTGCAGTAAAACAGCCTGCCCCTTTCCCCTCCCAGGGCTGATTGCTTCCTCCATTGCAAAGCATTAGGAACAAGCAGGGGGCTGAAGGGACTGGTTTTTGAGGAAAGATTAAAAGAGCTAAAGAGCTATAGCTCCCCTCAGCTAAAGAATGATTGGGGGTGAACATGATTGACTGTAGACACCTGAAGTATGTAAATACCAAGGAGGGGGAGGAATAATTTAGTCTGATATGTGAAATAATGGGTGAAATTAAGGACAATTTAGAGTAACTAATGGGTTTAACTCGCATTGAAGTTAATGGGACTCTTTTCAGTTGCTTCCATGAGTGATGTGTCAGGCTCTGATATTGTGGCAAAATCTCCCAATGGAGGCTGTGGACACTTTAATTTATACCATCTAAAAGACTGCCATTACAGGAGAATAGACTGTCAGGAACAATTCTGCACTGGCTGAGGTAGGAGGGACCAGATGACCTAATGGGTCTTTCATCTCTAGATTTCATCCCTGTGCATCTCTAGATTCTAGATAAGTCTGTGGGTGAGGTAAAGACAGAGGGAAGGATATTAAGGGAAGACAAATCCATGGACGGGAAGGGGCGGGGGGAACAAACCTAGAGAATCCAATTGCTGCCCTCACTGGGGGACAGAAACGTGCTAGCAATACCCAGGCCCAAACTGCCATTTCACAACACAGGGGTGACTAGCATGCTTCTAGCACAGCTTCCTGTCCAAAAAGTTTGTTATATTTAGCATGTGGATAACTGCCTGCAGAAATCCTGCTACAGATCCCCCTGCCCCAGCTGCTCCATAGCAAGAATTCTCAACACCTCTTGGCACATGGTTTTAAATTGTGCTCTGTGGGAACTCAGATCCTTCTTAAAACTGTGCTTGATTGTAGCTGTGCTTGGAAACTGTTTCAAATGCAGTTGCAAGCCCCAGTGCCTGATGGCCAACTCCCCATCTGCCTAATAGTCTCTTAATCCATGGCTGCAAACACACAACATTCCTGGTGGTCTTCCAAGGTGCAGTAGCAAGTACTTCAACCAGGCTCCAACAACTCTAGCCTTCAATGGCAGGCTCCCCACCCACCCAGGACCCTCGCCATCTTGGTGGTCTCACTGACTCATCATTCCACCAACTCATGGTGATGCCATAAGGAGAAATTAATCATATGGTTTCACTATAGGGCATTGATACAGATGTTGGGTGCCTTAACTGTGCATTTCTTACCTTAGCATATTTGAATTTCTTTTAAGTATAAGCCTTAACTGTATTTCTCGCCTTTGTAATGCTTGTAATGATTTGGGGATAAATAGGACATCCCTATAATGCTGGGGTGAGGGGTGGGGTTTATCCTCCAAGTACCAACCCACTTTCACCCTCCTCTCCATTTTAATATCATTTTTGCCTGGGAATAAATGCAGCTATAGAGTTACCTGCACAGGAGTTATTAAATGGAATTTATTAAACAATTCTGTTGATGATGTGCAAGACGGAATAGAATGTGACTCGCTGACTCTGCAGGGCTAACTGGAGTAAGAGCCAGTAAAACACAAAGGTAGCCCATAACTCTAAAATATACATGGGAGGGGTCCGACTGAGAAAGATGGTGCTATTTTTACATAGTAATTTTTCAGATTAGATCCTCACTTTTCTGTAGACAGAGAATCTATGGGTCTGTTATGGCTCATTGTCTATTTCCTTTACAGTGCTTAAAATCCATCCCAACCACTTAGAGGTGAAGCATGTGGTTTTCTAAGTAATTATAGCCATGTTCTGATCTGAGAAAATTACTATTTGGTTTAATTATGAAACAGTATTATTTCTTTTTGTTTAACTGACAAAAACCATTGAAAAGCTGGTGCTGCTAATTAAGTCCTGAATGTGTGCATTGGATGACTAATCAGAATTTGTCAACTTCCCTTTTAAAAAGGTCTCATTATTTTAATTTCCATATGAGATGTGTGTCGGTCATTTGGGGGAAAGAGTAGTAGTAAATAATAGATGGTTATCTCATAATGTTAATCCTTTACCAAGACAAAACAAAATAATTGTAATGGTGTGGTGTATAGAGGCAAGATTAAAACATCCATTTGCAGTAGAAAACACAGTATTACGGACACAACATCTTGAAAAAGGAATCATAATGTTATGGATGTAAAGCTGAGTTCACTTCAGTAAGGTGAAGACTGAAATTAATGTTCAGGGAAAATCTCCAATGGAGACACAGGAGTAAAGACAGGCAAAGGGGAAGCGGGGGTAAAAGAAGTGTCTAAATACCCTTCTCCTCCTGCAAAAGGATTGTCTAAGTGCTAGAAATCTCCAAGGAGTGCCTTTCAACAGTTAATTTTTGCTGCATATAACCCAGTAAATCTGAGTATGTTTTTGATTGTGAAGCCAGAAGAAGACATTTAAGATTGCCTGTACAATTAAACCTAATTTAGCCAAGGACAAAAGAGACCAGCAAAAACTTGTTGCTTAACAGATGTGGTTTTCTAATGAGGTGAAGCAGAATTGTACTCCATATTCGTGTTGCCAGCTTTTGTGATTTTTATTGCAAGTCTTACAATATTTTGGTGTGTTCTTTAAGGCCCCAATGTCCAGAGTTTGTGATTACATGAAAATCTTGGATTTCATTAAAAAAAAAAAAGTAAGTTTCTAGCCTTCGCAGTTGCAGAGAAGCTTCCAAACACAACCCCAAAGGGTCCAAAATCAGAAGGCAATAAAAAGAACTCCACCTTTATTATTTTAATATTTTGTTATTTTTTAAGATAAACTAATTATTTTGGGGACCCTGACATTTGAGCCCCTGGAGTTGTCAGTACTGCAATATGTCCAGCTTTTCCTGAGACTTCTGCCCTTCTCCACCTGATAAATATATTTCTTCCCATTGTTTATAGTTCACAAGCCAACATGGCTGTGATGTCAGCAGAACTATGGGAATAAGATTTGCTAATTTGACCTTTCTCTCCATAAACAGCACAAAACACGATAGGACCATGCAGACAGAGTGACTACTGGATTTCTTTTTTTAATTTCATGCCAAGCGGTAGACTTTAATAATAACAGAATCTAGAGGTAGATTACACCAGATTATAATGATAATAACGTATGGTAAAACTGACAAGTAAACTATGTAGCTCTCCCTTTAGCAGCTATATTAGTGTATACTCACATTGAAGTTATGGCAACCAAATTAATATTGCATGTATGTACTCTGGCTGATTGCTCTCTTTAGGGAAGTCTGTCTGTGCCACTCTAAGGCTCAAGATTTCTCCAGTTTGATTGTTGTGTATAGCACCCTGCTTTCCCTCAGGGTTTTACTAGATTTCTGTGTAAAACAACCCCACCCCACACACCAAACACATCTGCAAATACAAATAAGCACACAAACAGATACTCAGACATTAGTTATAATCCATCTTCTCAACTGAAAAAAGCGAGTTGCTTAGCCTGAGAACAGTTATTTGCTAGCTCCCTGCCCAAAGACAAGCAGCTCTGCACATATGACCAAACATTAGTTTATCAACAATTCCAGCAGGGTAGACCTTGTTTTCTGTGATCGTTTTTTTTTTTTTTTTTTAAATTTTACATCTCTCAAAAGAAAGAAAGAAAGCTAAATGTAGCTTTAAGGTTGGTTTGTTTCAGTTCCAAACTTCTCAATTCCAGATGTAGGCCATGATCCTATAATCAAATCCATGGGCTAAGCAGTTTCCATTTCCCCTTGTTCTCCTGTTCTTTCTCAATCAATCATCCTCACCCTGTCTTTGAAATATTATACATTGACTGTCAACCAGACTTTAAACAGGCCCAAGATGGAGGACTGTGACAGGTCAGTAGCCACTAATTCCAGTGGCTGCAGTTCACAGTCATTGTTCAGCTGCTTGTTCTAAGTAGCACACAAGCAGGGGAAGCCGGGTTGCAATAACTCCCAACACTAACTCTCCTCCAAAAAGAGCCAGCAGCGGCCTATTAGTTCTAGCTAATGCTCTTGCTCACACTGAATCCTCTAGCTGGGTTTTTGTACCAATTAGTTAATTACATTGAAGTAATTATGGAGACATTTGTTTGCAACTTTGTAGCTAAGGACAGGTTGAGATTAAATAAGGGGCTTGTACTGCACACAGATACACTGAGTTTGCATAAGGGAGTTCCATAAACAGGCAGTTCTGTTTAAGCAAACACCGAAACGATAGAATTTAAAGAGTCTGCTTTTAAATTCATCTGGGAACAACAGGAGTTAGAGAGTCACAGAGTAAGGTGCATGGACATAGAAGAACTGTGAATAGTATGGAACAGTCTTCCACCTTGAGAAACAGTTTTATTCCTATAAAATCATCATCTTTCAAAGACCCTTCAGCATTATAGAGGATATTCAATTGTATACCCATTTTTAGGACAATGTACAAACATTGGCAGGGTAGGTAACCAGTTAGCTCAGAGGCTGGGAGAGCAACTGTTTCAGTTCAATATCTAAATGAAAATCTTGACAGCATTGCTCAGACAATCAGTCTGCCTAACAAAAGGTGCTTCTCTCGCCTTCCCCATCTGCCATTCTGCAACTGCATAGAGCGAGCATATAAATATACCAGAATTCCACTACACTCAATAGCTGAGTCACTGCCTATTAACTCTTACATCTAGGATTAGAGACACATACACCTTGCCAAATTTACCAGTGGTTTATAAATCAATTAACACAAGTAGATTTGAAACCATAGGCACTGTCTCATTCCTTTAACACTTCTTATACTGCATAGTTTTATTTCTTCAATTATATTAAGAAAACTTAAAATAAGAAAAACAGAAGAAGATAATGTCACAAATTTGGTCATTGAAAATCTATGACTTAATGACCAAACTATGAATCTTCAACTCAAATGTCATTTCCATCTTAACATATGGATATGAAAGCTGGGAAGCCACCAAAGATATAGACATTTCAATGTTTTTGGAAGTAAATGTCTTAGGGAAATACTAGGTATTAACTGGAAAGAATTAATAAGTGCCAAGATTTGTCAGAGTTCAACAATTTCTTATCTCCAAAGTTATAGAAAAGATGTAAATATATGTGTTAATCAATTCATCAATCACCTTCACCTCTTTGAAATACCGCATGGGAAGGATTCAGCTTCAAATGCTAGTAGAGGCAGAAGCAACTAAGAACATCTTGCTGATAAAATCAGTGGGGAAAGAATAACCAGACATCTCATTGTTAATATTGTTACTTGTGGTAAACCTGAGCTATTGAATCCCACATTTATTACCCCACTTCGCAGGTTCTTTCCCTGCCATTTTGTCCTTTCCCATCTGGTAAACCTTGATAATTATTTTTCCCCTTACTCATCCTTCACTTCAGTGTTTTTCTTATGCAATAACAACAAGTAGTCTGGTGGCACCTTAAAGACTAACAGATTTATTTGGGCATAAGCTTTCGTCGGTAAAAACCTCACTTCTTCAGATACCCATGAAAGCTTATGCCCAAATAAATCTGTTAGTCTTTAAGGTGCCACCAGACTCCTTGTTGTTTTTGTAGATACAGACTAACACGGCTACCCCCTGTTTCTTATGCAGTGCACTGGGGGGTGGGGGGGGGAAGAGCAGTGGTTGTTCATATTACATCTTGTATTTCCTCAGTTGTAACTGATATATTTAACAAAAGATAGTTATCAGCCAGTTTAATTAGCAGCTGGGATTCAAATAGTCCTGTCAGGGTAGAAGGGAGAAGGAAAGTCTTGTTTTATGTTCTAAGGTAGCAAAAATAGTGCTATGAGTCTGATTTGGTATCCATTGAAGTTGATAGAAAGATTCGCATTAATTGCAGTGGGCATTGGATTGGACCCAAAGTGGATCTGGACTTTTAGAACACAACAAAGTGATAGAATTTTGGGTGTGATAAAGGAGTTTGCAGGTGTGCTGATGGTGTTTGCAGGCCTTCCCAGCCCTGATTCCTCCCCCCCCGCCCCCAATCGTTTTTCAGAACAATTAATAAGCTAAAAGGCTGGGAGACAATATGCAATCCCTTCGCTCAATGAGCTAGTGGCTTCTACTAAAAGGCAATGGGAGCTGGCATTTTCATAGTCTTTGACTATGTGTACACTGTTCAGTCCTGTTTGGAGGACTACATTAACACGAACTAGCACCTTTTAGTTCATGCCCACATCATCCACATGGGGGAGTTACAGCACAGCACTTTGGTGCATTCTGCTATCCACATTCCTATAGTCCGAACTACAGGGCAGTGTAGACAGGCCCTTTCTTAAAACAAGGACCTGATATTTCCAATGTTTAAAAACCAAATAAAAATAACTGCAGAAAAATGGTTATTCTGAGTGTAATGCCTGGGGATCAGGCAGGTCAAAGGGCAGTCCCAATCAGTGGTCAGAGTTCACATAAGAGGTCCAGTCGCTGGGAGAGCCAATCCAAGGGGAAGGTATAGGACGATGGTTGGCAGGGTAGTAAGGCAGGATTGGTTGGGTGGGTGGGTCCAAGTAGCAACTTGCAGGCAACAGCTTGTTGCTCAGACAAGGTCAGAAGGGAAGCAGGAAGTTTATATATATAGTCACCAGCCAATCAGGGCCAAGACAATGTGGCCAATCAGAAAGCAAGCTGCAGAACCCTTTGGGGGGGAGGAGGGATAGCTCAGTGGTTTGAGCATTGGCCTGCTAAACCCAGGGTTGTGAGTTCAATCCTTGAGGAGGCCGTTTAGGGAACT
Source organism: Emys orbicularis (assembly GCF_028017835.1). Taxonomy (NCBI): domain Eukaryota; kingdom Metazoa; phylum Chordata; order Testudines; family Emydidae; genus Emys; species Emys orbicularis. The sequence continues at coordinate 41,909,746 of NC_088689.1, read as the reverse complement.
GGGGTAAAAATCTGTCTGGGGATTGGTCCTGCTTTGAGCAGGGGGTTGGACTAGATGACCTCCTGAGGTCCCTTCCAACCCTATGATTCTAAATCTTTCCCCCACTCCTGCCTCCCACCCCCCAGTATGAGGGAGAACCTTGCCTCTCTATGTGACTTAAAGGTTGTATCCAATAGATTATACAATTTCCTTCAGACACAAAAAATAACATAATTCCCCTTCAACAAAGATTCCCAGCGCTTCCTGAATTGGTTTTATGTTTTTGTGGTATCTTATATTGTTTCCTCCAGATTTTCACAGTTTATAGGAGTAGTTAATAGCTATTAGTGGATGTGGCAATGTAAGGAAAAGAGCAATATTAAAATTAAGCATTAAAGACATTGACTATGGGCCTGGCTCAGGCTGGAGCTGTCTAAGAGGAATCTACAAAATTATGTAGAGCACAACAATATGAGAGCAGAAGGGGAAAAAAATCTCCCTTGCAGAAAGCACAATTCTGTTTAGATCATTCAAAATGCTAAATGTATAAACACAAGGTGAAAGTCCTGGCCTCGGTGCTTAATTTGTAATGAAAGAGATGCCATGGGCTCAAGCAAGTTTTTACTTTCATAACTGAACATGGCAAGCCCAGAGGTGCTGGGACTATTAACTGTCAAGCCTAGAAGTGCCAGGGCTCAGCCCTGGCACAAATTAAGCACTGCCTGCCCTCCTGTTAGCATTTCACTAAGGTTACATCTGACTGGCAAAGAAACAACAAAAGCAGAAAAATGTGGTGGTGTGTCTTGTTTTGTTGTAAAGTTGAGGCCATCTTTATATCATTGGATATCTTTTGTCTTTTGCTTTATAGTTCACCTTTAAGTAGTGTATTGCAGCAAAAAAGTCATTCTGGCAACATAAGTAGGGTAGAGTTAAATCACATGACCCCAGGACTGATCTTTCTGCCTCCACTCCCATGAAAGGAGGGAAAACCTATCAGTGAGGATTGAGGTATATGATAAAATGCAGAGGAAAGAGATTATCAGGTAAGGACCAATTTTCCTTAGGACAAAACAGGTTGATACTATAATAGTTGCCATAAGAGAAAGTAATATTGAAACAGTGAACTGTCAATCACTTCTATAAATGTATACTAGGAACCAGGATTAGACCCATCAAACTAATTTCATTTGTGACTCAAGCCAGGCTTTCAGCATAAGATCACCAGAATTGAAAGACTAGTTACCTTCCAGTGCCATTGAGTCCCTTTCATAAAAAGACCAGCAGAGTCTCAGTATGGGAATAAGACAGGTTTATTTTTTCCCCCTAAATTGTGAATTTTGTGAACATCAGTGGAGCCCACTAAATAAAGAGACCTGTCAAAAATAATGCTTTCTCTGTAGCAAACTAAAAACCTAGACAGAGATCCAACGTCCCACCCCAGTCAACAAATACACTGCAGTAGAATACAGTTGTGAAAATCCATCAGAAAATACACCTGATAGAAGATCAGTTCTTTTATTAAATACTCGTGTCTCCAACTAAAGTATATTTTAGCAAGTAGCAGCACTCTCTGAAACCAAGTCCCCTTACAGGAACAGAGCTCTAAAATAAAAATATTTTTGTATATTTTCCAGCACAACATAATAATTGTAGTTGTTGTTTAAATGTCCTAATCATACAGTTATTCCAATGCATGTGGGTTAAGTGCAATATCCCATACCTTGCTTTCATCCTAGACCCCCAACAACCCTTGCCACCTTGTTTCTCCTTCTCTATCAACTACCCCACAAAAAGAAGAGGGAGGAAAAAATTATAAAATATTATTAGTACAGCAAGATTATCCTGTAATTAGGTCTCTGGTTTCCTCTGCCTGGGCATGGTGTGCATGTATGTAGGTGTCTGTGATTCTGAATGTGTTTTCTGTATATGTGTATTCGCTGTTTTGCTCTCAAAATTCTCAGAAGGCAGAGTTTAAAACATTAAGAAAAAAAGCAAGCCTTCTGTACATAAATAATATAACAGAAGGATGAACTCTAGCTCCTCTTACAGAAGGATGCTTGATGTTTTTGTTTCCCATCCTTCATGAGTGAACAATTTTGTAGCCCAAAGTACTGAATGAAAAGAAGTATACTTTATGTCCATTTTCCTTTTTTCAGCCACTGCTCTAGCCCTTTACCCTGTGAGACATGAAATATGGGGATCATTCAACTGTGAAATCTAAAAGAAATGTGGGGAGGGGGGGAGAGAGGGAGGGAGAGAGAGCGAGAGAGCGCGCATATTAAAGCTGCAAGCTAAGTGTAAAAACCAGAGGGCAGGCAGTGACCGCAGGACAGATCCATGTACAATCCTCTGCTTCAATTATCCATTGATGTAGTAGTTGTGTTTTTTAAATAATTATTTCTTGGTGACTGTGTTTCCCTAAAAGCAGGGAATGGCCGTGTCTATTTTCAGGACTGACCCAATGTCCCTGTAACTGTTTACAGACCAATGTTTGTCCCTCTTTCTTATAAATGCGTGGCAACTTGGGCAACATGAAGGGGCCTCCAACCATTTGAGGGATGATACTGATAGCACGCTGGCTGAGGATGTGTGCACCCGAGGGGCCCATCAATATGAACTCATATTAATTACCTTGCTCTTCTTCATCCAGTGGGTGGTGTTTCCATATGCCAGAAAATATGGCCTCCCTTGGGTTGTGGGAATTATCTCAGCCTCTTGGCTGGGTTTACAAAAAATAGTTTTTCATGCCAAAAATATGCTCACTGTATTTATCATTATTACTCATTTACTTTTGACCAAATCCAGCATTCTTTGTGCATCCCAAGCTCCTATTGGCCTCAGTGGTGGACAAGGAATGCTGGATTGCATGCTTAAACATTTTGCAGACGCTCATGGGGTTGGGGAGAATTTTCCATTGAGGTCACTGATGTTATTGTGGAAACACTAAGGCTTCCTCCCATTTTCTCTACTTGCATGGAGTATAGTAGCAGGGCTGGCTTTAGACCAATTCCCCTGAATCGGGCCCCGCCCCTAAGAGGGCCCCACGCCCAAGCCCTGGTACGGCATACCGGCAAGAGCCAGTGCGCTGTACTGGGGTGGCCCGGCTTCCCCAGGGGGCAATTTAAAGGGCCTAGGGCTCCCAGCAGGGGCTGGAGCCCCAGGCCCTTTAAATTGCCACCAGAGCCCCACTGCTGGAGCCCTGGGGTAGGGCTGTGGGGCTCTGGGGGCTATTTAAAAAGTCCAGGGCTCCCATTGCTTCTACCGCCCCGGCCCTTTAAATAGCCGCTGGAGCCCCGCCGCTTCCCCAGGGCTTCCGCGGCTATTTAAAGGGCCGGGGCAGTGGAAGCTGGGGAGCCCCGGGCCCTTTAAATAGCCCCCGAGCCCCGGGCTGCTGCTGCTACCCCGGTGGGGGAAGGAGGAGGAGGAGGAGGAGGGGGCACTTACCATACAGGGTGGGCTGTACCCCCTGTGCCCGCAGCCAGCCCCGCACCCCCTACCCTCAGCCAGCCCGTCTCCAGCCAGCCCCGCACCCCCTGCCCTGCCTCCAGCCCCTGCCGCACCCCCTTCCCGCACCAGCACTGCACCCCCTGCCCTGCCCGCACCAGCCCTGCGCCACCTGTCCTGCCCGCACCAGCCCCACCCCCCCCGCCCTGCTGCTGCCTGCAGCCAGCCCTGCACCCCCTGCCCTGTCTCCAGCCAACCTCTGCCGCACCCCCCTGTGGCCCTGCCTGAAGCCAACCAGCCCCACACACACACCCTGCCCGCACCAGCCCCGCACTCCCTGCCCTGTCTCCAGCCAACCTCTGCCGCACCCCCCTGTGGCCCTGCCCGAAGCCAACCAGCCCCACACACACACCCTGCCCGCACCAGCCCCGCACTCCCTGCCCTGTCTCCAGCCAACCCCTGCCGCACCTCCCTGCCTGAAGCCAGCCAGTCCTGCACTCCTCCGTCTCCAGCCCTGCCAACCCCTGCCACACACCCCTGCGGCCCTGCCTGAAGCCAGCCAGCCCACCCCACACACCCCTGTCTCCAGCCAGCCCCACACCCCTTGAACTGCCTGCAGCCAGACCCTACCTCCAGTCAGCCCCTGCCCTGCCTCCAGCCAGCCCCATGTCCAGTGGTGCCCTGCAGTTCCCAGGGCAGTAACCCTGTATACCTGCTTCAATGAGGGGGGCAGGGAGCTGCTGGGACCCACACATGTGCACACCGCCCCCAGGGAGTGGCGGGGACCCACACATGTGAAACGGAGCTCATTTCTAGTTCAGGCCCATCTTTTAAAAAAGAACTTTAGGTAGGGTTAACATACATCTGTATTTTCCTGGACATGTCAGGCTTTTTGGTTCTTAAATCGTCGTCCGGGAGGAATTTTTTAATTTTTTTTTTAAAAATTTAAAATTTAAAAATTCCTCCCGGGAAAATACGGACATATGGTAACCCTACTGGTACAAAAAATACATACTGTGGCACATCCCTTAAATCAGAACTTTTTATAGGGAACCAGTTGCTAAGAAATGAAAGGCTTTTTTTTCATGTTTTTTTATTTTTTAGTCATCCCTGCCGGGGCCCCACCAAAAATGTTCGAATTGGGCCCCGCACTTCCTAAAGCCGGCCCTGTATAGTAGGCAGGTTATGGTGCAGGACCTCCAGGACTGGACTGTGGTAGCAGAGGTCATGGACATTATTGAAGTGCATCAATGTCCTCACCTTTAAAGTACGTTGACACTTTATTGAGAGTAATAATTTTTGAATGTTTATACAATTGTATGTATTTGCTTGTTTCCTACCCTCACCCTTCATGTGTTACGTGTCATTTTAGACCATGAGTTCTTCAGGGGGATGGACCATGACATAGGAACATATGACTAGAAGGGACTTTCTAGGTCCAATCCCCTGCTATCACAGGCAACCCCATCATATAATCCTGTTCATAAATATATCAAGATCCATCTTAAAACTAGATAGGTTGTTAGGAATAATGGGGTCTAAGTGGGAGGCTGTTCCAGATCCTTACTCCTCTGTGGATTAGAAATCTTCTTCTAATTTCCAGCCTACTTCATGGCCTTCTTACGCCAACATTGTCCTTTAATTGAACTAGCTCTTCTCCCTCCCTGATGTCTTTATAGAGCGCAATCATATCCTCTCTCAGCCTTCGTTTTGCCAGGCTAAATAAACCAAGTTCTTTCAGTCTTCTGTCCTAAGATAGGCCTTTATCTTTCTTGAACATGGGTGACCAGAACTGTACACAGTATTCCAGATGAGGTCTTACTAGAACCTTGTCCAATGGTATTAATACTTCCCTATCTCTACTAGAAATACCTTGCCTGGTATGTCCAAGAATCACATTTGCCTTTTTCACAGCCACATCACATTGGTGGCTCAGTCATTTATGACTGATTAAAACACCCATGCCTTTCTCTTCCTCTGTCATCCCAACTGATGAGCCCTTGGCTTCTAACATAAATTCTTATTAGTCCAGAAGTTCATGACCTTGCACTTTATACTATTAAATTTCATTCCATTTCTATTACTCCAGTCCTCAAAGTCATCCAAATGTTCCTGTATAATATTCTGATCCTCCTCTGTGTTGACAGTGCCTCCCAAGTGGGTGTCATCAGCAGATTTCATTAGCACACTCCTACTTTTTGTGCCAAAGTCATTAATGAGCATATTTAATAAGGTCGTTCCCAAGGTTGATCCATGAGGAACTCCACTAGTAAACTCCCTCAGCCCAATAGTTCTCCTGTCAGCTCAACCCGCTGTCATCTCCCCTTTAGCCAGTTCCTTACCCACCTTACTATATTGCACTAACCCCTAATGTTTTTGCATGTGTTTGCCTCTTCCCCAGCGCTGCCGCATTCCCCCTCCTCCCCCCTCCCTTCCTGCCCCGCGAAACAGCTGTTTCGCGGTGCAAGCGCTGGGAGGGAGAGGGGAGAAGCAGGACGCAGCGGCACACTTGCAGAGGAGGCGGAGGCAGAGGCGAGTTGGAGCAGGGGGGAGGGGGGGCCACAAGGAGCTGCCGGTGAGTGCTCAGCACCCACTAATTTTTCTCCGTGGGTGCTCCAGCCCTGGAGCAGCCACGAAGTCGGCGCCTATGGTCTCTCATCCTCTCCCCTTTTGTCCCCACTTTCTCTCCCTTATCCTATCTTTCGTGGTATATTGTCCTTAGGGACTGAGCTTAAGCTTTTGTCCAAATTTACAAACAGAGCAACTTTTTGCCTTGTTTCTCACCCTTCCACACTCACTCACTTTCTCTGTATATCTTTTCCCATTAGCAAGGTGCCATTTCAGCACCTTACTTCCAGACAGCATTGCTATTAGAGGACAATTTTCATACTGGAAAGAGATGTAGCTAGCAACTTTTTTCAGTTGGGCCTTATCTACACTTCAGAATTGCATCATGTTAAAGTAAATGTAAACTGACACAATATTAACTACTCAGTGAGGACAAGCACTTGTCATAATTTCTCCTGGATGTTAAATATATCAGACACAGCATATCCTTGTCTGCGCATTTAACATTGTGTTAGTTAAGGTGTTCAAATATGCTCAGATTTTCTAATCTAGTCAGGACAATGAAGATACCTGCCTTACAACTGCACAACATGTCTGGGGTCAAAGTAGCTCCATCTCTTGACTGGAGATGCTGCTACTGCCAAATCACCAACTGCGTGCAAAGGGTCTGGTGTGACCTTCAGCAAATACAATCGGCTTTTCTCCAGAGCCTCTAGCTATTGTGTGTCACAATCTTTGAACAGATTAGATTAGAGACTCATAGGGATTTTGTTATTTTACTGTTTTCAATCCGTGTACTTGTCTTCCTGCAGGAAAACAAATTCAATCAGATGTCCATCTGCAGGGGACTTTTGTGAAACTAAAGCATCACATTTAAATTACATGAGCAATTCCAGCAGAACAAAGAAAGGCATATAGGGAAAGACATAAGACAAAAGTAAACATCAATATAGTATAGCAGCTAGGGATTCTAAAACATGCATGACATACTCTTTGTCAGACACATTAACCGAAAGAACCATATAACAAAGCTTACCCATTACTACAGCCCAAGCCTGCATGACCCATGCAGAAATGCTCCTACCTATAACTTACATCAAGTTAGTTTAACAGTGTTTTTAGTATATAAAAGTGAGACTGGCCTGGTGGTGGAGTTGTTTCTTGTCCAGTATTTGTTACTTAAGTTTAGTGAAGAAATTCCACACACATACACACCCAAAGTACAAAAGCCAGTATTTTTCTACTCTCCCACCCCCTCCCCACCTCACTTTAAATACATTCAGTACACAAAATGCAGAGAGAGCCTCACAGGATTTGATGCTTACTCATGAGAATTATCCCATTGAAATCAGTAGGACAAAATACTCTTGTGAGTAAGACAAGCAGTATTTAGCCCTATCCCTTGTAGGATAACAGCGTTACTAGATCGCCAACCTCCCAAGTATTCTCTTTGGGTTTTATCGAAGTAGGCCTTAGCCTTGCATTTTGATTTCCCCAATTTTGCGGCTACCTGCAGATGGATCTGATTTAAATGTTCCTGCAGATTTTGCAGGTAGGTATCCATTTTGATTCCCTCCAATTGAGTGCCACTGGTATGCCAAATTAGGTGTTCTGGCAACCTCATACTTCAACCTGTCATTACTTCAAAGGGTGTCTTATCGGCAGATGCAGCAGGAGTTGCTCTTAGTGCCATGAGAATTAGAGGCATGAGGGAATCCCACCAGTTTCCTCAATATTACTTTTATGGTCCGATTTGTACGTTCCACCATCCCAGATGACTGTGGTCTGTATGGGATGTGTAGTCTCTGTGGGACTCCCATTAATTTAAGACAGTCTTTGAAGAACTGTCCTGTGAAATGTGATCCCTGGTCTGATTCCACTTTCTCAGGGATCCCCCAACAAGAGAAGACTTGTTCTACCAGGACCTTGGCTGTGGCCTTTACAGTATTGGTCTTCAAAGGAAAAGCCTCCACCCATTTTGAAAAAGGATCGACAATCACCAAGAGGTATTGGTTGCCTCTTTGGGTACGCGGTAGAGGGCCTATGAAATCAATCTGCAAAGCCATCCACGGACCTTCATACACTTGCGATTGTAATTGTGCATTATGCTTGGAAGGAGTTGGGTTGACTTGAGCACAAGTCAAACAGTTGTTACAGTACTGTTGTACATCTAATTTAAGAAGAGGCCACCATCCCACGGTTAAGAGACGTTGAACAGTTTTGTCTACTCCCTGATGTCCCCCTCTTGGAGTATCATGGACCATGTATATCATTTCCCTTCTTAGGGAGGTTGGAGCCACCCATACTGGAAAAAAGCCTCCTGTGTACATGAGGATTTTATCCACCACCTGTAGATGTTGTCTATACCTCCCATAAACAGGGTTCAACATAGATGACCATTCTCCTTCTGTCTTGGAGAGTTCTCGAATTATCTTCACTATATCTTTATCTCATGTTTGCATCTCCTTTAAGTCGGGAATGTTAGTCTCTATCTCCTTGGCAGCAGCAATTGAACACTTAGAACCAAGGGTTATGAAAGAATGTTCTAAGTTCTTTTCTTTCCAAGGTTCCTCTGATCAAGCTCCCTCTCTGGCTAGTTTATCAGCCTTTCCATTTTTGATCGCATAGGGTTCGGATTTGGAATGGGCTTTAACCTTCTTCACCATGACTGGCCATCCTGAGATAGTGATTTTTAATGCCAGGTCACGGATGTAGTTTGACAGTGATGCATACTTGATTGGGGACCCATCAGAGGACATGAACCCATTTGTTTCCCAATAGGGCAAGAATTCAGTGAGAGAATTGCACACCCAAGCGGAGTCTGAAAACAGACCAATACTCTGGTACAATCTTTTAAGGGAGGCCTGTACACAGTACTCCAATACACAAGCCACTCAGCATATTGGGCCGAATGAGGGGTACAGGAGTATGCTTTTTCCCAAGGCTCTCCTTTGGGAGGAATGACATAAATCCCAAAGCCGGTGCATGAATTCCCTTGAGGATCATGATAGCTTGATCTGTCCACAAAGAAGGGGTGCCCTTTAAAGGAACCTTTTTCTTGGATTAGAGGCAGGAAGAAGAATCTTTGGACTCTGTTCATTTCTGTCTGGACAGTCATGGGGTTCTCCTTGATATAGTAAGGCTGTGAGCAGCAAAGATGGCATCCTAACAGGTTTTACTGCAATATCCTTCCCCTGTAACAATAAAGCCCAATGGGCTATGGGGGCATTGGAAACTTGCCCATCTTTAACCCGATTAGATAGCAGAAACTGAAGGTGTGTGTGCGATGAGTGTAATATGATTGGACTGAGGCAAAATGCTGTATGGCCCAACTAGTGGCCAGTAAGTACTTCTCACAGTTGTCGTATATAAGTTCTAGTGGAGATATTAAACGTGAGGCATAGGCCACGGGTCTGAATTTCCCATGCCTCTCTTGGGAAGCAACAGCCGCTAATGCATTAACACTCACCGCCACCTTCAGGTGATAAGATATCTCAGGATTTGGAGTGATCAACACCAGAGCCTTGACAAGGGCTTGTTTCAGCTGGGACACTGCTTCCGTGTGTTGTTCAGTCCATTCCCATTGAACATCCTTCTTTAGCAGTTGGTACAAAGGACCTGCAATGGAAGCAAAGTTAGGAATGAAATCCCAGTGGAACCCAGTTAAGCCTAAAAAGGATCTTAACACCGTTAGGTCCTCCGGTATTGGCAACTTTTGGATTGTCTCCACTTTTTTGCGGTGAGGGAGTTCGACCCCATTTTGTAAAAGTAAGACCTAAGAAAGAGACAATGGTTTTCATTAGTCGCGCCTTGGCAGGGTTGCACCTTAATCCCGCTTCCTTAAGAATTTGCAGGAGCTCGTCCAGCTTTGCCAAATGCTCCTCCTTGGTGCGAGTTGCTAAGCATAGGTCATCTACATACTGGAATAAAACAGATGGTTTAGAAAATCATGTTAGGACTCGCCGCATTTGAGCATGGAACAATGCTGGGCTATTTTTATATCCCTGAGGTAATCGGGTCCAGGAATATTGGACTCCTTGGAAGCAAACCTGTACTGCGACTCTCGGGCCACTGGTAAAGTCCAAAAGCTGTTACTGATATCTAGCACAGAGAACCACTTAGCCTCCGGGTCAAAGGACTTTATGAGGTCTGGCATTTTTGCCACAGTAGGGGCACAAGTAGGGGTGACCTGATTTAACCATCGGTAATCGATGGTGAGACGCCAAGAACCATCTGGTTTCTTAACGGGCCAAATTGGGGAATTGGCTGTAGAAGTGCATCTACGCAGGACTCCCTGTGCCAGTAATGATTTGATCGCCTTGGCTATGTAAGGTATGGCCTGCTCTGGATAGGCATATTGTTTTTGAGCAGGCACGTCTCCCCCGTCCACAACAATAGTGACTGACATGCATCCACAATCATATTTGTGTTTAGCAAAGGCATCAGCATGTTTGCGAAGTATGGCCTGTAACTCTGGATAGAGTGCATATTTGGCTATTAATGTGTCCAGGTGGTATTCGTCTGGTTCTGGTCCCTCCGTTGGGGTGGCCATACCACACTCCGGCATGACTACTAGCGGGCAACCCAACTCTTGTCCTGTAGTAAGACACAACGACTGATTAGCCAAATCAATAACGCATTCCTGCCTACCTAGGAAATCAGACCTCAACAGATTGCTTTTTGGGTCTGACAGTGTGAGCAACGCGAAGACATGGGTCTTGCGCAGGTGACCAATTTGTACTTCGATAGGTTTAGATAGCATGGCCATAACTTGGTAGTTTACAAATGTTGATAGCATCTTTGTTTTCCCAGAGGCCAAAACAGAGGATCTAGGATCCTTCACATGAATTATACTGGTTGCTGCTCCAGTATCTACAACAAAATTTAAGTGGCAGCCCCCTACAACTAAAGATACTGTGGGTCTTCCACTTGCATCTCTTCCCAAAGGGGTTGTGATGCTCCTTGGGGCTGACTGGTGTCATGGGAATAATCTATGGGATAGATAGGTGGGTAGCCTTCAGGCTCTTCCATCTCCAGCTCCTCAGGGGTATCTGACCCTGCTTGAAAATAAGCCACCCAATCAGGAGTAGGGGTTGAGTCTACAGAGGCCACTGATTGGTTGAAAGGATTTGGACTTTGATCTCCCAACACCAACTCGTTCAGACGTGTCCGGAGTTTTCGGATATCCTGGCGTTGGGCCTCCAAGGTTTGCTGCACCACCTTGAACATTGACACCACTGAGAGGTCCTCCACCTGACGAGGCAATGGTGATCTAGAACCCTGAGAATAAGAAGAGTTCTGCGCAGCACCTGCAAGAAAAGGAGCACAATCTCGAGTGCCCCCTTTGGGGTCCCAATGCATACCCTTGTCAATTGTTTCGTGAATTGTGATTATTGGCCCAGCGCTGAGATCGAGGGGACCTAGGATTTGTCCGGTTCTGCCCTTGAGGTGCCCCGGTAGGCCCCTCAATCCTTACTATAGGAGTATCCTGTGGCTCTTGTAGGGTTGCAACTGGGGCTCCACGTCGACCTGCTTTAGGGTTTCCCTGGATATGGCCCTTGGCCAGTATATCCAGAGCCTCCTCCAGAGAGGTCCCATCCTGGATAAGCAAGTTAACCTTTTCCCGTAAGTAGGGAAGAGAACTATTAACCAACAAGCTAATATACTTTGTACTCTCTGTGTCTTCTTTCATGGGGTTGCACCAGGCTGCACTTAACCGTAGATGAAATTGGTGGGGAGACTCATTTGGCTTTTGCTTCAAATTAGCCAGGATAGCCACTCCAGCTTGTCCAGGATACTGATTATGCTCAAGCATGGCTACTGTCTCTGAAAAAGACTTCCCCCCCTTTCTAAACTCTGGGGGCAAAGTGCATCATAAGGCTCGATTTACTGTAAGCTGTAAGATTTTAACCCAATCATCACTTGGCAAACCAAATATTTGTGCTGTTTCCTGAATCCGCTGTGCCTGTACTGCAATAGAAGAATCCTCCATCATTCCTACTTGTTTAGCTACCAAATCCAGAGTTTTAATATCTGTAACCACTGCTGCAGGACAGTCAGGAGTTACTGGAGAGTTTGGTCGACTCCCACTAGAATCAGTATCTGAAGTATCTCCCCCAGAACCTGGAGGCCTTCTCCTACCCGAGTCAGTACTTCCTTCATCAGAACTATCAGATATTTCCCTTGAGTGGAACCTGGGAAATATATGGTTAGTGTAGCGTTCTGGATAACTCCTATGGAAGGTACTCTCATACCGGACTGACACTTCCACTGGTACAGGTGGTGATGTTAACACATACCATGGAGTTGGCGTTCCCAGGTATTCCATGAGCCTTGGTGGTGCCAGTGACTGGCCTGGTTGCCAGGGCAAAGGACCGCCCCCCTCAGGGAATCCTGAAAAACCTCCTAAACTGGATGGTGCTACCACATTAGGTGGGGGAATGATATCCCTAGGCTGCTCGCTCTCTCTCCTGAATCCTGGTGATGATTGTATCACGCACATTAGATACCTGAACCACTTCTGTTACAGCACACTCCATTTCCTGAGCAACTTGAACCTCCAAAGGTGCTTCTCCTGCTCTGCTAAGAGCTGAGACAGTCTTTTCCTCAGAATCGCCTTCTCTCTCTCCCCTCTGCAACATCTAGTTGTTTTCTAAAATGACAGTGTCTGGTTCACTTAACTCCTCCTCCTCAGGCACTAGGTCGAAGGACTTCCCTTTTCTGCTGGCACACTAGTTCCCTTCACTTCACTGTCAGTTTCCTGCTCTAACTCACCAGGTTGTTCCTCTGCATTCTCGGCTTCAAAAGCCATCTCCGCACTAGCTAGTTCTCTCGCTCTCCTTCTTGTCACTGGCCCAACAGGCTGATCAATTTCTGTTGGTTCCACTAACCCGATAGGGATAGGAACCACTGCTGACTCATGTCCTGTCTCTCCTAGCTCCTTAGCCATAATCCGTGGGGGTTCTTCCTTATCTACAATCTCTGTCTGGACCCAGGTGCTTATGGTTACAGGTGCTCCTGTGGTCTCTCCCATACACCTTGCCTTATCTTGTTTGAGTGAATCACAACTGCCTTCTAACTTCCTGATCTGATCCAATAACCGATCACACTCTAGTTTATAACCTTCCAGTGACCTTAAACTGGCAGCTGCTCGTTTTTGCCACCCGTACACTTCCCCACGCAACTCATGGTTGTGATGCTGACTCCGTTCTAACTTTCTTTCCAACTCTTTTCCTTTACGGAAAAGAGAAAACAGCTCTTCAGAGGCAGTGTATAACTGTTCCTTTAACTCCTGAATTTCCTTGTCCTTCTTCTCTACAACTTTCTGTGCCTTATTGAGCAGCTCCACTTTCGCATTTAACTTCCGTCCTAGAAGACCACACGCTGACAAACATTCCATTGAAATTCCTTTCATTTCACTATCTTTTCTTTCTCTCAGTTTCCATTTCAAATATCTGACTCACGAGACCCCACAGATTACTATGCTTGGAGAGAACTTCTCTATCTTTCAATTGCTCCAGTCCTCCTCCATGTTCCCTAATGTATCTTCTGACAAAAGTTTCTAAGGCTATATCGCAGGCTCTGCTGCCTTTCTCTCACTCATTTTTGCTTTTACACTGGATATACTTAACCTTTAAAAATAACAAGGAGGGAAACCTAACACTATAACTTAACTCTAAATCTTAAATCTAAGTTAAGAAATCTAAAGACGCCTTACAAAACTAATAATAATAATAATAAATAAATATACCCCAGACCGGTCCAACAATACTTTAAACAAGTCCCAAAAGAAAGCATGGGGGTAGGATCCTTCCCTTCCCTCGATGGCCAGTGTGTATTAGCAGATCAAGAGGTAAAACCCCTGGCGGGACCTACTGAACAGAGGGGCAAATACTGCTCAGAGACCGCTCAAGGGGGGCAATACGGGGGAGCTGAGGGGACTACCAAGGGGGTAACTGGAACCGTTCAAGTTCTGAGCTAACCACGTTAATCATCTTCGCCGCCACCTCGAGTGTGAGTCATTGGGCCCAGTGCAATTGCCTAATCAACACTCAATACTCAAAAAAAAAAAAGAAACAAACACCCCTTATCGCGCGTACACTACCATTACTCCACATAAAACAAACAGACATAACAGTTAAACCATTTAACCCACAAGCTGCAAGTATTATAAGTTCTCTGGGATCGATGCCCAGAATTTGTCTGTTACAAAGGAAACTGTTACCAGACTATGCCCAGTGACTAGGGCACAGAGAGTTTTTCTTTTTAACCTCTTAAGTAAGTGCTTGCCAAGCACACCTCGAGACTCCTGCCGGCTCGCCAATCTGTTGACCTGAATTTGACGGGTTAGTTTTTATGGCTCGCCACTGATCGCATCTGACCAGAAGATGTATAGGTTCTTATCCAATTCAGACTACAGAGTTCTGTATCGGGAGAGGATTCTCGGGGTGCTTGGCAAGAACGCATGCACTGAGGACAATACCAAATTGATAAAATCTTTATTGCCATTAACATAAAAATAAGGAATGCAATGAAACTTATAACTGCAATACAGTAAAAGAATTCCATAACTCCGGGTGGTAACATTTCTATTATAAGTACCTTAACCTAACATACTCACACCCTTCCTTTAGGACCCGGTAATAGGAGGTGGAGGACCAGCCTCACTCCTGGCATGCCCGATTACACAATGGTGCTGGCTTCCCCAATAGGTAGGAATGTTGAGTAGTTATACTATACTACGCAAACTGAGCTGATAGCATGATAGAAGATAGAATAGATAGATAAATGAAAAGACAGTCTATAGAGTATAGAACATAGCAGACCCTAAGAGCTAAAAAGCCTTCCTAGTACTCTCTTACAAGGTATTTTATAGGATCCTGACCTATGGAAATCAGGCCCAACCTACTATACCCAAATCTAGTTTCTGTACCTTAAGAAATTTATGGGTACCCTTCTCCTATAGGTTAGTGAATTATGACATTCTCATTCCAAAACTACTAACCTAGGCTCTCTTGATGACCTTGAGTTGTGGTGTACCCTGCGGTTACCAACCGGTTGTAGAAGCCGGATAAACCTGTGATGTGATGTGGATAGTTCTTCCCTTAGGTACCCCAAAATTTCAGGGACCATTCTTATCTATGCCAAAGGTTGCCAGCTTTTATGCTGACATATTTATAACTAATTCTACTTTTTGCTATATTGCAGATCTTACAGGCCGGTAGGCTTCTAGCATTTCAGCAAATTATTATTAGGAAACACATGCCTCAACACATTCTAAATTCCAAAAAATTAATACTAATAAAATATAAGAATAAAATGGATTAATTTCAGAAAAAGAAACATATTAATTAATACTGCTGGCTGGATTAGTAGGATATAATAGCTAGCAAAATAATCCTATGGGCTACAAATTGTAGAATGATTATGCTGTACGAATGGTTCATAGCCCTTCCATGTGCTACCCCGTGTAAAATTTCAGAATTGAGGATACAGTCTGTGTTTCTTTCCCTCCATCCTGCTGCCTCCAGTTTAACTGAGCTCTCTAGAAAAGTGCCCACTCATTGCTTAATCTGAACTGCTTCAACAAACGACTGCCAAATCTTCAGTGATATGATCTGAGGGATAAATTGCAGATCTCTGGAAGTTGCTGGCAGAAATTGCATTTTGGCAGCCTGTCACTTTACATCAGTGGGAAAGCTGCCCAGGTTCCTTCCAGAGAGCTAGATGTCTGTAGAGATGAAAAAGTATATTTAGAAGTACAACTTGCCACCATCATACTGCGTAATTAAAGCTTTTGGTTATCATTGTGAAGATAAGCACTAACATGGTTAACAAACAGAAAAGACAGGAAAAAAGCCACTGAAACTTATAGCTGCATCTTCTCCTTTCAAATCTTGCATCACTCCATCTCAACTACACCCACCATCTACGCTCCTTCTCCTTAACTCACTTCACCCATAATAAGGTGTAATAAACAGGAGTGCTGGTAAGAGATTAATGTTTATTTTCTGGCTCCAATCACCTGATATAGGTCAGGGTTACAGAAGTTTAATATCCTTGTCACATGACAGGGGACAATAGCAATTAATCCAGTAGCTCCTGGATCCAGTACTACCATCACCTAAGGCATGAGAGTTTAAATAGAGGCTCAGAAATAACGCACACTGTAAAAAAAAAAAAAAAAATTCAAAATGTTTTCAAGTCAAAAATTTTGTTGAAAAATTCCTGACTAGCTCTACATAGGAATCAATTTGCTGTCAGCAATACACAGGATTTTACTTGTGTGTTTTCTCCCAGGCACTGCTATTATTACCATAACTGGGAAATGAAATTCACTCTTTAGTATGATAAAGAAATTTCACATAGGGGGGTTAACTAGGGAACATAAAACAGCAATAATACTTTCACATGGTTTCTTTTAGACCATGTACCTTGTTAAAGAAACCTCTGGGAGGGTCAGACCAGTGTGCGCTGAATCTGCAGCTTCCACTTCTATCCTTCTGGAGCTTTTAAAAAACTCATTTTTCCACAGCTGTTTGCTTGAGAGTTAGAGGTTGTGTCAGATGTGTGTATGTTGTTTAGATTTAGATGGACTACATGAGCTAAAGATGTTAACATAGAATATCAGGGTTGGAAGAGACCTCAGGAGGTCATCTAGTCCAACCCCCTGCTCAAAGCAGGACTAATCCTCTGATAGATTTTTGCCCCAGATCCCTAAATGGCCTCCTCAAGGTTTGAACTCAACCCTGGGTTTAGTAGGCCAATGCTCAAACCACTGAGCTATCCCTCCCTCCATAAGCCAGTTACTGTCCAACATTAAACAATGTTAAAGAAGGACCAGGGTTTGGTGTACAGAGATTTCAGCCTGCTTAGTACCATGGCAACACTCCATTAAAAATCCTTTTAACCTTTTATTGAAAAGAAGGAAAAACAGTTAAAGCATTTGAAATGTAATGTATTAAGCCTTCCATTCTAACAACATCCCTTGTTCCCTTTACCTGGAGAGACATTTTAGAAGGAAAAGAGTCTTGTTTGATAGCTGGTCTTAGCTGGTATCAAAGACGGTAATAACTGTCCGTTTGGGGAAAAGAGAAGTTAATGGAGATGGGCTGGAGCTGTTGTTGTTGCTGTTGCTTTTAAAGTCTGACCCCATTCCATCACAGATGGTGTTTGGGATACACTTGGTAGTGGTGGGAATGTCATCTCAGTACCTCACGCTGGTCTGGGTTGGTCAGGACATGTCTCTGAATCAGGATGATGAAAGACCTGGGTCCCAGGAGTTGGTGGGGATGGCAGCCATGACATTGAAGCTTGCTTCAGTAGCTAATTTTTCTCCCCAAAATCTCTTTCTTTAAGGACCCATAAAGGGAATGGTGGGCTGAATAGCCCATCTCCTCATTATTTTGTCCACCAATTAGGCCTAGTATCTGACATACCAATGTTGAATCACTGATTTCTGGTTCCATACTTTTCTTGTTTGCCAAGCATGATCTTCACACAGTCCTTGAGTTATATAGGCAGGCCTTTTTGTTTGGCCTGAGTTTTTTTTAATCTTCCTTTCATACCTTTTGCCATCAGCATTTGTTGTTAGAGGTTACTGTGACATCTTATGAACTTCCACATAATTTTTACAGTTGAGTTCACAATTAGGGTAAACTTGTAGGCCCAATTATTACAACTCTGTGTAAGTTAAGGGGAGCTATGGAAAGAGACTATGGGCCAACATCTTTGTCCCCCCGTAACATTCAGAAACTCTTAAAACAAAATATGTATCCTGCTGATGTAATATTGCAATGTGACAACCTTTTATCCACCCAAAGAGGAGACCTATCACAGCTGACATGATGAAGCCAGTTAAATTGTACATAACACAGCTGCTTAGGGAAAGGGACTGGCCAAGGCTGATGTACGGGAGAGGGTTTGTATACGTGTGTATAGTGCGAGTGATCTTTTTGTGAGCCCGATCCTGCAGCTGGGTGGTCATTTAGCATGTGGGTGAGCAATAGAACTGGATCCTCTGCAAAGTCTGTGGTAATGTGCCATGTGTATGGCTTTAAAAACTCATTTTTTGTGGGATTGAACGTGTCTGCAATAGTATTTGTGTGGGTGTGCCTGTGGGTTCAGTTTGATGTATATTTTTAGGGTGTGGTTTGGAGAGCTTGTCCCTGAAGCAGACGTGAAAGTAAACCGGTACAACTTACCGTCAAGAGCCGGTACACAGCTGACCTTACCGGTAGGGGGCAGCTTCCCCAGACCAGCAATTTAAAGGGTCCTGGGCTCCCGGAAGCACTCGGAGCCCCTGGCCCTTTAAATCACTGCCAGAGACCCAGGGCTCCCAGCCACCACCGCAGCTACAGCTACCCTGGGGCTCCGGCAGTGATTTAAAGGGCCTGGGGCTCCCGGCCGCCGCTACCGCAGCCAGAGCCCCAGGCCCTTTATATTGCTGCCAGAGCCCCAGGGTAGCGGTGGCGATTTAAAGGGCCCAGGGATTCAAAGGCCCCGCTCCTTCTGCCTGAGGCCCTGCCCCTTCCCCCCCGAGCGCTCGTCCTCCTTCCCCCAGCTCAGGACCCCGGCCCTGCATACCGGTAAGTCCCTTAAGTTACTTTCACCCCTGCCCTGAAGTTTTGTGAACATAAAATTTTAGTGGACAGTGAGTGCATAAGAACACTGTTGAATAAAATGCTTTTTGGAATATCTACACATTTCCAGTAAATTTAAAACAAATAAATTGGATCCTCAGAGCTAATTATTTTTTCTTTTCCAAAAAAAATAGCCCCCATCCCAGTTGATTATTCTGTCTGGAGGAGGGAAGTTGACCCATTTATAATTAATAGAAAAATTCAGCTGTTACATCTGTGCACATGTCTGTGACTTCCATGCCTGCTTACCTCAGCTTGTTGATTGTAGCGATGTGGGACTCAACCCTGCAGCGCCTGCTGCTGGTTGTCTCTGGGAATTAGCTCATCCAGCCTCTGCAGGCCGGTGTCCTGCTGCCGCTTGGCCCCCATGTCCCTCCCGGACCCGGTGCCCCATTATCTGGGGTGCTGCCCCCTGGCAGTAACCCCTCACTCTCAGGGTCTCCCCTCCCCAGGGAACCCCCAACCCTCTATCCCCACCTTGCCTCAGTCACCGGCTACTGCCAGTCACCGGCTACTGCCAGTCACCAACTAGCCCCCATTCCCTGGGGCAGACTGCAGTATAAGCCACCCATCACTGGCAAGGAAGGTTTGGACCTGCTGCCCTCTGCTACCCGTGGGCTGCTCTCTGCAATCCCCAGTACCCATTGGCCTTCTGCTAGGCTGCAGCCTGGGGCTTTCCAGGCTGGAGCCTCCCCAGCGCCTCTGCCTTTCCCCAGCCCTGCTCCTCTCAGGTACTCTACTCAGGTCCCTACAGCCAGGTCCATCTTCCTCTACAGCTAGAGGGAGACTGAGCTCCTGGCTCCCAGCCTCCTATATAGGGCCAGCTGAGGCCTGATTGGGGCGTGGCCCAGCTGCGGCCGCTTCCCCAATCAGCCGTCCCCAGCCACAGCCCTCTCCAGGGCTGCTTTCAAGCCCTTCTGGGCAGGAGCAGGGGACCACCCCACTACACAGATAAATAATGTTCTGGTTGCACTCAGTGCTTTGCCAGGATGGTGGTTTCCAGCTGCCTTTTAATCAGCTCTGTAGCCCAGTTTAATCAATTACAGTGTGCAGTTTTGGAGTGGGTCAGTCTGTTAGCAAAAGAAACTTTTTTGTTTTAATAAACATTTTTCTAAATAAATCAGTGAATTGAGTGCTGTTAAAAGGTACTCGGCCAATAGCCCTCGAAACTGAAATTCTCTCTACTTTATCCCATAACAGGGGAAGCAGCAGTGCAGGTTTCCACACAACAATGACCAACAAGGGACTACTTATAGAGTAATTCAATCATTGGCCTCTCTGATATGACTGCCAAATTGTTCACATCACAATTGGCACTATCTGTCCATTGGGACCAGAACAGAGATCACCATCTTTTTTTTACATACATATTCAACAGCTATCAGATGGTAACAACTTCTTCATTTGTTACATGGACTATATTTGAATCATAAGCTAATTAACAGGCTTTTTTGTAGATTTTCAGAAAATTCATTCTATACTTACTTACACTCATAGTTCATACATAATAAAGAGGTTTCATCTCTGTTTTAAATGCCAGCCTAACCCAGCCATAACTATGCAGACACCGTAACAACGCCATAACGTAGAAAAGCCATCAGTGGTGCACGACTGCCCACTGGGAGACTCAGAGTAGGGTGATTTTTGGGAAGAGAGTAAGAAGTGTTTCCCTGGGCAGGTTCATTTGTTTGTCTCTGTCTGTTTTAAACAGTGGTAGTGGTTTGAAGTTGTTGTGGATTTGGAATTTTAGAATAATTCCTGGGAGATGGTTTAGAAGCCCAGATGCAGGTGAAGCAGTAAAAGGTATCATGATGAATTCACTTATCACATGCCTCTCGCCTCTGCGTATCTGAGTAGATGTAGATATTGCATATGTGCATCACATTACTTAACACAAAACTGAAAAGTAACCATTTTGGGGGTGGAGTGGGGAAGCCATTATAATAGTGCCAGAAAACCGGCACATTTTAGGGTCAGAAAGTGAAGAGTTTCATATCTAATTAAAGCAAAGTGGGATTTGCGGTCTGTGAAATATTAGTCTCCTAACACCATTGTTGCCCAATCATTCACCACAGACTAACAGAGAAGATATGCCACCTCCTGAATCACCCTCATCAACTGACTTTATTCTGGATACCTCCCATTCAAGGACTGACTAAGCCTGCCTCTGCTTACACTGAGTTCTAACAAGACCACAGCCTAACATGGTCAGACTAGAAGGTCTGTGAATAGAGATCTTTTGGCTGAATTTCTAGTTGCTTTTTGTCTCTCCTCCCAAGCCATTGCAGTATTTGATAGTCTTGTTTAAAGGAAAGAATCAGGAATGAAGTGCAGGTCATTTACATGCTTTTGCAACCCTAGCTGTAGTCTCATTAGAATTTTTCAACTGATCTCTATTAGTTTCTAGCACCAGAAATCAGAATACCAATATCTATTGCTTTGTTTCCAAACATGATTAGTCAACTGATATTGATCAAACATTTTCCACAAGGGAGAGCTGTGTAGGGCTCAGAATTGGCATAGCCAGTCAGGAGTGAAGCACTGTTACTTTCAAAACAGCTTTGTAAGATACACACTCAAAGCTGTGACTTACTAACTCTTTCTTGGATTTTGAGCAGCCACATATTAGAATTCATTGTATTTAATAGACACCAGAGCAGGCAGGCCGGCAGGCAAAGGAGGGAGTGGAGAAGAGTATTCTAACAAGTCTTCCCTTAGCCCCTTTCTGCCTTTGTTGAATATGTTTATAGATAATCTTTTAAAGTTTGTTTGTGGAGCTGGCATTGCTTCTCTACGGAGAACGTGTGTAGACTCCTGATCTTTGTTTGCAGTTGCATCACTTTTCCAGTGGTACTGACCTTGCTGTCAATCGATTGTTCAGTTTGAAATAAGGAAGCTTTTCCCCAGTGAAAAGGATAAAGAGGTATCCTAGAAATCTTTCTGTTCTTCTTATGTCTCTGATCTACCAGCCTTGAGCATGGCCCTTTTGATAATGTTTCAAAATACTAGCATCTTCATCTGCCTTGGATGGGACATTTGTCTTTTAACAAAGATGTGGCAGTTTACCAAAGGCTCAGGAAGATTTGTTTCCAGTCAGTTTTCTTTTTCTAACACCTCTCTATTTTCCCTGCAATAAAATGAACAGCATGTTTGCCTTGTAACTTTACCATATCAACTCCCTCCAGCCTACTTTTGCACACAACAGACCTGTCAATCATCCTGCACTAGCAGACAGCATGTGCAATAGAACGGTGACCAGATTAGCTGCTCAGCTCCAGTTTTGGTAGAAAAACTGTTTTAGATTTCTATAATACGTTAATTAATATTCCTTTCAATCTTTTTGTGCCTGGTCTTAAGTTAAATTATTTATGTTTTGCACAGGCGCTGACTTTAGTTTTTGCCAGTGGGTGCTCCTCTCCGCCCCTCCCCCGTGCAAGCGGCAGGCAGAGCCTCAGGGGGAAGAGGCTGAGTGGGGGGGGTCTCGGGGCAGAGCATGGGCAGGGCTTCGGGGGGGGAAGAAGCCAAACGGGGACGGTGATTCGGGGCGGAGTGCGGGTGGGGCCCTAGGGAGAAGAGGTTGAGCGGGGACAGGGCCTCAGGGCAGAGCAGGGTGTGGAGCTGCAGTCTGGGTGCCCAGGTCACAAAAGATTAATCTGGTCCTGAGCGCGCGCACACCCCACTTTTTTTTTTTTTTTTTTTTTTTTTGGTGGGTGCTTGAGCCCCAGAGCACCCATGAAGTCGGGGCCTATGATGTTTTGCAACTGGAGTTCTCCCTCTCTTACTAAAACTAAAAAGTTAAACAGGTTTCCCAAAGACCATGGCAATTGTATTGCTACTTAATGTTTCATTATAAGACAGGGAAATTTGTGTAGTTGTGTTGCTTGATGTCATGGCTCCTGCAGCTTTGCTGAAACTCTTAAGATTTTGGAAGTTGTCTGAGAAATCAAAAAATCCCAAAAAGCTTAAGTCTCAGGCCAAAAATCAGATGTTAGGCAAGTATGGATGTTGTGCACATTTTATAATAAGGAGAAGAAACTAAATTATATGTCCAGCTTTGCACACAAACATTTCACTGTAAGTTAGCATTATGCAGTTTTTAGCCTTTGGAGATTATTGTATGTGAGAATTTAATGCAAATTTTTATTATATGGTGTTTAATTCTCTTTTGCACCTGTTTGTTGGCCTCAGGCAAATCTGTCAATCATTCTGCCATAGCTGAGAGAGCACATGCAGCACAGTTTGCGAGGGAGTGAGAACAATTATCAGGCAAACTCCTTTTTACAAAGTTAGTTGGAAATCTTTGCCTATTATTGTAGAAGTGTCTGGAAACCACTTTAAACTAATACAGAAGTCTACGTTGAAGACTAGGATGGCTGGAGGAAGGAACACCTTGCATTGACGCAGGAAGCTATAGCCAGAGACTCTGACTTCAAAGGAATGGGATTCAGAGCCTTTGTGCAACACATGACCAGCTATGCAGAATGTACCAATTTGACAGACAGAATTGGGGCTTTTTCATTTCACTGTATTCACCAGTAACTGTTCCATCTTATCTTTGGTTTGCAGCTGTTTGACTCCTGATGATCCATATGATTCTTTGTCAGCATGACTATACCATATGATTTGTGTTTATTTATTATATACTTTCCAGTGCCTTTAGAAATTGGAGTCCAGAGAAATGACTTTTTTTGCACTCTGGTCACTTGCATTATGTTACGCAGTTATACTGGACCTTGATTGATGTGTATTAACTCCATAAGGCTCAGCCCATGCTCTCAGGCAGTGAAACCATGTGTCTGTGCCCACAGAAATTTGACACTCTGACTACTGTTTGGACCCCCGACCACAGACAAAATTGTTACCAGTGGTGCACAGGCATTCACATAACCATTGAAATTGCACAAATAGGCATCTTGCTACCAAAGGGTACAGAGGCCCAGAAACAGCTTTTACAAAGGCCCCCTATGAACAATCAGGGCTTCTGCCTAGAGCCTTCCCTAGCCCCTCCTGCCTGGTTTCCTGCTATCATTGTAAAAAAACAGTGCATCTTTAAAGGTTCCTATGGGCTTTATTCCTTACTCTTTTAAAACCCTATCAGAACAGAAGTTTCATTTCATCCAGCTGACCTCTGGTGACACTTTTAAATAGAAGGAGATATTGAACAGCTCCAGGCGTGAAAGTAACATAAAGGACTTACCGGTACGCCGGAGTCCTGAGTGGGGCAGGGCCTCAACTGGAAGAGGCGGGGCCTTTCAATATTTAAAGGCCCTGGGGCTCTGGCTGTGGCTGGGAGCCCCAGGGCCTTTAAATCACCTCGGAGCTACCAGCTGCAGAGGCGGCTGGGAGCCCCAGGGCTCAGGGGCGAATTAAAGGGCCCAGGGCTCCAGCCACCGTGGAGCTCCGGGCCCTTTAAATCACCGCAGGAGCCCGGCTGCCACTACCCCAGTGCCGCAGGGCTTGGGCTAGGGCTGGGGTAGCGGTGGCAGGGCTCCGGCGGTGATTTAAAGGGCCCAGGGCTCCGGCCGCTGCGGGGGGGCCCTGGGCCCTTTAAATCCCCGCCAGAGCCCTACTGCCACTGGGCGGCGCTTTAAAGGGCTTGGGGCTCCCCGCAGGGGCCGGAGCTCTGGGGCCTTTAAATCCCACCCGAGCCCGGCTGCCAGAGCTCCGGCAGTGATTTAAAGGGCTCAGGGCTCCCCGCAGTGGCTGGAGCCCTGGGCCCTTTAAATCACTGCCGGAGAAGCCGGTCCAGTCCGGCTTACTTTCACCTCTGAACAGCTCATTTCAGCAGATTCCCTTGGCAGACTTATTATTGGGGCCAAGCTTTGGGGGATTTTAAGGTTTTTCATAAAATCTCCCACAAGTGCTAGCAATGCATTTTTACCATACACTTCATCTGCGTTCTTAGCATGGGTTGTCTAACTCTTTTAGAGCAGATCTAGACACCGTGGTGCTAAAATGCCAGCAGCCATTCTACACAAGCACTCCTATTGGTGCTGCTGTCTGTGCAACAAAAAAAAGCTCAATATGGAAAAGCCTTAGCAGCAGCACCCTTAGCACCATGCCTGAGCATGATCAGTGACCTGCTGGAGTGTCTTGTGTTGGGTTCAGTTCCATCAAGTGACTTTCACCTTCTCAGCAGGCACCTCTATATGAACTGATGTTCACATACATGAATGGCATTTCTGTTAATTAAACAGTAGTGTTATCTGGGCACAATGTGGGACCTTTGCCCCTCTATTATTATTTCAGCTGACCTGGGATGGCACTAACAGTAAGAAGTTGGCAGGTGTTAATATATTGTGCAGTAGGAGGATTTTTTAAAATATTCTGTTCCACATTTTTTTTTCACTTCTAAACAGGAAAAAAGTCAAAGTATTAAATTAGGTTGTAAAATGTAAAACAAAGAGGGGGAAAAAAACAAAAAAAAATCCACCTTCTCCTCTTAACCAAATTTTCTGATGTTGGGAGGCATTAATAACCCTGTCATCTGTATTTTAGCCACCAGCACCTGCAAGACTCCATGTGTTCCCATGCTCAAGAAGACTATCCCCAGGGATTGCCTTCCAAGCCCGTCAGTGCTCACTGATGAGTAACATGAATTGCTCCCCTCTCCTGTGAGTCTTAAGTTCTTTGCTTTTCCAGCATTTCCGGATCCTGTTGACTCCAGGGAGAGAGATCCTGTTTTCTTAAAGAGTCTTTATTCCAGTTGCTTTTCTCTTCCATCCCCTGAGAATCCACAAAATATGCTAGGAGGAGAAATGCTATGATTCAGAGGGTTACCACTATAAAAACATCACGGTGCTGTAGTGTTTGCATCAGTACAGATCATAGAATCATAGAAATGTATGGCTGGAAGGAACGTCAAGGTCATCTAGTCCAGCCCCTCTGCATTGAGGCAGAATTAAGTACACCTGGACCATCCCTGGCAAGTGTATGTCTAACCTGTTCTTAAAAATATCCAATGATGGAGATTCCACAACCTCCCTTGGAAGTCTATTCCAGAGTTAACTATCCTTATAGTTAGAATTTTTTTCTGCTATCTAACCTAAATCTCCCTTGCTGCAGATTAAGCCCATTACTATTTGTCCTACCTTCATGGACATGGAGAGCAATTAATCACCCTCCTCTTTATAACAGCCTTTAACATAGGTGGCGATAGTTATCAGGTCCCCCCTCAGACTTCTTTTCTGAAGACTAAAAATGCCCAGTTTTTTAAATCTTTCCTCATAGGTCAGGTTTTCCAAACCTGTTACCATTGTTGTTGTTCTCCTCTGGACTCTCTCCACTTTGTCCACGTTTTCTAAAGTGTGGCACCCAGAACTGAACACACCACCCATGCTGGGACCTCACCAGTGACGAGTAGAGCGGGACAGTTACCTCCCATGTCTTATATACAACATTCCTGCTCATCCACCCCAGATTGATATTAGCCTTTTCCCAATTCATCACATTGTTCATCCATATTCAGTTTGTGATCCACTCTAACCCCCAGATCCTTTTCAGCAGTAGCCAGTTATTCCCCATTTTGTAGTTTGTAGTTGTGCATTTGATTTTTCCTTCCTGAATGCAGTACTTTGCACTCGTCTTTATTGAATCTTATTGATTTCAGATCAATTTTCCAATTTGTCAAGATCACTTTGAATTCTAATCCTGTCCTCCAAAGTGCTTGCAACCTCTGCCCCGCCCCTCAGCTATGTGTCATCTGCAAATTTTATAAGCATCTTCTCTACTACATTAGCGAAGTTATTAATAAAAATATTGAATACTACTAAACCCAGGACTGAACCTGTGAGACCCCACTAGATACGCTTTACCAGTTTGACAGTGAACCATTGATAACTACTCTTTGAAGTTGTGCACCCACCTTATAGTAATTTCACATAAACCCCATTTCCCTTGTTTGCTTATGAGAATGTCATGTGGGAATGTGTCAAGACATAGCATATTTATTGCTTTCCTCTCTCCACTAGGCCAGTTACTCTGTCAAAGAAGGAAATTAGGTTGGCTTGGCATGATTTGTTCTTGACAAATCCATGCAGACTATTGCTTATAAACCTATTACAAATTGATTGTTTAATCATTTGTTCCAGTATCTTTCCAGATATTGAAGTTAGGCTGGCTGGTCTATAAATTCTTGGGTCCTCTTTGTTTCTCTTTATAAAAATTGGTGTACTATGTTTGCACTTCTCCAGCCTCTGGGACCTCACCCATTCTCCATGAGTTCTCAAAGATACATCATTATACATCCGTGTATAATATGTCAACTTGATGCATCATCTCAACAGGTAAGCACTACCTCAGTGTGGTATGATGCCCATAATTACTATGAGACCAATCTTGCAGGACACAAGCCTGGCCCAAGAAAACCAGGATGGTCCCATAAATTTTAGTTCAAGTGGCTTCCTGGTGGGGAGCTCGAGGCTTGGGGAACTGAAATGAGAGTGTAGGCTCCAGTAACTATTTAACAAATCTTTAAAACCTACACTGCAGCTGCTTGATGGTTCATGTACGTTACTCTTCCTCCTCTCCCCAGTACACCCAGTGCAGACATGCACAGCTGTGTACCCTGGTTCCTGTACATTACAATTTGTAACATTTTAATGGGAGTCTGTGAAATGCTTCAGTAAATATCTCCATCACTAATACAGCAGACACCAGATTCAAGGCCCCACCCCATGGAAACTCAGCATAGTAATCAGCCTCCTCTGGTGCGTTCTCCCAGTCCCGCAGCTGCCACTGGCTGTCTTCTCTGCCGTCGCCAGTACGACTGCTGGGATGTAGTTGGTGCCTATATTTCCACCCTCCAGCTCCAATATAATTACACCGATGCTGGAGAAAGGACTGATTTATCATTAATGATTTTTATAAGGCACAAAGAAAATAGACATAAATAATCCAAAGAAAGAGAAGAAGAGGAAGCTGTGAGCTTTGGGAAGAAGAATGTTGAGGTATTCACATCTGCAGTTGCAGTTCAGAGCTTCTTGCATAAATATGAGGGCACAGGGTACAGTGACTTCTGCCACTGCTCTAATCTCACTTCAGGCCTGAATTCTCATCTGGAGTCTCTTGGGATCAAATCTGAACAAGAGTTACATTGTCATGTTACTGAAGAAGGTTGGGAAGTCTTGGTAAAACAGAATATACAAGCCCCTATTAATATTAAATACAAGGCATGTGAATTTGAGTGACATGACCATTATTTTACATTTCCCCCAGTCTTCACATGGCTGGGAAGTGTGATGCAAGTTGTCTAAGGCTTGGAACAGGAAGGAAATATTTTGTTTCATTCCATTGATTTTTTGCCATGAGCTTTGAAGACTAGAGAGGTGTACAGGGTATTCATACTCTTTCACACATCTATATTCGGAATCTTGAACTGGATCCCTTTCTAGCTTTCTTACAAGTGAGGAAGTTATTACCATATTTTTTCAAAAGACCTGTTGTGGGGGAACAGTACATAGCAGGAGCTCTCTGGCAACCAAGATAAAAAAATCTACTCAGTGTGATGTAAAATTTCAGTTCTTTTTCTCCATACAGGTAGGGGAATATCTCAAGAAGCCTTTTGGACAAGAATGTCTGAAAAGTTGTCTTAAAACCATGCCACAAAACAAGGCAGTGCTCTTCATGGTGGGGATTCTTCCTTACAATGTGTTTTACCATAGACCGTGCAATGGGTCCCTGATCTTGAATGGGACTCCTGGGCATTAGGGTAATGCAAATAATAAAATCAATAATTCTGTGAACATCAATGAAGTACTCCCAAGTATTTTCTGTAAGGCTGGGTAAATCGGGCAGCTGCACATCTGTTTACATTGTGGTAACTGTATCTTTGCGAAAGAAATGACAAACTTAATTTCTTTATTGTTTAATTAAAGCTTACAATATGCAGAGTGCACCCAAATTGTAGAGAGTTTTCAGAATGGTAAGATCCGCGATTCCCCACCCAGACAACAGTTTTCTCCTGTTCTGAATGTTAATGAGTTTTTCTCTAAGGGGAAGAGGAGAGGGGTTTGATCTGTGCATTTCAACGAGACAGAATCCTCTCAGATAGATGGTCCTAGATGATTTTCCCCAACAATGTCCGAGTTCCTGGTGAGCAGCAGAGCTGCTAAATTGTGTTAGATGTTTGCAGTATCCCATAACTCAAATGGCTTTTCCTCAAACTTTCCAGAAATAATTCACCTCTGGGCTGAGACCAGGCATGGACAATTCAGCCTAAAGGAAATATTTTTCAGAACCTGATGAGTGTGTGTATCACGTTCATGCCTTCAATGATAGCTTTATCTCCAAAATCAGTCAGCAACACTGGTGCCCATCTAAAGCAAGGCCACTCATTGTACTCCCAGCTTCCCGGTTCCATTCTCTGAGGGTGTAATTTATATACCTTTCCTGCAGTTAACCCCTCTTCTTATGAATAAATAATAGACATAGAAATTGGAGCATTACCAGAGCTTCGAAACCCTGAGCTCTTGGGCTTCAACTACTCACAGAGAGCTGCTGTTGCCATCACTCACTGTCTCACGTTGAATTCATTTCATTTCACAGACTGACTGCACCTAGGGATGTGAGTGACAATGATCTTAAATTCCAAAGGACCTGACCAGCTTATGTATGTCTCTCTCATAATCCAAGTGGTTGTTTATTTTGTGCATGTTCTTCTTGTTCCAGATGTCCCTGTTGAGAAACTTTCTTCAATGGAGTCGCTGCAGTGTGTAAACCTGAAGTCAAATCCCCTGAACGAGGAAGTCCAGGTGATTGCCAGGCCGCTGATAAAATTTGACCTCCTGGTGTCTCCAAAGGGAGCACATGCTGCTCCGCAAGCCTGAAACACAGACTTTGGTTGCGTGGACTTGGTGTGACTTCATTTGAGAATGGTTTTAAAGGGAAAGCTAGGGGATCCGGCTGCAGGGCATGCTGATGGCTCCACCAGCTTTTGCAAGCTGCATCACTCCTGCATGTGTGAGGTTTTGTAGATGTGAGGAGTAGGATGGGGATGATTGGGGGGGGGAGGTTTCAGAATCGGTATTTCATTGATAGAGAGTGGATCTGCTTATTGTTATTTCTTTGCAGCTGTCTAAAATACACAGAAATGCAGTGAGGCCCTAGTAAATCGCTATTTGATAAAGGAATAAATCTGTGAAAAGATTAAACTTCCAGGGCAACAGAAGGGAAAGTGCAATGCAGAAATAGATCAGATAAGAGACTCAGTCTCCTATGTGTAGTTCTATGCACCAAACAAAACTAGAAATAGTCTCACAGTAGAGCCTTCTGCAACAAGTCTGACAAGGAAGTGACCTATTAGAAGAATAACACCTTGCTTCAGCAAAAATCAATATAATAGCCTACTCCATTCTTGTACCACTCAAAGCCCTGTTATTCAGGTGAAGCATAGTATGGAGCAGAAGAGTGCTAGAAGGAGGCTCTGTCCCATGAATAAGCACTTGTTTACACAGCCTTGCTGGTCCAGGATTGAATGAAAATACTCTGTGGATGGACTTTTCTTTTCAACTAGTTTGATCTTGGTGGTTTACCCCTAGGATCTGAGCCAGCTGTTATAATGGAGCATATTAACTGGACACCACTATGAGCATCAAAACAAGACAGTAAAACTTGTCTTACAGTACAGAGGTCCTCTTGGAAAGAATATCCTATCTACAGACAACTCCTTTTCTTCTCTGGTTCTTCATTCAGCATTTGATTGACAAGGCATAATGATCACACACACACCCTTTTTTTTTTTTTGACAGATTAGTTGATTTTGTCCAAGATAAATAATTTCTGTTCAGCCTCCTAGGGCTTGTCTTCACTGCAAAGTTAACTCGAATTATAATTTGAATGTTGCCCTTAACTCAAGTGCCATCCACACACACAAACTCTTTACTGAAGTGTGGTGGTACTTTTAAGTCAAGTTGGCTGGCCCGAGAGGGAAGGTATAGGCCAAAACTCAAGTGAGCACAATTCGTCAGTTGCTAACATAGGCTAGCTCCACTCAAGTGCCAACAGTCCTCCAGTGTCTTCCCACAATTCCTTCCCTGTGCCCAGAAAGGACAGAAGAGTTCTCTCACTAGTTACTGGAAAATAATTCATAGAATGGCTTATTTTACTACATCACTAAGAAGCATGGATTGTGTGTGTCCCCAGCAGTCTTAGTGACACACACTAATGAATGCAGCTCCAGAGTGGCTACAACAGCTCGAGTGTTATAGCGCAGTGAGCTAGGCTTGCTTGAGCTAAGCTAACCTGAGAGGAATAACTCAAGTGTAGATAACTTGTTATACTCCTAGTGTAATACTAGGACTGGCAGTGCATTGACATTAACGAGAGCAGGAGTGAAGAAATGTTCAAACATGTTTTCTGCATGTCACTCCAGTATATGTTAGTTATGGTTTTAGTGATCTCTCTGAGTGTGTCCTGTCATGAGCTGCTCACTGCTTGTCCCTTGTTCACATGGTAGGTATATTTTGCTTGAATAGATTTTAACCTAGTTTCCTGTTGCTGGGGATCAAGAGAGAATCTGGTGGATGGAAGAACCAGAAAATTTAACTTGCTGGTGAGAAATGATCTCTGGAAGTTGGTTTAAAACAAAAAGGCAATAAATTAATCTGTTTGTTTCATCCTCTTGAATAGTGTTTTCCACAGAATATAGACATATGCAGGATGTGCCTAATACATACATGTGGATATTATTGTTTCCCCTTTCTAACCAAAGCAGCTAGTCAAAGTTTAGGGCCCCGGGAATATCCCAGCTGGAAGTAGAGTCTGGTATTTTCTTTGGTGCAATCTAGTTTATTTACAAGGAATGTACAAAGTCCTGCTTGTCCAAATGCAGAGGGAACCAAGAGCAAAAGGAGCAGTTTTTTATCTGACAATCCCATGCCTCTTTAGCCAACACTAGACCCACTAGACTCACTTTCTAGCTTTTTCCAAGGTCAGCTGTGCTTACAGGCTGCTGCTTGGCCTCTCCGTCTGCTGGCTCTGTTTCCAGCTTGTCTATTTTACTTACACAAACACACATGCACAGACACCCAGTCAAACACTCCATTCACAGGGTGCTAGTTTCTGGGCAGACACTGTTAGGACTTGTTTTTGGTGTGGCCTCTTAAGTGTTTCTTACAACGCACAGTTTGTGCAGGGTGAGTTCACACATCGGTTTGAACAAGGTTTTAACTCAGCCCCTAACAAGATTTCACCCAGCTCATAACTTATAAATGGGGAAACACTCCTTTCATTGGGGATACATTTACGTCCTTACTGCTCACTTCATCTCTAAAAGGTTGCCTGCTTTCAAATATTGGTATTAGTGGCAAGTTGGGTACAAGGTTTTGTTATTCTAGACCCACCTTTTTCACAATGAAACTTTACTTTGAAATACAATAGGTGGTTGGTTTAGTAACATTCGCCAATTAGTAGAAGCACTGATATGGATTCCTAAAGCTCTATAGACAAAAAGTAATTTTCATTTAATCAGCATGTGAAATGTCAAGTGCCAAAATAAATATACCCTTGTGCTACATCTCGTGTATGCTCACCTTCTAAAGAGCAGTTTTGTTCTTCCCATCTGGCCTTCCTTGATTATAAAAATGATTCCTTTAACCAGCTGCTACATCCTGTGAACTGGACATTCTTTTTTGCTCTGGCTTTGAAATCAATATTGCCTGTGCTTTCTTTTTTAAAATCATAATCTTGATTCCAAGTTCCTGACTTAAGAAGTGGTGTGTGCGTGTTTGAATATAATGCTGTATATTAATTTAGGATTTTTTGTGATGGCACATTGTCAGAGAAATCAACATTGTACTACTTCAGTTACAGAGATGATTAGAATATGGTAGCATGTTAGTTCAGATTACTTTCAGATTCCATGACATGGTACATCCATAAAAAGAGCATAGAGGAATATGACAGGTTCACAAGATATTTGCAGGGTCTGATCATTTAAAATTCATTGCATACCACAAGCCATTCATCTAATTAGTAAACAAAAAACAGACTACTCGTGTGTTTGAGATTTAAACGTATTATAGAATATGCACCAGGGAGTTCCCTAATGGTTCCTTATCTAGGAGCCCTATTGATCATCTAGATTCTTCAAAGGCTCTAAAAGACACAGAAGCACACATGGGTGCCATATTGAGTGGCCTGCCAACCTCACTACAGAAATCAGAATTGATTAAAATAGTCGCTAGTGATGATACACAACTGCAAATGGTATCAGATGTTACTTAGCAGAGGGCCCAGATCCAGCCCTTGCCTTCCATGCATAGTGAGGAGAACTCTCTGAAGATCTGATGATCTGTGCTGATTGTACGGAAGCCCACAATCTTTGCAGGATCACATGAAGGAAGAGATCCAGGAGGGACATCAATGCCTCAGAAAGCACCAGAAACAAGCCCCAGTGTGTGAGTGTCCACCCACTTAGAGGTGGACCTAAAACTCAAAGTAGAATCATGCAAATCTTGCACCAGAAAAACTCAACTCAAAGAATCTCTTCCACCAAGAAGAAAAGGGGCCATGGGTACCTGGTAGCCTTTAGCTATTTCTCTAGGTTTATAGAAATTCTACTTTTCACTAGACACACAAGCCAACAAATCACAGAATAGTTAAAATGCACCTTTTATTATTTTGGCACTTGGAAGAAAGTCACTGGCCATGGACTACAGTTTGCTAGCTCTAAATTCCAAGCTTTGGGGCTACAGTATGTTTTTAAGCATATTAATTCTTCCAACAAGGGAATGAACTGGCAGAAGGAACAAAACAGATTGTTGAGAGAATTGTACACCAAAAAGATTCCATATTAGACTTCTGTGCTGTAGGCCAACTCCCACCACATTGGCACAACAATTACCAGCGTAAACCCAGCTCAGCTGCTTATAGGTTGACAGATTAGATCAATGCTGCCAATCTGTATGGTATATCTTTAGCCTTAATGGCTCTTCTTAAAGATGTGAAGCTGAGAGATACCAAATCTGTGAGATCTCATGCTTTCTTTGTTAGTTGTTGGAATGCAGCCCAAAGCTTAAACCGGGAGACCTAGTACTGATAAAACTGAATGGGTAAAAATATTGGCCAACAGCTGTTGTCACTGGACACAGCTGTGTCCAAGATCCCACATGGATAAGACAGATCAAGGCACTTAGTGTGGAAGAAAGAGGTGGAATATTCAGCGGGCAGCAAACCCAGTTTGGGTCTGTTATGGGCTTGATGCTGAAACCACTGGGTGGAATTCTATGGCCTGCGTTATTCAGGACATCAGACCAGATGATCATAATGATCCCTTCTAGCCTTCAAGCCTCTGAATTAGTTGAACTGCTGTGGGACTCTAGTAACAATGGTATTCACACCACAGGCTGTGTGAAGGTTGAGCAAAGTCCTTCATAATCCAAGAGAATAAACTGGACAAAACCCTCCTCAAGGCCAGAGGATGATCAGATTTGGATGAGCTGAGAAGCAACTGACTCAAACTGATCTTCAATTTTGTTTGTAAAGATTGTTTATACAGAAAAAAGAGGGACAAGATATGAAGATGTCTGCTTGGTTTGTTTAAAATTCTAGCAGGAACCCAGGCAGAAGAAGGCTAGGTGAGGGCTCTAGACAGGAGTTCTACAATGACAGAAGCAGATTAGATTTAGGGATGATATCATTATCCTTCCTCAAACAGTTTCTTGTTCAGTATGAAAAGAAAGTGACTTTTGGTGATTCTTTACCGTTACCACATGACAGAACCATCAGTGCCATCAAAACTTAGGTAATAAAATGTGAAAAGCATCTTGGGTTTTATTGCTTTCTCCTCTTTTTTTTTAACCTTTCAAAGAAAGTAAGTCTCAGAACTGAAAGATGTCTAGTCTAATGGGGGCAGGACATGGGAGCCCTTCAAGAAAATTGTGGATCCACCCTCAATCTAGAGGCTTGGCAGCTTTTGTGAACAGGTGCACATTTACAAATTTACCAGAAATTAAAGTAAAAGATTGCTGCTGACCTGCTGGGCCATTGGGGCAACAAAAGTCACCATTGGCCTATCCTCTTCTTTTGTCTACTGTGCATTCAATAGCTGGCAAGGCTTGAACGCTGCCTCAGCTGCCTGATATACACTGGAAAGTAGAACAAGGAAAGAATTTCCCAATCCCAAGGAGAACTTTCATTTTTAACTAAACTGATAAATGATGTATTTTCTCTGCAGATAAACAAACAACATATCTGCACAGAGGCCTCATGGGGAATGGCTTTACAAAAGGGCCAGGCGTGGCATTACCCAGGAGACAGCTCTGTTTGAGTGAAATTGTGAACTTTAATCCTAATTGGATAAAGGCATTATTTGTTTTCTGTACATGCATGCTTTACAGTGACTTTCCCTTTATCTTTGCTTCTTGAGGCTGAACTGTTTGTCTGCTCTGTGGATCAGAGCTAAAGAACACTTTGGCCATTTCAGAGGTGATGAAGGATGCACTAATTCACGCAACTACAAGGAAAAATACCATTTCTAACTGAAGCACCTCTAGTGCACTACCCCCAAAGGGTCCCAATGAGAGAGGCTGCTCCTTTGTTTGGTGCAGGATCCAGGAGCCCTAACTGTGGAATTCTTTACTACTTCAGGCTCTAATGTCCCATTAAAAGTAACTTCTGTTGGCTGAATTTCTTTCTTTTGGACAGCCCTAGTGATAGCACATTGGGTTTGATTTCTCATCTCTGCCTAACCTGGTTGGTGGCAGCAGCTGTGCAATATTGTATGAGCAACACGTTCTTGTCCTTGGGACAGTAGCGGATTTACCATGGCCCACACTCCAGGGGGGCCCCGGCCAGGCCCACTCTTCTCTGCCCCCCGCTCTCTCCTGCGGGGGGCAGAAGCTTGGTGCTGCTGCTACTGAGGCTCTTGCTGCAGTAGGGCAACCAACCTCCACCTCCCCTGCCTCTTCTCACAGCTTGCTGTGTTTGGGCCAATCAGCTGTTTGCCGATCAGCTGTTTGCCGGCAGGAGGGAGGGGGAAGAGCGGAGCCGCAGCATGCTCGCTGCTGTGGAGGGGAGGCAGAGAAGAGGTGGGGGTGGGGCCTTGGGGAAGGGGGTGGAATGAGCATACCTATTCTGTGAATGCGGATCTGCGCAGCCCAGCTGAAAAAAGAAGGTGCTGTTCAGCTCCCTGGACTTTGCAGCTGGACACGACCTTCTGGGTCCTAGTGCTGGTTAAGCTCCCTTCTGTGTGCTGGGAGCCATCCTTCATTTTGTACAACAGTGAGTGCCCGCGGTGGGGCAGGCACGGCAGGGGGACAGAGGCAGTGGGGAAGGAAGGGGGTGGGATGAGGAGGAGATGGAGTGGTGGGGAAGGGGCATGGGATGGGGAAGAGAAGAGGATAGGGCAGGGATTGGCAATCTTTGGCCCACCAGGGTAAGCCCCCTGGTGGGCCAGGCCGGTTTGTTTGCCTGCCGCGCCCGCAGGTTTGGCCGATCGCAGCTCCCACTGGCCATGGTTCGCCACTCCAGGCCAATGGGAGCTGCGGGAAGCGGTGCAGGCCGAGGGATGGTGGGCCGCAGGTCAGAGGTTGCCGATCTCTGGGATAGGGGAAGTGGGGGCCCAGCATGCAGCTCCGCTTGGCAGCAGCTGGGGCTCCCCTGTTAAGCAGCCCCATCAAACCCTCATCCTGACAAGCCCCACTTCCCCTGCATCTGTACCACCCCGATGAACCCCCCGACACCCTCCCCACTGAGCCCCCATCACCTACACCTAGACCCCCACCCAAATGAACCCCACCTACCCCTCCCCCTGCTGAGCTCCAACCACTTTCACTTGGTCCCCCCTGCAGACTCCCATTGCCCCTGCACCTGGCACCTCCCTGTGCATCCAGATCCCCCACTGAGCTGCCTGCACCCAGACTGCCCCCCACAGAACCCTCTTATGCCCCACACAGAACCCTCTTACTCTCATCTGGATACCCCACACTAAGTCCCTCTGCACTTGGATCCTGCTGCTGTGCTGAGCCTCCCTGCCCACATCTGGTGTGTGCCTGGCACAAAAGGGGCAGGGTCCCAGGGTGTTTCTGTAGCAGGGCTGGCCCTTGTTCTGTGGCAGGGTCAGGTTCAGTCTCACTGCCAAGTCCCTGTCCCAGG
The DNA here is from genome assembly GCF_028017835.1 of Emys orbicularis. Taxonomy (NCBI): domain Eukaryota; kingdom Metazoa; phylum Chordata; order Testudines; family Emydidae; genus Emys; species Emys orbicularis. Next base: position 41,873,021 of record NC_088689.1, on the reverse strand, counting down.
GGGCCGGGGGAAGTTGCAGGGTATTCTCCCACCTCCATGCAGCCAGTGGCCTGTGCTCCCCACTGCCATGGTGGAGCTTCCACATTTCTTTATTGTAAAAAAAAAAATCAGAATTTTAAAATATTATGCACAGAATTTGATGCAGAATTCCCTCAGGAATATGGGGCGCTGTACAGCTGTGATGGTGGGACTGTGAAGGGGTGCTGGACAGTGGGAGAGCTGGGCAGGGGGTACGGTGTGCAGGGTGCTGTGCAGTTGTGGTGGGAAGTCAGCGGGAGGGGTCTCTAGGCAGGGGGTGCTGGGCATAGGGATCTCTGGGGGAAGTCTCTGGGTGAGGGGGCGCTGGGCATAGGGATCTGTGGGGGAAGTCTCTGGGTGAGGGGGTGCTGGGCATAAGGGCAGGGCACTGGGCAGGGGGGCAGTGTGGAAGGCACACGCTGGCAGCACAGGGCTGGGTGGGCCAGTGTGTGTCTAGCAGTTGTGGGTTTGTAAACAGTGCCCTTGTGCTGGGCTGAGTGGGGCCACTCCCGCTGCACTGTTCCTCATTGCCCCCAACCGACCCCTCGCTCTGTGGAACGCCCCCCATCACATGCCCTATTTCCCCAATGGAGGCCCACAAATATGTTTGGCACCTGGCCCACAAAAGTTAATCTGGCCCTGCCTTGGAATGGCAACTCATGTCATTCAACAGTAATTCCTTCAGTCAGTTGACTTGGACAGATGATTTGCTTCAAAAGAGGTCTGCTCTTCCTTGGCTGAAAGGACAGTAACCACAACATAGAGTTGCAAAGGAAAGGAGTCTGAAGAAGGGGAAAGTGAAGGAGAACCTTGTAGTGAAAGGATGTAATATGGATTCAGTAATTGGTCTTTTCCATCTGTCTTGTGTGATGTTCATAGAATACCAGGGTTGGAAGGGACCTCAGGAGGTCATCTCATCCAACCCCCTACTCAAAGCAGGACCCATCCCCAGACAGATTTTTGCCCCAGATCCCTAAATGGTCCCCTCAAGGATTGAGCTCACAACCCTGGGTTTAGCAGGCCAATGCGCAAACCACTGAGCTATCCCTCCCCTGACCCTCTGTAACCCAGGGTGCCTGGGGTAGCCCTCACTGCCAAGGTCAGGGCAGGCTGCAAAAGGGTGAGCAGATATTCCCAAGACTGGTGGGTAACACAGAAGTTAAACTCCCCAACCAGTCACAGACTGTGCTTCTGATCCCCTACAGCTCCAGTACAGTGAGAAGTTATTTAAAAAACTCTGCTCACATACACAAAGTATTCTTCTGACCCCAAAGGGTCAGCCACGTTACCAGATCTGTATAGGTTTGGATCTTACTCAAAATACCACACTGCCAGCCAATCTTTTAGTGTCTAAAACTAAAGGTTTATTATAAAGAGAAAAAAAAGAACAAGAAGAGAGCTGTTAAATGGTAAAACAGCACATACATACAAAGACTTCAAAGTCCATCAGATTCTTAGCAGTATTGGTGAGCTTGCTGGCTTGAAAATCCCTCTGGAACACATCTACAGCTTGGCTAGGTCATTCAGTCCTTTGTTCAGAGCTTCGTTTGTAGAAAGGTTACTCCAGAGGTAAGAAACAGGAATGAAGACAAGAAGCAGGACTGAAAAACAAAATGGAGAAGATGCAGCTGCCTTTTATATGCCTTTTGCCATGCAGCTTGCATTTCCTTTGTTCCAAACACAAGCTACCCAGCCCATGGCCTGGAAGCCTTAGAGTTCTGTCCATAGGCATGCCCCTGCATGTCTTGCTGAGTCATAAGGTGTAGCCCTTGACCCTTTCAATGGGTTCACTGTACAGTTGATGTTCCTTGATGAGCCATCAAGCAGGCTAGGCAGTGCTGATGCCAAACTGTCTGGGGGTGTCACCAGGGCCGGCTCTAACTTTTTTGCCGCCCCAGACAAAAAAGAAGAGCGCCGCCCCACCATAACACCCCCCCCCCGAGTGCCGCGCCGCTGGACCCCCCCCCCCCAGTGCCACGCTGGGCTGCCGAAACCCCCGTTCCCCCCCCAGCGCCGCGCCGCCCAACCCCCCCCCCCGAGCACCGGGTCGCCCAAAACCCCCAGAGCGCCGGGCCACTCAACCCCCCCCGAGCGCCGCGGCGGGCCGCCGAACCCCCCGCCCCCACCCGAGCGCCTCGCTGGGCCACCCAAACCCCCACCCCCACCCGAGCGCCTCGCCGGGCCAGCCAACCCCCCCCACTGAGCGCTGGGCTGGGCCGGGCCACCCAAACCCCCGGAGCACCACACCGCGCTGCGCCAGCCAAACCCCCGCCCTCTCCCAGCGCCGGGCCGGGCCGCCCAAACCCCCAGAGCAACACGCCGGGCCGGGCCGCCCCCCCGGAGCGCTGCGCCGGGCCGCCCAAACCTCCCCCCCCCCGAGCGCTGCGCTGGGCCGCGCCGCCCAAACCCCCGCCCCCCGCAGTGCCACGCTGCGCCGCCGAAGCCCCTGCCCCCCCTAGCGCCATGCCACGCCACCGAAACAAAAAAAAACCCTCGAGCGCTGCCCCACGAACAAAAACAAAAACAAAAACACCGCGAGCGCTCCCCGCCATCCCAACATTGGCCGCCCCTTATAAGGTGCCGCCCCAAGCACGTGCTTGGTCAGCTGGTGCCTGGAGCCAGCCCTGGGTGTCACCCAGAAACATAACACAAGTTTGAAACACAGACATACATACATATCTATAACTCATAATACAAAGGTGATACAAACATATAAACAAGATTATCATACTTGGCAAATTATAACATTTTTGCAGATACCTTACACGGCATATCTGGCACAACTCATTGCAAATTTTACAATATTGGTGTTCATAATATCCTAAAGTGTCCCCCAAATTCCATACAGTGTCACAACCTCCTCCCTGTGTCTAATTATGGAAATTTGCAGACTGTGCTGTGGTGGGAGGTGCTGTAGTTCCATTTGAAATTCAGTCCCACAGAAGTGATGGGCCTGGACATTGGAGCAGCACTAGAGCGTTGTTTTGTGCTTTGTACCAAAGACGTGATGCAGCAGCTAGCAACTTGTTCTGGCTCCTTATTTAGTTCTACTCTCTGAAGACGGTTTGTAGCTAATTTATGCGCTCTTAGCTAGCTAGTTCTGTAGTGGCAAAGCACAACTTTTTATAGGCTGAACAAAACCAGTAGCTCTTACAGAGATTTTATTTGGTGACAAAGAAATGATGGGTTGTTTTTTTCAAGAAAACCTTAGAATCCTGTTGACATTCTCCTTCAATTTTGAGAGAGAGGAAGGACTCTAAAGACAGATCAAATTTTGGATCTCAACTACTTGACTGTTCTTTGTGCATCACAGTTTTATTTCCTGCTAGAAACTTGTTTTTAAAAAAACAAGCATTAAATGGAATAGGTGCTCTTTGAACCGCAGGCAAAATATTGATGATTCTAAATCCATTCTAAGACCAATAAATATTATTTTAAACTCCAATAGGATTTGTTGTTTTTTAACACTCTAGGACAGAGAGGGGAAAAATTTAATTTGGCCATGAGGAAAATGTTAGCTGACTTTTAGTTTCGTGGTTTTATCATTTAAGCCATTGCTGACACGTTATGAAGTCCTTTCATACTGTGATTTTAGAAAATGGGTAGGAGTGAGAGAAGCAGCCTGAAGTAATAGTCAAGATTGCATCCTGTGCAATTATAGGACAAAAAGAGCAGAGTCCTGGAACTGTTGATCCTTATTAACGATTTTTTTCCTACTGCAAAAGTAAATTTTCTAAAGTGAAGACCAGTCTAGGGATTGTTGTATAATAGTCTCTGTTGGATACTGGCAACTCTTAGCCTTCAGCCTAGGGCTGTCAATTAATTGCAGTTAATGCAAGCAATTAATACAGAACAAATTAACGCATTTTAACGAGAGTTAATCGCACACCTCTGTTTTGATCTTCACTTACTGTACTTCATCGTTTGGTGGACATTGGCACAGTTCTACTGTGTTCTCATGATCTAGAGTGATTAAATATCAGAAAAAGTTAATGGAGCAAAGCAGCAAAAGTTCAGGTCTTCTGAATGGGAAGTTTATTTTTAAAAAACTTCCAGATGGTTCTCTGGATAAAAAGACTGTTATCTGTAACTATTGCCAGGCTGAGTTCCAATCCCATCCAAGTACTTCATCTGCAGTACCACCTCCCACTAAACATGCTTTCGCCTCCCGGTCTTGAGCTACAGATAACCCATAGACAGCAAATGAATCCCACCAGTCGTGACAGAGTACACTTACAAAGTTTGAAGATCTCTATAAGCCCATGGATCAAACAAAGTACAACAGCTTAACCAATGCTATTGCAAAGTGATTAGCTATGGACTGCAGACCACTTAACATTGTAAATGATGGAGGGCTAAGAGATATTCTAATTGCATCTTCCAATCAGTCATACACCTTGCCCTCCTGAGGAACCATTGCATAACAAATACATGACCTATATCACAAGGAGAAGACTACAAATGTGGAGCTTCTGAGAAATGCACTAGCTGTTGCTTTGACTGGTGATCACAGGACATCCTTGAGCAATCAGGAGTCACCTGGAGTCACCGCACACCTGATTGATGCTGCATGGACACTGCAGACATTTGCTTTTACAGCAACATATACAGAACGTAAGAACGGCCATACTGGGTCAGACCAAAGGACCATCCAGCCCAGTATCCTGTCTACCGACAGTGACCAATGCCAGGTGTCCCAGAGGGAGTGAACCTAACAGGTAATGATCAAGTGCTCTCTCTCCTGCCATCCATCTCCACCCTCTGACAGACAGAGCCTAGGGACACCATTCCTTACCCATCCTGGCTAATAGCCATTAATGGACTTAACCTCCATGAATTTATCTAGTTCTCTTTTAAACCCTGTTATAGTCCTAGCCTTCACAACCTCCTCAGGCAAGGAGTTCCACAGCTTGACTGTGCGCTGTGTGAAGAAGAACTTCCTTTTATTTGTTTTAAACCTGCTGCCCATTAATTTAATTTGGTGGCCCCTAGTTCTTATATTATGGGAACAAGTAAATAACTTTTCCTTATTCACTTTCTCCACACCACTCATGATTTTATATACCTCTATCATATCCCCCCCTTAGTCTCCTCTTTTCCAAGCTGAAAGTCCTAGCCTCTTTAATCTCTCCTCATATGGGATCCGTTCCAAACCCCTAATCATTTTAGTTGCTCTTCTCTGAACCTTTTCTAATGCCAGTATATCTTTTTTGAGATGAGGAGACCCCATCTGTACGCAATATTCAAGATGTGGGTGTACCATGGATTTATATAAGGTCAATAAGAGATTCTCCGTCTTATTCTCTATCCCTTTTTGAATGATTCCTAACATCCAGTTTACTTTTTTGACTGCCGCTGCACACTGCGTGGACGTCTTCAGAGAGCTATCCATGATGACTCCAAGATCTCTTTCCTGATTAGTTGTAGCTAAATTAGTCCCCATCATATTATATGTATAGTTGGGGTTATTTTTTCCAATGTGCATTACTTTACATTTATCCACATTAAATTTCATTTGCCATTTTGTTGCCCAATCACTTAGTTTTGTGAGATCTTTTTGAAGTTCTTCACAGTCTGCTTTGGACTTAACTATCTTGAGCAGTTTAGTATCGTCTGCAAACTTTGACACCTCACTGTTTACCCCTTTCTCCAGATCATTTATGAATAAGTTGAATAGGATTGGTCCTAGGACTGATCCTTGGGGAACACCACTAGTTACCCCTCTCCATTCTGAAAATTTACCATTTATTCCTACCCTTTGTTCCCTGACTTTTTACCAGTTCTCAATCCATGAAAGGATCTTCCCTCTTATCTCATGACAACTTAATTTACCTAAGAGCCTTTGGTGAGGGACCTTGTCAAAGGCTTTCTGGAAATCTAAGTACAGTATGTCCACTGGATCCTCCTTGTCCACATGTTTGTTGAAGCGAGACATTATGCTGAAACATGTGCGGAGCATTTCTTGGATGTTACAAAAGAATGAAATATTCAAGAAAAGGTAACAACAATTAGTACTGACAGTGCATGTAATATGATAGCAGCAGCCATGATGTTTATCACTCGCAGTCTGCAGCGATCCATTACAGTAGCACTTGCCACTCAGTGCTGGTAGTTTTGAAAACATGCTGGCAAAATGTAGAAAACTTGTGGGCCATTTCAAACTCAGTCCAGCTAACAGTACAGAGCTCAAAATGCATGAAGTCACAAATGGACAGAAACAAGAACCTCTTTTACAAGATATTTCAACTAGATGAAACTCCACATTGGATATGGTTCAGCCCCTGCTTAGAAATAAAGCCACTATCACAGCCATGTTAGCTCTTCAAAAGTACAATCTATCAGTGCTGACAGGTAGTGATATTGAAGCATGAAGGGGCATATGAATGTTTATCATATCTGGCACATAAATACCTTGCAACACCGGCTACAATAGTGCCATGAGAACACCTGTTCTCACTTTCAGGTGACATTGTAAATAAGAAGCGGGCAGCAATATCTCCCGTAAATGTAAATAAACTTGTTTGTCTTAGCGATTGGCTTAACAAGAAGTAGGATTGAGTGGACTTGTAGGCTCTAACGTTTTACAGTGTTTTGTTTTCGAGTGCAGTTAATATAAAAAAATATAAATCTACATTTCTAAATTACACTTTCACAATGAGATTGCACCACAGTACTTGTATGAGGTGAATTGAAAAATACTATATCTTTTGTTTATCTTTTTTACAGTGCAAATATTTGTAATAAAAATAATATAAAGTGAGCACTGTACACTTTGTATTCTGTGTTATTGAAATCAATATATTTGAAAATGTAGAAAAACATCCAAAAATATTTATAATAAATTTAAATTGGTATTCTGCTTAACAGTGTGATTAAAACTGCTATTGATCATGGCTACTTTTTTAAATCTTGTGATGAATATGTGATTTATTTTTTTTAATCATTTAGCATCCCTACTTCAGCCTTGTGCCTTCTTCTGCTCCCACAGTATCTGGTTATCTCACAACAACGCCATGGCCCTGTAATGTGCTAGTCACATTTAAGCTGTTATAAGAAGTGGTAGCTGCTGCTGGCCTCAATGCATTTCCCAATCAGCAAGTGCTCTCAGCTTGTGAACAAAGAAAGGTATAAATTTACAAAATTAGTCCTTGAGCTGACTCAGGAAAATGTTGTCAGGGTGGCTGTCTGTTAAGCTTTGGCAAACAGTAGACAAAGGAGGAAATTGAATAAGAAAGCACAGCATTTGCTTAGGTTACATTTCTTCTGCTTGACTGTATGCATTTAGTAGCATTTAAACAGTGAACGTTAGACTCCACACAATCAATGGGGCTTTTGGCCATAAAGTTTATATTTCAGTTTTAGCCCCATCTAAAGTTGCATTAGCAGAATCTGTGAAAGCTGGTAGGAACTCAACACAAGGTTCTATGGCTCAAGCTCAGTGGCAGTAGGAGAGGGCAGCAGAAGCCATCTAGTATGTCTCTTAGCCCTGGTCTACACTACGAGTTTAGGTCGAATTTAGCAGCGTTAGATCGATTTAACCCTGCACCCGTCCACATGACAAAGCCATTTTTGTCGACTTAAAGGGCTCTTAAAATCGATTTCTGTACTCCTCCCTGGTGAGGGGATTAGCGCTGAAATCGACGTCGCCGGGTCAAATTTGGGGTAGTGTGGACGCAATTTGACGGTATTGGCCTCCAGGAGCTATCCCAGAGTGATCCATTGTGACCGCTCTGGACAGCACTTTCAACTCAGATTCACTAGCCAGGTACACAGCAAAAGCTCCAGGAACTTTTGAATTTCATTTCCTGTTTGGCCAGGGTGGCGAGCTCATCAGCACAGGTGATCATGCAGTCCCAGAATCACAAAAGAGCTCCAGCATGGACCGAACAGGAGGTACTGGATCTGATCACTGTTTGGGGAGACGAATCCGTGCTATCAGAACTGCGTTCCAAAAGACAAAATGCCAAAATATTTGAAAAAATCTCCAAGGGCATGATGGACAGAGGCTACAACAGGGACCCGCAGCAGTGCCGTGTGAAAATTAAGGAGCTCAGGCAAACCTACCAAAAAACCAAAGAGGCAAATGGCTGCTCCAGGTCAGAGCCCCAGACATGCCGCTTCTATGATGAGCTGCAAGCAATTCTGGGGGGGGCCCCTACCACTACCCCACCCCTGTCCGTGGACACCTGCAAGGGGGGAGTCTCATACAACAGGGATGAAGATTTTGGGGACGAGGAAGATGAGGAGGTGGAGGAGGAGGAGGAGGATAGCGCACAGCATGCAAGCAGAGAAACCATTCTCCCTGACAGCCAGGAACTGTTTATCACCCTGGAGCCAATACTCTCTCAACACTCCCAAGGCGGGTTCACGGACCATGAAGCTGGAGAAGGAACCTCTGGTGAGTGTACCTTTGTAAATATAATGCATGGTTTAAAAGCAAGCGTGTTTAATGATTAATTTGCCCTGAAGACTTGGGATGCATTCGCAGCCAGTACAGCCCCTCCTTTTAAATGGCCAACCCAATGTGTGCTTGGTATGGGAAAGGAGGGCACTGCTGTTTGAAACCATTCCCACATGTTATGAAGGTTGAAGAAGCTGAAAGACTGTGGCTTACCATGGCTGCCTGCAAGCCGAATTCTGTTGCCTGGCCCTGCGTGTGTGATCTCTCACACCAAACCATCAAGCCCTCACTATAAGAGGCAAAATGCAACCTTGTACCGAAAGCACATGTGCTATGTAATGTTAACAACTTGGTTCACCGTGAAAGAGTCTACCCATTGTTCTCCAAAATGTGTCTTTTTAAATACTACTCTCCCTTTTTTTCCTCCCGCAGCTGCAAATGTTTCAACGCTCCCCCTATCATCTCCATCCCAGAGGCTAGCGCAGATAAGAAGGCGAAAAAAATGCACTCGCAATGAAATGTTCTCTGAGCTCATGCAGTCCTCCTGCACTGAAAGAGCTCAGCAAAATGCGTGGAGGCAAACAATGGCAGAGTCCAAGAAAGCAGAAAATGAACACAAGGACAGGAGGGACGCGCGAGAGGAGAGGTGGCGGGAGCAAGAAGAGAGGTAGCGGGAGCAAGATGAGAGATGGCAGCAGCGCTATGAGAGGAGGTGGGATGCAATGCTGAGGCTACTGGGGGATCAAACATGCTCCGGCGTCTGGTGGAGCTGCAGGAAAGGCAGCAGGAGCACAGACCGCCGCTGCTGCCCCTGTGTAACCGTCCGCCCTCCTCCCCAAGTTCCATAGCCTCCTCACCCAGACGCCCAAGAACGCGGGGGGCGGGGACCTCCGGGCATCCAACCACTCCACCCCAGAGGACTGCCCAAGCAACAGAAGGCTGGCATTCAATAAGTTTTGAAGTACAGTGTGGCCTTGTCCTTCCCTCCTCCCCTCATCCACCACCCCACCCGGTGCTTCCCTCCTCCTCCACCCCTCCCGGGCTACCTTGGCAGTTATCCCCCTATTTGTGTGATGAATTAATAAAGAATTCATGATTTTGAAACAGTAATGATTTTATTGCCTCTGCAAGTGGTGATCGAAGGGGGGAGGGCGGTCGGCTTACAGGGAAGTAGAGTGAACCAAGGGGGTGGGTTTTCATCAAGGAGAAACAAACAGAACTGTCACACCGTAGCCTGGCCAGTCATGAAACTGGTTTTCAATGCTTTTCTGATGAGCAGCGTGCCCTCCTGTGGTCTTCTAATCGCCCTGGTGTCTGGCTGTGAGTAATCAGTGGCCAGGCAATTTGCCTCAACCTCCCACCCCACCATAAACGTCTCCCCATTACTCTCACAGATATTGTGGAGCACACAGCAAGCGGCAATAACAATTGGAATATTGGTTTTGCTAAGGTCTAACTGAGTCAGTAAACTGCACCAGCGCACTTTTAAACGTCCAAATGCACATTCTACCACCATTCTGCACTTGCTCAGCCTATAGTTGAACAGCTCCTTACTACTGTCCAGGGTGCCTGTGTACGGCTTCATGAGCCATGGCATTAAGGGGTAAGCTGGGTCCCCAAGGATAACTATAGGCATTTCAACATCCCAACGTCCCTTCCTCAGAAGGGGTCTGGGCTGACAGCTGACCTGGCTGGAGGGCTGGGCAGTGGCAGAGTGTTGTGGAACCAGGACATAAGGGAGTGCTAGAGGGGAAGAGCCCCTGAAAAGCCATGTCCTCAACACAAGGGGGTGCTCTGGTGGTGAGTACACACTAACAGGGGCTCTCAACACAACTGTAATATAAATAATATGAGAGATGCCTCCTTTTGGATTAGAGATTCAACTGGTGTCATGTATCTCCCAGATCAGCAACAGTTGAGCATCGTTAACCTGAATAGCCTCCCATTCAAATTGGAGCACCTTAAAACAATGGGATGCCTGCAGCCAGGAAAAACTGGGTCTATCCAGATGGTCTGCAGGGAGCGGGGCTAGACCCATGCAAATTCCTCAGCAGAAATGAAGGAAGAAAGAAATAAGTTGTTAGAACTGGTTTTTTTAACCACACATACACTCTGGGAGATTCAGGAAACACAAAGGGACATGCCTACTGAGCAGGAGTCCATTTTGACTACCAGACTGAACAAGCTGAGGGGGGCTTCCTGCAGGAATTAGAGGAGACTACATGACCAGAAAGAAAAGACTGATCTGCAGGAGTAGAGTCAAGGAGAGGGGACCTGAGACCTCTGATGGCACCAACCCTTACCCAAAAAATGATCAAGAATGTTGAGGACTGAGAGAGAGAATTGGGAGCAGGTGTTTATTATTTTGCCTACATCTGTGCTGCTCATTATTTGTCTATGAGTGAAGTGTGACTGGCTGAGAAATTCCTCTGAAAAGTCTATGCATGTTACTTGCTTCAACTGTCACATGTCCCTGAAGTGTTAAACTATAAACCAGAATACCCACAAGGATGGAGTTCAGGGGAGGGTGTACTTAAGTCCTGGGAGGACTTTGGGGGGTTAACACTGGTTTGGGGGCTTTGGGCAACTGGACCTGAGAGTCCAGTTCCCTAGAAGTGGTACCAGACAGAGTCACTGCCTGGGAAGCATGCCCAAGAAGCCAGAGACTGTCTGCGAGGGAGCTTATAAGCACACAGATCCAGCGTGCGAGTCCAAACACAGTTGCCTTGTAAGCATGCAGAATGGGTGTTCAGCCAGGAAAATGACAGCTGGTATAGCTTATGTCACTGGGGGAGCTGGAGTAAGCTATACCAGCAAAAGCAGGTTTGCTGGTATAGCTGTGTCCCGACTAGGAACACTTTGCCAGTATAACTATACTGGTTGAGCTATAACAGCAAAGCCTGCCGGTGTTGACATATTTGTTTTCTTTTAGGCTAAGAGAGAAGATTGGTGTCCTGGCCAGCATGCAGTTAAGCAGGTTCACTTAGCTATGCTGTGCATGAGCTCCTGCTTGGTGCAATCTCTGCCCTCACAATGTCTGACTCATTTTGTAAAGCTCTGTGGGATCCCTTCTTGAGTATGAAAAGCACAACAGGAAACCAAGTTCTGTTCTATTGTGTAATCATGACACAGAATATTCATCATAAGCAGAGACAGGCACGAGGGAAGAGGCAGAGGATGTGAAGGAATTATCATTCACTTACATTCTCCTGTTTATTTAAGATGCATTAACTTGAGATTATGTGCTGCGTAAGGGAGATCATGGTAGCACTGGCAGCTGCAAATGAACCAATTGCAAGGTGGAATGGGCCTGTCAGGACTTTATGGTTTGATCTGAGTAGTTACATCAGCTGAAAGGCTTTGCCTGTCTTTTATTAGAGTCTTGAGCCAGCCTCATCAGCTCTGCAGCCCACGGCATGTCTCAGAAATGACAAGAAATGAAGAGCATCAATTTCTGTGCTATTTGTGAATGTTAAAGGAAGGCAGAGCCACCTGCTCTCCAACACTGTGAGAGGGGATTATACCAAAGTCCTGTCCTATCTAGCTTTTAATACCCCATCCCCCTTAGTGTGGTATCTAAGTACCTATCCAATCGCTTCTCATTTGGAACATTGCCTCTGGAGGAAATCAATTGGAACCCGATCAAAAGGGAAGTTTCAAGTAACTCATGAAGAGTTTCACTGATAAAGACAGGGGGTAGGACTGGAAGTGAGGGTCTTATGGTTAAGGCACAAGAATAGGGGACTAGAAGTCAAGAAATTAGGTTCTATTCCCAGATCTGCTACATTCTTCCAGTGTGACCTTGTACAAGTCTCTTTACTTGTTTTCTCAGCTGAACAGTGGAGATAATATCTCCATTGCAGGGATGTTGTGAATCTGCACTCACTCTCTGTAAAGCACCTTGTGAGGTTTTTTTGGGGGGTGGAAGGAATTATATCAATGCAAAGTTGTAGTTTAGATTTTTTATTCCATCTGAAAAACGTTTATGTAAAAGATCCATCTCATTAGGCTGGGAATGTTATGCCGACTAATTTGGACTGTCACTGTTCTGATCTAGCCAGCTGACTGTCTCAAGGCATTAACAAGTCGTGATGGTCCCAATCCGCTGATGGTGATTGTGGAGGGAAATGACAACTCTAAATAACTCCCTTCTAGTCATCTTCAAAAAGTTTGGCTGGTAGTTGGGCATTGGCTTATCTTACAATGAGTGTCTTCAGGGGCAACCAAAGACCTCAGCTCCTCATCATCACAAAGCTTGTCACTGCTACTCCCTGGACTTCAGTGTGATGGGTTCTTCCCCCATAACTGAATGTCAGCAGAAAGCTAGTCTGTCAGTACATCAGAGGAAATGACCAGGAGGGGCTGGCTCTTTCTGTGTTGGAAATCAATTATTTGATCCATTGCATTTGTTTTAAATGATTTTTTTTCTAAAAATCTCCAGATTACAATAGCTGATGAAAGAGTTGAAGCATTTGGAAATTTAGAAGCTGAAACATAGCAGGAACAAGCCAACTCTGACCTCTGGAAATGGAGCAGAAGTGACTGAGACTATTTAGCCTAGAAATGTTAGAGTATATTCAAAATTATGAAGGTTATAGTGAAAATCAATCAGTCTCCTCCTTACCCTCACCCACAACGTGAGAACAAGGGCCACTAGGTTACATTTAAATGGCAGTCACTTTCAATCACATCAAGAAAATGGTGGTTTTTGCAGCATATAATCAGCCTGGGAGGTTCTCTGCCATGGGAAGCTGTTGAGTGAAATACTGGGGTGGGAATCTAAAAAGGGCTGGTTTAATCTAATGTGTATTAACATTTGTCCATTTCTACCACATGGAGAATAATCTAATAATAGTAGGTGGATCTCATACTTTATGGCATAAAATAATTACCTGTGCAGAGAGGGGAGATTTCCCTTCCCCTGACCCCGTATGTACAGCTGTTTGTAATTGACCAGACGCATTGGGCAGGTTCTCCAACCGTCTGCTTGAGACTGCTGAACCCGATGCATTAAAACTGCAATTAAGCAAAGCACTTAAGCGTGTACTTAAATCCCATTGAAGTGAATGGGACTTAAGCACATGCTTGAAATTAAGCCTGTTGTAAGTGCTTTCTGAACAGGGATGCAATGAAGCATGTGGTTGAAGTTAAGTCTGTGTTTAAGTGCTTTGCTAAAGCAGGGTCTAATAGCCTGCTCTGGTATGACAAATTATGACTTCAAGATTTTGGAGGGGGATTCTAAGAGCCCATCTACTTCATAAATGTAAGCTAGTTAGGGGACATAGTTGTCACCTAGTGAGGTTATCACATAGCTAAAACACATAGTGTAGAAGGGACCTGTGTCCAGTAACTAGACGAAAGCCTGGAACATGTCTGAGGAGTGGAGGGGGGTTGAGAATCATAGAAATGCAGGTCTGGAAAGGACCTTCAGAGGTCATCTAGTCAATCTGCCCACACTGAGGCAGGACCAAGTATTCCCAGACCATCCCTAACAGATGTTTCTCTAATTTGTTATTAAAGCCTCCAAAGATGGGGATTCCCCAAGCACATAGTTTAGCGGGATTCATAATATGTTCAAGAGAAGCCCAGGGCTGAAGTAGCAGATCCCTCATGGTATGAAGGATGGGCTTTAGCTGTCAGTGGAAAAGTTTGCATAATGACAGTTCGCTATCAAGAATAAGACGGACACTGTCGTCCTGTCACTGCCCCTTAAAGCCAAGGTGAGTGAAGGGAAATGAGTGGCAAAGAGAGCGAACTACACCAGTTTAAAAGTAAAATGATTTTGGAAAGTCAGAAAATGATTATTTATTTGTACTATGGTTACACTTCCAGGCCCCAACTGAATCAGGGCCCCATTGTGACATTGTACCTACACACAGTAAAAGACAGCTCCTGTCCCAAAAGAGCTTACACTCTAAATAGACAAAGGAAGTATTATCCCCATTTTACAACTGGGGAACAGAGAGATCAAGTGACTTGCCCAAGGCCAGGCAGGGAGGCTATGGCAGAGCCAGGAACTGACCCCATGCTCCTGAAGTCGCAGTCTAGTGCCTTAACGTCACGACAATCTTCCCTCTTGGTATTAAGCCACTAAGGTAATGGTGCAGTGTGTGGGTACTGCTTTCCCCATAAGTAGCTGCTCACTTGAATGCAGCTCTTTTTCTATGCCACAACAAGCAATACAGCGTATCTCTTAAATATTTCTGTGTTCCCTGTGTTTGCAGTGAACAGTAATTATCAGGCATCCAGAAGAAAATGGTGCTGTCATCCAGTGCTGGCTTCTCACTTTGTTTGGGATTGTGATAAAATAAATAATTGCACAGAGCTCATTAAATAATCATTTGTAAGTGCAGTTTCTCAAAAAGAGAATGTTCAAAGGGCACCCACGACCAGTCTGGTTAGAAAAGAACTGATGTTGTTTACGAGGAAGCACATTAGCTGAAGACTGGACCAGCCTCCTGCCGTCTGGCTGTGGTGAGTGAGACCTGATCCAAATGATGCCACACATTGTGATGAGAGAGAGAGATGAAAGTAGGAAAAATGGGGAAAACAGTGGTGACACTAGAAAGCCATTTTTCTTAAGTATAATTAAGGGTAGGAAAGCCTAGACTATAGAACTGTCATGTAACATTCTCTATTGTATCTTTCCCTTCTCTCATGCCTGACTTTTTTTTTCACTTTCTCTCACCTACATATAGTTTATCATCCCCTGTCTCAGGGCCGCCCAGAGGAATCAGGGGGCCTGGGGCAAAGCAGGGGAGCTGCGGCGCTTGTACTCACCCGGCGGTGGTCTGGGTCTTCGGCGGCATTTCGGCGGCGGGGGGCCCTTCAGTCGCTCCGCGTCTTCGGCAGGACGGAAGGGCCCGTTGCCGCTGAAATGCCGCCGAAGACCCACACCACCGCCGGGCCAGGGCTCCCGGGGCCTGGGGCAAATTGC
Source organism: Emys orbicularis (assembly GCF_028017835.1). NCBI lineage: Eukaryota > Metazoa > Chordata > Testudines > Emydidae > Emys > Emys orbicularis. The sequence goes on along the minus strand of NC_088689.1, from coordinate 41,857,665 downwards.
CCCACTTGCCCCCCCCCCCTGGGCGGCCCTGCCCTGTCTCACCACTTTCCCCACACCCAAGTCCTTTCTCTTCACTTTTCTATTTCCTGTGTCTTTCCTCTTCTTCCCACCTATGTATTTTGCTTATCCTCTGCTGGCTCGTCTTTCTCATCCTTTTCCCTACTTATCAGTTGCTTATTCAGTCTATAGCCAGTGTGCAAAAACAGCATGGCAAGGCTTGCATAATAGGACTGCCTTACAATTTATAGCTCAGTCTCTGCATAGTCGGAGCTGTCCAAAGTGGAGTTCTGGTAAACATTTTCAAACCCACTGGAGCCCCAGCGTGCCCTGTGGGGCTAAAACCTCGAGCCCCGGCGCCTCCCACAGGGCTAAAGCCCTGAGTCCCGGTACTCCCCATGGGGCTGAAGCCCCGAGCCCCAGCACACCCTGCGGGGCTGAAGCCTCAAACCCTGGGGCTCTTGGAAATACTTGATGAGAATTTAAGCCCTAGTCCATGGGGGAGAGGATGCAATCATTAGATATGCAGCCAGGTTATGCATGACTCCAATGACCCAGACACTAGCTCTGGGTTAAAACAAACTTTGGATAGCATCAGGAAGTGGGATTCATACCTACATGTTGTGTGGATTCTTGCACCTTAGGCCAATCTAGAGGAATAGCCAGTTACACAGTAGGTACAGAACATGTGCTATGACACTGCTCCCTCTCTTAAAAAGGCTCTTATTCTGGGCCTGTTTTGGTGAAATGCTGGCCTGAAAAAGCCAGTGTCCCACTGAAACTGGGCAGTGTGAAACCTGCTGTGTTCTGTTCTCCTTTGGAGAAGCATTTCAATGGCAAACATACATTTTATTTCCTAACTTCCAGTGCACCACTTTTCACAAGATATTTTAAAGGAAAAGTTCTTCTGCACCTAGGGTGACCAGATGTCCCGATTTTATAGAGACAGTCCCAATATTTGGGGCTTTTTCTTACATGGGTGCCTATTTCCCCCCCACCCCATCCCGATTTTTCACACTTGCTATCTGGTCACCCTACCTGCACCTCAAGAAGAGGAATTCATGCTGTGGCAAAGCCAATGTCAAGTTTAACGTTCAGTGGGCCTTCTCACAGTAAATCAGGTTTCTCAATTCATTGAGGCACTTTAAGGCTATAACAGTATTTGTAAGATGCTGCCATGATCAGGACATTGTTAATAAGACTCAGTGGTCCAATGCAATAATATTGAAATTTTGCTCTGTGCCACTAGTCCAAACCCCATCAGGAATTTAACTGACTTTGTGCCTGATCTTGATCTTTATCATGTTGGGTTGTGAAACTTTGCTCTTGGTGATGAAAGAAGTTGCCCTCAAAGGAGGCAGGTAGAAAGCAAAATGGATTTGGTGTCATCCCAGCACCACTGAGAAGGAACATAACCTGATTCCTGAGTATTGGTTTTAGGGAAGCCTGAGTGCTAGGCCAAGCCTGTTACTCCCAGCACGTAGCTGTGGGCCCCCCAAGGAACCACCTCAGGGCTGAGAGTGAGACTTATTAGCAGAAATGTAGGCCATAACGTCTCCCCAAAAGCCTAATGTCATCTTAACATTGTTTCCAAATCCCTGGTAATTTGAAGAAGGGGAATTGAGTTCAAGCCTCCTGTTGGGATTGTTCTTGTTAATATGGTGCTGCATCTTTTCCCTTTATAAAAGAGTACTTCAGAGACCAGCCACTGTATTCTGTGTTTAGAATCTTCTATTCAAATAGCATATGTGGGGAGAACTGGAGTGCAGCAGCATTACATTGGGCTATAAACCCAGCATGCTGGAGTTGAAGCTGATCATTTCATTTGAATCCAATCCAGGACTGCATTAATTCCTATCTCCACTACCTCTGTCTTCCCCTCCCTCCCCCCCTCCCCCCGCCCCCATTTCTACATTCCCTGCTAGCTAGAGAAGGAATTGTTATGGTGCCCTTTGTGTTATTCATTTCAGTACTCCAAATGAGAGTGAATCCAAGTGCATGCCAATCTTAAAGAGTTATTGATTTCTTTTAATGAACATAAAGGTTGTTTCAGGCAAACATGAGATGACAGAGAAAGAGACGGAGGTTAGATGGGGAAATTATTCTTAGTCAAAAACATAATGGTAGACAGGAAGAGGAATTTTCTCTTTAATAGGTGTCCCTTATTGTCCTCCCACTTTACTTATCTGAAATAAAGACCAATGATTTTCATATTCTGCTGCAGCAAGTTTCTCTGTTAAAAAGCTAAATTATCATAATCAGCAAGCAGTTATCCCAGAGCAATACTATGGGGATTTTCCTGATGTACCTGTCCTTCATCAGATACTAATCAAGAGTCTAACAACTCCTATGAGTAATATAATGAAAACGGTGAACCAAAAATAATCTTCTGCCATGGACATGTCTTACAGCAGTAGGTAATGGATATATAGGACAGGGTATTTATAATATAAAGGAAATCCAGAAAAAGACTGAGACCTCCTTGATCCCTTTGAATGCTTTTATCCCGGCCATTGAGATCCAAACTTCTTGTCTTTACATGCACAGAAAGATATAGCACTTGAAAGCTGATTGGCTGTGTTTCATAGTACTGTCTGAGGCTACATCTACACTACGGGGGGGGGATCGATTTCAGATACGCAAATTCAGCTATGGGAATAGCGTAACTGAATTCGACGTATCTGATCCGACTTACCCCGCTGTGAGGACGGCGGCAAATCAACCGCCGCAGCTCCCCCATCGACGGCGCTTACTCCTACCTGGGCTGGTGGAGTACGCACGTCGATTCGGGGATCGACTATCACATCCCGACGAGACGCGATAAATCGATCCCCAAGAGATCGATTTCTACCTGCCGATCCGGGTGGGTAGTGAAGACAAGCCCTGAGATTCAACCAGTCAGCAAACAGAATCTGCCCTTGATTAACACTCCCCATGCATTCCTTTATTCAGTTTTGTAACTTTAACAGACATCCTGTGCTTTCCCAGAACCACCCTGCCCTCTGAGATTTAGAGGTGGCACTACAGTTCTGTTCCACGATCCCTCCCCAGTTCTGTCTTAGTAAAATGTCCAACTACTTTAAAGATCAGCATCTCTATCATGAACAGACAACTAACCCAGAATCCATTGGACCCCTCTGATTTCAGGTTCCTTCAAGAACCCAGCATCACTTTAACCATGGAAGTGTCTACCTTGCAGCAGGTTTGTTCACGCCTGTTACATTCTCAGTCTTTAGGGTTTCTGCTTGTGGCCTGAACCTAGCCCCATCCTGAAAGATACTGATGTTTCCAAAGGCAGTTGGTTAAATCTAGTACTAAAAGCAGCAGATGACTTTAGGTCAACCATGAATAGGAGGACCCCAATCAGCAAAACATATGCAAAAGCCCTTGATAGGCGGTAAGAGGTGATTGCTAGTGGCACAGCCAGTAAACTCCAGTTGGCCTCCTTTTGCTGAACTCCAACATTTAGAACCATGTGCTCAGCTTGTTCCAGCCACCGATGTTCCAGTCACTAAATTAGTTTAGTCTTGTTTCAGCTATGACAAAACCATTGTCCAAGTAATAACATTCTGCCACTACTTACACAGACTAGATTAAAACTGGCAACTAGAGACCTCTGAATTCTATTACAAATCCATTGAGCAATCCAGTTCACCATGAACTAATTGAAAGCTGGCTACCTTACCTTAAATTCTCTGGAGACAATCCCCAAATGTACGTTTTATCAATGCAGAAAGAAATCCTTGTAAACAGTTCAGTCTTTAATTCATCTGTTTTTTGCCTCCTGGAGTCGTGGCTGAGAGTTTTTTGTAAAGATAAATCTCCCTTCTTCACAAGCAGAAATTAAGATCTTGATGTTGTGACCATTCTGAAGTGAAACACTAGCTGTTTGTTTCAATTGAACTTATTTATTCAAAGTCATTTTAAGCTAAGGAATAACAATCCAAGAAACCAAAGATTATGCAACATGGAAGGTCAATTACCTCAAGATATGAGGTTCATTTGGCTGTCTTAGTTTAGTTTGAGTTGGTATTTATTTCATGTTTGGTTTGTTTGTATTCTGATGGTTAACTTGGGTAGTTTGGGATTAACACTGAAATCTATGAATCACTGACCATAAAGTAGAGCTGGAAATGAGAGATACAAAATACTGTGTAAAACTCAGAAAGGAAACAGATGCTTTCCTTGCTAGTGCCCCAAATACAAGGAAGCCTGAGGAAGGTATTTCCGTAAGTGACTGGAAATAATAAGCCTTTGCATCAAAATTAAATGAGAAATAATCCTGCCTGAAGCTGTAAGTATGAGAGAGAAGAGATGGCTTCATACTATGTACCAACTGTCACTGGAGTGGACAATAATGAAAAATGGCAGCCAACCCTGTGACAAGGCCCCACATAGTGTCCTCAACTCCCATGGAGTCACTGAGAGTTGAGAGCATTCAGCACCTTGAAAGACTGGCCTTGTGGTATTACAGTATGCAGTGCCAGTCTGAGTGCCATCATTTGGGAAGAACACAATAGTTAACAAATGTTTTTGTTTGTTTTCTAATGTAATGGGCCTAGCTGCCACGGCGAAAGTTGATATATAAACTAATTAAATAAATTACATACGGAGTGATTCTGTATCAAAGCCCGTCTACAGGCTTCAGCAACTACCAATTACTGACTGAAATTAATTTTTTATCATTGGGGAGATTCAGGAGGGTAGTGTTAATTTTCAGAGCTTTCCTCTAACGTTCTGTCAAGTTTGGCTACTGTGAGCCTAAACAGGACTAGGGCTTGGGATGTGTTGTGTAACTCTGTCTTTCCAATGTCTGTAATACATTATGCTTTCTTTCTATGCGTCCTTTGAATGTTGAAACATTAGTAAAATAAGTACCAGTCCATTGAGATAGAAAGGGAATACATGGACTCACCTGTAATTTCCTGTGAGCATCCCCTTCATGGCCATTTGTGATTTTTAACTCTTTGGAAGGTGCACAAATACTACAGTATGTGCTGGTATCTCTTACTCTACCTTCCTCTAGTCCAGTCCAGAATGGAGAATGGGTATGCTGTTTTATACTGTTGACTAATATATGCTGGCTAACATATAAATATATATCATTTTAACAATATGAATTATCTGCACCATTTATCATCATTGGCTATTCCTCGATACGAGGCTGATGTCTGCCAGGGGGAAAAGTCATTGATGAGACTTAAGATGGCTGAGGAGTCCAATCCATGCTCTACAGCAGTGGTCCCCAACCTTTTTCGTCTGGCAGGCGCCAGACGACGAGCCACGGAGGACCATGATGGCGGATGAGCATCCGCCGAAATGCCGCCGAGAAGCAGCAACGTCAATAGGCATCGCCGCTGAAATGCCGCCAACAAGTAGCGTCATCCAGAGGCGTTGCCACCGAAATGACGCCGAAAATCGGCGGCGACGCCTCTGGATGACGCTGCTTCTCGGCGGCATTTCGGCGGATGCTCGTCCGTTGGCCAGTACACAGGCGCAGTTAGACACCCCAGCAGGTGCCATGGCGCATTGGGGACCCCTGCTCTACAGGTTTTTCCTCATATGTGACAGGTGGTTGCTTGGAGAGAGCACAATTGCTGGCCAGGATGCTGTCTCTCCTGAGCAAGGCGATTCTCTTCAAAACAGGCTGAGGCTTGATGTATGATGCGACACCATTGCAGGCTATTGCCAGCCAGCTCTTCCCAGTTCATGGGGTCAATGCCTCCCTTCTTAAGAGATACATTCAGGGTGTCCTTATAGTGTTTCCTTTGTCCCCCACGAGTCCTCTTACCATGACTAAGTTGAGAAAAGAGGACCTGCTTCGGAAGATGAGTATCAGCCACCAGCACACAATGGCCAGCCCAGCGAAGTTGATGTTTACTAATCTTCACCTCAACACTGGTGATGATAGCTGCAGAGAGAACACTGGCATTGGTGCGATGTGATACAGAGAATCTTCCTAAGGCAGCGCTTGAGATGGCTGTGGTATGTCACCCATGTCTTGCACCCATGAAGAAGAGTGGGGATGACTACTGCAAGACAATGCACCATTTATATATTAGTGTGGATTAGGCTTCAATAACATTAAGCACAAATATTGTAACAGTGATATAGCTTAAAGTGGTCTATACCATAACCCTGTTCATTGATGCTAAGTATCCCATAACACCTTGCATTTGCTGAAGTAAGCATTTGGCACAAGCAGATAGGAAACATGTTCCAATCAAGATACATTCATTCTATGTCTTAGTACAAGCTAGGGAAGTACCTTCATGGATCAGTACTTTAAATGCTAGTATCCAAAACAAAGATAAGGAGAGAACAGAACAACAAGTTAGAGAAGTGGAACAAACTGATGGGCTGGATTTTAGTGACATGTAAAGAAGTGTGTAACTTGTAAAATCATATGAATAATACCAGCAGAAATGTGTGGCTTGGGGAACCCACCTTTTTTGTAAGGTGAACGTAACATCGCTTTGCGGGATTGCTCTTCAAAAACTGGAATCATATAGAACCTTTTTCTTGTACCATATTAATAAACTGGATTCACATTGGTTATTTAGTCTCTTGAGGGTATATCATAATGAAATGATGAACCAAGGTGTAGTCAAGCAAGTGACTATCAAATTTGTCAACCATGCCACAGACATGAGCATAGAGAGCTCCCTGTCTGGCATGAGTGACAGGACTACGATATTCTGCCTTTTATAGTAAAGGCAAAGGAAAGTCCTGTGTATAAAACAAATGGAATTCATAGATTCATAGATTCTAGGACTGGAAGGGACCTCGAGAGGTCATCGAGTCCAGTCACCTGCCCTCATGGCAGGACCAAATACTGTGTAGACCATCCCTGATAGACATTTATCTAACCTACTCTTAAATATCTCCAGAGATGGAGATTCCACAACCTCCCTAGGTAATTTATTCCAGTGTTTAACCACCCTGACAGTTAGGAACTTTTTTCTAATGTCCAACCTAAACCTCCCTTGCTGCAGTTTAAGCCCATTGCTTCTTGTTCTATTCTTAGAGGCTAAGGTGAACAAGTTTTCTCCCTCCTCCTTATGACACCCTTTTAGATACCTGAAAACTGCTATCATGTCCCCTCTCAGTCTTCTCTTTTCCAAACTAAACAAACCCAATTCTTTCAGCCTTCCTTCATAGGTCATGTTCTCAAGACCTTTAATCATTCTTGTTGCTCTTCTCTGGACCCTCTCCAATTTCTCCACATCTTTCTTGAAATGCGGTGCCCAGAACTGGACACAATACTCCAGTTGAGGCCTAACCAGCGCAGAGTAGAGCGGAAGAATGACTTCTCATGTCTTGCTCACAACACACCTGTTAATACATCCCAGAATCATGTTTGCTTTTTTTGCAACAGCATCACACTGTTGACTCATATTTAGCTTGTGGTCCACTATAACCCCTAGATCCCTTTCTGCCAGAATTGATCTGGGGTTCTTGGTTTTCTTGGCTTGTATTTGTAAATTCTGTTTTCAGCTACAATATTATAGCAGTGACTAGGCATTGTGTCATCTATACTCCTGAGAATAAAACTACACCTGATACTATCATTACCATGAGCCCAGGCTTAGACATGTTTCCTGCTCCAGTCCCACCATTTTGATATAAATCTTGAAATTCTACTGCAAACACCTTTCATAGAGTGGCTGGTCCCTGTAAATAAAGTAGTTCCAGCACTCCTGTGCCAGAACAGGTGTTCACATTTGGTCAGTTAAGATGGTAGGCAGCACCTGAAGACTATAAAAGACCTGAGTGAGTCAGGGCTGCCTCACAGGAGGGGGTGAGAGCTGCAGCCGGCTAGAAGATAGAGGGTGTTTCCTGGAGGAAGTCTGGACACAAGAAGTGTAGCGAGAGGGGTTTGCTGACTGATGTTCCCAAGCTAGAGAACTAACGGGCTGCTGAAGGCAGGGGAGCAGTGGAAGGGCTTAACTGCTGATGTCTCCATACCAAGAGCTGGACCCAGAGGAATGGTGAAAGGGCTTAGGGATACTCCCTGGGTGAGGGTGATCTCCCAGCAGAGAGGCTGTTATACTAGGGAAACTGGTATAAGATTAGAATCCAGGCTCCCTTTTTTTAAACACTTGCTGTCTGCCCCAGCTCCTCCCATACACAGCCTTCAGTAAACTGCATTTGGTTTACTGTAAACAGAGAAAGTTGTGGGGCCTGATTCTCATTGACAATAAGTCCCTTTATGATGCTCATTTACTCTGTGTAAAAGGGCCTTAAAGTGAGGACAAACCATCGCACATTTCAGCATTGAGTCCCTGCTGAAGAAAAGCCCAGGACTGAACTAGCATGGGTGCTGCAAGTCAGGAGCTGGGGTGTGAGGAGACCAGGAATGGAACAAAAGGGGCTCTAAAGGTCAGGTTTGGAAATGCGTTGGCAGAGCGGTGTAGGGATCACTTGTACAGAAACTGCCTGCAATGTCTCTTGTACCCCAGGTGATTAGTCTTCCTGCTTCATAAATACTTAATGCACCCACAAAATTCCAACAGTGAAATAAACAAAGTACTTAACACTGGACCCTGGGATGAGTATTATGGACTGAGTACTATCATTACCTCCTTCCCATTGCATTTTCTTCTCCCTTTCAGCTTCTCTACACCTGTGGCTTCTTGGCAACATGTTTAGCAGGAATAAATTATTCCACTGCATTGTTTTCATTATGTGCCATTTACCAAGAGTTTTAAAGAGGCTTGAAAGGGTGACTGTTCTTCTAGATGACTTTCAGTAAAAGCAAAGCTAATTAAGTCCATTTGTTAGGGGGAAATAGACGAAGATTTGGTTCTTGCAGACCCAGTCAGACAGGCACTGTCTTTACCTTGTTTTTCCCCCAATTAAAATATAATAAGGCTTTTCATGTGGAAATTCATCTTTTTTTATTTGCATCATTAAATAAAAGAATTTGATGGCTCTCTCCAAAATGTTCCTACATCAAATGATTCTGTCTTGAGTCTTTAAAACAGAATTCTTAGCACAGCGTATGAAAAATTAGTAATTTTATCTGGATGTGGGAACCTTTCTCCCTACAGTGACTGTCTTATACCCCCATCTCTGAAAGGAGGCTTAGTAATTCCTGCTCTATGGCCTGCTAACTGTTCCACTGTGGATAAATACTTAAATAGTCATGAGGACAAAGAGAATGACTCCATAGTCCAGTGGTTAGGGCATCGGGGAGGTGAAAGACCCTAGGTCTGGTCTGGTCCAGTCCTCCTGCTCCAATCACTTTTTCATTATCTATCCACAGTGGAACAATTTCAATAGGAGAGACTGAGGGATTTTCCCACATCAGAATATCCCACAGCTCCACGGTTAGAGCACTCTCCTGAGATGTAGGTGACTGCTGTTCAAACCTTTTCCCCTCCTCTGGCAAAGAGGGGGGAGTTGAATTTGGGTCTCCAATATCCCAGGCAAATGCTCTAACCACAGGGCTCAAAGATATAAGGTGGCAGCAGCACTTCCTCCTGCTCTCATTTTGTGTGGAGCAAGACAGGCATCTAATTCATTCCTGCAAGAAATGCCTTGAACAACTAATCTGTCTGACTCCAGGAGAGGGATTCCCATTTGTGGATCACTAGGCAACGATACACACCTTCCTGCAGCCTGGACTTGGGCTTAGCACACACCCCTCTCATCAGTGTCTCTTGTTGGCTACTCAGGCAGCTCCCATACTGGCTTCTGTGAATCACATTCTGAGGCACCTACCTCTCCCCACTCAGCTTTGTGGACAGCAGTGTTGATCCTGTGGGTTTTTTTCTAGGTGCCACAACACTCATCATTGCAACAGCTAAGTCCCTTTTGTGGATCCCACCCCTGGTGATTACACAAACAAATATGCCGACAGTCATATACTAAGCAACACCACACACATACATTTTGATGGGGTTAGGGAATATTGGCCAGGGCCCTGAGATGTTATCCCCTTATGCTTTGGGATCTTTAGCTCCCATGTAAATAGACAACAGAGGAATAGGAGGGTGCAGGGTTCAGTGTCCCATTCAGAGGATGGCAGCTATCATATGGAACGTTTTCAGAATGTAGAAGCCTAAAACTTGAAAGTCAGATTTCTCGGAAGCACTCTGTATGGCTTGTGAGCCATGGTGGGGGTGGACAGGAGAAGAGAGGTATTCCCGAACTCCCACCACCTTTATGCTCCTTAGTTTTACAGCAGTGCACCCAATGCAATGTAGTGAAATGCATCTTCACCTCTCCTCCCTTCCTCTGGGGAGCACTTAGGAGACCAGTGCAGCTGAAAACCCAGGTGATACTGGCTAGGAATAGGGCCCCTCCCTCATAGCCTCTACCCGTGGGGCTCTTGTGAAGCCCCAGCTGTAAACCAACACTGCGATAGCAGAAAGTCCCGAGGGAGGACAGTGATAGCAACACCACTGCTCTCCTCTGGGATGAATGCTCCCAGAAGGGCTACAGAGGCCAGGATGGCACAACGAGATATAGTTCACAATACTTCCCAGTAGCAGCTTCCTTGAATCTGGCTCTCAGAAAGCTATTGGGGCCTGATTCTCCATTGCCTGTCTGCAGTCAGGAAAGAGGGTATTGTATTTAGAGCAGTGGACTGGGGCTCATGAGATCAGTTTTAATTCCTCAGTTCACCATCTGTAAAACAGGGATAGATAATATTTCCTTTTTCAGTCCTGGCTAGTTAGTCTTTACAGATTAGATTTTCAGAAGCACTCAGTGGGAGTTTCAGCACTGACTTCAGGGGGAGGAGGGTTATGCCAATGCTCAGCACTACTGAAAATTCCATACTAAGTTCTTCATGGCAGCAACTGTCTCTCACTATGCGTTTGTACAACACACAGCATAACAGGATCCCGATCTTGGTTAGGGCTTCTAGGCACTTGGTAATACATATAATAAATAATTAGCAATTATAATTGGTTTAATAATACCAAGTCAAATTCTCTATTCACACAAAGCATCAGGGCTGCTGGAACAATCTGTATATTGGGGGTGCTGAGAGCCATTGAACCAAACTGTAAACCCTGCATATGATGGAAACCACTTCCAGCCAGAGGGTGCAGCAGCTCCCCCAGCACCCCATGTTCCAACACCCATGCACCTCTAGTTCCAGCGCCTATGCAGGGTAGTGCTTTGCACAGGACTACATACTATACAAAGTGTATAGCAATAGAGAATCAGGCCTTCTGGCTGCAATGCTTGCATTCTGTTAGTATTGTGTAGCACTAACATGCAGCATTTGCAGTAGAGGGGCTGAGGAATCACTTGGAACAATTCTGTTCTAAGTAAAATCTTAGTTGGCCTTTGCCATCAAGGAAACCCCCAAAACCTGAAAAGGACCATTTTAAAGATTGGCAGTGAAGGGATTTGACCCTTCTGCAGACTCTCTTCTGCCACATTTTACTAGAAGTAAATAAAGTCCAGGGAGCCACATAGGAAAAGATCTTGGAGTAACATCAAGGATGGCTAGTCCTTTAGGGATTCTGGCAGGTTTTAAACAGCCCTGATTAAATGATAGTGCACAACAGGGGAGGGGGTGGGAGTGATCATTAGGTGAAAATGATCCCTCTAGGGCAGAGTTTTTCAAACCGTGGGTCGCGACCCACTACTGCGTTGCGGCATGTAAGGCACTGGGTCGCCTTGCTCTGGTCAGCACCAGCGATCAGGACATTAAAAGTCTCATCAGCGGTGCTGCCCAGCTAAGGCAGGCTAGTGTCTACCTTTTCCGACACCCCGCCATGCCCCGGAAGCAGCCAGCAGTGGGTCTGGCTTCTAGGTAGGGGGGCCATGGGGCTCCAGGCACTGCCCCTGCCCCAAGCACCGGTTCCACACTCCCATTGGCCGGCAACCGGCCAATGGGAACTGGGGGCGCAGTGCCTGCGGGCAAGAGTCGCGCGGAGCTGCTTGCGTGCCTCTGCCTAGGAGCCAGACCTGCTGCTGGCCGCGTCTAGGGCGCAGCATGGTTCGCGGTGCACCCCGGCTGCGCCGCTGACTGGGAGACGTCGGAGGTAAGTCTGCACCCCAACACTATGCCCCAATCCCCTGCCCCAGCCCTGAGCCCCCCCCAAACCTGGAACCCCTTCCTGCACCCAAACCCCTCATTCCCGGCCCCAGCTCACAGCCTGCACCCCCCAGCTCAGAGCCCTGCCCCCCTCCCGCACCACAACCCCTGCCCCAGCCCTGAGCCCTCCCAAATACAAAACCCCTTCCTGCACCCCAAACCCCTCATCCCTGGCCCCACCCCAGAGCCCTGACCCCCTCCAGCACCCCAAACTCCTCATCCCCAGCTCCGTTGGGTCACGGGCATCAACAATTTTCTTCAACTGGGTCCCCAGAAAAAAAGTTTGAAAACCACTGATCTAGGGTGTGTTGCAAAGCAGGAGACTGAGCTGAGCGTTACTAAGCCCTGGTGGGATGGTTTGTTCCATGAGTGCTACATGATTCTGCAGTTCTGTTGTCACATAAACTGTGCTGTGGTTCATAGTGGGCATCTTATATTGTTGAGGAAATTTTTAGAACTGGGATTTTAACTGAGTGGGAATCAAACCTGAAAAAATGCTTCTATTACCTGGGCAGGGTAGAGAAGTTTCTTGTTCTGCAGAGTTAACCTGCTGAAAGTAATCAAGAGCAATAACATGAGAAAAAGTGGCTGGAGTACCGATTACAGTTGTTGCTTCCTCTCCTTCCTGTATCATTTCCCCCTGCTCACCTGAACCTTGGTTTGCTTTATTATTTCTGAAAATAGTTTTATTAGCTTTGCAGTATAACACAGTTAAAATGGAGATGGTGAAGTATTGGCATCAAATACAGACAAACATCAAGAATCAATTAAATTAAATAGCTCTTTGCTGTACTGAGAACCAACTATCTACAGTCTTGTCAGCTAACCTAACAAATATGAACTCCATTAGGCAGTGGTGAAAAGAGGAATATTCCATGACTAGAAACAAATAGGCAAGAGACATTTGTAATAGAAGGTCAGTGACCAGAATTATACATTAATATGCTCAGACTGCAGTTTAAATTCTGAAAGATGCTTTGTTGTCCCCACAACAATCTATGAATTTAATAATAGTTTACAAGTGGCACATCTGGTTGAGTTGCCAGGGAGATGAATGGGCTGCTCATCGGTAATGACAATCATCACTATCTCAACCTGCAGTTTTCTATAGCAGCTTTCTGGCTGGCTGCCAAGAGGCTGTCTCTGAGCGATCCAACAGGTGGACTAATTTTTTTTAATCAGCCATGTCTGGATGGAACATAAAAATAATAGAGGTGTAAATGTGCCGCCTCCTCAATAGAGGTACCCCTATGTGCATCTACAGTCTGCCTACAGCTGTTTGAGCATTTTTGACAAATGTTTTTTGTCAGAAAAATGTTGACTCATCAAAACCAAAACTTTTTGTAGAAATCTATCCGTTTCCATGAAACTTTTGTCAGAAAGGCTTCTCAGCTCCGAGATGGAATGTCTGGTCAGCGAGAGAGACTCCCACCCCGGAACAGCCAATACCCTGCCATGTAGGGCACTCACCTGATCTGCAGCACTGACTTGAATGTGGGTCTCCCACCTCCCAGATGAGTGACTTAATCAATGGGTTACAGAGTCAGGCTCTCACTTTCTCTCTTTGGCACAATAGATATTTAATTATTTAACTATAGCGTGCAACAGCTTCAACAGGAAGCTCCCCTGCCCAGAGTTGCTAAAATTCAAGGCCTAGCTCTAATCAGGCAGATTCAGTGGGCTATTGGGGAGGGAGGGGGGAAGTGGGAGATGTCTCTTCCCTTCACTGCCTTGCTTTTTCACACAAAAATTCCAACAGTCTCAGTTTCATCCTAATGCAGAATGAAACCTCAAAAATGTTCACAAAATAGAATTCTTGTTTTCTGGACAGCTCTAAATCTGTCTGTCTGAAGCATCATCCTCAGAAATCTAACTTGTTATATGAGCAATTAGAAATTTCCCACACTGAAAATATTGTTATTATAGATTTGTATAGTGCCCTTTACATGCATTAGATTATTCTGCACAATGCTAAATGATATACAGTTTAGTGATTGATTCACCCACCACTGAAATGGAGCCACATCTAGGGTGGAATATGGCAGCTGTTTTAGAATGCCATCCACACCACGCAATGTTTTAGGAAACAGAAGTGAAGAATAGTGTCTCAGTCAATTAGATATGAATGCAGAGCTTTTGTTAAAAGTTAAAATTGAATGTATAATATCCTAAAGGAGATGGCTGTTTCAGACTGAAAGTAGTGCTACATTATAACTAAATTGTCTCTGTAGGAGCCTGAGAAATCTGAACTTCCGATTTTCCCTGACAGAGTGAGTGATATTAAAAGTACCATAAACAAAACTGATGGGAAAAAGGGGCTTAGGTGCTGGTCCCGCTCATGCAACATGCTGAGTATCCTGTGCCACTGAAGTCAGTAGGAGCTGAATGTGCTCAGGGTGTTGTAGCATTTGGCCCTTAGAATAGAGTGATTCTTTCAAACCATTGTTCAAGGCATTTGAGCTTCACACTGTGAGGAAAGCAGGAAGTCAGTGTGGTGTTTACAGTAGATCTGTAACTATCCTTTGTCTTTCTGCCAGGGCTGGCTCCAGGCACCAGCCTACCAAGCATGTGCTTGGGGCGGCACCTGGAGGGGGGCGGCGCTCAGGCCCGAGAGCGGGGCCGCGACTGGGCTCGCCACCCTCCCCGCGGCGCTCCGGCCGGCCGGGGAGAGCGGGGCCGCAGCCGGGCTCTCCGCCCTCCTCCCGGCGCTCCAGCCGGTCGGGGAGAGCGGGGCCCGCGGCGGGCTCGCCGTCCTCCTCCCGGCGCTCCAGCCGGTCGGGGAGAGCGGGGCCCGCGGCGGGCTCGCCGCCCTCCTCCCGGTGCTCCTGCCGCCAGGGAGAGTGGAGCCGTGGCGGGCTCGCCGCCCTACCCCACGCGCTCCTGCTGCCGGGGAGAGCGGGGCCGCGGCCGGGCTCGCCGTCCTCCCCGCAGCGCTCCGGCCGGTCGGGGAGAGCGGGGCCCGCGGCGGGCTCGCCGCCCTCCCCCAGGCGCTCCTGCCGCCGGGGAGAGCGGGGCCCCAGCTGGGCTCGCCGCCCTCCCCGCGGCGCTCCGGCTGGCTGGGGAGAGCGGGGCCGCAGCCGGGCTCGGCGCCCTCCCCTGCCGCGCTCCCCGCCGGGGGGCGGCATGGGGCTTTTTTGCCCGGGGCGGCAAAAAAGCCAGAGCCGGCCCTGCTTTCTGCATACTGCAATTTTAAAACATTAAGAACTCTACTGTCTTTCAGAGACTGGTAGCCATTTTATGTTCAGTTTTGTGAAGACAGTTACAGAGGATAGCACTGTGCTAGCTCAGGGAGACATGACTTTAGTTCTTTATAGTTACTTTTATTTTAGATTAAACAATCTGGTTGTCTTGGTCTATGGCAGTAGTTCCCAAACTGAGGTCCATGTATGCAAGGTGTTGTTCAGAACACTAGCAGGTCACGTGGCAATAACTCCTCCTTCTTTGGCCTTGCTTCCATGTTCATTGCAAAGAACAGCCTGGAGGATTGTAAAAGCAGCTGAGAATAAGAAGGAGCCTACTGATTGTTAAGAGAATAAGAGAAAACAGGAGCTATCAAGAACCAGACCAGAGCCACAGAGCAGCCTAGAACTGCCAAGCACCCATGGCAGAGGAAAGTACAGGGAGAAGGGAACCAGGCATCAGGAAGGAGGAGGAGGAGAAATGGGCCATGTGGCAAAGAAGCAGAGGCAGAGGAGCAGACCAAAGAGCGGAAGAGAAGATGTGAGGGGATATGAAATGCAGAGCAAAGTACACAGTGTTATTGACTGTTTTTCATAATGGACAAAACACATATTGCACCAAAGACAGTTTAAAATACTTATATATATCTGTAACAGGGTGTGCGGACTCAGGAGCCGACTCAGCATCTTGTCACTCAAATCCCCACCTGTTTACATTAATTCAGCTCTGATTGAAAGACAGGAGACCAATTAACTGAGTGCTAATGCAGTTGAGGGACTAATTGGGTGGAAGTTACCCCCCCCCCCAGCACCTAGGCCTATATAAGCAGACAGGAAGGAAGTATCGGAGAAAGAGTTGAGAGCCTGAAGGAAGGCAGAAGTAAGTAGGACTGGTGGTGGCTGAGGCTATAGTAGTAGTAATAATTAATAATAGCACCACCACCTTCCCTAGAAGCAAATGGGGAAGCTAGTGACTCAGTGTAAATATAAAATATAGTAAAGTACAGTGGTGGTTAAGGGACTCACAGGGGAGTCTCTAATGCCCCTGATGTTTCTTTTCTGCGTATGCAGTTGCTGTTATTGCTACATGGATGTTATGGGCCTGTGAATGGGAAGGGATGGTGCCTGCAGGATCACAAATAAGAGGGGTGGTGTCTGAGAGATAATCTCTATAAGAGGATGTGGTTCACATTATGGGAAAGTTTGAGAATCCAAAGTGATGTTCAGGTAATACTCATTACAGTTGTTGCTCCGAATGATAAGGAGGCAAATAAGATTCCCGTATAACTCCCCCCGCCCCAACCCAACCCCGATCTAAGACAAATTATTAGAAAACACCCCTGCCAACACCACAGTTTATGGACTAAGTTTTCCTGTCCTTCCTCATGGCCCAAATCCATAGAAATGTGGGAAAACAAGAATACGTTCTAACTTAATGAGAACCTAGAAGATAGTACAGTCTGGCCACCTGAAGGTATTATTCATGGAGATTTGCAACATAGCTGGATATAGCAGATCACATATTATTTCAAGGCAGAGGAAAGCAATGCTGTGAATAAATTGGAGAATCCAAAGTCAACTTGTAGCAGGTTTGATGGCAAATAACTAAACATGAATTTTTTTTTAGAAAACAACACTTTTTCCAGATGGTATGGTCTAAGCCCAGTTACCTTATCTTGAAAGGCCAACGTAAATCTACCACAGGTCCAGGACACTGCTTGTTCACCAGCATTGTCTACCTCAGACTAGGAGGGGGACTTCACCAATTCTGGGATTGTGTGTCATTGTGGGTGTCGATGTCACATGGTGAGATTGCATTTCACTGTCCTGTGGAACATTACATGTCATTAGGAAGATAGCGAAAACAAACCGGTCCAGAGCTAGTCAAACAGAAGTGTGAGTGTTTGTGTGCATGCACACAGTATGGAGTTATGTGGGTGATCAACCCTTTTGCTCCCTACCCAGTGGAGAGCAAAGGAGAGAGAGAACTGATAAGGCTGGTCTGCTTCCCACAGCTTCTGGTTGGGGGTTGGGATGGCTGGGGTAGGGTCTCCCTTTTCCCCTGGAGGGGAGGGAGAGCTTGAGGGAATTGGGATTCAGCCAGGGGAAAGAACTTACTGAGGCAGATGGAGAACTCCCAGCTTGGATAACTCTTCTTCCCCCATCAAGTGGTGCTGCTGCTGCCCCTGCTGGTGTGAGAGGCTTGGCGCCCTGCTGTATGCACTTCAGATTCCTTGCCTGATGTAGCATCCAGGCAGTGAGGAGGGAGGAGCTCTGCTTATTGAGCTTCCACTAGCCCACGGAGTGGAAAGGAAGCAAAAATGTTAATGGTCAGATTGGGCTTGGCCCTTGTGCAGTGCAATAGGGGGGAGGCTGAGGACAAGGAGCATCCCTCTGCTCCCCTCACACCGAGGCCAGACATAATTGTGATCTCTCCTAACTCCCCTTGAGATGCTGGCTACCATAACAGGGGGGTTGAGAAAGAGAGGCTTTGTTTGGCTTGATCCCTTCCTTTGCCTCCCCATGCACCAGGAAACAAAGCTGACTAAACATGCAGGGTGGTGCAGCAGGCATGCAGTCTCTGCACATCTGGGATTGTGCCATCTCCACTCACAGTGTCTACCAGCCACAGTCTGACCCTGTATAAAAAATTGCAAAGTGTGACGTTCCCCTCTGGTGTTGTCTGGACCAGTGATCTGCCAGGTCACTCCAATCCTTGACTCTGGGAGCCAGCCTTACCTTGCTGTGCTGTGAGAACCCCCCACTCCTTGGCTGTTCATGCACAGCCTCTGGCATGTAAGCTGCTCCCAGCTACTTGCAAGCGAATTACACTAGCCAGTGTCTCCGGTCCCAGACACAACCCTAGGAACCTCCATCTTGCAGTGTCCAGTTATTCCCATTGGACACTGCAAGCTTATATGAGTTCATCAATTTAACAAAGAAATTGATTTGTACAGGCTTGTTATCCCAAGGGGAGTCTCAGACATGCTTCAAACCAAACGCACTGCTTCAGGTAGAATAAACAAACAAATTTATTAACTATAAAGGTAGATTTTAAGTGATTATAAGTCAAAGCATAACAAGTCAGAGTGGTTACCAAAAGAAAAGAAAATATAACACCACGACTGCAGCACACAGGTCAGTCACACACGTTAAAAGACAAAATGGGCTCTGTTAGGATCACTACCGCCCAGCAACCAAGTTTGCTCCAAAAGTTACAAGATAGAATCAATGGTCTGGAGGACCAATCCAGAAGAAATTATTTTAGGGTGTTTCGGGGTCCCTGGGGAAGTGGAAAAGGGCAGGCCAGTGAAATTTTTGTCTAAAACCCTACCTGAGATCCCTTCTTTACACCCTGGTACAGAGCTGGACATTGAGCCCACCGCTCCCTAGCCCCCACACCCTCAGCTAATGCCAAGCCCAGGGGATTTATTTCAAAATTCCTGAAGTACAGTGTGAAAGAATCCATCCTTAAAAGAGCCAGAGAAAAAGGAAACGCGAGTTAGAATGGGCATAAAATAATTATTTTTCCTGACTACAGCTGTGGCATAATTGAAAAAAAGAGCATTGTTCAATACGGCATGGAAAATAACCAGCTATTTTTAAGATCCAGCAGGATGGCCAACTCCGTAGCTTCTCTAAATTGGAGGGAGCAGAGAACTACATTGCCCCCACAAAACCAGACAAGATAACCATTATTAGAAATGGAATTGTGAGATCCAGATTAATAGCTGACCAGCCTTAGTTTGTTAGGCAGATCAATCACCCCGGTGTCCCAGTGACAGGATAGGATATATATATGGTGTCCTCTGGGGCCAGGCTAGTTCTTGCTCAGCAGGATGTGGTGTGTTGATTATATGGATTTTCTATCTCGTTATCTTACTCAGGGTGTTTTTAAGAACAGCATACCAGTAATGTATTTAGTTTAAATTACAGATAGTAATATAGGGTAACACAGTTAGGGTTGAGGGCAATATTTCAGTTCTTATGGGCCTTTAAATAGTCAGCTGTTGAAGGGCCATACACTGGGATTTTGGACTCAATTGTCTATAGGAAGTGGTGGAGTTGCTTCTGCTTGTTTCCCACTCCTCATATTTTTTCCAGCAGATCCCCAAGCAGATATCTGTCTTGTAGGATCCTAAACTTTGATGCATATGAGTATTTTAGCCCCAAAACACTGTTCACCTCTTTCCCCACCTTTTGTAATGTGGGAGGCTGTACCGTTTGTTTGGAAGCAGCGGGCTAGTGAATACAGTGAAAGTCCAGGGGCCGGACACTCCAGTGAGATGCTTGGAGGGCTCGAGGATTGGAATATGCTTATCACTAACCTGCAAGGGGACAGCAGGGCCTGTGTAGGCCTAGAGGGGAGTGCTTATGTTGCCCATGGCTGGTGGAGTTAGGGAACTGACCCTGGTACGCACAGACAAGGTGTGACTTATGTACCTGGCCCTTTGTGGCCCCCTGCTGGAGGCCCTGCAGTCCTACCTCAACCCACCCCAGGAAAGGAGCAGCGAAGGTGGGTCCTCCAGGCCTGCCTAGAAAGGCTGCAGAGAACCAGCCAATCAGATCCCACTATGCTCAGATAAAAGGGGCTGCAGGGCCTTAGCAGTTCATTTCCTGGCTGGGACCAGGGACGTGGAGAAGGGTTCCTCTCTGGCCACAGGTACCTGCCTGGCTACATTTACTTAAGCTGGGAGAAGGGGAACCTGTGAACTTTAACCCTAAAGATAAGGGGTGAAGCTAAAGGGGTCAGCTGGGAAGAGGCCCAGGGAAGTAGCAGCAACTAGCTGAAGGGAGCAGTACATGGGTGCTGTTTATAGAGTCCCTCGGTTGATGCCCAGAGTAATGGGCGGGCCTGGGTTCCCCCAATGGTGAAGTGGTCGAAACTCTGAGAAGGGGACAAGGCTCCTATAGAAGCCCAAGCAAAGGCCTGGATTGAAATGGCCCAGAGATGGGGCTGAAGACCCTGGTGGGGGCAGATAGTTTTGTCGGACTTTCCCTACCCTAGAAAGGGTTTATTCTGGCTGTGTGACTTGGCCTGTGGGCTGAGCCACTGAAGACTTGCCAAGCAAGGTCGACAACCTACAGGGGGTATCAGGGGCAGGAAAAGGCCAGTAGTACCAGATGCAGCAGCAGCAGGTGCTCAAGAAATGAGTGTCCCCTGTTAAGTAAGGCTTTCTCATGCTAAGGGCAGGTGGTAGCAGGGTGCCTCACAACCCTGGGTACCCCTCGGAAGTGTCACACCAACCTTAGGCTTTGCTATTTATCCTCAGTCTTGAGCCAAGCGACTCAATGGCTATATATATGGAGGAAGGCTATACAGCTTGGCTTTACATGGAGGAAGGAATTGTAGCTCCACTACCGCTAGAATCAGTCCTAAACTCAGACTATTCCCACTTCCCTAAGGAGAAATAGGTCACGATTTTGGCTGATAGCAAAGCCTGGGATCTGGTTGCTTGTAAGTTTGAATGTCGTCTCTTATTACATTCAGAGACTTCAATTTAGGATAACTCCAGAATTGTAATTGCACATAAACCAATTCTATGGCACAAGTGGGTTTAAAAGAGGATTTTGAGAATAAATCACAAAATTGAAAATGATTCTTTCATGCCCTTTTCTTAAAAAAAAATAAAATAAATAAATTAATGGAGATATCCTATCTCCTAGAACTGGAAGTGACCTTGAAAGGTCATCAAGTCCAGCCCCCTGCCTTCACTAGCAGGACCAAGTACTGATTTTGCCCCAGATCCCTAAGTGGCCCCCTCAAGGATTGAACTCACAATCCTGACTTTAGCAGGCCCCACTGAGCTATCCCTCCCCCCTTTCTTGCCTTTACAGAGAAATTCCAACTGGACCAGAAAAGGTAATACCTTCAACTTTAAACATGCTCTGTAACACCATTTGTGGATGTCTGCCTTAGCAGCACCAGATCCCCCTGACCTCTGGGGCTTTCTGAAAACGTCACACTGTCTACCTAAGCCATTGTCTAGTCTGTATTCTTCCCTACTGGGCAAATTGGCAATCCATTAGAGACCATGTTAGAAAGAAATGGGAACATTCTTTCTTTTCCCTTATCAACATTCAGTGAAATTGGATTTGTTGCAACATACAGCATTTCTCGCTAGATTTGGGGTTAAGATTGATCCAGCAGGAAATTCTTTAGAGGATGCACTGGACTCCATATAGACTTTTCAGGTCCAGAGCAGCCAGGTCTGACAAATACTGGTGCTGCAATGTAGTTAGTGCTAATTTATACTATATGGTTTGGGGTTGCCCTGTCATCTGTCATTTCTGGACAGAGGTAAATATTTGGGCCAATTTCTTTCTCTCCACCAAGGAGGAATTGCAGGCTGGTCACACCATTTTAGGCCTATCCAGTTCATCTTGGGGACTGAAATCCTTTGAAAAATTATGATTGGTAGAGCTCTGATCATAGCCAAATGTCTAATTCTACAATAGTAAAAGTCCCAAGTGTGCCAGACTATTTGAGTGGTTCTCTGACTTGGTGAGCCTGGCAGAGATGGAACAAATAGTGTTTTGCAACAGAAACCACCAGAATAAATGTATAGATATATGGTCCCCATTTTTGGAATCCTAAGAATATTCAGTTAAATTCATCTCTGACTTATTTATCTCTTATCCTCTTTTACTTATCTTTTGGGCTGTTCTCTGGTCCTTTTTTTATTCTCAATGCTCCTTTTTCTCTTCTACTTATCTGTTTTTCCAAAAGGGAATAACCTGGAAGCTTCTTTATGATCTTACTTTATAAAGAACCCCAAACTGGGACTGTCCTATTCCTTTCCCTTAATAATGAAGAAGTTGGGTCTTGCCTACCTTGCTGTAAAACCTGATATTGGCTCTCGACTCCAGGTTAAATACCTTTCTTTTCTTTGTTAGTTGTGTTAAAATAAACAATAATGAATAAATGCATTTTTTTTAAAGAAATAGGGCAGAGTTGTAAAATGCTTAGCGGTGAAGAGGAGCAGCTTAAACTGGATGTA
Organism: Emys orbicularis; assembly: GCF_028017835.1. Taxonomy (NCBI): domain Eukaryota; kingdom Metazoa; phylum Chordata; order Testudines; family Emydidae; genus Emys; species Emys orbicularis. Next base: position 41,835,427 of record NC_088689.1, on the reverse strand, counting down.
GTGAAAAAGGGAATCCACTGAAGGGATTCAATGAGGGGGTGACATTCAAGGGCAAGTGTACATTAAAACTAGAAATGAAAAATTAAATATGTCATATACTTCACTGTACCATTTTACTTCTACACCTGTCTTCTTCTGTTCTGAGCCCAGAATCTTTACTGTTCTGTTCCAGTTTCTCCAACCACTGGTCAAGATTGTGGAGAGAGAATTGAGATGAGATACAGATGATGATTTAGAATTACCTTTTATATCATTAGCTTGTAGTTACCTTTTGGCTCTAATTTTACCTTGAAGTTTCATCTGAAACTACAAGTGAGACCTTGTAGTGCCACATCTTCAACCGGCTGTCAGAGGCATGGCACACCAACTTTTTTTTTTTTTTTTTTGGTCTTTTCTCTGAGCTATCACTTTCCCTTTTCTTCTCCTTCTGGCCCTGGGAACAACCAATATATCCCCTGCACTATTCTCATCCTCAGGCAGCCCAAGAAAAGAGTTTTGGTCTCTTTCATAGAGAATGCTGCAGCCTTCTGCCAAGCCACTCTGCGGTCTGTGAAAACATCTGGTTAACGTAAGGGCAGCTTTCAGACTACGGCATGCTCTGTAGTAGTGAGACATCTGCTGGTAGGAATCAGCTCAATAAGACAACTTTACAGAAATAGTAAGTAAAAAGTGACTCGGTACAATTCCCCCTAGCTTAAAAGCAATTACATATTCAGTTCTGTCAAAATAAACCACCACAATTCCACCACTACCACTAAGGGCTGTGCATATTTAGAACACTATAAATTATTTATAACTTCATTTCCCTTTAATTGGAGGATCTGAGCCTCTTTGAATTGCAAAGCAGGCAAAAATTCACTTCCATCACTTTCTTACCTTTTAAAGGAGGTGGGGGACTTGTTTTCCTTTAGAAGTATATGCATGTATTTTTTTTCATAGGTGGACACTCAAATGGCTCAATGTTGTTCTGACTAGTGTTGGCCAACTAGCAAGCAGACTGACTATGGATTTCTGAAGTAAATTTTTGTCCACCATTATTTCTGGGGTCATATTATTCATAAGTATTTGAACATCTGCCTTGCAGTGTTGAAAAATTTTAAGTTTGTCAAGTTTTCAAGATTTAGCACTAGTGATTATTTTGAAAGTTTCTAAGGAATGTGTGTTGTTCACTACTTACTAACAACAGGTTGTTAGTTAGAAAAACATTGGTCAGGGTGGTCTAGTTGTACTTGGTCCTGCCTCAGCATGAGAGGTTGGACTAGATGACCTCTTGAAGTCCCTTCCCGCCCTACGTTGCTACAGTTCTATGATTAGTCTCATGTTTTTAAAAGTTTCAGGCATCCAGTCAGAACTGACAAAGTAGTTTGTGAGCTAGATGATCAGTCTATCTATTGAAGGCAATTATTTGACTCCCCATCCCCAATTAGTGTGGTATCTGAGTGCCCACAATCTTTAATTAATTTATCTTCACAACACTTCTGTGAGGTAGGGAAGTCCTATCATCTCCATTTTACAGAAGAGGAACTGAGACACTGAGAGACTAAGAGCCTTTTTATGCAGAGAAATTTACCATCATCATTTATACTGGTAAATTGCCCCTTGTAAACAAGCCCGAAGTGAACTACCCAAGATCACTCAGGGAGACTATAGCAAAGTAGGACGTTTAACATGAGTCTTCAAGGCTAGCACCCTAACTGCTGAGCCATCCTTCCCCTCACATCCCAGGAACAGACAAAGTGAAGAGTTTAAAAACAGCCCCTGGGTTGAAATATGTGTGTCCTGGTAAAAACTTACAAATAGCAGATAACTGATTACCTTAATGTAAGGCCCAGTGGGTTGTGAACCCAACCCTCTAAAGCTGTTAGACAGCAATCACCTCCACACTGCCACCCAGCAACAACTGTAACCAGCTCATACTCCATGACCTGCTGTGGACATGGACCATGGGCAGTCCCGTCTCAAGGGATCTGACAGGCAGCAGCCTCATGGCTCCTCACCCTATATAAACCCAAGGAGCGGCCCAGGAAGCAACCAGGGAACCCTGTGGATCTCTTGTAGCTGCCATGGCCGTTCCTGCTCTTGAACTCCTGGCTCTCACCTCAGCTTGATTTGGACCTTGCCTCCTGACCTGGCCCCTGAAACATGACAGGGACTCTGATGGTTGATATTAATCCCAGCCTGAACTCCCCTACTACTCTCAGCCTCAGGTTTGATGCTGCTCTGATCCTTGGTCCTAACTGCCCTTGTCAGGATCCTGACACCTGTTCTCAGCACAGAAAATCTGCTTCACTGGCCGTTCCTTCATCAGGACTGTACATTTTCTCTCATGTTCACCAGTACAAAGGGAAGGAGTCACTCTGTGTCCAGTTGCTACCTGGACAAAAAGGTGAGATAGTACTCGATCCCTTCTGACTAGGATTAACAGATTCAGCGTGGCATGGTGCCACTAAAACACAGTTCCCTGAACAAGGTGCAATAGCACACACTATAAGCATGCAAGACAAGAAGAGGCTGCTGGAGATGAGTCTGATTTTTCTTATTGTGACTAAACCCTTCACTTTGCCCAGTTGATAAATGAGAGCATCTGCAGATACAGTAATTAATTGACCAGCTGTTTGCCTGTACATCCAAACGGTGTTCCAGTAACCATGACAATGGGGAGATATAGTCCCCCTCTTCCCCCCCCCCACACACACACTTTGCCCCTAACTAATAGAATCAGCCTCTTTGCTGCTGAGCAGTAAGAGCTGGTGTGTAGAGAGTCCGAGGAGCAGAAGCTGAGCGGAGACAGAAGTCATGCACAGAGAATGCAAGGGGGCTGATGAGCTAACAACCTGTGCTTCATTCTCCAGCTGAACTGGAAACAGCTCCACAAGCTCAGCTTGCAACTCTGGTGGTGGAAAGAAATTTTTGGAGCTGTTTGAGTGAGAGGGCTGGAGCATGTTGAAATGTCTTAATCCCATAACAAAGACCGTATCAAAGGGACTGAGCATTAGGAAGCATTTCAACAGGTGTCTTTGCAAAAGGATTCTGATTCTTCCCTCCCCCTTCCCTCCCTGCAAAAAAGCATTTTTGGAATAGCTGCAAATTCAGTATCCACCAAGTCTCCAGCCTGGACTCCAGTCATCCTTAACTAATAACCCCATTGCTTTAACGAAGTTCTCGCACTTGACTGTCTTCTTGGACTTGGACAAAAATATTACCTCCCTTCATCTCCTTTCTTGGAACTGGAGTAGACTGCCCTGAGGATCGAGAACCCTTGAACTCTATGGGAATGTTTTGAAAGAAAAAAGCTCCAATTCTGCAGGTATCTTTCGTGAGTTATCCGGAAGCTCTGAGAACCTGGGGAGACTGGCTGAGTACAGGAGGACTCAAACTAGCAGTGGATCAAGATAGCATTCGTCACCACAGCAGAGTTGCTGCTCCCTCTCTGATAGCAGGAGGCTGCAGCTAGATAAAGAGAAACATTAAGGAGTGGCTCTGATCTCAAGACTCCAGTCTACCTGCAAACAATACAACACTCCAATATACTGAAGCAAGAATCAGGGTCAGGCTGTGTCATGGAAGGTGAGGACATCCAGTTTCTATCTCCTTGTCAAATGTATATTGCAGGTGTTCAATTCAGTTCTCTTAGGGCCTGATCTAAAGTCAATGGGAGTCTTTTCACTGACTTCAGTGGGCTTTGGATCTCTTATAGCGTAAGTTGTTACGGCATATTTGTCTTCTCTGAAATGTATGGGGAAACTATTTAACACTGCAGAGAAGGAGAAGGAGAGAAGGGGGAGAGGAAACATGAATTCTGTGGCTTCCATAAGTGTGTGTGTGTGTGTGTTACTCTAGGCTATTAACATTTAAGCCTTAATACCTAGTATCAGTTAAATTTAGTCAAGTTATAGTTGCAGTGGGAGCCATAATTTTGCATTTCCTGGGTCTTGTGGGTTTAGAAATAGCTAAAATATTGCAATAATGTAGTTTTTTGCATTTAATTTAATTGCCATTTTAATAAAAGTACAGAGTAAAGAAAGGAGCCTTTCTCCACCTGCTATCAAGACTTCATACATATGTGGAACCACACATTTGATCAGAATACTATAGCTAACCCTTTTTAAAGTGAAGTCATTTTCTTCATAGAAAACGTTACCAATTTGAAGGTTCATGTTAAAGCAAATTGCAATTTACACACTGAAATGCACTGACATAATCTGGGATCACATCACAGGTGACTAAAGTGGGTTCCTCTGTATAAGCACGTAACAGCTCATGCCTAGATAATCACACAAGGAGCCTGATCCAAACCCCCATGAAATTCAAGGAAAGACTCTAATTGACTTCAGTGGGCTGTGAATGAGGCTTTTCATACACTCTTATGTCAGCAAGGGAAATAACATGCCCAGGACCCCATTTTCAATATTTGCATTCCTCCTCATACAGCTCAGCCCCCTCAAAATAAATGCTGGGGAAAGCATCCTTCCTGACTGAAGGCTACTTACGTGCCCAACTCAAACACTTCAACTAGTGACCCTTCTGCCTGTGTTCCAACCCCAGCCTCCCCTTGTCCCCTTCTGCATCTATCCCTCCATTCCCCCAGCTCCTGTCCCCTCTCCATCTGCTATTCTCCCCTGGTTCCTGTCTTCCTCTTACCACACACACTCCTGTCTTTCAGTGGCTCCTGCCCTTCCCCCCATCCCTGTCTTATGCCCCTCTCCCATGCTTGTTCCTGTCTTCCCCAACCATTCTCTGACCTCTCTTGCGCCTGTCTTTTTTCCCGACCCCATTCTTCTCCTCTCTGCATTAGTCAGGCAGCTCCTTCCCTTTTCCTCCACGCTACCTGGGCAGCAGCAGGGGGAACACTGAGAGCACAGGAAAGTCTTCCTGTGCCTAACACCAACATGGGCCCCCAGCAGCTGGAAGGAGCAATTGCAGAGAGAGAGAATCTTCAGAGGATTTAGCTGCCAAATTCTAACAAGAATCTGCTGAGCATGTGTGAACTGAGATTTTTTTTCAGTGATTATAACTTACCTAAATATGGCAAAATCTTCCTTGGGATGGTGAAAGACACTTCCTTGGCACCAAGGTGACTCCCCTGCCACATTTCAAGTCCCTGTTGCAAAGCATAGATTGGCTAGAGCTTCTCAACAAAATGTTTTATAGCAATTATTTTTAACAGGGGCAGAATAATGTATTTTTACCATACTCTTGTTCTCAGAAATGGCTCCATCATTTTAGCTGAAATTTTCCAAAAAATGTCTGCCTTAGGCAGACCACTGGCATGGGAAATTTTACTCAAACAGTTAAAGTTTGGCCAAGGTCTAGCAACTGAACACCGTGTCTTGCAATGGAAAGTTTCAGGCAATGTTAACTATAGACATTACCTATTCTGATTAATGGAAGCTGCCTAACCAAAGACAGCTCAGACACAAACCAGTACCTTATTCTGATTGGACATGTAGTCTTTAAGCCAAGTTACACTCCACTGTTCACACAGTAACACCAGACCAGCATCCTGTATTGCTGCATCCTGCTGATACCAAAAGCACATCCTCAGCATGCACAAACATGACAAGCAAATGTGCTGTAGCTACTACAGCTCCTGAAAGTGCTGCTTGACTATGAAAAGAGACTATGTAGAAATGGTGCTTTCTTACTCTACCAGTCTCTTCTTTATGTGTGAATTCTGAATTGGGGGGTGTATACTCTGCTGATGAATCTCAATGTGTGCCCCTATCAGCCCTGCCGAGCCAAAGGCTGAGTGGTACAATGTCAGCATAGTGTAGCTGTGACTAGGACCCTGGACTGGGACTCAAGAAAACTGGGTTCTATTCTTAGCTCTGTCACTGACTTGCTGTACAATCTTGGGCAAGTCCCTTCATCTCCCTGTGCCTCTGTTTTTCCTCTCGCACTTTGTCTGCCTTGTCTACTTAGATTGTAAACTCTGAGACAAGACTATGTCTTACTATTTGTTTGTACAGTGCCTAACTCTATGGGGTTGTGATCTCAGCTGGAGCCTTTAGGTGCTGCTATAATACAAACAGTGAGTTTATTCTGGTTTGAACATCTTCAACAGAATTAACAACTAGATTCTGATCAGAATTTTAATCTTTAATGTTAGTGATACATGAACCAGAAAGAGAGTAGCTGAACTTTAAGATTGCAGGTTGAGTTTGAGGAGCAGCATTTTTGGTGGGGGATGGGGATGGGCTTAATACTTGTGAATTAAGCAGCTTTGATGTAGAAATGATTGAACAACAATAAACATGGTACCCTATAGTGCCGTTCTTACACTTTCCAGAGCAGAACTGAACTGGAAGCTTTTTGTTTGAGATCTAGACCTTCTCTTCAAGTGCAACTGCACCTTTGCTTCTATATTCACTTAAAACAAGTCGCATCAAAAGAAATCAAATGCTTTAACACACCAAGTACACCCCGATATAACGCTGTCCTCGGGAGCCAAAAAATCTTACCGTGTTATAGGTGAAACCGTGTTATATCGAACTTGCTTTGATCCGCCGGAGTGCGCAGCCCCGCCCCCCGGGAGCACTGCTTTACCGCGTTATATCCGAATTCGTGTTATATCGGGTCGCGTTATATCGGGGTACAGGTGTATGCATCCGAAGAAGTGGGTTGTAGCCCACGAAAGCTTATGCTCTAATAAATTTGTTAGTCTCTAAGGTGCCACAAGTACTCCTGTTATTTTTGCATATATACTTATTTACTATTAATCATAATGAAGGAATGCAAAGGTGACATGTTCCCTGTGGGAAGTTTATAGTTTGCATGCCACTTCACATATCTGGTTTATATTTTCCTTATCACATTTCAGCTATAGACCAGATAACATCTCTCTCTCATCACTGGTGATTACGTTACATTTTAAAACAAACAAAACAAGGTCCTGGATCTTGAATTGCGTCTGCGTGAGTGCAGGGCTCTGTCTTTATGGATGCAGGAGCAGACCAAGAAACTGAGTTTGCAAAGGCATCTTCAGTATGACCATGTGGGGTTCACCTTTTTGCCCTAGTGTCATTAGCTGTAACTTGGACATCATTCGTTATCATTGAGGAGATCTCAGGAGAAATAGTGTTGTACAGGAGAGGAAGACAAGCAAAGGGTAGAAGAGAGCAATGGAAGAGAAAGTGTTTGGAATAACAATAAAAGAAACACTAATAAGGACAAGTCCCATTCAGAAAAGCTATAAAGAAGCCCATTAATAGTCATTTGGAGGCTCAGAGGACACCAGCAACAGGAGAGGAATAAAATCACAATTAGAATAACCGAGTAGTTAAGAACTATAGAGGCTCAAGCAGGAAAACTCCAGGGCTGGATTTGAACCCAAAATATCTCCAAAGTTCAGGCCATTTGGATCTGGGGCTTGTGTTGGCCCCATCCTAAAATTAATAATAATAAAATGCAAAAGGTTTGCAGCCTCTATGAGCCTTCCTCTTTCCCCTAAATGACCCAAGAGACACAGGACCCATCAGGTCATGACTGCAAAGGGTGTATTAAAGTTAATCAAGGCCTATATCCATCAGAGTTTTGGAACCTTCTGCACAGCTTCTCCTCCTGCCTCCCCAAACAAGCTCTTTTTCTCCAACCCTCCTCTAAGACGACTCCTCCCCTTAGCCTGTAGGATCTGAATTTGTCTTTCTCCCAGTCTTAAATGGAGATGAGTTAAAATCCAAATATACATTTGAAACCCCTAACTTTGGGGTTTCAGTGAAATTGAACTTGGTTCCAATCCATCCCTTATTTTGGGTTTACAAAACAAAACCGCTGCCAATGAGGTTTACCAGCTTCCACTGCTTTTGCTAGTCAGTCTTTGATCATCCTCCCAAGAATGAGGCAGCCCAGACAATCCAAGTCCACTGCATCAGGAAGTCAGTCTACAGCACTCAGCTGTGTGCTGTACCACACCCTGCTGCTATTCTGCTTCTGATTAACTGCTGAGTCCAGGGCTCCTGCAAACTGCGGGCCCTGATCCCCAGTATCTTGCTCGAATCTGCACTTTACAGCTACTTCATCTTTGATTCTCTCAGTGAGAGGCAGAAATCTAGGTAGTAACTTAAGAAGCCTTTTTTTGTAAGAACCTGCAGGGCTAGAACCTGGGTGAATTTGCAAAGTGCAAAGAATGTAACTGTCTGGCCTCACATTTTTTTACATTTTCCACTAGGCTGAAAGTCAGTTGGGGGCAGGGGGTGTAGTAGCGGGATCTCGCTTCTATTTCTCAGCATAACCAAGACTGGTGATGTTAGTCAAAATAGGTGAGACAAAAATGGAAGTAAGGTGCCACTCGTTTGTAGCTATTTGTAGTTGGTAATAGCAGCACTTTGCAAGTGTTAATTAATTCATTGTGACATCTCTAGTAATGAGTGTGAATTTTGCAGGGGTAATATCAGTTATGAATGATTTCTCACCAAACTCTGTGAATCATTCATGACATCTCTGACAAATGTGTGTGTGGGCAGCAAATAATGAGCCAAGTGAAAATTGGTCGGTGATAGGGCAAGGGCACTGCAGTGCCTGGCCCTGATGGTCAAGAGAGTAACTCCTGCTGAGCTTCCCACTCCCCTCACACCAGGGCCGGCTCTGGCTTTTTGGCCGCCCCAAGCAAAAAAAAAAAAAAAACGGGGCAGCCAGAACGGCAAAGCAAAAAAAAAAAAACCTGCGCGGGTGCAGGGGGACCGGCTGGGGGGGGAGGGGGAGGGAGCGGGCGGGAGAGAGAGAGAAGGGGGCGGCCAGGGCTACAGCAGGGGCGCTGCCACGCGGCCCCTCCCGCTGCGCCACCTCCTGCCGCCTGCCGCGAGGGCTCCGCTCCGGTCGGCGGGGAGGGAAGGAAGAGGACTGCCCTGCAGGGCGCTCTGGTTCTCCGCACTGCCGCCCCCTACAGGGCGGCCGGAGCGGAACAAGAACAACAACAACAACAAAAAAGCGGCCGTGCAGCCCTAGGATTGGGCAGAATGCCGCCTCGAACGATCTGCCGCCCCAAGCACCAGCTTGCTCAGCTGGTGCCTGGAGCCGGCCCTGCCTCACACAGATCCTTAGGTGGAAGAGCTATAATAGTGACTATGTGGGGAGAAAGTCTTTGGGAAGGATGGGCTCTACATCTGGGACCATAGGACTGATTCTAACCCAAGCTTTCTATTAACTTTCAATTTCTTATATTGATCTTTGAAGAAAAGACCTGCTAGCTGCTTATTTTTTCTGCTGAGTCATTTGACCAGTTTATGCTGCTATTCTGTCCAGCTTTGCCTAGTCATAAATCATGCACCATTATTTATTTATTATGTATAACATGAAAATGTAGATAAAAATAAACCACAAAATGCCTTGGAAAAGGTTTGATGTGAATCAAATAATCCCTTTATCAGACGGGGCCTTCATGAGTTTATTTTTCTACCTTGTTTTCTGTAGGTGACACTTTTCTCCCCTCCAACAGCAGCTCACCATACTCCAAGAATGACAGCAGAAATCATGTCTTCAGGGAGAAGTATACTTTTTCGTCTTACTATCAGCACTCCTCCCCCATAGCTGCCATGTTCATCCTGGCCTACATCTTCATCTTCCTGATGTGCATGATTGGCAATATGCTGGTAGGCGTCATCGTGCTGAAGAATCGGCAGATGCGGACCGTCACCAACATATTCATTCTCAACCTGGCCATCAGTGATCTGCTGGTGGGCATCTTCTGTATGCCAACCACCCTAGTGGACAACCTGATCACAGGTGAGCAAGGGAATGAACAGTGACCCAGATCACAAAAGAAAAGTCTGAAGGAGCAGAAGGAAAAAAGTGGCTTAGGAACTGAGTCCCAAGGGTTGGGGGAACTAGAGGAGGAATCTGTTTGAGACTGTTGGACTTTCTTAGTCTGGGGCTTAAGTGAGGAGTCCCAGTGGGAAGGGAAATAATGTGGAACATTGGTACAACTACTTCCTAGATCATAAGTCTCAGGTCTTCAGGCAAATTTTTCAACATTCCGCCCGTCCAGCAGAATTTGTTGATCTTTGACCTGGATGTCCCTTTTCTAGGAACTGGGAGAAAGGCAGGGCCTCTGTGAATAGTACTGAATGAGATCTGGTGGAAATATTGTAAACAAAGGTGAACTTCAATGCAGGCAGAGAGGAACATCTCTGATTATAATTTCCACATTGAATATTGTGATTTTGTTTCTGAGGGTTAATGGACCAGCAACTCTGTAAACTGATGTTCTCCCTTTAGTCCCATTTCACAGACTGTATGAACAGCAGCAGAGTAAGAATCCCCAAGCTCTTCCTGCTCATTCCTTGCCAAGTCTACATCATTCTAATGAAGACATACAGGCCCCAACATTTGTGCACTGTAGCTGATACATTCATAACTCCAGGCCATTGAATGGTGGCATGTCAAAAACAGCCTGAAGATCTTTTTTTCACAGAGCTGGCTCACAATATCTGCCTGTGCAACCATTTCCCCTGCTCCAGCTAACCTGCGTCTCTTCTCTTCCCCCACCAAACATCCAGCACACTGTTCCTCTACTGTGCCTGGCCTCTCGGTTTTGTTCACTATATGATAGCTGCTTCTTTCCTGTAATCTAAAGATTTAAATGGAAAGGTAGGATACCAAATTCAGTACCGCCAACCCCAAGCATTCAAAAGTAATAAGGCAGGCCCCGAAAAAATCACAAAATGGGCTTAAAAATCATGAGATTTTTTTTTAAATGGGCGTTCTTTTTATTTGCATTTTGGCTTTTGAGCCTTTGGGTTACACTGTAGTCATGTGTTCAAGCTCTTCTCTGTAACCATGAGGACTAGAAACTTGTTTTAAAAAAAACCTGAGATGCTCACATATTATATAACTCTAGAAGCTGGGGCTTTAATGAAAGCATCAAGTAGCACAAGACTTGGCAACATTGATTTACCTATATCTCTTTTGAGCAATTTGAAGACAGAAATCCCTTCCCACTTTCTACAGTTTGTGACATTACAGGGAATCAAGCCAGTAATGCAGAAACTCTGCGCAAATATCTATTTCCTACACAAGAAGGCTGAGTTATATCAACTCTTAAAGAGACAAAACAACAGGACCTTCTAGGGCAGATGTCAGTGGCAAATGTGGGCCTTCTCTCCCACATATTTTTTTTGGGGGGGGGGGGGGGGGAGAAGGGGGAAGTATCTGTATTTTCGCTTCTTTATCTTTTATTTTGTAGCTGACCATTTCTGGATGAATTATATATTGCTAACTTTCAGGAGATCATGGAAACAAACAAATTATAACCCAGTGGGCAACTCTGATGCTGTAAAGGTTTGCTGAACCCAGAATATCATTGGCAAGAGGCAGAAGCAGCAGGATGCAGTGGAATTTTAAATGCTGTGAAGATCCAATGAGAGATCCAGTTTTTCTCTTTTGGATTTCCCCTTCTTCCCATCCTTACTCCAACACCTGTCAGCCACATCAAGAACATACCAGTTTATTTCCTAATTCCAGTATCATTTGCAGATCACCTAACATAAGCTGCCTCAGAAACAATACCAGGAGCATGATGGTGGAGAGAACTCCCTCCCCCCCCCTCCCCCATGGGGGCCAGTAAAACACCACGGTGGATTTCCTGAAATTGGGGCTTAAGATATTAGTAATTCAGATCCACTGCATGGCAGTCTCCCTGCCTTTGGCAGTATCTTCTTTCTCATCCCTCAAAGATTGGAAAGATTTCCTTGGCAATGTAAATGTGTGAAACTATATCAGAACTGAAAGGGTACAGCAGAGCAGGTCCAGAAGTTGATGGTTTCAGTCCAGTTTGTGTGGGCAAGTAGCCACATGATAAAACAATAGCCATACTTGGCACCCGTTGGCACTCTTGTGGTAATCTCAGCAGAGAGACCAAAGACTGACTAGGCCTGAAGAATAAACTACCTTCTTTCCTAAAGAAAGTCCCTCAAGATCAGAGAGGAGGGAAGCTAGTTGTCACTGTCACTCGACCTGTTCCGTGAGTAAATAGCAGACTGCAATCTCCACCTTTCACAGCTACTAAATTCACAAAAACCAAAGGGGGGAAAATAACTGCATTTAATTCAACAGAGAAGCCATCTTCCAGTGAATGGCATGGGATGGCACACTGTAATCATGAGCACTGAGTGCCGTTAACATACAAATACCAGACAGCCTGATTGACAGAAAACATTTATTAGCACAGCAATTCAATTAATTCCTAAACGCTGATTTGTCTCCCTCTCCCTTTGATACTTTTTTCTTTTGTGGGCTGTAGCCTTGAGTGTAGATTTGGCTGGCTGTGTTTCTCTGCAGCAAGTAGCTTTCAGAAGACAGAAGAAAGCAGCAATTTGCTTTGCTTTTCTTCCCCATCATCATGAACATTTCTGAAGGGCAAAATATATGATAGGATGTCTGAAATAAGCATGACAGGAGGCTGTGGTGCTCTTAATCTCGCTTGTTACAACAACCCTCTTCTACTGGAGCTCTTGTCATGTACCATGGGGATTTGAAAAAAAGCTCGTGAATTAATTAGAAGAATTTGTCAGTGTTGTTGTTTTTTACTTTTATGTGTTTCAAACTCAGTGCAACCAGCTGTTATTTCCTCCATCTACTTAAATGTCTTATATGATCCATGAAACTTTCATCTAGAGTCACTGATTACAGCAAAAATAAAACCAACCTCATGTAATTGCAGTCTTCTAACCAGACATTCGGTAGCAAGAAGCTCTGATCAAACTCACAAGTTAAATGCACTGGATTTATTAGAGATGATTTCGTACAGGCTTAGGACACTCAACTGTAGGAGTGCAACATTGTTAGGGAAAGATAAATCAAATCGGGCTTGTTTGCCCTGGGCTCCCAATTAGAAGAGATGTTGGGAACCCAGCACATAGCAGCAATTTAAATGAATAAGGAAGCTGACCAAGCATGGGATTAGACCATTATCTTGGATGCAAGAAAGAGACAAAATAACATTAATATTTTCTACTTCCCCCATTCCTCTTGCTGTTGCTTTTTGACCCACTTACAGCTTCTTTGACTTTATCTGCAAACTTTCCTAGTGTTTCCCCTACTTCTCTGACACACCTTTGGGTCACCCTATTACTGAGGATCTCCCAGCTTTTGGAGGGCCCCTCTCCCCAACCCTCCTAGCAGCTCTCTGAATCCTCTGTGGAACTTATGACTGCTTCCTTACTCCTTCATGTCATACCCTTTTGATACTCTTGTTCTATTTGCTGGTCCCCAGTACAAAAGGAAACCAGCATTACAGTGGTGTTTAAAATAGGAATGGAGAGAGTATAAACTAACTAACTTTATTTTAAAGGGCCAGTTTGGTTAGGAAAATGACTAGCATATGTAAAAACATCACTTTTTTTTACTCTATCTGTTCTCTGTGAGTTTTCCAAGCACACAATATATTCTCACTTATTGTCAAGCAACATCTTTTACTCCTGTTAGCACGGCAGAACCAATTCAGCTGCAGTATATTCTGCTTCATGTTTAGTATCATCAACACAATACTCAACTCAGCTTTCATTACAGAGGGTTAAAATGTGCCAGTGGGGTGATGCAGAACCACCCCTCCCCACAGGGAAAACTGCAGATATTCTGACTCAAGGAGTAAAATGCCTCTTGGAGCTCCCCAGTGTGCAGAGAAGCATACAAAAAGGAGTTCAGGAGAGGTAGCAGTTCTTCTCAGCATAGAGGGGTGGAGCCTTGGCTCCATCTACTCTTCTCCAGTCCCTGTGCCTTAGAAAGGAATTATCCCCTGAGCTCAAGATCTGAAATTCTACTTGACCCTTATGCAAGCTGCACAAGTGGGGAAGGCTCCCTACTCTTTCCTGCTACTGCTCACCTGCATAAGTGCTAGCCAGATCTAGTGCAGAATCTGTATTTCTGGTGACAGTATAAGAAGCAGAAAGAACCCAGCTGTCAGGTCCCAGGTAAGCTTTCACTGCTATCAATGAGAAGAACCATCTGGGTCTCATATCATTTTAACAGTACCACTTTTCAGAGTATACCTGTACCTAAATATTGGAATCTTTGTGTCTGGAGAAAGGTATCAAGTAGTTTTTTCCTGATGTCCTGTACACTATATAATTTCCTCTATGTCATATGGTATATTGTGTATCTCAGCTTGTTCTACCATCCTCTCCACTGACTGACTGGCTGAATGTTAACAGGAGAGACAACTTGCAGTGAAATAGTTTAACTACCAGGTATGCTAGACACTACAATTTAATAATTAACATAAGCACATTTAATACCCTGCTGCAATTCCAGTTTGAAACCACAGTAAAAAAAAAAAGTTCAATAGAAAATCTAATACTAAATATAAACACCTATCTCCCTTGTGGCTTAGTAATTAGTTCTGTGAACTGTCAGATGGGAAACGTGGGCCCAATTCCCAGTTTCTAGCCCTATAAGCAAATAGAGACTCTCAGGCTACATCTACACTACAGGGGGGGGGTCGATTTAAGATACGCAAATTCAGCTACGCGAATAGCGTAGCTGAATTCGACGTATCGCAGCCGACTTACCCCGCTGTGAGGACGGCGGCAAAATCGACCTCCGCGGCTTCCCGTCGACGGCTCTTACTCCCACCTTCGCTGGTGGAGTAAGAGCGTCGATTCGGGGATCGATTGTCGCGTCCTGACGGGACGCGATAAATCGATCCCCAAGAGGTCGATTTCTACCCGCCGATTCCGGCGGGTAGTGTAGACCAGGCCTCAGTCTTTAATGTCATGGCTAGTGTATACATGTACCACTGCCCCCTCTTGGACGGAATGCCAAACGTTGTCAAATGTGTTAGATAACATCACCCTCTAATGGGTACATACTACAAAGATATAAACCCTGTAATACTTATATAGTGGTTATTCATTTACTGAAGAGGTAGTTTGCACTATATAACAGACAACACCGTAGTGCAGTAAGCCATAGTGGATAGTTTATGGAAAGGAAGGAAGCTACAGAATTGCTCAACAGCCTCTGATCCTTCTGACCAGATTCCGAAGAGAACCCTGTCTAGTTTTAGGATGTCAGACACAAAGATGGTGGCTGCAGTTCAGTGCATGAGAGCCGGATTTAAAACAGAGAAAAAGCTGATGCACTCATCTGAGCTTTTTAATAATGCTGGGCAGCTCTCTTGGTGGGGAAAGGACATTAAAATTTCCCCTATCTCTTCTGGGTCACACTGTACTGGATATTGAGTTTTCTTCTTTATTCTTTGTATTACCATAATACCTAGGAGCCCCAGTCATGGACCTCATTGTGCTAGGCACTCTACAAACATCGAAAAAAGACAGTTCCTGCCCCAAAGAGCTTACAATCTAAATGTAAGACAAGAGAGAACAGATGGACAGGGGAGTATAAGGAAACCATGATGCAGTATTGGTCAGCATCATAGGGAGTGGTACCTGTGGCCTACACCTGTCAAGTTTTTTGTAGGCAGCACACCAAAGGAGAGTTTTAAGGAGAGATAATGACGTAGCTTTGTGGATGTTTAAGGGGAGCTCCTCTCAAGAGTGAAGGGCAGCATGAGGGAAAGCACAAAGTGCTTGTTTGAAAATGTAACTAGTGGGCAATGAAGGCTGGCATCGTTCGCCAGTCAGAGGCAGGAGTTTACCTCTCAATAGCAAAGGGAGATAGGAATAGATTGTGAAGGGCATGAAAAGTGAAGACAAGCAGCTTATGTTTGATGTGATGGAGAAGGGGAGCCAGTAGAGGGATGCAAAGAGAGACATGACATGATCAAGTTGACAGGCTAGGAAAATAATCTTTGCAGCAGCATTCTGAATGGGTATGAGAGGCGCACAATTGCACTTGTCAAGCCCAGAGAAAAGGCTGTTGCAGTAATTTAGATGCAAAATGATGAGATCCTGGATGAGAGTTTTATCTGTGTGGATGGGTTGGAAAGATTGTGTCTTAGAGATGTTATGCAGATAGAATCAGGAAAAATTTAGACATAGCTGTGATCTGAGGACCTAGAGAGATGTCCAAGTTAAAGATGATGCCCATGCTAGGGGCCTGAGTGGGAGACAGGATGGATGGTTGTCCACAGTGATTGAGAAAGGAAGTAGCAGGGAGAGCTTGCGGGGCAGGGGGAGCTTAAGAGCTATGTTTTAGCCATATTGAGCTTGAGCTGATGGCTAAACATCCACGAGGAGATGTCAGAGAGACAGGCTGAGATTTTAGTTTGGACAGAAAGAGACAGGTCCGGAGTAGAAAGATTGATCTGTGAGTCATCAGCATAGAGCTATTAGTTGAATTTTTGTTTGTGGATGCAATTATCCAGAGATAAGATGAAGAGGGAGAAGAGAAAGGGACCAAGGACAGAGCCCTCTGGAACCCTCACAGAAAGCTGGGGGTGAGGCGGATCCCCCAATGGATACACTGAAGGAATGATTAGGAAGAGAACCAGGAGAGAACAGAGTCATGGATACCAAGGGAGGACAAGATTCCAAGAAAAAGAGCATGCTTAACTGTATCAAAGGCAGGTGACAGGTCAAGGAGGATGAGGATGCTTCTGAGGCTTGGCTAGGAAGAGATCATTAGAGACTTTGTCAAGAACAGTTTCAGTGGAGTGCAAGGGACAGAAGTTGGATTGGAGAAGATCTAGGATAGAATTGGAGAAGAGGAACTCCAGACAGCAATTGTACACTGCACAGTTAATGAATTTAGAGATGGAAGGGAGATAGGGATTATCGGGTTTTAGGATTAATTGATGGATACTGAAAGATGAATTGTAGATCAGGGTGTGATGGGCTACACCTCCCCCTCCGGGGTGCCACCTGAAACTGAGGTAACACTGAGCCCACCTGTCCCCCCAGCCCGGGTTCCCTTTACACTGCACTGGTGAGGCAAGCCAGCCAAACCCTCCCTCAGGCTTCAGACTGCACTTTACCAGCACACACACAGTTAGGGACAAACCCTGCTACAGTTTCACAGATGCTGAGATCAGCGTTGCATGGGAAAGCTCAGCTAAGGAATTGCCCAGCACTCAAGTGCACACCCCCTCTAGAGTGTAAACCCAAAATTGTATTGCCTTGTGCTGCACAGAGATATGTACAGCGTAAGCTCATTTAAATTTGCCCTCTCCCTCAAGTGGAGGAAGATATGCACAGCTTTTTGCCCCACCCCCAGTTATGAATTCCACCAGCTGGTTTTAGAGAAAACAAAAACAAGTTTATTAACTACAAAAGATAGGTTTTAAGTGATTATAAGATATAGCAAACAGATCAATGAAGATTACCCAGCAAATAAAACAAAAACGCAATATAAGCTTAAGATACTGTCAAAATCAGACTCGGGACTCACAATTTGTCAGACCACTCTGTTTATTAGCAAAAGCGTTCTGCTAATACACCCAGAAAATGTGAGTGCCATACAAGGCTCAAACCACCTTATTTATACAGATAAAAGGGCACGAAATTAACAAGATTACAAAGGGAGCAGAACTGATAAATTTACCTGGGGCTAGACACATATCTCAAGTCCTTATTAACTCTCACCAATCTCCTGTTAATGTCCCACCATCAGCTTAAGTGGACCCATTGTTCAATACCTTAATGTTCCTCTTCCTGACAACTTTATCTCAACATTCTTCATTCCTGCTAAAAGGAACATACAGCATTTCTTTAATTCATTCTACTTCTACAATATAATTCATTCTACTTTCACAATACTAAAGAAACTGGTTATAAGTGGTAATTTCTCACCCTAAATCTTGTTCTAGGCAGATTTCAGAGGTTCTTGAAGGCAAGCTGCTCTTGCTTGCAGCAGAGTGGATTTGATTTAGATCAAAATCCACATAAATCAAATTGATTTAAATCACTAGTCAGGAAGACTCGATTTAATCATGGATTTCTACATAAAAGTGCATTCTTGTTGGTTGCTATAACCTTAATACATATTCTTCACAACTCAGAGATCAATGTAGGTTTCATTGTACACACATACATTTTTTAAGTGATTTATTTTGAAAACTTTTCAGATTAGTTTTACAGCTAAATCAGAAAATGAATGATTGTTTGGTTATTTCATTTACCAAAGGTAATTGAAGCAGATATTTATGAAGTCATTGGGAGGTGAACTATCTCCAATTCAATAGGTTAATCATTAATATTTGGAGGATTTTCTTGCCATGCTGTATTAGGAGGAGAACATCACCAGACAGACATTTAAATTGTTTTATTTAACTAAAACAACAACGTTATGTATTCTGGATTTTTTTTCTTCAACAGCAAACATACAATATTTTAACAAAACAAGCATATGAATTTTTGAATTTAGTTAGACATTCAATTTTTTAAAATCAAGTTTGTTTTTGTTAAAATTGTTTTTAACTAAAATAGTTAAATGAAATATTTTTACAAAAAAATTTAATTGATTATGTCTGCCAGGTCAGCATGAGAAACTTAAAATATTGGCTTCTGCAGCTAACTCAGTTGTCTTCACCTTCATTTTCCTGTTTGTTGATAATCTGGAAAAGAAAAACAAGCTTTCCTGCTTTTTCAGGTCCCAAATGATTTCTCAATTTGGAATGAATTAGTCCAAAGGAAGAAAATACTCTTTCTACACCGGTAGAAGAAGTGACTGCTGTTAAAAGTGAGATTATCACTTCAATAGTCTCTGAATCCAAGTGCTTAAGTGACTTCCACCAGTTCACTGGTGTAACTTTCTTTAAAACATCAGCAGGAAACATATATTTCTTGAATGGTTCTTATTCCCAAACTGGGTCTCTTTTATGGCCTGCTGCCATTATAGGTTTTCCCTTCTAGTGAGAGAATGGTATGGTAGATCTCAAATCAATGAAGGCTACACTCAGAAAGACCTCAAGACTTCTGGAATAAGCAGCTCAAACAGTTCCACTTTTGTTTCTACTGCCTGTCCCCGCCTTCTCACATTTATTTCCAGACTTCTTCTCCTTGTCCAGATCTATTCCTCCCCCAAAAATCTTCTATTCATTGAACTTTTTGAAACTTTGCACTTTTAGAGAGAGGTAAGGGATTGACTCTGTGTACACAAATTTGCAGAGGGACAACAGGGTTGAGGTCTGTTATTTCTCACCTCTATATATTATTTATTTATTAAAAAACATTTTTGCTGTTAACAAGCATGTTACCTCTGGAGACACAAATCCACAGTTTGAGAACTGCAAAAATAAGCATCTCTGATGGTATCTTCTAGACTGGGCACTGAATCCCATTGGGTAGATAGAAAGATTAACCTAAATAGTCTATACAGAAGCCCCTGGAACCCCATAAGATTGGGTCCCTACTCCATGGACTATTGGAACTCATTTACAAAACTTTTCTTAAACATTACATGAATATAGTGTCTCATACTATAGAATTAGAATTTATAATCCCTATTCCATGATGAGATATCTTTGAGCTGTAATGTATCTTAATTAAAACTATCTTTAGATAGGTTTTTTCCTCAAAAAGCATTTTATCAAAAAAATCCGATTTAAATTAAAAAAAAATCCAATTTTTTTTAAACCATTGATTTTTATCCACCCTGGCTTGCAGCCTAAAACTCCAGGTAGTTCTTTCGCAGGCCAGACTCCTTCCCAGCCTGGGCTCAATCCTTCTCCCCCACTTTGTCTTTGTTTCTTAGGCTTTGTCTACACTACACAGCTTTTAGCGACATGGCTGTGTCGACATGGCCGTGTCGCTAAAAGTTGGGCAGTGTAAACGCTGTTTGTTGGCACTTTTGCCAACAAAATACTTCCACCCCCTACGAGCGGAGTGGGGTTCACGTTGTCAACAGGAGAGCGCTCCTGCTGACAACGAGCCGTTTACTCTGCCACTTGCCATGGCAAAACTTTTGTCTTTCGGGGGAGGGAGGGGCTTTCTTAAACACTACAATTGGCAGTGTAGACAAGCCCTTAGATGTTCACAGCAGTCATCCTGGGCCGGGGATTCAGTGAAGAGCAAACCCTGATTAACTCACTCCCCTGCTTTATATAGGATTTACATATGGAGGAAATCCTTTGCCTTTCAGTGTGATTCCCTCCCACTCCTCAGTGGAAAAATACTGGTGGTCTATCATGGAGTCCAGTACCAGGTGACTTGAACACATGACCCTGTGGTGTCAAAGCAGCCATGAATCAGAGGCGGTTTATAGCATCCCAGGAAAGCTTCTCAGGAAGGTGGGAGATTTAGCATCTTCAAAGACCGATTGTTCTCCCTCATGGTCCATTGACTTGTCCCCAGCTAGCCAGCCATACTGATTGCATTCTGTCTGGTGGGCATTCCCCAAGTGCAAACACTTTTATAGTACAGATGTATTCAATATTCCTAACTTTAGATACAAAAATGGTACTTCCATACAAATAGAATAATCATATTCAGTAAATCATAACTTTCCAATGATACCTCATATGATTTATCTGGCATCAAATACATTATGACTATGACACAATCATATCATAATAGTACTATGAAAAATATGGGAAGCAGTGTCACACAGGGTGACTCAACAAAGAATGAGATTTTTTTAAAGATCAGGACATTTTTTCTTGTTTTCTTATAAATTGTGAACTATAAAGAGCATGGCCCAAATTCATCCCTGGTGTAACTTCACTGAATTTGGTCTCGTGTCTACATAGACCTCCTTTTTTCACTGTATTGTAGAAATATTATCTTTGTACTGCTTCATTTGCAGTGTGTGACATTTTAGATAAATAATAGGCTAAAACTTCTCTCCCCTCTCTCAGCCTAAATTATCACAGGGGCTGGCTTATTTTTCACAGTGTGAATGGAACAGAGCAATCACATTATTCATGGTAATTAGTAGGATTTGTTATAGCCTACACATGGTGCAACACACACAAATGGAGTACAATATAACAGGTTATTGTTTCTTACTGCTTCTCTGCATCAAATACTTCCCACATCTCACCGCACATAGTTCAGTAATAATGCTCCTCTATTTCCAAATACACTGCAGAAGGGTCACTACCCCCTATGAAATGAAAATAGATTATAGCTGCTTAACAAGTAATTTGTTTGGTTCCATCTAACCCAAAAATTAAGAGGATATGTGCTATAGAAAAGCTAGAATGTACAGCCTACCAATGACAAACTGCTGACTGTAAATGGAAATGCACTAAATGTTTTTCCACAAATGTCAGGTGAATTAATCAATATAACTCCCAGCAGAGCATATAATTATGGCAACAAGTTGTTTAGTAGCATGTCAGAAATGCTTAGGTAAGCAATGACCTCACATAGGACCGTTGGGATAGGGTTTGCATTGTAATACAGAACTAGCTTCCTGGTCCTGAAATGCGGCAAACAGTGAAACAAGACTGTAAAATTTATGCTAAGGCAATCTTGTTCCTCCTCAACTCTTTCCACAAGCTATCCCACAGAAGCACCAATGCAGATGGGTGCTATGTTGAAGATGGAAATTAACACTTTTTCTTCTGTTCATGAAAGTTTTGAGGGTAGCTTCTCATTTCATTCTTTCCAGCCTGACTTCCGGAACAATTTCTAGTAAATTATTAAACACCAAACAATATATGCTTAGAAATTGACTGTGAAGTTTTAGAGATTTGGAATGCACAGTGCAGTCAAAGCTGAGTTGGTTGCCGATTCTTTTACCTTTCTACAGACTGGAAATAATGCATGCCCAGGACTTGTCTTCTGTGCTGTAGCCATGCAAACTGGGGTGCCATTAGGTGTCAAAGTTGTTGGTAATCTATAGAGAGGAAACTGAAGTATCCAACATTGATGATAGGCCACATTCATCACAAGAATAACAAGCAGTCTTCTCGAGTGTCTCCCATGGGAATCCTTCACTTCCTTGGGGAGGGACCCTAAAGGTCTCTCTATTTCTCCCACTCTATACCATCCCACCTTGAATATTGGGTTTGCCACTCTTGGGCAACTGGACAGCATTCCTTATAGATCCCAATAGTGAAGTTCCTGCAGAGAAGATGCAAGATACTACCTTTCCCCTGGGCCTGAGGGGACTATCTCAGTACTACAGCAATCCCAGATCTTGTTTACGCAAGGAGTGAGAATCAGATTGGAAATTGAACCAACTCTTTGCCACAGAAAGTGAAATGAAAACAAATGTGCTAGTGCAAGGTGAAGGTAACAGGGAATGCCAAAGCTAAGGTTCTTATAGGAATATTACCTTATTTATATATTCAACATATAAAATATTTTGATTACAGTTTACACTGTTAAATATATATATATATAAGGCCAAATTCCATGCTGGTGTAAACAAATGCAATTCCATTAAGTCAAGATCATAGTATGATCCTGTTTCTTCAATGTGGATCAGTTAATGTTAGTATGAGAACCTTAAAGTATGGTTCTTCTTCGAGTGCTTGCTCATGTCAATTCCATTTTAGATGTGCGCGCACCCATGTGCACAGCTGTCGGAGATTTCTGCCTTAGTGGTATCCGTAGGGCTGGCTGTGGCCCCCCTGGAGTGGCGGTCCCATGTGGCAGTATATCAGGCGCCGCCAGCCCTGCACCCTCTCAGTTCCTTCTTACTGCCCGTGACGGTTGGTTGGAGCACCTTGTCTTGCTTCACAAGAACAGTAGCAGTTAATCCATTGACTTGTTAGTTGTGGTTGTACATAGTTTCATAGTTAGTTAGTTGATAGTGTTAGTTAGTCAGGAGAGTCCCCCGTTAGGACTATGCCCCGCTCCCCTGGCTTTAAGCCATGTGCGTCATGCAGCAGGCGGATGCCGATCAGCGATCCACACGATAGCTGCCTTAACTGTCTCGGAGAAGGCCATCGCAAGGACAGATGCCGCATCTGTAAGAACTTTTGCCCGTGGACCAAGACAGAGCGGGATATCCGCTTGAGGGAGTTATTGATGGAGGCTGCTCTTCATCCGGCGTTGGAACCCTCCACCTCGCCACCTACTCCCAGCACTTCAGCCTCGGCGGACGGCGCACCACTGGCACCAGACTCGGCCCGGTATTGTTCCATCTTGCCGGTGCCAAAGAAGAAGCTGAAAAACGAAGCCCCTCAGCACTGAAGGACAGAGGAGCATCGGGCAAAGGATCTCTGTCAGGCCATGCGCCCGCTACGGGGAGTCACAGGGGTACCACAGAGGTTTGACCCACCAGCCCAGTCAAGGACCCGCCCCCCACGCTGGGCAGTGGCAAGGGTTCCCAGCCTCTGATCGGGTCCACAATGCCCAAAGCGGTCTCGGCGGCCAAGGAGCCAGGCCAACTGACTCCGCAGGTGTCACGCCAGGTGACCGATACGGCTCCGCTTGTGGCAGTGAAGGGGAAGGTCACCAGGGTGCTGCAGCATAGACTGGCAGAACACCCCAGTTCGCTGGATCGCAGACGCAAGTCCCCCTCGCTGCGACCTCGGGACCCAGCGCCACACCCTAGCTTGCCAGCCAGATGGCCAAGATCTCCATTGAGATCTCCTCCTACTAGGCAGGGGATTCCAGACTCATGGTGCCGCCCCGGTACTGACGACCGTCTGGCCATAGGTCGCCTAGACGCCAGACACCTTCTCCCAGAAGGTATCCTCCTCGTCGGTCCCCATCCTGGAGGGCTCACTCGGAGTCTCAATGTTGGTCACACTTGCCCTGGTTCTGCTCCTCCGGCAGGCAGCATTTCTCCCCGTCGCTCTGCCATTCGCCTACCAGGGTCAGTAGGCAGACTCAGGCCTTGATGGCCCAGCTGTGGTCACCAGAGGGGCAGTGGTCAGGTTCGGACCATGATTTCAGCCCGTTGCCGAGGTGGGGTGACTCCCCTCCAACGCGGGAGACCGAGGCGGCACCGGTTGCGGTGCCGACGCAGCAGGAGCCGTGGCCCCCCCAGTGGCAGTACTGGAATCCATGATGCCGGTCCAGAACTCTCAGCCCTCCCTGGCTGCATCGAACAAGCCAGCCAAGGTGTCACTGGTGCCGCAATCGGAGCACGGCACCGTGGCGGAGGTGGAACCCGCGCCCCATACTCCAGCGCCGAGGGAGCCCTCCTCTGACAAAGAAGGGGGTGACACCATCCCCCAGGCCACTCAATCGTCGTCGTCCCCAGACAAGGCGGTGGCCGGACCCTTCCACACCAGCAGTCCTCTGGACGATTTTAAAGAGCAAAGGCCTTTTAAAGGCCCCCCTTAAACGGGTGGCAGAGAATCTGGGCTTGCAAATCGAAGAGGTTGCTAAAGAGGCAGATGACCTCTTCAATGTCATCTCGGCCACCATACCAGCAAAAATCACATTGCCCGTCCACCCAGGGGTGCTCAAAATAGCCAAGTCTGTGTGGCAAACCCCCTCAGCTATTCCGCCAACATCCAAGAAAGCGGAAAAGAAATACTATGTCCCTTTGAGTATCTGTATACTCATCCCCCCGCAGCATCACTAGTCGTGTCTGCAGGGAAAGAAAGGAACAGACAGGGCCACCCCAGCAGAACGCCCAAAAATAAAGAGGCCAAGAGACTTGACTTATTTTTGAGAAAAGTTTATTGGATGGCCAGCCTACAATTTAGGGTCTCCAACCACCAGGCCTTGCTGGGATGTTATAACTTTAACCTGTGGGACTCCCTTAATAAGTTCACGGAGGCCCTCCCACAGGATCGTGCCCAAGAGTTCGCGTTGGGATGCGACAGACTCGGCTGCCAGGGTGGTTGCGTCAGCAGTAGCCATGTGACACAGCTCCTGGTTGCAGGCTTCTGGGCTGTCTCAGGAGATGCAGACCACGATGCAGAACCTGCCATTTGAGGGTTCGGGGCTCTTTTCTGAGCTAACTGACTCTAGGCTACATGGGCTCAAGGACTCCCGAACCACCCTCCGTACTCTGGGTCTGCACACCCCGCAGCAGTCCAGGAAGTCGTTCTGCCCTCCGCCTCCTCCGACACAGTCTAAGTCCTGGGGGGATCTCAGGTCTGGCCCTTACAGGAGGAAGGACAAGGACAAAGGGACTAAGAGACGCTACCCATCCTCTTCCTATCTGGCTGCTCAATCTGACCTTCCCAGAAGTCGGGGAAGCCAGAAGCAGTCACTTTGAGGGTGCGCTCGAGGATGGCGCCCCAGCCAATGTACTGGATCCAACCCTCCCTTTCCTCAACCACTTCCGACCTTTCAGTCGGCCTGGTCCCATGTCACCTCAGACCGCTGGGTGCTAGATATTGTTTCTTCAGGCTACATCCTGCAGTTTACAGCCAACCACCCCTTCCACCCCCTTTCCCTGTCCCTCTTCAGGGACCCTTTTCACGAGCAACTCCTCGTTCAGGAGGTCGAAAACCTCCTTCACCTGGGAGCAGTGGAAAAGGTTCCTCAGAACATGGAAGGCAGAGGATTCTACTCCTGCTACTTCCACCAGCGCTTCCTCCGCTTCATGTCAGGAGAGCGCCATTTCCAGTTTACGGAGATGCCCTTTGGTCTTTTGTCAGCCCTGAGGATGTTCACAAAATGTATAGCGCCAGTGGCCGCTTACCTGAGACGTCAAGGAGTCCAAATATACCCGTACCTCAACGACTGGTTGATAAGGGGCTGGTCTCTGGGTCAGGTGCAGAGACATCTCGACCTGGTCTGTTCCACCTGTCATGACCTGGGGTTAATAATAAACAAGACAAAGTCAACCTTAACCCCAATACAACGCATAGAGTTCATCGGAGCGCTCCTCAACTCTACTTGGGCCAGGGCCTTCCTCCCCGAGACTCGATGCCAGGCCATGGCGGACCTCATCGTGGGCCTGCGGGCCCACCCACTCACCACTGGCCACACGTGCCTGAGGCTGCTGGGCCACAAGGCAGCATGTACTTATGTGTCCGGCATGCACAACTCCGCCTCAGACCTCTTCAGGCATGGCTGGCATCGGTCTATGTCCCCAACCGGCACAGCATGGACTGGGTGGTCAGGATTCCAGACAGCATCCTGGCGTCCCTCGTATGGTGTCAGGATCCCGCGTCGGTGTTGGAAGGTGTTCCCTTCATGTCCCCATCCTCGTCGGTGACCTTTGTCTCCGACACCTCAGACCTGGGCTGGGGAGCCCACCTCGGCGATCTCAACACTCAAGGGCATTGGTCCAGTCATGATCATTCCCTTCATAGCAATATCAGGGAACTCAGGGCAGTTCGACTGGCCTGCCAGGCCTTTCTACCTCATATACAAGACAGAGTGGTCCAGGTCCTGATGGACAACATGACCACGGTTTTCTATATCAACAGACAAGGCAGAGCCAGGTCGTCAACCCTTTGCCAGGAAGCCCTCTGGCTCTGGGACTTCTGTCTACAGTACAATATCCATCTCGTAGCCACGCATCTTCTGAGGCCCAAGAATGGGTTGGCAGATCACCTCAGCAGGACGTTCTCCTCTTGCCACGAGTGGTCCCTTCATCCAGAGGTGGTCACTTCCCTCTTCCACAGGTGGGGAACTCCCCAAGTGGACCTGTTCGCATCCAGGCAGAACAAGAAATGCCATGTCTTCTGTTTGATTGGGGGGAATAGAGAGAGGAGCCCTGTCCGATGCTTTTCTGCTCCCGTGGTCAGGGGTTCTGATGTACGCCTTCCTTCTGCTGCCGTTGCTGCCCAAGGTCCTCGTGAAGATTAAACAGGACAAGGCAAGGATCATCCGCATAGCACCAGCGTGGCCGCGCCAAAACTGGTTCAGCACCCTGCTGGACCTCTCGGTAGCAACCCCGTTCCAGCTACCTGTCAGGTTGGACCTGTTGTCCCAGAACCATGGTAGTCTCCTGCACCCCAACCTGGCGGTGCTACATCTGACGGCCTGGCTGCTGCGTGGCTAAATGCACAGGAGCAGCGGTGCTCAACTGAGGTTCAGCGCGTCCTGTTGGGAAGTAGGAAGCCCTCCACCAGAGTGACTTACTTGTCAAAGTGGAAACAGTTCACCTGCTGGATCGTGGACAAAGGTGTCCGTCCCAAATGGGCTTCTCTGCAGCTTATTCTGGACTAACTCCTGAATCTCAAGCTCCAGAGTTTGTCCCTTTCATCTATCAAGGTCCATCTAGTGGCCATCTTGTCCTTCCACCTGCCGTTCGAGGGCAGGTCGGTTTTTGCTCAGGACATCATGGCCAGATTCCTTAAGGGCCTAGACCGCCTCTACCCACAAGTCAGGGATCCCGTCCCACCGTGGGATTTGAATCTGGTGCTGACGCAACTCATGGGTCCCCCCTTCGATTCTCTGGCTTCTTGCTCCCTCCTCCCCCTTTCCTGGAAATCGCATTCCTAGTTGCAGTGACGTCGGCCTGCTGAGTATCCGAGATTCGGGCACTTATCTTGGAGCCGCCATACATGGTATTTTACAAGGACAAGGTCCAGCTCAGACCATGCCCAGCATTTCTTCCCAAAGTCATCTCTCAGTTTACTTTCATTCATTTACTTACCGGTCGTCTTTCCAAAGCTGCATAAATCAGAGGAGGAGCGTAGGCTACATGCCTTGGACGTCTGAAGGGCTCTGGCCTTCTACATTGACAGAACCAGGATGTTCCGTAAATCGACACAATTATTCGTCAC
Organism: Emys orbicularis; assembly: GCF_028017835.1. NCBI lineage: Eukaryota > Metazoa > Chordata > Testudines > Emydidae > Emys > Emys orbicularis. Next base: position 41,807,997 of record NC_088689.1, on the reverse strand, counting down.
CATGCCCAACAGGATGAAAGGTTGCCCTCTATCCACACAAAAAATTTCTTCTTGGATCACGGCCTGCATTCACTTCTGCTATGACCAAGCGAAAGTGCCACCTCCAGCGATCATCACCACCCACTCTACCAGGGCGCAGCTTTTCTGGCCCAGGTGCCTATTCAGGACATCTGCAGAGCAGCCACCTGGTCATCTGTCCATAACTTTATGTCCCACTATGTGCTGACCCAGCAGGCCTGGGACAATGCTGGCTTTGGTAGGGCAGTACTGCAAGCTGCTAAGCTGTGAACTCTGAGCCCACCTAGAATGGAATTGACATAAGCAATCACTCGAAGAAATAAAAACGGTTACCTACCTTTCATAACTGTTGTTCTTCGAGATGTGTTGCTCATGTCCATTCCATTTCCCGCCCTCGTACCCCTCTGTCGGAGTTACCAGCAAGAAGGAACTGAGAGGGCATGGTGGTGCCTGATATACCGCCACATGGGAGCGCCACTACAGGGGGCGCCACAGCCGGCCCTATGGATACCACTAAGGCAGAAATCTCCAACAACTGTGCATGTGGGAACGCGCACATCTAAAATGGAATGGACATGAGCAATACATCTCAAAGGACAACAGTTACGAAACGTAGGCAACCGTTTTTTCTACTTTGAAAAGCGATTCCGTAAAAATGCCGTTGTGGGGTTCCATCCTTATTGTCTCAGTGATTACCAAATGTGCTCAACTAACAAGTAAAAAGATGTTTTTCTATCTGCCAGTCCTAAAAACTCAGTCTGGGTCTGATATTTAAACTGGGTTCTTTCAATCTCAAGTGTAATAACCTTAAGGTTCTTGCTGGCCAAATTAGGCCCTATGCAACTCTAATGTCTTCAGATTATACTCTTACTTACCTCTGTACAACCCTATCACCTTGCAAACAAATCTGTTGAGGTTACACAAGATGGAATAGAATCAGGTTCACACCACCTTAGCTGTGTTATATCTGCAATGCTAACAGAAGGAAAAAGCAACACATTTATTTTTGTCATTAAGGTCTGACTCTGAACACCCAAAGGACCCAAAGTGCTTTATAAGAAGATGTCATTTTTATACAACCACTTCTCAGAGTAAACAAAAAAAACCTTTAATTTTTGCATTTCTTTACTTTTTTGTGTCAAAATATGTAACCTTAACATTGCATTTATATAGTTATTTTGTACTTAAAAGTGCTAACTTACTCTGGCAAGGGACTACGCAAAAAAGTCACCCTTCTTACTCAGCCAATCTGCTCCCTGCATTTATTCAGTCATAGTTGCTGACTTTGGCAACTAACATTTTATTTTTCTCCTTTTTACTCCTGAGCACCCTGCAGATTCACCAAAGGTTCAGGGAACTGGATAATCATGTGAATCATCACCAGAACTGTTAACTAAGTTCCGATTGCAGAACCTTTATTGCTTATCAAGTACAAGCCAAAAAAGTCCAGCTTGGCTTTTATATCCCATGTTCCATTTACAGGGCTGGCAGTTAGAAAAATATATTTTTTTATTTGTACACTGAGCATATTTGACTTGGAAATAAGTGAGGGAGACAAAGAGAGCCCTGCAACAAGTCAAATTTCAGAGAAGAACCACATTGTAATAAATATTGAGTTAGACTATTAGCTGAGTGCCTGTCCAGATGTTGTACAAAAATGGAAATCTGGTTATTAGTGTTAGAAATATTCAATACAATTCTAAGAGAGATGACTAGGGATGATATTTATGTCTGGCTATTCATTAGGTCTTGAAACAATGTGGTACACTTTAAAGAATATGTAATTATTCAGAATGTCATGGACTGGAGTATGGCTTAGTATCATCCTCACCCCATGCTGGCCCACAGTGATCCACACCTTTTTAAAAAAGTCACTACATTGCTAAAGGACATGTTAGTGTCATAACAAACCAGATGTACCGCCAGCCTAGTACCACTTCAGAAATTGATTTGTAATCACACAACCAATGGGTACAGCTAGAGGAAATTGCTGAATGCATGCAAAAATCAAGCTAAAACTGGTACATTTACAGGCTTTGGAATATATCTGCTGAACATCTGTAAAATTTCTAATAGCTATGAAAACTGCACAGTTCTCTGGCTGCATTTAGTGGCAGCATTGATTGTTTACGGGGTTTTGTCCAGACCTCAGTCAGAAAGACTGCGACCAAAATGCATGGTAGAAACTGAGGGTTAAATGGGATATCCTCAGGCTTGAGAATTAGGCGTCACCCACACTGTGTGGAAGCAAATTTGATTTACTCTTATTTTTTTCTTTTAGAAAAGAAAATTACTCAACTGCCAAGTGCCCGCTTAGTGCAATTTAGATCAGACAGATCACAAATCCTTGAAAGTCATGTTTTATGACAGGCAATTTATCAGCCTTTTCACAAGGCTTAGGTTTGGCAGCTTTGCACAACCCTAGGTGAATGCAGATTATTCTGCATAGTGGGTTTATGGTATGAATGTGTCCCCACAATGCTATCTATGTAATTCCAGGTTGGCCATTTGACAACATCATGTGTAAAATGAGTGGATTGGTGCAGGGGATGTCTGTCTCATCTTCAGTTTTCACTCTGGTAGCCATTGCAGTGGAAAGGTACGTGTCCGCAGTACTCTCGCTCTAACCATTTGCCTGCAGAAAACGGAGTAAGGTTTATGGTCATTTCAGTTCTGTTTCTCTGGGGAGTCCCATCTGGTGGCAGGATACTGCATCTTCACGGTAACTGTTTTCCTCCTCTAGAGCATACAGGCTGAGTGCTGTTTGTGTTCCATCAGTCCCTCACCCCATTCCCTTGGGATCCTGCAGATACAATACAAAATGTATGTGATGGTGGAGAGAGAAAGAAAATTGAAGAGGAAGACAAAAAGGAAAGAAGAGATTCAGGCCTACCATATATTGGCATGTGAGTCCAAGATGTGTGCAATGGGCAGCCAGGAAGCTAGAAAGGTAACTGTCATAGATCCACAGGATTGGTGCTATTGCTCCAGCTTTGGAAGAAACAGTCTCTGGAAGGACCCCTTCAGTGTGCCAGCCCCCCTAGGTGCCTCACTTGTCCTCCAAGGTGAGCCACACAGCTTCACCGCCTCCTTAGGCCGGACCTCTGGTCTTTCAGCACCCCTGCTTCACACTGTGAGCTCCATTCAGCAAGTCCAACTGGGAAAGACCCCTGAGGGAGACTTGTACAATCCTTAGGGAGCACCTCCTCCATCAGCATTTGCAGTGACTCTCAGCCAGCATTATAAAACTGAACAGTTTATTAGTCAACTGGAACACAGCATAGGAAGTCCTTGGTTAGCATAGAGAAAAGAAAGTTACAGCAGAGTCCATCCTGGTCAGCACAGAATCCAAAGTCCTGTCCTTCTGACCTCCCTTCATCCCAGTACACGTGTCCTTGATTCCTCCAGCAGTCAACCCTTAACCGCCCTCCTGGCACCTCCCCAGTCCTTTGTTCTCCAGCGTGTCAAACACTGCTTGGCTTCCTGCAGAGAGATGTGCCATCCATGATTGTTGGTTGCTAGATATCAAAGTCCCAGTGATTGGATTTGCCATTGTCTTCTCAAAAGGGCTCCATTGATATGGGGCCTAAACCCCAGACAGCTGGGAACCATTCATACCCGAGTCTTTGCAGAGAGCAAACCACCCTTTCTACCCCCTAGATAACACTACAGCACATAGGGGGAAATGGGGCACACATAGGATTCCTTTAAAAAATTGCAAAAATTCATATTTAATCACGGTAGCCATGTAAAGTGTGGTAACATGTTAGGACCGAAGAGGTCCACGCCTACTTAATGGTTGTAGTTTATCATAGAAAGTGAACTGCTTTCCTTCCACTATATGTATGGAATTCAGTTCTCAATGGTATTGGTAGAAAGCATATGGATTGTCCTCCTAGTTTCTCTGAAACTGTATAAATAACTCCCAGTGAGTAACTCAGAGCTCTGTGTGAGAGAGTTTGAGAAACAGTTCTGACATAGCTCATTACTCAGACAAACATTTCCCAGTGAGTGGCTAACAAAAAGCACAATAATACTCACGGCTAAAATAAAATGGATTCTCTTTTTAAATGCAGCAGAATCTGTGACTCAGCAACAGAAAACTGATGTTGTGACTCAAAAAAACATTCTTCCATCTGTGGCAGATGTTTTATTCTCTGAGAGCTCAGATGGAGGGCAAATAGCATCCCAACAGAATGTTACCCATTAAAGCAAACCAACTGTTTAAACATGTTCAAAATTAAGTAAGACAAAAATATGTTACATTGCCTTTGATCTTTAGGTGGGTGAGTGGGTGGATGAAAGAGGTTGTGGGCAATGCATAAAAGACTTGATCTATCAATAGTGTTAGTTTAGCTGAAGAGACAAAGAACACTTGCTTGGTAAACAGAGCCAGCAAGGAGTTTCAGTTAGATATGTTCAGCTCTCTTCCTTTAGAAAATACAAGGGTGGAGGTCATCTAGGTGCTTCCCTATAATTACAATTTTTGGCCCCAGCTACACTGTAGTTACAGTTATTTTAGGATACCCATTACAGCACAGCTGTGTCCTGAACTTTTAGCTAACTATGTTCTAAAGACCATTTATGTTCCCTTAATGTGACTATAAGACTGTTAGGTCTGATCCACACTAACAAAAGCATGCCACATTACAAAAGGCTTGTGACACAGCTGTGTGGGTAAATGATTTCCCCAACACAGCTGTGATTGTATTTCAGTCCAGGCCTTGGTGTCTGAGATACAATCTGAAAAATGGTGTAACATCATTTTTCTGGATATACATTACATTGTGTTAGTAAACCAAGTCCTTTCCTCCTAGTGTCAATACCCATTGGAAAGGCAATATCTAAAATGCCCTGATACCAGTTGTAGGAAATACTGAGGATGGGTTCCTTGTGCCACAGCTGAATGCTCTCTGCAAATGAATCCATTAGTGGGCATGTCCTGCATTCAGTGCAGGGGACTGGACTAGATGACCTCTTGAGATCCCTTCCAGTCCAACACTTCTATGATTTTATGTAGCCTTGCTGTGAAAGGGTATAGTATCCTCTGCTGGTCAGTGTGTGCAGAGTCAGTGTGTGCTCGTCTACACTAGAAAAAGAATTTGTGCAAACAGTTGTCTGCCATGGGTAAGGGAGTCTGTTATGACACTTTATTTCACATATGGGCAAAAAAAAAACATTTATAACCATCTTTAGGAACCATGTTATCACATTGGCCATTCAGTTGAGGAAAGAATGTGTTATAACATAGATACCTCGAAGCATAGCAGAGAAATGAATGCTCAAAAGATTATGTTGTGTTGGTGGGATGAAAAATATCACAGTTTCTATTTTTCTTGCCCTTCCCTTCTTCATTATTCTGGGTGAGAGGAGACAATGCATCTGCTAACATTCTTATTTAGATAGGAGTGACCTAGATCATCTTTCCTTTTTCCAGCCAATTTCTTGATTGAGAGATCTATCTTTGCAGAACATGGGAAAATCCAAATGCTCATCACTGAGTTTTTTGCTTTTTTCCTCCAAATTGCCATCATCACATTATGTCACATGGTAATGTTGGAATACACATTGATGTCACCTTGTAGTGTCACCACACTTTGTCAGCTAGGATTCCGAGAATCAAAAATTAGAAGAATCTTCCAGTTCTCTTCTTTCAAATTGGCACCTATATGAAAAAGCAGACATAGGAACACCATGAGATCGTCCCGTACTACATCCTTACAGTAACCGATTGCTACATCATCTTTCTGCCCAGACCAGAGTGAGTGGAAAATTCTGACTTAGCAATGTTTATTATTCATTTTACATGGTCATAAATGACTGTGCAATGGGCAAGGTAAGGGAGAATCAGATCCAGGCTGCTTAAAATATTTTAAAAAATCATGCATATAATAGAAAATGTACCGCTGGTTCTAGGCGAGGGCACAGGGAACTTCAGCACTTTGTTTAATATTCAGTGTGCTGATTCCTAAAACATCAATGCCCATTTAAAACATTTCATTGCATGATGTTTTAGACCGTGTAAAGGAATAAAACATCAATCTTTTTGTTTAAAAAATCACTTCATTTTTCTACAGCATCTTTGTTTTTGTTACATTCCATAAGCAGTTTGCACTTGTAAAAAATGTTAAAGGGAGAGATTGAACCATGAATTGCTGGGTTTGTTTTTTTCCACTAAAGCAACTTGACTGCAATTTCTTTGTTTTTTCTTGGGTTTATATTTCTTCACAGTGACATGTGGATATGGCCCTGCTCTTTAATACTCAGTAGGAGTTTATTTGTGGGCCAGGTCAGTACATTCACATACACTATGACATCAGCCTGTGTTGTAGGACCTAATCACTATAGATCCTTCTGCTAAACTTCTCACTCTTCTGTATTGTGCAGTGATTTAGCTCCACAATGCAGGCTGATGTCTGATGATGAGAAAAAATGACTCATCAAGTAAACTGCATTTTGTACAATTATTGGTTTGAAATCAATTTTGCTACAGTATGAATGTACCTCTTTATAGGGACAGAGGTCAGGATGGGAGGACTCAAAACTCAATCTTCTGCATGAAAAGTCAGAAAAGGCCTCTATAAATGTCCCTTGGTACATAGCGTAAGCACCTCAGCAGAACTTAAAAGCAACACTCTTTTTCTTCCTCTCATAGGTTTCGTTGCATTGTTTACCCCTTCAGACAGAAGCTAACTCTGAGGAAAGCCCTAATCACCATAGTTATCATTTGGGTCTTGGCCTTGATAATCATGTGCCCCTCTGCAGTCACCTTGACAGTCACCAGGGATGAATATCATTTCATGGTGGATGCATACAACAATTCCTACCCACTCTACTCCTGCTGGGAGGCATGGCCTGACAAGGGAATGCGAAAGATCTACACAACCGTACTCTTTTCTCACATTTACGTGGCCCCTCTTACTTTAATTGTGATCATGTATGCACGTATCGCTTTCAAACTTTTCAAGTCCTCTGTACCCATAGGAAGCTCCCAGTCAGAGGAGAATGAGGGGAGGAGGGTCTCCAAGAGGAAAGTCAAGGTTATCAACATGTTGATCATAGTGGCATTGTTCTTCACTCTCTCCTGGTTGCCCCTGTGGACTTTAATGCTGCTGACAGATTATGGAAACCTAACTGAGTACCAGCTCAACGTGATCACAGTTTATATTTTTCCATTTGCCCATTGGCTGGCATTCTTCAACAGCAGCATCAACCCAATCATCTATGGGTATTTCAATGAGAACTTCCGAAGAGGGTTTCAGGAGGCTTTCAAGGTCCAGCTCTGCTATGTGGAGAACAAGCACAAGGATACTTATTCAGAGAGGAACAATAGTGGGTTCCTTTTTGGAGCACGAAACCGCATTTTTGTTGAAGCACGCCCTAGTGATTCAGTGCAACCCTCCCAGTCTGGACAAAGTAACCTCCCAAGAATTGGGTTATTTCCTCTGAGGAATGGGCGTATTGCTCACCATGGGCTGATGGTGGAGGACTTGGACAATACAGCTTGTTCTCACAACAGTGTCAGCGTCCCAGCTTGGGATATCTAAGAATACTGCATATCGGGCTCCCATAATTGATGGACTTTTTAGTGGACAACGCTGGAGATCTGTGAACCATAACATTTGAAACTCCCTGAGGAGCAAATTATTTACAATGATGGACATCTAGACTAAAAGCTATTCAATTTTAAGGACTAAATCGCTAAAGGTTTAGATACTTATACATGGTACTACAGTTACAAAGCAAAAGAGAAGGCTTTATGTTCAAGTTTCCAGATGTATTATTGTCTCCTAGACTTTCATGTGAATTAAGGAATGGTTTACGGAGGGATTTTTAGGATCCAGGCCCATGATGAGAGTGGACCCAGGCATAGCAGTTATTCAGTGGCAAAGCAGATGGTGTTGGTAATGCAGTCCATAGCTGACTGTTACTTGTTGGCTACCTTATGGAGTGGACTCAAGCTGGCTGGGCTACTTGAAAGAAAGATCAAAGACTTGGTATTGGGAGAAAGATAAAAGTTCAGCCAGGAGTGGGGGAATGACGATGAATAGGCAGTATATAACAATGAATCTCTGAACTGGAAATAACAGATAATTATTGGGAAAAATCACATACACCACATGGGAGCCAGGTCTAGACCCTTGATCTTTCAGCTCAAAAAACAAACAAACAAACAAACAAACCTGGCTTTTACCACTGGAGCTAAGAGACTCTTCCTTTGTTGTTAGCTAATGCATTATATACTACTCTCCTTCCCAGCCAGCTAGACAGATCTTGTCACACACAACTGAGATTCAAGGAGTTAAACTCCAACAATCAGGCACCAAATCTGTTGTAAATCCATGTGCTGCAGAAGACACCAGACTGACTGCTTTGGAAGTCACCACACCAGCTTCTCTTGCTGCATCTTACCTCATCAGCTAAAGAGGAGCTGGTGCCTCATTCAGTAACCCAGGAAGAAAGAGAGATGCTCTTCTGCTTTTAGCACCAGCTGGGGAATTGTGTTCCCTTTTACTTTAACTCCTGATTGCATGTGGAATGGAGCATGGTTTTTAAGGATCTGGGCCGTTTGCCCATAATACACTGCTGTGTGTAACTTTATTTTTTTTCTGAAAACACAGTAAATTTGTCACTTTATTATTTGCAGTTCCATTTTTAAGTTGTAAATTACTTTAGTTCTCAAAAACGATTGGCTTACACCACCAGCTAGAGCCAGGCCTAGTTCAAGCATGTATGTACTAGCTTTTCCCTCCTATCTCTGTTCTCCTTGTAACAGACATTTTGATTCCTTTCCTGACCTCTCAAGCAGAGACGGCCGACCATGAATTGTATCTGACCATGTTGTGATTCTGTGATGTGCATGAATGAAATCTAGGAGATCTGCCGAATATTTTCACTTGTGACTAAAATTTGAATCTAGGTCTCCAATGTGAAAGGCCAGTGCAGTTAACCTACTTTGCTACCTATATTTCTTCTCTGAGGAAAATCCTTATTTTCTTCATGTAATATTAACTCCAAGAATATATACTCACTGCAACACAAATTGTAAGCATCATTGTGCGTAGCCTTGAGCTATGACATCAAACTGTAGATTGTCAATCTCATAGAGCTCTTGCCTCATGCTGTTACTGTGCACCTCTGCATTCTTACAAAAAAACAGAACAATCCAGCATTTGAAGTTTTTAACAAATGTAATCTGAAGTTTGTGGTGCAGTTGCAATGGGGTTACACCAACAATGAATTAGGCTCAGTTTGTGTACATTAGAACATACACTAGTAAAGGAAATGTGCTGAGGTTAGAAAACATGGAGTATTCATAATATTTAGCCCTTATATACTACTTCTGAGTTGCAAGGTACTCTACAAACACTAAATTAATCCTAATACATACCCTTTGAAATTGGAGTATAATCTCCATTTTAATGACAGGGAAACAAAGAGTACTCTAACCAACCTACTTAAGTTCACAGAGCCATCAGTGTAGGAACTGGAATTGGAACTCAGTAGTTCCTGGCTCAGAGGCCTATCCGCAGCCCCCAACTCTCTGTCAAAGTTGTCAAGCTATTCAAAGTAATATAATTAATCAAAAGACCTGAACCTTTTCTGTTCATACAATGAAGTCAAATCTGTTGCTGGATAAGGCCTTTGCAGCCACATTTTTTTAAATGAGCCTCCAAATTTGGACGCTCAATTTGAGAAAACTTGGGCCTGATTTTCCAGAGGTGCCGAACACCAGAAACTCCTATTGACTTACACTGGATTTCTAGGCAGTCAAGCCTAGATTCTCAAAGCTATTTAGGTACCTAGCTCCCACTGAAATCAATGGAAATTTGAAGCACTACACCTCACCTTTTCTGAAAAATCAGGCCTTGGTCACAAGTTGAACACCGAAAAATGGAGGCATCTAAAATTAGAGGCTACTTTGGAAAATGCTAGTCTAAGGCCTTGGCTACACTGGCGCTGTACAGCGCTGCAACTTGCTGCGCTCAGGAGTGTGAAAACACCCCCCCCCCCCGAGCACAGCGAGTGCAGGGCTGTAAAGCGCCAGTGTGATCAGAGCCTGCAGCGCTGCACGCTCACTCGCAGCACTGCAAGCTACTCCCCTCGGAGAGGTGGAGTACATACAGCGCTGCGAGAGCTCTCTCGCAGCGCTGGCGGCGTGACTACACTCGCGCTTCACAGCGCTGCCGCGGCAGCGCTGTGATTCCCAAGTGTAGCCAAGGCCTAAGACTTTCACTTTTCTCATTACAAATCTTTTTCTAATGGTTCCCAACCTGTTTGGTTACCTGTAACAGTTTATCAGATTCAGGGTGGGATTTTCAGAAGCATTTAGCATTGGCCTATGGTTGCTCCCACTGCAGTCAATGGTGAAACTAATTGACTTCATTAGGAGCAGAGTTAGGCCAATGCTAGCAATTGCCACCTAAGACCTGAGCTGTACTTAACAGACCTGGCTGCCTCCCATTCAGTTGAGCTTTCTGTAACCCTGGATGGAGCTTCCAAGACAAGGGTGTATTTGGAAAAGTCCCATGACTGGAGTTTAGTGCAGCAGAAGTTCTTGTATGACTTAGATCATGCTCATAGTTTAGAAGCAGGCAGCACACACACCAGGGCCTAGTAGTGCAAATGAAGCATCAAAATAAAAAGTTGCACCTGAGAAAACTGTTCCCTGGAACGTGCAACTTTATCAATCAATTCCACATATTTTTGCTATCTTTAATACATCAGTATACTACCTCTTGCCTCTAGTAACACTGTGAATAAAGCCCTCCTGTATCAGAATTATTTGGTGTTTAGTAACCGCTCTCTCCATGCTGTACAGAATGGTATTACTTGCATCACTGGCCACGAGTAACAGAAATAAAACATCACTCTTCTGGGTTTTGTTAACGTTTATTGTGAGAATGTCTGTGCTGTAAGGACTGCAGAGTCCTGCGCCGATCCGTTTGCCCCTGATGTGGAGCGTGCAGAGTTAGAAGAGGGTTGAGCCGGATCCCCTAGAACCCAATTGCACTGATTTCTGGGGGCAGGGTCGGGCCCCACAGCCACATCAACTACAGACCAAAAGGCAGCCCCAAACGTGCAGCGGGCTTTGGGACGCCGCGGCACGTGCCACCTGGACCCCGGAGAGGGGATCACCTTGTCGGGGTCAGGGGTGCCACATCCTGCCCCTCCTCCAGAGCGGGGCCTGCCCACAGCGATGAAAGGCGACAGACGCGGAGCTCTCATCGCCCCAGCTGGGGGTGGAGGGGTGCGGGAAGGTCCCAGTGCAGGGACGGAGGGGATGTAGGGGTTGTACGCTGTAGGGGTTTACCAGCTGTACGCAGCCTGCACCGGTGACCGCACCACCGGCCGGGGAAAGAAAGCGGCCCGGGCATTGCGGGAAAAGCCACGTGTGTTCTTGACAGCCCGTTCGAGCGAGGCCGAGGAGAGCACGCATGCGCACAACTCGCCCGATGGTGGGCCAGGAGCCGAAGTAGGCGAGGCGTGGGAATGCGTTTGCGCAGCATTGTTCTCCGCGCTAAAACCGTCGGAGGTCTACATCGCCATGCGCCTGCGCAATGCTGTTCCTGAGGGCTGGCTGGGCAGGGCGCAAGAGGGGGTGAGGCCTGGCGCCTGCGCAGTGCTGTGGCCGGCAGCGCGAGCGTCCCTGGTGAAGGGCTGGTGTGGTGTGTGTCAGCGTCTCGTTCGCTGCCTGCGGCACCATGGCCAGCTACAGCGTGGAGGAGCGCGCCAACCCCAACAGCCTGGAGTACCGGCTCTTCTTCAGTGAGTGCACAGCCCTCCCGCCCCGCGCGGGGCAGGGCGGCGGGCGGGGATCCCGGCCCGGGGGTCGCGAGGCGGCATAGCGTCCCGCTTCGGGGCAGCCTCCCGCCCGTGGCCGCCCCCTCACCTCCGGGGGGCTGGGCTGGGCACGGCCCCGCTGACCATATCCTGGCGGAGCTGCCTTGGCACCCCCGCCCCTAGCCGGCCCGGCTGCCGGGCGGGTTAAAGTCTGAGCGCGGCGCAGGTGGGGCTGGCCAAGGTGCCTGCTGCTGCTGCAAACTAATCCCGTAATTGGCTTTTTTCTGCTTCCTGCTCCACCCAGACCTGTCCCCGGGGGAGCGACCTTTAGCCTGGCCGGGCTGCTTAGGGTGGTAACCTGGGGCGCTGCCTTAGGCGGCACCCCGCGCCCAGGGCTCAGCCTGGCACTGGCCGGGTGCAGGGGCTGGTGGGAATGGGGTCACCCATCGTGCAGGGCAGCAACGAAAGCGCTGCTACGTGTCTCGAGCAGCAGTCCTGCCAAAGTCAGCTTGCCCGGGGCAAATATTCTCCTCGTGTGCTTTTTTTTTAACATAAAAGGGGTGAAAGTGAAAATGTGGGGGGAGGGAGGTATCGTCCACATTTAAATGGACGGGAGAACAGAAAGATCATGGGGGAAACTGTAGCTGCTTGTAGGACCACGTCCCTGAGATTGTTCATCATGCACCTATCAGCTCTTCAAAATCCTTCTTTGAAGCCCACAAGACCTAGTTGTTCCCTCAGTGAAGTGGCTACTTCCTCTTATTCTTGACATGACATGTCAAACTGACACCTCTGCTAATGCAATGCAATATTCTCTGCCTGCATCCCCTAAATCTTCTGCCTGACTACAGAGAGAGAAGTAGTTCCCAATTGTACCCACTCCTAACTTGTGATAGCTCTCAAGTAAGAACTTGTGCTGGGGGTGAAGGTGAGAACAAAATTGACTCTCTGAGTATTGCATCATCTATTTGGCTTCCTAAGTAGCTGGCTTTCCATGGCTAGGAGTAAAAGGGCATGATACTAAACTGGCCACAAATAACAGACCTGCTCTGTTGCACTTTACCAGAAGAAAATGCTTGACTTAGTACAATGTTCCCAACTCAATTTTCTGAAAGGAGATAGTAGCTAAGTATCCTAGCCGGCTTCTCTAATTTAGCCATTTAAGTGACTAATCTCTTAATATCAGAGGGGTAGCCGTGTTAGTCTGAATCTGTAAAAAGCAACAGAGGGTCCTGTGGCACCTTTAAGACTAACAGAAGTATTGGGAGCATAAGCTTTCGTGGGTAAGAACCTCACGCATCTGAAGAAGTGAGGTTCTTACCCACGAAAGCTTATGCTCCCAATACTTCTGTTAGTCTTAAAGGTGCCACAGGACACTCTGTTGCTAATCTCTTAATGGCTCTCTTAACTGAGATTATGAAACATTTTGTATCCAACACAATCTTTCTAGGAAAGTGATAATCTAGTACTGTATTGTTTAGTGGGAAGAGTTAATATCTAATATTGACCTGCTAGGATTTGAAATTTATTCCACAGAGAAAAAGCAAATACTCTGTCCATTACACTACAAAATCTCTGGGTGATACTAATTTGCAATACACAGGTATGAATAAAAGAACCCTTCCATACTTTCCGACTCATGCAATAGGAGCATGAGAGAAAATGGGGTGGGGAGTTAAAATGAGTATTGCTCAGTCAACAGTAGAAATAGCTGTCTGTTTCACATTGTCTGCATGGGAATGATCAGATTTCAAAAGTCTCCCTTTATTGAGAGGGAACCAAACAACAACCTGGTGACTCTCTTAATCTTGAGGGCAACTAGCAAAATAACTCATTTATGCTGGAATAAGTAGGTCTGTAGAAAATACCAGAAAACCTACAAACTGAAATTGTTAATTCTCAGATCCCTCAAAGTTCTGTTCTACGCAGCTGTAACAGCAGCACTCTTGCTGTCGTGGCTTTAAATACCAGCTGCAATTTTAAATATGAACTGTACCAGAATGTGTGAGAAAGCAGAATGTCTACACAGCGTACAGTGAACTTTCCAGTCCTGGTCTACACTACTTCTTTATTTTTGTAGTTTTGCGGACCATTTTGTTTCAGTTTATCGTACATCAAAGATAATAGCCACTTTCTCTGAGCACTCTGACTGAGCTTTAAATTGGTTACTAGCAGTCCCGGGCAGGATAGTCTTGCAAAGATCCTGAAAGAGTGCTGGGCTTGCTGAGCATAGGATTCTGGCTTCATTCCCACTCATACGCTGTCCAGTTATCTGCTAGCTGGGGCAGAAAACAGCTCAGACTTATGCCCCTGCCCCCCGGAAAATTGGTGCAGCAGTGCTAGAAGGGGGTGGAAATGTATGATAATTGTAACCTCAGGAATGAGGTTAGCCAATCTTAACTAGCTAGTAGCCTTCAACAATTAATCCTAAAATATGCTGTGGAAAGGCCCTTTGCATGTGCCATATATATTGAAACCACTTTGACTTGCTGGGTGACCTATAGCACTTGGGGGGAGGAGGGAGAGTACAGGTCTTGCTTATTAAAAAGGCTTCTGTATGTAGTTATTAGGGGAGCTTTTAGGATACAGCTCCAAGACAAATTACATCTGCAAGCTAAATAAACCTTGTGGTGGTCTTAAAGTGAATCTAGACCACTTCCTATAAGATCTGGATGTTATTTGCTGCCCTTCTTCCAGCCAGTGTTTGACAGTTATCGATATTTATATAATCTTGTGACAGATACAGTCACCTCCATAGGTGTCATTTGAGGTTGTCCCATGCCATTTCCCCCACAGATTCTCTAATGTGCCACGTTCTACTTCCATTAGTCCAGGTATCTTTGTCTAACTACTTGAGGGTATTATACACCTGTGATATCAACTCCTCCTTAGAGTTTGAAATAGAATGTTTCTATCCGTTGGTTCTTTTAAACTGCGCTGAGATTAGGGAGATAGACACAGCAGCATAATCATGCCTTACTTGGAGAAGGTATGTCTTGTTACTTCCTTCATGTAGTCACAACCCTCTATTTAAAAAAAAAAATCCTTTAAAATATTATTTGTGCAAATATTAAGGTGAACTCTGCAAACTAGTGATGGCTGTTTTTTAATAAATCTTCTCTTGTGCTGTATTTCTGGAGGAAACATGGGGAGTTTTATAAGACCTATGTTGCAGTAATGGAACTGTAACTAAGGCTGTGTCTACACTACTGCGATAAGTCGACCTACACTACGCAACTCCAGCTACGTGAGTTGCGACGTACCTTAGGTTGAGTTACCGCGGGGTCTACACCACAGGGGGTCGACGGGAGAGACTCTCCTGTTGACTTACCTTACTCTTCTCGTCGGGGGTAGAGTACAGGGGGACAACTGGAGAGCGATCTGCTGTTGATTTGGTGGGTCTTCACTAGACCTGCTAAATCGACTGCCAGTGGATCAATCTCAGAGTGTAGACCTGCCCATAGTAACACTACATCTCTGACACTAGCTTCACTGTTACTATTTCAGGACACAGTCAACATCTTCTAAGCTAGGCATTTGAATAAAGCCAACTTTATAGCCGTAGTAGTTTTTTATTAAATTGTTTTCATTGGTGCTAATTCATCTTTATTTACTAGCTTAATATGTTGTTCTTTCAGAAAATGATAAAGGACAGTACATTTCACCATTCCATGATATTCCAATATATCCAGTTGCTGGCAAGGTAATATATATGGCTATATTAAGCAGGTTCTTAGCTACCCACTTTGAGAACTTACTTATTAGAAATCTAGTCCCTCCAGAAAGTATTGGTTTCTCCTTTCAGTGCATCTGTGTGGTAAATAACTATGCAACATAAACGATGACGGTAGTTGGCCTCTGGCCAAACAGTGCAACTGCAATCTCTCTGACTGAGCAAACTGGGTTAGGTGGAATCTTACATCATGCTCTTTCTTTCTCTGGTGATAAGGGAAATTCAGTACAAACTTAGTTGTAAAATGTACCTTGGAACTAGTAAATAACTTCTGGTGCCAAGCCACGGAGGCAACTTTATTAACTTAGACATGTGAAATAATGTTGTTACTAGTCTTATTAACTGGAAATGGTTGGCTTCATGGATGGGAGCTACAAAAAATGTATACTTTTCTAAGAATGCTAATGCAGAAGAATTTGAAAAGTGATGGCTTAGGCCCTAATACTGTGAACAGCTCCCCGTGAGCAGAATCCTTATGTAAAGCTCCACTGAAATTGTTGTGTGTCTTCATTGTATCATTCTGAAGCGCTGCTTAGCTTTGGGGCTAAATTCATAGCAGTATTAGGGCTGCTTTGTGTCACTTTCCCAATGAAGATCTGTCATAATTCCAGTTTAACCAGCTACTGAAGTAACCTCCCAGTGTATGGGCAAATCATCAGGTTGCACAGAACCATTGCAGTAGCTCCTATAAAACTATCCTGCTCTGAGAGGAGTGTGGCTGAGGAATCCCTGCATTCTCTATGATCCATGGGTGCCGTAACAAGTCCTTAGGGTTGTTGGCAGCTCCTGCAACTTAAAATGGTGGCTCCAACTTGCTCTCAAGGTCTGGCCCAACTGCACCTTTTCTGCACACCCCACCCTTAACTTTTTTGAATGGCAGCTCAGGATCTTGGGAATGATTTGCTGTGTGGAAGGAATTTTTCATTGTATTTCCGCTCCCTTCCCTCCTCCCCACCCCCCGAAATAAGGGTATTTTTGTACCTCTTCTGGTAATTTTGTCCAAACATTGTTCTAGTTCAGAATTGGCAAAGCTTGTGCTGTGGTGATGGGAGTAGCGTAAGACTCTCGTCAATTACATCTGGAGAACTGACCTTTTTTAAAGTCTCTCAAGCCTCTTGAGCTGCTGTGGTACTTCCACTGACATCCATGAGAGTGCTGAATATGGGTCAAACTCTGTAGCAGAGTTGAAGGTATTTCTGGACTCCGCATTTCAAAATGATTTCTGACAAATTGTGAAATGGCATCAAGTTATGCAATGTCAATACTTGATCAAGACGTTGGCTTCAAATACAAATCTGTGTCACAGGGATGTCTCTTCCCCCCTCCCTCTTTTTTTAAACTCATTCCTCCTCCCCCCTCAGGTACTATTTCTAATCTCCTATTATGCAAAGTAATTTGTGGAGCTCAGTCTTACAAAGAGGACCTATAGATGGGAGTAGGGTTGTCTGTGCTGCCTTAACTACTTTTTGTAGAGAGCTGGCTGGTCATATGCTATTTTCATTTCCACTTGCTATTAGTATTAAAATGTATAGTTTTAAAAAATAGATGAATTATCTGTTAAGATGTTGCACACGCTAAAATAAAAGCTCAGTTTATGCACCAGTCTTTGGCACCCTCCGCATTCCTCCTTCCTCAGTCTAGGAAAGGCAGTTCTCCTGCTATTTCAGTGGACCACAGCATATGCACATCAAAACCTCAAGTTTAATAAAGGGAAGCTGGAAAACTGTGTGTGAATACAGCGAGTGAAAGCTACCCAACCTCTCCTTAGATTGTTGTGTTCTGCCCATGGGCTTCCTCTCCATGAAAATTTCCTCTGACGTATGGTTTGAGGAAGTAGTGCGCATTTGCGGGGAGAGGGTTAGTATAACCGCATTCTGAGGGTGGTAAGAGAAGAGGCAAGAGCCCAGAAGATCAGGCAGGTGCATGGTCCGCTAGCTAGCGCTTGCTTTTTACAGTAAACCCTCCTGTTAAAAATATCTTTTCTGACTTATCAGAATTATACCACTAAAGTAGATACAGACAAACATTTTGGAAGTATTCCATCTATTGACCGGGGAGATATTGATATAAAGGGAAGATGGGTTGAAACAAAAACTTCTAAGTTTCCAGTAGAGTGTGCAAGACCTCATATGAGCAGAACCAAGATACTTTCAAGACCAACTCTTATGTGGTGTGTAAGTTTATGTATAACTTGGGGAGGGTGTTAAGGGGCAGCATTTTGCTGGGTGGTAGGGAGAAGACACTTTCAAGTTAAGGCCACTCACAAAGAACCATATGCCAAATGTGATGGAGAGCAGTCTCGTCTTACCCATCAACTTGTGAAAAAGCAACTTCCAAAAACACATTTCTGGAATGTAACTTAGACTAATAAAATACAACGAAAGTTATACTCTCATTCTCCCCAGTCTTTCTTGAACTAGTTAAAAACAAAAATTGGAGCAGGGGGGTGGGTGTCTATGGAGCAGTGCCTATCAGCTTCAGGATTTGGAGTATTACCCGCTAACTGCCAATCTCAGATTGATAAGCAAGCAGCACACTACATCAGTGTCTGGGAGTGTGCGTACAAAAAGTAACTGGAGAGAAACAAGTGTGATTAATGTTGTACACAACTACACAATGCAGTGTTGACTGTTACTTTTCTTTGTATTGCAGGGCTATCTCAGGGAACTTTCCTGGTTACTCTGCTGGTTCGGTAGCTGCTTTGTTAGGGAGTCCAGCTTAGGGCAAAAGGTTACATTACACTGTCTCTAGCTCTTAATCCTGGTATTTTTAAGATCTTGAGAGGATTGTAAAGTGTTTTTCAGTCTAAGATTTGAGATGTGCTAAACCTATCTGTACATGGGCTCTTGCCCTCCTAATATTCAATTGTGAATTCACACTATCTTAATGTATTAATCATGCCTTCTAAACCATGTCAAACTCACCCACTTAATTTCCCAAATATGAACTAGCTTCTACATATACACAAGTTTCCAGAAGTTGCCTTTTCTTGAATTTAGCTAATACCCTTCGACCTCCTCTCCCTCCCTTCAAAAGTTATGTTTATTTCCATACACTTAAGCACTGATTGAACAATCACACCTTACCTACTCTGTTCTGATCCACTGCATTTTCCACACTAATGGATCTTTCTCTCTCCCTCCTTAATAGAGCAATGCACAAACACTACTGGAGCTCTGAACCCAGAGAGAAGAGCCCCTAATATTGAAAGAGTAGGTGTAGTAAACTGAAACTGGAGAACATGTAACATTGACTACAAACCATCAGTCATCCAACTATGGTGAAATGCAGGTGCAAGGGATTTAGCATCTCTGATATAACTGTTCTGAAACACTAATGCTGCTTAACCTGAGGATTAGATAAACCAATGGTTGATATGGAGCCAGGAGCTGCAGGTGCTCAGCACTTTGAGGGGAAAAAAACAAGCCAATCTTATTTGTGGAGGAGGCCGCTTTTTTTTTTTTTTTTTTAATACAAAAGCTCTGACCTCTGGAGGAAGAAATGACTACTATGGGACTTTCAGAAAAAGTACTCTGTTGGCAAGAAACTTCCACCAAGAAGAGAGTTAGACCAAGTCCCACCCGTAGTCTCAGTACTACAAGAGACTGTTCTATACAGTAGTTACAAACTGACTGGTCAACCACACACCTCATTTGGAACCAGAAGTATGTAATCAGGCAGCAAGAGACACCCTCCTCCCCTCCCCCCAAAAAGCAATTACAGTACAGTACTGTGTTGAACTATTTTTTAAGGAAAAGTTAAAAAAAAAAAAAAATTGACAAGGTAAGGAAACTGGTTCTGTGCTTGTTTCATTTAAATTAAGGTGGTTAAAGCAGAATTTTTTTCTGCATAATAAGTTTCAAAGCTATATTAAGTCAACTTTTGAAAGAACAAGCATAACGTTTTGTTCAGAGTTACGAACAACATCCATTCCTGAGGTGCTCATAACTCTGAGGTTCTACTGTATTCCTGACACTCCTTGCACGTACTCCATTAAATGTGCCTGAGCTATAGATAGGCATTCTACATTGCAGTAATACAAACTCCACCCTGACTAAAAAACAACAACCAGAGATCTCTGAGATGTTCTGACCATTGTCCCTCCCACTATAAAGATGGCCCATCAGAAGCATTTTTTCTTAGAACTGCCTCGATTATATTCATCCTGCAAATGAAAAATGAAACTTTGTAATGTCATGGATCTGCTTATGCTTTCTTTGGTCTCCATTTTGTTTCTCACTAGAAACTCACGTGAGATACTTCTTGCTATATGTTTAATAAAAAACAAACAATTTAAAACTGGTATTTCAGGACCTACTAGTGTCATGGGTTATGTTGCTGAAAAGATGCCTGTTACACCAACGGTGTAAAAATACCCACTGTCAAAATATAAAGTAGCCTTAATGCTGGGCTTGCATGGAGGTGGAACTTTAGTCTGAATGTTGTCAACAGTAAAGTGTTCACTTAATCCTGCTGCTCAGTCAGTTACCAAGATATAACAAAATTATCTCACTTGTTGGACACAGCAAAATGTGTTAGAACTTTAAATAACTTGCTGCTTTTGATTAGTTTGTGCTTCCTTTAGAATATGGGGATGTACTTCTCATTTCAGAGAGATTTTGCTGATCTGCTTCTTGCTCGTTTCAGAATGTGTTCAACATGATTGTGGAAGTACCTCGATGGACAAATGCAAAGATGGAGGTAAGTGGAAGATAAAATCCATAACTGAAGGTCTGGCTGCTTCTAGTTCTTAAATCTCTGGCACTGCTGAATTCTGTGTGGCTTTTTTGAAAGAAAAAAAGTAGTCTAATGTAGTACAACACATTGCTCTGGAACAAGCAGAAGAAACCCAAGTTAACAGATCTAAATGTAAAACTTTGGTAACTAGCTTTATTATGTATTAATACTGAAGTAAGCAAAATATCATGAAACTTAAAGCTCTGACCAGTGTTGATGTCTCAGTTTAGGTATAACAGTTGCAAAGCACACTTGGCTGTATAAAAAGAAATTGCAGAGTATGACCAGTTTTCATAAAACTTAAATCAAAGTTCTACTGTCATTAACTGCTAAATGAACTAGTAACATTGTAATAGTTGGCCAGGATCACTCCTGTGTGAGGTGCAGCCTTCTTCAGTCCAAGACCCAGGTGTTGGTGGAGCTTTAAGACTCTTGCTTGAAGCCCCAGATGCCTAGCGGAAGAGACTTTCTCCAGGAAAGGGATTAGTTTGGTCCATACTTCTTGGGTACTGGAATGGCTGCAGGCTATATAACCATAATTTGAGAAGTATGGGTTTGGGTATTAGGAGGAATCGTATATTTTGGAGGGCTTCCACATTCCAGTTTATCTGAATACCTCCCTTGGGAGTAGCCTTCCCTTTATCTCTGGCCCCTGACTAGTTGGATTACTGAGGGAGAGCCTGTATCCTAATAGCTACAATCTGTAATGTATCTTAATCTCCAAGTAAGGGTCTCATTCCAAATAGGACTGGTTTGGATATCATTTTAAGCAACTCTTCCAGAGGCAAAATTTACCCATGATGTCTATAGTATTTATTTTTACTGGCGAACCCAGGCCAAGACTTTCTATGAAAAAGGGGAAAAAATGCCTCTAGGCATATTTTGGCATTTGCCTGTGTGACCAGACTTTCAAAGGTACTGAATGCAACAGCTTTTGTTGACTTTGAAGGGAGTTGATGGGTTCTCAGCACCCTTACATAAGCAGTCAGGTTTTCAGATTAGGTTCAGATTTCTAATTTTGAACATTTGGGATCAGGGTAACTAAATGGTCGTTGTTTTAGTTAGGTAAAAAAACATGCAGGTAACTGCATTTGTCTGTTTCAGATTGCAACAAAGGATCCTCTAAACCCAATTAAACAAGACGTGAAGAAAGGAAAGCTGCGTTATGTTGCTAATGTATTTCCTCACAAGGGCTATATCTGGAATTACGGTGCTATCCCACAGGTATTGTATTGTACATATATCTCTTTCTTGCGGTGGAAACTAGATATTAGCCACACAAACGCAATCCTGAACATATTTATGTATTTTAAAAAAATGTGAATGCTACCATGCTAACAAAACAAGATCTGCTTAATCTATTCAGACTGAAACTGAAATAGCAAATGCTAATGAGGGGAAATATGTAGTCAGTAGTGACACTGACAGAATCTCAAGAGGAAGGTAAGTATGCAAATCATGTTGTAAACAAGCTAACAAAAATATAAACTTGCAGCAAAATACCAATGTAGAATAAAACTGGCTTTATTTACCAGTAATAAAATGTCAGCTGTTGAGCTACAAGGACCCCTACCACCTATCAATTCAGTTGAACAGCAGTCTTCAGAAATTAGTAGTAGGTCGATACTCTTCACTGAAGAATGTTGCTACATAAGAAGAATGAATGTTTTAGACATTTGGTAAGTACTCTCTGATAGGAGTGATTCTGTGCCCATGTGTAAGGGTACGTCTTCACTTACATCCGGGTCCGGATGTAAGCAATCGGTTTTCTGAGTTCGATTTATCGCGTCTGGTTAAGACGCGATAAATCGATCCCGGATCGATCCCGGAAGTGCCCCGGATCGATCCCGGAAGTGCTCGCCTTCGACGCTGGTACTCCAGCTCGGCGAGCGGAGTACGCAGCATCGACGGGGGAGCCTTCCTGCCGCGTCTGGACCGCGGTAACTTCGGACTAAGGTACTTCGAATTCAGCTACGTTATTAACGTAGCTGAATTTGCGTACCTTAGTCCGAAGTGGGGGGGTTAGTGTAGACCAGCCCTAAGTCTCAGACCCCTGCTGCTTCATCTAATGGTCTGACTTGGATTTCAGTTCCCAGACAAATTCTTCTTAAAAGCAGCCTGTCAGGAGATCCTACAATCAGTTGTGTACAGACAATGAAAAATCATGAAGAGCGTCATTAATGTGTACATTACTTGAAAATGCTTTAGGATCCTATGGCTAATTATACTAAAATCACCTTAGACAAGATGCATTATTAATACTTGCATTCTACTGGGCTTCACCTTTGTAATTTGAACAGTCCTGGCCTTTTCTAGAAATAGACTTTCTATTTCGTATAAATAAACTAGGTTTTTAGTTAATGTTGTAGCTAACAAAACACATTGTATTTTCATAATACTCTTCCATACCCTTCTCTGAACTTTGTCCACACACTGCCCTTAAATTCAAACAAATTTTCCATCTTCAAAGAAATGGGTGGACAAATTTGGCTGCCTGCCTGCAAACATAAAGATGTAAATAATGCCGTTACAAATTCCTTATTTTAAAAGGACTATCTTAACACTGATCTTACTTGTCTCTTAATTATCCTGCTAACCTTCTGTATCCTCCTCTCTGACCTAGGAGGAAGTCAGGTCAGTTCTGATAACGAGAAGTAGTTGGAAAAAAATAGTCAGCGGAAGTGAGCATGCAGCTTATCCTGATCTAGAAATCCCAGATCCATGGACAAAGTAAACAGGCTATCTTAAAATTGATAAAGTGTAAACAAATGTTAAAAGTGAAAACTTCCTAACCAGCAATCAGAACTGACTTTCTTCCCACTGAAACCCAATGGAGAAACATTCCGTCTTAATTAAGCTTCTTCACTAGAAAACTGCTGCCTGCATGAAAAACTCAGCCATCCATTCATGTAAACTTTGAATCTCCGGGGTTCTCCTCTAGTTTAAAAATCTCTTTCTCATACGTAGACATGGGAACATCCAGGACATAAAGATGAAAATACTGGCTACTATGGAGATAATGATCCAATTGATGTGTGTGAAATTGGAAGCAAGGTAATGTGCTATCTTACAAAGGATGTTTATTTCTTAGAACTGTAATCTGTTAAGTTAACTGACTCCAGAGACTACCTAACTTCTACTTCTGGGTCTTTTATTAAGAACTTGGCTTCTCTTAATGCTGCCACGGAGACTTCTGGTGCTGAAATGTAATGAATCTTAATTTCCCAAATTCATGTAATTCAGGCAAAAGTTCAAGTTAATGGCTACCCAGTGGTGTGATTTACATTAGTTTCCAGCCATTCAGTCTTTTGTATTGATCCTCTTACTGAACTTGTTTTGAATGTTAACTTTTTACTGAATTGTAATTTGTCTTATGTTGCACATCCTATAGCACATTGGTAGAGATAATTAATACATTTTATGTAATTAGGTGTGCTCAAGAGGAGAAGTAATTAAAGTGAAAGTTCTGGGCACACTGGCACTGATTGATGAGGGGGAGACAGACTGGAAAGTAATAGCAATCAATATTGAAGACCCTGAAGCAGCCAACTATAACAGTAAGTAGCAAGGAGGAAGGCATTGTTTTGGCTTTTTACTTACCCAACTGGGGGTTTTGAACAGAATGTTCCTTCATACTGGAAAAATCTGCATTTAAAATCTATAGAGCTAGATTTTAGCCAGCGTCTGCATAGGGCCTTGGCAAAGCAAGGTGAACACAACCCCCTTTTTCACTCCTATCCTGCTTCCTGTGCCAAGGCAACTACATATTCCTAGAAGTGGTGCTGGCCTAGGCAGCAGAAGGGTGCACTGGATCAGCACAGTACTTTAGCACCTCTGCTGGTAGAGGTCGCTTGGAAGCTTCCAGTGGGAGCTGGTTCCCTTGTGCAGCCAAAACCCTGAGGGAAGGGGAGAGTGGAAACTCCGCTGAGGGTGAATTGCATACACAGCACTTATAAGATTTTGCTGGCACAATTTGCACCTCTGAGTAACAGCTGGCTTGATCGGGTCCATACAGCTAAGTGAGCATGTGGTGTCTGACAAAACACATCTAAGGTCTCCACTCAAGTTTCTCCTGACTAAAGGTCAGAATTCCTTCTGCCCCTTCTCCCCTGAAAATCAGAAAAGATTCCAGTAAAATAACTTGGGCTAATCTGACCTATTAAAGGTTATCCATAAACTATCTTTGGAAAAATAACTCTTCTATGCTTTTGACAGGTGGATATACTGTGAGGATCAACCATCCTCAAATCTGACTTCTTGCCCTCTCAAATGAACTTGTTTTTTGGCTTTTTAGCATAAACTTGGGCAGGGAGGTAAATCTTGTTCTTCTCAGATATCTAAAATCCACCCTATCTTAAAAATTGACTTATAGCAGCATAGCCAAACTTGTCCCTAACAAATGACTTCTCATGAGAGCTAGGCATACACTGTCTA
The DNA here is from genome assembly GCF_028017835.1 of Emys orbicularis. Lineage (NCBI taxonomy): Eukaryota > Metazoa > Chordata > Testudines > Emydidae > Emys > Emys orbicularis. The sequence continues at coordinate 41,783,291 of NC_088689.1, read as the reverse complement.
GGAGATGTTTCAGGTCTTGTACTGTAGCCAACAATCATAATGCTTATCTTCCTCAGTAGTGCTAGACTCAAAGGTGGTCTGGACAAAAGAATATTACACGTATTGCATAGACTAGTTTAAGACTGCACCTATTTGCATGATAAAGAAGAGTTTTTCCCTCCCCCTCCTGTTAGATATTGATGATGTCAGAAAGATGAAACCTGGATACCTAGAAGCTACAGTGGACTGGTTTAGAAGGTACAAGGTACCTGATGGGAAGCCAGAAAACCAGTTTGCATTTAATGGAGAATTTAAAGACCAGGTAATGTAACCACTTCTTCATTATCTGTAGAACCAATCTGATTGTCCAAAAAGCACATTACAGTTGAGGAACAATAGTCTGTACATTAAGAGTGAGGCACATATTGCATACTTAAATGCTAGTGTGACTGCAAAACTGACGTTTCACTTGAAAACCTAAGCCACTTGACTAAGCTTTATTTTATCTACTGTAATAGAAATCACTGATCTATATCTCTTCTAGCTCTCTCCAACCCCATCTTCATTTTGCTTGCTCGCAGAAACACTAAGGGTTACATCCTCAGGTGCAATGCACCCGTTGAACACCCCCAGCTGTTGGAAACCACACATAAAATAGGTGTATCCCTTTACAGGAGGATCACTGCAGAACACTGGACCTTCTGGCATAGAACCAGCACAGTAACTCCCATGCCTTTCTATTGGCATGTGGAGCTTAGCCAGAACAAAAGGGGCATGACTGGGGCTTCCCTCTATCTCACTGATCTTTTCCTTTTCCTCCCTCCCCCCCTTAGTCTTGGCCTGTTAGAGCCCCCTAGCGGGTGACAGAAGCACACAGGTAGCCCATGAAGACTGGGTGGTGAGCTTGTGTATATACCTTTCTCCTTCAGACATGTGTTGTCCTAATTTGCTATAACCAAGGAGCTGACTTACCTCTTCTAAGTTACTGTATGGTCGTACATATATTCCAAAATTCTCACCGATTTCCTCAGGGTGTAAGGGTTTTGTTTTGATAGCATCCCTCTTTCCAATTATTTCTAACTAGCGAAACAAGAATTTAAAAAAATAAGCTTTTAACCATATTCACTAAGCATTTCACTTGTCTTTGACTATAACCATTGCATTACTAGTTTCACTTTCTGGATCATATGCTAGAAAAGGATTCTTGTGTGTCAGGCTACACATGAGTCTAAAAAATACAGTATTTTGAATTTAAATGTTTGTGTAAAAGAAAAAATGTTAAAACAATTTTTGCCTAAAAATTATTTGGAAATGTTCCCTTCCTTTAAATATTCAGGAAATGTTTCCAAAAACTGACCAGTGTCACAGCTCCTCTACATAGCTATAGTTATTTTTTCCTGTCCCACCCATCCTCTTAGATACAAAGTACGGCAACATCTAAGAGTTTGCTTAAACTAGGGTCGGAGGATAGAGGTTAGGTCAGGTTAAGCCAACGCATGTTAGCGAACATCAACCTCTTTCACTAACATAGACGCTCTGTTAGTGAGAGGGGGAAAATGGTCTTATGGTAAAGGTACTGGACTGAGATCAGAGTTCAGTCCCTCTGTGTGCCATACACCTACACCTGATGTCCTTCAGCATCTTGATTCCATCTTAAAATAGAAATTTTATAATCCCCCATTTTGTCTGTGAAGGTGTTTGGGGCAAGCACTGTGTCTTACTAGGAATCCGTACAGTACCCAGCACAAAGGGGCCCTAATCTTACTTAGCAGCTCAAGCTGCTACTATAATACTAATAGTGACAGAGGGCAAAATAATAGTAGAGATACTTAGTCATTTATAGCAAGAAAATTTGCTCTTCTAAAATATCTACTGTAAACATTAGGCTCTGCTGGTTCCTATCTAATTGACAGAATGGGGGATCATTAGAGTATTTGCCAGTAATATGGAATTTATTTATTTTTATTTTAGGACTTCGCAATTAACATCATCAAAAGCACTCATGAACACTGGACAGCTCTAGTATTTAAAAAAACAGATGGAGGAGAAATCAATTGGTAGGTTACAACTCCTCTGTTACACTGCTTTTTTATTAAAAATTCTCAGCAAATGGGAGTAAATAGAAGAAGTCTTTATTAGGGGTTTAAAAAGGGCTCCAGAGGTGATCCTGGGAATTACAGGCCTGTAAGCCTGACTTCAGTACCGGGCAGACTGGTTGAAACTATAATCAAGAACAGTATTGTCAGACATACAGATCAGTGGTCTCCAAACTTTTTTGATCGCGGACCCCATCAGTAAAAAAATTTTGAGCACACCCCCCTGCTGCGCCGAAGCCAAAAAAAACCCCCAAAAAATCTTGGACTCCCACCCAAACTGACGAAGCGCAAAAAACAAACAAACAACGCTCCTCCTGCCGCACACCCCCAAGGATCCTCTTGCGCACCCGCTGGGGTGCACGCACCCCACTTTGGAGACCACTGATATAGATGAACATAATTTGTGGAGGAAGAGTCAACATGGTTTTAGTAAAGGGAAATCATGCCTCACCAATCTATTAGAATTCTTTGAGGGGGTCAACAAGCATGTGGACCAAGGGGATCCAGTGGATATAGTGTACTTAGATTTTCAGAAAGCCTCTGACAAGGTCCCTCAACAAAGGCTCTTATGCAAAGTAAGCTGCCACGGGATAAGAGGGAAGTGCTCTCATGGACTGGTAACTGGTTAAAAGATAGGAAACAAAGGGTAGGTATAAATGGTCAGTTTTCAGAATGGAGAGAGGTAAATAGTGGTGTCCCCCAGGGGTCTGTTCTGGGACCAGTCCTATTCAACATATCCATAAATGATCTGGAAAAAGGGGTAAACAGTGAGGTGGCAAAATTTGCAGATGATACAAAATTACTAAAGATAGTTAAGATCCAGGCAGACTGCAAAGAGCTACAAAAGGATCTCTCAAAACTGGGTGACCGGGCAACAAAATGTCAGATGAAATTGCATTTATCAACATTAAAAGTAATGCACATTGGAAAGCATAATCCAATAAACTATACATATAAAATGCTGGGGTCTAAATTAGCTGTGACCACTCAAGAAAAAGATCTTGGAGCCATAGTGGATAGTTCTCTGAAAACATCCACTCAATGTGCAGTGGCAGTCAAACAAGCGAACAGAATGCTGGGAATAATTAAGAAAGAGATAGATAATAGGACAGAAAATATCATATTGCCTCTATATAAATCCATCGTATGCCCACATCTTGAATACTGTGTGCAGATGTGATCGCCCATCTCAAAAAAGATTCATTGGAATTGGAAAAGGTTCAGAAAAGAGCAACAAAAATGATTAGGGGTATGGAACGGCTTCTGTATGAGGAGAGATTAATAAGACTGGGACTTTTCAGCTTGGAAAAGAGACGGCTAAGAGGAGATATGATTAAGGTTTATAAAATCATGACTGGTGTAGAGGAAGTAGATAAGGAAGTGTTGTATACTACTACTCATAACACAAGAACTAGAAGTCACCAAATGAAATTAATAGGCAGCAGGTTTAAAACAAATAAAAGGAAGTATTTCTTCACGCAGCGCAGTCAACCTGTGGAACTCCTTGCCAGAGGATGTTGTGAAGGCCAAGACCATAACAGGGTTAAAAAAAGAACTAGATAAATTAATGGAGGATAAGTCCATCAATGGCTATTAGCCAAGATGGGCAGGAATGGTGTCCCTAGCCTCTGTTTGCCAGAAGCTGGGAATGAGCGACAGGGGATGGATCACTTGATGATTACCTGTTTTGTTCATTCCCTCTGGGGCACCTGGCACTGGCCACTGTCGGAAGACAGGATACTGGGCTAGGTGGACCTTCGGTCTGACCCAATAGGGCCGTTCTTATGTTACTTTAGTGTTAGCAACTTACTCTGTAGCTTGTTCAAAAACTGAGCCTTCAGCCTGTGTTTTTTTTTAAAATGGGCAACCTTAACACCTTTAATGCTGTTGTCTAATACTTTTGAGGAAAGAACTTGGCTCTCACGATTCACCTTTCTCTTCTAGTGCAAATACAACTGTGTTAGACAGCTCCTTTTGTATTAGTCAAGAATCTGCTAAAGCTACTGTGGAAGCAGTAAGTACAAATAGATTTGGGTATCTTTATTTTTTAATAACACCTGGTGTCTGTGATTATAAAGAAAAGACAAAAGGAGTTTAGGTGGTACACTAAAAAAACACTTTTTCCCTGTAGGAGCAGCTTGTTGTACTGGCTAAAATCACTCTGGATGGCCAAACTAAGCATGAACTTTTTAGTAAGCAGAGGTGCATGGGTGTACAGAAACTCAAACACCTTTTTCAGGGTTTCTACTTGCCCGACTCATCTGGGGATGGAATCTCTCTTGAAACACTGTTCTACCTGGAGCAAAGTACTTTTTTTTTTTTTTTTTTTTTTTTTGGTATCATCTCATGTAAATGACTTGAAGTTAAAATGTATAAAGAACTTTTTGAAAATTACTACCTAAGACCTAACATGAGCTTCAGTTTTTAAAGTATAGGCTACCCTTTGCCATCAGAATGCATGATATTTGCAACAGAATGACTCCCAAAGGACTCCTTTCTGATTCCTTGAGAATATTTCCTGTCAAATGCTTTGTCTGACATCTAATGTGTACTGCATTAATCAAAACTTCTAAATAGGTGAGGAATTCAAGTACTTCAGAATATTTGGCTATACCTGTAAGTCTGGAGTACCACAATATTTGGCAATTTCTAATAGAAGTGATGCAAAAAAGTGTGAATGGATAGGTAATGGAAAAAATCCTTTCGATGTTAAAATAATTCTGATCAGAAGCAGAGGCCAGTTATAAATAGATGAAGAAATAAACCTGTTTAACTTACTCTGGTTTCTAAAAGTGTCATGTTATAGCTGTGTCAGAACTACCTGGTAAAATTCTGAGGCTAGAACACTTCATTAGGTTGTGGACTGGAACTGTCACCAGCCACAATACTTTTCCGTCTTATCACTAGGAAAGCAAATACTCCTTGGGAAATATTAAACCTTGAATCCAAAACTAATTCTAAATGTCGTTTGCTCTTGTTTTTTTGGAATCCAGTATTGAGACATAAAATAGCTATGGCTGCAGAAAGACAATAGACTATTATCTCCTTGCCTTTGTAGAAGTAGATCCGCCTAGTGCAGAATGCCACCAAAAAATAGCTGGCTTGATTACTTCCATATTATCTAGAAGCTGTGCTGATTTACAGAATACTGACAATATATAGCTGTGTTCTTCATCACCCATAGTTCTCCAGTATTGGCTGGTATGAATCTCTCCATATTTATATAGTCTGGATTTTAAATCTAGTTTAGTAAAGAGAGGGCTTTGTGAACACCCAGAAGCACAGTAGTCTCCAGATCTTAATAGATTCCATAATCATAAGCCATTAATGCACTTCTTATTTATCAGGTACCACCCTGTGGAACTGCCAATACAATACCACCTGAAGGTAAGCCTTAAAACCTACATCTCATTCCAAAGTGACTTTAAGAAGTGTTAAGAGATATTCTACAGGAAAATATTTGCAGTCAATTTTTAAGTATGGTAACATTTTTTTTAAAAGCATTGGAAATAAACTAAAAGCTTTATTTAGAACTCTAGATTTTGTAAGTAACACTGTTTAAAAATGTCTGAACAACTTTTCCACTGTGTTAACTCCTAATTTTGTACATGTGAAGATGCTGCAGCAACTGCTGTTTGAATAGCTTTAACAAGAAGAGAGGAAGGAATACTGAGATTAGTAGGTTTCTTGAGCTTTAGGAAAAGCACTCCAGAGGACTGAAAGCATAGTGAATGCAGCAGAATGCATGCCTCTCTACTTTATGCAAAAAAAAAAAGTGAAAGGGGAAGATTTTACAGTAGTAGTGTAACATATATTCATTAATAGTACGATGTATAAGTGAGCTGAAAAAAGAGGCTTGATTTCACACCCCCAGGAGCCAGAAGTAACAAAAACCAGACAAGTTGCCAGAAAAGCAATACTCCCTCTTGTCAGTTTCTAAAGCATTTGTTACTGTGTGACTGGTTCATTAAAGATACAAGCATATTCAATGAGGCAAAAGCATTTTTAAACTTGTAATTGGATATTCCTAGTAACATTAAATGGGTTCACTGATTGATCATGCCAGTACTGAAGCAGCTGTCACAACTATAAGCATTCTTTGGTCATCCATCTTTTTTTTTCTATATATGATGCTAGAACATGTCTGTAATCTTAGAATCTTGAGGCTGCTAGCACCAATGCAGTCCTAGAGTAAGTCAGTTACTAAAACCTTTTCACAGATTGCCTTACTTCAGGAGTTGTGGGATCATAACTATATAATAAAGAGAAATGCCTGAAATGAGCTGCCATCTTGAAGCCCCATCACCCCATAAAGGGATCAGTCTCCACAAAAAACTTTTTTGGGGTAATGCTCCCAACTCCATGGCTCAGGATTCACTGAAATCTAACAGCCCTTTTTGCACCATTGTCTAATCAGTGGGTAATCAAAATGGCTGCCTTGTTGCCAAGGAAAGTCTAGTGTAGTAATTAAGTTCTAAAGTAACAAGTATGAAGTTTGCTTAAGAAGGGGGAACACAGATTAAACTTTCTTGTTAACTAATGGCTTGGCTACACTTACAGATGTAGAGCGCTGGGAGTTAAAACCAGCCTTCAGAGACAGCAGCAGGGAAAACGCTGCCGTGTGTTTACACTGTCAGCTGCAAGCTCAGTGGCGTGGCCACATTAGCAGCTCTTGCAACGCCACAGTGCATTGTGGTAGCTATCCCAGCATGCAACTGGCTGCAGTGTGCTTTTCAAATGGTGTGTGTGTGTGTGTGTGAGAGAGAGAGACAGAGTGTATTGTGTGTATGTGGGGGGCGGACAGTGTCAGCATGCTGTCTTGTAAGTTCAGATGGCAGCAGACCCCCACCCCGATGCACAAAAGCCTCAGCAGCAGCATTCCACAGTAATGGTTTGCTTTGTGTCCCGGAGCAGATAAGCATGCCGGCTGTCAGAAACGGAGCTTTGAAAGGGGATACTTGCATGTCTGCAGCCGAGTTCTAAACAATGACCAGAGTGGCCACCTGACTTCAGGGGATTATGGGATGTTTCCGGAGGCCAATCACAGCGCAGTAATGCAACATGTCCTCCACACTGACACCCGGGGCGTTTCACCCAGGGTGCAGCAAGCTTTATGCTTCTTGTGGAGGTGGATTACCAGGAGTGCTCCAGCTGCAGAGTCCAGGAGATCTAAGTGCTTTGCCTGTGTGGACACCTCAGGAGTTAGGGTGCCCGGGGCTGATTTAATGCGCTCTAACTTGCAAGTGTAGCCAAGCCCTTTGTTTGGAGAGAGTGCTAGTGTGATAAATGAAGTGGGGGTAGCTCCCTTTGATGGACAGCCAGCCAGCTAGCTGTGAAATTCATCTTGGTGGCTGTTCTTTACTTGCTTTACATGTAAAGGGTTAAAAAGTCCCCCAGTAAAGAAAAAAAGTGGGCACCTGACCAAAAGAGCCAGTGGGAAGGCTAGAACTTTTTAAAATTGGGAAAGAAACTTTCCCTTTGTCTGTTGGTCTCTCTGGGTTGAAGAGACAGGGCAGCAGGAATACTGTGTAAAGTTTGAACCAGATATAAAAATCATCAGATCATATCTAGAACTACTTTTAACAACCCAAATATGTAAGTAAATTAGAAATGTTTAGGAAGACGCAATTAAGTTTATTTCTGTTTATTCTTTTTAAGGCTTGTGAACTTCTCTGTGCTAACCCAGATGCTTTTGTTTGCTTATAACCTTTAAGGTAACCCCCAAGAAAGCTATTTTGGGTGTTTAAGTTTCTTTCCCAATTTAAAAAAGTTCTAGCCTTCCCATTGGCTCTTTTGGTCAAGTGCCCACTTTTTTTTCTTTACCTGGGGGACTTTTTAACCCTTTACAGGTAAAGCAAGTAGAGAACAGCTACCAAGAGGGATTTTACAGCTAACTGGCTGGCTGGGTGTCCATCAAAGGGAGCTGCTACCTCCTCTCCCACCCCCTCCCACCTTTTCATTTATCACAACTAGTCAGGAACTCTTCTGGAATTTTTAAGTATTTAGTACTGCCCTAGAGCTTGTGCAGAATGCTTGATCTGCACTATTGTGTAAAAACATTAAAGTACAGTGACTGCAAACATCAGGGTGGCTTAGCTAATTTTAAGGCTGTATTGTTACTGTTCTAATTGCTTCTCTACTTAGCAATACTGATAAAATGCCAAAAAGAATCTTGCTCCCATTCTAGTTAATAGCAAAGCTTCCACTGAGTGCAGTGGGAGCAGAAGCAGTTCCAAAATCACATTTGACAGTCCAGGGTTGAGGAAATTTAGTAAAGTTTGAAAGAATTGGTTGGTAAGTAACTCCTAATAGCCTCAAGCAGATAACACTGTGTCCACAAACTCTTCTGCAGAAATATTAATGGTCTGTGGGGTCCTGGAGAACTTGAACTAAATGTACAATGATAACTCTAAATGTACAATAACTGAGTTTAAACCTTTTTTTCTCTTCTCCCCCCCCCCCCCTTCTGACTACAGTGGACAAGTGGTTCTATGACCAGAAAAACTAAGATCTAAAGGTTGAAATGCCTACATTTCTCCTACCAGGAAGCCCTAAGCGGGGGGAGATGAGAAATACTAGCTTACAGTTCCAGAGGAAAAAATGGTCTTATCGTAGGTAACTTATTATAACAGAATTGCATATCTACCAATGATGTCATGTTCAAGATGTACCAAAGACATGTGGAGACTAAAAGCAATCATTTTGTAAAAGAGCAGCTTCACGTGTCTTAATATGTATCTTTGTACATCACGACAGCAGTTGTTTAACTCAGTTGTGTACAGAATACTTGATGGGTGTTCACTGTATGTTAGTAAGAAATAAAAATTATTTTGCTGAAATTCATTCTGTGGATTCCTGTCTCCTCCTTCTCTCCTCTCCCAGTATTCTGTCTAAACACAAAGCTAGTCTGCTGAATCAAATAAGCCTTTAAAAACAAATTTCTTCTATCAAGAGACAGACTGCATATGTTCATCTTGTGCTTCACAGCACAAAGATTCTGTGGAGGAGGGACCATGACTCTTAATTTCAGTGATTGTACAAATGTGGTGTGTCTGCTTGAAAAATGCAAATACCTAGACACTCAGGTTAGCAGTACTCAACTGCCATGGCAGTTTTTAATTACAAACCACTTAACCCTGTGCATCAGCTAGACCTTAAAGCACAGAAACCTTTGCTTGAGTATATTAACTTACACAAATTTAAACAACTCTAAGTGCTGTTGTTGCAAGTAATTTAATATTACTAAAACTGACCAGTTAGCAGAAAATTCTATTTACTTCATACCAGGGTGGATACAAACTGATTTAAAAAAAAAAAAAATCTAACCTGATTTAAATACATTTTGATACTCTTTTATTTAAATAGAGGTTTGTTTGTTTTTAAATAAACCTATTTAAAATTCTGAAACTGACAACCTATGTTAAGGTTTAAACCAGGGGTCTCAAACTCAGTTTACCTTAGGGCCAGTGCCAGTCCTCAAATCCTACCAGCGGGCCAATGTCATTCATGCTGCCCAGAACCCGCCCCCAAAAAACTCCGTCCCCCCCCACCACCACCTGCCTAAGGCTCTGGGACGGAGTTTGGATGGGAGAGTATCAGAGGGGTAGTTGTGTTAGTCTGGATCTGTAAAAAAACAACAGGGTCCTGTGGCACCTTATAGACTAACAGACGTATTGGAGCATAAGCTTTCGGGGGTGAATACCCACTTCGTCAGACGTATGGGTGGGGTAGGAGGTCTGGGTAGGGGATTGGGGTGCAGACTCTGGGAGGGAGTTTGGGTGCAGAAGGGGTGAGAGGTTGGGCTCTGGGAGGGAGCTTGGGTGGGGGAGGGGATCTGGGATGCAGGCTTTGGGATGGAGTTTGGGGGCTGGGGATGGGGTGCAGACTGGGAGGGGATATGTGGAGAGGGGGTGGAGGATGCCGCTTACCTGGGGCTCCAAGGCAGGGCGGACCAGGGGGCCTCCGCAAGCTTCTGCCCCCAGGCACCGCCCCTGCAGCGTCCCATTGGCCTGCCCCTGGGCTGCAGGGAGGGGCCGGCAGTCACTGGAGCGAGCAGGCAGATGTACTGCCTGGGCTCCTGAGGGGGGAGTGCCCTGGGGTGGCAGGTGGGGCCACAGAAGTGACCTAGCCCCAAAACTGCTGGAGCCCCACGGACCACATTGGGGAGGCTTGTGAGCCGCAGATGGCCTGTGGGCCGGGAGTTTGAGACCACTGGTTTAAACTATTAAAATATTTATAGATACTTAGCAATACATTTTTGTGGCTAAGCTTTTTTAAAAAAGTCAGCCACCAGTTCAGAGGTTTAAGTAACTGGAACAAGAGTTTGAAGTACTAAATCAGTGTTTGATGGCAGTAGCTTCTGCAGCTGCAGAGAGATTCTCTTTGGTTTATTCAACTAGCTCAGCTCAATGACTAGTTTATTGCCTCCTTAACTTTGAATGGGGAATTGAAAGTGCAGAAAACCTTGTTTTCCTATTCCCATCTCTGAATAAAAACTAGTGTGAGGAGGATATTTACTAGTTCTAAAATCTTGAAGGACATTGTTTCCAGTCACCATCAGTTCAATACACTAACTATAAATAATACTTCCTTTGTTTTTAATAAATCAATTAGTTTTATATGCAAAGCCTATTTTGATTACTTTCTTCTTATGTATCAGCACATTTAAGAATTGTAACTAATAAACAGTTTTAAAATGCTGTTTTATGCATTTAATTGAATTTGAGTTTTCATCCAAACAAAGTTTGACACAAATCTTGTAGTAAAAATGAATCAATCCTTTTCTAAAATAATAAAAATGTAAATTAGGAATCTGAATACATTTTAAGCTATGTAATTGCTTAATACATGTATAGGTACAGTGTATTCGCCAGGTTAGCAAAAAGAAGCAGAAAATATAGTGTAAAGACTAGATTTAGTTGTAAATCCAATACATTTTAATGGTTACCATTAATTTTTGCATTTTACTTTTAAAAAAAAAGAACATCTTTAAATCACACATGCAATCTGATTTAAATATTTTTATTTAAATCAGTCCACCCTGCTTTATAAACTTGCTACATAGATGGTTTTGCTGTTTTTGTTGCTGACCAATTGCTTTTGCTCCAGCACTACTGTAAGCACCGTTCTGAGGGAGTTTGAGCACAAAAAGTCCTCCAACTCCACAAGAGGGTGTTTCAGATTTTCAACCCAAGGAGAGAGTCTCCTTTTCTGGGGACTTTTGTTGAGAACAGCACCAGCTCTCATGGTCCATGGGTGGCATGTAAAGGGTGACAAACAGAAAGTATTACGGTTTAGGCACTGGACTGCAACTTCAGAAATCTGGGTTCAGTTCCTTGCTCTACTAGATTCCCTGTTTGACCTTGGCCAAGTAATGCCTGCTCTGTCCCCCAGTTTCCCATTTGCAAACAGAAAAAATACTTTAATCTTGCAGAACTATAAAGATACACTTGCTAATGTAAATCATTATGTGCTGAATGAACAAATACTGTCTTTTGGACAACTGTGCTTTTTAGCAGTTAAAAGAACAATAAAAAGTTAATGGATACAGTCTGAGTCCAAAGAGATTTAAACAGTCAAATAAGAGTGCCATCTGTGAAGGATTTCCCTAACCTGCAGCTTTGAATTTTCAAAATGTCCAGGGTCCACGTTTCCAAAATAATAGCGCTTCTGCTCTTTGACTACTGTTCTTTAAAGCACTTATTTATTGCTACAGAGGGTCCTGTGGCACCTTTGAGACTAACAGAAGTATTGGGAGCATAAGCTTTCATGGGTAAGAACCTCACTTCTTCAGATGCAAGAAGTGAGGTTCTTGCATCTGAAGAAGTGAGGTTCTTACCCACGAAAGCTTATGCTCCCAATACTTCTGTTAGTCTCAAAGGTGCCACAGGACCCTCTGTTGCTTTTTACAGATTCAGACTAACACGGCTACCCCTCTGATACTTATTTATTGCTGTTTCTCAGGAAGGTGCCTTAGAAAAAAGCTAATTTAAGTAATATGTACCATTTCCAAACTGTCTTACTTTTAAGAGCCTTGCAGAGCAAATGCTATAATGAGCAACCTGCAGATTCTATTCCATCTTACATTATCACCATCTGCTACGGTTACTTGGGCACGGTATGTTTGTTACCTGACTGAATGAACATGACTCCTTAGAATCTGGCTTTCAGGGTGAATATATGCTTGTGAATTAAAAATCCAATTTCAACTAAGTAGTTAGTAATATGTGCTGTGACATTCCTGCCAAAACACTTGGTTCACAAGAATGTGCACAGAAAGCACATTCTAGTGAAGTTATATGATACAACAGTTACAGCTAACTCACTTAAAAAACTGAACTAATGTTCGCTTGAGTATACCCCTCAAGAACTCAACTTCCATTTATATATGTGCATTGCTTAGAGAACAGGTGGCCTGGGGAGGGATGCTCAGAAGAGAGCAGAAAGGGGAGTATTACCACTTACCTCCCTGCTCTATCATCCTAACCTCCTGTAGTTCATCAGAGGGAGGTGTGTTCACGGGAGAAAGCAGGGATGTGCTAGGGCTTCTGCATCCAGGAGCATCTCTATCTAAAGTGAAGCAGGAGGGGATGAGTCTCTAAACAAGGGTCAAAGAATGGACAGTGGGCTATATGGAGGAGCAGCTGTCTGGGCTGGAGGCATGGTCAGATGCCACTAACGGGGGGAAAGGGGTGGTGAGCACCTTAGGGCCGCTTCACGGTTCCCCCACAGGCTGCCCATACAAGCTACGTAATGGCTGGGGGGAGGGACTCGTGGGGATTGCAGGGCTCCCCGCGTGGAGCCCCGTTCCGTGAGGTTCCCAGGGGCGCGTTAGCAAAGCGCCTCTCCTGCAGACAGCGAAGCGGCAGGAGTCACAGGTCCCCCCCGCCCATCACTCCCTGCCAGACACAGCGGGGAAAGGCCAGCCCGGCCCAGCGGGCACTTGACCCATCTCCTAGGCACCCAGCTAGCGCCGGCCCTGCGCGCTGCTCCGTGGAAGCGGCAGGCAGAGCCCTCGGCCTGAGCGCCTCGCCCCGTAGTGCATTTCTCCTCGCCACGCCCTGGGGCCGCGCTGGCCACAGACAAGCTCTGCCCGGCCGGGGCCAAAAGGAGCGGGGGGGCCTGGAACTGCCCCTGAGCGCGGCTCCGATTCCGATCCCTACAGCCGAGGCACAGAGCGGCCGCCTGACCGGCCCCGGCTACACGCTCTGTGACGTGAACTGTCGGCTGCTAGGACAGCGCCCGTGCATCTCTACTGCGCGCATGCGCCCGCCGCGCGACCGGATGCAGCCAGAGCTTCCCGGTGCCGGGGCACTGACAGCCTACAATGGAAGCCCAGAGGAACCGCTCCAAGCGGCGGGGGCGAGACTCGAACCCGGGTCCCGAACCGTGACACGTCACCACGCCGCGGCCGCACGCAGCGCGCGCTAGCCAGCGCGGCGGACCCATGCCCCGGAAGCAGCCGGGGGAAGAGGTGCTACGTATTTCCGGCGTGTAGCTGGCGGCTGCCGAGTAAGTGAGTGGGGGCTGACGCCTGTCGAGGGACCGCAGTCCGGGTCAGCCGCAGGGAGAAGAGCCGCGAGCGACTGCTGCGGCGGGGGGAGGTGAGGGGCGGCTGGGCAGCGCGGCGGCCGGGGCCTGGGGAGGGGGCACTGGGCCGCGGTCGGGCCCGGCGGGGGGAGGGGAGCCGAGTGACACGCAGTCGGTTTGGGTGGGAGCCGCTACGCGCGCGGAGGGGGCTCCAGCGCCGGTGAGGGAGCAGCTCTGCCGTGGGGGGGTGGGAGAGTCCAACCCTTCCGCGGGGCCGGTGTCTGGGTCCCTTCTCCGTGCGCTGCGGGCCCTCCCCACCCCAGCCTGGGCCTATGGGTCCCGCCAGCCCCCTGGCGCTGTCACACGCCGGGCGGACCGGGAGAGTCAGTCCAGAGCACGGGGGCCTTTGAGTCCTGGCTTCAGCCGCGGGCACTTAGGTAGGGCGACCCGATTGTCAGGGAACTGGACGTGGTTGAGTACATGGCCAGGTGCCCTGTAGGAGCTTGGCCCCTTGGCAGGTACCTCACCCCGGCTCTAATTACCGTATCCTCACGCAGGATTTCAACATTCTCCTCGGGAGCCTGTGTTTGAGAATTATGCTTCTTATGTTAAATTTATTTACAGGAGGATCTGTTCTTCCTCCTATTATTTTTGTTTGTTTTGTTTTTAAGTCGCTGTAAATGAGCTGAACTAACCTTTAGCCACAATCGTACTTATGGCAACAGTTGGTTTCTTTAAAACATTCCTCGTTTGACTGGTACTTAAAAATCACTGCTGACTTACAAGCACCAAACGCATAATGAGGTAGGACTAAACAAGACAAGTTGAAAGCATTAATTGTGGCTTGGTGCAGCCAATAAACCTGCAGCTCCCCTTGTAATATTTGCTCTTTTGCTAAACATTGTTTTTATTGTTCAGTTGCATTTTAGCTTTTGAGAAGGAAAACCCTGACGGGATTTGATTTGCGTTTCATTTTCATTCTGACTACTACTGAAAGGAGAGGGTGAACTCTTTATGTACTCCAAAGTCAGCCATCACATAGTTTTACAAAAATTGGTCTCATGGCTTTTGAAACCATTTACCTTGTGTATCACCAAAACAGAGACATGCAGTTTATAACTGCACCAAAGAAAGTCTGGTAATGAGCATGATAGTTAAGAGAGGCAGATACATAAGTATAATTCAGGAAGCAGCTAGAAGTGAGCAGTTATTGTTAACATAGAAGTTAGTGGGATGTTCCATGCAGTGGTGCATCCTGAAATGCCCACAGACTGATGACTTCAGTACTGTTAGTACACCAACTCCTCTGTTACATATAGCTGCTGGAGTGCAAGCAGTTGGTAATGCTTGCAGTCTTAGAACCTGTTTGTGGAAAAGGACATATTGACCTAAAATGAGGTTTTTTGAAATGCTGTTTGAAAATTTCCAGAGATCTTTAACATCCACTCAAAATAGGGACCAGGGGTCAGACACCCTCTTTCAACTCCAGTAATAGTTGGGTAACAAACTTGAGTTCAGCCTTCTGGTGCACAGGCAAGTATGCTATCAACTAGGCTTAGCACGCCAGTCAAATAATGTCAATAAACCAGTCAGTCAAATGACCAGTCAAGTCATAGCAAGAATACCCTGATGTAGGAGGCAGTCTAGCTTTCTGATTGCATCATGGTGTCATTCTTTTTTTTTTTTTTTTTTAAAGAACTTGATTTTCACATTTATCTGAGATAAAATAACTCAGTTAAGTAACTTGTTTGTTGTAATTAGTCAAGAGTCGCTAAGGCTAAACCTTTTGGAGTCTATAAAGTCTTATTTTTTGGCTGCTGTTATGGTTCTAATAAATTAATGTTTTAAAATATTTGTTCATTCTTAACGTTATTTGACCAGTCAATTGACCACTTATTTTTGGACCTGTCAAATGCACATCCCTACTACCAACTGAATCTTGTTGGCATAGGGGGATTAAGGTTTTTACCCATAAATGTCTCATGTTTGTTTTCTTGCAGGCAACCAATCTTCAACAATGTCTTTCATTTTTGAATGGATTTACAATGGCTTCAGCAGTGTGCTGCAATTTTTAGGTAATATTTCAAATTTGTATTTACCATCAAACATAAGTTCGTTTAACTAAATAGATTTTAAATCATTCTGATTAAATCAGGGCAAATGCTAAACAGACACACAAACAAGTATAATTGTTGCTTCAATTAGTTTAATTTAATTTGGTAATTTACCAACACAAGATACATTCAAACCAGTTTAATCCTTGTTAAAAATGGTTTATCTACATTAAGCCTTTTCACTGGATCAATTTAAAATCTAGTTGAAAAAACAGTTTAAACAGAAAAACAACGAGGAGTCCGGTGGCACCTTAAAGACTAACAGATTTATTTGGGCATAAGCTTTTGTGGGTAAAAAAACCCACTTCTTCAGTTTAAACAGATGCACCTTTTCTAGTATAGTTGACACCCTTATTGAATTTATTAGTTCATTAGGATTTTCTCTCCTGGTATAATAGCAAACAGTACTGATGAGATGATGGTGGTAGGATTAGTTCATTTGTACCTTCATTTACAAAGTACCTAAGTAATGAGAGTAGCTTGATCCACAGTTGAATTTTTAAAAATGTAAGACCTATAAAACATTCCTTCCCCTTTATTTGGTGAGCCCTGCCTCATACTGTACTGCTGTGCAATAATCTGATGCAGTTTATAATGAAGATACTCTCCCCTTCCATGGTATTTTTGAGACAATTCTCTAATCCTCCTCATTGTCTGAGTAGCTCTTTATCTGAGTTTTATGGACAAAATTGGAGGCACAGAGGTTAGGTAATCTTCCCATAGTGTTTCAGGGAAATCTGTGACCTGCTTAGACATGAGTTCTCTTCCTAACTCCAGTCCTTCTGGTTTACAAGTTAAACATAGAATCATAGAAATGTAGGGCTTGAAGGGAACTCGAGAGTTCATCTGATCCAGCCTCCTGTCCTGGGGCAGGACCAACAATACCTAGGCCAGGGGTGGCCAACTTGAGCCTGAGAAGGAGCCAGAATTTACCAATGTACATTGCTAAAGAGCCACAGTAATACGTCAGCAGCCCTTCATCAGCTCCCCTCCCCTCCCAGCACCTCCCACCCACCGGCAGCCCTGCCAATCAGCGCCTCCCCCTCCCTCCCTGCACCTCCCAATCAGCTTTTTCGTGGCATGCAGGAGGCTCTTGAGGGTTGGGGGAGAGGAGCGAGGGCATGGCAGGCTCAGGGAGGGGGCAGGAAGGGGTGGAGTGGGGGGCAGGGCTTGTGGCAGAGCCAGGGGTAGAGCAGTGAGCACTCCCCGGCACATTGGAAAGTTGGCACCTGTAGCTCCAGCCCCAGAGTCAGTGCCTATACAAGGAGCCGCATGTGGCCACAGGTTGGCCACCCCTGACCTAGACCATCCCTGAGAGGCATTTGTTTCACCTGGTCTTAAAAACTTCCAATGATGGAAATTCCACAAACTCCCACAGCAGCCTATTCCATTGCCTAAGTATTAGAAATTTTTTCCTAATATCTAACCTAAATCTTCCTTGTTGCAGACTAAGCTGATTACTACTTGTCTTACCTTCAGTGGACATGGAGAATAATTGATCACTTTCCTCTGTATAACAGCCCTTAATGTAGTGGAAGGCTGTTATCAGGTCCACCCCCCCTCAGTCTTCTTTTCTCAAGAATAAACATACCCAGTTTTTTTTATCCTCATAGGTTGGTATTTCAAAACATTTTATCATTTTGGCTGCTCTTCTTGGTCCTATCCTCTCATTTTTGTGGACTCTCTCCCATTTGTTCACATATTTCTTAAAATGTGGTGCCCAAAACTGGACATAATAATCCAGTAAAGTCCTCACCACTGTGGTGGGGTGGGACAGTTACCTTGTTGTATGTACAACACTCCTGTTAATACACATCTCAGAATATTAGCCTTTTTTGCAATTTCATCACATTGTTGGCTCACATTCAATTTGTGAGCCACTCAAACTGCTAGATCCTCTTGTGCAGTACTACCACCGAGCCCGTTATTCCCCATTTTGTATTTGTGTATTTGATTTGTCCTTCCTAAGTGCGGTACTTTGCACTTCTCTTTATTGAATTTCATTTTGTGGATTTCAGATCAATTTTCCAATTTATCAAGGTCATTTTGAATCCTGTGCTCCAAAGTGCTTGCAACCCCTCCCAGTTGCTATTATCCACAAAATGTTATAAACATATTCTTCACCCCATTATGTAAGTCATTAATAAAAATATTGACTAGTACCAGACAGACCCCTGCGAGACCTCCAAGGTATATCCTCCTAGTTTGATATTGAACCATTGATAACTACTCTGAGTACATCTCCACAATTGTTTTCAAATTTATTTCCAGGCTTTTCCATTGACTTTCATGCTTTCCCTTGAACTATATCTCTTCAATTTCCTACTATCTAGCTACTTAACTCTTATTAACAAGGCTTGGAAAATGTATCCAGTACCTGCTGGCCCAAGGACTAAGTCTTCGAATTGCCAGGCCAGCATACTCCAGCAACCCAAGCCATGTCTTCTCCTGTCCAGTGTCCTGTTAGTTGGATTCTCTCACCAAATACTGGGGCCCACGATGTAAGACTGTGGCTAGCTGAACTGAGCTCAACTCTATATCTACACACAAGACCCAGCACACCCCAAATTGATGCTGATTGGGTCCAAATAGAACAATGTTATTGCTACCTTCGCCAATAAATTAACAATGCACAACCATCTGGATAAATCAGTTTATGGTGGCCCTGTGCCTGGTGATTTGCCAAAGTGGGAGGAGAGCTCACCACAGACAGAGCTACCCTCTGACCCTGACTCCAGCTGGCTCCAAACCAGGGAGCAGTGTAGTGGTGGGCCCTTTGTCTACCATTCTAGAAGATGGCTGTTTCATTGGGGGTGTGGAGAATTCTGTGGGGAGACCTCTCCTGCCATTCCAGCAGAGGGCTCTGTGGGAGTGGCCTTTCTTATGTCTCCACTCCAGCAATTTGCTGGAATGGCAAGTGTGCCCATGCACAGAGACTTTCATTGAGGTGACATGGTAGTATCAGTGAGGTCCCACCTCTATGTAGAGACGTGTGCTAGATGGCTGTGGGGAAGCTCCCTTCGGTGGGGATGGATGAATATTCCTGAGGTCTGCTTATTCCTAATGATGGCAACCAGGGTTTTCTGACCACCCCTATCATTGACAGTCGCATCCCCCTTTTCTTCTTTAACACTGGTGGCAATTCTGGATCAGTGCAGATTTGAAAAGGTTTTATTGCATCGGTTCACATTTGGAAGGATACCTTCACAAACAAGTTCCAGAAAACTTTTAAAAATGAAAGCTTAGATCCTGCAGAAAATGACACTCTCCCAGGAAAGATGCACATTTAGACGTGGATTTTTAAAGCTCTGTTTATATTTACACAATCTAAATAGCATTCTCATTACTTCGTTCTGTTTCATATTGTCGTCTTCTTCCCCTAGATGAGCCCATTTACAGTTTTATCTCCTTGCGGGTAAAATCGTAATTCCACTTTTAAATGTCTTGAATGGCAGATTAATTTTTAACCCATTACATCTAAAGATTGGTTTCTTCTGCTCTGTTTTATAACAGGACCTAGTTACACATAGACTTGATGTAGCCTCATTCTCTTCAGTTTGTCATGTATTCCATAGATGTGGAAATGGCTTTCAGGAAAAGCTTGAAAGTCCATACTTGGGGGGAAGCCAAAACTAGTTTAGAAAACACTGTCCAGCCTCATAATTAACACTTTGCTTTACCTTCCCAAAACCATAGGTTCATTTCCCAGTGTTGTGTTCCCTGTGCTGAGGGTTTATGGGTAATGTTTTACACTGTTGTTTTTGGAAGGTGTGGATTATGTGATACCACTGTAGTATTTAATATCTATATTAGATCATATTTCTGCATGAGAGCAAATGTAAACCTGTTGAATTTTCTTTTCACTTCCAGGATTGTACAAGAAATCTGGAAAACTAGTGTTTTTGGGCTTGGACAATGCCGGTAAAACCACTCTTCTGCACATGCTCAAAGATGACAGATTGGGTCAACATGTCCCTACGCTACATCCAAGTAAGTTATCCAGTGATCTGATTTTATTGAGTCCATTGTTCATTGGATTTTCCTCATCAAAATCACTCATGCAACTGGATATTGAGCTGTAATGATGAAAAATGCCTCAATAGTTTTCATCTTTAGAGATTGACTTAGATTTTTAAAACTAACCTTGAGGACTTTTGTGTGGTGTCTGTCTCTTGAGGTGAAATTAAATTTGAGTAAGTCTTGTAATGAAACATCAGTTAAACTATATAAAGTGAATGCAGAAGACTGACTCAGTTGAGTTAACACAAGCTTATTTTAAGCATAATTGCTCTTCTAGATTAAATATAAAATTCATGTCTAGAGACTAATCAGGATGTACCCTTGGAAAAGAGCAACTCCTTTCCCATTTTAATGATCCTATGAAGTGGCTTCATCCTTTATGTAATAGGTCCCTCATACCATTCTGTGTATGGTTGTTGGAATTATTATTTGAAATTATTAATACTAATAATAATATAGGAAACCACCAAACAT
Organism: Emys orbicularis; assembly: GCF_028017835.1. Lineage (NCBI taxonomy): Eukaryota > Metazoa > Chordata > Testudines > Emydidae > Emys > Emys orbicularis. Next base: position 41,763,079 of record NC_088689.1, on the reverse strand, counting down.
CAGTTTAACCATAAATTCTTTATTAAGTCCAAAGGCCAAATGGTATTTAATACAGTTGCTCTAAACATGTCTAACAGCCTAAAAATAAGCGGTCACTACACCCAAACAGTTTAAAAAAAAAAAAAAAAAAAAAAAGTATACTGAGCAATATACTTACAAATAGGCAAAACCTAGGGAAAATCGTCTCATCCTGGTGTGCTCCAGCATGATCTGGTGGAGTCTGACAAAGAACCTCAAATTCATAACTTTTTATACTCTTCAGTAAACAAATGATGTCATAGCCAGTTACCACTTTAGCTAACAACTAGTTTGAGACAGTTCACCCTCATTTTTCATTTTAATTCAAATAAGATTTACAACGTCCTTCTTCCCGAGGTCTTTCCTCCTTATCTTTTCCCCTCCATCCTGCTGATCAACAACTTTTTCGTTTCACCTAGGTTCACATAGAGATAACACTGGTACATGGGATGGGAAGGTCCATGGTGACTCTTTTTTTAAGACAGGTTCTTTTTGTTATATTGAAAACCACCTGCAGTCACACCAGAGGCCTTCTTTTTAGGAACTTCTTGTTTCATTAGTCATTCTTTGAACCAGAAATCTTCCCTACTTCATTCCTTTTGGCCTTATAACTCATTATTTTCAAGGCCTTCCTTCTACTTGCTAGTCAGGGCCTTTCTTTACAACACATATATATTTCCTTAAACAAACGTAAACTAACTCTAATTCTTTGATTTTTATATTTATCCTACAGTGGTGTTGATAGGTACAATAAAATATGGTGGATGTGATAATGGCTGCAATTCAGCTAACTCAAGACTTTATTCCTCCTTTTTTAGCATCAGAAGAGCTGACTATTGCCGGAATGACTTTCACAACTTTTGATCTCGGTGGACATGAGCAAGGTAAGAACGGGCTTCTTTCAGAATTAGGGGACAGAAAAGAATATTAAGTGTTGCAGTTCATGCTGACGCTAATAATTATACTAAACTTTAGCCATCTTAAGGAAAATATATGGGAGAGCACTAACTATGGTCTCTTTTATTTTAACATGTAGAATTGGGTAATATTTATTTATATGTAAAGTTAATCATTCTGATTAACTTAGATTTCATTTACTGTAGCAGATGAATCTTGGTTCATCTGCTTCTGACAGTGTGTACAAAATCTTGCTTTCAGTACGCTTCTGCCCTAAATCTCTTACCATAGATGGCTTACATGTGCATAGAACCACAATGAAGCTTCCTAAACGTGGTTTACAAGGGACTCTTTACATAAAGTTGACCTTTCTTTGTTTTTTAGAACGTTAGAGGTTATACTGAAAGCTTTTTCTGATTCTTTTGCCTTAGAAATATCAGGAATGTCAAATCTGGATTTTCTTTCTTTTGTGAAGGATCTTCTGTGAAACTTATCTATATCGTGAGCACTTGCATCTTAATTGAACTGGATGGGAAGTTGAATTCTTAAGACTTCTCTTCTCCAAAATGATCATTAGTAATTGAAATCAAATAGGCTTCTAGTATTGTTTATTTTTAAATAACCTGTCAAAAATCCCTTCCCCCTTGGTTTCTCAGCTTTGTGTCTCAACTCTGGGATAGGTCACCATTTTACTAATTCTCCAGGTCAAGCAAGCCCTGGCCTTCTAATGTTTAGAAAAACCTTCCAGACATCTTAGAACTCAAAGAAACAAAGGTCACAAGCCCAGTTTTCTTCTTGCATGTCACCTTTAACCCATGACAGTGGGTTCTCAAACTTTTGTACTGGTGACCCCTTTCACATAGCAAGCCTCTGAGTGCAAACCCCCCCCCCCTTTTAAATTAAAAACACTTTTAAATATATTTAATACCATTATAAGTGCTGGAGGCAAAGCAGGGTTTGGGGTGGAGCCTAACAGTTTGTGACCCCCTCCATGTAATAATCTCGCGACCCCCTGAGGGGTCCCGAACCCCAGTTTGAGAACCCCTGGTCTAAGCAGTCCTCTATGGCTGATATCAAGTATCAGAGGGGTAGCCGTGTTAGTCTGAATCTGTAAAAAGCAACAGAGGGTCCTGTGGCACCTTTAAAACTAACAGAAGTACTGGGAGCATAAGCTTTCGTGGGTAAGAACCTCACTTCTTGCATCTGAAGAAGTGAGGTTCTTACCCACGAAAGCTTATGCTCCCAAAACTTCTGTTAGTCTTAAAGGTGCCACAGGACCCTCTGTTGCTTATGGCTGATATGATACCATGGCAATGGGCTTGGTATAAGAACCTGAGCAGAACAGATTTGTAGCTTTTGAATAATACAAAAATGAGTTAAACTACTGTTGCACTCAAGTGGCTCATCAACAAAAAAAGTTCAAAAATAGTATGAGAAGCCTGCAAAAAGGTCTGATTACTTTCTCTGGTGAAGGAGAGAGAACTGACAATTAATACAAGTCACTGGCTTCAATTCAACTGCTCATCTAAAGTATTTAAACTTTTAAACAAATCATTCTTGCTTCTTTTCCTGTATGTGGGCATGCTGTCCCCCTCAAAGCAGGGTTTTTACAGGGATGTTTGTTCTTTTCAATTCTAGCACGCCGGGTTTGGAAGAATTACCTGCCAGCAATTAATGGGATTGTCTTTCTGGTGGATTGTGCTGATCATTCACGTCTCATGGAGTCTAAAGTTGAGCTTAATGTATGTTTCCAATTTGTAGTTTTTTCCATGCAGGAGCTATGTCCTGGCTTTACAAATGCAAATTTCCTCTGGCTTCAAGTGGGCTGGAACTTAACATACAATAATATCTTGGCCCCTGAGAGAGATCTTCCAAGCATTATAATCTTCTTCTCTTCCCTTCCCTTCAAAAAAAAGTTGACTTGGTTAAAGCCCTTTGCATTTAAAAAAAAAAAAAGTAGCATCCTAAATTCTAATAACTGGTTGTTTGAGATGGAGAATTAAACTAATAAGGCCATTCTTAACTTAACTATTGTAGAGCCACAGGAACAATTTATAATTTTACTACATATACTAACACAGATTTAAAAATTGGCTGAAAATTTGCATGCTCTCATAGGCTTAATATGTATTTAAAAAGTCTTCCGATCATTTTAAATAGCCAGTGTAATTTACACAATAGCTGTCTTCAATAAACTGTTACGAGATTTGTACTCACCTCTGAGGAATTTTTTCCTCTTCAAAGTGCCATAACATCAAAAGATCATTTTAAATTGTTGCCAGTTCTGATTTGAAGCAAAGAAATAAAAGGTCACTACAGATAACGAATTTTTATAGTGCATCATGTTAACACTTGTGTTTTCCCTGTAGGCACTAATGACAGATGAAACAATATCCAATGTGCCAATCCTTATCTTGGGTAACAAAATTGACAGACCAGAGGCCATAAGTGAGGAGAAACTGCGGGAGATTTTTGGGCTTTATGGACAGACCACAGGAAAGGTAAGACGAAAAGAGTTTGAGCCTTTGGCTATTAATAAGGTCATGGGGAACTAAATGAAGAATGGAATATTTTTTTTATAAGTGATTTTACGTGTTACCAAGAATGCACATCAAGATTTGTTAACCAGGTCATTCTGTCCAAAAATTATTTGAAAGATATTAAAAATACCGGAGTGTTAATGGGAACTGTCTGGATATTTAAGACTTGGTACAGACATGATATTTCTGAAAGAAATTGTAGTAGTTCATCCATTTGGAAGCTTTTTGTACTGTTCACCTAACTCTTCTACCCCCTTAGGCATCCTTGCTTTTTTGCTTTGCTAGAAATGACTGAGCTTTCTTTCACAGCCATGTTAAAAAGATGATTAAACACAAATACTAAACTATATAGTAGAAAATGCAAGAATACACTTTGGGTGCACTATAGAGCTTCCGCACGCTATGCATCTTGTATTTCAATTTTAAAATTCATTAATTTGTACAACTGCTATATCAAAATAGTTGCCTAGATGTTCTCACTTAAAAGCAGGATTTGAGTTCTCTGCTTCCAATGTCCTATTGTTCAACTGCCTATCTAAGTCTCTTGGTTCACTGTAGTCTGGCTGTTAGGTCTGTAGGAGCAGCTGTTGAGATGCAGTTGTGGACAACTAACTTTAAAAGGCTGTGTAAAGAAGACTATAAAATAAAACTAAAGAGATCTCTGTAAGACTGGTAAGTGAAACTTCAGTAGGAAAATCTTGCTAGTCCAGCATTTGACTCCTAGGTTACCATTTGGTAAGGATAAAGAAACTGCACCTCCTTGCACCTACATACACCGATCGGTGCTTGTTGCAATTCTGACTTCTTCCTATTTTCTTGATTCCCCAGGGAAATGTGCCACTGAAGGACCTGAACACACGCCCCATGGAAGTGTTCATGTGCAGCGTGTTGAAGAGACAAGGCTATGGCGAAGGCTTTCGTTGGCTATCACAGTACATTGACTGATGTTTGGACAGACATAGAGTTTTACTCCTCTGGACTGATCCTGTTCACAACTTCCTTATGGACTTTTCTATTAGAATGTGGAAGGCTCTCCTGCCACATATTGGCATTGACCAAGAGACTCCTGGTTTTCAACTATCCTGTTGCACAGTGGTGACACAACTCTTTTCCACATGACTGGGAGATAACACAATTCTGCACACTGGTGCAAGTTGTCCCTTTCAGTTGCCATTGTTTCCCACAGAACCCATGGCTTTCAGTTACAATGGGGCTGGTGTGATCTGGAATCCAAAACTCTGCACGCTGTACTGCAACACCTGAAAAAGAGAATACGTCTCACCACTGTGGCTAATTGACTTAAAGAAAGCAATTATATTTTTTAAAAAAAGTGTTAATGTAAGCAGTGTCCCTTCTAACTTTTTGGTTTAACATTTATCTTGTTTGGTCCAGAGTCTATTAGGGTTTTTTAAAATCTATTTAATGGTATTTAGATATTTCCCAAATTAATGAACCACGTATCATGATATTAAAGTCCTAAATAAACATAGATTTGGGCTTAACTGGTCTATAGGATGGTTGTGCTGTGTCACATTGGGTGATCATGAAGAGGATGCTGTTGGGACTGACTTGTGCAATGAAGCTTCTTTAACTTACAGGGATTTTAGTTGAAAAAGGACACACACAAGCATGTCTGTTCTGTTGCTGCCTCATGCTTAGGTGTTTGAATGCAGTTTCCAGTTTCAGCCTCCTAAAGTGGTGATGCTATGAAAGGGACAGTGTAGCTGTCTTGTTCAGTTTCCCATTAGCAGTCTTTCTGCTGTAGTGGATTAGGTTTATTGGGTTCTCACTCTAGAATGTAGGATGTTCTTTGTTGCAGGGTTCCACTGTATTATAACTAAAAATCATGACGTTATTTTGTTGTTGTTGTAGCATGAGTGTTCAGCATTTGCATCTGATAAGGTTGTTCATGTAGACTGCACCAGCTTCTTTTTATACTTAACAGACTTTGTCTGAAGTTTCATTATTGTCTAGAGCTCCTCCTTTTCAGTTAAATAAAATAAAGACATATCTTCCTCTACAAGGGGTGGTGATACTTAGTTGAAACTTATTCAGGCTTTCATAACTGGAAAGTACCCTTCATCATTAGGGGAAAGTGAAGAATCTTATTGTGACACTATGCAATGTAAGGCCTGAGAACAGCTTGTGTGTACTTGCCTGCCACAACCTCTCACACACACCCAATAGTTCACAGAAAAATTATATATGAATGGGAAGTAAAACAAATGTTAGATCTTAAACCCTGTTGATTCTTGTCCCACTGACATTATTCTGATTAATCCCCACAAGAGATATCATTATACTCTTGTAAAATGGAGAATAGATTCAGCTCGAAGATAGCCTGACACTTAATTCCCTATACCAACATCTGTTACTCCTAATGAGGGAAAGAGGAACTTTGAGTACTAGTTCAATAATTTATCCCCAATCTTTCTTTTTGGCAGCTGATTGCCTTTCCCACAGGTGGTGGTAGTGAACATTAGGATACAGTTTATACTTATGCTGAGTTTGTCATTTTGACCTAGCTTCATCAACCATTCACTGGAGTGTCGGAAGCCATATATTTTTCTACGGTAAGTGTTGGAATCTCCTGCGTAAATGTCACTGTGGAGTACTCAACAGTAGCATGTGATACTGCCATGTGTCAGGTATGAATTTAGTTTTACAACCAGAAAAAGGTTAACTGTGCTGCAAAAATGGTACATATGTTCTTCTGATGCTGGCATAGAAACATATAACCCTTATATTTCAATAAGTGAGTGGTTCTAAGTTGAGCTGAGCTTTCTATGGGCACAGATTCAAGGAATGTCAGATTTGCTGAAGAGGAGGGGAACTGATAGAAGGTTGACTCTTCCTAGGGTGTAGAGCAGTGCTTCTCAAAGCCGGTCCGCCGCTTGTTCAGGGAAAGCCCCTGGCGGTCCGGGCCGGTTTGTTTACCTGCCGCGTCCACAGGTTTGGCCGATCGCGGCTCCCACTGGCCGCGGTTCACCATCCCAGGCCAATGGGGGCTGTGGGAAGTGGCGCGGGCCAAGGGATGTGCTGGCCGCCCTTCCTGCAGCCCCCATTGGCCTGGAGCGGCTAACCGCGACCAGTGGGAGCTGCGATCAGCCAAACCTGCAGATGCGGCAGGTAAACAAACTGGCCCGGACCACCAAGGGCTTTCCCTGAACAAGCTGCGGCCCGACTTTGAGAAGCACTGGTGTAGAGGATCTATCTGCCTGCCTTTTAGACTATCGGATGATTAACATTCTAATTTGCTGTGATGTGTCCCCATTAGTCTGTACACCAATCAGGGTCACAGAAATGAGGCTTCTATGGGGTGTGCTTATCACTTCACACATGTTAAAAGGGTTTGAATGAAGTGTCTTTCAATCTTGTTCAGAAACTAACATCAAGGTTAGAGTGTTCATTAATTTGGTGCGAAGACACTGTCACGAACCTGGCCTTCACTACAGTGATTCCACTAACCAGCTGAAGACTGCTGATTTTGTTGTTCAGACAAAAACACTGCAGTGTTTCCATTAGAATCTAGGGTCAACTTATACTTGGCTCATGAATAAGAATGGTTGATTTTAGGCTAGTTCCTACTGATCAACATAAGATCTGGCAACTTTGATTATCTGTAACTGTGTGCTGCCGTTCTATTCTTAGTGTTTAGAAACTATTTAGAAAGTTAGTACCCTAACATAGCAAAGCCTTCTGTGAAAGTGGTGTGCCCACCACTGGAGAAAGGGAACAACAGTGAATAACACTCATCTGTTCTGTGCATCTGTAGATAAATATTGTTCCCTGAAATGTATTGCTGTAAAGTTTAATATATATTTCAGAAATTTGGGTACAGATAGTGTTAGTGTATCTAGATAATTCTTCAGTCTTTTAGCAAAGCACTTACTCTTATTCCTGGAAAAGTGAAATCATGCATATTTTTGCAAAGGAAGTTCATCTGTATCCAGAGCATTTTATTAAAGTTTTTTTAATTTAAAAAAAGTCCAGACTGGATGATTGGGTTCTGGCATTCTCTATATAAATGGTGAGGAAGACTGCATGTGGGATTATAAAACTGTTTGTGGGAATGTGGAGAATGGAAAAACTGAAGACTTTGATAAACAGATGTGAAAGTCACATTAGGGAATGGGAATCCTAGTGCACAAGGCTTTTGCCAGTCCAAAGGTGAGAAAATCAGATGCGAATATCTAGGCTCAAATCATTAAAGGATGTCAGATGTAAATAACACTTTACAGAATCAACAAGGAGTCTGGTGGCACCTTAAAGACTAACAGATTTATTTGGGCATAAGCTTTTGTGGGTAAAAAACCCACTTCTTCAGATGCAACAGAATGCAAATGAGGATGTTGGAGCTTACATTTTAGCTCAAGACAAATTAGGTAATTGTTCAAACCCGGCTGGGAACAGTGCTATTGGGAGGTCAGTTATGATGGCTTTGTAAAGATCTTATAGGAGAAGATGCATTCTCCACTGGAAGGATGCTTGAAGTGTGGCCATGGTTTGAAAAGGCACAAAGATGAGTGTGAGACAAAAGGACCTCTTAAGAATGAAGCTTAGAAAGCGAAATGAAAACAAAGAATGGGGAAAGAGGATGGGTTGGAAAAAGCATAGGCCAGTGAAGTGATTCAAAGGTACAGTGTACATAGTGCAAAACAGTTACATAAATGGTCACGATTGGACTAATAAACACTTTGTGTGATTGAATTGTGGTGCAATACCAGATCTGTGTTGGTAGCTTATATAGTACCTGTCTGTATTGTACATGACTGTGGTATTAGTCTGTCACTCTCATGAGCAGTAAAATTCACCAGCTTCCTGGTCTTAAATATATTAAAAGAATTCCCTGACTTAGTGAGACTTCACCAATGTAAAATGAAAGCAATGTAAATAAGTGAATCAGGTATGGAAAATATCTATTACTGCTCCTACTCCATCTTGATAGTACAGGTTGTTCAGTATTTGGTCATCTACTTTTAAATGGGCTAGGCAGTGTGGCTTCCACTTCCTTTGAGATTCATTGCGAGAGAGATTTTCTTGACTTTATTTCTCCTGCTTCTATTCCTCTTGTTACGCAAATTCTTTTCATGTGGGGTTTACATCCCTCAAATGTATGTAGACTTATATAAATACATTTGAATGTCTTTTTTGTAAACAACAAACTCTTTATCTAGTTTAGCCTTCCATAGGCAGAATTTATGGTCTGGCAAATTATTGGTGAAGAGGAAGAAAATGAACGGATTCTCATTATTTTACTGCTCTCCCTTCACTTAGTGCTCTACCCAGAAGATAGACAATGTGCATTCCTTCTAACTTACTGTCCTTCCCTTAAGACTTTCAGTCTTGGTGTCTTCTAGGTTTTTTCTCTCACTGAAACATTAAAATATTCCAAGTTTTTAATCCTGATCAAGTAATATGTTACAACTAATGTTCTCAAGGCATTTTAAAATGAAATAAACAGAAAATGCAGTTATCTAGTGACACATTCAAGAGATTTGGGTCTGATTTGTTCCCATCCTGGTTTCATCTATAAGCTCAGGTTGCAAGCTAACTCCTGGCTTAGCAAGAGCTCTGTTACACTGTGGCTTCTCAAGGGAGGCTTGGCAAGATGGTGAATACAAAAGGAAGCTTGCAGATTGTGTTGTACTGGGAAAAACTGGCAGAGTAGTAAGAATTCTGCCTCTATTTTCTCTCCTGGATTGAAAATGTCTGGGTGGTCTTGCTCTGGAGATAGCAATAACCGTATGCTTTAGTCTATGCTGAGACTTTTAAAGGTTTCACAGCTCAAGATCTTACAAAAGGCTTCCCTACTACAAGTGTCATGTACTACCATTTCCCTAACATTTATTCTAACTTTTAGAAGAGGCAACAGTGGGTGAGAATCCTACAGTAATATGATAAAAAGCAAGCTCTTCTGGATTAGTGGGTATTAATGCTTGGGGCCTGTCTATGCTATTTTCATCCACCTCACTAGTGAAAACCCCTAGCCTACACCCACTGCACTGGTATAAAATTACTTACACTGGTGCAGATTACCTGGTTTGAAGGCTAGTCAAGTCATACTGGTTCTGTGTTTACACAGAGACGTACACTGGTGTAGCTGCATGCACGCACACAAAAATCCAGTGCAGGGAAGCCTTTGTAATGGCAAACAATGTGACTGCCTCAAATAGACTCTCAACAGCAAGCATCTTAAAGCCTTTTAAAATGCTGTAGTCTGGTATATTTTTAGACTAGAACAATAATTTTAGCCCTTGAAATACTATATGAAGTATGCTAAGAATAGCTAGAGAAACATTTTCACTGGGTTTCATGTGCCAAGGTAGGAGCAGAGCTCTTTATTGGGATAGAAAAGAGGGAAATAACATCACTTCCTGAAAGAATGTGACCAGTAAGTATTTATTCAATGCTCCTCCACAATTCTAGCAATATCAACACTCTTCAGTAACTGAGACTGTATTAATTTCCCCCTCCCCCCCATCAATAATCATTGTTCAGCTACTGCTTGCTGTAGTTTTTTTGTGGGTCAGGGGCTTGATTATTCCACTTGAGTGTCACCTCTGGAGGAGGGACCCATCATCAGTTTAATCCTCTGGTTACTAGGGTGTTTAGTAAATGTTTCAAGTTGTTTGTGAGGAGGTGGATGGAGTTAGGTGTACCTATTGGGTTCTGGGGGCCTCTCCCTCAGCCTAAAGGGAGGAGCTACTGAACCCAGGGCTCAAACAAAGTCAGGAGCAACTAATGACAAAGTGGATCAGGAGTGATGGTCAAAGGTTCAAAATAGAGGATCCAGAAGGGGACACCTAGCAGAGAACCCTGGACAGCATCCACTGCTCCTCAAAGGTGCCTACGGAGCCAGTGGAGGTAGCCCAAAGCAACTCTGCCCAGATACGTGAACCAAGAGAGGAGCAGAAATAGGCCCCATGGTCACTGAGCACCGCGCCATCCAGCATCCTCCTCCTGGTGGAATAGATGGCCACCTTGGCCAGCGCTAGCAGGAGGCTGACAAGGAGGTCTCATGACTTCATGGGGCCATGAATGGGGTGTGCATAAATAAAAGTATGAGGAAAAGTGCAGCCAGAACCGAACGAGACAGCTGTGTAAAAATCAGAAAAGGGGCTGCAATCTGGTTCACTTGAGGTAGATATGTGCCACCAGGGTCTCCCTCATGCCAGAGATGGGACAGGTGTTGGGGAGGGGGGTGGACTGTGCTAAAGAAGTACACACCTATGCTCATGGCTCCATGAAGGAGCTGCCAACTAATATCTCTGGCAGGCCCTAGGACCAGGGTGGAATACTGACTTGCCCACTCAGTATAACATGCAAAACATTGACTATTTAAATGTCACAAAATATCAGTCTGCTGACCTATTCACTTAACTTCTTTCCCTTAAGTTTTGCAGGATCAGGGTCTTTATCCTTACTGCATATGGTAGGAGTCAATCCATCTGGTATACCTTCTAGAAGGAAATATTTTCAGCAGCTTTTAAAAAAAAGGAGATTTTTACCCTCAGGAAAGCCTCTCATTATGCAAAAACAAGGCCCCAACCAATAAAAACAAAAGGTGGGAAAAGTAAAGCTGACAAAAGGAACTCAAGGCCACAGGAGATTATTGAGGTCAGAATCTTGCTAAGATTTTGGCATGGGTGGGATGTGTATGTGGATCACAAGAACACCCAGAGAGCCAAGGAGTGCGAGGTAGTATTTTATTGGACCAAGTTCTGCTGGGGGAAGACACAAGCTTTCCACCTTCACAGAGTTCTTCGGAGTGTTGTGAAGCTCAAAAGCTTGTCCCTGGCCCCTGCGGGCTGCTGCACGGCAGGGGGAGCCAGGGTCTCACCCGCAGCCCGCACTTGGCTCCCCTTGTATCACGCGTATCTCGCCCCTCCCTGGCAATTCGCGCCCCCCAGCTACCCGAGGTCCGCACAGCTCGGCGCCGCCGCCCGCGCCACGCTGGAGCCGGGATGGCGCCCCGCGGAGGCGGTGCGAGATGCCACGTTGCAATGCGGGGAGCAGCCGGCGAATGGCTGTGCCGGCTCCCAGCAGGCAGCGCGCCGTCAGGGGTGGCCTCCCGCGGACACTCGCCCCGCCCCACGCAAGGCCCGCAACTGCGACCGGGCCCAGCGCAGAGTTAGGCCTGGGGCAGCCACCCGCAGCGTAGGAGCCTGAGTCACGCCGACCAATCCCCGCTCGCTCGCGGACGGGGCGGCCAATAAAATGAAACCCTTGGGGCTCACGTGAGTAGAGGGCGGAGCTAGTAAGGCTGGAACGCTCGCTCTGCGGCTGCGGTTCTGGAGGGTGGGCGCTCAGTGCTGGGGCAGCGTGCGTGCGTGGCGGGCGCTACTCCCCCTCCTCTCCCCGGGAGGTGACTGGCTAGGGCTGCAGCGCTCCTGGCTCTCGTGCCGCAGCCAGCCTGCGGGAGCCCCCAGGGCGCGCGGCCCGGACACTCCGTGCGCCTGGGGCTCTGGTATCTGCTCCCGCAGCGCCCCCGCTGTGGCGCGTCTAGTTTCTCTGCCCACGTAGGCGGGGCTGTCGCTTCTGTGTAGCCCCCACGCCGCCCCTCCGGCGGGCCCATCTCTGCTCGTAGCGGGCGCTATTGCTGCCCGGTGACCTCCCCAGCGCCCTGTCCCACGCACACGCCACCCGCGGCTCTGCAGGGGAGGCTGCTGCTGCGCCTGTGCCTCTTGGCTGCTGTTGCTCCTTCCATCTCTACCTTACACCCGTCCGGTGGGGGGAGGGGTCTAGTCCTTGCAGGCAGCTTCCGTGTCCAAGCCTGGGACTGAGATGATGCTGCTGTCTGGGGACAGGGCTTGCTGTGTCATTAGTGCTTCCAGTGCATGTGGGAGTTCCGTGGGGACCCCAGCCCAGGGATCCTGGAGCTGTAGTGGGGTCATTTTGAGCCAGAGTCCAGGGATTGTGGTCTGCCATGGAGCCATCTTCTCTCCTTTCCTCTTGGAGGAGGCGATAGCAGCAGAGCAGGGCATATGGTCCCAGTGCAGCGTCCTGCTGGCGAACAGCTTCTCCCCAGATATTCAGATCCAGGTTCTCTGGGCTGCAGAAAGTAGAAGCAAAGGGAATGGTAAGGGTTTGTTGGGCAAAGATTTGGGGGCCTGCAGCCCGGCTCTGGGGTTCAATCCCCTTTCAAACCAACCGGGATCTCCTGGCACCCTCAGGCAGCATGAAGCCAAGCTCCTTATGATGGTGCCCTGCCCAGAGTTCCAGGACACCTTCTCCAAAGTCTTCACCCGTGCTGAGCAGTGGCATTTCTGTAGGAGTGAAGATGAGCAGGAGCATGGGGCACTCTTGGATGATTTGCGCTATCTGCATTGGTTTGCCTTGCTGGAAATCCCAGACCTCAACTCACCTGGTATAGCTCAAGTAAGCTGTGTGCTGGCTGAGTCATTGAGGAAAGGTGACATGCTGTTTGCCTGTGGTTCCCCTTTTGGTTCATTTTGCCCAGACATTTTCATTAACACTCTTAGTAAAGGGATAGTGAGTAACCTAGCTGGAGAAGGCAATGTCCTTATTCTGACTGATGCTCGTTGCTTGCCTGGCACCGAAGGAGGAGGGGTCTTTGTGTTCTCTGAAGATGGTTTTAACCTAGTTGGAATAATTGTGGCTCCGCTTTGTTGGAAGGCCAATGAGTGGGTTGGATTGACGTTGGTTTGTTCAATTGGCCATATCCTGGAGAATGTCAGGAGTGCCTTGGTTGGGTCTGGAAGTTCTATGAAAACCTGGTGGCCTCATGTGCAATTGGTTGCTAAGCCTGTTGGGAAGATGGCAGTCAGCCCTGGGCTTGCACAGCATCTCCTGTCTGCAGTGGTGTTGGTGGAATGTGGTCAAGTCTGGGGATCTGGAGTGCTGGTCAGTTCAAGGCTAGTGTTGACCTGTCGACATGTGGTGAATGAAGCCTCGGGTGTCTGTGTAAGGGTACAGCACAGCCCTGAAAAGTAAGTCTTGATTCTTGTTTGTTTATCTTTGTTTAATAGTCAGTAAGTAGGACAATGCAATTGACGTGGTAATGCAATAATCTGCAAAGTGCCATACACTGCAGCCTATAGCCTCTTCCTTAAATGACCGCTTTGAAGTTTCTAATAAAACTCTTCTGCATCTCCTAACAAACACTGCCATCCAAATATTTGAGCAACCTGGCAGTTCTGGATAATAGGTGTGAAATGGCCAGCATATTCCATATCAAACACTAACTGACCCAACCACGCGTATACCCAGCATTGATTTGCCATGCCATTCATGGCCCTTTCTGAACCTATACAGTATGGGCCAGGGTCATTGTGCAGCCAGCCTTCAAACCTGGGGCTAATGAGAGGATCCCACATTTTGGATGTGCCAAAGACAGAGAATATCACGCATCACTCACGACTGCCCTTTGACCAGATGTGATGGTCGTCTGAGGCCTCTGCACTTTGCTGATGAGGCTGTTACAACTTAGCTTGGCAACCTCTGCATTTGATAAGGTATCAAACACTTATATCACAATTCTCTGCATCTCTTTTATACATTCTTCCAGAGGTCAAATATGTTCTATGAATTAAAATTACTGTCAGTCTGTCCTTGGTGTTTATCAATATGGTTCTCACCTGATCACATATTTTAGCCTAATGTGTGAAGGGATACTATATTCAAAAATCTACTTGGCTTTACACTTAAAACAATTACACTGTATAGCAAGCAGTGCAAATCTCAAATTTCAGAGAAGCATGCAAGACAAAACTTGCACAGTATGCTATGAACTAACCAAACAAGCCATGTATTAACCTGGAGAAATTTCAGTATTCTGTAAACATCTTGTTGCCAAAGCTCTTTAACTAAAAGCACTTTGGATTAAGAGGAAGTTATCATTTATGTTATGAAGTTCACTTTGGGACTGCAGCGGTGGGAAGGTTCAAAATTGAAGACTCCCCGGCTAATACCTTATTCATGGGCCCCCAGGCAGATTGCTACTGAAAGAGTGAGCATCTCTAGAACCCTGTGCAGATACAAAATTTGTATCCGCATCTCATCTGCAGACCATGTTTGTGGATATCCAGATTTTCAGGGCTCTAAGCATCTCCTGTCCCTCTCTAGTACCTCCAACACCCAATTTGGGAGTAGCATAGATGGCCTGTAGGGAAAACCGCCTAGAGGTGCAACTAGAGGGTGGGAGGGGAATCAAACTCAGATGTAGGGAAGAATGAGGCTGCAGTCCTCAAAACTACAAGAGAGCTTCTGCAAACCCCCTGTGGTAGAGAAGGTGAGTTATTTAGAATGTCTGTACAAAAGTGACTCTCCTGATAGATTTGCATGCAACTTTTTAGGCTTTGTTCTGAATCAAGCTCCTGTTGTAGTCAGTATGTCAGTAATAGTGATCGCTGCTTGGACTATTAACACGTGTCTGACTGGGAGTCAGTCCAAGATCAGAGGCTCACTCTGAAGAGTTTCCGTTCTCTGACCAGGTCCCTATCTCGTGGTCATACCTGTTGCAGATGGCATTCTTAATATCCCTTTTTTGTCTTATTTTTCTAATCCAAGAAGGCAGACTCTCTGCTAGTGTGACTCTAAGTTGAATTTTATGTCTTATCCTGTTGAGTGATGCATTCCTTCCCCTGCTTCCTGTTCTAAATGTTTCTTCGTGCATCTGGGGTGCAGTCTCAGGTAGGTGACGTTCCAGGGTGCTGGATCTAAGGACGCTTTGTCAGGTGGTTTAAAACGATCCCTTCCCTGTTGCCTTCAAAAGAGCTTTACTATTTTCAGTGCAACCTAATGCCATTGCGTCCCACCTGATAACCAGTGCAAGGGATACAGGGGACTGCCTCAGCACTTCTAAAGAGGAGCTGAGGCAGCAGCAGTAAAAGAATCTGAAGCTCAGCTCAGAACTGAGGACACTGGGCAGGAGACAGTCGGGTATGTGGATGTGGTACTGGGACAAGTAGGGGACCACATGGATTGCTGAGGTGATGGGATGTGTCACACATGGGGCATTTAATCTGCTTGGACCAGCTTTGTTTTACCTACACCATATTGGTATATGAGGATTTCTTGGGATTGTGTGACACTGATAAGTGTTGGAGAGTTAAATCCTGCTTCCTTGCGAGTGAACTTTGCCACAAAATGGCTGAAGTCAGTTAATTTGGAGGCCTGAACCTGATGTACAACATCTTACTAGATTTGGAGTCTGTATTCCTTTCCAAAACTATCATTTTCAGACTTATACTGAAAAACTCTGTTTGTATTTGCTCTTAGGGGCTGTGTCCTTAAAGGGAAAGCGGTGTTTACTACAAACGATGATTCTCCCTATGACATAGCAGTGGTAGAACTAGAAGAAAGCTTACTCTGTTTTGCAAAACCTGTTTTAGCTACCAAGTTTGGTGCAGGTAACTATTCTTCTATTTACTGTCCTGCTTGTAGCTTCACTGGTCATGGGTTGGATATCTCACTGGTAACTCAAACTCCAAGGGCCTGAATCCTCATCTGGAGAAGTGAAAGCTCAAAGAGCTGTGTGATTATGATTGTCTGGTTATGCTCACCTTTAGAACAAGACTTGCAGTTGCACCCAAGGCCAAGACTTGTGCTACAGTACTAAGGGAAGTGCTGCACTTGACACCTTCATTCAATGGTAGGAAGAGGTGGTACCCTGCAAGATGGCAAGCAAGACATTTAACAAATGTCCCCTCTTCTTTGGCTGGTCAAGTGACAGATCAAAAGACTGGGTTATGTTTTAAAGTTAGTGGCCTGGGCAGCATTCCCTCCAAGTAAACCACTTTCCGGTGTCCAAAACTGTGAGTGCTATCACTAAGCATAGTGTGCTGCATCCTCACATGCAGTCATTATGTTACTGGGTTCAAGCCCTGTAAAGTGCAAAGCAGAGGAAGAGAACACAGATGTGACATACTTGATCTTCACTAAAGATTTGGTAAGATACCATAGCAAATGTTTGCATCCACTTCTAGCTTGGATATGTATGCTGTCACGTGACCTGAAAACTGGCTGAAGGACAGTAAACAATAGAAGTTGTGGAGAGCGCATGTCTTATAGTTTACGGTAGAGATCAGTTTTACATCTGCAGGGCAGTGAAAACTTTCGTGTCTTGCCCACAGCATGGTGATGCGCTGTATACTACTGGAAGCAATTGATAGTATAATGTTAGTGTAGCAATCTGGAATAAACTGTGAAAACAAACATGAACAGAAGAATAATAAAACGGGATCTAGGACAGTTACAAATCTGGACAGAAAATAAGAACTACAGATGTCCTTGCTGTGGCTGGTGGGGGAGATTTTCAAAGTTACAGATGGCAGTTAAGCACCTAATTGCCATTTGTGCTCTCGAAAATTTTCACCAGTGACTCTTCAAGTGTGGCTGACACCTCATTAGACAACAAACATTCTACTTCCAGATCATATTCTGCATTCTTTTTCCTGACTTCTTCCATTACATGTAACAATTGTCTTAGAGCTCATCCACTCCTGCTGCTTATTTACTACATGAATTCACCTTTTTATTTACCTCCCCTCCCCTGAACCACCTGATTCTTGCTGCTGTTTGTCTCCTCCATGCAGGAGAAGAAGTGAGTGTTGTTGGCTTTGGTGTGTTCGGCCAGAGCTGCGGCCCATCAGTGACATCAGGAATCTTGTCAGCTGTGATCACGGTGGATGACAAGCCAGTGATGCTTCAGACAACCTGTGCAATTCATGGTGGCTCGAGTGGGGGGGCCCTCTTCTCTACAAACAGCGGAAAGCTCCTTGGTAAATAATATGTTTCATCTCAGTTTATCTCCCTTCCCCTCACCCCACCCCAAATGAGGGGAATGGCCAGTCATGTAATGAATCATCACGGCTGGATGCTGTTAGGGGCTTTCTCTGTTCCCCTGATCTCCCCGTTCAGGAGAGAGCTTTTTTCTTTTACAAAGATTATACACATTATGGCCACCATCACAGAAAAGGTAGGACAAGGGGGTGATACTCGAAGCTTCTGTAATGCTTTCCATTTTAGGGTTTCAGAATGTCACAAAAATTAACCCTCACAATGCACATTTAGTGTAAGATTATTTCCTTCTTACCAATGGGAAGACTGAGATACAGATTGTCATGTAGGTCACACATACACTCAACAGAGGTAGGAATAGAATCTGGGGCTCCTGATTCCCAGTCTTGTTTTACCCACTAGATGATACTTTGTCACTTGAACTGGATACTCCCCTTTCATTGTGACTAGCTGAAACCTTTCTTATCAAGGGCCTAAGCAAGTTAATACACTCCGTTGAAAACATAGTTGAAATCCTGGGTCTGGTAACCAGGAAAAAGATTTTTGGGGGTCTCTTGTTGTTATCTCTTTGTGCATATCTCAAATTATACAGTTCAATACATTTGGTAGCCTTTAATGAAAGAGCTTGCATAGGACATTTTCACTGCATTTTCAGAGTAGGTGGGGGCAGGGGACTGTCCAAGGCTGGAATAGCTACTGAAGTTCCAAGCCAGGACTGGGGAATGCTAGTACAGTTGTACTGGAAGAACTGCATGGATCCTGCCTGCACTGAGTTGGACTACATAACTATTCCTCTCATCCTCCACATCCTGAGGTTGCAATCTAGTAAAGCATGTGCTTAACTATAAGCATTTGAATACTTCTGTTGCGTAGGACTACTTACATCAAGTACTGAAGTGCTTTGCTGGAATGGGGCCTAAAATTGCCAGTCAGTCTCCCCACAAGAGGGGGGGAAATCAGGTGTGTTTGTTTTTTGTTTTTGTTTTTTTTTAAATATATCCTGTTTAATCAGTGTAGAGTCCATCAGAAAGGGTCTTGCAGGGCTGTTTGAAGTGCTGATGGCATGTGCTGGCCAATGAGATGGAGCTAGGAGATCCTTCCCTGTATACTGTTATAACCACAAAACTCAATAGCAAATTGTTGCTGCTGTGGGATACCTGATTCTTTAGTATGACTATTTTATCAGTAGAAAGTGTGTATTCTGTCAAGGGCATGGTTCAGTACTTGTATCCTTTTTGTGTTCGCAATTCCCTTTTGGAAGCTAGAAAACAGAACGCTCTTTTCCCCTCAGTTATGTCCTCTTCAGAATGACAAGCTTCTCTTATGAGGACACTACACTAGGACTTATACGAACTGGGCTCTATCCCCAGTTCTGCTATTGATTAAAATGTGTAGCATTTATGCTAAGGAACTTAAATATCTGTCTGTTTTCCCCATCTGAAAAAACGAAGTTAAAATACCTACCCACCTTTGCAAAGTTCTTTCAGATGGTGCAGGTGTAAATAGCTATTTAAATGCTAACCATTATTATTTATCCTTCTTTGTATTTTGGAGTTTGAAATCTTACTCTGGCCTTTCTTTCTTTGCACTGATGGCCTAGATTTGGGGAGTAAGGTTGTCTGTGCTTGATACAAAGGAGCAAAGGACACGTTCTGCTTCTGTCTAGGTCCTGCAATCTATCCATTGTATGGAGACATGTTTTTAATGCTTAACTTCTTAAGCTACCAGAAAGTTCACAAACTCTGTCTCCTTTTTATTCTTCCCCCCACATACAGGGATTGTTGCTAGCAACACAAAGGACAACAGTGTAGGAGCTACATACCCTCACCTGAACTATAGTGTTCCCATCACAGTTCTACAGCCAGCAGTCTTGGAATACAGCCGTACTG
Source organism: Emys orbicularis (assembly GCF_028017835.1). Classification (NCBI taxonomy): domain Eukaryota; kingdom Metazoa; phylum Chordata; order Testudines; family Emydidae; genus Emys; species Emys orbicularis. The sequence continues at coordinate 41,743,971 of NC_088689.1, read as the reverse complement.
GAGACCTGCATGGTTTCCAGGAGCTGAACAGGGCCAACGACAGAATCAGACTAGTGTGGCGGCTCCAAAGAAAGACCACAGAGGTACCACACTGCAAGCTATGAGGCTGCCCATCTCGGAGAAGAAAGGTAGAGCTCTCCTGTGAGCAGGATGTTCTAGGGGGAGGGTGACTTCACACAATTCAATGTTGCATAATCTGTAGCTATGTCGAATTTCCCCTAAATTGTCCACGGTCTACCTGAAGGTATGGTGTCTCTGGGGCTGACCAGCTTTCCTGAAATCAGTGATGTTAACATTGGCTCTGCCCAGTACAACAGCTGCTCATCTTTTGCTTTCACTCAGTTCAGCCAGAACCAATCAGAGTAGAACTATAGAAATGAACTGTAATGATTCCATGGGTCCCTGACCAGGCTGCATACTCTGCATTAGGTTAGTTCCCTGGATGATGGCATGCTCCTCTCCATCATTCCTGGAAGTGCTGTCCCCAGGAGTGCAATTCCCTTCAGCTGGAGACACTGACTGGCTATTCATTATTTGGATGTGCTGATGAGGCAAGAATAACTAATATGTATGGCCAGGCAATCACTAAAGGGTGGTGACTTTCTGGAAGTACTTAGTGTCAGCAGGAGGGAGGTGAATGGCTCAGGATGCTGATGGTGCAAGGAACATAACTAGGCGTCAAGGGGTTTTTTGGTTTTGTTTTTTGTCCCTCCTCCCCCCAATAACAAAATTGAAGCTATGGGATTGTATTGTGTGAGACGTCTAAAATTCTATCTGGATGTAGCACTAACACAGATGGGAATAATCCTACAGTGGCAGAGGATCATCTGATGAGACTCTTCCATCTTTAATGTCTTCAGCTGTCGGTGAGAGAATTTGTAGTTTAGAGCACTTGTGTGTATTAGAGGCCCACAGGTGTCCTACGGATTAGCTAATCCTACACCATCTCTTATTGTTCAGCTCCTTCAGTGTTTTGGCAGTGAGTTATTTGGGGGTAGAGATGTTTTCTCTGTCTATTCAAGTCTGGTTTTAACTGCAGACTGGAGTACTGGAAGGGAAATCAAGACTATTGCCCTGAAGAAAAGGCAAACATCAGGTCTAAATGTGAATGCATTTACCTTACACATTTCTACCATCTTCCTTTTCTCTTTTGCTACTTAAAATAAACTGTTGGTAAAGATTATGTTCAGACAAGAATTTTCAGTCTCTGGAAGTGTTCTCCTGTTCATGCCATTACTTCCTATTACTGAAACTGATGCTACAAGTGTTGTTGTACCCCAAGGTGGACCAAAGCTACAAATTTTGGGAATGTCTGCATCTGGGGCTTTGAATCTGGTGGGGCCAGTTACTGGCAAAAGACTCCTCCAGATACAGCACTGATTCTTCCCTGTGGAAGTATGCAGAAGGAGAGTGCACATTGTAGAACACAGCTTTACTAATAGGGAGGGACTTCATGGTATTTGATCAAGTTTGCCCTATAATGTAATACACAAACAAGCCTGAACTAAGCATGTCTCCAAACACAGTGGAAACTTGTAGTGCCAAACTCCAATTTCATTTCTGCTCTCCAAGCTTTTATTTCTAAGAGCTAAATAATCTTGCCCAGAGATTAAATGCCTCCTATGTCCACTGGGTGCCACTCATACTTCCCCACCTGCAGTGGGGACAAGATTTAGCAGCTTATCCTGATGCCAGTACTCTGTGTGTGTGTGTGTGTGTGTGTGTGTGTGTGTGTGTGAAGGGTACCCCTACTCGCAGTAGAAATCCTGCTTGCGGTTGCACTGGTACAACTGTCTGATTTGTGCATGACAGCAGGACCCTATTTCCTGATTAAACACACAAGAATGTGAACTTGGCCACTAGTGATCTATTAGAAACTGAGCAAATTCATCAAATATGATGTCTTAGAGGAGAGAGCCTCCGGCTGGCCTGATGAAGTGAAGCGTGCTCTTATGACCAACCCTCTATTCAAAGGCACTGGAGTAAAACTATTGAAGACTTTGACACTGGAGATGGGCCTGAGGTTCTTAGTTTGGATCTGGTTACAAAGTTCATGACTGTTCAGATCCAGGGTTTATGCTTCTAATTAAAGCAGTGTACACACTCATGGGAGGGAGGGAATGCGTTGAAGTGTCTGATATAAAGGCTGGAAAGTCTGCACTGCAGAACCATTGTCTCTTGTCATTGCTGTGTCTGAAGTGTATTAGCAGAGTTCAGTTATTTGGCTTATGATTGCAGCAAAACCTTTTCCAGTTGGGGGTGGTTGTTGTCAGTGGATAGTATCTCTGACCTCATCTGATTCTCCCCCCCACCTCCCCCCACTAGGCAGGTAGCAGGGGCTGTGCATACAACAAAGTTGTTTGGAAGCAGACAGCTGCTTGTTAACTTATGATGAAATAAAGCTGGGTCATGCCAGCTGTTCCTACTGACTTCATGTACTACACAGTGGTGCGCACTCTGCAGTTGATTGTCTATGCAACTCTTAACTTTGGTTGCACAGGTTGGCCTAAGGTAATGAGGCAGCAGGAAGCTGTATATTCTTGTAGAATCCTTCCTCTCCTCTTCCAGATTGTGTACTGTAGATCATCTGCCTGAAAGAAAAGGGGCAGCTTCCTATGATATCACTCATTGCTGACACTCCATGACACTCCACTCCAATCTGAATTATCTGCTTGTGGGGATGTAGACAGATGGGTGTAAAAGCAATACTGAATCTATTCCTGTGATGCAGCTGGACTAAATTGGCTGCTTTTGTGGCTAGGTCCTATAGCAAGTTCGTATGCAGCCCGTTTATCTCTCAGCCTCCTGGAGTCACCTTGAGAAATATCCACTTGGGGCTTGATAGCCCTTAAGAAATGAAGACCTTAGTGTACAGCTGTTTTTTTTGGCAGTTCATAAATGATCTGGTTTTTCTGTCACTTGAGCAATAAATATCTGACTTCAGCTCATTCTTCCTCTGTCATGCAGAAGAGGAATGAGTTTGTTTAAACAACAAATGTTCCTGGAGAAAAAAGGAATGTTCCTGAGCAGCATAGATGGCCTAGCCCTAGGCAGTCCTTTAAATCTTTCACAAGCAGAGAAGGGTAGATGCTGTCCAACCACAATGCTGGAGAGATTTGCATGCCTGAAAATAAAATCTGGACATTGCTTGCAATGTTCTTTTGATTTAATGAGCATTAACTTGCATTCATTCAGCAGTCTCTGGTTGTAAAGTGGTTCTTGGCTGGGACAGTTATCATACGGTTACTGTACAGTTTGTGTAACCGTATGCCTGACTTAATTGCTTGGACAAATCAGGTAGTTAATAGAATCATAGGACTGGAAAGGACATCAAGAGGTCTTCTAGTTCAGTCCCCTACACCCAAGGCAGGACTAAGACAATCCCTGACACGTGTTTGTCTAACCTGCTCTTAAAAATCCCCAATGATGGAGATTCCGCAACCTCCCTGGGTAATTTATTCCAGCGCTTAACTATCCTGACAGCTAGGAAGTTTTTCCTAATGTCCAACATAAACTGCCCTTGCTGCAATTTAAGCCCACTGCTTCTTGTGCTATCCTCAGAGGTTAGAGAACAAGTTTTGTCCCTCCTCTTGTAACAACCCTTTATTTACTTTGAAAACTGTTATGTCCCCCCTCCGTTTTCTCTTCTCCAGACTAAACAAACCCAATTTTTTCAGTATTCCCTCATAGGTTTTCTAGGACTTTCTCCCATTTGTCCACCTCTTTCCTGAAATGTGGTGCCCAGAATTGGATGCAATACTCCAGTTGAAGCCTAATCAGCACAGAGTAGTGGCATAATTACTTCTCGTGTCTTGCTTACAACACTCCTGATAATAAATCCCAGAATGATGTTTGCTTTTTTTTTTTTTTTTTTTTTTGCGCGCAACATTGTTACACTGTTCACACACACTTAGCTTGTGTTCCACTATGACCCCCAGATCTCTTTCTGCAGTACTCCTTTCTAGGCAGTCATTTCCCATTTTGTATATGTGCACCTGATTGTTCCTTCTTAAGCGGAGTATTTTGCATTTGTCCTTGAGTTTCATCTGTTCTTCAGACCATTTCTCCAGTTTGTCCAGGTCATTTTGAATTTTAATCCTATCCTCCAAAGCACTTGCAACCCCTCCCAGTTTGGTATCGTCCACAGACTTTATAAGTGTACTCTCTATGCCATTATCTAAATCATTGATGAAGATATTGAATAGAACTGGACCTAGAACTTATCCCTGCGGGACCCCACTCGATATGCCCTTTCAGCTTGACTGTGAACCACCGATAACTACTTTCAACCTTTTATGCACCCACCTTATAGTAGCTCTATCTAGTTTGTTTATGAGAAGGACATGCGAGACAGTATCAAAAGCCTTACTAAAATCAAGGTAATAGTACATTCAGCTGTATCTAGTCATTTGTGGTAATTGCAGGCCACTGCATGCCTCAAGCGAGTGCGAACTGGGTTCCTATTGCTTCTCTGTACTGGATTTAATTTGTATTCCTTGAGCCTCTGGGTGCAGAGGCCTGGAATGGCAGATGCTTGGTCTTGGATTGATCAACTCTGGCACTTCTGGGTTCCAGAGGAGTTCTACTCAGTCCCCTTCAGGCAGAAGGATTAGTGGGGAGAGGGGGCTCAGGGAGGCTATTTGAGTGTGGGGTTGGTTTTTTTTGGAGAGGGAGAGAGAATGTTGGGCCTTGACTATTACTGAGAAAAACGGAACTAGACAGTGGAAGACTCATATCCTTGAAATCCAAAAAAGATTTGTAAAGATTTTTTTCTTCTCAGAAGCGGTAAAATAAAATTCCTTTCTAATCAATTTGTCTTCTATTTACTAAGCAATCTTTAAACCTTCTCTTCTTCACCCTGGTTCCCTCTGCTACCCAAAATCTTGAACTAAATACAACTTCTCTTGCACTATTGAAATAAGCAAAGCTTTTCCGTAGTACTGCACAATTCCTAACGTTTACAGTTAGGCACTGAGTTGTTTCCAATCCCAATGTAGTTTTAAGGTCTTGTAGTTTAAGTTGCTTGTGTTCCTCTCTACAAGAGATACTCTCTTTAAAAAGGAAGTCTTCTCTAGCCCCATCTCTCCCTTCCCTAAGAAGGAAGGGTAATTGGTTTTTGCATGCTGATGGGTATGCATACATAGTCACCAGTACCATTTGCTGCCTTTAATTCAGAGAAGGGAAATCTAAATCGAAGTCAAAATTTATTTTTTAACTAGGTTTCCTTACAACCTCCACGTATTGAAATGTCAGGTGCATCCCTTTCAGCATGATTTATGTTACTTTGTCTCTTATAATCCTAGAAACTAACACCATCACTGTCCTGTTCCTGTAGACTAGACTTTTTTTTCCCCTCATATCTTTTGAATTTGTACTTTCCAGTGTCCATCTCCTAGAAGGTGCACATCTTTATGCAGGTACAGGAGCTCTGGATTTTGTGAATCATTCCGGATCCCCTGCTACTCAATTCCAACAACACTCTCTCTCCAGGCTGAAAAGAGGTCCACGTATCCTATCACTTCTATCCAATAACATTTCCAGTGTGACCTTTTCTGAAGCCAACAGACACATCAGAATACCTCAGATCCACACACTGAGGTGCAGGGAGGAACAGCTGGGTTGTGGCACTGTAGTGTTTCAAGCTTCCTGGTTCATATAGCTCTGTTCCTGCTGTTTCTTCTGGCTCTAACGCACAAGCTGTGTCCCTAGCATCCACATTTACTTGCTGGCTGGAGCCAAAGATGGTACCTAAATGGCTGGGCAAACGCAGCCCTGACCGAGAGCTCTGGAAAACCCCTCTTCCAGTGTTCACCTGGCTCTGCCCCCTTTGTACAATCTTTGAGTGCCGGTGGGATGCTATGGGTGTGGCAGTGGCGATAGAGTCCATAAATGTGTATCTGTTCCAGGTGTAGGAGAACTTTTTGTTTAGCTGAACTATGGTGAAGGCTTATCCTCTGTAGGGCAGATGGGACAGCCCTGACCTTCTCCCATGTTAGCTTTGCACCACTCTCCATGCTGACTGCACAGCAGCTACATGTGATCTACACAAGTGTAACTAAGAAGAAGGTCCATATGCTAAAGAGCAGTCCTGACATTAGTCACTAGAGGGCAGCACATTACCCACCTGCAGGGACATCATGATTGGATTGCATCAACTTTACTGCAGCTCTGCTGGCACCAAGTGGTTGCAAAGCAGCTATGGTGTAAGGAATCTCCCTGGCAGGGGCAGAGCTAGAATCACTGGTGAACGATGGCCCTTGGACTGCTCTAACCTTCTGTAGGTGCCAAAAAAACCACACCCTTGCTAGGCTGGGGTTTGGTACGGGCTGAAATGCACACACCACCTCTCCTCTCCGATGCATACACATGTCACACCTCACACTGTCCATAGGCAGAGTCTTGAATGACCTGGTCTAAGCACTGCTGACTTTAAAAGTGCCTCTTGAAAGTGAATTGGCATGCTGGTGGGCAAGCATCTGATCATCAAGTCCTGGCTGGGAGCACAGGGCTTACGTGGGTACAGAGACAGGGAGAATGACAATTTCCTGCAAAATCCTGGATGAACTTAATTAAATAAAGTTATACCCTGTTGAATTAGGTTTAATACCTTTGGAGGGCCATTGTATTCAGCATGAACTTGTGTATATGTTATTGTGGAATTGTATGTCTTCTCCAGAAGGAGGGGGATGCTACTGTACTTTCTCTGTTACTAGCCCTTTGAAGTCACCCCTTGGAGAGGCTCACATAGACTATAATATTAATATATATATATATATATATAGTGCTATAATATATATTCTTCTTACTGTATTTTTCACTCCATGCATCTAATGAAGTGGGTTTTAGCTCATGAAAGCTTATGCCCAAATAAATTTGTTAGTCTCTAAGGTGCCACACGGTCTCCTCGTTAATTTTGCTGATACAGACTAACACGGTGTCGGAGAATAACAGAGTTCTCACTTTTTGTTTGGGTACAGCAAATCAGATACTTTATTTTCTTTCTCTCTATCAATTGCATAGAGGGAGAGAGTTAAGCAGGTCTCTCAACAGGTAAACAATTACAGCAAGCATTTATACCTTTTGTTACAGACAATAATGAGCAACAACTGCATTTTGTTTATACATAGGTCATTCTGATATCTTGTTTTGCTCACTAATGTAGACTCTTAGTCTACATTCCATATTATCTACACATTATCTACACAAGGTCGCAACAACTTCTCACACAGTTCTTTCCCACTCGCCTCACCCATTCCTCACTTCTACAAATCTCGCGTTATTAGGGTTACAGTTAGCCTGACTCTTGCTAACGAACTGTCATGCATTGCATCCCCTTCCTGTCAGTTCTTTCTCTGCTTCCACAACGGCTACCACTCTGAAACCTGTCACATAGACTAGTTCACACTGGATTTCCCAGGGACCAACAGACAAAGAAAGGATTTTTTAAAACTGCCTCAGAGCCTTCTTCCTGTTCCAGCAAACAGACAGGATCAGTGAGCCACAGAGGGCTCCCATCCTTTGGGAAGGGTTGGCAGGACTGGCCTATTGAAGCCCCATAAGACTGGGTGCTTGTTCTGTGCTGAAGCTGTTATGAACTTGTAACTACACTTCTAGCCCGATATAACGCGGTCCTCAGGAGCCAAAAAATCTCACCGTGTTATAGGTGAGACTGCATTATATTGGTGTAGGGAGAGGAACCGCTCCCCGCCGCAGCTCGCCTCCACGTCCTCCCCTGAGCGCGCCGTGCCGCCGCCACTCTGCTTCTTTCTCTTCCCCCCCCCCCCTTCAGGTTCTCTTTGCCCCCCCAGCTGTTTGGCTCGGCAAGCCTGGAAGGGTGGGGGGAGAAGCGGAGCAGCAGCACGCTCAGGGGAGGAGGCGGAGTGGAGGTGAGCTGGGGCAGGGGGGCCCTGGGGAGGGCTGCAGCAAGTAATGGGCGGGCGCAGAGGAACCGCTTGCGGTAACACAAATTCGGATATAACAAGGTAAAGCAGCCCCGTCCCCCGGAGTGCTGCTTTACCGCGTTATATCCGAATTCGCGTTCTATCGGACTGCATTATACCGGGGTAGAGGGGTACAAAGAATCCCCTTGGGTGATGATTTAGGGAGTGTTTCTGCCAGAATCCAGGTTGGGTTTGGGGTGAACTCTCATAAGCTTATTAGCATGCATGTAGATTCTTCTATTGTATTTAGTGTGTTTTTTCTCTGTAGTGCTTTTACTTTAAGAATACAGTAGGCTTGCATGGAAAGTGCCGCATGGTATCTTGTAACTGTACCTGTTAATCGTCTCTGAAGAGAAAGCAAGCAGGTGTGCTTGGGCAGCCTATCTCTGCTGGGAATAACACAGTGAAGGCAGGGAACTGTGCAGCCTGGAAATACCCCAGTGAGAAGGGAGTGGCTGTGAATGTGGAAGCCTGAGTGGTGCTCTTGCTGGCCCACTGAGGGGAACAAAGGTGCAGCTGCCCTCAACTGTAATAGCCATATTTTTCCCAAGGAGCTTAGTGCAGGAGTTCCTCTATTGGATCCGTCTCGGTGCAGTCCTTCAGAGCAGCGAGGGCAAGGTCTGCAAGAAAGGATCAACAGCTGTCAGCCTACAGGAGAAGCTGTGTGATGGCTTTGCCAGCATGCAGGTGGTTGGACACTGCACTGGTAAGAGAATTGTAACTAAAGCCACTCCAATAAGTGAGAGAGAGGAGTTAGAAAAAGGCAACACCATTGTTTATTCCTTGTCTTCTCTCCTGGCAGTGCTCTGATCAAGGTACTATAATATCACATACCCTCCCCCTTGAGACATTATAATTTTGCTCTGCCAGCCTCCTGGGACCAGACACCTCCCTACTCTTGTGCAGTGTGAGGGGCTAGCTCTGAGCAGGCAACTACACCCATTCTTGTACTGGTAGTCTCTAGTTTGGAGGAGTGGGGCCAGAATGCAGCCATCCCTCCAAAGAGACATCTTTCAGATAGGGATCAAATTCCACACCCATGTATTAGATGTACTTTCAGCCCAGACTTGTAGTTGCTGTAACTGACACACCAGAGCTGCTCTCCTGCCAGCCCAGTACTTTTATTGTAGCACAGAGAACAGGCTCATGGATACTCCCATATGTCCTTCTCTGCAATGTTTTCCAGATCTGTTTTAAGCTGTGTATATCATATTGGTAACTGAATGACACTAATGGTACCATATACTGTGTACACCAAAGCCACCCTCTCTCCAAGTCAGGCCAATAGTGCTTGGCTTATGCAAGATTCTTCTGCTCTCTCAAGTCCCCCTATGTTAATAATAGCACTTCCCAGCCCTTTATAAATGGCTTTTCAGCTGTAGATGCCAGTGTTGTGGAAAGCCCTGTTCTAACAGACTCACATATAAAGGGATGAGGGGGCTTGCCCGAGTTCTCACAGCAAGGCCAGGGCAGAGTCAGAACTCAGGTCTCCTGTGCTCTGTCCACCATACTGCTTCCCTGTAGATAAATAGGGTGTGGGATTGGTCTTGAGGGCACAACTGGAGAAGCAGAGGGCATCTGACCAGGCCCAAATGAGCTGGTACACTACTAATAGAGAGAAAAGGCTATTTTTTACAAACCCACATCAGCTTCCTCCTTGCATTTTCAGCAACAAAAGAGATGCAAACAGTTCATTAGTTCCTCTGAGTAGGGCTGACTCTGTCAGGGCCAAAGGAAGCTGCATTCTGGCAAGCGTGACATGAACTCTGCTGAGGGAGAAACACTTAGTTAAATATTTCTAATTCAACACAACACAAGTTTGGGAAATTGCCGTAATTACAGAAGAAGCTCTCTCTGTGGCCAGGTAGCATTTCCTCTGTTAATTAATTAATTTGTATGTCCTTGTTCTCCAAAGAAGATGAATAGCTTCTCTCCTGGCAAAGAACCATCGGCACTTCATGCAGAACTTTGAACACCGTTTTGTTTGGAGACAATGACATCATTTTCTTTTCGTCTCTTTCCTTAGTTTTTAATTGCTAAGAATATTTGCATGAAAATGGGCTCTTTGTTTCTTGAATCCATCTGCTCCTGCTGTTTATTCCCCACCTGAAAACAGAATCCATTCTTTATTGCATCACAAGTGATTTCCCCTACAGTCATTAGTGAAGCCAGGAGGAGGACTAGAATAACTTCAGGAACAGATTAAGTATCAGAGCCACTGAATTTATTAATAAGCATGTGCCACTTATATAAACATAAATCTGCACAAACATAGATTTGCTTGTTCACTTTTGGTCACAGTGCATACGCAAGTGCACAAACACACACCCTTGTATCATATACATACTCCCATAAACACACTTTGGTGCACACAAAACTGGTCATTATTTATTACTCATAGAGTGTTCTAGTTGGACATGGCTCTTTACAGACACCCAGGTAGCTGTGGTCCTTGTTCTGAAATACAATTGTGGGGGCGGATGTGAACAAAGGAAGAGGCACATAAAATGGAGCAGGTACAATCCTAATCGACCATGAGCCAAATGGTTTTTAAGGAGCTACTGGAAGAATGAGAAGATGGAGCTGTGGGTCAGAGGAAGAGTGGAAGTAAAGGCATAAGGCTGGAGTGGAAGGAAGCATTCAGGAGAGGAGGGTATAGGGTGTATGCAGTAGGTGAAGACAAGGACTGGTGAGAAGGCAGGGGGGAGCTTTAAATCTGATGCAATAAAGCCTTCCTCTCCATTGCCTTGCATTGTGTGCGATTGTTTTCACCTGTGCAAAGTGGGCATAAAATATGCAGTTAGCCTGGTAGTGTTCCCGCTCGGGTGAAGGGTGGGTCTGCATATGGGGTGAGGTAGTGGAGAATCAAGGCAGTAAATATGAGGCTGAAGAGGAGAGGACATTAGTGAAGGAGGCAAAGAGAAGCAGCTGATTTTAGCTGTGGCATTTTGGGTAGACCGGAGATCAGAGAGGCAATGAGGCTATGCACCAACCATCTCCACCCATAGAGATGCTCCCATGTTTCTGTTCAGAGAGCAGCATAAGAGCACACAGTGCTTCACAAATTCCTGGATGAACAAGGTTCCACTCTAGGCCCAGATACATTAAAGGTACGTAGGTGTCTAAACCCCATACTTAGGCACCTCAATCGGAGTTGTGGCTCCTCTTCAATCTGCAAAACTCCTGCTGAACCCTGTAGGTATTTAAACTCAGTCAGCACTTAAATTTTCAGGTAAAAGTTCCCCGGGTACCTATGTTCCTGCCCTGGGCATGCCCACTGCTGCCTGCTGCTTGATAGCTGGATGCTTCTCTCCTGCATAAGCCACAGAACAATTCACAAGCTGGAGGAAGATAGACATTCTGCCATGTGCATGCAGGGTCTGATGTGGTAGGAGTACTCAGAGGCCACCTACCAGATCAGTCCCATTCAAACTCCACCCTGAGGAGGTGCTGGTACTCAGCACTTTGATCTAGCCATTACAATAAGAGTCATACTCATCTGGGATGTGGGAGACCCAGGTTAAATTCCCACCTCTCAGAAGAGTGCTCTAACAGCTGAGCAAATGGGATATTTTGATGTGAGGTTCTCTCCTGTTGAAGCTGTTCCACTGTGAGTCAATAGTGAAAGCGTGTGATTGGAGCAACGGGACTGGAGGCAGGGTCTCCCGCATGGGTTCTCTAACCACTGGACTACAGAGTCATTCTCCCTTTGTCTCTGGCTCAGTGACTCTCCCACTGTGGTGAAATATTTAAATAGTCATTGGGCCAGAGAGAGACTGTGAGAATGACTCTATACCCAGCGGTTAGGGCACCCTCTGAGGAGGTGGGAGACCCTGGGTCCAGTCCCCCCGTTCCAAACGTTTTCACTGCTCCGAGTTGCAATACCTAAGTCCCATTGTGGATCCCACCCTTAATGCCTCATATTCCAGAGGTACTGAATACCTGCAGCATCCATTGAGCTCAGCTGGAGCTACAGGCACTCAGCACTCCTGAAAATCGCCCTAGTCTAAATTGGATGTTTGTGCCAAACAAGATAGTGGTGCAGGTGAAGGAACAACTAGTAGGTGCACTGGAAAGGCTTACAAAAGCAGTGGTTTCTAGAGAGGGGTTGGAAGAGGAGAGCTTGTGCTGCTCTCTGCTTGAACATGCTAGGAGTTTGGGAATAAAGAGGTTTATCCTTATCTCACAGTCCCTGCATGGCAGCACAATGTATCTGGCATCACATTTGGGAATCTTGTTTTCTCTTTTGAAAGAAACAGTCAAGATGTTCAAGGCCTAAGTTTGGCTTTCACTTAGCCATGAGCCACCAGTCCATTGGTGAGTCTTCGCTTAAAAATCAGATGAGCATTTTTGTTTCTTAAAAGTTAGAAGTCATAGGGCATGTCTATATGGGGAAATAATCCCGAATAGCTATTGTGAAATAGCTATTCCTTACTAGGTCCCCATGTAGCCATTCTTATTCTGCACTGAGTGCCTTTGAAGGGGTTTGCTTAATTCACTTCAGAGTTTGAAGTTAAACCATATAATCTCTCTACAGTGCCCCTTTAAATAAATGGGTAGTAATAATAATGCAAGTTTATAGTATTTAGCATGTCTGCACCACTTTTCATTTCCAGCATTTTACATGAAACCCCCTCAAACAGTATTATCCCCCTTTTTGAACTGATTGGGCCCTGGAGATGGCATAAGGTTAGGCGACTAGGCCATGATCACCCAGTAACTTGGTTATGCGTTTAGTAGCGTGAATCTGACATTCTTTATACTGTTTTGTGAGGCTGGGAGCATGAGAGTAAATATCCAACGTTTGAATATATAACGGTCCAGCACAGACTAAGCGCTAAGTGAGACCAAGCCATGTAAGCAAAGTATATAGAGCATCAATTACTGTTGCTGCTGCCTAGGGGCAGAGCTAGAAGGACTGATTAGTTCACTTCAGGAATGGGAAGCTCAGCTTAGTATTTGACCACTGCATTGAAATAAGAATGAGTTGCCAGGGAAACAAGAGCTGAGCAATCTGCAGTGACTGCATGAAATCACGCCATGCCACTCAGAAAAATGAACAGTAGCATGTTCTATGGGTCTGTGTGCAGTGTTAAGTTTGCACTGCATTTCCACAGAGCTGTCTTCTGCCGTTCCAGCCTGTCAGAGCCAGTTTCCTGCTCCTCTCACCCCAAGGATCTGACACAGCCTTTCCCTCGTTACTATAAAATCCTGTATCCCTCCTCCTTGCACCTTCCCTGATTTATTTACTTGATGGGATTCACTGTGCTGCCAACTTTGCTTTGTGTTTCTCTTTCTTATATTCATGAGTCATATTGCAGATGTCATATCCTCATGCAGCAGGAGGCAGGAGATGGAATTAGATTCAGAGCAGAGAGAGACTGTCAATAGTCTGTGCTTGTCAGGGCACTGTTTTAATTTTGCGTTAGTTTTCTGCTCATTAGTGTGGCTATTATTTTATTTGATATTTGTATGGCCTCCTGTGATAGGCATCTAACCATCCTACAGCAAAACCTCTCATGAAATCAAAGGCTGATAGTATCAGCTCAGGTAGGTGTTGTGCAAGCTTATACTGTATAGGCATTGCTAGACTGGCTCAGACCTAAGGTCCACATAGTCCAGTATCCTGTTTCTAATGGCAGCTAGTACCAGATGTTGCAGAGGGAGGTGTAAGAAACCCCACAATAGGCAGATGTGGACTATCTGCCCCACAGGAAAGTCTCATCCTAACATCTAATATTGTCTTCAGCCCTGAAGCATGAGGTTTTATATTGCTTCCAAAACTCTTTTGTTAGCATCATTATAACTGGACGTTCTTGTTATCCATCTAAGCATCTACTTCCTTTTTGAATTTTGCTAAATTCTTAGTCTCAGTGTCACAGTCTAATTACATGCAGGTGGAAAAAAATATTTCCTTTTATAAGTTTTGAATTTTCAGCCTTTTCAATTTCACTGATTGTCCCCTAGTTCTTGTGTTGAGACTTTTTCCCACCTGTGCCAATGCATTTCTGTCATGACCTGCAATGCCCTGCTTCTGCTATTCCTGCTTGGACCTCTCCTGAGCAGAAGCTGCCAATTGTGTTGTGGTTTTATGAAGGGTAGAAATGAAGAGTGGGATGCGAATCAAAACTGGATTTTTTTTTTCATTGGTGCCCAAACGTAGGATTTTCTCCTGGGTCTCCAGTGCTAAAACGCTAATGCACAAAGTACCTAATTCTCCACCATATAGGTCAATGGGACTTGTGCCATTGATTTAAATAGGAGTGGGAGCAGGCCCTAAATCAGTGAATTTGAATGTTACTACCCAGTGGCAACAGCTCTGATGGAAAATGCACAAGTCTGATCCCAAATCACCATCCATCTGCTCAAGACAAATGCCTCAGTGCCAGGGACTGCCAGCCCAGATGACAATATTTGATTTTTTGTGTTGTGTTTTCAGTAGCTATAGGAAACTAGCCAGAAAAGTTCCAGTAAATTAGCTGCTAAGTCAGTAACAGGGACTGGGAAATAGGACCTGAGTCTCAGCTGTTACTGAGAAGAGCTATGTCTAGCTTCTCTGGCTTTCTCTTGGCTGGTTTGGTGCGAGGCTGTCTAGCAGCACGAGGGGGCTTGGGTTCATGTCAGCTGGATAGACACAGTAGAATCTGACAGGCTGTCAGTGCTCCAGGGACAGAGAAGCTGTTACTAGCTGACTTTCCTATCTTGCTGCTGGTTTTCTATTTTCTAGGGAGCATATTTACTAGTCTGTATGCAGCTGCAAGCTGGCAGGACATGGCCGCACTCTCACTAGCACATCATGCACCGATTACCACAAGCCTGGCTGCTTTCATGTGGCATCATGCAGGTGCTGGCAGTACGACACCACACTATATTAGTGTGGCTAATTATAATGTACTTTTTAGGAGAGTTCTCCCTATGGTTGCAAAACCACAGTATATTTTGGTAGCTAAAGATCCTTGTGGCATTGGAAGAGCCTGAGAAAGCAGAACTGTTCCTCCCGGGTGGGCGCAGCTTTCAAAAGAAATCTTTTGAGTGTACGATTTCTGAAAAAAAGGAAGTGTGGAGAGGTGGGATTTGCTGTCTTTATTTCATGCTGGCTGATGACTGCTGCCATAGGTAGGGTTGCATCTTGCTAAGCCAGGTGCATTTGTTTAGCTGCACTTTAAAGGGAATTTCCCCAAATAAGCTTCAATGTGTCTGTGTAAAAACACCCTAACTTGCCCTTCCGACACTTACTGGGAGCAAGGCTGGGAGAGGAACAAGCTCTTCCACTCAGAGGCGGCAACGCCTTGACTACACATGGCTGCAGACAAGGGAAAGAAGAGGTACTCACTTATTTAAAGACATTTATTAACTTACAGGAATATGCCCCATACTCAACATGGAGTGAGGCCTGATTGCTCAAAATGGGAGGCATTTGCATTACTTGGGCACAGAAGAATTGCTCTACCAGATCAGACCAGTAGTCCATCTCACCAAGTGTCCAATTTTTGACAATGGCCAGCACCCCATGCTTCAGAGGAAGATGGAATTCCCCATAGTGGACTAACCCGCTGTCACATTCTGGAGTGCAATCCAAACCAGTGAAGAGTTGTGTCACCTCTTCCCCGGAACTCTGAAATGCCTTTTAAAAGCTTTGCTACAGTAGCTCTCTACCTGGGACGCTCACAGTTAGTACCACGCATGCACTCTGTCTATATATTGAGCAGCCCTGGACCAACGCTTTGAATGTTGAAGCCTGCCTGCAATACCACTCATCTCCACCAGCCTTGACTAACAACTGGTAAGGTGACTCCAAACTCTCCACAGCCCTGAATTTCCCCCAAAATGTGAGTTCTGAAAAATCCAGCCCTATCCTGGAACAATCAGAAGAACGTTAAGGTTCGTTGCTCCTTTAAAGAGACAAAAGTGCATTGCAGCTTATTAAGTGAGGTAAATACACCCTTCCCTTCAAACACAACTGTTTGTTTATAGTAAAAATAAAACAAATTTATAACAATAGGACATACCTTAAGTGATGCCAAGTAAAAGGAATGTAAGCAGAGATGGTTACACGCAAATAGAAGTGAAAACACACATCTAAAAGTCTAAAACTTAACCTAGCAAGGTACAGGCTTTGTTCAAGATGGTTTCTATCACCAATCATTCTTCCCATCCATGGCTGATTTTTTCCTTCAGTCAGAACCTTCCACAGAAGTACAAGGGCTTCCTTGTCTTCCAAAAGATCTTTCCTTGCCTAAGCAGGTTTCTCGCTTATATTCAGTTCCCAGAGACTTCAATCCACCTGCTCCCCCCTTTAAGAAACCATCTTTCTCAGCTTGCAAGAGCTTTGGCCCTTGTGTCTGCTAGTGATGAATGCCCAACGTAATTCCAGCATATATCCATAACTCTTTAATACACATCATATACATATCATGCAAGAATATTAATGATCAGTGAGTTATTAGTTTCCAGTGATATATTACACGCCATCTATTAGATATCAGATTGTGATATCAGTGAATTGGGGTACACTGAACTGGTCAGGCCAGCTGAAACGCATTACCTGATTACCAGTGAGCCCCTTGCTCTGTGGCACTGGGATGATCTTAGGGTCACACCTGTCCAAAGGAGAAATAACAAAGTACAAGTAAACCTTGTAGGTTAGTGAATGCTTTTGATTGGCTGAGCCTCTCTCGGCTTCTATTTGACACTCTTAAAACCATTGCAAAGGGTTCTCCATTGCTCTTGGAACCGCATTACAGTAACTCCTCACTTAACGTCGTCCCGGTTAATGTTGGTTCGTTGTTAAGTTGCTGATCTAGTAGAGAACATACTCATTTAAAGTTGCGCAATGTTTGCTTATAACATTGGCTGTAGGGGCTTGGAACCAGGGTGGGCCGGCAGCCCCCCATCAGCTCCCCTCCATCCCCACCAGCACCTCCTGCCCGCCGGCAGCCTCGCAGATCAGCAACTCCCCCCTCCCTCCCCACACCAATCAGCTGTTGCACGGCGTTCAGGAGGCTGGGGGGGGGGAAAGAGGGGAGGAGCAAGGATGTGATGTGCTCGTGGGGAGGGGTTAGAACAGGGGTGGGAAGAGGTGGGGTGTGGGTGGGGGCAGGCCTGGGGCAGAGCCAGGGGTGGAGCACCCCCTGGCACCTTGGAAAGAGGACCAGCCGGACGATCCACCCTCTGACTCCACCACCTCAACCAAGTTTCACAATCATCATTGCTGAGTACAGTATTAAATTGTTTTAAATTGTTTAAAACTTATACTGTATATGTATATAATGTCTTTTGTCTGGTGAAAAAAATTTCCCTGGAACCTAACTCCCCCTCCCCATTTACATTAATTCTTATGGGGAAAGTGGATTCGCTTAACATCGTTTTGCTTAAAGTAACATTTTTTAAGAATTAAAATTAAGCGAGGAGTTACTGTACCAACATTTTAGAAATTCTGCTCTTAAAGGATTGTGACAATTCTGTCCAGTGTAGATTCTTACATACCATCACCATCGTATTTGAGCACTTTCTAGGGGTGCGTTAAGCAATGCTGCCCTGCACTAAACTTAGTATCCCCCTTTTTCCCCTGTAACCTTATGTGAATCAAAGAGAGGGTAAGCCCGCTGCAAAAGGACTGAAGAAGTAGCATTCCAGTGGTACAACTGAGTAGGGTTAAGGGAGCGAGAGTTCCTTTTGGTCCAGAATGCAGAACTAAACCTAGCCAAAAACTGGTAGACCTCACCTTCTCAGGTAAGACGTGTTAACTAGCATCAGCCTATGGATGAAGGCCAGACTGAGTCCAGCTGAATTAAAACTATTGTGCCCTAAAATTGCTTTCTTTTGGGCTGGTCCTTTCAGAACAGGGGACTCAGTTCAGATGCTCTAGTTGGCTTGATTATGTCTTAATCTACAGCTATCTACCAGTGCTCTTGGAATACCTGTGACAGTAAATCCCGGGGTGGCTGGGCTTTCTGGTGTGGGTTATGTGGATTATAATTACTGCTTTGCTAGCGCCTTCCTCTCATGCTTGCCTTTACTCTGTCAGGGCCAATCCATGAAACATAGCCTTTCTCGTCACTCTTACCCATGTTGGAGTAAGTTGTGTTCTCACTTACACCCATGCAGAAATCAGGGGGCAGCAGGGGTTTAACTGAGCTCAGAATTTGACACACTGTGTTGTTCCCAGGTACACAGCATCTGAGCTCTTTGCACTGTTTTGATAAGGCTAGCACATAGCTTTCTACAGGGTAGGTCATGACCAGACCAAAAATTTGCCAACCAGAACCCTTTCCAGGGAATCAGCACTGTTCAGTATTGTACAAAAGTCTTTGAGCTGTGACCTGAACACAGCAGCAGCTCCAGGATACCAAAGCAGGTGACTGGACAACAGTTCCCACCTGCTGGGCTTGGATATTGTTATGCTTTTTTATGTCTATTGATACTCCATTAGCAAGAATTGTTAGCGACACACTAGTCCACAATGTCAGCTGAATCATTTGCATGTGCCACAGAGCTGACAGCTGTGCATGGTACTCAGACCAGGCCACAATGTACGGGAACCATCAGCAGCCTCTTTGGAGAAACTGAAGCAACTGTAACGAGAAAGGGTGTCACAGAAGTAGGAGTGGGCATTAGCTCCCTACTTTAGTCATTCAACCTGACTGATGGTGATGCAGAGCAGGAGGATGGGCTGCTCAGCCTAATAATTGCCTTATGCTTGCAGAGGGACAGGCTCATGGATAAAGCATAGGCTTAGGAACCATGACATCTGGGTTCTAGTCCCAGCTCTGCTCCAGTTAAACTGCTGTGGCCTATGCCAAGTCACTTAACCTTTCTGTGCTTCTATTCCTTTCCCCCACTCCCCCCAACCTCCCATGAAATAGGAACACTGATACTTTCCCCACTCAGCAGTGCTGTGAAATTGCATTCATTATAGTTTGTAAAACATTTTGCACTGCCCTGCCTGGAAAGTTAGCTGAGCCTCTGGCCAGTGCAATCGTGATTTCTGTACAGAGATGTCATTGATTACTCTTCACTTCACAGCACAATACCCTGGAAACCTCAGCTCAGGTCCAGTAAGGGACGATTTGGTTTCTACAGTGCCTTTAATATTGCAGGTATCCCACAGGGCAGGGATAATAACTATACCTAAACCGACTAGCCTTAATGTGCTCAGCAGAAGCTCACACATAGCTGTGGGTTGTCTCCTCACATACATTCCCCAGACCTGCTTATTTAAAATGGAAGAGTGAGTGTTGTGGGGGAGCCTGCAATGGGATCTATATCAGCTCCCTGGGCAGCCATCAGGGCCTGCTGTTTAACATCTCAGCTGAAGAACTGCACTGCATCGGTGCTGGGCTCGCTACACTCAGCCGGGACTTGCTGTAAGCGGGCTGTGCTGGGTACAGGGTGAGGCAATAGAAGAAGGTGACGGTCTGTATGCCAAATAGGGTAGGGGTTGCTTTTTTTGTTTTACTTTCCTCTCTTTTGACCCCAGCCTCTAACATGGTGTATGTTAAACCAACATTCAGGATGTAACTTACTAACACGTAATGAGCGGGAGTGTAAGTGAATGTAAATCTTAGTAAGTGACGGGCATGCTCCAGTTTACATTTTCTTATATTCACCTTTGAATGTGGGTCACAATGTGCAGTCTTGGCGGCAAGTGTGCTGCCTGCTGAGCCATGCTCCCATCACACGCGAGTATTCCCTACTGTGCCAAACAACATGGGCATGCAACTTTGTGTGTCAGGGCCAGATCCTCCGCTGCTATAAATGGGCACAGATTCATTGACTTCAACAGCGCTAGCCTCAGTTAAGGGTCTGACCCTGTATGCCCTATAGCATTTTTACAGTGAAAGGTTTCAGAGTAGCAGCCGTGTTAGTCTGTATCCGCAAAAATAACAGGAGTACTTGTGGCACCTTAGAGACTAACAAATTTATTAGAGCATAAGCTTTCGTGGGCTACAACGCCCACGAAAGCTTATGCTCTAATAAATTTGTTAGTCTCTAAGGTGCCACAAGTACTCCTGTTATTTTTACAGTGAAAGTGTTTTATAGGTCAGCTTTACTGACCTACTAATTACTCATCATTTACATACAGGCTAGATCTAACTAATAGGCTAAATTCTGAGAGTCCAGTGACTTCAGCGGAATTACACCAGCGATAAATTCAGCCCAGTAATAACAGAGAAATTATTTTTTCTCTAAACTAAATGGCAGTTTATATGGCAATTAAGTTTTGTTGCACAACATCCAATTACTAGGTTATTTGTCTGCAAAGCCAGTTTAAGACCATGTAATTCCAAGGTATCACCAAGTACAGCTTGTCACAACCAAGTAAATAAAGCACTTACATGATAATGCTCCATCTCACAACTTTCAACAAATGGTCTCTTCCTGTCGTCTTTTCCAAAGATAATGTGCCAATGTATGGCTGCTATGGCCCTGCCTAGTAACATCTGTCCTGACAGACAATGGAGCCTGATGTGTATTGATGTCTCCAGGGATGAGACTGCAGAGAGCTTGAGCAAGGGGTCCCAGAAGCCCCTGCACATCACAGAGTTGTGCTCTGGGGAGGACTCCATCCACTGTAGCATGTATGAGCCTTGTGTGGTCATTGGATCCAGAACTATGAATGTCCACTGCCTGTTGGGGTAGGTTGCTGCCCAGCAGGAGGCCAAGTCTTTTCTCTGCTGCACCCAGGAGCTGTGCCGTTTGAAAAGTTTATTTGACTTGGCTTTGTACAGGGAGAGATTTGGGCTGTAAGCATAAGGGGACTTTGTACAATAGTTTGCATTGCCTCTTGTAAAGTTTTTTTTAGTGGTGTCTGTACCTAGTTTAGCACGGCCACCTGACCGTGTTAATGTTTTAACGTACACAGATGTCCCCTGTGTGGCACAGGTTAAGAAGTGTAAATGAAGCCAGTATTAATTCCAGAACACACTGTCTCAGCAGTCAAGGTGCTGCTCACTAAAGCAGACGCCTTTCTGTCTCCCTTTTAGAAGTATATGGTGTATGGACATAGACCCTTTAGGGGCACGCAGCTTTCGGAAGACGTTTACCCCGTCTCCTGCCTGTGTGAGCCACATGGTTCACAGTTAAAGTGGGAAAGAGTGAACAATCCCGATTGCAAAACAGTTTCAACATGGCACAAGAGCCAAGTCTTTGACAATGTATTACACTGACAAGGTGTTGCACTAGATTTCTGTTGAGCACTGAAGGCTGAACTTGCAACTGAACTGGATAAATGGCTGTTAAGCCTTAACGCAATCAGTGGGTGAACAGGGACAAGACATTTCCTTCACTTTAGACCTGCTCATGGAAACTGGCTATGAGGAATGGTATGTCACTCAGTTGCCAGATAGTGTGATTTGGGTGGGGGGTTGGAGAGAGGGACGCATCAACCTGTAGCAGAGCTACTCTTTGAAAAATGGGCTAGTTTTTCCACCTATTGACAGCACCGCCATGAAACTGGAATGCAGAATATCAGAGGCAAGTTTCTCAGACATGCCAGCGCAGGTGTTTTATAATAGCTCAGTAAACTAGCCTGTCCTTGTCAGTGTCTGGAAACAAGCCTAGAATGCATATTGACATTCAGAACATACAGGAAAGAAGAAAAAATCATCTCTATGGCTCCTTGGATCAACACCACCCAGTGAGTGGGACATGAAGCTTCACGGCAAGAAGCTAGACCCTGTGGGGTTCTCTAACTCTCCATCTATGGCATGTTCTTCAGGGTCTCCCTTTGGAGGTGGTAGGAAAGCATCACAGAGGGCAGGGTAGGTGAAGGGTTGGGATAGCTTCTGCAAATTGGGGTAAGATGCTGATGAGAAAGAGCCCTAATGTAGCCATTTTTTAACCTGAAGGGTCCTTCCCCTTCTTTTTTGCAGCTTTACAGGATTGTCCCTAATTTTGTAGCATCTGCTTTCAGGACTTTGCACTCTGGCCAACACCTTCCTGGCTGAGAGGCATTGTCCCAACTCTTGCAAGAGCTGTTTGGCAACAGCCTGGCCAGGTGTAACTTAAGACACTTCCCTCCCCTCCCCTGGAGCTCAGCATGCTACCTCTGCAGCAGATGGATAACTTGAGTCTCCCCTGCTGGGTGTCCGCTGCCATTTGGAATTCACACTCCAGCCCGAGTCTTTTACAACAGAGAAGATGACAGCACTGGGGAGGGGGGAAAAGAGTGTTTATAAATTTTTATTTATTTTTTTAAAAATAACGTATTTCATTTCTTGGTGTGTGTACTTGTTTCTTTAGGTTAAGTATTAGGCAGAGACACACAATGTGAAACAGCTTTCCCTGGCGGCCTTGTGAAGCAGGACAGGAGTGTAACAGCTGGGAAAAGGGGGCCCTAAGAATCGAAATGCTTGGTGCGCTAGTGCCCATCAAATGCACACATACATTCTAACACTTGGTTTGGATTAACATCTAAAATTACTGAGAGATACAATTTCAGCACTTAAATATACAAACTGAAATCCAAGCACTTGAACACGATTCTTAACTCTAAATTCAAAGTTATTGCACATAAGACATTTTAATATATTTCAGGCTACACGCTGTTGCTCCTCTCTGAACTTTGTTAGTCAGTTTCTTTCATTAAGCATATAATTAAAAAACAAAATGAACATGTTTTGAACACCTTCAAAATACTTATCTATTAGTGGTTTTAATATACATAGCTCTCAATCGCCAGTGAGCTAATCGCCAGTTTGGAGGAGAAGAGAGAAAGAGATGGATAAAAGGTTTAAAGCCATGGCACTACATTTTGTAGAGACAGGGCAGTTCCCTAGTAAAAGAGAAGTGTATGGGAAAGATCCACAGGAAGCTTGAATGCAAAAACACAGAGAATGATCAGCCACACTTGAAAAGCCTACAGCTGAGCCAGTGCCCTCTACAGGCCTTAGGATTCCACCTGCCCACTTTGCATCGTCCCAGATCCCACCTCTCATTCTATTCACCTTGACCAGAAGGCTAAGACTCCTTTCCATGTCCAGCTACCCCATTCCTACTTTTCTGGGGGGAGAGGGTGTGTGCTGCTGTGCAATGCAAGGCCCTTCCTCTTCTGCTCAGAGTCTGAGCCTGGTTTTTCCAATGCCCTCCTAGCTCCTGCCATCTCTGGGGCTGAGAACCAGGACCAGGAATGGAAGCTAGGTCTTCTGCACAGCAGTGAAGAGCACTAGCCACAGGGTCAGACAGCCAGTCATGGACATTGCAATGGCTTAGTTCAGTCTTAAGGGGAAAAAAATTAACAAAACAAGTGTA
The DNA here is from genome assembly GCF_028017835.1 of Emys orbicularis. Taxonomy (NCBI): domain Eukaryota; kingdom Metazoa; phylum Chordata; order Testudines; family Emydidae; genus Emys; species Emys orbicularis. Next base: position 41,720,779 of record NC_088689.1, on the reverse strand, counting down.
GCTAGACATTTCCTTTCCTAACTCCCCTCCTGCCAGTGACACATTGTGCTAGCACAACTGCTTACTATGTGGGCAGGCGTGATGGTCAAGCTGCTTGCTAAATGATATAGCAGCTGATTCCTATGGGAATGGTGGTGGTGTCAATTAAACAAGAATCCCAACACACAGGTTGTTGTATTTACAACCAGGAAAAATTACAGTAGGGAGGGTATTTCTATTGTTAAAATACCTTGTGTACACGTTAGCAGGTAGGTAGAGCTCTGGAAAGCAAAGGGCTGCAAATGATTTGTGTGTTTGTTCCTTTGTTTATATTTTGGCCTTTGCAGCTAAAGGAGGAGCTGACCTCTGCAGCAATATAGGCCTTGTTAGCAGAGGCAAACACCTCCAGTGGAGCTTTTCACTGCTGAACTGAATCCTAGCACAACCACTGCAGCCTTGAGCCTGGTTGAGACTGAAGGATGCCAATGCCTTAATAACTAGTCCAAAACTCAGAGGCAAGCCCCACCGTCTCGGGGGAAGGAGGGGCTCTACATGGCTAGAGCGCTTCGGGATTAGAAAATTGCTTCTTTGATTCAAAAACATATTTACAGGTTATTAAACATGCACAACTGGAAGCAAATCCAGTACCAGAGACAAGCAGGCATGAAGCAAACAAAAGAGACTGGAACAGCCCCAAAAGGCAATGACAACGGGAGGGATGTAAAAGTGAGCTTTTAGGAATGAAAGGTCAAGTGTGTGTTATGGCTTATGAGGGGATGCTGATGGGGAAAAAAATCCAATACAAAACACAAACTCTAAGAAAAACAGAACATTTCAAGTAGCGCACTGACTGAGAAGGTCATCCCCTTCGGGAGTGGCACATTCAACTACAGTGTCCCCTTATCGGTCATGGTCAATTATTCTTTCCTCAGAAGATCAGGAGAAATAGCTGAATAAAGGGGGATAAGCTGTCTCTGTGGATTTAGTAGAGAGAGTTTGGGCGAAAAGGAATGTAAAGCGTTCCACACAGCAAGGTGCATTTATTATCACAGCTAGCTACATAACAGTGTTCTCTAATATGGTATCATTGCAAGCATGTTACTTGGGTTTACTGGGATTTTAGATTTTTTAATATTTTTTTTAGGAATATGCAGTAGCACACTGAGCTTCTGGTTCAGCCTTTTAGACTTAATGTCACCTAAGATCTGGAATGCCCAACGTAAGCCAAGCTGACTACCGCTGTTTTACCACACACCCACACCCACTCTCTCTCTCTCTGCACTGGGGCACGTTTACACTGCACACACATGCACAGGCTTTCAAGGCACACACCCATATGCCCACAGGGCCACACATACAATATCAGCATCTGATTGCTGGTGGCCATTCCATCAAACTGAAATTAACATAGCTTGGGTCCAATCCAGCTTCCAGTTAAGTTATTGGCAAAATTTACATTGACGTCATGGGAATAGGATTAAGCCCCTTATTTGTGTGTGTGCTCACTGTAAGTATCTCCATCAAAAAAAGCGAACCAACCTTCTTAAGCCAACAGCAGACACCCAGTTTGCAATCATGGAGGCTGCACTGAAAATAGGGGGTGGGTGGCTTGTCCGTGAGTGGGGAGATGGCTTTTCTTTCACTGAAGGAATGTCATTTTCAGGTCTGTCTTCATCTTCAGTTGCACTGTGTCCCCATGCTCCTCACCAAGTTGCTTCCTATGCCCCACTAACCTACTCTTCCTGCCTTTAAATACGTGTTCTTGGGGAACTGGTTCTTCTGTATTAAAACCTAAAGCATTGGCTTTTCCAGCTCATCAGAGCTTCTCAATCGTCCAGTGACTAACAGAACATTCAAAAGTGACCAAAAATACCTCAGCCCAACCCCCTGATGGGCACACAAACTGAATAGAAATAAACTAGGTGCTTTCCAGAGAGAGCAATGACAAAAAACTCTGGTACATGCATTGTTCACATTCAATAAGTGCCTTGTCTCCTGGAGGGGAAGGAAAGTGCTCTACTTCTTACAAAGAAACTGACCTTTCAGACTTTGTTTCCCCTTTTCTGGCAGGGTGAAGGTGGCAGAATACTCCCACGAACAGGGAAAGATGCGAACTGGAGCTATGTTGCCACTAGTCCCTCATCTCATCTTCTGCTACATGGAGGCTTTCTGGGACTGATAATGGAAATTGTGGCTGGAATTACACAATGGTTTCAAGAAGCTGAATGGGCAGCCTTATAGCCAGTTCTACTGGTCTGAGCAGCTCCCAGCTTTGCAAAGAGTAGAACACTGGAAGGAGTTTTCTGAAGCCCACAACACATCTCACTTACACACACACAAAATTCTAATCAATGCTTTGGACAAGACAAAGCTGCAGTCTATGTGATCACCCATTGTCACTGAACCCTCCTCTTCCCTTCCCCCCCAATAACTAATAAATGGACCTGACACCACCAATACATTTCACCTGGCCCCATTAATGGGTATCATATAGCAACGGCTTTTGGGCACTACCAATCTGAGTCAGGTACCAGCCAAGCTTTCAGGTTTTCATAGGACAGCATGTGCTTATCTGATCCTGTTAGTTCATGGTTTGTCCCGCCTGTACCAGCTGCAAGGTACGCTTTCTCCAAGACCATTGACTGCTAGAAGCTGGCACTGGACATCAGGGGATGGATGGGAAGGAAGCAGGTACAGAACAGGTTTTCTTGGGCTCTTATTGTAATGAGTCTGTCAATGCAGTTTGTTTTTTCATCATGCAAGGTCAAAAAGGTTATTAAAATCATTGATCAAAACTTTGCTCCATAATTAAAATGGTCTGCAAGTCTAAGTGTCTGATCCCCTTTTCGGTGCCACTAGAAGATGCAGAATTAATTCATGACCAATCTTTTTGGCAAAAAGCTTCAATACCCCTTTTGGTTTTAAAGTAGCTGAGCAAGCCACAGGTGCCTAAACAGTCATTGACCTACCATTAGAGCATTGCTTTCAACAGCAAGATGCAATATCCTTATAGGTTAATTTCCCCCAAGAAACAGGAACCTCAAACAGGCCCAAGGACAATTCCGTCTCACCCACACTGGGTACAGCCCTGCATTTGGACTGTGGCATTACAATTCTTCACCTAAACTTGAGGCGAGTGAAGGACTGCACGCTAGTACAGCCTGTCATTCAAACCATGGCAGTGCATGTGCTACAATGCAGACTGGGAAACGCTCCTGTGATTTTCCGAGGTGTTTGCAGTGTGCAACTGCTAAAGTCAGTGGTGAGCTAGCTCAGCAGCCAGATTTCTATAACAAGCTATTAATTACTGGTGGGTATTTTTACTCAGTGGTTAACATGGCTGTGAATATGCATGTGGGTATGGATATGTGTGAGCATGTGCACACTAGGGGGTGTGTGCCCATGGGCTGAAATATTTATCAGTACAGACCTAAAAGTGGAACAAAAAACCCCAACTGAACCAACACTGCAGACTGCTTTTTACTTTTGCTTTGCTACAGTGGTGCTTTCAGCTATATTGGGAGAATGCAGGGTGTCTCTGGGGCATTGTAAATAGCACTCCAAGCATCCACACATACATACATGCGCACACACTTTTTCTACTATAGTAAGTTACATTCAACTGTGTTTCCTGATCATCTCATTAAGCTGCTCATCTCCTTCGAGTTTGACTGCTGTCACGCCTTGCTGCCAGCATCCCGACCAAACTGTGCTCTTCTCCGCTTCTACCATATGTAGCCTCCATCGTCTGCCTCTCCCTCCTCTTCTTCAGCCTCTTCTCCAGCTTCCTCAGTCTCTTTCTCTTCCTCATCCTCCCATCCAACGCCACTCCCAAAATCCCCCGAGAACCCAACTATGTCATCTACAACAACAAGACAGCGCAAGTTAGGGAAATCACTCAGTTGGGAGCCCAGCGTACCTCACAACATTCTGCTGTAGGCTGAGAGAGGGAGCCAGCTAGATTAAAGCTAGCTTGGGGGTGTCTACTTGAGTTGCCTGCGATTACAGTGTAGACATACCCACAAATGAGTGTTTGCAAACTCAGCCCTGCCCAGTTCTAACAATGCGACCCATTCTTCCCCAGTGGTGGCCCTTCTATCCCAGCACCAGGCCTTGACATAGCTCTCCCAGTGTACCTCTGTCCTCATCAACATCCCTGCTATCCCAATCTGAGGTACTCCTCAAGCACCATTCTCTGGTCAGGACAAACTGTGCCAAAGTGGGTAAAGGTTTTACAATGTAAATGAACATCCATTAGGGACTAGGATGAGGTTTGTTTTCAGTTGCTATGACCTAAGCTCACATCTGTTGGGCTCAATGCAGGAATCATTGGAGGAGGCCCTATGGCCTGTGCCAGGTGATCACAATGGGTCCCTGTGGCCTTAAAGATCTATGAATCCGAATCCAAATTTCCTGAGTTCTTAACATTCAGGCATAGGCTTTGGTGACCCTTTGGGTGCAGGCTTTGCAGGCGTGCTTGCTCTACATGGCTCCTGTGATAGTCACTTGCCTCTTCTTGAAGCAACAGCGCAGCCAAAGCTGCTCCTCTGTGATGCAATGCTCATTCATTGCCAAGTCAGATGGACATGAATACTTCCCCCTCCTCCCTCCAGTGTCCTTACCACAGTCCGGGTTTCCACGTATCCGTGTTCCTGTCAGCTCCATGCCAAGCTGGTCAACACACCAGCACTCCCCACTGCTCTGGTCACACTGCATCTTCCTGTAGTATCCATCTTCATCACAGCTTGGAATGAAAACACCTGGGGAAAAATGACAGGAGTCTCCAAAATTGGGCCCAGTGTGAGAACAGGAAATCTACAGTATAATAGCTACTGCTGCATTTGAAACATGGAGATGGACTCAGCTGTTCTAAAAAGAGTTACTGAACAAACGTCTCAGAAATCCAGCAACCTGCAGTGGATGCTGCCTCACAAGAAGGTGAAATACCAGGAGCATGCACAAAGGGGCAGGTCACAGAGTGCATTTATCAGAAGTTCAGGGGAAGAGCTCACGAAGCAAGAATGTCACAGCTGCATACAACTTATAACAAGGTCTCAGATGAGTCCAACAGTAACTCAGAGTAACATCTAATGCATCACAGTGAGAAATATCATACTGGGATTCTGAGGTGGGTAATATCTCAACTACAGGGAGGTAAAGGGGTCGGGACAGATATCAACTCTGCTCAGAAGGAATGTGAAGGGCGAGAGAACTTCACAACCATGATTAACCCAAGATTGTTAGCAATGCCAAGCCCAGGGGCCAGAAGCTGTGCCAGGACTAGATCCTGCTACAAGGGGAGAGAAGTCCATCCCATCCACCGTTACTGGGAAGTTCACATGGCTCATGACTCACCAGGTTTCTTTTTTGCTGCTTCTTGGATCTGGATCCTTTCCAGCTCCACGAGACAGGGGGGCTCTGTAATACCCAAAGCAAACACTTCTTAGAGCTAAGTGGGCATCTCAGCACGCATACCTGTTTTTATTTAGGGAGGACTCCTCCTTCAGAGATGGTCAGGGGATTGGTGGTGAACGGAGGATGAGGATCGCCTTAAATTGGTCAGAAGAACCAGGTTTGCTCAATCTCTCTCCTCATCCAACCCCACTCCTCCCAGCTTCCTTTATGTGCTAATCAGGGAGCCCCTCCCCGCCCCCCCACCCCGGCCAGTGGAATCTAGAGCCTTGGACACAGTCAGGTTCTTAGTTAACTTCCTCACGGTCTCACTCCGTTAGGATGACACAGTCTGAAGAAGTGGCTCTTCTGTCCAGATCTTCCCATTCATCATCAGTGCCTCACCCAGTTCATTGTATAATGCGGGGCTGTCCTCATATTGGACTTCAATGGAAATGTTAGGTGGGATGACTGTTTTCTAAGTACATTCTGCTCTTTATTGCCCTTTATATTTATTTATAGCAGTATATATATTACCGTAGCCCCTTGTCTGGCATCTGGCTGCCTCACTGCTTTTTGACCAGAAAGTGGCTCTCAAACTTTTTTACTGGTGACCCCTTTCACATAGCAAGTCTCTGAGTACGACCCCCATTATAAATTAAAAACACTTTTTTATATATTTAACACCGTTATAAATGCTGGTGGCAAAGTGGTTGGGGTGGAGGTTGACAGCTCGCGACCCCCCCATGTAATAACCTAGCGACCCCCTGAAGGGTCCCGACCCCCAGTTTGAGAACCCCTGGGCTACAGCAATATCTACTGTCACTGCCTGGGAATCACTCCACGCTGCCATCCTGAAATTCAGTTAATAGCCTGTCTGAACAGATGTGCCTTACAGTAGGCCCTGAACGTGACCAAAGCCTGGCTCTGTCAGAGGAAGTCAGTACAAAAGGTAGGAGCCTTTTCTGAAAATACCCTAGGTCAGGGGTGGCCAACCTGTGGCTCCAGAGCCACATGTGTCTCTTCAGAAGTTAATATGCGGCTCCTTGTCTAGGCACCGACTCCGGGGCTGGAGCTACAGGCACCAACTTTCCAACGTGCCGGGGGGTGCTCACTGCTCAACCCCTGGCTCTGCCACAGGCCCTGCCCCCACTCCACCCCTTCCCGCCCCCTCCCTGAGCCTGCACTGCCCTCGCTCCTACCCCTCCCCCCCAGAGCCTCCTGCACATCAAGGAACAGCAGATCGGGAGGTGCAGGGAGGGAGGAAGAGGCACTGATCGACAGGGCTGCCAGTAGGTGGGAGGCGCTGGGAGCTGGGGGGGGGGAGCTGATGGGGGACTGCTGGCGTATTACTGTGGCTCTTTGGCAATGTACATGGGTAAATGCTGGCTCCTTCTCAGGCTCAGGTTTCTGCCCTAGAGATTTCTGTCCTGGGACCTGACAGCAGAGGCACCCCAGGTGACCTTACCTGCTGGAATGGGACACAGTAGGAGGGAGTTTCTGTAATCTGATTTCTTAAGAAAGCCAAACCAGCTGGGGCTTTACAGAAGCGGGTAGACATTTGGTGAGGTTACTGACTCTTGGATAGCCATATAGAATTGCTGACTGAAAAGCCCATACAAAACAGCACTCTCTCTAAAGGAAACCTGGTGACGACGCACTTTCTCTCCAGAAGCAGAAGCACCATTCGGCAGTGGAGACGTGGCCGTCCTTATAGGTGTCACAGGAGTTGAAGAAGGGCCGGATGCAAATCTCATACTTGTCTAGGTTGATAGCTGCGAGCTCTGTCTGGTCCAGGAAAAGGTCATTGTTTGTGTCCAGCTTGGAAAACATCCAGCCAATGGAATCCTTGCAACTGGCCACCAGGCTCTTGTCCAGCACTGTGAGCAAACCGAGGGAATGCAGGAGAAAGAGAGGGAACAGCAGAGAGAGAGGAGCGAGAGTCAAATCAAAAGTGCCTTTATCCCCTCACCCACACCACCACCATGCACACAGGTACTGTCAGATGGCAGTGTCTCCTGGAAGGGTGGATTGTTAGCAATGGTCAAACTCACTGGCTGAATTGTGTGCGTAACCACGGGATTCAGGACAGAAAATAAAAGGGAGAAAAATGAAGACTGGGGACTGTCCTGGGATAGAGGGTTTCCTTGTCAGAGAGTCTGCAAAATCATTTAGGCTTTATCAGCTGAAGTGCTTCTCCTGCTTCTCACCCAAGAACAGCACCCCCTTGCTGTGTCCTTTCTGTGTCAGAGTGAATGGCGTGCTGGCATGAGGTGCCAGACTGGGGCAAACAGGCTGCTACGCACCCTTTATTTTCAGAGGCCAGGCCAATTTTGTCATGAATGCTTCCTTTTGAGGGCTGGTGAAATGCCCTGACCTTGTGACAGTGCCCTGACATGAGGCCATGACGCTGATGTGGCCTAAGGAACCAGGACATTGGGATGGAATGGATCTCTGCTGCAGGACAAATTTATACAGGGTGAAGGAGGTCAGGAAGAACTACAGGGAGGATCACAGGGCATAAAAGCTGAGCTCTGCAGAGTCTGAGCGCTTCACCCGATGAGTCCTGCACTGTTGTGAACTGTAATCTCTGCCAGCTACACACAGATCGCACAGCATAGAGGATTGTTAAGCTGTGTCTCTGGGCAACACTCTTCAAACCCTGCTTCCCTTTCCCTATTCACAGAGGGTACAAAGCAGCTGCCAGTTTGGCTCTGGATGGACTTCCTAGCAGCTGGAGAAAACAAACATGGCCCATGGTTCTGATTATCAGAGCTGAAGGAGGAAAGCTCACGGAAAGGGGTGGCAGAGAAGTGTCTGCCTCAAACACAGCTCCTACTGCTGATTTCATCAAACAAATTCCCCCCAAGGAGCAATCAGCTCAGAGATTTTTGTTCACTGACATTTAAACTAACCAGATTCCTCCTGACTGAGCTCACTTCACACTCCACATGTGCTTCGGGACCAGGGAGGTACTTCGTTTTAATAGGCACACTGAAGTGTTTGCCTTGCTTGTGCTCACAGCAATTGGCAGAGCTGATGGGCCATGCAGAGACCTCTCTCATTATTCTGCTTGACCAGTGCGTATCTAACACAATAATGGCTACAACCCCAACCAGCCAGGTTTCTGCACGGCCAACCTTTATTCAATCTTAAAAGTTACACAGTGGACACTTTCAGCCACTCAGAAAAGCTCTGTATGCATTAAAAATTATCATCTTTTTACCTGCATAGTAGGCCCTCGGATTGGCCATAACATACCACTGGGATAGTCTCAAAGCCAACCAGAATGCAGCAGGTTAATAATGGCACATGCAGTAAGATTTACTCCACTGCACCAAAATCCATCAGATAAAATGGTCTGATCACCACCCATCACTGGAATCATAAAGACATTTCAATAGAACATTGTCACAGGAGATTTATATTATCATTTCATTCACTGCCGAGATGTGGCTGCCTCCAGAGTGGAATATGGGAGCTGTTTAGCAAAGCACAGCAGTACTACACAACAGTTCAGCCTAGGATTTCAGTATCCCACTGAAACTAGAGGGAGTTCAGGTAGGCAGAATGAAATTATCCAGGCTGGAATCTGACTGGAACTCCTGGGATGACATGCCTATTCTTACAAAAAGGATCTTTAATAACTACATGTGGTCAGGAGCCTGCTTTGAGATCTTAAAAACAGCAACACAAGGAACCCAATTTCCAACTAGCCCCATGCTAGAACATTGGTCCTGCACTGACTCAAAAGGAAGGATATCAGCCCCACTTCCTGTAGCACCTGGATGTTCTATGGAGTTTTCCCTGCCAAATTCAGTCCTGATCCAACCCTGCTTACAGCAGGAGGTCTCGTAAGGTCACAGCACAAGGTTGTCCAACAACAAGGTATGGGTCCTATCTGAAAATGCACCAGCTTCATCTTGGTATTTATATAACACATTGACCTTATCCTGGGACAACGTTCTCTCCCCGAGATTATGAGCCAGATTCTCTGGCCACCAAGTTCACTATGTGGTGCACAGTGAATGTAAAACAGCTGGAGATTCCCCCTGGATGTGTGTAGGGGGACTCTCCACCAGAATAAAGCTAGAGCAGTCAGCTCCACCGTGTCTCTTGCACTGGAAACCTCTGCCCCAGTGTAAGGGGAAGGAGAAGTGTGTCAGGTGGGGAAGGGGAGTAGAGGAGTTACGATCCGTTTTGCCCAGTTCTCCATAGGTGGAAGCCACCTGAGGGATCCTACCCCCTGCAGCTTTAACTGATGCTGGTGCCAAGCAACTGAAAATTAGGGAGCTGCAATTGGCTCCCTGATAGACTCCCTCTCCACTGTACCTGAGCAGAGCATGGGCACAGTGGAGAATCAAGACACCCACACACACCCCTCCATGCATCTTGCACTGGAACCCATTCACCCAACCCTCCCTGCTGGATACTTCTCAGCCCTGTGGGTTTCATCAGTAGCTTGCAATCTCCCATCTTAGTGTGGCACATCTGTTGTCTCTGGGCTATCAGCTATGAGGCTGATGTCAGGGAAAGCAGCACTGTGACTGCACCTTACTGTGTCTTGTTTCCCCATCTGCCCCCAGGACACTGACATCTACCACAAGCCCTGCCTGCCTCTGTCACGTAGGCCCCTCACCAAAATGCACATGACATCAGTAGGTCTCATTTGAGCTTGGCTGATCTAGATTAAGGGCATAGGTTGTGAAAAAGGTACCCAGCATGTCAAACATGTCTCATGCTAATGGACATACATGGCATGTCAGACAGCTGTCCTGAATGGAACGATCCACTGGAAATTCAGAACACTGTCGTCAGTGAATGCGTCTTGCAGCATAGGACTCCCACAGCCCACCTGAAAGCCTTTTAGACATGTCAGCAAGCACACATGGGCCAAGCCTGCTCCAGAATTCATGTGCCAGGCCACTGGTAATTTTGCTCTCCCAGTCCAATAATCTATGCTCCCTTTGGGGAGGAAACATCGCATCATTTGCATTAGGCCTGATTTAGGAATAAAGAAATGGAGATCCAATACCCAAGTCTTGGCCCAGCTCCTCAGCTGATGTAAATTGGAATAGCTCTGTTGAAGCCAAGGGTACTACACTGATTTACACCAGCTAGGAATCTGGCCCCATGTCACCACTGACAGCATCAGGGAATTCACGCACTATGGCTGTAGCCCTGATGCAGCTCCACTGTTGGCAGCACTGCATAGACAAGTTGCTGGCAGACACAGACGTTGAAGCACTGGGCCACGTAGATGTATTAGAAGCAAAGTTAGACCGTGGGATGCTTCAAACACTGGGGGCTGCCTGGAGTCCCATTGTCACTAGCACTCCCGCTGCCACTATAACCAGGAGAGCTGGACTGGTGGAAGCAACGGTAGGAGATTCGGGGCAAAAAAGCCTAGTGCATCTATGCCCTGGAGTGACTGGTTTATAGAATCATAGAATCATAGAATATCAGGGTTGGAAGGGACCTCAGGAGGTCATCTAGTTCAACCCCCTGCTCAAAGCAGGACCAATTCCCAACTAAATCATCCCAGCCAGGGCTTTGTCAAGCCGGGCCTTAAAAACCTCCAAGGAAGGAGACTCCACCACCTCCCTAGGTAACGCATTCCAGTGCTTCACCACCCTCCTAGTGAAATAGTGTTTCCTAATATCCAACCTAGACCTCCCCCACTGCAACTTGAGACCATTGCTCCTTGTTCTGTCATCTGCCACCATTGAGAACAGCCGAGTTCCATCCTCTTTGGAACCCCCCTTCAGGTAGTTGAAGGCTGCTATCAAATCCCCCCTCATTCTTCTCTTCTGGAGACTAAACAATCCCAGTTCCCTCAGCCTCTCCTCATAAGTCATGCGCTCCAGACCCCTAATCATTTTTGTTGCCCTCCGCTGGACTCTTTCCAATTTTTCCACATCCTTCTTGTAGTGTGGGGCCCAAAACTGGACACAGTACTCCAGATGAGGCCTCACCAATGTCGAATAAAGGGGAACGATCACGTCCCTCGATCTGCTGGCAATGCCCCTACTTATACAGCCCAAAATGTCGTTAGCCTTCTTGGCAACAAGAGCACACTTGACTCATATCCAGCTTCTCGTCCACTGTGACCCCTAGGTCCTTTTCTGCAGAACTGCTACCTAGCCATTCGGTCCCTAGTCTGTAGCTGTGCATGGGATTCTTCCGTCCTAGGTGCAGGACTCTGCACTTGTCCTTGTTGAACCTCATCAGGTTTCTTTTGGCCCAATCCTCTAATTTGTCTAGGTCCCTCTGTATCCGATCCCTACCCTCTAGTGTATCTACCACGCCACCTAGTTTAGTGTCATCGGCAAACTCGCTGAGAGTGCAGTCCACACCATCCTCCAGATCATTAATAAAGATATTAAACAAAACCGGCCCCAGGACCGACCCTTGGGGCACTCCACTTGAAACTGGCTGCCAACTAGACATGGAGCCATTGATCACTACCCGTTGAGCCCGACGATCTAGCCAGCTTTCTATCCACCTTACAGTCCATTCATCCAGCCCATACTTCTTTAACTTGGCAGCGAGAATACTGTGGGAGACCGTATCAAAAGCTTTGCTAAAGTCAAGGAATAACACATCCACTGCTTTCCCCTCATCCACAGAGCCAGTTATCTCATCATAGAAGGCAATCAGGTTAGTCAGGCACGACTTCCCCTTGGTGAATCCATGCTGACTGTTCCTGATCACTTTCCTCTCCTCTAAGTGTTTCATAATTGATTCCTTGAGGACCTGCTCCATGATTTTTCCAGGGACTGAGGTGAGGCTGACTGGCCTGTAGTTCCCCGGATCCTCCTTCTTCCCTTTTTTAAAGATGGGCACTACATTAGCCTTTTTCCAGTCATCCGGGACCTCCCCCGATCGCCATGAGTTTTCAAAAATAATGGCTAATGGCTCTGCAATCGCATCCGCCAACTCCTTTAGCACCCTCGGATGCAGCGCATCCGGCCCCATGGACTTGTGCACGTCCAGTTTTTCTAAATAGTCCCGAACCACTTCTTTCTCCACAGAGGGCTGGTCACCTTCTCCCCATATTGTGCTGCCCAGTGCAGCAGTCTGGGAGCTGACCTTGTTTGTGAAGACAGAGGCAAAAAAAGCATTGAGTACATTAGCTTTTTCCACATCCTCAGTCACTAGGTTGCCTCCCTCATTCAGTAAGGAGCCCACACTTTCCTTGACTTTCTTCTTGTTGCTAACATACCTGAAGAAACCCTTCTTGTTACTCTTAACATCTCTTGCTAGCTGCAACTCCAAGTGTGATTTGGCCTTCCTGATTTCACTCCTGCATGCCTGAGCAATATTTTTATACTCCTCCCTGGTCATTTGTCCAATCTTCCACTTCTTGTAAGCTTCTTTTTTGCGTTTAAGATCAGCAAGGATTTCACTGTTTAGCCAAGCTGGTCGCCTGCCATATTTACTATTCTTTCTACACATCGGGATGGTTTGTTCCTGCAACCTGAAGCAGGATGATTAATGTCCCTTATATATTTTTATCCTGGCTAATGAAACCATGGAGGAAATTCTGATTACATAGCTCAATATCTATTCCTTGTTTGAGCCCTACTAAGTTCTTCTCTTCAAAATACATTGTGGCAGTGAGTTCCACAGATTAACTAGGTGTTGTGTAAAAAAGGATGCATTTTTATCAGTTTTAGATTTGTTGCCTTTTCATTTAATTGAAGGCTCCCTTGTTCCTGAATTATGAGAAAGGTCAAAAAGTAAGGATGGGCCAGTGGAGGGAAAGGCTGTGCCAGGGCTATGGGTCTAGTCTGAGAGTGGGGTTCTACTTCCAGTTGTGCCACAGACTTCCTGTGTGACCATGGGTAAGTCATTTAGCCTTTCTGTGCCTCAATCCCCATCTGTAAAACAGGGTTAATAGCACTCACTTACTTCATAGAGGTGTTGTGAGGAGAAATATATCATAGACTGAAGTGCTCAGATAGTGCATCACCTTCTTTATACCATATTTACTGTTTGTTATTATATACCTCTAACAACAGCCTCTTTATTTGCCTTTTCTAAAGGAAATCATCCCAATCTATGTGCTTCCCCCTTATGGCGAGGAAAGTCTAATTATTTATATGGCCTTTCTCTGGACCCTCCTTTTTCTGCTGTGTTCTTTTTGAGATAGGGTGATACTGTATAAAAGATATGCCTGTGTGACCATTAAACTAGTGACAACAATAAGAGGCAAGAGAAGCAGGTGTCTGGACACTTAGCAGTTATATGGTGGGATAGTAGCTATGCAGTGAGCTATAAGGGGCAAAGGTTCAATTGGAGTGCCGCAATATGAGAAATCCTAGACCATATTAATCGTGGTATGCATTTCAGCCACTCTGCCACCGAGGCAGGAAGAATGGAACTAATATGCATGCACCAGACCTGACTGCACTGAGCAGTCTCCATCACTCTGCAGACCTTTGTTCCCGTCTCATCACAACCAGTATGAGGGAGAGGGGTTTGCGTGTCCACAAATGACAGATCTGCATTTTCCGTACCATTCACTGGATTGGCCCCTGGGTTTCCAGAACTGTTCTGCTTGGAGTTCTCACGTAGGAGCTGGAACCAGTCCCGCAGACGGTCTCCCAGGTCTGCTAAGTCCTGCCCGGTACAAGTCTCTGGAAATTAAATGGCGAACTATTAAACAAGCATCCCAGCCGCCGGCAAGGGCTGGGAGGATGGAAATGGATGCCAGGATTGGATAGCTAGGGTAGTTACCTAGCATGGGGCACAAACATGGCTTCGGGAGCATGGAAACAGATGTACCCACAATTTCTGGGGATGGTGATAGAGGAGGCCTGTTGTCATAGTCTCAAGGGTGGAGAGAAGTAAAAGGAGAAAGATGGGTAGGCAGTCCCAAAAGATCTCCCCTAATGCACTCCTCCAGCTAGTGACCCCCCAGCAACCAGCACTCTTCCAATCTTCACTGGCACCACCATCCTCACGCCTTCCCCAGGTTTCTGGGCTGGGGTCTCAGCCTGCCCTTGGATGACTTCTCTCTCTTGGCTCCTTTTCTCCACAGCTGTTCTATGCTTTGTTGTGCCTAGATCTTCTGCCATATAAGAGATCACTCTGCTGCAGAGTTAAGAAACAAACTCCAGCTCTATTGGGGCTGCTTACAACTAAGCTTCTTTGATCTCCTGGCTTCTCAGACAGGTCCCCAGGAGGTGTCTCTTCCAAACAGTTCCCTCCAGAAAACAGTATGCTGCCTGAACGTGTCTGCTGGCACTTCCGTATTGCTACAACATCGTCCATCTCATTGGGCTCCTGTCTGCACTGTCCCTGGTGCGCTCATCTTTTCTCCTCTCTCATTCTCTCTTGCCACCCCTTTGATTTCCATTCTTTTCTCCTTCTTCCTGCTTTGTGCCTTCACTTCTTGCTCTCCCTTCTGTCTCTGTTATACTCCCTCTCCCTACTACAGGCTCTGCCTTTAGAGTCAAGACAACTCCACCTGCATTATTCTTTGTGTCCTCCCCTCCCCATCACAGGACATGCACTTTGCTTATTTATTTTATATCCAAGGGGAATAAAACAAACTAGGTAGCAGCTTCTCTCTTACCTTGTTTGACATCTGTGGTTGAGGTGGGGCCATGCTCGGTCGGGCAGGGGCACTGGCCCTCACACTTCACTGCCAGCTGCTTGCTGGTCAGGCAGGCTTGCTGCTCCAGTTTGCACTGAGAGAAGGAGCAGGAAGAGTCAGTGCAATAAGCACGATCCCGCTCTGAGTACTCCGCAACTCACACCACCCAAACCACGTTTGATTCTTGGATGGCAAAAGAAACTCCAATCAATCCCCTGGGTAAAAAGCATGTTCCCAGCTGAGTGCAAAGCCCCACCAGGTTACAGGTGTGAGAGCAAGGAGTCGACCCACCACCTCCAGAATATGCATAACCAAGAAGGGGCCCCAATAGAAATGTGCTCTTCTGAGTTTCATGTTTCCACACTCCCCAGGGCTCATTCCAAAAAGCAAGGCCTCATGCATAGGGTCAATCCATTCCACTGATCTTGCGACTACTTTTGTGTAACCTTTTCAAGCAAGCCCAAGTCCAGGAGCAGAAGAGGTCTCTGAAGGGACCACCTTCTACCCAATCAGCAATATCGTCTATACAGAACCATATAGGCCAGATCTTTCCAACCAACCTTGCTTTCTGTTATTTCATCCCCACTCTAACTAGCAGGCGTGTGGTTCTGAGCTCCCTAAGTACGGTGGGTTTCTTGCAGCCCGGCTAAATCAGGGTGCAGAGGAGGGGATAGACTATACCCACTTAGAAATCTGTGAGGAAGCGCATGCACTTTTCTGGCAGCTCTGAAAGCGGAGCATAACGGCTTAACTGATACAGATTCCCATCTTCTAGTTACCAGATCTACAGGCAACAAAACGAGGTTGGCACAGCTTTCCCAAACGAGCTGTGATTCACTACTGAGCCATGCTGCCCTGTAAAGCTTTGGTGTACTGTACACAATGCACAGTATATCCGCTGCTAATGTTACCACCACAGCACCGTGCAGAATCCAGCACCGAGTGATACCATGTCCCCAGCGTGAGCTCACGTCACCCCTCCCGGTACTCCCCTCATGGACAACTGAGCCTAACTCCTCAGTCACTCCTGTGCCTCAGCACCAAGCCCAGGGAGTGTGGCTAGGGGACTGTCGCAGATACAGCTGTGAATACCAATGCAGACCTGAGCTGCACTACTATAGCTGGCTCTTCACTGGAAGCCATGAAGCACAGCAGCTCCCCAGAGCCAACTCTTTTACACCCACCCTCCTTATCAATATATGAGCCTTTTCTGCCCCACTCACCACAGAGCTGTAAGTGTGTCCATCAGAGCCGCAGACAGATGCGAGCTGGGTCATGTGACATGGTTTGCAAAAGCTTTCTTTGTTTCCATGGTGTTTCAGGGCAGGCTGCTTGATTCTATCCATGGGGGGCGGGGAGAGAGAGAGACAGAGAGATGGATAGGTGCTAGGTAGGTTCACCCACACCTCCTCGCTTCCCAACAGAACTTGCTCAAGGCTTCTGCTCTTTGGTTCCCCAAAGAAATCCGTTATTCTTATTATTCTGTGGTAAATTGTTCTCACTTTGCAGGCCTGCAGGCAGCTGTTCACCCGCCTGTCAAACTGGGGGGAGGGGGGAAAGGAAGGCCGCTGTGAGGGGAAGGATGAAAGTGATCTTTGGAGCAACAGATTTAGAACGGAAGCCTAAGTGATACTGGAGTTGATTGTCTTACCTGGGTCTCAAGACTGCAAGGGAAGGCAGGTGGGAGGTGGCTCTCCAGTCCCAAGGGAACAATTGGTACAAGAGCAGAGAGAACAAGGCGATTCTTAAAGGCCACAGAAAAACAAATGGGGGAGACACCAACATTATAGGGTGCGATGGCAATGGGCTCAGGCAGGGCCAGTCTGCCTGAGGGGCCTGGTGGTAATCAGTGTCCCGTTAATGCAGTTCTGACTGCTGGGACTGGAACAAACCACCATCTCAAAGTACGATGTGAGGCAGGCTTTCTCCATTGCGGGCTGTTGGGATAACTAGGCCTACAACTTTACCTAATTGGAAGCTCAACTGTAAAAAGTGAGTGAAAGTTCATAAATTGTCACAGTGACCAGTTATATAAAATTGTTTAAGAAAAGATGTAAGAAGGAGCTGGAAAGAGTGCATTAATTTAAACAGGAAAGGATTTACTGATACCACTCAAGGGCTGTGTTAAGATTATCACTGGTAAATGAGGAGTAGAAGACCAGAAATCAGTGAACTAAAATTGGGGTCAGGAAATTAGGCCTATTTAGGGTGACCAGATGTCTCGATTTTATAGGGACAGTTCCGATTTTGGGGTCTTTTTCTTATATAGGCTCCTATTACCCCCCTGTCCCAATTTTTCACACTTGCTGTCTGGTCACCCGAGGCCTATTTATGGACAAAATGATGAGGATGGACTATCCTGCCCACCACTCCCTGCTTGGGGTCCTCAGAAAGAGACTTTGGGAGAGGGGGTGTCAAACTGGCTACTGTGATGCTGGATGGCTGAAAGAAGAGAGGAGGGGAAGGAATGAGTTTCACCATCATGGCTGCCAGCCCCATCGTCTCCTGGGACCCCAGACCTTCTTCATCCTAATCCTGAAAATTGTCCTGACCAGAGGGACCCAGATGACATCGCCACTTCCACTGGCTTCAGCTGAACTCCAAATACCATCTGGGATGTTAGACTTTGTCACCCTCTACCCGTGTATATTCTTTTCCTTCCCCACCATATTTCTTGTCTTCCCTATTCCTCTCCTTTTTCCTTCGGTCTATAAGAGTCTGGCTTAGATGGCCAACAGGGTACATTTTGCAACACTGCTGTCAGCCTGTGATCAGAAAGAGGCAGCTAAATGTAATGCCCTGAACAGCCCGATGCTGGTACAAATTTGCCAAGTCTAAGACTGGCTGATAAGACCATGTATTGGGCCTGTGTTTCTGCAGCAGAGAGGTTGCAAGCAAGAGTCAACACCAGTGACGGAAACTGCATTTTCTATCCTTGCTATTCTTTTATCTCCCTTTTTGTGTGTGTTTGGTTTGTTTTGTCTTCTAGGAAATGGGATCAGACTGTAACAATAACAGAAACAACAGCTCCAGACCATCTTAACTAACTTCTCTTTTCCCAAAAAGGACAGTTATTACCATCTTTCATACGAACCCAAACACTGTCAAACAAGAGGTTTTTCCTTCTAAAAATCTCTTCAGCTACAGAGAAAGGGAACAAGGAATGTTGCTAAAATGAAAGCCTTAATGTTTACATTCCAAAGGTTTTAACTGTTTCTCCTTCTTTTTTGTGTCTTTAATAAAAGGCTAACAGAATTTTTAATGGTTTGTTTGCCATGGAACCAATCAGGCTGAGGTCTTTGTGTACCAAACCCCGAACCTTGTTTAAAACTATTTAATGTTGGGCAGTGACTGGGTTATGTTAACACCTTTGGGCCCATATATTCCATTTCAATTAATACAATTGGGCATGTGACTCTGGGATCTCTCTTGCTCCCTGCTTGCCAGCCTATGCCTGAAGCGTTATTCTAGGCAAGGCCCAACACCTTTTTGTTTCCTATTTAGTTTGGAGGAGTAGGGTTTCTATTCCACTTCATGTGCTTTGCTGGCTATGGGGATCTTCCAGACATAGCACAAACACGCCAGTATTTTACTAGGCTATGTCAACACTTACTGCAGAGTACAGATGCTGCATACCCCCTAGCGCAGACATAAATAGTAGTGTAAACGGTAAGGCACTGCTTAGTGAGGAGAGTAAAAACACACAAAAACCATAGGGTATATATCCTACATGGCTCATTACACGCACAAGCGGTGCTTCCCTGTCTACACTGCTATGTTTAACAGCGTAATGTCTCAATGGCAGAGCCTTTCCCCACCACTGGGAAAAGCTCCAGCAGTGGGGAAAGCCTCTGGTGGGTGGAGGCATCAGGGAAAGATTCCAGCAGATCCCTGCTGCCAGAGCCTTTCTTTTCTGCCTCCCTCCTGCCAGAGCCTTTCACTGAGGCATGTAGCTACATATCACTGTGTGGTCACAGCCTGCTTTTCGCTGTGGCATTTAGCTACACATACCCTACATGCTGCCGCCAGTGTAGACAAGGCCTTTGAGTGCTGTTGGTAACTATTTCCGTTATGGCGCCCAGGGCCCTTCAGGCATGCATTCATTGTTCTTAAGATCAAATCTTGGGGGAAGGGGAGATCACCTCTGAAGACAATAAGTGCCAAGATCACCTTTAATTATAACAACCAGTCTGTGGAGCTGCCCGAAGCCCATTCATGACATTGAGGAAAACAGGAGGGGTTCAGAGCAAATTACCTCCAAGTTCCATCCTCCTAGAAAGGAGGAGGGCTGGTTCGCCTATGTTCCCACACCCTAATAGCCTGCCAAGGTCCCTCCAACTGGCATTGTTTTTTTGTCCCTGCTACTCCATGTTCCCATCCCTAGAGAGGGTTCTGTCTTTACCACTCAGAGCCCAAAACTGCAACAACAGCCATACCCCGAATATACTGCCAGTTGTAAAAGACTCAGCCAGGAACTTTAGAGTATGGGATACAAGGAGGTTCAGAACAAAAATGATCCTCAGTCTTTCCTGTCCAATAAAGCCCAGTGCTCTTTAAGCATTCCTGCTCTGTCCCTGGTACAGCTGCTTGAGGTAAGAATCTACTTGGCCTCAAGTGGATAGAAAAATCCAGGCCAAGTTTCACCTCTGTTGATTAAGAAAGTCTCTCCTAATGCCAGATTGTGCAGGCTCCCCGGGTCTGCCTGTCACACAGGAATAAAGATGAGAAGAATGTGACTTGGAGGTCTGTGTCCACTGGGAGCTGACCATGTGGATAGCAACAGCATCCAACCACCTGTTCATCACTCCCATTTAACGCCTGGCTTAGCAATAATGTGGCCTATTGGCCTTTAGCACTGTTAAAAACACTGTCATGGTAAACTGGGCCATACCACTTTCTCTTTTCCTCTCAGTCTGTTTGCAAAGTATCTTTGTTATAGAGCTAGGGTTATTTATTTTTTAAAAGCTTTGATCCGGTTTTCTTATAAAACAAACAAAACAGATCAAAAAACATTCCCAGCCGCCCCCAGAATAATAAAACAGTGTGTGTTGGTGCAGCAGAATAAAAAAAAAAAACACTGGTAAGAATTAGGAAACAAGAAAAAGTTCTCCCATAGGAGTCAAGAAGATTATTACAAAGAGCAGTGAATTCAAGAACTGATTTTAACTTAATGGACTAATACCATTTGCAGCATCTGTCCAAGTCTGATCCTGCCAAAAATGATCACTAGAGTACATCTCTCTGCATGACCTCCTAACTATGACCTTACCCCTTTACAGCATTGTTTGCCAAGTGAGATTGTTCACATGTGACTATTTTTCCAGAGCATAGGAATTGGCACAATATGCAAGCATATCACCGGTCCTAATGGACATTTCTGGAATCCGTGTATTAAAAAGAGAGATGGGGGGGGGGAGTGAATGCCTCTGTAATCTCCAGTGCAATAAATTGTAATAGGAACAATCCCATTTCAGAAATCTTGCACAGACCCAAGACCCTCTCTTACCTGTGCTCTAACTTTTTGCGGCTAATACACATAGCCCTCTGGTAGCCCTGGGCAATGCAAACTTTGTGCCGGCTACACTTCACTTTCTGGCAGGGGTCCTTGGTTGTGTCCAAAGCTGAAGACAGAAAAAGAAAGTGAATAGCTAGTATACCAAACAGCCCTTATCTCACTTACCAGTTCCGCTATGGTTGCTATCCACCCTGAATGAGGCAGGAGAGTCTCAATGAGGACTGCCTCAACGTAGGTCTTGTGTCTTAATATTCATTTTAGGAAGGCACACAACACAGACTCTCCAAATGATCTTTGTTGAGTCATTTCACATTTACTTTTGTGTGCTTCTTCAAATTCATCTTTAAAACTCTCCTTTGCTATGATGACAAAAGCCTTGACAATAGTTAGGCAGCTGTTCTCAGACCTCTGCCTACCATGCTGATCAATACTGTCTCATTGTTTTCTTGTATTCCCCCAACTGTCTGTCTGTCTGTATCTATCTGTTCTTTCTTGTCTTGTACTTGGATTGTAAATTCTTTGTGGCAGGGAACCTCTTTTTGTTCTGTGTTTGTACAGTGCCTAGGGTGAGTTAACATTTAGAAGGTGCTAAGTATAACTAACAACATAGAGAGATAGTGTCAACAAAACGACATGTATTTATTTGCTCACATTCTGAATTGCGAAAAATATCAGCTCACTGGGGTCCTATCTATAGAATAGCAAGAAGTCAGCTTGTCAAGAACAGCATTAGTCACTGATGAGCTGCTTTATTGCTGGGGCAGCACTCAGAGGGATTCAGCTTGAGTCACTGCAGCCCATGCTCAGGCAGATTAAAGACCAGGAGCCCGACCTTTCCAAATCAGGACGTGATGGATAACACAATAAAAGCTAACTAAGCACAAAATCACAAACTCGTTGATGTCTGTTACAGACCAAACAAATCTAGTAGGGAACAGAATGACCAGCTCCTTATGCACCTAACTATAATGTGTAGGAAAAAGATCTGCATGATTTCAACTGAGTGACATATGCTAGAGATCTCATGCTGACAGTACTAAAACATTCTTGGTATTTTTAAATATTACAGATGACAGCTTCCTAACTCAAAAAGTGTTGCATCCAACACAGGGGAATTCTATATTAGATCTCGTCATCACAGATAAAGAGGACCTTATCACAGAACTAAAAATTAATGGTAGCTTAGATACAAGTGATCATGACTTGATCACATTTATAACGTGCAAACAGAATAATGTCCAGACCAGTATTATATATACTTTGTGCTTTAAAGGGGCCAATTTTACAAAGTTGAAAATGATTATGCACCAAATCAGCCAGGGGAAAGAATTTAATTAGACAATGTGAATGATCATTGGGAATTGTTTAAGGATACTTTACTAGATGCCCAAAAATCCACTATCAAGCAAGAAGGCCATATTGGTTCAAAAACCAACTTAGTTTAGAGGGAAAGAGAAGGCAGCTATAAAAATTTAAAAAATAATATATAACAAATGGAAGAAAGGGGAATTTGGTAGTAATAAACATAAATCAAAAGCTAGGAGAAAACTGATAAGGAAAGCAAAAGGACACAAGGCGAAAACTATGGCCAGCAGAGTTAAGGAGAATAAGAAGTTTATTTAAATATATTAGGAACAAAAAGAATTTTAACAGTGGTCAATTACTAGATGGAAATGGTAGAATTATCAATAATAATGCAAATAGGCAGAAGTGTTCAATAACTATTACTGTTCTGTATTTGGGAAAAAACAGATGACACAGTCATATCAAATGATGATAACTCTCTTTCTATTCCACTAGCATCTTAGGAGAATGTTAAATAGCAGCTACTAAATTTAGACATTTTTAAATCAGCAGGTCCAGATAACTTGCATTCAAGAGTTTTACAAGAGCTGGCTCAGGAGCTCACTGGACCATTAATGTTGATTTTCAATAAGGTTTGTAACACTGGGGAATTCCAAAAGACTGGAAGAAAGCTAAAGTTGTGCCAATATTTAAAAAGGGTAAATGGGATGACCTGGGTAATTATAGGCCAGTCAGTCTGACATCATTCCTGGGCAAGATAATGGAGTGGGTGATATGGGACACAATTAGTAAAGAATTAAAGAAGGGTAATATAATTAATGCCCTTAACCTGGGTTTATGGAAAATAGATCCTATCAAACTAACTAGATTTTTTTAAATTAGATTACAAATTTGTCTGATAAAGGTAATAGTGTTGATGTAATATACTTGGACTTCTGTAAGGCATTTGACTTGATACTGCACAACCTTTTGATTTTAGTTTTTTAACCATATAAAATTAACATGGCACACATTAAATGGATTAAAAGCTGGCTAACTGACAGGTATCAAAATATAACTGTAAACAGGGAATCATCATGGGGGGGGGGGGGTTAGTGCAGTCCCCCCAAGGATCTGTTCTTGGACCTATGCTATTTTACATTTTTATCAGTGACCTGGGACATAAAATCATCACTGATAAAGTTTGCAGATGACACAAAAATTGGGGGAGTGGTAAATAATGAAGAGAGCAGTTAACTGACAGAGCGATTGGAATGTCTTGGTAAGCTGGGTGCAAACAATGTGTGTTTTAATACAGCTAAATGTAAATGTATACAACTAGGAACAAAGAATGTAGGCCATACTTATAGGATGGGGGACTCTAACTAGGGAAGCAGTGACTCTGAAAAAGATCGGGGGCTGTGGTGGATAATCAGCCCGACACGGGCTCTCAGTGTGACCCTGTGGCAAAAGGCACTAATGTGATCCTCGGATGCATAAACATCCAAACTGAATAGGAGCAGAGAGGTTATTTTACCTCTGTATTTGGCACTTGTGCTAGTGCTGCTGCAATATTAAATCTAGTTCTGGTGCCCGCAATTCCAGAAGGATGTTGATAAATTGGAGAGGGTTCAGAGAAGAGCCATGAGAATGGTTAAAGGATTAGAATACGTGTCTTACAGTGACAGACTCAAGGAGCTCTATTTATTTTAACAAAGAGAAGGGTAAGGGGTGACTTGATGACAGTCTATAAGTACCTAAATGGAGAACAAATATTTGATCATGGGCTCTTCAATCTAGCAGAGAAACGTGTAACACAATCCAAAGGCTGGAAGTTGAAGCTCGACAAATTCAGACTGGAAATAAGGTGTACATTTTTAACAGTGATGGTAATTAACCACTGGAACAATTTACCAAGGGTCATGGTGGATTCTCCATCACTGGCGATTTTTAAATCAACAATGTATGTTTTTCTAAAAGATCTGCTCTAGGAGTTCTTTTGGGGAAGTTCTGTGGCCTGTGTTATACAGGAAGTGAGACTAGAGGATCATAGCAGTGGCCTTGGAATCTATAAATCTATAAATGAGGTAAAACTAATTTCTGCCATGCTTCCTCTGTCCCTCCAGTTTGATAAAACTGCACTTTGGGGGCCAATTCAAGCACTGCAAAGAAACAAGTGTAAGATTTTTTAATGCTTCACATGCTGGGTCTCAGATGTTGTCCAACCCTCTGTGAACACGATCTCCCACTGCCTAGAGAACCTCCTCATGGACAGATGACCAGCTGCAGCAGGCAGCACTGGCTGCGATCTAGAGCTGCTATCAAACTGCTCCTGACACCAACAGATGCCTTGTGTTTCACAGCCCTTCACAAGTGAGTGTAGACGGTGTTGCATAATAGCACACAGCAGACCCAGCCCTGGCTGAAGGGAAATCCAGCATTAGGCACAGCAACAGGGCAACAGTACACCTCTAGCAGGATGGGCCAGTATTCCGCAGCCAATGCAGGGATCATGTCCAAATGGGAACAACATTCAGGTACCTGTTAGGAGTACAGTAAAACTGTGCAGAGGGGTGGGGGACAGGAGGATCAACACTCAAAGAGTATCATTTATTTAAAGGGCAGTGGATGCCTCATAGCAAATCCTGAAATACATCCTATTCTGATTCAGTTTAGCCTACTTGTCATATTTCCTGAGTGGGTTTCTTCATTCATTTGTATGATTAGCGATAGCTTCATAAAGATAGAATCATTGCTTCTTCAAGTACATTCCCCCTGAACCTGAAACAAGAATCGTCCATGACTTCACAACCCTAGCCTGTTTCCAGAGCAATTAATTGTGGAGTCAAAATAAGGAGCCTGACTTCAACTGGAGAATCAGCAACAGGAGCAGATGAAAACAAAACAACAGCGCCTAGCATTTATATAGTGTCTTTACAAAAGTTGCCAAGGGAGATCATTTAACTCTACACTGAAGTATAGTAAACACAGGGCTGGATCACAACTGCAGCAGCACGCAGCATCCCTACCCAAACCTTCAGCATCTAAGTGAAGAATATTGTATCATGCTGAATCTGCAGGGAAAATGCAGGTGGAATTTACTCAAGCTGGAATTTAGCCAGGACATGGACTCTTACTAAAGTGGAATGAGATCTTTAATGACCACAGTGGTCAAGACCTCAGTTTAAATCTCATCCAACAGAGGGCACCTCCATTGTCCCTTCACTGGCTGGTGGGGCTCAGAGGGAAGAGCCGCACCCACTGAATTGGCAGCCCCACTTCCTGGGTTTCCTCGGGCGTACAAAGGTTCTGTTTCCACACAAGAATCAAGTAATTGGTGCAGAACGCGTCTCAGAAAGGGCTTCAGTTCAGAGCCACAGGACTTTCTATAAGGACCTTTCAAGGAAAAGTCAGCAGCTCCTTAATAAGTGTGCACAACCAAGAAATAAAGTTACCTTCATCAACTGGCTGATTATCTTCCCAGCTCTTGATATAGTCATCCTAGTGAAGGAAGAGAGAACAGCTTAGTCAACAGAACATGCCAAATATCAAAATCCAAATGCTCAGAACGATGAGCCTGATCAATGTTTAGAGGTAACACTGGCCTGGGGATGTAACAATGATGCCTTCCTCATGGCTTGGACTCTAGCAGAGGGCCACACATATGGTTACAAAGACAATGCAAAGATTCATATTGTGTTTATTTATTCTGTGTTCTGCATTGCTGGTGAGGGGAATTTGGTCCTCTTGGAAACAGAAAGGTCTAGTTCTCTCTCTCTCTCTCTCACACACACACACACACACGCACACAGCTCTGCTCACATTCCTGACCTGTAACATACAAAACCTTGTTTGCCTCACACACAGAGCTCTGCAGATCCACTGCTCAAGAGTGAGATTTTCATACATTCCAGTATCCAGCCTGCTCACACAACTGCACAGATGGGCAATGCAGAGGGATGGCAGGATGTGCATGCTTGTGCCCTCACACCAAAGTCCAGCTGCTAAATCTAATTCCAGGATTGTACTTGCCTTGGCCGTTGGTGTGTTCATTTAATGGCAAACCCCACAAATAGGAAAACTGAAGAACATAAATCCTTGCCTCACTGCAGAGAGGTGCAAATCTTGCTCCATCACATGAGAGGCAGAAGCAGTCTGATGCCCTAACCTCAAACTGGGGTTAACGGTCTCCAGGCATCTGTGAAGACCTGCAGGGTATCTGCATTTTCCCAATTCACCTGGTGCATTTACACAAACATAATCAACAGGGGGAGTCCACAGTTTAGAACGTCAGGGACTTACTGCCCTAACCTCCTTCGTGCAGGGACCTCCATACACTCATAGTAGTAATACATTGCTTGCTGCCCCAGCGTCATTGCACTGTAAAGGGCCATCAGGTCATGGCTTGGAAGTGGCAGGAAAAGTTATCAGATGCTGGCACAGCTGTTAGAATGTCAGCATGCTGCTTGGCTAGATCCTATCCCGTTTCTTAAGGTGCTGAATCAGTTACAATTCTTGGGAAGAAAAAACACAAGTCCTTTGTCTCTGACTCCCTCATCCTGAAAAGTGATTGATCATTTGTGAAGGCTCAGCACTTGAGGTCCCTCACTGCTTCTCCACGCTCCCCAGCCCATCCATGACAGTGGCCTCTGTCCACACCAAGCAAATGGGCAGTAGAATCTTTCCACAGATTTCCAGGGAAAAGCAACACTACTATTAAGGTGAGGAAATGGAGAATAAAGGATAAAAGTCAGATGTGCAATAAAAATAAGAAAATGAAAGGAATAATACCAGACCCAATGGGTCTAAAGTTCATGTTTTGTGGGGGGCGAAGCTGAGGTGCAGAGAGATCAAGTAACTTGCCTAGTGACACACAGCAAGTCAGAAGATCTGGAAATAGAACCCAGGAGTCCTGACCAGGGGCACTGCCTGGGGTCTCAAGCGGGAGGGTGGGGACGGGCCTTACCAGATTTGATCCTGAGCCTCAAAGTTAAATTGCTGGGCAGGATGGATGCTTTTCTGTGCCAACCCCCTAATGAGCACCAGTGCCTTCTGGTGGCTTGACTTGGCCCTTCACTCTGGCCAGACACCAGGGACTGAGCCAGCCTGGCCCTGCCTCGCACCACCTCAGGCGTTACTAGGAAGTTCCGGCAGAGTTCAGGCTCCTGGTGAGGTCTGCACAGGCTGCACAGTAAAAAAGGCCTGTCAGTGGCAACACTGTTGCCCAGGCCACCACCAGCCCTCCCGGGACCAGCACCCTCAGAGCCAGCTCTTTGGTATCCCTCTCCCACACAGGCAGCGTATGGGGAGCCCCAGAGAGGCAGTGCCATTCCTGACTGCTGGCAGCAGTACCAGCCCAAGCTCCTGCGCCGCTGCCATTCTCTGTGGGCAGGGGGCAACGACCTGCTGGCTGAGTACCGCACTACCTCAGAGGCCTCAGCAGTACTACCAGCTGGGGGACAACATTTTACCTAATGTGTCAGGACTGGGGAGGCTTTGCCCCTCTCTACCCCCTGCCTTGTGGTGCCTCTTATCCTGACTTGCAGTCCCCTGTTCTAACCACACTTCCTCCCCCTGCTGTGCAAAGGTTAAACCTCTCAATCCTTCCCTTGTTTGTTGAGAGTCTTCAGATTTGGAAAGTTACCAACAATTAACAGCCCCACCACAACCACTGGAGCTGTTCTCCTTTAACAGGGTAGTCAATAGGTGGACCATGGGCCAAATCCAGATCCCCAGCTGCTTTTGAACAGACTGCAAAAATCTCTTTATTTATTATTGTTATTATTTTTGTATTATTTTCCCTGGAGCCTGGATCTTGACTATACCTTGACCAAGAAATGTGGACCTTGACAAAAAATAATTGATTACCCCGGCCTTTAATATGTTATATACACAGAATCAAATGCAGAGAATACAAACAAAAATGCGAGGGGAGGGTTTAACAGTAAATGAATCCAGGCCCTGGAAGAGAGTACGGGTGTGCATCTCATTTGTAATGTCTGCACTAGAATGGGTTTCTCCTTGCAGGTCTCTTTTCTTTGCCAACCATGAACGAACATTCTTGTAAGCCTCTCTGAAGTGCCCTGATGGCCTGTGTTAATTTACAGCAGATCACACACTCCACACCCTTTGAACAACAGTGTTGTTGACTGTCCCCTCCAGTAAGGAAATCCAGCCTCTGGTACTAGGGACTCACTACCGTGTAGAATGCTCTTCCTTGAGCTGTCTGGGCTTATTTAGATTATTAACTCTTAGAGGCAGGAACAGGGTCTTCCTAGACTTTTATACAGTGCTGAGCACTGTCGATGCTTAACATGTAACAACAATCCTCTCTGATAGACGCTGGTTCAATTCCATCACTGGTGCCCTCTATCTTGTGGCAGGGCCGCCCAGAGGATTCAGGGGGCCTGAGGCATTAAAAAAAGGCGCCACCCGCTGCGGCGCTTGTACTCACCGGGCGGCGCTCTGAGTCTTTGGCGGCACTTCGGAGGCGGGTCCCTTCGCTTGCT
Source organism: Emys orbicularis (assembly GCF_028017835.1). Classification (NCBI taxonomy): domain Eukaryota; kingdom Metazoa; phylum Chordata; order Testudines; family Emydidae; genus Emys; species Emys orbicularis. Next base: position 41,692,497 of record NC_088689.1, on the reverse strand, counting down.
CCAGGTCTTCGGCGGCACTGAAGGACGCGGAGCGCCGCCGGGTGAGTAAAGATTAAAAAGGCGCCTCTACCCAGGGAAGGGATTCTCGGCCAGGGCTCGCGGGGCCCCTGTGGGGCCCCGGGGCAAATTGCCCCACTTGCCCCCCCTCTGGGCGGCCCTGTGGTGATGATTATATATACAGTTTCTCAGGATGAAATTCACCCTGCGCAGAGGGCCAGCACCAGGCTCGTGCATCATTTCATTCCCACTTAAGTGGCCCTCTGCCTGGGGGTCAAAATGAATATGTGCGTATGTATAGGCACACACTCACATATACGCATGCAACCACATACATAGAGCCCTGTGCACATACAAAATTTGGATCTGCATCCATCCATGATCCACAAAAATGGTCCACAGATATCCGCAGATTTGCAGGGCTCTACACAGATACACACTCATCCTGGCCATACTTCATGCAACGTGCAGCTGTTCAAATCAACTCAAAATATTCTCCTGATAAACTAAAACTAGAGGGAGGGAGCTGGGGTGGAGAACACAGGGAACATGACACAGATGCCCTGTAAAGATTAAATGAAACCAGATTCAAAAATCGATACTAACCTCCACCTCCTGGGAATTCAGCCCACAGCAGAAGAGTAGGCGAAAAAACAAAAGGAGAGAGAAAAGAGAACACACATGAAATATACCGACACTGCCAGAGCTCAGGCTGCAAGAAAGGGCTGGGTTTGTGATCACACAGACAGTATTTCTTTGTTTAGATTCCCTGAAATGTCATAATTCATTTCCTCCAAGTGATGTGTTTTTATAAAGACTCCCCCAATGCATCTTTTCTTGCTTTCCTAATTTGCATTTATTAAGTCGTACTTCTGTCACAATGGCAACAATGGAATTTGATTGCAAGGAACAAAAATTAAGGCAAAGGCTGATAATTCAGGCTTTGTGCAAGCTGCAGCACTACTCCCAACACTTCTTGGTTAGCCCTGGGACCGAAACAATGATGTTTCAGCAGATGGATGTAGTGTTTCATACAGCAGAGTTCACAATAATACAAGTACCTTTCTATTGTTCTGCAGTCTTTCTGCAATAAAATAATGTTAAACAAACAAAAAAGGCATATTTGCAGACAATGAAATCCTGACTGCTCTCCTGTTATGACAGCTCCCTTCTCATACACCCAGGAAGGGACATTTTAGAGCATAGGGGAGAGGGACGGTATCATTAGGAGGCTTGGCAGTGACCAATATTCTATTGCAAGAGACTTCTTTACTGATTTAAGCCAAATTAGTGCTGTCACAGGATGTTATTTGGCTCCTGGTAAAATGGATGTCCCTGCACCTTTGGTCCCAGCTGTTCTCTTTAGCGCATCATCCACAGCTCCAGTGTTAATCTTCCATTCTGACACGTCCAAGAGCCCTGGGGGCTGATATCAGCCATACCACATGTCCTATCAGCAGCTGCAGCTCAGCTCAGGAGAAGAGCTGGCTCCTATGCAGGCTTCACATTTATCCCAAATGGGAAGAAAGCCAAGAGAAATCCTATATTTCTACAAAATGGACTTGGGGGATGCCACCCTCTCGTAGAGCCTCCAAGCAAGGGGCTGATGCTAGAGAAGCTCTTGCTAATGCACTTGGACAGGGCTGAGGAAAATGAGGCTGTGATAAGACATGGGGTCCTATGCAACTCCAGCCTTTGAAGGTCACAGATTGGTAACAACATATTTTTTAGATGCAACTATCTGCCAGCAATTTGTAAGGGAGGGATTAGGTATAGTCTTTAGCTCAGCCCGTCTCTGGGACACCTACATCCCTAGTGAACCATGAATCCACCATACAGGGACATCACATATGGACTTCCTGAGCTGCCCTGGTGTTGTATGATACAGTTGGGTCCTTTAAGAATATTGCAGCTGTCAGGAGCATGCTATCACCCGGGGTTTCTCATTACTGCTTCAAAGCCCAGATCCAGGGGTTTTGCCAGGCAAACTGGCAAATGTCTATCCCTGACAACCCACAGTCACCCACACAGTCTCCAAGTGTTTCACTGCCTCATACATGGTGCTCCCTTAAATGACTAGCTGTCTGGTAGAGTCAGCCCTGCTATTTCCTCCGCCGCTTGGCCGCTTGCAGAGACTAATATATTGTGGTCAGACCTGGCAGAACCCAATATCAAATTCAGGAGCTACACGAGTCAACTCCGTGCAGTGCAAGGCCATCACATACCTGCACTACATACCTTTAAAACTGTTTTTTTTTTTAAATCCTCATTCCCTCCAGCCATTCTGCTAGTAAAATATTTGCATCTTAACACTGGCTTCATTTTCTCTCTCAATAGTTTAAATGAGACTACTAGAGTGACCTCTGTGTCTCTAATAAACACACACATGTGCACATGCACACACACACTTTGCTATAATTGAACATGCACATACACAGAGAGATGCAGGCACTATCTGTCCCAGTTTCCTTTACCTTGTCTTGCTAAAAAGACCCAGGCTGTTTGTTCTGATAGCTCAGACAATGCACAGTTTCTCAGTACAGAACCCCAACCTTTCTGGAAAACAGAACTTTATTTTCTGAAAGGTTCAAAAAGGAGCAAACAAAAAAGGACCCCTTTAAGGGAGATCAGCATGGCAGAGGGGTCCCAGGCTGGGTCCCAAATCCAGTAAGGTTTTTAAATAGCACTTTATCTGTCTAGTGAGAATAGCAGCAGGCATACAATTACAGGACACCTCCTAACAGGAAACCTGCCCCTTTGTTCAGTCTCTAAAAGAACCATCCATCTCTCCACTTTCCTGCTTGGGGGACTCTCTTCCAAGCCTGCAAGCACCTCTTCAATGACTCTTCTTCTTCCTTTCCCAGTGTTTTTTTTATCTTCCTCGCCAAGCCTCAAACCACTTCTTCCTCCTCCTCCTGATGCTGGCAGGTTTCCGCACAGCTGGAGCCTTGGACTAAGAGAGCTGGATTGATGCAGCCATGCTGCGATAGGCTCAAAGGCATTGTGTGTCCCATCTGCCAACGGCGCTCTTTGTGGGGATGGCAATACAGAGCAGAGGCAGGACAAAACCAATGTCTTTTCTACTGAACACACTCAGGACTTCCAACCCTTTCCACTCCCACTGCGAGCATGTTCAATGACCCCAATCTGCCGAGCACACAAAGCATAACAAACAGTGCCCCTCTCACCAAAGGAAACGGCACATCATCAGACATGGCACACTGCCACCCTGCAGGAGCTCTGCCAAGCTAGCAAATGGACTTCTTTGAGAAGCTGGTGGCTTGCTGCATTGTGGAGCCAGCTGCCCTCTCAGGGTCACTCGCTGAGGTGGGACTGGAAATGGCTCTCGGAAAGGCTGAATCAGCGGGAGCCTTTTTGGAAAGATAGTGTGTCGCGGAGCCAGTATTGATCAGTGCCCTCACTGGCACAAGATGCAGTCAAGGGCAGGCTGAGTGCCATCTGCAGCACAGCAATGGCTGCAGTGCTGCCAGGGTGACATGCTGCAGAGACCAGCTTCATGGCTGCTGTGACAGTGCAGCATGTTATCATGGGGGAGACATGGGATAAACCCTCTCAAAGCACCCTCTGAATCACCAACAACCGTGGGAACACACCACAGATGTAAGAGGACCGGGGCACAGGCCCAGAAAGAATCCAACTGCTGCATGCAGCCTGACACAAACACTTTCCTATATTGGGGGAGGGAGCGTCACCGCCCTCTGAAGCATCAGGCATTGGCTTCTGCCAGAGAAAGGGGATGGGTCTTGATGGGCCAGCAGTCTGTGCGCATGTGTAATAAACTAATCAATGGTGGTTCATTAACACCCCACGCACACCTTCTGGTAATTGTTCTGTACCAGGCTTATTAGTAAATTGTCAGAAAGAGAAAATGGATAACTCGTGATTTAATAGCAGAGAAGGGAAAAGAGCCCTCACCCAGCTAGATGGGGTGAGCTGGAGAAAGGGAAGGGAGAACTCACTGTCAGCTGGATGGGATGGGAAAGGAATGGTCACTCTCTAGTGCCTGAAAAGGGAGGGGAGGGAGATCCCACACATTCCTGAAGTATCCCTGAGGCTGACACTGTCAGGGGGACAAGAACTTTTCCCTGTGAACATTAAACAACAAACACAGACGTGTCCAGTGCATCTCACAGCTCCCTGCACTTACACCCATTTTACACAGGTGTAATTTCACACGTGGATTTCAATGGAGTTGGCCCCAATTTATTCCAACACACAAGAGAAGAATCTGGGCTCTTGACCACTTTCCTCTCCTCTCCCTCCCCCTGTATAGCCTCCACCTACTCCCTGTCCCCTCCATACAATCCGGACAGTGTTGGTGCCAGTGTCTTCTCCTCTTCAGCTCCAGCTGTTGGGAGTGGCCTCCTGCAATTCCACCTGAGAGTCCTTGACTCTCCTTCTTCATCTGGCTGTGAAATCCTGCATCTAATGTCTCTCTCTCCTACCTCAGAATCTCTCTCCCTTTGCTATTGGCAATTACGCCTCTTTGCAGCTTTGTTATTTAACTCTGCAGACAGCTTTAGGAAGCATTCTGCATGGAAGATGCTATACACAATAAAGCAATAACGTACTATGTGCACGTTGGAAAGTCCCCAAAACCAAGTCTCTTTCAAATGCCATCAGTAAGCTCATGGCTGCAGGGGATTTAATCAGTCCCTGCCTAGTTCTTGTGGAGGTTTATTTTCAGATTGTACAAGATTATTTAAATAAAACCTGTGAGCCAGCACTTTTGTTTGTGTCACATTCTATGGTTGGGAATGGGGGGGGGAGGAAGGATTGTTGACAGTGTAGGTCACTCAAGACAGCAGCTCCCTCAGGAGCTGAAAGCACAGAAAAGAGACTTTGCCTGATCTTGTGCTATGGAAGGGAAGTTTGGCACCAGAACAAAGGCCATGGAGAGGATGCTGGAAATGCTCGCTGCCTCCTCCAATCCGGAAGCCTCACATTCAGGACCTCAGAAGAATTAAAAATATATATATTTCTCCACAGGGCAAAATTTAAAATAAAGCCCCTTGATTTGTTATTACATAGCAAAACATCAAATCCTTCTTATGCTCCCCTACTGTAAACAAAAAGAGTTTGAGAAAACGATGTCCCATTTCAGAGAGTGGGGAGCAAACTACTCTATCACAATAAGAGCTAGAGGAGAAGAGAGGAAATAAAAACAGGAAAGTAGAGAAGATAAATGGTGAATGGGAGAAGACCAGAAGAGAGGAGAGAAATAAGCAGAATAAAATATTCCCTCACTGGGTGTGGGCTCTCTCTTGCCAATGGATCTATCACATCCTGTCATGCCCAGGGCAACATAGATATTGTTCTAGATGTATCATCAATGACATCATATCCAGCTGTGCGCATTTGGTACACCGCAGCTGCCATTTATGTATGCTAGCTTCCGGAGACAGACAGACTTTGTAGGGGCCCAGGCCAATTATCTACATGTGTTAGACACAGAAATCCACTCATTACCCCTCACTGCCCCGTTATTTATCCTCACTCCACAAGTGGCAGGTGGAGGGATATCCCTTCAGTAGCTGTTTTGCTGGGCATTTTCTTGGTGACACTGGTCAGAGTAGAAACAACAGTTACCCATCCAACTTGGGATAACTGATGAACTAAAAGAGCCTGTTGACCTTTGAGAACATGGGGCAAGCAGCCATTAGCTTCCTCTACTTGAATTTCCCTTTATGGGGATGTCAGAGAGTGAGCTCAGACAAGAAACTCTGACCTTGAGTTTCTTTAGAGTGGAAGCTAATGGCCACAGCACAGACACTGTTGGGGGATCCCTTTTCTTAGGAGTGCAGCAGGCTTTTTTTAGACAATCCCTACACCCCCTCAGGACAGAATGGCTGACTAATGCCTACACAGTCCAGCATCACTGAGGAGCTGTCCAGCTGGGCACCTCCTGAAGAGGCACAGAACTGGGAGGAGATTCTGGAAGGGGAGTTTGGAGTCACTTTTCCTAGCTCAGAAGGGTGCAGGGTGGGCAGCAAAAAGAGGGAATGTTTTCCAGCAGATACCAATAGATGTGGTTAATTGCAACAGCCCATATGCTCCCCAGGGATGTACTGTAGCATGCAGACCAGGTGACAGAGTGAGCCAGTGCTGAAGTATCACATTGAAGCAGCTATTTGCTTGCATCCATTCCATTTTGTATTATTGATCCAAGATCAGCTCTATCCCTGCTACTTCTCCCGGCAGCTGAGCTATCTAGTGCCAGTGGTAAAGTGCATTCAGAGTAGTTCAGAGCTCTGTGTGCATTTATCAGACCACAAGCCATCTCGTGCGGTGATGGATTCTAAATAGCATGATTGCACTTCCTAAGGAGATTCCTGCATTTCCTTTCAAATGGTCTTAAAAGTTCTGCCACTTTGGTGCCAGAACATGCATTTATTATACACTGAGTAGAGTCCTCTTAACAACCAGACATGGTGCCACCACAAGAGGGAGCCAGGATGGATAATGGCCTTTCATCACCTAGTCACTGGTTCAAATCCAGTCCAAGTCAGTAGTGACCAGCTGCCAGACTACATGTCCTTTGTGAAAGGACCATGTGGTTCCAGTGCAGTTTCTGATTCACAGTCCTCCATGTCTTAAAGTGGTAGCCTCAGCAGAGAGATGGAAACTGAACTATCCTCTCACCCTCAGCAGTGGTGCCTGCCGCTCAGGTTTGAGGCACATTAGCAAGGCAGCATGTGGAAGCTTGCTCTGTTGCTCTCCCTGTTCCATGGAGGAACAGAAGATTTCAGTCTCCTGTGGCTGTCAAGCCAGCACCTTTCACCAGCATGTCTGTTCAACAGAGCTATGCTAGTTACCCCACCCTCCAATTTCATGCTCTTCCCATGATGGAAATAAAGGATGAAAATCAAAACTATCAAATGTTTAAAAGAAGCTTGCTGGGCCACGAGTCCTTTTTCCTGTCAGCTGCTCCTGTCCTTTTCTGGAACAATGCCCAGGCAACACTCACTCACCTGGCTTCATTCAACACACTCCTACCTGCTGGGCCTTGTTGAGGGAAGTGCAGTTTTGGTTTAGTCTTTGGACAAAGTAACAATCCAGCTTGACTTGTGGGGGCCCACCTGAAATAGCTCTCCTCCATCCCACCTCCAGGAGGACCCTTTTCCAACCCTTCCCTTCCTGCCTACAGACAGTGACTCAGTGCTTCCTTCCAGTCCCCAGTCTGCTAGATATTCCTTGACTTGGTGTAATGGAAATCACAGTGGGTTCTGCCACGCACGCCTCTCCAGATCAAATCGCAGTTTCCATTATTACCTTTTAAAATTAAGTAAATGCCATCTTCTTGGGATTCTTTGCATTTCATAAGACACTTAATAGCAGCTTCCAAGAACAGCGAAGACTGACAGTAAGAGACACACAGAAAAGAGGCTCCTTAGAACCTCATTTTTAATCCTGAAAAGATTTTTTATAGCAATTACTCAGACAGTAATTTAGCAATTACTCAGACAGTGATATCTGTAGATGCAAAGGAGACTGGCTTGCTCGCCCATATTGATTGGTCTAGGTGTGAACAAGTATGTTGTTTTCCCAGCCCTCTTCTGCTTTATCTACACCCTTTTCAGTGGCTCCGCCTGTCGGGGCACTACTTGGGTCTTCAAGGGGCCAAGGGTGGAGTGGGGTGCATCTAAACTAAATCTAAGTAAACAGCAATTCTGCAGCCAACAAAGAACGGGGGCGGGGGGGGGCCTTACCAGATCTGCCATGAAGTTAAATTGCTGGATGGGGTTGTGCTTTTCTGTGCCAACCACCCACTCAGTGTTAGCACCCCCTGGTGGCCAGGCTGGGCCCTTCACTTCAGCCGGATGCCTGGGACTGAGCCTGCCTTGCCCATGAGTTACTAGGAAGTGGTGGCGGACTTTGGGCACCTGACTGGGGCCTGCACAGCCTGTGCAGTTTAAAAGGCCTAAGAGTGGCAATGCTGTTGCCAGGCTACCACCACCTCTCCCCAGAACCAGCACCCTCAGAGCCACTTCCTTGGTATTCCCCACTCATACGGAGCCAGCTCCTCAGCACCCTCCTCCCTTGCAGGCAGCGTGTGGGGAGCCCAGGAGAGGCAGCACCACCCCTGCCAGCCAGCAGTAGTTGCAGCCCCAGCACCTCTGCCGCTGCCATTCTCTATGGACACGGGGAGAAGACCCGCTGGCTTGGCACCACGCTGCCTCTGAGGCTGCAGCAGCAGCACTACCAGATGAGGGACAAGTTTTTACCAAATGTATTGGGAGCTGGGGGAGTGGGCAGGGGGCTTTGTCCCTCTCTGCTCACACATTGTGGCACTCCTGCTACTGTATTTCTGGTCTTCCTCTCGCTAACATTGCAGCCCCTCATCCAGGACAATTACCCCTTGACGTAGCCTAATATAGACAGACAAGGACACCATGCAACATTATTGGCCTCCCTGGAGCACTAGTAGCCTCTGGTTACATAACATCTTCAGGGGCGTGGGGGAGGCAGGCAATCCCAGGACTGCCAGAACTCACACATAGTACAGGCTTCCTTGCTGTCAAAATTCCCCAGATTGGTATGTTGCTGGCAGTTCAACCTTTTCCCCCATTGCAGCTTGCAAGCCAAAGTTGTGCCAGTGTAGATCACACAGAAACACACACGCTGTCGGTACCAAGCTCTCACGTACAACACCTGACATTTCTACAGCACCTTTCATCCCAAAGGACCTTAAAGTGCTTCACAGACTCCATGCAAAGAGATCACTTTACCCACCACTTAAACGCAGCCTCCACTCAGGTGGAAACATGTCAGGCAGACTGCATCAGCAGCAATGCACAAGTGTTTATGGTTTTAGCTGCTTCTCTTCTTATATCAGAAGATTGGAGGAGGGGGGTGAAGACAAAACCCCATCCAGTCTAGGCACCCTGCCCTACAGAGGGAGTCTAAGAACAGGTTAGTAGAACCTACGTTATAAACCACCATTATTCTTTGTAAAAGGAAGGTTGGGCTCTTTTTTTTTTTAAATCCCTTTTTTATTTGAAGTTCTAAGGAGGTGAAAAGCAACTATGCAGAAGAGCAGGAACCTCAACCCCGTCCTGTCATTCTAGATCGAGAATGCAACATTTATATTTAAGATTAAATCAAAGATTTATTTATTGTGGTGCTGACTAGGCTGCAGAGAAATCAGCTGCTGCATTGTGCTAGTAAATAATAGCTCTGTATTGATAGGCTGCTGGTCAGTCACAAGGAGAGACATGCCTTTGATGTACTCATTTCTCAGGCTATCAACTCAAAACAAACATTTCAACATTCTAATCTGCTGTCCCCACTATTGCTGGCGTCCACGAGATTAAGGAAAAGAAAACACCGCAGGGGAGACAAAGAAGGGTAGCTACAGAGCAAAATGCCATGGAGTTTGCTCAGCTCCCTTCCCTCTCACCTTTGCAAGGGGGGAACTGCCCGGTTGTTGCTCTCAATTGTCAGCTACTTGGCTGGACACTCAAAGAAACTCAGAAATACAATGAGAAATATTTCACAAATAATTATGTAATTTACACAGATGAAGAGCCTATAAAGTCCAACCTGGTCAGTCCACGCTTGGTCTGACTGAATGGGAGTCTTGGGGTACCCAAAAAGTCTTCAGTGGTGCTTAGCATTACAGTAAGTGATGGATTCTGCCAACTGGCTGCAGCAGGATGTGCACACACACCCCATACATCTCCTTTGCAGCTGTGCTTCCAGATGGACAGAGGGAGGCTGGCAGAGGAGGTGACTGAAAGATCTAGGGTGCTGAGTTATACTGAATACTCACTGTCTCTACACTGTAACAGTTAGCTTGGAAATCAGCTCTGTTGCTGGTTAGTCAGAAGGAAAATAGAGTTTGGCAACCAACTGGTATCAGTTATTAATCCACAGGCGTCTCAGAAGCAACCTAAAATTGGGTGCACAGTCGTTTACCATAGTGCTCTTGCTCATGCTGAGATCATAAGACTCCTGCACATGCTTTACTTTTCCCTCCTCCTCACTAAATATATTTTAAAATAATAGGTACGGAAGCTCCCCAGCAAAAAAATAATGGAGCAGTTTGTAGACTGGATAGCTCAAGGATCAGTAATGAGAAACAAACCCTTCCTCCTCTAGCTCAGCTGAGTTTCCAATCATGGCCAGATTAATAATGACCGAGTCATTTAAATAGGCCAGACCTCTATTGTTAAACTAGCTGGTAGCTCTCTCCAATTTCTGATGGACAACCATAGTCATTAGATAAATGAGATCATAACTGGTATCCCTTGGGCAGCCTCAACACAGATGCTATGGACTCAGTGGGCCTGAAGGCTGAACTACTGTCTCACTTTACAGGTGTAATCTCTCTAACACAGGTCTGAGGCATGCTAGGAAGAGAGAGATGTGGGGGAAGCCTGCACTAGAACTGCCCCAGCATTATCCACTGTAGGGATGAACAGGCCAGGGCTTCCTAACATTTTCAGGCAACTGTCCCAATTTACAGCACAAGTTTTGGACTGGTATCAGGCAATAACTGCTGGTGCCTCTCACCATTTGTGCACACTATAACCCTCCCTGGATGTCTGGCTGCTCCAAACCACAGACTCATGATGACAAGACTGGGGTTTGTACCAGTCCAATATGGTTCATGACTCAATGGGTAGGAGCCAGCAGCAATACACCAGGTCCCAGCAGAGAAGTTCATCACTGAAGTAGGGAGCGTAGAGTACCATTCACAAAGGCCTGAATTTCCAGCTCTGCTGGTAGACACCCGACAGAAGATTCAGGCCACCAAGGATATCAATCTGGGACCTTCAAACTAGCACCAGGGTCACTTTAAGCTCCCCCTCCCCCACACAGGGAACAACCTATTGATTCTGTTGTTTGTCTGATCATCTGCATATGCTTTAAAATGAGAAGCAGGTAAGTGCAGGACAGAGGTGAAAGTAGAGACTTTCATTTATTTCATTACAGTAGCTCAAAAAGCTCTGCACTGCATTAGATAACGATGCTGACATTTCATGCAGTCTCAGCAAAGCATTTATTAGTCCTATTTTTTTTAAAAAATCAGGTTTGTTAGGTCTCACTCCAAGGTTCCACACTTCTCCAATCAGTACAACAGGGTATCTGCAACCTCTCTGCATGGAAAGGGTTGACACAGCAGCGTCTTGTTGGGGCAAAGCGGATCTTCTTTCTCTGTGCTCAAATACTGCCTGGCTGAGAAGGTGCTTGCTCATTCTGGCCCCCTGAAAGAACTACGGGTTAGGAGCCCTGACAACACAAAGCTGGAGCAAGATCTAAACCTCCAAAGAATCATGAAACAACATTAACAGTAACAAAAGAGGACAGTAAGAGACATTAACACACAGCGTGGCATAGGAGGGGCTCCAAGCATCCAGAGGAGAAACCATTTTAAGTTTGATTCATGCTGGCTTTTCAGGGAAAGACCTTTTAGAGGTTCTGTCAAGCTCTGTGTAAGAGGAAAGCCGACAGCTTATTAATTGACACACAGAGTGTCCTGAAACTGCACACTCCACTTGAGTGAAAGGAGTATTTGGAAAAAGTGTGGGAGGGAGGAAGAGAGAGAGAGAGAGAGAGATTGATTAAAGGAAAATAGAGTAAATAAAGAAAAGGAAGAAAGGAAGAGAAAGAGAGAAAAAGAAATTAAGTGACAGAAAAAAAGAGTGATGAATAATACAAAGGACATACTGGACAGAGATAAGAGTAAAAAACGAAAGGCAATAAAAACGAAACACATAACCCCCAAATATCCTGGAAGCCAAGTGCAAAGAAAGAGCAAAACCCAGAGCAGCACTGACTCACTGCATTAGCTTTCATTGGCCAGATGCAGTTCAGTGAAAGCAATTAATTGCTGCCTGGTCTGTGCTCCCAGCCCATGCACTCTGCTTCAGTGAGGTCACTCTGCTCTGCATATCCATTACAGCAGCACTCAAGCACATTAGAGGAAACCTGAAGACAGCGACTTTGGGAAGCAAGGTGCACTGCATTGCTCAGTGAGCCCCAGACAGATACTGAAAACTTCCTCATCCCCTGTTCATATGAATGAGGGGAGGGGAAAGGAAGGGAAACAGAAAAGATGAGTAGAAATCTCAACCCAGCCACAGTGGTTGCTAATCGCTGTAACATACAATAAATGTCAGTGCACTGCCTGACAATAGGAGCTGTCTTCCCAAATGGAGAAGAGACGACAGCGATGGCTTTTAAAATGAGACTCAGCAGCGCAGTGGGCTGCATTGACAAGTCACGTGACTCCGTTCCCTCCAGTGAAATACATTCACATTGGCAACAGTGGGCCCAATTTTCAGAGGTGCTGAGCAGCTGCAGCTCTCAGGAAGAAGCTGGTCCCTTGCATTTCTGGTCAGAAATAATTCTGCAATACAAGCTATGGCGACGGAGGGATGGGCTAGAGAGATGGCCAGATCTGTATTTCTCATCCCTTTCATTTTATTAACATGAACATTTGCATGAAAACTGTCTGTTTCTAGGTCACTGTAACCCTCACACAACACCCCCATTAAGTCGCTCTGTGCCTCAGTTTACCCATCTTTCCTTACGTACAGGTATTAGGAGAGCTGTGCTGGAACTGGATGGTCTGTTCCATGAAAATTTAGAGATTTTGAAAAAGGTTTTATTCTGAACCAGAACAAAAACAACTCTAGATATTTTTATGGGAGAGAAAGGAAAGAAAATTTCCATTTTGGGCGACTCAAAATGGAATTTCTCTGCTTGCAGGCTCCTAGTCTGGACTGCAGGCAACCCGGCTCCCCAGCTGGCTGGCTTCCCAGGATCCTGCTAGGGAGGCAGCCAGACAGGCTGGGTGTTGGCATCCTGACAGCCCACCAGGTGGACTGCCAGAGATCCAGGGAGTACCTAGCAGCTAGCTGGGGAGCCAGGGATCCTGAGAGCTGGCCAGCCACAAAGCCTAGCACCCTAGAGAGTCCACTAGCTGGGCAGACTCCCCACCCAACCTGCCTGTCAGACATCCCACAGACCCAGGCCGCTTGCCTGGTGGGCATGCAGAGAACTGGGCAGCCCAGGGAGCCTATCTGCCAGTCACTGGTTGGTGGGATGGCAGGAAATCAGGCAGGTAGAGAGGTTTCATCAAAAGTTGACATAATCATCAAGTTCCCTTGAAACATTTTGATTCTGTGGAATCAGCATTTTCTGATGGAAAACTGTTCCGTCAGAAAATTCTCAACCAATTCTAGTTATTACTAGAGCCCTGCAAATCTGCGGATATCCCCATCCACATGGGGATATCCGCAGACCATGTTTGCAGATCACGGATCGGATGCGGATACAAATTTTGTATCCGCGTTGGGCTCTAGTTATTAGGTTTTATCATCATCTGTGAAGTGCTTTGAGATCCTTGGATGAAAGATGCCATAACAGTGCAGAATATTGTTTCTACCGTTTTGGTTTAGTAGTTGTATAAGTTACTGTACTTGGTTCCCCTGCCCAGGTATGCAAGGCAGTCTGTGCTTAACTGTACATTGTAGTTCAGAGAGCGAGAAGCACATGAGCTTCTATTGCTAAATATGGATCAGTTAGATCTATTACCTTTGTTATATTAACATACCACAAATTTAAGTTAAAAAACAAAAACAACCTAATGCCCTTGTTTCCATGTCTTAAAAATACAAAGGAACTGAGAATGGATTTACTTCATCTCTCTGTGTCTCAGCTGACCATAAAATAGGGGTAAAAGTATTCCCTTTCTTCCTTGCAAACTCTTTGGAGTAGGAATGACCTTGTATCTTCAGGCTTTTTCACAGCCTCGGGCAACCATGTCCCAAACTTGGGGATATCCCGTGAGCCGCACAGGAAGACAGAAGAATGGAGTGAGCCCAACACAAGCAATATCTTGTGCTCAGGCAGATTCAGGACAGAAGTTAGCCAATTCTCTACTAGCCAGCAGGCTAAATGAATTATCAATAATCCCTTCATTTTTTCTTAATTAAGAGGTATTTTTCAAGACAATTCACTGTTGGTTTAGTCTTTGTGGCTTCAAACTGTTGCTATGGAAATGAGTTAAGATGTCTCAAACAGAAAATTATGGATTCTCTGTAGTTATTAACAAAAAGAGGGAGTAGATGGAGGACCTAATGGTTCTGTTGTGAGCAAACCTTAATACCCAGTAATTAGAAAAAAAATAGCTGAAAAGCTAAGGAACTAATAAACAGTTATAACTCGTGGGCTTTATGTCTTAGTCCCCCATCTGTAAAATAGGACTAACATTCCTTTGTCTGCCCTGTCTAGTCTGTAAGCTTGTTAACGGAGGTGTGTCTGTACAGTGCCTAGCACAATGGGGCCCTGATCTTGGTTGAGACCTCTGGGTGTCATAATAAAAATTAATAAAACAATCACCACCACCAACAGAACTGATAGTGAGAGCCTGACTAGTCTCTAGAAGCCATCAATGTGCTCACTGCTGAATATACGGCTGGGCCCAGTGCTGTCTGAGTTACAGGTGTCCTGCTCCCATTCTCTCCCTTCCCTGGAATGGGAGACCAGGTTCTACGTGTGCTGCAGAGGCATCGAATTCAGTTTCTGGATGGAGGGAGCACCTCACATTGGCCAAGGCAACTTTGCACACCAGTTAGTCAGTGATACTGACATACTCAAGTAGAGTCCTGGATAGTCCTTCCTGATGAAAAAGATGGCAGCTGTGAAGCAAGACCTCCAAAACCAGAGGGCCATAAAGCAGGGGAAAATAGGAGGTCACAGAAGACACATTCCTCGGGAGGAGGGGGGGGAGGGGTGTATATAAAGTAGTAACCTCAAACAGAATCCCCCAAACCAGGGGCCATTCCCAGGGGGAAAGTAGTACAGTGAACACCACTGGATACACCAGCCACCACTGGATACACCAGCATTAGGATCATATTAGAAACCCAGTCACATTAGCAGTATTTCCAAGCCGTTCTGTGTTTCGCTAGACAGAGCACTTGTTGTAGCTACAATTTACTAGGAAAGCACTTAAACCTCAGTGGAATGAATCCTGGTAAAAATATCTCCATGAACTCTGGATTGCAGTGAAGTTCAAGGCAGGAGGGGCTGGAACGAGAGGTGGCAATTCTATGTATTAATACAGCACCTTAGCAGCCAAACACTTCTTCTGCTCTGGTAGCTACCCTGTTAGAAAAGCATCCTCTAATCCTCCCCCCTTTATATCCCCCTCATTGCTAAGTCTGTGGTGGCCAGTTGATTTTGGCTTGGAAATGAGCATGGGCACATGCCTGAAGGGCTGAAAACAAAGGTTAATGATGACAAATGGCAATATATCAAGCTGTGGGAGGAGTAGAGGGACGCCACAGGGGTCAGAGTTTGGTCTAATGATCTGGGAGAGGGGGAGTGACAGAATGTTCATTAAATGTGTAGGCCACACTAAGTTGGGAGGGGTTGAGAACACCACGGAGGACAGAGAACAGATTATTGCGGCTTCTTGGCCAAGATCAAGTATAGCGTCACATACACCCACTGTTCGGGGATGGACTCGGTGATCTAATAGGTCTCAGGAGTCTTTGACAGCTATTACCTAATAGCTCCATATCTCATGACTATCATCTCATGGATCTGAGCCCATTAACCATACAGTCTCTCAAATGTATCCTCATTAACATAAAGCTCAAGAGGCCATCTCCTCACATCCTATCTTTCTCACAGATAAATCCCAGCTCTGGGTCTACATGGGATCCCCTTGTCCCCTCCATCACAGCTAATTTTATACTCTTCCAGAAGCCCCTGAGAATCTGAACAGTAGAGTCAATGATGTATGAAATCCCTAGAAAATACCCCATGGGCACACTCCCCCCAACATCCCTCCCAGCACATATAAGCCGCACAGACTCCAACGTACAAACAAAATACCCCAACACGCAATGAACACACAAACACTGAAGCATATAATTCTTTAGGTGGATGCAGAAGGCGTAAGGAATTAATTCTAAATGCTACATCATGAAGTTGGGGAATCCAGCTCCACAATCCCAACAGGGACAGAGCTTGTGCATGGCAGTGACCTCTTTTGCCCCCACAGAGTTGGTGCTGGAATTTACTGCATTCTCTTGCTCCCCAGCACACCCCATCGTATATAACCCACCATGACTAATCCTCTCTAGCCCAGAGTCTCGGCAATGTCTACATGTTCCTCAATAACTTGTTAAAGGGACCATGACAATATAACACTATCAAGAGAGGAAGCTTTAAGTGGAGTATGGCAAACCCAGAATTAAAGGGGCGAGCTCCTCCCTCTAAACTAGCTTTTCACTTGGGGAAGGTGAGGGGCAGTGCAGGAGAGTCCTCACTCAGTGCCAGTGAGATTCCCCCTGTGCAAACAGAATGGGGGAACAGAGGAAGACATAGCCCTGAGGCCAAAGGGCTTTAACTAAAAAAAAAAAAAATCAACCCCACAACCAAGCAAAAGCCTGGTTATTGACCAGGTCAAACCCGTCTTAGATCTTGCTTTGCTCACAAGAGGTGACCAGTTAACATCCAAATATGATATGGGTACAGATCGCTTTGAACTTGACCATAGAATAGAATGCAACTTCTGCCTTTGCTGTTCTACTAGCCAGGTTTGGAAACTAAGGCCTTTCTCAGAGGGCAGTGTGTAGGGAGACTGGTGCCTCCCATCCCGTGCCTAACGGGGCCACCAACAGGACTGGCAGTGCTGACCTCAAGTAATGAAAAATAGTAGAATCTTTTTAAATATGTGATAGTTGAGCCAACAAAATTCTGTGGTCAATCACGGTGTTTGGGATTGTCTCTGGACTGCATACGCTAGTGTCACCTACCACACATAACTGGACATGTCTCTCCACATCTCTGAGCTGAGGGACTCTGATCCTCCCTCTTTCTTGTTGCCCATTCTTAACACAAAGCTCTCCACATGATTGACAGGGCTTTTGGGTTTGTTCCAGCAAATTATTAAATATTTAGTTACTTCTTAACTAGGGCGTAGAATATGATGGAAGTCACTGACTGGGAAACAATTATGTTGCTCTACAGCAGAGTAAGGACACAGGGAGGAAAATGAAGGGGGGGGGAACCTTTTAACTTCCCCAGAAGAATTTCACATTTTAGACAGGAATGTGCTGATGAGGTAATTGGCACCATCAGTGGGGTATTTGTTTGCTTTTGTAAATTACACTGATAAGACAACATTTTATTTAATTGGCTCCAGCCCCAGCCCAAATGCCTACACTGCAATTTTAAAGCCCCCCAGTCCCCGCCCCCCAGCCCAAATCAGCTGCTACAGGCCAGCCAAGGGGGTTTATTACAGTGTAGGCATACCCTTAGTGTCAGTTCTGGTGGTATTTATTTATTACACCTTTCCCTGGGAACTAGACATAGGCCACCAGTTCATTTCACACAGCCTCCTAAACAGCTATCAACTGGTAACTTTCAGTCACTGCAGACCTGGTGTGGATATTGGCCAGTGACCTAGATGGGAAGGGTTCTATATTTCACTGATACCCTGGGTGCATCTACACTGGGGTTGGGAAGAAATAATTTCCAGCTTGAGCAGACATACCCATGCTAGCTCTGATCAAGCTAGAATGCTAAAAACAGCATTGCAACCGTGGTGGCATGGGTGGTAGGACAGGCTAGCCACTCCAAGTCTGATCCTGTCTGAGACTCTAGGTATGTACTCAAACAGCTATCCCATCGCAGCTACACTGCTATTCCAGGTGAGTTGTGTGGCTTAATATATTACTCTTTGTGTCATGAAACAAATACCATAAAACACACCAGATGCACAATATAGCCAAGTCAAAGCTGCTGTAGAAATCTTCATCTGCTCCTGAGCTGACTTTCTACGATTTCTAGTTATGCACCCTCTATGCAGCATTAATGTTATTTTATCATGTACATTATTAAGACTATCATAATAATACATTGCATAATAAGTTATAAGAACTGGGCCATTTAGTCATTGAACATTTTGATGGGTTACAAAATGGTCACGATAGATTGTAACATTACCCTCCTACGAAGGTACAAGTGCAAACACGAAGGGCTATAGTCTGCGCCTGAGGCCACCACTGACAACTGGCTAACATCACAATTTCACCAAAACTCCCTCAGGAAGAGTCAGTTGTCTTTCCCATTGTCTCCCACTGGGGACATGGTTATGTGGCCAGACTGGGGGCTCACTGAGCTCCCTTTTATGTGCTGACATTTTTATGCTTACACATTGTGAGTGGGCACAGCTCCACTGGCTCCAGCAGCAGGTTTACATGATATCAGCTGAGGATCTGTCCCAAAGACATCCCTAGACCGTTTTCTGTATAAAAGTCCCTCTCCTATATACTATAATTATAATAAAAGCAACATAACTAATGTTAATAGGATACTGTGACTGCAAAGTCAGAAAATCCCACAAATTAAGATTTCTCCCGTAAAATTATCCAAGAGTGTGGATGGGATGACGTTGCAAGAGAGACCTTAACTTTTGGAATTTTCTGACTCTTAGGCCAGGTCTACACTACCGCGGTAGTTCGACGGCTGGCAATTGAAGTTCCGGGTTCGATTTATCGCGTCTGGTCTGGACGCAATAAATCGATCCCGGAAGCGCTCACAGTCGACTGCGGTACTCCAGCTCGGCGAGAGGAGTACCGCGGAGTCGACGGGGAGCCTGCCTGCCGCGTGTGGACCGCGTCTGAAGTTCGCGGTAAGTTCGAACTAAGGTATGTCGACTTCAGCTACGTTATTCACGTAGCTGAAGTTGCGTACCTTAGTTCGAATTTGGGGGTTAGTGTAGACCAGGCCTTAGAGGCTTAATTTTGCAAGTGGTAGGATGTTTTGCATTTAGTATAACTTCTTCTTTTTAGTATTCGGGGAGAGGCATTCCAGTGCTGTTTAGCTTATTTTACGAATTCCACAGGATGCATCAGTGGAGACTTCAAAGCACAGTTATCTGGCTTGAGCAATTTACAGTCTCTGCAGCCTTCACGTTTTTAACTGACGTTCACTACAATGGTTACAATATCCTGACATCCACTCAATATACTTACACGCCCAGGTTTAAAGGGGAAGGGAAGTTAGACCATAGGTGGAGCTGTACGTCTATGCTGGCCTCTGTGCTTATACACACACCTCTGTCCTTGTGTGTGCAGGCAGAAGTGTGACTTTCCAAGCTAACTAAGGCAGACATGACTGATATGACCAATATAACATTAAGATTAGGTTAAATGAAGATTTTAATGAAGGGGTTGAGTGTCTGTATGGACAGTGAGGAAATTTAATTGCCAGGACTAGGGAGTCCACAGTCCTTTCCAGTGACATCCTGTCACAAGAGATACTAGGCTGGGAGTGCCTGGTGGAACCGCTGGGACTCAGCCCTGGCAGCATTCCAAAACCGCACTAGGGGTCACAGTTCAGCAGCAATATGGGCATCACTTGAGTTTTACATTCCAATGGGAACAAACACCATGGAATAGAGTTTTAGAATCAGAAAACCATGGCACAGTGATTTTTTTCTTCTCTAGCTGATATTCCCATGCAGAGAAAACATGTGTCCTGGTGCAGTGAAAATCAACACTGTTGAAGCATTCTGCCTCTTTAAAATCCAGAATTAGAAGAGAAATGAACAATGGTAAAGCAGTGAGAATGCTGATCCTGGGCAGTGGAACGGAATTTATCTTGGTCTGACAAAGCAGTATTTTTATCTCAATCAATAGCCTTCATTCTCATGTCATGATTAGTAATACTGCAGCGTTTGGCAGCTCCATGCAGGTGTGGCTTTCTGATGATGCATAGCCTCCGAGAACCAGACTGGATCAGCACAGACGCCGGGGCGGAGGAAGGGGGAAGGAAAGAGAGAAAGACACTGCACAGTAACAAATACAGCAAAACAATTTCCCAAACAACTGAAAGAACAATTGAGTTTGTTCTAGACATGCTGCAGGGAACACAGGAGGAAGGATTTTTCACTGCCAAATAACTGTGTTTCTTTTCATCCTATATCTCATCTCCACTTTAGTTTGCATCCTACACTAGAGGACAAGAGCACAGTATATCAGCTAACTTCGTTAGACTTCTCTGCCATTTAAATAGCTAATTGTGACTCATTGGGTACAGTATTTCTCAGCAGAAATAAATTCCAAAGGGCTTGCTTATTAATCCAGGCAACCTTTCAGTATTATTGAAAATTGTTTCAGAGCTTCATTTAGGCCTTGGGCATAGCAGAGTGTGATTTCAACTGCCGCCTAAGCAACTTTAAAAAGCAAAAATAGACAAGTATGCACAGACACACAAAAACAAACATCTGTCCTCCCAGGTATGCAGACAAACATATTCAATACATGGGCATCTATTCCTGCACAACCATGTTTGCCAGTGCATACAAATGTCACCAATTTAGCTTGCTTTCCCTTGTACACATAGAAGCACAAAAAAATTATGTTGGTGACAGGGGACTGCAACCACTGCTCTCAAAATGCATCGTCCTCCTCCTGAACAACCCTGAATTGGCCCGACTGCCCAGACTCTTGTTGGACAAATAAACATATTTTGCAAAGAAAAGGATGCTAAGGATGTGCTCAGACTTCATCTCAATGCATCCAAGTCCTAATGCATCAAGGGCTGTGAAGCGACTCCAGACTTGCCCTTCTGATTTCCCT
Organism: Emys orbicularis; assembly: GCF_028017835.1. Classification (NCBI taxonomy): domain Eukaryota; kingdom Metazoa; phylum Chordata; order Testudines; family Emydidae; genus Emys; species Emys orbicularis. The sequence goes on along the minus strand of NC_088689.1, from coordinate 41,671,867 downwards.
GAGGACCCCAAAAATATCAAATTGAATTGGGCACCTCTTCCCACATGCTACTTTCTCTGCCAATATATAATAGATTACACTTCTGTCAACCAGATCCTTAATATATAAATATATAAAACCTTATACAAGTTAACAAATTATTGCAAGTGGGATTTACCAGTCCTGCATGGGACTGTATTCATATCAGGTCTCCACTGGTAAGTATTTAACAGGGAAACACCCCTTTCCTTTTATCCTCTCCCTTTATCTATTAAACTAATTGGTTTATTTAACAGGGAGTTACAACTCACCCCCAGCAGCTCACTTAGAGCTCTGATCCATACATATTCATGATCACATACAAGGCTGCAGCTTGAAAGGGATGCTCTATGCACTGCTCTGCTGGCTTTTCTCATGGGCACAGAGCAGTGCTTAATTTGTGCCAGGGCTTGCCAGGCTGAGCCCCAGCATCTCTGGGATTGTCAGTCCATAGCCCAGCACCTCTGGGCTTGCCGCATCAGTTATGAAAGTTAAAAAATTGCTTGAACCCTGGCACCTCTTTCATTACCAATTAAGGACTCGGGCAGAGTCCTCTTTTTGGTAAGGAGAATTTCTGGATTAATTTAGGTGCTCATGTTTAAATGAAAGACTAACAGCACTTACAGATCCAAACACAGCAAGGGCAAACACTGTTCAAGCTTCCTTTGCACACCTCTGATCTGCAATAGCCCAGCTGTTGCAGTCCTGTATGTCTCCTGAATACAGCCTCACCACTGCAATGAGTTATGACTTCCTGTATTGTAGCTTTGTGATATAGACAAACATCCATAGGGTACTAGGATAATTTACCCCGCCTGCTTTTACTTGTAAACTCTCTGGGATTTGAATCAAGATATCAAGAGGGGAAGGCTAGTCCATTAACTCATAAATTATTCCACAAACATCCACACAAGGGATAGTGCAATTTTCTTCTAAATCACTGTTATTTAACAGCTAATTCAGCCATCAGGGATCTTTTGCTACCTTTCACCTTTGGAGAACTTGGTTCAAATACAGATCAGGTCACAAGTAAAATGACTATGGTGGTCACTCTAGTCTTAAATGGACATTTCTCTGTCAAGCATTTCAGGATATCTGTGCCTCTCTGTTCAGGGGAGATCTGAGACTGGAAGGGAAGCAAGTATTGCAGATCAGAATGGAGGTGCATTGGCTGCACCATGTGAGGGAAGCCTTCACATACCCGCAGCATGACCAGTTCTAATGTCTGGCCAGGGCTATTAGTTCCTCATTTTCTTAAGCATTAAATGCACCAAGAATATTAGCCTGTCAACATAAACCCACTAAAATGGGAGACCCAGTAAATCTATAAACCTTCAATAAGAGATACAGAGCAGTATTCATCAGCAGACAGAATCACAAATAATTAGCTGGTTACTTCTTCTACCCAGGAATTTTATCAATGTTCTGATTTGGTGATTATGCAAGTGAGGAACCGATACCTTTATCAGACATAGCGTGTGAGAGGTGTGTGAGAGCTTCACCCACATAACCCTGCCAATGCACCAGAATCCTAATTTGCCAGGCCCCCAGTTATTCCAGTCCCAGGTCTTCACATAGCTCTGTCAAAGCACCCCAATCCTGACTTGTAACACCCTCCTCTGCTCTAGTCTTGAGCAGAAATGGACAAGTATCCCATACCATATATTGGTTTTAAACATGAACAACATCCACTGGCATTTAAAAGGAGATCCACCATGCTCATTTCAGTGATAACCTATACCTGATTTATTTCACTCTTACAGAGTACTACAAGCTGAATTCCTTAGGCAGTAAGTTATTCTCAAATCAGTAACTACTGCATGAGTATAATCATTAAGAGGCAGTAAAAACTCCAACTTATCTTGGACAGTAGAAAAATAAAATTAAAGTCTGAGATTAAATACAGCTGCTTATTATTATTATTGACTACATTTAATTGTGAAGGTTACTAGATTAGCAGTGTCCTGAACTGAATGTGTTGAATTACTTGTAGGACAGGTTAGCAAGATTCAATTACATTAGCTGCAATGCTAGCATCCTCACACAAGCGTGACAAAAACCTCAACTGGGACCCACGGGACCACCTGTTTTTCTCCTTCCACAGCCAGAGGTAAAATCTGATAAACCAGGTATGACAGCTCTTTGAAGTGTTCTTCTGCCTTGCAGAGATGACCTGAGACCACCAAATTCATTACACTCAACAGTACATTTTGCAGTATAGGGCTTGAAGAACCATCAGGAAAAGTATTCAGATATTGAGTCAACTGCCTTCACTAAAAAAAATAATTTTACTAAACACATTTGTGGCTATTTATTTCTGGATCAAGTCATTACCAAACCTCTATTAGCATTAGCCATGGGTTTAGCCCATTCCCCTCTGTTTCTGTCCACAAGGTCATAGAAATTAGAGCTGGAAAAGACCTGTTCAGTCTTCTAGTCTGCCCACACCTTCCTGAGAAGACCATCAATGAAAGCAGGATTGTATCTAGTTGTGCAGTTCTACTGATAGCAGATGTTAGTTAATATGTTCAGCATATAAGTAATTTAGTCTTATTTAATTGGACAATTGTCTTGCATTATATTTTGGGCCAACTGGACTTTCAGAGCCAATATTTTGTAAGAACATAAGAACATAAGAAAGGCCGTACTGGGTCAGACCAAAGGTCCATCTAGCCCAGTATCTGTCTACCGACAGTGGCCAATGCCAGGTGCCCCAGAGGGAGTGAACCTAACAGGCAATGATCAAGTGATCTCTCTCCTGCCATCCATCTCCATCCTCTGACGAACAGAGGCTAGGGACACCATTCTTACCCATCCTGGCTAAAAGCCATTTATGGACTTAGCCACCATGAATTTATCCAGTCCCCTTTTAAACATTGTTATAGTCCTAGCCTTCACAACCTCCTCAGGTAAGGAGTTCCACAAGTTGACTGTGTGCTGCGTGAAGAAGAACTTCCTTTTATTTGTTTTAAACCTGCTGCCTATTAATTTCATTTGGTGACCCCTAGTTCTTGTATTATGGGAATAAGTAAATAACTTTTCCTTATCCACTTTCTCAACTTATGTAATTATGTAATGATACATAATGGTACCTAATGAGCAAATTCATAATGGAAACCTTAACATATAGACTTGGCTCAGTCTTTATGTCAAACATGTAATAGCCAATTTGACTGGTTACATTTATGAATCATATACTCTTATCATATGTATGAAACACTATAAATCACCATTCCTATTGGTTATTGAGAGCATATGTAGGTACACATACCCCAAAACTTCTAATATGTGTTATTTATTCAAAGGTTAAACTGCAAATGTGCATAATCCTTTGCAAATATGGTATGTCGAGGCTGAGTCAATAATCTGAAAGAAATGAGGAACTCCATCCTTTAGTGTCTCTGATACTAAATGTTTCAGGAGTGAGAAATGGCATTTGAGAGCAAAGAATAAGCTAAACAAGTGTCATGAGAGCAAAAATCAACCCTTTTCTAACTTGTATTACTTAATCAAATTGCTTTTCCTCCTGATGTAATAGCCACTAAGTGAAACTATTGCTTCTCCCAGCCCCCACAGCTATAGATCTGCCATCCTTACAACCTCTGAGCTTTTTAAACACAGAAAAAGATGTCACATCTCTGTTGAAAAATACTCATGCATTTTCCCCGGTGATCTACAGGTGCTCCTAAACAGAGTGCTGCATAAACACAAGTGAAAGGAAGTCCCTGATTCTGCCTCCTCCTCCTAATTACTAAGCACTGGCAAGGGTATGTAGGGGGCTCCCTCTTTTGTGACCTCAGAAATGACTTTTAGAACAATTAATATTTACACTGCAATCCAGCTCAGACCTCAAAGAAGCTATGATCCTTTCTTCTTAGTTAACCTTGATCAACATTAGCAAAAAGATAAAATAAAATAGTTTATAAGGAAAACAAAGAAAGAAACACACCCTCCTTTGTGCTGACGTATATTTATGAGCAGCTAGTGGTTTAACAAGCCAGGGTCCACACACCACCTAGCGCAGAATATGGAAAGCATCAGATGTATATTTAAACAAATCCCTAAAACTACAAGTTATTAAAGTCTAATGCATTTCCCTTCCAAGGTAACCCTGCCCCTATGCTGTCTCCTCTGGAAACTTCCTTATAACACATTTTTGTGCTTGTGATCAGGTTTTCAGTTCCCTGCAGCCTCCACCCTGCACAGACAGAGAAATCTACACCTGTCCTCCTAAAAATAAAAAATGCATGCGGGGTAGCCCCCCAAGCTATTATTTCTCCTCCTACCCCAATCTATCACTTACCACGTTTTATAAACCTTTTATTTAAAGAAAAACAGCAGGAGAGAAAAAGCGATTTTCCATGTTTGGCTTTGTTTTGACACCTGGGTTTTGCTGCTTTCTTTGCACGCATAATTATTTCCATTCGGCTCCCTCCTACTTTTCTCTCTCTTTCTGCTCTTGCTTTTTAAATGATTTTGTCTGTCATTTGCTGTCTGATCCCGCCATCCGGAAACCATTCCTGTGGATCCAATAGTATAATGAAAAGGAAGCAGCAGAATGTGGAGCCGCTAGGATCAAACAGCTCGGGTGTAATTATGTAGAGGCAGTAACTGAGCAGGGGGACACATGTCAAGAAAAACGCCACCGTTTGTCTGCAGTATTTTCAACCTCACACATTCACGCTTGCTCAGCTCATCCTAATGCACAGGTCTAGGCACCATGAAGGTGCTTATTAACACAGCCCAGCAGCACATCGGAGCCTCCTATAACCTTGCCAAGCGCACCGTTGCAAACTCAGTAGAGCACTTGGGAACGGCTTTGTTTTCATCGAACGATGCAGCGAGTTGCCCTTGCTGCAAAGCTGCTCCGTGCAACAAATGCCTCCCCTTCCCTCTAAATAACGGTCAACATTTGCAAAGGGAGTTGCCACCTTCAGCCCAGCTCGCCCTACCCCCGTGCAATCTAATGCAATCAGGTGGTGCTGCTGCCTACCCTAGCCTGTGCACGCACTGTTCTGGCTTCCATCTCCCCGATGCCTGCTGGTCTCTCGCTAATGCAAAATTAAACACGTTTTCAAATGAAATCATTTAATTTTTCCACAGGCACAGTACTTGCTCAGCTCCCTGGCTTTTCGAAGCCTGCCCAGTTGTATTTAAATCCCCCCCTAACAACAACCAGGGAAGCCCCATATATTTTACAGATCCATTTAGAGTAGAGATTGCAATGCTCTCATCGGCAGCTCTTTCGCACAGGTTTCCCCGCTGCACTCCTTTTTGGTTTTCAACGGCCTCCCCTCCCCTCCTCTAGGGTGGACCTCATGCTATACGGTTTTAGGCTACAGACTCACGTCTCGGAAGCGGTTCCAGTGTTTGATCTTGCCGCTGTATTGAGAAATGGAAGACAGCCATTGCTCGTCCTCCATAAAATTGCCTGGATGGTCTCCGTCTTTACCCCCTTTGCTGTCCCCTTCCGCCAAGGCGACAGCCAACAGCAACAGTGGCACCAGACAACAGCCTGGGGCTCTCATCTCTGATCTTGGTCTTTTTTTCTCCACCTCTTGCAAAGCAATTATTTGTCTTCTTCCCTCTCTGGTCTCGCGATTTAGGGAGAGATGGATGGTGGATCCTCAGTGGAATGTGACCTGATTATGAGATGCCCTACTCTGAAACCCCGAGCTAGAAGCACAGATAGGATGACAGCGTCTGCGCCAAAAGAGGCTGGCTTAGTCACTGTAGCATCAGCATCACACTTGACATCATACCTGTTAAACAGGAACCCACCCAGAAACTACGGGATATGATTTCAAAGTGAGTATCGAGACCAGAGACAGCGCGGTCACTAGCCCCGCTCGCAAGGGAGGAGGATGCAGGGCACAGGGCAGTGCGAGCCCCGCGAGCGAGTCAGGGGCCGGGCGACCGGGCACGACAAAGGCCCTGGGGAAGCACATACAGCTCACGCTGCAACCCAGAGCAGGAGGGCGCAGACAGGCTGCGGCTCCTGCTAGCCCAGCGAACCGTGTTCAGTGCCTGGCCCGTAACCCTAGGCTGGGTCCTGGGAAGAGCTGCGGGGTCGGGGGCGTGGTGCTGACAGCGCGGGGGCACCTCCCGGGACACCAAACCAGCCCCTCCCCCCGCCCCTTTCCCGGGCCGCGGCCTCAGACCCGCAGGAGCAGAGCCGGCCCGGCCGCAGCAAGCCGAGCTGTTGCACGGATTTCCACGGCACCTCCCTCTCGGCCCGCCGTGGTGCCTGGATGCTGTAGGGAAAGGGCCTGAGGCCGCAAGAGGCGAGCCCGGCGCTCTGCCCCCGGGAGAACAACGAGGCTCGCCGCTTCCTGTGTAGGGAGCTGTCGGTCTTTGGAACGTGCAAAGTGGCTGCCGAACAGGAACGTGAAGAGTGAGGCTGGGCGCCCTCCATGGGGTGGGGCTTTCCAGGGGATTTGAAAGGGGATGAAGCTCTGGCGGGGAGGATTTGGGTTGTGCTGTTTCTAAAGAACACAGTCAAATTGGTTTTAAAAACTGATTGTCCGTATCAGTGATTTTCAACCCTTTTCAGTTGCAGACCCCTAAACATTTTAAATGGAGGTGCTGTCCCCTTTAGAAATCTTAGAGTCCAGGGACCAGCACTGATCTATATCAATTCCCATTTCTGACAGAATACCCCCTTAAATAGTTCAGCCTACTTAGGCGCTGCTGGAGCCTGCAATCAGCTCTATGCCAGCAGCCCCCTCCCCGCCTTCAGCCCAGAGCCCCATTGAAGTCAAGGGGATTTTGCAGAAGTTCACCCACCCAAACCTCATTGTAGAACTAGGGCCTGATGGACTGTGCAAAGTGCTGTCGAATGAACAAAGAAATCAATGGATAAAAGAGAAAAAATGTTTTCACTAACTTCATTTATAGTAATGGGAGGTGTTATTTGTCACAATAGTAGCTACAACATGTTCAGACAAATGCGATTTTCAAGATGACACCACCCCTTTAAAGGGTTACACTCTTGGAATGGTTGCTGGGAATTTAAAAAATTTCCCATATGAGAGAGGCATAATAGATGTTTACATCAATTGTAAAGCAAATAGGAGCCAAAAATTCTGGAGGCACAAAACATGTTGATCTCACAGGACCAGATTCAGATTTCAAACACATTCTTGGCTTTCAGTCCTAGAAATTAACAATACTAAAGACAATCTGCAGAAGAGGAAACAGACTAACATTCTTTTAACTCTCCATTGAATGTAAACTGAAACAGAACTAAAGGACCTATATAAACACAGCCATTAATGCCCCTTCTACAGTTGTGCTCACTCACTTGATACAGTATTTGTGCACAAAGGGCCATATCCTGCCACCCTTGCTCATGGGAAGTAGTACCTTACTATGTGCTAGTCCCACTGATTTCAATGGGATTACTCATGGAGCAAGATTTACTCTCAGCATTAGTCAGGGTGGCAGGATCTGGCCCAACATAATCAAAATCCAGCTATATTAACTACTTCTGGGGGAATTCTGCACCACTGCGCATGCGCAGAATTCATGTCCCCCAGAGATTTCTTTGCTTCCCCACAGAAAAATAACTTTGACAGAGAAGCAAAGGGAAGCTGCAAGAGCAGTCATGCACCACTCCTTAGCAGCACAGATACATCATTTCAGGCACCCGGAGGAGAGATAAATCACGGCAGGGCTGGTGACACCCCAGCCAGTGGCTCCTACCCTGAGCCAAGATCAGCTGCTAGTCCTGGCTGGGCTGGAAGCAGGAGAGAACAGGATTTCCTCTTCCCCTGCAAGGAGTGGCTGGGGCTGTGTCAGACCCATCCCCCAAAACCTCCCCCAGCTGCAGGAAGCTCAGCATGCTCCCCTGCTTCCTGCCCGCATCACTCCTCAACTGCGGGGGGCGGGGTCCCTGTATAGGGAGCTGCTCCCCCATCTGCCCAATCCCCATGCATCCAGACTTCCCATACCCAGACACCCCCACCAAGCCTCACCCAGTACACACAGAATCCCCCAGCCCTCCATACTCAAACCCACCCCATTGAACCTCAACTCCTGCATCTGGAGTCCCCTGCACCCAGACCACCCCCAGAGATCCCTGCACTCAAACCCCCACCCTGATGAGTCCCCCCCCACCCCTGAACCATCCTGAACCCCCACATCCAAACCCCCACCCCACCAACCCCCAACAAGCTGCACCCAGACCCCCACCCCAGCAAGTCCCCCTCCCTGAGCACCCAGACCCCTCTGCTGGGACCCTCACACCCTGACCCCTCCACTGAGCCCCAACCATTCACCTGGAAGCCCCCGCAGAGTCCCATTGCCACTGAACCTGGAATTCCCCCCAACAAGCCTCTGTGCATTCAGATCTCCCCACACCAAAACCCCCCACTGAGCTGCCTGCACCCAGATTGTCCCACACAGAATCCTCTCACCCCACACCTGGATCCCCCCCACAATGAGCCCCTCCACACTTGGATCCTGCCTGGTTGAGCCTGCCTGCCCCACACCTGGTGCGCCTGGCACAAAGGTAGGGGGACCTAGGGTATTTCTGGGGCAGATCCAGGCCTTGTGCTGTCAGAGTCGGGTGCAGCCTCACCACTGAATCCGTATCTGAGGAGTGGGGAGGCTGCAGGGTTATCTCTCACCTTCGTGCAGCCAGGGGCCTGTGCTCCCCACTGCCATGCTGGAGCCTCTGCATTTATTTATTCACAAATAAAACTTGCAGAATTTTAAAATATTGTGCCCAGAATTTATTTTTTTGGCACAGAATGCCCTCAGGAGTAATTAATGATGACCTCAATGAGGAAAAACAGCAAGAAAAAAAATCAATATTAAACAAAGGGCAAAACTAGTTGGAAAGGAAATTTTATAGCTAAGCTTCTAAGAGGGAATTGCTTACAAAGAGGAATAAAAATAGTACTCAGTGTCCTTTAGAGCTTGAATATTTAGTCTGAAGTATATTGCTAAGTGCATAAACAGCTTCTTGGTTACAGATGTTAAAAATAAAACATGCTAAGAAGCTTTTATATGTATATCTTTCTATCGCAAAAAGAAAATCTAGTCTGTACTTTTGGGTGGAAGACTAACAGCCTGATCCTGAGATATGCTTCTTGAGAGGTGCTGAAAGCTGAAACCAACAGGAGTTGAGAGCTCTCAGCATCTCACAGGATTAGGTCCCAAGTGTGTGTAAACATGCTTTACTAGGTAAGCAGCATTAAGGGTGGTTTTAGAAGAGGCTCTTCCCACCGGAGAATAAGTGTGCAATGGCAGCATGGGAAGAGAGCTGGAGAAAAAAAATATTAAAATAGAGTACAGGATAGCTTCAGATTAACGAGTGAATATTAAAACTGATTTTCTGAGCAAAAGGAATGTTTACAATACAAAATGAAGAAACCAGGATCATCCATTTTTAAACTTTCCTAGTGAAAGAAAGAAAAAAAAAAAAGACTACGTTGCCACGATTACTGAATTTGGAAAGATGATCCCCAGATAACATGAAATAAAATCTTTACAACAGATCAGCACTGTTTAAGCAAACTGTCTTAAGATGCTGTCTCAAAGTATCACCAACTGTAATAACAATTTTGCTCCTTTATCAGAAAACCATTTACAATAAACAGATTTTTGACAGCCTGAGGAATGATTGCTTAAAACAGTTCTCACTGCACTTATTGCAAATGGTTTATTAATACAAGTGCAAAAAGTTTACAAAAATAATTTGATAGCTTTATTAATGCAACAGGAGTTAAACACTTTTTTGAAAGGAATTAATTTATTTGGTTATTTTAACATCACTAATGTTACAGAAACACTGTCAAACTGTTTGGGCCCCAAGTAATGACTTGCCTTAACATTGTTATATTACAGTCTGGGGAGCTCTTCTGGATTTTAAACATTTATTTTGAGAGTTTACAGTTGCTCATTTAAAAACAAAATTATCAAGATCTGGTGTGACACACAGAAAGCTGGGTGCGCACACACTGCTGGTCTATAACAAGCAGTTTAATGACAAATGTAAACAGGCACATGCAACATTCCTGTTCATATAAGGCCTGATCCAAAGTCCACCGATTTCAATGGGAGTCTTTCCACTGACTTCATTGGGCTTTGAAATAGCGAAGTAAACAAAATGAAGACATGTCTTCTGCTCCATTACAAAGAAGGCTGAGGAGGAAGGCTGGGAGAGACAAATATTTGCCAGAGGGAAAGAAACTGTAGAGAAATAAATGTTATTTTTGTAAAGTTGTAAGATAGCATCAAACATCTGATAAAAACTAGAAAAACTGCATATAAAAGGTTAGCTGACAATGACCCTTTATCCTAAAGATGCCAGCTAGCTTCCAAGTGGAAGAAACCTGTAAACTAGAAGTGTTAAGGGAAATGAAAAAGCAGTATGAGGTGGAGGTAGGAGGAGACCAGAGCTTTTTGAGAGGACAGGGAGATGGGATATTTGTAGGAAAGACTGCAGGAGAGTTCCACCAAGAAGGTGCAACGTCGCGGATCTTGCATGGTTCCTTGAAGAAATAACATGGCATCCCATCTTTGTAGAATCCTTAGAAGAGATCTCTCTTCATGTTTGAGGCTCCAAAATTAATGTAACCCCTTTACAATTCTGGGTGCACAGCAGATCTGTTGGAGCACCTGAGTTGTTATTTCAGGAGAAAGTGAGCTGCCCAGATTTAGCGTAGTAACCAGAGCTGTCTGTGGAGAATCTCTGAGAAAGATGGACTGAATTCAGCTGCAGTTCTCCAAAGTAGAAGTTCTCAAAGTTCTGAAAGAGAGGAGTTAGAACCCATGAGGAATGTCCAAACAAAACAAATTGAAGCATATTTGCAGACCTGCCTGTAAAAATCAACCTTGGAAAGTCTCTTCTGATATTTAGTTCTACTTCTGTATTCATTTTGCATTTAGAATGATTCTTCAGAAGAGTTTTTTTTTTTTTTTTTAATAGAAAGTGAGATTAGCCTTTGTCGAGGATGCCAGCTGAAGTTTAGGAAACTGAATTCCTGTAGTACATACAGCACAGTTGCATTGCCAGCTTTCACCACCCGATCTCATCCATTTGTCTCAGCCATGAACTAGACGCAGTGGTTCTCAAACTTTTGTACTGGTGACCCCGTTCACATAGCAAGCTTCTGAGTGCAATCCCCCCCCCCAATAAATTAAAAACACCTTTTTATATATTTAACGCCATTATAAATGCTGGAAGCAAAGCGGGGTTTGGGGTGGAGGCTGACAGCTCGCAACCCCCCCATGTAATAACCTCACAACCCCCTGAGGGTTCCCGACCCCCAGTTTGAGAACCTCTGAACTAGAGGGACCACACCACTAGATATGAGCAATTAATTCAGTCCCCAGGCCTATTCCAATCCTTAGTGGAGATCACCAACAAAAGGGGCCAGTCTGGGCTAACTACAATTGGTTTTGCAATGTCCATAGGAGACTGGATTGAGAACAGATCATTCACGAGTCAAACACTGGCAATGTTTGTGGCCAGTTTGGTCCAAATTCAGATTTGTACACAAGGTGAAAGGCAAACCCCAAACCACTGAGTCTCTCTTTATTCAAAGACTTTCAAGAACAAAACACAGTTCATCAGGGAGCCACTCCAGTAGTTAACGCCGTTTATGAGCCACACACAAAAGTGACATCAGAATTCATTATAGGAAAGTTCAATACTGCTTGGAAATGCATCATGTTGAAGTATAAAGTGCTTTTCCCATTCCATTAAGACACAGGAAATTACTCTACCTTAAAATACCAGTGATGCCTTCCAATAAAAATACTACTTTCAAACTCAGTTTAATGTTCCAATGCTGAGGGTCATCAATGGCCTGAATGGTATGGCCTCCTTACCCCGGGGGAACTTACAAACCCTCATTCAGTCTGTCCCCTATTGAATTTTATATCTGTCCCTGTAAACACTGGCTCAAGACAGTCACACACAGTTCTTCCTGCCATTATGGAACATGCAAATATTAATGGCTAGGAAACACTCAGTTCATTAAAGCCTGCCCTTCTAGGGCCAATGATGCATTGATTTTTCCATATGTCATCATCTTAAACCCAAGATCTAGTGCCTCTACACAAGGATGCACTTTCCCCTTTCCAAAATGCATGCAGGTCTCCCCAGCACTGATTTATACAATTTACCTCTATTGCTGGCTTTGACAAACTGGTTCGACATTGCGAAATACCCCTTTCTGTAAAAAACCCCACTGTACTGGAAATGCTCATGGGACAATTCTTGATTTTATTTTAAAGTGAAATCAGCTCTGGTGAAAGCTGCTTGATTAATAGCTTTGGAGATGGAAATTCCCTATTTATCCACAGGAGAACTAATGAAAGCCTCCCCCCGCCCCCCAATGCTGCACCAGCAGAGTGCTCCAGTTGTGGCCTGGATGCACCAACTCCAGCAGTAGGAGGGTAGTTGAGTCATCATGACTAATACAACCCTCTGCACCTCTGTATGAAACTACCAGTTGTCCACTAGGAACTGGGCTAAGAATAGCAATTTATTCATAGTCACCAAACTATTACATAGTAACTTTTTGCTTACTCTCACTACCAGCATAGGATAGATTCAAACCAGTGACCAACATGACAAAGGCTGTGTCCCCCATTACCAATCAGCCAGTTCATGGTGATCTTCATAACATCTGCCCATGACCTATTTTTTAAATTAGTAACTACTAAAACATTTTATCTCGATTTATTAATTCTGTTCTCTTCTTTTAGAATCTAGTATACATCTAACTAGATCCCACTGTCAACTCACTTCTAACAGGGCTTTAGTGGTGGAAGTACCAAATTCATCATTCATAATCCTATTAAGTTAGAGAAACTGGCTGCAAGTCACCAAAAGGTAATTACAAGAATGCACTTGGCATTGACAGAAGCCAGCTGCCCTGCTAATGGGGATCTCTCAGATTTATCTCCTGGCAGGAGGCTCTCCCACAGTAGTGGTCACTGCATTCTTGTAAACATGAGGAAGGAAGGGGGCAGATTTTGCTTCTAAGGCAGAAATTCAAGTCACTATAAGGAGATGGACTTTACAATTGTCACCCACTTCTTCATACCTAGGTACTCTTTTTTTCTAACGAGTTCTGCCCTCCCCTCACTGCCCAATCCATTTGCATGGAAGAGAGCTGCTTTTCCAAGCGGTGCGTTAGTCAAGTTTCCTCCTTTATCTAGGAGGTTCACTCCTGCGATGCTTCTAGCCCCCCGAGACACTGGAATGAGAGGTCACTCCCAAACCCCAATCTCCCAAGTGCTAAGTGCTCTTCCTGTCTAGATCCTTGGGCAAGCTCAATTTCAGCTCTTTCACCTATTTATCTACCTCCGTGGAGGAATCTGCTGAGGTCTATTACTTGAGTTCAGGAGAAACGCTTTTCCTGTTCAGAATTTTTGTCATCTCCTCCTCTTGTGCTGTGCGGAGTTTTGAGGATTGGATGGATACAGCTCAGCTAGCAGGAATGTAACTGAAATGCAACTATATCTCTAACAGAGCACACACCATTTACAATGAGATATTTTAATAAAGTATCTAAACAGTAGGAGGCATGAAAGATGAGAAATGACTGAGAAAGCCCAAACCCCATTCTATACAATTATAAAGATTAAGTATGTTCCCGGAAGCTTCTGAAGTTCACATTAGAGCACAGAGGACCACAGTGTCTCATTGACAAGCATTAGTGAAGGTAAAATGATTTCCTCTCTTTTTTTTTTTTTTGCTTTGATTGCGCTGAAGTTCTGAAGAATAATTTTCCTTACATCTCCAGACCAGGCTTAGTGTCAATTGGCCTGAAATCTACCAACCATAAGAAAACTTTAAAACTCTCAACTCTGTCAAGATGTTCATACAGTTTATTCCCCGCCCACTCCCGCACTGGACCATATAACCCTCTCCCTTGGAAAAAGAGAACACAAATCTGCTTCCTCAACAAAAATGATCACCCCATCAATGCTTACACCATAGAGATTGCTGTAAAGTTCTTGTGAATCTGGACACGTTGGCATTTTAAGTTATTTTAAAGAGAAAATCGAAGCATTTATTTTTGTGGGAAAAATAATATACTCAGAATTCCATGAACTTTGCAAATAAATAATAAATTACAAGTTGGGGTGGTCCAGTCCCAACAGCAACTCACTGAAATCAAATCCATATACAAAACAGTTTATAATAGCAATCCTTTCAAAATAATTACTTCTGCAATCTTTCAATATAGCAGTTTGGTTTTGTTTATAAGTAAAGTCTCAAAATAATAAGTGGCAGCATTAATTAAAAAAAATCTCTTGAGTAGCGTCAGTCATTTTGTCAGTAAGATCAGAGGCTTTCCATTCATACAATGCAAGAAGTGAAGAGCTTCTACTCCCTTGGCTTTTTTTAAAGAAGAGACAGAGGTGTGTGATGTGTGTGTGTTTTACCCAGGAATAAAACTGCTGAAACTCTTGAGTTTTAGGACATGTCTACACTAGAGACCTTTCAGCGACACAGCTGCACCACCGTACGATCTCCTGTGTAGCTGCTTTATGCTGGCAGGAGAGAGCTCTCCCATCGACGTAATTAAACCACCCCCAACGAGCGATGGTAGCTCTGTCGGCAGGAGAGCGTCTCCTGCCGACACAGCGCAGTCCACACCGGCGCTTCTGTCGGTGAAACTTATGTTGCTCGAGGGGGTGTTTTTTTCACACCCCGGAGCGACATAAGTTATACCGACAAAAGTGCAAGGGTGGACAGCATTAGTAATAAAGCTGTACATTCTCAAAGTAAACATGCTACAAGGACAACCATAGCCATTTTTCCTGCCTTTATTTCAAGACTTCTACACTTTTACTGACACTTCCTCACTCCCTCAGGGTCCCAATGACAGAAGCAATCAGAGTCCACAAATACCGATCCTGGGTAGCATTGCCACCTATCTAGGTTTTCCCAGCATCATCCCTTTTTTGAAGTAGCTGTTCTGGGAAATCTGAAGGGGCATTGCCCGCTGTCCAGTTTTATGGGCTCAGGATCATCCCTGGTGTCCTGTACCACAGAGGTGTCAATGGTATGGATAAAAACAAGAGTGTAACTGGAAGGACCTGAATATTTTATATCTTTGTTCAATCAGGAAATCCCAAATCCTCAAATACAATTAGGAAAGGGGCCTTTCAGCTCCTAGAGTGGGATCATCCTCCAAAGTCTCAAAAACATCAAAATGGGGTTTCCTGGTTGAACAAAGTTATAAAACATTCAGGGACCTCAGCTACCAGAAACCGTTTCTAGGATCACCCTCCCCCTTTGAGAGAGTGAGAGTGTCTTGGTAAGAACCAAGGCAGAGCTGGAAAAGAAAATTCCCTTTGGCTTCCTCACCTTCGAGGAAACTTGCTCACAATGAGCTGGAGCACAGCCAATTAAATGCTTTCTGTAACATACTTCAGTGGGACAGAAAAATGATGTGTAGAGGACATTATGTTCTAAGTGGGTAATGTGCTAACTCTAAAAACCGTCCAATCCTCATTTTCTTCCCACTTGCTCAGTTTTCATTCACACACCTTGCTAAAGACTGGGGGGAATAGTCACAGATCAATAGGTAGTATTCTAGCAGAAGAGATCAACGTGGTTACCAAAAGCTGAACCATTTGACTGGACTGGGGTATGAGGCTCAGCAAAAGAACATTAATTCTATAAATCCTACACACACTGAAAGATTGACTGTCTTGCTTCCTCAAGAATAAACAAGAACTTTTTTATTACTGCAAATGAAGGTGGATTTGATGGGCGCAGAGGTCAGTTCACATAGTCAACACCATACTTGCCTTTGCTTTTCTTGGATTTACACTACTAAAAGCATGTTGAGTGAATCTACTCATTAGCCCAAGTGCCTTCCCCCTAAAAAAATTGACTTGGAGCTGGAGAATATGTTGTACGCATTTCAAACTGGGTCCCAGAGTGTCCTTAGGCAAACAAATGCACACAGAGGTAGGTGGTGTCACCCAAAATACCACTGATAAGCACAGTATGGATGCCTAAACGGATGTCAGAGCCTTCCAAAAGAGACCCTCTGAAAGAAATATACTAAACAGAGGAAGCTTCCAAGGGAAGTGAGATGACACACTCATCCCTTTACTTTTAATCCAGCAGTCTGGGAGATCCATTGTGCCGATCCAAATCTGTGGGAAGTGCGTAAGTGCAGGTGTTGCAAATTCTTTATGTTGTGACTCCTTCCCACTGAAGCAGGCACACAGTGACAGTGAATAGGGAATAAGCAGCCTCCACCTCTCCTTACACAAACTACTTAATGATGGGGATGGGCGCACAGTAACACCACATTTGGGAGAATGCAGGAGCTATTACTTAGTTGTTTCCCATGGGAGCAACTAGCCAAAAAGGGGACAGAGAATATACAGAGTCATGTCTACCCTTCCTCCCACATCAGCCAGCAGAATTCCTCCTGCACCTTCTCACCTTCTGAAAACAGGCTGTGTCTTAAAGGCACACACTAGTAGGCACTTATCAAGAGTCCAGTGTCCTTCAGCAGCAGGGGTGGCTGTATGTTTTTTGCCGCCCCAAGCACGGCAGTCAGGCGGCCTTCGGCAGCATGCCTGTGGGCGGTCTGCGGATTTGGCGGCGTTTCTGTGGGTGATCTGCCGGTCCCACGGCTTCGGCGTACCTGCCGCCGAATTACCGCCGAAACTGCGGGACCGGCGGACCTCCCACAGGCACGCCGCCGAAGGCTGCCTGACTGCCGCCCTCACAGCGACCGGCAGGCCGCTCCCTGCAGCTTGTCACCCCAGGCACGCACTTGCTGCGCTGGTGCCTGGAGCCGCCCCGTTCAGCAGATTATTATATAAAAAAATCCACTTCTAAATTTCTCCCCATACCACACCGTATGGACAGTCATTTATTTTGAGCCAAAGAGATCTAGAATCAAAATGATTGTCATTTTTATAGTCCTGGTCCCCCTCATGTTAGACCAGTGGTCTCCAACCTTTTTATGCCCAAGATCACTTTTTGAGTCTAAGGGCAACCCAGGATCTACCCCTCCCCTTCCCCAAAGTCCCACCCCGCTCACTCCATCCCCCCTTCTCTCCGTTGCTGCTCTCCCCTACCCTCACTCACTTTCACCGGGCTGGGTCAGGGTGTTGGGGTTCGGGAGGTGGTGCGGGCTCTGGGCTGGGGCCAAGGGGTTCGCCGTGTGGGAGGAGGCTCTGGGCTGAGCCTGGAGCAGGGGGTTGGGGTGGAGGATGCGGGCTCTGGGAGGGAGTTTGGGTGCAGAAGGGGGCCCCGGGCTGGGTCAGTGTGTGAGGAGCAGGAGGGGGTATGGGGTGCTGGCTCTGGAAGGGGGGTCAGGCCTGGGGCAGAGTGTGGGGATGCAGGAGGGGATACAGGGTGCTGGCTCTGGGAGGGGGATCAGGGCTGGGGCTGGGGTGCAGGAGGGGGTTCAGGGTGCAGGCTCCAGAAGGGGGCTCAGGGCTGGGGTGCAGGAGGGGGCTTGGGGTGCTGGCTCTGGGAGGGGGCTCAGGGTGGGGCTTGGGGTGCAGGAGGAGGTATGGGGTGCTGGCTCTGGGAGGGGACTCAGGGATGGTGGTTGGGGTGCAGCCTTCCACCGGACAGCACTTACCTCTGGTGGCTCCCGGTCAGTGGTGGGCACAGCGAGGCTAAAGCAGGCTCCCTGCCTACCCTGGCCCCACACCGCTCCCAGAAGGGGCCAATGCGCCCCTGCAGCCTTTGAGGGTGTGCAGGGGGCACATGGCTCCGTGCACTGCCCCTCTCTGCAAGCACCACCCCCACAGCTCTCCCGGCCAATGGGAGCTGCGTGGGCAGTGCTTGCAGGCAGGCAGCAGCGCGCAGAGGGAGACTCTTGCCCCTCCCCCACCCTCCAGGGCTGCACTGGCCGCTTTCAGGAGTGGTGTGGGGCCAGGGTAGGCAGGGAGTTGCCTTAACAGCAGCCACACTGCACTGCCGCCGGAGATCGCAATCGACTGGGAGATCCCCTAGGAGATCGACTGGTTAGTGACCACTGTGTTAGACACTCCTGTTGGAAGTTTAAAAATAAACTATTCCTGTCCAGAGGTTCATTCCCCTCTACTATGCACAGATTACACTGCAGGGTACTCCAGGCGTGCTGGCAGTCATTTTATAACAAAGAAGATGGAACACTGAAGTATTTGTTTTGGTAACTGCACGCACAATTAAACATTGCCAATGTAAGCAAAAATGTGATGACAAACTTCAGTCCAAATCTCAACAGTCTCCTTTTTAAAGAGGCTGTAAGTTGAAGCAGGCCATCAAAAATAGGTGCATTTTTTTCTGCATTTTTAAAAACACACTTAATTACTTATTGCAAAAATACATTAAAACGAGTAACATTTCAAGATGAACTATAACTGTGCCCACATTACTTTTCAGCACCTTTTATCTTATGCATTTGTAAAGCACTCATCACCATACTACTTATGTCCTGTGGTTTCCTCTAGACAACCTTCCCAGAATAAGTTGGTACCTCTGTTTTCAAGCCTTGGAACAGCAGTGGTAAATCACAAAGCTAAACCACAAAGACAGCAGCAAAGCACTTCAGCTCCATTTATTCAGAGCAGGAATGCCAGCACAAACTGGTGCTTTTAAATCATCTACATCGGTGCAACAAATATGAGAAATATTAATGGATTTGTCTGAAGAGGCAATGGGCGGCAGAAGGACAAAAGGCAAGAGGAGGGAAGGAAGCAATGGTATTTAAAACTTCCTTCACGTAATCTTTTAAGATTGCACTTTCAGCTGCTTGGCCTGGATTTTGCTGCTATTGTCAGGATTACTGATAAATCTGAAAGCTTTACTTTGCCTCAAGTGGCATGTCCAAAATCAGTGTGTCCAAGCAGTTCTCCTGAGAGTCTCAATACTCAAAATGCCAAAAGGAACAACTCACTGCAATGCCTTGCAATTAAAAACTACCATCAAAGAGCTGCATTATCACTAGATAAAACACAGAGAGAGAGAGAGAGAGAGACTGCAGGGAGATCAGTCTGTTGCAAACTCCAGCCACATAAGTACTGCCTTAGAGTAGGGCTATTGTAGATTAACCGTACAAAACTGTCCCTGGTGAATCAGCACTGCAGCGTAGCTGAGGCATATTGGGTCACTAGTCTGTGACCGATTAACCTAAAAAATTAGCTTCCCTTTTCATGGATATGATAGGCCCAAGTGTTTCAACCTGAAGCAAGTACCAAAAATATGAACTCTCTCTTTTGGGAAGCAGAGGAGTAAGAGGCAGTGGCTAGTATACATATATATAAAAAAAAAATCAAATGCCTACCATGGTAGATGGTAGGATAATACAGCAATCGCTTTTCTCTCCAGTATGAAGGTGCTGCACATTTGTTAAAATTGCTTAGTGGAATCTACACGTATGCAGTGTGCTCGGATAACTTTGCTCTATCCCTGCTGGTGTGCATCTCTTACAAAAATGAAATTCTGAAATGCAGCATGCGGTTAGCAAACCAGCACTTTTCACACACAAGGCACAGTGCTGGGAATTAGTGGACAGAAATGTCAGGCAATGGAGACATGCAGAGACTGCTTATGCTAGGATATCAAATTCAGGCTCAAAAGGAGGGTTTACAGATAGAAAGGGTCAGCTGCTTTACATACTGTAACAGCAGCCACCAACTTCCCCAACCACATCCACTACTTAGCTGGTCCTGATCAGAAGCTGCATTCGAGTATATGAAAGAATAATTGAAAACCAAAGTAGAATTAAAAAGACAAGTTCCAAGGCACTAACAGGTGTGATGCTGGAAAGCAGCACAACAGACATTCACTTGCATGTTAATCTGCTCGCCTGATTATGAACACACACAACTAGCCAAGCAGAATCCTGTGTGGAAGTTCACCATCCTCAAGAGCATGGGGGGTTGTGTGTGTGGTGGGGAAAAGAGGTTGTTACCAATCCCAGATTTCACCAAAGCATCTGGCTGGTCAGTGCAGAAGGTTCGGTCCCATATTAATTTTCAGAGAAGCTGGGAGAACAGAAATTCTGTTCGGAACTGTATACCCAGCAGACCTTCCCCTCTCTGGGGACACTTCAAGCAGTGCTAGGTTAGTGAGGTACAGGAGCCCAGTGATAGGGGAAGCCTTTAAAACTAGAAAAATCTAAACTTAGATGAAATAAAAACTCTCCTATCTCTGAAAAGTAGCAGTAGGTTAGGGACGCATTTCCCTTTAAATAACACCAACACATTAGCCAGCCCACTAAATTGCAGAGAAGATCCAGTGGCATTTCTTAAAACGAATACAACCCCTCTAAAATCTGAACTAACAGCATAAAGCAACCTATTCATTAATTTTTAATCCACCCACAGCTTTTTCAAAGTCCACTCCAGGACAGAGGTCTACACAAAAGGATGGGTGGTTTCCTAGAAGAAAAAGGATGCTCTGCAAGTTAATCAAAGTCGAGAGATCAGAAGGCACTTTCTGGGGGTCTTTGGGCAAATCAAAGTCTCTCCATACTTCAGACTATCAGTCTGCCAAATGAAGATCATGCTATTTATCTGTCTGACAGGAGTACTGTATAATTTAATTAATGTTTGTATAGTATTTTCATAGCTTGTGATGGAATATGCTATAGAAGAGCAAAGTATCATCATGATTCATCACTCTGAAGAATTTGGCTAAACCAGAAGCCTGATACCAATATAGACTAGAGAGGATAGGGCACTTAGCTAAGTATGTCTCCCCACCAACCAAAGGATAAAATTCAGCAAAGGTAGTGAGGATACAATCTTCCCCTTGAGACAACTGATATTGGTACCAAGGAAGAGCGGAAGGACTAGTAAATCAAAGTGATCGATGGCAAAATCACTCAGGACAAAAATGATTTATAAAAATGGAGGTGAAATTTAGAGTTCATGAATGTGTGCAACAAACAGCTCTAAATACAGTACAGCTTTGCGAAGCACCAAGCTTGCACTTTGCCATCTGTTCCCACACAGCTCTGCAAGTGAACCTCAAGTGTTTCACGTAAACACACTGCTATTCCAGTTCTGGGCCCTCATTGAGCTGTCTAATGCACCTCAATCCTAATTTGCATCACTCACCTTTTCCACTTGGAACACCCAAACAGATCTGCAACTGCTTCTTAGCTCTGTGTTGCACTCCTGCTGTTCCTATCAAGTCTGTCTAGAGAAGAATTTGCCAATAATAGTAAATTTTGGGCAAATGCCCTTAAAGACTATGCTGAGAGAAAGCCAAACTCATTTCATTTGTGACCAAACCTAAATTTCAACGTAATCCTCTAGAACAGGTGTAGCCAAACTGTGGCTCGTGAGCCACATGCGGCTCTTCTACAGTTAAGTGCGGCTTGCTGAGCAGACCACATACCCCCCACCCCGCTCTCCACCTGCCAGACTGCGGGGGGAGTGGGGGCTTAGGGCTCCTGCCCTGCAGCGGGTGGTGGGACTAGGGGATTCTTCCCTGCAGGAAGGGGGAGGAGGGTGGCGTCATCTAAGGGCTTTGGCCCCATGCCCCAGTAACACCGCTCCGCGGGGCAGGTTGTGTGTGTCTTGAGGCTCTTGAACTTCTGAAGATTATTGTATGCAGCTCGGAGTGTCAGTAAGTTTGGCCACTCCTACTCTAGAAGTTAAAAATTCTCTATTAGCACATGGAAGAAAAGATACAAACTTGCAATCAAACATACAACCTGGCAACATGTCAAATTCTGGGAAGTTTGTTCAATTAACAGCTTTCTATTTTCACATTCAAAATATGTTTTCTGAAGCATTTCAGTGCCAAAAATGATTTTACTCTAGTTATTATTCACTCCGGGCTCTGTTACCCCAATGATTATCTGACAGAGGTTTAATGATGTTTGGAAGCTTTCCAGCAATAATGTAGAAGGACTGCAGAAAGAGCAGGCAGACAGGTGCTGATCCAGAGAGGCAGCTCCTTATAATGCACACCACCTTCTGTCAAAACTAGAAAGCTGCTCCCTTTTAATGGCTTTTAAGGCATGCTAGCCAGATGATGAACAAAACGTTTAATTATTGCACAGGTGTTCTATGATTAAGATGTGCTCCAGAGGAGTTCCACAGCAAGCACAGAAAAAAAATTACTGGGAGCGGAAGAGAGGGAAGGCATTTTACCTTCACAAGCACATCTCACACCAGGGCTTCAAAATCAGAAAGACAAAGAACAAACATGTCAGATAGATATTTGGATCATTTGTTTTGTTCTGCAAGCACACATCTGGCTCTGACCCACTCCCTCTTCCCCAGTGACATGCACTGTAATCCTTATGCTCTCGATAAGGTGATGAACAACCCTTAAATGTTATTTCTTGCATCCTAGATTTCTGAAGTGGCCGTAGAAGATATGCATGTACATATTTTATCACAGATACAATGAAGCAATATGGACTTCAGTGGGGTAGAACGTCTAGCGTCATAAAAATTCTAATGATCCATTCACTATTTTCTCAATTTATATACAATGCAAATACAAATACCATCATTTATCACAAATTCATCATTCATTTTTCTCTCAATTCTATTAAGTGGTTTTGCAACAAAGCAAATAAACATGAAATTATTACAATTGAGCTTTTAAAAAAGTCTCAGTGTAAACCACAGCGCAAAACAAAACTACTTATATATTTTCTTAAATAAAAGGAAACAAAATTAAAATCAACCTCTCATTAAATCAGCTATGCTTTGGCTTTTAAAGCACTAAACATGTAATCAGTTCTTACTGGAAAGTTATCTTTACTTATTAAGAATGGGGGGGTAGAATTTGTGGACCGTATGTGATTTTTTTAAAGTTTTCTTTTATTGAATCAAAGTAAAGCACATACAAAAGCAAAGAAATAAATATTTGCTATAAAAATAAGAAAGCACTATATAACATAGACTCATAGACTCATAGACTTTAAGGTCAGAAGGGACCAATATGGTCATCTAGTCTGACCTCCCGCATGATGCAGGCCACAAAAGCTGACCCACCCACTTTCCCTTAATTTAAAGACTTCAAGTCGCAGAGAATCCTCCAGCTTGCGACCCCTGCCCTATGCTGCGGAGGAAGGCGAAAAACCTCCAGGGCCTCTGCCAATCTACCCTGGAGGAAAATTCCTTCCCGACCCCAAATATGGCGATCAGTAGAACCCCGAGCATACAGGCAAGATTCTACAGCCGGACCCTCATTTTACCAGCGATGGCACGTTAATGCCTAATTGACTAAAATCACGTTATCCCATCAAACCATTCCCTCCATAAACTTATCTAGCCTAATCTTGAAGCCAGAGAGGTCTTTCGCCCCCACCGTTTCCCTCGGAAGGCTGTTCCAAAATTTCACCCCTCTGACGGTTAGAAACCTTCGTCTAATTTCAAGCCTAAACTTCCCCACGGCCAGTTTATATCCATTTGTTCTCGTGTCCACATTAGTACTGAGCTGAAATAATTCCTCTCCCTCCCTGGTATTTATCCCTTTGATATATTTAAAGAGAGCAATCATATCCCCCCTCAGCCTTCTTTTGGTTAGGCTAAACAAACCGAGCTCCTCGAGTCTCCTTTCATAGGAAAGGTTTTCCATTCCTCGGATCATCCTAGTGGCCCTTCTCTGTACCCGTTCCAGTTTGAGTTCATCCTTTTTAAACATAGGAGACCAGAACTGCACACAGTACTCCAAATGAGGTCTCACCAGCGCCTTGTATAACGGAAGCAGCACCTCCTTGTCCCTACTAGAAATACCTCGCCTAACGCATCCCAAGATCGCATTAGCTTTTTTCACAGCCACGTCACATTGCCGACTCATAGTCATCCTGCGATCAATCAGGACTCCGAGGTCCTTCTCCTCCTCCGTCACTTCCAACCGATGCGTCCCCAGCTTATAACTAAAATTCTTGATAGTCATCCCTAAATGCATCACCTTACACTTCTCACTATTAAATCTCATTGGCTGTTGTGCACAAATTTCATGCAACAATCCCAAAACTCATAAACATACTGTCGGTATAGATAATATAGTAGCCAACATTTTAAACACAGGTGCAAAGCCAACATTTGGATACATGAATGAATGAATTTTCAAAAACATTCAGCATCAACAGCATCCAGTAAAGTCTATAGGAGCTGCAGCATGCTCCACACTTTTGAAAAATACACCATTTATTTAGGTGTCTAAATACAGCTTTAAGATTGAGATTTTTTTCAAAGCTATGCAGGGGATCTGCCACATAACTTACATTTAAATTAATGCCACCTCTCTTCCCGCCCCACCTTGAGGAGGATGTGGTTGTAGTACTCCAGGACTTCAGTGATCCCCAGCTTGCATGCAGGGGATTTAGGGCTATTACAGGGGCTGATATAGCTTAAAGCAGTCGTCATAGAACCATCTCCACAATTTGGCTGCTTCCACCACAGCGATTACTAGAACAGCTGAGGACTGAGTCTGGTTCACAGAGAGGCCAAAGATTACTGACAGCAATTTAGGACCTTCTTCTTACCACTGCCATCTTACTTTAAAAAAAAAAAAAAGGAAGAAGAAGACGACGACGAAGACACTACTTCAGGCTCTATTTATCTCCCAGTTATGTTTTAGTATCTGCTAGATGTGAAAAATTCACAGGCTGGTTGGAAATGTAACAGATGGTTCCTTCTCCTCAACTGCTGTTCTATGAAATCACAGTTCATTGTGAAATTGTGGGATGACTGCATCAACAATGTGTGTGTGATACATAAGCTAAGGGCAATGGGAAGGTAGTCAGTCAGACATACTCCATCATGACAGTTAAATTAATCTGATAGGTGCTTGCTGTTGTTTCTTAAGGCAAGACTCTTTGGGGTCAGCTGACGGGCTCTCTCAGTGGAGGCCTTTCCCTTTGAAATTCACTCTCCTTCACAAGCACAAATCTTGCAATGTTCAGGGCGCAATGCAAGACATTTGTTTTAGGTTCCGATTCTCTCTTTTCTCCGTCAGTTTATAAAATAAATGCACTTCAACTATATAAATAAGGCCTAGCTGCTATGGTGAAAAGCACTTTGCAAACCAACAAATAAATACAAGTGTGTCTCAGAATTAACTGAATTACTAGTTGTCTTTGAAAACACCAGACTTTTGCACATTTACAGGTTGCTAACTTTCTAAAGTCTACTATACATAAAACTGGTGAATACAGGGTTGAACAGGTCTTTGAAAAAGTTTCACAACTCCTGAATTAACTTATTAATATCCAAAGCGTGGCCCACCTCTTACCAACAGAGGTCACCTGCAGCCCACCTCTCCTCCTAATCGAGAACAACTATGCAACATCCTTGTGGCCCCACGCAGTACATACTACAGCAAATGCTTATATGCAGCTAGGCTGACCCATTTCCAGCGGCTTCCATAATTGTTTATGCTTATTTTTGCAATGAAGAGGTTGAATGCCCGTAGAAGCAACTGGAAACAAGGAGCAGCTGCCACCAGCATACGATCAGCCAACTCTACTCAGACCACGAGTGGTCCATAGAGTACAGCCTAGGAATCACTGAGTTAATTCATACAGACTCAGGAAATTATAATACAAATGGACCCAAACGCCTTTTGGATAAACCACCTCCCTTTCCTAATCAACTTGTTCTTTCTCATGTACTTCAACACTATGTCTCTGTATTCTATTAAGGAACCATTGTAATTCAACTCTTGACAGTTACTGGTGAAAACCATCTCCTGAACACCAAAGAAGTGAAGTTGGTGATTGCTGTCTATGGCAGAATAGTGATTTCAGGGAAACTAAGAGATGGGACGTCCACTGGAGTAACAAGGAGGAGATGGGCAAGGAGAAGAAGAAACAGGAAGGAGAGCTACTGAATTCCTAGAGCTTGATTTTCAGAATTGCGGAGCACTCTCAACTCCAACTAAAGTCAACAGAAGTAGAGGGTGCTCAGCAACGCTGAAAGTCAGATACCTGGTCTACTGACACATGGTCATCAAATCACATAGCAAAGCTAAAGACCACTCAGGCTACCTAGTACAACCTTCATCCATTATATTTTCCCCTCACGTGACTTGTCTCAGCTTTTCTGAATACTTCCAGTGACTTCCTCTTTAGTCTACTTTAATGACTGACAACTCTAACAAACAACATTTTTTCTCAATGCCTAGTATGAATTCTCATTTTCCACTTCAGATCAGTACTCCTTGTTTTGCCATACTCAGATGATGTGTATAAGCCTTTTTCTTCACGGATGTTATTTCAATGGAAGTATTTATACAGTGACCTACATTTAACTCTTTTCCCAGATTGTAGATCAACTTTTGTACGGTCTCATATTCAAAACTGTCCTCCAATCATAGTGTCATTCTAATTGCCCTTTTTAAATCCAGTATAGCATTTCAGTATCCTTTAAATAATGCAAGGATCAGAACTGAATGCAATATTCTGTACTCTGCAAAGTGGCATTACCGTCTTTGAAATTTTGCTTTTGATTCTTCTTTAAATATACTTGAGAAAGTACTAGCTCCACTCCTCCCGCCCCATCCCCCAATATAATAATGCTGCATTACAGGTTTCTGTTCAGTTTTTCTCTTATCCTGTCTTTTTCTGATTCAAAACTTTCTAAATAGTTCTCTCTCATTTTATACTGGTTACCATTTCTCCCCAAATGTATTACTTTGGATTTATTTATAGTGTATCACCTTGCTGACTGCAACGAAAAATCTCTAATCTTTTCTGACTGTTCCGCAGTTTTGATGACTCCTTATGTATATTTCCTATCCCTTTGATTTTGTATTGTCTGTAAATTTAACTTGAAACAGAGTCTATTTCCTCAAGATCCTTAAAAAAACAACTAAACAGTATAGGTCCGAACACTGATTGCTGTGGAACACCATGAAAAACATTCCCTATCTGGAGGTGGTACTATTATTATTCTATTCACAGTCAGTCAGGCAGCTGTTAATCCATGTTATTGTATTTTTACCTAGGCAGTTATTTTTCCTATCTCATAATACATTTTTTTTAATGTGGTACTATATTCAATGCCTTAATGAAATCCAAATACTGCATATTATGTCCACTGCACATTCTTGGCCACCAACAAAAAATTATAGCAGAGAATACTATCACATTCACTTGGCAAGATCTGTTTTTCATTAGTTCTTGTTTATCAATCAATCAATATTTTCCCCCCCTCAAATGTAGGCAGATGCAGTCCCTTAACATACTATTTAATCATCTGTATTAAAGCAGAACCTACAGGCCCCAACTGAGATCAGGGCCTCACCGCACTTGGTACTGTTCATACAATAAGAAGAAATCCTTGCCCAGAAGACCTTACAATTAGGGCTGTCGATTAATCACATTTAACTCACATGATTAACTAAAAGAAAACTAACTGTGATTAAAAAAATTAATCGCGATTAATCACACTGCAAACAGTAGAATACCAATTGAAATGTATTAAATATTTTTGGATGTTTTTCTACATTTTCAAAAGTGTACAGTGCTCACTATATTATTTTTTATTACAAATATTTGCACTGTAAAAATGATAAACAAAAAAATAGTATTTTTCAATTCACCTGTAGCGCAATCTCTATGGTGAAAGTGTAACTTACAAATGTAGATTTTTTTTTGGTTACATAACTACACTCAAAAACAAAACAATAAAATTAAAACTTTAGAGCCTACAAGTCCACTCAGTCCTACTTCTTGTTCAGCCAATCATTAAGAGAAACAAGTTTGTTTACATTTATGGGAGATACTGCTGCCTGCTTCTTATTTGCAATGTCACCTGAAAGTGAGAACGGGCACTTGCTGTACGGGGGGGAGGGGTGGAAGAGGGGGGCTAATGTCAGGGTGTCCCCCTCCCCCCTGCTCCTGCACCCCACTTACCCCATTTTCCATAGAGCAGGGGGGATACACAACAGGGCTCAGGATGGAGGGAGCTTGCTGGCAGCAGCTGAGGTCTCAGCAAGCTGATCTAATTAACAAGGCAGTGTACTTAAAGGGGAAATGCACATCTCTCTCACACACACACACACACTCTGTCTCTGTCTGCGATGCTCTCTCCCCTCCCTCCATTCCTGCTGCCTTGTAGAGTGTGAGAGTTAACCCTTGAGGGCTCAGCCAATTGCTAGTTCATCATTTAGCAGTAAGGCATTCCCTGGGAAATATCCCACCCTCTGACTCCTCCACCAAGCTTCACAATCATCATCACTGTGTACCAGTATTAAATTGTTTGTTTAAAACTGTGTGTGTGTGTGTGTGTGTGTGTGTGTGTGTGTGTGTGTGTGTGTGTGTGTGTGTGTGTGTGTGTGTGTGTGTGTGTGTGTGTGTATACAATAGTCTTTTGTCTGGTGAAAAAAAATTCTCTGGAACCTAACCCCCTCATTTACATTAATTCTTATGGGGAAATTGGATTCGCTTAACATCATTTCGCTTAAAGTCGCATTTTTCAGGAACATAACTACAATGTTAAGTGAGGAGTTACTGTACCTTTAAGAGTAACAGACTGAACAGGAATAAAGCCTGGGTATCTAGCATGTGAGTATAGGGCATTAAACACTAGGCTGCTGGGCAGACCAATGTTTATCAAACTGGGCTCTTGGCATCAATTAGAGTGGGGAGCCTTTTTCATTAAAATGCTTTTCAAAATGGAAGTAACTATTTTCCAAATGCACTCATTCTAAGAGATATATCTTCTGTTTAGGGTAGGATGGTACTGACACTGCTAATCCTTATTAATGCTAATAAGAATGATATGTTTAACTCTCAAAACTGGTGGGAAAACAATGTTTTAAATTATTAATATTGTGACATGCCCAGGGTACAATCTAGACTGATGAACACCTGAGTCACCTCAGCCCTTTAACGTGGTGTGCCCTTTACACTGCTTTGCTGCTGTAGTCACCACTCCTGGTCTTCTCTCACACAGCCTCCCGCATGTACGTCACTCCCAGCTATATTGTAGGAGTGCTGCAGCCAGACACTCTTGAATTACACTGCATTGTGAAACCAGCACATTCCCAGTCCTAGATTTTTTCCCCCCAGAAATGTGCATCTTGTACTGCTCTGCCTTCTCCTGGACAATAGAAGCTCACATCAAGTCCATCATTTTGTTAATAGAAATGATATACACAAATCCTGTATCCCAAATGGATTTTCTAAAACACTTCAATTCAAGCACACTGGATTAGATAAAAACAAACAAAACAAGCTTAGTAACTACAAAGAGACAGATTTTAAGTTAACACAGGTAATGAGGCATAAAAGTCAGAATTGGTTACCAGGAAACTAAAAGTAAACTGCAACTAATGCCTAACAAAACTAGTGTCAATTCCAAGCAGTTTCTCTCACTACATGTTTCAACAGTTCTACTGACTGAACTACTTTCAGTCAGGATCTCTTCCCTACTCCAATGCTGCTTCCTTTGTTCTTCAGGTGTCATGAATACCGTGGGCAGAGAGAAAGGGAGGGACCTTTTGGGTTGTCTCACCTTTCTTTTTATAGCCCTCTCCCTCCTTTGAGAAGCTTCTCCAGCTGGGAGCAGTGTGCCAGGCCGTCTCCCTGGAAAAGAACCCTATGCTGTTTCTTTGCTAAGGTCTGGTTTACACTATAGACCTATATCGGTATAACTACATCACTCAGGGGTTTGAAAAAAATCTAGACCTTTGAGCAATGTAGTTAAACTAACCTAACCCCCTCCCTGTGTAGACAGCACTATGTCAGCAGGAAAGCTTCTTGGGGAGGTGGTTTTACCACGTTGATGGGAGAAAAAACAGTTACCTTTTCCGTAACTGGTGTTCTTCAAAATGTGTTGCTCATGTGTATTCCACAATAGGTGTGCGTGCTCACCATGTGCACCGGTGCCGGAAGTTTTTCCCCTAGCAGTACCCGTAGGGGGGAGCGCCCCCCGCAACTCCTAGAGTAGTGCCTGCCTGGCGCGGTATAAGGGGAGCTGTGCGCTTCCCCCCACCCTCAGTTCCTTCTTGCCAGGCAACTCCAACAGAGGGGAAGGAGGGCGGGATGTGGAATAGACATGAGCAACACATCTCGAAGAACATCAGTTACGGAAAAGGTAACTGTCTTTTCTTCTTCGAGTGATTGCTCATGTGCATTCCACAATAGGAGATTCCAAGCTATATCTGTTGGAGGTGGGTAGGAGTTCACAAGTTTGCAGGATGGAGGACAGCCCTGCCGAACCCGGCGTCATCCCTGGTTTGGGAGACGATCGCATAGTGCGAGCTGAACGTGTGAACCGACGACCACGTGGTGGCCCTACAAATGTCCTGAATGGGGACGTGGGCCACAAAGGCAGCCAACGAGGCCTGTGCCCGGGTCGAGTGTGCCCTCACAATGGGGTGCGGGGGAACACCCGCCAGCTCATAACAGGAACAGATGCACGAAGTGATCTGAGTGGAAATCGGCTAGCCCCTCGCGCGCTCAGCCGAGGCAACAAACAGTTGCAAGGACTTTCTGAATGGCTTAGTCTGCTCAAGGTAGAAAGTCAGAGCCCGCCACACGTCGAGCGTGTGGAGGCGGCGGTCCTCACTGGATGTGTGAGGCTTGGGGCAGAGGACCAGTAGAAAAATGTCCTGACCCATGTGGTAGGCGGAGACCACCTTTGGGAGGAACACGGGGTGTGGGCAGAGCTGGACCTTGTCCTTATGAAAGACCGTGTATGGCGGTTTGGAGGTCAGGGCCCTGAGCTCCGAGACTCCCCTGGCCAACGTGATTGCAACCAGGAAGGCCACCTTCTATGAGAGGTGAGACCAGGAGCACATGGCCAGTTGTTCAAACGGGGGCCCCATGAGACGAGCCAACACCGGGTTTAAGTCCCACTGTGGAACTGGGGGTCTAGAATACGGGAAAAAATGGTCTAGACCCTTAAGGAACCGGCCAATCATAGCATGGGAAAACGCCGTATGTCCTTGCACTGGCAGATGGAAGGCCGATAAGGCCACCAGGTGCACCTTGACGGACGAGGGCGCCAGGCCCTGGGCCCTCAGGTGGAGGAGGTAATCAAGGATAAGCTGGATCGGGGCGGTCACCAGGGAGACACCCTGGTCTGCCGCCCACCTAGAAAACCGGGACCACTTCACCAAATATGCACGGTGAGTGGAGGGCCGTCTACTTCCGAGGAGGACGTGCTGAACTTGCTCTGAGCACGTCCTTTCCTCTCCACCTAACCATTGAGCAGCCACGCTGCAAGGTGAAGAGCCGCTAGGTTGGGATGGAGGAAGCGGCCCTGGTCCTGTGAGAGCAGGTCCGGGCAGAGCGGCAACAGCCACGCCGGAGCTACTGCCAGGCCCGTGAGGGTCCCGTACCAATACTGCCTGGACCATGCTGGTGCAATCAGGAGGACTCGGGCCTTGTCCAAATTTATCTTCTCCAGGACCCTGCTGATTAGAGGGAACGGGGGGAAGGCGTAGAGAAGCCGGCCTGACCAGGACAGGAGAAAGGCATCAGAGATAGTGCCCTTCCCCAGGCCCCCCCTGGAGCAGAACCAGGGGCATTGCCAGTTCTGTCGAGTTGCGAATAGGTCCACCTGAGGAGTTCCCCACCTTCGGAAAGCCAGTGGGCCACTTTCAGGTGGAAGGACCACTCGTGTTGCAAGGAGAAGTCCCTGCTCAAGCGATCCACCCTCTCGTTGCGGGCGCCCAGTAAGTGGAAGGCCTTCAGGTGGATGTTGTGGGCTATACAGAAGTCCCACAGCCTGAGGGCTTCGAGGCAGAGGAGTGTTGTCCGTGCCTGTTGATATAGAACATTGAGGCCGTGTTGTCTGTGAGGACCTTGACTACTTTGCCCTCCAGGTGCGAGCGGAAGGCCATATACGCCAGCCGCACCGCTCTGAGCTCCTTGACGTTTATGTGTAGGGTCAGAACCTGAGCCAACCACAGGCCTGGGGTCTGAAAGCTCCCCACATGGGCCCCCCAACCCAGGTCTGATGCATCGGACACCAGCTCCAGCGACGGGGCCCCGTCCCTGAACGGGATCCCTTGGAGCATGTCGTTCGGGGTGGACCACCATCACATGGAGGTAATCACAGCATCCGGCACGGTGAGGACCTTCTCCATCCTGTCCGTGGCCTGGGAGAAATTCGAGGCCAACCAGAGCTGGAGGGGCCTCATCCTGAGTCTGGCATGACGGACCACGTATGTGCACGCCGACATATGACACAAGAGCTGCAGGCAAACCCTGGCTGTTGTCACCGGGAACCTTGTGACCGAGTCGATGAGACCTTTCAGGGTCTCGAACCTGTCTGGCAGGAGGGAAGCCCTGGCTGACACTGCGTCCAGGAGCACCCCAATAAACTCTATGCGTTGGACCGGGACTAACGTGGACTTGGTGTTGTTTACCAGTAGGCCCAAGGCGGTGCACGTGGACAGGAGGAGCGCCACATGATCCCTCACCTGCGACCAGGAGGTGCCCTTGACAAGCCAATCGTCCAGATAGGGAAATATCTGTACCCCCCGCCATCTGAGGTAGGCCGCTACCACCGACATGCATTTTGTAAACACTCTGCGGGCAGTGGACAGTCCAAATGGGAGGACCGTAAATTGGTAATGATTCTGTCCCACCACAAAACGGAGGAAGCGCCTGTGCCCCTCCAATATGTGGATATGGAAGTACGCGTCCTGTAGATCGAGGGCAGCATACCAGTCCCCGGGATCCAGGGAGGGGATGATGGAGGCCAGGGAGACCATGAGAAACTTGAGCTTCACCATGTGCTGGTTCAGACCCTGTAGGTCCAGTATGGGCCTGAGACCCCCTTTTGCCTTCGGGATTAGGAAATAACGGGAGTGGTACCCCTTGCCCATGAACTCCTCGGGCACTGCCTCTATCGCTCCTAGTCCTAGGAGCCGCCCCACCTCCTGCTCGAGCAGAACTTCATGCGAGGGGTCCCCCAGGAGGGACAGGAGGTGGTTGGGAGGGGAGGAGGTAAACTGGAGTGTGTAACCCTGGGAGATGGTGTTGAAGACCCATCGGTCCAAAGTGAGCCAAGACCATTCTGGAAGGAAAGCATACAACTGGTTGGAGAAGGGAAGCTTTATTGGGATTAAGTATCAGAGGGGTGGCCGTGTTTGTTGCTTTTTACAGATCCAGACTAAGAGTCCTGTGGCACCTTATAGACTAACAGATGTATTGGAGCATAAGCTTTCATGGGTGAATACTCACTTCGTCAGATGCTCTTGGGTTCACATGCGTATTCACATGGGCATTCACCCACGAAAGCTTATGCTCCAATACATCTGTTAGTCTATAAGGTGCCACAGGACTTTTTGTTGCTTTTTATTGGGGTTGGATCCCTGATGAGGACTGGCAGGTTGCCCCCGAGCATCCCGTCAAAATTGCCTTTTCCCCGCCTGCTTGCCCTTGGAGGGTCCAGGCTGGGGGGCAGGCCGAGACCGACTGTGAGGGCGTCTCTTATAGTCCCGTTGCTTCTTATGGGCGGCCTCTTACTTCAGGAGGGTGGCCAGGGTCGGAGTCTGCTGCGGCTTGATCTTAGGTTTTGCCGGAGCCGGGACATAGAGACCCAGGGTCTGGAGGGTCGTGCGGGAGTCCTTCATGCCATGCAGCCTTGTATCTGTTTCCTCTGCAACGGAGCTTTCCCATCAAACGGGAGATCCTGCACGGACGATTGCACCTCGCTGGAGAGCCCGGAGGGCAGGAGCCATGACGAGACAGCCTGAAGGAAAGCCCGAACTGTCGTTGCCCCTTCCTCCACCAGCGCCCTGAATTCCTTCTTATTGCGCTCCTGGAGGGAGACCTCAAATTTAGGCAGGGAGCCCCACAGTTTAAATTTGTACTGACCCAAGAGGGCCTGATGGTTTGCCACTCGTAACTAGAAGCTCAAAGATGAATAAATTTTTCTTCCGAAAGAGTCCAGCCTCCGAATCTTTGTTCTTTGGGGTTGGTGTTGGCTGACCCTGTTGTTCCCTGTGGTTGACTGACTCGATCACCAGGGAGTTGGGTGCCAGGTGGGTATATATATACTCATGCCCTTTAGTGGGTACAAAGTACTTGCGTTCTGACTTTTTTTATATATAGGGGCCAACGAGGCTGGTGTTTGCCACAGAGCATTTGAAATTTTAGCAACCCCTTCATAGAGCGGCAAGGCCACCCTACCCAGTGCTGATGGGAACACCACATTGAACAGGGAGTCCGAGGGCTCCTCCATCTCCTCTGCCTGGAGGTGGAGGCTTGCTGCCACCCTCTTTAAGAGCTCTTGGTGGGCCCTGAAGTCCTCCTGTGAGATGGAGGGAGGCGGGGCTGCAATCGCCTCTTCTGGGCGGAGCGAAGAGACCAGTGCGGTGCTTTGGGTGTTGGCCGGCACCAGAGGATCCACCACCTGGTCGGACTCCAGGCACAGTACCGAGGACGATCGTCCCACCAACTCCTTTGTCAAGGGTCGGAAGAAGGAGGCCGACGGTGCTTCCGAAGCTCCGGCCACCGAGCGAGCTCCCACCGGGGGCCATGGTGCCCACTGGTACCACTGGGCCGGCCACGACACTCAGTGCCACTGCACCTGCTGTGGCACCGGCGGGGCCGGTTGCCCAGGTTGGCTGGTCTGGCCACAAATGGAGACCGGGCTGATGTAGGATCTGCTGCTGTCTCTTGACCAGGAGAAGCGGCAGTGCCGGGATCTGCGATGGTCACGGGACCGCAATCTCGACGTGGAGGACCGGTACCGACGGTAATGGTTGGTCCGCGAATGGCCTCAACGGGCGGACCCGCAACGGTGAGGCGCCAGCGATCGACACCCGGGGCTGCGGTGCCTTGGCGGAGACTTGCAGCAGGAGCCCGAGCAGAAACGGCGTCGATGACCGTGCCGTGACTGACTGCGGTACCCTCTCCGGGATGAGGACCAACGACAATGTCCACCGTGGTCCCGTCGATATCCGCTCTCTGAAGAGGACCGGTGCCGCGAGTCCTGGCCAGATGGAGCCCAGCCCAAGAGTCTGGTTGGCGTCGAGGGTGATCCACGTGGACTCTGCCGTGACCGGACGCTGGGCGGTGATCGGCATCGGGAACGTTCCCTCAACCGAGACCGGTACCAAGCGGGGGGCGACTGCGGAGATCCCAGCGGAGGCTTGCCTCTGGAGCGTGGGGCCGACATTGGCGGCGCTCCAGGCACCGGCATGGACAAGACGTCCCGGGCCGCCTGGAGGGCTTCGCACCAGGCAGGCGCCACTCCAGGGGTTACGGGGGGCGCTCCCCCTACGGATAGTGCTAGGGGGAAAACTTCTGGCACCGGTGCACGTGGCGAGCACGCACACCTACTGTGGAATACACATGAGCAATCACTCGAAGAAGAATTCTCTCCTATCGGCTTAGAGCGTCTACATTAAAGCACTGCAGCTGCGCCGATGCAGATTTTAAGTGTAGAAGTTCCCCAAGATGTAGATTTTTTGCCCATACCCCCTTTCCTGCCAATAAATAGCCACTTAACAGGTGATGGCCCATTTGACCTTGTTTACACCTGGCTGAGGTGTCAGCTTGCCCTCTGTCTCAGAGGAACTGGTTTGAACACGCCCCAGACTTGAAACAAGTCTTAGTAAAACCATACAGTGGAATCTTATAACTTTACATACGCTGCCACATATTTTATCAGGACACTACCAACCAGCACATTCTGAGTTTTCAAGATACCTTACACGGCATACTTTGTACAAAAATTATCACAATAGTGCGCCAGGGGTGAATACAGGGGTACAGACTGTCAAATATTCCCTCAGGAAGTAAGATTAAATACACTAGCTAGAGGTAGGCAAGTTCTTTGCAAGCACACACATCAACCTTGACTTACATTACCCCTGCCATTCATGTCCTGAGTCTCCATATGACTGTGACAATGAACCACAATCCAGACCTGCAGTATCCCTTAATACTCCAGTCTTTGGCTTCTACCGAACAAAGGTCTGTCATTTATGATGAACAGTGCTGTGGTATTGTTTGCACAATGAAAACTAGGATGGGTAGAATAAAACTAAGTTTTCCAATGTGATGATTTAGCTCATTTCTATAGTATTATTTCCCCACTCTGCTTACCAACTTCCTTTATGAAAACAATGCTATCAAACCAAATAATTTCAGAGAATGCTTGAGGATCAAGTTTGGGGAGTATGGAAAAGAGAAAGTTTGTATAGCATACTGCACTTGGACAACAGAATAGCCCTGGAATACCAGCACGAGTAGTGGCAGTATATTAATTATCAGTCTGTCATTCAGATCCTATTTCAGAAGTTAATGAAGCCACTTTGCAAAAGGGCAACCTCCTGAGGAGAAGAGTGTAAATAATGTATATGAAATGAGGGAAGTGGGGATGTGGGAAGAGAATCAGCACATCCCTGCAAGGTCGAGTTGGAATGCATCGCTAGATCGATGGCTGGTTCTGGCAGGGCTCTACTATTGAAAAGCCTGCAGCCCACTATGAGTCATAGAATGAATTAGTGCCAACAGATGTTGCTACAGGCACGTGGCTGACAAAAGGGAAATACTGAGTGACCAGGTTCAGGAATGTGATGGGGATAGAGGAGAATGACAACATTTCTTACAACAAACTTGCTTGAAGTAGTTATCAACAGTCTTTTCATGCTCCAACAGCCAATAGTTTTTCTTGCTAAAACAGTACAAATCAATTGGGAGTTTTAAAAAGACACTGTCTCATATTTCAGAGTGCAGCAGAATGAGAAATAGACATTTGTGGTAGACCGGATGTGTTTCCCTGCTTTTACATACCATACATCACTGGAGCAGACAGTCCCTAAGACACGGTGGTGTAGCAATCTATAAATTGTGGGGCCAGCAGAGGGAGCATCTTTTATTCCTTAAAAAGCATTGAGGTTTTTTGGATAAAATGTAAAGAAAAAAGGATAGTTGGATTCTCTCTCTCATAAAAATCTGAGGACAAATTTAATGTTTATGTAATGAAGGACTGGGAATGTGGTTTAAGCTAGGCATAATGTGGCCTGGTACCTTGGAAGCTTCCCCCTTGGACATGCCAGTACACCTCACTTCTGACATGCAGTAGCCTCTGTTTTTAGAGCCAGCTTTAGGATTTTGGGAGCCCACCACAATCTTAGATCACATCAAGAGCAATGCAATGGTTGTGTTCTTATTGCCTCAATGTATATCACTTCAATATACGGCAAAGCTGAGTCATGATGCAATATTCACAACATTTTGGGATGAATAGTAGCTTTACTTTATTTACTGTCCCTTTGTCCTCTGCCATCTGGGATGCAGATGCTCCCCTCTCAGTCTTTAAGCCACCATTCATTAAACTACCCATTTAACACCAACATCTATGAAATTATACACTGATCCTGCAAAACAAAAAACTGCTATGATTTCCCAGTAGCTCTTCCTCCTCATATGCCCGCAAGTCCCTTGATGTGTCTTGATTCCTACCTAAAACCTAAGGCCACAGCGTCCTCACACTCTTGGGGGTTTCATTGGCTAAAACCTGCATTGTCTGGTATGCCCGTCCTAGACTCTCTCAGATTACTGCCAATGCTCTCAATCCTGACTTGAGACCTCCCCCCGCTATTCCAATCTTGGATGTTTTTATTTTGTTAAGCAAAAATTCATGATAAAAATGTATGATGTGACAACTGGTTTAATTGATGGGAGTATTAACTAGTGACTACAAGAGCAACCAAGTAATTTTTTATTCTGACCTATGGAAAAATATGGGTGCAAGTCTCCAAGGGTAAGCATTGTTATCATAAACCACAACATATATGCCTATTAAGTATCTTTTCCACATGCATCGTTCTTTGTTCTAAAATCTCACTGGCCTTAAGAAGGCGTGTATAAATACCACAATACTTCCAATTATTAGTTATCTAGATTTGTTTATTTTTAAAATAGATTTTTCCCCTGGAGATCAAGTACACAACACACATACATTTTTTTAAGTGAAGTTTCACCTTATTTTGTACATACAGTACCACAACCCAGCTAAGTCACAATGTCCAGTTAGCACTGACCTTCAGTATATTTCGGCCATCAAATGTCTCCCGTTCCTTGAAAGATGATTTGCCTGTAGTTGCATTATTTTGCTCTTCAACTGTGAAAAAGTCACGAGAGAGAACTTCAGATGGGACAATACTTTGCACTGTCTTCCCCCTCTAAAGTCTATGTATCCAGTTAATAAAACATTTAGTACACAAGTCTCGCTTCATTTTTATGTGAGCAAAATTTGCAATTTAATTTAAAAAGGAAACACCCCAAATCACAAATATTGTTGTGAGGATTTTGTAAGGCTGACAGCACAATGTAATAGAATCAGCCGGGGAAAGCAGATTCCAATTTCTCTGGCCTGTCAGAAATTCAGCAATGACAAGCTCATGCATCTCCTGGGATACCACAAAGTACCTTACTGCGTATATGATCATAATGCAAAGCACATTCTTGACAGCATCTAGAAAATCTGGACTGGTCTCTGAGAAATGTCCCTGCACTTTTATTTATTTATTTATTTAATATATATATAGATAGACAGATAGATAGATAGATAGCTATAGATAGATAGATAGATAGATAGATACACACATATATAGATATATATATATATACATACATACACACACACACACACACACACACATATAGATATATAAAAATAAAACACACAAACAAAAGAAATACATTAAACAAACATTAAGGTTGCAGTCATGTCCAGAAATGTTAGGAACTGCAACCTTGTGTGTATGCACAATAATACTGTCTTTAAGTATGTGATCACATGCTATTTTTTCCATAAGACACCTCTTCCTCATTCAGTGAAGGATAGTTATTCAATATTTCTTTTTATCAACATTTAATGTATGGTCCAAGGCCTCACTTAACATAGATCATCCAAACCCTGCTGCACTGAATACAAAGTTATTTGTTTCCTCATAGACATTTCTATGGTGCTTCTACCACAGTATCTGAGTGCTTCACAAACATTAATGAATTTATCATCAGAACACCTGTCTGAGAACAGGTAGTATTACTATCCTCATTTTATAGCTGGTGAACTCAGGCACCGGAAGATTAAGGCCAAAACTGTCAAAAAAATTCCACTAATTTTCAATGCCTAATTGACACCCCTATGGTCTGATTTTACTACATAGCATCTTCCATATGCAAGCCATCTTAGAGTGCTTTATAAAGTAATGAGTTAGATAAGAAATAAGTTACAGCCTGCAAGTGCAGATACTGTTTTGGCAGAAATAGCAGACATTAGGCACTCAGCAATAGCTCATATTCAGCCTTGGACAGCAGAACCTCATTTAACAAGAAAGGGAATATTGATGAAAACAATGGAACTATTTTCAAAAGTCATATGGAATCTTTAACTTCTCCCCCAGAGATGATTATATAGGGCCATGGTTTAACTTCTCATCGAAGGTCAAATAATAATGAAGCACACCTGCTATTACTGCACTTGAATGCAACAGCAGTGTATATGAGTGTACTAGTGTAGGACTTGAATCAATTATCTTTTGGCCCAGAGCCAATGAATGCTATGAAGTGAACTGCAGCAATACCTAGACACACAATACCAGGGAACACAGCACTTCCAGTTCAGTGGTACTACTGTAGTTCAGATTTTCCAGAAGGGTTCTAAAGATACTCACGATTTGTGTCTTTCCTGAAGACAGTGTTCATGATGGTAGCATGGAGTTTCACCCTATCCCACTCCTTCATCATCAGCCCAGAGGTCACAAACTGCTCCATGAGTCTATCAGCTATTAGCTGTAATCTAAGAAGGTGGGGGGAGGGGAGGGGGAAGAAATAGGACTTTACAAAGCCAAGAGAAAAATACTTGTTTTGGCCACTTTTACTCTCTTGTCCAAAAGAGGGTAGTGTATGTGTAAAATGAAGTCTCGATATGTGAAGAGGAAAAACTGAGTGAAACTCTATTGGAAAGATAACAGACTAATCAAAATCCTGCCAGGCAAGACTAACTCCTTGTTTTTGTTTTTACTCAGTTGCTTTTGTATTTAGAGACAGGATAGTTTTTTGTTTCTTTTTTGGTAATGTCTGAGGGGACAGGGAAAAAGGAGAGCTCATGCAAATAAGGAAACAAATATAAAAGTTCTGGCTGTTTGCAAAGGCTCCTGGATAACTACTTCTGTTACAAATATTTCATTAAAAGAGGACATTGGCATACTAGGACATTTACACGATTTGATGTGGTAGAGTATATTGGAATTTGAAGGATGTATTTTTTTAAATATCTGCAGGTTTTTCATACTGTTCGCCCTTCACAACATAAGTAATGCCTCACCACACTACAGGCAGTGAGCATTCAATACAACCCAAAGTTCCTATCCATTAAAACAGGGGTAGGCAACCTATGGCACGCGTGCCAAAGGCAGCACGCGAGCTGATTTTCAGTGGCACTCACACTACCCGGGTCCTGGCCACCAGTCCAGGGGGCTCTGCATTTTAATTTAATTTTAAATGAAGCTTCTTAAACATTTTAAAAACCTTATTTACTTTACATACAACAATAGTTTAGTTATATATTATAGACTTATAGAAAGAGACCTTCTAAAAACGTTAAAATGTATTACTGGCACACGAAACTTTAAATCAGAATGAATAAATGAAGACTTGGCACACCACTTCTGAAAGGTT
The DNA here is from genome assembly GCF_028017835.1 of Emys orbicularis. Classification (NCBI taxonomy): domain Eukaryota; kingdom Metazoa; phylum Chordata; order Testudines; family Emydidae; genus Emys; species Emys orbicularis. Next base: position 41,631,272 of record NC_088689.1, on the reverse strand, counting down.
GCCGACCCCTGCATTAAAACAAGATATAAGCATACTAAATGGTTACCATCCATGTCCATGAATACAATTCACTCGATAGTTCCCCATTTCACCACTAGATGCCACAACCTGGGTCTCTCAATTCCAATCAGGAAGACAGACATAGAGCAGTATTAGAACCAACTCCAAATATCACTTGTTGAGCCCTCAGAATTTAACTATACAGCCTACTTACTGGCTTTGTGCTGCCTCTTATACGCTTCCACTGGTCATATGATAATTTCAACACACTCAAACTGATTGTCATGGTTTTTAGTCACTTACCTTCTGGCTTTACATCAGCGATTTTTACAATTAGCAATGACAAAGATTAAATGAATATCATTACAGACAATACTAAAACAAATTAACAGGGAACAGCTCAAGTAAAACTGGTGCTTTATTATGTTATAAAGTTAATCAAGGAAATATAACAAATTAAAATGAATTATAATGGGAGTATTTACCATGTGGGAAGCATCAGAGCATGATCTCTCTTAGGCTGAGCCAGTATATATGCAGAAGGGCTCTCGTATCTAATACCACCTATGGTTATGCAAGCTAAGATAGGGAAATCAAATCTGCTTTATAGCATAAGCTGATCAAGAACATGCGAAGATCAGGCAGGAACTCCACCCTTTACATCGCCACGTACAGCATAGTACAGTTAGTTAGGTGCCTTATGTGGAATGGGAGGAAATAGGAAGGTAAACTTTCCTCTGTGCTTCACTTACTGGCTATTGCGAGAAGCAAGATACCAAACTTGGACCAAGGGTCTGATTTGGCATAGCAAACCATGTGGATACCCTTATCCTCATTAAATCCCTCTTCCAGCACTAGCCTTGCAGCTGAGAAGCAATACTCTGTACTGCCACATATTTCTCAGGGCAGAAAGTACCACCACTTGAATCAGCATCGTCAGCTCTTAGTGGAGAAGAGGCGCTTGGCATTATTCAACAGCAGTCTCTCTAATCAGAGCAAAATTGAGGGATTTGGATAGTTCCATTTACTACTACTTAGAGGTCACCAACTGGCCAAAAAAGCATCCTTTGAAGTTTCAGGATGAAAAAGGAAGTGTGGGCAATTTTTAGGGATCTTCCAAGAAAATAAATGTCTTCCCTTCCTTTTCTATCTGCAGAACAGACTTCAAATCTGAAGGGGGAGGGTTGTGTGTGAAAGCCGAGTGCCACTGTAACAGGCCAGCTCGTTCCCTTCCCTCAGGGCTAGCTGCCTGGCTTCCTCCATAACAGCTCATTTGTGCGGATAAGTCAGGCTTCCTATGTCCTCTCCTCCCAGTGCTGTACTGCACATCGTGGCAGACGTAAGAGGTGCTGCCATGACTGCAACATCCACTTTCACTGCAGCCTTAGTGTCTGTCCCCTTCTCCCGAAAACTAATACAACCCTGCCATTCTCTGGGCTTCCCCACATTTTGGTCACATTTCCCAGCAACCAACTGTGGCTTTATTTCCTCCCTCTGCTCAATCACATTAGGGGTTCCTGTGATCATCACAGCCCCACTTCATTCCCTCACCTCAAGCACCCAGGCTGACACACTTCTGTGAACATACAGACTGTTCCCACCCACCCACCCTTTGACTCCTGCTCTTTGACTCTCCCCCAGGTGTGGTTCCTACAACCCCTAAAGGGTGAGCCACCCTGTAACTCTCAATTTCCCAGCTCTGAGCTTTACTCTCACCCTATACTCAGGGCCAGATAACCTTTTGTGGGCCTGTCGCCAAACATATTTGTGGGCCCCCATTGAGGCAATGGAGAATAGCGCAGGGAGGTCAGTCCCCAGACCGAGGGGCCAGCCAGGGGCATGGCATGACAGGTGTGGCCCCGCTCCGCCCAGCCCAGTGTGAGGGCACTATTTACAAACCGACAGTTGCCAGACGTACAGTGGCCCTGTGATGCCAGCATGCCCCTTCCCCTCGGGGGGGCGGGCCCATGCCACAGAGCCCCCTGCCCAACACCCCCCCAACTCCCTATGACCAGAGCCCCCCCAGACCCACTATGCCCAGCGCACCTCCAGAAATGCACAGCACCCTGCATAACACCACCCCTGCCCAGCACTCCCTTGCCCACATTCCCACAACTGCCCAGCACCCCTCACAGAACCCCCACTCCCTATTGCCCCAACACACACATCTTCCCTGCCCCCTCACAGCCCAGCACCCCCCCCCCCCCCAGACTCCCCAGAGACGCACTCCCCCACTCCCTGCCTCCCAGCTGCACTCACCGGCCCTGCTGGGAGGTGACTGTGTCTGCTGGGCTGAGCCGGTAGTGCAGCCAGGGCTGGTCCCGGGGCCAGGAATTGCTCTGTCCCTTCAGGAGTGGTGCGATCAGCCAGGCTAAGGCCTGCCCCAGCTGGGCTCTCTCAAGATGCACTTGCCTGGAGGGGCCCAGCCAAGCCCCCCACACTGAGACTGGCCAGGCTTCTGCACCAGTCCCAGGTGGCTCAGCTCTGGGGAGACAGGCAGGGCCCCACAGGCCTGAAGCCAGAAGTGCACTGGGGTCCTGCCAGGGGGCAGAGAGGAGCAGGGGTGTGGGGCCAGGGGGTGTAGAGGAGCCCTCGGCCAGCCGGCAGGCAGGCCGAGAGGAACAAGTGGTGGGCGGGGGGAGGAGCGGGGTCTCGGGGCGCAGTGCGAGTGGAGTAGGCTGTGGCCCCCACTGAGCATAGGCCTGGCTCCACGGAGCCACTGGCACCATTGTAAACCTGGCACTGCCTATACTCCATCCCAGCTCCTACCTCAATCCAGCTTCCTTAAAAATTTTAACAGGCCCTCTTTATCTCCTTGGGGAAGGGAGTTTACAAGAATAGATCCCCTTCTCTGGCCCAAGATCCTTCTCAGCACCAACTTCCTTCCTCCTCTCCCTAACTGCGCTTCCTTCCCAGCTCCCCTCTTTGGCTCTCCATTGTACTGCAGCGAGGAGGAAAGCCACTTACAGAAGGAATGATGACAAAAGGTGACGCCTCAAGGAAATGGAAAGCTAAAGCAACTTGTCTCCCTACCCCTCTCACGAGCACGGAAAGCACAGGAACTCATGCGTCTCCTACCCCCTTTCAACAGGGCTCTAAGGAAAAGGATGGTGCAACAATACACTTTTCAAAAATAAGGGGAAAGGCTGTCCCCAACATTACCTTACTTGCCATTACATCAGGTATTTTCTATAATGTGATCAGCAAATGATGGTTAAAAATACTAAAATTCAAACTGACATTGTTAGGATTCAGCATTTAACACTTATAAGTATAAGGACAGTTCATACTCCGCTAAGAGGTAAAGTTTCAGGTTGCCTACAGACACAGAAAAACAACCAATCTGGTTCAACGTCACACTTGTCATGTTTTTTTCACAACCATAAGAACTGAAAACATACTAGTGTTTTAGGAATATTTTAATTTTGCAGAGTCTGTCAGTGTGATCAGATCAATACACTTCGTTGGGACTTGCCTGCAGGCAGAGAGCTGGGTATTTGGGAACAAGTCATCTTGCGCACTGTACCATCCCATGAGCATCATCTCTGCCCTGCTTATCATAGTTTCCCTTACCCAGCACAGGGGAGCATGAGCTCAGCCTTGCTTGACTCCATTATTCAACTATTAAGACTGCTAAAAACAAATGACATCTGTCTGCAACACTACCAACAATCAATCTAAAGACCAAACACATCACAGCTTTAACGCCACTGGGCTAGAAAGCAGTACCACCTCATCTTCTGGATTGTTAGTGTGATGCTCTCCAGCACTGCCCATCAGCTCAGAGAACAATAAGTTTGCTTTCATTACATTATTTCTGCCTCCTCAGGTACTGTCTGCATACCCCTGTGGAATGAAAGAGGGAAAGCACAGGGAACTCACTTGTCTGATCCATCCTTCATGTGAACTTTTGCATAAAGAACATCGATCATGGCAGGGTCATCATTCATGTATTCTATCCCTGCCACCTCCACGGTCAGGGATTTGCCTCCAACAGTTTTGCTAAAACACAAAAAGTTCCAAGATATTAAAAAAAAAAACCTTATCAATTTTGAATACAAAAGTAGGTGAATGCATGTTTTACTGTTTAAGCTACATTTACCCTCATTCAAGTTTACTAGCAGCTCCCACAACTACTACAAAAGTCAAGCAGCAATGCTTGTAAAAATGCTAGCCAGAGTCAAATCACTAATACCATTACAGGCCAAATCACTAATACAGTTTCCCTCTTTGTCATGCTGAGAGGAACGCAGCAGTTCCAAGAACATAACATCCAACTTCCATTCCAGAACCTAGCCAGTGCTGGAAAGCAGCCAGTTCCTTTCACAGCTGTGCCTGCTGTATCCAGAATGAAAGCCTTGCCCTCTGACTCTGCAGGCCCCATGCATGGACTTCCTCTCTCATGACGACAATTCAGCAAGGCTCAGTTGCTAAGCGCTCATTTCTGGGACAGAAAGTAATGGACTAAAGCATCAATAGGTCTTTGATTTATATCCCATTATATTCGGTCCAGTAATAAAATGGTAGGTCCTTCGTTACTAAGCCTGCTGTCATTTCAAGGATGCCTTGAACTGTGGTCTCTTCCGTATTTATCTTGAAGTATTTTGGAGAGAGTAGCTGCTAACAGGGCCCTGACCAACATTCTCTCTTCTAACAAGCCAGGTTCTAGAGTGTCCCTGGCTATGTGTAGATTATTGCTGAGTGCAGAATGGTGGCTCCATTTGCTTGCATGCTAACAGACATACTCAGAGGAAAAGTTTACAAAGCATTGAGAACCCTCAGAGCACATGAAAATGCCATTGGAGAGCTGAAATGGAGACCTATATTGTACACTGGATATCTGATGTTATAATTGAAAAGAGATCAACAAACAGACTAACCCATACTCTATCATCAACGTACAAACAGAACTCTAAGTTGGGGAAGTTTTGCATATGGACTGATGCCATTATATAATCCCCATAAGATTCATAAAAATGCCTGTTTAAGAATAATCATCATCAATTCCCTCAAAATATTAAGGCCCCACTTTGAAATTGTGTGTCAGAAACAGCTATAAATATTTTCTGAATAAAAAAAAAAAAAAGGACCTTGCTTGCAATAAACCTATAAAATTCTTCCCTTCAGTGACTGAATTTGGGACTTTTGGGGGATTGAAAGTGTATTAGATATTTAAACAAAAATGGTATCCTTTTATTTATTCTGCCCATGTGTTGAGAGTTCATATAGTGGAGACAACCTAAAATAGAGAAAATATATAAAGGGAGTGATCCTCTTCACTATTATATAAGGATTAATATATATTCAAGTCTACTAAAAAATTCTTTTATCCAAATAGGGAAATTCCCCTTCAGAGAACATTATGTTTTTAGCCACTTCAAACCATCTGGCTTTACATTTTACCCCAAAATAGCTATTCATCCATATTCTAATTATTTGAGTTTTCTTAAAGGGTTCCATATAAAGGACTAACCTTTCAGATCTTTTCATATAAGCCCTTGCTATAGTTAAAAAACCCTGAACCCTAAAGGGAACTTAAGCCATGTGTAGACCTTGTGGCTGGTCCTCTCTACAGGGTGACCGTCACACAGAACTGTAAGAAACAATTTTGCACATCTTTAAAGGTATGTTTACAGGGAGAGTTTTTTGTATTTTAAAACAATATTTACTGTGTGAAAAGCAGCAACTGATATCTTACCATGTCAAGAACTACTACAACAGTGGTCTCCAACCTTTTAATGCCCAAGATCACTTTTTGAATTTAAGGGCAACCCAGGATCTATCTTGCCTCTTCCCCGAGACCCTGCCCCTTCCCCAAAGCCCAGCCCATTCCATCCCCCCCCACATCGCTTGTTCTCCCCCACCCTCACTTACTTTCACCGGGCTGGGGTTTGGGAGTGGTTGCGAGCTCCGGGCTGGGGCCAAGGGATTCGCTGTGTGGGAGGAGGCTCTGGGCTGAGCCTGGGGCAGGGGTGCAAGCTCTGGGAGGGTGTTTGGGTGCAGGAGGGGGCTTGGGGTGCTGGCTTAGAGAGTGGTCAGGGCTGGGGCAGGGGGTTGGGGTGCAGGAGGGGGCTTGGGGTGCTGGCTCTGGGAGGGGGCTCAGAGCTGGGGCCTGGGGTGTGGCCTCCCGAGAGCGGCACTTACAGCGTGCAGTTCCCGGTCGGCGGTGCAGCAAGGCTAAGGCAGGCTCCCTGCCTGCCACGCCTCACGCTGTTCCTGGAAGGGGCCAACGCGCCTCTGAGGCCCCTGGGAAGGAGGGCTGGGGGCATGTGGCTCTGTTCACTGCCCCTCTCTGCAGGCACTTCCCCCAAAGCTCCCATTGGCCACAGTTCCCCGTTCCCAACCAATGGGAGCTGTGGCGGTGGTGCTTGCAGGCAGGAGCAGCGCATGGAGAACCCTACCCCCTCCGTCCCGGGGTCATGGGGCCGCGGCAGGCAGGGAGCCTGCCTTAGCGGCAGTCCTGCTACACCAGCAGAGATTGCAATCGACTGGAAGATTCCCCAGGATCGACCAGTCAACCACTGTATACAAAAACATTTCAATCTGCACTTTACTTATTCATCACATGCTCTAAACCATACACTAAGTAATTTTTCAACATTTATGACCTATATAAATAAAAAACAAAACACAGAGGAACTGGCTTTTTACAAATTTTACAATAAAAATAATTAAACTTACTTGTTTCACAGAGGCTGTTCTTTTCCCTGTGAAGAGCATAACTGTGAAGGATTTTCATTGGGAAAAGCACTTGACATTGAGTGTAGTACTTTCAACATGCATTTAAAAATATTGAAAGTAAATATAATTTTGTTTGAAACAGTCTTTAGTTACTTCACAGGCAGACAATCTATAATTTGTACTCCCCAAGCACTTAGGTTCCTATGAAGTGTATCCCCTTTCCTTATGGGTACATATGTACATGCCCCCACTTCCCTTCACAAACCAGAGAAGTGGTGGGAGAGGCGGAGTATGATTTCTCTGTTGGTAAGCTCCATTCTCTCCATTGGAAAGTCTTCTAGAAAATAAAGGGAGTGTCTCAAGCAGGGAGAAGTAATATAAAGAAGTTAACAAGATGCATGTATGACTTTGTACTAATCTTGTTAGCTTATCTTCAGTGCACCTGCTAGCGAAACCTCCTTTGTGAGCTTCAGCAAAACTTCCAAATTAGAATAAAGAGAGTGAAACATTCTGGTAAGTAAGCCTCTCTCTTCCAGTACACCACACCCCCTTCCAAAAGTTAGGGAAGGAGGAGCAGGAGTGTATGCACATACAGGTAAGGGGAAAACACTTCTTAGGAGTACTCATTCTAAAAAGATATGCGAGAGTGTTGTTTATTTTCATGTAGTGTACAAATCCATCATCTGCATATAAATGTAAATAAATAGAAGTAAAATCAAAACTATCGACATATATTTAATTTTGGGGGTATGGGAAGTAACTTAAGGAATTAAAATGCTCAAATGACAGTGTTTTTTCCCAGGACAATCTATGAGAAAGATTCTATCAGTTTATTTGTTTACAAGGAAGATGGCAGCCTTCATAATATAAAGGCAGATCCCTCCACTGATAAGACGAATGCTGAAACTTTCATGGGTGTTTAATCATATTTAACTTTTATTCTGTATAATGATGTAAAAGTCTGGAGTCTTCATTTTAAAGCAGTAATGAGAATTTTAGCCATGTGTGATTCCCATGGATGGTTCATGGCAGCTGCATGTATAATTCCTCGTGCACAGCTGTCAGAAATCAAGGAATAGTTTTATATAGTAAAAAGTTTTTGCAAAATTTTGGCAGAAAGAAAAAACAACTTGTTTTAAGAAAATAAAATATCTCAGGCGGTCTAATATTTCTGGGTGTAGTCAGATTATCTCAGTACAACACCCATTAGACCAAGCTTTCAGCTAGTTCTAAACCTCAAATATTATGGTTTTAACATGGAAATTATGACAATCTTAGTGCCATAGCAGCATTGAGCTAATATTTTAGACTGATTACTTATACAGTTCATCCTGTCTTTAAGGTTTTCTGCACAGGGCTACTTGCCTCAGGAAATGCATTTCAGGGGTATATTTGCATCTGTTCTTAGGCAGAAGGGAGGCAACTTGCCTGAAACTGTTGCAGACAAAAAGCGTTAAGACATTGAATTCCTCCTGCTCTTGTGGCCGGCAGAGGAAAAAATAACCTGCGTTCATAGTAAAATAATGGGGACTGCTGGGATGTAAAGAAATAACCACTGAAGGTTTCTGGCACACAGAGAAAGTCCTCAGTTATTGAGGCAAAATACAACTATGTCCTTGTCTTTCTTCTGGGTGGTTTTGTTTGAAATGTTTCCATATTTACACATTTTCAAACAATGATGCAAAACTGCTGAATTACAACAAACAGATGAACCACTCTCTCCTGCATTAGTTACCCATGTTCTAAAACTAGTTTGGTTCTTCAAAAATCTGCACTCAGTGACCATGCCCCTCCCATGCCTTTATTTCACTTACTCAATAAAGTCCTCTTTACTTCTCTGCAGGAGTTCACATGCCTTCTGGATCTCCTGCTCATTCAGGAGCACTAGCGTCCCAATAGTAAGATGGAGCTTTGCTGGGTTCTGGAACAGACTGCTATTGACTCCATGATCCTATTGAAAAGGTAACAAAAAAAGATTTAGTGGGCAGCTATATGACTCAGATTATTTTAAAATTATTTCTACTTAGGTCACAATTTCTAGCACCAAAAGTTAAAAAACCCATCCTATTAGCCCCAAGAGTACACGAAATAATACTTACCACACCGCTGAAAAGGCACATGTATTTCCCTGGCTCAAAATAAAGTTCATTATCTGAGATGAAGCCTTTAAAGTTGCTACACAAGATTCAGAGCTACATTTCAAAACTCCTCTTTAACATGTTTAAATGGTATCCTGTCTCACCTTGTCAGGGTGTTACGGACTCGGATGTGCACAGCTGTGCCTAGTGGTCAGAGCAGGAGTCAGGAACCAGGAGCTGGAGCCCAGGGTCAAAGGCTAGCCGTCAGAGCCAGAGCCCAGGGTCTGAATCAGGTTACCTGGAGTGAGGCGAGGCAAGGCAGGAGCAGGGCTGTGTCCAAGGTAGGAGTAGGACTGGAACAGGATGGGAGCAAGGCTGGGAATAAGCAAGCACAGGAGCTATCGCAGCCATGGGCGAACGCTTTGAGAAGCCCATACCCTACTGCTGTTGGTGATCTTAAGAGTAGATCTGCAAATCCCTCAGCCAATCAGGTGGCTCAAATTGGGCCCAGCTTTGCTGATTAGGCTGCCTGGGGTTAAATCAGTAGGTAAGCAGGCTAGTAGCAGGTCCTTACTCCTGACACAGGATTAAAGCCTCATTTTTCACCCAGCACTTTTCATACTTAACTGCAATATCCACACCGTTTTTTTATATTTGTACTTATAGGCCAGTCCAGTGACCTGTGAGACCACATGATCCCATGCAGGAGCTTGCTCTCAGTCACAAGTTGGCAAAGCCTGGTAGCACTCTGGAGGTAGCACTCTCAGGTCCCGGGGGGGGGGGGGGAAGAAGGGAGAAGAGCACTTTGTGTGCTGTTAATTAATTCACTGCTGAATTAATGCCAAAATCCTGACACAGTGGTGTCAAAACCATCTGCATATTTCAACCCTATGCAGTAGCTTTTCAACAAAAGGAAATTACCTTGAGAAGCAATCTTAAAAGCACAAGTACGGATGGATTTCCTGTTTGAGAGTACACTTGGTTTCAATTCTCTAGCTTTTCTATATTCTGCCTGGCACCAGAATGAAACTGAAAAAGGCTCTATGCTCCCTCTGCTTTAAGACATATTTAGGATGCAGTGCAAGAGATTTGTTTCTTTGGTTTTTAACTCGGGTCTGTACCCAGAGGATATTTAGCCCATCAGTTGATGGAGTGGGAGATAGAATCTGGATGTAGGCTGGATTGATTCCAGTTGTTGGCAACAATTCATCGTCATCTGTATGCATTACAGAAATTAAAATGAACAGAATACAAATTAACCCAATAAATAAGTAGCTTGCAAGAGAGAAGAACTACCCTAATCTCATGAAGCAGATGGTGAAGGGTGAAAAGATAATGCAAATTGTGCTGTCTAACCTACTATTGGCCTGAGGAGCTGTCCCTTCTGCAGCTTTCAAACACCAGTTGAAGGTATCTGAATACGGATTGGTGAGTGCAGAGCCAGTGGTTGCACATCACCTGGGTATGCCATGTCTTCTGTACTGGGAAGAAGGAGGACCCCAATGAACAGCCCGAGATCCACAGTATCTTCCCTGTGTAGTCCCAAGGATCTCAGGCCTACCCCAGAAATCCTTGTCACACCCTTCCTGTGTTGCAGAACCACAGATCCTAAATCTTCCATGAAAAGATGCTGTATCTGAGCTGAGTCTTCTCGAAAAACAAAAGTTTCAAAATCTGCCTCCAAATGTCATAGGACTGAGTAGCCGGAAGCTGTATACTTAGATGCAGATAGATTTTAACCCTCTTGTTCAAATCCCCAGCTTATGATTTATCATTAGCAACCACTACCATACCACTGTACTTCATTGATTTTTCTTTTAAAACTGCACTTAGTAATGACATCAATCATATCTCAGTACCGGTCTGCCAGCAGAGACAATTAACAGGAAACCGAAGCCAAGCACACATTCAGTACAAGGGTTAAGGAAAGTCAAATGGACACCAAGGGAGAAAGAGCCCACAAGATATGGGCCAAATCAATATTCACCACTATGGTGCCCTATGGACATCATCCAAATATCCAAGAAAACTTCATAGCTCAAGTGCCCACTATGTATATATAGAAGGGAGTGTGGTGTAGTGTTCAGAGCAAGGGATAGGGATCCAGGAGCCCTGAGTTCTATTTCCAACACTCACGATTAATCAAACTGGACAACTCATTTAATTTGAGTGCCTGTTTCTCCACCTGCAAAATGAATATAGCAGCTCCCTACGTCACAGGCATGGGCTAAAGAGAGAGGCAAGCAGAAGGAAGTGCAGCTCCCTCTCTTCCTCTTAGCCTGGTTTTGGGTAAATTCAGTACAACCGAACTTTCCTCCTCTTGCCCAGTTTAAGTCTGTTTCATAAAGTGTAGACTCACTAGGCATGGGAATCTGAAATCAGAAGAGCTAGTGCCCAGCTGAGGTTCCTGAGCAGCAGGTGGAGCTACATCAGCATCTGATAATGCAAGAAAAGGTGTCCTAGCTAAGAATGAATCTCCTATTTGCCTTCTCTCCTCTAAAGGAGTATCTGTCCCAAGCTTCCCATATCCCACTGGGAAGAGAGAATAGGGGACACCTCTTCTTTGCCTTCTCTGCCCTACAGAGGGAGCAGGAAAAGGGAGAAAACCACCACTGCTGCTTCTCCTACCTAAAAGAGGAAGAAGGGAAGGAAGAAATACCAGTTTCCTGCCAGCTACCTCTCCCTTCCAGGCATAAAATCTATTTTGCAAGGGTTATCTTTCTAAACACAGGAATTTTCCTAGGGCAGGCCTGCACAACATCCGGCCCGCGTGGGCTCACTGTGCGGCCCGCGGGCAAGCGGCGGGGTGGGGCTGTCAGGTTCGCCCAGGGCCGGTGCAACCGCTAGGGCCGGCAAACTAGGCAGTCACCTAGGGCGCCAAGTGGTTGGGGGCGTCCGGGATTTTTCCTCCCTCCCCTCTCTTCCCCTCATGCAGAGTGTGGCAAGGCTGATTGGGCGCCTGGGCCTGATTTAGCTGCTCCCATTGGCCTCCAGGAGGCAGAGTCCCTCCCCCGCTCCCCTTGCCTCAGCTTCGCATCGCAGCACTCTGCGAGGGAGGGGCTGTGTGCTCCGCAGCTTGTTTGGTTTAGCTCCACATGGAGCGGCATGGTGTTAAGGGGAGTCCCGGGGGGCAGTCAGGGAGCAGGAGGAGGGTTATATGGGTCGGGAGTTCTGGGGGGGGCTGTCAGGGGACGGGGAGTGGTTGGATGGGGCGTGGGAGTCCCGGGGGTCTGCTTGGGGGCGGGGGTGTGGAAAAGGGTTGGGGCAGCCAGGGGACAGGTAGGCAGCCTGCTCCTCCTGTCCAGGCTGAGGCCTGGCGCAGCCCCCCCCCCCCCCCCGGGGGCTCCTGCAGGCTGCAGCAGATGCCTGCGGTCGGCAGCCCCCGTGCGCCCCCCGGCTCCTCCCTTGGGCTTTGCGGCTCCTGGGCATGTGAGCCGCCGGGGTGCGGGGCCCTGAGCCTGCTCCGGGAGAGGCAGCGGTGGTGGTGGCTCACACTCCTGGGAGCCACAGAGCACGAGCGCAGCGAGGGGGCAGCCAGGGGGCGCATGGGGGGCCGGCACCCGCATGCATCCGCTGCAGCTTGCAGGAGCCCCCAGGGGGACGGCGGGGGGGGCGCTGGGCCGCAGCCTGGGCAGGAGGGCGAGGGGCGTGGCTGCTCCCCGCTAGTGGTGCCACTGCCTTTGCAGGGCTGCTGCCCCCCTGCGCCACGCTAGCTCCTCCATGGCTGGGGCTCGCCGCCGATGCAAGCGGGACACTCTGGTTCTCCGGTGCCTCCGGAAGGCGGCTCCTCCCTGCCAAGCTGCTGCAGCGGCCCAAGCCCGGCAAAGCCAATGAGTGGACTCGGGGCGGGGACCACCGGGGTGGGGAGGGCTTGTGGGGGGGCTGTGCACCCTCCAGGGGAGTTCAGGGGGCAGGGGAGGAACCTGGTCGGCTGGCCCCTGGGGTCTATAAAGGCTCGTTGGGATTTGCCCCTCAATGAACCAATGTGCGCGGGGGCGGGAGGGGTGTTGTGTTTCGGGGGGGGATGGGGGGTGTTTCGGCGACGCTGGGGGGGGGGGGGTGTTCAGCCCTCAGCTGTTTTCTTTGGAGTAATATGGCCCTCGCCGCTTTACGAGTTGTGCAGGCTTGTCCTAGGATGTCACATTTTGTTTGTTTTTTACATCAATACGGAGACTTCATCCTGGTAGAAACTGAAGTGAAGAGCATTAGGGATACGCCCGCTATGCAGCTCCACATACTGCAGACACAAGAGCATTATTTTGTTTAGATGACTATGGTACTGCCTGGGAATATGAACCTCTTTTAGATACATTTCTTCTTATCCTATCTCTTCCCTTTGCTGCATCCATCGCCACAAGGTGTTATAAAACCACTTCACTCAACATAAATACCTCTGATGACAAGGGAAAAAAATAGGTGAATAGCCCCTCCTATTGTGATCTACTTTGACCATTGCTCACATGGATGCCATGAGGCATCATAAAATTTGTGAAATGATTCAAGATCTTTGCACATAAGGTGCTAAGTAAGTGCAAAGTGGTAGCTGTTAACCAATTAAAAAAAAACTTTCCATCTATGCCTACTGTTCCTTAAAATGCACTGGCAGACAAACAAAAATAAAGGAAATCACTGCCTCTCTAAAAAATCCACAGCTCACGAACTTGGACTCCTGAAAGACATACTGAAGTTTCTATTTAAAATATTCCCTTTAAGTAACACTACATAACATCACTAAGATTTTGGCATATTCCTGACTTCCAAACACTGCCCTCTACTGGACTTAAAGTCATTGTCAGACATGCCAAAGAGTGTTCTATCTCTTGTTAGCAGCTCCAGTGTACAGGGAACATCGTAAGCCCTAAGGAAGGGAAGGGGAACAGATTACAGGATTGTGATTTTCCCCAACCTGTGGAGGAAAGAAACACTTTTTCTGAAAAAAGTAGTAAGCCAATATATGAAGGTTTTATGAAATGAAACAAAACACATTGAATGCTAACTAACTTTTTACACATATTTATTCCCCAAAGAGTCACATATGTTGTCCATACTGAAAAGCTATTGCAATTCTATACATGGAACAAAATAATTGTGTTCCCAATCTAGGCCTACCACTTTTTTGCATCTATATTTAAACACACACACACCTCAATTGATGCAGAGCTGGCCTAAAAGGAAAGCAGGTCTTTCATAAAAATTGATAAAATTCTGAATTCAATTGTCCTACCTTCCATGATTGTCATATTTTTGTTGTATCATAATCTCATTCACAAATATATATTTAGGGTAGAAGGGAAATGACTAACCATTTCTACTTCCAGAGAGTGAGGGGGACAATTACCCACCCCATGGTAACTTTTAGGATCCAACTTCTTCCCCATTAAATATTTGACTCCTTCCCCACTGCTGAGGCCTTCTGTCCTTGATATCACAATTTTGATAGAATGCCAGAAAAAATTTTATTTGAAGCACTCGCTTTCTCTTCCCAGAGCCCAAGCACTGTGTGTCTGCAGTACTCCCAACCCATTAGATCAGGGATTGAGAGACCAAGTTCCAGAACAAAATCCTTTTTGGCAAGGTGCATGAATAAACTATTCAATACTGAGCTTCCTCCTTCCCAGTTTTATATCTTTTCTGCTACCCAACGATCTAATATTTACATGAGAGTTTATGAGCATTTTTATTTCTTACCACCAATTATATGCCTTTCCAATCCTGATGTATGCACCTACAAGGAATGAGCAGGGTAATTCACAATTCCTCAGAACAACCTAAGGAATCAAAGATACACTAGAAACTGGAGTGGAGGTTGGAAAGCTTCTCTCTCTCTCTCTCTCTCACACACACACACTCACTCTCTCTCTCTCTAGGATACCTTCCTTTCATTCCATGTAATTATCTACATTCGATATTTATAGACTGCCAAACACCATAGTAATTGTATTTTCCCTCCCACATTACAGCTGCAGCCTGCTATACATAAAGGCAGCACTTGCAGAGATTGAAAGAACCATACAAGATTTTTCTTGGCAATGTTGCTCCATAACCAGCCACTGAAGGATGGTGGAGACTGCAATGCATACTTCCTCTTCCACCCCCAGGATCAGTTATAAACATTTCAGTCCTCCCCCTCCCCTTGATGGTCCATGATGCAAGCCTCTCAAGATCACCCAGAAACCTGTCTCCCATACCTCAACAGTACCATCCCCCTAGTCAGAGACAGATGGCATTCATTTAAATATTGGCCCTAGCATTCTATTTTGCCACTTCATTGTCTGGCTGCCTAACCAACATAAGTGGCTCTGATAGATAATGCTTAAGATTTTTGACATTTTAATGCAACTGTGAACTTACAAAACCTTGTGAAGCCAAAAGAGTAATACAAAGTATATACTGACATGCAAGACTACAACATTACAAAATATGGATGAATGGTTGTCATGGTAACAGTTTTAGAGAGGAAAGAATCCTGCACAAATGCTCAACAACCAGAAGAAATGCTAATTTACACACCTGGACTTTTCCTTATTTACTATCATTAGTAAGCTTCTTTTGAGTACTGGAGTCATTAACTGACTCTGCACTGTTTTGAATCTGCAGCAGGAACAAAGATACACAGTTTCTATACCTGAAATCTATTCAAGTTCCTCTAAACATCCTGAGAAATCCCCTATTACTGTATTTGGACAGCTCTATAAACTCTTATGGCACTATGCAGCACAGTTTTGAATTACTGGTTTTCATTACTGATGTGCTTTCTAGCAGACCCTGCTGTGCGATACAGTGGCATTACTGGCTGTGGAATGATTGAAAGACATATGGAGTTGCAATAAACTCTGTGTATCTATGAACACTCATGATAACGCTCAAAGGAAGAAGGCTGAAAAGTTAAAGCACCACAATCCCCAAATCTCACATACATAAAACATAAATCTTTGCCAGTGACTAAATTCAATATAGAAAAGTTAAAAATAATAAAAATTGAGGATCTGAATCCTGATAAAGGGAGTGGCAAAAAAATATTTCTAGACCTGAGGCCAAAATGTCAAGTAAGCTATTTACAAGAGTCTGAAGGGGCAATGCTGAGAGAAAAATCTGTATTTCTATTCACTGATGGAACAGGAGCAACATTAGCAGAGAAAGAAATGGTGAAAAAGAGGAGGAGGAAAGAGAGAGAACTTATTTAAAGGATTTTATAATCTATAACAAAACATACAGAGGTATTGAAAGTGATACTGCAAAACAATTTTCTAGTTTAAAGAGTATAAAGTAGTTTATCATCAAATTTTTGGCATACTTAAAATTATCAAGAAAGACATGTCCTAAGAATTGTACAATATACATTAAATTAATCCAACTACATTCACTAAGGAAGTAAAGTAAAACACCAATCCCCACCATTTTAGGAAGGCCCTAAAAATGCGTAATTTCTACCTGTTGATTATGCAGTTAATGAACATATCTCACTGATAAGTTTTATACATCCTCAGGAACATCATCCATACTACTGATGAGGGCTTTTATTTCTGGGTGCCTGGTCTGAATGCAACCTGAGTCTGTAGTGACCAAAAGCCATAACTAATTGACAGACGATGAAATAAGTTGTGTATTTGTATTACCATGGTGTTTAAGAGCGCCAATCCTGGACCAGGACTGCCATTGTGCTAGGTACCATGCAAACAGAACAAAAAGATGGTGCCTGCTCCAAAGGGCATACAATCTTAGCACAGGACAAGAGACAACAGATGGGGGAGTATAAGCAAACAACGAGAAGATATTGGTCAGCATGATAGGCAGTGGAATCAGCACACCAGCAATCTAACTGTTGTGAAGTTTTTTGTAGGCAGCACAGCAAAGGAGAGTTTTAAGGAGGGATTTGAATGAGGAATGCCTCTCAAGCATATGAGGCAACATGAGAGAAAGCACAAAGATGCTTGTTTGAAAATTTAACTAGTGGGCAATGAAAGCTGGTGTCATGGGCCACTCAAGAGGTGCGAACTAAAATTTCATTAGCAAATGAGCAATGATAGGTAGGGTTGGGGTAGGCTGTGAAGGGCCTTGAAAGCAAAGACAAGTGGCTTATGTGTTTGATGTAATAGAGAACAGGGCTAAGAAAATGATCTTTGCAGCAGCATTCTGAATGGATACAAGAGGGGCAAAATTGCATTTGTCAAGGACAGAGAAAAGGACGTTGCAGTAACTGAGACGCGAGATGATGTGTAGATGAAAAGTAGGCATTTTAGAGATGTTACAAAGAAAGAAATGGCAAGATTCAGACATATCCTGGATGTGAGGACAGAGGTCTGAGTTGAAAATGATATCCAGGTCACACAGGCCCGAGTGACAGGAAGGAAGGTGGTCTTGTCAACTGTGATCAATAAAGGAAGGGGTGGGGGGAGATTAAGAGCTCTGTTTTAGCTATATTAAACTTGAGCTAATGGCTAAACATCCACGAAAAGATGTCAGAAAGACAAGCAGAGATTTTAGATTGGACAGAAAGAGACAAGTCTGGAGAAGACAGATAGATATGTGAGCCATCAGGATAGACACAGTAGCTGAACTTTTGTTTGTGGATGAGATAACCCAGAGATAAGGTGTAAAGGAAAAAGAAACAATCCACCAAAGGACATACTGAAGGAGCAAACAGCAATGAAGAAGGAGAACCAGGCGAGGACAGAGTCACAGAAGCCAAGGAGGATGAGATTTCAAGAAGAAGATGGTTGACTTTGTAAAAGGTGGCTGACAGGTCAAGGAGGAGGAGAATGGAGTACTGCTTCTGAGCTTTGGCTATGAAGAGGTCAAGACTTTGATGAAAACAGTTCTAATGATATGCAAGAGGTGGAAGGCAGCCTGGAGAGGATTCTGAAGGAACTGGAGAAGAGGAACTCCAGACGGCGAACAGTGATCTTGGTATATATGGTGCTTATTGCACAAAACTGGCATGAAGAGCTCTGCTTAGAATGTGCCCATGACATGAAGGACCATCTCTTTCCAGAACAGCTTTGTTCCACTGGAAAAACAGAACTGTAAACCAACAGAGGAAGCCAGGCCAAGATCATGGTACTCACTGCTAGATAAAATGAGCGCTAATCTTGCTGCACTGAGATGAATGCAAAACCTACCCCTCTGTCTAGGCTTCCTTCAATGACACTCTTACACCAACACTCCTGATCTTCTATATTCGGTTTTAAAAAACTAAGCCTGCCTCTTGCTCACTGCAAAAGAGTTATCGTTCTTATTCTTCGGAAGTGCTTGGGTACTATGATGAGCACCAGTATCAGACCCTAGATAAATTAAATGACTGTCACATGCACACAATCTAGCACTCTCATTGTCAGCCTCAGCAAAGAAGCCAATGAATGAATGGGCATGAAAACCAAATTAGCCCTTCCTTCCTAAAAGGTAAACCTCCCAGCTTAGTGTTGAAATACATCAGCAGATGGCAGTGTAACACTGCTCTCTCTTCTGAACCTGTTCTGAGAAGACTCCATGGCTATCAAGTTGCAATGGAATTTAGTGCTGGTGAAAGCTAACAAATTAATCATTCTTTAAAAAAAAAAAAATATTTTTATGTGTGTGTATATATATATATATATATATATATATACACACACATACACATACACACACACACATATACATACAGCATTCACTGTATTCTGTTCTCAATTCTGTGCCTAATTATTTCCTGCTATCAGTTTAAGATTTGAAAACAAGCAAGAGGTAATATCAGCACAGCCTTGGTGGACGAAAGAAAATGTTGCTAAGTGATAACGTTTGCATTGTGTCAAATGCTACCGAGTCATTTCTGGCTAAGTTAAGGTAATGATTCCCATATTTGTTCAATGTCAGGGGCCAAAGGGACAGTGAAAAAGCAGCAGCAAACTTGTTAAAACCCCTTGTCACATGCTGGATATTTATAGTAGAAACGACGTAAAATGCAGCCAAAGGTTACGTACATTAATTAATGGTTTTCAAATTTTAAAAACCAAAACTTTTGAATCGCAGTTTCCTCCACATCTGTGGAAAATATTTTACTGTCAATTTATTACAAAAATAATTCCATGTTCAAAAAACCTCCATTAGAGTGCTCTCAACATCTTCAGTATAACTAGTTTTCAATGTCTACTTTTAAGGCCTCATAATTTATTAGTGTACTTATGCATTCCACAAACACAAGTGACATTTTCTCCCCAGCAGCATATATTTTAATTTGCCTTTAACGTCAATAAAATAAAGCAGCATCTTTTTTTACGTCAGTTACTTCCAAGTATCATGGTTCCCTACCTTGGAGCATTTCTCCAATACTTCCTCCTTGAACTGTAGAAATTTTTCCTGAATCGCAGGCTGGTTGAGAGCAAAGGACAGGAAGTGTGTGAATGGCTGCTTCTTGCGGAAACTCTCAGCAAGAACATCAATCCGTGTTCGGGCTGAAATGACACCACTACGCTGCTGTCCAGTAATCACTAAAAGCAAACAAAGTAACACTAATTGTAGCTATATGAAATCCACACAAGATTGGTGACATTTTGCTATGATGTCCACTAGCGCTAAGACCTAATTAAAAAGATACTGATTTTCCACTGTACTTATAATGCATTTAACAATCCATATTCTAGGATATTGACAAGTTAAGTATGAATATAAATTAAATTCTAGAAGACTCAGGACAGAAGACAATCAAACAGAACTCCAATACTAATTTAATTCACTATAGCCAATATTATTATTAAGCATTTATATTGCAGTAGTACCTAGAGGCCTCAAGTAGTTTGGGGCGCACTGTGCCAGACACTAAAAAAAACAGTCATTACCCCAAATTGCGTACAAGCTAAAAAATAAACTTAGATCCTATTGGATAGTTATTTATCTACAGTACTATTAGCCTTGTTTATCTGCATCACGATTTCCCTTTAATTTCTTATTTGATATATAGCAGTATTAATGACTGAGAAATGTATGGGGCTGCAATATTCTTTTTTAATTACCTGTTAGCACTGTAGCTTCATATCCTCATTCCAGGTCTTAAAGGAGGAAAGGTAGAAAAATAAGATATTCTAAACCCCTTAAACATAGCCAGAGAAGTCTTGCTAGACTATTAATTTTACTTCAATGCCTTACATTTTTGCTTCTCTATAAAGTTAGGATGTCGTCATTCAAAAGGTTGCTTCTCCTTCTCCTCAGCAGCCTAAAGAAAGGTAGTCCCTAAAGTGTTTATAGGGCTGTGATGCCAAACAAAGTGATAAGATTCTCTCAGTTCAGTTGCTCTTGAACTGTCTACATAACGGTCTCAACTTTTCAGGTAGGCAACCCCTTATTTGAAGTCAAACATTTGCATGACCCCCTTACATTTACTACAAAAGAAAGAGTAAAAGATGTATCCATAACAACAATAGTAATCATATACCATTTGTGTGTGCTTTGAGAGGCTGACAGAGAATATGTGACCTTGAAAGAAAAGAGTTTGTGGAGACTGGGGATTGCTTTAAATTAATTTTTCAAGGCCTCACAATCCTCCTAATTGCCTTTCATGACCCCCCCAGAAGGTCACAATCCACTGATTCTGAACGGTATTGACAGGCAGGAAATTTTAAATACTACGGGTAGTGATCAATGGCTCCATGTCTAGTTGGCAGCCGGTATCAAGCGGAGTGCCCCAAGGGTCGGTCCTGAGGCCGGTTTTGTTCAATATCTTCATTAATGATCTAGAGGATGGTGTAGACTGCACCCTCAGCAAGTTTGCAGATGAAACTAAACTGGAAGGAGTGGTAGATACGCTGGAGGGTAGGGATAGGATACAGAGGGACCTAGACAAATTAAGAGGATTGGGTCAAAAGAAATCTGATGAGGTTCAACAAGGACAAGTGCAGAGTCCTGCACTTAGGATGGAAGAATCCCATGCACTGCTACAGACTAGGACACGGGTAGCAACCTATGGCACACATGCCAAAGGCGGCACGCGAGCTGATTTTCAGTGGCACTCACACTGCCCAGTTCCTGGGGGCTTTGCATTTTAATTTAATTTTAAATGAAGCTTCTTAAACATTTTAAAAACCTTATTTACTTTACATACAACAATAGTTTAGTTATATATTACAGACTTATAGAAAGAGACCTTCTAAAAACATTAAAATGGATTACTGGCACGCGAAACCTTAAATTAGAGCAGTGGTTCCCAAACTGGGGTTTGCGAACCCCTGGGGGTTCGCAGAATGTTACAGGGGGTTCGCCAGAAAAATTTCACTAATGGCGGCCAGAGGACCCCGGAATTGGAGGCAGCAGGTGGGACTTGGTTGCAGGGCAGACAACCAGAGCCCCAGGGAGAGCGGGGCAGGGCAGTTGGGGGCTGGCAGCCCAAGCCCTGCCCCCGTCAGCGGGGGAGCCGGCAGCCACGAGCCCCAGCGCTCCGGCAGGGCTGGCAGCCCCGAGCCCCAGGGAGAGCGGGGCCGGCCAGTTGGGGCCAGCAGCCCGAGCCCTGCCCCCGTCAGCGGGGGAGCCGGCAGCCCGAGCCCCAGCGCTCCGGCAGGGCTGGCAACCCCGAGCCCAAGGGAGAGCGGGGCCGGGCACTTGGGGCCGGCAGCCCGAGCCCTGCCCCTCTCAGCGGGGGAGCCGGCAGCCCGAGCCCCAGCGCTCCGGCGGGGCTGGCAGCCCTGAGCCCCAGGGAGAGCGGGGCCAGGCAGTTGGGGCCAGCAGCCCGAGCCCTGCCCCCGTCAGCGGGGAAGCCGGCAGCCCTAAGCCCCAGCGCTCCGGCGGGGCTGGCAACCCCATGCCCCAGGGAGAGCGGGGCCGGGCAGTTGGGGCCAGCAGCCCGAGCCCTGCCCCTCTCAGCGGGGGAGCCGGCAGCCCGAGCCCCAGCGCTCCGGCAGGGCTGGCAGCCCCGAGCCCAAGGGAGAGCGGGGCCAGGCAGTTGGGGCCAGCAGCCCGAGCACTGCCCCTGTCAGCGGGGAAGCCGGCAGCCCTAAGCCCCAGCGCTCCGGCGGGGCTGGCAACCCCAAGCCCCAGGGAGAGTGGGGCCGGGCAGTTGGGGTCAGCAGCCCGAGCCCTGCCCCTCTCAGCGGGGGAGCCGGCAGCCCGAGCCCCAGTGCTCCGGCAGGGCTGGCAGCCCCGAGCCCCTTGAGAGCAGGGCCGGGCACTTGGGGCCAGCAGCCCAAGCCCTGCCCCCGTCAGCGGGGGAGCCAGCAGCCCAAACCCCAGCGCTCCCATGCAGGGCTGGCAGCCCAAGCCCCAGGGAGAGTGGGGCCGGGCAGTTGGGGCTGGCAGCCTGAGCCCTGCCCACGTCAGCGGGGGAGCCGGCAGCCCGAACCCCAGCGCTCCACGTGTGGCTGGCAGCCCGAGCCCCATGGAGAGCGGTGCCGGACAGTTTGGGCCGGCAGCCTGAGCCCTGCCCCCGTCAGCGGGGGAGCCAGCAGCCCAAACCCCAGCGCTCCCCATGCAGGGCTGGCAGCCCGAGCCCCAGGGAGAGTGGGGCCGGGCAGTTGGGGCTGGCAGCCTGAGCCCTGCCCCCGTCAGCGGGGAGCCGGCAGCACGAACCCCAGCGCTCGGCGCGGGACTGGCAGCCCGAGCCCCAGGAAGAGCGGGGCCAGGCAGTTGGGGCATCCATCACACTGAGGAAATTTAAACTTAAATCCCTGAAAATATTCATTTTTAGGAGGGGGTTCACAAGATTTCACAGTTTAGTGAAAGGGGTTCGCGGACTGTTAAAGTTTGGGAACCACTGAATTAGAGTGAATAAATGAAGACTTGGCACACCACTTCTGAAAGGTTGCCGACCCCTGGACTAGGGACTGAATGGCTAGGCAGCAGCTCTGCAGAAAAGGACCTAGAGGTTACAGTGGACGAGAAGCTGGATACGAGTCAACAGTGTGCCCTTGTTGTCAAGAAGGCTAACGGCATTTTGGGCTGTATAAGTAGGGGCATTGTCAGCAGATGGAGGGATGTGATCGTTCCCCTCTATTTGACATTGGTGAGGCCTCATCTGGAGTACTGTGTCAGTTTTGGGCCCCACACTACAAGAAGGATGTGGAAAAATTGGAAAGAGTCCAGCAGAGGGCAACAAAAATGATTAGGGGGCTACAGCACATGACTTATGAGGAGAGGCTGAGGGAACTGGGATTGTTTAGTCTGCAGAAGAGAAGAATGAGGGGGGATTTGATAGCTGCTTTCAACTACCTGAAAGGGGATTCCAAAGAGGATGGATCTAGACTGTTCTCAGTGGTAGCAGACGACAGAACAAGGAGTAATGGTCTCAAGTTGCAGTGGGCGAGGTTTAGGTTGGATAGTAGGAAAAACTTTTTCACTAGGAGGGTGGTGAAGCACTGGAATGGGTTACCTAGGAAGGTGGTGGAATCTCCTTCCTTAGAAGTTTTTAAGGTCAGGCTTGACAAAGCCCTGTCTGGGATGATTTAGTTGGGGATTGGTCCTGCTTTGAGCAGGGGGTTGGACTAGATGACCTCCTGAGGTCCCTTCCAACCCTGATATTCTATGAAAGCCCTTTTTTTTTTTTTTTTTTTTTACACATTTATGTATATAATTACCGGGACATGTGACACTAATATTATCATAATGCCCATAACATGCTGCAGTGTGTGTCTGCTTCAGACATTCCATTTCTTTTGTAAAAGCCACAAAGTACAGTATATTATGGGCATTATGATGCTCTTTGTCATTATAAAACTAAGTGTAACGGGAGCATACATTACAAACCCACTCATTTTCATTGTGAAGTTCTAGTAACAAGAACAAAAGATGCAAGTTTTATTAGAATACCTCTTTTTTTAAAAAAGACAGCTTTATAATGACCTATGGTGCATTTAAAGAAAATTTATTCCACATGTACATACACATTGAGAGAAGATGCCTTGCTATGTATGTACAACTCCCCATTAATATTGCTGTTAATATAAAAATAATTATTCAAGAACTTACGCCCTAAATCCTGCAGAAACTTACACATACGCTTAACTTTAGACTACTGCTAGGTTTGACTTCAGTGGAACTACCCAGAGGCTTAAAGTAATGAATATGCTTGTGTTAGGAGGATTAGGGTCTTAAATAATACTTTTCATCTACAGATATTAAAGCACTTTACAAAGGTAAGACAGAGAAAACAAGGTAAAAAGAAAAGTTAAGTGACTTGTACAAGGTCACAAGAGTCAGTGATGTGTCAGAGCTGAGAATAGAAGAGCAGTCTCCTGATTCTCAGTCCTGTGCACAAAACACACACCAAAGGTGGAGCGGACAAGAGAGCATTCATTCATCTTGTGCACATTAAAGCTCACCGATTTGTCCTTCCATTCCAGGCTTGGGAATGCTGATGGAAGTTCGAGTCTCTGTTTCCAGTCTCTTCCTGGTTTCTCCTTTTTTCCCAATGATATACCTATAGACATACAAATGCTATACTGTCATGCACAAAAATGTCACTATTTTATTTTTCTAGGCAGGGTTTGGTTGCTTTATTCTTTTCTTTCTTGGGGGTAGAAGGGGGAAACTACCATATCATTCAGCCACCAAAGAGAACATGTAGCAGAGACCTAGAAAACGTGTAGCAAAGGAACACAATTCAGCACAGTCATTTTAACCATCCATACATACTGAAATAAAAAATTGTGTATATAATTGTAATATAACCATTCTTTAAAAATTGGCAAATATTACTGGACAAAGCTGTCATATCAGCTAAATACTTCCAAGCATATGTCTATACTTCTAGCTGGGGTGCAGTTCCCAAGTTGAGGAGGCATATCTGCACTAACTCTGAGGCCTGGTCTACACTAACCCCCAAATTCGAACTAAGGTACGCAACTTCAGCTACGTGAATAACGTAGCTGAAGTCGACATACCTTAGTTCGAACTTACCACGGTTCAGACGCGGTCCACACGCGGCAGGCAGGCTCCCCGTCGACTCCGCGGTACTCCTCTCGCCGAGCTGGAGTACCGCAGTCGACGGCGAGCGCTTCCGGGATCGATTTATCGCGTCCAGACCAGACGCGATAAATCGAACCCGGAACTTCGATTGCCAGCCATCGAACTACCGCGGTAGTGTAGACCTGGCCTGAGCAAGCTAGTGTACTAAAAATGGAGTGCAGCCACAGCAGTGTGAACCCCTCTTACTGTTCACACTATTGTGCCTACACTCCATTTTCAGGGGACGTCTCCTCCAGCTGGGAATCACACCTCCAGTTCAAAGTACGGACATACCCTAAGTGAACATTAAATTATTTCACTTCAAATATTCAATTAGCAAAACACTGCAATCTTGAATGTGCCTTTTCACAAAGTGTTCACAGCTTCCCTTGGCCTGGCTGCTTACCTCAGTCTCTCCCCACATTGTTCCATCTTCCTGGCTTGCTTTCATGTCCTGAAGAACAGATGCTCAAAAAACTGCTATCAGCAAGAAAGCACAAGATACAGTTGCCACCATGGTGAGAGCCAAGTGCCAAATGTGAAACGGATACATTGGAAAGGGATCCACACCCCTTTCCCCCCACACAAATACAGAGCTCTCCACAAAATGGAAATTATTTGAGAAGTCTAGAATCTACAGCTGCCTCTGAGAATCCAACCTCCCTGACAGATTCTTCTGTAAAAGAGGATTCAAATAAAACAACATGTAGGCTCACTTGTAGAGTGGGCTGGGAACCTCCACTGCACACTGGAAACCTCTCTCAGTCTCTTCCACCATGAAGGCATCACAAGGCTCATCTGTAGGATCCCCAGGGCCTATAAAGTAGAAAATCAAACTGTTCTATAAAGGTTGACAGTGTTTTATGTGATGCAACATTCTCACCGGCTTTCTTCTCCCAAGGTTAAATAAAAGAACGAAGTGGCTCCTTCTGTCAGAGTTGCGGCTTTTATTTTACCTTACTACCTGCTCAGAAAAACATCATGACACTACTTTTAAATCTTCCATTCTTGGAGGGTTAAAAAAGTAGCAGTTTCAGCCCGCTACAGAACAGTTTTTCTCTTGGTTGCAATTGCAAAATAGCCCAGTGGCCCAACAGGGTTTTTTTAAAGAATTGTTCTGCCTGTTGAGCGGTAGCCCACTGGCCTTTTGCCCTTTTCAGAGAACTAAGTATCAGAGGATCTAAAGACCCACCTCTCACCCATGGACCACTTAGTCATGTTTGTTTTTCAACCAAACCTGGTTAGCTCAATGTGAGCAGGGGTGGGTTCGGGTGGCAAGAAGCATATTAGAATTTGCCCAGTTCTTTCAATCTTTTCTATTTGAAACAAATGGTGGAAGTTTACCAGATATTCTTGGGCTTTTCTATATTTACAAGGACCCACATAAACATTACCTAATATGGTACACATACAGGTGAGTACACCAAGATAGAAAAGGAACAGTTAGCCATGTAAATAGGTGATATCTTTCAAAATCCACATCAGATGGCCACAAGACGACACCCATTTAAGGGCCAATATCGAAAGGTCCTGAGCATTTCCAAGGAGGTGCTAAATGACCTCAACTCCTATTAACTCTGAGATTAAACTCACTGTGGAAAATACCAAGAACAATGCACGAATAGGGAAAAAATATTCTCTACAAACTCTTAACATTTTTACTGATCATTTTAAATAAAAGATTTTTTTTAAAACACAGATAACATTGTTTTGCTGAATTTTTCAATCAACAAATTAACTGATAGCCAGCAACCCACGTCAAATTCACTATCACCTAAGCCAACACTTTGTAACCAGAATTTACTCTGCTCCTCGGCCAGGACTGCTAGAGAACAATGCAAAGTGTTTCTTCACTCAAAAGACTACATCCCCACTCCTGCAATAAGGGCAGACCCCTGTGCCCACAAGGAGCTCTTCATAGGCTCAGAGCCTGAGTTTGCTAACTCCCTGTAAGTCTTGAATGCTAATTCACCACTTTGCAATATATTATATTAATACTAGATTGGGCCCCTGCATATTAGGTTTTACCTGCATAGAAATCATCCTCTTCTTCATTTGGATAGGACTGTTGTCGAATAATATTTTTCCTATAAATGCGCCCTCCAATCCTTATAAGTGTTGGACGCAGAACTTCCATTGTGCTCTTCCTGCCAATGATGGCACCCTACTGAAATAAAAATAATTCTGCTGACATCTCCCTAGAAATTCTAAATTCCCAGGTTTCCTATATGTACTTTCTAAGAGGTTATCATGGAGGCATCAGTAGAGACTCTGTAGTTAAGGCTGAGTTTTACACTTAAAACAAGGGATTCATCCTTTTTGTTACATATGAATAATACAGCAACAATGTTTCTTCCCCAATATTACAGCACTTTAATTTCTTACTGAAAGACTATTTTCTGAGAATTTACAAGTAGTCTTAATTAGAAACTGAGAAATTTAAGCAAACTTTAAGAAATATAAGTGTAAGAGATTTAGCTCCCAGCACCAGCCTTTTTTTTTTTTTTTGGTCCCTAATGATCAACCACAAACTCTTTGAAATTCCTGTGTCATAATTAAAAACTCACAGAAATGTTGTGCATATACTACACATTTTAAATTATTTTTTAGGATTAGCAGTCAATTTTCCGACATTATTTTTCATAACTGAAATTTTCTCCTTCAGCAGAGGCTGAAAAATACAATAGTCTACCTACAGAGAATTCTGCACAGAACTGCCTTTTTTCAAAAGCACTGCCATTTCCCATTGTTCTCAAAAGGAGCAAAGCCACAGAAGTCTCTCTCTTGCTGTTATCAATGGGCATGTCTCTGCCTCCTCACAGCACAGAAAGCCTCCATCTTCCCTGATGGCCGCTGTGGCATCAAGGTGATTGAGAGCAATAGGAGATGACGGCCATTTTAAAAGAGGACAATTCTTCCTGACAGATAAACTTCTGGTTATGAAAAACAACAACAAAAATGACCTTTGATCCTAAATATCTTTTCAAAAGCAACCCATTGCACCAGATCTACTCAACAGTTTCCCCCTATTTCCTGGCCTAAGTTCTATGTGTGCAAGAGGAAGAGGGAGTTTTGGAGGGCATGAGGAAGAAAGTGATGTGTACATTTTCAGCTGTTTTGCACTACGCTGGCAAAACAAAGCAGCTGCAAACTCAGGTTAACTACGCAAAATACTTTAGCTGTTCTGTGCTGCTCCAGAGTGAGATAAAGCAGCCACTATGTATCTATATCTGGTAAAAGTTCAAAATTAAAAAATATATATTTATGTGTGAAACTGCAGATCTTCAAATCATTAAAAATATTACATGGTAACATACTCTGAGTATCTTACTTAGAGTCCCTGTAGGAAATTTTTAATTTTAAAAAAAAAAAAAAAAAGGGAAATTCCCTGACAAAAAGCTATGTTAAAACAGAGTTAAGATTGAAATACAAATCAAAAATTTTTAGAAATATTGTAATTATCCAAAAGTCAGCCATTATACACCTGGGATAGGAAATTGAGTTAGTTTTAAAAATAAACCTAAATATATGAAGGTATATAAAGAAACAGTTGAGGCACCCAAACTTTAACTTTGGCCTGTCACAGTCTTCACATATAATTAGAACTTATTGAAAACTTGTGTACAGTATAGGCCAGAGGTGGGCAAACTATGGCCCGCGGGCCCCCAAGCTCCTGGCCCCGGACGCTAGCCCCGGCCCCTCCCCCGCTGTACCCCCTCTCCCACAGCCTTAGCTCGCTCGCTCCGCTGCCGCGCAATGCTCTGGGCGGCAGGGCTGTGAGCTCCTGGGGCAGCGCAGCTGCAGAGCCTGGCCTGACCCAGTCTCTGGGCTGCGTGGTGATGGCAACAGCAGCGTGGCCCGGCTTCAGCCGGGTGGCGCGGTTGTAGTGCCGCCAGCCACCAGTGCTCCAGGCAGTACGGTAAGGGGGCACGGAACAGGGGGGGTTGGATAGAGGATAGGGGAGTTCGGGGTGATGGTCAGGGGGCGGGGGTGTGGATAGGGGTCAGGGCAGTCGGGAGGGAACAGGGGGTTGAATGGGGACGGGGGTCCCGGGGGGGGGGGCAGTCGGGGTGTGTGTGGAGGGGGCGGCCAGGGATTCCAGGGGCAGTTAGGGGACAGGGAGAAGGGGTGGTTGGATGGGGCAGGGATCCCGAGGGGGGGGGGGCGTCAGGAATGAGAGGAGGGATTGGATGGGGCAGCAGGCGTCCGGGGGCGGTCAGGGGACAGAGGTGTGTGGATGGGGCAGGGGTCCCGGGGGGGGCCATCAGGGAACAGGGGGGGCTGGATGGGGCAGGAGTCCCGGGGGGTGGCAGATAGGAGGTGGGGGCCAGGCCACGACCCCCTCCCCTAACCGGCCCTCTATACAATTTACAAAACCCAATGCGGCCCTCAGGCCAAAAAGTTTGCCCACCCCAGTATAGGCAAAGATTGAATTTCAAGGATTAATGTTCATTCCCTCCTCCCATTAATCTTCATAACTGAGAGTTTCTCCTTTATCAGAAATGCCCGGAGCAAGTGAAGGACCGACCCCCGAAGTCCCGGACCACCGCCGGATGAGTAAAAATTAAAAAGGCACCTAAGTTAGGTGCTCTTCTTTAGGGCACAGGGCCCTCTTAGGCACGGGGCCCAATTCGGGGAATCGGCCCTGGCAGAAACCTTAACTCTGCATTATGATGACACTGTGAAGGGAAAAAACCTGTCTGTTTAAAAAAAAAAAAAAAAAATCTGTTTAATCTAATCTAGGTCAACAAATATTTTGTCACCAATCTCACAACCTATAATGCTTTCCTTAAAGCTCCAGGTTCTAGAGGTAATTATGTAATAATCTCAGTTTTTATCTAAATAAAAAAAGTAAGTTCCTTCCTAGTTCTTGTGGTTGTAGGGTAAAAGCTTGAAAATGCTAAGCAAGGGCACCCTAAAAGCCCCAAAACCAGAAGACAAAAAAGAACAAAGCTTTTTTACTTTGATGGGTTTTTTTTTTAAAGTCTCATTATTTTAAAGCCAAATTTGTTATATTTGAGTTGAGTTGTGATTTTTTAATATGCGAGGCTGACAAAATTGCATTAGTGCAGGAATCTGTGCTCACAAAACCTGATGCAGGACTGAGGTCTAGATAGGGTGACCAGACAGCAAGTGTGAAAAATCAGCACAGGGGGTTGGGGGTAATAGGAGCCTATATAAGAAAAAGACCCAAAAATCAGGACTGTCCCTATAAAATCGGGACATATTGTCACCCTAGGCCTAGATTATATGCTACAAAGAAGAATGGCAAAACAATAATGGGGTGGCGGGGACATGGCAGAGAAGAAACAGTGGGTTGTGGGCACAGTAACAAGGTTACAGAATAAGGCCCGGCTCCCACAAGATGCAGCGTGTGGAATGACGCCACAGCAGTGCATGGCTGGCTACCCCCATGACGTGTTTGTTGCCTGGGAGCCACTGGCCTGAATCCTACAATGACACCCGTGTCAGGCCCCTTAGGCCTTAATCCCGCACACACTGACAAAGGCGGGGAGCCGCCGGCCTACTCCCGCACGCAGCTACGCGGGGCCCTAGCAGGAGCTTGGCGTTTGTTGGTTTTGCAGAGAGAAGAGGGGAAGCGAAGCGCCCCTCCCACGTGTTGCTTTTGAAGCCTCGCCGTGACGCTCCGGGCCGGCCTGCTGGCGGCACTGCAGCCGCTTCACGCGGCACTCACCTGCATCGGCAGGGGCTGCAGAGCGGGGCAGGGCCTAGAGTGACGGCCCCGTAAGCCCCGGGTGAGGGGCAGCGGCCCTGCCCGTGGGGCGGGCGAGCGGCTCACCGGCACTTAACGGAGACAGGCGCCAACCTACCCCCGGGCGCTGCGGTCCCGGGGCGGGCGGGCCTCCTCCTACCACACACTGGCCTCGCTCAAACTCAAAGCCCCACTAGCTGTTCCAGGCCGGGGGCCCCGCCCGCCAGAGACCCGCAGCGTTGCAGGGGGCGGGGCCGTGCGTGCTCGCGCCCGCCCAGCATGTAGCGCGCACGCGCGCACTCAGGCCGCCTTCGCCACGCCAAGCCGGCCGGGCATCAGGTGAGGCTGCGGGGTGAGGGCCGCCGGAGCGAGGGGGCGATCTGGGCCTGGTCTTAGCCACCTCATCACCGGGGCGCCGTCGGGTAGGGAGGGGTAGGTGGCAGTTTTAGGGGGAGAGCGTTACCCCACCCGACAGTAGCTAGCTGCTACTCAGCGCATGCGTTGTGTTGCTGTAGCTGATCCTGCGCGTGCGCAGTAGCCATTTAGAAACTGCTGCCGCCGATATTCTTCCGGCATGGCCGGGGTGAGCTCGCCTGGGATCCCCCCAGCACGCGCCCGCTCCATCACTAGCGGCGTGGGGGGGGTGAGGCCCCACCTCTCCCACCGTTGTTCCGCCGGCCACGGGGCAGTCTCCCTGGCAACCAGCCCGTTCCACAGCCGCCGCAGGGAGGGCTAGGCTAGGCCCAGCCCCAGTACCGGGACCCGACCCCGCTTCCACCGCGCCCAAGGAACCCGCCCCCCCTAGCGAGTCTAGCCCCCCCTCACCTCCCCCCGGCGGTACTGGTTGAGGGAGGCAGGGAGGGACCCCTCAACCCAGCAGTGGTTGCGCGGAGGCAGATGACCCACAGAAATGCTTGCGGGTGAAGGATGTACAGACACCTGGGCCGAGAGAAAATGAGAAACATCCACTCAGCCATGATGTGGAGGGAAAAGAGACACCAAGCACTGCGCGGGGGCTGCCAAATGTCCACCTAGACCAAGGTCTCTGGCAATCCCTACACACACTACCTTCATCTCCTGGGTGGTTTCCTATTGACCTTCCCTCTTCCACTAATTCACTGACATCATAATCTTCCCACTATGAGAGAGTCCGTTAATGTGCAGTGAGGGATGTCTCTGCCCTAGGGATGCCGGACTCTCTCTAGGAAGAGGAGCTGTGAACGAGGTACGAGTTAGGGGCAGTGCCACCCTCGATCCTCTGTCAAGCTCCCACTGATGTCAAGAGGAGTTTTATGCAAACATTAAACATAGCACAATATAGGTGTAACATTTTAGACAGTAATGTTACCTTGCATTTTCTCTCACCTTGAAGGAGGTTATTTGCCCCAAAATTAGCACCATGGTTGCTGCTTCTCTGTTTTTTACCCCCCTGTCATCTCTTCTCTGTTTTTCTCCCATATGTATTTTCTTCCTCCTGTTTTCTCTCTCTCCCGCTTATCTGCTCTTTGCTCTCTTCCTTTTTTGTACTTTCCCACATTCTCCTTCCCCCATTTTTATGCACCTTTGTTTTTCTCCTGCATCAAAGTTTAAATACAGAGCCTGCTACTATAAATTAGGAGTGGCTAGGTTTGTGGGATCCTAGTTAGTTTCCTTTCCAGGTGCAGATAGACTCAGAAGGAAACTCACTAACCCTCATCAATTTCTTTCTCCTCAAGCTCAGAAGCTCTTTATGCCATATGATTAGGACCCAGATCCTCAAAGTATTTACTCTTCTAACTTCCTAACTGGCCTAAATACCTTTGAGGACCTGGGCTTTCCATGCAACCATGAACAGTTTCTCTTTGTAGCCAGCTTTGTGTTCAAAACATGGAACTGCTGATGAATCAGCATCTATTCCCCAAAAGCTGAGCTGAAATGTAATTTTAAATTGGTATGCAGAGTGGATGATTGCTCCCGCTTTGAGCTTGACATCCAGCTTTCCTGGGTTTCAAGAGGGAAGTTCTGAATTGGTAATGAATAAGGAAGTGAGTGAAGGGATAGAGAATGAGGATGGTATGGGTCCGATAAGGATAATGGGCCAGGCAAGCGAGGAGTCAGTAGCTTTAGGGGAAGAGAGAGAACACAGTTATAACCCAACAGTGTTCATCTTGGGTTCTGTAGCTGTGCTTCTATTGTTCCCATAGTGTAGACATCACCAAAGGAAAATGTAAAGGATGGATGAGAAATTATAGTGGGTAATAAAAACAAAAAACACTTCAGTGTCTAAATGGAAAGGGATAAAGGTCAAATGCCCTATCAAATTATATTTAAGCAGTTCTGTTATGCTGAAAGAATAAGGAAGGTGAGTGTTAAAGGCAGGGTGGGAGGTGTATATGTGAGGAGTTAGTGATCAGATGGCAGACTGCTAAATGGCCAGAAGGATTCCCAACCATTATTATTGTCAAATGCAATTTAAAAACAAAAAGATAAAACACAAAAAGCACATTTAGGAGCAAAGTGCAGCAGAGGAGTCAAGACCCTTTTAAAGACCATAGCATTTCTTCACACAGTGATGTGAGGAGGGTGCAGTCTTGTGGCTCTCTAGAATGTTTTGTGGGTTTTTTGCATAACTGGGGAGTGAGACTTTCTCTTCATGTTTGTGGGTGGTGGAAAAAAGTATCTGCAGAAGGTGAATCAAGTTTAATCTTCTGTACTGAATTAGTTATGCATACTCTGTTCCTACTCGTATTTCCATTTTGCCAAGGCATTTGAGCATTATTTTCTTTTTATTTTGTGTGCCACCAAGTGGTAAAATTGTGAACTGCATTTTGTACTAAAATATATGTAAGAAATCTGGTGTAGTTTGAACATAGCCACAATATGGCCCTCAAATATCAGTTCTTCCTAGGGTGCAGAGCTCCACTTAGAAAATAATATTTACTTTTTCAGTGAAAAAAGATAGCTAATAAAGGCCAGTAGTTCTCAGCCATGCAGTTACTTGTTTTATAATACCATGGTCTAGAATCTTAGCCACTGAACTTGCTCCCTGTGGACCTTACTTGTGATCTATAACGCCCTGCAATCAGACAACCAATGATGCCAAGTATTGTGGTGGACTTGAGATGTGGAAGACTAAGATAGGAATCACCAAACAAATTTTCACCGATGAATGTGAGTCAGTTTGTACCCAGGTCTCTGAAGGCAAAAAGATGTGCTGAGTTAGCAAAAATTAGTTAGAGAAGGAAAAGGTAACATTTTCTCTGTTGCCTTTAGGTTAAAGGGAGAAATGGCAGCCTCCTCTTCATCCTCTTCAGCTGGCGGAGTCAGTGGAAGCTCTGTAACTGGATCTGGATTCAGTGTCTCGGAACTTGCCCCACCACGGAAAGCCCTCTTTACATACCCCAAAGGAGCTGGAGAAATGTTAGAAGGTGATTGCTGTGTTTCACATTTTGCTGTCAATAAACTA
The DNA here is from genome assembly GCF_028017835.1 of Emys orbicularis. NCBI lineage: Eukaryota > Metazoa > Chordata > Testudines > Emydidae > Emys > Emys orbicularis. The sequence continues at coordinate 41,597,455 of NC_088689.1, read as the reverse complement.
TTGTTGATACAGTTTATAGAATATATAAAAAGTTAGGATCCTTAATGTCATTTTAGGCACAAAGCAGCCAAAGGATTTAATTGTAAAGGGAAGGAGATCTGGGTAGGCGGATACTAGGTCTATCTCTGCTTTCTGTATATCCCTGCCACCATGTTCTTTCCTTTATTCCTAAAATTATGATAAATTATCTACCCCTATTTATCTCAAACTTTAAAATGGCATAGGATTGTTTTTCCTTCCTATGTTCAAAAAAATTATCTAAACAGTCTGATTTTTAGACCCATAAAAACAAAAATCTCAGACTTCACAGGAAGCATGGCAGCAGTTGGGACAGGAAAGACTGCATCTGACAAAGTGAGAGCATGATTATGTCAGCTTCTTATTGCTAGCTACTTCTTTGGTGTCATAACTGAAAATTACTATAGAGATGACTGATGGGGTTATATTATTCTTTGGCAAATCCTCTTCTATTTAGGTTCATAGGGTCAGATTCATGGCTGTGCCAGCGCAGAAACAGAAGGCAAGGCAGCTTGTGCCTCTAATACTCCGGGACCAAGATGGCCTATTTAGGCCGCAGCATAGACTAGGGTAGCACTGAGGGCTAACTTGCACCCCTGCTCCAGTGGGCTATGCAGTTGTGAAGGTTGCTTCCACCATCCTGTGCCTTCCCGGGCCCCTGTGCCCATGCAGGGGAAAGAGGACTTGCAGAGGTGGCACAAAGTTGGCAGAGCCATGCAGAGGTAGCATACAGGCCCTCTGTGATGGTGGGGCAAATGTGTGCCATATGGCCATTTTGCATCAGCTTACCTTATGCAACAGGGCTGTAGCACAAAGATGGATCTGGCCTATGGGACTCTTTTCAGATTGCTGAATAATGGGCAAATTCATCCCTGCTGTTACTGAAGTCAGTGGAGTTAGAGCACGGATGAACTTGGCCTTACATGTTTCATTTGAGTATCTGAAATGCCATTGCATTTGTCTAAAATCTAATCATAATTTAGATCTAATCATCTAATCTCCAGTTAGATATGAGTGTGTGCTCTTATGATATATGCAGGTTAGAAAACTGCTTCCATTTTCCTAGTGTTGGGCATTTGACCGGTTCAAAAATAATTGGTCAGTTAACCGGTCAAATATTTTAAGGCACTAATTTATTAGAGCAATAACAAAAAAGAGTAAGATTTTATGCTGTCCTATAGGCCTAGCCTTAGATAAATACATATGCCTAATTACAAAAAAGTTACTTACCTGAGTTATTTTAACTCAGAAAAATGCAAAACACAATTAAAGTTCTAAAAAAAGAATAATTACTATTACCTTTTTAGCAATATTATGTTAACATTTAAATGTGAACATTATTCAAGACTGAACAGTTACAAAAGAAAAGAAAAATGAAATTAAGCAGAAATAAACATATAGCAACTATAAAAGAAAAAAAGTCATTTGTAAATGCACCTATGCTAGGTAGGCAACAGGCCAACGCTTCAAGCAGCTTAATGGCTAAGAATCTATTCTCTTTGTGTTGGGTGAGGCAGTTCAATGCCTGTGAATCTTCCTTTCCCTCCCCACTCCCTTATGAGTTAATTTCTGTATGTTTGTCTAGTCAGTTTAGATTGTAAACTAACGGGGCAGGGACTGTGTCTTTTAACCTGTTTAATGTCCTTTGTAAGCTGCAATGTAAATTAATGGCCTAGTATACAAATAAATATATACATACAATGTTTATTTTAAAGATTCGAGCCAACCAGGATGCTCAACTTTCAATTAGTTCACCTTCCCCAACAATGATGAAGATATTTAAGTAGACTTGCTAACAGATGACACCATGATGCAATCCAAAAGATAGGCCACCCCATATATCAGAGTATTCTTGCTGGAATATTTTACAATATTTGACAATGGTAAATAATTTGTGATGTGCTCAGATGAAAGGTTAATGTTCATTATGTTTTAATACATAAAACTGCTCAATTGTCCAGCCCTCCACTTGCCCTGTTGTTTTTTCTATTTGCCTTCTGCCTTTTTCTCCTTACTTTTTAGCTGTAGGATGGAGGAGTGCAAGGGCAGGCAAAAGGGTCCTTCAGTTGATTATGGGAAACACAACATGCCTGTAATTGAAACTCATAGTTTTTAGTTCTGTAGCGCAGGGGTTTTTGTATAGCACAGTGTGTTATGTTCATTAGAATACATGGGTCTCTTCTTGCTCCCATTTAAGTCAATGCCCTATATTTGTACAGCACCACTAATATTGTCAGTTATGGCGCTGATGTGCTCTGCTCTTTCAGTGTAGTTCGAAGGAGCAGTGGCTTGGGTGATCTAAGCATCACCTAAACTCTGTGGAACTACCGGTTAAAATCCAAACAGGGTCAACTCTGGCTTTTGTTTCTCTGAGGTAAATAAACAGATTCCATGCAGTTTACTTGAGGGAGAGGAGGGTCTTTGAGATCTGTCTGCTCTTATTGCACACCATGTAAGAATAGGGGCCATGACTGTGTAAGCCCCGGTGTTCGCCTCAATATCATGGCCAGAATTTCCCCTCCCTTTGCTGTTGTGCAGTGAGCTGTGTGTCAGTTACAGTCCTCTCTACCTTGGAAGTGACTGCGTTTCAGTGGAGCTGTATGTATAATTGTGAATGAAAGGCACTAGATAAATTTAAATCATCACCTAATACTACTTAGGTTAGTTGATGTGCTGGGTACTGATAGCGCTGTAGTAATTACATATTATGCCATATCACTAATTAAGGTTTTTAGACATTAGTCTGTATGCCAGACTTGAAATAATTCTGACTAAAGATTTGTTCACAGAACTTAATGAGCCCTCAAAATAAATTAAAATTATGAAATGCTTCAAGTTACTGACTTGATGGGTGACTGCTTCAGAAGGTCCAGCTAGCAGAACAGAATTTTTGGTATGTAGGCTTAAAGGGCCTAGGTAGGCTGGTAATATCAGTGTTTCATTTGAAAGACATGGTGGGATGCATATATATTAAAATAAAACAATGAACATTAATATCCTTTTATTTGAGCACATCGCTAATACCGTAGAGGGCATTTTAATTGCAAAGGAGGCTTGGAAGATGAGCCAGTATGACAATGGTATTCTGATAATGGTGAACAGTAGATCAGCCTCTGATTCATCCCTTTTAAATAGAACTGGATCCTGGGATGGGATTTTCCAGGACTGGTGGCAAGGTTCTCATACTTAAAAGGCCCCAACCTTCGAAATTTTCTCCCCTTGTTTAGTTTAGGAGCCTTTTAGGATGTGAGGCAAGATATATTTATTTGATATAGCTTTTGGTCGATCTGTTCCTGATAACATGGTGACTAATCTATTTTAAGTGGCAGCAGCAGTTTAATGCTATCCTCATTACAGGATGCTTCATTTAATTTAGGCTTTTAATTTCTTAGATAACATCCCACATGTTCTTTCTTCAAATGGATACAGTTGTTAGTGTGCTGGCTGCATTCTGTGGTGGCCTTTTTTCAAAGAAAGCAGTTAAAATATTCATAAACGTCACCAAATTGTACATCTTTTTCAGGTTTTAGAATTTTTTAAAATAATGTACCCTTGGATTCTCTAAGGGATTTTGGATTTACCGGTAGTACTATCAAGAGCAGATTTAAATAATGTTATTCGTCATATGTTATTGACAACGTATTGCAGACTCCCTTATTTCTAAGATACATGAGTAATTTTAACCTGCATGGAGTTATGATTATTTTTGTGGAAATTACAAGGTATAGAGGGAAGTTAATATATTTGATTTTTTAAACTCTGAGTTAGCCAGGGATTGCCAGAAGATTAGCTAACTTCTACTTAACTTGCTTCCAGTTTAATATTTGCTAAAATCAATTGAAAAAGGAATGATGTATGTTTATGGATTTGTAGCATTTCTGTAAGTACAGCCTAGTTGCTTAAGTGATAGGCTCTGTACAAATGATTAAAAATAAATAAAAGATGTAATGCAGAATAATCACATTCTGCCATATCAGATAAATCAGGTGAAGTCTAAGGATTGCATATACATTAGCCTATGTTTGGTTTCTATTCAGTGTATTGGAAATTCACTTTCCTTGGGCCCTGTTGTTCAGCCTTTATTCAGGCAAAATTCCCAATAGTGACAGTGGGCAAGGCTTAAAAACTCCACTCTTCTGTTGAGCAGAGTGAAAGATGCTGTCAGGGCCGGCCTTTGGAGTGGTTCGGTCTCGGGAGGGATTTGGGTCTGGTTCAGTTCAGGGGGTTCAGTCTGGGGAGGGATGTGGGTCTGGTTCAGTTTGGTCTGGGGAGGGATGTGGGTCTGGTCCGATCTGGAGGGTTGGCCTGGTCTTTTGGGGACGCAGCTTGTCCTGATCCTAGTCTCTGTGCCTCTCTGCCTGGGGGAAAGGACTAGCAAAACTAGTATGAATAATGACACTAAATAAAATGTAATTTTTTTTTCATATTTTTTATTTTTAATATGTTTTAAATAGTTTTTAAATTTGCCCCAATTTCATATAAAAATTTAATTCAAGCCCTGGTAGTTCATATGAGAAATGTGAAGGATGAGATAGTGTGATGGTTCCCTTTTAGTAGGAGCAGCACATGGCTGGTGTTTTGGCCAGCTTTGGCTTTTGTTAGCTGTTTTTACCCACATGCACACTCTCACACACAGTCTTCCTCATATAGTGTACACACTCTCTCTCTCTCTCTCTCTCTCTCTCTCCCTCCAGGTCCCTTTCCTCACCTGGGCTGTGCTGTGAGGTATCAGGAGCTGCTGCTCTTGTGCCCTCTCCTTATGCAGCCCAGGTGGGGAAAATGGCCTGGATCCAGGGAGCCCTGATGTTGCTCCTGACTCCCTCCCTCCCAGCCCCCTTGGGGTGTGTGGGGCAGAGGAGCAGCAGTCAAGGGGTGGGGGAGCGAGCAGCAATGCCAGCTGCTTCGTGCATCCAGGTCAGTTTCCCCACATTGGTGCAGAAGGGGGATGCAGGAGTTAGGAGTGAAGGGAATGCAGGGATTAGGGGTGCAGGAGGGGGAGCAGGCCTTTGGGGCAAAGGGAGGCAGGAGAGCCTGGGGAGCCCATGGGAGCCAGGGGCACCAAAATGCAAATTTGCCCAGGGTGCCATTTTCACTAAGGCCGGCCCTGGATACTGTACTACCACTAACCCTGCAATTTAAAAGAATAAGATAGTGTATTCATCTTTCTATTAATATACTTAGCACATTTCCTATAACTTTGTTAGACTTCCTTCTCTTTCCTGGTTTCACTCCCCTGTCCCTGTCATGGATCCTTGTGTTGTCTTCAGTGTCCATTTCTTCATTTCTTTGTCTCCTTTCACCATATTGTGTTTTCTCTCTCTTCCCCTATATTGTTGGTCTTCTCTCCAAGCTCTCTCATTATGTTTATTCAATCAAGCTTTCCGGCCTGCTCCACTTATTTCCGCTCACTTCTATCCAATCACACACAAAGCTAGAAAAGTTTTTATCAGACACCTAGTAAACAGAACTAAACCACTAGCCAAAGACTGATATGAAAGATGAGGGGCCCTACTGTCTAGGGGCAAGGCCCAGGTAAGAAGCCAACTTCTCTCCACTACTGCTGCTCAGATAGTGGAGGATCCTGGGACTTCTAAAATGGTGCTGCCCCTACACTTTGGTTAAATCTTTAGGCCAGGTCTACACTACCGCGGTAGTTCGACGGCTGGCAATCGAAGTTCCGGGTTCGATTTATCGCGTCTGGTCTGGACGCGATAAATCGATCCCGGAAGCGCTCGCCGTCGACTGCGGTACTCCAGTTCGGCGAGAGGAGTACCGCGGAGTCGACGGGGAGCCTGCCTGCCGCGTGTGGACCGCGTCTGAACCGCGGTAAGTTCGAACTAAGGTATGTCGACTTCAGCTACGTTATTCACGTAGCTGAAGTTGCGTACCTTAGTTCGAATTTGGGGGTTAGTGTAGACCAGGCCTTAGTATCATCCAGTAGCTTGGAGGTGTCTAATAAATTGGATCCTTTCCTTTCCCCCCTCCACCACTGGTTGCTGGAAGGGAGGAGCATTTTATTTCTGTTCCACCCGAGTGACCTGGATGCTATGGAAGTGGATGGACCTTTACCAGCCTATTCTTCCCCGACCTCCTGGCTGCTGCAGTGGGGAGCTACACTACTCTATGCCAGTGTTCTCAATGACCGGTCCGTGGACTAGCACCGGTCCCTGAGATCTACCTGACATGGTTTAGGAAGGCAGTAAGCCAGTCCCTGGTATCAAAAAGGTTGAGAAACACTGCTCTATGCCACCTTGAGGTTGGTTTTTAGTTCTTACTCACTGCATTGATCTATCGCCTGTCTCTGCTGTTGCCCAGTTTCTCAAGCAACAGCAGAGTGAAAATGAACTGCTAATCTGTTTTACTGCCACCCACTGGGTTCTGAATAGCTGCAATGAGGCCGAAAAGACTTAGTTTTCATTGTGCTGCAGCTTGACAAAGCTTCATGCAGTGGCAGAGGCACTTGAGTCATCTGCAGATAAGACATCTGGCTTTCTGCTGTCCCAGGGCAAGTGGATTTTTCAGGCCATGGGAAAGGGAGTTTTGCATGAAACGGGAAGGAGGAAAATAGGATTTCTGAATATTAAGTGACATGCAAAATTGAAGACTATTATTAATCTTTATTAGAGATTTTGCTAGAAATCTGCATGTGGCAACTTCTGACTCTTTTCCTTGTGGGATGAACTGAAAGAAATAAAATGAAGGTCACACCCAGAATTATGTATTTGATAGGTATGATACCTTTGAAAGTATCTCCTGTCATGTTCACACAACTAAATAAGTTTGTTAAAATTAACTGTAGACTGTGTCTGATGATGTAGACAATCCCTCATCAATATTTAAGAACCAGGGTAAAATGCTTTTTCCTAACGTCTTTATTATTAGCTCCCATTGTCAGAAGAGACTCTTCTAGAATTATTACATACTTATTAGGTTGAGGACTAAGTTCAACCTGGCTTTTCCATCTGGTAATGTATAGGTCACTTCCAGTTTGGAGCATCTCCATCCTTTTTAAGAGGAATCAGATTTAACATTAGTTTATTGTAAAGAGTTTGCTAAATGTGATATGGAAAGTTCCAGCCTGTTCATGTCCTCGAGAATCTAGACTTAGGAGAACTCAGTACAGACAATTCTGTGATAATACAAGTATTATAGATTGCAATAAGGTTTCTGCTATTTGTGGTGTCACATTCTGGGATTTCTTCAGTGAACCATGAAGTACCAAGTAGGCCTGGGGAAGGGGGAATAATTGCAAAAGGTCAGTGAAAGCTGATTTCTGAGCTGAATGCCTCCCACAGCCTGGCTACTAGGGATATTTCAGCATGGAAATCTGTACTTAACTTGTCAGATTTAGTTAGCAGCTCATTTTTAAAACTGGTACTGAAGTACTACGTTACATGCAATAAGACATGACAAGATAGTGAAGGACATTAATAAATTGATATATTTTAATGCTTGGCCATCTTAGTTGATGCACAAGAACATAGCCTGGCAGAAGAAAGATGTCTTTTCTTTGGAGGACTCTGTCCTTTGGGTTTAAAGTTCATTTAGCAAAGAATGTGTATAAATGTCTTAACTGTATTATTTATCCTAATAGACACACATATTAGCGCTCAGTCTGTGTAAGAGCTTCTCTCTTTGTGCTAATGGAGAGCTGGAGTGATCCATAGAATTGTAACTCCTTTGCCCTTAGTTTTTTAGAATGATATTTTGCACACACAAAATGAAATTATTTTAAATGGGTTGTGTATAGAATAATAAATGCTGGAAGTATCACTTAACCTTATAGTGGATTACAATTTCATGGTTATCTATTGTTCCATATATTCAGTAATCTGTCTGTGGCATCAGATGTACTCTTTTCTACCTCAGAACTTCAAGATAATTAGATTTTATCATCCTTAAGGAAGTAGCTATGTATTATAGCCCTTTCAGTTGCTGAACAAAACATTTTAAAGTGATGGAAACTGGAAGCCCTGCCTACAGGTGCAGAATCAGTTAATGTAAGAATAAACCATGATGTTGATAGAGCAAGGCTTACATACAAATGAGGCAATAACTATTGTTTTCCCTGAGAAGACCTTTTATATTAGGTAATAATGCACAGTCGGGGGTTGAGAAAAGGTGGTACTAAAGAGTTTAAGACACTCTTACGAGTTGTTGTGTACTCTAAACTCTAGTTGACAGCAGTGGGGCTCTGTACTTTGCAGGATCAGGCCCAGGTTTTTTCCTCCAATGTAGGTATCCCTTTTATAATTTATTGAGTCTATATTTGCATTTAGCAAATATAATATGGTCTATATGTAATGGATAGGCTGATGGACCATAGCTTGCTTTAAGGTTTGTATTTTTTTTTTTTTAAGTACAGATTGTGTCAAGTACTACGTCTCTCTAGAGCATGGACTCCTTTCATTGTGCTTTCTATATGACAAAAGTGCACATGACTGGCTGAGATGTGGCACCCTGTAGTGCTAATATGAATTATCAGCTAAAGAGAGAGACAGCGGCCTCTTCCCTTTTCATTCAGGCAGGGATTGAGATGCCTTCCACAAACCATTTGTGCTAAACATTTGTTTTTATATTGCACTGCCCTCAGCCAAGGAGTAATTCACAATTACGAACACGTGTCAGTCACCCTACAACTTCCCAAAAAGCCATTCACAGCTGAGTTTCTACAGTGTCTTCAATTATCATTCTCCTACCATTTTTCAGGACACTGTCAGGCACGGACACAGTGCTTGGTCCTGTAATTGCGTTGCAGAACATTTAAATCTTAATTGAAATCGCAGCGCTTCTGTTACACTTTCAATAAACCAATGTAGTTTTGTTTTAAGGGTGAAATTTTATGTCATTTTGTATTTGGACAGGCAAATTGTCATTTGTCATACAAAGGCTACTCAACTAATTTTTAGCTATATTTTCAGAAATATAGGGAAAACTTGAGCTTTATGGAGCACCTTTCAAACTATATCTGCAAAGACTTCCTAAAGATGAGTTAGATCTTAAGACCCATGACTGTGTGGGCAAATGCAACAACTTTTATGAACTCAGCAATAGTTCTCAGGCTGTAGATTATTCAAGTTTGTTTTATTAAGGAAAAGATTGTTGGCACAGAGACCAAGATTTTCTTTTAATCAAAATGCCATAGCATCTTTCATATCCATCTCGACAGCAACCATCAGAAGCAGGCAAAAGGGGTACCGTGATACCAAACAGTGCAGCAGTACACCCACTCGGTGCTCCATTTCCGTGTCAGCACTGGGTGTAAGTCAAAGCCCTGGTGTGGGACTTCAACCCACGGCTTCCTAGCCAAGAGTGCTGCACATTACCAGAATAGGACAAAGTGTCTAAAGTAGGTGAGCAGAGGAAAAGCACATTCTGAACATAAAAATTATAGAAAGCTTCTCAGTCATAGAACTTAGGAAAGATTAAATCACTCTCTCTTCCGTTTACAGATGGCTCCGAAAGATTCCTTTGTGAATCCGTTTTCAGCTATCAGGTTGCCTCTACATTAAAGCAAGTGAAACATGGTAAGCACTCAAGTATTGTATGTTTTGTGAGCATGTGTATAAATTTACTAAGGAAGCTGCAGGAGGATATAGCAAAGGCCAACATACTGTGCCGTGAACCACAAAAAGCAGAATGGCTATTTAAATTAACTTCCTGAATTAGCACTAAGTGAGGCTATTGTTAGGTCCTTTTTCAAACGTGATGCAAATATTGAATTAAATTCACACAATGTGGGGGTGGGAGCAGAGACTTTCTAACCTCATTTTTCCATTGCTCTGTGCTGTACTGTATATACACAAGTGGTGAGGTCTGAACAGTGGGCAGAGAGTGGGAACCTTACAAATTCTAATCTTGTCTGTAATAGAGACTCACTTAAGCATGTCTACCCTGCAGTTAAACACCTGTGCTGGCCTGTGTCAGCTGAATCAGGTTTGCAGGGCTTGGGCTGAGGGGCTGTAAAATTGTGGTGTAAATATTCAGGCTCGGGCTGGAGCCCAAGCTCTGGGACCCCCTGAGGGGGGAGGTCCCAGGCTCCAGCTGAAGCATTTACACTGCAACGCCTTTCCCCATACCAGGCTCCCCTGATTTCTCCCCCCTGCCAAAGGTTGTGTGTGTTCCTTATTCCCCATGTCAGGGACTTTGTGTGTACCTCCATACTCCCCGTTATTATTGGTGTGGGAGATAAGTCATTCACAGTGTCAACATGTTAAAGTCTATTGGGAGCATGATCAGAGATGAAATGGGATACTATTATGCTGGAGGCCATTAATGGGTTCCATCTAGCAATTGTTTGATCTATAGAAGAGGTACTAAAATCTGTGGTTGTGCTAATCAGATGGCAGGGTCTCCAGGTGTCCCCTCATTTCTCCCCTAGATCAGTAGGGTGCTGGCCATTGATGCCTAGAACATTCTCTGGAATTGATCGGCTGCAAGGTTCAAACATTATGTTATACACATACAGAGAAATACCACTGAGTTGCGTTTAAGGCCTCCAGTTATTTATGCTAAAGAAAATAGCCCCACATTGTTTTCAGCTTCTTACACTAAGAAGTTTGTGTTTCCCTCTTGTGGTCTTTGATCCACATTAGTGCCTCAGTATGTTCAGGGAGCTGCAGATACATCTCCTGTCCCACACTGGACATATATTTTTTAGTCCTTAAAGAAGGTTAATGAAGTCTGTTCTCTTGTATGATCTGATAAAGTCTTTGCTTCTATAGGGAAAATATCAATACATTTTTTTTTTTAATGTTCAGACTAGTCTGACACAGTGGAGCAAAACTGTTTTCCAACGCCTGGATTATTAGGGAAGGACATCCCTGCTCCAAAGGATAATACATCTAATTAAAATATTTAAGTGAAATGTTATTGCAAATGTTTATCTTTGGACTTCTTGTAGATCAACAAGTTGCTCGGATGGAAAAACTAGCTGGTTTAGTGGAAGAACTGGAAGCAGATGAGTGGAGGTACAAGCCCATAGAGCAGCTGCTGGGGTTCACTCCATCCTCAGGCTGAAAGCTTTGGGATCACTGCTGTTGAAAGACAACACAAATATACAACACTCAGGATTGATTTTTAAATATGCTGCCATTTATCAGTGTGTTCCCAGCTGCATCATGTTTTTTAAATCCACACCAGGTGGCTCTGTAATAGTATCCAGTAAGTTGCAACCACCAAACTGTAAATCCTTTTAGTCTTCTGCAGGGTAGACATTTGGTAATAATTCAGCAGGGCCTGGTTTCTTTACCTTATGAAATACAATAAGTTTTAAAGGCTTGGAGAATAACCTGTTTGTTTAAAGGGGAAGGGAAGGTTATTTTAAAAAACCCAATCATTTATACTCACAATGGAGTGTACGTGCCTGAACTGACCAGGTAATATCAATCATTCAGGACCTGGATACCTTTGCTGTTTTGAGTCCAAATCCTGGAGGGCAAAAGCACAAGGCACTGAATGGAAAGAAGATTCTTTTTGAAGATGAATGTGATAAACTGTGCAGGGTCAACTGAAGGGGAAAATGTTAACCGATTTCTATATTTAGATCTCCTTGTTTTTGCTGAGTCTTTTCTCTCTGCTGGCATGTTTCTTTTTTGACTGTACACAGAATATTAGGAGAAGGGAACTGTGGTTTAATGCAGAGGCAGTGACTCAAGACACTGAAATCTGCTCTCACTTTACCATAATGTATAAAACTGTTCTATGGCCAATAAATTTCAAGAGTTTGAAGTCTGTTTCTTTAACTTTTCTAAGGCTTGGGAACATGAGGAAACGAAATCAATTGTTTTGTGGACAAGATGGGATGTTATGGAGCAACAGAGGCAGCTCCATAGTTATAATGGCAATCTACCTCCAAACTTAAACCCAATTTAAAAAAAAAAATCGCCCAAAAGAAACCAAGTCCCCCTTGCCTTACTCTGGCCATCCTTTTAAAATGTGCCAAAAATAATCAAAAATGCAAAGCAATATTACTAGGTTATAAAATTCCATCTCCTATTCAAGGAATCCATTTCTAATATAGTGTAACAGTAATATACAATATTACTCAGTTATGTGCTACACACTATAGTTAATACACAGTTTCTACATACTCAGAAAACCTACATCATGTCATGTGCTGATACATTTCATATCAAACAGATTATGAATATAATATCTTAGTACTTACATTTCCCCCAGAAAAATGTATCTCATGTATCTGAATCTCACAACACCCCTGGAAAGAAGGATAGTAATATCTGTCACAGTTCAAGGCAACTGCACCTGTATCCTCCTCTATGGGACAGGAAGGGCACCCACTCTCAAGCTTCCAGCTCCCCTGGCCATCACCTCTCGAGGCCTGCTTGCTTGCTTTCTCTTCAGAGACTGATAGAGTAATTATGGTAACTTGTTGACACAGTAATTCCTATACAAGCCCTACAGTGTAAACATATTAAAACAATAAAAGAACCTACACCCATGCTAATAAGCTTATGAGAGATCCCTTCAATATGGGCTCCAGCCCGTGAGTCCTTCAAACCCCTCGCAAAGGGGTCATAAGTTAATAGCAACCTCACCTCTGAACTAGCACCTAGCCTTATGAGCCATGGTAGGTTAAGTCCTTCCAACTATTCCCTAAGGACTGGGGTCTTCCGTGGACCAGTGGTCCTGTCCGTTTGCTGGATCAGGAAGAAGGTCCTGAGCTTGTTTAAAACCAGGCTATTTATCCAAAAATCCTCTCTCTCTGTGTTGGTCCCTAGATAATCCAGTTTAAACTAGTTATGTGAGCCTCTCCAGGAAGGTGGCTTCAAAGGGCTGGTAACCAGAGGAATATTAACATACCCCAAGTTACATACAATCTCCCAATAACACAAACAACTGCATTTTAATACGATGGTTCCCAAAGGCATTGATCTTAATTCAGTAATGATTATTTTAATTCCATAAGGTTTGTCCAGGATATTGCAGAGTAGTTTTATATCCTGTCACAGTATCATCTCCATTTTACAGATGGGGAACTGAGGCACAGAGAAATCAAGCCTAAGCTCCACATGGAAGCCTGTGGCAGATCAGAGATCTGAACCCAGGTGTCCCAAATCCTAAGATGACACACTAATCACTGGACCATTTTTCCTCAGCACATCACACCACCAGAACTTACAAAACTCTGACATAAGTGTATGGTAACCTGAGTCTATTGCTTTTGAAATATGTATTACACCAGTGGTAGGCAACCTATGGCACACATGCCAAAGGTGGCAAGCGAGCTGCTTTTCAGTGGCAATCACACTGCCAGGGTCCCGGCCACCAGTCCGGGGGGCTCTGCATTTTAATTTAATTTTAAGTGAAGCTTCTTAAACATTTTAAAAACCTTATTTACTTTACATACAACAATAGTTTAGTTATATATTATAGACTTATAGAAAGAGATCTTCTAAAAATGTTTAAATGTATGACTGGCACGCGAAACCTTAAATTAGAGTGAATAAATGAAGACTCGGCACACCACTTCTGAAAGGTTACCGACCCCTGTATTACACTTTGATTCAACACTATAAAAAATTATCCTATTCACCTACCAACATTTCCATTACAGAACAAAAACGAGTGCAAACTGATAGTGACAGATGAAGTATTAAATTATGCCATCAAATCTCTGGCTGCAACCTAACGCTGATTGGATTCAATCCCTAATCCTAAACCTACAAGCTCCCATTGGATTCAATCCCTAATCCTAAACCTACAAGCTCCCAGCACCAACTTCTTTGTCTATCTAATTACTACCTATCCAACATGTTCATTACCTGTTTCAAACGGTGTTTGTTATGCTTTGTGTTATGTTTGCAATTTAATTTTAAGTTGGTAGTTGGCTCTTAAATGAGGGTATATAGTCTAATATTTGGTCTTAAAACATTCATTATTAAGCCTCACAACAAACCTACAAGGTAACTGTTATCTCTGTTTTACAGATAAGTAAGTTGAGGCCAACATTTTCAGAAATGGTCACTCAGTGCTTCCTTTGTGGGTGGCAAACTGGAGACACCTTGTGCCTGATCATCAAATATGTTGAATGCCAGCAGCTCCTATTGACTCCAGTAAGAGTTTGGGGGGGAGGGGGGGGAGAGGGGTTGCCTTTCTAAAAATCAGGTCCAAGGCATTTCAAGTTGGGCACCCAAAATCTGTGGTTGCTTTTAAAAACTTTAGCCTAAGTGACTAGCCCAAAGTTGCACAGCAACTCAGCATCAGTTAGAAATAGAACCTAGGAATCCTGAATCTCAGTTGCCTCTTATAACCATAAGACTTCACCCCACTCTTTCTATAAGGAAGAGAAGATTTGTTTGTTTGTTTTTTAAGTCATATACAAGTGATATTCAAACCAATGCTGACAGTCTTGTTACTGCAACCAGCAAAACAAGAAGGAAACAAATCAAGCTCTGTATTATACATGGTTTGTTTGTATGTGTGTATTATACCAAAATAGACATGTCTTTCTGTGCTGTTGAGAGGAAGTGAAAAGTTCACGTTGTACTGTATTACAAATGGAACAACATGTTTTTTCTTCCAGTGAACACTTTATATAAAACAGCAAATACTGTAGGCTTCTTGAAAATAAAAATATGGAAATAGAAAATATTATTTTATCTACTCTAAATGCAGCTTATTCTTTATAGATTTAAACCCCCCAAGTTGCTTTTTTGTGGGGTATGGTTCGACAGGGCACTTGCCTTTGTGGAATCTAATGCAGGCGGATGTAGGGGTGGCAGCTGTAGATATAATTAACTAGCTCATTTAGACTGCTTTACCTCTGTCCCACACAGACTTGGAGTTCTCTCACATTTATCATTGAAAAAAATGACCATCACACATACTGAATCAGGAAACTGGTCAAGAAACTAATCCGCATATCACAGTGATCACTCTGTGCTATGTTACATCTTGTGTGAACTGCGGAACACAACATTATGAAGGGGTGGGGAAAAGGCTGTGAAGTGCAATAGAAAGTTTGCATGGGGAGAAAAAAACCTCAAATGTCCTTGTTCAGAGATGTTCTTGGGGTTTCCTGTGGGTGCTACAAGAACATTTTGTACTGACTCAAGCTAAATATTTCTGTACTTCTCTTTCACCTAGGTCCTAGTGTCTGGATACCAAAACTAAATGATTGAACCCCAGATCCATAGCCACACACCAAAAGAAGAATGAAAAAATGCAGGGTCTGAGAAGTTCTTATATAAATTCAAGAAAATATTCTAACAAATATTCTCAGTCAAAGCTCAAACTAGGCTGATATGTGCCAGTGTGGAATGTCTGCACTTTTCTCTGTCTTGCTGCCCCACTCCATCTGCACATACACTGAAACTAATACGATTTCTGAAATGCTGGCAGTAGACCACTATGCTGATTTACAGCATATAATCACAGTATTTTCCTGGTGGTTGGCCCCAGTGAAGAGAAGAGACAGCTTATTTCAGACAGCCAACCATATTACTCCTTCAGCTCAAGTGGCAGGGGCTTGTGCTTGTGTTGCTGAGGGTACCAGGTTTAGTCCCTGCTGATAACCCTGTATGAACATGCCCCATGATTTAATACTGCAGCATTCTAGAAATAGGAAATGTTATAAATGTCACCTTGCCCTTAATACTTGGAAAGGAAAGGCTCTGTCTGTATGATAAATACAACCAGATCTGGGAGGGACCTGATTATAGTATGGTCATTCCCCCAACACAGTAAAAGTACAGTTCTGTTATGTAAAGTAGATGGGCCCTAATCATACCCATGAAGTGTGCCTTAGATAGTCCTTTACAGAGTCTACACTAATGAGCAGAACTATGCTAGTCCTCCAACGTGATTGGATTTGTAGTGTAGATGAGGGTTTAGAACATTCAGTATGGAAGGAGTAAGAACAGGGTGAGGAAGAGAAGCAACAAAGAACAGGAGGTGGGGGAAAAGGAGGTGAAATAGAGGACTGTGAATACTGAGGTGGTAGAGGGGGGAAAATATACAATAAGAAGGGGAAGAGTACAACAGAACCTATGGGGAGAGAGGAAAGCACAAAAATTAGAGCAGGAACAGTGCCAACACAGAAGGAAGGGGGAAGGCAAGACAATACAGATAAGCCTGCTTCTCACAGAGGCAGATACTTTCCAGATGGATTTCATCTCTAATAAAAGGGGAACAAATCCACCCAAATGAATCTGGGGACAAAAAGGCATAGATGAATAGACAAATAAGTGCTTTAATTCATGGGTGGCCTGCCCAGGAGATCTCCTGACAGTTCTGCACTTCCATCCAGCAAACCCATATTCTTGCTCCTAAAACAGGGAAGGTGGGGGGAGAACTCCAAAGACAGCACTGGGGTGAAGAAGAGGTTGTGCTATACACTGAGTGACTTCAGGCAATTCCTTTTAGCCTGATCAAAGAGTAGCATTAGTGGTCTCCAAAGGGAGACATCTTCATTTGTTTGGAAGGATGGTTGTTACAATCCAGGGCCTTAGCAATGGGAATTGGTTTGAAAGGGCAGGAGAAGATGTGTTCCTTAGGACTCTAAGCAAGAACAAGGAGGACATTCCAGGGAAGTAAGCAACTGGCCTTATGTAGTACAGTACTAACGAAGGGCATTATAATTACACTCTATCTCAGTCACTGAAACAGAACAAGGGAGGAGACAGAGAAAGGTGCTGGACTACAAGTTAGACAACTTTCAGTTAAATCCCTGTTAACTGATAAGAGTCATGCCACTATCTACAGAGGGATCTATACAGATTGCAAAATTCTGCAAATACTAACTTAAGCAATGTGCAAGGGGAATATAGAGTGAGAGATGTCCATATCTCTGATTATTTTTACATCAGACCAATTTTACAAGGCTCTCTATTAACTGTGGACAATTACCCCATGATGACAGAAAAGCTATATGAACCACAATCTAACTGTCGCTAGGGGAGAAGTGGAGAAAAGTCAATGCAGCAAGTATCACCTCTGTCCACACTTTCAACACATACTCTTTAACCCCCTTCCTAAGTCACAAAGATCTTACTGCACTGAACATTTGTAACAGGTAACTTGCCAATTGCTTAAATTCCAGAAGACAGCTGTCTTCACCTTCAAGATTTGACCTTTGTGGTCAAAAGTTTCCACCCTGTATTTTTTTTCCCCATAATCACAAACTATTGCTATATTTCTCTTTGCTGTTTCAGCATCAACAGAGTAAAAGATTCAGGCACAGAAATGATGCATGTAAGAAAATAACTGAGTCTTGTTGCTTTATTTCACTCACTTTGCTGACACTAGTTTATACTCCAAACACAGGAGAGTCAAACAAACAAAAGAGACCAGCTCCAATAAGCATAGTAAAAGGCATATTCTTGCTTCTCTGATGGGAGCATGGAAGCCAGCGCTGCAGCCTCTGAACAAAGTTTGGGGTATAGACAGCAGTGGCAGCAGCAGCTCTATAAACTCCCTCTCAGCTGCAGTCCCATCAAGGGCTGAACCTCCTGGCTGCTTAAAGGCCCAATTATGTTTCTATTTAAGTCAATGGGAGTTTCTCTGTTGACTTCAATGGGAGCAGGATCAAGCCCCTCATTTGTTCGTTACTTGCAGCAGCTCTGGAACTGGTTGTACTAAAGGCAGAGGATTCCTCTGTGAGGAAGAACTTCTGCTGCACACGCTGCCTGCTGGTTGGGGTAACAGCAGGGTCTCATAGACTTTAAGGCCATAAGGGACCATCGTGATCATCTAGTCTGACCGGCACATCGCAGGCCACAGAACCTCACCCACCTACACCAGTAAAAGATCCGTAACCTCTGGCTGAGTTACTTAAGTCCTCAAATCTTGATTGAAAGACTTCAAGTTACAGAGAATCCACCATTTACACTACTTCAAATGAGCACATGACCTGTGCCCCATGCTGCAGAGGAAGGTGAAAACCACCCAGGGGGGAAATTCCTTCCCACCCCCAAATATGGCAATCAGTTAGATCAGCAGTTCCGAAACTGTGAGTTGTGACCTCAAAAGGGGTCGTGCCATCAGCAGATGCTTTGCAGCAATCCCTAACGCGCAGAGGATGTCATTTTATTCCGCACAGCGTGGCCTCGCATGTACGATGTGCACGAGGTCATGATGCATGGAAGACACCAAATGTCATCCTGCACACAGCATGACCTCACACACAATATACGTACGCGCTCACACTGTGCGAAGGATGATGCCATTTTGTAGAACAAAATGGCATCCTCCATGAGGCACTACCTCACATGTATGGTGTCTGCGAGGTCACGCTGTGCAGAGGATGCCATTTTGCTCTTCAAAATGGTGACCTCCGTATTGTCTGGGGTCCTGGCAGGAAACACTTTATTAAAATGGGGTTGTGCCAGCAAAAAGTTTGGGAACCTCTGAGTTAAACCCAAAGTATGTCAGTGAGACTCACCGGCCAAACACCTGGGAAAGGATTCACTGTAGTAACTCACAGCCCTCCCCATCTAGTGTCCCATGTCTGGCTGCTGGAGATATTTGCTACTAGCAGTCACAGATGGGCCACATGTGAATCTCATCATACCACTCCTCCATAAATTTATCAAGCCCAAGTCTTGAAACCAGCTAGGTTTTTTGCCCCCCCACGGCTCCCCTTGAAAGGCTGTTCCAGAACTTCACTCATCCGATGGTTAGAAACCTTAATGCTCATCAGCTATAAACTGCTCTGTTGAGTCCCAAACTTCCCCACTACTCAAGCATTATGTGTGTTAGTCTCCAGAATCCTGCTGTACACAGGGCCAGATTAAGATCATTTAGATCTCTCTTGACCTCCCCTTCCCAACCCCAAATAAGCAACTAAAAGACTTCAGAATCAGAGGCAGATGGGACTAATAACCATCTGTGCTACAACACAGAGAAGCTACAAATAGAGAGGCTTGTGAAGTCTTGGTTCTCAGAACATGACAGGGTCATGCACAAGGGCTTTATGTAGTCAGCCAATCTGTGAATAATTATCCTCTTTTTTGAATGAAACCACTACAAGAAGGATCAGGGAACCTTCCCCAGACTATTTTTTTAAAGATAAAATCCAGTTCAAATTGTGAGTTTGGAATCAACTCTTCAGCTGCCTGAGGAAGGACAGCACTACTAGTCAAACAAACTAGCATTCAATGTATTTGCTGGAATTTTTGTATACCTTGTTCCTTAAAATACAGTTGACCAAATCCTTCTCTGTTATACCCAGGCAGCTGTTTGGGTGTGACAAATAATGGAAGAATCTGGCCCAAGAAGGTTTTTTAAAGGAGAGAAGCCTGAAATTCCACACACAGAGGTTGGGGCACACACCAAGCCCAAGTGCAAGAATCTGTGCAGCCCCATCATAAAAATGTACTGCTTAAAGGGACCTCAAGAGGTCAACTAGTCCAGCCCCCTGCGCTGAGGCAGAACCAAGTACACCTAGACCATCCCTGACAGACGTTTGTTTCATCTGTTCATAAAAATCTCTGAAAGGAATTCCACAAACTCCCTTGGAAGTCTATTCCAGTGCTTAACTATCCTTATATTAGATTTCCCCCCCTAATATCTAATCTAAATCTCCCTTGCTGCATCTTAAGCCCATTACTTCTTATCCTGCCTTCAAGTGGTCATGGAGAACAATTGATCATGGTCCTCTTTATAACAGCCATTAACATATTTGAAGACTGTTATCAGGTCCCCCCTCCGTCTTCTTTTGTCAAGACTAAACATGAACAGTATTTGTTTAAGCCTTTCCTCATAGGTCATTTGTTATTCTCCTCTGGACTCTCTCCATTTTGTCCATATCTTTCTTAAAGTGTGGCATCCAGAACTTATGCAGTGCTCTAGCAGAGGCCTCACCAGTGCTTAGTAAAGTGGACAATTACCTCCTGTGTTTTATATATAACATTCCTGTTAATACATCCCAGAATGATATTAGCCTTTTTTTGCAACTGCATCACATTATTGAGTCATTCAGTTTGTGATCCACTATAAACCCACATCCTTTTCAGCACTGCTACTGTCTAGCCAGTTAGTCCACATTTTGTAGATGGGGATTTGATCTTTTCCTTCCTGACTGAAGTACTGTGCTCTTGTTTTTATTTAATTTCATCTTTTTGATTTCAGACCAATTTTCCAATTTGTCAAGATCATTTTAAATTCTGTCTTCCCAAATGCTTGCCATTCTTCTCTGCTTGTGTCATCTGCAAATTTTATAAGAATACTCTCCACTTCATTATCCAAGTCATTAGTGAAAATAGTGACTAGTATTGGACCCAGGACTGACCCCGTGGGACCCCACTAGATACAATCCCCAGTTTGACAGCAAACCATTAATAACTACTCTCTGAGTACGGTCTTTCAACTGGTGTTGCACCCACCTTATAGCAATTTCATTCAGACCACCTTTCCATACTTTGTTTATGAGAATATGATGTGAGACTGTGTCAAAAGCCTTACTAAAATCAAGATACATTATGTCTACTGCTCCCCCACCACCACCACCACCCACTAGGCCAGTAACCCTGTCAAAAAAGGAAATTAGGTTGGTTTGGCATGATTTGTTCTTGACAAATCCATGTTTCCTATTACTTACCACCCTATTATCCTCTAGGTTCTCACACACTGATTGCTTAATACTGTAATCTGTTCCAGTATCTTGCCAGGTATCCAAGTTAGGCTGACTGGTCTATAATTCCCCAGGTCCTGTTTGTTCTCCTTTTTTAAAGATAGGTATTATGTTTGCCCTTCTCTAGTACTCTGGGACCTCACATGTCCTCCATGAATTCTCAAAGATAACTACTAAAGGTTCCAAGATTACTTCAGCACCCTAAGGGGCATTTCATTAGGCCCTCCTGACTTCACTATATCTAATTTATCTAAATATTCTTTAACCTGTTCTTTCCTATTTTGGTTTGCAATCCTTCCCCCTTGTTGTTAATTGTGTTAAGTATCTGGTCACCATTAATCTTTTTAGTGAAGACTGAAGCAAAATAGGTATTAAACACCTCAGCCTTCTCAATGTCATAAGTCATTAAGCTCTCCTTTCCCACTAAGTAGAGGGCCTGCACTTTCCTTCACCTTTTTCCTCCTAATGTGTTACAGAACCTCTTATTTCCTTTTTATGTCCCTTCGTAGGTACAACTCATTTTGTGCCTCAGCCTTTTGTGCATTAGCCTTTGTCCCTACAAGCTTGTGCTATTCTTCTGTACTCCTCCTTGGCAACTGGTCCAAGTTTCTACTTTTTTCTAGAATTACTTTTAGATTTTCAGGTCATTAAAGAGCTCCTGATTGAGCAATTACCATGGGTGGCGGGTACAATAGGCCAGGGAAGTCCTTGCCTTCCCTGGCGCTGCCGTCGACACTTCGTTAGCTTTCTTTCCTTGTGAATCAGAGCAAATTCAACATTCAGTCTATCTGCGATTGAAGTAACCCTTTTTGCTTCACCTGAAAAACTTGTGGGTGGAGTTCTGGAGAATGTCTCCTTATTTTTTTCCACTCTGACTTCTGATTTGTCACATCTTTTCTGAAAGATGGCACATCCGCCAGCATAGTGATCCCAACCATGCTGCCCGAGACCAAACCTAGTGCAGGGTTGAAAATAAAATGCAGCCAGATACTAAAACTACACCTATTTAGCCACAATAACCAGAAAAGCTTAACACCCACAAAGAAACAAACACATGCTCTTACCTTTCTCTATCAAGACAACTTTGGGGATTTTGCTGGCTGGCTGGCTTTGAGGTATTGGTATTCATGGAGACTGGCTGGGCAGGGTGTCTCCCTTCAGGCTCACTGCTGGCAAACTGCCTCTGTGCTGTCCTGCCCCTTGTTTTTATTTCCCTATGAATCCCCTTAATTTGGGGGGGGGGGGATATTTCAAAACTTTTCCCTCAGTGCCAGTTCAAGGCTTGAAATCTGAAAGCACGTTAAAAACGTATATAGCAATGAGATCCATAGAAGTACAAAAACACCCAACAGTGACAGACCTGTGTGACTGCAACAGGGATAAGTCAAAGAAAGGACAAGAAGCTCAACACTGTCTTGGGCACCTCTTGCTTTTTCTCCTGTGTCCCTTTTCTTTATTCTTATCTCCGGTTTTCTACTTCCCATCTCTTCCCCCCCCCCAACCCTTTTAGTCCCTCTTTGTCTCTTATTTTCTTATTATTTTTTAAATTACACTTGTCTCTTGCTTCAAACTCCCTTGTTCATCAATTTCAACCTCTGTACACCATCCCCTCTTCTTTATGTAGGTTGTACATTGCTCCACACAAGTCTTGACTTGCTACAAGTCTTCAAAGCACCTAGCATACCATCAGTTCACTATATAAATAGTGATAACCATCTCTCCTTTCCCCTCTGTTGTCTGACTCCCCTTTATTCACTTCATTTTTCAACATATCTGTTTGCAAGTTCCTGTGTCTCACTGGCTCTCCCTTCCTTGCTGCTTCTCTTATATTCCACTCATACACACACACCAATCAACCTGTGCTGGCCCTCTCCAATAGTCTGTTTCCCCTGGGCCATCATCTCTCTTCAGCCTAGAGTACTGCCTCCACATTTCTTGTCATGTTCAGGGCTCTCCTCCCTCCAACTCCTCCTCAACCCCACCTAACCCTGGTAGTTGGGCTTGCTTTCTTCCTTTCCCCATCATGGCAGCTGGGCTCCTCTCTTTCCCCAGCCTCCCCTCCTCTGTGTACTAGGTTGTTGGTACTCAACAGGATCCTAACATTCAAAGCTATTCACAGTTTGAGCTGCACCTTTGGTCTCCTTTCCTAATCGGCTGCATGCACAGCCTGAGGCTGTTCCTGGGGGTTCTTGTGCTCCCGCCTGCAGGCACCATATGGCTGCCGGTAGGGGACAGGTCTTTGCATTCACTTGCAGGATATGCCTTGTTGGCCTTGCAGCCCTGCACGAGCTATGTACTCCATAACGGTTGTAGCTTGGGCTCTGTTTGTGCTCCTTTCCCCAGCCACATACACTCCATAGGCAGGCTGTATCCTGGACCCCACACCTTCCATCCATGAGCAACTTTGAAGTGACTACAGCAACTGATTGCAGGGAAAGGGGCCCTAAGAAAGTAATTTATGTATTTCTGTATGTCTTAATGCAACTTAATAGATGGGAAACAATCGGCACCAGGTGACCAGCCAACTCTCCACAAACCCCAGCAAGTGCTGCCCGGACTACTAAGGTTTGAAAGGTTGGCACGGGAGTATTTACTAACTAGCTCTCCTCTAGCGCAAATCTATAGCGCTCCCGGTTTCCCCATTTGTCGAGAGTGAAACCGAAGCACAGCTGCTCCCTGGGCTCCTCCTATCTGTCCACTCCTAGGCCCCCCTAGCTACCCCCGCACGGGCTTGTTGCATTCCCAGCACCACCTGGTTCCAAAGTTACACCCGGGGGCTGGTGCTCCCCCTGCTCCCCGGTTAGTCTCTAACTCCTACCGCTGTTCGGGGAGCGCCCTTGCCTGGCCCTATGGCCGCACGCATTTCATCGGAAGGTGCCCGCCTTGCACCACCCACTCCAACAGCAGCTGATCTCCCCGAGGCGCTTGTTACTGTCTCCGCCTCCTGTCGGCCTGATGAACCGCCGGCAACCCCCTTCCCCTGCTACTCAGCGGGCTTGCAAAATCGCTGAGCTCAGCGTGTCTGCTTTAGGGGGCCTGTGCGTACGGACCGTCCCCTATGCAAATCCCCTCCCTCCCAAGGAATACGCCTTGGATGGCACGTTCCTGCTCAGGAGTGCGCTTAACCCTTTGCAGGGACAAAGCGTCTGTCTTGTACTGCATGCAACGCTTCTCAGTGTGGACATGTTTAATGCCCAGTTCTGCCTCAGATTCCACTAGCTCGTATAAAAAGATAAAATAAGGCTAAAGAAACAAACGGAAGCAAACAAGAATCCCATCCTCACTGTGGAAATGAGCACCAAACTGGGACGGACACTAATCAGCTCAGTTCACCTTTGCCCGTAAAAGAAAATACCCATCAATAATACCCATTCATTATTGCTGGCTTTAAATGCAATGTGAGGTATGAAAACCACTATCAACCAAATAAATTAGGTGCAACGGTTAAATCTATATCAAATGGGTACATGAGTTTAAGCCCTTAAGATATCTGCTATAAGCTTTTCATACTGTACTACTTTAATTTCACTCTTCTCCAGGCGTCCTTGAAAACAGCCCTTCATTTGCAAAGGATCCCCACGACCATCATACCAACCCCCCTCTCTTCCTCTCCCCCAGTTTTTTTTTTTTTTTTTTGTACAGATCGATGTAATCTAATCTTTGGGATGGGATAGGTTGGGGGAGGGACCTACAGAAACTAGATCCAGCAGGCAGCAGCCAGTCCAGAAAGCCTGTGCAAACAACTCAGTGTATTTTGGGGTTGGTTAGGGCTTTTTAAACTGAGTATTTTTATGATTTTATCCAGTTCCAGTATTGTGAAAAACAGCACGGGTATCACAAAAGATTCATGTTATTAATAGTGAAAAGCAAATAGAAAAATAGAGCTTTGTGTTTATTTTTCTTTCACATAATTGGTTCTACATCTAGTGCTCCAAATTCGGATAGCTTACAGAAATAGTCGCAAAAGAGTTTAACAAGTGCAATCTAAATTAGGAAAATAAAACAAGTAAAACGAAGTATATTTATTATACCCACAGAGAGGCTGTGATTATGTAGTAACTTGTGAGTACTGTTATTTTATTTAAGAAATGGAAAAGTACACTAGTTTAAAATTACCATAACTTCATTTCTATATAAGTATTTGACACAGTCATGTCTTTCAATAAGTGGGCTATATTTAAAATGTTCAATCCTACAGGTGAGGAATCCAAACTGTACAGGGCTAAATTCTGCTCTCACTTACAATGATTGCACCTGTATCCTGAGAAGAGCTTGTGGCTCGTAGATCTCACCTGGAACCAAACACTTTCACTGCATCACACCCAACAGGAACTTTACTAAAGCAAATTAATTTGTGCAGTACTTTGAAGATGGAAAGGACTATGTAAATGTTAAGTATTAGTGACATTAGATGTGGTCTTTTAAGGAGCTTTGCATCATCAAAGTCTTATTTAAATCAATGGGATTTGAGGGCATTCAGCAAAACTAAAGGATTGAGGCCAATGTGAGCAAAAAAAACCTCACAGCAAATTACATCCCTAAGGGCTTCTCCTCTATGCAAGGCATTATCATTAAAAAGAAAAATTTACACCCAATACAACTTCAGATTTTTTTAACCCAATGTTTCCCTGATATTTTTCTTAGAAACTTCCTTTCCTTAATTCCTTCTGATTATTCTTGGTTATAATTAATAATTAAATCAATAGTTCATGTAAAATTCTAATACTACTCTTCCCTCTTTGGAGTTTTGACCCTTTAAATAGAGTACTTGTAGACTATTAGCACATCTCCCTTTTGTCATTAGCTAGCCATGATACACAATCAGTTGTTTTAACAAATGGGGGAACAGATGCAGAAATTATCCAGTGTGCTGACAGTCACCCAGAAAGTCATTGGCACAGCCCCAGGAGTAACACTGAGGTCTCTTGACTCTCCGTTCTCTGCCCTATCCAATGGGCTATTCGGGCTCTCAATACACTATATACATAATTTAGTAATACTTTTGGCTTCCATATAGATGAGCTGATCTTCCAGAACTAGTGGATCTGTATTGTGTTTCAGATCCTGTCCACATTCCCACCCCCCTAAAATATCTCTCTGTTTCTATCTCTAGTTCAGCTTCACAAGTAACTACCATGTCATTTAAATATGCTCTTAGCAGCATTAAATTGCATGCTGGCTAACACACCAGCAGCTACCCTACATTGATATTCCAATCATTGCTTTCACCTGTGCAGATGAATCAGTGGTAGCAATGGTGGAAAATTTTAGGCAAAACTCTTCTAGCAATGACACCCTCATCTGTCTGCCCTCAACTTATTCCACTAACAACTAGCATCAAATTTCATTGCATGTTGCATATATTATCATCAGCAGTAAGGAACTTGCACTGGCATCTATAACATTGAACTGGTGCCAAACTGACTGCAGACAAAATGACCTGTTTCTAGTAGATGGAATTGAGATCAGTGGCAGTGAACTAATTGTTCTTCAAATTGAGATCAAATGAGCTATGAAGTTCCCCAAATAATCTGCAGCAAGCAAAAATTGCTTCAGGAAATACTGGCAAAATAACAGTTTGAGCTTATTTGATCTTTTCAAGAATCACACAGTGAGGCCTTGTCCACACTTAAAAGGTTTTGGGGTATACCAGCAAAGCAATACTGGCAGCATCCACTGCCCCATCCCCCATGGAGACACAGTTTATACCAGCTAATGATTGCTTTTGCCAGTATAGTTTAAAGCACTTCCCTGAATTATGGACAGGTCCTCATAATCCCCTACTCTAAACTCTAGACAACATTCCCTCTTGGTGCAGTAAAGTATCAAACATTTAAAAACCTACTCCTTTTTTTATATACAAAGCTTAATTTGGATTTTGGACAATCATCTTTTATGACCAAGTCATTTTTCAGAAATGCAGTACACTATAACCATCACAGTTAATACTCTAACCATCCACTACCACTATGACGCTGTGCTCTGAGCCCCATATTTGATATATAATCCTGAGTAGTACAAAAGAAAGAGAGAATGAATCAGCAGTCAGGATCAGGGCCCTACAGCACTAGATGCTGGTACAAGTGAATATTTGCTTCAAAGATTTTTGGAAGTCACTGAAATAAGGATTAGGTACAAGAGTTGCAGGCCCAGTATACTTTTCCCCCATGCTTTTGCAATTAAAAAATGAGTGAACTGATTTTACTCAGTCTTAAAGTAATAATAAATTCATCTTTGGACTGGGACAAAGCATGTAAAATTTTAGCCAAAATGGTGATTTTTTTTAGAGTTGTGGGAACAATTGGAAATACCAGGTGACTCATATGGAATTCTCAATGTGGCGACTACTAAGCAAATGCTCTTATTATACATTGCACATTCATGTTTTGTGTTAACCCAAACGTTGCCAGGAAGCCTGATGAATGATACAATTATCAATGAATGAATATGGTTTAAGTCTGAAAATGTGAGTGCTAAATGTATTGTGCTTGCAATCTCTGCACCTCCAGTGACCAATTTCGGACTAGTTTAGGTCAATTTCATAACACAGAGCTGTTACATTCACAGGCAGCCACAGAGAGTGAGAACAGCATGTTAACATACTATAGAATGGCTGGTACCTTGTTTTATGGTATCCAATAAAGATACTGAAAAATGTCTACAGAAGAGGTATTCTTAAACATTTTTATATCATGGATTACATCTGAATTGAAAGACGGTTTCATGGACCCACTTCCTCTCCCATTTGCTATCCGATGAACCACCTCCCATCCCATTCACAATCATATAATGTCCCTGTAGCAAATGACAGCAATTGCTTCCATTGAAAAATAATATTAGGAAAGTATTTAATGGAAGCAGTTGCTTGTAGTTAGTTGCTGCAGGAATGTTATGTGGTTACAAATGGGAGGAGAAGTAAACCAGAGTGAATGAGAGGAAGGTGTCTGTATTTAATGCTGTGTTGATTGTCTTGCAATTTTCACATGCTTTAATATTCAGAAATGATAATTTATTAATTTATCAATAATAATATTCTTCCCCACAACCCCAAGATTTGTTCTGCAATGCTGTTTCCATTCATCTGAGAACCAGAGTTCAGTCCATAATCCCTGCCCTCTTTCATAGTCAACATCTTCAGCAATGCTAAATTGTTCTATAGCTATAGTCGAGGGGTGGGCAAACTTTTTGGCCCGAGGGCCACATCTGGGTATGGAAATTGTATGGTGGGCCATGAATGCTCACGAAATTGGGGGTTGGGGTGCGGGAGGGGGTGAGGACTCCGGCTGGGGGTGCGGGCTCTGGGGTGGGGCCAGAAATGAGGAGTTCAGGGTGCGGGAGGGGGCTCCGGGCTAGTGGTTGAGGTGCGGGGGGGGGGGTGAGGGCTGGGGCTGGGGATGCAGGTTGGGGGTGCAGGAGATGCTCTGGGCAGGGATCGAGGGGTTTGGAGGGTGGGAGGGGGATCAGGACTGGGTCAGGGGATTGGGGCGTGGGAGGGGGTCAGGGTGCAGGATCTGGGCGGTGCCTGCCTCAAGCAGCTCCCATGTCCCCCCTCCGGCTCCTCCATGGAGGTGCGGCCAGGCAGCTCTGCGCGCTGCCCTTTCCACAGGTGCCACTACTGCAGTTCCCATTGGCCATGATTCCTGGCCAGTGGGAGCTGTGGGGGTGGTGGTTGGGGCGGGGGCAGCATGCAGAGCCCCCTGGTTGCCCCTATGCATAGGAGCCGGAGGGGGGACATGCCGCTGCTTCTGGGAGCTACGACATACGCGGAGCGGGGCAAGCCCGCAACCCCGCTCCCTGGCGGGAGCTCGAGGGCCAGATTAAAACATCTGAAGGGCCGGATGCAGCCCCTGGGCCGTAGTTTGCCCACCCCTGCTATAGTCCATAGCTAACCAGACAGAAAATAGCAGGGGCTATAACTCAAATGTCATAACCAGGACTATCATTACTATATAGATTTATAGACAAATATAGACTGGACAGGCAGTTACCTAAGCCAGAAAAAATGTGGTAAGGGCAGCAAAATGCACGTCTGTAACTAAAATCAGTATTCATGAAAGGTGCTCGATCAAGAACCATCACAAGTACTCAAGACTGAAGTCCTCAGTTTACCCAAACCACTGATTTGCAATTCCGATTCAGTCCTTTGACTGTTGGGCGTGACAAGTATGCCCACGGTTATAGTGCATTTTGACCTCAAGGAACTGCACAGTGATCACCAACTCAGTTAATTGAGGCTACCAGACAACTATCCAGGAGAAATGACTTTCAGCCTCTAGCAGCCTGCTATAGATTTGGTGAGCTATGTAGAGAGGCAGCAAGATGTTTAATAACTGTCTATTGTGTGAATGAGGGCAGGTCAAGACCAACAGTTATCTCCAGTTAGTGTCTCATCTCATAGCAACAAGCTATGGACCTATGGAAAAAGGTGTTTTGCTAACTGATTTGGAATGAAGGCTCCTGTGATGAGCACACTGCACAAACCCCTCTACGTTTGAATGTGGCTCTCATGCTAGCAACACCGATTCTATACGCCACAATACAGACACTTCCTACAGCAATGGAAGAGTTTCTTCCTTCACTGTACGTAATCCACCTCCTCAAGCAGCAGTAGCTAGGTTAATGGAAGAAACCTAAGGCTTAGGTCAGCATAGCTACAGCGCTCATGGGAGCGTGCCACTCAAAATGTTACGTGTAGACCAGGCCTATAATGGGGAGACCTTGTGTGTAATTGTTTCTGTTTACTTAGGGAAATTATTTTACTGTTTTTCAATGTTGTTTTTCCTTGGTTTGTGGCTTTTTATTACTATTAATTAGGTGGTTTGTTTCTCAATTTAGGTGGAAATGTTTATTTTTTTCTCCATTTCTTTCAGCTCCCCCACCTCTTACTTATTTCAGAGAGTTTATTTTCTCATTTTCAGAAATATTTTAAACAATCTGTGTATTGAATATGCTGGCATGGACTCATCTCTGTGGAGTTGAGATGTAGGACAGCAGACGGGAGTGTGGCTCTTAGGCCAGAAAAGGTAGCTATCTAACTACATACACACTAGTACATCAATCCAAGATTTAAAGTTAATAATAACTAAAGGTATAATCAAAGAGCTCACAGGCTGCATTACACTTAGGTTTTAATCTGTGAAACTGAAGAAAACATGTTTTCTTGCAGACTAGACTGCGTCAAGCTTTAAGCCTTCGTTTTAAAGGTTATACGGTTGATTGTTCCTGTTGTAGACTTGCTAGTTTCTCTCTGATGAAACGATCTGCTTTATTGCAGTCGCTGGGGATTTTTTCTCTCCAACTCGTTCCTCATGATGCAATTTTCCCAGTCATTTACACAAAGCAGCCACAGATTTCAGGACGGACGCTAGGACCCTGCGGATGGGCTGCAGCTAGCGTCGGATTGTTTACCTTAGAAGTTAGCTTTATACGTGCAGAATTCACCGTGTCCCCTGAATTCCCATAAGCAGAATTGCAACAAACAAATTAACTTATCGACTCGAATGATCAATAGCATGATCAGGCGTTCAACCCCTTCCACCATGCCCCCCCCTCGAAAAAATCGGTTGACGTAAAGGAGATGCAATAAACTAGTTTCGCAATAGGCTTTAAGGACTAAAAGTTAGGAAAACCATGCACTAATGTCCTGACCTTGATTGTGCACGAAATAATACAAGGCTGGAATATGTTAGCTCAATGTACAGTTGGAAAGGCACACTTTATAGTGTGTTAGGATGGGGAAAAATCTTTAGGATTTCTGGAAATAAACTCATACTTCGCCTCTCTATAAGATTACATCAAACACAGTTGATGAAATTTACTGTAGCATCTTTCGTGTTGAGATGATTAAAGGATTTTCATATATACCAATCCGAATTCATCGCATTCTGTAAAACGAACCCCAATACCGAAACACCTACCAGCAAGGAGATTTTTATTCTTAGTTTGGAGTGGGTTGAACTGATTTTATATGAAGCTATCACTTGTCTTTGTTACAGCACCTAACAACCATCTGAAGAAGTGAGGTTCTTACCCACGAAAGCTTATGCTCCCAATACTTCTGTTAGTCTTAAAGGTGCCACAGGACCCTCTGTTGCACCTAACAACCGATATTCGAAGGTTTCTTTCATGTTACAAATGGCTAACTCTGAACACAGATCCCTTTTCTCCCAAACTGCCTGAAGAGTGTCCATCTGAACACGTCTTCTTTTGGAAAAATTATCCAGCAAGACAGAAACAGCATGATAATGGGGAATGGGGAATGTGGGGGAGGGGCGGGGACACAATTAAGATTAATAAAAGTTGGCTAAAATAAGTAACAGTTATTTTTCCTATCACCACCCTCATCCTTTCAATCTCTACGAGCAAAAGGCACCCACTTGTGCTGGGTCGGAGAGTTAAGCTAGGGCTCAGATCCCCCAGTACAATACAATGTTACTTTGTGCAGCCCAGTCTATAGCAGCTAGTTTACAGGCAGAAACGAGAGGCTTATGCTTTCCGCAGTGAACGAGCCTTTCGGGTGCACGGGCTCGCTCCATGCCATTCCCCAGCCCAACCAAGCCCTGAGACTCTGTAATAAACACCCCCACCCCACCCCACCCCCCTTAATCATGTTCCTCCGCATCCCCAAGGCCTCTCCGCCCGCAGCTCAGACTCCATCCACAATGGGGGGCGGAGCCCAGTCTGCTGTAACCGGGCAGGAGAGAACGCTGCGAACGTGCGCCTGCCTGCCATTGGCCGAGCCCGGCACACACTCCCGGCTCGCGACTGGTGGCTGCAGCACTAGAGGCCGGATCGGGGTTTCTGGCTGAGCAGGGAGGGGGCGGCCGCTCCTGAGCTGTCTATTTAAAGGGCTCAAGCCGGGTTAGGGGGACACCAGCGCCGAGAAGGGGAACTCAGTGCGTGCACAGCACTACCCCGGCCCCTACCAGCAGCCTCCAATCGTCCCCGGGAGCGGCACTTTGACTACCTCTTCCACCGCCTCCGGCTGCTCCCAGCCCGGACCCCGCGGCCCGGTAAGTATCGTGCTGGGGTTGTCTTTCCTGTCCGGGGCACAGCGCTCCGCTCCCTTTCATTCTCTCCGCGGGTTGTTTCGCTAGATGATCATCGGTGTAACCCCCCCGAGGTCTAGGTCTCTGTTGCATTCGAGATCTTTCTGCATGACCGTGAACTGACAGCGCTAGAGCCGTGCGTTACTGAGCCCCTCTTTCTGTGCTGGCCTTGGATTGCAGGACCTGTATTTTGTGCTGATCTCCGCGTCCCCACTTCCACTCCGGAGGGTGACCAGCAGCAGCGATGCCAGGCGTGTGGGACAGCTTCTCTTCCTCGCTGCCTCCCATTCCAGAGCAGAGAGAGAACCAGCCCTCACCCATCTTCTCCCGGGGAAAGAGCTGGCAGCAGGAAGTGCCCGGTCGCTGTGTCAGAGCGGAGAGCTCCGATTGTGAATCACTGGACAGCAGCTTGAGCTGTGAAGGAGGTAAGTACTGTAGATTTTAGGACTGAAACTTCATGTTCTTTGGTGTTTTGAGTTAAACTATAACGAACAATTTAGGATGGTATTATCCAAATTTAAGAAGGGTACACACTTCCTAAAAAATAAAATGGTTTTTTTTCTAAACTGTGTCCAGTAAATATACTTTAAAACACAATTCAAATAGCAAAATGAATGTACACCAAAGCTGTAATTCAGTAAAGCTAAAATATACAACGGGAGAGGTTTAAGCTTAATAAAAATATTGTCCCATAAAACTCTAGCAGCCCTTCTTTCCCTATCCCACAATACTGTTCTTTATCACCTAGCACTTTACATTATTCTCTCACAGAAAAGCTGCTTCAGTTCATAAACTGATCAGTTTGCTTTCCCTTAACATTTGGTCCTTTGTAGCAACTTTTACTAGGGAGTTTGTGAAACAAAAGCCAGTTTAATAAACTAGCCAATACTGACCTGCCTTCTTTGATTTCCATTCACAGATGCAGAGTACCTGGATGAAGTTTCTCTGCCAGACTTTGACTTGTTAAATGACCCAGAAGATGAACTCCTATGTAATAATCTCATGAAACTAATCCAAGTCAGTCTGAACAAAGCCAATATCAATTCCAGGCGTTGCTGCAGACTTGTGATGCCAAGCCAACTCGTCACTCAAGTCAGCAAAGAGCTGCTTCACCTGGCTTATAGTGAGCCCTGTGGCCTGAGAGGTGCCCTCATTGACCTGTGTGTTGAACAAGGGAAGGGGTGTCACAGTGTGGGGCAGATTGCAGTGGATCCGAATCTTGTGCCTACTTTCCAGCTGACCCTTGTGTTAAGATTGGACTCCCGGCTCTGGCCTAAAATCCAGGGACTTCTTAGCTCTGGGACTTCTTTCACTCCTGGCTTCAGTCAGTCACTGAAGCTGAGCACTGGATTCAGAGTCATTAAAAAGAAGCTTTACAGCTCTGAGCAGTTGCTAATAGAGGAGTGTTGAAGGCGCCTCATAGAGGAATAACTGATCATTACTCTTTAAACTGGTGTAGAGCACCAGGAGAAACTGGAGTGACAACTTACTTAAGTGCTTTGAAAAAGTGAACATAAGCTGGTTAAAATGTGGCAACTCTTTAGAGTCACCAAGGTTAGGTTAGTTTGGAGCATGATTGTACAATTATAGAAGGAAATAATCCAAACAGAGAGGGAGGGCAAGGAGGAAACTTGCTGGAAAACAAAACTACACCCTGCTTCCCTCACTCTCAGAGTGGGCATAGATCGTAAGTGAGTGCTAGCTGTAACCTTTCGGTGATTGTAGGACAACTTTTTATTGTACTGACTTCAATTAGTCTTGTGACAGTGCTGATGCCAGATGCAGCAGCAGGGCTGCTTTGGGGGTAGACAGTCTCCCTATTCCTGGCTGACTTTTTTTATAACAAAATACATTGTAATCAATGGTTTTTTTGCGGGGGGAGGGTGGTGCATGTGTATGAGTGAATGGTGGTTAAACTTAGGTCTAATGGGACCAAGTATATGTATTTGGATCAAAGATGATGCTCCACTACTGACATTAGGGCAGCTATATATAGACTCCAAGTGAATGTAGAAGCAGAAGTTGTTGGGTTGTTGTAATCACTTCATATCTTTGATGCTTGAAGAAAATGCTGCTGGGAGCTGCCTACAGCACTCCAATACTGCATGCCAGAGGGAGGTGTGATGTGATGTTAGGATGAGGGCAGGAACCCTCACAAACAACCTATATGATATACCCATGTAGTGCTTCCGTTGATTACAGTTTACATTAATACACTTGATGTTCAAGTGCAAGCCTTTCTATGCAATTGTATTGTTTTTTGGGTGTTTTTTTTACTTTTCTAATAAAACCTTTCTAATTGACAGCTTGTCTCTTTTTAGTTTCTCCTATTTAACATATCTGAGCAATATCACTTGAAAGGTAGTGGACACTTCTCCTCACGTTGTAGGTTTAGAGTATCTTGCATAAACCATGGTGAGGGCCATGTCTTGCTTTACAAACACCATAGTACCGTAATCCATTACCAGCAGCGCTGATTTTCAGTAGTGCTACTGAGCATGAGTAAAGGTGGCAGAATCTGTTTCTTAACATAGCTCAGACACCATATGCCTGGCATTTTTGGGAGACCTTTCTCTTTTCCTGAACTATGTGGTCTCAGAATTATGTGCCTCAAGTTCCTCAACCATTTGAAATAGTAAAGTACAGTATTAACAAGAGATGTACAATCATATGTCAATTAATTTCCAATTTGCAGGACATTTAAAATTGATAGAGGTAAATCACTCTAGTGAGCAAGCACGATCACTAAAAAGCTAGTCCTAGAGCACCCAAATGAGCTCTCCCCATAGAAGATTGGTGTCTGCCACTTTAGGGAAGAGCATATGACAGTATTAATGCTCCTAGGGCAGTGGCATTAGAACATGATGCTCTGATTTCCAGCTTATCACTAACAAAGGGATAAAAAGCTATTACAAAATCCTGCTTCTGCCTGAGGCAATATACCCACTCCCCTTCTCTTGGCGGTTCTTAGCCATCCTAAGTATTTTCCTTTTTGGAAATATCCTTCACTCATAAAGGTACAGTTTAAGGAAGACTTGTTTTTTATATGTTTAAGTGTACCTGTTTGTATGGCACTTCAGACATACCACGGATTAATTTGTCTCCTGGTATGTCTAAACTCATTGAAATCAATAGAATTACACCAGGGATGAATTTGTCCCAAGATCACTTCTCCAAGGAGCTTAAACTCTATATTAAAAGATAACACCACCAATCCTGAAAAAGGAGGAGGAGGGAACACATTTCTTGAAACCGGAGTGAGGTTAAAGAAAGCTAATAGTTTCTGTTGTCTAGTTTCATATATATCTGCTTAAGTTTATATGACTGTTCTTTTTTGTCCCTCTATGAGCATTACTTCAGCTCCTAAAGAGATTATGAAAGGAATCCTCAGTCTATTGGGGAGCACCACAGCTGACTAATATCCTGTATTTCTAACAAAATATTCTAGTTGAAGTCCATGGTGTTACCTAGTGAGGTAACTGAGCAATAGCACACAAGGTTGTATTTGTTTTTTGTCAGCCGGCCCAAGTTTCACATCATGCTAGTGTCTGTGTGCTGTAGCATGGGATAGAAGTTTCAATCTCTATTTCAGTCCTTAGCATAGGGGAGGCAATGTGCTTTCCCCTTGGGGGAACACATTTCTCTCAAATGCACCTTCTGAACAACACTAAAGACTCAAGGAGCTGTGTCCATCCTTCTTTAAAGACCATCATGACAGGAAGCCTTTGAAAGAGGGTGGTGCAATGAAAGATTCCTCAGGATCCTATTTCACCATTAAAATACAATAGTCACAATACAGAAAAGGGCATTAACTGAGCAAAATTCTACCCTGACTTACAGCCAGTAAGTGGCACTGGGTATAAAGCAGGATATAATGTGGCCTATAATCTTTAATAGGTTATTTCCTTACTTTCAAGAGTAGCTGTAGCAAATAGCCATCACATTTGGCCACCTGGTTGTCAGAAATAGATGCCATTTTTTCCTTAGCAATGTAAACGACGCATACGTGTCTCAGATATCGTCAGTCTTGAGATAAGGATTTGGATTAGTTGACATGTACTTTACATCTGGCTGGTTCTTGGAATGGGAGGTGAAGAGTTCAAATGGACCACAGCCAATGGCCTGTAAGCAGAAGAAAAGATGCCAGAATAGCCACCAAAAGAAAATCAGAGAAAAGACATAATCATGGAAAGACAAGTTAGGTCATTCTAATCTTTACCCCATCCCCCAGTGCAGGATTGTTGCCTACAATACATTATCCAGTGCTTGTCCTTTAATCCAAAGGAATAAGACCAATTACATAAGCCTACAATTATAACTCAAAAAAGCTTGCACCAGTGCATATATTAAGTTGCTTGACAAGTTAAGAGTGAAGCAAGATAGACCAGGTATGGGATGAAGAGGATAGAACTGGTTAAAAAAAAATCCATTTATGTTTTTTCAATGGAAATTGGCTTTTTCAATTAAAGAGGAGTTTCTGGAAAAAAGTCTGTTTTTGACCCCAAAAATTGGGTTTTCATTAAAAAAAATTGGGGATTACTCCCTGAGTAAATTACTACTCAGTCTGAGTAAGGGGGGGCCAAGTCAGACTCAAAAGCGATATCAGAATGTGGAAATTTAACATTGTTTTTAAAGGTTTTCAAACAGTCGTCATCCCGCCCTGACATTTTAATAGCGTGGCCCCTTCCCTTTGATAAATTCTTAGGGGTTCGAGGAGTCCCTCAAATGTCTAAGGAGCATCTGGCATTTTTCCAGAAGCAAAATATCCACACTCTGGGATTTTGAAGACACAAATTTCTGAATGGGTTCATAGCACACAAAATACTAAACTGAGGAAAACAAATCAGGTGGCTCTTGGCTGCAGCAAGCAAGAACAGAGTGTTAGGTTATCAAAAGCCAAGCAGGTCTTGGCAGGAACCCAGGAATCTGTGCCATGCAATCTAAAATGGACATTTCTCACTATGGAGAAGAAAGAGGATACAGGCAGTCCAAGCCAAACATCTCATTTCTGTGTCACCAGCTGCTGACTCCTGGAACAGCCAATGGATTAGTAGCCAACTCATAGGGGCCCAGCCACTAGTTCATTATTCAGGATCTACTGCAGAAGGACCTATCCAATGTTGCATGAAACCATGTCAGATTTCATGAAATAGTAGGACATAAACAAGGTGATGATTACACTAAGGTAGCTTTCCTGGTATAAGAACAGGGATATACTATATTGGCAAAGCACGCCTAGAGTGTACGCAGCTTTACTGGCAAAGCTGCCTTCTGTACCAACATAGTAAAACCACCCCTGAACAAAACAAGCTATTAAACAAAACACGATGGTAAAAACACAGCTTTGCCAGTATAGCAGCATCTACATCAGGGACTTCTCCTGGCACAGCTATATTGGTCAGGGATCACACCTTTTCTCACCCTGACTGACCTAGCTACGCTGGCAGAAATCGGTAGTGTACAGCTGTCTTGAAAAGAGGATATGTTTTGCCAAACTGTGTTAAAAAGATCAGTCCCTATTGACTTTAGTGAGAGGTTTGCTAGAGTAATGAGTAGAGGATTGGGCTCTGACTGAAAATAAGGTTGTACCCAGGGCCGGTGCAAGGAAGTTTCGCGCCCTAGGCGAAACTTCCACCTTGCACACCCCCCCTGTGGCAGCTAACCCCCCCCCACCTCTCCCCCGTGGCAGCTAACCACACCCACCCACCCCTCCCACCCGAGGAGCCCCCCCCCCCCCCCGCGGCAGCTAACCCCATCCGAGGAGCCCCTCCTCACAGCAGCTACCCCCCCTTGCAAGCCCCCCCTCCATGGCAGCTAACCCGGCCCGGGGAACCCCCCCCCTGCGGAAGCTAACCCCGCCCTCCTCCGCGGCAGCTAACACCGCCCGGGGACGCTAACACCGCCTGGGGAGCCCCCCCCGTGGCAGCTAACCCAGCCCAGGGAGCCCCCCCGCAGAAGCTAACCCCGCCCAGGGAGCCCGCCCCAGCTCTCCTCCGCTGAGCATGCCAGCGCTGCTCTAATTCTCCTCCCCTCCCAGGCTTGCGGCGCTGATTGGAGGAGACTTAGAGCAGGGGCTGTGTGCTCAGCAGAGGAGGCAGAGTGGACGTGATCTGGGGCGGGAAGCGGTTCCCCTGTGCGCCCCCCCTGTTACTGCGGGCGGCCCCCCCCCCCGCCGCCCCAGCTCACCTCCACTCCACCTCCTCGCCTGAGCGGGCTTTTAGGCGCCCTCAACCACTAGGCGCCCTAGGCGGCCGCCTAGTTTGCCTAAGTGGTTGCACCAGCCCTGGTTGTACCACTGTACTAGAATAGTTAAAGTGACACAACCCTCCTGGTGTGGTTGCTATTATATCCATATAAATGTGCTTATACTGGTATAGCTCACTCGTATATGGGAAGGAGAATAAGTTCTACCAGTATAACTGCATCCACACTAGAGGTTGCACCAGCATATCTATAGATGTTAAAAAACAAATAAAATAGAGTAAAAAAAATCACCCCAACCAACATAGTTACACCAGTACAAAACCTGTGTGTTGATCATGCCTAAGGAGAGAATACCCTGTAAATATGGGGAAAGGGGCACTAGGACATACAATAAATTTTTACGGTCTTCTTGCAAAAGGATTTTTAATTCTGTCTGGAGTATGGCAGATTTATCTCTATTTTCTTACATGCCCTTTCCAAAACATCCAAGCCTCCTCCTCACGATTCCTGTAGTACTATACCCGGGGTCTCTGATCCCTGTTGCTAAGACAGGACATGGCATATTTATTACATCCAATGTCCATGGCATAGAGAAGAGATTCCCCTTTGCCAAAAAGCATACAGGTAAATGTAGCTTATAATGGCACAGGCATATTGAACAGCTGTAGTTTCTGTGCACCCAAGTAGAATATTAAGAAATACTCAGGGAAACCCTTTTAAACAAATACCCATGAACCCTTTGCCAGTTGCCAAACACAGACATCTATTGTTCCATGAACTGGAGCAGTTCATGGGGAGAATCAACATATTACATCAGTCTGCTAAATAAACTTTCAGTTTACCAAAAAGTAAAGAGAACGTTTACCTTAAAACCACAGAGTACCTTAGAGGGACACCAACATCTTGTCATTCAATTTTTAAATAGGGATTATAGTAGTTTCAGGTCCTAAACCTGCCCAAGTTCTCCTGCTAATATTTGTGGTTTTATAATCACACTTTTTAAACTTTTCCCTCTACTGTGAATGACCCCCCACCCCCACCCCCCCACACACACACCAGAGGAAACTGACTATACACAGGAAAGCTCACTGTACATAAAGTTCTGTCAAATGCACAAAGTAAACAAACTGAAAAAAGATCACACCTGCCCACCAACCAACTTCTTTCAGAAATAATCACCTTAGGTGTTACTTATAACAATAGCAGGTTCAACATTCTCAGACAAAAGTCTGATTTTTAAATTAGTCTTTTAAAAGAAGAAGTCATTTTGTCTCAGCGAATAGCACTCTTAGCCCTGGTGGGTTCAAGCTGGATTTGACCTTATATTCAATTATCATTTTTAGATATTTAACTCCTTGGAACAAGGGCTGTACCTTTAATTGTGTCTTATCCGTTGCAGAATACACTCCTGGCATATGGAGCCAGATTTTCAAAAAGAGCTCTCAAGAGCTGTATATCAAGCGTTCAGCACCTACAACCCTTCTGAAAATTCTGGCCACAGTAGATAATAATGATAGTAATTCTGACACTGCAGAATTTGGGAAAGGATGCTACACTGGTAGGCTTGGCCTACACTGGTTCCACCAACATTAGCAATGCTGGGACCCCAAGCTTGAATTGGTGACCAGCTCCCACCTGAATTTTAAGCACTATGTCAAGGTTTAAGCACTGTGAGGTGCTTTCCTATAGATAAGCCACTGAGCTGAGATTCCCTTTGTAACTGCTAGAAGGGGTGGGAGGAGGGGAGAGATAAGTGCTCCCACTTTCTCCTTTTTCCTTTCAAGCAGCTGTAAGGATATGGCATAACTTACACATCCCAGCCTGAACACTCCCCTCAGTTGTAGCAGCTGTGCAGGTGACAGATTGCAGCCCTGGGTAAGAAAGACAACAGCTTCTGGTGAAATGAGAGAGAGGGAGGGTCCTTTGCTAGTGGGGTGGGTGGGGCAGTGGTGGCTAGTGCTGTGTCTACCCACTATGCCCAGGGGAAAGGGGACATGTTGTCTTTTCCCCCTTTAGCTAAAGAGATTGAAAGTGCTGCCTCACAACTTCTCTCTAGTCTTCTCCCCCAAAAATGTAGCCTCCAAGGCTATATGTGAGCTCATAGTTATTGCTGCATATGTCTGCATAGCTCTTGCACTACCAATATCTAATGCACTAAAGCTCTTTGTGATACCTTCATGAAAAGGTGCTGCCTAAGACTAAATTCTAATCCTCTCTGTGAGGCTACTGTAGAGATGGAACCGTGTTCACTCTGTACTTTCATTGATTCATAGATTTTTACGACTAAAAGAAACCATTATGATCATCTCATCTAATCTGCATAAAACAAGCTATAGATCTCACCCAGTGATTCCTGCATCAAAACCAACTTGTGACTGAATGAGAATATTTCTTTTAGAAAGACATCCAATCTTGATTTGACAGGAGTTTATTATATATCAGTTAAGGATTACATATGGCAACTATTGCTAGATTCTTATCAGGCATAGAGAATGAAAGAACTATTAAATACTGTATATAGATACATAAAAAACCTTCAGAGAAACCTACCCATCAGTTATGTAATGGCTGATGACAACATGAAAACACATATGATTGTCTCCGGCCTTGATTCATGATTAGTAATCCACTGCATTATCTGATGATTTATGTAGGTGTGTTAAAATTGACCAACCTGGCTGATTTTGACAGTGTATCTGGAAAACAGATATGATTAAAATCAAGATTAACTAGACAACCTGTCTGTATGCCTATGATGGGACTGTGTATTGTGAGCTAAACAAGGCCCTGCCTACACTCTGGTCGAAACTACATACGACAGGCCTGTGGTTTTACAGATTTTCCTTTCACTGTTTCACCCATAACACAGCCAAGTCTATAGTGCAACTATTTATCAGTAAAAATTGCTGTCTCTGTGCTATTCACTGCACTACAGCAGGGGCTGATACAAAGATGCCTGGATGGCAAGAACAGGTACAATATCACTACAAGTGTTTTTTTCCTCTTTCCTTTTGAGGCTCCCTTTCAGAGCAGTGGGGATTGAGGTTGGAATGTTTTGCCTCAGTTTTGATTTTTCTGGCTAAAGGCACTTAAAGTATTTCCACTTTGTGTGTATTTGTGGAAGGGAAGATATTCTTGGTGGTAAAGAATAAAGGAGAAACAGTGCAGAAAGTGGATGGCTCATTAGCAGAATAATTTTTAAAGAGAGGGTTTCTGTAAAATGTTTTAAGATATGTTTGCTGAATGCAGTTCTCAAGCCAATTTCTTCTTTATGATCTTTGCCATTAGGTATGCTTACACAGCACTCTGGAGCAAGCCTCCCAGCTGGGTGGACAGACTCAGGCTAGTGGAGCTCCCGCTAGCGCTTTAAAAATTGTTGAACAGGCAAGTGCTTTGAAGTTGCAGCTCAGCCTCTGAAGCCTAATGAGGGAGTGCCCCAAAGAAATCATTCATCCTTATTCACTAAAGGAGTCTTCAGCTTTAAGGAAACTTAATCGTGTGCACTAAATATATGGTGCA
Source organism: Emys orbicularis (assembly GCF_028017835.1). Classification (NCBI taxonomy): domain Eukaryota; kingdom Metazoa; phylum Chordata; order Testudines; family Emydidae; genus Emys; species Emys orbicularis. Next base: position 41,556,073 of record NC_088689.1, on the reverse strand, counting down.
TGGTTGTGTTGAGGAGGGAATCCTTTTGGGGATGTATCACCCCCCAACCCTCCAAGTTTTTCAATTAATCTGCCTTCTCTTTTTATGGGAACAACGTGCAGCTGCCCCGGGGGCAGCAGTGCTAGAGCAACCTCCTCCAGCTCTGTCACATAGGCAGGGAGATAAATGGCTAGCACCAGCTGCTAGTGAACCCGAGCCAAGAACTTTGAATACAAAATATGAAAGTCTGTATGTGTGCGCGTGCCCTCAGAGGAAAGCAGTTACTTGCTTACTTATAGGAGCATGCTGTTCTGTTCAGGTAGAGTGAGCAAGCCTCCCATGGGTATTAACTGTCCCCAGCACACAGGGCCCTTTATTGTAAACAAGCAAATTAGATGCCTTTTGGGTGGAGTGTAGCCCATCATTCTCAAAGATGCTTCTCCCTCTCAGACAGTTAAAGACTTTTTTTAATTAACTGATTTTTCCTTCTCTATGGGATGTAATTATTTGCCTCCTTTTTTATTGTTTTGCACACCACAATGTATTCTGTTTAGTTGAGAGTGCCTGTTCTACAGTGAACAATTGTGCTACAGCTCATTCATTATTAACCTATAGATCAAGTAAGTTCTTTGCTTGAGTCTACATTACTCATTATTTGATATACCTATGTCATATAGCTGGTTCCTCCTCCTCTTTCCAAACTAAACAAACAATCCTGGTATCTCAGGAACAGGTGTGGTGTAGTAAGGAACCATGAACTCCTGAGTTGCAATTCTGGCTTTAACACAGACTCCCTCTTTGGTCTTGGGTAGATCACTTAACTTCCCTTTCTCAGTTTCACTGTCTGTAAAATGGGATAAACCATCATACCTCAAAAGCTGTTGTGAGGATTAATTCATTAATATTTGCACAGCACTTTGAAGATGAAAAGTGCTATATGAGTGTTATTACTAACTACAGACTATGCAATTCTTTTATCCTATGCCTCTTATTGTCCTTCTCTGGAATCTAATTCTGTGTTCTTTTAGATATGTGATCAAAAACTAAAAGCAGGACTCAAAATGATGATGATGGTGATGTGTGTCAATATAATTTTCTATCCATTACCATTACCATTACCAAATACACTGGTATAAAGATGCTGACAGCTCAGGGGTTTCAGTGGTATAAAGTTAAATCACTGAGTGCCACAGGAAGGAGAAGAACAGTGTATTTTATTTGGTATTCAACTGCCTATGGACCTCACAGACAATTCTGTCACCTTGGGATCAGTAACATGCAATGGCAATCCAGCCATTATGTCTATGCAAGGCAGCCCTGAGGGAAGGTGGCATAGGAGCCACTACAACTGCCCTTCACCAATGGACGAAACCCCTGAGCTGTCAGCATCTTCCCAGGCCAACTGAGTGAGTTTAAGGCTGTTTTGTGACATCAGAACACTGTAAAGTAGCCTGAACATACCAAAGGATCTTTTCCCTCCCCTCACAGTGCTTGGTTCTAAACAGAACATAAGAACGGCCATATGGGTCAGAACAAAGGTCTATCTAGCCTAGTATCCTGTCTTCTGATAGTGGCCAATGCAGGTGCCCCGAGGGAATGAACAGAACAGGAAATCATCAAGTGATCCACTCCTTGTCGCCCATTCCCAGCTTCAGAAAAACAGAGGCTAGGGACACCATCCCTGCCCATCCTGGCTAATAGCCATTGATGGACCTATCCTCCATGAATTTATCTAGTTCTTTTTTGAACCCTGTTATAGTCTTGGCTTTCACAACATCCTCTGGCAAGGAGTTCCACAGGTTGACTGTACATTGTGTGAAGAAATTATTAACTCAAGAAAAAATTCTCAGTTATTCATATACAAAGGGATGTAGTTTTATTGAAGAATGGACCCTCTTCTAACATTGATCTCCTACCCCACCAAACCACTGGAAGGAGACATATTGTCAACTGATCTCTCAGACTGACTATGATTCCCAAATAAGTGTCCAGAAAGCAATTATGAGATTTTGTATGTATTACAACTTTGTTGCAGATGCTGCTGTACATGAAGATTTAGAAGAAAGGAAAAAAAGAAAGGTGTTGACTTGAACCACAGACTCCAGGACATTCAGAGATAAACCGTCCCTACGTACTAAGGTATTGTACTGCACGTGATCTATAGAAGCATGCTCTGCTCCAAGATCCTTGCAGCGCCCAAAAGCTCCAGTCCATCAGTGACTAACAGACTATCATTTCAGTTTTAAAAAAAACAATAACAGAGAAATGAAGCCAAATTATTTCTTTAAAGTTAGGTGACGGGCAAAAATAGCAAGTTTGATTACATTTGTGTAAAAAGTAATAAAAAAGCCATATTTCCCAGGTCAGCAAGACACATTTAAACAGTGGAGTTATAAACTCCTAAAAAAAAATCAATAAAATAAAAGGTTAGAAAAGTGTAAATATGGATAGACCCTCGAAATGTTACACTGCTGCTAGATGAAGCCATTAATCTCACTCAGCCACAGTGTGTGTATATAGCAACAAAAGTATGAATTCTGTACCACCTTAGCAACCATTGTGCTATACCAGTATATCTGATACTTAGGTATAAAGCAGCATAAATTCCCTTACTCACAGGCCCCTACACATCCCTTCTGCAAGCTACTGTACTGCACAAAATAAAAAAACTCTCTTCAAGTGGCTACTAAAATATATTGATTTGTTGAGAATAGACATTAGTTGACTAGTTCTAGGAAAACAACAATTTGTCAAAAAGCCGATTGGGATTTGGGAATTTTATTTTTAGGGAGGAGGCGGAGCATAGGTGACTCTTTAACACATCCACATGGTCGGAAAAGAACAGAAAGGGCCATGTTTATGTTACAGGGAAATTCTCTCCCCTGAATAGCCCTAGAATCAATTAAGTATTTTCATTGTCTATAACAGCCTCTTCCCCAGCAAGTCCTTTACTCACTACTTCACCTCTGATTTTCTAAATGACAGCAGTGGTGAGTATAAGTTCTGGATGACTGACCTCTAAATTCTTTGTTTTAACATCCATTTAAAATACTATAAAACACTAAGCTATATAGACCTGGTCTTAAAAGCTATATATTTATATCTTTAACTGTTCCAAGGAACATTATCCTGGGTCTTGTTATCTTGTCAACAGCATTTTGTCTTCTGTCAACAATCCTTTTCACAGTCAGATAAAAGACCTTGTATCTGGATAGTGATAAGGATAAACTTAGTCTTTCTCTTCTTTTCCATCATGTAAATTTCTCCCCCTCTCCCCTGCCCATTCCCTTGGCCTAACAAACTTCGAAGCCCTGTCTACATCAAGGGTTGAAACTGTGCTGGCATCTTTCTAGAGAACAATGTTTAAATGAAACTAGAGATGGGATTAAGCCATGATGCCCAGATCAGGATCTTGACCCCAAACTTCCCCAGAGATCTAGAATTTTAGTTCTGCCCATTACATAGATTGGATATCTATAGGAAAATTATTAAAGAATGTTTGGATCAGGCCCACCTCTAGTTTTGATATAGTTCCTACTAAAAGAGTTCTAACAGAGGTTCCCTGGCCAGTATAAGTGATGTCCAATCATTCTAGCTGTTTATAGCATGGTTTACCATGTAAGATGATCTATAGCATAGTTTGTCTCTGGCAAACCATATTACCACTTTTCTAATGAGAACTCTAGAGAGTACGCCAGAGAGGTGCTAACCCAGTGTCCATAATCAGCATACATAGGACCTAACTTGCCTCTGTGCCCATGAAGTGTAAAACTTCTAGTCACAAAGGCCTACATTTTTGAAGAGACAAGGTAGGTGAGGTAATATCTTTTATTGGACCAACTTCTACTGGTGAAAGAGACAAGCTTTTGAGCCACACAGAACTCTTCTTCAGGTCTGGGAAATGAGAGTGCCTTTCCCAGACCTGAAGAAGAGGTCTTTGTAAGGTCGAAAGCTTGTCTCTTTCACCAACAGAAACATGTCTCTAATATCCTGGGACCAACATGGCTACAACAACACTAAAACAACTGACTTTTAAAGTATTTAGGCATTGCTGTGCTTACTGTGAGAATGCCTAATTGACATAGGAACTTATGTTTCATTTTCAAAAAAAGTGACTAAGTCTCTAAGCAGAGCAGAGCAATGCATAAATACTTTTAAAAATCTGGGCCAAAGGGACTAACCAGTAGCCTGGCAGAAAATTCTGGAGGCCATGTGCTCGTGCATTCTTAAGATTCTCATTGTCTGCCTGAATTATTGCTGGGGCATCCCTTTGGGGCCTCGTTTTGGGTTGGTTTTTTATAACCCCATTTGAACAACCCTACAAAACTTTTAATTCATCTTCATGTGGGTCTCCAACTGGTTCAGCTGAAATAGTGATGAGGTTAAATTATGCATGTACCAAGAGAACATAGGGAAGGTTGGAAGCATCAGAAACCTCGACCAAACAAGGTTCAAATGGTGAATTCTTTGCTGCATCCTTTTATTTCACCTTATAAAAGAGTCCGTCTGAGGTTGTTTTGTACAAAGCCATCTACTCTAAAATCCCATGCAGTGACAAACCACGTCCACTTTGGAGCACATAAGCAACCCAAGTTTAGATGTTGTTCTTTTCAGAATCTGCTGAATCAGAGGAGATTAAGTAAAACTCTCCAGATTTTGGCTTTTGTTTCGTTTCTGGAAGAGTCATATGGGTCCGAGGTTCAGGGCTGGGCTAGCTTGGTCATAGAAGCAAGACGGGATTGCTTCAGATAATAAAATATTACGGTCAGCAAAATATTTAGTGACTATAGTATGAGTGACCGGTAGGGACAGCAAAAACTCTAGAATCAGCACTAGTTCTGAGTTAAAAAGCTGGTTTGACCGTCCAAATGCAGTGCTGGTCACTTAGGAACTACTGTGTTCATCATCATTATGTTTCTTCCATACTTATACTGATCAGCATGCCCCTGAGGAAACCTATTGTATCGGTACTATTTAGAAGCTACTTAGAGAGTCCTAAAAGTTACTTCTGTTACAGCTGCATAGGTGCCAAATCTCAGTTTGGCCAGGATAGTCCCAAGTTTTTACAAATGGTCCTTGCTCTCTGATGTCCCAGCCAAACTGGGGAGAATGAGAGAGAGATGAGTGTTCCTTAATGGGATTGTTGTGCATGTGTAACCCACACACCTCCTGGGTGTGGTGTTCTGTCCCATCTAGTGGCACCGAGACCACTTAGAGAGCAAGAGAGAGAGAGAGAGATTGAGTCTGCTCTACAGCCTTACCTAACAGCCAGTTGGCTTTTAGCTCATGTGGTAGAGGCTCATGCACTAAGCTCCAGAGGCCGCCTGGGTTCGCTCCTGCCCGCCGATGACCAGGGTCTGTCCGTGTTACACATGCCACAGAAGGCAGCGATGGTGCAGTCCTGAGAGGCTGCTGGGGTCAGTCAGCAGCTCAGGTGAGATTTGGGAGATGGTTATTGATTTCTCAGGGATGGCGAAAGGGAAAGGAATCTTTAGGGCTTCACCAGGAGATGGGAATGCATGGGGAGGGAGATACAGGGTAGGGGGAAAAAACCCAACTTCTTCAAATCCTGGAGAGAGAGAGAGAGAGAGAGAGAGAGAGAGAGAGAGAGAGAGAGATGAGAAGAAGCCTGGAGCCCTTGACCCCAATGAAGAGCATGGGGAGATGCTCTCAACCCCCATGGAGAGAATGTGTGGGAGCTCCCTAAAGACATCAGAACAGGGAAGAGGTCTGGTGCTCCTCCTTGAAGGTGCCATGGTCGGACAGGAATTAAAGGACACCAAGCCTCTCCACAGAAGACAACTGCAGGCTAGAGTTGGGGGCAGTCTGTCGCAGTAGAAAGTTGTTTGGGAAGAAATGGGGCCTCCATGAGCTGCGGCTTGAGTTGCGGGTGCATAACTAAAACCTTGATATATTTAGGCACCCAGAACCCTGGCTTCTTCTCAGCCTTGTCCAAAGACGATGTTTGGAAACGTAGGCACTGTGCAGCTGTGTTTTCACTGTAGCTCTTTCCTTCAGTATTCTCCCCTGAATATTTCATTTCTCATTGGAACCAATGCCTGGACTGTTGCAGGGGAGAGAGGGAATACAAAAAGTAATCAAACATGAGACACAGGGCCCAATCCTGCTCCCAATTAAGTCAATAGCAAAACCGTCCCTCCTGTCCAATCCAGATCTCATCAACATAAACCAGGCCCAGCTGCAATTCAGCAAGTGTTGAAATGGTTCTCTATAGCACTTCAGTAATCTTGAGACAACTGGTAGGTTGGGGACCTGCTCAGCTAGCCTTGATTATGGAGACAAACAAACAGATGTGTCCTGCTCCTTCTCTCCTCTGGGGGTCATAGCAGTGCACAGAGCCACTAAGCAAGCCACTGCTATCTTCCCAAACACACCCACATGTCCCCATCCCCCAGATGGTGAGCTGCGAAGAGCTGTTATGACACATGGGGAGCCCCTTAGTGCCAGCCCCAAAACCACAGACTTGAACATTTAAACCTGCTTTTGGCCTTTCTGCAGGCACATAAAGATCTGACCTTGCAGGATCCTTCCTTAGGATGTTTGGTTACAGAAGAAGGCATGTAATGGGAATTCAATGTCAGTTCTGCCAGCCTGAAACATGCAGTAAGCATATTTAAAACAACAGCTTTTTACAGAATTGTTGAGGCTTCATAGAGAACTCTCTCTCTCACACACACACACACACAACATTCCAGCTTCTACATCAGACTGACAATCTCTCGCCTTTCCTATTCCTAGAACATTTGTCTAGAAGCAGGAGGCCAGATTCACCCCTTACACTGCAGCATCCTGGCATCGGAGAGTCCTCTTAAAGAGGATATCACAGAGACACAAGCTGCACATATACCATCCTTGGCCACCCATTTCTGACCCCGAAAGTGAGCCAGGTCATCCCAGGAGAGGGTGAGACCAGGCAGACTGGCTCTGAGGGACCCTCCACTGCTAGCACGCTCACAGAAGCATGTCTGCAATTCAAAGCTGCTGCCCTCTGATGGAACCCTTGGGAGAAGTAGGCTGTGGTATCAATGCACCCCCTCCCCATAGTCTGATTGACTCCTAGGGCAAAACTGTGCTCTTGGACACAAGGTAGTGTAATTTGCATTCCCCCATGTCTACAGGGGTGAATCTAGCCCAGGATCACTGTTCTTTAGGTGCTCATCTGCTCCTGCAGCATGAGTATATTTGGTCACTGAGAAATCTGATATTATTTATTTGTTTTATAATAGACCCCAGAGACTCCAATCTGGATCAGGGCCCCATTGGTACTGGGTACTGACCAAAGAGCTTTCAGTCTGAAGTGGATGCTATGGAAGTGATTCCAATGGCACAGACAGGAATCTGGCATCAGTGGAGGATAAACACAAGGAGCAAGTGAATGCTTTTGAAACAATCCTATTTATAACAAAATGTCCCTTTCCTATTAAAAACAGGGGAGAAAATTCAGGGAGTGTATGGAGACAGAATGGTGTTACCGCTTTTCTGGGAAGAGTCAGAGGGTCTTTAATTGAAAAGGTTTTATTTAGCTCTACGCTGGGACAACAAGAAGCCACAAACAGAGTTGTTCTTGTGCTGCAGTGGGCCTGAGATAATTACTTGGAGGCACATGATTGGCTTAGTGGTAGTAACAGGCACTTAACAATGCTGACATGAGGATCAGGCTAAACAGAACACTGGAGAGGGAGGCCAGGATCTTCTCTTTAGAAAGGCTTGGCTGGGTTGGAGGATTCCACACAGGGCTGAATGTGTTTACTGTTTTGCTCTAAAACATTAGATATGACCCTCCCTCGCGAGGGTGGTGGTGAAGGGGGTTCAAGACAAGAGGAGCAACAAGCCAGCAGTCAGAAACTGGTATATTCTAGAGACACTTAAGAATTTAGGAGCCAGACTTTTGGGTCAGTATTTTTCCATGAGTATTTGAGTAGGCTTTTTTGTTTGGATTCCATTCCTGGTGGTTTTCAGTAGCCAAGGAATCACTATTAACAAGAGAATTATTGGAACAGGATTGAAAAAAGCCTGCTACTCCATTAGTTCCCAGGTGAGATTGCCCATAAAGTCAGAAGCTTTCAGGGTCCCTGCTTTTGAGGAATTCAACACTGACTGGAATTCAGTCCACCTCTATTCTGTTCCAACCTGTCAACTAACTCTTCTGTCCCACTCCCACACAAATTCCTCCAAGGAACACTTCACCCTCAGAGCACGCCCTTCTAGCTGCTTTCTGACTTTTAAGGGGTAAGGATCATTACTTTACCACTAAACTAAATCATCTAAAAACCAAACACAGACACACAACCCCGTCCCCCACGGGTTACTGACTTTGTACTCTCTGCCCTGCCAAAACCAAAGACACAGCCTTTTTGGTAAACGTCAACACCCATTTCTCTCTATGTACACTCTTCTCTCAGCTCCCCTCTTCACACATGCATATTTTCCTCACCCTCCCAGTAGACTTTGGCTCCACTTAAAAACATTTTCAGCACCAGTCAGCATTTCTGCCGGACAGTTATTGTTATTAAAAACAAAAACAAAACAAACCTGTGTCAGAAAGGGAACAGCTCAGGCCTTTTGATCAACTTTGAAAAACAAAATAAAATCTTAAAACTTCTCATTCCTGTCCCTTTGATGCTTAAAAGTGACCCAGAATAATTCCCTCACTCCTAGGCTGGTAGGGGCTAGAATACTACATGTGTAGGATGCATGCAAGGAAAATAACAGGAAAAGAAACACTTTCTGTCTTTCTGTCTAGCAACCCACCGTAGCCAACACAAGGAGTGGTGCTGACAGCTTCAAAAAGAACAGTGTCCATCCCTCCTTTTCTGGATGGATACTTGCTATGAGACTAGGAGACGTTAAAGAGGGAAGAGGAAGGGGAGAAAGGGGCAAGTCCTCAGAGTTTGCAGGAACCTTCCCTGAGGGAGAAACATACTATCCCAAAACGTTGGGGTTCTTGATACTTTAAGAAGTTACATTTGTAATTACCGCCATTTAAAAAAACAACAACAGTTGATATGTTATTGGAGAGTTACAAAACAGACAAACTGCTCCAGTGCCTTGCTGCAGGCTGCCTGAGCAGATGGGATGACAAGGTAAGGTCCCATCACTGTTTCAACAAGTTCTGGAGAGTATCAGCCACATTTCATTCACTCACTCATTCACACTCACACACACACACCATTTTAAAATATGATCTCAGCTAGCAGTTTTGCCCCTGGTGGGAACAGGGCAGAGTGTCACTAACATGGTTTATGAAATCCATTCTCAAGCCTAAACTGTAACCTGATCACATGACCTTATATTGACAATGACTTTCAAAACTATTTTAGTTAAATTATGTCCTGTCCATGCTTCTGGCAAATCTGTTCCAGCTGGAACCCTTTAATCACCTGGTTATTAAAAACTATTCCCTGGTACTATCATCCATCTAAGCACCAATCACCACTCAGGGCAGCAACCATCTTGTTTTACGTTTGGAAGTCGTCTGGCAATTTTTGCTATGATTAAAGTGTGACAGGTTGGATCACAGAAACCCCCTTGGGAGCTGCCACCCGATGTGCAAAGACTACCCCTGCTTCTGTTTTCCCTGCCAGCTCAAGACTCCAGCACCCTGTCTTGCTGAGCCAGACACTCCAGTCTGGCTCCAACACAGACCCAGGGTCTGAATCACTTGTCCCAAAGCTGCAAGTTTACCTGAAAACAGCTCCCAGAAGTGTGCTTGTCTTTAGCACTCAGATGCCCAACTCCCAATGGGGTCTAAACCCAAATAAATCCGTTTTACCCTGCATAAAGCTCATGCAGGGCAAACTCATAAATTGTTCGCCCTCTATAACACTGATAGAGAGATATGCACAGTTGTTTGCTCCCCCAGGTATTAATACATACTCTGAGTAAATTACTAAATAAAAAGTGATTTTATTAAATACAGACAGTAGGATTTAAGTGGTTCCAAGTAGTAACAGACAGAACAAAGTAAGTCACCAAGTAAAATAAAATAAAATGCGCAAATCTATGCCTAATCAAACTGAATACAGATAATCTCACCCTCAGAGATGCTTCAGTAAGTTTTTTCTCAGACTGGACACCTTCCAGGCCTGGGCACAATTCTTTCCCCTGGTACAGCTCTTGTTCCAGCTCAGGTGATAGCTAGGGGATTCTTCATGATGGCTCCTCTCCCTCTTTGTTCTGTTCCACCCCTTTATATATCTTTTGCATAAGGCGGGAACCCTTTGTCCCTCTGGGTTTCCACACCCCCCCCTCACTGGAAAAGCACCAGGTTAAAGATGGATTCCAGTTCAGGTGACATGATCACATGTCACTGCAAGACTTCATTACTCACTTGCCAGCACACACACATACAGGAAGACTCACAGGTAAACACAGCCATCTGCAGACAATGGGAGTCATCAAGATTCCAAACCATCATTAATGGCCCACACTTTACATAATTACAATAGGCCCTCAGAGTTATATTTTATATTTCTAGTTTTAGATACAAGAGTGGTACATTTATACAAATCGGATGATCACACTCAGTAGATTATAAGCTTTGTAATGATACCTTACAAGAGACCTTTTGCATGAAGCATATCCCAGTTACGTTATATTCACTTATTACCATATTTTCTCTAAAACTATCCCAGTTACATTATATTGACTTATTATCAAGTTTTTATAAAACCATATAGACTGCACAACGTCATATAAAGGACACCATTAGTCTTTTTCTATTTTTTTGGTAGCGTAGAGAGGATAAGGATGTGGGGTGGAGAGAACTGGCAATATTACTAAGACCAGAAAATGACCAGTGTTACAGACAGGCAGCTGAGGTAAGGAAGGGAATGAATGAATGAATGACAACGACTGCTTCCTATACTCAGGAGTAGAAGGGTCCTGGAAAAATACTGATCTGAGTGAATACTTGGCTTGAGCAGATTTATGGCATATGATTTTTTAAAATGATTAGATGTAACTGGAAGAATATACAATCTCTAGTCAAGTGTTTCTGTTTAACCTTGTTTATTTGCACTGCTGTCCCATTTTATTATTTACAGTTCTTGAAGTGTGGGCACCATCAAGAAGCCCAACATGCTATTTGTGGTATTTCCTATACACAGAATAGGAATACTGTAAATATCTTGGGATCTTTAACAACTCTGGATGGTAAATGTGCATTTATTTATTTATTTCTATATGGTGCTCATTGGAGACAACTGTCGAATAAATACTGTTTTCCCTTCTTACACCAATGTTGCCCCTCTGTTGAGTGCTAGCAAGTGCCAGGGCCTTGCAGGTTGGCTCCCCAGGGGAGAAGAGATCAGTGACATGGGTTTATTTTAAGTGCAATTTGCTTTATTTACACCAGTCCTGAAAGGAAATGGTCAAACAGCACACAGGGAAAGCCCTTCTTCTAGGAATCTCAGCCCAACGCCAACGTCTGCTTTCCAGGAAGCAATTTTTTTCTCAAGAATTGACTCTAACCAGAGTAAAAGGCAGAGAGCAAACTCCCCCACAAGCTGTCTCTGTGCAAAACTTTACATAACCCCAAATCAGTGTTTCTTTCCAAGAGTCAAAATTTGCTCACATGCTAAGAACTTGGGCGACTACGTTTAATAGCACCACGTGGTGACAGCTGTCATAACATTTCTAACATTGTAACTCAGAGCGACTGAGTGTGCTCACTGTGCTACACCTAGGAAGCGGCACTACAAGAACTAGTCCAAGAAAATTTTCTACAAACTTGCTAAAGTCCACAGAAAGGGAGCCCTGGCGTGGTGGGCCTCATAAGACCTGTTAGAGCAGTGCTCTCTTCCGCGGGACCATACAATGCACACCTTCATTTTCAAACATATTCACTAACTTGGTGTGCCTCAATTTCTTGGTGACCAGATTGACACACCTCATGATTTTTATAGGTACAAGGGGATAAAGTTAAGGTTGTATGGGCAGTATAAATGAGTTGCAGTTATAGAAATAAGGAACTGGCTGGATCCCTTAACTGATCATTTTCAGCCTCTGTAGTGATTTTTGTTTTGTCTTTGAATGTTTAGAAGTTTCAGGAAACAGAATTTTTGGGAGGGAAGAGGGGGCAGAAAGCAGTTAGGCACACAATCCTTTTTTAATACAATATTTTTGTTTGAGAATATTATAGTGCTAGCTAACATTGCAACAAAAACAATGTAGCTAATCAAAAATATTTATTATCTCATTTAAGTGATCTGCTATTGCATCATTGTATAGAAAACTCACACAATCACAAATGCTGCACTGCAAAAGTCGAACAAGTTTTGGCGATTGGCACCATAAACACCAGCTTCATGTTAATTTTTAAAGGACATTAACTATTATATAAATAATTAAAAGGCAACCTGATCAAATATTAAACTCCTAACAGAGTCAAAACTTGAAGCCCTTTTCCTTTCCAAAGTCCCTTTGAATTGGGACATCAGGTAAGTATGACCAACTGGTAAAGCTGGATTTCATTTCTGCTATGATGGTCAGTCTTGAAATGGTTAACAATGCTAGTACGTAAATGCTAATGGTAATAACTGGATCTCAGAGTTAAGCTGAATGGAGGGAATTCCCACTGCTCTTGCTGCTGTTGTTTCAGTCTCTCTGGACATTCAGAAGGAGGAGGAGTCTTCAGTTACATTGTAAAGATTAGTTTAGTCACAATAAAGGCTAAATTTCTCTCTCTTATTAAATGGAAGTTTAGATGCTGAAAAAAACAATACAATTTATGGAAAAAAAGTAGGAAGATTCTAATGCCTTGGAACTTTTGGGTTTGTTACACCCACAGATAACTACAGACTCTGTTTCTAATTGCCAAACTGCTGGAATCAATATTTTATAAGAGAAAAAGAAACTTTTGGGCATTTAGACCAAGATATAGACTCAGAATGACATGGACTTTGCAAAAAGACATAAAAGAGAAAAAATAGGTCCCTCAAGTGATGCTACAGAACCGATAATATGGTTATGGGGGCCAAATAAGTACCTAAGACACAGAGGGGCTAAAACAAGATGTATTTATTTATTGAAGAGGCAGGATAGAGCTGTATTTGGCTTAGTAAGTTTTAAGTCCAATTCCCTTACATAGAATTTTTTTCCATTTTAGAAAGCTGTAGTCTGCCAGAAAAAAGACATTACAATACACTGCATTTTACTGGCACAACTCCCAAGGAATTAATTAAGCGCACTGATAGCAACAAGCATGACTACTGTTTAATTGGGATAAAAGTAGCATAAATTCTGTTCAATGGGGCACATTCTGTTAGTGTCCAGCAAATGAGAGATGATGTTTTGTGCTCCAAAATGAAGAAGAAAGCTATCAAAGATGAAAAGCAGCGAGTATCGTTTTCATTCTGTATTTGGATTTAATATAAATATTAGGCCTTCCCCTCATCCAAGTGATTTCTTCTGTTAAAAGGCTGGTTTTGCTTTGAATAGTTATTGTGTAAAAATAGATTAGCAACATCTTACTCATTGGATCTTCTCCCTCTGTGTATTCAGTGTCATGTCTGCTGACTTTAGTGACAAAAAAAATTCTACTACTTTTATCCCTTTTATTATTATAGCATCAACCCAGCTTTGCGAGTCATTTTTGCCTCATGCATTGTCAACTGCACTTTTAACATGGCACCAGCTTTGCAAAAGTGCTCAGCACATAATGTGATGTTTATGGTCAGATTTTTCACAAAAGCAAAGCGCTTAACATGCTGAGCACTTCTGAAAATCAGACCATTTATTTTGGTCCCTGAATGGGGGACAAGCTGTTCTGCATTGGCCCCAGATGGCAATTGCAAGACCAATGAGGATGCACAAGTGTAACATTTAGAATAGAATCTTTATTACCGGTTATAATCTATCAGGCAGAAAGAACCCAGCTTTATGTTCATATTTCAGTTTGAGTGTGTAGGGCTGGCAGTTAAACCACGCTCCTGACCCCACCCCCATCTTTTTAGTTGTTAACAGAGTGTATTTTGCACGGAATCAGTGACACTCAAACATAGAACCCCATGATGCTATTTATCCCAGCCTCTTTTCTCTAGGCTGTCTACCTAGGTGTCCCAATTAAGCAAATTTTACTGTATCCCACAGTGTAGCATGTTGTGGCTTGTGTCTCAGTCTTTTGTTTTCCACAGACAGCGACTTGTTAGAACACAGCCAAATGAAAGCTTAAGAGTGTTTCCTCAGAGTGGACTGAAGTTTAAAATCATCATATATTTATTAACATGGCTGGCAGTAACTACCACGCTTTGGTGGGTCCCAAGCTACAGGGCGCTGCAGCATCTTCACTGTGATTTACTCCACTTCTAGTTATAGCAAGTGTATCTTAGTAAAGAGTAAAGCTAAAGTCAGCAAATGTATGTAATTAATGTGATGAAGAAAGGAGAGGCGTTGGGGCTATTAATATGAATTACTTTCACATTACCCTGAGCAGAAAGGTTATTGATCCATATAACTAAGCTCATGCAATAATGTGCTAATGGCAAAAGGTCACCTTGAAAACTTTGGTATCCTGTCCCTCATTACCTTGAAACTTACTGAAAGTTTGGAACTGATGATTTGGTTTCAATTAGCCACTAGCTAGAATAAATAGCCATCCAGACCTTAGAAAGATTATTAGGTAAGTGCTGACAGAATGTCTGTTGCTATTTAAGTCACAAATAATTAATTATCTGGCCTAAGGAGATTGCAATGTAAGGGCCAAATTCTCCATTGTACTATGACCTTTTTACAACAGGGCTGCTGGCATAAAGGAGCCATAAATCTGGTGGAACTGGCCATTGGGGAAATCCCTTCTCATAGATGGAGTCCCCTCATGGTGCAAAGCTGGCCTAATGGCTCTATGATTTGCGCTGCAAGGGGCTTGGCCAGAACACAATTGTGCTCTGGCTATTCCTGAAATCAATGGAATGTTGCTGATTTAGACCAGTTGATGAGCTGATCCACATGGGATCTTTGTTTTGGTTTAACATGTGAACAGAATAAGTTAGCATTTTCCAATGTATAAGCTGCATGAATTTTGTAAAATGAAATTGCTTTGGTATTGGATTGCAGGTCTTCAACAAAACCTTTGAGATTGCCTGCGTTGCACTTCGTGAAACAGAAAACTTGTAGATGTAAGATTATTTTGTTCTGAACTACTACAACTTCAGTAATCAAGAGTGCAGGAGACACTGCACACTGAACTGACTTGTCACCGAAGGAGATGAAGGAGCATTGTGGGACTGTGCTGGAAAGTTCTATTGCAACTGTGGATCTACGCCACCAGTGCTTACAGCATAAACTAGTGCTGCACCGGCCCAGTGCACAATACATGTCAAGCACTCTTGTGTCTGGCACGTTACATGTTACAGACATGGCAGGGGCTTGGAATGCCAAAATCCTGTAGGCAGACATCTTAAGAGTTAAAAGGAGAAAGATAAGCTTAGAAAGAAGGTAGACAATTGAAGAGATGGAGAATTAGAGGAATGGTGGGCATTGCAGAAGTCCAGTTTAGATGCAGAAAAGCTTTCATCAGGTTTGGATAGGTAATCTTTTAAGGCACATACACCAGCTGAGAATCTGGCCCCACGTTGGTACTGTACCTCTCCAACTGGGGATCAATGTATCTAAGTAACAAAAGTTTGAAATGAGCCAAGTTGCAATGGTGCAATTCACTAGCATATAAAAGCAAAGCTTTAGAGTCTCTCACCTGCTGCTGTCGTGCAAGGCCTTGTGTGACATTGTGGGGAATATCTATATAGAGTTTATGAATTCTGGTTAATTTTAATGATAGTAAATTGCTGTATCACTGAATGCCTCTGTGTGAAGTGAGTCAGCCATGGGATAACAAGGTTCTTGAAATGTACCACCCACCCTGTCTGGAAGACTAAACAAAAGAAGTCGTTGAACTGTGCTATGGCCAAACAATATGTATGCTAAAGAGGGTGCCTGAGCTGGAAAACAAGTTCAGCCAGCTGCAGGGAAGGAGAAATGGAGAGTGGAAAATCCCCAAACAGGAGAACAAAGGGACAGAGGACATGTCAGAGAAGAGATTTAAAAAAATTAAGAAGGCTTGTGACAAGAGATAGGAACAAAGGTGCATGTTTTCATACCAGAGGGACCTTTTTGGACTGTGGCACCAGTCAAGGTTAAAAGAAACTGGATATAGGAAAGAGAGAGATTCTGTGATTTGTAGAGGAAGTTATGTGCAGTGTGGGGAACAGATCCTGGACATACTAAAGACTCTGACAAAAACTCAAGAGTGGTAAGGAAACAGGCAGGGAAATGCATACAGGTGTTTTATTTTTTGTCTAGATCTAGAATTGTGTTAGAAACCTTTGCAAAGTCTATGTGTTATGTGATTCAGGTATCACATGTCCCTGGAGAAGTAGACTGTAACCAGGGTACCCACAAGGGTGGAGGTCTATGAAAAGGTGTGTTTAAGTTGCTGACCCCCAGACTCCCCAGTAACAGTACTGGGGGCCTAGGGCAGCTGGGCCACAAGGTCCCACTTTGTGAGGGAGTAACAAAGTCCGTGCCCAGGAAGTGTGCCAGAGAGTGTTGGAGCCTACTCAGACTGAGGGAATCTTAAGAGCAGAGATGACACATGCCTGCCAATTGTTGGGGGGGAGGAGAGTGAGGGCAGCTGGCTTCAGCAGTGTTACTGAGCATGCTCAGTCTGTGAGTGCATGCTGAGTAAAGCCAAGCAACAAATTGGAGGGGGGGGGGGCACATGCATCAGGTCTCCTTAAGAGCACATGGGCACATTGTGGTAGGACCCAAACACAGCAGCCTGGTGAACATCCAACTGGGGGAACTTGCCCAGGACCATGAAAAGCTTGTCTATGCTGAGCTTATCTACACAGATTAAAAAAAAAAAATTTCCCACCATTGTGCCACCTCCGCTGCAGATGGAGTGACAGCAGTGGTACAAGATCTTATGTAGACAATGCACCACTGCCATTTTTACCACCATGCCATCTACATTTGCTCTGAATAGGGTTAGACTTGGTGGCAAAAAACACTGGTGCCCTATCTACATTAGAATTCAGGGGTGGCCGGTTTGTATAATTTTTGATGGTGCCCAGAATGGGTCCAAGTCCCGCCCCCATCCCCCACACCTGCCTAAGGCTCTGGGAAGGAGTTTGGGTGCAGGAGAGGGTTTGGGGTGCAGGCTCTGGGAGGAAGTTTGGGTGTGGAAGGGGTGCGGACTCTGGGACGGAGTTTGGGTGCTCGGTGTGGGCCCTGGGCTGGGACAGGAGGTTGGGGTGCAGGAGGGGGTGCAGGCTCTGTGAGGGAGTTTGGGTGCAGGAGGGGATTTGGGGTGCAGGAGGGGGTGTAGGCTCGGGGAGCGAGTTTGGGTGCAGGAAGAGGATTGGGGTGCAGGCTCTGGGAGAGTTTGGGTGCAGGAGGGGTGCGGGCTCTGGGATGGAGTTTGGGTGCTGGCTCTGGGCTGGGACAGGGGGTTGGGGTGCGGGAAGGGTTGCGGGGCATGGGGTTGGGACAGGAGTTTGGGGTGCAGAAGTGAGGTCCACCGGCAGAAGTGAGGTCCGAGGGAGGGAGAGGGGAAGGGGAGGTCCCTCCCCGCCCCCCCCCCCCGCCCCCCCGGCACGACACTCACCCCAGGCTGCTGCTCAGGAGGTCCAGCCAGGATAAGTCCCCACCCCGGAGTCGACTCGAAGTCGCCTGCCGGAGGGTGGGGGGCTGCCAGGCGCCTCCTCCCCTCCTCCCTCTGCAAGCGCAGCAGCCACCTCAGCCTGCCCCTGGCACCGCTCCCTTGTAGCCGGCAGCGGCCGGCAAGGGAGCGCAGCGCGGAACTTCAGGGGGCAGCAGCCCGCTGCCCAGGGCAGGCAGGGACGCTCGGGGGACATGCACGGGGGTGTCAGGCAGGGCACCACCGGCCTATACAACTCGCCGTCCCTGCTAGAATTCCCATCATTCCTACCAACGTTGGAGCAGCACGCTGCTAGAACTATAGGACAGTTTAAGGAAAAGCTAATTGTAGGCACATCCTGAGAAGTTTTAGGGAAATCTCCAGCTATTGGGCTAATACCAGTGCTGCTTTGGCAATGGAAATGTTGGCATAGACCAACCACTAGTGTTTTCTCTCAAGAGTTTTAGGGATACACAGTATATAGCGGGGTGGGCAAACTACGGCCCGTGGGCCACATCCGGCCTATCAGACCTTTTAATCTGGGGAGCTCCTGCTGGGGAGCGGAGTTGGGGGGTTTGCCCCTCTTGTGTGGTCCAGCTGGGCAGTGGGGTCGGGGGTTTGCCCCGCTACAGCACTCCAGCTGGGGAGCGGGGTCAGGGGTGTGCCCTACTCTGCACAGCTCCCAGGAAGCAGCCGGCATGACCCCCCCCCTCGGGCTCCTACATAGTACGCGGAGGTGTGGCCAGGCGGCTCTGCGTGCTGCCCCATCTGCAGGCGCTGCCCCCACAGCTCCCATTGGCTGCAGTTCCTGGCCAATGGGAGCTGCAGGGGTGGCACCTGCAGACAGGGCAGCGCGCAGAGCTGCCTGGCCACGCCTCCACATAGGAGCCGGAGTGGGGACATACTTCCGGGAGCTGCTTTAGGTAAACACTGCCCGGAGCCTGCACCGCTGCGCCCCTTCCATGCCCCAATTCCCTGATCCCCCTCCCGCCCTCCAAACCCCTTGGTCCAAGCCTGGAGCCCTGTCCTGTATCCCAAACCCCTCATCCCCAGCCCCACCCCAGAGCTCACACCCCCAGCCTGAGCTCTCACCCTCTCCCTCCCCCCTGCACTCCAACTCCCTGCCCCAGCCCGGAGCCCCCTCACGCACCCTGAACTCCTCATTTCTGGTCCCTCCCCAGAGCCCGCACCCCCAGCCAGAGCCCGCACCCCCAATTTTGTGAGCATTCATGGCCCGCCATACAATTTCCATACCTGATGTGGCCCTCAGGCCAAAAAGTTTGCCCACCCCTGGTATTTAGGAAAGTCATAAGATAAAGCTACATTGTATTTGCACAATTAACTTCAAGTGGAGAAAGATGAAATAAAAGCAACTGAAAATTTCAGCGAACGATTTCCTCCCCTCCGCCCCCCGATTAGGCGTTTCCTGGTTTACCAGCATTTAGAAGTCAGGCCTCCACATCTGGTTTTAAGTGAACACGAGAGAAGTGGAATGTGAGACCAAAGGCACCCTAAGATTTTAAAGGCAAATATGACTTTTCTGTTGTTGCTTTGCAGTCAGGTACAGGAGTGAGCTAGGTCACTGATTATTTCAAGCAGAGGTAGGCTAGAAATCCTGGATCTAAGCACCACTGGCCTTTGAAGTGTGGATCCAGATTTGAATTTGGTGGCTTGGTCCAACCTCAAGGGCAGCTTTTCTTTAATAATTTTCATTTGGTTTTCTGTTAATTGGGTATGATAGCCTTTAACAGTTATCTTTACAATAGTTATAGTCCATCATTCTCTTGGACTATTTAACGTATTATTTATTAGCCAAGCCAACTTTTTAGAACAAAACAAAAAACACAGACAACTCTTATAAGTTGGGGAGCAGACACAAAAGAGGCAGCTGGAGCATTGAAAGGGTATTTTGTACAATCAAGGCAGCAGCAACCTGGCAGTTTTTAGGATGAGCCAGAAAGGGAGGGAGGTTTAGGGAATTTAGGGCAGCTGTGAAGTCAGACTCTCAGTCCAGCAAAACAGGATGATGTGAGCAAGGGGTGAGACAACATAGGGGAAACCTCGCCCTGGACTCGCACTGACGGGCTTTTCTATTCCTCACCTGAGGCCTGATGTATGAGCCCCACACAGTGCAATTCAGTGCAACCTTCATGCAGTGCCGGCTGCCTCTTTCATCGCCCTCATTGCAGCAGACGCTGCCAATTCTGTCAGCAGCCCATCCCCAGGCAGGAAACACGCGACTCATCCCACGGCTGCCGTACTTACAAACTGAATGCTTTGTGGTTTCCTTATAAGACACTCATCTTGCAGCTGCAGCTTATGTTAGTTCTCCACAGAGGTCCTGTAACTCATGTTAGTTCTACACCGAGTGCTGTGAAACGAAGGGGGCTCCTTCCTTGGGAGAGCCAAAGGTCACGGTGTGGTAATTTTAGAAATGGGAGTCTAGGCAATGTGGACTGACTGGCTCAGGAAATTTGGAGCTGCCAAGATTTTAAACTTATTTAAAGAGACCACTCTCAGATTGGGAAGGAGAGTTGGGGCTGCTCTGAGGCTGTGTGTTATTCTGGGTTATGAGATTAGCACCTCCCCCCAGCTCTGCAGTGCTGCCTCTTTCACCTTTCTCACAGTAAAGAAGCAACAGTTCCTTTTTTAAAATCACTATGGACTTGATTTCAGCCTGCAGATAGTACCTCTAAAAGCTCAGGCAGGCTGTGCAGTACTCCCTGGTAGCTTGTTTTGTCCATCGGCCTTGGTGTCTAAACTGGGTACAGCAGTTAAACATGTCTGCTTTCTTCAGCCTTACCTCTTCCCCTTCCTGGGGTCGCTCTAAGTTATGACTGCAGAGGGGAAGAGAATAGGTCTGTCTCCTGGGTCTTCTCCCCATCAGTAGTCAATCCATATTCCACCTGCCACCCCTCCTTCTAGCAGTCATGGCAGCCTGTAGGGGCAGGGCAGCATTTTGATGTGAGGTGACTCTTCTGGCCTTGCATGTCCTCATCATTTTTGCCCAGTGCCCACCAAAACCCTGTACGTCTGCCAATCTACTTCTTCTCAGGAGACCAGGACATCAGTAGGGACTGCAAGTTTCTGGGATAGGTCTCTAGAACTAGCAGCTGTTCTGGCCAAACCAGGAAAGTTCTAACCGGAGACTGATAAAGACACAGAAGACATTCTCCTCAAGGTTTCCACCTCAAATCCTGCCAGTATCAGAAATGATTGGACTATCTGGTGATCAATGGGACAGGAATTTGGGAGACAACAATTCCAAACAGGCAGGTGTCACGTCACAAAAGCACAACCAGTGGCACTAGTGAGCCCACTTGCTGGGTGTCCCAATAAAGAGGGCAAGTACTGAATGGCCTTAGAAAATAAAATCTTTCCTTATCCTTAGATGTAGTCTGCCCACTGCCCCAACGTCCAGGTGGTCAGAGTTGAGGCATATCAGGAGGACAGTGTGGGGGGAAGCTTGATCTGTGGTGCTACTCTTACCTGTTCTGTACAGAGATAGAGAGCTTCTATCTCCAGGATTGTTGATCCAGCATCTGTCATCAGCATTAAAGTCACCAGCCCATTTTAAAAGAAGGGGGATTCTTCAGGTACAATATACCAGAGCTTTCAAGTGTTAACAGTCCGTGGATCATTTAAACATGTTTTAGGGAACCACTGCTTGTGTCAGCACATCCTAGTGTCATACGCTGTCTTCCCAATTAACCTCCTTAGGACATGAGACAAAAACACGAATTGCTGCTGCAGAATAAGGGCATTGACTTAAGGAGACCTATATATTGTCCCCTAGTTGCCACACTCCGACTTTCTTCACTGCCATGTTCACTGATAGGACTTGAGGGAGGGATAGCTCAGGGGTTTGAGCATTAGCCTCCTAAACCCAGGGTTGTGAGTTCAGTCCTTGAGGGGGCCATTTAGGGAACTGGGGTAAATATCTGTCTGGGGATTTGTCCTGCTTTGAGCAGGGGGTTAGACTAGATGACCTCCTGAGGTCCCTTCCAACCCTGATAGTCTATGACTAACATGATAGCTTCCTCTAAAAACAGATCTGCTATTAGGTGGCAACTGGTAAATCTGGAGATTGCTGCCAACATTTGGTTGGGTGTGCAGAGAGCAGGACCGCAGGTCAAAAGCTGGGGGTTTCCAAGCTGATATCCTCAATCCAGGATAGAGCCAAAGATTTTAATCTTTAAACACTTTTCTTATCTGTCGTGTCAGGGAAACGCTCACCTGCTGTACCTCACAGGGATGTTATGAGACCTAGTTAATTAACTGAGGCTTATAAAGTACTTTGAGATCTTTCGATGTAAGTGCAAAGTATCATTTTTATAGCTCCCACCGTTTGGATCGAGACAGCCTGAAATTAGTTGTGTGCACATTTATACCACATGCTTGGAGCAGGAGCCTTCTGTGGCAGGTGTAATTTACTGCTGTAGAAAGAGCTCAAATAGTAGAGAGAACAAGTTACAGAAGAAAACAGGGTTCCAAAAGAGAAACTACATAAATAATCCATCTGTGAAGTCACCTCAAAGGGAAGGGGAGAGGAAGGTACACGTTTTTCTTCAAAATCCCTGGGCTGTTCTGCGAAGACCCAGTCCTGCTCCCACTGAACTCACTTGTGAAACTCCCATTGCCTTCAGTGAGAGCAGGAAGGCTAGATCAAATATCCACTCAGCCAGATTAGAGCAAATGCTACACTCTCTTAGACTTTCCTGAAAGTATCTCCAGGTTGGAACCCTGGCTGGGCTGAGATGGGCGGGGGAGAGGTTTTACAACATTTTACTGGATTTGCCTGACAGATGTAAGCTGTACGTAACTGAGCAACTGTTACGAAAAGCCAATGATGCATTCTGTTTTCTAGACATCCTCCAGACAGCTCGGTGCTGAGTCACCTGTGAACGTGCTTGCAGCTGACAGGAACTCGTGATGCAACTTTAGTCAAAGATTTTATCATAACCTACTTCCTTAAAACCCGCCCTCTGAGCAGCAGTTTGTGGGACTGTGGAGCACACAGTTTGTCACATGCACAATGGGGCTGGGAACTGACACAGACGCAGCAGAGCTCAGACCTGCTGAATCCTCCATGAGCTAGTTCAGCAGTTATTTGACACCTTTCAAAAACAGTTGCTTATTTAGCCCTGTTGACAGCTGGTTTACAAGTGCTCATTTCATTGGCCTCTAGGATATCAATTAGGGTTTATCTGGTCTGCTAGACAAATTATGCATTTTCAATGGGGATTTATATTTTAAAAAAGTAGGGAAAATCCTACCCACAGGTTCAGTTTCCATGGACAACCTAATAGGGGAACAACTGACAATAGACACCTACAGAACTGGAAATAATATTAAATGGAAAAAAAGAGAGTGTTTCACTGCGGGGTGACTGGTTCCAATCTAGCAGAGGTTGATAGTGACTGAAAGTGTTTACCACCTGAAAGCTGCTTGGTGGCTAATATGAGATGAGAGGATGACTATCCAGTTTTTATCATTTAAGACTCACAGACACAGCTGGTACTTGTCTTTACAGACACGCAAGACTGAACCACTCGTCACCTCTAGCGATAGTCCCTCCAGTTCTGGGTTGAATCACATTGGTGGAACATCGCTGACTTGGATACCTGATCTATGGCTAAAGGACTTCAGTCTCCAGAGTGGTTGATCCGGTACCTTTCACCGACACTAAAGTCATCTTAATGAAAAACAATCACAAGTGCTCTGAGCCATGGGATGTGGCTGAATCTGGAGAAAACTTGGTTAGCTGGGAGACAGACTGCGCCGCACTAAAACAGCCTATTTTTAGGCAAGATATTGGCCACTCCTTGGCAAGAGGAAAACAATCACTACAAGGATATTAGTCACTGAAATTCTGAACAGGTGATCACAGAATAAGTTAATTCACTTGTGCCCTTTCATAGCTACTCCCCAGGAAGGCTCTCGAAGATCCCAGAGAGCAAACAATCCAGTGGCTGACAGTAGAGGATACCGCTTTGAATCTAGCCTGGCATACGGTAGTTTTTTTGGCATTCCGGTGTCAGGGAGGCACCAAGCACAGTGAGACTGTTCTGTCCGCTGAAGGCTATTATTAGGGTGCCAAAGCCTAAGTTTCCCTTAAATCTTGGAGTGTATTATACCTGTGCAGTCTGTTTGGGGATTGGTGATGTTGCTGTTCATATGTCCCAGAATCTGAAAGACTAACTAGGGACAGCAATGGAGTAAATCAAGGCTGTGTCTCTGCTGCTGCACCCTTCCCTCCATTCTAACCAAGCATTCAGAGTGCACTGAACTAGCAGAGCTTTTTAGACACAAGGTGGAAAAATGGCCCCTGTATTGCTAAAAATATAACAACTGTCCTCTGAACAGGGGATGACTGGTATGCCCTGTATGTGTGAAGTCACCTGGTAAAGGCTGATCTGTGGCTGTGTGGTCTCTACTTCAGAGTAACAGAGCACATCACAACCTCAATGAGACTGACCTCCAGGGACCCTCCTCCTGCAACCTGAGAAATCATGCCTAATCACGGGAGCCCCCTATCGCATATCAGTTCACTGTGACAATGCCATTAGTCTAATAGAGGCAGACCAGCAGCTAGACTGGTCTCAAAGGCTACTAGTACAGTGATTGTTGTCCCTGACTCCTGTTTTTCCTGGCCCCTCTTCCAGAACATTTTACCATAGCCTCTGAGCAGCAGCTTGTTTAAGCCCTCCTGCTTGGGCAGTATGTGTAAATTGACTGACAACACATTCATGCAATGCATTTACACTGCAAGAGAAAGATTCAACGCTCCTCAGATTGGTGAAGACATCATTCCAACAGAATTCTAGATTTGACTCTTTTGCTTTAAAACTAGAGCTCAAATTCTCAATCTTGACAGCTGCCCTCTGCCCCAGAGGTGGCTACATTTCAGTACATCATTTGTAAAGTGCTTTAGGTCCTTCAGAATGAAGGATTTGGAAACAATATTATATAGCTTGTGTGGGATGTGATAATGTCTGAAGTTTTATCACATAAGGACTCTAGCTCCATAGGGCTGCAAAGGTGGAGTGCTCAGATCCTTGGAGAAGGAAGCACCTCGCCTCAGTCCATGGCAACTCTGCTGGCCAAGTAAGGAGCAGCATTGATGGGTTCTGGATGCCCAGCCCTCTCCCTGGAGGGATGGGGCAGGAAGAAAGGTGAAAGAGCTGAGAAGGGCTTGAAAGACCCATTATGGGAAACCAGAAGCCAGTGGCCTTGGACATTGAGACATCCCCCACCCCCTCACACACCTGACTATATGGGGAGAGTGAGGGAGTGGTGGAGGGCAGAGAGAGGTCTTGCCTGACCTTAAAGAGCGCCAGGAGAAGGAGTGTGACCAGGCCAGAGGGTGGGGGGAAGTGGGGAGCAAGTCAGTCCCCCAAGTTTAGGAGATGAGGGACAGGTGAAATGCAACCTACCCCAACCTCAACATGAGTGAGAGGCCCCTCATTTGGTCCATGACTCGTTACAATTTTTCAGAATATTCCAGCTGACGTAAGGTTCCTTTGCTCTACTCTCCCTCCCCTCTTGCCCTTGCTCCATAGATAAACCAAGGGTCATGAGGGCACCCAGCAGGTTCCATTTATGGACAAGCTATATTAGCTGTAGAGAAGAGTGAGGAGTGTGCATGCAGCCACAGAGAGGGGAGTGAAGGAGGGCAGCCCAGGCATCCTCACCATGCACGCTCTCCACATTTGTCCAGACTCAAGTAAATTGCTTCTGTGTCATCATTCCCCTTTATGCACTGTATCAAATAATTAAATCTTGAGGTCTCTGCTGCTTTATTTGTGTCTTTGAGAAAACTGCTCAGAAGGTGACCTGTCTTATGTTATTAATATACAAAGTACTTCACCATTTGCACATTTGCTATGTCACCTCAGGCTAGGATCATCTCTCACACATTCAGAAAGATCATACTGGGTCACTCCTGGTATGGGAGATATCCAGGAAACATCTAGGTACTTCAGCACATGCAGAAGGTGGCACTTTTCCCTCTGAGTCAGTGCTGAAGTAATGTCTCAACCTGCTGCTAAAGGCACCATCTTTGAGATGGGTCAGAGGTCATATGAATGCTTCCCATCATTAAAGATCCTATTTTTTCCAATTAGCACCAGTGGCGTGTTGACTCCAGATATCTAGCTAATTACTTCTAACTGCCTAAATTCTTCCTGTAGTTTCTTCACTTCCTGAAGTGAAGTGTTGATATAGTGTTGCTGTGGCTCACCCCAGAAGTGGCAGCATTTCAGTGACGGGTGATGAGTCATGTGTATCTGTGGCATGCATACATAATACTCAGAGATTAAAGGCCCCAAATAAATATAAGATATTTGCATGAAATATAACCTGACCTAAAACACTGCACACAAGAGTAGTTTAGAACCATAGAAATGTAGGACCAGAAGGGACCTTGATAGGTCCCTTGCACTGAGGCAGGACTAAGTATTATCTAGACCATTCTTGACAGGTGTTTGTCTAACGTGCTCTTAAAAAACTCCAATGACAGAAATTCCCCAACCTCCCTAGGTAATTTGTTCCAGTGCTTAACTACCCTGACAGTTAGGAAGTTTTTCATAATGTCTAACCTAAATCTCCCTTGCAGTTTAAGCCCATTACTTTGTGTCCTGTCCTCAGGGGCACCTTACCTCTCTAAAACTGTGTGCAACACGAAGGTCAGCTGTAGGTGTGCATGTGGGGTGGGGGCACTGAAGATGCTATGCCTATGGGCACATAAGGTGTAAATCTGGCCCTGTTTATGTACTTGAAAACTGTTATCATGTCCCCTCTCCGTCTCTTCTTCAGACTAAACAAAACCAATTTTTTCAATCATTCCTTGTAGGTCATGTTTCCTAGACCTTTAATAATTTTTGTTGTTCTCCTCTGGCTTTTCTCTAATTCGTCCACATCTTTTCTGAAGTGTGGTGCCCAGAACTAGACACAATTCTCCAGTTGAGGCCTTATTAGTGCTGAGTAAAGGAAAAGAATTACTTCTTGTGTCTTGCTTACAACACTCTGCTAATAAATCCCAGAATGAAGTTACCATTGCAAAAAAAAGCTGTTATATTGTTGACCCATATTTAGTTTGTGAGCCACTATAACCCCCAGATCATTTTCTGCAGTACTCCTTCCTAGGCAGTCATTTTCCCCCCATCCACAAGGCTTGTCACCTTGTCAAAGAAGGATATTAGGTTGGTCACACAAACAACAGCTTAGGAAGACATGGGGAATTTATTTCCCCCCTATTGTACATGTGTCATGCCTGTGATTGTGATAGAAGACCCTATAATTTGGAATGGTTTTCAGACACTTTGTTGCCAAGAACCAGACCCCCCAAAAGTGCACCAACTCATCTCAAAGGTATGGAGGGCATGAGTTCTTCCTGCCTGCTAAGCAAAATGAATTTCAACAGCATGCTCTACCATATTTGTTAAAGGCTTTCACGTCTAAGGGTTTGGCTACATGGTTCATTAGTGCATGGCAAGTCGGGGTATACATCTACAGTGCACTGACCTGCTACACACTAACTCAGCATGTGGACCCTGCTACCACCCACTAAAAGTTCTCTACTGTGATTTGACTGACCAGTAGCATCTGAACAAGAGCAGGCGCAAGCAAAGGTGGAATAGGAGATCATCACTAACTGAAGGAATCGGTGTCCCTCTGAGGAGCACAAACTCAGTCGGGTTATTAAGGAATGGTGACGTGCATTCAGCCAAATCCAGGGAGATGCTGGCAGCGTAAGCAGGGGGTGGGGAAGGGCAGGTTGCCAACTCTGGTTGGATGGATTCCTGGAGGTTTAATCAGATGACAATCTTGAAAATCAAAGATTAAGCTTTAATTCCTGGGGATTCCAGGACAATCCTAGAGGGTTGGGTGACCCTATTTTTAGAGCCCTACGCAGATAAAAAAATTTTATCCGCATCTGAGCCGTAATCCGCAAACATGGTCCGTAGATATCCGCAGATTTGCGGGGCTCTACCTATTTTCCTCTCAGACTCCTCCCTCACTTGCTTCTTGAAATCCTATTCAACCATCAAAACAGTCGAAGACTTAGCCCTCATCAGAGATGGCATCAAACACCTCCAAGATTTGCATGGTGGGTTTGAATTCTGTCTGTGTTTTCTAACTTTGACCCATTGTACCTGACTATTAACTAGTTGATCTGCACAAAACCCCGGCTAGGGGGAGTGATTAAGAAAACTGAAGGCATCAACCTTTCTTGAATTCTCTGGGATCAGCCTGGAGGAGATAAAGCAAAGCTGTGTGTCTCCCTGCTTTCCTATTCTGACTAGGCGATTGTCAACAGCACCTCTCTGGTGCCCCCTCCCGCACCCGGTGTATCCTAGAAAACTTGCAGGGGAAAACAAATGACGATGAGACAAAGAGTGTGGGGCTCCTGGTTCATTAGCCCTGCAGCGGCCCCACTGCTCCAATTGGAATTTGTATCTGCAGTTCTAATGCAATTTAAAACCAGTGTTCTCATCCCAGAGCCTGCCCAGCTGGGTTCACAAAGCACAGAGGCGGCATGACGCACTGTGGCATCTCCTGCTGCACTCTGATATGTGTTTATTTCTTTACTTGGCTCTTTATGTGGAGCGGAGTGTAGGGGTGGAGCTGTTCCCAAAGCTTTCTGAGAAAGAAAGAACTTATGTGTCCCTGCTGCCAAGACACAAGACAAGAACAACGAGTGCTCACTGCTCTGAACAGTAGCTTAGTAGTATTGTACAATGAGGTACCTACAGCAGGCAAAAATATTCACAGCAATTATAACCAAACACATACACAGAAGGAGGGGGTGGAAAAGAGATGCACAATCCTCTTTGTCAGGGTTGAAAACAACACCTCCCTGGCCGCTGCTTTTAGTTCAGGAGTTGGTCAAATTGCCCAACTGAAGGCTGTTTCCTGCATTGGCACCTTGCCAGGAGCCCTAGGGCAGCATATGTGTCTTTAATAGGGAGACGCATGACCTGCTAGAACGGTAATTCCCAGCATTCCTGCAGCGAGGTGCAGCGCACTGATACTACAGCTCCCAGCATGTAGTTTTCTATCTTGATCAGAGTTGCCAGAGTACAGTGCTCCAATGGCCAGCCTAGGTGACTGGGACTTGACTGTCTTCTCACTAGCCCCATGAAGAGTCAGCAAATAACAGAGCTATGGCAGTGTGAGGAGAAGCAGGCCTACTGGCTCTGTGAATGCCATGACCATACTGGAGATGAGGCCATGTGCCATTGCCCTGAACAGCAGATTGCCCTTAAGTCTCAAACATTATTAATAGTATGACTCCTGTTTTGAGCAACACAGTCCTAAGAACTTTAAAGGAGGGAACAAAAATGGTGGGCTTAGGGCCAAAACACAGAACGCAGCCTCCTACCTCCAAGCCAACCAGTGTTATGGACGTTGTCACCTTAGGGAAACCACTTAATCTGTGTCTCAGTTTCTCATCTGCAAAATGGCCCATACCACTGCTCAGGCTGCTGAGAGACATAATTAGTGTTTAAAGAGTGCATTGAGTTCCTTCCTTGTAATTCTTTATTCCCTGCATCCAAAATGTTTTTATGAAGACCAATTTTGGCTGCTTTAACTGTCAAAGGAATAGTCCTTCCTTCCCTGCCTGAATTGGATGCATGAAACAAACAGTTCACTCTGAATTATGTCAGCCATATTTACAGATCCTTCTTAGAATTAAGATAATATTGAGGTCATGTAACATGATCCTAGCTCCAGGAAAAGAGAGCGGTGGGCTTCGGTTGGATTGCTGTTTCTTGGCAGCAGTGCTTAGTGCCTCTTGGCAATAAAAGAGCTGGGCTTGTGTGTAAATTCCTGACTCCTGATTCTGAGCGAGAGAAAGGAGATCAGGCAATTGGCAGAGGTGACTGAGCCAGGGTCTGGGTGCTATGCAACAAAAACATATTCCAAAGTTGCCAGTGCCATGTTTCTCATGGTCTATATTAGACAGTTGCATTCGTCTGACTTTCTGACCAGATGTCCATAGGTTGGGTTTTTTTAAACTGTGGCTACCTGTGGCTTTGAGGCCAGCTGCTTCCTGCAGCTTACTGACATCAAAAGTCACCCTCTCAGGAACACATCAGGAGCATCAGAGGCAGGGTCACCATGGGAGCCAAGCAAGCAATGGAAATACATTGGAAGGGTGGATTCAAAACTCGGGCAGCTCCCTTTGTTCCAAGGATTCAGAACAACTATTGGAGTCAGCAGGGTGAGCTGCCAAGAGTTTGTTCTGTTTAAAGGAAACACCAGTGTAGTACAAGATATTCTGCTCACTGCATTTACAGAGCAAGGAAAATGGAGTCATTACAGCTGTTTTGTAAATGGGTCTTAATTAATCCTTGTTACAGTTATATTTAACAATCCTGAAAGAAGGTGCCATCTGACTCCCTAATAGTGGAAAATAGGACTCCAGGAATGCAGTTTACACCTTTAAAGCAATCCACAATTTCTATATGAGCTTATCATGCAGCTTTGCAAGTCTGTTATTTCCAATGCATTTAAATGGGAGCTGCAGTCAATCAATAAAATGGCTGCTCTTAGACTCCAGTAACATTCCTAGTACTGGAGGGAGTGAACTAGTAACAAGTATCCCTAAAACCTGCTTGGAATAGTATTTTGGCACTTCCATTCTTTAAGGTATTAGAGGCATTTTCCTTAGAATGTGGGTGGGGGTGCCCACAAGAATTGGTCAGTGAACCTGTTCGGTAGGTACATGGTTTGGGCACTGGCACCCACTTATGACTCACTCTTCCAGTTATTAGTATTAGTCCTTAGACAGTGAAAACGTGCACCACACAAAATGGTAAATCTCTCTCTTGTTTTCCTGACTCCCACCTGCAGTTAGACTCCTGAGTCCTAGCAGGCAACCTGGAGCCTATGTACTATCAGAAATTGCAGCCCCTGCTATGGCACATGCAGGGCAAGGTCAGACAGCTCCTTATGTCCAGGTGGGACATTCCTCTTCCCTGTTATGGCCAGTGTTTACAATTGAGTTGCTAAAACAAGAGTCCCCTCCCTCCAAAATATTGATTTGAACTGAAGGGGCTTAAGGTTTCTGTGTGAGCCGACAGGGCTCTGCATTTAATCCCCCCTCATGAAGTTCCTTCTTGACCTACTGGGGCTCCATCCTGGCATAATTCCACCAGTCACTGTACTGCAAGTCAGGAGACTGAAATCTGATAGCAGCTTTGCCAGAATCCATTTCAGGAAGCAAACAGGGCTGTGTATGCATGTGTAGGGAGGGACTTTAAGGAACAGGAAAGGAGAGTTGAAAGCAGGACTAGATGGGAGACTAGCAATGGTAAATAGCCTGCAAGCCAATAGAGAGCTGCTCTTACCAATACAAGTACAGAGATAGCAGCAGACCCTTTTCACCTGTTAATTATTTGTATTAGGGTAGCACCCAGACATCCCAATCAGGATGAGCCCCCCACTTATGCAGGGCACTGTAGGAACATTTTAAAATGTAAAGAGCCCAAAGGCTCAGGTAATTCTCAACTGCCTTCGTGTTCCCCTATTCCTCAGCCCAACACAGAACTAGGCAATTCCTCCTGGAGGTGAGGCTGTTACATTGAAGCCAAGTGAAAAAGAGTTGAGAGTCATGATTTAGAGCAGTGGTTTGCAAACTTTTTGAACTGAGCCTCCCCCTGCCTCTTTGAATTACAATATTTGGTTGTGTCCGCCCCAACCCAGAAAAAAAACAGACATGTGCAAAAGTATACTTGTTAGCCTACTCATAAACCTAACAGAGAGACTTTAACACAACTTTAATTACATTACCTACACCTTTAAGTTTCAAATACACAGATACTTACCAAGGGTTCCTCAGCAGCAGGCTGCTTCTACCTTGCAGCCAGGGTGCACTGCTAAGGCAGAGCCAATATTTGCCCCTCCCTCCTCAGGTTTTCAGGGTGGGGGGCAAGGCGCATGTGACAGTCTCTGGAGGTGCAGCCAGTACTGGGGCTGCTGGGAGTGGAAATCAGCACAGCCATGGTGAATGTTGACGTTGACCCACAGGCTGGTTGGCCCGCTGAGGCGAGTCACAGGGTGGAGGTGGCGCTTCCTCCCCACCCCTGTGGGGGTTGGCCGAGGCCCTACTGTGCGTAGCTGGAATAAGCCGCCTGGCAGTGCTGCTTGCCCCCGGAACTTTCCTCCACGCCCCCCAGTTTGAAAACCTCTGATTTCGAGAGAATGGATGAAAAAGCACAAATGTGTTAAACAATTTGAAGTTTAAGGACAGGGTGGGAATTTTAGCGATCAAACATGAAATGACTTTAAAAGTCAGAATATCAATATAATTTTTAAAGATTGTTTATACAGCATCAGATGGTAGCAAAATAAGCCAGGCTTAAGTGGAACCCAGATGCTCCTTTCCACCTGGGAATTAAAATCACACCAATGAAGAGTAAAAAGACCATCTCTCAAGGACAAATACTGAGCGATTTTCTAAAAGCTAAAAGGAACAAAACCCCACACAATGAAGTGTTGAGGCCCAACAAGTGCTCAGAATTCAGCAGCCCTGGGCTTTCCTGGGAGAGTTGCTGTTCCTGCTGCGGCAGCCTAGGGCTGCGTGGAGATCTGGAAAGAAGTGAGTTATAGTGGGGTTTGATGAAGATGACCCCAGGGTTTCTGAGAGGACACTTGGCTCCTGTCCCATATAGAAAGGCTTGGAGTGGGGGAGGGGTGCTAGGAAGTGAAGAATGACAAAGCCCAGAACAGAACTAAGGGCTCTGCAGCAGCTGGCAAAAATCAGAGTCAGCACATTCTGCACCTACTGTGGGAAAGGCAAAAGGCAGCTAGATTCCTCACACAGGGTCCTAGTGGGAGCCGGGTTTACACTTGCTCAGTGCTTCAATCAGTCTTTCATTCCCTTGCCTGAGGCCTGGTCTACACCCAGATTTAGTACCAGTGTAATTATTTCCATTTAAAAAAATAAAGAAAAGAAAAAGACACTCCCCCCCCCTCCAAATGAATTATACCAGTAAAATCCCTTGTGTAGATGCAGTTATATTGGTATAAAAGGTGCCTTATTCCAACATATTTTCTCCTTTTCCATACAGGAATAAGCTATACCAATAGAAGCCCTTATACCAATATAAAACTGCCCACACTAAGGGCGGGGAGTGTACTGGTATAGCTACATAGGGATCGTTAAAGCAGTGCAGTGATGTGTTTAGACCAGCCCTCACTCCGGGCTAGATGGTGCAGCCCTTATGTGAGTAGCCCTTGGGGGACTTCTCATGTGAATAGGTGCCCAGCAACGTGAGGAAGGGCTGCACATGCTAGCTGTTTGTGTGCAGCTTGGCTGGGTCTCACACGCAGGTGGAGGCCTGGTCTATACTAGAAAATTAGAAGTTTAATAATTAGTAGTCGGCTTAACTACATCACTCAGGGTGTGAAAAATCCACACCGCTAAGCAGCGTAATTGAGCTGATCTAAGTCCCTCTGTAGATAGTGCTAGGTTGACAGAAGAATTCTGCTGTTGACCTAGCTACTGCATCTGAGGGAGGGGGATTACCTATGCAGCATGTCTACACTTGAAGCACTATAGCAGTGCAGCTGTAGCATTTCAAGTGTAGACAAACCCGAAGTATAGATGTACAACAGAGAGCAGAAGACTGTAGGGCTGAGTCTGTGCTGCACCTTTCAAGAGGAGGGACAGGATCAGGGGATAAAGGAGGTTTTATAACCCCTTTGCCTTTCTTGGGCTTTGGGCTGATCCAGCGATTGGTGCATCCCCCCACTGTAACCCTGGGTCTGCTGCAGCTTCCAGCAGCTTTACCTAGACTGGAGCCCAGAATTGCTAGAGCATAGAACACTCCAGCCACTTTCTGAGCATACCCCTAATCTGGAGCAGAGAAGTGATAGGGTATTCCCCTGGGGCCATTGCAGCTCCTTTCCACCAGAACAGTGTAAAAGAGCTTCAGCAAGGACCAGAATCAGGCCCCAAGTTCTGTTTGATTCTAAAAAACAGAGGTTTATTGGTGAAATATAAATAAACTAATAGCAATGGGGTAGTCAGTGAAAGAAAAGAAATGCAGACTGATACAGTCTAGGTGTGGATGAAACTGATGTCATTGCATTGGAAAGGCAGTTTTCCATAGACTGTCTCAGATTTGATCTCAGACTGCACTATCATGACTGTTTTAATGGTCTCCTGCAAAGGAGATGTAACAACAAACCAATGTATAGGTATAGCAAAGCAATTGTCTGTTAGAATTGTATTCATTTAAGAGGATAAACAATTGCTGGAACTCAGCTTTTAAATAGTGCCTTGTATACACTGTCTACCCATTCCTCAGACGGTAAATTGGAATTGTAATAAAGATTAGCAGCAGGCTATTAAGTACTGTACAGGCAAGAGAGAAATCAGTTTCACTCGGCAGTAGATTGTGCATCAGTAAATGATGAGAAGATCGCTGTTGAAAATATTTTTAATATTGCCAGCTTGATCACGGTATTTGTTAAAACAATTTTGTTTTATTTTAACTAGAGACGGTTTGGAATTTCTCAGACAAGGCTTTTAAGCTAGGGCCATTTTAATGAGGGAAATTTTAAAATATTGCATTGAACCACATAGCCAAATCTTCCATGATAGCTAGGGTGGCCATATTTCCCCAAAGGGAAAATGGGACACCATGTGGGGCTAGCCCGAGGCGGCAACCCCCCCCTCCCTGAGCCGCTTGTCTGAGCCTCCCTCCCCACCCCCATGTGGGGCTGGCCCCAGCTGCTCACCAGAGCCCTGCCCCCTCCTCCCCAGGTGGGGCTGATGTCGCTGCTCACCTGGGCCCTGCCTGCACCTCCATGCAAGGCTGGGGCTGGCATCGCTGCTCTCTTGAGCCCTGCCTGCCCTCCACCCGAGCCCTGCCTCCCCCCCTGCACAGGGCTGGCATCGCCACTCCCCCATGTCATTTGTCCCATTTGCTGTTACCAACTGATCAAATCGGCAAGAGCAAATGGGACAAATGACCACTTTTGCCTTAAAAGTCAGGACAGCTGTGATAGGGCTTAAAACAGGGACTGTCCCAGCCAAAATGGGACGTATGGTCACCCTAATTGATAGCAGGGGAAGAGTCTTTAATTGATTTAAAAGCTATCCAAAATGAGAGCATCTCTTGCAAATGTATGAGGCGTGGCAGGTTTCACTCCAAGAGAGGACTGTTACCAGCCTCAGACAGAGTGAGTGGCAGTGTTAGCTGTGCTCTGAAGCACCAGCTTTTAGCCGTCTCAGGACCATCTACACCTTTTAGGAAACATGATGCAACGTGGCTCTAACTGGTCTCCTTCCTACTCATCACCACTGGGATTGCATTTGTCAGCACAGCTCTCTCTGAACACAGTTTGTTGCTGCTGGCTGGATATGTTTTAATAGTCACCTCAGTGAAGGTGTGTGGTGTGGACATTACTGCTTCCTTTGTGTCCTTCCCCTACTCATACCTGTGTGGTCTCCCATGCAGCCCTCAGGCCTGGATGTCCCTTCCTTACCCACCCTGCCATGCACCCCTCTAAGTCCCTTCTCCAAGCTCACTACCTTTGAAAGGTCTAAAACTTCTTAGTTTTCTCTGCACAGATTGAAGAGTCAACAAGTTAGACTGTAGAAGATGGAGATTATAGAACTCACATGATTGCTCACCTTCCTTGCTCTATCTTTTTGGCATTCCTTCTTCCATCCCTTATCTGTTACCTCAGCAGGCAAATAAGTTGTTTGGAGCAGGAACCTTGTCTTGTATACATGTCTGAAGTGCTAGCTCATTGCTGGCACTATACAAATAAGGAATAATAATCATAGGTCATTCATGAACATGGGGTATTGAAGTTTGCTTAGCAAAAGCAAGCATGATGCACACCTAGTCCTCTCCCACATACACATTTAGACTCCAGAGTCCACTCCCCACCAGACTATATCAGTTTTACCATAGGTCACATTTGGACTGAACTTCTTAATTGTTCAGAAGAC
Organism: Emys orbicularis; assembly: GCF_028017835.1. NCBI lineage: Eukaryota > Metazoa > Chordata > Testudines > Emydidae > Emys > Emys orbicularis. The sequence goes on along the minus strand of NC_088689.1, from coordinate 41,520,461 downwards.
AAACAAAAGGGAGCCCACAAGAAGAGTAAGTAGACAAACCTAGCTTCAAATGAACCAAAATGAAGTGTTTTTAAGGGTTCTTAGGTCCAGTCTGGAGTGTCGTTCTTGAAATGCCACTCTTTGAGCATCTCTGGATTTCTTCTTCTGCTATTCCAGAACAATAAGCTTCTATGGTTTCCAGGCACACTTGTAGGCAAGGGTTAACATGAAACAGGAACAGGCAAGGGTAAAGAAACAGTAAGATATGACACTTATAAGTGTGCTCTATTCATTTTAAAATGCTCTAACCCTTCTTTTTTGTGTACATATGTTTTAAGCTGTCTTGACTAGGTACCTATAATCTCATATGTTCATAGAGCACCAAGCATATTTATAGGTCAGTCATAGGCAAATGACTTACCTCTCACTGTCAGATGTGACCACTGCCTCACTTTCTCCTGTCTTCATGGGGTAGTTTCCCCTCTTGCTGTATATAAATTAGCCCTCCAGCCAGACTAAAGAGTCCACATGAAACTGGAAGACAATCCTTTACCTTCCCCAACCCCAATTCCCTCTGGAGGATCCATACAATCTTCTTTGCTTGGTTGCAGGGGTCTAAAGTTATTTACCCTCCCTAGACCACAATCCCACCTCTAGGGCCAGCATGATCTTTTCCCTTTGTTGCATGGGTTCACACCACAAAGTCCTCCTTGCTGACATATATATCACCAGCCCACCCCGAGTTACAGGAGACAGCCTTGTCCTTCCTCTACCACAAGTTCAAACCCTGGGGCTCTAGACTATGAAGCAGCTATCTACTCCAAATAAAAACCACCACTGCTTCCCTTCCCCCCCATAGCGCTCACATCTCTAGCCTCCTGCCTTCTATCATTTTCCCTCCTAGGCTGTTCTCCACAGCTTATTTTAGTCCCTGCTCACTTCCACTCCAACGAACCCCACCAGCAGTTGCTAATCTCTCCTCTTCGTGATGGAAGGATGCTTATTTATATCCTGCTTCTCCCTTCCCAGCAGCCTTCTGTTCCCATTGACCCTGGGAGCTATGAACTCCTGAATGCCTTGCTACTTGAACAGGGTTATACTGAGCCATAAGAAACACTATTATCATTAGCATTGGGGCCTACCAATTTTACCTCAGGCTACACAGAGGAACAAGTTAACTGCAGGTACTTTGCCACTGGGAGGGGCTGAGCAAATAAAATCTGAAGGCTACATCACCGCAGGAAGTCTGAAAATCCAGGTTCATTGCATGTGCTTCAATATTACCAACTCTCCTGATTTGACTGAGAGTCTTATGATAGTGGCTGTTTTGTTTAAAGCCCTAGTTCCTGGAGGCATGATATTTCATGAGAATCTCAGCTTTCATTTTTTAAAAAAGGAACTTTCTTCATTGGTTCTTAGAAGAGCTTAAAACGGTAGCGAAGTGTAACCAAAGGCAAAGATAAAAGACCTACAAGATACTGATTTTTTTAAAATCTCATGATTTTTAAGCCAATCTCATGATTTTGGTGGTTTGACTCAACTTTTGAACATTTGGGATTGGTAACACTAGTGTCTTCAGGGCTGAATTGCACTACTGAAGCTTCCTAGCTACAGTAGCTGATCAGTGAGACAGTACAGAATATAGGCCAAGTGCTACAGTGGACCACCCTGAACCAGCAAGGAAACTATCTATGCCGTGTGAACAAAAAGCTGGACAGCAGTTGGAAGAATAGTAACTGTTGGAAAAACCTTGGGTTGTATCTGTCACCTCCATGCCAGGTGACAGTGCTGTGAAAGAAGTTCAGCATAGATTCATAACCCCCCTGAAGTCTATTAATCATAGATCTAGAGTTTTATAAGGCCATCCAAGAACAGTGGTCCAACGGATAGTTAAACAGTTGCTCAGGAGCACTGAAGAGAAAAAGTAATGCCAGAGAAGGCAAATGTATATGTATGGCCCCATTACTGTAGTATCGGAATGTCCCACAACCTAACATATTTGTCCTCACAACACCCCTGAGAGGCAGGGAGTGCTATTTTTCTCATGGGGCTCCACAGCACAGAGATGAAGTGAACTGCCCAAGGTCACACAGGAAACCTGCAGTAGAGCAGGGAACTGAACCCCTCTCTTCCAAGTCCTAGGCTGATGCCCTAACCATTGGACCATTCTTGCTCTCACCCAAACCCCTCTAAGCCTAGAGTAACACCATTGATTTCCAACGTCACTGAGCAGAATTCTTGTCTCAGGGAAACCCAAGACAAAGCATGAGACAGGTCAAATGAGGGCATCCCTTCTGAACAAAGAAAAGGGATGGGAAAAGCCACAGACTGTCATATTCAACCAAAAAGCCCTGAACACACAAACCTGACTTCAGGTGAGCCAGATAAGGTTATCAGTGGATTAAGCTCTCAAACAAATAAAAACCAAAAGCCAAACAAAGTGATATCACATTCTGTCAAGGCATCTAGGGCACACTACAGGACCCCATAATAGGAAAAAGAGGGTGGTAAAAGATACCATAGGACCATTGTCTGGCTACAGAAGCTGAAGAAAAGCCCTGCAATAAACTGACTGCTCCTGGAAGTTTTACAAGTCCACACAGGGAAGAAATAGACCGATTCAGACACATTCACAGAGCACATTCAGCCCTGTGTAAGGCTTAATGCCATTGAAGCCAATAGAATTGTGACCACTTACACAAAGACTGAGCCGTCTTATGGAACCAACTTGAGTTGTTTATTCTATAACTAAAGTTCTTCTGCTGATTATTTTTTTTAATTATTCATTACCACTAGGGACAGGAGAACAGTCAGAAGTCTTTTTGTCGGGTGTGCATTTTAGTGTTATCTGCCTTGGGCATGGGTCAAGCCTGAATGAGCTTGCAGGGCTTCTACTAGGTGGGAGGCAAGAAGTTCATCAATGAGACCCATAAAAAGGCCTGGAAAATATGAAGACTCTTGAGCCAGGTTTGGATCATTTCACCAAACCCTTAATCCCAGCAATTCCCAGTTCCTCACCTCCCACTACTCCTGTCTCTTTGCTACAGTTCACAGCAAGCTCACACCACCAGGAGGAAGTGTGTCTTATTCACAGCTAACTAATTTCCCCTCATAACAAAGGCAGGTCAAGAGCCTCTGCTTCTCCACCCTTCCAGGTCCAATCAGACACAATTCACAGGGCGACTGCTGCCTTCCTTGACCTGGGTCTCACACATTGTAGTGTGTTAAGTAATAATGCAAGTTGCTAGGTTACTGCCATTTATTCATCCCCCCACTATACTGCAGAGAGGACAGATTAAAATTAGTTTCTGCATGTGCACATGCATGCACATGCACGCACACACACAAACGCACTCTTTAGTTAGGTGTTAACATTGCATAAAACTTTTCATTTGAAATGTAAAATGAAGTAAACTACAAAAATGAGTGTTAACACTTCACATCAGGCACAGAGCTCAGGATGTTAATACACCCAATCAGCAGCCTTTAGAGAAAGGGTAGTCAATAGGCAGACCATGGGCTAAATCCAGACTGCCACACGCTTTTGAATGGACTACAAAATCTTTTTATTTACATATCATTATTATTATTTGTGTATTATTTTTTCTGGAGTCTGGACCTTGACAAAAAATAATTGATTACCCATGCTTTAGACTTTAGAGGCAGCTTTAAAGGAAAACTGTTGAGTACGCTTAGCTCTGCATTGCATTAAAAGGAATGTAATAAATCACTGAACATACCTTGAAAAAATGTCAAATATAATTTTTAAGACAGAGCTGTCATTTTGTTATCCTGGGAATAGGAAATGCAGCCAGGGAATTCATTGCATGAAAGGAGGCAGCTTTCAAAATTGCTATTTTATCTACATCTTTTGGTCAATTTAACAAAAAGCAAATCTCAAGCCTCCTTTTTTATATTCCGTAGCTTTCTCCTCTTTTTCAACCACCATTCACTGTAGCCAACTACAGCATTGGCTCCAAGCTTTAGGCCAGGGATCGGCAACCTTTGGCACGTGGCCAGTCAGGGAAATCCGCTGGAGGGCTGGGACGGTTTGTTTACCTGCCACGTCTGCAGGTTTGGCCGATCGCAGCTCCCACTGGCCGTGGTTCGCTGTTCCAGGCCAATGGGGGCTGCGGGAAGTGGCAGCCAGCACATCCTTCGGCCCACGCCACTTCCCGCAGCCCCTATTGGCCTGGAATGGCGAACCGCAGTCAGTGGGAGCTGCAATCGGCCGAACCTGCGGACGCTGCAGGTAAACAAACCAGCCCGGCCCGCCAGCGGATTTCCCTGAGGGGCCGTGTGCCAAAGGTTGCTGATCCCTGCCTTAGGCATACCAGGAAATATACATTCCTCCCAGCCTCGCAACACTTGCATTTATATCTTTGTTAATATTTTGGAAGATAGGGTAAACAAACAGCACATGAAGTTCTCAAAGAACACTAAATTGGGAGGTGTTATAACACTAAGAGTACAGAGAAACAACAGGAGGAATTAGAAATACGGGCAAAAATAGAGAGAGAGAGAGAGAGTCAGCCTAGAAAAATGCAAACACACATCAGTGTAATAATTATTGAAGACAATACGCAATGGAAGGGTGACACCTGGAAAATAGTAAAGCGGAAAGTAAATCAGATAGCAAATCAGTTTATTTTGCAGCATAATATAGTGGCAAAATAAGGCAACGTAATTTTGGGTGGTACACATTAAGGCCTCACAGATCAGGGATGCACTGACACTGCATATAGAAAATGTTTTCACCCCTCAGCTCACAGAGAGCTACTACAGTGTGGGCCAGAATGATGTTAATAAGTAGGAAGGAATTCAGAGAACGAGGTGGGGGGGGGGGGGAAGGGGACTGGATTATTAATTAAAATAACTGAATATGTAGATCTTAGCTATATGATGACTGGGTGGAGGAGAGATAAGGTTGCCTCTTTTTGACCTGAGTAGCTAGTCACAGTTCAGGGTTCTGCCTTCTGGGGATATTCCAGTTTGAAGTAGAAATTGATGGAGTCTGATACTTTGATGCAATCTTGTTTATTTACAAGGAATGTACGAAGTCCTGCTTCTCCGAACACAGAAGGAGAAACCAAGACCAAAAGGAACAGTTTCTTAGTTTATAGCCCCAAGCCTCTTTAGCCAGCTAGCTGGCTCTCACTAGCTTTTTCCCCAGGTTACATTGTGCTCACTGGTTACTGCTTGGTTTTCCTGCTTTTTGCCTGTCTGTCTCTTGGGCTGGCGCTGGTAGGGCTTGTTTTAGGAGTGGTCCCTTAACTGTCTCACAACTATCTTAAGAGAAAGTTGCATTCACACATCAGTTTCAATGAGGTTTTCACTCAACCCACAATAAAGTTTAACTCAGCTCCTAACACTAACTTTCTACAAGTGTATCAACATCATGGAGGGAGAGGAATAGTTCAGGGCAGAACAAGGCACCTTTGTAATACAAAGAATAACTAACTAACTAAACAAACAACAAGGATTAGGAGTTCTAGAATGAATTTTGACAACGAAAGACATATGTTGAGCATCAGGGAAAAGTTCCCTGCTTTATGTCGTGGAATAGGCTCCTCAGGCAAGTAAGTGTAAGTTTAAGTCTTTTAAAGCTGGACTGAACATAGCACTTGAGCATATATCATGGGAACAAACTGCATTAGCAGGTGTCAAGTATCAGGAGGTAGCCGTGTTAGTCTGTATCCACAAAAGCAACAAGGAGTCCAGTGGCACCTTAAAGACTAACAGATCTATTTAGGCATAAGCTTTCGTGGGTAAAAAACCACTTCTTCAGATGTGAGGTTTTTTACCCACGAAAGCTTATGCCCAAATAAATCTGTTAGTCTTTAAGGTGCCACCGGACTCCTTGTTGTTTTTGTGCATTAGCAGGGCAATGAGCGGAATGACATGCTAGGTCTTCCATCTCTAGTTGGTACAGTTCAGACACTAGCCACTCAATATTTGCCAGCCTTAGCAACTTCATGTACAAAAGTCTTTACACTTGTTTAAAGTTTCTTTTCAAGTACATGGTGAGGGGTAAGAGACCTTTTAAAAATGTATAAACTCATCACCTGGAAATTAAACAGAGCCCATTATTTCTGTGGTGTCTACAAAGAGCAATGCTTGTGCTTCAGCCACAGGAGTTCAGTAATAAGTACTATTCCCAGACCTGTATTAAAGATATGACACAGACAAAAGAGATTAGGTACTTTTGAATTTAACAAAATAGACACAGTAAAGTTCAACTCCATTTAAACTGTAGAAGAAAAATTAGTTTGCTAAACAGAAAAAGACAAGACTGAAAGGGAGAATGTGCATTAACATTGCTTAGTCACTCTTCTGACTACCAATTTCATCCCCCAAGCTCTCAATGTCCCTTTTGACCTTTAATGTGCTTTGGTCAGTCTACTTTTTCCTCTAGTCTTCATATAAGAAAGGTGTGTGTAGTGGGGTGATGTTTACAATCCCATACTAAGGGCCAACTCAGATACCATGGTGATGGGAGTACTCTAAAAACCTAACTAGAACAGAAAGCTTAGTAAGATGCCTCATACAAGTAGTCAGTTTGGGAGCTAAAGAAGAGAGTAACAAAGCAACCTTTCTTTGCAGTTTTTAAAAGTGGTGAAAGAATGGTCTTTGAATGACGGCTACAACAACTTGATCTGTGGAAATAAAGGTTAAACTCTCTCATCACAACCCCATCTAGCCCAATTTGTTCCAATGAGTGGATTGGATTGCTTTACATCAAAAGCCAAATGCAACCTCTCTCTCTGTGTGTGTGTACATCTTACCACTATCTGCATGTTTATCCATCACTCTAGTAGATGGATTGAGTTTTATTCAGGTGCATGTGATCATGTCACCCTCCAGTGGCTGCAGCCTGATGATACCTTTTTATTTCCTTTGTAAAGAGCTTTGCTATATAAGAGCTAGGTATTATTATTACAAAGGAGTTAGGGCTTGATCCAACTCCCTCTGAAGTCAATAGCCAGACACCTATTGATTTCAGTGGAAGCTAGGTCAGGCCCATGAGCACCAATATGTCTGCACAAATGCAAACATTTCACAGGATACTATTCATTATTTTTAAATCACTCAGTTGATTATGTTTGTGCTGGTATGTCAGTAACCTGCAATTTCAGTTTTCCTATGTAGATCCTAAAGGCTTTAAACAAGGGAACAACATTTTAAGAGAACAGGGCAGTTTTTTCTTCTTGCACAAACAGAAAGGAAGTAAATCCCATCTTTTGTAGAATGGGAGCTCTCTTATAGTTGTGCAAATGATGCAGTGTCCACTACTACAGATCCATATAACCACATTCAGCTTATTGCTTAACCGTGGATCAAATTGTTCCCGGTGTAATTCCGGTGAAGTTAATGGAGTTATGCTAGGATTGATTTTGACTCCTTGGGCCTATCTGTAATGTTTGAAAAAACAACAAAATCAGTGGTGTCATTCTGTTGCAACAGGTCAGGTCAAGGTAGTCTTCTTATAAAAAAAATTCCTAGTTTAGAACTGCTCCTTGAAAGTGTGAAACTAATGACTCTTTCCTTAATGAATTAGTTTTCCTCTATCATATAGTGGTACTGATTTGTTATTGTCAGATTGTTCATGAATGCTGAACTGCTGGTAATTAAATATTTGTTCTTTAAAGTGCTCACTGTTATTGAATATAATAGCACTAGTAAAATGCTGTAGCCCAAGGCAAAAGAGCAGTATCTTACTGAGGGAGTTTCTTCTTCTGCAAACTAACTAGTCATTCAGCAGCAAGATACTGTAATGGGTGGTTCAGAAGTGTTGAAACAAGTTATAACACAGAACTACAACGGTCCCTTCTCTACCAAAGGTCATACCTTTCCCTCTGCAACTTACAGGAGCTCTGGCTTGATATTTTCAAAGCCACCTATGGAATCTGAACAGCCAATTCTCATTGAAGTTAATGGTAGTTGTGTCTAAATCCCAGAGTCAGCTTTGAAAAATCTCAATCCTGATATTTAAATATTACAGCTTGACTTAATATTCAGAAATTTCTGGCTCCTTTTGGGGAATCTACATGGTGTTTTTTTTGTTTTTTTAAAACCACATTTATCACAAACAAAAAACCATTGAGGGAGGATGAAATTGCTAATGGCAGAACTGGACTTTGTATGGAAAACTGGCATATTCAAATTTACAGGATAATTCCCCACAAACTAGATAGATCAGATGATTTAAATTCTAATTTTTAGTATACAGTAGCTTTCCACACACAATACTAGAAAGCTCTCCGGCTCATGCTGTTTGTGCCTGCAGAATGTTTAATCCCCATTGTCACTGACAAATGGACTTTGCCAACCTTGGAAGGCAGCAGTGTGTTCAGCAGAAAAAGTGTCCTGCATCCACTCAGCATAATTCATCGTTAGGGTGCATTCCTCAGTCTCACAGGTGACATGTCAGAAATTATAACTGTTCTCACTGTCCTCATCTCTGACTTGTTTCCCCACTAATTACTTGTCAGCACACAACACAGCAGACCCTGAGTGGCACAAACAAAGTCAGAGTCTCTCACATAATAAACATTTATTTATAGATGTACAATTGTATAATTAATTCTAAATCAAGAAATACAGATTCTGTGAGTATCCTTTAGGATCTATGCTTTATTGCACATAGCGCTTACCATCCATGGATATCTACTTGAGAAATCAAAAGATTTGGTTGGATGGGCACTGGAGCAGGAGTGCCATTTTGAAAGATGTCAGCACCTTTTGCAAACATGAGTTGTCTCTCACATTTCCCCTCCAACATCTCTTAATGCTGGGTAGCTCGTGTGCCTCTGTAAACAGCATTTATTCCAAAATATTTTATTTCCACCATATCCCTCTCCAAAGACCTGGGGGATATCTTTTAAAACTTGAAATCAGATCAGATACATCACAGTAGTGGATAGTAAGGCTTGCAATGAACAGGAGGGCTCAGAACCATTTTGCTACATAAATATCCAGTTAAAAAATAGAGCTGGTCAATTTCAAACAACAAACAGAAATAAAACCATCTGGCCTTTCACTTTTCTCCCAGCCCCTTACCACCTTACTTGGCAGCCATTGCTATTTTGATAAATTCCACCATAAGGGAACTCTGAAAACTGTTCTTATAGGAAATGTCTTCAGGCAAAAATTAACATCAGGGTAGAGAAGAATCCAGTTTATGCCATTAATGGTAACTTAGCTCATTCAACTTTTGCCTCTCTCACTTCATATGTCAAAGAGATGCACTGGGTTTAGAATAACCTTGAGCGCTATCCTGTTGCTCTAATCCAGGTCCTGCTTACTCAAGCAGGTACCCCAAGGCTTTTAGCAGCATCATTTCTTCTTCTAAAATGCATGATGGGCAAAACCATTGCTAAAAAATGGGTAAAACGTAGTGTGATGTAGTATCAGATGCGTCAAAGCCCAATTAAGCAACTGAAGATTAACCATCCCCCTCTTTCTGATCTCCCCACCAAAACTTCTTTCACCAGAATCAAAGACTCTGTTTTTTGGGGATGTCAATACAGGTTGAAACATCAGAAGTGTTATGGCAAGGTAACAGCCCTATTACAGTTAGCAGTCTGCTGGATGAGGAACTCTGAGTTTAGGAAAGATAAGAACAAAAGGACATAGCTCGTGGCAGGCCCTGTTTACAGAACTAATGCTGCACACTGATTACAAGGCAGAAATAAAGCAGACTCTGGAAAAAAAAAAGTTACACACACACATAAACCAATTGAACACTGATGAGCTAAGACCATTTATGACAATCCTCTCCTTGCTGTACAAGAATCCAGCACTGTTGACTGCCACCAATTAAATCAATATAGCAAAAACAAATCAGAAGTCTGGTCAATTTTAAGAAATCTTCTTTCTACAGATTTAGAGATTCTTTTATAAAAAAAACTCAGTCACAAAATTATATTTTCCTCAACAAAATAAAAAAAAATAAAATAAATGCAAAGTATCATCAAATGACGACCTGAAATTGGATAGGTCTGCAGGGCTGCACGGCCCCCCCAAAACAGGTTAGAGTTCACACTTTACAGTTTACTAAATTGGGCAGAAAACTAAATAATTTAATCCAATCCCTGCATAGTTTAAAAGTACAACATACATATAGCTATAAATTAATTCTAAATAGATAGATTCTTTTCTTATTAATTGGTTTTTAGTCCTAAAAAAAAATCTTCCAATTTCTCTCTCCGTTCGAAGTGCCCAGTGCAATCATGGAAGGGTCTCCTTCTGCTTCATGGCTTGCTGCAGTTTGTTTTTTATACTCTACACTTGTTCTCATGGTTGCTGTATCCTAGGAGAGACTAGACTGTCGCACTCTAGTGGTGTTGGAAAGAAGGGGAGAAGACAGGCAGCTTTATTTCCTAACTGCTGCCTGCTGCATCTAACGTTGGAGACAGAGAGAGAGAGAGAAGAGAGAGGGCAGTTGTGCGTTGCTAATTCTCCAATTCCATTTTAATTTAAGGTTTGATTCTTTAAATATAAAGTCTGTCACCTTGGCTCAGTGCACTTCGCCAAAAGTCTTCAGGCATTTCAAGAGTCTGGGAATAAAAGTGGTAACCGTGTCAGTCTCCAATCCATGATAACCATTTAAGACAAAACACCTTTCCCACCCACCTCCCCAAATTACAGGTAACATGTCTAACTGAAAAATGCTAAAGTAGTTCTTTGTTTTACAGCTACGCTCTTCATTAGACCATGGATACACAGAGATATGCTGAGTTAGAGAGAGAGTGACAAAGTTAATTAAAATATTTCCATTTAATAAGAGGAACAATTATCAAAACAAGGTACAGGACATTATATATATATATATTATATATATATAAAAAAAAAAAAAAATCCCAAATGCAAGACACTCAAAAACGGCAGACACCTGAGCTGAGAACGGACATTAAGGACCAAATTTTCAAATGTGTGCCACCTGCCAAAAAACAAAACAAAAAACCTAACCCTAGCCCTCCTAACTTACTTGGGTACTCAACTTAGGTGACCAGATGTCTGACATACAAGATAACTAAGGTGTAATGGGTGTGCGTGCATCTGAAAATATGGTGCAAAGTCTCATTTTGTTCCCCTCTAACAAGCCCCTGCTTTTAATTAAATCTGTGAGAGATGGGGAAAGCCTGTGTGTTTCACATTCATCCTGTTAGTTGCTGATGGGTGAAGCCTCCTGCCTTTGCAAAAAATCAGACCTAATAATGACATAGAGAAGAGGCTCCAACCCTGGGCCAAATTTTAAATTTATTTGCACACAGTCCTCCTTTGAGTAATCTAGTGCTACTTTCATTTATGCCATTTGAACCGCCACCACACCACTCTGATTCATCAGGTTTACCATGCTATTGTGCTGTGAAGACACCATGAGTCTCCAGCACTCACAGCTGGCTTCCCCTTGACCCCCAGTTCAATGAAGTAAGTTACCTCTACAACCTGCTGCATCCAGTGAGAGTTTGGTTTGGTTTCACTGAGTGTCTAGGGAAGACGGCAGAGGGACAAGAAACATCTATCTTACAGAAATCTCTTCCCTGTGATCATATTTCTTCAAGTGCCCTGGTACAATAAAATAGGCAATAGAGCAACAAAAACTGGCTACAGAAATGTGACTGCCAGTTGCCCAATCTGATAAATGCTTGATAAGGGGAACAACTTTTGACCAGACAAAGCAAAAAGTGACATTGTCTCAAATGGATGCTTGACAAGAACTCAGTTGACTCGCAAACATGCCCAGGCCTTTCACTTTGCTCCCAGAGAGCTGACACCAGCAATGCTAAGAAACAGATGTGAACTGGAAGAGCATTTGAGGTGCTGGCATGCAAATTAAACCAACCATCCCAGTGAAGGTGTATATGCTTAACAGAGGGTTATGCTTTCTCCTTGTTACACATGCACATTGAGAGGAGAGACACATGAAGATCTAGATCTGAGAGATTTAAATAAGTATGAAAATCATTGATGTGTCATGCTTCAGTGTCACAGGAAAATCACCGGCTCGTACTTAGACCTCCGCTGAGTGGTCTAGTAGTTACTATCCATGCATGGAGGCTTGAACTTCCGACAGTCTGCTACAGCTTGGGGTGCCCATCCTCTGTGCTCTTTGATACAGATCTGAATCTCCAAAGTAACGTGCTCGATAAAGCAAGCCTTCCTCTGAAAAGGAAAAATTCCAACATTAAAAACAATCATTCACCAAGATGTGAAGTGTGATGTATCAACTCCTCAACATCCTATTGATTTCAATGGGAAAAGGATCTGGCCTCAAGTTCTTCAAGGCCAGATGAAGTACAGTGAGAGGGTAGGGAATACCTGATGTCCTTTGGAACAGAACAAAAGTGATCTTTGTCAACAGGCCTTCAATGGCTCATTCTAAGGAAAGTTTTAGATATGTGCTGGGAACTGGAAGTAGCCCTAGTGTGCATTAAATGAGTAACATAAGGGGTAGCCTGGTAGTGTGGGAAAGAAGAAATATGGTGGATCAGAGTTTATCACTCTAGCTTGGTCTATTGCATCGCTCTGCAGCAACAACTTTGGCTGACTGAGAATAGCAATGTCAGGGTGTCACATTCAGCACTTCTTGGTCAGAAAGATAGTGTGCATGTTGTGGGGATCCAAGAAAGCTTTGGAATCTCTTTTTGATCCCATACAAACAACAATGCCAATATATTTGCACACAAATCCCAAACTGGGCATTAGTTCAAAGCAGCTGTAATCATCTATCATACAGTCATTTGAGAAAGGGGCCAATCGAGGGTGGAGTCAATAAAATGTTATCTTTGATGATAAACCTTGAGAGTTAAACAGTCATAAAAAAAAAAAAAATGAAGAGGATTCCATTTTTCACCTTGTAGACTCTCTGATATGGCTCGTTAGACAGAACGGGGCTGTAAAGATATACGCTTCGTAAGCACTAAATCACTTTGTTCTAAAATGACACGATAACCCCAGGGCAATAAGGAAACATCAGGAAACTCCTGAGAGTCTCCTGGCCCTACCTTCCCGATTCCTCAGGAAATCAGAGAATTCTGTTCATATCCCACTGACATGGCAAAGGAGCTCCACAGAATGGAGCTGCTACACTGATCATTTCTATAATATTATTGTTTAAAAAAATTATACGGGACAGAGGTGACCGATTTGTCATCAAACCATTGCAGACACAGGGCCGATGGGCTGCCTCAGGTTCTACACAGCAATGAAATTATGATTGAGCTATCAGAGATTTATGTATCTCTGTTCCTACTCAAGGACTTTTTTCTAAAACAAATCAGACTTTTAAGAAAGTGACCTCAGAAGGTTTCCATTCCTCCCACCATTCCACTCACTCTGTTGCTTTTCCTTCCAGCAGTTATTTCTAAGGTTTGCAATGTAATCGTCTTCCACGCTCCTCTCAACATTTTTCAGGTTTGTACCAGTGTACTCTTCTGCAAAGTTCTCAGCTACATAGTAAGCTACTTTCAAGTGCTCCGTCACTCTCCTGTGTATGTGACCCACAGACCTAGTCCAGGGAGAAAAGCCAAAATAGTAAATGTTATTCAAACACAAAGTAGAAATTTTTGGACAAGCAACAGCTAATATGCATTATTAATCTATTAAAGGACATATCCTTCCTGTACACTTGCTGTTTTGGTAAGGAGAGTTTTATCTCTGGTGGAACGGACATAGTGGAACATTCTACCAGGTGGAAATAAAACCTACCTAGCCAACCAATCAATTCTTCCCTGAGCTACATGGGTGTGCTTCAGAACACTGGGGTATCTTGGGTGTTGACTGCCAGAGGACTCCATACATGTTTTAGAATTAAGTGCTCATTACAATCTTCAACAGCTCCTCAGCAGCTAGTGTTTGAAATACTTTTTGCTACTTCCTTCCCAAACATACGGCCCTTCTCCTTCAGGATGTGCCCCAAAGATGCTGTATGTGTCTGGTTATGAATCTCTGAAGCTGATGGATCTCGAGCTGAAGACTAAGACAAACCAGTATTTCAGAAATATATTTGTTCACAGAATGAAGTCAGAATGTAGGTCAAAGTAGAACAAAGACACAGCTGATAGCTAAGCTTGCTCAATAAGACTGTCTGCTTGATGAATCCAGACCCTCAGTTCCTCTCACTGCAGATTACTGTTAACCCCAAGAGGGCACATTGCTCTACCTAGCAACATGCTGCAGCATCCACTATTGCTGCAGGAAAGGAGCTAGGTTCCCCTTTCCCCATATCCTCCTCCTCCCCAATTCCTTCCCTCTTTATTCAAGACAGGGCCAGGACAGAGAATACCTCCAAAAGGGTATTCTCTTCTGATTCACTGACCAGACACTTCAGACAGCGTAGATGTACAGATACTTAGTATATCTAGGTGAACCTACTGAGGAATGTAAGGGCTTGTCTAAACATGGAGTTGTTCCTGATTAACTTCATGTGTGGGCACATTTATTTCAGAACAAGAGTGTCTTGTTCCTGTTTAGCTTAATGTAATTTGAAAAAAGGGGAACCTAAGCACACCCTTCTTGCCACTCAAAACAGAGCCCTAGGTTCTTCACAAGCTTGAGCCCCATGCCTGTGTGTTATGTCAAGAAAGGACACTACATTTTGGGCACATGTGAAGAGAATCATAGTATTTATCATTTGATGACCTTCCTGAGTCTGCCTGGTACTGTAGAAACCAGAGGAATAACATGACCCGAGGAGCCTATAACCTAAAGTTAGACAAGCAATACAATTCAGACACATGCCACCAGGCATTTCAGTCTCCTAACGTGGCTGTTCGAGACCAGGAAGACAGCTGAGCACGAAGAACATTTCTTGAATCCCAGCTTCTTTTTCTTCAGTCCCAACATAACCCGGAACTGGGCTACTAAATAACTGAACTATCTATATTTATCACTTAACTAAATTATCATGACAGCAAGAATGGAAAAAACAAAACAAAACTGGATCCGAATGGACTGGAGTAGTTCATGTCCATCTGGCACACAGATGGAAGGAACTGAGGTGCTAGAGGGCACTGCACCTTCTTATATAACCTTATCCTCAGAACATTCAGAGACACCGACAGGAGAGGCAGGAGGGGGCGCGTGAGTGCTCTAATGGCTGCTTCTTGGAGAAGGTTCTATTGTTAGGCCCCATGAGGTGCCACAATATCCATAAGTGGGAATATGCAGAGCCACTCAAAGAAGAAAAATGGGATTAAAAAGGTTTATTTTTGCTCATTGAACTAGCATTCTGGGCTGCGATAATGGGTGCTGGCAGATCTCCAAGTCATCCGTCTCAACAATTACAGGTGTTACATAATGTTATGGGGCATGTGAAAGCAAGAGGAACATTAGGAAAGGAAAGGCAAGAAAACATACCAAAAAGTGAAAATAAAACACAAAGATCCCAACCACTAACAACCAATTCTTGTTTCCAATTGGTCCCCCTGCTCCCAGCCCATCCCCAAGCTAAATATATATGAGAGTTATGGGTACTAACGGCCTGTGGCTCAAACTGTAAGGTGGGCTGGAGACCATCATCTGGCTGAGAGCTGAAACAATTATCAGGATGAGAATAGGCATCAGCTGGACAAACAACCCAAGGCCACCCTGAGGGGGAACAGAAATATACAATGGAATGTCATCAATACGTTTACATGCATAAGACTATTTAGCATCTCACCCTCCCTTGCAAATCCAATCATACTGTGCCCTTGATCCCACTGATGTGAGTGGGAACTGTGTTTTGCATTCTGCATTAGTCAAAGAGGCAACAGGACTAACTGTTCGATGGGGTTTAAAAATAAAAATAAAAGAGTCAAAAGAACATTGCCAAAGCAGCTTGTGGGGATTTTGCTGCCCAGTGATTTCCACCAGCAGTAATGGCAGTCATGGGGTTAAATCCCTGAGCATTACTTTGAAAGCACACCTGAAAGTGCTAAAGCCATCCTACACATCCCAAATCACCATCACGTTTTTTGGGGGGTGGAAAAAAAAAAAAAAAAGTCTTGAATGTGAGTTTGGAAGGACTCATGTCATTGTTATATTTAAAGATTTCCAGGACAGTTGCTAATGCGCATTTCATATCCATGTCAGTCTGTAGAGACTAGTACCACAGCATTAGATAGATTCTTTAGAAAATGCTCCCCCTTTACAATGATATGCAAGATGAGTTTGCGTCCCTTTCTGCCTCACCTCTTAAATTCCCTCCCCACTCTAGTGCAGAACATCTGTCCCCAAAGACCTAAGAAAAAACACCCAATAGCATTTAAAAATATATCCTGTATTAATGGTCTACACTGCTGTGAAAGAGATCTGGGTTAGCTCCATGGCCCCTCTGTCTCATTTCCTTAGCCAGATGGGACTGGGAGCATTGTAGAAGCAGCACATTTGGCCTCTGTGACAAAAGGAGGCACAGAAATGCCTCCTGTCACTATAAAAGTGTCTTCCTTGACTAACTAAAGAGGAGAACGGATTAGAAGTCCTGCCCTGTCCAGTGCTCAGTGGAAAGGTGGTGGCATGGTAATTTGAGATTCAGGAGCAAGAAATCTCAGAGTTCGGACAGAGGTTGGGGACAGAAAAGAAAAATCGGTAGATGTTTAAATCTTTAAATTTTCTGTCTCTTGGTTTCATCAAGTCTGGAGGTCCCTTCTCTACCACTCTGGTTTTGCATTTTGTGAGAGTTCATGTGTTGAACAGGTCTGGTTCACAAAGTGTGCCTGAGAACATTTGGGTATAGGAAAGTCATTGAATAAGTCAGATGTTTTGACTAACCATCCCCCTCTAAGATCATGATCACAACACCCTGGTTATTTTTCTGGCATTCTTAGATTATAACAACTTCAAATAGGCCTGATGAGTTAACACTGTAGCATCATGCCACCAGCAGCACATCCTGGGTAGCAAAATAAGGAGGAATGGGTGTAGATGTTATGAGGACTCACATATAAGGTGGATAAACCCTCCACTCTTCAGTTAATTTCTGCTCATTGTTTCAAGAGAAATCTGACTTTTGGAATTAAGTGTTTAGGTAAAAAAGAAATTTCAGTTCATGCTGCATTTGGCTGATGCTAGAATTTTATGTCAATATGATGCTATGCCAAACAGAAAATGACATTTATTTTCCCATTGTGTAAATGGGATCCAGTCTGATAAGCTGCATCTGCATATGTATGAAAGTCATGGAAATTCAACTGTAAGTAAGTGAAACAGGCAACTCTGATAGAAAAAAATAAACTCACTTGACACAACAATAGAAAAGCACTCCACTTATCTAGGAAAATGGAAAACCAGGTGGCCAATTTAATACAATCGCTACGACAGCAACCTGTTTTTTGGGTTGCACACATTAAAGCCTTTTTACTTTCCCCTTGGTCGTCCCCACTTACATCACCCTGATGTTCTCGTCTGTCATGCCTCTGATGGTAGGTATATCGCATCCTGCCATTGCTGTATACGTGAACATTACCTGTGGGCAAAAGAAATCCATTAAAAAGAATCCAGAACACTGGGACATTCTGACAGCTAGCCTGGCAGGTGATGAGATCAAAAGAATTGTGCACACGCCACATCATCCTACCTGATTAAGAATGCAACACATGGGCAGATTAGGCATAGACAAATCACAATGAAATTCAGAAATGTTCACCTAAGCCACCCTGTGATGTTGGTTGGAGTTTTAGCCAGGTGTCACCAAGTAATGACATTGCAGCATCACTCTAGAAAATAATAATGGAGGCATCTTTAAAAAATGTACCTGACAGGGTTGGCTAAGCTGTGAGGGTGAACACCAACTCAGCAGGGATGATAAAAAGATTTTTTTTTTTTTTAAGGAAGAATTTGGATTCCTGCCTGGTAAGCATTTAGGAAATGAGCGGTAAGTCCTAAACTGAACAATGTTACTACCAGAAAAGACTTATTCCCAAGGTGGGAGAGTGCCAAGCAGACCTGCCTGAAGGGTAATTGGTGGATGGTCCACATTATTTGTGTAGCCAAACTGGAGGACTTCAGGGTGGGTGGAAACATTGTGCAAGTCTCTTCAGTACTGTGTGGTGTTGAATTTTAGATTATAAAACTAAGAAGTTATAAATAAAATAATATTTTTTTCCTAGTTTCCTGATCAGAAAAAAATGGCTCTCTTTTATAATTAAGTGTAGAGTTCCTACATCTGTCGTCTTTACTTAGCTGTAGTTTTGAATAATAGAAGTAGCCTTACTATTAACCTGTTTATGAATTCACAAGGTAATGGGGAAGAAGAAATTATAAACAAACCCCAATAGTCATCTTTCTCAGTTATCTCAGTGGTTCCTTCACTCAAACACCTATTCCATTACAGCTAGTATAATGAATACTAGTAAAAGCTTTACAAATGCCTCTGCAAGTACTTAATGTTATTGTGCTATTCCTCAGGTAATTCCTCTACTTAGGAGAGGGAATAACACAGTAACTTTATGTGCTTGTAAAAGGAAAAAATGGTGACCATTAAATGGTGTACAAAGGAAATTAGGGAGACAACTCCTTGCCCTGATCAATTTATACAGATTTAATTTCAGTCTGAACAAATTTAAATCATGTTCTAGAGAAGTCCCTAAAAGTTCACTATGGTCAGATTTGGCTAGCAGGGGGAGGCCATGACTACTCAACACCTCCTTGACACATACATACATATATATATATATATATATAGACACAAATATTTTTGATTGATTTTTGTGACGGGAGAGATAGGAAAGTAGGGTGAAAGAACTGGAGACTGATACCTGCTAGTTTTAGTGTCTTAGTTGTGCAGCACAGCAGATGTTGAAGAAGCAATGTGGGTGAGAGATCTCTTCTTGGTGGTTAGTGGCCTAGAAGTTAGTATGTTTATTCTGATGAAGAGGGTTTTAATACATCCTCAAAACAGGCTTGTAAAACTAGTGTAAAAAAGTAACTTAAAAAATGTTCAAGACAAATTAAAAAAGGTGAATATGACCAGTATGCAAAATCCATTTGAGGGTCCTAAGAATTCCAGCTCTGATGACACTACCTGCTGGTTCAACAAGCTATTTCTCCAGTGGGTTGAGTTCTCAGAGCTCTAATTTTAAACATTTAGGAAACTGAGATGTTTACATCAGTAACGAACAGTCACTTGTAAGGAGAACTCTCATCTACTTCAGCTATTGAGAGGAACACAGCTCTCAGTATCACCACAGGCTGCCAAATAAACCATTACTGCATTATTGTTCTGTCACAAGAGTGGCAGCAAAGATAGCCGAATGGAACCACCCCTGCCTACAGAGCAGATTAAAACTTGATAGGCTTACTAGAAGGAAATCCACCACCAAAGAACATGTTGAAGAGATCCTCAGGTGAGATGTCTGCTTCGAATCCACGGTGGAAGTCTGTATGACTGTGTCCATGTCTTGAAGGGTTGACTTTCTCATCTCCAAACTGGTCATATTGCTTCCGCTTCTCTGGGTTGCTCAATACTGCATATGCATTACCAATGGCTGAAATATTGGCAAAAAGGAAGTGCGGTTAGCCTATTTCTCCTGGTAATACATTCCCCTCTTCTGAAGAAGTTTCGCACCTGCAAACTGACAGGTCCCATTACATAGATTAAATTGTCAATTATTCAACCTCTTTAAAAGGGTACTTAACATCCCTGATCATTACAGGAATGCATCTCTAGGCTGGATGCAAATAGAAGAAGAGGACAAGGCCATTTGATAAAATGATTGAGACCTTGATTAACTCAAACCAGGATCCATACACACAGTGCTACTTTGCTCAAATCCTGGGGTGACAGAGATATCCTTCCAGATGAATCAAAAACTCTAAATTCCTGGAAGGATACTGTCAAGATTACTGACTCTACATTCTACTGAGTTTAAAAGTTTTTTTACTTGAGAGACGAGGTGGGTGAGGTAGTATCTTTTACTGGACCAACTGCTGCTGGTGAAAGAGACAAGCTTTTGAGCGACACAGAGCTCTTCTTCAGGTCTCCCCTATCTACCTACGAGTTTCTATTCCTGACTCTGCAGAGTACTTTTTTTTTTTTTTTTTACTTGTAAGGATTAATTTTCAGATTAACTTCTTAAACCATGCGAAAATATATATTGAAGCATGGCTTTACTTGGAAAATGTACTCTAAAAATGACATTATGCGATTCCAAGTTTATTGTCCAAAAATATGGCTCAAATCACTGAAAGGCCCAAAGCACACAAATAAAACATCTTAAAGAAATCCTGGGTAAAGGTCTTGTCCATGCAGGTTCCAGGTCTCAGAAATTTCCACATGCCAGAGGGAAGGGGTACAATTAAGAGGAACAGCTTACACAGCATTGTGACAATGGAAAAATACTGAAATTAAACCCCAGCCTCCTTTCTTCCCAACTCTCTTCTTCCACTCTTGCCTCACTCTAACCAACCTGGAAGAATGCTTACTTGCAGCTTTACTGCTGCTAAATTTGCATTTGCTTCTACATTTGCATTTTCTTTTCTTTACACACCTCCATTTGTCAACTCCTTTATCTACCTACCCATCTACCTGAGAGTTTCTGTCCCTGACTCTGCAAGAGTCCATTTCTCTCCTCATCCTCAACTACATAGTGTGAGATGATAACTTATGAGTGAGGAGGATATAGACAAGCTAATTGTACTGGAGTTGACGGAGGATTTTTCAACATAAGCTTTACAAGGCTTTCTCCTTCAGATAGATTCATGTAACTCCTCCTTTCCTGTTGATGCACATGTAGCCAGAGCAGCAAGAGGGCTTATCTACATGGGAAAGTTATGCCAGTATAAGTTAAGGTGCAAGGAACATTGGCAGGCAATTCAAATGGAAGAATCTGAGGTCTAGGTTTTGTTTTCTGTATGAACTTTTATTGGCATTAAAACCCAAGAGATATTAGCAGTCATGTTCCCAATAAGTATTTTGCAATGTATTGCTGCTATCTCACTCCAAACCAGAAGTTTAGCTAAAGTGGTCAGGTTTAATTTTTTTCCCCAAAGTCAGCCAAAGCTAGTGATAGGAACTCCAAGGGACAGTGTGGGCTATTGCAACTACTGATTAAGACAAAGTCTCAAGGCAAAACAGCACTTTATCAGATGTCACTGGGAAGATTAATGTTAAAGCATCAGCTAATACATCAATGTAAGAAAAAAATAACTAAAATCTCCAGAGCCCTGCATATTTTCCCCTTCATCCTCTGGAACCAAACAGCTGGGCTTTAATGGGCATTATGACAAGAGTGCTAATATCAGAGGCATAATGAAGTGGAGAATCAATGAGACATGGCTTTGAAGAAAGATAACCTGACAGTTGATAGTCCAGTAATGGAGGATAAAGTGCACCTTGCTTAATGCAGTTTTGACATGTAACTTGCGTCTAAGCCTTCAGTAAATATGATTATTTAAGATTACTGGTGAAGAAACCTGCCTTTTGCCACTTTTCAAGGATTGAAGAGTAAACTGTTGAAGAAAGGTTTATGACAGGCACTAATGTGGATGTCTGCATGCACATGCAGATTTGATCTGAACCCAATGCATAAAAGGTCTCTCCCAGGTAGCTGGAGGCTCAGCCCACTATTTGCTAATTGCAATACACTTATCAGTCATAGATTTAAGAATTAATAGGCCTGAACAACCCCTGCCTCTGACTTTTGCTCCTCAACTTATGCCTATCCATTAAAAAAAAAAAAAAAACCACATACCCTAATATCAAATAACATAGTAGTATACACTTGAAAATAGACTTCCCAACCCCCATAGGAACCTCATGTATTTCACTCACAAGCTAGCTAGTTGAAACTGGACATGATACTTTAAATAGAGTTCCACTTTGAAAAGTGACATGTAAAAGTAGCATTTTGAAGTTCTATGTTTATCTCACTGATGCCTCATCAATTTTACTCAATTTACAAACAAAAATAGCTTTTTTTCTCACCATCCCTAGAAACTCAACCTAAACTCAAAAAGAACAGGAGTACTTGTGGCACCTTAGAGACTAACAAATTTATTTGACCATAAGCTTTCGTGGGCTACAGCCCACTTCATCAGATGAATAGAATGGAACATATAGTAAGAAGACATATATACATACAGAGAACATGAAATGTATATATATCTTCTTACTATATGTTCCATTCTATGCATCTGATGAAGTGGGCTGTAGCCCACGAAAGCTTATACTCAAATAAATTTGTTAGTCTCTAAGGTGCCACAAGTACTCCTCTTCTTTTTGCGATACAGACTAACACAGCTGCTACTCTGAATCCTAAACTCAGAATCAAGCTTGGTGGCTTTCTTCTTACCCAACATCACCAGTATTAAAAACTCTGCTGGTCAAATTATGCCTTCAGTGACACCTATACAATCCCACTGGCTTCACTCTGATTTGAACAGGTGCCAACAAGAACATAATTTGGCTTGCACAGTCTTTATTACTGGTGGTCATGAGTGAGAAGGACACCAAGGATGGAACTTGACTCTCAGGTCCCAATTCAAGGCAATGTTCTGGCACCTCTATGCCATTTTCATGCTGTTAAAAGGACAGAAAAACAGCTGGAGGCCAACCCCAACCTCCCTGAAAATATTCCCCTGGAAGGTGGGAGTTCCCTGGGTGGCACAGGGGAAGAAGGGAGAGTCAGAGTGCAGATGGCTATTCTGGGCTGCTGGACAGTCCTTTAGTAACTGCTGCAGCCCAGGCACGAATTAGTAGCTTTGGGGTTACTCTAGTTTACACTAGAGGCCAAAATGGCCCCCAGCAGCCTCAGAATCCTAAACAACCTTGGCCACACTCAGCTGTGCCTCCGGAATAGGAAAACTCAGGCCCTAGAAGACTGAGGGCTAGTCTACACTATAAGCACTACATCAGTGCAGCTGCGCCACTGTAGCGCATCTGGTGAAGACGCTCGATGCAGACAGGAGAGAGCTCTCCCATTGGCATAATAAAAATCACGTCCAGAACCAGTAATAACAACGTTAGCAGGAGAAGCGCTCCTGCTGACATAGCGCTGTCCGCACCAGCGCTTAGGTCGGTGTGACGTACACTACTCGGGGGGTAGCTTATTCACACCCCTGAGCGATATAAGTTATGCCGACATAAGTGTTAGTGTGTACAAGCCCTAAGATAAGTTAGGAAGGTTGTCAGTTGGGAAAACCTTATTTTATTTGTAAACTAAGTCATTTTACATGGCATCAGTGAAACACAATGAACACAGAACCTCAGGAAACTTTTACTAGAGATGTTTTTCAGAGTAGAACTACACTTAAATTTAAGACTTAATATTAGAGGGAATATTTTCTAGTAAATAGATTTTTAAGCCAGCGACCCCACCTTTTCAAGCATTTGTTTTGTCAGGCTTGTCTAATTTGATATCAACTATTTAATGTACACAAAAATAAACCTATTTTTCTTAGCACACTGCTTTTTTCTACAGACCTTAATATAATGAGCTAAACTTATTCCTCATGTAACACTACTGATTTTCCCAAAGTGACACCAAGTATTTACCTGGGCCACAATCGATTGCTGAGTATCGATGCTCACTTTGCAAAGTCCCCTGAAAATCGACAATGCAAGCTTTCTAGTTCTTTCTGCTAAGACTGAAATAACAGATAAAATTAAGATGCAACATTAACACAAAGGAAAATGTTAAGAATCACGGAAATTAGAGGTGAAAGTTCAGTAATTTAGCCCTTATCCCTAAAAATCAGAACTACTCCCTATATTATGTTTTCTAGTGCTACATTTAAGTCTAGTTTTAAATATTCCAAGTGACGGGGCTTCTCTTGGTAAACTATTCCACAACCTAATAGATCTCATTACCAAGAAAATTTCCCTTTTCAGTGTCTACATAGGTTCTGAGAATCAGGATCTTTACATTTAGTTATGTTTTGTTTTAAGTTATTGGGGATTTAAAAAAAAAATCTTGGCTGGTGTTAATTACATAATTGGTTCAGGTGCACAACTGAGTTTGTTATTTGGGGTTTATATATTGTAATTCCATTTATGATATTTTTGTTTAATTGCAATATTGATGTGTCTGCTGAGAAATCTGGAGTCTTATTAGAGGACTGCTTGGAAAGCTCATTGGGTGGGAGAATTTAAACTATGTAACTGGTTTCTCTGATGCCAGCTCAGAAGAGGGCAGTTTTCTGCCAGACAGTTTTCCCAATCCCCCCGCCCCCGCCCCCCCCCGGTGATAAATTCAGTTAAACTGTGTGCATTTAGAGTTATACTAAGGCACTTTCTGATACCTGCAGTTATAAGAGACAAGGGTTTCTGTCCCAACTGCTGACTCCTAATTCTACACAACCTAATGAGTCTGTAACAGGTTGCTGGTCCTTAGGTGCACGTGCACATCCCTGCTCTCCGTTCCAAGGCTTGTCCCTTTAAGACCGGGAAGGTTGAGGGCATTTATTGTCTCCAGGAAGGAAACATGATGGAGAAGGGTCCGCTGACTAAGCATCATGTAACTGCCTGCTGAAAACTGTATAGGATTTCTTCTAGCTCAGTCTGCTGAACACGAGGGTTGAGGAAAGATCCTGAGGAAGTTCCTCCCAGTAGGCCTAAGAGATAGCCAGGAAGGGCTACTTAGGGGGAAAGATGCATCCTCTTGCTTTGCAGTTAGTTGGTGGAAAGTGGACCAGGCCTTTTTTCCCCAGTGTTTGCATTATTTTGAGCTTTGTTAATAAAATGAGCCTAGAAGAAAGGGACATGAACTCAGTTGTTTTGGGAGCTTTATTCTACTTCCCTGGCTGGCGAGTTTGTCCACTGGCTTACAGGGTCCCTTCTTTATTTTTGTTTAATATACACTCAGAAATCAACAACACACCACTCATCAGCCTTCATTTATCGTTTTAGTATCTTTTAGCTGAGGTTGCACTTAGACTGTCACCCCAATACATGACCTTCAGCTTGTGAGGGAGTTGAGTTCAAGAAATAGGAAACATGTTTTTACCTTTGAATGCTTCTGTAGCACCTGGCGCGTGGTTCTTATCTGGGTGAAATTTCAGTGCTAGTTTTCGGTAAGCCTTTTTCAGGTCCTCGTCAGAGGCCTCTCTGTTCACTCCTAGAATTTCATAGTAATCTTTACACTGCTTTACCCTAGAAGTTAAGAGAAATGAGGTGACAGGGGCAGTTAGTTTGAGGTAAGGAGGCTTCTTACCTTTGTATGCATCAACTTTTCAGCATCCCTACATCCCAATTCCAGTTAATATTGTCCTCTGAACTTTGGTTTACTCAATTTTGATTCCTCGGTATGAACCAGTTTATTTCACATATCTGTTTGCCCTGTGCTTTTATTACCAGGGTATCTACAGTCCTTAAAGAACAAATGAGTCAACCCAGTAAAATGACTGCGCCCTCAAGTGGCCCAATGTCACTTTGCATTGGTGTGGAGGCAATTTAAGAAAAGGTTTGACAGAACTAACAAACATCGCAACATGACTTGAAACTCAATAAATTCAGGTTCTAGGGGCTGGTTAGGGGAAGCTGAGTCCATGGTTTGAGAGCTCCCCACAACAACAGGGACAGATAGCAAGAGTGATCCCTCAAACACTGGGACAGGATCTGGGGGAAAACAGTTCTCTCGGATTCATTTAATTCACAGACCAAATTGACTTTTGAAATAGTCTGTTGAAGGTTTCCACAGGAAGGAAAAAAGCCTGTTCAGGTCATGCAGCCCTATGTTACAGTGGCCTGGTTCATACTACTGTTGTTCAAGGTACATTAGCAGTTCCACAAGGAGTTCTCTCTTTCCCCCCCCACCTAGACTGCAAAAATTCAGAGCTAAAATATGATATAGATCACAGAATGGATTCTTCTTAAAAAATGGATTAAGTAGTAAAAATATCCAGAAATTAATCAGCTCAAGATGATGAGTGTTCTTGTGCAATTCAAACATACCATAGCTTTAAAAAAAGAGTTTAGCAACTGATTATGCCTACAATTAAGTTTATCTGCTCTTTGTATTTACAGGGTGGGGGATAAATGCCAGCTGAAAACCTGTTTTCAAGCAGTATACTGCATATGCCAGGTAAACTTGTTCCAGGCAATTTTAGCAGGAGTTTTACTAAGCGTATCACAACATGAAAGTGTGATAGAATGGGAAACCACCACAATGTACCACTATCAGGCTCTCATCAAGAGAGACTCAGGACTGGAATACCAGCAGACACTACAGGTCAGGCCTGATGTGCACTGGCAGAGTTTACTTAATATTAATTATCTGAATTAAGGTGCCTAGAAATTTGAGCCTCAATGTACTAGGCATACATATGGAGTGGGAGGGGGGAACCTTATGCACAGGACAGCCAATTCCAGCCAGGGCTATTAAATCCCTCTCACACTTTTATGTTATAAGCCCATTAACAACTCTCCAGTTACCCAACATTCTCAGATAATTCGAAGTCTTTCATTACAGTAACACACATCCCACATAGTTTCTCCATGTATTAAAAAATCTGTGTTTCTACAAGTTTTAAATGTCTTTGAAACACTCTGGAGAACAGACTGATATCATGCAATAAAACCAAACACCGTTGGGGTAGATCATTAATGTCACTGGACAACAAACTATTCTGTCCTATGAAAAATGAAGCAGTGACTGCCTACCTCTTAACTGCATCCACCTGATCTTGGGTGTAACCTTTGCTAGTCTCCCCACCTGCCTCCCCATTGGCTGATGGGAAGTCTCCACTCATTTTCCTAAAGTGGGCATTTGTGGACTCCCTGGATTTGGACTGGCCATTGGCTGATTGTTCATTCTTGGTGAGGGATTCGATCAGCACTAAAATTAAAAACAATTGAAAAAGAGAAAAGTTTAGAGATCATCCAAATCACAGAAGCTACATTGCCCCTTTACCCACTGAGAAAGAGGGAGCCCTCTTCATCTCTGTCACAACCATAAGGATCCTCCATTCGTTCTTCCCCCTTCATCAGAGATGCCATCTTTTCAGCCCAGGAATGCCAGTGTTCCCACTGCTTCTCAACCAAAAGTAGGGGGGGCACTGCTTACTGATACTACTACTACTTCAGCAGGGGCAAAGCACACATCCTTCACAGCAATCCCAGGCCCTACCAGCCTGGGAGACAAGAGTCTGGAAGTCACACCAGGGTCCCCAAATTACTAGACATTTGTTTTCTCATTTTCACTTTTTCCTGCCTTTAGGAACAAATATTTCCCAGTTTGTATTCCATCTTCAGGAATAAATAACAACCTTTAGAGCAGTGTTTTTCAACCTTTTTTTGGGCAAAGGCACACTTGTTTCATGAAAAAAATCACGAGGCACACCACCATTAGAAAATGATAAAAAATTTAACTCTGTGCCTATATTGACTATATATAAAGTAATTCTCTTGAATAGGAATCAAATAAACACAAAGAAAGTATTTTATAATTACTTTATTATGAAATAGTAAGTAAACAGAAATATGAAAAATTATAAAATACTTTATTCAGTGCGCAACCTGGGCCTGTTTGGCTGAACACAAAGCTGATATTCTGAGCTATTTATAGTCCTTAACATCAGTGGTGGGATTCAAAAATTTTAGTAACCAGTTCCGACATTCAAGCATGGTTTAATATTTTTTTCCCACGGCACACCAGGCAACATCTCGCGGCACACTAGTGTGCCGCGGAACAGTGGTTGAAAAACACTGCTTTAGAGAATGGTAACCTTTAGAGAATGGTACCCTGGGAACAACATCACATCCGTCCATTTAACTCAGCTAACCTCCTGACTTTCAGTCCCACAATGCTTGATAAGTTACAATACAACATTGATACCTACAAGGTTTAGAAAACAATCCCATGGGATAGTCACAAATTTGTTAAAAGGGGAAAAAAATAAAGCTTCCTTCTAATTTTCCTCTGTTCCAGAGACACTGTAATGATTCAAATACAGGATGTGCTGAATAACTTCCTTTGAGCACAGACAGCCACAGTACACAGCGATGGTGGCGGGGTTGTGGCTATAAAGTCTAACATTATCAGATCCATAGCAGAATGTGTTGGAAGAGCACTTTGGTTTTCGGTACTGGGTCTCATTTATTTGCAGGATGCAGGGAAGCTATGAGAGCCTCTTTTTCAATGTGTTATAGAGAGGTTTTTCAAATTCACATTTTAAGTCCTTGAGTGGGATGTGCAAGTATTTTATGTATATTGCTCTAAGGCTCTTCTGCTTTAAAACCTCTCCTTCCATCCTCAGGGCTCCATGCTATGGCTACCACCTTTCAGACTGGGGCATGGCAGACATAATAATTTAGACCACAGCCCAAAAATGCAGCTCCGTAATTGGCCAGAGCAGGAAGCTGAAGATCATTGTGCTCTGCAGGCATAAAACCACCACTCAAATTCACTTTTCCCATCTAATTTTGCAATGTTCACCTTTTTGCAAAGCTTCTTTTTACTAAATTTCAGACAACTCTTCAAGTTTTTAGTTTCTGTATTTCATAAGGCTCGTCCCCACTGTATAAAAAGTATACACACTTAATAAAACTAGAAATGGAAAATAGTATTTACAGACATATCAGTAACTTGAAGAGGTTGCAATCCTTTATCCAGAATCTATACCAAAGAAGGACATTCCATCTACTGCAGTGCCCAAGAGTCTACCTGAATGCACATTTAAGACTTTCTACCACGGGGATATTGCATTTTTTACGTAACAGCAAACAACATATGCAAGCCAGCAGCTGAACTAAGATATCATATCTGCTACACAAAGTTTATGTTTGGGGAAGAAGAAACAGATCAATAATCCTACAACCAACCAAGAGAATCATTACAGAATGAAGGATAAAAAGCAAAGAACACTGAAGGCTAAGTACCTTGCTGAATTGCCTGTTGAGCTTCTGAACCTTAAAATATTTCTTCTTTCAGAAAACTTTGTTAAATAGATCTGACTGTTCCAAAACTCCCCATAGATTATAGTTTACAGGCTGCCTCTTTTGACCTTGCAGGTGACACCAGATAGGCTGCCTCATTCTTTTTCACATTTCCCATACCAGTTAAATGCAGAAAATCTCAATTAGATTAGACAGTCCCTCTCTCTACAAAAGCAGGAGTGTTTCTTATATTACATTTTCAGGTATGTTGTTCAGTTTAGTTTTTAAAGTCTCAAGCAAGAAGGCTACCAATATTTATTTTGGGAAAACTATTCCAGTCTAATATACCTCACTGAATATCTGGAGAAATTTCTTCACAGTCTAAATTCTCTCTCAATTTCATCTCACTATTCTTATACAGAGAATTCTACTTGATATTAAATTTATCTTCCTCCTTAGTATTTACACTACTCAAATATTTGTAGATCTATGGTCCTCTGCTACTCCTTAGTTAAACTATACATATTTAGCTCTTTAAATCTTGTCTCAAAAGGCAATCCCTCCATCCCCCTTATTTTTTGTTGTTGTTCTCGGAATTCCCTTTAATTTGTCAATATATTTCCAGTAATGTGGGTTCCAAAACTGAATGTTAAATTCCAGGCTCAGCTGCAGCAGAGTCACATGCTGGGACTACTACTTCTCAGCTCCATAACATGGTTCCTTTGCATATGCATCCCAAAAATCACAATGGCCTTTTATGCAGCCACAGCACATCGCAAACTCGTGTCAAACTTGCTGTCCATTATTACCCCTGTATTCAGTCAGCATTACTTCCCAGCTCTCTCCCTCCCCATTAGCATGTGTGTTTAGATTACTTTTCCTCAGATGTATTAGTTTGCATTTTTCCAAATTAAGCAGTTTTAAGAAAGTCAGCTACCAGTTGTAAAACTACCATAAGCCACTGAAACTTAGTCTATGCCAGGGCCTTCCATCACTGGTGGTGATTTTTTTGGTAAAATTCACTATTGTAGAAATTAATTTATATAGTGATAGCACATAGAGAACCAAGTCAGAATCTGAGCTATATATTATTATTATTATTGTGCCAGGCAGTGTACACACATGGTCTACACAAATGACTTTTTGATCTTTGCTAGCACTGATTTCACTAACCGAGTTGTAAGGGAGATTTTTAGGAATCAGACTAACCATACAAAGTCTAAATTAACATCATGTAATTACAGAGACTTCAAGATTTCTCCCCAGCAGCATATTACTAGGCATGTCACAGAATGTAAAGAAATAGAGCTTACACTCAGATATGGGCTGTGGGAAGGTGAGAGACACAATAATAGAATGGTTGGGGTTATAGTAGGCACTTTTAAGTGGTACATTAAAAAAAATTAATGTACCCCTCTTTCCTTGCATCCTAGGACTCTAATCTGTCCATTTCCACTGACCCATCCATTATTCCACATTGAATAAGCCTTCTGTCTATTCTGCCCTACCCAAGCCAGATATTTAGGCCTGAGTATGACTGCTCCAGGTGCAGGTAAGGATGCCCACACATGATGAGCAAACTGGTATTTATTCACCCTTCAGCATCTGTTTTCCTGATCAGCACCATAGCAAAACTCTTCAAGAAAGCCAAGGCATCTCTGAGGGTGATCCATTCTTGCTGGAACAGAGCTTCTAGGATGAGTTTTTCCACAAAAAGATTACACTTTTTCCTGGGTAATTGGATAAGAAAGGTTAAACACCAACCTTAAGGCAAAAATCACATCAGAAACAGAACAAGCCTATTCATCATGTCTGCAGTTGCGGGAGGAAGCCACACAGGACTAGAGAGAGGCATACAATCAGCCTAGAGCTCCCTACTGGGAAAGAGTTCCCAAAACAAATGGTCCCCCCAAGAGTTCCCCCTCCACCCTCACTCCCCCCCCAAAAAAGTTGAGAAATCAAAGCCAATTTTGGTTCTGTCTAAAAAATTTAGAGCAGGAATTCACACAAGTGACAATAAACATATACCAATAAAATAATTGCTTTCCTCTTTTTTTTACTATTCACTTCATCTTGCTAAACGTCAAAGGCATATGTTTATTATTTATTTCTAAAGCTTACACAGACACACATCTGGGATGCTGCATAGTTCAAAATAGCTAAACAAACCCAGTTCAATGGGCAAGACAGTCACTTGCAAAATAAAGCAGGCAAGAAGGAAGAGGTGTTTAAAAACAAAACAAACAAAACCCAACAATGTAGAAATGAGATGAACAGACTTTGCAGAGAATCCTAAAGATAGCTGCAGAGGGACTCTGGTGGATATGCTCAATGAGGGAATTCTGTAGCTTGGGTCTGTAAACCAAGGAAGTTCTACTTCCAGCCCAGCGAATGGAATCTCAGGATAACAGTAAAGGCAATTATGTCTATTGCAACTTCCCCAGAGAGACATTAGGGGATGACCATCACTTGTATGTAGCACCCTCAGGCCTAGATCACAGAGGACTTCATAGAATCTCAGCAGTGTAGACTGGGGAGGGCAAGTAGGGTGAGACTGTTTTCTCCCACCTAGCCAGGCTTCTTCACCGTAGTCCTGTAGTGATATCATAATGCAGAATGCATCATCAGTCATCTTCATGA
The DNA here is from genome assembly GCF_028017835.1 of Emys orbicularis. Lineage (NCBI taxonomy): Eukaryota > Metazoa > Chordata > Testudines > Emydidae > Emys > Emys orbicularis. The sequence goes on along the minus strand of NC_088689.1, from coordinate 41,489,044 downwards.
CCACAATATCAAACACAGGGAGATGACCTCACAGCCAAAAGAGATGCCAGGAGAAAGAAAGCAATGGGAGTTTGGAAAGTTAGTAGCAAAATACAGAGCTTTTGAGTAATGTCTTTTATCCCACCTTCTCCCTGCATGCAAATCCCTCTCTGTGACTCTCAAAGCCCACCTTGACCAGTGAAATAACAGGCATGTTAAGAATAACTTGAGCGACGTGGCTAGGTTGATATAAATTTTAAGAGAAGATTAGGGTTCAGTCTCCCTTATCAATTAAAGAACATCCTCAGCTTTAGGATAGGGTGTAAAGCAGGTGTGGAATGTGGCCACTCTGGGCTGTCAAAGGCACAAGGACTCTTCTAGGGGAAAAATATGTAGGCCCTGTCTGCTACTGGGTTTCAGTACTTCTAGGGACATGTCTACACAACAGCTAGGAGGTGTCTGCCCAGCTCAGGTAGACAAACACTAGCTGTATTCAAGCTAGCACACTGCTAAGTGGCTATGGCAGCATGAGCTAGCTGCCCAAGTACAACCCAATCTGAGGTCCTTGATACGTATTCAGGCAGCCGTGGCTGCACTGCTGTTTTTAGTGCACTGGCTCAAGTGTGTACAGGGCCGGCTTTAAGCCGATTCGGCCGATTCCCCGGAATGGGGCCCCGCGCCTAAGAGGGCCCCGCAATGTCCGGGGCTGCCGGCGGAGCGAAAAAAAAAAAAAAAAAAAAGCCGCGTCCTGCTTCTCCCCCCTCCCTCCAGCGCTTGCACCGCCATACAGCTGATCAGCGCAAGCCTGGGAGGGAGGGGTGAGGAGGAGGAATGCGGCGTGCTTGGGGAAGACGCGGGGCCAGGGCGGGGATTTGGGGAGGGATCCAATGGGGCAGGGAGGGGGCGGGGCGGAGTTGGGGCGGGGGAGGGGCGCGAGACAATTCGCATCCCGGCGTGGGGCCCCACACCTGCTAAAGCAGGCCCTGAGTGTGTATGTCTACCTGAGCTGGGAATCACGTACGAAACCAGAGGGGACAGGTAGAAGTTTTGTTTTGTTTTAGTGTGTGTTAAACCTAAGAATTTATTCCAAGCATCTACCCTTACTAGGTGAATGAAAGGTCTGGTAATGCAGGAATTGGATTCCAGTTTACCCATGTATGCCGATTATGATAGAGGCAGCCGTACTGCAAGTTTTCCTCCTCCACCCTACCAAAGATTTCAACATGAACTTGTTCAGTCATACTCCGGATGTAATTATGCCTCTAATTGGGGGGAGGAGCAGGGGATACTTTATCAAACCTTTCATTTAACACTCTGCTTCTGTCCTAGTTGTCTACTTTCGGGGGGCGGGAAGCTGAAAATGAGCTCCCCGAAGACCACAAAACCTCTAAATTGTGTGTTTGGGGGGAGGGGGGACCGACTAGATATTGCAATGGAAAAGTGGCAGGACAGATGGATTTTTAAAAGATTGGGGTTTTTTGTTCTGAGTTGCTTAAAAAAATAAAATAAAACCAGACAAAACTTTCAACCTGGTCATGCTGCCTCCATCAAAAAAAGCACTGTTTACAAGTCTATTATGTTTCATTGGCTGACAAGCTACGTAAGTGGTACTTAGGGCTTGGCTACACTTGCGAGTTAGTGTGCAATAAAGGAGCCCCGTGCGCACTAGGTCACTCCCGGTCCACACTGGCAAGGCACATAGAGAGCTCTGACTCCGCGGCTAGAGCGCTCCTGGTACTCCACCTCGGCGAGAGGAATAACGTTTGCTGCGCCCCCGCTGGAGTGCCGCAGCACCAGTGTGAACGCGGTGTTGCATTACTGTGCTCTGATCGGCCTCCAGAAACATCCCATAATCCCCTTAAGTCAAGTGGCCACTCTTGTCATTGTTTTGAATCGCTGCAGGAATGCGGAAATGCCCTTTGAAAGCTCCGTTTGACAGGCCGCTGCTTATCTGCTCTGCGACAAATCAACCATTACTGTGGAATGCTGTGTGTGAGAGAGAGAGGAGGGGGGAGAGAGGGGGTCTGCTGCTGTCTGAACTTACAAGAGAGTATGCTGATATGTTCTCAGCCCCCCAAAAACCCACTCTCTCTCCCCCCACATACACACAACAAACTCCCTATCACACTCCACCACCCCCCAATTGAAAAGCACGTTGCAGTCACTTGCATGCTGGGATAGCTGCCCATAATGCACCGCTCCCAATGCCGCTACAAGTGCTGCAAATGTGACCACGCCAGTGTGCTTGAAGCTGTCAGTGTGGACAGACTGCAGCGCTTACCCTACTGTGCTCTCCGAACGCTGGTTTAACTCGAAGTGCTCTACATCTGCAAGTGTAGCCATGCCCTTAGGTCTTGTCTACATGGGGAAGTCACAGCAAAGTTCATGAGAAATAGCTAGGGTGTGAATTTAAAGCACAATAGCTGTTCCACACTAGCTCCCTGTGTGAACACTCTTATTCTGCACTCAGAGTAGCTTTTTGTGGATTTGGTTAATCCACTTCCAAAGTATATACACAAGGAGCCAGTGTGGAAGAGCTGTTCAGCAATAGTTTTTCTGCACTAGTTATTCCAGGCTTTTCCCCTATGTAAAAAGCTGTAAAAGTTGAGGGGACAAGATCCCTCAGGTATCTGTCAGTGATAGATAGCATCTACCTGGGACAGAACTTCACAGTGTCTGGTGGTTTTATTTCCAGTTAACACTACTGCCTATTCCTGAAACAGCGGAGAACAGTCCATTCCTGAGTGAAGCTTCTATGTAACATGATGCCATTTCTGCTCTCTCTTTCCTTTTTCCGCCCCCAGTTTTTCCCTCAGCACTTTTCAGGAAGAGTTTCATTATTTAAATCCTCAATTCTCAAGTGAGAGCTTGATGGGAAGCAACTCTAGACCCTAAATGTTGCCAAATAACACGCCACCAGAGGTACACCCTCAAATCTACAGCCACATGTCCACATATAATCTGCCTAACATCACAATTTTTAAGACCCAATAATTTTCCAAGCACAATTTCACTTAGAAGCTTATCAAGTGTCTGTCTTCATACTTCACCAAAGTGTATTAATTAGACTTTTTCAGCAGAAATATTGTGTCTTTTCACTATTAAGAAATGGACTAAGCTTAAGCACGTAACATTTTTCAAATAAAAGCTTTTATATTGAGCACAGATGCTCATTCCAAAGAAGTCTGAACCAACTCAACAGGAGGTGACCTTTACACATAGGAAGGACTCTATTTCTCTATTATACCTCATTATGTGAAACATCACCTGTTCTAGACTCAAACTTCTACACACCCAAATCTGGTGTTATTTCACTGTCCAGCTTTATACGAAGTTTACACGTTTGTAGGTCCATAGTAAACCCAGATTTTCAGAACACAGTTTACACAGAGGAAAGGACCGTAACAGCATGCCATGTTTCTTCCTTCACTTCTGATTGAGAAGTTCAGTTTGGGTCTGTCACACCTTTGGCCGTTAGAGGACAACATCACCCCAAACGTGTGCAGCAAAATAATAGGTACAGGATTGGGAAACACAGACTGACATGGGATTAGCTGCCCCCATGCCTGGGTGCAAAGGCCTAGGGCAGCATGGACAGTGCTAGGACAGCAGTTTCCTCCCCACCCCATTAGCCAGGTTGGCCTTTTCCCCTGACAGGCCGGGGTGGGAGGGACTGCGAGGGTTTGGGGCACTTCCAGAGGGAGGGGCAGCGATGGGGAGCGGGTCTGTTGGTGGGTGGGACGGGTGTGCAGGGTGGTTGGGGGCGGAGAGTTAGGGGGATGAAGGAAGTTGAGCGTTGGGGGCTCCTAGGGGCAGGGGAGCGACGGGGTCTCTGGGGGCGGGTCAGGGCGCGGGGAGGCAGACGGGGGGTTCCGCGGGGGGGGGAGGGCTGTTACCCCCCAGCCTGACGGCGCGGTGCCCTCTGGGACCTGTAGTCCCTCGAGCCCCAGTAGAGTGGGGTTCAGCCTCCTGTCCCAACGCAGAGGGTCTCGGTTCCGCCCCAGCTCCCCCATGACTCCCCGCGGTCACAACCTAGTTCTACCCACGGGGGACTCCCACTGGAACCCCCGCCGCCCTTCCTGCCGGGCAAGCGAGGACTCCATGTCCCATGATTCCCAGCGCGGCGGGGCTCAGTGCGCAGGCGCAGTACAGGTGACAGGTCAGTAGCGCCGCCGTTCGCGCCGCAGGCCCCGGCTCCCCCGCGCCCCGGACCCCGCTCACCGCGGACCCGCTGGGAGGGGTAGAGGCGCTGGGCCTTCTCCAGGAAGCGGAGCGCCTTGTCGGGCTGGCTGGCCTTGATGGCGGCCACGGCGATGGCAATACAGCGCTCCGCCTCGTCCCTGTTGGACTCCATGGCGGCGGCAGTGGCCGAGACGGGAGGAGGGGCCGGCGCGCGGCGATGGCGTCACCCGCCGAGTGCGCGCAGCAGCCCCCTGCCGGAAGTTCTAAGAGCGACCGGAGACCCACATCTCCAGAGCTACCGTGTGGGAAGGAGTAGCGGCGGAGTTACCGTATTGGCCGGTATATCAGCGCATACTCTTAAGCTAGGTCACCCCATAGGCGATACTGAAGAGACGCGACGTCTCCAATGTCTAGGGAAGGGCTGGGAGTCAGGAGGCTGCTGGGCCTGAGCCGCCCTATGCGTTGCTATGGGACCCTGCCCGTTTCCTTGCCCTGCCGTATGCCTTGGGTCCCTCAGGGGCAGGAGAACAGAGAAGTCACGAACATTCTTGGCAAAATTTATTTCTGGGTTTGGCAAAATTTAATTCTCATCAACACGTTGGGGCGGCGCTAACCCTGCTGCTGCCCTCACTGTGCAGGATTCGGGGCCAGGCCCAGAGTGCCATTTTGTTATTAATGCGGGGGGCGAGAGACATGCGGACCCCCCCCCCCCCACACACACACACAATGCATTATTGTCATGAAGACCCTGCTGTCGCTGACATGTACTTTGCATCGCTGTGTAATATCAGTCACCGTCCTCCTTCTCCAGAGCGCTGCAGAGACTGGGCTAAGACCTGCACAATGAGTCCCTGCTAGAGCAAGGCTCAGAACCCAACCTCCTGACTCCTGTGGCCAGGGCTAATGGCTGAACATCTCCCACCATTGCACTTCTCATAGTGCCTGATAGGCAGACTAAATGCAATCATATTTTTCTAAAAATAAGTGTTTTGCTCTTCTTCTTATCCTTCACTGAGGCAAGAACAATGTGGAGAAGCTTCGGAAGAAGCCCATCAACTGTTTTCTGCTGTCCCTTAAAATGTTGTTGTGTAGCAGGTTGTAAACACCACTCTAGCTATTCTCCATTCATAGTCCTGGCTTCCCTCTCAACTGCCCATTCTTTTATATGGGTCCAGATTTACTAATGTGTTATTATTAGGCATTAATAAAGTTACCTGTTCTAGTAACTAATCTACTAAGACTGTCTGCTGTGTCAGATCCTTCCACCTTATTTGAAATGTAGGTCCCTCAAACATATGCTTAATTTAAATCAATAGGACTATTCACATGCAAAAATTTAAGCATGTGCATTGGCACTTGCAGGACCAGGACTTTATAAGAAATTTTCTTTTTTGTTTTTCTGTATGCTATTACCCTACATTCCTAAAAAATTAGGACTTCAAGTTAACCTAACATTAAGCATCATATTATTCCCACTAAAGTGTACTGATGCATGAAGATAAGAAAAATATTTATGCCAGCATTGGCAGCCAGGTCACCTAGGAGAAAGAAAACTCTGATTTCAAGCCAAAGGTGTCAGATATGTTCATATGAACTGATGTCCATGTCACGTGTTCCCAAGAGGGCGAGGGCGTTCCCTGCAGGTGATGTACAATAGCCTTGCCTGACTATCGTAACTAGGCCAGGGCTGCTACAATTAAAGGAGTGAGTAAGTTGAGAAGTGTGTGTTGGAATGTAAGAACGCTAACTGGAAGAAGTTTGAAGCTAGGTGAGGACTTTGAGAGAAGAGTAAATGTGGCATGGGTAGAAGAGACCAAATGGAAAGGTTGCAAAGCCACGATGCTGGTGGAAGGTTACAAAATCTACTATTTATGGAGTTCAACTTCCCCAAATGGTGTTGGAGTTATTCTGGATGAAACCACGCTGAGCCATGTGTTAGAAGTTACCAGAAGGTCGGACCAACTGATGAGGGTTAAATTGCATTGGCAAGAGGTAACTATCTACATAGTAAATAGGTATGCACCACAGTTAGGAGAGGATCAAAAGGTAAAAGAGGAGTTTTTTTAATTAGTTGTTGTGCCTTATTGGAAACATACCCTGCAACAAGAAGATAATTATTGGAGCAGATTGAAATGCACATGTTTAACTGTGAAAACTGGATCTGAAACAGTCCATGGAGGGTATGGCATTGGAACCAGAAACTCCAAGGGGGAAATGGTCTTACAGACTTGTCTGGCACTGGACTTTGTGATTGCAAACTCACACGTTCAGAAGAGGGAAGACTTCTCATAACTTATGCCAGTGGAAGACACAAGTCCCAAATTGATTTATTTTTTAATAAGAGGAAGAGAGAGATCATGAATAATCAACTGTAAGGTAATACCTGGCAAGTGCATTGTAAGTCAGCACAGACTTCTCCTTATGAACTTCAGAATGCAGAAACATCAGAAGCATCTGAACCTCTGGACACTGGAGAGGCCTAAGTGGTGGAAAACCTTTAAACAAGCAGTAATGCAGACTTTCTGACTACACAGGGATGTGTAGAGAATGGCTAGTTCAAAATAAAGTCAACTTTGCTGGAAAAGGCATATGAAGTTGTAGAAGTGACGAAACCATTGCTGAACAGGATAAGAAGGGAGGCTTGGGGATGGAATCCTGAAGTTAATGAATTTGTTGAGGAAAAGAAAAGGTAACCTTAAAAAAAAAAAGGGAGGCAGGTAGATGGCTTCAGCAGTGATAAGATGGCGACATGTAGACAAAAAAAGAGGCCAAAAGATGTGCTGACAGCTAAAAGCATGGCCTGTGTCAAGCTGTAAAACTGAGTAGGAGGATATAAGGGAGAGAAGAACATCTATAGATTCACCTGGACAAGAGGGAAAATTATGAGGAATGTGAATGAGTTTGCTTACATTGAATATGGTTTATTGCAAAGAAAAGGTGAATCAATCAAAGTTTGTAGTGATTATTTTGAAAGAGTGATGAATGAATAGAATGCAAGGGGGGAATTAAGAACATGTATGCCAAACCCGGGTGTGATAGATTACATGCAGGAGAAAGAGGTTGCAGCAGATGTACTTAGGAAAATGAAAAGAAAGCACCTGGCCAGATGAAGGACTAGTGGATGCGTTGAAGTCTTTGAGAAGGGAAGGCATCAAGTATCTAACAAGTTTTTTCACTTAAATATTCTTAAGAAGGGAAAATGCTGGATGAAAGGTATAAAAGCTTTGTGGTGCCTATTTTTAAACATAAACAAGATATTACACTATGTGATAGTTGCCCAATTAAGTTGACATCACATGCGATGAAAGTATGGGAAAAGTTCATTGAAAAACATGTGTGTGGAATAGTTGAAATTTGGAAGGGTCAATATGGATTCATGCCAGGAAAGAGCAGGTTTTGTGATGCCATATTTGCACTACAAATCCTCATGGAGGAATTCAAAGAAAAGATATGACAAATGAATGTGGCTTATGTGGACTTTGAGAAGGCCCAAGATTGTGTACCAAGAGAACTGGTTTGTGTACCAAGAGAACTGATTTGATGAAGTTTGTGATGGAGCGGTGTGGCAGAAAGATATGTCTGACTTATCCAGGACAGTATGATGGAGTGACTATGGTAGTCAAAATTAAGTGCAGTTACAGTATAGAATTTCCAGTAAATGTTGGCCTGCATCAGGGGTTGGCATTGAGCCCTTTTAGTCTGTAGTTGTCATGGATGTGATAAGTACTCCTGGGGGGATTCTGAGTGACTGTGTGCCCACAGAAAACAGCCCGCTCACAGAATTCCTGTGCTTCCCTGCTGAAAATGGCAGGGAAGCAAAGGGAAACCGCACGGGGTGGGGGAGAACGACCATGGGTGCAGTTTTATCTGGGGGATTGCTCCCCCCCAAACAGAGGTGAGGCATGGGGGGATATTGGGTTATGTGCCACTGTCCCCCTCCTCATTTCTGCAAGCATGGAGCTGCCCAGCTGAAGGAGGCTGCCTCTCACCTCGCTGACTCTGCAGCTGAATGCCTCCTGGGTCCTAGTGCCAGTCGTGCTCCCATTCTGTGTGCTGGGAGCCTTCCTGTTTTCTGTGCGGGGCTGGGTAAGGGGGGGAAGGGATGAGGGAGTAACAGGGTGGGACGGAAGGGGGGTGGAATAGGGCGGGGAGGAGAATGTGGGAGTGAGGGGAGGGGAATGGAGAAGAAAGGGAATCGCGGGGGGAAGCGGCATGTGGCGTCCCCTCGGCAGCAGCTAGGGCTCCCCCATTAAGCAGGTCCATCAAACCCTCAACCTGAGAAGCCCCACCTACCTACACCCGGACCCCTCTGCTGAGCCCCAACCACCTTCATCTGGATCCTCTGCAGAGTCCCAATGCCCCGGCACCCGGAACCCCCCAATGAGCCCTTGTGCAGCCACTGAGCCACCCATATCCAGATTGGCCCACACAGAAACCTCTCACCCCACACCTGGATCCCCCCACACTTGGATACTGCTGGGCTGAGCCTGCCCACCCACACCTGATGCACCTGGCGCAGAGGGACAGAACCACAGGGTGTTTCTGGGGCAGGCCCAGCCCTTGCACTGTGTCAGGGTCAGGTACAACCTCACTGCCGAGTCCCCGTACTGGGGGAGTTGGGGGCTTCAGGATGATCTCCCACCTCAATGCAGGCAGTGGCCTGTGCTCCCCACTGTCATGCTGGAGCCACATATATTTACTGACAAATAAAAGCTGCAGAATTTTAAAATAGTGTGCATAATTTTTAATTTTTTGGTGCAAAATTCCCTCAGGAGTACAGCATGCAGCTTTTGGCAGTCACTGTCCCCAGTGATGTATTCCCTCTTAGAGAATTTGCTTACCCATTGGCTTGTTATTTAAGGGCAAGTTTGTTGATTCCCTTTGCAGTATATTAAGCCTGTTAGCTACTCAGCTATTGACTGTTGACCCCTGACCTGATCTTGGAGGCTCTATACTTTTGAGTAAAATATAATCTATCTGCTAAGCATACTTAAAGAAATAATAAGGGAAGTTATTGAAGCAGTAACAGCAATCAGAAGAACCAAAATATATGTATTAAAAATAGGCTTGGCTATAGGGTTTAAGCATAAAGGGCTTAGAGTGAGGCCCAGTAGAAGTTGGCAGTTGGCATAAGCTACCATTAGTCATGAATATTGTGTGCTCATCTGATGGCTATGAAAGGGTAGGTGTTTGACCTAAAGTTACATAATTTAGCAATATATATCTCGTGATAGTTTAGTACTGCATCCTGTGATAAACAGGTAAACCACAAACGAACATATGATAGTATATTATGGGCTTTTTGCAATACGAGCTAACCACATTGACGCAGGGCTGCCCAGAGGATTCAGGGGGCCCGGGGCAAAGCAATTTCGGGGGCCCCTTCCATAAAAAAAAGTTGCAATACTATAGAATACTATATTTTCGTGGGGGCCCCTGTGGGGCCCGGGGCAAATTGCCCCACTTGCCCCCCCCCCCCCCCCGGGCGGCCCTGCATTGACGTATCAGAACTATTGGGAAAGGGACTGATACAAATGATTGGGTTAACTGTTGGAAATGTAATTATGGTCAACCGGAATACTATATATGGAGAGTTGGAACCCTAAAATTGGTCTCCTGCAATACCGAATATGAATAGGGGCTGAGACTTAATCAGATATAGTCCCAGAGGTATGTGGGTGGAATGGAAAAAGGTGTATAAAAAGTTTATCAAACCCATCCCTAGTTGGGACACTGGGATGATAACATAGGGCAGCCAGTCCAGCACCTTCCTCTTGTGGCATGCTCCACTGACTGTTTTTCCCTGCTTGCGTCAGATGGTCTCCATAAGGTTGTAAGTATGCACAATGTAAAATTTTAAGTATGAACAATGCAGGAAAGCCCTTTACTGTTCTTATCTTATTCTTATGTATATTTTTTCCTATTATTTCAATTATATTGGTCTGTATTAACTAAGGCTCAAAGTTTCTGTGTGTGCTTCACCACTCTGATCTTCTTAATTAACTCTAAGTAGCTGCCTAAATAAAGACTCTGTTCTGTGTGACAGGTGCACTTTGCACTCTAGACTAATCCCTGGCTACACAGCCGACTCTGGTTATTTCTAGGGGAAAATCAGAGTAGGAGGCGTGGGTTGGGGCCCCATACTAGCAGCAATGGAGTTGATGGATGATGCAGAGAGGCTCCACACTGGTGACAAGAGGCTTAAGGAGATAGACTAGATAGGCCAAAGGTGCTAGCATAACCCAGTTACAATTCAACATTTAACAGAGTTAAACAAGGTTTGGCATACGGAGACCTTAGCCTGCTGAGTACTATGGCAAACACACCATAAGAAATCCCTTTAACCTTTTATTAAAGATACAGGAAAGAAAAACAATTAAAGCATTTGAAATGTAAAGTATTAAGTAAGGCTTTTATTTTAACAACATTGCATATTCTCGTTCTCTTTAGCTGGAGAGAGTTTTAGAAGGAAAACCTCCCTTGTTTGACAGTCTCTTAGATGGTATCAAAGACGGTAATAACTGTCCTTTTGGGTAAAATAGAAGAAGTTAGTTGGTATGAGCTGGAACTGTTGCTGCTGCTGTTAAATTCTGATCCCTTTTCATTCCAGGTGGTGATTGGGATTTAGCTGGAGCTGGTGCAGATGGCAGTGTCATTTGGACCCTTTGGATGAGGGCCCAAGGTCCCAGGAGTTGGTGTGGGTGGCAGATATGATATTGAAGCTTGCTTCAGTAGCCTCTGTTATTCCTCTCCATCTCTTTCTTTAAGGACCCATAAAAGGGAACGGTGGGGTGGAATAGCCAGTCACCTCATTATTTTGTCCACCAATTAGGCCTAATATCTGACACACCAATTTTAGGTCATTAATATCTGATTCCGTGTCTTCTGTTTTTACCAAGAATGATTTCAACATATAATTCAAGGACTATCAACGTGGCTTTTTGTTTAGACTAATTTAGTCTCTGTGTCTGGTTCTCTTGTATAGGGTGACCAGGTGTCCGGTTTTCGACCGGAATACCCTGTCGAAAAGGGCCCTTGGTAGCTCCGGTCAGCAGTGGGCGGTGGTCCAATCGGCAGTGCTGTGGAGCTAAGGCAGGCTAGTCCCTACTTGTTCTGGCTCCGTGCTCCTAGGCAGGGGGGCCACGGGGCTCCGCGTGCTGCCCCTGCCCCGAGCACTGGCTCCGCACGCCCATTGGCTGGGAACTGCGGTCAGTGGGAGCTGTGGGGCCGCCTGCCATGCCTCTGCCTAGGAGCCAGACCTGCTGGCCGCTTCCGGGGCGCAGCGCGGAGTCAGGACAGGCAGGAAGCCTGCCTTAGCCCTCCTGTTGCGCCGCTGACCAGGAGCCACTGGAGGTAAGGCCAGGCCCCAACCCCGAGCCCCAGGCCTGAGGCCCCCCCCCAACCCAGAGCCCCCTCTTGCACCCCAAGCCCCTCATCCCCATCCCAGAGCCTGCACCCCCAGAAGGAGCCCTCACCCCCCTGCACCCCAACCCTCTGCCCCAGTGCAGAGCCCCCTCCCATACCCTGAACCCCACTGCCCCACCACCCAGCCTGGAGCCCCCTCTTGCACCCCAAAACCCTCATCTCTGGCCCCACCCTAGAGCCCCAACCCCCAGCCCAGAGCCCCCTCCTGCACCCTGAACCCCTCATTTCTGGCCCACCCCAGAGCCTGCAGCCCCAGTTAGAGCCCTCCCCCCTTGCACCCCAGCCCAGTGAAAGTGAGTGAGAGTGGGAGAGAGCGAGCCACTGAGGGAACAGGAATGTAGTGAGCGGGGTGCCGGGCCTCGGGGAAGGGGCGGGGCCAGGGTGTTCAGTTTTGTGCGATTAGAAAGTTGGCAACCCTACTCTTGTACCTGTTGATAACATTTCTTTATTGAAATTAACTTGACCTACCTTCCATGGTAAATTCCAAAGTGGGTAAAAGTTATAGACCAATTGTCACAACAGATCCTGTGGTACCAACTGATTCTGTCCTGCTATAGCTGCAGCCAGTGTCAGGTATGGAGAGGGGGAGATAAAAGAAGGCCTAGCCCAGTTCAGCGCTGATCAGGGAGGAGGACAGAATTCTGCCTCTCTTGGTGGGAGAGAAGCCTGAATGCAGCCCTGAGGTGGAGCTTGCAGATCAACTAAGGATGACTAGACCTTGAGAAGGGAATCGGCAGAAGCACAAATTGTTTGGGAGAACAGGCCTGAATAGAACGCCAGTGCCCAACTGAAAGTTTATGGGACAACCCTGTTTTTGAGTTATTTGTTTTGTTCCTGATTCCCTGGTAACCTTACTGCCCTGAAAGGGGTAGGACTGAAGGGTGCTTTGGCCAGAGGGCCCAAACCACCACTACACCAGCCATCTTAGGGACAGAGTCATACCAGTGGAGACCTGCAGCTGGGTGAATTGTTCCCAGAAGGGCCCCAAGGGAGTGCCGCCACCCTGGCAACATGGATCTCTTCTCATTTCCAGCTGTCAGGCTAGTGTAACTCCACTGATTTCAGTTGAGTTGTTTGGATGGCTCAAAGGAGTTTCTAGACCCCTCTTTTTACTGTTAGAGAATTAAATGGGTAATTATAGTACATGGGTACTTGTAATTCAGAAGTTAAATCATTATTCATCTTGGAGAAGTTCCCCATTTTTCTCTTCTACATTCAGTGAAGTCCTTCAAAGGAATTACTGCTTTAAAAGTCTCCTGCAGATACTGAAAGTCTCTCTTTGGGGGGGAAGGGAGGGAGGGAAGTGAGAGCCCACTGTATTGGACCTTGTCCAATCTGCTGGATTTTGGTTCAACAGTTATTGTTGCTGCTCTTCAGACAGGAGGGGATGAGAAGATAGAAAAGAGAGAGAAACTTCTGTCACCCAGATGCTTGCTTCATTCCCATGCTGCAGACAGGATATTGAATTGAACAGACAGGTGAGTCGTGAACAGCTGCAGTTTAGAATCTAGATTCCAGCTCATGTCTCTGGAGTAGGATGACATCTGCTTGGCATGTTTTGATCCCCTCCCATCAGTTCTCCTTGACTCATGGTCAAGGGTGCTTAGGCTGTCAGCCTGTCATGCTAGTTATGGCAATTATATCATAGAATTACATTAATTTCAAAGCTGATCAAACTTGGAATGTATTAGACAAAAGAAAAAAGTGTAGGAAAAAGGGGAAAAAAAGGTATGGTGAAGTGACAAGCAAGGAAGGGGATGCAGCAGGAATCTTAAATCTTATTATCTACTTCTGGGGGAATTCTGCGCTATATCATGCGCATGATTAGTGAGCCGCACATATTTTTAAATTTTTGCGCAGAAATAAGCTTCTGATGAAATGTTGCCACAGTTCCACCTTTTGCCTACCAGAAGGTGCTGTGGTGATAGAACACAACAGCAGCTCTCGGCCACTGAGGTAAGAGAAAGAGCCCGCAGAGCCTTCTTTGAAGCGGGCCAGGTCAGGACACAGGCTATGAGAAGACAGACAGCATGGGGTGCCGGGGGGAGTCAGACAGGGGCTCATAAGGGCTAGTGGGAGAAGACAGACTGGGGCAGGGGCTGAATGGAAGTGGAGGCACAGGGCCACGTGGGGGAGGGAGGTGCAGGGACACAGTGACAGGGAGTGGCTGGGTGGGGGCATAGACACACATGGGGACAGGGGGTGGGGTACAGGGACACATAGGGACAGGAGAGTGGCTGGGGGGGCACAGAGACACACATGGGGACAGGGATATATAGGGATGGGAGTGGCTGGGTGGGGGCACAGAGACATGGGGAAGGGGGTACGGATGAGGGTGGGGTGCAGGACCACATGGGGATGGGGGGAGTGGGTGCGGAGGGACACGTGGACAGAGGGTGCAAGGACACATGGGGGTGCAGGAACACATAGGGATGGGGGGCAGATGTCTCTGACTGAATGGGAGAGGTTAGGGGTCAGCCTGGGTCTGCATGGGGGAAGCTCCCTAACAATCTCCCCCCCCCACCCCAAACCAGTTCTATAGTTTTCCCACCCATACCCAACAACCCTCCAAGTTCACAACCGGATTCCTTCCCAGCATTTACTTCCCTCTTCCTCAGCTCCTCCTTTACCCCTGACTCCCTCAAGCCTTTGCACTGCTTCTGAGGGGTGTGGGAAATACGGTTCTGTATTGTAGTTTAAATGAATTATTACTCAGAGTTCTGTATTAATATATCTACTAAGGTATCTATTTGTCAAAAAACATTTCTTGAATCTTGTTGTCTGTGTTGTTACAGACATATTTGGTATTTTGAAATAAATTACCAAAATAATTGAAATTGGTGTGATTATACTGTGTTGTTTTGACAAATAAAATATGCAGAATTTTGAAATATTGTGTGCAGAATTTTTAATTTTATGGTGCTGAATTTTAGTTTTTTGGAGCAGAATTTCCCCAGGAGTATATTATCTTAGAAGTTGCTTAGGATCCAACAAATCTGATGGTTTGTGGCCTGGACATATCAGAGAATTTCTCCCAGAATTGTCCCACAGGCAAAGGGGTTGTCTCTTCACTGAGATCCTGAATCTGAGGATCTTGAGGCCACCTCCATTGTGCCTATATATTTCTCTCAGAAAAATGTCCAGCATGGTCATCCTTCACTGTCTCATCAACATGTTCAATCAAGACCACATCTAATGCTCCCCAACAGTTCCCTATCTATCCTGGAATTTCTGGCCTCTCTCTATGGCAACTTGTGACCTGATAAGAGTTCCTGGAGGTCATTTTACAATCACTTTTTAGGCTAAACAGAAGTTCAGTCATTTCTTTTTAATCCATTTTGTGCTTATTTTTGGCAACAATTTTACATGGTGTGTTTGCGGGTTGAGAGGGCCCTTCGCTGCCTTTTAGCCACTTTGGCTCAGCAAAACTCCTTAAAATCTAGCAAATCTAAAATCCCCAAGATACAGGTTTCCACACAAGAGTTATTCCTGACTTACCTTGATATAAGTGAGAAGATTCAGGCCTTCATCACCTACCAAACCTCATCTCTATCACTGGATCAGTTCTCAGTAGTCAGTATCTCAGTGTTTGCTTGAGAGTAAGTTTTGATCCATTCAGAAATATCAGGAACTGGAATGTTGTCTAGGAATAGACTCAGATAATTAGTGACTGTTGCAAGGCAAACACAGAATCCCTAATTCACATTTTGGCAGGTGAGTGAAGAAGGAACTGATTTTGAGATATTTTGTTGTGAAATATGGTTGGATTTGTAATGTTTAACTCTGTACATATATTTGGTTAATAACTTTGAATCTATTTTTAATTTTTTTTGTTATAACAAAGTTTTGCAATTCACTTTCAATGATGCTCTGTGTGTTTTAAAATATTATTTCCCTCCATCAATTATTGTTGCATTTGTCAATATTTTTTAAAATACACAAATTATTACTATCTCACTCACTTCAAATAAGCCAGTGCAGGTGATGCTCACTGTGAATGAAATTCGTCTTTGTGCCAAGGGCTTAAGTGGGAGTTCGGTGATGCATAGGCCTTGGGCTGGCCTTCTGCACAGTGGGGCATTTCACCCTGTATGAATGAGACCTACTAATTCAGTCAGGTGCCTTCTTTGGTGCTTTGCATTTAAATCTGTAAAAGATTCTGATCTGCAAGACATGCATGGTTAACTAGTAGGAGAGTGGGATGAACTTCTGTGTATATTTGTTCTAATGCTCTTGTATGAGATAAAAGCTACTATAAGAGCCTTGCAAACTTCTATTCATCTATTCATTCTGGGCAAGTAACTCAGTGAGTCAGTAAAATGTTATTTTCATTAACTTCATAATCATGGTAAAAGGCAAGTGTGCAGATTTGATTCCTGGGAGCTGTCAAATTTTCATGAAAAATATGTAATGCTGATATAGTAGTTCTCTCTCCTGGATGAACATTACAGGCTACTGCTTTAGTTCACTGCATAGAGTAGGTGCACATCCTGAGTTCAGATTCTATTGATAATTGTTTAAAATGCTTAAGAGGTCTGGAATTTGTGAGAGTAATAAGTAAGTGAGTAATGATTGGGTAATTCTAAGGTCAGATTAAATTACCTAGACACTGAAGATTGTTGACATTATGGACACCTACTATGTTGGGAGATTTCAAGGGCATGGGTAGGGTTGCCAGAGAAGAATAGTTTTGTGAAACAGAAAGTGGATGCCGCAACATCACTGAAGATCAGGTGGGGAACAACTCAGCCTCCTACCTCCACCCCCTGAGAGACAGTGTTGCCGAGATGGATAGTGCTCCTCCAGTTATACTGTGCAGGCAGCCGCCTGCAGTCTTCCAGTACCAATTCATAGTCAGCCACAGCAGGTCACTTCCAAGAGCACAGCAAAGTAAGAGGAAATTGTTGACAGAGGCAAGAGCACTTAGCAGCAGATTTTAAGCACTGATGGATCCATAATGTCTATCATCTGTAATTCAAAAGTAATGACTTCTCCTGGCACCTTGGCAGTGCAAACCCAGCTCCTAATGCCCTTTACCAAGGGCTTTGTTAGAAGGGCATCTTTAGCACAAAGCCAATTTTTATTGCCTACTAGCGTTCCACATGTGGCAAGGGTCCGACTCATCTGCCCTCTTTAAAGCATTGACCTCCAGAGCAGAGCTAGCACATTATATAATGGTAGTAAAGTGCAAAATGTTAATCCCTTCCTAGCCAATCCACACACCAGCGGTGTTTCTTCACAGTACCACTGGTCTTTCGGAATGTCGGCAATCCGGCAGTGAAGAATTTGGGACACAAGTAGGACTGAAGCTGCATTCTCCCTGATACGTGAGGCATCAAAGAACTGGTTATATGTTCTTGGAGCCTCTTTACAACAAATAGAAAATCATGAGATGGTAGCAGCATAAATCAGGCCATCTTCTCCTGGGGTCTGTAGTGTTGGAATGTGCAGTGCCACAGAAATTTTATTTTCCTCTCAGATCAGTTATTCTTTTATTAGCGAGATTATTTGACCCCCTCATTATTTAAACAATTTTCTTCCTCGCAGACCACTATATTTATACTCCACATAAATGTCTCCCTTTCCTACTCTGACCTGTGCAATTCATAGGGTGACCCTTTGTTGTAATGAGCAGTTATTCTGAAATACAAGTCATCCTTGCCCTCAGTCTGGTGACTCTGGAAAAGAGGCAACTGACAGAAGAGAGGGTCAAAGGTAAAGAGTTTTTACAATTCAGTTCTGGTTTTACTACAGTGCTAGTATATACAGCAGTTAAAAATAATGGGAGTAGATGAAAGGAATCCAAAAAGAGAGGGGGTCCTCCCTCTTCCTTCTAAACTCAAAACCTGCGTTCTGTGTACACAGACAGACACGCACACACTCTCTTTCTCTTATTATAAGCAGGGCGGGTAGCACTGCCTGTTAAGGCCGCTCAACACTTCCCATAAGACCCTGTTTTCAGTTGCTTACAAAACTTTGCCAAACATGGACTGTCTGGGCTGAAGTTTTCCATACTGGATGTCTGCTGCAGGCTAATTTTTTTCTGGAAAATTTCAGCCATTTCAAACAACAAGGATGGGGGGAAAAAGTGGTTAAATTCTAGCAATCCTTCTTCTGAAAAGCCCTAGAACTCCTATACTTTGAAGCAGAGACTTGAAATTTGGCTGTGGGACAGGGTGGCCTTTGTATCATGGATGTGCCTTTCTCCATCCATGTGAAAATCCACCTAAATTTGGCCAAATTATAAGCCTTTGAAAAATTGCAGTTTGCATATGCTCAGTATGGACTACTTAGCTTTTTAACAACTAAATTCCCCAAAGACTTTGTGCCCACTGAGCATGCTCCATGCCCTCACAGTTTCTAGAGCTGACCAAATTGTGCATGCTCCCCACAGTGCATCTGAGCATGCTCCCTGCTCTGACAGTTCCTACCTGTAACTGGGCTGTGCATTCTCCAGCCCAGGGCTATGGGGCAAAGCTGGACTTTCCTTGTAGTTGCTGTTCCCAGCTGCTGCAGGCCAGGGTAGGGCCAGCCACTGTAACAGAGCAGGAAGTCTGTCTTTCCTAGGTTATGTCTATACTGCAATTAAAAACCCATAGGTGGCCTGTGCCCGCTGACTGGGGCTTGGGCTAGGGGGCTGTTTAATTGTGTTGTAAATGTTTGATCTTGGGTTGGAGTCCGGGCTCTAGGACCCTGAAAGGTGGGAGGGTCCCAGCCTTGGGTTTTTAATTGCAGTGTAGACATACCCTCAGTGACAACCTCTCCTCCCACCTCACAGGGCCCAGGCAGTGTGGAGGAGGAAGCCGTCTGATCTAAATGCCGAAGGGACAAAAGCCAAACAAGGGAAAGGAAAAGGAGTAGATTAGGAGAAGGAGTCGGAAACTGGGACTGGAGTTGCGGGGGTTGGGGAGAGAGAAACAGACTGGGAGATCGAGTGTGAGAGGGAAGGCTGCAACTGGGAAATGGGGAGAGGGAGGCTGAGACTTGGAGCTGGTGAGAGAAATGGGAGTGGGGGGAAGAATAGAGCCTGTTGGTTGAACTGGGGACGACGACGACTGAAATCAGATAAAGAGCTGCGGGGAGAGAAGGGGACTAGGAACCAGTGTGGGAAGGAATGGGAGCAGGGGAGACAGATCTGATGAGCTGGATTCAGGGTGAAAATAGGGACTGGCTGGGCAAAGAGACTGGGAGAAGGGCAGAGGGAGTGGGGAGACTGGGACAAGGAGCTGGTGGGGAGAGACAGACTGGATGAGGAGCCTAGGGAGGGAGACAGACTGGGAGCCAGTGGGGCAAGGAGAAGAGAGAAATTGGATTAGGATCCAGGAGTGGGGAACTGGGATAGGCTAGGCAAAGAGAACGGGGATGAGGAATTGGGATGGGAGAAGAGGGACTGGCTGGGCAAGGAGATTGACTATCCCCACTGCAAATTAGATCAATAGTCATACAGGAAATTCTAACAACCCAATATACAATAATGTCCCCTCACTGACATACAGTGTTGATAAAATTGTGGCATCTCATTATACTTAAATAGCAGTCCTATGTCCGGCACAGTCTCATCCTCCTCTAGTGCTGGTCCACGTAGAAGGTGACAACCTATTATTGCTGTCCGTTACTCTGTTAGCTCAAGTGGCAGAGGTCTGTACAGTGGATCTTAAGGTTCTACCCTCTGCTGATGACCCATGTGAGTGTTAATATGATGGAATTTCTGTTTTTTCAGTTTGGTTTTTTAAAAATGTAGGAAATTATATAGAAAATCTATATTAAAATAAGATTATTAAGGTTGCAAGTTAAACATTCAAAAGTTAGGAAATGCCAGAATTAAGGTTGCTTGTGCAACCTGAATTCAGCCCCCTTATGCATATGTATTATGATCACATACTTTTATTTCCACAGGACCCCTGCCTTATTCAGGGTACAGGCTGGGCCTGCTCTGTTGATGAATCAGGGCTGCATACTGAAAAGGCTGTCATTTGTTGGACCTGTTGTATGGAATTGATCTCAAAGGCCCAAAGGGTTAAAAATGTTTATAGATTCTTTTACTGTCCAACATTAAACAGTGGGTTGGAGTTATTTTAAGCAGAGGCCTTTGTTTTACTTGGTTTCTTGGAAACACTCAACAGCATTTAGTTAAATTAAAAGTTTATTGATTAAACACAAGAAAGAACAAGAAATTATATCAGGCATTTATAATGAAATTGGTTGAGTGGTTATGCAAAACAACCAGTCAAAACTTTTAAAGCCTTTCTCCTTTTGTAAGCAAAACGTCAGTCTAATTTTCAGAACTTTTCTTTGATGAAAGGGAAAGGATTAATTTTACTCCCAGTCCTGATATGTAGAGAGCTGTTGCTTATCCTTGTCTTAAACAGACACACACAAGGTGGAAGAGAGCCAGAAGAGAAAAGATGGGTGAAACATGGCTTTGGTTGAGGATTTTGGAACCACTGGTTAGTTACGAGTGGATGTTTTTGGCTGGCAAGTCAGCGATGACACCTGCTGCTTTGATCCCAGTTTACGATCTGGTCAGGGACATCGTTCTTAGACAAGGCAGGCGTGGCTGAATACAGAATAGTTGACTTCAGGATTCAGGGAAAAGCCAAGGGAGTGAATGGATAGAAGGAAAGAAAAGGGAGGGGGCAGAAAATAACACAAGTGAAGGGACAATGAAGGTGCCTCTGCAGTGCTGACAATTACCTATCCCCACTGACGGGCTGAGGATTGGTTGCCATGATACTGTGATAACTTTCAGTGCTCACGGGTGAAAACAAAGTTCCTTGAGCAAGATTAAGGCCAGCTGGCCTTCCTCTCAGGAAGAAAGTCCTTTAGCTGAATTGAGATGAGTTGTGGTGCTGGCTGTTCAGGGGTTGAGCTGGGATGCAAGGTGGGACAGGAGATGAGAGGGAGAACTGAACTGAACTATCCGAACAGGTCTCTTTTTAAGAAACCTAAGAAGGGGAAAAGTGGGTGTCAGAGGTGGGCATGCAGGGTCACATGCTCCCCCCCCAGATTGCTCGGTCACATGGTGTGGCCGGGCCCCCTCCCTGCCGGGCAACTGAGCCAGTGAGTTGCAAGGTTGCCGGGCAGGGAGAGGAAGAGACGGGAGGAACAGATGGAAGCTGAAGGGAGGGGCCACCTCTTTCCGGGAGGGCAGCGCTGCTTTCCAGAGGGAGAGGGGAGATTATTGAGGGAGGGGGCGTGACTCGAACTGTACTGGGGTTGTGCCCCACCCCCACTATCAGCAGGTACGAATTGTCTATGATCTTAGTTCAGCTCCTGCATTATTTTATCCACCAATTAGGTCTAAGAGCTATCACAGCAATTTTGGTCTATTAACGTCTGGTTCCAAATCTTCTGTTTTTACCAATATAATTTCAACTGTCTGTGGATTATATCAACGTGGCCTTTTTCATTTAGACTGATCCAGCTTTTGTCTGATTCTTTTGTATTTGTTGCCACATTCATTGCTGTAAACAACTTGACCTATTTTTCATGTACATGTACATTTTATTGTAACATCTTCTGAATGTGGGCATATTTTTTATATTTGAGCTCACAATAGGGATATGCTTTGTAAGCCCAATCGTCACAAGAGACTCCTCATAGAAGTTGGAGGGTGGGTGGTGAATAAGCCATGAGGTTGTAGAAAAAGAATGGATGATCTCATGGAAAAGGCAGTTGTATGCTGCCCTTAAGAATTTTATTCCAACCCTGCCTCTGTTACAGAGTTCCTGTGAGATGCAAGTCAAGTCACTTAAACGAGACATTTCACAAGTGGTCACTAATAGTGTGTTCCCCATTTTCTGGCTATCTGACTTGAGACCCTGGGGTCTGATTTCAGAAGTGCCAAGCACTCCCAGCTGCAACTGAAGTCAGTGGCAGCTCTACTTGACTATATAAAGTGCTATAGAACACTAAATTTGCTGAAAAACCCAGTCCCATGTGTCAAGCCTGATTCCGCACTCTGGTACTTTGAGTGCAGAAGG
Source organism: Emys orbicularis (assembly GCF_028017835.1). Taxonomy (NCBI): domain Eukaryota; kingdom Metazoa; phylum Chordata; order Testudines; family Emydidae; genus Emys; species Emys orbicularis. The sequence continues at coordinate 41,467,475 of NC_088689.1, read as the reverse complement.
CAGGGCCGGCTACAGGGTTTTGGCCGCCCCAAGCAGCCAAAAAAAAAAAAAAAAAAAAGCCGCGATCGCGATCTGCGGCGGCAATTCGGCGGAAGGTCCTTCACTCCGAGCGGGAGTAAGGGACCGTCCGCTGAATTGCTGCCGAATAGTTGGACCTGCCGCCCCTCTCCAGAGTGGCCGCCCCAAGCACCTGTTTGCCAAGCTGGTGCCTGGAGCCGGCCCTGGCAGAAGGTGGGGGCCCGCAAGGATTCTAAAAATTAATACTGGCCACTCCAGGCTGGTATTAAACTCCCAAGGTCACAGCTTCTATCTGACCTGGGATGGGTAGATGCTGCCACCACCCAAGTGCAAACCCCCCACCCCCTTTTGAGAACCCAGGAAGGAGCACTTGGGAATTCCTTCCTGTGGGGTACCCTCAAGCCCTTTCTAGAATTAAAAAGAGCAAATATAATAATTAAGCATCAAGAATGGTTTTCTTGAGGTCCAGCTTAAAGGTTACAAGCAAAACAAAAGCATTTGGGGGTTAGCACAGAGGAGTCCACAAGCCAATAAGAAATAAAAGAAATAACCCTAATCGCATCTTCCTAGACATTCCCTGATTTACTTACATATCTGGGATTCAAATAAGTAGTTCTAGGTATGATCTGATGATTTTCCATACCTGGCTTAAAGCTTCTTATAGCATTGCTGCTATGTCTCCCCTCTCTCTGGAGAACAGACCGACAGATAAAGGGAAAGCTTTTTTCCAATTTTAAAAAGTTCTAGCCCTCCCATTGGCTCTCTTGGTCAGGTGTCCATTCACGTCCCTTTACCTATGCATGCAGTCAAACTTTTTAACCCTTTACAGGTAAAGCAAATAGAGAACAGCTACCAAGAGGAATTCTATAGCTAACTGGCTGGCTGGGTGTCCACAAAAGGGAGTTATCCTCCCTCACACCATGTATCTCAATTTGGGTTCCCAAAATTAGTGGAAATTTTTACCTTAATTGCTCTCTGCTTCAAGTTCCCTATCAGTAAAATGGGGATAATGCCACTGCCTTGCCTCATAAGGATGTTGTGAAGATAACTAATGTTTGTGAAGAACTGGGAATATACTGATGAGTCTGATAGAAAATCACATGAGGAAATTAATAATTCTGTATTCGGAGTGGGTTTTGAATAGTAGGCAATAAATTAGGCATAGGGCCACACATTGAACAATGAAGGTAAAACAAAATACGGAGTAGTTGTTCATTAACTGAGCACTGTCCATCCACCCTGTGCACTGAATGAAGCAGATGTCCTATGAAAAAATAATATGTGATCTGGTAATTAAAGACTATCATAATGCATATGTACAATGGACCAAAATTAAGGTTGCACAGGCAGGCTGAATTTTGGCATTTCCTAACTTTTGTGTGCTTGACTTTGCAACTTTAATGATCTTTTAATGTAGTTTTTTCTGTGTAATACATATGTTCATACACAATTAAACTCAGTGAAATCCTTTCTGCAGGAGCTGGCAGGAATGGAAGGAATTGCTTGACCATTATGCTGTCCATATTAACGCAAAGGGCTGGAATGGGCAATTGTTTATCCTCCCTTCACACACAGTTTCCTTTTCAGTGTGTGCAGATATATGCAATCATAAGGAAAGGGTGTGGGATGTTTTGAGCTGCAAATGATGGATTGAAGGAGGTGGATGGAACTTTGCTGTACATCACTTTCTCATTGAGGCTGGATTCTGTACGATTGCCTGGCTTTCCCAGTTGCTGGCGGTGTTACAATCCTCAGTTAAATTATCTGATTAGTCTCAGTCCAAAAACGACAGAGAAAAACCTTCCTGGGTCAAGAGAAGGATCTTGAGGAACTCTTGGGGTGGATGATTGCTCCCTCTCTGGAAGGGGGGTAATCTCACCCTTGATTGAAATTAGCAAAGGGGACTTGTAGGTGTGTGTGTGTATATCTCACATAAATTAAATGAATTGACACACTTGACTCTGTTAGTTCTGGAGTACATCCAGTGTGGTCAGTAGAGTTACACCATGGACGAATCTGCACTAACGCCAGTAAAAAAAAGAAGTATCTCCAACCACATCTCTGCTTTGAAAACTCAGCCTTCTTCTTTCCCAAGAGCTCCTCCAGAGACAAACAAATCCTGCACTGAAGCAAACCCTGTGCAAACAGATACTGTGGGCTTGATTCTCCACACCAGCTCAGCAGAGCTCAGCCATCTGAGAAAGGGTGGAACTCCCTGATTCAGAGCCTCTCAACTTCAGCCCAAGTTAGGGACCTCCACTCCGCCATGCCCCTCCGTCTCTACTCACCCCCTGCTCCCAGAATGCCCCAATATGCTTCCTCCTTCTTATGCCAAGGCTGAGGCTGGCACAAGGGGCAGCAGAGCTGCCTCCACCAGATACCTGCTGGTGGAGAGTCCCCCTTCACAGTGGAGTGAATTCCCCACTGGCCATCTCCAGCTGTTTTAAGGCCACTTTTCAGTGTATAGCAGATCAAAGACTCCATCTTTTTGTCACAGTGGTTTGTATTCTTTGAGTCTTATTGGATCGAGCTCTGCTCCTGGATTCCCAGAAAGCAGCAGTGGCCTGGAATACCTTTTACCTCCTTCAACTGGCCCAGACATTGTGGTCTTTCCTTTGTTATGCCAAACTCACCATGACTATCCATACCTGTGCTCTATCCTTTCTGGATTCCTGTAATGTGCTGTGCCTAGACTCACTCAGACTGCAGCTAGTGCAGAATGTGGCTGATCACCTTGTTGTGCTGGCCAGCAGAGCAACACTTAGGGTATGTCTACACTACGAGGGTAGTTCGATTTCACTTAAATCGAATATGTGGAATCGATATTACAAAGTCGAACGTGTGTGTCCACACTAAGGACAGTAATTCGACTTTGTGAGTCCAGACTAACGGGGCAAACGTCGACATTGGAAGCGGTGCACTGTGGGCAGCTATCCCACAGTTCCCGCAGTCCCCGCTGCCCATTGGAATTCTGGGTCGAGCCCCAAATGCCTTCTGGGTAAAAAAATGTGTCGAGGGTGCTTTTGGGTACCTGTCGTCATCCGTCCGTCACTTAGATTCATAGATTCCAACGCCAGATGGGACCATTGTGGTCATCTCGTGTGACCTCCTGCATAACATGGGCCATAGAACTTCCCCCCCCAAACCCCTGAGCAGATCTTGTAGAAAAACATCCAATCTTGATTTAAAAATGGTCAGTGATGGAGAATCCACCATGACCCTTGGTAAACTGTTCCAATGGCTAATTACCCTCACACAATTACAGTCTGAATTTGTCTAGCTTCAACTTAAAGCCATTGGATCATGTTTTAGCTTTCTCTGCTAGATTGAAGAGCCGATATTAAATATTTGTTCCCCATGGAGATACTTAAAGACTCTAATCATTCCACCGCTTAACCTTCTCTTTGTTAAGCTAACAGATAGAGCTCTTTGAATCTATCACTATAAGGCATGTTTTCTAATCCTTTCATCATTCTTGTGGCTCCTCTCTGAACCCTCTCCAATTTATCAACATCTTGAATTGTGGGCACCAGAAGTTCCAGCAGCGGTCGCACCAGTGCCAAATACAGAGGTAAAATAACCTCTCTTTTACTCAATATTCCCCGTTTTTGCATCCAAGGATCACGTTAGTACCTGTGGCCACAGGGTCACACTGGAAGCTCATGTTGAGCTGATTATCCACCATGAGCCCCAAATCCTTTTCAGAGTCACTGCTTCCCAGGATAAAGTGCCCCATCTTGTAAGTATGGCCTATGTTATTTGTTCCTAGATGTATACATTTACATTTAGTTGTATTAAAACACATTGCTTGCGCCCAGTTTACCAAGTGATTCAAATCACTCAGTATCAGCAACCTGTCCTCTTCATTATTTTACACTCCCCCAAATTGTGTGTCATCTGCAAATATTAGTGATTATTTTATGGGTATTTTTTTTTTTCAGATAAAAATGTTAAATAGCATAGGACCAAGAACTGATCCTTGTGGGACCCCACTAGAAACACACCTGCTCAATGACTATTCATGGTTTACATTTTGAGACCTATCAGTTAGCCAGTTTTTAATCCACTTAATGTGTGCTACGTTAATTTGATATCATTCTAGTTTTTTAATCAAAATGTCATGCAGTACCAAGTCATGTGTTCCATACCTTCTGTCCAGGGCCCCAGTCCTCTTTCACTTGCGCTGCAAAGTGTTTATTCTCATCAATAGAGCCCTGGATAACCTGGAACCAGGCTTTTTCAGAGACCTCCACTTTCTCTCTGGCTCATCTCAACAGGTGCATTCTGCCAGAACACTCTTGCAGTCTACCCCAGTCCTTGGCTCTGGAATTCACTTCCTCTTGATCTGCCTAAGCCAGCATTTGGCGATTTGTAGGACAAGGGATAAGACATTTAGTCACTCTAGTTATTCGTACATGGGGCCTATAATAGAGTACTCATCTGACCTATGGGTGGAGATGGAAGAGAGTGAGGGGAAGTTGATTTGTGTCAGCTGTTGGCAGCAGCTCATTTTAATTTCTGTAGTATACACAGATGATATGATGGCCACACTAAAATAAATGTGCTTTAATTAAGCAAACAGTCAAACAATACACAACAAGGCAGGTAGTAAATGTTCTGCATTGCAGGAAAAAATAGATGCTATTTGTATTCCTAACATTTGTGTCTAACATAAAATAGAAACTATATAAACAGACTTAGCCAGCAAGTTATATGGACTCAAGGGGGGAGGGATAGCTCAGTTTGAGCATTGGCCTGCTAAACCCAGGGTTGTGAGTTCAATCCTTGAGGGGGCCACCTAGGGATCTGGGGCAAAATCAGTACTTGGCCCTGCTAGTGAAGGCAGGGGGCTGGACTCAATGACCTTTCAAGGTCCCTTCCAGTTCTAGGAGATAGGATATCTCCATTAATTAATTAATTTATTTATAAGATCCGAAGCTCAGGCTGCTATTACTAATGCAAAAATAAAACAACCCACCACCACTTTAAAAGGAGTGCTCTTTTCCTCCCTTTTTGAAAGGATTGTTTTTGAAGATGTTTCAATCAGTGTTCACAATTCATCTGATCTCAGTGGGCAGGGCCGGCTCTGGCTTTTTGGCCGCCCCAAGCAAAAAAAAAAAAAAAAAAAAAAAGCGGCCGTGCCGCCCTAGGATTGGGCAGAATGCCGCCTCGAACAATCTGCCGCCCCAAGCACCAGCTTGCTCAGCTGGTGCCTGGAGCCGGCCCTGTCAGTGGGGCCAGCATGAGGCTTGTAGGATTTCAGGAGACCACTAGGGGTACGTGTATACTTACCTCCGGATCCGGCGGTAAGCAATCGATCTTCTGGGATCGATTTATCGCGTCTTGTCTAGACGCGATAAATCGATCCCGGAAGTGCTCGCCGTCGACGCCGGTACTCGTGCTCCGCGAGAGGAGTATGCGGAGTCGACGGGGGAGCCTGCCTGCCGCGTGTGGACCCGCGGTAAGTTCGAACTAAGATACTTCTCTTCAGCTACGTTATTCACGTAGCTGAAGTTGCGTATCTTAGTTCGAAGTGGGGGGTTAGTATGGACCAGCCCTAGGACATGTGAACTGCACTCTTTTAAAAAAAAGTGGTGGTGTGCTGGACATTTTTCTTCTAGCTCTGATAATGCCAGTTGAGTTTGAATGAGCTCAGAGCAAGTGAGATAGGCCATGCTAGAGGGTAGCCAACCTACATTCAAATGACTTTGCCATTTTTTTTTTTTTTAACAAATAAATCTTTATCAAACACCCATGCATCATTCTCACTGGCAAAGGCTCCTTATTTATATTCTGAATAGATAAAACAGTCCCCGTCAGTTGTAATGATGCATGCATTGCCATACATCATCTATCTAAAGCACTCATCATCATGGTAAGTGCTGATATTATTGGTAGTAAATTGCTTTCCCTTTCCATATCAAGAAATACATTCTGCTAGTTTATTTACTGATAATAAGCATCTGATATGACACAACAAAGACATTGCTCCTCAAAAATCCAGGAAAATCACAGCACCCTATCTGTATCTTTTGTTAAAACTACCATCCATATCTCAGTAGCAGATGGCTAAGGGGCAGCTTTCAAAGTGAATATCCCATTGCTGGGCCTGAGGGGGTCATTTTCAGTTTTAGTTCCATTTATTATTTGTAGTGTTTATGGAGACTTAAAGTGATACTACTAATCAAGTGGTGCACTCGTATAGCTCCTTTTGAGGATCTCAAAAGTGCTGCATAAATGGTTAATGGAATCTCATAACAGCTCTGAGAGGCAGGTACAATCCTTAGTTTACAGAAGGGGAAAAAAGAGGTGAAGTGACTTGCTCAAGGCTGTAGAGGAAATGGCTGAGTGAGGGAACAGAATTCTGGAATCATGACACACATTCGTTACCAGCAGCAACCCTGCCTCTTTGGAACAAGACCATGGAGAGTGAGACCGGGGATGGAGAGAGAGGGTTGTTTAAATGTCAAAGCATTCAGATTAGATCTCGAAGGAAAGGCTTTGGCTGGGGAGAGGAACTAGAGAAGAGAAGATATAACTTATATTTTAATTGTAACATTGTTTTGATTTCATTCAATTGTAACTCCCAAAACCTACAGAGACTAATAGGGACCCAGAGAATAATAATAGTGGGACATGGCTCAGACTGGGGGGACATGCCAACAGACACTGCTCTCAAGCTGCTGTCTCATTTTCCAGAATCTTAGCTTTCATTTTAAAATAACCCCCTATGCCTCTAGTTGTTATAGTGGTGATGAAAACCTCAGAAAACCTGAGTGTAACTGATGCAGAATTTAGTTTTCAGAGAGGCTAGAACAATAGCTCTGAGAAGCGGGAGCAGCTCCATACCTCTCAGTGGGGGTGCTAGCTCAGATGCCCAGTGACGATAATTTAAACATCAATATAATTAACTATTTCATTGCTCAGGTAAGACAGGAGAGAGAGTGTCACAAATCAGTACAATGTACGATAAATTGCATCTAATTTTGGTGTCACAATTGAGTGACAATAGGGGGATACCACTAATTTCTTCCCACCCCCATTCAAGGAGCTAACTGAACCAGCCTAGCAGTAACTATGGGCACATTCAAGCCCCACAAGGGGGAGTTGAGCCCAATGGCATGTGTGATCAATGATCTGTTGAAAATCTGTGAGCCATATTTCATTTTGCCAATTGACATGGCCAGAGCTTATTTTGTGGGTGGAATTTAGAAAACTACCACCACTTTCCCCTCTCCCAGTACCACCCTTGGTGTGATTTGTGGGTGACTGTGGCTTCATCTGACTAAGCAGATAGCCCAGCTCTGATGGGTTTTTCCTTGGGGGAGTGGGGCCATCTTTATGCAAATCAACCCTGGCGCTAACTAGCCTCTAAATGAACACTGAGACATTTTCAGATTTAAAAATGGAGATTGAATTTTACTATTTCTACTGGAAAGGACTGTCCTCAGCATCTTATACTAAAGGGGTTTAACCAGTTGCCTTAACTTTGCATCAAAGAATATACAATTAAAGACTAGAGCAACTGCAGAGACACTCTATGATTAGACAGCATAAAAAGCACAGCCTCAGGATAAATCCACTATTTTATTTAACTATTTTTATAACTGCCTTGGCAGTCAGACACGTTTTTGCTTCTGAAAGAAAAACAGAGGAATTAAAAGTGGACTACCCAAGTATATTCCTATCCCCATGCTTCATACAGAGCAGCATAAATGACTTGTTTCTGATCCTTCTTTGGGGATAGCTCACAAAAAAATATGTAAACTGAGCTTTATTGGAGAGTGGGGATGAAAGACAAATAAACTCCCTGACCTAAACTAGCATCACTCAGCATTCCTCTCAGTCCTGCCAATACTGGACACAAGCAATTGAATTGCATGACAAATGACCAAAATGCAGAACACCAGTGTTTTGTTGCGTCATGCTATAACTGATCAGTTTAAATTATAAAAGCTGTTTTTAAAGATGCTTTCTCAGTGTGTGAATTAAATCAATCATCTTTAAAAGAGGAAAATTGGAAAAACAAATTTGCCACTGTAAGCCTCCTCCCAGCAATGGGTTGACAGGCGGGTTTGAATCCTGGATCTTCAGAGAAAGAGTAACACTTATTTTTTCTTTGTGGACATGCCACATGCTTTGTCAGTGTTTTACACAACCATTTGCTGAACACCAATAAGCTATTGGAGATAGTCTGGGGTCTGCTCCTGGCTCTGGGGGGAGTGTTAGCAGGTGTTTACAATAGTAGTAGAAGACAGGACAGTTGAGCCCATAGATTTGGCACATTCATTCTGAAATGCAGTACAGCTAAAAGGATAAGATTTGGATCTGTCATATGAGAGACTTGGGTTTTATTCCCAGCTCGCTTTAAAGTGACCTTGAGTTGCCTCTTAGTTTATTTGTAAAACAGGGGGATGATACTTAATTGCTTTCCAGAATGGGATGTCACCTTGCTCACTAAGGGTATGTCTACACTACGAGAGTAGTTCGATTTTACTTAAATCGAATTTGTGGAACCGATATTACAAAGTCGAACGTGTGTATCCACACTAAGGACAGTAATTCGACTTTGTGAGTCCACACTAACGGGGCAAGCGTCGACATTGGAAGCGGTGCACTGTGGGCAGCTATCCCACAGTTCCCGCAGTCCCCGCTGCCCATTGGAATTCTGGGTCGAGCCCCCAATGCCTGCTGGGGCAAAAAATGTGTCGAGGGTGGTTTTGGGTAACTCGTCATTCAACCGTCACTCCCGCCCTCCCTCCCTGAAAGCGCCGGCGGGCAATCAGTTCGCACACTTTTCTGGTGAGTGACAGCGCGGACGCCACAGCACTGCGAGCATGGAGCCCGCTGCGATCATCGCTGCAGTTATGGCCGTTGTCAATACCTCGCACCTTATCGTCCATCTTTTTCAGAGTCAGATGCTGAGAAATCGGGCGAGGAGGCTACGGCAGCGCGGTGGGGACATTAAGTCTGAGAGGGGCACAGACCTCTCACAAAGCATGGGACTCCGCGCCGTGAACATCATGGTGGCAATGGGTCATGTTGATGCTGTGGAACGGTGATTCTGGGCCCAGGAAACAAGCACAGACTGGTGGGACCGCATAGTGCTGCAGGTCTGGGATGAATCACAGTGGCTGCGAAACTTTCGCATGCGTAAGGGAACTTTCCTGGAACTTTGTGAGTTGCTGTCCCCTGCCCTGAAGCGCAAGGACACCCGGATGCGAGCAGCCCTGACTGTCCAGAAGCAAGTGGCCATAGCCCTCTGGAAGCTTGCAACGCCAGACAGCTACCGGTCAGTCGCGAACCACTTTGGAGTGGGCAAATCTACCGTGGGGGTTGCTGTGATGCAAGTAGCCAACGCAATCGTTGAGCTACTGCTCTCAAAGGTAGTGACCCTGGGAAACGTGCAGGTCATCATAGATGGCTTCGCCGCGATGGGATTCCCAAACTGCGGTGGGGCTATAGATGGAACTCACATCCCTATCCTGGGACCGGACCACCAGGCCAGCCAGTACATTAACAGAAAGGGCTACTTTTCAATGGTGCTGCAAGCACTGGTGGACCATAGGGGACGTTTTACCAACATCAACGTCGGATGGCCGGGCAAGGTTCATGACGCTCGTGTTTTCAGGAACTCTGGTCTGTTTAGACGGCTGCAGGAAGGTATTTACTTCCCGGACCACAAAATAACTGTTGGGGACGTGGAGATGCCTATAGTGATCCTCGGGGACCCAGCCTACCCACTAATGCCCTGGCTCATGAAGCCCTAAACAGGTGCCCTGGACAGTGAAAAAGAACTCTTCAACTACCGTCTGAGCAAGTGCAGAATGGTGGTGGAGTGTGCTTTTGGACGTCTCAAGGGGAGATGGAGAAGCTTACTGACTCGCTCTGATCGCAGCGAAACCAATATCCCCATTGTTATTGCAGCTTGCTGCGTGCTCCACAATCTCTGTGAGAGCAAGGGGGAGACCTTTATGGCGGGGTGGGAGGTTGAGGCAAATAGCCTGGCTGCTGATTACGCCCAGCCAGACAGCCGGGCGATTAGAAGAGCCCAGCGGGACGCGCTGTGCATCCGGGAGGCTTTGAAAGCTAGGTTCCTCAGTGAGCAGGGTAACCTGTGACTATTAAGTTTGTTTAAAGAGAAGCTGAACCTGCCCCCGTTTCTTTACCCACTTAATGTTGACTATCCTCTCCAGTTACATACCCCGTTCACCCCCTTCCAACACACGTTTAAAAATAAAATAAATGGAACGTTGTTAATTAACACCGTTTTCTTTATTACGGATTTCGCGGTAAAGTGTTGAAACTGGGACGCAGACTGTGGTGGGGAGCGGGCGTAGTGATGGAAAAAACGCTTCTAAACTCGAGGAATGACAGGCTCCTGCTCCTAGAGTGGTCCGCAGTGGTGGACTGGTTGTTTCAACGGAGCCTGCCATCCCTCCTTTTCGGGACTCTGTGTGTGGGGGCTATGTGACTTTGTGGCGGGGGAGGACGGTTACAGATGCCCTGCTGCGTGGCTCTGTCATCCAGGCTAAGGACCGCTGCATAAGATCTCTAACTGCCCTCCCCCGCCACAAAGTCACATACCCCCCCCCTACAGAACATGAAAAGCACCTCCCAGACTGACCAGGGTGCCTAGTGACTGCAATGTGTGTGAGACCTTCTGCTGAACCTGCCCCCGTGTCTGTACCCTGGTAAAGGTGACTGTCCTCTCCAATTACAACCCCCCTTCCCCCCCTTCAAACACACTCTCCTCTAAAAGAACATGACGGAAACAGTAATTAACAGAAACGTACTTTTTATTAGCAACTACACAGTTAGGGGATGAAACTGGGACGGGGGCTTGGGTGAGGCGGGAAGGAAAGGACTTATCAAATTTTTGGGAATGAGAGCCTTCTGGTACTTGAGCAGTCTGCAGGGGTGGAGTGACAGTTTTCACGGCCCCTGCCGCCCCTCCTTCTTGGGACTTTGGGTGAGGGGGGTATGGGACTTTGTGGCGGGGGAGGGCGGTTAGAGATAGACTGCAGCGGGGCTCTGTCCTCCTGCCTCCGCTCCTGCAGAACATCCACAAGGCGCCGGAGCGTGTCCGTTTGCTCCCTCATTAGTCCAAGCAGCGTTTGAGTCGCCTGCTGGTCTTCCTGCTGTCACCTGTCCTCCGGTTCGCTGTGTGCTCGCTGGTATTGCGACATGTTCTCCCTCCATTGGGTCTGCTGTGCCGCCTCGGCTCGGGAGCAGCCCATAAGTTCTGAGAACATGTCGTCCCGTGTCCTTTTCTTTCTCCGCCTAATCTGCGCCAGCCTCTGGGAGGGGGATGCCAGGGTAGGTCGGGAGACAGTCGCAGCTGTGGGATGGGAAAAAGGGAGTGAATTCCTCACAAAGATACATTTTTGTGAACAATGAACATAGTCTTTCTCTGTGAACAAGACCATGCACAGCACCTATCACATGCGCACTCAGGACAAGGTCAAATTTTCGGCCTTCGCATTCAGTGCCTGGGGTCTTGCAGTGGAGATCAGACAAGCGGGGCAGGACAGCGGAATTCGGGTAGCAGGCTGACATGGTAAGCCATAGACTTTTGGCTGCTTAAAACTTAATTTATAGCAGTGCCCTCCTTTCACGTTCAAAGCAATGCTCCTAGCGTTGGCCAGTTCCTGCTGCCGGCAATCCGGCAAGCATGAACTCTGCCCCTGTCCCACCCCCTCGCGGCTGTCCCCGTGAAAGATCCCTGTATGCTGCCCCTCTCCCGCCTCCACCGCGTGGCTGTAAACCGCCGGTTACAGTTATGTAAAGGAACAGGCAAGCAGTCCCAGTACTAACATTCCCCTAGTTCAAAGCAGGTCACCATGAGCGACATCACTCTGATGAGGATTTCTGACACAGAGAAAGACTGCATGCTGCGTGAAAGCCAGCAAAAACCAGGGCCGTATGCCGCCATGCTCTGCGAGGCAATGATCCCAGAGTACTTGATGATAGCCTGGCGCGGAAAAGTTTCCTACCACAGAGGACGCAATAAGGCCGCTCTCCCCAGGAACCTCATGCAAAGGCTTTCCAATTACCTCCAGGAGAGCTTCGTGGAGATGTCCCATGAGGATTTCAACTCTATCCCCGGACATATTGACCTTATTTTCCAGTAGCTGCACTGGCAAGGATTAAAAAGTAGAGCGCCTAGGGTGAACTAATCATGATAAACCGGACATTGTTAGATTCTTTTGCAGTAGTTGCACTGCCAAGGACTAAAACGTTAAGCGCCTAGGGCAAACTAATCATGAAAAACCCATTGTTAATATTCCTGTTCTGTTCAAAATAAATGTTTACATGTTTAATACACTTACCGACTGATCCTTCCCCTGATTCAGGGTCCGGGTTAACGCCTGGGGAGGGTTGGTAGGGGATCTCCGTGAGGGTGATGAAGAGATCCTGGCTGTCGGGGAAATCAGCGTTGTAAGTGCTGTCGACTGCCTCGTCCTCCTCATCTTCCCCGTCCGCTAACATCTCCGAGGAAGCGGCCGTCGACAATATCCCATCCTCAGAGTCCACGGTCAGTGGTGGGGTAGTGGTGGCACCTAGAATTGAATGCAGTGCCTCGTAGAAACGGCATGTGTGGGGCTGGGATCCGGAGCGTCCATTTGACTCTTTGGTCTTCTGGTACCCTTGTCTCAGCTCCTTGATTTTCACGCGGCACTGCGTTGCATCCCAGCTGTATCCTCTCTCCGTCATGGCTTTTGAGATCTTCTCGTAGATCTTCGCATTCCGTTTCTTGGAGCGCAGCTCCGAAAGCACGGACTCATCGCCCCACACAGCGATCAGATCCAAGACTTCCCGATCAGTCCATGCTGGGGCCCTCTTTCTATTCTGAGATTGCATGGTCACCTCTGCTGGAGAGCTCTGCATCGTTGCCAGTCCTGCTGAGCTCGCCACGATGTCCAAACAGGAAATGAGATTCAAACTGGCCAGACAGGAAAAGGAATTCAAATTTTCCCGGGGCTTTTCCTGTGTGGCTGGTCAGAGCATCCGAGCTCGGACTGCTGTACAGAGCGTCAACAGAGTGGTGCACTGTGGGATAGCTCCCGGAGCTATTAGCGTCGAATTCCATCCACACCTACCCTAATTCAACATGGCCATGTCGAATTTAGCGCTACTCCCCTCGTCGGGGAGGAGTACAGAAATCGAATTAAAGAGACCTCTATGTCGAACTAAATAGCTTCGTTGTGTGGATGGGTGCAGGGTTATTCGATTTAACGCTGCTAAATTCGACATAACCTCCTAGTGTAGACCAGGCCTAAGATGTGCACAAAAATACAGTCAGTAGGTGTGAGACCAGAACTCATTCTCTTGTGGCTCCCAGCTCAGTGCACCGTCCCTTAGCCTAAAGACATTTGGATGGGGAAGATTCTTACTTGGTCTTTTGATCAGTCTGATCAGACTGTCTCACAAAATCCAGTCTATGTGAGAACTCTCCTTAATGCAAATTTTCTACTGTTTGATCACTTCAAAATAACCCTTTCAACATGTGTACAAGGCAGACTGTGTTTGCTGGCTCCTTCTGAGACATTGCTCCAGGTGCGTAACAGGTATATCTAAGAATAATGGAATGAAAATGAGCTAAAGAAAATTTGGGCTGCATAACAGGAAGTTGTTCCCGACTGAGCTCTATCTGGTTGTCCCAACATCAGTTTAGTGAAGTGATGGACACCCCTTTGTTTGGGACACTTGAGTACACTGGACAAAGTAGGGAACAATCCTGGATGTGCAGGAGGAGGGACTAGGTGATCTAAAAAGTCTTTCCCACTGCTAAATTCTGTGGTTCAGTGTTGAAGTTATTTACAGTCTGCTGAGCACACAGCTCAATGGCACCTTATCATACATGGTCAATAGCTGTACAGAGGAAACCTCAGGCTCTGTTTTAAGATGCCTGCATTGTTTCAAGGGTGAACTAAACAAGGTGCTTCAACTGCTCAAAGGCCCTCAGGCTGTTTCTAAACTGTTAGTTCAATTTCAGATTTAAATTGATATTGATGTTACCAAACAGCTTTATACCTGGCTAAAAAGTGTCCTGGAGGCATGTGACAATATGATTGCATTAGGCCACACACCATATTTACAAATAACACAGGCCACTTAAAAAAAATAAAGGGAGATCTATTAAACTCAAAGAAAAGATGCTTCAGTTTTAGACTTTCTCAAATGAGCATGTAAATGCTCTTAAACCAAAGAGGCGGGTGGGGGAAGAAAGACAGCATGGTTCAATGAGTAAATACTTGACTGGAAATAAGTAAACATGGATCCTATTCCCAGATCTGTCACTAACTTGTTGTCTAACCTATGGCAAGTCAGTTTGCCCTCTGTGCCTCAGTTTCCCTGTATATAAAATAGGGATAATAGTGCTTACCTTTGTAAAATGCCTTGAGATCAACAGCCAAAGAGTGCTAAGTGTAAAAAATATAAACACCTTCATCTCTCCCTTGCTGCCCCACACAAATTCCCACAAAGCTATCTCACCCACCTTCAAATCCGACCTCAAAACTCTCCTTTGCCCTGATGGCTACATAAACCTTGACAACTGTTAGGCTGCTAGTGTGCAGAGACCACTGCCTATTGTACTAACCAATACTGTCTCACTGTTTACTTATTCTCCTCCATCTGTTCTCTCATCTTATGTTTAGATTGTAAGCTATTTGGGACAGGGACTGTCTTTGTTTTGTGTTTGTACAGTGCCTAGCACAATGGGCTCCTGGTTCAAGATGAGTGCTGCTAGGCACCATGGTAATACAAATAATAAATAATAATAATCATGATAGCTTTAGACCAAAGATTACCTTCATCCAGCACAAGTCTCCCTGGATTTGTGCTAAACAGAAGAAATAATGAAGGCTAAATACTAATTTTAGAAAATGTTATTTATGCTAAAGAAAGGTGGCCTTCAGAATTTCAAGTTGCCATTTTTACTTTGGATCTTTGTCTCACCCTTATACGTTGCGCAGTATAGAGCCAGGTATGCCTGACACCTAGAGAGTGATTAGTGTATTTCTAGACTAATATTTCCTCTTCTGGTTCTGCTGAGTGAATGAGGGCTTCTCTACACTTTTTATGTTTGGACCAATTTAATTACATAGATATAGAAACAAATCATAGAATCATAGATTAGGGTGGAAGAGACCTCAGGAGGTCATCTAGTCCAACCCCCTGCTCAAAGCAGGACCAACCCCAACTAAATCATCCCAGCCCTGGCTTTGTCAAGCCGGGCCTTTAAAACCTCTAAAGGATGGAGATTCCATCACCTCCCTAGGTAACCCATTCCAGTGCTTCACCACCCTCCTAATGAAATAGTTTTTCCTACTTTCCAACCTAGACCTCCCCCACTGCAACTTGAGACCACTGCTCCTTGTTCTGTCATCTGCCACCACTCAGAACAGCTGAGCTCCATCCTCTTTGGAACCCCCCCTTCAGGTAGTTGAAGGCTGCTATCAAATCCCCCCTCACATTTCTTTTCTGCAGACTAAATAAGCCCAGTTCCCTCAGCCTCTCCTTGTAAGTCATGTGCCCCAGCCCCCTAATCATTTTCGTTGCCCTCTGCTGGACTCTCTCCAATTTGTCCACATCCTTTCTGTGTGTGTGGGGGGGGGAGGGGGGGGCAAAACGACGCAATACTCCAGATGTGGCCTCACCAGTGCCGAATAGAGGGGAATAATCACTTCCCTTGATCTGCTGGCAAGGCTCCTACTAATAGAGCCCAATATGCCATTAGCCTTCTTGGCAACAAGGGCACACTGTTGACTCATATCCAGCTTCTCGTCCACTGTAATCCCCAGGTCCTTTTCCGCAGCACTGCTGCTTAGCCAGTTGGTCTCCACCCTGTAGCAGTGCATGGGATTCTTCCGTCCTAAGTGTAGGACTCTGCACTTGTCCTTGTTGAACCTCATCAGATTTCTTTTGGCCCAATCCTCCAATTTGTCTAGGTCACTCTGGACCCTATCGTTAAAGTGGTACAACCTCTTATTGTGGACACAGTTATGGTGGAATAAAGGTGTGTATCATAGATTTTAAGGCTTGGCAGGACCATTAGGCTCATCCATTCTGACCTCCTGCATCACACAGGTCATAGAAGCTTCCCCCGTAATTTTTGCATCACGTCCAAAGCTTCCATTTGAACTGCAGCTTACCTTGTAGAAAGGCAGCCAGTCTTGATTTAAAAGTTGGGGAATGGATTATGTCCAAAGGTAAATTGCTCCAATGGTTAGTTACCCTTGTTAAAAAACTGCATCTTGTTTCTAGTCTGAATTTGTCTAGCTTTCACTTTCAACCACGGGATTTTGTGATGCCTTTTTCTGATAAATTAAAGCACTGTCTACTGTCAGAAATATCTTCCCCACATAAGTACGTCAACCCTGTGATCAGGTCACCTCTTAACCTTCTCCCAGATCAACTAAATAGATTGAACTTCTTAAGTCTCTCTCTAGAAGACAGGTTTTCTAGACCTCAAATCATTATCAATATGGCTTATTCCCCTAAACAGTCATTCTCTCCCCTTTTGGGGCTCAGTGTGGTGCCCACAGTATTTCAGAGTTCCTGCTAATCTGGGGCCTGATCCAAACCCCATTGCAATCAATGGAAAGATTCCCTTTTATTTCAGTGAGCTTTGGCTCAGGCCCAGAAGAAATTGGTGCATGAATTAACAACAGGTCTCCAATCCCTTAAAATGCTGTCCCGTGTGCACTCCGCATGGCTTATAACTCATTGTTTTAACCAGGGTCTACCTCATCCACCAACCATCCACACCTCCAGGCAAGAGGCCAGTTGTTGGCAGCGATAACATCCTGCTAGGAAAAGGGATGAAGCAAGCTGGAAGGGGGAGTGGGGGATGAGGAAGTCTGGGAACAGAGGTGTCAAAAAGAAGTTCCATGATGTTATTTGAAAATTAAATGTGTTGTGGCAAAGCTGAGCCGGAGAAATAAGATACATCCTGTACTTTGTCCTGAAGGTGCTAAATCTGTGTCCATCTCAACTTGTGGGCCAACTGCCAAGAAACCTCTGCCTAATTCTATCATGAGCCTTTCCCTTGTTGTGGGCACTTCCTTTGTTTTAGAGGAGTGTAGTGGTCATGGGAATCCTGGTTAGAGAGAGATTGTCCTTGAGATGAGAATGTTGGGATAGTTCATTCGGCCCTGGGCTGAGACTACATGTGAAGTGCTCCAAGGTGCGTAGGGTGAACTGTCTTAAATGTTCTTCAGTATTTGGATACTGCCCGCCCATTTTTTTTTAAACAGTACCATCCAAGCTATCATTGTGATACAGGCAATACCCAGTTCTCCCTCTCTGGCCTGCAAGAGAACAGAGATCATCATCCTAGGCTTCCTAGTGTTTGACAAGAACTTGCCTCACAAGGCTAGGACAAGACTCAGCATGATCTTTGAACAGGAGGTGACTTAGCCATTGTCAAGACAGCTTATTAAAAATACATCTTAATATTAGCAGACTGCAGTCTCTTGGTCCTGAAAAATTTGTGCAGCTTTTGTGCAGTTTTGGATTATTGCAATGCACTAAGCATGCAGTAGCAGGAATATTGTCAGGTGTGGACGGAGAAGATTCCATCTACATGCTGGTTTGCTGGTGTCTGGCAGGTAGAGTTTAAGGCTATTGATTTAATTTTTAAAACCCTTGGTAGACTACATCCCAGAACCTTACCACATTTGATATACTGCATAGGACTTGGCATTGTCAGCTTAGATATTGCCAGGCGTTGACAGATAAGGACAGAACAGGTTTATTCAGAGAGCATAAAGTTAGAAGGGCATTTAGATCATCTAGTCTGACTTCTTGTATATCATAGGCCCTGAAATTTCACCATTACCTCTGCATTAAGTCCAATAACTTGTGTTTGACTAAATATCTTCTCAAAAGGCAGCTGGTCTGGCAGTTTGTTCCAATGGTTAATCGCTCTCACTTTAAGAATGTATATCTTATTTCTAATTGGAATTGGTCTGGCTTTAACTCCTAGCCATTATTCACCTCTCAGTCATCTTTTTGATAGGCTAAACAGATTGTGCTCTAGTCTAAGTCTCTCCTTACAAGGCATTTTCTCCAGAACCTTGAATAATTTTTGTGGCTCTTTTCTACATCCTCTCCAATTTTTCAACATTTTAAAAATGCAGACACCAAAACTGCACATAGTATTCCAGGATTGGTCTCGCCAATGCCATACACAGAGGTAAAATCCTGCTCACTACTCCCGTTTATACGTACAAGGGATCACATTTGTCCTTTTGGCCACAGTATGGGACTGGAAGTGAGGATCTTCAATTTTGCCTGTTAGAGAGGCCTTTAACGAAGGATAAAGCGGGTCATTGCCCTAATCTGATGAAGAAAATAGTAACAAAAGCATTTTATCACTAGACAACTTGTCTTATTTATTTTATTCTCTGTGTTTAAACTAAAGAGCATGGATCTCTTCCTAAGTATCTGCATAATCACACTTCTGTATCAATTGATAGATTACCTTCCTTATAGAAATGAGTGGGCACAAAGGCAAATCAACACTTTATTCTATTTAATTTACTTCATTAATATTACCAAAAATATATTGTCAAGTTGTGTACACTATCCCTCAATGCACCACAGAACTGTACATGTTTCTTTTGTTTGGTCATGTTATATGTGATCAACTAAATAATTAAAGTGGTTTAATTAGGACTATATGTATTCATTGGTTGCATGCAACTTCAATGGCAACTACAAGCATAGCTGAAAGAAATGACTGTCTTGTGTTACTTTAAAATCTTTATATCCTTATATAATAAAGACGTCAGCCCCACACTATTGGACAAAGCATCAAACATTAAGCCACATCCAGGATTTGGCATGGGGTGCAATCTGATTGAAAAGACCAAAAACTACGTATTTACCCCAACTCCATGTCTAGTTAGTTTTTGTTAAAAGAACAAGCTCTTTCTGGCTGAATTATAGTGAGTAATAAGTATTAATCAGCCTTCATTACATTTCTATTACGTAAATGCTCTATGAGGCAATTTTGTTTTGAACGCACAATATTAAAAACATTTAATATTACTCATGTCTCTGAATATATATTTTTAGAAGTGAGCAAACTGATTGCATTTGCTTAATTTAACTTGTTTGTAATATAACAAAGCTTTCCTGTTCTTTTACACTGACGTTTTGTAGAGTAGAAAATGTTCTCTATCGCACTGCACACTATGATTTATATAGTATTTGAATTGTTACATCCAAGATTTACTTATGTTTTGGGGTTTTCTTTGTGTGTAGTCACTCCAATGAACATAGTCATCAGAGAAAACTTTTCCCCCATGTAATTCCCATAACGTTTGTGTAGTAAAATAACCTCTTTGTTTGTTCATAATTCCTGCTTCTATGCTTGGAACTTCTAAGTATACTAAGCAACTGTTTAAGGCCCAGGCAGTTCAAGGGGGCCTTGATTTAGTATTACCCCAAAATATCATTCATCTTATTTAACATGAACTGTTTAACAAGTGTATTAGGATGTGCAGTGTTGGGATTTTTTTTGAATTGTGAAAATAATGAAATTAGTATTTTTAGGAGGTGGTAGGGAGTTGGGGGGGGTGAGGTGCTCAAAATATTTTTGCTTCGGGCTTCCAGTGAGTAGCACTGCCCTCTGCTGGTTATATATTTGCCTCTGGATTGAACCTCTCTTGACCAAAGGGTTACAGAATTCAGCCCTTTTCAAAAGTGTTTGAAACCCCATTTCCTAAGTTCTAGGACACATTTTAAATGTATAACAGTTTTTGTGACACAAACGTTCTGGCCGAGAGGTGTTAAATCATTTACAACTTTTCACTCTTATCTGTAACTCTGGCACTGATTTATGACACACAGACAAGGTAATATGGGGCGAAAGGCAAAGGCTCCATGACTCACATTCAAAGGAAAGTTGAATTGCAAGGACTAAAACAAGATCTCCCAGATTCACTGCACCTTTGAGTTTGAAATCATTGTGGGCTGCTTTAACTCCCTTTGCACAGCAGATGGCAGAATCGTTCTTTTAGCTATAGGACTAGGTTTACCTTTAATGTCCTGACTGAAGAAAGCCTTTAGCTGCAGTGGAGATTTGTTTTCTTTTCTTTTTATACTTTTAGCTTATGCAATCTGCACCTGGCACTGTAGAAGCCACTTGTGTCAACGGCTTTTTTAAACCATTTGCTAGTGAGGTCTCAAGTACTGAAACCGCCAGGTCTCCCTTCTGGGTCAACACCAAGCACCCAAGGTAGATGAGTTTTCACCCAATCCTTCACCCTGGGGTTGCCACTGATCCCTACTTTTGTTATTACTCCACTTTTCTCCCACATTTCGTCTTAGAATGTGAGTATCCTGCACTGCATGGTTATATTGTAATGCCTGTTTGCTTAATTGTTTTATATTAAATAAAATCTTCGACTGTATCACTCATGTTGCTCACAGTCCTCCACTAAATTAAATGATCTGTAACTGCCTTGGAGGCTTACACCTTAAAAAAGTCAGATTGGTTTTATGCCTTATTTTAACCATTTAATTGGGAATACGTAAATCAAAGGTTAGCGGCAGCTGAGCTCCAGAACTTCGGACAATTATTCTTCACTGCTCTAGCAAGTCACTGCTTCTTTTAGATACCCAGCTTACTTTCTTCATCCAGGCAAGGTTTGCGAAAGAACACATCTACCAACAAAAAAGTCCTAAAAGTCTCTCCTGCTCCATGTGTCACTCATTTAGTGGGTTTACGTCCAATTCAGTTCAAAAGGGGCTCATATGAAACAAACTGCCGTATGGAATTCTAGGAGAAATAGAAGTTCTCTAGCCTTTAGGAAGGAATGGATCCAATACATGTTAACCATTTGGAAGACACACAGAAACAGTTCCACAATGAGTGAGCAGCGGTGGCTAGCGTCAGCACATTCTTTCCTCCCATCCCCATGCTCACTCTGAGTGGAAAGCATAACCGGAGATTCTGCTGCAATTTGTAGAGAATGCCCACCTCTGTGGATTTTAGTTCTAATCACCTTGCCTCAGCTGTCTCATTATGCCTTCTTCTGCAGAGGATTTTATCCTACACAAACTAGCCCTGGAGTGTTGAAAAGTGGACAAGACCATGGTATGACATAGAAAGGTGGCCCAATTTTGGGGCTCTGTACTTTGTTTCCAGCCTCAATAAGGTCCATCCTATTATCTCCTATCCCTCTTGGCTATTAAAACCTATGGCTCAGACACAGGACCTATTATTAGCAGAAAGTGTCATTTCCTCTCTTCAGGACGGTAGGGTCACAGCATCTCTTAAACAACGGTTTGTTTCTTGATGAAGAGTCTATCTTGACAGTGGGATTCCTGCTTACTATCACTCAGGCCTTGGCTACACTTGCAGATGTACATCGCTGTGAGTTAAACCTGACTTCGTGCAGCTGAGTAGGGAAAGCGCTGCAGTCTGTCCACACTGACAGCTGCCCAGAGCACTGTCGTGGCCACATTTGCGGCAATTGCAGCGCTATTGGGAGCAGTGCATTATGGGCAGCTATCCCACAGAGCACCTTTTCCCATTCTGGCGCCGTGGGTTGTGGGAAGGGGGCGTGGGTGCGGTGGATTCTACATCCTGTTCCAATGCCCCATGATGCATCTCTTCACATCCCAGAAATCCCTTTGTTTCCGTCCACCTTTGGCGCCATCTTTCAACGATTTCTGTGCAGCGCGATCTGTCTGCGGGAAATGGAGTCCGAACTGCTGAGGCGTATGCTGACGAGTCTCGCCAGCACGTCACGTTTGGCTGTTGAACTATTCCTTAAGATCCAAAGTGACAGTCAGAGTGAGGGTGAGGAGTCCGACGATGCTATCGAGCCGCGTAACGCGTACGACACGAAATTGCTTGTGGCATTCACGGACATGCTCAGCACCGTGGAACGCCGCTTTTGGGCTCGGGAAACAAACACCGAGTGGTGGGATCACATCGTCATGGAAGTTTGGGATGACGAGCAGTGGCTGCAGAACTTTCAGATGAGAAAAGCCACTTTCATGGGACTGTGTGAGGAGCTTGCCCCCACCCTGCGGCACAAGGACACGAGATTGAGAGCTGCCCTGCCAGTGGAGAAGCGGGTGGCTATTGCAATCTGGAAGCTGGCAATTCCAGACAGCTACCGGTCGGTCGCAAACCAGTTTGGAGTGGGAAAGTCGACCGTTGGAATCGTGTTGATGCAAGTTTGCAAGGCCATTAATCGCATCCTACTCAGAAGAACCGTGACTCTGGGTAACGTGCAGGAAATAGTGGATGGCTTTGCACAAATGGGGTTCCCTAACTGTGGAGGGGCAATAGATGGGACGCACATTCCTATTCGGCACCACCCCACCTAGGATCCGAGTACGTTAATCAGAAGGGGTATTTCTCTATGGTTCTCCAGGCGCTTGTGGATCACCGTGGGCGTTTCATTGACATTAACACAGGCTGGCCCGGAAAGGTGCATGACGCACGCATCTTTCGGAACACTTGGCTGTTCAGGAAGATGCAGGCTGGGACTTTTTTCCCCGAGCGGAAGATCACAGTAGTGGAAGTTGAAATGCCCATTGTGATCCTTGGAGATCCCGCTTACCCGTTAATGCCGTGGCTCATGAAACCCTACACGGGGAGCCTTGACAGCAGCAAGGAACGGTTCAACTACAGGCTGAGCCGGTGCCGAATGACTGTGGAGCGTGCCTTTGGCCATTTAAAGGGCCACTGGCGATCTCTGTTTGGGAAGCTGGACTTGGCCGAAAACAGCATCCCCGCGGTTATATCCGCATGCTGTGCCCTCCATAATATTTGTGAAGGGAAGGGTGAAAGCTTCACTCAGGCATGGACCTCCGAGGTTCAACACCTGGAGGCTGAATTTGCACAGCCAGAGAGCAGGGCTATTACAGGGGCCCAGCGCAGGGGTGCAAGGATTAGGGATGCCTTGAGGGAGCAATTTGAGGCTGAAAACCAGCAGTGATATCTGGTGCCCTGCACGGGAGTGAAGTGCAGTAGTTCCAATCTTTAGGAATCAGTGTCTGCTTAGCAGACAAGCAGACTTGCAGTGCCTGTTTATTTCCTGGGCTAAGGAGTCTTTTACTTTATGCAATAATAAAGAATGTTTTCAAAGCCAAAGACTCCATTTATTGAAAAGAAAAAAAAAATTATTTATTGAAAAGAAGCAAGGGGGTGGAGTGGGGAACAGTACAATCACAGATTCGCGTATGTTCTGTCTGGTGTGCTGTGCAGTGAGTGCTGCACTTCAGGACAGCTATACTGCATGGTGATGGGGCTTGAGTGCAGAGGGTAAGGGTCGTGGTTTTCAGGGCTGGGTGGTGAAGATACTGGTGTTGGAGGCAGCGGGTGGCGTGAAGAACAAGGAAATTGGGGAAAGTGGGTTGGAGGTGACAGTGGGGCACAACAGAAAGAGTTTTGGGACAAGGGCTGTGGGGGGGGGGCGTTTGCGGTACTGCTCCTCCTTCTGTATGGCTACCAGCTCCTGGATAGCATCTGCTTGATGCTCCAGGATGCTTATGAGCCTATCAGTGCTTTGCCGCCGGTGCGCTGCGTTTTCCTGGCGGATCCTGCTTTCTCTCTCCCTCCAGTTCTGTGCTTTCTCATTCTCTTTAATAGATTACCGCATCACTTCTTGCAGCATGTCTTCTTTGCTTTTTCGCGGTCTCTTCCTGAGTCTTTGCAGTCTCGGAGCAGGCGATAAGAGGGACGGCTGAGGTCTCAAGTTTGATGCAGCTGTATAGGCAAAATGCAACATTTAACAGAGGCAGCATTGTTTATACCAGATAGAGTAATGATTCCCCCCGCACTTAAGGAGTAGAAAACACACAGGGTCTACACAGTAGCATAATTTTCCCGTCCGAAACAGAGCACACATATCCCACGGGAGCCTCAAAATGGTGAGTAAGGGGGACTGATTGTTTCAGGGCTGCACTGTCCTCTGGGTTTCTGTGCCTTGGGGAGAGCCAACTGCTTCAGGGGGCACCTACACTGAACACTGTCCCAACATTTTCCACAGGAGTTCGTCCTGGACGATATCTCGCTGCTGAGGGTGACCTGGGAAGCAAGGGAGGGTCTTCTACTGCAATGCGGCTTCCACCCTGGCCCATATGCAGCTTGCCTGTGTGCAGCAATGGTCCCCCCGCCCCTCGTGGCACAGTGGCGCGGACACGTTAGCCTGGCTGGGACAAGGACCACGGTGGTTCTCCTGATAAACCTGCGCAAGCGCATTGCACACGTTCTGGATGAGACATTCGAGATTACTGAGGCCGATTACCGCGATGTGATAAACCACATCAATGCACTATTCCGTATCTAGGCATGCATGCCTAACCCTCCTCTCCCAAAGAGCCCGCACCGAAAAAATTCCTTCCCGAAAAAAAAAACCGCTTACCGGGAACCTGCTCTTCTGTTTGTCCTCCACCAAGTACCAGCCGCTGCGACTGGCTACCATCCTCCTGGCTCGAGAAGAGCTCCTGGCTGCATGGCTCCAGGGATTCTGGGGTGTCTCCATCCGGCCCACCACCATCACTCCCGTTTTCCTCCTCCTCCTCCTCCTCACCCCCCCCACACCAGCTCTGAAGTGTCCATGGTGGTGCTCGGAGTGGAGGTGGGGTTAACCCCAAGTATCGCATCCAGCTCTTTGTAGAATCGGCAGGTCGCGGGGGGGAGCACCCGAGCGGCCGTTTGCGTCGCGGGCTTTGCGGTAGGCACTCCGCAGCTCCTTCACTTTAATCCTGCACTGCAGGGCGTCCCGGTCATGGCCCCTTTCCATCATGTCCTTTGATACCTTCCCGAAGGTATCATAATTCCTATGGCTGGAGCGCAACTGGGACTGTACAGCTTCCTCCCCCCAAACACTGATGAGGTCCAGCAACTCGCCATTGCTCCATGCTGCGGCTCGCTTGGCGCGTGGAGGCATGGTCACCTGGAAAGATTCGCTGATAGCACTCCACACCATGCCGGGCTGAGCAAACAGGAAGGAGATTTTTAAAATTCCTGGGGAATGTAAAGGGTCGGTCACATGGTTGGTTACCTGAGGCCAGGGCAGTAGAGTTTGAACTGATGACCAGAGTGGCTAGAACAGGCATTGTGGGATACTGCCGAATAATTCTGGAGGCCATTCACAGCGCATTGGGCGGCCACACTGGTGCCGCAGCGCTGCAGCGGCAGCGCAATACTTGCTATTCCTCTCGGAGAGATGGAGTACATGCAGCGCTGCAACCACGGAGATACAGCGCTGCAAATGCCTTGCCAGTGTGGACAGGGAGTGAGTTACAGCGCTGGGGGAGCCTTTACAGCGCTTTAACTCGCAAGTGTAGCCAAGGCCTCAGTCACCAATCTGCCTTTTGAGAAGATTATAAAGAAGGTGGCATCAAAGCAACTCAGTACCTGAAGTCCTCAGGTTTTCTCAACTTCATCAGTCCAGCTTTAGAGCTGGGGATGGCAGAGACTGCACTGGTCTCAGTCAACGACCTTCTGACAATGGAGTGCTCATATTTGTGTTTAGATCTTTCAGCTGCCTTTGATACCACTGTGCAGCTTGATCAACTGCAGATGGCTCTGCTCTTTTGTCTCCAAGAGGAGCCAAACTAGTATTGGATGATTGTTTAGCTATCCTGAAGGATCTTGCATGCGGGTCTTTCTTTTGCTTTAAATTCATCTGCTTCTGATTGCTCTACGCACCCAGGAATGTGTTTGTTGGAGTAAAATTTCCAAATGGAGGACAGTATAGCTACTGCAACTGATTAGGCTAGCTAGCTCTCAGTAGAATCGGAGCTTTGCAGTTCATACTTGCCATGCATTGTTCTTCATATTCACAGCAGAGGCTTTTTGGTGAATTCAGTTCTGTAGTGGACTTTAACATGCACTTAGTTTTGTTTAAAAAGAAAAAACAAAGGGAGTGGTGAAGTTCTCAGAGAAGGTTGAACAGCTGTCAAAGATCGCTGGTTGATAAGTTTATACACAGAGTGAGCTAGATCAGAGGCAGCAGCAGCATAAGTTCCCCTCCCCTCTCTGCTGGAAAAACCAGGAGTAAGCAAGTGGTTGTCTTCATGCCCATTCAGTCCTTTGTTTCTTGGTGGAAACTAGCAACTACGAAGCCCATTATGATGTGGATTCCTTTTGACACCAACACCTTTCACAAGGATAACTGAATATCCTTGAGAAGGTGGTGACTTTCAATAACTGCAAAAAAAAAATTAGTAAAAATAAATTTAAAAGAATTTGAAAACGACTACCATTTTCACAGTAGAAGGCAGTGTAGGGCTGAGACAATGGACACGAAAATAGATGTCTGCGTGTTGTTGCCATGTTAGTCCCAGGATACGAGAGACAAGATGGGTGAGGTAAAATCTTTTATTGTACCAACTTCTGTTGGTGAAAGAGATAAGCTTTCAAGTTCCACAGAGCTCTTCTTCAGATCACCTGAGCTCTGTGGAGCTCTCTCTCATGAAAATAGAGTACATTAATGCTCTAGAGTTAGGATTTGTTAAGTGAATTAGGAGCACTGTAATACTCAGTTATGCAATGTGGTTGGGGTTTGATAGTTTACAGACAGTCTATTGTTTCACATACTTGATGTGAATGTAGAGAGGAGCTATATCTTTTTATTTGACAACACTTGGACTTGTACATGCTAAATTGCTAAATTATTTGCACCCAAGACTAATCCAACAAAAGAAAAGGAAAAAACATCTTTCATGTGAACCTGTTGAAACCTGGAAGGAGTGGGAAAGTTTCCTTGTCAATCCAGACAAGATGCTAAATCTAGGTCCTGAGGTTCTAGGGCCTTTGGCACTGGATGAAATGGTTTCTTCTGAGAGCTTAACAGAACAACAAGCCCAAGAACTAATAAGTTTTCATCAGCCTCAGGAAAAACGATTTCCCATCATACTTGTACCAACCCAGAAGTAAAACCAGTAAGGAAGACTTCCTGGGTGCCAGAAAAAATGCAGGAAGCAATTGCATGGGAAGTTTGAGAGATGCTCAAAGTAGGTATCACAAAGGTGTCTCAAAGTAATTGGTACAGCCCTGTTGTACTGGTGCCCAAACCTGATGGGACAATCCATTTCTGTCTTGATTTCCATTGGGTTAAATAATGCTATTTCTGATCTGGATGCATACTTCATGCCACACATAGACAAGTTATTAGATTAGCTAGGGAAGGCTAAATATTTAACAATGTCAGACTTAGAGTTGAAGTGTGGAGGTGAAAGGGGGAAGGTAGCTTTCTAATCAATGTACTTTAGAGTACACTGTGTTATCAGATTTTTTGCCAAACACAGGCCACGTAAAACCTCGGTCAACAGATCCTTTCAAAACAACAAGCACATTTACCAGTGAGCGAGAACGAACGATGCACAGAATTCCACCCTCCAGCCTTCTCTAAAACTGATGCTTTGTGTTTTCTCCTTTTACATTTAGTAGGAGTTCATTTTCAGCAGAGAGAGGTTGAGATTTTTGTTGACTTGCTGCCAACAAAGTCAAATGTGACTTAAAGACACGAGGCTTCCCATAAACATAGTTGAAAGATGAGCATTTGCTTTTGTTGTGAACCAATGTAATTAAAGTAATATTTTACAATGTTCAAGCATTCAGTAAATAGCAGCTTTAAAGCCAATACCCCATATAGAAGGACAGTCTCACAGGGGGAGGAGCCCCTTATTAAAAAGAGAATTACAAAGAGCATATATGTTAGGTTGCTTATGCAAGGCAGGGTTCTTCTGAGGGAGGAGAAAGGTGGGAAAAAAATTAAGCCATTTAAAACTCCTTATATCCAAGGCAGCCCCCTGCTTGACCAGGCATATCCCTATTTCACATCAAGCTTGCAAGATAAGAAATCCAACTGGGAAAAACAAAACAGTCCTATAGAAGAAAGTTCTCTGGCATTCTTCTCACCCTTGCTGGACCCCTCTGGCCTTAATCTTATGGACAGCTTCCGTAATAAACAAAGGTTGATATTGTTTTCTATAAACCCAGCTCTCTTTCGAAAGCTCATTCTAAACACACTTTTTGTAAATAATGCTTAAAATCTAAACTAAAAATAATTCAGGAGCAAAAGACTAGGATTTGTTACTCGTATATTTGCTAGGCATTTCTGTCCCACTGCTTGACACATATGGGACTGTTCCGACCAATGTTGTTCTCTGAAGCTATCCATATTCAATTCTACATAAAATCCTGGGTTTGTTGGACACTGGAGCATACCATGGAGATGAAACTGGTGGCTGCAATACACAGAACTAATTATTCTTGTAATTTTCCTGAGAGATTAATATTAAAGAGGCATCAACAGTGGAAAAATTAAAGCAGAAGATACAATAGGCTCCAATTTCTGTTCTGGTGTTTGGAAAAACTCCAGTTGTTAATAGTCTGTGTCTTTTGGGTGGTTTTTTTCTAGTTCAATGTAGCAATGGGTCTGTTATCATTCAGTAGATTTCTGTGTGAAGAGTGTTCATCTGCAGAGCATCTGACAATGGCATGTTTTGCAGGAGCAGTACAGATAGATTTATGGCCCCAATATCATGTTGTACACCAGGTTCTTCCATTTGCTGCAGTTATTGTTTGGGCATAGCAAAGTCCCAAGCTGTCTCCTGCGCGCATTTCCACATTGCCCTCATGAGTCGTGTAAATCCCATGTCTTTGGGCTTCTCCAAACCTCTCATAAGTCGCTGTTTCATAATGGCAACAAACTCCTTGTTACTCAACTCTCCATTCCCTAAGGGAAGAGGGAAAAAAATGTTCATTAACTTGAAAGTACAAAAATAAAAGGCCCAGAAATCTTTGGAGGGCAGTACCAAAAGCTTGGTTTCCTTTAGAGAAGAAAAAGAGACTGGTTAATGTTTTGTTTTAGTCTCCTGACAAGTCAGGCCATGAAAAGTGCTGGTAGCAATGTACAAATTTTACGTTATATTTGAAGTTAAAGTTTCTGATTAAAACAAACACTTCAGAGTTTCCTGCTGACAGCCACTGTATGGCTGGTGTCACAATAGCGCTGTTTTTCAGCACGATGGCACCTCCCAGCAGGAAGCTTGGAAATAGCAAATTGTAAATTAACTCCAATTTCATATGCAATTCACATTTTACAAAATGTGAAAAATGCTTCTCCCCATGGGATCATTTCAGGACAATCTGCTGAGCAAAATGATTGCAGGTTTAATTTTGACAGTATTATTATATCACCAATTACAATTCTGCATCCTTTCTGGACAAGGCCCAATTACTAATTGAAACAATGAATGCTGTTATCAAAATGTTTACTTTGTGATTCATTGCAGTCAGGAACTCTGTGACACAGTGGTCTTAAATGAAAATGCATGACAGGTTCAACGACTTATTTTCCAAAGACCCAACTATTGTCATAGCAATAAGGAAAATTTCATATTTTAGTCCGGTATTTAATGTTGACATAAGTGAGATTCAGAGGTGGCAAAAATCTTTGACACCGCAATGCAGCCCCATCAGTGATCATTTACAATTTGGCAGATTTTTTTTTCACCTATGTCAAGCAGCATATGACAACATCTGACTGTTTCTTGGAGCAGCTAGTCCTGGAACCCACAAGGGGAGAGGCAATTCTTGATATAGTCCTAACTGGCACACAGGATCTGGTCCAAGAGCTGAACCACTCAGTAATAGCGACCAGGATGTAATTAGATTTACCATTCTTGTAGGGAGAAAAATACCAAAGAAACCCACCACAGCAGCATTTAACTTCACAAGGGGAACTACACAAAAATGAGGAAGCTAGTTAAACAGAAATTAAAAGGAACAGTCACAAGAGAGAAATGCCTGCAAGCTGCATGGAAACATTTTAAAATCACCATAATAAGAGGCTCAAATTAAATGTGTACCCCAAATAAGAAAAAAAAATCAGTAAGAGGACTAAACAAAATGCCACCATGGCTAAATAACAGAGTACAAGAGGAGATTAGAGACAAAAAGACATTCTTTAAAAATTGGAAGTCAAATCCGACTGAGGAATATAGAAAGGAGCATAAACTCTGCCAAGTATAATTAGGCAGTCCAAAAAAGAATTTGAAGAGCAACTAGCAAAAGACACAAAAACTAACAGCAAATTTGTTTTAAGTATATCAGAACCAGGATGCCTGCCAAACAGTGGGACCACTGGACTATGGAGGTACTACAGGAGCACTCAAGGAAGACTAGGCTGTTGTGGAGAAGCTAAATGAATCATTCGCATCAGTCTTCACTGCAGAGGATGTGAGGGAGATTCCCACCCCTGAGCCATTCTTTTTAGGTGACAAATCTGAGGAACTGTCCCAGACTGAGGTGTCAATAGATGAGGTTTTGGAACTAATTGATACATTAAACAGCAATGACTCATCAGGACCAGATGGTGACCCAAAAGTTCTGAAGGAACTCAAATATGAAATTGAAGAACTACTAACTGTGCTATATAACTTATTGCTTAAATCAGCCTCTGTACCAAATGACTGGCAGATAGCTAATGTGATGCTGATTTTTAAACAAGGTTCCAGAAGTGATCCTGGCAATTACAGGCCAGTAAGCCTAACTTCAGTACCAGGCAAACTGGTTGAAACTATAGTAAAGAACAGAATGATCAAACACATAGATGAACATGATATGTTGGGGGAGAAGTCAACATGTTTTTTGTAAAGGGAAATCATGCCTTATGAATCTATTAGAATCCTTTGAGGGTGTCAACAAACATGTGGACAAAGATATAGTGCATTTGGACTTTCAGAAAGCCTTTGGCAATGTCCCTCAACAAAGGCTCTTAAGCAAAGTAAGAAGTCATGGGATAAGAGAGAAGGTCCTCTCATGGTTAAAAGACAGGAAATAGTCACTTTCACAGTGAGAGGGAGGTAAATAGTGGGATCTATACTGGGACCTGTGCTGTTTAACATATTCGTAAATGATCTGGAAAAAGGGGTAAACAATGAGGTGGCAAAGTTTGCAGACAATACAAAATTACTCAAGATAGTTAAGTCCAAAGCTGACTGCGAAGAGTTACAAAGGGCTCTCTCTAAACTGCTATGTTAAGAGTTTGACTTAAACTGACTAACACAATGAAACCTTGGGTCCAATCTGCAACTCCAGACTCATCCTGCACTACTGAACCTAGATATTGCACCATACACAGAACTGGAACTTGGGATCTTAGATGGAAAAATGAACAGGGAGAAATCTACCAAGAGGGGAGACTTATCAAGGGAAATATGGAAGATACTCAAAAAAGAATAATCACAACAAAGCTGAATGTTTATAAAGTTAGAAGTGGAGCTGAGCGTATTGTGAACATGGAAACTTCTTGAGGGTACTTTTTTGTACTGAAATAATTTAGAAAGTGTCACAGGTTTTGAAATAGATATTTTTTTTAAAAACTTGCTAGACTTGGACTCATTTTGGCAAGTTTTATTCCACAGCTAATTTTTAGGGGTAATTTATAATCCCTAGGATTTTTAATGAAAAAATACTGACAGACTCTGAAGGGACTATTCCCAATCAGATTCAGAGACACAACATAATGCATTGCCTTTACATTCCAATTCATTGGAAGACATCCAGGTCTCTGAAATCCCTGTCTAGTTTACTATCAATTTTGTAGGCATATGTTTCTTTCCCCAAGACCACTTGACAAGAAAAGAAGAAAGGATTCCTGACAGTTCTACGCCCAGTGCTTCTTCCTGCTTCGTGTCTGTCATTTAGACTCTTGCTTAAGAGACAACCTGTCTCTTCCTAATTGTATCGTTGCTACAGAGTTTGTCCCCTGCCCACTCTGCATGTAAATCAAGAAATACTCCAAGGAAGCAAAGCTTTCAGACCATCCTGATTTTAAAAGCTCTAGCAAACACTGTTTTTGTTTTAAATAATCTGGCCACAGATATTTCAACCGATTTCCTGTGTCTTTATTGGTGCACTGGGCAGAGGGGCCCAATAAAATCCATTGTGCAGGACATTATTCATTCAGACTGGTTTTAAGAGGCTTGAAAACTGAAGGCTTTTGGAAATATAACTCTCTGAACAAAGCCCTCTCATGTTCTTTCTGCATTTTGTGTACATACATACAAGGAACTAGAAAACCCCCATAATTATTCCTAAAAACAGGGTCTCATTGCTAACTTTATTTTCTGCTCTTTGTGCTGACTTAGAACAATCCTTTTCTCTATCTGCAGTCCACTTCTTAATCCAGTATTGCCATCTTTAGCTTCTCTGTTATCTGACAGAAAAGCAACCACATAACTACTTCCAATCTGAAACTGTGGAGTCTCATTTAAGATCACAAATGTATCCTTTTCTCAGCACTCCCTCCCCCATCACTCACCCACCATCAGGACTTGCTACCATGTTAAAAAAAAAATGTCAGCAGTTTCATTCCTTAAGCCATATTTAGAAAAGTCTGTATACACAGGCTAAATGAAACTAAAGAGATCTGTGTCTGCTTTTATGCTATGTTCCTATCTTTGAAGAGATTTCTCTAACAGAACAGTCTTTTCCTCTAAAGATTTGGTATCAAAACATTCAACAGAATCTCCTCTGAGAGTATGCAAATGGAGACCATTTGGATACATTTCAATTCACTCTAATTACAGATCGAAATATCTGGCTTGCAGATTCCAATCAGGAATCGCTATTGAACTACTTAGGAAAAACGTGATTCAACCTTCTTTCACCAAAGGTACAAGGAAAGAATATGAAGCTGGAAGCAAGAGGGGATATAAATGGACACAATTGCAAAGATGCATTTATCATTTAATCAACAGTGAACACAAAACTATCTATTTGCACACACACAGTATCAGAGGATGGATAGCATATCAAAATGGGTGATTTGACAGCCCTGCTGGATATCTTTAGATAGTGAGTACATTTACCCCTTTGAGGGCACAATGGACCTACTGTTTATTAAAAGAAAACATAAGCAAAAAATGATGAGCCATTAGTCTACCAATATTTAATATCTACCTGATTTCACTGGTCTACAATTTTTGAGAAGTCGTCTGCTTCAGAGATAAAATGTGCTATTTATTATGTATTTTGATGTGCTGAATTCAAATATGACAATTAAAACAACTGATTGGCTACTGTTTCTAAGATATTTAAGTTTTTACATTTTATGTCTATGTATATTGTGTAGATAGTAGAGTTTTAATCATAAATTGTAAACCTAGGTCTTTTCATGTGTTTATGGTTGCTTTACATGATAATATTTCACCTGTCCTGTTTATGTAACACTTTAAAAATCAGCAAAAGGGTTATATAAATAAAATTTATTATGAAACAAAAGGCAAAAAACTATTCTGTACATAGTTTAGTCCTATTCAGTGTCTACTCGGCGCTTCTTGGCTTGTCTCTTGTATTCATTAAATGGAGCATCTCTTGTCACTATCCAGCAATAGTCTGCAAGCATTGATGGGCTCCATTTGCCCTGATAGCGTTTCTCCATTGTTGCAATGTCCTGGTGAAATCGCTCGCCGTGCTGGTCG
Organism: Emys orbicularis; assembly: GCF_028017835.1. Classification (NCBI taxonomy): domain Eukaryota; kingdom Metazoa; phylum Chordata; order Testudines; family Emydidae; genus Emys; species Emys orbicularis. The sequence continues at coordinate 41,433,977 of NC_088689.1, read as the reverse complement.
CTCACTGCTCTGCAGTTCGGTGGAAAAAAATCTAGATGAGAGTGCAAAAAATGTATCTTTAGTGACATGTTGCAACCAAGGCTTTTGTATGCCTTGAGGAGGTTTTCCACCAACAACCTGTAGTTGTCTGCCTTGTTGTTTCCGAGAAAATTTATTGCCACTAACTGGAAGGCTTTCCATGCCGTCTTTTCCTTGCCACGCAGTGCACGGTCAAATGCATCATCTCGAAGAAGTTCACGAATCTGAGGACCAACAAAGACACCTTCCTTTATCTTAGCTTCACTTAACCTTGGAAATTTTCCACGGAGGTACTTGAAAGCTGCTTGTGTTTTGTCAATGGCCTTGACAAAGTTCTTCATCAGACCCAGCTTGATGTGTAAGGGTGGTAACAAAATCTTCCTTGATTCAACAAGTGGTGGATGCTGAACACTTTTCCTCCCAGGCTCCAATGACTGTCGGAGTGGCCAATCTTTCTTGATGTAGTGGGAATCTCTTGCACGACTATCCCATTCGCAGAGAAAATAGCAGTACTTTGTGTATCCAGTCTGCAGACCAAGCAAGAGAGCAACAACCTTCAAATCGCCACAAAGCTGCCACTGATATTGGTCATAGTTTATGCACCTCAAAAGTTGTTTCATGTTGTCATAGGTTTCCTTCATATGGACTGCATGACCAACTGGAATTGATGGCAAAACATTGCCATTATGCAGTAAAACAGCTTTAAGACTCGTCTTCGATGAATCAATGAACAGTCTCCACTCATCTGGATCGTGAACGATGTTGAGGGCTGCCATCACACCATCAATGTTGTTGCAGGCTACAAGATCACCTTCCATGAAGAAGAATGGGACAAGATCCTTTTGATGGTCACGGAACATGGAAACCCTAACATCACCTGCCAGGAGATTCCACTGCTGTAGTCTGGAGCCCAACAGCTCTGCCTTACTCTTGGGTAGTTCCAAATTCCTGACAAGGTCATTCAGTTCACCTTGTGTTATGAGGTGTGGTTCAGAGGAGGAGGATGGGAGAAAATGTGGGTCCTGTGACATTGATGGTTCAGGACCAGAAGTTTCATCCTCTTCCTCGTCTGACTCAAGTGAGAATGATTCTGGTGCACCAGGAACCGGCAGTCCTTCTCCGTGGGGTACTGGGCGTATAGCTGATGGAATGTTTGGATAATGCACAGTCCACTTTTTCTTCTTTGACACACCTTTCCCAACTGGAGGCACCATGCAGAAGTAACAATTGCTGGTATGATCTGTTGGCTCTCTCCAAATCATTGGCACTGCAAAAGGCATAGATTTCCTTTTCCTGTTCAACCACTGGCGAAGATTTGTTGCACAAGTGTTGCAGCATATGTGTGGGGCCCACCTCTTGTCCTGATCTCCAATTTTGCAGCCAAAAGAAAGGTGATAGGCTTTCTTAACCATAGTGGTTATACTGCGCTTTTGTGATGCAAAAGTCACTTCACCACAAACATAGCAGAAGTTATCTGCACTGTTCACACAAGTACGAGGCATCTCTGCTCACTTTGGCTAAACAGAAATGTGTCCCTTTGCAAAATCAAACACTGACAAATAAGAGAGCATGACACTGTATGATTTCTAGAGCTGATATAGGGCAATTTGTTCAGCAGAGTGATGTAAGCTTCGTTATGATTGCATCATCCATGACTTCTAGGAATAACATGATGCAATTCATATCATGTATGACGCAATACCAGTTTCAGATTGCATCATTCATTGTTTTGCCTAAAAAGCAAGTACTGTCCAAACCCAGTCATAGATTTATTCATAGATCCAGTCAAAGATGTATTTTGGTCATTTCTGGTTTAAATTGAGATCCCTTCCCTTTATAACTCACTTATCCTCCGCCATTCCCAAGTCAAGGGTCGTATATACTGACCCAATAGCATATCTTGAAAACTAGAGCCAATCAACAATTTTAAGCATCATTTTCGTTCTCAGTGACCCAGAATTAGTAAAGTTTGACTACATTTATTTCAGAAGCATTTTGGCTGTAGAGCAGTGTTTACCATTGAATACACTGGATAACTAGAGATACAGTAAATTCTCCTGGGTTATGTTCTTGGCTCTGCCAATGATTTGCCCTGTGGATTTAGGCAAATACTTAACTCAGTTTCCCTGGATGTAAAATAAGGATAACAACTCTTATTTATTATTATGTACCTCAGAGAAATACTGTGACAATTGGTGTTTACAAAGTACTCTGAAGATGTAAAATGCCATTTAAGTGCTAATTACATGAGGACGATATGTTTTGTGACAGTGCTGTCAAGAAGTGAAGTGATGTGATGTTATGGAGTGATGTTATGAGTTGGCTAATCAGCTTCTCCAGTTGAGCAGTGGCATTTCATAAGAACATAAAAATGGTCCATCTAGCCCAGTATCCTGTCTTCTGACAGGGGCCAACGCCAGGTGCCCCAGAGGGAATGAACAGAACAGGTAATCATCAAGTGATCCATCCCCTGTCACCCATTCCCAGCTTCTGGTGTGATTTCCAGCCATGATGTCATAGAAAAGTGTAATGTCACAGGAGGGTAGGCTGGTTAAACAAAGTACCCAATATACTCACTGAAGGGCAGCTACTGAACTTCCATATTCAGAGTTACAGTGCTTGAAGTAGCCACTCTCACTAGTCTTATTACAAACTGCATTAAGTTCTGGCTCGCCACACATTATGCAGACACGATCACTGTGACTCTGTAGTTAAGTATATTCACTTTCACAATGCAAGTGTGACTAAAACTCATTGCTTACTCCACAAAATGCCATTGCACAGAGGATACTCTTGGTTTGCATGGTCCAATTATTACCAGAGTGTAATGTTTCACTTGAATGTCTGAAGGCATGGCATGTATACTGCAGTTTTGAATGTTTCTGCTACTGTTCACAGAGGACAACATCCAGCCCTGAGTTTTTCTCCTCAAGGGAAAAATTAAACTAGTTAGTGGGATATTGAAAAATCACCACAGCAGGAATAAAATCCTTATATATGAGATCTGCAAAACCTAGTTTAGCATTAGAGACTATGGTTCTTAGTTTCTTTAACTGAACTTTGGTTCTGCTGTGTAGGGGGCACAGTGCATCTATTCGTTGAACTGGCCATTGAGTTAACCATTAATTGTTAATTCAGCATCCCTGCTGGAGGATTTCGGATCTCTTCAACTTCCATTTTTAAGCTCTCACTTTTGAGACCTGCACTGCAGTCATCATTCTTCTGAGCTCAGTAATTTTCCTCCTTAATCAACCTGAGATTGCTTTTGAGTGACAAGAGCAGGCCAGAAAAAGCAAACTACTGGGAATAAATTCCAGGTTTCTTGCATGACAATGCGCATTGCTACCATTAATTAGCTAGTGTTTGTACAGAGCTGTAAATGTAAAGTACCGTGTTAGTGCTAAATATTCTTATTACCAACAATAGGCCATAATTGCTAATTTTGTTAAACATATAATGTTTCTGGGAGCAGAAGATAGTCTGCTTTCTCTCTGCAGTGAGCTATTCAGCCAGCAATCTGACCTACAAAACCCTCAAACTTTAAAGATAGATATATGAAAACTTTCAGAGAGCACTGAAATGCCATTAACAAAACCCTCTGGAAAAGTATAAGCTTTTAATACTGTGACAAAGTTCCTCTATCTTGATGGGTCCTGCGCTTATTGGCGGATTTTCTTGCCTCAGAGATTCACCATGTGGGTTGGGGAACAGCCCAGACACCTTCCCCTCTGGAAGAACCCACAGTCCAGGTCAATTGGGAGGTTTTGGGGGGAACCCGGGCCCGCCCTCTACTCCAGGTTCCAGCCCAGGGCCCTGTGGACTGCAGCTGTCTATAGTGCCTCCTGTAACAGCTGCATGACTACTGGGCTACTTCCCCATGGCCTCCTCCAAACACCTTCCTTATTCTCACCACAGGACCTTCCTCCTGGTGTCTGGTAACGCTTGTGCTCCTCAGTCCTCCAGCAGCACACCCTCTCACTCTCAGCTCCTTGCGCCTCTTGCTCCCAGCTCCTCACACTCGCACCACAAACTGAAGTGAGCTCCTTTTTAAAACCCAGGTGCCCTGATTAGCCTGCCTTAATTGATTCTAGCAGCTTCTTCTTAATTGGCTCCAGGTGTCCTAATTAGCCTGCCTGCCTTAACTGGTTCTAGCAGGTTCCTGATTACTCTAGTGCAGCCCCTTCTCTGGTCACTCAGGGAACAGAAAACTACTCATCCAGTGACCAGTATATTTGCCCTCTACCAGACTCCTGTAACCACACTCCTGTCCCTGTTCTTTTATTAGTTGTCCCCTGTAATTTTTTGGTCTCCAGGTCCTGTGGATCCCCCCCTTAGGCTGGGGGGGGATCCTTTAGCTTCGCCCGCCCACTTCCTGGATCCCAATAGGACCAGACTCCTGTACCCCACTGGTCTGGGTCGGTCACAATACAGACCACAACACAAACAGAAAATTATAATACAGTGTGAAGGGAACAGTGAATACCACCATGAAATGGATAATAATGCTATGGAAGTCCAAAATCTAGCAGTATTTTCATGCTATTGATAAGCTGGAGAGCAGAAATGAAAACAATAGATAAAAAGCCAGTTAGCCTGGGGGTGGAGAGGAAGAAAGCCTCCAAATCTCATTCATTTTGACTGCCTCTGGTTATTGATCTTACTTTTAGTATCTCTATACATTATAAATTGCAAAATGGGGAACAATAGAAGAGTGCTCTGGTGCTGATAAAGGTTTGTCAGATACAACCAACTCATCCCTTGAAAAGAAAATATTATCGAAATGCACAAATATAACATATTTAGCTTTTATAGCTTGATTCTTTCAGGTTTTTTTTGTTTGTTTTGTTTTTGGAAATACAGATAAACTACACAACCCACTGGGCACAGGCTGGGAATATGAAAAGGTCAGACCGATTACAGTAAATTAAAACCACTCACCGTCACAATCAAAAAGAGCAAACACCACATCACACACATGGTCTGAGAGCTCCACTTTTGCCACTGTCCTGGCTACCTGCTGCATGGTAACTGAAATAAAATAAGGATACATTATTAATAGAATGCAGTAATCTTAAATCAGTGTTATCTTTCATCTTTCACCTTTTGTAACTGTTTTTCTTCGAGATGTGTTGCTCATGTTCATTCCATTCTAGGTGTGTGCACACCCACATGCACAGCTGTTGGAGACTTTTACCTTAGCGGTATCCATAGGGTAGGCTGTGGCGCCCCTGAATGCCGCGCTCATGCGTCGGTATATTAGGTGCTGCCGACCCTACGCCCTCTCAGTTCCTTCTTGCAGGCAACTCCGACAGATGGGTAGGGGGGGGGTGGGTAATGGAATGGACATGAGCAACATATCCTGAAGACCAACAGTTACAAAAGGTAGGTAACCGTTTTTAGTTCTTCGAGTGCTTGCTCATGTCGATTCCATTCTAGGTGACTCACAAGCAGTATTCTCGGAGGTGTGCTCGGAGTTCACAGTTTAGCAGCTTGTAGTACTGCCATACCGAAGCCAGCATCGTCCCAGGCCTGCTGGGTAAGTGCGTAGTGGGACGTGAACGTATGGATGGCTGGCCAGGTGGCCACCTTACAGATGTCCTAGATAGGCAACTGGGCCAGAAAAGCTGCCAAAGAGGCCTGTGCCCTGGTTGAGTGGGCGGTTACAATCGCCGGGTATGGCACTTTACCCTGATAGCAGCAGCAGCAGCAAATACAGGTGGTGATTCAAGAAGAAATTCTTTGAGCAGACACCGGGCGACCTTTCATCCTGTTAGCCACAGCGATGGACAATTGCGTCGACTTGCGGAATGGCTTGGTCCTTTCAATGTAGAAGGCTAATGTCCTCCTGACGTCTAGGGAATGCAGCCTACACTCCTTCTCTGACTTATGCGGCTTTGGAAAAAAGACAGGTAAGTAAATGTCCTGGCCCGTATGAAACAGAGACCATGTTGGGCAGGAAAGCCAGGTGTGGCCTCAGCTGGACCTTGTCTTTGTAAAAGACCCTGTAGGGTGGTTTCAAGGTGAGTGCCCTAATCTCAGAGACCCGGCAGGCAGATGTTACTGCAACCAGGAGGACAACCTTCCAGGAAAGGAGAAGGAGAGAGCAGGAAGCCAGAGGCTTGAAGGGGGGTCCTGTGAGCCGAGACGGCACCAGATTGAGGTCCCACGGAGGAACGTGTGGGTAGAGGTGCTCAAGGCCCTTGAGGAACCTGGCAGTTATGTCCTGGGCAAAAATCAACCTTCCCTCAAGCGGCAGATGGAAGGCCGAGATAGCCGCCAAGTCAACCTTGACAGTTGAAAGGGACAGGTCTTGGAGTTTGAGATGCAGAAGGTAGTCCAGGATTAACTGCAGTGAGGCTTGCTCAGGCTTAATGCCTTTGTCTGAGGTCCAGCAGGTGAACCGCTTCCATTTGGCCAGGTAGGTTGCTCTGGTGGAGGGCTTTCTACTGCCCAACAGGACCTGTTGGACATCAGCCGAGCACTGATGCTCCTGCGCATTTAACTATGCAGTAGCCAAGCTGTCAGGTGCCGTGCCGCCAGGTTCGGATGCAGGAGACTGCCATGGTTCTGGGATAGTAGGTCCAGCCTGAGTGGTAGCAGCAATGGAGCGGCCACCGAGAGGTTCAGGAGCATGCCGAACCAATGCTGGCGCAGCCAACCTGGCGCTATGAACTGCAGATGTAACCTGAGGATATTACTTCTAGCACCCAATGGTCCGAGGTTAGCCGAGACCAGGCTGACCGGAAGGGGTGGAGGCGGTCGAGGAGAGAGAGGGAGGGTCGATCCAGTGAAGTGACTGGGTCGTCATCCTTGAGCGCACCCTCAAAATGACTGCTTCTGGCCTCCTGGGAGGGTCAGGCTGAGCAGACGAGCAGGAAGACGACGGGTGTCGCTGCTTAGACCCTTTGTCTCTGTCCTTCCTCATGTAGGAACCGGATCGGGGAGTTCCCCAGGACCTAGACTGTGGGGGCAGAGGAAGTGGAGGATGGAACTGCTTCCTGGCCTGCTGAGGTGTGTGAAGGCCCAAGAAGCAGAGGGTGGCCCAGGAGTCTTTAAAGTCGTGGCACCTTGAATCCATGAGCTCGGAGAAGAGCCCTGCCCCCTCAAATGGGAGGTCCTGAATAGAGGCCTGCATCTCCTGGGACAACCTGGAGGACTGCAACCAGGAGCTGTGCCTCATGACCACTATAGAGGCGACCATCCTGGCTGCTGAGTCAGTAGTGTCCCAGGCCATTTGGAGGGCCCCCTTTGCCACCGCTGTGCCCTCGTCCACCAAAGCGGCAAACTCCCAGGCTCGATCCTGTGAAAGGGCCTCTTTGAATTTGTAAGGGAGTCCCAACAGGTTAAAATTGTACCTGCCTAACAGGGCCTGGTGGTTAGACACTGTGAATTGTAGGCTGGCTATTGAATAAATCTTTCTGACAAATAAATCGAGTCTCTTGGCATCTTTGTTCTTTGGTGTGCCACTAACGTGGTCTTGCCTGTCCCTTTCATTCACAGCGGACACGACCAGTGAAGATGCTGGAGGGTGTGTGTAGAGGTATTCAAACCATTTTGTACGGTTGTAATACTCTTTTCCGCCTTCTTAGAACTCAGCAGAATGGAAGAGGGGGTTTGCCACAAGGACTTGGCAATTTTAAGGACCCTGGGGGGACGGGCAGCGTGACCCGGGCCGGGGTGGAGGAGGAGGATATAACGTTAAAGAGATCATCAGATTCCTCCGCAACCTCCTCAATTTGTAGGTTCAAATTAGCAGCCACCCTTTTAAGGAGGGCCTGGTGCTCCTTGAAGTCGTCGGGGGACTGCCTGTTTTGGAGGGACCTGCCACCGCTTCGTCCGGGGAAGACGACGATGACTGCACCGCCTGTGGAGGAGCAGATTCCCCCTTCCTCTCCGGGGATGGCTCCTTAGGTGCTGAGGTTTGGTGCGCTGTCCCCGCGTTGGATTCGGTATCATGTTCTGACTCCGGCGCTGGCTGTGCCGGTTTGTCTGAGGCAGCGAGGGAGGACTGGTGGGAACACGGGACTGGCGTTACTGGCACGCCTCACGGGTTCCAGTACGACTATTGAGCAGACAACTGTCCCTGCTGCCATGTTGTCACTGCAGGTGCCATGCCAGTCTCACGAGTTGGCGGCGAATTACCCCTCCTTGGCGACGGGCTGAACTCCTGGTCCGACTTGGACCACAGAATTGGAAGGGAGCTTGAGAGATCACCTCGTCCAGTCCTCTGCACTCATGGCAGGACTAATTATCTAGACCATTCCTGACAGGTGTTTGTCTAACCTGCTCTTAAAAATCGCCAACGATGGAGATTACACAACCTCCGTAGACAATTTATTCCAGTGCTTAACCACCCTGACAGTTAGGAAGTTTTTCCTAATGTCCAACCTAAACCTCCTTGCTGCAATTTAAGCCCATTGCTTCTTGTCCTATCCTCAGAGGTTAAGAAAAACATTTTTTCTTCCTCCACCTTGTAACAACCTTTTACATACTTGAAAACTGTTATGTCCCCTCTCAGTCTTCTCTTTTCCAGATTAAACAAACCCAATTTTTTCAATCTTCCCTCATAGGTCATGTTTTCTAGACCTTTAATCATTTTTGTTGCTCTTCTCTGGACTCTCTCCAATTTGTCCATATCCTTCCTGAAATGTGGCGCCCAGAACTGGACACAATACTCCAGATGAGGCCTAATCAGCACGGAGTAGAGCGGAAGAATTACGTCTCAGGTCTTGCTTACAACACTCCTGCTAATACATCCCAAAATGATGTTCACTTTTTTTGCAACAGCTTTACCCTGTTGACTCATATTTAGCTTGTGGTCCACTATGACCCCCAGATCCCTTTCCACAGTACTCCTACCTAGGCAGTTATTTCCCATTTTGTATGTGTGCAACTGATTGTTCCTTCCTAAATGGAGTACTCTGCATTTGTCCTTATTGAATTTCATCCTATTTACTTCAGATCATTTCTCCAGTTCGTCCAGATCATTTTGAATTTTAATCCTATCCTCCAAAGCACTTGCAACCCCTCTCAGCTTGGTATCATCTGCAAACTTTATAAGTATACTCTGTATGCCATTATACCATACTCCGTATGCCTGTATACCATTGCCCTTACGGCGACCAGGGTGGAGCCATTGAGGCCTGAGTCTATCAACTGACTCTGGTTGGCGACTGGCGAGATGAGGGCGAGGAACAGTACCGGGAGGAACGGGATCAATGCTGTGACAAGGAGCGGCCCTGCCTGGGCAGGGACTGACATCTGGGAGACCGTCTGGGTGAAGGTGACCTGGGCCGTGGTGATCTTTGATGAGAAGCTTGCCGGTACTGGTGGTACGGGGACCGGTGCCTTGACTCTGGTTTCCCATGTCTTATAGGGGGAGAACGCATCGAGGATCTGGGCCTTCTGGTCGGTGACCTAGGATACAGTGCCGAGGTCCAAGGCTGTGGAGATGTGCCTGCAGTCCGGTGACCAAGGGTGCTCCACTGCTCTGTGAGGCGTTCCCATGATCGGCTTGCCCTTAGATGTCAGGGTCTTAGCCGAACCTGCTGCCTGTTGCGGCATCTGCGGTGCCATTCAGCCTACTTGTTCTTTAGCCGCCAGGGCCGCTTTGGGCAATGAGGGCCCTGGGAGAGACCAGGGTCCCCTGCCGCTCCCCAGAGTCAGATTCCTTGCCGGGCTGGGGAATCGACCTCTGCCATAGCCCCGTGAAGCCCCAGGGCAGGCACATGGCCTGACTTCGGTCCTTTCCAAAAGCCCCTTTCCCTTCTGGTGCCAGGAGGGTTCCTCTTCTTTTGCCGCTTCTTAGGCACCGGCAAGGGGGAACAGTGCGGGGCGGAGCCCAGTGCTGGCATTGCGCTCTGCACTGAAATCGAAGTGCTCGGTGTGGGGTCCGAGTGGGAGGGCTCTGATGCAGGACGAAGCCCCACCTCCATGAGGAGGGCCCTCAAGCAGATATCCTTCTCCTTTGGGTTCTAGGTCGAAAGTTTTTACAGATTCGACACTTGTCCTTTCTATGGGACTCCCCCAAACACTTCAAACAGCTGTCAGGGGGGTCACCGATAGGCATCGGCCTGCTGCATGACAAGCATGGTTTGAAGCTGGGAGAATGGGGCCTGCCCTGCTCTGAGGCAAAGTCCCAGCTGGGACTCTAACTACCAAACTAACGTTAACACTTAACTTAGTATCTACAAACTATATACAAAGAAGATAAACAAAGGCTGTAAAGAACCGCTAATGCTCTTGCGATTTACAAGACAAGGCGCTCCAACCAACCGTCATGGGTGGTAAGGAAGCGAGAGGGCATAGGGTTGGCGGCACCTACTATACCAACGCATGAATGCAGCACTCAAGGGGGCGCTGCAGACGACCCTATGGATACTGCTAAGGCAAAAGTCTCTGACAACTGTGCACATGGGCGCACACACACCTAGAATGGAATCGACATGAGCAAGCACTCGAAGAAGAATAGCATTTTACAAAAAGCTACCATCCAAAGCATTTTTCTCAGGAAGTTTTAAATTAAATTTCTTCCCCACTCTGTTCAACTCCTTCCTTGAAATCAGTCTCCTCAAAAGACCTGTGTTCCTACACTATACATGCACAGTGCTTTGTTGTTGTAGGGATGCTGATGAACCTTGAAATGTTGCTATTATTTTTATTGAAGTAAAAGCATTAAGCACTAATTCTGGAAACAAAACAAAAGAAAACCACCCACCAGCCAAAACTACTGTTTCTTCTTTGTTTGCAAAGTCCATATAACTGGAACTGTGGGTCTTTTAACTTTTTGCTCCTGGACATGAGAGGAAAGCATCAGAATGAGAGCAAACCCTCTACATGTAATTTCCCACCTCTCCTGCTCACAGACTCTCTATTCCTTGCATGGTCAGTAAGAAGGTTTTTTTCCCCCTATGTTGAAAAAACATATGAATTGTCATCTTTGCAACACTGGGTTCCTGCAGGCTGAATATTGTTTTCCTGCTAAGCAGTCCAGAGCCGATACAAACTCAAAAAGGCAAGTTCCAGTGTCTGTGAAAATAATACCTCTTGCATCATCATTGACCAGGCTTAGTAGAGAGGTTTGTGATATTAAATTTGCAATACGCAGTAATGAGAGTTCATGGCAAGGTTAGTGGCATCTCAGTCTAGAGGGTGAGTTCCGGCCACAAGTGAAAAGGCATTTGGTAGTTTCATCAGAGTCCCTAGTGGCCAGTGATGCATGTCACAACACACACACACAATTCAGCATGGTTGCTATAGTAGTTCCTGCTGTACAAAAAAAATCAATGGCTTAGCATAATATATAACCATTATACATTCACATTAGGAGCATTCAGCTACCTCCCTCTATTTTTTCTTTTGGGGTTGATAATTGGATTATAGAGGACAAGGTGAGGAGGCTTAACTGGTGGTCATCTGTACTGACATATGCTGATATTTATTATGGATTTGTTTTCCAATTCTAACTTTAAAAAGTAATGATAGAAAAGAAGTGCAGAAGTGGGGTTGGAGTGATGCAGGCTAGGAATGAAGAACACTGACATAGTTTTCATCTCTCTGTATTTTAAAAGGATGGGTTTCAATATAATGATAGTATATAATGATTTTAATTTGTCCTTATTATGTTGTACAGAACTTCAAGTACCTGGGGCAAAAGGGTGCTTTATAAATTCATTTGTTATTGTTAAAAGGCTTTAGGGAAGTTGAGTTCCTGCAAACATACTATGCCACAATTTATTCTTAATATTTGTATTCAGATAGTGCCTTTATCCAGGCTACAAGTCTCTCATTTTCATACAGTCAATTTAAATAAAAAAATTAGCACCTCTTTACAATAGACAGAGCACTTGCGACCCTACACTTTCCAATAATTCAACAGCTATGCTGTGAAATCTGTTGTCATCTAGAAGAATTTTTGATCCTACACTGTGGGATTTTGCAATCTTCAATAGACTTGAGAACACGGAAGGCTTTGCACTAGAAGGGGAACCACTGCACATTGCAAACATGTGGTCCAGGTTTTGCAAACAAATAGTAACATTTCCCCTCAAAAAACATTCCCTCCCTCTTCAAAACACGAAACACCCCCCACCCTCCATTCCAAATGCATCAAAAGTCATTGTTTATGACATCTAGTCTGGGTGTCTACATGTTACTACCAAAAAAGATAAGAATGTTCCTAAATGCAGAGTAAAATAAATCAGCTTACTAAGTGCTTTGAGATCCACAAAAGGGATGTAAGGGCTGAGTGTTAATATTAGTCATCTGCTTCATATAAAACAATATGTGAGTTTGGTGAATGGTACAAGAGGTGAAATCAGCAAGTAATTTCTAGTTTAAGTGCTTCATTGATGCCAATTGCATCAGATACAGTCTGACATTCTATTACAATCAATTTGATATAGTAGCAGAGGAACCTGAGACGGGAGGAGTGTGCCTATCGGTGAAGTAACAAAATACAAGCTTTAGGAGAGTACCAATCATGGGTCATGTTTTTAGATGAGCACATGTAACCCATGCCTGCTGGGTGTGGTGCTCTGTCCCCCTGCAGTGGTACCTAGACCACCCAGAGATTGATGAGTCTGCTACAGCCTTGGCTCAGAGCCATGTGGCTTTTAGCTCACGCAGTAGAGGCTCATACACCAGGCCTCAGAAGTCCCAGGTTCTATCATGCCCGCCGACGACCACAGTCTGTCGGCATTACACAAGCACACTTCATGCACTCAACCCCGATGTGTAAACACCCCAACTTGTGTGCACCCGGGTATCTGCACCTGACTATTTGTGAGCCTACGTTGGCACATATGCATCTGAAAACCTTTCCCTGTAATTCTGTAAATGGGCAAGGTGCAGACATGTCTCCTGGACGTTGAGAAAGGGAAGAGAAATCACAAATTCAGTTCCTTAGCATGAGGCATTACCAATGATTGATACAAGGCAGCTTCCATTAAAAACAAATCCACTCAGTTTTCCAAGACACTCAGTCTAAGGCAAACGGTTTCTTTTTTTACACTGACATAAAATTCTAATACTTGGCACCAACTGAGTGAATTCCACAAGCACATGAGCCCTTCTTAGGAAAAAAGTAAACTGTCAATGAGCATCTCCATTTTGTTGTAACTCACTGACAAGTTACAACCACCATGAAATCACACCAAAACAGAAGCTATCCCTGAAGAGTAGATTAGAGCAGCAAACTGCATTTACAGTAATGACTGAATTTATTAGTATGCCTCCCACAGTGTGGATTTCCTCCATACAGCTTTCTTCAATGGAGCCAAGAAACTTCATATTAAATTGCATGGCACAGAATGTGTATGGAGGGAGATGGGGGGGAGGAAGAGAATAAGATGCTAGCAAAATGATTTTTAAATGCCTTTTTTAATGTAGCAATACTCAATGAAAAAACATCCACATTTGCATGGTTTGTTAGCTGTAAGTCAAGAGTTTAAAAAGGGCTAATTTTTAAAAGAGAAGCCAAAGAATTTAAGGGCAAGCAGTGAAAATGTGCAATTCTAAAGAGATGAATCTGATTGAGAATCTTGTAGGCTCCACTTGAGAGAAAAGCAAAATGGCAGAAAGACAAAACCATCACGTTTCAAACACAAATGAATTCCTCTGCCTCCCATCCCATGCCTAATTTCCTCTTCTTTATTTCCAATAATTAGGTGTCTTTTATAAATAAGAAATATAACTATCAGAAATATTAATTAGAGAAAGGAAAAAGAAAAAAGCACTAAGACACCACTCAAATACTCAGTGTATAAAAGCAGTTTCTAGTAAAAGTCAAAGGTGGGTTTTTTTTTGTTTTTAAATGAGTGTTATGGTATGCTAAAGGAATGATTCTATATAATACCTGCTAGGTTCTTTTTACCCAGGTTCTCTTTTATTCCCAAATTCCCGTCCCTCTGTTTCTGCATCTGTATCTCTCATTAGCTTCCACTTACACCTTTGGATGCCTGCTATGCCAGGCAGGCAGAAATACTGCATCACTGCAGGTTTCACCACAGTGAAAGCCCTGCAGTGCTGACCGTTATCTGGTGTCTTTGATTTTAGTTCAGTGATGCAAAGTTGACGAACACTTTCCCTGGGATTAACGATATGGAGAATAGCTCCCTTCCTTGGCACTGAGAACAGCCAATCTGTCAATTAACATGATGGAAGTTCCTGATCCAACTACCAGTGCTAAAGATCAAAAAGCTGCCCCTGAAAACAAGCATGCTTATCACAGGCCCACCACAGTGGAGTCCACAGCTTTATAATATTTCTGGTTTCTAGATAAGGCTGCTAAGATGAACCTTACAGAACACTTTATTTCAATGGTGATGAAACAATGGCACAGCAGGCATCTTCTGTTTGTGGTGCACCCACAATTTGTGTCTTGCAACCACTTTGCCTATCTCCCAAGGCAAATATCCCCCCCCCCCCGTTTGTTATATTTTAGGAGAAAACTAAGAAATTAGATTATGTGCATAAACACTCTAGAGATAGTCACGCCTTTTTTTAAACTATAATTATACCTTTCAAGCCTCCTAAAGCCCCCTAATATCTTAGCACTAATTTTCTTCTGTGACTGTGCTTTGTATATCAGAAGTAGCCTGCGTACCATGTGATGTGGCTGCTGTCTGCGTAAGTGGTCTTTAATTGTGGGGGTCAGAATTTACTTAGGAAAAAATGAGGAATCATTCCTAAGCAGATTTTGTAGAGAAACTGGATCAATTGTGCTAAACACCTTTGAGTCAAGCCCTTGCCAACTGAACAGCAGGGGAAACTCACTGTATGTAACCTACACCCACATCTAGTCATTATGAATTATACTGCATCTCACAAAGGAAAAGGTTTTGAAGAGCGCCTGAACAGTCAAGTCCATTTAGAATTCTCTGATGTCTTAAACTATTAAAATAATAACATACACATACACACACACACACACACACACACACACACACACACACACACACACCTTGTTTTTGAACCCTCAAACACTCCCTTCTTCAAAATAGCCCCCTTGGCATAAGTTAGTTTGGAAGATACAAGGCATTCACATTGATAATCAACTGCAATTCAAGCTAATGGGTGCATCTGATGAAGGCAGTCTGTAGTCCTACAAGAAGTGCTCTATAACCGCCTTTATGATTTAATCCATTCACACTTGCATCTAACATCCATGAATCATAATTAAATTACAGCAGCTGAGTTCATTTCCACCTCTCCCCCTACACTTTGAGGGATAATCACGGACAATTAATCCCAAGTCCCTGCAAATATTACAAGTGTTCAGTGTTGTGGGGATAAGCAGGTTTCACTTTCCTATCTAGTTCAACATGGACAAGTTCAACGCATGTTAGGTCAAAAGATCAACAGGGCCAGATAAAATCTGAATGCCCCATATATCCTGACAGTCCTTCAAAATGCCTCTGCAGAGCCTGAAATAACTTTATCAATTATTGTTCTGCAGCCTAATGAATCCTGGACCAAGCGGACACAAAACAGATGTCCGAGCATGCCCCTGTATAATGTTGTTGATGATCCTCTATTCATAGTTAATAACCTGGCACACATTTGCTTCCTTCCTCTCTGGATGGCTTCTAAAGAGTCTGGGCCAAGTAATTCAGGTCACTGGCAAGCTGCTTAATTAATCCTAGATCAAGCAACTACAGCCCATATCGAAAGCTGTGCCTCAAAGATGCCACTTATTTGCTATGTGCAGAACACCTCTGTCTATACTGCGCCACAACGTGGACTACAGGGGTGTATATTGCAGAGTGCACCCCTATAGTCCCCACTTTGGCACAGCGTAGACAAGCACTAAAATTTTGTGAAGTCCATCAAAGGTGCTGTATATATGAGGACAGATAAAATAACCACTAGAGAAAATATGTAAATTTAAATCCCCTGGCTCATTTCGCAATACACTTTCCTACATATATGCTTACATAAGCCAGGTCAGCAGGTAATGGGAAGGTTGGAACTGTGCTTTAGAAATGCTTAATTATTGCAAGTGGAGCGTGCAAAAAATTACAGGCAGCAGCATGCAAAGATGGTAAATCCTGCTTTCTGCACAGGTTTGGTCTTAATTTTGAGATGTATCTTAATAGAGCCAGTCACCTTAGAAAGACAGGACCATTTCAGGCACTCTTCTGCATAGGCTATTTAGAAAAGGGGGGAAAAAGCAGCAACAGAATGAAATTTTGAAGTGACGATGAGAGAAAGTGGCCCCTAGAGTATTTCTATGTAATTGCTTTTTATGCAAAGTCCTTTTCCAGGCAGCAATGCCAATGGTGACAGAGATTCAAATCACCTGTCTTACTACTGGAGAAGTGGTCAAAAAAATGAAAAATTGTGGTCATCGTACAGCTGTAGCTGTTCAATATTATGATTTTGGACTGCTGTGAAGAGAGATCAGATTAATCCCTTTTATCTGCCAAGCAATCCTCAAGGTCAAAGGGGAAATTTTGAAGGCAACACTTAGCTAAAGTCTATTGCTGTTTTTATTTGGTTGCAAGTACAAACCTTGAATATTATACACAAAATGACAATTACAGACTAGCCCTCCATACCCAAACCCTACCCCACTAAACCTCAACCCCTGCTTCTGGAGCCCCCCTGCACGCAGACCCTCTGCCTCCAGATCCCCATCCCTGCACCCAGACCACCACCCACTGAGCTCCCTCCACTCAAACCCCCACCCTGATGCCCCACATCCAGACCCCCAACTAACTGCACCCAGACCCCCCACCACTGAGACCCCCACACCCAGACCCCTCCACTGAGCCCCAACCACCTTCACCTGGAAGCCCCTGCAGAGTCCCCTTGCCCCTGGAACCCCCCCAACAAACCTCTGTGCATCCAGATCCCCCCACATCTAGACCCCCCACTGAGCTGCCTGCACCCAGATTGTTCCACACAGAATCCTCTCACCCCACACCTGGATGTCCCCACACTGAGCCCCTCCATACTTGGATCCTGCCTGGTTGAGCCTGCCTGCCCACACCTGGTGTGCCTGGGGCAGGGCCCCACAGTGTTTCTGGGGCAGGCCCAGGCCTTGTGCTGCGTCAGGGTTGGGTGCAGCCTCACTGCTGAGTCCGTGTCCTGGGGGGGGGGGGGGGGGGGAGGAGGAAGGGGGGCTGCAGGGTGATATCCCACCTTCATGCACCCAGTGGCCTGTGCTCCCCACTGCCATGCTGGAGCCTCTGCATTTATTTATTCACAAATAAAACTTGCAGAACTTTAAAATATTGTGCCCAGAATTTTTAATTTTTTGGCGCAGAAAGCCCTCAGAAGTAATATATACACAAAAAACAGAGGCATCTGTAAGCTTTTCAGACCATGGACTGTATCTTCATATGTTTGTACAGTGCCTAGACACTGTAGGGCTCCGATCCTGCCTGCAGCCTCTGCGTGCGAGTAAATTGGATTATTGTATTCAGCATTTCTATGGCCAACAGGGTGACTATAGCAAAACCTCCTTAGATCAGCAGATAGGGAAATCATGTCTTCTTTCAACACTGTAAACCAATGACACTGCCTCGTAACCATTCAGAACACATAACTTGGACTACGTGATAAATTGCTTTGGTTGAGCTGTCCTAAAGTCTTATGCAATCAATTTGGAAATAGCAGCAACTACAAATGCCAAGATATTGATTATGTATTTTGCAATAATTTGTCTATGCCTCTACGCAATTGCTGTTTCCTGAGTATTTATACAATATTCAGAAAAATCAAGTGGTTAAGGTATGGGAATTCAGATCCAATGAACAAGTATTACCGTGGCTTTGAATCACAATTCTGATAAACACTTTAACAGCATTATTCTGTAATGATTAAAACACAGTACAAGGAGTCAGGAGATGAGAGTTCTATGCCTGGCTCTAATCTTTAAATGATGTGACCTTGGAACAGTCACTTATCTTTGTATTTCAGGCCTTAGCCATCTGCAATGCTTACTTGTCATATAAAGTTGTTGTGAGATATAGTTCATTAATGTACGGAAAGCTTTTTAAAAATAGTTTGGGTGAACTTATTTCCCAGATAATTTGCATTTCAGTTTTATGCAAGTCTTCTATAAAACTGTCAGCGTACACATTTTAAAAAGTTACTTTGGGAAGGATATATATTTTAATTGCTATAATTTAACCTTTGTGCAAGATCTTTAATTTCTGAGATCAAATGAGATCTACATTTGCTGTAATAGCAGTATATAATTTAAGTCAAGTTCTTCAGGAATATGTATTTCCAAGTATTTAAACTCTGTCTAAGCCTTTTAAATTTAAAAAGTTCTCTAAATATGCCTGATCAAAGTTAGCTATTCCTATTAGCAATATTTCTGATATACTGCAATAGTTTTTCATACCTCTGTTTGCACACTTATGCAGAGGGAATTCAGATACTCTATATTTAGGGTCCACAGTAGCACCTGGCCAGCATGCCTGGTCCCAGATACTGCTTGGTGAAAGTCAATGCTAATAAGAGGCTGCACATGTGGACTGAATGAAGTTGGTATAAGAGCTGTGCTCTAACAAGGAACTCATAAATAGGGTTGGGGAGGTCAAATAGACTTGATTTAAGCTCTATTTTCTGACAAGACTACATGGAGAGTGCAGATACTTTGGATTTAGAGGCTTTCAGATATAGCCAAGAGTGGCTTGGCTAGTGAAGATTTAAGGGTTTCACTGATAGAGGACTAGCTGCTGTTTAACCAGGGCCGGCTCCAGGCACCAGCACAGAAAGCAGGTGCTTGGGGTGGCCAATGGAAAGGGGCGGCATGTCCGGGTCTTCTTTGGTCTGCCGAATTGCCGCCGAATGAAGTGGCGCGGTAGAGTTGCTGCTGAAGTGCCGCCAATCGCGGCTTTATCTTTTTTTTTTCCTTTCTTCGCCGCTTGGGGCGGCAAAAAAGCTGGAGCTGGCCCTGTGTTTAACATCTGTTTTTTTTATAGGGACAGTTTGACTCTAAGGTAGGTTTAAGGGGGCAAATATGCAAAATTTGGATACTACACAAGCCCAAGTTTGCTGACCTTCAGAGCATACAAGGAAGGCCTGCCTCTTTTCTCAGTCTTCTTGCCTGCAAAGAGTGATTGTGGGGTCAGTATATTTAAGGAGGGAATATCATTTTGGTCTTTTGTATTTTTCAATATTATGATGGCGCCATCAGTTTTTGCCTAATTTAAAGACTTTTCCTGTCCTTTGTGGTTATAAAGAAACCTTCTGCATTTGACAGGATGCAGCGCAGTCTCTGCAGACAGACACAATTAATAGCTCTGAGAGCGATGAACTAGCTCATGCTTCTAACGGGTGCGTTATCTCTGAAGCTCCCTGGACAATAAATTAAATATCAACACTACTACATTGCTCTGGGAGTGCTGATGGAATTCAGCAGATGAATTCACTAGTGAGGTATGCTTTAGATACGCAATCTATCAGTATTTCTGTGATCACTGGAAGTCCATCTTTATGAATATTTCATGTTTTGAATAAATACTCAAGCCATACAAATTAGTTATGATCCATTAATACAGGCATTACTCTGTAGACCAGCTAGCCAATGGCACCAATCCTGACAGAACCTGAGAGTGTTGCCATCAGGGTAAATTAAGCTGGGACAAGACAACTGACTACTCACTCAGTGATAGCCAAAGCCTTCAGGAATATGACAGCACTGAAGAGGCAGTGGATACAGAATGGTTTTTGTTTTTTGTTGTATGAATGATAGTATTTTAAACAGCTTATTGAGGAAAAATCTAATATTCTTTTGGTCATGGACTGATCTATAGCATTCCAAATTTCTAAGAGGATCACAGAGTAAGTGTGGGACATGCATGCAATGTGATCTGAGGGGCTGTTTGCGAATTTACTGTACAATAAGGTACTGTCTCAAGTGAAATATTTTTTGCTCTTGCAAAATTTTAAAAATCGGGTTATCAGGGATGTAAGGACAAGATTTTTCTGGTCACTTAAGGCTTGAGAACTGCTGCTCTAGAACCTGGCTAATGGGGGCGGGAAATCTTGGCACACTCAGGGGGGCAGGAAGCAGGGCTCTGACACCCCCAGATACTTAATGCCCCCCCATATCCTAGCTCACATGAGGGCAGGGACAGACTCCTCTAGAGGGGCAGGGGGTCCCAAATCCCAGCAAACACACACCAAGTAGGGAGAGAGTAGGGAGTGGGGTTGTGGATGGAATAAATGGGGCAAAGGTGCTAACATAACCCAGTCACAGTCCAACATTAAACAGCGTTAAATAAGCTTTGGGGTTTGGTTAACCGAGACCAAAGCCTACTTAGTACCATGGCAAACACATGATTAAAAAAAAGCTTGTAGTAAAGATACAGAAAAGAAGGAACAACAATTAAAGCATTTGAAATGTGAAGTATTAAGTAAGGCTTTCATTTTAACATCCCTTGTTCCCTTTCCCTTTAGCTGGACTGCTGGAGAGAGCGTGTTTAGGAGGAAACCCCCCCTTGTTTAACTATCTCTGGGATGGTATCAAAGATGGTAACTGTTGTTTTGGGGAAAAGAGAAGAAATTAGCTAGATGAGTTGGAGCTGCTGCTATTGATGTTAAAACACAAACTGTCCTTTTAGGGAAAAGAAAAGAAGTTGAGATGAGCTAGAGCTGTTGCTGTTGCTAAAATCCAATCCCATTTCATCCCAGGTGCTGTTTGGGATTCAGATGGAGCCAGTAGAGGTGGCCATATTATCAGGGTCCCTCTCTCTGGCCTGGTCTGGTCAGGCATTTTTTAGGATTAGAACGAAGAAGGACTGGGGTCCCAGAAGATAGTGGAGGTGGCAGCCACAATGGTGAATTTTGCTTCAGCCTCCGTCTCCTCTCTGTTCTTCTTTCTCTCCATCAGTTCATTTTTTTAAGGATCCAAAAAGGGAATGATGGGTGAAATAGCTCATCCACTCATTATCTGATTACACCTCTACCCCGATACAACGCTGTCCTCGGGAGCTAAAAAATCTTACCGAGTTATATCGAACTTGCTTTGATCCTCCGGAGCGCACAGCCCTGCCCCCCGCAGAGCGCTGCTTTACCGCGTTATATCCGAATTCATGTTATATCGGGGCAGAGGTGGTCTAATATCTGACACAAACCAATTTTGGTTCATTAATTTCCAGTTCACGTCTTCTGTTTTTATTAAGCACCATTTCAGCATAGTACTTGAATTATATGGTGTTATGTTATGTTTCCACTAATTTAGTCTCACTGTCTGGTTCTCTTGCACCTGTTTATAACATTCTTTATTGAAAATAACTTGACCTACTTTCCATGGTAAATTCTTAAGCAAGCAAAAGTTACAGACCAATTGTCATAATAGGTCTCTGACCTCCCATATCCTGGCACACACTAAGAAGGTGGAGAATGTGGGACTGACAGGCAACCCCTCTGCCCCTGTTCTTCCCCAGTCCCCCTGCCACTTACCTACATGTCCCCTTTCCAATGTCCCTCCCTTCTCACTGTGCCTACCACCCATCCCCATTTATCCCCCTCTCCCCATAATTCCCCCTCGCCTTGATTCATTCCGAAATCGCTCAACTCTATTCTCCCCATTCCTCCCCGTAAAATGCCCCTTCGTATCAGCAAGAATTCACGTCCCTTTTAAAAACAAAAAAAAGTTTGTTTACATTCCTCCAAACCCTCCCCCTAACCGCTAAATAGATTTTAGCAATATGCCTCTCAGTCTTTTCCAGACTTCCGCTCAAGGTAGGACTTGAACTGTCACTGGGAAGGGGAGTGGCCTTTAGAGCCTGAACTCCAACCTGAGCCACAATATCTACACTGTTATTTTTAGTGCCAGGGCATGAGCCCAAGTCTCTGACCTGGGGTTTGATATGCTCTGCTGTGGATTTTAAAACGCAATATAGACTTCTCCTGTGAGGCTTCCAACCCAGACCCTGCTCCACTCCTGAGCTCATTTGTTAGGTACAATTTCTGTATATGATTTTTGCTTATTTGCGATTTAAGAATTTGTTGCCATTGAATTTCTGGCAGCATAACAGTTATTTCTAGAAAATACAAGCTTGACTGAATAAATTCATGCATTATTCCATGGTTCATTAAAATACGTATCCTACCATTCTTTTTAAAACCAGGGTCTAGCTTAAATTAAGGGTGAAAAACGTCAGTGAAGCAGGAACCTGCTGTGTCTATTTTATGCTACTAATTTTTTCCCCTTTCAGTTTATAAGACTTCTAGAATCATAAAAATGGGTCAGTCTGCTGCAGTAGAATAGGAACAATTTATTTAGCATATAAGGATTATGGTCACTTTTAACATTTTAATTTTAATAGTCAAAATAATCCCATTCATTTGGCAGTCAGATGAGTGACTTTTCTGTGGTATATTAATAGAGATATAAGCATCTTTATGAGAATTCAGCTACTAGAAAAGGTGGAAAAAGTGTATCATTTACTCTGTGTGGACTTGATGCTCTGGCTAGGAGAACACATTTATATGCTAGGAACCATGTAATGTGCAGATCATTGGAGCATAAATACCTCATTAACACACTATCCACTACTAACTCTCTCAAATTTCAGGCCACCTGCAATCCTGAGTGCAAAGAAGGAAAGATGAATTCCCTTTTCATTGCCAAAGCCTCATCCAACTTCTGAGTGCCAACACCCTCTCCACTTCCCCCACTCCAACCTCTCTACATACCTTTCTGGATCAAACTTCAACAATACTCTATCCAGCTGCCAAAATGTCCAGCTTTCCCCAAAGGTCTACATTAACTATTAATATAAAAACCTCTGCTACTCTAAATATTTGGGGGTAGCATAAACATTTGTAGGTTAATACCAACATAAACAACACTGCAATGATTGCAATGATTGCTTTAGTCATATTCATATTTAATCTACCACAGTCCTCCAGATTTTAATCTACCTGAACCTGTGGCAGAATTTCCAGTTTGCTGTATCACGGTGCAGCAGAAACAGAGTTCTTTGGCCTGTATAGCTTATACCAGTTCTCAGAATGATATTAGCTATACTGGCAAAAGGAATTTTGTGTCAATATAACCGTCTACACTGGAGCTTTTGCCAGCATAGCCGTGTCTGTCAAGGGTGTGATTCTTTCTCACTCCTAGCCAACATAGCTATGCCAGCAAAACTTTTAAGTGTAGACCAGGCGAGTATGGGGCATGCTACTTTCCAACCAGGGGATTTCCAGGAGGTATGTTGCAGAATCAACTCTCTAACTGGTTTCTAACCTCTATCGAGCTATACCTATACTACAGTTTGTGACCCTACTGCAAGTCATGTGAACTGTCAGTTAACTTGAGTTGGCTAAAATTTGTGCTAATCTAGACACTCCACAAATATTAGTTCCAAGACACAAATGTTTGTGGTTTACCCTAAGCAGAGTCCTAGATGGGGCACTGTCAAAATATAGGATTTCTCTGGACCATTATCAGATCAGAGTAGGTTGGTGGGTAACTAAAAGTTTTACTTGAAGTTAGTCTGTATTTCAGTAACTGCACACTGCTATTTTACACACAATGTTCCAGTTAAAAGATCTTTCACTATGCTCATTCTCTTTATTTTTTTAATTCCAAGAAGATGTTTCCACCTGTTGGGTCCCATTTGACTTAAAACACCTAAAATACATAATCTCAACTACAAACTAAGGCTGATCTCAGTTAACAAGAGCATCTAAGAGCAGAGATGCAAGTTGAATTAGAGCATGTAATAGTCTTTTTAACTCTTTCAGTATAAGCCCCCATTCACACCTTAATGCTCCCAGAACAGTAATGGCTCAAAGTTATAACTTTCTGGTAAAAAGTTTCACCTTTTAGCTGATTAAAAAATCTATAGCTTTTATATACAGAATGGGAGTTTTCAATAGGATTTGAAAACTTTAAATTAGTTTGTGACGTGATATGTTCCCAGTCTTACCAATGAGTTTTACAAAAATTACTAATCTGAAAAAACATTCAGACTCAAAACAAGTATGCAACTGTAACAGATTAAAAAAAGTCATCTTTTTTATGGGCAATACAGAAACAATGAACTTCAGTTTTACAGTGCAAATTTTCAGATCATTTGGTGGATTAGTTAAGCATCGGAGGAAGGTGAAAAAAGAAGGGGATGGTTATGCATGTTTAACAGATTACATTGTTATAATGGTTCTCAGCTAAGTACTGCGTTATTCATCTACTATTGCTGGCTCATTCTGGAAGCGTTTTCCATGTGATGATGGTGGGATATAAGGTAGACATTATTTGATTAGGAACTATACCACTGTGTGCCCTCTCTTATAGATAGTTTACACAAGAAGGACTGGGCCTTATACTTGGTCACAAGTAAAAGTATGTTCTATCTGGACTTAAAAAAAAAAAAAAAGCATTTGAAGAGAATCTGCACTGAAGTTATTTTAATTCTCTGACTCAGCTTTGAGGGATTCAGAAGTAGAAGGCAAAAGTCAGCATTGGGACAAGGAAGGGAGAAGAAACTAGATTTTTACATATATTTTATGAAAATTCAGAGATCTATCCCAAACTGAAATTGAATGGTCAAGTTTCTTCCCTTCAATATGATGAACCCTGTGGGGCCCCTTTCCAATGCTCACCAATAGCTCCCTCCTTGTCTTGGATGTCGGAGAAGAAATAATAAGTATTGTAAGAGTGCATGGCAGCTCACAGCCCAATGCAGAGTCCTTGCCCAGCAGAGCTTATGATCTTTGTGGTTCAGATATTAAGGTTTCCAAAAATTGCCAGGGGAGCGTTATTTCTTCTTTTCCTCTCTCCACTTGTGGCTGCTAAGGGGGGCTGCTTCTCATGTTTCATTATGCCCCAGACCAATAAGAGCAAGATGATCTCTTGACTAAATCTGTACTGAGGACTTCATAAGAGCAGGAAATGACTTTAATGCCAAAAGGTTGAGAATCACTGATACTACAGTGATCTTGGTTCTTCTGTTCCCATTGGAATGAGACTGTCTGCACATCCCTACTTTCAGCAACAATTTTCCTATCTGCTGTAAAATATACAAAAAGATACAGCATCCCAAGTCCCAGTATCATGGCTAAAAGTCCTATCAAAGTGACCCCCCAAAGGCTCCAAGTCCATCCCTGTTGCAGGTCTGGAGGATAAAAAGCTACTCACCCCAAACTTTGATTTCTGATCACTAAAAGTAGCATTTAACAAATTGATAAGTTTTGTATAACAAAGCCTAAAAAGTTGAAAGCAACCATTTGCTGAATGCACTGAATCACGAGATAAATTACGTAGAATACTACGTAGGAAATACATACAGTAGAAGGGAACACACACGTTAGATCTGAATGTTATCTTAGTCAATTAATGATGTTTAGAGCCTGTGGATCTGTTAAAACAGCCTGAAAAATTCAAACAGGAAGTAAATTTCAGCATATTTTTCCTTACACCTAACAGAGGACAAATCCAAAATCCCTCTTTTTCCACAAACAGCTACAAGTTAAAACCTTCTCATGACAAGAGAGGAAACATATGATTTTAGTGCACTTTTTATCCGTCAGAAAAACCTTGCTGAACAGCTTCAAGTTTGAACATCCTGATTTAATGGTATTCCACCACCGGGAAAAAAAAATCCAGCAGGCTCACAAGTGTTTAATACCTTTATCAAGAGAAGCTCCAGCCATGTGGTAAAAGCTCAAAGCTGTGTCCACATCATTTATATTCTTCAGAAAAGTAAAAAAGCTTTCCACCTCCTCAAACGTCAGCCCCTGCAATAGAAGGAACACATTTTTTTTTTAATGGTTAAAGGAGACAAATAATGAAATAATGTTGATAGGAAAAAGTCCCAACGAGAGCAAAGATGATAGGTATGTCCAAATGGCAATTCATGTATGACTCTCCATAGTGCATTATATTAAATCATGAGATGGATGGCAGGAGAGAGATCACCTGATCATTACCTGTTAGGTTCACTCCCTCTGGGGCATCTGGCACTGGCCACTGTCGGTAGACAGGATACTGGGCTAGATGGACCTTTGGTCTGACCCAGTATGGCCGTTCTTATGTTATGATGTTATTATTTGGGATTATATACAATTTAAAGTTTACACTTGCAGTAACTGAAAAGTCAATTAGCTACCGACATTCTTATTTCCTCCCTTAATTGAAATTTCTCTTTCTGCAGTAATCCCCATTACAGTCCCATTGTCTCTTTACCATGAAGCTGATGCCAGCTGAGGGGGATAGGCTTAATACAGCTATTGTAGGTCTCCCTATGCCTAGCCATTATTTGTTCCTGATCAACATTATGGGCCTGATTCTCATTTACACCACCCAGATAGTATAAAAGGGCCTTAGGGTATATAAGAATCAGGCTCGTTATGCGGAAGAGTCAGTGGTGATAGAGAAGTTGAAACAAAAACCACCACCATTCTTCCTGCTATCAACCACTTGCCCAACAATGTGATCACATAGCCAGTGCACGCTCAAGATCCAGGAACTTGCTGCAAGCATATCAGTTTATACCCCTTATGGTCTTCAAACTTGCAGCAAGGAGATCAGATGGTTGACACTCTAAAAATAGAGCCTTAAGGACAAATTCAGAGGTCTCAGTGGTGTAAGTAAAACTCCCCTAACACTTCAAGTCACTTAGGGTATGTCGACACTGCAAAGAAAAACCCACGGTGCCGAGTCTCAGAGCCCAGGTCAATTGGTTTGGGCTTGCGGACTCAGGCTGCAGGGCTAAAAATAGCAGTGCAACCATTCAGTCTTGGGCTGGAACTTGGGTTCTGAAACCTGGCAAGTGGGGAAGGTCTTGGATCCCAGGCTCCAGCCTGAGCAGGTACACCCACACTGCTATTTTTAGTTCCACAGCCCGAGGCCCTATTGACCTGGGCTCTGAGACTCAGCACCGTGGGTTTTTCTTTGCAGTGTAGACATACGTTTAGACTCCCTTACATATAATCAGAGGAGGTGTACGTTAGCGAAAATTACATGAGAGCAGGAAAGCGAAACTAGTCTCATCATGCTTTAACTTTCTTCTGGCTCTTTGGTATGTAAACTAAATCAGATGATATTCTCTACATGTTGACAGAGTGGTTGTGTCAGGTCTAAGGCATGACTCACATTGAGAATTTTGGAAATTCTCCCACAATTGCTCTAACATTGAGGCAGCTCCAATGGGGCTGGCACCCAGGTAAATACTAGTATAGAGTAGTTACTTGTCTTTTTACCACCGTGTCTAGATTTGTTCAGAGTTGGAGGACACAGTGAGGTGATAAAAATAACCAAGCCCTATCTATATTAGCCCTCATATTATTTATTGCTAGCACCAGTGGAACTGCATCAATGATAGAACAACAGCATGAGAGTCTCAAAAACTTAACAGTGTAGAAGCAACCTAAGTGAACCTAAATGAGCACAGGTCTGACAGTAAGGGGCTCTATATTTCATTACCTTACCCATCACCTCTGAATTTGGCTCTTAACATGATGAATCACCATGCCAGCCTAAATTCAAGTTTCCTCTCTATTCTACCCAGCAAGAGAGAGAATGCTAAAAATGGGGTACCTATAAAAATAAATAATAGATTTTCACTGTTATGATGAAGATGAAAATGTCAAAATGAATACATTCAGCGGGTGAATCCAAATTAAGCTGTAAAATCTATCTTAACACTGTCTGAAATGTCTTCAGTAACTTGAGCTATTAAAGCCTTTAACAGCAACAAGGGCAGATTATTGGACTAATTTAAAACAAGAAATGCATTGTAAGATACTCTGACTGAAAGGGAGCTTAGTGACAAAAATCACTGTAAAGAAGATAGCTCATTTTTAAGGTCTGGGATCCAAGAGAACAACAGTGATTAGCATAAACACACCACCTTTTCAGCACAACTGCTAGCTTCTGACTCAAATATAAAAGAATTGGGAACCAGACACTTCTGCAGAGGTTGTAAATTACAAATGAAGAGCAGGAAGCAACACTAGGGTTAAGTTTAAGTTATTTCAAGTCCAAGAAAACTTTTATGCTAACACTGAACTCATTTACAAAAGAAAATGTTGCAGGTGCATTCCTGTATGAACTTAGCTAACAAGCTCAAACGGAATGTAAGTGATTCGCTCCATCGCACTTTATTAATAAATTGTAAGGATTTAAACCACATAATGTTAAGGCAGCTGCAATAGAGTAATCCAATAAAAACAGATAAATGTCTTTGGGTACTGAAGGTATTGCATACAAATCACCAAAGGACACTGTTCCAAAACCTCTTCCCACTTGAGATAGAGGGAAGATTTAAAAAAGCAACCAGTCTTGTATGAGGATGTTCTGATGTAAGGTACTGGACTGGATTGACAAGAAATGTACGTGAGCTACAACTGCTTGTAATAGATGATCCTTCTAACTTAATTAGTCACTGTATAGCCAGCTGCCTGGAGTCAACAAAGCTGCCAAGAGTTTCATCTGTGCCAGAGGGGAAAGAGAAACGCACCCCCACATCCTTTACCTCTTCCCCAAAAAACTCTTTTTATTATTTGCCTTTATTTGCTATTGCTGTAATTAAATTTTTTTGGCTTTTCATCTGTCTCTAGACTTGGAAATCATCTATCGCTTTTGTTCTTGCAAGTGTAAAATTCTGAATTCCTCCTCTTCTCTCCACCCCCCAAAGTCCTTGGAGATAAAAAGGGTGGTTATGAATCTGGTTAACAACCATAACCATAAAAACAGCCTGGCAGGAGTGTTACCCCTAGAATCTGGACATAACCTGATAGAGAGGGACATGTTTAAGAGTTTTTTTTCTTTATCCAGTGAAGAAACAATCAGATGCTGACAAAAAATCAGGTCCCTCCAGTTCATCTCTTAGCATCCTTGGCTATTGTTAGCTACATAATCAAAACTAGTTACAGAAAACGTTACAGCAAATTGGAAAATATGACATTAGGAGGTGGTATTTTCTGCTAGTCATACACCCAAACTTTATGTATCTATAAGTTATTATTCCTGAACCAAAAACTTTCAGATAAAATTACAAACATACAGACCTTTAAAAAAAAAAGTGTTACCTGAACATTCAACTCCAAATGGAACTCTATCCTCATATTCCTACTCAAGTTCTACCTCAAGGCTAGAGATCCTCACACACAACTTAAATTCTCCCTACATGGATGCCAGTAGTTTGCTCTTTAAGGCTACATCTACACTAGCATATTTGAGGAAGTCTTCCCCCACTGCACTACCGCCAGTGCAGCTCTGCCACTACTACTGTAGACAGGGCTCTCTACATGGAGAATTTCCCAAGCTTCTAGTGTTTACTTTTAACTATACATTCTATTTGTGTTTTAAAGAGAAATTTATTCTCAAATGTGGCTACATATCAATGAAGATGTGTGTCTGGGAATTTTCTTAGTTTTCATTAATGTGGAGAAAAAAGGGTGGGTTTATACTTATACAATTCTAAAACCAGGGTCCGGATTTAGCTTGCAACTTTACTGAAGCCTGCATTTTATCAATGGTGCTTGAATAGGCCAAGCTTTGCAAGTTACGCTCGTGGAACTCAACTTCTGTGAAAACTCAAATACAGTCCACGGAGAAGTCTCAAAGGAAGTTTGTACCCGGCATGAGCAGGACCCCACTTGGGATATCAGGGAAGTATGAGCTTTGCAAAACCATTGGAAAATGTGGCTGACATGAACATATTTCAGGCCTCACTGGCCTCTACCAGCATAGTTCTAAAATACTTGTGTGATGGGGTGTCCGCCCCACACTGGCTAGTAAGGAGTTAATACAACTGGGGAGGCCGTATGAAAAGCAGCCAATAGGAGAGGATCTGTGAGGAGCGGCCAATCAGGACCTGGCAGGTCCATAAAAAAGAGCCTCTGGGCAGAGCAGGGTCAGTAGCTGCCTAGAGCTTGAGGAGGGAGGACTGTCTGGAGTAGGTTGCAACCCTGTAGCCCCTTGGACAGAGTGGTGTAGTCAGAAGCCTGGTCAGAAGAGAAGGAGCTCTGGATGGGCTGCTGAGACTGATGAGAGTGTTGTGCCCATGGGGAAGTGGCCCAGGGAAATGCAGTGATAGTAGTGGGCAGGCCCGGGAAACACCCTCCCCCCCACTGGGGAAGTGGTAGGACAATTGACTGCAGTCACCACTGGAGAGGTGGCTGGACTAGGAGCTAAACTCCCTCGGAAGGGGGGGAAAACACAGATAGGGACATGGCCAGAGGGCTGAGCCACGAAGAGGACGTTGCAGTTTCGGACGCTGCGAGAGAGGTTACAATTGGACTGCGGAGAAGGAATGATGGTGTACAGACTGTGGATGGGAGTGTCAGCCTTGAGCTAATCCCCAGAATGACCAGGAGGAGGTGCCAGTCTGGTGGTGAGTGGCGTGCTCTGTGACAACTTGAATTATGATTTACTGACTCATTAAGGAGATTTCCGTGTTTATTTTTTAACCTTTGATTAATATACAATTTAAAGGAAAGCAAACTGACAAATTAACCCTGATATGCATACAGTAATAATCAGGTTGCTTCTTTCATAATATCCAAAACATGACAGATGTAGAAGTTAGCACTAACAATATAAAACATAATGGCGTAAATTGTCAGCTGCACCAGAACAGGGGCCAAACCGGCCCCTGAAGCAAGTTAGAGGAACCCAGTGGTTGCTTTAGTTTTCATTGGCCTTGAATGCCACCTAAAGGCCATTACACCAGAAAGAACTGCTTGAATAAACTGTGCTTTGGCTCCTCAAAATACCCTAGTTCTTCCAACACATGCTGGGTGCAGGAGGCACTGATGTAGGGTTGGCCATGCTGGATTTATGCCAACTGAGGATTCCTTCATACCGGTGGAATCCTTTTAGAGCAGCTTTAAGGAGCAGCATAAAGGGATCTTAAGGTTGGTCAGAATCTGGTCCGGTATTTCTTAATATTTTGCATCACAAAATGGATTAACGAAATTAAGAAATAAATGGCAGTTCTGACGCTAAGAGGAAGTAGTTCTACAACAGTCAGGCCTACTAACCACAGAAGCAGAAGTCTTTCATTAGTTCCCGTTTTGGTTAATTGCTATGTTCACAAACTAATTAATAAAAAAGGAGCTCCATCAATCTCTATAGAAGCAGACATGAAATTCTAACACTACTGTAATTTAACACTCCATACTTTCATTATCATATTAAAGATGTCCTTTCAGTTTAGGTGTTTTATTCCAACGTCTCCTTCCCTGAATTAACTACTGCAGGGACTGCAACCTTTTCCCCCTACAAATTTTGAGTCTAATTCCCATATTTTTCTCATAAAATCATAATAAAATGATAAACTACCCAATCATACTGCACAATTAATCCAAGGTCAAGTCAACTGTTGGGTATAAGTCTTCAGTGTTTGTTCAGGTTAAACATGTGGGGGCTTTCTCCAGAAAGCGTGGTTTTTTTAAATTAACGTTTCTACACCCACTATTGCAATGCACTCATTTTAAAATGTGTAAAGCAGCCTTTCATTATACACACAGCCAGATCTTGATCACTAGACCTATGCATTCTTTGACTCCGTACTGCTGGTGATTTGTTGATCTGAAGTCATTGTAGCTCTTAGGGCCTCAATAGGTTTTAGAGGGTCAGGTGCTTTTCTTCAGGAGTCATAGCATATTCATTTTATGGTAAGCCCAGTCTGTGCCAGCCCATTGCTTAGATCTATAATTTCAGAGCAAAATATGAAATGGCCATTTTTTTTTACTCCAGCCTGTGATGTATTCAGCTGGCAAGCATTATTTAACTACTGAGATATATTTTGGACAAGTAAAAGTCAATGGAAATATGTATCAGCACTGAAATGATTCATTCTACAAGTTTATTCACATTTTAGACTTCATTTCACAGTGCAAAGCACTATGGATGCACGCATCAGAAAGTCTTTAAAATTTCTCTTTTTTCCGCCTGAAAGCCACTAACCTCTCCTTCTTGAAAATGTTTCCTGAGTTGCTTCAGCATGAGAGTGAGCTTCTTTGACTGCACTCCACTATAGGCTAGCAGCATGCCACCAAACTGACGCTCGGTGATCCGCCCATTCACAGGGTCATGCCGTTCAAACTGGAAGAGAAAGAAGATTAAAACAAAACACTAATATTAAAGCAATTCTGCTTTAATAGGAAGCTGATATTTTATTCAGGAGGTGCACAACATTTACTGTAATGCTAAGCTAAGTGTGGTTGACAGTATTTCCAGAAGCAGCTCTAACTGTGCTCAACATCCCCTCTTCACCAATGTCAGCGATTATTTATTTTACACACACATCCCAGTACTTGGACAACCATTTAGGAATTTCCTTTATCATGACCAACTTGTTCCATATACAGGGGGACAGCATTTGTGGGATTGGTCTCCAACAAGTATTGATTACAACCCAGAATGGACATTTCTAAATGAAAGTAAGCTAGATTTTCACTTAAAGGCAGTTCAGAAATGGTATAAAACTTGCAATCGGAAAATACAAGCCACACACTCCAGGCCACAGAAGTGCGACTGTGTCATGCAGAGAACAAGCCGCTGCTAGTAACCCCTTCTCAGGGCTCAGTCCTGCACAGATCCTTGAATAAAACACAGTAAGCATGACTTAAAAAAAACAACAGTGGGGAGAAACATGGCTGACAAGAGGCTTGGTGGTCACTAAATCAGGAAGGGAAAATCCCCAAGCTCTATGTAGGGATTGTCAGTGAGAGAAGACTCCTTCCCTTGCTCTTGATTTCCCCTGACAACTGCCAAGTTTTGGTAAACTCTTCATTCGACAGCCGCCAATCTCTAGCCTCTGAGAGACTTACAAAGATTGTTGGGGGACACTTCCAGCCCAACCTCCCTTCACAAGCCTTTCAGAGGGGGAAAAAAGTTGTTTTTCCATTGAATAGCCCTCTTAGTGATCAGGTTAAATGCTAATATCAATCTCTGCTAGTAAAAAGGCTAGAGACTTACTACAGCAAAAATAAATAAATACAAAAACAAATCACAAATAGTCAAGGATCTAACATGACATTTGCAAATCATCAATCAGTCTGTTTAACTCTGCTTATAGGTTGTACCTCTTCACCCTCACCCATTGTTAGTGTTGTCCATTTAGATTCTAAGCTCTTTGGCCAGGGACTATTACTTCATTTGTGGATGGTGCCTAACACAAGGGGGCCCCAATCTCAGTTGCTCCCTAGGCACTATCATTTAAAAAAAAAAAAAAAGGAAAAAAAGAAATGAAAGCTCACAAAAAGAAGTGAAAGCTCACTATCAACACTAACATCTTGTATCAAATTTGCCAGAGCAGATATAAGAAAGCCAACAGATACCATCCCTTAACTACCTAGCCCCATAAACAACCACCCCCATCAAGCTCCTGTCTCCCTACAAGCCGACATAAATAAATAGCCTTGCAACATGACCTGAAGGTCAACAAGCTCAAACTATTTTGGACCAAGGGATGTGTATGAGTGTTCTTTACTTAAACTACCTAACAAGTAGGCAGCTTGTAAACAAGCCATTACAATTTGCATGATAATGAAAAGAGCTGAGTAAATAATTCATAGTGAATAATTTACTTGATCAATTTCACTGCTTTTCTTCCCCCTGTTCACGAACTGTATGGAGAGATTCAAATTTTATTTGAAAATCGCAAAGTAGTTATTGGTCTGCAGATTGACATAAGACATTGGTTGCGAGTACTCAACATTCAAAATTTGAACTGTTTGGATGGAACACATAGGCCATGCACTAGGATTCAGTTTCCTGACTGGGTATGAGAACTTTTGGGTTTCTGATGTGAATGACTCATGGATTATGAATTCCATAGTTTGTTCCCTGTACTGTTTAGTCAAAATTAACTATCATAGCAAAATTTCTGACCTTTGAAGATTCAATTTTTGGAAGGAAATTAAATAACTATGTCTAGTCCCAAGATGCCAAAAAATACATATATTTTAAAAAAAATACCAATTTGATCGTCAGTCTTTTTCTCTGAGCTTAAATGGTGTGTGCAAAATCTGGGAAGTCATGCAACCTCTTAACTGTAGTTTGCTAAAGAATCCCACTTATTCTGTACCCAAAACACTGAACTCTTTCCTTCTCATTTGCTGTAGGAAAAATCCTATCAAAGTCAGAGGAAAAATACAGTCTTCATTAACATCAGAAGTAAGGAACTTAACCCGTTTCTTTGGTGTTTCTGAGGAATATGGAAAAATGTTACAATACTTTAAGGCATAAATTTCACATCCAATGTAATTTTAAAACCAGCAGCAAGGTTTTCTAGTGGAGACTCTCCGTTTGCCTTTCAATTAACCCCCAAACATGCAAATCAGTATTTTTACTCATGTTCTTTAAAGACCTCAATTTTGCAGGAATGTGAGACATTATCTTTTATTAGCACACCTGAAAGGGCTTTAAAATTTTCAAGCTCAGTTTATAATTAGTGACCTTTCTCAGATAAGTTTAAAATAAGTGTAATGTACATTATTCATTTCCCCTACCCCACTTTAACAACTTGATGAGGAATTTATTCATTTTCTATCTTCATGCCCTTAACAGGATTAAGAACTGTACCCATACAAGTTTCATCAGTACCAGCTACATCTGGGTTGTACTTTTTTGCAACTGACCAGGAATGAGAGACTGTACTAGAATATTAGTTGTGATAGTACTTCAGCTCCGAAGGGAAACAAACCACTCCCCCCCACAACCTCTCCTCGGCATTCCTCCACTCTCAAGCTGTCTCACCTCAAGCTTTTTGGTGCCATTTTTTGGTTAGGTTAACCAAAGACCCAAAGTCAGCCTTTCACCAGGAACCACTTAATCATGGGTCCCCAGTCAGAAGAAGTGTATCAGCCAGCAAGGCCATCTTGCTCTATCCCCATTTTAGAATATGATCCTCAAGTATTTTCGTATGCTCAAGGGTAATTACCATATCGTGATCACAGACATGATCACAGATCCCCCCCCCTCCTCCCCCATGCTAGGATCTCCATCTCCCCTTAATGAGATGTCCCTTAGTAGCAGAGAGACTACTCAATACTCAAATACACTGGATAGATTAAAGACAAAGCTATAATTTTCACTCAATTTCAATGGATTTATTGGTTCTAAGACAGTCCTATTGAGAGTGAATGACAGCAAGGGTGCATGCAAGAAGTGGGATTACTTTAAAAATATTTGTCAAGTTACACTATCTGAGATGCAAATATAGACACAAACAGTGTCACTTTAAAATGTGTTAGCTGGTTGTGGTCAATTTAGCCTAGACACAGCCCTACAGATTCTTTGGCACTGCAGAGAGCAAAGATTTCTGAGACAGAAAAATCACAGGAGCTTTTACAACTTAATCAGCTATCAATGAAATGAGATAAAACAGAATGGAAAAGCACTTATGGAATCAAAATCTAACCTTCATTGCTGGCATTTAATAAAATTAATACAGTCTTTGAAGTACAAGAATCTCATCAGTTCGTAACTGGTGGATCCCAAAGGTGTATCAGCATAATTTGATTGCTGGTGCCCATAATCCTGCAAAAATTTGTCAAAAATGAAGTAAGTGCAGCATTATGAGTTGAATGACTCAAACAAGAGGCAGAGGAGCATTTAGTACAAAAACAATTCCCCCATCCCATTGTGATGCCCCAGCCTGTACCAAACTGTGAGGTTACAACTACAATGGTGGTGTATTGAAGAATGAATCAAAGATGAGGTGAAAAATAGGGTTTTTTACATTTTATTTACAGCATGGTTTTGGATTTTTAAAAAAAAACTATCATCCTTTTTGTTTTTGTAATACAAAGACCACTTCAGAGAAATACCTCTTACCTTTAAGAAGTAAAATAATATATTCAAGGGGGAGTGTTGGGAACACAGCTCATCATTATCCCTCATTATGGACCCAAATTTCGTTCCCATTTTTAATTTCTATAAATCATCAGCAATGATCAGTCATAAAACTTTATCTAAAGTTATTCATGTGAAAGTATTAATTCACATTATTTCAGGCTTTTTTATTCTCTTTATGTTCCTTATTTTTCTTCCATATTGTACTTTTAAAATTAATGTCCCTTACCTATTCTGGACAAATTGATTTAATACCTCCACATCCACCAATCAATTACTGTACCTGCAGCAACCCTTACTGCATAAGTTAACAGAAATATTCACCAATACATCTTCATGCTGTCTTTAAATGCTAACTAACTGTGAGTTTCCAAAACTAACAAGAATCATTTAAAGCTCGGAATGAGAAAAGTAAGCCCTCGCTCTTAGTTTTAATCCACGGAACAATGAAGTGATGTCAAGAAAGTAGTTATTTTTCCAAACTCTCACTCATCTGGTATAAGTTATATTTAAATTAACTATGAAAGGGATATACAGTATACAATATCGAAAAAGATATAGAGTGAGAAAACGGAAACAAAAGGATAAAGAGAAAAAAAGGAAATAAGTATATACAAATGCCTGAGATCTGTTGCTCATCACAACTGATCATACATGGGACTTAAAAGAAAGTGGAGTTGCTACAGATAGTACCACAATATGATGCAGAGAAAACTTAACAGAAGATCAAAATGTTCTCCATTGTCCTTTATGCTTCAGAGGAAGACAAAAAAAAAATCAAACCCTAGAATACACCTGGCAAATTGTGCACCGGGGGGGGGGGGGGATCCTTCCTGACCACTACAGGTGACCAATGAATGCCATGAAGCATGAGGCTTTGATTGTAGTCATTATCTTAATGCAGAGCTGCAACTGTTATGAACAGGTTGAGGGCAATGCTGAGCTACCTCTTTTCTCCATGGCCCGTGAAAGAAGGGAACAAACAGGTGTATTCACTGATTCAGACACTCCAAAGCCAGAAGGGACCACCACAACCAGCCAGCCTGACCCCTCACATGTACAAGGCCATAGAATTTGTCCTAGAAGTTCCATTAAAGCATATAGAATCATACAAACATAGGGCTTGCAGGGACCTTGAGAAGTCATCAAGTCCAGCCCCCTGCACAGTGGCAGCACCAAGGACACCTAGACCATCCCTGACAGGTGTTTGTCCAACCTGTTTCTAAAAACCTCCTATGATTCCACAATCTCCCTTGGAAGCCTATTCCAAAGCTTAACTACCCTTATAGTTAGAAAGATTTTCCTAATATTTAACCTAAATCTCCCTTGCTGCAGATTAATCCTATTACTTCCTGTCCTATCTTCAGTGGACAAGGAGACCAATTGATCACAATCCTCTTTGTAACAAACCTTAACATATTAGAAGACTTATCAGGTTTCCCCTCAGTCTTTTCTCAAGACTAAACAAGCCCAGTTTTTAACCTTTCTTCATAAGTCAGGTTTTCTAAATCTTTTACTATTTTTGTTGCTCTCTAGACACTCTCTAGTTTGTCCATATCTTTCCTAACATTTGGCGCCCATAATTGGACACAGTACTGAAGCTGATGCCTTACCAGTGCCAAGTAGAGCAGGACAATTACCACCCATGTCTTACATTCAACACTCCTGTTAATACACCCGAGAACAACATTAGCCTTTTTTGCAGCTCCATCACATTATTGGCCCATATTCAATTTTTGATCCTCTATAATCAGCAGATCGTTTTCAGCAGTACCACCACCTAACCAGTTATTTCCCATTTTGTAGTTTTACATTTGATTTTTGCTTCCTAAGTGAAGTACTTTGCACTTTTCTTTACTGAATTTCATCTTCTTGATTTCACACCAATTCACCAGTATGTCAAGGTTGTTTTGTATTCTAACCCTGATCTCTAATGTGCTTGTAACTCCTCCCAGCTTGGTGTCTGTGACAGTATATAACCTCATGTTCATCCCTTTTACAAGACTATGATACATTTCATACAAAGTATGCCTTGTGAGGTATCATTTGAAAACTCATAATTTGCTGATCATTATTGTCCTGGAAAAATGTGTGGCAACCTTGTATGGAAAGTTATAAAATTCTACTGCATAAGATACATTTCTAGTCTGGGGAAACAGCTTCAACCTAGAGCCCCAGAGACAAAACACTAGCCAATACCTCAGCCCGGTGTCAATATAATCAAATGGACTGTCACCTGGTGAAGCGGCCATTCTTTGGCAGGAAGAAGGTTGTGACCAAGAAATTTACATCTTGGCAATAGAACAACTGGAGGTTCCTGTGCAAACAGATTTTCTGTCACCTGAACCTCAGCTGGAGATGATTCAGAAAGCAGAGATCTGCTATCAGAAAGGGGAGCAAACTCCTCATGTTATCTCTTCTCCCTTTCTCTCTGCCCACAACATCCACAATGCCTGAAGGACAAGGATCACTGGACTGGGGGATGGGTCCTGGTTGAAAGGCATCGAACCAGTAAGACTGCAAGAGCATGTGGTGAGAGATACATTTTGCTTTCAATTCACTTAGTTAGGTATTAATTTATGTTTTATCTTTTATTTCTTTGTAACCAATTCTGACTTTTATGTTTCATTACTTGTAATCACAAAATCTTTCTGTAGTTAATAAATTTGTTTGATCTAAACCAGTGTGTTTGTACTGAAGTGTTTGGGAACTTCATTTGGGATAACAATATTTGTGCATGTCATTTCTATGAATAAAATGACAGACTTTGAGCTTGTTTTGTCCAGAAGAAAAGAGCTGGGCAGTACAAGACGCTCAATTCTGGGGATAAGTCTGGGACTGGGAATTTGCTGATGTTGCTCTGTAATATAATTAATGGGTGGCTGGCTGGCTATAGTACTCATACAGTATAACGTGGGTGATTTACGTGCTGGAGGCGGTGTATGAGCTGGCCAGGAGTGAGATTACTCCTGTGATTACTCTCACAGTGAAACATGTTGGAGACTTGAGGGGATGCAGCTGTTCAACAGGCCAGATTGTACCCTGGGGAAAGTCACAGTGTTATCTGCAAATTTTATAAGCGGACTCTCCACTCCATACTCCAAGTCATTAATGAAAATATTGGATAGTACCAGACACAGGACTGACACGTGTGGGACCTCACTAGATACGGCCTCCCATTTTGATAAGCGAACCATTCATAACTATTCTTTGAGTACGGCCTTTCAACCAGTTGTGCATCCACCTTACAGTAATTTCATTTCTAGACCACCTTTCCCTAGTTTGCTTATGAGAATGTCATGTGGGACACACCTTTTAGCTAGATTTCTAATCTTGCCTTAAAGACTCCAACCAATGGGAAGTCCACTGCCTGCTCAGGTAAGTTGCCCCAATGTTTGTATTATCCTCACTGCTACAAACTGCATCTTATTTCAAAGGTTGAATTTGTCTACTTTCAACTTCCAGCAACTGGATCTTGTTATGCTTCTCAGCTAGACTGAAAGATCTCCCACTACCAGATATCTTTTACAAGTGTAAATATCGATAGACAGTAATCAAGTCAACTCTCTTTTTGATAAGATGATTAAGTTGAGTGACTTAAGGCTCATACTGGACGGCTTGTTTTACAGCCCCTGAATCATTGTGGCCTTCCTTTGACATCTTTCTAGTATTTCCACACCCTTCTTGAAATGTGGACACTAGAAATGGACACAGTACTCTACTAACAGTCTTACCAATGCTATGTATGGCAGCAAGATCACTTTCCTACTTCTGCATGACATTCCTCTTTTTAAATATCCAAGGATTGCATTAGCCCTTTTTGCCATAACATTGCACTGAGAACTCATGGCAAGACAATTATCTACAATGACCCCTAAGTCTTTCTCCAAGTCACTGCTTTTCCAAGACAGTCCTCCCATCCTACAGGTATAGCTTGCATTCTTGGTTCCTAGGTACATTACCTTGCATCTGGCTGTATTAAAATACAGTTTGTTGGATTGTGACCATTTAGCCGGCAATTCAGATAGTTAACAGCAACCTTTTCTCCTCGTTATTTACTATCCCACCAGTCTTTTTATCATCAGCAAACTTTACAAGCAGAGAGTTTATATTACCATCTAGATTGCTGATAAAATATTAAATAGCACTGGACCAAGAACCAGTCCCTGCGAGGCCCTGCTAGAAACAGCCCTGCTTATTGATGCCTTCCCCTTAACAACTACATTTTGAGATCTGTCAGTGTGCCTGCTTTTAATCCATCTAATGTGTGCCCTGTTAGTTACATATAATGCAAGTTTTTTAATCAAAATATCATGTGCTACTTAGTCAAATTCATTGGAGAAATTTTAACTGTATCCAACACAGTTGCCTTTATCAACTAGACCTATAATATTGTCAGAAAAAGAAAAT
This sequence comes from Emys orbicularis, assembly GCF_028017835.1. Classification (NCBI taxonomy): domain Eukaryota; kingdom Metazoa; phylum Chordata; order Testudines; family Emydidae; genus Emys; species Emys orbicularis. The sequence goes on along the minus strand of NC_088689.1, from coordinate 41,393,770 downwards.
AGGTTTGCTTGACAAGACCTACATTCTATGAAACACTGATTATGTTTTTAGCTTCTAATTCTTTGTTGATAAGAATCCTGAATTAACTGTCCCATTATTTTGCTCAGGATAGATATCAGGCTAACCGGTCTATAGTTCCTTGGATCATCCCTTTTACAATGTTGGTTCTACATTAGCAGTTTTCCCAGTTCCTTTGGAATCTCCCCAGCCTTCCAAGATTGGTTAAAAATTAACATTAGTGGTTAAAAATGTGTCAATTCTAGTATGAAAAATCCCAGAACAATTGCCTGCTGTGTTCATCAAAATACAAAAGTGCTGTTTTTTTTACCTTCATAACTGGTAAGCTGCATGCATTGTGCACTTAAATTTGAAATTTGTACTTTGTAATTGACATGGGGTAACAAGAAATCCTAGATTACACAGAATATGTCAGAATTCTATTGGTCTGTAAAACAGGAAAGATCTTCACCATGTATGTGAACCCTTCTAATTCCTGTGGTTGGCTAATACTGATGCTTCATCATACAGACCCAAGGCTTAAAAGTGAACGGCAAAGGAAAAGTTATTGGGTTTGTGCCTTTTTTGCTTTTGTGGAGTAAGGGTGGCTTGTATGTTATTAAATCTTCCCTCCATCCTCAAAATCGGGTTTCAAGTCTTGTTCTCCCTGCATTTGCTTGATGCCTCTGGAGGAGATGAAAGGGGATTGGTTGGGAGCTCTCAATCCTAGCTAAAGGAACATGCTAAGTCTATTATGGATTTTCTGCCAATATTCCTTTGGTGTTTGAGGTAAATAGGTAATTTAAGAGCCCAGAGAGTTTTAAACAATCTGAATAAAAATAACTTCCTCTTCTCAATTAAGCAGGTTTCTCTTCCTTCATATCTGTGATGTTATAAATCATGCTAGTTCTCCAATCATTCACAAAGTCTTTCAGGAAAAACAGTGTAGAGAACACCAGAAATTCTAATACAACCAAAAAGTTTTCTTTAAAGGATTTTTTAATATATGATAAAGAAAAAAAGACAAGTTTAATGATTTCTCCCCTTCCCCCCCCAATCAGGAGTCAATCTTTAAGACCTAAAGTGTCATGGGGGCAGGCAGTGTAAGAAGGGGATAGCATCTGGTTAGTTGTGGGAAAGTGCAGTTGTAGTTTATTTCTCTAGTAAGAAAGAACTGACATGGGCATGAGGAAACTGGGGAGGGAGAGCTCTGTGCACTGGGATTGTTGCTTAGGGCCCTAAACTACAAATCCCATTCCTTTTAACGCAAGGGACAAAAACGTACCCAATGCACCTTGAGCTCAAAAGGACTAGCCCTTAAAAAACTCAATCTTTAGAAAAATGCTGCCAAAGGAACTAAAAAACATGATTGATTTCCTGCTATTCTGGATTGCCATGTTGGTTAGTTTTCCACCTTTTGAAAAATGTCAAATGTTTAGATGCTGTGTGTCTTTGTTCTGAAATCGGTTCCTTCTGACATTTCATGACTAACAACATATTTCAAGTTATAAATCAAGACTTGGGACCCATTTATTTGTCCTGTCATACACTCAACATTTAAAATGCAAATAATTATTTTATAATGCAAGCTGCAACATGTAGCATGAAATATGTTAGAGAAGTGCAGTACTAATCATTATCTCCAGAACAGTTTTCAGTATTAACCACTTGGTGAAAGCAGTGGCTGGTGTACATATCCATTAATAAGACTACAAGAAATTGTACATATTGTTCTAAGTGCCTCTCCCCCAAACCAAGGTGTGTGGGGCACTGTAAAAATAAAGACAAACACTTAAAATATGATAGACACATTATTGTGACAATTAGTAAATGTCAATTCATTGTGTGATAGGAAATACAAACCTCCTCTGTCCAAACGGTTAAGCAAAGCTAGGCATAATGTCACATTTTTGAACCCTGAGCAGCATCACTTCATTGTTAAAACATCAATATTGATTAACAAGGCCCATGCTATTATTAAGAAGAATTTAACTATACATTATATTAGTATGTGATGAAGATTTTCCATTATATTAATGCAGACTCCATGAGGTGACTTGTTTTTTTAAATACCACACATAGAAGGGGGAAGAGTTAATGGAGATCTAGATTTTCAGCAGTTGTACTGGAATGGAAAGGACCAGAAATGTGGTCAGGGGAATTCTGCTCCATTCCCTCCATCTCAGAAGCAGATTGTATTTATGCATTTTGAGCCTTCTGGTTTACAGTTTACCTCTTCAGGGGTATGTGACAGTGAAAGCCAGCCAGCAAGCCAGACTTTGCAGAAGATTCTAAGGCACCATTACTCTTTACTTAGTAGCATGAGACATGCGCAGATCTATACTAAATAATAAAGACACATATGCATTTCCCTGCCTCAAAGTCCTCACGACTCTGGAGTTTTGTACTTGAGCAGAGCCCTCTGGGGCATCCAGGATCCTTCCCTTGCAGCTCACAAATTCTCCTCAGAGCCACGGAACCTCTCCAGTTCAGCTTGCATCCTCTGACATTGGCTGGTCCTGCCGTTAAAGCAGGACACTCCCAGGCCCATTGAAACCATGCCTGTCTCTTCCCCTTTCACAGTCTACATGTTTTTATGAAGTCTGATATGAAAGGTAGATTAACCTTCAAAATCTGACCTACCGGTAATTTCCCCATCTGAGAATTAAAAAGCATAGTTCCTCCCACGAATCTGACTGGTAGAAAAAACTGTCAGCTATGTGGTAATAAATTAGGAAGCCTAAAGAAGAAAACATGAAATTTCATTCCATTTTAAAGTCAACTATTGTATGCAGGATGAGGCAATATAGGGTGAGGGAAACCAGGAGGGAAACGTGGAAATTTTCTGTTTTCTCACATACCTTCTCTCAGCTCAATAAACTCTTGTAGCAAGACAATTGGAGGAATTGACCAGAGAACTTTGGGTCCTTCTCTCTTCACTTCCAGGTTTAATTGTTTTTTGCTTGCCCCAGTTTGTATGTGAAAAATCAAACATCACTCTGAAATTATACAAACTAAATCAATTCAAAAAACAATAAAATGAAAAATCTCTCTTTCAGAGCACTGGAGATACCTAAATATGAACACCGAGATTATGAATACCGTTTCTTCTTCTCTTCTGCTGCCACCAGCTGTAACACTTCCTCTTGCCAGGAAATAAGAAAGCTCTAATGGCTATATAACCATCTGTCACAGACAGCAGGGTACATTCCTTTGGGATCTTACCTACTCTTAAACAGTGGGGGAGGTGAAGAGTACAAATTATACCTTAGATTTAAGTCTTCTAGATAGTTTATATACTAAATACACAGGCCCAGACTACTGCATTTCAGGCATTAGAAAAACTGGGGAAATATGGAATAATCCTTTAATTCACATACAACCAAGAGGTGTGGGTGGGAGTGTGTTTCTCTACAATTATACCTAAGTAAATATGGACTTGTATTTTTTTAAATTAAGACAATTAACTGCCATTTAAAGTTCAAAGTAAATGGGGCAAAATATGTTGCTTTGATTGTGATACATGCAAGCACTGCATAAAAGCATTTTAATCTTAAGTAAAATTTGCTAGTTGTCTGTCTATTTTCCCCTCAGGATAGTCCTCCTTCAGGAAGGCTCAAATACTATGAGTTTCTCAAGGGAAGGTTCTTCATTTCAGCCACCTCTCCTCCTTTTTAACTATACCTTAACAACAGTGTAAAAAACCAGCTACCATAAAACTCACTCTTGAGATCCATTCTCCTCTGAGATTTTAAGTACAAAGAACTATTTAGAGATCAAGAACAGTGCATCTTCATTGGTTCTTCTGCATCACTGAAATCCAAACAGACTGAACTTCTTGGAAATAAAGCACACAAAAAGAGCCAGCATTTGCTGGGGAAGGAGGCTGGTGAGCTAACAGTCAGGAAGTGGTACAACAATATTCTGTTAAAACTTAATAATATTTTCTTAGTCTCTAAGCTTGGAAAAATTTATTTCCACATGGATTTTGTCCTTCTCCGACTAACTGAATTTTTGACCTATATTATGGAATGGCACTTTTGTTTTGTATTAAAAAAAAAAAAGAGAGAGAGAAAGATTTACATTAGTTTACTTTCTTTTTTTACGTACTAGCATTGTAAACATGGTCAAAAATGTCACCAGACCTCTGGATATAGGATTTGTTAACTTATGCTTTTCTTAAGTAAACAGAAAAGAAGCAGCACAGAACACTGCTAAGTGTACATAAACAGTGATTACTGTTTTTAATATTTCTCATTTCCAAGTTGGTGGATTTTTGAAATATAGACCTTTAGAATCCAGAACCATTTAAATGATTTGGGTCTAAGATTTATTCTGTGTTCCATTAAGTGACCTGGTAATTCTTCTTACCCATAGGAAATGAGAGATGTTACAAAAAAAACCAAAAAACAAAAACAAAAACAAGAATATAAATCTCGGTTCCTCTGAAAGAGATACTGTAGAAAGACACACAGACATCTGAGTGGCTCACGGATCTTACTCCATTAACACCAACTAGATATGGCCATTCAGAGGGTAAATATTTAAACCAAAACGATCTTCACCAAAAGAATGAAGAACCTAAAAACCTGCATAAAGGAAGCAGCAAGCACACATACCGTTGTAATGTAACATAGCATGATGCAAACAGACATCTTGGATTTTTCTTAAGACAACACACACCCACACAAAAGATGCCTCTTCCAAGGTGTTTGCTGATTACCTGCCAACTTCAATTCCATAAAAATAGCTAAATATAAAATACGTTTTGCAGCAGGGGAACCCAAGCAGCGATTGCCTTCAGCCAGCATGTTCCAAGAATCCCATATTGGCTGAAGCAGTGACTCAGGATAATACATGTTCATAGAAGACAGATTTACATGCACCCCTTTATTCTGAGTTAACACTACCAGATTCCTCTATCCACCATCAATTGCTGCACTTTGATTACAGATGACCTCCTACAAGACAACACCAATTTTCTCCCACCAGAGGCAAATTACATAAACATGTTCAGCTGTTCCAATGAAAAATATCAAAAATGCTTAGTTACTCTTGGCTCCAGAGAGGTTCTATCCTGCCAATATACATTTTTTTGCCTTTTTAAATAAAGCACTTTGAGATCAGAAGCATCATATCAGAAGTATTATTTAGATTGATGATTTCTATTCAGAAGCATGAATAATTTCCTATCCCCAGTGATATAAAATAAGAAGATCAGAATCTGATTTGAAGAAACACTTGCCCAACTCATATCACAACAGACTGCAAAAAAGCAGTTTGTCCAAACAGAACTTTAGATGCTCTGTTTAAAGAGAGACAAAGAGGGGACTTCCCAAAGGTTCTAAGCTCAACACAGCAGGGTGGGTTTGACGGACAGCTGATTTAATTTATTTTCATTGCTGTCAATACAAAAAGGAGGGGGAAAAGAAAGAACTCAAGCAATGTTACTATGAGACAGACTTGGAGGGCTATCAAAATGGCAGTTGACTTCAGTGCTACACTGATCAATAACAGCTAAGAAAACAAATGCAATGCAGGGTGAAGAAACAAAATTCCTTAAGACATCCATGGGATTGTCACTAGGCAATGGGCTTCCCAAGCTGTCACTTTTCATACTGTATCAGAGTGCATAAATGAAGTATTTTTCAGTGTCTCCAATGACATAATGATGTCACAACAGGACATTACAGATCACTACACATCTGAATGTAAATTTTAAAACAATTTTTCATTAAACATTTAGGAGGCCCCATTACCAACCATAGCATCCAAGTGCTCCTTAACAAAATGTAAAGACAGCCAGACTCTCCAGTTTGCTCAGGCCACTGTGTGCTTAATACACAAAACTGGCTGGAAACAACCAGTGGAGAAGTTCCTCTGTCCATGAGAGCTTTGTCAGTACATGCTGCTAGCTACCCCAGCCTCCCTTGCACGTTGGGAATGGGACTTGGCAGGAGGCATTTTGGAGTGGAACTAAGCCCTGTCCTCCAGTGATGCAAAGAACGTCTGTCCCTATACAGCCCTAATTTGCACCAGAGCCAGGCAGCCCTGCATTAGGGAGCTGCAATTAGCTCCCCTAAGTCCCCCCCCGTTTTTCACTGTGTCAAGGGCAACTTAGATGGAGTGGAGAATGAAGACCATAGTATTTACCCAAAATAGAGAGCACATTCTCTGCACACTCCACCTTTATTCTCAATAGAATTGGGCTGTACTAACAAGGGAAAAATTTCCAGAGGGATACCAGCATCTGGATAAGTATAAGACAACCAGTGGAGAGATCCACTCTGTGCGAGTGCCTTCACTAGGAAAAAAGGCTGTTTTAACATGAGGTGACTATTATGAGGTAAACTCCTATTGAAGACAAGTCAATTTGTACTTTTAACACAAGTAGACAGGTTGAGGTAAAGATTATGGGGAAGCTGGGGGTTTACCTCAGCCTGCTAACATGTTAGAACTACAAACTACCGTGTCTTTATTAGGCATTTCCCTCCTGCTAGTTACCAGGTATTGGCTCACACAAAGACACACCTTTTTTCCCTATTGAAAACAAGGCCTGAGCAATTGCCTGAGGAAGCAAATTCCTAACAGGACGAGGAGCTACTGAGAGGGCCCTTTCCCTGGCTCCAGGGAGCTCAGCTCTGGGGACCAATAGCTGAAGCTTCCTCACAAATAGCAAATGCTGCAACAGGACAGTCATAACTAGGCTCAGTTTTATATTAAAACTGGAGTCTATTTTCCACTGTCCTGCCAGATCCCTACTGAACAGCAGCAGCATTCTTCCCTCTTCACCACAAAATTAAAAATGAGGTGCATAGCTGCTACAGCAGGCTTTGCACAGAAAATTTTTTGCGTCCATTTTCTAAGCCATCAAACAACTGTGTGAAAAATAGGCCTTCCTAGAATCCCCGTTCTAAATATACATTTTCCTACATAAGTCAAAAAAGCAAGTCTTCCAATATCAGTAGTCGTAGTAACAAAAGTAGGGTAAATATGTTACTATTATTACATAAATGAAGGTTTCTTTATCCCATATTGGTTAGGACAGTATATTTTTTTTATGTAGGGAACATTCTCACATATATTATCATAATGTAGCCAATGCTGAGAACAAGCAATTTCTCCTCTGACATTACGTTAAAAATAGACTTCTGTCAAACAAACAGCAAGATGCCAAAGGAATCATGCCTTAGAGATTCTGAACATCATTTCCATAAAGATGGCTACTAACTATAGCTATATCTGGAACAGGGAGTCCCAGTCAGATCCTGTCTCAGGAATGCAAGTTCTGTGAACAAAGTTACCATATACAGTTGAGTAGAGTCAGGGCTCTCTACATTCAAGGACGTCTCAAGGCCAAGCTTGAATCTAAACTGGTTGTTAGATCATATAGTCGTTCAAGAGTGGGGAATTCAGTTTAAGCTGTTACATAAACATCCACACAAATCACATTTAATATAACTTGAAGCTATTCTATAAAACATCACAATGCTGGTTAGAGGAAGCTGCTAATGGAACTAGGAATTGGGTCTGCCCAGAACCCCCTCTTTCCACCAATATCTCTAAGAACCTCTGAGTTACTTGATGAGTTCCTGACTTACCTCTCCTCAGCTTGTTTATTCAAAATAATTTCTGTTCCCCAAACAAATGTATCTACTGTGAGCACAAGGGACTCCTTTGCAATAATTCCACTAGCAGTTATGGTAGTGAAAATTAATAGATAAATTATTTAAGTATATTGGAAGCAGGAAGCTTGCCAGAGAACTGATGCCCACTGGACAACCAGGGAGCAATTAATTAGGATAAGGGAAGCCGAAAAATTTCTGTGCATCTGCCTTCACCACAAAAGATGCTAGGGAGATACCTACCCCAGACTGAGGGTGAAATTCTGACTCTGCTGCAGTCAGTGAGTTTTACTATTAATTTCAATGGGGAGTGTGTGTGTGTGTGTGTGTGTGTGTGTGTGTGTGTGTGTGTGTGTGTGTGTGTGTGTGTGTGTAAGATTTTGCTCTTACTCTTTTCAGTTGATAAAGATGAAATATTGTCTGAGATGGAGGCGTCCCAAAAGAGTGTGCTGGAACAAACTGATACTTTAAAGAGCAACACACCACCATGATCAGACAGCTATAGCCAAGAGTTCTGAAGGAATTTAAGAATGAAGTGCTGAGCTACTAACAAAAATACACAATCTATACAAAAATGCAATGAAATCAAGAGCAAGGGGCCACCATTCAATTAAACTGAAAGGCAACAAATTTTAAAAAAGAAAAGGAAACTTCTGCAACACAAGTGCGGAACACACTGCCATGAGGGAGTAATGGAAAGTATAACTTTCAAATGTTCATATAGAAAATGAGAATTCCACATTTACATTAGAGCTCTAAATCCTCAGGATATAAACCAAGATTTAATCAATAGGGTTATGAAGAAATTTCCTCTGTAGGCACATTATCCTATAATTCCCCCCTATAGGGTTTCTTATAATTTCTTCTGAAGCATCTGTTACTGGCTACTGTTAGGGACAGGATACTGGACTGCATGGATTGCTGGTTTGATCCAGTATGGTAATTCCTAAGTAAAATTTCAAACTGTTCTGCTACTCAACTCAAAGCTAGAGAAAATTAATGTAGTCTGGTTCATGGGAGGCCTAGTAATCAGCTACACTCTTGATTTCTTACCACCACTAGGGTACACATGACTGAAACAATAAAAGCTTGTGTGCTAGCTTATATATATATTTTAAACAAAAACTGCAAAGAGAATACAAAAATCTTTTTGCTCCCTCTCTGAAATATTCTAGTTTTATGCACTTCATAGACAGAGTCTTTTACAAAGTCAATGCTATGGTGTGAAAGAGTCGAGAAAATAATTTTGCTTCGTATTGTGGCTTTCATATTGAAGGTATTCAGACACTTTACAAAACAACGAGTTAAGAGATTGGTGGTAGAGCAATTCCTAGGAAAACACAAAAGCTTGTAAGTCACCAGCAATAGTTTATGTTCTTGGAAATCAGAACTGGTTTTACTGAAAGGGAGTTTGATGGTCAGGACAGCAGTGTTACTGCTTATTTTTATGAAAAATGTCAAAGGGCTTTTAACTTCCCCATGCAGTCAGAACAGCTTGGCAGAAGTGACCTCTGTTCAATCTCTCTTCTACATGCTGGTCCAGGGGCTATGAACTGAAGAAATTAGCTCAGTTTCTGGTGCTGAACTCAAATATGTGATTTTCTTAGCCAAGGCCAAGAGTACAACAAACTAAACCATACTGACAAAGTAATGGAGTTGCTAACCATGATAGGATACTGTATCATAGAGCCTAATTCTGCAAGCTGCTGAACTCCCTCGACTCCCAACGAAGTCAGTGATTTCCACACAGTTACATCCATACTTACTACTGTGTCATTTCTCATATGTAAATGCTGCTCTAATGCGAAAGCTACTGAACCAGACCCTTTTTACAACTGCTGCCTGGCTAGCATTCCCCAATTTCCATATTTGTAGGTTTGGTTGCACCTCCTAACAAGAAGCATTTCATAGCTGTCTGAAATAAATCTAGTTGTGTTTAGTACAGCTCATTTTTAGCTGGTAGAGACTGTATTAAATTCTAACTATCATTTATGACATCTCCAAATCTGATTAGCATACTCTCCATTCAGTCCTTTAAGACCATAATATGTTGCAATGGCATTGAAACTACTATGGACCTCTGTGGGACCCCACTCAGCAACTCCTCCCAGCTTGACACTGAGTCATTAATAATTGATGTCCTGAGCCATCCCCACCTGCGGGAGCTGGTTCTGGGAAGGAAATCTCACAGACTCCTCTCCCTCCCCTACTGATCCTTGTGGAACCCAAGGTCCGGGGGTCTCCACATAAAAGATAAATCAACCTTTTACTGGGAAAACCTGAGATCAGAAGGGGAGCATTCTTCAAGATCTACCACTAGTCTACCCACTTCGGTCCCCAGCCTGCCCAATCTCTGCTTCCTCCAGCATAGATCCTGAACATGGGGAGTGACGTCAGGAGGTCCAGGGTGGGACTGGACAATCCATGATAGGGCCAGAGGACTTCCCCATTTCATGTGGCAGAGGACAATCTGCATGAACAGTCCTCTCCACGCACAGACCTGTCCTCCCCATAAGCATATATTTAGTTTTCTTCAGTATTGTGTAATCCATGTTGTAGCTCCAGCTAATTCATAACTGCACACTAGGTTTTTGTTATCCAAGCTAAGAGAAAAAGCTCATAGGCAATAATAGTAATTAAACAGCCATACCAAATGGTCACATTTCTTCCCTTAAAAAAATCAACTATTTTATTAATTGTCCTATCAACATACCAAGTATTAAAATTCAGCTTACTGCTTTAATTCCCTGGCTCTCATTAGAATAGGCACTGTTTGCCCTTTTCCACCCCTTGGGACCTCTGCTGTCTTAGCAATAATTATCAGCACAGGCACTAGCCCTGCATGTTTCTTTAGCACTCCAGAGTAGAATTAATCAAATCCGGCAGACTGGAATACATTCAAATAGCTACACGTAATTTAGTCTATTTCTTCCTGATTCTTTGCCAGGACCTCATCCATTCCACTTTTTAATCTGCTGCTGCATTTTGTTTCCTCCCTGTTAAAAATGAAAGTTAATTTAAAGATTTCTATGCTTAATATCCCTCCCACTAACTAAACCATGGTTGGAATACTGTGCACTTTAAAACAACATTTTTAATATTTGTTTTTCCCTCCCCTACATAGTCCACTGGCATATCTGAATTGACCGAAAATATATCAGAATATTTTTCTGTATCATCACAGATGCCAGCAGCTGCCACCATAGGATGATGATTTAGCATGATTTGGGTGCTGTCTTCACTATCAAATGAAAGCTCTGTAACCAGGTTAGGGGACAACTATGTTATCACTGAGCACTTTGATAATTTACTCATAGCACAGGTGGCCCCTAACTCACTTCCTCATTAACTACTGTGACAAAGTTCCTCCTTTATCTTGGTGGATCCTGCGCTTATTGGCGGATTTTCTTGCCTCAGAGATTCACCATGTGGGTTGGGGAACAGCCCAGAGACCTTCCCCTCTGGAAGAACCCACAGTCCAGGTCAATTGGGAGGTTTGGGGGGAACCCGGGCCCGCCCTCTACTCCAGGTTCCAGCCCAGGGCCCTGTGGACTGCAGCTGCCTATAGTGCCTCCTGTAACAGCTGCATGACAGCTACAACTCCCTGGGCTACTTCCCCATGGCCTCCTCCAAACACCTTCCTTATTCTCACCACAGGACCTTCCTCCTGGTGTCTGATAACGCTTGTGCTCCTCAGTCCTCCAGCAGCACACCCTCACCCTCTCACTCTCAGCTCCTTGCGCCTCTTGCTCCCAGCTCCTCACACTCGCACCACAAACTGAAGTGAGCTCCTTTTTAAAACCCAGGTGCCCTGATTAGCCTGCCTTAATTGATTCTAGCAGCTTCTTAATTGGCTCCAGGTGTCCTTATTAGCCTGCCTGCCTTAACTGGTTCTAGCAGGTTCCTGATTACTCTAGTGCAGCCCCTGCTCTGGTCACTCAGGGAACAGAAAACTACTCATCCAGTGACCAGTGTATTTGCCCTCTACCAGACTACTGTACCCCACTGGTCTGGGTCTGTCACACTACCCAGTTCAACTTTAATAGAAAGTAAAACAAAGACAAATACATTATAGATACTTCTGCACTTCACACTTGAAGAGCACATCTACACTAGCTTTACTATTCTTTCTTCTTAACAGAGGCAATCTAAAACTTCAGAAATCTGCAGAAGAGCAATTCTCCTCCTGCACACTTGGGAAAGCTCTAGAAGGGAGTGCTTGGTTATAGCTCAATCACTAAACTGGTGAATCTCTTAACTGGCTGAGCTGTAAGGCATTCTCTGGTAATCCATCCTGAAAAAATACATTATACGACCCATTCTCCACTGAAAGTAATTTATGCAAAATCATTTATATACAGGATATTCATAATAAAATAAATATGTTCTGATAAATTAATGTGACCTAAAATATTGCAGGAAAAACGTCACAATTTAAATACATACTGTTAAGACTAATAGTGTTCATCAATCCAAAATTTGTACACTAATAAAATATAACCCTTGCCTTAGATTTTGAAATAATCTACAAGGGATACCAATACTTTCATCATTTGAAGTTTCAGTCATCAAAACTTCAGGTGACAAATGATTTAATCACTCAACCAGCAGGTCATCAAGTGCAAGTGTCAAACAGATTTGACGACGAAGAGCCCATCAAATTAATGTGTCATCAAAACTATTTGTAACGTTAGCTGATGTTTCTACTAAAAGGAATTTAGACCATTAGAAAGAGTACACAATTTCTTTGAAGCTACAGCTAAGATGCAAGCTACTCCAGTAGTAAGTTACATTGCAAAACTTTTTGTCTGTGTGATGGGTGGCCTAGTAGGCCAATTAACTCCCTGGGCTGCACCTGGAGGAGGAGTCAGGGAGCAGGCATTGATTAAATAAGGCTCAGCTGGGCAGAAACAGGAGGGTCCTGTATAAAGAACAGAAGCAGAGAGCAGAAGGGGGCTTCAGAAAGGTAGGCTGCAGTCACTCCCTGAGAGGAAGGAGTAGAGAGGCTGGAAGCCAGGAAGATAGGAGAAGGCTTAGGGGGAAAGCAGCAAGGAATAGGAGTGCAGACCTTGGCTGCTGATTAGATGGCCCCTGAGCTGGAACCTGGAGTAGAGGATGGGCCTGGGTTTCCCTACCAGCCACTGGGAACACGGCACAGACCAGGCAGAGGACACTGGACTATCTGGGACAATTTGACCTGGAAAGACTCTGGTACCGCTGGAAGGGGAAACCACATAGTGACCTGGCCAGAGGGCTGAGTCACAAAAAGGAGGCTGCGGTTCCTGGAGCAAGAGAGGTCCGCAGGATAAGTGGATGATCGGAAAGACATTTTTGGAGAGGGGGTGGGGTGCAAAACCTGGCAGAACTAATCCCGAGCATGGCCAGGAGGCGGCGCCACTAGCAGTGAGTGCACCCCGTGACAGCTTGGTAGATTCAATTTGAAAAGTTACAACTGGCCTTCAAAAATCTTTTCTTTAACTGCTTGACTTACAGATTCTTGCAGTGTTTAATAGCTTATGGAGCTTAACCAATTTGACATTGCTACACTCTTATTTCCACCACTGCTGGTCAATAGTCAAGAATCCAATTGAAATCAATCATCTTTTCATCCACATAAATTATAACAGTAGAAAAACAAGCTGACATACAGTCAGTAATTGTGCAGCAATCTTATTTCACTATGGTAACCATGACTGAAGATTTTTAGTAGTCTGCAGGGTTTTACAAAAAACAGGACCAAATAGTTGCAGAATTTAAAAGGTCTGAAGGGACCACCAGATTTTCCAGTTTGACCTCCTATATATCACAGGTCTCCAGTACCACCCAGCACCTGCACACTAAATCCAAGATGCAAAATTAGACCAAAATATTACAGCCTACAGGAGACTAAATTGTTCTGTGCCATAGACAATAGGAGGCACCAAGGTGCAGCAATGCCTGAGGCCTCTGCAATGGCAGGGAATTCTTAAAGTGAGATGTATCCTGAAACTCCCAGCAAGGGTGGCAATGGATCAGCATTTTTGTGGCGCCAGCTGTCAGTACCCAGCACAGTTCAGGGAAGCTAATGATCCTCCTAGAAAACCAAATTCCGGAAGTTCATACTTGAAGAATCCCAGTACCGCCGCTTCCAGTAACCCTAAGAATGTGCAATCCCGCGGGTTCCAGATCATTGGGCCCACACGTGGAGTCTTACAACTCATCGCTGAGGGTTTATCGACAGCCAAGTGACACTTAATCAGTGCTCTTGTTCATCAACATGCTATCGATATGATCTGCATACAAGAAATCCCAGCAAGTGACCTCCAATCCATGCTGAAAAGGGAGGAAAAATCAACCCAAGGTCACTGCCAATCTGACCTGGGGGGAAATTCCTTCCTAATCTCACGTGATTAATTAGACCCTGAACATGTGAGCAAGAGCCAGCCAGTTAAGCATGTGATAGAGAGAATGCTCACTGACACCTCAGAAAACTGGCCCTCTCTGTTCGGTGTCACATGTCTAATCATGGCCATCTCTGATACTTCTGAGGAAAGAGACAGACAAACAAACAAACAAAAAACCACACACCCAGGATGTATTGGGGGGGAGGGAAGGAGGAAAACATTCCTTCCTGACTTTTAGGTGACCATCTGAAGCATGAACTTTAGGAACACAAGACACAGGATGAAATTCAATAAGGGCAAATGCAAAGTACTCCACTTAGGAAGGAACAATCAGTTGCACACATACAAAATGGGAAATGACTGCCTAGGAAGGAGTACTGCGGAAAGGGATCTGGGGGTCATAGCGGATCACAAGCTAAATATGAATCAACAGTGTAACACTGTTGCAAAAAAAGCAAACATCATTCTGGGATGTATTAGCAGGAGTATTGTAAGTAAAACACGAGAAGTAATTCTTCTGCTGTACTCCACACTGATTAGGCCTCAACTGGAGTATTGTGTCCAATCCTGGGTGTCACATTTCAGGAAAGATGTGGACAAATGGGAGAAAGTCCAGCAGAGAGCAACAAAAATGATTAAAGGTCTAGAGAACATGACCTATGAGAGAAGATTGAAAAAAATTGGGTTTGTTTAGTCTGGAGAAGAGAAGACAGAGAGGGGATATGAGAACAGTTTTCAAGTACATAAAAGGTTGTTACAAGAGGAGGGACATCAGCACTTGTCTCTCGCAGAGTGACAACAAGTGAGGAAATATCTGCATTAACTCACCGTTATAATACATCATCTATCCAGTAAGAAAAAGCAACATACGGAGGGCAACCAATCAACGGCATAGCTCATACGTGTTTTAATTTATACAGGGGGACCATAAACTACATTGCATGCCAATTTCTGATTTAAAAGGCTGTAATTAAGCAGTAAGGTATAAGTGGAGAGGAAAATAATTCATGGAAGTACCCAAACCACAGGAGAGTTCTATTATGCTGTTAAAAGCTTTTGTTTTTTCCCCGGTTGTGGTTACTTTTACTCTTCACATCCGTGATGGAGCAAATTGCTGAGATTTTAACAAAATTATGGGAAATATAATTAAGTTTAAAAAAGTAAGCAAAAGGAGGAAGTAGAGGACTTCACTATTCCAATGTTTCTTAAGAGTTGTCTTAGCATTTCTCCTGTAGAGAATGAGAAAAATATTCAGGCGTTACCTGATACAATCCTATTCAGAGGGGGTTTCAGCTGAAACTTTCCTGAAACATGTGTGAACATTTTGATGATAAAAAAAAAAAATACAATTAAAAAAAAACCACCACCACATCAACAGGGAAGGCTGTTAACCCAGCTAGAGAGAGTTCTTTCACCTTATCAATCAGCAAAAGAAACTGATCATACAGTATTTCAATACAATAGACTGTTTGCTGTTGGCTGAGCCCAAAGTAAGCTAATGTCCCTTTTTGCATTTTCCTGGAAGAAAAATCTGAGCGTCCCACTGTGAGAACAGCTGCTTTATAGAGTTTAAAATCAGTGGTTGAAGCATACATAAATCCAACCCTTTAGAGAAGTAAACAGTTTTTCTTCAAACTCTATTCTGCAGTTATAGCACTCAAAACAACCTTGAGTATTATTGATGGTGATTTTTTAAACTCACTCCAAAAAAACCCCCAAAAAACAAAAAAACCCAAACAAACCAGTTGATCATATATTGGAAAAGTTCCTCAGAATTATAAGAGAGTGACCCATAGGGGATTGGTTTCTGATAATGCCATAATATGCTAGACACTTTCTAAACAGAATAAGAAGGAATATGCCCTGCCCAAAGGAGCTTACTACCTAAAGACAAAAAGTCAATGCAAGGAGAAGGGGTTCAAAAATTACTTCAGTGATCAAGGTGGTGATTTGCAGGGCTTTGGTAATACAAGGTTAAGTTATAATACTACTTTTTTAAAATAAAGACAAGTTATTCATAATTACTCTTCAAGCTTGTATTTACAAGTCAGCTAGAAACGCCATCTGCTTCATTGCAGAAATGGGTCTTTAGGAAATACATGAATGTGAATAAAGCGATGAATAAACTCAGAAGAATGTTCCTCACATAGGAAAGAACATGAATGAAGCCACTGAGATATGTGTGCAAGAAGCAGATGAATGAATGGACAAGACTAACATCATTGGCGGAGTAGAGGAGGCAATGGGGGGGTGGGGTGGGGGGAGGGGTGACATGAAACAACCAAAGGCAGGTAGTGGAGAGGGGCTAAGTTATGTAAGGCTTTGAGAACAGTGACAAGCTTGAACCCAAGGCACTGGGGAAAAGGGAGCTAGTGGAGGGACTACGTGGGTTAAAGCAACAGGCAAGGAAGATAGTTCAGGGACAATTTTTGCATGGTGTAGAGGGGGCAATGTTGGTGTTTGGAAAACTCAGGGAGTATAGTGCTGTTGCAGCCACTGAACATGAAATAACCTTATTTATTTATAACCCTCATTACTGTGAAATAACACTCATTACTGTGAAACTAGTTTCATTTTTCCACAACTCTTAATGTTTATTTTTCTCATTTCCAACTTACAGACCACTGAGGAACAAAAAAATGTAGTTAGTTCTAGTCTGAAAAATGCCAGTATTAAAAAAAAGGCATATTCCTAACTCAATCAATCTGCTCCGTGTGTGTTCAGTGTCACATTTGCTGACTTTAAGGATTAATTATTTGTAATGATTAATTTAATGAGAAATTGATTCCTTTTTACTCCAGTTAGCAGCGAAGAAAGAGCAACTGGATTTTGTTCCTTCTTGTACCTCAAACAGAATTGTTTGAAGGAAGAACAGGAGTACTTGTGGCACCTTAGAGACTAACAAATTTATTTATTTATTTATTTGTGTCTAAGGTGCCACAAGTACTCCTGTTCTTTTTGCGGATACAGACTAACACAGCTGCTACTCTGAGAATTGTTTGAGTTCATTACTGGTTTAGCTAGTTACACCTGTGCCACCTTACTGAAAGTAACTGAGCTGCACAGGTTTAAGTGAGGGGACTATTTAGCTTGCAAAATAGTTATTTCTGGCTGAAATGTAAGACACTATACTTGGTCACTTAGAGCCCAGGTTGAGTTTGCAGGACTGCTAGTCAGAAAAATAAAGGTTTTACCTTTAAAGTGAGTAGATTTTATTTGGAAATTAAGAGAAAGTGAACATGGAATTCCATAATGATATTTTTATACTTGTTTTTCTGAGTATAGCTACATTTTAAAACCAACAGGTGCTTATATTCATATATATGAATATGAGTGTGTGTTGACTGGGAGCTTCATATATTACAAGAATGGGATATTCAATTAAATTAAGTGGTGGAAAATTCAAAATTAATGCAAAGATACCTATTCACAGAATGTAAGTTACCCTGAGAAGGTTATTGGCACAATATGTCACTGAAACCAAGAGTTTAGCAGGATTCAGAAAAGGATCGAACACTTATATAAACAAGACTATCCAGACTTATAATAGCAATTTTTTTAAAAGCCAAGAGTTCTGGAAAGGATATGAGCCCTCATGCTTTGGGGCACAAATCACCCTCAAACTATTGAGGATCAGACAAACTCTACTTGGGCAGGTTGTCCCATAACTGCCTATTGCAGGATCACTTGTGCCTTCTTCTGAAGTATCTAATGTTGTCGACAAGATATTGAACCAATAATCTGATTCTGTATGATAATTCCTATGTATCAGCAGCTGCTATAATACATTTAAGCACCAGCTCTCCCTCCTTGCCCACATCCACGCTCACCCTTATGAAGACAGCCTTCAGGTGATCTCAGTACACCACAGTAGTGCACTCCATGACCGATTTCAGTCAGCCCCCCCAAAGTCAACAAATTCTCACCTCAAGCTTCAGAACGTCATGCTGAAGTTTGCGCTGGAACTCTAAGAAGTTTGAGATTGTCAGCTTTCCTTTCAGATCAGATCCAAAAAAGTATGTCGTCAGGGCAGAGTTGAAGCCAGTCTTTAGAGTATTTCCTGTAGTAGAACGATCTCTGTGACGCATGCCCATGCTGGTTTGGGAGCGAATAATGCTCTGGACCTAAGCAGGAAAAAAAAGTAGTTAGCCGGGAAAATAGCATCATAAAGAAATATTTGTGTTGGCCAATGTATCACTGTTAATTGTGCCAACTGGCTGAAGTGTTACTCTTGACCATTTTGTGGCTGTTAAGTCTGTAAAGTGGTTAGATGTACAAAGAGGAGTTACTTTGTTACTTCAGTGCATAGGGTGGTTGGATCTAGATTTTTATTTTTTTCCAATCCTCAGTTAAAAATAATAATCAGTTACATACATTGAAAACGTGGTTATCATCTTCATATTTTAACCAGTTTGGTGCCCTACATGACCCCGTCCTGCAGGGAACAGTGCTACCAGCAAAAGCAGTAGGGAAGCAGAGTCACTTGTAGACAACAGGGAGCTTATCTTTTCAAAAGCAGCAGGCAAGAGCCCAAGATGTATTGCATGAGATGAGGGGAAGGAACAGCTGTAAGCTTGCCTGCACCCACCAAAGAACCTGGTTGCTTGGCTGGGAGAAGTACGTCCCAGCCATCACGAAAAATGACCAGAAGGAACACTCCTGAGAAACTCCGTAGACCAGTTACAATGAAGCCAATTGAGTGCTGCACTCAAAGACTGTCAGAGCGGTAAATAATGAGAACAGGGCAGTCCAGAGTGACCTGGATTGCTAGGGTATCTGGACCCATACAAACAAAATGTTTTAATATAGCCAAATGTGAGGTCATACATCTTGGAACAAAGAATGTATGCCATGCCTACAGAATAGGGAAGTATTCTGGAGAGCAGCAACTCTAGAAAAGATTAGGGGTGGTAGCAAAAAAAACTATTCATTATGGGTTCTCAATGCTGCACTGTGGCAAAAAGGGCTATGGGATTCTTGTATGATAAACAGGGGAGTAGGAAAGCGATTTTATCTTTGTATACAGCATTTGATGAGACCCAGTACTGGTGTCCACATTTTCAAAGGATGCTGAAAATTGGAAAGGGTACAGAAAAGAGCCACAAAGGATTAGAGGGATGAAAAGAATGTCTTACAGCATGAGACTTAAAGAACTCAATCTGTTTAGCTTATCAAAAAGAAGATCAAAAAGGTGACTTGATTATGGTGTATGAGTACCATGCCTGGGAGAAAATACTGGGTACTAAAAGGGCTCTTTAATCCAGAGGAGAAAGGGCTAACAAAAACCAATAGTTGGACATTAATGCCAGATAAATTCAAATTAGAAATAAGACAGTTTTTTAAGAGTTATTAACTATTGGAACAAACTATCAATGAAGTGGTGGATTCTCCATCTCTTGATGCCTTCGACCATAGATTGACTAAAATCTAACACAAGTTCCTGGACTCAATTCAGGGTAACTGGGTGCAATTCTTTGGCCTGTGTTATACAAGTCAGATTTTATGGTTTAATGGTCCCTTCCAGCCTTAAAAACACTATGAATTTATAACAATTACTCCAGGGTCCTCATACCAATTTAAGGGGAGGTTCCGTCTATTTAGACAAAACTCACTATGTGTATATAATATAATCAGCATAATAATAATACCCAGCTCTTATATAGCACTTTTCATCCATAGACCTCAAATTGCTGTACAAATGTCAGTATCATTCTGCCCATTTTACAGATTGGGAAGTGGAGGCACAAGGAGAAATGAGACTTGCCCAAGGTCACCAAGCAACACTGTGGCAGAACTGGGAATTGAACCCTAGTCTCCTTCGTCGCAAGTCCAGTGCCCTGAACACATTGTTTCCCCATAGATACGTAAATATGTTATTAAAAGAAGATTAAAATTGCAGTCAAGAACTCAAATTTAACCACAGTTCTGGCATTTCCTACCCATGCAACCTTAATTCTGCCCCCTTGTGCAGAAGTATTGAGATGGTCTTTAATTACATGATCATATGCTATTTCCCCCCACATGGATTGGCAGCAGGGTTTGAACTCAGGACCTTCAAATACAGAACACAGAACTCTTGCACTTGAACTAAACAAGCAACTAGTATCAGAAGTAGGTTGTTATCCTCTGTGTGGAATAGTCCCTAGAGGTGGGCAACACCCACTTTCCCAGTGGATTAAACAGGTGTTTCAGAGGCAGCAGTGGGCTGTTGGATATACGGCTCCCTAGGTACTGATCCTGGTTCTGGAAGGAGAGTGCCATCTAACAGTTAGGGCTGTGGTTAGAGAGAGGTCAGCCACATCCACAGATTTAGCACGTTCAGCCTAAAAGGCTGGGTGGCTCAGTGGTGAGACTAGGTTCTATCATATGACAGATGTGGATTCTATTCCCTGCCCTGCCTGCTGTGACCTTGTTATTTGTAAAATGGGAAGGGGGAATGATAGTTGCTGACTCCTGGGATAGGAATCTGAGGCTTTGGTAAGTGCTAAGAGTTGTGAACTGTACAGAAAATGTTAACAGCACTCAACTGAAAAGGAAACCAAGAAACACAAGGTCTTCTAGCCCAACCCAAATCCCCTTCCTCACCTGGGCAAAGGCTGTTCAGTGGAGGAGTCTCAATCTCTGTGAAATGCATGACTCTTTACCTGAGATACACATACGGTTGCCAAATGCATGTGTCATACAAGATGTATAATCCCTGACACACCTACTTCCTAGCCCTTTCACCAGCCTGCCCTGTGACAGCCTTCTGCTGCTGGCCCCACCCTCTGAGTCACGGAATAACCTCAGTAGGAAGAGGGCTTCTTTGTGTTGCTAAGAAGAAAAAGGGTAAGCGTGAGAGAGAGGCCCCAGCCATTCTCAAATTAAAACAATTTACCAGGTTTGACCATTTACTGCCTCTGGAAATCCCTTTTTAGAAAGCAATGTCAAAGGAGTGCAACTGCTATGATATTCAGAGTATGCCTGCATCCTCTGTCAGCCCAAGCCAAGGGACTCTAGTGGAGCAAACCTTAGACTCAATAGGAAAGGGATACTTTGAAAGGAGGAAGTGAAGGGCTGTTCACCTCTCTCTCCTTGGAAGACTTTGGAGGTTAAACACTGGCTGCACTGCTGGCAGTCCCCTCTCCCTCCTCCTCATGCTGGAAGGGGGAGGAAAGCAGTGCGGCAGCTGCTTAAGGTTTTAAATATCAAAAGCACGTAGGACCCTTGTTATAAGTGGATGTGGAATGCTAGACCTAGGAAAGTGGTGAGCTAGTACTGCCCTGCAGGAAATATTCTAAAGGCTAATGTCACATGCTTGTGAGAGGACCAACTGGGGGTGGGGGGGGGGGGGGAAAGCAGAGATACAGGCTTAGCTGCACCCTAAAAATGAAATGATTTGCTGTGCTCCCCACAGCCTAAATGCTTCCCCCAAATTACAGACATTTTGATGTGCTTACAATACAAGAAAAGTCATTTAAAACAATTTGGAAAAAAAAATGTGTAACAAAAAAAGAATGAAATCAGAATGAGGATTCACATTTTTAATACACTAAAATATAAATCGAAGCATTTTGCCTTTAATAGTATTGATCATAGTCACCTCATTTTCCATTTGTCAAAAATGTCAACATTAACAGGAGTTTTGCATACAGATATAGGTGACTGTAAGTAATTATGTATAAAGCTATGTAATTTATGATTGGTTTGGAACACTGCCTCTGAATCTCTAAGGACTTTTTTTTTTGCAGAGGCTAGTGTTCAGCTCATGGCAGACTGTTACACAGGAAATAGCGCATTCATGGAGATAATTGATATCAGGGGTGACCAAACTTACTGGCCCTCCGAGCCACATATGACAATCTTCAGAAGTTAAGAGAGCTGGGGCACATCTGGTGGGAGCCAGGGGCTGGAGCTTCAGCCCTGCTCCTGCTGAAGCCCCGAGCCCTGGCAGGTGTTCCTTGCAAGACTGAAGCCCCGAGGCCCCTCATCCCCGCTGGGCAGAAGCCCTGAGACCTCCCCTCCCCACTGGGAGAAGCCCCTATTGCACCACCCCATTGCAAGGCAGAGGTTCTGAGCTCCCCCGTCCCCCAAAGACTGGTAGGTGGAAAACGGGAGGACATGGGGGGCTCCACGAGCCACAATTTAATGGTAAAAGAGCTGCATGTGGCTCGTAAGCCACAGTTTGGCCACCCCGATTTATATGGCTAGGTCTACACTACCCGCCTGAATCGGCGGGTAGAAATCGACCTCTCGGGGATCGATTTATCGCGTCCCGATGGGACGCGACAATCGATCCCCGAATCGACGGTCTTACTCCACCAACGAAGGTGGGAGTAAGCGCCGTCGACAGGAAGCCGCAGAGGTCGATTTTGCCACCGTCCCTACAGCGGGGTAAGTCGGCTGCGATACGTCGAATTCAGCTACGCTATTCGCGTAGCTGAATTTGCGTATCTTAAATCGACCCCCCCCCCCCCCTGTAGTGAAGACGTAGCCTATGATAGCAGTGCTTGCAGGCCCTAATAAGGATCATGGCCCTTTTGTTTGTCTCAATCTAAAATAAATCACAGAGTCCGAAAGCATAGCATGGATTGTGTGTATGGAAGTATAAATATTTCCACCTTGAATCAAGTCTAGTTTGTTAAGTTTTAGTGCTAGGAAGTATTTTATCTCAATTTCTCTTGTAACTATTTTTGCCTTTAATGGCTTATGTTTGTATTCCCTTGAATCCTATCTCCTTGTAGTTAAATAAACTTGTTTTATTTTTTAATGAAAACTAATCCAGTGTTGTGAACTGTGTGGATAACTCTATTTAGGGTGGCAAACTGTTATATATTGATCCTTTGAGAGGGGCAATAGACCTAATATATCTGGACTGGCCAGGAGAGGCTGGACAGTGCAGAACACACATTTTGGAAGAAAATCCAGGATTGGGAATGTGTTGGGATCACCGTGCAAGTGGTAACCAAGGGTGCTGTAAGCTAGAGTGTGGCTGGTGTTTGCTGACAGACTACTGGAATCAGAGTTGCTGAACCAGGGCTATGGCTATACACAAACACTCAGGGTGCAACCTACATGCCGGTAGGCTGTGTGCAGCCTAGGCTGGAGCTACAGCAGCAAAGCATCGTGAGGCACCCAAAGGTGCAGAGCAATGGTGGCAATACCTCACTGGTCTGAACTGCACCTTGGAATATCATATGCCCTCTTGGGTATTTGCATACATTCTTGAAAAACACACATATCCCTACCAAAGGAAGCACAGTGAGGGTTTTTGTTTGGTTTGGTTTTGGGGGGTTTTATTTGCAAAGTATATCAAATCATTTATACTGATATCTGAAAAGAGCTGAATCTAGGAATGTTCTTTGGATATTCACTAGAGTCAATGTTCTTGTTCTTAAATAGCTGCACCCATTTAGATATTCTTGACCTATTCCCACTTTCCACAGACAGCTCCTTTCAACTGCTGGCTGGGAAGCTGTGGATTTAAGTTTTGGGGAGATTATAGTCTTCTTCAAAATATACTTTATTCCTTTGTACATGCACAGAAGCATGTAAGAAGCTTAGCATAAATAGATATTCATATCCTTAACAGCTTGTAAATGTCCTTTTAATGCACCTGAAACTTCCCTTTGCATATCATGTGGACTGGGATTACTTAATAGAATTTAGCACTTTCATCTTCAAAGTACTTTATAAATTTTGATCCTCAAAACTTATTTTATATAAAAAATCCAAAATAAAAAACAGTCTTGATTTCTGTTTGGCAATCAATTACCTATTTTCTCTTTTTCTTAAGGTACTGTAAATTAATTTATCAACATTCAACAATGATTGATTTTAGCTGGATGTAAAAATTCTTAAACTGACTTTGATTACTAAATGTAGCGTAAGAAGCTTTTTGGAATTGTTAAATATGGTCAAATGACTAGGAAGTGGTATATTCCGGAACTATATGAATGGTCGGAAATATAATGTTTCTGATTCGTATGGGCTGATGGAAGATGAGGGAGCTCAACACTGTTTAAAACCAGGCCAGTAGTATTTAGGGATACAGTAGCGTAATATTATGTTCTCATGATGTTGGCACCCCCTTGTCTTTGGTCACGGCCTTGCACAAGAACTAGTCTCTGGAGCCCCCTCCTGGGCCCTTCCCTGCCCTGCAATGGCCTTTCCCAGCCTTTGTCTTCTCCCAGCTCACCTCCAGCCAAGTCACATGAAAGTCTAAATCTCTTCTGGGGTAGCACAAACAAGTCCAAATCAAAGTCCAAACAAATCTTTAACTAATCCCCTTTCTGCCCTTCTCTTGTTGGCCCCATCTTGGGGATTCCCCTGCAGGAACCTAACCAGCTCCAGTAGAGTTCTTCCTCCTGTGTTTCCTGTCTGTTAAAACCTATCCCATGGTTCTCTACACCAGAGACACCTGTCTCCCTAACTGAGCTCCCTTAGTCTACTTATAAGAACTAGCTCCGCCTTCTTTGGCCAGGAGGTAATTAGTTAATCATCCCTCAGGTGCAGAGTATGACCAATTGGAGTTCTTAACCTTGTTTGATGGGGCTTAATCCCCCCATCACCTATCGCAAGTGGTGAATGGGGCCATGACTTGAGTAATAATTCTGAATTCATATTTCCACTCTGGAAGAGATGGATTGATGCAATAGTCCTGTAGTTTCATTTTACAAGCAATTATCTCAATCCATATCAATTGGGAATTATACACACACTATTGTGTGCATAACTGTAACAAATAAACTAGATGGAGGAAGTAAAGCATGTTACACAGCTCTTCCGTTGAAGTAAACAAACAGCAGTGATACTACACCCATAAGTGATGTGGGGCAGAATGGATCCCAAAGATTTCCTTTATTTTGAGAAAACAAAGTAAATTAAAATAAAATCTCGCCTGTTCTGGCCCTAGTTTTCAATGAATAATACATACCATCAGCATATTGTGTAACAGTCTCTCTAAAATTAATCAATATATGGTAAGAATTTGTAGCTAGATTATTCACAGATACCTTTATGTTCTCAGATATCCATGGACATTCTCAGTTGGAGTACCATTTCACGAGCATACATACTTTCCAATTGTTCTCCATTAAAAAGACTCAAAGGTAGAGTCACTTAGTCTGACACCAAATCCTGTGTTTCCACACACAACTGGTAGTTTCTGCTTTTGATTGTTATAAAATACTGACGGGCGATGTGTAGAGCTATAGTGCGTAGAGTTATAAAAGTATGGTAAAAATTATAAACTGCTCATACAATGCTTCTGTGTCTCCTTTAGAGTTGCTTGCTAAACTAATTTTCATTATACCCCTCCATAGTTCAGGGTTGGCTTAAATATTGTACAGGAAAAAATGACATGATTCCCAATTGTCACAATGAAGGACTATTTGTTATATGCAGTATTTTACAGCACAGTAGATTAATGTGTTTTGGAACCAAATACTAAAAAGATGAAACAAGGTAATCTTAGAAAATGAAAGTGAAAAATCACTATCAATTGTTACTTTGCTTTATATAACATTGCTTTGGAAGTTAAACTATTAGTAAGTGTAAGATATTACTCTTACTAATTTTGTTTGCTCTTCTTAATATACCTAGGCAGGAAAAGGAGCAAAGGAACTCTTCCAATGGAGAAGATATATTATTCATCCAGGAATTCAGCAGAAAATGCCAGAATGTCTGCAACGTCTGTAAGAGCTTAAAATGTTCTGCCTCTTGTTTAAAAAGTGTGGAGTTTGAGGGGAGAGGACTTGGATGAACATTAGATCTTAGCCTAGTTTTTCCATAAGAGATGCAGGCAGGCACTCAGACGCTATGATGAGAACATAAACATACTACTGAAATAGGATATGGTTGATATTTGTATAAGGGAGTCAGTGTTTAGAACACTGGCCACGCCACTAATTTGCATTCTGTGTATCTAATTATACTTTTGAATATTTTGGTTGTGTCTTGTTGTTCTGGAGGAAAATGAAACATTTGAAGTACAATCCAATATATTATTAATAATAACTGATGTTGGTATAAATGGATAATGGAGACAAATGTAGAATAACATTTTTTCCTTCTTTTTCCTCTGAATCTATTCCCTTGTTTTGTACTGTGCCTCATCATTCAGCTAGCTAATTACCTCCTTCTCTTTGTGAATGCATTCACCTTTCTTTTTCATCAGTCTTACAACTCTGGAGGTTTTCTATCATTTGGCAATTAAGGATGTTTTTTGAGTTTCAGAGCTCTTAAGCCTGTTTTCCACACAAATTGTGGTCCAAGAAAAAACAACACATCGCTAATCTGAAAGAGAGTGAACATGTGTACATACACATAGCAGAAATCAGATCTGTTTTGTCTCACCCTACCTCCAATGGACGATACCAATGCTGGGCTCAGGTTCATCACCTGAAAAGTCAAACTGTGTAAATCAAATATGATTGGGGATGGAATGTTACTTTGGTTGGGGAAAATTAACATAGGAAAGTAAATTCAAAGCAGTCAAGCAAAGATGCTAAAGTAGCTCTAAGCAAATGGATAAAGTCTTATGTTTCAGACAGATTAAGCACAGTTATTCACTATTATGACACAACAATGGCTTCGTAATAAAAATATGAGCAGGCAAGGTCAGAATCCCTAACACTAGTTACACTAGCACAGCAAATCATTTCTTCTGCTTGTGGAGCTAGGGTTGTCCATGAGACCTTCTCAAGACTCAAGTCATAGAACAATGATGGTGGCTTTAAGGATTATTGTGCATGTAATTCTCCTGGTTTAATTAAAGGTTCCCTACTGGAAGCTGGAGTGAAAAGGGTCTGCTGTGGTGCATAGAAAGAGCATGTATGAACTATCACCTATGTGCCAATACCTACTAGTAGCAAACCATCATAATTATGTTGTATAGTAAGCATTACAATTAAGTCTTAGGTTGTACATCTGTAAGAAGTCAACCTCCCAGAATTTTACCTGTTCAAACTCCTCCATATCCACTTCACCATCACCATTCAAATCAAACATCTTGAAGGCAATTTCAAAATTCCTCTGGGGAGCTACATAGGAAAAAACATAATTAAAATGAAAAATATTGACCAGTAAACAATATTCATTTGAATTAAGAAAGCAACAGAAATTAGATTAGAAAGGAATATTTGCTGCTAGCTGATCAAAAATGTATTATTGTATCCAAAAGCAGCTTTGTTTAATTCTTGTAACATACATCTATCAGAAATGTATGTAATTTTCTACTTCACTCCCGGAAGATCTTTGTCGTTCTGTCATTCATTCATTCATTCATTCAATATTTTCCCTATCCTTAGAGAGGCTCCTAATCTTGGCCTCCACCCCTCTTGCTGAGAACTCTGTAGGACTCCATATGGATATGTACATGTAAATACACAAGGGGAAAAGATGCTTTTAAAAATTTCAGTTAATTAAACCCTTTTCCTTTCTGAAGGCTGAGAAAGCTCACTCCAGTTCTCTAAACAGTACTCCAGCAACATTATAGAGACGTCAACATCTGATATTCCTAATATATAAAAACCAATAGAAATAAATTTGGAGTAGGTGTTCAGGCCATCTCTATACATCATAGAGAAGCAAACAGGTACAATTATTTTTGTTTTTGCAGATCAACTTTAACACTTTGTGGAGTGGCAAATGTGTCTGGCACATACGGCATTGAACTGGAAGTCTGGCAACCTGAGTTCTATTACAAACTCTGCCTTTGGCTCACTGTGTGACTTTAAGCAAGTCACTTAACCATCTCTGCCTCAGACAGCCCATCTGTAAAATGGAGATGCTACATTTGTAAAAGTATAAAGTACTGACCATTTTGGGGACAGAGGTCTTCAAATGTCAAATATAGCAACATCAGCCTTAGTGCAAACTATCCCATAAAATCCCACTAATGATCCTCATAGCCCTAATGTGGGCAGGCCACCGAATAATGTGCATACTTCAGTTTCCAGACATAATTAAATCCTGGAAGCTCCGTGGCTGAGACTTGGTGCAATTTTTGTACTTATGTGGATTACACAATTTTCTTTATTGTAAGTGTTCCAAATCCAATATGATTGAATTTTTTGCTAATTAGGGCTGTTGATTAATCGCAGTTAACTCACACAATTAACTCAAAAAAATTAATCACACTATTAAACAGAATACCAATTGAAATTTATTAAATATTTTTGGAGTTTTTCCTACATTTTCAAATATACTGATTTCAATTACAACACAGAATACAAAGTGTACAGTGTTCACTTTATATTATTTTTGATTGCAAATAGTTGCACTGTAAAAATGATAAACAAAAGAAATAGCATTTTTCAATTCACCTCATACAAGTACTATCATGAAAGCACAACTTACAAATGTCGATTTTTTTGTTACAAAACTGCACTCAAAAACAAAACAATGTAAAACTTTAGTGCCGACAAGTCCACTTAGTTCTACTTCTTGTTCAGCCAATTGCTAAGACAAACAAGTTTGTTTGCATTTACGGGAGATAATGCTGCCTGCTTCTTATTTACAATGTAACCTGAAAGTGAGAACAGGCGTTCGCATGGCATTTTTGTAGCACGCATTGCAAGGTATTTACATACCAGATATGCTAAACATTCCTATGCCCCTTCATGCTTCAGCCAACATTCCAGAGGATATGCTTTCATGCTGATGATGCTTGTTAAAAAAATAATGTGTTAATTAAATTTATGACTGAACTCCTTGGGGAAGAATTGTACGTCTCCTGCTCTGTTTTACCCACATTCCGCCATATATTTCATGTTATAGCAGTCTCGGATGATGACCCAGGACACGTTGTTCATTTTAAGAACACTTTCACTACAGATTTGGCAAAACACAAAGAAGGTACCAATGTGAGATTTCTAAAGATAGCTACAGCACTCGACCCAAGGTTTAAGAATCTGAAGTGCCTTCCAAAATCTGAGAGGGACAAGGTGTGGCGCACGCTCTCAGAAGTCCTTGTGACATACTATACCTTGGGGGAGCATCTTGTAACCCCCATATTCGTCATCTGTCTATAAGTGTGATATTGCATATAAAGCATGCCCTGTGAGGTATCAGGGAAAAGGTTATGATTGGCTGAAAGTCACTGTTCTATCTAAATATGTATATCTTTAGTGCATATGAAGTTATGAGATTGTGTTATATGGCTGTCACTAAAACATGCTGTAAATTGGGGAACCAGCCAGACATTACCTCCCCAGAAACAACAGCAAGGAAAGTAACCAACGCCCGGGCAGGGTGTCAAACAATCAACAGCCATTGTCCAGCAAAGGAGCTACAATTCAATGATTAACCTGCATAAGGTCACACCAAGGGAATTGCTCAACCTTGCCTGGGGACTCAACAATACCCCCAGACATGCCTGGACTTGTGTTCTCCAAGCACATGGACTAAGGGTATAAAACAGAACGCGGGGGCCCATGCTTCGCCTTTCACCTGCCCTGACCTATGCTGCAAGCAACAAGGACACTGAGAAGACTTAAAACTCCAAGAGAGGGGACTGGCCCAGGGTTTCAAGAGTGAAACCTGTATACTATGGACTGCAATATCCAGTGGGGTGAGAAAAACTGCTGAATCTCGGTGTTACCCAGTCTAATAGGGTTGAGAGTTTAGACTGCATGCTTATATTTTATTTCTTTTGGTAACCAACTCTGACTTTTTGCTTATAACTTAAAATATATCTTTGTAGTCAATAAACTTCTTTTACTGTTTATCTTTACCAGTGAGTTTCCCTTAAGTGTGTGGTAAATCTGCTCAGGTTTGCAAAGGCTCGTGTATATATCCACTTTCCATTGATGAAGTGGTAAACCAATTAATAAATCTGCACTGATCGTCTTGAGCAGTGCAAGACGTTATATTCCTGAGGTACAAGGCTGGGAGCTGGGGGGATTTGGCTGGTGCTTTGCTCCGTGTGATTCATGAGCGGCTCTGGGAGCATTCATGCAATCTAGCTGGATGTGGGGCTCCACATGCTGTTGTGCTGAGTAATCACAGTGCCTGGAGGGGCTTGCTGCTTGTCACTAGCAAAGCATTATGAGAGACAGTCCAGGCTGGAGAGTTAAGGGCGCACAGTGGTCCCACGGTCCCAGGCTGCACCCTGGGGATCCCGTCGGAGTCTTAAAACAGCAACACTCTCATGCGGAAACTAAAGAACCCAAACCATCAAAAAAGATAATCAACCTTCTGGTGGTGACATCTGACTCAGATGATGAAAATGAGCATGCATTGGTCCATACTCGAGCAGAACCGGTCATCAGCATGGATGCATTTCCTCTGGAATGGTGGTTGAAGCATGAAAGGAGATATGAATCTTTAGCGCATCTGGCATGTAAATATCTTGCAATGCTGGCTACAACAATGCCATGCGAATGCCTATTCTCACTTTCAGGTGACATTGTAAACAAGAAGTGGGAAGAATTATCTCCTGCAAATGTAAACAAACTTGTCTGTCTTAGCGATTGGCTGAACAAGAAGTAGGACTGAGTGGATTTGTAGGCTTTAAAGTTTTACATTGTTTTATTTTTGAATGCAGTTTTTGTGTACAT
This sequence comes from Emys orbicularis, assembly GCF_028017835.1. Classification (NCBI taxonomy): domain Eukaryota; kingdom Metazoa; phylum Chordata; order Testudines; family Emydidae; genus Emys; species Emys orbicularis. The sequence continues at coordinate 41,363,224 of NC_088689.1, read as the reverse complement.
AATTCAACATTTATAAGTTCAGCTTTCATGAAGAAGAGATCGCACTACAGTACTTGTATTAGACGAATTGAAAAATACTATTTCTTTTATTTTGTACAGTGTAAATATTTGTAACAAAAATAAATATAAAAGTGAGCATTGCATACTTTGTATTCTATGTTGTAATTGAAATCAATATATTTGAAATGTAGAAAGCATCCAAAAATATTTAAATATACAACATTCACTACGCAAGAGGATAAATGGACACAAGTCAGATATCAGGAATGGCAATATACAAAAACCTGTAGGAGAACACTTCAACCTCCCTGGCCACACAATAGCAGATGTAAAGGTAGCCATCTTACAGCAAAAAAACTTCAGGACCAGACTCCAAAGAGAAACTGCTGAGCTCCAGTTCATTTGCAAATTTGACTCCATCAGATCAGGATTAAACAAAGACTGTGAATGGCTATCCAACTACAGAAGCAGTTTCTCCTCCCTTGGTGTTCACACCTCAACTGCTAGCAGAGCACCTCACCCTCCCTGATTGAACTAACCTCGTTATCTCCATACTGATTTATACCTGCCTCTGGAGATTTCCATTACTTGCATCTGAAGAAGTGAGGTTCTTACCCACGAAAGCTTATGCTCCCAATACTTCTGTTAGTCTTAAAGGTGCCACAGGACCCTCTGTTACTTTTTACAGATTCAGACTAACACGGCTACCCCTCTGATACTTAACATTCTATTATTGTTTAACAGTGCGATAAATTGCGATTAATTTTTTTAATCACTTGATAGACCTCTTGCTAGTATATTCATTTCAAATCAAAAGAAAAAAGGAAAGTAAAAATAGGTCACATGGACCCACTCACTCCACAATAACATTGAGCTGCCATTCAAAAATAACTCCAGACACAATCTTACTTGGTTGGCAAGGTCCGGATGTTTCGCACTCAATGTAAAGGGAGAGAGATTGTGATGCTCAGTGTTATGCAGAAATCCCTTCTGTCCAATTTCTAAGTGAATGTGATGTTAACAAATATGATGGGAACACCACTGAACCCTGCTATAATGCAAAGTTCTGAGTGGGAGGTGAAAAAACTACTGAGAATCTTCATAAGGTATGCAGGACATCACCCAGGTGAAAAAGTTAATGTGTTTTATCATCACTGAATTGTGTAGGTTACCTTCAGCTAATTGTACTATAGCCTGCATTCCAGGCTAGAAGAGTTTCATTACATCTTTCCCCACTAGTATAACAAAAGCGTTTGTGCTTTACTGCTGACAAATTCAGCAGGCCAAATGTAGAGAATGTGTTAAGATAGCTTTCTGAATAACATTTAAGCAGATGTACAACACCACCAAACTTGACTTCAAGGATACCCTGCCATCAGGCCACTTGATGTACACAGCATATATAATTCTGCAGTTTTAAGTTTCTGTATTTCCAATTACTCTATTAAATGTAACATTTATTTTTGCTCTGAATTATAAGGGTCAAAACACCAGGTAGATAATACTTCCAGAGACTCAAAAAGTGTGCCCCATAATCATGTTTCTGCAGTGAATGACTCCTCAGGCTGGGCTGCACTGTAGTCTCAAGCCCTGGTTCTTGGATATTACCCACTCTGTCTTGATTTATCTGGAGTGAATTTATGATTCGGGCAATAAGCTATTTCACAACCTCTGCAAGAATGAGATTCTGATTTTAAAAATTCTCTCCTTGCACCCTTCCAATTCTTTCCTTGCTTTCTTGAAGAGCACGAATATTAACTACCATCCCAGCCACTTTGCAAAGTTTAAGTACTGCATTCAATTTGATTCTTACATAAGTATTGTATGAAATCCTCTGAGCAATTTTTTTGTTTTTTTCCGTTCACAGATCTAGTCCTGTGCTGAACAGACTGATTACGCTGGTGGAGAAAAAAGAGGGGATATGGAGAACTGAAACCCAGTTAGAGAGTGATAATAAAAACAATTACACATCTTAGTTTTTCCCTCAGCCTCACTTCTGGGATACAACAGGATACATTTTTAGCTAAGAACATTTGTTTTCCCCCTTTGTTAAAATTCTAGGGGTATGTCTACACCCAGACGCTAGTTCGGCGGCTGGGAATCGAAGTTCTGGGTTCAACTTATCGCGTCTTGTCTGGACGCGATAAGTCGAACCAGGAAGTGATCGCCGTCGACTGCGGTACTCCAGCTAGACGAGAGGAGTACCGCGGCGTCGACGGGGGAACCGCGGCGTCGACGGGGGAGCCTGCCTGCCGCGTGTGGACTGAGGTAAGTTCGAACTAAGGTACTTCGAACTTCAGCTACGTTATTCACGTAGCTGAAGTTGCGTACCTTAGTTCGAATTGGGGGGTAAGTGTAGACCAAGCCTTAGACTGTTTTCATAAAAAAAATACAGTACCCTATTCTCTCACACACACTGGGTAAAGACAGAGAACAAGGAACTCAACTTATCCTTTAGAAAAGCTTTTTCTCCCCTTCCCTAAATATATATATAAAAGATATATTTTAAGAAGACAATTTATAAAACCAGAATAGAAGTCTACCACTTGCAAAATTAAAATTAAAAACACATGGCAGTTACATCTTAGGAAAATCTGCAGGATCAGGTAGCTTTTTAAGAGGAAAAATTATTTTTTTAAATTAATTAACCCAATAATTATTATACTTAACTTTTTAATAATCTAAGCAATCTATTTCCTCCTTTAATATGGATGCCTAACTGCCATAATTTTTATGGAGCACTAGATGCACATAATAAATGGAAATCAGAATCAGATAACCTAGAAAATAGAAAAGACCTATTAGGTCATCTAGCTCTTACCTATTCTAGTGCAGGATTGTTGTCTACAGTACATACTCTAGTCCTCTGGCCAGCATAATTTTTAAGGTTCCAAGTCATATGATTTTAACATCTTCTTTTAGATGTATCGATTCCACAACCGAATACGTATCGCTAGTAGAATTACTTCCTGATATAAAGCCAACATTTCCCCTCTACTCTGAATTATACCACCTTGTACTACTCAGTTCTCTTTCTCCTAGATAAGTACATCCTTCAGATATTTGTAGCTAGTTAGGTCTGCCCATCTTGGTTGTAGCTTAGCCAACTTAAACATTGTTAGATCTTTACTTATGGGTCAGTCTCTTCAGCCTCATAATCATGTGCCATTCTTCTTGGAAATCTCTCAGATACTGAGACACCCAACACTGAATGCAGTCTTCTACCTGAAGTTGTCATCAAAGCCATTTAAAGAGCAATTATTGTAAACCAACAACCTCTTAATATCAACTTTCAAAGGAGTGCAGAGGGTCTACAAGAATCTCCTGATTCTGCTACGTACAATCTGGTTCACCAAAAAATGTCACGTGAGGTCTCAAATAAAAAATGATGTCACAATGATTGTCAATGTCACTATGAACCGTTATGTACAGATATGCCAATATGCTATGTTTGTGCCTAGAGACTAGTCACCAGTAAAGGTGAAAAGCAGGTTCTCTCAGCAAATAAATGTTCATCTATCTGGCTGATCACATATAAATAAACACTATGGCCTGGTCCACACTAACCCCCAACTTCGGACTAAGGTACGCAAATTCAGCTACGTTAATAACGTAGCTGAATTCGAAGTACCTTAGTCCGAACTTACCGTGGGTCCAGACGCGGCAGGCAGGCTCCCCCGTCGATGCCGCGTACTCCTCTCGCCGAGCTGGAGTACCGGCGTCGACAGTGAGCACTTCCGGGATCGATTTATCGCGTCTAGACAAGACGCGATAAATCGATCCCAGAAGATCGATTGCCTGCCGCCGAACCAGGAAGTAAGTGTAGACGTACCCTATGTTTCACAATGGGTCCCCTATCAGCAGTCTGGACTGACTGCAAATGAAGGATTAAGATTTTCCAATAGAAAAACAGGAAGAAAAAGCAGCCTGGGCGTAAGAGGGAGGGGTTTGCACCACTATATTTGGGAGGCAAAGACGACACCCTGGCACTTGTCATTGAGCAAGGAAAAAAGAGCACTTTTGCTTTATAAAAGAGGGGTCTCAACCAAGCTTTGAAAATCGCTGAAGAGAACTTTGGGTGAGATTAACTGCTTTAGGCAGGTTAACTTGTTCAGTCTTCAGAAAGTGCGTTACGATTTTGTTCTACATGTAAGCTTGTTTCCAAGATTCTTACTCATAATTACTTGAATCTCTATTCTCTTTCATAATAAACTTATTCTCGTTTTTACTACAAATATATCTTAGGCCTCCGATGTTAAGCAAGGTGCCGGTTCTGAGCTGCACAAACTGCTGATCTGATAAACTGGTTTGTTCTCTTCCTTTGGGAACACTGGGCCTGATAATTCTGTGAGTGTTCAGTGGACAAGTGGCTGGACACTGCAGGGAACACTCCAGGGACTCAGACAGTGGCGGATTAATAATTTTGCCGCCCCTAGGCCGGGAAATAATTGCCGCCCTGGCCCCGCCCCGACTCCGCCCTTTCCCGCCCCCATTCCAACCCCCTCCCCAAAGTCCCCGCCCCAACTCCACCCCCTCTCTTCCCCTATTGGATCCCTTCCCCAAATCCCCGCCCACGCCTCTGCCCCCAGCGTTCCCCTTCCTCCCCCCTCCCTCCCTGCCCCGCAAAACAGCTGTTTCGTGGCGCAAGCGCTGGGAGGGGAGAGAAACAGGACGCGGCGGTGCACTTGCAGAGGAGGCGTAGGTGAGCTGGAGCAGGGGGGCGGGGCGCGGAGGGGAGCTTCCGCCCCTGCAAACTTGCCGCCTTAGGCCTAGGCCTTGTCGGCCTAGGCAATAATACGGCGCTGGACTCAGAGGTTGGCATGTGCCTATTGCTACCTGTGCAGATGGAGTGAGGCCTGGAAAATAGTTCTTCTGTTACCACAGGCTGGTGCATTCGGGGAGCTGATCCACAGCAGGCACAGACAAGGCTGCTTCATACGAAGAGCAGGTGGTGATGAGGTGCCTCACAACCCTAAGTGCCCTCAGACACAGTTATCTCCTCCCTTTTCTGTAACTTGATGCCTCTGTGTAAATAATCAAAAACTGCTTTGGCTTTTTTCTTTTTTTTGGGGGGGGGGGGGGGGAGAGAAGAAGGGGCTGAAATGTTGCATTTCAAACAAAAGCTCTTTGTTTCTGTCCGCCTTCACTCCATGGTCACATATGGCATTACTGCTAACCAGGATTTTTTCATTTCATTATTTCCCCTTAGATACGTTAAATCTGTGTTTTTCTAAATTCAATCTCATTTTCTTTTCTACGCATATTTCTAAGCTCTTTATGTATTCAGCATTATTTCTCTGCCATCACTGGCATCTGCAAATATCATTAATATGCTGTTTACCCACTTCTTCAAGCTCTTTAAGAAAGATGTTAAAGCAGGCCAGACTGAACACCGATACCTGTGCTAACCCATCTGTCTCCCAATCTGATGCATTGCCATTTATCACTTCTCATTGTCTGCAGTTCTTCAGCCATCTTTGTTCCACGTAATGGTGGAAACAGCCAAACCAGTTTTAATGAATTTTGTGAAGACAATTTCTTGAGATAAATTGTTTATTAAAATCCATATCCATATTTACTACATTCCCCTTTTCCACTAAGTTGGAAATTATTGTAAAGAGCAGCCACATTTTTCTGGCAAGATTTGTACAAACAGAAATAAATCCCTACATAAAAGCTTGATGAAAAAAAACGAAAAACTACCTGTAATGCCTCTAAACGTGAGAATTGTACCATCCAACCTGATCACAGACCGGCTGCAAGGACTTCATAAAAGAAACAACCGATTCTCAATCCATCATTATAAAGTCATAAAGGGATGTTCAGCCAATTAGATGGACTGATTAAGCACGTTCAATCCAACCATGTCATTTTGAACAGAAGGTACATTATTCAGTGGAACAGTTTCCATAGAATAGTAGTTCTTTACTGCAGTTTACTAATATCAGAAGCACTGTATAACAACCACCAAAAAATAGGCAAGTATTCGTTCCTATCAGTTTTTCACATTTTATCATTTTTGGAGCTGTCTTATTTGACCTATTCTCCTCCTCTCCCCACACCCCCAAACTGTTGCTCCATATTGAAGGAATCTCTCCCTCTTCATTAATCCCCCATCCCCCAATTAATATAGCAAGTTTTAATGTTCACGAAAGGAAGGGTCTAAAGAGCATCAATTTCAGTCAAGCATATCCTGGGCAGGTTCTGGATAAGCAAAGCCTCCGTCATCCAACTAACAAACCTGCACCTTTGACCTAAAATATCCACTGCCGTTCTGGTCCTATTCCTTTACTGAGCAGAGCCAGCCAATTTTCTGTACTCAAAAATATGAGCAAGGGAGAGTTAACTTAACAAATTTGAACTGGGATCTCCAGAGATTAAGAGCCGAGCCATAGAATATACATCAATAGGCCAAAAATTTGATCCAGATCAAAGTAATCTGTTCCAAATGCCTGCAAATAATTCGAGATTTATAATTTTTTATATTTACTCAGGCTGTCAAGCAATTAAAAAAATTAATCGCGATTAATCATGCGATTAATCGCACTGTTAAACAATAATAGAATACCATTTAAATATTTTTGGATGTTTTCTATGTTTTCAAATATATTGATTTCAATTACGACAGAGAATACAAAGTGTACAGTGTTCACTTTATTTTTGATTTCAAGTATTTGCACTGTAAAATAAACAAAAGAAATAGTATTTTTCAATTCACCTAATACAAGTATTGTAGTGCAATCTCTTTCTCATGAAAGTTGAACTTACAAATGTTGACTTAATGTACAAAAAAACTGCATTCAAAAATAAAACAATGTAAAACTTTAGAGGCTACAAGTCACTCAGTCCTACTTCTTGTTCAGCCAATCGCTAAGACAAACAAGTTTGTTTACATTTACAGGAGATAATGCTGCCCTCTTCTTGTTTACAATGTCACCTGAAAGTGAGAATAGGCATTCGCATGGCATTGTTGTAGCCAGCATCGTAAGATATTTACGTGCCAGATGCGCTAAAGATTCATATCTCCTTTCATGCTTCAACCACCATTCCAGAGGAAATGCACCCATGCTGATGATGAGTTCTGCTCGATAACGATCCAAAGCAGTACGGACCAATGCATGTTCATTTTCATTATCTGAGTCAGATGCCACCAGCAGAAGGTTGATTTACATTTTTGGTGGTTCGGGTTCTGAAAGCATGCTCCACATCTCGTCCCTCTCAGATTTTGGAAGGCACTTCAGATTCTTAAACCTTGGGTCAAATGCTGTAGCTATCTTTAGAAATCTCACATTGGTATCTTCTTTGCGTTTTGTCAGATCTTCAGTGAAAGTGAACAACATGTGCTGTGTCATCATCCGAGACTGCTATAACATGAAATATATGACAGAATGCGGGTAAAACAGAGCTGGGGACATACAATTCTCCCCAAGGAGTTCAGTCACAAATTTAATTAACGTATTTTTTTTAACGAGTGTCATCAGCATGGAAGCATATCCTCTTGAATGGTGGCCGAAGCATGAAGGGGCATATGAATGTTTAGCATATCTGGTACATAAATACCTTGCAAGGCCAGCTACAAAAGTGCCATACAAATGCCTGTTCTCACTTTTTGGTGACATTGTAAATAAGAAGAGGGCAGCATTATTGCCTGTAAATGTAAACAAACTTGTTTGTCTTAGTGATTGCCTGAACAAGAAGTAGGACTGAGAGGATTTGTAGGCTCTGAAGTCTTGCATTGTTTTGTTTCTGAGTGCAGTTATGTAACTAAAAAAATAATAATATATATTTGTAAGTTGCGCTTTCACAAGGAGATTGCACTACAGTACTTGTATGAGGTGAATTGAAAAATATTGTTTTTTTGTTTATAATTTTTACAGTGCAAATATTTGTAATAAAAAATAATATACACTGATTACAATTACAACACAGAATACACAATATGTAGAAAAACATCAAAATATTTAATAAATTTCAATTGGTATTCTATTGTTTAACCGTGTGATTCAAACTGCGATTAATTTTTGAGTTATTCGCGAGTTAACTGTGATTAATCGACAGACCTAATATATACTCAATTTAAATGATCAACATCTATGCAAGAGGTGGAATTAAAAGAATACAGCAGTAGACAGTTAAAAAAGTAACTGAGTAGCCTCCATTACCAGACAGCACTACATTAAAAGCTAAATCAGAAATGAGTGAAGACCACAGGAAAGAGGGGGATTTTACTTTTTAAAAAGGTTCTTCGGCCCTTTTATTTTAATTTAAACGCAAACTAGTAGAAGCTATATTTAAGCAAGCCATTCATTTAACACTTTTCCTGTGTTGTACCTGTCTTTTCTATAGTTGTGAATCAGGCATTATTTACTGAAGCTTGCAAACTTGTCTCAAGTGCTTTCGAATGTGGAATTGTTGTCAATTCCAATATGCTTGCTATTCACACGTATGGAACAAATAAACACTACATAGGAAAAGTGTTACCTGCCTAGACACATGCCTGTAATCCAACAAATGCCTGATATGCCAAACTGTTGACTGAGCAATCTGAATAATTTCCCTTTCAGACCTGTATGAATATGATCCTCGAGTAGTTTTCTTTTCTGTGATGTTTCACATTTATGTAACTTTACTTTTTAAGAGGGGGAAAACTTACTTACTGCTTGCTACTCCTTTGAAAGCCCTGAAGTATCCCATTTTTCTGTTTGAATTTCAGCATGGTGTACAAGCAGCTCAAGACTTGAATGTCAGTTTTGAAGTTTAATAACTCTACAAGTGACTCGAGTAAGGAATTAGAGTGTTTTATTAGAAATTATTTCCAGAAAAAATGACTCATTTGTAGCTTAATATTTGAATAGCTACTCCCCACCTCCATCCCTCTGCCCCAAAGTGAAAAAATGCAAGTTAAAGGGGCACAATATGTAAAGTTTATAAAATATTTGAGGTTTATAATCAGTCTCCAAAATAGAAGATCCTTCAACAAAGAAAGTATATCACAACCAAAAGAGTGCTGTTTTAAATCTAAAACCAATAGCACGCTTTTTCTTTTTGCTATCTTTGGGTTCAAAAACGTTAAAAAACATCTTACCTTTCTCCCCACCTGCCCCCAACAATGATTAATAAAGATTTATATTTTTTAAAGCCTGTGAATCAGCATGCTGATTTTTCTCTATGACTCAGCATGCTGGCTTCTTGGCCCAACTTCCAATCTTTTTTGTGTGAGGGTATTTCAGCGAGGACATTATCTCCAGGAACGAATCAGGGCCACATAAAAGTTCACCCTCATAAGACTGCCCTTGGAGGCTGAGCAATGGCTTGTAGATGATTAAACAGTTTCAATGATAACAGGGAAGAAACAGATTATAGACCTTTATATAACTGGGAGCCAAGGGACAGCATGTTATATCTGTTAATGGAGTAACAAAAAAACCTTACAATTATGTCTGGAAGGATTAGATTTTTATTTCACTGTACTCACACAAACTGACGAAAAATATTTCCATCATCAAAATTTACAAATAGGCAAAGTTTAAAAAAAAAAAAAAAAGCTGCTGGAGAACTGAGCAGAGTTTGATTTAAGGGTGTTAAATATATTTTGACATGTGGTGTTGACAATTTGTGTTTTCATGGTTATAAAGCTTTAACTTTTTGAATCTCAATGTCTACCGTCACTAAATTATTGTCTACCCTGTCCAACAATTTCCTGCAATTGTGAACATTTAAATGAAAATAGAAAAAAAAGCTTAAAAATAATCATCGATATTATCTGTCAAAACTATAACAAAATAAAAATCAATTCTGCCAAGCCTACTTATAATAAGGCCGAAATGTATACTTGATGCATTTACTGTTTGGGGGGGGGGGGGGGGGAGGAAGCAAGGCAAATAGGTGCTATATAGTACTGGAGTGAAGAATGTAATTTAATAAGCAATTACATTTAATAAGAAATGACTGCAAAGCTTAACTCGGATCAAAACACTAATGAGGAATCAGACTTCTCAAGAGTACATGAAATATATTATAAAACATTAGAACATTTAGTAGAAAGTTGTCTTCAGGAAGGATTAGTTCAAGAAGAGAAGCACAGAACAGTTAAGATTCTTCTCTATGAACAAAAATATGGCCCATACACTTGTAGAGTGTTAACACAGCTGTATCTTGAACATATGCAGCTAATCCTATTCAAACCAGGATTCTACAGCTTAAAGCTAGGAAATTCACTGGTTTGAATAGGATTAGCTGCATATGTTGAAGATACTGCTGTGTTAACACTCACAATATGTATTCATTTTCAATGAACACTCCTGCCAGTGAGGTGATATGCTGGTAAACCAGGTGCCAACTCTTGCCAAGGCTGTAGGTGTCAGCTAAGCACTGATATATTCAGAGCTGGAAACCAGACCAACTCACTATACGTTAATATTATTTAAGATAGGTATTAGTCTTGTAAAGCTGCAATTAGTGTTTAGACTCTATAAAATGCTTGTAAGTTGGCGCATGCATCAATCGTATTTGTAAACTTTATATCCCATGCTATAAGGTAATATGTAAGTTTTGCTTTATTATTGTAAAAATGCCTGCTCTGAACTTCTGAATCTAGGCAGGAAATGTGGTTCCCTCGCCCATCATGAAGGACTATCAAGGATAAAAACTTTGTTGATTGCCCAAGCAACCCATGAAGAAGTTACGTGCAGGAGCCCTTGTCGCATCGATTTGAACTCTGGGGGGAAGAGCATATAAAGATGATCACAAGAAGAAATAATTATCTCTTTGTTGTTTGGATTCTCACAAGGGCTTGAGCTAAGAAACAAAAACAGAGATCCCAGGGTCAACTTGGGTTAACCCTAAAAGACATTCAGTGGACTGATTATTACATCTCTGTCACCTTTTAGAAACAAAGATTAACTCATTTGTGCATATATGTTGCCTGCTTTAACCTGTAAATAACTCTCTCATTTCTTTTTCCTCGTTAATTAATCCTTAGTTAGTTTACTATAGGATTGGCTACCAGTGTTGTCTTTGCTGAGAGATCTAAGGTACAAACTGATCTGGGGTAAGTGACTGATCTCTTGGGACTGGAAGCAACCTGAATATTTTGTGCTTTTTGGTGTAAGTGACCATTTATCACTGCCTGGGTGGCCAGACAGACTGGAGTGCCCAAGCGGACTGTTTGTGACTCCATGGTAACACTTGTTTAGTGCTTCAGGAGGTCACATTTGTTACTGGGTTGGTGAAATCTAATTATAGAATATACAGACAGTTTGGAGTGTCTGCCCTGCTGTTTTACAGTCTTCCCTGAAGCTGGAACTCATGGTTGTGAACCACTCCACACAGCGTGACATGAGGTTTTGTCCACATGCACGTTTGTGAAAACTAAGTCTTGGGAATAAATCTAGGTGAAGGTTCCTGCCAGGACCATTCACAAGTCATCTTGAAATCTCTGAGAGATTGGAAGAAAAGGAAGACATCACACAATCCCAAACAGGAGAACTGGCAGCAGTGCCTGCAGCTTGTGGCAGTCTATGGTCAGGGAAATACATGGCAACCTGGCTGTGTTCCAGAAGCATGACCAGGGGAGGATGCAGGAGAAAGTATACCTAAGGATGGATTCTATCAGGCATCCTCTGGAAAAGCATCTTGCACAGATTGCTGGCCTATCTAAGAGGGCAGCAACTACCTATGCAATGTAGGACCGCTTGGATATACAAAGGTGGCATCACAAGGCAGTGCGCATATACATAAAAGTGTAATTACTTTGTGTGAACGTGAAGGGGAAAAAATTGGGGAAAAAAATAAGAACTTCAGAAAAAGAATCCTATTGAATTCTATAAAAATTGTATCTTTTCTCAGCATTTTCAACTATCCTCCTGAATTTAATAGAGGATTATAACTAAAGTTAAGATTCTGTCATGGGTATTTTTTACTAAAAGTTAGGGACAGGTCACAGCCAATAAACAAAAATTCATGGAAGCCTGTGACCTGTCCCTGACCTTTAGTAAAAATACCCAGGGGGTGGGGTGGTGGAAGGGATTAACAATGAGAGCACTGCCAGTGGCTGACCTCTGGCAGCTGTTCCAGTCCCACTGCTACTCTGGCAGCCCCGGGGCCGACCGCCAGCCAGCTGCTCCCACAGCCTTAAGGCTGACTGCCAGCCGTGATTCCAGCCCCGCCACTGCTCCAGCCCCACTGGGGATGACCCAACCCCAGCCACTGCTCCAGCCCTGGGGCTGTTGCTCCAGCAGTCTTGGGGCTGCCAGCAGCTCCAGTCCTGCCCCGGAAGAAGTCAAGAGGTCCCAGAATTCACAGAATCCAGGACCGCCGTGACAGAATCGTATCTTTAACTATAACCCTTCTAAAGGATAATTTTAAAAACCTACAAAAGGGATATCACTATTAGATTTTATAAAATCCTATTTTAAAAAAATTCTACAAGAATTTTTCGTAGAAGACTGCTGCAAAAAATTGTCCACAGTTCTTGCTTCCAGTGTTTTGTGTCCTTCTCTCTTAGTCAGAAATAAATGCTGGCATTCTTAGATTGGGAATCCATACATGTAGCCAAATATAATGCTTTTCCTTGTGGGACAGACGGTAAGAAATGCATTAAAAATTTCCTAACATTCTCGAGGCCTACTTATCTCCTGCTACCTCTTCCCTGAAGTGTCCCCACAATCACAGGGCAATCCAAATCACACTGAATTAGTCCTTACTCTTGTTTGTAAGCGATAGGTCATCCAACCAGGAAAAAGAAATAATATTATGTGATTTAAGTGACAATTACATTGCTTGGATATTTATCTGGAATATTATCAGCTGCCTAACAAGTGAAACATGTTCAAACAGCCATCGGGGATTTTTTATCACCAGGAACTGATTAAACCCACTGATCCCTGTCTTTAGTGAGAAGCAAAGAAGCTGTTGAGTTCCCACTGCCCAGAACTGCCTCTCTATCGTGGCCAGCATATTACTGATTACAAAATGATAGACCAGGGATCGGCAACCTTTGGCTGCGCGGGCTGAGGGATGTGCTGGCCGCCACTTCCTGCAGCCCCCATTGGCCTGGAGCGGCAAACCACGGCCAGTGGGAGCCGCGATCGGCCGAACCTGCAAACGTGGCAGGTAAACAAACCAGCCCGGCCCGCCGGGGGGCTTACCCTGGCAGGCCGCGTGCCAAAGGTTGCCGATCCCTGTGATAGACCCTAAATAAAAGCAACATTAAAGATTATTCATGTCAGCTAATTCAATCATATAGGCATTTTAATATTTTAGTTCCATGGCAGAATTGTCAACTTTTACATAACACTAGAAAAAAGCCAACATATTCTAAAATTTAAAATTGATTGTAGCTTTCAATAATCAGAAATTGCAATTGCATTATTCTACTTCATTTTTTAAATAAAAATTAAAAAAACTGAACAGTACCAGCCCTCTTTATAGGTGTGGAAAGGAGTACTTCTATAAATCAGAGAAGTATCTCCTACTCATGTGTAGAGTGAGAGAACCAGGAAACAAAATAGAGCTACTCCTTTCCAATACCCTGCCATTTAAGGCAAATGTACAATTTTAATACATAGCACTTCAATAATTAAGAAATTTTCTTTTCCTGCATTCAAACAATAAATTGCAACATTCCAGCTGCTATAAACACCCTCTCTCCATTCTCATTCGTACACACATGCCCTCTATGCAAAATTAAAGGGCAAGGAATGTTCAGCTAACCATCTGATCTAACCAATAAATATCCCCAGAGTGCTTAACAGTTATCAATTTATTGTTAGAACAGCTTTTCTGGGAGCAAAAATACTACACATAATAAAGCAACAGCATTATTAGTATTATAACAAATAGCATGAACTGCACCATGCTGAAATACAATCATGCCTGGTTCATGGGTATGCCTCTGTATACAAATGGTAGGAAGTTGTGGCAAATGGTTGATGTAAGCTGCCATTCAAAGTTAGAGGATCAATGTAGGTATTTTACTTTTTTGTTTTTAAATTAAATAAAATTGGATTCAGCTAGTTTCCCCCCATAAGGTTCCTTTATTGTTGGTGCCAGTGGACCTGATCTTCTTAATCCAGTGGGCACCAGAATGTGACTTAAAAATTTATGGATCATGTCTGACTGCAGGAGGGTCTAAAAATACATTTCTTCAACTATAAAATGCAGAGTGACTGATAAGACTTGCTTGAGGAAGAAAGATAACTGGAGATTATAAGATAAAAAAGTACAATCTAAGACAGTGGCTCTCAATATTTCCAGACCACTGTACCCCCTTCAAGAGTCTGATTTGTCTTGTGTACCCACAAATTTCACCTCACTTAAAAACGTACAAAATCAGACATAAAAATACAAAACTATCATAGCACGCTATTACTGAAAAATTGCATACTTTTTCATTTTTACCGTATAATTATAAAATAAATCAATTGGAATATAAATATTGTATTTACATTTCAGTGTATATAATACAGAGCAGTATAAACAAATCATTGTCTATGAAATTTTAGTTTGTATTGGCTTCGTTAGTGCTTTTTAGGTAGCCTGTTGTAAAATTAGGCAAATATCTAGATGAGTTGATGTACCCCCTGGAAGACCTCTGAGTACCCCAGGGGGTACACGTATCCCTGGTTGAGAACCACTGATCTAAGAAAAAGGACAGAACTTTCCACCCTTCATATGGTATGTTTAACAAACCAACTAAGCGCTGACATTGACATCCCTTATAAAAGAAGCTGCCTGCCCTCCAACTAAAGAGGAAAAAAGTACAGGTAAAAAATAAAGAAAGATCTTATCCAATGTATACACAGTCAAATCACTTCATAGAGAAAACATGAACAGTTTAGCTGAAATTCAGTGTTGGGGTTGCTAAGACTGAAACAGTAATTTCTTATTGTAGGTCTCTTTAGAATTTTTTAAAAATTATCCTTTCCAATATCAAGAAAATGAACTGTCTCAACACACATGCACATATTTATGATGGGGCACACTTGAAATCTAGTATATCAGTAGAGATACCTTAATTGGAAGAGTCAAATTGACATCATTTGTACATTTCAAAAGAAGCCTGAAATAAAATCACAGCCCCAAATATGCAGCGCTTGGGTGTATTTAAAAAAACAACAACTGTACTTTGAAAAACGTATAATGTACACTTAGGGTATGTCTACACCCAGCCGCTAGTTCGGCGGCTGGGAATCGAAGTTCTGGGTTCGACTTATCGCGTCTTGTCTGGACGCGATAAGTCGAACCAGGAAGTGATCGCCGTCGACTGCGGTACTCCAGCTAGACAAGAGGAGTACCGCGGCATCGACGGGGGAGCCTGCCTGCCGCATGTGGACCGAGGTAAGTTCGAACTAAGGTACTTCGAACTTCAGCTACGTTATTCACGTAGCTGAAGTTGCGTACCTTAGTTCGAATTGGGGGGTAAGTGTAGACCAAGCCTTAGACTACTATGAAGCCCAAGGTACCCAGAGACTTCTGAGACACAATGTCTGTGGAAGGCTGTGAATACTGACCCTCCAGCAAGCTGACCTAGAGGGGAAAGACTGTAGTTGTAGAGCACCCAATGGGAAGGAAAGTTTGTGCAAATGAATTCCATCTCCCATGTTCCACAGATCCTCATCCCAGACCATTTCTCCCATGATCTGGCTGAACATCCTATGAAAGTCATTACAGCCCCCAGAGCTGTACAAACTTCCAAGAGGCCTCAAAAAGGACATACAAATCCAAGTTGTCCTGTGAGCTGACAAAATATAGAGAGAAAGTCAGCTGCTGTTTTTGGAGTGGAGGGGAAGGAACTTGGATAGGCAGGAAGAAGATGGAAAGGGAATGTGGTCCCTAGCTGCCAGGTTGAGAGGGGGAGGTTCCTATACCTTCTCAAATAGTTTTTCTGGAGTATAAGACAAACGGTGACTGGGATCCTCATTGACCCAATGCCCATCCCCTCTTCTCATCTGCAGATCTCCAGAATAGTTAGTCTGGGAGAAGGGATCCTCTGGGCCCTACAACCTGTCCTGGTGGCTAAACATCAATTAGCAGAGAATTGATTGCACCCTGTTAGCATGTTAAGGGGGAAACACTGGCCATGAGTGAAGTTGTCCTGACCCAGCTGTATATGATAGGGTCACTATTGCAATGTGTGTGCACACATGCACCTAGTCACAGTAAATACTTTGCAGTTTTATGGTTTAAAGATGAGTATGGAAATTAGTAGTGGAGGAGTAAAAATAAGCACACTCATTCCCTAGCATCCCACCACTATGTGATAATCAACACAGTATGACAGGCAGGGTATTACTGGGTAATTATTGTATGGTTTGGGTAGGACCTTTACATGCTTCAGAAGTGTAATAATCTCTTGTATAGATTGTGTTACTACCATTATGAAATGGGATAAACAACTTGAAATTGATAATATTTGCACAGGTTAGACCTTAATGCATGTCTGAGAAGATTTCATTTAAAATAGAATAATATTAAATGACTTCAGAAATTTCACCTTGCTAGTATGCACATATGCCTCATTTGTATACAACAATTTTGTGAATACAAGGTTCCTAAGTGCAAAGAGGCAAGTGTCTAATAGGAAGCCTATTACATAGAAGTTTATAAATTAGACACAGGGTATGAAAGATTCTGTTTGTTCCCTGCCCCAATGTGACCTATTCATTAGCAAGATGTACCAAAACTGTGAGAGACCTTATATGTTAAGCATGAGACATATGCCACGTGCTTTTCCCTACACTGGTGTCAAGTGGTAGTGTGGAGAAGGAGGATGATGGGTTTTTAAATGATTTCTAACTTCGATTTAATCCATCAAGGAAAAATTCAAAAAAGTTTCAATGAAAAAGGAGATTTATTTGCTGATTCACCTTTCCATTTTGCTTGCAAGTTAGCGAACTAGAGAAACAGTGTGATTTTAATGGCAATTACTTATATATTTTGGCTCTAATGACAATTAATGTCAAACTTACCCCCTCAAACCTGAAAATGGACAACCTGCCAATGTCTAGGATTAAAGTGCAACCCTTATCTTTCAGCAACATCACATCAGTTACAGGATAACCTTCAAGGACTGTGGGAAACAAAAACTTCTACTTTAAATGCTCTGTCCAACTGCCCAAAACAAGAGTCTGGAGACAATGCTGTGTAAATAAAACTCTTAAAGCCTGGAATCCCCCGGGGAAACCTGATAAAGGATAACATTCTAACAACTTCACAGTTCTGGACTATTACTGCCACTGACTCACATTCATTCTCTTTCCTTATGTGCTGTGATACCAGCAAGCAACTTGCCTGTCCCTGGCATATATTAGAATCAGCACTGTGCCTCCTGTCTGTAATAGCAATAAATGCTCCTTCCGAAACAGAAGATGGACACATTGCAGTGACCACTGTGCTACAAACACGAGTGCTTATTTCAGTGGGACATATGGATCATAAGCCCCACCACCTCTCTCAACAATGTGTATTCTTCATTATATGAATACCAGCATATTCGGTCCAATACAAAAAGAAGAAGGGACAGTCTCAGCCCCATGGAGCTTACAGAGGCAGGTAATATAGTTCAGATATGTGATGCACCGTTATATATATACTTATATGATCAGTAAATTGAAGGTCAGACTTTCAAACACGGCAACAACAAAAAGAAATATCATGTACACTATTTACCTACGGGTGGGTTATTTTGTCCAAGAGCCTTGTAAAAAAAGAATGTTCATGGTTAAGATTTTGTCGTGGCTATTTTCAGTAAAAGTCAGGGACAGGTCATGGGCAATAAACAAAAATTCATGAAAGCCAGTGACCTGTCTCTGACTTTTAAGAAAAACAACTGACAAAATGGGGCTGAGGGAGGGATGAGAGCCTGACCCCTGCTGCGTCAGGGGAGGGGTGGCAGCACCTGCTGCCGCTGCGGCTGCCAGCTCTGGAGTCCCCCTGCCCTTGCTTGGAGCTCTGGGTCCTCCCGCCACCCGCAGTGGCTGGGAGCTGCAGGGCGGCCTGCCACCTGTAGTGATTGGGAGCTGCGGGTCCCCCCATGCTCCCCACGGCAGCTGGGAGTTCCAGGTCTGGCAGTGGAGAGCTGCAGGGGCTCCCACCGCCTGCGGTGACTGGAAACTGTTCTCCCCCCCCCCCCCGCTGCCACTCATCGCCCGCAGCATCCTCCGGGGTGCCCCCGCTGCCCCTGGCAGCTGGGAGCTCTGGGTCTGGTGGTGGGAAGCGGTGGGGGGGCCCCGCTGCCACGGTAGCTCAGAGCTCTGGGTCTCCCCACCGCCCGTTGTGGCTGAGAGCTGTGGGGGACGTCTACCGCCTGCAGCAACTGAGAGCCGCAGGGGTCTCCTGTTGTCCGCGGCAGCTGAGAGCTGCGGGGCCCCCTGCTGCCTGCGGCAGCTTGCAACTCCAGATCCCCTGCCGCCTGATAGCTCCAGCCCCGCCACTCAGGGGCTGAAGTGGAAAATGTCACAGAGGTCTCTGGAAGTCATGGAATCGGTGACTTTCGTGACCTCTGACACAATCTTATCCTTACTCATAGATAGCACCTGCCGCTAACCAATGCTATTAATCCTTCCTTTCACAAGCAGTAAATTCATAAACAAATTGCTTACGGAAACACTATCTTTTTCTTTCAAGTGTCCAATCTTGTTTAATGGCTTTAAGCCCAGCATACATTAGCATGTGCTGTTAACTTGCCACATTTTATTTTGCTCTCAAATGACAATTAGTTTTCTGTTAGTTGGTGGTAAACTGTCCTCAATATTGCTTTTTCTCCCTCCAACTGTTCCAAAATATCAGCTGTCAAAAAACAAATTTCTTTCAGCTGTGGAAGTGAACTTTTAACTTTTACCTGACATTTTAAAGAAGTGCAGTTAAAGCACATCAAATTCTGCTTGTCCTTGTACCTCTGCACTGAAATTCAAGTTTTGCTAGTAAAATTCAAATTCCTCTACTTCGGGAAGCAGCTGAAGCAATAAAAATGGTGCAGTGTCCTCAAAGCCATTTTGCTGTTATTGCCTTTGAATATGAGACTGAATTTCTGATGCATTTAAATGTTACTTTATTACCTTTGACAAATATATTTTCACAGAAGCACAGAGCAAACTCTGAGAAAAGACAGTGCTAGAGCGAGAAATTACTTGTAAATAAAATATGGTGATAGACTTCATCTTCTATGCAGTATGCAAACAGCTATCTCCGTTGGTAATATGCAAATTAATTGCACTTTAACCGAAGCCAACTGACGTGCACGGCAGCAATACGGAAAGAATACTTGAATTCATTTACTGTGGCCTATTAGAAATACTCTTCATAAGTGGAATTCAGGAACTGTGAATGATACCCATTAGGTCAAAGTAAAAAATCATAGCAAGTAGAGTTTGAGTGGTTAGGATGGGGACAGGGTGATGTTTGGATGCCAGAGGGGTCAAGCTGCCAGGCTCAAG
Organism: Emys orbicularis; assembly: GCF_028017835.1. NCBI lineage: Eukaryota > Metazoa > Chordata > Testudines > Emydidae > Emys > Emys orbicularis. Next base: position 41,343,788 of record NC_088689.1, on the reverse strand, counting down.
AGGCAGATAATAGTACGAAGTACCTTAATTTTCTTCCACTTCAATTAGTTTTTGAAGATTCTCACCAATGGTCAGGGATGAGTTGAGCAAAGTGATCAGAACCTGATTGATCTAACCCCAATAACAGTTTTAAGTATAGCAGTGATGGGCTCCCCCCAGACTATTTAGACCGGATTTCATGGTTTTATTCTGCTGGTTATATTAGTAAAAATCCATTGCAGAAAGCAGCAATGGCAAATTTTTAGTATTTAGTAGTTTTTTTACTTTATTTAATTGTATCTTCAATTTGTCTTATGTTGGGGATTTTTTTGAACTCTAAATTATGTTGTGACTTAGTGTAGATGAGATTTTTATTAGACTAAGAATTTAAAATTATATTCCATATTTTTGTTCTATTTTGTTTGCTTGATTAGAGAGCATGTCAAGAACTAGTTAGATTACTGAAGTACAATGCAAATTATCAAGAGACATAAATAGGGCCATGCTAAATTCATGGTCCATTTTGGTCAATGTTATGGTCATAGGATTTTAAAAATCGTATGATTTCATGATGTCAGCTATTTAAATCTGCAACTTCAGGGTGTTGTAATTGTCTGGGTCTGGACCCAACAAGGAGTTGGGGGATTGCAAGGTTATTGTAGGGGGAGTTGCGTTACTGCTACCCTTACTTCTGCGCTGCTGCTGGCAGCGGCGCTGCCTTCAGAACAGGGCAGCTGGAGAGCAGCAGCTGCTGGCTGGAAGCTTCAGTCAGCAGCTGCCACTCTCCAGCCACCCAGCTCTGAAGGTAGCAGCACAGACATAAGGGTGGCATGGTACAGTATTGCCACCCTTACTTCTGCACTGCTGCTGGTGGGGTATCGTCTTCAGAGCTGGGCACCCGGTCAATAGCTGCCACTCTCTGGTCACCCAGCTCTGAAGGCAGCACTGAAGTAAGGATGGCAATACTGTGACCCCCCCACTAAAACAGCAACTCCCTTTTGGGTCAGGACCCCCAGTTTGAGAAACGCTGGTCTCCCTTGTGAAATCTGTATAGTATAGGGTAAAAGCACACAAAAGACCAGATTTCACAGTCCGTGACACGTTTTTCATGGCTGAGAATTTGGGAGGGCCCTAGACATAAAGGATACAGAAAGTGACATAACACTAAGTTTTCTAATTTGCCACAGGGTATCTGGTTTGTTTGAAAGAGGTTTTTTTTTTTTTTTTGCTAAAATCTTGGGGGCTTGTGGTAGTTGGTGATTCCTCGGGATACTTTTTTTTTTTTTTTTTTTTTTTAAAGCTTAACTCAATGTAGGCCACATGGCAAAAACATACCTTGTGTTACCATAAGCCTCCCAGAAGACATTTTTGCAAAGCTTCCGTTTTCTTCTTATCTACAAACTCTGCTGCCCATTACAAAGTGACCAATAAAACCACCTGTGAATACACCTAAAAGACCAATGGTAAGGGAGAGAGGAAATCCTTTCCCTTCCCTCAAAACATTCATCATCAGACCCACTGGTTGTCATCAGACCTCTTTCTACCATCCCAAAGACTGGTGGGCATGTTCATTTGCAGGATTTATCATCAAAGAGAAAGGAATTTAAAACTAGAAGAGTTTGCTATGCCACTGCCTTTTTCCTAGGCTACTTTAATTGAAGCAGTCACAGGGAACTCCCATGAGAACTCCCAAATGTCTGATCATCTACAGACCACAGAGTTTGGAAAGGATACAGAGCATACACGATCCGAGGAACTTCCACCTGTTTGTAAGTACTGTATGCGGGAGCATCATGTGCTATGAAGCAAAGGGGACAGCTCCCCCCAACCTTGGTTTGCCCCGCCGCTGTGCCTCAACTAATCCATAGATCATAGAATTGCTCCACTATGTCTTCCACTTTTTACTCCCCCACATTTTGCAGGATACAGTATAATCACATATAACATTCTATATGCTGGACACAAATTTGCCCCTCCCAGAATTTTTTTGAATGACAACAGACTGTATTCCAAGATGTAATGTGTTAGCTGTATAAGCTTTTCACCTGTAAATACAAGAGTTGAAATCCTTGCTGAGGTATGAAGTGTCGGAGAATAACAGAGTTCTCACTTTTTGTTTGGGTACAGCAAGTCAGATACTTTATTTTCTCTAACAATTGCGTACAGGGAGAGAGCTAAACAGGTCTCTCTACAGGTAAACAATTACAGCAAACCTTTATACCTTTCATTACAGACAATAATAAGCAACAGCTGCATTTTGTTTATACATAGGCCATCTTGATATCTTATTTTTCTCACTTGTTTTGACTCTAGTCTACATACAATATTTTCTACACATTATCTACACAAGGTCGCAACAACTTCTCACACAGTTCTTTCCCACTCGCCTCACACAATCCTCGCTTCTACAAATCTCGCGTTATTAGGGTTACAGTTAGCCTGACTCTTGCTAACGAACTGTCATGCATTGCATCCCCTTCCTGTCAGTTCTTTCTCTGCTTCCACAACCCCAGCTTTTGTACTACTAGTACAACAAACCTTCTCAAATCTCTATTTGCATTAAGTCTTGGAATTCAGATGCTACATCAGATGCTTCAACCTTAGGGGTTTTGATTGGATGTAATGACAATGCATGATGAGCATGGACATGAAAGGTATTACTATTATTACGGCCTTTACAACAACAGTAACATACTCCTACACTAGCTAACAACAACACAAGCAATAACATTCCCATAGCGATAATATGATGGGGTTGTTGTACAATCTTAGGCCAGGTCTACACTACCGCGGTAGTTCGACAGCTGGCAATCGAACTTCCGGGTTCGATTTATCGCGTCTGGTCTGGACGCGATAAATCGATCCCGGAAGCGCTCGCCGTCGACTGCGGTACTCCAGCTCGGCGAGAGGAGTACCGCGGAGTCGACGGGGAGCCTGCCTGCCGCGTGTGGACTGCGTCTGAACCGCGGTAAGTTCGAACTAAGGTATGTCGACTTCAGCTACGTTATTCACGTAGCTGAAGTTGCGTACCTTAGTTCGAATTTGGGGGTTAGTGTAGACCAGGCCTTAGTCATAGAACACAATACATCATACTTAGTACATAAGGTGGACACTCTATAAGCTGTCTGAAAGGCATACTTTTCAACTTGATATATATTTTGAAGCATGTGAATTTGCCCTTGTACTTCAGAGATTTTCTGAACATCTGGTAACAGTGAAAACAAATTCTGAAATCTATCAGGTACTAAACTAGTCCAATTAAAGGGTATCTGGAACCTAAGGGCTACTTGCAAAACTCTATCTGTGGGCCAGTAGATAATATGATTGCCTGCAGTGGTAGTGAGATTAAAATGTATGTCTTGCGATGTGGTGGCATTAACATACACACAGCTATCATTGGCTTGAAAAAGTAAGTGTCCTGTCAGGATAGTTCTTTGTCCCCTACCCTCCCAGCAAACGTAGTCATGAACAGTGACAACTTCTCCTGGCTTCAGTTTACGTATACACTGAAGCTGTGGGGGTTCTAACGGCCAAAACGTCCACTGACTTTCTAACCCCATCCAAATGTCAGGTGTAATCCCAGGAGCACTGACTAAAAATCGATTGGGCATACCAGGTGGTCTAATTTCCCAGATGTCTCGGTGAATTACCCAATCCCACATGCATCCTCCCCATGGACCCGGCAGGATTCGGTATGTGGGAGCCCACACCCCCCTAACCGGTCCATATGCTTGGAAGGAGCACTGAGAACGTCCGCACTTCCACCCAGAAAGTCTCCAAGTATGTCTCCATGGCCACAGATCAGATGGTACTCCTGATGTGTCTGTAAGGGCAGTGGGCCAAGCCTGATGCTCAAGATCATTCCGAATGGCCATTAGCTGGTCATTCAGGAAATCCTGAATTTCTGAACATGCTAGATCCCACTGCAATGCCTTCCCAGCCTCAGTGATATTCAATACCATCTCTATCAACAACTTCTGGGTCATAGAACTAAGGGCGGAAATAACATGTAACTCACCAACTCCAGCCTGTACCTGGGTTAGTTGTGCCCCAGAAACAAGGCCGATGGCCTTCTCTAGTTGGCCCAATTTCTCATCATGTTCTTGGTTCTTAAAAATATTCCAAACTGCTGCTGCACTATTGGCCCCATCCCATAGGGATCCGGTCAAGTCTCTCTTCTTTCTAGAGGAAATAACCCAAGCCCTCTGTTGTGCTAATCTAATGGCAGCCTCCCTTGATTTTGGTGACCTCATCCTAGTCTTCTATTCACCCAAGACAGGAATGGCAAGAATGATAAAGTCAAGACTGAACTTCAGTAAAAGACAAGTAGATGAAAATTGCACAGAACAGTACCAGGCTCAAGCTAATGTTATTTACTGATGTTCATCTTTATAGGCACTATGGTCACACACAGTTTCTTAAGTCAGTTTGGTAACAAAATAGATCTTGAATTACCTGTATAACTTATACTCTGGAAAGATCATATTTAATTTATTAATTTAATATAATCATTTTCACTTTGTAAGAGCAATGTTTCAGAATGTAACATGAAAAAGTTATGCTGTACTGTTCCAAAGGCTCTACGCATTATACACATTTGTATAGTCTTTTCTTTCCCACCTGATGACAACATTCATTGACTGATTGGAACAGAACAGTTTTTAAAAGTGTGTTTAGAATAAAGTTTGAACTAAACAATTATTTTTTCTTCTCAGCTCATCACATATTAGGCAAATACGAGGATTAAAGAGGGACAGTTTTATTTTGTAGGGTTTATAATTACTTCTCTTGGAAGTCTGAAAATAAATTCTGTCTCATTTCATTAGGCAAATAATAATTTTCTTCCTTGTGTTTTTCTAACAGAACTGAAAATTAACATAGAATTTCTCTTTACTTCCCCCTTTTATGCACCAACATTATCAAAAGAGATCAGTACAGCTCTGGAAACAAAGTCCATTATTTTTTGCTCCACAGCTATAAGAGGACAGAAATACTGTCCTGTATTAAGAGCGGCTATTGTTTGTATATTTCTTGCCAATAGAAATAATAGAAAGGCTTTTATTTTAGCTCTTGTTATTTAGAACCCAGAGGACATTCTTTGAGCAGATTACAAGATGTCATATACTGAGTTTGGAGCAGGGCGAATAATACAAAAAAATTATTTGTTTAAATCTTTGGACAATTCATTTCAGCTGTGTTTACACGCCTTCTGGGTTTGCTATCCACTAGCATTCAGGTGACTGAGTTTACGAGAACAAATGCACCAGGAAAGTGAATTTTAAGCTTGCACATTCTAATACTTACAAAAAATGAATTGCAAAGTCATGTTGTGCACCCATTTGCACATAAACCTGAAAATACAAGAGTTATGTTTATCTAGACCAGAGGTAGGCAAACTACGGCCCGCGGGCCACATCCGGCTCGCGGGACTGTCCTGCCCGCACCCATGCTCCTGGCCCAGGAGGCTAGCCCCTGGCCACTCCCCTGCTGTTCCCCCTCCCGCACAGCCTCAGCTTGCCCCGCCGTCGGCACAATGCTCTGGGTGGGCGGGGCTGTGAGCTCCTGGGGTGGCGCAGCTGCAGAGCCCGGCCAGACCCGGTCTCTGTGCTGCATGGTGGCAGCAGCGGTATGGCCCGGCTCCAGCCGGGCAGCATGGCGTGGCTGTAGCGCCGCTAGCCACCGGTGCTCCAGGCAGCGCGGTAAGAGGGCACAGAGCAGGGGGGGTTGGATAGAGGGCAGGGGAGTTCGGGGTGGTGGTCAGGAGATGGGGGTGTGGATAGGGGTCGGGGGAGAACAGGGGGTTGAATGGGGGCAGGGGTCCCAGGGGGGAAGTCAGGAAGGAAGGAGGGGGGGTTGGATGGGGCAGCAGGGGGCAGTCAGGAGCAGGGGTTCCGGGGGAAGTCAGGGGACAGGGAGAAGGAGTGGTTGGATAGGGCAGGGGTCCGGGGGGGGGGGGCTGTCAGGAATGAGAGGAGGGGTTGGATGGGGCAGCGGGGTCCAGGGCAGTCAGGGGACAGGGAGCGGGGGGGTGTGGATGGGGCAGGGGTCCCGGGGGAGCCGTCAGTGAACAGGAGGGATTGGATGGGGCAGGAGTCCAGGGGGGAGGATAGGAGATGGGGGCCGGGCCACGACCCCCTCCCCTAACAGGCCCTCCATACAATATACGAAACCCGATGCGGCCCTTGGGCCAAAAAGTTTGCCCGCCCCTGATCTAGACTAATATGGTCAATCACAAATCAGGAACTCCGCTAGAATTTTTAATTTTGAACAGCAAGTCAAAAATAATCAATATTCATAAAGTTAGGCCCAATAATTTAAAATAATGAATAAATATGAAGAAGTCACAATTTGCTAGTGGACATTCTGCAAAATCTTGGGCTAACTCTGAAAAAGTTAGTAGCCGTGTTAGTCTGTGTTAGCAAAAAGAACGAGGAGTACTTGTGGCACCTTAGTGCCACAAGTTGAATTCATTACCAATTATTCATTCAACTCTTGATTCAAGTAGTCAACAGAATCCCTTTTAGGAAAAACTATACAATGTACATGTCATAACAGAAAAATTGCATCAGTGGTAAACATTTAAAAAAACTTAAAGAATCAAGTGATAACAGATTGCAGAAAAATAGACAATACTTACTGGAGAGAACTGTAGTGAGGAAGATGTAGTCAGAAAAAGAGATGAGTCCACATTCTCCAAGTGTATAAAATATACTGTCTTCATCAGCAAACTTCTCTCGTTCTTGGGATAACTTCTATTTTACAGATCCAACCCACACACCCCAAAGAAAGGAAATAAAAGAATCAATTAAACACTTAACAAAGAGGATCTGTATCATTTATATCATTGCCAAAAAGCTTTTTTTTATGAACATATCCCTCCTATTACCATTCAAATTCAATGGACCTTTTCCAGACTTCAAATCTAACAGAACTAGCGTCTTTTGTTTCAAATAAAGCACAAACTGGAACTGGCCAATAAACTTAGCATCTTTAGTCTAGTACAGAGATAGAAACAACATATGATGTGCTTTTTGTTTAGTGCTGTCTAAATTGTCTAGCGAATAATGGTACTATATAATCTAGGCTCTTTACAGCAGAATTAAAATGACAGCTATAATGAGTTTTATCCCAAAGTGTTTTATTTCTATTATAGTTGTCTAGTTTAACAATAGCTTAAAGCAGTTTGGTTTTAATATCTGATAGTTTCCCAAAAATTTAGTTACCTGATAAAACGTTAGTATAACACAAGCATTTGTTTGGTAAAGACAACCACTAGAGTCAAAATTCCTGCATGAATGCATGCAACTTTTAAGATAACGGGAAACTTTTTGATTAGAAAAGCACACTACATGTATTTTATCAGCTGATCTCACTTCTAAGCTGAAAGCCACTGGGTGACTGATCCACTGAAGCTTTAAAGACTGAAAAGGACCCATAGAACTGTGTTAGAGGCTGGATATTGAATTTCATAGTGGTGAACCATTTAGAAAATACACACGCACGCACACGCACATTCAGCGGGAAAGAAAATTAATATAAAAACATTAAGTACAGTTGAGGTTAATCCATTTCTGATCATGCAAGCACAGAAGCAGAAACAATGCAAGCTTAATTTAGCAACAGTATTATGAAACAAAAAACAACAAACACCGCCACACGAAGGTCCAGCTACACAACTGCCCCCATCTGTTACCTCTGTCTAGCGAAGATCCCATCATATTCAAGATAAAGGAAAGAAAATTGGTTAACCAACAAGATAAGTTCACAAAACATCAAAACAAATTGATCTGTTAGATTTGCAGCAACTAGCTATTTGCTGAAAATATACACTGCTAAGAAGCCTAGGTATAAATTCCAGCAAGAATTGATACTGAGTTGAAGGTTCAGACCCACCATCTACAGCTGTTTCTTGTTCAGTTATATTTGAAAGAACTCACCATTCTACTTGACAGCAGATTGGAGATTAGTTTGCCTAATAATTTAGATGAAAATTTGACAAATATCTGGCTTGGAAACCACAAGAGAAAAAAAGTCATCATATTGATCAGCAAATATACAATTTCCAATTAAGCTCAGCTCTACTGATCAAATATAGCAGTAGCTCTTATTTTGAAGACTTGGAGTTGTTAAGAATGTGAAGTGAGGTAAACCTCCACAAATCAGCAGAAGCATTTATCAATGCATCCACTTTGCAAAGGTATTAGCAATACATTATCACAGTACATCAGGCTGTGTTTTCTTTTCATTAAAGAAATATTTTTGTTATATATACAAACTTAAGTCAAACTCTACCCCAAAAACACCCACATAGTGCTGATTATGCTGAAGACAAATAAACAGCCTCTAGTTCTCTCTGAACGCAAAGGAAGCTCGAGTTAAAAGCTAGTGAATTTTTTTGCAATCATTTTCTTGGATTATTGTCATGGTTGCTGTATCCCTCAATGGTATAGCCCACTCATGTTATTTATTGGCTCTGTCTTTGCATTTATCTTTAGCAGAGCTCACTATAAACCAGCTACCGACACCCTGATAAATGTGGAGTATTTACAGAGAAAGGATTAACAAACACTATATACATATGTGATATAGTTGGAGATAGATTTTAATTGTTATGAGTATTATGAATTTATGAATTTAAAGTTGGCTTTTATTTAATATTAAAGGCTGGGAAAGTTCCTTATAAATTAAAAGTTATGTGAATGGGCTAAAAGCACCCGAAAAAAATCTAGTTTTAAGTTAAATCTTCTTGGAAATACAAATGTTATAGATAGAAAGGGTACAAAAATATTCTCACTTGAAGAACATATCTATTTTTAAAAACCTACTTAATCTACTACTATTTGTCAGAGGTTAGGTATAAACATGGGAGACTAATGCATGCTACCACCACGTGGCCTAATTCTGATCCTATTCAAGTTATTGGGAGCTTTAACACCAATTTCAGTAGTAACAAGAACAAAGTCTATTTGCCAAAAAGAGATGTAATTTTGTATAATGGGATGTTCAGACTGTTCTATTGTCACTATTTTTTGGGAAGGAGTGAGCATATTAAAAAAAACTGCTGGTATTTCTAATTTGTATTTTTGTTCATCATGTATATTTTGTTGCCTTCCACAAAACATTTGGAAGATATTCTCCAAAGAGGTGCTGAAAGTTTCAAGTTATTTTAAATGAAAGCTTATAACCTGCAGAAGTTGATTACACATGCCTAGGAAAAACTTCCTTCTAGCTTTGAGCAAGTGGATTTTTCAAGAGACTAACGCCAAACCTAGCTCCCCAACTGTAGTTGAGCTCTGTTGTTCTGCAGGCATAGACAGGGTAAGGTTTAAATACCCATTTTAATGAAATGCAGTCAATTGGTGCTAGAACAAAGGGTAGACCACACTTAGTTAAACTGGGTTTTAAAATGGCGATCCCATCCAAACCAGCAGGACAGAGTTTAACACTATCTGAGGGTAGGAGAACTGCACAGACTCTCTGTTGTGCAACAAGATACAGCCTATCAGATGTGCCAGAAATGCAATAATCTCCAAGGACTGACTTTCTTGTACTGTTAGAGTTTAGCCAAGTATGCACATTGAAGATAAAAGGTTGAAAGTTTAACTGAAAATTACCGGTGAAGTTACTAGAGGAATGTGTAAGAGACAAATAAATGGAACTGTATCCATATATTTTACAATGTGACCTAACAGAGGATTTTCCTGGGCCTTTTCTGCATTTGTTTGCTCACCTATCGAAGAAAAACGTATCAGTATCTAAAACTAAAGACAATACTAGATTCAAAGTTGCCTCAAGGATTCTGAACACCACAAGCTATGAAAAAGCATCACATGGATTGTTTAAAACTCTTTCTGAAATGCTGTAAAACCTAATGATGTTAAAGGCACAAAATCAATACCCAATTCTCTCTTTATTAAAATATACTTCCTCTTGTCTATAAAGCTTTGACTTCTAGTCAGTGCCATCAACACCTTTTGTGCAGTCTATTTCTTCTGCTGTTTCGTTTCAACATAGCATGAGTTATATTACAGCTGAAAGGTTAACATGAGGAATTAAAACAGAGAAAAATAACAGAAAGAAAAGCAAAATTAAAACTCTTTAGGCAATGAGTCATCTTTACAACTGTCATGATTAGTTATCTGTACAATTTCAGTACAACCTTCAAATTTCATGTGCTTGAGTTAAGAATTTTCAAACAAATTAAAAAAATGTTTCAACCTTATGTAAAATACATTAAAAAAACTGAGCAACCAGTTAAGATCATACATTGCCTAAAGAACATTCACAGTTGGGAATTCACAAGTGAGCAATGCACTGTAAAAATATTTATAATCATTTTTATCAAGCGGTGAATCACATTAGACAAAAGCATACAAACAAGCATACATATACATGTGCAAATCAAATACATAATTTATTTCATTACAAGCAAGTCTGTGTATATTCAGTGAAGATGTGTCTAACTCAGTAATTTCTATCAAACAGATTCATACCGTCAATTGATCTTACAAACTTTGCTAAACATTGACCATGCAGCTGACAGGTTTATCTACACTTAAAAAAGGAAGCTCAGTCTATCCCATAAAATTTAGGCTTTCTTGCAACAAGCAGATCCAGGAATGACAATTTAATCTAATGGAAGAAAAAACAGTCATTTTAAGGCAACTATTAACACTGATGTATTTTCTTGCTTTCCAGAATGTTGTGTGTGTTGCTATAAACACCAGAAAAGCAATCCCATCATTTAGCCAGGAGTTTTGAGCAGTCATTTTGGTAGTCAAACAGAAAAATATGGAAATTGTTTCCCCACCTTTATAAACTCAGTCAAAAGCCTGACAAATATAAGGTCAAGAAAAATGTTTGATTTTTCTTACTCTGATCTCAGCTAATGAAAGTGGAGGGGGGCAGGGATGTTGATTTTTTCCCTTTTTTTCCTTAAAGGAATTTTTGATTTTTAGTTCTCAAGTGACACATACAGAGGCTGCAACCAAGCAAAGCATTGAGAAGTATTACGCAAGCTTCCTCTCATATTCTGCCAGTGCATCTTGATGTTGACTTGCCACACACTAGGCCCTGGACAGGTCTGGCCCTCTCTTGAGCAATGAATGCCAAATGATGGGACAGTTTTCAGTTGCAGACAAATTCATGTCAGCTAAACCAAATCAGAACTTCGGTTTCATGTAAAACCCAACTTGGTACCTTTCCCCCACCTCACTTTCTATACCCTCTGGAGCTTTTTGTTTTTTTAAGTTAGGAGCAAAAAATCATATACGTCAGGGCTCATTCAGGAGAGAAGTCCAGAGTGTTCTATAAAAGGGATTTGGTGGTGAAGTTACAGTACTTGGAATCTTCTGGCTGACTGCCCAGCATAGGCATCTGCACTGCCACCCTGTTAGAATGCCAGTGGAGGGGCAATAAGAGAACCTAGTGCTCTGGCTGTTGCCAGGTATAATTTATAGTTAAAAGATCAAAGTATACATGTCATCTAATATTTAGATAAATGAATATATAAAGCTATATCTTTTGTCAGATTTACTTATGTCTTCTCCACAAAGTCAGAAAATTCTGTGAATTTCAATGTTGACCTCAGTTGCATTTAAAAAGCTAATCTAAATAAACCCCTGCAGCACCATTTCATTTTGCATTTCAAAAACAACTTAACGAACAACATTTAATATGCTGCTTTTGGAAAAAAGCAGTTTGGCAAGTCATTTAAAATGACAGTTTGTATTTCATCCTAGGGGATGGAGACGTACATTCAGCAAGTTTATCCATGCAATTAATGCTTATGTTTCAATACCCACTTTGGGCCCATGTGCATCAAAGCATCAAAATGTTGTGCATCTCAAGCAATCACTTCACAGTTTCCCCCTTCCAAAATAACAAAGCATAGTGCATGTAATGAAATTAGTAATTTCACCCAGAAATGGGATTTTTGTTTGTAAATTGATAGACTATAGTTCAACCTTAACCATTTTTGATTTACAATAGCTGTTGAGATTACGTTTTTGTTTCCTTTTTAATTCTTTACGATTACAGAAACTGTGTATCCATCTATGAAAAATGAATGCTTAAGATACTGTACATTTCAGTTTGCCATAAAGCAAATTCCCCTTCAGTCCCAACTGACCACCTTTAGTTCTATGGACTATTCAACACAGACACTAAAATGTTATAACCTTTTCTTTCATAGACAGCTATGAATATTCACACAGGGAAAAAAAGACTTAGAAATGTTTTGGTTTGAAGCTTTACAACAATCAGGGTATTCAGGACCAAGACCGAAACAGTATCGCTCATCTGTCTCAGAGACAGACATATTGTAGAGATATCTAAATCTGTATCAATTTTGATGTCCATCAGGATAAGTTACAGCATACCAGCCTTTGCTCTGAATTTCCTGGATTTTGTACGGTTAAAGTTAGACCTTCATCATTTTTGCATTCTAATTTATGATTTTCTGTGTTTTAGATTTAAACTAGTACTACAAAAAAGAAAGCAATCTTTCACAGATATTTATGGGAATCAAAGGGACATTTGTCAAACAAACTTCTTTCTAATCCAAAGCAAAATCCCTTGCAGAAATCCCACGAGGATGATTTTCTCTTTCATTTCCTTTTTAGACAAATTGCCTGTTTTTTAAAGTCGCCGTTTAAGGTTCTCTGAAATCACATCCAATCAATACCAAGGACTTAAGATTTCTCAATTTTAAAAAAATCGCTTACGTTCATACATGCACAAAGTTACATAGCAATATACCTGTATACTGTACACAATTAGTTCTGGGGTGCTGCATGGTATTTTACCTTCCTAGGCCCCTACTGACTGGCAGTGTCCATTTAAATAAAACAAACAGATAGCGATCCTGCTGTGAGCACAGCTAGACCAGGAAAATAGGCAATGTTTTAGAATCATGTTAGTCAACACATTTTAATTAGCACATTTTTCATTTCCACATAGCATCTAGCTTAGACCAGGATAGACTCCTTTAAAAAATATTAGCTGATCCTGGTCAACTCAATAGTGCTCAACAGCATTCAGAATGTGCCTCCTATTTTCATAGTCTAGACAGAGCCTGGGTAAATGCACATTGCTTACTCCAACAAGTAAAACTCCTTCATAGACAGTGCAGCCCATGATCTGTGTAAACTTATACTAAGACAGTTCTTCTAAAAGTGAATTTGAGCAGCTATTCTGTAACAGTGCCTCTCTTAGGGCATGTACAAAGCTGTACATGTACATAAAGAAAAACAGTTATGAAATTCCCATGAAAGTTATGGGTTAAATACCCAGTATCCATGTTTTCAAATATTAATACCAAGGACATATTACTTCTGTTTTCAAAATACCAAAAGACTGATACTACATCATCAGATGAAATGCTGTTCAAATTCTAAAGCATCAAAGCCATTTAGAGATTTATAAGTGGCACCTATCACCTTGGCGCCTGACTATCCAGTTAAAACAGCCATTAAAAAAAGTCCTTCAGATTGAAGAGTCCAGAACAGAGCCTTGTTCAGTCAGAGGCAAAACTAAGCAGATAGATCCTGCAGTGTACCCTGAAGCAAGGACAGATGAAAAAAAAATATCCCAGTAATTGTTTTTTCCTTTTTATTGACTTTTTAAAAAGCAATACATTTCACAATCAATGTTACGTAAGGATGGTCTAGTTTTTTTAAGTCTGAAAATAAAAAAAATTGCTCAAGCTTAAGTCTTATGAAGCATTTCATTGCATAGTGAATTTTGTAGTTGAGTTTTAAGCCTCTGTATATAGTGGAAAAGTTTACTATAGTAGCACTATCTGCAGGTTCTAGAACACTCATGTAGTATCTTCATATAGGCAAAAACGGGTTCTGAACGTCAAATTCAGAGGTATCAGAATATTAAAAAGTAGCTTAGAAAAGTTAGGAAAATACACACTCGCATATTCTTTATTTTAGTCAGGAAAGCACTTTGGCTTATCATATTTGAGTAGCACATACTAATGGAAAGAATTTTAATGTAAATCTTTTATCTTTAGGATATATCTGAAGATGAGACATAAAACCTTTCCCTGGGCTTTCTTCCTCTAAATGTTAATTTAGACATTTTCAGGAGAATCAAGAGTTAAGCAGCTATCATTACTATTGGTGGTCTCCTGAGACTGGAGAAAGAAATGTACAGATACTCCTCTCAGCAACACGGTAAATATCCATCACTGTTAAACAAACCGCACCTGAAATGCAAGGCCAGCATTCTATGCAGTCAAGAGAAAAAACACAAACTTTCCAAGACGTTCACAGGCAGCAGGAACTGGACATGCAAGGGAGAAACCCCTGCTAGAAAAGCAAGAAGGAAATGCCTCTGAAAAGGGACAGTCTATACTTCGATTTCCCACTGGTGGAGGTCCCCAGGACTCAAAATTGATGCAAACTTGTGCCATTTTAACAAGGTTTATATTAGTATACCAAATACACACTTCCTTTTCAAACAAAGTAATTTACTCTTTGGTTTAGAGCTACATTGCGCCATCATTGCAGTTTAGCAATAGTTCCTTAAGAATAAAGGTTAGTTTAATTTTCACCATTAAGCTATTTTTTAGGCTATAAGTTCCAACATTTTCAATGTACCACAGGGTACTGCAAAAACATCACACACAGAACATAACAAATACAATCTTTTATCTGTGAAGGGCTATTATTTTTCACACATCTAAAAGGGCCAACAACTCAATGCTGAAGATACGGTTAGGCTTTCAAGATCTCTCAGGAATGATCAAAAAAGCATTGATCAGTGGTGAGAAGTTCTAGTTTATCAATTATAGACCTGTCTTCATAAGCCCTTATTAATAAAAATTATTGAATTATAAAAATGATACAGACCTTATCAGAATGTGTGCCTAGAACTTTGAGGTGAAGAGCTTTTCTACTGCCAAGAACAAAAGTTCCAATTCCCCAACTCCCTGCTTGGTGCATTAAAGAGAATAAACCCACTGGCCTTTCTGGCCTCCTCCTCATGCTAATTTGGAAAGATGTAAAGAAAGGTGTAAAGAATGTCTCTGCTGCCTAATGTAAAATGTGCTAAGCAGTATCTCAGAACTGGTCTATAGATAAATTACATCCAAAAAGTATGTTAAGGTTGCAAAATCAAACACTCAAAAATTAGGAAATGAAAGTACTAAGGTTGACTGTGCAACCTTAGTTTGATCCACTTGTGCATTGCAGTGTAGTTGTAGAAATGTCAGTCCCAGGATATTAGAGAGACTAGGTGGGTGAGGGCATAGCTTTTCTTAGACCAACTTCTGTTGGTGAGAAAGACAAGTTGGGCCACCAAAAGCTATTACCTCACTCACCTTGTCCCCCTTGTGCAGTTGCATTTGATTAAGTCTTTAGTTACGAGATCACATACTGTTTTTTCCAACCTCATTCAATGCACAGGAATGGGCACTGCTCAGGGAATGAATCCTGGTTAAGGCTAAGATTTTGTCCTGGTTATTTTTTGTAAAAGTCACGGACAGGTCCACGGGCAATAAACAAAAATTCACGGAGGCTGTGACCTGTCTGACTTTTGCTGCTGCAGCTCCATGGTTTCCCCCGCCACCCAGGGCGGCTGGGAACTGCAGAGTGACCATATTTCCCAAAGACAAAATAGGACACCCCCAGCCGCTCGTCCGATGTGTTCCCCTCCCCGAGGCTGTTGCCCGTCGCTGAAAACCTGAGGAGGGCCCCCTTAGGAGTCTGTCGCTGGAACCTTGCAGGGGGCCCCGTCACCTGTCACTGGTGTCACCTGTCGCTGGAACCCTGCCAGGGCCCTGCTGGCTGCCAGCTCCTGAGTCCCGCAGCCCCGAATGTCATGGAGGCTCTCTGGAAGTCACGGATTCCGTGACTTCCATGACCTCTGTGACATAAATGTAGCCTTAATCATAGTTGGGTAGTGACTGAAGCTGTTGTCTTTAAGATCCCTGCTTATTTTTAGTTGGGAGATGAGTATTGAATATGAGGGAACTGCTGGAAGAGAAAGGATAGTTTCATGGTTAAGGAAGTTGAAGGCTGCCCTGGAGAATTCGATTCTATCCACGCCTTTGGCACAGAGCTCCTTTGTGATGCTGGACAAGTCACTTCAACCACACTTTTCGGCAGTGGTGGTCACTTGCATGTTCCTTATATTCTAGATTCCCAGTGTCAGACACCTGAGGCCACATCTGCAGACATGCTGAGCACTCACAGCTGCAATTGACAGAGATTGGAGCTGTGCTCTGAATATACATGCTATAAAATGCAAAGTGCTCTGAAAAACCAGGATGTAGATATCTCAAGTTAGCATCTAATATTGACACATTTGACAATATTGACCTTAATGTGTCCGTGCCTTAGATTCCCCAGATGTAAAATGGGGATGATAATACCACCACTTTACCTCATAGGGGTTTTGTGAAGATAAATTCATTAACGTTTGCAATGCAATGTGTCGTGATGCATTTACTGGCTACAGCGATGACCACTATAGGAAAGCCAAAGAGGAAAATAATAATTCTGTATTGAGAGCAGGAAGTGAACAGTAAATAAGGCCTCGAGCCACACAATGAATGCAGATAAAAAGAAATACTGAAAAACTACCAATTCACAGAATGTGACAGGGAAAAACCCGGTGTGTGATCATATCATTAAAGACTACCATAATGCATATACACAAGGGGACTGAACTGCATATGAAACCTTAATTCTGGCATTTGCTAGCTTTTGCATGCTTGACTTTGCCACCTTAACATTCGTTTAACAGTTTTTTAAATGTAATTTCCTTTACCAGTGGATTTCACAGCTATCTGCTGACAGCAGAGGAATGTAGCGATTCAAGACTCCTGGATTCAACTGCAGGCTCTGGAGGAGAGAGTGCACTCTAAAACCTTCTGCCTGTGCCCCCAAGCTTGTCTCTGTCCCCATCTCCTCTTATCCAACCTCTGCCATACCCCTTGTTCCCATGCCTCTCCTCCAGGGGCTCAACCAGAATTTTCCTAAGGCGGTGACCTAAGGGGAGAGGTCTCCCTGGGGCCCAGCATGTAATTGGGAGGCAGAGCATGAGAGAGTCTCCCTGGGATTGTCAGATGTTCCTGAAATTCTCATTCGGAGAGATTTTGTGGCCAGCATTTCTGGGGCAGTGGCCAGGACCCCTCTGCGCCTGGTATGGAGGGGGCTCAGTGGTACATAGTGGGCACCCCCATCTCCAGAGGCACAGATGAAGCTCCACCCATTGCACAGAGATACAGGAGCTTCACCTTTTAGGAGCCATCATCTCCTTGAGCTCCCATCAGTCCAGGGCTCATCCCACTTATCCCAGAGGTCCCCACGCTAGATGAGAGGATTGACTGTATTGCTCCAGCAACTCTGCATTGCAGAATTTGCCATCCTCACAACAGCAGAGGAAGCTCAGCAGCCTAGCCTCGTTCAGTGGCTCCACATGCTGGGCCAGGGCAGCCATGAGTAGGGCCCAGAGCACATAACCATGTGCCCAATGCCTGCTCCATGGAGCTGTCCATCTGTGGGAGGGACCAAGATATGTCTCTGCAATCCCATGCAGGATACAACTCTGGAGAGGCTTGAGCCCTAGACTGCCACAGGCAGGGCTAGGCAGACTCGTTGCAGCCTCTGCCCCGAATTCTGGTTGTGTTGGTGATTCCCCAGTCACCAATTCGGTTCCAGGGAGCAGGCAGCCTGGATCTGGTTTGTGTATTATTACATGCTCAGAACTCTGCCCCCTTCCACAGGGCCGCCCAGAGGGGGGGCAAGTGGGGCAATTTGCCCCAGGCCCCGGGCCCCACAAGTCCTGGCCAAGAATCCCTTTCCTCACCCGGCGGTGCTCCGAGTCTGCAGCGGCGGCATTTCGGCAGCGGGGGGCCCTTCAGTCGCTCCGTGTCTTCGGCAGCACTGAAGGGCCCCCCGCCGCCGAAATGCTGCCGAAGACCCGGAGCGACTGAAGGGCCCCCCGCCACCGAAATGCCACTGCCGCAGACTCGGTGAGTACAAGCTCCCCCGCTTTGCCCCAGGCCCCCTGAATCCTCTGGGCGGCCCTGTCCTTCCATTCCCACCTGAAAGACCAGGATCCTGAATTTGTAGTAGTGTTTATGTCTGGGGGGTGGGGATCTGTGCCCCTCTTCCTATCTATTGCACCCTTGCTTCTATTAAAACCCAAAATCGTCACCTGGCTCCCAGTACGCAACCCTCCTCCCTGCTTTCTAGCAAAACCACACATCTCCACATCCAGATCACTTCCCTTCTGCACTTAATAAAACTGAACATCTGCACAAACACACTAGCTCCTGCTCTGCTCAGTCCTCTCCCCCTCTTTCTCCTGCCGCCCACTCCACCATCCTGCTCCAGTTCTCCCTCTTCTCCACTGTTCTCTATATTCAAACCAAGCTGCTTCCTCCTCCTCCTCAATGCAGCTTTGGGCCAGGCAAGGAGAACACAGGTGAGTCTCTCCCTGTTCTCAGT
Organism: Emys orbicularis; assembly: GCF_028017835.1. NCBI lineage: Eukaryota > Metazoa > Chordata > Testudines > Emydidae > Emys > Emys orbicularis. The sequence continues at coordinate 41,325,342 of NC_088689.1, read as the reverse complement.
TCCTGTGCCTGCACCACAGCAGCCCTCAGCAACCTGGAGGAGCAACCTAAAGTCCTGCTCAACCTATGCAGGTCCAGGATGGAGCATGCTCAGTGCAGATGGCATCTTTGGAGAGTTTAGTAGCCAAACGGTAACAAATCTCTACTGAGTATGTGCAAACTGAGAATTTTCAAAGCTTGTTACTTGGCCAAGTTTTAGCAAATTTTCACAGAGATGACAAAAGGCCTATCCAGGGCAACACACCTGCCAGATTTCAGGCCCTTGTTCCAAAGCATGTAGGTGCGAGAGCTTGTTAGTGAAACGGCTGGAAGAAGTTTCTTTTAACATTAAACAAGATATTTCCCCCAGTCTTGTTCTCAGAAACAGCTCAATGGTTTTAGCAGAAACTTTAAAAAAAAAAAAAAAATAGAAGAAGAGGGAGAAGCCTGAGGCAGCCCACCGGAATGGTTAGTTCGGCAAAGTTATAAGCCACTGAAAATAATGGAAAATGTCAAGCAATCTTAACTACAGGGGGCAGTATCAGCTCCACCTATAAATGAAAAGCTAAACTTATTAGAGGGGAGGGATAGCTCAGTGGTTTGAGCATTGGCCTGCTAAACCCGGGGTTGTGAGTTCAATCCTTGAGGGGGCCACTTAGGGATCTGCGGCAAAAGCAGTACTTGGTCCTGCTAGTGAAGGCAGGGGGCTGGACTCGATGACCTTTCAAGGTCCCTTCCAGTTCTAGGAGATGGAATATCTCCATTAATTTATATTTATTTATTTATTTTAGGGTAAGAAGTCTCCAGCTTAATAAGTTATAACTGAAATACAGTTATATCAGTACAACGCTCATTAGCATTGCTAAGGGGTTGACAAAATTTCCCTCCTTAACACTTGATTCAGGGGCTTGATAACTCAGCTGGTTTAGATGGCATGAGTAACAGAACAAAATAACTTAAAGCTAGAAATTAAAGTTACCTAGACTCTCCTCCTTCTGATAAGTAATCATATATATAATCAGTTGTGCCTGTTTCATAAAGCATAATCTTAATTTATTCAAGCAAGTCACCACACTGTTCCTACACACAGCAATTTATGTAGCCCACTTTCAGACTAGTGTAAGCTAGTGTACTGAGAGACTACTTTGTTTTCTGGGGACCCTATGAACAAGAACTCTTCACTCAAACACTAGGAAACGCAAGTGTTAGAACCTAAACACAGATAATTGCATTTAAATCAGACACATTTTTTGTTGGTAGGCTGCTCTAACTCTTTCTGTACCACACCACTGAGATCAGAATGATATAGGGCACAAGGAATGCATTTTAATAAGGCACAAATAGTAACTCAGCAACAGAACACTCTTCAATGGAGTGTTCTTCCCAATTCACCTCAGAAGGGCTCTCCTTGAAATCTGTAGCTGGCTGCCACCTGAATACCAAGCATGCCATTACTCTCTTGTTCTACCTGCTCATTCCTATTATGGGTATGGGTCTCTCTTCACGCATGCTAAGTAGAACAGCTCTCTGTTGTCTGTCATTTCCTTTTCCCATAAGTAATTTTATAAAGTGTGGTATTATTTATGAGTTAGTCTAGCTAATGTTGTAGCTTAGGGTTACCATATTTCAGCAAGCAAAAAAGAGGACGGGAGGAGCCCTGCCCCCGTCCTGCCCTAGCCCCGCTCCTGCCCCTCCCACTTCCCGCCCCCCTCAGAACCCCCAACCCTCACCCCCGCTCCTTGTCCCCTGACTGCCCCCTCCTGGGACCCCAGCCCCTAACTGCCCCCCAGGACTCCACCCCCTACCTAAGCCTCCCTGCCTCTTGTCCCCTGACTGCCCCCTCCTGAGACCCTCCCCACATCCTAACTGGCCCCCTAGGACCCTACCCCCTACCTGTACCCTGACTGCTCCAACCCTTATCCACACCCCCACCCCCAGACAGACCCCTGGGACTCCCACGCCCCACCCAACCACTCCCCACCCCCTGACAGCCCCCCCCCCCGAACTCCCGACCCATCTAAACCCCTCTGCTCCCTGTCCCCTGACTGCTCCAATCCCTCTCCCCACTCCTGCCCCGACAGCCCCCCCCCAGAACTCCCAACCCCCCCCCCCCGCTCCTTGTCCCCTGACTGCCCCCTCCTGGGACCCCTGCTCCTAACTGCCCTCCAGAACCCCACCCCCTACCTAAGCCTCCCTGTTCCTTATACCCTAACTGCCCCCTCCTAAGACCCCCCCCCAACTGCCCCCCAGGACCCTACCCCCTACCTGTACCCTGACTGCCCAAAACCTTATCCACACCCCCCCGCAGAAAGCCCCCCCCGAACTCCCGACCTCCCCCCCCCCCGTCTCTTGACTGCCCCATCCAAAACCTCCCTGCCCCTTCTCCGACCCCCTGGCCCCCTTGTTGTTGGCCTTCGCCTAATGTCTCTGTGAACTTGCTCAGGAACAGCCTGAGCCGTTTGTCCCGGAAGGCTGGCTGGCAGGGGAGGAGGAGCGGGGGAGGAGCTCCAGACTGCCGGAGGCGATCTGCAAATGCAGGGACGGAGGGAGGGAGTGATCTCTGCCGCAGGGGAGAGGAGGGGGGCTCTCTCTGGCCTCATGTAAGTGGCACCATCCGGCCGGCTGCCCTGTTAGCCGCGCGCGCTCTGCATGGGGGGGGGAGAAGTCCGGACATTTACAAATTCCCCCCGGACGCTATTTTTAGCTCAAAAATCTGGACATGTCCGGGGGAATCCGGACGAATGATAACCCTATTGTAGCTAAATTTTATAATAATCATATGGAAATACCAGGACCAAGTACTGTCCCTGACAGATTCCCCCTGCTGTGATCCCTAAATGGCTCCCTCAAGGATTGAACTCACAACCCTGGGTTTAGCAGGCCAATGCTCAAACCACTGAGGAATACCAATATCTTCTGGTTCTTCCAAATGATCAGTTTCCATGAATAACGACACTTATTAAAAAGTTACCCGTGGGACTGTATTCTCATTGACATGATTTAAATTTTAATATTTTGAGATAAAAATATCTATTATTTATGTGCTAAGTAAAAAGGAGACAAATTAAAAAATACTTTAAGGGAGTGGGGGAAGGCAGAAGTATACACTGTCCCTTTTTACAAAAAAGGTGCATATTATGGGTTTTGAAGCACAAACTGTTTAAAGCACATGCTGACAAGTCAGTACCTGCCAGAAATCCTGATGAGAGGGGAGAGGGTTAGAAAGAGGGAAGAAAATCAGGGAATGTTGGTTACACCAAAAAACAAAACCAAAATTAAAATAAAATACCCACAAATATTACATATTATGCAACATTGCAACACAGCAAAACCAATTAATGACATCAGGAACAAAGAATCGCTCAACACCTAGGAACAGGAAGTAAGGAGCACATATAGCAATCAGTAACATTCAAGAATATCTGCCAAACAAACCCAGTGAAAATGAATAACAAAGTTAGTAATACAAAAAAGTAATAGCAAATATTTCTAGTTTTGGCAGAAAGTAATTATGCCACAGACTGTTGGTGGATAGGGTGGGAGAGGAAAGAGGGAGCACACACTTGACCTGTACATGGATGCAAAGTAATCTTCATAATAAGGGATTCCACAGGGTTGTTTGTGTGCCATGCATATAAAATTTAATATAAGCAACCAAGCATTTTCTTAGCCTTAAAGATTTTTTTAAACAAAAACAAACTGAAATAATACCTGAATCTAAAGATTCATACATTTCAATGAAAGGATACATCTTCCAAGTACCGTGTACAAGCATGAGAATTCACAGGTCAAGATACACAAAGGCCACATCAACTGGAGACCTTATAACTACATGACTAACTGATTCAGCTCAGAGGGCATCAAAGTTTGGTTTATTTCAGGGCTCTGAATTGATAATGATCTTGAAGATTATTGAACAAAACATAACCAGCTCCTCCAGCTAGAAGCACGTTGTGGTCATTTGTGCGTATAAAAGCATTGGTCTTTGATACTTGGCCCATAAGCATTTCAGGAGAAGGACCTTGTCTTCTGACATGTCTATACCAATGTGCGCATCAAACAGAATAGTATTCATGTTAGAATAGAAGGGTTTAGGGGTTTGGTTTTGGAGAATGGAAGGGGAGAAAGGAAGTAAGGGGGCAAGTGAAGAAAACTTGTGAACACACAATAGTATGAGGTTAATTACAGTAAGGATAGAAAAGCACAGTGCAGGATAGAAATATCTGCCAGTGCAACTGATGTTTTAAGTCAAATTTTCTAACCTTATCTGACCCATCACAATAGGATTCCACTGATCCTGCTGTGTTGATGGTCCTCCTTGCCCACAGATGGCTGAGCAAAATTTGCTGCTTTCACGAGGTAGACAGACACCCAGCCGGTCAAGTGGCAGAGTCAGGAACCCAGACCAATGCACTATCCACTACACCATGTTGCCTATCTACTCATTCATTTATATAGATCACTCTAATCAGAAGTGCTTAGACGATTTAGGAATCTCATTTTCAAAAGTGACTTTAAATGAGACTTAGGCTACTAAGTGCATAAGTTACTTTTGAAAATGGGACTTAGACTCCTATCATTAAGGGCTTTTGAAAACATTACCTGTTGTATTTAAAGTTACTCATTCTACCGCTTAATTATATTAATCCTATTTAATCTGGGTCCTGGAACATGTGATCTGAAAGAGACAGTTTCTTTGTGGTGCTGATGTCTTTCAGATGCTGCGTAATTCCTTATTTTATTCTCCCACTTACCCACCCTCTGAAGCCCCGATTCAAGCACTATACAACATTATAAAATCCAATACAAAAATAAAAATGCTTCAAAAAAGCAAACAATTATATTACAAGGTTAGGACAGAAATGAGAAGGGCAAAATATGGGGTAGGAAGGAAAATACGTAGTCAATAGCAGTCATACACCAAACTTTATTTTGAAAAGGGTTTTGATTTAAAAAAAAGTGGTGAGATTATCTGAGATTGATGCCTCCCACCACAGCAAAAGCATGACTGCTTGCCAATATAAAATGAGAGGATGCATAGAGACCTCTCCATGTGAGACTTATGGGGGTTCTTCAGATATAACTGAGTGCTGCATGCTAGGAGGTTGAATTTTCTCCTACATAGCAGTAAGTACTATTGCTTCAAGATTTGGTCAAGAAATTTGCTCAATATTTCTAAAGCTAATGTTAGACTTCAGGTATTTCACCATCAAATTTATTTTATTATTATTTCCCTGTAAAGCATCCCAATACAGTACTTGGAAAGGGTGCTTAGAATAACTACAAGTAATTATAATGTTTAATACCAAAAGCAACTTTCCTATCACATGAGAGTAACTAATTAGAGGGTGTCTTACTTCTATAGCATTGATCAATATAGAACTGTATCTGGAGAATAGAGAACATGGAAATATGAATCTGGATAGGAGTTACTTAATTCCAAAGTAAAATTAGAGTCTGTAAAAGCTTTTGTAATTACTTATTGCCTCCTTGGGTCAATGATAATTTAAGGGTATACCATCATTGACAGCTTGCAAGCTTTTGTTTATATTCAACTACACAGGGTAATTTTCCCCACAGGAGGTAAAAACCGCTACTCAAGTGTATTCCACACTAAAGCAATATTCTGTTTAATTCTTTCCCCTAAAAAGACTAACAGTTTCTCAGAAGTGTTGCAATTTAGCCTTGCCTCCATGCATCTGAAGAAGTGGGTTTTTTACCCACAAAAGCGTATGCCCAAATAAATCTATTAGTCTTTAAAGTGCCACTGGACACCTCGCAATTTAGCCTTATCACTGAAAACACTTGATTGCAGCACAAAATCTACAAGTAATTGAAATTCAAATGCTTCTGCAAAAATTCAATAATATTTTAAGATCAAAACAATTAATCTGAAAAATCACAATCCCTACATCTTTGGAAAGGATGTCCACTGACGCTGTCCCTCTTGTGCTGACTCCTCAAATCTGTCCCATTACACTAGGATTCCACTGATCCTGCTGTGTTAATGGTCCTCCTTGCCCACAGGTGGCAGGGCAAGATTTGCCCTTGTCATAGGGTAGACCGATATCTTCTACCCTATGGGCACACTACACAGAGTTAAATAGTATCATACACTTTTCTCTTTGAGAGCTGGCAGTTTGGCATGAAGATTAATTTGAGCTTAATTCAAAAACTCTCTCAAACAGAAAATGTTAGAAAAAATGGAAATTGTTTTTCAAAGAAATATCATGTTTCTATGAATGGTCTGCTAACAAAGTGCATGTCTTGGTGCCTTCATACAACCACAGACACACTTTTTACAGGCAGGAAAAATTTCCTCCCCCAATAAGCATTTGTTTTACACAGACACAATACAAGAAAGGGAAAAGTGATACAACGAAAGAGCCAGGTGACTGAGCAGTTATGGTTAGATATGTTAATTCTGAGTGCTTTTATTAAATTACAGATTAGCCTATATTCATATTGTAATTTGAGCTAAATTATGAGGTGAGGCCTGAGAGCAAAAGTGAATGGTTAGCAGCAGCAGATTAGCCAAAAGAAATAAAGTTTACGAGGGATGGTGGGAGGGAGGGAACATACACACACACGTCAACAAGCCAGCTTCTGCACTCCCTGTACAAACACTTGGGACGCTAGCTCCCTGAACACTTAGCCCTGCTGTAGGTGAAAGAAAATAATGCAGTTGTGGTTGGCAAGGAGGATGGACCAAAGGGTTTTGCTGAACTAATGCCTCTAGGGCTGCTGGTCTCTGGTCTCCAGGGAGCAATGTGTAGATTCAAATTATATGCATTTTGCTCCTATTACTGAAGAGTTATGCTTGTCTCTCTCCCCCGCCCTTCAATTCTCTGAAAAATTATCCCTAGTTGGGTAGAAGTATACTGCACTCACTATAACATTCAGCTCTATGCACAGGAAGACACTTAAACTTCACAGAGCTGCAATAAAATACATGGTCACTATCAAAGACTTTTGGACTTAACCAGTTCCAGTCATTCCAAGTGGCCTATCAGGATATGTCTACACTACAGTCAAGAGGTGGGATTCCCAGCACGAGTTGACAGATTCATGCTAACTCACTGCACTGCAGCACTTGCAAAGACTCAGGCTAGCCATCCAAGTTCAAGCCTGCCCAACTCCCAGGGTCTGAACTTGGGTGGCTGCCACCCATGCTGCAGTGTCCACACTGCTATTTTTAGCATGCTACCTCGAGATGAGCTAACACTAGTCTATCTGCACTGGGAATCACACCTGCCAGCTGCAGCGTGGACAACCCTTACAAGATTGACTTCTAATTTTACAAGAATATTGGTGAAAAAACTGCTGATACAGATGATTTCCCAGTGCAATGATATTTATCTGGAACATACATGCAGAACATTTACACTGAATCCTTAACCTTTGTTTTACAGAATGTAATTAAAATGCATCTGACTACACAGCTGGGTCTATTCTTTTTATTGGCGTTTGCTCTAAATTAGTATTTACATAGAGCATAGGCATAAATCTTTGTTTATAACTAACAATAGTTCTATTTTCTACTTTTGTTTAGCCAACCTGTAGTTTACAGAGTATCAGTACTTTGGTACCACTGCTGACTTAAACCTGACTGCTCATTTTCTCCTTTCATCTCAAAGGAAAGAATACGTTTCAGATGGAAAAAGTCTATTCTCTCCTCAACGTGTCTATATACTGTAATTCCCATTAACGTTAATGGACATCATGCAAGATGCTCAAGGGAACAATACACCTCTCAGCCTTCTACTCAAATTTCCCATCTCCACCAATGCACAAAATAATACCAGCACACAAAGTCATAGCTTCACAGAGTTAGAACTGTATCTAAGGAGAAGATTGTGTCCAATTATAAAAAGTGCTTTGATATTTCTTGGGAGGCCAATGAGCGAGATGAGTGAATGGAAACAACAGATGAGAAAAGATGCGAGGACTAATTTTATTCCTTAACCGATACCAACGTAACTAAAACATGAATGAGTGTAGTTTGTTATATGATGCCTGAATCAACATTTGAATGCGTTTGAGGCGACAGTGCTTTCTTAACTGAAAACAGATGCAGATAATATGAGAAAAACTACTCCTAGAAAACAAGATCTAGGAGTGACTTCACTCCTTATCCAGGCTCCTCTGCATGACTGAGGGAGCTCCAATATCTCCTTGCTTTAACCTCACCCCAAACTTGACCCCCCTGCCATTACCACTATCCTCATAACCAAAGTCTGTTACTAGTGCTCCTTAGTCAGAGAAGTCTGACAAACAACATGAGCCATTATTTCCTCCTTTAAAATAAATGATCCAGAAGCAGCATGCTATATCAGCCCCTGCAATACAATACCATAAAATTAATGTGGTCTGTTGTTCTGCACAGTACTACTACTACTACTAATAGTAGTCCACTACACTCTCCATTTTAAAACTCTAATGACTGATGTTAAGACTTATTCTACCATCCAATGTATTTTGCACATATATCTAGGTATAGCAGCTATACAAACGTGTTTATATACACAATTTCAGTCTGCAACAAAAAGTCAGAATGGAGGATGGTCAGTGCAGGGAACAGATGCTAAGGGCCAGCATAACTCAGAACATTTCAGCCTGTACTGAGACCACCAGTTGTCACACATTCACCATGCTGTATGGCAAGATTGGGTGTGTATACTGTGTAAGAGCAGAAGTCATGTCTCAAGTAGAACTGGTCTGAAATTTCCTGACTTAAGTTTGTTGGAAAAATGCCGATTTCTTGCGTTTCTATGAAACATCTCAGGTTCAACAAACTTTTGGCAAATCAAAGTCTGGAAACACTAGTGTCCCCATCCCCCGGGCATTCTGCTGGGCAGCTTGAGAGACCTGTCTTCCAGGTCCATGGCTCCAGAGCAGCCTCACCATGCAGACTGCCCCAAGATTGGGGAACCTGGTCTTCAGGGGTCTGCAGCTCCAAGACAGTTGCACTATGCCAGTGCTTCCAAGCTCTTTCCCATGAAACAGGGAGTCTGAAGTCCTGGGACAAGCTGGCCCAGGAGTCTGGATGGTCTGGTATCCCCAGCCATCTGGCGTCCTATGGCCGTCTACAGAGTGTGGCTGCCCTGGACTCATAGATCCTGAGAGCCCTGGCAGCTGCTGAGTGAAATTCAGATTGTCAGTTTCACCACATCTATTAGTATGACTAATAATGTCAATTTCACTCACAGCTGTCAACGTTCCAGGGAGCAGATTTTGTTTTAGAAATACCATAGGTTGGTGTTTCCAAAATGAACCTTTTTTCCAAAATTTCTGGTTCATGGAAAATTTTGAATAGTTTGTATTTGTTCAAATCTAAACAAACCCAAATTTCAAAATCACTAAATTTCCCGCAAACTGGAAATGCCAGCAATGAGGCTCAGCAGAACAAAAAGCTGAGTTCAGCAAACAAACTGCTTCTGCTTTGAGACTTTTACCCACTAGGATGGGAATAGAATGTATAGTACTCAGGAATAGAGGAACTATTATCCAAAATTGTGTGGAACTCAGCATTTCTTTCTAAGGAATGTTGGTTGAAACAAAGACTGACAAAAAGCATACTACTTACTGTCTATTTTAAAGTAGAATACACCTCTACCTCGATATAACGCTGTCCTCGGGAGCCAAAAAATCTTACCACGTTATAGGTGAAACCGCGTTATATCGAACTTGCTTTGATCCACCGGAGTGCGCAGCCCCGCCCCCCCTGGAGCACTGCTTTACCGCGTTATATCTGAATTCTTGTTATATCGGGTCGCGTTCTATCGGGGTAGAGGTGTAATACTCTGCTGCTTGGGTAAACAAACACATGTATGCTCTAAGGAACAAAGACCATTTATTTCAGGCCTGTACAACACGCGGCCCGCGTGCCGCATGTGGCCCGCGTGGGCCCACTGTGCGGCCCGCGGGCAAGCGGTGGGGGGCGGTTTCCGGGTTCACCCCCTGTCCGGGGGGCCCGACCTCACAGCCCCGCGCGCCGCGCTCTGACTGCCCTGACATTCAGAAGCGCGGCTGCCGGGTTCGCCCCCTGCCCCGCGCTTCTGACTGTCAGGGCAGTCAGAGCACGGGGCTGAGGTCCCCCCCCCCCCCCGCCGGCAGGGGGCGAACCCGGCGCGCGCGGGGGGGGGGGGGGGGCGACCTCAGCCCCGCGCGCCGCGCTCTGACTGCCCTGACAGTCAGAAGCGCGGCTGCCGGGTTCGCCCCCTGCCCCGCGCTTCTGACTGTCAGGGCAGTCAGAGCGCGGCGCGCGGGGCGGAGGTCGCCCCCCCCCCCCGCCGGCAGGGGGCGAACCCAGCAGCCGCGCTTCTGAGGACAGTCAGAGCGCGGCGCGCGGGGCTGTGAGGTCGGGCCCCCCGGGCAGGGGGTGAACTCGGAAACTGCCCCCCACCGCGGGCTGTGAGGTCGCCCCCGCGCACACGCGTCGCCATCTCCCGCGCCTCCTGCCTGGCGTCCAGCGTCACTTCCGGGGCTGCTGAGGCGGGAAGCGCTGGCTGGGCACGAGGCAGACCTGGTAAGTCCGAGCGAGGGGGGAGGCATCCGGCCTGGGCTCTAGCCGCAGCTCACGGGGGCTGGGGTCAGGGGGATGTCCAGCTCAGAGGGGCTGGGCTCGGAGCTAGGGGTCAGGGCCGGGGGGGGCTGGGGTCAGGGGGTGTCCGGCTCAGAGGGGCTGTGCTCGGAGCTGGGGGTCAGGGCTGCTGGGGGATGGGGTCGGGGGGTGCTTAGCTCAGAGGGGCTGGGCTCGGAGCTAGGGGTCAGGGCTGTGGGGAGATGGGGTCGGGGGGGTGTCTGGCTCAGAGGGGCTGTGCTCGGAGCTGGGGGTCAGGGCGGCTGGGCGATGGGGTCGGGGGGTGCTTAGCTCAGAGGGGCTGGGCTCGGAGCTAGGGGTCAGGGCCGGGGGGGGCTGGGGTCAGAGGGTGTCTGGCTCAGAGGGGCTGTGCTCGGAGCTGGGGGTCAGGGCTGCTGGGGGATGGGGTCAGGGGGTGCTTAGCTCAGAGGGGCTGGGCTCGGAGCTAGGGGTCAGGGCTGGGGGGGGCTGGGGTCAGGGGGTGTCCGGCTCAGAGGGGCTGTGCTCGGAGCTGGGGGTCAGGGCTGCTGGGGGATGGGGTCGGGGGCTGCTCAGCTCACAGGGGCTGTGCTCGGAGCTGGGGGTCAGGGCTGGGGGGGGATGCCCAGCTCAGAGAGCCTTACCATGCTGCTAACCCCCGCCTCCCCGAGCCTCAGTGCGCCGCGTCCAGGAGCGGCCCTGGACAGCGCTGCAGCGGCCTGGCTCCAGCGGGACGTGAGCTCCCGCTGCTCGGCTGCAGCTCGCAGCCCCGCCCTCTTACCACACGGCTCTGAGCGGGAGGAGCTCAGGCCTCTCTGGAGCAGCGCCGCTGCAGCGCTGTCCAGGGCTGCTCCTGGACGCGGCGCTAGGATGACCAGACGTCCCGATTTTATCGGGACTGTCCTGATATTTGCTTGTTTATCCCGCGTCCTGAACGATGTTCGGTCGGGACACTGGACAAACAACCAATTTTGCCCTCTGCTCCGGCGCACAGGCGGAGCCCGGAGGGGCTCTCACCCCCCCCCCGCCCCACTCCGCCTCCTCCTTCCCCCATTGGATCCCTCCCCAAATCCCTGCCCCCAGCCCCGCCCCCTCACTGCCCCATTGGATCCCGAGCCGGGCCTGGGGAGGAGATGCCCCTGTGCAGCAGCCTGGGCACACGGGCCATGGCCGGCCAGGGCCGGGAGCGCTGCAGTGCAGCGCGGCGGCTGCTCCAGCCCTGCAGCCCACAGGGCAGCACGGTGCGTCCGGGGGCAGCGCGGAGCGGGCAGGGCCCGGGTGGGCGGCGCGGCCCGGGGGTGTGGGCCACCCATCAGAGACACGCGGCGGAGAGGGGCTGCCGGGGCGAGACTTGTCCCAGGCGGGGCGGCCGGCGTACAGGGGCGAGGAGCCGGTCAGGGTCCCCCAAACCGATAAACTTCCCCGCCGCTGCCGGGGAGCCCCGCACCTCTCCCGCTCGGCTGCGCTCCAGCGGGCCGGGGGGCCAGAGGCTCCGTGGGGAAGGCAGCTAATGCCCCCGGACCCTCCAACGGCTGGATGAGCTAATTCCCAAGAAGACCAGCAGGAGGCGCCGCCGGGGTGAGTCCTGCTTGCTTACACGGGGGCTGGGCGGCGCTGGGGGGGGGAGATGGGGTTCGGCGGGGCTGGGTGGCGCGGGGGGGGGGGGGGGTTGGGGGCGTTTCAGTACGGCCGGGGGGGTTCGGCCCTCGGCTATTTTCTTTGGAGTAATATGGCCCTCGCCGCTTTACGAGTTGTGCAGGCCTGATTTATTTGATTACTTGCTTTGCTTTTTGTCCATCCACTTCCTCATGAAAAATTAAAATAAAAATGAATTCAATTGAATGCAAAACATGAAAGTAATTTAGATTAATTTCCTCCCCAATTGTGCAGGGTTTGTTTGTTTTGTTTAATTATAGATTCAAATAGCAGGACTTTCTGGATATGTTTGGTCACATTTAAACATTACATGCCAGGTATATCACTCAGCAATGAAAGAGTCAAAAGTTACCTTCTTTGACTCAAAAATTCAAGGAATTTTGTTGCAGATGAGGTGACAATTTTGCTAAATTAGTGATTGTTGTAGAGTAAGTTGAGTTAATAGGAAGCTTGTGTGCTATTCCATTGTTATGCAGCCACCAACTATGGTAGTATACAGTGCTCAAAATGATATAAAGGAATATTAAACCAAATTATTTTAGATTAACAACTATCCACCTAAGCAAATCTATGTTAGGTGTTTGTTTTAGATAACACAGCTTGGCCCTCTCTGTGTTAAAAGTTCAAGCAGTTTTTTAACCATGTTACCTACTTGTGTTACAGCTCTGGGCCAAATTCCTTCGTGCTATAATTTCATTGATTTCTGGGGATTTACAGCAGGGAAGAATATCGCTTCAGAGCTGTAAAAAGGCTAGGTTACTGTGTGGTTCCATCCATACAGGCAGACCAAACAATGTTATAATATGATCAGCATATAGCAGGTTTCCCTCTGAAATATGGTACTCCCTCACATGGAGGGTCTCATACCATATGGATAATGCTATTAAGTTTGATTTTTACACATTACAATTCCCTCTCCCACCAGCAGGGAGGAGTTATTTTGGTTCTATAAGCATTAAAACAAATCTTTATTCCTTCCTTCCTATTCAGCCATATAATAAAAAAATACTGCTATGTTCTAGCTCAAACAAAAGACAATATTGTATTTCATTTGTACTTACACACAACTTTAAATAGAAACTCAAAGAGGTTATAGGTAAAAAGATACTATAGATTTCAAGTTTACTCACCTTTCCATCATACCGCTTCACTACAAACTGATCCAGACCTAGGTCTGAAAGAGGAAAAAAGATAAAAAAAAAAATTGCTTTTAGAGCAGTGCTTGAATATAAAAATCATATAGTTCCATGCTTCTTTTTTGATAAGGCATTTAAAAGAAAAAAATAGATTATGCGAAGGATAACATGATTAGAAAGCACAGGGAGAGGGAAGGAAATCAACTGTTATCTACATGTTTTTTCTTAGGGCTCAAGGAAGGTGTCCGATTCACAGTATTGACAAGGAAAACCTATTTAGTCACAGGAAACATACAAAAAGGGACAGTGACACCACCACATCTACCACTATGCTCTACTAGTCCTTTTGTACTATTGACCTAGAATAAAATGATTTCTACCCCATTACCAATCCTTACCCAGATATCAACTTGTTTCCATGAGACTGGCACTTAGAGTGTAATTAAAAAGAATTATTTTTAGGCTAAGCAATCCTTTTTGAACAGATTAACAGGGAAGGCCATTGAATTGAAATCAGAAGTGTTCCTCCCAGAATTAACAAAGGTAGACCTCAACCAAAATTCAATGTTGCCAGCTCTTGTGGGGTAAAGTGACATACAAATGGTCTTGGACATAAAAAGAAAAAACACGGCCGCTATTGTACATTCAGGAATAAGCAAGTGCATGAACTAGAAGGTTTTTATATTAACATATTCCTCACATTGTATTACCACAAAACAGAAGGATCTTATTCTTAGAAGGAAAATAATATTTACAGGGCTGAGGAAGAAGGCATCTTTCATTCTACTTCTACAGTGTAACCAAGTCTATGCATAACAATGAAAGTTTAATAGTCAACATGGAAAAACTTGCAAATGATTTGTACAACAATAAAAAAATACATTCTGTAAAGAGATCTAGATAAGTAAAACTCTTGAATGACTGGGTTATTGAGAATTAGCAGTAATTCACACAAGAGTGCAGAGACTGATTTTCAACTCTTGGTTTGACAAACATTTGCTACAAACCACACATTTTCAGCCAGTGTTTTAAATAGCTATCAGTTCTTCCTGTTAACCAGATTGGGAGAAGGGAGGGATTGGAAAAGAAAGAAAAAATAACTTGTCCAGGAAGGTGAAGATTAGATTACTGTCACCTGTTTATGAGTAAAAGTGATAAAATGCTTCCCATCTACTCAAAGGTTCATAATAGTCACAGAGCAGAAAATGGAGCTGTTCATCACTTCAAGATGATCTCTTCGACCTTTGAGACAATGCAGTAAAAATTCCTGTAATTAATTTCATAGGATTGAGTGAAAAATTAGAGAATTGTCAGATGGCTTGCTGGATTTGTGGTTATTAAACTGAGGAATCACGCTCTTGATGTCTGTGTGCACTTCAAGAAACACAAACGTACATATTTATATACAATGTGCACTTTCAGAAGTTATACTTCCTTAAAGAATATTGCTCCTACTCAAGGTTAGAGGCATACATACAGCATGATTAATGCTTATGAATATCTACAAACTCCTCCCCTTCAGTAAAAGTCTTACTTAACTGGATATGATAATATCAGGCTGCCATTGCTCTTTTAGTTGTTGCCAAGCTCAGAATTGAGCCAGCAGAGTTCTGTGTTGGAGACCTGTTCAGACACTGATGACTAAAACCGCGTAAGGAATTAACTGCATCCTGTAAGTTGCAACAATGGTAGCAGAAGTTGACCACTAGCTCCACTTTTAGTGTTATGCATTTTCAGTTTTTACCAATTTTCACTAATAAATGACCAGGTTTTTTTATTAAAGAAGTTCGATTTTTACCGATTTACACCTGTTTATCAATCCACTCAGTATTTTTTGAGTACTTATTTTTGTTAAACACTAATGCTTTACATGATTGTTGTGTTCTGAAACACTGAGATTGAAGCAGTTCCACAGTGTACAAAACAGAACGGAAAATACTAACATTAATATCATGCTATGATTGGCTCACAAGGAGACGTTACCTGCCTATTTCTTTGCTTCTGGTTAGCGTAGCACTGAATTTAAACAATCAATCCTCCACAGATAAAGATATGTACTGCCCCCTATCCACCCGGATACATCCTTTAGTGCCAATCTCTTTACGGGGTTGGATGGATGGGCCTGGGTTCTTCTGGATCCCCACACATCCAGTCCTGCTCTTTCTGTGGCTGGCTCCAGACTACTCCCAAAATGGCTTCTCCCCTCTCCAGTCCTCCCAGGGGAGGCCATCTCACACTCTATTGTCAGGCTAGCTCTTCTTCTGGGCTTTCCCTTGTCAATCATTTCACTCTGCCCCTTCCTCTGAGCTGGCCTGACTGCAATCCTTACCAAAACCAACAGGGGCCCCTGTTGTTCTACATAGTGTCTCTCCTCTCTCCCTCTTGGTTGCCCAGCAGACTCTGAATCTGCCCTTGGCTCCCCCTTCCCACCAGGGACAGTGTGCTTCTCCCTGAACTACCAGCACACAGAGCCCCAGAGTCTTAGATAAGGTAAAAAGGTAAACATGGGGCGAAAACGCGGACCTATGCCTGAATACCAGCAAGCAAATCAGTGCTCAGAAATTTTCAAGAAAAGTAAAGATGGGAACGAAGAGGATGCACTGCACTGCAAGTACTGCAGCACTGAGGTCAGTCCTCGCGCTGACAGAATAAAGGAACTTGTTTTATGTCCTGTTAATTTCCCCTCACACAAGCAACACAAGAAGATTAAAGAAGAAAGTGAGCTTCGGGATAAACAGTATCAGGAGCTTTCACCAGGGCTTTAATGAAAGAGAGGACACAGCACGATTGTGTCAATGAATTTGTGCGTGCTCTGTGTTTCGCCAGACAACCGCTGTTAATTGCAGAGGGGCCTATTGGTGACTTTGTATGGCAATACGGTCCAGCAGCAAAAACCCTTCCTAATGCAGACAAGCTCACTGGTAAGTATCTGAAAGAAAATGACAATGCTTCAGTATCCAAACTGATAGAACGAATTGATGGAAATCTGGTGTCTAGTCTGATTTTTGACAAGTCTCTTGATGCTTTTGATTGTCCAATTCTTGGCCTTTTGTTTTTGTTTTTTTATTTCAAAGCAAATAAACCTGCATTGTTTTGTGCTGATGTGACATTCATCCCCTCTGCTGACACTAGTTTTGTCAACGCAGCAATAACTGACATGTTTGAGATGTACCAACTAACTTGGGAAAATGTGGCCACAACTAACACAGATTCTGCTTCCTACATGGCTAAATTTGCATGGGAGATTAAACTCAATCAGAAACTGGAGCTGCTATGTCTGAGCTGTCCTGCTCATCTGATTAACATTGCCCTGTCAACAGCTACTGCTACAGAAGAAATGAAAGACATGAAATCTTGCATCATTGGATTCGGGACCATTTTCAAGCATGAAAACAAGTAGAAGGCTTTGTTTTACACAGTGTGAGATGAGTGCAGAGCTGGATGCCGATTACCTACCCTTGTTGTGCCACATCAGTGGATGAGCTTATATTTCGCTGCCTGTCATGTAAATAACATGTGGACTGTGCTAATATGTCTCCTAGGTCATCGTGAGTTAGTTTGTTTGTTGTTGTTCTAGCAAAACAAAAGCAAAGCAAAAACTCTGAAGAGACTGTCAAATAACCAAAATGACCGCCAGATTCTGTGCATCAAGGTAAAATAATGGAGTTTTCTCCAGCTACTGCCAACATGTTTGCCAATACAGACATTTACCGGATCCTGACAACCAAAATCTCAGCTGAACTGAGCACAAAAGCTGTAAGAGAAACATACTGCAAGAAAACCCAGCTGTTTCTGGAAATCCTTCCAACCCCACAACACGAAAACCAAAAAAGCATTCAAAACAACACTCAGTGAGAAATCGGAGACTACTGTGACCTGTAATCTGAACCCCCACGTATTTGGTGCTGTAGATTCTTTTTGGAATGTCATCCAGGTTTTCGACCTCTTCCTCAAAGTGAATTTTGCAGCAGACTATGACAGTTATGCCAAGTGTTTCAACCATTTGCCACTAAAGGTGAAATTTCAAATCTGAAAGGAGAATTTACTACTGACATGAACTTCTCTAACCCTGACAATATGAAACTGGATGTGCTGGCTTTTTGCATCAGTCATCAAGACACTTCCCAATTTCAGCAAAGTGGCACGGCGAGCTTTGAGTGTACCCCCTGGATCCACTGATGCAGAGCACTTATTTTCAAAGTTGGACTACCTCCAAGACAGCACAAGGCTCAACATGAGTGAGGATACTTTGAAGAAAATTATGGAAGCGTACGCAAAAACTAGGATTTCTGGAAAAACTACTAGCTCTGAGAGAGAAAAAAATAGACCTTTGTACATTAAAAAAAAGTTTCAATTATACTGTAGTAAAACGTGTATATTACAAAAGTTTTGTTTTTGTTCTCTCCCCTCCCCCCGATTTTTCAATTGTTTTATTTTTAACCTGATTTCATCCCAGTTTTAATGTTTGGAAAATAAACAATGAAAAATTCCCTAGGTTTTTTTTTTTTTTTTTTTAAATTACAGAAAATGCAGAACACTAACTTTATTATTTTGCCAAAATCACATCATAATAAAATCATGTAGCTAACCCATGACAATCCATGCGCACATCTTGTAGGTTGAGGGCTGGAAATCAATCTTCTTGCTCTAGAGCTGGAATAATGGCTGCTAGTGTGACGATCTTGAATGTCTGTACCTTCTCGTATTTGTTAAATGCCCTTAGATCCAGAATGGGCCTCCAACCTCCCCTCACCTTGGGGATCAGGAAATCATGAGAGTAAAAACCCCTTGCTCCAGGACTGGTTCAATGGTCCCAGGCATAACAAATGCTATATTTCCTGATGAAGTAGGTTCTCATGAGAAGGGTCCCTGAACGGGGATGGGGAAGGAGGGTTGGAATGGGGGAGGGACATGAATTGAATGGCGTAACTCTTTGAAATAATCTCCAGGACCCATCTGTCAGAGGTAATATTCTCCCAACTGCTGTGAAAAAGGGCCAGGCAACTTCTGGAGGGGCATGACAGGTGCACAGATGGCAGCTGATGTTGCAAGGTATAATTGTTCAAGCCCTCGACCAACCCATCAAAAGTGCTTAGAAGAGGCAGTTTGAGAGGTCGCGGATTGGGGTGCAGACTGCTTCCGCTTTTTGAGCCCTGGTCCTCTTACACTATGGCTCGTAATAGCCCTGAGATGGTGGGTATTGAGGAGATTGTGACCTGTGCTGTGGCTGAGAGGTATATCTTCTCTTCTGTCCTGCAGTGTAGATTCCTAGGGAGCATAATGTGGTCTGGAAATCCTTCAGGATGCAGAGAGAAGAATCTGTCTTCTCTGCAAAGAGTTTGGGTCCTTCAAACTGGAAGTCTTCTGCAGCATTTTGGGCAATCCAGAAAGGGGTAGCCAAGAAGCCTGCCTCAGTACCACTCTCATGAAGACCGGGCGGGCTGCTGTATCAGCCACATCCGGTGCTGTCTCTAGCACCAGTCTGGCTATTAACTGACCCTCTATAAGAATGGCCTGAAACTGCTCCTTTTGTATCTCCAGTAAATGTTCCAGAACGCATTGAGTTTCCCATAATTAATAAAATTGTATTTGGCCATGACAGTTTGGTAATTCATGACTCTAAATGCTAATGTCGCTGACAAATACACCATCCTGCCAAGCCCAATCATATGGGGTCAATTTGGCATTATGTTGCTTGCTTCGTGCATTAACCACATCAACTATGATGGAGTTGGGTTACGGATGTTGAAACGAGAAGTCTGCCTCTTTGGGAGGGATGTAGTATTTATTTATTTATTTATTTATTTAGCCTCTGTTGCTGGTTGGTGTGATGGAGGCTGGTGTCTGACGGATAACTTTGGTAGGATCTAGTATCGCCTCATTAATTGGGAGGGCAATTCTGGATGAGGAGGAGTGCAGATTATCCACCAACTTCTGATAGGTATCTGCCACCCCCTGTAGGGAAATCTGCAGCTCATCTGCCACCCTCTTGATAAGATCCAGAAAGTTCTTAAAATCATCACCTAGTGATGGGGGGAGGGAGTACAGCCTTATCTGGTGGAGATGAGGAGAAGTTTGCTGGAGGGGTAGCTTCCCCTTCAAGCCCTTCTTCCTGTTCTGAAAAAGCTTCCTCCTCCCCTGGCTCAGGGGCTCTGGACAGCCAGGCTGTAGGAGACCATCTAGTAGACTCTCTCTGAGAGACTCTGGACAGCCGCAACGTGTGTACACGTTGCCCAAGGATTGCAATACAGCCATGGGGGGGGGGGGGGAGGTTGCCCCAGGCGGCCCATACCATGATTGTGGGTTGGCTCGATGGAATTCGAAAGGACCCTTGTATTGTGATGGTGGGCCATGATGAGGGGCCAGGAAAATGACCTCCTCCTGGCCACTGTCAGACTAGTCACTGGGTAAGGGCAGCACTGACTGGTGTATTGGTGGTACACGGCCTGGTGCCAAGAACGATTCTGGGTGCTGGGATGTGCTCAGTACCAGGGCCCTGGTACCAAGCAATGAGGATTCCCCAACCATCAGGTCTCCAGGGTTGGAGAGCTCACGTGGTACCATGGGCTCACTTGGTACCGCAGAGGAGTGTCCATGGCACGTTGTCAGTACAAATGACCTCCTGAGGTCCCTTCCAACCCTGATATTCTATGATTCTATGGTTGAGAAAGCGAAGAGCACTCCCTAGATGGGCATTTTGTCACACCTGGTACCAAAACTTCTCTGTGCCAATCTTTTAGAGATGGTATGGTAATTATCTGTCTCCTTAGGGGGCAGTACCGTTGCCTCAGAGCCTGACTGCCTGAACCCCTGGCTTCTCCAGGCAGTGCAGCAGAGCAGAGCTCATAGCAGAGTCCTCCCTTCTGGGTACCGTGACTCAGAATTGCTGATGCTGTCGGTACCGAGGTGGCCACACTGGCCAACAACTCGGAGTCTTTTTTATGAGCTTTTGTAGGGAGAGTCTGCTGTTTTTTTCCACTACTCTATCCCCTTTGAAGTTAAAGGCTCCGGGGATGATCCGGCGTCAGCACTAGAGTCCCCTGGAGACTGAAGTGGCATCTCCATAAGGAGGAGTTTTAACTTCATCTCCCAGTTCCGGCGAGACTGCCGTTCTAGCTGTGGCAGGTGAAACACTTCTATGAGACTCTCCCAGGCACCAGACACGTCAGAGTGTCTGGCCCTTACAGGAATGGACTCCTTGCAGGAGAGGAACCTCTTGGAGCAGGGAGAGCCAGGCATGCCCCTGGGAAGGGGGGGGCTATCATCCTCTCGCAGTGAGGAATGCAGAAGAAAGGTCTTCTTTACTCCTCTTCTTTTCCTCCCTCTCTTTTTTTTTTTTTTAAACTGAAAAAACTTAGAGCCTACTAAGTGCCCCTGGGGATGGAAGGGAGAAATGCCCCCAGACAGGGCAGGAGACGTAAACTAAAGTTCTTTTTGTCTTTTTTTTTTTCTTTAATCCCATCGGAGTATGTATAAATAAATAAATAAAAAAGGAAACACTAACTATTAAGGAGAACAAAAGAAACAAAAAGAACTACTACTTATACTAATGACGCAGATAAGGAAGGGACAACTTTCCAAGGCCAAAGGCGCTGGAGAAGGAAGTGAGGTGAGGCGTGCTAGATAGCTTAGGGGCTGACCCCAAGGGAGGGAGAGCACATGTGCGGGCTCAACAGACACTGCTACCAAAAATCTCCGATTAGAGGCGCAAGGGCGCACATACACCTACAGTGGAACACCCATAGGGACACTACTCGAAGAACTATACATTTACAGTACAAAATACAGTTTAATTAGTGCTACAATCCTTGCATATCCTCATGTGGATGATGAATTTTGTCGCTTAAATGACACAAGTGATACAAGACTGGTTTGTTTATTTACTTATTGAGTACCAATCTTGGTCAGAGCGCTGTACAAACATATAGGAAGGCACAGTCCCTGTCCCAAAGGATGCAAGATCTAAGTCATCAAGAAAAGGATACAAACACAAGCAAGTTGATGAAGGTGTCCATAGACTAACTACTGACACCATGGCTGCAATCACAGAAAAGAAATGTGATGCAGGTAGGATGTAGCAATTCAAATTGTTTTATTTTACCATTAGATACAGGAAAAGCATCTGAAAATAATACCGCTGACAAGGCGTTCAGACAGCCAATGACGCACAAGATGACAATTCTATAGTGTATGTGCTAAAGTCAGCTATGCATTACAAATAGGGCTGTCAAGTGATTTAAAAAATTAATCGCGATTAATCGCATTGTTAAACAATAATAGAATACTATTTATTTAAATAGTTTGGATGTTTTCCACATTTTCAATTATATTGATTTCAATTATAACACAGAATACAAAGTGTACAATGCTCACTGGATATTTATTTTTGATTACAAATATTTGTACTGTAAAAAACAAAAGAAATAGTATTTTTCAATTCACCTAATACAAGTACTGTAGTACAATCTCTTTATCATGAAAGTTGAATTTACAAATGTAGAATTATGTACAAAAAATAACTGCATTCAAAAACAAAACAAGGCAAAACTTTATAGCCTACGAGTCTACTCAGTCCTATTTCTTGTTCAGCCAGTCGCTCAGAAAAACAAGTTTATTTACATTTGCAGGAGATAATGCTGCCCGCTTCTTGTTCACAATGTCACCTGAAAGTGAGAACAGGTGTTTGCGTGGCACTGCTGTAGCTGACGTTGCAAGATATTTACATGCCACAGGTGCTAAATATTCATATGTCCCTTCATGCTTCAACCACCATTCCAGAGGACATGTGTCCATGCTGATGATGGGTCCTGCTTGATAACAATTCAAAGCAGTGTGGACCGACACATGTTCATTTTCATCATCTGAGTCAAATGTCACCAGCAGAAGATTTTCTTTTTTGGTGGTTCGGGTTCTGTCGTTTCCACATTGGAGTGTTGCTCTTTTAAGACTTCTGAAAGCATGCTCCACACCTCATCCCTCTCAGATTTTAGAAGGCACTTCAAATTCTTAAACATTGGGTCGAGTGCTGTAGCTATCTTTAGAAATCACACACTGGTACCTTCTTTGCATTTTGTCAAATCTGCAGCAAAAGTGTTTTTTAAATGAACAATATGTGCTGAGTCATCATCCGAGACTTCTATAACGTGAAATATATAGCAGAATGCAGGTAAAATAGAGCCGGAGACGTACAATTCTCCCCCAAGGAGTTCAGCCACAAATTTAATTAATGCATTTTTTTTAAACGAGCGTCATCAGCATGAAAGCATGTCCTCTGGAATGGTGCCTGAAGCATTAAGGGGCATACGAATGTTTAGCATATCTGGCATGTAGATACCTTGCAATGCTAACTACAAAAGTCCCATGCGAATGCCTGTTCTCACTTTCTGGTGACATTATAAATAAGAAGTGGGCAGCATTATCTCCTGTAAATGTAAACAAGTTTATTTGTCTTAGCAGTTGGCTGAACAAAAAGTAGGACTGAGTGGACTTGTAGGCTCTAAAGTTTTGCCTTGTTTTATTTTTGAGAGCAGTTACGGAACAACAACAAAATCTACATTTGTAAGTTGCACTTTCACAATAAAGAGATTGCACTACAGTACTTGTATGAGGTGAATTGAAAAATACTATTTCTTTTGTTTTTTACAATACAAATATTTGTAATCAAAACTAATATAAAGTGAACAGTGTACATTTTGTAGTCTGTGTTATAATAGAAATCAATACATTTGAAAAACATCCAAAAATATTTAATAAATGTCATTTGGTATTCTATTAGTGCGATTAAAACGGCGATGAATCGCGATTAATTTTTTTGAGTTAATTGCGTGAGTTAACTGTGATTAGTCGACAACCCTAATTACAAATTTTCAGAAGGTGTAACCAGTTTTTTGAAGTGAGAAACTACAAGTAGCCTATTCCTGCTTGTGTGAGGTCAATTTGGAGAGGAGAGAGAGTGCTTTTCTTCTCACGCTGACTGCATACAACCAGTTAAAAGATATCAAAAACAATCATGGTAGGAGAGCAATACCAAGCAACAAGAAATACTGAAACAGACCAACGTGGTCACTGAATCAGAACAGAACAGAGGTAGTCAGCATAGCTTTTCTTTCAAAAGATGAACTTTAATCACTAGAAATCAATGCAAATTAAAGTAATAACAGAACTCTTCCCCAGCCTGGGGCTCAGCCCAACCTAATGATCTTGTGTGCATACACCTGCATTCCCTCAGGTAGCCTCTCCTCTGTCCCTTAAGCAGCCAAACCTCTGTGCAAGAGGAGGGATGAGGATGGAAAGCTGAGTTGAGAGGAGATTAACCCCTTAACCCTAGGTGACAAGTTAGTGCCCCAGCACCTCTAACATGGATGTAGCCTTTCTATATCATATATCTAGACCAGTGCTTCTCAAACTTTTGTATTGGTAACCCCTTTCACAAAGCAAGCCTCTGAGTGCGACCCCCCCTTATAAATTAAAAACACTTTTTTTTATATTTAACACTATTATAAACGCTGGAGGCAAAGCAGGTTTGGGGGTGGAGGCTGACAGCTCGTGACCCCCAACATAATAACCTTGTGATCCTCAGTTTGAGAACTCCTGATCTAGACAGATCTACTGTAAATGTAAATATCAAATGTACGTCTCTTGTTTTACAAATGTGTAAGGTCTTTTGTTATGTTTTACAAATGTCTTTTGTAAATGTCAAATGTATAATGTATACGTGCTATGACTCCTGAACATTATATTCAGATGCAGAGTTTGTCACATCTGCCCCCAAATAGATGTAAGAAATAATAGCTTTGCATTACTAGCAGACCAGATTTAATTACTTAACAGAAAAAACATAGTACTTACTCCAGAAATGTTGATCATTGTCAAGTGTCAGACACTCAGAAGATCATGAAGCATAAAAACCCAGATTGTTTCATAAACAACATCTAAAAGGGGGCAAACTTACAATCTTGTCTTGTGGAATGGTTTTGTAGCTGTGTTGGTCCCAGGGTATTAGAGAGAGAAAGTGGGTGAGGTGAGATATTTTATTAGATCAAGTTCTGTTGGTGAGAGAGATGCTTTTGAGCTTACACAGAGCTCGTCTTCAGATCTGTTCTGTATGTGTCTTGGGGCCTGTGAGATGTGTCAAAAAAATTTGTTACAGCTGTTACCCCTCCATTTTTTACAAAAGCCACAAGCACTAGCATGTACTGAAAGAGAGCATGGCTGTTTATTACTGCCCTACAAAGAAAAGCACACTGATTCATTTTAGTTTTCTAGGTGTCAATGTTTTACTTTAGTCTTTTCTCTTGGAACTATCCACAAGTTGAATGAATTTATTTGCTGCATTTACTAAGCTGCAGAAGCCTACTTAAAATCTATTTGAAATATTTCCCTTTTGATGTTTCTTGGCAGAATAAAATAATCCAAGAGGGTGCAAATACCATTTGACCAACAACTTTTACAATTGTAAATACCCAGAATTTGATTTCATACATTTTTTCTCTAATGGAATTTGGGTTTTAGTTTATTCTTTGTTATGGTTCTATTTAACTGCTACACATTTAGTTGACTAAATGTTTATAAGCCTTTTATCTTAAAGGTGACCGCAAAGAAAAGAAGGATGAGCTGTATAAGGGGGGGTCGCACTCAGAGGCTTGCTTTGTGAAAGGGGTTACCAATACAAAAGTTTGTGAGCTGTTTTCAGGTAAACCTGCAGCTTTGGGGCAAGTAATTCAGACCTGGGTCTTTGTTGGAGCAGACAGGAGTGTCTGGCTCAGCAAAACAGGGTGCTAGAGTCCGAGCTGGCAGGGAAAATAGGAACAGGGGTAGTCTTGGCACATCAGTTGGCAGCTCCCAAGGGGGTTTCTGTGATCCAACCCGTCACAGGGGCTACTGCTCTCACGGCAAGCAAAGCCCCATGCTAGATAGGGGGCAAGGGTGCAACCCCCACAGAAAGGCAGAGACCCTCCTCCCCTGCCAGGGCAGACACTCCACCCAGGAGAGAGACCACCTTACGTGTATTCCTCTGCATCCTCAGGACAACTGCTGTTTTTGGAATGGAACTAACCTGGATTTGATTTAGATTTTAAAAGAACAAGAAGTTCTATATCCCCTCAACTTGCCTTATTTTGACTTGAATTCCTTTCCTCTTGTTGTTAGTATTAATTGTGTTGAGCATATGGTCACCATTAATCTTTTTAGTGAAGACTTCTGGTTTCAAAATTAGCCCATATTTCCTTCCTACTATTAGTTTTTAAAACATTTGAAAACAAAATTATACCTGGTTTGATTATATTACACGAGTACATCTCCAATCTTCATTACATATATCAAATCATTCTTTCAAATAATTTACATAGTAATATCCTATCGTGATTTTGAACACTTAATGAGGAAGAAAAAACCTAATAATACCTTTTTGCCTTTAAAAAAAACAAACCTTGACAGTCATATTAAAATATGTTTTCAGGCCAGCAAGGTAAGACCTAAGGACAGCTTTCTGCCCTGCTCAATGTAAACCAAACAATTTTCATTCAGTGTTTTACTCTACCATATAACAAGGGCCCTAAGCTTTACAGAGGAGATATCCGTAACCCTGGTAGAGCGCTTCATGTCACTGAATAGATAGCCTTGCAGACAAGCTGTGCCAATGATAAACTTTGAAGGATACTCCAAGCAGTGCTCCTTGCCAGCAGGAGCGCCGCCAGCTTTTCTGCTGCCCTAGGCGGCGGAAGGTCCCGCCCCGAAATGCCGCCCTCCACAGAGGCGGTGGGACCTTCCACGAAATACCGCCACAGTCGCTGCCCCCCAAATTGTAGTGCCCTAGGTGACCACCTAGGCCCTGCTTGCCAGAAAAATAGCAGCTACAAAAAGAAAGGCAGGTCTATACTAGAAGCTTGCATCAGCCCAGCTGCACCACTGTAGCTCTTCTGGTGAAGATGCTTTAAGCCAGCGTTTCTCAAATGCGGCCACCATGGCAGCATGTAGCTACCAGGGGCTTTTCATGTGGCCACAGCTTCCTGGGTGGTGATTGGAGGGGGGAAAGCAGGGGCCCCTCTCCCGGAGCCGCCAGAAGGGGTTGGGTGGGTCCTGTCCCCCTCTGGAGCCAGAAACGCTGGAGGAGCAGGCAGCTGGTGTGAGTTCCCCACCTTTCAGGGGGCAGTGGGGATCAGGCTTCCGGCTTCAGCCCTGGGGTGGTGGGTGGCAGGCTCCGGCCATGAGGCTTCGGGCGCCTTCTCCCTGCCTGGGCTCACAATTCCCCACATCGCCCCTGGCCTCCACTGCCTCCTCTGACCCCCCATCCATCACCCCTGGCCCCCGCTGCCTCCCTATCCACCTCCCCATCCAGGGCTTAATTTGTCCCCCAGCTTGCCAGGGCTGAGTAAATCTGCTGTGAAAAGTGATATTTGTATGTTTGTTAATATCACTTTTCACTGCCTCCCAGTTAGCTAGCAAGTCTGATTCTGTGAAAAATGGTATTAACAAACATATAAATATCACTTTTCACAGCAGCAGACTTACTAGATAGCAAATCTAAAAAAAAAAAATACCAAAAAAAACAAAAAGAAAACAACACCACAAGACAAGCACATGCAAAGCACCGTATTTTTTATTTCTATTCTGTTTAGGTGCAGTAAAGAATAGAGACAACTGTATGTTATTGTTATTATTAAGTTTGCAAAAAACAACCCTACATAAATAAATTACAATGATTTGGACATGTATATGTGCACATTTATACATCAGAGTGGCCACCAGCAAGAGTTGGCCGCTGCGCTCTGAAGCCACCAAAATATTTGTTGTGAGAACCTCTGCTCTAAGCCAACAGGAGAGAGCTCTTGCATTGGCTCAATAACTTCACCTCCACAAGAGGCGGTAGCTGTGTCGGCAGGAGAACCTCTCCCACCGACATAGTGCTGTCTACACAGGGAATAAGGTCAGTATAACTACGCCGCTCAGAGGTGTGGATTTTTCATATCCCTGAATGATGTAGTTATACTGAATTAAGTGTGTAGTGTAGACCTGGCTGAAGTCAGTGCTCCTTAAAAATACAAACTGCCACCCACCACTCACCATCCTGAAAGTAGTATACATACACTTTCAACCAAACCATATGACTATATCACACAGAATACACGAGAGATTGCTAGCATTGTTACAGTTATATGCCTGACAAAGTTTCCATTTTTAAAGGCACTGACACTTTAGCATCTCATGTCTCAACAAGGTATTACATTTTTTAAAATAGATTTGTAAATAGAATTAATACCTTAAGATGTTGGAATTAAAACCATGTTACTAACATTCAGACTACTAGCTAGTAATGCACCCCGTTTTCTTTTACTATGTACCAAAAAAATAACAACTCATGTACTCGCATTTGAAAATCCACAACCAGTTCATGGCATTTTAAATAAGGAGTGAATATTAAGTTATCTGATCATATCATAACAGGACAGTATTCATTTCTTTCTTACCTCATGCATATAGTTTATTCTATCACTTTACACATTTAAATATACAGGATTCATTTGGTGGTAGTCTCTTTATTTAAGATGTCAAAACAGTTTCAATTATAACCCCATTTTCATTTGCTTGTGACTGCCTGAAAAATTAACATTTGAGGCTAAAGTTTTCCATGTGCAGTCTCAGCTAAAAGGTTATTTTTTATTTCAATTTTTTGAGAAAAATCTTATTTGTACCAGTGAATTACATATGAGGCTAATGGAGGTGAGGGTGGGGAAGAGAAGTACCTTTTCCCTACTTTTTCCCACATATATAATTTTAAAAACTGAGCTTTGAAATTCAGCATGTAAATATTCCTCAAAGGGATGCACATCCACAATGACTTTTGGAAGAAAAATGGTTTGGACAATGAAGTTAACGATTTTGGGATGGAGAAATACATTCTGAGCACATTCAGACGACATCTGCCAACACTTTTTTTTAGTTAGCAGTGGAATGAAGTCCTGCGTTCCTGCAATACCACAGAACAGACTAGCCTGACAGACTATGGGGCTGCTATTCAGCTTTACTTCAAATTGCTGCCACTTCCAATGTTTTCACCATTTGTAGGTTCAGGACAGATCTTCACGTTCATTTTAAATGGTCTTTCACTATTAAACATAAAGGAAGATAATCTCCTCTGTTTGACAAGGGCATGTACCAAAGAGACACTGATATTTCCTTAGATACAATAAAACAGAAATCCATTTTAGACAACAAATTTTAGCTTCAAGGTATGTCAAAATGTATTCTTAGTCACTCTAAGTACAGCATTTAACTAGTGTTTTGTAATGTAAACAGAATGACACTTCAAGATTTAGCATAAAATTATTAAGATTTGTTTTGAAAAAGGAAATGTTGGCCAGAACACCAGGAGCGCTTAACCCATCTAAGGAGTGATACCACATCTAACTTTTAACTGGACAGCCACAAGAAATGGGCAGAAGGAAAATAGATGGACTTTGTAAATGCTGTTTCCTGTAAAAGCTGTCATTTCTTGTAATACATCACCATTATCCTTAGGCTTGGATGGATTAAAATGTTATCAGTAAATGTCAGTAAATGTCTATTTCACCATACACACAAACAAACTGATGAAAAATATTTCCGTCGGTAACAGAAATTTATATAGATGCAAGTAAGAAAAACGCTGCTTGAAAACTAGAGTTGCTTTAAGTATATTTATATTGTATATTTTGACATGCAATGTTGATAATTTGTGCTTTAACAGTTATAAAGATTTAAATTTTGAATCTCAAACTTTACTGTCATTAAATTATTATCTGGCATAACCCCCCAATTTACTGCAACTGTGAAAATTTAAATAGTTAAAAATAGGAAAAATGCCTAAAATGAACATTGATATCTGTTGAAATTCTAAAAAAATAAAAATTTAATTCTGCCATGCCTAATTATCCTGCAGTACTCCACTGCAGTGAGAGTACTGGATACGAGCCCAAGTGCTGATATGGAATTTAAACTTTGTAGTCTTCTGATGAAAAGCTGAACATATTACCTGCTGAACTAAATCATTACTTTTTTACTCTATTACTACTTTGTATAATATTATGCATCCACGAGTACATGCATTTAGAGGAAAATATTTATTTGTATTGCAGCAGCATCTACAGGGCCCATTGTGCTAGGCAACATAAACATATACAAATACAAGGTGATCCCTTGCCAACCTATTTGTACAATGGTAAGTAAAAGCTGACTACAAAGAGACAGTAAAGAATTTA
The DNA here is from genome assembly GCF_028017835.1 of Emys orbicularis. Classification (NCBI taxonomy): domain Eukaryota; kingdom Metazoa; phylum Chordata; order Testudines; family Emydidae; genus Emys; species Emys orbicularis. The sequence goes on along the minus strand of NC_088689.1, from coordinate 41,295,776 downwards.
TTCTGAACTCTTCATTACATATATCACCCCTAAACATAATTACTGTATATATTACTTACGTTCTGGTTGTTTTTCATTAGGAGTAATGGATCTCACAAAATCTTGTGGTGTCATAAAAACCTCTGATTCTCCATGCTCATGTATTACTTTCAAGGTGGCAAAGTATCTGAAGATTTTGTCTGGAGTGGAGTAGGCTCGTATCCTGTTCTCATACTCCATCACCTAGAAATTAAGTTAAACACATATCACTGCATACAAGAGTTTTCCAACTTTCACTCCATATTTAATCCTGGTAAAACTTTGCCATATTATGACAGGTTCTAAATGCAATGGCTGCACACGGCCAACCGGGGTTAGGCTACAATTACACTACACCAGCACAGCTACACCGCCTGTAGTGTAGATGCTTCCTACAACAACGCAATGGGTTTTTCAGTTACTGTAATTGATCCATATCTCAGAGGCAACAGCTATGTTGACAGAATAATTCTTCCATCAATCTAGATGCATCTACACCAAGAATTAGATCAGCTTTATTACGTCACACAGGGATGTGAATTTTTTCCACACCTGAGTGACATAACTAGGTAGATCTAAATTTTAAGTGTAGACCAGGCCTTAGTGTTGCCAACTCTCAGGATTTTATCACAAATCTTGTATTTTATCTGAAGTCTCATGTTTTTCTAAAGCCCCAGCCCCTGGAGGCATGTGGTCACTTAAGAATTTCAGCGTTCATTTTTTTTAAATGAAGTGTCTAGCCCTCATGGTTGTGGAGAAAAATTTAACAACATGAACCTTCAATATTCAAAAATCAGAATGTAAATAAAGAGAACAACAATTATTATTTAAAAAAAATCTTGCTATTATTATGCCAACCTCAATTTTTTGGGGCCTGAATCATGATTTTAGAACACTTGGGCTGGTGTCATGACCAGGACATTGGCAGTCTGACTTAGTGGTCAAAACAGGAGTCAGGAATCAGGACAGGTCAAATACTGCGAGGTCAGAGTCCAAACTGAGAATTGAGTGTCAGGAGGCAGTCAGGGTCAGGTTACCAAGAAATCAGAGGCAGAACACAAACTTGAGAGCAGAACCACAGATCAATAAACAGAGTCAGGGAGGGTCAGGACATCAGGAATTCAATCCAGGGGAACAGAAAGCACAAAGCACACAATCCAGAGCAGGGTGGATCCCAGTTGGATGGACAACTTCCTGTTCTTGTGCTCAGTTTAAACAGCGGCTGTGGACCAATCAGGGTCCCCAGTGTTCTGCCAATCAGCTCCCACAACTGGGGCCCTCTCTCTGAGTTCAGCTCCTATTCTGAAAGTAGTTGGCAGGCCCCTAGGTGGCAGGTTGAACCTCTTAGCACCAAAGAGCCCTGAGGACCAGGGTTGAAGAGCCATGGTCCCTGACATCTGGGCAATATTGAGTAAAAGCTCAGTTTATTCCCTACTTTAGTTTTGGTGTAAGAGAGGGAAAGAGATGTGAAGAGAGAGGAAAGATGGGGGGCGGGGAAGGAGATGAGTAATCCTTCATTTCTGGATTGGAGTTGGGCATGATTACTGTTAGCCACTGTCCGACCCTCATGAGCAAAGGCATAATTTTGCCTCACTTATTCCTCTAATCCTTTTGCACTACATTTTTATAAGATTCTGCAGGGGCCCCAGCAGGGTGGATAAAAATCAATGATTTTAAAAAAAAAATCCTTTTTTTTTTTTTTTTTTTTTTTAATTTAAATCAATTTTTGGGGGGGGGATAAAATGCTTTTTGAGGGATTATAGCTCAAAGATATCTCATCATGGAATAGGGATTATAAAATCTAATTCTATAATATGAGACAATATATTCATGTAATGTTTAAGAAAAGTTTTGTAAATGAGTTCCAATAGTTCATGGATTAGGGACCCAATTTTACGGGGTTCCAGGGGCTTCTGTATAGATTATTTAGGTTAATCTTTCTATCTACCCAATGGGACTCAGTGCTCAGTCTAGAAGATACCATCAGAGATGCTTAGTTTTGCAGTTCTCAAACTGTGGACTTGTGTCTCCAGAGGTAACATGCTTGTTAAGAGCAAAAATGTTTTTAAATAAATAAATAATATATAGAGGGGAGAAATAACAGACCTCAACTCTATTGTCCCTCTGCAAATTTGTGTACACAGAGTCAATCCCTTACCTCTCTCTAAAAGTGCAAAGTTTTGAAAAGTTCAATGAATAGAAGATTGTTGGGGGCAGAATAGATCTGGACAAGGAGAAGAAGTCTGGAGATAAATGTGAGAAGAGAGGGACATAAGTTTGTTTTGTTAAAATATTATATGTTTGCTGTTGAAGGAAAAAAATCCAGAATACTTAACGTTGTTGTTTTAGTTAAATAAAACAATTTAAATGTCTGTCTGGTGATGTTCTCCTCCTAATACAGCATGGAAAGAAAATCCTCCAAATATTAATGATTAACCTGTTGAATTGGAGATAGTTCACCTCCCAATGACTTCATAAATATCTGCTTCAATTACCTTTGGTAAATGAAATAACCAAACCATCATTCATTTTCTGATATAGCTGTAAAACTAATCTGAAAAGTTTTCAAAATAAATATCGGTTTAAAAATGTATAGTGTGTACCTTCTAAAAATGAAACCTACGTCTATCTCTGAGTTGTGAAGAATATGTATTAAGGTTATAACAACCAACAAGAATGCACTTTTATGTAGAAAACCATGATTAAATTGAGTCTTCCTGACTAGTGATTTAAATCAATTTGATTTAAATCATTCACCCTGGGCCCTATTCTCAAATCTCTGCCCAGAGCCAGTTTATCATTTGTGAATCTTGCAAACATACAAGTTTTTCTTAAGCATGCAATCAGAGTTGATCTAAGTCAGTGGAAAGCCTAAATGATCACAAACTCATTAAGGTAATGGTAGTAGTATGTAAAAATATAGATTTGTATTCCATTGTGTCCAAGAACAGCAAGTCTTTGCTCAGCAGCTTTTATTTCTACATTACCACCAGCCAAATGTTCATGTGCTTTTGCAAACTGTTACCTCCATCTTGGAATAAACACGATCTCAAAGCATCGCCTGTGGTACACAGAGAAGACAGTATCTCATGTCCTAGCACTTAATGAAACAGACCATCAGAAAGCTTCCTTAGATCAATACTAGATTTCACAGGAATTCAATTCAGAACACATAGCTCTAGAGTAAGCGAACTTGAAAGTTCAGCCTGTGTCAGCTTCCTGATTGCTGTATTCTGATTAGACTGCAATTTAAGATAAGACATCAACAAAAAAGAAGAGGTGATAAGGAAGTGAGCAAGTATTTCAGCGTACCATTTTAACTGGACCCCAAGTCGGTAATATTTTGAAAAATAAAGCAAAAGCTGACCTAGCAGTTTCTTGAAAATCAAGAAGGATTTCTGAATCCATCTACATCCTGTGTATGGATTCTAGCTGTAGATAAGAGTCCATGGAATTCAGAATCGGGATAGAACACTTATGCAATAATGGACCAATTCAAAATCTTGATGGATTCTTGTTTTGTTTTTGTGATTTACATCGGGATTAAGAAGTAATATACATAGGACCAGAAAAGGACAAAAATATTAAAAGCAAGGAGGAAATGTGTCTTTTAAAACAGTGAATTTAGTAAATGTCATATAAAAGAACTTAGTGAAGGATAATGTTAGATGTCATTATTACAAATTGGAGACGTGCAAACTTTCTTTCAAATTCTAATTATTAGCCGTAACAAACATCAAGGGGCAAACAAATATCTGAAAGTGACAACTGACGATAGGTTAACAAAACAGGGAATTTGAGCCAAATGTGGAATTACAAAAAAAAAAAAAAAAAAAAAAAAAAAAAATCCAACTAGTTCCATATCGCTGTTCTCAAATCCAATCTTCTAGAAAAACACATTCAACATTGAAATTTTCTAATACACCAATGAACAAGATTAGTTATATTCTTCTCTATTGTACACAGCTCTGTTCACAACTGCATCAGATCAGCTGAAGCTATTTCATCACTTAACAGAGGATGAACAGGACAGAGACAATAGGATACACAAATAATATTAGTAGTTATATTTTACACGCACATCGCATGTGTGTGGATTTTTCTCGGTCATTTCAACAGGGGAAACATTAATACCTATTCAGAAGTATCCTTAAGACCCAGGACTAAAGTCAATCCTAGTAGAGTTACTTCTGGTGAGAAAATTATTATTATTTTCTGTTTTTGGAATACAGCAGGTTGAAAGGATTTTCACAACATTTCCTGAGATGGTATCCTTCTGACAACAGGTTCTTCCTATTTCTGAAAGGTTTTCAATAATCTGTATAATGCAGGCTAGTCAAAAGATATTGTGCAGTCTAAAAAGCTAAACTCTAGCCAAAACCTAGACTCTGAGAGCAGTATCACCTGGCTCAAAGGGGAGAATTTGCATTTGCCAATTAATACAAATATTCCTAGATTAGGGAGATGGTTTGAAAAAACAGCAGTAAGGGATCCCCCATGCCCAACAAGACAGAACCACTGTTCTGGAAGCTTAAAGTCGGCTCTATATGACAGGTTGAAGGAAAAGAATCTCTTCTGTTGTCATGAGAAAAAAAACTAAATAAACCAAGGTTCACTGTAATTAACATTTCAATGCACTTCCACAGTGTCATCAGGCCCCTCGGATCATCATCATCTGATAGAGCAGGAACTCTAGCAGTTTGGTTTCACACACACCCTGCATAGTAATAGTATAGATAAATTAACATTCATTTACTTTAGGCTGCTTACTGCAATGCATATTGCAATGAAGTCTCAGCATAATTAACCCTCATAATGCAGAATACCTGCCAAGACTTAATGACAGTTCCCAAATAGATCTTAGTGAAGTAGTCCTAATGCAGTACATAAACTCTTTTTCAAATTAATCAGCGAACAAGTTACAACATTCATGTTGTGTCATTAACCTTCAGCTACAATAGCACTTTATCACCGTTTCCTTCTCTCTCGTTTATAAACAAATCTAAATATTACTCAAGTTACACATATACACAAGAGGATATTTGCCCTAGAATCATCAGTTTGTAACAACAGCCTCAGGCTCTAATTGATGCTGAGCGATAATATCCTAGCTTCCTCCTACATTGCTTCACCATCCAAAATAACTTGTGACATGCTTAATTTATTATTTCATCACTAATTATTGCATTCATTAACAGTGCTGGGATAACAACCATGTTTCAAAACTCGAAGATTTCAACTGAAGTTTTTCCCCCCTGTGCTAGGACATCACACATACAAGCTTTTGGTTTATTATAGGAAGACATGAGAAGAATATGAATGGCGGAGGCAACATAGTGACAGATGATGTGGAAAAAGCTGAAGTACTCAATGCTTTTTTTGCCTTGGTCTTCACCGACAAGGTCAGCTCCCAGACTGCTGCACTGGGCAACACAGTATGGGGAGGAGGTGAGCAGCCCTCAGTAGTGAAAGAACAAGTTAAGGACTATTTAGAAAAGCTGGACATGCACAAGTCCATGGGTCCAAATCTAATGCATCCAAGGGTGCTGAGGGAGTTGGCTGATGTGATTGCAGAGCCACTGACGGTTATCTTTGAAAATTCGTGGTGATCGGAAGAGGTCCCAGATGATTGGAAAAAAGCAAATATAGTGCCCATATTTTAAAAAGGGAAGAAAGAGAACCCGGGGAACTACAGACCGGTCAGCCTCACTTCAGTCCCCAGCAAAATCATGAAGCAGGTCCTCAAGGAATCCATTTTGAAGCACTTGGAGGAGAGGAAGGTGATCAAGAACAGTCAACATGGATTCACCAAGGGCAAGTCATGCCTGACCAACCTGATTGCCTTCTATGATGAGATAAGTGTCTCTGGGGATACGGGGAAAGCGGTGGATGTGATATATCTTGACTTTAGCAAATCTTTTGATATGGTCTCCCACAGTATTCTTGCCAGCAAGTTAAAGTAGTATGGATTGGATCAATGGTCTATAAGGTGGATAGAAAAGCTGGCTAGATTGTCGGGCTCAACGGGTAGTGATCAATGGCTCGATGTCTAGTTGGCAGCCGGTATCAAGTGGAGTGCTCCAGGGGACAGTCCTAGGGCCGGTTTTGTTCAACGTCTTTATTAATGATCTGGATGATGGGATAAATTGCACCCTCAGCAAGTTCGCAGATGACACTAAGCTGGGGAGAGAGGTAGATATGCTGGAGGGTAGGGATAGGGTCCAGAGTGATGTAGACAAACTGGAGGATTGGGCCAAAAGAAATGTGATGAGGTTCAACAAGGACAAGTGCAGAGTCCTGCACTTAGGACGGAAGAATCCCATGCACTGCTATAGGCTGGGGACCGACTGGCTAATCAGCAGTTCTGCAGAAAAGGACCTGGGGATTACAGTGGACGAGAAGCTGGATAGGAGTCAGAAGTGTGCCCTTGTTGCCAAAAAGGCCAACGGCATTTTGGGCTGTATTAGTAGGGGCACTGCCAGCAGATCAAGGGAAGTGATTATTCCCCTTTATTCGGCACTGGTGAGGCCATACCTGGAGTACTGGGTCCAGTTTTGTCCCCCCACTACAGAAGGGATGTGGACAAGTTGGAGAGAGTCCAGCAGAGGGCAACAAAAATGATTAGGGGGCTGGGGCACATGATTTATGAAGAGAGGCTGAGGGAACTGGGGTTATTTAGTCTGCAGAAGAGAAGAGTGAGGGGGGATTTGATAGCAGCCTTCAATTACCTGAAGGGGGGGTTCCAGAGAGGATGGAGCTAGGCTGTTCTCAGTGGTGGAAGATGACAGAACAAGAAGCAATGGTCTCAAGCTGCAGTGGGGGAGGTCTAGGTTGGATATTAGGAAACACTATTTCACTAGGAGGGTGGTGAAGCACTGGAATGGGTTACCTAGGGAGGGGGTGGAATCTCCTTCCTTAGAGGTTTTTTAGGTCAGGCTTGACAAAGCCCTGTCTGGGATGTTTTAGTTGGTGTTGGTCCTGCTTTGAGCAGGGGATTGGACTAGATGACCTCCTGAGGTCTCTTCCAACCCTAATATTCTATGATTCTATGCGCCAGAAACTCCTGAACTACTACAACTGACCAATTTTCAGAGCAGAACATCCTCCTATAATTTCATCTGACTACAGTTTTGAATGTGAACGGGTCAAGTCGCTCCAACATCAGAACACAGAACCTGAGTCTGTGTCCAAACTCACCCACTTCATGTGGCTGACTTTACAGTAATTACAAAAATAATACAACATACATCAGTTAGGCAGGTCATCCACTACTGTAACTGCTGACTACATACCAGAGATGGGACCAAGCCCACAAATAAAGGGTTCACTTAAATAACAGAAACATGGGCTCCGGTGCTTGGTGAACTGCTGGAAGACTACCAGTTAGGCTTACTGCCTCATGCAGGACTAGACTTCAGCATCAGGCTCTGAGGAGACATGCTTACCCCTGTGCTGTGGAAGAATAGGATTTATTGTTAGTAAAGATGCTGGTAAACCTTCTGTCAAGATGTCCTGCAGTGGCTCAAGGTTGTGAGTACCAACCTTTGGGAAGACTGCTAAGAATCAGGACACAAACCCCAAACTGGCTGTGCGATCTACATTTAGATTTCACCAACCAATTATCCAGTGTAAACTCCTCAAGCACTATAACAGCCCAACCATGGAATCACAGACAGTTCCCTTGGATACTCCGATCTGTCCTGCCACCCATGTAAACCTATCTTTGTGACAGTTCATCCCTTAAACCAAGGATTATAGCAATATTCAGGTTACTCCCAGTCCCAAAGTACCCGTCACTTATCACAGGTAAAATGCACTTTAGATCTCAAACCAAAGACACTTGTAGATAATCCTATAATAAACTATCTAAAGATTTTATTATATAGGAAAAGGAATCAAGAGAGTTATTTACAAGGTTAAAGCAAGTAAAAATATATACACACAAATGAGTTCCAATCTAAAGTTCCAAAAAGTAATAGAAACTTCTATAATAAGCAAGCCCTATATGTCCTTTAGCAGTAACTCAGGCTAAGCACTGGAGATCATTTGCTTATGCCTAGTAATCCTTTCCTCCCAGTGTCCAAGCAGCATAAAGAAACAGTTCCTTCTTGTTAGTGTTTTTCATTCCCTTCCTTCCTTCTGCTCTGAGCTGCAGACTCAGCTGATGGGATGAATTCACTTGCATGACTCATCTTCACTGAAAGGACAAAGCAATGAAGACTTTTGCCTTCTTGAATGTTCCATACTTGTCTCTCTGGTGGTGATGAGCTTCCCATGATAGGCAGGATTTATCACCTCTGGTTGGAGACCTGCATTTCACACTAGCTAATGTCTCTCTTCTGTCTGGTGATTTACAGTTAGAGGTTTACAAATAAAATGTTCTAATATTACCTTATAATATGGGATACAGATGTTAAAAATGAGATTAATGCATGCAGCAACTTACAAGCGTTCCAACTATGTATTTGTCAGTGTTCAGTGGAGAAATGGGGACGTTGGCATGAGTTGGCACCTGGTCTGCCAGTACCACACCTTCATCAGAACAAACTGTTACCATTGATTCTACATGAGAAATAACTCAGTTAGCCAATGGGCCATGCTGAAGCAATCTACTTATTGTTGCTCCCATAAAGTCACGAGGCTGGCAAACTACTAATTTGATTAACCACCGTAGGTTCAGTGATTATCACTGAGTCAGAAGAGAGAAATCCAGTTCTAGTGTGGACCTGATGACTTGCAACTATAATCTATTATAATCTTATAAACTAATTTACTCTACGATTCTCACTGCTGAAACATCTTACTTGTGAAACCTGACCATAGCCCCACCTTTCCTAATTTAGAAGGGAGAGAGGTTGGTAATTTTAGGAATGGCTCCTAATTACTTAAAATAAATATCCATACTAGCCAACAAATGTATCCTGTCTTCAGCAGCTGGAGGCAACAGCAGAGGGAGCCAGCAAGCAACCCCACTCCCCACCATCATACCTATCATAACTTTGCGCCTTGCTGGTAGAGAAAAATAAATCTATTTGTCTAAACTAGTATAGATGAGGGCTGAGATTTTCAAAACTGCCTAAGGGATTTAAACACCTAATTCCCATTAAAATTAATGGGTACTGGGCATCCACATCCCTTACACAGTTGTGAAAATCTCAGCCTAGTATCTTAGAATGGAACTTCACTTAAAATCCTCACTAACATACCAGCAGAAGGGACAGTCTGTAACCCCAGAAGACACCCTGAGATATATGGAATTTAACTGAGTTATCTAGCCTAACTACTGAGACCAAAAAATAATTCTGCATCTCCAAACAAAACCTTTACAACATATGAAAAGTTATTGAGCCACTACATACTAATCACTTACAATTTAGCAACTAATGAGATGCAGCCTCCAGCATATGGACTTAAAACAATTATCAGAAACAAAATTATAGAAAAGGAAATGTGAAGAAAATACACTCTTTTGTTCTTCTGTTTGGTACTGCATAGACCCTTAAAAAAAACATAACCCAATGAAACAAGCATCCAGAGAGGTTAAAAAAATACAGCCATCTGCTAAGACTGAGTTATAGGACTTTTCGTCAGACCAAACTGTAATCTTGTAATATTGATAGTAACAGCTATTGACCAACTAATGTTGCAGATCATTCTAAGGAGTCCAAAACACTCATAACTTCCCAGTAATGAAGGTAGGTCAGAAGTACCACTTCACTATTAGAGTGCTTTTTTCCTATTTAAAAATAGGGGGGAGAGAGGGTAAAAAATCAAACAGCAAATAAACATAGGTGCACACTTTCTATGAATGCAGAAAAGAGAAAAGTTGTGTTTCAGTAGCCACAGTGAGAGGGTAACCACATGGAATAAAAAGGAGCCGCCCCTTCTTACTCAACCCCTCCACAACTGGCAAGACACTTAAGACACAATTTTTAATTATGTCAGGCTTCTCAGATTTTAATCACTGCTTTTTAATATAGAGCAAGGTAGAAGGTCACTAGCCTAAATTTTAAAAAGGAACTAGTGATTGAGTAACTCACTTTTTAGTTACCTCAAAAGGGCCACACTTCCCAAAAATCAAGCCCTCTTAAGGCATCTCAAGTTGAGCACTCAGAAAAGGGGTGACTCAAAGTCACTAGTCCCCTTTAAAATGTAGGCCAGTAAATGTAAATACCAAAAGTCAGCCCATGAGTACTCACAGTATTTAAAGTTTTAATTCTGTGTCCTGTATTTTCTCTCCCTGTTTCATTACTGTGCAACTGCAGCAGTATAGAAGAACATTCTGCGTGACAAGCTTTTGTACCTTACGATCTCTAAATCCAGAACGTTGTTTCTTCTTCTTCTCTTCGGGCTGAGCCCCTCCACCACTTGACTCGACAGTCTTTCTATCATCGCCATGCTCCTCTTCTTCTTGATCCTTCACTTTTTCATTAGTTTCTGTCCTTGCATTGTGTTTTACAGATGACGGTGCTTCTGCATGGGCTCTGTGATAGGCAAGAAAACAACAATGATTAATTCAGGAACTTTAGAGGATCCATATGTAACAAGTTAACCAATTTTTAACTTTGTATTCAACCAAACAAGCAGATTGGAATAACAGCAGATTTGACTGTAAACATCTAAGGTCGTAAAATGCTTGAGGCAGGGACTGTCTCGGACTGTGTGTCTGGTAAAACAATTAGTACAATGGGGTCCTGATCCTGATTGGTGTCTGTGGGTACTACTGTTGTTACAATAATAAAATAAAATAATAATAATAAGAGAAATAACTTCAATTAGTGTGCTAGTATGGTCCAACAGTCCAATGGTAGCACCCTGCCATGATAAATTTCCACTTCTCCATCTCCAGACACAGTTAACACTGGGTATTTGGCAGGTGGGAAGAGAAAGCACATCAAGTGATTTAACATTGACAGTCAATGGATGACATCACTGAGCTCTAAAATGGAATCCTGCACAGACTTCCTTGACTGGAACACTGGCTGCAATTCAGAGCTTTGAGGATTGAAGAATAAAAAGCGAATGAAAGTTAGGATATTTAAGAATCTGCAACACATACTGATATTTCCCCCCCGCCCCAGGTGGAATTCACCCACCCTTGCAAAACAAACTAATATTAATTATTCATTTGTTTGTTCCCAAGAACCTAGCTAAATATATGAATCACAGACTGAATTATGCAAGTTCACATGTCTGCTTATCTTCGAGCCAACAAAAAACAACCCTCCCCCCCCCCCCCCGAGATGCAGCAAGTGCTATTTTCCAGAAAATGAGAAAGAAAATATTCTGACTTTAAAAGTGTTTCTCTCATAATGCCTTTAAAACCTCTACCAAAAGAAAAAAAGTAAGACAAAGTGATGAAGGAAGCAGAATGCAGTACTGCTGTGCTCAGAATAAGCAGCCTTTTGGTCTCAGCTCAATTGATTTATTTTTGATTTCAAGCAGACAGACTGCCGTATTTCGTTCATGGCTGAATCTAGTGAATTTGAAGGGTGAAGGAATAATGACAATGAAGACTGAAGTTGGTTATCCATAAATTAGAAATACTGCACACAAGCAGAACACTGGGGCTCTTTTCTTGCTGTGCAAGAGCACCTCCCAAATCCTCTCTGCAGATGAAAATTCATCCTACCTCCACAGTCAGTCTTACTGCCAACCCACTGTGAACAACGAGCAATGAAAGCTACTTGAGGCATCAAAGTTGTAGGCTACAGTTTGTACACAGAGCAAACTTCACAACAGAATGCAATAACAGAGCTTTATTCCAATCTATCATATAAAAGCTCAGTCGCAATGCCACAAATGAAAAGCATAACATCTCATATACAAAGACTACCCTAAAAGACACAGGACCTTTGTATCTCCTAAACTTCAAGCAAAAAATATATATTCATATTTGGCCCCCATTTTTACCAACAAAATGTAGAAGCGGTGTATCAAAAGTTCCTTATGTTTTAAAAATAAAAATACTAGTTTTACTGATTTTTCACACGGGTAAACACAGCCACGTTTGTGGATAGTCTCCATGCATTACATAAAGAAAGAGTAAAATAAAGAGGACAGATTACTTCAAAATTAAACACCACAAAAAAGTACAGCTCCATTCTTGCTGACTCCTCATAAGTCACTAACCACTATTACATGTGATAGATTTGGAAGTAGTAAGTCTTCTACATTGCTTAAGAGAAGAAAGTACCAATTCTACAGAAATGTTTCAAGAGTTACCTTAAGAATAGAATTATCATTATGAATGCAAGTTTTCTTCAAGTTCTGATAAGCATTTAAGCAAAATATCTAAAATGTGAAAGCAATAAAATGAAAAAGTTCCTAAAATTGATTTTAAAAGTTGGTGTGGTTGGCCCAGTGGCTAGTGTTCTGCATTTGCATATTCTGTACCCATTGTCAGCTAGAGGTGTAGCTGGCAATGGTTTAAGTACTTATGTAGACAGGACTAAACCATTTTCCAAGTTGTTTCAAGATGACCTGATCTTTACACTCAAAAACTGTCTATAGTAGCACTTAAACCCATAGTTAAAAACAGCACAGCTTCTTCTGTACTAGACTGTGTCTATATGGGCAAAACTGGGACCTACAATTCTTTATTGGTGGCAGGAGCCTCAGAAGATGTAGCTTAGACAGGTATCATACATTTTTCACCATGTCATATAGGTTGCTTTTACCACCATGTGTGTTGTCTAACCAAGTCCTGCCTATACTACACTGTCCACCATGGCTACCAGTAGCTGAGAACTATGAGCCTGAGTTCTCCCTCCTCCCCCGACAAAACTTTACTCCCCAAACGAACAGAGGTTGATTCTTACATGAGGCTGAGCCCAGAGGAAGGAAGTGTGTACAGTATGCAGGGCCAGCTCCAGGCACCAGCCGAGCAAGCTTGTGCTTGGGGCGGCAGATTCTAAGGGGTGGCTTCCCTCCAATCCTTTTTTTTTTTTTTTTTTTTTGCTTTGCCACTTCAGCCACCCTGCAGGTTTTTTTCCTTTTTGGTTCGCTGCTCCGGCCGCCCTGTAGGGGGCGGCGGCGCAGAGGAGGGGAACGCCCTGCTGGGAGCGGGCTGTGCGCTCCATCTGCCCCAGCCGGTGCCAGGTCTGCAGCAAGCCTGGCAGCCCGTGTCCTTCCCTGCCCGCCGACCGGAGCGGCACGCAGCCCTCCTGACAGGCGGCGCGGCGGGAGGGGCCGGGTGGCGAGCACCCCGCTGAAGGAAGCCCTGGCCGCCCCCCTTCTCTCTCTGCCCCTGCTCCCTCCCCCTTCCCCCCCCCCCACTAGCCGGGGCGCGCACTCCGCTGCCTGGGGCACGTCTGCAGCGCAGGGAGTCCCCCTGCACCCTGGCTCTGGCCACCCCGCAGGTTTTTTTTTTGCTTGGGGTGGCAAAAAAGCCAGAGCCGGCCCTGACAGTATGACAGATATCTTGTTCTTTGGTTAGAGGGATAGTAGCTGCCACACGAGGCCTCATGACATTACAGTCTAGAGCTCCAGAAAGATGTGGGAGAAACCAGAGTAGGAGGGGATGGGGGAAGGAAACAACATTAAAATCAAAGCAGAGGTGGGGATATAGCAGCAGCTCATATAGGATTAAAACATGGCAAATATTTTAACTTCAGGTCCACTGAGCCATTTGGTTGTGTGCTAAAAATAGGCAGGTCTCCCCACCACATGGGCAAAGTGAGCTCTGGGAAGGGAATTTGGTATCTGTAGCCCCACTCACCAACAGGGTGGATAAAAATCAATGATTTAATAAATAAATAAATAAAATCAGGTTATTTTTTATTTAATATCGGATTTTTTGATAGTTTTAATTAAGATACATTATAGTTCAAAGCGATCTCATCATGGCATAGGGATTATCAATCCTAATTCTATAGTATGAGACAATATAATCATGTAATGTTTAAGAAAAGTTTTGTAAATGAGTTCCAATAGTTCATGGTTTAGGGACCCAATCTTATAGGGTTTCAGGAGCTTCTGTATAGATTATTTAGGTTAATCTTTCTATCTACCCAATGGGACTCAGTGCTCAGTCTAGAAGATACCATCAGAGATGCTTAGTTTTGCAGTTCTCAAACTGTGGATTTGTCTCTCCAGAGATAACATGCTTGTTAACAGCATAACTATTTTTAAATAAATTATAAAATAATATACAGAGGTGAGAAATAACAGACCTCAACCCTATTGTCCCTCTGAAAATTTGTGTACACAGAGTAAATCCCTTACCTCTCTCTAAAAGTGCAAAGTTTCAAAAAGTTCAATGAATAGAAGATTGTTGGGGGTGGTGTGACGTTGCACTCCATATGATTTTATAAAAATATGCTAATGAGTGTGAATATAATGGAACTGGAATATGCTTCATGCAAAAGGTCTCTTGTAAGGTATCATTACAAAGCTTATAATCTACTGAGTGTGGTCATCCTATTTGTATAAATGATTCTTATATCTGAAACTAGAAATATGAAATATAACTCTGAGGTCCTATTGTAATTATGCAAAGTGTGAGCCATTAATGGTGGTTTGGAATCTTGACGGCTCCCATCAACTAGGACAATTGGTTGTAAATGGCTCTGTTTACTTACAAGCCTTCCTGTGAGTCAAGCCAGGAAGAATGAAGGCTTGGGGTCTCACAGGACATGTGACCATGTCACCTGGTACTGGAATCCATCTTAAACCTGGTGCTTTTCCATTTAGAAGAAGGGGTGGGGTCCCAGAGAGAGAAAAGATTCCTGTCTTGTGCCAAAGCTATATAAGGGGGTGGAACAGAACAAAGGAGGGTCCAGTCATGAGAAGTCTCCTAGTTACCATCTGAGCTGGAGTTAACAAGAACTATACCAGGGGAAAGAATTCGACCCAGACTAGGTCCAGTCTGTAAAAGAAGCTTATTGGAACATCTCCAAGGGTAAGATTTACCTGTATGCAGTTTCTTAATGTATTAGGCTTAGACTTCTGTCTGTTATTACTTGGAACCACTTAAATCCTACTTTTTATACTTAATAAAATCACTTTTGTTTATTATTGAACCCAGAATAAGTAATTAGTACCTTGGGGAGCAAACAGCTGAGCATCTCTCTCTCGCTCTCTCTCAGTGTTATAGAGGGCGGACACTTTATGAGTTTACCCTGTATATGCTTTTTACAGAGTAAAACGGATTTATTTGGGGTTTGGACCCCTATTGGGAACTGGATATCTGGGTGCTGGAGACAGGAATACCTGCAAAGTGGTTTTCAGTTAAAGCCTGCAGCTTTGGGGGATGTGGTTCAGACCTGGGTCTGTGTTTGCAGCAGGCTAGTGTGTCTGGCTCAACAAGATAGGATTCTGAAGTCCCAAGCAGGCAGGGAAAACGGGCTCAGAGGTAGTCACAGCACATCAGGTGGCAGTCCCAAGGGGATCTCTGTGACCCAACCCGTCACAGGCAGAATAGAACTGGACAAGGAGAAGAAGTCTGGAGATTAATGTGAGAAGGGAGGGACAGGCAGTAGAAACAAGTGAAAATGTCTGAGCAGCATATTCCAGAAGCCTTCAGGTCTTTCTGAGCGTAGCCTTCATTCATTTGAGATCTACCATACCATTTTCTCACTAGAAGGGAAAACCTATAATGGCAGCAGGCTGTAAAAAAAGAGACCCAGTTTGGGAATATTTTAATGAAGTTCCTCTACCTGTGGGTAAGACAGGCATGCGTGCAAAATGGAAACAGTGCAACAAAGAAATGCAAGGCCTGGTTGCCCGAATGAAACAACATCATGAGAAGTGTTCCTTCTCAGGAGGAAGCTGTGTTGAAGATGATGAAAGGAACATGTCTGAACATGCAGGATCTTCAGGTTGGTAAACTTTTTTATTTCATACTTCTTTCTTAAGGACTGCCTGTCTTCCTTCTGGACTATTCTTGAATTCTCATGTTTGAGCAAAAAATATAGTTGTTACTCTATGGTATTATCATTTTAGATGTAGTTGTAATAAAAAATAAATAGCTGAAATAGGTAGATCTTCCTTTTACAATTTCACCTTTAAAGTAGTACTGAGTGTCAGTGAATGCAATGAGTAATACTAAATGAGCAGTATGGGAATAATAATTAAATAACTGCATTGCTTATTTTGTTTAGGAGAATCCATCCTCAACCTACAGGATTCTCAAGACTATCCACCTTCAAGATCACCATCATTTTCTATAGTTTCAGAGTTATCTGCCAATGATAGTGTTTCAGTCACATGTATGTCACATAGCCATAGTATATCACCTGTAGCAAAAAGAAAAAAAAAAATCTCCATCACCCAGAAACAACCATAGATAAGTTTGTGATAAGTACCAGCAGATTACAAAAAGAGGTAATTGATGAAAAAATTGTCTGGTTTGTTTACGCAACAAACTCTCCTTTCCGTACGATTGAGAACCCACATTTCATTAACACGGTTCAGTCATTAAGACCAGGATACAATCCACCCAACAGAGCAGATGTCGCAGACAAATTGCTGGATAAAGTGTATGAAAGGTCTAGAGGGTGAAATTGTTAACCTGAGTCTTGATGGGTGGAGCAATGTCCACAATGATCCTGTTGTATGTGCTTGTGTGACAACAGAAGAAGGGAATGTCTTCCTTACAGAAACAACTGATACATCAGGATACATTAATAATTGAAACATTAATGGCTATTAGCCAGGATGGGTAAGGAATGGTGTCCCTAGCCTCTGTTTGTTAGAGGGTGGAGATGGATGGCAGGAAAGAGATCACTTGATCATTACCTGTTAGGTTCACTCCCTCTGGGGCACCTGGCATTGGCCACGGTCGGCATACAGGATACTGTGCTGCATGGACCTTTGGTCTGACCCAGTATGGCCATTCTTATGTTCTTAGGAAATGCACACACAGCAGAATACTTTCAAGAAGTAGCAGGAAAAGCTATAACAAACTGTTGGGGGAAAAATTTAAATGTCTAGTATGCAGCTTGGTCACAGACAATGCTGCAAATATATCCAAGATGAGAAGAAATTATTTAGGAGTGAAGAGAGTCAGTCCCAAGCTAATAATATACAGTTGCAGTGCTCATTTAATGCACCTCCTAGCCAAAGACTTCAGTGTTCCGGAAATAAAGGCTAATGTTGTTGAAACTGCACAATACACCGCTACCTTGATATAACATGACCCGATATAACACGAATTCAGATATAACGCAGTAAAGCAGTGCTCCGGGGGGGGGGGGGGGGGGGGGCTCCATTTCCTGATAGGGCAGCTCCTGCTATGCACAATCTTATTACTGAAATCTTTGCTTCCTGTTCCCTCCATCCACCAAGACATCTTGTCTGTACAGTAACTCCTCATTTAACATTGTCCCACTTAACGTTGTTTCAATGTTACGTCCCTGCTCAATTAGGGAACATGCTCGTTTAAAGTTGTGCAATGCTCCCTTATAACGTCATTTGGCTGCCTGCTTGTAAGATTCTGTGGAAGAGCAGCGACTTTACAAGGGAGCATTGCACAAGTTCTGTTTCTCCGCCTCCTCCCTCTTCCTCCCAGTGTTTCCCTTGTTTGGCGGCGCTCAGGACTTTCTGGGAGGGAGGGGCAGGAGCGGGGAAGCGCTGCGTCTTCCAGGAAGTCCTAAGCGCCGCCAAACAGCTGTTTAGTGGTGCTTAGGATTTTCTGGGAGGGAGGGGGAGGAGTGGAAACGCGGGGCTTCTCTGCTCCTCCCCCTCCCTCCCAGCACTTCGCGCTTAGGACTTTCTGGGAGGGAGGGGCAGGAGCGGGGAAGCGCTGCGTCTCCGCTCCTCCCCCTCCCTCCCAGAAAGTCCTAAGCGAGGACTTTGGGGGGGAGGGATGTGGCATGCTCCGGAGAGGTGGTGGAGTGGGGGTGGGAAGAAGTGGGCCTGGAGTGGAGCGGGGACAGGAAGAGGCGAGCCTGGAGCATTCCCGGCAAAATCCGAGCCTGTTCTCTGGGGAAGCTGCCGCTGCTGCTGCAAAGGTGCTTCCTAGCGTCCTTGCCTGCAGCGGGCTGTGCCTGTGTGGGGTAAGCCAAAGGCACATCCCAACCACAGTACAGTACTGTACTGTACAGTATAATGTCTTTTGTCTGCCCCCCCAAAATTTCCTTGGACCCTAACCCCCCACATTTACATTAAATCTTATGGGACAATTGGATTCGTTTAACATTGTTTCACTTAAAGTTGCATTTTTCAGGAACATAACTACAACGTTAAGTGAGGAGTTACTGTACTTACCTGTACTTAGAATGTAAGCTATGTTGGGCAGGAACTGTGTGATTATTTTATAGTCTCTTTGCATACCTAGCACATTTGTGGGTACTATAAAATACCACAACATATTCTTAATTGTTAAAGTATCTCAAGTGATAATAGCTTTCTATATTTTTCAATTGAAATTTGCTGATCAGATAAAAGTCACCTTGTGCACCACCAGCAGTAGATTGCATGCCCATAGTTTGTAGAGGTAGATGTATGTGAATTCCTAATGTAATGCTTCTTCATTTGTAAGATTTTGTACATACAAAGTAGCCTTTAGTCCACCTGGTAGAACGTTTTAATTTGTAATAGCCTATGCAGCATGCAGTACTAGCCTTTGAAATGTTTTAGAGACTAGCTTTTTAATTCAGTGACACTTATGCATAGGTCAGTATGAGTGTTTGAGACGATAATGCACAACTTCATTCTGGGCTTTAATATAAGTGCTCACTGAAAAAAAATGCAACTTTGCTATTGACATATGGATCTAGTTTATGTCTAATTTAGCGCAAATTTGTATACTTGTACAAAACAAAAAATGGTGGTAGTAGTGGTGGTAATGCTGATCATATACTTTGGGAAATTTAAGTCTACAGGGAAGATACAGTATATGAAGACATGAAGGATACTAGTGCCTTAAAGCTTACATCAGAGAAAAAAAAGACTCTCCACAAACTTTGAAAAATGTGTCGTTAAGAAAATGAAAAGAATACAAAACTATCAAAAGCCACCAGTGCTGGACAGAATTCCGTGATGCTGGCTGCAAAAGCTAGGAAAGATTAATTGTATTGGCAGCTACTGGATAAGTTTTCTAGTTTAGACGATGTGCCACCAAAACTCTGTCACAGGGGTTGCTTTCAGAAATACATAAGCAAATCACATTTGGCATATGTCAGAGTTGTATAAAATCAAGGAAAGAAAATAGACTCCGAATCTGATCGGAGAGCATCATATTCGCCTGCTTCTAGAGATACTAGAGCAAGTATGTCGTCCTGCTATTGGGTTTGTTTCATTGTTTGCTTGAGGAAAAAAAATACACAAAACAAAAACATTTGAGAGAGCAACCAATCTAAGGGAGGCAGCACTTTCAAGAGGAGATGACCAGCATCATAGGACCTAACCACATCAACCATACCATCAGGGGCTCATTCACCTGCACATCTACCAATGTGATATATGCCATCATGTGCCAGCAACGCCCCTCTGCCATGTACATTGGCCAAACTGGACAGTCTCTACGCAAAAGAATAAATGGACACAAATCAGACATCAAGAATTGTAACATTCAAAAACCAGTAGGAGACCACTTCAATCTCACTGGACACTCAATAACAGACTTAAAAGTGGCCATTCTTCAACAAAAAACTTCAAAAACATACTTCAACTAGAAACTGCAGAACTGGAATTAATTTGCAAACTTGACATCATCAAATTAGGCCTGAATAAAGACTGGGAATGGCTGGCTCTACAAAAAGTAATTTTCCTTCTACTAGTTTTCCCTCTGTTGATACTCACACCTTCTTGTCAACTGTTGGGAATGAGCCACATCCACCCTGATTGAATTGGCCTCATTAGCACTGACCTCCAACTTGGTAAGACAACTCCCATCTTTTCATGTGCTGTATATTTATACCTGCCTACCGTATTTTTCACGCCATGCATCTGATGAAGTGGTTTATATAGCCCACGAAAGCTTATGCCCAAATAAATTTGTTAGTCTCTAAAGTGCCACAAGGACTCCTCGTTGTTTATGTTGTGCACAGTAATTGTAGAAAACCCGATTGCCAAGGATGCAGTTTATCACTTAACATGCCTTTCTTCTACTTGAGCAAATCGAATCTTAAAGCAAAATCACTGTATTGTTGCAGTGTAACTTATGACACTGCATTTTATCAGCTGATAGAAAAGATAAACAGTGATATCACGTACAACAAGGCTCTTCTCATGTCCAAGCTGCTACAAACATATAAAGCTCTATTTTCCTCAGATGTCGAAACTGCAAGATATTCCACTAGCAATTACAGGCAAAATTAGAAAAACATTATGGTTCTGCAATTCCATTCCATGCACTTCATGGACAAGCCAAATCTACTATTGTTCTATTCAGCACAATAACGTTAGCTGATGCTATCCAAGCTACTAGTAATCTGAAGCAGGAACTTAAGGCATCCAAATGCTTTGTCGTGTTCTTCAGGTAAGTGAGCCTGATTAAGAGCTTTCAAATGAACAACTGGTTTTGTATAATGCCACTTCAATCCTTCAGTCTGAAATAAACAAAATTAAAGTCTCAGAATATTACCCAAAACCAGATGATTGTAGTTTACAAAGGTCAGCTACTTTTGTGCCCCAATGGGTACAGGAGTTTGTCCTTTGGTTTATAAAGAGGCATATAATTCAGCCAGCAATTAGTATCATCCTTTAGAACAGTGCTTCTCAAAGTCGGTCCGCCGCTTGTTCAGGGCAAGCCCCTGGCGGGCCGGGCTGTTTACCTGCCACGTCCGCAGGTTCAGCCGATCGCGGCTCCCACTGGCCGCGGTTCACCGCTCCAGGTCAATGGGGGCTGCGGGAAGCGGCACGGGCCGAGGGACATGCTGGCCGCCCTTCCTGCAGCCCCCATTGGCCTGTACTGGTGAACTGTGGCCAGTGGGAGCCGCAATCGGCCAAACCTGTGGACGCGGCAGGTAAACAACCCGGCCCGGCCCGCCAGGGGCTTGCCCTGAACAAGCGGCGGACCGACTTTGATAACCACTGCTTTAGAAGACATTCCAAGAAGGTGCCTCTCAATTGTGGAGTGCATAGTATTTAACAGTTACAAAACTGTCACACCACTTCACATTAGCCGTGCTGCACAGCTACACCATGAGTATGGGTCTCACCATTTAATTGACATTCTATACCTTCATGGATTCTGCATCAATTATGATGAGATGGGGCAGATCATCAATAATGCTGCAAAAACTAAAGTAGAAAGACTCGTGGGTGGTGTGTTCTTTCCAAATGGAATTGTACCACTTCATGCTGGTGGAAATCTTATCCATGAAGGAGATGATATAGATAGACGTCAATGTAGAGAGCACTGATGGTAAGAATACCTTCCATTCAATGGCTAGAGTGGTATTTCAACACCATTCTGCAGATAATCCAGCATCACAAGAAATATCACTGAAGTGTTGGAAAGAAACGTCAGTTACTCTCACTGAGAATCAGAGTCTCTTATGGCATGTGCCGCATTTGAAAAAACCTAGAACACATCTAGAACCGACTCACTGTATGATGAACAAACGGATAATTATGTTGACTAGAAATGTCACCAGCGCTATTACACTTCAGTGATACCTGTACAAATTTATTATTAGACTTTGTTTTAACCTTTAGATTGCTGTTGATTTGCTTCAAGGGCACAATGAAATCCAATTTTATGTCTTGAAATAACAGAAATGAATGCAAATATTTCAAAGCAGTCATTTTAACGTGTTGACAATGTCATTTTATATCCTAATTTCTATGGTAACAGCACCACTTGGCAGCTTCACATCTTACCTCATCTTAAAGTAGACATCATAAGCTTTCAAATGATGTATGACATGTGAGTGGGTAGACAGGGAAGGGTACATCACATTGACCAAATAAGTGGTGTCTGCCGTTCACTTACAAGCCCTAGGGGCAACAATATTATACGAGGAACAACAATATTTATCATCTACTCTCAGTTTGAGTTCCCACTTCATAAAGGCATCAACTGAAACTAGATATTAACCATGATCTTGATGTCATCCAAAAACCACCTCTCTAGGTCTCCCTTAAAATACCATATCATCACCTAGGACTACTTTAAGACATCTTTGGACCTCATCAAAGAACTATTTGGGTGAGGTAAGAATATGCATGCTCAAAGCAGCTTGCTCCTTTTATTTTTTATAAAGAGGGGGATGTGACAATGGGGAGTCATGGGACTCATGTCAGGGGTTAACAGGAGTTTTTCAATGATAGGAACTAAATTCACTTTTTAAAGTCTTTTTGCTCTAAGATACTCTGAGCAACACATTAAATAATGTAAAAAGCTTGACATCCAAGATAGCAGTGCTCACTTTCTCTAATCCTAAAGCCAGTAGAGCTGAACCTTGCTGTCATACTGCTCATTTGGTCTCATGGGAAGCATGATGGATCCAACTATCTCAGTAAAGGGATGCCACAGAAACAATATTTGCATGTCAATAAGGACCATAATATAGAACAGACACAGTATTAGTAGTATGCTGGGTTGGGTGACTAAAATTGGGTCCTTAAAGGTAAATCCCATGTAGCGTTCTCAGACTTTGCCCTTTGTGTATTTAAAAGCTACTTTAAATTTCACAAACTCAAGATTATTTGGGCTGAATAGAATGCGTATTATATACAAATAGAGGCAGGACAGCCTCCTAGAACGGTAAGTACCTTTAAGGTACTTTTTTTCAGCTTCAGCAGGTTCAGCAACCCTCTTAATTAGGTGAACCATTTACCAGTGTGCTGAAAAAATGGATCATAATCCACTAACCAGCTTTTGAGACCACTTTCACATTTTTTAAAGACTCGTCTGTTGAAAAAATACCATTTCCTTCATTATCTTTCACACTACTTGATGTTGCTTGAGTCAAAGTGCTGAATTTGTGGCACTCAACCATTTTCCTGTCTGTACACGGATATCAAATACAGAATTCAGACCACTGCATAATGAACAACATTCAAAGGTTAAAGAAAGAGACAACTCTGAGTCTAAGCCGTATCTTTAAAATAGTCTTGCGATGTAGAAAGAAGTTACTGGGCAAGTTATAAAAACGCTTATGTTTTATTTTTACAAGTGTTACCTAGTGTGAATATCTGCAGATGTTAAGATGGTAAGCCATTATCTTGTGTCCTATTAATCAGACTCCTTTTAATCTTAAGTCCCATATTTTGAAATATGGAATTTATTCCAATGCATATGGAATCACTGACGCTTGAAGAGATGCTTTCAAAGACTGATGTAAGGGTTGCTGAACCAAAACAAAACTTGATTGCTGTGCTGACTGACATTTCATGCACCCATAGCCGATGAGATCTAGTGAGAGGGAGGGAGACAAATACTATTTGCAGGATTGCTACTACCAACACTTCTGAAGAAAGGCATGTAGTTCTATCCTACTTAATCAAATACATTTACATTTCTGAAGTGTCTCTTCATGCAACTATCTCTAAGTGCAGTACATATTCAATATAACATGGTGTCAGTTACAGGATGAACTCTCTTTGGTCCCCTTTAAACCCTCGAGTGCACTCCTTAGATGACAGACCTAGCTTTCTGCACGTCACTTGGTGTGGAACCACATGGTCCAACCACTTTGGGACTGGGTCTCTGGGAATCAGTCCCCATTTCCCCACCGTGTTAATGTGACAGTCCAAACTGCATTTGGCACTCGTAAACCCTTTCACTCCAGGGACCTCTGACCAGCAAATTAATTAAAGTGACTCAAAAAGAGCATCTTCAAAACAAAGTATTGTTTATTCATTCACCGAAAGTTACAAGGCCAGTAGAGGAAAGGGTAAAAACAATAAGAGGCCTAAACACATGGATCTTAAATCTTAATCTTTCCTACCCAGCTTTTGTAAATTCCCCTCAGTCCACCCAAACGCCTCTCTCTGTTTGAAAGATACAGATTGTCCTGTGTGTTTTCCCGGTCAGCTCTCACTGACATTCCTGGGGCAAAAACAACAAGGAGTCTGGTGGCACCTTAAAGACTAACAGATTTATTTGGGCATAAGCTTTCGTGGGTAAAAACCTCACTTCTTCGGATGCATCCGTGAGGTTTTTACCCACGAAAGCTTATGCCCAAATAAATCTGTTAGTCTGTATCTACAAAAACAACAAGGAGTCTGGTGGCACCTTAAAGACGAACAGATTTATTTGGGCATAAGCTTTCGTGGGTAAAAACCTCACTTCTTCGGATGCATCCGTGAGGTTTTTACCCACGAAAGCTTATGCCCAAATAAATCTGTTCGTCTTTAAGGTGCCACCAGACTCCTTGTTGTTTTTGTAGATACAGACTAACACGGCTACCCCCGATACTTGATTCCTGGGGCAGTGGCCCTCACTTGACCTCATCCTCTTCTAGGCCTCCAGGGTTCTCTTCTGCACCTCAAAACAACTATATCACCCAGTTTGGGTCCAAGGAGTCACATCTTCACAGCTATAAGCCTAGCTATTGTGCTTGAGTGTTTGCAGAAATGCTCCTTATGGAGGCCATTGTTTTACCTTCCTGTTTGGTTCCTTTAACAACCCCTTTTGATCTAAATCCATACACAGTAAACCATCAAACACACAGAGGCATGCACGATATTCATAAAAAATACAGATATTCGCCAGTTTGTTATGCAAGGCCAACCACGAATCACATTTAAAAGAGCAAAATAAAATACGTAGTTCAATTTTGAAATCAGGACATTGATACCGAATTTCTGATTCACACTTTAATCAAATGTAATTCCTGTCAATTTTAGTGTCTGAAGTTTCACAATTCACAAGATGCATTCCTTACCTGTGCCATTTGGAGGCAAATGGAGACAGGACATTCGGCAAGCTGAATGACCCAAGACAGGATGGTTGCCGTTTTGAGCATGTCTGATTGCCTTTTAGGCACTCAAAGTTATTTTAAAAAAAAACAAATCTTTTTCTGCGACAGAGTAAGGGAAAGGGTGGATGGGTGGAGGCAGTTATGTTGACTGAGATCCTGGAGACTTTAACCATAGAAAGGGATCTCTCTAAAGTATAGGCCTTAATACATTACAGCTACAAGATCATCCTTGTTAACGGACTCCCCTTCTGTGACCACAGAGCTTTGTGTTTCTATACCTCACTTTACAACAAGGCAATGGGAGACTGGAGAAGACCTAGAATCCACCACACCAAGACTTTTAGTGAAAGTTCTTCCTTGTCTTCAGGATCTTTAACTTGCATTTAACACTGATATTTAATAGAACTCTCCCTAACAAAACATCTAAGATACTGACCCTGTATTCAGGCAAATCTACTGATTTTGCTGGAAGTCTAGCTGAGTAAGTACTGTAGGACTGAACCATAAGTACATTTACTTAAAAGTATTGAACATTGAAATTAGATGGGATATCAAGATATGTGCAGCTGCTATATGCATGAAGAGCACCATAGCCAGGGGGTTATTTAAAAGGCTAGTAGGAACCGGAATATCATGCACGGCAACTACATTATTTGGAAATGACTATAGCTGAGGTACTGGCAATGTGTGCCATGGTAATTCTATATTTCAGTGTTCATTATGGCTCTGCTAAGATTTCAATGTTTTCTGGAGAATTTAAGTATACATTTAATAGCCCTTCTGGTCAGAAAGATATTTTAATGAATGAGAACCAAACTAGTGCTGCAACAAACTAAAAGAATGACTATAATGACAAACTTCTCAGATTAATCTCAATGGCATGCTGACTTTTAAATTATCATTGGACGTTAAGGGGTAATATTTCATAGCTGACCATTTTAATAAAAATGTTCAGCTAACGTGCTTATTTTTAGATCCTTAAACACTTATTAAAATGTAAAATTTGAGTAATTAAAAAATTCTATCAAATATTTGTTTTTCCTCTCTCAAGACACATGTGTAGGAAGAAAGGAAAGAAGATCATTTGAGGGATTGGGAAGATTTTCACAGAAGGGGAGATGATGATGTAGAAGGAGAAAGATCTCGGAGGTTTAGGGATGATGTAAGGAGGGAGGGAAGATTTTATACATTTTTTACACACACAGGATGGACTAAATTAATTTTATTTACAACTTCTAAATAAAAGCCAACAAGTTAGGGACAGAATCTACCACCCTTATTCAGCAAATATTTCCCTGATTTCAGTGGGACTTTTTGTGAAAGAAGCTACAACATAAGAGTAAGGGCCTTTGCTAAGCAGTGCAAGAATTGGACCTTGGTAAGCACTGTGTTGTTTCTCTGTGCATTTTGAACTGATTTGTTTTAAAATCCTGTGATTGCCCAAAAGTACCTATAAAATTAAGGGATAAAGTTCCATAGACTTGGGCAATTATTTCCCCACACATTTCCAGTGTCCATTTAACTTGGAAGAAATTGAATTTACAAATAACTATAGTATATCAAATACCAGGACTTGACTAGATTAATTTCAGATTTCTTAAATGGAATGTACACAACTCAAAAAGTAGATTGGAAAATTTTATCTTGTTACAAATTATTTTGTCCTTCATACAGCTGAAATGAATTTGATCAAACTTTCAGAAAAATGCTCATTCATGGGCAGAGAGGAAGAATCCAAGTGGTAATATTTTTCCTAGAAAATTGGGAGTTGAGCACAGATGCTTATAATCTAAATATCTTCTCAACTAGTGTTAGTATTTTTCTGCATTGGAATTTATTCTGCATTTTGAAATTAATTCATGAAGTTAATAAATTGATGCCCATCCAGTACTGTACATTCCTATGATCATCTGATACTCATAACTGAGATATAAAAAGACATGTTTTCATGTTCTGCACTCATTAAAACTGCTGAAAGCCCATACAAAAAAATTAAAACAGGACATCACATTTCCTCCATTTAAAGACATTTTCTAGAAACTCAAACAAAGATTCACTCTTTCACAGTACTTTCTCTGAAATAAAGAAATGCCTTTATCCAGAGAGCTTTTAAAAATGAATCAAATGAAGGACTATGCAGACAATACAAAAAACTGAACCTGTGAACAGCTTCATTACATTCTCAGACAAACAATTCAGAATAGCTATATATTAAAGGGACACCGATTCTATTCAGAATTCCAATATCATATATGTTAGGTAATGTTCTCCGATTATAGATGTTTTCTTCAAAACCCATTATTATGTAATATGATTCACAGATTTCAAGGTCAGAAGGGACCATTGTGATCAAGTCTGACCTCCTGTTTACCACAGGTATTAGAACTTCCCCAAAATAATTCCTAGAATATATCTTTTAGAAAAACATCCAGTCTTGATTTTAAAATGGTCAGTGATAGATAATCCACCATGATGCTTGCTAAATTGTTTAAATGATTAATTACTCTGACTGTCAAAAATGTATACCTTATTTCCCATCTGAATTTGCTTAGCTTCAACTTCCAGGTGCTGTATCATTTTATCTCTCTCTCTGCTAGACTGAAGATATTATTAAAAATCTGTTCCCCAGGTATATAGACTGTAATCAAATCACCCCTTAATCTTCTTTCTTGAGCAAAATAGATCAAGCTCTTTGAGTTTGTCACTATAAGGCAGGTTTTCTAATCTTCTAATCATTCTCGGGGCTCCTCTCTAAACTCTCCTCAATTTATCAACATTCTTCCTAAATTGTGGGCACCAGAACTGGACACAGTATTCCAGCAGCATTCACATGAGTGCCAAATACACAGGTAAAATAACTTCTCTGCTCCTACTTGAGATTCCCCTGGTTATGCATCCCAGGATCACATTAGCTCTTTTGGCCACAGCATCACATCGGGAGCTCACCTTGAACTGATCCACCATGACCCCCACATCTTTTTCAGAATCACTGCTTCCCAGGATAGAGTGCCCCATCTTGTAAGCATGGCATACATTCTTTGCTCTTAGATGTATAATTTACATAAAAATTCATGTTGTTTGTGCCCAGTTTATCAAGTGATACAGAAAGCTCTGAATCAGTGGTCTGTCCTCTTCATTATTTACAACTCCCCCAATTTGTGTTATCCTCCAATTTATTAGTGATGATTTTGTTTTCTTCCAGGTCATTGATAAAAATGTTATATAGCATAGGGCCAAGAACCGATCCCTGTGAGACGCCATTGAAAACACATCAGCTCACTAACTCTTCCCCGTCTTAGAATCATAGAATATCAGGGTTGGAAGGGACCTCAGGAGGTCATCTAGTCCAACCCCCTGCTCAAAGCAGGACCAATTCCCAGCTAAATCATCCCAGCCAGGGCTTTGTCAAGCCTCACCTTAAAAACCTCTAAGGAAGGAGATTCCACCACCTCCCTAGGTAAGCCATTCCAGTGCTTCACCACCCTCCTAGTGAGAAAGTTTTTCCTAATATCCAACCTAAACCTCCCCAACTGCAACTTGAGACCATTACTCCTTGTTCTGTCATCAGGTACCCCTGAGAACAGTCTAGATCCATCCTCTTTGGAAACCCCCTTTCAGGTAGTTGAAAGCAGCTATCAAATCCCCCCTCATTCTCTTCTTCTGCAGACTAAACAATCCCAGTTCCCTCAGCCTCTCCTCATAAGTCATGTGTTCCAGCCCCCTAATCATTTTTGTTGCCCTCCGCTGGGCTCTTTCCAATTTTTCCACATCCTTCTTGTAGTGTGGGGCCCAAAACTGGACACAGTACTCCAGATGAGACCTCACCAATGTCGAATAGAGGGGAATGAATGATCACGTCCCTCGATCTGCTGGCAATGCCCCTACTTATACAGCCCAAAATGCCGTTAGCCTTCTTGGCAACAAGGGCACACTGTTGACTCATATCCAGCTTCTCGTCCACTGTAACCCCTAGGTCCTTTTCTGCAGAACTGCTTCCTAGCCATTCGGTCCCTAGTCTGTAACAGTGAATGGAATTCTTCCGTCCTAAGTGCAGGACTCTGCACTTGTCCTTGTTGAACCTCATCACATTTCTTTTGGCCCAATCCTCTAATTTGTCTAGGTCCCTCTGTATCCTATCCCTACCCTCCAGCATATCTACCACTCCTCCCAGTTTAGTGTCATCTGCAAACTTGCTGAGAGTGCAGTCCACGCCATCCTCCAGATCATTAATGAAGATATTGAACAAAACTGGCCCCAGGACCGACCCCTGGGGCACTCCACTTGAAACCGGCTGCCAACTAGACATGGAGCCGTTGATCACTACCCGTTGAGCCCGACGATCTAGCCAGCTTTCTATCCACCTTATAGTCCATTCATCCAGCCCATACTTCTTTAACTTGCTGGCAAGAATACTGTGGGAGACTGTATCAAAAGCTTTGCTAAAGTCAAGGAATAACACATCCACTGCTTTCCCCTCATCCACAGGGCCAGTTATCTCATCATAGAAGGCAATTAGGTTAGTCAGGCATGACTTCCCCTTGGTGAATCCATGCTGTCTGTTCCTGATCACTTTCCTCTCCTCTAAGTGCTTCAGAATTGATTCCTTGAGGACCTGCTCCATGATTTTTCCAGGGACTGAGGTGAGGCTGACTGGCCTGTAGTTCCCCGGATCCTCCTTCTTCCCTTTTTTAAAGATGGGCACTACATTAGCCTTTTTCCAGTCATACAGGACCTCCCCCGATCGCCACGAGTTTTCAAAGATAATGGCCAATGGCTCTGCAATCACATCCGCCAACTCCTTTAGCACCCTCGGATGCAGCACATCCGGCCCCATGGACTTGTGCTTGTCCAGTTTTTCTAAATAGTCCCAAACCACTTCTTTCTCCACAGAGGGCTGGTCACCTTCTCCCCATACTGTGCTGCCCAGTGCAGCAGTCTGGGAGCTGACCTTGTTCGTGAAGACAGAGGCAAAAAAATCATTGAGTGCATTAGCTTTTTCCACATCTTCTGTTACTAGGTTGCCTCCCTCATTCAGTAAGGGGTCCACACTTTCCTTGACTTTCTTCTTATTGCTAACATACCTGAAGAAACCCTTCTTGTTACTCTTAACATCTCTTGCTAGCTGCAACTCCAAGTCTTTCCTTTTGCTATTCCTTTTCTCTCTGCTTCTTATCCTCACTTTAAAAAAAGTGCATCTAACTGTGAAGACTTGGAAATACATCTTGTCTAGTCTGGTCAGGGGTTCTTTTTCTCATGATAGAGAAGCAACCCAGCATGCTGAGGCAGAGGATACCCTGCTTTCCTGGATCCTGATAGTTCCCCAAGGACTCAGAAGGGAAGGGTGAGCTAGAAAGTAAGGGACATGAGTTTAGTGTTTTTTTGTGTTTGTATGATCTGTACTTTCCTGTGCTTTACATGATTAAGCATAAAAGTGCAAAAAGGTGTTAGACCCTGTGCAAAATATATGAGTGCATGCGCTGAGTGCTTCATAGCTACTGCAAACCCCTGAGAAATACTAGACATTCTGGGCAAGGGGTACATTTAAATTACTGGGTTATATCAGGGGTCACTGCTGGTCATTGACCTGATAGCCTAGGGAGGTGGACTGCGCAACTCCATTTCTAAGAAGTGGTAGCAGACAATGAGTGCCCAGAAAACGTGCCAGAGAGGCCATCAGAGAAACCAGTGCTGCAATCTGCTGAGGTTCCGGAAGCTTAACACACTCCAGAGATTCCAAAGCACAGAGGCATGGATTCCCCGCACAGTAGTCCTAGTGGGTGGCCAGCAGGGAGCTAGGATCTGTGACAATATCTAAAAAAGTTGTACCAATTCTTCACGAGATTCATTTGCTTTCCCTACCTCTATAGTTAAACCCATCATATTGTAACTCCGGCCCCTACTCTTTATTGGTTTGTATCTTTTGACAATTCATGGTAGGAATTGTTTTTTCTAGTCTTTGTTCAGCATCCACTACCACAGGGCCCCAATCCAGATTGGGTCCTTTGAGCACTACCATATTACAAGTATTTAATTATAATACTATACAAAAAATACTTACACACAAAAAGACTGGTTTTCCATCTCATGCCAACAAAAATGAATGACCATATTAAAACCAGCACAGGAAGATTAATGTTGTTAAGCTATATTTTGTGCCAGTAGCCATCAGCATATGTAAATTGGATTCCTGCACAGACCTTACTGAAGACCAGTATGTAGTCATTACGTTCTGTATGACAACATGCATAACTTCAAATCAACCAGCAAAATAAAGTTATTGAATGTGTAACAGACTTTGTGGAGAAAGGAATAATGAGAAAATAAAATTCCTTGAAATACCCATCTGTTTTTTCCTCACTTAGTATTTCATCCATTTTTTTCTACTCTTCTGTGTTTCAAAATGTACATTTATTAAACTTTACACTTCCTATATTTTGATTTTACTCAGGTCTTTAGCTTCAGGCTACTCAGCTGCATTTGCTCCTCCAAAATAATAAATCAACATCTTGTATGCAGTATTACCGTAACTGTGTTGATCCCACGGTATTATAGAGACAAGGTAGGTGAGGGAATATCTTTTATTGGGCCAGCTCCTGAGAGTGAGCGAGACAAGCTTTCGAGCTTACAAAGAGCTCTTCTTCAGGTCCAATTAAAAAAAAAAAAAATTATTTCACCCACCTTGTCTCTCTAAATCAATATCTTGACAGTACGTGCACTCTAAAGCATGATAAGCTACTCAGCTAACTGTGAATCCAAAGCTGTTAAATTTTAAGTTACTGAACCTCACCTGAGATTTCAGCAGCTGTAAAATTGGACTAAAGTACTATCAGGCCACTACCCACTGCTCAAGACCCATTTCTACAATGACATTGTTACCCAGGGTTCTTTCAACCCAAAGTTCTTTACTGGTTTGCCAAAGTCTCCCGGTACATCATCTACACAAAGTTATCCAACCAATATCTAGCTACGCCTCTACCCTGATATAACGCGACCCGATATAACACGAATTCGGATATAACAATGTAAAGCAGTGCTCCAGGGAGGCGGGCTGCGCGCTCCGGTGGATCAAAGCAAGTTCAATATAACGCGGTTTCACCTATAACGCGGTAAGATTTTTTGGCTCCCGAGGACAGCGTTATGTCGGGGTAGAGGTGTACTAGGCAAGTTGCAGATAGTTTATATGAACAAAAACCAAAAAAGTTTGATTATATTTTATCCTTACCCCACCCTTTCATCTTCTATTATAAGCTCCTCAAGGAAAGGATTTTGCCTTTCTCCCCACGGGTAGCCAGTAACTAAGCGTGAGCATTTACCACAATGCAAATAATAAACAATGCAAGACTGTGTGTGCAAGTTACTGAATTGAAAGTGATACTTTTCACTAAGGCCAGGTCTATATTTGGAAGGCTTTACCAATATAGCTATGTTGGTGTACTATACCAGCAAATCACTCCTAGCATTAACATAGCTTATATTTGCAAAACTGTGCTTTTGCAGATATAGCTTATTCCAGCCACCCAAATGAAAAACTATTGTCAGTGTAACTGTCCCACACAAAGGGCTTTTGCTAGGAAAGCTATATCTATCACAAATCACACCCCTGACTGACATAGCCATCCCAGCAAAAGTTTGTAGTGTAGCCTCAGATTTTATTGTCTTGACAAGCTACACAAGCATTAACTTATTTTTAAAAAGAGAAACTTCAAGTATCTGTCAGAGGTGGGACATTAACTCTGAAAAGCTATTCATCATGCATCGTAGATCTTTCCTAGATTATTCAATAATGACACTAATCTCACAATGTCAAGAAATACATAAGTTGCATGATTATAATAGTACATAAAGTCATTGTAGCATTTGCTACTTGTTATTGTGCAGACTATGGACTCAATCCTGCAACGTAGCAAGAAGCCAATAGGACTACTTACACGTCTGGCAGGGCTCTTAAAGTACCTCCCACATCAGGCCTATTACCAGAAACAGGAAGGAGGTTGAGAGTAGGTTAGCAAGGTGGTAACAGATGAGACCTACAAATCACTCAAGGAACCCAGATGACCATGGACATCTTAAGTAGAACCCAACCTAGCATGACATTAAAAAAAAAATCCCAAATCCAGTTAAGTCATATAAACTTGTGATACTAGTACAAAAATTTAAAAAACAGAAAGCAAGTTAACACTTCAAATATTCAAGTTAAAATTAGCACAGTTAGCTTGACTTTAGATACTGTCTCACATGACCTTGTCATAAACTAGGGAAATGCAACCTAGATGGAGCTACTGTAAGGTGGGTGCAAAACTGGTTGGAAAACCGTTCCCAGAAAGTAGTTATCAGTGGTTCACAGTCATGCTGGAAGGGAATATCAAGTGGGGTCCCACAGGGATCAGTTCTGGGTCCGGTTCTGTTCAATAGCTTCATCAATGATTTAGATAATGGCATAGCGATACCAAGCTGGGAGGGGTTGCAAGTGCTTTGGAGGATAGGATTAAAATTCAAAATGATCTGGACAAACCGGAGAAATTGTCTGAAGTAAATAGGATGAAATTCAATAAAGACAAATGCAAAGTATTCCACTTAGGAAGGAACAATCAGTTGTACACATACAAAATGGGAAATGACTGCCAAGGAAGGAGTATTGCAGAAAGAGATCTGGGGGTCATAGTGGATCACAAGCTAAATAAGTGTCAGGAGTGTAATAGTGTTGCAAAAAAAGTGAACATCATTCTGGGATGTATTAGCAGGAGTGTTGTAAGCAAGACACAAGAAGTAATTCGTCCGCTCTACTCCGTGCTGATTAGGCCTCAGCTGGAGTATTGTATCCAGTTCTGTGCACCACATTTCAGGAAAGATGTGGACAAATTGGAGAAAGTCCAGAGAAGAGCAACAAAAATGATTAAAGGTCTAGAAAACATGATCTATGAGGGAAGATTGAAAAATTGGGTTTGTTTAGTCTGGAAAATAAAAGACAGAGGGGACATGGTAACCGTTTTCGAATACATAAAAGGTTGTTACAAGGAGGCGGGAGAAAAATTGTTCTTCTTAACCTCTGAGGATAGGACAAGAAGCAATGGGCTTAAATTGCAGCAAGGGAAGTTTAGGTCGGATATTAGGAAAAACTTCCTAACTTTGAGGGTGGTTAAGCACTTGACTAAATTGCCTAACGAGATTGTGAAATCTCCATCATTGGAGATTTTTAAGAGTAGACTAGACAAACAACTGTCAGGAATGGTCTAGATAATACTCAGTCCTGCCATTAGTGCAGGGGGCTGGACTAGATCACCTCTCGAGGTCCCTTCCAATTCTATGATTCTATTTCTTAACTATTAAATCAGGAAATTAGGAGCAAGGTTACTCAACGACCACTATGCATAAAATGTCATTATATTTTCCTTCCAAAAGAGGTTATTTAAATATTATTGAGAAATGCAAAGTGTTTTGGGGCGATACAGTTTCAAACTCAATGCTGAAAATGTTTGTCAATGGTGGGGGCAGGAGGGAACAAAAAATGCCAGCAGTATTTCAGCTCAATGCCACATAAATACCAGAAAATCTAATCACTGACTACACACTACCGTAGTTAACATCAGAGGAAGCTACAGGTGTTAGATTAGCCACCAGAGGGCACCCATATTGTTTCAAAAACATAATAACCAAAAGTAAAATGTAAAGTGACATTTAAGAACCAGGTTTAAACAGGGAATTCCCTAGCTCATACCAAGATGCGTGCATGCAAAAATTTATTCAAATACCTCAACACTGGGAGGATTTGAGAGGATAGCTATACCAGCAAAACTTTTCTAGCATAAACAAGGCCTGAGATTATGAATCTGTATGATTGGGAAGATGGTGAAGCTGTTGAAAAGGAGTGAGAGCAGGGAAAAAGGGTTTGTGAGGACAGATAATGTTCTCCAGTGTACAATTTTCAGGAAGACAATGTGAGATTGCCCAAGGAGAAGAGGTTGGAGAGGCAGAAGGGAAGAAGCAGGGCCGGCTCTGGCTTTTTTGCCGCCCAAAGCAAAAAACGCCTGGCCGGCCAGAGCAGCAAGGGAGAGGGGAGGAGGAAAACAAACCTGCCCCCGGCCGGAGCGGTGAAGGGGGGAGGGGACAAACCAGCCGGCCGGAGCAGCAAAGGGGGGCGGGGGGGAAGACAACAAACCGGCCGGAGCGGCAAAAGGGCGGGTGGGAAACAAACCTGCCCCCGGCCGGAGCAGCGAAGGGGGAGGGGGGAGAACAAACCGGCCGGAGCAGCAAAGGGGGGGGGAAACAAACCTGCCCCCGGCCGGAGCAGCGAAGGGGGAGAACAAACCGGCCGGCCGGAGCAGCAAAGGGGGGGGGAACAAACCTGCCCCCGGCCGGAGCGGCGGGCGGGGGGGACGACAAACTGGCCCGCCTGCTGGAGCGGCGAAGGAAAGAAAAAATAAAAACAAACAAAAAATACCTGCGGGGCGGTGGGTGCAGGGGGACTCCCGGCCCTGCAGACCCCAGGCAGCGGAGTGCGCACCCCGGCTAGTGTGGGGGGGGGGGGGAGAGAAGGGGGGGCGGCCAGGGCTTCCTTAAGCGGGGCACTTGCCACACAGCGTCTCCCGCTGCGCTGCCTGCTGGGAGGGCTCCGCGCCGCTCCGGTTGGCAGGCAGGGAAGGACGCGGGCTGCCCTACCGGGCTTGCTGCAGGGCGCTCCCCTCCTCCGCCCCCTACAGGGCGGCGGGAGCAGCAAACCAAAAAGAAAAAACCTGCAGGGGCGGCCAAAGCGGTGAAGCGCAAAACAAAACCAAAAAAAAAAAAAAAAAAAAAAAAAAAGATTAGATGGAATGCCGCCCTTTGAAATCTGCCGCCCCAAGCACGAGCTTGCTTGGCTGGTGCCTGGAGCCGGCCCTGGGAAGAAGTAGATTTGCAGGACATCTGAACAGAGATGATAGCTGAAGCTATGAGAACAGATAAGCTTACCTAAGGAAAGCAGAGAGAAAGCATAGGTGGAGAAGAACAGTGGATCAAGCACAGAATCCTAAAAGATACCAAGACAGTGAAAGAGGGACCAAACAATTAAACTGAAACACCCTGTACACAGGAAGACATGAGAACCAAGACAGCACAGAATAATGCCAGGGTGGAAAGTGAGAACGAGATAGAGTGATTGAGTCATAAGCAGCAGCAGACAGACTGCACAGGATCTGCTTGTAAACCCACCTTTAAAGATATTTATTATATGGCTATCGATTAATCACAGTTAATTCACGCGATTAACTCAAAAAAATTAACTGCGATTAAAAAAGTAATCGCGATTAATCGCACTGTTAAACAATAGAATACCAATTGACATTTATTAAATATTTTTGGATGTTTTTCTACATTTTCAAATATATTAATTTCTACTACAACACGGAATACAAAGTGTACAGTGCTCACTTTATTATTTTTATTACAAATATTTGCACTGTAAAAAACAAAAGAAATAGTATTTTTCAGTTCACCTCATTCAAGAACTGTAGTGCAATTTCTTTATCATGAAAGTGTAACTTAAACGTAGATTTTTTTTGTTACATAACTGCAATCAAAAACAAAACAATGTAAAACTTTAGAGCCCACAAGTCCACTCAGTTCTACTTCTTGTTCAGCCAATTGCTCAGACAAACAAGTTTGTTTACATTTACAGGAGATAATGCTGACTGCTTCTTATTTACGTCACCCGAAAACGAGAACAGGCGTTCACATGGCACATAGCCGGCGTTGCAAGGTATCTACGTGCCAGATATGCTAAACATTCGTATGCCCCTTCATGCTTCGGCCACCATTCCAGAGGACATGCTTCCATGCTGATGACACTTGTTAAAAAAATAATGCGTTAATGAAATTTGTGACTGAACTCCTTGGGGGAGAATTGTATGTCTCCTGTTCTGTTTTACCCACATTCTGCCATATATTTCATGTTATAGCAGTCTCGGATGATGACCCAGTACATGTTCATTTTAAGAACACTTTAACCGCAGATTTGACAAAATGCAAAGAAGGTATCAATGTGAGATTTCGAAGGATAGCTACAGCACTTGACCCAAGGTTTAAGAATCTGAAGTGCCTTCCAAAATCTGAGAGGGACGAGGTGAGGAGAAAGCTTTCAGATGTCTTAAAAGAGCAACCCTCTGATGCGGAAACTACAGTACCCGAACCACCAAAAAAGAAAAATCAACCCTCTGCTAGTGGCATCTGACTCACATGCTGAAAATGAACATGCGTCGGTCCGCTCTGCTTTGGATCGTTATCGAGCAGAACCCGTCATCAGCATGGATGCATGTCTTCTGGAATGGTGGTTGAAGCATGAAGGGACATATGAATCTTTAGTGCATCTGGCACGTAAATATCTTGTGATGCCAGCTACAACAGTGCCATGCGAACGCCTGTTCTCACTTTCAGGTGACATTATAAACAAGACATGGGCAGCAATATCTCCTGCAAATTGTAACCAAACTTGTTTGTCTGAGCGATTGGCTGAAGTAGGACTGTGGACTTGTAGGTTCTAAAGTTTTACATTGTTTTATTTATGAATGCAATTTTTTTTTTACACAATTCTACATTTGTAAGTTCAGCTTTCATTATAAAGAGATTGCACTACAGTACTTGTATTATGTGACTTGAAATATACTATTTCTTTTGGTTTTTACAGTGCAAAAATTTAATCAAAAATAAATATAAAGTGAGCACTGTATACTTTGTATTCTGTGTTGTAATTTAAATCAATATATTTGAAAATGTAGAAAACATCCAAAAATATTTAAATAAATGGTATTCTATTATTGTTTAATCACGCAGTTAATTTTTTTAATTGCTTGACACCCTAATTTGTTATACTATTGCTGTCAGTGTAGTGGATATGAGAGATTTAGAACTAAATACTTCAGGTATATCATGTACACTTCTCATAAAAGATTGTGACCAACACTCCTCATAGCTATCTATGCTTATTTATGAAGAGATAATTCCCCCCGCCAGCCCCAATTCACCAATCTAGTCCAGAGTTTAGGTCTATAGATCCCGCCTTCTTGTGGGCTTCCAGTTTTGTAATATCCTCTAAGTGCAACAACTGTCACAAAATAAATTTGTGATCCAATCAGATTTTCATGATTTCTAGAAGTCGGGGGGGGGGGGGGGGGGAGAGAAAGGTGTCTCTGAGGATATCTCATACTAAAACTATACATAAATATTTCATTATTTTATTCCAGAACTCATTTACCAAGGTGCATACCCAAACAATACGTAACAATTATTCTTCTTCCCTTCTCAACTCCAAGAAGTATCACTCTTTTCTATTCTTACAGGTATCTAGTAAGTCCTAAAAATGTTACCTGCTGAGCAATTTTTATCCTAAAAGTGTGCACAGATTTAATGGTACAACGTATCTTGTTTAATCCTTTATTATCAGTATGGACGGACTTCCTAAGCCATCAGAAAGAAAATATACCAAATTTAATGTAAAGCCTCTTATCAATGTACCATGCACACATTTCTTATTTCTATTTTTAGAGCTATATTATCCCAAAATAACCATATTACATGAAAAATTAGACTGAAAGGTAGTCATTTAAAAAGTGATAGCCATATGTTCCTGGCAAGCTGTGTGTTCAGGAATTTGGGATACTTCTTATTGTAACACTGGCTGCCTAGTACAGCAAGAAGGGGGAACCACCAAAGCAGCCAAAACCAAGCAGACATTTATATTTCATTCAATATCAGGTCTATTTAGTTACTTAAAAAGTAATGAAAAAATCCAAATTAAGGAACTTCAAGGAGAGAAATTAGCAAAGGAGACTATCTGGGGCAAGGTTAAGAAACCTACTGTCAGAGATCCTAGTGAGTACCCCCTCCTGGCCAGTCAATAGGACTGCTGGGAGCAGAATCAAAGCCTCTGCTGCTCTGGAACCAAGTCCTGGGAGCCTGACCAGAGTTGAGCCACTGTCCACTCCTGGGGTTGCTAGGCATATTCCTACAGCACAGACCTTCTATCTGGCACCACCTTTCTGAGAGTTGGAATCCACTGTCCAGCAATATTGCCCCTCTGGGTGCAGTGCTGACCCTTCGGACTCCCCAGCACTTAAGCATGCCCTCTCTCCGAACTCCGCTGCTAAGCATCTGGCTACAGTTTAACTCTCTCAAGGCCACAAGTTAGTTGGGAAACAGTTAACAAACACTCTCTGCATAGAGAGTAACACCTTTATGCTCTTCAATACTTAATCATATAAAGTACAGTGAGTACAGATCATACTAAACACACACCTGAAACCACGATGCCTCTCACACTTCCTTTGTGAGTCCTTGGGAAACCATGTGGGTCCAGGGAGGCAGACAGGATGTCCCTTTTATTGCAGGCTGTTGCACGCTGGCTCGTCTCTGCCCCTCATGGAGTCCCTTATCCAGATTGTGTGACCTTCTCCTCTCCTGGCCCTTGCTTCCTCTTCCTTTCCCCACTGTCTTCCTGTGGGTTTTTTTTATTTGAACCCCTCTTGGTCACCTGGCTGTCTTTGTTCTGCTCCTGGTAAGTTTCTACTGCTCCTCCCTTCCCCGCTTCCTTCAAATGAGTTAAGCTAAAATTGGTTTTCTAGAGATGCAGTTCACCCCTTATCCCAGAGGCTTATTGAGTCTTGAGCACCTTCACTGTATCTTTCTGGTGTTTATCTGCTACAGGCCCTGTCAGCAATGGTGAAGCCACATACGTACAGGCCTGTGTGTTAGTACAGTTAAGATGAGTATTAGACTTATAACAATGTAGTTAGCGTTTAGACTTAATAATATGCTTCCAAGTTGCTGCATGCGTTAATCTCAATTATAATTGATCACACAATATTTAAATTTTTGCTTTGTAACTGTAAAACATGTTTGCTCTGAAACAGCGAACCCAGTCAGGTGGGGTCATCTCCTGCCCATCACTAAGGCCTATACAAACTAAATGGGCCACTGTGGGACATCACAATACAAAGACTTTGTTAATTGCCCCTTACATTCATGATGAGGCTATGTGCAAAAGGGATCATCTCACCAAATTGAATTTTGGAAGAAGGAAATAAAAATTGCTGACAAGAAATTTTTTCATCTCTTTTGCTGTCTGGACTCTACAGGGCCAGAGCTACAAAATGGAAGCAAATATCACCAGGGTCAACCCAGGTTAGCCCTAAAAGACATTCAGAATTGACCGATTTCTACAACTCTGTCACCTTTTGGAATACTGATTAACTCATCTGTGCATATATGCTTGCCTGCTTTAACCTTGTAAAAGCTCATTTATTTTCTTAATAAATCCGTAGACAGTTTACTACAGGATTGGCTACAAGTATTATCTTTGGTGTGAGAACTAAGGTCCAAATTGACTGGGGTAAGTGGCTGGTCCTTTGGGACTAGGAGTAATCTGAATACTGTTGCGATTTTTGGTGTATAGCAACCATTATCACTAAGTCCACTTTGGACTGCCTATGACTCTGTGGAAAGATTGTTACAGTGTTTTAAGAGTTCACACTTGTTACTGGATTGGTGAAATCTAATTATAGAACATACAACCATTTGGAGGTCTCTGCCCAGCTTCTTGACAGTCTACCCTGAAGTTGGCATTCATGCTTGTGAGCCACTCCAGATAGCATGACAGGTTGAAAGGGCTCTGTTGAAGAGGAAGGAAGGGGCTGCCTGGCCCTGGAGCAGCGGGGAGTGATGCAAGGGGAAAGGACTTTGGGCCCCTGCAGCCTGCTTTGGTCAGGGGAATAGCTTTGTTTTGGACTTCCTTAGGGAGTCTTATTTTTATTCTTCCAACTGTGCCCTGAAGGAAGGGCCTACACAGTTTTTTGGATAAGGCACTAGTTCTTCCTGGGCTGGCAAAGACAGCCAGCAGCCTACATTAAAGTTGTTTGCAATCATAAAGACTAGAAATGTTTGTTTTTAAAGGCAAGTTTAAATTCGGGGGGGGGGGGGGGGGGGATAAGAGTCCCACCCTATCCACCAAGATAGTTTTCCATAGTAGAGTGAATGATTTTTTTCAAGCCCTGAATTCCATCACTTCCTCTGTACTAAGATGCCTAATGAAACGTCAATATTAATGATGTAATCCCCAATTTATGTCATATACAGAAAAATATAATATCTGCCAAACCTTCACTGTAAAAATTAGTAGGCAGCATAGATACTAGTCCAGCTTTTCACAACTCTCTCATTCTATTTTTATGATATGGCCTTTTCAAGTATTTCTTTCTCCCCATTGCCATGTGTGAATCATCTGACAAGTTATCCAATTGACTAGGAAAGTGACATTTGAAAAATATTGTGGCTACGGCTTAGATACAGAGATAAACACATTAGATTAATAATTAGTAGTTTAAGGCAATTATTTTTAACAAATGTGAGGCTGGTCTGCCCTTATGATATATTTAAGAACTATGATTTTCCTAAAGAGCCAGTAGGATTACTATAGGAAAAACCCACACAGGATTCAGAGATACAATCAACAGCCATTTCTCTTTGATTAACTCTATCTAGTTTGTGTTAATTTTATCAGTTCCTCGGGGGGGGGGAGGGGGAGGGGAAATTAAATCCTTGGCATACTTGGCAATGCATTAAAATACCTGATCTCTAATTATCTCTTTGTATAGCTTTTATTTTGTCCTTTATATTTTTGATGGGGGAAGAGGGTTGTCCAGGCCCCCAAGGTATGAGTAATCCCTTACCTACTGAGCAAAAAACATTCCAAAAGGATTTGCTTGCATTTCCCACATATTCAGTAATTCAACATAAGAAGGCAGTTGGGTGGGGGATTCTGAAATGATTGCATTCACTTCCTTATCCCAATTATAGCACAACTCTATTTCCTATACAACACATGCCTCATGTAAACATGGAATAATTCCCATAGTCAGCAAAGGCTATCTCCAAAGATGGGATGTCGCAAAGCTACTTTGAAATTCTAGAAAGCGTTGCAGGTCAGATACCCTTCTTTTCTCCACTGTTGTCCTTTCTCAATAACTGAAAACGCCACCTTCAACATCCCCAACTTTCCAAAGGGCTGATATGCATAAGATCTTCCTTCAGTCACTACCAGACCTGAATACTCCGACATGGCAGTACCACCAAGCACTGATACACCTTTAAATAGCTTTTTATTTTTCTAGGAGACTAAATAAATCTTTATGATTATGGAGGAAGCAGACTGAGCTCTAAAAAACCTTTCAGGATATTACAATTTACATGTTCTATACCGTGTGCTGTAATTTAAAAAAAAAATAGTCATCTTTTTTAAGAAAGGCATTACAGCTGACATTTTGCTGACAAGGATCACAAAGGGGAATCTCATTTAGTTCACGATGAAGTGCCACTGCCTCAACCATAGATCATTCAAGGTTAATCAGAATATTAGAAACCACACACTCTTTATTAGTGTCACATAACAAAGAAGCATGCTGCCTTTGATGGTATAATAAAAGAAAGATCCGGAACCCCCCAGGAGTCTTCAGCTTTGCAGCACAGCAAGGTTTCATATAACAATGAAAGTATATTTGCTTAACTAATTGAAGGAAAACAAGCATTGTATTAGATCATCTCTACAAAAGGCTAACTGTCTTAACAGAACAGTTTATGCAACGAAGCACTTTAAAAACAACTACTGTTCCCAGCTTGGAGGGTGTTCCCTTAAATCTTACATAATCTTGATTTGCTTCATTAATTGCTTATGTATTTATATGTATACCATTTGTGAAAAAGTAATTTTGGATATAAATGAATGCAAGTCCTAAATTGTTTCAACGCACTGTAATGTACAAACTGCAATTGCTACCGTGAAACGTTGCTTTGAGTGAAATTCTTCTATGGGAAAAATTTCCACTGAAAAATAGTCTCACTGCATGCATTATATATAGAATTATAGAAATGTAAGGCTGGAAGAGCCCTCAAAAGGTAATCTCGTCGATCCCACTGTCCAGAGCCAGGACCATCTCTGACAGGTGTTTGTCTAACCCAATGGTTGGCAACCTGTGGCCCGTGGGCCGCATGTGGCCCATCAGGGTAATCCACTGGCGGGCCGTGAGACAGTTTGTTTACATTGACCATCCGCAGGCACAGCCACCCGCAGCTCCCGGTGGCCGCAGTTCGCAGTTTCCAGCCAATGGCAACCCGTGCCGCTTCCCGCAGCTTCCATTGGCTGAGAACAGCAAACCACGGCACTGGGAGCTGTGGGTGGCCATGCCTGCAGACGGTCAATGTAAACAAACTGTCTCACGGCCCGCCAGTGGATTACCCTGATGGGTCGCATGGGGGCCGCAGGTTGCCCACCACTGGTCTAACCTGTTCTTGAAAACCTCCAATGATGGGGATTCCACAACATCCCTTGGCTACCTATTCCAGTTCTTAACTATCCATATAGTCAAAGTTTTTCCTAATAACTAATCTAAATCTCCCTTGCTGTACATTAAGCCAATTACTTCTTCTCCCACCATCAGTGGATGTGAGGAACAATTTATCACTCTCTTTAAAAGACCTTCACATATTTGAAGATCAGTTTCTTCCCCACTCCCCTCACCCCACCCCACCCCCAGGTCTTCTTTTCTCAAGATTAAACATGCCTAGTTGGTTTTTTTTTTAAGTTTCCTCAGAGGTCATGTTATCTAAACTTTTTATCCTTTGAGTTGTTCTTTGGACACTCTGCGTGTCCACATCTTTCTCAAGCTGTCGACCATACTGCTGCTACACCATCTCCATCTGTAATGTTGTTGGTTCCTTCAGCTAAACATCTTATTTATATAATAATTTATGAGTAGTTCAATTATACTTATTGTATGATATTCAGTGGTATGCACAACACAGCGTGTCATTAAATCTATTTGTGTTCAAATATATTCAACTGAACTCACTGCTTGAACTTCCCAAGCCACCAGCAAGAACCTTAACTGTGAAGTGGTTCAAGTGAAAATGATCAATAAGATTAGCACCATAGGGATTTGTCACCAAGAACTGAAAAAACGTTTTTATTACATTGTAGGGTTTCTTTCCTTTTGTTTCATTTATTTCTTTTTAAACACAAGGTTAAAATGTTTTTATTTGAAACAGTCTATTTAATATTTTGTAGCATCAGTATAAACTATTTTCTACACCAAAACAACTTGTCATTGTGATGGTAATGTGATTTCTTGGGTTAAACAGCCAAGTACATAATTACATAGAATCACAGAATCGTAGGACTGGAAGGGACCTCGAGA
The DNA here is from genome assembly GCF_028017835.1 of Emys orbicularis. NCBI lineage: Eukaryota > Metazoa > Chordata > Testudines > Emydidae > Emys > Emys orbicularis. The sequence goes on along the minus strand of NC_088689.1, from coordinate 41,251,729 downwards.
AGTCTCCTAGTCCAGTCCCCTACACTCAAGGCAGGAATAAGTATTATCTAGACCATCCCTGACAGGTGATTTTCTAACCTGCTCTTAACCTCCAATGATGGAGATTCCACAACCTCCCTAGGCAATTTATTCCAGTGCTTAACCACCCTGACAGTTAGGAAGTTTTTCCTAATGTCCAACCTTGCTGCAAGTTAAGCCCCTGGCTTCCTGTCCTATCCTCAAAGGTTAACTAGTACAATTTTTCTCCCCCATTGAGTTACAAGCCTACCCTATATGAATGCCATGAGCACATATCTAATTATACAGGGCATCAATAAACTCCTGTACAGAATATTTGTCTCTTACCTAACACTTTACAGTGAAAGGACTTTACCAACATTAACTTATCTGTGCTAGTTAAGAAATAGACAAGTAAGAAAAATCAAAGAAATTAGCAGCATATCTGGGATTATTAGAACTCGGGGAATCCTGGGCCCCAGACCGCACTGTTGCCCGTATGCTACCACACCACTTATGTTTGCGATTTTGTCAGCTCTCTGCGTGCTGCTGCAAGTGCCATCCTTCCGATGAGATATAAAATTTAATACCTTACAACTTGGTTATTTTTATGGCATTTTCCACAAAAGAGCAGAGATGTGAACGTCAGTGTCCTAGCCAAAACCTAATTTAGGTAATTATGTTATGTGCACCTAAAATATTCTCACTGTAGTTTTAAATGGAGAGATTATTCACTTCCCCACCCAAAAAGGAGATATATAACAGTACAGTCATCTTTGTTATTGGCACAGAATGGCTGCAACATTCCATCTCACTGCTGGCTGCAAGATTTTATAACGTCTGTAAAGCGCTCTGGGATCCTTCAAATTGAAAGGCACTATATAAACGCAGATTAATTGTAACAGGTATCATCAGAAGAGACTGTGCTGGATCATGGTGCTTTCCCCCGGGTTCTTGAGGACACCTTTCAGCAAGGAGCTTAAGTCTTACCAATTATAGGAATGGCAAAAATAATGAACAACTTTTTCTGTTTATGTTAAGTAGGCTCCCTTGGCGAGAACAGAAAATAGTATACAACAACTATGAGACATTACATCACTGCTTCTCACAGCTTGCAATAATTCCAAATAAGAGGCAAGTGTACCTACTGTGTTGGAAATAAGCTCATAATAAAATAATACCTAAATATTAGAAATGAAAATAAGATATGCTCTCAATGATGCTATCACCTTTGGACTAATCATGGTATTTGCACTGTAGTGAGCCTGAGCATACAGTGATAACAGTGGCTTCCCACAGCTTTCACATTTAATTCAACTGGAAGCTGACGGACATTTACTGCTTGCTTTGTTTAGAGCATGGAACATAACCAGAGTCAATTGAGGCTAACTTAGTGCCACCATGAGTATTTGTACACACTGATCACTATTGTGAAAATGTAATTTCATGGTGTCTTACACTGGTCACAAAGTAATTTAGTGCCTCATCTGAATCATGAATACAGAGAAGTATTTAATGCTACAGCTGCAGTTTGCACTATACATTTTCAGCTAATACTCCTCAAATGAAATCTAACATGGTGCAAGAGGGTACACAAATCTCTCAGCATTAAGCAGCAAGTGGGCTTTTTATTTATGCCTAAAGTTCATATTTTATCAAACAAGACTATATCCTACTAGGCTTCCTAAGAGGTGAAAGCACCATATACAGTACAGACCCGTTTACACGCGAATCCGCTTAACGCGCAGTAGCGCCATGCCTCCCAGTGCTACCTATTTAACATGCGAGACTTGTTAGCAAGTTCCTGTACCGCGTGTTATGTAGTGCTACAGATTTGCTCACCAACTCACTGACATAGAAATCGACAGGAAGTGCGGAGTGGAAACGTGTTGTACGTCTTTACTGCCGACGGGGGGGGGGCGGGGGGGAGGGGCATCAGGGCCGCTGACAGGGGAGGCAAAAAGGGCAGGGACATTAAAGTGCGCTTTAAGGACGGTCCTTTGCTGCGGCAGTGCTGGGCCGCCAACGGGAGGGGGAGCGGGGGAGGACGCAGCAATGTTAAAGCGCTGCCACGGCAAAGGACACTGCAGCGCTTTAAGGTCCCTGCGATGGGCGGGGGGGGCAAAGGGAGCAGCTTCCCCGGGGCCGGCGATTTAAAAGGGCCCTGGGCCCTTTAAATCACCATGGAAATTCCGGGTGGCGCGGACCAGGCGGCCTGGAAGGGCTGGCTGGGGGATGCTGACCCCTAGCCCCGCCCCTTCCGCCCGAGGCCTCGCCCTTTCCAGGGGCCAGAGCCACCTCCGCCCTGTACCGGTAAGTGTCCTGAATTACTTTCACTCCTGTGTAGTAGTAATAATGTTTTTATTAGATTACACATTTGAATTTATATTCTTGCAAAGCGCGGTTAACAGATAGGCCTGCAGTATTTGGGACACTGTGAATACGTATGTAATCCTAGATAATTATACATTTATCTATAGATATCTTAAGATATTTCAGCATGGCCCTCTTAACCCGTGGTCCATTAACACGCGGTCGTGATGGCTTGACAGCCGCACATAAACGGGTCTGTACTGTATTAGTTAGACTTTGTGCCTGAATACATAATCTGCTTCCCAGTCAGTGGGCAAGGCATGACAGCTCCACAGCCCTTCTGTAGCTAGAATAAGGGGGACAACTCTTAGAAACCTTGAAGGGGTTCTGTCCAGTAGATCCATGTAACCACAGAATCTAGTCAAGCTCCTGCTCATCTACCAAACACCCTCCAAGCCTAATTCTATTGCATGTAGGATATGGGGTCCAGATGCATGCATGGATATGGGGTCCACTCAAGAGCTGCTCCCCTCCACATAATGGAACTCAAGGCAGTGATGCTGCCTTGCATAGTCTACTGTTGCTCCTATGATCAAGGTATAATTCACTCCACATTAATTTCTCCGGAGGACCAAAGCAGCAGAAGGTTGAAGTTCTGTTCAAGAATGACTCCTGAGAGCACTTACCTCTTCCATAGGAGTCCAGCACTCGCTGTTGCTGCAGTTGTTCCTATGAAAGCTGCCATCATAAGTCTTTGCCTGCTTCTGGTGGGATGTGCCATTCCATGGTAACATCGGGAAACAGCCTCTAAGCCTGCCACAGCAGCAAGAACTCGAAGGCGAAACATCCTATCAAGTAAGGAAAACAAATTATTATTGCAAATAGAGAAGCAAGTGCTGCAGTACAAAAGCAATTCAATTTTTCATTACTTTCCTCCTTCTTCCAACTAGGTATTCTCCAAGCCAAAGAATTTCACGTGTCATCCTTATTTCAGTCCACCAATTTGCAAGACTATCACTCCAGCAAAGGAAAGATGACAGAGCTCCCTTTGGAACTTGTCAATGACACACCTGAGCCAACCAAAGGGGTCACTGCAGTGCAATATGAGACACTTCCCCCCTCCAAGGGCTCACCTACACTAGGCAACTGTCCTGCATCTGACAAGGGATGTCAGCAACAGTCCCCCTGAATCAGTGTTGAAAGTTGCCATACTATTACTCTTTAATATGTATGTTGAGGTAGCACCCAATGTCAGGATAAGAGCTCCTTCGTGATAGCCATTATACAAACCCCAGTGGAAAGAATTTCCAACAGTGTAATGGAAATGCTGATTGAGAAACTTTTGTCCTTTCTACCCTAACAGTTTTACCAGTTCATGGGGACCCTTTTTGGGAACCTTTTTCATCCACCAGTCAATTTCGTACAATAGAGAAGACAGGCCTCTAGAAGCAGGCTCCAACTAGATACACCCTTAGTTTTTAACAGAAACAAATCATACAAAACCAGCATATTACCACAAATCTTTTATGATAATTTGTTTTGACACAAACTATCCCTTTCAGAGAGCTACGGCTACATTACTTAGTGAGTGGTTCTCTAAATTGCAGATATTTCTAATTTGCACAAGCCCAGCTGACACACTTTGCATGTGTCAAACATGATTCAGCTGTCTATTCGGTTCTTCTTACAGCAGTTTTTATGCCTCTAAGTTCTCCAAAACACTTCATATATTAAGTGAAAACATTTGTTTATTTCTCTTCAAGTATCATAGTGTTACAGATGGAAACAGGGCATAGAAATAAGCACTGCAAATTAATACAATCCGTTCTGCCTAAAACACAATCTTAGAAGGCAAGCTAAAAACGAATATACATTTTACTTTATTGAAAAAGCCAGAAGGCTCTTTGTTACATTTTTAAAATGACTGGGGAGGAGAGGGTTATCTAGCCTGGAGCTCAACACTCAGACTCTGCTCTAACTAAAACATTACACAATCTGAAGTATGTCTTTTAAAATACTATGTGTACTTCACTGCCCTGCACAGAAATAGTTGTGCAGAGAAAAATGGAAAACTGAGCTGCCGATCTAAATGTTATTAAAATAGTAAAATCGATAAACTGCAAGGATTGCATCTGAGAACAAGACACCCTCTACAGGTGATAGAATCACAAAAATAGAAACATTTAAAATAAAAATGACTTTTGCACTGTGCAAACTCACAAAAAGCAAGTCTGAATTACAAAGGAGAAATGCTACAGGATAAAAGTGTTGTGTCTTTTAGTGAAGAAAAATCCTTACTGATCTAATTCACACTCCTATGAAATCTCTCCATACAGATTAATGCATTATAAAATTCAGAATATGAAAAGGCCTTTATCATATTTCCAAGGAGAAAACCTCCTGTTGAAGAAGCTCATAATTTCTTAAAGCAACTTCATTCCTTCTCCTTAGCTTTTAACATACTCCTACTACCACCTTTCACAAATGTTTACTGACCTGCTCAAGATCAAGACCAAGTGAGAGGAGCCAATAGCAGTGTATAGAAAGTAGTGCCTACAGATACAATTAGCGTTTTACAGTGCAAGCAGCAATACACTCCTATAGACCTGCACTGCAGCTTTATCATTACAAGAAGCTCACAATTTAGTAATGTTGGGACTAGTTTGCACAAACAAATCTTTATGCCTGAGAAAACACACATACACACACCCCTGTTCCAAAAGCCAGAGTTAATTTAAATGTATTTACTTTTCCCCTCAAATTACAGTAGTATATAGTTAGGGCCCTACCAATTTCATGGCCGTGAAAAACATGTCACGGATCGTGAAATAAGCCTTTCCCCATGAAATCTGATCTCTCCGAAATCAGGTGGGCTGGGGAGGGACAGGACTTGTCCTTCCCCTGCATGGCTGTTATGGCAGGAAATCAGACCCACCTCCACAGGCAGTGCAGAAATGAGAGTGGTACACCCTCACTTCTGCGCAGCAGCAGCCCCTGAGCTGGGCTCTGGGCTGCCGCCCCCCGCAGCTCTTGTTCTATCTCAGGGTGCCCTAGTCCAGGGCTTCCGCCCTCCCCCTGCGGCTCAGGCTTCTGCCCGCTGTCGCCGCCGCCGTCACCCCCACCCAGGCTCTGGGCGCTCAGGCTCCAGGCTGCTGCTCCCCCCCCACCCCTTCAGCTCCTGCCGGGGCTGGGGGTGTAGTAGTTGCAGCTCTTGACGGGGCTCAGGGACCTGGACTGAGCGTTGCCCCGACCCCACGGCTCCTGCTGGGGCTGGGAGCATCCGGGCTCAGGGACCTGGGCTGGGGGCTGCCACTTAAGTTCCCTCTAAGCTGCACGGCCATGCAGCAGCCTATTAAGCGCCACGCAGGTGCTCAGGACTGCGGCTAGGGAGAGGCACCCCTCCCCCGGCCCCAATCCAGCCCGGACCTGCCGTGGCCAGAGGAGAGGGGCCTATCCTGCGGCCCCAGCCCAGGACCTGCCGCAGCAGAGACAGAAAACTGAGGGGGGGCGGAGTCCTCTCTCCCCACCATAGCCCCGGGGCAGCCTGCACCCCCAGCTGGAGCCCTCACCCCGCCCCCCACACCCACACTCACACTCAAACCTAGGGTTATCATATTTCAGCAAGCAAAAAAGAGGACGGGAGAAGCCCCGCCCTAGCCCCGCCCCCGTCCTGCCCTAGCCCCGCCCCTTCCACTCCCTCCCACTTCCCGCCCCCCTCAGAACCCCCAACCCTCTCCCCACTCCTTGTCCCCTGACTGCCCCCTCCTGGGACCCCTGCCCCTAACTGCCCCCCAGGACTCCAACCCCTACCTAAGCCTCCCTGCTCCTTGTCCCTTGACTGCCCCTTCCTGAGACCCTCCCCCCATTCTAACTGGCCCCCTAGGACCCTACCCCCTACCTGTCCCCTGACTGCCCCAACCCTTATCCACACCCCCACCCCCAGACAGACCCCGGGGACTCCCACGCCCCATCCAACCACTCCCCAGCCCCTGACAGCCCCCCCCCCGAACTCCCAACCCATCTAAACCCCTCTGCTCCATGTCCCCTGACTGCTCCGATCCCTCTCCCACCCCTGCCCCCTGACAGCCCCCCCCAGAACTCCCAAACACCCCCCCCCCCGCTCCTTGTCCCCTGACTACTCCTCCTGGGACCCCTGCTCTTAACTGCCCTCCAGAACCCCACCCCTACCTAAGCCTCCCTGTTCCTTGTCCCCTGACTGCCCCCTCCTAAGACCCCCCCACCCTAACTGCCCCCCAGGACCCTACCCCCTACCTGTACCCTGACTGCCCAAAACCTTATCCACCCCCCCCCCCCCCAGAAAGCCCCCCCCGAACTCCCGACCCCCCCCGCTCCCTGTCTCTTGACTGCCCCCTCCAGAACCTCCCTGCCCCTTCTCCGGCCCCCTTACCCTGCCGCTCAGACCAGCGTGCCGGGGAGGAGGAGCAGGGGGAGGAGCTCCAGACTGCCGGTGCGAACGGCCGGCTGGTGATCTGCGAATGCAGGGAGGGAGGGACTGTGCTCAGCTGCAGGGGGGAGGAGGGGCTCTCTCTGGCTGTCGGAGCCCCATGTAAGTGACACCATCCGTCCGGCTGCCCTGTTAGCCGCACGCGGTCTGCATGGGGGGGGGGAATCCGGACATTTACAAATTCCCCCCGGACGCTATTTTTAACTCTAAAAGTCAGACATGTCCGGGGGAATCCGGACGAATGGTAACCCTACTCAAACCCTCTGCCCCAGCCCTGAGCCCCCCTCCCACACTCTGAACCCCTCGCCCCCCCACCACATGAATTTTGTTATGTGCACCATTATGGTGTCACACATCACCTCCATATTGGTGCACATTACAAAATTCATTCCACACATTCGTGGGAAAAATTAGAGGGAACACTAGCTGCTACCTCCTGCAGCTCCAGCCCCCACAGCTCCTGCCCAGCTCAGAGCTGCCCCCCACCCCTTCTCCGTGGCTCCTACCTGGGCTCCAGCCAGGACTCAAGGCTTCCACCCCCTGCAGCTCCTGCCAAGGGCTCAGGGAACCTGGGCTGGGGGCTGCCACTCCCCGCAGCTCCAGCCAGGACTTGAGACTTTTGACCCCTGAAGCTCCTGCCCAAGCTCCAAACTTCTGCTCCACCCCCCGCCCCGGCTCCAGCCAGGGCTCAGGGCTGCTGCCCCCCACTGCTCGTGCACAGGCTCCAGGCCACCCAGGCTCGGGGCTTCTGCCCCTCCCCCCCGCCCAGTTTCTGCCCAGGCTCGGGGTGCCTGAGTTCAGGGCTTCAGCCCCCACAGCTCCTGCCAGGGCTGGGACACCCATTTTTCAAATTGTCCGGTGGCCCAGGACACGGGCCCCATAGGCCCATACATTAATCCACCACTGGCCCTGACTAGCAGCTAGGAGCCCCCAGCTGGGGTGCTCCCACCAGCACTGGGGAGATCAGACCTACCTCCACCTCCGGGAGCTTTCTCCAGCTGCAGGAAACTCGGCAGCTGCTGCCTTCAGAGGCTCTGTCTTTACCCAATCTGTTTATTCTTTATCAGAGGTCTATGGACAACATATTTTAAGTCACTGCCCTCTTTAGTACACCTCTTAAGCAGGGCATTCTGTATGATAAGATTACTTCCAAAGGCTTCTTGTTTTGTTCAGTATAATATGTCATACACTATTTCAGTAAACACTAACAATTTATGTAACAGCTTAAAAGGTACCTAGAAGACAAATACCAGGCAGAAGTGTAGACAAAGGTTTTCAATCTGTTGACATCAAACATCAGATTTGAAGGCAACTTCATTGGGAAATCAAGTGACATTCAGCTGTTATTTCCTAATTTAGGTCAGAGTTCTGTAAAAGGTGGCTCAAGACATAGAAGGCTATTCTAATATGCCCATAACTCTGATTTTTAGGGTAATTGCCATAACATTTAGTACTTTCATTAGCCGTTGAATTTGAATAGTTATAATTTTATGCTCATTTATAAACACAAGCCAGAAAGTAAATTACTTTGGGATTAATGTTGTTTTATTTATTCCTTTTAAAAAAAAGCTTTTAAATGTTCATAATGAAAACTCTCAGGGAAATACTAATGCAACAATGGCCATCACGTATCATCCCGCAAATCTTTCACATGCACAGCATAAAATGGCCCTGCATTACGAAGGATGGCCTTCATTTCAGATTCAAAATGACTTCCATCCCACACTAATCTAAATTCTCACTCTCTCTTTTGGGAATTATTTCCATTACATATACAAACTCAGAAGTTATACAAGTGTTATTTTTTCTAAAAAAATTAGTGACACACAAGTTGAAAAGCCATCTACTATTTTTCTGTCCTCTTATTTGGGTCTCTCTCCCTCATTCCAGCTATACAAGACAGAATTGTGAAAAAACAAACAGAAGATAAGAACATTTTGTAATGATAGTGAAAAATGTGGCTAAGACTTGCATCAAGAAAGTTTGGGGTGAGAGGGAACCTTATGTTAATGCAGCATTATGCCTGCCAATCTGAAATGCCTAAATTTTGCAGAACTATTGTACTCACAGAAATGCTAACCCATCCCCCTTGCATACAGTAATCAGTTACTGATATACTGTTATATTTACACAAAAGAGCATAGTATAAAGTTTGCCTAATAGCATCAGCTAGACAGAGCTAAAGCAAAACACTTCCCACATTAACTCACTGTTTTAAATACATCTATCTTTTTTTTAAAATGCACAAGTGGGACTGAAGCTTTCCATGCTATCCATCTGAAGGGGTTGCCAACTAACTCTCACAATTTTATCACAAGCCTCATGGTATTTTCTCTCTAAACCCCAGCTGCTGGAATCAAGATTGCATGAGAATCTCAGGGTTCATTCTGTGTTCATTTAAAAATATTTTAAAAATAAGTTTCTGACCTTCATGGTTGCAGTGAAAAGCCAGAAAATCTGACTTAACATAACCTAAAGGCTCAGACCAGAAGGCAAATAAAGAACCCAAAAGGTGTTTTTAAATGACTTATAACCAATCATGACTAATAGCTTATAACCAATCATGATTTTGGATGGCCTCATTCATGCTTTTTAATGTTTGTAACTGGCAATACTGCATATGCCAATACTAATTTCTTTGTGGCATAGAAATGGTGGTGAAAGGGCAGTTTGAGCAAATCTTGTATCTGAAGAGGTGAGGTTTTTTACCCAGGAAAGCTTATGCCCAAATAAATCTGTTAGTCTTTAAGGTACCCCCGGACTCCTTGTTGTTAAACATCTGAGTCACTGAAAATAGGGACCGCCAGCCCTAACTACTGTTTCTGTCATATTATAAAACAAATCATCATAGACTATTACTATGCTGAATGAACAAAAACAACCACATTATTACCATTTAGAGGAGATAAACCAAACAGCTTTACTCTAAACCTCTGCTCAGAAGAGCCCGATAATTACAATTGCAGAGCATGTCTAATTAAAGGATTTTCCTAGGTCAAAAGATACATCTCTGATAGATAAGGGTAACTATAGCTACTTGTACTGCTTTGAGAAAGGAACGGATTCTCACTAGCAGAAAAAACAAATGAATTGACTTAGCAGAAGACTAACATAGAGCTTTATCATCTTCTCTGTTTATCTTAGCAATTGGCTGAACAAGAAGTAGGACTGAGTTGACTTGTAGGCTCTAAAAATTTACATTGTTTTGTTTTTGAGTGCACCTATAGAATTAAAAAAATCTACATTTGTAAGTTGCACTTTCACAATAGAGATTGCACTGCGGCACTTGTATGGGGTGATGGAAAAATACTATGTCTTTTGTTTACCTTCTCCACACCGGTCATGATTTTATAGACCTCTATCATATCCCCCCTTAGTCGTCTCTTTTCCAAGCTGAAAAGTCCCAGTCTTATTAATCTCTCCTCATATGGCAGCCATCCCATAACCCTAATCATTTTTGTTGCCTTTTTCTGAACCTTTTCCAATTCCAATATATCTTTTTTGAGATGGGGCGACGACATCTGCATGTGGTATTCAAGATGTGGGCATACCATGGATTTATATAGAGGCAATATGCATAATAAGAAATAAAATATCATATTGCCTCTACATAAATCCCTTTCTTAAGGATTCCCAACACTCTGTTAGTTTTTTTGACTGTCACTGCACATTGAGTGGATGTTTTCAGAGAACTATCCACAATGAATCCAAGATCTCTTTCTTGAGTGGTAACAGCTAATTTAGACCCTACCATTTTATATGTATAGTTGGGATTGTGTTTTCCAATGTGCATTACTTTGCATTTATCAACATTGAATTTCATCTGTCATTTTGTTGCCCAGTAACCCAGTTTTGAGAGATCCTTTTGTAGATCTCTGCACTCTGCCTGGGACTTAACTATCTTGAGTAGTTCTGTACCATCTGCAAGCAATTTGCAAGTACATGGAGGATAACGGGGTTATAAGGAATAATCAGCATAACAAATCATTCTATACCAACTTAATTTCCTTCTTTGATAGGATTACTGACCTAATGGATGGAGGGGAAGCAGTAGACACAATATACCTTGATTTTAGTATTTTTTTTTTTTTTTTACAGAGTTCTGCATGCCATTTTCATAAGCAAACTAGGGAAATGTGGTCCAAATGTACAACTACAAAATGGGAAATAACTGGCTAAGTAGTAGTACTGCTGAAAAGGATTTGGGGGTTATAGTGGACCACAAACTGCATATGAGTTGCCAATGTGATGCAGCTGCAAAAAAAAAGGCCAATATGATTCTGGGGTGTATTAACAGGAATGTTTAATGTAAGACACGGGAGGTAATTGCCCCACTCTACTTAGCAATGGGGAGGCCCCAGCTGGAGTACTGTGTCTAATTCTGGGCACCACAATTTAGGAAGGATGTGGACAAATTGGAAAGAGTCCAGAGAAGAGCAACAAAAATGATAAAAGATTTAGAAAAGCTGACCTGTGATGCAAGGGTAAAAAAACTGTGCATGTTTAGTCTTGATAAAAGAAGACTGAGGAGCGACCTGATAACAGTCTTCCAAATATGTTAAGGGCTGCTATAAAGAGAACAGTGATTAATTGTTCTCTATATCCACTGAAGGTAGGACAAGAAGTAATGGGCTTAATCTGCAGCAAGGTAGATTTAGGTTACTTATTAGGAAAAACTTTCTAACTATAAGGATAATTAAGCCATGGAATAGGCTTCCAAGGGAGGTCTTGGAGTCTCCATCACTGGAAGCTTTTAAAAACAAATTGGACAAACACCTGCCAGAGATGGTCTAGGTTTACTTGGTCCTGCCACAGCTGAGGGGGCTGGACTTGACTTCTCGAGGTCCCTTCCAGCCCTACATTTCTATGATTTTATGAAAAACCAAAGATGTGTCTACTGATGCACAAGTGGAAAATGAAAGACTCCCCTTTGTGCCTCTGCGGTGAACATCCAAACCATTGAACACATCAAAATGCAGTGCCCCAACTACGGATTCAAAAGTGAATTGGATGATATTCACAATATCACAGAAGAGGCCTTGAAATGACTTATGGACCTACAAATGCATCTGCAGAATGCTGCTCTGCAGGTTCCATACACAGGAAAGAAAACAGCTGATGCCTGTGGTGGTCCTATGCAAAGTACACACTCAGCAGCACTGGCAGGAGCAGAGAAGAAATAATTAAAGTCTCATGGGCACCATACGGTTCACTCTCCTCCTCTTGCCTGCTCCAATGGAGAATCACGATGTGTCAAGTGAAGACCTGATCCTTCAGTGCTCCAGGGGGCACAAAAAAGAACAGAGAAAACAAATTGCTTCTCCCAAAATTGCTAACCCCCAAAATTCAAAAACCAGGGAGTCAGATCCCCCAAATCATGAGATTTTTTTTTTTTTTTTTTTTAAGATTTTTAAATTCCCCTTGCCCACCCCCAGTGCATGTATGACAATTTCAGTGCTCTCTCTTTATTCACTACAAATTCACAAGAGTTGATTTTAACCCCTGCTGAAGGAGCTCTCACTAATGGATCCACGAAGATCCATTCTGCTCAGCACTGTACAAACACATAGGAAGAAATAGTTCCCACCATTCAAAGTGCACAAAGTGCAAAGTGTGATGGTGCCTTTGTGACATGAGAGCTCGAACTGAGACTCTACTAACTCATCTCATCTTAGGGCTACCACTCATTTGTTAGATGGGAATGCTTTTTAATCCCTGTTAAACTGGGCAAGATTCAAACTGATCATTTACAGGTAAAAAGCTCTGTAGCTCACCAGCAATAACTAGAGGCATCCAGTCCCCCAACAATGCTAACATTACACCTTCAAGAATGAGTCTTGCTTTCTGGAAAGACATTTATTAAACTGATTTTTGACATTTTTAGAGCATACAGAGGCAGTCTTCCACAGGCAAAGTCTCTCACATGTTGCTCTCAGTCTCACACACTCAGACAGCCGCACCTTGTTCTTTAAGTGACAGCTCCCATTAAGTAATACAAATAATAAAAATGAAACATCCAAGTTGACTTCTAAATACATTTTACTGCACTAACTTTTATACATTTATTTTCACCCCTATGTGTCAGCAGCAGTCCACGCACCACACGGCTCCTGCAGAACTGCTGCCTAGCCACTCCTTAGTCTGTAGCAGTGCATGGGATTCTTCCATCCTAAGTGCAGGACTCTGCACTTGTCCTTGTTGAACCTCATCAGGTTTCTTTTGGCCCAATCCTCTAATTTGTCTAGGTCCCTCTGTATCCTATCCCTACCCTCCAGCGTATCTACCACTCCTCCCAGTATAGCGTCATCTGCAAACTTGCTGAGGGTGCAATCCACACCATCCTCCAGATCATTAATGAAGATATTGAACAAAACTGGCCCCAGGACCGAACCTTGGGGCACTCCGCTTGATACCGGCTGTCAACTAGACATGGAGCCATTGATCACTAGCCGTTGAGCCCGATGATCTAGCCAGCTTTCTATCCACCTTATAGTCCAGCTTTCATTAGGTGTGTATGGCTTCTGCATTTTAGTATTTGCAGATTAAAGAAAGAATCACTGCAAAAGACCACAGATTAACACCAAGTGATTTTTTTTAAACAAATCATTTGTCCTTCTCTTAATACTTTTCATGTACTAATCACTCTTTCACTGGTAGTGGTTTGTGTCAACGTACCAATATAACATGCTCTGTTCCAGAGATGAATTCTAGCTGTTAAGGTGTATAGATCTGTTTTTTCCAAGAGTGACTTTCAGTAAGTGCAGCTACACACTTTCCCACAAATTAGGATTTTCAGCATGGTTGGTGCTGTCATATTTTCAGAGAAAGGATTACCCACATTACTTATTATTAATTATTATTATTATTATTAATTTACAGAGGCACCTGAATTAGATTTCAGAATGAAGATGAAATTTTCTAGCAGAAGTAATTGATTTCATGATGGGAGTTTTGGTTTATTATTTTATCATATTCATTTCAGAAAGGGGAATTCCATTTATCTGAGAGCAAAATTCAAATAGACTGATAGTCTACAACCCATCAATTCACAACATACACTACCTGATCTATATCAGGAACCCAAGCCACAGGCTGGCAAGTTACTTTTAACTAGGGTGACCAAATAGCAAGTGTGAAAAATTGGGACAGGGGGTGGGGGGCAATAGGAGCCCATATTAAAAAAAGCCCCAAATAGCGGGACTGACCCTATAAAATCGGGACATCTGGTCACCCCACTTTTAACCATCACTGAAGAGTGGATTTATCTTTCTTTACCAACCACAGCGCTAAAAATGGGAGTCACTAAGAATATCAAGTGGATTGAGTGGAAGCTTGAAGGATTTCCTTTACTGCTTCACCAGAGATATTTTACCCTCTACTCTCTCTTCCCCCTCATTCAACCTTATTTCTGGCCTTTAATAGTTAAAAGCTCCTTGTTACCCTTATTAAAAACTGAGGCAAACATTTTGTTGAGGTGTTGGGCCATGCCTAGATTATCTTTAATCTTCATCCCATCAGTTCTTAGCAGTCCCACTTCCTCTTTCCTTGTTTTCTTTGTGTTTATATGGCTAACGAACCTTTTACTATTGGTTTTAATTTCCTTTGCAAGGCCCAAATCTGCTTGGCTTTTGGCAGTTGTTGCTTTTTTCCTACACTTTCTGACTTGCAAGAGGTAGCTTTCCTTGCTGATCCATCCTGTCCTCCACTCCTTGTAGGCTTTCTGCTTTCTCTTAATAACCGGTTTGAGATGCTTGTTCATCCAGCTGGTCTGCAACCCTTCCCTACAAATATTTTCTCCTTGTTTGGGATGCAGACTTATGATACTTTAAGTCAAAGTTGCAAAAACTAATTCCAAGCCTCCTTCACATTCAGATCCTCAAGTTCTTCAGTCCAGCCCATTTCCCTAACTAATTCCCTTAATTTTTTAACATTGGTCCTTTTCAAATCAATGACCCTAGTTGCAGACCTATTCTTGTTTATCCTTCCATTTAGTTTAAACTGAATTAGCTGATGATAACTTGAACCAAGGTTGTCCTCTACAACCAGTTCTTTTATGAGGTCCTTGCTGCTTACCAATACTAAATCTAAAATGGTACCATCTCTTGTTGGTTTGGTAACTATTTGGTGAAGAAATCTGTTGGCTATCACATCCAGGAATATCTGGGCTGTAACATTATTAGTAGCACTTGTCTTTCAACCTATATCTGGGAGATGAAAGTCTCCCATAAATACTATTGGGAATAGTGTGATTATTTCATAAAAAGTATTTAAAGGAAACACTTTATTATTAAATGGATCCATTTAACATAAGACGACATCTAATATGGGAATAAAATAGTGACATAGTTAACTTCGAAACCTAGTTCCTCCAATTGTTGGCCTGGTATAAATAAGATTCATAGGTATTTATTTTCCTCTCTATTTAGCATGTGCATCATATTTATTTTTCACATTTAAACTGGTTTTAACTTTCTGATCACATAAGTAAAAATTTTAAACAACTTCCCAAAGATTTATCTTACTATGTTACACAATAGCTGTGATTGGTTCTCACCTCCATACCCACTGCTCAGCCACTTATTTCTTGAAAGCAATCCAAATAGGGGTCCAGAATATCTAACTACTGATCATGCAGAAAGAAAGAATCCATGTATTAATTTCCTCACTAATTTGGGCAAAAATCATTGATGCCACTTCTTTTGCTAAATCGAGGCTATTTTCATAGTGCTTAATCCTTGCACCACTTAACACTAAAAGCAAAAGACTGAGGAACCCAAACACTGCTGCAGAGAACCAGAAAGTAAATCCAACTACAAACAAAACTGAAAGGGACTTGATTTTCAGTGTCCAAGCTGAGAGAAATTCAGAGAAGTAAAAAATACATCAGATTTTTACTATTTTTAGTTTTAATAATTTAATAATTTAACATGGCATTAGTAAATGCAACATGATTATTTACAATATGCAATTCTGCAGATGACCTTTTCCATTTTAATAGAGGGAAGTAGTGCTTAGCCATCAAGGAGAGCTCCTTGCCCACTTCTCAAATATTTTCTGGCTTCTATTTAGGCTAAAACAAAACTTGTGCGCTAGTTATAGTGGTGAGAAAAGCAGGACCTGCAAAGCGCAGCAACAAAAGAAATCAAATAAAAAATACTTTAAGACACATAGCTCAGTTGCTAGATGGAAACAAATGCATATAAAATAAAATCATAATATGCATTCTAGAGTCTAGACTTAGTTAACAAGATACTCTCACATCTTGTAGAGTATTGCTCATCCAAAATACTTGCAGCGCTTTACAGCAGGCTGACCGTGACCCTCTTTTCATGAGACAAACGCATTGTTAGTTTGTTTTCTCATTGAAGGACCCATTGTTTGTCTTTATTCATAAACAGGATACCCCACCCCTCATTTGTTTATTCCTATAGATTTCCTTTTTTGCAGATTTCACAGTCTCTCAGTCCACACTTGGCTCAGTATGCAAACAGGCATACCTTCTGAGGCATACAATAAACAATACACAAATGGCCAGAAGGTGACTTCCCTCCTGCCTGAAAGGAACATTTCTGAAGTATGTCACCCCCTAGTGACCTGCCTTAACCCTAAGACCTTAAGAACACAATATTTAGTATAGATACAGAGCTCCTTAAATATTAGCTGTACATATATTTCATAATGATTATGACAACCAGTAGGCTACTGGCTTTTGGTATAGCCATCACCTGCCACTCTTTGGTTAACTATTATGCAGATATCTAAACCAAGGGAGCCATATATCCTCTGCTAGCTGGCATAAAGAGGTCCCAGAGTCACAGGACTCCGCCATGATCTAGCCAGGACCCTTTTCCCTTTTAGGAGCATGGGAAGCATATCACCACAGGAATCATCATAACAACTCCCAGGTTTAGAACCCATGCTTTGAAGCAGTGTGTATGCATATGATATTTTCTACATTACAGATAGTCTCATCAAAACCTGAAAACAAAAGTTAAATTTGTAAAATCTGCAAGTGTCTTCTGTTTTATAAGCCAGTGATTGGCTGTGTATTCAAGGGAAAAAAATAGGTCCCTTACCAAATTAAAAGTACACTCTGAACTCTCAGCATTTTGACATTCCAGCTACATATTATTTTAGTAAGCAAACTTTTTTAGACAAGAACTATACTAAACATTAACCAAAAGCTCCCTATAGAATCAAGAAAACTCATAGGCCTAATTGCTTAGTGCATTGTGTTTTGCACTAAACATGAGAAATATTGGCCGAAGAGCTTACTTTGACTAGGAGTATTCTGAAGCCAAACACCAAGTGCTTTGGCTTTTGCAAAGGCAGCAGAATATACTGTACCATGCTTAGCACTCTCTAAACTGGGTCAGTGAAAGACTACGCCTGCCTCCCATGAGAGATTCAGATTTTGTAACATGCAAACCTTCATTTTTAAAAATTAGTCTCTGCAACCTTCAAAGAATACGACAGAGGCCTGTTTTAGACAGTCAAACAACTGAGGTATGAAATGCCTCCATTCATCATATTAGTGTGTTAATTCTAAAGCCTGACAGCACACAGACAGATATTTAAATAACTTGAATGTGCAGTTGTATGCCTGATTTGAGTGCACCTCAAGGCTCCAAAAACAGAAGGGAAATAAAAATAAACACCCATATTTTTAAAAATCTCATTTTTAAGACACTCTTACAGGGAGGGAGCTGATATGCAACCTTTGAACTTTTAAGATTGGCAACACTGCTACAGATTAACACTGGTGGTCAGCCACTAATGGCTGAAATCCCCAGTCTAGATAAAATGTTAAGGAAAAAAGTATTGTGTGTCTACAGCTTCCCAAGAATTTGGAAAGTGTTAAAATGTTACAGGAAAAACAGAAGCCACGACCTTGCATGCAAGGCAATTAAGACAATCCTGAATGGATCTGGGACACGTACAATGGCCATTTCATATGCGATTCATCCACCTTAGAGGGTACATTTGGATAAATACCATGGCAGGTGAGGTCGTGGAAGGAAGATCAAAGTAACCTGGCAATTACAACTGAAAGACCTTACACACAGAAGCAACTCTAGCTATAAGCAGACTAAACAGCTGCCTAGAGCAGTAGATTTCTGTAGACTCACCCTGGCTCCCTCCATGGGCAGCAGCAACAGATGTGGGCTGACAGAGCTGCCCAGAGAGTGGGGGAAGGGGTCAATCGCCAGCTTGGGTTCCAAGGAACAGAAGCAGCCCCTGCCCTGGTCCCAACACCAGTAGTATGACCACATGGCACGCTCCTGGTGGCACCACAAGCACTGCTGGTGCTTTGGCCTCAAGTGCAGCAACCCACTCTAACGCTCTATACCTCGGAGGAACACCCTACACCCCCATGTTCATCCTTATAAAATGATTGTGTGGTATCCAATGCAAAGTTTGTCATGTCGGGTGTCTTCGGAAGGCTCATTATCCACTGAGCATTGTTGTTATAGTAATGTTATAGATTGGAATTTCATGTATATAGTTATGAGGCTGAAAATGTGTCCTCATCGCTTAAAACAAGCCCAGGCAAAAACTCTCCAAGAGCAGAGAGGCAGTTCACACCTCATCAGGGCATGTATGGGATAAACCCAGCCCAGCCTCCCGGAGACAAAGGACACTGGCCTAGGCAGCAACCAAGGATCTGTTGGACTCTCAAGTGAGTCACCCCCCTTCCCTTGGTCAGTTAGGGACTACAATGAGGTAATGCTCACCTGACCCTCAAGATATATTATTTTGTGGTGCCCGAGCTCCAGCAATATCCAGGGCCGGGGGCCCTGCTCCCGCAATATTTGGAGCTAGGTCGCTCCCCCGGCCCTGCCTGGAGCGGGCCCCGGCCTCCACCTGCTACCCCCCTCCACGCATTCCCCCCCCCCCCGCGCCCCCCCGGTCCCTGCCCGAAAGAAAGCAGCGCACCCCTCTCCCCTGCCTGCTTGTGCTGCCCAAGTAGCACATTCCTACGCCCTCCCGGCAGCAACTGCTGTCTGCTGCCCCAGGGTCCTAGTGCCCCCCATCCACTAATGGCAAGGCAGGCTGCCCTTACCCTGCCCTTCCACCCTAGCCCTGAGCCTCTCCAACACCCCAAACCCCTCATCCCCAGCCCTGAGCCCTCACCCCCCCCGCACCCTAATCCTCAGCCCCAACCCTCATCCCCCTGCACCCTAATCCTCTGCCCCAGCCCTGAGCCCGCTCC
This sequence comes from Emys orbicularis, assembly GCF_028017835.1. Classification (NCBI taxonomy): domain Eukaryota; kingdom Metazoa; phylum Chordata; order Testudines; family Emydidae; genus Emys; species Emys orbicularis. The sequence goes on along the minus strand of NC_088689.1, from coordinate 41,232,740 downwards.
TGCATCATGAACCCCTCATCCTCAGCCCCAACCCTCATCCCCCTGCACCCTAATCCTCTGCTCCATCTGTGAGCCCCCTCCTGCATCATGAACCCCTCATCCTCAGACCCAACCCTCATCCCTCTGCACCCTAATCCTCTGCTCCATCCCTGAGCCCCCTCCTGCATCATGAACCCCTCATCCTCAGACCCACAGCCCTTACCCCTGCATCCCCTCCTATCCCCAAACTCCCTCCCCAACCCCCTCCCCCTTCCCACACCCCCCTCCTGCCCTCAAACTCCCTCCTAAAGCCTGCACCCCCTCCCTTTACACCGCCTCCCACCCCCAAACTCCATCCCAGAGCCTGCACCCCTCACCCCCTCCTGCACACCCACCCCCTGCCCCAGCCCGGAGCCTGCACCCAGCACCCAAACTCTATCCCATAGCCTGCACCCTGCACCCCTCCTGCACTCTAATTCCCAGCCCAGGACCTGCACCCCAGACCTCCTCCCCCCACCCAACCCCCCTCCCAGAGCCTTAGGCAGGTGGGGGGGGGGCAGGTTCTGGGCACCACCAAAATTTCTACAAACCTGCCACCCGTAAGGGTCGGGGCAGACAGGGGACAGGTAGGGTCCTAGGGGGGCAGTTAGGGTGGGGGGTTCTCAGGAGGGGACAGTCAGGGGACAAGAAGCAGGGGGGGTTGGGGGTTCTAAGGGGGGCAGTCAAGGGGTGGGAAGTGGGAGGGAGTGGATGGAGGCAGGGGCGGGGCTAGGGTGGGGCTCCCCCCCCCCCAGTGTCCTCTTTTTTTATTGTGGAAATATGGTAACCCTAGTTGGGGGCAGAATAGATCTGGACAAGGAGAAGAAGTCTGGAGATAAATGGGGGGGACGGATGACGGGGACAGGCAGTAGAAACAAAAATGAAACTGTTTGAGCAGCATATTCCAGAAGTCTTGAGGTCTTTCTGAGTGTAGCCTTCATTGATTTGAGATTTACCATACCATTCTCTCACTAGAAGGGAAAACCTATAATGGCAGCAGGCCGTAAAAGAGACCCAGTTTGGGAATAAGAACCATTCAAGAAATATGTTTGCTGCTGATGTTTTAAATAAAATCACACCAGTGAACTGGTGGAAGTCACTTAAGCACTTGGATTCAGAAACTGTTGTTAAAAGTGAGATTATCACTGCTACACCGGCAGAAGAAGCTACTGCTGTTAGAACAAATATTTTCTTCCTTTGGACTAATTCATTCCAAATTGAGAAACCGTTTGGGACCTGAAAAAGCAGGAAAGCTTGTTTTTCTTTTCCAGATTATGAACAAGCAGGAAAATGAAGGTGAAGATGACTGAGTTAGCTGCAGAAGCCAATATTTTAAGTTTCTCATGTTGACCTGGCTGACATAGGCGATTTAATTTTTGTTTTTGTTTTTTAAATATTTCATTTAACTATTTTAGTTAAAAACTATTTTAACAAAAACAAACCTATTTTAAAAAACTTGAATGTTTAACTAAATTCAAAAATGCATATGCTTGTTTTGCTAAAATATTGTATGTTTGCTGTTGAAAAAAAAATCCAGAATACATAACGTTGTTTTAGTTAAATAAAACAATTTAAATGTCTGTCTGGTGATGTTCTCCTCCTAATACAGCATGGCAAGAAAATCCTCCAAATATTAATGATTAACCTGTTGAACTGGAGATAGTTCATCTCCCAATTACTTCATAAAATATCTGCTTCCGTTACCTTTGGTAAATGAAATAACCAAACAATCATTCATTTTCTGATATAGCTGTAAAACTAATCTGAAAAGTTTTCAAAATAAATCACTGTTTAAAAATGTATAGTGTGTACCTTCTAAAAATGAAACCTACATCGATCTGAGTTGTGAAGAATATATATTAAGGTTATAACAACCAACAAGAATGTACTTTTACGTAGAAATCCATGATTAAATCGAGTCTTCCTGACTAGTGATTTAAATCAAACCCACCCTGCTTTTTTTAAAAACACCACGAAGGCACACCTATCTAGATGATTTTCTGCATAGCATATCACTAGATATATATTATGTCTACAGTTAGGTTTAATCCAATTTTCTCTACATATTTTTAATAGATCTTGTTTTGCTACAATCCCATAGGCTTTAGGATGAAAATTTCAAACCGACCATCACAAAGAGGTTAAACAGTCTTCAGCATCTAAGAAGAGACAATGAGTGAAGACATCTGAAAACTACCTTGCTAAGATTCTCCAGCGAAAAGAGACAAAATACAATCTCTTTCATGAGGCATGTCACTGTAAAAGCACAGTCCTAATGGTGCATGAAAAATACCTAACATCTAAGGACAAGAAGAGAGTAAAGGGATATATGGGACAGACCCTGTATCAGTTTCCAAATGAGTGATGCTGAACAGTAACTTACTAAGTGAAATCTTGTCTACACTAAAATATGTTAGTGTTACCAGCACCATTGCAACCTTCTAGCATGCTACCTGTAACACACCACCTATCCATAAACACAGAACACTTGTGCACCATTGCAATAATACTTATTCTGGGCAGCTGGGTTAAAACACTGGTGATGGTGAAACATGAGTATAAACTACAAGCAGCACCACTGGTAGCAACAGTGGAAAATTTTAAGGAAAAAAAAAATCTAGTTCTGATACCTGAGCCCCATCCAGGGGGAGAAGTATTTGACTTTACTACAATTACATTGTAATGAACGCAACAGTATGTCTCAGCAAATTCATCAAAATACATTTAACGCAACTTCTACATATAAATTTAAGATTAGATTCTTAAGACAGCGATAATGATGCGTCTCTCTCATGTAAGGAATTATAGACCAATGTATGAACACAGTCTGAAATACTAACATCCTTAAATTTTCTTTGAAAGTAGGTTTTATTCTCTTTCCTTTCAGCAGAAAGAAGTCAGTTGAAACAAGCAGTACTGATAAATCTGAAATGTAACCACACTCCCCCCGTCCGTCCGTCCCCCCAAAAAAACAGAAAAAAAGACTGATTTGGAACTAAGTTCATATTAAAGGGACATTGTGAAGCAGATACAAACTTAAATTTAAGGTCTACGGGGGTTATTTTCAAAATCTAAGATCAACTGAAATATTTCCATGATGTTTTCTTTCCTATTAAAAAATATTTTGTTGGATTTAAAAAAAAGATTGCCCTTACATGCAAGCCAGCCACTGCAGGATTGTGCTAGTGCATGACAGGCAAGTAAGTGAAACTCACTTAGCGAGTGAAATTCAGAGGGAACAAGTCAGCATTAATGGTATAAGTAGTCAGATTTTTTTCTTGGACGTTTCCAATTTCCTAATCTGCTAGGATATTTGTTATAAGAGGTAAAGAAAATTTAGTCTTTAAAAAAATTAGTTTTAAACCTGACAGTGTCCCTTTAAACTACCATAATTTGAGGAATACTATTAGGTGCCCTACTGTGGAAAAGTTTGCTGACGTGTCTTTCTAAACCAGTGGATTCTATGAACCTGGATATCAGAAAGGCAAAATGGGAACCCTCCAGGAAGAAATTCTACTAAGAGTTTAATATGATGTTTAGGGAACTCCAGAGACTCAGGGTATGTCTACACTACGAAATTAGGTCGAATTAATAGAAGCCGGTTTTATAGAAATCGGTTGTATACAGCCGATTGTGTGTGTCCCCACATAAAATGCTCTAAGTGTTCTAGTCGGCGGACCGCGTCCACAGTACCTAGGCTAGCGTCGACTTCCGGAGCATTGCACTATGGGTAGCTATCCCACAGTTCCCGCAGTCTCCGCCGCCCATTGGAATTCTGGGTTGAGATCCCAATGCCCGAATGATGCAAAACAGTGTCGCGGGGGGTTCTGGGTACATGTCGTCAGGCCTCTCCCCCTCCGTCAGAGCAACGGCAGACAATAGATTCGCGCCTTTTTACCTGGGTTACCTGTGCAGACAACGGCAAGCATGGAGCCCGCTCAGCTCAGCTCACCGTCACCATATGTCATCTGGGTGCCGGCAGACGTGGGACTGCATTGCTACACAGCAGCAGCAGCTAACTGCCTTTTGGCGGTAGACGGTGCAGCATGACTGGTAGCCTGCATTGGCAATTTGGGTGCTGGCAGATGTGGGGCTGGCAGCCGTAGGGCTGCATTGCACCAGCCCCTCGCCTTTTGGCAGTAGATGGTGTATTACGACTGGTTGGATCATCGCACATTAGCAGAGTCTTCCCTGAGCAGCAGATCGTGCAATAGGCCTGAAGGCCATCGTCATCATACAGGAAAAATGTGGCTATCAGTCTTAGTACACTAACTGCCAAGCGCCCAGTATTTGCTGCCAAGCACCCAGAAGATGCCGAGGACTATCAGTCATGCTGCACCGTCGTCTTAAGATGTAAAAAATAGATTTGTTCTGTATTCATTTGCTTCCCCCTCCCTCCGTCAAATCAACGGCCTGCTAAACCCAGGCTTTTGAGTTCAATCTTTGGGGGGGGCCATTCTGTGTGACAGTTGTTTGTGTTTCTCCCTGATGCACAGCCACCTTTGTTGATTTTAATTCCCTGTACCTGTACGCCATGTCGTCACTCGCCCCTCCCTCCCTCCCTCCTTCCCCTGGTCCGTCAGATACTAGTTTCGCGCCTTTTTTCAGACCAGATGCCATAGCTAGCACTGGGATCATGGAGCCCGCTCAGATCACCGCGGCAATTATGAGCACTATGAACACCACGCACATTGTCCTGGAGTATATGCAGAGCCAGAACATGCCAAAGCTAAACCAGGACCAGCCGAGGAGGCGATTGCAGCGCGGCGATGAGAGTGATGAGGAAATTGACATGGACATAGACCTCTCACAAGGCACAGGCCCCAGCAATGTGGAAATCATGGTGTTACTGGGGCAGGTTCATGCTGTGGAACGCCGATTCTGGGCCCGGGAAACAAGCACAGACTGGTGGGACCGCATCGTGCTGCAGGTGTGGGACGATTCCCAGTGGCTGCGAAACTTTCGCATGCGTAAGGGCACTTTCATGGAACTTTGTGACTTGCTTTCCCCTGCCCTGAAGCGCCAGAATACCAGGATGAGAGCAGCCCTCACAGTTGAGAAGCGAGTGGCGATAGCCCTGTGGAAGCTTGCAACGCCAGACAGCTACCGGTCAGTCGGGAATCAATTTGGAGTAGGCAAATCTACTGTGGGGGCTGCTGTGATCCAAGTTGCCAGGGCAATGAAAGACCTGGTGATATCAAGGGTAGTGACTCTGGGAAACGTGCAGGCCATAGCGGATGGCTTTGCTGCAATGGGATTCCCAAACTGTGGTGGGGCCATAGACGGAACCCATATCCCTATTCTTGTCACCGGAGCACCAAGCCACCGAGTACATAAACCGCAAGGGGTACTTTTCAATGCTGCTGCAAGCCCTGGTGGATCACAAGGGACGTTTCACCAACATCAACGTGGGATGGCCGGGAAAGGTACATGATGCTCGCGTCTTCAGGCACTCTGCTCTGTTTCGAAAGCTGGAGGAAGGGACTTTCTTCCCGGACCAGAAAATAACCGTTGGGGATGTTGAAATGCCTATCGTGATCCTTGGGGACCCAGCCTACCCCTTAATGCCATGGCTCATGAAGCCGTACACAGGCAGCCTGGACAGGAGTCAGGACCTGTTCAACTACAGGCTGAGCAAGTGCCGAATGGTGGTGGAATGTGCATTTGGACGTTTAAAAGCGCGCTGGTGCAGCTTACTGACTCGCTCAGACCTTAGCGAAAAGAATATCCCCATTGTTATTGCTGCTTGCTGTGCGCTCCACAATATCTGTGAGAGTAAGGGGGAGACATTTATGGCGGGGTGGGAGGTTGAGGCAAATCGCCTGGCCGCTGATTACGCGCAGCCAGACACCAGGGCGGTTAGAGGAGCACAGCATGGCGCGGTGCACATCAGAGAAGCTTTGAAAACGAGTTTTGTGACTGGCCAGGCTACGGTGTGAAACTTCTGTTTGTTTCTCCTTGATGAACCCTCCGCCCACCCCACCCCCACACACCCGGTTCACTCTACTTCCCTGTAAGCCAACCACCCCACCCTCCCCTTCCCCCTTCGAGCACCGCTTGCAGAGGCAATAAAGTCATTGTTACTTCACATTTATGCATTCTTTATTAATTCATCACACAACTAGGGGGATAATTGCAAAGGTAGCCCGGGATGGGTGGGGGAGGAGGGAAGGAAAAGGACACACTGCAGTTTAAAACTTTAACTCTTATTGAAGGCCAGCCTTCTGATGCTAGGGCAATCATCTGGGGTGGAGTGACTGGGTGGCTGGAGGCCCCCCCACCGTGTTCTTGGGCGTCTGGGTGAGGAGGCTATGGAACTTGGGGAGGAGGGCTGTTGGTTACACAGGGGCTGTAGCGGCGGTCTCTGCTCCTGCTGCCTTTCCTGCAGCTCAACCATACGCCGGAGCATATCAGTTTGATGCTCCAGCAGCCGGAGCATATCAGTTTGATGCTCCAGCAGCCGGAGCATCAACTCTTGCCTTCTGTCTGCAAGCTGACGCCACCTATCATCTTCAGCCCGCAACTTGCTCTGTTCATCCCGCGATTCAGCACGCCACCTCTCCTCTCATTCATATTGTGCTTTTCTGTAATCAGTCATTGACTGCCTCCACGCATTCTGCTGTGCTCTGTCAGCGTGGGAGGACATCTGTAGCTCTGTGAACATGTCATCACGCATCCTACGTTTTCTCTTTCTAATCTTCACTAGCCTCTGTGAGGAGAAACATTTGCAGCTGGTGGAGGAGAAGGGAGAGGTGGTTAAAAAAGACACATTTTAGAGAACAATGGGTACACTCTTTCACGTTAAATTTTGCTCTTCACATTACACAGCACATGTGCTTTCGTTACAAGGTCGCATTTTTCCTCTTATATTGAGGGCCTGCCGGTTTGGTGTGAGAGATCACTCACGCAGTGCCAGGCCACAGATTTCAGCTTGCAGGCAGCCATGGGAAGACACAGTCTTTTGGCTTTTTTAACCTTCTTAACATGTGGGAATGGTTTCAAACAGTAGTGCTCTCATTTCCCATACCAAGCACCCGTTGGGTTGGCCATTTAAAATGGGTTTGCAATGTAAAAGGAGGGGCTGCGGTTTCAGGGTTAACATGCAGCACAAACCCAACTAACTCCCCTCCCCCACACACCCAATTCTCTGGGATGATCACTTCACCCCTCCCCCCCACCGCGTGGCTAACAGCGGGGAATATTTCTGTTCAGCAGAGCAGGAACGGGCACCTCTGAATGTCCCCTTAATAAAATAGCCCCATTTCAACCAGGTGACCGTGAATGATATCACTCTCCTGAGGATAACAAAGAGCGATAAGGAATAGATGTTGTCTGCATGCCAGCAAACACCGGGACCATACGCTGCCATGCTTTGTTATGCAATGATTCCAGACTACGTGCTACTGGCCTGGCGTGGTAAAGTGTCCTACCATGGCGGACGGGATAAGGCAGCCCTCCCCAGAAACCTTTTGCAAAGGCTTTGGGAGTACATCCAGGAGAGTTTTCTGGAGATGTCCCTGGAGGATTTCCGCTCCATCCCCATACACGTTAACAGACTTTTCCAGTAGCTGTACTGGCTGCGATTGCCAGGGCAAATTAATCATTAAACACGCTTGCTTTTAAACCATGTGTAATATTTACAAAGGTACACTCACCAGAGGTCCCCTGTGTGCCCTCAGGGTCTGGGAGCACGCCTTGGGTGAGTTCGGGGGTTACTGGTTGCAGGTCCAGGGTGATAAACATATCCTGGCTGTTGGGGAAACCGGTTTCTCCGCTTCCTTGCGGCTGTGAGCTATCTACATTTTCTCCATCCTCATCTTCCTCGTACCCCGAACCCGCTTCCCTGTGTGTTTCTCCAGTGAGGGAGTCATAGCACACGGTTGGGGTAGTGGTGGCTGCACCCCCTAGAATGGCATGCAGCTCCGCGTAGAAGCGGCATGTTTGCGGCTCTGCCCCGGACCTTCTGTTTGCTTCTCTGGCTTTGTGGTAGGCTTGCCTTAGCTCCTTAATTTTCACGCGGCACTGCTGTGCGTCCCTGTTATGACCTCTGTCCTTCATGGCCTTGGAGACCTTTTCTAATATTTTGCCATTTCGTTTACTGCTTCGGAGTTCAGCCAGCAGTGATTCGTCTCCCCATATGGCGAGCAGATCCCGTACCTCCCGTTCTGTCCATGCTGGAGCTCTTTTGCGATCCTGGGACTCCATCATGGTTACCTGTGCTGATGAGCTCTGCGTGGTCACCTGTGCTCTCCACACTGAGCAAACAGGAAATGAAATTCAAACGTTCGCGGGGCTTTTCCTGTCTACCTGGCCAGTGCATCTGAGTTGAGAGTGCTGTCCAGAGCCGTCACAATGAAGCACTGTGGGATAGCTCCCGGAGGCCAATAACGTCGAATTCCGTCCACACTACCCCAATTCCGACCCCCTAAGACCGATCTTATCGCTAATCCCCTCGTCGGAGGTGGAGTAAAGAAACCGGTTTAAAGGGCCCTTTAAGTCGAAAGAAAGGGCTTCGTCGTGTGAACGTGTCCAGGCTTAATTAAATTTAACACGGCTAAAGTCGACCTAAACTCGTAGTGTAGACCAGGCCTCAGTCAGTCAGTCAAGAAATGATTAATGAGGTAAGTGAATCATATCATTCATTTTCCTTCAGAGCATGAAATTAAAATTTCTTGTTGAGAGTAAGGGAGGAGAGTAATGAATAGCACACAAACTGATGATTCAGAAAGAAAGCAGTTTTAAACCATAAATAAGGGGGTGGGGGGGAGGTTGCATCAGGAGGCTGCTGCAAAATATGTACTAACATAGGACACCAGAATACTCAACAATTTAAGGGGATGTTTTGAACCATGAGACTGATATCAAATGAAAATATAACAAAGTTATTTGGACAGAAACTGGACAAATACATAAAAAGTATATAATAGGAAAACTAAGACTAAAGGAGAACGAGAGAGGCAATAAACAGGGTCTGACATACAAGTAGTGCTGTGGTTTGGAATTCCTGGCAAACATGTTCCTGACCCCATATTTGCAATATAAGGTATTGGTAGATGTTGGTTTCTCAGTTACAGCATATTATAGGCTTTGCAATACTGATCAAGATCCATTGCCACATAGTGATCCACCTGCTAAAACCTGCTGAAATAGGATCGGAGCATATGGGATGACTGAAGAAAAGAACCTCTCCTTGGTTAGGTTTTACCAGTCCTGGTTATGAGCTCAGATAACTGAATTGGTACAGCATCTGACTTTTAATCTAAGGCAGGCCTGCACAACATGCGGCCCCCTGCCCTGTCTCCAGCAAACCCCTGCCGCACCCCCCTGCCTGAAGCCAGCCAGTCCCGCACTCCTCTGTCTCCAGCCCAGCCAACCCTTGCCGCACCCCCCTGCGGCCTTGCCTGAAGCCAGCCAGCCCGCCCGCCCCATACCCCCCTGTCTCCAGCCAGCCCCGCACCCCTTGCCCTGCCTGCAGCCAGACCCTACGTCCAGTCAGCCCCTGTCCTGCCTCCAGCCAGCCCCATGTCCACTGGTGCCCTGCAGTTCCCAGGGCAGGAACCCTGCACACCTGTTTCAATGAGGGGGGCAGGGAGCAGCTGGGACCCAGGAGCAGCTGGGACCCACACATGTGCACACCACTAGGGTGACCAGACAGCAAGTGTGAAAAACCAGAACAGGGGTGGGGGGGTAATAGGAGCCTATATAAGAAAAAGACCCAAAAATTGGGACTGTCCCTATAAAATCGGGACATCTGGTCACCCTAGGACACCCCCAGGGAGTGGCAGGGCCGCACACATGTGAAATGGAGCTCATTAATAACCGATCAACAGCATATATAACACAATGTACATAATATATAATTTTATTATTTATATAGTTATGGAAAGTAAATAATACATGGAAGAAATGAAAGGCTTTTTTTTACATGTTTTTTTTTTTCTTCTAGTCATCCCTGCTGGGGCCCCGCCAAAAATGTTCGAATTGGGCCCTGCACTTCCTAAAGCCGGCCCTGTGTGTGTGTGTGTGTTTTGCACCTGCCCTGCCCTGACTGCTGCCCCCTTCCCTGGTCCAGGGACCTTATCCCTCCCCAGCCCCTATCACACTGCCCCCACCCCCAGGGCTCCCTGCGGCCCCTGTGTTTGTGTGTGGGACAGTTACATCCAATCCCTTCACACTGCTCCCCTTCCCCCTCCCCGGCTTAGTTCATACCCCCAGAAAATCCCTTCAAACTGTCCCCCTTTTCCCCTCCCCTTATTTCAGGGGGGGATGACGAACCGAGCGGGTAGGTGGGCAGGTAGTGGCGGCGAGGCTTTATACTTGGGGGGAGATGAGGAGGCGAGCGGCGAGTCGGTGGCTGGAAGGAGGCATCCATTTTCAGTATTTTAATTTTTGGTACTGCTGTGTGCAGTAATATAGTGACCCCTGGGGGTTAAAGAGGGGTGTAATGGTGGGGCCGAGCAGGGAGGGGGCGGGTCCTATTTTACTGCTGTGATCTGGTTACCCTATGTGCGCCGTTTCTTTCCCCCTCTACAGGCTTCCACACACTGTCAGTGCCTTGCTAGTGTGCCACGTGCCGTGAGATATCTCTTCTCTTTGTGTGTGACTGCGTGTTTCCCTTGTGTGTGAATTTATTCAACAAAATCTTGAGCTTCATAAAGGCTACCATGAGTGAAAAGAAAAAGAGAAAAATAGAATCAGAGCACAGAGTTTTCAACACTGAATGGACAAATAAATACTTATGTACTGTTTCCAAAGACAAAATACTGTGCCTTGTGTGTCGCGAAACGTTAGCCGTTCCGAAAGAATACAACCTTTGGCAGCACTTTGAAACTAAACATCCCAATCTCGCCAAATTGAACCCAAATGAAAAAATAATTAAAGCAGCCAGTTTAGTGAAAAATCTTAGTGGAGAACAGCAAATTTTCAAGAAAGTGAGCACTGAGAACGATACAGTTACTAAAGTAAGCTTTCAAATTTCTAAGGAAATTGCTGCTGCTGGGAAATGCTTCACAGAAGGCGAGTTTTTAAAAAAGTGTATGTTGATTGCTGTATCTGAGTTATGTCCAGAAAAGAGGGGAATATTTGAGAATGTCAGTCTATCACGCATGACTGTACAGAGAAGAATAGCTGACATTTCTACTAATCTAAGTGATCAGTTAAAGCAGCTAGTCAGTGAATTCTGCTTTTACTCCCTAGCTATGGATGAAAGCACCGATTTAAAAGACACCGCCCAACTTCTTATTTTTATTAGAGGTATTGATAAAAACTTTGAAATTACTGAAGAACTTGTTGGCATGTGCTCCATGATGGGTCGCACAACTGGAAAAGAAATCTCCAGTGAAGTGACAAAGTGCATGAATGATAAGTTGGGAGTAGATTTCACAAACTTGGTGGCCATTTGTACTGATGGTGCTCCAGCTATGTGTGGAAAAAATGTTGGAGCAGTTATTCTTCTTGAAGAATTTATCGGGAGACAAATAACCAAACATCACTGCATTATACATCAGCAGGTTTTGTGTAGCAAAGTCTTAAAATTTGAGCATGTAATGTCAGTGGTAGTTTCCATTGTAAACCTCATCCGTTCTAGAGGACTAAAACATAGGACATTTCGAGCCTTTCTTGAAGGGGAAGATGCCGAGTGCAGCGACTTAATCTACCATACGGAAGTGAGGTGGTTGAGTCGAGGAAGAGTGCTCCAGCGTTTCGTTGCTTTGAAAGAGGAGATAGCAAAATTCCTAGAAAATGGGCCAATAAAATTCCCGGAGCTTGAAAATGAGTCCTGGAATCAAGATCTCTTTTTCTTTTGTGACATTACAGCACACCTGAATGATCTCAACATTCAACTTCAGGGAAAAAATCAACTTATATTTCAAATGTGTGCAGCAGTGAAAGCTTTCAAAATGAAATTGAAACTTTTCAGAAGTCAGCTGTCAAAAGGTGAAATGTGTCACTTTCCCACTTGTGCACAGCGTATCCCTCAGCACAAACACGCCGAGTTAGGAGAAAAATACGCAAAGCACATCAATCTTTTGATTGAAGAATTTGACAGAAGACTTACTTTGTCTAAAGATGATGACATCCAGTTGAAGCTGATTGAAGATCCCTTTTCTGTGGATCCAGAGGAAGTGCCACAAGATTTGCAGTTGGAGGTTATTGAACTTCAATGTTCGGCAGTTTACCGAAATAAGCACAGAGAAAGCAGCCTGTGGGACTTCTACAAAAGTCTGGACGATGAAAAATACAAGAATCTTATTGAAGTTGCACTGAAAACGTTCAGCATTTTTGGAAGCACTTACATATGTGAACAATTGGGGGGGGGAGGGATAGCTCAGTGGTTTGAGCATTGGCCTGCTAAACCCAGGGTTGTGAGTTCAATCCTTGAGGGGGCCACTTAGGGATCTGGGGCAAAATCAGTACTTGGTCCTGCTAGTGAAGGCAGGGGGCTGGACTTGATGACCTTTCAAGGTCCCTTCCAGTTCTAGGAGATGGGATATCTCCATTAATTTATTTATTTATTTATTTATTTTAACAAACATTTTCCATCATGAACATGAATAAAAACAAGCAACGTTCTTCTCTGACTGACGACCATTTGGAAGACATTATGAAAATATCCACTTCAAATATGACAAGCTTGTTGCCGAAAAGAGATGTAATATCTCTCATTAAATTTGCAAGATAATTATGAAAAGTACAAATGTTTTCTTTCAACGGAACAGGTGTTTTTCATTTTTCCATGATTCATAAAAAAAATTAAAATAATTTAAAAAAATTGTTTGCTTTAATTGAAAAATTCTAAAGTATCACACCCTCTCCCCCCCCCTCCCCCCCAAAAACCCTTCCTTTTCGGCCCACAGCTGTTTCGGCGGGGCGGCGCTGGGGAAGGAGAGTTTGTTTCCGCGGTGCGGGCGGCGCTGGGGTGGGGGATGTGTTTCGGGGGGTGTAGCAGGGTGCTTACCCCGCTCCTGCCCTGAAGGGCTTAAAACAGCCTTGGGGGAGGGCTGTGGCAGGGGGAAAGCTGAGCTGATTGGGGAAGCCGCTGCAACTGGGCCATGCCACAATCAGGCCCCAGCTGGCCTGTATAAAAAGGCTGTGAGCCAGAGGCCCAGAGGAAGTCTCTCTCTCTGCTTGTAGAGAGAGAAGGGTCTGGCTGCTAGGGAGTTGAGCAGGGTACTGGGAGTGGAGCAGGGCTGGGGAAGGCTAGAGGAGCTGGGGAACTCCAGCCTGGAAAACCCCCAAGCTGCGGCCCTAGCTAAGGGCCTAAGACCAGTACCAGGGCTGCAGAGGGGCAGCCCAGCTATAGAGGGAGGCAGCAGGTCCAAACCCAACCTTGCCTGTGATGAGTGGCTGATATACTGCAGTCTACCCCAGGGCGCGGGGGCTAGTTAGTGACTGGCAGTAGCCTTATACTGAGGTGAGGTGGGGATTAGAGGATTGGGGGTTCCCCAGAGAGAGGAGACCAAGAGCCAGAGTGTGGGGGTATTGCCAGGGGGCAGCACCCCAGATCAAAGGGCACCGGGGTCCAGGAGGGACACAGAGCCAGCGGCAGTGGGACACCGGCCTGCAGAGGTCGCTCCAACAGCTGGATGAGCTAATTCCCGAGAAGACCAGCAGGAGGCGCCGCCGGGGTGAGTCCTGCTTGCTTACACGGCAGCTGGGCGGCGCTGGGGGGGGGGGGGGGCGTGTTTCAGCACGGCCAGGGGGTTTCGGCCCTCAGCTATTTTCTTTGGAGTAATATGGCCCTCGCCGCTTTACGAGTTGTGCAGGCCTGATCTAAGGTTTCATGGTTCAAGACCCTTTTTATGCAGTATTATTTAAGGAAAGATGGTCCAATGGCACTAGCATGGGACTCAGGAGATGTGGGTTCGATTTCCTGCTCTACTAGACTCCCTTGTGTGACCTTGAGCAAGTCACTTAGTTGCTCACCAGGGAGTTGTGAAGATACAGACTAAAGATTGTGAGCTCAGATACTCTGGCGATGAGGGCAATATAAGCACAAAAGGTAGGTTAGTCTAATCATATGCATATTGTCAGTCTTTCCTGTGTAATATGGTCATGCAGCCAAGTCACTTGCTGCATAATTGCAGAATTTTTTAATTGTTCTATTGTAGGGCTCAAGAATCAAAACTTCCATGTGAAAAAAATTAAGTCCCTATTCCTTATCACTGCTTATTAAACAGAATCAAGATAAAAGTACAAATCATCAGGTATGCCCAAACTCTACTTGGTGTATTTGAGAAGGGGTAAGTATAACTGACTTTACAATCTCTAGTCCCCCACCCCCATCTTGAGGAAGCCAATGTCTGGATTGGTTCTCTCTCAGCACAAGTTAGAACCCTGGGACATTCCACCAATCCCAGATGACCAGAGCAGAAGTGTGTTCCAGCAAAACCCCAACACACTCATTACACAGTGGGGTGAGGAGAAGCAGTAACAAGTGGCCTAGAGAACAGATGTTCTTCCAACACAAGGGGAATCCTCAGCAGCCCCATTAGGGTAATACCATCCCGCAACACAAAAAGGAATGAGCAGAAGACAAATGTGCTTACATGTGTTGGAGGTTTTTTTAGTTGGAGTAGCAAAAGCAGGGGCAGCTAGCTGCAGTGGTGGGCAGGGGAATGAAGAATTCCACAGTGTAGTTCCTGTGCAGCAGCACGGAAATTAGAAAATAGAGCTGAAGGGGAGGATGGAGGGGGGGGGGGAGAAGAGAAGAGGAGTGAGAGTTTCCTTCTTGACAGGAACTTAGGAGGGAAGACTATGACAGCAGCAGGAGATAGCAACGGTAGAGACCCAAGGAATGAAAGAGACAATGAAGATGACTGGGTATAAAAGCTGTGGCATGTACATTATTCTGGAGAGGGTACCTAAAAAGTGACTCATTTGTATTAAGTGCCATCTGATAGATGGCACGGGGGGGAGGGATAGCTCAGTGGTTTGAGCATTGGCCTGCTAAACCCAGGGTTGTGAGTTCAATCCTTGAGGGGGCCACTTAGGGATCTGGGGCAAAATCAGTACTTGGTCCTGCTAGTGAAGGCAGGGGGCTGGACTTGATGACCTTTCAAGGTCCCTTCCAGTTCTAGGAGATAGGATATCTCCATTAATTTAGATCTGATGCAAGAGAAGATTTGAGGTTTGGAGTTGCAGTTAGAAACTATAGCTGAGTTTTGAAGGGGATTTGAGTGGATAGAGGAAAGGAAAGGAGGAGCCTGAAAGGAAGCCTCAAGACTTGCAGATGCATGCTGGACCAGAGAACTGTGAGGGTAAACTGCTGGATTAAGAAAGTGAACAGTGGAAGCATGCGACTATGAGAACAAAGGCAGAGGAACAGACCAACTAGTGAAGAAGAAAGAGCTGAGGAACAGGTTTACTGATTTGGAAAAAGAAGGGGAGAGGCAGGCAGTAACAGAAGATGGGAGAGAAGGAAGAAGAAAAGAGCGCTAGTCCTACAAGAAGAGGGGAAGAGACAATGGAGATAGCCAGAGGATGACTCGCTGAAGATTGCAAGTGAGAACAGAAGACAATATGACTTGCAGCCAGAAAGAAGAGGGAAGGCCAGAGAATCGCACCAACACTGGAAGAAGCAGATCTACATGACTGGGACCTCCCTACTAAGAACAGACAGGCCTGTCACCAGAGCTTATCTGGAGAACAGAAGGATGTACTGTTTGCCAGGAGCAAAGATACAGTATGCGGACCTGAAGCTGAAGGGGATCCTAATGGAAGCTGGAAAGAATCCACAGACTGCTTCCCACATGAAGGACAATGATATTGCTAGATTCTTATGGGATGCATCACCAAGGAAGACTACGCCAGGCTGAGGAAGATGCTTAAAGAAATGGAGGTACAGGTGATCTTCACTGGGATTCTACCTCTCCCCGAGGAGAAAAGTGAAGACAAGACAAGAATATGTTGATCAACAGATGGCTCAGGCAATGGTGCTATAGGGAGGAGTTTTGTGGTATTCGACGACTGGCAGGCATTCACAGAGGACTGTTCTTATGTGATGGATGCCACCTGAATAGGGAGGGAAGCAGTCTTCTGGGATGGAGGTTGGCACAACTAATTAAAATCTTTAAACTAGGAATTTGGTGGAGACAGTTGGGAGATGCTCATATAATCACCACGCCTAATTCTACTGTGGAGCAAGAAGAAAATCAAGTGGGAGGATCCAGCAATGGAGAAAGGAACAACAGAGGGTAGGAGAATGGTCAAGAGGAAAGATAGTGCCAATACCACTGACAGTAACAGTCAGGTAGGCGATACAAGCAATAAAATGACTGCACCTAATTGGACAAGGAATCTGGCTGAGATCAAAACAGAAACAGCTAAGATGTTTGTACACAAATTCAGGGGGGCCTGGTAACAAAATACAAGAGAAATCCCTAAAATATCTGGTTAACAAAAACAGGGGGGATAGTAGTCTGGAATACAAGTGTTGAAAGATAAATGCTGTTCAGGAAAGACAGAAATAAAACGCAAAGGTGATGGAGCAGCACTGTATATTAACGATGAAGTAGACTGTCAAGAAATTAGAAGTGATGGAATGGATAAAACAATCTGTTTGAGTCAAAAATCGCTTTGGGGAAGAAAACTAACAGACGCTCTACCTCAGTGTTTCCCAAACTTGGGACACCGTTTGTGTAGGGAAAGCCCCTGGCGGGCCGGGCCGGTTTATTTACCTGCCATGTCCGCGGGTCCGGCCGATCGCAGCTCCCACTGGCCGCGGTTCACTGCTCCAGGCCAATGGGAGCTGCTGGAAGCAGCGCGGGCCGAAGGACATACTGTCTGCCGCTTCCAGCAGCTCCCATTGGCCTGGAGCAGCGAACCAAAGCCAGTGGGAGCCACGATCGGCCAGACCTGCGGACGCGGCAGATAAACAAACCGGCCCGGACCGCAAGGGGCTTTCCCTATACAAGCGGCATCCCAAGTTTGGGAAACACTGCTCTACCGGGATAGCGGTTGGGGTCTCCGATAGACCCACATGATCCAATTTGGATATGGTCAGAGACCAATAATATTTTTAATGAAATAAATACTGTTGGGAATTTTGTGATTATGGTAGACTTTAATCTCCTAGATTTAGACTGAAGGACAAGATATTGCTGGATGTGATAGTCGACAGATTTCTTCACCCAATAGTCACTGAACCAACAAGAGGTGATACCATTTTAGATTTAGTATTGGTAAGCAGCAAAGACGTCATAGAAGAACTGGTTGTAGAAGACAGCTTGGTTTGAGTGATCATGAGTTAACTCAATTTAAACTACACCTCTACCCCGATATAATGCGGTCCTTGGGAGCCAAAAAAATCTCACCATGTTATAGGTGAGGCCGCGTTATATTAGGGTAGGGAGAGGAACCGCTCCCCGCCCCAGCTCACCTCCGCTCTGCCTCCGCCTCCTCCCTGAGCGCGCCGCTGCCGCTCCGCTTCTCCCCCTTCCCTCCCAGGCTTGCCGCACCAAACAGCTGTTTGGCGCGGCAAGCCTGGGAGGGAGGAGAAGCGGAGCTGAGCAGTGTGCTTGTGGGAGGAGGAGGCGGCGAAGCGGAAGTGAGCTGGGGTGGGGAGTGGTTCCTCTGCACACACACCCCTTACTTGCTGCGGCCCCCCTGCCCCAGCTTACCTCCGCTCCACCTCCGCCTCCTCCCACGAGCACGCCGCAGCTCCGCTTCTCCTCCCTCCTAGGCTTGCTGCGCCAAACAGCTGATTGGTGCAGCAAGCCTGGGAGGGAAGAGAAGCGGAGCTGCGGCACGCTCGTGGGAGAAGGCGGAGCAGAGGTGAGCTGGGGCGGAGGGGGGCCTGGGGAGGGCTGCAGCAAGTAACGGGCAGGTGCAGAGGAACCGCTTGCGGTAACACAAATTCAGATATAACGCGGTAAAGTAGCCCCGTCCCCCGAAGCGCTGCTTTACTGCGTTATATCCGAATTCGCGTTATATCGGACCAGAGGTGTATATGGAAAGAAAAATAGGTCTGCAACTAGGGTCCCTGAATTTAAAAGAGACGAATTTAAAAACATTAAGGGAATTAGTTAGGGAGATGGACTGGACTGAAAAACTTGAGTATCTCAACGCAGAGGAAGCTTGGAATTATTTTAAGTCAAAGTTGCAGAAACTATCTTAAGGCTGCATCCCAAACAAGGGAAAAATATTTAGAGGGAGGGGTTGCAGACCAACCCGATGAAGAAGCATATCAAAACAGAAAGCCTAGAAGGAATGGATCAGCAAGGAAAGCTACCTCTTGGAGGTCAGAAAATGTAGGGGGAAAAGTGAAAACTGCCAAAAGCCAAGCGGAGTTGGACATTGCAAAGAAAATTAAAACCAACAGTAAAAGGTTCTTTATCCACACAGATACAAAGAAAACAAGGAAAGAAGAAGTGGGACCACTAAGCATTGAGGATGGGATGGAGATTAGAGATAACACAGGTATGGCCCAACACCTAAACAAATACTTTGCCTCAGTTTTTAATAAGGGCACTGAGATGCTTGAGATAGTGGCAGGGTAGCTAACAGAAACAAGGATATGAAAGTAGAAATTACCACATCTGAGGTGGAAGCTGAACTCAAACAGCTTAATGGGACGAATTGGGGGACCCGGATGTTCTCAATCCAAGAACATTAAGGGAACTGGCACATGAAATTGCAAGCCCAATAGCAAAAAATTTTAATGAATCTGTAAACTCGGGGGTTATATCCTATGACTGGAGAATTGCAAATAATACCTATATTTAAGAAAGGGGGGGAAATGATCCAGGAAACTACAGACCTGTAGTTTGACCTCAATTTTATGCAAGGTCTTAGAACAAATTTTGAAAGAGAAAGTAGTTAAGGATATAGAGGTAAATGGTAATTAGGATAAGATAGAACATGGTTTTACAAAAGGTAGATCATGCCAGACCAACCTGATCTCTTTCTTTGAAAAGATAACTTCTAGACGAAGGAAATGCAATAAATCTAATCTACCTGGGTTTCAGCAAAGCATCTGATACAGTTCCACATGTGAAATTAGTTAAATTGGAGAAGATGGGGATTAATAAGAATCAAAAGGTGGGTAAGGAACTAGTTAAAGGGGAGACTACAATGGGTCATGCTGAAAGGTGAATAATAAGAGTGGAGGGAGGTTACTAGTGCAGTTCCCTCAAGGATCCATCTTGGGACTAATCATATTTAACATTTTCATTAATGACTGTGGCACAAAGAGTGTACGTGAGCTAATAAAATTTGCACATGACACAAAGTTGGGAAATATTACCAATATGAGGAGGAGGAGCAGAATAACATACAAGAAGATTTGAGCAACCTTGAGAACTGAAGTAAAAAAAATGGGACAAAAATCAATCCTGCAAAGTCATGCACTTAGGCTAACAGATTTTTTGCCAAAAGTGGGGGACATATCAGTTGAAAGCAGCAGATGAGGCACAAGACCTGGGTGTATTGGTCAATCACTGGATGACCAATTGTCGCCAATTTGATGCAGCTGTGAATAAGGCTAATGCAATCCTAGGAAGCATCAGGTAAGGTATTTCCAGTAGAAATAGGCAAGTGTTATTGACCTTATACAGGGCCTCACCGGTGAGACCTCATCTGGAATACTGTGTGCAATACTGGTTAAAACTGGAACAAGTGCAGAGAAGGGCTATTAGGATGATCAGAGGAATAGAAAACCTACCTTATGAGAGGAGACTTAAGGAGCTAGGCTTGTCTAACAAAACTAAGGATGGGGGGGTGATATGATGGCTCTCTATAAATACATCAGAGGAAAAAACACCAGGGAGAGAGAGGAGTTATTTAAGGTAAGGGCTAATGTTGGTGCAAGAACAAATGGATATAAACTGGCCATAAATAAGTTTAGGCTCAAAATTATGTGAAGGTTTCTAGCCATCAGAGGAGTGAAATTCTGGAACAGCCTTCCAAGGGGAGCAGAGGGGGCAAAAAACCTAACTTGTTTTAAAACTTATTATGGAGGGGATGGTATGATGAGGCTGCCTAGAATGGCATATGGCCCATCCATGATTGTTATTGGCAAATTATCTCCAGCTGCTGGAGATGGGACACTAAAGAGGGAGGGCTCTGAGTTGCTACTGAGAATTCTTTCCCAGAATGTCTGGCAGGTCTTGCCCACATGCTCAGGGTATAACTGACTGCCCTATTTGGGGTCAGGAAAGAATTTTCCCCTGGGTCAGATTGGCAGACACTAGGGTTTTTTTCACCTTCCTCTGAAGCCTGGGGCATGGGACACTTTCAGGCTTGAACTAGAGTGAATGGTAGATTTTCTGTAACTTGCACTTCTTTAAATGAAGATTTGAGGACTTCAGGAACTCGGCCAGAGGTTATGAGCCTGCTACAGGAGTGGGTGGGTGAGGTTCTGTGGCCTGCAACATGTAAGAGCTCAGATGGATCATAATGGTCCCTTCTAGCCTTAAAGTCTATGAGTCTGAGTAAATACAGAAATCTGTAGCACATTTTAAATTGTGCAAGTGTAAGATTAAACTTAATTTTATACCAAAATGCATAGAGAATATTAGGATTGGAATGAACTAAAGCTAAAATCCCCATATAGGGCATAAGGCCTTGTATGATGTATATGCTTGAGTAAGCAATTTGCTTTTTAGACTATTTCAGAACTTGTACATGAAAACAATGAGGAATCCGGTGGCACCTTAAAGACTAACAGATTTATTTGGGCATAAGCTTGTGAGCATAAGGTTTCTTCAGAAGTGGGGGGGTTTACCCACAAAAGCTTATGCCCAAATAAATCTGTTAGTCTTTAAGGTGCCACCGGAATCCTCATTGTTTTTGTGGATACAGACTAACACGGCTACCCCTCTGATACTTGGAACTTGTACATGGTTTCTCTTTTGCTGCGTAGGTGTATTTTTTAATATCTTAGTTTCTTAGTACTGGAAAGTAACCATTCCGAAGGCTGCCACATATAATTTGGAGAAGAAAACTCAAGTCTGTTCAAGTAACATCTACACACAGAATTATAAAAATAAACGAAGATAGCTGAAGCTCACATCTATGTTGAAGATTAGAAGAAAGGCTCACCCAGACCATAAGTGAAAAATATCACCCACACAGCTGTTCGGTTTGCAAAACCAATTTCCTTTTGTAGTGGATTATTTTAACATATTTATTAATTTTCCATAAGATATATCCATTATAAGTATGAATTGTTAACACAATACACAATATAATAAACACTAAAATCTTGTATTGCATGTTTACATCAAATTATGTCTTGAATTTCTTGAATTAGGGCTTGAATTTTTGGTATTAATTTAGAATCTGGTTTAGACTGAGTTTGAAAAGGGAAGAATTAATTTTCAGTCACTGAGTTTTATTTCAGTTTTTTTCCCTTAAAGCATGGCAGTTGTACGCAATGAAGGTTTAATCCATGAAAGTTGAATTCTGTTTGTCACAGCCGAAGCTGTTTCAATGTGTTATTATGGAAAAGATCTTTAGTGAGAAGACAGCCTTAACTGGCCAGATGTTATATAATTTTTTGTAATCCTCTGTAAAGCCAAAAACTGCTGCATGAAAGGTGTCTTTGAAACTGATTTTTTGCATTTTATTCCAGATTTCACCCTGCTACATTAGCATATACTCTAAGGCACAAGTTTTCAACAGAAGACACAGAAAATATCATACAGTGGCAGTCTACCAGAGTCTGTTTATTATATATATGACTGATCTACTTTCTGGATTATGCTGATGCACTAGACACTGCAGTCAAGTTGCAAGAAAGTACAGAATTATTTTTAACTTTTGAGTGACTATAGGGAAAAAAATTAAAAACCGAGAGACTAACAACACTAGATTGGGTAAGACAGTTCTGGAACTTCTTTCCACTTAATCCTGTCAAGGCAGGTTAATGCTCAAATGAAATATCCACCTAATATTCTTCTTGTCCTGGATCTCTCACAAACTGCCAATTAAGCAAAATCATTGTTGGAGCAGGAGCGGGGAAGGTGTTGTGAGCCTGACAACCCAGAAAAGAGTATGAACCCAGATGTACATTCTCTCTAACCTAAGGCAGAATTTACACCCAGGTTTCCGGAGGAAAAAGCTCAAAGTCTACCTTGTAAGTTTTTGCACCGCTCATCAGTAAACCTGATAAGACTATCTTTTTCTGGGCAGAACAGTTTTATGCATTCTGTTTTGTCAATGCCTAAATAGTGTTTTAATTTTGTAACCACGCTAATAGGCAGTCTGCCTCCCCAAAGGAGCCTGCACTGTAGTAGCCACAGTCATGTGGTAAAACAGACCGAAAAAATCAGGAATAGCAGAGCTCATTGACACAAACTCTTGTTCTCTGAAGCATCTCTGCCACTGCCCACTAACATTAAGACCTGGTCTACACTTCAAAGATTTGGTGGTATAGCTATATTTATTATGAGTATGGGATGTGGGGCAGGGAGGGGGATGGAAATCACACCCCTAACCAACATAGCTGTACTAGGGTTTTTGCCAGCATTGAAACAGTTATACAAGCAAAAAGGGCAGTATAGCTTATTTTGCTTAAGGAACTGGTATAAGTTATACCAGCCAAAGAGTGCTGTTGCTGGTACAACTTGCATCTCCACTAGTTAGGTCATGTCTACACTAGAGAGTTTACAGCAGCACAGCTGTACCAGTGCAGCAGCGCCAGTGAAAGATCTCTCGTGTAGTTGCCCTATGCCAATAGGAGAGAGCTCTCCTGTCAACATAATTAAACCACCCCGAATGAGCAGCAGGGAACACTCTCCCTTTGACAGAGTGCTGTCCACACCGGCGTTTCTGTCGCCATAACCTATGTCACTCAGCGGTGTGTGTTTTTTCTCATGCCCCTGAGCGACATAAGTTATACTGACCAAAGTGCTAGTGTAGACATAGCCTAGGAGGGAGTGGCAGTATATCTATGCTGGTATAACTACCCTGGCAAATCCTTTCTAGTGTAAACGGACCTATGGTATTTTTGTGGTTTTGAGTTAACGTCACAGGATCCCTTTATTAAAAAGCTACACTGACCCTGATCCGAGACTGAAAGCACTTATTTCTCCATTCCAAGATTTACACAGCATTTTCATACCAAGTGTGTGATTCATAAAGTCTAAGGCCAGAAGGGACAACTGTGATTTAGTCTGACCTCCTGTATAACATAGGCATCAGAACTTCTCCCAAATAATTCCTAGAGCAGATCCTCTAGAAAAACATCCAATCTTGTTTAATAATTATCAGTGATGGAGAACGCACAGCAACTCTTGATAAATTATTCTAATAGTTAGTTACCCCGACTGTCAAAAATCTATGCCTTATTTCCTGTCAGAATTTGTCTAGCTTCGACTAACAGCCATTGGATCATGTTACAATTTTCTCTGCTAGATTGAAAAGCTCATTATTGAATATTTGTTCCCCATGTAGATACTTACAGACTGTGATCAAGTTACCTCTTAACCTTCTCTTTAAGCTAAAGAGATTGAGCTCCTTGCATCTATTGCTATAAGGCAGGTTTTCCAGTCCTTTAATCATTCTCATGGCTCTTCTCTGAACTCTTTCCAATTTATCAACATCCCCTTCTTGAATTGTGGGCACCAGAACAAGATAGTATTCAACCAGCTGTTGCACCAATGACAAACTGTAAAATAACCTCTCTACTCCTACCTCGAGATTCCTTTGGTTATGCATCCTAGGATTGCATTAGCTCTTTTGGTCAAAGCATCACAGTGGGAGTTCCCACTGAATATCCACCCCAAATGTTTTTCAGAATCACTGCATCCCAAAATAGAGTCCCCAATCCTGTATGACCTACATTCTTTGTTCTTAGACGTATACATTTACATTTAGCCATATTAAAAATGCGTATTATTTGCTTGTCCCCAGTTTATCAAAAGAACCAGTTCACTCTGAATCAGTGATCTGTCCTCCATTATTCGCCACTTCCCCCATTTTTGGGTCATCTGCAAACGTCATCAGTGATGATTTTGTGTTTTCTTCCAGGTCGTTGATTTAAAAAAAAAAAAAAAAAACATTAAAAAACATAGGGCCAAGAACCAATCCCTGTGGGATGCCACTGGAAACATACTCACTTGATGATGACTCCCTGTTTACAATTATATTTTGAGACCTATCAGTTAGCTAGGTTTTGATCCATTTAATGTGTGCCATCTTAATTTTATATCATTCTAATTTTTTAATCAAAATGTCATATGGTACAATGTCAAACAGTGTACAGAACAGAAAACCCATGATCAAATTAGTCAAACCTACCACCCAATGAATGAGTTTTATGAAATAATAAACTGCTTTATTAAAACACAGCATTAGCATGTCCGGTCATAAGCTGCGAGGGGAAAAACAAAATTATTTTTCACTTACGAGAGTCAGATTTTGCTTTTATTGATTCTAATTAAGGCTACGATTTGGTCACTGAGGTTGCAGAAGTCATGGAATCCGTGACTTCCACAGACTTCCGTGACTTCAGCCTGCAGCAGCAGGGAGCTGCAGGCTACCCCCACCTCCCACGGTGGCCAGGAGGTTCGGGGTCCCCCTGCTGCCTGGAGTGGGGGGAGTCCCCCTGCTGCCTGGAAGTGGAGGGAGTCCCCCACAGCTCCCCAGCCACCATGGGCAGCAGGGGTGGGGGTAATGCCCCAACAGCTCCCCAGCCGCCGCGGGTGGTGGGGGCAATGCCGCCACCTGCTGGTGGGGAGAAATACCCAGGCAGCTCCCCAACCGCCACAGGCAAGGGTCCTTCCCAGCTCCCAGCCATGGGCTGCAGCTCCCAGCCACAGCAGGGCAGGGTTCTGGACCTTCCTCCCTGCCCCTTTTTGTCATGGACATTTTTAGTAAAAGTCAGGGACAGGTCATGGCTTCTGTGAATTTTTGTTAATTGCCCGTGACCAGTCCCTGACTTTTAGTAAAAGCGTCCATGACAAAATTGTAGCCTTAATTCTAATGACTATTTATGATTGCAAATGAGAGGACTGCATACTTACAAGTCTGTCTGCAAGGATTTGATTGTTAACAATGTCATCTTTATATTACCTGCTCCTTTTCAAAAGGCAAGTCTAAATGCAGGCTGGGTGTGACACGCCTCAAGACCAAACCACAGTCACATTAATCTTTACAAGAAAACCTATATACTACAGTATATAATAGCAGTTTCAACATTTTGAGGGGAAAAAGAAAGCTTGCGTCAGTGACCATCTCATCTTGACAGCATAGCTATCAGTTGCTGTAGAACAACTGGTTTGTGAATTTGTAGTAAGATCTAATAAAGCAGCACAAAAAACTCAACCACTTTTCAATATTAAAATATCATTTATACTGCAAAAACTCCTAAAGGGGACATATTGTGTAGGAAAATCAGATAGTCAATGACATCCATTAGATTTTACTTTTCCAAGGCTTTAAAGTTTGGTTCTCCTTTGAACCATGACTATATAAAAGAAACTTCTTACTCATCAGATCTGCTTCCTGTGAATATTCAGCACCATATATGCCTACTTTACAGACCAATTTTATTTTACTGCCACTATCCCAGCAAGAGCCAACACAGCTATGAGACTGAGCTGCATTCTATTCCTTCTTATGCATCAACCAAAGTATTTACCAAGTATTAATTGCAGAGCACACTTATTATGGTGAACAACCTCAATAAAAACAAACTATGGGGTTACACAACTGTCTGACACCATAATTTAGCCCAAACTTTTTTTAACAGCTGATAACATGCAAGAAGGAAATAACCACTTTCAGATCTTAGGCTGAGTTTATAGGGTTGGCAGTTTCTCAAAGCTTTTTTACTTGTACACGGCGTACATCTAATGTGGAAGCTTTGAGGATAGATAAAGATTATCATCAAAAATTTTTAAATCAATTTTTAAATGTAATAATATTTTAAACAATCCTTTAAGTTGCCAAAATAAATGTTTGCTTGTGTCTTAAGTTTCCTAGTTGTTAGCAGAATTTCAGATTTTACACAGATTCTTTTCTATGAATCGTCACACTTAAAATGCCCACCTATGCTGAAAATGGCACATTCAGAGTCTGATTAACATCTTTACTGAGAGAATACAAACTCAAACACAAAATTGATAAGCAAGTAGCCTGGTCTTTATGCAACCAACACTGCCTTCTAATATATGGAATATCCACAAGTCAAGAAAGCTCAAAGACTCCAACCAGGCTATACTCCATCAGGGTTTGCAGTTTGAGATCAATAGGACTTCTGCTCTTAAGACACTAGAGTGCTGAGAAAGTCCCAATCTTAAGCGTTTAATTTTAGGTCCCTGTTTTTGAAGATTTTGGCCTGTGTGTACAAAAAAAGTTCACAACAATTTTGTTGCAAGTCTAACTAACTTGTTATTATTAACACTAAGGCAATTTCATTTTCAAGTATTAAACATTTTATGCCACTAAGAAAAGTCTGAAATAAAAATACAATTATTGCCCCTGTTGCTGCAACCACTTATTCACAAGCATGAGTAATCCCACTGAAATCAATGGGACTAGTCACACAAGTAGTGTTTGCAGAATCAGGAACTTAATTTTCAATATTTTGTTTTGCACCTATAGCAGTTCTGTAAAATTAAAATAAGATACCTTACCAGTAGTGGTCGGTCATAAAAACGGGAAGCATTATAAATTTTAAACTAAAGGTGCAATTGCAAAAAAAATTCAACTTACGTGTGTTAAGATTTTTTTTTAAATCAACATATTTAAATCATGATTTAATCATTGATTTAAAGCACTCTACTCTGACTGAGACACAATAGAGATGGAAACCCATGTCATTTTTACAAAGTCACTTTTTAGTTTTAAATGTGTATATTTAGTTTGTATTCTGGAGAGAGTATTTCAGTGGGCGTCAGTCTTAATGTTAGTTACAACTCCATATCAACCTCATACCGTAAATAAATCAATGGCATTATCCAGTTTAACAAGCCAGGTTTCCAAGCAGCAGGAAAGTAGGAATCTACTTTTATTCCTAGGTAAAGCACAAAGTACCCAAAATGAAGCCAGCACAGTATCATCTCATCTAGATTAAGATAAGACAGAGGTATTACAGAAGTTCCCATTCTGTGCTGTGGGACACCCCCAAAATGATTATGTAATACAGCTGTATTTAGTGGTGGCATTGGGGGTTGTAATCTCTTTGGAACAGGACTGTGTGTATATAGCACCTGGAACAATACAATACAATTCTGATTAAAACAGTGCCCAGAGTCCTCATTATATTAATGTTGACAAACTACCCTAATATAAAAGGCAAAATGTATATATCCCTAAATAATTTGAAAGAAAAATGAATGAAACAAAAAAGTTACTGAATATAAGGTTTAGCCAACTTTCTTAAAAGGGAATTACTACTACCTTGGCAGTACTGGGGACTAAAGGCCTATCCATTAAAATTAGTGCAGCATTGACAAAAACAAGCTAGTTTCTTTTTCCAACCTATGTGCCCTTGTTACAGAATGACCATCTCCAGACTCTGTCACTCATCCTTTCTGATAAAGGATGTTAGTTATGATGCTGAACTTCCATCACCAGTTCATTTTACATAGACAACTGAGTAATCAAATGATGATAACTTCTGATCACTTGCAATCTTGACTGGATATGAACTGATTAACCTGCTTCCCGTACAGTAATTTTTGCAGATTATATTCTTATTGTAATGCTAGGTTTGGCTAGTCACGAGTCATAACACTGTCCAATGGTGAAGACTTTCAGGAAGTAGGGCTGGGTTTTTTTCCTTCTACTCTAGAGCTGTGGCATGAACCCTCCATGAAATCCCACAATGTCTCCAAAACTTCAACATCAGCGTCCTTTTTCACAGACTTTTTTCCTTCTTTATCAATAGTTACTTCTCTGCTCCTTGGAAACCCAGTTTATTGAACTGGATAATGCCATTGATCTATTTACACAAGGGCTCTCAACCTTTCCAGACTACTGTACCCCTTTCAGGAGTCTGATTTGTCTTGTATACCCCCAAGTTACACCTCACTTAAAAACTACTTGCTTACAAAATCAGACATAAAAATACAAAAGTGTCACAGCACACTATTAATGAAAAATTGCTTACTTTCTCATTTTTACCATATAGTTATAAAATAAATCAATTGGAATATAAATATTGTACTTGCGTTTCAGGGTACAGTATATAGAGCAGTATAAACAAGTCATTGTCTGTATGAAATTTTAGTTTGTACTGACTTTGCTAGTGTTTTTTATGTAGCTTGTTGTAAATCTAGGCAAATATCAAGGTGAGTTAATGTACTCCCTGGAAGACCTCTGCATACCCCCAGGGGTACACATACCCAAGTTGAGAGCCACTGATTTACAGTATAAGGCTGATATGGAGTTGTAACTAACATTAAGGCTGAAGCCCACTCAAATACTCTTTCCAGAATACAAACAAAATATACTCATTATTTAAAACTGTAAAATTAGTGGCCTCATGGGCCAAATAGGATTGTTATTCTATTGATCAGTGGTCCCCAAACTGTGGGGCACAGAGGAACATTTGAGGGAGGAGGAAAGGGAGCACCACCCAGCCCCACTCTGCTCCCAGTGTCACTCCGGCTCAGGCCTCTACCCCCGGCTCCTGACACCTCCCGTGGGAGTTTGGGGGTGGACAGATTCCATTACGAGTAAGGGGGGTGCAACAAAAAAAGTTTGAGGACCACTGCTATAGACAGTGTTGCTTGAAAGAGCTATATACTATATTTGAAGATGGAAAATAAAGGGACGTTTGTTCTAGAACAAGATAGTTTATTTTTAAGATTGCCTCAGTGGAATAATCTTGGACTTCACTCATACTAGGTCTGCAACATGGGTCACTTTTCTGAATGCTGTTGAGTTACCTATTCAAGAGGCACAACATGAGGAAAAGATTTTTTTACAGGATAATTAAAGTCACATATCCTCTAAAAACAAAAAGACCAGATTGAAAATATTAGAAAAATTTAGGGGATATATTCTACATAAATAACTCAAAATATACAATTTAATTAAGCAGTGCTTGGAAAATCCACTCACCTACTTACCCTTTGCAAGCAGGAAGTGTTATCTGTCAACTATGGGAATCATCTATTTCTATAGAATTTAAGCTTTCATTTTTAAAAGAGCTTCTAGAACTTATAGTTGTAAAAAAATTATCTTCCACCTATATGGTCCTCATCCCCTTCTGAAGGTGAGTGTAGGCAGTGCTGCCTTAAACAACTCAGTGACTCAGCTGATGATGATCAGAGGTTTCCCAAGGAGCAGAGTGAAGCTGTCTTGTTAGTTTCCCTTGCGGCTCACAGGGTTCTTTAAGAGGGGCATGAAACTGACCAGTCTGGGGTTACTTTTGCTACTTGGAAGGGCTAAGCAGCAGAGACAGGCACTGGAGTTGAGGGAGAGACCCCCCCCCCCCCCAAAGTCCCGACACTGGGACAGGCAAGAGGGACCGTGCTCCTTTCTCTTCCAACCCGCAGCTGGGATGTGGGGTGAAGGGGGTATGGCCAAGTTTATCCCTAAGTAGGAGGAACCCCTCTATCCTCCCACGTCCCAGCGACTGGGCTGGGCTGTTGTCCCCTGCCCCAGCGGCTGTACCCCGCCTCTGAAACTGGGCTGTGGGCAGTGGGGCCAGCCCCCACTCCGCCCCACCCCAGGCCCCTCATTTAGCCCTCTATCATTCACTCGTAGGGTCATGGCTGGCCTCTGATAAGTCAGGACCCCCAGCACTCCTCTGAGGGCAGCCCCCAGCCGCTGACCCCAGTGCGTAGAGGGAGCAGAGCCGCCTCCCCCAACTCATTGCTGACACACACCGAACTTGCACCGCAAACGCTGCGGCAAACCGGGCTCGCAGACTGGGATGGGGGGGCGGAGCAGCAGAGGGTAACGAGCCACCCGGCCCGCCACACCAAGGAGGGTCACGGTTCCCCGCAGAGACCCCCGTGCCCTCTCCCTTACGCAGAATGCGCAGCAGGGACTCACTGGCACCTACGTGCCTCCGGCTCTGGGAATAAGGCCCCTGCCTAAGGAGGTTGCAGCGCGCGCTGGGTGCGGGGACCGGCCGCTCTTACCTGCTGTCCCGGGCTCCGCAGCGACGGCGCCACAGTCCCCTGCCCCAGCAACCAGCTCCACTGTCCCTACTACAGAGAAAACTGGAGCGGCGTACAGCAAGGCCCCGCCCCCGCCGCTCTTCCGGAGGCAGAGGCATGCTGGGATGGGGGCGGACCGGAGCCGGGACGGGACGGTCCCTCGCTGTGATGTAGGGCTGTGG
The DNA here is from genome assembly GCF_028017835.1 of Emys orbicularis. NCBI lineage: Eukaryota > Metazoa > Chordata > Testudines > Emydidae > Emys > Emys orbicularis. The sequence continues at coordinate 41,202,478 of NC_088689.1, read as the reverse complement.
CGTTCTGCCATTGCCTGCGCCTTGATCTCCGGCTCTCTGTGACGGCATTGTCAGGCAGAACCCACGCGTGATGACGTATCCATGTGATGTCATAGCGTGTGCATTCTGGGACGCCCAGCCTGCCGGACGTGAACATCTTTACCAATGTGCATCTTAGGGTATGTCTACACTACAGGATTAATTCGAATTTATATAATTCGAATTTAGGAAACCGATTTTATAAATTCGAATGTATTCGGCCACACTAGGCACCATTAATTCGGTGGTTTGCGTCCAAGCTACCATAGTAGCATCGATTTCCAGAGCGTGGCATTGTGGGTAGCTTTTACATAGCTATCCCATAGTTCCCGCAGTCTCCACCCCCCTTGGAATTCTGGGTTGAGACCCCAGTGCATGATGGGGCAAAAAACATTGTCGCAGGTAGTTCTGGGTACAGCCTCCCCCTCCCTCCCTGAAAGCAACGGCAGACAACCATTTCGCGCCTTTTTTCCTGAGTGAACTCTGCAGACTCCATTCTGCATCAAGCATGGATCCCGTTGTGCTCCAGAACGCAGTCTTGAACATTATAAACACCTCGCGCTTTCTCGTGGAGTTTATGCTTACACAGGACCAGAAAAAAGAGGCGAGGAGGAGGAGGCGGCGATTGCAGCGCAGCGACCAGCGTGATGAGGACATGGACACGGACACAGAATTCTCTGAGACCGCGGGCCCCGGTGCTTTGGAGATTATGATGTTAATGGGCCAGGTTATAGGCTTGGAACGCCGATTCTGGGCCCGGGAAACAAGCACAGACTGGTGGGACCGCATAGTGTTGCAGGTGTGGGACGATTCCCAGTGGCTGAGAAACTTTCGCATGCGTAAGGGCACTTTCATGGAACTTTGTGACTTGCTTTCCCCTGCCCTGAAGCGCCAGAATACCAAGATGAGAGCAGCCCTCACAGTTGAGAAGCGAGTGGCGATAGCCCTGTGGAAGCTTGCAACGCCAGACAGCTACCGGTCAGTCGGGAATCAATTTGGAGTGGGCAAATCTACTGTGGGGGCTGCTGTGATGCAAGTAGCCAAAGCAATCACGGAGGTGCTGCTACGAAAGGTAGTGACTCTGGGAAATGTGCAGGTCATAGTGGATGGCTTTGCTGCAATGGGATTCCCTAACTGTGGTGGGGCAATAGATGGAACCCATATTCCTATCTTGGCACCGGAGCACCAGGGTACCCAGTACATAAACCGCAAGGGGTACTTCTCAATGGTGCTGCAAGCACTTGTGGATCACAAGGGACGTTTCACCAACATCCATGTGGGCTGGCCGGGAAGGGTTCATGACGCTCGCGTCTTCAGGAACACCAATCTGTTTAAACGGCTGCAGCAAGGGACTTACTTTCCGGACCAGAAAATAACCGTGGGGGATGTTGAAATGCCAATTGTTATTCTTGGGGACCCAGCCTACCCCTTAATGCCATGGCTCATGAAGCCATACACAGGCAGCCTGGACAGGAGTCAGGAGTTGTTCAACTACAGGCTGAGCAAGTGCAGAATGGTGGTAGAATGTGCATTTGGCCGTTTAAAAGGTCGCTGGCGATCCTTATTGACTCGCTCAGACCTCAGCCAAACCAATATCCCCATTGTTATTACTGCTTGCTGTGTGCTTCACAATCTCTGTGAGAGCAAGGGGGAGACCTTTATGGCAGGGTGGGAGGCTGAGGCAAATCGCCTGGCTGCTGATTACTCGCAGCCAGACACCAGGGCGATTAGAAGAGCACACGATGAAGCGCTGCGCATTAGGGAAGCTTTGAAAACCAGTTTCATGACTGGCCAGGCTATAGTGTGAAATTTATGTTTGTTTATCCTTCCTGAAAACCCGCCCCCTTTATTGACTCATTCTCTGTAAGGAACCCACCCTCCCCCTTCCCCCAGCTTGCTTTCAAAGGAAATAAAGTCACCATTGTTTAAAAATCATTTATTCTTTATTAATTGATTATAAAAAGAGGGAGAGAACCTGAGTGGGGTTTGGGAGGAGGATCAGCGGGAAGGAAAAGCCCAGTAAAAAAAGGTTAAGAAAATGGCAGCCTTTTGCTTGGGCTGTCCACTGGGGTGGAATGGGAGGGTGTACGGAGCCTCCCCCCCCGTGTTCTTACACGTCTGGGTGTGGAGGCTATGGAACATGGTGAGGAGGTAGGGGGGTTATACAGGGGCTGTAGCGGCACTCTGTTCTCCAGCAGCCGTTCCTGAAGCTCCACCAGACGCCGGAGCATGTCTGTTTGCTCACGCAGCAGCCCCAGCGTTGCTTCCCGACTCCTCTGATCTTCCTGCCGCCACCTCTCATCTCGAGCGTCTCTCCTCTCCTCACGTTGGTCCCTTCTGTCCTCACGTTGGTCCCTCATGTCCTCACGTTGGTCCCTCCTGTCCTCACGGTCACTGGCTTCTTTCCTATACTTGCAAACCGTCTCCTTCCACTCATTCAGATGAGCTCTTTCATTCCTGGTGGATTGCATGATTTCGGAAAACATCTCTTCTCTCGTCTTTTTTTTACGACGCCTTATCTGGGATAGCCTTCGGGAAGGAGGAGGGAGGCTTGAAACATTTGCACCTGCTGGAGGGAGTGAAAAAAGGAGAGAATTTTTTTAATAGATACATTTTTCAGAACAATGCTTATACTCTTTCACGGTGTATACTATTCACATTACATAGCACATGTGATTTCTGTGCAAGGTCGCATTTTGCCTCTTAATATTGAGTGCCTGTGGCTTTGCTGCTAGAGATCACAGACGCAGGTCGGGGCAACAGAATTCACCTTGCATGCTGCCATGGTAAGCCACTGTCTTTAGGCTTCTGCGCCCTGCTTTCCCACATACCAAGCAAAGCCCGTTGTGCTGCAGTTTTCCTGTTAGCTTGTTTTCTGCTGCTGAAGGTTAACACCCCCCCCCCCATCCAATTCTCTGGGATGAGTGCTTTCTCCCTCCCCCCACCGCGTGGCTGGTATCAGGGAAGATCCCTGCAGGAACCAAACTAACACCCCCCCCCCCACCCGCCATGAATTCTCTGGGATGAGTGCTTTCTCCCTCCCCCCACCGCGTGGCTGGTATCAGGGAAGATCCCTGCAGGAACCAAACTAACACCACCACCCCCCACCCGCCATGAATTCTCTGGGATGAGTGCTTTCTCCCTCCCCCCACCGCGTGGCTGGTATCAGGGAAGATCCCTGCAGGAACCAAACTAACACCCCCCCCCCCACCCGCCATGAATTCTCTGGGATGAGTGCTTTCTCCCTCCCCCCACCGCGTGGCTGGTATCAGGGAAGATCCCTGCAGGAACCAAACTAACACCCCCCCCCCCCCACCCGCCATGAATTCTCTGGGATGAGTGCTTTCTCCCTCCCCCCACCGCGTGGCTGGTATCAGGGAAGATCCCTGCAGGAACCAAACTAACACCCCCCCCCCCCCACCCGCCATGAATTCTCTGGGATGAGTGCTTTCTCCCTCCCCCCACCGCCTGGCTGGTATCAGGGAAGATCCCTGCTAGCAAAATGCGAAAAGCTCTGGGCCAATCCTCCCCCCCCCCCCTGCACTTGGCTAAATGCAGGGAAGGATTTCTTTTCAGCCACAGGCAAACAGCCCAGTAGGAACGGCCACCTCAGTCCCCTTAATTAAATTCCCTTATTTCAACCAGGTTACCCTAAGCGATATCACTCTCCTGAGGATTACACAGCAAGATAAAGAACGGATGTTGCTTGAATGCCAGCAAACACCGGGACCATACGCTGCCAGGCTCTGTCAGGCAATGATACCAGATTACTTGCTACTAGCATGGCGTGGTCAAGTGTCCTACCATGGAGGACGGAATAAGGCTGCACTGCCCAGAAACCTTGTGGCAAGGCTTTTGGAGTACCTCCAGGAGAGCTTCATGGAGATGTCCCTGGAGGATTTCCGCTCCATCCCCAGACATGTTAACAGACTTTTCCAGTAGCTGTACTGGCTGCGAATGCATCCCAAGTGCTCAGGGCAAATTAATCATTAAAAATGCTTGCTTTTAAACCATGTTTTATATTTTAAAAGGTAAACTCACCTGAGGTCCCTTCCATGGGGTCATGGTCTTGGGTGCTGGCTTGGGAGGCTTGGGAGGGTACTTCAGTCAGGGTGAGAAACAGTTCCTGGCTGTTGGGGAGAACGGAGAGCTGGGTGCTCTCTGCCAGCTCGTCCTCCTCCTCCTCCTCTTCCCCTTCCACGGAATCATCAGGTGTACCTGATGAGATTATCCCCAGCTCGGAATCCACAGTCAGAGGTGGGGTAGTGGTGGCGGCCCCCCCTAGAAATGCATTTAGCTCAGCGTAGAAGCGGCATGTCCGCAGCTCTGACCCGGAGCGACCGTTTGCCTCCTTTGCTTTTTGATAGGCTTGTCTGAGCTCCTTGACTTTCACGCGGCACTGATCTGTGTCCCTATTGTGGCCTCTCTCCATCATGCCCTTGGAAATTTTTTCATAAGTTTTGGCATTTCGTCTTTTCGAACGCAGTTCAGCTAGCACTGAATCCTCTCCCCATATAGAGATCAAATCCAGTACCTCCTGTACGGTCCATGCTGGTGCTCTTTTTCGATTATCAGCCTGCATGGTTACCTGTGCTGATGAGCTCTCTGTGGTCACCTGTGCTCTCCACGCTGTGCAAACAGGAAATGAAATTCAAATGTTCCCGGGGCTTTTCCTGTCCACCTGGCCAGTGCATGCGAGTTCAGATTGCTGGCCAGAGCGGTCACAATGGTGCACTGTGGGATAGCTCCTGGAGGCCAATAACATCGAATTGCGGCCACACTAACGCTAATTCGAATTGACAAATTCGATTTTGGCGCTACTCCGCTCGTCGGGGTGGAGTACAGAAATCGAATTAAAGGGCCCTTTAATTCGAATTAAATGGCTTCGTTGTGTGGACGGGTCAAGCGTTAATTCGAATTAAGGCAGCTAAATCCGAATTAAAGTCGTAGTGTAGACCAGGCCTTAGGAGCTGGCGTGACCTGAGCTCCCGGACGTTTCCTTTGGCTTCCCTGCCTGCCTGGCCCTCTCCTGGAGGTGGATGCGTTTAACTGGCCTGGGGCTGTGTGTAATGATGATAATACTTTGCAGTTCTACAGCACCCTCCAAAGAGGGATCCCGAAGCCCCATAAAGATATTGCTTAACTTAGGAGACAGTCACCTTGAAATCTAATCAACTTCAAAAAAATTAGTAAAACATAGTTTCAGGTACTAAATCAGCCCCCAATCTTCCATGCTAGTTTCTGTGCCTTTGCAATCACCTTTTTCTATGTTTTTTTTTTAATCTATCCTCTGTTATTGTGTGAGAGATGCACAAATGGACCAGGAGAAACTAACGCTCCAGTCTGCACTACATCTGTATGTGTGGACCCCTGCGCCCATGCAGAGCTCATTGCAAGATCAGGCTCTAACTGACAATATACAAAGTGTGTCAGAGCTTTGCAAGGTTTGAATTTCTAATAATTACTGTGTTTCTTCTTCCCATTTTGCAAGTCAAGGATTTCTTTAAAAAGCCATTCTAGGCCACAAGTAGTTCAAAAGTAGTTCAGGTTAGCACAAATCAATTGCAAACACTGAATATGACTATGCACAAAGTGCTGTCAAAATGTACAGTGAAGAAACTGGAAGAAATAGGGGAAAATATGGGAGGGCAGGATGCCAACTGTCCTTAAAGATGCAAGTATGAGGCTTCTGCTTGAGCAACAATCTCTTGACAAGAACTACCTTGTTTCAAAACTCCCTTTCTCTATCTATTGCAGAGTTTTGTACTAGCTCCTATCACCAGAGGTAGTATCTGAGCACCTTGTTATGAAAAGCATTGTTCAGAAGGTTACAGGAAGCAAGACAATGCTAGCAAAATCTGAAGTCTGGACCTCAGTAATTTTGATTTCAGGCCTGGAAAAGATACAGGAATCATAGCGTAGTTTCACTATCTCCTTCTTACAATGGATGAAGATCATGTGCCTGTGCCATTCTTTTAGCTCTATCATCAGCTTCATGTACCATTAACCATAAGGTATCATTCACACACCTGTGGTCCCAGGTAGATTAAGTCACACTTGAGTGGCTCTGTTCCTTCTTTTTTGGAAGATTCAGGAGGTATTTAGGGGTGATAAATTATTTGCTTTGAGAGCTCACGCATGCAGGTTACCATAGTGTTCTGTCTTGTCGGCCCTCTTGTTCCAGGTATGTGAGGCCATTAAGAGAGTTAGGCTACAGTCCTGAAACTGCAGCCACATGGCTGGACCCACTGCACCTGTATGGAGCCACACTGGAGGATTTAACTCTCCTAACAGTCTAGCATACATGTTGAACAAGAGGGCTAACAAAACAGAACACTAGTAATATCATTAGCTTAGACCAGGGATCAGCAATCTTCAGCACACGGCCCAGAAGGGAAATCTGCTGGCGGGCCGGGACGGTTTCTTTACCTGCAGCGTCCGCAGGTTCGGCCGATCGCAGCTCCCACTGGCCGCGGTTTGCTGTTCCAGGCCAATGGGGGCTGTGGGAAGTGGCAGCCAGCACATCCCTTGGCCCATGCCGCTTTCTGCAGCCCCCATTGGCCTGGAACAGCGAACCGTGGCCAGTGGGAGCTGCGATCGGCCGAACCTGTGGACGCTGCAGGTAAACAAACCAGCCTGGCCCACCAGAGGATTTCCCTGATGGGCCACATGCCAAAGGTTGCCGATCCCTGGCTTAGACCAAGGTAAAGATACCACTCCTTTCAGGGAAAGGAATAGAGTGGTAGCAAATGACAGCAGGGTGGAGCCAGGGCCAACATTACAGAGGAGCAAGCATGGCAATTGCCCAGGGCCCCACGCCACAGGAGGCCCAGTGTGGTGGGGCTCAGGCTTCAGCCCTGCGCTGTGGCATTCGGGCTTCGGCTTCAGAAATGTTGCAGAAATCCAATGTGTGAGCAGGTAAGGGATGCGGGGTGGGAGCCCACTCCTTAGTTTCTACCCTAGGCCTCAGCGAGTCTAATGCCATCCCTGGGTGGAGCCATACCATTTAGAGTTGAAGGGAAAAAGCTGCTTTGGTCTGATTTCTAGCTCCTCAATCGCCAGCATTTATTCTTCTCTCCCACACTCGTTCTTTTATTTCAAGACTGCAGCCACTGGGAAGTTTGCCAGTGACATCCAGGAACACAGCACTATCACTGTTTTTTATATATATAAAATACATTTTTTCACAAAGTACAATGATTCCTTTATCGTCTAGGCAATTACATACCTTCCCTTTGCATATATTGTAAAGTGTACCATCAGCAATTGCCAGTACATCACCAGTATAGTTTTAAGGAAAGAAAAGACTTTTACAACCAACATTCTGATGTGAATGGTGTTTTATAATTCCTGAAACACAGACTCTTCATTTTTAAAAAGTGCACAATATTTTATTAAATCTCTCCTATTTCATTGCTGCAACAGATTATTTCATATCTTGGGGTGCATTTTTATACAGTTTTTCAGTATATACATCACATAAGAACATAAGAAAGGCCGTACTGGGTCAGACCAAAGGTCCATCTAGCCCAGTATCTGTCTACCGACAGTGGCCAATGCCAGGTGCCCCAGAGGGAGTGAACCTAACAGGCAATGATCAAGTGATCTCTCTCCTGCCATCCATCTCCATCCTCTGACGAACAGAGGCTAGGGACACCATTCTTACCCATCCTGGCTAATAGCCATTTATGGACTTAGCCACCATGAATTTATCCAGTCCCCTTTTAAACATTGTTATAGTCCTAGCCTTCACAACCTCCTCAGGTAAGGAGTTCCACAAGTTGACTGTGCGCTGCGTGAAGAAGAACTTCCTTTTATTTGTTTTAAACCTGCTGCCTATTAATTTCTTTTGGTGACCCCTAGTTCTTGTATTATGGGAATAAGTAAATAACTTTTCCTTATCCACTTTCTCAACATCACTCATGATTTTATATACCTCTATCATGTCCCCCCTTAGTCTTCTCTTTTCCAAACTGAAGAGTCCTAGCCTCTTTAATCTTTCCTCATATGGGACCCTCTCTAAACCCTTAATCATTTTAGTTGCTCTTTTCTGAACCTTTTCTAGTGCTAGAATATCTTTTTTGAGGTGAGGAGACCACATCTGTACACAGTATTCGAGATGTGGGCGAACCATGGATTTATATAAGGGCAATAATATATTCTCAGTCTTATTCTCTATCCCCTTTTTAATGATTCCTAACATCCTGTTTGCTTTTTTGACCGCCTCTGCACACTGCGTGGACATCTTTAGAGAACTATCCACGATGACGCCAAGATCTTTTTCCTGACTCGTTGTAGCTAAATTAGCCCCCATCATGTTGTATGTATAGTTGGGGTTATTTTTTCCAATGTGCATTACTTTACATTTATCCACATTAAATTTCATTTGCCATTTTGTTGCCCAATCACTTAGTTTTGTGAGATCTTTTTGAAGTTCTTCACAATCTGCTTTGGTCTTAACTATCTTGAGTAGTTTAGTATCATCTGCAAACTTTGCCACCTCACTGTTTACCCCTTTCTCCAGATCATTTATGAATAAATTGAATAGGATAGGTCCTAGGACTGACCCTTGGGGAACACCACTAGTTACCCCTCTCCATTCTGAGAATTTACCATTTATTCCTACCCTTTGTTCCCTGTCCTTTAACCAGTTCTCAATCCATGAAAGGACCTTCCCTTTTATCCCATGACAGCTTAATTTACGTAAGAGCCTTTGGTGAGGGACCTTGTCAAAGGCTTTCTGGAAATCTAAGTACACTATGTCCACCGGATCCCCCTTGTCCACATGTTTGTTGACCCCTTCAAAGAACTCTAATAGATTAGTAAGACACGATTTCCCTTTACAGAAACCATGTTGACTATTGCTCAAGAGTTTATGTTTTTCTATGTGTCTGACAATTTTGTTCTTTACTATTGTTTCAACTAATTTGCCCGGTGCCGACGTTAGACTTACCGGTCTGTAATTGCCGGGATCACCCCTAGAGCCCTTTTTAAATATTGGCGTTACATTAGCTAACTTCCACTCATTGGGTACCGAAGCCGATTTAAAGGACAGGTTACAAACCTTAGTTAATAGTTCCGCAACTTCACATTTGAGTTCTTTCAGAACTCTTGGGTGAATGCCATCTGGTCCTGGTGACTTGTTAATGTTGAGTTTATCAATTAATTCCAAAACCTCCTCTAGTGATACTTCAATCTGTGACAGTTCCTCAGATTTGTCACCTACAAAAGCCAGCTCAGGTTTGGGAATCTCCCTAACATCCTCAGCCGTGAAGACTGAAGCAAAGAATCCATTTAGTTTCTCCGCAATGACTTTATCATCTTTAAGCGCTCCTTTTGTATTTTCATCGTCAAGGGGCCCCACTGGTTGTTTAGCAGGCTTCCTGCTTCTGATGTACTTAAAAAACATTTTGTTATTACCTTTGGAGTTTTTGGCTAGCCGTTCTTCAAACTCCTCTTTGGCTTTTCTTATTACACTCTTGCACTTAAGTTGGCAGTGTTTGTGCTCCTTTCTATTTGCCTCACTAGGATTTGACTTCCACTTTTTAAAGGAAGTCTTTTTATCTCTCACTGCTTCTTTTACATGGTTGTTAAGCCACGGTGGCTCTTTTTTAGTTCTTTTACTGTTTTTCTTAATTTGGGGTATACATTGAAGTTGAGCCTCTATTATGGTGTCTTTAAAAAGGGCCCACGCAACTTGCAGGGATTTCACTTTAGTCACTGAACCTTTTAACTTTTGTCTAACTAACCCCCTCATTTTTGTATAGTTCCCCCTTTTGAAATTAAAGGCCACAGTGTTGGGCAGTTGAGGTGTTCTTCCCACCACAGGGATGTTGAATGCTATTGTATTATGGTCACTATTTCCAAGTGGTCCCGCTATAGTTACCTCTTGGACCAGCTCCTGCGCTCCACTCAGGATTAAATCTAGAGTCGCCTCTCCCCTTGTGGGTTCCCGTACCAGCTGCTCCATGAAGCAGTCATTTAAAGTATTGAGAAATTTTATCTCTGCATTTCGTCCTGAAGTGAAATGTTCCCAGTCAATATGGGGATAATTGAAATCCCCCACTATTATTGGGTTCTTAATTTTGATAGCCTCTCTAATTTCCCTTAGCATTTCATCATCACTATTACTGTCCTGGTCAGGTGGTCGATAATAGATCCCTAATGTTATATTTTTACTAGAGCATGAAATTTCTATCCATAGAGACTCTATGGAACCTGTGGATTCGCTTAAGATTTTTACTTCATTTGAATCTACACTTTCTTTAACATATAGTGCCACTCCTCCCCCTGCACGGCCTGTTCTGTCCTTCCGATATATTTTGTACCCCGGAATGATTGTGTCCCATTGATTGCTCTCAGTCCACCAGGTTTCTGTGATGCCTATTATATCTATATCCTCCTTTATCACAAGGCACTCTAGTTCACCCATCTTATTATTTAGACTTCTGGCATTTGTGTACAAGCACTTTAAAAACTTGTCCCTGTTTATTAGCCTGCCTTTTTCTGATGTGCCAGATTCTTTTTTATGTGGCTGTTTATCATCTGATCCGGCCCTTACATTATACTTTTCAGTCCTCTGCTCCTGACTATAACCTGGAGATTCTCTATCATCAGACTCTCCCCTAAGAGAAGTCTGTGTCCGATCCACACGCTCCTCTGCAGCAGTCGGCTTTCCCCCATCTCCTAGTTTAAAAACTGCTCTACAACCTTTTTAATGTTTAGTGCCAGCAGTCTGGTTCCACTTTGGTTTAGGTGGAGCCCATCTCTCCTGTATAGGCTCCTCCCATCCCAGAAGTTTCCCCAGTTCCTAATGAACGTGAACCCCTCCTCTCTACACCATCGTCTCATCCACGCATTGAGACTCTGAAGCTCTGCCTGCCTACCTGGCCCTGCGCGTGGAACTGGGAGCATTTCTGAAAATGCCACCATAGAGGTCCTGGATTTCAGTCTCTTCCCTAGCAGCCTAAATTTGGCTTCCAGGACATCTCTCCTACCCTTCCCTATGTCATTGGTACCTACATGTACCACGACCACCGGCTCCTCCCCAGCACTACACATAAGTCTATCTAGATGCCTCGAGAGATCCGTAACCTTCGCACCAGGCAGGCAAGTCACCATATGGTTCTCCCGGTCATCACAGACCCAGCTATCTACATTTCTAATAATCGACTCTCCCATTACTAACACCTGCCTTTTCCTAGAAACTGGAGTTCCCTCCCCCGGAGAGGCAACCTCAGTGCGAGAGGCAACCCCAGAACCATCTGGAAGGAGGGTCCCAACTACGGGAAAGTTTCCCTCTGCTCCCATTGACTGCTCTACTTCCCTGGGCCCTTCTTCCTCCTTAACAGCACAGGTGCTGTCTAAGCGGAGGTGGGACAATTCTACAGTGTCCCGGAAAGCCTCATCAACATACCTCTCTGCCTCTCTCAGCTCCTCCAGTTCCGCCACCCTGGCCTCCAAAGTCCGTACATGGTCTCTGAGGGCCAGGAGCTCCTTGCACCGACTGCACACATATGCCACCCGCCCACAGGGCAGGTAATCATACATGCAACAGTCGGTGCAATAAACTGGATAGCCCCCACTCTGCTGCTGGGCTTCTGCCTGCATTGTATCCTAGTTAGTGAAAGGGTGGTTTACAGAAGGGAGTTTTGGAATGTGGTTTGGTTTATAGGTTTTAGGGGGGGGCCACGGGGATGGGGTTACGGCTGGCGAGGGACTCCCACTCCCTTCCCACTCCCCTTCTAAACTCCCTTGCGAAACTCCCTGTTAGCAGCCCCTATTCGCAAAGCTCACCCAGTACAGGTTACATAAAAGCAGTCATCTTAAGCCTTTTGAGCCATAATTATAGCCACAGTGAAGACATTTTTATACCAATTATAATGGTGCTGTCTACCCTAGAAATAATAGTCAAAAAAATCTCCAGAAGAATTAATTAAAGATATACAAACTCTGAGTTGTTTTCTAAAATTAATTCAGCAACTCTAGTTATCTCTTCTATGGCAGAATGTTGAGAACTTACAAAATGCTACAATACTCATCATATTTCTGACCTGAAAACAATTGTAGGAACATGACTTGGGCATATTCAAATTTCTCCTGACAGTAGTGCAAGATTTTAAAATACTACCTCAAGATAATTCAGCCATTCATAACCACTTAACATATATGCAAAACTTGGGATGACATCACAATTTTTAAATCAATAAGCAAACTGCTACAAAATGCCTCCAGATGAAATTATGACTCAAAGACTTCTGGTCAGAACACAGAACAAACTTCTGAAAAACCAGACAGGTGTCAACTCTATATGTGACAGTGTAGCAATGTCTATTGGTTTAAGCACCCTGCCACTCAGTGGAATTCAGAGCTCCAAATTAGGCATTCAAATTCCATATACAATACATGGGACAATTTAGAAGCCTAACAACAGGATTCACAGAAGACAGCAAGATGAGTAGGGAGCCACCTAAGCTAGCCCATAGGAAATGCCAAAGAGAAGGCTGCTGTAGCCTAAGCCCTTCCCTTCCTCAGAGAGTTAGGCACTTAGTTCTGGGCTGGAGGGAAGCACCTCCATCTACTCAGAATGTACAGCTGTGAACCATCTTCTGGAGTTAGGCACCTAAGTCAGGTCAGCTCTTCCTCAGGCAAAACTAAAGCAGTGTCACCACTGCCTTATCACCTCTAGCCAGAGCACTCAGGCTGTAGTAGATGCAGGTTCAAATCTCCACTCTGCCTGCCGGGGAACAAGTTCTTGAACCCACTTCTTCCAGGTGAGTGTCCTAACCACTGAGTTATACGGTAGTCTAGGGTGGGGCACTCTCAGTCTCTCCTGTTGAAGTTGTAATACTTATATGGATTACTTAAGTAGTCACTGGGCCAGAGAGAGAATGACTATAGTCTAGTGCAGGGGCGGGCAAACTTTTTGGCCTGAGGGCCACATCGGGTTTCCGAAATTCTATGGATGGCCAGTTAGGGGAGGCTGTGCCTCCCCAAACAGCCAGTTGTGGCCCAGCCCCCGCCCCCACTTCTCGCCCCCTGACGGCCCCCCTGGGATCCCTGCCCCATCCACCCCTCCTTATCCCCTGACCTCCCCCGGAACCCCTGCCCCTGACTACCTCCCACCGCCCCATCCAACCCCTCCTCATTCCTGACTGCCCCCCCGGGACCCCTGCCCCATCCACCGCTCCCTGTCCCCTGACTGCCCCCGGACCTCCCGCCCCTGACTGCCCCCCACCGCCCCATCCAACCCCTCCTGTCATTCCTGACTGCCCCCCACTGGGACCACTGCCCCACCCAATCACCCCTTATCCCTGACCACCCCCGACACCCCTGCCCTTGACTACCCCCCGCCGCCCCATCCAACCCGCCCATCCTTCCTGACTGACCCCCCCAGGACCTCTGCCCCCATTCAACCCCCCTGTTCCCCGCCCTCTGACCGCCCCGACCCCTATCCACACCCCTGCCCCCTGACCACCACCCCGAACTCCCTTGCCCTGTATCCAATCCCCCCCTGCTCCTTGCCCCCTTACTGCGCTGCCTGGAGCATCGGTGGCTGGCGGCGTTACAGCCACGCCGCCCAGAGTACCAGGACAGGCAGCCGTGCCGCCCGGCTGGAGCCAGCCACGCCACTGCGCAGCACAGAGCACCAGGTCAGGCCACGGCTCTGCAGCTGCGGTGCCTGGCAAGAGCTCGCAGCCCTGCTGCCCAGAGCATTGCGCCAGCAGCACAGTGAGCTGAGGCTGTGGGGGAGGGGGAACAGCAGGGGAGGGGCCAGGAGCTCAGGGGCCTGGCAGGAGGGTCCCGCGGGCCGGATGTGGCCCACGGGCCGTAGTTTGCCCACCTCTGGTCTAGTGGGTATGGCACTCACCTGACCCAGCATCCAGTCCCTACACCAATTAATAGTTAAATAGTTTATACAAAGTGGAACAGCTTCAACAAGAGAGAATCTCACCATGTCAGAATACCCTATAACACACTGGTTAGAACACTAATGTATGAGTTAAGAGATTTGGGTTCAAATTCCTGTTCTACATCAGGGAGAGTGAAGATTTGAACTGGTTTCAGAGTAGCAGCCGTGTTAGTCTGTATCCGCAAAAAGAACAGGAGTACTTGTGGCACCTTAGAGACTAACAAATTTATTAGAGCATAAGCTTTCGTGGGCTACAGCCCACTTCTTCGGATGCATATAGAGTGAAACATATATTGAGGAGATATATATACACGCATACAGAGAGCATGAACAGGTGGGAGTTGTCTTACCAACTCTGAGAGGCCAATTAAGTAAGAGGGGAAAAAAAAAAAAACTTTTGAAGTGATAATCAAGATAGTTGATAAGAAGTGTGAGAATACTTACAAGGGGAGATAGATTCAATGTTTGTAATGGCTCAGCCATTCCCAGTCCTTATTCAATCCTGAGTTGATCGTATCTAGTTTGCATATCAATTCCAGCTCAGCAGTCTCTCGTTGGAGTCTGTTTTTGAAGTTTTTCTGTTGTAAGATAGCCACCCGCAGGTCTGTCATCTGGCCATTCAATGACATTGAATAGATACGATCAACTCAGGATTGAATAAGGACTGGGAATGGCTGAGCCATTACAAACATTGAATCTATCTCCCCTTGTAAGTATTCTCACACTTCTTATCAAACTGTCTGTACTGAGCTATCTTGATTATCACTTCAAAAGTTTTTTTTTTTCTTCTCTTACTTAATTGGCCTCTCAGAGTTGGTAAGACAACTCCCACCTGTTCATGCTCTCTGTATGCGTGTATATATATCTCCTCAATATATGTTTCACTCTATATGCATCCGAAGAAGTGGGCTGTAGCCCACGAAAGCTTATGCTCTAATAGATTTGAACTGGGTCTCCCACATCCTGAGTAAGTGCTCTAGTCAGGAGGCTCTTGGGTTGGGCACCATCTCTTACTCCTATTTTTTGTGCTGATTCGCCAGGCTCTGAGAATGCCTATTGGATTGGGCCCACTGGGGAATGCCTAATTTAGGGCTTAGGTGTGAGCTAGGCACTGCGCTACTCAGTGGCATTCAGAGTCGGGTGGCTTTGTGCATGCACACTGGCAGAAATATAGGCACCTTGGAGAATTTATTGGCAAATAGTTAGGCTAAGGCAATTTAGGTGCTTACAGGCAACAGCTGAGCAGGGTTTTTGACAGTCTAAATGTTGGATTTAGGGACCTAACGTGGCAGTTAGGCACCTAAGCTGTGTGGATCTAACCCTAAATGTCTTGCACAAGGTCAAGGTGAGTGAAGTAATGTCTTTTTTTGGACCAACTTCTGTTGGTGAGAGAGCCAGCTACAACTACACTGTCAGGCAGAAAGTCTGTGGCAAAACTTTGCTTAGAATCTAGGGTCCTGTCTACACTAATGAGCTTGTTGCTGGCACAGAGGTGCCCGAGGCAAAGCAACAGGGGTTCGTTGCCCGGCGTGCTTCGCGCCAATAAACACACCGGGGTGGAGAAACAATCAAAGGTTTATTTGAGATCTCAAAGTGGTGCAAGGAGACAGGCAAATCTCAAATCGAGCACACAGAACAAAGCAGCTTCTCTCTTCTTATACTTTACAATCAAGCCCCCCCCCCCCACTCCCCCTCCCCGCTCTACCGAAGACATGTTCATACATTTAAGCCGTTAAGTCATTCTAGGGCTATAAATCTAGCTTGTTAGTAACATTCCTCTAAACAATCATTGGGTCTTATTTACTCTAGTTTACCACCTCTCCTCCAGCTAGAAACATGCAAACCTCATCATTATTGCTTAGGACCTGGTTATAAGCAAGGTCGTAATAGGTAACTGGCTATTTACACATTCCAATTCCTGTCCTTGGCTCTTAAGGCCACTTAGAATTAAACATGGAAGAACAGAGTTTAAACATGGAAGAACTCTGGTTCATATATAGGCCTAATGATGTCATCAGTTCCCTCCTTTGAGAATACTCAACAAACTTTTGGCTGAGTTTTCTCATATTCTGTAGACAAGATACGATTGAGTGCCATGGAGCTGGGGTTCTCAATGAGAGGGTATGCTGGGATTTCTAGGGAACGGGGGGCACAAAGCTTACGGAGGAGCAATTTAAAACAAGCAATCAGGAGGAGGGTGACTAGGCACAGTACCACACCTGTGAGGAGGAGACGCACAAGGCTATTTCCCAGTCCTCCTAGGTTGGGCAACCAACTCCAAAGGGAATCGAAACCTGTGGGTTCCCTTTCCTGAGCCTTCCACTGCTCAAAAGCCTGTTCGGCTGACAGGACGTGCTTGTTAATGTCCTGTGAGTTTTCTGGGACATAAGTACAACATTCACTCCCAATAAGGGCACACACTCCGCCCTGGGAGGCTAAAACATAATCTAAGGCCTGTCTGTTTTGCAGGGACAGCAACCGGAGCTGGTAAAGCTCTGAATTAAGGCTTTTCTCTATGGCCAAGGTCTCATTGGCATACTTGGTGAGAAACACAGAGAGCCTACGATAAAATTGAGCCAGTCGTCCCACCCCATAGGATGGGAGAAAGATCATACCCAATCTGTCTCCTTCTGTAATGGGCTCTGGGGTGGCATACAAAGATCTATGCTGCCTAGGGCGGCCAGGGGGCAGTTTAGGGAAAACACGAAGGGGAGGGGCAAGATATCCTAGGTAGCAGCTTCCATACCACCGATGCGGCAGCCACTTATAGGCAGAGGTACCGCAAATATAAAAGGAGTGGCCATTCCCTACCAAGCCATTATAACCGCTACTCCACTTATTTGCTTGTCTGGCATTCAACGATCCGAGCCAGGCGGTAGAGTTGGATTTGCCTTTAACATAGACAGGGATGGAAGTGTCACTGTCAGGGGATAAATAATACTGACAGGTGCTATTCCCAGCAAACCAGGTGTGATTGCTGGACTTAAACTGTCGATAGCACACCAAACCAGGGGCCACTGGCCGCAACCTAATAGGGGAAGGGATATACGTTGAGTTGGCCTGCGGCTTCCAGGGGTCGTCCCTTAACGCATACTGGGACTCAATGGTACAGTTCTGTGACAAGGGGGTACCTGAGACATTTTTCCCCTCTACTGAACCATCCCCAACAGATATCTGACCAATTCTGGGGAACTACCCTCCAGGATAACCCTGCAGCGTGGTGCGGGATTTGGGAGCATACCCAGCAGTTGGAGAGGTTAAACTCTTGGGCAAAGCAAACCTTCAGGGACTCATATGTATTTGTCTCTAAGTTAGTAGGGATTCCTTTCCATCCCGCATGCGCCTGGGGGGAAACGGGAGTTAACAAGAGGAGTGTCTCTATGGCAAAGAGCACCACTGTGGCAGACCCTAGACCTGAACCCATATTGGGCAGGTGACCCTAGGGCCTAACAATCACAATTCCCCAAATACCCACAAAATAACAATTACCAATAGCAAGCAGATTAAAAACAACAGGGACCAGGCCACCAGGTTAGGCCGGCCCTGTGAAAATAAACACAACCAACGCTCAGAGGTCTCGCGGGGAGTGCGCTGTGACTGTCCAAAGAGAGCACAGGGCATTCCCAGCAGACACTATTGTCGCCTGAATAACAGCTTAAGTCCCAGATCGTCGCTGGCAGTCTTCTCTGCAGGCTGGACGGTCCACCGTTCAGGAGCAGGCACTGCTTTCAGGCGAGAGTGATGAATCCAGTTCTTGTGTCCCTCAACCTTTGCCGCTGTATGGGAGACCAGCAGGACGGTGTGAGGTCCCTTCCACTTCTCTTGGAGAGGCTCGTCCTTCCAGGTCCGAACGAGTACGGAGTCACCTGGCTGCAAGGAGTGGATCGGGGCATCCAGCGGGAGAGGCTGCAAATCTTTGGTATACCTGTGGAGAGAACAAAGAACAGCAGACAGAGAGCACATGTACTGAGATAAGAAGCCACACCCCATTTCCCACTCCCCTGCCAGAACCGGTGTACCATTCATAGGCCATGCCCTTCCAAACATAATCTCGAAGGGACTGAGCCCTAACCTGCCCTTAGGGAGAGCGCGAATGCGGAGCAAAACAAGGGGCAAAGCATCAGGCCACTTAAGGGAAGCCTCTTGGCAAACCTTTGAGAGGTGCCGCTTAAGAGTCTGATTTGTACGCTCCACTACCCCACTGGCCTGCGGTCGCCATGGCGTGTGAAGCTTCCAGGGGATCTGTAGGGCATCTGATATCTTCTGAACGACTTGGGATGTGAAGTGTGTTCCATTGTCAGATTCCATCCACTGGGGGAGCCCGAAGCGAGGAATGATCTCCTTGACAAATTTGAGAGCCACTGTCTTGGCAGTGTTGTTACGACATGGAAAGGCCTCAGGCCATCCGCTGAATCGATCCACCAAGACAAGGAGGTATCTGAATCCTTGGGTCCGGGGGAACTCAGTAAAATCTATTTGCCAAACCAGTCCCGGGCCTGGGGTAGGCTCCAGAGTGGCTGGCAACACTGACACTCCAGGTCGAGGGTTGTTCTTCTGGCAGACTAAACATTCAGCCTGCACCTGGGAGGCCAGAGGCCTAAGTCCAGAGGTTAAAAAATATTTACCCATTAGCTGAGAGAGAGCCTCTCTTCCTGCGTGAGTGGTTTGATGTAGCCGCTGCAACACCGGCCGAATTAGGCCCTTTGGTAATAGGATCTTTCCTTCCAGAGAGTGGAACCACCCCTCTTTTTCCTGGAGACCGAGCCTGCCTGCCAGGTTCCTTTCTTCGCCAGAGTACTGAGGGGTCGGGAGCTCCCCCACTGATGGGATGAGGGCATGCATATGGGCATCTTCAGCTTCCAGTGGTTCCAGGGTAGCAGCTCGCTTGGCCTCCCTATCCGCTCTAGCATTACCTCTGGCCACATCCTGCTCTTCCTTCTGATGAGCCTTGCAGTGTACCACTGCTACTGCTGAGGGGAGCTGCACCGCTTCTAACAGCCGGAGAATCTGGGATCCATGTTTGACAGGAGAGCTTTGAGCTGTCAACATTCCTCGTTGCTTCCATAGACCAGCATGGGCGTGTAGTACTCCAAAGGCATATCTGGAATCAGTAAAAATGTTAACTCTTTTCCCTTTTGACAGTTCAAGTGCACGGGTTAAGGCTACCAATTCAGCCAGCTGGGCTGATGTCCCAGCAGGTAAACCCTCTGCTTCCACAGTTTCGTGGACAGATACAACAGCATAGCCAGCCCTCCTTTGCCCATTTACAACTGTACTACTGCCGTCCGTATACCACTCATAATCAGCATTCAGGAGGGGTTGATCTTTTAAGTCTGGGCGGCTGGAGTATTGAGCATCTATGACCTCCAAACAGTCGTGTTCCTGCTCCTCTGTCTCCGGTAACAAGGTAGCTGGGTTAAGGGAGGGACAGGTCTGTAAGGTAACTTCAGGATTTTCTACAAGCTTTGCCTGATACCGAGCAACCCGAGCCTGGGTAAGCCAGAGACCACCCTTAGTATCCAGCAGGGCTTGAACCATATGGGGAGTATACACTTGCACAGTTCCCCCCAGTGTCAGTTTCTCAGCTTCCCCAAGCACTAAGGCAGTTGCTGCGACCGCTCGCAAACATGCTGGCCATCCCTTAGCAACTTGATCCAGCTGTTTAGAGAAATATGCCACAGGACGTTTCCAGGTGCCTAATAACTGAGTAAGCACTCCCAGGGCCACACCTTTTCTTTCATGCACATACAATTGGAATGGCTTAGTGAGGTCGGGCAAACCAAGGGCTGGGGCTTCCATCAGTTTCCTTTTTAAAACCTTAAATGCTTTGTCGGCTTCTGAGGACCAGTAAAAGGGGTCATGATCCGCTCCCTTAACACATTCATACAAGGGTTTAGCCCACAGTCCAAACTCTGGGATCCAAATCCTACAGAAGCCTGCCATACCCAGAAATGCCCTGAGCCGTTTACGATTGCTTGGGATAGGAATTTGGCAGATAGCTTCCTTTCTTTCATTTGAAAGCTGACGTTCCCCCTGCCTTATGTAAAATCCTAAGTAGAGTACTTCTGGAAGGGCAATTTGAGCCTTACTCTGTGCTACCCGATATCCTCGGAGTCCAACAAAGTTCAGGAGACTCACAGTGGCTTTAAGGCAAGAGGTTAGACTCACAGCAGCAATTAACAAGTCATCCACATATTGCAGGAGGAGGACTTTGTCCTCGTTGTCCCACTCCTCCAAGTCTCTAGCCAGGGCCTGGCTGAAAAGGGTGGGGGAATTTTTAAATCCCTGGGCCAGCACTGTCCAGCAAAACTGCTTTCTAACCCTCCTTCTGTCCTCCCACTCAAAGGAGAAAATCTCCTGAGACTGGGGGTCAACCGGAATCGTGAAGAAAGCATCTTTTAAATCCAGGACTGAAAAATGGGTGTACTGCCCCCCTATAGAGGCCAACAATGTATACGGATTGGGAACAAGGGGGTGTAGAGTCTTAACCCGCTCATTAACTGCCCTCAGGTCCTGGACCAGCCGATATGTACCATTGGGCTTTTGTACAGGCAAGATAGGAGTGTTCCAAGCTGACTGGCATTCTCGAAGTACCCCGCACTTTAGGAACTGGTCTATAGTTTCCTGCAGTCCCTCTCTGGCTTCCTTTTTGATTGGATACTGCTTGATTCGCACTGGACCTTTTCCTGGCAAAAGCTGAACAGTAATAGGAGTATGATGGGCTGCCTTTCCTGGGATCCCTGATGCCCATACCAGAGGAAAAACCCGCTTCTCCCAGTGACTCCACTCTGGGGCTTGCATAGCTGAGGGCTCAATTGCAAGTGTCATTATCCAGGCATTCTCTGGGGGTAAGGTGAGGCTTATTTCATCTTGAGTGAAATGCAGGGTGGCACCTAAGCGACAAAGCAGGTCCCATCCCAATAGAGGCGTTGGACAATCGGGGAGGTAAACCAGTCTGTGAGATAGAGTTCTGTTTCCCAAAGCACATTCCGCTGGGGCATATACTGGGCACTTAGTTCCTTTCCCTGTTGCTCCCACCACAGTGAGGGAATCTGCCACAGGCAGCTGAAGGGGTTGGTTTACAGCAGTTCGTGCAGCTCCAGAGTCTATTAAAAAGTCTATGTCTGAATCTCCCACCCGCATTTTTACTCGGGGTTCCGGGGGCAGGATAGTCCGTCTCCCCTGACACCCCTATTCTTGATCCTCTGCTGCCATCATAGGGGTACCTTCCCTTTCAGGGCTCTCATTTTTCCAATGTCCCTCCTTTTGGCATATGGCACACTGATTGCGACCCAGACGCCTTTCCTGTAAGCCAGGGCGCCCACGTCCTCTCATTCCCCGGCCTCTTCCACCTTCCTGAAATCTTCCCCTGCCACCAGCCTGTACTGCTGCAACCATCATTTTCACTTGCCTCTTTTCCTTTTCTCCTTCCCTAAGGCTGTAAGCCCTGTTTGCAGTTTCCAGAATTTGTGCCATTGTCATGCCCATCAAATCCTCCTTTTTCTGCAGTTTCCTTTTAATATCAGGGGCAGCACGGCTGGTAAAGATACCCTTTATAATTGCCTCAGTAGCCTGATCATCGGGGTTTGCATTAGTAGTTTGCCTGATGGTATCCCGAATACGCTGCAGAAAAGCAACCGGACTCTCTTTTGGCTCCTGTACTAGCTCATATGGCTTAGCCCAATTGTTATGTCGGACAGCTGAGTGTCGGAGACCATGTAATAGGAGCTCCTTGTATACAGTGAGAAGGGTGAAATCCGCCGGCACATTGGGATTCCACTGGGGGTCTGCTGTAGGGACCTGAGCTGCAGCAACAGGGACGTTTGCTGCATCTGCCTCATGTCTACGCTGTGCCTCCTCCCGTGCCTTAGACACAACCTGATTTCGCTCCACCTCAGACAGCAGGGTCCGCATAAGGACATTACAGTCATCCCAGTCAGGCTTATGACTAGCCAGACACCCTTCAAAAACCGAGATAAACTTGCTTGGATTCGTAGAGAATTCTCCTGCCTGTGTCTTAAAAGCTGCCAGATCCACCGGATTAAAAGGCACATGGGTGTAAACCTGCATTGTAGTGGCTCGGCGATTATCTGCTCCAGGACGGGCTATCCGAGTCTCAGTAATCAATGGATAAAATCCCACCGAAGGGGCAATCTCTGGGACCTGAGGCACCCTGTCTTTATATGGTGGGGGTGTTGGAGCCGAAGGGGACACCGACTCTGCCATTACAACCGGGGGAGGGTTCTGGGGACTAACAGTAGTTACTACCGAACCTGTCGGAGTCAAATTACACCTTTGCAAAAGATCTGATCTATTTCTTAACAACATAAACAACTGTACATACATATGTTCATTCCATTTACCCGTTCGCTGACAAAACAAAAGCAATTGAAGGATCGTATTATAATTAAGTGATCCCTCCGGTGGCCACCTTTCCTGGTCCTCTAGCTGATATTGAGGCCAGTCTACTGTACAGAATCTTTTCAGTTTACTTTTAATCAACGGATCTGATCCAAACACTTTCCAGTTCACCAGAATGCATTCTAAGGGTGTACACCTTGCCCTGCCTGCAGTACTCTGCCCCTGCCCCATATTAGGGAGACTCTGGGCGTCCCCAAGTCAAAACAGGTAGACACTGGGCGTCCCCAGGTCAAGACAGATAAAGTCCCCACTGGACTGTTCCTACCTTATCCACAGGACCGGTTCCCCACCGTCGCCCGCAGCTGCTTCTCCACTACTCAAGCGCGTTGCACCGTTGTGCCCTCCGGGGTCGAGCAAACCACGTCTCCGCCGAGGCCCCCGATGAAGTCACCGGTGCACGCTGGGCGTCGGTCGTCGCCGTAGTCCGTCGGCCTCCAAGAGGGGTCCGGGCAAGGCTAAATTTCAGCCTCGAGCCCACCCAGGGACGCCAAGACTGTTGCTGGCACAGAGGTGCCCGAGGCAAAGCAACAGGGGTTCGTTGCCCGGCGTGCTTCGCGCCAATAAACACACCGGGGTGGAGAAACAATCAAAGGTTTATTTGAGATCTCAAAGTGGTGCAAGGAGACAGGCAAATCTCAAATCGAGCACACAGAACAAAGCAGCTTCTCTCTTCTTATACTTTACAATCAAGCCCCCCCCCCCCACTCCCCCTCCCCGCTCTACCGAAGACATGTTCATACATTTAAGCCGTTAAGTCATTCTAGGGCTATAAATCTAGCTTGTTAGTAACATTCCTCTAAACAATCATTGGGTCTTATTTACTCTAGTTTACCACCTCTCCTCCAGCTAGAAACATGCAAACCTCATCATTATTGCTTAGGACCTGGTTATAAGCAAGGTCGTAATAGGTAACTGGCTATTTACACATTCCAATTCCTGTCCTTGGCTCTTAAGGCCACTTAGAATTAAACATGGAAGAACAGAGTTTAAACATGGAAGAACTCTGGTTCATATATAGGCCTAATGATGTCATCAAGCTGACAGTGGCACAGCTATACCAATGCAGCTGTTCCGCTGTAAGATCACTTGTGTAGCCGCTCCTGTAGAGAGATCTCCCGTCAACATAATAAAGCCACCTCAATGAGTGGTGGTAGCTATGTTGGCAGGAGAAGCTCTCCTGCTGATATAGCACTGTGCACACTACCACTGATGCCAGCGAAACTTATGTCACTCAGGGGTATGTTTTTTTCACACCCCTGAGCGACATACGTTTTTCTGATATAAGTGGTAGTGTAGACATGACCAAGGAGCCCTAGATGACAGCTACCTGCCCTAATCACTAGTCAATGTTTAGAAACAGAATGCAAATAGAAGCTAGAACCTTAATAGGATGATCTCTTCTTAACCAAGATAGAATACAAATGTTATGCGCCAATGCTGCTATGCCAGCCCATCGCTCATATTTATTTCACTGCTTTTCCCCTATGTAATTTGTTTTCTTCCTCTTAAAAATGCACCAAAAATAAAAAATCTCTGCCTAAAATATAGCAAATAATGAAAAGTGAAAAACTAGTTCATTTCAAGTTCACTTGCATATCTCTCAACAGACTTGTTTTATCTTATAGTAATATAATATATATAAGCCTCAATCCTGCATGCTGAGCCCAATCCTGCCCTCTATGACATCAATGCCAAAACTCCCATTGCCTTCAGTGGAAGGATTGAGAGTTTAGGAAATTCAAGACTAGTCACAATGGAATGTGTGTGTATGTCTCTCTCTGTCTCTCATTCTCCACACTCATCACCCCCACACACTATTTCTAGCTATAATTTTATTGACTATAAATATGTACCCCAACTCTAAAATCATAACCAATACATTTTCTAATAATTTTTAAAACATACATGTGCAAGGTTTGTGGGGAAAAAATACCATTACAGAACCTTAATGAATCTGACATCTGCTTTTGAATTAGAAAAATATTGCCATTGTCAATGGGTGTGTAGTGTAATGTTGCTGTTTAAAATTCGTCTTTGAAAAGGCTTGAATTTGTAGAGTGTTTTAAATGTAGGCCTTGCCAAATTGCTTACCATGAAATCCGAGATCTCATTTATATGAAAATGAGCAGTGAAATATATCTATTTCCCTAGCTATCATTATACTACTGCATAGATTCACTTTTATAATAAGAGGGAGAGAAAATGGACTGAAATTCCTCTTTGTTTAGTGGGTAAAGTTCTCTTGCTACTTTACTGACAAACAAAATTATCATAACAATCATCACTTTATTCAAGTTTATAAAATGAGAAACCAAGTTGCTATAATCCACGGTTTGTTTAACTTGCTTTTGATTCAGGATAGAATTATAATGGTAATAATTCTGTAAGAAAATGAAACATAATCTCAGCTTTCTATCAGCACCGTATGTTTCAGTACCTGTATCAATGCTGACACTATTTGTGTTTCCTCGGTTTCATTCCCGTTTTGTGTGGATTGCACATGTGTGGGTTGCATGTGAGGAAAGGGCAGTCAATGTTAAAGAAGATAAGATGAGACAACATTAGTGCTGTTGCAGGAAATAATCCTTTAAGAAATGTATTTTAATAGGGTACTTCAAAGCAAAAATCCAAATCGGTAACTATTTTTAAAATCACTAAAAGACAATTTATATTTAACTTCTTATTTGCTCTTTAGTATAAATTTTTAATTAACATGGATTTTATTTCATGTTTCCATACAGGTCCTCATTCATGTACTATAAGGTAAGTGATGGCTGTCTGTTTTTTAGCTTAAAAAATTAACAATATTGAGTTGTTTTTCAAAAAATGATAACATATTTCAGCTTTTATATCAAATGCATTTATTTTTTCTCATAATGTATTGGAGCTTCCTGCAACCCCCTCAATTTCCTGCAACTCCCACCAAAATAATTGCTGTTTGAGGATCTCTGACTAAATACCGCTTCAGGTGGCACCATATACTCTATCTCTGCCTCTAGGCAAGGGTAGCTTCTGCAACCCCAGCAAAGGGAAGAGGGGGCAAAAGCAATGCAGGCCTAGTGGCGGGAACAGGGAGTTAATCTGTATGATCTTTCTGTCCCTTTTCGGGCTTGCAGGGGACCTGACTATCGAACAGCTACCTCACATGCCTCACTGGGCTGATCTGACCACACTCAGGATTGGTCAGGCTGTTACAGGGCTCCTTTCTGGGGTGTAGGGAGCCTTTCTAGTCCAGAGGATTTGGCCCTATTGTAATGACTTTGCTAGCAACAATTATTCCAAAGCAATTTCAAGCAAGAACATTTCACTACTGAATATTTTGCTGATGGATTTTCCAGTTTATCTACATTTTCATGATGAAGTGGTTCATCTTTTGGTTTGATTTACCAATGTATCCGATAGCTAATTGTCATGACCCATGGGTCTCAAACCCAAATCTAGAGGGGTCCTGTAAGGTCATCACACTCAAGTCCTCCAGCTGATGAGCAGCAACTAGGACCAGGAATCCTTGAAGTCCAGTTCAGATGGGCGGCTCCACCCCTGAATCCCAATTGGTGGAACACCAAAACTCCTGATTGGGTCCTTTCCCTTACTTAAGCTAGAACAAGCAACAGGAAGGCCATTTATACAATTGGCCTCTGTCCTGCTTTGGTCTGCTCACCTCACTGCTACTAGCTCGTCTCCTGTTCCTGACCTCCTGGTTTCCTGACTCAGCCTGATTTCTGTATCTGACACATGGTTCCTGAGCTCTGGCTAGTGTTCTGATCCTGGCTTCCTGAGTTGGCCTCATTCCTGGTATCAGACACTTTGTTCCTGACCTGGGCTCCTGTCCTTCTGGTTCTGGACCCTGGCTGGTGTGAGGACCAGTCCCCCCGCTCTATACTAGCCACTAGGCTCAGCTGCCTATGTCCTGACCCTGGCACTAATGTTCCACATGTTTTTGATCTGTTCTTGCATCTGCTTTTAGTCTGTGGAGGAGATCATCAAGCAGAAAGGGTTAGAAATATATCATTAGCCAAGGGTTCAACAGAGTGTAAAGTGAAATCCTCCTCAATCTACTCCTTTAATTCATAGGTTCCAAGTGCCTCTTGTCCATCTGTAAACATAACATTTACACTCAAGCCTCATAATTGCGCATTGCATTAATTTCCTAAGCAAGGTGAGCATTTCATTAGCAGCATGAAGCAAAGTATGTTCATGCAAAGGATTAGGCTAAATACTCTGGGCCAAATTCATCTGTGGCATAACTCTGCTGAAGTCTGATCAGTTACACCAGCTGTAAATTTGGCAATCTATATTTTATTTAGCAATCAAGGTCTTTTAAAGCTGCCTCTTGTCAAAATGAATAATTCAATGTTTAATTAGGGCAATTTAAAAAGTTCTCAATGTTGACAGCAGATGGATTGTATGGTGCTGACACCTTTATTTATAGATTCATAGCTTTATAAAAGTGGCTAGTTCAAATGCTGATTGGAGGGCTATGCTTCTCTGTTGGCTAACTTAGTTTTTTTTTCTTCCTATGAAATCCCTCAGATGGATACAGTCTTCTGTGTGGTCTCTCCTTACCTAGTCTTTGGAAATCATCCGAGAGGATGCTCATCATCATTATTCTTGGATCTTATTTGTCCTCTGCTCTGCCATTCAAAGCTCACCTTTTCTATGCAGTGCTTTTGACACAAGTCTTGCTGATGGAAAACAGGTTATCAACCCATTTTCTCAGCTCCATTTTTAATACCTATATAAATGTTTAATTAAGGAAACATCTTATGTGATCTCAACTATTTTTGTCTTCAGAGATCCTTTGCACACTAATATCAGCTATATTTTCTCTTCTATCACCTAAGTTGCTACAGATGTTGGCAGGATCATATAGAATTTGTTTGGAATTTTTGTAACAAATAGAAAAGCAGGGAGTATTGGAGAATCTAAGTGCTTTCTAAGTGTTTTCTACTCAGACCATCAAATTTATAGAATAGAATTTGGTTTTATTTCAACTACCATTTATACTAGAGGGATTTCTAAGTTTGTACAAAGTACTGGGTTAGTTTCTTCTAGTGCAATTATGATGTAAAGCAGTCATGCTCAGAAATAGCTCACATTCAGCTCTGGATATTAGAATCTGATTCACAAAAAGACAGTTCGCCGGGACACTGGGATTCTCCCCACTATATCAGAAAAGACTAAAGAGCCATGGGATTTTTAGCTTTCACCTACACAACCACCAATCTGGCAGAAGGGACTGTGATTTAAAATCAGACCGAAGAGTTAGCACCTCAAGAAGGGGCACATATGATTCCACAGGAACTCAGTTCTTTACTGTCAGCATTGAATATGAGTCCAAGGCATGATAGTTGTGTAATGGTTAGCATAGCGGTCTTTTACATAGTTAACCAGGGTTCAAGTCCTAGCCAGAAACAAAGCATAGATATGAAGAAGGGGATTAGATACCATAGTGATAGTTGTGATAAAGGAATCTAAACACAATAAGCCCAGTGGTGCACGGCATTGTAGCCCAGAGAAGAAAGTGCCTCCTAGAGAATTATACTGATACCGCTGTGGGCCGTAATGTAGATCACTCATAACATCAAAAAATTAATCAAATGATGATAATAAAATGTAAACAGCTGCTGGTGACAGGTGTGAATGAGCTGCTGTTCAATTATTATCCCCTGAGTTCTGTTCCATCCCTTCAAGATTTTATACTCTTAAACTTCATGTGAAATCTTTCTCTTTTTTTTTTTCTGTGATGGCCATGAAAAGACAGCTAAAGGTCTGCTGCTAACAGAAAGCCAAAAAAACAAGGCTCCTTCTCTTGTAAGGATTTCCTTTTTTAAATTCAGCTCTAAAAGACTGCAGCCTAATATGGGGAATTCCACTAGAGTTCCTTCCACAAAAGTGAACCCCTAATTTTGGGATGCCAGGCTCCTAGATGTTAAGCAGGCCTACAAGCAAGGCATACATCTGATCCATAACATACATGATGTTCCTCAGAAGTCTCTTAAGGCTCTAGATGAAAGAATGAAGTCCTTCTCCTTAAGGCGGCACTATATGGAGAAGAAAATATTGGGCACTGGTGCACATCAGTCCCTCCTGTTTTCTGCCTGTGGCACACAGTAGTTTAGTCTCCTGAGGGCTGTAATATTCTGGTCTAATTCTGGGCTTGGTGTGGGGGTGACTGGGTGGTATTTAGTGGCCTATGATAGACAGGAGCTCCACTGGATGATCTGGCAGACCCTTCTGACCTTAAAGTGTATGACTATATCTGTCCTTGAAAACTCTTGTAATGGACTCTGCCTTTTACAAGGATAACAAATTCCTTCAACATAAAGTGGATGAACATAGCAACTAGATGAGACTTCTTGCAAAGGCATTTTAGGGTCAGCAGAAAAAGCTGAATCAGGAAACCTGGAAACTTTTTGGGGGTGATGGGAAAGGATATGCTGCCAAAAAGGAAGGTTGGAGTTCATTATACTAACCTCTGGTATGAAATTCCTAGAGGTAAACATCCTGTAGTACTGCCGTTCTGGGAATAATTTCAATAGTTTTTGAATCCTTGAGCACCAGTATCCTTATTCTGAAACTGCTAGAAGTGTAATCTGCAGTTTCTGTCCATAAAACAGGATTATCGACTAAATCCTGGTATCCTTGAAGTCCATGACAAAGGTCTGAAACACTGTCAAGAGCACCAGGATCTGGCCTTGTATCCTGACTTCTGCTTTGAATAGGTGATGGTGATTCTTAGTTATTAAAGAACTAAGAACACAACATGGGACCTAACTTAACTTAGCTAGGCTATATTTTGCTAAATCAAAGTGTGTCATGGAGGTCACTTATGGTTTTGAAGGAGCTGGCTCATTCACTGGGACGGGGGGGGAGGAGGGGGAGAAAAAGAAACTGAATTTACTAACCTAGCCGGTGGACTCACAGAACTTGGAGGAAGATTGTATGACTGACTCAATATGTGCTTGTGACGGTGTACCCCATAAGGCTTTATGGGGAGGGGGTGCTTATAAATGTATGTATGAAATAACTGGAATATGTTTTGTGCTGCCTGTGCCAGGTAACATATCTCCGTAAAGGTTATGGTCTACTATATCTATTCATCCTATTTGTACATATATATATCATTTTCTACTTGAGGTTAAGAATATGGGCTGTATGCTGGCTTGGTTTCTAAGTAAGCTTTGGGAGGCATTTGGTCAGCTTCTTTAGGAAGGAATTCGCCAGGTTAAGTACCTGATCAGGAAACACTTGGGGAACAATGCATCTTGGAATGCTCCAATCCACATAAGAAGTCTTCCTGGAGACATGCAAGATACCATGTGAACAATGGCTTCAGCCTGTAAAGACTGAGTCATGCAGGGACATGTGACTTGCCCAGGTGACTCCAGAACTCCATCTTGGAGCTGGACTTTGCATAGGAGGGAGGAGGGAGGTCTCCACCCACAAGAGAGAGTCTATTTAAACCTGGGGGAGGCCCCTCCATTTGGTCTTCAGCTGGCTAAAGAAGGAGCCTCTCCACCCCCCCAGGATACTTGAAAGAAACTGAAACAAAAGACAGAGACTACAGGGGTTGTGAGAGATTGCTGGACCCAGGCTAAAGGGAGATTAGCCTGTAAAAGGAAGCATTCTGGAACTGGTGAGGAACTTATCTGTATTTAGTTTGATTAGGCATAGATTTGCGCATTTTATTTTATTTTGCTTGTGACTTACTTTGTTCTGTCTGTTACTACTTGGAACTACTTAAATCCTACTGTCTGTATTTAATAAAATCACTTTTTATTTAGTAACTTACTCAGAGTATGTATTAATACCTGGGGGAGCAAACAACTGTGCATATCTCTCTATCAGTGTTATAGAGGGCGAACAATTTATGAGTTTACTCTGCATAAGCTTTATGCAGGGTAAAACGGATTTATCTGGGTTTAGACCCCATTGGGAGTTGGGCATCTGAGTGCTAAAGACAAGCACACTCCTGTGAGCTGTTTTCAGGTAAACTTGCAGCTTTGGGACAAGTGATTCAGACCCTGGGTCTGTGTTGAAGTGGACTGGAGTGTCTAATTCAGCAAGACAGGGTGCTGGAGTCCTGAGATGGCAGGGAAAACAGAAGCAGGAGTAGTCTTGGTACATTGGGTGGCAGCTCCCAAGGGGGTTTCTGTGATCCAACCCGTCACAGTGCTACTTAGGAATACCACACTCATTATTTATTATGATGATGATTATTTAGCACCTGGTGTCCTTCATACAGTTATAGTCATCTCTCGTTACATATCAGTCAATATGCTGTTTAAAAATGATGCCATACTCATATTACAATGTGCTGCTGCAAAGTTATAAATATGTTGTGTGGGTGAGACTCTAACTAATTCTGTAATCCACATTGTGAGGCATTACAATCTTGAAATACCCATGCAATGTAATATGAATGTTATAAAAGGAGTAGTTAGACTGGAAATTGCTCTCTACAAAATGCACTGTGTGGTAGGATTGATAAACCCCATATGAACAAAGCAGGAAGCTGTTAATAATCTCTACTGGAGAAAGGGGCTGAAGATGGTCCAGCCCTACCATACTTGCCAACAATGACAAGCTTGGAAGGAGTGCCTACCAACTGGAGAGAATGAAAACCAAAGAAGCAGGCTTCACATGCATCTGCACTGAATGAGTGATCTTAGGTCTGTCAGAGAAGGCCTAAGGGGCAGGTTCTGTGAAGCATCCATTCTTAGGGAGAAAGTTTGGACTGGACTCTGTTGTCTTAATTCACTTGCTTGTTAATAAGGCCAAACCATAATATGGGAGTGAGTATCCCATGCATGTGTTTTGCCTGGTGGATTGAGTATACCATGGAAAATCCCTTCTGCTGTATCCAATAAACTTCTGAAAGTGTGTTGTAACAACTGGTGTTATCTCTGATTGTCTCCTATTCTTTGCTGGAACTTAATATTTTGGAGTATTTATTTGCTTTTTAATTTTCTTTAATTATCACCATAATAACTTTACCTTATGTCCTATGTTATTCTTTTCAATCTTTGCCGACTAAACAAGCTTTTTTGTTACCTTTGAAGGTTTGTTTGTGAACATGAGTGGGATACGGATATATCTACAGTGCTTCAGTTTTATATTGTTTTGATTATCCCTGTGAAAGGAGGATTTGCACGCTTATGATTGTCTTTATGTTGGAAATTGTAGGAGATTTTATGTAATTCGTATGTACACCGCTACCTCAATATAATGCCACCCGATATAACACGAATTCAGATATAACGCGGTAAAGCAGTGCTCCAAAGGGGCGGGGCTGCACACTCCGGTGGATCAAAGCAAGTTCAATATCACGCGGTTTCACCTATAACACGGTAAGATTTTTTGGCTCCCGAGGACAGCGTTATATCGAGGTAGAGGTGTATTTATGTATTATATAGTTTGAGAAACTGCTTAAATCTTTAAACGTGTTTCAGTTATTGAAAAACATAATACAAAAAAACCCAGCAAATACTAAGCATGCATGCAAATAGATTTTTCCTATAGAATTTTTATTTGTATAAGTATTGTGCACAGATTACACAGTGGATGTTGTGCTGTATCAACAAACTGGGCATTAAAGGTCATTAGTGTAATCCACAGTTTAGCAACTCTAAGAATGCTTTGACCTACTAGGCTCCAGAGGATCCAGGATAACATTTCATGTGAATGATCTGCAAACAATGTCATGTGAAGGGGAGGGAGGTCCTCTTCAGTCTATTCTCCAGGGCCTTGAAGATGTGTTGTAGTGCAGCAAAGATCCAGCAAGATGCAGCTAAGGTCTGGTGCTGTTCAATGAAATGTCAAGCAATTGTGGAATAACATACAGGCTTCTTGCCTTTTCTAAATTTGTCATTCTTATCTCAATGAAAGAGCTTGAATAAATTTGTTAAAATGTTGCTATGACTGTCCATATCAGGTCTAGTAGGCCTTCTAGTAGGTGCTGAACTAGCTCTGATGATTAGCTGCTGCTCTTTAAGCATTATAATCTCCACATCTTCATGGCTGTTGATTGGAAAGAATCCAAGTTAGCACAAATAAGAAATGCCTACTAAGGGAACCTATTTTAGGAACTCTAAAGGTAAACATGCATAATCATTTATTAGATTCTAGACCCCTTTCCCACCTTAATCACACTTGGTGAATGATGGCAAAACCCTCACAACTGATGCACGTACTTTTCAGAAAAGAGAGCCCATTTTTAAATAGCCTGTTTTAGGGTTCTGCAACAAGTGCTAGTCCTATATTTCTGACTGATTTTTGATGAAAATGCTGTGTCTTTGGTGAATGATTATTTCAGTTAAGGACATAGTATTCTATGCATGCATGTAAGGTACAGCAATAAGTAATACTGTATCTATAATATAATACTGTATTGTAACAGTAGTAGTAGTAGTAGTAATTAGATGTGGAAATCAGTACCAGTATATAGTCAAGTGTCAGCCCCGGGCCAATTTCTGAAATGATAAAATTAATAAAAACATTTTAAAAACCAAGTTTGGGTTTAACAAAAACTGGACCCTTCTGCTGTTAAAGGTCTGCCCCACTCCATGCCAGAGATGGCTGCATGTCAGTGGAGGGTAAAGTGATATAGGTCCTTCTGCAGATGCCCTAGAAAGGATGTGTAAATAGGGCTAGACCCCAGCTGCATCTGAGCTACAGTCAGGCTACTTTTATTTCAGTCCTCCCTCCCTTCTCTCACCCCCATCCCAAAATCCTGGACCTAGCCAACCACTAGGTTAGTTTCAAAGTTGAGCAGCCTCAGGACGGTTTTACTTTATGCCAGCTTCCACTAACACCCAAAGGCTGGAAAGTGTTGGGGTGCAACCAACGAACGCCAGGGTTCTTCCATTCTGACTTTTATAGCAGGGGCTCAAGAGGAGGGGTGATGTATGAGCTCCTCTGGTCACCTGATGCCATTGGAGGATTCTCCTGTGCAAGGGAAATCCTCCACTGGTCAGATATACCATGTTTACAGCTTGTTTGTACAGGCAGGGGAGTGCAAAGTGGCTGCAGCGCAGCTGAGAATCAGGGCCAAGGTTCTGTAAGAGCAGCATTATTATGCTTCTCTATTATGACTGTGTCATGGGGTCTATGAACCCCATGATGGTGCAGCAGCCAAATGAATAACAGAGCAATTGCCTGCATGCTCAGTCAGAGCTGACTGGCAGCCCTACAGCAGCTGTGAGGGTAAATGGGCTGCAAGGCAGGAGGGTGGGACAGCTGCTAGAGAAACAAGAGAGGATCCCTCCACCAGGCTAATGAGAAGCTGCCAGAAAGAACATCCCACCAAAGAGGGAGAAGCAGGGCAAGAATCTGGGGATGATGACAGAGGTAGGAAGTAGCTCAGGGAACAACACAGGATTGGTTCTGGCTTTTCCAAACAAGGGTCCTGAGCTGTAACCCAGTGGAGTGAGTGGGCCTGGGTTCTCTTATCTACCTGAACCACGGACTCTTAGAGAAGAAGCTCTGAAACCCAGGGAAACTAGGCTGATTAGTTCCTACAGGAACCATGGAATTTCCACCTCCCCATTATCCTAAAGGGGACAGAAACTATTGAGGACCTGGCTGGGGAGGGGGTGATCCTTGTCAAGGACGTGACAAATGTAATCAGGTGTGACAGCATAGTGGGGGACAGAGCTACACCTGTGTACCTCCTTATGCTGCTGCAAGGGGATGCTAGCAGCTGAAGACACCTATGTTGCAAGCCAACAACCGTCACACATAGCTTCCTCTGCCCCCCACAGACTGTCTGAGCTAAGATGTATGCATGTCTCTGTGTACACCCTCTGCTAGACCAGAGTGCATATAGATATAAACCATATATCAACTACTGGGCCACACTCTGCAACAAATCTCTGCATAGGTTTGCCAACTTTCTAATTTCTGAAAACTGGATACTACACCAGGAGTGCCGGAACATACCCGAGGCCCCGCCTCTCCCCCCTGAGCTCCTGCCCCTGTTCCGTCTCTCCCCCTGGGTCCTGCCCCTCTTTTGCCTCTCCCCTGAGGCCCCGCTCCTGCTCCACCTCTTCCCTCAAGTTCCTGCCCCCTGCTCTGTCTCTTATCCAGGCCCCACCCCCGCTCGCTTCTCTCCCCATCGCTCACTGCTCTCCTGCCTCCCTCTCCCTCATCACTCAATCCTCTCCATCTCCCTCCCCCACCCCAGCTGGGCTTCTTCTACTCTGGGGCTGGGATGGGAGCTGCAGCCCCTGATATGGAGCCAGCCTGCCTGCCCAGGAGATGCTGATAGGAGGCGGCCCTTGCTGAGCAGGGGCTGGTGCGGGTTGATGAACTGGTACCTCCCTCACTACCCACAGTAACCGGACTTTTGGTGTCTGGTCAGTACATCTGACCAGACACAGTACAGGTCCCCATTCAACATGACTTTCCAGTCAAAAACTGGACACCTGGCAACCCTATCTCTGCAGCTCCCTCTGTGCTGATTGTGGAGGATATCAACACTGGCTCACCCAGCATCTGTCACATGGTCCCTCTGGTGGGCTTAGATGTGACCTGCCAGAATTTGGCCTGTAATTGGCCTACATAAAGGCACTAATGCAGCATGTTTTTAACATATAATTTCAAATACCTCCTACATAAAACACCATTTTATTAAAGGGCTTATCCAACTCCCAGTGAGGGCAGTTGGAGTCCTGCCATGGAATTTTAAAGGAGGAAGCTTGACCCATCTGTGACTAATTCTGGCTGTTCAACTCCACAAAGTGGGATGATAAAGCCTGCTCTCCCGACATCTCAGATCTATCTCTCACCCTAGGGGGGATGGTTGCCTTAGAGCTTTGTTTGCTCCTGCTGTTTTCCTCCTTATGTTGTTTCCCTTTATTTCCCAGATTGAAGCTTCTGCTATTGCTTTGTGTTTTTACTGCCTGTCTCTTTGTTTAGGATGTAATCCTGTATCAGAGCTATGAGCCATGTCTTGTCTTCCAGTTCAAAACTGACCCCTGCACTGGTTGTTTTTGTACGTAGTCTTTATTTTTTCACACAGACTTTCAATAACAAGATAATGATCTTGGAAGCAGCTGGGATTCCCACCCTCCTCTGAACAAAATCTGTGCACACTGTTTTTAATCTAAAGCTACCTCCCTTTCTGGGATTTGTTTTGTTAGTAACTCAAATAGCAACAAAAATGTAAACCTCAATCTAAGTCTCTCCCCCGCCCGCCCACACCCATACTTAGCTCCAAGGGAAGGGCTTTGGTCATCAACTACCTGGATGGGATTAACAAACCATACCTGCCACAGTGAGTCAGCAGGAATCAAACAGCATCTCCCTTCACAGTTTCAACACCTGCTAACGGTGAATCATCAAAAGTCCATGACAACCTGTTATAAATCCAAATGCTCATCTGATTTCAGTGACAACCCCAATAGCAATGTAAGCCATTAAAGTGAATGGCACTTCTTGGTGACTCATCTAGGGGAAGTATTTTTGCCCGGTGCAGTGGAGAGAAAAGGAATACAGCCACACCTCTGTGGGCAAGGCAGTAGAGGGAAGTCTTGGCCACATGAACTCCTTTCAAAAGGATGAGAATTACACATTCAAATCTCTGTACATTGACATCAGACTAGACCATTGAAAGTGCCATGCCATATGATAAAATAACATTCAGTGGGATACTGATTATAATCTTTGACTCACTATAGAAATGCAGGTATACACAAAATTGCTGCTAATACTTTATGAACTGATGAAGAACCTTACTTCATACATAGTCTCTAGGATAATTGTGTTTGCATATTAAAAAAGGAAATAATTTTTTTTTTAAATAAATCTGACCCAAAACCATAAAAGTCAAGAAATTAAAAGATGACAGCTTTAAATTTAAGATACTAAAAATAAAGCTTTTCACCAGTCTTTAGTTCACTCACAGGGCATCAACATCAATGTTTTTGGTACTGCTCCATCTTGACACAGTCCAAAATGGGAATTTTGTAGAAAAGCAGCTATTTATGGTCTTTTCATTTTTCACCTTGTGTGCATTTCTGAATTTCAGTTTTCACCTACCTATGTTCTTTTATACATATCTGGAACATAAAATTTAAATACAGTCCCCAGGGAGCACAGAAGCAACCCCTTCCTATAGCCTTTGCCTACAGTTGATCACAGATATGAAGATATGGACCCAATACGTACCATACTTCTAAAACCTGGGGTGGGGGAGGGAGGGGAAGCAATAAAACCTGGAAGGAAATGATAGAAACTGATTTGGCCTTGTCTAGGTTTCCTGCCTTTCTCTTTTCTAAACCTCACTTTCAAAAGTGAGACAGTTCTCCTGGGAATCAATAAGATGTACTGCAGGAGTCTCAAAACAATATGGTGCAAGTAGCTTAAGCCAAACTAAAAATCAAAATCCACAGGGCCAAATCCATCCCCAGTGTCACTTCATTGACTCCAAGGCATTTGGATTTGACACAATGTGTCAATCATGCCTTCAGTCTGTTTTAAGTAGATAATGTTCCCCCTTAAAGCTCCTAGCTCTCTTTTCTCTCCCTATGACTTCACTGGACATTTCAGCATTTCAATATCCCTTTACAACCCTATTGTAACTAAAATCTCCCTACCTTTTAAAGATTCTATTTGGGGCACCTTAGCAGGTGTGGCTGCCTTTCTTCTGGTGAATCTTGTTTGACTTTTAAACTAAGCAGACTTGATACAGAGAGTAAATATGGGGCACCTATATCTATTATTTTCATGGTCACTTTTCGGATCATAACTGCACAGTATGCTCATTTGGTGATATTAATGAGGGCAATAAAAGCAGAGTTTCACTCAGTGCAGAATCTCTATGTGGCTCTTGACTCCAAGAGCTCGTTTCTTAACTGTCTCTTGATAAATGGTTTAATGTATACAATAATGTTTTCCTTAGTAACACCTATGCTACAGCACAGAAGGGTGTTGCTTATTTGTGTATGAACACACCTACCTCCATAGTTACACTGTCTCTGGACAAGAGGAGAGACAAAGTAACAAGGGTAACACAGAAACAGGAATGCAAGGTCTTGTTTGTCATGTGGCTAGACCTTTCCACACAGGTTAACAGATGTCTTAGAGAAACAGTGACAAACAGAAGTAAGAAGTACTCTGTTTGCAATGTAGGTGAGATAGCTATATTTATACCACTATTTACTGGTCTGAATAAAATACAAAATACTGTGGCCAGAGAAATCTGTCTCTGTAGAGGTTTTCTAATTACAAACACTAACATATATTGAGCATCTATATACAGAATATTCTGTTATGACATAGCACTAATTGCTTGTGAGAATGGGAACTCAATGAAAAATAATGACAATATAAAGTAAGCAAAAGCCATTTTTGAATGCATTCTTCAGTGAAATAGAGACATATTGAAATATATGACTTCTCTCTTACTGAAGAAATTTCTTGGATTGTTTTATTCACCTCTCCATGAGGAATTATATTATCACCATATCACCTGCCAGAGCTGCAGTAACAATGATACTTTACCCTTACGTAGCAGCTTTTATCTGAGGACCTTGACCTCTCTTTCCCAGCATTACAGTAATTAAGCTTCACTACATACTTGTGAAGTAGCTCAGATTTAGTACTGTAACTTCATTTTGCAGATAAAAAAAGTGAAGTAGAGAGACACAAAGGCCGACATTTTCAAAAGTGGCCACTGATTTTGGATGCCCATTTGAAGTAGGTTGGGTCTGATGTTTGAGAAATGCTGGGCACCCACAACTGCAGTTCAAGTCAACGGTTAGCAGCTGATGTTCCTAGATTGCTGCTACCAAACACAATCATTTCTCTGTTACCTCATCCTCCCTCTGTCTATCTGTTCTCTCCCCCTGTTGTCTCTCACCAGATGCTAAAACTACATTTTTGGGACACGGGTTGTCTTTTTATTAAGAGTATACGGCATCGAGCACAATGACGCCTCAGTCTCCAATTGGGGTCTCTAGGCACTAATGTTGTATTAAAAATATATTGTATCAAGTTAGAGGCAGATCCAGAAATATACCATAGTCTCCTGCTCTAACCACTTAGCAACACTTCCTTGCACTTTCACAGCTTGAAAGCACATACAAAGATGTGAGCATTTCTCCACTTTACACCCCGAGGGGTCCTTTTCAGGAGATTATAGATGAACTGTAGGTACACAGGTCAGAAATGTGATATTGAAGAATCTCAGTTCTGGAATAAATATTGTACATATTTCTCACCAGTTTACATCCCCCCGTTTAATATATTTGTTTTTATGGTTCCACACAAAGGACAGAGTCACTGTCAGTGTCAGTAGGTCATTTTCCTACTTAAAAATGAAAAATTCAAACTATCTTCCTTGGTGCCTGAAAATCCTTCTCACACTCTCAAAATGAAGGATGCAACCTAGTTCAGATTAAATTTACTGAAACCCGAGAATAATATAGTTCAGCATTTCTCAAACTGGGGTCTGCAGACCCCTGGGGGTTCGTGATGGTACTCCAGGGGGGTCCACGGGCCCTGCTGATCAACTCCTCCCACTCCCTCCCTCAACCCCTTCCCCTCCCTCCCAGCACCTCCTGCATGCTAGGGAACAGCCTGTTCAGGAGGCACTCGGAGGAAGAGGAGAAGCAGGGACAGGGCGCGCTCAGGGGAGGGGGAGTAAAAAGGCAGGGAAGAGGAGGGGCAGGGGTAGAGCAGGGACAAGAAGAGGTGGGGCAGGGGTGGGGCCCTGGGGAAAGGGCTGGAGTGGGGGTGGGGCCTGGAGCTGAGCGGGCAGCCTGGGGATATGTGAAAAAAATTAAATCAAAATGGGGGTCCTTAGGTTGCTAAAGTTTGAGAACCTCTGATGTAGTTCACTGCTGTGTAGGATCCATCCCCATTCCAGCCTATAGTGTAGGAAGCCAGGAAGAATGGGGCAAAGACAGAGTGCTGCTGTGCACTGATAATCTCCAGCTAGCACACCAGCCTCTACAGGCCAAAGCTAGCTGCCATAGGTTAAAGAAGTGCTGCTCTAAACTATGCCAGCATGAGGGACAAGGGCAGTACAGAACCAGCCCCAAGATAGGGGAGCAGCAAAAGACTCCTTTATAAGCTTCTCCCTCTGCTGCTTCACCCAGCGCTTATTAGATGCTTCTGAAGATTGAGCCCTCAGTGACTTGCATGGTCACAGGAATGGTATGACACAGTGAAGGGAAAATATGACATGCATGCTGAATCATGTGCAAATTTGCATC
Organism: Emys orbicularis; assembly: GCF_028017835.1. Classification (NCBI taxonomy): domain Eukaryota; kingdom Metazoa; phylum Chordata; order Testudines; family Emydidae; genus Emys; species Emys orbicularis. The sequence goes on along the minus strand of NC_088689.1, from coordinate 41,162,905 downwards.
TGTGATCCAAACAGATAATTCATTGTTGGGGTGGGGTGGGAGCTAATTTTAGCCATACCAGCCTTGCTTTCAAATGCTTCTTATGTTTGTATTTTTCAACTTTAAAATAATTTCAATTTAAAAATGTGCTTATTAAGGGCATAAATATAATTCAGTCAATTTAAATCAAACAAAAAATGGATAAGATTATTAACTTTGAAAAGCAACTGCTGTCACCCTAGTTTGGTAAAACTTTCTGTAGGGCTGTGTATGACAAGATATGCTGCACTCTCTTGAAAGGGTGTAAGTGGATGTTTATGCAATGGCAGGACTTAAATAACAGGTTTCATACAGTTCTTGTGTCATAAAGACATGTGCAAAGTCAATTTTCAATAGAAATCAAAGTTCAGAGATTAAGGATCCTGTGCAGTTTCAAGATATTGCATATCCCTATGGGAAAATAAAGCAATCTATTGAGTATATAAGCTTTTGAAAAATCATTGTATTGTAGCTGCACAATAGGTCAGAACTGCTCTGAAAGGAGCCATTGCTGTCAACTGTACTTATAATGTGTGTTTAAAAAAAACTCCCAAAAGATACAGTCAATGTAAGTCAGAAAACATGGGCCAGAATACTCACATGCCACTAGTGCAATAAGCCTCATACCATGGCCAACCAGATTAGAAGTGGAGGGATTCCTGAACAGCTGCACAACCTGTGACATTTGTTACTGCTTTTAGATCATTCTATTTTGAATGAACTGGGGGTCTTGAGTGGTCAGCAAGGTCAGCGCTGCCTGGTTATAGCTGATAACAGCATAGCTCAATACCCTCATTGACTAGTCAGACGTATCTATTATCTGTCATATTTGATCATTGCACAATACACCTTAAAGGTGCTTGGTCTGGTACTCTGCTGGTGTTAATTGGTATAGCTCCTTTGACTTCAGTGGAATTATGCTGATTTACCCCAGCTGAGGCTCTGATCCTCCATCTCTTAACTGTGTAACTCAGTCAATAATTGGATTATTTCAAAAGTTCCAAAATATGTATAGCATCCACTTATTTTAAATAAAGCAAACTAAGACATAGTGGGATCTCAGTTACTTGAGCACTGAGATCCCACACCTCAGCATACAACTTCCCTAACCAACAAACGCCAGGGTTCTTCCAGTAGATTGACTCCTGATTGTAGGAATTCCCAGTTATCCAAATTAATTTGATGTTGCTCAAACTATTCAGATAATTGGGGTGCATCTGTATTAAAAATCCACTGGAAAGGCATGCTTTTCAGCAAAATTAATAATTGATGTTAAAGTTCATTTAAACAGCTCAAAAAGTTACTGTTAAAAAGAATATCAACAAAGAGTAGGGGCTAAGGGGATTCATTTTCCAGATGTTTTTCTGGGTATGTCAAATGGAATAAAACTAGCTGGGTGATTGACTTGCATGGTAACTTTTGAATCCAAACAGAGCAATAGTGTTTCAAACCAGTTTCCCTGAGAAACTTCTTGTGTTGTCCAGCTGTAGTAATACCCACTATGACCAACCCACTATTGGGAGGCAGTCCCAGAAATTGGACATAAATAAGGAGGTGGTAAAAAGTTAAGATCCAGATCTAAAACTGGTGTAAAGCGACGTAGCGCCATTTAATTCAATGCTGTTACATCAATTTTACACTAGCTAAGGATTGGGCCCTTCTGGTTATCTATATCTGTAGACGGTCCACACTTCCTCTTGGGTTTGTGCACTGGGGGTGGGAAAGGAGAGAAGTATTGTTGAGACTTAATTTGACAACAAAGGTGTTACGCTCCAAGTCCAGTATTAGCCCAGGACAGAAGAATTTCTAAGAACTAACTTTCCATTACAGACGAGCCAATGTTTTCTTATCAGAATACCCTTGTTCTCAAGGGATTTTATTGCATTGCTTCCAGTGGAAACTATAATCATAGGGGGATTGTTCCCCTGGGATCCAGAGGCTGCCTTCTGTGTGTGGATGATAAGCTATCTCTGTGACACCGCCCCTCTCAACTGTGGATCTGCAAAGGGTTGTCTAGGACCTCCAACATGGGGAGTCAGTGTGCCAAGTGTAAGTCAAAGGCAGGATCCAGGAGTGACCTTCTTTCCCAGAAACCAGCACTAAATTCACTAAAAAATTACTTCCGTCAGAGGCTGTGTTAACTTTTATGTAGTGCCCCCTTCACACTGGTGAAAGAGAATTTCAGGAACATCTGACAGAGGGAAAATTGTATCTATCAATGGAGTCATACTGCCAGGGAGCCAAAGACAAGGCTGGGATCCCTGGAGTTGGTGCAGAGCCACAGGGTCTTCATGTACAGTAGAACCTCAGAGTTACAAACGGATCGGTCAACCACACACCTCATTTGGAACTGGAAGAATGCAATCAGGCAGCAGCAGAGACACCCCCCTCTTCCCCGCAAAAAAAAAAGCAAATACAGCACAGTACCGTGTTAAACGAAAACTACTAAAAAAATAAAGGAAATTTAAAAAAAAAGATTTGACAAGGTAACTGTTTCTGTGCTTGTTTCATTTAAATTGAGATGGTGAAAAGCAGCATTTTTCTTCTGCATAGTAAAGTTTCAAAGCTGTCTTAAGTCAATGTTCAGTTGTAAACTTTTGAAAGAACAACCATAATGTTTCGTTCAGAGTTACGAACATTTCAGAGTTACGAACAACCTCCATTCCCAAAATGTTCGTAACTCTGAGGTACTACAGTAAATGGAACTGTGCTGTTTGTGGATCCCCTAAAATCCATGTGACTCGCATGGCATCTGCAGCGTATCTGGGGCTTCTGAACTATTCTCCATTGTTCAGATGGAGAAGGGACGTGGGGACAAACCACACCACCCAGGGACTCTCCACAAATTTCCTCTTCCTTGGGTTTTCAGCAGGAGAGACAATCCCCTCCTGTAGATAAGAAATCTTCCTTCAGGAGGTTTGTATGTGTGGATTAGGGTGACCAGATGTCCTGATTTTATAGGGACAGTCCGGATATTTGGGGCTTTTTTATATATATAGGCTCCTATTCCCCCCACCCCCGTCCCAATGTTTCACACTTGCTGTCTGGTCACCCTAGTGTGGATGCTGCCAAGCTTTGCAAAATACTCAGAATCCTCAAGCTCATATCTAAATGGTAGATGAGTGCGGAGGAAAGGTTGACTGAGGGGAAGTGGGAATAGGCCTATAAAGCCTAAATTTTCAGCCAATACTAATTGAAGCCAGATACTGTTCTTTATTCTAAGGCAAGTTTTATTTCTCTGAAGCAATATAATATTTTACAGAATTGGACTCCAAATATATTTAACACATAGCAGAAGCACATTCATTTGGTCATAGTATGCAAACATGCCCTTCTGTATGAGACTATGGAGAAGAATCTCTACAGAAGCTAGTACAAAGTACAGAGCTGCTCTCTTCCTAGTAAAATTGAACTGTGCTTAGTGTGAAGAACAGTTACCGTAAAGTTTAGGAAAGTACATGTGATACAGAGGCAAACAACTCTTACCTCAGACCTGACATACTCATTATACCACACATGTATTGCAAGATATTTATCCATAAAGAGTAACATATAAGGTATTGACAGATAGCTTGTAATTTGTCAAGATTCATAATCATTGTGAGATAAATATACAGATAATATTTAAGTAATAAGGTATTTATATTGAAAGTAGGCTTTGTGGATTTGGAATAAATGTTAGTCATGAGGGGATAATAGATCTCAGTGATGACTCATTCAGGCAGCTAGGAGTTTTCACCCTGCACTGGTTAGCCATTGATGTAATGAAAGGCTCAATTGTCTAGCCTTGCTCCATCCCAAAACTATCAATAGAAAACGAGCAGAAACAATTGCAAACAATCGAAACCACTTGGCGGTAAAAAAGGAACATTACAACAGACAATCACCCTGCTTATGAATAAAGACAAAAGTCTGTTTCAGTATAACAGAGGAGGGGGAAAGACCCTCTGCTTCCTTTCACTGAGGAGACAACTTGGGGAGCGAATATGTTCTCATGAAAAATTGGATTCTGGTTCCCATGAAGCCAGCCAATTCTGCAACAGACTGAACTTTGGGAGGGAAACCCACTTTATTAGATAGGAAAGGTAACTATTAATAAATGCACACCTAGATTTGCATTTTATTATTATGTTTTGTAATGTAACCATTCATTTACACCACTTTCTCTTGTTTCTAGTTAACACTCCATTCTTTCTTAAATAAACCTACTTCTGTTTTTTATTTGTCCCAATGCTGTGTGATTTTACAGGAGCAATGCTTTAAGGCAGGGGCGGGCAAACTTTTTGGCCTGAGGGCCGCATCGGGTTTCAGAAATTGTATGGAGAGCCGGTTAGGGGAGGGGGTCGTGGCCCGGCCCGCACCCCCTATCCACCCCCCCCCGGGACTCCTGCCCCATCCAACCCCCCTGTTCCCTATCCCCTGACCGCCCCCAGAACCCCTGCCCTGACTGGCCCCCGCTGCCCCATCCAACCCCTCCTCTCATTCCTGACTGCCCCCCTGGACCCCCTGCTCCCATTCAACCCCCCTGTTCCCCGCCCTCTGACCGCCCCAACCCCTATCCACCCCCCCACCCCCTGACCACCACCCCAAACTCCCCTGCCCTCTATCCAACACCCCTACTCCCTGCCCCCTTACCGCGCTGCCTGGAGCACTGGGTCAGGCTGGGCTCTGCAGCTGCACTGCCCCAGGAGCTTGCAGCTCCACCGGCCAGAGCATTGCGCTGGTGACAGAGCGAGCTGAGGCTGCGGGGGAGGGGGAACAGCAGGGGAGGGGTCAGGGGTAGCCTCCTGGACCAGGAGCTCAGGGGCCGGGCAGGAGGGTCCCACGGGGCCAGATGTGGCCCACAGGCCGTAGTTTGCCCACCTCTGATTTAAGGTAAAATTAATAAACTGGAGTACACTGCACCTTTGCGGGGAGAGGATCTGGGATTTTTGTGAGTAGCCAGTCTCAGGGGCTGGGTAACAAAGGGGAACACTTCAAAGGGATTCAAGTACTGCAGTGCACCTGTTGTTAACCTGTAAGGCTTAACCTTAAGTCAGGCCTGACATAGCCCAGAGGAGAGCACTTCAGTGGCTAACAGGCTGGTGGTATTAGGGAGCTGATACCCAGTTATGACAAGCAAGACTCCCTCATGCTGAGGGCAGGGAGTAGCAAGGTGACTCACAGTCCTTGGTACCCCAAGAACTATCACAGTACATATAAAAATGTATTACTTACTTTTGTTCTAAACAAAAAAGTATTTTAAATACATGGCATCAGCTATAATGGCCGAATCAGTTCCTGCTGAGGTCAAAGGAAGGATTCTTGTTGACTTCAATAGCAGTTGAATCAGGCTCCTAATCCACTACAAATAAATATTTGACTGACCTGGTGACAGATTTTCCAGTCTTGAAGTGAGTGGACAAACTTATGACAAACTCTCTGACAACATTTTTGGACAAGTTGGCACCTGTAATGGATAATTTAAGAAAGCCAGTCCATCTCAGCTTTATTTTATATAGCTTCTTTCATACCAATTTTATCCACAAATGCTACACAGTATGTTGGTAGCCTTTGAGAACGGGCCAAAGACTGAATAGACTTTAGATTGAAATATCCTTCTCCGTTCTAGAGGTGGTCCCTCCAGAACAGCATCCCCGCAGACACCTTGGCAAGGGAATATGGGCACTGTTGCTATCCATATTTCGTCTCTTGTGTGGATCAATGATTGTCCATTTAAATATTGTCAAGAGTGCATTAGATCTATGGATAGGCATGCTTTTATCATATGTCTGAATAAATCAAAATAAATAAATGAAGAAATAAATATTCTCCAGGTTGCTCAGTCTAGTGCCTTTCACAACCACTAAATACACATGTATATACACAAAGAAAATAATTCAGTCATAAGGCTAATATGGAGAAATTAAGAAGCATAACAGGGTAGTCTGTATTTATAGATTAGATGGTGAGCTAATGAGGAAGTGAGAGAGGCTTCCTTCCTTCTTTATCTACAATGCTATCAGTGATGTGGATATTTAAGCTTGCTGCTGATTTATTCTTGTAATCACACATTATCTATTTTACTGAAATGTGAAAAAAACAAAAAGATATAGAGATTGTTAAATAGGCACATTTTAATAACTTCAAGAGTCCTATCATGGTTTAATCATGTTAAGGTTGTGACTTAAGCATACAAAATACAGTGTAGTATCAACTTGATGTCAGGTAGGTCCCCTATGTGGGGGGTTATAATCTGCATTTGTGGCAGGGAAAGGGATATCTGATCTATTCTATTTTTTTCCCTTCTATTATTTCTGTAATTCTGAGAACTGGTCATTTCTAGCTGCTGCAGGATTTTTAAATTTTTACAGCATGAGATAGACCTTTACCAGATTTGTGGAAAATATCTGTATACATTAAAGACAAAATGAGAAATGTCAGCTTCAAATGAGAGCATCCTCATTTTTTGTTGGTTTGTGTTTTCCAGATTACCATCACTTGCAGCAGTGGATCTGTATTAATAAATGGTCTTCACTGAGAAGACAATTGGTGTTGCTAACAAAATAAACAGAGTTCTGTTTAACTGCTAATCACAAATTGTGTGGGAGCAGTTTGCTTTCTGTTAACCAATTGAATTCTTAAGAACTACTTTCTTTGGTAACAATTGTGATTTTTAGGTATAACTAAATAACATTGAAAAGCTGAATTTTGAGTTTCAGTAATACATGAGAGAAGTATGTTGTGACACAAGATGAGGAGTGAAGACATTCATCACGATGAGCTAGAAGGCTAAGAAAGACATGTATTGTGAGCATAATGCAACTTTCAGTGTTTGCATGAGGATAGCTGACAGTGGATTGTTAAGATCTGACCCCAAGTGATTAAAATCTTTAATGCCATAAATATGTAATTTATCTATTGATTGATTTTTCTATGGTTAATCAGCCAATTGTTCTTTTTCTAAATAGTCTTTCCTTTTTAACAGTATAAATATCACCTGTTTCTTTTGCAGATAGTGTCAGCTACAGAGATGTCCTTTATCTGGAAGCCTATGAGCCAATTATCAGTCCAGTCTGTGGCTCTACTACACTACTTTAATTCTGCATACTTTATTTGTTAAAAAAACACAATATAATCACTCCAGTTTCAATTATGTTGGTAATTTATTTCAAAATACCTGTCAACAAGAATGTCTGTAACAATACAGCCAACAAAAAAGATTCAGGAAATGTTTTTTGACAAATTGATTCCTTACTAGGCATATTAATACAGAACTTTGAGTAACAATTCATTTAAACTACAATACAGAAACATATGTCCCACACCCCTCAGAAGCAGTGCAAAGGCTTGGGGGAGTCAGAGATAATGGAGGAGCTGAGGGAAAGGAAAATTATTGCTGGGAAGGAGCCTGGGAGTGAACATGGAGGGTTGTTGGGTGTGGGTGGGAGAAGTATGGAACAGTCTTTTGGGGCGGAGAGAGATTGTTAGGGAGTTGGGGAGCCTCCTTATGTTGACTCTGGCTGATCCCTAGACTCTCCCATTCAGTCAGGCACATCTACCCCTGTCCCTATGTGTTCCTGCACCCCCTTCCCCCATCCCCATGTGTCCCTGTATCCCCATCCAAATGCACCTCATCCCCAGGTATCCCTGCATCCCCACTCAGCCACTCCCTGCCCCATGCACCTCCCGCCCCCATTCCCATGTGGGCCTGCACCCCCACTCAGCCACCCCATTCCCATGTGTCCCTGCACTCCCAGTCAGCCACCCTCCACCCCCATGTGGCCATGCACCCCCATTGCCCCATCCTCATGTGGCCCTGCACCCCCACTCCCATTCAGTCCCTGCCCCAGTCTGTCCCCCTCACTAGCCCTTCTGAATACCAGTCTATGTGACCCCCTCTGTCTGTCCCCCCCCCCATATATCATACCTTCTCACTTGGCCCTGTGGGCAGGGTACTGTGGGGAACATAGCTTCTTCTTCTCTCTATTGACTGCTGATTGTTACAGCTGGTGAGTCAGATGCCTCTGTTCTGGAGCCATAGCAGCCCCTGGTGGGTGAAAGATATAACTGCAACACCTCTCTGGCAGAATGTATTTTCTGTGGAGAAAAAAATCTGCGGGGAACATGAATTCTGCACATGTGCAGTGGTGCAGAATTCCCCAAGGAGTAAGGAATAACTGTTACTTCTCTCTCTACTTTTCCACTTTCCTCTTTTTTTATCCTCCTGGCTTTCTCTCTCTCTCTCTCTTCATTTGCTCTTCCCCTTCTCTCTTACCCCCTTTTTCCTCCTCCTACTTGTACTTAATCTTTAGGTGCTTATTTGAGTACTAAATAGCAGCAACAGAGATTCACCTAATCTATTATGTTAATATCAGTTATCTGTTGCTTACATATATATATGTAGATACTTTATCCTTCCTGTATGTTGAACATCAAGGCTGTGATACAAACACTAAAACCCCCAGGGGACAAAAAAAGTGTTTATTGTATTAAGTGCCAGCAATTAAATCTCAATATGTTGATATCTGACAATGAAGCTGTGTCTTTTCTGCTTTGTACATCACAGCTCCTCACAGTTTCTGGGAACACCTTAGTTTGGAGTTTTGTTTTTTCTGGTTATGGTATGTGAAGCAGGGCAGAATACATTGCTGTTTTGCACCTAAATTGCTTTGCAGGGAGGACAGTAATAAAGATTTGGCCCTGAAATTCAATTAATTAGCAATGAAGATTCAGAAGACACTTTGTACAAGGGGTTTTAGACCTCTATTGATAATCATTGGTGTGGCAGAGTGAGATCACTGTACAATGCATTGAACATGTAACTCCTGGCAAATATACAAGGACTCATTTATTATCGGCCATGTAAGTTAAGGCCAGGTGCAGAAACAACTAAGCAGTCTGGGTTCATAGACCTAATCAAAATAAACAAAAGGCTTTCATTCAACCAGCATCCTCTTTTGTCCAAGTGTAAGTCAGGCTTTCAGTTCAGTCCAAATCCATAGGGAGAGACATTCAACTGTTCTGCCTTTTTATAGCTCCTGTTGCTTCCTCTGGAGAGGAGCAATTAGCCTCGGCTGAGCCTGCCACATTCCCCCATGGCTGGGTTCCTTGACAATCTCTGCAATCATATCTTTCCATATGTGGTAGTTCTAGGATGCCTATTATTGTAACATATTAAGTGCCAGTGAGGGCTTACACTTGTTGAAGATTCTGTGCTCATAGCTATAGAGTAAGTAGGATGTGTCCACTCTCTTGAAATGTCATTTTAATGAGTCCACTTGGTGACTATAACTTTATTTTAGGATATTACAATAACCAATCAGGCAAGATACAGATAATAATCACTCTACATGCTATAAACAGCTTGTTTGCTTGTTCTTATTTATATTATGTATGCTATGCTGTGGAATACAATGTGACAAAACTCATTGAATGTAATAAAGTATTATGAAAGATGGAATCTGAGTGCCGAAGGTTCTGACTGTCCATGAATCTATTATAAGAAGAGCTGGTTGAATAATTTATTGCAAATAATATTCACTGCAAATTTTGGCACTTTTCTGCTCAAATCATTATTTACATGTACATTTTTCCAGTATTCAGCCAGCTCTAGTTGTAACCATGTGTGTTAAGACTCATTAACTAAATGATTACAGAAATGTTTCAAAATATTTAATACAAATAACAACAACCTTGGAGAGATGCAGTTATAACCGATACCTCTTGGATGATTAAAGGTGCTTGGTTTTGAGCCATGCGCCTCCCAATGCACTCAAGGTATGTAAGTATCTGGTATAACCACACTTCTTGCTATGTCTGTCACAGATCCACAAGGTGTGGTCTATGCCCTAGCTTGTAATTAGTCCCCTAGAAGTGACCCCTTTAGTGGGCCGGGCCTAGGGTGACCAGACAGCAAGTGTGAAAAATCACGACGGGGGCGGGGGGTAATAGGAGCCTATATAAGAAAAAGACCCAAATATCGGACTGTCCCTATAAAATCGGGACATCTGGTCACCCTAGCCAGGCCCCAAGGACTCTCACAGTTCCACAGGGCAGGACCATGGCCTCCATGACTCAGAGACTGGGCCCTATCTCTCTCTGTGGCTCCCTGCAGCAAACCCAGCTGAGCCAGACTCCTGTGGGAGGTTTGTACTATGCACCTTCAGGGCACAATGTTCTCATTGAGTATTTGCAAGACAGCAAGCAACCTTTTCAAAACAGCGTAGGATGTATTAGTGACCTGGCATACAGAAGCTGAAAGCTCTTGGGTTAGCAAAGAGTGGCAAAGGTTAAGCCATAGTCTATCCTGGCCAAGCCAGTGCAATGAGCCAGCCAAGTTGTTATGGATCCCTTTCTGGCTCTATCTTCTTCCCTTTGTCCTTACACCCAGATAAGAGCTGCCATGTCCCTCAAAAGGGCAGACAGACCTTGCTCCAGCCACCTAAGTTCCCCCTTTGTTCTCCAGCTAAGTTCACATGTTCCACCTGCTGGGATCTGTTATGTTGATTGTTCAGTCATTGGAGGTTCTCATTCTCTTTCCTGATCCTCTGTTGATGTGGATCAGTTTCAATCAGTTCTTTAAGGACCCTTTCATTCCACTCAGACAACTAGGTGACACACACATACCTCATGTCTCCTGCGCTGTTCCAGGAGCAGTGTTAACCCTTTTGCACCCATTGGGTAGCAATGCAAAGTACAGAGGGAAACTGAGGCAAACATAGGCTTCATAAAAATATTACAGAAAATTCCCACTTTGTCACAGCGTATGATGCTTAATTATCATTCACCTTACAGAGAAAGTATTGCACTGCCATAACCAACAAACAATACTACAAGATGGCAAAAGAGTGTTGCAGAGGAATAAATACAGAATGCAATAATGCCATCTGTTCCTGTTGGGCTCTGTGAGTGCTTACACTTTGAAAAAGCCTGCCATGGAAAGCAAACAGCAGCATTATTATTTTCTGTTGATTGAGTTATGCCATAAAAGAGAGCCAATAATACTGTTAGAATGTATTAAACCCCCGCGCCCCAAAACATGATGTGGGTGAAAAGTCAGTAAAAATTTTTATAAAGTGACCTCTCAAATGAGTTGAACCAAATAAAACTGAATGACTTTGTAATTTTTTTTCTGTTGTATTATTCCATTGTGTCCACTAATGGTTTCAGAAGGGCTATATTTTGGGGTAAATCTATGAACTAGGAGAGTACATGAGAGAGGGAGGAAGAGTGTTACATTTTATCTGATATCTTTATGTAGTTTTCTGTTCTTTTAGTAGTTTTGGACAATCCCTATTTTTAGAATTAATTACTTTTCATGTGACCCTGTCAAAGTGTCTGCTTCCCATGCAAACTGCCAGATGACCCATTTGCAAATGGGGAAAAAATACAATTCCAAGATTTTAGATAAATGAAAGCACTGAAGGAAACTGAAGTGGATAGATCTGTGCAGTGATGAGTTCTGTAGAAACTGTAGAATGGCATAAATAAGATCACTGGCAAAAAATGATATAAAACAAATAAACACAGAGGTTGTAATTAAATGGAAGTTTTCCTGCTATCTTTCTTTATGTAAAGTTCTAGAATGGCTTTTGACACTAGGCACAATTGGAGTTTTCTGACTGGCTGTCACTTATGTCACATCTATGTCTGTAATGACTAGAAAACACACTGAGCTATTCCCCTTATTCTTATGTTACATCCTGTCACACTGACACTTCAAGCTGTGCATTCCTGAGTGAGAATTGAACTTCTCTGGTGATTGAAGTCATTCAGTCTCCAATTGAGGCATATAACACCAAATCCAATGGCTTTTACTTGCCCACAAATGAGTTACCTAACCTGTGTTCTTAGAGGTGGCCTGCAAATCCTTTTTTAATTTTCTTGTACATATTCTGGTTCTTATGTCAGGAATCTTATGGTTACTTGCAGCCTTGTGGGTAGGATATGAATAGGTTACAATATGTTCTGCTCTATCACCTTGCCTTGTTATCATAGGATCTTACAAGACAAAGATGGAAAAGACCTATTAGGAAGCAATATATGCTGAATGCAAACAGTGGATAAGCCAGCCAGCATATTAGGCACATGGATATAGGAGCACATAAATGCTATAAAGCTGTGTCACTAGGGGTTCACTTTATGATTGGCTCAGGAGAGTTCACAGAAACTTTGCACAGCTGCCTGCAGAGATTATTTATTAATTCAGGAAATTATTAGGGCTATCGATTAATCGCAGTTAACTCACGCGATTAACTCAAAAAAATTAATCGTGATTTAAAAAATTAATCACAGTTTTCATTGCACTGTTAAACAATAGAATACCAATTGAAATTTCTTAAATATTTTTGGATGTTTTTATATATTTTCAAATATATTGATTTCTATTACAACACAGAATACAAGTGTACAGTGCTCACTTTATATTATTATTTTTTATTACAAATATTTGCACTGTAAAAATGATAAACAAAAGAAATGGTATTTTTCAGTTCACCTCATACAAGTACTGTAGTGCAATCTCTTTATGGTGAAAATGCAACTTACAAATATAGATTTTTTTGTTGTTACATAACTGCACTAAAAAACAAAACAATGCAAAACTTTGGAGCCTACAAGTCCACTCAGTCCTACTTCTTGTTCAGCCAATCGCTAAGATAAACAAGTTTGTTTACATTTATGGGAGATAATGCTGCCCACTTCTTATTTACAATGTCACCAGAAAGTGAGAACAGGTGTTTGCATGGCACTTTTATAGCTGGCATTGCAAGGTAATTATGTGCCAGGTATGCTAAAAATTCATATGCCCCTTCATGCTTCGGCCACCATTCCAGAGGACATGCTTCCATGCTGATGATACTCGTTAAAAAAAGAATGCTTTAGTTAAATTTGTGTCTGAACTCCTTTGGGGGAGAATTATATGTCTCTGGCTCTGTTTTACCTGCATTCTGCCATATATTTCACGTTATAGAAGTCTCGGATGATGACTCAGCAAATGTTGTTCATTTTCAGAACACTTTCAGTGCAGATTTGACAAAATGCAAAGAAGGTACCAATGTGAGATTTCTAAAGATAGTTACAGCACTTGACCCAAGGTTCAAGAATCTGAAGTGCCTTCCAAAATCTGAGAGAGATGAGGTGTGGAGCATGCTTTCCGAAGTCTTAAAAGAGCAACACTCCGATGCAGAAAGTACAGACCCCGAACCACCAAAAAAGGAAATCAACCTTCTGCAGGTGGCATCTGACTCAGATGATGAAAATGAACATGCATTGGGCCGCACTACTTTGGATTGTTATCGAGCAGAACCTGTCAGCAGCATGGACGCATGCCCTCTGGAATAATGGATGAAGCATGATTGGACATATGAATCTTTAGCACATCTGGCATGTAAATATCTTGTGACGCCAGCTGCAACAGTGCCATGCGAACGCCTATTCTCACTTTCAGGTGACATTGTCAACAAGATGCAGGCAGCATTATTTCCTGCAAATGTAAACAAACTTGTTTGTCTGAGAGATTGGCTGAACAAGAACTAGGACTGAGTGGACTTGTAGGCTCTAAAGTTCTACATTGTTTTATTTTTAATGCAGTAATTTTTGTACATAATTCTACATTTGTAAGTTCAACTTTCATGATAAAGAGATTGCACTACAGCACTTGTATTAGGTGAATTGGAAAATACACTCTCTTTTGTTTTTTACAGTGCAAATATTTGTAATAAAAATAAATATAAAGCGAGCACTGTATACTTTGTATTCTGTGTTGTAACTGAAATCAATATATTTGAAAATGTAGAAAACATCCAAAAATATTTAAATAAATAGTATTCTATTATTGTTTTAACAGTGCGGTTAATTTATTAAACTACTTGACAGCCCTAGAAATTATTAATCCAGTTCAGCAAGGGTTCACCGTAAAAAGCACATACCATCCTCCTGGGTCCAGAATGCCGTCCCCTCCTCCCCCACGCGTCCCATGGCTCAGGCCAGAAAGTAGAGATTCCAGAAGTTTAAGATGGGACTATTAGACATTGGAACAGTTGTGGGTGGTCTGTGTGGGGCTGGCTCATCAGATATTGCTGGCTGTCCCCTAATTTCCAGCTGAGAGAAACAGAATAGACGGGAGTGGTAGATGAAGTGAAGAGTAAAAGCAGTGTAATTAAGTTTAAAAACAGACAAAACACTTATCATACTAAAAGCAGCCAAAATTCATAAATGCTTTCTTAATATTATTTTTTTCCATATGAGCAATTGTGTAATTGCTAGAGGCATTATGTGATCATGCATGGGGAGAGAGAGAACCATGTGGATGTGATCATGAATGGGAAGAGAGGTGGTCCACAGGAAATGGAACTAGGGTTTAGGTGATTTATCCAGTGTCAAACAGTAAATCTGTGGCAGAGCTGGCAATGGAACTCAGGTCACTGCAGTACACGGCCTCTTTAATTTCAGACTTGTAACATGATAAAGATGCCCCTCCTCGCTTGACTGTTGGGAGAATTGGCTCATATTGCTACAGTGCAGGGAATTTGGTGAGAGGTTGACAAGTCACGTTAAAGGCAAAACTTACACAATTTTCAATCGGGAATTTGTGTCAAGTGAACAAATTCCATTTCTGGAAGTAGGCTCCTGGTTATTAAAATTTCTTCAGAAAGTGGTTTAGCAGGAATAAGTATGCTACCAGAACTGTTTATACTCTCCTTCCTTTGGAGCACACATAGGACATCGGTTCATAGTGAAATCAGTTATTTATTTATTTTTGAAAGGGCAAACCTGCATAATAATAAAAGGGAATCATAAACTGTGAAGTATTTTAGCTACCTCTCCAGCTAGGCTCCCGACTAACGTAAAATACACCTGTCCTTACTGTAAAGGTCCTTACTGTACAGGAGAATGAAAATGCCATTTGAGTATAAGTTCTGAGGGGGGCATGTGTGCTATTAAAAACAGAGGTAGGCAAATGCAACCTTAGAGGTTGAAATTGGCAGAGAGATGGCAATAAAGCTCTGGGAAAGGGGCTGAAAGCATCCTCACTTGTGACATTTTTCTGATACGAACTAGAGTGAGGCCACCACATTCATTTCACAATTCACTACTGAATAGTCATTAGATGGTGATGACTTTTGGCCACTGCCAACCAGGGATGGACTTCACTTAGAAGGAAACGGTCGTGTACCTCATTACCACTATCCTGCCCCAGTGAGCCCCCGCAGTTCTCCGGATAAACCTTTTGGTGCCAAGCATTGGAAATGTCTTTTTTAATTTAATATCTTATTGATCTCACTGTTTGGCAGTTTTATTTCCATTTCTATGAACTTTAATGACTATCCTAAAGCACAGTATACATGTGTTAATTAATTATTGGTCTTTTCATCCCTTTCTCATCTTGTGCTTTTTTCTAGCCTCTTAGCCTTTGCATGGTATCAGGCTGTCCATCTTTTTTCCAACTTCTTTCCTGCTGTGAAGTCCGTTCCTGTCACACTCAGTTCAGCTCTTCCAAAAGCAGTTGCATTTCCTGTCAATGACTGTAGGAATGCCAAATACCAAAATGCCAAAAAATCAGGGCATTACATTTAAAATTTTAATTGGCCATGTTTTTGACTGTGCCTGAATAGGCATTGCAGGACTCCAGAGAGGTATCTGAGGACATGGACGTACCTCAGGAAGACATTACTAAACTGCTGCAGCTGGGTGGAACTAGCAAACTGGGCCCTGTCTCAGGGTGACTCAGGGAAGGCATGGGAACCAGAGCTGGATGGGGATTTGCAGAACACTGAGGAATCTGAGGAAGTCTTTGCTGAATAAAGATTATGAGAACCCAGTTATATGGGAATTTGAAATTACTGAGGAATGATCTTGTGATGTATAGTACATATTTGAAGGTCCAAGAACTGGGAACTATGACAGTCTTTAATGAACTAGAACTGTGAGAGAGAGAGAGTACTTTTGAAACCCCCTTTGAGAAAGCAATTATTGAACAAGAATGTAGATAAAAGAGGCATTTGGGGAATCTAGAATGAAAAGGGACTTCATTATTGAACTGGAGTTCTAATGAAACTGCCATTTCATAATGACAGAGTTATCATTGGGAAGGATTTCTGAACAGCTCCTGAACCACAATGAATATTTTCCAGGGGGGTGGTTCTTCAAATACACCAGTGAAGTGTTCTCATAGACTCATAGACTCATAGACTTTAAGGTCAGAAGGGACCAATATGGTCATCTAGTCTGACCTCCCGCATGATGCAGGCCACAAAAGCTGACTCACCCACAACAGAATCTTCCAGCCTGCGACCCCTGCCCTATGCTGCGGAGGAAGGCGAAAAACCTCCAGGGCCTCTGCCAATCTACCCTGGAGGAAAATTCCTTCCCGACCCCAAATATGGCGATCAGCAGAACCCCGAGCATACAGGCAAGATTCTACAGCCGGACTCTCATTTTACCCGCGATGGCCCGTTAATGCCTATTTGACTAAAATCACATTATCCCATCAAACCATTCCCTCCATAAACTTATCAAGCCTAATCTTGAAGCCAGAGAGGTCCTTTGCCCCCACCGTTTCCCTCGGAAGGCTGTTCCAAAATTTTACCCCTCTGACGGTTAGAAACCTTCGTCTAATTTCAAGCCTAAACTTCCCCACGGCCAGTTTATATCCATTCGTTCTCGTATCCACATTACTACTAAGCTGAAATAATTCCTCTCCCTCCTTGGTATTAATCCCTTTGATATATTTAAAGAGAGCAATCATATCCCCCCTCAGCCTTCTTTTGGTTAGGCTAAACAAACCGAGCTCCTCGAGTCTCCTTTCATAGGAAAGGTTTTCCATTCCTCGGATCATCCTAGTGGCCCTTCTCTGTACCCGTTCCAGTTTGAGTTCATCCTTTTTAAACATAGGAGACCAGAACTGCACACAGTACTCCAAATGAGGTCTCACCAGCGCCTTGTATAACGGAAGCAGCACCTCCCTGTCCCTACTAGAAATACCTCGCCTAACGCATCCCAAGATCGCATTAGCTTTTTTCACAGCCACGTCACATTGCCGACTCATAGTCATCCTGCGATCAACCAGGACTCCGAGGTCCTTCTCCTCCTCCGTCACTTCCAACCTATGCGTCCCTAACTTATAACTAAAATTCTTGTTAGTCATCCCTAAATGCATCACCTTACACTTCCCACTATTGAATCTCATCCTATTATTGTTACTCCAATTTACAAGGTCATCCAAGTCTCCCTGCAAAATATCCCGATCCTTCTCCGAATTGGCAATACCTCCCAACTTTGTGTCATCCGCAAACTTTATCAGCCCACTCCTACATTCGGTTCCGAGGTCAGTAACGAATAGATTAAATAAAATCGGACCCAAAACCGAACCTTGAGGAACCCCACTGGTGACCTCCCTCCAACCCGACAGTTCCCCTTTCAGTACTACCCGCTGCAGTCTCCCCTTTAACCAGTTCTTTATCCACCTCTGGATTTTCATATCGATCCCCATCTTTTCTAATTTAACCAGTAATTCCTCGTGCGGCACAGTATCAAACGCTTTACTAAAATCTAGGTAAATTAGATCCACCGCATTTCCTTTATCTAGAAGGTCTGTTACTTTCTCAAAAAAGGAGATCAAGTTGGTTTGGCACGATCTTCCTTTCGTAAACCCATGTTGTAATTTGTCCCAATTGCCATTCACCTCAAGGTCCTTAACTACTTTTTCCTTCAAAATTTTTTCCAAGACCTTGCATACTACAGAAGTTAAACTAACAGGCCTGTAGTTACCCGGGTCACTTTTTATCCCCTTCTTGAAAATAGGAACCACATTAGCTATTTTCCAGTCCATCGGTACCTCCCCCGAGTTTACAGATTTATTAAAAATTATTGCCAAGGGGCTTGCAATTTCTCGCGCCAGCTCCTTCAATATTCTAGGATGAAGATCATCCGGTCCACCCGATTTAGTCCCATTTAGCTGGTCAAGTTTGGCTTCCACCTCTGATACTTTAATGTCAATTGCCCCTCCTTTATTCCCCTCTGTCCCGCTCCCTCTATTCCTAAGCCCTTCATTAGCCTTATTAAACACCGATGCAAAATATTCATTTAGATATTGTGCCATGCTTAGATTGTCCTTAATCTCCACTCCATCTGCAAGCTTCAGCGGCCCCACTTCCTCTTTCTTTGTTTTCTTCCTATTTATATGGCTATAAAACCTCTTACTATTGGATTTAATTCCCCTCGCGAGGTCCAACTCTACACGGCTTTTGGCCTTTCTCACCGCATCCCTACATGCTCTGACCTCAATAAGGTAGGTTTCTTTGCCGATCTCTCCTCTCTTCCATTCTTTGTACGCTTTCTGTTTTTTCTTAATCGCCCCTTTGAGACGCCCGCTCATCCAGCTGGGTCTAATTCCCCTGCCTACTGACCGTTTCCCCTTTCTCGGGATACAGGCCTCGGACAGCTCGTGCAACTTCAGCTTGAAATAATCCCAGGCCTCATCTGCCTTTAGCTCTCTAAGTATGTTAGCCCAATCCACTTCCCTAAGTAGTTGCCTTAATTTATTAAAGTTGGCCTTTTTGAAATCGTAAACCTTAGTCACAGTCATAGTTTTATTTCTGTTAACCCTTCCATTTAGTTTAAACCAAATTAGCTCATGGTCACTCGAGCCAAGGTTGTCCCCTACAACCATTTCCTCAACGAGGTCCTCACTACTCACCAGCACCAAATCTAAAATGGCATCCCCCCTCGTCGGTTCAGCTACTACTTGATGAAGGAATTCATCTGCTAGCACGTCTAGAAACATCTGAGCCCTATTATTGTTACTAGCATTTGTTCCCCAATCTATGTCTGGGAAGTTAAAGTCCCCCATGATCACACAGCTCTTATTAGTTTTTACTTCCTTAAAAACATTAAATAGTTCTCTGTCCGCATCCAGGCTAGATCCCGGCGGTCTATAGCACACCCCAAGCAGTATCTCAGGGGAGGCTCTAGTAGTTCTTTTACCCAGTGTAATTGTTGCCCAGACAGACTCCGTCTTATCCATTCCATCACTTATTATTTCTTTACATTTTAGCTCATTATTGACATACAATGCCACACCCCCACCTTTACCTTTTTTCCGGTCATTCCTAAACAGCACATACCCTTCCATACCTGTACTCCAGTCATGACTACCATTCCACCACGTTTCGGTTATTCCTACGATATCAGGTTTCATTTCTTGGACCAGGAGCTCCAATTCCTCCATTTTGTTACCTAGGCTTCTCGCATTGGTGTATAAACATCTTACCATATGCTGTCTATCCTTTCTCCCATTAGTTATTCTGTAAAACTTCTGTTTATATTCAACAGTATATCTACTGAGGAAAGCTTTAAAAAGTATCAGTAAAGGGCATCAACAATTTATTCTTCATACAGATTTACTATCTAGGTTATTTGAATTCTGATCCATAATTGTTATCTTTCCAGTGGTACATCTGGATGCCACCATAGAATCAGATTGTCATAGTTCTGTCTTATAGTAAACGGGGTAGACAAAACACTGGAATCACATTCCAGGCTGCTGTTCAACACTATTCTAGAACAGTGAAAAGATGTAGAATCAAGTCTCTTTAAGTCTCTCTTTAATAACAAATGGGATAAGTAGGTCATATGAGGTAGGATGTACTTGCTAGTATCTTAGACTAGGAACCAGGATTTAGCTGGCTCCATCATTAATTTGCTGTGTGTGTCATTTTGACTTTGGGCATGTCATTATTCTCAGTTTAACATATCTGTAAAAAATATTTGGTCTAACACTTTTTACCTCACAACAGGGATATTGTGAATATTAATCAAATAATGGGTTTAAAGTGCTCTGAGATTTCTAGAAAAAGGTATTATGGACCCAGTCCTGCCACTGACTCTGTGTGAGTGAAACTCTAGGGCTGTGCGTGCGTGCAAGTCTGTTCACATGGAGTCAACTACAGAACCAGGGCCTATGTACATGCAAAATATTATCATTATTTTAAAGCCCATTCTGTGCTTCTGTCAATTTTCTATGCAAAAAGAGGCAGGACACAGTGAGCAAAACATGACTGGTAAAAGACAGGTCCAAATACTTATTTGCAAAGGCTGCTTATTATATGCAGTGGTCCCTTGTGTCAGTATAACAATCCTTAGGACCGTGTTAAATAAATTAGTCAAAAAAGATAAAAACCCATATAGAAATGTACTTGAAAATTAGAATTCTGAGGTAACAATTTTCTCTCAAGTTAAATATTTTCACAGCCAGTTCTTTGTTTCTGATGGTATCCCAGGATTCATCCACATACTCTTATTGCCAATCTTTATGGATTTTACCCATCTGTTGTTGTACTGAATTCTGTGCATTTCTCTTTGAGCTAAGTCCTCTTCAAAAGATTACTTATTGTATTTCTTTGACCTTGCTTTCTTTTCTCGAGGAACAAGTGCTTTTCAGAGAATGATTCAATTTGCACCTTTCTATGCCAAAGGGGACAGTGGCACCACAGGGGGGTATTTATCCCAGGGACGAGTAGGTAGTAGCACTGGGTCTACATTTTGGGCCTAGGCAACCTGTGATCCTTTAATACTTCCATTATTATGATGTTAAGTATTGGTGTCTCTAAGTAAGAGCTGCTATTTTACTGATACTAACCAGAAGTTAGTCCACGCTAATGTTACAGATTATAATCCAGGAATGCAATATCAAGATATATCTAAATGCAGGAAAAAAGGAAGGAGACTTTAAATAATGTTGCAAGATAAATTCAATTATGTTAACCACTATCTTAGGTGTTTATAAATCAGATGTTTTCTTAGAGTAAAAATAATAAAAGTCTCATGCTTGTTGTGCATTCAAGTGGGAGGTGAATTACTTGTGTTCTAATTTATAGCATCAGGCAGCTGTGATAGCAAATTCCTATGTTATTTTTCAATATTTTCTCTTTGTTATATTGAAAACATTTAAAAAACAGTTGTTGAAATTTATTTTTTATATTAGAGTTAAAACCCAACTTCCAGATGTGGGTGCTGCAATAGATTGTCCAGAACTTGCAAAATCAGGCATTTAAATATCCAAGTACCAATCTAAGAGTGGGATATGGACATACTTTTTAGATGTCCACATTTGAAATTTGGACCCTGCAAAATCACTTATCTCTAGGGTATCTGTTGACACCATGATTTTATTTTTGTAAAGGAGCAGTTCCAGCCAGCATGAGGACTGGGCTAGGAGCACTGAGGAGCATCAATAGGCTCAGCGTGGGATTTCCAGCTGTTGTGGGCGGTGGATGTTCTGAGGTCATACAAAAACAATGTTTTTCAAGTCCTGTGCTTCTGTAACTGGGACCCCAAGGTAGAGTCTGAATGTGAAATCCTCACTTTTCATAGATTTTAAGGTGAGAAGGGCCCATTATGAATAGGACTAGTCTGGCATCCCACATAACACAGGCCATAGAACCTTCCCCTGTAATTTCTGCATCAAACCCATAATTTCAGTCTGAGCAACAGCATCTATTTTAGAAAGACAATCAGCCTTGATTTAAAGATATCAAATGATGGAGAATCCACCTTTCTTTCCCATCGAGAAAGAGAATTGAGTCCAGGAGCCCTAAAAGCAGTAGGGATTGCTCATATAGAGTAGGGCCCTGCAAAAGAATTCAGTGAAAAACTCTGAAGAAACTGAGATTAATCTCTCTCTGTAAATCAGTCTGTGATACTTTGTATGAAGCACATTATGTAAAAAATAAATTATATTGTTTAGAGAAGTTGCCTGGAAAAAAAAAAGCAGTTGTCAAATAGGCGAGAGGACAGAGAAAGCAGCAGCACCAGAGACCAAAGGTAAAGGGTAGAAAAAAACAAACATAAAGAGAACTGTAGCAGCCAGACCTAGAAAGACTGTAATAGTACTGGGACCTAGAGAGCCTGTGAAAGTAGTAGGATTCAGAGAGATGATGGCACAGAGACCGGAGGGATGTAAAAGCAAAACCTTATCTATGTCATTCACCACTGTATTTTTTACAGTTGTCTGTCTTGCACAACAGCCCTAAATAATATCTGGAATCTATAAAATCCAGTGATTTTTTGAAGATCACAGCAGCCTTAACACCTTTAACCATTTTCCTATAATTCACTTCAAAAGGGCTATACTTTGTCCAACTATCCCTCTGTCATTTACTTTTTACGCATGAGGTAAAAAAAAAATCAGAGGTTCTGGTTTAAAAAATGCCCATTCTGACTACTTCAAGTTGAGGGAAGCCTAGTTCTATGTTTCTGTATCATATGAAGCCCAGTACAGAATTTAATTGTTGAGGAAAGTCTGTTCCAGGTGGTACCAGTTCACGAAAGCCCAATCTGGTGTGTTCATGTGGTTAGGAAGTGGAAGTAAAGATGCTGAAAGTCTTAATACTCATTCATAGACTAATAGCTGTTTATGGCTGTGCCAAAGTGTACAAAAAAAGCTTACTGCACTCTGTGAACATAAAGTGACTTTAAAAGGGAAAAAAATTAGCATACAGTGAAAGGCATATTAAAACTGGGAGTAAGGATGGAGTGGGGAGAAATCAGAAAGGTAGTTGTCCAGCACCATGGCAGATTTCAAAACATAGCAATAAGCTGCCTGCAGCTGATGTTGTTGTGATCCAGCTCCTGGCATCTCGCATAAACAGACTGAGAGAAATTCCAGAGTTTTACAATAAATCATCCATGCAGAATGAACACTCTAATAAATTTTCATCAGGAAACCAATCATCTTGTGCTTTGGACTTCAAAAAATATATGATCCCAGCTGCTTTTGAGTCAAACGCTTTATTTTATTCAGAGCCATAAGAATATTGGTATGTGTGGGAACTACTTGTACATTAAAAAAAAATATTTTTGAACGCCCATCGCTTAATACAGCAATTCTGGGGCCACATCCAAAATCAAAATTAATGCTCTTATTTGCTTTCCAGAATATTCCTTTTACAGAATTAAAAAAGGAACTATCAGAGTTACTGTAATAACCAAAGACAGGAAGTCCCTTCTAAGAAAAATAATCAAAGTAAATGACCTTTCAAGGAATTTCTTACACATTTCATCATATTAACCCCACATACATCAAAATCTTCATTCATAGCAAGATTTAATTAATATATTTACATATATCTCCCCCCCCCCCCCCCATCAAAACCCTGATGTTGCTATCCATTCCAAATTTTGCAGGAACATTCCAATTTCCAGTTTCAATGGAACTGTTTTGCATTCTGCAGGGCTCACAAGATCACTGAAGAATAGCTGTAAGCCTCTGTAGCAGCATGTTGTCTAACAACAAAATGATGTTACATTTTGACTTCATTGCTCTGAGTTGTGATGTCATGTCATACCCTGATGCTGCTGCATTGCAACTCTGAGATGAAGTCACAATATTTTCACACAGCAAAGCAATACTCTGCAAAATGCATTGATGTTATGTTGCGATTTAATTTTTATTTGCAATGTCATGTTGCATGATAACTTCATGCTTTAAGCTACAATATTACTTGTCACAATGATGCTGTTATGATCTCATCATATTAAGCTATGATATTGTTAGACTATGTCATGATACTGTTGCCCTTTGACTTCATTGCCTCATCAGTCTATGACATTGTAACATCACATGGTTGTGCAATTGTATTGCATTCCCAATTCATCATATTGATCTCTGTTGTCATCTGGTTCTACCACCAGGTAATGACACAATATTGTGATTTCACTACACCTCTACCCCGATATAACGCTGTCCTTGGGCGCCAAAAAATCTTACCGTGTTATAGGTAAAACCGTGTTATATCGAACTTGCTTTGATCCGCCGGAGTGCGCAGCCCCCCCCCCCCCCCCGGAGCACTGCTTTATATCAGAATTTGTGTTATATCGGGTCGCGTTATATCGGGGTAGAGGTGTACTTTGATGGCACAATGCTAGTGTAATTTCATCACTCACACTACATCATTACATCCATTCATGTGATGTCCTCATGTCACAGTGATACTGTTGACTTCATTTGAGCGGTGATGCTGTTATATGGCTTTGTGATGTAGCTATGTCATGATTTCATCATTTTGAGCTTTGATGTGTCCAATGATGGTGCATTTCTACTACACTGTGACAACACATTCATCTGTGATGTTATGCATTGAACTTTTGTGCTTCAAGGTATGATTTCATGATATCAAGTGCAAGTGTGATAAGCTGGTTTGCATCTTTATAGCTCTGAGCTGCAACATCATCACTCCATGTGGTAATGGAGTGAAGTTATGTTGAGAATTCACAACTCTGAAATGTAATGTCCTTATGTCCTATTGTGGCATCATGCAGACGCACTGACATTTCATGTGCTTGAGTTGTGGTGTCCTCATATGTCATCATGACATGATGCTACTGTTTGTGATTTCAGCATTTGAAGGCCATCATTACATTTCATATGTATGTCATGACAAATCTGGCCTGCCAGACACAGGCCTGAATATGACCGTATCGTAGCTTTCCCCCTCCTTCCCTTGCAGTTGAAGCACAGTGTTATACCAATAA
Source organism: Emys orbicularis (assembly GCF_028017835.1). Lineage (NCBI taxonomy): Eukaryota > Metazoa > Chordata > Testudines > Emydidae > Emys > Emys orbicularis. The sequence continues at coordinate 41,138,374 of NC_088689.1, read as the reverse complement.
AAACTAGCAGGATCTTATTAAAAGGGACAAGATAAAGATGCCACATTTATTATTAATCTGTAACTATTAGCAAATACCTTAATGCTTATACACATACACTCACTCACACACTCACACACACACACACCAAAATGTTCTGCAGCTGCTGGATAGTTACCGGTCCTGATTGTAGTTTGAGTTCACAGCTTGGGATCGGAGCTCGTGGCAGCTAACTGGCCAGGAAAGCTGAGCACGAGGAGGAGCCGGGTCTCTGTTGGGCGCGCACCGATGCTCCTTGATGTTGATAGCAGAACGTTACCCAAAGTCTCTCATCTCACCCTTCCTTTTTTATAGGCTTTTAGTTTGGATCCAAAGTCTCTAGGTCTTGCTGTGCCATGCCGCCTCTGGGTTTGGTGCTTGATCACCCGTTAATTGCAGGTGTGACTGTCAGCCTGGGACCTGGCTTTGATCTTCCTTCTGTTGTTTTTTTCTTTTTAGGGTGGATGCTTCTTGCTTGAGTTAGGGCTGTTGTCTAGTTCTTCAGCCCTTGGTATTTGAACTTTATCTCATCAGGACGGGCTGGTGCTGGAGGTTGATTCTATTACCCATACATACCTCATTCACACATCTCAACTAGACTAATAAAATTACAGTATGGCTTGCAAAAATGGAGGCTGCAGCACAAGCCTTCTACAAAATGGAGTCAGCATTTTAAAATGGGTTTTGAATTACAATATTGCACAGAAGTTACAATGTTACAATGTAGGCAAAATGGCAAGTGTAATGAAATGGTGAACAGAAGTTACAATGGTACAGTGAATAACTAAAAACAATTTCATTCACATTGGTTCTACAACAGGTCCTATTGTGTAGCCTCCCCTGTGCTCTACCATTACCCTGACCAGGTTGAGCCTTTGCCCAGGCATACAGTCTGTCGCCCTGTGTTGTACCCCTCTCTTCTATACCCCTCCATGCTGGAGGGGCCCTTTCCCAACTGTTTAGCCCCCTTGCAGTACCTTTTATCCTGTGCCGTGCCCCCCTCCATGTGTTCCTAGAAATCCCCTAGGAAGCCCATTGGCCCAGCCAGACATTGCTTTTAAAATTAGTTTTTAAAGTTGTGCGGGTTTAATGAGAGACCTTTCTCTTTACATTTTGCACAGATAAAGGCCTCACAGCCCTCTTGCCTCCCCAAGGAATGCCTGCAGCTGCCTCTGCTTAGAAGTCAGCACCTGCTGCTTCTCTTTGCTGGTGCCAGCACCACATAGGAACATCCCAGAATGCACTGCAGGAACTGGCACAAGGAATAGGAGAAAGCTACTATGGCCTTTGAAAAGAGTATTGTTCCAATGCCTTTTCCCGAGACCTCTCTCAGGCTTGTGGGTAGAGAAAAAAGATGATCAAAGTAGGCTAATCATGGTGGCTTATGTGGATTGGAGAACTTCTCAGCAAAAATGCCTTTGGACGTTGGAGAACTGCGGTAGGAGTGAAGAAACTTCTGGCACTCTCTCATTCCAAAGTCTGGAAGGAGGCTGAGCTGAAGATGCTCTTGGTGGTGTCCTCCCCCAGCTCTGTGTGTCTGTGTGTGTAAAAGAAGAAGAGCTTAGTAACAGCCTTCTCCACTCCATGGTCTTGAAAAGGAGCCTAGAAATAATATTGAGGATAGGATTTGCATTGTTTGATTGCAAATCAGTTCAAAGTCTCTTGACCCAAGAACCTCTTGATGCCAGCTGGCAGAGGGCACAGGGGTACATAGGTTTACAGGGATCCCCGGAGTTTGGGGTGCAGGAGGGGGCTCCAGGCTGGGGGGTGGGGCCAAAGGATTCAGAGTGTGGGAGAGGGCTGCGGGTTGAGGCAGGGGGTTGGGGTGCAGGAGGGGGTGAGGGCTCTGGGGTAGGGATGCAGGAGGGGGCTCCAGGTTTGGGGGGGCTCAGGGCTGGGGGTTGGGGCCTGGGTGTGTGTGAGTGCTCTGGGTTGGGGGGCAGGCTCTGGGCTAGGTATGAGGGCTTTGGGGTGCAGGCAGGGCTGGCTTTAGGCCGATTCCCCGGAATTGGGGTCCCGCACCTTAGGCGCCTTTTTAATTTTTTTTACTCAGCCGGCGGCACTTCGGCGGCGGGGGTCCTTCAGTGCCGTGAAAGACCCGGAGCAGACCCCCCGCCGCCGAAGACCCGGACCGCCGCCGGGTATTTGAATCGGGCCCCGCAGGTCCTAAAGCCGGCCCTGGGTGCAGGAGGCGGCTCCAGGTTTGGGGAGCCTCAGGGCTGGGGCAGGGGGTTGGGGCATGGGCTTACCTCGGGGAGCTCCCAGTCAGCAGTGCAGCGGAGCTAATACAGGCTGACTGCCTGTCCTGACACCGCGGTGTGCTCGCCTTGGAAGCGGCCAGCAGGTCCGACACTAGTAGGCGGGGTGGGGGTGGGCAGGAGTCTCCGCACACTGCTCAAACCTGCTGCAAGCACCGCCCCCCCTCCCCCAGCTCCCATTGACTGGTTCCTGGCCAGTGGGAGTGTGGAGCCGGTGCTCAGGGCAGGAGCAGCGCACGGAGCCCTGTGGCGCCCCCCCCGCCGCCTAGGAGCCAGACCTGCTGGCTGCTTCCAGGGCACAGCGTGGTGCCAGGACAGGTAGGGACTAGGCTGCCTTGGCTCCGCAGCACCGCCGATCCGACCTTAACGGCCCGGTTGGTGGTGCTGACCGGAGCCACCAGGGTCCCTTTTTGACCAAGTGTTCCAGTCGAGAACCAGACACCTGGTCCCCCTAGCTGGGGTCCAAGAGATTTCCAGGTATCCCAGGGTCCTTTTTCAGTCTATTACAGATAGGGTTGCCAATCCTCCAGGATTGGCCTGGAGTCTCCAGGAATATATCCAACCAAAATTGGCAACCCTAATTACAAACCAATTTTACCCTGCCCGCTGCCCTACAAGCCCGCCCCCGAGTAGTGTCACCGTCCTGCCCCTCCCTCTCTCTGTTGAACTCCCCGCGCTGTTTCCGGCCTCGCGGCCACCGCTTACTAACCGTCCCCGCTGATTGACACCCTATAATACCGCCTTACATCAGCTTACTCGCAGAAGGGAGCGAGACGAACTTTAGCTCCGCCCCAGCTGGGGGGGGAGCCCGGTGATTGGCTGGCGGTTGCACGCCCGCCCCGGCCCCTGGCAGCCCCGCGGTGCAGCCTGCCTGAGTGGGGCGGGGGCCGCTCGGGCTACTTCCACTTGAGAGATGGCGGCTGCCGTGAGGAGATCGCTGCTGCTTCTCCTTTCGCGGAGTGGTGGCGGAGGGGCGCTGACAGCCGCCGGCTGCTTCCCCGGGCTGGGCAGGCACCGCCAGCAGCACAGGACGGTGAGCGCGGCAGGCGGCGGGGCTGTGCCCTTCAGGTGCTGCAGGAGCGGCTGGGGGATGTGCGGGCAGGACATCGGGAAGGCGGGAGCCCCGGGACCGCAACAGCCCCCGTGGACCGCCGCAGTCGCTTTCTCCCCGTGCGGCAGCAGCAGCTCCGCACCGGCAGCGGGCTCCGGGGGAGCAGCCCGGCCACGTTCAGCCTCTCGCGGAGCCGGCGCGGCAGACAGGGGAGCTCGGGTCCCTCGGCGGGCGGGGCGGGCAGCTCCCATAGACACACGGGCACTTCCCGGGGGCTCTGCCCTGTCCCGAGCCCCGCGGGCAGCCCTGCTCCGCCCGCTTGGGCTTCCCCAGCGGGATCCCGAGAAGGGCCCCGGGTGCTTTAGGCGTGTCTGACGGGTGAGATGCCGGGTGCAGGGATGCCGGGGCTGTGGGAGGAGGTGCTGCTGCAGTGACTGGGGAGAAGCCCTGCACTGTCCATTTCACCTCCTCTACTGTCAGCGGGTTCCCGGGTGGACCTTGATTCCCGGGCTCCTATTGCCTGGCAGAGGGGAAAGGTTCGGGAGGCGCCGGGGGGACCCTCTCGTGATGATGAGAGCTCCTTCTGGTTAGGGCTGATAATGGTATTAACCTTTTTCTGTGGAGAGATCCCGTGAGCTAGCAGGGGGGAGGGGGGGGCAACCATAAAGTGACACGGGCCTGCTTTTGTTCTAATTGCATTTAGAAGTGCTGAGGAGTGGCATTGGGGCTTCCTTCTTGGCGGTGAGAAGGATATCAATTCGGGATTGTCCACATCCGTACGCGTTGGCCCCTAGCCAATAATGTAGCATAGTTGTAAGAAGCTGGTCTCCCGCCTTCCCTCAGAACAAAGTTGTATACTGAAAGCAAGCTAATACAGGCTGGGTTGGTTTAAATGACACTTCCTCTTAAATATGTATTTGTCTGTAATGCTTAATCTGCTGAACACAGGGCAGAAAAATGATCCTTGGGGTTAGGAATGAGGAAGGTAGTGTGTAGGTTGTGCATGAGGGAATAATCAAGGCTAGGATGAGTCATGCAGTAGTGTCAAAGTTGATGCTGAATTGATATCCCTTTTTGCACATGGCAACAAAGAATAGTATAGACAGCATTGAGTTTCTAAAGGTAAAAGTATCTCCGTTGTGTTGCAGAATTTTTTTTATGTATCATTAATATTGACATGAGCTTTCCCATAGTTGTGCTGAACTTTATTTTGTTTTCTAATGTTATATAAACTGTGTTCCATTTTTAAATGTCCCCACAAAATCCTTTCATTTACTAATATCCATTGTTTTAAAAATCTTCTAAACCCCTGTTTATAATTTTTTTGGGGACTAGAAAACCAACCTATGTTTTAATTAAGCTGAGCAAATAAAATTAATAAAACATATGCAAGGTATGAAGGTGGAAGGGTGTGCAAGGCCAACAGTGTGCTCTTACAGCTCAGTAAATCAACTGTTCAACATTCTTAGCATTATGTTATTGCATATCTGCTCTCTGCTGTAGTGATGGCTAATTCATGTGAAGTTTGAATTAAAAGTGCCTTGATTGTATAGGGTCTGCATTTGTATCTTCCTCTACAGATCACTATTTAAAATGAAGGCTAAATTCAAATGTAATGATGTACAGATAAGAAACTAAGAAAGTATGAGTCAAAGTAGAAGTTTTTTTTTTTTTTTTTTTTTTTTAAAAAGAGGATCTTGTACCTTATAGCTGAAAAAGTGTAACTTTTCAATCCCATCTTACACTTGCAAGTTACAGACTGAAAATTTGGTACATGATCCCTCCTGCTTTTCAGTGCTGCTATTTACACTACTTCTCTGCCATCATTGTTAAGCAAACCCTGTCAAACTTGCCTTTTCCTCCATCCGCAGACTTATTATTTGGATAAGTGGCAAATAATCTGCATACAGCTATCTGAATAGGAAATCTTTGTACAGTTGTTAAGTGACAGGTTAGTAAGTATTGTGATAAGACAGATGGCAGACAACTCGCTTGTCAAATGACGTATAGGATTTTAAAAAATGAATGCCGTATTTTCTTCTTTGCTAGTTTTCAGAATGATACTACTTTATACTGGGTTTAGGAAGTTTACAATATATTTAAACAAATGGTAGAACTACAAAATAGCTCTTTAAGGAAAGCTTATTGTCATATGTATACAAGGGATATTTTTGAGATCTGTAATCAAGCTGAAGGAGAAGAAAAAGTCTCTGTGGCATCCTAATCTAGTGAGATATTCGATTATACACTGTTAGCAATCAGTTCCTGGATGAACGGTCTCAAACTGGCCTTGGAATATGAAGTAGCTTTTAATTGGCATGAATCTGGTGATGTCTTCATAGAAGTATAAGCACATCTAAATCAGGGGTTCTCAAACTGGGGGTCGGGACCCCTCAGAGGGTCATGAGGTTATTACATGGGGGGTCATGAGTTGTCAACCTCCACCCCAAACCCCGCTTGCCTTCAGCATTTATAATGGTGTTAAATATATTAAAAAGTGTGTTTAATTTATTAGGGGGGATCACACTCGGAGGCTTGCTGTGTGAAAGCGGTCGCCAGTAAAAAAAAGTTTGAGACCCACTGATCTAAATGTTATTGGTAACTATAACCAATAGTGGGGGAGGTTTAGTTTAATTTTTAGATTTTTGTATAATTAATTTTTTCCTGGTTTTAAAAGAGGTATATTGAGTTTTCTCTGACATATATTGAGTAACATACAAACATACTAAAGTTGGGATAAAATCATAAACACAACGAGGGGAGAACATACAGACAGCAATTTTTTGTTTCCTTATTTTCCTTTCAAGATTAAATTAGACATCTTTGAGCAATCGTCCTGTGTATACAGTAGGTGGCAGTCTCTATTTGGATGACTCCCGGCAACCGCTCTGACTTCTATTCTGTTGCTCAAGTACATATTAGTATGTGAGTTTGATCCTCACAGCATGCTAGTTGGGTCATCAGTTAAGGACATGTAATTCACAAATAGATGAGCTTTTCAGGGGTAGAAGGGAGAGTGTTTGATAAAATACAAATGCCAAATGGAGTTTTTCTCCTTACTGACCTTGGGAATGGGTCAGAAAAATGGGTACATTAGTGCTATAAGCAAATTAGTGGACTTTGTTTAGAGACTTTGTCAAGATTTTTGTAAAAGATAAATTTTGCTTATGTCTGTTTGAAAAAGCCTATTAACTATATTTGTCTTCACTTGAAAACAAATTACTAACAGCACACCAGTGTGTATAATATGTAATAAACCAATGTGTGAGAGCTAAAAAATAAATTGGTATGGAAGGAAGTTTCATTTTTCAAGGATTATTTCTACACAAATGAGTAAGAAAGAATTGCTGAAAATACCGTGGTATTCCTCAGTTCAAACTGAGTGTACAGAATACTCAACTGTGAAATCTTCTTGCAGTTCTTACCTTACCACAGTTCTGTTATAAATCTGTCTACAATTATACCTGTGGATTTGCTGCTTTAGTGGAAAGTTGTAATTAATGCATGACTTCTACTCGTAAGAATGTCCGATTCTGAGCTGGAACACCTTATGGAGCATTAATTATAAATTTTAAGTGACATACAAAAAAATTAAGAATATGTTTTCAAAGTATTGAAGCTTTGTTTTTTAAGTATTGCAGCTTTCCCCTAGCTTTGTATGGTATTTGTTTGTAAGACCAGCTCCTCTCATAAGCTTTGGTTTGGGGCATGATTCATCAGAGCAGGGAGAGACTGGGTTGTATTTAATGAATATTCCTGCTCGCTTGATTCCAAAAATTGATATAGCTCTAGTAGTTAATGCATTTCTCTGTCCAAATATATCATATTTCTATTAATATTTTGTATTTGATAAGTGAAGTATTAAGTGTACTTGGTCCTGTATAAAACACAGAGAACACTGTGCTTACCACATTGTAAATACAAGATTTTACAGCATCTTAACTAAGCCCAAATTGGGTAAGATGAAGCTACTTGTGTGGCATGACCATTTATTTGTTGTTTAAATATCAAATCTTTCCTTGTTACTCTGGCTCCAGAGGGGCAATTTGTTGAAATTGTATTTCCTGCTAAGTTTTTTAAAGGTGAATTTATTGCAAAGGTGACTGAAATCTATGTGCTGAATGTTCCTACTAACCAGGCTCAGAGTAGCATTCAACCCACAAACAAGTTTAAAAACAAACAAAATCCCACCACCTGTCTGAGTTCCATATGCTCATCTGTGATACTCCACAATGTCTCATTGTGACATCCCAGCTGCCAGACTATTGCTGGAGTTATGAGCAGGCCCAGAGGGCATAGAATAAAAACCAAGCTTTCAGAACCCTCTCCTCTGTAATTGTAGAGGAGAGGGAGGACTTTGCCTGAATACTTTTGGCTGGCTCAGTGTTTGTAGTGGATTTTTTCCCTGTAGTTGTGATGTTATTTGGATATATTGTGTGGTTTTGGCAACTCTGCCTGTGGGCCCTGAAGCATGGCTTTCACTTATGCATTAAATCCCTATGTCCCTTCATCCTGGTTGGTTTGGGGCAGTTGGCACAATGGAGAATTAAATGGGTTTTAGGGTCTTCTTCACAGGTCCTCCTTAATGTTGCAGTGAGTTTGGACTTTTACAGTGAGTGTGGATCCAGTCTGTGATGTAAAAAATTGTGTATATGATATTACTGCCATAATCTAATGGGCTATATTATAATCTGACAGTCACAAAAAGTTGTAGGGTTGAGGATTGTAAGAAGAGTACAGAGCACCACAAATACCCCTCTACCCCGATATAACGCGACCTGATATAACACAAATTCGGATACAACGTGGTAAAGCAGTGCTCCGGGGGGGGGGGGGAGGGGGGGGGCTGCGCACTCCGGTGGATCAAAGCAAGATCGATATAACGTGGTAAGATTTTTTGGCTCCCGAGGACAGTGTTATATCGGGATAGAGGTGTATATAGTGTGGTACAGTTGATCGGTATACCAATCAACTAGAATCCTTGCTGTGAGGAGTTACAGACTAGTGTCATGAGTATTTCCAATAGCACCAATAATATATGTGTAGGACTGGATTAAGTTTGATAGGGACCGGGGCTGTTATAGTTGTGGGAGTCCTTCTCTGCATATTCAGTTCCTTCCAATTGCTCTTTTACCATCGCCCAGGCCCAATGCCAAACACTCTGTTGTTAAATTACCCGTTATTTCGGTTCTGGTTTTTAAATATGATATACCAATTGTAAAGCTGAATGAAAGTTGAAATGAACACAACCATTTTAATTTTGGCTCGTACCTGGTAGTAATACACCTAGTGATGCTATGCTTTAATTGCCTAATTACCTATACCAGTGATATTCAATTACATTTTCTGACAGGCCTGATAAGACACCGAGCACTCTCTAGGGCCAAAGGGCTCTTCAGATGTTTGCTCTCTAGTGGGCCTAGGGTGACCAGATGTCCCGATTTTATAGGGACAGTCCTGATTTTGGGGTCTTTTTCTTAAATAGGCTCCTATTACCCTCCACCCCCGTCCCGATTTTTCACACTTGCTGTCTGGTCACCCTACTGACACCAGTTAGGGGTGTCAGCCTTTCAAGACCAAGTGTAGCGGATTAGATTTATTAATCTCAAAATAAAAGGTTAAGCATGCTGATAGGCAATAGTCCAACAAAATCTTGCAAACAAAATTATACAAATGAACTGTAATGCCATAGCATGCTGCTTTAATTCTGTTGTCATATTAAATTAAAATTAGAAGTTAAACTCATGAGAAGAATGGACCTCTAATTTCCCTTTGTTACTGCCTGAAATGTTGATGCTTGCATTGTCTATTTTTTTGGAAAAGTACTGCACAGCACACAATCAAGTAAAACTAGTGGAGCACACCAATTACTGATTTCTTCACGTTGTGTAAGTACAGTAACTCCTCACTTAACGTTGTAGTTATGTTCCTGAAAAGTGCGACTTTAAGGGAAACGATGTTAAGTGAATCCAATTTCCCCATAAGAATTAATGTAAATAGGGTGGGTTAGGTTCCAGGGCAGCTTCCCCTACTCTGCAAGCACCAGGGGTGGGGGGCTCAACCCTCAGCCTGCCCACTCCACCCCTTCCCCCAAGCCCCCAACCTTGACCCGCCTCTTCCCCCCCCCCCACCTTTACTTCCCATGCTGCGTCCTGTCTCCTCCCCCGTCCTCGTCCTGTCTCCTCCCCCGTCCTCGCTCCTCTCTCCTGCCCGGGGCAATCAGCTGGCTTGCGGCATTCGGGAGGGAGGAGGAGCCTGCGCACCGAGTCCTCGCTCCTCCCTCCTGCCTCCAAAAGCCACAAGCTAGCTGATTGCCAGGGGCAGGTGGCAGGGGAGGAGGGGGAAGGCGCTGATCCGCGGGGTCTGCCGGCAGGCAGGAGGTGCTGGGGGGGGGGGGGCTGTAGAGAGGCTGCCAGCTGTGGAGAAAGCAGACAGCCAAACAATGTAAGAGTGGAGCATTGCACAACTTTAAATGAGTATGTTCCCTAATTGATCAGCAACGTAACGAAACAACGTTAACCGGGATGACTTTAAGTGAGGAGTTACTGTATCTGATTAAGTACCTGATTAAAAGTGTACCACTAAGTTGAAATGTATCGACACAGTCCAGTTTCAGTGTGTCAGAATGTAAATGAAAAGTTTCTAAATTTAAATTAATGGCATGACAGTAAACAGAAGGAAAAATAAACTGAAGTGCATCTGGCCAGTCCCCATCAGTTCTGCCTTTTAGCGCCCCCCCCCCCCATCTGCTCAGCCCCCATCAGCTTTATTTCCTCCCCATCTCACCTCCTCTCTTATTGGGGTTCTTCACCTCCCCCCTCCCAGGCTAGGGGGAGGCATTGCAGTTGGCTCTCCTGTGCAGGCAGAGAAGGGGTAGGTAGCTCCAGGAGTTGTTCGTCACCCCCGCACCCTGTCTTAGGCTGGGTGTTACAGGGAGGGAGGGGGAGGAGTGGAGGAGCCATTCCTGTTCATAGGAAGGGAGGAGGGAAGAGGGAGTGAAGCTACCATGAGCTGCAGAGCTCTCTTTGCTCCCCCCTCCTCTCCTCTTGTGAGCAGGGACCACTCCTCCCCCCCTCCCTTCCTGTGAGAATAGGTTGGCTCCTGAGGGGCTGTGGAAAGAGCTGTGCTGCTTCCTGAGGAGCTCTGATTGGCTGTTGCTGCTTAGGTGGCATGAAGGAACAGCTGATGGCCAGTGATCAGCTAAATAGAAGACCCATGAGGGCCAGATCTGGCCTAAGGGCTGCCAATTGAAAAACAGTGCAATACATTATATATTTTGGGGAGCCTCTTGAAATCTGAGGCCCTGGGTTGTAGCCCCCCAACGTCCTTGCATTAATCCAGCCCTGAGTATGTGCTCTCCAAACAGAAAAGTATGCCAGATCCCTCCCCAGTGAGTTTATAATCTTCAGGCAGAGGAGGAAGAAGGTGTTCAGTATATACACGGTTGTTACGGTGGTTGGTTGAGTCTGGGTAACATAAAGTTTGAGGTTTTTATAGAATATATAAGCTCCCAGTTAGAGCTCATGGTTGCTATTTTCAGTTGGTAAATTCCCTGAAGATATGATAGGAGTGGGCTTTCAAGAAAGCTAATGACTTTGTGGATGAGATCACCCAAAGAGGGTGTAGAATGGCACTCATAGGGCAGAGAGCTCTGTAGTACCCCCAAGGACATTGGGAGAGACCAAGAGGAGGGTCTTCTGAATAGTTAGTAGAGCAGGGATGGGCAAACTATGGCCTGCAGGCCACATCCAGCCCACAGGATCCTCCTGCCTGGCCCCTGAGCTCCTGGCCCAATGCTCTGGGCGGCAGGGCTGTGAGCTCCTGGGACAGCACAGCTGCAGAGCTGGGGCCTGACCCGGTGCTCTGTGCTGCGCAGTGTGTGTGTCTCCAGCCGGGTGGCCACCAGCCACCGGTGCTCCAGGCAGCGCGGTAAGGGGGTAGGGAGTGGGGGGGGTTGGATAGAGGGCAGGGGAGTTCAGGGTGGTGGGCAGGGGGCGGGGGTGTGGATAGGGGTTGGGGTGGTCAGAGGGCGGGGAACAGGGGAGTTGGATGGGGCAGGGCTCCCAGGGGGGCAGTCAGGAAGGAGGGGGGGTTGGATGGGGTGGCGGGGGGCAGTCAGGGACAGGGGTTCCAGGGGCGGTCAGGGGACAGGGAGCAGGGTGCGTGTGGGTGGGGCAGGGGTCCTGGGGGGGCATCAGGGCAAGAAGCCGGGGGGGGGGGGTCGCGGATAGGGGCCGGGGGCTGGGCCATGCCTGGCTGTTTGGGGAGGCACAGCTTCCCCTAACCGGCCCTCCATACAATTTCCGAAACTGCTGCGGCCCTCAGGCCAAAAAGTTTGCCCGCCCCTGTAGTAGAGGTTAGTATCACACAAGAGCAAGGTAGATAAGATGTCAGGAATGAATTTTCAGCCAGATCAAAAGCAGTAGAGAGGTTAAGGAGGATAAGGGTGGAGCCCTGGACCCAACATTTTTGGCTACATAGACTTGGTTATATTTTTGAAGAGAGCAAATTCAATGGAATGAAAAAGGTGGAAGACAGAGTAGAGAGAACAGAAAATAGAATTGGAGCTAAACAACTCAAGACAGCAGTTGTCTATGGCTCATTTAATCTTAAAAGTGAAGAGCTGCGAGGTAAGTGAGGTCAATGGATGGTGGTTTTTGTTGTTGTTGTTTTTTGAGAACGGAGGAGAGAGAGCATGCAGAACTGAAAGTTTCCAAATGATATACAGATTGGGTAAATAATTAAGTGGACAGAGTGATCTGAATTACTTGGTAAACTGGGCACAAGCAAACAAAATACATTTTAATATGGCCAAATGTAAAGTCATACATCTAGGATCAAAAAATATAGGCCATACTTGCAGGATGGGGGATTCTGTCCTGGAAAGTAGTGACTAAAAAAGGTTTGGGGGTGATGATGGATAATGGATAATCAGCCCAGGATGAGCGTGGAGATGTGGAAACCCAGGGTCAAAATTGGTGAGGAAAGTGATTGAAAAGTTGAGATAGGGGTAAGTTATGTGACAGATACAGAGAGGGAGAGATGGGAAGAGTTGCTCAGAAGACGTATAGTACTACAAAACCTGCTGTATAAACCAGTGCCATTTTAAACAATAGGAGTGGAGTGTGAATGAGTCAGGTACTTCACTTTTTTGCAGGTATTGGCCATTATAGTAGCCATTAGTGTTGACGCTATTGGTCTGAGGAATTTGATGGGTGGTAATAAGATGTATGATCTTAACAATTAATTTATCAAGGTCTTTATCTTTCAGCAAGTATTGGCTATTATGGCCAGGGCTTGCTGCTTGTATGCTGTTCAGATAGCCTGCCTTCGATAAAGCCCACTGAGTAATGTCAGAGAGAAAATTGTTTCTAAATGGTTGCTTCTGAAAATAAGGAACATGCAGTGAAACCTATGGCCTTGGCTACACTGGCAATTCACAGCGCTGCACTTGCTGCGCTCAGGGGTGTGAAAAAACACCCCCCCTGAGCGCAGCGAGTGCAGCGCTGTAAAGCGCCAGTGTAATCAGCGCCTGCAGCGCTGCACGCTCCCTCGCAGCGCTGCAAGCTATTCCCCTCGGAGAGGTGGAGTACTTGCAGTGCTGCGAGACAGCTCTCGCAGCGCTGGCGGCGCGACTACACTCGCGCTTCACAGCGCTGCCGCGGCAGCGCTGTGAATCTGCGAGTGTAGCCAAGGCCTTAGATTTGATTCTATGTTGCAGCTGACTTCTACAGAGTGGTATGGGTGTGGAGGGTAAGATTTTAATGGTTACGTGATGCAGGAATGTGGTTGGAGAGCTGTCTTGTGTGAAGGAGCTGTAATTTACTTCTGTATACAAATATTTTCAAACATGAGTGATTTATTTACTAAAGCTCTTAAAATATAATCTACATTTGTGCTGCATACTGGTTCTGAATGCCTAATCTTCATGATTTCCTCCTGTATAGAGATGGGCGGGGGGGGGGGGGGGTGGAACTGTGGTGAATTCTTACATGGCATTGAGGCAAATAGAGTTGGGCTGGATTCCTGAAAGAACTTTAATTCATATTCTCCGTCTATGCAGTGTTCAGCTGGTGGTTAACTCAAGGGATTCTGGACATAATACAGTAGTAATTGCCCATTGACTTTTTAAAACAAATAAAACAAGGAGAAATTATTGAAACTGTCCCTAATCTAACACTTCTAGTAATGCAACAAAATTGCGGATGGGCTTCCTATATATATTCAAACTTTGATTTCTTTTTTCTTTTCAAGTTTTAGAGGAAAGACTATGGTTACTTATGTTCATCAGCACTCTGTGGTCCCCAATCTTTTTCGTCTGGCGGGCACCAGACAACGAGCCACGGAGTACCGTGGCAGCGGACGAGCATCCGCCGAAATGCTGCCAACAAGCGGCAATGTCAATAGGCATCACCGCCGACAAGTGTCATCCAGAGGCATTTCGGCGGCGACGCCTCTGGATGACGCTGCTTGTCGGTGGCATTTCGGCGGATGCTCGTCCGCCGGCCAGTACACGGGCGCACTTAGGCGCCCCGGCGGGCACCATGGCGCCCACAGGCACCGCGTTGGGGACCCCTGCTCTAGGATTTCAGTGCAGGTTGTTCAGTATTGCTCGTACATATTCATTATCAATGTAATGGTAAGTGTATCCATCAAAACCAAAGTCTGGTGATAATCTCTTCTTTCCTAGAAAGAGTTTAAATGTTCTTATTCTAGAATCTTTCCTTTGTTTTGCATTGAACTGATAGGTTTAGGTACAGCATGTGCCCAATGATGCTATCCATTCCATGGCTGAAACAATTGTAGCAATAACCATTCAAAAATTGTTGCTTAGCAGAGTTTTAATAGTTTCCCTGGATTGTGTGGATTTGGAATTTTTGTGACAATATTAAAACTCTCTACTAATGACTACCTGCAGGAATAATCTGTGGCACTGCTTGGCTTGCCAGACTCTCAGGAAAGGACTCCTTTTGTCTACATTCTCTTTCTCCCCCCCCCCCCTCCCCCCACCCCCAAGGCTGAAGTAGTTTATCCCCAAAGATCACAATTTACTCAGCTCGTCTGAGCCCTACTCTCCTGGAATATCCCATATCATAACTACAATTTCAAATCAAGAGTAATTAAGACCTTTCTTAAGAAGCATGACTGTCAGATGAGTTGTAATAATACTGTAGAGCTCATCACATTTCTTTGTCTCTTTTCATCTTGGGGTGAGCATGCTGTGACCACAATTTGTCCACCAAGCTAAAATCCTTAACACAACACTTCTATAATGTCTCCAGATGGGTTCTGGTGTTGGACTGTCTCTAGAGACCTCTTTCCTGGTCTACATTAGAAGAATGACCCATTTCTGACAATTGGAGCAGCTAAATGTTGCTAATGCAGAAAAAATTATCTGCATCAGAAACTTGCTTTTCTGCTGCACTTCCTGAGATAGCTGAACTGTTTGGCATCAGAAAGCTGTCCTGCCCCTTTTCCCCCAAGTGAAAGCTGTGTCCCTTGTCTGATTCCTTGCATCTTGGCCATTCCTGGCTAAGGTGAACTGAAAATGGACACTCCTTGGAGCTAGTCAGCATTGCCCTGTAACCTCTAAGTGCTGCCAAACATAATTGGTTGCATCTGTAATGATTTGGAGGATCTGTATAATTTATGAATTCTGTGTGAGATTATGAACCCTCTGTCAGGCTGGAAACCTCCATTTTGAGTGTGCAGTTTTTTGCCTTATCCATGGTCTGTTTCCCCCCGTATTGGTTTGAGATTCCAAAAGCTTCTGGAAAAAAAATACCAATAGAGGGTAGGAGAGAGTCTCTAAGGGTATGTCTACACTACGAAATTAGGTCGATTTAATAGAAGTCAGTTTTTTAGAAATCGGTTTGATACAGTCGATTGTGTGTGTCCCCACTAAACGCATTAAGTCGGCGGTGTGCGTCCACAGTACCAAGGCTAGTGTCGACTTTTGGAGCGTTGCACTGTGGTAGCTCCACCACCCGCAGTCTCCACCACCCATTGGAATTCTGGGTTGAGCTCCCAATGCCTGATGGGGCAAAAACATTGTCGCGGGTGGTTCTGGGTACATGTCGTCAGGCCCCCCTCCCTCCGTGAAAGCAATGGCAAAAAATAGTTTCTCGCCTTTTTTCCTGGGTTACCTGTGCAGACAACTTACCACGGAAAGCATGGAGCCCACTCAGCTCACTGTCACCGTATGTCTCCTGGGTGCTGCTGGCAGACTCAGTACTGCAGTGCTACACAGCAGCATCCCCTTGCCTTGCCTTGCGGATGGCAGATGGTGCAATACGACTGCTAGTCGTCGTCCCGTGGGTACTCCTGGCTGACCTCGGTTAGGTTGGTCGGGGGCACCTGGACAAAAATGGGAATGAGTCCAGGTCATTCTCTTCTTTAAGTTTCGTCTAATGGAGATTCAGTCCTGCCTGGAATATTATGCCAGCTGGAGGCTTCTGCCTCAGGCTGCTCTCCCAGTCGGCAGCAGCGTGCAGTCGCACCTACCCCAGCCTACCCCTTGCTCCCATGGCTCATGAAGCCTGGACAGTAGTAAGGAGCAGTTCAACTATAGGCTGAGCAAGTGCATAATGGTGGTAGAATGTGCCTTTGGACATTTAAAAGCTCGCTGGCGCAGTTTACTGACTCAGTTAGACCTCAGCGAAACCAGTATTCCCATTGCTATTACTGCTTGCTGTGTGCTCCACAATATCTGTGAGAGTAGGGGGAGACATTTATGGCGGGGTGGGAGGTTGAGGCAAATCGCCTGGCCACTGATTACATGCAGCCAGACACCAGGGTGGTTAGAAGAGCACAGCAGGGCGCGCTGTGCATCAGAGAAACTTTGAAAACCAGTTTCATGACTGGCCAGGCTATGGTGTGAAAGTTCTGTTTGTTTCTCCTTGATGAAAACCCGCCCCCTTGGTTCACTCTACTTCCCTGTAAGCCAACCACCCTCCCCTCCCCCCTTTGATCTCCGCTTGCAGAGGCAATAAAGTCACTGTTGTTTCAAATTCATGCATTCTTTATTAATTCATCACACAAATGGGGGGGATAACTGCCAAGGTAGCCCGGGAGGGGTGGGGGAGGAGGGAAGCACAGGGGTGGGGTAGTTGTAGGGGCACCCCCTAGAATGGCATGCAGCTCATCATAGAAGCGGCATGTCTGGGGCTCTGACCCGGAGCGGCCGTTTGCCTCTCTGGTTCTTTGGTAGGCTTGCCTGAGCTCCTTAAGTTTCACGTGGCACTGCTGTGGGTCCCTGTTATAACCTCTGTCCTTCATACCTTGGAGATTTTTTAAAAATATTCTGGCATTTCGTCTTTTGGAACAGAGTTCAGATAGCACGGATTCGTCTCCCCATACAGCGATCAGATGCAGTACCTCCCATTCGGTCCATGCTGGAGCTCTCTTGTGATTCTGGGACTGCATGGTCACCTGTGCTGATCAGCTCGCCACGCTGGCCAAACAGGAAATGAAATTCAAAAGTTTGCGGGGCTTTTCCTGTCTACCTGGCCAGTGCATCTGAGTTGAGAGTGCTGTCCAGAGCGGTCACAGTGGAGCACTCTGGGATAGCTCCCGGAGGCCAATACCGTCAAATTGCATCCACACTACCCCAAATTCCACCCAGCAGGGTCGATTTCAGCGCTAATCCCCTTGTCGGGTAGGAGTACAGAAATTGATTTTAAGAGCCCTTTAAGTCGACAAAAATGGCTTCGTCGTGTGAACAGGTGCAGAGTTAAATCGATCTAATGCTGCTAAATTTTGACCTAAACTTGTAGTGTAGACCAGGGCTAAGTGGGTGAGGTAATATCTTTTCTTGGACCAATTTCTGTTGATGAAAGAGACAAGCTTTCAAGGTACACTAACCTCTACTTCAGGTCACAGTAGAGGGTAGCTCATTCTAAGTACTCAATTGTTGGAAATCTAGTGACTTTAGGCAGAGGATTGGTCCCTGCCCAGAAGAACAGGTTTAGCAGGGGGAAGTCACCTTGGCAACAGAGTTATCCGGCAGGGGTTTGTACTTATGTGCATAGGTATGGACTTTCTCTCTACCCGAGGGATGCTCACCCCCTCCCTGCCCCCACTCCACCCCTTCCCCCAAGTCCCCACCCCACCCCTTCACCACCTCTTTCCTCCCCCGAGTGCACCCTGTCCCTGCTGCTCCCCCTCCCTCCCAGAGCTGACCCGCACGCTATGAAACAGCTGTTCGCGGTGGGCAGGAGGCACTGGAAGGGAGGGGGAGGAGTGATCAGTGGGGCCGCTGCGGGGCGGGGGCAGGCTTGGCTGCTGGTGGATGCTGAGCACCCACTAATTTTTCTCCATGGGTGCTCCAGCCCTGGAGCACCCACAAGGTCGGCACTTATGCTTATGTGGGAAAGCTGACAAGGGTGGCACCTGACTCAGAGGGGTGAAAGTTTTAAAAAGGGCAGAAACTGTTCTGCTCAGGGGTCATCTTCTCAAGTCTGTGAGGAAGAGATTACTCCCCATGTGATGGCCATCATGAGGCAGGGGACACCTTCCAGAGACAACTTGCTGGACATTTGTGATCCCTAAGGACTTCCAAGGGAAGGGTGAGATAGAAAGTGACATGCAGGTAGGCAGTGTTTGTTTTGGATGATTTGTACTCTTGTGCTTTATATGATTAAGTTTCAAAGAGTAAATTGAGTTAGACTCTGTGCAGAATGTGAGTTTGCATTAACTTCACAACTGCTGTGTACCCCTGAGAGAATTAAACTATAAACCAGAAGCTTCACACCTTAGAGATTGAGTTCTGGGACAGGGTCTGTTTAAGTAACTAGGGCAGGGGTAGGCAACCTATGGCACGCGTGCCGAAGGCGGCACGCGAGCTGATTTTCAGCAGCACTCTCATTGCCCGGGTCCTGGCCACAAGTCCGGGGGGCTCTGCATTTTAATTTAATTTTAAATGAAGCTTTTAAAATATTTTAAAAACCTTATTTACTTTACATACAACAATAGTTTAGTTATATATTATAGACTTATAGGAAGAGACCCTCTAAAAACGTTAAAATGTATTACTGGCACGCGAAACCTTAAATCAGTGAATAAATGAAGACTCGGCACACCACTTCTGAAAGGTTGCTGACCCCTGAACTAGGGTATCTTGCAAGGGTCAGTGCTGGTCCTGGGCGCTGAAGGCAGGTGGGCTGAGGAGTTCCATTTCTGAGAAGAAGTAGCAGACAGAGTCAGTGTCCAGAAAATGTGCCAGACAGGCCAAGGGAGGAACTTGTACTACAGCTTGTTGACACTCCAGAAGCTTGAAACACCTGGGGATCCAGAGCATCAGGCTTGGATTCATCTCAAAGCAGTCCCAGTAGGAGGCCAGGAGGGGGCACTTGCTAGGATCTGTGACCACATGCAAGGCAAAATGTGTCTGCTGCCTCAGACAGGATGTGCTGCCACGGTTTTGAAGGGCTCAGTATCCCATAGGCAGGGCAGGTGCAAGGATATTTTGTGCCCTAGGTGAAACTTCCACCTTGCGCCCCCTCCTCCCGCCCCCACCCCCGCCCGGTAACATTGGTTCATTGAGGGGCAAATCCCAACAAGCCTTTATAGACCCCAGGGGCCAGCCGTGCCCAGGGACTGCTCCCCAGACCAGGTTCCCCCCCTCCCTGCCCCCTGAACTCCTCTGGAGGGTGCACAGCCCCCCCACGAGCCCTCCCCACCCTACCCTGGCGGCCCCCGCCCTGAGTCCACTCACTGGCTTTGCCGGGCTTGGGCCGCTGCAGCAGCTCGGCAGGGAGGAGCTGCCTTCTGGGGGCTCCTGCAGCAGATGCATGTGGGCAGAGGCCCCCGTGCACCCCCCCGGCTCCCCCCTCGCCGTGCTCGGGCTCTGCGGCTCCCGGGAGTGTGAGCCGCCGCTGCCCCTCCCGGAGCAGTCTCAGGGCCCCGCGCCCTGGCAGCGACTCACATGCCCGGGAGCCGCAGAGCCCGAGTGTGGCGAGGGGGGAGCTGGGGGCGCACAGGGGCCTCTGTCTGCATGCATCTGCTGCAGTCTGCAGGGGCCCCCCCGAGGGGGGCGCCAGGCCGCAGCCTGGGCAGGATGGGCAGGGGGCGCGGCTGCTACCCGCTAGTGGCGCTGCCGCCTTTTCAGGGCTCCTGCCCCCCTGCGCTGCACCGGCTCCTCCATGGCTGGGGCTCACCGGCTCTGCAAGCCCTATGCAGTATTATTAAACTGGTGCCCCTATGCCCGATGGCAGCCTGAGCTTGCAGCCCTGCGGGGGTGGAGGGACAAGGCAGAAAGAACAACAAGACGCCTGGCCCGCCTCATGGTGGGGGAGAGTCACAGTTCCCCGCAGAGACCCCTGTACCCTCCCCCTCACGCAGAATGGACATGCAGAAGGTACCTAATTAAAAGCGCTAAACTTGGGAATAAAAAATGTCAGTCACAGGTTTTTTGATCTGCCCTGAAGTTTGTCAGACATTTATTTGCAAAAACTTTGTAGTAAGGGTGAGTCAGCTGTCTTGCTGAATACAACATTAAATATTATGGAATATATGATGCAGCTCTTCTCTGTTTTACATTTTCTTAATCAGTATTTCTAAGCTGATTTTATATTTTAAATGTACTGTTAAGCCTTCATAAAGTAATCATTCCAGATAACTACATATTTAACTCACTGAAACACTAATTATTTTAAATTAATCAGTCACAGAGGTTTAGTGTGTTCCTAACAATGTTCACTGCTTTTAGAAAAAGGGAACACTAATTTACTGTGTATGATCTCCATAACAATATACATATTTATGAAATTTCACCAACTTTAAAAAATATGTTTCCAAAGATTTTAGGCATAACAAAGGATTTTATATTTTACTAAGGTACTGATTTTGCTTAAAACTAGTTCATCAGATAGTCAGAAGTAACATAAGAACATCTGGAAGCAAAGGACTGTTGCTTCCTTCAATGGGGGTGGGCGGGGGAGGGGAGGAGAAGGGGTTGTCGTGGTCAAAGACCCCCACGCAGTCATTTTAGTTCAAAGACTCATAGCCTGAGGCCAGTTTATTGACATACAAACCAGTGCGCACTGGGGTGTGGTCCGGAGACCAACACACCAGCAACAGCTTACCAGCTTCTTTTATTTCATTAAACCACAAACAGGGTACAAACAATACGTTATGAGTTAAGAAATTGGGGACCAATTATAAACCCTGGGCATTACCGGGCGAATACCCTCCTCCGCCTGTTTGGATAATGGATATTGGCGGATCCTGGGGAGGGGCTTCGCTGGGTTTACACGGATTTTAACCGGTTGGGCAGAACCAATGCGCCCAACCTGGTTGGCATGTTTTGCCCATAATGTGGGTGAGACCTTTGCCAGCAATTCCTGTTGCAACAAGGAAGGGCTGGACTGGGTGTCCCCCATCGGAGCCTGCTCTTCCTGCAGCAGAGCTAAAACTGTATTTTTGTGCAGGATCGGGCACCTTCAGAAACACCCCGTCTGGGGTACAAACAATTGTACAATTCAGTTTACACAGCAAATTCTTTCCCATCTTATTGTACCACATAAAATACGCATTAAACTGACCCTGGGGCACCGTGTTGGCAAGAAGGGCTTCTCTAAGGTGCACCATCCTGTCAAGATTAAAGCTACCCTCCAGGGGAAACTGCAGTTTTGGATTATCTCTAGTGTACCAGTTCCACTTATTTAAATATTTACACGTCGACGATCCACAATGTACGTACATATAAGCAGCAGGCGTGCCTTTGGGTGGGATCGGCAGGATTTTTGATCCTTTGGCCCCCATTCTTTTTACAGCTTACTTTTACTTAAGCCAATTACACTAGGATGCTAACTTGGGGGTTACCACAGTTCTACACTAATGGCCCAACTTCAGGCCTGCCCTTGTTTCATGGCAGGAACACAAGGGAGCAGGTTCCCAGGCATTTTTCTTTTGGTGAACCTACAGGAAAGCGGACAAGGGGGGCGGGCTGACTGGACAACCCGTGGTCCCCGTACGTCCCTCTCCAGCCCTGGGCACCAGCCTTTAAGCCAACGGTGCTGCAGTAGCTTTTGAGCCGACGGTACGGTTTCCTGGGGCTTCCCTTCTCTCCGAGGTAGGGAAGGGAGCTTATTGCTCCGGGGGGAACAAAAAGGGACCCCGTGGCCTTTTACAAGGCAGTGCTCAAAGAGCGGTCACTGGGTCATGGGGAAGTGGAGGGGTAAGGGGTAACGGGATGGGGAACACACAAGCACCCTGGCTGGTTAGCCACTTACCAAGGCCTGCCAGTCGGGGAAGCTTTTCAATCTTTCTTTAAGCGGGTCGTGGAGCTTGCTTTCAGAACACCCCCGGTCACGAGCAATTACTTGCTTCGCAGGGGGTCTGGGGCGTCTTTCCACGACCAATACACTTCGGCCGCTTGGCCTTATACACACACACACAGGCCGCTCGGCCTTACACACACAGGCACATTTCCTGGCACAGCCGCCAGGGCGAAACTGCCCCTTGTCCCTCCCAACCTGGTCGGCTCCGGGACCCCGAACGCCCAGCTCTAATAGGCGATCAGGATACTTCGGACCAAAGGAGCGCGGTCCGAGGGGGCTGCCGGCACCTAACCCACTACCCACTTTGGAGACTGAGACCCGCCCTCTCAGCCTAACCCACTACCCACTTCGGAGACTGAGACCCGCCCTCTCAGCCTAACACACCGTAACTTAGCCTAACACACCTTGGAGACAACACGAACCCGTAATAAAGGCGTCAAGCGTGTCTGACTTTGTCCCAAGGTTGGATCCAGCTTGTGACTTACCCCAGTCAGAGCCTACGGACCAGTCCTCTCCCAGGCCCCTAGCTGCAGAGATTTCAAAAGGTCTCTTACCTCTCAGATGGGCCCCGGGGTTGGAAGAGAACTGCCCGCGGTCCTCTGATCCAGGGATGTCATCTGTGGATCCCGGACGAGCCCCCAAATTGTCGTGGAAAAATTGACCATACCGTTGATTTTGGGTCAGACACACTGATGCACCTTTATTAGGTAACACAAATACAATTATGCATAAAGGGAAGGTCGGCGTATCCCCAAGCAAGGGGGTCAGCCACCTTGCATAAATCACACAATTTCAAGCTTATAAAGGTAAAAACCGCAACGCGTAATGAAGCATTTCAAATCTTATCAGCCTTATTTGGTACATTTATCAGCAAACCAATCAGAGCCTCTCTGGGGCCGCGATTCGGACCTGATACCATTTAGGGCTTTTCCTGTTATTGCTAGAGGCTCCTGCACGGCCCCCCCTCTTGCATTACCTTCTGTTGCATTACTTTATTAAGTACTAAGTTACCTAATGCGTTTAATTTGCTAATAGAGTTGTACAACAAGCCCTTTTTTTAACTGTGTGCCCACCTACTTGCGGTTTCACTGTACAAGACTTTTCTGCTTTATTAATTTTCCATAGCTAAACTACTGTTATCTTAGGTCAGGTTACCCAACTACCAGTAGGCATTGGTTCCCTTTTTCTCCTGTTGGCCTTTTAATTAAGCCATACAGGTCCTGCATTGTGTCACACAAGCTTATAACTTAAAGCATATACTTTTAATATTAAGCAGGCCTGCCACGGCCTGCTGTTGCTAGCTTAGCAATAGGTTATAATTCAAAGTAAGGCATATGGGGTTCCCCGAAAATCCTCCACAGGGTGAAGGAAGAAATGGATGGACAGGAAGACTTCGGAAGTAAGTTTTTTTTTTTGTTTGTTTTTTTTTTTTTTTTTACTATAGTAATTAAAAGGTGTATTTTAGATAAGGGTGGTCTTTTGAAGAATTTATTTAAAAAACCATATGTCTGAAGATCCAAGCATTTAAGGCTAAAGATGATTGTGCATCTAAAAATCTATGCAAGGATTTTTTAGAGATGTGATTTTTTTTTTTATAATCTTCACCAACTCGCTAATGAAATATTTTTAAAGCAAATTTTAAACTAAGGTCCTGTAGACTGACATGTTCTGAGTAAAGATTTTAAAATTTTATTAAGATGTTTAAAAAAAAAAAAAAAAAAAAAAGGTGAA
Organism: Emys orbicularis; assembly: GCF_028017835.1. Taxonomy (NCBI): domain Eukaryota; kingdom Metazoa; phylum Chordata; order Testudines; family Emydidae; genus Emys; species Emys orbicularis. Next base: position 41,115,035 of record NC_088689.1, on the reverse strand, counting down.
CAGAGTTTGAGCATAGAAGTTTCTGGTTATCAGGGAACAACATACAGATAGGGTGCAAAGTTTGGCTTAAGATAAGGTGACATGAGGAATACATAATCTGCAATATCCCCAATTGGGGCTAAAAGGTTCATGGGTCAAAGTACAGACATGGAGATATGAGGGTATGAAGTTCGTAGAGTGATTGTGTTCGGGTGTGGAGTATAATGAGTGGATATGATGATGAGGATGGATTGACCCTCATTTGGTGAGATTTAATGTTTAGGGAGTTTATGGTTCCAGTTCATATGATCCAACGGAGAAGGTCACTTGGTCCCTTTCTCGTAGTGGGAGAACGATGTCACTCTGGGTAACGCCTCCTGGTACTGTCGGTGGCAGGTGATGTGCTCGATGTAGATGTCCCTGGACCATCGGATGGCATCTGAGACCATGAGGCGCCGCATGAGACGTGCGTAGCGTTGACCGATCCCGCAGGTCCGCAGCACACGCTCGTTGCAGGGGTCCCAGGTGCCCAAGGCTCCGACAATCAGGGCGTCCATCTGCACCTCATAGCCCTTCGCTCTCAGGGTGTCAGCCAGGGGGGCGTACTTTTCCAGTTTACGAGCTCGGGCTTCGCGAAATGCCGGGGTCCTGTTCTCAAAGGAGACCGTGACGTCGACGAGAATGATCTTTTTCTGGGCCTCGTCGGTGACGACCACGTCAGGTCATAGCTGGCTGTCAGTACCGGCGATGGTGCAGTTCACTGAGATCTCCCCCAGGCGTGGCACGATGGCTTTCACCAGGCGGTTCTGGATGGCGTTGTGGCGCAGCTGCCAGGCTCTGGAGTGGGGTTTGCAGCTGCACAGGACGTGGGGCAGTGTCTTGTTGGGTAGCCGCACTTCCTGCAATGCTTGTCTTGGTTCCCGTGGCGGACGGCTCCGTTGAGCGGGACACAGTTGAGCCAGGCACGGTGGATGAACCGCCAGTCGGCGAAATGGGTGAAGCCGCCCCCGGCGAGGAAGTGGTTGCTGGCGTCCCACTTGCTGGTCAACTCAAAGGCTTTACCCTGGTCCAGTTTACGCTTCAGGGTTTCCACGTACAGCGAGCGGATGGCGGCCTTCAGAGTCCTCTCCAGCAAGCCCCTGGCCGTCGGGGTGACGATGGTGTTGTCGTCCGACCTGATCTGCGGCACCCGGACTCCCAGCTCCTGGCGCTCCTCGCACCACTCCCAGCGGCAGCCGATGCGCTTCCCCAGGCGACGCGTGGCGTTGCGAGTGCGGGAGCACAGTGAAGCAATGTCGCGCCCGTCCCGTCCGAATTCCCCATCCAGGGAGCCGCTCAGGAAGGTGGCGATGTCTTGGTTCGAGGGGGCTCTGCCGATCCGCTTCTCTGTTGCATCACGCAGGGCGTTGGCCGCAATGTCCCTCACCGTGGCGTCGGGACATGTCAGCAGACGGAAGGCGTGGGTGATCACCGCCACGTCGCACAGGTCACCCATGCGGGGGACATTGGCACCGCCGTGCCTGTGGGCGATGTAGACCAACTCGTTGCTGGCTCTCTGGGGAAGGAACAGCCACTTCTTCACCAGCTTCCGGATGATCTTGTCTGCCTTGTTGAGGGGCACCTTCACCACGGCGGAAATATTTTTAAAGCAAATTTTACACTAAGGTCCTGTAGACTGACATGTTCTGAGTAAATATTAGTCATGCACAACTGTTTTTGTCAGTACATTCAGAAACTGACAGTAGATACCTGGGGGTTGGCAAATGCCTGTTAAATGTCTTCATTACCCCTTGAATGGCTCTTTAACAGTTTCAGTGTTGTGCTAATGGGTCTGGCAGGCTGGAGACTGTTTCTCTTTTAACTACTAGATCCCCTTCCGAGGAAGACTCGGAGCCTGCAGGAAGGGTCAGAACAGGGATAGGAAAACCAGGAGGGTGGACACTAAGACCCAGTGGTGCCCCAAATTTTCAGGTGCCCTACCCAGCTGCCTATGCCTGAGGACAGCCCCGGGCGCCCCCAACCACTTGCCGCCCTAGGCCACTGCCTAGTTCGCCTAGTGGTTGCACCGGCCCTGCCCATAGGCTGAGTGTTGAACTATTTCTTGTCCCGGTGAACGAGTGGACATCTAACATGGGTCGGCTTTTTTGGTAAAACAGAATCAGTGGCAAGCTAAAAACCTTGGACTAAAGTGATGTTTTCATTATATATCGTTTGACTTGTACCAAATAGTGGATGGGAAACAAGGGGACAGACTGCTTTGAATGTGAAACGGGCCAGATAACTTGCTTTTAGTTTTGTCATTCTACTGCAAGGGTGGGCAAACTTTTTGGCCCGAGGGCCACATCTGGGAATATAAATTGTATGGCGGGCCATGAATGCTCAGAAAATTGGGGTTGGGGTGTGGGTGTGAGGGCTCTGGTTGGGGGTGCAAGCTCCGGGGTGGGGCCAGAAATGAGGAGTTCAGGGTGCAGGAGGGGGCTCTGGGCTAGGGCGGGGGGAGTGGGGTGAGGGCTCTGGCTGGGTGTGCAGTCTCTGGGGTGGGGCTGGGGATGAGGAGTTTGGGGGTGTAGGAGGGAGCTCTGGGCTGGGACTGAGGGGTTCGGGGGCAGGAGGGGGATCAGGGCTGGGGCAGGGGGTTAGGGTGTGGGAAGGGGTGCAGGTTTGGGCTGGGGGTGCAGGCTCTGGGGTGGGGCTGGAGATGAGAGGTTTGGGGTGCAGGAGGGTGTTCCAGGCTGGGATCAAGGGGTTGGAGGGTGGGAGGAGGATCAGGGCTGGGGGCAGGGGGTTGGGGCATGGGGAGAGGCTCAGGGGGCAGCCTCCAGGCAGCACGCGGCTCCCGGAACCAACAGCATGTCCCTTCTCCAGCTCCTATGTGGAGCCACGGCCAGGCGGCTCTGCTCGCTGCCCCGTCCGCAGGCATTGCCCCTGCAGCTCCCATTGGAGCGCTGGAGAGGGGCCATGCTGCGGCTTCCGGGAGCCGTGTGGAACGGCCCCCGACCCTGCGCCCTGGCTAGAGGCCTGGAGCGGGGCCATGTGGCTGCTTCCGGGAGCCGTGTGGAGCGGCCCCCAACCCTGCTCCCTTGGCTGGAGCTCCCAGTAGGCATTCGAGGGCCGGCTTAAAACGGCTGGCGGGCAGTAGTTTGCCCACCCCTGCTCTAATATCTCTGTCCAGACCATGTACAAGGGCTATATGATAGTGTTGTGCAGCCAAACCTGAAAGGAATTGCACCTCCCTAAACTGTCCATCCTTGGATTGCTCCCTCCCAAGATTATCACCAGACTCCTTGTTGTTTTTATTCCTCTTTAGTTTCCCCTATGTTCCAGTCACCACCTCTCTGGGTGTTTTGTTCAGCATCTCTCCCTCCATTACTCCTCACTGCCTTCCACCAAGCTGAATGCTGCTTTTGCAGCACTCTCATTTTAGGTCTAAAAACTTCATAAGACAGAAAGCACTACCTTTGGGCTGGTTCACCTACCTGAATGATTGCTCTATTTCTGATACTGAAAGATGCTAATGTAGGAGTGTATGGAGTAACTGTTATAATTATATATTATTGGCGAATAAACCACCTTGGGTATTGCTGGAATATTAAACAGTGTTTAGCTACATGGTTTTTCAGCAAACTAAATGTTTTTAGGCCCTCTAGGACATATCAGTCCTTAGCATTGAGAAGAAAGTTGCTCATCCTCTTTTTCCTGTTAAAGTTTTGGCAGCCCTTTACTTTCCCCATGTTATTGTCTCATATTGCATCCTATTAATAAAGATGAAAACATATAGTGTTCCAGTATGACATGAAATAATTCTCCAATAGTAGATGATCTCACACTGGCTTGCTGCCTCTTGTAAAATATAAAGTACCTTTCCCCTCTTCATGAAGAGGGTGAATTATGATGTCCTTAAATTTCTGTGGCAGCTTTTAGGAATAATTCAAGTAGCATAGCTCCACCTTGATAAGTGGGAGAGCAGAAATTCAGAATATTTGAGCTTGTCTTGGTAGATCACTTGAATTAGCCCTTATGGAGGGGCAGGGACTGCCATGCAGCGAGGTAATTCCCAGCTTTATAAAGGCAATAAGTTGGATAATGACAATTTTGAATTTGATTTGGGGATTGCAGTTGTGTGGTCCATTTAAGGAGGACTTTGGGTGTACTTCTGTACACAGGTACAATTGCTAAGCCTTAGACTGACAGTATAGCGTCACTTGTTAAATGCAGTATGTCTGTAGTGCTTCTTCTCTAGGATTAGTGCAAGGCTTGAAGTGGTCTGGGGAGGTCAGTCACACACTTAAATAAAGCTGAGGTGGTATGGTTATTGGAAAGGAGGTGTTAAAATATGCTTAAATAAGCTATTTGAGTCTTAACGTTTTTGAGCTTGAGTTTCCATCATGGACAGTGACATAACTGTCACTTTTCTGAGAGCACTTTTAGCTGAGACTTGGCAGACTGACTTGTGTGCTGTACTTGCTTTGGAACCAGTGCTATGCAGACTTCCCGTGTAACAAACAATTGCAGGCCCTATTCCTCCAGGGAAGGTGAGCAGATGTTCTTTTTGCATCCCTGATAGGCATTAAAAACTTGATGCTGAATGACAGTCATTTGTACATGCCATCTTGTAATACAGGGTAAACATTTTGGAGAAACAATATTAAAAACAATAAAAGAACCTATGCATGCTAAAAAGCTTACCAGAGATCACCCCCAACTCCAGTCTCAAGCTCTGGTCGGTGTCAGTCCTTCAAAACCCACAGCTGGGTTTTCCCCATGGTGACAAGTTCATAACTGTTTCAGATTCAGAATCCAGGCTGGGCAGTTCAGCCTTTTGTTTTCATAACTCTGGCTTTGACTACCTGTTCCCAGAGACTGGACAGCAGACAATGACCCACTCCTCAGAGCATAGTTTCAAAAGTCTAGGTTTTTGCATATCTGGAGGTGGGGAATTTACTTTAACCTCTCCCTTGGTAAAAAGAACAGGAGTACTTGTGGCACCTTAGAGACTAACATTTATTTGAGCATAAGCTTTCGTGGGCTACAGCCCACTTCTTCGGTGTTCCTCATGAAATCCACTTCATACTTATGGTATCAAAAGTCCATTCTTGCCTGGCACATTTTCAATATAGTCCTTTGAACTCCCAGGCCACACATCACACCTCCTCCCTCCCCCAACAGAGGTTACATCCAATCCCAGCCCACAATAATACATAAACTTTGCATGTAATACAATGGGCCCCAACATAACTCAGTAAGGTCTCCCAAGGGTATGCGGGAAATTGCCATATCTACCACAAATTTATCATCTTGGCTAAGTCTGCACTTACCCTGGAGCTGGGAAATGGCAAATGCTCGTCTCTTGTTACATGGCCACATGGAGTTGCCAGGAAGCAGTGCAAACTGCATCCTCTCTTCCAGACGCTGAGTATTATCTCTAATACTTCCAGTCCATCCTCTATCTTTCAAACGCTGGCCAGAGGAGCAAGTCCTATGTTGCTCCTGTCCTTTTTCTCCTGGCTGGTACTCTAATATTCACCAAGTCTCTGAGCCAGCCAAAATTTTTCTGTTTCTTTATTTCTGTGTAAAAAATGTAAGCAATGTTTGTTTGGTGTTTTTTTTTTTTTTTTTTTGAGATAATGCAGTATGACCCCATAATCATATTAATTTTAAAAGGGAGTGGGTAGCTTGCACCATTGTGAGGCTCTTTAAGACAGAATTTAACAGTTTTCTTTGTTTTTATTTGTAACCTCTTCAGCCACCATTCTGGCTTCTTGTTGATGTGATGATGGTAGAATGGAGAGTTTCAGTAGGAGACACAATCTCTACCCTTAAAGCTTGTTTGCTAAAAGTTGGTGTACTGTGTCTTCTGCTTATCAGACAGTCTCATCTCTGTTCCTTGTGTTCCCTCCATCTTGTTGTACACCTCTTTCTTGTGTTGCACTTACGCTGTAAATTCTTTGGTACAGAGTCGGTATTCTATGTGCTTTTACGATATATAGTACAGTTCAAACCCTTATCCATGACTGGGGCCTGTAGGTGTGTTTGTAACACTGATAAAGGGAATCTTAACTTGAAAACTAAAATAACAAATCTCATACTCTGGAGAGGTTTCTTAGGTCTTAAGAGAAACTTGAAATCCAAAAGAAGCAAGATGGAGTAAAACAGAAATTCAGCACTTAAACCTGTTACCGTCTCCCATCTCATTACACTCAATGAAAAACTGACAATGTGCAAATGACTCGTGGAAATGTTGCAGAGGGTTCCTTCCACTTTTTTCACAAATGTTTGCTCTCCTGGGATAACTTCAAATGGAGTTTTTTTTTCCTTTGCATTCCTTTGTCTCCTGGTACCTCATATAGTAATTTCACAAATACTCTTAAGTGTTCGCTAAAATCCTCACTTCCTGCTACCAGAAAAAGTTCCTATTGTGCATTTTCCTTATTCCTAATCTGCAAAGTAGCAAAAGTAATAAATATTCATACTACCAGTCAAAATGCAAACAGTGAGCTTTAATCAGAATGGCTGAATCCAAGGTATATTTTGAATTTCAAAGATCTGTTGACAGACTATTTTTAGAGGGATTTTTTAAATTATTCCTATTAAATGGAGCGCTGAACCCTATTTAGTGCTTTTCCCATAACATAACAATCTCGTTCTTATTTGCTGTTTGACTCAGAATGGAATGCAGTCTGCCTGGCAAAGTACCTCCAAAAATGGGAAAGCTTTTAATATATAATGCCTTCTCTTAGGCTATGTCTACACTTGGAGCTGGGGTGTGTTTTCCATGGTAGCACAGGCAACGGCAGTGGTGGCACAGGCTCAGGACCCCACCCCCTACAAACCTGCCTTATGCCATGTTGCTGCTGCTGCCCTGCCCATGCTACCATGGTTGCACTACTATTTTTAGCAGCTAGTGCAGGAATGTCAACATGAGCTGGGAACTGCACCCCTAGCTCTTGAGTGCAGGTGTAGTCATAATGACAGATAAGGATTTTAAGAGAACAGGGGGAAATAAAGGGGCAATGTCAGAACTAATTTCTTAAGAGATGCATGTGGTTTATATAGAATATCAGGGTTGGAAGGAACCTCAGGAGGTCATCTAGTCCAACCTCCTGCTCAAAGCAGGACCAATCCCCAGACAGATTTTTACTCCCGTTCCCTAAATGGCCCCCTCAAGGATTGAACTCACAACCCTGGGTTTAGCAGCCAATGCTCAAACCACTGAGCTATCCCATATTAATGCTAGAGAACCATCCAGAGGCCAGAAGTTTGCCTCTGGGGTTTGGAGGACTGCTGATGAGAATGAAACAATATACAGATCGTATGTGATAATAAACACTTTATAGAGGAAAAATGATTTAAAGGTTTCTCTGTACAGTGTGATCTCTCATGTCCCAGCCATGTGTTCTGGTTTGAGACAGAACTGGAACGTATTTTGTGTATCGAACTTGAATAAGCCTATTATAAATAAGGTGCTTATGTTAAGCAGGAAGAATCTTGCCTGGGTTGTAGTGGCTGGGTGTGTGTGTGTGTGTGTGTGTGTGTGTGTGTGTGTGTGTGTGTGTGTGTGTGTGTGTGAATGGAAGAATAACTTAGTTTCTCCTTAGATGACAATGAACAGAAAAATGCTGATATTGCACAGCAAAAAGCCTGTTCCTTTTTTGGAGTGGAAATGCTCTCATTTATCATGTTTGCGAAATCCTCTTGGCTTTCTGCAGAAGAAAAAGCAGAAGTTAGAGATTGTTTCTTCACATGACAGACCATAGTGTGTTCAAAATTCGTAACGGCATCTACTATACTAAGGGTATGTCTACACTGCAATTAAAAACCCACAGCTAGTCAGTGCCACCTGACTCGGGCTAAGGGGCTGTTTAATTGCCATGTAGATGCTTGGGCTGGATCCTGGGCTCTAGGACCCTGAGAGGTGTGAGGGTCCCAGAGGATCCCCAACATCTACACTGCAGTTAAAGCAGCCCCCCCAAGCCCCACGAGCCTGAGTCAGCTGGCATGGACCAGCTGCAGGTGTCTAACTGCCTAGACAAATCCTATGAGCTCATAAGGGCTTGTTGCTGAAAAGAGTGTTAGCCCCAGTCAGAGATTTATTTTTTTAATGGTACAAACTGTAATACCTGGAGTTCTGTTGGATTTAATTGTTTTAGCAGTTTGCAGTTTTGGTAATTAATACACAACTGCATTCCTATTCCTTTCAATTTGGTGATATGGTATTAAATTGGAACGAGTTGGGTGGTTGCAAGGGAATCAAGTTAGTCTGTATCCTTGTGAGCAAGACTTGTATACAAGTAATCTGTATTACTAAAAACTCATAAATAAATTCAAGAACTACAGGGAGGAACGTTACCTTCCTGCTGTAATTTCCAGATATGTTATGCTTGTATGACTGACTTGCAAAAAAATGATGCAGTACTGTTTGTTTAGCTGTCCCTTAAACTTAATGAATGTCACACATCATTGAAGTGCTGAAACAGCAGAGGGAATGATATTTCGGACATTTCCAGGTACTTGATGTATAAGAAGGCAAGTGAGGGCAAGGCTATAGGAGAAAACATTAGGTGAACACCTAGATGCTTATGTTGGCTGCAGTGAGAGTGCTGCCACTGTAGATTGAATGTACAGAATTTAGTTGAACTAATCTGTAACGTTCATTATGTAATGCCAGGAGTTTTAGTTTGGAGGTCACTTGGCTGCTTTGAGGCAGGAAATACTACTTTTGCCCAAGTTGGTGTCCGTTAATAGCTCATGTTTACTCCTATGTATTATATATTAAGAAGCCTAGCCCTAGAGAGCAATGTTATACTCCTCTATAGGAGAACTGTTTGAGCCAATATGAAAGTGAGTGGGCAGGCAAGGGAGATAGGGTTCATCGTTTAAGATGGATCTTTAGTATCTCCAGTCATACTGCAAGTTCATTCATGGCAAACTTGGATTGGGAGAGAACTGAAGCATTGCTTCAGTAATTACTCAGGTAAGCAGCACTGGAAAAATGGACAATCATGATGATCTAAACTAGTCCAGAACTGGGAATATAGCTTTTCTGGTAGTGCTCTTCTACACGGGTAAACAGTTTTTGTTTTCAGAATGTAACATGAGCTTTCCTTTCTCTTATTGGATTGTCTGTTTTGTTTTATATCTCTTCATACAATGCACATGTCCTTTGAATTGAAGTTGCTACATAATATTTCACTCATATAAACAGTTCTGTTCACAGTAATTTTAACTTAATTTATTTGATTTGGCAGCATTTGTAAAACAGAATTACTCTGGATTGACATTTTGTATGATGGAATGCACTATTATTTAGGGATGTCTTCTCGGAATTGCAATGATGAAGCATCATTGTGGTTTTATGGAAACACCTACATGATAATTTACATCGATATCTGTATTAAAGTGGGATCCATTTTGTGTTTGACAATTAAATGACAGATACACCTGTTCAGTATTGTGGAAGCAGAGAATTCTCTGTTATTCTCCGACAGTATGAACTAGTTAGCTGCAGCCTTACTAACTTTCTTGGTGGAAGATGGTTCTGTTTTCCTACTTCATGGAAGGAAATTAGAAATATAAAATTCTAAATATAAACTGGAGTTGGAGCTTGAGCTTTCTGATTTGTCATTTAAAAATAAATAAATAAATAAAATAAATTAATGGAGATATCCTATCTCCTAGAACTGGAAGGGACCTTGAAAGGTCATTGAGTCCAGCCCCCTGCCTTCACTAGCAGGACCAAGTACTGATTTTGCCCCAGATCCCTAAATTGAGTGGCCCCCTCAAGGATTAAACTCACAACCCTGGGTTTAGCAGGTCAATGCTCAAACCACTGAGCTATCCCTCCCCCCTAAAATGGAAAATCTGGCTTTGTAATTTGAAAATCCAGAAATATTTACTATAATCAATAATATTTAAACAATAGTCCATCAGTCTTGTTTCTATATTTAGAAAATTTAGCTCAGTGAAAGCAATTAAATCAGTTATTTTCCCCTCACTCAATTTCCAAGTGATCTAGTTTAATCCCTGTTAAAATGAATTATTTTGATTTACTTTTGGTGTAAATGTTCATATGGAAATAGTCACACTTGTCTGTGAAGTAGTGTCTGGTTTCTCTATAACTGTCAAAGTGAGCAGCCCCTTTTACTCAGCACAGGCAAACAGAGCTACCCATATAGGTTGTTTAATAAAAAAGTAATTATTGAAAATTTCCCCTGTTGATGAATCACATTTCCACTTAGGAGCTGGCATGTTTAATTTCATTCTCTGCACTAGTGTGCCAATCAGTTTGGTGTAATGCAGAATTAATTACAGGAGCTTCCCTTTTACAAGAAAGCTCACTGTAATAAGTAGGCAGGGTGGGAATAAGAGGGAGCAGATGGGACCCATTCATGACTTTTTACGATGGTGGGCACCACACTTGTACTGTATTGATAGAGGAGCCGAGTAAGAATAATTCAAATCCCTGGAAACACTTCTACCAGTTGACCTGTTACAGTAGACTTAGACCAGTTATGCTGCTGTTTGGTGTCAATAGATTGCTGTGCCCAAAACATGTGCAAAGTATTTGCTACAGGTTTCACCAGCCAAGATTCTCCCATCCTACCCCAATGTCCAGCTCCTGGATGGATTATTGGAAATTTTCTTCATAATACAGACATTTGTTAATCCAGAAGACCAAAGATGGATTTGGTTTTTTTTAATATAGTTAGGATTTTTAAGAGGAGGTGGAAAGGGCTGCAGTTGTGTGACAGCTGAGAAACTTAATACTATGCTACTTGAAGCTATACTCCTTTCAACCATGTTGGTTCTTTTTTGTCTATTGGTTTTTTTGTATGTTCAATTTTTAGGGTTGTTTTCCCCCCCGCCCCCTGGAAGGTACACAGACTCTATTAAGTGTGACTGGCTCAGTGGTGGCAAAGAATATTGGAAAAACCGGGAAGAGCTGGAGGCATTAGGGGAGAGAAAAATGAATTTACTAGCCCTAGACCCGCAGCTCTAAAGAGGACAATTAATGAAGTACAGGACATGGGAGACACATTTGGAAATAAAGTACACTGAACAAGTTCAGTTAATATTTGAGTATTATTGTTGTTGAGGTGGAAAACTGGACTTCTTTCGTCCCTTTCAGAAAATATGTGCACTTTTTCTAAGGATTGTCTGTCTTCAGATTACAGTTCAATCCCTCTTTACTTAAAATGGCCACATACAAATAGTATACAAAATAATCCTATGACGAGAGAACGAGCATGCTCTCTCTCTCCTGCCCACGATCCTCCAAATATCTCGAGGGGGAGGTGGTGAGAGAGGGAGTCTGATCCAAATTCTTCCTCAGCTAACCCTCCCTTGGGTCAAGGACTGGCCAGTAGTCAGTTCAGCTCCTTTAAAAATGGCTGGTAGTCACTGAGTTATGAGAGGCTTTCCTTTACTGATTATTGTGTTCCTCTGCGCAGTTCCCAGCATGAAACTTCTGGGACTTTATCTGAGTATCTTTAGGCTTGGTGAAGGAAAATTACTAGTCAAAATACAAGACAAGTCTGTTTGTTAATGCTGTCATTTCCTAAGTATTGTAGACAGTAAATCAGTTGAGAGATTCTGTGGTTCTACTTAAACTGCTTTAGAGCCACTGATATGTTGGCACTTCAGAAATACTGCTCTTTCATGAATGCATCAGCAAAGGAGTTAAATTTCTTGTGCTGAGCCAACGTTTTCAATTAAGGAATAAACTTACTGATATTACAACTCATTTACAATAAAACGTTTCAGTTAGTGTCAAGACATGCAGCTGGGAATGAGTGATAGGGGATGGATCACTTGATGATTACCTGTTCTGTTCATTCCCTCTGGGGCACCTGGCATTGGCCACTGTCGGAAGACAGGATACTGGGCTAGCTAGACCTTCGGTCTGACCCAGTATTGCCGTTCTTATGTTCTTAAGTACATATTTTATTACAGAATTAAGTTTTTTCAGCAGTATATTCTATATTGACTATACATTGTTATATCATGACCCCTTGCCATTTTTCAAATTTTGTTTATACCCAACCATTCATATTTATTGGGAAGTTGAATGTTTTTGGGGTGGGAGGAAAGGGAGGAGTCTCAGAAGATCGGAAGTATGGGAAATTAAAGGAAGGGGAATGTAACTTTAATGATGGTTCTGTATGAATGCCCTTCCTGGTGATCTGTTGTTCCTATAAATATAAGATTGAGATGTTTTGATATGGACATAATGGTTTTAATATGTTGGTTGTATTTTCCAGTTCAGGTTATACGCTTGCTTTAATCCATTTTGTGTGAGTTTGTCTAGCACAATTCTCTTAAAATGTAAATCATCAGTCCTTCAGCATCCCAGTCCTGGCTGAGTGCTTCTCAACTCAAAATGCTGCTTTGATGTCCCCAGCATACCATGACGCCTTCTCTAGCTGAATGCCGTACCTTTCAGTTGTTACTCACAGCAGCAGTGATGACAGGCAGGGTGATACTAACAGTTGTCTGTGTTTGGTCATGCGATATTTTGCATGATTGGCTAGAGAGTGGTTACCTACTGGTTGTTCTTCATTGGTTCTGAAGTGAGCAGGTGTCCCTTAACTGGTATATGGGGTAAGAAGAGTGCTTTGAAGAATGCGTCTTACCTGGCATGTTGAGTTTGTGGTGAGACTGGCTTCTAATTGGTGGAGAGCAGGATTCTAGTCACTTTCCTAGTACTGACTTATCAAGTTCTGGACTTGAGTAGGGTAGGCAATGACAGGGAAAGAGATGAGCTACAGGACTCTGGTGAGGTAGCAATTGGGTTCTACTTCCTCTGTGCTCTGCCTCAGCATTAGAGGATGCATCCATGGTATGATAGATGCCCAAGGTAAGCATCACTTGGGTCTGTCCCCGCCTTGGTGAGGACTGAACATATTAGTAAGAAGATTTAGCCATCCATTTTTTTTGGGTGGGCTTGCAGAACACTTAATTTTGTCCCCGCTGGTCCTCTGCCAAAATCCTGCCCTCTGTAATCCTGTCTCAGCTCTGTGAACAGGGATAGCCTGAAGGTTCTTTTAGCTTAACTTCAAATTTTAATTGACTTATTTGTGTACATGTGTATCAAGCCCTCAGCCCAGTGCCCCCACCATCACTTCAGATACACAAGTAAGCACATCTCCTTCTTCCTTACGAAAAGGCAGCCAGCTTGTCCTCTATGGTAGACACTCTTCCTCTTTCCTGCAATTAGGAATACTCTATCTTTACTTGTTTTTGTGTTTTAAAACATTCCTCCCCCAACTTTTGTTCATTCTTAACAATCCCTCTTATCATGAAGCATCACTGAACCAGGGTAGATTAAAGTTAACAAAAATATTTAAAATTGATTTTAATTCATCTTTCTTTAAAAATAAGTATTTAAAATTTGAAGTTATGCCAACTTATATTATGGTCTAATCTATTAAAATTTAAATTAAATTAAAAATATTCAAGGCAAAATTTTAAGCAAAGTCAAACCACTCAATTGGTACACATCACTAGCTAAGCAAACTGGAACTAGGGTTTATTGAAATGCTAACCAGTGTTTGAGAACATAAGCCTCTTTCAGGTTATTGAATTAGTTCAGTGCAATGACTAATTCATTCAAAGTTGAGAAACCAATTGAGAGTTGAAAAAGGAGTTTGTTTCTGGTCACCTTGTCCTTCAAGATTTTAGAACTTGTAGAGGTGATTCTCTCAACATTGTTTTTATTCCTAGATTGGAAGAGGAAAACAATTAGTTCAATTCATTAACTACAGATACTTCCTTTGTTTAATAAATCTGTTTTAAGCGCAAAATATGTTTGTTAAAACTTTTATTTCTTATGTATTCAGCACACTTCAGGCAGTTTTATTTTAAAATAAATATTTTTGTGCATTTTTAATTGAATTCCAATGTCCTCCAGATGCAGCTTGACACATACCTTGAATAAAAAAAATAATCTAGTAAATAAGTGTCATTTACCATTTTCTAACTTAATAAAAATAAAAATTAAGAATCTGGACGAGTGTACATTAAGCTAGATCATTGCTTAAATTAGTGTATAGAGATAAAATGTATTGTACTGGTTTTTGCTAACCAGAAGCAAATTTTGTGTAAAGGAGTTGCAAATAGGGTTGCCAATGCTCTAGGATTGTCCTGGAGTCTCCATGAATTAAGATTGTCATGTGATGAAAGCTCCAGGAATTCAGCCAACCGAAGTTGATTATTTAAATCAACATTTCCTGCTTCCTGATTCTGAATCACCGATTTAAATCAATCCACCCTGCATGGAACATTAAAACAGCATTATGGATGACAATCAGCGGGCAACTGTTAGGTGATGATTATGGAGGGGTTCTGTTGAACAACAGCTTGGTTTTGTTTTTGAAGTACCTAATCCTTATGAAGTCATCCATCAAGATTTAGTTTTCCTGAACTGAAACACAGTGCATCAAACACTTAAATTCTGGAGTTCCCCATGTAGAAAACTGCCGTAAGTAGGTCAGAGCTGATAGCACTCATATAATATCTGCCCTCAGGACAGAGAATAACAGCTTCTTTTCTATACATGACCTAGAAAAGGCCCCAGGGATTCGATTTCCTCATTACTTTTATCACCATTACTTCACCCTTTAAGAGCTGCAGGCCTCTAAATATCTGCAGAGAGCTTCTTCCAACCAGAAGCGCAAGCATTATGCTGTGAGAGTGGCTCTGGATTGGCTGAGCAGCCATCATCCTCAGCCATCTCTTCTCATACCCAAGTATACATTAATTAACTTTAACTGATGACACTGGAAGCGTGCACTGCTGCCAGAGTTCTACTCAACAAAGAACAAAGTGGATTTGGGTGGCATATCAGTTCCACCAACAATGGTGCACACACAAGAGAAGGTTTGGGTGTCTGGTACACAAGAAGCTGTTGAGGCTGTTACCACTTAAGAAAAGATGCATCCCTTTTTTTCCTCCTTCCACTTGTTGCTATAGTGGTGGTTTTTTTTTTTTTTTTTTTTTTTTTTTTTTTTTTAGGGCTTGAGTTCTTAAGCTTTGTCTGTTAGAGGGTGGCATGATTGCAACCTGTTCTGGTGTGATTCAGTCAGTACAAATTGCACTGGTTCAAAATGTCCATGGTAACCATTTTGTTCTGGGTGCACACAGGGCACCCCATCCATGCACAGCAGTCTTAGTAGCACTACTTTGTAAGTACCAGTCTCAGATTACTTTACACTGCTGTCCATCTGTCTTATGCTTGTTAAATATGTAAACATTTAAAATATGTACTGATTAAGACACACACATTATAAATAACAATTTTATGTATAGAATTTATATATTTAAAATGTAAATATTTGAGAGTTGACTTGTGATACATATCCATTCTGGAGTGCAAAACCTTGACCAGAGAGGTCAGTGGAGCCATTTCTGGAGTATTCTGGAACTTGCTGGAAGTGCCAATTGCATCAGTACAGCTGAAGCATTAATCCATTCTGCCCACTAGTATATAGGGATTTAAGAAGTGGTCAGATATATTTATGAGTATTTACAAGATATTAATATATAAATACGGAGTATCCTCTCTGAAGCAGGATATATAGGGCTCTGTCCAATCTCTTCTCACTTGTGCCAAAGGCTGTTTCACCCAGCTATGGGTCATATGTATGTGCAGAGCCACTGGATGAGTAGGTCCCTATGCAGCTGCCTATGCATAAAGCTGCCACTTGATAAAAACCATCTCAGCATCTTCACCTCCTAACTGCAAGTGACTGCCCCCCACCATGTGGCAAATAATGGGTGGGCTGGGGGTGGGGACAGGCAGCCCAGATGTACCTACCTTTAAGATGTAATTCAGGAACAATGAAGTATTTGCTGGGTTTTGGGTTTTTTGGTGTCTCCGCTGCTGCCTGATTGCTTACTTCTGGTTCCACATGGCGTCCAGTTGACCGGTCAGTCAATAACTCTGGTGATTGTATCTTTCAGGTTCTACTATATATAGGGCCCTACCAAATTCCCAGCCATGAAAAACGTGTCATGGACCATGAAATCTGGTCTCGCCACCCCGTGAAATGTGGTCTTGTGTGCTTTTACCCTATACTCTACAGATTTCATAGAGAAGATGAGTGTTTCTCAAATTTGGGGTCCTGATCCAAAAGGGAGTTGCAGGGGGGTTGCGAAAGGTGTTTTTTTTTTTTTTTTTTTTTAAGGAAGTTGCAGTATTGCCACCCTCCTGCACTGCCTTCAGAGCTGGGTGGCTGGAGAGCAGTGGCTGTTGCCTGGGCACCTAGCTCTGAAGGCGATGCCCCTCCAGCAGCAGTGCAGAAGTAAGGGTGGCAATACTGTACCATGCCACCCTTACTTCTGCGCTGCTGCCTTCAGAGCTGGGTGGCCGGAGAGTGGTGGCTGCTGACTGAGGGCCTAGCTCTACAGGCAGCAGCGCAGAAATAAGGGTGGCAAGGTATAGTATTGCCACACTTACTTCTGCACTGCTGCTAGTGGCAGCTCTGCCTTCAGAGCTGGGCTCCCGGCCAGCAGTCACTGCTCTTCAGCTACCCAGCATTGCCGCTAGCAGCAGCAGCGCAGAAGTAAGGGTAGCAGTACCGCAACCCCCCCTGCAATAACCCTGCAACCCCCCCTGCAACTCCTTTTTGGGTCAGAACCCCTACAATTACAACACCGTAAAATTTCAGATTTAAATAGCTGAAATAATGAAATTTATGATTTTAAAAATCCTATGACTGTGAAATTGACCAAAATGGACCATGAATTTGGTAGGGCTCTAACTATATGTGAACTTTGGGATGCAGAGAGAGATTAGATGCCTCTAACTCAATTGTAAAGTACTAGACAAGGTGAACATTTTGGAGAAAGAGTTGGGGGAAATAGTAGCTGCCTCTCACACATGGGGATAGTTAACACACATGATTTTATATAAAGGCACCAGGGTGCTGATGGTGAGATTGCAGTGTGTGCCTACTGGGTGAAAAACCAGATTATAGATTATAATGAAACAGACATCTGGATCATCCTAGTTCATCAAATTTTAAAGATTAATTCCAAGCCACTCTTTTTAAATGTGGAGATGTTTATTATGTAGCTAAGAGGACTGACGTGATCCTCTTAATGATCCAGAGTTTTAGGATCTTGAGCCAAGAAGTAACAATGACAATTAATAATATGAACTGATTTTTTGCTAGCAATTGGTGGCTGGGAAGGAGTAGGCAATGTAGTATTACTGCTCCCAATCTTCATTTTGCAGTAGAGCAGGGGTTCTCAACCTTCTCCTTTCTCTGACCCCTGTTGAGGAAAAATTTGAAAATTCCTGTTTTATCTACCCATAAAAGAATGGATGGAAGATGTGAGCCTCTGAAATTTCTGTGACACCCCATGACTATCCCCATGGCTGTCAAAACCAATAGGTTGAGAACACACACTTTTAAGAGCAATAGGAGACTGAAGGAGAGGTGTATACTATCCTTGAAAAATGTGGCACTTCAGCTTGTAATAAAGCAAAGTTACTCTGTATGTGTGTATCCTTTTGGATACAATTGGCAGTGAAGCTATACAGAATGATTCTGACGTCAGTAATATGCTGCAGGCTTTCAGCATGAGTAAGCATGTGTTCACAGATGGGGGCTGAGGGCAACCCTGGCAGAGAGAAGCTATAATCATTTTTTTCATACAGACTTTCCATCCCTCTCCACTCTCTTCTTGGAAGCTGTACAGAGCCCCCGAAGGAATTCAGTGCTGCAGTTCCGGCAGCAGTAAACTGTTTGGCTTTCTAAAATTCCTCCTTATCCGGATATAACACAGCTTCTAACAAATCGCTTGATACTACAATGGGGTCTCTTTGATACATTCCATCTGACGTGGGTATTTATCACTTCCAAGAACCTCCATTATATTGTAATTGATGACTTACGTTAGTACAGGATCTCACCTAAAATCAACACTGTAGTTCTTGGATCCTTTTAAGCTTTTAAACAAAATACATTCTTAAAGTAATTTGTGAGCAGTACAGTTACATTTGGGATTATATAGTACGTTGTGTTTAGAGGGTGAAAAGGAGGGAGAAAACAGTAATTCCTAAGATCATAACTGATTGTATTGCAAACTGCATAGCTCTGTTCATTCTATCTGCAGTTCAAAAAGGTACCATACAATAGTGATATCAATAAATAATATTGCTGGCTCATAGAGTGCACACAAACTAAAGATCACTGGGATTATTTAGCATAGAGCTCCTTGGTGACTTTAGTAGCTTGCAGGTGGTATGCAGAAATGGGCCAAGTTATTTAATACTATTAAGCATTAAAGAAAAGATTTCATGTGAGTGTCCTTCGTTTGTTCTACACGTGCATGTACAGTACAGGATGTCAGAGGTGGGGTCAATAGTTTATTTTCCTGAATTAGTGATCACATATACTGCTTTGAGGATAATTCAACAACAACAAAAATGCATATCCAGAAACTTTTTATTTGTAATACAACATTTAGAAAGGCCATATTGAGTTAAATGAATCCAGGTTTGTGTTACTGCCAGGCTAGAGCCGAATAGACATGCAAATACTTAGTAACGTAAAAACTGCCATATCAAGTCAGACCCATGTTCCATCTAGTACGGGATCCTATCTGCAAAGGTGGCCAGTATTAAATGCTTCAGAGGAAGGTGTAAGAAGCCTGAAGTGTGAGTAATTGAATGATCTAGCTATCGGGATAGCCTCTTCCTCCTCCTCCAGAGATGGTTGCATGCTGTGAAGCAACAGGGTTTGTATCCCTTCCGAACTTCTGACCCTTTTATAATTCTATCTGATGTTACTGCGGATGTCCTAATCTATATAAATGCCTAATGGTTTTTGAACTTAAGATAAACTCTTAGCTTCAATGCTATAGTTTGGCAATAATCTCCATAGGCTAATAGTGTAAAAGTTTCCATTCTAAAATTGCCTTTCAGTTTAATTGAGCATCTTTGCTCATATGTTGACTGAGTAAATAGGAGTGCCTGATTTTACCATGTCTATACTATTCATTATTTTATTTTGTACACATCTCCTATATCCTCCCATTCATCTCCTCTTCAAATTTAAACAGGCCCAGTTTTTTAGTGTTTCCTCATATGGAAGTTTTTTCATACCCCTAATCACTTTGGTCACCTGTCTTTTTGTTCTGATTGTTAACCCCAAAATGGGGAAGACAGGTCTTTCTTTCTCATCTGACCACCTTTGTGGGAGGCTGTTAACACTTGGGGGGTTTTCTCTTTCCCTTCCACCCTCCTGTGGGGGTGCTTGAAAACGGTAGGTTTATGATAATGGTGCACAGCTGGACAATCTTTGTTAAATATTCAACATTAAACATTGATGGGCTTGTGCTCTCAAGAGATCTGAGGGATAATTGCAGTCACCAGCTGACAGGAGCGAGGAGCATTGCAAAGGCAGAATGTGTAACTTGTGGGGCAAAAAAGCACTTGTGCTTTATTCTGCGCTGATGCTTTTCCACCATGCTGAAGGAATGGCATTGTGATCTGGAGGGAACTACCTCTGTTGCCTTTGGCTAGACGTTACTAGAATGCTGGGTCTTTCTTCTGGAAAGCACAGGAGAAGCCCACTTGAAAGATGTATAAAAATCTTGCATGCCTGTACTGTATGTACAATATGCAGTAGCTGCCTGTATCACCCTAGCTCTTTTGCTTCAGGCTAGAATTGCAAATGGCCCGCCATTAACTCCAAACATATGAATGCATTTTTCATGTTTCTAAAAAAACCCAGGATTATAAATAGTAAAGTAGATTGAAAACTGCTCCGCAGACTATTTTTAAAATGGGCAAGCCGAGAAACAACTGTAGAATAAATTGTTTCTATTGAGTATTAGAGGAACCTCTTGCTTGTATGTGGATGCCAATTAACATTTTATAAAGCCTTCTGTTTTTTCTCTTAAACCAACTTCTGTGAATTAGTACAGATAAAATATAAACCCATCTTTTGGATAAAACAGGTTTGTGCTTTGATTTGCAATGTAAGAATTTTTGGTGGGTAGTGGGCTTGGTTTTTTCACATTTATGTTGCTTATCCTGAGGATCTTTCCTATTGTAAAGACATGAGTCAAGCAAACACTTTCCCTGCTAGCTCAACTTGCAACCGCTCTATTTTTGGCCAAGGACTTGGTGCAACTCATTCTGAGCCCATGAATGCCTCACTATTTAATCTCCTTGGGTGACTGGTTAATCTTGAATTATGTGCGGTTCTTCCTCTCCAAAGGCTGAGCATGCTCTTTATTCAGTGCCCTCTGTTTAGGTTAAGACCCCAACCTCTAGGTCAGGGTTTCTCAAATTTCATTGCACCGCAACCCCCTTCTGACAACCAGATTTACTACACGATGCCAGGAAGGGGGACCAAAGCCCAAGTCCCACCACCCTGGGTAGGGTGACCAGATCACCCAAGTCAAATATCGGGACATGGGCGGGAGAGGGCAGGGCAAAAAAAAAAACAAAAAAAAAACCACCCTTCCTCCACAAGCGCTGGAGGGAGGCCCGGGAGACGCAGGGGAAGTGCGGGGCCAGGGTGAGTGAGAGTCTGTCCTGGCCCCGAGCAGGCAGGACTCAGTCGGGCGGTAGGGAGAGTACGGGGGCAGCCCGCGGGGCCAGGCGGCGACTGTTCTCCCCCCTGGGCAGCGGGACTCGGGAGCAGGCGCTGCTGCAGCTCCCACTGCCGCGGGGGAGGAAGCAGCCGATGGCCAAGCTCGGCGGCTGTGGCTCTGGCGCCCGGGCCCGAACCCCCTGGGCCTGCTGCGGGGACCTAGCAGCGCGCACGCTGCGCCCAGCCCCTGGCCAGTCGCGTCTGGGCTGCTGCCCAGCTGGTGCTATCCCGCGGCGGCCCCGGAGTGGGGGCAGCAGGCCCCCAGCCCCCCCGTCCCGCTCAGGTCCCGCAGGGGAACGAACGGGGCTGGGCTGCCGATGCCGCCGCCGTGGGATAGCACCAGCTGGGCAGCAGCCCAGATGCGACTGGCCAGGGGCTGGGCGCAGCGTGCGCGCTGCTGGGTCCCCGCAGCAGGCCCGGGCTCGGGGGGTTCGGGCCCGGGCACCAGAGCCGCAGCCGCTGAGCTTGGCCATCGGCCACTTCCTTCCCCCTGCGGCAGTGGGAGCTGCAGCAACGGCTGCTCTCGAGTCCCGCTGCCCGGGGGGGGAGAACAGCCGCCGCCTGGCCCCGCGGGCCGCCCCCCTACCGCCCGACTGAGTCCTGCCTGCGCTCAGGGCCAGGCCGGACTCTCACTCACCCTGGCCCTGTGCTTCCCCTGCGTCTCTGGGGCCTCCCTCCAGCGCTTGCGGAGGGAGGAGGAATGGTGAGCCTGGGGAAGAGGCGGGGATTTGGGGAGGGAGCCAATGGGGGGAGGAGGGGGCGGAGTCGGGGCGAGGGGGGGAGGGGGGGCAGAACTTCCAGGCTCCAGAGCATTTCCTTCTTTGTCCAGTGTCCCGACCGCACATCAGTCGGGATGCGGGACAAACAAGGAAATATCAGGACAGTCCCGATAAAATCAGGACGTCTGGTCACCCTAACCCTGGGTAAAGGGTTTGAGTAAATGCCTAAGCCTTCTGTGTTGCCCTAATTTATCTGGGAAGTTCCATCTAGTAACTCTCATCCTTTTGAGCAAGTGTTTCTATGGCACGTGTAGTTTTCTGTCTTAGTGCAACGCCCAGCCATAAAACCACATGTAGAGCTGCAGGACTCATGTT
Source organism: Emys orbicularis (assembly GCF_028017835.1). Classification (NCBI taxonomy): domain Eukaryota; kingdom Metazoa; phylum Chordata; order Testudines; family Emydidae; genus Emys; species Emys orbicularis. The sequence continues at coordinate 41,093,356 of NC_088689.1, read as the reverse complement.
TTGTGTGAAATGTGGTCCTTGTGTGGCTTACCACTCCCGTATCAGGAATCTGGGCCGTCCTATGTACTCAGCAGTTCATTACCTGTGTGATCTGGCAGAACGGGTTAGTCTGTGGCTGGCTTCGGGGACTACATATGAATAGTATTTTTAATCTGTTTATCAACTTGGCAAAAAGGCAATTCTATTGCTCAAGTCTAGTGACTGTGTGTGTAACTAGGAACTTTCAACCAAAGAACCTGCATTTGTTACAACCAAATTGACCTGTTTGTGGAAATGGGGTGTGTGAGGAAAATATACACACTGATTTAGCATTCACTGAAAATGTGGTGAGAAAAAGCAGCACCTATAAATCCTTCCTTGAAATAACAAAGTACAAATTACTTTTAAGGAGTCTTTGTTTTAGAAACCCATAGAGTTGGTTGGACTAAGATTCTCTTGTTTACAAAGTCAGTTTAATTCTTGGGCTCCAAAACAAACAAGTATTTCAGTGCGCTTTTTTCCTTAATAAAAAAAAAATAAGCCAATATCAAGAGTTCTGCACAGCAAGCCTAAAACAAAGCACAGTGTGTGCACGAAAATCTTGGATACCACTTAAGGGAAAGTTTTGTTATACAAAGGATTTTTTTAAGGGAGATTAAATTAGCTTTCTATTATCTGTAATTTAGATTGCAGGTTCCTTGGGTCCAACTGCTAGGCACAACAATGATGCTAAATAGCCTAGCTTTTTTTTGGGGGGGGTGGGGGGTAATGGCAATACATGCAGCCACACAAGTCCAGAAATTAGACTTTTAAGGCCATGTGGATAGTATCAGCAATCAAATCATAAACAGATCAAAATACAGGAAGGTTTCTTTTCATTTGGAAAGCATTAACTTGACTACAAAACATGGATTACTTTGTCACTACGAACTAACATTGAATCTAGTATTGGTCTACCCAGCTAAAAAAAAGTTGAGTAGATAAATGGATGCCATAGAAACTTAAAAACTCATCTCTTTAATAATAGCAGTTTTTTTGGTCTCTATGTATTGATGGAAATAGCACTAATACTGCATATTCTCCCAGTTTAGGATAGTAACTATGCTGCTTAGATAAACAACTCCTACATGAAGCAACTGGAATCACTTTTCCTTAAGTTTCATTGACACGTATCCAAATTTTTTCAACAAGAATCATGACAGTCAGCCTTGTCTGGGTGACAAAGCTGGTAGGTGGAAGTGAGTTTGGCTTCATAGAAATGCATTGACTTGTAGGGGACTTCAATTTGGAATTTAGACAACCCTCCACCCTCACACCTGCATGTGAAGCAGAGTTTTATTTTTACTAGCAATTCTTTATTCACCCCTGTCCTGTCTTGTAGGTATTGCTACTTTCTGGGAGACCCAGGTTAGGAATAACGTTGGGTCTTTATATGTGTGGGACTGTCCTGTTGGAGTAACTACTGGGGCTCTTGGAAAATTTAAGGGATTGCTCAACTGACATTGGTTTATAGCAGGACCTCTTAGCTTATGGAGAAAAATGCCCTTTCTGCTCCAAGTGTGCTACAGTAAGTGTCGTCATAAAGGGGGCAAAATGGTGACTTCACTGAATATACACAAAAGATTTGTCCATAATTTCATTTTGGTTGGGACTTGGCAGGATGTGGGCACAGAACCAAAGGTCAAATGACTGAGACGAATACTACCATATGTCAATAACTCTTGAAATTGCACAATATGCCAATTATGGGTTATCTGTGAATGTACTACACTGTATTAGCTGAAGTATAAGTCACATGGCGTTGTCAGATAGGGATGGAGCAGAAGAGTCATCTTCTTCAATTAAAAAGAATGTTTGAAATTGCATTTTGTTGAGACTCTTGAGATGAAGGTGAAGTTAGGCTATTAAGCAGCATCCATGGTGACGTTGAATCCTTCCTTGTTAAGCTGCACCACTAGATCTATTTCTTTTCCGTCTATTAACAGGTGACTAAACCCTAGAACTGAAATAAACACCCAACTTCACTTTCAACAGATGGGGAGGATTTAAAAAAAAAAAAAAGTGAGGGGGAGGAGTTAATCCATATGGAGTGGTACACAAATGCTGCATTCTGAAGAAAACCTGAGTGGAAACTTGGACTGAAGCATGAAAACCTACTTATGAGATATGAAGAACTGAACATTTTAAATTTTTTGCACTTTTTTTTTTTTTTTTTAAACTGTAGAAATGTAGAATCTAGCATGGTTGGCGGGCCACTGGGATGTCCGAGTAATTTATTGTGAGCTGTCAGCATGTTAATTGAACAGAAACTATGTTGAAACTCTGACAAAGGCTTCCACTATGAAGATGCTAGAACAGTTAAGTAGGTGTTAACCCCTTCCCCCCACACTTCAGGGGACACAGAAAATATAGTTTTAAACAGCAATTTAAAAATCCCCTTTCCTGTTTAGACCGCACCTTTTCATCTTCTGACTTTTGTTTGTCATTATATTATTTATGAGCCATTGTCATAGGCTTCCTCTCTGCCTAGACAGGATCTGCATTTCTAACAAAAAAGCAATCAGAAAATTTGAGTGGTGGGGAACCAGTACTGTCAATACCAAGTGTTCAAAAACCATGAGTTAAGCCACACATCATCATGAGATTCCTTGTTGGGTCTCTTCATTTGTCTTCTGGTATTTGAGCCTTCAGAGTTCATATTTTCAAGCTTTTTTTTTTTTTTTTTTTTTCCCAGCAAGCACAAGAGCTAGAAATGTACCTTTTAAAAATGAAAGATTAAATTCTCATAACATAAGAATAGCCAACTTGGGTCACAATAGTGGTTCATTTAGCCCAGTATGATGTCTTCTGACAGCGGCCAGATGCTTCAAAGGGAATAAACAGAACAGGGCAATTTATCTAGTGATGGCCTGTCAGTCCCAGCTTCTGGCAGTCAGAGGTTTAGGGGACACCCTGAGCATGGGGTTGTCCCTGACCATCTTGGCTAATAGCCTTTGATGGACCTATCATCCATGATTTTTTTTCTAATTCTTTTTTGAACCCAGTTATACTTTTGGCCTTCATAACATCCCCTGGTTGTGTTCCACATGTTGACTGTGTGGTGTATGAAGAAGTACTTCCTTATATTGTATGTTTTAAACCTGCTGCCTATTAATTTCATTGGGTGACGCCTTGTTCATGTGTTATGCTAAGGGGTAAATAAAACTTCTTTATTCATTTTCTCCACGTCATTCATGATTTTATAGATGTCTATCATATGTGTCCACACACACGCACCCCGACCCCGGTCAGCTATCCTAGTCTTTTTAATCTTTCGTCATATGGAAGCTGTTCCTTACCACGAAGTCATTTTGTTGCCCTTTTATGTACTTTTTCCATATCTAATGTATCCATTTTGAGATGGGGTGACTAGAACTGCACACAGTACTAAAGGTGTGGGCATACCATGGATTTATGTAATGGCATTATGATATTTTCTGTCTGATTATCTATCTCTGTCCTAATGCTTCCTAACATGGTTAGCTTTTTTGACTGCTGCTACACATTGAGTGATGTTTTCAGAGAACTATCTACAGTGACTCCAAAATCTCTTTATTAGTGATAACAGCTAATTTAAACCCCATCATTTTGTGTATATATAGTTGGGATTATATTTTCCAATGTGCATTACTTTGTTTTATCAACATTGAATTTCATCTGCCATTTTCTTGCCAAGTCACCCAGTTTTGTGAGATCCCTTTGTAACTCTTCACAGTCAGCTTCGGACTTAACTATCCAGATCATTGATGAATATGTTGAACAGCAATTGTCCCAGTACTGATTCCTGGGAGATGCCTCTGTTTTCCTCTCTACTGTAAAAAATGGGCATTTATTCCTTCCCTTTGTTTCCTATCTTTTAACTAGTTACTTATCTATGAGAGGACCTTCCCTATTATCCCATGACTGCTTACTTTGATTAAGAGCCTTTGGTGTGGGACCTTATCAAAGGTTTTCTGAAAGTCCAGTTACACTGTATCGACAGGATCTTTGTCCACATGCTTGTTGCCACCCTCAATGAATTCGACTGGTGCTGAAAATAGTTGCCAGTATTGCTTTAAAAACTGATGTTACATTAGCTATCATTGAGTCATCTGGTACAGAGGCTGATTTAAGCACTAGGTTACATATCACAGTTAATAGTTCTGCAATTTCAGATGAGTTCATTCAGAATTCTTGAGTGAATACCATCTGGTCCTGGTGACTTATTGCTGTTTAATGTATCAGTTTGTTCCAAAACCATCTCTACTGACACCTCAATCTTGGACAGTTCCTCAGATTTGTCACCTAAAAAGAATGGCTGAGGTGTGGAGTTCTCCCCCAGATCTTCTGCATTCAAGAGGGATGCAAAAAATTAATTTAGCTTTTCTGTAATGGCCTTGTCTTCCTTGAGTGCTCCTTTAACACTTTGTTTGGCCAGTGGCCCCACTGGCCAGGTAGGCTTCCTGCTTCTGATGTATTTTTTTAAAAAAATTGCTGTTAGTTTGTGTTTTTTTGCAAGTTTCTCTTTAAATGATTTTTTTGATCTGCCTAATACTGTTCTCTCATGTAATAAAGCATCAGCTGCTGGAGTCATGTTAAGCACCAGAATATTGCAGGACTTGCAAAAAAAAATGTTTTTTAATTTTAAATGGGTTTTTAAATTAAAAACCTTTTCTTTAAAAAAAAAAATAAATAAATCAGTCTTAAAGTCTAAATTTACTATAATCTATTCCAGTGCTTCTCAAATTTATTTGATCGTGCCCTCCTTCTTTGTGTCTGTAGTAGTTTATGCCCCCCACCACACAAGTACATATACCGATTAAAAAAAATTAGGGCTGGCGATTAATTGCAGTTCACTCATGCAATTAACTAAAAAAAAAAAAAAAATTATTGCGATAAAAAAAATTATTGTGATTAATTGCACTTTTAATCACCCTGTTAAACAATAGAATACAGATTGAAATTATTTAATATTTTGGATGTTTTTCTACATTTTCATATATATTGTATTCTGTGTTGTGATTGAAATCAAAGTGTATATTTTTTATTACAAATATTTGCACTATAAAAATGATGAAACAAAAGAAATAGTATTTTTCAGTTTACCTCATACAAGTACTGTAGTGCAATCTTTGTCGTGAAAGTGCAATTTACAAATGTAGATTTTTTTTGTTTTTGTTTTGTTTTGTTTTTTGTTATATTACTGCACTCAAAAACAAAACAATGGTCCAGCGGCCCCAGGGCTTGCCCAGAATAAGTCACAGAGGTCCGGAAGGTCACTAAATCCGTGACCTCCATGGCAGAATCGTATCCATACTTAAAATTAAATGTGCACACCACGTCGTAGCAAACAGATTAAAGTACAGATGGCAGCCACTTTGTATAATGCTATACAAGCTTAATAGAAATCCATCAAAATTCACAGTGCCATCTGAGGACCCGATATGTCAGGAGGAATCAGCTAGTTATTCATTGTTGTGGGTGAAATGTGCACAGTAAGACTTTTTTCCCCTCTCAAAAGCTTCTTACCCCTCCCCCCCACAATACATTCTGTACCACCCAGTTTGAGATTCTTATTGGTCAGTAACCATTAAAACATCTTGATTTGCAGCTAAATACAGTCCTTACACTAAATCTGGTACTATTGTCAGCTAACCAGGAGGATACATTATATTTGTACACATTTAGTTAAGCAATTATATATCTTAACATGCATTTATTCAATATTATTTTTTACAATATTATATTAGAAGATGATAAATGATGTATTTCTTATTTACTAGATTATGATTTTTTTTTTTAATTCATGATTTGTCAAGCTGCATTCGGGTGGAAATTGGAGTTCAATTTAAAATGTAAAAGAATCGTCTTATTAGCTTAAATGTGGTGGATACGTAAGGGAAAAATGAGTTTATTAAAAAATTCTGCATTTAAAACTAATGGATTAATTAACCAAAGGAAGTATTAATTGTAGCTAGTGTTTAGAAATGATTTGTGATCAATATCCAAGATTTTAAAACTAGCATGCGAGAGTATCTACTATTTTTATTCATTATGCAATTTATATATTATATATAAATTTATAATTTTATATAAATACTATGCAAATCAACGCGTTTTAATGGTTACCAACCAGCAAGAAGCAACCTTTCTTTAAGAAAATAACTAAAAATTACAAATACAAAGCAAGATAAAAAATTGATCAAGGTTTTCTGCTTCCTGATTTAAATCACTTTAATATAAATCAATCCACCCTGCTAGATTCCGTTCCCAAAATTGGGCCACTGTTTTTCATATGTTGCATAAAGGCTTTCTTCCAAACCATGAGACTGCTTCATAATGGATTGCTTTTGGTGCTTGGAAGCAACACAAAATACTTCCAGAGGCGGTGAGTTTAAAAAAACAAGCAAACAAAAAAACCCAAACCTCATCCTCTAACACAGTAGTTTTCAACCTTTTTTTTCATTTGCGTACCCCTAAAAAAATTCAAATGGAGGTGCGGAAAATCTTTGAAAATCTTAGATGTAGTCTGTGGACCCCCAGGGGTCCATGGACTACTGGTTGAAAACCACTGTTCTAACAGACAAAAGGAAGGAAGTCCTGAGGTTGATTTTTTGAAAAAGGATCTTCAGCTTGGAAGGAATAATTCTAGAAACTCAGGCCAGACTCAGAATATTGCCTTCTCTATTTGTCCTAATCCGCTGGTTAAATCTAAGTGCAATAGATTACATCTATTGGGTTTGAGATGCAGCTACCTAAGGTTATTGATTCATTAATTGCTTCATTTTGCCTTAGTATGGTTATAGATAAATGCTGTATAGTAATGCTGTCTGTTAGAGCAGGCTCTTAAGCCTTTGTTCTTAGAGCTAGTTTTGCCATATGTACCACTGGTTTCTGTTTGAAGACTTGCAGGGTAATGGAGGCTGAGCAGGTGGCTGTGAAGAAGTAATGTGCCATCTATAGCTGCATCTGTTTTACTGGAATCTGTATAATCAGCAAGGAAGGGAGGATTGGTGATGGAGGGGAACTTAAGTATGTCAAATATTTTAGTACCAAGAATGTAACTTGAGCAGTTGTGAAAGTTTTGATAACTCTGAAGGCTAACCAAGTTTCCTATGTTCATTCTATAGCATTGCCTTAGATGACCCTCTACCACCTCACTTAGAAAATTGTCCAGTTATTAACAGATGGTAACAATGTGAAGTAAGCTAAAGTGTGATGAATTTCTCTGCTGATGGACATTATGCAAATTACCTGCTTGCTTGTCTGAATTCATAATTCAGGCATATTTCTCTAAATCAGTTTTATCACTTGTAAGTTGATGATTTTGAACATGATTCATTATGTTCTTGTACTTATGCAGCACTCAGGGCTTGTCTACATGGTATAACAATGTGCACCATCGTAGTGTAATCTGGGTGTAATATGTAAAGCGCTCTGAAGCGTTGTGCTCTAACTGATCTGTGCAGATCCTGTTGATGCACTCTAAAAGATACCTAGTGCGCATTGATGTAGTCCCAGTTGAAACAGTGCTACGATAATGCACACTAGGTACCTTTTAGAGCTCATCAGCAGGGTCTACATGAGACTGCTATAGTGCAACGCTTCAGAGCGCTTTACAGTTTACACCTCTCTGGTGAGCATTGTTGCACGGTGTAGACTAGCCCTAAGAAATAATGGTCGCTTTTTCACGTCTCTGCTTCACCAGTGTGACTACACAAGGAGCTTTTTAGCTATCTAAAAACCAAAAGGGATACATACAGGAAATGGAAGGAGGGGCATGTCACCAAGGAAGTATACACGGGAATAGCGTGAGCCTGTAGGGCCATAATCAGGAGAGCCAAGGCAAAGAATGAGTTACAGCTGGCAAGAAATGTTGGAGACAACAAAAAGAGGTTTTTCAAATATGTTAGATAAAAAAGATCAAGGACTGTGGGGGTCTGCTGCTTAATGGAGAAGATGAGCTGGTAATGGAAGATGATAGGAAAGCAGAGCTGTTCAATGATTATTTTTCTTCAGTCTTCTCACAAAAAAAATAGCATGACTGAAGGATTAGCCAAGATACCATAGACAATAAAGGGGAAGGGATGCAGATAAGGATAAATAAAGAACATGTCAGAATGAGTTCAAATCAGCAGGGCTGGAGGCTATTCACCAAGGGTACTGAAGGAATTAGCAGAAGAAATCTTGGAGCCACTGGCAATAATATTTATAAACTCATGGATGAGAGGATTGGTCCCGGAAGACTGGTGAAGGGCTAACAGGGAAAAAGGAGGAGCCGGAGAACTATAGACCAGTCAGCCTGACTTAGGGGAAGCTACTAGAGCAATGTATAAAATATTTAATTTGTGAATATCTGGAGGATGAAGGGGTAATCACTAGCAGCCAGCATGGATTTACCAAGAACAAATCATGCCAAACCAGCTTGATTTCTTTCTTTGACAGAATAACTGATTTTGTGGATGAGGGGAATGAAATGGACATAATATACCTGGACTTCAGCAAGGCTTTTGACACAGTCCCACATGACATTATGATAAGTAAGCTGGAGAAATGTGGGCTCAGCAGAACTACCATTAAGTGGATACATAATTGGTTAAATAACCGCAAACAAAAAGAGTAACTATTAATGGAATGATATCGGATTGGAGGGAGATCTCAATTGGGGTTCCACGGGGATCTGTTCTGGGTCTGGTGTTTAACATCTTTATTAATTACCTGGATGTACGAATAGAGAGCGTACTGATCAAATTTGCAGATGACACAAAGCTTGGGGGTGGGTTGCCAACACTTTGGAGGGTAGAGCTAAAATTCAGAGGGATCTAGATAAATTGGAGAACTGGGCTATAGACAACAAAATGAAATTCAACAAAGACAACTGTAAGATGCTACACTAAGGGAAGAAAAACCAAATGCAAAAATACAGAATGGGGAAAAACTGGACTGGCAGCAGCACTGCTGAGAAGGATGTGGAAGTTATGGTGGATCACAACCTCAATATGAGTCAGCAATTTGATGCAGTTGCAAAAAAAGAAAATGCAATTTTAGGTTGCATTAACAGAGGCATAGCATGCAAGTCATGGGAGGTGATTTGTACTGCTTTACTCAGTGCTGGTTAGGCCTTAGCTGAAGTACTGTGTCCAGTTTTGGTCACCAATGTATAGAAAGGATGTAGAGAAACTGGAAAGGATCCAGAGGTGAGGGACAAAGATGATCAAAGGAATGGAATGCAAGCCATATGAGCAAAGGCTGAAGGAACTGGGTATGTTTAGGTTGGAAAAGAGGAAATTAAGGGGGGTTATGATAGCAGTCTTCAGATACTTGAAAGACTGCCATGAAAAAGATGGTGAAAAGTTGTTCTCTTTTGCTACAGAGAGCAGAACAACAGGCAAGGGTTCAAACTACAGCATAGCAGATTTAGATGAAATCTCAGGAAGAACTTCCTAACTGTAAGAAGACTAGGCCAATTGAACAGACTGCCTTGGGAGCTTCTTCACTGGAGGTTTTCAAAAGGAGGCTGGATAGCCATCTGTGTTGGATGGTTTAGATGACCCTTGTGGTTCCTTCTAATTCTATGATCACTTCTATCTCAGACCCAGTTGCTTCCTTATTTACATATCCACTAATTATTTTTCTAAACTGTTCTCAGTTTTGATGCAGGATGGTGGCTTTCATTAAACCTTCGGAAATGGTCCCAGATGGGTCAAAGCTGTATGTGATGGGATCCCATGTGAGGGGTGCAGCCTGTGACTGTGGGACCACTGTGCCCCCTTAACTCTCTCCAGCCTGGGCTGTCTCTCACAATGCCTTGCGAGTGACCAGCAGCAAACTCCTCCAGGCGCTGTTATCACTCAGCACAGCCACATGTGGAGACTCCACACCCAGTTATATTGCATGAATGCTCCCAGAGCCACTCATGAATCACACAGAGAAAGGCACCACAACCAAATCCTCCCAGCAGTGTACCTCAGGAATATACCATCTTGCACTGCTCAAGATGGAGGGTGCAGATTTATTAATTGATTCACCACTTCATCAGTGGAAAATGGATATACACCAGCTTTTGCAAAACCTAAGCAGATTTGCCACACACTTCATACAAACTCACTGGTAAAGATGAACAGTCAAAGATGTTTGACTACAAAAGATAGATTTTTTTTTTTTAAGTGATATTAAGTGATAGGCAAAAAGTCAGAGTTTTTTACCAAAAGAAAAGAAAATATAACCATGCAGTCTGAACTCTCAACTCTATTAGACTGGGCAACATAGATTCATAGACTTAAGGTCAGAAGGGACCACTATGGTTATCTAGTCTGACCTCCTGCACAACGCAGGCCACAGAATCTCACCCACCCACTCCCATAACAAACCCCTAACCTATGTCTGAGTTATTGAAGTCCTCAAATCGCGGTTTAAAGACCTCAAGGTGCAGAGAATCCTCCAGCAAGTGACCCGTGCCCCATGCTGCAGAGGAAGGCGAAAAACCTCTAAGGCCTCTGCCAATCTTCCCTGGAGGAAAATTCCTTCCCGACCCCAAATATGGTGATCAGTTAAACCCCGAGCATGTGGGCAAGACTCACCAGCCAGCACCCAGGAAAGAATTCTCTGTAGCAACTCAGATCCCACCCCATCTAACATCCCATCACAGACCATTGGGCCTATTTACCTGCTAATAATCAAAGATCAATTAATTGCCAAAATTAGGCTATCCCCTCATACCATCCCCTCCATAAACTTATCAAGCTTAGTCTTGAAGCCAGATATGTCTTTTGCCCCCACTACTCCACTTGGAAGGCTGTTCCAGAACTTCACTCCTCTAATGGTTAGAAACCTTCATCTAATTTCAAGTCTAAACTCCTAGTGTCCAGTTTATATCTAGATCAGTGGTTCCCAAACTGGGGTTCATGAAATGTTACAGGGGGTTCTCGGGGGGAAAATTCCCTAATGGCGGACAGAGCTGTTCCTAGGGACCCCAGACAGCACGGGATCAGCAGTCTGGAGCCCCTGGACTTCCAAGAGCTAAGCAGATCAAAGCAAGCATATCTATCATACTGAGGAGATTTAAACTTCAAGACTCCTTATAAGAAATGGAAAGGGAGGTGTATATTTTTTGCTATTTTTAAAATTAAATAGGCAGGTAGTATTGTTTTAAAAATTATTATGAAGAACAAGTTTAAGCTTTGTTGTAACGTGCGTTGTTTGCTTGGACTACTCAAGACCTGAATGCTTATGTAGGAGGAACTCTTTGAGTTGGCTTCTTAAATACCTTCATGCTGTTTCAAATCTGATACTCCCTGATGAAACATAAGAGCCTTGTCTCATAACAGGCTTATTCAAAGTGATACAAGCTACGGAAGTGAGATCTTGGAAGAGTGTTGCCGTTTTCATAATGTAATTCTAAATAATAATTAATAGTGTGTAATGAGCATGTCATAAAAACAAATTTTATATTTCCAAGATCACTGCTTTTATAATTTATACTCAGGTAAAGGAGAAAATCCCTGGAAATACTCATTTTTAGGAGGGGGTTCACGAGACTTGACATTTTAGTGAAAGGGGTTCACAGGTTGTTAAAGTTTGGGAACCACTGATCTAGATTAAGCAGTTTTTCTCATCCCACTGGATATTGCAGTCCTTGATATATAGGTTTGTCCCTTAAACCTGGTTCAGTCCCCTCAGTTGGAGTCTTCAGAGTGTCCTTGTTGCTTGCAGCATAGGTGGGTGAAGGAGAAAGGCCAAGCATGTGGCCACTGTTCTGTTTTATACCCTCAGTCCCATGTGCTTGGGGAGCACAAGTCCAGGCATGTCTGGGGGCATTGCTGGGTCTCTAGGCAAGGTTGAGCAATTCCCCTGGTGTGGCCTCATGCAGGTGAGTCATTGCATTGTAGGTCCCTTGCTGGAGAATGGTTGTTGATGGGTTGATTGACACCCTGCCCAGTTGTTGGTTACTTTCCTTACTGTTGCCTCTGGGGAGCTAATATCTGGCTGATTCCCCAGTTTACAGCATGTTTTAGTGACAACCATACAACACAATTCTCATAACTTCATATGAATTAATGATATACATATATGGATAGAGAAATGATTTTCAGCAGGTCATAACCATTCCTCTGATACCTTACAAGGCATGCTTTATATGTAATATCAAAATTGTATATAGATGAGGAATATGGGGGGTTACAGAGTGCTCCCCCAAGGTACAGAAAGTCACACTTTAAAAATGCTGACTTGGCCTCCTTCGCTGAACTTGACACTAGCAGCCTTGGATTCCAACAGATGTCCCCAAAATGAAGAGAATATGATGGGATTTCACTCGCACTGGAGTTGGAGCTACTCCTTGTAGTTGGGGGTACCATGGCTGATAGTTAATAGAAGAATGTCTGGAGATCTCTGAGCTTGGACAGCTTTCATTTATCTGTGGCTCTTAGCATTTCAAGAGTCTGAGGCAATTGCTTTAAACATCACTGAACCTCTGCTGAACTCTTTCTCATAAAGATTAGAAGGCACATGCTTCAGAGTATGTCTGTTGCCCAAAACTAGTTGGAAGGGGTTGTGTTGGTTGATGCATTCCACAGGAGCTCAGCATATTATCTTTGCAGTATTTCTAGTCCATGGACCTAAATGTAAAACTGAACCCAGCTTATCCAACACATTGAAGTGCAGAGGAGTGCTTATGTTAGGGTAACAGCCTAGCCTCTGTGACTTGTTGATATTTATACATTTGTAGTAATGTTTGTTTCCTAAGGATGCTGATACAATTGTTCAGAACTAGCACAACACTTTTATTTGCCTTGAAGGGATATGGTTTAGTGGAGTGGGCTTCACTGTGTCTAGTTTGTGGATTTTACTATCTAAACTGCATCTCGTCAGTTTTCTCGTCCTGCTCGCTGTTACTGCCTTCTCTACTTTTCCTTCAGTCTAGGATGGGTGTGGAAGACTTTGAGTAATGCACAAAGAAATTTGATATATATTTAGCTTTTGAGTTCGACTCTGATGTTTCAGAAACTAGTTAATTCCACGTCAGAAAACTTCAAAGCTATGTGGAGTAAATAGACTGAAATATATGCAAGTGGCTGATGTTTTTCCTGTTGCAAACAGTTTGCTTAATGGTAGCCTGGGATGCTTTTAGCCCAGAAGATTTAGGGATGTGGGGATGATGAGGGCGGGGGTGATGGAGGGGGAATCTATTTGATCAAACTGCCCTCTGCTGTTTTGCTCAGTTTAAATTCTGAGCATAGAATTGACAATTGTAGGGCATGGCTACACTTGCAAATGTAGAGCGCTTTGCGTTAAACCAGCCTTCATAGAGCGCAGTAGGGAAAGCGCTGCAATCTGTCCACACTGACAGCTGCAAGCGCACTGGCCACAGAGAGCAGTGCATTGTGGTAGCTATCCCAGCATGCAAATGGCTGCAACGTGCTTTTCAAATAGGGGGTGGGGGTGGAGTGTGACAGAGTGGGTGGGTTTTTGGAGGGCTGAGAGCATGTCAGCATGCTGTCTTGTAAGTTCAGACAGCAGCAGATCCCCCCTCCCCCTGCCTCTCTCTCTCTCACACACACACACAGCATTCTACAGTAATGGTTTGCTTTGATATCCACATTCCTGCAGCAATTCCAAAACAATGACAAGAGTGGCCACTTGACTTAAGGGGATTATGGGATGTTTCCAGAGGCCGATCAGAGTGCAGTAATGCAACACCTCGTTCACACTGACGCCCGGGTGTTTCATCCGAGGCGCACCAAGCATTATGCTTCTCGCTGAGGTGGAGTGCTTTAGCCATGGAGTCAGAGCACTCTAAGTGGCCAGTACATCCCTCGCCCGCGCCGCTTCTCGCCGCCCCCATTGGCCCGGGATGGCGAACCGCGGCCAGTGGGGGCCGCGATCGGCCGAACCTGCCGTGTCAGCAGATAAATAAACTGGCCCGGCCCGCCAGGGTGCTTACCCTGGCGAGCCGCGTGCCAGACGTTGCCGACCCCTGCCTTAGATACACACGTTATACTGCATCAGTCCTGTTTGCAGTTTTAATAGAATTTGCTAACAACTTCCTAGCAGTAAGAACTACTTTATTTTACTTCATGAACTGTTGGGAAATTATCTAACATAGGAAACAGAAACTGCTTTTGATAATGTATGTTGTGAGGCTTGGGTCTGCTCTTTGTGTGTGAGCATGTTCCCTTTGTAGAATTTCAAATGTAAGCAACACTTGTCCACAAGCTGTTATATTGGTTACTGTGTTTGGTAATTCTGGGCACAGAATATAGTAATCACAAGCTCATGAACCTGGTTTCTGTATAATCCCCCAGTGTTTAGAAGGTCTCATTTTAGTACTCTATACATTCACATTGTTTATTTGGTGCATACAAATAGAATTTTTAACACATACAAATAGTATTTCTATGTTGAAATGAACTTGTGTGAATTTAGAAGCCATTTTCTGAAAAAATGTCCAAAATATATTTTGTACAGTTAACAGGATCTGGAGATTTTTGATTGGCTGAGGCAGTAACTCTTCTGTCCTAGAAAATGCCATTATAGACAGAATATTCTCTCCTTCAAATAAACATGCAGAAAAAGGATATAATAAACAATTGCTGTTGGAGGAATGGGACTATTACTACTAACAGCAAAATTACCTCTCAGAATAAAAGAATTACTAGTATTTGTGGATCTCACTGCTGTCACTTGTGAGACAATTTGTATTGGAAGAAATCACATATCCCCTAATCATCCTTCCTAATGGCATGTATACAGATTTACAATAGAAATTTTGTAAAGGAACAGAGCTGTTAGAGAATACATTTTAGTGCAATATGATTTTATGTGGGCTTCTTTCAGAAAGTTCTGTCTTTCAAAACCTTTTCTGAGTTAAGGACACAAGTAATTGAATACTATATTGAAACCAGTGCAGACATCGTTTAATTTTTTGTCAATTGTCATATTCCTGAAAACTATAATGTAAAGACTCCACCTGACATGCCTAAATAACCTTGTATTCCTTTATTTCAAAAAAATTAAAAAAATAGTGAGCTCCTCATTCTAACCAAATGTAAGTTGGCATCTGTCTCGTGCTTTACTGGCTAGTGTAACTTGTAAATTCGGGCAATGCTTCTGTGCAGGGTACACCTTGCAATTCTTGGTGTGTCACGGGGTACACTCATTGCATGTGGCACCTCCTCCTGGTGGCTCCCAGGGATTAGCTCTTTCCAGGCACTGCCCTCCTTTGGCAGTGTCTCTTTCACCCTGTGGCCCATCTCACTCCCGGAGCTGCAGTTTCCTGCTTGTGGCTTGGCCCTGCGGCCAGATCACTACAAGATTTCTCCTAAAGTCCTTCTGCACAAATGGTCTCAGGCAGTCTTCTCCAGCACTGCCCTGATGGTGCCACTTCCCCAGTGGCCAGTAGGGGAACCTGGGTCTGCCCACTACTCTGGGTTCCAGTCCAGGGACCCTCAATAGGGTTGCAAACCCTCTCGGTTTGGGTGGGAGTCTCCTGGAATTAGGCTCCATCTCCTGGAGCCTACTGAAGCTAATCTGGGAGATTTTAGGGTGCTAAAAGTCCGGTGGCACAGCAGGGCTAAGGCAGGCTCCCTACCTGCCCTGGCTCCGCGCCGCTCCCAGAAGCAGCCAGCATGTCCAGCAGTGGCTTCTAGATGGAGGTGTGGCCAGGGGGTCTCCATGCGCTGCCCCGAGTGCTGACTTCACAGTTCCCATTTGCCAGGAATGGGGAACCATGGGCAGTGGGAGCTGCGGGGGTGGGGCCTTCAGGCAGGGGCAATGCACAGAGCTGCTTGGCTGCCCCTAAACCTAGGAGCCACTATCAGACATGCCACTGCTTCGGGGAGCCACCCGAGGTAAGCGCCGCCCAGCTGGAGACTGCACCCCAAACTCCCTCCTGCACCCAACCCCCCTGCCCTAGCCCCCTCCCACACCCAAACTCCCTCCCAGAGTCCGCACCCTGAGCTGCCTCCTGCACCCAAACTCCATCCCAGAGCCTGCATACCACACCCCTGCCCCAGCCCGGTGAAAGTGAGGGTGGGGGAGAGCCAGCGATGGAGGGAGGGGGGCTGGAGTGGGTGGGGGGAAGGGCCTCGGAGGAGGGGCAGGGCAGGGGCATGTCCTTGAGGAAGGGGCAGGGATGGGAGTGTGGCAAGGGTGTTTGTGCGATTAGACAGTTGGCAACCCTAACCCTCACCCTAGCAGTTCTGGGCTTTACTCTTCCAGCCCTCACTACTCCTTCCCTGGGCTGCTTCCTACAACTCCTAGTTCCCCTCCTTTCCTGAGTGTACCAGCTCCAAACCCTCCTCCCTCTTCCCAGGGAGTGACTGCAGCCGCTGTGTTCCTAGCTTATATAGGCCCCACCTGTTCCTCCTCAGCTGGGTACCATCAGCAATTAGGTTCCAGCCCTCCTTGGCTTCTCCCCCAGGTGCAGCCTGGGCAGTTAATAGGCCTATTTGGCCACCTTAACCCCTTCCAGTCTTGTGTGGGGTGGACACCCCATCACATGGTGCTTTGGAACTCTATTTGTTAGATAATCTTGGTATTAGTTAGAAAGAGCCTCACCGTGTTTTGTAACGTTGGGCTGTAAAGGACAGAAATCATATTTTCAAGTTTCTCAAATGATTATGCTTGTATGTGTTTAATTTCTGCCAGCTGTCTGATGCTAGTGTTGGAACCTTCCAATTAAATTGGGTGCCCAGAGGTTGTACTACAACACTACTTACTTTAGTGTATTTGCTCGATGCATTTATCTCCTTTAGTACCGAGAGAACAGACAATGTGTATAATTTTTACCCAGGACTCTTAGAGTATGTCTACACAGCATGTTGGAGCTCACGGGAATGAGCCTCCCATCCTGGGTCAACAGACTCAGGCTAGTGGGGCTTGTGCTGGCACTCTAAAAATAGCTGTGTAGGCATCACTTTGAAGATGTGACTCAGGCCAGAGCTTGGGTTCTGAAGCTTAAGCAGGTGGGCTTCAGAACCTCCTCACATCACAGCATTTTAATATGCCTAAACGTAAATTATATAATCTAGGAACACAGAATGTATCCCTTACTTATGGGATGGGGATCTCTATCCTGGGAAACTGTGTCTCTGGAAAGGATTTGGGGATGAGAGTAGATAATCATTTCAACATGAGCTCCCGGTGTGATGCTATGGCCTAAAGGGCTAATGCAATCCTTGGATGCATAAACGGGGGAATCTCGAGCAGGAGTAGAAAGGATATTTACCTATGTATTTGGCACTGGTGTGACCTCTGCTGGAATAGTGTGTCCAGTTCTGGTGTCCACAAATAAAGAAGGATGTTGATAAATTTATAGAGGGTTCATAGAAGAGCCACGAGAATGATTAAAGGATTAGAAAACATGCCTTATAGTGACACTCAGGGAGTCCAGTCTACTTAGCTTAACAAAAAGAAAGTTATGGGGAGAATTGATTATAGTCTAGAATAGTGTTTCTCAACGACCGATCTGTGGACCAGCACCCATCCCCGAGATCTCCCTAACACAGTTTAGGAAGACAGCAATCCGGTCGCTGGTATCTAGAAGTACCTATGTGGGAATGAATATTTGATAATAGGCTCATTAATCTAGCAGATAAAGGTATAACACAAACCAACGGCTGGAAGTTGAAGCCAGACAAATTCAGACTGGAAATAAGGAGTACATTTTTAAGTGAGGGTAACTAAGCATTGACACAGTTTACCAAGAGTTTTGGAGTCTCCATTCCTGGCAATTTTTAAATCAAAATCAGATGTTTTCCTACAAGATGTGTTCTAGGGGCTATTTCGGAGATGTTAAATGGCCTGTGTTATACAGAAGGTCAAACAAGATCACAGTGGTCCCTTCTGGCCTTGAAATCTGTGCATCCATGAAACTGAAACAAAGAATATGATGACAAAAGAGGCAGGAGGATCTTGACAAGGGAGCCAGATAAGTTGAAAGCTATTTTTTGACCTTTGCCAAAATTGAGCATGGCTCTTAGAAACAAATCGATTCTCTTTCTCAAAGTACTGTAATGTTTGAGCAATTGGAAAGTCAAAAAGACTAGGGCCAAGATTTTCAAGAGTGACTAGTGATTTTTGGGTGTCTCAGTTTTGGTGCATCCAACTTCTGGGACATTGTAAAGGAGGGCGTCTGACTTTCAGAAATCACAGAACCTTGAAAAGCAGGCCTCTTGAAGATGTCTGGGCTAAGCAAAAATGGAGGCACCTAGCTTCATCATTAATCTGAAATCTTGGACTTGTTTTTTAGAGTTTAAAAACTTCAAAGGCTTCTTGGGGTGTCCTTGTCAGACCGGTCAAATCCGGCCCCTACACAGTATCTTAATAAAGCTGCTGAAAACCTCCATTTAATAATACAACTACATATAATAATGTAACTACATGTAATGTCTGTAAAATGTTGTCATACACTGGGATGAAAGAGCAGTATAGCAATGCAGTCCAGTATTAACCGTTCATTTGTGCAAATGCAAAGTTTGCAATTTGATGGAATAGGTGGGGTCTTTCCGGCTTGGTCTACACTACCAACTTATGTCGGTATAACTACTTCACTCAGGGGGTGTGAAAGATCCACACGCCTGAGTGACAAAGTTATACTGACTTAACCCCTGGTGTAGACAGCACTATGTCGACGGGAGGACTTCTCCCATTAGTGTAGGTACTCCACCTTCCCAAGAGGCAGTAGCTATGTCAATGGGAGAAGCCCTCATCTTGGCGTAGGTAGCATTTTCACTAAGTGTTACAGTGCTGCACTGGTGCAGCTGTGCCACTCTAAGTGTAGACAAACCCTTTGTCACGTAAAGGGTCTCTTCTAATTCCTTCTAAGACTCAGCAACAAATATATTATCTTGGATCGAGACTCTCTGGAGCTGTTGGTGTTGCTTTTTTTGGGTATGTCTACACTACGAAATTAGGTCGATTTTTATAGAAGTCGATTTTTAGAAATCGATTTTATACACTCGATTTCGTATGTCCACACTAAGCACATTAAGTCGGAGTGCATCCTCACTACTGTGGCTAGCATCTACTTATAGAGCTGTGCACTGTGGGTAGCTATCCAACAGTTCCCGCAGTCTCTGACGCCCATTGGAATTCTGGGTTAAGCTCCCAATGCTATTGTCGCGGGTGGTTTTGGGTACATGTCGTCAGTCACCCCTCCCTCCGTGAAAGCACAGCAAGATATCAGAGAGGCTTTGAAAACCAGTTTCATGACTGGCTAGGCTTCGGTGTGACAGTTGTGTGTTTTTCTCCTTGATGCAAACCCGCCCCCTTTTTGTTGATTTTAATTCCCTGTAAGCCAACCACCCTCCCCCCCTTCGAAATAAAGTAACTATTGTTTTGAAACCATGCATTCTTTCTTTATTAATTAAAAAAAAAAAGAGAGATAATGGATAAGGTAGCCCAGGTGGGGTGGGGGAGGAGGAAAGGACAAGGCCACATTGCTTATTGTAGCCACACTAAAAATCAAACTGTTTGAATGACAGCCTTCTGTTGCTTGGGCCATCCTCTGGAGTGGAGTGGCTGGGTGCCCGGAGCCTCCCCTCTGCGTTCTTGGACGTCTGGGTGAGGAGGCTATGGAACATGGGGAGGAGGGTAGGCGGTTATACAGTGAATGCAGTGAGGGTCTGTGCTCTTGTTGGCTTTCCTGCAGCTCCAACAGACGCTTCATCGTGTCCATTTGCTCCACGATTAGCATCAGCATCGCGTCCTGCCTCCGCTCTTTGCGCTCACTTAATTCTTTCCTGGCCTCTGCCATTGAATGCCTCCATGCATTAAGCTGTGCCCTATCAGTGCGGGAGGACTGCAGGAGCTCAGAAAACATGTCATCGCAAGTGCGGTTTTTTTCGCCTTCTAATCTGCAATAACCTCAGGGACGGAGATGATAGGGGGAGTGTAGAAACATACTACGCTCTACGATTCTGGGGGGACTGCATGGTCACCTGTGCTGCTGAGTTTGCCATGCTGACCAAACAGGAAATGAAATTCAAAAGTTCCTGGGGCTTTTCCTGTGTATCTGGCTAGAGCATCGGAGTTCAAAGTGCTGTCCAGAGTGGTCACAATGGAGCACTCTGGGATAGCTCCCGGAGGCCAGTATTGTCGATTTGCGTCCGCGCTACCCCAAATTCGACCCAGCAAAGTCAATTTTAGCACTACTCCCCTTGCCAGGGAGGAGTACAGAAGTCGATTTTAAGAGCCCTTTAGGTCGACGGAATGGGGTTGGTTGTGTGGACGTGGTCATTTTTAAATCGACCTAACGTGGCTAAATTCAACCTAACCCCGTAGTGTAGACCAGGCTTTTGACTTTTGGAATTCACATGAATTGCACTCAGGTGTTTCACTGTTCCTTTTCCTAGGTGTTTCTCTCACTACCAGCTGGAGCTCCGCACCCTCTTAGCACTGCTAGTCCCTGTCAATTTGGTATGAGACTGAAAATTAAACTCTTGTTTCCCACATGAGTGTGGCAACCTAGGACTCAGCTGGCTTCAAATATGTAATGTAATGGTTAAGGATACGATTATCATGGTGGTCACCACTGTCAAGGAGCCTGTAAATTTTGCCAATTTTATGGATCCTACAGCTGCTCATTAATAGTTCATTGGTTTGCTTTAATATATTCCTCTTTGAAATGGGACTAGATCAAAACAAACTAACCAACTGTTAATGTGCAGCAGTAGGGTCCACATAAATGGCAAATTCACTTTGATCCAGGCCTGTTTCAAAAAAGACTAGATCAAAATGAATTAACAAACTGTTGATGCACGGCAGCAGGGTCCACAAGATGGTCATAGTGTGAAATTATAATTTTTACTATGATTATTTCGTGATTTATGCTGTGACAAAATCCTGTTCATACTAATGGTGCCCTAACTCCATCCCTAGAATAGTAGTAGAAGAAATGTAGGTTAAGGCCTTACACCTGAAAATTGCCATTTAAGCACAGCTTGGCTATTTAAATGGAAATAAATTTGCACTTTGCCAAGTGCCCAGTGGATGTTAATGTCACATCCTGGTTCAAAAGACCAAGGACAGGATGTTAATTGGCTGTACAGAAGAATTGGAGTCTTCTTGTATAGCTGTGGGTGGGAGGGGAATGCCTGCACTATTTTAGGCTATTGTTAGTGGTATCCATTCCTCACTTATAAGCATTAAAAAATATTTGACACAAAACAGAATAAAGCGGTGTTACTCAATTCTGCTGAAATAATTCTACTCCCAGTATTGCTATAGCTTTGTATGACAGCTATAACTTTCAGGTGAACATCCAAAAAGCAGTGTGTCCTTAATGTTACTGGATGGGGGTTATTTGTGGGTTTTTGCAGCTTGAGCTTCCCTAATAGATATCGCCTATCATATTTTAAACATGAATAGAACTTTAATGTTCCTAATAGGGGAAAAAGGAGCTTTGGAAACCTTCTGAGCCATGTGTACACTACATCGACTATAGTGTCATAGCTTTGGCATTGTACAATAATCCCATAGTGTAGATGCAGCCTATAGAGAGAAAAATGTTTTTCCCCCATTGCTATGGAAACACCACCTCCCCAAGTGATGGTAGTTAGATTGATGGAAACATTTTTCTATCAACTTAACTGTGTCTATGCCAGAAGTTAGGATGGCATAACTATGGAGCCAACATTTCCCACCTCTGAGCATTGTAGCTATGTCTACCTGAATTTAAAGTGTAGACCAGGCTTTGTGGTCTAGCAGGAGCATATGTATAGGCTTTGAAGAAAAGTACAAGCAGATAATACATTCCTGTGTGTGTGTGTTTGACAGTACCCCCCTACCCTGTCAAAAAAACAACAACAAAAAACACCTAGTATATTGTTGAGAGCCAACAGTAATTCAGTTGAGGCCTTCTTTGCTATACCTCTGATGCAGAATTTTCCTTCATCTCTATTCCTAAACTTCCCTAATCCAAGTCTCATGACTCCTCATTTGTATAGTCCTGGTCCTCCTAGCTCATCTCTTGAGAGCTAGGAAACACATCTCTACTCTGTAGGAAATATATTTCAGCCATACAGCCCACTTCAGTACTGCCAAATGCAAGCACTGAAAAATAGATTGGCTTAAAAATCATGATTTTAAAAATAATTTGTGGTGGTTTTTATTTGTCTTGTTTTTGAGCCTTCAGTGGTCAAGTTTTTTCCATTTTTTTTCTATGCAGCCAAGAGGGATAGAAACTTTATTCAAATGAAAGCTGAGATGTTCATGTAATTACCTGACTCCAGGCTCCAAGAAAACACCAAATATCACAAGCTTTGTAATAAAATCGCTACAACTTTTCCTTGGGGCAAATTTTCTTTAAAGTAAAATCCTGGAAGAATTCCCCAATTTGTTTTCTAGGCTACTAAATCATAGTGATTCAAGGTGGCTGTGTTCTAAAAGTGTGCAGAGCAAACACAGTGTATTTCCTTAATATGGCTGGTCTGACCAGGATGTGGGAGTACATCCTCAATATAAGCCCAGCGGACCGCATCAGGACCCATAAGATAACATGCCCTCAGAGCAAGGTAGAATTTGTTTCCCCCTTCAGAATTAAATGCTTTGTGGGAAGCTTCTTGTGCTTACAGGGAATAAAAAGTTATCCGGAAAGAATTTGGGTGTGTGTTTTTTTTTGTTTTTTTTAACAAAACAAAACAAAAAACCATCACAACCTGAATTCTTCCATGCCTCCCTAAGACCGTGGGCAAATGTTTGTTAACTTCTTGCCTGTTACTTATGTTAAACTTCAGTGCTCTTGAGTTCATGGCTTTAGAAAGTGCTAAAGCTAAAATAGTCTAGGGTGAGGGTTAAGACCATTCTAACCATAACTGCCAGCAATTATGAGAAGCAAAGCATGCATTTCCTGCTGTCATAAGTATGTGTTTTTGGATAACTTACAGGTCTTGCTCTGTTGGGTGCCACCAAAATAGAGAAAGGAAAAGGAAGTCTTGCAGAGGGGATAAGGAAAAAAACTTGTATCGAATACTGTTGAAATACCACAGTGTCTACCAAAAATTGATAGGAAACCAAACTGTAAAAATGAAAGTGTCACACCTAATACTTTGCTAAACAAATAGCAGTTGATGCCCTTGCACAGTGCTGTAAATGTACTCTCTGAAACAGAAAAAAATCTTTGGGTAATACTTCAGTTTATAGTTTCAAGTAAGAGCTGGATTTTGAATTTAAAAATCCCCAGTTCAGTGTGTCTGTTGTTTTACTATAATGGGTGCACTAGGAGCTAGTGTTGCTTCTAATTCAGGAGTGGCCAACCTGAGCCTGAGAGAGAGCCAGAATTTACTAATGTAAATTGCTAAAGAGCCACAGTAATACATCAGCAGCCCCCCATCAGCTCCCCCACCCCACTCCCAGCGTCTCCCACCCACTGGCAGCTCCGCTGATCAGCGCCTCCCCCTCCCTCCCCACACCTCCCATTCAGCTGTTTCATGGCTTGCAGGAGGCTCTGGGAGGGAGGGGGGAGGAGCAAGGGCACTGCAGGCTCAGGGGAGGGGGCAGAGCCGGGGGTTGAGCAGTGAGCACCCCCTGGCACATTGGAAAGTTGGCGCCTGTAGCTCCAGCCCCAGAATCAGTGCTATACAAGGAGCCGCATATTAACTTCTGAAGAGCCGTAGGTTGGCCACCCCTGTTCTAATTGATAGAAGCAGGGATATCTAGGTTAGATATTACAAAAAATTTTCTAGCTATAAAGGTAATTAAGGTCTGAAATAGACTTCCAAGGGAGGTTGTGGAATCCCCATCACTGGAGGTTTTTAAGAGCAGATTAGACAAACACATGTCAAGTGTCATCTAGGTATGCTTGGTCCTGACTCAGAGCAGGGGGCTGGACTAGATGACCTCTTGAGGACCCTACATTTCTATGATATGGGACTGAACGTAGTTGCAGGACTACACAATTTATTCTCTTCCTTGGGAGGAGAAAGGTATTTAGTGACTTTCAACAAGCAAGACTGGAGAGGGGATGTAATGTAGTCTTTTAAGACAAAGAATTCATTTTAAAATATAATTTGCTGTTTTTTCTCCTAGTTGGATAAACTCTTTATAGGAGAGCAAACTATGGATGAACAGTCATTATCTAGATGGAACCTGTCGTCTTGGGTAGGGAGGTACTGTGAGTAAGTTCATATGGGGTATCTAATTCAAGACAGGTATTGATGTAAAGGTTTGGTGCCAGAATGAGATGAGACGAATTAGGTAGAAAATTGCTCTGTTGCTGATGACTCTGTTGCTCTCATTTTCTTTGCTTCTGGGTGCAGGGTTGGAAAAGTTTCAACACCTACTTATGCAACTGTTTACCTTAGGGTAACCTGAATGAAAAATGCCAAATCCCCACCACCAATTCCCTCTAGTCAAATCTATTAAATTTAAGTTGCCACATCTTCACACTCACCAATCAAATTTGCTACCCAAAACATAATAAATTGACACTTCCTACATCAGTTAATAAATTCTGGGCTCCTTCTGATCAAACAGAGTTTCGGGTACCTTGAACTCAATGGATTCAGAGCTCTCCTCTTGCCTTTTTAATGAATCCTTGGCTTGCCTTATCCCTCCTTTTTAAAGGAGAACTGACACTTGTATGCTGCTTTTCCCCAGTTTTTCTCTTCACCTACTGCAAAAGAGCAGTAGCTCCTGACGGTCTGTTTCACCTTCAGTTCCACCCCCCCCCCACAAAAAAAGGAAATACAAAACAAAACAAAAAATCCCATGAACCCCTTGAAAAAACAAATGCTCACATTTCTCTACTTCCTGTCACTCCCTGCTCTGCTTATTTTGTCTTTCCTTCACATCTGAGATAGTCAGTGGTTCCTCAGACTACTTTCCCTGGAGAGTTGGTATTACAAACTCTGTACCACTTTGCTTCCTCCCAAGAAGATTCTACTAGGCTGGCAGGTGAAACCCTTAATATAGGCATTTTTTGTACTACTTAAATTTTTGTGAACCTCACAACGATTGTGTGGCTTTTTTAAAAGATGGTTTTGATGTATTGGAATAACAGTTCTTTTGAAGCTGTTGCATGCTTTATACTTCAGAATATTTTGGCAAGTGTGATACAGTTGATAGTAACTACACACAGAAAAGTGGCTACTTCAAACATAAAATTCTTGCTTACTGTTTTATAACCTTTAAATATATTTACTCTCCTGCCCCATTGTAAGACCTGTGGCAATGAAACTATTTTCTTGACTAATCACTTAACATTTTAAAATTACCTTTTAAAAAGAACGTGAGAAGTTTGAGCCCATAATAGTGCATCCCTGAACTTAATGGTAATCTTTATTGGTTCTCTGTAGCTGTGCCAAATGGGAATTTAGAGCTTCGTAACATAAAATATTACTTGCTACCTTTTGGAATGATCTTTGGATTGTGTGCTGTGGCATGAGTTTGCTTTGCTATATTAAGCAGGAAATTAATCTCCAAGGATTGGAGTTGAATTTTTTCATTTACATGGCCACTTCAAAGCAAGAAATAAATATTGGTAGATGCTGCTGGAGTTAATGGTGGGTATGTGACAAAAGGTTCACAAACTTCATAAGTTTGGTTCTAGATATAAGTGAAGTTTAGGATATTGTTCTCCTCCATAAATCTATCACTTGCCTTAAGTAGGAGGTCTCTAAAGAGTAGTTAGTGAAGAACATTTGTGGTTGCCTTTGTGAGGAAAGTCCTTTCTCTGTGTGTGGGGGTGGTGTGTGTGTGTGTGTGTGTGTGTGTGTGTGTGCGCGCGCAATTACTCTCTTCTCCAACATGGGTGCCTGTGACATCTATCCAGTGATCTTTACACTTGGTCTCACTAAGTGGGATTCAGCTGAGCTGCACTCTGAGGTTTTGCTAACACTTATGACTCAGAATTCATTGTGGAATAGTGAAATGCCTCCCCCTCCCTTGCAGATTGTCAGTACCCATATGTAGTGTGACAGATTGTGTTGTTGTTAAAGGCATAACTTCCTTGACTCCTGTCATAGAATCATAGAATATCAGGGTTGGAAGAGACCTCAGGAGGTCATCTAGTCCAACCCCCTGCTCAAAGCAGGACCTAATCCCAACTAAATCATCCCAGCCAGGGCTTTGTCAAGTCTGACCTTAAAAACCTCTAAGGAAGGAGATTCCACCACCTCCCTAGGTAACCCATTCCAGTGCTTCACCACCCTCCTAGTGAAAAAGTTTTTCCTAATATCCAATCTAAATCTCCCCCGCTGCAACTTGAGACCATTACTCCTTGTTCTGTCATCTGCTACCACTGAGAACAGTCTAGATCCATCCTCTTTGGAACCCCCTTTCAGGTAGTTGAAAGCAGCTATCAAATCGCCCCTCATTCTTCTCTTCTGCAGACTAAACAATCCCAGTTCCCTCAGCCTCTCCTCATAACTCATGTGCTCCAGCCCCCTAATCATTTTTGTTGCCCTCCGCTGGACTCTTTCCAATTTTTCCACATCCTTCTTGTAGTGTGGGGCCCAAAACTGGACACAATACTCCAGGTGAGGCCTCACCAATGTAGAATAGAGGGGAACGATCACGTCCCTCGATCTGCTGGCAATGCCCATACTTATACAGCCCAAAATGCCATTAGCCTTCTTGGCACCAAGGGCACACTGTTGACTCATATCCAGCTTCTCGTCCACGGTAACCCCTAGGTCCTTTTCTGCAGAACTGCTTTCCTAGCCACTCGGTCCCTAGTCTGTAACAGTGAATGGGATTCTTCCGTCCTAAGTGCAGGACTCTGCACTTGTCCTTGTTGAACCTCATCAGGTTTCTTTTGGCCCAATCCTCTAATTTGTCTAGGTCCCTCTGTATCCTATCCCTACCCTCCAGCGTATCTACCACTCCTCCCAATTTAGTGTCATTTAAATTTTTTATATTTTTTGTTTTTCAGTTCTTAAAAAGAGGAAATGCATTCATTTGACTAGAACTGCTTAAAACATGTTTAACAGTATCTGGTGCATCACATAGGAAAATAGAATACTTCTTGTAATGTGCTGTTTAAACACAAACTAAATTTTAAGCATGGCAAGTCACTAGGAGGAGGGGACTAAGTTTCATGCCAAGTTTTTAAAAACCACTTAGCTGTGGTGAGAAGCAACTAGGGGTGAGGGGAAAAGAAGGCAAGTAGTAATATAATAGATCTCCATTCTCATATCTGTGCTCCCTGTGTCTGAATCTGGCTGATCTCCTATGTTTTAAAGGTCTCAGCAGTTAATTACTCACCTAGCACCATCTCAGTTACATGTGGAAAGGATCCTTAACTCTTACTTCACATGAAGTAAAGCTATAGAACATTCATCCCACTTTTTGTTCGGACAGTAAGGTTGGGGATCTATAAAGGAGTTAGGCATCCAGATTCTACTGAAGTTGGATTTAGGCACCTAATTTCCTTGGGCTCTTTTGAAAACCCTGCCTAATACATTAGGTCTGGATATCTCCAAGAACATGTAGAAATAGCTGTCTGATAAAATCTCTCATTGTTTTTCCTTAGCAGGCCTGAACCTTCAAGGGCTTGTTAAGGCGCATGAGGTCAGAGGCATGTCAGCGATGGTAGCCAGCCTCAGTTCGGTTCCTATCCAGGAGATTTGCAGGGCAGCCATCGGAGTTCTTCAAATACTTTGTCAAAGCATTATTGCTTGGACTCAGCATCACGGCATGAATCCAGGTTTGGCCCATCCGTGTTAAAGAACTTGTTTCTGAGTTGGGAGTAGCCCGGATCTCATGCCCCCATAGGCTTAACTTTTCATGATGTTTCCATAAGTAATTTTTTTTTCTGTGTTGTCTTTTCAAGAGGTGTCTTAATCCTCTCTACATTTAAAGAAATCTAATTTTTGTTACTGTTGCATACCATGCTAATTGCATTACATTATAAATACTTGTTCATATTGTAACAAGTGTTTACATCTTAGTGTTACTAAATATTATTGGAATTTCAGTCTGAGAGTGAGGATTTATTATACTGCTTGCCTTTCAGAGAAAAAATACTTATCTGTAATATATTTCTATTTCCCTTCTCCCCAGAGAGTTGGGAGTGGTTTTGTGCTTGCTAGAGTCTATACAGTTTTGGGGGAAAACAACAAATCAGTTGAGACTAATACTGTTGCTTAATCTACTGTGGATAAGTGTGTGTCACCTCATACTTCCGTAGTTTACCAGTGGAGAACATTAAAGTAAGAAGGGAATTCAGCCAGGTTTTTTGTTTTTTTGATTTTTTTTCCATTGAAAGCTTGGATCCAAG
The DNA here is from genome assembly GCF_028017835.1 of Emys orbicularis. Lineage (NCBI taxonomy): Eukaryota > Metazoa > Chordata > Testudines > Emydidae > Emys > Emys orbicularis. The sequence continues at coordinate 41,065,140 of NC_088689.1, read as the reverse complement.
AGTGGGGGATTTCTAATTTCTTTCTGAGAAGTGAGAATTAGTTAGAGGTAAGTAACTTACATCCCCCTTTTGTCTTATGAGGAGAGAGGAATGTTCAGACTTACAAACAGACCCCTCTATATTGACTGTTCAAGTTTGTAAGTAAACGGATGTTTACCAAAATATAGGTCCCCATATAGAGAGCCCCAAAAGCAAACCATTAACATATATAGTCTCAGTAAGTCTGGAGTCGTTATGATCGCGGTTTTTTGTTTGTATTGATTTGACTAACTGAGGGGGTTGTAGAGGGTTGTTATGTGGAAATATATTCTTCCATTCCTTGACTTCACTTCTCTGTTTCTGCAATGGTGGTAAAAATGCAAGTGCTCTTCATGTTTCTTTGGGGGCATTAGCTTAATTCTTGTTGGCTGGTTAAGTTTTGCTCAGTGGTGGACAATTGAAAATTGCTCTCCTGTCCCATTCAGAGATTGGCTAATATTTTTCTTTCTGAATGGGAGAGCAAACATACAATATTTTAACAAAACAAGCATATGAATTTTTGAATTTAGTTAAACATTCAAGTCACATTGTTTTGTTAAAATTGTTAACTAAAATAGTTAAATGAAATATTAAAAAAAAAAAAAAATTAAATCGACTATATCAACCAGGTCAACATGAGAAACTTAAAATATTGGCTTCTGCAGCTAACTCAGTCGTCTTCACCTTCATTTTCCTGCTTGTTCATAATCTGGAAAAGAAAAACAAGCTTTCCTGCTTTTTCAGGGCCCAAACGGTTTCTCAATTTGGAATGAATTAGTCCAAAGGAAGAAAATATTCTTTCTACACCGGTAGAAGAAGTGACTGCTGTTAAAAGTGAAATGATCACTTCAAAAGTCTCTGAATCCAAGTGCTTAAGTGACTTCCACCAGTTCACTGGTGTGACTTTTTCTTTCAAGAAATATGTTTGCTGATGATGTTTTAATGGTTCACCTTTAGCTCTGAAATTTATTATAGTTAGCATTTTGGAGGGATGATTGCTGGATGTCTATGTCATAGCCAACTCCTCCTTGAGGATTGCCACGGGCACGCAGGGGCGAAAGAAAATGCAGGCCTGTTATTTACCAGGCTGCACGTGGCAATAGACTATATTGGTAAGGGATGCAAGGAGAGTATGGGTCACGCTGCAAACTGCAGACACACACACACAACTAAAATTAATCAATTTAAAGTTTTATTGGGGATAATTACAAGGGGTAAGGGAGCAGCGTTTGATTAGCTAATAGAGTTAATGAAACTTAAAAACACACAATGACTAAAATATCTACTAACAGTATTTATAAACAAAGATGCAGCAATTAGTAATAACTGATACTTACAAATACAAACCAACGCATAACGACCGGCAAACGTAGAAGCTCTGTTTGAAACACGTGAGCTGAGAGAGAGGCTTCGAGGTGATCAGGCTCGGTTACGGGTGTACACAGGATACACAGGATTCGTTTTTCTTTCTCCTCTCCCTGCCTGCACATGGCAGGCAGCCCATAAAGTACCAACTATGACATCATAGAAGTGTCATAGGGGACGGGGCCCAAAACCTGTTTGTGTTCATTTCTGATTGGCACAAGCAAAGTTTACACCAAGTAGGGGAGCAGGTGCCTCAAAGTCTGGCTTCGCCCCCAAAAGGTGAGGAAATGCATATTGCTTTAGAATGCGTGCAACACTGAATGACAAAAGAAGAGGCCAGGGCAATACCGGTATGGGCAAGTTTTACAGGATGCAGACAGGAACTCATCTCAACACTCCTCTTCAGCAGTTTAGGTTTGACCCTGGTACCGAGTGTTGAGAATATTTGCAAGGAAATGAGGTGGAGATAGTGCTTGTCCCATTTGTTTTTTTAATGCTTGTAATTTAACTCTGTCATTGCATATCTCTCTTTTTAAGATCTCACTCAGTTCCTTCCAAATTTCAAGAGTGTCAGCAATAAAACAGCTATTTCCCTGCATTTTGTTCAAGGCTACAGAAATAGGCTTCAGGGTACTCCGCATGCGTTCAACTGGTCACTGTGTTTTGTACTTTAATGCATATATTAGATCCAAATTTGGCCTGCTTGTACACATACATTGTGATAGTCTTTAAGGATATGATGACATGCCATTTTCTCCACAGAAACCCCTGTCTTATTCAGTGAATGGTTAGTTATTCAATATTTCTTTTTAATCCTCTGTTAAATGCATGATTAATACATACCATCCAAACACTGCACTCAATATGAAACTATTTCCTCATGGGTGTTTCTACGGTGTTTTTGCCATAATATCTGAGTTTTACAAACAAAAGTGAATTTATCTTCACAATACCCATGTGGAAATAAGTGGTGGTGTTATCCCAGTTTTACAGCTAGGAAATTGAGACAGAAAGATTAAGTCCAAAGGGTCCACTAATTTTGGGTGCTCAATCTGAGACATCTAGCACTTGATTTTTTTCAGAATACTTAACCTTTTTTTATAGTATTAGGTATGTTCAAAGCACAGCTCCAGTTAACTTCTGCTGCAGTTGTGAACACTTGGATCTTCTGAAAATTTGGCCTTGGAAGTCTGACTATTCACCCAGAAAATGAAAAAACTAGTGGCTCACTATGAAAATTTTGGTGTGACTTGTCACACCATATATGAACTCTGGCAGAGGCAGCGATAGAATCCAGTTACGCAGGGTGGCAGTTAGTTGCCTAAACCAGGAGACTATTTCTTTTTCTGTAATACCCTGACTCGTTTACTACACACTTGCCAATTTATGCAACAAATTAGGCAGGAGTCCTACAGACAATGATGCCTCATTCACTACACAGACCTGATTCAGAGCACTATCCATCCTGTGCACTGAGTGAGGCAGAGTCCTGTGGAAAAAATGAGACCATGTAATTAAAAACTGTATCATAAGGTATATGCACAAAGGAGACAGGTTGCACAGGCAACCTTTGTTCTGGAATTTCCTAATTTTTCAGTGCTTGACTTTTCAGCCTGAACATACTTTCAGTGAAGGCTTTTTTAATATAATCTCCTAATTTTTAAGACTCTGAAACAAATTCCAACATGTGAAAGAGTAATGACCATCAACTTGCATTTAAACCTTTAGATCCACAGCGCAGATCTCTACCGCTGGAGTTAGCCAAGTAAAATGGAGAAATAGAAGGCTGTTACCCTTTGTGAATTAGTCACTGGGGGTGAGCGGGAGAGGAGGATGACATACACATTTTGCATGTGGGTTTCAGAGCTATTTATTGGAATATAGAGACCTGAGGTCTCCCGGTTAAATTTGCTGGAGAGGTCTGTGCTTTAGTGGTCTTTGGACCCTTCTGCCCCCTGTACCCCAGCCTGCCTCTGTCCCCTTCTGCCGCTTCTCCAATCCCTGCCACACCCCAGCTCCTGCACATATCCAGCTCCTACCTCTCTGTACCTTTCCATTTCTGCTTCCCCTGACCATTTGGCTCCTGCAGTCCCCCTTGTCTTCTACCCCATTTCTCATTCCTCTGCATTCCAATATAGCTGCTGCTGCTTCCTCTGTATCTTGCAAGGGTGCCAGCAGGGGGAGCATTGAGAGTGCAGGAGAAACTGCCTGCTCATTGTTCCAGTGTTTGGTGCCACAGCAGCCCACAGCAGGAGTAGGGAGCAACAATTGCAGAGAAAGTCCTGCTGTGCTTCTGTAGCTCTGAAATGGAGCATGCTCAGTTTCTGTGGGGTTGGTGCATGCCAAATCCGGTTGACATATAGGAGCTGTAATGGGATGAGTATGCCCAGTGCAGACGATCTCTGAGAATTTAGCTGCCAAACTGTAACAAGTCTCTACTGATCATTTGCAAATTGTATTTTTCAGAGGCTCAGAACTTGGTCAAAAATAGAACATATTTTCAAATGAATCGTAAAAGGCACATCCTTGATACTAGAGTGCCATTTCAAGGCCTTGCTTCAAAGTATGGAGGGTGTTCGAGCTTAACTAAAGGTTTGTGAGAACTTTTCTAAATCAGGTAAAATATATTTTTACCTACTTTCCTTCTCATAAATGGCTGAACCTTTTTTTCTGAAACTTGCCAAAAACATTCAGCCTGAGAAAGATGCCTGGTGTGGAAAATTTCAGCCTTAACAGTTGTTTCACAGAGTTATAAGCCATGGAAATGTGTATTAATGCAAAGTGTCGCTTAACTCTAGATTGTGCTACCAGCTCTGCCTGTAATGGTGCACACTATATACACAGGATTGCTTTGAAGAGAAGTATTTTTTTTGCATCCAAACACATCTGCAATGCTAGTGTGGCTGAATAGGGCGAGGATATCTCAATATGCCAGATTTGGATCTTCTTTTGAAAGAGTAAGTGACATCTCATGTAGTCGGATTAGATGGTTTAAGAATATATACTACATTTTCAATATTCCCCTTCCCTTGTTTATGACGGGCATATTATTTTTTTAAGCTCTAAAATGTTTAGTGTTGCCCCTCCTGGGATGGAGGGAATGAGGGTAACAAGCATTGAGAGTTCAGCTGCTTATATTCCTTCGTTAGAGAGACAAGATGGGGAGTAACATCTTTTACTGGACCAACTTCTGTTGGTGAGAGAGACATGCTTAAGAAGAGCTCTGTGTAACCTTCAAAGCGTGTGTAGTAGTGAGCCATAAATTCAATTTCTCAGTTCAGTCCATGATTTTTAGTGCTTAGCAAAGTTATGAATTTAAGCTCCCAGACTCATCTTTTGAAGGTGTTGTGCAGGTTTCCTTTGAGGGTGATGACTGAGAGGTCAGATATGGAGTGATCACTTTGTGAGAAGTGTTCTACAAGTGATATGGTGTGTTTGTTTTTATTTTTCTGTGAGAGTTAATTGGGGAGTGTAGTGATTGTCTGGTTTAATCCACATAATTGCTATTGGGGCACTTAGTGCACTGGATGAGGTACACCACATGTTATGATAGGCATGTGCAGGATCCATGGGTCTTGAAAGGTCGGTTGTGGGGCACGTTGGTCTTCGTAGTGGTGTAGATATGTCTACAGATATTGCATCTGTTGTTGTGGCAGGGTCAGGTGCTGCTTTGAGTTGGTGTGTCCTAGTCTGTGGATACCTTGCTTTGGATGATGAGCTTGGAGAGGTTGGGGGGTTGTTTGAAGCCCAGAAGAGGCGGTTCAGGAAAGATTTCTTTCAGGATGTGGTCCCTATCGAGTATGGGTTGTAATTGCTTGATACATCAAATGGGTTTTTGTGTGGGATGGTAGGTGACAAGTAGAGGTGTGCGGTCAGAAGGGATTTTATTTCTGTATCGAAGCAGGTTCTCTTGGTGTATTTACTCATCCATTTTATCCTCACGCATAACAATTTTACATTTCAGCAAACACTTTGTCCAAACCATGGGACTAGCCAGGGTACTAGAATGGTTCCCCAATATGCCAGCCTCTTATTGGGCCACATTGACACACTTATTCACCATTCAACTTCACCATCACCGTCGGTAATTATCCTCAGGCAAAAGTCTAGGAGAAGGGGAGGGATAGCTCAGTGGTTTGAGCATTAGCCTGCTAAACCCAGGGTTGTGAGTTCAATCCTTGAGGGGGCCACTTAAGGATCTGGGGCAAAATCAGTACTTGGTCCTGCTAGTGAAGGTAGGGGGCTGGACTCGATGACCTTTCGGGGTCCCTTCCAGTTCTAGGAGATAGGATATCTCCATTTATTTATTTATTTAAGCATACCTTATGTTGTGCCCTGAAGGTTACTCTAATGAACCAGTGGAGAAAGTGAAACTGAGATCTGGGGGGACCTCACCAGTATATCCTAGCTGTATAAATTGATGATTGTGACTTTTAATTTGATACTTTGTTTGTGATGGGGAAGCCACAAGTCCGCATTCAAGCACCTTCATTTCCTCTGGAGAAAGAGGGAAAGTCTACCCTGGGGGTACAGCCTTGTCAGTAAATTCAAAATATAACAGATGGGATATCTATTCATCTGGGCATCCTTTGTTTCTTTCTTTGGTCTCTCCCATTTCCCCCATTCACATTATGCTTCTGCAGAGAGAGCACTGAGTATTCTCTAGTATAGTTAAGAATGAATTCTGCATCCTGTCCATTGAAGCTCACTCAGTTCCTGCCATACCACTTTTTGCAAGCCAGGTTTTTTGCTAGCCTCTGCATTTCTCATGCAGTAAACGATATGTCAAACCATTAAGCAAGATCTGTGCTTTCCATTTTTAACTTTAATAGTCTCTTAGTATCCAGCAGTGGTGTTAGGCAATGGCTTCTGCATTATGATTGGGTCCAAGAATGACTAAAAGAATCTGTCAGATTCACCACATGATTTTCATTTCAGATCAACGTCTTCCCTTCTCTCATCTCTGGGAGCCATGAATGTCTTACATTTGAACAATTGACTGGTTTTTTTGGTGATTTCTCTCCTCCAGCTAAATAGAGGAAATGGGTTGATTAATGCAGAAAATTAATTTCTGTATTATGCTGTTGCAATATAATTCCTATATCAAATACTCCGTCTTGTTTGGTTCAGTGAAGTTGCTGCAGTGCTGTATATATACCATTCTTGTTTTAGGAGTATCACTGGAGACTGTCTTCAGATGGTTTTATTATCTGAAATAGTGCAGGGTCTGAATGTATGACATTGCACCTCTAGCCTTTATAAAATATCTAACATTTTTCTTTGAGGCTGTCTGCTGTGGTTGGAACTTGGATAATCTCTCACTCTCAGCCTCCTTTGTATTACAAACTAAGGTCCCATATCACAGCTATCTTTCTGGACGGAGCTTATTAGGAATAAGACAAAGCCGCTCCTAAATCATGTGAGGGTGAGCACACTGGCTCTTCTAGAACAGACACTATTTGCACTTTTGTCGGTAAAACTTTTGTCAGTCAGGGGTGTGAAAAAAACACACCCCTAACTGACAAAAGTTTTGCTGATGAAAAGCACCAGAATTAGTTTTTTGAACCTTTTGAAAGCTCACTTCTTAGATCGATTCCCCCCAGTGTAGACCAGGCCTAAGATACGCAACTTCAGCTACGAGAATAGCGTAGCTGAAGTCGACACATCTTAGATTGACTTAGAATCACTTACTTCGCGTCCTCGCGGCGCAGGATCGACGGCCGCCACTTCCCCATCGACTTTGCTTCCGCCTCTCGCCGAGCTGGAGTTCAGCAGTTGACGGGAGAGGGATTGATTTATCGCATCTACTCTACACGCGATAAATCGATCCCCGATAGATTGATCGCTACCCGCCAATCCGGCAGGTAGTGTAAACGTTCCCTTAGTATACATTTTGGTGTAAAGAATTTAACATAAGCAAGTCTATTCACGTTATTTCTTCTGTATACAACTGGATACTACGTAAGAGACTCATGATGAAGCAACCTTAGGGGCTCTTGCTGTCCATACTTCACCTAGGGCTGAGCATAATTCTTTCCATCTCTATGGGCATTTTGGCACAGATTTTTGGCACCCGTTTTATACTGTTGCAATAGAAAGCTACTGTTGCTCTCCAAAAATTAAGTAAAATCTGTAGTATTTGCCTTCCTACTTATTGTGACTTCCAAATCAGGTTAAGAACAACCTAGCTCTTGAAGCCTGATTCTAGAAGCTAAGCGCACTCACTAGCTCAGAAAGTCTTCTCTCGCTTGCTATTCTGCATAATTAACTCTGCTGCTTAATGTCACGTGTGTAGAGAACATGGCACCCATCAGTGCACCAGTCTGTGCTGCAGACTAATTTTGTCTTCTGTAACATGCTTCATTATTTCATAACAATTTGGTTTGGAAGCAGTAGTTTGGCATCTGTTGGCCGTAGTTGGAAAGCAGAATACTTCCTTCAGGAGTAACTTGTAGTATCTAATGCAATTCTTGAACAGATTTACATCTAAATAAAAGTGCATGCTTTCTGAAGAAGAATAAAATGAGGAGTGGAGGGTGGGGAAGATGTCAATGTTAACGTTTCTGCTCTAATTTTATAAAATTGGTATTCAAACTACTTACTTGGGAGAGGGGCTTATTTTGGAATATTTGGAGAAATAAAGAGCTCAAATTTGGTTTCCTGTTGAACAGTTTAAGAGGTTGAGATGTAAATGCAATTAATGCCTACCAATAGCCTGTATTGTACAAACTCAGAATCATGCAAGGAGATTGCAAGATTAAATGAAAAGATTAGATCTCTGAAATGTCCTTGCTCATCTGGAAAACCCCTTGCTGCATTCGTGTATGTGTATAAATTTTAATCATGACTGACAAGCATGTAGGGGGAAGAACAGACCCAATAATTTCTAAGTGTCTGGGGAAACCTGCACGTGACAGCATGCTGGAAATGAGACTGCGGAACTGCCGTGTGTTTCTAGGGCATAGTATGGGAGTTCCCTGCACCAAAGGTAATTCCTAAAGCTGATAGTTACCAGTCACTTTTTAGGAAGGGTGGGGGGAGAGAAAGGAGGACAGTATTTAATAATGAGTTTATTTTAAAGCTTAATTTTGTCACTAAGCCCGACTGACACCTGCATAGTATTAGAACCTTGCTATCGTCGGGGGAGCTGGGATTCTGAGCAGCATAACACTCTTCCCTAACCTTGCTGCTTCAGTAAGCAGAGGGAATTTCATGACCCAGCAAGAGTATCTCCCTGCCTTCCACGTCCATCACACACCCAGGAAAGCAAACAGCAATAACAGACATGGAAAGCCCTTCCAGTACAACTGCCAGAGTTCCACTAGTAACCTTGGTGCTGCTGCTGCAGGGTTGTTGTCTGTATTGACTGAAAGCTACAGTGTTATATCCTCTATCCGATTGTCTCTGGGGTGATTTTTTTTTTCTTTCCTTTTAAAAAAAGCAAAAAATATTTTAAATCTGCCTTTGGAATGACCAGAGGGAGTTGGCCTCTGTTCTCGCCATCCCCCCCTTTTCTCCAACTCCTCCCCCCATCACACCAAAGTGTGCAGTAGAATTCATGTAGTCTGAATAGCAAAACCTTTACTGGTTCCTCTGCTGCTACTGAGCTGTTTAAAAAAATAAAAATATACATTACAAGGAGGCAGAAACAGATGGCTGAGCTTGCTTGCTTCCATCAGCAAATTTTAAAAACAATGAAATTTTAATACTCCAGTACCAGAATATTGATTGATTGGGGGAAGGAGAATGAGAGGCATTTAACCAGGTATGAAAAGTATTTACTTCCCATACTGTCCACACATGCACACTGCGTCTCAGCTTGCACAGAAAGCGTTAATTTTCAAGTGCATGTTCAGTGAACAATTTAAATGTTCCTTTTATTCAAAACCATTTTTAAACCAGTCAGAGAACTCAGTGAGGGCTAGTTGTGCCACATGTAGATTTGTACATGATCAGCCATCTTTACCTAATATCCTTATATGAGAGTGGCAAAAATATTTTAGAATAGCAGCATGTGTGTAACCTTTCCTTCAGCCATTTTTCAGCTGAGATTTTGCTCAGATTTTCAAAAAGTCCCCTTCAAGAAGAGACCAAACACAGAAAATTTCAGCCTAAAATGTGAATGCTACAGTTATGAGTGAAAGTAGCAATCAAAATATTTTGTCCTCCGTTACAGTGGTAATCAAAATATCATGACCCAGATTAGCAAACATTTTTTGTGCAAAACTGTCAAAGCTGAGTTGGGGTGCAAGAGAAGGAAAAAGAAAAGTATTAATTAAATCATTGTCCGTTCCCAACACAACTGTCCAAACTACAGTGCTGGTAACTTGCAGAGATTAAGTAGTAATTTCCTAGCCTTGCAGTCAATCCTCTCTCCATTTCCCCTCTCACCCCACCCACTCCAAATGATTTTGATCTGCTAAAAACACTTCAAGACTATCTAAAGGTTTAGACTGACTTAAACTGCCGAAAAATTGGAGTAATACCAGGGGACCAGAGAGTAGACTAGGGGAGGGGTCACAGAGTAATGCACTTATGCTGCCTTAAAGTATTAGTTCTACACTGAGAAGTGACTCTGTAAAAGTGGCATAGTCAGTGTGTCTCACTGATTTCCCTATCAAATATATTTAGAGCAGGTCTGCACTACTAATTTTTACAGCAGTGCAGCTGCAGTGCTTCTGGTAAAGATGCTCTAAGCCTGGGGTGGGGAACCTTTTTTCTATCACGGACTATTGATCCACAGAAAAAAATCAGTCACGGGCCAAACACAGCCCTGCGGTAGAGCGTGGAGGCTCGGGGCTTCCCCTAGGCTCTGTGGTGGGGGCCAGAAATAAAAGGTTATGGGTGCGGGAGGGGGCTCTGGGCAGGGATTGGATTGTGGGTGAGGGCTCTGGCTGGGGGTATGGACTCTGGGGTGGGGCTGGGGATGTGGGGTTTGGGGTACAGAAAGGGGCTCCGGGCTAGGGCCAAGGGGTTTGGAGTGCGGGAGCGGACTCAGGGATGGGGCAGGGGGTTGGGGTGTGGGAGGAGGTTCGGTGGTGTGGGCTCTGGGAGGGAGTTTGGGTATGGGCGGGGGCTGAGGTTGGGGCAGGGGGTGGGGGGTGCGGGGTCTGGGAGGGAGTTAGGGTGCAGGGAGGGTTCTGACTTGGGGCAGGGGATTCGGGGTGCGGGCTCTGGCTGGGCAACGCTTACCTCAGGCAGCTCCTGGTTGGCAGCACAGCAGGGCTAAGGCAGGCTCCCTGCCTGTCCTGGCTCTGCGTTGCTCCCAGAAGAGGACAACATGTCCGGCCCCTAGGCGGAGGGATCAGGGGGCTCTGGGAGGTGTGCACTGCCCACACCTGCAGCCCCCCCAACTCCCATTGGCCACAGTTCCCAGCCAATGGAGCTTCCCTGGTTGCCCCTGCTCCTAGGGGCTGCAGGGACATGCAGTCACTTCCGGGAGCTGCACGGAGCCGACCGGACTCTTAACCATCTGGCAACCCTAGCTTCCTTCCGCAGCAGGGCGAGCCGGCACTTGCGGCTCCAGCCCCACCGGAGTGGCTGAGGCCTGGGGCTTCCGGCCTGTACAGCAGAGCCTTGCTGCGAGCTGTATGAAATGAAGCAGCGGGCTGGAGGTTCCCCACCCGGGCTCTAGAAAGCTCTCCCGTCAGGTTAATAACTCCACCTTCACAAGAAGCAGTAGCTATGTCGGTGGGAGAGCTCCTGCCAACATAGCACTGTCTACATCAGCGCTTAGGTCAGTATAACTACGTAGCTCAGGGGCGTGGATTATGCACACCCCTGAGCAACATAAGTTATACCAAAGTAAATTTTGTAGTGTAGACCAGAGCTTAGTTTGCAAACAAAAAAACTTTTTCTAGTTGCTAGTTCCACAAATTCAGCTTGGGCTTTGTGAGTCAGGTTGTCCTGCACCCCCCACCCGCCCCATCTCCCCTTGTTAAACCATTTCTAAATGTTCTGCAGCTCAGTTATACCTATGAAACCCCATTCCTTCAGATCATGCCCTTTTTGATTTCTTTGTAAACTCACTTAAGGCCAGGGCCAGCTTTAGGCCGATTCCCCTGATTCTCCCGAATCGGGTCCCACGCCTAAGAGGGTCCCATGCCTTAAAGAAGAGCGCCTAACTTAGGCACCTTTTTAAGTTTTTACTCACTTCGGCGGCGGATCCTTCAGTGCCACCGGATGAGTCATCCCTGCCGGGGCCCCGTCAAATCAGGCCCCGCACTTCCTAAAGCTGGCCCTGCTTAAGGCTAATGGGGATGCACAGGTTTCAGTGAGGGCATAATCTGGTAGTGATCCATGAGATTTTAAAACAAAAAACAACAACAAACACCAACACCCCCCCCCCCCCACCAAAATCTTGACTCGGAGCCCAGGGCTTGTTTGTGAGCAGAAGACCTCTTATATTCACAAACTGAGCAAATGTGAGATGGACATCTGAGACTACTAATCTGGAACACCACAATGCCATTTTTAGTAACCTTTTAGGATAGAACTACACCTGAAATGCTTAAATTGCATGCTTACCCTCTCATTCATATTCATATATTATATACACAACCATTCACAGTAACAGACCTATTAGTAGAAAGCTCTGTCAATGACTATGAGTAGGTGTGTTTCAGCACTGTGCACAACTTCCCAAATGACACAAGGAGCACAGAACTGATCATACTTGTCCCAGGATGTCTTCCTGGTTTCCTGTTCTTTTCAGTGCATAGTCAACTATTGTAATACAGTAGCTGTAAAAATACTATGCGAGATGGCATAAGAACACAGTATACATTTTAGGATGGAAACATTTTTGGCTTCATATGTTTATTTAATTCTTAGGTATGAAAATACTGCCATTTACTATCTTGGCATGCCAAACTCTGTGGCTTCACCACCCTGGGTATATCCTTGACTGGCCTCAAGCAGACTGATGCAACTACAATGCATTCCCAGTGAACAGACTGATAATTTCATCTTAATACCCATATTTCTGTTGTCCGGTAGTAGACATGTTCCTGCCCCCACAAAGGAAGCAAGAGCATTACAAATATATCAAGTTTCCAATCCCTACATTTAGTTATGAGGTAAGGAAACTCCCTTTTGAAAACAGACCCAGCACACTGAGACCACTGTAAGTGCTTCAAGATTGGCTAGTGCTGTTACAGAACTGGGGGCTTTTCTTCAGATGCCATGTTGATGGGTTGGTCTAAGAACTCAAATGGAATAGAATTTAAAAAAAAAATTAAATGCTAAATTTAAGGCAATACTGCGTTGGCAGAGTAAGAACTTAAGTCAGGAAATGTGAAAGTTGAGCTTGAATGCACAATCTTACTACTTCCCTTCTTAGCAGGCCAAGAAAAAGACCCTGTCAAAATCTTTCCCCTCTCACCATCCATATGAAGATTGTCTTTATAATATATAAATCTCTTGGTCCCCCACCAATGAACAGTCACACAGAAGCTATCTTTGAAGTTACCACATGGAAAAGAAGTTTATCATCTCTTGGTCACTGCTACAATTGCTGTTCCTCTGCCACACTACTCCTCCAGCTATACACAACTGTGCCTGCAATTTGTTCTATCTCTTTTTTGAACAACCTGTGATGACCTTTTTTTATTTTTTTTGCATGCACTCAAAAAGGCTCTTCCAAAAAGCTGTTGTAGTAATGAGTAGTGGTAGGGAGGGAAAGGAAATATATTCATAATATAATCTGTCCTCCTATGAGTAACTGAACTCTGTCATTATTTAACATTGCTTTTGTCCGTGCTAATTATCTAAATGGGCCTTTCATTGTTAAGAATGTTTGTCTAGGTTGTGGCTTTCAGGTTAGTCAGTGCTGACAAATACAGAAGTAGGATTGGATTCCAAGAGCATGTATGTGACCATTCACCTCTGACTCCCCAGATAGCTGGCGGGGCAGCAAGTCTTAATATTTTGCTTAGTGTTTCTAGTAATTAATTGAAAGGGTTTCATGCAAACTGAATCAATCAGTTTTTCTACCTGTATACACAGTAAGGATTGTTAGTTCTCATCAAAAGGGGCCATTGAAAATAACTGCACTGAAAAAAATAAAATAAAACCCATCTGTAGAGCTGCCTCACTTTCCTCCTTGCTTGGATGGATGACCGAAGCCTAGTATGAGCTGTATATTCTACATAGTGTATGGTGAAAATGAATCAAACTTTCCTACTCTTCTCAAATTCTTTGAGAGTGACTCAGTTGTGGCAAATCATGGCAGGTGAAGGAATTCCCAACTGCTGGGATGATCATCTTAAGAGCATGCTGCCTTGAGTTGTCTGCCAACTGGTGTTGCAACTGTCACCAATAAATAGTGATTGTCAGAAAAACTCAAGTGTTTACGAAAGTATGTGGCCAAATGTTACTTGCCACTTTATTGGAGGCTATATTGGACAAAATGTGCATAGTCAGAATTCTTTTAATAGCATTTGTGCTGTAGGTGGGAAGAAACTTATGAAATTAGCTAGCCTAACCCCTTCCTCTAGAAATCTGGGAGTGTTGAAGGGTTTCCAAAGGCACGGGTTGGAACTTGTGACTTTTGGCAATTCTTTCCTGCTAACATGCCCTCTTCACCAAGAAAACGCAAGTTGCTATTAAAGTTGTAGTGTGAGGCATTTGGACTCTAGCTCAGTCAGTCATGCTCCAGTGGAATGAATGGTATATTACCACAGTATGAAATTCCAAGCAGGGATAGCATGCAAATGGCTTATGACTGCATAAGATGAGATGGCCAGGGAAAGGTCTAAAACTTGTGCCCCACCCTTCCTTGCCCCCACACTCTGCATTGGACGTCTCTGGAAAAACATGCGTATTTTTAAGTTGTATGTGTGGAACGAGCATTCAGCAACAACTTAAAGCCAGTAACATGACAACATTAAATAACTGAATACATGGATTGATTTATTATGGTGTTGAAAGTAAAAGTGCTATATTCAGTTTTGTGCGTGAATTTGTTTTCCCTAATGCCATAAACAACTTCCTCTTTCTGGAATATTCCTTTCAATACCTGGCAACAAGCCCTCAGTTAAACTGATCAATAAGGAGCAGGCATTCTGGCTGTCTCACGGAGGATTCTAATTCATCAGTTAATGCTAAAATTGAACATATAAGGGCTGCCTAAACCCTTCATATGTCACTGAGTAGATGTGGGACACTTAACTCTATGTGTGTCTGCAGATGTTTAGGTTGGACATTAGGAAAAACTTCCTGTCAGCATGGTTAAGCACTGGAATAAATTGCCTAGGGAGGTTGTGGAATCTCCATCATTGGGGATTTTTAAGAGCAGGTTGGACAAACACTTGTCAGGGATGGTCTAGATAATACTTAGTCCTGCCTTGAGTGCAGGAGACTGGACTAGAGGTCCTTCCAGTTCTGATTCTATTGTAGCTAAAAACCAGTACATTCGGACACTGCTGCAGAGTAAAACTACTAGGTGTAAGTAACTTGATAAATTATGCACAAGCTTCAAGGCGTTAGCATTTTCAAACCCTTGCCACCCCTTTCCCCAAGCACAGAAAAAGGGATTTGAATGGTCATGAAGAATTGATGATTTTATAGCTGATGTAAAACACCTCTCTTCACCATGCGCTGGGATGTGATGTCCAAGGATCAGCTTGTGGGTGCTAACTGAAGTATCATATGCAGCTGTCATAACAGCACTTCCTCTTGCTGCAAACATTCAAAACTGATGAAGGTCTATATCTATATCTTCCAATGGAATGAGAGTGAACCACAATGGAGAATTGCATTTTCCAAGTGGGCTCTGATTGTGGTTTCTCTTGTCAAACTCAATTTATAGGGCTGGATAGCATTGAGCAATGTGCTTGGTCAGTGACCTCTCAAATTTTATCCTGGTTAGCTGAATTTCATTGTGTGAAGGACTGTGGGAATGGGGAAGCAAAGAAAGTAGAGCTAGCTAGAGGGGCTAGGTGCAAAATATAAGCACTTATTTCTCTTTGCATAGACCCTTAGGGTATGTCTACACTGCAGTTAGACACCTGCGGTGCCAGCTGACTTGCAGGACTAAGGCAAAGGGGCTGTTTAATTGTGGTGTAGACTTTCAGGCTCAGGCTGCAGTCTGACCTCTGGGTCCCTCTCACCTTGCAGGGTCCCAGTGCCCAGGCTCCAGCCCGAGCCCAAACATCTACACCATAATTACACAGTCCCTTAACCCAAGCCCCTTAGCCTGAGTCAGCTGGCCACAGGCCAGCCATGGGCATAGGTGCTGACTCTGTGGGTTATCCAGGGCTGGGGCACCCACGGGGAAAAATTAGCGGCTACTCTGCACCCACCGGCAGCCAAGCTCCCCCCATGCCTTCTTCTCCCCCACCCCGAGCGTGCTGCGTCCCCACTCCTCCCCCTCCCTCCCAGTGCTTCCCTTCCCCCCGCTGCCTAACAGCTGTTTGGCGGTGCTTAGGAGTTTCCTGGTGGGTGGGGGAGGAGTGGGGACGCGGCGCGCTCAAGGGAGGAGGCAGGGCAAGGGCAGGGACTTGGGGGAAGTGGGTGGAATGAGGACGGGAAGGGGGCGGGGCTGGGGTAGGAAAAGGCGGGGTGGGAAGGGGACTTTGGGGAAGGGCTGGAATGGGGGTGGGGCGAGTGCGGTGCAGGGATGGGAAGAGGCGGGGCAGGGGTGGGGTGGGGTCAAGCACCCAGCCGGCGGAGGGGAAGTCAGCGCCTATGGCTGTTGGTGTGTCATTGCAGTATAGACATATCCTTGGAGGAAATGTGTAGTTGTCTGAAAGCATCAATGTACAGGTCTGTCGCATCTTACGCTGGGGTTACGTTCCGCAGTCAGTGCGTAAAGCGAAAATCACATATAGTCAAAATTACTTTTAGTGTAATGGCGGGCGGAATCGCCCGCACTACAGGTACAGTATTAAAATTGTTATTTTTCTCTTTTTTTGTTGTTTTTTGTTGTTTTTGTTTTGTTTTTGCCGACCGCGTAAAGCTGAAATCGCGCATGTTAAATGCGCGTAAGATGCGACAGACCTGTACTGGATTCTTTACAAAATGGTGACCACTACTGATCGGATTCACCATAGCTAACCCCTTCCTTTCTGTGTTTGCAAAAGGCTAATATACTGGCTGTATTCGAAACAGGTTCAGATACCCAGAAGGACCACTGAGGAGTTTTTTTTATCTAATGAAATATGGCTATACGTTTAATGTTGTCCATGAGTGTAGTGATATTTCTATGTTCTAGGTAATTTGAAAGCCAAGTACTGACATTTTTTCACTTGGAGAGTTCTTGTGGAGCTGCAAGTTAGCATTCTGCTGCTCTTAAGGGTAATTGATCTTTATTTATGCATTCAAGTTCTCTATTCAGGGATGGTGAAGGAAATTCTACCTCCCTGACCAGTCATTTCGGATCTTTCTCCACTCTGTGTCTGTTCACTTTAATCTCACCTCTACCATCAAAGCCATACATCATAGCCCCTCTTCTCTTCCAAAAAAGTACATTTCCATCAAAGTTCACATTATGAAAATCATTGTTTGAATGCCAAGCCATGGTTCTTCCCCTCTACACAGCCTAGGAGAGTAAGTGGCAAGCAAATGATCATAGGTTTTCCACATGGCAGTGTTATGACATCTGGAGTAACTTTCAGGCATACACACAATAAAAGTTGCACTAAATTTAGGCTTAATTGCAATTAAAAAAAAAAATCTGAAAGGACTAATACATAGGTTTCAGGAAGGAGTTTCTTGTCCTCCACTTGACTTCTGTTTCTTCCTACTTATAAAGTTTATATATCTAGAGTGCCCTAAGATGACCATGAGGCCTTCCCTCAACTCACTACTGGGATATACTTCTATAGCAGTGAAACTAGACTACCATAAAAATTACATAACCTGCTTTCTACCATTTGTAAGTTTGTACTGAGAGGTCTAAGTGAAACTTATTTCCATAAAGATTCATGGTAGTCCAGATATCGCTGAGGAGACCTCTAAGGATATGTGGGATGGATGTTGTGTACAGTCAGTCTATGTAGAGAATGTATTGGCACATAGTCAACTGAGATTCAGAAAGGGATGCAAAAGTAATTGTACTGTGACGCCGAAACCTAGTCTTGTTTAAAATGCAACTCCAGGAGGGAGATGAAGTGTTGAAGCCCTGGATTTCCCTTTGGCTGCACTGTTGCACTGGGTTCAGTGTTGTGTAATGTGGAATCTAACTACACCAAACAAGATGACTTTATTTCCTGTGAAGAGAAGGCAAAGCCTAGAAAAGGGGGCTATTTGGAATATATGGTGCTCTTGAGCTGCCATCAGCAACATTATCCAAGTACTGCAAATTATATTGTGATTAGGGCTGTCGATTCATCACAGTTAACTCACGCGATTAACTCAAAAAAATTTTTTAACTGCAATAAAAAAAATAAATCGCGATTAATCGCACTGTTAAACAATAGAATGCCAAATGAAATTTATTAAATATTTTTGGATGTCTTTCTACATTTTCAAATATATTGATTCTATTACAGCACAGAATACAAAGTATACAATGCTCACATTATATTATTTTTGATTACAAATATTTGCACTCTGAAAATGATGATAAACAAAAGAAATAGTATTTTTCAATTCACCTCATACAAGTACTGTAGTGAGATCTCTTTGTCGTGAAAATGTAACTTACAAATGTAGATTTTTTTTTTAATTTTTTTTATTTTGGTTATATAACTGCATTCAAAAACAAAACAATGTAAAACTTTAGAGTCTACAAGTCCACTCAGTCCTACTTCTTGTTCAGTCAATCGCTAAGACAAACAAATTTGTTAACGTTGACGGGAGATACTGCCGCCTGCTTCTTATTTACAATGTCACCTGAAAGTGAGAACAGGCGTTCGCGTGGCACTTATGTAGCCGGCATTGCAAGGTATTTACATGCCAGGTATGCTAAACATTCGTATGTCTCTTTATGCTTCAACAACCATTCTGGAGGACATGCTTCGATGCTGATGATGCTTCTTAAAAAAATAGTGCGTTAATTGAATTTGTGACTGAACTCCTTGGGGGAGAATTGTATGTCTCCTGTTCTGTTTTACCCACATTCTGCCATATATTTCATGTTCTAGCGGTCTCGGATGATGACCCAGCACAAGTTTGTTTTAAGAACACTTTCACCGCAGATTTGACAAAATGCAAAGAAGTACCAATGTGAGATTTCTAAAAATAGCTACAACACTTGACCCAAGGTTTAAGAATCTGAATTGCCTTCCAAAATCTGACCGGGACAAGGTGTGGAGCATGGTTTCAGAAGTCTTAAAAGAGCAACACTCAGATGCAGAAACTACAGAACCCAAACCACCAAAGATTAAAATCAACCTTCTGCTGGTGGCATCTGACTCGCATGTTCATTTTCATCAGTATCGGTCCGTTCTGCTTTGGATCGTTATCGAGCAGAACCCATCATCAGCATGGACACACATCCTCTGGAATGGTGGTTGAAGCATGAAGGGGCATATGAATCTTTAGTGCACCTGGCATGTAAATATCTTGTGACGCCGGTTACAACAGTGCGATGCGAACGCCTGTTCTCACTTTCAGGTGACATTGTAAACAAAAAGCGGGCAGCGTTATCTCCTGTAAATGTAACCAAACTTGTTTGTCTGAGCGATTGGCTGAAGTAGGACTGGGTGGACTTGTAGGCTCTAAAGTTTTACATTGTTTTACTTTTGATTGCAATTATTTTTTTTGTACATAATTCTACATTTGTAAGTTCAACTTTCATGATAAAGAGATTGCACTACAGTACTTGTATTAGGTAAATCGAAATATACTATTTCTTTTGTTTTTTACAGTGCAAATATTTGTAATAAAAGTAAATATAAAGTGAGCACTGGACACTTTGTATTCTGTGTTGTAATTGAAATCAATATATTTGAAAGTGTAGAAAACATCCAAAAATATTTAAATAAATGGTATTCTATTAACAGTACGATTAATCACGTGATTAATCACGATTAATTTTTTTAATCGCAATTAACTTTTTTTAATCACTTGACAGCCCTAATTGTGATAGATCTGATGATTGTACCTCTGAACACTGGTGCTATGTAGGAAAAAGGCAGGGCTCAAAAGAGAAATTGAACAGCAAACCAAGAGGGAGATGAGGATGAGGAAGAAAGAATAATAGAAGCTGTTAAAGGGCCAAAGGGAATAGACTAAAATACTAGCTGGCTGACTTGGGTATATGCCAATGCATGTTTTGTGGGGCCTGATTTAAAAAAAAAAAAAAAAAAAAAAAAAAAAGGGGGGGGGGGGAGAGTAGCTCTGAGTTGTAAACTATTTTGTAATTGGAAATGCCCAGGGCATCTGTTGACTTAGAATTTACTTTGTCCCAACCATTGCTATAGTGACTTTCTTCAGCCTCTTTTCCTCTTTCACTACCAGTGACTAAGGGATTTGAGCTGGTCCCAGTTGTGGTTATAAAGCTGTCCTTTACCCTTTCATTGTAAGATGCTTTCCCTTCTACCAGTATATTAAATCCTTAGCTCACCCTTCATGTAGGCTGTATAGCTATACTTGTATTATGTGAATATAATTATTACTGACATTTGGAACCTATTACCTGAGCCTTTAAAATTCCTTTGACATGTATTTGATGCAACAAATGCATAGAGAAAAAAGTAAGTTTTTCCACCTTTTTCCTTTGCTTTCCATATTCTTCCTTGCCAGTGTCAAGTGGGAGGAGAATTGTCCCTTCTGAATAAAGCTGTGATATGTGACACAACCTTTGCAGCTTCAAGTGCAAGTCCAGAAACAGTCAAAACAGCTGCTAAGCTGGGAGATGTGTGATGGAGACGCTCCCATCTCTGTGGGACTGGAACTCTCCAATCCCCAGTGATTAGGAGTGTCCATTGTACTCCTGGTACTCCCATTTGCTGGTGACCCAAAGGATAGGAGCTCTGAGTTTGCTTCGGTTTTGTAAACATAGACTTCTTTCGTGGTTCCATTTTCATTCCACTACCACAGAAGTTTTCTGCAGAGTACCTTAGAACATATTTCTTTTGATTGTGGCTGTTGTAATCTTTTCATTTTTATACCACATAAATGTCTGTACTACTTTTGATGCCTCATTTGTGTGTGAAGTGGAGGGGTCAGAGGAAGGCTCTGCTGTGTATACGTACTGGTACACTAAATAAAACGGTTAAAGGCAAGCTATATGAACGATATCTGGGCAATGAATCATGCGTTAAGCGAGACCTTAGAAGAAATCCCAGTCAAAAAGGGAAATCTCTTCAAACCTACTCTTTGTGTTTGTCTGTTTTTGGTTTTTATGTGGTGGCAAGCAGGGTGTAATAGGCATTGGACTGAAATACAAACCTCATATTGAATCACTCTTATTACAAGATAAAATCATGCAGCCCTAAGCATTACTGGGATTCCCTGTTGCTTATTTATTTATAGGTCTGTAACAAGCACTACTACTAGATGATAGTAAAAACCACTAGAAGTAAAAATTACTATGCACACACAATGATATCCAGGAAACTTATTACAAGTAATATTGTTTGAATGGTAGAGTTGGCTGTGATATCACATAGCTACTATAATAGGCAATAAATAGCTCAGGAGGAAGCAATGATTGAAGTATGTGTATTTCTGTTTTTAGTGATAATATACCGTATATACTCGTTCATTAGCCCGTTTGTTTATAAGCCGACCCCCCAAGATGGTTAGGTAAAAATAGCAAAAACTGTATGACCCTTTCATAAGCCGACCCTATATTTCAGGGGTTGGCAAACTTTGGATCCTGGCCCGTCAGGGTAAGCCGCTGGCAGGTCGGGATGTTTTCTTTACTTGGAGCGTCTGCAGGCACGGAGCCCCTCAGCTCCCAGTGTTGGCAGTTTGCCGTTCCCAGCCAATGGAAGCTGCGGGAAGTGGCGTCATATTTTCAAACTTTTCTCTGTAACCATATCAGTGAGAAACTTACTTGTTTAGAAAAAATACAGAGATTCTTATGTAATCATCTGACTCCAGGAGCTGGCGTTTTTAGGCAAAACAACTATCACTAGAGTCTTGATTAAAATCTCAAGTTGATGATCCCAGTGGACCCCGTATGGGCAGAACAAAGTTCCACCACTGTGCCTCATCCCTGAGCTGGAGGGATCTCTTAGTGTTAAAAGTTTGGTTCAGTCCTACTGTATGTTCTGTCATTCTCTTGGGATTACTGAAAACTTGCACCTATGCTGATGGTGTTCTTGGTGATTGATTTGCATTTATACTTCTCAAGGATCTCAAAATGCTTAATAAACATTAGACGCCACAGTCGTCCTCTGAGAACAGTAAATGGGGAATGTGTAAGAAAAATGAGGCATAATAAGGTTAAGTGATTTGTCCATGTCATAGTGAGGTGCTATCAGGTGGATATAGAATCCAGGTGTGCTGATTCTCATTACTCTTGCTCTTACCCCTAGACCTGCCATCCTTATACTATTAATTCATTGCTTACTTGGGTGGTTGTTCATACTTCTGAGATTAAGTTCTCTGTTGTATAATCTTTCAATCCTATCTAATTGTCAGGAAAGGAAAATTGAGAAATCATTGGTTAACTGTTTCTGCCTTTAAATAAAGGCCAAACTGAAATCATCTTTGCAAATAAAACACATTTTAACCTCTTGGGTTTTCTCCCTTTTGTCATAAAATAAAAAAGTCAGAATTTAAATTGTGTAGTGTTGAATACTCTTCTTCTGTCTTCTGTTTCCTTCTATTTTTTTTTTAACAGAGAGTAATTATCTTCCTGGCAAGTTCACCAGCACAGCATGGGATCTCTGGAGTTTGTTGGGCACTGTGGGATGAAATGACGTTGAAAGCAGCTGAGTGATTATCAGTGTTAGGATTAAGAGTCTGAGCAAGGCGCCAACAGAATGCTTGAAAATTGAGTGGGTAGTTGGTCCTTGAGATTGGCAGGAGTTGAGGATGTGAGAAGATTGCTGGAACTTTATGTGCAGCCTAGTGTAGATGGCATATATGAACGGTATACAGCCAAGGGAAGGTGGTAAACCTCTTTCAGGCAAGGTTTAAATGAAATGTTAACTGCCATTTGGAACCTTTTCCATCCTTAGTCCCCCAGAATAATATATATGTCTTTATGCACACCTCTATTAAATTATATTCAATGCTGAAATGGTAGCTAGAATAGCCTTTTTACCTATAGGCCCTGAAATATTTTAGGCCAGCATGTGGGCTCAGAGGAGGTGAAGTGGGGGAAAGGAAGTCCTGCAGTCACAAGATGTCCTGTGAATTTAATTCCTTTTTAAGTACAGTCCAGTGTGACTGACCCGCTGACCTGGAATTCTAATAGTAGCTGAAACTTGCATTTGGGAAGGGAGGGGTGGGGATAGAGTTTATATTAAACACTTAACATGTTAGATACTAGCACTACAGTGACTATAAAAGCAAACAGAGTAGCCATCATACATTCCTAGATCTCACAGCTTTTGACACTAAACTATTTTAATAGAAAAAGGATTTAGTCAATACACTAGGCTTTCACCTTGCTGCTGTTAAACTGTCATGGGGTGGGTAAGAAGGTATCTGTTTAACACTTTCTCCAAAGGAATGTTACATTTGTGGCTGTACTTACTTCAAGGAGAAGGGCTGTATAAATCTAGGAAATGGTAATAAGCTATAGAGTGTTTAATCCCAAGGTTACTTGTTGAAATGCATTCTGAGGGTGCAGTTGACGGTTGCCTTGTAATAGCTTAGTGATATGAGAATGCACAGTTCAGTCCAGTTCCTAAGCGACATCACAAAATGAAAAATGTGATTTCCCCCCCCCCACCCCCTGGTTACAAGTCACAATGCCACTGATCTGCCAGAATGGTCTATAATCAAAGCTGGGCTTGGAAAGTAACTTTTTAGTCACTCCCACAATTTTTTTCAGTAACTTTATCATATAACAAGAGGATTAACAGCCAACCAGGTGATCTAGTTGCAGTGTGACGTGCTTCCATGTGGGTTCATTCAGCCTTTTGTAACCAATAAAAAAAGATATGGATCTTCCATATGTGTTCCACGTTGTCCTGTAGCAATAACTGGCTGTTTTCATAGATTCCAAGGCCAGAAAGGACCTGAAACCTTGTGAAGGAAAATACCTGTCCAATCCAGAGGTAGTTTTAGAAAATGCAGTCAGCTAAGTTTACTTTTCCAACAAGGAGAATGCAAAACAAATACATATTGTCAGTATTTTGGGTTCTTTTCCCTATCTCCCTTCCTTTCATTTCCCATATCTTCACTAAATAAAAGGGATGTTTAATTTGCAGTCTAAAATGCAAGATTTTTTTGAAAGGAGAATTAAACGTTGGCATAGCCAAAATTTGACCATCTCTTTTCTTTGCATCCATTTAACTGTTTTTTCCCCAAGTCTCAGTATTTTTTTTTAAATCAATGACATTTGCGTTGCCCTTTGTATGTAACTCTACGACACATCAGTGTGCATAAATGATAATGGTGGAGAAACGGCCAACTCAATCCTGGAGATACTCTTTCCATATTTTCTGTCATACAACTCTGTCTCCCTTACCCCTTCCTCTACAAATTCAGATGCAGTTTGGACTGTTGCCTGGTATCTTTTGCGGTTTCATATTTAAGAGCCCTCACTTGCTGTCCAACTTCTCATTTCACTTAATGACAGCTGGGGGGGAAGCGGGGGAAAGACTTTCAGGGATCAAGGTTTTTTCCCTGGTCTTGCTTTTAAGATCAATATTCCTTCTCCATTCTCTTTAAGGTCAGATAACAATCTGCTTGCTACTATTAGAAAACTGCTTCCTCTGTTTAGTAGGGCATTTTTAGCACTAGTGCAGATATGAACATCATTTCAGACCAGTGTATGTTTCTCTCTCTGGTTTGACAAGAGTATTCACATTAATTTTCATGCAAATCAGGGTTAAATATGTGACATCACTGGAGTATCGAGTAGGAGGCTGGGTGGGTGAGTGAGGAGCAGTCTTTTTATGTCTCTTTTTTATTTAATTTAGATATTATTGATGAATATAAATTACTTGTTTTTCACTTTTTCACTTTAATTTTTTCTAGTCTGTTTTCATTTACCTCAATCCTGCACAGTCCCTCTTCTAGACATTTAATCTGGTATCAACCTGCATTGACATCTTTGGATGAAAAAGTTCTATGAAAACACAAATAATTGCACTGATATTAACACTTTTTGTGAAGTATTACTTGTCTACACTTGAAAATTATTTCATGTTAATGTAGGGTGTGAATTTAAGTGCAATGGCTATTCTGGAATAGTTCCCCATCTTGAAGTGTCCATGTGGAGAGCTGTTTAGCAATAGCTCTTTCAGTTAGCTGCTTGTCTACACAAGAAATTAAAAAATAGCTTCAGTATGAGTGAAAATTTTGATGCATAGCGTGCATGCATCTGATTAGTCTTATTTTCTCTTTTGTCAATTAGCCAAGAAACTAGTTAAGTTTGCAGCACTGTGGCCTATTTTTCCTGGGTCTTAGTGCTCTAAAGAGATTATGGTGGTTGTCCCCTCAGTGGTAATAAAGAGCACTAGACTATTGTGACAAAAAGTAAGGGCAGTTAATGAAAATGGATAGTTACAAAAGCCTGGACTTTAGCCCAGGGATAACTCGCTGTACATATCTCTTTAATTTGGTAATACACAGCAGGCTGTGCTGTATTGATGACTAAATGCAGAAGGACAGTAGCACAAATTAGGAACTTGGGAACGCGAATAATGGGTATAGGTTTCTGTCCTATGGTAAATCCGATTTAGCAAATTAGGGTTATTAAAACTTAAGACTGTGTGCCTTGTGTCTGTGGAATGTGAAAGCTTAACATGGGGTAAAATTGTTCATTGCAATTTCAGTAGGCAGCCTGCCTGCCCTGGACTCTTGTAATTGTAAGGGAAAATGACCTACTGCTGGAGCATATACAGCTAATTAATATGGTAGTGGGAAAGGAAACAGTTCAAAAACTTCAGTAACTCCTGATCTGATATCTGCTCCTGACAGCTGATGGCAGCAGCCTTGGTTGTGGAACATTTTTTCTTTTCTTGGCATTAGAATATTCTCCAAAGTATTGTGTGCTATGCAAAAATGATCAGGTAAGGCTGCAGGCCACCCTGCCAAGCTTTCTTCCCATCTTTGAGCATGCTACTTGATTACCATTGTAACTTAGAAATCCTAGAATTAAACATGCTGTAAAGTCAAATTAATATTTTCATCACAAGACATAGTGTCCTGGAGCACAGGAACAGGTTCCAAGATTCACAGCTCTGATATACAGATTCAGAAGCTGATTCTAGCCTGAGTTCAGTTAGGTCAGAGGCTTGCATGGTGTCCAGTCCTATTATACTATAAAGTTCATTGACGTGAATCTTTGCTTCCTCTCACACAGGTCTTCTACTCTCCCAAGGCAGGGGCTTATGTGACAAAGTTGCAGCTGAGCCCCATCTCTGGCCTTGGGTTGAAATAGCTTCAATAACTTCTCCCCTTTTTAGCTCCATTCTGTTTCATGCTAACAATAACTTTATCACAAAAAAGTTGAACTGAAATCCAGATCAGATGAGAAAATGCCATGAGCACTCCACTTCAATGTGATTTAAGGAATACTTCTGCATCTGCACAAATGCCTCTCTGCCCTTCTATCTGCTGCTTCTCCTATGAAACCAAACTTCCTTTTTTTAACTGTTAGCTCCTCAGTAGTAATTCAGGGCAAGTTTAAATATGCAGGTCTGCAGTCTTGTTGAGAAGCATTTTAAAATTTACTTTGATAATCTACTGGATCGAAACTATAGAAGATACTAAACTTCCTTTATTTCAGGATATTCGTCCTTTTGGTTGCATTATGAGGTTAAATTAATAAAATGTTAGGTCAGTAGTGCGTGGTGAATAGGTGGCATAATCCAGCCATATACACCTCTACCCCGATATAACATGACCTGATATAACACAAATTCTGATATAACGCGGTAAAGCAGTGCTCCGGGGGGGCGGGGCTGTGCACTCCGGCGGATTAAAGCAAGTTCGATATAACGTGGTTTCACCTATAACGTGGTAAGATTTTTTGGCTCCCGAGGACAGCGTTATATCGAGGTAGAGGTGTATCACTTTTTATATTTTAGGATTGGGTTTATCCTGAAAAGCATGTGAAAACTAGTAGACTTCAATTATACATACTCTGATTTAAAAGCTCCCTGCATAAAAATCTGGATGAGTTCTCTTGGATCTTTGTGTGCGATGACACTGATGTTAGGCAAGTGTAGTTAAGAGATGCTGGCTGATCATGTCTAAAAGCTGAGAGTATCCACATTGATTGAAAAATCATTTTTTACGTTCAGACACAGGTACAACCTGCCTTGAATTAAGAGACTGCATTCCTGAGACGAGGAGGTACAGGTATTTCTTCAGTTGGGTGTTAAGTTTAAAGAGACTGTGGGAAAGGAATATTGCTTTCAGGGGAAAAAAGCCCTGTAGACCTACTGCTGCTTCCTGTGTAGAAGGAGAGGTCAGTGTGACTTTTTAGTGTGTGCTTTTCCTTAAATTATACTATGAACTGATCTGCTGGTTCAAAATCAAGCATCATCTCTCTCATCCATTAAATCAATGAAGAAAATGCATCATATGTAATGGGAACTTGTCAAGGCTGTATCCCCACTTTGAACTTTAGGGTACAAATGTAGGGGCCTGCATGAGGACTTCTAAGCTTAACTACCAGCTTAGTTCTGGTCCGCTGCCACCATTCCCTACCCTGGGAAGCTTTTAGAAACTCTCTCACCAATTCCCTGGTGAATACAGATCCAAACTCCTTGGATCTTAAATAAGGAGAAATTGACCCTTCCCCCCTCCTTCCTTTCACCAACTCCTGGTGAATACAGATCCAAACCCCCTTGGATCTTAAAACAAGGAGAAATCAATCAGGTTCTTAAAAAGAAGGCTTTTAATT
The DNA here is from genome assembly GCF_028017835.1 of Emys orbicularis. NCBI lineage: Eukaryota > Metazoa > Chordata > Testudines > Emydidae > Emys > Emys orbicularis. Next base: position 41,037,827 of record NC_088689.1, on the reverse strand, counting down.
AAAGAAAAAGGTAAAAATCATCTCTGTAAAATCAGTATGGAAAGTAACTTTACAGGTAATCAAACTTAAAGAGCTCAAAGGACCCCCCTCTGTCTTAGGTTCAAAGTATAGCAAACAAAGATAAACACTCTAGTAAAAGGTACATTTACAAGTTGAGAAAACAAAGTAAATCTAAGACGCCTTGCCTGGCTTTTACTTACAATTTTGAAAATAAGAGAGACTTGTTTAGAAAGATGGGGAGAACCTGGATTGATGTCTGGTCCCTCTCAGTCCCAAGAGCGAACCACCCCTTAAAACAAAGAGCACACACAAAGCCTTCCCCCCCCCCCCCAAGATTTGAAAGCATCTTGTCCCCTTATTGGTTCTTTGGGTCAGGTGTCAGCCAGGTTACCCGAGCTTCTTAACCCTTTACAGGTAAAAGGATTTTGGAGTCTCTGGCCAGGAGGGATTTTAGTACTGTACACAGGAGAGCTGTTACCCTTCCCTTTATAGTTATGACACGCCCCCCAAATCACAGATAGTGTTGGACGTTCGGTTCCACACTGGCTGTGATTTCTTCCTGAAGTTCTAGGAGAAAACAGAGTTAACAAGACACATGTACCTTTAGACATACTACTGATTATATAAAAACTAACAATATGTTTCATTCCAAGAACAATTGTTAACCAGTTAACTCTGGGAAACTTTCCCGGGAGAGTGCATCAGCCACTTTGTTAGAAGCTCCCGAAATGTGTTGTATTTCAAAATCAAAATCTTGGAGAGCTAAACTCCACCGAAGAAGTTTTTTGTTATTTCCCTTGGCGGTATGAAACCACTGTAGCGCAGCATGGTCTGTTTGTAGTTGGAAACGCCGTCCCCAAACATATGGGCGTAGCTTTTCCAGCGTGTACACAATGGCGTAGCATTCCTTTTCGCTGATTGACCAGTGGCTTTCCCTCTGACAGTTTCTTGCTGAGAAACACGACAGGATGGAATTCTTGATCCGGTCCTTCCTGCATTAAGACTGCTCCCACGCCTCGCTCGGACGCATCTGTGGTTACTAGGAATGGTTTGTCAAAGTCTGGGGCCCTTAGCACAGGGTCAGACATGAGTGTTGCCTTAAGCTGGTTAAAGGCCTTTTGACACTCATCAGTCCACTGAACTGCATTTGGCTGTTTCTTTCTGGTTAGGTCTGTCAGCGGGGCGGCGATTTGGCTGTAGTGTGGTACAAATCGCCTATAATATCCGGCCAAGCCTAAGAAGGATTGGACCTGTTTCTTTGACTTTGGAACCGGCCACTTTTGGATAGCATCCACTTTGGCCTGTAGGGGATTCATAGTTCCCACCTGGTGCCCCAGGTACGTCACTCTGTTTTGGCCTATTTGACACTTTTTAGCCTTAACAGTTAGTCCTGCCTGCCGGATGCGCTCGAAGACTTTTTCCAGGTGCTCCAGGTGTTCTGTCCATGAATCAGAAAAAATGGCCACATCATCGAGGTAGGCAACTGCAGATTCTCCCAATCCCGCTAAGAGACCATCTACAAGTCTTTGGAAGGTGGCGGGTGCATTTCGCAACCCGAAAGGGAGTACATTGAATTCATACACCCCTGCCTGGGTGACGAAGGCGGACCTTTCCTTAGCGGGTTCATCTAGTGGTACTTGCCAGTACCCTTTGGTTAAGTCTAAAGTAGAGATGAATTGGGCATGTCCCAATTTCTCCAATAGCTCATCTGTGCGTGGCATTGGATAGTTGTCAGGACGAGTTACAGCATTTAGCTTACGGTAGTCCACGCAAAAGCGTATTTCCCCATCTGGTTTGGGAACTAGAACCACTGGAGATGCCCATGCACTGGTAGAGGGGCGGATTATACCCATCTGTAGCATGTCCTGGATCTCCCTTTGTATAGCAGCTTGGGCATGAGGTGACTCCCGGTAGGGTGGGGTTCTAATTGGGTGAGCATTACCTGTGTCAATGGAGTGGTATGCCCGTTCGGTCCGTCCTGGAGTGGCTGAGAAAATCGGTGCAAAGCTTGTGCACAGCTCCTTGATCTGCTGTCGCTGCAGACGTCCCAGGGTCGTGGAGAGGTTCACCTCTTCCACGCCACCATTCCTTTTTCCTTTGTAGTAGACACCTGCAGGCCACTCCGCGTCATCTGTTTTCTGGGCTGTAAACTGGAAAACGTTTAATTCTCTGGAATAAAAGGGCTTAAGAGAATTAACATGGTATACCTTAGGCTTTATGTTGGAGGTGGGGGAGGCTATGAGATAGTTAACAGCTCCTAGGCGCTCCTGGACCGTGAATGGTCCTTCCCACGACGCTTCCATTTTATGGGCCTGGAGCGCCTTTAAGACCATGACTTGGTCTCCTACTTTGAAGGACCGTTCTCTGGAATGTTTATCATACCAGGCCTTTTGCTCTTCCTGAGCATCCTTTAGGTTTTCTTTAGCAAGGGCTAAAGAGTGTCGGAGGGTGCTTTGTAGGTTGCTTACAAAGTCTAGAATGTTAGTTCCTGGAGAAGGCGTAAACCCCTCCCATTGTTGCTTCACCAACTGTAATGGCCCCTTAACCTCGCGGCCATACACAAGTTCAAATGGTGAAAACCCTAAACTGGGATGTGGTACCGCCCTGTAGGCAAAAAGCAACTGCTGCAACACTAGGTCCCAATCATTGGAGTGTTCATTTACGAATTTACGTATCATGGCCCCCAAAGTTCCATTAAACCTCTCCACCAGACCATTGGTTTGATGGTGATGAGGGGTGGCAACCAAGTGATTCACCCCATGAGCTTCCCACAGGTTTTTCATGTTCCCTGCCAGGAAATTAGTTCCCGAATCTGTAAGTATGTCGGAGGGCCACCCTACCCTGGCAAAAATGTCTGCTAATGCCTGGCACACACTGTTAGCCCTGGTGTTGCTTAAGGGTACAGCTTCCGGCCATCGGGTAGCAAAATCCATGAAAGTCAGTACGTACTGCTTTCCTCTGGGTGTCTTCTTTGGGAAAGGACCCAGAATATCCACAGCTACTCGCTGAAATGGGACCTCAATTATGGGTAGTGGCTGGAGAGGGGCTTTAACCTGGTCTTGGGGCTTTCCCACTCGTTGGCACACCTCACAAGACCGGACATAATTAGCAACGTCCTTGCCCATTCCCTCCCAGTGGAAGGACTTCCCCAACCGGTCTTTGGTTCTGTTCACTCCAGAATGGCCACTGGGATGATCATGGGCTAAGCTCAAGAGCTTTACCCGATACTTAGTGGGAACTACCAACTGTCTTTGAGGATGCCAGTCTTCCTGGTGCCCACCAGAAAGAGTCTCCTTGTATAAAAGTCCTTTTTCTACAACAAACCGGGATCGGTTAGAAGAGCTGAGAGGCGGTGGGGTGCTCCGTGCCGCCGCCCAAGCTTTCTGAAGGCTGTCATCTGCTTCCTGCTCGGCCTGGAACTGTTCCCTTGATGCTGGAGACATCAGTTCCTTCTTGGACTGTGGACTGGGGCTTGGTCCCTCTGGAAGCGATGCAGGTGCTGGGGCTGTTTCCATTGACTGTGAACCGCTGTCCGCTGGTGCACTATGTGGTATTTCAGGCTCTGGCTGAGCCTCTTGGGTAGGGTTATCTGCTGCTTCCACCAGTTCAGACTCGCTGGTGCCCTCTGGCATTGGAGTTGTAGACGGGTTTGCAAGCGCTGGACTCAGTGCTGGCAATGGTTCTGGTGCTGGCTGCGTTGCCAGTTCCGGTTCTGGGACTGGCTTTGGCTGGGTCTCTGGGATTGGATCCACTATGGCTGTTGCAGTCGTTGGCAGGGGATCCGGTTCCACCACCTTTGTGTGGGTCTCTGGTAACACAGACGGGGCCCTGGTGGACGGCTCAGGAACAGGGATGGGGGTGGAAGCTTGCTTAGCCTGGCTGCGGGTGACTATTCCCACCCTCTTGGCTAGCTTCACATGGTTGGCTGAGTCTTCCCCCAGCAGCATGGGGATGGGATAATTGTCATAGACTGCAAAAGTCCACATTCCTGACCAGCCCTTGTACTGGACATGCAACTTGGCTGTAGGCAAGGTTACAGACTGTGACACAAAGGGTTGAATTGTCACTGTAGCCTCCGGGTTGATGAGTTTGGGGTCCACTAGGGATTGGTGGATAGTTGACACTTGTGCCCCAGTGTCCCTCCAAGCGATAACCTTCTTTCCGCCCACTCTCAAGGTTTCCCTTCGCTCCGAGGGTATGAGAGAGGCATCTGGGTCTGGGGATCTTTGGTGTGATTGGGGTGTAATGAACTGTAATCGGTTGGGGTTCTTGGGGCAGTGAGCCTTTATATGTCCCAGTTCATTACATTTAAAACATCGCCCTGCTAAGGTATCACCGGGGCGATGTTGGTTGATGGAGACTGGTGTGGTGGGGTGAGAAGGCGTCTGGGGTTTCCCTTGGGATGTGGGTGGGGCCTTGGGTTGTCCCCGGTGATAAGGTTTTGTTTCGGCTTGCCCCTTCTGATATTCGCTCCAACTGCTACTAGCTTTTTTCTTTTCTGTCACCTCCACCCATTTGGCTCCAATCTCCCCCGCCTCGGTTACAGTTTTGGGCTTCCTATCTAGGATGTACCTTTCTATTTCCTCAGGAACACCCTCTAAAAACTGCTCCATTTTTACTAGGGAAAGCAGATCTTCCAGAGATTTAACATTTGCTCCTGATACCCAGGCATCACAATTTTTGTCAATGTGGTAGGCATGCCGGGTAAATGACACATCTGGTTTCCACCTTAGGGCTCTGAACCGCCGACGGGCATGCTCGGGTGTTAGCCCCATTCTGAGTCTGGCCTTGTTTTTAAAAAGTTCATAACTGTTCATGTGTTCCTTAGGCATTTCAGCCGCCACCTCTGCTAAGGGTCCACTGAGCTGCGGCCTCAGCTCTACCATGTACTGGTCTGCAGCGATGCTGTATCCAAGGCAGGCCCTTTCAAAATTTTCTAAGAAGGCCTCAGTATCATCGCCTGCCTTGTAGGTGGGGAATTTTCTGGGATGGGAAGTGGTACCTGGAGAGGAGTTGCTAGGATGGTCTGATGCCTCCTGCTTAGCCCTTGCTGCTTCCAGTTCATGCTTCCTTTCTTTTTCTCTCGCCTCCTCTTTGGCTTTTTCCAGCTCCATCTCTCTCTTGTGGGCCTCCTCTTTGGCTTTCTCTTCTCTTTCATGGGCCTCCTCTTTGGCTTTCTCTTCTCTTTCATGGGCCTCCTCTTCAAGTTTTTTAATTTGAAGCAGTCTCTGATGTTTTCTTTCATTTTCTTCTGCTTCTAGTTTGGCCAGTTCTATTTTGTTAGCTACTTCTTTGGTAGTCATTTTCCTGTTTTCTTGTACTGGGTCACACCCCTCTGCAGTTGACTGAAACTGGGATGTACTTAGCTCTGGCTGCTGCTGAGTTAACAGAGACTTTTTAACAAGCTACTCCCGAGGATGTAAAAAGAAAAGAAAAAAAACAATTCAGCTTGTAAATTGCCTTTACCAGTCAAAGTTTGTTTGCTTATTTGAACACTTCTCTTAACAAAGGACCTTGTTAAAAAAACTTAAAACCTCTGCCTTCAGGCAAGGAGAGATAAGATATGCATCTACCTTCAGCTCTGCTTTCCAAGCAGCTAGAAGGAAAAAAAAAATCTCTTACTGGCTTTTGGGTTTAAAACGATCTCCACTGCTGTGCCACCATGTCAAGGCTGTATCCCCACTTTGAACTTTAGGGTACAAATGTAGGGGCCTGCATGAGGACTTCTAAGCTTAACTACCAGCTTAGTTCTGGTCCGCTGCCACCATTCCCTACCCTGGGAAGCTTTTAGAAACTCTCTCACCAATTCCCTGGTGAATACAGATCCAAACTCCTTGGATCTTAAATAAGGAGAAATTGACCCTTCCCCCCTCCTTCCTTTCACCAACTCCTGGTGAATACAGATCCAAACCCCCTTGGATCTTAAAACAAGGAGAAATCAATCAGGTTCTTAAAAAGAAGGCTTTTAATTAAAGAAAAAGGTAAAAATCATCTCTGTAAAATCAGTATGGAAAGTAACTTTACAGGGTAATCAAACTTAAAGAGCTCAAAGGACCCCCCTCTGTCTTAGGTTCAAAGTATAGCAAACAAAGATAAACACTCTAGTAAAAGGTACATTTACAAGTTGAGAAAACAAAGTAAATCTAAGACGCCTTGCCTGGCTTTTACTTACAATTTTGAAAATAAGAGAGACTTGTTTAGAAAGATGGGGAGAACCTGGATTGATGTCTGGTCCCTCTCAGTCCCAAGAGCGAACCACCCCTTAAAACAAAGAGCACACACAAAGCCTCCCCCCCCCCCCCAAGATTTGAAAGCATCTTGTCCCCTTATTGGTTCTTTGGGTCAGGTGTCAGCCAGGTTACCCGAGCTTCTTAACCCTTTACAGGTAAAAGGATTTTGGAGTCTCTGGCCAGGAGGGATTTTAGTACTGTACACAGGAGAGCTGTTACCCTTCCCTTTATAGTTATGACAGAACTACAGAGGGCTCATGCTCCATTTGTCCCAAAGCCCAGACTGCCTGCTTCAAAGCTCCACTTAAAAAATAGCTTATTGTCAAAACTTTAAAAATAACAGGAGTACTTGTGGCACCTTAGAGACTAACAAATTTATTAGACCATAAGCTTTCGTGGGCTACAACCCACTTCTTCGGATGCATAGGTGCCACAAGTACTCCTGTTATTTTTGCGGATACAGACTAACACGGCTGCTACTCTGAAACCTGTCAAAACTTTGTGCAATCTGGACCAACAGGTGAAATAAAATACTCAGCCTACAGTATCATCATTTAGTGGCTTCTGCTGGCTGCTCTCTGGATTCACTGGGTGCAATTCTGGATAAAGAATCTTCACCCTGTGGGAAAAGAGAAAAGCATTGCACAAATCAACAGTCAAGCTGCATTAATCAAAAAAGCTTGTTCCCCCCCCCCCCCCGAAAAAAAAAACCAACCCACCACCACATACACTTGTCTTCTTTCAACCCTGCTTTGTGTACTTGATGTTACAGTAACAGTGCGTGTATTTAAGGGGATGCACTATTGAAGTGAATTGTAGCACCTTAACTTTCCCTAGCAAACGATATTTCTTCTCTTCAGATAGTTGAGAGCTATGCAGGAGGGTTTGTTTCATAGCTACAGTTGATGAAGATGAAAAAGCTCAAGTGAGATATTTTTCTCTTCACTGGCTGTTCCACCTCGTTTAACAATTGCTGCTAAACTGTGTGCCAGATAGCTGGCACATTCATATATACATTTGACTGCCCCATTAAGATGAATACTTGTTGCCGTGACCATGAAATGTTGAATCCAATGTAAATAGTGGGTTTTTTTGTTTTTGTTTTAAAAAAAGGTCAAACTCAATAGAAAGGATTTTTGTTTGCTGGAATTGGTTAGCAGAATTGTCTAACTTTACAACCACACCAGGCAATCTACTTCCAAGATTTCTCGTATTCTTAAGGTCTGAATTTGGTTATCTTGCAGCATTAAAACCCCTTCTAAAAGTTTGTTGGAAAAGAGTTTAGTTTTTGTGGTGATTGTTTATATTTTAGAAACAAAACCATGTTGCATAACTATATAATATGCACTATATCAATGGGGATCCTTCTGAAGACAGACGTTCTTCTGCTTTATGCAGTAGTTGGAGTGGTCTCATTCAAGTATACTTTTGCTGTGCAGTGGAGCTTACTAACTGATTGATTAACTTATTAAACACTTTCAGCAAAGAACAGACTTGCATAAAGAATTTACAGTAAGATTTGGAGATAAAACTTTAGATCACCTTTAAATCAGGTTATGTCCATTTCTCTTTTGGGGCAAGAAAAATTATGGAGCAAATGAAGGCTAATCAGTGTTTCAAGGATGACTCAGATTCATTGGTGTATATGAAATGAGTTTGTGGTCTTGATCTGATGTTGGTTAACAGATACCTACCACAGTGAATCATCACTGCAAATAAAACCAGTTGGCCCTCTGGCGTTTTCTGTAAAAAGTGTAGGACTAGTCAGGCACATCTGCGGAGGAGCATTCATTAACAGCTTTCCAGTATATATCTGTTTTGTGACTGACAGACTTCATTCTGCCAGGATGGTCGGTCCAGATCTTTAAATATGTAAAAACTCAAGAATAGTTCTCTGGCTTTTCTCAAGTGTGATGACAATGTTAAGCCTCCCTAAACCTGTACAAAAGATCCCTGTTTTTGTAGGGGTGGCCAATTATAGTAATTATAGACTTCTCTATCTGAGTGGGCGTGTGCATGCAGTTTTTTAAAACAGAAAATACTTCTAGAGGGGAGATTATATTTCTGCTTTTCTTTCTGTTTCAATGTTAATGCACTTTTGCAAAGTTAGGGGAAACTGCTTTTATTTTATGTTTAGATGACTTAACCTGAGATCCTATGAAATTAGGAGTCTGCCAAATCAGTTCAAAAAAATTAGTGAAGTGAAAAGTTCACAAGTATATTTTGGGGGTGGGTGGGTTGGAGGGAGTTGATAAACCAACCTGTTTCCTTTGTTCAGGAATAATGCAGGTTGTTTGTTCACATTCCAATCTTGTGCACAACTGCCAACATGACTGACACAATGCCTGTAAATTCACTGGCACGAACATCATGATTTTATAAATTCCTTTCTATCCTACACTGATTGGTCATTAGAAATGTAGCAGTGCCGGGTGCTATGTAAGAATTTGGCAACACTGACCTAATTATGACCACAAACAGGTGCACCAATGTAAGTCTATGTGCGAACACAGCATTTCCTACAATAAGATGCAAATTGCTGTACTGAAATTTCCTACTTAGTGATTTACTGTGACCATCTGGTGCTGAGGCTACCGATTAAGCAGAAATTATTTGAAGTAAATCCATTTGTTGGAGACTTCAGAATGATTAGCTGACTATTTTTCTTTTAAAGGGACCTGGGTATAGGTGATCAAGTTGGCGTGAAATTCCCTCCATTGAGGATGGCTAACTATAGTGGGTTCTTTAGACTAAGAATCCTATTTTACTTGGTATTGCCAATAACGGTGCATCAATTTGAATGTGTTGTTGGTAGAAAGTACTAAGACCAGGCTTTTTCAAGTAGCAATGAATGACTTAAATACAATCTTGATTTTTCTTGTTAATGCAATAAACATACAAGGCAGTGTTTCAAAGTTGAGGCTGATGTGGTCTAATGTAGTTTCTAGGAATTTGTCTTGGGGAGTCCTAGCTATAAACATTGTACCTTGTTTTCAACATTACTATAATCTTTATTTAATTACAAAGAGCTGATAGTCTTGCAGTAAACTGTTCTAACCGTTACATACCATCATGTTGCCAGTTCTCCTGGGGCTATCAAAAAGCGAGTTGTGTCTCAAATAAATGATCTAACAGCAGTGCAACATGGAGCTCAGTGATTTGTAGGCTTGTCTCTTTTGGCCAGTGGGTATATTTCATATCAATTTAGTGATTATCTCTGAATGATCTAACAATACAGTTGATAAGCTCTAAAGGCTGTAGCTATCCAGAATGACAGATGAACTAGAACTGGGATCTTTCGTAAAGAGGAATGATTGGGTGAATACTTTCCTAGACATCTCCCTCCCTGGATGAGATTTTTCCCACAAGCTGTGGACAATATTCCTGACCCAAGGTCAAATCTCTGAGAGATACAGAAGTAGGTACCAGATGGAAGCACAAGTGGAGGCAGGTGTTCCCCAGAAAAACAAAGCTCAGCCCCAAAATGCACAGTAAACACTCTGCCTTCTTCGGGAAGCCTACAGCAAGATCTCTCTCAGCCCTCTCTCATGTTTTCACTGGCAAATCTACAAAAAAGATGCTGATACCCAAGGAAAAAAGGAAGTCTCCCCATAGACCTTATTGTAAAATTATACATCCTCTTAACAATCTTGTTTCATCTTCTATTCAGGAGGATAAAAGTCTAAGTAAGGCTCTGGTCACCAGAAAACGGGAGACCCTATAAATGATCTGAAACTATAACAAACAAAAACAAAACTCTCTAGAAATAACTTCTCATTCAAGTTACAGGAGTAGAACCAGTCCCTCCCCATGAAACAGCAGTAGTAGATGAAACTATGTCATCTCAGCAATTCTCAGACTTGCACTGATGTTCCATGGGGAGCTATTTGTTCACGTGAGGCTATTTTTGTCTAGTTTCCCATGGTTAAATCACATTAAGGGGGCAAGATAGAACCAGGCATAAACTAATCAGGATTTTTTCAAACATTTGCATATAATGGTTCACAGGCCAGATTTAGAAACGTACTTAAGCACCGAAAAATTTACTACTGGGATTTACTAAAGCACCCGAAGCAAGTTAGGCCCCTACCTACTATTGAAGCCTCCACCTGAATCAAGATTGAAATAGGCTACCTTCCCTGCCACTTGGGTTCATAGAAGTCTGTAACTGTAGCTGAGGCCTGGCCTATACCAGCCCCCTACGCTTGAGTCTGATCAACTCAGCGTAGTTTTGCTATCTGCCAAACAAAGGAACCTGAGTGACGAAATCTGGAGTCAAACTTGAGTTTTTTAGATTCCAGAGAAGCTGTTCTAGATAAGCCAAGTGGAAAGTTCTCAGAGGGAATCCCAATAGTGACATACAGCAATTGCTTGCAGGGAAAAATGTAATAGTGGGGAACTTTTTTTTTTTTTTTTAAGCTTTGTTGCATACAATTTAACTGGTGGAAACAAGGAGAGTTAAAATCATGTGACTTGGCAGCTCTCAGTGGATCATCAAGTGCTCTCATCTGTTGTTGAGAACCACTGAACTAAGTCATAAATGATGTTGAAACTCTGTAATTTAACCTGTTACAGAATTCTTTTATAACATCTGTTGCTATAGCTACATATCTTAAATCAAAAATCAATTCTCTGTTGTCCAGTAAGAAAAAGTGAACTTCACAGATCTCAAGGTAAGGTATAAATTACCAGTAAATCCTTTGGGAATGTAAAAAGAATTTTTTTCTTTTAAAAATTTTTATCATGATCTCTCTTGATCAACAATTTCAGGTTCTTTGTTGCTAAAATTTCTTATTTTTAGTAATGGAAAATGGCTAGTCGAGTGTACCATACCAAATGAGATCTAATGTACTCCTCTGGCATACAACTTGTTTTGTGCTATCCAATAATTCTTGACATTAATAGATCCAATACTGGTACTGAGATATGTACAAAAGCTACAGAGAAACTAAGTGACCTTCATTTATCAGTGTGTGCAGTTCCTATTTCAAGGCAAATGAAATAACTAGTAGTGAAAAAGGAGTTTTGTATACAATAAGTCTAGAAGTCTAGGGACTCAGCTGGGTATGACCTTGTGTTGGATGCATGTGATAACTCTGAAAGAGATTTCAGTAGTTGAGAAACTCGGTGGAATGGTGTGCACTGGAACAGGGATTAGACTAGTGCAGTCACCAGTACAATATAAGTATCTTTGCTAACAGGATGTTGGTTTCTTTTAGATTTTAACCTTCCCATGTATGACTGTCATGTCATCTCAATGACTGAGTGATATTGCTAATGCTCTACCTTCAAAAATACTCTGCCTGTATAAAAAATATTTTAAAAATTAATATCTTTCACAACTTGAAGGGTAGAGTAGGTCTCCTTTCTGACTGGTTCAGATATGTTTAGCCACATCATACTGTGGTTCAGCACTAAAACCACTGCTGTATCTCTTCTCTTCCCTTACCATGTGTGGGCCCTTCCTTGGTAAAGTATCAGTCTGCGGCTAGTACTCATTTAGAATGTGATGTGAAATATGGCTCTCCTGACTGCAATACTTAATTCACTGTGTCAGCAATTCTCAAACAAATGGAATTCCTGGCAAATGCCTTAAATGGTTGTGAATGTTGAATAGAGGGTTTTCTATTTATGCCCCGCACCCCCTGACATCCATTATGGCAGTGATCCATTGAGGCAAGCAGTGACTGTCAATACACATTATGATTTGTGATGGTTCTATTTGCAAAGAGTGGACAAGACCAGAGGTTTCCAAAATTTTAATAGTGAGGCCATCTAATGAATTACTTTACTGGTTGCTGCTTGCCGACCAGGACCTGTCACTACCACGAAATAAGGATTAGTAGATTTAAAAATAAATTCTCCATCTTTGCTCTTCAACAAATGTTTACTCATAGGATCAATTTTCCTTCCCCACTTAAAAAAATAATTCATGCTGCCCCCATGTACATCATTAATTCCCCACAAATTACAATAAAGTCATTCCAATTGTGACTCAATTTTGCTTTCCAACCCACAATTAAAATCAATTCATCCCACAGTTTTTCACAAATCAAGGTCCCTCAACCCTCCTCCCCACTGAAACTCTTCCACAGTCTCACACTAAGAATAAATTCCATCCCCACCCCCCTTGGAACCTATTTCTACTCTTAACCATTGGCCTTTCAGGCATTGTCCTTTCCCCACCTTCAGCCCCTTTCAGATTCCAAGTCCAGTCTCTTCCTTTTGCCTCAGGCTCATGCCCCTGCGCTTCTTCCTCCTCCTGGTTTCTCGCTCCAATGCTAGTAAATGCTGGGGGTCCTCCCACTTGTATTTGTTTGTCCACCTTCCCCTCCAATGATGAGTACAGCTTCTCATGATGGCTAATGGCTCCCTATGGCTGCGCTCCTGACTTGGGGAGCGGACAGCTTCATTTTATGGGTATGAATCTGTTGCACGTATTATTTGTTCACCAAATAGTCTCTAGATCTATCCCGTTGTTATCAAACTTGTGTACAGTTTCGCTCACTGATTGAGGTGAACTTCAATGAGTTACACTGTGTAGACTAGAAGGAACTCTAATGACCTTAACTACTGTCTCTCCCCAAAATAATTTATCTAGGTAGAATGTTTCCATTAGAACTGGTTGGAAGTTCTCCAATGGAACATATTTCCACCTTAGAATGCAGATTGGTCAAACATTCAGAAGGTTAGGAAAGGATGGTTCCATTTTGACTAAGATTTGCTGAAAACTAGGTAAGGTTGCTGGCAGTTCCACCCACCCATGAGCTCTGCAGCTTGCCTGGTTGACAGCGTAGGAACTTTACCCAAGCTCCTAGGCTACTCCGCTGCTTTCCTGGTGGATTGCTGTGGAGCAGGGCTTGTGGGCAGCCCCCCAGATGGGATGGTTGGGAGTCAGGAGCCTGGGAGCCTTGGGAATATCAGCTCCCAGGCTTCCAGTTCTTTGGCATCGGGGCTGCCAGGGTCCACATGTCCGGGACACCCTACCAAGCAAATGGCCCTGGACCCTAGGAACCCTAGAGCTTCCAGTGTGCCATGCCAGGCAAATGGCCACATTTTCCATTTGTGGAGAACTTCAATATTTTTGGCATTCATTCAAGATATTAAAATCCTCTGAACTGGAGTTACCTTTTCCCACACAGTTCTAGTTTCCATACCAGACCTTAAGCCTTTTCTTTTAATAGCAAACTTTATTGTATGGAGGGTCTGACATGCAGGAGTGCTGGTAAGAGACTAGTCATCTTTTCCTAGCCCTAATCAAATTGCCTGGGTCAGGGTTACAAAAGGACATATCCCTGTCATGGGTCAGTACCCATTAACTCCAATAGCTGTTTGGACATGGGTACTACAGTAGAACCCATATAGCTGTAATGGAGCAAAATTCAGTCTGGAAGTTTCTTATATTCATGGGGAAGGTGAAAGAGGAAGATACTAAGCTGTTAAAGGCCATCCTGTGTCTCAGTAATCCCAATTACAGGAAAACTTTTATAAGAGAAACACCAAATGAACATTGGGTCCTGTTGCAACACATAGACTAAGTAACTGGTTCCATCAGTTAAGATAATGCTCCTTCTGGGGGTTTCTGTTCACTTTTGCCTCCCTTTCTTTACTGTTGTGGTAGTGATTGTTAAATAAATTTTAACCATTTCATAAGGCCTTTAGGTTGTATTGGTTCTATCAAGCTTGCCCATTATCTAGCCTTTGTTGTTCCCTCGCTAATGGGGCATTGCTCATAATAACTTCATACTATCTTTTAAAAAAGCAAAAAAAGTTCTTGCTTGGTTTCAAGGACCTTATTTTCAATTTTGAGGGGAATCCAGCCAACCAAATCCATCTAATTTCTGAATCCAATTAAATTAGTTTTACTGGTGTTTTTTGTTACATACACTCCCACTTCTGAAAGTTTATTAATTTGTGTTCCTTGAGCCAAAGTGCACTTTGAATTACTGTTAACAATCCTCAGTCACACCTCTTATTCAGAAACAACATGGATTACTGCAATCATATATAGTACACTGTGCCCAGCCTGAAAGGAAGGATTTGCTTTTGCAAGCCTGGTCTATTCCCCTACCTTCTAAGATTGTGTTAGATGGATTTATGTCAGTTGTCTTTTGGACAAGGGGTTAATTTTGTAGTCTCTAGTATTGACATAAAGTTCTAATAGTTCTGTTTATTGTATTTGTTGGATTTGAATATTCCTGAAACAGTCCAACGTCCTGCCAGTGTCATCTCCCAGAGTGCAAGCATGCATTCTTTTCTCACACACTGTTAGTGCAACCAAATTGTAAGGTACAGTACCCTAGCTATTCTAATCTGACCTACAGTGAGAAGGTGTCAGTTGGCTGGGATTCTGTATTCTTAATTACATTTCATAAAGTTGTTACTGTGCCAGGGCACAATCACAGCCTATCATGCTGGCCAATATTGTCTTGTTTCCTTGTACTCCCCTGGTAGTCTGTCTCTGTCTCTCTCATCTTATACTTAGAACAAAAAGAGCTCCAAAGACCTTACTTGTTCTGTTTGTACAATGCCTAACACAATGGGGACTGGGTCCATGACTGGGATTTCTAGTCGTCATAATACAAATAACAGTAATACAAAAAATGTGCTCCTTACTTATGTAGTGTAGCACAATACTAGTTTCTTCATTATGACTTCTTTCCAAATTCATGGCATTTTCTATAATATTAGTGTTGTATTTCATATGTTCTAACGTAGCAGACTTTTTTCTGCTGAGCATTTAATTTCAGAAAGGGGAACTACACAAAAATGAGGCGGTTAGTTAAACAGAAATTAAAAGGTACAGCGCCAAAAGTGAAATCCCTGCAAGATGCATGGAAGCTTTTTTAAGACACCATAATAGAGGCTCAACTTAAATGTATTCCCCAAATTAAAAAACATAGAGAACTAAAAAAGTGCCGCCATGGCTAAACAACAAAGTGAAAGAAGCAGTAGAGGCAAAAAGGCATCCTTTAAAAAGTGGAAGTTAAATCCTTGTGAGGAAAATAAAAAGAAAGGCGCATAAACCCTGGCAAATGAAGTATAAAAATATAATTAGAAGGCCAAAAAAGAATTTGAAGAACAGCTAGCCAAAGACTCAAAAAGTAATACATTTTTAAAGTACATCGGAAGCAGGAAGTGGGGCTACTGGACAATCGAGATGCTGAAGGAGCACGCAAGGATGATAAAGCCATCACAGAGAAGCTAAATTAATTCTTTGCATCGGTCTTCATAGCTGAGGATGTGAGGGATATTCCCAAACCTGAGCCATTCTTTTTAGGTGACAAATCTGAGAAACTGTCCCAGATTGAGGTGTCATTAGAGGTGGTTTTGGAACAATTGATAAACTAAATAGTAATAAGTCACCAGGACCAGAGGGTATTCACCCAAGAGTTCTGAAGGAACACAAATGTGAAATTGCAGAACTACTAACTGTAATCATTTAAATCAGCTTCTGTACCAAATGGAGGATAGCTAATGTGACACCAACTTTTTAAAAGGGCTCCAGAGGTGATCCCGGCAATTACAGGCTGGTAAACCTGACTTCAGTACTGGGCAAACTGGTTGAAACTATAGTAAAGAACAATATTGTCAGACACTTAGATGAACATAATTTGTTGGGGAAGAGTCATGGCTTTTGTAAAGAGAAATCATGCCTCACGAATCTACTAGAATTCTTTGAGGGGGGGTCAACAGGCATGTGGACAAGGAGGATCCAGTGGATATAGTGTACTTAGATTTTCAGAAAGCATTTGACAAGGTTCCTCATCAAAGTTCTTAAGCAAAGTAAGCTGTCATGGGATAAGAGGGACGGTCTTCTCATGGATTGGTAACTAGTTAAAAGATAGGAAACAAAGGTAGGAATTTTCAAAATGGAGAGAGGTAAATAGTGGTGTCCCCCAGGGGTCTGTACTGGGACCAGTCCTATTCAACATATTCAGAAATTATCTGGAAAAAGGGGTAAACAGTGAGGTGGCAAAATTTGCAGATGATACAAAAGTACTCAAGATAGTTAAGTCCCAGGCAGACTGCGAAGAGCTACAAAAGGATCTGTAAAAACTGGATGACTGGGCAACAAAGTGGCAGATGAAATTCAGTGCTGATAAATGCAAAGTAATGCACATTGGAAAACATAATCCCAATTTTACATATAAAATGATGGGGTCTAAATTAGCTGTTACCACTCAAGAAAGAGATCTTGGAGTCATTGTGGCTAGTTCTCTGAAAACATCCACTCAATGTGCAGTGGCAGTCAAAAAAGCAAACCATGTTCGGAATCATTAAGAAAGGGATAGAAAAGACAGAAAATATCATATTCCCTCTTTAAAAATCCATGGTATGCTCACACCTTGAATACTGCGTGCAGATGTGGTTGGAATTGGAAAAGGTTCAGAAAGGGTCATCAAAAATTATTAGCAGTATGGAATGGCTTCCGAATGAGGAGAGATTAATAAAACTGGGACTTTTCAGCTTGGAAAGGAGATGATGATGAAAGGGGGGATACGACAGAGGTCTTTAAAATCATGACTGGTGTGGAGAAAGTAAATAAGGAAGTGTTATATACTCCTCACAACACAAGGACTAGGGGTCACCAAATGAAATTAATAGGCTGCAGGTTTAAAACAAACAAAAGGAAGTATTTCTTCACACAACACACCGTCAACCTGTGGAACTTGGGCAGGGATAGTGTCCCTAGCCTCTGTTTGCCAGAAGCTGGGAATGGGTGACAGGGAATGGATCACTTGATGATGACCTGTTGTGTTCGTTCCCTCTGGGGCACCTGGCATTGGCCACTGTCAGAAGACAGGATACTGGGCTAAATGGACCTTTGGTCTGACCCAGTATGGCCATTTTTATGTTCTTATGACAACCTTATTAAATATTATACCAGATGCTATAAAAACAGGACATGCTGTGAAGGAGTGAATGTCTGGTGTCTACCTAGCATGAAACCACCGAAACTTTTCTGAATCCATTTTACATCTAAAGACACATGCAAAGTTAGTTAAAGTAGCTAGAGTGGCATTAACTGTATCTGCTAAGCATGTTTGAGAGGTTTGCACTTGTTAGATGTGATTCTGTAAAAATCAACATTTTAGTAGCCTAAACAATTCTATTATTTTCACCTTGCCCTCTGCTTTTGAGGGTCTATTTGGGACACACGGTAGAAGTTGTTGGCCTGAGAATGAAAAAGCTCTGACAATTGTCCCATGATATTTTAGTATTTGCCTTCGTCATTTCAGAAACATTTGATTACTGTTTTAGCTCTGATCTCAGTAGCTTAAACTTTAAAGGGTCACTACTTTAATTTTATAAAATTCACGTTTAAAAAAATTTCCCATTTCTGATAGTTCACTTCTGTAAAAGTACCTCCTGAATTACTTTTAATATATCGAGAGAATTGTTCTGCTTCCTTGTTGATTTTATAAGCATCTTTTCAGGAGGGGAGAAATGAACTATAAAAGGAAACAACAATTGTGCATTTAATTTTTCCCTGAATTCTTGGTTTTAGGTAAATATCACCTTGAAAGTCACAGTATGCCTTAAAAGAGAGAAGCCCAATGTGCTGTGAGACAGTTTAAATTAATGTTTACATGCTTTGATCATGTGTTCTATATGATCTCACATCTAGGGTCACGCCTGTGAAATGCTGAAAAATGTTTGCCATCCCTCTGCCCCTAAAAGAACCTGAAATACAGGGTAGTTTGTCTCTGAGGCAGGAGAAAACCTGTAATTGGTACATGGTTTCAGCCAGCAACAATGGAATTCAGCTGCTTGATGGACGCCAAAATTTGAATCTTGTACTCCATGTGTAATTTCTTACCTTTCAAATGTTTCCTTAATGTCTTTAGTTAAGCCTTTCAAAGCACAAACTTGAGCAGGGGTAAACTGCTTACCAACCAACTGTGGAGGCTGAGTTTGTTTTGGAATTGTGGAAAAATAATAGATTATTTAAATCTTCTGTATACCCAAAACAGATTTGTTTGGCAGAATCAAAGAATGGAGTCTGCATGTGCATGTGTGTTGTTGTCTAGATTATGGTTGGGAGTCACGTCGGGTGTTCTGGGCATTTAACACAGTTGTAGCCTCTTCTTTTTGGAAGGGCTGAAAATTTTTTACTATTAGGTTATTTTAAAGCTGAAACAATAACTTTTAATGGAAGGAGGGTTAGGTTTGAAATCTAACTTTAACTGTTTTCTTTAAGGTTGTTTTTTAAATACTATCACCATAAAGATCTGGGTTTGATTTAAACAAAAAAGGAAGGAAAAACACTGGCTACTTAAGTACCTACTTTTACCCCTCTAAGGGTATGTCTACACTACAGGATTACTCCGAATTTACAGAATTCGATTTTGGGCAACCGATTGTATAAAGTCGAGTGCATGCGGCCACACTAAGCACATTAATTCGGCAGTGTGCATCCATGTACCGAGGCTGTCGTCGACTTCCGGAGCATTGCACTGTGGGTAGCTATCCCATAGCTATCCCATAGTTCCCGCAGTCTCCCCCGCCCATTGGAATTCTGGGTTGAGATCCCAATGCCTGATGGGGCAAAAAACATTGTCGCTGGTGATTCTGGGTACAGCCTCACCCCTCCCTCCGTGAAAGCAATGGCAGACAACCATTTCACACCTTTTTTTCCTGGGTGAACTGTGCAGACACCATACCACGGCAAGCATGGAGCCCGCTCAGCTCAAGACAGCAGTCATGAACATTGTAAACACCTAGCGCATTGTCGTGCAGTTTATGCTGAACCAGAACGTGAAAAACCAGGCGAGGAGGAGGCTGCAACTGCAGCGCAGCAACGAGAGTGATGAGGACATGGACACAGAATTCTCTCAAACCGCGGGCCCCGGCGCTTTGGAGATCATGCTGTTAATGGGGCAGGTTATAGCCGTGGAACACCGATTCTGGGCCTGGGAAACAAGCACAGACTGGTGGGACCGCATAGTGTTGCAGGTGTGGGACGATTCCCAGTGGCTGCGAAACTTTCGCATGCTTAAGGGCACTTTCATGGAACTTTGTGACTTGCTGTCCCCTGCCCTGAAGCGCCAGAATACCAAGATGAGAGCAGCCCTCACAGTTGAGAAGCAAGTGGCGATAACTCTGTGGAAGCTTGCAACGCCAGACAGCTACCGGTCAGTCGGGAATCAATTTGGAGTGGGCAAATCTACTGTGAGGGGCTGCTGTGATGCAAGTAGCCAAAGCAATCACTGAGCTGCTGCTACCAAAGGTAGTGACTCTGGGAAATGTGCAGGCCATAGTGGATGGCTTTGCTGCAATGGGATTCCCTAACTGTGGTGGGGCAATAGATGGAACCCATATCCCTATCTTGGCACCGGAGCACCAGGGCAGCCAGTACATAAACCGCAAGGGGTACTTTTCAATGGTGCTGCAAGCACTGGTGGATCACAAGGGACGTTTCACCAACATCAATGTGGGATGGCTGGGAAGGGTTCATGATGCTCGCGTCTTCAGGAACACTAATCTGTTTAAACGGCTGCAGCAAGGGATTTACTTCCCAGACCAGAAAATAACCGTTGGGGATGTTGAAATGCCTATAGTTATCCTTGGGGACCCAGCCTACCCCTTAATGCCATGGCTCATGAAGCCATACACAGGCAGCCTGAACAGTAGTCAGGAGCTGTTCAACTACAGGCTGAGCAAGTGCAGAATGGTGGTAGTGTGTGCATGTGGACGTTTAAAGGGTCACTGGCGCACGTTACTGACTCGCTCAGACCTCAGCCAAACCAATATTCCCATTGTTATTGCTGCTTGCTGTGTGCTCCACAATCTCTGAGAGAGTAAGGGGGAGACCTTTATGGCGGGGTGGGAGGCTGAGGCAAATCGCCTGGCCACTGATTACGCGCAGCCAGACACCAGGGCGATTAGAAGAGCACACCAGGAAGCGCTGCGCATCAGAGAAGCTTTGAAAACCAGTTTCATGACTGGCCAGGCTACTGTGTGAAAGTTCTGTTTGTTTGTCCTTGATGAAAACCCGCCCCCTTGATTGACTCATTCCCTGTAAGCAACCCACCCTCCCCCTTCGATCACAGCTTGCTTTCAAAGGAAATAAAGTCACTATCGTTTAAAAATCATGTATTCTTTATTAATTGATTATAAAAAGAGGAAGAGAACTGACAAGGTAGCCCGGGTGGGGTTTGGGAGGAGGATAGGAGGGAAGGAAAAGGCCACTTCAAAAGTTCAAAATAATGACTGCCTTTTGCTTGGGCTATCCACTGGGGTGCAGTGGGCGGGTGCACGGAGCCTTCCTCCCTCCCCCCCCCCCCCCCCCCCCGGCGTTCTTACATGTCTGGGTGAGGAGGCTATGGAACATGGTGAGGGGGGAGGGCTGTTATACAGGGGCTGCAGCGGCACTCTGTGATCCTACTGCCGTTCCTGAAGCTCCACCAGACGCTGGAGCATGTCAGTTTGATCACGCAGCAGCCCCAGCGTTGCATCCCACCACCTCTCATCTCGAGCGTCTCTCCTCTCCTCACGTTCGTCCCTCATGGCCTCACGTTCACTGGCAGTTTTCCTGTACTGGGATAGGGTGACCTTCCACTCATTCAGATGAGCTCTTTCATTGCGGATTGATTCCATGATTTCTGAGAACATTTCGTCTTGCGTCCGTTTTTTTCGCCACCTTATCTGAGATAGCCTTCGGGATGGAGGGGGAAGGTTTGAAAAATTTGCAGCTGCGGGAGGGAGGGAAAAAAGGGAGAGAAGTATTTAAAAAGATACATTTTACAGAACAATGCTTGTTACTCTTTCACGGTGAACATGTGATTTCAGTGCAAGGTCGCATTTTGCATCTTAATATGGAGTGCCTGCGGCTTTGGTGTTAGAAATCACAGATGCAGGTCCGGGCAACAGAATTCGGCTTGCATGCAGCCATGGTAAGCCATTGTCTTTCGGCTTCTGCAGCCTTCAGCAGCGCCCTCCTTTCCCACATACCAAGCAAAGCCCGTTGAGTGCTGCATTTTTCCTGTTAACGTGCAGCAGCAGAAACCAAACTACCCCCTCCCCCCATCCAATTCTCTGGGATGATTGCTTTATCCCTCCCCCGACTGCGTGGCTGGTATCCGGGAAGATCCCTGCTAGCCAAATGCGAAAAGCTCAGCGCCAATGCCCTCACCCCCACCCCCTGGCTTGGCTAACTGCAGGGAAGGATTTCTTTTCAGCCACAGGCAAACAGCCCAGTAGGAACGGCCACCTCTGTCCCCTTAATTAAATTCCCATATTTCAACCAGGTTACCATGAACGATATCACTCTCCTGAGGATAACACAACGAGATAAAGAACGGATGTTGCTTGAATGCCAGCAAACACCGGGACCATACGCTGCCAGGCTTTGTCATGCAATGATACCAGATTACTTGCTACTAGCATGGCGTGGTCAAGTGTCCTACCATGGAGGACGGAATAAGGCTGCACTGCCCAGAAACCTTCTGCAAAGGCTTTTGGAGTACCTCCAGGAGAGCTTCATGGAGATGTCCCTGGAAGATTTCTGCTCCATCCCCAGAAACATTAACAGACTTTTCCAGTAGCTGTACTGGCCTCAAATGCATCCCAAGTCCTCAGGGCAAATCAATCATTAAAAAACACTTGCTTTTAAACCATGTTTTATATTTACAAAGGTACACTCACCAGAGGTCCCTTCCATGGCCTCATTGTCTGGGATACTGCCTTGGGAGGGTACTTCAGTCAGGCTGAGAAAAAGATCCTGCCCGTTTGGGAGAACGGAGTGCTGTGTGCTCTCCGCAAGCTCATCCTCCTCCTCATCTTCCCCGTCCGCAGAATCCTCAGGCATGGCTGAGATTACCCCCTCCTCGGAATCCACGGTCAGAGGTGGGGTAGTGGTGGCGGCCCCCCACCCCCTAGAATTGCATGCAGCTCAGCGTAGAAGCGGCATGTCTGCGGCTCTGACCCGGAGCAACCATTTGCCTCCTTTGTTTTTTGATAGGCTTGTCTGAGCTCCTTAACTTTCACGCAGCACTGATGAGAGTCCCTATTGTGGCCTCTCTCCATCATGCCCTTGGAGATTTTTTTTCAAATGTTTTGGCATTTCGTCTTTTGGAACGTAGTTTTGCTAGCACGGAATCCTCTCCCCATATAGCGATCAGATCCAGTACCTCCCGTACGGTCCATGCTGGTGCTCTTTTTCGATTCTCGGACTGCATGGTTACCTGTGCTGATGAGCTCTGCGTGGTCACCTGTGCTCTCCACGATGGGCAAACAGGAAATGAAATTCAAAAATTCGCAGGGCTTTTCCTGTCTACCTGGCCAGTGCATCCGAGTTCAGATTGCTGTCCAGAGAGGTCACAATGGTGCATTGTGGGATAGCTCCCAGAGGCCAATACCGTCGAATTGCGGCCACACTAACCCTAATTCGAAATGGCATTGTCGATTTCAGTACTACTCCCCTCGTCGGGGAGGAGTACAGAAATCAATTTTAAGAGCCCTTTATTTTGAAGTAAATGGCTTCATTGTGTGGATGGGTGCAGGGTTAATTCGATTTAACGCTGCTAATTTCGACCTAAACTCATAGTGTAGACCAGGCCTAAAAGATAGGGTTTGGTGGGTGTTGTGTAGGATGAAGTGAAATACAGCAATGAAACTGTTGGAGAGTGCTGTACAACTTTGACTGAGAGAAATAATCTCTGCTCATCTAATCAAAACTAGGAGAAACCTACATAGTTGTATTGAAGCAACTAAGTCCAGTCTATAAATTTACTGCCCTACCTTATGGAGATTTTAAGTAAAGGAGGAAGATGCTAAATTTTTAAAGGTCATCCCACATCTCAGGATTACTAATTTATGTCCCACATGTGTTAATCCAATGCAAAAGAAAAGAGCTGCTTTCTATTCCTTTAATGGAATACGGTTACGTGCATGTAATTAAATAATACTATTTGTATTAGAAATTTCAGTACTCTTCATGGTAACAAGAGTTATAAACTGTCATTGTTTTTGCTAACGGAAGAAGTTCGTTTCTTGGAATTATGTAACTTAATCCTTTCTAAAGTTATTTATAAATCCTAGAAAGAGGATAATTTACAACTCCAGATAACTTGGGAATTAGCTCTCCTGTTCAGGTAGCTAATGGCAATTCAGATGTACAGGTCTCCGATAACCACCATCGTTGAAACTGTTACATGATAGGTAATCTTTAAGAACTACTTGCTGCTCAATCTGACAATCATTTATATCACCTCTAGTAGTTTCAATGCTCATTTTTTTAATGCTTCCCCCCCAATGGTTAATTATTCTCACAGCTGTTCTGCAGAAGCTGAAATAAATATATTTTTTTTTTTAAAGCAAGTCAGAACTTCAAGAATTCCCCTTTCACTGATTTTTTGTTTTTTTTTCTCCCCCAGTGGAAATAAAAGCTGTCTCTGTAAAATCTCTCAACCTGGACATGTTTAGGACTTCTCCTGAACTCTAGCTAGGAACAGTTTAATGCTTTCTATCTTTTTAAAATGTAAACAATTTAGGCTATTAAATCATGAAGCAGGCATAGCTTTTTTATGGCTCCTGGGATTGTATAGGTATATGGAGCTTTTTGTTTTTACATACTCAGATTTAATTTGGCATTTAGGATGGTGAGTAACATTATTATCTAATGGTAATTTGACCTGTGTGAAATGAGTTTGTAGTCTGAGTCCAGTTCCATGTTAGTCCATCAGAGGTAACCCACGGTGGTGGTTGAGTCTTGGACTCAGGAGAGGTCATTTTGCACAGGTATGAAAACTGGAACTATCTTCTCATTTTGAAGGTGGTTCTTCCAGGTTATTGCATGTTCTTGGGGAAGCTTGCATCACTGCTGTCCATATTTTGCCATTTATTTAGATAAACAAAGAACATAACTCTACAGAACTGTAAACCTGGCACCTTTCACAAGTATTATGTTAGCTTAAGAAGAAGACAAAATTGAATGGGGCTGACATTTGTTAAGCAAGCTGTCTTCCCTAAATCACTTCATTTAAAGCAGCCAAGTTTAAGATTCTGATAGCAGAATGTAGAATGGAAACACTGGCCCACCTTGAAGCACTCTGTTACCTACATTGCTGGTTAAAGTGGGTTTGATTTGGTTTAAGTTGCTAGGATTTTGGCATTTTATTCATTTTTAAGTGACTGATAGAACATGAATATGTTACTATTCAGACCTGATGCAAAAGCCTCGTTGTAAAGAAGGAAAGTTTGAAGTGCTGCAGAATAAAATCTGGTGAACTACTGTGGAATACATATACATCTGATGTGTGGCCTATAAGTAGTAATTTGAGGTATCCAAAGTAGGCTTTTCATAGCCCCAAGGACTGTTAAATGTTGTTTTGGTCTCTTCACGTTTCAGAGCTCTCTTTGTGCTTTCCTGTCAGTCAAAAATTTGTGCCATGGTTTCCAGTGGAAACCTTTTTCAGGTGGTTAGAAGTATAAATCCACTGCAAATATTTGCAATGACCTTTTTTAGTAATTTTTTTACAAGTAAAATAATTTTAACTTTGTGCCCATGGTTTCAGTTTGTGTAGGTTTTTTGATTTCAGAGTGAGTTAGAAAAAGTAGGCTTTGCATTAAGCCATTTCTTTTGTTAACTGAAATCATTACAAAATGAAACCAAGTGCTTTTAACACTTTAACACTTCAAAAAATAAATTACACTTAAAGGTGACCACTCTGCAACTGCTGAAACACACACACACACACACACACACACACACACACACACACACACATCCATCTGCTTTTCTTGGTACTTTGACAGAATATCTTTTTACAATGAGTTAAAGTATGTTTAGATAAATGTGTATATATGATTAAAGATGAGCTTTGACTATCAGTATTTTTATACACATGCAGATGTCCGGTCCCACTTCAGCCCTTATAATAAATAAATAATTAATGGAGATATCCCATCTCCTAGAACTGGAAGGGACCTTGAAAGGTCATCGAGTCCAGCCCCCTGCCTTCACTAGCAGGACCAAATACTGATTTTTGCCCCAGATCCCTAAGTGGCCCCCTCAAGGATTGAACTCACAACCCTGGGTTTAGCAGGCCAATGATCAAACCACTGAGCTATCCCTCCCCCCCCCCCCCCCTTGTTCTAAGGCAAGGGAAAGACTGGAAATGACAGAAATAAACAAATAGCAGTAATCAGAACTTGACACCAGTCCACCCATGCAGCTTTGTGAGATGTCGTCTAAGGAAATAGCTTATTAGGGCATGCTGTCTCTTCTCCCAGGGAGCTTACCCGTGACACCATATTAGGTTTGGCCTGAAAACAGTGCTGACCTCAGCTGAAATAATCCACTTGGATTATATCTGTTCCTGAAATTCTATTGAGTAGCTACTGTCTACTGCATCACATTCCATTTATCTATGTAATATTGTATTCAGTTTTGTAGTGCAGGAGCTCTGTCTTTGATTACTTCAAAATATTGAGCTAAATAGCTTTAATTTGATGATTTGGTGACTGTACTCTGAAGATAGATGCTGTTCCAGCCGTTTATTCTTCTAAGAAATCCAGTTAAATGGCAAACTGTCTCACCCTGGTGAAAGTGGAGTTGTGTGGAACTAGTGTTCTTCAGTGCAGTCCATTTAGTGGCCTACTTATTAGCAAATTGATTTCTAGTAGTAGCAGCAACATCCTCTCTTGGTTACACTGTAAATTTAAAAGTTACATTTAATGGAGAGGAGAATTGGGCTATCTTATTGGGATAAGAAAAGTTGTTTGTACAACCACTTTATCCAAAGACATGAAATTTTGCACAAGGATAATTTATAGTGCATAGTTCTCCTGCAATATTTAATGCTTCAGAGAGCATCTCTGTTCCAGAAGAACACTTGGGAGTGCTGAGGGCAAGACCAGTTAAATAGTCCATATGTTCACAAAGTTTCTAGAGCTGTCTGTTATTTGAGAAGTAAAATAAATCCAGTGTTGAGGATTTTGGTTCTACTCTGACTGCTATAAATCCATAGCATTTTCTTCTCTTGCAGACTCACTATCTGGAATTTCAAAGCTGCTGTCTGGGGAGGAGTATGATGTTTCTAATAATTCACCACTGGGTTGCTAAATATTCCATACTTAAAGGAAAGCTTACAGTGCTGCAATTCTACACATACCTAGACAACAGGGTCCAAATTACTGCTTTGTCCCTTCTACACAAGGCATTAACTCCAGGTTCACTTCTCCTCCCCTTGCAAAGGAGCACTAGGGAAAAATGTAAGATCTGCTGGGGAGAGAAGAATGCCTGTGGGAAAGCTCCACACCTGGGTACAGAGTGGGTGAACCTCAGGGGTGGGGAGGTAGGGGATGTTGCATATGGTACCTTCTTTATTATGTTGATAAAGATTTGCTCCTACTGAAAAATACGGTCTTTCACTCTTTTAATTTCTGCTGTGTCACCCAAGCTCTCATATGTGCATCTAAAGTGAACAGTGGGTCAGCATTATTCGGTCTCTTCTATAATAGAAGAGGTGCGGATGGGGTGTGCAGAGAAACATCAGACACTTCACTTATGTAGAAATGGGGAAAGTAAAAGTTCGTATACAACTTAGTTTGCTCTCTAGCCCACTGTCTGATTAAATTGGATGCCTTTTGGTAGTTTTAAATCTTTATAGTATAAATCTTTGTTAGCAATTTCTTGTACTCTTCGATTGTTCTCTTAGGCATCCCCTGCTGCCTACAGAACTACAGGTCTGTAACAGTCACATAATGTTGGCAGGGAGCAGAGGTAAAACAGAAAAGCCATGAGAACGGACGTATTGCACTACTGACGCTAGGAATTTGTCTGTATAACTGCGCTGCTCAGAGGTGTGGAAAATCCACACCCCTGAGCGACAGTTATACCGGCCTAATCCCCAGCATAGACAGCGCTATGTCAATGGGAGTGCTTCTCCTGTTGACATAGCTACTGGATCTAGGAGAAGTGGAATGCCTATGCCAATGGGAGAAGCTCTAAAATTTCACTTCCACCGATGTAACTCTCCCACAACATCGACTTAACTCCACCTCTATGAGAGATGTAGAGTAAATATTGATGTAGTTAGCTTGACGCAGTGTCAGGGCTTGTCTACACTGGCGAGTTTCTGCTCAGTAAAGCAGCTTTTTGCACTCAAACTGCAGATGTGTACACACTGCCAAGCCACTTTGTGCACAGAATCTCCTCAGTTGAAGCGCTGCAAAAAAATCAGCCTTATGACTCTCGCCGAGGTATTTGCGCAGAGGCTCCAGCGCTCTATTGCCAGTGTAGACACTTGATTGCTTTCTGCACTGTAATTGGCCTCCGGAGCTGTCCCATAATGCCTCAAGTGACCATTCTGCTCATTGTTTTGAACTCAGCTGCCCTGGAAACATGCGCCCCTCCCCTTTCAAAGCACCGTTTCTGACAGCCATTGTGTGCTGTGCTGATCTGCTCCGGGACACAAAGTAAACAATTAATGTGGAATGCTCCTGCTGTTGAACACAGAGGCGGGGTGTGTGTGTGTGGCGGGGGGGGGGGCAGGGTCTGATGTCCGGGTTTCCCCTGCCTCAGGACTGGTTGCTTCCTGCCACTGTCTGAACTTATAAGACAGCATGCTGACACACACTCTGTCCCCCCTAAAACACACTGTCTCTTCTCCACCCCCCATACATACATACACATACACACACACACACACACACACACACACACACACACACACACACACACACTCTCACACTCCCTTTTCCTGGAATTTGCTTGTTACCTGTTTCTTTTATTAAAAAAGATGAGTGAAGGAAACACACTGACAGGGAAATATTTATAGTAGCCACCCACGGCATAAGCTCTTCACCCTATGTACATCGGCTAGGAAAGGAATACCTGTGTGCAGCTTCAGCTCACATTTATAATAGACTAGAGGTAACATAATTAAGGGGATGGGAAGGGAAAATACCAAAGGGTCTCTAATGTGTAAGGCTTATTCAACTACCTCAGACTGTAACGCCTACGTCTGTAAGGGAAGCTTCTTTTGCTGAGTAGAAACCAACCTCCAGACCATTCAGACAGTCTGCTGTTTGGCGTTTGAGGAAAAGATTTAATGCTTCCCCAAATATTATTGGCATTATCCTTTTGTGTCTGCCTTCTATGTCCTGGTAAAACATAAGGATTTAAGAGACTTTTATTGCTGTTCAGACATGCCTCAGTTACCTTGACAACCACTTTGGACCTTTATCTGTTTGGAGGTCAAACACTAAAACATTTCTTCGGGGCAAAACCGTCATTCAGTAGGTAGTTGAATGAGGGGAGGGAAGAACAGGAAGCTAGGCGAACAAGAAATGAGCTTAAGCCATTTGATTAAATCTAAGTCTATTGGACTTCGTTGTGGGAAGCAGGAGCTGTGCACAGTGAACAATGCAGCTTCTTGGGTGTGGTTTTTAAGTTGGTGAGAACACATGAATTGCAAGAGTGAGGTCTTCTCAACAGAGCATCTCTGATAGCACGGCTCCCAGACACTCAAGTAGAGCAGGATACTTCTGTTACTCTCCAACCATGTAGGTGTAAGTGGGGCATGAATAAAACTCCCCCACTGTCCCTCTTTTTTTTCTTCTCCCACCCATTTTGCCCCTGATGCAATCTGTACAAAGAAAAATTAGCCCTTGTTAGCCAGGGAATGAAAGGTCATGAAGCTTAAGTTTGATCTCTCATGTGGCTTTACAGTACAGGGCAGCATCCTTTAGGCTTGAATGTTGCTCTTGTAACAATGAACATTATGATATCAGGCTACTGGTGTGCATTTTATTGGGTTGCAGACTTTTAAATATACACATAATAGCCTAAGATGTGTTAAAATACATAACTAGTTAAGGAATACTTTTACACTGTGAATGTCTCTAAAGATCGTGTTGGAAAATGTTTGAGGAAACCTGCCATACAAAGTTATTTCTTGATGTAAATCTGGTAATGAAAGTAAAAATGTCAGTAATTGTACTCTCCAAAATCCTGGAGAAATCCTGCTGGACAGCTAAGCATTCATGAGTTCAGGGAGGGACCTAAGAGGGGAGAAGGAAGGAAAGATCTCTGAATGAAAGACTTCTCAGAAGCTTTTTTAAAAAAAAAAAAAAAAAAAAAAAAAAGCTTAGATAATAGTGTGGAGTGGAACATATAGGAATAAATAGGACTTCTCATTCCAGGTGCAGTCAGATGTACAGGCCAGAGGCTGAACAGAAGACCAGATAACATCCTATTAGTAGTAATTTTGTCTTGTCATAGGAATTCTCACCAGTAGCTTCTGAGGTAACCAATGTCAGAGCCGACAAAGAGCATTCTGTTTTACACAGTGAAAAACTGGGTATGGAAGAAAAATGGCTGGTACTGTTGAAAAGACTAATTGGCTCAAATCTGATTTCAGGCCAGTACATATTTGACAGGGTTCCTTCATAGGTTGCTGGCATGAACACTGCAGTATGCATTCACTAATATGCTGAAGTTTTAAAAATATTTTGCATCATAAATAATACAATCTCTCGTTGGTTTAAACCTTTTTTACATTCTTCTCCTCCTCAGAAAATATGTGCTGTCCTTTCACATTGATTCAAGAGTTCTAAGCACCTGGTCTGAAGCTTGGCTCTCAAATATGGCTAGATTAGTTTGCAACTGGGAAACTTTCAAGATTGTCAATGAGCATATTTTTATGTGTAATAACGTCAATTTAAAAGAAACTCATATTCTTTGTCGCTTAATCTTGGTCCCTGGTTTAAATCAAGTTCCAGACATTAGTAACCAAAAATCATTACCATCAGGATACTTATGCTAGCCGAGGTGAAATAGTTGATAGGGTTTCCATCCAGTTTGTAGTGGGCAGTTTTCCACAACACACAAACCACTGTCCCAATTAACCTCTATGTTGGTAGTCATGGGCTTCCTCACCAATGATGCTTTTCTGTGTATCCCCCATTGCTGTAGCACCAGTGGGAGCATTAAGAGTAGACAAGATGCTGGCATTTTTATCACTGTATCATATAAGTCTGCTCAGAGTAGGCCTCGAAACAGTTGGTAATTAAAGATTACCAGTCTGCACTACCACTTCCACCACTGCTTGCATGGGTGGAGCTGCTAAGCAGCACTGGGTATGTCTCCATAGCATTTTGGACTGAGCAGTAGAGAGCCTCCCAGCATGAATCAGCAAACTTTGGTGTAAGGAGGTTCACACTAGTGCTTTTAAAAATAGCTGTATAGACAGTGCCTTGAAGTCATGGCTTGGGCTGGAGGTTGGAGTCTGAAGCCCACCCATAGGCTTCAAAGTCTGAGCCACAACTTTCTATCTATACAGCTATTTTTAGAGCATAGCATGAGTCCTCCTAGTCCAAGTATGTTGACTCAGGCTAGAGGCTCGTTCCTGTTCAATCCAAAATGTTGTGTAGATATACCCACTGAGATGTGAAGCAATAAACCCATTCTGGACAAGACAGAGAGGTCAAGGATTGAATGGACATGAAAAGGGAATTCATAGTTCTAGTCTCTCTTCATATTAAACGTACAGTAAATGTGTGCCTCGCTTTGAGCTTGGATATAATTATTGTGTATCACTTTACTAAAACTAGAGAGTTTGGCTATGAACTAAGTGTCCTCAAATGATTGATCGTGAGACGTGATCAATGAAGCATGAAATGAACTGCTCTTTTGGTCCGGAATTTCATTGTTCTGCCACGTTTCACTGTAAACCTGTTGAATAGTACACTTTGGGGTGGAATGGGATGTCTGTTGACAATGC
This sequence comes from Emys orbicularis, assembly GCF_028017835.1. Lineage (NCBI taxonomy): Eukaryota > Metazoa > Chordata > Testudines > Emydidae > Emys > Emys orbicularis. The sequence goes on along the minus strand of NC_088689.1, from coordinate 41,006,863 downwards.
CTCATTATACTGAGGCCCAGTTCTGAATCTTGGGATGAATGTAAGTGATATCTGATTTTAACCTGGAAGTTGATAAATTGAAGAGGGTTCAGAGAAGAGTTATGAGAATGATTAAAGGATTAGAAAACGTGCCTTTAGTGATAGACTCAGAGTTCAATCTATTTAGCTTAACGAAGAAGAGGTTGAGATGATTTGATTAGTCTATAAATATCTACATAGGGAACACACATTTAATAATGGGCTCCTTAATCTAACAAAGAAAGGTATAACACCGTCCAATGGCCAGAAGCTGAAGCTAGACAAATTCAGACTGGAAATAAGGTGTCAGTTACTCTCATGGTTAAAAACCAACCATTGAAACAACTTACCAAGGTTCTTGTTAGACTCTGTCACTGACATTTTAAATCAAGATTGGATATTTTCCCAAAAGATGCGCTCTAGGAATTATTTTGGGGAAATTCTCTGGCCTGTGTTACACAAGAGGTCAGGATGGATTATCACAGTTGTCCCTTCTAGCCTTGGAATCTATGAATCTATAAAGTGAAGTGAGAACCAAATTATTTCCATAGGGTTACTGAAAACCTTGTTTCAAAACTAAACTGATTCTGTATGACTCAGAAATTACAAAGCCTGCACTTCCTAAAGATGTGTAGGTATAAAATAGATCTGGTGCCTTGTCATCTGTGTTGTGTGAAAATGAGTGCTTGACCATCTTAGAGTAATGGTCAATGGTTAAACACCTTGCCTTACAACAGGCATTCGGCACATACACCGCATAATTTCTTTCTTTTCCCTCTTCCTTTGTTTTGAAGAATATTTTGCATTAAAGTAGGAAAGTTTCTAGTGTTAGTCTGCACCTGCTGCATACTCGCCTCCTAAACTTAAAATCCTCCTAGTGTAATATTTCCACAACTGCCACTTTTGACACTGTTTTGAGGGATAGTTGGCTTCATGTCATCACTTCATACCAGAGTAATATGTGTGATTTTAAAGAAAGAACACTTGAATGATTACGACAATTATGTGGTAGTGATAAAACAGGCCTTAAAGGATATTTGGGACTGTTTGAACAGCTGTCAGACGTAAGACTGTCCTGCAAAAATCAGGTAGTAAGGTAATTCTGTATCTGATGTTTCTGCATACAGATTGTGGCTTCAGATAAGGGGGGAAAGGATTAGAAGTGTTAAGTTTAAAGGGTTTGCTGTTCTGCCTTGAAATAGGGTGAAACAAAAATGAAATATTGAGCAATGTCAGAACTGTTTTCAGAACACTTAATTTTTTAAAAAATCACAACTTTACTATCTGTGCATACCTGATGGCTGTTGGACTTTATGTAGATTTAGAAGCATTAATGTAAGTATGAAGTTAGTGATTTCAACTTCATTCAAAAGGGTCTTAGTTTCTCTTGAACTAGGGACAACCGTATGTCATATTTACAGCCTTGTGTGTTTACATATGAACTGCACAGCTTTTGACAATTGGAATTTCCAGTGCAAATGCTAACACAGCCTTCGCTGTGTAACAGAAGTGCAAAGAGAGGGGAACACCACCATTTTCCAGGACATCTGGAGCTGTGACAGTTTGTTTCAAAGTAAATTGAACCATGTTTATAACTTAGTGGGCGGGTTTTGCTTGGTAGCTCAAGCAGTGGACATTCAATATTCCTCTTAGGATCCCACAGTCAGATTAAATATCCAGATCTTCATTCCGAACCATCTTTTGCTTTTAGTCAGACTTGCTATTTTCAAATGTTAAAGGGACACTGCAATTTTAAATTTGGCCCAAAATGTAGACTTTTTCCAGCAAAAAGCAAGATTTTTCCAGCCCAGTAGAAGTGTATAAATTCATTTCTTTTAAATTCAGACAGACTTTTAAAATGACCATTTCTCTTTTGTTCACCATCCAAACACAGCTCTGAGATGTTCAAAACGTAAATTAAATTGCTGAGAAAGCAATTTTTATTCCATTGACATTCCCCTAAGCAGGGTGGATTTGATTTAAATCATGATTTAAATCACTAGTCAGGAAGACTCGATTTAATCATGGATTTATACATAAAAGTGCATTCTTGTTGGTTGTTATAACCTTAATACATAGTCTTCACAGCTCAGAGATAGATGTAGGTTTCATTTTTAGAAGGTACACACTCTATATTTTTAAGTGATTTATTTTGAAAACTTTTCAGATTAGTTTTACAGCTATATCAGAAAATGAATGATTGTTTGGTTACTTCATTCACCAAAGGTAATAGAAGCAGATATTTATGAAGTCATTGGGAGGTGAACTATCTCCAATTCAACAGGTTAATCATTAATATTTGGAGGATTTTCTTGCCATGCTGTATTAGGAGGGGAACATCAGCAGACAGACATTTGAATTGTTTTATTTAACTAAAACAACAATGTTCTGTATTCTGGATTTTTTTTCTTCAACCGCAAACATATAATAGTTTAACAAAACAAGCATTTGAATTCAGTTAAACATTTAAGTTTTTTAAAATCAGGTTTGTGGTTTTTTGTTTTTTTTTTAATTGTTTTAACTAAAATAGTTCAATGAAATACCATTTTTAAAAAAACAAATTAAATCGATTGTCAGCCAGGTCAACATGAGAAACTTAAAATATTGGCTTCTGCAGCTAACTCTGTCATCTTCACCTTCATTTTCCTGTTTGTTCATAATCTTAGAGCTACCATAGGTCCGGATTTCCCCGGACATGTCCAGCTTTTCGTTCTTTAAATAGCCGTCCGGGGGGGATTTCTGAAAATCTAAAAATGTCCGGGATTTCCCCCCGTCGGCTATTTATAGACCAAAAGCGGCGGCCAAGTGCCGCTCGGCATCCAAAGCCCTTTCCCGGCTCCATTCCCTGCAGCCTTAGCACGCCGCCTGGCCCCGCAGCTGTCCACCCCTCCCCCAGCTCACTTCCCCCTCCTCCCCTCCCCTGAACGCTCCCCCCCTTGCTCCTCCCCCTCCCCTGCTTCCCGCGAATCAGATGTTCGCGGGAAGTCTGAAAACAAGCAGGGGCAGGTGGGCAGCAGCAGGTAAGCTGGGGCGGGGGGGACGCGAGGAGGAAGGCTCCAGGGAGGCGCGGCGCCGCCCAGTCCGGCCCTGGACGAGCGGCTCCCTCCGGCCCCAGCGGCCCGGCTCGGCTCGGGCCCCGTGGCACCAACCCCGGTTCCGGCCGAGCGCGCTGGCCTGGCCCTGGCCCCGGCCCCAGCGGCGCTGGCCCTGGCCCTGGCCCTGGCCCCAGCGGCTCCAGCCCGGCTCAGCTCGGCCCCTGGGGCACCAGCCCCGGTTCCGGCCGAGCAGTGCCGGCCGAGCACCCCCGGCTCCAGCCCCAGCGGCTCCGGCCCGGCTCGGGCCCCAGGGCAGCAGCCCCGGTTCTGGCCGAGCGCGCTGGCCCGGCCCCGGCCGAGCATCTCCTGCCCGGCCCGAAGCCCCGCGACCTCGGCCGGAGCGCAGCCCGATTCCTGGGCTCTTGCTAAAGTGGAGAGGGGTTGGGACAGTCAGGGAGTAGGGGGGGTTAGATGGGTCAGGTGTTCTGGGGGTCCTGTCAGGGGGCGGGGAGTGGTTGGATAGGGCGTGGGAGTCCCGGGGGTCTGTCTGGGGGAGGGGGTGTGGATATGGGGCAGGGGTGTGGAGAGGGGGTCGAGGCAGGCAGGGAGCAGAGGGGATTGGATGGGTCGGGAGTTCTGGGGGTCCTGTCAAGGGGTGGGGAGCGGTTGGATAGGGCATGGGAGTCTGTCTTTGGGCGGGGGTGTGGAGAGGGGGTCGAGGCAGGCAGGGAGCAGAGGGGATTGGATGGGTCGGGAGTTCTGGGGGTCCTGTCAGGGGGCGGGGAGCAGTTGGATAGGGCATGGGAGTCCCGGGGGTCTGTCTGGGGGTGGGGGTGTGAATATGGGGTGGGGGTGTGGGTAAGGGTCGGGGCAGTCAGGGGACAGGTAGGGTCCTAGGGGGGCAGTTAGGGTGGGGGGTTCTCAGGAGGGGGCAGTCAGGGGACAAGAAGCAGGGGGAGGTTGGGGGTTCTGAGGGGGGCAGTCAGGGGGTGGGAAGTGGGAGGAAGTGGATGGAGGGGGGGCAGGGCAGGGGCGGGGCTAGAGCGGGGCTCCTCCCGCCGCCCCCCCCCCCCGTCCTCTTTTTTGATTGTGGAAGTATGCTAACCCTAATAATCTGGAAAAGAAAAACAAGCTTTCCTGCTTTTTCAGGTCCAAAATGATTTCTCAATTTGGAATGAATTAGTCCAAAGGAAGAAAATACTCTTTCTACACTGGCAGAAGAAGCTACTGCTGTTAAAAGTGAGATTATCACTTCAACAGTCTCTGAATCCAAGTGCTTAAGTGACTTCCACCAGTTCACTGGTGTGACTTTCTTTAAAACATCATCAGCAAACATATATTTCTTGAATGGTTCTTATTCCCAAACTAAGTCTCTTTTATGGCCTGCTGCCATTATAGGTTTTCCCTTCTAGTGAGAGAATGGTATGGTAGATCTCAAATCAATGAAGGCTACACTCAGAAAGACCTCAAGACTTCTGGAATATGCTGCTCAAACAGTTTCACTTTTGTTTCTACTGCTTGTCCCTCCCTTCTCACATTTATCTCTAGACTTCTCCTTGTCCAGATATATTCCACCTCTGACAATCTTCTATTCATTGAACTTTTTAAAACTTTGCACTTTTAGAGAGAGGTAAGGGATTGACTCTGTGTATACAAATTTGCAGAGGGACAATAGGGTTGAGGTCTGTTATTTCTCACATCTATATATTATTTTAGAATTTATTTAAAAATAGTTTTTCTGTTAACAAGCAATCTCTGGAAACACAAATCCACAGTTTGAGAACTGCAAAACTAAGCATCTCTAATGGTATCTTCTAGACTGAGCACTGAGTCCCATTGGGTAGATAGAAAGAGTAACCTCTAAATAATCTATAGAGAAGCCCCTGGGACCCCATAAAATTGGGTCCCTAATCCATGAACTATTGGAACTCATTTACAAAACTTTTCTTAAATATTACATGAATATATTGTCTCATACTATAGAATAAGAATTTATAATCCCTATTCCATGATGAGATATCTTTGAGCTATATTGTATCTTAATTAAAACTATCTTTAGATAAAATGCTTTTTGAGGAAAAAACCTATCAAAAAAATCCGATTTAAATAAAAAAAATCTTTTTTTATTTTATTTTATTTTATTTTTTTTAAAATCATTGATTTTTATCCACCCTGCCCCTAACCGAATAGTTTTAAGTTCATTTGACAACTTGGTACAGGAATAACTAACACGTTTGAGTTCTTGATACAAAATTCTCATCAATGCAGAAATTGTCCAAAAAACACTTAAAGCAAGACTCTTTACTAAAGGTACACTTGTAATTGGAATACAGGCTTTGGAATACAAAAATAATTTGCAATTAAACATGGTCACAAACCGCTGAAATATCTAAATGTACTAACTACTTAAATATATAGACTGCTCCAATCTTGACTAATGCTATCTAGTTTATAAAATGGGGGGACTTTGTAGGTTTGTGCTAGTGCTGTAATCTACCAGTAAGCATTTCTCAAACACATGTAGTGGGGTTATCCTAGAATACAATATTTCTGGAAACAAGTGCTTAAATCAGCCTGACTCTAGGCTCTCCTCTACAAACTAATATATGTGGCTTACCGAGGGTAAATAATGTCAATACATACAAAAGTAAGTCAATCCACTTCTGTACTTTTCTCCTGATTACTGCAAGGCAGTCTTTTTCAGCCCGGTGGTCTTGCCCCTTTTTCCCTGATTCTGGTAAGGTGGTTGTATACAAGCTTGCTTGTATGAAACATAATAAAAATGACCTTTTCCTCTGTTTTTGTTGATTTATATACCCAAAGGACAAAATGATCTAACCTATAATTCTTCATAACTCTTTCTATTCACCCATTATGTTGCAGTTCCTTCTGTCTTTCCTAAGTGTTATCTACTTGTACTGCTCTTTACCTTATGTTTTTTCTTGCCTTCTCTACCTGTGACTCTCTCAAATTTAATGTTCAAAAATTCAGTTTTAAGCTAAAGTGGCTGTTACGCCAACAAACATTGATTTCTAAGCTGCCCCTTTAAAGTTTTCTCTAACTACACTATTTGGTGGGCAGCAACCATGAGAAGTGAACGTGGCTGAGGGGGTAAAATCCCTTCTGGATGACAGATGGCAACAAAAGATGCTGCTCTTGACCGATACTCCTGACTTGCTGTCATGCCTGTGGTAGATAGGAGGATATGCCTAGATAAATGTCATTAGGATGTGTGGAGAGAGAGTAGGAGGTGGCAGTGGGGTGAGAATCTGAGAGACTGGCATAACCCAGCATTTGCTCTTTATTAACCATTCCATTTTGCTGTGTTTGGATTTTCTAGGTGCACCAGAGGCTTTCTCCATGGCAGAGCTTGAGAGTGGTGCATTGCAGTACAGTAGTGCCCTCTGATGGTGAGTTTTGGAAAAGTATTTTTAGTCTTGTTTCTGAATGACTTTCCAACTCAAATCACCCAGTGTGATTGTTTATTTTTCCTGTGATGCCATCTAATTTTTCTCCAGGGACTGGGGTGGGGGTGGAGACGAAATGGCAATGCTAAGACAACAGCAGTATGAAATACTGTTCATAAAGTCGCTTGCGTAAAATAAAAAAAATTGGGCTGCCCCTATATCTTTTGTTGAAGTTTGGATAAATGCATGCACATAATCCTTCTAGGGCAACTGCTCCTTTACTTTCCCTGAGTTTTCCCTAGTTCTGCTTCACCATGGTAGCACCCTCCCTCTGGGAAGGAAGGAGGAAGATAAAAGGATTTTTTGTTTATCATCAGTTTCATTTCCTGACTTGAGAAGAGAGTGGTCATTTGCTTCAGAAAGGCGTGATTAATGTTCATGCCCAGAAACCATACATCACATCCACAGCCCACTTCATTTGCTTATGAGAACAAGGAGTCTTGAAGGTCACTCTCATCATCTTACAGAATGCCATGTAGCTGTGCCACTAAACCAATCCCTGGCTTTCTTTTGCAAAATAGCTGCTGAGCCCCAAATATAGCACAATTTTACTTTTACTCTTCCTATATCTTTCCTCTTCCTCCCTCCAAACAAGCCATAGCTTTTCATACCAGCTCCCTCCAGAGCCAGTCTGTGCTGCTTTTGAAATAGCTGAAGGGGGACACCAGTCCAGCAAAGCATCTCCTAGCCTCACCCCACCGGTGTACTTCTAGGTCAACTGGGTCTGGGAAAGTTGTGGAGGCAATGCAAAGGATCAGCCATGTTTTACCTCAAAATAGAGATAAAATGACAGTTCCAAGAGATCAGAATTTACAAACTGGCATTAAAAACTTCCATGTTACAAACTGCAAATGAAGGCACACCTTATAAATGTTACTTTAATTTCATGTTATTAAGTAAGCCACCTATCCAGAACAAAAACATTGTCTCAATCTTTGACAAGCATATTTAGATTTATTGTTATACAAGTCTGTACAGGGCAGTGGTTCTCAAATTTTTGTGCTGATGACTCCTTTCACATAGCAAGCCTCTGAGTGCGACTCCCCATCCATAAATTAAAAACACTTTTTAATATATTTAACGCCATTATAAAGGCTGGAGACAAAGCAGGGTTTGGGGTGGAGGCTGACAGCTTGCAATCCTCCATGTAATAACCTTGTGACACCTCCTCCCTCCCCCGAGTTTGAGAATCCCTGGATAGGGTGCCTGTGTTACATTCTTTTTACATTTGCATGCTGTGGAAGAAGTAATTGCCACACACAGGAGTGTGTCTGAAATCTCCCACAACACAGCCATGCAGTTTCAAGCTAAAAGAAGCTTTAATATACATTCCTGCCACCCCCCAAAAATCGTAAGTGGATCAGAATTCAAAGGGGTCATTGCCAAAGCTCCTTGTGCTAGATCTCCAGTTATACGTACATTTGAAGAAAAATCTTTGGAGAGCACTTTTGTAGTCTTGTATCCCAGAATAGGTCTGCAGGTTAGTGAAAACATACAGTATAACAAGTGCTCCAAATTGCAAATATTTCCTGCTGAGAGAATGAATAGCCCAAAAGTTTTGTATAGATCTGGGATCTTAATTAAATTGGTGGATAAACTAAATATAAGATAAACCAGTCACAGTTTGACGAAAGTGTCATTTGCAAAGAACTATAGTTAACCTTTCTAATATCCACTTTTACAAAACTAGCTTTAAGAAAGGAAGAATATAATTGTCCAGCAAAAATTCATGCTAAGTAGTCTTCTGCTAGAACTATGTGTACCCAGTATTTTTATGTGACAGATATTTAATAAACAGTGAACATACTTAAAGTGCAGTTGTACCAACTACTTACTTGATCCTTGCCTTGATCATTTATTCATTATTAAAGCAGTTTCCTCCTTTCTTTACAGTTAAAGGGCTCAGATACTGAGCTTTTCAATAGTGTCACTGTGTGACATAAGGCAAGGGAATCTGTTGCTAAAGAAGGTAATCTCTAGTGAAATGAAGGTCCCAGTTCACCAAACTCATGCTACAAAATGAAAACAGAAGACTTCTACATTGATGTCTGCTTTATGGCTCCATAGCTCAAGATAACTGTAGACGGTGCTTGTGCAGGATGATCCAGTGTGCTAGTGAGAGTTGCAGCTTTTCATATACAAACTTAAACATTGAGTGTAGCCAGTGAATACATATGGAATAAGACTAGCGTTTACAAGCTAAATTTAGGAACCAGATATAACAATAAGTTTTAAATGAACCAGGGAGGGTGAAATAAAAGGAAGGACAGGCGAAATTTTGATAAGATTATGCATTTTATGTAGGATAGTTTGGGTATGACTTGATGAGTTCTGAATCATTTAGTCTTTCTCATAGTGTACTTTGGTATTTCACTTTATTCCTTCAAGTAATTTTGTTAAATGTTCAACCCTAAGTATTAATTTGACACGCCCATGTTTTTTAATGTTGAGTACACTTCCCAAGGTAATACTGACCACATTTTCTTAAAAAAACAAAAGAACACCACACCACACCACACCACACTGCATTTTTGAGGCTTACATTTGCAGAGTTAAAATTTCAGACAGAGTGCAACGATGAAGTTCAGTCTCCCACCCCTAACTCTAACTGCTGAACTGGAGGTTTTCCAAAAACCTTTGTGTTTTCATTAAGTGACCGGTTTACAATAAAAAAAAAAAAGTAGGAAAATTGTGTACGTGAAATAGTATATGCATGACATTACTTTTAAATGCATGATATAAGTTAGAGTATTGGTTTAAAATTAATCCAGAGTGACATGCTAAAAATAAACATTTTGTACTCGATTACATATGCCTCCCAATCCTACGGGTCACATACCACACAGGGCTATCAAAGGACTAGGTCTGACAAAGAGCCAACCAATATGCAGTATATCTCATTATACAACTACCTCTTTGACTTTTCCCATATCAATTCCCTGAGGCCTGATGTTTATTTCTTGGGATCTGTTGGGTTGGAAATATTGAGGTCCTCAGTTTCATTCTTACCTGAGGCTTTTCCCCCCAGTAGTAAAGGTTTGACAAGGCCTGACCTTCACTGGAAGATAGGAGGATCAGCCATGATCCAGCTGAATTATGGGCCTTTTCCAGCTGTAAATAAGGTTTGAGAATGAAATTTTTTTTTAAGTTCATTGTATAAGGTGTTGTGAAGAAGACACAGTATAGTCACAGACCAGTCATCCTAAGGAAATGTGGCTTCATCTACACTCGAAATTTTTTGGAAAACTTATACTGGTGCTAGCAATTGAAGGTACTGCTAGTATAGACTTGTTTGCAGCATTTTTATTACTGTCATCTAGATCTGCTTTGAGCAGATGGTGATGAAAATGCCAATGGTCAGTTTACACACTTCCACCAGTGTTAGAGACAATGGAGCTGCACTTGTCCTAGTGCCACTGTGGAAGATTATCGATATTTGCTAGTGTAGAGACAGCTTGAAACAGCATCCCCTCATTCTTTCCAATAATGGAGAAGGTCCACGGGCTATGTGATCAGACTAGCATTTTAAATCCAACATTTTTTTACATTGTACTAGAGCCTAGCACATACTTGCCCATGGTCTCCATGCTTATATATAATTTGTATAAGATTTTATTATGTTGTGTGCATACCAGCCACAGGATCAATTAATATTTTGAAAAAACATAATATTAATATGTTAATATTTTGAAAAAAAAAAACTAACAATTTAACTTCATCCAGTTTGTCACAGAATTCCTTCTGAGCTCATTTCTCCACAGTAGAAAAATCATTAATTTACCTGACACTAACCGATATCCTGTAGATATATTGGCAATATAGTAATGTGAAAGAGGTGGCAAACATTGACCTCCATTATCAAAATCGTAAGTAACCTAAAAATAGTTGCTAGCATGGGATTAGAAATGCCATTTAACTGTTCAAACAAGCACAACTTTTTTCAGATAAATCTGCTATGATTGCTTTTTACTTTCTAGTCTACATTTTCAAGAGTGACTAGTGATTTTTGGATCCCTGACTTTAGACATCTTAAAGCACTTCAAAAGTATAAGGGAATGTAATAAAGAAATCCTTGTGTTTCATCCTGTTGCAGTGTCTGGAAGTGTAAAGCAGTTAAACATCAATACCACCTGTAATTCTTTTGAAATCAATGTGTTATCCTTTGGGAGTCTTTAATTGTAGATATCACTGTAGAGGCCTCGTGTCCTGGCAACACATGCCAAGAGTGCACTGCTTTTGGTGAGCAAAAAGTAAAAATGACATTCATTATGGAATTCAGGCCAGGTTACAAGTCATTGTAAAGGGCTAATTCAACTCTGGCTTTGTCTTGTTCAGACTACATTACATTTCTTCTGTTTTGTTCATTAAGTTTTAAAACTCAACTTGTATCAGTTCTAGAAAATTGCCATCAGCTTTTTGCACTTTTCCAGTGTGTGTGTTGTTTTTTTTAATTAGTGTCTCCTAATACCAATTTACATTCTCGAAAGAGAGGGTAGGAATAGTGTTTGCAGTTGAGTTAGTTTTAATAAGTTGATCTCATTGGTTCCCCCCTCCCCTTCATAAAAAACAAACAATAATGTAGACACTGGGGCCTCAAAAAGTCAGGGAGGTTTTCTGTAAGGAGTATTCTTTCCCAGCATTGGGGTCAGGTCTAAGACATGTGTGACCAGGGCATCATCTGAAATTAAAATATTTCCAGTCTCTGATGTAACAGTTTGTGCTACCAGCATGGAGTATAACAGAAAATGTGCGTGTGAATTATGCCTCAGTAGAAAAGTCAATAAGAAGCACCATATATTGGATAACTTAAGAGGTCTCTGATAAGCTACTAATTTACATTTGGCTATCTCCCAAAGGTGAAAGCAATTTTTTTTTTTTTTTTTTTTGCTTGGGAAAATAATCTAGGTCTTCTGCCATGATTATGTGAGAGCCCAGGGAGGTCATTAATAATAATTTGCTGAAAAACACTCTGAATGTTTTGAGGCATAAACTTTAACCAATATGTAAGCTCTTTACCATATACATTTCTACAGACAATTAGAGGTTTTCTCTCTCTCTCTCTCTCTCTAAGTGTAATGGTTTAGAAAAGAAAATTATGTATCCCTTCCTTTCACTGAAGTGCAAATTTTGATGCAGGAGAATATGGATACCCCTACACTTTAGGAAATTATATTTATTCTAGTCAGGACTGTTTTACAGCTGCATAAGTAATATGAGTTTACTTTGAACAACTGACACTTTGCATATAGATTACATAATCAACGACCACTTGCATTTTTTTCATCAGACCACATAAAATAAAACACAATATTGAACCTGTGATGGTATAAATTGAGTGTTTTTAAATTCAAGTTGTAGTTCTCCAAGTACCCTGATGAGGTTCACTGTAAGTCAGATAGAGAGCTGAATAAAAAGTAGCAAAAGAAATGTTACTATAGAAATCATAGCAGTTTAATGCAGGCTCTGATCCATAGACAGATCTCAAACCATTGGGAGTTATAGATAGAGGTTCCCAATTGCTTATTGGAATAGAAAGACACAAACTCTGGTTCTCTCGAAGATGAGCTTCAGCAAAGGCCAAGGAATTTAGCCACATGACCTGTTAACTTGGGTAAGTAAACTTATGTTCTAGAGCACAAACTAGGATTAAAGAGAGGGAAAGGTGGTATGTTCTGACAAAATTCTGACTGTCCTCTTATTGGTCCTACTTAAGGCTGATTTGTTCATTCCACACAAATAGGGAAAAATTGAATTAATCAGCGTAAAAACATAATTTTTCTGAAGTATGTCCTTTTGCTGGGTCTCCTAGTGTGTGATCTGTCTTTATTTCAGAGATTACAATCTGAAAGACCATCTGTTTTGTCTTGCAAAGTACCAAATGTTTGGTGCTTAGATTAAAGAACATTTTTTATCACTGTTGCTATTAATTACCATGCACTTTTGTCCAATAGCCACACTTTCATCGTATCTCTAAGAATCACACTCCACTTTAAGACTTTCCAACAAAGCACCAGAAAGTTAATAGATGCTGTGAACTTGTGGGGAGGGAGAACTTCTGATATCCTTCAACACAAAGATTGATAAGGCTGTCTGTATAGTAATAAACAATAATTAAAAACTTGGAGCTTCCACTTTGCTATTTAACCATCCCTGCCATGTCTTCATGGGACATTTACAAGATTGTTACACAAGGTATTTTTTTCCCCTTATACTGCATATTTGGAAATGGTCTGTCTTGAGTCTAATATTCTTTTCTCTAGATGTGACAGTGGTTTACCAAAATGGGTTACCTGTGATTTCTGTGAATCTTCCATCCCGACGCGAGCGTTGCCAGTTCACGCTTAAACCTATCTCAGACTCTGTTGGAGTGTTCTTACAACAGCTGCAGGCAGAGGACCGGGGAATTGACCGGGTCGCAATCTACTCCCCAGGTACAGTTATTTATGCAAACAAATGGACTACCCATATCACCTTATTCCATTCAACTATAGCACCTTTTCAGACCTTAAACTTTTTTAAAAGTAATGTCTTGAACATGTTTACCAGTGGAAGTGCAGCCTCCAACATAGGGAATATTCTATTGGTTCTCTGAGTGCATGCTCATATATTTCATGGACAGGGTAGACAGTAATGTGGAGGGAGAGGGGACATTTCTAACACCAAGCTTCAACTTAGAAACTACTTTTTGCTATAGCTATAGTTTCCTTCTTACCTTCGCATCTCACTCTCAAAAAGGTGATTCGTAATGAAAATTGCGTGGAGCAGGGGCACACTGGCCCTTGCTGCAGCATTAGTTACTGTAGCTGTGTGAATGTAACAGCTCAAACAACCTCATTTTTAGAAGTTGCATAGGTATTTGGGAGTTTAATGATTGAGGATATCAAAGTGGCAAAGAGGAGCTTCACATTAATACCTCTGAATGAGAATCCTTTTAGCAAAAAAGATAAATCAAAGTACCATGGGGCAGTTTAAAAAACTACCTTGAGAATAGAAATATAAACATGGATTAATTAACTTGTTTTCCCTCTCCCTGCCTATCAGATCCAAATATCTAGAAAGGTGTTGGCATTTTCTCACTGTGAAAATTAGGTCTTTTTTGTAAATCCATGCTTGATAGTGGCACCAGCATCCAAGTATGAGAGACTATCCATGGAGACATTCTATTGAAAGAAGTCCGAGAAGAATCACTTTTTTTCCTTACTATGGTCTTCACAAAATTAAATCATTCCAGGAAGAGTAGAAAGGGTCTGCTGCTGTTCAAGTATTTTTTCTTTAAATATATTTTTAAACCCTACAATCTAAAATATTCGATCAGTTGAAATTCTGTTTAACAAGCAAATGGTTTTGCTTTATAGAGATGCTCCCTCATGAACTTGTGTAGATAGCCTGTGCCCTGTCTCCAAACAAGTTTTATTAATCACGCAAAGTACAGTTGCTCAGCTAAACTGCCTTATGGCCACTGAAAGTCCTGATTGTGGTTACCCTAATGTCTAGACTGAAGGCATGGCAGGAGTGTACTAAAAAAACCTGATTTAGAGACTCTGCTAGTGACACAACTGGAGCCCTCTAATCAGTTTGCAAGGAGGAGGAGTGTTCATAGAGCAAAGTACACTCAAGTACTGTGCTTAGATCACCCATGGTGTATGCACCACCACAGCTTTAAAACAGTTATTCTTCTAGTGATTGCTCATATCCATTCCAAGTAGATGTGTGCGTGCCACGTGCATTATCGTCGTAAGGTTTTTCCCCTAGCGGTACCCGTCTGGTTGGCAGTGGAGACCCCTGGAGTGGTGCCTTCGTGGCCATGTATATAGGTTCCTTCTTACCACCAGTGACAGTCATTGGAGCAGCTCTCATTCTTGCATTTGCAAGTGCTTCCCTACTGGTCATCTTTCTTGTCTATCTGTAAACAGTTATGTAGCTTAGTTGTAGTTTAGTTTAAGTTAGTTAGGTTTACGTTGGGGGTCCCCCCGCAATAACCCCTTCCCCAGGACCGGGGCATGCTTCAATCTCAGGGCTTCAAGTCGTGTGAGTTGTTCCTTAAGCCTATGTCCAAAGGGGGACCACGCGATTCCCGTATTAAGTGCCTGGGTGAAAGTGGACAGGTGCAAAATCTGCAGGGGCTTTATCTCCAGAACTAAAAAGGAGCAGAACTCTTGGCTGAAACTCCTCCTCATGGAGTCAGCCCTTTGCTCCCAGTGCACCGGCCTTGGTGCGGGAGGCTTTGGCGCTGAGGAAGGACTCATCTAAGGAGCCCTGGCACTGTCGTTCCCTGGCACTGAGAACCAGCTCCAGCATGCGGCACCACTCGCAGTCCCCGGTGCCACTCAAGAAGAAAAGGGCTGATAGGGGGCGCTCCCCTACCAAGCCATCGGAGTGTGCAGGCACCAATGGGGTGTGTCCCACGTCAGGACACTCAGCCTCGAGTCTGCCAATGCCAGCGCCGTAACTCCAGCCTTGTGGGAAGGTCCGTCAGTCCTGGTGGACTCCGTGGTACAGGAGGAACTGGAGGAGGATCTGGATCTTCCCTCCACGCTGGACATGTTCAAGGCAGCAAGGGACCTGATTGCCATGACGGCACAGTCTGCTATCCCATCGGCCTGCGCAGCAGCAGCAGCACCAATGCTTGTCCGCCACAGGAGCAAGTCCACTATGATGTGGCACCATTTCCCATCACTGCAGCACCATTCCCCAGCAACGTCTGGATCCACTCCACCATGGTCGAGCTCGGACTTTTCTTCTGAGTCAGAGGCGGACTCCTACGTGTCTCGCCAGAGCTGGTACCACTCCCAGCACTGATCCAGGTGCCGTCCCAGGCGGGATGAGGGGCAACCGGTGCCCATAATGTCTTGGTCCCCTCAGTGGCAAGGGTCGACTCAGTGGCCATTTTGGACACCATGGACCTATCACCAAGCCCAAGTGCTGGGGTCCAGGGCCATGGCGTCAGAGGCCCATGTCTGTCACCTGATAATCCCCTTGGGGTTGGGATGCACAGGCTCAGGCCGATGAACCAGCAAGACAGGGCAGTGGCACGAGCGCTGGCGCTGTAGCCACGGCGGCACCAGGTACCACAGCAGCCACCTCCGCCCCGGGTCTGGAAGACCCCATGCAACCAAAGGGGTCATCCTCTTCCTCCCCTGATGAGGCAGTGGCGTGGACATCCACCACATTGCCTGCCATCGACATTAGGGCCCATCAGGACCTTCTTAGTAGGGTGGCCCAAAACCTTAATTTGCAAACGGAGGAAGTCGTGGAGGACATGGACCCGATGGTCGATATTTTGGCCCCAGAAGGGCCATCAAGGGTAGCCTTGCCCCTTGTTAAAGCTATCCAAAACACTGCCAAGGTATTGTGGCACACTCCTGCCTCTACTAACAGCCAAGGGGGTAGAGTGGAGATACTTTGTGCCATCCAAAGGATACAAGCACCTGTCTACCCACTCCCAGCCTGGGACCCTGGTGGTGGAGGCAGCTAACCATAAGGAGCAGCAGGGGCAACTGGAGCCAATGCCTAAATCCAAGGAAGCCCAGAAGCTGGACCTCTTCGGTTGGAAAGTATACTCCACCGGAGGACTCAAGCTTTGGATAGCTAACCAGCATGTGATCCTAAGCCGCTATGCTTATAATTCCTGGAACACTTTGGCGAAGTTTCAGGAATTCCTCCCAGCGGACTCACGCTCCGAATTCTCAGCGGTCCTGGAGAAGGACAAGGTGGTGACCAGGACATCTCTACAGGCCGCCCTGGACTCCGCTGACTCAGCTACCCGCACTATAGCCACGGCAGTGACTATGAGGCGCAGCTCTTGGCTCCAGGTTTCTGGGCTCCCGCAAGAGGTCCAAAATACAATCCAGGACCTGCCCATCAATTGCTTGGGCCTGTTTGCAGAGCAGACTGACTCAAGGCTGCATAGCCTTAAGTACTCACAGGGGACTCTTAAGTCCCTGGGGATTCACACACTGGCCCCTCAAAGAAAGCCGTTTAAACCCCAGACCACCACATGATTCTACTCTGCCCCTCCTAGACAGGATTTTAGTAGAAAGCAGGGCAGGAGTAACAGGAGGCACCCATTGCAGTCCTCCTCTGGCCAGGGCTAGGGCTTGGCTAAACAGTAGTTGGGCGCAAAGCCAAACTTTTGAAGGTGCACCTGAGGACAGAGCACTATCTCAATGCCTGGATCCTTTCCCTCCCTTTATGAACCGTCTATCCCATTTCTACCATGTCTGGTCTCAAATCACCTCAGACTGCTGGGTCCTGAGCACGGTGGAATTGGGATATTCTCTCCAATTCTGTTCCCTCCCACCCACCTTCCCCATCCCTCTTCAGGGACCCTTCTCATGAGCAACTCCTTATGCAGAAGGTGCAATCGTTCTTTCTACTCGGGGCGGGAGAGGAGGTTCCTCTGGAATTCAGGGGCAGAGGGTTCTACTCCCGTTATTTTCTAAACCCCAAGGCCAAGGGTCAGCTCAGGCCTATTCTAGACCTGCAAAATCTCAACAGATTCATGAAGAAATTAAAGTTCTGTGTGGTCTCCCTGGCTTCCATCATCCCTTCTTTGGATCTGGGGGACTGGTATGCTGCCCTCAACTTGAAAGACACATACTTCCGTGTCTCCATAATCCCGTCCCACAGACACTTTCTGCGATTTGTGGTCAGTGGCCAGCACTATCAGTTCACGGTCCTCCCATTTGGGCTATCGGCAGCTCCTCGGGTGTTCACCAAGTGCGTGGCGGCCTTTCTTCGCAGGCACCAGGTGCAAGTCTTCCCATACCTGGAATACTGGCTCATCAAGGGGCGATCTCAAGCTCAGGTGGAGGAGCACGTGAACCTGGTGCAGACAACATTCCTTAGACTGTCTCATCCTCAATGTGGCGAAATCGACCCTAACCCCCCACTTAGAGAATAGAATTCATTGGGGCCCTCTTGGACTCCACCCAAACCAGGGCGTCCCTTCTTGAGTCTCGTTTTCTGACCCTAAGTGCCATTATCAAAGGTCTCCATCAATTCTCAACCACGACAGCCAGGAATTGCCTAAGATTGTTGGGTCACATGGCGGCTTGCGCCTACGTAATGCAGCACGCAGGGCTGCGGCTCTGCCCTCTCCAAGCATGGCTGGCTGAGGTGTACAGGCTGAGCTGGCACATGCTGGACAGGCTGGTCACACTCCCTTCTCGGGTCTTCCAGTCCCTCTGGTGGTGGCTACCGACGCAGGTGGTCTATGTGGGAGTACCTTTCTCCAAGCCACAGCTGTCGCTGTCACTAGTCACGGATGCGTCGGTGCTGGGGTTGGGGGCGCACCTGGGTGACGTCAGGACTCAAGGTCTATGGTCCCAGGCAGAACTATTGCTGCACATCAATGTCAGGGAGCTACAGAGCAGTGCGTCTAGCTTGCTAGACGTTTCAGGCCCGTCTTCAGGGCAAATGTGTTTCAATGTTGACAGACAACACCACAGCAATATTCTATATAAACAAACAGGGTGGTGCTCGCTCTTCTCTCCTGTGCCAAGAAGCCCTCAAACTGTTGGACTTTGCATTGCCCACTCGATACAGTTAGCAGCATCGTACCTGCCGGGCTCACAAAATGAACTAGCCGATCACCTCAGGAAGTCCTTTCATGGCCACATATTGATCTGTTCATGACCCGCAGCAACAGGTAGTGCTAGCAGTTTGGCTCCTTCCTGAACCACAGCCCCGGCTCCATCTCGGACACCTTTCTCCTCTCATGGGCGGGATAACGACTGTACGCGTTCCCACCCTTTTCTCTCATCCTCAAAGTCCTTCTCAAGGGCCGCCAGGACAAGGCATCCCTTATTCTTGTAGCACCGGTGTGGCCCCGCCAACACTGGTTCTCCACACTGTTAGACCTCTTAGTGGAACCTCATCACGCAGGACCAGGACCACCTCCAGCATCCCAATCTGGAATGTCTCCACCTCACAGCATGGAAACTCCATGGCTGAACTCATTAGAGCTCCAGTGCTCCGATTCAGTTAGGGAAGTTCTTTTGGGCAGTAGAAAGCCCTCCACTCATGCCACTTACCTGATCAAGTGGAAACGGTTCTCTATTTGGTCCTCGCAGAGGGGTATCCCTCCACTCCAATCCTCAGTCCTCTTTTATACTGGACTATTTACGCTACTTAAAGCAACAAGGGCTGGCGGCCTCAGCAATTAAGGTGCACCTGGCTGCTATTTCCACTTTCCACCCAGGTGCGGCAGGGCAATCAGTATTTGCTAGCCCCATGGTTGGACACTTCCTTAAGGAGCTAGACAGACTATACCCACAGGTGCGGTAACCAGTCCCCCCTAGTGGGACCTCAACCTGGTCCTCTGCAGGCTCATGGGACCCCCTTCGAGCCTCTAGCAACCTGCTCTTTGCTCTACCTCTCTTGGAAGGTTGCTTTCCTAGTGGCCATAACCTCATCCAGAAGGGTATCTGAGCAAAAAGCATTAACTTCTGAGCCCCCTTATACAGTTTTCTATAAGGACAAGGTCCAGTTGCCTTTCCCTACAAAGTAGTGTCGCAGTTCCTACTGATGCAAATCGGGACATTTTCCTGCCAGTGTTCTTCCTGGAACCGCATGCCAATGACAGGGAGCATATGCTCCATTCCCTGGACATTAGACGTGCACTGGCTTTTTACATCGAATGTACAAAGCTGTTTAGAAAGTTGACACAGCTCTTCATCGCCATCGCTGTAAGGATGAAAGGGTTTCCTATCTCATCCCAACAAATTTCTTCTTTGATCACAGCCTGCATCAGGACGTGCTATGACCTGGCAAAGATTCTGGCCCCAGCGTTGACGGCGCACTCCACCAGAGTGTAGGCTTCGTCTGCAGTGTTCCTGGTGCAGCTCCCTATTCAGGACATCTGCAGGGTGGCGATGTGGTCGTCTATCCACACCTTTATGTCGCACTACGCCATCACATAGCAGGGTAGGGATGCTGCTGCTTTCGGTAGAGCAGTGCTCCAGTCTGCAACTCGGTGAACTCCGACACCTCCTTCGGGGAACTAATTGGGAGTCACCTACTTGGAATTGACATGAGCAATCACTTGAAGAAAAAATGATTACCTACCTTTCATAACTGTTCTTTGAGATGTGTTGCTCATGTCCATTCCAAGACCCACCCACCTGCCCTCTGTTGGAGTATCTGGCAAGAAGGAACTGAAGAGGTGGCAGGTCAGCAGAGACCTATATATATACAGCCATGAAGGTGCCACTTCAGGGGGCTCCACAGTTGACTCAACGGGTACCATTAGGGGAAAAACCTTCCGACGATCACGCGCGCACACACCTACTTGGAATGGACACAAGCAACACATCTTGAAGAACAACAGTTATGAAAGGTAGGTAACCGTTTTTTACTGTGGGGTCACAGACTGATGACACATAGAATTAGATATATTTCTAGAAAGTCTTAGGAAATTCAAAAAGGAGGACCCCACTGGGTTGGATGTGTCAAAGCTGTTGTCAGCTCTTACATAGAGGGTGGAAGTAATCATATTTTACACCAGCATGATTAGTAGGACCCTGCGCGGATACAAAATTTGTATCTGCATCCAGTCCGCAAACATGGTCTGCAGATATAAAGCAGATATCCGCAGATTTGCAGTGCTCAAATGATTAGATACAGGGCATCCAATGTCTGTACTATTGCAGAACATGGTAGCATGTTAGAATATCCAACTGACAGCAAGACATGACTGGCTCCTGAAAGTCCTAGTTACTAGACCACACACGCTACTGAAGGATTACTTTCCTCTATAAATGATTCAGAAAACGAGTTAGTCCTTGCCAAGTCAGGAATATAAACCGGGAGATCTTGAATGGTATGGCAGAGTACTAGCTACTAGGACATCATTAGAGTTCCTGAACACTTCCTTAGCCCAGAAATTGTATAAGTAACCATGTCCGCTTCTTCTTTAACTGCAGTAATACAAGTGAATGTTTTCTTCCTAATCCTTAATCAGTCCATCTGTGATTTTGTCTTACAGATGGTACACGAGTAGCCTCTTCAACTGGCATAGACCTCCTCCTACTGGATGACTTCAAACTGGTCATCAATGACTTAACATACCATGTTCAACCACCAAAGAGAGGTAAAACCAATTTGTTGCATCTGAAAAATAATTTCAAAAATGTTTAGTAGCAAATTCTGCACTTAGTTATTTAAGGAGCTACTTCAGTCTCACAAACTAATTGACATTTCAAAGGTGAAGGACACTTGTATAAAAACAGGTTATTTGTAAAGTGAATCTTCCTATTGTGTAATCATCCACTTGAAGTCCTAACTTCAATGTTTGTATAATTGTATATAGGATCAAACATTTATAAACAAATATCCATCCTGTTCTCAAGCAACACCCCTACTAATAGAGGAATAAATGAAGAAAACTAGTGGAATTGATTTAGCATTTTTTAACTTTTAATATGGGGTGTTAAGCTCTTTAGTTTAGATCCAAAATGTGACCTCTATTAAAACTACTGTCATCTGGTTTGGAAGAACCCTCCACATACAAATCCTTTCCACCATTCTGAGGCACTTAAGTAGTGGAGATTTGTTTTCTGAATGTGGCACCTACAGTGTTCCCAACTACCTATGTGGCCAGTAGAGGTAGCAAAATCTCACCAGCAAACTCTGTTACCAAAGCTGTGTTGACAGCTGAATGATGCTAGCCCTCAGTGAAATAAACTAAGCAGAGTGTATAAAGGGTTGCAAACAGGGGCGGCACCAGCCACTTCTTGGTGGGGGGGCTGAGCTGGGCTAGTCAGAAAATTGAGGGGGCTGTGCTCTACATCTTGTGGGCACACATACAGAAGCATGGAGGCTTCCCTGCCCCCACACAGGGCCAGGGAGGAGTATGAGGACTCCAGCCCCTTGCTGCCTCTTGCTGCAGCTCGAGGTTCAGCCCCGCACACCTCACATCGCCTGCTGCCCCCCAGCACAGTTCAGCTCGGTGCTAGCAAGCCTGCCGCTAGGAGCCCTCGGACAACCACGGCAGCGGGACCGGACCCCTCCCAGCTCCCCCTTGCCCCTGTTGGTGATTCCCCTCTCCCCCACTGTGATTCCTCTTCCTTATGCATGCTCGTCCCCGTCTCTCTTTCTGCATGCTCTGTCCCCCTCTGTTATTTCTGTGCCTCCACCCCTTCCCCATGCTCAATATGCCAACCTTACTTCTCCGCTGCTGCTGGCAGCAGCGTTGCCTTCAGAGCTGGGTGACAAGAATGGGAAGAGACTGTTTAGGAAGGAGTACGGCAGAAAAGGATCTAGGGGTTATAGTTGACCACAAGCTAAATGAGTCAACAGTGTGATGCTGTTGCAAAAAAAGCAAACATGATTCTGGGATGTATTAACAGGTGTGTTGTGAGCAAGACACGAGAAGTCATTCTTCCGCTCTACTCTGCGCTGGTTAGGCCTCAACTGGAGTATTGTGTCCAGTTCTGGGCACCGCATTTCAAGAAAGATGTGGAGAAATTGGAGAGGGTCCAGAGAAGAGCAACAAGAATGATTAAAGGTCTTGAGAACATGACCTATGAAGGAAGGCTGAAAGAATTGGGTTTGTTTAGTTTGGAAAAGAGAAGACTGAGAGGGGACATGATAGCAGTTTTCAGGTATCTAAAAGGGTGTCATGAGGAGGAGGGAGAAAACTTGTTCACCTTAGCCTCTAAGGATAGAACAAGAAGCAATGGGCTTAAACTGCAGCAAGGGAGGTTTAGGTTGGACATTAGGAAAAAGTTCCTAACTGTCAGGGTGGTTAAACACTGGAATAAACTGCCTAGGGAGGTTGTGGAATCTCCATCTCTGGAGATATTTAAGAGTAGGTTAGATAAATGTCTATCAGGGATAGTCTAGAAGTATTTGGTCCTGCCATGAGGGCAGGGGACTGGACTCAATGACCTCTCGAGGTCCCTTCCAGTCCTAGAATCTATGAATCTATGAATAGCTGTGTAAAACAAAAGCTCCAACTATTTAAATTCACACGTCAAAGTTGTCTCTGAACAGATGAGTCAATGGAGAATTCCCTTTGGAGTCCATCTGCTCACCTCTTTAATGAGAAAGAAGAAGTGGGACCGCTGAAGACTGTAGATGGAGTGGAGATTAAGGATAATCTAGGCATGGCACAATGTCTAAACGAATATCTTGCATCGGTCTTTAATGAGGCTAATGAAGGGTTTAGGAATAGAGGCAGCGTAACGGAGGGGAACAAAGGAGGGGGGATTGACATTACAGTATCCGAGGTAGAAGCCAAACTCGAACAGCTTAATGGGACTAAATCGGGCGGACTGGATGATATTCATCCGAGAATATTAAAAGAACTGGCATGAGAAATTGCAAGCCCGTTAGCGATAATTTTTAATGAATCTGTAAACTCGGGGGTGGTACCGTTGGACTGGAGAATAGCTAATGTGGTTCCTATTTTCAAGAAGGGGAAAAAAAGTAACCCGGGTAACTACAGGCCTGTTAGTTTAACATCTGTAATATGCAAGGTCTTGGAAAAAATTTTGAAGGAGAAAGTAGTTAAGGACCTTGAGGTCAATGGCAATTGGGACAAATTACAACATGGTTTTACGAAAGGCAGATCGTGCCAAACCAACCTGATCTCCTTCTTTGAGAAAGTAACAGATTTTTTAGATAAAGGAAATGCGGTGGATCTAATATACCTCGATTTCAGTAAAGCGTTTGATACGGTACCGCATGAGGAATTACTGGTTAAATTGGAAAAGATGGGGATCGATATGAAAATCCAGAGGTGGATAAAGAACTGGTTAAAGGGGAGACTGCAGCGGGTCGTACTGAAAGGTAAACTGTCAGGCTGGAGGGAGGTTACCAGTGGAGTTCCTCAAGGTTCGGTTTTGGGTCCGATTTTATTTAATCTATTTATTACTGACCTCGGAACCGAATGTAGAAGTGGACTGATAAAGTTTGCGGATGACACAAAGTTGGGAGGTATTGCCAATTTGGAGAAGGATCGGGATATCCTGCAGGGAGACTTGGATGACCTTGTAAACTGGAGTAATAGTAATAGGATGAAATTTAATAGTGAGAAGTGTAAGGTGATGCATTTAGGGATGACTAACAAGAATTTTAGTTATAAGCTAGGGACGCATCGGTTGGAAGTAACGGAGGAGGAGAAGGACCTCGGAGTCCTGGTTGATCGCAGGATGACTATGAGTCGGCAATGCGACGTGGCCGTGAAAAAAGCTAATGCGGTCTTGGGATGCATTAGGCGAGGTATTTCTAGTAGGGATAAGGAGGTGCTGCTTCCGTTATACAAGGCGCTGGTGAGACCTCATTTGGAGTACTGTGTGCAGTTCTGGTCTCCCATGTTTAAGAAGGATGAACTCAAACTGGAACGGGTACAGAGAAGGGCTACTAGGATGATCCGAGGAATGGAAAACCTGTCGTATGAAAGGAGACTCGAGGAGCTCGGTTTGTTTACCCTAACCAAAAGGAGGCTGAGGGGGGATATGATTGCTCTCTTTAAATATATCAGAGGATAAGTACCAGGGAGGGAGAGGAATTATTTCAGCTTAGTACTAATGTGGACACGCGAACAAATGGATATAAACTGGCCGTCGGGAAGTTTAGGCTTGAAATTAGACGACGGTTTCTAACCGTCAGAGGGGTGAAGTTCTGGAATAGCCTTCCGAGGGAAACGGTGGGGGCGAAAGACCTCTCTGGCTTTAAGATTAAGCTTGATAAGTTTATGGAGGGGATGGTTTGATGGGATAATGTGATTTTAGTCAATAAGTCAATAACGTGCCATCGCTGGTAATTAGTATCAATGGTCAATGTGGGTCTGGCTGGAGAATCTTGCCCGCATGCTCGGGGTTCTGCTGATCGCCATATTTGGGGTCGGGAAGGAATTTTCCTCCAGGGTAGATTGGCAGAGGCCCTGGAGGTTTTTCGCCTTCCTCCGCAGCATGGGGCAGGGGTCGCTTGCTGGAGGATTCTCTGCGACTTGAAGTCTTTAAATCATGATTTGGGGACTTCAACAGCTGAGTCAAGGGAGAGAATTATTCCAGGAGTGGGTGGGTCAGATTTTGTGGCCTGCATCATGCGGGAGGTCAGACTAGATGATCATAATGGTCCCTTCTGACCTTAAAGTCTATGAGTCTATGAGCCAGAAGGGGTAATTTCCCCTCTCTGAATACTGAATCTCCCTCCTCACATTCCCACACCCCTATTGGTCCAAGGAATGAGTGAGACTTTGAACGTGTCTCCTAACCATAAACCAGTGGGACCCCAAGCTCTTCTCAACCAGTCTTAAGACACTATACAAAGTTAATCTGCCCATTAACTTCTCATTTTTCCCTTTGTTAAATCAAATATACCATTATATACTTTTCTGTGTTGAGAGGAGAAGTTATTTGTCCCAGTGTAGAACAGTTCATGCAACTCTAATACATGATGATGACGACTAGACCTAACACTTGACCTGCTAAATTTACACAGCTCAGCCATGTGGTAGCACAGACAGTAATAGTGCTGGTTCAGATGGAGTCTAGGATCAGCTATGCAAATTGAAATTTCCAACTCTGGCTCATTCTCCTAGGGAGAATTCCTTGATTAGCTGATGGCGGTAAAATTATTATTCACCAACAATCTCCACCATTAAGTTTCATCTAACTTTTCAGCTGTATTTTCATTTTACAAATACTCTTTCAATATATTTTAGAAAATAAATGCCAAGAAACCACAAACTTGAGTTAAAAAGATATTTTCAGCCAAGCATTCAGGTAGAAGCTACTTCCTTTTTAAAAGGTGATTTATTGTTTACATTAAAGAAAACAGTCTGCTGATCTTTGATCTAAATGAAAGATGAGAAGTGTGGCTTAATATTGAGCCATCTCTTACAATGGAGCTGCTGGTGTTAAACCTACAAATATTTTTTAGTTTTTACTGAATGGATATTTTTCAAACTTAGCTTGGTTTCCAAGTCTCAGTAAAATCTACAAAACAAGCTAAACCTGAAGATTGTATACTGCAATTTACTGTATACAAGTTTATATACATTCTAACTCTGGGGTGGGCAAACTTTTTGGCCTGAGGGCCACAGGCGTCAACTTTTGTTGGCGCCAGTGGGTGCTTGCGCCCCCCACTGGCCCCGCCCCCGACTCTGCCCCCTCCCTGCCCCTATTGGATCCCTCCCCAAATCCCTGCCTTGGCCCCGCCTCTTCCCCAAGCACGCTGCGTTCCTCCTCCTCCCCCCTCCCTCCCAGGCTTGCCGCGTGACACAGCTGTTTTGCGGCGCAAGCGCTGGGAGGGAGGGGGGAGAAGCAGGACACGGCGGCCCGCTCAGGGGAGGAGGCGGGGTGGGGAGCTGCCAGTGGGTGCTCCACACCCACCAATTTTTTCCCCGTGAGTGCTCCAGCCCCGGAGCACCCACGGAGTCGGTGTCTGTGCCGAGAGCCACATCTGGGTATGGAAATTGTATGGTGGGCCATGAATGCTCACAAAATTGGGGGTTGGGGTCCAGGAGGGTGTGAGGGCTCCAGCTGGGGGTGTGGAATCTGGGGTGGGGCTGGGGATGAGGGGTTTAGGGTGCAGGAGGGTGGTCTGGGCTAGGACCGAGGGGTTCAAGGGCAGGAGGGGGATCAGGGCTGGGGCAGGAGGTTGGGGCACAGGAGGGCGTTAGGAGTGCAGGGTCCGGGTGGCACTTACCTGAAGCAGATCCCAGAAGCAGCAGTATGTCCCTCATCCAGCTCCTTCGCAGAGGCGCGGCCAGGCAGTTCTGTGCGCTGCCCCATCCGCAGGCGCTGCCCCTGCAGCTCCCATTGGCTGCAGTTCCCAGCCAATGGGAGCTACGGGGGCAGCGCTTGGGGTGGGGGCAGCGTGCGGAGCCCCCCTGGCTGCTCCTACGGGTAGGAGCCGGAGCGGGGACATGCCACTGCTTCCAGGAGCTGAGCGGGGCAAGCCCCCAATCCTGATCCCCAGCTAGAGCAGGGTAAGCCCCAGACCCCACTCCCCAGCGGGAGCTTGAAGGCCGGAATAAAACGTCTAGAGGGGCGGATGCAGCCCCTGGGCCGTAGTTTGTCCACCCCTGTTCTAACTTGTATTGACAAATTAACACTGGATAACATATTTTAAGGCAGCCATAATACAAGTAAGCAGAATTAAAATTAAGCTTCCAATCTTTTAACATTGCTTTTCATGGCTTTACAGTGCTTGATTTCTCAACTTTAATGTTTAAATTATTGAGATTTTCTGCATGGAATATATACTAGTTAGTATTTAATTAGATATGACTCTCCTTTATTGGCTTGCTTGATTTTTAATAAGCATTCCATATTTGGTGTTGGGATAAAGACTATTCTGTTAATTGGCTATGTTGGAATATTTGGGTATAAGGCAGTATAGCCGTTGGTATCAGTTTTTAGGTGCATCTAGCATGAAGTGTAGCTTTCTTCCTAGAAAGTTTCATAACTTTGCTTAAAACTCGAGTGCTGCAGCTCTCCAATAGACTGTTCCATAAATTTTCTCTGCAAGCCGAATAGATACTAATGCAAATCCCTGGAATCCCATAGCTGTTTTGAAGAGTACATGATAACCAATGTGGATAAAGGCACATAAAGCAGTCTCCTTTTTCTTTAGACCTCTTAAGCCATGAAGATGCAACCACGCTGAATGATGTGAAGACATTGGTTCAGCAGCTGTACACCACTCTGTGCATTGAGGAACACCAACTGAACAAGGAAAAGGAGTTGATTGGGCGGCTAGAAGACCTCAAGGAGCAGCTAGCACCCCTGGAAAAGGTGAGATGTGAAATCTCCCATGGAAATCTACTTATCCACTGAACCCATTTACTTTCATGGTTATAATGAAGTCTGTCTTAAATGGTGGCACTAATTGTACATTAAGCTTTAAAAACCATTTGAAACGTAAAGATTGGCTCACTCAATGAGAGGAAAGCCATGTCTATCGTCTTCACAGAAATAAATAGTATCGCTGCATAGAGTTGAAACATGGTCGCTTCCCAAATTGGCCCCAGACACCAAGACCCCACATTCTTGCAAAAAGTGTTTTCATTTTTAAACCATTTTATTTATTTAATTTGATAAGAGAAAGGAAGAAAACACAAATAAAGCAAACAAGACAGGCTAATAAATATTTTGAACCATATTGATTTCAAAGCAATATTTTGATACAGTAAAAGTAGGATATATCCTAAGTAGTTGTAACAATCTCCAGAGCAGCCATTAGTATAAAACATATTAAAAGACAAAGACTGAAAATAGTGGATCAAAGCACACACCAACAGCATAGTGATGACAATTGTATACCTACGTAGTCATCTACATTTCTGACAAGAATATAAATGGTGCCGTGGCTAAGTTTCTATAATTTAAGCAAAGTGAATATGTGAGATGTTGACCCAAAAGAGGCTAGAGTTAGTTTTGTGTTCCCTGAGCTCTTTCTGCATCAACTGTAACACTCAAATCAAGCACCTGTAAACTCTAACCACTTTCGTAGAAAGTATACCTTTATTTTTTACCTGATCTCAGAATGACTGTCTCAACCCCATAAGGTATTGAGAATACAAAACTGTTTGTTTGTGTCCAGCAGGTCAGGATGGAAATCAGCAGAAAAGCAGAGAAGAGGACCACCTGGGTTCTGTGGGGTGGACTGGCCTACATGGCCACTCAGTTTGGGATTCTGGCCCGACTCACCTGGTGGGAGTACTCTTGGGACATTATGGAGCCAGTCACCTACTTTATCACCTATGGTAGTGCAATGGCAATGTATGCTTACTTCGTAATGACACGTCAGGTAAGACTTGTCCTCTGTGTTGTCATCGTCTTAATGACAGATTTAGCTTATGCAAAGCTTTGAAAAGCATGCCCTTTGGACACCTTCCTGCCCCCTTTCACGATACCTTTATTTCTCTCCCCCAACACACACCAAACTTCCCCATTCACTACTGGTGGCATGAACATGAAAATTACCCTCATCTGTTACTGGATATGCACTAGCTATTCATAACTGAAGCATTATCTTGCTGGTTGAGGAGCGTACTATTAGTCCGCCATGATAAAACAGAGATATCAGTAGGTGTTCTCTGTGCATGTGATTAGCTTTTAATAACTTGGAATTAGATCAGCCTGGAGCCTTATTCCTGTAGATCAAGGAGGGTCCTTACCTTATAGAGCACAGAAGGAAAGCTAGAAGAATGTGTTCGATTGGTTCTTTTCCTGGTTTTACTGCCCAATTCTTTCTAATTTGGGAAGTAGGGTAATTTCTCATGTCTATGAGCTCCTATGTATTTCTAGGAGTAATAGGAGCAGCACTTTGAGGGGATGGATGAGAAGTACAATAGTTGTAGTGCCCATCCAGCTCCCTCTCCGTCTGACCAACTTCCTTGCCCCTTCTGCCTGTCTGCGCCCCCTTTCTCAGCACTCCAAGGCTGTAGAAAAACCTATTCATACTCACCTGCTTGAAGATCTGCCATTCTTATTCAAATGCTTGTCTATATGTATTCCACTGTAAGTGCATGTGCCCCCCATGTGATCAGAGTCTTGCAGTCAGCAGTATCCACTAGGACCATGCATATGCTTTGAGTGTTCCTGTGCTCCTGTACAGAGGGTACCGAAGCACAGTGGACCCAACTGGTTCCTTCTCACCACCCAGGGCTCCAAGATGGAGCTTCTCAGTGTTTACCTCTTTACTCATCCCTTTCTTGCTTTTCTGTAAATATTTGTGTACATATTAGAGTTAATTAGGTTGAGATAGTTTGGTAGTTGCCAATTGGCAACATGTTGATAGTTTTTATACATTTCTTAATTTGTATGTTTTTCTTTTCTGATCAGGAGTTTGCCAGTACTGGAACTTAATAATGTCCCCTCCCTAAGCCTCCTGCCTTTTAAGTCTTGCCCCGCTTGCAAAGTGGCAGTTCCAATAAATGATGGGCATATAAGATGTCTTTTTTGTTTAGGGGAAGGACACATCCCTGACATGTGGGTGATGTGCAAGTCCTTTTCTAAAAGGATCTAAAAGCTAGAAAAGCACATTTGAAAATGTTCATTGGACTGCTCCATGCAACCAGCCTTCAATCCAGGCAGTGCAGATCTTCTGGATAAATTTCATCTCAGTCCATTAGTGCCCTGTGACTTCCACATCCATTAGCTCCCATGTTTTGTCTTTGAAGACCATGCCTTCTTTGGACTCAGCTAGAATTGTTAAATCTAAGCCCTCAGACAAAAAAGGAAAAGCAGGGGCAGATCCCCAACAGGAATTCCCAGTAAGAAGAGATCTAAGTCATCTCACCTTTCTCATTCAACGGAGGCTCTATGGCCTGATCTGAGCTCTGGTACTGCCTTGAGAATTGAAATCAAGGCCCAGGGCATTTGGGATTAGCTCAGAATCAAGGGTCTTCAGCACTAGTGATTATGGTACCAGGTTCTCTAGTACAGCTGTCTTCAGTGCTACTCACTTCTGTACCAAGCACATCAGTACCAGGCACAATCCTGATATTACCTTCTCCTGCACTGAAGTTTGCAGCACTGTCCCCTTGCAGTACATGAACAGGGCTTTTTCTTATATAGACACCTATTACCCCCCATCCCCTGTCCCGATTTTTTACACTTGCTATCTGGTCACCCTAGCTGGTGAACTTCTCTCTAATTACCTGTCTCTAGCCTAAAGCTCCCCTTTGCAGCCTAATTAGTTGATTGGGCCCATCTGGGCCTAATTCAGCTCTTGCATGCCAGTGTGGGGGAGCACACCCCATCACATGCGCATATGCCAGCATCCCAGAATAACCCCACAGTTTGATGGTTTGGCACACTTAACTCTTCCTTCTCAAAAGCGTCCCAAATTTAGGGCATATGGGGGGCTACTGCAAGTCAGGATTGAGGTTCAGAGACAGGTAAGTGTTGGAGAAGTGGAGTGACTGCTTGCATTTAGCAAGCAAACCCACACTTCAATCACCAGTAACAATTCAGCCCCTCCTCCCCAAAAAGCACATCTAATGTATGCTGAGCTAGTAGCAGCCTGTGGTTGGAATTTTAATTCTTATCTCTGCCTCTCATCCCCTGGCTCTGCTCCCCTCTCTTTCTCTCTCTCTCCAGGAGTATGTTTACCCAGATGCCAGAGACAGACAGTACTTATTATTTTTCCATAAAGGAGCCAAAAAGACACGTTTTGACCTAGAGAAATACAATCAACTCAAGGATGCAATTGCTCAGGTAATTCAAGGTTTTGCCAGAGTAAAAACGAAATAACTCATCCCCCATTTGTGTTTTTAACCATTATTGATGGGTGCATTTCAAGCAAAAGTAGAATGATAGTCTCTGTCTTAATTTGGGTTTCCAGTCTACTTTCTTGTCGCAGCCATCAATAAATCGTTAGTTGGGTTTAGTATTTTGGCATGTGCTATGCGTAAGGAAACGGGTGCAACTGCTGTTCAAAGATGGAGTCTGAAAAAGGAGCCATGCATCTGTAAGGGCTTCTGAGAAACTATTGGCAAACCTTGCATCTTTTTAGAGATGGTTGGAGCACTTCATGCCTCAGAGGGTCTGAGTCTAGATTTCCTCCTTTCTCTGCTTCTGTTCACCTACACACTATGGCTCTACTAAGGGCTGAAGACTTTTCATCCACTCAGTTCGTCTCCCTGGGTGTGTCTTGATCATCAAGAGCCCTGTATAGTAGACAACAGTTGTTTTCTGCTGATCTAGAATGGGGGTGGGAGGTGCTTTTAGAAGATAGTCGGAGGGTTACAATGACTTTCAGTATGTGGCCTGATTATAGGTTCTTGCTTTCCTTACCACTCTTATGTAATTCCATGAGTGCTACTGGGTGACCATAGGCGGTGAGTTCTATACCCACGTGGTGCTCGGGCACCAGCAATATTCAGAGCCCAGGAGCCCAGCTCCACCAATATTTGGGGCTGGGTGTCCCCCCCCCCAGCTCCACCTGCCGCCCCCCCATGCCTCCCCCGAGTGTCCCCTGGCCCCCTCTTGCCTTCCAGGGACCTGGAGCAGAGAGTCACTGTCTCTTCTGTGCAGCTTCATGCTGCCTCCCTGCAGCAACTGCTGCCGCAGGGTCCTAGTGCCCCCCATCTCCACTGCCAGGGCAGACTGACTCTGAGCCTGCCCTTCCCTTTTCCGGCGGGACCCTCCACCAGCACAGGGGGGGGCCCCTGCCCACGGTCACCGCTCCTGCCCCATGCTGGGCAAGGAGGCAGCCCCATCCCTCACCCCCAGTGAGGCTACAGTCAGGGGCAACAGCAGGGGAGGAGGCGCACGCAGCACCCCCCTGGCACCCACCACGGAGGAGGCGAGGGAGATTCCTGGACCTGAGAGAGGCCCTAGGAGCACATGCAGTGACAGTGGTGGGGGTGAGTGTGCTGCTGGGGGGGGCAGAAAAGGGGGGCTCCTCCCCCAGAGCTCGCTGCTGCCAGCAGGGAAAGGGCTGGGGGGAGTCCTCCTCTCTGGCCCCTATCCTGGAGCAGCCTGCCTGCACCCCAAACTCATCCCCAGCCCTGCCTCCCCCCCAGAGCCCACACCCCCACCCAGAGCTTTCAGCCCCCCGCACCCTCAACCCTCTACCCCAGCCCTGAGCCCCTTCAACACACCAAACACCTTATCCCCAGCCCCAGCCAGATCCCTCATCCCCCTGCACTCCAACCCTCAGCCCCAGACAGAGTCCTCCCCCTCACACTCCTACTCTCACCCAGAGCCCCTCCCACACCCCAAATCCCTCATTCCCAGCCCCAGACAGAGCCCTCACCCCCTACACCCCTAATCTCACTCTGAGCCCCTCCCGCACCTCAAATCCCTCATCTGCAACCACAGCCCTCACCCCTGCACCCCCTCCCATCCCCAAACTCCCTCCCAGAGCCTTGGGCAGGTGGGGGGCGGAGTTTGGGGGGGTGGAGTTTGGGTGGGGGCAGGTTCTGGGCACCACCAAAATTTCTACAAACCTGCCACCCCTGTGGGTGACTGTACCACTTGGTGAACCTGCAAGTCTGAGCAGTTCACTCTGTGGCTGTACCAGATTGTCCTCTATCAGGACAACTTGAAAAAACAGATGTCTTTTATTGCTGCTACTACTAATTTATATAACAGCATTGGTGTAGAGGGTGGATTTATTAACAGAAATGTAGGGCACATCACCTGTCCCAAGGAGGTTACAGGTGGTTTAGGAAAAAATGACAGTCCCTGTTCAGAAGAGATTCTAGCTGTTGAGTGTCATTTTGCAAAGACTACACAATGGTAGTTCCTTGACTTTTGTATTGTTTTGTTTGTTTGTTTTGTTTTTTAATACACTAGTTTGTCTCAATGGATTCTGGCTTCTGTTAAGTTAATTTTGTAATGGTTGAATACCAGAACAGATGAGTAGTGTTCTAGGTGTAGAAAACCTTCAGTAAGTGACTATAATGACCAGAATAGCTGTTGCTGATACTCAGGACTATGACTTTAAGACTTTCTCTTTGGATATTTACTCTTATGGCACCTGGGGGTTGGAGGGCAGGCACTGATGAAGATGTTTAAGAAACCTGTTCTTTATACTTTATCTTTACTTTTAGGCAGAATTGGATCTTAAGAGACTTCGAGACCCACTGCAGGTTCACCTGCCTGTCCAGCAAATCGATGATAAAGACTGATCAGCAAAGAATGTCTGAATCCCAGCAAAAAGAAAACCTGTTCATAGCTCTTGCCTTTTTAATTAAAGCATTGCAGGTGAAAGCTGGGGAGGTAGTGTGGGGGTGGAGGGTTTTTACCTTTAATTTAAAACAAAAAAGGACCGTGGGGGAAAAATCTCTGAAATCTGAAGATCGGGCATCGTGGAATGTTAGCCTCAAAGGGCTTGGCAAATATTGTCACATGCAAGCATTTGTATCTGGATGAAAATGGTGTACAAATACAAGATTGGGGGTTTTCATAATGAGAATGTAATGCTGGGGGGCTGTCTTCTTCCAGCTTTGCAGGGTCTCCCTCTCAATAATGCACCAGCAGCCTGCTGAGCTCTTTTAAATTTTCCTTTTTTGATTTTTGACACACTCCAATAACAAAACGCACCAAAAAACCAAGCCATCTGGAGCTATGGCTGGTGAACAGACAATGAGCTCCATCACCATTAACACACAGTCCTGGTCAGACCTAGTGTCTTTTTTGTAAAGTTACTGCAAGACTGCTTTCTACTGAAAATCATGAGTTTCCCCTACCCACCCCCACTCCCTTCACTGACTTCTTCCATTACTTGTTTGTTACACTGATGAGTTTTATCCAATTCAGAAATGGAACTCTTTGTTCTAAATGTTTGATAATGGACACTCTGGATTATTCCTGAATACCTTCTTCAAGTGCGAAGTGTCCCAGTGCTCTAGAGCTACTTCTAGAAATAATGGCAACATTGCATGAGAGTTTTTATACTCAGTCTTAAGGAAGGAAGGTTTTCATCTTTCCCACCCCAAATCTGGTAGCCACCTGGATGACCAAACCTTGAAGGTTTCAAAGATTAGGAAATTGACTCAGAATCATGACTCTTACTTAACCAAGCAGTTTCAGAATGGGAATAATTAAATTTGATGAAGTTCGACTGCTTGTGTAATGGGATAAATGGTCTCATTTGTGGTACACTGCTATATCTGTAGGCTTTGTCGAAGGCCAAGGTTCCTGTAGCAAAAGATACAGAATTCCACTTCGATTTGCTAGCCCGCTCCCTTATTTAGCTAGCTTTCAATGAACTCTGATGGCCACGGGTCAGGATTTCTTAGGGGTGGCTAGTTGCATCTCCCATTCTTATTTAAAAAAAGACATTGGGGTTGGCAAACCGACACATTGCTCTCCACCTTGCCTGAAACTAGCTGATTTGTAAGCTCCACACGTAATACACAGAAAAGATGAGGGTTTCTCTTGACAGTTCATTCTTACTTCTCACTGTGTCTTGACGAGAGGCTCCAGTTTTTGGAGAACCATGTTTAAAAAAAGAACAACAACAAAAACCAAACCAATATTAAGATGCCAGGTGCCTTGCAGATATGGAAAAACAGATGGGATTGTTGCTGCCTCTCCTCACTTGGTGGCATGTTGGACTGAATGGATGCATGTTTCTAATTTTTTCTCCCCACCTTTTCCCTGTCTTTTTGTTTTAATTACATTATGTGGGTTATTTTGTACCTGTTTTATCCTGTTTGCGTGCCGAGTTTTAAAGGGAAAGAAAATGAACACAGTCTTGTAGCTGAAACCTTGCTGTGTGTTTGGGGTAAGGGAGGGGCATGGAGAAAAATCCTTACTTAAAAAAAAAAAAACAAAAAAACTGAACATGTGTAAAATCCTGTATCATTTATGAAATATGTATAAAGCAATGTACTTCTGGAACAATAAATAACTATTCAGTTTTTGAACTCAAGTGTTCTTAAAAAACTTTATTTTCCCCAGTTGAGGGGGGAGCGTCCCTCAGACTGCAGCTGAACTCCTAATTTCCCCTTATTTCTTTTAATTCAAATTGCATTTCCCTGACCTTATCTCATTTGAGGCCATTTTGATGCAGACCCCAACCTTCCTGTTCAGACTCAAATGGAGCTGTCACCATCTTATGTCACACATGAGATCCATCAATAGTGCTTTTGTAAAAGCTTTGTGCAAATGTTACCACCTTTGTTGTGAACAGTATACGTCACTGTAGAGGTTGAGGAAATCAGAGGACATCTTGGCAAGCTGGAACTCCAGCATAACAATATATCCAGGGTGCAGCTCATCTGGAATGCAGCAACCTGTGTCCTTAGACCTCAGGCTATCCCAGCATTTTTAATTTTAAAGGCTTTACATTGGATTTGGGCATTCAGAGATTTAAAGTCTTTTAAGACTTTAGTGGCTGTGTTGCAGTTTGTTTGACACAAACATTTACCTGCTATTCATGGCTGTTTGTTAAGATCATAATTAGCAGGGTATTTCGTTTATCCTGGTTACAATCTCAACACACTGGGTTCCAGAGGATTTTCTCCTGTTTGATTGTGGAATAAATTATTGACTAGTATTCACACACACAGCCCCTTTTAGGATTTAAAAGCAGGTTGAAAGTGTCTGTCTGTTTTTACCTATCTGTAATTGCGGTCAATTTTTATAAAGTTTAATTGTACGGTAACAGCAACTTTTTTCCAATACTGTAGTTAGATTAGTCCCTTCCCTCTTCTAGACACACCCATCTGGAACATCCTTTACATAAAGAACTGGGCAGAAGTGGCATCCAAAAGTATACTGGGCCTACTTCTGGTAGCCACTAAAAGCTAAAATCCCTAGTCGCAGGGCATGGAAATACTATGAAGGAACTTTTCCCTACCTCCTTTATCATGCTAGAGGAGAGTCAGAGCAAGGGAAGGAGGAGGTGAGGGGAAGTTACTGATTCTACAATCTTCTACTGGGCTGGTTGTCTGTTCTGGTGTTCCTGTAAGTCTCAGTTCCCTGCAAGTTGTCCTTACCTGAATAATTCTCCCTGCCCATTAGCCCCACCAAAAAGCACATCTGATTGACACATGGAGGAGGGTACGTTACCAGGTTACAGTCTGAGAAGTGCCAAAAAACTCAGAGCTCCTGGCACTTTTTTGCATGTATTTTCTCTTCTGTTTAAAAGCCAAACAGGTAGTAATGAAATTTCTAGTTGTTACCAATTTAAGCATAGACAACCTTGCCTAATGCAACACTGCATGCACCAGCTCCAGTGTAATTTGTCACCGGCAAGATGGAAGCAGCTGCAATTATGGGAACTGTTGCCTTAGTTCATCTGCTCCTTTGTCTCCCAAGTTCATTCTCAGTTGCTGAGACAATAGGCTCTGTGCTTATCACTTCCAAGATATGTGACTGTTCTTTTTAAAAGTGTGTTTTTAGGGAGTGGAGTGTTATACCCCTCCCCTAGACAAGAGAGATGGTATTGAAGTTCTGCATTGCCCCGGGTGACCCTAACCTGGAGGTCTGTCCATCCAGAGTTGCCTCTAACCTTTCCCCTCTCCTTATAGGTAGCAATGATGTTGTTCCATAGACCAGCTGTTAGTCATCCATTTTATAACAAGCAACTGCCTTTGCAGTTCACACTTCTCTAACATACAAACTCCAATGTCTCTTCTGTAATATGCTAGAACTGCCCTAGGCTGCTGGTAAGAGATCCTGAAGCTGTTGTTGTCCCAGGATATCTTGTACCACACCCCATCAAGTAAAGCAGCTAGATTTCCTCTACTAACTGAGCTATTGGATCATCTTATTTAACTCTTTATATTTTTGTTTGAGTTGAAAGCCATGCTGTATTTGTGGTTAGAGTGTGTATGCCAGTGGCCTTAATATGAATTTTGCTTTCTAGCAAGCTAGAAACTTAATTTTTTAAAAAGAGCAATGGTAAGCATTTCCCATAACACAATGTTGCCACTGAATCCAGGAAACTCTAGCCAGTTCACCCTAAATAATCATTCCTGATCTCACACTGACATCCTTGTTTTAGATCCTTAAGTGCAGAAGGCCAGACCAGAGCATTCTTTGATGTACATAAGAAGGGTGGCAAATTTTGGTTTCCAAATCTAGAGCATTAGAGGCAGGTACCAGTCTGTAGCCTTGCCTGCATGATCCAAAGGGCAGGATACTGAAATAGGAGGTAGGTTCTAGTCCCAGTTCTGCTGTTGCCTAGCTCTGTGATCTTGGGCAAGTTCAAGTTCTCTGTGCCTCAATTTCCCCATCTGTAAATTGGGATAATGCTTATTTTACCTTGTAAAGTGCTTTGATCTTTATGGATGAATGCTGTGTAGGTGCTAATTAGTATAATTGAATTTCCAATAGAATATTTGCCAAATGGGGAATGGAATAACACCTTCCCCCCCTCCCCCCCCCCCCCCGCAAGCATCCTAAACTCAAGGCTGACTGCACTGCCTCATCAACACTTTGTTTTTAATCTTAATGTGACCTTTAAATTTAGATTACTTTTTCTTCACATGTGTGTGATTTAAGTTCCATAGTAATGCCAAATGAAGGGCTGTTTAAAATCTTGTGAATTCAGTCTAGGTGGAGCATGAGTGCTCTGTCCTGGGACAGCTTGTTTACAGAAACAAGAGCTATCTAAGTAGAAGTCCTTGACACACACTCAATTAATCTTGGCACCATGTCCAGGCTTATCTGGAGCACACATCCTCCAGTTAACTGCGGATGGGGATCTTACAGCATGTGTCAGGCTTTCAATGGCTTCCCTGCATCAGGAAGTGCTGATCTGCTTTTTCTTCCACCTTCTGCCAGCCAGGGGCTCTCAGGCCTTCCAGGCAGGGCCGGCTCTAACTTTTTTGCTGCCCCAAGCAGCAAAAAAAAAGCGCCGCCCCCCACGACCCCGAGCGCCGTGCCCCGCGCCCCCCCCCCCCTGCCGAGCGCCGCGCCGCCGGAGCGCCCCCCCCCCTTGGAATGCTGCGCCGTGCTGCCCCCCGCCACCCCAAGATTGGCCGCCCCTTACCAGGTGCCGCCCCAAGCATGTGCTTGGTTGCCTGGTGCCTGGAGCCGGCCCTGCTTCCAGGATCATTTCTGCAGTGAAAGATTTCATTAGCTCAAACAGCCACTGGTGTAGTGTTTCCATCTAACTTTCATGTGTTATAAGGATGGTTCTTGTGTATTCCACAATAGGTGTGCAGGCTCACCATGTACATTGGTGCCGGAAGTTTTCCCCCTAGCAGTACCCATAGGGGAACGCCCTAGCGACCCCTGGAGTGGCGCCTCCATGGCGCGGTATAAGGTGCGCTGCGCGCTCTCCCCACCCTTAGTTCCTTCTTGCCGCCAGTGAAGGTGCTTTGGAACTGCTCTGCTCCAGCTTTGCTGTAGCTCGTCCCCAAAACTGCTTGTTCATTCAGTGTATAGTACCTGTAGTTAGTTAGTTATTTAGTTTAGCTAGAGTGCCCGGGCCGGGGCATGCCCCGTGCCACAGGTTTTAAGTCATGTGACACTTATAGGCGATCTATGCCAGTTGAGTGATCCGCACGCAGACTGTTTACGCTGTTTGGGGGGAACCCATCTCCGCGATCGCTGCAATACTTGCAAGTCGTTTAAGCCTCGGACCAAGAGAGAAAGGGACATTAGGCTCCGGGCTATTCTGATGGAGTCGGTGCTGACCCCAGCTCCGACGTGCTGCTCCAAGTCGGCACCGGGCACCGTGGTGTCGGTGTGCGGCAACGCTTCGGCGCCATCCACTAGTTGGCACTGCTCTCTGTCCACGGGGCACGCCACGAAGGCTAGGAAGAGGCCTTCTTCACCGCTGCACCGGAGTAAACCCGGGACAGAGGCTAGACCCGTGTTGGGCAGTCCTTGATCCCCACCGGCCTCTAGGCCTCCGACTCAAGTTGAGTGGAGTAGCCTGGCCCATTCGGAGCAGGCCTCCCTGGATGTCCGGATGCCCTCCACACCAGAGGCCCTGCAGGCGGCCCGAGATGTTATGTCCATGCCGGTACCAGGAGCACCACCGATGTCGGCCTTGCGCTCCAGAGGCAAGCTGCCGCTGGGATCTCTGCAGTCACCCCCGGCTAGGTACTGGTCGAGGGAACGTTCCCGACGCCGTTCGCCGCCCAGCATCCATTCAGGGCAAAGTCCACATGGATCGCCCTCAACGCCCACCAGGCTGTCTGGTTGGGTTCTGTCTGACCAAGACTTTCGGCACTGCTCTGCTTCGAGGAGCGAACACCGGGACCAAGGCAGACGACGCCAAAGGTCCTCGTCTCGGAGGGGCTATCGCAAAAACATCGATGTCATTCCCGTTCCTCGTCTCGCTCCAGGACCCCCCCACGGCACCACCTCCGCAGCCCTGGGTGTCGATCGCCGGCGTCTCGCCGTTGCAGGACCACCCGCCGGAGCCGATCGCGGAGCAGCTGTTACTGACGGTACTGGTCCTCCACATCAGGATCGCGGTCCTGTGGTCGGCATCATTCCCGGCACCGCCGCTCCTCCCGGTCCAGGGACAGCAGCAGGTCATACGTCAGCCTAGCCTCCCTTCGTAGTTGCCCATCAATGGGCCAGGCCAGCCAGGCCAAACAGCTGGCTCTGCTGGTGCCACAGCAGGTGCAGTGGCACCGGGCCCCGTGGCCGGTCCAATAGTACCAGTGAGCACCGTGGCCCCCGACACAGGCCCTGGTGGGGGCTCGCTCGGTGGCCGAAGCCTCAGAAGAACCATCGGCCTCCCTCTCCAGACCTCCGAGGAAGGAGTCGGTGGGACATACATCCTCAGCACCGTGCCCGGAGACCAACCAGGTGGTGAACCCTCCGGTGCCAGTGGACACACAAAGTACCACGCCAGCCTCCTCACCCTCCCCGGATGAGGTGATTACGGCCCCTCCTCCCTCCGTCCCACAGGAGGACTTTAGGGCCCACCAAGAACTCTTAAAAAGGGTGGCATCAAGCCTCCACCTCCAAGCAGAGGAGATGGAGGAGCCCTTGGACTCCCTGTTTAACGTACTGTCGTCCTCGGCACCGGGCAGGGTGGCCTTTCCTCTCCATGAAGAGGTGGCGAAAATTTCAAATGCCCTGTGGCAAACCCCGGCCTCATTGGCCCCTATCTCTAAGAGAGCAGAACGCAAGTATTTTGTACCTGCCAAGGGGTATGAATACTTATACACCCACCCTGTTCCTAACTCCCTGGTGGTCGAGTCAGTCAACCACAGGGAACGGCAGGGCCAACCAGCCCCTACCCCGAAAAATAA
This sequence comes from Emys orbicularis, assembly GCF_028017835.1. Classification (NCBI taxonomy): domain Eukaryota; kingdom Metazoa; phylum Chordata; order Testudines; family Emydidae; genus Emys; species Emys orbicularis. The sequence continues at coordinate 40,966,700 of NC_088689.1, read as the reverse complement.
AGATTCAAGGAGGCTGGACTCATTTGGAAGAAAAATTTATTCGTCCTCGAGCTTCCAGTTACGGGTGGCAAACTACCAGGCTTTCCTGGTCTGGTATGAGTTCAATCTGTGGGGCTCCCTGCCCAAATTCGAGGCGTGTGACAGGAAGAAGTTCAAAGCGCTGGTGGAGGAGGGCACAGCGGCTGCCAGGGCAACCCTGCAGGCAGCTTCGGATGCAGCAGACACAGCCGTGCGGTCCATGGCTTCCGTGGTGTCTATGAGAAGGGCGTCATGGCTCCTGCTCTCTGGGCTGTCCAGCAAGGCGCAGACCTCCCTGCAGGACCTCCCGTTTGACGGCAAAGCTCCGTTTGTGGAACAAACGGATATAAAGCTGCATGGCCTGAAAGACTCCAGCACGATTCTCCAGACTCTGGGTCTCTATGTTCTGGCTCTGGCTAAACCTAAGTTCAAGCCGCAGCAGACTCCTGCTCAGGCCACCCATTCAAAATACGAGACCGCTTATAAGAAGTCACGGGACTATAAGCGGCGCCCACAGAGGCAGTCTTGGCCCGCCCCCCAGCCTGGGTCCAAGGACAAGCAAGCAGGGAAATGGCGGTTTTGATGGGACGCCCGGGGGTGCCCTGCCAGTTCTCATCAGGGATCCACCCTCAAAAAAGTTTCCATTCCCCAATCAGTTGTGTGCTTTCCTCCCAGAGTGGTCATAGCTGATCTCGGCCCGATGGGTCCTCAACACCATCTCCTGGGGCTACACTCTCCAGTTTACTTCCTCCCCACCCAACCACCCCACCCCACCCGTCCCTCCTGGGGGACTCCTCGCACGAGGCTCTGCTCGAGCAGGAGGTGGGGCGGCTTCTGGGCCTAGGAGCGGTGGAAGCGGTACCCAGGGATGCAAGGGGTACTACTCCCGCTATTTCCTTATCCCGAAGGCCAAAGGGGGGGCTCATGCCCATCTTGGACCTGTGAGGCCTGAACCAGTACATGGTGAAGCTCAAGTTCCGCATGGTCTCCCTGGCCTCCATCATCCCCTCCCTGGATCCCAGGGACTGCTACGCCGCCCTCAATCTGCAGGGCGCATACTTCCCCATTCATATATTTGAGGGGCACAGATGCTTCCTCCGTTTCACGGTGGGGCAGGCACACTACCAATTTACAGTCCTCCCGTTTGGCCTGTCCAGTGCCCCCAGGGTATTCACGAAATGTATGTCGGTGGTGGCAGCCTACCTCAGGCACTGGGGGGTCCAGATCTTCCCCTATCTGGACGACTGGTTGGTCAAGGGCAGCTCCCGATCGCAGGTGTGGGATCACGTGGTGCTCCTTCTGTCCACGTGCACCACTTTGGGCCTGTTGGTAAACAACACCAAGTCCACATTAGTCCCGGTACAATGCATAGAGTTTATCAGATCGGTCCTGGATGCCTCGTTGGCCAGAGCATCCCTCCCACCGGACAGGTTCGCGACCCTGAAGAGGCTCATCGACACGGTCACAAGGTTTCCAGTGACAACAGCCAGAGCGTGCCTCCAGCTCTTGGGTCACATGTCAGTGTGCACATACGTGGTCCGTCACACCAGATTCAGGATGAGGCCCCTCCAGCTCTGGTTGGCCTCGGAGTTCTCCCAGGCCAGGGACAGGATGGACAAAGTCCTCACTGTACCCGAGCCAGTGATCACCTCCCTACAGTGGTGGTCCTCCCCGAGAAACATGCTCCAAGGGGTCCCATTCAGGGTCAGAGCCCCGTCGCTGGAACTGGTGTCCAACGCGTCGGACCAGGGATGGGGAGCCCATATGGGGAACGTTCAGACCCAAGTCTGTGGTCGGCTCAGGATCTGACCCTCCAAATAAACGTCAAGGAGCTCAGGGTGGTATGGCTGGCATGCATGGCCTTCTGCTCGCACCTGGAGGGCGGGGTAGTCAGGGTCCTCACGGACAACACGGCCTTGATGTTCTACATCAACAGGCAAGGCAGGGCCCAATCCTCTGCCCTCTGCCACAAAGCCCTCAGGCTCTGGGACTTTTGTGTAGTCCACAACATCTGCCTACAGGCCTTCCATCTGTCAGGCGCTCGGAACGCGCGGGCGGATCACTTGAGCAGGGACTTCTACTCTCAACACGAGTGGTCTCTCCACCCAGAGGTGGTGCACAGACTTTTCCAAGTGTGGGGAATTCCCCAGGTGGACCTGTTCGCGACTCGGCAGAACCATCCCTGTCCCTGGTTCTGCTCCAAGGGGGGGGCTGGAATGGGGCGCTTTCTCCTATGCCTTCCTCCTGTCCTGGTCAAGCCAGTTTCTCTATGCCTTTCCCCCGTTCCTGCTGATCGGCAAGGTCCTGGAAAAGTTAAAGACAGACAAAGCCCGGGTCCTTCTGATTGCCCCGGCATGGCCCAGACAGCATTGGTACGGGACCCTCATGGGCCTGGCGGTCACCCCGCCGTGGCCGTTGCCATCCCGCCCGGACCTGCTGTCCCAGGATCAGAGCCACCTCCTCCACCCCAATCTAGTGGCACTCCACCTCACGGCATGGCTGCTCAATGGTTAGGTAGGGAGGAAAGGACATGCTCAGAAAGGGTTCAGTGCGTCCTCCTAGAAAGCAGGCGGTCCTCCACACGCCGAGCCTACATGGCAAAGTGGTCTCGGTTTTCCAGATGGGCGGACGAGCGGGGCGTTTCCCCGGTGGCCACCCCAATCCAGTTTATTCTGGACTACCTCCTTCACTTTAGAGCCCAGGGCCTGGCACCCTTGTCAGTCAAGGTGCACCTGGCGGCCATATCAGCCTTCCATCCGCCGGTGCAGGACCATACGGTATTCTCCCATGCTATGACTGGCTGATTCCTTAAGGGATTGGATCGTCTCTTCCCATATGTTAGGTCCCCAGTTCCACAGTGGAACCTAAACCTGGTGTTGGTCCATCTCACAGGGCCCCCGTTTGAGCCGCTAGCCACGTGCTCCTGGTCACACCTCTCATGGAAGGTGGCCTTCCTGGTTGCAATCACGTTGGCCAGGCAGGTCTCGGAGCTCAGGGCCCTGACCTCCAAGCCCCTGTACATGGTGTTTCATAAAGATAAGGTCCAACTCCGCCCACACCCTTCATTCCTCCTGAAGGTGGTCTCCGCCTATCACATGGGTCAGGACATTTTTCTGCCGGTCCTCTGCCCCAACCCCCATGCATCCGGTGAGAAGCGCCGCCTCCACACGCTGGATGTGAGATGGGCTTTGGCTTTTTACATGGAGCGCACTAAGCTGTTCAGAAAGTCCTCGCAACTGTTCATCACCTCAGTCGAGTGCATGAAAGGTCAACCAATCTCCACTTAGTGGCTCTCCAACTGGATCACCTCGTGCATCCGTACCTGTTATGACCTGGCGGGAATCCCTCCACCACCAATTGTGAAGACGCACTTGACTAGGGCACAGGCCTCATCAGCTGCCTTTTTGGTCCATGTCCCCATTCAGGACATTTGTACGGCTGCCACGTGGTCTTCAGTTCACACCTTCACCTCACATTATGTGATTGTCTCTCAGACCAGGGAGGACGCTGGGTTTGGCAGGGCCATTCTCCATCCCGAGAGTTTGTGAACTCCTTCCCACCTCTAACAGATATAGCTTGGAATCACCTATTGTGGAATACACATGAGCAATCACTCGAAGAGAAAAGACAGTTACCTTTTCCGTAACTGGTGTTCTTTGAGATGTGTTGCTCATGTCTATTCCACATCCCACCCTCCTTCCCCTCTGTCGGAGTTGTCTGGCAAGAAGGAAGTGAGGGTGGGGGAGTGCGCAACGCCCCTTTTACTGCACCATGGAGGTGCCACTCCAGGGGTCGCTAGGGCGCTCCCCTACGGGTACTGCTAGGGGAAAAACTTCCAGCACCGGTGCACGTGGCAAGCACGCACACCTATTGTGGAATAGACATGAGCAACACATCTCAAAGAACACCAGTTACAGAAAAGGTAACTGTCTTTTCTGGCGAAGTTACCTAAAGTCAACAATGGCAAATAGTGAAATGGTGCAATGAGTGAATGCCCCTGTGTAGATAAGCTGCATGAGCCTTTCCAATCTGACTAAATAGAGGAGGAGGCTGAGCTGTCTGTATAAGGTTAGTAAATCAAACACATTGCATCTTGACTGGTGAGTACGGGCTGGTACCTGCAAAATAGTGTAATTGGATACACTTCAAATGGCTCAGCCATTTCCTCTGCCCTGAACTGGTACTGGGCAGGAAATACCTCACCACTCAACAGCATGCCCTCTGCACTGACAATACTTTGAATAAATACTATCTTATGGAAGTGCCTTGATAGGACTTTGCAGCTCATCACTTTCCTTTCCTCCCCTGAATTTCAGCCTCCATATACCAATAGCTCCAGGCAAACCTAGTTTGGACCTAAACCTTCCCTGCTGGGGGGTCACAATTCTAGCTTATCCATGATTACATTTGGACCAGGCTGTGGGGGAGAGGAAGTGGGTGGCAGGTATGAGTATCCTGACAGAAGAGCTCTATGCAGGTGGTGGCTTTCTCACAGCTTGCATGAGCTCCTTATCTTTACTGCATATTCAGAAGAAATTCAAAGGTAGATTTGGATCAAATGCAGCACATTGCATCTTTAAAGCTTTAAACTGAATCCCTGGAATAGAGAGGAGAGGTCAGGGGTTTAGTATAATTTTGTCATTCAAAAGGCTGGAATCTCCACGGGCTTGGGTTCCCTGACAGACCATTATGGGGCTATGCCTGTGAGCTTTTAGTCTTTGGAGTTGAATGAATGTGAGATGCCATTGCTAATAGTCATCAGTCACTCACATACAACTTCCAGAGTGCTACTATCAAAATTAATATAGCTGATACACAAAAAGAGCTGCAGAAGGCAATGAAATTGTATGCAGAGAAATAATATATATACACACTTATAACACAAATAGGAATTTCAATTCAAACTTGTCAGTTTTATTTACCCTTGAATTCAAGTATGAATCAGCTTCTGAATGAAAATGGCAAACCATAATAGTATTGACTTGCTGCAATATTCTCCCTTCAATTTTAGTTTAGCGATGATCATTTTCATTTTCATTCCCCGAAGAATGGAGTCTCAGTGCTCCCTGGCTTTGGATGGTGAATTTTAGTTTTTCTTCTCCATCTGTTGCAAGACCTTATGCATTATCTCACAACTCCTATTACAACATGCACTAAAAGTTTTACCTTTTTTATGGTAGGGTTGCCAGGTGTCCGGTTTTTGACTGGAAAGCCCGGTCGAAAAGGGACCCTGGCAGCGCCGGTCAGCGGCACAGCAGGGCTAAGGCAGACTCCCTGCCTCCCGTGGCTCTGCGCAGCTCCCAGAAGCAGCAGCATGTCCCCACTCTGACTCCTACACATAGGGGCAGCCAGGGGGAGCCACATGCTGCCCCTGCCCCAAGCACCGGCTCTGCAGCTCCCATTGGCCGGGGAACTGCAACCAATGGGAGCTGCGGAGGTGACACCTGCAGATGGGGCAGCTCGCAGAGCCACCTGGCCGCACTTCTGTGTAGGAGCCGAGGTGTGACATGCTGCTGCTTCCGAGAGCTGCTTGAGGTAAACGCTGACCAGAGCCTGCACCCCCTCCCGCACCCCTGCCTCAGCCCTGATCCCCCTCCTGTCCTCTGAACCCCTCAATCCCAGCCCGGAGCACCCTTCTGCACCCCAAGCCCCACCCCAGAGTCTACACCCCCAGCCGGAGTCCTCACCCCCTCTCGTATCTCAACCCACTGCCTCAGAGTTAGCATGGAGCCCATGCCCAGAACTTCTAATTTCTGGTCCCAACTTGGAGCCTGCACCCCCAGCCGGAGCACTCACCTCCTCCCGCATCCCAGCCCCCTGAGCCAGCTGGTGAAAATGAGTGAGTGAGTGAGTGAAGGTGGGGAGAGCAAGCGACGGGGGTGGGGAGGATGGAATGAGCAGGGGGCGGGACCTTGGAGAAGGGGTGGGACAGGGCAAGGATGTTCGGTTTTGTGTGAGTAGAAAGTTGGCAACCCTATTTTATGGGCGGAGGCTGTAGCAGGTATTAATATAGCAACCTTCATCCCAACAAATCTCAAAAGCATTTACAAACTATATACATATGGAAGTTGCTTCACCCCTGAAAGACAGCCACTGCTGGGATGGATGTGAGCAGCCAGGGAAGCAATATACAGTAATACATCACTGGCATAGGCATGCGCACGGGGCGTGCCTGGTGTGCCCAGGCACATCCTAATGCAGGGGTGGGCAAATGGCTCCACTCCCCAGCATGGCAAGCCGTGGGGTCCGCGGTCCCGGGCCGGAACACCTGGCCGAACGCAGCAAGCCGCCGGCCCCTCCCCCGCCTTCCCTCGAGCCATGCTGCCATGCGTGCAGTGCTCTGGGGGCCGAGGCTGTGCGCTCCCGCGGGGCAGCGTTTGGCTCCGCGGTGAGGCAGACATGCTCCCCCCTCCGCTGCCGTGCGCAGCGCTCTGGGGACTGGGGCTCCGCAGGGAGTCAGACACACTCCCCCCTCCTCATGTCACCGCACGTGCAGCGCTCTGGGGGCAGGGGCTGCGCGCTCCCGCGGGGCAGTATTTGGCTCCGCGGGGAGGCTAGGAGCCTCATCTCATGGTAAGGGATCCGGGGTCAGGGGGAATGGATAAGGGGTGGGGCCAGTCAGGGGACAGGGTGGGTTGGATAGGGGGTGGGATCCCACGGGTGGTGGTTAGGGGTGGGGGTCTCTGGAGGGGGCAGTTAGGGAGCAGGGGGGATTGGATGGGGCATGGGAGTCCCAGGGTCTCTCAGGGGGCGGGGGATGGATAGGGGTCAGGGCAGTCAGGGGACAGGGAGCAAGGAGGGTCCTGAGGGGGCAGTTATTGGGGGGGGGTCTCTGGAGGGGGTGGTCAGGGGACAAGGAGCTGGGGGGGTTGGATGAGTCAGGAGTTCTGGGGGGGCTGTCAGGAGGCAGGGGTGTGGAGAGGGGTTGGGGGAGGCAGGGAGCGGGGGGGTTGTATGGGTCGGGAGTTCTGGGGGTCCTGTTGGGGTGGGGAGCAGTTGGATAGGCGTGGGAGTCCTGGGGGTCTGTCTGGGGGCGGGGGTGTGGATAAGGGTCGGGGCAGTCAGGGGACAGGTAGGGGGCAGGGTCCTAGGGGGGCAGTCAGGGGACAAGGAGCAGGGAGGCTTAGGTAGGGGATGGAGTCCTGGGGGGCAGTTAAGGTCAGGGGACAAGGAGCAGGGGGGTTGGGGGTGCTGAGGGGGGAAGTCAGGGGGCGGGAAGTAGGAGGGAGTGGATGGGGTGGGACTAGGGCAGGGGCAGGGCTATGGCGGGGCTCCCTGGGTGCACATCCTAATGAAATGGGCTGCGCACACCTATGAACACTGGTAAGGGCAATTTTTACCCAAAGAGAAAGAGGAAAAGGTTTTTTTATACAACATGTATAGGGTCTTGAATATCTATGCAGAGCAGTGAGGTACTCAATAACAGTTTTTCCCTGAAATCTGCCTTCTCCTTCCCCTTCCCAATAAACTCTGCTGTATTCAAATTATGTATTTGAGGAGGAGGAATGGCTGAGTCATCCCTGCTGGGATTTGAACCTGTAGTTTCAGGGTGTCAAATTCATCCCTGTACCAGTGCACAGCCTGGCACAGAGACTCTGGGGTAAGATATGTGCTCACCTAATCCTCGAGCTGGGGAAAACTGTACCTTTAAGAGACTCTGGCATGAGCCAGTTGGAACCAGTTAGGACATAATGCGGAGAATCCTGTTACACACCAGTGCTGGTCAGTTTGAACTGGGACTCTGAATGGGGTGGAGCTGTACCAGACATCCTGGCTCTGAGCATCGCAGGGGGCACTGGGGCCCCTCAGCGGGTGACTAAGGCCTGCTGCACGCCTGAGAGGGGAGCAGGCAGCTGCAAAGCACATAGCACAAAGGGCCCACAGGTGTTTTAAATGGGCTACTTAGACTGCTAATCCATCCCCTTCAGCAAGAGCTATAGCCTGGCCTGCCACTGGAGGATTTGGTTCTGGTTCTGCGGGCCGGTGGCGGGACAGAGGGGGACTGAGCGATTCCAGGTGAGTCTGTCCAAGGGCCGAGGGTACCTCCTACATTTCATAGGACTCTGGGTCCCCCATGGAGGAAGTTGTGGGGGGAGCTGCACACCCGCTACCCTGACCTGCCAGGCTATGGCTTGTCAAGGAATGAGAGATCATTCCCCTTTCTGCTCATTAAGTCATCAGCTTCTCTGGTGAGTGTAGCAAGGAGCTGACTTTTGGGTGCTGCACTGGAGGCTACCACGTTTGTTTCTCACAAACTGCAGAACACATGGTTGTGACTTTCACAGACAACCAACCTGGCTTCAACCACTGACTAACCGGTTAAAAAGGCACATTGCAAAATAAAATGATTTTTGCTGAAGTACATTCAGTGTAAAAAGAGGGTAGAAGGTAGGTATATCTACTAATGACCTGTTGATAGAACCATCAGGTAGTAAAGCAGTCTTCAGAGGGTTAACTGGATAGCCCCCCCCTGCATCCCCCCCCCCCATTTCCTGTTTAGTCAGTGCGTGTTTTCCCCCACTCTGTTGCTGTGTGGTTGAAGGAAGCAGCATGTTCCCAGCCTGCACTTACTTACTGTAAGTAGCATGTTTTTTGTGCACTGAGCAGACTCTGTACAAAACTCATGACTCAGGGAGTCAGGATATTTGCTCTCCAGTGGAAAGTGTCCATTGTGGGACACCTCTCTTCGCTTTGACTGATGTTCCCATTACAGCAGTGCTCCATCCTGGGCAGTCTCTGCAGGAGAGGTTTAGTTTTCGTCTTTCCCTCCACCACCACCTCCAGTTAAAACTTTCCAATTGTCTGTGATTAACTTGGGGGAGCATAATGAGCATCATGAAGTCATATGACTTGTGGAAGGAGCCGAGATAACAGCTAGCACCAATCTGCCCTTCTCTTCCAGCCTTCCAGGATGTCCGGGTGTCCCCTCCATTAGAATTCCCCTTTAGATAAGATACTAGAGGTGTCACTGCAAGAAAACAATAAGGGATGAGTTTAAAAACAAGATTGGTCGGTAAAGGGCAGTGCTGCTTTGTGCAGGTCAAGGCTGAAGTTGTGCCCAGCATCCCCTCAGCCTCTTCCTCTGATAAACCCTCCAGTAGCGCTAGCGCCACCACACTTCCCACAGCTTGGGGTCAAAACACACAAGCCATTAGGAGAGGCAGTCAAAGAGAAGGACAGTGAGGCAAGACGGAGGGGGAGCAGGCAGTTACAGGGAGTTTTTGTTCAGGTGCAACTTTTACTTGGTTGAGTGGGATGTTCCAGTACTTGTTTTTCTCCTTCTGTATCTATGTCAAGTTACAGCCAATATCTTCAGTGGGTGAGTAACCACAAGTGGCGCTGCTTTTAGGAGTATGTATGTGCATGGTATTTTGGGGGTTAGGCTGGGAGGCCTTGTGCGCCTTTTGGATAAAAGAGTGGTAGATCCAGGAATCAGTATTCAAAATATCTTGAGGAGTTTTACAGCCTCCTGTTCTACACAGAGAGTCCTTTCTGTCAGAGTGTTTGGACGCTGCCTAAACAGGCAACATCTCCACTGATTTATAGTTAAAAGCAGGGAAAAAATTAATATTCATTAATGGTGGAGACTCTTTAGACTATGGTGGGCAGGTACTGTGCTAGTTGCTCACATGATCTAGCAATACAGCTCAGTTCAGAGAACTACGGTATCCCTGCTGTTCCATTACTACTACTTGTCAGAGCAGAAACTGCCACTTACACAAAACATACAGGATTGACCTTTCTCCAGAATGTCAGACTCCTGAATGCTTATTAGATCATGAGCTACGTAATTATATATGTTAAAGTGCACAAACAAAAATTAGTAGTATCAGTAAGGTTACAAATTGAAATGCTTAAATGAAAGTTAATGTTCTCCTAGCATTAAGTTGGCCATGCTATTTCCAGAAGCACTCAACAAAGCTAATGGAAAGGGGGGTTTGAAGGGGTGACGGTGGAAATGAAATGTAAAAATAAAATACTTTTCCACATTTTTTGTGATTTTTTTTTTTTTAATTTCCCACCCAAAAAACAAAAAATGTTTCCACTAGCTGCAGTGTCAGAAAGAACTAGCATTAGAACTGTGCCTGCTGAGGCAGTAGCTGCAGGGTCTTGCAGCTGTTTGTCTGCAAATAGCTGTATTAGCCTTCGTGTTCTACAGGCTAAGGAATATTTTAGTCACTATTGTCCCCTCCTGCCTGAAACTGCCCACAGTCTGGGTGGGGGGTGTTGTTCTTTCGCTTGAACTGCTTCATCAGTCTGGAATTCCCCCTTCTCTCCCTCCAAGTCCCTGCATTGTTCCATTCTCTAAATCTTGCCTTTAAAACCTTTCTTATCTGTTTAGCTAATGAGGAGCTCTCTATGGCAAGTGTTTTCTTAGCCCATCTATGAAAGACAGGATATAGAAGCTAATTGCATTGTATATATCTTCAGTGCTGCTAAATTGGGAAGTGGACAGGGAATTCCTCACTTTGCCACCTTTTTGTTGCTAACACAGAGATCTTTTAATCTTGGACAGTAATCCATCCTAAACCCAAAATAAGAAAGTCATTGAAACTAAAGCATTAAGGAGAAAGGCCAGGTAAGTGTGAAAGAGGCTATTTCAGTTGTATCTGTTCTGGATATAGGGATAGCCTAGTTCTTCCATGAAATGAATTCATCGCTCTGGTAAGAAAACAAGGATTGGGAAACCTTAAATAAGTGGGGTCCAAGTCTGTCCTTGTTTGGGAGGTAAAATAATCTCTTTGGGAATACTGGCTTTAAAAGGGTGGCATCTCTGGGAAAAAGAAATGCATAGTGAGTCTCTTTAGAGATCTGAGATTCCTAATGAGGGCTTCCCTCTGCAGTCCTCGTCAGGGCTAAGGAATACACCTGGTGTAGCAAGTTTTCTGTTAAATCTGTTCTGCTCATCACTTAAAAACAATGGTACCAAAGCTTCTTTAAAAGTTTTCCTCCTGATCCAAACCTGATCTCCTACAGCTTCCTCTCATAGCTTGGCAGCCCTCTAATGGCTCCTGCATCTGGGTGTTGTTGTTTTTTTTCTGTTATACTGAACTCAAAGCCCAATGAGACAAGTCTGTGATTGCAGATGGTGTAAGAGTGTTTAGTGAGAGATTCCTTTAAGAGTCTTGTATTATAGGAAGGTGCAAGATAGCGTTTCAGTGAAGGAAACAGGTATTTACTGAGGATACAGTTAAATTAGACAATCTTTAAACCATTTCTCAATGCACTTATAGTTCCCATTTCAGAGCAAGTGAAGCAATAATAAGTACTGTACAAAGACAGTATCTAGAACATTTTATTAAAAACAATAGTTGATTTTGAATGGCATCTTTCATATAAACTGCATCACACCATTCTTTAGAACTAAGTTAAATAATAAATAGCAGAGAGAGAAAGTACAGAATATATGGAAGAACTATATTAAAGAGAGAGAGACCATGTATTCTACTTGGCTGGGATGTAATTAATCAGAATGACTGGCTTTATTAGTCTAATGCTACTGAAGGTAATGAATTCTTCTTAGTCAGGAAAATATTAGCATACATTCTGCTTACAGGGGACAAATCGAGTCGTGGTTAGTGGTACTTAACCAGGTGTTAATATACTGTGAAAATGTAAGTTCCAATCTTTTAGTCTAGAAACAGATTAAATACAGGAAAGATGAAAATGCACTGAATATTTTTGTATTTTCAGTGGTACAGTATTCTTCCATTTTAGTTATTTTGCACACACACCTCTCCCACTGAAGTCAATAGATGCTGGTTTCCAGCATGTCCCAATTCAGAGCACTCCATTTGGTAGGTTTTGAGGTGACATATGAGGAGAGGTGATAGGAAGGCTGTTTCAGATGGCAGCTGAAGGTGGTCAGACCAACCATAATGAATGTTTTGAGTCAGAGGAGGGATAGTGTTAAAGGGCAGAAGGAATAATGTGGACAAGTTTCTTGGGGTAGTCTGGGGCAAGTCCACGTGGGTCTTTAAATGCCAGGGACCTGAGTTTTTCCACTGCCTTGCCCCTTGTGTAGTAATTTACACTAGGCAAAGTGGGTGTAAAACCCTAGCAAGTCAACATGGTAACCCTTTGCACCCACTTTGCACCGGTGTACAGTACAACGCTACACCAGGGGCAGGGTGACGGAGAGCTAAATCTAAAGACAGCAGTTTGAACTGCCTGAGGAGGGTTTACAGTTATACTGGATTCTAATGACTCTTGTGTAGGTTCTGGGCCAGATCCATAGTCAAGGTAACAGGCAGATATTTTCCATTTGTAGAACTGTAACATGAATATGTTCAACACCTATTGCTTGCATTCTAAAAGCTACTTCTAGTGATGATTTCTGACTTCTATCCATAGAAAACTAGTACTTGACAAAAAGTGAACTGTGCTATTGTTGAATGCTTTTTATGGATTTTATAAATGCCTCAAAATCCACTTGGAACTCGATCCTCCTCCTCCTGAAGTCTGGGGGAGAATTAGAATTGACTCCAATGGGTCAGACGCTTATGTGGCCCCAGCAAGTGGATGAATGCCAAAGAACTGATGCTATGCAAGGCATTTCAATTATGCTTAAATAATGGATTCATGGGGTGTCTGATCCACTTAAATCGTCCACGTGATGTTCCCTGCAAGCTTAGTCACCAGTCAGAACTGGAATTTGCGAGAATGTTTTCCACTGGTTCACTTCATTCTGCTATGCTCGAGGCACCCATTATACAGTAGTTCTCTGCAAGTCATTCTTACTGTCCTATAGTGTTTTAAGTGCTCGAATGCTCCGTTACGTTGCTTGTTTTTAATGGATTTAATTAAGTTGAACTTGCAGAATACTTCACTCCTCTGAGCTTCTGGTAAACGGACAATCACTTTACCAGCATCATTCTGTCTCCTCTGGGATTTCTGTCCATTAAGAAGATTCTGCTATATTAGGAATGGAAAAATAAAATTGAAATTATTTTCTGAGTTCTACAGTTACCAGTCAGTAAACATGGTTTGATTATCACTGGGTTCTCCCTCTTCTCTCTTATCATATGACTCAGCCCTGGACCCTTGCTCTGCCTATATCAGCCTGAATGAGCCTTGGAGGAACACTGATCACCAGATAAATGGTTCCCGTGACCAGCCTACATGTGATAGCCACATTGATGGGGAGTGGTACCGCTTCACTGGCATGGCTGGCGATGCCATGCCTACCTTCTGCATCCCAGAGAACCACTGCGGGACGCATGCCCCCATCTGGCTAAACGGCAGCCACCCTAGGGAGTTGGACGGCATTGTCCAAAGACAAGCCTGTGCGAGTTTCAAGGGGAACTGCTGCCTTTGGAACACCACAATTGATGTTAAGGCATGTCCCGGCGGGTATTATGTCTACCGCTTAACCAAGCCTAGTGTCTGCTTCCATGTGTACTGTGGGCGTAAGTAACCATGAGAGTCCTTTTCTTTTCTTTGACAATCTCTTTATTCTTTTCTGTGATTCTCTGAGTGACAACTGTGTTGGGGGTTCCCCTCTCTGGTAGTTAGTTCCTAACTCCCACCCCTTGCCTTGGGGTGGGGAATCCTACTGACGTTGGGGAGGCAGGAATGCACCCAGAAATCACTCCAGCACCTTTATCAGCAAACAAACAGTCCAAGTGCCACTCCAACATTAGCCTCTTAGTCACAGCACTGCAGTACGGTGCCAGCCCACAGTGGCCACGCAAGACAGGCTGCTCCATGTGTCTTTCCCCAAACCCTGAGCTCAGACTCTAGGTAGGAAATCCTCTATGGCCTGTGTTATACAGAAGGTGATTGATTAGATCACAGTGGTCCCTTCTGGTCTATAGACTAGATGATCATAGTGGTCTGTTCTGGCCTCAGAATCTGTGAATGGCATTTCCATCCTCCCGCAGGAGGAGAGCTGGCAGCAGAAAGCAGGGGTAGGGCTTCCTGCCAGCTCTCAAGTAAAGGAGGGTTCTGGGGACAGAGGGCTTGGCCTTTCACACTGTTGATATGTGAAATGAGGACTACAATGACAATGCTGCAAAACAGTTGAAAAGTGGAGGTGTTCCCTTGTGCCTAGAAATTAGGTACCCTAAAGAGAATAAGGAAAGCCCAGGCTATGAAAACAGCACCAGCCCAGCTCTTATGACTAAGGCCCTACCAAACTCACAGCTGTGAAAAATGCGTCATGGACTGTGAAATCTGGTCTCCAGCGTGAATTCTGGCCTTTTGTATACTTTTACCCTATACTATACAGATTTCACAGGGGAGACCAGCGTTTCTCAAACTGGGAGTCCCAACCCAAAAGAGGGTTGCAGGGTGTGTTTGTGTGTGTTGCAAGGTTATTGTAGGAGGGATGTGGTATTGCCACCCTTACTTCTGTGCTACCTTCAGAGCTGGCTGGAAAGTGGCGGCTGCTGGCCTGGTGCCCAGCTCTGAAGGCAGCACTGCCAGCAGCAGCGCAGAAGTAAGGGTAGCAATACTATACCATGCCGTCCTTACTTCTGCGCTACTCCTGGCAGTGGTGCTGCTTTCAGAGCTGGGCTCCCAGCCAACAGCTGCCACTCTCCGGCCGCCCAGCTTTGAAGGCAGTGCTGCTGCCAGCAGCAGCGCAGAAGTAAGGGTGGCAATACCACGACACCCCCTACAATAACCTTGCAACACCCACCCCCCACTACCTTCTTTTGGATCAGGACCCCTACAGTTACAACACCGTGAAATTTCAGATTTAAATATCTGAAATCATGAAATTTATGATTTTAAAAATCCGATGACCAAGAAATTGACCAAAATGGACCATGAATTTGGTAGGGCTCTACCTATGACTTTCGCAGAACTGGACTGAGGTCTGAGTTGACAACAGAACCCAGAAATCTCCATGATTTGGGGTGAGTTCCGGATTCTGTGGGACACTTTCAACTACTTAATTATAACTTTAAAAAGTCTCTGTTTTCCCCATGTAATCAAACCCATAAACCTACTAGTTCTTCAGTCATCCACAAAGTCTTCCAGGAAAAAGAGGGAGATATGGGACCTGAATTTTTTTATATAAATACATAAATAAAAAGCAGGAAAACCTCCTTTGGCCTAGAAAGATGTCTCTATACCTGTGAGAGAAGATGACTGATTTCTTTTCTTCTTGCACAAAAACTTGTCAGACTGATGCAGCATAAACTGTAGGCTTGTTTATATTAGAAAAGTTGCAACTGTTTCACTAAATCAGTTTTAAATCTGTCTAGTTAAACTAGTGCTAACCTCTAATGTAGACATACTTAAAATGGTTTAACCCTCACTTAAATCGGATTAGATTGTGTCTGTAAATTACCAAAACTAGATTTTAATTGGTAAATTAAGATAGTCCAAATTAAATGAGTTTTAAACCAGTTTAAATGTCTCTCCATTAGGAGTTTGCACTAGTTTAAACAGATCAATTCAAAATCAATTTAATTAGACCAGTGCTTTTCTAATGTAGGCCGGGCTTGTAACTTATCAATTTAGCTGAGGGCATGAAACTCATAGCACTAATGGTAGAACTAGTTGTCTAGATTCTCAGTATTCTAGATGAACAGTGTGTGACGGGTTGGATCACAGAAACCCCCTTGGGAGCTGCCACCCGATGTGCAAAGACTACCCCTGCTTCTGTTTTCCCTGCCAGCTCAGGACTCCAGCACCCTGTCTTGCTGAGCCAGACACTCCCATCTGGCTCCAACACAGACCCAGGGTCTGAATCACTTGCCCCAAAGCTGCAAGTTTACCTGAAAACAGCTCCCAGAAGTGTGCTTGTCTTTAGCACTCAGATGCCCAACTCCCAATAGGGTCTAAACCCAAATAAATCCGTTTTACCCTGCATAAAGTTTATGCAGGGCAAACTCATAAATTGTTCGCCCTCTATAACACTGATAGAGAGATATGCACAGTTGTTTGCTCCCCCAGGTATTAATACATACTCTGAGTAAATTACTAAATAAAAAGTGATTTTATTAAATACAGACAGTAGGATTTAAGTGGTTCCAAGTAGTAACAGACAGAACAAAGTAAGTCACCAAGCAAAATAAAATAAAATGCGCAAATCTATGTCTAATCAAACTGAATACAGATAATCTCACCCTCAGAGATGCTTCAGTAAGTTTTTTCTCAGACTGGACACCTTCCAGGCCTGGGCACAATTCTTTCCCCTGGTACAGCTCTTGTTCCAGCTCAGGTGATAGCTAGGGGATTCTTCATGATGGCTCCTCTCCACCTCTCTGTTCTCTTCCACCCCTTTATATATCTTTTGCATAAGGCGGGAACCCTTTGTCCCTCTGGGTTTCCACCCCCCCCTCACTGGAAAAGCACCAGGTTAAAGATGGATTCCAGGTCAGGTGACATGATCACATGTCACTGCAAGACTTCATTGCCCACTTGCCAGCACACACATATACAGGAAGACTAACAGGTAAACACAGCCATCTGCGGACAATGGTCCTTGTTAATGGGAGTCATCAAGATTCCAAACCATCATTAATGGCCCACACTTTACATAATTACAATAGGCCCTCAGAGTTATATTTCATATTTCTAGTTTTAGATACAAGAGTGGTACATTTATACAAATGGGATGATCACACTCAGTAGATTATAAGCTTTGTAATGATACCTTACAAGAGACCTTTTGCATGAAGCATATTCCAGTAACGTTATATTCACTTTTTACCATATTTTTCTAAAACTATCCCAGTTACATTATATTCACTTATTATCATGTTTTTATAAAACCATATAGACTGCACAACGTCACACAGTGCTCTTGTCATTCTATAGATTTCTATGATATCTGTGATGTGGTGGATTGCCATGGCTCCTGCTTGGATACCGGAGACTGCATGTGTTCCTTGGGGACTACACTGGGACCTGATGGACAGACCTGTCTTGGTAAGGGCAGAAACAGAGGGACATAGGAAATGTGAGGAGAAAAGGGACTAAACAAGTTATTGATGTTTCCTTTCTGTTCCTTTAGTTATTCATCTCCCAGTTAATTGCTTAAAAAAAAAAGGTGGAGAGACAGATATGTTTGGGACTAATTTTACCCCTTGTTGCTTGTAACAAGTCCACATTGTTTGCAGGTCAGTGATCTCACCTTTGGAGTTTTCCACCATTGACTCAGCACCTGAATGACCATTATCCTGGTGTCCCTGAGGCCATATAGTTACTGAGGGTGAATTTGTGTTCTGTGTGGACCAGCCGTTGGTTTAATGAAGAGCTAATCAGGGGGTAGCAGCTTTGCTGTCAGTGGTGATTTGCTTTGGAAGGTCACTGCTCATTCATATTCAACAATAGGCTCATAGTCTGTCATGAGAGGCTTTTCCTTCATGGCTCTGTGGGATTCCTCAGTCCTCCAAACAGTTGCATTCACTGTCACAGTGCTACATGCTAAGATTGGTGATGCTGACAATCTTATTGTCATTGCAGGGCCCTATCCAGGGCTTGGAACTCAGTATCTTCATATCACCTATTGGATTTTTAGATTTCTGTCTCTGCAAATGTAGCTTGGAGGCAGAGAGACTATGCTTGATAATCTGTGACCAATAGGTAAGAGTTCCCAGACTTAGGTGGCATGGGGCTGGTGCTTTTTCAGTGAAGGGGCCTCACCCGGGAACTTCCTTCCTCTTCTGGCCCACCAGAACCTGAGTCTGTTGGCCTTCAGGACTAATGGTGAGATCTGTCTCTGCTCCTGGGCTTTTTCATTATGATCTGATTATGGTGGAGAAGGGATTCGGTATAATGATGGATGTGAAAGTTGAATGACAAATGAGTCTTTTCCAATATTGTCATTAGTCTGCAAAATATGTATGGATTTTTATCTTTTTAATATTTCTTGTGTCCATAGACTATGTGGTGTGTACTTTTAACCATTAAAACTTAAATCCATGATAAATACCTGGTGGTAAAAGATTGATCAAATAGCTGGTGCTTTCTTCTGACCTTCACACTGTCAGACAGAGGTGTTATTTTCCCCCCACTGAATTTAGCACTGGAGAAAGGTGCTGGACTGACAGCCCTGCAGACTGATTCCCTTTATATGTCCACAGAACAGCAGTGCAAATTTCCCCAAATTTAAAGCCTTGCCAATATGCTTTCAATCCAAAGCTGTGGGAGATCAGCTCGATAGAGGAGAGAACCGTTGGTTTCTTTGCTGACACTGATAATTGTCAGAGTGGGTTTTGCGTTGTAAATATCTTTTCACTCCTGGACTGAGGCCATCAGGCCATTTCACTTAAGTCACTGAACAGTCAGAAGATGGTAATAACTTCATCCCTGCTGACATGGGCTGGAGTTCACCAGTGACCTCAAAGTGAAAGTCTGTGTACCCCATTACTAATCCCATGAGCCACTGAGGTCTCTGACATGAACTGCATATAGTTCCTCAAGTGTGTAATAACCATCTGGGAGCAGATATTTAAGTCACAAAGAAGCCTTCTCAGAGATTTATTCCTAGCGCTAAAAAACAGAAGGAAATATACAACAAATATATGCACAATTTGATTCTACACACAGTTTTTGCTGAGGAGTTTTAGTAGTCCTGTCCCTGTTGCAGGATTGACTCTGCTGCCTTTACTTCCTGCATTGCTTTTTTTTTTTTTTCCATTTAATTAAAAACATTTATTGGACCCAATCATACATGCCATCTGTGTGCAGAACTCTCATTGACTTGCAGGATTGGGCCCGTTCACTGATATGTTTCCCATGACAATGGAGAAAATGGAAATCCCGACTCACTGATTTCTCACACTTGCCTACAAATTTTGGAATTTAACATTCTGCCAAGGACAGCAACGAATGTGGATCCATGGGCAGGGCTGGGTAGGATTTCTATACCACACTTCCTCTGCATGATAACCAGATGCCACAACCACCTCTCAGCAGTAATATTTGCAGTTGTTCTGCCTGCAGTCTTTAAAGCCATATGACTCATTCATCTTTCTAATGAATATCCTTTGGTGTGACTAAGTTCAAATTTATTTTGAACACAATCAGTCTGGCCTTAATATTAAAATTACCCATATCTGTTTTCTCACTGAGAATATTATTCCCTCTTCTCCAGCCACTTGTGGGCTAGGAATGCAGCTCCAGAACTAAACAGCAGCATCTGGGAATTCTGTCTAGCACCGAACTAGACTGACTTATGCAATACACTACAGATGTTTTTTATATATATATACATCTGTAGTGTGTGTGTGTGTGTGTGTGTATATATATATATATATATATATATATATATATATATATATATATATATATATATATATATATATATATATATATATATATGAAATAAAATGTTGAATCCCAGTTCTGAACTGCGGATCCTGCAATTCTTTTCAGTTTTCTTAAATTAAATACATTCACCTGCAAACTAAATTATGAGTTTGAGTTAGGATTTAGGCCTCCTGCCATAGACCAACCTATCCTAGTGGGTTAATAATACTATTTACACACTCGCTTTTCACCTCTTGGAGACCTTGAGTCAATCCCAGATTGTCATAGCTGAAATTACTGTCTGTCAACCTCGTCCGCCAACTGACACTTGTCTTCATGAAATCACCATGTTGATCGTCTCTGCTTTGATAAGCAGAACTAGAGTACCAGCAAGACAGTATTAAAGTCTGTGGGCAGAATTTTGTGGAATTACAAGATTACATTTACAGGGTCTCTGGCTGGATAACATTGAAGGTGTACAGCCTTTAGTAGAGCTATTGAAAGAACTCAGCACAGCCTTTTCCTGCTTTAGGTCTATCTCTAGCCAGCCCAATCATCTCTCATTTTCATAAACACTAAATTTCAACCCAAAGCATAAGAAAAAAAAAAAAGAAAGAAAGAAAGAAATTGATCAACATGCCTTATCTCTATGAAAAGCAGTATCTCTGTGCCTCCTAAATTCACTCAATATTTCCCTTCAAGGGTAAAGGATGGGTTGCAGCTTATTCCTTAAGCTAAGAACATCAAGCTTGTATCACTTGTGGAAGTAGATTATGGCACCAGTTACAAACTGTTTGTGTGGGGCATGTGAGGACTAGTATTACCTAAAAGAACTCCTCTCTGTACTGTCTTTTAAAACTACATTTTCCTTATTTTTAGCTTCTGTCAGCTAGTAAATAATAACTAGCAAGCTGTGTAGAGAAAATCCAAGCTTGGCTGATTGATAACTTTGTCATTTTACTTCGACTTAGAAAAATTGTCACACACGCCCCTTTAATGTATTCATTGCATGCAGGCAAAGAGTAAATCAAGTTTAAAGAACCAGGATTCCCTATGAAGAATGAGCCTTTCAGCTCAAAAGAGAAGAGAAACTACAGGCTTCAGGGGTAGTTGTAAAATGGGAAAAATTAGGAGGAATTCTTGGGGCTCAGCCAAGAGATTCAAACCTTTAGCTTTTCCATCCCCTCTCAAATAATTAACACGTACACTATGGGGAAGTTGCATACTGTCATCCTCCCCATGAAACAATTTCTGTGTACATGTCACCGTTTGAGTAGCAGAGGTGTTGGCTGCAGTCAGTGGCTATGACCCCTGTTATGTGATAGGGGTATTGATTCCTAGACCTAGCTCGTGAGAGTTGGGCCAGAAAATAAAGTCCAATTTCTTACCAGCAGCCCTGTTCATCAGACCCATTTTACAGGCTGTGTGTTGCAAAATTGTGTATTACAGTATTTGCTTCCTGCAGATGAGAATGAATGTGAACAGGATAATGGAGGTTGCAGTGAGTTTTGTGTGAATCTGAAGAACTCCTATCGCTGCGAATGTGGAATCGGGCGCACGCTGGGAAAGGATGGTAAAACCTGTGAAGGTGAGTTAAAAGGCAAAGGGATGAAGGCATCAGCATGGAATTACAGCTCTGAATAGCACCTTCTACAGTCAGACTTCCATAAAGTTACATCAATCATTACATTATTTCCTGCATAAATATTATCTCACAGTACTTGGTCAGTCATGGCATTTTTCAGCTGGTGTGAAATTCACTTGTGTTACTGTTGTACTTGCCAGTAATTTTACTCCTGAAACACTTAGAAGAGAGTGGTGAAGAGGCTCCTTCCCACTCTTCCAGTATTGTTTCCAATAAAAACATACATTTGTATTTGTGAACACATTTTTTATTTGTTGTTAGCAGACATAAGTGGCTTTTATCTTGATAAAGAGAAAAAAGGAAGGATGGAGATAACCTTGAAACATGACCTGAGTGCAAATCATGTAGTGATGGAACCTTACCAGCACAGCTGTCAGCTACTCTGTGCATAACCCCTCTCACTATCACCCCATATAGTGACGAAGGAATGGAAACAAAATGATGAGGCATGGGACAGGGCAATAGGGACACGTGTAGGGGATGAGCAGGATTTTGTATTGCCATAATCTGGCAAAAGATGAACTAGGGATGGGATTGGTAGGTGGAAAAATATCAGTTAGTCCCAGTTATGGTTGAGAGTTGTGGGATTTTTTTGTTTGTTTGGTTTTTTTTTACTCTGCTGAAGCGTCCCCTACAATCCTAAACTTCACTCACAGTTCTAGAGAGTAGCTATATGTGTGCTGGAACAATTAGCAGAGAAATAGATACTAAATATGTTGTTATTGTGATTCAGAATTAACACCCTGTTGAGATGTGTGAGGAATAGTTCAAATCTCTCTTGGAGGTACTGGCTAATTTGTGCCCTCAGTTCACCCATTAAACTGCATTAAAATCAGTGGGGTTGTACAGATGTAAACTGAGGTAAGCCCTCATCAGGCACACTTTGTTTGCAAACGCACATGTTCTAAACTGTTTTTGCGTGAATGCTTTAGTTCTACAGACCCACCAGACAAATACTAGTAAAATGCACTACTTAGTATAGGTTCAGTAGGACCCTTCTTTCCTAAAAGACTAAAAAAAATCCAATACAGTGCATGTTTTACACCTTTTAAAATGTAATTGAACCACATTTTTAATCAGCAAACAAGGGAAAATTTCACAAGCTTTTACTAATGCCCTGTTAAACTCAGAGAATAATAGCACATGTGAAATCTGACAAACTGGAGTGACTGTTAACATTGCAAATGCTTTTTTGATTTGGTTTCCACAAAATTTTCTTGAAGTAAAATCTCACCCAGTTATTACCTCCATAGCTCTAATCTACTCAAAATGCTTTTCATACAGCCAGAAATATACCCTGTAAGCTGCATAACTGACATTTAGTGTTTAATTCTTTAATTTTATACTTATCCTACAGAAAGAAAGTGAGCTTAAGGTTGATTAAGGAAATATATATGTGTGGTAAAGAAAGGGCCTGGCTAGCAAGTAGAAGGGAAGGCCTTGAAAATAGTAAGTGGTAAGGCCAGAAGGAATAAAGTAGGGAGGATGTCTGGTTCAAAGAATAACTAATAAGATAAGGGGAAGTTTCTAAAAAGAAGACTTCTAACCAGTTTGGGTGACTGCAGATGGTTTTAAATCAAAGAGAATCTGTCTTAAAATGAGCTAACACAGCCCCTCCCCAGCCCACACACCAGTGTTCAAGCCTGTGTGAACCCAGGTACAATGGGAAAACTGTTGGACATCAAAAAAGAGGGGAGAAATGGCCTTGGGAAGAAAGGTGATTGTAAATCTTATCTGGATTAAGACTGTACATAAGGGTGAATTGTCTCAAACTGGTTTTTAGCTGAACTCAGTAATTGGCGATGACATCCTTGTTTGTTAAAGGGTATAAAAAGTCAGCTCTTAACGGGTTTATTGCTAATACCTGCCTGAACATGTAGGAGCCGACCAATATGGGTCTGAGGACCTTTGGGTTTGGCTCATTTATAAGTATCTTGATCAAATGCTTATAAATGTTTTGTTACTGTTTGGATGTAGTAAATGGCTTCTTATTTAAGCTTTTTTAGGCATATTTAGAGGAACTGCATAAGACTTTGGAGTTAATAAAGGAATTTATGGTTAAATTGGTGTTTGGTGATTTCCCATGTTAATATTTCAAACATTATTAATAATTCCAACACTTTGTCTCTTAGAAATTGAAGGTTGCCACAATAACAATGGAGGCTGCAGCCACACCTGCGTTGCAGTGGAAGACACATACCAGTGTGAGTGCCCCAGGGGGCTTGTTCTGTCAGAGGACAACCACAGCTGCCAAGGTAGGGCAATAAAGTTCACTTGCTAGAGAGCCAGTACTGCGTGGCCAGCCCAGGGCAATGTAGGTAAAGTAGGGAAGCGCCCTTAGATCTTTAATCCGTTGGAGCTAACGTGCATCTTGAAGGGGACACTCCTAGGCTCTTGGATGATGTAGAAGGGTCACCATTGCTCATAATGCCTTTGCTCACCCACCCTCACCAGCTGGAGAACATGTGTTGTGTAGTCAAGTATTTAGCATGAAGGTAGGTTGGGGGTTTAAAGGGGTAAATGGTGCCTCTTCTGAGATTACTATTTTACAATGGTGCCAATTAGTGTCAGATGTTAAGGGCATTTTGTGGAGGAATTCAGCATTTTAAAGAACAAGCAATCTTACTTTATTAAATTCAATCAGATGTATGGTCACATACAGTAGTTTATGGTGTAAAGCAGATGTTTAACAGAACCTTTTTATAACTGCAGAAATACAAGCTTTTATTACCTCTAATCAAGTTTATGGTGATGTAATGAACTGTGGAAGACTTGCACAGAAACCTGAAGCAGTTTGTCTATATCATATTAATAGTTCTACATGTAGCAATCCTTTCAGCGTAATTCATGGTATTGTATCATCTGCAATTTTTTTAAAAAGGGAGTCGAGCCAAAGAAATGTTTATAAATTGTAAAGTAATTTCCCCCTCCCATTTATTGTATTCCTGCTACAGTGTGAAACTGAAATGCTTTTTCCCTCCCAGACATACACACACCCTATGTACAACTAGGGACATTGTGAATCAGCTATTTTAATAATTTAACGTTTATTTGTATTGTGGTAGCCCCTAGGAGACCCAGTCATGGACCCCATTGCACTAGGTGCTGTACAAAAAAATGGCCCTTGCCCCCAGAGATTTTATGTTCTAACTACAACAGAGAGACAGACAGACAGACAGAGACTCAGGGAACACAAGGAAACAGGGAGACAATATTGATCAGTATGATTCTATTGGGACCCAGGAAGTGGGGGGGTCCACAGGACCTGGAGACCAAAAAATTACGGGGGACAACTAATAAAAGAACAGGGACAGGAGTGAGGTCAAAGGGTCAAACGAAGTGAACCAAACGGGGACACCGAGTGCCCACTGCTCCTCAAAGGCGTCAAGGGAGCCAGTGGACGCCGCCGAGAGGAACTCTGCCCGGATACGTGAAAGAACGGAGGACCTGAAATAGGCCCCACAGTCACAGGAGACTCCATCGGCCAACCTCCTCACTCTGGTTTTATAGATGGCCAGTTTCGCTAGGGCCAAGAGGAGGTTGACCAGGAGGTCCCGTGACTTTGTGGGGCAACGGATAGGGAGTGCATAAATAAAAAGGTGAGGAGAAAAGTGCAACCAAAATCTTAACAAAATATCCGTGAGGAGCTGGAATAGGGGCTGCAGCCTGGCGCACTCCAGGTAAACATGCGCTAGGGTCTCCCTCACGCCGCAGAAGGGGCAGGTGTCTGGGGTAGGGGTAAACCGCGCCAAGTACATGCCCGTGCTCACGGCTCCGTGAAGGAGCCGCCAACTGATGTCCCGGGTGGGTTTCGGGATCAGAGTAGAATAAAGGCTGGCCCACCGGGGCTCCTCACCCTCCAGAGGCGGCAGAAGATCCCGCCACTTCGTATCTGGGCGGGACGCGAGGGTGAGGACATGAAGAACATGGAGCACGAGCGTGTATAGATGTTTCCTTGGCGCGGTCCGGAACAGAACCGGCTGCAGTTCGTGCAGCTGGCTCATGGCGAAGGGATGGGGGGGGGCGGTTGGCTCCACGGGGCAGGGGTCCAATGAAAAAGTCTGGAGGACTCAGAGTGGAGGGTGGGCGGGGCGTGCCCTCTCGCAGGACCCGGTCGAGATAGTCCCGAGCAGCGGGCGGTAAAGCGGCCCTCACCTCCTGAAGTACGCGCCGGGGAGTACGAGGTCTGGAGAGCCCCATGCGCTGAGCGAGCGTCAGGGGATCCAGCCGGTCATAGTCCAGGAGGTCTCCAACTTTGGTGACTTCTGCCAGGACCAAACTCTGGTGCACCATGGGGGACTCCGCCACCTGCACACGGAGCTGGGGGTTCTGTAGCAGGGGCTCCGTGAGGAGATCTGCCCCCACGGTGGCCGCCACGGACCTGGTCACTGAGAACAGTTTCCAGGTCCAGAGGAGGTCCTGGTAGAAGACAGGCAGCCCGGAGAGGTCTCGCGGAAGACCTCTCGGATGGAGACAAAGGAGCTGCCGGTCATTGTATTGTGCCGGGGCTACCACAATACAATCATGATCAGCATGATAGTCCGTAGTTTTGGACTAAGTTCCTTGTAAGCCGTGTGGCTGTGCAGCATCGTATTTAGCACTGCGCAGGCGCTCAGGGAACCCGCCCAGGGACCTGCTACGCCCCTCCCCGGGCCCCAACCTAGCCTGACCCCCAACTGGCTGGGGAAGGCAAGTCCAGGCCAGGGGAGGGGTGCCCTGGCAGGTCCAGGCCGTGGCAGAGTTGGGGTTGGGGGAGGGGTGCTGCGGACGTGGCAAGTACGGACTGCCTCTCCCCCGGCCCCAACCTAGCCTGCCCCCAACTGGCTGGGGGAGGGGCGGTCCTTACCTGCCATGGACGGAGCGCCCCTCCCCTGGACCAGTTCTGCCACGGCCTGGACCTGCCGGGGCACCCTTACCCTGGCCAGAACCCATCCCTGGCCTGGACCTGACGGGGCTGGGGGAGGAGCACCTATCCTGCAGCCCCAGCCCCGGAGCTGCTGCAGCGGGGAGAGGCACATCTCCCCCCCAGCCCAGGTAGTGGTGTGGGGAGAGAGAGCTGGGGGAGTCCTCTCTCACTGCCGTAGCCCCGGAGCACCCTCCTGCACCCCAAACCCTTCATCCCCAGCCCCATCCCAGAGCCCACACCCCCGGTCAGAGCCCTCACCCCCTGCACCCAACCCAGAGCCTGCAACCCCAACCCTCTGCCCCAGCCCTGAGCCCCTCATCCCCGGCTCCATCCCAGAGCCCGCACCCCCAGCCAGAACCCTCACACCCCTGCACCCCAACCCTCTGCCCCAGTGCTGAGCCCCTCCTCCCTGTCCCCACCCCAGAGCCTGCACCCCAACCCTCTGCCCTAGCCCTAAGCCACCTCCCACACTCCAAACCCCTCTGCTCCACTCCCACCACATGAATTTTGTTATGTGCACCAATATGAAGGTGATGGGAACACTGGTCTCGGGACACAGTGCCAGCATTGTAAGCAGTATGTGGATTAGACCTCCTGTGAGCTGAATTAGATGGCTCAAGTGCTTAAAACACCAGCAGCTCATCTACTTTAGGGCTCAAGATTTGTTAACATTGTTGAAATTGAACCAGTACTGTCAATATTGGGACAGTTTTTTTAAAAATGTCTCTAACGTAGGCAAGGTTACATTCTTTCATTACTCTGGGGATGCTCATCAGTAATGAGTTGTTGGCATTGCTTTTTTTTTTTTTAGTCTTTTACCAGTGAGGGATGAGTTAATTTGGATCCAAAGCTGATTTATTGATAGTAGTGAAACCTGTTCTAGTTTTAAGTGTTCTCCTGATTTGTGGATTCCCACATAGTCTAGAATACACAGAAGCTTGCACAGCCCTAGCCCAGAACTCGGGTGGTAAGGATTTCTTCTCCTCTCCACTTAGTATTTCAAGGTAACAGCATTTAAAAAATAGAGATGTGCCTAAACCAAAACCCTGGATCCAAATGCTCCTGAACTTTGAAGAAATGCAACCTGGATCCAAACTCTCTTGCTCTGGCCTATCTCAGTTTAAAAGCATTAGGCTTCCTCATTTCTCAAAGGATTAGTTGAAAGTGTTAATAAAAGTCCTAAAGTAAGGCTGAGTTCATCACTTCTGCACAGTGTTAGCTTTCTGGAGACCGTGGAAATGGTTTCACAGTGTCCCTGTAGAATCTTGAAAATAACATTTGTCCTTTGTTTTGTCCTGTGCTGTTTGACACACATTGATTATTTCTCAACCTCTTGTCTTTCTAACAGAGCAGGAGCTCTGACATTTCCTTTTTATTTAATTCTGCTTCCCCCTTAGTGATGACCGCTAGAGAGCACACGGCTCTGGGAACACTGCTTGTTATTTGGCACATCACACCCAAAATGATGGCTTTTAATAAAACTATTATTCTCTATAATGGCTTGGTGAGTGTTAAAAATATTGCTGCTTGTACAGCATAAATGTTCACTCGGGGGGGGAAATTATACTTCAGTGATGCTAGTTGTATCCCAGATCCAAGGAGCTTGGAATTAGAGAGGCAAAACTTGTGCAGTGGGAAGTGCTGAATTATTTTTCTGAGTTGCCTGAGTCTGCCAAATTAATGAATTTGCAGAATGTTTTGTCCTGTAATTTAAAACTAAGTAATTCCAAAATTCTGTATCTTTTCTAGCTAAGTGGGGAAATCTGGGCTATGCATAAGAAGCAGAAAGCCTCCCCCCAAATCAAGTGGGTTCCCTATGTATAGGGTATATATAGCATTTATTTTTTAATAAAAAATATTTTCTCCCATACACACTTCTTTTTAACAGTCTCTCTCTATCCTGTTTTCACTCTGCTCATCTTTCCCCAGTTTCTCTTTAATAGAGTTCAAACTCAAAAATGTTCAAGTTGAAGTTTCAAATCCCGGATGTCCAAGTGGCTTGGCATGAGGAAGAATGAGTTTGCTAATCATTACCAAATGTATTACATTAAATATTGATTCTAATGGTCTTTCCGAACACATCCATTCTGGCTGGACATCTATACAGAACGAATTAAGCCCTCCCAAAGTCTTGTTATAGCATGTTCTGGGACTTGTATACTACCTGAGATAGACTCTTCAAGGATGGCTCTGTTTGGGTCGTTACAAAATCCTTGCCAGTAACATGCAGGGGTCTTCCCAGGGCATTATACTGTTAATGATATCACCCAGGCCTTGACTAAATAAGTAATTTGAAAAACAATAATTAAGCTCCTCCCACAAAAACTTCAGTCTCTTCAATTCTGTCTTCTGCTGCTGGTCCGGCCAGGATGGAAATTATTTCAGTTGCTTGGTTCCAATGTGCCATGTGGAGAATTTGGGGAGTAATCATGAATTGGAGCAGTGAGGAAGCTTGGGGTGTGGACAGGACATAAAATGAAATAGGGGGAAGAGCAAAACCTCCCCATATTCCACAATAACTTAACACCCTGAAATTAAAAGGGATGAGGAAGATAATGCGATACGATGCTTTGGCTAAAATGCTTAGTGTTAGTCTGGAGAAGAGTTGGGTAAAAAAATACTTGTATTGAATAGTCATAACTGAACAAAAGGGCAAAGATCTCTACTGGATCCCAGCAATGCAGGAGATGCACATTAAATGCAGCTCTCAGACTCCTGGCTACAGATTTGCCCCATGAAGAGGAAAAACTGCTCTTTGGGGCATCTAAAAAGCTGAAATCTGAAATATTCAATTCCCCTGTCTGGGCAGAGAGAGCAAAACAAAGTGTCTGTAGGCCAATAAAAGGCCATTTCTGGAAACACTAGGAATGGGAGTGAAGGGCAGCCTGATCACAAATAGGACATGTGCTCTCCCCTGCATTTCCAGTAATTAGGGTTACCAGATAGCAACTGTGAAAAAAACGGGACAAGGGGTGGGGGGTGGGTAATAGGTGCCTATATAAGAAAAAGTCCCAAAAAACGGGAGTGTCCCTTTAAAAACGGGACATCTGGTCACCCAACCAGTAATGGTATGCAGAGGCCTTCCCTACCTCACTTGGCAGATTTGCTGTGCTGATCATTGTGCTGGGGGGGTTTCTTGCAGTTCCAGTGCTGTGCAAGTCCACCTCCATTGAGGTGAGCATCCCCAAGGATCTGGTTGGAGGGCTGGATCTTTCTCTCATCAATGCTTCCTGCAAAGGAGTATCCAATGGCACTCATGTCAACATCAACTTCTCTTTGAAGTCCTGTGGCACCGTTGTAGATGTACGTATCCTCATCGCCATCAGCTTTGTCATCATCATTGTTCTCATTACATGTGTAGGGACTGGGGATAGGTGTAGGGTCAACTAGGGCCCAATCCTCATTTACATGAGTAGCTGTACTGAGGTCACTAAGACAACTGATATGGGGAAGTGCTGCAGGATTGAGCCCTCAGTAAATGTTAATACCCTTCCCACTTTGGATGTATCATGTGCGTCATGAATCCAAACTCTTAACTGACTGAGCTGTGTGGGTATCCAGTTCAGCTGCGTTTCATAAAGTTTCTTATTGCACAGGTAGAACCTCTCTCAGCCAGTCTGATTTCTTTAAGCTCCTAGTAGCCATTTTATGAGATGAATACCCAGAGGTGAAAGTAAGCCGGTACGCTCCGGTAGCGCAGCCCCGGACCCTTCAAATAGCCACCGGAGACCCGCCGCCGCCTCCCCAGGGCTCCGGCAGCAGGGCTCCGGGGACGATTTAAAGACTCTGGGGCTCCGGTAGCCGCTACCGCCCCAGGCCCTTTACGTTGTCCCCGGAGCCTGCCGGAACCCTGGAGTAGCGGCGTTGGGGCTCAGACGGCGATTTAAAGGGCCAGGGGCTCGGCCACCGCTACTTCCCCGGGCCCTTTAACTTGCCGCCGGAGCACCGCCGCCGCTACCCCAGGGCTCCGGCAGCAGGGCTCCAGGGACGATTTAAAGGGTCCGGGGTGGTAGTGGCAGCCGGGGGCTCGGGCGATGATTTAAAGGGCCTGGGGTTCCAGCAGTGTGGCTCGGGTGGTGATTTAAAGGGCTCGGGGCTCCCACTGCCGCTACCCACCGGGGCCCTTTAAATCGCCACCCGAGCCCTACTGCTGGAGCCCTGGGGTAGTGGCGGCGGGGCTCTGGCGGTGATTTAAAGGGCCAGGGGCTCCCAGCTGCCACTACTGCAGTGGAGCCCCGGGCCTTTAAATCACCATTGGAGGGGGCCCCGGCCTCTGGCGGAGCTTTAAAGTGCCTGGGGCTCCACTGCGGTAGCAGCAGCTGGAGCCCCGGGCCCTTTAAATCACCCCCGGGGCTCCCAGCCGCCTCTGCAGCTGGTAGCTCCAGGGGTGATTTAAAGGGCCCGGGGCTCCCAGCTGCTGCTATCACAGCCCCAGCCCCGGGCCCTTTAAATCCTGATTTAAAGTGCCTGGGGATTAAAGGCCCCACCTCTTCCGGTAGAAGCCCCTCCCCCTCCTAAGGACTCCGGAGTACCGGTAAGTCCTTTACGTTACTTTCACCCCTGTGAATACCGTGCATTTGTGGAAGACAAATGAGGAAAATACTGGCTATATGCATATCCTCTATGGAAATTTGAGTATTCCTACACACTTCCTCTCAACTATTCACCCATCATATCATAGAAGGCCCCCACATGGCAGGCCTCATCCATTTTCCAAGGAGGAATGGACTGAAGGGTATTCCCTCTCTCTGGAGTCCGACTACCCTCTTTCCTTAGCACTGTCCAGGTCAGGAGGAGAGGAACTGGGACAGGAATCAAGCTGCACATTAGGCTGTACTTCAATGATCACAGCAGAGAACATAAGGGAGAAATTTCAGTTCAGAACGATGGGTAGATGAAAGAGCCTTGGAGGGCCCATCTTTCACAATATCTGTTTTTATTTGTGTGCATGTATTTTTTGCTTGAAATAGTGGAGTGAGCAGGCATTTTCTAGGGATTTTAGCCACAAATTACTGTGTGGCAGCTGCAGTGAGAGAATCTTCTCCTGCTGCCATGCAAACAACCTCAGCCCAGGCCTAGAGGGGCCATCAAACTCTGTGTGCGAGGGTTTGTTCCATCTCCCTTATTGGCTTAGTCCTAGTAATGTACATTTGGAAGTACTGAGGACTGAACTGAGACTACTAAATTCAGTTCAATTAGGGCCTCTGAGTGGGCTTGATCTTGGTCCTTGAGGGAAAGGCCAGTTTTTATGCTCTGTTACCCAGTAGCTCACTCGTTTGCAGAAATGCAGTCAGAAGGGAACATAGGAGGGGGTGTCCCCATTACTGGCAACTTCTCAGGAGCCAGAGCGCTACACCTATCGCAGTGTGAATAGTGTAGCTGATTGCATGGCCTTGGCCTCCATCTGTAATACAGAGCTCCAGTCCATGGAGACTACATGTCCAAGCATAATGTTTGGATCCAAGTGTCTCACTGCAACCAGATAGTGTCCATGGGTCCCACTAAAGATGAGGGTGACTGTGGCTGCAGCATATAATTTTATTGGCTGCAGTTTGTTAGAGCAGGAATAGCAAGAGAAATCCAATCTCCGGCTCTTGTGTCCAAAATCAAACAGAGATTTTAAAAAATAAAGGTCCTGTTTGATGCCTGATGTTTCCAGTTGCTTCGTGTTGTGATGATCTTCCTCCCCTTCCCACCTCCCTTTGTGCTGCAGGTAGCAAATGATAAAATCATTGCTACCAATATGGTGACCGGCTTGCCCAAGCAGACACCTGGCAGTAATGGGGACATCATCGTCCGCACCAGCAAGCTGCTGATCCCTGTGACCTGTGAGTTCCCCCGTCAGTACACCATCTCTGAGGGCTACGTCACCAACCTGAAGAACTCCCCTCTGGAAATCATGAGCCGCAACCGGGGCGTCTTCCCCTTTACCCTTGAGATCTTCAAAGACAAAGAGTTTGACGAGCCCTACAGGGATTCTCTCCCCACCCTCAAGCTTCGCGACTCGCTGTATTTTGGGATTGAGCCCATGGTGCACGTGAGTGGGCTAGAGACACTGGTGGAGAGCTGCTTCGCCACCCCCACCTCAAAAATTGATGAGATCCTGAAGTACTACTTAATTCAAGACGGGCAAGTATCACAGTTCTACTTCCCTTGTTTGTCTGATATTTAACCCCAATACCATTTGCCATCTGGGTCACAGGGCACATAGAGGAAACAGAAAACACCATCACTCCTCCACAGACAGGAAAAATCTAGAATACTGGTCAGGACATGTTCAGAGTAATTGCCAACAGCCATTGCTACCAATGCAAAACCACCCACATAGTAAAAAGTCTGGAGAGACCAAATGAAGGCAGCATAAGTGACCGTTGCATATTGTTGTTGTGTATCTGTCTCTGTAACTTGGCTCCTGTAGAAAAGCCATGTGGCCCTCTTTGTGTGGCAGCTGGTGACCAAACACTAAAGCTTACTTAACCAATGAGTTGAATCCCTCTACTGTGGCTGGATTTATTCTGTGTGCAGCTAAGCCTGTGGAACAAAATCTCTTTATATTCCGTTAGCAGTCATTTTTACCCTATGAGCCAAAAGTTCTGCCATGACTGGAGCTTCTAGGAGTTTTGCTGAGCTCATTTCACATCTTACACCTGCCATCTAATGGTCTGTCTGGCTATCACTATAGACACAGTGGCCTACAGGTCACTTAATTATGGGAGCAATTTTCTGGCAATTGCCAGTGGGCCAAGTCCTCAGGGGGATGTTAATAAAAAGCTTAGAGCAGACCTTCGAGGTCTGTAAAGGGACATCTAATAATGATTGTGGCACAACAGGTTCCAAGTAGGTTTGCTGAGTGTTCTGATGTTTTATAAGATGGCCCCAGCTTTGACAGGATTGTCACATATCCTGACATGTTTAGAATCATTTTAGTGTTAACATGATGTTGTCTCAGGATGTTTGCATCGTGGTGTTGCCAGTCAGAATGGCATTGCAACATCATAATGCAATTTTCACAGTATTGTGAAGGTTGTGTGCTATGACTCGTGGGACAAAGTCCAGTAAAAGTAATATCCAGGATGCACACATTCAGCCACTAGTTCAGGTAATATCCAGGATGCACACATTCAGCCACTAGTTCAGGGACTCTGGTAATTAGTTAAGTCTAATTTAGTGTCTGCCCATCAGCCTGCAAAGATAACAATGACATAATAATTATGCAATAACCTGGCTGCTGAAGAAATAAGTCATCCACCATGACAGTTAATGAGGCAAAAGTTTCATAGGCTGCTGTTTTAAAAGTAGCAGGGAGGATTTGGGTTGGGTATTTTTTTGTTTTGTTTTTGTGTTTTACTTCAATCTGTCTAACTTTAATGAATTATTACTGCAGCAGTGTGTAGTGCTTCTCTCTCAGTAACCAATGGTAAGCTACACGTTGGCTCTTGTACTCTGTACTTGATGCATCAGTTGCACTTAAGTCATTTATGCACTTCTACTTCTGTGCTTTTTGCACCAAATCATAATGGAATAACTTGTTTATCAGATCTCCTAGCAAAGACTTTGGGCACTTGTATTCTTGGGGCTCCAAACATCCATTGATCACCAACACTTGAGAACGTTACTGAAAATGGTCAGTATTGGAAAAAGGAGGAACATGAACTGAATGGGGAGAAAGGAGAATTGAATGGTGAGGTCTCAAATCCATTAGAGCAGCAGATTTGCACTTGACTATGACGGCTCCAGGGGGTTCCTCCTGTAAGCAGTCACTGGCATTTTCTCCTCATAGGAAGGAGGTACCAACAACCCCTCTGCTATTTTTATGCTCTACAGGACAGCAAAACTTTACAGAAAAGAGATGAGATTAAGTGCAGGCTGAGGAACCTAACTGGCTGAATATCCCAAAGGTTTTTAAATGAAAATGTCTGCATAAACAGAGTTAATTATTTTTCTTTTTCGTAAATGAATACACTATACTGTGTAATCATTTTCAACAATTCATCAAATATTTCTACTGCGGCTGTCTGTTAAAAGTAAGGCTATAGTATTTCAAGTTTTGTTCCTCTATCCTCCACCATTTCCATCACGACCTCTTTTATAACATGCAAAATCCACATTCCTGAGATTAGTTTGTGGAAGAGGACATGCTGTGTTGTAATGCAGTACAACAGCAGAGTAGAATTTGTGCCTTTTTAAATTGGCAGGGCATTGTAATAATCAACAAGAACTTCTGTTAAATAAAAACCGTTACATTTTTCTTTTTGTTAGTTCTATATCTAGCTCTAAACTGTTATATAGTTCAGGCTCCAAATTTAAGTTCTGTAAAAACAATTAACCGTTCTCCTGTAGTGTTCATAGATATATAGGGCTGGAAGGGACCTCGAGAGGTCTTCTAGTCCAGGCCCCAGGCCTGAGGCAGGACCAAGTATGCCTACACTGTCCCTGAGCAGTTTTTGTCTAACCTGATCTTAAAAGACTCCCATCACAGGGGTGGTATTCCACGACCTCCCTGGGAAGCCTATTCCAGTACTTAACTATCCTTATAGTTAGAAAGGTTGTCCTAATATCTAACCTCAATCCCCCTTGCAACAGATTCAGCTTATTACTTCTTGTCCTGCCTTCAGTGGACGTGGAGAACAATTGATTACCATTCTCTTTGTAACAGCCCTTAGCATATTTGAATACTGTTATCAGGTCCCCTTTCTGTCTTTCTGTGACCCCAATATAAACATATTGTCCTAGAGCATGAGATGCTGAATGTGAAATTGGATAGACATGGAGAAGTTGATCAGTGTAGTTTCACAGGCTAAGCTGAAGAAATGCAAAAAGTAAACAAAAGCATAAATGGTGAAAAGTACATTAGATTTGAAAAATGCTTTGTTTTTAATGATCTAAGACATAGATAAGGACATTTTCTTTTAAAGTAAATGATTTTTATCTTCTCAGTGTCCCTTTAATTATGACATTATATTTTTTTAAATAATTCAGCAAAGATCTGAATCTGTACATCTCTATTGATCGCTGCAGACTCTGGTGCCCAGAGAGGTGAGCTGAGGATACACTGGATTG
Organism: Emys orbicularis; assembly: GCF_028017835.1. Classification (NCBI taxonomy): domain Eukaryota; kingdom Metazoa; phylum Chordata; order Testudines; family Emydidae; genus Emys; species Emys orbicularis. The sequence goes on along the minus strand of NC_088689.1, from coordinate 40,931,862 downwards.
CAATTCTCTGGCAGAGGTTCTGGTTGTGGGTGTGCGCAGCATTATTAGTTGTGTGCATTCTGCCACTTCCCTTTGCTGCAGAGCTGCGCTGGAGATGCTATCAGTCACCACTGTTGTTTTTCCTCTTCATTCTTGAATGGTCTGCGGTGGCCAAACACAAAGTAATATGGATGGTAACTAGGTGACTAAATAGGTTGGGATACTCTTTTTTCCACCTCTGTGAAAGCTATTAAAACTTCTCCCTCTGCTTTCTTCAGCTGTGTTTCTGATGACTCCGTGAAACAATACACGTCAAAGGATCATCTTGCTAAGCACTTCCAGGTCCCTGTGTTCAAGTTTGTGGGTAAAGACAACAAGGTGAGCTCAAAACAAAATTACTTCTCAGGCAGACATTAAACCAGCCCCTAACTGGCTTGGGAGACTGTCCATGGGGGGGGTGACTAGTGGGAGGGACACAAAGGGGGCACCAGCTAAAGGGGGGCACGTCCCCGCCCCCTCAAATGACTCCTCCCCGCCCCGCTCCCCAGGTGACCCCCCCACGTGACTCATCCCCACCCCGAGCCCAGGGGCTCTGCGTTCTCCCCGTCCCCTCCCGATCCCACGTTTCCTGGCGGGGGGTGGAGGGAGTCTGCTCCAGTCCTCCTGGCATGTGTGGAGCCATGCACTAATGCACTCTCCCAGGAAGCCTCCGGCCATGCTGCTCGCCTGGGACACTGCCCGGTGCGGCATGCAGCAGCTGCACTCTTCCAGGCAGCCTCCGGCCATGCTGCTTGCCTGGGACGCTGCCCGGTGCGGCATGCAGCAGCTGCACTCTTCCAGGCAGCCTCCGGCCATGCTGCTTGCCTGGGACGCTGCCCGGTGCGGCATGCAGCAGCTGCACTCTCCCAGGCAGCCTCCGGCCATGCTGCTTGCCTGGGACGCTGCCCGGTGCGGCATGCAGCAGCTGCACTCTTCCAGGCAGCCTCCGGCCATGCTGCTTGCCTGGGACGCTGCCCGGTGTGGCACGCAGCAGCTGCACTCTTCCAGGCAGCCTCCGGCCATGCTGCCTGCCTGGCAAGCAGCATGGCCAGAGGCTGTCTGGGAGAGTGCAACCACTGCATGCCACACCAGGCAGCATGGCCGGAAGAGGAGAGGCTCTGGCCCTGCACCTTCATCTCCCTGGCTGCCAGCCTTGCCCCACCCCGGCGTTTTGGGGAGGGTCATGTGACCCTTTGCCCCACCACCACCACCACAGGTCGCCATTGCATGGGGCTGATTCTTTGTGCGTGTAGTATTACAGTAGTAGTAGAGAGTCAGGGATAGGAATTGCCATACCAGAACAGATTGATGGTCTGCCTAATCTAGTATGTTGTTTCCTTTAAGAGCCTAGAAGATCAAGTGCTTTTAGAGGAAAGTGGGGGCTCCGGGGAAGCCTTGACAGTTGTGCAATACCATGGCTCAATTTCTTCCTAACAGCAGAAAGCACTTAGCATAGGCCTGAAGCATGATGATTCATAGCTCCTATAATTGTTGTCCTACCTAGTGTAGTATAACTGCAGATTCTGTTCTATCTTATTCTTGTGTCTACACCTGTTTGAATTTCATTAAGCTGTTCTTGGCAGTATCAGGTTCAAAATTCAACCTTACCTGCACGCACAAAAATGCAGGACGTCCTGCTCACTACTCAGAGGGACTCTACCATCCTCTCCTATCATCTGGGGCACAGGGAGCTGCCATTCTATCACTCCATCTTCCTCACTGTCTAGATATGACAGCTGCTACTCACATCCTCCTTCTATGGTCCCCCACAGTCTCCTGTCCCCCTCACTCTACACTGACCTGTTTGCCTTCCGTATCCCCTCACAGTCTTCTACTCCTCACATTTCCCCTCCCAGCTCATGCCACATTCCACTGCACTCTCTCCCTCTGCCTTATGCTCCCCCCAGTCCCGATTCCTCATAATTTCCTGTTCTGTTTCCTGACAAAGTCTCCCTTATGCATATTGCCCCTTCAGTTTCATTCCCAGCACCTCCACATTCTCTTTCCCCTGCCTGCCCCTTACATAGTGACTAAAGGGGCCACCATCTTCTCTGAGCTCAGTTAGGCTACAGAGTCACTGGAAACAACAAGTAGGGCAGCCATTTTTGCTGGGAGCAGCCTCATTTTCTCCTCTAAAGGTTAAAGGGACATGGCAGTGAGGGCGGCCTGTGGCTTCAGTCCCTTTAATAAAGGGAGATGGTGTCCATCTTGGATAAGAACAATATTTTGCAAGTTTGGGATGGATGGGAATATTGTGAGAGCTGGCAGCACTGCTTAAGTGAAAGCCAGCGCCATGGTTCTTCACACTGCCATCTCCCTGCCTTTTCACAATCCTGCAGGAAGTGTTCTTGCACTGCCGCATCCTTGTGTGTGGCGTGCTGGACGAGAGGTCTCGCTGTGCCCAGGGGTGTCGGAGACGAATGCGCAGGTCAGCTGGGATGGAGGAAGAGGAGGAGGAAACCAGTCACATGGCAAACCATATCCTGACAGGTGGCCCCATTAGAATCGACATGGATGAGTAGCACTCTCTCACCATCACAGTGTACTACCCAAGAACCTGCCCTCCCTCCCTACTGAGGTTTTGTCGCATGGGTTTTGATTTTGCAAAAAAGGTGTTTGGTAAAGCCCTGCATGAGCCTATTATCTTGTTTCATAACAGCCTGACAGTTATTTACTTTTGTGAAGCTATATTAGACACAAGAGGCAGCCCCTCCATATGTAATCTGATCAGCTGTATAATACAGCTGTGCCTGCATTCCTGTCAATTAAAGGGAGACATTTCAGTTATAGGCCCAAAATGTTACCTGCCTTCATTTTTCTGATCTCCGTTTGCAAACTTCACAATGTTTAAACACATTTTGAACCATGTCGCTAATGCTTTATTTTCCAAGGACAATACAAACAGTGCCAGGAGCCCGACACACATCCTGAACAACTCCTGTGATAAGGCTGTGTGTGCAATGAGTAGGTGGAGAGTGTGACATCAAGGTTCTGAAGGGTGGTTATTAAAATACATATAAATATATATCTCAAATATGCAGACTCCTTGAAGCTGTAAAAGAACAGTAATATGCAGCTAAAGCTCAGAATTGTTGCAGGCAAATGTGCATATTTTAAAATAATTATTTCATAAAATTAGTTTTATATTTTCCTCTGACAATTACATACATTTTTTACAATATGTTTCTCTCTATTTAGTGTATCATTTCTTCATCTCTCTTCCCCCTAATCCTGTCCCACTGCCCCACTAATTTGGTGATATGTGGTGCATTTTTGTAAGTGGTGTGACACCTTAATTGTAAAAAAATTAAAAATCTCAAAACTAATACGAACTGTGATGCTGTGATCTTCTGTGACTTGGATGTTCTAATGCATTAACCTAGAACAGGATAGAGGTGTTAATGAAATGCATAGTAAGAACAATTGATGGAAACACTCCATAGATAGTATTAAACATAGAGGTTCAGGTTCAAAAGCCCCATCAGGCCTGGTTACTGCAGAAACACTCAGAAAGTTCTTAAAGACATTGTGAGGGTTAAGCACCATCTTGGCGGAGGAAGACTAGCAGGAGAGTTTGCTCCAGTGGATATTGAATATTGGATACTGATACCTGTCTGAGATTCATTTGGAGTACAAAGCACCAGCACAGAGGGAGGTATAATGCCAAAGCCAGCCTGAACTAGTCCATGCGGCTCCATGCAGCCAAAGACTAGTGACTTTGGGTGAAGAGATTTCTTAGGTAAAAAGTACAATGCAGAGGCAGCAGTAAGGGTCAGCAAGTGTACAGAAAGTAGGGACAGAGCCCAAGAGTGAGAGAGGAGGGAGCTACTGGGCTTGACTTTGTATTCATGGGGTTTTCTGCAAATGAAATTCCTTTTGTGTAGTTCTGGCCAGCACTGTTCAAGGTAAACAAGACTTGTGTACATTTATAAATAAATAAATTGCACTAGAAAATCCCCTGAGTCTGTATCACCAACTTTTCTTCCAATTGGAAACTGTCCAAAGTCCAAAATCTGTTACCACTTGCAAATGGGCAACAATATAAAAGGGGATTACAACTCATATCCGCAGTATTCAGTTTCAGAGCTTTATTTCCTCCAGCAACCAGACTCAGAATACAAATCAGAGTTTACCATTATTGATTTATTTGGTAGCTCTGATTTTTTAAAAATGGCTTTTAGCCTGTCTTTATGGAGAGAGAGAGAGAGAGTCTGTGTTGGAAGAAGAGCAATAACGGAAAAATTGCTGGTAAAATAATATGAATAAGTGGAGACACTATTGTTTTGATGTCTTATCTAACCACTGTGAAATAAAAAAAATGGAAATGTAACATACTGTATTACCATGCAGCCATTGTGCAAATTTACCCTACACTGCTCAGCCATCCCCCCGCAGAGTCCTGACCTGAATTGCTCACTGCTAGTCCAATTCTAAACTTCTGTTGTGCTGGCTCACAACTGGGAGGGTTTTTGATGTCCAGGATTGGAGCTGAACTAACTCATTTTCACATATGTCATACAGTAAGTCAGAGTCTGAACTCAGATTTCCAGGAATAAAAGGCTAATTCATTAAATCACTGTACCAGTCAGCCCTACTATTATGATTTCAATGAACATACAGGGCAGGGATCGGCAACCTTTGGCACGCAACCCACCAGAGTAAGCCCCCTGGCGGGCCGGGCCAGTTTGTTTACCTGCCGCGTCCACAGGTTCTGCCGATCGCCGTCCCAGGCCAATGGGGGCTGCGGGAAGCGGCACGGGCCGAGGGATGTACTGGCTGCCGCTTCCTGCCACCCCCCCCATTGGACTGGAGCGGCGAACCGCAGCCAGTGGGAGCCGCGATCGGACGAACCTGCGGACATAGCAGGTAAACAAACTGGCCCGGCCTGTCAGGGGGCTTACCTGATGCAGGGGATCCATAGAAAGCTGTAACAGGCTGGCCTGCTCCTTTAAAGATCAGGAGGCCTGGAGCCAGTCAGCCCTGTTGAATTAGTCCTGCCCTGCTACACCTGTGTAGGATGTGGGACTTAAGTGGAGGAAAGCCCAGCTGTGAAGGGCTGTTTAGGGAGAAGAGCAAACAGTGTGTTCCTATCCTGGGGTAAGAAGCTTGGCCAGAAACTGCCTGAGGAGTGTGGCTGCCCAGAGCCCTTTGCAGGAGGATGGGCCTGGATTTTACTGGTGAGTGGCTCAGAGCCCAGGTGCCTGTTAGTGAGTGTTGAAACAGGCTGTGGCAACTGGGACTTTAAGGAAGGAGCTGGCTGCTGGGTGAAGATTCCTTTGTTTTGTGCTTTTGTTGTCCTTTCTCTAAAGCACTCTGTTACCCTGGGAGGGGTTGAACCCTCAAATGCTGTTTTTCTGGAGGCCCAAGTCATCGCTCTGGCCAGGGTGAGCTGAAGAGAGTGGTGGGGAAGCTGAGGCAGCGTAGCTGCAGTGTCTCACTATACTGTGAGAAGGGTCCTCTGAGATGCTGAGTCTTGTACAGAAGCATTTTAACTGGAGGGAAGACACCAACTGGATCATTTGTAAACAAGAACTGTGAGGAGGCAGCTTGAGGGGAGCACAGGGTCTCTCCCTTCATGCATCAATTGGGGGTGAGCGCAAAGATGATGCACGTTTTAGCATGTTGAACTGTAGTGAACATTGATTAATCTCAGTTCACCTCAATCTAAACAGCTGTGTGCTGCTAAGCAGCCAGAATGGCTGTATTTCAGTGACTCACCAGTGGTCTCCGGCTAGGCTGTAGAACTCTAAGTTGTCTTATTTCATGTAGCACGTGTGTCTACTCCAACATATTCTTGTTTGGTTCTTTTCATAAGACATTTCAAAAGCTTCATCCAAAAATAATTAAGGTTTTTTGTTGTTGTTTTTTTTCAAGTCAGTAAAAGGAAACTTTACACTGAAAAATGCAGGCTCAACGGTCTTCCATCTGTCAGCTGCAGCTTGTAAAGTGGTTTGGGGATGAAAGGTGCTATATAGATATAAAGGAAATATCACTTTTATTTGTGATCTCCTCAAAGTACCAAAGCTTGGATGGAAAGGTTCAGTTCAAAACCCCTCATGTCTCCATTTTGTCATGATCTATCATGTCATTACATGCTTGGGTCAGCTTTAATGTGTCACTGTAGAGATCTGCAATTTAAATGTAGCCACTGAACATAGACAAGATATTTTTGCAAGTGATATTTAATTGTACGTATAAACTCACCTTTAGACTTAACAATGGGTAGCAGTTCACCTTAAAAATATATAAAGCTCTTAGTGTCTGTTCCTCACACACAACCCCCTGCCTCTCCCACCCCAAACAAACTAGGGCTGACAATCAGGTTCTTTCTGCAGGAAACATTCTGATGGACAACTACTGAGATGAACTTTGGCACTGGAATACTCCCTGGCTTATCACCTGCTCAGAGGGACATCTAATTTGCACTGAGGAAATAAGAATGGCCCTTCCAAATGGGGGGGGGGGAATCCCCACACAACTCAGTGTGATCACTTTTTATTACCTTAGTCTCATGTTTTCTAACAATAGCCTCCCGTTGCTGCAGACCATATGGGTCAGATGTATAACACTTTCCAGTGTGCGGCCAAATAAGCCTGGCAAAAACAGGGACAGTAGTTTAAATAACATTCTGCTAAATGTATCAGTTTAAACATATATGCCAGAAAGGATATAACTAAAACAGAATCTGTCAAAAACAGTGTTGTAACTTCCACTTTGTGCAGTGTGTAAAAGTGAATGGAAGACAGGGAGAGTGTGAGAATGTGTGTACATCCATCTATCTATCTAGGCATGTGACAGATCCACACTTATCTTGTATGTTACACACATCTTGGTAGAAACTCCCTTGCAGCAGCAGCAGCAGCAACAAACCCCAACAACAACAAAATTCCCTGGGGGGAGGTAGTTTTTAAAGTCTATAAGAGAATCCTTTAACAGATTTAGATCTTAGAAATGTTTGAAAAAATAAATCCGCTGGGATTGTTCATCTCTTTAAGTTAGCCATGTCCCCATGAAACCAAGCCCTGCCTTACCAAACATAGCCTAAGCAGTACCATTCTACAAATATGCCTTCGTAGGCCTGAAAGTTTCCCAAAGTCCCATCAAATCCTCCTGCAACCACCCTCCCCCCAGTCCCCTTAAAAGGACACTGCTGAAGGTGCTTACTGGAGACTAATGTAATTTTTCCCTTTGGTTTTAAATTATGAAGGAGGAAAATAAACAGGTACAGCTGAATGGAATTGTGGGGGGAGCTTATTCCTCTGCTGTGAAATTATGGGCAGAATCTTATATGTGTATCAGAGTGTATAGTGTTGAGCTACTTGAGCATGGATGGTCTTTGTCCCAGTCTACCTTTGTGTGCACTCATGTATCGGAACTACTCAAAATCCCTCTTGGCTAATATTTGGCCATGTCCCCAGCCATGAATCATTCTCTTAGCTAACAAAAATCCTTGGTTATCTGAACAGTTTGGGGAGCCTCTAAATATTTCAGAGAAGTGGGTAGTTTGCATGTGTGTAAATAATTGGGTCTGAACCAAAACCCCAAAAGGGGATGAATCCTTCCCCCTTTTTCCATACCCCCCCCCCGCCCCAATATTGTGGCTCAGCCCATCTCCTGTGTTTGAATAATTTATTTAAAAGATGTAACTAGTGACTGGAACTTTGGCTAGTGGGAAAACTTGTTTTTCAGGGTGTATCAGTGATTCAGGGAGAGGAAGTTGTTATACATGTGTATATCTGCTGCAGAAACTACTTATTACTCTCTGCATTGCATTCTGTTTGCTCATCTTAATCCATCTCAATAGAAAATTGGCATTAAAATAACCCACAATGATACACCTGGAAAGAGATGGGGCTGTTAGACTGGATCTGAGGTGGGCAGTAGTTGTCACTGCCTCTGACAGCACCCCTCCACCCAAAGCTGTAACTGATGCATTATACACAGTGCAAAAATCTGCTCCTCCTACCCCATACTATCATAACTTCTCCAGTTCAGAGGGCTGATGGAAAATGGCTTGCTAAAGAGCTGCATCAGAGATGGAATGCATGAGGTCATCTCTGGCCAGAGGGCTGTGCTCTTCAAAGTTCCTCTTTTTCCTCCTCATTACAAATGCAGGCACTTCTTTGGCTGTTCATGAAGGGTCGGCAGCCCAGAGTCCAGACAGTGTTAAACACTGTATCTGCTACAGATTCACAAGCTGTCAGGAGGGAAAAGAACAGGCATGTCAGCAGTGGTCTCACACTTTCATTGCTAGTTAAAATAGTGCCAGGACTGGCCTCAAACCAGTGTGGATTGTGTGGGGTACTGCAATATCTTTGTGTACAGTTTGTGTACAGTTCTATTTCTCGCTGTCGGCTGGATTTAGGAGCCATTTTGTTCCCAGTGTTGCTGCAGTCCAGTCTCTAACAGCTGTGCTCTCTCTTAGAGAGACTTTCCTTTTGTTTTTTCTTGTTGAAAGTGCGTTATGCTCTTTGTGTATGGCGACATAACAAGTAAGCTTCTCAAAAGATCTCTGCATCAACTCTTCCCTACTTCTCAGCCCCTCCATTTGACCATGGCCTTGTCTAAACTAAGCTTTTACCCCCAGGCTGTTTCTCACATGGCTATATCACCCTTACAGTGGGAGCAATAGCGTAAACCAGCTGCCAGTGGTCATCAGCATCTGACATGGGTGTTATCTAGACCTGCTCTGAGCAGAGCCAGATGACACAGTAGTTAAAATGTCAAACAGCCTGGAGTTAGGGTTGCCAGTTTTGGTTGGACGTATTCCTGGAGGTTTCATCACATGACATAATCTTTTAGATTAATATTTAATTCCTGGAGACTCCAGGACAATCCTGCAGGGTTGGCAACTCTAGCAAGAGGCTCACTATTGAACTCCCCAGCCAGGTAGATAAATGAGTTAATACTAAACTCCACAGGGTGGTCATTTTCCCTGATGGGCTGAAGGCAATAAAATCAGTTCAGACATAGACTTGGTAATAGTCCTACCCCATGGCCTTCTCTCTCTAGTCCCCTCTCAGCTCCTCTGGCCATTTCTCTGCAGTTCTGCCACTGTAACTCCTGCCACCTGGGACAGCCTTCCTGATCCCCTCTGCCCTCCTTGTTACTTCAGAGCTCCCCAGACAATCTCTTCTCTTGTTTTACTTAATTGGGTTGGGGATCTGAGTATAAAATGTATAGGACCGTGTATGTGTGTGCGCGCGCATATATAAAAATATGAGAGAGAGAAACATTCCCTGCCTTTGAGCACTTAAAATCTAAGTCAGACACAAGAGGAGACACAGGGCAACAGTTCAGAAGTGGGGATGACTCATTGAAGAGGTGGATTGCAAGAAGGGGTGTGAAAGAGATGGTGGCTGACAGGTGAGAAAAGGGAGATTGTTCCAGGGAAGCTTAATAGAAGGCACAAGCTGAGACTGGGAGGAGAGCTAGAGTATGTCTACACATGGAGTTATTCACCAGTAACTGTTGTGCTTTAAATTCACATCCTAATCTGCGTTGTCTTTCAAGTGTAGACAAGACCACAGGTTCAGCTGTGCTTGTGCAACCCCTAGTGCAGTCAAGTAAAGCACTGGTGGAGCTTATCCCTGCTTGAAACCAGGCTAAACTGTCTTGGTGCAAATTGTGGCTGATTGGGGTTTACCCAGGCTGCAGTTGTGCAGCTACGCTGGCTGTTGGCAACCAATGGCTGTAATCAAGGAAAATTCCTAGTGTAGACTAGGCTAAATCCATTGAAGTCAATGGGAGTCTTTCTATTCACTTCATTGGGCTTTGAATCGGGCATATAGGGAGGAGTAGTAATGTGAACTGATTGAGAGTAAAGATGACACAGAGTGGCTGGCCCTTTAAGTGAAGTAGCCCTGCTCCCCTTATGAGTAGGCAGGTTAACCCAGGTTGCCTCTAATGAGGGGCAGGGCAATACCCCAGTTCAAGGAGAAGAGGAGAGCTGCAGAGAGGCAGCCCTTAGAAAGGGACTGTGAGAGGAGCCTAGGGAAGGTCCTGAAGAGAGCAGTGAGCTCCTGTAGTGATTATCCGGGAGGGGAGGATATCATTTTGGTTGACTGCTTTTATTTTATGAAGAAACCCTGAGGACTTGTGCCCAGGAAAAGGGAGCTGAGCACCTGAAGAACCTGGCACAGAACAGAAGGGGATGACTAGGACTTTAAGTGGAGACATTGAGGGTCTGCTTTAAGACTGGGCGGAGTTATTCTAAATATTAACAAGCATGCAACAGAGGCGCTTGCTATGTTTAAAAGCTGTCAGTGGAGTAACTTCTGAGGCCCTTGAGGGAAGGGTGTAGACATGGCCTTTCCTGGCCACACTCAGCCAGCAGAGGGCGTTCAAACGGAAATCTCTGATAAAGGGCTATCAAAACCAACAAAAGCAGAGTTGTAGGTAGGGTTTGTGTTGACCCTTGAAGATAAGAAGGAGCTTGTGGGGGGTTAATGCACCTCAGCAATAAGATCCTCAGGCCTCTGACTCTCGATTTGTTCTCTTTAACTTGTTGCTGTGCCTGTCTTTGGTACTTCTCTACAAATGTTTAATCATCCTAATGAGACAGAAAACCAATGGAGGGAGGCACTGTTTTTCAAGTCTGCAATAGCAGCACTGGAGTGTGAACTTCCCCATTCATCTTAATTAGGTGTTAGGTTTGGAAAACAAATTAGTGACCCCTTAACGGCCTCATTGCTGGCTGACTGCACATGGGGACCCAGGCAGGGAAGCTGCATACCATTTGTGAGAAATGCTGGGATATGCAAGAGGAACACTTTTAAGGAGCACATCATGGGTTAGACTCTCTCTAAGAGGGTTCAATGTTGTATAAATACTGTTTTATGCCCAAATAAATTTGTTAGTCTCTAAGGTGCCACAAGGACGACTCGTTGTTTTTGCTTATGCAGACTAACACGGCTACCACTCTGAAACTTGTTTTAAAGGACTGTCCTTCAGTTGGCAGGCCTAACTTTTGACGTCTTGTACCCTGCCATTGTACACATTACACTGCTCTCTTTATTAATAATAATAATTAATAATAAAATGTCTAGATTGTAAATCATCAGTGTTTAAAAGTAAGGGCCATGGAAGCATTGAAATCCTGTGTGTTGGCTTTCTCTGGGATTTGCTGCAGGCGATTTCCCAGTTGAGAGTGTGGGATTTTTACCACTGTTGTAGCCCTTGTCTGGGGGATCAGTGAAAACAGGAAATGTAACTTTTTGATATGGGATTTTTGATCCAAGAAATCACCAACCAGCAGCTTGTTTCCACAAGAATCAGAAGGCAGCACTAGGCATATTTGGGGCATGTACTTCAGATGGCAACAGACAAGCCCCCACCTCCCCCTTGAAGCTGTTAAGGGGATACTAACAGGTGTGAGGAAACCAGGATACCCAAGAGAAACTTTATTCTGCCCTCCCTGCTAAGGGGGGTTCTTAATCTATCTCAATCCCATAGACCAAATGGAAACAGCAGCAGCAAATGATAGAAGAATGGAAGAGAGTGTTTTTCCATGCTGTGCTCCAACATTGGTGTGGGAAGGATGTACTAATAATAACTGACCTGAGATCTGGAATCTAGAGTTAGCCCTGTCACCCTTGACCATGTTCCTTTCAAAATTCTTGATGAGTAGTGCCCATTAATGGCAGTGGGTGTGTCACTGGCAGAACCCAACACGCAAGACAAAAGGGTTAAAACAGGCTTTTCAGAGGACAGGTCTACACTATGGACTTACCCCTGACACAGCTATGCTGGGAGGTGAAGAAGTATGATCTCTGATACAGGTGTGGCAGTAAAAGCCCCGACTGTAGACCGTTATACTGACAAAACTGCACTTTTACGAGCATAGCTTGTTTCATGTGGCAAGGGGCTGGAATAAGCTATGCTGCCAAACCAGCATCCACGTTCAGAGTGCTTGGCCAGTACAGTATATCTATATAGCTACACTGCCAAAGTGCTGCTAAGGTAGACCTGGGCTCAGTCACTAGGGAAAATGAACAAAAGATAGGCAGAGGTATTAACACCTGTGCTAATAAATTTGGATCTGCACAGTCATTAACCTTTTGTTTTGGTGGGGGGGAATTCTCCCATCTCTCCCTCCCCATTAACTCCCTTAATCACTCAGAACTTCACATCTAGTGACCTCTGACTGAGGAGTGCTATTCACAACAACTTCTGAGCTACTCATGGAGCTAGGGATTGTGAAAGTGTCGGTTGCAAGCACAGGTCCCCACGGCAGGGCTGGCCTTACCATGAGGCGAACTGAGGCAGCTCTGCCTCAGGTGCCAGACTGGGGGGGGGGGGCACCACTAGGACCCAGAGTGTCGAAAATTGTCTGCTGCTGATGCATATGTAATCTCTCTGCTCTAGATGCACAGAGATGGTGGAGTGCTGTGCTGGAGGAAGGAGGGCACAAGAGACATAACAGGCAGGCAGGAGAAAAGGTGAGAGGGAATAACAGAAAGCAGTAGAGCTGCAGAAAGGAGGAGCAGCCTCTTATGTACCTCTCTAGCACCCCCAGGAGCCTGGACTGGTTAACACCAGCTTCTCAAGGAGCTTCCTGTTTCCTGCTGCTTCCCTGAACCCACTTGAGGAGAACAGGCAGTCAACTGAAGTAGTAGGAGCCAATTAGGCCCTTAAGACACTGATATATTCCCTCACTCAGGCCCTGCTACCAGCCTGCTTATTTGTCCCCTTCAACTGAGTGTTGAGAGCCACTATAGCTGGCACAGAACAGCAGTCATGAGTGAAAGAAGAAAACGCCCCTCTGGGGCAGCATTCAGAGAAAGAAAGAAAGCAAAGGAAGCTTTTCTATCTAAGCAGGAAGGAGCTCTCCTGAGATGCATAGACACAAATGTTCATGGTGAGCCTTCCGGCCCCAGTGAGGATGTGAGTGGTGAGGAGATGCCTGATCTTCCAGTTAGTCAGAGTGCAGGTGACCTGGCAGCTACTGCAGCATTCATATCTCCATCTCCAATGGATGTAACCATGCACATTCTTGAAGAAAAGTGTACATCAGAGAAGAGTGTGGTGGAGGTGCAAGAACCAGCTGCTGCTGAGTTTAGTTCCTTAAGTCTAGATGATCCAGGACTGTGGACCCACTTGAGCAGTAGCCTGAGGGACTTCCTTGTGCTGCATGGGCCACAGCAAGTGAAAAACTTCGTTTCCCAAAGACAATGAAAATACAAGTTTCCATCCAACACGTTACTGGCGTGAAATCCCCAATGGTGACAAAGTGGAGAGGCCATGGCTTATGTACTCAAAAACCCAGAATGCTGCATACTGTTTTTGTTGCAAACTCTTTCAGTCTAATGTTCCAGCCACATTGGGTTCTACAGGAACAAAGGACTGGAAAAATCTGGCTAGAAATCTGGCATGCCATGAGAAGGCAGCAAATCACCAGAGAGCATTCCATAGGTGGAAAGAGCTTGAGATGAGACTAAAGTTAACAGCCACCATAGATGATCAGCATCAAGAGAAGATTGCCTCAGAGTCTCTTTACTGGCAAAATGTTCTGAAAAGGCTCATTGCCATTGTGAGAATGCTTGCTACCCAAAATCTAGCACTGCTTGGCACTTCAGATCAGCTGTACGTGCCAAACAATGGAAACGTCCTTAAAACTGTGGAGCTGATGGCTGAGTTTGATGCTGTACTCCAGGAGCATCTAAGAAGAGTCACCACCCAAGAAATGAACACACCACCACCACCACGGAAAAACCATTCAAAATGAGATCATACAGTTACTGGCAACAAAAGTCAAACAGAAGATTGTGGCAGATCTAAAGTCAGCAAGATATTACTCTGTTATTCTGGACTGCACACCTGACATCAGCCATACGGAACAAATGACTTTAATGGTGCGTTTTTCACTAGGTTCTGTTGTTGTTACAAATGTCCCTGCAATCAGGGCTGGCTCCAGCTTTTTTGCCGCCCCAAGCGGCAAAGCGGAAAGGGGAGAGGAGGGGGAAAAAATAAAAAAGATAAAGCCGATCGGCGGCACTTTGGCGGCAGCTCAGAGGAAGAGAGGGCCTGAGGGACCCGCCGCTGAATTGCTGCCGAAAAGCCGGACGTGCCACCCCTAGCACCTGCTTCCTTCGCTGGTGCCTGGAGCCGGCCATGCCTGCAATCGTGACTGTCAGAGAGCATTTTCTAGAATTTATTGACATTGATGATACTACAGGAGCTGGTATGACAAATGTGCTTTTTAAAAAGCTGGAAGATACGGGAATTGCGATAGCTGACATGAGAGGTCAGGGCTACGATAATGGTGCCAACATGAGAGGAAAGAACAGAGGAGTGCAGACATGGATCCGAGCATTAAACCCTTGAGCTTATTTTGTCCCATGCAGTTCTCATTCATTGAACTTGGTGGTCGGTGATGCAGCATCAGCTTCTAGTGAGGCTAAGGAATTTTTTAATGTAATTCAAAGCATCTATGTATTTTTCTCCATCAACTCATCAGTGGCAAATTTTGAAGCAACATCTGGGAACATCCTCTCTGACACTGAAACCACTGAGTGCCACACGATGGGAAAGTCGAGTGGAGGCGATAAAGCCTATCAAACACCAAATTGGGAAGATAGATGATGCCATAGTTGCCATGATGGAGGATAATGCTATGACAGGAACTGTTCATGGGAGAACAGTGGCAGAGGGAAATGGAATCACCAGAAACATACATAACTTCAAATTTCTGTGAGGCATAGTGTTGTGGCATGACATACTGTTTGAAATAAATGTTGTAAGCAAGAGACTCCGAGGTGTTGACCTTGATATATCTGGACCAATGGAATGACTGGACAAAGCAAAGTCATACCTACAGTCTTACTGGTCAGATGAGGGATTTCAAAACATTCTGAAGAGTGCACAGAAGTTGGCAGAGGAACTTCACAGTGCAGCTATTTTCCCACCCATTCAAGAATACAAGAGTCACTGAGGAAGAAGACATTTTGATTACGAGGCACGGGATAATCCCATGTGAGACCCCCCAAACAACAATTCAAGTTGAATTCTTTAACCAGGTGCTAGATTGTGCAATACAGTCAGTTGAAGAACATTTCATGTAGCTCAAGGAACACAGCAGTATATTTGGGATGTAGTATGATATTCCCAAACTCCTCGCTATATCTGAAGAAGACCTACCCCAGCAATGCAGGGCACTAGAGACAGCGTTGACACATGATGACATGCGCGATATTGATGCGAGTGATTTAGGTGATGAACTGAAAGCCCTTTCAAGATACATTTCAGTAGGATCTGAAAGGCTGTTCTGGAATATATGTGCACAAATAAGATGACCACCCTCTTTCCAAATGCTTTTGTTGCTCTGCACATACTTCTAACACTTCCTGTAACAGTTGCCAGGGGAGAAAGCAGCTTCTCCAAGCTGAAGTTAATAAAAACACATCTACGCTCCATAATGACACAGGAGAGGCTGATTGGCCTTGCAACCATCTCAATAGAGCATGAGCTGGCCCACACTGTGGACCTTCAGAAAGCAGTTCAAATCTTTGCAACCAAGAAGGCACGGAAAGCACCACTTTGATCATTCAAACAGATAAAAATGCCAGTGTTTACTATGCAGAGAAGAAAAGTTACATTTGCTGTTCAGGCGTTTGAAAGTTAAGTGTTACTTAAAATTTTTGAACAAGGCATTTTAAGTTGTTAGTTCTCCTTTATTGGGGTAGGTAGCAGAGCAGTACCATGAGAGGAGTAGAACAGGAAGAAGGCAGAATTGAGACCTTTCAAAGTTTTGGCCCAAGCCAGGGGGAATGGGGGCATCATTTGAGCTCCCCGCCTCAGGTGCCAAAATGTTGTGGGCCAGCCCTGCCCCAGGGGCAGAGATTGCTGCTTGCATCATAGTCCACAAGGGGAAGCAAGGGGTCTAGCATGCTACACTGTAACTCAGCCACTAAGCAGTCCAAATCTATGCCCAGAATGGGTGTTTCTCCGCTCATCTCTTTGCATCTCAGCTCCAGGAGTGCCCCTTCCTGCCCACTGATCCAACCAGATTTGCCAATTTTCCTTTTGTTCATTAATCTGACACAGGGTTACCCCAATCGTAGGAGCACTAACCCCTGCCAAATCCTTACACTCCTTCCAATCCTCTTTCCAAACTGCCCCATTTGTCTTTCTTTCCCATTTTTGACTTTGATCCTGCTAGCAAGCTGCCCTCTGCTTAGGCCAGTCTCACTCCTTGTGTTCCAAGCACTCTCCTCCAAATCAGTTTTCAACCCACATTTGTGATGCCTTCTAATGCTGAGCTCCCTTCATGGGGGCTTCGCTCATTCCTGGACTCAAACTGCTGTCTCACTATCTTTCTGAATTCGATTTAAAAAAAAAAAAAAAAAAGCAACAATAATTTGTTTAACCACAAAGGATACTTAGTCCTATATAAATCTGTCTCTGTGTTTTTAATATGCCTTTGGCTGAAGTATCTAAGCACTACAGAGAAAGGAAGGTTCACATTGATTCTGCCAAAGAAAACCAAATTCTCTCTTCACCTCATCTTTGTCTATAACCCATGCATGTTTGTTTTTATGTGGTTGTTTTCTGGTGCCAGGGAGCTCTACAGCATGGATACCCTCCACTCAGAGTACTTTGTCTGCAGCCCACAGGAATTTCATCTCTATAACCATGAACTGCAGGGCTGCCCAGAGGGGGGGGCAAGTGGGGCAATTTGCCCCGGGCCCCACAGGGGCCCCCACGAGAATATAGTATTCTATAGTATTGCAACTTTTTTTTATGGAAGGGGCCCCCAAAATTGCTTTGCCCCAGGCCCCCTGAATCCTCTGGGCAGCCCTGATGAACTTCAGTGTCCATACCTGTCGCACGTATGCCTTGTTGGGTGGTGGAGGGAGAAGTTGTCACCAAGACATGTAGGTCTCAGATATTAATTGCCTCACAGCTCAGGATTGGCACCTCAAACTGGATCCAGAATTGGATCAGGAACCAGTGCAGTTCTTTGTTGAAATGTGCCCTATCAATTCATTTCACTTAGCAGCTGGGCTTCAGTATAATGAATTGTGGCTTCCGTGTGGCCTTTGCCAACAGTCCCAAGTAAGGTGAACTGCAGAAGTCCAGCCTGGATATGTTGAAGGGATGCGACACTGTGGCTGGATCCGCATCAGAGAGGAAAGGATGCAGTCTCTGGGCTAACTGAAGATGAACAAAGGCATTTCTGGCCACTGTCACTATTGGGTGCCCAAGTAGTGCAATTAACCCAACAGGACCATTAGACTGTCCATTGCCTTGACTATCAGATACACACTCACAATAGAGGGGAAGTCACAATTACTTATTGCTCCTCAAATTGTCCCTGCTCTGTTGATATTGCCTGTACTGTATTAAAGTTCCAGGAGCTGATGCCTGGCTAAATTTGCAGCTGTTTTTCTATTAAATATTTCTACTTTTGGTCACCTCCTGAAATTCACAAAAATGGTCATATCAGCCTCAAAATTTGTAGGCTACTTCTGAGACAGGGTTCAAATTTCTCTACCAAATTTGAACAAAATCAGACAAAGGGTTCAGGAACAGATACCCTAAAAACAGTCATTCATGAGAGCTCAGGATTTTAATTTTGTTATTTTGCTAAAAAAAAAAAAAAAAAAACCTGACATGGAGGTAGCAAGAACCTAATGTACTGGACTTCTTAGCAGTGAATGATGACAGCACCGGTGTTTCGTAGTTTAGTCACACTTCAAAAGTTGTTAATCTTTTGATTAAGAACATTTATTAAGGAAATTTGGTTTCAGCAAACAATCTTAAGGTCTTTGGCAGTCACTCTCAGAAGCATATTCTGGACAACTGCACTAGAAAAGTCTGGGGAACATTAATATGGGGACTGTGAACACCTGCCATGTGGCACTACCACAAAGGAGGCCCAGTGATATGAAGAGGCGCACTCCGAGGTATTTCAGGAGCAGGTGCTGAAGCATAGTGCTTCCCTCCCTTCCCAATTCAATGAGCCTCCTGTGGCTAGCACGCTAGGGATATATCTACACTACAGCAGCACAGCTATGGTGGTGCTGTGGCACTGTAGTTTAGGTCCTGTGTCAATGGAAGGGGTTTTCCAATGTAGTTAATCCATCTCTCTGAGAGGTCGTAGCTAGGTTGATGGAAGAGTTGTTGTTTTTTCCCATCAACCTAGCTGTGTCTACAGTAGAAGTTAGGTTGACCTAACTATGTTGCATGGGGCATGACATTTTTTCACAGCCCTGAGTGATGTAGCTAGGTCCATCTAATTTCCAATGTAGCCCAGGCCTCCCCTCTCATAAGCAGGGCCGGCTCTAGGTTTTTTGCTGCCCCAAGCAAAAAAAATTTTGGCTGTCCCCGCCCCCCCCCCCACCCCACTGCACCTTCCTGCCGCCCCAGCCCTGGGTCACTGGTAACTCGCTCCCAGGGCAGGTCATTCAGCAGGAATTTTGGATGTGCACAGAACACAGACAGGATTGGTTCCCATATGGTTACAGAACTGCAGTAAAGTGGAACAATTTTCAGCTTGTGTGATTGAAGGCTATCTGGATGCATATTATAAGACTGTCCTACATAAAGTTGAGGTGCCTTTATTATTCTTTTGTTCCATTCTTTGCTTCTAGGGGGAATTTGCCAATGCAATATCACTGTCTTCCTTTTAAACAAATAAAACTAAAACTTAATAATAATAAATAAAAAAAAGCAATGGATGTTGAAAATAGCAATTCCAGTCCTAATAACCCCAGGGCTGGGGGTGCAGGTGGGGGCCAGAGCTGGGGCAGCAGGGGGTGTGGGCGGGGGAGAGTCCAGGGCTGGGACAACACAGGGGTGCGGGGGGAGCCCAGGGCTGAGGTGGGGGGGCGGCAAAAAACCTAGAGCTGGCTCTGTTCCTACCATTTACAGCAAGCTGCAGCATGAGGTTTCAGTTCTACACTCCTTCCCCCTCCCTTTCCTGTTAATTGAGACCAAGGGAATGCTGGGAAATGTAGTTCTTTCCCTGCTCCAGGGCTGGCTCTATAGGCAGGGAGCTAACCAAGGAACTACAGCTCCCAGGGCTCCCTGTTGGTTCTCAGCTCTCATGCTGGATTCTTGCACCCCTGCAAATTTGCTTTGCTGGTGCCTAGAGCCGGCCCTGCTCATAAGCCACATGAGGTTTGCTGGCAGGAGAAGGAGGAAAGCTGCATGTACTGTGTTTCTAATTTAAACTCCACCATTCTAGGAAGGTGCTATATGCACTCAAGCCACTGAGATGTGCCTGTAACGGTCACTTGATTTGTGAAGGAATCTGTATTTAGCTTCAGCCAACCTCTGTTTCTCAGACATTGGGGCAGCTGGGAGATGATTTTTGTCTCCATTTCAGGATCAAGAGAAGCTGGGTGGATGTTGGCATCTCAGTGACACTACCCTCTATGGTATCTCATTCTCCCTGTCCCCTCCCCCACAGTGGCTTTACTTGGATGTAAACATTAATAAAAAAGAGGTGGCAGCCCATATGGCAAGCTTCAGCTCAACCCAAATCAAGAATGGTTGAGAGAGTTCGAATCTTGAAATTGGGGCTTATAAACGTAACATGTTAATAAGAACCTTTTGTCATAAAGTTAAATACCGTGGAAAAATTAACCCCTTTCTAAAACATTAGCACTGAGACTTTTAAATCTGGCTAAGGGATTTGGACACCCAATTCTCATTGGAAAGTAATAAGAACTGATCATCTCCATAAGTGGCTCTGAAAATCCCACCCTAAGGTAAAAATGAATGGCTTGTAGCGGTTTTATTTTTAAAATAATAATAAACTTCAAACATAAAAGCACGTTGGGTAATTGTCTGGGACAGGTCTGCTTTAGAGAGGAGGGAGGCAATGTTCAAGCAAAAGTTAGGGCTAGCTCAGCCTTTTGATCTAAGTGTATTTCACATGTGATTGCCGCTCAGCTGTGGCAGTGCTATGTCCTATTGCAGTCACAGCAGAAACCTGCTGCCGTGTTGTAGGAAAAGGACTTCCTGCTACCGCTCCTCTGGGAAATGGGGCTGGAGCCACCTGCCTCCCACAAGAGTGGCCTGGGTGCAAAACTCACCTTCAACCTTGGAGACAAAACCAAGGCTCCGTTTGAGGTCTGAGCAGATGGAGTGGAGGCACCATCGGAACTTAGCATCACAGCGGTATTTGTTGGCTCCGCAGGTGTCGTAACAAACATCCAGCTGGTTACAGCACTTAGTCATGGCAGGGATGCCTAAATCCAACTGGAGGCAGAGGAAGAGAAAGGAAAGATAGCATTGCTCAGGCATTGTAATTAGGCTTGGTCTACACTTGCCCCCCAAGTCGAAGTAAGGTACGCAAATTCAGCTACGTGAATAACGTAGCTGAATTCGACATACCTTACTTCGAACTTACCGCGGTTCAGACGCGGTCCACACACGGCAGGCAGGCTCCCCGTCGACTCCGCGGTACTCCTCTCGTTGAGCTGGAGTACCGCAGTTGACGGCGAGCACTTCCTGGTTCGATTTATCGCGTCCAGACCAGACGCGATAAATCGAACTCGGAACTTCGATCCCCAGCCGCCGAACTAGCGCGGCAGTGTAGACCAGCCCTTAGTGAAGGGTCTATCCTCCTCTTCAACGGTGGTGATGCCCCTCTTTCCCCAAACCACCAAATGCTGCTCCTTGACCCAAAGCTTCTGCTACAATTCCAGTGTTAATGCCATAGTTGTAACAAACAGAGCTGTAAGTTCAAGAACAACTACACTTTGGATTTTTGGTTTATACTCTTGCATTAGTGAGTGTGTAATAGGCATGAGAGTTATACATGGGCCTGTTCATATCAAGGTGGGAATGAAGTCCTTATTTTCTAAATTGCTTATTAGAAACTGTTTCTCTTCCACATCCCCGATGTAGGGGTCTAGTTTCCTCTCCTTACTTCTAACACTCATGAATGCACAAGATGACAGAAGCCTCTAGAGAGGTTTGTGGTGATGTCCAGTTTAAGGAACTAATATAACTTCAAAAATAGCCCACAAGGGATTTTTTTTAACAGAATCTTAATTGGTGCAGACCCTGGTGGGAACAGAAATAGGCTAATTAGCCAGGCCAGCTCTTAGAGGCTCTTCAAGGAACCATTCTCATGGTATAGATTAACTTTGATTTCATTAATTGCTTTAAAAATAACCAAGATACAAAGCCTGGAAATGAGTTGAATTTAGTACTCAATATTGAGGAGGGGAGCTGTAGAAAGGGACCAAAGGGCTGCTTAGTGGGAGATTTATGAGAGCAAACACCAATTCACACCTGGAAATAGGCTTTGCAGGGAACACCAGGCATTGCCATTTATCTCTAAGCTTTGAGTAATTGAACTGCCTTGCACTGAATGTTCCCTAGTGATGGACCCAGTTAAAAGTGCATGATACTTATCTGGGTTTCCATTAAGTGGCTTCTATTGCACCAACACTCCGTAGCTAACCCACGGATTGCCACGTACCTTCTGAACTGCTTCCGTGATGCAATCATTTGCTTCTCCTGCATTTATCTGCTAGGTAGACTTTATCCTCCAATAAATACTAAGACAATTGGAGTTTTGTATCATGCATCCACACATGTAATTCCCATTGACAGGATTATTCATCCACCGCAAGCAGCAGCCACCAACATTTGGGAGCTGATCGCTCTGCTGGTTAGCAAATCAGATAGTAAATTAAATGGTTACTTAAAGTTACATTTTCCTTCCCTTGCCATCGCAGACAGCCATCTCCTTGGCAAACACAGGCAGACAATTTAGTACTGTAATATATGACTGACTATCACAGCAATCTTTGGAAAGGTGAGGATACCACTCAGAGCTGGCTGCAGCCAGGAAAAAAATACAATAGTTATCATACCAATAGCACATGTCCTAGCTAGACCACGTTCTTAACTATTTTTTTAAGCTGATTATTCCGGTTAGTGAATTATTTCATGGGGGAACTAAGTGTTAGCAGCAGTACATACACTTTCTGGTACCTTGAGACCAAGGAAGTAGGAGCTGCAGCCATTGGGCTCTTGTGGCTTGTAGTTCGGTCTGGGCATTGGAGCCTTCCCTTGAAAAACAGAGAAATGTGAAAAGTTAGGGGTAAGAGATTGCAGGGGTGTCGAACTTAGAGGTAAGCACATGTTCTTTGCTTTTGGTTTTCCAAAGGCAAAGAAACATTGTACGACGAGGGTCTTAAATACAGCCTCCTATAGGCATCCTAGCTCCACTGAACAGACAGAGGACCATCACCCACCTAATCTCTTGCTTTAAGAGAGGCATAAACTGCTTCTTTCAGATCAAGTGAAAGACAGTCCAACGCTCCCTGAGGACCTGGTTGTACCTCCCACAATCACTAATCCTTTACGAAGGGCTATGTCATTGCTGGATTCCAGTGTTTACAACCTGGTCCAGTCCTCCTCCTGGACAGTTACCAGTCTGTTGTAAATGGACCTAAACATGAATCCCATGTGTCTCTAAATCAATTGGGTCTGGGCTGAGTCTAGTTACTATTCCTAGCTCTGGGTCTCCAGGTCACATTCCCAGGCTCAGGCCTCTTGCCTGAGTCCTTCTCAGGGACACAGGACTCTGCATTCCAGCTGCCTCAGACCTCCTGAGCCCCCCAATCTCTTCCACATGTTCCACCTGGGCTATATTCAAGTAGTAAAGAGAGGGGATATCCACTTCTGTGTAAATGTTGGTAATAGAGCACTCCACAATGGAGTTAAAATTTCACCTGCTGCTTATTTCTTTCATCAGAGACTTGGGACAGCGCTGGGCCCCCTAGCATTGGATACTCAAGCCCTGGGCACGTTAGATTACGCTGCCCATTTTTACACAGACCCATTCAGCACTGCGCTGGAAATCATAACTTCTAGAGCTCTTAAGTGTTAAAATGGGTCCCTTGGAACAACTCTGAAAAAGAGGCAATGCCATGCAAAATGCTGCAAATCCTGCTTGCCTGCCCATCCACAGAGCCTGGCATCTGAAATTGGGGGAAACTGTCCAGAGAATTTTTACTTTTAGCCCACTTTTGCTTGAATGCCTGAGAGTATGGCTCTTCATTTTTCACCATTGACTTCCCTAAAGAAATACCTTACTCTCCCTCCCAATATTTTTCAGCAAACAACCACATAACCATAACACCTACCCACCCCCCTTTTGGGTTATATGTTCCCAGTCCTCCACAATACAGCCCTCTGCTGGTGAGAAATCCGCTAAGAACTACATCAGCTGGCAGCCAGGAGAAGGGAGATTCCAACTGCAGACAGCATGAAACTCTCTCATCGGCATAAGATGGATATGACCATTACCAGTAAGTCCTGACCTTCATTTCGGCAATACAGACTATTAGCAGCATTATTAGGCTGAAAAAAGAGCAGCAGGCAGAGTTTGTAACAGTTGCCCTGGGAAGAAGAGACCAGATCTTTAATTCCTGATGTAGTTGCAGATGACTGCCCTAGGTCAAGGGATTCTGCATTTATTCTTCCTGTGAACAAATTCATTTTATCTCAGGTTTTGGATTTTCCCCCAGCTTGCAGCTTCAAATGCCTGAACTGGGGGAGAAAGCATGGACAAATACTATAGGCCTGCATGGATCATCAAAAACCTCCGGGCTGTGCTGCCAATATTTCAACAAGGGACTTTGCTAATTTCCCCTTTAGCCTGTGACTAATCACTTGTCCCAGGGGAACACATGCTAGCAGAGAGGAGAGTGAAGGAATCTACTTGTTTGTTTAAATGGGAAAACAAATACTTTCTCATGACTACAAACAAGGAGGGAGGTTACATCATGTAGCAAACATACATCTGCTCTTCTTGCTGGATTTGTTCCTGACAAATAAATAGAGTTAGTTATTGGTAGTACAGCAAATATCCAGTGTGAATTCTTGAATGGGAGGTATGGATGTTTTAGTGCCAAAACCTCATAGGGCACCTGTGGGTAGAGAAGGCTGGGGTGTTGTAAATAACTACCGTTTGGTCCATTCCAAAGCCAAAATTTTGCTCTTTGGAAATCTTTCTGAGTCAGTGGTTTAGGTCAGTGGTCTCCAAACATTTTTGATCGCGCACCCCTATCAGTAAAAAGATTTTGAGCACCCCCTGCCGTGCCAGCTCTACCATTTTTGCCGAAGCAAAAAAAAAAAAAAAAAAGCCGTTCGGACTTCTGCCCGAACTGCGGAAGCAAAAAAAAAGACTTTGGAGACCAGTGTTTTAGGTAATCCTGGCAGACAGAGGGGGAACCTCTCAGGCAAGGATCTCACTGCAATCTTTCCTTTGCAGTGGAGGCAGAATTTTTAACAAGGGGCTCCTAGGGTCTCCCTCCAGCACTTCTGTGATTCATCTTCTAGAGGAGGCATAAAAGACCTTAACAAGGGAATGTCTTCTCTCCGCCTCACAGGGCATCCTGAGCCTTTATCGAAGCTAACAATCGTTTACCCTTAACATAACTTAAATGTAGATCATTATTTTAACAAGAAATATGCTCCCCATGCATTTGAGCTGCTTTCTGTTCTGTGAGCACCTGATTCTCATTTCACTTACCATGGTATCTCCATTTATGTCAAAGGGTTTTCTTCTGATTCTCCTGTGTGAGGGGAATTAGGCCCATTGTTATGCAGGATCAGGTCCTAAACTGCTTTCCTACTATTTGAAACTCCTCTTGAAGTAGTTAGGACTCTTGGGTACACACACACACTACAGGACTGGAACCATAAGGCTTTGTGAAACCTAATCTGAATATAACTGTCTTCTGTTCCAGTACATTTAAACACTTGCCTGGATAGTGGCAGTTACAGCTGTCACCTGTCACACAAGAGCTCTCTTTATGGTTCATCAGATCCACAGGTTGCCCCTGTCACAAAGCCCTGGCCTCAGCTTGTTGGCAGTTTGCCTGCCAGATTCTCTTCCCCCTACAGCCTTAGAGGTAAGACCTTCCTTGTGACACATCTCCTATGTTCTTCAGCATAAGTAGGGCAACTGAGTTCCCAGAGGTCTGTTGTAGTCTAAAATGTCGGTTGGTGAAAGCATCCTTGACTACATCCAAGAAGCTTTCCCCTAAATTCTGTCTCAAAGACAAACTGACTTGTACCTTTAAAAAAAAAAAAAAAAATGCCTAAGACACAGAAACTGTCTGGAACAGTCTGAGTGTTAAAGGTTCTTGTAATAGTGACAACAGATCTTATTTACCTTCCAGTTCTCTCGCTCCCTCCTCCCCTCATTATTACTAATCTTAGAACTAAGAACTGCTGAATAATTAAACTCTGATGGCTGCAGAGATTGCTGCAGCCTGCTTGGTCTGCTGCTTGTGTGAGTCATTTAGAAACTCCACCTACCAAGCTGATAGATTTGTACAGCTAGAGCCAGAAAGACCCCTTACTCCTTGTGACTGCAAAGGCTTGGCTGTCTAACCAAACTGGGGTGGGCGGGAAAGGAAGCTTCCTTGCGGAAGATGCTGATTCTGAAAGTTCCCCTGGATTATGAGGGGCACACCAGAGTTACATCTGTCCTACACTGACCTGCTGTTCCTCTGACCTCAGAATGGCTGGATCTAAGCGTATAAACTTGACACGTGTTAAAGAAGCAAACAGCATCACTGCGTTATACAAAGTCCTTTCTTACTTAGTGTTTTGGGCCCAAAGTGTGCTAGGGGTTGGTCCCTTATTCTGGGGTGTCTGTGTCCCCTCTGCTGAAGAGTTGTCCCCTGCTTTGGAGCCCTAGGTGACTGAGAACTGTGGTGTGTTAAGACAAGACACCAATGTTCTCTTCTCTCCCGTTATTCCCCAGTAGCAAAAAAGTCCAAAGGAGTCTTTACCCTTTAGGGAAGCCCTTAATCTTCAGTGAGGGGCAAATTGTCCCTTGATGTCTATATACCAGGCTTAGTTATCAACACAGGGTTGAATTCTACCCTCCCACGGTTAGTTTCTGACTTGCTGACTCAGTGTTAGACACAGAGTTCCCCTTTGTTTTAAGGAATTCTCTATCAATGTAAGTGTCATGAACAGAATCCATCATAGCTCAGGGGAAAGGCTGTAAGTTTAAAAACAAGCAAAGGGGAGTTTGAAAGGAAAAAGATCAGGGAAAAAACCCCACCAAAAATTCTGATGGGTAAGCGGAGAGTTAAAGAGGCAGCGCCAAAACTCCATTAGTATCAATTTAGAAAGTTAATGGAGTGTGGACAGTGCTGGGAGAACAACATGCAGAATTCAGTCAGAAGTCCTAGAAACAGATACAAAATGTACAAGATTTGTCTCTCCAGAGAATATCTGTTGCATTTGCCCTTCCCATCTTCTGTCTCAAACCCAAAACTGATAACAGTTCTTACTGGTAAGATATTGGCTAGGCCTGAAATAGGTGTACCAATTCACAGGACAGCTGCCTGAACCCACAGGGCCCTATGGAAAGGAAAGAAGCCACTTACCATATCTACATCTGTACTGACAAACCCCATTTTTTCCTCCTAGCAGCTCTAAAAAAGAGTCAAAATAGCCATTAACGGTTTCAAAGCCATCTCTGATGGTCCCAATGCCCCAGTCTGCTGAGGCTGATTCTTCTGGGGCAGCTTGGTTGACTGAGTTGTCTGGGGTTACTTCTTCATCGCATCTTCCTAGACTCAGGGCCAGGCACAGAACTACTGTCTTGACAACCGGCTTCATCCTGCACTCAGACCAAACAAATCCAGGCTCCTGAAACTCTAATGCACAGGCATGTAGTGAGGTGGAAATGGGGCTGGGTTGTTTCGAGTCCAGGGCATGTATACTCCCCTCTCTGATGGACTTTAAACACTGCTGTGGTAACCAAAGTGAGGTCACAGCAATTAGAGAGTGCAAAGGTCAGACAAAGTGGAGATTCGGTCCAAGTTCAGCTCATAAAACAGGAGAGTGGAGGACAGTTGTGTAATACTTTGAAATGGTTCAGGCACCTCAGCATGGGGCATTTAGCCAGTATTTGGATGGGGCAGGAGGGACTGTCCCTGTCAGAGCATGCGATCAGACCATGCTTATTTTCATCAGTGGATTGGTAGCTAGTCATGAGGTCAGTGAAACACCCCTTCAGCTAGTGCATTAGACAGATGGCTACAAAACCTTTCCTGGGTTTTTGTTTTTTTAAATCTTCCCCTTTCTTTGGAATTAGGGTGGGGATTTGTGTAGCCTCCTCTAGACTTTCTATGCTAAGACAGTGGGGCAAGTGCCTGATCAACAAGTATGTCCCTGCTGGAGGTTTTTGTGGTCAGGTAGACCAGGGACTGGGCCTTCCATGAGGCCAAATTTTGCAATCAGGGCATCTTCCACAGCACCCTGGTTCTAACACTCTTGTAAAGCTACTTTACCTTAATGACCACCTACTTTCAGCATACTAATAGATGACCATTCTCCTTATGCTTTTGCTGGGACTCCTGCAGTGGCTGATGTAGCAGTAGTCTGACCAACTCTACACTGGGGGGGATGATTCCTGAGGATCTCTTAGGGTGTCTGACATAAAATAGTCCTGGGGCACCTGTGAATCTTTATTATAAAGATGATATAATATACTGTCAGCCTTGCTTGCTTAAATATAACAGACCATCAATAAGTGACCCATAATATACATATAACTTGTGGCACTTAAAACTGTACGTGCTAGGAGCTCCATTCCACAGCATTGTTCCTCCTGGTTCTGAGATGGAGCCAGTTTAATGCATTCATCTGGCCTCCATATCAGTTTAAGCTTTTGCAGAAATTAAACTCATCTAGCCCCTCTGGTTACCAAAAAAAAAAACCCTCCCTAATATGACCCAGTGGAGTGCTGTCTTCCTGAGTCTGCAAGCAGCCTGATGTGTTAGTGATCCCACTAATCTCAGTGGGGTATTAAATGCCATGGGCCAGATTTTTTAACAGCTCAGCTCCCCCATAGGCACTGAAAGAAGTGGCTTCTTTACAAGCCTCACTGCTAGTTTAAATTTTCTTTATATGATATAATAGAGAACCTCAGTAACCTTTCACTATGGTCTGAGTCTACAAATCTTTCACAAATAGTCATTGCTCTCAAAAAGCAGTAGCATCAGTGGGCATTCGACTGTGAGTAAAGTTCCATTGAGATAAGGGTTGTAGGACTGGGTTATTTGTTCACTCTGTGTTTCAAGACATTCCTAAATGGCTTGAACTACTGCTGACAAATGAAAAATGACCATTCTCCTTGCTGTTTTGCTGTATGCTTCAGGATGTGTTATCAGTAAATGTTGATACAATGAAAACCAGGTTCAAGTCATCACATTTCTCTTCTACTGTATAGAGCAATTCAAGTATCTGAATAATCTTTCTGCACAAAGTACTAGACTCTTTCCCTCCCCCCTCCTTGCTCACAGCCCTTCTGAAAAGTCCTATAGAATTTACTATGCATGGAACGAATAGGAATAACTCTAAAAACCTATAGAAGCACTAGATGTCTGGTGCTGTGATGTTATGCCTAATAATACGCCTTTCAAAGATAGATCTGGAAATGACTCCACGGCATTCCTTCTAGGTACCAAACACTGGTTGGGAGGTAGGGAATGTGGGGCGGGGGGGAATTTGCTATGGTTCACAAGCTGGCTATTGCCTATGGCCTTTGCAGTTCAGTGCAGCTGTCACTGAAACTAGCATTTAGCGTAGAGGAAAGGTGGTGAGGAAACAACGTCTAACATCCATAGTGAACTGATTCTTCAAAACAATTGCTGGTGCAGATCCAGATTCTTTAGTTCTGAGCTCACTTGTATCACCACCTAATAACAGTGCCCAATGGGATTGTAATGTACCATATCTGTGCCCTTCTCCTCCCACCTTGAGAATTCCTTCCTTCAATTCAAGAAGTTATAGCAAAGTTCTGAAACAATGGAAAAGTTGGGAAGTAGTGCAGGTCCACCAAGGCAACCATCTTGAAGAACCACTATTGGTTGTTTACTGTACTATTATTTTTTCTTTAAGCACTGCCTGCTCCCCAAGGTGTAAATCTGATTTTAAAAAGGTAAATCCTGCTGGAATTGCTGTGAAAAGGTGCAGACTGAACTCCAGGTACAAGGGGTAGCACATGGGACTCTGTCTTTTGCTTAGTTAATACAAGTATGTCAATTTGTGCACTAAAAGCAAACTGTCTACTATTCATAGCACTGGGCTTCTTGCTTGCCATAGTAAATAACTTTAATGCATCTTCCGAGTCCATGTGGAACAAATATATATCTATTTTATCTCAACATTTTATCTATGGATTATTTCAATTCAATGGCCACTCAAAATATTTTCAGTTTAAGAGTTGCTGCAGTCTAATTGTGAACATACTCTGATTTAAATTACTTTAATATACAATCCATTTTGTTAACAGGGCCCAGCTATGCTGGCAACCTAAACAATACAAAACTGTGTTAGTCAAGAGACTATGGAAATGACACCACCTAGCATATTTGTACTGTCCAAACAGACTAATGCAGAAAGTAAACAAGTAAATCTAAATTTATACACCTTTCAGGGCCAGATCCACAGTGATGTGAATTGATTTAGTTCCATTTACACTAGCTGAGGATCAGCTTCAGTTTTTATATATAGAGAACCCCTAAAACTTGACTGTTTCCATAACTGCATTCATTCCAAAGTGCAGCTGTGTTAGAAGTGTGGAATAGGAGTCATTCAGTTTATCCTCACCGTGGTTAGTACAGAATTACCCAGCATTCTAATTCTCCTAGTGCAACCATCAAAACAGGTTTTAAATCTTGTAATGGTAGAGTGAGCAAAAGCATGGCTAGTGAGGAGAACATAAACCACCTCAAACAAATTAAGTTACTTGACACTTTAAAAAGCTACATTCTTTTAGGGTCCAATTCTGCCCATGTAGCTTTACAACTCAACTTCAATGGTAGCTGCCTTTGTGGGCAGATCTGGATCCATAAGATTTTGGTTAGCTGATGTAAAGACTTTAAAAGTCAAGCTATGCTATCATAACATGCGACTGGGTGTACACAAAACCATTCCTGTGCATTCATTGTTCTAGTTGAGTGAAGGTTCATTTGGACTACATTTCTACAGTCCTATCATCCAGAAAGCATGGTTTGAGAATCTAGCTTCAATGTAACAAAAAAACTAACATCTTTAGTTCTTAACAGGATTGCAGTATGCAAATTGCCTGTACAATTGGGATGAACTGAATTACCTCTGATGTCCAACTCCCTTCTTCAAGAGTAGCAGCAGGTACAATAAGGAATAGATAGTAGAAGCCACATTCTGGGACAGGTAACAGCGGACTATAATGCTTTTGATACTGTATACAATTTGAGAAGATATGGACAAGAAACTACATTTGGATCTCTTTCACAAGATATCCTTGCTCCTGAGTTGCCCAGCTGTCAGGGCCGGCTCAAGCATTTCTGCCGCCCCAAGCAAAAAAACAAAAAAAAAACCACGCTCGGCAGCAGCAGTTCAGCAGCAGGTCCTTCGCTCCTAGAGGGAGTGAGGGACCTGCCGCCCCCGAATTGCCGCAGGTGCCGCCCCTCTCCCTTGGCCGCCCCAAGCACCTGCTTGTTAAGCTGGTGCCTGGAGCCGGCCCTGCCAGCTGTATGTTGTGTAGTATAGCCACAGAAGGAAAAGTGACTGCAAGAATTTCATAGTGTGTAGTGAATTACTATATAAATATCATCACAGAAAGCCTTCATTAGCTCAGATAAGGCTGAAGAAAGAATGTGCAGTACAAGGGAGGTTACGCTAGGGCTGGGCAGGGAACAACTGGGGACTCTTTGTATGAAAAAAAGCCAAAGTGCCAGCTTGCTGGGGAGGAAGTTAAAGGAGACAAAGGGCATGTCTACACTGTGGCATAATGTGCACTGGTGGTAGGGGAGTGGTGTGACTTGAAGTGTTCTAAAGTATGTTAATGGGTCCATGTAGATAGGGCTGGTGGGAACTCAATTAAAGCACTCTAGGGAATGTTAGTGTTCACCAGCAGCACCTGAACAGATTAATATACATGTTAGGGCACTTCAGAAATCACACCCTGTAGTGCACATTACCCCACCATGTAGACAAACCTTGAGACCCTAAAGAATCAAATTTTCTGCTAGTTCATGCTGAGTTTTTCAAAAGCTAAAGGTTGTATTGGTGTTTTTATTTTAAAATGACTGGACAATTGCCATCCCCCTCCCTGCTGCCTTGGGACTGACCCTGCCTCCCAGCCTGAGTCCAGCTTTGAATTTCATGCTTGGGACCAAACGTCTAGATCCCAAACACCCTTGAAATAAGGGGTTAAAAAAAATCTTGATCTCTAAACCTAAACTGCAGTTTTGTTAATCTATCAACAGCATCTATAGCAAGTGTTCCTTAAATGAGAAGCACACAACATGTACCTAGAAGCACACCAACATGTACCATTTGATTTATGGGATTACAACATGGCATTGCTATTTCTTTAGCATCTCATCTGGAAAATGTTTGTGGTTTGTCAGAACTGTAGGATTGAGTCCATAGGAAACAGTATAGTGAAACACCATGGACATACAAAGGTCGGGAATATACCTTTAAATGCCTGTGGCATGGGCTCTTCCTCAACTACCCCTTCATGTGACAATCCAAAGGTTAGGGTGCCATAGGAAAGCTTCTTCTAAATATTTAAAAACAAATGTTGACAATATTTGAAAAAGGAAATTCATGGCAAGGGTTCCAACACCTTTGTCTCCTTACCCCTACCCTCAGCTTTAGGTTAGAAACCCCTTTATAGGCTAGAGATTCTTCTTGTACAGTTTCAATACAAGCTACAGGTCCACACAACATCAACTTATGTAACTTGAGATACTTGGATTCCACTCAGCTTCCATCTAGGATACAACGTTTTAACTGTTTGGAACATAAAACAAAACACCCCCAATACCAAAAAAAAGTGGTTTATCCCACCAGAAATGGTTTAGGATCCAAAGGCCTCTACATGGACCAATAATGCAGACTACAGCGTGTAGTTTCTAAAGCACACTTAATGTGCAACACATTAATTGGTCTGCATAGACCAACCTGGTGCATACTAAAGATCCCTATTGTAAATGTATTTTACCATAGTACTGTTTCAAAAAGAGACTTGAAAACTTGATTTTTGGACAGCTACCTAAAAATCAAATTGCTAAAAATACCCCCCTCCCCCCCAAATGAAACTCAAACCTCAGAAACAGAAGCCCTAGCTGTATTTCAATAAAGAAAGCCTAAAGAGTGCAGTTAAACTAACAAAGGTATTTAATTTCCTTTGAAATGCTAAACATAAGTTGCTTACTTTTACAAGTGTTTTACATTAATGAAAGGGCTGTGTATTTGGAAACTAACAATGAATAGCAGTACCCAGAAGATCTTAAAAGGCTTATTTTCTTCCATTCTACTTCTTTGGTCCCTTATCTTGTCTCACTTGGACACACATGATTAAACCTCATGTCTGTTGTTGTTGTTGTTGTGGAGAACAGTTAATACACAGTAAACCATGTTACAAGCATCTTCTAAACCAGGGGTGGGCAAACTTTGGCCTAACGGCCACATCGGGTTTCGTAAATTGAATGGAGGGCCAGTTGGGGAGGCCCGACCCCCACCTCCTATCTGCCTCCCATCCCTGTTCTCTGAGGGCCCCTCTGGGACCCCTGCCCCATCCACACACCCCTGCTCCCTGTCCCCTGATTGCCCCCTGCCACTCCATCCAACCCCTCCTCTCATTCCTGACGCCCCCCCCCTGCCCCATCCAACCCCGTTCCTAACTCCTATCCACGTCCCCAAGCCCCCTTGCCCCTACTGCACTGCCTGGAGCACCAGTGGCTGGAAGCGCTACAGCTGCACCGCTGTGGCCACGCAGCACAGAGTTAGGCCAGGCTCTGCAGCTGCGCTGCCCCAGGAGCTCACAGCCCCAGTGCCTGGAGCACTGCACCGGGGTGAGCTGAGGCTGCAGGGGAGGGGCCGGGGGCTAGCCTGCCGGGCCAGGAGCTCAGGCAGGATGGTCCTGTGGGCCGTAGTTTGCCCACCTCTGTTCTAAACCCACTTTTTATATTCTGAAATTAATTAGGGAATAGGGCTGTTGAGTTTCTAGGAACCATATGGGAATCCATAAATTGGACAAATGGAGAGCAACAGATCACAAGAAAAGTTTAATGTTGAGGATTTTCACTGTAAGTGGCAGTGACTTATTTTAAGCCTGTTCTTTACATTTAAAAAAACTTTACAAAAAATTTAATAGTAAGGCAATTTTTCAGATGTCAGTCACTGTGAACCGGATAGTTGTCATTCATATTTAATACTAAACTGCATTCACACAGGAGCCAAACTCTTGATCTGAAAGCCCTTTTTAGAAAGTTAATGGATAAGGCAGCAAGCAACAGTACTTTTACACAGTGTTAAATGTATGAATGCTTCAAGCAGGGGAGATGAAATATGGGTCTTTATCTACAACAATTAAAGTAAATAGTTTCTTTTCCTACTAACTAGGCTTGGAAGGATTCAGTTTTTAATGATTTTCAACACATTTAACTAGTCTTAGATATAACTTTACCCAATGGAACATTTTCACTAGTAGTGAAAATGGACAAAAGAAAAAAACCTATCAAATGATTTTATTTCTGGATCTTAAGCATCATGCAATTGAAACAACACTACTTAGAAACTTCTCTAAAATTCTATGAACATTAGAAATGCTTATTGATGGGTGGGCGCAGAAGGAGAGACTATTTTCTGACCTTACCAACTGAAGTCTAATAGGCTCCAAAACATGGTTTCCCACCTCAAATCTCTTAAGGGAGGGAGTAGTATGTTTGTCTTTGCTTGAACTGAGTTGGGAGTTAGAGGTTGGTATGCGATACCCCCCATCTTCTCGCTACTGCTGACTGAAAGTAAAGGGTGGGTTGGAGCATAGCATGGCTTTCTTCCAGTTTGAGCAATAGACATTTCAAGCAAGTATACAGCAGTGACTTAGCTGACCATTGATTGAGATTTCCCCTTTTAAGAAATTAAACCGAGTTTAAAAAAAGGCACTGAAATGTAAGAGAAGAGTGGGGTTTTTTTCTTAGCAAAAAACCCCAAACTATTAGCTGCCACACCATTACTGGGGTGTCTCTAACTAGAGAAATTGTTTGATTACAGAGAGGGGGGTATTGGAAATGGAGGTGTTTTGCCTTTTTGTGCCTGACAACTGTCTATCAAGCTCTTTTAGCCATGTCCACTCCATTTTTCTGAAAATTGCAGGACTAAACTTCAGCCCTAGTTACCAAAAGAGAGCATATGAAAGGAATGAATGAAGAGCAGGATGGAGAAAAGAAAAAACCGAGTGACAAACTTAAATGAGATTTACATCACAATTCACAAGAGGAAAGAAGGGGGGGGGGGGGAAAAGAGATGAAAAATTTGTTAAAGGGTCAAAATTCAGAGAACAAGAACTCTGTTCTGTTGGAGCATATTTCTTTGCTAGATTTTATTTATGCCATACATTACTTGATTTAACTTTTTTATAATAATCCTTCTGAAGATGTGAGTCCTCTGTAGTACCTTTAAATTGCATCCCTGTTCCCAAAGTATTTGTATAGGTTAATAGTTGGATTCTCCTACCTTTTGGGTTCAATCTTCAGGTTTTCACTCAGGTAGAAAATCCAATTATCTAAAATGGGGTTTGCCCGTACACTATTAAAAATATTCAGCATTTCATAATCCAAGATTAGACTGACAGAAAGTGGCCTGCTAGGTTCTGGTGTGGCTCACTTTTACCTTCATCTACATCCTGTGTGAATTCAGTCCAGAGTTGGTGAAAAGCCAGTCACAGTTATGGCATGTATTCAATGTACACAACATATCAAAACATACACAAAATAAAAAGCATTTTAAAAGAGTGAAGATTATAAATAGATTGCCTTTTTCACAAAAGATTTCAGCATTGGAAAATTTGGCTTTTCACAAGTAAATCTTCGAGGCTTGTGCATTACCTCATAACCAATTTGAAATTCCAGTCTCCTAAGGCACAATGCTCTGTTTAATCAAAGATGGTACTGTCCCCATCCCACTGTCCAAGAAATGGATGTAAAGGTTTATTACTATGGACACAGAAAAGCAGCTTTTTTTTAAATGGACAAACTAAGTCATAAAAACAAAACTAGACCTGGAAAGCAGGTCATTTCTGTCAGGCTGTTCTGAGGCACACAGGTATCCGACACGTACTTTATATGATTGCGGGCTCACATTCTCTGGGTTACAAGTCAAATTCACTTTAGAGGCATGAGAGAGAATTTACAAGTCCGTTAAGTCTGGGCTTGTGTAGTATTGAAAAAACAGGCTAGGATAAACACAAAGGTAACCTGTCACGCAGAGAAACACAAACCACGCCCACCGTTCAATTGTAGTGGTGAGGCATGCTACAACAAAGAGTTGAGTTTGGGACCTGGAGACAAGGATTGGTTTAATGCATCCCTCCAAACAACGAGTCTGTGCTTGAAATTAGATTGTTCATGTTTTTTTACCACTGGTAAACTCAAGCTTGTGAGGACTAACACAAGTCACATACTGTCTTTCTCTGCTGATCTGAAATTCTACAGAGTAAAGGGTACTATAAATCACAAATTATCCCTGTTATTTCTGACTCAACTATATTTTGTCCTTCTAGCCTGAAAAATCTCAATATATTCTCTCTATATAAAACTAACAGGGATATCGTAGAGTGAACTAAAACAATGTAGGTGTTTCTTCACAGACAATACTGGATGTGGTTGGAGACTGTACCTGTAGTGGAGTGTTAGTAAATTGTAAAAACTGTAGAAAGTTAAATGGGGGAGACATATTTTACACAAACTCGAGTATAGGACAGGGAAAAGTCTGCATCATTCCAACTCTGATAAAGTGCACGGTCTTCGGAATTCCTGACCTCGTTCGTGGATCCATTTATTGGATACTATGAGAGACAAAAATAGTATTGGTCACTACTTCTATTTAAACTAAATACACATTATCAGCACATGCATCAGAAAAGCTTTATTCCCCAAATATAAATGTCAAAGCAATAGCCTGAAACTTGACATACTAAGCCTAAGAAGAAAACCCCACAATATTTGCAAATAGGGAAAATCTTAGTATGAAGTAGCTAGGTATGTACTAGCTCACTTCTTTTGAAAAGAGCTGGTGGCTGTACTGTATCCTACCACAAGCAGTGAAGTAAAAAAAATAAAAATTAAAATCAGACGTTTGGCAGAGTAGAGATACTTACCCCACTTGTTTCCAACTAGTACTGGGCAGGCTGCATGCCTTGTGCTGTAATCTCCTTCTCCACTTGGAAAAAGATTGTACCAGAATACAGCTGTTCCCTGGAAATTTCAATACAAACATAACATTTTATTCTATGTAACACAAAGTTTACTTCTACCAGGGTTAATGATCAATGACTTTAAAATATGATGCATTTAAATAGGTTAATTTTTAAATGAACGTATTTAAAATTAAACTTGGCAACCTGTTAAAGCCTAAAACTTAACATTATTTGTATTCAATTTAAATGAAAGTGTTTTCTGCCAAGTTCTAAATAAAAAAGCTGCAGGAAGTCACTGGCTAAGCACCTGGAACCTGCGTTTGCTGCAGTGCTACACCAGCTTTTGATGGCAGCAGCCTCTTCTGCAGATGCAGAGAAAATATTTTCTTCATTTCAGTTTCTTCAACTAGTTCATTCAAAGTTAAGAAACTGATTGGAAGAGAGAGAGAAGCTTTCTTGCTTTTTCAATTCCCAATCTATGAATAAAAACTTGTCTACAGTGTGAAATAATCCACATTATGGGAAGGTGTGATTCCTAAAGTGCTGTTTGTTAAAGTGCACTAGGGAACCTTTAGTATGCACCAGTGTCTATATGTACCAATTAATGTGCAACACTGCAGGTGGGGGGGGATTTCTAAAGCAGAGAGTAACAAAGTGCAAATTACACCACCACATAGGCAATCCCTAGGTGTGAACTGATGAGATCTATTAAAACCATGAAGGGCATGGTGACAAACTATCAGTTCAAATTCACTAACCATAGATCCATCCTTTGTTTTAATAAATCCAAAACATTTGACTCTTTCATGTGTCCAGAATGCAAGGTTTATTTAAATGGCAACAATCTTTGTTACTGCACAGTTAAGATTTCCAGTGACACCTCATGTCCTTCCAGAAGTTTAGGTTAAGCAAGACTCAAACTTCAGAAAACTAGGAAATGAAGTGTTAAGGTAAACCGCCCACATAACCTTAACATTGCCCTCTTTGAGCAATGCCCCATAACCCACATACTCTGCCTTTTCACGGTAAATTAAAGGAGCGTCCTGTACTTGCCCTACACTCAGTCTACTCTCCTGACAGCACACCACACCACACTTGTAAAATTTAACAGCTGCTTCACACTAAGTCACAGGATATCACCTAAACCTATACTTTCCCTTACCCATCTACAAACTGTTCTCATATCCCACCTCGCTATTGACAATTCATGTGGCAAGACCCTCCTCTTCCCCTCCTGAAACTTGCTCCTGAGACAACCTACACAATTTTGTAATAAAATGATCCACAGTGGCTCCTCACAGTACACATGCTGTTTGTTTTCCCTTCCTCGGACATAGGAGGTGGGGTGCAAATCCTGAACTTCTCATATACTCAGAGTTCTGCGACACTTCTCAAACTCATTCTTCTCAGCTCACAAACAAATCTCTACCCCCTGCTGCCTCCGCCATTAAAACCATTTAGTACAGTTAAAACACACACGGTTGAATGCAGCTGCAGTGCATGTGGATAATTCCCAGTGGCTACTGTCAGCTCCAAGGGACAGAGGTAAGGTTATGTGGGCATTTACCTTAACTCTGTATTTCCTGAAGTTTGAGTTTTGCTGAACTTGATGTTCTGGAAAGGCACTAGCTGTCACTGGGAAACCAGAACCGTGTTAATTTTTTTTGTCATTTGATTTCCTAGTTATTGGGGGGGGGGGGGTGTTGGGGGGTTGGTTTCTTTTAAACAAAGAAAACTTGTTGGTAGGAGTGAGTGGTCATTGTGGCAACTGAATATTAGAATGCAAGCCAAGTGGCCTATCAATCCTGGCCATATCTTTCCCCCCACTTCCCAGCTCAGCTTCACTAAACAGCCCTATCCCTCCCAGCTGGCCCCCACCACACCATTTTGTCCAGGCTTGGAAGGGCATGACCCTGTGTGTGGTAGTATAGCCAGGTTGCCAAGTGGCCCTGGCCTTGGAATCCAGCTCTCTCCCTACAGATGATCAGAGAACCCAAAAAGAGCTTTTTAAGAGCCACCACCATTTTCTAAAAAGGAGTTTTATTCTGTGCACTGCTTGGCTAGTCTGGGTTTCCCCTCCAAATAGAGTCTGACCCAAATTACAAGTAAGGTAAGTTTTATGTTTTGGACCTATTGGCTTCAGTAGTCTATGATTCAATACAGGTTAAAACTTCATAATCATGCAGAACAGCAAAAACTGAAACACTGCACAAGCATGGCTAGATTTGACCTGAAAATGTGTGTAATTTTACTTGCATAGGTAGCGCCACTGAAATAAGTGGTACTGCTTAAGTGTTTGCAGGATTGGTGCCCTAGTACTTTCTTCAATCAATTCATTTTGAAGTTTTCATTTTACATTTAAACACCCAAATATACAGTTCCTCATAGCTGGATGTTAATGGAGGGAAAGTGGGAGAGTAACATCTAAGATGCATTAAAACTCACAAAAAGAACAGGAGTACTTGTGGCCCCTTAGAGACTAACAAATTTATTAGAGCATAAGGCTTTCGTGGGCTACTGTACAGTACTCCTGTTCTTTTTGCGGATACAGACTAACACGGCTGCTAGTCTGAAACCTGTCATTAAAACTCATCTTACCTTTTTAGGCCAAACACTAGCTCCTACTTCAGGGAATACAGTAGCTCCCCCTGCTGATACATCACTCATCTGTAAAGGAGAGAAAATAAGAGCAGCTTTTACCCAGTGCTTTCCAAAAAACACATCAATAAAATATTAAGTTACTGAAAACCTTCATTTCTGACTCCACATTAAGAGCACAATTTCTGTGACTAGCTGTAAAATTGCATTTGCTATGGCCCTGTAGCATGAAACAGAAAATGTGGTAGCCATTCTTGTTCCAGAATTTGTAAGGCTTTCAGATGCCTCGATGATGAGCAGAGTACAAATATCATGGCAGCTAGAAAAATGGAGTTCACTTATCTGTAGCTAGAGGTTACATGTGTGGTCCCTATCTGTATTCCACACATGGATATGCGTGTACTCCGTTCACCTAGACTGGAAATTTCTTAGCAAGTAATGTCCATTGTTCTGCACCTGCACACTTGGTCTCCTCATGCTCCAAACCGAGGATATGAAGGGCAGTGCAAACCAACACATTTCCAGTTCTTCTTCTTACTGTGAATCAAGAAAGATCGGAAGCAGAGGGGAAGGAGGGCAGGTAGAATACAAATAGGGGACTCCACACTTCAAAGAGCCTCCACGTTACAGATAAGTAACCTTCATTTCTTCTTCAAGTACTGGTCCCTGTGTGTATTCCACATGTGGATGATTGGTAAGCAGTATTCAAACAGAGGGAATGTGCAAAAATGCAGTTTGTATAGATGTCTGTAAAACTGCTGTCCCAACAGCTGCATCTGCAAAAGAGGCCTACATTAAGGCATAATGTTTCATGAAGGTATGGATGGCACTCCAGGGTAGCTGCTCTACAAATGTGTAGTATAGTAAAAGATGCTGTTGAGGTTGCTTGTGGTCTAGTGGAATCGGCTTTCACCCATCTGAAGGAGGAATATGCACCAGCTGTGAGAGAGTGAGCAGATAATGCTTTTCCTTGCGATCACTCTATTGCAACAAATAATCTTGATGACTTCCTAATTGGTTTTGTTCTTTGCATATAGAATGCCAAAGCCCATCTGATGTCATGAGAATGAAGTCTCCTCTCATTGGAATTATGAAGTTGTGGGCAAGGCAACCACCAAAAGTCTGTGTAGCTCTAGTGATGCCATGCCATTCCTTGCTAACACCAGAATGCCCCACCAAAGAAACCCCTGGGTGGTGGAGTGGGAGAGAGCGGAAACAGTTGAGGCGGAGGAAGCAGTATATCCGCTCTAGCATTGGATGGCAGCTTGTAAAAGTTCTGGTGGTAAAATGGCTGAGAGGCATGTCCAGGTTTATAACCCTGCTTGTGGTGTTTTCTCTTTGGGGCTGGGATATAAATGCTCAGGGAGTGGAGAATTGTCCGGAGTCCTTACACAAGTGCAATGACTCATCAGCTTTCCTGTTGAAGGGTTAAACTGCAAGGAAAAATCCTCAGTGATATTCTGGACTTCCCTGGGAAACCCTGAAGAGTGAAGGCATGATTCAAGTATCATAACTATAGCTATAGCAACAGCTCTAAACATGGGATCATCCCCTTCCACTGCTGCTTAGAATGAGGTCTCCGGCACCCGTTTGATTTCCTTAGTGAGGTCTTGGAATTGAGTCCTGTCCTCCTGAGGAAGCAGGATATGGTAGTTAGCAAATTCTGACTTGGAGGTTGGTTGATGAAAATCCTTTCCAGAAGGTCAAGGCATTTAGAGCCTTTATCTGTTAGAGCTGCCCTGGGGTGTTGCAATCTTAATCTCACTGTGGGTGCCTGCACCACTAGGGAGTTACCCTCTGGGTGGGTAAAGAGGAATTCTGCTCTTTTAGCCTCCCTGGGATGGGGGCACAGGGGTATGCCACAATGCCCTAGCAGGTTCTAAAATGGCCTTGTTCATTGGGAGGGCCACCAGAGAAAGACCCATGGGTTGTAAGATGTCAAGGAGTTTAGGATGTGTGTCATGGACCTCGTCAAGAGAAAGCTGGAGCTCAGTCACCATCCCCTGCAAAAACACCTGATATTGGCTGTGGCCATCAATTGATATGGCAATAATGGAGCGACTGCCTCATTGGGTGAGGAGGATGACATGCCTTTTTGGACCATCAGTACCAAACCTCTACTTTGATTTCTTCCTCTGTGTACTCAGTCAGTTGGTATCAGTTAGGAGAGTAGTGCTGGTAGGTTTTTGTGCACAGATCTGGGCTGTTTGGCGTATGGATCCTGTGGGGTCAACATCCCACTAATGCAGTTCTGTGGGCAGTTGGATCTTGAAGGAGGACTGCTCCAAGACCTCAGAGGTTCTATTAGGTTAGCCTCCCTAGGAGGAGATGGACTCAACGGATGAGAAAGTAGGTTCACCATCTACTGGCCGTCTACTGGTAGAAAAATGTTCCAGCTTGTGGAAAGGGTATGGGAAAAATCTCGGGGTGGTTTCTTCCGACGTTGAAATGTCGGAGAAGGACCAGGCCTGACAGGAAAGGAGGTTGTGGGTAGGGCAAGGCACAACCATCCTCTGGCAAGGTAAAAGTTTCAGTCCACGCTGGAGTTCTGGAGGTTGGGACTGATGCGCTTGAGGGCATGGTGGTTGGCTAATCCCTGCTGGAATGTCAGTGCTGTTGAAGGGGAGTCCAAAGTCAAGTTCCCAGTCCGTCCTGGTAGATGCTGATCATTTGTCCTATGAGCTGGAGCTAGAACTAGAACTGACTGATCCTTCTTCCTTCACAACTTCCCCTCTTGGATGGAAAATTTAGGTGGATGGATCTAACTCCCAGGACCTGTAGGCAAGGACTTACCTGACTTCGACCTAGTTGGAGAGGGTTACTTTCATCTGATGGCAGATCTAGAAGGGGATCTCTTATGCCCATAAGAATGCCCCTTACTCTGGTAAGAGGCCTGAGGCAGTGGTTTTTTGGGTTTACTGCTGTTATAGCCTCTGCTCTAGAACTTGCGCTCATAGGGTCATTGCCTACAGTCTGAGGCCACCGGAGGGGGGGTGTCTCCGTGGCCTGGATGTGACTGGGATCTTATGGCCTTCTCCATGTGGTATTTCCTCAGACGGTGCTCTCGTGCCTCAGGTTCATGACAAATGCTGCACTTGGTGGTTGTGAACCTCTAAAGGCAACGCTGGTGTTCATCACTGACTGAGAAGGAGCTGGGATAGGAGACAGTTCTTAAATCCCAAGACTGAGTATAATCCTTCTCTGCAGGGAGAAGCTCCACAAGGCAGGAAGAAACTAAGCTATGCTAACTAGACTATAAACTCTAAGAATACTTAAACTATGTACAAATATATATTATATATTTACAGATTCTGCAGAGATTTCTGACTCAGGCCAAGTGCTGGGTAAGAGGGAGCTGGTGGCTGATCTGCACCACCCCTTATCCTCAGTTTGGAGCACAAGGAGAAGCCTGGACCAATGGACACAACTTCCTAGAAATTTTCAATCTCCGGTGCATGGGGTGTACGTGTGCCTGTTGGGACCTCTTGTTGCCAACTGGCAGAGGGCACAGGGGGTGCATAGGGATCCCCTGGGTCAAATAGATGCATAAAAATTCACAAAAATGTCATACGGTCTCTACTGAGAGCCAGTAGCCCACTGGTCATCAATCACTGCAAAACGTATGTATAGGTAATATTTAAGAATTTATGTATCCATACTGAAAATTATGTTTCAATTATGTTCTTAAGGTGCAAGAATTTGGGT
This sequence comes from Emys orbicularis, assembly GCF_028017835.1. Classification (NCBI taxonomy): domain Eukaryota; kingdom Metazoa; phylum Chordata; order Testudines; family Emydidae; genus Emys; species Emys orbicularis. Next base: position 40,889,345 of record NC_088689.1, on the reverse strand, counting down.
TCTTAACTTAGGGCACCAGGAGACAACACATCTTGCACAGGTTCCTTTCCGGCAGGAGGTAAGAGACACTTATCTCCCTGTCTGGTCATGCATATTGTGTATTGTCTGCCTCACATTGGAGGCTCATATACAGACTGAGCCAGGTGCCAGTTGAACAGTTACACAATCTATGGGAGAAAATCAGTAAGAAAAAACAAATCAGCAGGGTCTATGAGTGTGTCCTGTTTATGAATGAAGATTAAGGATGGGATTTGTATATCTGGGGAGGCAAAGAAACACTGAGTCCTTCACCTAGGAGACAATCTGACAGCATGTCTCTCTCATGAAAGCAGGATTACAGCCAAGAATGGCTGTAAAACACTGCAAGTACTTTTGGTGAGCATTATTCTGCAAGATGTGAGTATTTAATTAAGTCTAGGTTGTAGAATGCATGTTACAATTTTATTTTATATATAAGCCTTTTGCTTCCAGTAGTACTACTTGCTCTTACTTGAATCTCTATGCTTTGTTAAATAAATATGTTTATAGTGAAATCAAGTATGTTTAAGTGCTGTGTGAAGCGCAAAGGTGATGTGAGGTGGAATGGGTAAGCTAGGATGTACTATTTCTTTTGGTGTCAAGTATCAGAGGGGTAGCCGTGTTAGTCTGGATCTGTATCTAACCTTGTTATTTCTAGACTGATTCTTGCCTGCATATTTATACCTGCCTCTGGAAATTTCCACCACATGCGTCTGACGAAGTGGGTATTCACCCACGAAAGCTTATGCTCCAATACGTCTGTTAGTCTGTAAGGTGCCACAGGACTCTTTGTTTATTTCTTTTGGTGCACCAAATCTGTAAATAGTAAGTGTCCAGCGGAATAGGGAGTGAACACTCCAGGGAGATGCTTGGAAGGCTTGAGGGTTGGAGTGTGCTTACTGCTAACATATAGAGTAACAGTTGAACCAGCAAAGCCTAGATCAGGGGTTGGCAATCTTTCAGAAGTGGTGTGCCAAGTCTTCATTTATTCACTTTAATTTAAGGTTTCGCATGCCGGTAATACATTTTAACGTTTTTTAGAAGGTCTCTCTCTATAAAAGTCTATATATAATATAACTAAACTACTGTTGTATGTAAAGTCTGGGGTTCCGTCCGCTGGCTTCTGCCAGCCAGGGTCCCGGCTGCCGGCCCCGCTCAGCCTGCTGCCAGTCTGGGGTTCCGTCCGCTGGCTCCTGCCAGCCAGGGTCCCGGATGCCGGCCCCGCTCAGCCCGCTGCTGGTCTGGGGTTCCGTCCGCTGGCTCCTGCCAGCCAGGGTCCCGGCTGCCGGCCCAGTTCAGCCCACTGCCGGTCTGGGGTTCTGGCTGCCGGCCCCTTGCCAGCCGGGGTCCCAGCTGCCGACCCCACTCAGCCTGCTGCCAACCTGGTGCTCAGGGTGGGGATGTGGGGGGGGGCTGGGGATGTGTGGGGAGTGCAGGAGTCAGGGATGGGGTCGTGGGGGGATGCAGGGAGCTGGGGGCACAAGGGGGTGCAGGGGTCAGGGCAGAGGGCTGGGGGCATGTGAGGGGGTGCAGGAGTCAGGGCATGGGGTGTGAGGGGGCTGGGTATGTGTGGAGGGTGCAGGAATCAGGGATGGGGTTGTGGAGGGAATTTAGGGGGCTGGGGTGCAAGGGGGATGCTCCCAGCTCCCTGCCCCCTGAGCGGCTCACGGCAGGGGGCTGGAGGGATACACCACCCTTCCCCCTGCCTCTTCTCTGCCTCCTTACCAGTCTGAGCAGCGAGGGCGCTGGGGCTGCTCTTCTCCCCTCCCTCACAAGGGCCATCGGCGGCAGGGAGGGAGAGGAGGCGGGGCTCGACACAGCACACTGGGGGAAGAGACGGGGGAAGGGGAAGCTTGGCTGCCAGCGGAGCCTGCCATACAGCAGCAGCCGGCAGGACCAAGCTTGCTTCTGCCCCCTGCCCCCGCCAGAGAGAGAGTGGTAGGCGGGGGGCGGAGGAGAGTGGGCTGGGTCGGGCAGGATTTTTAATGGCACACTGCTGCCTGCCGGGGTCCGGCTCAGCCCGCTGCTGGGGTTCCGCAGCATGCTGAGCGGGACCCTGGCAGGCAGCAGCGTGCCATTAAAAAATCGGCTTGTGTGCCGTCTTTGGCACGCGTGCCATAGGTTGCCAACCCCTGGCCTAGATGGAAGTGCTTATGTTGCTCTGGTTCGGGAGTTGCAGAGCTGACTACTGCTACATACAGACACGGCTTCCTTACATGAAGGGCAGGTGGTAGTGAAGTGCCTCACAACCTTGGGTATCCGCAGGAAGCGTCAGACCTGTTGACTACCTTTTAGATTATTTAAAAAAAAAAAAAAAAAAAAACCCTCAAGCACCTAAAGAAAAGAACTTTGAAGCTGTAAGTTTACTGAATTTGTTTTTTTTAAAAGTTGGTCCAATTTTAAAAGGTACTCTAATTTACCACTGAGCAATTATTAGCTGCCTTTATTTGCAGATTACATGAATCAGAGTCACTGAAATCACTCAAGTGCCTAAGCTAAATATGCAGAAATAGAAACTAACTGTTTTTTGGCAGAAACTGTTTGTAATGACATGGCTAAAAATGTCTCACTTACATAAAACAACCAAGTAGCAATTCTGTTGCCTGTTCCCAATTCTTTAAAAGCATCTGGCTCATCTTTCTGTGAAAGAAAGCAAAACACTGATTTAATAAAATGCTCATTATTTTGATCATGTAATTTGCACACCAGTGGATAGACAGCTGCAGTGCCAGCAAACAAACTCATGCAGAAAAATATCAAATATAGCTCAGGACACAGAGGGTGAGGAAAATGTATGTATTGGTTTATTTGTTAAATACTTTTCCTTTGCTAAAGCTACTGAAATTAAAAGGTTGCAGCCCACATGACAAGTTGAAAATGCCCCTTTGTCTTAAAATTAATATATAAATCCCTTCATAATCTAGGCCTTAAGTACTTGTCTACTTGTAACTGACAAGCATGAGTTTACACAAGGGAAATCTGCTCTTCACTACCTCAGTTGAGTGAGAAGCAGGCTGAGGTCAGGACTTTCTTGTGGTTGTACCTTGTTGGCTGCCTTTAATACATGCTGCAACCTTACCTTTTTATTTTGGCTTCCCCCCCCTTGATTTTTAGCCTTCTCCCTTTTTCCATCTGCTTTTCCCTTTTCTGCCCACATTCTTTGTACTAGTGCACAAGTGACCCTTTGACAGGGACTATACCTGCTAGTTACTGTATTTGCCCTTGTGCCATGATGTTGCTGCCTGTGCTATTTGGCTTTCTTGACTTTCACATTTTATACAGCTTAGATATTGAATTATCCAATTCTTAGTATTACAGCTGCAATGTCTCAGAAGCAGGATGTCTGGCTCTAATTGCTGAAGCTGCTGATAAAATATGACCATGCATTAATGCATAAAATGGGTATTCTGAGATGTATTATACAAAGATCCAAGCCTCTGTGTGTATGGAGGCAGGTGTGCACTCTCTAAAATACCCCAGGAACAGCAATTCTCCCCCTATACAAGGAGCACTGGAGATGGCTCCCTTTGGAGCAAGTCATCATTATTCTTTTATTACAGCTAGAGAGTGGCAAGAATAGATACCTCAGCAAGAGCCAGGCTTGCTGCAGGACCTTTAGACTACCCCAGTTAGAACCGATTCTAACTAGGGCTGTCAATTAATCGCAAATTAATTGTGATTAATTGCACTGTTAAACAACCAATTGAAATGTATTACATATTTTGGACATTTTTCTTCATTTTCAAATATATCAATTTCAATTATAACAGAATAAAGTGTTCAGTGCTCACTTATTACAAATATTTGCACTGTAAAAACAAAATAAATACTATTTTTCAATTCACCTCATACAAGTATTGTAGTGTAATCTCTTTATCATGAAAGTGCAACTTACAAATGTAGATGTGTGTTACATAACTGCACTCAAACAAAACAATGTAAAATTTTAGAGCCTACAAGTCCACTCGGTCCTACTTCTTGTTCAGCCAATCATTAAGAGAAACAAATTTGTTTACATTTACAGGAGATAATGCTGTCCACTTCTTAATTACAATGTCACCTGAAAGTGAGAACAGGCGTTCACATGGCACTGTTGTAGCTGATGTTGCAAGATATTTATGTGCCAGATGCGCTAAAGATTTATGCCTTTTTATGCTTCGGCCACTGTTCCAGAGGACATGCTTCCATGCCGATGATGCTCGTTAAAAAAATAATGCATTAATCAAATTTGTGACTGAACTCTTCAGGGGAAGAATTGTATGTCTCCTCCTCTGCTTTATTCTGCCATATATTTCATGTTATAACAGTCTCGGAGGATGACCCAGCACATGTTCGTTTTAAGAACACTTTCACTGCAAATCTGGCACAATGCTAAGAAGATATCAATATGAAATTTCTAAAGATAGCTACAGCACTCGACCCAAGATTTAAGAATCTGAAGTGCCTTCCAAAATCTGAGAGGGATGAGGTATGGAGCATGCTTTCAGAAGTCTTAAAAGAGCAACACTCTGATGCAGAAACTACAGAACCCGAACCATCAAAAAAGAAAATCACTCTTCTGCTAGTGGCATCTGACTCAGATGAAGAAAATGAACATGCATTGGTCCGTATTGCTTTTGACTTATCAAGAAGAACCTGTCATCAGCATGGATGCATGTCCTCTGGAATGGTGGCTGAAGCATCAAGGGACTTATGAATCTTTATCGCATCTGGCATTTAAATATCTTGCAACACCGGCTACAACAGTACCATGTGAACGCCTGTTCTCACTTTCAGTGACACTAAACAAGCAGCAGGCATTATCTTCTGCAAATGTGAACAAAAAGTAGGATAGAGTGGATTTGTAGGCACTACTTTTTTTATTTTTGAACGCAAGTTTTTTTGTACATAATTCTACATTTGTATGTTCAACTTTCATGATAGATTGCTCTACAGTACTTGTATTAAGTGAATTAAAAATAGTATTTTTTTTACATTGCAAATATTTGTAATAAAAATATAACGTGAGCACTGTATACTTTATTCTGTTATAACTGAAATCAATATTTGAAAATGTAGAAAACATCCAAAAATATTTAAATAAATGGTATTATATTGTTTAACAGCAGAATTAATTGCGTGATTAATCACGATTTTTTTAATTGCTTGACAGCCATAATTTTAACTCAATTACTGAAGTTCAGCCAATCAAGAAGCCATGCCCACACTACTAATTTAATACGGACTTAGCTAGAAACCAACTTAAAAAAAATGACTTCCTCCCTTCATATGCCACAATGGCACTGCTATACCAAAGAGCTGCCTTACAGAACATTTTTAAAACTGTCCATATGTATCCCCTGAAGCACAAGAGAAACCATCCACATTGTGGGGCAGGAAACTATTTCTTTCTGGTTGAGACTAATTACCGTTACATATTCATCTGTGGGAAGTCTCCAATGCATTCCCCCTCTTCCCCTCCTCCCCCGCCCCAAAATAACATTCTATATTTTTGTGCACTGATGTTCATTCTTTTTAGAAGCCATTATTTTAGAAATTAATTCATGCATTTGAAAACAAACTGTTAATGATTTTCAATGACTTTGACAGGACTTTTTATATTTGTTGGTTTTGGTTCACAGGACAATGTTAATCTAAAAGTGTTAATCACACATAAAATGCCCATTAAACAACCACCTGAAATGGCATTATTTCCAGTCATGTGAAATTCAGTTGGGATAGGGAGAGGTGAGGAAATTCAAATTGTTTATCAAATAAGCAAGTGAACAAAAGCAGAGCTTGGGAGGGGCGGGAACATAAGGCTTTTGTCATCTCTTAATTTCTTTCTTTGGGCAATTAATTTTTTTACTCAATTTATAAACCAGAAAAAGCAGCGGATTGATTTATGAGAATTTAGTGCTAGTGAAAGGTGCCAAAACTCACAGCTCTGGGAAATTAAATTCTCTCTCCACATTAAAGGTATAGCATAGGCAATAGCAATGCATACTTCACCACAGTGTCCAGACAATCCTGACCTGCAGGGACTCTCTCTAGAAAAGAGAAGATAATTAAGTCTCCAGGCCAATTCAGTTCCTGGCCTCTCTGAAGAGACTACCAGGGGTGTGCAAATTGTGGTAATTTGTGTGAGTGGAAACCCTGTTGATTGAGGCCACTACATTATTTTCCATATGCCACCAAAACAGACATCAGAGAGTAATAACTGATTCATTGCAGACTTTGGTTGGACTTGCACCAGTGACTAAAAATTATTATTGACTTTTCATTATTACAGTTTGCTGAGCCAGTCATACCTTATCCATCTCCCAAATGAAGTTAATACCTTCAGTCTGAAAGAATTAGTCACCTCCCTCAATAAAAAGACTGTTTTACAGTTTGAAAGGAGATCTTACTGCTTTATAATGCCTGTTCAGTTGGTGGTTTAGAGGGCTTTATCCATTAATGTGGATTAGAAGAGTTGATAGGCTATGAAATTTAACACAAATTAAAGAAAATATATTGTGCCACAGTCAACAGGCCTAGACTTCAGTAGGTCATTTTCACCCCTCCACCTCTTTACTTGCCCGTGCAAAGTCAAAGTGGGGTTCATACTGTCCTCCCACTCCATAATTTGCCACCTGAAAAAGAGAAACACAGTGCATGTGAAGTAGAAAGCAGGAAAAGTAGAGGAACTTACCCTTCCAAAATCAAAATGAGGCTCGTACTGGCCTCCTACGCCGTAGTTGGCTACCTATAGTGAAAGGAGAAGCACAAATATCTAATAAAGCAGTATATTATCTGGAGGAGAGCGAATGAATATTTGACTCCAGCCTGTACACTTAAAACTTTCATCTACAAAAAATTCAAAGTCAGAGAAAATAAGTCCCTCCCCTGTAGGGCATACTGTCAAATAACAAAGGGTTAAATCCTATTAAACCTACTCATGAATAGTTCCATTGATTTCAATCAGACTACTCATGAGAACACAAGCAGGAGTTTAGCTCTGAGTTTTGAGTCTCGGGATCATTTCTACAGCTATCTACAGACTCTCTCATGATAGCATTTCAAACCCTAGAATAGGGGTTCTCAAGTTTTTTGGTGGCCCCGGAGTGCAGCCACCAACAATTTTTCCTAAAATACTGAATTAACTTTAGGAAAAAAAATTCATATATACATCTCCAAATTATTGTAATTTATTTATGTAGGGGTGGTTGGTTCCCCCCCCCCAAAAAAAAACACTCAGTAATAAAAATAATATTCTTTACTGGACCTAAACAGAATAGAAACACAAATAAGGTGCTTTGCACGTTCTTGTATTTTTTGGGTAGTTTTTTCCTTTTAAAAAAGACTTGCTTGCTAGCAAGTCTACTGCTGTGAAAAGTGGTATTTGTATGTTAATATCACTTTTCACAGCCTCCCAGCTAGCTACTCAGTCTGCTGTGAAAAGTGACATTAACAAACATACAAATATCACCTTTCATAGCAGACTTACTCAGCCCCAGGAAGCCTGGGGACAAATTAAGCCCTGGATGGGGAGCCAGGGGTTATTGGGGGGTGAGCCCTGGGTAGATACCTGCCGCTGCACGGCCAGGGTTGGATCCCTGGGGTCCAAGCCCCAATCCCACAGCCAGGGGATGGAGCCCACTGCTGGGAGGCTGGAGAAGGCAGCGGGGGCCAGGAGCGCTAAGTGGTGAGCCTGCCACCACAAGCCCAAAGCCCAGGGCTGGAAGAGGCAGCAGAGGCAATGGGGGGGAGGGGAGAAGAGCCACAAGAAAAGCCCCTGGTGGCCTCATGCAGCCACAGTGGCTACATTTGAGAAAACGCTGCCCTAGAAAGAGGCAGCCAAACATCTTCATTTTCTGTTACCCTGAATTAACTTTCCTGCACTCTTCTCCCACCCTAAGTCATATAGACACTTTCTTAATGTACATTCTGTCTGTGTATAAATATAAAGTCTCTTGATTTGTGCAGTCCTTCTCTAAAATCCTGAAGGTGGTCAGGTCAAGTACGATTTTTTAAGGATGCTGAGTTGGGATCCTTGGCATCTTAGAAAAATCAGGCAATTAATCCTTCATGCAGTGTTAGATTAGCTCAGCAGCGGCAGAAGTAAATCCAAGACTATTTATGAGTTAGGATTTCACAATTCCTGCGGCAGAGTCTGTTCTTGAAGTGAGAGCTCTAATATTTCACTCCACCGCTATTACTTTACTGATCAGCACAGCTGGAGCCATCATGCCTTCAAATACTTCTCCATTGCACAGAGTATCAACAAAGATAGTCACTTTTTTGAAACTACCACTCTTAGTTTCTGCAACTCTGTTTGGAGAAATGTATCATCTGTCCCTGCTTGTTTCTAGTCTATCAGTCGTTTTGAGTAATGTTCCCCTCCTGTAATGGTTGTCTGTTTTATACCAAGAAGTCCTTTATCCAAGTCATAGATAAAATAGTAATTAGCTTCTATAAACTTTAAAGACTTACAAAATTGTTCTTAAAGCATCCTTGTGTGTCACTCCAAATCACTTTCCCATCCTTTAACAGGAACTCTCTCCCTCCATTCAAAACTAAGCTCAGTTTTGGATATTAGTCAGCCTGACCACATTTTTTCTTTTGTCAACCATATTGCTGACTTCCATCTGCCACTTTCTCCTACACGACACTCTAAAGCAGGGGTGGGCAAACTTTTTGGCCTGAGGGTCACATCTGGGCATGGAAATTGTATGGTGGGCCATGAATGCTCACAAAATTGGGGTTGGGGTGCAGGCTCTGGGGTGGGGCTGGGAAGGAGGGATTTGGGGTGTAGGAGGATGCTCCAGGTTGGGACCGAGGGGTTTGGACGATGGGGGAAGGGGCCCCTCTGGGGTGGGGCCAGAAATGAGGAATTCAGGGTGCAGGTGGTGACTCTGGGCGGGGGGGGGGGGGGGGGGAAGGGGTGAGGGCTTTGGCTGGGGGTGCAGAAGGGTGCTCTGGGCAGGGACTGAAGGGGTTTGGAAGATAGGAGGGGGAATCAGGGCTGGGGCAGGAGGTTGGGGCACAGGAGGGGGTTAGGGGTGCAGGCAGCACTTACCTCAAGCAGCTCCCAAAAGCAGCATCATGTCCCCACTCTGGGTCCTACCCAGAGGCGTGGACAGGTGGCTCTGCGTGCTGCCCCGTCCGGAGGCGCTGCCCCTGCAGCGCCCATGGGCCGCAGTCCAGCACATAGAGCCCCCTGGCTGCCCCTAAACATAGGAGTCTGGGCGGGGGGGGAGGGGGGGAATGTCGCTGCTTCCGGTAGCTGCGGCACGCACGCGCAGAGCGACCCCCAACCCCGCTCCCCTGCTGGAGTGCGGGAGCAGGGCAAGCCCCAGACCCTGCTCCCCAGCGGGAGCTTGAGGTCCGGATTAAATCAGCTGTCAGGCCGGATGTGGCCCGCGGGCCGTAGTTTGCCCACCCCTGCTCTAAAGAGCCCTCTATTCGGAGCTGGATGCCTGGGCATTTTATCCTCATGTGAACTTTGTTTAGTGTGGCAAGCCTGGTTTCATGATCAGCAGTCACACTTTCTACGTCTTAATCATAGACTTGTAGGACTGGACGGGACATCGAGCGGTCTTCTAGTCCAGTCCCCTGCACTTAAGGAAGGATTAAGTATTATCTAGATCATCCCTGACAGGTGTTTGGAAATTTTTAAGAGCAAGTTAGACAATGACAGAGATTTCACAACTTCCCTAGGCAATTTATTCCAGTGCTTAACCAGCCTGTCAGTTAGGAAGTTTTTCCCTAATGTCCAATATAAACTGCCCTTGCTGCAACTTAAGTCCATTGCTTCTTGTCCTATCTTCAGAGGTTAAAGAGAACAGTTTTTCTCCCTCCTCCTTGTAACCATCTTTTATGTACTTAAACTGTTATGTACTCCCCCAGTCTTCTCTTCTCCAGACTAAACAAACCCAGTTTTTTCCAACCTTCCCTCATAGGTCATTGTTTGCTATACCTTTAATCATTTTTGTTGCTCTTCTTTAGACTTTCTCCAGTTTGTCCACATCTTTCCTGAAATGTGGCACCCATACTAGATACAATACTCCAGTTGAGGCCTAATCAGCGTGGAGTGGAAAAATTACTTCTTGTGTCTTCCTTACAACACTCCTGCTAATGCAGCCCAGAATTATGTTTGCTTTTTTTGCAACCATGTTACACTCAATGTGAATGGCAGTAAATGTTAAAATGTGATGCTTCCACGTTGATAAATTAAGACCCCAAATGCCTATTTCAACTAGTGAATTTATTTAATTCACTTAAAATATACACATGCGATCACAATCTTCCCCATGTTCTAACAATACTGGTGAAGTAAGGATAAAGTCCTCAAATCAGTTTCTCTGAGACTTTCTAATCTTGAGATGGATTCAGAGAAAACAACCTATTCCCTTAAATATCACCCAAAACCAATATTTCTCTAGATACCATTCCCATGAAAATTTGAGCTACCATCAGAAAACCTGGTCTTATTGGTGGCAATAAAAAAAATTTCTACATAAAACACCTCACTCATTTTAAAGAGCAGAAATTTCAACTGTTCTCTACTTCCCTACAGGTTCTGTAAGTCAAACTCAGCCCTGGGGTAATCAGGTGCTGCTCCACTGAAAACGGAATTGGATCCCCTTTACACCAAGACTGAATTTGGCTCAGTTATTCAACTTAAGTATCAAGGCATTGATGTTCTTCCCATATTGTTTAGGCCTGACTTTCGGTAACACTTGAAGGAGTTGAGTGCACACCAAAGAATAAGCCTCTGCATATATCCCCCAAAGCAGCTGTCTGAAGACTACCTGGGTGTGTCTACTGTACAGTACATTTAAAAGTCCATTTCATTCAAACCGAAGTCTGGTGTGACTAGTTACTGAAATCCTCATTTACACACCTGTAGTTCCTCTGCTGTGGAAACATCCAATCCTGTTAGGTCCTGTATCCTCCTGTTAATGCGAGATACCACCGGGCTTTCATATCCAGACAACCAGGCACTAAATTAAAAAAGGAAATGATTTGCTAGTAACATACCATAAGCTTGTGTTAGAAGTGGAACATTCAGAATCATCTGTAGACAACTGTTTAGGCTAATAATATAATTACTGGTTTCAGAGTAATATAATTACTGGCATTGCCAGGTCCCACATTTGTGAGGCTTCTCTTACCAGAGAGGACATTTGTAACTTTGGTAATATCAGAGTCTTGAATAAGGCCCCTAGTTTCTATAATGGGTTAGGAAATGATCAAAGGAACCATATTTAAATTTTTTAAACTAGGTAAGTTACTTTCCAATACTATTTGGACAGCTGAAGTGGACAGGACTAAAAACTGTATTCCATTATTTTATGTCAGGTTCTAACAATCATTTTGAACAAGCTTACAAACACAAGTTTTGCCCTGTCTATTCTGAACAGACAATCCATTGTAGGAACTTATGCAGCTGAAGCAGTGTTTAAACATGGACCCTTATCTCTGTTTTTGGCTCAGCATACACAGGACCTTGGTGACTGCAACTCAACTCTCCCAAACGCTATCCTCTCAGGTTATACAGATCTGTGATTTCCACGCCTTCCCTCATTTCTTACTTGCTTTTAACAACATTTAATATAAATAAATTTAAATAAAACTTCACTGACAAGTTTCCCATTATCAGGCAATGAAATAAATAGGGCAATTCACATCCCTCAGACCTATTTTTTCCAGACATACTGCACTGACATTTGGTTTCACATTTTCAATGCTTTCTCTGCAACTATAAGGACTAGAGACGTAACATTTTAAAAATGAAAGTGGAAATTCTAGAGAACAAGATGAATGCCTCAAAAAAAAAAAAAAAAAAAAAAAAAAAAAAAAAAAAGATGGGTAGGAGAGACTGGGTTGGGTTGTCAACCCATCTCAATCAAAGCCCTGTTTGAACAGAGAACTGTGGCAAAGGGACTACCTCCATATTCCAAGCATAATAGTATAGATACACAAAGAACAGTCCAGATGTTTATGCAGTGAGCAATACTACACAAGCTTTACTGTAGCTGCCCTTTTTTAAAATAAAACAGGAACAATTTTTTGTTGGCTCTCAAGATAATCGGTTTTCAGAAGGGCTTCTGGAGAATAGAATACGAAGTGGCCAAAGTTTCCCCATCTGCCCCCATTGGTGGCAAGAGCAAAAGTATATTTACAAAACAAAAAATCTGAATACACAGAAAAGGTATTTTAACTTCTCTCCTCCTTGTTCAGATATTCTTATCAGAACAGCTTGTAGAATATTCAGTATTTAGCAAATAGTTCTGCTTTAGTTGAGTAAGCAAATATTACCCAGTATCATTTTTTAAATATTCTCCAGCTTCCTAAAAAGGTCAGCCTCAAAGTTCTGAAAATCATTTTAGAACTTTGCTGCCTTTAAATTATGATATTTAAACTTAGAACCAAGAGCTTCCTTTGCAATTAAGATACTTTTGGGGAAAAAAATAGTTCAGACGGAAATAAAACAGGTGCAGAAACAACAGATACTATATAAGCCTTCAATATGAATCCATTGTCTTCATCTAGACCCTTAGACTACTGAACCAATGTACCATTTTGCAGGTATGGAGAAGATGAATCACAACGTTATCCTATTTATTATGTTCATTCTTGAAAGTCAAGCAATGTAAAAATGGCAACTGTATCCAAAGGTAATGATTTAACTTGAGTATTACTGACTCAGTGCAACGGGGTTCAAACTTCGTGTCATCACAACTGAGCCAGTCTACTGGACCATTTCCCTTACCCCTCATGAACATGTAACACTCCTGATGCATCTCCAGCAATATGCCTTTTTTTCTAGTCCCTTTTCTATTCCTCTTTGCACATGCTACCCAGCCATCTTTTCCTCTTCTCCTTTTTCTTCACCAGACAGTCCTCCCTCATTGACAGCACGAAACACTGATGACTCTGGTCCCTGAAGCTGGTTGGTGTTTACAACCCTTTTATGTGGTAACTCCTCCTAGCCGCACAGCTAGCTCCCTGGATCATCTTTGCAATGGAAAGTCTAGACACCTATAGAAGCAGTGGGAAACTAGAAGCCAGCACCACTTGAACACCAGTGCCCACAGATCAATCTGAGAACCTGTGAACTGGCAAATCAGTATGTGCGTTGGTTCAAAGGGTTATAACAATTTTTCACCTACTAACATCAATGTATTTCTACATACCTGTTCTTTTAAAAGCCCCAGAACGCCCCACATCAAGAGAAGCAGCAAAACACGTTTCTACAACACATGGTACTGACACAGGTTACAGAATCTCCAAGGGCAAACATGAAATCTGTTTAAATATTCACCATGCACAGAACAGCACGTAAATGCAGTCCATCTCAAAATGAGGACTTCAGCACACTGGGAGTATTTATAAAAATACGGTAGAACAATTGTTAGCATAAGAAAGTGTTAAAAGCAGTCTAGCCTCATTCTGTTTAGAACGAACAAGGAGGAAAGAAATAGGAATGTGTGCATATGAAGCATTTCCCACAACAGCCAATTATACACTGCATATTGAAAATTAAAACCCCAGAACATGCAACACTGTCCTCAGAAAGGCACTGTAACAATGATACATAATACACAAGAAACCACAATAAGACCATTCTGTTACTATCAGGCTAAGCCATCACACCCAATTTAATCTATGCTTGCTAGAAGTCACTATTCAACTCTACCAAGTAGCTTTCACACTCCCTCGGAGTGCTATAGAGAAGACAGGTGGTCTAGTGGTTACAACACTAGCCTGGGATTCAACTCAAGTTCATTAGTCTGTGTTTCAGTACCACATTTGTAAAATGGGGAAAAATAGAACCTGCCTACTTCACACAAGTGGTGGGAGGATAAATAAATTAGAGTGTGAGGCACTCAAGTATTTATTTAGCCCCCCCCCCCCCCCCTTACCATAGTGTATAAGATAGAAGGGGCAGTGGTGGTGGTTGGGAGGGGAGAGGGGGAGAGAATGATCTTGCATTTTAATATTTGCCAGAACTGAGACAGGTTTCTGAGTCTGGCAGTTGTTTCCTCACCACAGCTGTGTGACAGAGAACAGAAGGAAGCCGATGATCCAGATAAAACAAACTTTTGTGAAGAAAGACTATGAAGCATCAGTCCTATTTCTGGTAAAACAGCATCATACATGCATCAGACCCTCACTAGAATGCGGGGGTTTGGATCCATGTGCGGTCCCGTGCTGCAAGTGAATTTGCGCTATATAGATGCGCGTTCTAGCGAGCGTCCGCTGTACTTTGGAAGAGTAACTTGGCAGTGAAAGCTACTTGGTAGAGTTGAGTAGTGACTTCTAGCAAGAAATTTTGGCACAGGTTGTCACCCATAAGCATCACTGAATCTACTTCCTCAGTTCCCATCACAGCTCAGAAGGATTTGCGTATTCCTAGCTCTGGATTGATTTTCCAGCAGCAACTAGCCTCTGGTAGTTCTCTAAGCCTCTAGTACAGCAGTTCTCAAACTTCACTGCACCGCGACCCCCTTCTGACAATAAATTTACTACATGACTAGGAGGAGGGGGGGTTCCACCACCCCGGGTGGGGGGGAGAGGAGGCGTGAGCCCCACCGCCCTGGGTGGGGGTGGAGCTTGGGCTTCAGCCCCAGGTCCTAGTAAGTCTATGCTGACCCTGGTGACCCTATTAAAATGGGGTCGTGACCTACTTTGCAGTCCTGACCCCAGTTTGAGAACTGCTGCTCTAGTAGGCTCCATTGGCTTTTATCATGCATATGAAGAGGTTCCTTCAGAACAGCAACTTCCAGCAGAATTTGTCTATCTGCCTTTCAGGGATACGAGCCCATCTGTATCATCCATTTTTGCTGCTAGTCTCAACTTTTGATCACCGTGGATATATTTAAAATCAGTCTAAGGGAGCTGTTCTCTCTACCTCTTGCAGGGCTCACTATCAAAGCAGCCAACGTAGGTATCTACAGTGAGTGCTGCTCTACAGGGACAGAAATCCTCCACTTGAAAAACTTCATTTCCCTTGCTCTCTTGTATCACCACCCTTCTCTCACACAACTCTGAAGACATTTTTCCACTGGTAATTGCACTATAGGATTAGTAATCAGTTAGAAAATTGTGCTCAACTAGCTGAACTATTAAAGTATGGTTTTAAGGATCAGAGCAGCTCATGTGAAATGCATGCCAGGCTCTGCCTTTCAGTGCAACTTTTCCTTCGACTTCTACTGTCCAGAAAATAATTTCACTCATTTGAAGTATCATTATGCTTCAAGTGAATGTTACAGACAGGTAACCTTACATCTGAAAAGACTATCATCCACATTAAGAGAAGCTTTTTTCCCCTGGTGGAAAATAATTCTCTTTTGAAACCCCTTTTACTGGCGAAGCCCACAAGCATTTTTCCATTTTACTTTAAGAGGTAATCATAGGGACGCTAATATAGGACTTGAAGTTTTCTTTGTACCACTTCAAAAAGCCAAAATTCCTAGAGATTCCCTAAAGGGTAGAGAGGTCTAGTTATCATTGCTGCCATCATCAGAACATAACATTCAGCCACTCCCCTTCAGAAGCTGTTCATGGAAATCCATGAATAGAGCATGGTCTGTACACCTGAATTAGAAATATTCTGCCACACTGTATTTTACAGAAAATATTTTATGAAGCGTTTGAAATCCACACTGGTGGATATTTGACATTTTCTCAACTTGAAAATTAAAAAAAAATGGGAAATGGATGTTTGACCTTATTTTATTACAAATGAACAGTTAAAAATGGCAATTACATTTACTCCCCTTCCCTAGCATTTCTAGTCATTTCTTAAAAGGTTGAATATAACCTAGTCATTGGTTTTGTAATGAGATATATAAAATATCACTTTCCTAACATTTTTACATACTAAGGATGGTCTAAATACTCTTCCTTTAGAGAAAGAGCAGTGATTAAAATAAAAGCAGAGGCTGATATTCCTGAAGAGGAAACACTAATATCATATGCTATGGATTCTAACTGGCTGACTCAAAAATCACTAGTTTCCTTGAAAGCTGTGTCAGACTGGCTGGATATATTCTTGTACTGCATACAGCAAGGCTTGACATGCCTCTTCATGCGGCTGGCGACATGCCCGTTTACACAGTCTGCCACATACTGCTGAGTGAACAGTAGTCTCCTCATAGAGGAATGCTGTAATTTAGAAGGGCAATGACTAGGAAAGAATGCCTGTAATGTTTGGAGTGGAGAAGCAGACATCTATTTAAAAAAAAAAAGAAACAGAGCAGAGTTTCTGGTATTCAGTAGTAAGGATTTATCTGGAATCCAAACCAGCTCAGTCAAAAAGCCCTAATAGGAGGATATTTCCTCAACAAGTCTATTTACTACCAATCCTTTTGGAACAGAATTTCTAGTAATTAAGACTTCATACTTTCTAATGTAATTTGTAGTAAGCTTCTTGTTCATAAGGGTTCTAAACTCATTGCTTACATAACTAACTAAGAGCTAATGATTTTGTGTGTGGGGGGGGGGAATATTTTGGAAATTTTGTCTCTGTAAACCCAATTCATTTTTACCCCCTTTAAAAAAAACACTATTCAAATGTTGAGGTTAAAACTATGACAAAAACCTTTTAATGACAGTCTCATTTGTTCAAAATATAATTTAATCAAACAAAATGTGGATCTAATTTTCCAATGAATGCTGGATTTTATATTAAATCAACTAGCAGAGTAAATGCACAACTGGTTTGTGTTAAACCTACAATAACAAGGAATTTTTGAACTAAAGTTCTCAAGCTCTCTAACTCATGCCGTTGTTGCTATTCATTATAACAAATCTCAAGTGCTTAATTTTAAACACAAGATATATTGGTACAATGGCACAAATAAGTGACCAGTGCAGTCCTTTCTGAAACTTAGTTTAGGTGGGACCCTTCACATTATTTTAACAGTTTTTTAGTATGCTAGTTGTGTTATTCAGGACCATGCAGACAGAAAAGCAGCAGCAGCTTTCCTTTTAGGTAGCAGGAATGCTTTAAAAACTTCCTATTTAAGCAGCCCATTTGCACCAATATGTGCCAGGTAATTTTTAGGCCACCTCATCTCTTCTAAATAGGAATGAGCACAAGAAAAATATGTATAATCTTTCCCCATCCCAGATTTGCAACTAGAAGATTTAACAGGCTAGCCACAGAACAGATTTCCTAGGTGTTAGATATACCTTTGGAACACATTCCCCTTACCTCTTAGAGACTCTGTAATGTGCTGTGGTCAGTTTCCCAGTCTGAGGGTCATGTACAGTAGCCCGGCTCAGCTACAAAAAGAGAAAGGACAAGGGCTTACTCTGGTAGTAGGCTTCTTTTTGCCAAGCCACGGGTGATTGGAAGGGTTTCCGATTGGTCTGGATGGTATGCAATGCTCTCAGATCAGCAGCAATATTTAGAAGGGAGACAGTATCTGCAGCTGCCATTTCCAAAATCAAGAATTGGGTGGACAAATTTGGTTAGACTGTCCTTTCACTTTTTTTTTTTTTTTTTTTTTTTTTTAAACTAGAGACTTTCTGCAAATAGTTTATAGTGCTGAGTTTCAAAGAAAATTCCTCCATATCCAGAAGTTTAATGTTCTTTTTTTGTTTTAGTTAAATACTGAAGAACAGGATTTTTGTGAGGAAAACAAAACAGCTAATGGAGGACTAGATCTTTACTAGGCAGCTCCTAAAGATGTCTTTTTAAGAGGTGCAAGTGCTAAGACATTTTATCAAACTTTTTTCAAAAAATAAACAACTCAAGTTCACAAATCTGCAATGCTTTTTAGCAAAGTGGAGAGAACTCGGAAGCCTGTAAAGAAGAAAATACTGCTTTCTTCAAAGTTTGAGTTCGGAGGCAAGGAAAAAAAAAAAAAAAAAAAAACCAACAGACAGGAGGAAGACAAATTATCTTGGACTAATGAACAAATGTTTCTGCATGCCAATGCAATTGTTTTACAGGATAACGTGACTCCACTTCTGAATGCAAGGGATTCTCAGAGTCTGCCAGATTTAGCAAGGAGAGCAATGACAAATTTTTGTTGGCATATGTGGTCGGGGAAAGCAAATATAAGGTAACCGCCACTGAGTTTTTGCACCTGTGCACAGTCTATGCACCTGTGCAAATACTATTTAAGAAAAGGAATATTAGCTAAAATGGCAAAAAAACAGAACTTCTAGTTAGAGGAAAAGACTGAGAAACTCAGCAGTAACAGCCTGTTACAATATCTGTACATATTAAAGAGATGGTCTAGAAAGTCAGAAGTATCTTTTTAGACCACCCCTATTTCCCTGAACGAGCAGAGAACAAGCACTCATTACAGGCCCAGAATGTTTGGTGTATGAAGTCTCTTACCTTTTGCTAATTCTGTAATGTGCCGTCTCCAAGACTCCCGTTACGGGGTTTGAAATGGTGGCTCGCCTCAGCTGTGAAGCGAACCAATCAGAATAGTTGCATTACAAAGTAAATATTGCATCACATTAATCCGACCAGTCAGAAACCTACAGAGGGGAAAAAATTTCCACACAAGCCATGCACTTCATCCAATCAGTTTCCATTGTGGTGTTTTACAGCAAAAAGAGTATTTTTGGGGTGGCAAAGGGGGAGAAAAATCTTTAACACTAATAAAAAGGAGATACTCACTCCCTCTTCTCTAAGAAGGAACTGAAGTGAGTGGTACATTTTTTCCTAGAAGCAATACTCCAGTTTCTCGGGAGCAACAAGAGCAGCTGGTTAGATAAGTAAAGCTATTTCCTGTAGCATCTTTCAACTCCTTTATACTCCAAGTGGCAACTGTTGAAGTTGTACAGCATGTATGTCGAAGACGTACAACTCTTACTTTGTTAACAATATACTGTACATCCAGAATGCACTTTAGAGTTAAATCATCAATAAGGAACACACTGAATAAAAGTTTTAACCGTGGGGGGAGCGGGGGGAAGGGGGAAAAACATGAAGGAAACCTTACCTTAGAATCTGAAAAATATCTTTAACTTATTAGCTGCATTAGCTAAACCTTCTACATTGATTGAATAATTGATCTGTGTTTTGCACACTGTTCCAGATCGCAGACCCATCGGCCACACCACGATCACAAATCATGTGAAAATACTCCCCACGTTTTTGGTCATCCAAAAATAAGACTTTGGTCCAAGACTGTTCTAGAGCCTCTCTTCTCCAACCAACACACTGTACCATTGTCAAGTAATTTGCTTCCATCCCGCTTTATTCAGCGTCCCATTCTGCTCCATTTCCACAAGATCTGTTTCTGCCATACAATGTCACGGCAACACCACAAGCAAACTGCTTGTTGCTACTGCACATTCAGCTACTATACAGTGAGCCATAATTGGGAAAGTTTCAGTTGCAATGCCCCAGCATTAGAAGGTCATTGTCATAGACTATTATGGTGACTCCAGGCCAAGGAGGGTTTATTGAGTACTGTTTATGTCAATCTGGGCAAGTGTTTTACTACTAGTTTTTATTTTTATTTTGCAATAAAGGCTCAAAGCATCTCAGACCTTACTGATTCAAACAAAGTCAGGGAATCCCTTAATCTGCACTGTTCACCCCATTTTGTCCCCTGGGTAAAGTGGCTGGATCATTGCACACAGCCTATACTCAAAAACAGACAGACAGTCTCCAAAGATTGAATTAAGCTTTTCTCATGCCAGCTGATGACGACAAGGGAGCAGAAGACTGGGTAGTGATTATATACCCTTTCACTTCTAGACTCTAAGATTTCTGACACACTCGCAATGCCTGGAATACAAGAGATGAACTTTCAGCCTCAAAACATAGCCTCATGCAGCATCAACCACTGAACCCTGCAATGTCTAGGCTTTAAGTTTGAATGTTCCACATTTTTCAACATAAGAGATTAGTACCCGTGACTGGCACAGTTTTGTAACAGACTGACTATTTATCTGACTAGAAAACAATGGTCCCAAAAAGTTTAGTTTAAATCTACTATCATCTGTGTATCGTTTTTAGACTGTCTGTGATCCTTATAACAGAAAGGTTTTCTTTCCACTCCATAAAGAACAGGTTAGTTACACTCCAAGGAGGCAACACCAGCGTATCCTACAGCAACAATGCAGCCCAATCATCAGTTGGATCATTTTCCATGATTTTGTAACACAATGAAACAGGAATTAGCACACAAACTGGGATCTGATTCCTGATGTGATCGACATGGGAAGCATAGGCAGGAAGAGATGTTTTAGGTGTAAGGAAGGAGTACAGCACTTGAAATCAGATCCACTGCTTTAGTCTGGGGTGTTACCTCAAGAACAAAGAGTGTCAGGTGATAGAGAGCCTACTCTTCACTTGATGCTCTTCAGTACTCAAGTTGGTGGCAGACAAAGGCAGCACCATTCTTGACTTGATTATGGATAAGGCCTTTGATTTGCTTGAATAAAGGAGAAATGGTTGGATAATTTCTCTTCGATAATTCCGATGTACCTATCCACATAGAATTTATCCTTCATTTGCTCAGCTTGCTCCCAATAAGTATCTGTTTAGCATAAACAGAAGACATGCTGGGGAAATGATGCACTTATATTGTTTGCATCTGATTTCAGAAGTAGTTGGTGACCTATACAAGCATGGATTAATTAGAATAGCTTCACCTCAAGTACAAGTCTTGAGATAGAGTTAAATTGAGACAAGTTGTGTTATATTTACTGCCTTGCTACACTGCAAGCTTCCTAACAGATTTAATCTGTCCTGGTGTTGCAGTTACCAATCATATTGTTACTTCCAGCAAGATAGCTTTTTTGTTTGACCTGGGCTCTCATGGCTGCCTTGACAATAAGCCAGTGCTAGGCTACTTCAGATTCAGAGACTGGTCCTTTGGAATCTGGTTCTTGAAATAGGATTGGAAAGTTGAGGTGATGATGAAGTGGGAGAATGAAGGTTATGTTAGTTCAAACTAAAAGAGGCATAATAGGTTGGAAGTTAAATGGAGCTATGGTGAGCTTTGCTGAAAAGGACTTATGTAACTGCCCCAGAGCACCTCATGGCCCTGAGTCAGTTTCAGATGACTAAAGAAGAGTACTACTATTCTGTAGATGTCCATATGGTAAATGATTATCTGGTGTCCATGACCACATATGGTGGCTCCTAAATGGCATCTCCATACAAATCATTATCATTTATACGCCATAGTGACCTGTGACAAGTATTCAACATAAATTAGAGTGGAAGTAGCGGTGGCAGTATACTGAGGCAGGCCAGTTGCAGTAGGGGTAAGTTTCATGCTGTGACTATTGTGGAGTTGAAGGAGGTTCTCTTCTCCTCCATAATAGCATCCACAAAAATCTTATCCAGCAGAACAGTTTGGTGAATCTGCTGTGCCATCTCCTGGAAAGAGATTCTAATGTGATTACATTTCCAACTTTCACTGAGAGTTGACCAGCTTGCCACTATAAGCATTGCAGAAAAATAAATTACTGTGTGTGTGTAACATCATTCACCCAAGCTAACTTTACAAACTCCTAATCAAGAGGTGAATTGAGCTCATGCACATAGAACACTATAGATGGCACTGAAGTTTCCAAAACAAGAGAAAACTGAAGCGCTTTACCCTTGGCTTTGCTAGTTCTTTCACGGTTTCAATTTCTTCATCAGAAATAATTTCAAGGAAGCGAACAATCCGAGGTTTGTCCCATTCATCCTCCTGTTTGACAGGACCCAGAATGTACTTGGGATTCTGGTTTCCATCGTAATAGCGGCAGAAGAGTTTCTTCTGTCTCCGAGGCGTCTGAAATCAAGATAGAACAAAAACAAAAAGAATCAAGTGCTTGCTCACATTAACACCATTACAGGACACACACACTTTTTAAATTTTTTTATATAAAAAAATTACACAGTGACAGAAATGCATCTAATGTGACGCAACTAGTGAGGGAGCGTGTGTATATATGTATATTTATTTATTTATTTTCACACCATGGAACTTGTTGACCTGTCATATTCCATCTATAAACCTGACCACTTTCTCTGTTGGTGTTCTTACGCATATTCATATGGCAAGCATATAACACTATGGCTATGTTTGTACAGTTCACCCAGGTCTGAGTATCCAAGTTAGCTTTACCCAGGTGTGAATGTCCCCTCTGCCAAGCCCTACCCATGGTGCTGTGTTATGACAGTTTCTCCATTCACCCATGTGTGTCTGGGGGAATCTCTCATTGTTCTTTGTGCTGAGATGATCTAGGATTCTTTTCCAGACAATTGCAGGAGAACTATCTTTTTGGGGGAATTGTGGGAAGGGCATTAGAGGACTATCAGGACTTGAATGGTTTAGCCTACATCCTCACTGCAAAGAGGGTGGGCTCCTGCCCAACATAAAGTGGAGCCCAGGTTCTAACCCACATTCCTAGCTGGGATAAGCTAGCCTGGGCTTAACACACCTACAAACCCAGTGTGGACAGTAGGGGGGATAAGGCTAAAACCTGGGAAGGATCAAGGGGTAGACTACGCCGCATAGACATATCCTTAAGGGGGTGGGGGTGGTTCTTCAGCAAACATTAAATTAAATATAACAAAAAATAAACAATTTATTTATAATTAGTTAAATTGTAAGTCAATGAAGAGAAATTTTGCATATGATTACAACAAATTCAGGAAGGAAGAGGTCAACCCTCTAACTCCTAAACAGCATCAGCTGAACAGTATTTAGACATTGGATTGAAAGAGTCCACCATCACTTTTTGGAAAACCTAGATGAATGAATTCATAGTCACTTAGACTATTCATCACTGCTATGATTGGCATCAGCCTTTTCTTCATTCTGAGAAGAACAAAACACAGTAATTCATTTTCCCTATGCCTACTTGTACTTTACCAATTGAGGAGACTGGAGTCTCCTCAGGGAGGTCAAGCACAGTGTTTGAGAAACCATGCTCTCAGCAAGCTTAATATTAGACACATCTTATAGCAAACATTAACTGTAAAGTTAGTCTTATACAATCTTTGTTGTAATGCAATACTCTTATTTGATTCTCAGTGCACTAACTGGTATTAAAATACATTTGTAATAGGGTTAGTGGGCAGCATCCTCACACATGGGTTACTATTTCTTCATTCAGAGATGTTGCACTGTCCCTCTTCATTCCCTCCACTATATGTCTATACTCATTCTATTGCTACAAGGATTTCCTTATGTTCAAGCTGCACACAAACTTCTTGCAAATGTTCATCAAAAACGCTTTGAACGTAGGCCACCATAAAGACAGGAGTAAAAGGCAAAAAAGAGTGTTCTAAAGGTGAGCCAGCTCATCCCTGCAAGCTGATCTTCCTTAGAACTAGAACTTGCTGATAACTTCTAAATGAGTCCTGCCTGAGTGGTTCTGTAGATTAAACAAAAAAAAAAACAAACACAAACAGGCTAGTCCACTTTACCATTTTGAGACCCTCCCCACGGCACAGCATTTCATACTTCTGTCTCTCTGGCAGGTAATCTTTGCTTGGTTCCTTTTTCTTAGTCTTTGATTCCTTGTCAGTCTGGCTATCTGTTTTGGTAGTAGACTTATTTGCTTCTTTTTCTTTAGACATGATATATTCGAAGTATTTTAAGTTACCATTTGCTCTCTGATGTTCAGGATCTAATGGAGAAGAAAGGAGAGGCACCACAGATAAGTTTGCAACTTGTAGAAGTCAACCTGAAAGGGCATATAAAAGCAGCTCCTTGAAAAGAAAAAACACTGTTCATTTTGGGACAGATGTTGTAAAAATTAATGCTTAGTGAGCCAACATGCTTACACAGTTAAATCAGAACAAAAATATAGCTGAAAGCCTGACCCAATTCAATAAGTGACAGGTTGGGATGTAACACATTTCTATATTCTCATTGCTCATTGTTCAGGGAAGCAGAGAATGGGCAAGGAAAAGCTTAGCTTAAACCAGCAAAATCCAAGGAACTGACACCTCCACTGGAAGCAATACTACACAGCAACAGTTAAGAGATAGAACAAACGTTAACTGTTCCATGGGAGAGACAGCCTGCAAGACTATAAAGGGACACAGAGAAGTGAGACGGTTATGGCTGCGATGTCCCATCAGGAAAGCCAACAGGGAGAGAGTTGGGCCAGGAAGACTGACAGCTGACAAAATGTGTCAGACAAAACTGCTACTTTAACAAGCTACGCCAGCTCATTCCTCCATTTACTGATGAAGGGGTTTTACTGCTGTGAAAGGAATAATTCAGAATTAAGAGTAGAACATCCTCCTTTAGGCACTCAGATACCACACTAA
Source organism: Emys orbicularis (assembly GCF_028017835.1). Lineage (NCBI taxonomy): Eukaryota > Metazoa > Chordata > Testudines > Emydidae > Emys > Emys orbicularis. Next base: position 40,865,098 of record NC_088689.1, on the reverse strand, counting down.
TGAAAATGACAAATCCCTAGATATACTATGCCGTTGTGCTTAAATATCACTAGGCAAGCCATTACTGGATTCTATATTTGTTGTCTTTCAATGATTCCAAATCAAAACTGCTCAGTCCGCAATTTAAAAGATAGTTTTCATGGGCCAACTCTGCAGACTCAATATGGGCTTTTTCAGCCTCAGGTACCATTAAGAGATCCTGCATTCTGTACTCAGGTTTAAACAATTGTGTTTATGTACACGTAAGAACAGAATTCATCTATAAGAAAGTGAAGCTATACTGACTGTATAACTAAGAGGAATAAAAAGACAGTAAAACTAATTTTAGACAATTTAGAAAATAAAGAAGAGATGACTGAACATGGTGTTCAGATACTATGGCAATGAGAGCGACGTGAGTGTCTAGAGAGAAGGGATATATACAAGAGCAAGTGTTGAGCAAGCTGCTATTTTTACATGGTACGTTAGAACAGAACGCAACTTCTAAATGCTTAAACATGCAGTCACTGACATATCTTGGTTATTAAACATATTAATTTGATGCAATAGTGCTATGAAACTAACACATTAATCAATTTTTAAACCTTTGTAGCTATGCAAGGCCAAAATGGATTATAAATCAATTTATAAAAATACACTGGGGTTTTGAATGCCAAGTTTAAGTATACAGCATGTTTGAGGCAAAGTTTATAATCCCTGTAAAAAGAGTTTTAGTCAGTTACTTGCATATTTTTCTACATCATCATTTGTATTAAAGGAGCACCCAAATGCTTCAACGACAATCAGGGCCCCCTAGGGTTGCCAACTTTCTCACCGAACAAAACCGAACACCTTGTCCCGCCCTTTCTGAGGCCCTGCCCACTCCCTCCTCCACTTGCTCCCCCCTCACCCTCACTCACTCATTTTCACCGGACTGGGGAGGGTCCCTTTTCGACCGGGAGTTCACTTGAAAACTGGACACCTGGCAATTCTCCACTGCGCAAGATATCGTACAGCCACACAGGAAGAGATTCCATGCCAAAAGAACTTACAACATAGAGGGAACTGCCCAATTCTGCTAGAAGTATTTGTCTCTTCCTTTAAGGATGGAATTTTTAATTTACCCTTCTTGAAAGCAAATGTATGCAAGTAGTAAAATTTAGGCCAAAATAGAAACAACCATTCCCCCAAATGCAAACTCCCATCCAAAAAATGAACTCAGATGTACCTCAAGCAGTCAGTTTCATGTTACAGATCATTTCTTAAGACAGGCATACTTTTGTGGCCCTCCTCCCTTGCCAAACTCCCAGTGCAGATCACAACATCCTTGCAGCAGCTATTATTATTTGAAAGAGTAATATTAGGGAAGATTATTTTTATCATCGTTTAATACAATGGGTGTAACTGCTTGATTGGATACCTTCCTCACCCATTTTATTTTGGCAGAAATTCACCTGTATGACAGAAGCAGCCACCCACAATTACTCTGCAAAGCAAAAGTAATCTACAGACCATAATATGAAAACTGCTATATCACAGAATTTCCTTACCAGTTTTACAATATATTGTGGAGCTAGTCTCTTAACAACGTACCCAGCTCAAGAAGTCGCTTGGTGAGCATCATTGCTTTGTCCAGGTCCCCCTGCTGATACACAGCATAACTCAAATAATCTAGAATGGAGACTTTGTCAACAGTAGACACCTCTCCATCATCAAGCTGTTTCAGAGCTTGCACCATCCATAGCTCAGTATGATAGTAGTCTGCCTCGGTGTATGCAATCTTGCCCAATTCAAAGCAATCTTCAGCTGTTAAAAAAGACTTGTGCTTTACACCTATAGAAAGCAAGAAACACAGAAGTTATGTAGGATTTGGAAACATAATATTCTGAATTTTCTTACTACCCACTGAACAAATTCAATTCTGTTTAGTGCTGGCACCCAGAGTTTAGAATGTACTTACCTTTATTAGTGGCTATATTGTTGAATCCTCAGAAGTTAAATCCCCGGAGCATCAAAGTCCACATAACAAAATGCATATGCATTGAGATACATAAAATTTCTCATTGACTAGTCACTGACAATTCTACAAAGGTTTTTATGACTGAAAAGCACATTATGCAGAAGCAATATTGACCTAAATCAATTTAAATATTTTCTTTTCTACCAGTAGTAGTTTTAGAAATGGTTCAAGCATTGGTCCTAGAGCCTGGGTTAGGCACTTTCCATATACATTTTATTTATTTCAAAAGCTTGTCTGTGCACATCTTGTTAGCAACTGGCAAGCTGATGAGGGAGGGAAAGAAGAATCAACTATGATAATCAGTAACTACACAACTGGTAAAGGTTATGAAGTAACTCGTGTTTAGAAGCAGAGTCTAAAATGGCCTCTATTTGAAAGTTTAATTTGAAGTCTTTGTAAGTAAATTACAGGTTTCTATTTTTGCCACTGTAATTCAGGGCCCATTGAAGAATCAAACTCTGTCTTGTAAAAAGGGAATGGCAAATATTTGGAAATACAGGGTGGAGTAAAAGAAACACTACAGAAAAATGCAGTATCCTTCATTGTCCATGACATTGTATCAGCTTAACTGTTTTTCGTTTACACCTGAAGTTAAAGTAATCATGAACATAAATTATGGATTTCATTGTTTTCTATTCTTCAACACTTGAACTCTGCCCTGCAACTTCTCAAGGTTGTGTTCTAACAATGTAATTTTCTGGGGAAGACAAGCCCTGAGAGACTAACCTGCCGAAAGGATGAGAGCGGAAAAAGGAGTTCTCTCCAGCAGTGCAAGATCATTTTCCCATTCACTGTAACTAAACCCGAGATGAACTTTTTCAGGGTTTCAGACTAAATATGTTGTGCATTCAATTTCTTTTGTTTAAATCGGATCTTCTCTTCTTACTAAGTTTTATTTTTAATTAAACTCTTGAGTTTTAGACGGTCTTGAGATTTCATGCAGACTGTCCCAGAGAAGTTAAATGACCTTCAGCCTCTTAGGGTATGTCTACACTGCAATAGAACATGTGTGGCTGGCCCAGGTCAGCTGAGTCATGGGGCTCATAGCAGTTCAGTCTCAGGCTGGAGCCCAGGCTCTGGGACCCTCCCTCCTTGTGGGGTCTCAGCCTGGGCTCCAGCCGGACGCTGAATATCTACCCTGTAATTTTATAGCCCCTCAGCCCAAGCCCTGAAAGCTTGAGTCAGCTGACCTGGGCCAGCCACAAATGTTTTTTTGCACTGTAGACATACCCAAAAAAGAGGTAGCAGAGGATGGTTGTTGGGAACCTACCCACTTGGGATTCTTTGTCAAAAAGGGCACAGCCTCAGGCCTCCTCTCCGATAACATTTGTTGCTTGTAGGTCTGATGTAGATGCTCAGGAAACTTAACATCCACAGATGAGAACTAAGTGTAAGGGGCCCTAGATAAACAAAGTGCTGAGCAGAAGGTCTACATTCACCACACAAACAGCACCGATAACTAACAGATTTATTTGTGTGGCAGGGAAATTATACAGTAATTGTTCATTTCGCTACAGAAATAGCCAGGGCAACTGCTTAGTACAATATCAGTTTTAAAAAAACAGCAAGGTCTGAAATGCAGAAGATTGAAAAGCAGGAGAATTAGGCAAAATTAGGAGAAAGTAGAGAGATTGTGGGGGGTAAAACTGGATGCATTAAGTGACTGAAAATCATACAGAAGACAATTAGTGACCAAAACAGATAAAATACTAGAGATTTAGAATTCCATTAGCCCTGGAGACCAAGAAAACCAGAGAATTTTACTTCTAGAATGAAAATTTAACTGATCAACAATTATGATGGGTTCAGATGCAATTTTATCACAATACTATTAAAAAGCAGAATTATATTACCAGGCAGCACACAGTTTGGGCTGCACAGGCTTGCTTCCAAGAAAGACAGTAGAATATGGTCCATAAATTCACTTAATTGCTTATAGAAGACAACAAATGATAAAAATCTGTGTGTGTGGGGGGGGGGGGGACATCAGATCTTGAAAGAATAGTCAAAGTTTAAGATTAACAAAAACACAGAAAACAAAATTACACTTTGCAACATTAAAGCCAATCACTCCCAATGTTATTAGGCATCTGAACATGGGAGTTTGTGAAAACATAACATGGATTGTGCAGTGCTTATTTTCCCCCCAGTTGCTAAAGGACTGTTTTAGAACAGAGGGAGAGAGAAACCAGTAGAGAAAGTTAGGAACTTAATTTAATTTTCTTCCCAAGGGACAAACTGGCTTTTCCTGCCTACAAAACTGTTAAAGATTATTTTAGCTAGCTTTGTATAAGTGCAAGTGATTATGTATGTTTTCCACATGTTCCCCGTCGCTTGCTCTTAATGTTTATACACTATATAGCTTCAGGCAATCCTATGTCACTTAATTTTTAAAGTCTCAAAAAACAATCCTTTTTATAAGTGGGGGGGGGGAAGAGAGGGGGAAGGACTATACAACAGTGTTCTTTTTTACTAACACGTATTCCACTGCACACATGCAGTTACAGAGTTTTAAAATACAGCTTGCTGATTACAACATTTAAAGTGAACAAATAAAATAAACTCACTCTTAATATCTCATTCCTGTTTAATTTCTTTCTTTAACATAACAGCATGAAATACTCTAACAATAAATGGAGAGAATTGGCATATTTTAACTGTCCGTGATTAGTGCAGTGATTTGTTTACCTACTAAACTCAGTTTTCTATACAAGCCATAGGTTAAAAGCTTGCATTAAAATAATAGGAATATTTATCCAGCCAAGTGTGCTAATTCTGTGGTATTTTAGAGAGGAGCTATAAAGTGGACTTACAAATGGAAACTCACTTGCAACTTTAAATATTGAGAAACTAATCTTGCTCTAGGAGAGAAAGAGTTCAGCGTTGCTTGATCACAGGCAATAGCTCCATCAGAAGCCAAAAATATGACAAATAAAACTACCAGATACTTATCCTTCCTACGTACAAACATCGACTTACACAGAGCAGGCTAAATTCAGTTGGAGTCTAATGCCAATTTTTGCTATTCTAAACCCAAGCACAAGTTCCTGACAGCAGAAAGCCCATCAGAGGAAGAGAAACTGTTGAAGAAAAACGGCTGCAACACACCCACTGCCAAAGAACTGAAGGAAAGACCAACACACCCAAAAAGTGAGCCTCGGAGGGAATGTGGGTGGGGCACATAGTGTTTCAGCACATCCCTCAGCAGTTTTTGCTGTGTCCCTCCCCATTGGAAAATCCCAAGGAAGTGCTATGGTACCAGTGCTCATCTTGCCTTGAGTAGAGTGTTCTCTAGGGTACAGGTTGACACAGGGAGATGTGACTCAACTCCCTGCAGCAGTTCAATTAAGCAGGCCCACAGCACACAAGTTTATATAATCATATACTGGCTGAAAGCTAGGAAAGTCTGGGGTTTTTTCCTATTGTTAACAGCATGCTAGGTGCTTTACAGACAGGCATGAAGAGAAGACTTCTCAAAAGGGTTTATAATCTAGATATTCTGTAACTGCACAGCTATTTTTCCCCAACTAGCACAGGTGCTTCTTACCTGGAAGATTCCCCCTGGAGAGGGTGTCTGTATCCAAATTATAGGTATCCTGGAGCCGTAGGAGAGCTTTGGCTGCACCAGCCTGATCTTCATCATTAGGAAAATACTGGCGTTGAATAGTCATATTAGAGATGAAGCCTTAGGAGAAAAAAAGAAAAGGTTGGAGAGATCAAGAAGAGGACTGGGCTTTGCTTGTCCTGGGAGTTTTACATTAAAAAACATGTAATTACAAATAAATATCTCTACACAAATTGTTGGATGAAAACCAGCATGTCACTACAGGCTATTATTAAATCAGAGGCAGATCTTCTTACAAAAGCTACCACCTTTGGGCGGGACTCTAGATAAACAGTGTGTAGGCCTATTTGTACGGAGCAGTAATATGCTAACAGTGCACCTCTCTAGATTATTCAATAGTCATTTCATGAGTGTCCTAACAGGCCAATGAACCAAACATCACACAAGACCAACCATGCTGAATTGTTTTTAAATAAATAAATAAATGAATAACCAATACACAGCAAATTCAAAGATAAACTGTTAAAATTAATTATCCTTATCTGTTGTCTTAGGGCTCTTCTTCCAAAAGAATCCCTATGCAGTATCATGAGATAAGGTAGCATAACAGGGGGAAAAAATGGTATCACTGTTACTACCCATGCAGGACCAACCTTGAGGCAGGATCGGTGATATTGTTCCAGCAAATGTATTGGGAACAGACAGACAATCACTAATTTCACACATAAGTATGTTGAAAGATGCCTTATTTTAGTAGAAGTTTGTATGGAAAATGTGGGAGAGTTTCTCACTATTAAATAAGTTTAAGTCTAATTTTCACAATACTTTGAATCAAGTTTTTCATTCATGCAAACTAGAGTACACTTCTGAATATTAGTCCTTCAATTTAATTTTTTACTTCTGTCTATTTAGGATGGTGGAGGGAAAGAATTGTTTTAGGATGGTGAAAGGGGTATAAATTAATGTAAATTAAGTGTTGTGAACCAACACAATGGAGGCCCCCCCATTCACATACTAAGTCAACAGGGAGACAAAACACTGGAGACTGAACCACAGGGGGCTGGCCCTGTCTTTTTCCCCAGGTCAGACTGGCAGAGATGCTGGGGGGGGGTTCACCTTCCTCTGCAGCATGTGGCACTGGTTGCTTGCTGGTTTGAACTAGAGTAAATGGTGAATTTTTCTGTAACTTTAAAGTCTTTCAATCAAGATTTGAGGACTTCAGTAAATCAGGCAGAGGTTATGGACCTCATGCAGGAGTGGGTGGGTGAAGTTCTGTGGCCTGCAATGTGCAGGAGGTGAGACTAGACCATGATGGTCCCCTTCTAGCCCTTATAGCAGGGGTGGGCAAACTACGGCCCGCAGGCTGGATCCGGCCCCTCAGGGCTTTGGATCCAGCCCGCAGGATTGACTCCCATGGTGCCATGGGCCCCGTGCTGCTCTCAGCAGCGGCCAGCCTGACATCCCTGCCACGCCCTAGGCCCTTGCCTCCAGGCACCCCCCCCCCACCAACTCCCATTGGCTGGGAACAGGGAACCACAGCCAATGGGAGCTTTGGGGGGAGGTACCTGCAAGGGCAGCGCATGCGGAGCCCTTCCCTCCTCCCCCAGGGGCTGCAGCGCTTCCTGGGGCTGGGGACAGCGCAGGCGTGCGGGGAGCCTGCCCTGGCCTCGGTGCGCGCTGCTGCCACCCCGGAGCCCAAACCCCTCCTGCACCCCGCCCCCCAACTCCCTGGCCTAAGCCCCCTGCCTGCACTACACACCCCTCCTGCACCCCAACCCCCTGCCCTGAGCCCCCCTCTGCAGCCTGCACCCGTGCACCCCAATCCCCTGCCCTGAGCCCTGATGCACCCCACCTCCCTGCCCTAAGCCCCCTTGTACACCCTGCACCCCTCCTGCACCCTGCACCCCTGTGCACCCCAACCCCCTGCCCTGAGCCCCCTCATACACCCTGCCCTGGGCCCCCTCCTGCACTCCGCACCCCTTCCGCACCCCAACCCCACATACAATTTGTATTATGCCCTGCATACAATTATGTCTTGTAAAACCCAGATGTGGCCCTCAGCCCAAAAAGTTTGCCCACCTCTGCCTTATAGTCTATGAGTAAACTGGTATGTATACTGTTCCCTTTAGGAGCGTATACCTGGTATTACTGTGAGTGCTCAGCAGATAAGGTGTTAAAATACTACAATGGAATGCTTCAAAGTCTTGGGGTGCACCTATTGTTAACTTGCAAGGCAAAAGTAAGGGCTGGCATAGCCTAGAGGAGATTGTTTGAGTAGCTAACAGACTGCTTTTTCAGGGAGCTGAAACCCAGTTAAACACAAGCAAATTTCCCTTTTGCTGGAGGTAGAGGGGTAAACAAGGTGACTCAGTCCTGGACACCCCAAGAACCATCGCAAATAGTCCACTCTTTGAGGAATTAGAGCTCTCTGAATTTACTCCCTTTGTCCCTGAAGTTTTGTTGTTGAGCTTTTGATCTCTTTCTGTATAGCTCAGAGCTCGTTGAACTTTCTACCAGCACCATCAGCAATTTGACGATCAGGTGATAAGTGCACTACATTTACCTACATACAGAAAAAACAGGGTCTTCTTCTAAAGAGAGACTCACAAAGTCACGGAAAACATAGAAATCCTTGTATCTTGATGCATGCAAGATACAAGTCAAATAATTCTCTCAGCAAAAGTGTTTGACCATTGTTATTTCTACTGCAGGTGCAGTACAAAAAATATGTTCCTCAAAAAACAAAGTTGTGCTTTGCTTGGCATTAGGGTGATAATGTTAATCAGAGTATTAGCTGTGTGTCGATAACTCCAAAATCTCCTCAAACTTACCATCTGACATGTCCTTCAGGACCAGATTCTCCAGTTCACCCCACTCAGTGTTAAGTCGTTTCATTAACTTGAATGCATTTACAGGATGCCCCAAGAATCCTTCTGGGTCTTTTGTAGCAGTGTCTGTCAGTTGATCTAACTTCTCTGCCCATCTATGAAACATATATATATTAGGAATAAGCTTAATACAGCATCACCTAAATATTTTCCTATGTATTGTAAAACTAATGCCGAGCTACTTGACTCTCTTGACTGAAAGAGCTTCCAGTACAAGTTGTTTTTACTTTATCTATACACAAAGTTAGTGTGCAAGGAATCAAAAATGTCATCTTTCTCAGCCCTCCCTCTGCTGTGGTATAAACCTTGAAGTAGCATCACTCATGATCTTTCAACATGAAAGCGCAATGCACCAACACAGGACTCCTCTACAATATGCAGGAAGAAAGGTAAATACATACTGCCATAGGTAGCGTCCCAGCAATTCTTTTATAAAATTTCACTCAGGAATGAATAGTCCAATATAAAGTCTTACCTGGGGTTTTGATAATTTATTTATATGTAATATTTAGATATATTTTTGTACTTTGCAAAAAAAGTAGTTGAAAACATGTTTTACTCATAAAAGGGAAAAAATTAGTATCTAAATATTAAATTTTGAAAGTTAGTCACTGAGCATGCTCAACCCTGGGGCATATATTCTGGTCTTTGCCAGGAAACTGTGCTCCAGAATCCAAGCTTTTATTTAAAAAACAAACAAACAAAAAAACCAACACACACCATGAGAGCCAGATTTTTTAAAAAAATAAAACCTCCTATACAAGAACTGATTGCAAGCTGATGTAGCACTGTACTCCTGTATCTGCAGGCAGCCTAAAATATGCATCTGTGAGAAGTTCTCCACTATCCAGTTGCAAAAATCTCCAAGCTTCCCTTCAACAATTTCTATAGTGCAATGCAAAATAAGAATCAGCAGCATCTTGAAAACTGAAAGTATAGGGGCAGAGTAAAATTAATGTAATATGGAAAAAACACTTTTAATATTCATATAAAGCTGCCAAAGAATTTCTAGTCTGCCACAGCAGAAAGCAGGGGACCTTGCATAAACCTAGATTGAGACAGTAAATAGGCTTTATATTTAGACACACAAAAAGTAAGTTTACCTAGTTGACTCACTGCTCCTTCTGGGCTCTTGGGTAGTGAAATAATTCATTATTTGTATTCACTCCTCCCATGGATCCTCCAAACCTCTGTTGAAGCCCTTTCCTGCCCACAGAAGCCCCATGTTGTGGTGACCCTCCTCAACAGCAGAGCATGGGTATGTCTACACTTAAACCTGTAGTGCTTCAGTGTAAACACTACCTACACTAATGGGAGGGGTTCTCCTGTCAGCATAAGTAATCCACCTCTCCGAGAAGTGGAAGATAGCTTGACAGAAGAATTCTTCTGTAGACCTAATGCTGTCTACACTGGGGGTTAGGTTGGCATAGCTACTTCACTCAGGGGTATGGACTTGTCACACACCTGAGACCCCCAGCTATGGCGATGTAAGTTCCCAGTGTAGACCAGCCCTTCAATTGGACATGGCTCTCTCCTGGAAGTGCTAGTGCTATTTGCCAGCCAATACAGGATTAACAACAAGCACTGTGCTCTTCTTCTGTGGCCAGGGATTGAGCAGGCAGCTCTGTGTAATGCTTCCAGCTTTTAACAACGTGTTAACACAAAAAAGCCTGATAATATGATTTCACTGAATTGATAGCATTTTTACTATCAGGGCTTTGGAGCGGAGCCCAGAGCTGGAGCGCGGAGCAGCGGGTTTTTGCCTGGAGCTGGAGCGGAGCTCCAAATCCCTATTTACTATTATATGACCATTTAAAAAAGAAGTTAATAAGGGGATACAAACCATCTTTACAACCATAAGACCGGAGGCTGAAGCCAAGACTTTGTTCCTAATAAGCTTCCATACTATATAAACCCAACCATAATCCACCCACAGATTAATGGGCCCTTTTTCCCCTCCAACTTCAGGAGCCAATGGAATGTATTCATTCCCTGCAGCTGTAGAATGGTGTCCAGCAAGTTTTAAAGACAGGATGTTTTTGTTTTAACTTTGAATTCTTTGGTTTTTAACCTGCTGATGTACATGTCTATATAGCATACACATGCAGTAATGATGCTTATGTGATAAAGTTCCACTTACACACCTTTGATAGCGATCACTGGGCAGATGAAACTAATTTGTGGCTGTATAGCCTACTTGTAACATTTCAAACCTATGTACGACTTCAAACAGATGTCTTTTATAAAGCCTCAAAAATAAGTAAATAAATATAGCTGGACATAAAAGTTTCCTTCTTTAAGTTACAATGCTCCAAGATGTAATACGGGCAGTAATCTTTTGGACCACTGACAGGTTGAAAGGTCATAAATCTCATAACCCACCATGGCTAGGCTACAAAGAGATGAAACCAACTCCGCTTTTATGAAAAAGATATGGCATATACAGAAGAGATGATGGCATGGGGTGATTTTGTTATGATTTACTAGAATGCATTTGGGAAGCCTACTGGACTAGTTACAGCTTACCCACACTGCAGCCACCGCAATATATATTAAAACTTTTTAAGCTACAGCACATCATGATGTTTTCTCTAACACACACACACACACACACACTTGATTTGTTGGTTTCCTATCAGGAAGGCATGTTTTTGGAAGAAGTAAACTCACCTGGGAATCCTGCCAAGAGAAATCAAAATTTCTCAATACAGAAATCAGACTCACCATCATAAAATAAAACAAAATGACGACTCACAAAAGAGACATTCATTTAGGACAAAAATCTTGCAGAAATTACAAATTAATTTTTATCCCCATAGGCAATAAATTCCTGTTCAGCCTTCAGGAACCTTCTTGTACATGAAGGTGGAGTCACAATTAAATATTAGTGTTATGAAACCAGCTGCTTACTTTTTGATCTGTTCCAGCTTGCTCTCTTCTGCCTTGATATAATCTTTCAGTGATGTCACCAGGTCTTTTTCTGTGTTAATTAAGTCTGTCATGTGACCTAGAGAGGAAGCAATGATTTCAATTATTAGATCTCCTGCTCCTCCTCATTTAGAGCATTGTTTCTCAACCACCGGTTGAGTGTCTGGTCCCTGACACCTCCCTGGCACACTTAGGAAGGCAGCAAGCCAATCCCTGATATCAAGAAGGTTGAGAAACACTGATTCAGAGAGATTTCCCATTGGAACAAACTAGGGCACACAAAAAAAGTAAACATTCAAGGTGGTGTTTACTTGGCCAGCCATTCTGTGTCGTTCTTATTAAGAGGCGTTCAAATAAGATTTCTCCCCCTTTGACGGAACTTACAGTAGAGAGACAATCCTGTGTTTGACATAGCTTGTTGCCATGGAAGTGAATGCAGTGTCACAAATTTAGCATTATGACTAATTCAGGACTCATTTAGAAGAGAATAAAGGCTGCGAGGGAGTAAGCTCTTGTTCAAATACATCTGGTACATAGCAAATATGGCAAGAATTAATTATGGAGCTACACAAAGTAGTATTTGTTTAAATTGCTTGGCTTGCACTGACAGATTGTTTCTTAGCTACAAATTCATAAAGCAGTAAATCCTACAGGAAATACAGCAAACAGGCAGCTGAACCACTTAACCCTAGAGTAAATACTAGTTTAACAAATGCTTCATACAACATTAAAATATTGAGGGGGATAAAGATGGGATCCTGAAATGCTGGAATTGTGCTTCCTAATCAAGAGTTATTTACTCAATTCACAAAAAGTAACTCTCAATCCAAACTATGGTTTTGAATCCAATATCTGTAATAGTATACAATGAATGTGTATCCTGTTCTCTTGTTGACATTTTAACAACAGAACTGATTTGAATAAAGATTTTCCCTCAAAAAGATAAAAAAAGCAATCAGGGCACTTAAAACTACTGGTGCATTTAGAGCTATGCTAATTAACAGAGCACACAGCTTCATCTTTAATCACATCACTGCAGAGTCAGTTCTGAAAGTTGGGAGACAGAACTCTGCAGTTATTCACTGTACATACAAAAGCAAATCTCACCAATTGAAGTGAAGAAGTCCATATGGGCATAAGAATGAGGCAGCAGAAAGCTCAGAACTAAAATACACCAAACCTTTACGGATGCCATAGTTCAATAGCTGTTGCTTCAGCACACACCTACAAGAGAAATACAGTGATTACTTTTATACACCATAGCATTTAGCCAGATTTTACCCCCACTTCAGATGAAGCGGTTTTTTTATTCACACCGTTTCACCTGAAGTTTGTAAGGGGTCACAGTTCTATTAAACAATTTTTCTCCCTATTAACACATTACCCTTTTGGAATTATTTCCCTCCAGGCTGCAGTACTCTAAGAAGAAGTGGAAATCTTCCCAAAGGGCTGACAACATTCTGCAAACAGCACTTACTTGTATTGCTCCGTTATACAGTAAAATGGAGAAGAGAGACACCAGAGGGGCATATTTTCACAAAGCAGTCTTTGCCTCTAAGAAGTCTCAGCAATGTTGAAGGCAGTGCCACCATAATACAGTAAAAAGTTTTTTAAAGCCCAAAAATAAACAGAGCTAGACTGTGAGGAATCAAAAACAAATCACAATATATTGCATCAAAGTTGATTTTTCCAGTGTAAATACAAACATGAGATTGCAAGAGATCCCACACTGACAAATTCCATTAATAAATCATTGGTTCCCCATCATAACGTCTATACTGTATGCCTTCAGAAATGTACTACTTATAAGCCAGATGATACAGTAGCCTATAGAAAAGCCTGTAGTGAGTAACCGGTATTTCCTCCCATGAACTGTTGCCAGAGTTTTATAGCCTTTCAAAGTCCTGGACTTTCACCAGAGCCTAGAATTTTCTCCCTATAACTTCTTTCTGTGGGTTCAGCTCAGGAGAAGAGAAGGCTCGGGGAAAGAATGTGTGTTGTCCTCATCTTTCAGTATCCAGTAGGACCACCACTAAAAAACCTAGTCCTAACTGCATTTACCATTTCCACAGACCCTCTCCTCTGTGAAGCACAGAAGAAGCCCAGAGCAGCTGACAGCGACAGTGGAGGCAGCACTAGCAATAGTGAGCTACTATCAGAAACTACTGGATAGCTATGAGGACCCCAGTGGCACCAGAGCAGCATGGGGACTCCAGACCCTGATCTCCTGTAGAGCACCTGAGATCTACATGGCTCTGAGATTTCGGGGCTAGAACGGTTGACGTTTCTACTAGAGCTGGGGAAATTTTTTTCAGACAAATAATCTATTTGTTAAAAAACACAGTTTCGATCAACTCAAAAGCATTCACAAATTTGATCCGACTAGCTTCATCTGGGAAAAAGATTTTAGGGCCAGCTTCAGTGGGGGAAGGTGGGGGGAGAGGGAGAATGACTCTATAGACCAGAAGAGTTCTGTGAAAGCTGGAAAGCTTCTCTCGCTCAACAACAGAAATAGGTCCAATAACAGATATTACCTCACCCACCTTGTCTCTCTGAAGCTGGCCCTTAAAAGACAACTGAAGTGGACTTTTCTGATTTGCTGATAAATTCTGAGCACTTTTCAAACTGAGTAATTTCCCTGATTTTTCACTTCATTGGCCAAACCAAAAATATATATACACATATATACATACACACACACACACACACACACACCCCCGTTGGCTCTGCTAACAAGAATAAGCATTAGTATAAACTGTCACTACTAAACACCTGTTCTCTAACCAACTTGCAGCAAGTACACAACCTACTACGAGAAACAGTGAACTGAGCCTGGAAAGTAAAATGGAAACTACACCTGTTTACACCCAGTCTGAAATTATCACCAGGGTGTAATTCCCCTGAAGCAGATGAAATTAGTTACATCAGAAATTAATATGCTCCCCAAATGACCCAGTTCCGCTCTCCTTTATTCAAAGGAAGCTGCATCCACATACTTGGGACCCTTAAGGTGCCAAAAGAAAGTCTTCAGAGGAGAAACAGATTGCCTGGACTGTTAGGGTACATTTGTACTGTAGCTGGGAGCATGCCTTGCAGCCCAGGTAGACAGATTTAGTGTGCTAGCTCTGAGTTAGCATGGAAATAGCAGTGTGGATGTTGCTACACAGGTGCTGATTCAGGCTAGCCACACGAGCTCAGACAGGCTTGGGCAGCTTGCCCAAGCCACTGTCCGTGCAGCAATGTCTATTTTTAGCACACTGGCTCAAACAGAGCTAGCAGAAGTCTACCAAGACTGGGAGGCACACTCCCGGCTGCAGTGTACACATACCCTTAATGCAGGGGTGAGCAAATGTTTTGGCCTGAGGGCCACATTGGGATTGGAAAACTGTATGGAGGGCCAGGTAGGGAAGGCTGTGCCTCCCCGAACTGCCTGGCCCCCACCCACTTCCCGCCCCCCCCATCCAACCCTCCCCCCTAACTCCTTGTCCCCTAACCGCCTCCTCCCGGGACCCCACCCCTATCCAGCCCCCTGCTCCCAGTCCCGACTGCTCTGACCCCTATCCACACCCCCACTCCTTGACAGGCCCCCCCGGGACCTCCACACTTATCCAACCCCCCCATCCTCCATCCCCTGACTGCCCCCCAGAACCTCCGCCCCATCCAACCGCCCCTTGGGACCCCCCACCCCTTATCCAACCCCGGCCCCCTTACCATGCCACTCAGAACAGCATGTCTGGCAGCCGCGCCGCCCAGAGCAAGACATGCTGCTGCTCTGCTCAGTAGGAGCAAGCAACCCCACGGCCCAGAGCACTGCCCATGCGGCGGTGTAGCTGTGGGGGAGAGGGGACAGCAGGGGAGGGGCTGGGCAGGACGGTCCCGCGGGCTGTAGTCTGCCCACCTCTGCCTTAATGTGACTGCTGAACTTTATTTCCAAGAAAGTTCAAGCACCTCCCACACATTCAACTGAAGCAAGCAAATAAAGCTGTGCATTGACTACAAAGCATAAACAAACAATTCTACTACACTATAAATATTTGCTAACTTTGAGTTATCAGTACTTGGTATACAATGAACTATCATTACACGGTATATTCAGCGAAATACAAGAACAGAGCTTTTTGTAAGTTATCTACTTCAAACAATTTATTGGAAAGGATCAGATGCGTCTCCTATGCTGTGCGCATGAGCTGAAATTCTTCCACAATGTCAAACAATACCACAATGAGGTCTTAGAAACTGCCAGACTGATGTACTCTAGCATCAAAGTTTTCCCCCTTCACCTTATCTCACAGCTTCTTCTAACAGTGTGGCAATCTCCCAGAAAGCTTCTGGCCCCAGCTGCAGTTGTATCCACTCCCTCCAAACCCTCTCAACCATCCCATACTCTTTTCATTGCCTAGATGGAGTCTTTCCTGGCATCTGCAGAGAGCTCTGGATCCTCCAACAACTTCTATTACCATCCCAGAAGGCTTCCATCCCTGCTGGAGCTCAGATATTCGGAGAAAAATATTTTACTTATAAATCCTGTAAGTTATATATGGTTTAAAGCATTCAAAATCATGTTTTGTCTCCACTTCTTCCATTCCTTCTACATACTACTTGCACTAGGATTGTAAAACCCACCACAATTCCACCTACTCCCTCCTCCTGTTCCCCAGGAATATCAGACGATACTTTAAATGTTAGGTCAAATAAAAATAACCTCTCTTCTTCAAAATGTGTTGGGTGGGTGTATAGTTGGAAATATACATGCATACACACACACCCCTCAGAGCAAATGGCAAACTATTAAAAAAAAAGTTGAATAGAAACTTTACTTTTCTCCTCCTTGCTATTTGAAACTTCCAAGTCCTTCAATTTTCTTCTAATATAAATTCCAGACAGTTCTACAGTTTTCTCCTCTAAAACAGCTCCAACTAAGATAGCAACCATCTCAAGACCACAAGGCATCCTCTGTAAGCAAACAGATTTTCTTTACAACTGTTAAGTACTGCTCCTAGAGGAATATGGGTGTGGGTTTTTGTTTTTAAAGGAATAGATACCACACTTGGGTCTGCATCTCTCTTCCCAAACAGAAGAGTATTACATCTTTTTTAAAAGGAGTTATATAAATATTCACTCTCTTTGTGCTCTACAGACTGATGGGAGATTGCAAGAGAGTTACTGTCAGAGTAAATGTGCATAAAATTTCCGTGGGAGAGTAAAGGAAAAGTAAGTGACCCTGTGAACAAAGTAAAATTAAAGCAGCTAAAGGCATACTAATATAATGCCATGCCAATTATTCATCTTGTTTAACTTGTCTTGTGGCCTGTTTGTTAAGCTCCCAGTGTGCTGCTTAGTTCCTCCTGTTAAAAAATGTAGGTGCGCTTTAATAAGGCATAATGCACAAAACTGCTATTCAGATCTCCACAGAGGACTGTCAGAAAATCCTGAGTTATCTAACCTGATAATCAGGGTTCAGCATTTCATCAGTTATACTGTGCAGCTTTACTAAATATACTGGCAGAAAATACAGCACAGTAGGGGGGGGGGGGGGGGAGCTGTTCACTTCTTGAAGCGTCTCAACTAGGGAGGTTTGTGCAAAGAAATCCTAATTTCTCTAACTGAATTAATGGTTACCAAACATACATCTCAGAATGTAGATTAGTATGGGTACCAGAACTTTAATTTTGAAGTTCTTTCAATCATGTAATTCTTCATCAATCAGTTCCCCAAAGATATACTGTTGTGGTAAGTATGGTCTTATAAGCAAGGATCCAACTGCAACACACCAGTTCTGGTATCCACACCCCACTAGTTATATACCAACACAATCTGATCCATTTAAAACACAGATGTAAAAGTTTAGGAGGTTGTTTATGGTCTTATATGTAGCCCAATGTGCCAACAGAGGATCAGCTTTTTCAGCAACAAGATAAGTCTTTCACCAAGTGAAATTTTTATCCAAGGCTTTATTTTTGACCCTCAGTGTGCCCACATTAAAAGAAACTAAGCAAAATGTGGCCAGTTAAACACACTTCCTGCTTTTCCAAACTTGGATTAAACCTTAGCTTGTAATAACTGTTGGGAGGAGGCAGAGTTCCACAAAATCCTCTTCCATCTGATCACTCAACTGTTTCTAATAGTATTTTCTTTGGAGCACCTGATCAGGCCTCCACTTTCCTAACACCTTTGAGAGAGATGAGGCTGGAGTTAATTCTTTGCTTACTGGAAGTCAAATAATGCTTTTCACCCTATCAGTGTTGAATTTTTGAAGATGTGCAATAAGGTACTTATTTAGCCCAAATCACTGTATTTATCCTCACAATACCCCCATGTGGTAGGGAAAGTGATATTAGCACCATTTTATAGTTAGGCAGAAAGTCTGTCTACACATGTAGTTATTCTAGTATAGCTGGTCTGCTTTAAAATTCATGTCCTATCTTACTCTAGTGGTGCTCAAACTTTTCCAGTCACTGGTAAAGGGGGGCAGGAGCGTAACGGAATCGGTCCACACACACCCTCCATTACAGCACAGCCAAGGCTTCCTCAGCAGCAGAGCTTGGGGCGAAACTGGTCTGGGGATGGAGAAGGAATGAGGGCAGAGCTGAGCTGGGGCTGGACTAGGGACAGAATGGAGCTACAGCTGGAATCAGAGCTGGTCTGGGGAAAGAAAAGGAAGCCCCCCCCAATAAAAACGTTCCTCCATACTTTGAGAACCACTGCTACAGAATAACCTTATGGACAAATCTTAAGAGAAGATCATACAGGAAGTCTAACAGAGCAAGGAATTGAACCTGGCTCTTTCACATGCCAAGCTAATGCCCTAACCACTAGGCCACTCTTCATATGATACGCCAGGCTGCAAAATTTTTATGACATCAAATTCAGGACTTTAACAATAAAGTATGATATGCTTAAGTTGGCTATTCAGCATCTGAAGGCTGAGAATCAGCTATTTAAAATAGTAATAAATCTAACTCCAGTGAACTTTCCTGATATGAAGAGGCTAAAAAGGAACAAGTCAAATGAGAAGGAACTCTTTAATATTTGTGAACACTGAAACTGGGAATCCCTCCCCTTCCTGAAAATAGCTAAATTCAAATTATAACATACTTGGCCATAACCTAAAAAGGAAAGCTCAAGAGAATGGAGACAAGCTTTAGAACTGCTAAGGAAAATACTGAGGTTGAGATGAGAAATGACTGACAAGAAGCTGTTCAGACAGAAGAAGAAAAATCCTTTACTAGTGGAATTCCTAAAGGCAGTAGAGTTCCATGAACCACTGTGTACCACTAGGCAATTATAAACTCAGAAGTGTGAATTTTCAGACAAACAGTGGAAATCACAAGTCAATAAATATCACATGAGAATCTTAGGCTAGGTCTACACTACCCCCCTGAATCGGCGGGTAGAAATCGACCTCTCGGGGATTGAATTATCGCGTCTCGTCGGGACGCAACAATCGATCCCCGAATCGACGCTCTTACTCCACCAGCGGAGGTGGGAGTAAGCACCGTCGACGGGAAGCCGCGGAGGTCGATTTTGCCGCCGTCCTTACAGCGGGGTAAGTCGGCTGCGATACGTCGAATTCAGCTACGCTACTCGCGTAGCTGAATTTGCGTATTTTAAATCGACCCCCCCCCCGTAGTGAAGACCTGCCCTCAGTACAGAAGTTCTAAAAACCAGTTATTTGAACTCTTTAATATTAAAGAGCTGTATTAAGACGACCAATTTAAATATCTACTTTTCACACAGATGCAAATGAGCAGAACATATATGGGTAAATATGTCTCCCCTCCTAAACACTTTTTTTCTTAACTAGAAAATGTTTAGGACATTCTCTTTAACAACACATTTGTAACTGAGTTAATTCTTTAAAAGTGACTCGCAAAAGTTTCCCCCCCTAGTTTTTGTTATTTATTTTAAATTGGGTTTTGACAGTTTATGGTGTATAAAGATGTGGCACAAACATTTTCTGGCTGCTTTTTACCTTGGAAATATGAAGATGAAGTCTGATCTCTGGTTTTCTTAAACAATTGGGAGGTATGACGACATTTATCAAGGGGCTCTTAATATTTTAACTGAAGAAATTAAGGTGTTGAATCTTTGTCAAAGACATTAAGTAAACGTTAATGATTGAAAGTGTTAAAAGGGTCAAAATCTGGAGGGAGCATGGTCTGTTATAGCGGAAATAAGGGAGAGAAGACAGAACTGGGGGGGAAATCAAATCAGTATCTTAGATGTCTGTATACTAATGCGAGAAGTATGGGGAACAAGCAGGAAGAACTCGAAATGCTAGTAAATAAACAATTATGACATAGTTGGGATCACGGAAACTTGGTGGGATAATACGCATGACTGGAATATTGGTATAGAAAGGTACAGCTCACTCAGGAAGGACAGGCTGGGGAAAAAGGGAGGAGGTGTTGCCTTATATATCAAAAATGTATACACTTGGACTGAGGTTGAGATAAATAAGAGAGACTTGTTGAAAGTCTCTGGGTAAGGATAAAAGGGGTAAAAAACACAAGGGTGATGTCATGGTACGGGTCTACTACAGACCACCAAACCAGGAAGAAGAGGTGGATGAGGCTTTTTTTAAACAACTAACAAAATCATCCAAAGCACAGGACCTGGGTGATGACTTCAACTACCCAGACATCTGTTGGGAAAATAACACAGCAGGGCACAGATTATCCAACAAGTTCCTGGAATGTATTGGAGACAATTTTTTATTTCGGAAGGTGGAGACTGTTCTAGATTTGATTTTGACAAATAGGGAGGAACTGGTTGAGAATTTGAAAGTGGAAGGCAACCTGGGTGAAAGTGATCACGATTCTAAGGACTGGTAGGAGGGAGAACAGCACAATAAAGACAATGGATTCCAGGAAGGCAGACTTTAGCAAACTCAAAGAGTCGGTAGGTAAAATCCCATGGGAAGCAAGTCTAAGGGGAAAAACAATTGAAGACAGTTGGCAGTTTTTCAAAGAGACATTATTAAGGGCAAAAGAGCAAACTATCCCACTGAGTAGGAAAGACAGGAAGTATGACAAGAGACTATGCTGGCTTAACCAGGAGATCTTCAATGATCTAAAACTCAAAAAAAGAGTCCTACAAAAAGGGGAAGAAACTCAGTCAAATTACAAAGAATGAATATAAACAAATAACACAAGTGTGTAGGGAGAAAATTAGAAAGGCTAAGGCACAAAATGAGATCAAACTAGCTAGGGACAAAGGGTAACAAGAAAACATTCTACAAATACGTTAGAAGCAAGAGGAAGACGAAGGACAGAGTAGGCCCATTACTCAATGAGGGGGGAAAGACAGTAACAGAAAATGTGGAAATGGCAGAGGTGCTTAATGACTTCTTTGTTTCGGTTTTCACCAAGAAGGTTGGTGGCGATTGGACATCTAACATAGTGAATGCCAGTGAAAATGAGGTAGGATCAGAATCTAAAATAGAGAAAGAACAAGTCAGAAATTACTTAGACAAGTTAGATGTCTTTAAATCACCAGGGCCTGATGAAATGCATCCTAGAATACTCAAGGAGCTGACTGAGGAGCTATCTATGCCATTAGCAATTATCTTTGAAAAGTCATGGAAGACATTCCAGAAGACTGGAAAAGGGCAAATATAGTGCCCATCTATAAAAAGGGAAATAAGGACAATTTGGGGATTACAAACCAGTCAGCTTCATGTTTGTACCCAGAAAGATAATGGAGCAAATAATTAAGAAATCAATTTGCAAACACCTAGAAGATAATGAGGTGATAACAGTCAGCATGGATTTGTCTAGAACAAATCGTGTCAAACCAACCTGATAGGTTTCTTTGGCAGGGTAACAAGCCTTGTGGATTTTTTTTGGGGGGGGGGGAAGAGAAAGAGAGAGAAGCGGTAGATGTGGTATATCTTGACTTTAGTAAGGCTTTTGATATTGTCTCGCATGACCTTCTCATAGACAAACTAGAGAAATACAGCCTAGATGAAGCTACTATAAGGTGGGTGCATAACTGGTTGGAAAATCATTCCCAGAGAGGAGTTATCAGTGGTTCACAGTCATGCTAGAAGAACGTAATGAGTGGGATCCCGCAAGGTCCGGTTCTGTTCATATCTTCATCAATGATTTAGATAATGGCATAGAGAGTACACTTATAAAGTTTGCGGACAATACCAAGCTGGGAGGGGTTGCAAGTGCTTTGGAGGATAGGATTAAAATTAAAATTGATCTGGACTAATTG
The DNA here is from genome assembly GCF_028017835.1 of Emys orbicularis. NCBI lineage: Eukaryota > Metazoa > Chordata > Testudines > Emydidae > Emys > Emys orbicularis. The sequence continues at coordinate 40,843,497 of NC_088689.1, read as the reverse complement.
GATAAATGGTCTGAAGTAAATAGGATGACATTCAATAAGGAGAAATGCAAAGTACTCTACTTAGGATGGAACAATCAGTTGTACACATACAAAATGGGAAATGACTGCCTACAAAGGAGTACTGCGGAAAAGGATCTGGGGGTCATAGTGGATCGCAAGCTAAATATGAGTTAACAGTGTAACACTGTTGCAAAAAAAGCAAACATTCTGGGATATATTAGCAGGAGTATTGTTAAGACACAAGTAGTAATTCTTCTGCTCTACTGTGCGTTGATTAGGCCTCAACTGGAGTATTGTGTCCAGTTCTGGGAGCCACATTTCAGGAAAGATGTGGACAAATTGGAGAAAGTCCAGAGAAGAGCAACAAAAATGATTAAAGGTGTAGAAAACATGACCTATGAGGGAAGATTGAAAAAATTGGGTTTGTTTAGTCTGGAGAAGAGAAGACTGAGGGGGGATATGATAACAGTTTTCAAGTACATAAAAGGTTGTTACAAGGAGGTGGGAGAAAAATTGTTCTTAACCTCTGAGGATAGGACAAGAAGCAATGGGCTTAAATTGCAGCAAGGGCAGTGCAGTTTAGGTTGGACATTAGGAAAAAACTTCCTAACTGTCAGAGTGGTTAAGCACTGGAATAAATTGCAGAGAGAGGTTGTGGAATCTCCACTATTGGGGATTTTTAAGAGCAGGTTGGATAAATACCTGTCAGGGATAGTCTAGATAATACTTACTCCTGCCTTGAGTGCAGGGGACTGGATTAGATGACCTCTCGAGGTCCCTTCCAGTTCTATGAGTCTATGAAAAGATGAGGGTTTGGGGAATTTTTTTTTTTTTTTTATATATAAACAAAAATCCTTTTCATCTCTACTTTGGGCTGGTCTACACACAAAATTATACTGAAATAAGGAGTGTGAATTAAAACTGATTTAGTTATTTCTGTGCAAGTATGTATGGATGCTATTTTGGAATTAAAGTAGCTAAATCTACTTTAGTTAAAGTTGGTCAATTACCAACTTTAACTAAAATCAACTCTAGCTATGTCCAATTTTGAAACGGAAATGTCTACACACAGACTTGCACAAAAATAACTAAAATCAGTTTTAATTCATACCTCTTGTTATTTATCATTTGATTATTGTAGCACCTACCTAGTGGCTCTAGTCACAGGCTATGATCCCATTGTGCAAGGCACTGTACAAACACAGAACAAAAAGATGGTCCCTCCCCAAGGGACTTACAGTCTAATTCTGACAAGAAACAAGATACAGACCAGGATGGATAAAGAGTTTTAAATCTGTTTTTATTTAAATTAAATATAGGGGTTTTAAAACTATTTAAAAGTAAATTTAAAATTGACAGTTATGTTAAGATCTAAATTTATTATATTAAAAGCATTCAAATTAAATAAAAAATATTGAACAGTACATATTTTCTGCCTTGTTTTAAAGAAAGTCAGACCACTGAACTGGTGGAAGCCACTGACTAAGCACCTGGAATCAGTTTGCTGCAATGCTAAACCAGATTTTATTCAACTATCTCAGTGCAATGACTAGTTCATTCAGAAGTTAGAAACCAATTGAAAAAGCAGGAAAGTTTGTTTTCCTTTTCCAATTTATGAATAAAAACTAGTGAGGAGAGGATGAAATATACTAGTTCTAAAATCATGAAGGGCATGGTGACAAAAAACAATCCCTTCAATTCCCTAACCGGTAGTAGTTTATTTAATAAATTAGTTTTTAATGCAAAACATTTTTAATTATTTTTCCTTACATATCCAGCACACTTAAAAAAAAAAAAAATTACCTTAATTAAAATGTTGGGTTTGTGCATTTAATTGAATTTCCATTCAAGTAGAGCGTGACACAAATCACAAATAAAAATATCAATCAACTATATAATTGCTTAAATAAATTAGTACAGATATAGCGCATCTTCCCGGTTAGCAAAAAGAACAACCAAATATAGTGTAAAGGCTATGTTTAGTTGCAAATCAACGTTATGATGGTTACCAACCAATGAGAAACTTTCTTTAGGAAAACAACTAAAAAGTACAAATGCAAAACTTGATTAAAATCGATTATTTTAAATCAATGTTTCCTGTTTGCTGATTCAAATAATTAAAATAAATTATTTAAAATCGCTTTGATTTAAATCAATCCACCCTGATATAGACTGACAGGGGAGCACAAGTAAACTATGAGACAATATTGTTCAGCTGGATGCAGTCTGTTACTGAGCTTAACTACCATCATCAGCAAGGCAAGGGAAAGGACCCAAATAGTCATGCTCTGAATTTCTGTCGGGGGGGGCGCGGCGGGGAGAAATCGGGGGGATCTAACCACATCCTGGATAAAAGAGGCGGAACTAAGCCATATAAGTAGACTGAGGCTTGGTCTACACTATAGAGTTTGGTCAACATAAGGCAGCTTACATCCCCAGCGGGAAGCAGGAAGCCCTGGGGGGCAGCCAGGCTCCCGATGGCAGGGAGCCAGGCTCCCGGCACAGAGCTGCATGTGGAGCCACCCCCTCCCCCCCCCCCCCGGTCCCTCTTAAGTTGGTGGAAGCCCTCCTGGTGAGGACACACACTACTGACAGAAGGAGGGTAGTCTGGGCATGAACCACCACAGTAATAAGCTGACCTAACCTGCCCTGAAAGAGAACAGCTGGAAAGAGACTGTGGAGGAGACAGGTCTCTCTGATGGAGAGGAGTTCTGAGCCAGGGCCTACATGGGTAAGGGAACTGGAGTCAAATACAGGAATAGCAAAAAACACTTGCAGTTTGGAGTTGAGCCCAGAATTGGCAAAGGACCTTTTGTTTAGTCCTGAACCCCAGAAGCGAACTGAACGGTTACATAACTCTGCCACAGGGCTGAGCCAAAAAGACCCAGTGCAGGAGTCTGGGTAAGAGACCGGCTGAGAGGGATCACTATGGCCGAGAAAGTGGCCACCAGGAGGGAGTGCTAGAGGCCAAGTTTCCTGCAACTACTCCTGGGGGAATTCTGTGCCAAAAAATTATGCACACAATATTTTAAAATTTTGCAAATTTTATTTGTCAAAACAACACTATATAATCATGCCAGTTTCAATTATTTTGGCAATTTCAAAAAACCTGTCAGCAAGTACATCTGTAACAACAGACACAAAAATTCAGTCTCCTCCCAGGCCAGCCACTCTCACCCCCTCGTGCATCTCAACTCTAAGGCACCCCCTCGTGGCTGGATGCAGAGTTGCAGGTACTCCTGGAGGAATTCTGTGCCACTGCACAATGCAGAATTTTGCAGAAATTAGTGTTGTGTGTGCAGAATTTCGTGTTGTGTGTGCAGAATTTCCATTCCCCTGCCCCTCAGAAACAGACTGCAGAGCTGATGGCCTCCACTAGGGGCTGCTGGACCCAGCAGAGCCCAGCTTGCAAATAGAAGACCGTGGCAGAGGGGAGGGCGAGGGAGCTGGAGGGTTCCTGGCAGCTGCAGTCCCCAGCATGCCCTGAAGGAGGTGACAGCACACAGGAAACTCTGTGCAAGCCCAGGACCAGCATCAGGCTGTTTCTCCCTCTGGATCCCTGGGCTCTAGGAGGGTAGTAGGTGTGAGTGTCTGGGCTGGGAGGGGGGTCAGGGGATCCCCACAGCTGGGCTCTGGGAGGGGGGGGCTGGGCTCTGGGCCCCCCCCATGACTGGGCTCGGGGGGGGGGGGCAGAGAAACAGGAACTTGGTTGTTCTAGGGGTTTCTAACACTCTGCTCCGTGTGTGTGTGTCTTATTTGTTACAGTTATACTTTGGTAAAGTATTTTGAAATAAATTACCAAAATAACTGAAACTGGAGTGATTATATACTGTTATTTTGACAAATAAAATTTGCAGAATTTTAAAATCGCGTGTGCATAATTTTTAATTTTTTGGCACAGAATTCCCCCAGGAGTAAGATTTACACCCTGTCTATATTAGAGTAGTTACACCAATGCAAATCCCTAATGTAGCTACACTACACAGATGTAAGAGCATGGCTTATGGTGGTGCAATTACCTTGATCCAGTGTAGGATCAGATTATTAACACAAGTATAAGCCCCATTGTAAAGCTATGCAGTGCATTATAGCTATGCAGGGGTTTGCATTGATTTAACTACACTAGTGGAAATCTCATATATATATAGGCAGGACCTAATTTGACAAAGGGATTCATAGCAAGCAGTGCAGAACAAACTATCTCCTTGAGACTGACTACATTGCTTCTGCAGACTCCCAGCCCCAAACTAATGGAGTGAGCAGGAAGGGAACACAGGGCTTCTTCACAGCAATGCACAGGCCTATTAGGCCACCCACCAGCTCACAAGTGGAAGTTAAAAAATATATTTGTAAAACATTTGATGCATTTACTATAAACAAACATCAGAGGTTTTCTCGGTCATCTTTAGCTGGGTAAGTACAATAATTTGCTTCAAACCTTCTTAATTTTTGTATATTCATACAACAGTATTACTAAAAAGGTACATCTAGTCTGATATTTTCTTCTGCCTTAGCTCCAACCTACATTACAGCCTGGTCTACACCTAAAACTTGGGTCAACCTAAATACATTGCTCAGAACTGTGAAAAACTTCACACCCTGTGCGTTGTCATTAGGCCAACCTAACCCCCACTGTAGACACAGCCGGGTGGATGGAACCATCGCAGTAGTGTCTAAGCTATAATGGCATACCTGCGAGCTCGTTGGGGGTGGTTTAGTTATGCCGGCAGGAGAGCTCTTCCCCGCCAGCAAAGAGTGGCTAGGCAGGAGCTGTGCCTCTGTAAGATTCATAGTGTAGACCCAGCCTTACAAGCAGAAAAAAAGTTGCCTCTGTAACGGACATCCAGTGCTAGTTTGGAAAGTACTGCATTACAAAGTTATGGTCAGAATGAATGAAGTGGTCTTTTTCAGGATCTTAAACATGAAAATAAATTACCAAGCCTCTAGCAATTAAATTGCTTGCCACAAGATAAAAATAAATATGATGTATGCAAAGCTTCTACTGACCCAATCATCGGCTACATTTCATATTCCCACTTAAACATAAGCTACAATTAAATCTAGTTACATTTAAATTCTCATTTCTATTTTGCTTTTAACACCATATGTACATAACTGAAGTCTGTTTAAATGTACTTTTGTTCCCACAAAACTCAGTGTAAATTCTATTTAGTCTCTGATAACTGAGAGGGTGATGCAACTTTAAACTTCTCAAAATAAGAACTGCTTAGACTAGCAGTTCCTGATAAATCACAAACAGCTTGGAGTAACCTCTTTCTCTGAAAAAATACTAGTGACCAAAAATTAGAAGAAAGTAATGGGATTTATGCAATGTCAGGTTTTTCACATCTGTATATTTTTTGATTAAATTGCATGCTCTTTATTCATATTATGCAACACTAACTGTAAATAGGGGAAATGAAAAACTTCTTTCCAGAAGTTTATAAAGCAAGCAAAAGATTAGTGAAAGAATGCTACTGCCACGTATCACTCCTCCCCCACTCACGTAATGGACATTTCATCTCTCCAAATTTCTTTCCAATAGGAAACTCAAAAAAAGAACTACACCTCTTTAAAATAAACTAGAGAGTAAAAATTGTGTATAGTACGTAATCCTTGCTTGCAACAACTAATTCTTGATTCTCATGTCTTTTCCACTGACTTGCAAAGAGATCACCCTACAGAGTTCAGCATAAAAACATATTTCTAGCATCTGATGCACAAATAAAATAGCCCAAAAGCTTATTACTACAAGTTTTTTCCCCTTCTAATTTAAAGAAACTGCTTTAAACTGCCCCAATGCAATTCAGTCTGCTAACGACTGGAACTCAGGAGTTACAAGGAAAACCCACCTGTGTAACCTCAGGCTACAGTATTCTTGTTTAAACAAATATATCTAATATGCACTCTGGTGCCATGACAATGGGCACAGGCTAAGAATACAGATGGATAATCCATTGCATAACTGCACTTGACTAGAGAAGAAATCTGATCCCATTTCAGAAGTAGCAAACACGTGCTTAACCCGATCAATACGCAGAATAAGCTGCTGCAAATATGCTTCCTTCACGGAAAGAAGATTCGGGATCAGCGGGAGGTCCTAAAGTGGGTGGATGACTTCATCTGCCTGGACACCCCCTTCCAGCTGGGCCCGAGAAGGCTGCTGGCGCGGCTCACGGCCCAGAAAAGACCCTCGGACCAGCTCCGGACCGCACAGGTTCTCTCGAGGCCCGCGAGCTCTCGCCGCTTTTAACACCCCCCCCCCCCCCCGCTACTCCCGGTACCCGGTGGGTCCGGGCCGCCGCAAACCCCCGCGGGTGGAGCAGGCGCCTGACGACAGCAGGCGAAAGGGATAAGCAGCCCCGGCCCCAAGGGAAAAAACTCCCCAGAAAGGCCACCTCGGCGGGGTCAGGCCGCCCGCGGCTCCCCTCACGCCCCGGGGGCGGGGCGGGACAGCAGGTAGGATGGCGCCTCACCTGAGGGAAGGAGGCTGCTGGCTGGTTCTGCTGGGCCCCGCTCTCCCTGAGCCGAGCCGAGGGTAGACACGGTAGGACCTGCTGTGTGGCGCAGCCCAAGAGTCGCCGGGCCTCTTCGGAATCTTTATATCGGCCGGGGCCCGTGTCGCTCCGCCCGCGGATGGGGTGGCGGCCACAGCTGCTGGCCACGCTGCGTCTACGTGAGCTCGAGCACAGCAGCAGCGCCCTGCGCAAGCGCAGCAGCCTGTGGGACAGTCACCCTGGAAACTCTGTGGGCGTGGCTTCTTCGGGGGCGTGGCTACGTGCGCACCTAAAGGCAGAACAGTGGGCAAACAGCATGGTCCCCCGGGCTAGCCTCTGCCCCTTACCCCAACGCCACCCACCCCCCGACAGTATCCTCTCGGCTAGCGGCCCTCCTGGTGGCCCCTGACCTGTCACTTGTACACGTGCCAAAGCCAAATCCCCTTCGCCTTTCTGCTCAGCCCAGGCTCCTCTAAATTAGAAGGTCTAATCCACCCCCAGCCACAAACAGCAGGCCCACGAGAGAAAAGTTAGGACTTACCTTGGGGTCAGGATGAAGAGAAACTGAGGCAGGCTCCCCCTACCAAGTAGACAAAGGGACCCAGTGCTTTCAGTTGCTGGGGCTCAAACAGTTTTTTAACTTTCATAATTGACACAGCAAGCCCTGATGTGCTGGGCACAGATACTGCACAAATCTTCTGTTGGGAAAGGCTTCACCACCCGAAGTTCCCTAGAAGGGAGGGGGCCACTGCTGCCTGTAGCCAGGCCCCACCCCACTCTGCCTCTTCCCCTGAAGCCCCTCACCACTCACTCCCCTGCCGGCCCCCCCACTTCTAGGGAGCATTGTTTCTGGCACTCCAAAGGCAGTAAACTAGCATGCCTCCACAAGGAGGCGATCTGCACAGCATCCATGGCATTTGTCCTCCTGCATGGCTAGTCCTTTTTGGGGAGGCCTCCCACAGCCTCTTATACACACCACCTATGGTACTGGGGCTATGAACTGCCAAGCCTGGAGGCAGCAGGGCTCAGAACTGCCAAGCCTGGAGGCAGCAGGGCTCAGCCCTGGCACAAATTAAGCACTGGAGGTACCTACCTACCATGGAAAGATGTGCTCTGGCTCACATCACCAAAAGCTCCTTATATCCAACGTGTTGAGTTTAGGGTAACATTAACTATGGGCTTTATAGAGGACCATGTTGCATGAGTATTTGTACTACCCTCGCTCAGTTCTCACAGTCCTGTCCCCCATGCATGCCTCTTTCCCAGCACCAATGAGATCACTGCAAATAGAATGGGCTAGAGCTCACATGGTAATTTAATATTCTGGCAGGATAAAAATTTCAAATACAAAATTTTTCAATCAGAAAACCCCCAAAAATGCTTTGACAAAAAACAGACATTTTAGATAAAGCACCTTCGAGACTAAAATTTATTTGAGCATAAGCTTTCGTGGGCTACAGCCCACTTCATCGGATGCATAGAATGGAACATATAAGTGAGGAGATATATATACATACATACAGAGAACATGAAAAGGTGGGAGTTGCCCACTCTAAGAGGCTAATTAATTAAGATGAGCTATTAGCAGGAGGAAAAAAAGTTTGTAGTGATAATCAAGATAGCCCATTTGAGACAGTTTGACAAGAAGGTGTGAGGATATTTAACATGGGGAAATAGATTCAATGTCAAACTGTCTCAAATGGGCCATCTTGATTATCACTACAAACTTTTTTTCCTCCTGCTGATAATAGCTCATCTTAATTAATTAGCCTCTTAGGGCAGGTCTACACTAACCCCCCAATTCGAACTAAGGTACGCAACTTCAGCTACATGAATAACGTAGCTGAAGTTCGAAGTACCTTAGTTCGAACTTACCTCCGTCCAGACGCGGCAGGCAGGCTCCCCCGTCGACTTCGCGTACTCCTCTCGCCGAGCTGGAGTACCGCAGTCGACGGCGAGCACTTCCGGGTTCGACTTATCGCGTCCAGACAAGACGCGATAAGTCGAAGCCAGAAGTTCGATTTGCTTGCCGCCGAACTACCGGGTAAGTGTAGACCTACCCTTAGAGTGGGCAACTCCCACCTTTTCATGTTCTCTGTATGTATATATATCTCCTCACTTATATGTTCCATTCTATGCATCCGATGAAGTGGGCTGTAGCCCACGAAAGCTTATGCTCAAATATTTTTGTTAGTCTCTAAGGTGCCACAAGTACTCTTTTTTTTGCGGATACAGACTAACACGGCTGCTACTCTGAAACCTGTCATTAGATAAAGATAGAAACTTTCACACAAAAAATGTAGTCAAAAACCATTTTTCATTTTAAAAACAAGTTCTGAGACGCTTTTGGCCACCACTTGTTGGAAGCATTCACTGGGAGTAATTAAATCTTTGGTATAGACAGAGTCCTGACAAATGCATTGGAGGTGATAGTCCCAGAGTCTTATAAATATATAGGGATAGGAGGCAGGCAATATACCACAAAGGCAGTGAATAAATGGTTATCAGCTTAGCATAATTAATTGCAACTGTGCAAGCCTGAGGAAAAAAATTGGAGTACCATTGCTAGATACTAGTATGAGCTATTTGTTTCAGGTTTCTTCAGATAGCCACACAAGAACAAACTAGGAGACATAATAGCTTTGAGTCCAGAGTTCTCCCTTCAGAGGTCCACATACTGCAGTCCGGTGTCTTTCATAATGGCGGTAGTTAGCCACAAGAGCTATTGATAATACCACAATGTTTCCCTCATATCAGGTATCCTTTATCAGAATGTATAGGTCATCACTCCTACCTTGCTGATGGCTAATGCCCCAAAGGAGTAGTGCAATTCTTGGAGATGTTAACAGTTGAATATTGAATACAAGTAGCGAGGTTATTTTACCTGTGTATTTGGCAGTGGTGCAACTGCTACTGGAATACTTTGTCCAGCTCTGGACAATTCAAGAAGGGTGTTGGTAAATTGGAGAGGGTTCAGAGAAGAGATACAAGAATGATTAAAGGATTAGAAGACATACCTTGTTCCCAAGAGGACACAGACATTGAACAAGCAAGTCAAAATAAAGATTGGCAATAAAATATAGGAGAGAGATCACCCAAAAATGGAACAGTAAAGTCAAGAAAAAGTTTCATAAGGAGATGGACATCCAGAAGGCTGTCTCATTGCTTTCCCTCATCTTTCTCAGATTTAAGAAACAAAGCAGAGTGTCACCTTTGCTTATGATATACTCTGAACCACTCAGAAGGGTATTATTTAAATTCCAGAATATGAGGAATTAAATAAAGGATTACAAATGATTTGGGGGGAGAAAGAGTGGTGTAACCATGTGCTAAAATAAAGATGTAAATAGGGGGAAAGAGGAGTAGAAATATAGCTTAGTTAGTACAACTCCCCACAGGATGTTGGGCCTATTAAAACACACACACACACACACACACACACACACACACACACACACACAACAGTACTCTAGTTTTGCATGGAGTGGATGTTGAGGTTCCCCCTAGAGGAACTTCTTCATACCAGAAGAGTGGACAGGTTAGCCAGATCCATCTGGGACTTTGGTAAATCTCCACATTGTGAAGGGGGAAGGAATTTAGGGATTTTTTGGTTTCAGTATATTTGAGGGATTCAGGGGGAAAATAAGGGGGAAGGGACTGGGGAAACTAAAAATAATGGTGTTCTAGACCCAAGGTTAAAGGAGTCAGAAAGCAGTATAATGAAGTATAGGAAATCAGGCACTGACAATCTCTAATGAATTAACTTCATGTGGGACTCCAGGAGATGTCAGTCCAGAAGAAAGATTACTCCTTTTCAATACCCCACAAAATATATATGATAACTGATATAAATTTAATCTCTAGAACTTGGCTTAAAACAGCCTTGCTGTGCTGATTTTGTATCTCCTTGTCAGATCCTGCACCAGTTTTACTTATTAGAAACTGGCGAGACACACCTAGAACAAGAAAATTAATCACCACACTTCTGTATGACCAGAAGAGAGTTTAAGATAGAGAAAATTATGCAATTGTTTAAGGAAAACAATGCTGACCAGATTTTAAAAGGACTTTATGGGACGCCTTCAAAGCAGTGATTAGGGACAGTTTAATTAAAGTCTAAATTAGAAAAAGAAAAAGCAAACATTGCTCAGTGAAGTTGAAAAAAATTTAAAATTACTCCAGAAAAGTTGGTCTCAGAAAATATATAAAAAATTAAGAGGACAGAAGCAAGTTAGACTTACTATAAACAGAAAAATCTCAACAGGCAATTATATTCTAAACCAGGGGTTCTCAAACTTCATTGCACCGCAAATCCCTTCTGACAACAAAAATTACTACAGGACCCCAGGAGGGGGGACCGAAACCTAAGCCTGACCAAGCCCCACCATCCCAGGGGGTGAGGGCCAAAGCTGAAGCCCACGGGAGTCAGCCCCAGACAGGGGGCCTGTAATCTTAGCCCTGGCACCCAGGGCTGAAGCCCTTGGGCTTGAGACCTGGGCCCCAGCAATTTTAAGTCAGCCCTGGTGACCCCATTAAAATTGGTGGAATTTTTTTTGGAGTTTACTGGAAGAGGGTCATCCCTCACCATCAAACCTGATCGTATTCAAAAAAAGTTCTCAAACTAAGGAAATGAGAAATCCCTTCAGTCAAAATTAAATTCAAAATATTAAAATAAGCAAAACAAGGAGAAAAAATATCACAAAAAGTTTTTTTATAGGACAATAAAAAGTTTACATATTTAAATGTAAGGAAAACAAAAGTTTGGACCTAAGTAGGAGATAAAGACTAACAGAAATGATCTACTGGCAAGACAGAAGGGGAAGAAGAGGAGAAAGGGATGAAGAGGAGAAAATCATCAATAATATGTGATCAATTCCACAAAATTGAAGAAAGTGATTGGTATGTCTAGCCAATAAGACCATAAGAATGGCCATATTGGGTCAGACCAATGGTCCATCTATCCCCTTATCCTATCTTCTGACTGTGGCCAATGACCGGTTTTTCAGTGGGAATGAACAGAACAGGTAATCATGAAGTGATCCATCCCATCATCCACTTCCAGCTTCTGGCAAACAGGTAGAGACACTCAGAGCATCCCTGATGTTGCATCCTTATCCATCCTGGCTAATAGCCATTGATGGATCTACAGCTTTAGGGACTTCCATAGGCCAATTGATAATTGTTTATATACTAAGTTGCTCTCTGTTTAAGTTCAATAACAATTTTTATAAGATTTTTTTTTATAAAAAGAACGGATAAAAAAGGAAAACATGCCCCTATAGTGATTGAGCTCCTTGAGCCTATAGATACCTACATGCAGAACAAAAATTGATAATTGTCTCTTCAGTGTGGCAGACAAAGGTATAACAAGATCCAGTGGCTGGAAATTGAAGCTAGACAAAGTCAGATTGGAAATAAGACAAGTTTTTAACAGTGAGGATAATTAACAATTAGAACAAAATGCCAGTGGTTGTGCTAGATTCTGCATCACTGGCATTTTTAAAATCAAGATTCAGTGTTTTTCCTAAAAGATATGCTCTAGTTCAAACCGAAATGAATTCAGGGAAGTCCTATGGCCTGTGTTAATGCAGGCAGGCAGACTAGATGATTACAGTGGTCCCTCTGGCCTAGTGGCCTTATAATGTTAGGACAGCATGAGAGCAGGTCACTGGAGACAGTGACGCAGTGCAGATCTAAAAGATTTTCCCCTAGGCCTAAATAAGTATCTAAGCGACAATTATTCCCGTTATTAATTTTAAGGTCTGAATACCACCATATTTTGAATTGTACACCACTTTACAGAGAGTAATCGACATGGCCTAAAACCACAATTGGTATTTAAAAAAAAACAGTTCAGAGTTTAGTAATTTCTAGCACCTGGAAAGATGTCTGCTTACACACAATGAGTTAAGACTCTGCCTCCCAGCTGTGTGGGTAGTAGACAGAGCAGTGATGGGAAGTCGTCTTGTTTTTAGTGGGACCCATTTCTTAAAAATAAGCCTTCCCACTTTTCTGTCTAGGTAGCTTTCTAGTGAAATAATTCCTACCACTTGCAGGAAACATTGGAATGATACACATGCATCTATGTAAAGATCAGTTCAAACACCATTATCCAAACAGTTCATAATATCTGACATGACTCCAGCCTCTATTGATTCCTTGTTTGAAAACTACACTGAAGGCACTGAAATTCTTACCAAGAATTAAAAAGAAAAAGGCCCATCTTTCCCCACTGTTTATTTACACCTTTAGTGATCTTAGTGGATTTCTTCTTCATTATTGTTACAGTAAGATATCAGATTCTGTGCTGTAGGTACAGGTTATAATAATTGTAATTACCAAACAGAGAGAGGTTATACATAGACAGATATAGGCTGGTTCAGAACTTTCCCAAAAATTCAAAGTATTTTGTACCAGATTTTCTATTCAGCCCCCCACTCCCAATTTGCTGACAATTAGCCTCCAGACAGATCCCATGAGAGCAGCTTTTATCAGCCAGGGGGGCCCAGATCTCAGTCATTTCCAACTATCATGGAACCTTCTTATTCCAGGAATCTGTTCCTGTCCCTCAGAGGCATCACTTTAAAAATTCTTCTTCCTGTTTGGATAGCATTAGAGGAACAGAATCACTCAGCATGTAACCCAGTAGTTTCTTCTGCCTTCATGGCTCCAGCACTGCCACTATTGGCAGCCACTAAAGCTGTAATTACAGCAAAATATTGGTTTAGACCACATAATTGCTTCAAGTTGGACTCTTGCTTTAGGCAGGCACTCATTGTCTAGTCTATCAATGGTTGCCTGAGGCAGAAAAAAAAAGGAGCAGCCACATCCAGGTACATCTTGAATGGAGCAATTAATTATTATAGCTCTTGGTAAAGAGGTGTCACAAAAAATATCATTGCTGGAACCCTTGCTTGTAAAGACCAAACAAAGAATACGCATGGAGCTGTAACTACCCTTTCGCTTTGAGTTCGAGCCCATCCAGAGCAAGGCTGGGGCATAGTGGCTTCACTATTTTTGTGTGGTGCCCATAGGCAGCTAGTCACTGTTGAAACTGCCAGTCTAGTCAGCCTTTTATATAGATACCTGTCTGTTAGGATCTGGACAAGGCTTCCCTCTCTCTTCCAAAAAATAAACCTAACTTCCAATGAGTGACTGATCAAACATCTGCTTGCAGCGACTTCTGACCACAATGAGGCTGAGTCAAATTTGAACTGGTTAGCTAGAGTTTAGATTCCATGTCATACTGCGTTATTTTTGTGCTATTCTGTAAGCCAGATTCAGTGACTTTTCTTGTTATGGATGGTTGGCTTCCTCAGGAAGGGCTTTAGTTTTGTATCATTGACTGTAATACGTTTGAGATTTTTAGCAGAGAGATGGGAAACTTCAACCCCTGACCCAATTCAATTAAACGTTCAAAATAATCTGTGTCATTACATATAAAGAAAACATGATTTCAATGATTGCTGAAGTCTCATCATCCTGGCCAATTCAAGCATTCCTTACCTCATGAGAGAAGACGGATGCTTAGGTACCCAAGAGATAGGCAGCTTAGAAAGTATTAGAGAAAGAATCCCTGTACATGCAGTAGAAGCAGCTGATTGAGTTAGGCTGGTCCAAAGTCTGACTGCATGGATATAATTGAGCAGAACTCGGCTCACTACTTTCTGTCAGCCAATCAATGTTAGCAATAGAAGAAAAGCTTGGTCGTTTTTATGTTAAAATTTATCTATAAACAAAATTTGTCTTTTTTGTCCAGATCCTGACAGACAGGTGCTTATATAAAAAGTTGATTAGACTGGCAGTCTCAATAGTGACTAGCTGACCATGGGTACCTCATAAAATAGTAAGGCCATGGTGCCTCAACCTTGTTCTGGAGGGGGCTCTTCCTAGCAAAGAAAATGTTCTATCAAGAGGTTTCCTGAAGTTTCACTTTGTTAGTTTCTAGAACAAACTTATCAAGCTGATTTAAAGCAAATAATCACTGCAGTTATTTTGTAAAGGTCAGTAGTTAAGTTCTGTTATTTTGTCTATATAAAGCAACATGCCAAGTTACCAATACAACCATTAATAGAAACCAAAGGATTTATAAGAAATAGAACCACTCTTTTCCCCACCTCCACTAGTTCATAGAAGATTAGGGTTGGAAGAGACCTCAGGAGGTCATCTAGTCCAACCCCCTGCTCAAAACAGGACCAACCCCAACTAAATCATCCCAGCCAGGGCTTTGTCAAGCCAGGTCTTAAAAACCTCTACAGATGGAGATTCCACCACCTCCCTAAGTAACCCATTCCAGTGCTTCACCACCCTCCTAGCTGAAATAGTTTTTCCTAATATCCAATCTAGACCTCCCCCACTGCAACTTGAGACCATTGCTCCTTGTTCTGTCATCTGCCACCACTGAGAATAGCCTAGCTCCATCTTCTTTGGAACCCTGCTTCAGGTAGTTGAAGGCTGCTATCAAATCCCCCCTCACTCTTCTCTTCTGCAGACTAAATAAGCCCAGTTCCCTCAGCCTCTCTTCATAAGTCATGTACCCAGCCCCCTAATCATTTTTGTTGCCCTCCACTGGATTTGCTCCAATTTGTCCACATCCTTTATGTAGTGGGGGGCCCAAAACTGGACACAACACTCCAGATGTTGCCTCACCAGTGCTGAATAGAGTGGAATAATCACTTCCCCCAATTACTGCAGAGTCAATCGCTTCCTCAGTTATATCCAGACAGTCTAGGGTAGGTTGATCAATGATTTCTTTGGCTTGCCAGTCTGTGATGAATCATTCATGGAGATAAGCATTTTTCACAACTTAACGTTGGAAAGCTTTTGAAACATGTGATCTTACCCTAACAACATCCACATGGGAAAACTAATCATATCCTTGATTATCACAAACACCACAATGTATCTCCCAAATGTTTTTTGGTTCACACATTGCCATTAAACAAGAGACTGCATAGGGTCCTCAGATATTTCCTACCCCAGTGTTTTCATCATATTGAATCATCCCAGTGAAGCAGCCTAACATGCAAATGTCCCCTCCTCCACAATGCAATTAACAACCTCCTCTTAACAGCAGGGCCTATACTGCTTTCACTCTTCATCCATTTTCTCCTTTTTAATTCATCAGTTAATCAACAGCCAACTAGTCACCTACAGACAGCAATGTCTCTCAGACATATTTTACATTCTCTTTCCTCTCTATCAATTTTAAAAGAAACAGACCCAAGAAGCTTGTTCTCTTGCTTTCAGTAGTTCAACTGAATGAGACTAATCATGGGATAAAGAAAAGCATGTGTCCAGATATTTGCAGGACAAGGACTTTTGGCTCAGACTTAGTAATCAGGTCCTGTGCTACAAAGGTCCTTAGGCACCTAAATCTTGGGTTTAGGCATCACTGCAATCCACAGAACTCCCACCAAACACTGTTGGCATCTAAACTTGCTCATTGTCCACATTTTCAGGATAAAGGTTCACTCAGTACCCCAGTTTCTGCCTCTGGGCAGATGCACTGTTCTGCCTTTTAGCATCTGGATGCCTATCTCCCAGTTAAGTCCCAAAACAATCCACAAACTAAGGGAAGATGGGTGGTCACTCACCTATCTCACATGCAAGGTCTGCTCTGGTAGGTGGGGTAAAAGACCACTAACTCTAGCCACTAAAGAGCAAATGGAGCCCACCTTATAACACAGTGGTAGAACACTCACTTGGGATGTGAGACCCTGGTTCAATTCCTCCTGTTCTGCCTAATGGGGAGAAAGAAGTTGAACAGCTGTCTCCCATCTCTCAAGAGAGTGTTCTAACCACAGAGCACTGAGATAGTCTGGTGTGGTGGCTCTCTCTTGTTGATTTTCTTCCACTGTGGATCCTCAGCAACTGACACTTGGGTGGTCAGAGCCAGAAAACAAACAGGGCTAAGAACAAGGCAAGCACAAGTGTGGCTACTAGTATAAACATCAAATAACCAGCAAGTTGCTGCTACTGGGCTTAAGAACATGACTGCTGGTTCCCCTCAGCCAATCAGGCAGGTTAGTCAATCAGGTGGTTCTGCTGTAGCTCACCTGGGCTCATTAGTTTGCCAGAAGACTCAGCTAGCTAGTCCCAGGCTCAGCTGCAGGTCTTTATTCCTGAGAGGATAAATAATAAGCAATTTAATCTGGGACATTGGGCCCTGGGTCTCCTGCCCCCCAGGTGGGTGCTCTAACCACTAGGTTACAAAATTATTCTCACTTTCTCTTGCTTAGCCTAATGACTATTTAAGTATTTATCCACAGTGAAACAGTCAGTGGGCTAGAAAAAAAGAGCAAGAGAATGACCCTGTAGCCTGGTGGTGAGGGCACCTACATAGGAGACCTAGTGCCCCTGCTTGAGTTACTCTTTCAGTATTTATCCATAGTGGATACAAAAGAGATTGAAGGAGTCCTCCACATCAGATCATCCCATAATTCAGTAGTTAGCACATCCTCCTGATAGTTCAAATCCTTTCTCCCCATCAGGCAGGGGGATTAACAATAGGGGAATTGAATTTTGCTACATCCCAGGTGAGTGCTCAATTTATTGGACTAACAATAGCTAGCTGATGGCACCACCACCATCACTTCCTCATCCAGCTGTTTTGTGTGGGCCAAGGTCGTACCTAATTCTTTCCTACAAGGAAGGGCATGCACAAGGGAGGGCAAGCAGGGCACCCTCCCTCCCCCCAATAAGCATAGGGGGCCCAGAACTTCTCTGGCCCTGGGGCTTTAGAGGCAGAGAAGATTGAGCTCTTGCCCGGGGCCAGGGCAGGGAGGGAAGATTGATCTTGGGGTGGGGCCGGGGCCAGGGCTAGGTGGAGGGAGGAAGGGAAGATCGAGCTCCTCCTACGGTCAGGGGGAAGGAGGGGCAGCAAGCTTCTGAGCCCCCCCCCCCCCCAAGAGGGGTCAGATTTAAATTCCTGCACATGCCCCTGCCTGTAAGAAATGCCTTAGGCACTTCAGCCACCTGACTACAGGAGATGGGTTCCCATTTGTGGATTGCTAAATAGAAATAGGCACATCTCTGCAGCCATGATTTAGGCACCTATCTCTAAGAGAGGTGTGGGGTTTAGACCACATCAGTATCTTCCCTTGGCTTGTTTAGGCAGCTCCCTGCCTACTGTGCTGGTTTTTATAGATTGCATTCTAAGGTGCCTACACCGCCCCATTCATTTCATAGAAGCCTAGGTGGCTAAATCAGGCTTTGTGGCTTGCAGTATTGTTTCTGTAATTTTCTAGGTACCTAAAAGTCAGGTGCTGCGTCTGTGATGCTGAGTGTTGCAACACCTAAGTCCCTTTATGGATCCAGGCCTCAATGACTTGCATCTCAGCTACTGAGAGATCACCTATGTTCATAGACACTGCTTACAACCTGCTGGTTTGCTCTTTCTGTTAATTTCTGGAGCAACAGCAAGGTATTCTCAGAGAAAAGTCTAAACCTCTGGAACTCACTTCCTCTGGAGGCCTGCCAAAGCTCAGACAAAGCAAGCTTCAGAAATCTGTGTGAAATGTATTTGTTTAGACAAGCCTTTACTTAGCTGATGGGATTACCACTAGCACATGGAATGAGGAGTTTAATGTAATACATAGGTTAGGCAGGCCATTCATCAAGTTTGAAACTGGACAGTCCTCTTTTGGGGTGGTTTGTCCCCCATCAGGTATTGAGAGAAAACTGGACATGGATATGTCTGGTATTGGATGGGGGATGCCATTTTGAAGAGTGTGCCACTCTGCGGGCATGACCTCGCATACACCATGTGTGTTAGGTCCCATTGGCAGGGTGGGTCATGCTGACAGGGCAAGCCCAGGTCAGTCCCTAAAGTACTGGAATGTCTGGAATTCTGGGAATGCATGAGTGGCCACCCTAATGTAGGTGCAGCCCCATAGCTGGTATAAATTGTTGTAGCTCCATCATTGCAGCTATCTATAACAGTTTATACCAGCTGAGGATCTGCCCCATAACATTTACAAATAATAAATACATGCCAAAGCGATTGCCACCATTTATCATCTTAAATGAATTATATGATGAGAATGGCTGCATGATTTTGAAAACCAGCTACCCGGCTATTGTGGTGCAGAAAATAATTTTCCAGGCTATGCAAATTTCATATCTCAGTGCAGACATGGTAAATATATATATATATTTTAACAGCAGGATGGACATTTTTCTTACAGATTATACTTCAATCCTTTATCTTGTTAAGGAAAGATTTGTTTGTTTTCTCAATTAATCCAATTTGCCTAGTGGATTGATATGTTGAGGGTTTGCTCTGTTTCAGAAAGCACACAAGTAACAACAGTCAAGCATAATTAAATGTAACATAATTGTACATCACCCTAGTAACAAGTGTGCTGTTTTCCCTAAGTATCTCATTTGTTGTTTTTATGACCTGTGCTCTCTAATTAAATGTCTGGAATCCCTTATTATAGTATCTTAATTACTGACAAATTAAATAAGTGTCTGTTAATATTCTTTGTAAATCACATTTATTGTTATACACTTATAAAGATACTCTTCATGCTAAATGGAGATCTCAGCCCAGAACTGATGTTTTCCACTACTGGAGAAGAATCCCTTTGCTGGTTCAATTATAAATGCATGAAAAAGATTCTCTTTAATTATATTGACATCTTACTTGACAAAGTTCACTTTCTAATCATAGTTGTGCGCTTGCAATTTCAAACATAAACTTGAGTGCTTTGAAACTATACAGATCTGTCAATCTCCTTGCCCCCTCCCCACACAGAGACAAGGGGCATGAGGTAATATCTTTTGTTGGACCAATTTCTGTCGGTAGGAGAGACAAGTTTTCCAGCTTCCACAGAGCTCTTCTTCAGGTCTGGGAAATGTACTCAGAGTGTTACAGCTAAATACAAGGTGGAACAGATTGTTTAGCTGAGGTAGTTAAACACATATTTCAAGGGACCACTTCCCCTTGAACGGTCCCTTGAACTATGTGTTAAGCAGTTACCTTAAACAATCTGTTTCATCTTGTAATTAGCTGTGACACTCTTGTAATTAGCTGTGTACAGAGTACATTTCCCAGACCTGAAGTGGAGCTCTGTGGAGCCTCAAAAGCTTCTCTCTCTCACCAGCAGAAGTTGGAGAAAAGACATTACCTCACCCACCTTGTCTCTCTAATATCCTGGGACCAACACTGCAAACCACATGTATATTGATATTCACACATTTGTCTTTATTAAGGACATAGGGAGGATTCAGATCCTTAACCTTACTCATTAAAATAGTTTTCTCACATTTCAGACACAAAAAAAGATAAAACTTAAAAAAATACTACTGGGTTCTATAAAAATAGATCAAAACACAGCACTAGTATTGCTGTTGCCTGTTACATCTTTGTTTTGGGGGAATCTAGCGAATTGGTTCTCTGATTTAATGAATTGTTAGTAGAAAATCAATAATTCACTACAAGAAAGCACCACTAATGCACAGAGTTAAGAAAAATAAGAGCAAATGTACAGTGAACTGTCAAACACAGACTCCACAGTGAGAGAGGCTTCTGAAGCAGTCTTTGTGGAACTACACTTCCCAGAGCTCCCTGTGGGGAAAGGCATTCTGAAAAATGTAGTGCAGATTAATAGACAAGCTGCATTTCCTTTAACATCCTGTGCGTCAGCGTGTGACTTTTACAAAGCGCTTCCTGCTGTCCGAGGTAGCATTCCTTCTGCACTGACTACAGTAAGTACCAGAAATGTGTGGACTTGAATTGACTAACACCCACCTACTCAGGGCATACAACATAAACAGGATTGACAGGGTAGCAGATCTGAATGTGCATAAGCCCTGAGAGCTCCTGAATTCATTATTGTTAAATACAAACCCTGCTTCTTGTGGCTCCAAAGAATTAAGGCGTTAAAGTCTTCTCATCTCCTGATTTTGCATTTTATTATTATAAGAACGAGTTATTGCCCTCTGCAGTCAGATTCTGAACCCTCTCCCAGCTGTCCATTCTAGAGCAAAGTACAGAGTTTTCTATTAACTCCTACACTGATCTGCACTTAAACTTTATGCTGTGTTTGGGATTTTCACAGACTAGATCAGAGGTGGGCGAACAACAGCCCGCAGGCCACATCTGGCCCGCGGGACCATCCTGCCCGGCCCTTGAGCTCCCGGCCGGGGAGGCTAGGCCCCGGCCCCTCCCCTGCTGTCCCTCCTCCCCCGCAGCCTCAGCTCGCTGTGCTGCCAGTGCTCTGGGCGGCGGGGCTGCGAGTTCCTGCCAGGCAGCACGGCTGTGAGAGCCACTGGCCTGCCCCGCTGCTCTAGTCTAGACTGCACGGTAGCGTGGCTGGCTCTGGCCGGGCGGCGCGGCTGCCTGTCCTGGTACTCTGAGCAGCGGGGGGGAGGGGGGTGTTGGATAAGGGACAGGGGGATCCCGGGGGGCAGTCAGGGGACAGGGAACGGGGGGATTGGATAGGTGTGGGGGGCCTGTCAGGGTGTGGGGGTGTGGATAGGGGTCAGGGCAGACAGGGAGCGGGGGGGGCTTGATAGGGGGTGAGGTCCTGGGGGGGCGGGGGCGGTCAGGGGACAAGGAGCAGGGGGGCATTGGATAGGTCATGGGTTCTGAGGGGGGCAGTCAGGGGACAGGAAGTGGGAGGGGGTGGAGAGGGGGTGGGGGCCAGGCTGTTTGGGGAGGCACAGCCTTCCCTACCCGGCCCTCCATACAGTTTTGGAACCCCAATGTGGCCCTCGGGCCAAAAAGTTTGCCCACCCATGGACTATCAAAATGTTCCATTTCATAGAATCCTGCAAGTAATGATACCATGTATAGAGCTCACAATGCTTCCAAATTAATTTTGTTAAAGTAAGGGGAGTTATTTTCCATTTAAAACAATTTGCTAGTACTTAACAAAAGTTATTATAGAAGGGCTGGAAGGAAGGGCTTTAAAAAAGATGGCCAAAATTCAACCTTGCTGTGACTCCACTGAAGTCAATGATGGTATCCCAGGGATGAAAATTGCCTGGTACTTTGATGAACATACATCTGGTGGTGGAATCAGGAGGAGACAGTGCTGCTCCATAGCATCCAAACCAGGAAAAGGAATAAAACAGAAATGCCTTGCTGGTTCCCAGGATCAATCCAAATCTCGTCCCAAATCTCAGACTGCAATCAGTTCATCCAGTATTACACCAGAAAAAAAATGAATCCCAACTGATCTGGGAGTAGTAGGGATGGAGAAACAAAGATCAAAGACTGGTTCCTACTAGAGCCACATAATTTTTAACCCGACACCTAAGATCCCTTTCAAATCTGATCATTGAGACAATTAAACTCTTTCAATAATTTCATGTCGTAATCATGTACACAGTTTTGCAATATTTTTATAAGTTCCCATTTCTGTGGACCAAGTGTCAGGAACAGAGTACTCTCCATAATGGCTAGTGTAGAATTGCATGGAGTATCCACAGAATCTTCTTTTCCATTGATTAAATTTCTCCATCTGTAAAATGAGGCTGGGGTGCTGGAACAATTTTTTAGTGGGGGTGCTGAGAGCCATTGAACCAAATTATAAACCTTGTATATAATGGAAATTACTACAAGCCAGGGGGTACGGCAGCATCCCTAGTTCCAGCACCTATGAATGAGGCTAGTGGTACTTAACTTCCTTTGTAAAATGCTTTGAGATCTATGGTTAGGAAGTGCTATATAAGAGCCAAATATTTAATACTTAATTAAGAATCACTGTTCATCAATTCTTCAGAAAAGACACTATAGATAACGTTGCCGTCAACTCCAAAATGTCAGGAAGACAACTACCCAGAAGGCAAAGTGGGTTATGTAATTGCCTCAGCTAAAAGTGTGGCAGGTTTCTTTGGTACAAAATCATCAACTACCTAGAGAGACTGATGCAGCTGCAACTGCTGTCTTCCTTCTAACTTGGGGAGTTCTCTTCTGCATCTGATATTTTGTCTTTAATTCTTCACTGTCATTATTGCATTCCCAATAGATTTTCTGGTTGCTGCATTAGGATGTTCAGTTTGATGAGCTGGAATAGCTTTCTTTAGAAAACAGACAACATAGTGTGGAAGCAGAAGTAATTAACTTTATTATCCTTAATCACAGAGACACACACATTAGGACAGCACAATTTAATCTTTGTTTACAGCAATTTCTGCAAGACCTTCTTGACCAACACAAACTCTCTCTCTCTCTCTCTGTGCAAATATATATATACACAGCTATTTTGGAACTGTCTTTGAAAAGTGTATAAAACTGAGTTAGGATAATGAGGTTCCTGGGGTGTGGATGAAGCCCAAGGCCAAACTGAACAATATTTTAGGAAGTGTGCCCTCAGCATCCTATGGATTCTGTAGAAGAGAGATATATTTCTTTTTTACATTGGAACATTGTCCATTTTTAAACCCATTCGTAGAGATTCATTACACTGCATGCTATGCTTTTGTTTTGGTCAGAGGCAGCTTCTCTCAGGTTCTGGTGAGAGCTATGATTTATCAAGGTGTATACAGAACTCCCTCTCTGTGGTGCAGGTTACACTCTACCTATGTTAGAAAAATGCGGTAAGTTCTTATCTTATTTGTGTTACAGAGTGGGAAGACCAGAGCTTGGTGCTCATGTATCCAGTGTTCCATATGTGTTCTTGCTAAAATTCTGCATCTGTGGCTAATCCTATAGTCCAGTGATAACACAGTGCACTGCACTGTCTACACAACAGGTGTCAAAAGGCCCAGGTCCCTTCTAATAGTGCTGAAAACTGCTGAAGTCAGGTAAACTGAATCAATTCCTACTGTAGGAAAGCATGCTAGCAGTGAAGTTTCTCAAATATTCCTTGAACTTGATCATCAGTTCAACAACAGTTTTCAGCACCACTTCAAACAGTTTGAGGGAAGCAATTTCTGTCATCCATCATCAACTACGATTCATTTCCGTAGTGTAGACACAGGCCAACATGGAGTGTCTTTTTTCAAGAGTTGAGCTTCATCTTTACCTCCTGAATCAGCAGGGCAGGGAGAGCCTCATATTGCTCAGTGATCCAGTCATCCAAATTGATCCAGTCATCCAAATTAGGAGCTGTGTTGACTTACTTAAGAGTAGACATATCCAGGCTTCCTTGTTTGTAAAGCCAGTCAAACATCACTTAGAGCCTTCAAAAGTGGGGAAATACAATACAAATGAGGAGTAGGATCCTCAGGGCTCTGAGCACCTTTGTGAGGTAGAAAGACATCTATTCTATTTCTTCACAGAAATGATTGTGTGTATAAAATAGAGGACATATGTTTGGGGGGTGGGTTATAGTGTGTTTGAAAATAATGTCCGACATTAAAGGCTGCTTGTGAGGTGTTAGTGAGTGCATGATTGTTCTGCCTTCACCTATACAGTCACTACCCACCAACAACTAGCATCTTGCTCTACAAAGCTTTGGAAATATCTGGAATATGAACAGGGGCGGCCCGTCCATATAGGAAAACTAGGCGGTTGCCTAGGGTGCCACGTTAAATGGGGCGCCAAATTCGAGGGGAAAAAAAAGAAAAGAAAAGAAAAGAAAAAGATGAAAAACAAATACAAATAAAATAACAAAGATGTCATTATTTCAATTCCCATGCGTGTACGGAGGGAATATGAATTATAATTAATTTCTCTACATTTCTGAAAATTTATTACTATGTCAAATATTTTATTTACTGCAAAAATAAATAATATTTTAGCAAAAAAATTTTCAATTTGCGACATAGGGTCAAGATGACCCACTCTGCAATTTTGATAAGCAATAACTCAGCCACAATGAAACACATCTGCCAGTGGCAAGAGCTGCAATGCTAGTGACACCTAACTTGAATATACATCAAGGTCGCATAGCTGGAAATTCATGTAGAGCGGAGATATCGCGAGTTGATACATGTCAAATGGTCATTTTAACACACGTCGCAGGTAGATGGTTAAGAATTGAGCGAATACTGCAGAAAATTATGTTTCTTGGTGCCAAAGAATAATGTCTTTCAGCATTATAAATCCAAAATGTGAGTATCTTTAAGTGTTATTAAACCTTAGCATTATTATCGGGCTGTATAATTATGAACTTTTCTTTGTTATAACTGGTTCACATGTAATAAATAAGGTCCATAAAAGAAAAGTAACAGCATTAACACTTAATAGACTACGAAAGTGATGACGTCACACCCCAAGCAGGTAACTGTGAGGAAGGGGATTACTTTCCAAACAACCGGTGTTGGGTTATAATGTCGAAAAAGGTCATTTTGTTTCCGTGTAAAAGCTGTAACTAACTGTTTTAATAGGTAAGTGAGTGTATGTTACTAATCATTGAACCTTTAAGCAGTGAAAAGACGTGTTGGGATGGCTGCAATGTGGTTTAAATCACCAACCATGTGGTGTGTCAGCCATCCTTAACACTATAATGCTTGCAGTTGGGAGCACAGTACATAACAATATTCAAATGCCCCATGGCAGAAAGAGGAAGAAAAAAACCCTCAGGAGCTGAGTATCGTAAACGAAAGGCTGAGAAGGAAAAGGACCAAGCAAAACAGCAGGGATCCTTCCTGAAATATCTTCTCTTTAATCCAAATAAAGATGGAAGCAGTCCACAGCATCCAGATGAAGGAATTTTACTTGGAGAGGAGGTTAGCTCACATCTGCATGGAAGCAGTTTGGAACATCAAGATCAGTGGTTCTCAAACTTTTGTACTGGTGACCCCTTTCACATAAAAAGCCTCTGAGAGTGACCCCCCCCTTATAAATTAAAAACACTTTAAAATATATTTAACACCATTAGAAATGCTGGAGGCAAAGCGGGGTTTGGGGTGGAGGCTGACAGCTCGTGACCCCCCATGTAATAACCTTGCAACCCCCAGAGGGGTCCTGACCCCCAGTTTGAGAACCCCTGATTAAGATGAAGGTATATTACTTCGAGATGAGGGTAGCTCACTCCACAAAAATGCAGTTTGGAAACTCAAGATGATGGAAACTTACTTCTAGATGAAGGAAGCTCACATAATCAGACTGATATGGAAGTGGAGCAAATTTATTCACCTTCAGAGACACATGCAGAAATTGAAGTAAATGAAGTAGAAGGAAGAAAGGATGAGGAAGTTACAAACAAGTGACAGTATAGGGACCCAGCTTCATGGCCCAGATGTGATGACAGTGTGCGGCAAATTCTCATGGAACATGGACCCGAACAAGTTCATGAATTTCCCTTCCCTAAGGATGGAAATAAAAGAAAATTCTCTGCTCAGCATTACAAGACGAAACTCATTAATGGGGAAGAAATTCATCGAAACTGGTACAATATTCAGTGTCGAAGGACTCTGTGTTTTGCTTTTGCTGCAAGTTGTTTAGAAATCAAGTAATTGGTACATCACTTACTGAAAATGGTTTGAAAGACTGGAAAAACATATCTTCAATTCTCTCTTCACATGAAAGAAGTACAGAACATTTGGAATGTTTTCAAAATTGGAAAGAGCTTTAATTACAATTGAAAAAAGGAAAAACTATTGTTGAAGAAAATTTACGTGTGATCAAGGAAAAAGAAGAATATTGACAACAAATATTAGAGTGTCTGATTGCTTTAGTGAGAGTACTCAGTGGGCAAAATTTAGCAGTCCGTGGCCGCAGTAGAAATGAAAAATTATACACTCCAGGTAATGGAAACTTTTTAAAATTTGTTGAATACCTAGCTTTGTTTAATCCAGTCATGAAGGAGCATCTACAATGTAAAATAACTGATCATGAAAGACAGGTTTATTACTTAGGAAAAAATATGCAGAATAAACTGATTCAAATCCTAGCAAATGCCATTAAAAAGAAAATTGTAGAAGCTGCCCATTCTGCAAAATACTTTTCAATAATACTGGACTGTACACCAGATGTGAGTCATGTTGAACAAATGACGATGATCATTCGTTTTGTGGATATGGAAAAGTCTGCAGATGAAGATAATGCTGAAGTGCTCATAAAGGAACATTTTTGGGGTTTCGTACCACTGAAGGAGACGACTGGAGCATTTATGACTGAAACTATTCTACAAGAGCTTGAAACAATGTCATTATCTGTTGAAAACTTATGTGGCCAAGGCTATGATAATGGGAGTAATATGAAGGGTAAAGACAATGGTGTGCAAAGGAGAATGATGGAAATCAATCCTAGGGCCATTTTCGTTCCTTGCAGTGCGCATTCTCTGAATTTGGTGGTCAATGATGCTGCTAGATGCTGTTTGGAGGCAAGCAGCTTCTTTGACCTGGTGCAATGTGTTTATGTGTTTTTCTCAGGCTCAACACGCCATTGGGAGATTCTGACTCGCCATGTGAATTCTCTAACTGTGAAACCACTTAGTCAGACAAGATGGGAGAGTCGCACTGATGCTTTGAAGCCTCTTCGCTATGAACTTGGAAACATTTATAATGCCCTAATTGAAATTTCTGATGATACTAACTTTACTGGATCATCTGGCAATACGGCACGTTCAGATGTGGAAGCTTTTGCAAATGGCCTTTCCAAGTTAAAATTTGTGACTTCACTCATTTTGTGGTATAATATCCTTTTCGAGATTAACCTCACTAGTAAGCAGCTTCAGGAAAAGAACTTGAACATACATTCTGCTATTCAAAAACTGCAGCAAACTAAAAATATTCTGGAGGAATTCAGAAGTGATGAAGGGTTTGAAAGAACACTGGTAGATTCTCTTGAGCTTGCTGAAGAAATAGACTTTCTGACAGAATTTGAACCAGTGCCAGTTCGCATTTGGCAAAAGAAACAGCAGTTTTCGTATGAAGGACGAGACACACCCATTCAGAACCCAAAACAAAGGTTCAAAGTGAATTTCTACTTCACAGTCCTTCATGCTGCTATTCACTCGGTTGACGAAAGATTTCAACAGATGCAGCAGCTAGGGTCAGTATTTGGCTTTCTATATGTTATCTCCAGCTTGCAAAAGAAAACAGCAAAACAGATAAGAGAATTTTGTATAAAACTGGAGTCAGCATTGACTCGTGAAAATTCAAAAGACATTGATACTACAGATTTGTTTAGTGAGCTTCAGGCTTTTTCAAGACAACTTAAGAAACATTCCACTCCTGAAGAATTACTGAAGTTTGTGAAAATAAACTCACAGACAGTTTTCCAAACATTTTTATAGCTCTACGCATTCTTTTAACTTTGCCAGTTTCCGTAGCTAGTGGGGAACGTAGCTTCTCAAAGTTAAAATTGATAAAAACATATCTGCGTTCAATAATGGTGCAAGAGAGACTTGTTGGACTTACCACAATGTCAATAGAGCATGAAATAGCTAGAAAACTGGATCTAAAAGAACTAGTGACTGAATTTTCAAAACTTAAAGCAAGAAAAGTCATGTTTTAAGAGCACAGAGTATTTTTTTTATTTGGAGTTTTTTGTAAATACAGGTTAAAGTTCACTGAAGAGTTTTCTTATTTCTTTCTATATTGGATGTGGTGGTAATGGCAGTTAAAGCAGGAGAGCGTAATAGATGATTTTGGATTTGTAATAATAAAAATTATAATAAACATTTTTAATGCATTTTTATTTGAAATGGGACTGAAATATCCCATGTTCAATATCTTCATCAACGACTTAGATATTGGCATAGAAAGTATGCTTATTAAGTTTGCAGATGATACCAAACTGGGAGGGATTGCAACTGCTTTGGAGGATAGGGTCAACATTCAAAATGATCTGGACAAATTGGAGAAATGGTCTGAGGTAAACAGGATGAAGTTTAATAAAGACAAATGCAAAGTGCTCCACTTAGGAAGGAACAATCAGTTTCACACATACAGAATGGAAAGAGACTGTCTAGGAAGGAGTATGGCAGAAAGGGATCTAGGGATTATAGTGGACCACAAGCTAAATATGAGTCAACAGTGTGATGCTGTTGCAAAAAAAGCAAACGTGATTCTGGGATGCATTAACAGGTGTGTTGTGAGCAAGACACGAGAAGTCATTCTTCCGCTCTACTCTGCGCTGGTTAGGCCTCAACTGGAGTATTGTGTCCAGTTCTGGGCACCGCATTTCAAGAAAGATGTGGAGAAATTGGAGAGGGTCCAGAGAAGAGCAACAAGAATGATTAAAGGTCTTGAGAACATGACCTATGAAGGAAGGCTGAAAGAATTGGGTTTGTTTAGTTTGGAAAAGAGAAGACTGAGAGGAGACATGATAGCAGTTTTCAGGTATCTAAAAGGGTGTCATAAGAAGGTGGGAGAAAATTTGTTCATCTTAGCCTCTAAGGATAGAACAAGAAGCAATGGGCTTAAACTGCAGCAAGGGAGGTTTAGGTTGGACATTAGGAAAAGTTCCTAACTGTCAGAGTGGTTAAACACTGGAATAAACTGCCTAGGGAGGTTGTGAAATCTCCATCTCTGGAGATATTTAAGAGTAGGTTAGATAAATGTCTATCAGGGATGGTCTAGACAGTATTTGGTCCTGCCATGAGGGCAGGGGACTGGACTCGATGACCTCTCGAGGTCCCTTCCAGTCCTAGAGTCTATGAATCTATGAATCATCTAGCTGTCGTGTACAAATCTATTCTGAAAATTTTGTGTCTATTTTATCTGATCTCAGAAACATTGGTTAGACAGACGGACGGATGGACAAACTAAATAATTAAGCCTCTGTTTAAAAAAAAATGCTTAAAAAACTTTAAAAGGAAAAAAGGGGCAAAATATTTCCCAGTTTACCAAAAACCTCAGCCTAGATCTGCCCTTGGGGCTTGGGGGTGGGAGGTGCCGAGTGCATGGTTCGCCTAGGGCGCCAGTTGCTGGCAGCTAGTCTAGGGCCGCCCCTGAATATGAAAGATACTATACCATGCATTCTGTTCCATTTCTCTGTTCATAATGAGTGTACCATTCCTGATCTAGGCTTGGTCTTGCAGTGATCTTCCTGATTCTTTCACAACTGCAGATACTTGTTTGAGCTAAAGGAAGATGATGGCATCTGTAGGCAAGCCCAGAACTCAGGAACATTCTACCTCTTTCACAATCTCTCTCCATTCCTTAAGAAAGTTGGGAGCAAGTACTTGGCACCACAGATAAGTGTAGCAGGTAAGCTGATGGTCAATAGTAAACATCTTTGTAGATTAACCAGCCAAAATGATGTACACCCAAGTTTCTTCCACTAACCAGATTTTAGTTGATACTATGTATGTTGTAAAGATCTTAGAGCTTTGTATCTTTATCTCAGACTGATCATGAGGAAGAATCAGGAAATTTATTAAGTCATATGGGAGAGTGTTCTCCACTTTATGTTCAGGGTATTATTTATTAACATCAAATAACTGTGTTTAGGATTACCATCTAAAGCCTTGGCCAATGGACATGAACTAATTCTTTGTAAGTATAAATAGTATCTACACAGGTCTAATCCATTTACTAATATTTATTTAGAGACAATATTTTTAATCAGGTTTAAATATGTGGGGCCATTTCCTTTGAAGCTAATGGTTTATAAGTGAGATATAAAGTTGACAAGGAAGGTGTATAACTTGGGAGAGTTTCTTTGGTGGAAATACAATACATTCTGAGACACAAATAATTGTAGGTCCCCGAATACTAGACTGTATGCTCTTCTTGCTCTGCACAATCACGGTCCAAAAGCCGGTGGATAAACTGGATTCTTTATTTCCACCTGACTCCTTTCATTCTAGAACAGGGGCGGGCAAACTTTTTGCCTGAGGCCAGACATGGCCCGGCCCCACCCTATCCCCTATCCGACCGCTCCTGCTTCTCACTCTCTGATGGCCCCCCCGGGACTCCTGCCCCATCCAACCCCCCCCCATTCCCTGTCCCCTGACGCCCCCCCCCAGAACCCCTGCCCCATCCAACCCCCCCTCTCCTTCCTGACTGCCCCCCCGGGACTCCTGCCCCATCCAACCCCCCCGTTCCTTGTCCCCTGACTGCCCCCAGAACCCCTGCCCCTGACTGCCCCCTGCCACCTAATCCAACCCCTCCTCTCATTCCTGACTGCCCCCCCGGGACCCCTGCCCCATCCAACCACCCCTTCTTCCTGACCGCCCCCGGAACCCCTGCCCCTGACTGCCCCCCGCTGCCCCATCCAACCCCCCTCTCATTCCTGACTGCCCCCCTGGGACTCCTGCCCCTGTTCCCCGCCCTCTGACCGCCCCAACCCCTATCCACACCCCCGCCCCTGATCACCACCCCGAACTCCCCTGCCCTCTATCCAACCCCTCCGCTCCCTGCCCCCTTACCGCGCTGCCTGGAGCACTGGTGGCTGGAGGCACTACAGCCGTGCCGCTCAGAGTGCCAGGACAGGCAGCCGTGCTGCCCGGCTGGAGCCAGCCACACAACCGTGCAGCACAGCGCACCGGGTGAGGCCAGGCTCTGCAGCTGCGCTGCCCCAGGATCTCGCAGCCCCACTGCCCAGAGTATTGCGCCGGCGGTGGAGCGAGCTGAGGCTGTGGGAGAGGGGGAACCGTGGGGGAGGGGCCGAGGGCTAGCCTCCCGGGGCAGGAGCTCAGGGGCCGGGCAGGAGGGGCCCGCCGGCCGGATGTGGCCTGTAGGCCGTAGTTTGCCCACCTCTGTTCTAGAACCACCACGTACCTATTTCCTCCCTTCCCCACATGTGAGCTTTGTCTTGAGGGTTTACCCTTGGATGGGAAGGTGTAATGGTTTACCACTCTCCCCACTTCAGGGGATTGTTGTCAACAGCACCGTGAATCAGCTATTTCAAGGTGCTTTCCCAGTCTCACACCTTTTCCACAAGCCATAGGAAATCCCTTCTGTGATGTGGCCTAGTTCCATTGGCCTGGTCTGTAGGAGCCTTAAATATTAAGCTGTTGTTGTTGTTTTGTTTTAGTGTAAGTTTATCAGCTTTCTCCTCCCTTTTCCTCTGTTGTTTAGAAATGAAAAGCATGCTGGGGAAGTTCAAACAGAATGAACAGATGATAGAGGACTCGGTGCTGATTGGCTGTTCAGATGAATGCATGGCATACTTTGCCCTGGATCTAGGTTAGAATTACGCCTCCATCTATGTCTCACCCATTGGGTGCTATATTTGTTCACTTAAATCTGCAAGTAAAGGAAGCCCAGGCACACTGATGGAGATGCTGTCTACGCCCTTGATGGGTGAGAAGTTGCTTCTGAAGGAAGTCCTCTCTCATCCTTGATGGGAGGTACTGTGACTTAACTGGAGCCACTTTAGGGAATTTTTATATAATGATATTACTTCTCTCTTTGTTTTTAGTAAAGTTGGTATGTTTGTAGGTCACAACTTTTGGGGACTGTATTATGACTGATGTAATGTCATTTCCATACTAATATGATTCCGTCATCAGCAGCTCTATGGGAATGTTCAGAAATTGTACACTCTTAATAGGAACAAAGAAGGGTGTGGGGTGGGGGTAATAACTGAAATTTCTGATTCCCACAGATTTATTCAATTCCAGGATCCTTGGAGAAATCTGTCATTGAATCTGAATTGAGGGGGTCATTTACTGAATTACGGAAGGCTTTCTTTCAACTAGATGGGAAAGATGCACCCTTGTTGTCCTCGGTATGATATAGGATATTTCACGTATAGAAATTGTGATTGTTTGCACCAGATCTCCCACTTGCAATCATTAGTTTATTATTTTATATATATTGTGGCAGTACCTAGGAGCCCCACCAGTTTGTGAGACATTGTGCCAGGCACTGTACAAACACATAGTAAATGGCAGCCTCTGTCTGAAAGAAAAGATGTAACAGGTGGATGAAACAGAGATGTGAGTGGCTGAGGAAAGAGGACAGAATAACAGTAATAATATGCTGATTTAACATGGACTAGCTCTCTGCCCACTTTGTAAATGTAACAAACCAGTCAGTAGCAATAGTCACAGTAATCACAACTTGCCACCTGCCTCACCACTATCAGAGGGCAGTTTTCTGTATGCATCCCAGCAGAAGTTAATGTTAAGAAGGGGTTTGAAGGAGGATAAAGTGGTGTTCTCATTGTTTTGTTCACCTTTTAAAACTGCTCCTCTTTGAGCCATTACTCTGCAGATATTCTAATTTATTTTTGGAAGCCTTGTCAAAAAGCATGTGTGCTAAAATCAGGTCCATGAGTCCATAAATAGAAATAGCTCATCATTCCCCTTTCTGAAAGAGTTGTGGTACATGTGCTATACAGCAAGAAACAGATCTGGTCTAGGCATTACTTAGAGCAGCGTTTCCCAAACTTTTTTGGCTACGGAACACTTTTTAGCCTATTACGGAACAGTTATATTATTTTGTAGTCGTTTGGTTTTCAAACAAAAAACTGCGTTATTTATGCTCAAATATATTTTATTTTATAAAACAAAGCAAAAATACAAATTTAAAATAACTTGAACTAACAATTTCTAACTGGAAAGCGTGTGTAAAGTAGTACAAAAATCAAGTGCAAGAGTCAAAATTAAAAACAGTGTTCTACTAAAAAAAACCTGTTTTTATATATACACAAACACCAAACAAATTAGATTTTTACTAGGAAAATCTATTTTTATAAACAGAAATACAAATTTGGATTTAATAGGATTAGTGTTTTTGCGTTTTTCTATCACAAATTCGCTTAATATTAGGAATAATGCTGGAAAGTTGAATCCTCATGTCAGGCGCAGCATCAAGTCTATTCCTATATTTGGTTTTTGTTGCAGTATAATACGAAAATCCCGTCTCACACAAATAAGTTGTAGCAAAAGGAAGGAGCACTCGAACTGCACATTTAGCCACATTAGGGTACCCTTCTATTAGGTTGCTCCAAAAATTATTCAGCGGAAGATCCTTAAACTTTTGTTTCAAATCAGAGTCAGAAATTAAGTCAATTAGGCTTTCATAATCGTGCGCAGTAAAGCCGACTGGTTTGGCTGTAATTACAAACGGATTTCGAACCCAAGCATTATCATCAGTAGTTGTAGGAAAATATTCTAATAAAGAGGCCTGCAAGTCACGTAAGTGCTGTAAAATGGTGCTGGAAACTTCTTCATGGACTGTAGAATTTATTTCAGTCAGAAATTCATGTACTGTAGGGAAGCAGTCGAAGTTATTCTGTTCTACAGAAGATGCCCTTGAATTGCAGTTTCTTTTTTAACGATGAAATTTTATCCATTGTAGTAAAAATGGTCACATTCTTTCCTTGCAGCAACAGATTAATTTCATTTAATTTTGCAGAAATATCTGCAAGATATGCAAGTCTCATTAGCCACGAGGAATTTGTCAGACAGTCATTAAATTTTCATCCTGAATTATCTGAAGTGAAGAGTACCAGTAGTTCACTACGAAGCTCAAAAAGCCTCACAAGTAGTTTTCCTCTGGATAGCCACCTCACTTCCGTATGTAAAAGAAGCGCTTTGTGCTGACTATCCATTTCCTCACACAAAATGTTAAATAACCTGGATTGAAGTGGTCGAGATTTGACAAAATTGATAATTTGTACTGCTTCATCGAGCACAATTTTCAGATATGCTGGTATTTTTTTAACTGCAAGTGCTTGTCTGTGTAGAACACAATGGCTCTTAGTGCTTTCTGGTGCCACACTTATGATTCGCGTTACAGCTCCCTTCATCTTCCCGATCATTGCCCGAGCACCGTCAGTACATATATCAATACATTTTCCCCAACTAATTTCATGCTTTCTGATAAAATTGTTGATGCAGTTGAATATTGCTTCTCCAGTTGTGTTGCTTTGCGGAGATTCACATAAGAGCAGGTCGTCTTCAATAATATTCTTAAATCTATATCGGACAAATACTAGTAGCACAGCAAGTCCTGAAACGACAGTGGACTCATCTAGCTGCAATGAATACTCATGGCAAATTTTCAGTCGGCAAACTAGCTCTTTTTCTATGCCATCGGTAAGATCTTTAATACGGCATGCAACAGTATTATTTGACAACTGTACAGCACAATTTTTTTACCAGACTGCTCACTCAACATGCACGTTACAATATCTTTCGCGCAAGGCTTGATAAGCGTTTCTCCAATAGTGTGAGCTTCTCCGGCAAGCGCTATATGGTAACTTACTCGATAAGATGCCTCTGTTGCACTTTTGTTGTCTGTTTTAGCAATTTTAATCATCCAAAGTTTACAATTTCCAAGTAAGTCATGCTTCCTCTTGAAAAAACTTATATCTTTGTCTTTGTATTCAGCATGCTTGGTTTCCAAATGCCTACGAAGTTTAGCAGGAGCCAGTGAACTGTTTGCTAGTATTTTGTTGCACACGACGCACAGCGCATCAGGAACATCTTTATTTCCAACACACGTAAAACCAAAAGACAAATAACTTTCATCATACTTTTGTTTTGGTCTTTTAACACCTGCTTCTTCTTGTTTTTTGATATACTTCGGTGGAAATTCTTTCACCTTGGATAACTCACTAGTACTAACAGATTTTTCGGCAACAAAAGACTGCGATTGTTCATCCTCACTTTGAAGTGTCACAATATTTTGCTCGTTTATTTCGGCCGCAGTTGGAGTACCAGAAGAACTTGCTTTTCGTTTCAAAGTTCCCTCTTTTAGCCACAAATCCATGGTGATTAGGTTTAGTAACAATATTTAGAAATACTGATTTTTGTCAAATTTTGTTTGTCACAAATATTTATATTGTTTCGAGCGAAGCTAGTTTAGTTGTGCTTATCGCACACACGGTAAAGACCCACAGGTTTGAACGTGTTCAGTGAATATGTTATATTCAACATGGCGTAAAGAGAATGGTGTGTGCATACCACTGCAGTTCGCGCAGCCTCGAATGGAAGGGGTACGATGTCACTAACTGAAACGTGCCCGAAAGGGGTAGACATCAACATGCTTGCGTGCCACGTTCTCTTTATGCCATGATATTCAATACGAGATCTATCAATAACTGGAAAGAGAGTTTTATGTTAAATTATAGTCATTCAAAAAGAGTTGTAAACTATGCTTCAAATATGCCAAATTTAAAATTTAAAAAAAATTAAAGACCCTTTTTTTAAAATTATGATTCTTTCACGGAACACCTATTCACATCGTGCGGAACACCAGTGTTCCGTGGAACACAGTTTGGGAAACACTGACTTAGAGGCATGGTTCAATTCCAGTTATTGTTCCTATTCAATCCCAATACACAGCAACTTCCTTTTCTTCTCCTCTCCTAGACATGCTGAAAGGGATTGTAATTTAAATTCAAAATGAGGAGCTTGAAACATTGTGTGGCTACAGCCACACTTTTCAAAGCAGCTCCTTAATTTCATGTGCACTTTCAGGGCTGCCTGACCTGATGAACTGTGATTTGATCCACAAGGATGCATGATAGGAAGAGGATGGCAAAGTATCACTCAGGGAGAATGGAATGACTGCACTGAATGAGCCCTATGTTCTGCTGTTAACTGATTGTATTTATGTTTTGGTGTTTATAGGCTCAGGCCCTTCTTCGTTGGCATGATACCCATCAGTACTGTAGCAAAACTGGGCAGCCTACCCAGAAGAACCTAGCTGGCAGCAAGCGTGTTTGCCATACCAATGGAATAATTTATTACCCACAGGTCAGCATCTGAATGGTGGGACAACTGACACATGATCACAGTGGTG
This sequence comes from Emys orbicularis, assembly GCF_028017835.1. NCBI lineage: Eukaryota > Metazoa > Chordata > Testudines > Emydidae > Emys > Emys orbicularis. Next base: position 40,807,447 of record NC_088689.1, on the reverse strand, counting down.
ACTAGCCAAAATTGTTGGACTTAATAGGAGGGAATTTGTGAAACTCAAGAGCAAGAGCTTTCTATTTAGTTGTGTACTTTTTCTTTGTTTGTCCAATGTCCCCTGAAATCTTCTAGAAAAAGCAATAGCAATAGTCTGTGTTCTCACGTTACTCTAGTTTTCATGTAACAATCAGTTTGTCTGAACTGTGATTCCTAGTTGCTTTGCTGTTTGGTGTGTTGTCTAGATGTCCCCAGTGGTTATCACTTTGGTGTCTGATGGGAGCCGGTGCCTTCTTGCCCGACAGGCGTCATTCCCAAAGGGGATGTACAGTGCTCTAGCAGGCTTCTGTGATGTGGGTAAGGAAGCTTCTGACCTAGTGTTGTTTTGAACTCATATGCATAAGACTGTGTTTGATAACAGGATTGTGTGCTGCATGGTGGGAGACTTGAGTCTGGGAACCAGCCACAGACCTGCAGCTCCCCCCGTTCAGTGGAGCTCATGCCCAGAAGTGATGTTCTGGAAAAGGGGGATGGATGTTACTAGAGCAGCTTTGCTCATCCAGCTGAAGTGTGAAATTGCTGTGTTTATCTGAAGAAGGAAAGAAGCTCTAAAAGGGGTAAAGTCATGGGATTCAGCAACAGGGCACTGTCTGTGCTCATATCCACGTATGAGACCTTAGAGTTAAAATCCAAGGACTCTTCTTCTTACATCTTTTTTCTGGGCTGGTGGAGAGTGGATGTGTTGGGGAACTTACAAGAAAAAGTGTGGTACTTTTAGTGAGTGAGAGGGAAAGTGGCTTCAAAAATGAAAGAAGATCAGAGTAGCTTATTCTTTCTGTCTACAGTATATACTTATATGGCTCCCACCACCTTATTATTTGAGTGTCTTTGGTGCCTGGGAGAGGTATCCAGAAAGCAAATTTGAAGGGGACTAAAGATAGTTGATGGATTTGTTATTGTGGCCTGATGCTAAAGTGCTCTGAGAATGACTCACCTTACAGCGACTTATACTACTTGGGAAGTCAAACCTAAAATTCCTAAAATCCCCCCCATTTTTGTGTGGCACAAGGGATACTTTCCTATCCTGGGAAAAACCTGCCAGCATTACCTTACCTGATGGGGGGGCTGTCTCTGACTAACTTGAGTGTTTCCAGGTGAGACTCTGGAGGAGACAGTCCGACGGGAGGTGGCAGAAGAGGTGGGATTGGAGGTGGAGTCTCTGTGGTATTCTGCGTCTCAGCACTGGCCCTTTCCCAACAGCTCCCTAATGATAGCTTGTCATGCCATGGTGCAGCCACAACAGACCAAGGTGAGCAGCCCCCAAGATTTTATTACCTTTCTTGCTTGGTGAATTCTCCTTTCCCAATCCATAGAACCGCTGCATTGTCAAATCCTTTTAAATGCAACTTTCAATGAGTTCTACTGAAGTGAGTGTGGGATCCTTTTAAAAGTTTGAAAATACTCCTTTTCTGTTTCAAAAATATGGTGTATTTGTGCTGCAATGTGTATGAACCAACATCCAGATCCAAACACAGCTATACTCTGTGTCCACCCTCTGCAGATCAGGCCAAGCTCTGATTTGATTTCCTATTGCTAAAATTCCTTGTTCATCCACCAGCACCACTAATACAAGCATGGTAATGGAATAGTGTGTACTGACTAATTGCTACACTAAAGGAAACCAAAGCCCACAAAATATTAACGCACAATAGATTCTACTGGGGCAATTTTTTAATTTATTGGCAACAAGTGGTCAATGCATTGTCTCATAATAGATATTTAAAGTATAAAGGCTGTTTTGGAAGCAAGTTTTAAATTTTTTTAAAGCAAATTCCATTTTAGTGCAAGGTGTTGGACTGATAATTCCTGGGATGTGAAGTCTTCCATTCATCCACTAAACAGGAACTGTATGGGCAGTGCAGCGCTAGCTTCCCTCACCCACCTTTCCCAAGCGTGCTGCATGGCTGAGTAATTCAGTCTCCATTTCCATTGAGGCCTTAGCCCCTTTGTGGAGACTGCCACCCCAGGAACAGATATGATGCGAACACCTGGTCCTAGCCAAATACTACTAATTCATTTCACATAAGCCACTGAACAGCCTCACTTGCAGGATAAGTGGGACTATGCTTATTTAAAATTCCTGGTAACTGGGGCTTGCTTTAACTCTAACCTGTCCGTCTTCCCACATCACTTCCCAGTCTAGGGCAGATGGGGAGAAATCTCTTCAACAGACACTCACAGAATACATTGGAACCCAGAATTCATTAGCCTTTGTTGCCAGAAAGTCCTGTAGATACAGGAATTATGAAGTCCCAGGTAGCTGCTTTGAAAGCCATTTACAGTCCTTCATACATTTTGAATCCTTTCCAGATCAGTGTGAACAAACTGGAGTTGGAAGCAGCTGGCTGGTTCAGCCTGGAGGAGATAATGGAAGCACTTGGACGGGAGCCTAAGCCTTTGAAACAAGAGGATGGCAGCTTTTCACTTTGGCTGCCACCCAAGTGGGCTATAGCCCACCAACTGATTCAGGAGTGGGTTAAGCTGCAGGCTTCCTCGCCTGCTTAGGCACAGTCTATCAAACCTTTATTTTAGCAGGTAAAAACAAGCGAGGACAATTTCTCATAGTGGTGACCCAGCCAGAATGGCTCATAAACCAACTTATATTCAGGTACACCTAGGGGCACAGACACATATTTGGATAAGTCCCAGCAACTCTGATACACAAAGAACCATCAATTAGATACAATATCATAAGTTCCAGTAAATCTTATAAAAAAAAACAAAACAAAAAAACAAAAGCCCAAACCACTAGATGTGTCATCAAACCAGCTACAAGCCTACACCATAGACATCAGAATGATCAAACCCTAATACGTTTCCTAGATCTCTCTTAGAATAAAGGATTCCACTCATTTTCCTCTATTTTACCCCCTTAGACATCTCTGATGTCACACAATAGAGCCTCACTCTTTTTGACAGAGTAGGTGGTGGGATTCCATTTAGGGTCTGTCAGTGTTGGTCCTAGTGCTGCTCTTGCGTTTTTTGACGAAGTGTGAGAATAGTGAAAGTACAAATTTCATTAAGTTCCCTCCTTCCATTGCTTCCCTGCCCCATCAAGTCTCCCACTACGCTCATCTTCATACAAAAATACCCTTGATTTCCTTTGCTACTAAAGAGGTACCACGTTTGTTCATATTGGACTTTGCAGCTAAAGGTCCTCCCTCAGTGCTGAGCACATTGCCTCTACAGCTTTCCATCCTCAGGGAGCAAGATTTGGTGATAAACAACAGAGGAAAAAAACCTGCATAAAGCTTTAACTTGCTTGATATTCTGGAAGAGCCCCCATGACTCAAACGGTAATAGAAATCGCTGAGAGCCCAAGGAACACATCATTTCTGCCTCAGTCCATAGGGTATCACTCTAAACTCCATGCATTGCTTACCTACAGAGCATTTCTGTGGAGCAGAAAGAGCCCAGTCACAAGGTTCAAGGGCTTGGCTAGATGCTTGCTCCCCTTGTACTGGTGGAATAGCAGGTTATCACCCTCCGGGAGACCCACTGAAGCATAGCCTTGGGCAGGCAGAGACTAATAACAGCCTAATAATGGAGTTACCTGGATTTCTGATTTGCTGGTAATTAAACTGGAAGAATTCAGGGTGGCTGTACCTTCTGCTTACTTAGTTGAGTTCCTGGGAAAAGGCACAGATGCCCACAGTTTCGAGGCTATTAGTTTGGACATTTGGAGGGAGAAGTGCATTTTTAATCCTCACCAATTGATCCTGCTCCTGGCCAAACACTGCTAGCTACACATTTTCTATAGTCACACATGGTTGTGTTGTAACAGTCTGGCATCCAGCTTTCTTTAAAATGTAACTTACTGTAGCTCTGCTGGTTTGTTCGTCATTCTTTCCCTGCATGTGTGGTGTCTGGGTTCCCTTTCTGGCTCTTACTCTCATCATCCTTTCTTTTACTTTCTGGAATAAAGGGGAATTAGGAATGAGGTAGAGAATGGGTGTAGATCAGTCTTGTCGTTTCATTCCCATTTTCTATTGTTTTCTATCCTGCCTCTGCAACCTGTTTTTCTCATGTGCACAAAACTCTACTTCCATACATCAACTTCTCAATCCCTCCTCCTGCACCCCTCTCTCTCTCACACCCCCACAAATCTACTCACACCATGGCTACTGATTATGGCGATGCAAAGTGTGAGTAGTTCAGGGCAGCCCAAGGCAACGACAAGAAGAAAAGGAGTGGCTCGGACAGATGAGATGAGAAATTCATAATTGCAGCGTAGTCCACATGTCAAAACTTAAAAGGAAAAAAATGTTTTGGTATGCCAAAGAAATGTGGAAATATTTTGCAACTTCTGCAGCCTGTGGGATTTATTTTTAGGACAAAACAGGGTGTGTACCTCTTCACTGTCTTTCTCCAAGTTTTATAAATATACAATATATATTTACCATGTATGTTTGTCATTAAGCCATAGAATAGTCTGGTAGAGACATACGGCTATCATAAGAGTACACTGGGTATGAGGCCTCTTGAGTACTGAGAATGGATGTGTGTTGCTCTGTTAAGTTTTTACAATTAATACTTCCAAATGAATTTTAATTAGAAGAGCATAAACACACAAAGTCCATTTTTTAAAGTCACTAAAGAATGTTTACATTTACACAAATGCCAGAGCAATCTTTAGCTTCCCACAGCTTTACATCTTGTTGCCTCTCAGCCTTTTCAACTTTTGTCTCTTCTACTGTGCTGCCAAGGACTATTTAGTGGGACTTCATTTGGGTGTTGGGTGACCACCAAACGCAGCAATCTAAAAATCAGCACTGCTTCCTCCACCCTTATGACAAAGATGAGGGGAGAAGCCCAGCTCGGGGAGGAGCTGCTGTCCTCCCCATCTCCATAGTGTTTGATGCTGAAGTTGCCCTGTGATCTCTAGAGTTCAGGCTGCTCCTCTCTGGCCAGGTGGCCTTTCAGCTCCTGTTGGGGTTCCTGTAGTGCAGGCCTCCCAAATCTGGGACTTCTTCAGCCACATATTTGTCACTGAACACATTTGACTACCTGGATTGTTTTTGCTCTCTGCCAGTCCAAAGCCAAAAAACAAAACAACCCCCCCCCTTTCTTAATTTTCAAAAAGGGAGACTCTGGCAAGCCCCACACTAGCCACAGAGGATTCACACTTGATCTAAAAGTACTGATGATGCAGTGGGACTTGGGAGAAACTGCATGCACAGACAGGTAGATAAAGCGCTGAGAGGCTCATTTTCCCTTCCATTTCTGCAAGAGATCCCACATTTGCTCCCAGTGAGTTAGGAAACTAAATTACCACCCAACAGCTGAATCACTTAATCATTATCCAAGATTAGACATCTTAATAGGAATTAGAATACTGTGGGCTGGCTATGATCCTGCTAGAGTGTGTGCTGCATCAAGAGGAGTGAAGATAAATAATGTATCTTCCTGCCTAAAATAGCAAGCTTGCAGCTAATTAATCCATTCATGCTAGGATCTGTCCCAGGATTCAGGCCACAAGTAGGAAAAAGTTAAATTGTCAGAAGTTCTACATACACCTCTACCCCGATATAAAGCGACCCGATAGAACACGAATTCGGATATAACGCAGTAAAGCAGCGCTCGGGGGAGGCGGGGCTGCGCGCTCCGGCAGATCAAAGCAAATTCAATATAACGCGGTTTCACCTATAACGCGGTAAGATTTTTTGGCTCCCGAGGACAGCGTTATATCGGGGTAGAGGTGTACTTCTGCAACAGAAGTGGATATTCAACTGAACCAGGGAATATTATCACATCCAAAACTTCAACAGCAAAAGTTAAGAAACACTATTCCTCCCCATTTGGTTACCATACTGGGATACCATCAGACTTCACTCACCCTACAATCTTATTATAATTAAAAGCAAAAATGTTTTAGTATATTATTCCAAAACAGTCAAAAAGGCAAGATGACAATGTTTATTAAAGCATTTAACTAATCTTATATGCTGAATTCTAATGTGGGTAATTGTACAACACCCTGAGATGAGTATAAGAGTTGATAAATATAAATGGTAGGAATAAATAAAATTCTTAATGACAGGGATTTAACTAAGACAGATATAATCAAGACAACACTCAGCAGTAGGAGATCCTAGAAGAAACTGCAGCAGTTTTGCTCTGTGTTTTACACTGACCATTAATAATTTAGAATATTTTTCACCTTGTACCTGTACAGATAGTCAAATACTGGCACTTACAGCATCTTATCAGAGATCCATAAAACTCTACAAATGTGGGCAAACTATTAATTTTACAAATGGGAAAACAGACACAGGCCAAGGTATCTCAGCAAGGTTGTGGCAGAGCCTCAGCCAGTGACTTCACTGAAAGTATGACAATTTAAACCATTTAAAAATTTCCCTTTCTAACTTTCAACTCACCTGGTCTGGGAACTGGACAGTGTTGCCTCTCTTATAACAGAGATCTAATAAGCCTCCTGCTGGTGGTGACTGGAATACTGGTGTGACATTCAACATCAGCAGTATAAGAAACAAGTTACTAATCTCTTCTTTAGCATCAAGAAAATGGCAGAATTTTTGTAAAAATTTTTTTTAATAAAAATCTATTTGCAATTTCAAGCGACTAACTTATGTTCAGACTTTCAAATGTATTTAAGAACAGTACTTAGAAAATCAGTTCTGCCTTCACTTGCCTGCTAGGACCGGTACTCAGGCTTCTGCTTCCTTGAGAGTTTGACCATACTAATCTCCAAAGCAAAATATGGAGCTTTTCCTACACTAATTAAGGTGCCTATGTTAACTGTTAAGGAAACTAAACAGAAAAATGAATCAAAGTCTTGACAAGTAAGTGAAAGAGGAACCTTTTATATATTTATTTGAAATATAACTAGAGGAATATAAGACAGTCTTCATATGCATAACTTAAAAGGTTTGCTACCTAGCTTTAACTGATTTAACTTTAAGCTTTTCAATTCAGTATAGAAACAAAATGTTGAATGTCTTCCAATTCAACTTTTATTAAAGCAAGACAGACTTGTTCAGATTGGGCCCACATACAGATACTGTTGGCACAAAATCATTTTTCAGCCACTTGAGGTAGTTCAAATAAACAAAAGCCAAGTTTGGTCACGAGCTTTCTTTCAAATACAATGGTATTGAGAAATGTTTTTTATTCTGAGGATTTCCAATACTGCCCTGAGAAAAATAAGTGCAACTTCAAAGGAAAAAAAAGTTACAGCAACCAAGTTGTACTTTTGTATATCTTTATTTAAATAAATTAGAAAAATGCTTATAGAAAAATATATTAAAATACCCAGGCTGGTAAATCTACAATTCTCCATTATTTGAAGAAATCTGTATAGTTTTCACTACTCATCAAAACTGCTTACACTGAAGCTTTCGTACTTTAGAAACTGTGTGTGTCGGTGGGTGCTTGTTGGGCAGACAGATGTTTGTGCATATCAACAGCAAAAAGTAGAAGACAGAAGAGGGTACTACTGTTGGTGTGTGATCTCTCTATTATATCCTTCTTGACATAGCAGCATTTCAAGAGGATCTGCATCTCATCCACATTTTAGCCACTAAAATAAAACATTTATTAATGGCTAAAAGAGACAAAAAAATTGTGAGTGGCAAAGAAAAAGAAAGCAAGACCTGGAGTCTTCCCAGAGTGCCAGTATCACCTAGATTATGATCTTTATATTGGATACACAGCTTTTATAATAGACATAGGACATTTTCATTCAAATCAGAACAATCTTTACAATTTTTCTAAAATATACTAGCACAAGAGAAAACTGCTTTATTCCCAAGGCAACTTTTTCCATTTTACAGATCAGACAAACTTTTATCAGGTAAGTATTTTGCACACACATCTAAAGCCACGTAAAACGTATTGAAGTGTTTAGTACTGAAACCATTCAGAGTGTCTGCTATACCACTGCTACTCTGCAGGATGGGATTAGAAGCACAAACTGTCCTCTGAACCAGGATAACAGATTAATCCGTTGCTCTGCTATTAATGCATCTATGGTCTGAATTTTCAGGTAAATGCACCCCCATACTCTGTAGGATGTTAGAGGCGGGTCCTGCAAGTCCAGCTTGAGCACTATATGATTCCAGCAGGTTAGTCACTAGGTTCAGATCTACATCCACAGGTGTCAAATCAGTATCTCCTGCATCAGAATCATCTTCTAAGGCGCAGTCAGCATCTCGAGACAGAGGTTCTTTAGCAGAACTAGCCTGTAGCACATACAGAGAGTAAATTTTAAAGACAAATATTTGATTACATGTAGGTTCTTTATGACAATCACTGGTGGTACATGGTGAAAAGCAACCATAGTGGGAGAAGCTCCTGACTAAGACAGCAGGGAAGGCACAGACTGATCTATGAAACTACCAGAATTACTCTTCACAATCAAGGCAGGGGAGAAAAAAAACAAACCCACCACAAGTGAGTTAAGCAGATAGTTTAGAAGCCAAGTTAAAGTCCAGTATGTCCCACACAATCATGGAGGGCAGGAGTTCATGAACCAAACAATCACACTATCAGAATCATCATGCAGAAGAAGAAGTCCCAAGAGAAGGATATGGAGAATTATTATGGAGAAATAAAGCCAGGATTTGAAGCTACTGTGGAAGCCAAAAGTTTAGCTTTTTTATATACAGAATCAGTCTAGTGGTATAGCTACAGCACACATTGTTTGCACACAGGATATTTCTTTGGAAAGAGTTCATCTCTGAGCATGTGCATCAGCCACGTATGCTTAGATTATTATTCTACTCCCTACCTCCTCTTTCACGGAAGGAGATAAATTACAAAAACCCAAAGCATACATACCACTTTCCTTGGGGTGACGAAGCTTTTACCAACATTGGTGTGCGTCAGTTCGCAGTCCATGTCATCCATGTATGATCTGAGACTTCCTATCATTTTGTTTGACAATGCCTTTTCCTCTTGACCATGGGCTTCAGAATCCAAGTCTTCATCGCTGTCCAAGAACTCAAACTGCTCCTCCTCATCCAGATCATCTGAGTCCAGCTCTTCTGAGTCTGCGCCTATATACAAATCAAGTCAATGCAATGTATATGGATGGCCAGGAAACAGAGTAGCAAGTTAATAAAGAAACTAGATCTCACCTAATATTCTGTCTAAAGCATTTGTAAAAGAGTCAACATCAAAGGTGACACAGGCCTCAGCAGGTGACCTGAAATTTAAGAACAATTACTCCATAAATCCATTCTCTTGTACATCTGGTGTGGTATCCTTGGGCAAGAACATTTGGCATCAACCATGGCAGAATTAGGAGTGAAAAGTTTGGGGTGTTGGACTGGTGATCTAGTGGCAGTGCAATACACTGCCATGCTCAAGGGCTTAGCCCTAGGACAGCAGGTGCTGAGAGTGACACGGAAAGTCGTGCACATGGAAAGCTGACATGGAGTGGGGAGGATAGTGAGAGTCTCACATTGCTCCCTGTTGGATGAATTGCGTGGCCATCAACCCAAGGAAGACATGATCAGTATTCTTTTGGGGAGAAGGGGAGGCATGCTATGCTATGCAGAGCCTTCAAAATGTCTGGGATTTGGAAGACCTGCCTGGGAAAAACACCCGTGGGCTTGATTTATCCAAATATGAGATCAGAATATTGTTTGAGAGAGAATCTTAAAAAAAAAAAAAAAAAAAAAAAAAATCAGCTTCTCTGAATGTGTCAGACATCTGCACACATGATCAAAATCAAGTTCTTACACTTTACAGTGGGTAAAAATAAGGGGAGTGGGAACTGATGAGGCTCTAAATTTGTTAATAGATGTTCATATGTAGGATTATGCTTCTAGTCTTAGTATTAATATAGCTATTTAAAAAATTCACAACAGTCCACTCAAAATAGCCAACTCTCAAGCTCTTAAAGATAAGGACTTGCTACACATTCTCAACATCCATAATGCTGAAACAGAACCACCACTGCACCTTATACTTACTTGTAAGTAAGAGGTGGCTGTTAATGTTTATGCTGAATATCTTGCTCAGTGTAACAAGAAACTTAGCAGCTGTGTTACTGTCAAATAAGCAAGTGAGAAAATACTGAAACACCCACAGTGAGGATTTTTTTCACTCTTTGGGCTATGTTTTGGAATGTGCAGCACTTCCTTATTTTTGTTAGATATAAGAAAGTAGGTGTTACACACTGATACCACACTGCTGTTCTGCACTGCTTACTTGGAATGATTACTTTTATGAATTCTAAGGTATTATGCTAATGTATGGTCTCCATCTTAAGAGGTCTGGCACGCCCAACATAGCCATAAATTATAATTTTGTCTATGTGCAGCCTGATTAGGGACATTTTTAGTAATTCTCTGTGGTTAGAAAAGTTCACAATACACAATAAGACAACCATCCTCAGATGTATACAATCCAAAGAGCCCCAATGTTGTTCAACATGTTATAAAAGTGTATATAAACTAAGAATGTAATTCTGTTTCAGGGTTCTAGTGACATTAACAAATCACTCAAGCTTAGCTATGCTGGCTTGAAAAGCTGAATCCTTATCAGAATTGCAGCATTACTAATAGGGTTGCAACATAAAAGAGCAATGCACTACATACACCATGCCAGATATTTAAACAAATACCATGGAGTTTCTGCTCCTTCATGTGTTGAGACTTTAGATATAAAAGCCTTCATGCTTTCAGTGACCTCTGCCAAATCATACTTCTGATCTTCCTCATTTGAGGGAGGAATTGACTCATTTCTACCTGACGCCTCACTCAGGATCTGATCCAGATCATCTGGAGAGATCTCCAACCAACCATCATCTGAAATAACAGAAAGGGAGCATATTTGTCAACCTACAAGTTCAAATTTGGAATACGGTCACTTTAAAATGGGGGAAATATTGATCAGCAAGATGAATGTTAACACAATGCCTACTTATTGTAAATCATGAATACTTTATATGGAAATTCTGAAATGTTTGATAATGAGAAAAGCTATAAAGGGGTTGGTGGAAGAGGTAACTTGACAAATACGTCTGACACCATTTTATCACACTGGGCCAACAGACCAGCTCGTATTTGGTGGCTTACACAAAACAAACTGGTTGTCCAAACTAGTAGAGAGTTCTCCACTAGCAAGATCACAAAAAAGCTTGTGGCAGTCTCAGGACAAAGGTTGAAATTGAATATACATGGAGACTGAACTTCTGTAGTCATTTGTTATATAAAGAGCAGTGCCTAATTTCCCATGACACTACCTTCACTCACCATCTTCAGGAGGAAGACTGGCAGCTTCTTTTTCAAGTTCATCCAAATCAAAGGACGTCTGTAGCAAGGTCAAGATTTCTTCACCTGGACTCATAGCAACAGAGCTAAAAGAAAAAATCCCCCATATCTGTAAAATCCCATGAAATCTAATTGAACATACAGACATTAACAATAGCAGTTTACAGTAACTCTTACCTTTCAGGTTTGATAGACTGCTGGAAGTAATTCTCTGCCATATGCAGCTGGTCCAGGTACTTAGCAGATCCTTCCAGTTCTCCCTATTTAAAACAGGTCATCAACACTAGTGTATCAAATCCTCCCTCAACTTCCTTTTCATAGCAGTGTCCAGAGGAACTGCCACTAGTAGTGAAATGGGGATGAATATCACAATGCAGTTTCCTTGCTTAGTTATTGGTAGGGCCCTACCAAATTCATTGGCCATAAAAAATGTGTTACGGACCGTGAAATCTGGTCTTTTGTGTGCTTTTACCCTATACTGTACAGATTTTACAGGGGAACCAGCGTTTCTCAAACTGGGGGTCCTGATCCAAAAGGGAGTTGCAGGGGGGTCACAAGGTTATTTTATCCTTACTTCTGTGCTGCTGCCTTCATAACAGGGTGGCCGAAGAGTGGCAGCTGCTGACTGAGGGCCCAGCTCTGTAGGCAGCAGTGCAGAAGGGTAGCAATACCATACCATACCATCCTTACTTCTGCACTGCTGCTGGCGGCTGCTCTGCCTTCAGAGCTGGGCTCCTAGCCAGCAGCTGCTGCTCTCCAGCTGCTCAGCTCTGAAGGCAGCGCTGCCACCAGCAGCAGCGCAGAAATCAGGGTAGCGGTATCACAACCCCCCTACAATAACCTTGTGATCCCCCCCCCAAAAAAAACCAAAATACCCCCAAAAACCCCCTTTATGGGTCAGGACCCCTACAGTTACAACACCGTGAAATTTCAGATGTAAATAGCTGAAATCATGAAATTTATTATTTTTAAAATCCTCTGACGGTGAAATTGACCAAAATGGGCCGTGAATTTGGTAGGGCCCAAGTTATTGGTTTGCATATACTGGCTCTTTAGGAACAAATCCTACTTAGTGCAGCCTGGAGTAAACAGGAGCAATTAAGCAGTGACCGTAACAATGGTGGTTTGTAGTGTTATTGTAGCAGTGTTGGTCCTAGAATACTAGAGAGACAAGGCAGGTGAGGTAAATCTATTATTGGACCAACTTCTATTGGTGAAAGAGACAAGTTTTGAGATTACACAGATATTACCTCATGCATCTAGTCTCTCTAGCAACAATGAGGTAAATTATACTACTTTCCCCACTTACACACAAAGTAGAGGGCAGAAAATGGGCATACGTTTTGCTAATAGTAGGGCATGAATTAAAAAGCAAAGAAAACATGCCAAAAAATGTTATGCAGCAATATAGTTGATCTTACACACAAAGAAACCAGGAAATGCAAAGTTATGGTTCCCACAGCAGCAACCACACTGAATATATTAATATATAACAAAAAAGAGGCAGGGTTACAGCTGCTGTGAGAACCACAGATGAATTTCCTGATGTTTGCACATTTACATTCGTAAGTGTGGCGTTGCAGGAATGTACTTTTTTTGCATTTAATAATATTTTGCAAACATTCTAAAAAGGTTAGGACATGTCAACTTAAACTATAAGCCAAGGAATGACAGGTCAGAATTAGGAGAGTTTTGTTTGTTTGTTTGTTTTTGTTTTTTTAAATCATCAGCAGCAGAAGACCAGAGGGATCAGCGTGCATGATGTTAAATTCCAAGTGTGGAATTTAAGTATATTTGATTTGTGAAACAAAATCATTACAAAACTATATTCCCAATACATTTACTATTTCATATTATTGTTTTCAATATATACAAATAAAAGCACTTGCATGTAACAGCACTTGTAATTTTGGCTTCCTTCAAGTCTATCCTCTCATTCATGGTAGGTAGGAGCTCATCCCCAAATCCTACAATGTCTTTTCATTTGTAAAGACATTTTATTCTAAACTATTTGGTGGGGTAGAGGAAAGGAAAGAAAAGGTACTGTATACAGAATTTAGGAGTGGTCTCTCCCATGACATGAGCTTATCTTTCATGATGAGAGGAATTATGTCCCTCAGCCTCTACCTAAAATCTGCTGTAAATTCTGCCCGAAATTTGAAAGCTGGTTTTGTTTTTCCTGAGTTATACAAAGAGAGACAGAGACAGTTCCTTACCTTGAAATAATTATTTGTCTTCAGGGTGTTGAGGAAACTGGCCCAAAAGGGGGTGTTTAATACTTGCCTCTTGGAATCAGGAGAAACTGTATTGCACTTGGAGCATAATATTTCAAAGCCATGAGCCTATATAAGAGATGCAGGAAACATAGGTTCTTAAATATGACACGTTTGTTGAAGTTCGCTTTAAATGACTGCACAAAGAACTCAGTAGTGGTAAGCTCCTGACTCTGTCACGAGATAAATGATTTGATGCCTGCTCCCCGGGACATGATAGCCTCAAAGTACCGCAGAGGCAGAGTTCTCAACTTCCAGAATAGCAAGGAGGTGGCCCATGACCAGGGATCCTAGAAATCCATTTGCTGCAAGGAAAAAAGTGGAATTTTTTTTTTTTTTTAAACAGAATCCTTTAGTTCTTTACATTTTGTGGGAAACGATATATATATATATTTATTAGTAGAACCCCAATTATCTGATCTAATTGGGACTGGGGCCAGATCGGATAATCAAAAATTCAGATAATCAGGAGAATAGGTAGGGCTTGGACTGTCAGCCCTGGGTGGCAGGTCTTTGGCTGTCACCTTAAAAATTGTAAATATATCAATAAAACATTGTGTTCAACTGATATCTATATATATTGTGGCTAGAGAAACTAAAGTTCAGCAATTCATTTCAATTGCAGAAAAAGATGGATTTTTATGGGATTTTTTTTAAATCAGAGCATTTTGGGGTTATCATCATGGAAAAGTAGGATCCCTGCCCATGACACTCAGCAGCAATCCTAACAAATGATTAAGATGTGTTGACAGGCTTCAAGAGGAGGCCCATCTATTTCTCCTGGGCTGCAAGGACAAAGGAGATCTTTCATCTTCACAAAGGTTTCATTTCCATTTTCCTAGAATAAAACTTAGTTTTTCAACAAAGACAATATGGTGGTAAGAATATCTGGATCCTTCTGGTACAACTTCCAGTGGAGGAGATGCACTAGTAACCAGTTATGGGTTCCTATTTTTCTAGGACAGACAAGACTCCTGCAAGAAGAGTGGAAGATTCTCTTTAATGACTTGGGAGAAGCATAGCTGGGAACTAGATTGAGATTGGGGGAGGGAGAGAGTAAAGTTTGAGAAAAAGGAATGGATTTACTTAAAGGGTAAGTACTTGGAGGAAATACCCGTGCCCAATCTGTAAAAACAGTCCTCTACAGCTGTCTGATACAGCATCCTTTTGGGGATGTAAGTTGCTGTTTGGCTCCAAGTTCTCTCTGTAAGCAAGCCAGGGGAAAATAAAGAGGCACCCCTAATGATTCAACCACCCCCCAAAATATGAACTAGAGGGGAAAACAAAAACAAAACATAAGTGTAGGAGACATGTAAAAAAAGACATTACCAGTTTCATGCCTAGCTCATGTGCTTTGTATTGATGGTGTACAGGAGAAGGCAATGTATATCCACTGCGTCTGTCTGGAACAAACTTCTGCTGCATTAATTGTGCATATAAACATTTAGTGAATGTGACCTGTAAATATCAAAATTAAAAATAAATATACATATTGTAGCATGATTTTCTAGAAGAGATACCAACTTAAATAAAAAGCCATACTTTTGTCTGAATTTTATTTTACACCTGCAGTTGTTAAAAGTAACACTTACAATGTTAATTAAAGATTGGTGATTTCCCCCCCATTTTTATGTCATAATTCCAATATCCTCCTTCTGGGAGCTGGATGACTTCAGTGAGGCCTTATTGTATAAATAAAGTCAGCAGGTGGCTTCTTAGAGGCCTCACTCTGGTGAAGAATGGGGTTGGGAGCAATGGAAGGAAGAAAAAAAGAGTGGCAAAGTACCATCCACCCTGCCCAATAAGGTTTGAAAAAGGAGTTTCCCCTAGTTATTGGGGCAGAAAGAGAAAGAAAGCATAGATAAAAGGAATTTAGACTTTTTCTAATTTTAGGGTTGCTTTGGGGAAGGATGGCACAAAACTTTTTATAGTCTATAATCATCTAGTTCCCATTACTGTTTGACTATATAGTGGCAAGACACAACATTCCTAAAGCAAACAGTAATTCATGACTGCCCTCAAGAAAAATTAATTAGCAAACATACTGTTTTAAAATTGAAAGCCATACATTTCCTAACATGACTACAGAACAAACAAAAAGAACAGAAGTACTTGTGGCATCCGAAGAAGTGGGCTGTAGCCCACGAAAGCTTATGCTCAAATAAATTTGTTAGTCTCTAAGGTGCCACAAGTACTCCTGTTCTTTTTGCGGATACAGACTAACACGGCTGCTACTCTGAAACAGAACAAACAGTATATCCATCAATCAAGCAGTCAGTAGAATGGCAATAAGTTACAGGCAGAAAGATCACTTACTGAAGTCATAACACGTGTGTTGGGCAAGAAAGTTTTGAAAGGGCGACATGCTTGTAAGTCAATGGGATCTCGCAGATAAAAGGCCTGGACTGCTGCAGCTACCAGTGCAGGGCGATGCTTCAACACTACCACAATGCCCACTGGAAGGTAACAGTGGGCTTGGTGAAGGGAGGCCTGGACTTTCTCAGGATACCTGTGGCAGGCAAAAAACAAAAAATACTACAGACGTGACCAGCCATTTAATATAGGCCTGTTTCCTCTTTCATTTAATATCAGAATGTACATTATGCCAGATTATTAAAATACTCTGAAATCAAATTAGAATACTAGTCAATAATGTTTCTGCAATGTTTCTACAAAAGACTTGCATAGCCAAGCTTTTTTGACAAGATCAGTGAAATCCCATTCCCCACCCCCCTTTTTGGGGAAATGCATCATTTTGAACTAGCCTAACAGGCTAGCTGTATAGTTTCTTGGTAATAAGCAGAGGAGTCAAATTACAGTCATTTTGCTCAGCCCTAGTTTCATCTTCTGTGAAGGAATTTCTACCACCAATCCAGTGACCCTTACTGACCATTCCTGAATGCAAGTTGATGGTCTGAAGGACATTCTACTTCCGTCTCTCAGCTGAGAGCCCAGACACACACTTCTATGGAAAGGCCCAAAGTGCTGTCAGCCTTCCTGGAAGTCGAATGAAGAAATAGTGTTGTCCTTTTGTAAAAGACTGGAATTTAGCCCTGAACCACTGAGGTGTCAGAGCGGAGATCAGAATATAGCGTACGGGCCTAGCGTTGTTAAGGTCCCCCTCATAAGAATGCCAAAGAAATTAGCACAGATCTGTCAGGATAGGAGTAACCTCATCATAGTTAACAGGAAAATGGTTTAGATACCATGGATACTTAGATACGGGAGGTAAGTTCCCTAGATAGCTCAGTATCAGAACATTCTGGTAAAGAATATCAGAAAAAAATAATCCACATACCCACTGATGCGTTTATATACTGCTGTTCTAATAGATTTTGTGGCCAGGAAGTCCTCTGGGTGTGCAGACAATAGCATTAACGTCTGCAGGATTGTTGGATTGGTGGCAGGTAGCCAAGGCTCCTCTCCAGGAGTCTTTGGCTGTGGGATGATGCACAATTCTCCTTGGTGGAAAAAAACCTGACAAAATGTAACATGTTCGTTAGGCAAAATTTTGCTAGTATTCCATAGCAGTCAATTAATGAATGACTGGTGAATTTATACATAGTTAGAAAAACATTCTCCATGTGAAGGGATGGTTAGAGAGGATCAAAATGGCACATCAGAAGGAACATCTATATTCACACATAGATTAATGAATTTATCTATTAGATGGACTTTTTTGGATTTCTCCAAACTACAGAGAACACATTAGAAATTAGGAGTATGAGAAGAGAATTGATGCAAGAAGCAGAAGTTGAGGAAAGGAGGTAATTATTCAGAGAGCCTCATTGGGTGCAGTGAAGACTCATGACTCAATCATTGATTCAGAACAATTCTGACAGCAACAGGTCCAGTCAAATGAATTTTTAATTTATTTCACTTTCTTTAACAGCACAAATAGCATGCTTGGTCTTCTATCAGAGGTCTCCTCACTTAGAGAAAGGAGGTAGGGAGGCTTAGGATCAAATCTCAGTACTGACACTGCCTGGCTGTGTAATCGCTCTGTGTCTCAGGGTACGTCTTCATTACCCGCCGTATCGGCGGGTAGCAATCGATTTATCCGGGATCGATATATCGCGTCTCGTTAAGACGCGATATATCGATCCCCGAACGCGCTCACCGTCGACTCCGGAACTCCACCAGAGCGAGCGGCAGTAGCACAGTCGACGGGGGAGCCGCGGCCATCGATCCCGCGCCGTCTGGACCCCAGGTAATTCAATCCAAGATACTTCGACTTCAGCTACGCTATTCGCGTAGCTGAAGTTGTGTATCTTGTATCGATCCCCCCCCTAGTGTAGACCAGCCCTCAGTTTCCCCATCTGTAGAACAAAGAACACTTCTCTCTCCTTGCTGAACATTTGTAAAGCACTTTTGATCTCCTTGTAAAGGAGCTAAAATAGCTCTATATATCCAAAGAAGGTTGCATGGTTTGTTTGTTTGTTTGTGGGGTGTTTTTGTTTTGTTTTTTCCAAATAAAGAGCATTCGGGAGAAAAAACAGCCCTGCCAATAAGTATCATTCCATCCTGTCATTTAAACTAAGTGCTGCCAAGACACTCACTTATATTTACTGATTATATAATATCAGTAGTGCCACACACAGGCTACATCAGCATTTACACTGTTTTATGTAATATTGGTATTATGTACCCAGAAGTTCCAGTAAATTTAAAGGTAAAACAAAAATTTTAAGCATGGTCTGTGTGATAGAACCATTTTGTGAGGAAAAAGTATGCTGGGTAATCACACTTGCTTAACTACTAGAGAATATTTCTTACTAACAAATTTAGATGACATGTATAGCTTCAAATGAATGGGATGTTAGAACACAATGTGTTCAACTGCTAAGCCTGTAGTAAGTTTTCGTGGTAGGCATAGTTATTAAAAAACAGAACAGAAGAAGGGTAGACTGTGGTCAAAGAGATCAAGCAGCTGATCACAAGACTCTGGTTCAGTCCAGAGATGCCTTTACAAACAATGTGCCAAGTGTAGATTTGCGATGGAGGTAGGAGAATAAGACAGGTCAACTAATTTCATTTGTAGCTTAAGCTGGGATTTGATTTTAAGTCTGCAGGGGTAAAAGAATACTGCAATGAACTCAATACATCATTGAGTCACCTGCCCACTTGCATGACAATTTCACCTACCCGATTGGCACTATTTTCAGGTGTTAACCACTTTGGGAGGAAGTCAGCTGCTTCTATCAGCAGGAACTCACCATCATTGTCATCAACCCTAACCAAATAGAAATCAGTGTCTTATTAAACATGGCCCTGTATAGCACAATGACAAATAATTATCAGTTACTGTTTCAGCGAAAGGGGGCTTCATCGCTTTAAAAAAATAAAAAAAAAAACACCCCACATTCATTGTTAAAGATTTTTTTCCCTCTTAAGCCTCTAAAACAAGACAGAAATGTACCATTACATGGTTAGAGGTTTCAGCTGCCTGTTTCTTTTAGGAAAGGCATTTCCCCTTTTACTTAGCCTTAAATACGGTTTCCAGAAATTTTTTTTTTTTGCACGTTCCTATATGGAAGTCACCTAATGTTTCCTCCACTTGAACGAGTTCTTTCATTGATAGTAAGTTACGAGGTCTGCAAAATTTTTAGTCACATTTGTATTATGAACAAGAATAGGACTCATTTCTTAGGGCCATGTACACCTCTACCTCGATATAACGCTGTCCTTGGGAGCCAAAAAATCTTAACGCGTTTTTGATATAACGCAGTTTCACCTATCTTGCTTTGATCCACTGGAGTGCGCAGCCCCACCCCCCCGGAGCACTGCTTTACCGCGTTATATCAGGTCACGTTATATCGGGGTAAAGGTGTATTAGGAAAAGATTGGAAACATGCAATATGCTCAAGTACAGTTTATATAGAAACATAATTAAGAACAAGACTGGGGAAATATTATTTCTACACACAGATGCTGCAATGTCAAGCACTAACCATATTGTATTCTGGTCACCCTAAAAGGCACTTTTATTTCATCTATCCTAGAGGAGAGTAAAATTTAAAATTAAGAAGATATTGTTATATAGTAATCCTAAAATTCAAACTACAGAGATTCGTATTCTCCCTCAGGCCCTGGTACACCAAAGCACTTAAGCACATGCTTAACTAAGTTCAAAGGGACTATGCATGTGCTTAAAATTAAGCACATGATTACGCACTTTGCTGAATTGGGCCCTCAATGAACAGTCTATAGAAAGACCAGCAAAAGAGACAAATTACTTGTGTACTTTTCTGAACATACTAACAGTGGGCAACTCAACTGCTAATCTCTTTTCCCTTACTTTCTCCTACATGACAAGAAACCATTAGTACAAAGCCACTACAATGATTTCTATTTTCAATAAATACTTCACAAACTCAGATGTCTGACACGAACACTGGGGCCAGGTCTACATTACAGACCTATATTGGTATAAGTATGTTGCTCCAGGGTGTAAAAAATCCACACCCGAGTGACGTAATTATATTGACCTAACTCCCCATATAGACAGTGTTATGTTGATGAGAGAGTTTCTCCCATTGACATAGCCATCACCTCTTGAGAAGGTGGATTAACTATGCTAACAGGAAAAGCTCTCCCATCAGCATAGGAGCATCTTCACTAAACCAATGCAGCTGCGCCGACGCAGCGTTTTAAGTGTAGACCTGTGATCCAGCCTACACGTACTGAAGTAAATGGTAAGATTCCAGTTAACACTTTCAAGCTGTTTTAGAAGGAAAAGTTATTTGTCTTTTGTTTTCCCCATCTTGACAACAGAAAAATGTTTTTGAAAAAGCAATCTAATATTATCCTGGTGAGGTTTAGAGTACAGCAATAGCTGTCATTGAAGGAGCTTAAAAGTTTTTAATTTACAGTTTCACAAAACACTGAAAATGTGTTAGAGGTACCTTGCTGCTAATTCTGGAAACTTCTTTGTTATTTGCTGTATGAGGTACACAATAAACCATTCATCTTCAATATTATCTCCAAATTTAGTCACACCACCAATATGTGCAGGGATATCTCCTGGGAGGAGGGATTAAAAAAAGAATTCAAGACAGAAGTTAAGCAGTATCATCTCTATTAATGGTCTGTAAAACATGGTCAATCTATTCACTATGTATCAGAGGAGTAGCCGTGTTAGTCTGTATGCACAAAAACAACGAGGAGTCCGGTGGCACCTTAAAGACTAATGCCCAAATAAATCTGTTAATCTTTAAGGTGCCACCAGACTCCTCGTTGTTTCAACCTATTCACTATGTCAGCGGTTCTCAAACTTTAACAACCCGAGGACCCCCATTTTGATTTATAATTTTTCAGGGATCCCCAAGCTCCCCCTGCCCTGCTCAGCCCCAGGCCCCGCCCTCACTCTACCTCTTCCCCCCAGGCCTCCCTCCCGCTCCCTCCGTTGCTCGCTCTCCCCCACCCTCACTCACTTTCACCAGGCTGGGGCAGGAGGAGATGCGGGATGCAGGCTCTGGGTGGGAGTTTGGGTACAGGAGGGGGTGCGGGCTCTGGAAGGGAGGTTGGGTGTGGGCTTTGGGCTGGGGTGTGTGGGGGGGTGAGGGTTGCGGGCTCTGGTCAGGCGGCGCTTACCTCGGGCATCTCCCGAAAGCAACCAGCACATCTCTCTGGCAGTGGTTCTTAGGCGGGATGGCCGGGGGGGGGGGGGGGGGGGGGGGAGGGTGTCTCCAAGCGCTGACCCTGCCCACAAGCACCGCCCCCACAGCTCCCATTGGCTACAGTTCCCAGCTAATGGGAGCTGCGGAGTCGGCGCTTGGGGCGGGGGCAGCATGCAGAGACCCCCGCTGGCCACTTCCTGGAGTAGCGCCATATTGTATTCACTGGACCCAGGGCACGCAGGGAGCCTGCTTTAGCCCCGCTGGACTTTTAGCACCTAAAATCTCCCGGGTTGGCTTCAGTAGGCTCCGGGAGATAGAGGGAGGGGGAGGAGTTGATCAGCAGGGCCCACGGACCCCCTGGAGTACCCTTGGGGACCCCAGTTTGAGAAATGCTGCATTATATAGCATAATTGGGAGTGGGGAGAAATGGGACAGAACATGACTCAGTAGTTGAAATGGTGAATGTTTTGTGCTAGTAGTTCTGTTAACAGCAATATCAAACAGAAAGAAAGCAAGATAAACAGCAGGCAACCTTAGTGAGAACTGTAGTACCAACACAACAAAATATGGAGAATGATTTGCAACTTTTCACTTGAGGAAAGGGGTTAAACTAACAATACTATAAAAAAAACTGAGTTTTCAGTGAACAAACTCATAACAGCTTCAGTTTCTCCTCCTCTTGGGCCCAAAGATATACAGACATCACTCAGTAATACCACCAGCATATTTTATTTTCATAGTAGTAGCCAGTCACTAAGCAGGTGGAAATCCAACCCTATACCAGATGAAAACAAATGCAGTAGTTTTACCTTTAGTAGGTTTGTATTTGAGATTAAAAGGTTGATTTTGCCAGATATAAGAAACTAATATTGGTGCAAACTGGACCAATATCCTCTCAATGTACTGCTGAAGAACTTCTCTGTGTTGGTCTGGGTCACCTGGTTCAAGAGGTATCAGAAAGAGTTGGTACTGCACTGCATCGTCTACAGTTGCCAATCTCAGCTCCCCTTCCATTCTGAACTTTTATAAAGTGTCCTTCAAAAAAACAAACCAAATAGATTCAATCATTCAAAACCAGTAAATATTAAGTAACCCATCCTCCAAAATGATATATTCAGCCATGTTATCAATTCAAAACATTCCTGACACTCTTCTGCATTGCCCCAGCCAGTCACATCTGATAAGAAAACCCTTTATTTACTCTATGGAGCAAACCAATTCTACAGCAGAGAGAAGACTTAAAAGTTGTCCCAAAAGAAGTATAAACAGGAGAACTCAGCCCTATTTCAGGCAATCTGTATCCAGAGCCATGGCAACGGGTGCCACAGACACACATCACGGTCATCCCCGAAAGAGACACTGGTCTGTCACCAACCTCCACCCCCACGCGGCCCCCATCACAGCCACAGAAGGGAGCGGGTCCCGCTGCCCTTCTCCGCGCAGGGCTAATGCCTCGCGGCCTCTTCTCCGCAAACTGCACCAGCCGCTTCCGACACCCCCGCGGCTACTGCGCCCAGCCCGGGACACCCTGACCCGACCAACCGCAGCGGCTTCCCGGGGAGCTGCAGGCGCAGAGCGCCTGGTGAGGGCCCCGGCGCGCGAGTGCGAGCGTTAGACCGCCCAGCCTGGCGCCCCCAGGGGAGTGCGGGCGGCCTAGGCCACCATCCACACGAGGCCGGAGAACGTGGGAAGCCCGATCGCGGAGGGCCACGGGCGCTACAGCCCGTAGCATTCTGCGCTCACCCCTCACCAGCCTGCGCGCTCCCTGCTGCGCCAGTCATCACCGCGCGCCCGCAGCAGCCCCACTTCCGCTCGGGGGCGGGGCGTCGCCATGGCGGCCGGAGGCAGAGCCAGGCGGCCGGAGAAGCCGCGATGAAGGATGAGGATGATCTCGCGATACATGCGGAAGCCGGTGCCCCCCGACGCCCTGGAGATGTGAGTGCCCCCCTCGCTGCAGCCCGGCTAGGGCCAGCTCTGGCCTGCACGCGGGAGGTTCGGCGGTAACAGGCCCAACGGCCGAGCCCTCACTGCTCCCCACCTTGACAGCAGTACCCTCCCAGCCTGACAGCCGCACCCCCACACAGGGCCGGCCCCTCCCCGGCATGACAACAACAACCCTCACATAGGGCCCGAGCCTGACAGCAGCTCCCCCCACGGGGCCCAGCCCCTCACCCCCGGCCTGACTGCAGCACAGGCCCCAAGCTCCCCTCCCCCCCCATCATATAAGTTTGGGTTTTAAGTAAAACATGAAATATTGCGAGAATTGTAATCAAGTTGCCAGAGTTGGCTACATTGGGTATTTCACAGGAGCTGCTCTAAGAATAGCTAGACCAGGAGTGGCCAACCTGAGCAGGAGCCAGAATTTACCAATGTACATTGCCAAAGAGCCACAGTAATAGGTCAGCAGCTCCCAGGGCCTCCCCACACCTCCGCATCAGCTGTTCTTGGTGTGCAGGAGGCCTGGGAGTAGGGAGGAGCAAGGGCCCAGCAGGCTCAGGGGAGGGGGCAGGAAGGGGTGGAGTGGGGGCAGGGCCTGTGGCACAGCCTCCACCTGCACATTGGAAAGTTGGCACCTGTAGCTCCAGCCCCGGAGTTGGTGCCTATACAAGGAGCCGCATATTAACTTCTGAAGGGCTGCATGTGGCTCCGGAGCCACAGGTTAGCCACCCCTGAGCTAGAGCTATCAGTCTTTGATTCTTTAGGAGTGACAGTAGTTTAGTAAACAGAAATCTACAACATAACTCAGGACCACATTTGCCCTTGAGATTGTGTTGCGGCCCCATCTTAATCTAAGTTTCTTTGAAGTATAGAAAATGATAGCCAAAATAAAGTGTGAAGGAACCTGTCTGATCTCTGTGTTTTTTGAAAAGGTTTGTTAAAATCTAAATAATAAACAAAATAAATACAACTATTATTGTAAATAAAATACTTATATTGTTTATGATAAGTGTTGTCATATATTTATGTTATTCTAGAAACATTAATTTGATGAATTATGGCCTAATAAGCTTAGTTTAAAGGAGACAGTGGATCCTAAACTAAGATCTTTTATCTCAAGCTTCATTCTGGAGTTAATTTGTATGTTTAAAGTCTAAGACTTTGATGAGAATAGCGATTTGTAACAGAATACTGGTAGATATTTAATATAGTGGCACTAATCCTCTAGGGATATAAAGACAGTTCAGGTGTGCGTGTTACTGTTTCCTTGAAAATCAGCAAAAACCTCTAATGCCCTGGAACTCTGCAGAAGTTTTGAGTTGTGGGGTTTATTCTCAGAACTAATGTCAAATTGAGCTTATTTATTTTATGTTTCTTTTAGCCATGGACTTGCAAAACATGCTTTAGAGCATCATCCCCTGCCAGAGCCACTAGATGACATTTACACAGCTACTCCGGCCACTGAAAGCTATGAAGAATTCTTGAGGTATCTGGAGTAATAAAATATTTTTGTCAGGAGACCACAGAGAAACAGACAACTTTTGTGTTCTGTCCGCATTATAAAGATATCACAGTGACACAGTCTGTAATATTAGGTGGTATATATGTTGATTCACAGTGGCGTGAATCCACAGTATAACTACGCTACTAATGCTTGACCTCAAAGATCTGCACTTGCACAGGTTGCCAGTGAAATTAATGGGACTCTGCATGGGCAAAGAGGTCTCCAACATAGAACAGCTTCTTGGATTGGGGTCATAATGAGGATGGAGACAATTAAATCCCAGCACTGTCCCCTTCCCAGCAGCTTGACCCAGGCTTCTCACTAGAGTAGTGATTCTATGCCTTGCTGGTTGCCCTCTCTTTCACTTTGGCAAGACAATATGATATATTTTTTCAAGCCCTAGTATACATGTATGGGAACACATGTAGTGTTTGGGAATAATTTTCAGAATAGTTAAATCCTTTTGATCTGTCACAGCTTGTGAATATTGTGGGTCATCTCATTTTTATGCTAGAAGCAGGAGAGAGGGAGAGTGATTTTCTGAGGTGTGGAGAAGATGAACTGGTCATTCTCTATGTAGTTAAAGGGAGAAGGTAGTAAAATAACTCTTGGAAAATGAACATGTCAAGAGCCTAATCCTGCAGCCCTCTACTGGAATCTAAACTGTTATAAATATGCCTTTCTATACATGAAAAATAGTTTACTCATCCACATATTTGTGAATGTATCTCATGAGAATTTTTTTCTCTCCTACCCCCAAAAATGTGCATTTTAGGGAGTCTGAAACCTTGAAGGAATCAAATTACCCAGATATTACTGCAGCTGACAAGGGGAGCTCATGGTCTGCTAGTCAGAGTTACACAGGCACCTCCACTGAAGACAGCTCAGTCTTCTCTTGGGGCTACGATGTGAGTAGAACACAGTCCTCCGGCATAAAATTATCAGAGATAGTTGAAAGGTTGTGCTGACACATTTCAAGTAGCATTTTGAATAAATTTCTTTGCAAAATCCAGGTTAAGGTGAGAACTGTAAATAATGCAATGGTATTTGCTATGGGAAAAGAAACAGAGGGTCTTTCTCTCTCAACCCTTCCCAACCCTCTTTTCTTTATTGTCTAATCAGGACATGTTCTGCTAATACCTGAATATCGTATAGTCTGCATTTTTAGCTTAAAACTTTCAGATCACAGGTAATTTGATGAATAAAGGTAATGTATACGGCATATATGCCATAATTGTTGAACCTCACATGCCAGTGTGTGGTTTTCATATGGTTGGATTTACGAAACTGTATTTTGGAAAACCTCTGTGCTTCTCAAAGCATATTAAAGCCACTGAAATTTTTTCTCTTTTAAAAAATATATTTCTCTTTCATATGCCGACACAGGCTCTGATTAACAGGTGCTATTGCTCTCTCCGCAGTGGAGACAGAAAAATTGTTGAATTTTAAATTACTTGAGAAACATCTTCAGTTGTTTTCTGTCTGGAGAAGCATCCTCAGTTGTCTACTGGCTACATAGAGGATTTGGTACCTATCAACTCTTGATTACTGTTCAGTGTCATAAATTTGTGGCAACATCTAATACCACTTAGCATTGTTTTTACATTTTCTATCACCATCTCTGGCATGATTAATTTTCCATTTCACTGAAATTTGGTTGAGTCTTATTTTTTCATGTTTCCAGGTAATTTACCTGAATTGCCATGTCTCAACTGACAATTTTCTTTCTCATTATTGATTTAAAACAAATATTCTAAAACCTTCTGTTAAACCATCCAATAGGGACAGTGCTGATCTAAATTTTGTGTGTACATGGGATCAGCACTTACATCAATCCGTGTTCTCTCCAGTGGAAAGATGACTTAAGGTTAACGTGCCTCTCTGAGAGAGGTCCTTACTGTTTAAATTAATCCTGCTAAAGTTTAAGTAAATGAATTTTTTTTTTCAATTAAGGTGGCTTAAAAAAATTCTCACCCCAAATCCTCCCCTTTAACGTTTTTTTTTGATAATTTTCCTTCCTAGGAATTTGATAAAGCTGCCACACGACAAGTTCAGCAGATGTTCAGACACATTGATGAGCTTTTATATGAACAGAAAGAAAGTGTGCATGTTGAGGGTCTGCAAGAAGAATGCCAACAATGGACATCTAGCTTTCCTCATCTCAGGTATTTTATTGATGGATTAATGCTGGTAATGTCACAGAATTATTACAGAACCAAATTGCTAGTGGTGGAAATGGCTGTATTTTTAAACATTGTTAGAATTGATGTGTGTGTGTGAGTGATTATACAATATGTGGAGATAAAATTGTCTGTCTGCTCCCACTCCTCCCGCACCACTGCAAGGCTCATATTTAGTTCCTTCAGGTGCTTGGAAGACTGTTGATATTTTCCACTGCATTGGGCCCTAAAATAGCAACTTTTTCTTAGAAGTGATAGATGTTTATTTTTTGATAATTAAAAAACACCAATAATTCATCCCTCCTCTACAAATGAATAGCTTGCCAGTTATGGTGGCTGTTTGGAGACTTAAATCTTATTCTTACATTTGACAGATTTGCTAATGCTTTAAGGCATTAATGTTAGAAGAGGAGAAAGCAAAAGAATTCTCTTAACACATTTTCATGATGCCATGCAATATGTGTAGAGAAAATACCCCAAACCACATTAAAATATAATCTGCAAAGCAGAAAATTTCTCATTTGACAAGTATATTTTCAAAGCTATCTGTGTGAGATACAAGCAACCTCACTATTTTTATGGTGTTCATATGGCTTCTCAATAAACTTTGTTTACTTTCTTGTATAATAAATCATTCAGCCATTTTACCTATCACATTGTCTGATTTTTCAAATTTTCTTTTTAATATTATAGGATTTTGGGGAAGCAGGTAGTAATCCCCACAGATGAAGGTTTTGGGTGGTATTCAAGTTCACCTTCTAGCAGCTTAGGTTCATTGGATGTCAGCCCAGTACAAGAAAGAGATTATAGTGAGTAAGTATCAGTAGATTTCTCAGATTGTACCAGTGTATGAAGGTGATTTTTCTGCTCAAGGATTGCAACAATCAATTTATTTTCTTAATTTATGAGTTGTATATAAAGTCAAGCTTCAGCATTTTTTGTTTGGTAGGTTTTTGGACAAAGCATGGATTAGTAGCC
The DNA here is from genome assembly GCF_028017835.1 of Emys orbicularis. Taxonomy (NCBI): domain Eukaryota; kingdom Metazoa; phylum Chordata; order Testudines; family Emydidae; genus Emys; species Emys orbicularis. The sequence goes on along the minus strand of NC_088689.1, from coordinate 40,779,674 downwards.
AAAAGCAAAGAGTTACGATCACAGGATGGTTAGACCTTCCAGATGAGTCTATTGTTGAGGTGCAGTAGACTACAAATTGACCTAATAAGTTGATAGTTAGCTTTTTGAGGATTTCTATATATAGTAATTGCCAGTGACATTCATTAACTATTAATGTTTGTACAGTGCTTTAAAGATATAAAGCACTTTTTTCTTTACAATTGTTTTATAAACTTATTCGCTGAGACTGTAGACTCTTGATAAGCATTAAAAATATACAGCATTAAAATCCACAATATGCAGGCTTACTGTCCTCTCCAATACCTAACCCATTAATGTACCCATTTGGTCTTCCAACCAAACCATCTTATGTGTCTCAGTCGACCATACAGGAAAAGCTAAATTCTACTGTTATAAATAGAATAACAAAATTTCTTTTATTTTCAAAAAATATTTTGTTTGTTAAGGTTTAGTATTTTGGGCAAGAAGATACCTCTCTGTGTTACTCCCGTTCATAAAGATGTTGACTTTTCAAAACCTCCTACTGTTTGCTCTGTGGAGAGTGAAGATGGAGTAATTGTCTCTGAAGGAATAATGGAGGAATATTTAGCATTTGACTGCAGAGATGTGTAGGTATCGAATATTAATCTATAACAATACCTCTAATACTGGTGGCCTGGAATTTCTGTTGCTAAATGATAATATATTAAGTTTGTTCTTGACATTAGGATGACAATTTATATGACAAAACAATACTTTCACTGAATCTTCTTTCACGTCATCCAACTAGAGAAATTTAAAATGTTTAAGGCTGGAGAGGTGCTTGCAAACCTATGGAGGTCTATCTATCTCCTTGAATTAGTAATTTTGCTATGCTATATTTTTCCCCTCAAAGTATTTGTCTTAATTCCTTTTTATAACTGTTCATACTAGTTGCTTCTGTTTCTGGCCTGGGTGATTTATAACATAATAGCCGAGGGTTTGTTACATGATTCTGAATGTCAAGTTTGTTACTAGTTGTTAAGTATCAACAATGTGCTTGGTGCTGTTTCTGCATTTCAGTGTCCAGGTTGCTAGTGTTTATGTAGTATTAGATCTTTCCACCTCCTTAAGAGCAATTAAGTTGTTCTGGATTCACTATTTATGAGAAAATAATTTACATTTGTTTCCATCAAAAGAAGGAAATTAAGAGTGTCAGTTGGAAACACCACTTACTTTTGTTTCCATTGGGCAAGTTGCACAAAATAAGTAAGAAATCTGTATGACCTGTTGGTTTGTTAGTTGGTCACAAGTTAACTAGTCTGAAAAAACAAAGTCACTTATGTGTACAGATCATGAGTTTCTGATTGGTGTATGGCAGTGATTTTCAAACTTTTTAGGCTGGATACCCCTTTCCAAATAATGTAGTCTACTGCGTACCCCCATCTGAGATAGGTAGAGGCGATGTGTGTGGGGGGGCACACAGGGTCAGCCCCTCATGCCCAGATTTCTGCCTTCCATTTAGCAACAGCTTCTAGAGGTTTTCAAACTATGGTGCGCGCCCTCTTGGAGGGTGTAGAGGAATTTTCAAGGGGATGAACAGCGACGCCAGGTGGCTCGGGCCAGCCCTGTGCCACAGGACTCTGGGAGGGAGCACCATCTCTACCTGTTGACTCACCTCAGTGGGCCACCCCATCCTGTCTGGGTTGAGGGGCACAACCAAAAATTGTAACTCAAAGGGGGGGCCCCCGAACACTGTCCGCCATTACATGATTTTTCTCATGTACCTGTAGGGGTACAGCTACTCCGGTTTGAAAACCATTGTATGGCATGTGCTGACCAGGCCAGTAGGAGATGGGTATTGCAGTGAACAAACAGCAGAGAATTCTGTAAGGTATTAAGTAGTCAGTATAGAAAACTCCTTTAACACTGGCCCTTCCTTATCTTCAAAATGTGTAGCTTTTTATGTTAAATATTAAATAGAAGTATTGATGCTGTAATAAATAGATGCTGAAATATTTTTTATTCTGTGTCAGCATGTGAAATCTTTTGACTGACCCATCATGTTCTTGAATGCAGCAGACATCTCCTGGCCTTCAGAACTTAGTACACCTCCTGTCTTGTGGAAGATCCTGCAGCTGGGGTCTCTTGCTGCCCCTGAGCTTTCTTTTTATATATTTTAAATACAAGAGCTTTATTTCTTTTTAATTCTCTGAAATTAAGTTGGTTCTATAGTCTAAGTATTTGGTGGCTGTTAGGTCAACAGGCAGGAAATGCTACTAAACAACTGCAGTTAGTTGCCTTTCTCTCCAAAATTAGGGACTTTGTAGTGATGTGCATTCAAGACTGCTGCCTAGTGGGGAGATGCATGAAGATAATGGTCCCATTGGAAGTTAAGTACTCAAATTGTAAATATTAATATATATATTTTTATAAAGCACTTTTTATTCATGAATCTCAAAGCGCTTTACCAAGGAGGATAAATATCATTATACTCATTTTACAGATCAGAAAATCAAGGCACAGAGAGGTAAAGTGATTTACTGAATATCACACAGATCAGTGGCAGACTCTGAAATATATTCTCATGTCAGCGCTCTATCCACAGAAGCGTGCTCCCTCCAATACTAGATTCAGTGGGTTATCTGCTCTTATTTGTTGAGTACACTGCCACCCCTCAACAGACAATAATCTGTGAGAAATACGCCATTTCTGTTGAAGTCATTTCTTGTAATCATGCAGCCAGCTGTCCTGACCTACCCATTTTAACTTAAAAGGAAATAGAACCAAAGTCTAACAGAGGTGCACATATGTAACAGACATATAACCAGCCATTTAAAACATTAAATGATTACAACAAGAAAGCAAAGGATAGAGAAAGCAGTTTGTTTAAGTCAAGATAGAAATCTTGCTCACCCTCTCTTTACAGGGAGGAAGAGTTGCATGAAAGGAAAATGGGACTCTCATCTGACAGACAGAAATTAGGTTTCCCTCCTATATCTCCATGTTACTGCATGAAGGATGCTGTGCTCACATATGTGTTTGATGATGTGTGGAGTGAAGTCCTGGGATCTGTAGAGGAGTTAATCTGCCGGCACTGGGAAGGATCAGTCTCCGGTAAGGATCAGTGTTGAAATAAAATTTGAAATGGATGTAATACTTTGATGCTCTCTTTAAAAAGGATACTCTTTGGAGTGCTTAAAATTAGTAAGCCTTAGCCTCATAGGATATACTGTATTTCTGGAGGCAATATTTGTACATTAAATCATACTTTAAAGAGAGGTAGTCAGTACTTTTTATTACTTAGTATAATTTGTATACCTTCCATAGTTTCCAATATTATTTTAGAATCCTATAAATAACACTTGTCGCTCTATTCCATTTGGGAAACACTGTTTGTCTTCCTACTACCCCAAAATAATCAGTTCACTAGTGTCTTTGATAACCACACAGGTTTGAAGTACGCTTATTTCACCTTTTGGTTAGCTGCTGTCCTGCATCATCAGAGCAGAGATATTGCAGTAATGTATTGGTAGTGTTTTGTTTTTGTTTTTTTAAAGAGTGGTGAATGGGGTAAATTGAAAAATAAAAAAATATTTGAGATAGTACTCCCCACCACATTATATTTTCAAGGGATGTTAAAATCGGTAGTTGATATTACTGTTTAAACAACTTATCACCTGCCAGCCTGTGAGAAAAATCATGGGATCCATATTTGCAGAGTAGGATGTTTTTACTACTGTATGGAATGGAATAAAAGAGAGACACATTTTGGTGATGACCCTTTAACGACAACAGTACCTTGATTTTTCAACTTGATGAGACATGAATTTAACAATATTAAACAGAGTTTAAAACACTTGAGTGAAATCTATCCAAAAAGAGCCTAAAATCTTTGGATTCAAAGTATTGCCCATAAAAGTGGCAATGCTGAAAGTTTGCAGTGATGTGGATTCTCCACTCTTCTTGTTTTGTATAGATGATGAAAAAAAAGTCATAACTGTAGAAACAATGAGAATGGATCCTGGAAGCCCTTTTCTGCAGTTTGAACCTCTGCCATTGGTGTTACCTCGAGTGCCACAAGCTAAAATGCCCTCCATCACCTCAAATTTGGTAAGCTCTACTGGCCAAGTGGTTAAGGTTGAGTTGGAGTAACACTGCCTGGCCAGAGAGGCTAAAGTTTTCTAGAGGGAGATTTGTGCTTTGACCTCTTCTTAAAATTAGAAGCATGATCACTAACTGCCCTTTCTAAAACTTTAGTTTTGTTATGCCTCACAGTCACAATTGTTTTTTATCCCTGTTTTGCTGTTTTAAATGCTGTTGTTGTTTTGTAGTATCGTTTATAATGGACCAAGGTACGGTGAGTTTTGGATGGTAATCGTGTAGATTCTTTCCATACTTAACATTGCTTGAGTTAAATTGTGAGGTTCTGATTAGTGTGCACAAGAGATGTCTTAGTCACTGTCAGCCCAGCCATTTCCAAGGTCATTAGAAATTAGAGATTAGAGTCTAGTCTCTGTGAAGTGGTAAGTGACTCTACATTTAAAACATGATTAAAAAAAATTTTTTTTTTTAGATACTGATTCTGGCCCTGCATGTTCTACTTTAGGATTAGATGTCCCTAAAGTGGAAAGCACCAAAAATGTTATCTATATTCCATCAGTTTTTAACTCAATTCTTTCCTTTTTATTTCTTTCTTCCCACTTTTCCTGTATAATCCTCTACCTCTTCCTCATGTTTGCCTTATTGTATGTGTAGTGCCCACAACCCAGATGTAGCCGCAAAACCAAAAAGAGGAGAAAATCACCTCAAGTATGTATGCTGGAGAGATTAAAGCTCTATTGTTCTTACTCTTGGTGTCATTGTGGTGGGTGGAATTTGCCATTTTTCCAGATCAGCCTGAGTTACAAGGAGAGGATTTTCCAGTTTTGTTCTTGACATAAAAGAGGTGCCCAACACATTGTAAAGTGAGATCATAAAGATTCTCCTATAGTAGTTATATTACACTCATTTGTGCACCATGTCACAAGATTGTTTCTTGCAAATGAAAGCCTCAGTTGTGAAGCTTTAAGTACAATATATAGTATGGTAGCAGATATTTTAAAATAAAAATATATACTAAGTGCCATCATTTGCAAGACCAAGCTTCAACTGTTATTTATAGGATACTTAGCTAAAATATGAGAATGATGTATATGAATATACTCTGCTTTGGTTGGAAGCATTCAGCTTCTGTTGTTTTCCAGTGATTATTTGATAAGGGCAAGAACATAGGTGAGTGATCATGTCAAAAGTAAATCTATTTTTTTCTGACTTGCAGATAAATGTCTCTCAAGGATCAAGTGGTGGCCCTCAACAAAATCTGAATGGTTTGATGGTGATACATGGGATCCACTTACAGCAAAGGAATCTGCCTCTAATAGACAAAATATTGTAAGAGTAGTAGCTTTTTGTCTCTGTAGTACTGTAGTAAAGTTGAGCTCTTTAATGCTAGGAAAGAAGAATGTATTGGGATTAAACCCAGTGTCAAGGAAATTAATCTCCCATAGTGTAAGCAGCGGATCTCAATTATTTTCTCACCTATTTATCTGTTCTCAGTGATGCAATATATTTACTGCACTTGCACAAGACTAACTTTATGCTCCTGTGTAAAGCCACTGGGATTACTCACATGCTTAAAGTTAGGCACATGCTTAAATACTTTGCTGAATCAGGATCTAAAAGTGTTAAATATACTATGATTTCATAAGGGTAGCTAAAAGGATGGTGTTGAGGTTTGGTTTTCTTTTTAAAATGTAGTGGTTGGATGCTCATGTAAGAGACTGATACAACTTGACTTTCATGAGGCATGGGGGAGAGAAAATGCTATACCAGTTCTCTCTTACCATTCTGCCAATATACCAGTCTGGAACTGGAACAAGCCTGCTGTTTCATATATTGAGTTTCTCTTAAAGAAAGGCCCCTCTTGCCAAATGGCAAATTGTGTGGTGGTTTTGTGACATGCAACAGATGGAACAAGCAAACTCAACACCTTTTTGTTTCTGATCTAAATATTATTTCAACTTGGTCTACAGAGATGAAAGATTAATGCCCTAACCCATTAAGCTATCTAATCCCAAACTTTTAAAATTTATTTTTTTAATATGGCTAGTTTATCACTTAGTTAGCTGTTGTCTGCATCACAACTGGTACTAGCTGGCATAGCTTTTGTCATCCTGAAGAGGACAATCACAGGTTGAATGGAATTGGAAATGAAGGTGCCCTCTTAGCCCTAGAGATAGACCTGTTTGGTCTGGTCTGAGGCACAAAGCCAAGGATGTGAGGGTTTAGTTTGCATTGCCACTCTCTATGTTGTATAGTAATTCTTCCATTTCTATTCTCTTCAATCTGGAACATTTCATGATAATTAAAAATAAAGTCTACTTCCTTTCTTTCTGTTCCTTGCCCTATTCCTTGGTAGCACAGCCCTCCGTGACTTATAGAATGGTATCAAAAGTCTACCAACTTTATCAGTACATAATGTTGCTATTGTAGTTTTCAGACGAGGACTGTACTAGTAGTATGAAATTTGTCATAATGACCATGTTTATGTATGTTTCATTTGGTTCCTTGATTCTGTTGTTAGAGATCTGGATGACAAATCACTATTGAGGCCAGGCTCCAGTTCCATCCTCTCAACAAGAACTCGACCAAATCGCACTCTAGAGCTCAGTACGTCTTCTCTGTCATATTCTGCTCATTCTGCTAGAAGACGCAACCCACCACCACGCACCCTGCATCCCATCAACACTAACCACTCTCGTTCTGGGACACCAAGATCCATGGATGAAGTCATCAGGGGAACACGACTGTATGTTTAAAAACCAATTTTTCACTCTACAAATTATAGAACCAAAGGTTTATAGAACCAAATCCATGTAAAGCAAAAAAGCTGTCAAATGGAGACAGTGTCTATGATTTTTTTATTTAAAAAAAATATAATTGCAAATTAAATCACTGCCTCCTGAGAAAGCTGAAACTGCTACATTTGCTAAAACTGACCTAACATTTTACCTGCAACCTATGTTTCTGAAAATTGCCTAAGGATGTGATACTGTGCATCCTGTAAAAGAGAGACTACATTCCTATAAGTTTTTGAGCAACTGGAGAGCAAACTTAATTTTATTAATTGCTGCCTTGGAGAGAGGAGGAGAGTTGCATGTAAAGATTTACAATATGATAGCTACAGAGGATGCTAATCTTAGTGAGTCTGTTCCAAAGCCCACTGAAGTCAGTGGAAAGACTCCCATTGACCTCAATGGGCTTTGGATCAAATCCAGAATGAAATTATTTTCATTTTCCTCTAGTCTTTTGCCTGCATCCAAAACAGACTTTTACACTTTGAAAGCAGCTGAGTCACCCTGGAGTGCGAGTACCAAGAGCTGGCTCTTCTGGATTTAGAAGTGACATGCCAAAATGCATCATTCTGGGAAGCCACAAGTACTAAAAGTCTCTAATTGATCTCTGATGCTTCTGGTATCTGTGACAACCTAGAATGATATATTGTGTAGCATTGCTAGTAAACCCAGAAGAGTCATTGGATATCACAGACCCTAAAAATGTTTTGTTTAGAAAGGTGAATTAAAGTTTTTCTCTGTTGAACGTCCTTTGCAGGCAGGCTAGTGGCAGAATTCTGCATGTGTTTCTGGAACTGACTTGACTTTTCCTTTTGACTTTGCAGTCTACATTTAAGAATGGACTCGTGTTCTTTTAAACTCATCCAATCTATCCTGTCTTCTCTACATTTTTTTTCAGATGTTGTCATTATTACCAACTCAGCTGTAAATTACTTAATAGCTGATTCTCCTTTTTCCTTCCAGTGTCTTATAATGTCTCTCTTCGCTATTCTCAGACCCAGAGATTCATTTCACAATTCTTGAAGTACCCCCTTTATTCTTAGAATATATACTCAATGCATATAGTGGGTTCCAGGGAGAGGTTTTAAAAAATTTGGTTATGCTTTCAAGCTCTTGTAACACATAGTTCCAGAATGGCCTCCCAATCTGGCAATCTCCGAATGTATGCAATATAATATCCAAGGCATCTTGAATATCTTCAATACTTATGACAGGTTTCAGAGTAGCAGCCGTGTTAGTCTGTATCCGCAAAAATAACAGGAGTACTTGTGGCACCTTAGAAATATAAAATGTAACTCTGAGGGCCTATTGTAATTATGTAAAGTGTGGGCCATTAATGATGGTTTGGAATCTTGATGACTCCCATTGTCTGCAGATGGCTGTTTACCTGTGAGTCTCCCTGTATATGTGTGTGCTGGCAAGTGAGTAATGAAGTCTTGCAGTGACATGCGATCATGTCACCTGAACTGGAATCCATCTTTAACCTGGTGCTTTTCCAGTGAGGGGAGGGGGTGGAAACCCAGAGGGACAAAGGGTTCCCGCCTTATGCAAAAGATATATAAAGGGGTGGAAGAGAACAGAGATGGAGAGAAGCCATCATGGAGAACCCCCTAGCTAACACCTAAGCTGGAACAAGAGCTGTACCAGGGGAAAAAATTGTGCCCAGGCCTGGAAGGTGTCCAGTCTGAGAAAAACTTACTGAAGCATCTCTGAGGGTGAGATTATCTGTATTTAGTTTGATTAGGCATAAATTTGCGCATTTTATTTTATTTTGCTTGGTGACTTACTTTGTTCTGTCTGTTACTACTTGGAACCACTTAAATCCTACTGTCTGTATTTAATAAAATCACTTTTTATTTAGTAATTTACTCAGAGTATGTATTAATACCTGGGGGAGCAAACAACTGTGCATATCTCTCTATCAGTGTTATAGAGGGCGAACAATTTATGAGTTTACTCTGCATAAGCTTTATGCAGGGTAAAACGGATTTATCTGGGTTTAGACCCCATTGGGAGTTGGGCATCTAAGTGCTAAAGACAAGCACACTCCTGTGAGCTGTTTTTGGGTAAACTTGCAGCTTTGGGACAAGTGATTCAGACCCTGAGTCTTTGTTAGAGCAGACTGGAGTGTCTGGCTCAGCAAGACAGGGTGCTGGAGTCCTGAGCTGGCAGGGAAAACAGAAGCAGGGGTAGTCTTTGCACATTGGGTGGCAGCTCCCAAGGGGGTTTCTGTGATCCAACCCGTCACAGTGGCACCTTAAATTTGTTAGTCTCTAAGGTGCCACAAGTACTCCTGTTATTTTTTCAATACTTATCTCATATGTGGACTCTATTCATATATAAGATGCCTATAAATTGCAGTATTTTCAAAGCAGAATACCTATTTTACAACTTTCTACTTTTGTTTGCACATTTGTAGTTATTCCTTAAACTCTCATATTAACACAAATATTATGTAGATTTAAATATCACAGTTAAATAAATTTTAAAACTGAATAGTTAAAAATCATTTCCCTTTTGCTTACTTGTCCAGACTTAAATTTTGTGTCTTTTCTGCAATAGTTGCTAATAAATTATCACTCAGACTTCAGAGAAGCCAGGGAATGCTGCTCCCTGTCTTGTTTTAGATGTCATTGATTCCATCAACTTTGTAATAGAAATACTGAACTTGCCTTTTGTTGGGTAGAAAGCTTCTGAGTTCACCTTCTTAAAAAAAGGATTTGCTCTTAACAAGCCTTTTACATCTTCCTTTTTGTTCCTGTAATGAAGTCATAAAGTTGAATTTGTGAGATCACAGTTAGTGATTTCATAGACAAGCAGGATGAGAAACAGAGCTGTGTGGGAGAATCTCTTGCTTAAAACACACATTTCAGCAGTATCTGTATTTGTTTGTATATTTTGCCAAACACAGTGGTATCTAGCCACTCGAGAGAGGAACATAAAGTTTCAACATGGTCCTGTTAGGACACACTTCTCTTCTCCATTCTGGGGTATCATTGGTCTGTTATTGATTTCTTTCCTCCCCTTTTTGGGCTTTCTGGGCAAAGTGACAGAGTGTTTATTAAGAAAAAGGCAGTGTAAACATCTGCATCTTGTATTGTGCAATAAAAGAGGCAAAACATGACATCATCCTGATGCACTGTGGTAGAGTTCCATAGCAGGGTGCCCTTTTCCAAGAATGCCAGGACTCCAGTACCAATGAGCTTCATCTTGGGTACCAACAACTACTTAGTACATGTTGAGCACGGTATTTCAAGGATGATGTGGAGGAAAAGGCAGTCCTATTTAGGTTTTGAAGATAAAGATCAGGACTTTTAATTGGATCCCGTATTAAAGGGGGAGCTAGTACAGTGATTCTCATTTACATGTTCTTGTCTATCTGTTCTGCTTAGGAGATGGGGTTCCACATTCCAGACCAGCTGCAGCCTCTGTATATCTTCCATTCTCAGCCCCACATAGAGAGTATTACAGTAGTCTATCCTTGAGACTACAAAGACATAGATCCAGAAGGTGTTTCTGGCTGCTGCCACAGCTTGGATATCTAGATACAGTGCAGAGCCAAGATGGCCTATCTCCTAGACAATGGACAGAAGCCTTAAACAGAAGCAATTGATACAGATTATGCAAAATCTGCCAAAAGTTCCTCATTGCTCACCAACATTTATCTTACTTGAATCTGAGTCAGTGTTTACTGACTCTATCCATCCAGGTGCTTATTTCTTCCATACAATGAGGTAGCTGGAAGATGGCATCTGCTTCAGGTGCAAATGATATGTGTAGTTGTGCCTTATCAGCATGTTGCTGACATTTGAGCCCATACTATCACAACCATCTCATGGTCTCTCACATAGATACTGAAGAGGAGAGGGGACACTATTGAGGCGTGTGGGATTCCACAGATAGGAGCTTTTGGTAAGAGCAGTTGCCCATCACAGCCCTCAGATGTAGTCAAGAGGAATGAGTAGAACACTGTGAGAGCAGTGCCATCAACTCCTGCTATATTCCATAGATGGGATAGCAATATCTTGTGGTTAGCCATATTGAGGGCATTAGATAAATACAGTAGAACTAGCACAGATGTCTTACCACTGTTCATGGCATAAAATCATCTGAAAGAATAACAGTGCTGTCTCAATGTCATAGCTAGGTCTGAAACCTATCTGGGAGGGATCTAGCGATAAGTAATTATGTGCTGCTGGAGCTGGACTGCTGTTACCTTTCCCATGACCTTGCTTAGGGTTCTGAAGACTGCTGAGTGAAACTGCTGAGATCTTTGTTATTTTGACCATTGACTGGACCATAGTGTCTGGAAGGTTTGCCTTCCCAAGGGCTACATTGACAAAATGCATGAAGAGCAGTCGCAAGCCTACTAACAAGGGAATACAGGAAATTACTGGCTAAGACCATTTTGTAACTTTTCAAAAATAATTTCAAGTTTATTCCAGTGCGGTGCTCGCCCTTAAAGCCCAGATCTCCTATACTTTCCACACAACAACCTAGCATCTTAAATTACAATTCTGCATGTGTTGTCCTGAGTTTTATTGTTTCATTTGCTTTAGCTCACATTGGTCTCATAATCTCTGGTATTAATGTATATTTTTGGTTGTTGGTGGTGGCGGATTCCAGTCCTACTGCACATGACCAGCTGTTGTCACCGTCCTTAATGCCCTTGAGCCGAAATAATCTTCTGCCACCTATTAGTACTGCTGACGTGGTGGAACACTTGAACACCGTGAGATCCCAAAGACAAACGGTAACCTGCCAATTTGTATGTCATATGAAAACACATTTAATTATATTCTTTGGAAACGAGAGACATGTTAAAGTTGAATTTATCTCACAACAGATTGCATTGGCAAATCCAAGAAATGTTTATTGTATTTTTATTTTTGATTTATATTTTTGTTATCCAAATTATCCTGATGTTCTGAGAAGTTCTTCCTCATAGTTATAAGATAATACAATGTTGTAATACAAAAATAAGCTCATGAGTTTTGACCAACAAACTGGAACAAAGTTGAGTGCTTTTCAGACCCAGTGAAAGTAGGAACCATTTTCTGTTTCCTATGAAGATGCTCATAGTTGATTAGACTCTGATTCCAAGATTTTATCTTTAATGTAGTCAGAATCAAAAATAGTCTGATTGTTAATTTTCCTGTACTTTGATGTAGGAAGCCCGAGGGAATTCCAGTCGAGCTCAGAGTGCAATGGAAGATGAGATTAACCATCAGCAGCCACAGGAGAGGCTTTTCTTACCTGATCATTTCTCCAGGCCTAATACAACACATGCATTTTGGGTAAAAAGTGGCAAATGTATCCAAATAATATTTAGATCCAGAGAGATTGTTTGGTAGATTTTTGCTTTAGCGGTTAGCATTTAGCATTTATAAATACTTAATGAAGAACTGGATGGCTCAAGTGATTGGTACAGAACCTTTAACCCCTATATCTCCAAATTAAATCTGCCCAGGTTGGTAGATACAAAGTTGTTTGGCACCTGTGAAATGACAATGTGGACTCAGTCCAGTTCCTAGAGGTTAAGTGTCCATGCCTCCAAATTCCCCACAACCAGCTCTCTTTATGGTCAGTATTTTCAGCTATTGGAACTACACTCTTCTCCTTAAAGATGGTCCTTCCAGAACAAGTTTGAGGTATATTGTGGAGAAGCTTGTACTCTTGATCTAAATATGACTTTAATCTTCAGAGCTTTTCAAGCCAGCATCTTTCATGAGGATTACAGTCATGAAGTAATGAGGAAGAAAAAAATACTTTGCTTTGTAAACTTAAAGGGACTTGTTGGGCCATCTACTCAACCTCCTGCATAACTGAAGGATAGTTTTCTTAAGTTTCCTTGAACAACCCCATATTATTTGTAAAATCCCTACAGTTCAATTTCATTATCAGATGCTGCTGTATAGCTCTTTATTTTAAAATTTACTGGGGAACAGTCTGGCTGGCTTCTTGTCCCAGCTTTAACTAAACTTTTTTATTATATTAAGCTTTGTGAGTATTGAATCCTGCAGCACAGCTCATGGTTTCCATGTATGGTTTTGGTTTTCCATGTATGGTTGTAGGAACACTTGGGCTTCCTATCTTGAAACATAGGTAGTTTCAGAAATTGAAAGAATGATAATGAATGGCTAGTGCTGCTTTTAAGTAATATATAGTAGATTTTTGGTGGGGGAGGGGAGAGGTGTAGATAGGTGTGGTGTCTTCTGTCCAATTTAACCTAAGGGAGAACCACCTCGAGATATTAATCTTTGTATATTAGGCTCATATATTATACTTACGAAGTCTGGAGTTATTGGGCACCATTAAAAATGCTCTGTTTTAATAAAATTCTTGGTTTTGGGACTTGCCATTTTAAAAAATCCTGTTACTGCAAGTATTCAAAACTAGTTCACCTTATCTTTCAGCCCGATCCACATTATCGCCGTTCTTGCACAGTTATTGATTATGCTAATCAACCCCGGACCAGTAGAGGATCAGCAGGCACAGGTACATGCAATATTTTGACTGAAATAATAATGGGTGTGATGTGCTTTTATATCACATGACTTAAGTTATATCTGCAACATGAACAGAAAACCTCTATTAATAAATTTATTTTATACTTGATTTATACTTCTGATTTACTATTATAGAAAGTTTCACAGATATGAGGCTTGTGTGGTTTTTGCTCCTGCCATATGTAACAGTTTAAATAATTCAAAGGACTTTTTACACTGTGGACCTTGATCCTTCTCCTATTAAAAACCATGGAAATTGACTGAAGAGAAAGAAAGATCAAGTACTATACATGTGAAATTCAAGGTTATATTTTTCTATTGGTTCTGGTTCACTATCTGTCTAACTAAGGCCTTGCCTATATGAAAAGCTGCGCTGGTTTAACTGAAAGTCAGTGTAGTTGAATCAGTGTGAAAAATCCCTATAGGGATACTTTTACATAAGTTTAAACCCCAGATAGCAATTTAGCTTCATTTGACTTGTAACCCACTTAAGGTGAATACACACACACAGTTTAAATTGAGTTGAGTAACCATGCAGGGGATTTTACCAGTTTAGTTAAGTTGATTTAAAATCCACTTTTAGTTAAACCAGTGCAGTTTCTAAATGTAGACGAGGTTTTGCATGGGGATGGGATGAACTTAGTGGCAGATAATACGCATTCCCTAGCCCGAACTGCCCTACTATTCTGGAAATGCTAATGATACAATCCTTAACTTTTAAAATAAAGCCATTCTTATATGCTTCACATACAACCCCCATTACAATTTTGTGACTTAGCAGCAGGGTACACGAAGCCGTGTGTGTGCGCAAGTGCACTTTTGCCACAGAAATAATCTAGGGAGGAAGGCCTCTTGTCTCCATCAACTCTTGCTTCAGAGATCTCAGGATTACTGTAGGGAGAGTGTCAGTTATTGTACTATGCAATTACACAGCAGTAAAAAACAGTTAACCAAATCTATAGTTTTGTTTTCTATATTGTTTTCAGGTATGGCTGGGTAGTTTACATTGGAAAATAGTCTGGATTGTAAATCCTTAATTGGGATAAGCTTGTCACCTCAAACTCAAAACCCATTCTCTGTATCTATTTTAATACTGGAATGTTTATTACTCTACAGATTCTGTTAACATAAGAGTGAGAGGTATCAGGTTAGGGATATCTAGTTCTTCCTGTATTAGTTCTTTTCACCATCATGCTCTGGGTCATTCTTTAGATGAGGAGAGAGGTCATCCTCCATTGGGTAGGAAATGAGGCAGCAGAATTGAGAACTGTTAAATGTTCTTGGTGCATTTGTATCTGATAGTTGATGGTCTGTCAGATTCCTAGTGGATAGGTGTTAGGATGGTATTTATTATCTGAGCTGGTATCAGACATGCCAAACCCATGAAAAAAACGCAGAAAGTAGGCTTGTTTTTGGCTTGTGAATTGCTTGTTGGCTAGTATCTTGTTGCTTCTTTTTTTTGATCGGCTTCTGGCAAGCAGGGGCAGGGGGGAAGAGAGTCAGGGATGCACAGCAGGCCCACCACAGTCCCAGAGTGCACACGGGGGGATTAGTCAGTAGAGGGTTGGGGTTCGTAGGGATTGGTTTGTTTTGGCCTTGTTTTGAAATGGGATTAGTTTGATTTTTGGCTTATTGTGAAAGTCAGGGTGCTTATTTACTGTGTGAGAGTTGGCAACTGTGGCTGGTATCCTTGTCAATGATTGAACAGTTATGGAGAGCATCTGGTGGTTCCTTCAGCTCAGTGTTGAAGCACATGGTCGGGGGGAAAAACGGGGGGTGGAGAATTGAACTGTTACTGTCTGTTGTACTATTAGAAAGCTCTTACAGGTTGTCCCTTTCTGGTGGAATTCTTGAGTCCCATGTTTTGTGGTGCTAACTCTAATAAGGCATAATTTTCCATCCATCAGAATCAGTGCAATATAGTTCAATGAAGCAGCCACTCACTCAGCTAGTGAGCACAGCAGAAACCAGCCCAAGAAGGGTCTGGCATATAAATTCTCCAGGAATGAAATGCACACCAACATGCCCTAGCAGCAACTCATGTTATTTCCCCTACTTAGTTCTGGACTGGGATGGAGGGAGAGTATTAAACACTTTAAATAGGAAGTTACTGTGCGGCAAGCCAGGTTGCGAAGCTACAGTGCACCAGCTTGCCATGCAGTGACACCCTGTGTGGATATTGATACAGTGCACTTCAAGTAATAGTACATCAAGCCAACGTCCAGGACTTTATGCTCCTTAGCAGTGTCTACAAAGGACATTACTATGTGATATGACAAACTGCTATGATGTAGAATCTTACCCAGCTTGCTGCACAGAAAACTTGCCATGTAGACAAGCCCTAAGGGCACAGTTGGCATAGGGCACAAGCATGCATGTATTTCTCCCTCCCCACCAAGCCTCCAGGGAATCAGTTCCTTCTCAGGCCAAGCTCCTCTCAACTCCTCCTCTCCCATTGCTGCCAGACTTGGTAGAGAGCACAGATCAGGAGCCTAAGTACTTAACCCCACCACCATTAGAGTATCTGAATAAGGGCCAGGCTGGAGAGCGCTCAAGGGCACGTCTGAGTGGTAGGAAAGAGGGGAAATTGGTGCCTGAATTGTGTGTATGTTTTATGTACACTTCACACTGATTTTTCAAGCTGAAACATCCATAGCCAAAGGGAGTATTGCCTACTATGCTTAGAAGACAGACCAAAAGAAGAAACTGTCTTAAAAATCATGATTTTTTAGGATGGTAAATATTACGCTCCTGTATTCATGCTGGTACTTCTCACAAGCACTGGAATTTCAAGTATTCTTGGTACAAAGCTTCTTTAATGGATCATGTCACAGAGCAGTCCACAATAATCCAGCAGCTACTTTCAACCAAGTTAAATAGAAAGGAGCATAAACACTGCCAAATTAAGTGTAAAAATGTAATAAGAAATGCCAAAAAGGAGTCTGAAGAACAGTTAAACAGTTTATTGCCACCTTTTGAGTTTTTGGCTAACTACATCGGAAGCAGGAAGCCTGCTAAACAACCAGTGGGGCCCCTGGCTGATCGAGATACAAAAGGAGCATTTAAAGACAGTCATTTCGGAGATACTAAATGAATTCTTTGCTTCAGTCTTCATGACTGAGGATGTTGGGGAGATTCCCAAACCTGAGCTGTCCTTTGTAGGTGACAAATCTGAGGAATTGTCGCAGATTGAAGTGTCACTAGAGGTGGTTTTGGAATTAATTGACAAACTTAATAACAAGTCACTGGGACCAGATAGCATTCACTCAAATGTGAAATTGTGGAACTAGTAACTATGGTTTGTAACCTGTCCTTTAAATCAGCTTCTGTACCCACTGACTGGAAGATAGCTAATGTAACACCAATATTTAAAAAGGGCTCTAGAGGTGATCCCGGCAATTACAGACCAGTAAGTCTAACGTCAGTACCGGACAAATTAGTTGAAACAATAGTAAAGAATAAAATTGTCAGATACATAGAACATAAATTGTTGGGCAAAAGTCAACGTGGTTTCTGTAAAGGGAAATCATGTCTTACTAATCTATTAGAGTTCTTTGAAGGGGTTAACAAACATGTGGACAAGAGGGATCCAGTGGACGTAGCGTACTTAGATTTCTAGAAAGCTTTTGACAAAGTCTCTCACCAAAGGCTCTTACGTAAATTAAGTTGTCATGGGATAAGAGGAAGATCCTTTCATGGATTGAGAACTGGTTAAAAGACAGGGAACAAAGGATAGGAATTAATGGTAAATTCTCAGAATGGACAGGGGTAACTAGTTGTGTTCCCCCAGGGTCAGTCCTAGGACCAATCCTATTCAACTTATTCATAAATAATCTGGAGAAAGGGGTAAACAGTGAGGTAGCAAAGTTTGCAGAGGATACTAAACTGCTCAAGATAGTTAAGACCAAAGCAGACTGAAGAACTTCAAAAAGATCTCACAAAACTAAGTAATTGAGCAATAAAATGGCAAATGAAATGTAATGTAATGTGGATAAATGTAAAGTAATGTACATTGGAAAAAATAACCCCAATTATCCATACAATATGATGGGGGCTAATTTAGCTACAACTAATCAGGAAAGAGATCTTGGAGTCATTGTGGATAATTCTCTGAAGACGTCCACGCAGTGTGCAGCGGCAGTCAAAAAAGCAAACAGGATGTTAGGAATCATTAAAAAAGGGATAGAGAATAAGACGGAGAATATCTTATTGCCCTTATATAAATCCATGGTTCTCCCACATCTTGAATACTGCGTACAGATGTGGTCTCATCTCAAAAAGGATACACTGGCCTTAGAAAAGGTTCAGAGAAGGGCAACTACAACGATTACGGGTTTGGAATGGATCCCATATGAGGAGAGATTAAAGAGACTAGGACTTTTCAGCTTGGAAAAGAGGAGACTAAGGGGGGATATGATAGAGGTATATAAAATCATGAGTGGTGGGGAGAAAGTGAATAAGGAAAGGTTATTTACTTGTTCCCATAATATAAGAACTAGGGGCCACCAAATGAAATTAATGGGCAGCAGGTTTAACACAAATAAAAGGAAGTTGTTCTTCACACAGCACACAATCAACCTGTGGAACTCCTTGCCTGAGGAGGTTGTGAAGGTTAGGACTATAACAGGGTTTAAAAGAACTAAATTCATGGTGGTTAAGTCCATTAATGGCTATTAGCCAGGATGGGTAAGGAATGGTGTCCCTGGCCTGTTTATCAGAGGGTGGAGATGGATGGCAGGAGAGAGATCACTTGATCATTACCTGTTAGGTTCACTCCCTCTGGGGCACCTGGCATTGGCCACTGTCATTAGACAGGATACTGGGCTGGATGGACCTTTGGTCTGACCCAGTATGGCCATTCTTATGTTCTTATACCTTTCTTACCTCCAGAAAGTTTCATAAAAGAAATATTTTAAGATTATTGTACATAATCAGTCTTGGTTTTTAAAATGAAGATAATGCAATTGCTAATAAATAAATTAAAGGAAAGTGTATTTTAACATTGAAAATGTGGATATAAATGTTTTTGGTATTTAAGACTTCTAGCAGATACTAAAATGGATGTTTTACCTAATCTTTATGTAGTAGGTCTTCAGCTACATGGTTCTGTAAGAGCTCACAGCAGAGGTGGATCAGTTACAAGAAGCAGACAAGGACTATAATGAGTAACGAACTCTCACCATGATGCAGTGAGCACATCTGGACGCTCATGAAACAGTGTTGAATCTCAGCAATATCAAACTTGTTTACAGAAGAATTTAAGAACATCTTCATGAAGGATCTTATTTTTGTATGTTGTATTTTAAAAAAAGCAGCTGCCAAAGACTATAGAGTACTCAGCACATTTCAGTTTTCTTCCTGTAGACCAGGTTTTGCTATTCTGGTGAACACTAAAGCTTGTATCCTAAAAGTCTACCAAAATTTTCCACTAAACCATTGCTAATATTTTTCATATTAAAAAGGACTATTGGCTCAGGACTCTTTGCTTCCCGTTACTGCAGCAGTGGCACTACTGGAACAGTTGCCTAAGGGCTAACTTTGTGAAAGACTATTGCACTTTTCACAGCAATCTATTTACTATATATTAAAGGATTTAAAAAAAAAATCTTAATTACTACATTGATATTTCTGGTATGATTTCTCTATCAAAAGTGAGTAGATTTATTGCATATAATGCTGCCTGTACAACTGTGGTGTTCAGGTACTTTGGACAAACTGTGGATCCTGTGGTGAGAACACCAGATACAACAGTTGCATAAAATAAGGTAGCAAATAAAGATGAAATCTTATGCTTCCACATTTGCTAATTTTAACTTGCAGTCTTAACTGTAGCATGCTACCGTCCTTTCCTGTATTATAAACTAATACCTCTCCCCCAGTGACTCAGGCAAGTGTCCTCAAGGGACAAAAGCAATCATTTTGCTGAAAATTTATTCCCACACACTACTCAAAGTAAGAGAATCCTTTAAATATTCTTCTTGATTAAATATTTTAAGTAATTTCAGCAGATGAATCTGTCTCCATTTTGAAACAAATTAGAGTGACTAAAGAAGTGTTTCTGTGCACCAGCATCATTCACCATTTCAGTCACATATGAGAGCTTTCTTAGGCAGACACATTCTGCTTTTGTAAGATAGACATACTGGGATATATTAGAAACAGTTACCATTAAGACTTAAATATAGCTTATACATTAAATGCAACAATTTCACAGTAAAGCAGCTAAACTGTAATTCAGTTTAACTACAATTAGCTTCAGGTCTTACTATTAACAGTAAGTGCCAGACTGCAAATATATGTATAGTCATAAATTGAGAGTAACCTGTTATTTTTGAACAAAAGGTATTCTGCTACAATGTGAAGACAGTTACTTTGAGGGAACTGATTCTTTAATAAACAAATTGTCACCTTTTATATGCAATTAAAAAGAACCTTTTCTAAACTTCATTTGTTCGTTTGTAATTTGAAAATATTGAGGAACAGTTTGTAAATGTGTTTTGTTAAACGGCTTCACTGTTGCCCACTGAAAGTACATACATGATACAAGCTTCATGAAAAGAGATTGAAATGACTGTCCCAGGGCACATTTGCTCTTTAGTGGCTACATAAGTCCCATTACTACTAGAAGTAATCTTGCTCAGACAGAGGAAAAAATATCCTTTACAATCCTAGTCTGTTAGCAGATGCAGTGATTTAGCCCTCTCCCTCTCACCAAAAAACAGGTTACAAATTCCACCCACCACTTTGTGTCTTTTAGCAACTTTTTTACTCAGATTTTCCTCCCTCCCCTCCTGATACAAAGACCTCACCTCAAAAATTCCTGTTCATGGAAAAGCAGTCCAACCCCCTCCAGTCTTCTTGGTTCAACCATCCTCTGTTCAGAAAAATGAAAGAATAGTGTAGACAAGAGACTTATTTGTATTCCTGTGGTGCCTAGGAGCCATAGTCAGACCATGACCCCATTGTGCTAGGTGCTGTACAACACAGAACAATCCTTAACAGGCATGGGGGGTTCCCTTCCCTAAGATTTAGTGATCTTATCTCAGATGGTTAGACAGATAGAATGATATACAACATACCAAAGCACCACTGAATTAGCTAAAGGCATTAACTTAAACATGACACTTAAAGGCAATCACTGTCTTTTCCAAGGCACTAAGTGGGCTGTACCATTTGACTGACCAATTATCATCTCTTTATAACTGAATCCACACAGTCTACTCATCTTGGTCACTACAAAGGTTCCTTCCTTTAAGGAAATGAAAATTATCTAAATTAAAACTGTCAAAGTAGTTCAAATCAGGCCATATGGCAACACTTGTGTTAGGGACCAAAATATTTTTCTCCGCCACTCCTCTGTTTGTGATACCCTATTAATACACACAAGACAAATGCAGCTTTGATGGTATTATGGCCCCTAACTAAAAGTACATGTAGTTTGTAGCCTGAGACCAGCTCTGGAGACTTTTTACCAAAATTCAATCTCATTACAGATACAATTCCTGTGCATGATAGAAAGGGGCCAACAGATGTCAAAAGTTTGCACTACTGAATGCTTTTGTTTGGTAAGATGTGTTTTGCACCTAATCACAGTTACTTAATAATTTAATATAGTTCGTCTATCAGCTTCAGGGTAATAACTGTTAAAAGCAATGAGGTAACACTAAGCATGAAATATAATTCTCCTCAAAAAACTCAATCATTTCAATACAGTTCTAGTCAACCTTAAATTCAGGGAGTGATCTTAGAAACTGATGAGTACCTGTAACTTCCATTAGCTTCAAGTTGCAAATGTTCAGCACCTGGCTACTAAAAAGGCCTACAAAAATAGGTTTCACAAAATAAAATAAGACTGTGTCTAAATACAGTTTCTTTCAGCTAATGCATTTTTAAAGTTAACTGCCCCTCCAATTTATACCAAGGCATATTACATGAATTTCTGCTGCCTTTAAATTCTTACTAGACTTACTACAGGACTATTACTTCATTTAGATTTTTTTCTTACGAAGTTGCTTAAATTACTTGTATTTTTACAATAGACCAGTTCTATGAGAACTTTCATACAACTTACAGAAAGAGGACTTCATTATGGAAATAATGAACTGGTAACAGTTAGGCCTCTTGCAGGACAAGTGTCAACATAACCGCATGCCATTGTGGGAATATATGTTCATTTTGCTTGAATGGTTGGTTTTCTGTCAGATGCTATAATATCGTGCAGTATTACTTAATGTTAGGCAATTCAACATCAGGTGTTTGAACAGATAGAACAGTAATAATGAAATTGACTATTTTAGACATCTATAAAAACACTTGCAAAAACATGGGGTTGAAAAAACAAGAGTACTGCGGTTTTGCAAAAACATTTTTATTTAAGCTAGCTTTCAAAAATATCTTTAATAAAACCACAAATATTGAAAAACTCTTGCCCTGATGAACAGAAGTGCAAAGACCATAAGAAGAGCAACAGGGTATTACAGAGGAAACTGGTAAGCATGAACAGAACTAGAAAATAAGATATTCAGG
The DNA here is from genome assembly GCF_028017835.1 of Emys orbicularis. Taxonomy (NCBI): domain Eukaryota; kingdom Metazoa; phylum Chordata; order Testudines; family Emydidae; genus Emys; species Emys orbicularis. Next base: position 40,757,785 of record NC_088689.1, on the reverse strand, counting down.
TAACATGCCACATAGACAAACATTTTTAAGACTATCAATCCTGTTAAATTACATTGTTTTGCCACCAGCAGTCTCACCAGTTGGGTTCTGATGTGCTTGCACAATTCAAATTTTGACAGACATATAGATCCCAAATAGTACATTTACAACCCTTATCTGGAGCTCAATAGTAATCCAATAACCTATTTAATCCTAACTAAAATTTAGGAGGAGATTTAAAATAGTGTCACCAAAAAGTTTGTTTTCATCTCACTTGCTATCATATCTTCCCAGCCACAATGAATTGATGCGCATGTGCTCTACATTGGAAGTCAGGAAGGTTGCAGAGATTCACTGGAACTTAGGTGTTCATTTGTGGATTGACATAAAGGCTAGAAAGTCAATAGATAACTATTTCTTTGCCTTCTTGGGTGCTGTTTTCTTTCCTCCTTTTTTGGAATTGTTTCCATACTTTGTTTCCATTTGAGCCAGAAAGTCATCTATTTCTTTTTTTCTATCTTTATTTCTGCTCTATAAAATGAATGAGACATCTGTTTACCAAAAAGTCATTGTGAGATCCAACTTCATTAGAATAATCTGTATAGTTAAATAAGATGTTGAAATGTACTAAGAGAATATGGAAGATGCAATATAATTATGTAAAAATCTATGGTCCACCTTAATCTAGTATCTAAAAATAAATGTCAAGATAAAGGCTAGAAAAGGGCAACAAAAATATTAACTGATTGACAATGGGGGTGGGTTCCTGGAAAGAGGTAACAGACCAGAATTATATTCTGGAAAGGAGAAATGATCTAGGTATCTAATTTGTTTATACAAATACAGCATAAGAGACTCATAGTAGGCTCCCTTGCCATTAACTAAAATAGTTACAATTCCAAAATATAACCTAAACAGCAGTACATTTCCTCCGCCACCCCTACAAACATATCAGCAAGCATAATTCAAATCAACATCTTCACATCCCCTTCCAAAGCAAACCATCCCTCCTGTAGCCACCTCAGTGTTTTCTAAATGCCTACTCAGATGGGCCTTGCTGGATATGGGGAAGATCAGCAGATTCAGGCTATTTCAGATCAAGGCGGGGAGAACAGATGCAGTGAATTCCAAAGTCAAGGGTTCTTCATGCAACACCCTGCGTCAGAAGCTCCCTCATATATACAGAGGGAGCTCAAAGTCAAACTCAGGCACCTCCACCAGCCTCAACTGTGATAGTATGTCATGAGGAGTAACGCAATTCCTCAAACAGAAAAATCTCAGGTCACTTATACCTTGCTTTTCAAAGGGGCTGAGCATGCAGTTCTCCTTGATTTCAATGGACTAGTGGCTGCTCAGCACTTCTGAGAAGCAGGCCACTGAACTTTATAGGTAAAAACCAATACCTTAAACTTCCACCTAGAAAACATTAAGCAGCCACTAAAGCTCTTGGAGTATTGATATAATGTGTTCACAGGAAGATCCTTCACTTAACTATCAAGTTACTATATTCTTCATAGCTTCAGATTTTAAATAAATGTGAAGTGTAACCTCATGTAGAATGCATTGCAGTTGTCCTACCTACAGGTGACAGAAGCACAGATCATAGCAGCATGGTCCACCTCAGGAAAAAAAAAAAAAGAATGTAGCCTCCTGGCCAGACATGGATAGTAAAAAGCCAACTTAGTTGCAGATGCTCTTTTGTCCTTTAAAAACAGCAGAAAATCTAACTACATCCCTCAAGATGTGACCTGTGAGGATGTCTGGCCTTCATTTGTAATCAGAGGAAATTATAACATCTCTGCTAACTACAAGTTGCGTCTTCCAATCGCTAATATTCTCAGGATTCAAACTCAGCTTTCTTGCCCTTATTCATGGCCCAAATTTGCCTACTTGACAACACGATCTGGGATGGACAAGCTAGCTATATAAAGCTGGATGTTATCAGTATGAGAACACTTCAACACATCTCAGTAACGAGTGGCCTCACATGCACATTGAATAAGGGGTGACAGACTAGATCCTTATGGTACCCAACAGGATAGAAACCTCAGGGCAGACTACCACCACACAACCTGTGGAATCTTTCAGAGAGTAAAGTACAAAGCTAATGAAGAACATTCGTGTCTACACCCATCAGGGACTGCAAACACATCAATGGTTCCTTTATTGTGGTGTCTATTCAGTACAGGTCTGTCGCATCTTAGGCGCATTTAACATGCGCGATTTCAGCTTTACGTGGTTGGCAAAAACAAAACAAAAAAGAGAGAAAAATAACAATTTAAATACTGTTTCTGTAGCGCGGGCGATTCCGCCCGCCATTACACTCAATGTAATTTTGACTATACGCGATTTTCGCTTTAGGCGCTGACTGCGGAACGTAACCCCAGCGTAAGATGAGACAGACCTATATAGCAATTCCTAGGTTCCCAATCTAAACTTTCATGGTTTATTTGGGACCAGAATAAGTATAACTACAGTGAACCAGGTTATCCAAGTGAATTTATTAAATAAAATGTTGTATCATATTCAGTGTTAATCAGAGCCTTCTGAAGACTAAATGAAAGGCATAACATTCAACACTAGGACTCATTCTAATCTCCAGTAGATTTTTTCCAATATGCAATAATCTGCAACCATATTAGCCTGCTGGCATTTGGGCACCAAAAGGTAACAACTATCTGAAGTCAAAGACATAAAAATGCCTTCTCTACAGGGATCCTCAAAGCTTACTTGAATTAGAGCTTTCAAGTCATCTTCCCCATCACCAAGACCGAGTTCTTCTCTGGTCTTTTCTGCCTCTTTAGCTTCTTCTTGAGCCTGAAATAGTAACTAGCTGCTTAGACGAAAACAAACAGCATGTTATTTGACCAAAGTTTTATTACAACAGTTATTGAATACTTCCTTTTGTGTCTAAATACAAAACAGAGGAGCAAAGTAGCAAAAAACTCTAGTGGAAAAAGTTATTTGTTCAAAGTTGTTTGGCCTTAAAGTGTTGTCTGCATTAAACAAATGTCCAATACTGGTTCCGCTATTAGGAAATCCTACCATGTTTTTGCTTCTTCACATCTGAATTTTAACAACTTTTATCATTCGATTATCAATAAAATTGCTGCATGCACTGTCTGGTATAAAGAATAAATATACAGTAGGATTCCAGAAGTCAGTTTTTTGGCCTAACATTGTCCCTTTAGATTTGGGTCAAGAGACATTGATCTGCTCCAATATTTTGAACTTTGATAAGCTGTTAGCAAAGTAGGTATGGTATTCAAACAAATGAAATGCAAGTAGAAAGTAATATATAAGTGCCTATTATTGTACTGAACCCTTAGCAGCAAACTGACTGCAATTAAAGGACATGACATTTGAAAAACTAAGGCTATGTGTATATGTAAGGCTGCACCGCTGTAAGGTCTCCTGTGTAGCCACTCTATGCCGGTGGGAGAAAGCTCTCCTGCCGGCATAATTAAACCACCCCTAAGGAGTGGCAATAGTTATATCGGCAGGAGAACATCTCCTGCCAACAAAGTGCTGTCCACACTGGCACTTTTGTCAATGAAACCTATGTCAGTCAGGGGGTTGGGTTTTTTCCCCACACCCCTGACTGACAAAAGTTTTACCAACAAAAGTGCTAGTGTAGACAAAGCCTTAGTTACTGTTGAAAAGACAAAATAGAAAGTTTCTAGACTTAGATTCAAACTTTAAGTCCAGCAACTCATGATGGTGTCTCAGTTCTTTCTTTATAAAACTCATCCTATGTTTTTCCAATGGGGAGAGAATTTGTACGTAAAGGAGGATTTGAAAAGACTACTTCCTGCCAAGTGTAAATATTCAATAATTTCCCCCTTTTACCCCTTGCATGTGCAGTAACATACCCTCCTTTTCCTTGCATTCATTTTTTGCTTAGACTCTTTTACAAAGACTTTGTAGGATGGAACTTCTCCAGAGTCAATGGCTTGTTGTATGATCTTCCTTATTCTTGGCTCATCTGTATAATCAACACACAGCACAGATTCCATAATTTTGTCTATGTCTCCCTTGAAATCTTCATATGCTGCTTTAACATCAGCCAGCTCTTCTTCTGAACCTTTGTACTTCTTTTCAAAGTCTTCAATATCTTTTATGGTGATCTGAAATTTTAAAAATTAAGTTAAAACATCATGAATTACAAGATTTATTTACCACAGAAGGCAAATTCTCAGCGTCAGATTAGAAAAGAAATTTAGATACACATTCAAGTTTTCCAGCCCAAAATTTGATGTTAAAATTATTCTAAAAAGGGAAATGAAGGTTATTCGCCAGTAATGGGAGTTCTTCAGGAAGGACTCTACCCATTCAAACTCATGGGACAATTTGAAAAGCAGTACTGTCATCTGAAGGAAGTGGGACATGGAGGCTCTAATAAACTGAGCATCCTATTGGAATGCTAGGTGTAATGCATAATGTCCATGTAGCAGCTCTGCAAATTTCTACAATGGGAATATGCTTAAGGCATGTCAAGGAGGCCCTCGTTACTCTTGTGGAATGCGATCTACACTGAAGTGCTGCAGCTCTACTACTGTAGCGATTTAAGTATAGACATACCCTAAGGCACTGAGGCTTGGTCTACACTACAGAGTTCGGTCCATGTAAGGCAGCTGACATCGACCTAATTATGTCTGTGTCTACACTAGAATGCTGCTTCCGCTGAAGTAAGTGGCCTGCTACACCGACATAATAACTGCACCTCCACGAGGTTAGGGCGACACAGTGTCTGTGTAGACCGGGGTGGGCAAACTTTTTAGCCTGAGAGTCACATCGGGGAATAGAAATTGTATGTCAGGCCATGAATGCTCACAAAATTGAGGTTGTGATGTAGGCTCTGGGGTGGGGCTAGGGATGAGGAGTTTGGGGTGTAGGAGGGTGCTCTGGGCTGGGACTGAGGGTTCAGAGGGGATCAGGGCTGGGGCAGGGGTGCAGGTTCCAGCTGGGGGTGCGGGCTCTGGGGTGGGGCTGAAAGGTTTGGGATGCAGGAGGCTGCTCCGTGCTGGGATTGAGGGGTTTGGAGAGTGGGAGGGGGAGCAGGGCTGGGGGTTGGGGCGTGGGGAGAGGCTATGGGGTGCAGGCTCTGAGCGGTGCTTATTTCAAGCAGCTCCTAGAAGCACTGGCATGTCCCTTCTCTGGCTCCTAGGCATGGAGCAGCTCCCGACCCTCGGAGCAGGGCCATGCCGCGGCTTCCAGGAGCCGCATGGTACGGCCCCCAATCCAGCGCCCCGGCTGGAGCAGGGCTGAGATGCATAGTGCGGCCCCTGACTCGGCGCCCCAGCAGGAGCTCACATGCCGGCTTAAAATAGCTCGCGAGCCGGGTCTGGCCTGCAGGCTGTAGTTTGCCCACCCCTGGTGTAGATACTGTGTTACTTACATTGGTTCTTGGCTGTCATTCTTGTCAGTTTCATGGCTGCCTGGACTCAGAGCAGCAGTGCTTGGGCTCACATCTGGAGCCCTGAAACTGACAAAAATGACAATTTCACTGCTGGTAGGCTCCATGCTGTGAAATTGAGCCCAACCTGGGCTCACAGCTTCCCTCCCACCCCAAGTTATCAGCCAGCCACCAGGCTCAAAACTGGAACCTCCACCCCAGGAGACAGCCTGAGCTGTGAGCCCAGCCTGGTTATTCTTACCAAGTAATACATACTTGGTTTTAGTCTGATCTCCTGCACTTTGCAGGTCACAGAACCTCATCCACCCACTTCTGTAACAGACCCATAATTTCTGGCTGAGTTACTGAAGTCCTCAAATCATTAAAGACTTAAAATTACAGAGAATTCACCATTTACACTAGTTTAAACCTGCAAGTGACCCATGTCCCATGCTGCAGAGGAAGGTGAAAACCCCCAGGGTGTCTGCCAATCTGACCCGACATAAAATTCCTTCCTGACCCAATATGGGTTTCAGTTAGACCCTAAGCATGTGGGCAAGACCCACCAGGCAGATACCTGGGAAAGAACTATCTGTAGTAACTCAGAGCCCTATCCATCTAGCGTCCCATCTCTGGCCATTGGGGATTTTTGCAACTGGCAGTCGCCAATGGGCCACATGCCATTGTAGGCACTCCAATCACACCATCCCCTCCATAAACTTATCAAGCTGAGTCTTAAAGCCAGTTAGATTGTTTGCCCCCCACTGCTCCCCTTAAAAGCAGCTACACATTCAAGTTGGAGAAGGGATACCAAGATTGAACTTTATCATTCAGTAACTACATTATTTTAAGAGCATCAGCCTCCAGGCTAACTGACTTTTGCATCACCAGCATCTCATGATAAAAGCCCATTGAAATAACTAGTATGATCAAGGACTCCTGAGAGAAGACCATGTGTTGGCCCTCTCCTTTGACACCACTGCAGTTTGAGATTGCCCCAAATCTGATCAAAGTACACTGTAAACTCATTGCAGTAAGCCACTGTTGACTGAACCTTGGTGAAGGCAATCTAGGGAGTCTATGTAGAGCCAATGGAAATTTTTCTGCCCACTATCTTCTTCTAGGTCCCTAACCATCACTTTTGCTCTTGGTTTACACCTGAAGCATCTTGTTGCTATAGATGAACATCTACCCAACTGATCAGTGACATGTTTTAATTCAGCTAGAGCAGGGTGGATTTGATTTATAGCATGAGTCAGGAAGACTCGATTTAAGCATGAATTTCTGCATAAAAGTGCATTCTTGTTGGTTGTTATAACCTTAATACACATTCTTCACAACTCAGAGATCGATGTAGGTTTCATTTTTTAGAAGGTACACACTATACATTTTTAAAGTGATTTATTTTGAAAACTTTTCAAATTAGTGTTACAACTATATCAGAAAACGAATGACTGTTTGGTTATTTCATTTACCAAAGGTAATTGAAGCAGATATTTATGAAGTCATTGGGAGGTGAACTATCTCCAATTCAACAGGTTAATCGTTAATATTTGGAGGATTTTCTTGACATGCTGTATTAGGAGGAGATCACCACCAGACAGACATTTAAATTGTTTTAACTAAAACAACAACATTCTGTATTCTGGATTTTTTTCTTCAACGGCAAACAAAATATTTTAACAAAACAAACATATGAATTTTTGAATTTAGTTAAACATTCAAGTTTTTTAAAATCAGATTTGTTTTTGTTAAAATTGTTTTTAAATAGTTAAAGAATTTTTTTTTTTTAAATAAATAAATTAAAATTGACTATGAGGTCAACATGAGAAACTTAAAATACTGGCTTCTGTAGCTAACTCAGTCGTCTTCAGCTTCCTTTTCCTGTTTGTTCATAATCTGGAAAAGAAAAACAAGCTTTCCTGCTTTTTCAGGTCCCAAATGGTTTCTCAATTTGGAATGACTTAATCCAAAGGAAGAAAATATTCTTTCTACACCGGCAGAAGACGCTACTGCTGTTAAAAGTGAGATTATCACTTCAACAGTCTCTGAATCCAAGTGCTTAAGTGACTTCCACCAGTTCACTGGTGTGACTTTCTTTAAAACGTCATCAGCAAACATATATTTCTTGAATGGTTCACCCTTAGCTCTGAAGTTTATTATAGTTGGCATTATGGAGGGATGATTGCTGGATGTCCATGTCATAGCCAACTCCTCTTCTTCAGCAGTTAAGGTTTGACCCTGGTACCGAGTATTGAGAATATTTGCAAGAAAATGAGCTGGAGATAGTGCTTGTCCCATTCGTTTTTTTAATGCTTGTAATTTAACTCCGTCATTGCACATCTCTCTTTTTAAGATCTCACTCAGTTCCTTCCAAATTTCAACAGCGTCAGCAATAAAACAGCTATTTCCCTGCATTTTGTTCAAGGCTAAAGAAATAGGCTTCAGGGTACTCAGCATGTGTTCAACATTTCTCTTAAGCCCAATGTTGAAAACTTTGGCTGTGACAGTGCCATCTATTTTTTCACTATTTTGTTCACAAACTGTCATCAGATTAGGCCAGTTCTTGATATAGTGCTCAAAACAGTCCACTACTGAGTTCCATCGCACGTCTTGTGGGAGAGTTAGCTTGGTCCCTCCCACTTTTTTCAGAGCAGCTGATGCAAAGTGGTTGTTGCGGAAGTATTTTGCAATTTCAACAACATTAGCCTTTATTTCTGGAACACCGAAGTCTTTGGCTAGGAGGTGCATCAAATGAGCACTGCAACCGTATGTTATTAGCTTGGGACGCTCTTCACGCTCTTCTAAATTTCTTCTCAACTTGGATACATTTGCAACATTGTCTGTGACCAAGCTGCGTACTAGACATTTGAATTTTTTTTCACAGTTTGTTATAGCTTTTCCTGCTACTTCTTGTAAGTATTCTGCTGTGTGTGCATTTCCTGATGTATCAATTGTTTCTGTAAGGAAGACATTCCCTTCTTCTGTTGTCACACAAGCACATACAACAAGATCATTGTGGACATTGCTCCACCCATCAAGACTCAGGTTAACAATTTCACCCTCTAGACCTTTTGCACACTGCTCAATTTCTCTTTCATACACTTTATCCAGCAATTTGCCTGCAACATCTGCTCTGTTGGGTGGACTGTATCCTGGTCTTAGTGACTGAACCATGTTAATGAAGTGTGGGTTCTCAATCGTATGGAAAGGAGAGTTTGTTGCATAAACAAACCGGGCAATTTTTTCATCAATTACCTCTTTTTGTAATCTGCTGGTTCTTATCACAAACTTATCTACAGTTGTTTCTGGGTGATGGAGATTTTTTTTTCTTTTTGCTACAGGTGATATACTGTGACTATGTGACATACATGATGTGACTGAAACACTATCATTGACAGATAACTCTGAAACTATAGAAAATGATGGTGATCTTGAAGGTGGATAGTCTTCAGAATCCTGTATGTTGAGGATGGATTCTCCTAAACAAAGTAAGTCAATACAGTTATTTAATTATTACCATATACTGCTCATTTAGTATTACTCGTTGCATTCACTGACACTCAGTACTACTTTAAAGGTGAAATTGTAAAAGGAAGATCTGCCTATTTCAGCTATTTCTTTATCACAACTGCATCTAAAATGATAGTACCATAGAGTAACAACTCTCAAACGTAAGAATTCAAGAATAGTCCAGAAGGAAGACAGGCAGTCCGTAAGAAAGAAGTATGAATTTAAAAAGTTTACCAACCTGAAGATCCTGCATGGTCAGACATGTTCCTTTCATCATCTTCAATGCAACTTCCTCCTGAGAAGGAACACTTCTCATGATGTTGTTTCATTCGGGCAACCAGGCCTTGCATTTCTTTGTTGCACTGTTTGCATTTTGCACGCATGCCTGTCTTACCCACAGGTAGAGGAACTTCATTAAAATATTCCCAAACTGGGTCTCTTTTACGGCCTGCTGCCATTATAGGTTTTCCCTTCTAGTGAGAGAATGGTAGAGCAACAGAATTAGCAACTGCCCAGGACAGTACAACACTAGGGCAGATATGGTAGATAGCTGGAAAGAAAACAAGTTCCCCTTAACCAGGGCCACAGCACTTTTAGAGCATGCACCAGATGTAGAGATCATTATCTAGCAATTCCAGACACCTCCTCCCTTCCAGGAGCACTAGATCTGGGACTCACCCAGTAGCAGAGCTAAGAATTCCCCTAGGTCATTAGCCCTACACTGCAACAGCCCCCTACCTTCTTGAAGAGCAGTCTCCAGTATTCCTCCCAGTCGCGGTCCTGGCTCAGAACGTCTGACTCCTCATCTACAATCCCCTGCTCGTCATACAGCGCCCGCTGGTCCTGGTCACTCAGTACCGCATACACCTTGCCTAGGAACTGAGGAAACAACCGTCACCCTCCGCAGCGAGTCTCCGAGCAGCGGCCCGCCCCCTTCTCGCGGCTGCCTCCCCCTCCCACTGGACAGCCACGGGAAGCAGCCTTCGCTGCGGGGGATTCAAGACGCTGCTCACAAGCAGCTGTGGCCCTGCAGCTCCGCAGGGCTGCGCCCGAGCTCCGCCTGGGCCGGGGCACTTACACAAAGCGGCTATCAGCATAACAGGGGCCAATAACAGTGCCCACTCCTGGGGAGGCGGTAGGGGTGCTCGGCCCGGGGGGCGTCTCTCTTCCCTTCACCACCGCGAGCTCACCTGGAAGTGCCGGGTCGCCTCCTCCTTGCGGTCTGGGGCCGCGCGGTCCGGATGGACCCGCAGCGAGACCCTGTGGTAGCCGCGGCGGATCTCATCCCCCGAGGCCTCCCGCCTGACGCCCAGCACTTGATAGAGGTCGGCGGCGCCGAACGCCGCCTCGCACTGCTCCAGCAGCCCCATCCCGCCGCTGGCGCCTCGTTAGCGCCGCGCGACTAGCTGATCCGTTTCGCGGGCCGAGTTTGGCGCGCGCGCTACGTCTGCGACCCGCGCGGCTTTACGGCCGGGTCTGGAACTGCCGCAAAGACGCGCAGTTGAGGCAGGGAGAGCAACTAAATTCCGCAGTCCTTAGCTGTCGTGAATACAGCCCCGCCCCCAGGAAGTTTCGCGTTACAAGGCAGACTGGCCGTCCCTGAGACTTCCCCAGTAGGAAGCTTTTGGCCGCTGCCCACGGGTCCCTGCCCTGTGCGTCGTCCCAACACTCAGCGAGATGTCCGCGCCCAGAGCGGTGTGAAGCGCAGGGCCGGTCTGATCTCACATTGGGGCCGCGCTCAGCCGCCTGACGCACTCTGTCTCGCGGCTGTTACTGAGCATGCGCGGTACCATCTGCGGAAGCCGGGCCTCAGTCCTAATGACCGTCTTTGCTGCTGCTCGGGCCGGGGGCTAAACGGAGGGGAGGCGGGAAAGTGATTGCGCACTGGGCGTTAAACAGCTGGAGGAGGCAGGGGAAGGCGAGGGGCCTACGGGCAGGACGGTAACCACAGGGTGGGCGTTACCTCGTATGAAATCCTTCTCCAAGGCAAAATTTCACTGTTACTTTAGATTTCAAAGTAGCAGCCCTGTTAGTCTATATCCACAAAAAGAACAGTACTTGTGGCACCTTAGAGATTTCAGATGCATCTGAAGAAGTGAGCTGTAGCCCACAAAAGCTTATGCTGAAATAAATTTGTTAGTCTCTAAGGTGCCACAAGTACTCCTGTTCTTTTTACTGTTACTTTACGTGCTATAGGCTCACAACACCACTAGATTCATACTTCTGCTCTAACCTCTAACCTCGCCCACAGAATCCATATACCTAAAACAGTTGTACATTCCTATAACATTCAATATCATTTTGAACTTCCAGTACCATGATACCCACTTCCTTTCTAATGAAAGACTTCCCCATCTTGCACATAGAGAAGTGTACACTTTATTACTTCACGGGTTGTATGCATAGATGTTTATTTTTCTACTGAGTTTATACTTTTAATGGCATATTTTAATTTCATAACCTTTTACATGTACTACATATTATTATAATACATTTCAGTAATGTTCTTCATTGACACATTTACCGTTCTGTACTGCCAAAATCAAGGATTTTTTAAAATGAATTATCCAGTTACTCCTGAGCATTGGTTGGATAGTAGGCATAGTTCAGATCTCATCTACTGTGTCTTTTGGAGAAACTAAAGTGCCTTATGTCTCCACTATGTTTTTACAATGGGATAGCTAATTCATTTATTTACCTTACTAGTTAAACCACATTTTCTTAACATGGACCACAAACTATAATGCTGACAGATGTTAAATGAATCATTATTCATAGTTTGACAATTCTGATACTGATTCTGTGGCTAACACTGCTTCTTTGCCATCAAAGGTACTTGCATTTAAGTATCTGTAGCCCCCCTCCCCACCCCATTTGTGTGGGTGTCATGGAAAACCTGTTAAAGCTAAATGAATTAACAAAAGCTTTTCCCTCCTCGGTTTCCCTTATTCCCTTCCCTTATTAAGTGTTTGTCTACATGGTGTCACTATAAAGATGTGAAGTAAATGCACATAAGTTACAGCACCTTAAACTTGCATGGATGCTCTCATTCAGAAGTGGCCTTAGTTTTGACAGTGGCAGTCAGGGGAACCCCACTAGTGGGGCAGGCTCAGCCCAGGCTGAACCCTAGCTTCTCCCTTCTTGGAAGAGCTCAGGTTTCATTTTTAAAGATGTACACATATAGTATTTGTGGTTGGAAAGCAATGTGAGTAGAAAGGCTGACGAGCGGAGTAAAATACACCAGACTCTGCTGCAGGGTGTTAATGCTAAAGCGTAATGGTGACACGTCAGAAGCCAACACTGACTACCATATCTTGGTCACGTCAGCAAGGGTTTCTCTCATTCCTATAGCACCTGGCCTATACTGCTAGATAGTGTGGTCATTATCCACTACCCTCTCCCCCTCCACTATCATTCCTGTCCTAACTACAGCAATTGCATACATCAAAGTGGAATATCAACAAAATATAATAGTTTAGCAGTCTTAATATGACTGAACAGCTAGAAACAGTAGGAACAAACATTATATGCAATGTACTGGATTGAAGAGTCCAAGTTTCTGCTCCCCACGTAGATACTTACAGACTAATAAAGTCATCTCTTCATGTTCATTTTGGTAAAATAGATATTAAATAGATTGAGCTTTAGTCTGTCACTATAAGGCATTCTTATAACAATCAATCCTTTAATCATTCTCATGTCTCTTCTCTGAACTGTCTCCGATTTTTCAACATCCTTTTTGAATTGTAGATACCAGAACTGGACATAGTATTCTAGTACCCAGTGCCAAATACAAAGGTAATACAACCTCCATACTCTTATTCAATATTGCCATTTATATATTCAAGGATTTCATTAGAAATGATCAAATAGTTTTCACTGTATATAATGTTTTATCAGCTTATTCATGCTACTGTTATGGAAGATTAGTCAGAGGCAGGGATTCTCAAACTTCATTGCACCACGACCCCATTCTGACAACAAAAATTACTACATGACCCCAGGAGAAGGGACCAAAGCCTGAAGCCGCCCGAGCCCCGTGGCCCAGGGTGGTGGTGGAGGGGCGCAAATACTAAAGCCCAAGGGTTTCAGCCCCAGGCAGAGGGCCTATAACCTGAGCCCTGCGACCCAGAGCTGAAGCCCTGGGGCTTCAGCTGTCAATCTGTTACTGTAACTGTCAATATGTTACAGGCTTCAGAACTTCCTATGACTCCTTGCTTTTTTTCCTCATTCAAGGAGAAAATTCCACAAATATAAAGTTATTTGGAATTGCTTTCAGTTAGTTGTAATTACTGTAAGTTATTTGACATACAAGTTTGGAATAACTTTTGGGAAATGGGAGATTATTTCTAAAAGGTAACTTCTCTAGAAGCCTAGAGTTTTGCCACGGACTTCAGCAAGGGGAGAAGGCTCCAAGAGACACCAATCAGATCTTGATAAAGCTCAGTTTTATCCCTAAATCAGAAACCATTGTTTTGTAACAGTGGATAACTTAAAAAAAAAGTGTATATTGCTTCTCTTGGAAACTACCCCAAAACTGACAATAATAAAATGGTGTTTTGCAGATTTTTGAAGTAATGGCATAAAACTCAAGGGAAAATATTTTGTACAAAACTCATTGATTTTTTTATTCTATTCAACTTAAATGTATGCATAGATGTGTGATACATACAAAGTGGTACACAGATGAATATGGATGCAAGTATCAAAACTAAATGTGTACATAATTCTGAAGTTTACATTTGTTGTGAGAGGAACTGAAATTAGCAAAAATACACAGCTAGACATTTATTTCCAGCTAATGCATGCGCTATTAACACTAGGGAGGAAACAGAACATACCTCTGTTGTAAACTCAAGTTTCACCTCCCAATTAGTTACAACATCTAGAAGATAATATCGTTGATTATGATTGCTTTCATTAAAATATCATATAAATTACAAAAACTAACACTTGTCTGCATTATTGTGGGCTCAAGAATGCTCTTCCCATCACAATCAGTCAGTATCAAAAGTATTCACAGCTTGATTAATGTTGATTAGGTTTATACACACTATGTTACACCTGCAAAGATCATTTCTCTAGATAATTCTGAGAAAGATATTCAAATCCCTCTTACCCAATTTTTTCTTAAATATCTTATATAAACCATCTTACTTTTTTTTTTCAAAAATTCAGTGCTAGTGCTAAGTGCATTAACACTTACAAGCAGAATAAAGTCATGGCAATCAAGTAATTAAATATAAAACATTTACCAGCTTTATTCTTCAGAACTTTTTGTCTTTAATTTTGCCATAACTTCTGGCGATGAAGAATCTTTAGTTCTTTGAATCTTCTTTATAGTTTTAACCCTCTTTTTTGAAACAACCTTTTTTATGGTTTTCTTCTCTGTTGCAACTCCTGATTTTTTGAGTCTGTTTTTGTAACGTATCAGATCTTCACGTCCAACATCAACCATTTGCTCCTCCCATGACTTCATTTCATTTTCATACCGAACCTTGTCATCTTCAGCAAGCTGTAGATATGTCTGAGAAATCATTTAAGATGTTTCAATATTTCCTTAGGTAAAATTCTGGCTGTTTCTGTAAATGAAAATTCTGCCAAATCCCATGACATTTTCCCCTTCCCAATGCTCCACAAGAATTTGAAGCATCTGTTTCTTAGAAGCAAATTCACTCACAAATGAAAGCACTAATAAGTTGCTGCATAGTAAGTTATTTATCTCTTTAAACGACAAAGTCTATTTCAAATTCCTCAGTAACCTCTACCTTCACTTTCCTAAGAGCTGTCATGTCTTTTGCTTCTTGAGACCTTCAGGCCCCCTCTACACCTTCAATTTTCCCTCCATCCTAGTGCCTTATGTTGAAGTAGAATATTCAGGCAATTGCATATTTAAAATTTGCAAATTTACTCTTCTGGAATGTTTTAAGCAATTTCAGCTAAACCAGATAAGGCATTAGCTGTATGCTCTACTAAACTCGTGAGCAGTGAAACAATGTTGAGATTTCAGACTTAATACTTTAATGAGGAAACTGCCTTTTCAATTTTAAATGTTAGAAAAACTATTTGTATAGCATGGTGCTTTACACCCAGACACACAAGTCCCCATCTTGAGCTTACAATATAATATACTCTGTTTGCATGAAGTCTTCTTATGAGCACATTAGAAGTGTGTTACCTATTTGCACAGACATATTAGACCCCCAGATAAAATCTTTAACTCTCCCTTTTCCCCATTGCTAAGTAAATATTAGCAAAGAAATACTATGTATAGGGGCAGTTAAGGTTACAGCAGGACAAATTCCATCCATCCAAAACTTTAGAAGAATGGAAATAAAAAGTTAAGTAGAAAGACTTGTGCATTTCTCTCCATTCAACTATTGATATGATAATATACTCCAATACTCCATAAGGCTCTTGTTTCCAACAAATACCAAAAAGCAATAAATGACCTCAACTTCAAATTTGCACTTTAACACAAAACCTTAACAGTAAGATCATATTCTTTTATATCAATTATGCCAACAGATCAGTACATCTGACTGTCACATTCCATGCATTTGGGAAATGATTCTGCCTTACCATTTCTGAGGTCACTAAGGTTTTGCATTGGAGTACAAGTTTGATGACGCTGGGGTACATAAGGATTAAAGCTGGAAAGAGAAACCCAACAGATATTTCTGCACAACCAATTTCAAATTTGATTTTCTCTCTAGAAAGAATATGAAATATAAAATAGCTGTATGCTCCAATTACACATTCAAACAAACATTATTTGGACAAAGGAAATTCAGGACAAGAAATGGCAGGTTTAAAAGAAAGTCAAGATTAATAAAGGCCAATTGGGTTTTTATTAGGGATGTCAAGCGATTACAAAAATTAATCATGATTAATCACACTATTAAACAATAATAGAATACTATTTATTTAAATATTTTTGGATGTTTTCTACATTTTCAAATATATTGATTTCAATTATAAAACAGAATACAAAGAGTACAGTACTCGCTTTATATTTATTTTTGATTACAAGTATTTGCACTGTAAAAAAACAAAATAAATAGTATTTTTCAAATCACCTAATACAAGTACTGTTGTGCAATCTCTATCATGAAAGTTGAATTTACAAATGTAGAATTATGTAAAAAATCTTGCATTCAAAAATGAAACAATGTAAAACTTTAGAGTCTACAAGTCCACTCAGTCCTACTTTTTGTTCAGCCAATTGCTCAGACAAACAAGTTTGTTTACATTTGCAGGAGATAATGCTGATACCAGACACCTCTGTGTTCTTGGGGAACCAGGGTGCAGTATCCAGCCTGACTCATGAAAGACACCCCACCCCACCCCAGCCTCTGCTTAAACCAAAACCCATCAGAGGAAAAAACTTGCAGAGAGCAGTGAAGGGCGTTGGGAGACACACCTAGACCCCTCCTGACAAGGGTGACAAGATTAAGACATCTCCATTAGCATACAGAATGGAGAGCAAAGACAACTCCCCTAGCCTCATCTGCATGAAAGATGGGACAGGAAGACATCTCAATTTACATACAGAATGGAGAACAGAGAAACACACTGATTTCTGGGACCAGAAAAAGCAGGGAAGCACTGCATCATGGGAATCTCTGCTCCAGATGTGAATGAACCTATGTCTGCACACACCCAGCTCAGCAATTATCAGACCAATTCTAGTAATGAATCCTTAATTGATATCCAAATACTGAAGCAGCCTAGTTGCATTGTGAGCTCCCTGGAAGAAAAAACCACCCATAGCCAAGAGTGATCAGCTCCTATTGTCTAGCCTAAAGAAAAAACCTTTGAGTCTTCAACTTACCTATGAACAAATCTAGTGTTCTCCCTTGAACAACTATTTTCTCTACAAAAATCCCTACTCACCCTCTAGTCAGGGTTCTGATGCTTAGATCCAAACTATGCATCAGTTCCACTGGAACTCCATCTTCTCCTGACTGATCGTGCTGGGGGCTCTGCCTGTCTCCAGCATTCAGGACCCTCCACTACCACCATCACCTGGGAACCCCGACCAGTTCAAGCCTCATGGAGTGGGTGAGATCCCCCTCTTTCGCTCTCTCTGTTTTCCTTTCTACCTTAGGTATTAACCTTTAATAATGTATGTTACGTTGGTTTAGCCCTCCTTGTGTAGTTATCACTATTATTCAATACATAACTTTTATGGTTAAGTTGGTTGCTTCTCTCTCTTGCTGAACTTTACTTTGTGTTTTTAGCTCCCTCCATTCACTCTACAGCAACGCTTCTTTTACCTAAGCTAAAGATCCCTGCAGCGCCCAAAACTGTGGGGTTTGCTCATCAAGTAGGTTACTGCCAGTACAATTGTGTTGTGAGAGTGGGGATAGGGACGTGCTGAATCTGGGACGCATAAGGGTAACAGCTTGAAAGTGCTGCTTGACCCAGTCCATGGAGCCCAGGGGCGTGTGCATGTCCGTCCGTTTTTGGGGCTGGAGAAACCCAGCCCTAGGGAACCTAGGTCCTGCAGGATAACTCCATTGGGAGGGGACTTGCAGAAGGGAGAAATAGAGCTCCATATGAAAACACAAGTGACACAAGCAGTACATTGATAGAATTACAGAATCCCCTTCCCCAGAAGAGTAACCCGAATAAATGAGCATACCCCAAAGTAATGGGCAAATCTGGTAACAATGCTGCCCGCTTGTTTACCATATCACCTGAAAGTGAGAACAGGCCGTTCACATAGCACTTTTGTAGCTGGCATTGCAAGGTATTTATGTGCCAGATGCACTAAAGATTCATATGTCCTTTCATGCTTCAACCACCATTCCAGGGGACATGCGTCCATGCTGATGATAGGTTCTGCTCAATAACAATCCAAAGCAGTATGGACCAACATGTTCATTTTCATTATTTGAGTCAGATGCCACCAGCAGAAGATGGATTTTCTTTTTTAGTGGTTCGGGTTCTGTAGTTTCCACATCGAAGTGTGGCTCTTTTAAGACTTTGAAAAGCAGGCTCCACACCCCATCCCTCACAGATTTTGGAAGGCACTTCAGATTTTTAAACCTGGGGTCGAGTGCCATAGCTATCTTTCGAAATCTCACATTGGTACCGTCTTTGCGTTTTGTGAAATCTGCAGTGAAAGTGTTCTTAAAATGAACAACATATGCTGGGTCATCATCTGAGCCTGCTATAACATGAAACATATGGCAGAAAGCAGGTAAAACAGAGCAGGGGACATACTTAAATTTGTGACTGAACTCCTTGGGGAGAATAGTAACACATTTTTTTTTTTTTAAACGAGCATCATCAGCATGGAAGCATGTCCTCTGGAATGGTGGCCGAAGCATAAAGGGGTATACGAATATTTGGCATATCTGGCACGTAAATACCTTGCAATGCCGACTACAAAAGTGCCATGCGAATGGCCTGTTCTCACTTTCTGGTGACATTGTAAATAAGAAGAGGGCAGCATTATCTACTGTAAATGTAAACAAACTTGTTTGTCTTAGCGATTGGCTGAACAAGAAGTAGGACTGAGTGGACTTGTAGGCTCTGAAGTTTGACATTGTTTTATTATTGAGTGCAGATATGTAAAACAACAAAAATCTAAATTTGTAAGTAGCACTTCCACAACAGAGATTGCACTACACTATTTGTCTGAGGTGAACTAAAAAATACTATTTTTTTTTAAATCAGTTTTACAGTGCAAATATTTGTAATCAAAAATATTATACACTTTGATTTCAATTACAACACAGAATAAAATATATATGAAAATGTAGTAAAACATACAAAATATTTAATATTTGTCAACTGGTATTCCATTGTTTAACAGTGCAATTGAAACTGCGATTAATCGCGATTTTTTTTTTAATCGCGATTAATTTTTTTTTACTTAAATCGCGTGAGTTAACTGCAATTAATCAACAGCCCTAGTTTTTATACTATTTTAATGTGGAATGCTTCAAATATTCTTATATACAGATCTGGAGCATCATACCTCAGTGCACTGTTAAAGACAGTAAAAAAGCCACATGAAGTAAGATTTTTCCCATGCATGTAACAGTGTTATTTTTAAAATTTCTATTAAACATAGTAAAAGATCTCATTCCCCATGAGAACCAAATCCATTACTAGTTTGAAGTTTTTAAAAAGATCTAATTTCATTTATGAAAGCAAGAAGTTAATTTGAAAAATTTAACTGTTTTTTCCTTTCATACTCAGGAATCAATATTCCTCCCCAACAACACCCACCCATTCCACTGCTTAATGAAATGTTATCAATATTTTTTTTAAAATGGTCACTGTTGTGTTAAGAATCAACATGAGACATTTCAGCTTGAAGTGTAACTGGTTTCAAGAATTTATAAAAGAAATGAAAATAAAATCCTTTAGTAAAAAACGCACTTTAACTATAATAAAAGGTCGGTGTAACTGGAATTTACAAGAGTGTTCTGGAGTCAGAATGACTAAACTGTCATTCTGTAGTTGGATAACACTTAGCTGAACTGGAGCCTCACCAAAAGCTAGACACATACCTGCTTTTGAGAACTGGATAGATCTTGCCATTCTTCAAATAAATGCTTCATCTTTGCCTACAAAATACAAACTCTCTCAAACTCATGTAAAAAATTTGGATCATGAGATTCTCAAGCGTATAAGCTAAAAGGGACTAAAGTCCTCCTAAAGCAAAATTAGTTGACAGCTAAATACCTTTGATTCCAGTAAAAACCTCCATTCTTCGTCCTCTTAAAATGGAAAGTTGTGCACTGCTTGAGATGGGACAGTATGTACCAGTACAGAATACCAGCACACACTGTTTCGTGAACAATCATCAACAAGGAAATGACCAAAATCTCTGAAGTGCTATCTGCATGTACTTTACAAATTAGACATCTTGATTATTTCACACCGTTTGTAAATATTATTTGAACTTTATAAATACTGTCAAAGTCTTCATGAAATAGGTAAACTGGGACTGGTAATTTTGACCTTTTTACAGATGGAGAAATAGAGGTGAATTGACTTGCTCATGGGCACCCAGAACGTCACAGAAAGGTGACTAGAGCCAGGGGGAGCAAACATGGGAAAACACACAAAAGGGAAGGGCTAAATATGAGGAAGCTAGCTAGGAATAAAATTGGTTATGGGGGAAAAGTAAGGATAGAAGATGAAGGTGTTTGCTGAATTGGAAGGTAGGCAGATGTTAGAAAACAGATGGAGAATTGAGGGTACAAGGAAGAGAGCAAGAAGAGGAGACTAAACAAGGTGGAATGAATACACCACTCATAAGTGATAGTCTGACTTTTTGGGAGGTGGATACTTCCCCATCACTAAAAGTCTGCTCCAATGCAAAAGTGAAACAAAAACCAATTAACTAGTTCAAGCATAAATGGGCAGACTTATGGGTAGTCTGCCAAGGGGATCATCTATATATTTCTGTTATTGTCCATCTAGTTAGTTTTTAAGTGAGGTGAAACTTGGAGGTTCACAAGACAAATCAGACTCCTGAAAGGGATACAGTAGTCTGGAAAGACTGAGAGCCACTGACCTATACCTTCATGAGACATACAGTTTACACTTACTATTCCTGATCATCTTAGTTCTAGGGAAATAAGCTGGTTGATTATATGAATGGATCACCTCAGCGAAAAATGCCTTGCATCACTCGCTGACCCTCTCCATATAATCAAACGTAATTGCAGGATATCAAAGAGTTCCTTCCACTCAGCTGGGAAATTAGTGGCCTTGATACTAAGCATGGGTTAAATATAGTTTTCTATCCAGTCAGATCAACTTTATCATGATTTGAATCTATTTTAATTAGGTTTTGCATCTGTAGATCCTGCTGGTGTGCTTTCACATAGTACTGTTTGAAACATGTATGTTAAAGTTTATTAGGGAACCTTTATGGCACACTAGCAGGATCTACATAGATCAATCAACACATTAGCATGCTTTAGAAATCACACCCAGTAGAATGCATTACCTCACTGTATAGACAAGTGCTGATTTGGTTAAACTGGGGCAACCTTCTATATGGCTTATTTATAGTTTAAGTCAATTTGGAACAGGCTGAAGCTAATCCAAAAATAAGCCACACTTAAACCAAAGTCATCATGTCCACACATGACTTACTCCAATCAGTTTAAATTCACACCTGAAGTTAAATTGGTGCAAATTTCTTGTGCAGACAAGGTCTTCATTAAAGTGATGCAACCCTATGTTTCGACCTAAGAAAGAAGCAGGGAAAAATGGAATTCTCCAGTTACTGAATAAGAGGGTACACTGAATAAGTCTTCAGAGTGTACAGTACTGCAAGAATAACAGGAGTACTTGTGGCACCTTAGAGACTAACAAATTTATTAGAGCATAAGCTTTCGTGGGCTACAACCCACTTCTTCGGATGCATATAGAGTGAACCATATATTGAGGAGATATATATACACACACATACAGAGAGCATGAACAGGTGGGAGTTGTCTTACCAACTCTGAGAGGCCAATTAAGTAAGAGGAAAAAAACTTTTGAAGTGATAATCAAGATGGCTCAGTACAGACAGTTTGATAAGAAGCAAGTGTGAAAATACTTACAAGGGGAGATAGATTCAATGTTTGTAATGGCTCAGCCATTCCCAATCCCTATTTAGCCCTGAGTTGATTGTGTCTAGTTTGCATATCAATTCCAGCTAAGACTTTCTGATTTATTAAGTCCATGTATTCACTGAGTGGCTCAGTTTGGATAGCAAGCAATTAGCAGCAAGCGTTCAACCATGCCCTAAAAATTCCCACTTCTGCCTAGCAAAGAAAGATCCAGAAACACTGAACTGTTTGAATTGTTACCCATAGGAGAAGCTAGAACAAATTTTCTGAATGCAACAAATTTTGGAAGATAGTCATTTTAACAATGAAGAAATCTAAAGTTAACCAATTTTGTCTTGTTTACCTGAACTGAAATTCCCTTAGCTTCTTGGAAGTGTTCAGACATAAAAATGTTAAAGCCAGTACGAGGTCTTTTAGGCTTTCCAAGCACTGTTAATTCCTAAAAAATTGTAAGAAGGCAGAAGTTATTTTTCTGTGAATGAGTCAACCCACTGATTATATATATTTATAATTTGTTTCAATTCCTTTTAGCAAAGCTGATTATACCATTAGCTTTTTATTGACCATTTTACACTTACTAAAAAAAAAAGAAGCATTTTACAAAAAGATCAATTTCTTATGCAAAATTGCATTACACTGTGGACAATTAAGGTTTACACTAACACCAAACTAAACTAGTCTTCACTTGTGAACCGACTCATATTTTAACCCAGATTGAGACAATAGGCTAGATTTGAGCCTATTGGAGGAAGGGATCATGCCTAGCTACATGAACTGAAGTGTGGAGGGCTGCACTAAACATCTCAGTTTCTTCTAAGGGTCATTTTTATTTCGCTATCAGTGGACTCCTTGAACAAAAATGAGTGGTTAATTTATTAGTAAGGCTCCTGCCACATCTATCTTAAGCAGGTTAACAATTTGCCTTTGATACTAAACAGAGCATAAAATTTCTGGCCTTGCCTGGGAACCTCCATTTGTTGGATTGCGCCAATTGTGATTTTATGATATTTTCAAGCATTAATTAGAGGAAGATAGACAGCTCCTTCTTTAGGACAATGGAGAAGTTGTTTTGTAGTTTCACTTTACCCCGATCAGCATTTTCCTGCACTCATTGGACAGGCTCTGGACTCATATTGAGAGGTAACTACATTGCAAAGCATTAGATCAAAACAGTCTGCTTTAAAGAGCTTTTCCTGAGTTGTTTCTTCCATTACTTATAGTTTTAAATCCAAAAGTTCCTCTTCTTCAGGGGAAGATGAAGGTATGACACTGCACCCGATATTCTTCATAGTAATATTATTATATGATATGATTATAGCATAATTAGGATATATTTTATGCAAGATAAGTCATGTGAGGTGTCATTGGAAAAGTTATGATTTGCTGAATATGATTATCCTATTTGTATGCATGTATCTTTTTGTATCTGAAGTTATGAATATTGACTACGTATCTGTATTTCAAATGTAGCTACACCTGGGCGATGCCCACTAGACAAGATGCTTTCAGTCTAGATAGCTGATTGGGAAGGGCCTATTCAGGGCAATAAGCCATTAGAGAAAACAACAGGCCCTCAGAGAAGCTTATCTCCCACCTGGTGAGCCTTACTGAGGACACTCCTAACAGCCTGCAAGTAATGGCTGCTATGACTCTACAAGGACATGTAAGTAACCAGGTCACATGATTCTGGATTCCATCTTGGGATGTCAGTATTTTTCCACAAACTGGCCTGGGAACCAAGTTTTGAAACAAAGGGATCCTGCCATATGCTAAAACTATATAAGGCAGGGAGTATCATCTGTGGTTGTTCACTCCCCACTCAAGAAGACTACTGGAAATACCTGAGGAACAAAGACTGAACTGGGGGAAGTGCTGGACTAAAGGGATTTCTAGCCTGTGTATGAAACACCTGGGGATTCCAAGCTGTAAAGCAAGTGCATCTTGCCCCTTAAGGATCTGCAGCCTGCTTGTATCATCTCTTAGGCTGATAATCTGCTAATTCATATCCAATCTATCTAGTATATTAAGCTTAGTGTGGGTTTTTTGTTTATTTGCTAGATAATCTGATTTGATCTGTTGCTATCCCTTATAATCACTTAAAATCAAATAATCTAATAACCATTTGTAGTTAATAAACTTGTTTTTATTTTAATCTAAACCAGTGAGCTTTGACTGGAAGGCTTGGGGAATATCTCTGCTTGGTTACCACAAGTGTGCATTGTTCTCTTCACATTGAGGGAGAGGCGAACCGCATATTAAACCCATATACTGACCAGATTTGACCAGGGCAGGATGGTACTGCTCTGGGGTCCCAGGCTGGGAAGCTGATGGTTAGAGAGCCTGCGTGTAACTGCAGCTGGGTGTGTCCCTTACCTGTATGAATGTGGGTGAAAGTGTAGGCTGGAGGGCTTTGCAGCTTGTCACAGCAGTACAGTGTGAGAAGGAGCCCAGGCTGGTGGGTTAGGGGGCTCGGTGCTCAAGTTCCAGGTGGCACCCCAGGATGAACCCATCACAGAAGGAGTGGAAGGAGAATATTTACATTTCTTAATTCTGGAGTTCTTACTCTGATACAAAGGACATGTGAAGTGCCAACCTTACTACCTAGTCTAGTATAGGTGTTGGTGGCTACAATGGTTTTGGGGAGGCTTAGTCAACTGGATAACATCCTGGAGCTGAGAAATTCGGGGGCTGGTGGACTGAATCCTCATGAAAAGCTATTTCCAGGACACCTCCTCCACTTGGAGACCTCTGGTGGTGTTGCTCCCTCCTGACAGGCCTCTTCCAGGACACTGTCCATATGGGAAATAACTGGAGTGGAGCACTTGCTACCTAGTCACTGTTACTTGTTCGTTTTGCTGAAATTATCTGCCATCTTCACCTTGGCAGAGGGGACTATTTCAGGCTGTGGCAAATAAGGGTTAATAATTGGCTTTGCAGCATACGCAACCAAATACTGCAGGACTGTGCTGATTCTCATGCACCAGAAGGTGAAACTGGCTGGTCTATTTTCACAGTCTCAGTTAAGTGAAATGGAAAAAAGTATAGCATAGTGAGAAGCAAATTAAATAAAGTAATCAATTAATAAACTAAAGTATTACAGGAAACATCAGTAATGATTTAAGTATGATTTTTAACCTGACAGCATTCCTTTAAAACATTATTTCTAGCCTTGCATTGTAGTCATGTTTAATAACCATTTGAAACAACCAGATTAATACATTTAAGTTACCTTAAAAGGGAAAATGAAATCACATTTTGAGTACTTACCCTCTTTTTCCTCGTTGCTTTTCTTTTTGCCCGTTTTTGTCTCCTTTCTTCTTTCAAAGCTACTATCTGGGCTGGACTTAACTGTGCTTTGTATTTGGCCAGTTCTTCTTTGTATGCTTGCCTCTCTACCTTTGCAGCTGCTTCATATGTCTATAAGCACAAAAATCATGAAAGCAACCATAACTGTCAATTTCAGCTAAACATTCTACCTTTAAAACAGTGACTCTCAACCTTTCCAGACAACTGTACCCCTTTCAGGAGTCTGATTTGTTTTGCGTATCCCCAAATTTCAGCTCACTTAAAAACTACTTGCTTACAAAATCAGACATAAAAATACATGTGCCACAGCACACTATTATTGAAAAATTGCTTACTTTCTCATTTTTACCATATAATTCTAAAATAAATCAACTGGAATATAAATATCGTACTTGCATTTCAGTATACAGAGCAGTATAAACAAGTCATTGTCTGTATGAAATTTTAGTTTATTCTGACCGCTAATGCTTTTTATGTAGTCTGTTGTACAAGTAGGCAAATATCTAGATGAACTGATATACCCACTGGAAGACCTCTGTGTACCCCCTAGGATATGAGTACCCCTGTTTGAGAACCACTGCTTTAAAACACTCTAAAGATCAAACAGCCTTCCAAACCATGCAGGCTATAGCAGGATACAGATATTGGCCTGCCATGCAGTAAACAGAATCATCAGGCTACACAGAGTCCCTAGAAATAATCAATGCAGCAGAGATGCACATCATCTCTAGCAAAGAAGAGTTCTTGTAACATGAGCTCCCCACCTCCCATGTGTAACAGCCCCATATCTTTGTCCTGCCCCTCCTTTCCCTGGGGGGGGGGGGACATAATCCATGGGAGTTAGTCTTCAGGATGAAGTAACCTCATGATCGACACAACAGTAATTAGATATAACTACTCTTTAGACCCTCTGCCATGCATGTATCATATTATGCATTCACAGCAACTGTATCAATGGTACACACCATCATTTTGATTGAAAAGCTAACCAATGTGTTAACTACCACTATATCAGATTCCATTAGTTAAGAGCTAATGCAGCAACTACACCAGTGATGGGCCTCCTAATGCTTCTGAATGCTCCTGTCTGGCTTCAGAGACAGCTGTAATAACTCAGAGTACACTAGCTCTGTCACTTATCAAGCTGGCTGCATGCAAGCCCAAGAACAGCTGAAGAGTTACTCTCCTGATTTCCCCCAAATACCATCCAATTCCCTCCTCTCACAAAGTAGCCATCCCTCCCTGTTTCTCTTGGATGCACCGCCTTGGTGTTGGTTGTGGGGCTGCCAGCAGGGGTTGGCCACTGCCACCCTC
The DNA here is from genome assembly GCF_028017835.1 of Emys orbicularis. Classification (NCBI taxonomy): domain Eukaryota; kingdom Metazoa; phylum Chordata; order Testudines; family Emydidae; genus Emys; species Emys orbicularis. Next base: position 40,731,685 of record NC_088689.1, on the reverse strand, counting down.
TGGAGACACCTGAGGCATAACACTGGAGGAGCAGGCAGCCAGTGATTTCCCCACCTTCCCTGCGGTAGTAGGGCTCAGATTTTGGGCTTCAGCTCTGGGAAAGCAGGGCAGCAGGCTCCGGCTGCGGGGCTTCAGGCTCCACCCCAGGGCTCCGGCTGCGCGACAGGAGGCCCCAGGCTCCAGCTGCACAGCTTCAGGCTCCATCCCCCGTCCATGGGGCTTTGGGATCTGGTCATGGGGCTTCAGATTCCAGCCCCCCGCTGCCTCCCCCAGCCACCCACCCACACACCCCATTGCCCCGACACCCCCCCATCCAGGACTTAATTTGTCCCAAGGCTTGCCAGGGCTGAGTAAGTCTGCTGTGAAAAATGATACTTTTGTTTGTTACTATCACTTTTCGCAACAGACTTACCAGCTAGCAATAACTAAATTACAATGATTTGGACGTGTATATGTGCATCTTTATTTGTTTTTCCTAAAGCTAATCAAGTATTTTAGGAAAAAAAATATGAGAGTGGCCACCACCAAGAGTTCGTGGCCGCACTCTGAGGCCACCAAAAAATTTGTCCTGAGAACTAATCTTAGAACACTGCTAGCACCACAGCAAGGATGCTTGGGCCAAGATGACTAGTGCTGGAGTGCCGAAGTAGTGCAGAGTACCAGAAACTAATTGCACTCAAGCTCCAAAGCAGGTGCCAAAGTGCTGAGTCACCAAAGTACCCAAAGCAAAGGCCTCAAAAATATAGCTAACAGAGCAGATTTGACAGGAAAGCAGAGAGGAAATATGAAGATAAATACCTGATATGTTACTGGAAACCAGGCTAGAACTGGAGCAATGGACAGTCAGGTGCTGCCTCCAACAGGGAGTTCCTTTTATAACTGTAGTCAAGAAGCAACTGGCTTGGAATGTTCCAAGGGCAGCATTTATATTCTGCATTGGGTAGCAATTGCACCGGGGACCCTAGCTCATACTCTACCTCTCTATTGCTGCCCTCAAGGATCAAAAGGAGAGGTAACGCACAAGTTTCCCAGTCTTGCATTAAGAAGTTAAGACCCAGAAGTGAAAAATCTCACACAGATAGTACCTTTAGAGAAATTACTTTCAACAGATTAGAGCCTGAACTCCAGGATCATAATCTCATCAGGAGGAAAGACTGTACTATGTGATCTCTCACAAAAAGGGAGTCTCATTTACCATAACAGCACAAAGACAGGAGACCAAGAGAAACAGGAAGTATATAGGTTAGTATAATCATGTGGGACCCCTCTGAATAGCTATTTTCTATAATACATCAAGTTTAGGTGCTATATCTGAGCAACAAGATTTATGCAGTTTATTTCACTTACATATTACAAAGCACATAGATTTATACTATAACAATTAAAATAAAATATCAAAATTAAAATCTTTGTAATAGTTTTTTCCCCCCAATACAACCATCACAAATCTAAATATCTTAAATACTTCAGCTTGCTTCTTCCACGAACACCCAAGGGGGGAAAAAAAGTGCATTAACAGCAGGCCCCAAAAGTTAAAGCCAGGCTTCTTGTGGAAGAACAAAGATTTCCAGATTTGAAGTCTCTTTCTTAGAAAATGCCCACCAGAAGCCCATTCCCACACCTATAAATATCAAACAGTGACAGACAAATTTCAAGTTAATCAGATTCCAAACCATTTAGAATTTTATATCTTAAAACCAACACCTTGAACTTCACCCTGAGACTAATCAGCAGTTAATGACGATCACAGAGCACAGGTATTATGCATTCCTGGTATGAAATATTAAGATGTGCTAACACATTCAATACTAACTTAAGTTATGGATGGTAGGAAGATGTAGACATATAGAGAGGACAATAGTCTAGCCTAAAGGTGACAGATATGAATAACTGTAGCAAATTATTCATCTGGGAAAAAAACACTGTTCCACTTGTCTCATCGGGCCAATATAGAAGAGTGTTTCAGACCACAGTTGCTCCCTGAGCATCCATGAGCCATCCAGGATCTATAAAAAATCCCTGAATTATAAATCTATGCTACAAACAGCACCATGCACCCTCAGGGGTGTCACTATAGCCTTTGCCAATCCTTCCAATTGCTTAACAACCTACAAGTACTATTTCAGTCTCCTCTGGATTGAACCTCAGCCAGCTCTCAATAGGATCAGATGAGGAAAAAAAAAAAAAAAACAGAGCTTTTGCTTAACACACTAAAAAACACAATGGCATGTATTTCCTTCCTAACCATCAGAATAACTACATATATTAATTGATCAAAAGGGAGTAAAACAGAACCTTGTAGAATCCCATGACACTTCTCTCAGGGAAGGTGAGCAACTGTCCAAAGTACTGACCTCTGGGAATTCTCATTATGAAAGAAGTGGAGCCATTTGCTAAGGACTGCAAATCAGTCAACACCACTTTATGATCAAGTGTTTAAGACAACAGTTCTAAAAGAATCAGTATGCACTTTATCCTTGTTCATTATTAGTAGGAGAGATCAATTTCTACAATACCATTTGTCCCATACCCAGGTCTAAAACCTGAGTGATGGGGTGGTCCCAAAAATCTGAGAACTCCAGATACTATAAGTTGCCATGCTACAACCTTTTCAACAAAATTTCCTTCGATAAGACACACCAAACCCAGCCAACATAAAAATAAGACTCAATATGCAACTGAAAGAGCATAAAACAAAAGAAAAAAAATCAAGCTTACTTGTTTCTCTGACACTGGTAGCTCTTTCCAAGCATATGCAATTTTTTTTGCTATCTCCAAAATGCTCACATCTGTGAAACAGAAGAAATTTTTAACTTCTTAGTTTACAAGAGAGTAAGAAAACTGAACCCGTTTTAATGTTTAAAATGTTTTTCGTTTTCCCCAGGAAAGAATTTGCTACCGGTATTTTTCTGCCACAGACATATTCTTTTTCCATAAAACCTGTCCTAATGTGCCAGTACAAGAAATTGTGAACACCAGGTGAATAAGATAGCTTTTCTTTTATTCCTAAAAGGAAAGATTAAATATCACTATTTCAGAAACAGGCATTTTTTTATATGACCTACACAGAATTTTTTAGAAGTTGGGCTTATGTTTCTTTTTTCTTCTTTACACTGCATATACAAACTGAGAGAGTTTTTTGTTTGTTTTTTTAAAGTTTCTGCTTGTTTTTGTTTTTTACTTAGAAATACCAGGAAAGTCAAGTCTCAACTTTCCTCGTTTTGCCAGAGGATCTGCTGGAATAGACCAGGTACAGGTTCAGTTTTACACCTTAACTGAATGAGAAGTGGTGTTGAATCTTCAAATGGCAGGTACTTCATCTAAAATGTCAATCATTGAAATTAAATAAGTTAACAATCCCCAATTTCCCCCAAACAATGGTTTAGAGACTCTGCCTAAAATGCCCTTCCCTTCTCAATTAGCTTTCACTCCTTACTTCTGTAATATCATCATTTCACAAATTCTTCAATCAGAAAGTTTTTTCAGGTCAAACAAGACTTGAACTTGTAAAATAGAAGCAATTAAGATTTTTGTTGACAAAAATCCTTCAAGGGTTTCTTTACACATCCTAGTGAGGGAAAGGGCATAGGCTCAATTCCTCCCCCCCAACACACTTTCCAAAAATGCCAGTTCCGCTTTTCCATTATTGACATGACTGAACCTAAGCATTCAGGCTCAAAAGTATAGGAAGACAAGACAGACCTAGAATACATGGGTCAGCCTCTCCTTTCAACTCCACTCAACAATGCCACATTTTGCCATGGACTATTAGTTTTTAGGAGAAAAGAAGGGTAACTTTATCAAGATGAGGAACACTAATACTTTATCAGGTCTACAAAAAACTTTTTGTGCCCCTGGGATGGAATATACTAATTTGTAGACTAAGGCTTTGTCTACACTACCAAGTTTTGTCGACAAAACTTATGTTGACACCCAAAGGTCAACAAAACAAAAATCGCGAAAGGGTGTTCACACTTGCTTCCTCTGTCGACAGATAACATCCACACTGTGGGCACCATCGACAGTATGAGCAATGCACTGTGGGTATGTATCCCACAGTGCAGTGTTGTGGGAAGGCGGAGCTGATCGCTGAGCATCTTGGGAGGATTCCCTCCATGTTCTCCCACAGCCTCCTCAGCTGCCGGGAGCGGCATCATGAGTAACTCTGTGAGATCTCTGTGCTAAGGAATGTCAAAGCAGGGGCTGCTGTGTTCCTAGTGCAGGGCAGAGCAGGAGCATTCCAATGATTTCTTCCTTGTTCCCAAAAGGGAGCAGCACACTCAGCTGTCAGATACTTCCCCCGCAATTCTGAAAGGGGAGTGTCGCATGGTGCTGTTTATAGCATAGATTTACAATGTAGGGATTTTTATAGATGCTGTCTGGATGGCTCATGGATGCTCCGGCAGCAATTGTGGTCTGAAACACTCTTCTATATTGGCCCAATGAGACAAGTGCAACAGTGTTTTTTCCCCAGGTGAATAATTTGCTACAGTTATTCATATCTGTCACCTTTAGGCTAGATTACTGTCCCCTCTATGTATCTACATCTTCCTTCCATGCATCCCTTAAGTTAGCATTGAATGTGTTAGCACATCTTAATATTTCATACCAGGAATGCATAACACTGGTGCTCTGTGATCTGCCTTAACTGTCAGTTAGTTTCAGGGTGGTGTCCAAGGCGGTTTTGGGCAACAAAACTTGGTAGTGTAGACAAAGCCTAAGGCACAGGAAGAGATCATGCACTGGGATCTGGGTAGGTAACTGGACAAGATCTTCAAGCATATTTTAATAGGAGAACTTTCTGATTATAACCTCTCTACAGCCAAATGACTTAAGAATTCTCAACTGTTTATCGTTTAAAGTGAGTTACCTCAAAACTTGTCCAAGATGATCATAAATCATAATTTAGTTTCAATACTTTAAAACAATCATTTCTACAAACAGTAATCCTCAATTAGACCAAGTTTCCTCATTCCCAAATGAATTTTTCCATATTGGAACAATATTCAATTTTGCAGCTCTCGTTGGCTATGAATAGGAATGAAAGCCTTAACATACACATACTTTAGGACAACTAAAAATATTCAAGGGAAAGACACCCACTCTTAAAAATATTTGCCCTTTCCCAATTTAGGTTATGGACAGACCCACCATTTTCAAAGCTCAGCAAATTACTAGATAAAGCATCAGAATAAAAGCTTGTACTGGGCATTGGTACATAATCAAAAATTCTTTTTCATGTGCATGAAAAGAAATATTCACATGCAATGGAAGAATGCTAATCATTACAACGCAAATATTTAATGGGGTTCTTTTTTGAAGTTCTCATATTAAGTACCTTGTCCATATAACAAATATTTATTCTACTCTGAATGAATTAAAATTCAAATTTTTTAGAGCTAATATAAATTATGGGTAGTATGTGTATCTAACATTCAATACTGATATTTAATTTTACTGGATTTTATCACTTTAATATGTTCTTTTAAAGTTTATTTATTCATATAATATATAGTTTGACTCAAATACTTATCTAGTTTTTTAAGCCAAAGGAAAAAAGTGCACACACATCTGAAATAAAACTGGGTTCTATAAACAGAACTGCCAACACATCTTAACAAATTCATACTAAAATGAAATGATTTTATTTACGTTTCTAAGCAGTTTTTGAAACAAAAATAACATTTATTCTAATGCTAAGTTTCTTTAGAGTTCCTTACCTGGATTTTGTTTTCTAAAAATGGGCTGCTGATCTTTTACAAAACGAAAGTAGGCTGTTAAGGGTCGCTTTGGAGGATTATCTGAATTGATCTGTTTTGAAAACCACTTCTCCACTGAGTATGTAGTACTGCATCTTTAACACACGCAAAGTTATCAGATATTAAAAATACATCAATATGTAAACTCAGTTGTAAATTACACTTCAAAATAAATAACGTGACCATTAGTTTACAATCCCGATGTAAGCAGTATTACCAGACTCCAGAATAAGCCCACAACTAACATTTACAGCCCATCATATTCCCGGCCCAAATGCACAGGAGCTCCTCCAGAAACAACTCCGCATCTGTAACCAGGCTTGGGTCAGCCACTTCCCAAGCCACTGAAAGCTTCTATCACCCCCACCCAAGGACACGCTCCCTCCTATGAGCAAAGAGGGCCACAGGGGAGAACGGAAGAAGGGAATGATGCGCGGAGGGTGCCCGAAGGGTGCTGCGGCCGGGGAGGGGACGATGCGCAGAGGGTGCCCGAAGGGTCCTGCAGGAGAGGATGGGACGTTGCGCGGGGGGCACCCGGGGGCGCTGCCCATAGGGGGAAGGCGGAGTGAGGGGACGGGAGGAGGGTGGCTGGGGCGGGATGGAAACAGATGCGCTGGGAGGACCAGGAGTCCGGCTCACTCCGAAGTTTCGCCGCTAGCCCCGGGCGGTGCCTTCACCTGAGAATGTGCCGAGCGCTAGGAAGAGCGGCCAGGGCCCGGCCCAGCAACGCGGCCGCCATGACACCGACACACAAAACAACAGGACGCTCGTCAGGTCAGAGCCGCGCGCGCTGCTAGCGCGGTGCAATGTGGGAAGAAGTGGGTCCCGCCTCTTAGATGGAACAGGGCCTCGGGACAGCATAGGCCCCAAAGCGCATGCTCCGAACCGGGGGACGGGGGGGGGGAGGAGGATGGCGCGTGCAAAGGGAGGGGCTGAGCGGGGAGTACGGCGCGCCGCCCCTGTAGCGTCTTCCGGGGACTAGCGGGGAGGCGGAGGTGCCCGCGGCGGGGCTGGGCCAATAGCGGCTGGGTCCCACCCCCTCGAGGCTCGGGCTCAGGCTGACAGCTCAAGCCCAGCTGGCCCCGTTTAGGTGGTAGCAGAGCTCGGTGCCTAGGACGGATCTCAGGACGGCTCCTGCCCCAACGATTTGCGAGCTAGAGGAGCGACAGAAACAGACAAACAAGTGATTTACGGAGCCTTTTCCTATGATGTGTGTGCACTGTGCAGCCTGCCATGCGCCTTCCATCGCACACACCGTGCCATTTCTTTGACTCGTTTAAGCTCCGATTGGAATTGCCCAGGAATAGCTCACGGCTCACATACCAGTTTTTTAAGCAGATATCCCCGCTGAAATCAATATATTCTGCCTTTAAAAAAAAAAGTCGACCCAATACAGGTATTTGAAGAAACTCACACTGGTGATCGTGGCATTCCTTGGCTTGAAGCCCTTTTATATGCTGTTAGTAAGCATACGTTAATGCTACGATTTTTCTCTAAAGATACTGTCTGTACAGAATTCTCACACTTGAGTCTTAACCCCTTAGTGTGAGACTGGCAGAGCTTCCCTAGCCTTACTCAGAGACAAGGGGAATTAATTTATTGGATCAACTTCTATGACAAGCTCTGAAGCCACACGGAGCTCTTCTTCAGTTGTGGCTTGAAAGCTTGTCTCTCTCACACACGTACGTTGGTCCATTATAAGATATTACCTCACCCACCATGTCCCTTTAATATCTGTTCCTGGATTCTTACACAGCTACAACTACATTGCATATACCTCTCTGTTCAGGGCAGCAGAAGCTGTCAGGCTTCTATTGGCTGTCATGTGCCATCTGCAGCAGAGTATATGTGCTGTCCTTGACCTTTCAATTTCTTCTTTCCCATAATGAAATAGCTTTCAGCACAAGCCTGTGCCTCGGGAGCCATTGTTTCAGCAGATCCTAACCACACTTTGTTGGGTATTCTTTTCTTCCTAATAGCGTTGTCTTCTAGTCAGTTCCAGTGTGGTTTTATAGATTGTTGACACCATTGTATCATTACTTCAGTGTCTACTGTAGGGGGAGATAGCCCTAAAGACTGGTGCTAAGTACTGCTTTTGCTGCTCTATGCCTGTTCTTTCTTTTGACACACTGATATTTGTTTTTTCTTTATCTTGGTGCCTGTTTTTGGTCAGTGCCATGTCACCAGGGTGTTTCTGCTTGTTGGCACAGTTGTTGTGTGACAGGGTCCTAGGTACTCTGACATGAAAGTTCAGTGCCTGTCTCCACGCCCAGGGGCTTCTTTTGTCTATTGGTCCAGAAATACCAGTACCATTTTTCCTACTTTGATGTCCAAAAGGGAAAGGAGACCACTTAGTGTCTTAAAACACATTGTCATATTTAACATTGAAACCACCCATTAGAGGCACCTGTTTTGCAAGATGCATGGTCCTGATAAAGCTGATGAAAGGTCCTTTGGGACCACTCAATTCCTGTGAAAAAAAATTTTTTTAAATGTGGAAAGTCCCATTTCTGGTGGCAGTCACTCTCGCTCACAGAGCTGACTGATCAACCTTATACTAGATTTTACAAGAATAATTGTATTGTGATTCTACTGAGATTCCTCACCACAAATTCAACCTTAGACTATTGTCCTACCAACATTTTCTTCACTCACCTGCCTATCACAGAGAAACCTGTATAGCATCACTGTGAAAAAGATAATTGGAATTATATTTGGAAACTCCTAAAGCTTTCAGAAGACTAATCCAATTTTGTTTCTTTTGACACCAGTTCATCAGGCAATATTTTTATTAGGACAATCACATCTAAATGGATGTCTGATAGCCTTCTGGTTTCAGACTGCAGGGATACAATGTCAAAACTTACTTGTTTTGAGACAAAACCATTACATAACAGTCCATCTCAGCTGTTTCCCTAGAAAACCACCTACTAAGTGGTCCTCTTTCATAAAAAAAATGCTTTAAAAATGGCCCCCCGTTATAAGTATCTGGGCACTTCACACATTTTAATGTATTTATCTTCACAACACAGCTGGCACGTAGGGAAGAAATATTCCCATTTAAGAGATGGGCAATTGAGGCACAGAGGCTAGGCCCAAGTCCTCAACGATACACATTTAACTTCCATTGATTTTAATGGTAATTAGGTGCCTAAATACCTTTGAGGATCTGGCCCCAAGTCTCTCTCTGTTTCAATTCCCCATCTGTCAAGTGGGCCTAAATGATTTGCCCAAGGTCACCTATGAAGTCCGGGCCCAAGCAAGGAATTGAACTCGGGGCTCCTAAGTTTCAAACCCCTGGCCCTCCTTGCTTGGATTTCACCCTCAGAGGTAGGCCTTTTCAACTCCGCTTTAAAGCTCAATTCCAAAGTAAAATAAGTCACTCACCCCTCACTTTTGTTTTCTCTCAGTGTGTCCCTTATTTTGTTGACCAATTTATTTTTAAATAAGCAAAGACTTCAATGGTGTGTTTGATAGTGCAGTTGTGTTAACAGTACAAAGAGGAATAAGGTAATAGGAATATAGAACAAGCTCACTTTTTCCGCTAGTAGTAGCTTTACTCTTTTGCAACATCCCTTCCGCTTCTTGTGTGAGTGAGAATCTTGCTGATAGTATTTAGCCTATAATAATTCTTCTCTGATTATGCTGTTTTGCACCTTATTTTTTATTCCACAGAGTATTCTCATGCCCTTTGTTCTCTGTTCCTCTCTGAGGAACAGCAGTTTCCTTCTGAGGAAATGATGCATTCATCACAGTGTCTTCAGTATTCTTCCCAGCTGCTTTTTACACCCATTGCAGTCTCCAAACCACTATTCCCCATATACAAGACTTTTTAATAGCCCCAATTCATTCCTTAGCAGTTGAATACAATATTAAAAATGTAGAATGAGACATATGAGTACTTAAAGAGCAAATTATTCTTTAACGGAGACAAATATACATTTTTAATTTTTATTGTCATTTAGGCCTCAGTTGGCATCTTTAGACAGAAAATACCACACAAACATCAGAAATTTGTTAAACAAGTTATTAGAAAGCAAGCTGTCTGTAATATTAGAGTAAGAATAAATAAGAATAAAACTAAGATTACATTTTCAAGAATTTCCAGAGATCCTTTAGTTGTGGCAATGTCACTGGAGAGTAGAGAGGACAATCAGATGAAGCATTTTACAGTGACTGGTAGAACATGACTGGATAGAGAGGAGGGAAGCACAGATTATTTATACATTGTTTATTCCATCATAATGAAAGCAGCAGGACTGAGCAATCTTTTGGAGAGAGAAAAGAAAAAAAAGTCTTCATAATGCATCATCTAATAAGTGATGACAGAATATTAACCAGGAAATTCTTAAAATCCTTGCTTATTCAACAATGGTTTAAATGTTGTCCTGGTGGATGAAGTTTGTAATTACCTAAAATGCCAGTCAGTCAAAGAAATCAAAATATCAGACCTATAGATTAGTAGGTATGATATTTCTTGGACAGAGTCTAGACTACTTAAGGCAAGTTGATAGCTGAGTCAGGAACTGAATTTCAGCTAAAAATACCACTGAGAAAACGTCTACAAAGAATGTCTTCAAGACACTTATCTTCAAAGAATCCTATAAAGTTAGAGTAAAAACTAGTGCTGCAGTCAGTTCATCATTGTCAGTTAATTTGATTTCTATTGCTCATCCCAAAGATCTTGCATTATGGTGGGAAGCTATTCCTTTTTGTATGGTGTATACTCAAATATTGCCAATTTATGTATAAACATTTTCAAACTAACCTTGATGTTTTAGTAAAGTAAAAGACAAAGAATAATTAATTCCCTTTAACATGCAAGTCAAGCTTCCAAATTTCACACAGTTAAGCATAAGACACTAAGAACTATTTAAACCATTTGTTCTGGTACAAGCATATTACTAACAAAAATGTAAGAAACACAAATGAAAAAGAATTCTGGGAAAGATTCTGTTACTCAGAAACCTTTCCCCCCCCTCTCGTGATATTATACAAAACAATTGAATGGTGAATAGTTTAGCTTCCATAGCAGTAATATCCCATTTCACGTTGAGTGGACTTACTCATTTATTTTTTACTATTAAAGACTTTTATTGACCATTTTAAAGATGGAATATTCTACAGTGTACAACAGGGACATTCTTTGAAGCAGTGCAATGAAAAAACTTCAGTGCTTCTCCATTAAGTGTTATTCTCAAAAGTCAATTGTATGCATTAGAAAAAAAAAATGACATTTCACAAGTGACCAATTTGTGCTGCTGTTTCATATTCTGGGCAATGGTGAATTCAATGGTGAATTTTAAACAAGTATTAATGATTAAAAAATATTCCAATGGTAGAAAGAGTTTCTAGCATACATGCTATTCTTCTGCACATTCCAGTTAGATGTTTGCTACAGTAAATGGCATTTTTTCCTTGGTGTCAGAGAAAGCACTGGAGTTAGCTTGCACTCAAAGGTTTTGGCTCCTGTGGTGGCAAATTTCCCATTCAATCCAGTTTTGCTTAATGCAGAAAGTTCAAAGCAATAGGCTAACCATGCATTTTTTTACAATTATTTAGCATCCTAAGGGGGGGAGAGGGGAGGGCAAATCTGTGTTTTGAGATTAAAATGCTTTTATTTTTAGTTTAAAAACAAAATCTGCTTTTCCAATACTATGGATTTTCTACATGCATTGTGAAGGAGACTGAGATGACACAGTTAATGGAAAAGTTAGCTTCACGTGTGAAAAATATTAGACCAAAATATTGTTAGACATAAATGAGGGAAAATTCTTTACCATGACATTCTGATATTGAAAGTATTCATTTATATCAATTTATGTGAAAGTGTCTGATGCCCAAACATCTGTGATTTTTTCTTGTGAAAAGAGAATTGCTTATATATATTTAGTTTAGGATTTCAGCAAAGTTGAATCCCACATATTACAAAACAATGGGTATAACATGTTAAATAAATGGGCCTACTGCCAACATTCATTGCAACACAGTTAGAATTAATATCAGATGCATGGCTTTATTTTCCCCTTTGTCTATAATTCACATGCATAACTTAATAGTCTGATCTTTTAATTTTAGAGAAAGCACTTGCAAGGTTATGCAAGATTTAAATAATAGCCAAGACAAATAGTAGAAAATGCATTTTATTTATATGGAAAAAGCTACAGTAAGATTTGTAAAAGGTCTGTGAGAATATTATGTTGCCAATATGGGGGGGGGGGGGGGGGGAAGAGGGGGAAATCAGTCATGAATAGCAACAAACAAAAACAGTTACATATCTTTCTACATAGCAGTGCAATTAGTTCACATTGCAATAAAATTAAGTCAAGTATGCAACAGAATAAAAAAACCAAGTGTTTCTCCATAATCAGCATGTTAAGAATTACAGTGCAAAGATCATTTTAGGTTTTAAGAAATCTGCAATCAGTCTGTATAATAGCCCATAGGGAGCAACACCTCATTGATTTCATTAGTAGCAGTTGTATCATGTCAATACTGTGCTAAAGGAAAAAAAGTCTAAATGAATTAATTTGCATGGTAAATAAAATATATTTAGTCTATACAGTAAAAAAATACAAATTATATAACAACTAACAGAATGAACTTTTGAACAGAGACTTATGAAATTGACAACATATCTTAAAGACACATACAGTATTTCTCATGTAAAACATCTAGTTTTTCAGCAAAAAATAATTTGGTTGCTTTACAACTGCATTAGGGATCTTGTAGGCTGAAGATGCAGAAGTCCAAGAGTCTTAAAAACCACAATAAATGTCTTTTGCAAAGCATACAAAAAGGATAAATAGTCTCATCACAGTTTTAAGATTATTTTTGGAAGTTTGTTTTTTCTTGCTCCAGAAACACACTTACATGGGTAAAAATTAAAAAGGGCCTCATGGTACATTGAAACAGTAAACTGTGCTCCATTTACTTCTAATTTTGAAAAAACCTAGAATTTACAGTACTCTGTGGTATATATGAAAAAGTCTTCACAAGTTTACATTGCATATTTCTGAGTCCATTCTCTTGCATGTCTGTTGTATCTGTATGTGTAGAAAGAAGGCATTTCAATGAAGATAGGTATATGATCCACAACATCTATGTATCAGAGTAGCAGCCGTGTTAGTCTGTATCCGCAAAAAGAACAGGAGTACTTGTGGCACCTTAGAGAAATTTGTTAGTCTCTAAGGTGCCACAAGTACTCCTTAACATCTATGTAAGTACTCAAATGATGTGTTACTGGCTCTCCACCTTTTGGGATTGATTATAATCTTGTGAAATATAAGAACTGTTTTACATAGTAACTCTCTTCCCTCAAGAAACAAAATACATAATTCATAGCATATAGATATATATGCTCAGTTTTGGAACTACCTAAAAAAATAAAATCTAACCACAGCAGTCGTCTATGATTGCATTAAAATGTAAGAAATCTACAGTTTGCGCGTATGTAATCAGTCTTTTGCTAATAGTTCCACTGTGCACTAAACAGTGCCAAATCAACAACTCTAGCATACTTACGACTATTAGAAACACATTAGCTAATTAATGCAGGCAAGTAGTAGGTCATTAAAACAATGCACACCATATACTGAAGCACAAAATTGTTTATTACACCATCTGTTTCTCAATGTCAATTCTATTTTGGCTGTAGAGATTCACTTTACAGTAAGTTAATTTAAACAAGTTTTTAAAGACTTTTCCCAGAAGAAAGGTAAGAATTGCATTAAAGCTAACTACATACCATTAGAATGAACAAGGTCAAATTGTTAATGTCATTATTACAAAGTTATTTCCAAAATATTATTTAGGTATAAAAGGTCTTTTATTGAACTAGGTCAAAACCTAGGAAGTTTTTTTTTTTTTTAAATGTCACAACTTCCATAGTCTGCCAACATCATCTGAATTTTGACACTCAAAAGGGAAGTAATTATGCTTCTCCGAAAGTATCATTTGACTGGATTTCTACCCTTGGGCCTTTTCCTTCCTTCATGAGACTGGCCAGAACTCCCAAAACTCCTAGCCAACTCTCTCCTTGCCTTGGTAGCAGCATGTGGTATATTAAACTCCTGACCGTAGGCTCAGCAGCCTCTTGTGCCCCCACCTGTTAGTTCCTTCTTCAAATAAAAGGTTGAAGCAAGAACTTTTGCAAACCTATATAACCTAATGGCCTCCCTTTAAGATGCCAATATACGTAACTTGTGCACTAACTGCAGCAGTCTCCATAATCTGCAAAACACATGCTAATGGAACATAACTCCTTGGACTCTAAGTTAATATTGGTAAAAGTCGGTATATAGCATAACCAGAGTTTAGTCGGCCATGACTTTCACCTCCCAAATCTGAGGGGAGATAAATTTAATAGAAAGACAACCAAAGGATATCTTCAAAGAAGCAGAGTTACAGGCAAATTTTCCTTTCTTAAACCATCCCATACTGATTGAATTCTTAGTCCTCACTTCAAAGAAGGAGTCTCCATAAACCAAGAGATTCTCCAAGAAACTGTATGGGGAATTTCCACACCACCTTAAGAAACGTGGAGACTTTTCAACCCCCCCGCCACCCATCAACAACAGGAGGAAAAATATTGAGTAAATGAACAGGCAAAGGCTGAGCCCTGATTTCTTCATCTTGAGAATGATAGGGTTTGTATTACAAGGCAGATATACAAACAAGTTCAAATATTGAGGCAGGTGCTTGCAAAATGGGTCAGATGCTTTGATTACACCAATCATCATAACTGGCAAGAAAAAAAACCTATCTTAACAGTCTGCAAAAATGTCCACTCCATGGACAAGAAAGACTGTTTCAGCAGAGGAATATCCTTTAACAAGACCATAACCTCCATCTAACATAAGCAAAGACCCCAACACAACTTGACAAAATAGAACACAGTTTTCAAATTGAAAACAATCCTCAGTTACCTTCAGGAAACTGTGCCCAGTGAGGAAGAACTACAGACCATCTGTAGATGTACCAAAAAGCTCCTGAATGGATGAGTATTAAAAAGCTAAATCTGATTCTATCTGTAATATGTAGATGACAGTCAATGTCAAACATATACCTGGTAAGTACCTTTCATCTTAGTGCTGGTATTAATGGGTATTTTGTTAAATTATTGCAGCAGGCACACACCAACTTGTTCACATGTTACAAGCAGTTTGTGATCTCTTCCAGATATTCCATACAGACTCTAGAGATCCTGGAACAATGAGTATAACTGATTAAGATACTAAAGAAGAGACCTCCCCCCCCCCCCCCCCCAGGCTACCAACAATTAGCATGAACACCACGAGTGAAATACTGCCCCACTGAAGTCAATGACAATACTCCCAATGACTTGAATAGGGCTAGGATTTCAGCCAGAATCACAGGTAGCCAATATGCATCCCAAACACATCCACCAACAACCTAATAGTGTCTACCAAATACTCGACTCAGGGAGCAAACAATCTGAGTTTATGGAATCTGGAAGGGCTTAAGACAATCACTAAGAGCGAGACATTGAGTTTGCTGCATCTTCAGTGATATTATGTATTGGGTTTTCAGGCCTACTAAGATGCTCTAATGTGGTTCAGATGTCACAGGTACACCGGACCCTCACTAGAACGCGGACTTTTGGATCCATGTGCGGTCCCACGTTAACGTGGGAACCGCATTACCATGGATTCCAATGAAGGTAATTAAATTTGGGATCCATGCACGGTCCCACACTATAAGCGAATTCACGCTATATAGACACGTGTTCTAGCGAGGGTCCACTGTACTAGAATACTTTTGCAGAAAACAGTTTAGGGTATATGCTGCAACTGAGTTTCAATGTGTCTGTTTTAGCTAACAGTCAGACCACATCCTCGACTTCTCTTGGACTATCCAGACCAAGAAACATGTCCCACAGGACCTCTAGGAAGAGAGCTCAATCCCCCACCTACTTTGAGCACCCTGATGTGGAAGACTGGTGTACCCCCAAGTTACTCTGTTATCACATCAATTGTTCATTAGACTAGTCAAGCATTCCACCATTTGGAATGACGGTTAAACACTCAGACTGTGGTTATAGGACCAATGGATCAATATTCCCTCTAAACATAAGAAAAAAGTTTAGAAACAGGAGTTAGAAGGAGGAAGCATATACAGATGTTCCTGTCTCATTGAAAATAAGCAGCTTTACTTGCGGAGGAGACTGTCTCAAGTACAAGCTCTTTGAGATACACGCCGCCTCCCCTGTCCTCTTCTCCCTCCTCCCCCCAAGTGCTGTTACCACCACGGCTCTTCAAGCCACTCTCACAGTACTAGTGTCTGATACACCAGGGGAAAGCTCCAGAGATTCCAAGACACTGGCATTCCAAATTTCCTCCAGGGAACCTTTTGGAAATTCCCAAGTCTGATCTGTAATATGCTGAGGGCCTAGAGCCTCTAGCCACCCCTATGTGAAGTGCCTCATAGTGTGCCAAGGCATCAACTTCCTGAGATATCCAGAGACATCACCCTTTAGGGTCTGAAATGCTTAGAGAATTCACTCTACACTGCACTGTTCTGGAGATAAGCTTCCACTATGTGCCAAAGACCTGAAGACTCAGCTGACCACAAAACACTGGTACCAGATGTTTTGGGGCTACAGCCATGCAATGTACTTGGATCACAGTGCTTCAATGCTGTTACACATCCATGGCAGGGATGTGTAACAGGGTGCTGTCTGAAACCATCAAAATTCAGCTTTGGGAGTTCCAGGTGTGCTTTGAGAACAAGACTAAGACCAAAGAGTAGGAATCCAGTCAATATGGTATCTTTAGAGATTAAGTCCTTTCAATTTAAATCTCTTTTGCACCAGAAGTATGCACTACTGCAGCCATTAGTTGCCTAGGTTGCCATCCTGATACAAGCTCTCCCACCAGTTCTAAATTGAGGTCAAAGTGAAGAAAGGTCCATTTTTGCTGTAGGATGTTGCTGTTCGTTAGATGAATGTGGCTATGGAAAAAACTTCTCAATATTTTCTATATTTTAGACAGAAGTTTTATTTGGGAAATCAAATGTCAAAATTTAATATCCATGTTCAGTATCTTTTAACCTTTTGGCAGAGGCATAAGTCTAATAAGTCTTTAATGATAGGACCACATAACAATATATTATTTGAGATGGTATTTGTCCTCAAGTAGTTTAAAACTAATGTAAACATACAACCTTGACACTTCTCTTTTGTGTGTACAGATTTTTGCACTAAAATATTATGAAATAGCAATGTTAATTTGTGTAACTACAGTCTACTAAAGTAGTTTAGTTGAAGTTATAAAACTATTACATGGGTTCTTGTTAGATTCTATTGTTTAAAGGCTTAGATATGTATATCTTTGGTATACCTAAGTTTTGTGAGCGTATATGAAGCAAATGTCTTCAAAGAATGGGGGGGAACGTTTTATGCGTAGCAGATTAAAAACAAGCCTCTAAATATCAAAAAGTTACTTACTTTTCCTTGTCTGACTTGTAGATTTGTGCAATATCTGGTACTAAAGGGTCATCAGGATTAGGATCACAAAGTAAGGAGCATATGGACAATAAAACTAAAAAAAGAAAATAGATTAAGGAAGGGTTTACTTCTTTGTCTTATTTTCTATAATACCTTACTATATACAGTGATAAATTTTGGGAAACAAATGTACTTCATTAGTATTAAATCTTTATACTACAGGTCTGCCCAGAAACCTCACTCAGGATCACGGCCCCATTCTGCTCAATGCTGTACAGACATACATGAGGATATGGTCCCTGACCCAGAGACTGTACGCTCCAAGAACCTGATGCACAATAAACACACCATGCAGACCCATGTGCTTGTGAAGAATTCATTACAGGACTCAGGCCTTAGAAGTGAAACAACTGACAATTTTGACTTACACGTGTTAAAGAAAACTACATACTGTCATATGAACATTTTATCAGACTGCAAGCCATTTTGCTTTAAAACCAATACAATTAGTTTCTCATTGAGAGAGATTGACTTTCTGACAGAGGGCTTAGTGCAAGGTCACAGGATCAGCATGTACTAATTACAAATGCATCTATTTTATATTCTGTCACACTATCATGCAACACCAGATTTTAGTGTATTTTTTCCAATTTTGTTGCCAACTTAGGCCTGGTCTACACTAACCCCCAAATTCGAACTAAGGTACACAACTTCAGCTACGTGAATAACGTAGCTGAAGTCGACATACCTTAGTTCGAACTTACCGCGGTTCAGACGCGGTCCACACGCGGCAGGCAGGCTCCCCGTCGACTCCGCGGTACTCCTCTCGCCGAGGTGGAGTACCGCAGTCGACGGCGAGCGCTTCCGGGATCGATTTAGCGCGTCCAGACCAGACGCGATAAATCGAACACGGAGGTTCGATTGCCAGCTGTCGAACTACTGCGGTAGTGTAGACCTGGCCTTAGATTTATTTTCTCCAGTAAGACTGCATATGAAAATTTTCACCCAATTTGAATACACTAGGTATTAGATTTTGAATTCTAAATACTACAAATTTTACCACCAACAGATGTCAGTACTAATTTATTGGCATTCTCGGGCAGATTTAATTCTATCACAAATTCTGGCACACAGATTTTGGGAGAGGGCAATATATTTATATTCAGAACTCTGGAAACACTTTTGCATATACTGTGCCAATATTTAGATAATTCATGGCAAGAAAACGTTATGCTGATGACATCTCTGGCATGTAATAGGATTAGTTAAATTTGCTTTCTAGAGACAATCTTGTGTCTAGCAAAATCTATTTAACTTTTTGCTCAGGAAAAACACGAGAAAATGAGCTGATATACTTCTGACTTTTTGCCATATTTCTTTCTAATCATCTTCAAACAACGTAACTTTTATCTCCAGTGTTAGAGGTATAGTTGGGGGGGGGGGGGGGAAATGACAAAAAAAAAATGTAGACATCATGCAAAGAGGAGATTCGATTATATTTAATAATCTGCAGAACTCCGTGAGCAAGGGTACTCCTTCTAACTCACCTACTGTTCCCACAGTAATCGCACAATTTACTGTTTAATCATTTTGTTTTATGGTGGTTTTTTTACCACATTAAAAAGTTTGAATTCAGTTTAATATTAATGGTATTTTAGGCTGTGTCCATTTCAATCATTTTGTGCTGAAGTTTTTGGCACTTATAAAAATCAACATAAGCCACTAATATTTGACAACTCAAGTTGCTTGACTGGTCACATTGAGCAGTGACCACTTTAGCAGACATATGGTCCTTTAATCCTGCTCAGCAAGAACATATGTGCAAGTGAAAAAATAAACTTCCATCAACCATTCAGGTGAGGCACCAGTTTGAGATATGCAATGTATATGCACATGAATGAAATTAAGACTTTAAAAGCATTCTACCTAAAGCGTGAACCAGGGGACAGACCAATCACCACTAGTAATAAAAAAGCATTTAAGAAAAACATGGAGTGTAGCCTTTAAATCTGAGACTATGATAAGATGCAAATGGCTGACATCTTCCCCTCCCCCCCCCTTTTCTTTTCTTTTCTTTTTTTTAAATATGTCCTCTGACATTAACAGGGAAGAAGACAACGGTTGCTCAGTGACAGGACAAGTGGCCAATTTATACAGAAAGCTGCAGAACAAGTATACACAAGATGTTCCTTATGCATCTACCCCCGCAATCAAAGTAAATTTAGACTTTTTTTATGTAGCTATTGAGTCTGTCTTGCACAGAATTGGTGTGTGTGGGCAGCAGCTGCATTATACAAGACGCTATAATAGCTGTACCTGAATGGAGCAATTTAGATCCGATGAAGACTAACAATTTTGTCTTGTTCCAACTGAAAATGTAATGACATTCTAAAAGGAGACATTGTTTAGGCCCTTATTAAGTACCTAAGGAAACATTACATTGTTTAACCCTGTAGGTTTTTAAAGGAGTTCCATCATTAATAGTCGGATTGTATTTTATATTACTACATACAGAGTGTCAAGGAAAGGGGTGGGTGTTATGAGTAGTATGGATGAGAAATGAAAAGCAGTTCTGGTGCCTACACTTGAAGAAAGATGCACCTTAAGTGGAACTCCTACAACCCAATATGAAGAGCTGTGCCAGGCAAAACTATCTAACCTCAACCTTACTGTTCCAAGAGCCAACATGCTTCAAAACTTGAGAAAATCTGAATGCTACACTAGACTGCTTAGATAATTGAGCAGTTTTATTTGCTGAAGATTTGAGGGCCAACAGACTGTGTAATCTCACACGTGAATGTGATATAGTCAGAACAGTTTCCCTTCCCCCCATAAAAGTATAATTAAAAGACTAGATTTACCCCACAAGAAGATGGTTCACAGCCAATCCCGAACATCACCCTAAATCCATCTATTTATGCTCACATGTAGCAAGGATCTCCAAAGCAGTGAGCCATCTGATCTTTTAGGTCTGCCGCAATACCAATACATGGATAAAGGACAGGATGGGTGAAGGATAGGATTTTCCATTTAAGGTTGAATCTCCTTGCTTTTGTGGGTTTACGATAAATCAGACAACATTAGGTTTACTCTCTCCTCTATATGCGCATGTAGTGAAAGGTTTTTTTATATTTGTGTATACACACACACACATGCAACAGAACCCCCTGTGATATACCAGGTACCACCCTTGGAGCACCCCTGGAAGCCCTGTGTGCAATCATGGTTATGTCTCTACCTCAGTTTCCCCTAGGGCGCTTTCAATACGTTCAATGAGGCTTGTATTCAGTGAACAATGCCCCTACAGGGGTCTGCGTTTATTTAATCAACTGCCACACATGGTATGCAAACAAGCCTTCTCCTTCTGCCACAAGTCCCCAGGCTTCTCCGCTGCTGGGATCTCTGAAGTCTCTCCCTTGCTGACTCAGGGCATCTCAGGCCTTCCTGCCTGGGAAGCTTTGCAGTCTGTCTCCTCTGGCACTCTCTCTGTGTTCTGGGTGTGGTTCCTCTCCCCAGGAACCTCTGCTCTGCGAGAAGATATTACTGGGAATAGTCTCCTACCCAGCCCCATACAGGAACAATCTCCTCAAGCGCTTTCCTCTCTGTATTCTGGGCTCCTGCCTGAGCCCTCATAACCCTTTATAAGGCTCAGGTGTTCCTTAACTAATTAAATAGCACCCAGCTACTTCTCCAATTAACTATTCACAGACAGATCTGGGTTAGCTTATCCTCCTTAGCTGAGCCAGTCACAGGGAGGCAGGGTGCCTGATCACTCAGAGCCAGCGCCCATGACACCTCTTTAATGTTAAAATACTAAATACAAGGCCTATATCTAACTTTTGTTTTTCCATTCCCAGCAACCCACACTTAAGTGGCACAAATTGAATAATAGTTGCTAGTCATACATATGACTCACTGTCTAATGTGACATCTGAAGTGTAAAAAAGGTTGCATGATCTGAAAAAGTCAGGAATCTTGTGGAATTTCCCATTTAAATACTGTGTAGGATAAAAGTTCTTACTCCCACCCTTTGCCACTGCTGTTTTTCAGCTTTTGTCAGTGTAGAAATGCACAGTAAGGCTGACCTAAAAAATGCCATAGCATTATCAAAATGTTCACCATCATTACTATTACAGATGCATAAAATCATTAGCACATCTATGGAGTTACCTTTTGATACAGTCAAAGCTGGTGACCACTGTGACCTCAGGATATCAAGGCAAATACTCCCATTACTGTTTATGTTTGGATGGTATATTTTTGTTGTGAAAGCAATCTGTGATTAACAAACAAAGAGGTTAGCTTCAAGTTCTGCTTACTGCAACTGGCACCATAGGTGTTGCCCCTTTAATACCCAGTTATTTATTTTTAGAGCTGCCACCCACAGAAGTAGCACAATGTGGACTTTTATCACCACTAATAGCCTATTGTGCAAATATCTGACCCTATAACCCAGTTTTAACATTTGGTCAGCTATATTAATCAATATGAATAGGTATTTTACTAACTTTTCTGCTTTGAACTAAAAAAATTGAGTTTTAAACAGTCAAGACACAGAAACAAAGCCCTAACCTAGGACTTTCATAACACTTTTAGGACAATTAAGTATTTACCTTTGGTGGTTTGAAAGGATAGTCTGTTGGAAAATGTACTGTGAGAAAAAACACTCCCCCTTGATATGCACTATCAGGCTGTAAAAGACAAAAAACAGGATTTATGCTACTGGGGTTTTTTTAAGGGTCCTTTCTGAATTTAAAGAGCCTTCTCAAAACTATGGCAACTTTGGACCAAAACCTATTCACCAGCACACAGCCCAAGTATGCGGGCTGTGCACTGGAAAGGCATGCAGCTGACAATGAGGGATGGAATCCTCCCCCAAGGCTTTGGAGCAACAGCAGAGCCATCCCTGACCACTACTGCAGAAACCCACACCCTACTGAACATCACTTTTTGGGAGAGACGAGAGAAGGAAGAATGTTTGGCTGGTGAATCTACTTACTTGCTGATCCACCAGCTCCAAGCTAGCTCCCACTACATGTTTGGGCAGCAAAGTGCTCCTGGAACTCAGCTCCATGGCAGCACAGAACCTCTGAGCAGGCCCTCCTTATCAAGCCCTCTGTGCAACAGAACCACAATTGCTCTGCTACAATCAGGGCCTTCCTCTAGCTTTAAGCCACAAATATACTTACCTTAAGAAGTGATTTCTCTTTGCAGGTGCAAAGAGTAGGGTTTTCCAGCATTACTCAGCTGATCATGATATCAGGAAGTTTTTAAAACACACAACATCTTTGTGACCTGTACAAATCTGTGAACATGCATTTTGTTAGAGAACATGTGCACAGGTTTAAGTCCAGGTTGCACACAGTTAAAAGAGAAATCTTTCTGTTGCAATCATCTGTTGAGGAAACCCTTCATTTTCATAATTATGAAGGAAAAAACCCCAAGATTAGGTGGTTGAGGGCCTCAAAGCTAAAGCATCCCTGTGACTTCTGAGTAAGTAAAGAAAAAATAATAGTTTCAAATTTCTTTGGTATCTTTAATGTAATTGCTAGGAATCTGATGCCTGCAACAAAACAGTGCAAGTACACTGGCTTCTCAGGTTCCCTGTGTAGATCTAAGGTGGCCTGTTGCTCTTCATTTTGGAGGAGAGGGAAAAGCTTTAAAAAAATCACCATAAAGATCATTTTTACTTAGTAAAGACTGCCATAGGGAAAGCCATGTGAATACTTCATATAAAGATATTTCCAAATGAAGAAATTGTTGCAGTAAGAGACAAGTCTAAAACAGTACTGCTAAGAAGTCAGTATTATGTAATACCAAACCAAAAGTGGTTGTCAATACTTCTAGCTAGGAATACGATGATAGTTTGTATGCATACTAAATGGACCTGTCAATGATCTTAAAAGCTTTTAAGATCAAACAAATTTAACACTGAAGAAGAGGAAAAACAAACTTGCACTGTTTGCATGTACCACATAGAAAAATTCAGAACGAAGATAATCCTTTCCCTAGTCCATTAACATTGGATAACTAGGCTTGGAAGGATTAGATTTTTATTGGTAAATGTCAATTTCAAACAACAGACACAAACCAACAAAAAATATTTCCATCAATACTAATCAAAACGTACAGATAGGCAAAGTGAGAAAAATGCTGCTTGAGAACTTATGAGAGTTTGATTTAAGATATTCACTTTGTATATTTTGACATGTGACATTGACAATTTGTGTTTTAATTGTTAGAAAGCTTTACTTTTACCAGGTAAGTGAAAGTTTAAATTAATAAAAATAAAAAGGTTCTTAAAATAAAAATCATAAAAAAAGAATTCTGCCAAAAATACAATTTACAATCTAATAGTTAGATTATGAACGCTAATGTTTTTTGTAGGGCTGTCAAGTGATTAAAAAAATTAATCGCTATTAATTGCACTGTTAAACAATAGAATACCATTTACTTAAATATTTTTGGATGTTTTCTACATTTTCAAATATATTGATTTCAATTACAACACAGAATACAAAGTGTACAGTGGTCACTTTATACTTATTTTTTATTACAAATATTTGCACTGTAAAAAAAAAAGTATATTTCAATTCACCTAATACAAGTACTGTAGTGCAATCTCTTTATCATGAAAGTTGAACTTACAAATGTAGAATTATGTAAAAAAATAACTGCAATCAAAAATAAAACAACGTAAAACTTTAGAGCCTATGAAGTCCACCCAGTCCTACTTCAGCCAATCGCTCAGACAAACGAGTTTGGTTACATTGCAGGAGATAATGCTGCCCGCTTTTTGTTTACAATGTCACCTGATAGTGAGAACAGGCGTACGCATGGCACTGTTGTAACTAGCGTCACAAGATATTTACGTGCCAGATGTGCTAAAGATTCACATGTCCCTTCATGCTTCAACCACCATTCCAGAGGATGTGTCCCCATGCTGATGACGGGTTCTGCTCGACAACAATCCAAAGCAGAGCAGACTGACTCATGTTCATTTTCATCATCTGAATCAAATGCCACCAGTAGAAGGTTGATTTTATTTTTTGGTGGTTTGGGTTCTGTAGTTTCCGCATCTGAGTGTTGCTCTTTTAAGACTTCTGAAAGCATGCTCCACACCTTTTCCCTCTCAGATTTTGTAAGGCACTTCAGATTCTTAAACCTTGGGTTGAGTGCTGTAGCTATTTTTAGAAATCTCACATTGGTACCTTCTTTGCATTTTGTCAAATCTGCAGTGAAAGCGGTCCTAAAACAAACATGTGCTGGGTCATCATCCGAGACTGATATAACATGAAATATATGGCAGAATGCGGGTAAAACAGAGCAGGAGACACACAGTTCTCCCCCAAGGAGTTCAGTCACAAATTTACTTAAACTATTTTTTTAATGAGCATCATCAGCATGGAAGCATGTCCTCCAGAATAGTGATTGAAGCATGAAGAGGCATACGAATGATTAGCATAGGTGGCACATAAATACCTTGCAACGCCGGCTACAAAAGTGCCCTGCGAACACCTGTTCTCACTTTCAGGTGACATTGTAAATAAGCAGCAGGCAGCAGTATCTCCCGTAAATGTAAACAATTTTGTTTGTCTTAGCAATTGGTTGAACAAGAAATAGGACTGAGTGGACTTGTAGGCTCTAAAGTTTTACATTGTTTTGGTTTTGAGTGCAGTTATGTAACAAAAAAAATAAAAATCTACATTTGCAAGTTACAATTTCACGATAGAGATTGCACTACAGTACTTGTAGGAGGTGAACTGAAAAATACTATTTCTTTTGTTTGTCATTTTTACAGTGCAAATATTTGTAATCAAAGATGACAAAGTGAGCACTGTACACGTTGTATTCTGTTCTGTAATATAAATCAATATATTTGAAAATGTAGAAAAACATCCAAAATATTTAATAAATTTCAATGGGTATTCTATTGTTTAACAGTGTGATTAATCGCAATTAATTTTTTTAATTGCAGTTAATTTTTTTGAGTTAATTGCATGAGTTAACTGCAATTAATCGACAACCCTAGTTTTTTGTTGCTGTTTTAACTGTACCTGTAAAAGTTTACTACTGGTTGAAAGTTAGTATCTAGAGAGATACTTTACCCATCCAGACTTGTCATTTGAAACATAACCAATGTGAAATATTTACCCTGGGTGGACCCAAAAGTAGCATACAAGTCATCGTACGTCCAGACATGGGACATTAATTCTGAAGGTGAATTTTAGTCCTGTGTTTTCGACAGTCCAGCAGGAAATGGGAGCATTTAGAATATATGTCATTTTTCACGTGTCTCTCAGTATCAAGTGCATTATGCCGATATCATGGCCTTCCTTAATGCCCGATATGAATGGAAGATGGACGGAAAGGGGATCTGTTCCCATTCTCCACTAGAGAAGTACATCTTCATTCTTGTGCAAGTTCAATACATGGAGAGAAAAGAATGTTTTTGCTACTAAAGGTGAACTGCAAAGGGCGGGGGACTGGATTAAGTTGTGTGTGTTATTCAGGTTGTCAAGGTAATTCTATTGGGACAAATTCTATCTTTCTTTTAAAAGATTTCCTCCACTTCCTCCATTTTTTGTGTTGAACAAGTCTCACAGCATTGTTAATGGGGTTTCATCTGAACTCTATGTCCCTTCGCAGTTTTGCCATTCACCTTTCAGTAGCGCAAAGGGGGTAGAAGAAAGGAAGCAGTCATTAAACCAGAAGGGTAACTTCAGCTCGTGTGAATATGAATCCACTATTTATAAAGCAGGCCCAAAGTCAGTCACAGAGCTTGTGGGTCAGTGGCAAATCGGATAAAACCACCAAGTGACACAGTTAGACAACAGGTTCTAACGTTCCATTGGTAGGTTAAGACCTAATCCTTTTCCTGAGAGGCAGGAGTTGTGTTGAAATATGCTGAAACAAGTTGTCCTAGAGTAGTCACAACTCCCTTTTTCTCCTTTTCACCATGTAATGCTGCTGCTGCTCACCTTCTTGTCATCAGATTTGGCTAGGGCCTCAGTTTCCCCTGTAGGTTCGATGGCTTAGCCCTCCAACGGAACCAAAAATCCTCTTTCTGTGGTAACAAAAAGTCCAAAAGGAAAGACATCTGGGCTATGATCCCCTTATCAGGGTCTGGGTAAACTTCTCTTCCCTCAGAGGTTCACTCTTTATGTATTTCTCCCAAATAGTCCTTTGCTCAGATCCTCTTCAGGCTTCCTTTTCAGGCTTCTTTCTATTCTTAAGCACTTTTCCTTTGACAAAGTTAGCACTTTTGCCCTTCCCTAACCATCTACTGTGGAGAGAGCCTTACAGCAAATCCTAGCATCTCCCAGACCTTCTTCAGACTGAAGAAAGCAGATCTTTTATATCCTGCAGACTATGGTTTCCATGATTGCTGTACTACAAGTCCAAAAATTGCTCTGTTTTTGGTATAACCACATCACAGGAATGGGAGGAACTTTAACCATTTAAAGGCCCAAGCGCACCCTGTGCCATCACAATTCTATTTAGAACTACTAAATGAATTACTATAATAGTTTTCCAGTTGGACTGATGAAGCTAACATATAACAGTATTTAACTGATCATCCATGAAGAAACAAACAAACAGGCTTTTCGTTTAGAAAACTGAATAGTAAACCAAAGGTTCAATGTAGACGGATGTTGTTTACCGTTAAATTGTTTTTAGTTTCATGAGCAAAAGGAGGGATTTTTTTAAGTTTTACTGAAAGTGAAAGTTAAGTGTAGCAAAGTAGGTGGAATATGTAGAATACTTTAAGTACTAAACTACTAGAATAGCAAAAAGTTTCCCCAAAATATTTAACCTGAGTATCTGATAGTTCAATCCAAAACTATGTTGCTTATAGGTGCTCAAATGCTTGCGTGAACACGAATCCTTTCCACAGTCAGAGAAGTCAATACCTTAGGCCTACTTTCTAAGGGGTTTTGGGATTATTTCAATTATACGAATTACATACTTACAGGTCCCATAATAGTTGCTTGCCAATGGAACACTGAAAGACAAAGCATATTAAGTTTTTAGACAATTTTTCCCCTCCCTCAGACAAAAATATACTAAGACCTTTGCAGTAAATTATTAAGAGCTTACAGTCATCTCCAACAGGCCCTGCAGAACAGTGGGCAGGTGGGTCACGTTGTAGATCACTTAGTTCCTATGAGAAACATGAAAATATTGTAAATGATTAAAAATATATTTACAAGGAAAAATGAGGTAACCAAGAATCAAGCCAAATTCAGTTCTAATCATAGTTACATTAAAATAAGACATCTATGACATTTAAAAACAAAAAACCAATAGAAATGTAAGTGCCAGTGAAAATGGAAAGTTTCCCCAAATAGATAAACATTCCCTGCAGTGTTTGCAATGCAAGAACTGCAGTACTGTGCTACTGACATGTAAAATAGATCTGCAAATTATAAATAAATCGATTACACTTGACATTTCACTGTAGAAGACGAAAAAAATTAAGATTGTTATTTTAAGTTCAATTATTTAAAGTATTCAGGAAAAATTGTAAATGCTTAACTGAGTGTTCCTTTAACTTTGCAATGTTTTGCATGACCTAATCTTGGCCCCATCCATGTACATCAATTGATCTAAACTAGTTTGTAAAATGTCTGATTTTCCCAAAAGGTGCTCCACAAATGTACTATTATTAAGAATGCTCATAAATGAACCTGAAAGCTAGCAGGATTTAGCCTCCCATTGATGTTTCTGTATAAACAGCTTTTTTACTTCCCTAAATCTTATTTTTCAGTATTACTTACAAAACAAGAAAGATTAAAATTGAATAGAAATCTTCATAGAGTATTTTACAAGTATGACTTTATACCCTTTAGTAATGAAAAATATCAATCTTGGCTAATTTACCCTTCCTTGCTATTCATGTTTTTATTTTAGTCCTTAGATATAGCCTTTCCAAAGGGGAATATTGGGTACGTCTTCCTTGTCCCTTGCTACTATCAATAGTCCTCCTTATTGGAGGTTGTGACAACCACCCTCTTTTTAAACACACACATAAAAAGAAGTTTTTTCAGTTTTACACTTGGTGTTTTACCACCTTTGAAGGTGAGACACAAAGGAAGCCAGGCATTTCAATAATGTTGGTTTGATTTCGGTGTTGAATTTAATTTGACATGTTAAGTTCTCCATTAATGCTGTGTCCTAATTTCTAGTGTATTCTTTTTCCTACTTGCAGCTAATAAGAGCTTTGCTTCTACTAATACATTATTAATGTAAGCCTTATGTTTTTGAAGGCAACATTTAATTGGGAGATCTAAAAAGAATCACTATGGGTCCTCAGACTATATTTAACTGTTGTCTTGATTTATAATCCTATCCCAGTTTTGGGTTTCCATGCAATTCCACTAAATATAAACAAAGATTCCCATATCCCGATATCCTCTCCTGATTGGTCACTGGTTATTTTAATAAAAAGTATTTTTAAAAAGATACTCTTCCTAAAATTGTCTGGCTAGTAATAGAGCATGCTAGGGCACAGGTCACTCAGGTGGCTAACTGACTTTTAAAGGTACAAGTTTGAGTATAAAATAAAAGGAGGTCTGCAAATGCTTCCCATACTATTCCCTAAGTAGAATCTGTGGATGCGGCTTTACTACTGACTCTCTCTTCCCACTCAAAAATTGCCAGCAAAGGCTCAACTGTTTCTAAGATTAGGATTTGAACTGGAAACAAATCTATTTACCTCAGCATCTGAGTCACTTAAATGCATGCATCAAGGCAATCTTTGAACTTAGTCATTAGAAGAGAAATTTCTCTAGGTCCTACTTATTAAAGCCAGTCAAAAATACCTACCTGTTCTGGAAATTAGGCACATGCAAAACAACTAGTTTCAGAAAGGAGATCAGCAGGAGCATTCAATATATGCAATTAATTTGTTTTGAAGATTAACTGGATTCGGTGTTGATGTTTTAAGATCATCACTGCAGTTAGACTATATTATATTTGAAGAGATCTGATCACTGGGCTATGCTGCTGAGCTTTTCACCGTGTTCTATTTTGCCAGTTTGTTACATCTAGCAAACATCTTAAGTCTGATATAAATGTCCTTTTGGACACGTCCCACTTGACAGAAAACAAAAGAGCAAATACTTGGCACCAAAATTCAGTCACTCTCTTCCTATGCATTTCTCCTCCTGCCCCCAATCTCAAGGAGATTTATTAGGTAGGATGAACCTTTCCTGGAGATTCCTAAACATAAGCAAGAGATCCCCATGCTACTGGAAATGGGTCAGCCCTAAAGGACATATAAAGCTGTTATTATAGAAGCGTACAGTCTTAGATTTAAAAAGGTAATGTAACTCATTTATGTATGTATGTTTCCCATTTTAACCTTGTAAACTCCTTTTTTTTCTTAGTTAATAAATCTTTTATTTATTACAGGATTGGCCACAGGCATTGTCTTTGGTTTGAGATCTGAGTACAACTGACCTGGGGTAAGTGACTGGTCCTTTGGGACTGGGAGTAATCTGAATATGGTTGTGATTTTTCGTATAAAATGACCATCAATCACACAGCCCAGCTTGCCTGGATGGCAAGATAGACTGGAATGCCCAAGGGAACTGCTGTGATTCCATGATAAGACTTGTTATAGTGCTTTAGGAGGTCACAATTTTTACTGGGTTGGTGAAACCTAACTATAGAACACAAGCAGTTTGGTGTTTCTGCCCTGCCTTTTGACAGTCTACCCTGAGGTTGGCACTCTCATTCATGAGCCGCTCCAAACAGCATGACACAGATGCAGGGTAACATAGTAGGGGGGGCATTATTCTGATACAGAAGTATCTCCTCCTGTTGCAGACTGAAGTTGTGCACATGTGGTCAATACATTATCTACAGCTGTTAGGCAAACATTTTAATGTACTTATTCAGACCAATCTGAAATGGTGCTTTATGTTGTTAAGGAAGTCATTTCCTGCAAGGCCTTAACACTGGGCAGTTTACAAAAATATTTTTCACTGGTTTTGATAAATTGGTATTAGAATTTATAAAGGCTGCAGCACAGGCAGGCAGACATTTTTTAAGTATAGTTTTTAAAGAAGTTTCAATTAGACTGGTTTTCAGCAGTTTTAGCTAAAACCATGGTAAGAGCAAGTCCAGATATGGCTCCGTTCGGTTCCACTGTACCAGACCTAGAACTGGTTAAAATTTTTTTGCAACATTTTCTTAGTGAAGATGAATAAATAAAGATATCCTCAAAAATGGCCCATTGCATGAATGTGTGGATTATGTGGGAACCATTAAGAAAACTCCTGTGCTTGGGAAAGAATAGTAAACCCAAAGCAAATAAGCTATACCTTTGATCAGAGTAAGTTCAGACAGAGCCTGTATATACTATTAAGTCAATAATCTATGAATAAAACATGGTTTGGCCTTACCTGAGTAGGCAGGACCAACCATACTAATTCAATTTAGTAAAACGACAACAGTTTGAGCCTCTACACGTGGAAGGCCAGGCCAAGCTATAATCTAATAAAGGTCCTATTGTGATACAAAGTGACCATATCACAGTAGTTATTCTAGGTGAGACTGAAATTTAGGGTAACATTTTCGAAGAGTTTAAAATACTTGGGGCTCCTAAATTGCCTAAGCTCGTTTGAAAATATTACCCTTTGTTACAGACTAGGACAGCCAAGATTCCCCAATTAGGAGTCAGGGGGACTGCTGGTTTGCCAGTGTTAAGAGCTGAACACTAAAATGGCCTATTGTGTTTAAAAAAGTTTATTCTTTTTAAAAACAGAGCACTTTTTCCTGATCTACTATCTACACCATTAAATGAAAATCTAGAGGATTGGATCTTGGATCCTTCAAATCTCCACTCAAATCAGTGTAGATACCCTTCACATCGAACAAACAACTATATAGTATCAAGAGGCAAGCAGCAGTAGCTACAGCACAGGAGCTGTGGAAATCTTATCCAAGGTTTAGCGACACCGCCTTGTCACTAAAAGTCAGCGTGTGTAAATGTACTTTATCGGCACTTTTGTCGACAAAATACTTCTAGCCCCGTGAGCGGCATTAGCTTTGTCGGCAGGAGAGCGCTCCTGCCAACAAAGCCATGTTCACACTGCCACTTGCGTCGCCAAAGCTTTTGTCTTTCGCGGGGGGGTTGGGTGGGGGGCTTTTTTTAAAGCACCCGTGTAAGACAAAAGTTTTGTCGACAACTTCGACAAAAGCCCTAAAAAGACTTCTTGCAAAGCCCTACAAAAGGAAGTACTGCTAATTGGTAACATTCAAAAACAGAGAAAGTTACTGAACACTAAGGGCTTGGCTACACTTGCGAGTTACAACGCATTAAAGGAGCCCCAGGGCAGCTCACTACCCATCCACACTGGCAAGGCATGTAGAATGCTCTGACTCCACGGCTAAAGCGCTCCTGATACTCCACCTCAGCAAGTAGAATAACGTTTGATGCACCCCCGCTGGAGCGCCCCAGCGTCAGTGTCATAACAATAAAGGGAAGGGTAACAGCTCTCCTGTGTACAGTACTATAAAATCCCTCCTGGCCAGAGACTCCAAAATCCTTTGACCTGTAAAGGGTTAAGAAACTCAGGTAACCTGGCTGACACCTGACCCAAAGGACCAATAAGGAGACAAGATACTTTCAAATCTGGGGGGGGGGGGGGAAGGCTTTTGTTTGTGCTCTTTGTTTTGGGGGTTGTTCGCTCTTGGGACTGAGAGGGACCAGACATCAATCCAGGTTCTCCACATCTTTCTAAACAAGTCTCTCATATTTCAAACTTGTAAGTAAACAGCCAGGCAAGGCGGGTTAGTTTTCCTTTGTTTTCTCAACTTGTAAATGTATCTTTTACTAGAGTGTTTATCTTTGTTTGCTGTACTTTGAACCTGAGACTAGAGGGGGGTCCTCTGAGCTCTTTAAGTTTGATTACCCTGTAAAGTTATTTTCCATACTGATTTTACAGAGATGATTTTTACCTTTTTCTTTAATTAAAAGCCTTCTTTTTAAGAACCTGATTGATTTTTCCTTGTTTTTAGATCCAAGGGGGTTGGATCTGTATTCACCAGGAGTTGGTGAAAGGAAGGAGGGGGGATGGTTAATTTCTCCTTGTTTTAAGATCCAAGGGGGTTGGAACTGTATTCACCAGGAGTTGGTGGGAGGAAGAAGGGGGGATGGTTAATTTCTCCTTGTTTTAAGATCCAAGGGGTTTGGATCTGTATTCACCAGGGAATTGGTGAATGTCTCTCAAGGCTACCCAGGGAAGGGAATTAGCTTTGGGATGGTGGCAGCAGACCAGATCTAAGCTGGTAGTTAAGCTTAGAAGTTTTCATGCAGGCCCCCACATTTGTACCCTAAAGTTCAAAGTGGGGAAGCAGCCTTGACAGTCAGTGTGAACGAGGTGTTGCATTACTGTGCTCTGATCAGCCTCCAGAAATGTCCCATAATCCCCTTAAGTCAAGTGGACACTCTAGTCATTGTTTTGGATATGCCCTTTGAAAGCTCCGTTTGACAGCCGGCTGCTTATCTGCTCTGAGACAAAGCAACCATTACTGTGGAATGCTGTGTGAGAGAGAGAGTGGCGGGGTGGGGGAGGTCTGCTGCTGTCTGAACTTACAAGACAGCATGCTAACATGCTCTCAGCCCCCCCCCAAACCCACTCACTCTCCCCCCACATACACACAACACACTCCCTGTCACGCTCCACCCCACCCCCCATTTGAAAAGCTTGTTGCAGCCACAATGCACTGCTCTCTGTGGCCGTTGCAAGAGCTACTAATGTGGCCACCCCAGTGCGCTGTCAGTGTGGACAGACTACAGCACTTTCCCTACTGCGCTCTACGAAGGCTGGTTTAACTCAAAGCACTCTACATCTGCAAGTGTAGCCATGCCCTAAGGGTATGTCTATACATAAACCACTGAAGCTATGCCCTGTAGCACTTCAGTGAAGAGTGGTTCTTCCACTTCTGTCAGTAACCCATCTCCCCAAAAGGCAGGAGAATTCTCCCATCGATTTAGCACTGGCTACAGGTCAGTTTAACTGCATCACTCAGGAGGGTGGATTTTTCACATGCCGAGCCACATAGTTATACTGACCTAATTTCCTAGCGTAAGCCAGGTCTCAGATTCTTCCACACATTTATGAATAGACTCCAAAGCATATTGATCCAGCCTAGTGTCGTTTGGGAGGCTGGTCAAACTGGGCCACAATTACATCTTTTCAAGAACACAGCATAAAAAAATATTCACCCTTTAATAAAAGATAGATGTATAAAGACTGCTGTACTAACTGCTTTCTTTAAATCCTTGTCTACACTGATTTTTTAGCCTTCCATGTAGTTACATGGGTGCAAGTGTTTAGTGTAGATATGCTGCACAGATATAAACCATGACTTGCAATGATGCAAATTAACATGGTTTCAATGCAGAATAATCTGTATCATTGCAAGATACAATTTATATCTGTGCAACATGTCTTCATTAGGGAGTTTCACCAGCATAGCCAGTGTGGTTTTTAGCTACCCAGGTAGACAGAACATTAGGGTTTGTCTATACTTAAAATGCTACAGCAACACAATTGAAGCACTGCAGCTGCGCTGCTGTAGCGCTTCAGTGTTGACACTCAGTACAGCGATGGGAAGCGTTCTCCCATCGTTGTAGTTAATCCACCTGTCCAAGAGGCAGTAGCTAAATTGATGGAAGAATTATTTCGTCAACCTACCACTGTCTACACTGGGGCTTAGGTCAGCATAGCTACGTCTCTCGGGAATGTGGATTTTTCACACCCTTGAGAGACATAGCTATACTGATGTAAATTTCCAGTGTAGAGCAGCCCTTAATCCGTTTCAAAGTAGAGGTGAGGACCACAGCGGAACTCAACTATCATGCAGGAACTCAACATGTCAGGAGTCTGTTCAATGATATTTTCCCTACTTGGGAGGATTAGCTGGTTTGTTCCTAGTAGCAGAAAGGTTAACAAGTGTTTGCATTTCTCAAGAGAGTAATTTAAATTTCTTTACACTTCCACCAATCCCTCTATTTTCTCTGCGTATGTTCATAAAGGCATTATTAGGCTAAAATCTTGTGGTTATAATCCTCTACATATAATTGGTTATAAAGAAAGGGTATGAAGATACAAAACTTATTTATCATGCTTAAGATGACAAGTAAAAGCAAAATATGAGCAGTAACACCATGTATAGCAAAGGGCAATATTTTGCAGGAACACACTACAGGAGAATTTATAAACAAATACTTACCAATTCCTATCTAACAACTGAATTTTAAGGAGCAGCATGAATAAACTGCAGTTAAATCCACCCTGATTTACTTCCCCAATATATTTAGATGCCATGGATATTGCAACTTATCTTCCTTATGGTAAAGATCTCAAACTCCTGGAGGTTTCCCAAAGCTTTTTGTACAATTGCTGACTTCACACTTCCTTTCTGAAATGATCCCTACACAGTCCAAGTTTTTCTCCCACCACTGACTCAGGAACACACTTTCCTGTAGACTTGTAATGCCAATTAAGCACTGCCAAATAAACTTATTCTGAATACATCTCCAATTTGCTTTCCTGATCTTTAGGACTGTGCCTACAGAGGCATTTCAGCATTGCTCCAATTGTTGGGGGAACTATAAGCCTAGATCGGGTTTAAAAGTTACCGCTCTGAGCAAGGTTGGAGAACAAGCTCCGGTGCCTGGTCTACATTAGCATTTCCATCAGTGATAGAACAGCAAGAGCAGTGCTAGTGCAAGGGGAGGCAAGAGAGTACCAGAGGAGTGCTTGTGGGTTTTCCCCAAGGTAGAAAAGCAAGAGAATGAATACAAAGTCATTAGGAATTTCCATACTGGAAAACGTAACTGACTGCTTTATGAAAGCATCAGATGCACCATAGGAAAGGATGTATTTCCTGTGGTTTACCTTTTCATTTAGTAATTTAAGCTCTTTTGGAAGACTTCATCATTCCTTCGTGTCCTTCCATTAAGATGGTCCATTTTTTTTTTCAAATTAACAGACAGTTGGTATCCATCACTGTGTACTCTTACTTAATTCACATAACTAATCACACAACATTTAAGATCAAATTTAAACTTCTATTCCAAGAGCAACTTAAACAAACTTTAAACAGCAATTCCAATCACTTACAGATACACTGATAAATTAATGGCTACATAGATACTGATAGCCATCTTGTTTTTTTATCAGTATAGGCTGGGTTACACACATCAGCTTCAATGAGGCTTAACCGCTGCTTTTCATTTAAGATGGTAGAAACAGTTAAGCTCTCAAAATAATAGTCTCCAAATCAAACCACGGGCCCATGTCGCTGCCCAAAATAAAGGTACACCCAAGGCCACTACTCAGGGCTTAACAGGTATTGTTTGAAAAGGGGAGTGAGAAGGGGAAACAACACCAGCAGAGAAGCATACAGAAACAGAAGGAAGCTCCAGATATAGCCTGGACCAGCATGGTGGGTGGCCCTGAGAGAAGCCTAGAGAGGTTTTGGATCTGGTGCTGGCTAAAAGAGGTTTGGGGCTGTGAGCAAGGAAACTGCTTCCTGTTTTGTTCCTTCTGTGTTCAGTGAAATTGGATTTTGCACATTCCTTGTAAATAAACAAGACTGCATGCATCAAAGGTACCTGGCTCCATCATCAATATCTCCTCCTAACTGGAACAGCCCACAAGAAATTGAATTTTTGGCTAGCTGCTCCAGCCAAAAGGGGTATCAGTATTTTGCACTTTAGATAAACTGCCAGTGAAATAAGTGTGATTATTTCAGACCCGACTATATATTGAGTGTGATATACAAGACAGACTATATCTATCTATATATATAAAACAGATCTTTCCGCTGAACAGTATGATAAGAACTATTTTTAACAGTGACTCCTTCCTGCATAAATGCATACTTGGAATATAATGAAGGAATAACCTATGTCTTATTTTTTGAATATGTAACTTCTTTAGGTACAATTAGGTCTATAGATTAAGACTCATACCAAAAGCTTTAATGAAACATTTGTTGCTCTACAGGTTCTCAAAAAACCTAAGTGACTGCATATAAGGTAACTGTGTATATCAACAAGGTCATGTTAAGAAGTTTAGATTGAATAGACACTTTGCTCAGATGGGAAATGTGATCTCCACATTTCCATTAAAAAAGTTACAAATAGTCTTGCCTACCTAAAAGTTAATAAACAATTAGATATTAGTTCAGTCACTAAAACTGTTTAGTCTGGTACTGGAACATTTCATACATTCCCATTATGTAGAAAAAATTGCACCCATCTCCTCCTGTTATAAGCACGTGTTCGCTGCTATGTTATCATCCCTTTTTAGGTACGCATGTTACCATCCCTTTTTAGAAAAAGAAAAGAGATAAAATGGAAACAGTATTGATTCTGCCATGTTCCTTTCCACTCTTTCCCACGATCTTTCTACCCTCACTTTTATATGTCATAGATGATGTTTTAAGTATTTGTATTGCAGTAGCTTGCAGAGGCCACTGTGACAGATAACACACAGACCTAGGAAGACATGATCCTTGCCCTAGATAAAAAAGGATTAAGATTAAGTTTTTAGGGGTGTTTTTGGTTTACCACTTTTTCTAGGGTGGGACTAGGAGAGGCTGGTGGTAAGGTCTGAGTGTTTTGTTCCACTGGGACAAGCAGTCATACACATATATACATACACACACAAGAAAGACTGGAAAGGAACATGGCAGAATCAATACCATTTCCATTTTATTTTTTTTTCTTTTCTAAAAAGGGATGGTAACATGGGAGGATAACCTCGTTAAGTTCTGACTCAGGTGGTCATGAGATGTATTCTCTCTGAATTTAGTGTGTTAAGATTTCTGAAGTTCCAGTCACAGTGGACTGAATAGGTGTGTTTACCAACTTGCTAGCAGGAATAAAACTTGATTAAAGTATGGAAGGGATTAATGATTCATTACAGTGATTTAGAAGACATGCATTAAACAGGAGAGATTACTTTAAATCATAACAGCGAACACGTGCATACAACAGGAGGAGATGGGTGCAATTTTTTCTATATAATGGGAATATATGAAACGTTCCAGTACGTGTCACCCCCCCCCCACACACATATATATATACACCTATATCTCGATATAATGCTACCTGATATAACACGAATTCGACTATAACGCAGTAAAGCAGTGCTCCGGGGGGCGGGGCTGCGCACTCGGTGGATCAAAGCAAGTTCAATATAACGCGGTTTCACCTATAACGCGGTAAGATTTTTTGGCTCCCAAGGACAGCGTTATATCGGGGTAGAGGTGTATAAAATAAAAATAAAGCAATGCTTTTTGGGTAAGTCCAAACAATCTTAAGTCTATGCAAACTGGGTAACCACCTGCTGTTGCTGAAAGCCACTATCAGTGCCTACTATATTCATGTTCAGTTAATAAAAACTGAATATAAATTAAAAAGTTTAGAAACAGAACCTCAATAACTGCCAAGGGTGTAAGAGCTCATGAACAAATTTTTGGGATGGAAAATAAAGTTAGTTTTTCCTTAAAGTGAGACTATAGTCATTTAACAACAACATAGCATACCCAAGGGCATGATCACTGATCAGCTGGTGGAGGCACTACCTACTGTATACTGAGCAAGTGACAAGGGATGTATGAAGCATTGCATTTCTTGTCTGCATTGTAATTGAAACACATTTATAGTTACTTTCACTTCATGGGAAGAAATTAAACGCAATATTCCCTTCAAATAAGGTTTCACCATCTCCTATTCTAAGAAGTCAATGCTCAATCAGTATACTTAATTAGCCACTGGTTCATTACAGAAAGACTGCTGAAATATTTAAGATGAATAGCTCATTTTAAATTATACTTTCAATATGCGTTATTATAACCAACTGTTCTGATAATGTGGGCACATGCCATAAAATCCTTTAGTCCAGATACTCTAACATGAGATCAGCCCTAGAATTTATGGATTCAAACAAGTGTTCCATTTACACAATCCAATCTTTTTTTGCTGAAGACTAACAAAAGACTGAAGTCCATGCCATCATCAACATGATTAGTTTTTAGAAT
This sequence comes from Emys orbicularis, assembly GCF_028017835.1. NCBI lineage: Eukaryota > Metazoa > Chordata > Testudines > Emydidae > Emys > Emys orbicularis. The sequence continues at coordinate 40,693,387 of NC_088689.1, read as the reverse complement.
TTTTATACTAAAGAGATAAGAAATCACACTGAAAACCTTCCCTCCTCCTTGCCCTAATATTTAAAATCTAAGTGTATGTCCCATGCTTACTATAGTTACACTTTTTATTTTTTGCTTGTGTGTAATTATACATCACAACCTCACATCTATTGATTCCCCCTAGACAACTACTGGTTTATCTGCTTTTGAAATTAATTTCCCACAAGTGTCTAAATGCATTGCTTATACTCTTACCATGAAAATGTAATGATTCTTAATTCTCCATGAATTTAAGAAGCCTAACACAGACTAAGTAACACTTCATATCATGTTGCTTAAATAAAAAATAATCTGGGGAAAAAGGTAAAAAGTTTTATCATCTGACAAATGCATCATAATTCAATACAAAGAAAACTATTAATGAGGCATTGCGGTTAACATTTTGCAGGCTGGAATGAGCAAGCTATACCTCTCCCATGGTGCAGAATACCTCTTTTCAGGTATTAGTTTGCTCTAGGAGCCTGTGTGCTGTACACCTCTGAGAAGTGCCCTGTCTGGAAACAGTGTTACATGATAGATCACTGAGAAAAAGTTATGGTACAGCAGAAACTATGATGCTGATACTAGCGAGATGTTAGAACACCAACTAACACTAAAAAAATAAAAAAATAAATTCACTTATTAATTTTCACTGTATATTACATCTCTATTTCCTTAGTAGGTACTGCCATCTTTAACATAGATGTTATTAGAACTATTAATCTGAGCAGACACTTCACAGAACTCCCAAGTCCCATAGCTATTTTTAAGATATAAAATTTCTAGTTGTCATAAGAACACTCAAGCTTAGCCAGAGACAGTATGTCTAGATAGACATGAATTTCTAAGTGACTTCATTGTGTTATCTGCCAGCCCTTTGTTCTTCCCAGAATTATTTGAGGTGCTTGCTAAAGCTATGAAGACCTCACTGAATTCTATTTGCACAGGGCCCTCTATATACCTCCATAGACTTGAGGCCCTACAACATAACCCCCCCCCCCTTTTTTTTTTTTTTAATTTCCAGAGGGTGAGGTGTTGGCAGGGGAAAAGAGGGGGATGGGGGGAAGAGACCTGAGAAAACCACCATCTTCACTTCCCAAACGAGAAGAAAAAGGTGTCTAATTTTGAACCTAGCAACTTCAGCTGCCCTTCCATATCTACTTGTAATGGGGGTGGCACCCACCTCTCATGAGCACCCCCTCTGGTTGGGTGTGTCCGCGGTCTTTAAACCAGTCCCAGCCCTGCCATCGGGCTGTACCTGTAGGGCTTCCTCCCTGGAGGCAATGGTTTTGCCCACTTAGTCTGGTTTGGCCCCAGTCTTCAGCTGGGCATCCTGACAGTTCAGTCCCCTTCTGGAGATTTACTGATGTCCAATTGTAGGCCCTTTCCCAGTGGCCTATGTGGGGTATCAGGGCCCACCCACTACTCTGGGTCCGGCCCAGGAACCTTTGAACAGCAGCCACGTGCCACCGTGTCCCTTTAGTAAAACTATCTTCAATTCTCTGGGCCACTTCCCCGTGGCCCAAGCCTTCACCGATGCCTTACCCTTACCTCAGGGTTCTTCTAAGGGGGGAGGAATAGCTCAGTGGTTTGAGCATTGGCCTGCTAAACCCAGGGTTGTGTGTTCAATCCTTGAGGGGGCCACTTAGGGATCTGGGGCAAAAAAAAAAAAAAAAAAAAAAAAATTAAAAAAACAACAGTACTGATCCTGCTAGTGAAGGCAGGGGGCTGGACTCGATGACCTTTCAGGGTCCCTTCCAGTTCTATGAGATAGGTATATCTCCATATATATTATATTAATTTTTCTAAGCTCAGGACCAGTAGCCAGTCAGGAGCTCTTCTGTGCTCCCCCGCTCCCTACTAGCACTGAACTGCCCATTGTGCTGCAGTTCCCTTCGCCAGCCAGGAGTCCCTCTGCACCTCTCTAGCTCCAGCAAGGAACTGAACTGTCTCTGGAGCTCCTTTTTATAAGGCCCTACTGGGCCCTGATGGGCTGCTTCCCCTGCAGCCCCTCTAGCCTATTTGGACAACCTCTCCAACTGCTCCTTACCTGGGATGAGCGTGGCAGGACTCTGAGGTCTCATCCACCCCGTTACACTCCTCCTTTGGCATTTCTTCAGAGTTATTTCAGATTAAAAACAATTGTGTAGTTAAGATAGTCTTGTACAACCAAACTAAGCTTCTCATCTCCCCCCTTTTGAAATACTAACAAGGTAGACAGCACAAGCTCTTGGTGTGCAAATTTATTCACAAGTCATTCAAGCACATAACAAATGCTATTCCTTAAAATATTCTGACCATACAAGTTGTGGTGTTCACTTCAACACAAGGAAGATTCAAAATAGATGGATACATAAGGAATGGGATGCATATTAATGCAGAAAATACGTCTTTATATAAAAATCAATGTTGTGGCCCTCATTTGGATTACTGCATGCGGTACTGATCAGCCCATCACAAACAAAAGCATAGAATTAAAAATGGGTTCAGCAAAGGCCTTGCAAAACTCACATATTATAAAAAAAAAGATGGGAGAAGATTGTGACTGTTTACCTTAGAAAGGAGACATGATAAAAGTACCCCATATACTCATTCAGAAGATGAATTTTTTTAGTAAAAAAGGCAAGCACCAGAGAAGGGGGTCAGCTTATGAACGGGTCTAGAGAGGGAGAGGTGGGACACAGCCTCTCCCCCAACAGAGAGAGCAAGGAGAGGCAGCAGAGCCAGAAGGGAAGAGGCGAGGCCAGAGTCTCTCCGCTTCTGGCCACGCTGCTCTCCCCCCAGCCTCCGAAGCAGCTGCAGCTCCGGGGCTGGCAGGCTACAACCGTGCCGCTCGGCCCCACCCCCCAGAGCAGGCTGTGGCCGCACCGCCCGGCCCAGCCCACTCGAACATGCTGTGGCCGCTCCGCCCGGCCCACTCGAACATGCTGTGGCCGCACCGCCCGGCCCACCGGAGCAGGCTGCGGCCGCACCGCCCAACCTGCCTGAGCAGCTCTAGCCAGGCCACAGACATCCTCCCCTGGCCCTCCCCAGATAAGGTGGGAAAGGATGGAATGGGGCAAGTGTGGGGGTCCCGGGCTAGGGGTGGGGTTATGTGGGGGGTGGTCACAGGGGTTACTCCCCTGACTCCCAGCTTCTCCCCCCCAAAAAAATTTCCTCACCAGTTGCTGTCCCGGTCCATCAGGATAAGTAGCTGGTGCGCCAGGACACTTTGTTTACTTAGGTTTACTGCCATGCCTGCAGACGCTCGAGGTAAACAAACCCTCTCAGCCCACCAACGGCTTATCCTGATGGCCCAGGAGCCAAAGTTTGCTGACCCCTGAATTATAGGGTCAGCTTATGAACGGGTTATAAAAATTTTCCATTTTTACTTATCCATCTTTGGGGGTCAGCTTATAAACAAACCAGCTTACGATTGAGTATATACGTTATATAAGATAAAGAATGATATAGATCAGTGGTTTTCAAACTTTTTTTCTGGAGACCCAGTTGAAGAAAACTGTTGATGCCAGCGACTCAACGGAGCTGGGGATGAGGGGTTGGAGTGTGGGAGGGGGCTGAGGCAGAGGGTTGGGGTGCAGGCTGGGGCCGGGAACGAGGGGTTCAGGGTGTGAAAGGGGGCTCAGGACCTGGGCGGGGGGCCGTAGGGGGTGAGGGGGTCAGGGCTCTGGGCTGGGGGTGCAGGCTCTGGAGTGGGGCCAGGGATGAGGGGGTGGGGTGCAGGAAGGGGGCTCTGGGTTTGGGGGAGCTCAGGGCTGGGGCAGGGCATTGGGGCCCGGGCTTACCTCCGGCGGCTCCTGGTCAGAGGCGCAGCTGGGGTGCAGGGGAAGGCTTCCCGCCTATCCCGGCACCGCACTGCGCCCCGAAAGCAGCCAGCAGGTATGGCTCCTAGGCGGAGGCGCGCAAGCAGCTCCGCGCAGCTCTTGCCTGCAGGCACCACCCCCACAGCTCCCACTGGCCAGTTCCTGGCCAATGGGAGTGCGGAGCCGGTGCTTGGGCAGCGTACGGAGCCCCGTGGCCCCCCACCTACGAGTCGAACCTGCTGCTGGCCGCTTCCGGGGCACAGCGCAGTGTCAGAACAGGTAGGGACTACTAGTTTTTACTGGCCAGCCACCAGGGTTCCTGGGTGCTGAGCAAGGTGACCCAGTGCCTTGGATTCCACGACTCAGTACTGGGTCATGACCTGAACTTTGAAAACCACTGATGTAGATAAATTGCCTCAGTGTCTGTTCTCCTTGGCTCATAACACAAGAGCAAGGGGTCGTTCACAGAAATCAAAACATGGCAAATTCAAAACCGATAAAAGGAAATACTTTTTTCACATAACGCATAATTAGACTGTAACATTGCCAAAGAAAGTCAGGCCAAAAATTTAGCAAGATTCAAAAAGGGATTTTAAATTTATATGGATAAGACGACCAGAGTTATCATGATTGATGATGATTTGGGGAGGGATATTAAGCATCGTCCTTCAGGGTTTAAGTCAGTCTCCATATATTAGAGATCAGGATAAGACCAAACGTGGCAGGCAAAATATCCCAAATGTGCCCACTGTTGGGTTCCTGCATCTTCTTCTGATACATCTAGTACTGGCCACTGTTGGAGACAGGATGCTGAACTAAATGGACCTGAACCAAGATAGCAATTTCGACATTCCCACTTGCGTGCTGGCTATTTGTCATTAAAGCAGTCCCAATTTGTAACGAAGGCAGCAACTGGTTAAAAAAAGTACTAGAGCAACACCAAAACAACTTTAAATACACTCATACTTTGCATTTATAAAGTACCTTTCATCCAAGGACCTCAAAGCACTATGCTAACATTTAAGTGAACCTTAAAACCCATGTGAGGTAGGCAGGAATTGTTTACATTTCACAGATGGGAAAATGATGCAGAGAGGGCTAAATGACTTGCTCAACAACACAAATACAGTCTGTGGCAGAATAGACTCCCAACAGAATAGAATTTAGATCTCCCAAGTCAACCTGTGCGTTTATTTCTTGATTTTACGTTCAGCAGTTGGTACATTTGAAGTCATATCTTCACTAACTGCATGTTAACTGGTTGCTACAGAATAACCAACCTTCATTTCCACCATCAACCGTAAAGTAATGCAGAAATCAAGCAATTATTCATGTGAACAGAGCAAAATAGTGTTAGATGAAAACAACACTAATTACACAGCATCAACAATAGCAAGATGAAATACATATCAGTTTTATAACCTTAGATAAGCTATATGTATAAATATTCCGAGCTCCCATGTTTCTTACCTTTCATAACAGACATTTAGCTTTTGTTGCAATGAAAGACTGATTCTGATAGGGCAAGTAGTATTTGGGAAAGAAAGGTGGGTTTAAAAAAAAAAAAAGTTTTGTCATTTAAATCCTTGACATTTACAGATGCCATTTACAAACTCATTTGTGATATGTTCAAGGGCCAAATAGGTTGACAATGTTTCTAGTTGTGGATAGAACATTATTGTACAGAAAACCAGGATTAATTAGCTATGTTCTCAAAAAAGTTGTAAGAACAAAAGTATAACATTTCTGCATCAGCATAATAGCCTGATACCTGTACTTCATATGATCGTACTTTACCTTTGACCTAGTGGCTCATAACTAAAGCTACGATGTAATCACAGGTATTTTTTAGTAAAAGTCATGAACAGGTCACGGGCAAGAAACAAAAAATCACAGCCCATGACCTGTCCATGACTTATACCATAAATACCCGACTGAATTTTAGGGGGGGTGCTGCCGCCACAAGACACCCCAGGGGGGCCCGCCATGGGGGGGGAAGAGGGCCCAGCAGCTGCTGCAGCTGCCGCTGTGGGGGGGGTCTCAGGGAGGCCAGTGTCCGCTCTGGCCATTGCTAAGACCACTGCTGAGGCGGTCCCCAAGGCCAGCTGCATTGGCCGTTGCTTGGGCTGTCCCCGGTGCCAGCTGCCCGGAGCTGCCAGAGTAGTGGCCGGCGCCGGAGCCACTCCAGCAGCGGGGCCCTGAACAGCTGGCTCTAGGGCCAGCTGCTTGGGCAACCCTGGGGTCAGCCACACGGGCCACTGCTGGAGTCACGGAGGTCACAGGAAATCACGGAATCCGTGACTTCCGCAACCTTCATGACAAACACGGAGCCCTAGTCATAACAGTAAAGCCTTACACTCAAGATAAGAAATATGTCAATAGTAATTTTGATCAATCCCCTGACATTAATGACAAATTAAAACTGAAGAACTGGAATTAATTTGCAAACTGGACACCATTAAATTAGGCTTGAATAAAGACTGAGTGGATGGGTCATTACACAAAGTAAAAACTATTTCCCCATGCTAATTTCCCCCCTACTGTTACTCACACCTTCTTGTCAACTGTTTGAAGTGGGCCATCCTGATTATCACTACAAAAGTTTTTTTTCTCCTGCTGCTAATAGCCCACCTTAATTGATTAGTCTCGTTAGAACTAGTATGGCAACACCCATTTTTTCAAGTTCTCTGTGTATATATATATATATCTTCCTACTGTATTTTCCACTGCATGCATCCGATGAAGTGGGTTTTAGCCCACGAAAGCTTATGCCCAAATAAATGTTAGTCTCTAAGGTGCCACAAGTACTCCTCATTCTTTTTTTTTTAAATTAAAAATTGGATATCCTACACACATGCTTTTTCCTTGATTGTTGGTGCCTAACGTATAAATGACTGAAAGAATTCTCCCTCTGCTACACCCTCACCCTCACTAAACCAAAAACCCCCTACATTTATGCTTACTTTGCTTTGACATAACAACCGTGCCTTGACCTGGACTGTTCTTTCCTTGGTGCAGAGTTCCTGCTAGATGTCCAGGTTGTACATTTCATGTGATAAAGTTGCCAGATAGAAACATGCTCCTCAAATAGACCACGACAAGATACCCTGAATGATAGCCAGGAAGTCATCACAGTGGTTAGTAGTAGCTATATTTCCATTGCAGTTGTGTCGGACCTAAAGTGGCAGCAGCAGGGCACCTAAGGGGCATATTAGTTGTTATTATTTGTATTATCAAAGTGCTTAGGTGTCTCAGTCCTGGACAAAGACTCCATTGTGCTAGGCACTGTACAAATGGAGCAAAAGCAAAAGGATTGTAAGCTCCTTGGGGCAGGACTATCTGAGGTCTGGTCTACGCTTAAAAGTTAGGTCGACATAACTATAGTGCTCAGGGGTGTGATAAATTCTGTCACTCACAGAGGTGGAGTTCCTACAGTGATGGAAAAACCCCTTCCATTGCTCTAGGAAGCACATACACTACAATGCTATAGGAACATAGCTATGACACTGTAGCACCCGTAACCTAGACATGGCCTAAGTAAAATAGTTCCCTTCCTTCAAAGTGAGGCACTGTCAGCCTTTGCACACAGTATGCAACACTGGGAAGGAAATGATCAACTAAAGTACCATAGCAAGCTGCTTTACTGAGCAGGCTCTGAATGTGATAGAAAAATAAATAAGATTTAGGAGAGCAATTGTTACCAACAAGGGAAACAAGAAGAATTACACCCACACAAAGTCCCTCTGAGATTAATGAAGGATGTATCAGAACTGCTATGATCCTTCCAACAAAACACTGATCCTGTCTAGAAGCAATATGATCTGGTGAATAAAGGTACGGGTTGAGAAACAGGAACTCCCAAATTCTAGTCTCAGCTCTGCCACTGACCTGATAAGGAACTTCAGGCCAGTCGCTGGCCATACCAGAATTAAAGCAGTTTCTGAAGTGGCATTGAACACAGTTCCCTCTTGTTTACATTTGCAACTAAACTGCATTGTTGACACCTGCTGTCAGCACCACACAATATTTCCCTTGTATAGACAAGCCTTCAACTGCTTGGTGCCTCAGTTTCCCCCACTGTAAGGCAACTGTAACGGCCCACCTCACCTGGGCCTTGTGAAGGTTAGTGTTTGTACAATGTTAAACTTTATCCAGATTGCCATGCAGCCGCGAAGCATCATTACTATACTGTGCCACAGGCAATCCTCCTCTAACCCACAGACTGACATTCCATTTCCATGGGGGAGGAGAAACAAAGAACAGTCTCCAGAAGCAATAAACTATCGATATCCCCATTGGTATAGCAAAGACATGAAAGCCCCATTACTCCGAGGAGCAGCACTACAGCCAAGATTCAACACCCATTATATTCTATCCTCTGACACACGAAGTTCTCCTCGGCGCCCATACAGCCTTTCTTCCCCTATACAATCCTCCCTCTCCCTTACCACCGGCTTCCCATATAGTACGATCCTCCCTCTCTCCTCCTCACCAGCTCCCCTCCCATATAGCCCTTTCCCTACAGTTCTCCCTCTCCCCCATAACCGCTTCCCCTACAATAGATCCTCCCTCTCCCCCCACCACCCCCACTCCCACAATACGATCCTCCCTTTCCCCTCCACCCCAGCTCCTTCCCCTTGCAACTCCCCTGGGGCCCCGCTCTCCCTCGACATAACCCTCCGCCCGTTCCCACAGAACCCAGCTCTGCCCGCCTCCCGCAGCCCGGGCTCCCCGCGGCTCAGCCCCAGGCCCGGCGCCCGGCTCCCAACTGCAGGGCCCGGCGCGGCCGCACTTACTTTCTGTATCCGCTTCAGCGCCATGGAGGGCGATACTGCGGGCGGGGACGCGCTCCGGCTCGGGGGTCTGGGAGGCGGCGGCGGGCGGCTACTCCCCAGCTGGGCGCGTGCGGTCGCTCCGGGCGGAGGCCGGGCTCAGGGCGTGAGGGACCGAGGCCGGATCCTCTCCGCTCTCACTCGCTGGCTCTTTTGTTTCCGCTTTTACTTATAGACGGAGCACCGCGCCAGCTGCATTCTGGGAAATGTAGTCCGGAGGCGGGAGGGCGACGCAGCGCCCCCTACCGTCCTACTGCGGCGCCTGCAGGCCCACGCAGCCGGCAGCACGAGGGCGGAGATGGCAATTGCTGCCAACTGCAGCCCAAGGGCCCTGTACCCTGGGATTAAAGCAAGGAGCAAGGCTACAGTTACATCTGCTCCATGGTCATTTCTCTGCTACAGAGATGTGAAAGGATGGAAAGTGCACACAACCTTAACCCTGATCCTATCCCCACCAACCAAACACCTGGGGCACTCAGGTTGAAGTTTGGCCTTGTCTTCTTCACTATGAAACTTTACTCAAAAATTCCAAATGGGTCTCCCAGATGTTCCTGTGGGAATATTTCATAAATGTCCCCTGTGTAGACATAACTAAAGAAGGCTATAGCAATGCAAAGACCAAGCTGCACTGATTTTAACACTGCCACAATACGCAACCAGCCTATCAAAGTAGCAATGCAAGGTCACTTCTACGCTGTCAAAAACATTAATATGATTAAGATGTTTGCTGTTTGAGGATTATTATTTATATTCTAGTAGCACCCATACACATATGAATATATTATTTAAAAAAAAAATCTAGTAATTAGCCTTTGGAACAATTTACCACAGATTGTGGTGGATTCTATGTCACTGACCATTTTTAAATCAAGATTGGATGTTTTTCAAAGAGATATGCTCCAATAATTACTTTAGGCCTGTGTTATACAACTAGATGATCATAATGGTCTCTTCTGGTCTTGAAATCGATGAAAACACCGAGACATGCATTTCACAAAGAAATCTTTTCTCCCATCTTTTGACAGTTATTGGAGTTAAATAACTAAATATTAACAAAAACAAAGAGTATTTAATAGTCTAGTTAAACATCTCTTAGCTGGCCACACTCCTGGTTCATGTGAGTGTAAGGTAATAATGCTATTTATTCTCCAATTGTCAATAGATTCTCCCAGGAAAAACATAGTAGGCTAGATCTGAAATTCTAATGTAAACAAACAAAAAATAATACTTCAAATTTTAGCAGGTCTTTATGCATAATAAAGAAATAAAATTGGGCTCAGACAATGTTATTTTCCTTTGTCACCTTTAAACCTTGGCCAAGCTACACAAATTTAAACTAGTTTTGTAAACAAGTCAGTTTAGTACACAGTTCAAAGCATAAATCAGCCTGGAAAGTAGTTATACTGTTTTTACACCAATGTTAGACCATCTGCACTGTCCTTGAGAAAGTCAGGTCTCATATGATTTGCAAAATTCCTGACACTGTTTACACTCATCTTTGATCTTCCTAAAAGGTTAAAAACATAAACATTGAAAGATTGCTCATCCAGATATACACTTATTTTAATAGAATATTCCAAATTTATGCACCTGTGGTTATTTTAATTGCATGTCTGATTATAAGATTCATGAAAATTAGTATATAATTATTGGCATCATTTGTCAAGCACATTTCTCACAAGAAATTTCCCCTGTTATTAGGGACAACGTTTTATTTTTCCACTATAATTTTATTTGTAAGCCTGCTCCATTCATATTAGACCCTATATTCATGTACTGGGCCTAAGCCTGTGACATCTTGTGAGAGTCCACCTTAGAAGGCTCTATACCCACATCATTTGCAACAGAAAAATAGGAATTTGTTTTTCTACATTGTGTTGGTCGTCCAATAAGTTGGCAAAGCAATATCTGCTCTCCATCACCAATGACAACCCAAGACCTAGACAGCCACCCACTGGTCTCACTTGCCTTGCACATACATTGGTTTATACACAAACCTCATAAGATTATGTCTTTGGCAGGAGGAGCCTGGAGCAATAGTCATAATCTAGTTCTGTATTCTGCTGAGGGTACACACAAGCATATCCATATAAAGTACTGGAAACCAAGAGAATCCAATTGGCATCTTCTGTAACAGGACAAAGAACCAGCAGTGGAACAGTTTTTGGTTGTATGCAGTTAAGTTATTCTGTAATGCTTGCAGCCTCAGACAAAGTCAGCAATTGCTTGCTTTATTCCCCATTGTTCTTGGGTGAGATTGATCAGATCTAGTACAAGTGGGGCAAAAGTCTGCCTTTTTTTGATTGAATTTCAGACTCTCTTGGTCTTGCACACAAGGTGCTTAATGAACTCAGAGCTACCCACTCTGGAACATCTCATGTGACTCTAGTAAAAGAATCACATAAGAGGCATTTGCTTATTAGAATGACCTTCTTAGAATTCCGAGACAAAAAACAACAATGACAAAAGAATTGAGATGGAGTTATGGTTGCATCAGTCTGGTAGGTATCAGTAATTTAAGACAATACAAATTACACAGTTGTTTGTAACTATTTCAGAACCAAGCATTATAAGCCTAGGAAATTCAGATTTAAGGTTACATTTAAAAGAAATCTAAATAGATTAAAACAAAATCTTAATTCTGCCCTGCAGTGGTGTCATACAATAATCATAGGAATATGATTAAGGCATTTTAATGTTTGTGGTTCAAGATTAGTGTATGCTGATTTTTAGAGACATTAGATTTTTATTGTGTTTTCTTTCCTCTTGTGGTATTACTACAAGACAGAGTTAAGACTGTTTGTATGCCTAACTGCATATCTTACCTTATCCTATTTGGATTTCTTTTAAGTGTAACCTTAACTCTCAATTTCCAGAGTTTACAATGCTTGGCTTTGGGATTATGACAAGTATCTCTAGTGTTTTTTACCCTTAAATGAGATACGCATTCTCAAACTTAACTCCACACTTAACACTAAGGAAATTCTCAAACAAAAAAACACAAGTTTTTTTTTAAATAAACAAACATTTCATACTTGAATAATAAACAATACCCCCAAAGCAAATGCTACCATGCAATATTTCTAATGATTGGGTTATATATAGTATCATTCTTAATTTATTTTAACTTTTAAGGGAAGATTCAGCAGAACACCAAAACATCAAATAGCCAGAGTACATCAGCCAGATAGTGGATCTACAGCTGCTTTGCATCACTAGAACACCACAAAGCAGTTAAAGCATATGCAAGATCAGCACTACATAAAGGTCGAAGGCAGGGAGAATCCCATCTCTGAGTCCCAATGTCTGGGTGATTTAAGGACTCTCCTGTTCCTGCCTCAACTACCCCAGCAGAGCAGCCTTAAAAGCACTGTGGAGCCCAGGCTTGCACATAACCCAGGGACACAACCAGAATTTTTCTAAGGAGGGAGTTCATAGCTGTTCCTCTCCTGCCCTGTATCCAGCTCCAAGCTCTCTCCCCCTGCACCCAGACCCCCACTTCCCCACACCCAGCTTTATATTAATCTCCTCCTGCTGCCCCACACCCAGGCCCGTGCTCTTTCCCCACATTGCTCCAAACTCAGCTTTGAGCTCTTCCCCTTGTGATCTCCCAGAGAGGCCATCAGGCTGAAGAACAACAACCCTAGCAGGGGCCAGGCAGTTCTGGGAGTCACAGACCCCATCCTCCTCCTCCTGTGTTTCCACTTCCCCAGGAAGCACCAAAAGTCCAGATCCAATCCTCCCCCATTTCTGAGGATTGGGGGTTCCTGGAGCCCCCTGCTTCACTTCTCCCCAGGGGCTGGGGTTAACCAATTCCCATGGGTGCTGAAAGGCCTGCAGAAGTTTTTTGGGGGGCAAGCAGGTGCACAGGATCATACCACCTCTCAAATTTGGGCTGGCCACCCCCTCTCGTGATGGAGGGGCAGTCAGGCCAAATGTGAGTGAGAAGCATTACAACCTGACACACAGGGTCACTGAGCTGCTCAGATTTGGCCTGGCCACCCCTCCATCATGTATTCTCTGGTCAGGGCCCACAGGCCCCCACCGCACCCCTAATATAAATGATAGAAACTTTGAAGAACAATAACAAATGTCCAGTCTCCCTCATGATGTGTTGCCAACTCTTGCAATTTTAGTATGAAGTATCCTGATATTTGGTGTTTTTTGTGATGCCCCAGCTCATGGACACAAGTGATTACATGAGAATCTCAACTTACTTTACAAAAGTACCGTAAATTCCTAGGCCTCAGGATTGCAGAGAAAAGCTTGAAGTGTGACCCACATATTCTGAATTCCTAAAAAACAGAAGGCAAAGAAAAAACCTCAAGTTTTATTAATTAAAATCTCATGGTTTTTAAAACAATCTCATAACATTTTAGCACCTGAAGTTGGCAATTCTGCTGTGCCACTGCGCGATTACAATCAATAGCTGCAGTTTAGTTGTAAAGGAAGTGGTGATTGGTTGAGTTACCTGTGATGTCACCATGAACCCCCCCTTAAATTACCTGCGATACCAACAGCCTATATTACCAGAACAATTAGATACAATTGTTAATAACTTGCTTAATTACAACCAAATTTCACCAAATATAGCCAATACAAAATATTTCAGTTAATTTTACCTGAATGGAAAGTTTAAAATGTCTGCATTATTTTGTTAGTAAGATCATTCAGAAAAAAGAATAGGCTGAGATGCTATATTTCTTTAAAGACCTAGTTACTAGTTAATTTGAACCATCAGATTTACTTGTAAATTCTCAGAAGATTCATTCTCTATTCATGGAGCAAGTGCTGCCAGTTTGGGGAAAGATATGTTGCATTTTCCATATAACACAAAACAGAACTCAACTTTAATGATGGAATTGCAGTCAACACCTCTATAATAAGGAACATAGAATTGCATTGCATGTCAAGTCCCAGGGCAAAACTGTTCTATCAGACTCTTCAGAAGAGACTCCAGAGGCAACCTAGCATGCCTGTTTTAACATAATCATAGTCTTGAATGACCAAAACATCCAGGCTACATCAAATAGCTTGTCTTCCCCTGTCAATAGATGTGTTATTTGTGGGCCTACATCTCATAAGCCCCTTTGTCAGTAGTACACCATTCAAATATAGCAAGGTGAGCTCCCAGGAGCCCCTGGCCCTTTAAATCACTGCCAGAGCCCAGCCGCTGCTACCCCAGGGCTCCAGCAGCAGGGCTTGGGTGGCGATTTAAAGGGCCCCGGAGGGTAGCGGCAGTAGGAGCCCCGAGCCCTTTAAATCACCACCTGAGCCTGATACTTTGGGCCCAAAAGGAGCCCCTCAAGGTCAGGGCCGGCGCAACCCATTAGGCGACCTAGGGCGCTACAATTTGGGGGGTGGTGACCGCGGTGGTATTTTGGTGGTGGGACCTTCCACCCCCTCTGTGGGGGGGGGGCGGCATTTCAGGGCGGGACCTTCCGCCGCCTAGGGCAGCAGAAAAGCTGGCGGCGCTCCTGCTCAAGGTCTTAGTTCAGCCCAGGGGTGAAAGTAACTTAAAGAACTTATCGGTACTCTGGAGTCCTTAGGAGGGGGTGGGGCCTCAACTGGAAGAGGCGTGGCCTCTACCGGAAGAGGCAGGGCCTTTAAATCCCCAGGCCCTTTAAATCACCAATCAGTTACACTTGTGCAAACCCATTGACAACAAAGGGGCTACATAAACATCACCGTAGCATAGTTTGAAGACACTGGATTGCACAAGTGGCTAATTTGGCTTACAGATCCCTTATTACTGATGATGATGTGTGAGAACGAATGAATCTGCTTGATTCTCAGATCCCAAGCTGAATTTGCACAACTACCAATTAGAAAAAAACGTTTTAAACTTGTAAACTGAAGGCATTTGATATGGGAATTATTCCACAGATGCCACTTTTCAAATAGAACTCTACTGCCACAATACAATGAATACAAAATTGTTACAGAAAATATCCAATGACAAGTGAAAATTCAATGCTACATTTTACAATGGTGGATGTGGGATGATTAGTTAATGTTTGTCCAGCACTTACTGCAGTGCAAAATATTATCATCATTATTATTGATAATACCCATTAATTGCAAGGCCACAGCACTGCATTTTTTCTTTATAGAAGATCCTTATGAATCTGTGCTCCCCACCCACCCATGATGTTTGCAAGGGGCCTTCATGGATGTTACAGCCCATCTCAGTATTTGGGAGGGTACCTGTATGAATGCAAGGGTCTCTCTCTTGATCTGTGGCTGACACATCATGATTGTGTAGGGATAATGTTCCCAGGGGACCCATATGGGTGTGAGGACCCTTGTCCCACTACTTACAAGCAGTGTTGCTAAAACTCATGGGATTTTATTGCAAGTCTCAGGGTATTTGGTGTTTTCCTTAAAGCCCCAGCTCCTGGAGTCAGGTGAGAATCTCAGATGTAATTTTTAGTTTCTAGGTGGTGGAGAAAAGTCTGAAAACGGGACCCCTAAACAGCAAAAGCCTCATACAATGAACCAACGTGTTACTTTAGTCTCATGCTTTCCAGACTCCTGGCTCATGCTAACAGAGCACTTGGGTGGGGAGGCTGCACAAGAGCCCACCGAGGCCTCAGGTCCCCCATGCTTGCGGGGCAGGGGTGCAGGGCCCTGCCTAAAATCCTGATGTTTGCAGGCGCGGGGCACGTGAGCCCGTTTCAGTTTCCATGCGCAGGCGGGAAGCAGCAGGATCCCGTTACCTAGCGGGGGTGACATGCGCAAGTCGCGTCACTTCCTCCGCGCCCCAGCGGCACTGCCCCTTTAAGAGCAAGGCCCGCCGCTGCTATCGTGTGAGCTCCTGTACGCACGCGCAATTGTATCTGAGCAGCCTTTGTGCCCTCTAGGCGTTCGGGAGACCGGTGGCGAGGAGCGCTGGGTGCGGGAGCAATGGGGCTCGGATCGAACTCCTCCGTGCGGGGTAGGCGAGCGAGCGGGCGCCTGCGGGCAGGGGAGCAGCGGGATGGTACCTCCGCTGGGGGTTGTCTCCTGTCTGCTTGCCGCCTTCACAGTTCACTTCCAATTGCTCTGCTCGACACCCCCCCCCCCCAATTATTCTCACCTTGGAGCCCTTCCTGCTCCGACAAGGAGTGTGTCTGAACGCGGAAGGCTGGTATTCCACCAGTCCACCCCTATTTTTCAGGAGGGGCCTAGCTAGAATCTCTTGACCCTTATCCCTCTATCTTGCAGGTCATTGTAATAGCCGTGCAATAGCTGGGTGGTTATGTCGTGGTTATCACGATGCAGAGGAAGCGCTGACTGATCCACAGGAAAGGGACCCATTTGCGAAAGGGTCTTGATTGCTTTGCAGAAGATGGGGCTCCCCTGGGAAATGCAGTGACCTTCACAGGCTCTTTTGTGTGGCTGACACCTTCGGGCAAGAGTTTATCCCCCAAGCTTCTGATAACTACTACTAGTAAATCATTAATCCAGCAAAATGGTTAAATCCACTGAGGTCTGGTATTGTGTGGTTTTTAATAGTATCTAGAAGCCCCAGGACTGGTCATTCATGATGGTAGGTGCTGTGCAAGCATAGCAAACTCCCTCTCTTTTACACACCTGTTTTTGCTTCCGAGCAGCCCTCTGGTGGGAGTTCTCTTCCTAAAGAATCCTTTGAGTACATTATTTTTTCTTCCCCTGACCATGTGCCTTGTAGTGGATGTGTGGCTTCTCTGCTGAAAACTAAGAAACTAGTGGCTGATTGATCTTCTCTTGAAAATCCCAGACTGCCTAGTTTTAAATTTAATTTTAAATTAAAAATGTTGGTGGCATTTCTCTAGCTTGTAGGATTTAAGAGCAGCATTTCTATTAGTGGCCATTAACCTCACAATGTTATTACCTACCTAGTGTCATATTCTAGAGTAACTCAGCAAAAAGGTGAGGGAACTTTCTTATAGCTGTAGTCAGTAACCAGTGCTTACTATTGTGGGTTGTTGATTCATACTGCAAAATAACAAGAACCTTCCCAAAAGTGAATAACTCAGTAGTAAAGCTGTAGTAAAATATAATTCTTGTATAACCTTGGCCATAGGGGATCATGTGACTGGGTAGTGTTGATGAGCAGCCAAGTGAAGGCACTTCACTGTGAGATATAAGCCAGTTACATAATAAATCTAAAATTTGGGATTAACATGAAAAGCTTTTGGAAATCCTTGAAAACTACTGCGTAGTCTAGTCTGTGATTTAGAACAGTTTTAAAATCATTTAAAAACAATTACATAGGTGTCTACAGGCATTTAAAATTAAATGTGATGAAGTGTTCTTGTGTTCTTCTGGTCTTTGTAATCCTGGTTGAGTCTTTCTTCCATGTAATACAGTTAAATTAAAAACTTTTCTTTCAGTGGTCTAACATGTTTCTTAAAGTAACTTTCACAAGTAAGCTTTGTTCTTGTTCAACCGTCATACATCTAGCGTAGGATCTGTTAAGTAGGTTGGTGCAAACTCTTAAAATGAATAAATCTGTCTAATCAATTTGATTCTTCTCCCCCACTCATTTCCCCCCCCCTCTCCAAATACCCATGAAAACAAACTAGTAGGTAGTAGTGGTGATGAAAACTGGTATAATGATTCTAAGAATAAAGTGGTGAAGTTCATGGGAGTTTAAGCATTTTTTGTTGGCAGCATTTAAAACTAATTTTTTTTTTTGGTGTGGAGAATGGCTTTGGATGGGTGGAGGGAGTATATGAGACTAAATCATTTTAATTTGGAAAGATGAATAGTGCTAAATGTTACTAAGGCTTCTAATCTCAATGTTGGTAACTTATGTTTGCCTGGTCTTTAAGGGGCTTTAATTAGTTAGAAACTTGTTGGATACAGCTCTTGTTCAGAGGATGTAGCTAAAAAATTCATCTGTGATGAAGATAACAATGACAAGTTGCAGAATCTATTCTTGATTTTGTTTGTCGTAATGAGTATCATAAGCAATCACACTTAATTGTGCATAGTCAAACCAATCTATGAACATTGTGTGGGATGCCATGTGAGTGTGGAAAAAGTACATTTAATGATATTAACATGAGGTCGTAATCTACTTCAGGAATGTCCAATTTGGCTCTTGAGGGCAAATATGGGTTTGATTACATTAGCACTTTTTTGGGGAAAACTTTTGTTGGTCAGGGGAGTTTTTTTTGTTTTTGTTTTTTTATATATAAACACCCCCGACTGACAAAAGCACCAGTGTGGACAGCCATGTGCTGGTGGGAGATGCTCTCCTGCCAACATAGCTACCGCTGCTCATTAGGGGTGACTTAATTATGCCTGCAGGAGAGCTTTTTTTAAGAAGAAAAGTTGTCCTTGTAAAAGCTCTCCTCCTCCTCCTCCCCTGGAGGGGGGAGGGAAGGGGAGAGGGAAAACAGGAAGTGCGGAGCTGTTTCTGAGCTGCTGCTCCTTTAAACAGGGACCAGATACTGCAGAAGCAAAGGACTAGGTCCATGTAGCCTTCACAGGAGTGGGTGGGAAAAGGGAGAGAGCAAGCTGTCCAAAGCAAATGGTGCAAGAGGAACTGGGCTCGTGGCAGGAGCACTAGGAAGAGGGTAAGTAAAAGTCCCATAATAGAGGTAGGGATGTTAGGAATATGTTAAGTGTTAGCATGTTTTATTCTCTAGGATTAGAATGAGGGTCTCCTACTGTATCATGTGATTGACATCTCTTCTAAACCATAAACAGTGCAGGCTAACCAAGGCTGAAATTCCTAGTCTGAGATGGCTTTGGTGGCTATAGCATAGTCACATGAGTGTCTTTTAAATCTGTGGAAAGAACCTTGTAGATCTCAGATGCCCATCTGATTTATGGATGAGCAATTGAGTCAGACAGTGTTTACGTATACAGTAGGAGAACATCTGAGTGGGACTGATCCCTCAAATTGTCCTGCTGCTGACTTTGTCTGGAGGGAGTGACTCCTGCCATTTCTAGAGCTGGGTGTTACGGCAACCAGGCAGGAGAATTCTGTGACAGTTGGGCAGAAATTCAGGGTACTTTCAAGTGGAAGACGCAAGGCAAAAACCTGAAAACAGGACTTTAAAAAAAAAAAAAAAAAGTGGATTAATTGCAGAGAAGGAAAATGACATCAAGTGAGACAAAGAAGAGTGCAAAGATGTAGAGATGCAGAGATGAGCATAAGATAACAGAAAAGTGAGAAATGGGGAGAAAAACATTTGTTTATATAAACTGTGTCTTTGAGAAACTCAAGACTTTAGTACAGATAAGACAGGTAGAACTTGTTTTTTTATGGCCTGTGAGAAATGCAGGTTCAGACTAGTAATGTTTTAGCTTTATTTCAGTTCCCTTTAAAAAAGTAAATAATTAAAAGTATTACAGTTTTGTATTTATAATGTAAAATCAGTTCCTCTTGTGCCCAGTGCCTAGCATTCACTATCTTTAATGAAATGTATTTAAAGGAATACTGTAAACCAGTTATGAACAAAATTTGGCTGATTTTGTTTGTAGAGCTGTGTTGACATCATCAGTGATGCAGATGCCTGAGCAAAAAATAAATGGAAAGCCACATTAGTTCAATTTTCCCATAGGTTTCTCCTGTTTAATAGAAAGGGACAAATTAATTGGATGGGTGTAGGAAGAAAGCGGTTTTATTTTCAAAACTGTCCTTTAAGCACAAATATGACTCTGGGAGCTAAATTGGCAAAACCTTAAATGGAATATTTCATTCAATCTTTCTTTTTTATCTCTTGCTCTAGTTGAATGGGTTGCTGCAATCTCGTTAGCTGCAGGAGCAGCTGCTGTTGGATATCTAGCATACACAAGATTCCTCTCTAAAGACAAATGCTGTAAGGCAATGGTAAATCTCCATATACAGAAAGATAACCCAAAGGTAGTCCATGCATTTGATATGGAAGATCTGGGAGAAAAAGCTGTGTATTGTCGTTGCTGGAGATCTAAGAAGGTGAGGGGAAAAAATTGTAAATATCTGTTAATGTAGTAATGTAATGTTAATGTAATGCAAGAATCCTCTTAAGCTCTTCTCAGTTGTAGTATTTGATACTTGATCTGTTGAAGAAAACAAGCTATTATTAATTTAGAAGAATCTACTGTAGAAGTGAAATGTAGCAATTATGTAATCTACAAAACTAAAATGTAAAATGCATGCAGTTGTAAAGCTTCAGGTTTTCTTGTATACTGCATAAATGGTTTTAATAATAAAGGAGGGTGTTCAAGCCATTGATTCTGCAAAATGGCCATGTAATTCTAGAGATCCTCATAGCTGGCAGGATCTAGTAATCACTCTACTAGCACAGGAACCCAACACTTACTAGTTGACAATATCACTGTCCGTGAATCAGTGAGATCTGTCTGTAGGCCTAAATTATTGTCAGTATCTCCTGTAGATAACATTGGAATAAGTGGGAACTCCAGGTTTTTGTTGTTGAGGTCAAGCTATGCATATAGCTCTTTAATTGCATGTTATGCTCAAGGAGTTCATTCATCCTTGTGTTAGAGAAAGAAGTGGGGGTGGGGAGCGGGAGGGATTATAAATGCATAGAGACACAATTTCATTATTAATGTAGCATGCTGTGGAATATAAAGACTAAGGAAGTTTCTGATTTGGCTCGCTCTGCTACTGGTTCTCCTACAGTTTAAAATCCATAATGAGTGGCATAACAAGGAACCGGGTAAAACCACCAAAATCAAGTCACATAGACCATCAAACCATTATTGAATAATCACTTTGTCACTGCCAATCTGGGACGGAAGCATGAGGGGTATTCTACAGCTAGTGCCCCAGTTTTCTGTCAAATAGCTATCTCTCTCTGTCTGTATAGACTTCATGAACTTCAGTGTATCCATGCATTGAATCAAATCTTCTGAGTTGTAAAATTCTTACTCTTCTTTAACGTTGAACAATTCTAATGTGCATTTCTCGCAAGTCTTAAATTTTACCTGAGATGTGACACATCTTTTTAATGTAATGTTGATGTTATTCTTAGAGTAAAACCAACATAACACTGTTTAGACAGGAATTAATTCACTTTTACCTAGCTGTTTTTTCTCTTAGCATTTAAGAGAATGTACAGCAAAAAAAGTGCCAGATTAGTGGTGCTGGTGACAAAGTCCAAAGTCTTCTGTGGTGTGTGTGTGTGTGTGTGTGTGTGTGTGTGAATCAATCATGAAGAAACAGCAGGATTCTAGGGCTGCCCCACCGTTGTGATTTAAAAAAAAAAAAAGAATAGTGTCGGATTAAAAACAGCTTGTACCTAAATTCTTAGGAATACTGTCTGGTGTTTAAACAGAACACAATGAACATACTAAACAGCAGAAATGTGAAGATCCTTTTTCCTACTCCTGGGAGAATTCTGCACTACTGCATGTGTGTATAATTAATGAGCCATGTATATTTTTAATTTTTTGCGCAGAAAAAGCTTCTGCTGAAATGTTGCTGCAGTTCCCCCTTTTGCCCATGAGAGGGCGCTGTGGTGCAAGAACAGTAGCAGCTCCCAGCAGAAAATAACTTCTGCAGTTCTGCCTTTTGCCCACCAGAGGGCGCTGTGGCGACAGAACACAGCAGCTTCCAGCCAGCTAGGGAAGATAAAGAGCTTGCCTTCTTCACAGCGCTGGCCAGGTCAGGAGACAGGGGCTATGGGGAGACTGTCAGTGTGGGGTGCTGGGGGGTCAGATGGGGGCTCATATGGGCTAGTGGAGGAGGTCAGACTGGGATAGGAGCTGAATGGGATTGGAGCCACAGGGGGAGGGAGGTGCAGGGCCACATGGGGACGGGCAGATGTGCCGGACTGAGTGGGAGAGGCTAGAGGTCAGCCCAGGTCTGCATGGGGGAAGCTCCTGAACAATCCCTCCTTCCCCCCCCCCCCAAAAAAAAAACTCCATCCTGTTCCATACTTTTCCCACCCATATCCAGCAAGTTCACACCCAGGCTCCTTCCCAGATATTTACTTCCCTCTCCCTCACTCCTCCGTTACCCCTGACTCCCCCTAGCCTTTGCACTGCTTCTGAGGGGTGTAGGAAATACGGTTCTGTATTGTTGTTTAAATGAATTATTACTCAGTTTGGTATTAATATATCTACTAAGGAATCTATTTGTCAAAAAACATTTCCTGAATCTTTTTTTGTCTGTATTGTTAGACATACTTGCTGACAAGTATTTTGAAATAAATGACCAAAAATAATTGAAACTGGTGTGATGTTCTGACAGTAAAATATGCAGAATTTTAAAATATTGTGTGCAGGATCTTATTATTCAGTTGTAGAATTTTTAATTTTTTGGTGCAGAATTCCCTGAGGAGTATCTCTTTGCATGTATTTTGGCTTGGACTAATCTGCTACTTCAGTTTGAGTCATGAGCAAGTGAAAATGAAGCTGTAGTAGCATGATGCTTTGATGCTTGCAAACACTATGGGACAATGTTATGTTCACGAACATATTTCTATGGACTTCAGGTTTTGTAAAGATAGCCTTTTGCAAATCTTAACTTGTGCCAAACTTGGACAAAGCCAGAGGGACAGTCTGTTCTATAGACTGAACTTCTAGTGTCACTGGATAGTTGTCTCCCTGCTTGTTCAATTCTTGTCTTTTCTGCTGAGGGCAGTTAGCAAAGATGACGACTGTGATGGTGGATTTTGTGATGTGGACATTCCTCTGCTGGGTGTGGTATTAAGATGATGATAAAACCGAGGTCACTGAACAACCATTAAATAGCAACAACTTCCAATCACAGCCAATTTGAGCCAGATTAAAAACAATGACCTACAAGTAAAAGGCCTGTTGTTCCTTTAGCAGTCTTCTGAAACCATCTGGTCTCCATCTACCAGTTCTGCTTTAGGAGATAGTCAAGATAAACAGTTTTGGGGATAGGGGATTTAAGTTGCACTGTTCCTGCCTGGCAATTTTGTCCGTAATTGTTCTCCCCCCCCCCCCCCCAAAAAAAAAAAATAACACAAAGGAAAGGTCATAAAACACGGGCAGGGGGATGGAGTGAGACCCATCCGTGTCTATTTCTAGTTCTGTTACTGACACCTCATAAGTCTTTACCCAGTTCTAAAAAAGCCATTATTTACATCACCACCTACAAATCTGTCAGCAAAGCTTATCTTTGCATTATGGTACTACAGTCCGAAGTCCATTACGGTTAGTCAACTCAATAATTCTTTGCAATCTAAAGTGTCGGTTATTTTTGCTAGAGGATGTGAAGTCTGTGTCCTGGTTAGCTTACTCATTCTTACTCGTTCTTCAATGTTCTTTCACTTCCATCCTAGTAAAAAGATAATCTGTGGTACAGTCAAGCTGCATATCAAAGTTTGTGGGGGGGGGGGGAATTCAAAGCAGCTTTATATAACGCAGGGAATTCTTGGGTTTCTGGTGCAGCTTGAAAACTTCATGCTATTTTTCCTCATATGGATAGATACATACCTCATTCAGGCTAACTTTTACAATGTCAAATTACACTGAGTATCTAATGTTATTTCTTAACATCTGAATGCAAACGTCATGTTTATCAAAGGTTGTATTAAAGTTGTTGGAATTGTAAGTCTGTATTTTTTCGTTTTATTTTCAATTTAGTTTTTTTGTTTTCCCCCCCCTCAATTCTTTTCCTTTGATCAAGGTCAAAAGGATACATCCGGTTGAAATGGAGTTAGTTTTTAAAAATGAATTGGGAGAAGTTCCTGGAACTGGTCCTATCATTCTGGGACTGTAACTTTCCACAGCGAAGCATGCAGGAAAGGGGGCAAGTTATAGAATAGTATCCCTCAGCTATGCAGAGGGAAACTTGGAGGGAATAAGCTGGGTGGAAATGGTCTCTAGGAGAAGGGGAAACCTGAACTCTCAAGCGACTTAACACAGGGAGAACTTGTGACCCTGGGAGAATCTGGTGGGTGGGGGGAATCCCCCACTAGGTGACCTTAAAGGACTCCAAAGACATTTTCTTAAATCAACTTCAGCCTTCCACAGTTTTCCCCTTAAATATATTTGGTCTCTCAAATATGCTATTAGAGATTTAATGCAAAAATTACCCTCTGTTATAAATCAATATAACAAAATACTAAATCTTCTCAACTAGTAATTGGGGGTAGATTTATTTATATTGCTCTTGTGGATGATAAATTAGATAACCAGTGGAGTATATTGGAATATATTTATCCTTCATAATTGATTTTCTTGACCCCAAAATATTTTGGGTTAGTATATCTCGTCACATACTTTATATGAAATTTCTACACTCGAGTTAGATCACATGCAAGGGTTCCCATTGGCTCTTAATTTGAGGCTATTTGTACCTTTCTGAGACCGAAAGGTGCAAAGGAACAGCAAGTATCTAGTTGTGCAAGGATTTCTCATCTAATGTTAGTTTGGCTTGAGTGGCAGGCTCTGAGCTCACAATACGTAGTTAGGGGTTTGGCATTGGCTTCATTTGGGCTCAAACTGAAAATACAACTTTCATTCAATAAATAAATGTAGTATAATTTCTATAAAGCATAGCACATACTCTTCTGGTAATCTAATATTTTCTACTTTTTTGTTCAAGTATTTATTTATTTTTAAACTAAGAACTCCAAAAGGACTAAACTAACATTTGGTATTCACTCTAGAATTTAGTGTTCTATTATTACAACTTGAAATCTTTTTTGACCTTCTGCCTTCCTCCTTTTTCCTCTTTGCCAGCCTGCCCCCACAAACATCAGACACTTTTTGTTTGCATTCCTCTCCTGATGTGGATGATGCTTCTGACTCCAGATTAGTTAAGGGGTGGTTCCTTAGCTGTTGTGCACACTCTCCATTCAAGATTTCTTCCCCCCCCTCCCCTTTGTGCTGCTGTACTCATAGTGCATGTGGATAACTCTCTCACATCAGCCATCCCAAGCTTCATAGTTAATACAGCAATTTCAGTGGGAAGGAGCATCTCAGCACTGAACAATACCCCCCCCCCCCAAATCCATTGGATCCTAAAAACTCTAATATTGTCTGCTTAATTCACAAGGCATAGGACAGGTGCTGTGTGGTATAGGGGCTTACTGTCTACAGTATTTCATAGTATCAGTGGTGATAGAGAATGAAGAGGGGATTTTTTGGGTGTTTTTTTTTTTTTGTTTTGTTTTTTTGTTCTTCCTCTCTTGGGTGTCTCAGTGCATCTGCTCTTCACTACCAAAGAACTGTGAGGGGAAAACTTAAGGGATGTTAAACAAACTGGATATATTGTAATCAAGCTTTATGGTTGAAAATATTCCTATGCTGTACATGTCGGTGACAGATATATTTAAGCTAGTATGTCATGTTGCCATGATATTTCTAGTATAATGTTTAAGTGCTTAAATATCCTTGTGGTTTACTAAGGGGATGTTTACATTAGCCTCTTCTCCCCCCCCCCTTCCCCCCTCCCCTTAAAATACCCTGTCACTGGTGCAGTTTGATCAGTGGTATAACTTTCTGAGCACTGGTGCTGGCTGGCTGCTGGTGTCTTCACCACCATCTTAACTAATGCAAGTGTAGAGGATATGTTAGCTAAAATGTCAATGGTTGCCAGTACCTTGTTCAAACTGGGGCTCCTACTGATAGCAGTCACAGTGGGGAAACTTCCCCCCCCCCCCCTTAAGTCAGAGCCTTTACATTGATAACACTTAAAGCTAAAAACAACTCGTGCATCAAGAAACAAGTTAATCTGGATGCCCCCAAACACCCGTGCTTCTTATAACATAATCCCGTTGAAACAACTTTAAAGTGTGTTGGAACAGGGAAGTCCAGTCTAAATCAGTGTTGGTAACATTTGTCTAAGGGGAAGCTTACTGAATGTCTGCATTAAAGGGATAGCCATATTGTCAGAGCTGAAATTCTAAGAATAACCAATCACAAAGCAAGCTTATTTTCCTGATTCTGAAAAATGCCAGCCCTCTCAAATAATGGCCACAACACAGGTTGTGAGTGTGGGGGGAGCCTCTAACTTCTAAGAACATTATTCTGCCAAAAGTGTCTTGTGTAACTTGAAGATACTTCCTTGGTTATGATTTCAAAAAGAGGAATGATAACATGCAGATTTAGAGTTCTCCCCTATGTTTTGCTGTTAATTCTAGGTTTTTAATCTTTCTGGTTGAGTGAGGGGTGAGGCAGGAATTATTCTTACATAAAACATACCATTGTGTTAGATGAAATTTGGTTTTTCATTTCACCAGTAGCTTTGGGTGAATTAATCAGCATTTAATCAAACGCTCTGGTTGCCTTGAAGTTTTGCTGAGTATTAGTCAAGTCAGTCAAAGTGACTGATTTGGTGGTAAAGATAATTTATGATGCAGGAATATTGGTATTCTGTAAAACGTTTGTTTACTTGGAAACTTCCATTTGCCACTTGCAGCATTGGTTATTGTCATTCTGCAACTATCTCCTTATCAACTGTTTAACAGTGTCTACAAACCATCCTGGAGCAGTTAAAGAGGGTCTGGCCTAACTTCCGTTGACTTTGGATATTTGCTCGGGCACAGGAGATGGCTGTTTAACCACCTCCCAACAGCTAAGTTGCTACACCTAGCTAACGGAGCTCTGCTGTGGGTTTTGCTTTAGGTGGAGAGTGTCTTATTTCCCTGATATAGCAAGAAAGAATTTAAAGATGGCTTCTTTACAGAAGTGGGGATCTAAAGGTTTTTACCAGATCTACACTAGAAACCGTTGCCAGTATAGCAATGTCTAGGGTGACCCAATGTCCTGATTTTATTGGGACAGTCCCGATATTTGGGGCTCTTTCTTATATAGGTGCCAATTACCGCCACCCCGTCCTGATTTTTCACACTTGCTATCTGGGCACCCTAGCAATGTCAATGATCTCTTAAACAACCAAACACTCTACGGTGGCAAAAATCCTAGTGTGGATGCAGCTATACCAACAAAAGGACTTTTATGGGGTGGGGGTAGGGGAACGGTATGGCTTAGGTCATTTGGGGAACTGACTAGCTATACGGGCAGAAGAACTTCTATCCGTATAAGCTGTCTCTCCACTAGGAGGGTTTGCTGGTAGCTATACTGACAAACCTGTTCTAGTGTAGGCAAGGACCTACTTTCCTTCCTTAAAGGAGAGGATCCAGAAACTGAGACTCTTGTGCAAACCTTTGGTAATCTTCACTGCACTCCAGAGCCCTCCCTATGGAATAGGGAGTGATGTGGGGGAGCTGAAAAGGAAGTTTTGAGGCCAGCCTAGGCTGCTTGTTTCTGACTAGGGTCTGAGATTGGAGCTCCAAAGTGCATTGTGAGTTGGGGTTCTTTCCCTAGTTACAGTGCTCCTGTACATTACACTCACAGGTAATATTAATGAACACTTAAACATGTCTAGCAAACATTAATTTAAGTTCTTGCGATAACACATTTGAGGTACTACTTACATTGTAAATGTATCTTTACCATGTGAAGCCATTTTCATAATTTAGGGATTATATTTCCTTCTCACCTAGTGTTAAATGCACCCATTCTTTAATACTGTACTTCTCTTCTTTTTCAGTTTCCAGTGTGCGACGGTTCTCACACGAAGCACAATGATGAAACTGGGGACAACGTTGGGCCTCTGATCATCAAGAGAAAGGAAGCATAAACTGGATGGTTTGAGGCCATGATTTGTCACATTATCTACTTATTTGTAATTGGAGTAAAGATAAATTCTGTCTTAGTCATGTCACTGAAGATTTTTGGGTGTGGTACAAAGCAGGCTCCAGCATGTATATTTCATGGTGCTTGCCTTGTTTTAAACACTACATATGTATGTTAAATACTCATGTCTTAAGGCTATTTCTGTCTCATGAACTGTATGTACATTTTCATTAAGTATGAAATTAAAGTGACAATTGTACTCCGAACTGTATGAAGATAATATATTAAATTATTTTCAAATACTTGTGTTCTACTGGAAAACTATCTTTAAGTAGAACAACAAATTCCTTAGTGAATAATCTTTAATCTGAAACTACAGAAAAGGTGACTAACATTCAGATGCAAATGAGATTCTGCTGAAAAGGCATTAATGGCAGAAAAGAAATCATGGTGCCAAGTGTATGAAATGTAACTTACTATATCCACAAAGTGTAGTGCATACAGTGATTAAGAATAACATGCTGTTTAAGACAGTTGTACATTACAACTTCAATAAAAATCCAAGTTAAAACACTAATAAGAATAAACAGAGGCTTACTGTAAGAATATACCAAAAATTAGGTAGGTAGGGTCATATTTACTGCAAACAGGCCATGACTCTACTAAAATCAATGGAGTTACACCAGAGTTGAATTTAAACCTTTGTGTGTGGTGTTTAGAGTTGTAGAACTCTCTTTTTTTGGGGGGTGGGATAGGGATTAGGAAGGGGTGTGTGTACATGAGACTGGGTTCTTTTTTTAAAGCACAACTTTATATGCCAGAGAATGCCTTATTAAATTTTCCCTATTAGGGCATGTTCATATAAGTTTTTCAAAACTTCAGCCACTGGTGGTGGTTTGGCACACCTCTTCTGTCATTAAAATTTGCTTCCCATTACACACATGAGACAGATGAACCATAAATTCAGTTTACTGCATATTCATCCCCACTTACACAGATACACACAAAGCATTTTTGAAAAGAAAAGCCCAGGATTTGGATTGGAGGAGGGTGTGGGAGACAACTTCATATTAGACCCAGCTCTCATAACTCAGTGAAGAGTGGTGTGTACTCAGTAACTTTACATGTTATGCAACCCTGACTTACTAGTGTCCAGAAAGGGGGTGACTGTCGGAGCTAGGGAAATCTGCCCAGCATTGTTCAATAGGACAGAATTTAACCAAAGTCCTGTATGTACCCTGTCAAGGCTGTATCCCCACTTTGAACTTTAGGGTACAAATGTAGGGGCCTGCATGAAAACTGCTAAGCTTATCTACCAGCTTAGCTCTGGTCCGCTGCCACCATCTTAAGAATTCCCTCCCTGGGAAGCCTTGAGAAACCTTTCACCAATTCCCTGGTGAATACAGATCCAAACTGCTTGGATCTTAAACAAGGAGAAATTGACCCTTCCCCCCTCCTTCCTTTCACCAACTCCTGGTGAATACAGATCCAAACCCCCTTTGGATCTTAAAACAAGGAGAAATTGACCCTTCCCCCCTCCTTCCTTTCACCAACTCCTGGTGAATACAGATCCAAACCCCCTTTGGATCTTAAAACAAGGAGAAATCAATCAGGTTTTAAAAAAGAAGGCTTTTAATTAAAGCAAAAGGTAAAAATCATCTCTGCAAAATCAGTATGGAAAATAACTTTACAGGGTAATCAAACTTAAAGAGCTCAGAGGAATCCCCTCTGTCTTAGGTTCAAAGTATAGCAAACAAGATAAGCACTCTGGTAAAAGGTACATTTACAAGTTGAGAAAACAAAGTAAATCTAAGACGCCTTGCCTGGCTTTTACTTACAATTTTGAAATAAGAGAGACTTGTTTAGAAAGATGGGGAGAACCTGGATTGATGTCTGGTCCCTCTCAGTCCCAAGAGCGAACAACCCCTTAAACAAAGGACACACACAAAAGCCTTTCCCCCCCCAAGATTTGAAAGTATCTTGTCCCCTTATTGGTCCTCTGGGTCAGGTGTCAGCCAGGTTACCCGGGCTTCTTAACCCTTTACAGGTAAAAGGATTTTAGAGTCTCTGACCAGGAGGGACTTTAGTACTGTACACAGTATGGCTGTCACCCTTCCCTTTATAGTTATGACACGCCCCCCAAATCACAGATAGTGTTGGACGTTCGGTTCCACACTGGCTGTGATTTCTTCCTGGAGTTCTAGGAGAAAACAGAGTTAACAAGACACATGTACCTTTAGACATACTACTGATTATATAAAAACTAACAATATGTTTCATTACAAGAACAATTGTTAACCAGTTAACTCTGGGAAACTTTCCCGGGAGAGTGCATCAGCCACTTTGTTAGAAGCTCCCGAAATGTGTTGTATTTCAAAATCAAAATCTTGGAGAGCTAAACTCCACCGAAGAAGTTTTTTGTTATTCCCCTTGGCGGTATGAAGCCACTGTAGCGCAGCATGGTCTGTTTGTAGTTGGAAGCGCCGTCCCCAAACATCTGGGCGTAGCTTTTCCAGCGCGTACACAATGGCATAGCATTCCTTTTCGCTGATTGACCAGTGGCTTCCCCTCTCAGACAGTTTCTTGCTGAGAAACACGACAGGATGGAATTCTTGATCTGGTCCTTCCTGCATTAAAACTGCTCCCACGCCTCGCTCGGAAGCATCTGTGGTTACTAGGAACGGTTTGTCAAAGTCTGGGGCCCTTAGCACAGGGTCAGACATGAGTGTTGCCTTAAGCTGGTTAAAGGCCTTTTGACACTTATCAGTCCACTGAACTGCATTTGGCTGTTTCTTTCTGGTTAGGTCTGTCAGCGGGGCGGCGATTTGGCTGTAGTGTGGTACAAATCGCCTATAATATCCGGCCAAGCCTAAGAAGGATTGGACCTGTTTCTTTGACTTTGGAACCAGCCACTTTTGGATAGCATCCACTTTGGCCTGTAGGGGATTTATAGTTCCTTGACCCACCTGGTGCCCCAGGTACGTCACTCTGTTTTGGCCTATTTGACACTTTTTAGCCTTAATAGTTAGTCCTGCCTGCCGGATGCGCTCGAAGACTTTTTTCAGGTGCTCCAGGTGTTCTGTCCATGAATCAGAAAAAATGGCCACATCATCGAGGTAGGCAACTGCAGATTCTCCCAATCCTGCTAGGAGACCATCTACAAGTCTTTGGAAGGTGGCGGGTGCATTTCGCAACCCGAAAGGGAGTACATTGAATTCATACACCCCTGCCTGGGTGACGAAGGCTGACCTTCCCTTAGCGGGTTCATCTAGTGGTACTTGCCAGTACCCTTTGGTTAAGTCTAAAGTAGAGATGAATTGGGCATGTCCCAATTTTTCCAATAGCTCATCTGTGCGTGGCATTGGATAGTTGTCAGGACGAGTTACAGCATTTAGCTTACGGTAGTCCACGCAAAAGCGTATTTCCCCATCTGGTTTGGGAACTAGAACCACTGGAGATGCCCATGCACTGGTAGAGGGGCGGATTATACCCATCTGTAGCATGTCCTGGATCTCCCTTTGTATAGCCGCTTGGGCATGAGGTGACTCCGGGTAGGGTGGGGTTCTAATTGGGTGAGCATTACCTGTGTCAATGGAGTGGTATGCCCGTTCGGTCCGCCCTGGAGTGGCTGAGAAAATCGGTGCAAAGTTTGTGCACAGCTCCTTTATCTGCTGTCGCTGCAGACGTCCCAGGGTCGTGGAGAGGTTTACCTCTTCCACGCCACCATTCCTTTTTCCTTCATAGTAGACACCTGCAGGCCACTCCGCGTCATCAGTTTCCTGGGCTGTAAACTGGCAAACGTTTAATTCTCTAGAATAAAAGGGCTTAAGAGAATTAACATGGTATACCTTAGGCTTTATGTTGGAGGTGGGGGAGGCTATGAGATAGTTAACAGCTCCTAGGCGCTCCTGGACCGTGAATGGTCCTTCCCACGACGCTTCCATTTTATGGGCCTGGACCATGACTTGGTCTCCTACTTTGAAGGACCGTTCTCTGGAATGTTTATCATACCAGGCCTTTTGCTCTTCCTGAGCATCCTTTAGGTTTTCTTTAGCAAGGGCTAAAGAGTGTCGGAGGGTGTTTTGTAGGTTGCTTACAAAGTCTAGAATGTTAGTTCCTGGAGAAGGCGTAAACCCCTCCCATTGCTGCTTCACCAACTGTAATGGCCCCTTAACCTCGCGGCCATACACAAGTTCAAATGGTGAAAACCCTAAACTGGGATGTGGTACAGCCCTGTAGGCAAAAAGCAACTGCTGCAACACTAGGTCCCAATCATTGGAGTGTTCATTTACGAATTTACGTATCATGGCCCCCAAAGTTCCATTAAACCTCTCCACCAGACCATTGGTTTGATGGTGATGAGGGGTGGCAACCAAGTGATTCACCCCATGAGCTTTCCACAGGTTTTTCATGTTCCCTGCCAGGAAATTAGTTCCCGAATCTGTAAGTATGTCGGAGGGCCACCCTACCCTGGCAAAAATGTCTGCTAATGCCTGGCACACACTTTTAGTCTTGGTGTTGCTTAAGGGTACAGCTTCCGGCCATCGGGTAGCAAAATCCATGAAAGTCAGTACGTACTGCTTTCCTCTGGGTGTCTTCTTTGGGAAAGGACCCAGAATATCCACAGCTACTCGCTGAAATGGGACCTCAATTATGGGTAGTGGCTGGAGAGGGGCTTTAACCTGGTCTTGGGGCTTTCCCACTCGTTGGCACACCTCACAAGACCGGACATAATTAGCAACGTCCTTGCCCATTCCCTCCCAGTGGAAGGACTTCCCCAACCGGTCTTTGGTTCTGTTCACCCCAGAATGGCCACTGGGATGATCATGGGCTAAGCTCAAGAGTTTTACCCGATACTTAGTGGGAAGTACCAGCTGTCTTTGAGGATGCCAGTCTTCTTGGTGCCCACCAGAAAGAGTCTCCTTGTATAAAAGTCCTTTTTCTACAACAAACCGGGATCGGTTAGAAGAGCTGAGAGGCGGTGGGGTGCTCCGTGCCGCTGCCCAAGCTTTTTGAAGGCTGTCATCTGCTTCCTGCTCGGCCTGGAACTGTTCCCTTGATGCTGGAGACATCAGTTCCTCCTTGGACTGTGGACTGGGGCTTGGTCCCTCTGGAAGCGATGCAGGTGCTGGGGCTTTTTCCATTGACTGTGAACCGCTGTCCGCTGGTGCACTATGTGGTATTTCAGGCTCTGGCTGAGCCTCTTGGGTAGGGTTATCTGCTGCTTCCGCCAGTTTAGGCTCGCTGGTGCCCTCTGGCATTGGAGTTGTAGACGGGGTTGCAAGCGCTGGACTCAGTGCTGGCAATGGTTCTGGTGCTGGTTGCGTTGCCAGTTCCGGTTCTGGGACTGGCTTTGGCTGGGTCTCTGGGATTGGATCCACTACGGCTGTTGCAGTCGTTGGCAGGGGATCCGGTTCCACCACCTGGTTTTGGGTCTCCGGTAACACAGACGGGGCCCTGGTGAACGGCTCAGGAACAGGGATGGGGGTGAAAGCTTGCTTAGCCTGGCTGCGGGTGACTATTCCCACCCTCTTGGCTAGCTTCACATGGTTGGCCAAGTCTTCCCCCAGCAGCATGGGAATGGGATAATTGTCATAGACTGCAAAAGTCCACATTCCTGACCAGCCCTTGTACTGGACATGCAACTGGGCTGTAGGCAAGGTTACAGACTGTGACACGAAGGGTTGAATTGTCACTGTAGCCTCAGGGTTGATGAGTTTGGGGTCCACTAGGGATTGGTGGATAGTTGACACTTGTGCCCCAGTGTCCCTCCAAGCGATAACCTTCTTTCCGCCCACTCTCAAGGTTTCCCTTCGCTCCAAGGGTATGAGAGAGGCATCTGGGTCTGGGGTTCTTTGGTGTGATTGGGGTGTAATGAACTGTAATCGGTTGGGGTTCTTGGGGCAGTGAGCCTTTATGTGCCCCAGTTCATTACATTTAAAACATCGCCCTGCTAAGGTATCACCGGGGCGATGTTGGTTGCTGGAGACTGGTGTGGTGGGGTGAGAAGGCGTCTGGGGTTTCCTTTGGGATGTGGGTGGGGTCTTGGGTTGTCCCCGGTGATAAGGTTTTGTTTCGGCTTGCCCCTTCTGATATTCGCTCCAACTGCTACTAGCTTTTTTCTTTTCTGTCACCTCCACCCATTTGGCTCCAATCTCCCCCGCCTCGGTTACAGTTTTGGGCTTCCCATCTAGGATGTACCTTTCTATTTCCTCAGGAACACCCTCTAAAAACTGCTCCATTTGCAATAGGAAGGGCAACTCTTCCGTAGATTTAACATTTGCTCCTGATATCCAGGCATCCCAATTTTTCCCAATGTGGTAGGCATGTCGGGTAAATGACACATCAGGTTTCCACCTTAGGGCTCTGAACCGCCGACGGGCATGCTCAGGTGTTAGCCCCATTCTGATTCTGGCCTTGTTTTTAAAAAGTTCATAACTGTTCATGTGTTCCTTAGGCATTTCAGCCGCCACTTCTGCTAAGGGTCCACTGAGCTGCGGCCTCAGCTCTACCATGTACTGGGTTGGAGGGATGTCGTATCCAAGGCAGGCCCTTTCAAAATTTTCTAAGAAGGCCTCAGTATCATCGCCTGCCTTGTAGGTGGGGAATTTCCTGGGATGGGAAGTGGTACTTGGAGAGGAATTGTTAGGATGGTCTGATGCATCCTGCTTAGCATGCTGCTTCCAGTTCATGCTTCCTTTCTTTTTCTCTCGCCTCCTCTTTGGCTTTTTCCAGCTCCATCTCTCTCTTGTGGGCCTCCTCTTTGGCTTTCTCCTCTCTTTCATGGGCCTCCTGTTTGGCTTTTTCCTCGAGTTTTTTAATTTGAAGTAGTCTCTGATGTTTTTTCTCATTTTCTTCTGCTTCTAGTCTGGCCAGTTCTAGTTTGCTAGCTGCTTCACTGGTAGTCATTTTCCTGGTTTTCTTGTGCTGGGTCTCACCCTCTGCAGTTGACTGAAACTGGGATGTATTTAGCTCAGGCTCCTGCTGAGTGCTGCTGAGTTAACAGAGAGTTTCTAACTAGCTACTTCCGAGGATGTAAAAAAGAAAAAAAAACACAATTCAGCTTGTAAATTATCTTTACCAGTTGTTTGCTCATTAATTGAACCCTTCTCTTAACAAAGGACCTTGTTAAAAAAAAACTTAACACCTCTGCCTTCAGGCAAGGAGAGATAAGATATGCATCTACCTTCAGCTCTGCTCTCCAAGCAGCTAGAAGGGAAAAAAAATCTCTTACTGGCTTTTGGGTTTAAAACGATCCCACCGCTGTGCCACCATGTCAAGGCTGTATCCCCACTTTGAACTTTAGGGTACAAATGTAGGGGCCTGCATGAAAACTGCTAAGCTTATCTACCAGCTTAGCTCTGGTCCGCTGCCACCATCTTAAGAATTCCCTCCCTGGGAAGCCTTGAGAAACCTTTCACCAATTCCCTGGTGAATACAGATCCAAACTGCTTGGATCTTAAACAAGGAGAAATTGACCCTTCCCCCCTCCTTCCTTTCACCAACTCCTGGTGAATACAGATCCAAACCCCCTTTGGATCTTAAAACAAGGAGAAATTGACCCTTCCCCCCTCCTTCCTTTCACCAACTCCTGGTGAATACAGATCCAAACCCCCTTTGGATCTTAAAACAAGGAGAAATCAATCAGGTTTTAAAAAAGAAGGCTTTTAATTAAAGCAAAAGGTAAAAATCATCTCTGCAAAATCAGTATGGAAAATAACTTTACAGGGTAATCAAACTTAAAGAGCTCAGAGGAATCCCCTCTGTCTTAGGTTCAAAGTATAGCAAACAAGATAAGCACTCTGGTAAAAGGTACATTTACAAGTTGAGAAAACAAAGTAAATCTAAGACGCCTTGCCTGGCTTTTACTTACAATTTTGAAATAAGAGAGACTTGTTTAGAAAGATGGGGAGAACCTGGATTGATGTCTGGTCCCTCTCAGTCCCAAGAGCGAACAACCCCTTAAACAAAGGACACACACAAAAGCCTTTCCCCCCCCAAGATTTGAAAGTATCTTGTCCCCTTATTGGTCCTCTGGGTCAGGTGTCAGCCAGGTTACCCGGGCTTCTTAACCCTTTACAGGTAAAAGGATTTTAGAGTCTCTGACCAGGAGGGACTTTAGTACTGTACACAGTATGGCTGTCACCCTTCCCTTTATAGTTATGACACGCCCCCCAAATCACAGATAGTGTTGGACGTTCGGTTCCACACTGGCTGTGATTTCTTCCTGGAGTTCTAGGAGAAAACAGAGTTAACAAGACACATGTACCTTTAGACATACTACTGATTATATAAAAACTAACAATATGTTTCATTACAAGAACAATTGTTAACCAGTTAACTCTGGGAAACTTTCCCGGGAGAGTGCATCAGCCACTTTGTTAGAAGCTCCCGAAATGTGTTGTATTTCAAAATCAAAATCTTGGAGAGCTAAACTCCACCGAAGAAGTTTTTTGTTATTCCCCTTGGCGGTATGAAGCCACTGTAGCGCAGCATGGTCTGTTTGTAGTTGGAAGCGCCGTCCCCAAACATCTGGGCGTAGCTTTTCCAGCGCGTACACAATGGCATAGCATTCCTTTTCGCTGATTGACCAGTGGCTTCCCCTCTCAGACAGTTTCTTGCTGAGAAACACGACAGGATGGAATTCTTGATCTGGTCCTTCCTGCATTAAAACTGCTCCCACGCCTCGCTCGGAAGCATCTGTGGTTACTAGGAACGGTTTGTCAAAGTCTGGGGCCCTTAGCACAGGGTCAGACATGAGTGTTGCCTTAAGCTGGTTAAAGGCCTTTTGACACTTATCAGTCCACTGAACTGCATTTGGCTGTTTCTTTCTGGTTAGGTCTGTCAGCGGGGCGGCGATTTGGCTGTAGTGTGGTACAAATCGCCTATAATATCCGGCCAAGCCTAAGAAGGATTGGACCTGTTTCTTTGACTTTGGAACCAGCCACTTTTGGATAGCATCCACTTTGGCCTGTAGGGGATTTATAGTTCCTTGACCCACCTGGTGCCCCAGGTACGTCACTCTGTTTTGGCCTATTTGACACTTTTTAGCCTTAATAGTTAGTCCTGCCTGCCGGATGCGCTCGAAGACTTTTTTCAGGTGCTCCAGGTGTTCTGTCCATGAATCAGAAAAAATGGCCACATCATCGAGGTAGGCAACTGCAGATTCTCCCAATCCTGCTAGGAGACCATCTACAAGTCTTTGGAAGGTGGCGGGTGCATTTCGCAACCCGAAAGGGAGTACATTGAATTCATACACCCCTGCCTGGGTGACGAAGGCTGACCTTCCCTTAGCGGGTTCATCTAGTGGTACTTGCCAGTACCCTTTGGTTAAGTCTAAAGTAGAGATGAATTGGGCATGTCCCAATTTTTCCAATAGCTCATCTGTGCGTGGCATTGGATAGTTGTCAGGACGAGTTACAGCATTTAGCTTACGGTAGTCCACGCAAAAGCGTATTTCCCCATCTGGTTTGGGAACTAGAACCACTGGAGATGCCCATGCACTGGTAGAGGGGCGGATTATACCCATCTGTAGCATGTCCTGGATCTCCCTTTGTATAGCCGCTTGGGCATGAGGTGACTCCGGGTAGGGTGGGGTTCTAATTGGGTGAGCATTACCTGTGTCAATGGAGTGGTATGCCCGTTCGGTCCGCCCTGGAGTGGCTGAGAAAATCGGTGCAAAGTTTGTGCACAGCTCCTTTATCTGCTGTCGCTGCAGACGTCCCAGGGTCGTGGAGAGGTTTACCTCTTCCACGCCACCATTCCTTTTTCCTTCATAGTAGACACCTGCAGGCCACTCCGCGTCATCAGTTTCCTGGGCTGTAAACTGGCAAACGTTTAATTCTCTAGAATAAAAGGGCTTAAGAGAATTAACATGGTATACCTTAGGCTTTATGTTGGAGGTGGGGGAGGCTATGAGATAGTTAACAGCTCCTAGGCGCTCCTGGACCGTGAATGGTCCTTCCCACGACGCTTCCATTTTATGGGCCTGGACCATGACTTGGTCTCCTACTTTGAAGGACCGTTCTCTGGAATGTTTATCATACCAGGCCTTTTGCTCTTCCTGAGCATCCTTTAGGTTTTCTTTAGCAAGGGCTAAAGAGTGTCGGAGGGTGTTTTGTAGGTTGCTTACAAAGTCTAGAATGTTAGTTCCTGGAGAAGGCGTAAACCCCTCCCATTGCTGCTTCACCAACTGTAATGGCCCCTTAACCTCGCGGCCATACACAAGTTCAAATGGTGAAAACCCTAAACTGGGATGTGGTACAGCCCTGTAGGCAAAAAGCAACTGCTGCAACACTAGGTCCCAATCATTGGAGTGTTCATTTACGAATTTACGTATCATGGCCCCCAAAGTTCCATTAAACCTCTCCACCAGACCATTGGTTTGATGGTGATGAGGGGTGGCAACCAAGTGATTCACCCCATGAGCTTTCCACAGGTTTTTCATGTTCCCTGCCAGGAAATTAGTTCCCGAATCTGTAAGTATGTCGGAGGGCCACCCTACCCTGGCAAAAATGTCTGCTAATGCCTGGCACACACTTTTAGTCTTGGTGTTGCTTAAGGGTACAGCTTCCGGCCATCGGGTAGCAAAATCCATGAAAGTCAGTACGTACTGCTTTCCTCTGGGTGTCTTCTTTGGGAAAGGACCCAGAATATCCACAGCTACTCGCTGAAATGGGACCTCAATTATGGGTAGTGGCTGGAGAGGGGCTTTAACCTGGTCTTGGGGCTTTCCCACTCGTTGGCACACCTCACAAGACCGGACATAATTAGCAACGTCCTTGCCCATTCCCTCCCAGTGGAAGGACTTCCCCAACCGGTCTTTGGTTCTGTTCACCCCAGAATGGCCACTGGGATGATCATGGGCTAAGCTCAAGAGTTTTACCCGATACTTAGTGGGAAGTACCAGCTGTCTTTGAGGATGCCAGTCTTCTTGGTGCCCACCAGAAAGAGTCTCCTTGTATAAAAGTCCTTTTTCTACAACAAACCGGGATCGGTTAGAAGAGCTGAGAGGCGGTGGGGTGCTCCGTGCCGCTGCCCAAGCTTTTTGAAGGCTGTCATCTGCTTCCTGCTCGGCCTGGAACTGTTCCCTTGATGCTGGAGACATCAGTTCCTCCTTGGACTGTGGACTGGGGCTTGGTCCCTCTGGAAGCGATGCAGGTGCTGGGGCTTTTTCCATTGACTGTGAACCGCTGTCCGCTGGTGCACTATGTGGTATTTCAGGCTCTGGCTGAGCCTCTTGGGTAGGGTTATCTGCTGCTTCCGCCAGTTTAGGCTCGCTGGTGCCCTCTGGCATTGGAGTTGTAGACGGGGTTGCAAGCGCTGGACTCAGTGCTGGCAATGGTTCTGGTGCTGGTTGCGTTGCCAGTTCCGGTTCTGGGACTGGCTTTGGCTGGGTCTCTGGGATTGGATCCACTACGGCTGTTGCAGTCGTTGGCAGGGGATCCGGTTCCACCACCTGGTTTTGGGTCTCCGGTAACACAGACGGGGCCCTGGTGAACGGCTCAGGAACAGGGATGGGGGTGAAAGCTTGCTTAGCCTGGCTGCGGGTGACTATTCCCACCCTCTTGGCTAGCTTCACATGGTTGGCCAAGTCTTCCCCCAGCAGCATGGGAATGGGATAATTGTCATAGACTGCAAAAGTCCACATTCCTGACCAGCCCTTGTACTGGACATGCAACTGGGCTGTAGGCAAGGTTACAGACTGTGACACGAAGGGTTGAATTGTCACTGTAGCCTCAGGGTTGATGAGTTTGGGGTCCACTAGGGATTGGTGGATAGTTGACACTTGTGCCCCAGTGTCCCTCCAAGCGATAACCTTCTTTCCGCCCACTCTCAAGGTTTCCCTTCGCTCCAAGGGTATGAGAGAGGCATCTGGGTCTGGGGTTCTTTGGTGTGATTGGGGTGTAATGAACTGTAATCGGTTGGGGTTCTTGGGGCAGTGAGCCTTTATGTGCCCCAGTTCATTACATTTAAAACATCGCCCTGCTAAGGTATCACCGGGGCGATGTTGGTTGCTGGAGACTGGTGTGGTGGGGTGAGAAGGCGTCTGGGGTTTCCTTTGGGATGTGGGTGGGGTCTTGGGTTGTCCCCGGTGATAAGGTTTTGTTTCGGCTTGCCCCTTCTGATATTCGCTCCAACTGCTACTAGCTTTTTTCTTTTCTGTCACCTCCACCCATTTGGCTCCAATCTCCCCCGCCTCGGTTACAGTTTTGGGCTTCCCATCTAGGATGTACCTTTCTATTTCCTCAGGAACACCCTCTAAAAACTGCTCCATTTGCAATAGGAAGGGCAACTCTTCCGTAGATTTAACATTTGCTCCTGATATCCAGGCATCCCAATTTTTCCCAATGTGGTAGGCATGTCGGGTAAATGACACATCAGGTTTCCACCTTAGGGCTCTGAACCGCCGACGGGCATGCTCAGGTGTTAGCCCCATTCTGATTCTGGCCTTGTTTTTAAAAAGTTCATAACTGTTCATGTGTTCCTTAGGCATTTCAGCCGCCACTTCTGCTAAGGGTCCACTGAGCTGCGGCCTCAGCTCTACCATGTACTGGGTTGGAGGGATGTCGTATCCAAGGCAGGCCCTTTCAAAATTTTCTAAGAAGGCCTCAGTATCATCGCCTGCCTTGTAGGTGGGGAATTTCCTGGGATGGGAAGTGGTACTTGGAGAGGAATTGTTAGGATGGTCTGATGCATCCTGCTTAGCATGCTGCTTCCAGTTCATGCTTCCTTTCTTTTTCTCTCGCCTCCTCTTTGGCTTTTTCCAGCTCCATCTCTCTCTTGTGGGCCTCCTCTTTGGCTTTCTCCTCTCTTTCATGGGCCTCCTGTTTGGCTTTTTCCTCGAGTTTTTTAATTTGAAGTAGTCTCTGATGTTTTTTCTCATTTTCTTCTGCTTCTAGTCTGGCCAGTTCTAGTTTGCTAGCTGCTTCACTGGTAGTCATTTTCCTGGTTTTCTTGTGCTGGGTCTCACCCTCTGCAGTTGACTGAAACTGGGATGTATTTAGCTCAGGCTCCTGCTGAGTGCTGCTGAGTTAACAGAGAGTTTCTAACTAGCTACTTCCGAGGATGTAAAAAAGAAAAAAAAACACAATTCAGCTTGTAAATTATCTTTACCAGTTGTTTGCTCATTAATTGAACCCTTCTCTTAACAAAGGACCTTGTTAAAAAAAAACTTAACACCTCTGCCTTCAGGCAAGGAGAGATAAGATATGCATCTACCTTCAGCTCTGCTCTCCAAGCAGCTAGAAGGAAAAAAAAATCTCTTACTGGCTTTTGGGTTTAAAACGATCCCACCGCTGTGCCACCATGTCAAGGCTGTATCCCCACTTTGAACTTTAGGGTACAAATGTAGGGGCCTGCATGAAAACTGCTAAGCTTATCTACCAGCTTAGCTCTGGTCCGCTGCCACCATCTTAAGAATTCCCTCCCTGGGAAGCCTTGAGAAACCTTTCACCAATTCCCTGGTGAATACAGATCCAAACTGCTTGGATCTTAAACAAGGAGAAATTGACCCTTCCCCCCTCCTTCCTTTCACCAACTCCTGGTGAATACAGATCCAAACCCCCTTTGGATCTTAAAACAAGGAGAAATTGACCCTTCCCCCCTCCTTCCTTTCACCAACTCCTGGTGAATACAGATCCAAACCCCCTTTGGATCTTAAAACAAGGAGAAATCAATCAGGTTTTAAAAAAGAAGGCTTTTAATTAAAGCAAAAGGTAAAAATCATCTCTGCAAAATCAGTATGGAAAATAACTTTACAGGGTAATCAAACTTAAAGAGCTCAGAGGAATCCCCTCTGTCTTAGGTTCAAAGTATAGCAAACAAGATAAGCACTCTGGTAAAAGGTACATTTACAAGTTGAGAAAACAAAGTAAATCTAAGACGCCTTGCCTGGCTTTTACTTACAATTTTGAAATAAGAGAGACTTGTTTAGAAAGATGGGGAGAACCTGGATTGATGTCTGGTCCCTCTCAGTCCCAAGAGCGAACAACCCCTTAAACAAAGGACACACACAAAAGCCTTTCCCCCCCCAAGATTTGAAAGTATCTTGTCCCCTTATTGGTCCTCTGGGTCAGGTGTCAGCCAGGTTACCCGGGCTTCTTAACCCTTTACAGGTAAAAGGATTTTAGAGTCTCTGACCAGGAGGGACTTTAGTACTGTACACAGTATGGCTGTCACCCTTCCCTTTATAGTTATGACATACCCTCTATCTTGTCACTGAAGTGGATCTTTGAAGGTGGGGGTGATGAGATTGCTTATCTTCTCTGAGACACTAAGGGTACGTCTACACTTACCGGAGGGTCCGGCGACAGGCAATCGATGTTCTGGGATTGATTTATCGCGTCTGGTTTAGACGCGATAAATCGATCCCGGATCGATCCCGGAAGTGCTCGCCGTCGACGCCGGTACTCCAGCTCGGCGAGAGGAGTACGTGGCATCGACGGGGGAGCCTGCCTGCCGCGTCTGGACCCGCGGTAAGTTCGGACTAAGGTACTTCGAATTCAGCTACGTTATTAACGTAGCTGAATTTGCGTACCTTAGTCCGAAGTGGGGGCTTAGTGGGGACCAGGCCAAAGTAGCAACTTTGGGGACAGGGTGTCAGAGAAAAACTGCAATAGCCAGTGGGCCAAATTCTGCACTCCACAGAGATTGAAAGGAAAGCATTTGACCCAGTGAGAGAGGTGTTTTAAGATTTCAGCAGAGGTAGAGTTGAAGCAAATTAACTAATTTATATCTGAGACTACTAGGTGAAGCTGTGATCAAATAATGTTGTTTCCACCTTTTCCTGTTTTGCCAAGTAAAGGTGTAAGATACACGCATAGTAAAAGTACCAGCATCAGAAAGATAAGGGTAAAAAAATTCCACAAAACAGTGATTTCATCCAAAACAGGAGTTGTTAGCTTTAATGAAAGTATGTCACTGCAGAATTACGTTTCTTTATTTCTCAAATACACAGTAGGACTGATATAGTGATTATCTGCCTAGTAGAAAATACAGGTGTTGCACTCAGTACTTTTTTCTAAAGGAAAGTTACTTTGTAGGTACACTGTACCAAAAGATTACTGTAGCTAAAAACTTGTGTTCATGTCAGGTAGTGTGGAAAGAAATAACAGAATTAAAACCTGAATGAATAAAATGCCATTGGATGTTTTATAGACTGTTTCAATAATTCAAGTTCAAAAATTTCAAGATGAGTCCCCTAGTTGTAAAATGACTTCCTGGAGTCTATCAGTAAAATATTTCCTTTTGTTTTAGGGTGGAGTTAATTTAGTAAAAAGCTTTTTGGGAAGATTGGCTAAGCCAAATTCTATGCTGCTTTACATCCTGTGCATTTGTATGAAAATAGAGCAGTTGGAAGAAATGCCATGTTTATTAACTTTGCCATAAAATGATTAAATGAATACTTCTGTAGTTTGATGCAAATACAGCTAACTTCTTAATGTGCCTGCCACCAGATGTTACCTCTGTGGTTCTTTTGAACTTGGTAATGAAAAGAAATACTAAATGAACTTATTTGCTGGCTATCCTGACAAACAGAAGTGAAAAACATTATATATAAACTAGGGTAACTTTTTTTTTTTTAAATAAGGAAACTGTCTGAATGCTTCCCTCCTGTGTACTGTATTTGCTTTTGAGTCTGTTTTTTGACATTCTGCTCACATAACTGAGGATGAAAAGTGAACTGTGGCTCTAAAAACTAACATGTTTAGTGGCCATAAAGAATGTAAACAGTGCTACTGTAAAGTTTTGAGAAATTATATTGTAAAAGAGTAGTTTTCATACCCAGTCAAAAGTCAGGTCTGTCATGTATAACTTTCAGACTTGTGGCATGGAGAAACACTTCTTTTGAGGTTAAATTTGGTTTAACTTCCATATTTGATAACTTTCTACATCTTCCCCTTTTTGGAAAGAAATCACCACAAATTAAAGTACCAATCCTGTAACAATTTATATGCATGAGGACCCACTCACCAGAATAATTGTCACGTATTTAAGTGTTTACAGGATCAAGAGCTTAGGGAAATGTGACTTCACTACAATCCTCTTGCTAACACTGTGTCTAGTACTCATCAATTGAAATAGATAAGTTAGTTTTCTAAATTAAGCTACTTGATGCTACTGTAGTTCAGAATCTTAAAACCACTGTAGATGAAACAGGACAATGAAACTTAATTTTTCAAGGGTTTACAACTACATTAGTTAAAAGTTCATTGATTTAAAACTTAGTATACAAGATAGCTATACTTCTTGTGGTTATCAAACCTAAAGTCAGTTTTAGACATGAAATGTGGAGTGGGATCCTGGATCCCAGTATCTCCCCTTGAGATATTGTGCTTATCACAATCTGCCCTTGCAAACTTCTTGAGTAGGTGAATAGTCAGTCACTGCAGTTTTGACTTCTATTGCTCAAAATATGCAGTTAATGTATGATAAAGCTTGGAACAAAGATACAGAACATGTAAAAGTTTGTATAAATGGAAATTAAATGAATACTCCAGTACCAGAGTGAAATAA
This sequence comes from Emys orbicularis, assembly GCF_028017835.1. Taxonomy (NCBI): domain Eukaryota; kingdom Metazoa; phylum Chordata; order Testudines; family Emydidae; genus Emys; species Emys orbicularis. The sequence goes on along the minus strand of NC_088689.1, from coordinate 40,649,673 downwards.
GAGGAAACCAGAAAAAGGAGTTATGGAGTACAATTTATATATCATGATCTACAAAAGGTTGTCACCTGTGTCTGAGGTCCATACTTGGGCAAATTCTAAAGGAATTCTGTCAAAAGGACAGAATAAAGATTGTAGGATTTGATCCTACGTTACTTTTAGTTTAATTTCAGGCAGCTAGTAGAGGAGTTTAAAGCTCCATAGAAGCCTGCCATTGCTACAATGTTTAAATAAAACTATACACATCAATTTTGGGTGAATGAGATGACCTATTCAAAGTCATGAATACATTTTCAGGTGATGGAATCCTTCCAGATAGTTTTTTTTTTTTTTTTTTAAGTTTTACAACCTATATAGGGTTCAAAATGTTAGCTTCCTTTAAGAAATGCATGTATATGGTAGAGGAGAGTGATAAGTCACTTTTTAGAGCAGTGAATTCTCATGGTTCTAGGGTTCCATACTAGCCCTAGAGGTAAGGTTTTCAGTATATGATTTAAGCATTAGTGCAGATTGAATTCACAAGAGCTATGAAATTCTAGAGTTGAAAGAAAAACTGCAATCATTGGTGGTACTGTAACTAATTATAATTTACTAGATAAGAAAATGTTTTAAAATGAACAAATCATTGTTTAGAAATAACCTAACTGGGCACAGTCTCACAGAGCTATTGATAAAAATGGCATCTTTTACTATTTGAATAGAGGGGAAAATTGAGACTTTAACCATTGGGAAAAAGGGGGGAGGAAGGAAGCAAGGCTCCCTCCCCTCTGTAGGGCCCTGTTCTCAGGTAAATACCTGGGGGGAAAAGCCTGTACACTGCAAGATAAGTCAGTTTATATGAATTTAATGTGCTTAAAATTAATGGATTTTTTTAAAATAGGAGAGAACATCTGTGCTATAGTAGACTATTCCTGGCACGGGGTCCTTAGCACTGGTACTGGCAGAGTGTGATGGGGGTTTCACAGCTGGGGGGGGGCACTCTTTGTCTTTTCAGGCTGATGTACTGAGGGGAAGTGGGGGGGAGTTCCCCAGCCAGGATCTAATGTTGATCCCATGGCAGCCTCCATATGATGTTTCCTGAGGCGGAGAGTCTGGTTCTTCCAATTATGGGCAGGAAAGGAGAGGCAGATACTGCATTTAGACGCGATGTGGGCTTCCTCCAAGCAGTACAAACAGCACTGGTGCTCGTTGCTGATGGAAAACGAGCGAGGGCAGGAAGCACAGGTTTTGAACCCCAGTGTCTTCAGCATAATCCAGTACCCAGGCCTGGGTACTGGAGGTGGGGTGGGATCTATGTGTAAAATTTAGCCAGAAACACCACTGAAGCAGCGCCCCAACTCCTAAATCTGGTACGAAAGGACGTAGCGAACAGAAAACAAAAAAAGTAAACGCAGAACTAAGAAATCTAAACTATGAACAATAATCAGGATTTTTTTTGAAAAATGCGTCACAAGGATGATAGGAGAGTAGAAGCCCCGACTCGGATCATGCGGCGGTGAGAAGGAACTGGAGATACCTATGGCTCGCCGTGCCCTTTTTTCGCCCTGGGTAAGACCATGCTGTGGCACAGGGCGTATGTGCAGACTGCCGAACACTACTACTTTCAAAAGCTCCAGCTCTGGCCATATGGTGCATGTGCATAACTCTCAGTGGAATACAGGTAGGGACCACACATCTTGAAGAACCTTCTGTTACAGGTAAGTAACCTCATTTTCTCCTCATGAGGAAGTACTAGTGTGGTAAATACAGCACTATTGCATGACCACTGCGATGCCTGTGTAACACTTTCTGATGGGGGCAAGAGGCTAGACACAGCATTGAGCATAAAGAAGAGAAAGAAGAGGAAAAGAAAGAGAAATGATAGGAGAGGAGGGAAAAAAGCTACAGAAGATTTTACATGTACCATTTTTAGGGGATTGCAGGAAGGATTAAGCTAAAGTGCAAGAAAATTATTTCTGTTCTGTATACGATCTATTTCATTCTGTCTCTATAGCATGTAGCATAATTTGTATAAAATATTAACTGTGGATGGCATGCGACTCTTTCTTCAACTTTTGAGTCTTGGGCAACTTACAATTATATTTAGCAGTCCAGAGTCTTATCTCAGCTATGTCATTGTAAATTTCTATTACGCCCATTAAAGTTGGTGAAATTAATCCAGATTTACATCACTGTAGCTGAAAGCAGCATCTGACCTGTCTTTCTCATACATTGTATATGACAGACTATTGAAAAGGTTGATTCATCAAGGAAATCTGCACTTTGATATAGAAGGGAAAAATATGAAAAACACTGAGGGTTATTTCTGAGATTAGCCCTTTTTAATACCTTGAATAATTAACTATACCCTCTTTCTGATGTGACATTGGACTGTTCTTGGTCTGGTATTTTTCATTTTTGTCATGCAACCTACAGCTTTCCTTCTGCAACTCCAATGAATTATAAAAATAATAATCCCTCCTCTTCAGCAATCACAGAAAAGGAAAACAGAAGTTTCATGAAAGCTGCAGAAGTGATACCATAAATGTGCAAAGTTTTAAAAACTCAGCATATTGCAAGAATCAGTACAGTAGCTGGAATGTTTTTGCAGTTCAGTAAGCTGGCAAAAGAAGCTGAATATGAATAATAAGTTCACTTACTACATGACTTTTTTCAAATAGTTTTCTGTATCTGGCAAATATTACCTTACATGGATAAAACTCACTAAAACACACTGCCTGTTTGCTCCTGCAAAGCTTGCAAAAAGCTCCAGTCTTTGGGCCCAATCAGACTTTCACTGCAATCACTGTTAAAACTCCTATAGTTTTCAAAGGGAGCAGGATCATGCCCTGTGAGTCTTAATCTTGACTCCAACAGACTGTGTAAAGTTAGTTCCCTGAAAGTTAAATGGTATTTTAAGGATTAACATTCTATCACTTTATATGCAAAAGCACCTGTATAAAATCCTGAGTACTTTCAGCGTTGTTTATACCAGGTATCAGCCTTTTCAGACAGCTGAACTTGCTATTTAGTTTTACTCTGAATTGACCCAATGAAACTGACCTTTGCAAACAGACAGCTAGAGAGCCTCTTTAACAACTTCTTGATATAGTAGGCCTTGATCATTTTAAGTCAATGGTGGGTTGCTAGTGATTATTACCTTAGGTAATGCTAAAGCAGTAGGATATGACTTTGAAAATATAGTCATACAAATGTAAACACAAAACTATTACACCTGCCACAGTGAATGCATTTAGCACTCATTGCAAGGCAGTGATAGAGATATGAGGCTGTACTTCAGAGATACATGGGTTAAGAACTTCATTTAAAAATTCAAAGGAACAACTTGGAGTAGTTTGTAGCTAGCTGTAATATTTCAACATGGAAGTCAAGATGAGGAGTGGCTTAAAGTCATTATAATGTACATGTTTGAAAAAGAAATATAGAATAGTGAAAATATCTTTCATTAGGGTATCAATGTTACAAAACTTTTATTGCCATGTTTTGGAGTTTAAGACAATTTTAAAAAAGAAATAAAAGATTAAAGAATTTGAACATATATTTGTAGAAGGGTTTAATTTTGAGGCATTTGGATTCTACACTAGACAAATTATGGCTTAATTCCTTAAATTGGACTAATCAATCAGTGCTATTTGCTGACATTTGCCTTTTAGGCTTTGATCCTGCAAACACTTACACATATGCTTAACTCTACTCCCTTGAGTTAAAGTGGACAACTCACAATAGTAAAGTTAAACGTGTATGTTTGTAGGATTGCCTGGGGCCTTACTCAAACACCAAAAGTGTCAAAAGAATTTGAAGAGCAGAATAATGTTCTAAAGATGTTTTCTATTGCTCTGATGTTCATGGGTTTTTAAATACAAATTTCAAAATACTGATAGTGGCTATTAAATTACTAGGGAAAAGTGGGGATAGAAAATAACATTTCCTTAATAAGTCGGACCAAAAAGTCTAATGGCATCACATTGCATTGTCAGTGGGGAGATCCAGGATTGGCTGTAGAGAACGTCCCTTTATGAATCTGGCCAGCAAAACTCAGGTATACTGGAGATAGAGGATCAGATCCTCAAAGGTATTTAGGCAACTAACTCCCATTGATTTCAATGGGATTAAGTGACTAAATACCTTTGAGGATCTGTGCCAGAGTTCTCAGTCAGAAAGAGAGTGTGGGGAGCGGGAAAGGAAACCTGTTATCCTTGACACAGCTCTGTCAAACAGCATTTGGAAGAGTGTTGGAAGGTTCAGGGGGAAATCATATCCAGCGTTTCTTAGTCAGAAGGAAGGTCCTCTTTGAGACTCTATGTTGATGTGAAAGCACAACAGATAGGGAGAATATGGGATGTTATTAATTATGTAGCAACACAATGGTACAATGCTTTCCCACACAGAACCCCCCGATTGTCCTTCACTGAAAACCTTAAGGAAGCATGGAGTTAATGCCTCATCTTAACAAAAGATGTTTAAAAATCATTTTGAGAGGGTGAGATGGATAGATACATAGTACAAAAATACAACATATCTATAATATTCATACCAGCGTAAATTATGTATAGTGTACATAATGTTAGCTTTATATAGGTCCTTTCACAACTGTGGATCCTCATGCCTCTGCAGAATACCATTGATTTCAATTATATGTATCAGTTACCAGGAAAAGGTCTATAGTTTACAGTCAATACCACCTTCTGTTGTGATCTACTCAGATGCCACAAGGTAGGCAGGATTGGACTAAATCACTACTTACATGGAATTACCTTGAAGAAACATTTAGGTGCTGCAGGAAATGGCACTGCAGTCAGTAGGATGCATTCTTTCGTTTGAGTCGGTGCTGAACCAATGAATCAGCATGGTGGGGGCACGATGCTGGTGGAGGTGCCATATTTTTATGAGATATAAAACAGATGACTCTTAACCACTTGTGGCCATTAAAGACCCTATGGCACTTTTCATAAGAGTATATTTGTAACATCAGTGTCTTGTCTAAAATCCAACTCAGATAATATCCCTACCTAAAATCCCTTCTGCTCTTCTACTTAGGTATGTGCTTCTTTGCTTCCTATCCTAAATTATCATGTAATCTTAGACTTGGTGCTTATTTATGTCACCTGAAAGTGAGAACAAGCATTCACATGGCAGTGTTGTAGCATTGCAATGTATTTATGTGCCAGATAAACTAAACATTTGTATGCCCCTTCATTCTTTTGCCACCATTCCAGAGGACATGCTTCCATGCTGATGATGGGTCCTGATCGATAATGATCCAAAGCAGTGCAGACTGGCGCACATTCATTTTCATCATCTGAGTCAGATGCCACCAACAGAAGGTTGATTTTCTTTTTTGCTGGGTCAGGTTCTGTAGTTTCTGCATCTGAGTGTTGCTCTTTTAAGACTTCTGAAAGCATGCTCCACACCTCATCCCTCTCAGCTTTTAGAAGGCACTTAAACCTTCTTGTCCAGTGCTGTAGCTATCTTTAGAAATCCCACATTGATGGTACCTTCTTTGCATTTTGTCAAATCTGCAGTGAAAGTGTTCTTAAATTGAACAACATGTGGTGGGTCATCATCCGAAACTACCATAACATGAAATATATGGCAGAATGCGGGTAAAACTACAGAGCAGGAAACAATTCTCCCCCAAGGAGTTCAGTCACAGATTTAATTAATGCATTATTTTTTTAAACAAGCATCATCAGCATGGAAGCATGTCCTCTGGAATGGTGGCTGAAGTATGAAGGGGCATATGAATGTTTAGCCCAATGGTTCTCAAACTTTTTTCTTCGTGGACTACTTGAAAATTGCTAAGGGTCTCGGCGGACCACTTAATGATCTTTCCAAATGTTGTTTGTACCGTTAGCTAACTACTGTAAAGTGCTTTGAATAAAAGCGCTATATAAAAAACAATAATAATTAACTTTTTTTGCTCTACAAATAAAAGCACACAACTCAAATTTTCATATCAGTAGTCTTACCTTTCTAATGTGATGGATGTGCCCCCTCTCCCCTGCTGCAGCATCCCCCAAGCTGAGGCTGGGAAGGAGGGCGGGGTCTCTCCCCGGCAGCCGCAGCCCTGGAGCTGGGGAAAGTTGCCTCTTTCTCTGGCCGCTGCAGCCCTGCACATTCCAAATTCCTCCCTCCCTCTCTTCTCACCCCACTGCCCCCTCCCACCTACCCCCTTCTTCCTCCCAAGGCCACCACCTCACCTTACATGAGCGTCTTCTCCAGGGTCCAGGCACCTAATTAATGGAGCCACGCCTGCACGGCTCCACTAATTAGGTGGGTGGCCCTTCATTCTCTTGTGTGCGGCCACCTAGGTGCACACCTTAGAGGGAACTATCCGCGGACCACCTGAATGGAGCTAGTGGACCACTAGTGTCCACGGACCACAGTTTGAGAACCTCTGGTTTAGCCTATCTGGCATGTAAATATCTTGCATTGCTGGCTACAAAAGTGCCCTGCAAACACCTGTTCCCACTTTCAGGTGACATTGTAAATAAGAAGTGGGCAGCATTATCTCCTGTAAATGTAAATAAACCTGTTTGTCTTAGTGATTGGCTGAACAAGTAGTAGGACTGAGTGGACCTATAGGCTCTACAGCAGTGGTCCCCAACCTTTTTGTGGCCAGTAGCGCATTCGTGTTTTCAGAAGAGTGTGGCGGGCGCCAACAATTTTTCAAGGCTTATTTTGTATTTGTACATTAAATAATACGAAAAACATCATATTTAATATTACATAATATATGAATCCAGAGAGAAGCCAGAAAGAAGCCACGAGGACAGAGAACACCAGTGCCCGGCTTCTCTCCCCTGCTGGGCACTAGGCGGGCCCTGCGCCTGCCGGGGACAGAGAACACCAGCGCCTGCAGCCCCGGAGTTCTCTGTCCCCGGCAGGCGCGGGGCCACGGCTTCTCTCCGGCTTAAGCCGCGGCCCTGCGCCTGCCTGGGACCGAGAACACTGGCGCCCGCAGCCTGCAGCCCCAGAGTTCTCTGTCCCCGTCAGGCGCAGGGCCGCGGCTTCTCTCCCCTGCTGGGCACTAGGCGGGCGCACATAAATGCCCGGTGGGCGCCATGGCCCGCGTTGGGGACCACTGCTCTACAGTTTACATTGTTTTGTTTTTGAGTGCAGTTATGTAACAACAACAAAAAATCTACATTTGAAAGTTGCAATTCCATGATACAGAGATTGCACTACAGTACTTGCATGAGGTGAATTGAAAAATACTATTTATTTTGTTTCTTTTTTACAGTGCAAATATTTGTAATCAAAATAATAATCTAAAGTGAGAACTGTCCACTTTGTATTGTTGTAATTGAAATCAATATATTTGAAAATATAGAAAAATATCCAAAAATATTTATAATACATTTCAATTTGTATTCTATTATTTTTTAATAGTGCAATTAATTTTTTTAATCAAGTTAATTAGTTTTGAGTTAATCGCTTGAGTTAACTGCGATTAATTGACACCCTTAGTTCCTAGTCTTAAAATTCCTTATCAGCATCACTCTGGAAGAAATCTAGATGGCTTTATTGTGCTTGGAGGAAGGGAGCAGCTAACTTTCACAACTATCCTGCTGCCCAAAATCTTGAAGTTGAGCACAGGAGATTGATTGGATGCACAGTGGGAAGGGATGAACCTTTTCAGGGGAGATGAGCAGTCTTTTCAGTCTAGGATTGGTCCCGCTGAACTTTTATTGCTATACTCTCTATACTAACCAACTAGGGGTCTAAAAAGAAAAAAAAAGACCTTAATCAAGGTTCAAACTGAGCTAGGGTGACCAGATGTCCAGATTTTATAGGGACAGTCCCGATTTTTGGGTCTTTTTCTTATATAGGCTCCCATTACTCCCCCCCCCATCCCTGTCCCGATTTTTCACACTTGCTGTCTGGTCACTCTAAACTGAGCTGCTATATACCATTACTTTTCACTGGAATAAGGTACTGTCACTATGCTCTAGGTATTATATTTCTTGCAATAACTCCCTGTCTCTTGCACTGTTCGGATTCCCCTGGGCTTCCTGCCTTTTCTACTCTCTTACTGAACCAATGCCTCAGCATGATGTTACGTGGCATATTTTTCTCCAGGAGGTGCCAATTGTCATGTGAGACATAATACAGCTGACTTGATTACTTATCTAATTACAACGAGGTAAGCTGCTGTGCCAAAGTGCAGATCTGGTGGTTGCAATTGCAGGAGTGAATAAATCTTACAAAAGGAGAGAAATGGGGAAAAGAAACTGCAGTAATTACAGCATGACAGGAAGAGCTGATAATTCCCCTGGGGGAGGAGAGAAGAAAGTGAGGGTCTACACACTGAGGCATCACAGTGATGTAGTGGCAGTCTTTCCCTTGAAGACATGGCCTTGTCAGTCTACATGTAGAAACAATAGATAGCAGACTTTGTCTACCATAAGGAATTTTAGAGAGAAGAAAAACCCCATCATTGTGCTACCACTGAATTTAGCTGGCAGCCTGAGTCTGGTTTTACAACACTCAATTCAATCTGTAGAGGAGCAGGTTTACTTAAATTCATATTAGAAATAGATCTTCCCCCTGTCCACAAGAGCTTTGTTTACCATTGGGCTCCTTTGGAAGCCAATGGTAGCACCGGTGCTGTCTTCTCCCTCACCCACCTAAAACTGCCTAGTTTGGAGGAAGCCTGAAAGCTCTTGTGACAGCGTTAAGCTCTAATCCTGCCAACGCTCTGTGGGTGCTTGAGGGTGTCAACAAGGGTGTGGACCAAGGGGATCCAGTCGATATAGTGTACTTAGATTTTCAGAAAGTCTTTGACAAGGTCCCTCACCAAAGGCTCTTACGCAAAGTAAGCTGCCATGGGATAAGAGGGAAGGTGCTCTCATGGATTGGTAACTGGTTAAAAGATAGGAAACAAAGGGTAGGTATAAATGGTCAGTTTTCAGAATGGAGAGAGGTAAATAGTGGTGTCCCCCAGGGGTCTGTTCTGGGACCAGTCCTATTCAATATATTCATAAATGATCTGGAAAAAGGGGTAAACAGTGAGGTGGCAAAATTTGCAGATGCTACAAAATTACTAAAGATAGTTAAGACCCAGGCAGACCATGAAGAGCTACAAAAGGATCTCTCAAAACTGGGTGACTGGGCAACAAAAAGGCAGATGAAATTTAATGTTGAATTAGAAAGCATAATCCCAGCTGTACATATAAAATGATGGGGTCTAAATTAGCTGTTACCACTCAAGAAAGAGATCTTGGAGTCAGTGTGGATAGTTCTCTGAAAACATCCATTCAATATGCAGCGGCAGTCAAAAAAGCAAACAGAAAGCTGGGAATAATTAAGAAAGGGATCGATAATAGGACAGAAAATATCATGTTGCCTCTATATAAATCCATGGTACACCCACATCTTGAATACTGTGTGCAGATGTGGTCGCTCCATCTCAAAAAAGATATATTGGAATTGGAAAAAGTTCAGAAAAGGGCAGCAAAAATGATTAGGGGTATGGAACGGCTTCCATATGAGGAGAGATTAATAAGACTGTGACTTTTCAGCTTGGAAAAGAGAAGACTAAGGGGAGATATGATTGAGGTCTACAAAATCATGACCAGTGTAGAGAAAGTAGATAAGGAAGTGTTGTTTATTACTTCTCATAACACAAGAACTAGGGGGTCACCAAATGAAATTAATAAGCAGCAGGTTTAAAACAAATAAAACGAAGTATTTCTTCACACAATGCACAACCTGTGGAACTCCTTGCTAGAGAATGTTGTGAAGGCCAAGACCATAATAGGGTCCAAAAAAGAACTAGATAAATTCATGGAGGATAGGTCCATCAATGGTTATTAGCCAGGATGGGCAGGAATGGTGTCCCTAGCCTCTGTTTGCCAAAAGTTGGGAATGAGCGACGGGATGGATCACTTGATGATTACCTGTTCTGTTCATTCCCTCTGGGGCACCTGGAATTGGCCACTGTCGGAAGACAGGATACTGGGCTAGATGGACCTTTGGTCTGACCCAGTAGGGCCATGTGTATGTTCTTATGCTTAACTTTGGGAGCACAAGCCCCGTGGTCATAAAGCTCAGTTCAGGTGTGTTTCCAGGATGCCACCCCTGCAGCCCTCGCCTTGGCGCCGGGGGAGGTTTTCTCTGCAATCCGGAAAGCTCGCACAGCTTTTGCAGAAGGTGGGTGCTGGGTAACACCTGGCTCGGAGCGAGCAACTCCACTGCAGGACCCGGGTCCGTCCAGCCTATGAGCCGCAAGGGAGCTTGCCCCTCCCAGGAGAAGGAACCAGCAGAAAATGCCCCTCTTGGAGACGGGCTGCAGTAGGCTGCGTTTTGTCCGTAGGGTTCAACGCGTGGGTCCCCTACAGCCTTGGGACAGGCAACGCGAAGCAATTACAGGCTCCGGCCGCCGCTCCCTGCCCCGGAGCTTGCACGCAGGGGGCCGGGCCAGCCCCGCGCGGGGGCGCTGGAGGAGGAGGAGCCGGGCCGGAGCAGGGAAGTATCGCGGTGCTGCCGCCGCCAGTCGCTCTCCGAGCGCGGAGGGAGGGAGCCGGGCTCCCGAGCGGTGCGCGGGGCGATGGGGTCGCGGGCCCGCCCCACTCCTCCCTGGGCAGCCGGCAGCTGGTGAAGCCCGCAGGGCGCAGACCCGGAGCCCGGGACATGGCAACCGAGCCCCCGCGCCGAGCGCTGCCTCCGGGGCGTCCGGACAGCGGGCAGCGCCGCGCTGGGGACGGGGAGGAGGCCGAGCCGCTGCGGGGCTCCGCGCTCGAACCGTCCAGCCCCTCAGTCGCGGTAGGCGGGGGCAGGCAGGGGCTGCTGAACGGCTGCGTCCCGCTCTCCCACCAAGTGGCCGGGCACATGTACGGCAAGGATAAAGGGGGTGAGTGCGGCCGAGGGCAGCGAGCAGGGCGTGGAGCCCGCCCCTACCTAGTCGGGGAGCTGACCCTGGGGTGAGGGGAACACACCGGGCCCTGGCTGGCTTCCTTCTTCTCCTTGGAAGGTGGGGTCTGGTTTCCTCTCCTGCGCCATCCCCTGGTGTGCTTTGAACCTGGGTCCGGTGCCCGTCCCTCCCTCGCCCCATTACGTTTAATCCTCCTTTTAATTTCCTTTGGGAGTGGATGCGCTGATCTTTACTTTGCTATGATTTGAGCCTCCCCGTATGGTGTCTTTGTGTTCCCCTTTTGCTTGTTGGGCTGTGTGAACCCTATGTGGGGTATGGATCTGTTTCCTAGCCATATATAGGGATTCCTACTAAGGAAGAAGTTGTGTGAAAGGGGTGAAACCTGCATTACCACCCAAGGGGCCAATCTACCCAAGGGGCCAACAAATGTCAGTTTCTCAGTAGAGATTGTTTTTAACTAGAAGTTGTACAAAATTACAGGAGTGATTGCATTGGGATTCTCTAGAGCTTGAGGCTTGAGTGTTGGAGATTGTTTCCCAGTGCAGGTTTCACTGGGACAGCTGAGTAAGAGTTATAAGGAAAACATCAGAGTGAGGTGTAGCTGAATATAATGATGGTATTCATTATGAACGACTAAAGAGAGGTTTTGTTACCATGTAAAAAGTATCTTTGTCATTTGGAAAAATCTGTGGGGGGAGGAGGAGAAGCACCCATACTCTGAGTAAAAGAGGAAACAGTCAAATCTCAACAACCAAGGCTTTAATCACATTCATCACCCTACTTTAAACAAGTGTCTTTAAACAAGTCACCCTTTTGGTGATATGTTGGGAAAAGTTCTGGGCTAGGCAATACAACTGAGGTAATATTAACAGACCCAGCTCAGTAGGTACAAAAGGGTCTGTGGGAAATGTCAGTTGTACATGATTATATAAATGGAAATACAAGTGACTGCAGAGCCTTCCAGATATTAATTCTTTTAGCTATTAACTGAGAGGAAATTCCCATTTTTTTGCCTGGATGTGCATTTTAATGGATCCCTAATGTTCTGATATCCTCTTTTTAATTCTCCTCCTCCTTCTGGTTTCTGAGATACTTTTGGTGAATACTTTCCTCCCACAGTATGTGTAGTACTACAGCACTGAAGTTTTAGGTTGCTGGTTAGAAAAAGATATTAGTTGAACCAAAAAAAAAAAAAGTTTCAGTTAACTGTCTCATAAACTAGATATTAATCTATTCAGGGAAATTGCTAGTTCAACTGAAGATGTTTTGACTGTCCACTTAAAAGTAGGTTTCATTTAAATAAAATCTGTTTCTCTGCATTGAGCCTCTCTGTAATACAGTTAAATACCTTATCCATCATAGAAAGGTTTAGTTTGCTGGTGTGTTTTTGCAGGGTCCCTCCCCCAAAATATGCAAGCATATAAAAACAGTAGCTACTAGAGAAAAATTTGATAACTATTAAAAAGTTTTTTCCCCTCATATCTACATATACAAGCAGCCCACAAATTTGTTTGATTAATAAACATACATCTGGACCACAAATCTTACCCATTAGACACACTAATACAGAAAGTCCATGTCTAATATCTTGACCACGGTCTTTCTAAATAACATTGCATAAGCAACTGCAACATTATGTGGTATGGTTATACTCCAGTTTAAAATACTCATAATTTCTTCTTGTGCTCTGAATACCTGTCCTTCCTCTTTCAGAGGAAACACTTAGCCCAAGTCCACAAAAGTATTGAGGAACCTAGCTTTTATTAGTGTCAAGTATTAATAATGTCCATCCTTGTAAAGAACACAGAGAATATTTTATAACTGTTTTCTGACTTGTGTGTGTATGTTTAAAGGGTAAATTAGGGGCGTGATCTTTTTTTATTGAACACTTTCTGTATGATAGATGGGAGTGGTTGGCAAGTCTTATCTGGTAGTGGGCACAAAGTTATGAACAAACTGTAATGGCATTATGACTGTAAATATAAAATTTAATTTATATATTAATTTTGCAGCTTCTCAGCGTGAGTCTTTCTTTTCCATGGATGCAGTGAGCATTAGACTCACAAGGTCAATATATCTAAAATTGTCCCTACTAAAAATGTTTTATATGGTAAGAAAAAGTATGTTCCACGATCCAGCACATATGATGATTGTTTTCTGTAACATCTGGCAATAAAAACATGTGGCATTTGTTTGAGTGTAAGGGGATGAGTGATTACTTGATATCAGAGGGAACTGGTAGTGATCTACCAGTCAGGATGAAAATGTAGTCCTCAAGCTTCCTTGTTGGAGTCCAGGGAGATTGCAGTTTGAAGAATGTTTGTAAACATCTGTTTGTCTTCCTTATGCGTGGCAGATTGATGGGACTAATCTGTTGACAAGTTTCAAAGTGGGAAAAGAATTTGTCACCCTATTTCCAGAAGTGATAGTGGGCCATGTTCTTGGCTCATATTTGTAAAGTACTTTTGAGATTCTTTCAAAGGATCATGTCTTTGTTTTTCTACTTAAGAAATAAGCAAAAGGGGGTGTCTTCTAAAATAAATGTTCAGACTATTTATGTGAAAAATTGGTTTATTTATAATCCCATCAAGGGTATGTATTGGATGTAAAGTGAGAATATTTGTGCAATAACCAAATAAAGTAACTTTCTTGTTTTGGTCATCTGAGCATGCGTAAAGGTGCACACACACAGAGAAAGTTCCATTGTGTTTTCTATTGGTGGAAGTCAGCTGTTTGACTGCCAACCTGCTTTACTAATTGTTTATAAATGCATTGAGATGTAGATCTTTATTGTGCATGAAACTAAACTAAACCAAACCAAACCCACTGTGATGTTCCCCTCTGGTGTTATCTGGGCTGGTGATCTGCTAGGTCATTTCAATCCTTGACTCGGGGAGCCAACTTTACCCTCCTCTGCTGTGTGAACCCCCATTCCTGGGCTATTCACGCACAGCCTCTGGCATGTAATTTGCTCCTTGGATTGTGCAACCGAATGACACTAGCCAACATCTCTGGTCCCAGACACAACCCTAGGAACCTCCGTCTTGCAGTGTCCAGTTATGCCCGCTGGACAGTGCAAGCTTATATGAGTTTGTCAATTTAACAAAGAAATTGATATGTACCAGGCTTGTTATCCCAAGGGGAGTCTCAGACATGCTTCAAACCAAACGCATTGCTTCAGGTAGAATAAACAAACATATTTATTAACTACAAAGCTAAATTTTAAGTGATTATAAGTCAAAGCATAACAAGTCAGATTTGGTCACATGAAATAAAAGCAAAACACATTCTAAGCTGATCTTAACACTTTCCGTGCCCTTACAAACTTAGATGCTTCTCACCATAGGCTGGCTGATTGCTCTTCAAATCACCAATTTTAGTAGCCATAAGAATTCTACCATCCCCTGAGATGTCAGGGGCCACCCAGCTTTGTTTGTTTGTTTACCATGTCTCATAAAATTTGAAAGGCTAAACGTCAGAGTCAGAACTTATTCTAGGTACACTTTTTTAAACCAACAGCATATTGGTATGTCTGATAACTGCCACTCTATATTTTCTTCTGTTTTGTATAGAAGAATTTATCTGAAAAGTTAGGAATGAATAAATCCTAGAAAGAAACTTGTCAGCCCAAAGTGGAATTTTTCTTTTTGATCAGAATGACACTCTTCAGTTTCTGTTCTCTATTAACAAAAATTTAGTAGTGGAGAGGTAAAAATTTCCTTAAAGGCACAATGTTGTCCTGCCCTGTCCTTGTGATGAGGACAGTTTAATGCAGGCAGTGCAAGCTCTTGGTGAGCTGTAGTCACTTTGAATCTCTCCCTTTTTTCCCCATCTTCTGCCCAACCCGTATCTCTTGACTATGTGCCAAAACAATTAATTTAAGTAAATATAAGACGACTGAGCTGAGAGATTCAGTTAATTTCTTACACTGTTACTTTGCAACATTGCTATCAGCTAAGCCATAAGGCTGATCTTAGCAAAATAACGCATATGCAGGAAAAAGTGACTAAGCCTTTTAAAACCTACATTGCCTATTAATTTTTGTTATGGGCATTTGTTGGCTCTTGTTATAGTTAAGTTAAATAGCATGGAAACGTTTTCAAGCATAACCCCTATCCTCCATTTGTGTGTTCATAACTTGCTGAAACCTGAACGTACTCTCCACTAACTGAAAATAGAATTATTTTTGTCTGGCTTAACTCTTAGCAGGAATTGACTAGCTTTGAAAAATAACATATTATCAGTAACCCTATAAAAAGGAGAGTAGCTTTGTTCTTGTTTATATGCTATTCTATTCTATATAGGTTTTTACACCATGCTGTTCACCATTGTATCTGAGTGTGGTGTTCTTTCGCTCATCCTCTCCTCAGAGGGAGAAGTGAGTGGATGTTATGTTTTGCTAGCTGTTTTGTTAAATATACCTCTTGCTATGTTCATGTTAGAGAAGCGAGGTCAAAGAAATGCACCTTGACCTTAGAATGGAAAGTGGTGAGGTTTATGATAGTTCTTAGTTCCTGGGGGAGTTCATGCCACAGTCTTGGTCCACCCCTCGAGAAGGTTGTCTCTTACGCTGATGAGATTTACTTTTGTTGTTCAAGAGTTCCATTGCGCTAAAGGAGTGAATGCTGCTCGTAGAAGCAATGTTATTTAATGAACAAGTAGGTTTCTGACCAGGCCACAGCTGAACCGACCAAGTATGAGTCTTAAACAACACACACTGAGGTGAGAGTCCAGCGAAAACTCAAAGATTCGGGCAGCTTTCTTAGACTGATCTGTTGCCTGTGACACCATATGGGTGAAAAGTCTTCTGAAAGCCAGCAAAATTATCCCATGCAATACAATGATAAACTTCTTCCGAGACGTTCTGACCAATCGCAGGTTTTTCATTTTCCTTGGTGACTAGGTCAGCAGGGTATGCACTCTCAACAATTGCCTATCACAGGATTCAGTCCTAGCACCGATCTCGTTTAATATGTATACCAGTGACCTTCCCCAAACATCATAATGGAAATCTGTCTTTGCTCTGACTACACAGGCACAGGATTTACCTATTGTAGAACAAGTCCTAACCAAGGACCTTAAAAGCATTGAAGAATATTTCTTATATTGGCAGCTAAAACCAAAACCCATTAAGAGTGTCGTGTCAGTGTTTAATCTAAACAGTCAAGAGGCTAGGATGAAATTGCATGTGGACTTCTGTGGCCAGCAGATAAGACATGATCCCACCCTGAATTATCTTGGAGTGACATTTGACTGAATTATCACATACCACCAGTACCTGAAAAATACCCACGACAAAGTAAAGGTGCATGTAAATCTCATTTAGAAACTCAGGAATGATCGGGGAAGTGGATGCAAAAACTCTATGGGCCTCTTCACTAGCCCTTGTCTGCTCTACTGCAGAATACTGCTCGTCTGTCCGGATTGATGGCTCTCTCACATCACTTGTCAACACTCAACATCACCATGTGGATCACTATGGACACAGTATAATCAATTCCATAACCATGGCTTCCTGTACTGGTACACATCAACCCAACCCAAATTTGTCACAACATGGGAATCCTTCTGGAGTCCCATCATGATTGAGGGAACAAGGATCTTCCACTATATGAAGACTTAAATAACATACTGAGATTTCCAGTTCAATCCCAATTCAAGCCACTGGATTCCCCAGTTGGATCCTAGATGAGATGTTTGTTCGGGAGATTGGTGTCCTTCCACCTTGCTCATCATTAATCTTTGACAGCAAAATGCTGAGTCTTCAAGCTCTTGCACTCCAACTTTTGGCTTGGAGTGCAAGAGTTTGAAGACTCAGCATTTTGCTGTCAAAGATTAATGATGAGCAAGGTGGAAGGACACCAATCTCCCGAACAAACATCTCCTCTAGGATCCAACTGGGGAAACCAGTGGCTTTTCACTCCATGGAAAATATGGTCCACTTTGAACTGCATATGTATATCATGTGGCAGATGTCTACTTCCTCTGTACATGGAGACTGAGCCATGATCCTACTTGTGACTGTGGAAACGGACGTCAGACTATGGCACGTTTGAACCAGTGTCCCACATGATCTTATCCTGGTACTATCTCTGCCATCTACTCCACATCACCTGAGGCAATCAATTGGATTGCCAACCTAAACTTTGATATTTATGTTTTTAAGCCATATGAAAGAAGAGGAGGTGCAAAATTGTTGGCCAGTCTCTTTCCTGGAGCTTTAAACAGTCTTTTAGGTATCCTGGGCCCAGGATATGGAGCGCTTTGAAGATAAGGACCAAGACCTTAAACTTGATCCATAATTCTATGAGAAGGTAGTGTAGAGAGCATAGGACAGGTATGTAGCCTGTGTTGCTGAGGGGAGACACTGCATTGTTTTGTACTAGTTGGAGTTTGCTAAGTGCTGAAGGTTTTATACCCAGCTATATTGCATTGCTGTAGTCCAGCTGAGTGATGACTAAGGCGTGAATAAGTGAGGCCAGGTCTTCGTCTGCCAGGATGGGATGGAGACTCCTAGCCAACCTGAAATGGTAGAAAGTATTACTCGTGGCTGTTGTGATGTGAGAGCGGGGCATCAGTAATGAATCTAAGGGTACTCCTAGATGGAATTGAGCAATTTTGGATGTGAACCTTGAATCGCTGGAGACTGCACCCAGGCTGTGAACTCCTCAAAATACTTTCCTCTTCCCCACCAGAATCACTTCTGTTTTGCTTGGGTTCAGCTTTAGCTAGTTGATCTCATCCAGGCACCCGGGCCTGGTGGTGGTGGCATGGTCATATGTGGTGAAGGATAGGTAGAGCTGTGTGTCATCTGCATATCACTAGCATGTGAGTCCACGTTATCTGACCAGCTTGCCTAGTTTGTGGTTGCATGTAGATGTTGAAAAGGATCCTTGTGGAACTGCATAATTGAGGGGTGGAGATGGAATTTCCCATCACTATTGTTTGGGTATATCCATCCAGGCGTTACTCAAACCATTAAACAATATTACCTCATCCACCTTGTCTCTCAAACCAGTATACTGCATTAACACTGGACTCCTTCCTCCTCTCTCAGATGAGACCACAGTATCTCATGATCAACAGGGTCAAATGCCGCTCAGAGGTCAGGAGGATAAGAATGGATGTCTGTATTCTATCCATTGACAGCAGGAGAACATCCGTCAGTGTCACTAAAGCAGTTTTAGGCCGAGTCTACACTACAAACTTATACTGGTATATAAATATTCCTCAGTGGTATGAAAATTAACCATCCTAGAGCAACATAGTTTTACTGACCTAATTCCGCCGTGTAGACAATGCTATATCGATGGGAGAGCTGCTTCTTCCTTTTGAGGTGGATTAACTACACCGATGGGAGAAGCCCGTAGTTTTGTGTCCTGACTTACAACCCAGTTGTGCTGGGTCTAGAATGTTGGCTTGTAGTTGGCCTTTGGTTAGCTTGCTCAGGAATGACAGGTTTGACAGTGGGTGATAGTTGGCTAGGACTGAAGTATCTAGGGTGGGTTTCTTTATTGTTCGTTGGACAATTACATGTTTGAAAGAAAAAGGGAAGCTTCCTTTTTTGAATGGGGCACAGGCTATTTTGGTCAGGAGTAGTGCTTGTTATTTATTTCTCTCTTTCATAAGCCAAGAAAGGCCTGGGTTGGATTTATGTCTTGGGTTGGGTCTTCTTTAAGGTGTCTGGAACCACTTGATGAGTGAATACATTGAACTCAGGGAATGCAAGTGGGCTGTTGGTTGGGGGATGCAGGCATAGTGGATCCATGTTGTTTGAGAAGGCATCCTGAATGTGCATGATCTTTTCAGTAAAATAGGATGATAGCTCTTTGATGCAGTTGTAGACACTCAGGCCATGTCTACACTACCAGCTAAATCGGCACCATTGCGATCAATGCAGCAATGTCGATTTAGCAGGTCTGGTGAAGACACGCTAAGTCAGTGGCAGAGTGCTCTCCCATTGACGTCTGTACTCCACCTTCCTGAGAGGTGGAAGCTATGTCGATGGGAGAGCGTCTCCTGTCAACAGTGCGGTGTAGACACCGCTGTAAGTCAACTTAAGTTATGTCAACTTCAGTTACTAGCGTGACTTAGAGTGTTAGTATAGACCAGCCCACAGAATTAAATGATTTATCACTTTGGATAGCTTCTTGGGGTGGGATTTGGCAACCTCAATGGAGGCTGATAGGAAGGTTCTCTTGGCCTGTAATACAGGCTCAGCATAGGCTTTGAGGAATTTTTGTTTCACTCTGTCTGAATCAGCCTTTGTTTTCTGCCCTCTGCACTTAAGTTTCTGCTCATCTCTCTCCATCCAACAGAGGGTGTCAGAAAACCAAGGAGATCTGTATGGGCAATGGGAAGGAAGGAGCCATTTTTTGGAGTAGCATGAAAATGGCTGAGGCCCGTATAAAATGGTAATGATTCACCAGGTCCTCGACTTCTTGTCCTGTGGGTAGGGTACTGTTATCCTTTAGCAGGTTTTGGAATTTGTTTGGAACACAAAATTCAAGAGAGAGACGTACACTGCTGATGTAGGGTTTTTTTTTTTTTTTTTTTTTTTTTTTTTTTTTTACACCAGTATTTTAACTAACTTGTCAAGCCACAGTCCTGTAATGCTCCTTGGCAAAATATAACCAAAAAACCCCCTAAATTGCTAAAAATAGGTAGAAATTACGGAAAAATTTAAGGCTTTTGAGAGGAAAATATTTGATTTATAAAGTTTTAGAGGGAGCTGGGATAAACAATTATATTTGTGAATATGTCATTCCAGCATGATGCATCAATATGTATTGCTGTAACAAATCTCTTTGATCTAAAGTGTGCTCTTGTTTTCTTGTGTTCGTGACAAAGTAGGTGTTTGGGATTTAGCTCAGAAATCATAGGGTCAGAAATTTGAGAACTGTTAACTTGTTAAAGACCTATTCAGATAATGGAAAAAATGAAGTTCGATTTCTTTTGATTAGTAAAGGTGAGAGGGTTAATATAGAACTTATCAGATTGTCTGTTTTCAACATTATGCCTATTGCAGGATTTGTATCTTTTAGCGTGGCTGCCAGTTGCATAACAATAATTAGTACAAAATGTTGATGTCTTATTTGTCATAAAACAAAAATCCATTTATAAATTTGAAAACTATTTTGATTAGCAAATATATAACAATTCATTCTTATTAGTCCTATATGGTTATCAAAATGTCCCATAATTGAATGTAATTTCTGCTTTGGTTTTTTTTAAAGCTGTTTAGCTGATATGCTTACAAGTATCAGGGTATGGCAAAATATATTGTACAAGCTAGAATGCCTTTAGTGAAAACTTGATAGATAGTGGAACAAACATGTTCTTGAAACTCTCATTACAGTGAGCAAATACTTCTTGTACTGCCATAAAGGGCCCAATCTGGTCGCATTCCACATGGTCGCACAATAATCATTGTCTTCCGATTTTCCTGTGCAGAACAGCTATGGGATCAGTAGATTCCTGTAAAAGTGACAGGAACAATAAAACTATTTGGTTTCAGAAATATTTTGTCTACAAAAGGACCAGTACTCCTGGCATACTATTAAAATAGTCACTTTGTAAAGAATCATTTTTTTATGATTAATGCCCGAACACTACATAGTGTATTAGTTAAAGTTTCTACACACACAATATACCTAACAAAACTTCATAAGAAAGGAAATGGAAAAAAAATAAGACATTACTACCCTCAGCACATCAGCACTAGTGCAATTTAGTGCAGTACAACCTCAACTTTTCCCTCGTCTTCCAGACCCTTTTTCTCAAGCTTCTTCTCACTGGACCTTTCTTCTGACCAGACCTTTCTGCGTCTTTCCTTCCAGCACAGTACTATAAAATCACTTGCACTGGGAGTTGTGGAAGGAAAGAGGCAGAAAGGTCTTCCATCCCTACTTGTGTAGAGTTAAGATTTCAGTTTTTTTCCTATAAAAATAATTTTGTAACTTAACATACTTTCTACAAGAACTCTTCTCCTCTCCTTTTCCCTAATCCCTGCTAAGGGCTTGATGTTTGGGGCTATGTTTGCTAGTTTCCGCTGTTCTTTGTAAAGAACAGTAGGAGTAGTTTACACTGAGCAGTTGGGCTACCTCTTGTTTAATATTTACTAGCTTTAAATGATTGCATTCTTTAGAATTAAACTATAAATGAACTGTTTGTTTTTCTAGGTATACTGCAGCATCCAGATGGCACAGTCTTGAAGCAATTGCAGCCACCGCCTCGGGGTCCCAGAGAACAAGAGTTCTACAACAAGGTAAGAGTTCTTCAGTAAGGAAGTGGCCTGTCTTCTTGAAGGGGGAATGTTGTCTGATTCACTTAACGTTCCCTACCGATCACTGCCTGAAAAAGTTACAGTGCAGTGTCCAGGTTAAAGTGGTAAGTAATGCACCATCCATGTACAATGTAGAGACTTAGATTCAAATCCTGCTTTCCCAGTGTTGCAGGTTTGAGTGATGTTGCATTGGCAGAGTTGTCAGGACATTTGTGTGTTGCCTGGATCTTGCTGTTAGTAGAGTTTCTGCTCTTTGAGTCCCAGATGCACTGTCCAGATAGGGCTTTGGGATCATGTACCTGTTCCATGGGCAACCATTCCACATATAACACTTGAAAAACAAACAAACAAAAAAACCTACCACCACAAACACTTATTTTCTCTCATTGCAAAACCACTATGTGTACTTCAGCTTCTTATTCCATCCCAGTTTCTATATAATGTCTCAAAATCCTATGTTTAGAAATGTAGTGTATATGGCCCATCCCTCCAGTTTTGGTTCATTGTTGAGAGAATAATTCCATTCTCCACTGTATTAACAAACAAACAAACAAAACTTCCCTTCTAACTGGGTGAAATTCCCAGTCTATTCTGAATGGACTATGATGAAATTTATATACAGTCCAAATTTATTGCTTTCTTGGGTTTGCTTTATTGGCACCTCAGATAAGTGTAACAAACATAGGCCGATGTTTAAGTCTCCTGGCCAAGGTTTTGCTATGTCTAGGGCTTTCCCTGGAGGACTTCCTTTTTACCTTCTTCTCTCTACCTCAGTTAGTTGCTCCAACATGCATAGGTTGGAGCAAATTGGACAAGAGAACATGGAAATCTTCATATGGGATCAAACCAGTAGTCCATCTAGTCCAGTATCCTGTTTTTCAAAGTGGCCAATACCATAAATTTCAGGAGAAGGTTCAAGAAACCCTGTAGTGCACACCTTGCTATTAACCTTTTCCATGTTGAAATAAACCATTTATTCCTAGTGTGACAGGTTGGACCCCCCTTTCTGGGGTACCACCTGATGTGCTGGGGTCCCACTGAGCCCACCTGTCCCACCACCTGGATTTCGCGCCCCCCCTCTCCCCCCGTGCTGCTATGTCAGGCTCTCGAGCCCCTGTCCAGCACACACAGAGGTAGCAACACACCCAGCTGCGGAATCACACAGAGTCTGCGATTAGCTCTCTGTGGGAGGGCTGAGCTAGGGGAATGCCCAGCTCTCCTGAGCACACACCCTCTGGAGCGTAAACCCAAAATTATATTGTCTTGCGCTGTATAGAGAGAGCTGTACAGCATAAGCTCATAAAAATTGCCCCCTCCCTGAATGTGGAGGGATATATGCACAGCTTTTTGCCCCCAAGATATGGGTTTTGAAATAAAACTGCGTTTTGAAATAAAAAATAAGTTTATTGACTACAAAAGATAAATTTTAAGTGATTATAAGGGATAGCAAACAGAACAAAGCAGATTACTGAGCAAATAAAACAAAACACGCAACCTAAGCTTAATTTACTAAAGAAACACGTTACAAATAGTAATTTCTCACCCTAAATGTTGTTTTAGGCAGGTTACAGAGTTTCTGCAGCTTAGAGTTTCAGTTATTTCTCTTCACAGGCTAGACCCCTGTCTCAGC
Organism: Emys orbicularis; assembly: GCF_028017835.1. Classification (NCBI taxonomy): domain Eukaryota; kingdom Metazoa; phylum Chordata; order Testudines; family Emydidae; genus Emys; species Emys orbicularis. The sequence goes on along the minus strand of NC_088689.1, from coordinate 40,626,885 downwards.
CTGGACTCAGCCCTTGCTTTTCCCCAGCTTAGTTCCTTTGTTTCTTCAGGTGCTTTCAGCAGTCTTCCTTCTTGGGCAGGGAGGCAATAGAGAAGAGCCTTGATTGACTCACTTCCTAGCCTTAAGTAGGATTTACGTAAGGCGGGAATCCTTTGTTTCCAGTGGGAAAATACCAGCAGTGTCCAAGGTGGTACTCCATACCAGCTGACATCCTCACATGACCCTGCAGTGTCAAAGCAACAACCCAGGAATCTTCTCAGGAAGGTGGGCGATTTAGTATCTTCAAATTCTATTGTCCTTCTTAAATGGCCCATTCAGGCTGATTGCCTACTGTCTGGTGGGCATTCCCCCAAGTACACGCACAGTTGTACAGTAACTCCTCACTTAATGTTGTAGTTATGTTCCTGAAAAATGCGACTTTAAGTGAAACGATGTTAAGCTAATCCAATTTCCCCATACGAATTAATGTAAATGGGGGGGGGGGGGGTTAGGTTCCAGGGAAGCTTCCCCTACTCTGCAAGCACCAGTGGCAGGGGGCTCAACCGTCACCCTGCCCACCCCATCCCTTCCCCCAAGCCCCCACCCTTGATCCGCCTCTTCTCCCTACCCCACCTCCTCCCCCTTTACTTCCCACGCTGCATCCTGGCTTCTCCTCCTCTCTTTCCCCCCCCCTTCTAAATGCTGCAAGCCAGCTGATTGCTGCTGGCAGGAGGGAGGCGCGCCAAGTCCTCGCTCCTCCCCCTTCCCTCCTGCCCGGGGCAATCAGCTGGCTTGTGGCATTTAACTCTTTCTATGTTTTGGACTTTAAAGTTAAAGATTTTTCTAAACTAGTGAGGTCTCCAGAATATTTTCTGTTTTGGGATTGTGTGTGTTGATACAAAATTGACTGCAATAAACAACACACTGCAAGTGAAAACAATATTTACATATTAGTGTAACTTGATAATTGACATTATGAGACTATGTTAAACAAAATCACAACTCCTCTTGAGTTACAAGAGGCTCAGCAGGAGCCATCTAAACCTAAATGTAAATATTTCCCTCAAGTTTCACAAAGGCTATGAAGGACGTAATCCAGGCTAAGTAGTAATTCCCCAGCAAGAATAGGAGGCTGAATCCAGGTGTCTTGAAGAATGATAAAATACCAAAGGATAATCTCTGCTGGGCAAGTTCCTAGACCCTGATATGAGATGTGCCATCACCACCCAAACCCTCAATTCTTCCTTGAAAATCCAGGGGATGGAAACATTCAGATATCTGAGGAAAAACTTTAAAGTATTAATTTCCATCATGCAGGATTTGTTTGTCTGTCTATTTTCATAAACCCACATGAAAGAAGCTTGAGGACAAAACTAAGGACAAAAAGAGATCCTGAGTAGCATCACTTCTTTGTGATGCCACCATGGATGGAGTTGTTCTTTCAGGGCATTCCATGGCTACTAGTGTGGTTTTAATTAAGAACCCCAGGAAGAGGATTCACCTGCTTAACAAATCCTGGTATTGACCAAGATTTGGGGGAGCAAGCTATTTGGGAGAAACCCTGGAAGAAGCACTAATTGAAAAGGAAAAGCATGTGTTACTAGTCTCCAACTACTCAAGCTAAAAGTAGAGAGTGGATGGTGTTCTAGATAGAATACATTCTTTTGTTTGTGTGGGCAGAGTCACTATAAGAGAGAGCAAGAATAGAGCAAGAACAGATAATGGAGAGGGAGGAAGTAGGGGAGGCATGTCCAGATACAGTGACTTGAATGCCACCTTCATCTTAATTTGTCCATTAATATACCACCTGGTGTGTTCTGTTCCCTGTTTCTCCAAATCAAATTGTCTGGCTTTCCTGAAATCGAAGGACTTCATTTCTGTTGGCAGTTGTCTGAAAATGACCGATAATATAGCAGCTGTTCAGTGTTTTCCCCAGGAATTGAAATGGGGGTGGTGGTGTTCGAATTTACAGGGGGCGGGGTCATGGCTGATGAGGGGTGCGACCGTCAGGTGGGCTGTATGGCACCATAGTAAAAACTGAAAAATGTTTCATGACCATTTTATTAGATTTAACTCATGTTTTAAAATCATCACAAATTAAAGTTGGCTACTCAAGCCTTCTATGAAGCACTACATCTACATCCTTCTTGGTTTCTTGTTATAATTTTGCACAACTCTGTTAATGAACTTCTTGAATGCAATGCGTTCATCTTTGATGGCTTCTCTTGTGTCCATTCCTTCAATTGATATGCTCAATAGTTCATTCACATTATCAGGCAGAAGGTGACTTCTTTCGGAACACAAAATTCTATTCAATGATGAAAAAGAACGCTCAACTGTAGCTGTTGTGATTTGGAGTAGCAAGAGTTGAATTCCTACTACTTTCATCCCAGGAAACATAGCACAAAGATCGGGTTGAGCCACTAGTGATGATTAAAAAAAAGAAGTTGAAGTCAAATCTTCATTCATTCATTCATCCTATGATATTCCACTCTGTGTTCAAATTCTCTATTCTATCCTGAGCACATGGCAGCCCCATTGCTGGTAGTGCCTCACTCCACTCACCTGTCGGTGTTTTATAGGACAGGGATCTGTAAAAGCTACGTAGAGGTTGAGTAGAATCTAGAAGTTGCTGTTGTAGATTTTTAAGAATCAAGTCTGTGTACTTTTTCAGTTGTCTTAACAAACACTTCTTGTCCTCTTCACTTATGAAGGCATTTATATTGAATCTTTTAGTCAACTTCTGGACTGAAGTCTTTGCTTCTTCCAGTACTTTTTAAATGGATAGTTCTCTGATTGATTCAAATGTAGCTTCTATTGCTGGACAAAGATCTACTACTGTTGTAGCAGATGCCTGGATGGCATTGTTTAATGACCCAAGTGGTTTCAACAGTAGACTTACAAGAGAGAGAATGGCAATAGTCTTCTCTGAACGTAGTAGCAAAAGTAATCCACCAGCCTCACTACTTAGATCCATCCCATCTTGGTAGATGCTTTCCAAAGCCAGTAATAATGGCTGGAGTAATTTTAAGACAACAGCCAAGGATCGCTTATGAGAGAGCCAGCGGGTTTTCCCAGGTTGGACTAATTTGAACTTCAGTCCCAGTATATCTTCTATATTTTCCAAGATATTCAGTCTTTTTGGACTCTTGCTGAAAAAAGAATATAATGAAGACATTAAATTTATAGCTTTTTTTAATGTCTTTTGAAGAGTCTGGAGATGGCCTCTGCAGTGTGTGTATAGGAGAGATTAGAGTTACACTTTTCTCCGAGCAAAGCTTGTACTCCACCATGTCTTCCAGAAAAGTTTGCAGCTCCATCAAACGCACAAGCAGCCATCTGGGGTCCAATTGACAAGCATTTAACTCTTCTAAGATGTGGGTTGTCACAGATGCAGCCGATGTGTCTTCTATAACTTGAACATCTAGAAATGCATCTACTGGCCTGCCACTGACATAAAGATAACGTACATAATGACTTGATGCCCATTTGCACTGGTACATTCATCAGCCATGTATGCAAATTTTTTGAATCTGGTGAGAGAGTTCTTCACTTTTTTTCAACTTTTGAGTCTTTCACTGTTGCATCACATGCTTCTAGCCAGTCAGTTGAGTTTCTTGCAGAAAGATAGTGAGCATTTGCCAGTCTTGTTCGGAAACAGTGTTCAACTTCAGGATGAATAAGTGAAAATGCACTTAATATTGGCCTCCAGTTTGTAGTGTGTGGTATCTCTTGCTTAAATAGAAAGTATGATGCCACAGCCATGTTTGTTCGCATGAACTGTGTTGTGTCTCCAGCATTCTTAACAGCCTCATTAAGTACTTCTAAAATTGGCTGTGAAAGTGGGCTTATAAGGTTTTCTGCATGTTGATGCACTCCAGAGGCATGATGTTTTGCAGCCTTTTCACATAGTTTGTCAACATTGGCTTTGCTGATTGGTCTGACAAACCAAGCTCCTCCACTTTTACTAATTATAGCATTGGAAATCTTTCCTTCTTCGTAAGCTTTTTTGCAAGAGGTGCACCAGTAGCCAGCTTTTGTAACTTCAGTAAATGGGAACACTTTGACAAACATTGGGAACTGCCTTTAGGTTTTGGAGACACTGTTTCTTCAGTAGGTAGCTGTATTTGTGCTTTGGGATGGTTGGATGTAGATACACCACTTGAACTTTCAAATGACATGTTCTTGATGTGTTCTTCACCTTGGTTTTTGAGGTCTTTGAGTGGAAAAATTGTTGCATTGTGTTTTCTCTTTCACTTTGACCTGCAACGTATAAAAGAGAGATGAATAAATTAAATGTTTTGTTAGGATAATGCACATTTAACATAAGGATAATGCAAATTACACCAAAACACATAACAGTTCTAGATTTCTAAAACAAATATAATTTTTTTTAAAAAATATTTAATTTAAATTGACTTTTTTGAAAAGTAAGCCATCATGGGATAAGAGGGAAAGTTCTCTCATCAATCAGTAACTGGTTAAAAGATGGGGAAACAAAGGGTAGGAATAAATTATCAGTTTTCAGAATGGAGAGAGATAAATAGTGGTATCCCTGAGCGGTCGGTACTGGGACCATTACTGTTCAACATATTCATAAATGATCTGGAAAAATGGGTAAACAGTGAGGTGGCAAAATTTGCAGATGATACAAAACTATTCAAGATAGTTAAGTCCAAAGCAGACTGCGAAGAGTTACAAAGGGATGTCACAAAACTGGGTGACTGGGCAACAAAATGGCAGATGAAATTCAATGTTGATAAATGCAAAGTAATGCACATTGGAAAACATAATCTCAACTATACATACAAAATGATGGGGTCTAAATTAGCTGTTAATGCTCAAGAAAGAGATGTTGGAGTCGTGGATGGTTCTCTGAAAATATCCACTTAATGTGCAGCGGCAGTCAAAAAAGCAAACAGAATGTTGAGAATCATTAAGAAAGGAATAGATAATAAGACAGAAGATATCATATTGTCTCTATAAATCCATGGTACGTGCACACCTTGAATACTGTGTGCAGATCTGGTCACCCCATCCCAAAAAAGATATATTGGAATTGGAAAAGGTACAGAGATGGGCAACTAAAATTATTAGGGGTATGAAGCAAGAGGAGAGATTAAAATGACTGGAAATTTTCAGCTTAGAAAAGAGACTAAGAGGGGATATGATAGAGGTCTATAAAATCTTGACTGGTGTGAAGAAATTTAATAAGGAAATGTTATTTAATCGTTCACAAAACACAAGAACTAGCAGTCACCTAATGAAATTAATAGGCAACAGGTTTAAAAAGGGGAAAAAAAAAAAAAAAAAAAAGGAAGTACTTCTTCACACAACATAAAGTCAACCCGTGGAACTCTTTGCCAGGGGATGCTGTGAAGACCAAAACTATAACAGGATTAAAAAAAAAACTAGATAAATTCCTGGAGAATAGGTCCATTAGTGGCTATTAGCCAGGATGGGGAGGGATGCAACACCATGCTCTGAGTGTCCCTAGCCTGTTTGTCAGAAGCTGGGAATGGGCAACGGGATGGATCACTTGATGATTACCTGTTCTGTTCATTCCCTCTGAAGCACCTGGCCTTGACCACTATTGGAAGACAGGATACTGGGCTATATAGACCATTGGTCTGACCCAGTATGGCCATTCTAATGTAAAAATTAATTATAATAATAAAAATGTTTAGTACAGAAACTCCCCAACATAATGACCTCTCAAGATAGCAACGATGTGAGTTAACCTTGGCAAATAATGCATTTTAAAAATCTTGGCCTACTAGGAAACGTATTTATATAAGTTTCCGTTCCCAGTAACAAATCTAGCATTCAGGAGCAAAGTCACTAAAATGTAGTCCAACAAACAAATGTTTATTTAACGTGCCCCTCACTTTTCCCTCTACCGCACCCCACTCCCCAATGTTGTCATTGGTCAGTGGAGACTCAGAGTTTAGAGGCTCTTTCACATGAGTTCACCTCCTAGGTGGGGGGCAAGAAGGCATCTTGCTCGTTCCTCCAGCTGCTCACTGTTTGTTCTGGCCACTGTTGTTCGTTGTCACACAGTTCACTCCATCGCTCTGTTGCCAATGGCCCTGTGCCGTCACCTTCTGCTGCCACCTGCCACTGTGACCTTTACGAGTTGGTCTCTTGAGGTTCCACCCAGCTCTCAGTGATTTCAGCTGAGCTCTCAGTGGGGGAACCTCGCTGCTAGTGCAGACTGGGCTGTCTCTTCCACAGAAACACTGTCCCACAGCAGGTCTAAGCACTTAGACCTGATTATCAGTGTTTCAGCTGTAGTGGTTACTTAAACAAAACAAAAGACTATCTATGGAGCCTAATCAGCTCTGTCTTTAAACAGTGGAGAGGGGCAGGTCAAATAGTACTTGTGACTTAGGCAGACCATCAAGCAAAACACCTGTCCCCACCCTCTCTCCATGCCCTTAATCAGCACAGGCTAAGTACAGTTCTTCTACCCTTTACTCATACAATAAGAATAACAACATTTCATTACCCCCCACATTCAAGTGATTTGTAACCCAACCCCAGCCAAAATCTATCACTTGGGCAACACAGCTCTATTTGCTGGATATCTAGGTAGATTAGGTGTGAATGTAAATACAATCGGGTCCTGAAGCCTTTTCCCCTAGCTCATCACTAGCTGTCAGGGAGAGCTCATTTAGACTTTGCTTATAAATCATAATTTGAAATTATTAGGTTGGCCAACATCACCGAAATTAATGCACTGACATTGTCATAAAAAGCAACAGCTGTATAAGGAAGCTAGTCTATGTTCATATTTTTCAAATCTATTATACTTTTTCAGATACACGTATTTTATCATATACTGTATATTCTTTTAAAGTGTGGAAATTTAAAATGAAATTGAGACATTAATACAAACAATCACTAAATTGGCAACACTGCATGTAATTAGTTCACAAAACTGGGAGGGGGGATGTTGGGGAAATTCAGGGGGGGGTGTAAGGAAATCCCTGCAACTGTTGTCTGTTTCAGTAGGACAGCAGAAGCTCCCTGCCCCTGGGTGGTAATGGCTAATCTCCATTGAGCAAAGAGCCAAGTGCCACTGATACAGAGTAATCACAAAATAGGAGTCTTACAGTAAACAGCAAGGCAGACTTGCTTAGTGGGACAATATTGGATCAATTAAAGTGGAACCTGCACCAAACAACAAATTTAATAGCAATAATGGCCCAGAAGAGGAAACCACAGTTGAATCTCTTCAGAAGCAGATGATAAATCCAAAGTGCCAAGATAATTTTCAGGAATCCGTGAAAATGTAAGACCTCTTTAGTCATCTTTATTCAACTTCTGCCTAAACATGGATAACTAGGTTGATTTTTTTTCTTTGATTGTTTTCCTGGAAGACCTAAATTTGGCCAGCAAGAGAGACCTTATCAGTCCAACAATCCTCTAGTTAACAAAGTAAAACTTGGCTTGCTTGATTATTTGTCTTCTATGAGATTATTTCATTGGGTAAATCATATTTTACTTCACTCTCTACAAGAACGTGTGTCAATCTACAAATAGTGATTATCTCTGTTACTAGGGAGGGGAAAAAATAAACTGTAACAGGAAACTGCAAGACAAATACTGAAACTGTCCCCTATAAAAGGCAATTTACTAACAGATTATCAGTAATTTTAGTTAATGGCTTACTAGACTGTGACGTTGTGCAGTCTATATGGTTTTATAAAAACTTGATAATAAGCCAATATAATGTAACTGGGATAGTTTTAGAGAAAATATGGTAATAAGTGACTATAACGTAACTGGGATATGCTTCATGCAAAAGGTCTCTTGTAAGGTATCATTACAAAGCTTATAATCTACTGAGTATGATCATCTGATTTGTATAAATGTACCACTCTTGTATCTAAAACTAGAAATACAAAATGTAACTCTGAGGGCCTATTGTAATTATGTAAAGTGTGGGCCATTAATGATGGTTTGAAATCTTGATGACTCCCATTAACCAGAACCATTGTCTGCAGATGGTTGTGTTTGCCTGTTAATCTTCCTGTATGTGTGTGTGCTGGCAAGTGGGCAATGAAGTCTTGCAGTGACATGTGATCATGTCACCTGAACTGGAATCCATCTTTAACCTGGTGCTTTTCCAGTGAGGGGGGTGGAAACCCAGAGGGACAAAGGGTTCCCGCCTTATGCAAAAGATATATAAAGGGGTGGAAGAGAACAGAGAGAGAGAGGAGCCATCATGAAGAATCCCCTAGCTACCACCTGAGCTGGAACAAGAGCTGTACCAGGGGAAAGAATTGTGCCCAGGCCTGGAAGGTGTCCAGTCTGAGAAAAAACTTACCGAAGCATCTCTGAGGGTGAGATTATCTGTATTCAGTTTGATTAGGCATAGATTTGCGCATTTTATTTTATTTTGCTTGGTGACTTACTTTGTTCTGTCTGTTACTACTTGGAACCACTTAAATCCTACTGTCTGTATTTAATAAAATCACTTTTTATTTAGTAATTTACTCAGAGTATGTATTAATACCTGGGGGAGCAAACAACTGTGCATATCTCTCTATCAGTGTTATAGAGGGCGAACAATTTATGAGTTTGCCCTGCATAAACTTTATGCAGGGTAAAACGGATTTATTTGGGTTTAGACCCCATTGGGAGTTGGGCATCTGAGTGCTAAAGACAAGCACACCTCTGTGAGCTGTTTTCAGGTAAACTTGCAGCTTTGGGACAAGTGATTCAGACCCTGGGTCTTCGTTGGAGCAGACGGGAGTGTCTGGCTCAGCAAGACAGGGTGCTGGAGTCCTGAGCTGGCAGGGAAAATAGGAGCAGAGGTAGTCTTTTGCATATCGGGTGGCAGCTCCCAAGGGGGTTTCTGTGATCCAACCTGTCACATAGACATTGCTTAAATTGATAGCTTTAAAGAATGCGTATACCAATTTTAAAATAGTAGTGTTAACTTTGTCGTGTGCTGTTAATATGTGGCTAGTATCTGCTGTAAAAACTGCAGAGAACCTCTTCCTCTTTCAAATAAATTATTTTCCCTCAGGCTCTTGTCCCCATTTTCAGACACATACTCTGGAGGCTGCATACAGAAGTGGCCCATATCTTACTGCATATGGGTGCAGAACTATCCAGAAAGTGGTACCACTTTATTTCTAATGGCTCTACTTAGTTAAAAAGCTGAGGATTCTCTTGCAGTTCATTGGTTGCAACTCATTTCAGCAGACTTCCAAATCATGAGCAGGGAGAAGAGAAAACATGTCCTTAGTGGGGTTTTCCTTTTTGAGAATTTCTTACACTGCAACAGATTGTGACAACTCACTTGCGCATTGCAGCCTAATGGAAACGTGTAGTTGGAGCCAGTGGGAAACTACAGAGAAATTGCAAGACAAGAGGGAGATTAGTTTTTTTTGGGGTGTGTGATTATAACTCTAATATGGCAGCTTTTCTGTCTTTCCCACTTGTGATATTTTTTTCTTTTGTTTCTGGGAAAACCGCTTTCTCCTGCTGCCAGCTAATGTTAATCTTGTAGCTCAAATAGTAGCAGTCAGTACTGCAGGTTTATGCTTCAAACCCTGTTGATTGATGATGTGGCTGGGAGGAAGCTATTTGTTTCTCATACTAGAAGTTGGCTTTTACATTTTTCTTTAAAATTAAAACTCATAAACTAAGACAGTGCTTACATGCTATCCCATTTAAAAACATTAGTTAGGCTGCCAAGTCAAGCACTTGTGCACTAGGAAATAAGATTTATAGTTTATCATGCAACCTTAGGGTTAGGTTGAATGTAGCCGCATTAGGTCGATTTTTATAATGAATGTATCTACACAAGCAACCCTGTTCCGTCGACATAAAGGGCTCTTAAAATCGACTTCTGTACTCCTCCCCAGCGAGGGAGTAGCGCTAAAATCGACCTTCCTGGGTCGAATTTGGGGTAGTGCGGACGCAAATTGACTTTATTGGCCTCTGGGAGCTATCCCAGAGTGCTCCAATATGACCGCTCTGGTCAGCACTTTCAACTCGGATGCACTAGCCAGGTACGCAGGAACTTTTGAATTTCATTTCCTGTTTGGTCAGTATGGCAAGCTCATCAGCACAGCTGACCATGCAGTCCCCCCAGAATTGCAAATGAGCTCCAGCATGGAGCGATCGGGAGACACTGGATCTGATTGCTGTATGGGGAGAAGAATCTGTGCAGGCAGAACTCTAATCAAAAAGAAGAAATGCTAATATATATGCCAAAATCGCACAGGGCATGATGGACAGAGGCTACAACAGGGGGACACAGCAGTGCTGCGTGAAAGTCAAGGAGCTCAGGCAAGCCTACCAAAAGACAAAGGAGGCAAACGGTCGCTCCGGGTCAGAGCCCCAGACATGCCACTTCTGTGATCAGTTGCATGGCATTCTAGGGGGGGACCCTACCACTACCCAACCACTGTCCGTGGACACCTGCAAGGGGGGAGTCTCACGCAACACGGAGGAGGATTTTGTGGATGAGGAGGAGGAGAATGTGCAGCAGGCAAGTGGTGAATCCGTTCTCCCCGGCACCCAGGACTTTTTCATCACTCTGGAGCCAATACCCTCCCAAGGCAGGATCCCCGACCCTGAAGGCAGAGAAGGTCCCTCTGGTGAGTGCACGTTTGTAACTACAGTACAGGGTTTAAAAGAAATAGTGTTTAATGTTTGATTTGCCCTGAAGACTTGGGATGCATTCGCGGCCAGTACAGCTACTGGAAAAGTCTGTTAACGTGTCTGGGTTGGAGCGGGAATCCTCCAGGGACATCTCCATGAAGCTCTGCTGGAGGTACTCTGAAAGCCTTTGCACAACGTTTCTGGGGAAGGCTGCCTTATTTCATCCTCCATGGTAGGACACTTTACCACGCCAAGCCAATAGCAAGTAGTCTGAAATCATTGCAGCACAAAGCATGGCAGCGAATGGTCCTGGGTTTTGGTCGCATTCAAGCAACATTCGGTCTATATCTTTTTCTGTGTTAGCCTCAGGAGAGTAATATCATTCATGGTCACCTGGTTGAAATAGGGAATTTTTTGTAAGGAAACAGTAAAAGGACCCCGTTCATGCTGGGCTGTTTGCGCTTGGCTAAAAGGGATCATCCCTGAGAATAGCCACGCGGAGGGGTGGGGGGAGGTGTGTGCTGCACATCCACCCGAAAACCGCAGCCCCTCCTTTTAAATGGCAAACCCAACCAGCATTGCTTGATATGGGAAAGGAGGGAGCTGCAGTTTGAAAACATTCCCACATGTTATGAAGGCGTTAGAAGCCAAACCCGCTTACCATGGCTGCCTGGAAACCGAATTCTGTTGCCCAACCGTGTGTGATGTCACCATACCGGCAGGCGCTCAATATAAAAGGCAAAATGCGACCTTGCACCTAAAGCACATGTGCTGTCTGCTGTGAATTGCTTGATTCACTGTGTAAGAGTCTCATGTTTCTGAGAACGAAAGGATCATCTTAAATTGTACTCTCCCTTTTTATCCCCCTGCAGGTGCAAATGTTTCTATGCTCCCCCTACAATCTCCATCCCTGAGGTTATCACAGATTAGAAGGCGAAAAAAACACACTCGCAGTTACATGTTTTCTGAGCTCATGCAGTCCTCCCGCACTGTTAGGGCACAGCTGAATGTATGGAGGCATTCAGTGGCAGAGTCCAGGAAAGCATTAAGTGAACACGATGAGAAGAGGCAGGCAATGCTGAGGCTAATGGGGGAGCAAACGGACATGCTCGGGCGTCTGGTGGAGCTGCAGGAAAGCCAACAAGAGCACAGACCGCCGCTGCATCCACTGTACAACTGCCTGCCCTCCTCCCCAAGTTCCATATCCTCCTCACCCAGATGCCCAAGAACGCGGGGGGAGGCTCCAGGCACCCAGCCACTCCACTCCAGAGGATGGCCCAAGCAACAGAAGGCTGTCATTCAAACAGTTTTTTGATTTGTAGTGTGGCTACAATAAGCAATGTGACCTTGTCCTTCCCTCCTCCCCCACCCCCACCCTACCCCACCTGGGCTACCTTATCAGTTATCAGTTTTTAAAATTAATAAAGAAAGAATGCATGGTTTCGAAACAATAGTGACTTTATTTCCTTTGCCAGCTGTGATCGAAGGGGGGAGGGTGGTTGGCTTACAGGGAATTAAAATCAACAAAGGAGGTGGGTTTGCATCAAGGAGAAACACACACAACTGTCACACCATAGCCTGGCCAGTCGTGAAACTGGTTTTCAAAGTCTCTCTGATGCCTAGCGTGCCTACCTGTGCTCTTCTAATCACCCTAGTGTCTGGCTGTTCAAAATTGGCAGCCAGGTGATTTGCCTCAACCTCCCACCCTGCCATAAACGTCTCCCCCTTACTCTCACAGATATTATGGAACACACAGCAAGCAGTAATAACAATGGGAATATTGGTTGTGCTGAGGTCTAACCTAGTCAGCAAACAGCGCCAGCGAGCTTTTAAACGTCCAAAGGCACATTCTACCACCATTCTGCAATTGCTCAGCCTATAGTTGAACTGCTCCTTACTACTGTCCAGGCTGCCTGTGTAAGGCTTCATGAGCCATGGGAGCAAGGGGTAGGCTGGGTCTCCAAGGATAACTATTGGCATTTCAACATCCCTAATGGTAATTTCCTGGTCTGGGAAATAAGTCCCTTCTTGCAGCTGCTCAAACAGCCCTGAGTTTCTAAAGATGCAAGCGTCATGCACCTTTCCCGGTCATCCCACGTTGATGTCAGTGAAACGTCCCTTGTGATCCACCAGTGCTTGCAGCACCATTGAGAAGTACCCCTTGTGGTTTATGTACTGGTTGGCAAGGTGGTCCAGTGCCAAGATAGGGATATGCATTCCATCTATTGCCCCACCACAGTTAGGAAAACCCATTGCAGCAAAGCCATCCACTATGACATGCACATTTCCCAGAGTCACTATCCTTGATAGCAGAACATCAGTGATTGCATTGGGTACTTGAGTCACGCCAAATTGATTCCCGACTGACCGGTAGCAGTCAGGCATTGCAAGTTTCCACAGGGCTATCGCTACTCGCTTCTCAACTGTCAGGGCAGCTCTCATCTTGGTATTCCTGCGCTTCAGGGCAGGGGAAAGCAACTCAGAGTTCCAGGAAAGTGGCCTTACACATGCGAAAGTTTTGCAGCCACTGGGAATCGTCACATACCCGCAACACTATGCGGTCCCACCAGTCTGTGCTTGTTTGCCAGGCCCAGAATTGGCGTTCCACTGTATCAACCAGCCCCACTGCCACCATGATGTCCCAATTCCCATATCCCGTGCTTTCAGGAACGTCTGTGTCCATGTCCTCATCACAATCGTCTTAGCCAGGTTCTGCACATACTGCAGTATAATGCGCGAGGTGTTTACAATGCTCGCAACAGCAGCAGTGAGTTGAGTGGGCTCCATGCTTGCTGTACTATGGCGTCTGCACGGGTAACCCAGGAAAAAAGGCGCGAAATGATTGTTTGCAGTTGCTTTCACGGAGGGAGGAAGGGTACATGATGACATGTACCCAAAACCACCCGCGCCAATGTTTTTGCCCCATCAGGCATTGGGAGCTTAGTCCAGAATTCCAATGGGCAGTGGAGACTGCGGGAACTGGGATAGCTTCCCACAGTGCATCGCTCCGTGAGTCAATGCTAGCCACGGTCGTGAGGACATACTCCACCGACTTAATGCGCTTAGTGGAGACCTTCACAATCGACTGTATAAAATTGATTTCTAAAAATCAACTGCTATAAAATTGACCTAATTTTGTTGTGTAGACATACCATTAAAGATGTAACTTGGTGTTTTTTCCCCAGAGGACACTTGTTTCATTCACTATACAGGCTGGCTGCACAAGAAAGCAGAATTGACTGTTGTCCAGGCAACCCTAATATGCCATTCTTTTCTTTAGAGTGCTTATATTTGAAATTAAATAACATTCATTTAATGTATTTTTTGTGTGCAATATATATATATATTAGTAGAGGTGCAACAGATACATTTTTCACCTGAAGCCTGATCCTGAATTCCTTGTGCTCCCATCTGTTCTATGGAGCCATTGTGACTTCGAGCGTATGGGCAACATTGGATAAGGATCATGGACACTGGACCGGGGGGCCATGGCCCCGTCACTTTTACCGGCTGTAAGAACAAGTGATGGGGAAGGGAGGGAGTGGAGAGGAGCGAGGGGGGGTAGGGCTTTGGGGGAAGGGATGGTGTGGGGGCAGAACCTCAGGGGAAGGGGTGGCACGGGGGCGGAGCCTCGGGAAGGAGTGGCATGGGGGCACAGTTCAGGTGTTGGTGGGGGGGGGGGGCCCTCCACACTTTTAGGGAGCTTCTGCCACTCCTGCTTGCAGTCCTAAGTGATCATCTTCCCTCTCTCTCCCCTACCCCTCCACCCTAGTAAAGCAGCAGCTTGCTTCAGAGGATTTTTTGCTTTGCTTCTTCCAATTATAATCAGGATTCCAGTGACTTGAGGCAGCTCAAAAGAATTCTGATGGTTCACCCGCCCCCTCAATTGCTAAAAGTCAGCCAGCCATTTGAAGGAGGTGTCTGGGTTGGAAGATTTCTGATAGAACTGTAACAACTAAAAGGCTCACCCTTTTTCAGGCTATGTAGGGCAAAGCATGATAAGGCAGCCTGTGTTCCGTAAACTATTTTTTGCTGGTTACAGAAAATGAAGTAGATCAGGGAGGCAAAGCATCTTTTGCTGCAGGTTGAATTACAGTATTTAATAAACCCAGTTAATCATTTTTACAGTGTTAGTTCAGATAACTATGCTTCCCTAAAAAAGAAATGAACAGGAGCTCTGTCACTCCATCACTGTACTAATGTACTTTTGCCCCTCTGCAATGTTATATAGAAGAAACAGTTTCAAATAATAGAATTCAAAGAATTTTCTTATCCCTTAGGATTTTATCTGGGGCATCTTGTGTCTTGCATAAGGTGTTTTTTTTTTTTTTTTTTTTTTTTTTTTTGCGGGGTGTGTGGGTGTCTTTTCTGCTGATATGTGGTTTGGTACCCTGAAGTATAATCTGTGCAGCATGTTTTTGTGACACATTGAGATTTACCTATTCATGATCATGAATGTGGTGCTGTAGCCCAAAATGGGATGGAGAGTGAGGTCAAAATGGGAGAACTGGCACAAACGAATAAGCTGCAGTAACTTGAAAATACAAAATGGTTTTGGGTTTTTTTTTTTTGACCTTTTTTGGCTGCAGAACTTAAAGGTGTCCATGTAGTTCCTCTAACAGAGGCTGTTCATCATCACTCATTAGTTTCTTCTGCACTCCACACAGTCATATGTGAACATAATTTCTTTCATATAGTCGTCCGCTGAAGTGGAAGATTCCTACAAATCCCAAACCTAATGAAGAATAAAACACAAACCTCCAAAAGGAAAAACAATTAAATTAGATGAAAAGGAAGATTACATTGAATCTCCCTGTATTAAACATACCTTAAAAAGACATGTCAACTTAAAACAAATTTCTAACAGAAGTTGTTTATTTACTATAATTAAATAGTTAAAAGTAACTAAGATTATAAATGTAATTAGAATATTTATTCTGTGTTCAGATTGATTACTTTGCATTTGTATGCTGAGAGTTTCATTGTTTCTTCTGAATATTTTGTTTTCCTTTTTGTGTGGGTCTTTCACGCAGTAACGGGATAGAAAAAGACTTAAAAAGGAAATGTTACTTGCAACACCTTAAAAATTTAACATGGGGAAACAAGGGCATGTATTTCCTTAAACTATTTTTTTGTAAATGACTATATTTCAAGTTGGCAATATCTGTATAAGGTCCCTTCTCTCTTACTCTATCCCAAAAGCAGTGGCTAGAAAACTAGCAGATCTCTGGCAACATCCATATCACCGAACATAAAATGTTTATTTTGAGAGAAGCTCTAACAGAACACATATTAAAGAAAATGATCTATCAACCTCCACTCCAGGCAAAAGACTGAGTAAACTGATGATCTTTCAGGGCACAATGCAAAGTTAGAGGTTGGGGAAAGCCAACTTCATTTGCATATTTTCAGTAGAGGGTGTCTTGCAACCAGTTCTTCAACCTCATTGCTTTATGAGGTTTTGCATGGATAATCCTGAAGGCAGCATTTGCACCTACAGGTGGAAAAAGGAGTGTATTTTGTATCTATCATCTACTGAGGCAGTATGTAAAGCTACTACTTAAGACTTTTCTAAATAGTCTATAAACTGACATTAAAAAGTATTGTCTAAAATACTTGAAAACAAAATCTCATCCATACTCTAAAGAGTGTGTCATTTCAGCCTGTTGTTTTCAGAATTCAGTCATATGTCCAGGTCATCTTCTTGATCTGTGTATAACCAGAGCTGCTCGTAAGGGATATGAATGTGATTGGTTAAGTAAGAAAGCTATAATTGAATTTGGGCTATTTGATTCTTAACGCTCATGACCTTCTTTTCTTGTCTGGCTTGTTAGAGGTAGCCCTTTGCAGAATTTCAATTGTCTAGTCTTCATGTTCAATGCTGTGTTTAGAGAGAGACCATATTTTGCCAGTTTCAAAGGAGCCTCAAGTTGGGCCCTTCCCCCCCCCCCCTTTTTTTTTTTGCATGCTCAAACATGCGTCCCAACACCTGCATGCTACTGTGTGTGTGCAGTGGTGTTAGTGCTTGAAAAGTATGTGCAGAAGTAGCCTCGCATGGACGCCACTTCTTGAAAATTTGGCCCATGGTCCTTTATTCTCCATAAACAGTACAAAATATTTGTTTGAAAACATGGTAAATGAATTTTAAAACAGTCCACTCATGCTGTTGGTGCCATCACATTTTGCTGATGACATGGCATATGCCATTGTAAACAATTTAACTTTCTCCACTTACTGTATAGAATTGCCTGAACTATCTAGTTAGAACCAATAGACCAAACAGCAGTTCATTGAAAATACAATCAGAAAACCCTATACACCACAACATAACAGAAGAAACTGATTTTTCAGTTAGTTTGCTAGATAACTTAAAATGGCATAAGTGAGAAAAAGTAGCAGATAAAATAGTTTTCTAAAGGGGAAAATAGATATATACAAGCTGTTTTTAATCAAACTATTTACATTATTATTAATAATGTGGGCCCAACAGTGTGCAATGCCCATATATCCATGATATAGTTGTACAAACATGCTCAAATTACAACCCAGATCACTGCTAATTTATTCCCTCAGTACAGTAGGCTTTGTTTAATCTTGCAAGGTCTGGAGTTTTATTTTGGCAATAGCACACTGGAGCTCAGGCTAAAATACAGATTTTGATGGACAATTTTCTGTGCTGTATTAACTTGGATTATAATAATGAGTATAGCTATAGTAAGACAATTACACTGTACTTAATTTTTCTGCATCATTTTACAATGTAAACATAAGAATACATGATCCATAGTTAGAATAAGGTGTTAGTACTAAACACTAATATGCCATAGTTCAGTTAAGGCAGCACTTCATTTCCTGTTGTTGCTTTATTTATCATATGCTCTCGGTAGACTGTTAATAGATTATTGAGAAAAGTGTGGGTTGACTTAATACCACCCCTCCCCCGAATCTGATTTCAGTATTGAAAACATGAGGCTTCAATGGTTTGTTTATTAAATATGTAAAACATTAAAATACTTCTAGGTCTGATCTATGCTTCCTGTAGTATAATGAACTATTTTGTTTAATGCGGGAGCTCTATTCTGTACTGAGCTTCTTACTGACACATGTTTTGGTGATTACATATTTAGTATGACTTGCTTTTTAACTCCTGTAACTTCAATAAGTAGCTGAATTTTGGAAGCAATTTGCTAATAATTAGATGTAAAATCTTTGTTTACAAACATAGGTCTGTTAGATGACATGGCAAAACAAATAGTTTACTAACTTGATCAGCTTGAGTGTAACTAAATCCAGTTACCTCAATTTTGTTTTTTCCTGTCTTGCATCAGACTTTGACCAAAGTCTTGGTACCATTTTTCTTTCTTTATTCCTTCCAATGCTTTCCAACAGGATAGCACAGTTTTCTTCCTCGCCTGCAGAAGATGCCCCCAGCATGGCTATGTTGGTAAAAGCCCTATTGTAGCTGCAGTTATATCGTCAAAAGTGTTTATATTGGTATAGCTTATGCCGGTAAAGTTAAACTGGCAAAACCCTCTTAGGATATACTAGTCCTAATGCAAAACACACATTGTGGTCCACCTGAAATGCTTTGACATAGCTACATCTAACGCTAAAATGACTCTGGTGTAACAAGTTCTATATATATTAGAATGTTTAAACAATTGCTACTAACATATGTATAACTTCTCATATCAGTAAAATTATCTAAATTGTATGGTGCACAAAAATAAATAGGCAAGACAACTTTAAAATTAATTTCAAAATAAACACATGTAAATATTTGAGAGAAACTCTCATCTTAAAGTAATATTATTGTAGTACCTTCTCTGTGTGAGTTGCCGCCTCTATTAAAAGCTTGTCTCCCTTTCTGTCTATTTGAAGTATAGTTTTAAATTTTGTTAGTGTCTTCTCCACTGCCCCCACCCATCCACTCAAGCCTTTGAATTTGGCCGTGTGTGTGTATATATATAAAAATGAACTGCTGTGAAAGTTTACTCTGAGCAGTGTAAGTATGGAAAGGGGTCAATTTTTATGAATTTATTGAGGTACCAGTTGGCTTTAAAAGGTGAAATCTGACAAATTAAATTTGCTAATTAAGTGTTCTGGCTAATATTAGAATGGACTCTGGCGGGGCGAAGACTCATGGGCGCAGCGCCTCCTGCTGGTCGTCTCAGGAATTGGCTCTTTCAGCCTCTGGAGTGCTCTCTGCCGGCTGATGCCTCACCTGCCGTTGGCCCCTGTGTCCCTCCTGGACCCTGGTGCCCTTCTATGTCAGGGTGCTGCCTCTGGCAGTAATCCACTCACTCTGGGTCTCGCCTCCCAGGGGAACCTCCAACCCCCTATCCCCACCTTGCCTCAGTGGCTACTGTCAGTCATCATCTAGCCCCCGCTCCTTGGGGCAGACTGCAGTCTATAAACCACTCATCATCAGGAAGGGGGGTTGGACCAGCTGCCTCTGCCTATTCCTGGGCCGCCCCAGTACCCTTTTGTGGGCCCTTAACTTGGCCTGGGGCTTTGCTAGGCTGGAGCTCCCCAGTTCCCTCTGCCCTTCCCCAGCACTGCTCCACCCTAGGTACCCTCCTCAGCTCCCAGGCAGCCTGGTCCTTCTCTCCCTAGAGTCAGAGAGACTGTCTTTTAGCCTCTTGCCCTCAGCCCTCTTATAGGGCCAGCTGTGGCCTGATTGGGACGTGGCCTCACCTGTGGCGGCTGCTTCCCCCAATCAGCCTGGCTTTTCCCCGCTGCAGCCCTCTCCCAGGGCTGTTTTATGCCCTTCAGGGCAGGACGGGGTGACCACCATGCTACAGACTCTAATAGGATAAACCCTTTTTATTGAGTCCAGAGAGTGTTAATTTACTGACTTAATGCGAGGTTCTTTTTAGGTCAATTTTTAATTTAAATAGTATTTCTCAAATCAGGACTTTTGGTTACTCTTAACCAATGAACAATTCTTTAATTCACCCAGAGCCATGTCAATATACAATCTCCGTGGTGAACTGTTGGTTGTACATACATCAAGTGTAGCCATGTGTTTTAGGTAGTACTGCGCACACCAATACAGTCTTGCAAGCAGTTGTCAAAGACTAAGGTTAAGGCTCAGCATTTACACTAAGGAACAATGCAAATCACCAAGATTTATTATTATTCTTTAGTACCTAGCACAGTGGTTCTCAAACTTTTGTACTGGTGACCCCTTTCACACAGCAAGCCTCTGAGTGTGACCCCCCCTCTAATAAATTAAAAACACTTTTTAAAATATATTTAACACCATTATAAATGCTGAAGGCAAGCGGGGTTTGGGGTGGAGGCTGACAGCTCACGACCCCCAGTTTGAGAACCCCTGACCTAGCACATATGTCACTTTTCCAGTATTTCTCCAAGGAGTAAGGATGTACTTGTCTTTAAGGCATTTTTAAGAGTGTGGTCCCTGCTTTTGTCATTGATTGGTCCAAAAGGAACAAGTTTAGGATTTCAAAAGCAATTGCTTAAAGCTATGGTTCAAATTTCTCTTAGGCCAGTTTGCTTGGACTTATAAAGGAGGGCATACATATAGCATTAGTTAAAATCTGGTCACTCGAGGCCTCACTAGAGACTGCAGACTTAGCAAGATAACCTTCAGTTGTTTGTATTTCTCCTTCTATTCTTTAATATCCTTGAAATGAAGTCTCACCATTTCTTATCCTAATAACCCTGGGATGTGGGGAGAGTTCTTTCCACATAGCTGGTCTGGGTACCCATCACGCTGAGGATTCTGCAGCTTCCTTGTGGGTTTGGTCAGCTTGAGGGGTCTTATATGGCAATCTCAGTTTTTTTTATATATATGATTTCAGGGCTCATTGGAGAGGGCTACCCTATGACTTCTCTTGAACATGTGCCAACTGAACGTATACTTTCTCTGTTTCTCAGCTGTTTCCATTGGTATACAGTATATGGTATTTGTGTATAACAGATTTAGTCAATCTTTTTCTTATCAGTGGGTTTTTTTTGGTGAGAAAAAGGTTTTATCAGTGTGCAAATAATGAGAGGTTTTTGCCTAGTTTATTAATGATAATCTCATTTAGTCATTTTAATTTCTATTTTTGGGGAATAGAACTTTCAGTTTGGCTGATCTGTGGGTCCCTAAACAAGGTGTCTCATATGAGATGAACCATTTTCTTCTTGTCTTGACTTCCTAGGTGGATCCTATTTTGGGATGAACAGAAGTGGATATATATTTTTAGCGCAGGAGAAATTAATCATTCAAGGGTTATCTATTCTCTATACTCTTTACAGCAGAAAGTTCTCATAAAGGGATTCTGCCCGTCCCAGGGGATAACTTACTTTTACTGGTTTTTGTTTAAATTGCTGTGGATAATGTAAAGGACTTCTAATGTGTTTCATGTAAGCCAGGTTATACTCCCAGTTAGTATGTCACAAATGAAACTGGGAACTGGTGTGAGGAAAAGATGAGTGGCGGGGAGAAGGATTTAGTGTATTTTTTAAATTGGGGGGAGGCAGAAGGGAAGGGAAAGAATAGCTCAGGAGAAGATGTGTCCTTTTATCTCCCTTAGATTGTATGCTCTTTGGGACAGGGACTGTATGTAGAGTTTTTTCCTTCTGTTTGGAAAGTGCTTAGCATGTTTTGGGTACTACTGCAATCTAAGTAGTAGATACTAATAATTTAACATATTAGATGAGTTAAAAGTAGCTTCAGTATTATACTTGCCTCTAATACCTTGCTCCATGCTAATATGTAATATACTAACTTACAGATAGTTTGAGAGTGTTTGGCCAGAATGCAGACGTGCTTGAAGGACCTGGACAAGAGATTCACTTTGTAAGCTGTGTGTCAGATGGGTTTTTTTTTTTTTAAGATGTGTCCTAAGTAAAAATCTGTGGTATGTCTGACAATATACTTGCCCCATGCTAACGTTTATGGTCTTATAATCACATTTTCTTGTGTCTTTGCTCAAAAAACTTTTCTCTCCCCTTTGCTGTGTGCTTGGCTGGCTCCAGGGTTTTGGCTGCCTCAAGCGGTTCCCCCCCCCGCCCCCCCCCCCCCCCCCCAAAAGAAGCTGCGATCGCGATCTGTGGCGGCAATTCGGCGGAAGGTCCTTCGCTCCGAGCGGGAGTGAGGGACCATCCGCCGAATTGCCGCCGAATAGCTGGACCTGCCGCCCCTCTCCGGAGTGGCCGCCCCAAGCACCTGCTTGCCAAGCTGGTGCCTGGAGCCGGCCCTGGCTGTGTGAATTATTTTGTTTAATCTTTCTCTTATAGTGATCTTAGTTGTTACTTGTAACAATAGTAATTTTTTTTTTTTTTTTTTTTTTTTTAAAGAGCACACTTATGGCTGAACTCTTTTTAAAGTGGGCTGTCTCTTTTTAATGCAATTTGTCCATAACATGGACTGGATTCTCTGAAAATTATTTGCAGTGTTGAATCTGGAGACCAGAAGATCAGCCTGAAAGTGGTGGTATTGAGGGATCTTTAAAAGACAATAAGTTTGAATCAAGGGTGATGAAGGGAAGGGGACTCATTGTTCCAACATGCTGGTTGGGGGAAGGAAAAAAGAATAAATAATACCAAACTGGATTGGCAAGTGATATAGCACTGCCCAAAAGTTAGTTTAGAACTGGACATGTAAACCAATTGTGGGTTGGGTTGTTGTTGTTGTTGGTTTTTTTTTTTTTTTTTTTAAGGGGGAGGGGTACAGGTTATGGCTAACAAACAACAAATTCTTGCTCCTGTTTGGAATACACACACTCTGGAGATGATGTGATCCCAGACAGACAGTTTGAGAGTGTCTGGCCAGAATACAGACATGCTTGAAGGACCCTGACAAGAGACCCACTTTTTAAGCTGTTGGTCAGATTATTATTATTTTTTTTATATGTTTTAAGTAAAAATCTGTGGTTTGTTGCAAAACTTATTAATCTGCTAAGTAGTACCAATAGTAGTCTGAGGTATGATGTGTATAATATAATGGATTTCTTCAAGAAAATGTAGTCTGTTGTTTGTTTGTTTAAAAAGACGGCTTGTGGGAGTTGGGCAGGAGGGTGGGGTTTAAGCTGTACTGGATGTTCTCGAAGGAAGGAAAATGACAGCTGCTTCCTTAGATCTTAAGATCAGAAGTTAAATAGAGAGAGAGCTTTCGTACAGAATCAGAATTGAAGATGCTGTGATGACTGCATAGGCTGTTGTGGGCCAGGGAAGGGATAAGGGCCTGAAGAAGTTTACTTTGGTTACAAAGTATTTGCTGTGAGAAGATACTGCCTCTAATTCCAGTGATACTGGAAAGCAGGACTCTGAAACAAGCTACTTAGTTTGTGCTGAGTAGGATGGTTTGTACCAGTGTTGAGATAGTATTTTTATTTTGTGTTAACTCATTGTCTCCTTTTTAATCTTGCACCAGTCAAGAAACTCAAACCAGCCAAAGATTGGACTGGACTCTGATCTGATTGTGTTTCTACTTATAAGATAAAGACCATTCATAAAGACTATAAAGGGATATGAGTGTTGCGAGGCTTTTCCTCTGCAATCTTACAACCCCCATTGCGTGGGAAGCAAGAGGTGGAGAATAGTAAGGTAAACTATAACCAGACCAATTTGATGGGTAGTGTTTTACAACTAGTTGGTGTATATCTTGCCTGACTGTCACTTTCACTTCTAGCTCCCAGAGAAGATCCTTTTCTCAGTATTGCCATTCTTGGGTTCCTGGTAACTTCGTGTTAATGTTTGGATGTGTTGAAGAGTTTTAGTGTAAGGCATATTAAACAACCCTACATGGATCAGTGTTTGGCATGCCTCTTGGAACCTCAGGCTATTGCTAAATGCTATTTACTCGTTCCCTGAAGCTGCAAGTCCTTTGAAGTGTTGCTTAATTTTCATTATGCAAAACTTAAACAAATCTGAAATGTAACTTGGGGTATGTATATACTAGCAGAGTTACAGTGCCGCTCAGAGAGCGCTGAAGGGAAACTGCTGTTGTGTGTTCATACTGTCAGCTGCCTGCGCAATAGTGTTTTCACACTTGCGGCACTTGTAGCGGTATTCAGAGCGGTGCACTCTGGGCAGCTATCCCACAGTGCATCTCTTCCTCTTCTGCCGCTAAGAATTGTGGGAAGGCGGAGGAGGTTGCGGGGGATCGTGGGTCCTGTCCCAATGTCCAGTGATGCAATCCCTGTGCTTCCGTCCGCATTTGGCGCCATCTTTCAACGGTTTGTGTACTGCGCACTCTTGCCTCTTTGATCTGCAGGAATGGATCCTGAACTGTGGACTAGTATGCTGCTCGCTCTGACCAACACGTCACGAGTGGCAGTGGGGTTATTCCTTAAACTACAAAGGCAAGAGGAGTGCAACATTGATCTCGCCATGTGTAGTAGCTCCACCACGAGATTGCTTGTGGCATTCACAGAGGCGCTGATCACAGTGGAACATTGCTTTTGGGCTCGGGAAACAAGCACTGAGTGATGGGATCACATAGTCATGCATGTCTGGGATGATGAGCAGTGGCTGCAGAACTTTCGGATGAGGAAAGCCACATTCGTGGGACTGTGTGATGAGCTCGCCCCAAGCTCTGTGGTGTGAGGACACGACAATGAGAGCTGCCCTGCTGTTGGAGAAAAGCATGGCGATTGCACTGTGGAAGCTGGCTACTCCAGACTGCTACCGATTGGTCGCTAACCAGTTCGGAGTGGGAAAGTCGACCGTTGGACTCATGTTGATGGAAGTGTGCAGGGCCATTAATTGCATCCTGCTCCGAAAGACCATGAGTCTGGACAACGTGTGATATTGTGGATGGCTTTGTACAAATGGGCTTTTCCCTAACTGCGGAGGGGCAATATATGGCACGCACGTTCCAATTCTGGCACCAGACTACCTAGTCACTGAGTACATTAATCAGAAGGGGTATTTCTCAATGGTTCTTCAGGCGCTTGTGGATCACCGTGGGCATTTCACGGACATTAATGCAGGCTGGTCTGGAAAGGTGCATGATGCACGCATCTTTTGGAATGCTAGCTTGTTCGGGAAGCTGCAAGCAGGGTCTTTCTTTCTGGACCAGAAGATCACCGTAGGGGAAGTTGAAATGCCCATTGTGATCCTGGGAGACCCTGCCTACCCCTTAACGCCATGGCTTATGAAGCCATACACTGGGCATCTTGACAGCAGCAAGGAGCGGTTCAACGACAGGCTGAGCAATTGCAGAATGACTGTTGTGTGCTTTTGGCCATTAAAATGCCTGCTGGCGCTGCCTATATGGGAGGCTGGACCTGGCTGATGACAATATTCCTAAAGCTGAAATAAAGTGAAAGCTTCACTCAGGGCTGGAACGCTGAGGCTCAGCGTCTGGAATGCTGAGTTTGAACAGCCAGAGACCAGGGCTATTAGAGGGGCGCAGTGCGGGGCCATAAGGATCAGGGATGCCTTGAGGCAGCAATTTGAAGCTGAAAGCCACTAATATTTGTTGCTATGCTCAGGAGTGCAGTGCTTGTAATGCTAGGAGATGATTGTGATTGGTGCAGACGATGCACTATGAAGGTGTAAGAAAATTGCCTGTTGCTTTGCAGGCCTCTGTTTGCTTTCAATTAATGGAATAAAGATTGCTTTCAAACCAAAACAATTGTTTTATTAAAAAACAACAACCGTAAGAGAGAGACAGACAAAAAACCATATCAGCACTGAGGGGAACGGGGGAAGGAGGATCCCAGAAGGAGGTAGGGTCCCGGGACGGCTAAAGATTCGTGGATGTCCAGGTATCATATCCAACCTTCTCCTTTTGGAGTACAGTGCAGTGGGTACTGTACTTCAGCAGGGCTAAACTGCAGAGAGATGGGTGTTGAGTGCAGTGGGTACTGGTAGTCCACAGGGCTTGACTGTGATGGGGCAGGAGTGGAATGCAGCGGGTACAGACTGGAGCCAGGAGATTGACGGTGTCTGGGAGGGCGCATGGGAAAGAGTTTTGCGACAGCAGCTGCAGGGGAGGGTGGCACGGAGCTGCTCAGTTTGCAGTGCTAGTAGCGCCTGGGGCGTGTCCCCTTGGCGCTCCATAACATTTAAGAGCTGCTCCGTGGTTTAGTTCTGGTGCACTGTGTTCTCCTTTTGGTCCCTCTTCTCGCTGTCCCGCCACTCCTTCAAATTCATGTTTCTCGGCCGCGGAGTGCATCATGACCTCATACAGAAAGTCCTCTTTAGTTCTTCATGGCCGCTTTCTAATTCTGCGCAGCCGTTCAGCCAGCGATAACAGAGGGAGGCTGAGCTTCCAAAGTCATATCTGTGAAGCCAAAATGCAACATTTTACAGAAGCAGTATTGTTTGCAACACACAGACCACTGATTTAAAACACAGCCACAATTCACATACCTGTTACTAAGCACACATGAGCCACAAGACCCCGAAAATGGTGAGTAACTTCAGGGGCAGGGGAAATCAGTGTTCTAGGACGATACTGTATACTGGGCATGTGGCTCTTGGGGAGAGCCAGCACTGTAGCGGGGCCTTATAATCATTCCTGTCCCCACATTTTCCGCAGGCTGTGTTCATTATGGAAGATACCTTGCTGCTGAGGATGAGTAGGGAATCAAGGAAGGGTCTTCTCCAAGACTGCGGCTTCCGCCCTGGCCCTTCTGTGGCTTGCCTGTGTGCAGCAATGGTCCCCCCTTTCCCCCTGCCCTCTCCAGGGACGGCAGAGTGGCGTGGGAAAGTTACCCTTAATGGGGTAATAAACAAAGCAGCTCTGCCAAAGAACCTGCAGCAGCGGATTGCCCATTATCTCCATGAGAGTTTCCTGGAGATCTGAGGCAGATTCCCGTGAAGTGAGGGAGTCAATGAACACCCTGTTCCGTCGCTCAGACTGGGCATGTGGTGGTACGTCCATCACACAGACACAAGCCTGCGTTCTGCAACCCTCCTGCCCCCAACAACTCGCTTCAGTGATTCCCAAAGCCACTTACCAGGGGTCTCCTTTCCTGTTTATGCTTTGCCAAGAACTGACAGCTGTGACTGGCTAACCTCTTCCGGGGTAGAGAAGAGCTCCTGGCTGCATGCATCTCTGACCTCTGAGTTGTTCTCTGCCTCTGGGTCCCCCTCCTCCTCCACATCGTCGCCCAAGATTTCCTCCTCCTGGCTCGGTCCACTCTCGACTGGCACGTGAGGCACTGAAGTATCCACAGTGGCCTTCGCAGTGGGAGTGGGGTCGCCACCGAGTATCGCATCGAGCTCTTCGTAGAACCGGCAGCTCATGGGCACAGCACCGAAGCGACGGTTTGCCTCCCACGCCTTGTGGTAGGCGTTCTGCAGCTCCTTCACTTTGACCCTGCACTGCAGTGTGTCCCGGTAATGGCCCCTTTCTGTCATGCATCTTGAAATCTTTCCATAGGTATAATAATTCCTACGGCTGGAGCGCAGCTGGGACTGGACAGCTTCCTCTCCCCAAATGCTGATGAGGTCCAGCAGCTCGGCATTGCTCCAAGTGGGGGATCGCCTGGTGTATGGAGCAGGCATGGTCACCTGGAAAGATGCACTGAGATCACTGCACGCATCACAGAACAAACAGGAAGAGGTCTTTCAAAATTTCAAAGAAATTTACGGGGTGGGGATGACGGTTGGTCACCTGAGGGCAGGGCAGTAGCGTTCAAACCAATGACCAGAGAGGCGAGAACAGTATTGTGGGACACCTTCCAGGGGCCAGTCACAGCACTGTAATTGACCAGGGTATCTACACTGGCACCGTGGTGCTGAACCCCCAGCGCAGAAAGCTGTACGCCTCTCGTTGGGGTGGGTTTTTTTTTTTTTTTTTTTTACAGCGCAGCAACTGCGCACTAATCGGTTTGGTAGTGTGTACACCTCGGGAGTTACAACACAGAAAACTGCTTTACTGCGCAGAAACTTGACAGTGTAGACAAAGCCTTGGTATTTTGTTGGTTAGAAAATTGACTGAAATGTCTTTATATAAAATCATGTTCTTCCTGTCTGATATCAAACTGAAACTTCTATCTAGTTTAATAGGCACCACCAAAGCAATACATTTTTAAGAAAAATGAGTTTGGAAGTATTAGAGACTTTCTGAAATCCACTTCCATAAGATGTTTTACAAAGTAAACTATGGAAATGTCAAATAGCAGCTGTTGAATTTAGTAGAAAAACTATTGCTTTATTGCAACTTATAGTATAGCTGTCTTTGTCAGAAGAGTAATTTTATAATATTTACAAGGCCCTGTTTTGCCCAGCAAAAAGATTTTACACAATTGTGGGAGTGGGGAATATCCTGAGAAATTTAGGTGCAATTTCCCTTTAGTCTCAGACACCGGTATCTTTTGCTAGAGTCTGACGGTTTACGTACAACTATATTTTTGATATTTAAAATAATTGTTTCATAATTCTTTATAAATATTCATGAACTCAAAGTTTTGTAATTGTTAACCTCCTCAGTAGTTGAATGACTATTCTGACATTTGTTTACTGAAGTGTGTTGAGAAATATTAGAATAGTTGGCTAAAGGGAAAACTTGTCTGACTTTTGACTTGTAACATGAATATATTTCCACATTATCTTGTGACAGTCACATGATACTACTTAAGAAGTTGTGAAGTGAAACAGTTAAAAGTTAGGAAATTTTAGATTTACAGTTGCTGTTACAACCTTAATTCTCCCCCACCCCACTCGTTTGTATTTAAATCTCATGCACTGCATGAGGCCGTGGTGCTGTGGGAAATATAAAGCATGATCATATAACTAAAGGCTTTATCATAATGCATTTCCACAAAGAGGCAGAATTAAAGCTGCATATGCAGTCATAAATCTGGCATTTCCTAGCTTTTAAATGCTTGACTTTACAACCTAATGTTCTTTAAAAAAAAACTATTATTTACAACTATAACAACATCCCATCATGCATTATCGGAAGTGTCTGAACCCTGAACCTTCAGCACTGTAGGACAGATTTCAACCACTTAATTTATAGGACAAGCTACAATAGCTGGCAGCAGAGAAGTTTGAGGAGAGTGGTCTTGGTGAGCCTGGTCTTATTCTTTCTCCTTGTCTCATTCCCTGCACATTTATCTTTGTTCTCAGTATTGCTAAAAAGTACTTTAAAAACCATATCAATTGCACTGCACATGTTCATAATGCAATTTCAAAACATTTGAGATTCTGTCAAATGACTAGTTTCACCAAAACCATTTTCCTCTGTTTAGAAGGAAAAACTAGTTTTTCCTTCTAAAATTCAATGTTTTCTCTGCCCCAAGTCACTTAGATGCATTAAGCTGTTTATAAAAATTCTTGCAATTTTTAATAGGAACTAGTATTCCCTGCCTCACCCACACCCTCTCTTAGTCAAAAACGGATGAGTTGTTTGGGCTCAAACTCCCTCCCTGCCATTTCTCTCCAAAAAGGTATTTTGGGGCAGAGACCAAACATCCAATTTATAGTTTTAAACCTGGACTACCATTAGCACAAAAGGAAGCTATCGAATCTATCTGAAAAATATAGCTCATGGTATGTGGCATCCATACCTACGCCAGTATGAACTGGCATAAGTTTGTTGTGCAATTTTTGATTGATTATATGAAGATTTTACAAAAATATGTGTGTTTGACTTTGTGCTACTAATGGGCATATTTTCGAAATTTGCATACATGTGTTACACAGAATGGTGATAACTTGAAAAAATTAAAAATGATTAATAAAATCCAATTTTTAAAGCAATGTGACATTACCTAGGGTACAGTCTGGACTGAACAGCTGTGTCCCCTCAATTCTCCAATCTGGGGTGTCTTTTTTACACTGCTTTACTGTGAGAGCACCACTCCTGGTCTGCTCATACACAGCCTCCAGCATGTAAATTACTTCCAGCTATACTGTATGAATGCTATGGCCAGGCGCTCTTAAATTACACTGCAGAGGAACACCAGCAAATTCCCAGTCCCAGACTTTCCCCCAGAAATGTGTACTTGTACTGCCCAGCCCCCTCTAGGACAACACAAGCTCATATAAAGTCCATCATTTTATTAATAGAAAATGATATGCACAAATCCTGTTATCTCTAATGGAGTTTCCCAAACACTTCAATCCAAGCATAATGGTTTAGATAAAACAATAAAACAAGTTTATTAACTACAGAAAGAGAGATTTTTTTTTTAAGGGACTACAAGTAATGAGGCATAATTGGTTACATGTAAATAAAAGGTAAAACGCAGCTAATATCTAACTTAAGCTAGAGTAAATTCAAAGCAAAGGTATTTCTCACCATATGTTCTACAGTCTTACTGGTTGAATTCCTTTCTGCCAGGATCTCTTCCCTAGTCCAATGATGATTCCTTTGTCCATCAAGTGTTTTGAATGCCGTGAGTAGAGATGAAGGGAGAGAGATTTTTGGGGGGGTCTGTTTCCCTTTCTTATAGCTCTCTTTTTTTCCCCTTGCAAATCCTCTCCAGCTGAGCTTCAGGAGACTGAAAGTCTGTTTTGACAGGAACCTCCAGCTGTTTCTTTGCCAAGATGTAAAATTCTCACTCACCCTTTTTTTCTGCCAAAGACTGGCCACTTGACCAGGGTGATAATCCATTTGATCTTGTTGACACCTGGCTGAGGGGTCTGCTTGCTTTTTGTTTCTGAGGAACTGGTTTGTGGCTGTTTTTGCAAACTTGGAACATGTCTCTCTAATATTGTACAGTAGAATCTTTATGTGGCATGTTGCCACACACATTTTACCAAGATAGTAATGATCAGCCTGTTATGAGTTTTCAAATGATACCTCACAAGGCATGCTTTGTACAACATTTATCATAGTCTTGTAAAAGGAGTGAACGTAAGGTGCAGACTGTCACCGTGAATGAGTGATATACTTGCTGAAGATTGTGTGTTTGGAATAAGCAGTAACCTTTGGGTTCCAGGCAAGGCTTATTGATGGTCCATGTTTCCAACTTTTGTAGTTATTGTGCACACAGCATGTATTGCTTAATGTCGCATGCTGTTATATGAGCCCAAGGGGAGACAGACCTGTCCTCGCTTACAGACAGCCCCCAAACCTGAAGCAAATACTCACCAGCAATCACACAATGAAAACACTAACCAGGAACCTATCCTTGCAACAAAGCCCGATGCCAACTCTGTCCACATATCTATTCAAGTGACATCATCATAGGACCTAATCACATCAGCCACGCCATCAGGGGCTCGTTCACCTGCACATCTACCAATGTGATATATGCCATCATGTGCTAGCAATGCCCCTCTGCCATGTACATTGGCCAAACTGGACAGACTCTACACAAAAGAATAAATGGACACATCTGACATCAGGAATCATAACATTCAAAAACCAGTAGGAGAACACTTCAACCTCTCTGGTCACTCAGGAACAGACTTAAAGGTGGCAATTTTGCAACAGAAAAGCTTCAGAAACAGACTCCAAGGAGAAACTGCTGAACTTGAATTAATATGTAAACTAGATACCATCAATTTAGGCTTCAATATAGACTGGGAATGGCTGAGCCATTACACACATTGAATCTATTTCCCCATGTTAAGTATCCTCACACCTTCTTGTCAAACTGTCTGAAATGGTTTCAGAGTAGCAGCCGTGTTAGTCTGTATCAGCAAAAAGAACAGGAGTACTTGTGGCACTAACAAAGTGCTTGTGGCATAGAGACTAACAAATGTATTTGAGCATAAGCTTTCATGGGCTACAGCCCACTTCATCGGATGCATGCAGTGGAAAATACAGTAGGAAGATAGATATAGATATAGATATAGATATATATACATACACACAGAGAACATGAAACAATGGGTGTTACCGTACACACTATAAGGAGAATGATCAGTTAAGGTGAGCTATTATCAGCAGGAGAGAAAAAGAACTGTTTGTAGTGGTAATGAAAATGGCCCATTTCCAGCAATTGACAAGAAGATGTGAGGAACTGTACGGGGGGGAAATAAGCATGGGGAAATAGTTTTACTTTGTGTAATGGCCCAACCACTCCCAGTCTTTATTCAAGCCTAATTTAATGGTGTCCAATTTGCAAATTAATTCCAATTCAGCAGTCTTTCATTGGAGTCTGTTTTTGAAGTTTTTTTATTGTAATATTGTGACTTTTAGGTCTGTAATCGAGTGGCCAGGGAGATTGAAGTGTTCTCCAACTGGTTTTTGAATGTTCTAGTTCTTGACGTCTGATTTGTGTCCATTTATTCTTTTGCGTAGAGACTGTCCGGTTTGGCCAATGTACATGGCAGAGGGGCATTGCTGGCACATGATGGCATATATCACATTGGTAGATGTGCAGGTGAACGAGCCTCTGATAGTGTGGCTGATGTGATTAGGTCCTATGATGGTATCCCCTGAATAGATATGTGGACAGAGTTGGCAACGGGCTCTGTTGCAAGGATAGGTTCCTGGGTTAGTGTTTTTGGTGTGTGGTTGCTGGCGAGTATTTGCTTCAGGTTTGGGGGCTGTCTGTAAGCAAGGACTGGCCTGTCTCCCAAGATCTGTGAGAGTGATGGATCATCTTTCAGGATAGGTTGTAGATCCTTGATGATGCGCTGGAGAGGTTTTAGTTGGGGGCTGAAGGTGATGGCTAGTGGTGTTCTGTTACTTTCTTTGTTGGGCCTGTCCTGTAGTAGGTGACTTCTGGGTACTCTTCTGGCTCTGTCAATCTGTTTCTTCACTTCAGCAGGTGGGTATTGTAGTTGTAAGACTGCTTGATAGAGCTCTTGTAGGCATTTGTTTCTGTCTGAGGGGTTGGAGCAAATGCGATTGTATTGTAGAGCTTGGCTGTAGACAATAGATCAAGTGGATGTGGTCTGGATGAAAGCTGGAGGCATGTAGGTAAGTATAGTGGTCAGTAGGTTTCCAGTATAGGGTGGTGTTTATGTGGCCATCGTTCACTAGTACTGTAGTGTCCAGGAAGTGGATCTCTTGTGTGGACTGGTCCAGGCTGAGGTTGATGGTGGGGTGGAAATTGTTGAAATCATGATGGAATTCCTCAAGGGCTTCTTTTCCATGGGTCCAGATGATGAAGATGTCATCAATGTAGCGCAAGTAGAGTAGGGACGTTAGAGAACGAGAGCTGAGGAAGCGTTGACAGAGCCAGAAGAGTATATCTCCTTACTATATGTTCCATTCTATGCATCCGATGAAGTGGGCTGTACCCACGGAAGCTTACGCTCAAATAAATTTGTTAGTCTCTAAGGTGCCACAAGTACTCCTGTTCAAGTTACCATTGTTGTAGGTATCGTAACTGAATTTGTTGACTCCTGTACTTGTGAAATTTAGTTGCATGTCCTTGGCTGTCTTAAAACAAAGTAGACAATGCAATTTCACATTAATATGCAAGATCCCCTATTCAGTTCATATTCAGCATTCTGGACTTTGTGTCTGATTGCATGCACTCCAGTAAGCACACTGTAATCAAAGGAGAAGATGTCCATTAGCTGCTGATTATTACTACTGGGCTTTTTATTATGAACAGGCATTGCTCTCTTTTATGCATGAGAATGAGCAATGCTTCCTGAACAATTTTTTGCAGTTACTGCTTAATTGGGTGGCTTTCCCAGATCTTCCTCCATTATGAACCAAATACATGTTCTTAATTGACACAGTTCTCTCCTCTACCTGCCAAAAAAAAGTTAATCATGAAAGCTGATACTGAGATCTGTATTTAAAGAAAAACAAGTGATCTGGATATCTTAAGTGAAATTAGTCTAGGTTTAAGAAATCTCTATTGCTTTTGGGATCAAGACAACTTTGTAGGAGGCTGATTAACATAATGCTTTTAATTCCATTACATTGGTGTTGAAGCAGTAACTCATCCTTTAGCATGACAGTAAGATATTTTTTCCATTTTAAAACACAGCTGTTATACATCTGCTCTTCTTCACAGGATAGTAGACTATTTAAGAAACCTTTATTCTTAGAGTGATTAAGCCCTGTTTTTTATTTGATCTTGAAGTTGGGATATCCTAGTGCATTAGTGTTCTAAATCTACAGAAGTGTCCCAAGTCCATGGACACTAATATTACTATCATAAAAGTAAGTCAAACTATATGATTCTGATCTTAAAAATTGTAGAAATGGCATTTTTTAACTCAACATGCTGTTCCTGTGTCTGTTCAGAATCATATCTGCTTATTTTATTGGCTAAAATAAATCTTTATTAGTACCATAAAACCAAAGCAGAACAGGTAACTGAACTTTTTTTCCCCCCCCCCCCCCCTCTTCTGGTTCATGTGTCAACAGAATTGTCGACTTAGTTTGATTTGTAGAATATTTACCATCAATGTGAGCTAAGAGAACCCAGATCCAGGTTGACAATGAGGAAAGCAGTCTCGTTACATGTAAACTGAACAGATTTGTTTTGGAAGTCACTAAGGCAACAAACATGAAACCTCCCAATGCTGTTATGTAGGAGTTTTGTTTTTCAGAGTAGAACCCCATTTAAAGACTTGTTCGCATGGTGTGGCAAAGCGCATATGTTAACATTAAAAAGTACCTAGTTTGAGGTCTACTCTGGGCAGTTAAAGTGCAACACGTTAGGGTGCTTTACAAATTACACCCCTCTGGCACACATTGCTGCACAGTGTAGACAAGCCCTTTGTCTTCATTAGTGATTTCACTCGTAAATTAGGGGTTTTCTTGTTAATGTGCTCAATCATTAACATCCTCATCAGCACCCTCAGTGACACCATACCGTGAGGCAGCCATCATGCCTCGAGAGGTAGAGCAAACCACGAGTGAGCTTGTCTTGCTTTTTTACCAACTCGGTATCTGCAAGGAGAATATGCAGCTGGAGTTGCATAAGGAGTTCACCAGGTGATCAGAACAACACTATGGAACACCTTGGGTGCTGGCAGGAGGCCTAGGAAGGCTGAAAAGCAAAGAGAGAAGCACTTCCGAGCTGAAAGGGAAATGCTGGTGGAGTATTTTCTTTATGATCAGGAGATAAGGAAGTGAGACATGGCATTTCAGAGGGATGTGATTGAGATGTTTGAGGATCATGAGCCATTCAGCTCAAAGCTGTCCTGTCCAAATTATCTGTTTACCCATGTCCAATCCCATAATTTTGTCTCCATTGTACCATGACCTCCAACCTATGGACAACTCTCGTTGTGGGCGAAGCCAGGCAGCAGTTATCTGCTGCACTCTGTTCCAGTTTGAATATGGATGAAGTGAACACATCCTGATGTGCAGTTCCTTTCATATATAACATGGCACAATATTTTCAGTTTATTTTGATGTCCGATGTTTGGAGTGTGTTGCACTGTTACCCTCTTGCATGCCACTGTTGCTGTTTTGCACTTGTTTCTTTCATTTTGTACATTCTTTCAACTTTGTCATGGGATCTGGATGCCTAAATATGCTGATCTTTAATAAAGCTTTGCTTAGTCACATACTGAGTTCTGGTGGATAAATAAATCAAACAGAAATAACAGGTCCACCAGGTTTATTTCATACAAAAATATTGCAAGACCACACTTCATTTCACTCCCCTGGCCCACATTCTGGCATCAGCACCAGTATACTTCCCACACAGCTCAAATGGGGGTGCACAAGGCATCCCATGTGGCTGTTGTTGTAATGGAATCTGTGCTAGAATCAAGAGGTGCACTAGGTGGCTGTCTGTAAGCAGACTCCAAATCATGGGTGTCCTCAATCCATTCTGCCCCCAGATATTCCCCCTTGGATTGTGAAACACGTGTGTCTGTGCCATGTTTGGCATTGTATATACTACAGTCCAAATGAGTCTGTAAATAGCGCCATCTTCCTTGCTGTCAAAAGCACATTCTGCCACCATCCTTTACCTGCTTGGTTTGTAATTGTACTCTCTCTTGCCAGGGCAGTGGAAATCATAAGTCTTCATCACCTAGGGCATCAGAGGGTAGGCAGGGTTGGCTGAAATGCGAATGGACATGGACATCCCACTGATCACTGTCACTAGGTCAGAATCCAGTATCAGCTTACCTACACTGAAACAGACCAGACCTCCAGAACACCCTCATCTTGTGTACTCTACCATGTGTATCCTATGTAGGTGTCCATGACTCTGACACAGTAGTCCTGCATAATGACGATGTAGTAGCCCTTCCTGTTAATGTACTTGCTTAAGTTGGCAGGCATATAATAAGTATAGGCGTGCCATCAATAGCACCTGCACAGTTTGGGAATGCCATCTGTTCAAACCCCACAGTTATTTCTGAATAACCTCCATACGTTGCTGTAGAGCAATAATTGCTTTCAGATTTCTGTGACCACTGTGTCAAATATGGATTTGCCAATCCCAAAATTATTACAATAGATCGGTATGGAGTTGCCGGGTTCCATAGTTCAATAGCAACGTGCTTCTGGACCATTATTGCTTCTCTTGTCTGAGTGTTTTGGTCCTTCAGGCCCCAGGCGAATTCTTCCCCCCCACCCCCCCATCTCCAGGGATCTTGCTGTCTTCATACAAAAGTTCTGGGCCTACTGCTGATTGTATATTTCTATCACAATATATAGTCCCACCACTCTGTGCTCTGGTCCTGGGAGTGGGGTGATGGTGTGTTTGCTGTGAACGAGAACATCAGCTGGGTCCAGGCCTCCATATCTGCGTGGTACTGATCTCTTCTTGGTGTGCTTTTAACAGTAAGCACCACCGCTGCCTTCTGTGGGGAAACCGACTCTTTAAGTCTGTTAGTGGCAGCTTTTGTAGAGGCACGCCAAAGAAACATTGCCTTCATAAAAAATAGTAATTGTTGGTCCTAGCTGTTGGAATGAGCAGGTTGCATATCTTAGAGCACAAGCAGGTAAAAGCACAACAGCTTGTGTCCTGGCAGGCAATGGATTTCCTGGGCCTAGATCATTTCTGCCCACAATTCCCAGAGGGGACAGACACTTTTTCCACAGCGCCCTGTGAACACACATGTAAAGTGGTGCATTGAGCTGTGGTGATACGGATAATGGGATATACACCCAGAAATCCCTCTCAACTGTATACAGTGCCAGTGCAGACATTGGGCATGATAGCAGCTATGTGGAACTTGACTGCTCTTCTGCAGTGTGATTGTGCTCTGTCAAATTAGGCTAAATCAAGATGACTAACTTGTGAGTGCTCAACTCAAGGTTAGACTGAAGGTAAGACGAAGCCTAAGACAAAAATGCTTAGACCAGCTTTAACATTCTGCTGCTGCTTGATGCTCCAATGTACTTGAATTGATATAAATAGTCACAATTGAGGTTTGTCTTGATGTTTGTGGAATTGTAACTAGACTTTTTTGTTCACCTTTGTCCTAAGGCCATTGTGGTATCATTTAGTTCAGTTTACCATGTAACATCTTCAGTTTCGAGGAGGAGATTCAATTATAAGAAGGAAATCTCCTGCCGTGGCTATATGGGTTAGTTTTGCAACATAAATGGGGCCCTGTTTGTTTGGGAGTTGTATTTAAGTTTTGGATTTAAGAAGCTTTGTAAACAGTTTGGAAATGCAGTTAAAACATTGCAGTATGGTCTGTTGCAGAATGCAAATGTGTTAGTATTTCTAGGTAACTACTACACTGTGCCTGGGGGGTCTTCCAGCACAGTTGCTACAGTGTGGATAGGAATTGACCCACATCTGCAATGGCTTTGGGGCCTTGCTGTCTACAAGTGTTTAGACTTGATGTTTAACAGTGGTCTGTATCCTTTATCAGTGTGGACATGCATTTTTTGGGGGGGTCTAAAACCCATGCTAGTAAAAGTGTGCTCTAAGTTATCTGCTGTGCTTGCCTGCAGCTACGTTCTCTGACAAAAAAATTCCATTCCACGCTAGCCAGGGAAATGTTTTTTAGAACCCTGCTAGCAACAACACCATTTAAAAGTGGTTGTAGTTATAGGACCATCTCTAAATTCCAGTTTACGTGAATGAGAAATTAATACTGCAGAAATGTAATAAAGAGCAGCTACTATTCCCAAACAATTTTTTCCAACCGTTTCTTGCCAAATTCAAGAAAAAAACAAAAGCGGAGGAAAATAGATGTATCTGAATAGCGTGTTATGGCTGTGTAATTATTCAAAAGATGTACAGAGGTTTTTTGGGGGGGGGGGGGGGGGAAGTGAGGAAAAAAGAATCCAAACTGAATCTGTATTCTAAGCTTGATACAATTTAAAATGGCTAAAATCTATATTAATCCTTCAAAATCCAGGATTTAGGATAGAAGAATGAACTCAGTCTGTACTATACTGGCTTTTTAATACCAACAATTACAGCTTAAATTTTGATAAGAAAAGATTAACTTTTTTTTTTTGTTCAAGTTAGCTAATACAGTATTCCATGGATAGTAAAAATCAATGTATGTTCTGCATGTTGGAAGATTACAAATATCTTGAATTTCTCATATATACTTTATCATTTCTTGTAGGTTTTTACATGTAAAGTAGTTGTAATCATTCTAGAATACAGGTAGCAGTTGGCTCTTCAAAATATAAAATGCATAATTTAAAGTTATATTTCCCCTCTTTTGTTTCAGGTTTATGCTGCTGACTGTTGTGACAGTGTTCTTCTAGAGCTGCGGAAATACTTGCCAAAATATTTTGGCAGCTGGTCACCACCTACTGCACCTAATGGTATTGTTTTAATTTTATGCTAGCTGCCCAAACTGGATGTGAAATTTTCTGGGAAATTAGTTTGGCAATACCAACCTTTTTTGTAGCATAATCCTATTCCCTATAACATCACATACAGTATAACAGTCATTTAAATAGGCACCCTGTTTAAGAAGAAGTTTTAATGTAGGAAAAATGTTTTGTCCTACAGATATTCCTGAGTCTGAGTGAGACCAAGATCTGACACCTTAAAACTTTATTTGTATTACGCTGTAAATATGTTACACTTTTTTCTCTGATCTTTCTGGTGGGTAACTGGAAACAAAGATACAAATTTCTGCTTTATATTTAAGAAATGAACTAGTGTCCCCACTTTCTTATCTATTATCCATATGGGAAGATAGAACCTCTGGATAGGGTGACCAGATATCCTGATTTTATAGGGACAGTCCAGATTTTGGGGGCTTTTTCTTATATAGGAACCTATTACCTCCCATCCTCTGTCCCAATGTTTACACTTGCTATCTGGTCACCCTACCTCTGGAACAGGACACTATAAAGCCCATCTAAATCTTTGGCCACCTTTTAATTAGTAGTTGAACTCTTTTTGTATAACTCTATTACGTGTTGCTTATGCTCCCTGTGGATAACTTGTTTTCCATTAACAAGTCTGAATTATTCTATGTAAAGAAATTCTACTATAATTCCTTTAGTGCCTGGTACCTCCTTGGTTCACATTAATGCCTTCTTGCGTTTGTATTTGGCAGTATCTCAAAGAGCTTTTTTATAGTACCTATCCTTCTTATCCTTCCTTCTTTGGTATGGAGTCAGCCCCTCTGGGGCTATCCAGGGTCCTGCTGCAGCACATGGCTTGTCTCCTCAGTCATGGAGCCCCCTGCTCCTCTTCTTCAGCATGTCCGTCTCTTTTCTTCACTCCTGCTGAAATGTTCCTGTGAGTCCCTCAAGTTTATATGTCTTGTTATCAACACCTGGTTCTCTTTTCCTGCTGCCAATAAATTTCCACTCTCTAAACACCAGCCCCTTTGTTGAGGGACTGGAGAATGTAGGTTCTCCTAGGCTTGTTAGCCCATTGTCCTCGGGTGTTTCCACCTGAATAGCTGATTGTAAAGGTCTAACAACTGAGTATTGTTCCTGCTCTGGCTGAAATGTGAGAGAGCCCTGTCAGCCCCAGGTAGAATCCATACACACACAGAGATATTCAATAATGCAGAAATTTTCATAAGAACTTGATAATATCACCCAGAATTTATAAACTGTACAGAGAGCATGCCAAAATCGTCACTACCTCTGGGAATGTTCTATTGGGAAAGGAGTGGGGGTTGGAGAGAAGATTGATCTAGACCAGGGGTCGGCAACCTATGGCACACGTGCC
Source organism: Emys orbicularis (assembly GCF_028017835.1). Taxonomy (NCBI): domain Eukaryota; kingdom Metazoa; phylum Chordata; order Testudines; family Emydidae; genus Emys; species Emys orbicularis. The sequence goes on along the minus strand of NC_088689.1, from coordinate 40,587,367 downwards.
GATTTTTAATGGCACGCTGCTGCCTGCCGGGTCCCGGCCGCCGACCCTGCTCAGCCCACTGCCGAACCTAGGCCGGCAGTGGACTGGGCGGGGCCAGCAGCCGGGACCCCGGCAGGCAGCAGCGTGCCACTAAAAATCCTGCCTGGCCCAGCCTGCTCTTCTCCGTCCCCTGCCCACCGCTCTCTCCTGCGGGGGCAGGGGGCAGAAGCTTGGTCCTGCTGGCTGCTGCTGCAGGGCAGCCTCCACCGGCAGCCAAGCTTCCTCCTCCCCCGCCTCTTCTCCCAGCGTGCTGGGTTCCTGCCCCTCCTCCTCTACCTCCCTGCGGCCGAATAGCTGATGGCCTGCAGAGGGAGGGGGAGAAGCGGAGCTGGAACCGCAGCCGCAGTGTGCTCGCTGCTCCGGAGAAGAAGCGGGGACGGGGCCTTGGGGAAGGAGTGTGGAATCAGGGCATATCCCCTCCAGCCCCCTGCCATGAGCCCTGCACCCCCGCACGATCCCAGCCCTGGCTCCGGCACCCCCCACACATACCCAGCTCCCCCACACTCCATGCCCTGACTCCTGCACCCTCTTCACACACACCCATCCCCCTGCCCTGACTCCACCCCCACACATATCCAGCCCCCCCACACCCAATGCCCTGACTGTTGCACCCCCCACATCCCCACCCCCACCCTGAGCACCAACCCCCCCCCCACATTCCTACCTGCACCCCTCACACCAAATGGGAGCTGCCCAGGTAAGCGCTCCACACCCAAACTTCCTGCCCCAACTCTGAGCCCCCTCCCTCATTCTAGCTCCTGGCCAGACCCTACACCCCAACCCCCAGCCTGCTCCTTCACCCTCAGCCCTGTGCTCAGTGCACTCCCACCCTCAGCTCAGTGTAGAGAGAGAAGAGGAGAATGGACTAAAACCAGGGAGAAGGTAGGTACCCACTCTATGTGGCAGGGCCGGGACCCCAGACCGGCAGCGGGCTGAGCGGGGCCAGCAGCTGGGACCCTGTCTGTTAGGAGCCGGCGGATGGAACCCCAGACTGGCAGTGGGCTGAGCGGCAGTGGGCTGAGCTGCTCAGCCCACTGCCGGTCTGGGGTCCCGGCCGCCGGTCCTGCTCAGCCCACGGCCGGTCTGGGGTTCTGGCTGCCGGCCCCTTGCCAGCCAGGGTCCCAGCCTCAGGCCCCGCTCAGCCCGTTGCTGGCCTAGGTGAATGGAACCCCAGGCCGGCCGTGGGCTGAGCGGGCCGGCAGCGTAAGATCAGCATTTTAATTTAATTTTAAATGAAGCTTCTTAAACATTTTGAAAACCTTGTTTACTTTACATACTACAGAGTTATAGGCTATGGACAAGTTGTCTACTCCCAATCCCTACCCCCAATAAATTGCTGTAAAATTGGAGAAAGACAAATTGATTTGAGCTTAGATTTCATGGAGTAAGGGTAATTGAAGATTATTAGTAATATACAAAAACATGATTCTGAAGGCATGCATAAGCCAAAATATCCATTTTAAATTTTCTGCTGAAACTTTTAGGGATCTGACCATTGCTGCCTGGCTATTTCTCCTGTTTACTTTTCAGTACTTCATTACTATTCAGTGTATTTTACTTTTGGGATCTGATTTTCTTCACCTGGACTAAGAACAGGGCAGATCAATATGAATTATTTTCAAATTTTTCCTCCTTTGTTGCTGATAGCAACTTAGGTTCCCCCCGGTTCATTCATTTATTTCAAAATGTGTCTTTGTAAGTTATGAAAACAAATCAGATGCCTCAAATAATTATTCCACTACTTCTTCCAGCAAAGACTGAATGCTTAAGCAAGTTCATACTGATGCAGGGGTGGGTAAATTACGGCCTGCGGACCGGATCTGGCCCGTGGGATTGCCACCCCCATGGTGCCGCGGGCCCCGCGCCGCTTCCGGAAGCGGCCGGCATCACGCCCCTGCGGTCCCGGGTAGGGGTGGGGGGCAGAAGGCTCTGTGCGCTGCCCTTACCTTCAGGTACTGCCCCTCGCAGCTCCCATTGGCCGGGAACGGGGAACCGTAGCCAATGGGAGCTTCGGGGGAGGTACCCGCAGGTGAGGGCAGAGCGCGGAGCCCTCTGCCCCCCCCCCCCCTGGGGCCGCTGGGAGATGGTGCCAGCCGCTTCTGGGAGCGGCGTGGGGCCTGGGCAGGCAGACAGGCAGGGAATCTGCCCTAGCCCTGCTGCGTGCCGCTGCCACCCTGGAGCTGCTCCAGGTAAGTGGCGCCAGGCCGGAGCCTGCACCCTGAACCCCTCCTGCACCCCAAGCCCCTGCCCTGAGCCCCTTTGTACACTCCGCACACCACCTGCGCCCCAACCCCTTGCCCTGAGCCCCTTCCTGTATACCACACCCCCTCCCACACCCTGAACTTCCTCCCGCACCTCAACCCCCTGCCCTAGCCCTACATTCATGGCCCTGCATGCAATTTCCCCACCCAGATGTGGCCCTCGGGCCAAAAAGTTTGCCCACTCCTGTTATAGACACAATGAAAATAGAGCCATAGTCAGGAAAATGGGAACCAGTAATAATACCCAATTCTTAACTTCCTGATCAGAAGTCTCTTTCCTCCAGATCTTTCAGTTACATGAACAGTACTTATAAGTGCTGGGGAATAGGTCTTATTTAGGATTCTATGTTTCATATCATGGTATAACTGTGAGTAGAACACTTTATCTCCAAAGTACATGTATATCAATTTGAAACTTATTTAACCCTCAGACTATAAAGGGGACTTAAAATATTGTCAGGATAATAATGAACGCTTTTGAAGTGCAGTTGTGCTCAGGAAAATGTATCAAAAGTGCACTCTCACTCAAGAGATCTGATCTCTTTGTGCAGAGACTTTCATCAACCTGATTTACTGACAGCTTTTATTACTTTTAACTTCTATTAGCACTACAAAATCAGCCCTGCTAGAGGAGAGCAAGCTGGTTATATTCTGGCTCATTCATCAAGAGGAATTGTTAACTACATTCCAGCTGCTGAACTTTTACTACTTCTCCTCTTTACTCTTAACTGATTTCAACTGTGGAAGTGTTCTGTAGCTTTTCTATAGCTTACTTTATGCTTTGGGGGTTTTATATATTTTCATATTTCTCTAGGCCCAATTAAACACCCAAACACAAAGTAATGTAATCGTCAAATAGGTTATATTTGAAAAAAGCAAAACTGTTAGGAGGGAGAAGTGTTAAGTGTGAGATTTGGGAATGGTTTACGGAAGGCCACAGTTGGTAGAAATGGATGTGTGAAGAATATTGGAATTATCTGTTAATTTTGTGAATGTGAGGTAGATACAGAAGTGTCCATGTGTTTGTGGACTTGCTGGTTGTTTTGTGGTTAGCTCTCTGGAACATGGAGGGTTAGTTCCAGCTGGAGCTCTCCCCAGGTATCCAGGACCCTGGCAACGACTCTAATTCAGTTGCCTGCTACTCATATGGAGATGGTTGGAAGATTAGTTCCTACCTTCTCTGGAGAAATGCATGAACTAGTTTGTCCTTATTCAGGAGCCCTGCTCAAAATCTCAGGAGCCCTTTGTGTGGGAACTTCTTAATAAAGGAACTTTGAAATGGGTAAAAGAGAGCCTATGACTGTCATAGAAGCAGAAGTTGCAGGGATGCAGCCTGTCTTGCTCAGCCCCAGTTGCTGTGTGTATCTGCATCAAGTAGGACCTACTTAAGCTGGCAAGGAAAGACTTAATTTAGAGAAGATAATATGCATTTGGGCTACTGTTACTTTAATCTTCTTATCTCTGCTTGTGATGTTCCTATGGATAAATAAATCATACACCGCTGCCTCGATATAACGTGAGCCGATATAACACGAATTCGGATATAACGAGGTAAAGCAGTGCTCCGGGGGGGCGCGGCTGCGCACTCCGGTGGATCAAAGCAAGTTCAATATAACGCGGTTTCACCTATAACGTGGTAAGATTTTTTGGCTCCCGAGGACAGTGTTATATCGAGGTAGAGGTGTACTTGGTTTTGAACAAGCTGTTTCCTGTCACTGCGCTTACCAGCTGGTCACAGCTCCTGGAGAGAGCCTAAAGCAGGCTTCTCATTTGTACCTGTGGAGGTAATAAGATTGGTACATGGGAGGATGCTGTAACTTGCTGATCCAGGCAAAAGAGGAGTGAATTTCAGGATTCCACCTTGAGAGAAGTGCAGGTATAGGCCTGTCACTTGAAGGAAGTGAGAGAGAGGCCAAAGATAAAGTTCATCCTGGAACTGTAACAGGACGTTTCTCCTTTTATTCATTGAGTGCAGATAGTGGGCTCAAACCTTTCCCTACACAGAACATGTAGTCCCTGCTTCAGTTCAGACAGTTGCTACCGTAGAGATATCTGCTGTGATACACAGATGAAAGCATACGCTCAAAGTAGTGGAGATGTCTAGAAGATATTATTATTGAAAGACTTTGCTGTAGAAGTGTGTTTCAAGATGAGATTTGAAGGAAGAGAAGAAGGTGGTTTGGATTGGTGTGGAAAACAGAAGAAAGATGAAGAAAAATGGAGTAATGAGAGTAAAATGGCAAGAGGCTAAATGAGAGCAGAAATGTAGATTGCACAAAGTTGTGCAGGATCTTGAAGGAGATGGTGAGAAATTTGAACTTGATGCAGAAGTAGTATTAGGACTTACAAAATTCTTCTTTTTAAAAAGGAAATCTTTAAACAAACCCTTGTATTCTTGACACTCTTGTGCATTTTGGCATGGCTGCTTGTAAAGGGGTCATGTAAAATGAATGAAATGATGGTCTGTAAAGGTGGGGAATTTTTTTTTCTCATGATCACATATGGCTTACAAGTTCATAATTGGCTAAACAGGGGATCTGTGTCCAGCATATGAGAGAGAATACAAATCTGATGACTGCTGGGAGAAAAGAATAAATAGGAAGAAAACAAAGAAAGAAGAAGTGGGACCGCTGAAAACTGTAGATGGAGTGGAGATTAAGGATAATCTAGGCATGGCACAATATCTAAACGAATATTTTGCATTGGTCTTTAATGAGGCTAATGAAGGATTTAGGAATAGTGGCAGCGTGACGGATGGGAATAAAGGAGGGGGGGTTGACATTACCGTATCCGAGGTAGAAGCCAAACTCGAACAGTTTAACGGGACTAAATCGGGCGGACCAGATGATCTTCATCCGAGAATATTAAAGGAACTGGCGCGAGAAATTGCAAGCCCGTTAGCGATAATTTTTAATGAATCTGTAAACTCGGGGGTGGTACCGTTGGACTGGAGAATAGCTAATGTGGTTCCTATTTTCAAGAAGGGGAAAAAAAGTGACCCGGGTAACTACAGGCCTGTTAGTTTAACATCTGTAATATGCAAGGTCTTAGAAAGTAGTTAAGGACCTTGAGGTCAATGGCAATTGGGACAAATTACAACACGGTTTTACGAAAGGTAGATCGTGCCAAACCAACCTGATCTCCTTCTTTGAGAAAGTAACAGATTTTTTAGATAAAGGAAATGCGGTGGATCTAATATACCTCGATTTCAGTAAAGCGTTTGATATGGTACCGCATGAGGAATTACTGGTTAAATTGGAAAAGATGGGGATCGATATGAAAATCCAGAGGTGGATAAAGAACTGGTTAAAGGGGAGACTGCAGCGGGTCTTACTGAAAGGTGAACTGTCAGGTTGGAGGGAGGTTACCAGTGGAGTTCCTCAAGGTTCGGTTTTGGGTCCGATTTTATTTAATCTATTTATTACTGACCTCGGAACCAAATGTAGGAGTGGGCTGATAAAGTTTGCAGATGACACAAAGTTGGGAGGTATTGCCAATTCGGAGAAGGATCGGGATATCCTGCAGGGAGATTTGGATGACCTTGTAAACTGGAGTAATAGCAATAGGATGAAATTTAATAGTGAGAAGTGTAAGGTTATGCATTTAGGGATGACTTAACAAGAATTTTAGTTATAAGCTGGGGACGCATCAGTTGGAAGTAACGGAGGAGGAGAAGGACCTCGGAGTCCTGGTTGATCGCAGGATGACTATGAGTCAGCAATGTGACGTGGCTGTGAAAAAAGCTAATGCGGTCTTGGGATGCATTAGGCGAGGTATTTCTAGTAGGGATAAGGAGGTGCTGGTTCCGTTATACAAGGCACTGGTGAGACCTCATTTGGAGTACTGTGTGCAGTTCTGGTCTCCCATGTTTAAAAAGGATGAACTCAAACTGGAACGGGTACAGAGAAGGGCCACTAGGATGATCCGAGGAATGGAAAACCTGTCGTATGAAAGGAGACTCGAGGAGCTCGGTTTGTTTACCCTAACCAAAAGAAGGCTGAGGGGGGATATGATTGCTCTCTTTAAATATATCAGAGGGATAAATACCAGGGAGGGAGAGGAATTATTTCAGCTCAGTACTAATGTGGACACGAGAACAAATGGATATAAACTGGCCGTCGGGAAGTTTAGGCTTGAAATTAGACGAAGGTTTCTAACCATCAGAGGGGTGAAGTTTTGGAACAGCCTTCCGAGGGAAACAGTGGGGGCGAAAGACCTCTCTGGCTTTAAGATTAAGCTTGATAAGTTTATGGAGGGGATGGTTTGATGGGATAACATGATTTTAGTCAATAGGTCAATAAAGTGCCGTCGCTGGTAATTAGTAACAATGGTCAATGATGAGATATAAAAAGTTACTACAGAGAACATTTTCCGGAGGGTCTGGATGGAGAATCTTGCCCGCATGCTCGGGGTTCAGCTGATCGCCATATTTGGGGTCGGGAAAGAATTTTCCTCCAGGGTAGATTGGCAGAGGCCCTGGAGGTTTTTCGCCTTCCTCCGCAGCATGGGGCAGGGGTCGCTGGCTGGAGGATTCTCTGCAACTTGAAGTCTTTAAATCATGATTTGGGGACTTCAACAGCTGAGTCAAGGGAGAGAATTATTCCAGGAGTGGGTGGGTCAGCTTTTGTGGCCTGCATCATGCGGGAGGTCAGACTAGATGATCATAATGGTCCCTTCTGACCTTAAAGTCTATGAGTCTATGAGTCATTTATCCACAGGGTGCTAATTGTGGCCCTAAAGTGTTTTAATTTCAGCAGTAGATATGCTGAAAACCTGTACAATGGGTGTTATGTTGTCTGAAAGTTAGATTTGTGACTAGTGCTAACATTTCTGCACTCTTTTCCTCCACCCCTTTTCTGTATAGCCTGGTCATCTCCCCATCTTGCATGGAGTACTGCCATGCATTAAGGCTAAGCAAGTGTGTGGAATGGGGAGCATAGTCATTTGGGAGCCAAGGGGTGGGAAATAAGCTGATAAAATGGACCCTTATCTCTTGCAGGCTCTTTCTGCTTCAGGGAAGGAATTGTAATAGTTTGAGTTGCATTTCCTTTTCCGTACTCCTCCTGGGGTGACACAGCAAATACACTCCTCCATACTCAAACTGACCCTAAAGGCTTTCTAACCTACAATATAGTACTGGTACCTGTGAAAAGTGGAGACATGATCGCACATAAGCATGTCTGAAAATGCCAACAGAGAGCATTTCTTCTTGGATAGACATACAGACTTGATATAACATCTTGAATGTGTTTCTATCCAAAAGACTTATGCGATTGTAAACAGTTTGGAAGTTTCTGTTATGTTTCAGTTAAAGATTTTATTGCACACACTGGGCCAAAATGCTTTGTTGCTGAGTACAGATGGAAACTTCTGTCTTGAACTAGGATAGTGAAACTGGATGAGAGAAGTGGGTGGAGAATTTTTACCTTGCTATGGTAAGGATATGAGATGTGCCTTTTTCCCCTAAAACCACAATTCCCATTGATTTTTAATTCCACTTGTCTCATGTTTAAAAATAATACTTACCGGTAATTTGATCATTGGTACTTATTTTAAATTTATTAAAGACTCGTGTGAATCAAACTCCTGAATTCCTTTTCAGCAATAAATTGGAATCTGATTCAGTACCGGATAGGCTGTTGTAATTAGTGTGTTTTCCTGAGGCAGGAAGATTGGTGGCTACCTTTTGAGACTTAATTGCAACAGAATTTGTAGGTGTACCGTGCTAGTGAGTGTTTTTTTTTTTTTTTTAATTCACTGGTACAGATTTGTCCTCCCTATTCTAACACTTAAACTTAACATCTAAATTGTGCTTTGGTTTTTTTTTTCCACACTGATTCAGGCATAACTTGTATAATAAAGTGCTTTGTGTTATCCTATTGTTAACCGAATTGTCTTTTTAACAGATCTATACCTAAAACTGGAAGATGTGACCCGTAAATTTAATAAGCCGTGTATAATGGATGTGAAAATAGGCCAGAAAAGTTATGATCCATATGCTTCAGCTGAGAAGATTCAACAACAGGTCAGCAAGTACCCACTAATGGAAGAAATTGGGTTCTTGGTGCTAGGCATGAGGGTAAGACCTAATCTTTTGTTGTATTCAAATTCAGTTTATGCCCTGGTCTATTGCCAAGAGTTAACAAGATTTAACTAATAGTTTTCTAGTAAATAACACACTTCTGTCCCTCCTATGTCACTAAAATGTTATCTGAGTAAATTCACAAATATTGATATGTCACATAAAATATATTTAAAAACACAGCTCATGTTTAAATTTTTTTTTAACTGTGCAACGTCCCTTCCAAGATCCTAACCATAAATTGAACATATAAATAAGTATGATACAGAAATGTGTCAAGTTAGAAATTGGGTCTTTTAAAACTGAATTTAGTTTTGTCCCAAAGAATTTATTTTCACTTGTCATCATCTAAGCTTTGGGGATTATCAAAGCAAATTTTCCTTTTTTTTTTTTTTTTTTTTTTTTTTTTTTAAATTATAAAGAATATATTAGTTATTTTGTATAGTAATAATCCCACATTTTAATGTGTTGGTTTGTATTATTTTGGTATATTAAAAATATTTACAAATAGAATGATTTTATGGGACATCTTGTCAGCAATACATATTAAGGCAGCTTTTGGCTTTGCTTTCAAGAGAAGGGCTCCAATCCTGCAGATACCTACATTTGCTTAACTCTGCTTACGTGAGTAATCCAATTAATATTGGATGGGGTTTACTCATGTACAGTTAAGCACATGCCTAAGTATTTGCAAGGATCAGGGCCTAAGATATTAAATAGAAATAGATGTTATATTTTTCTGAGATGAAAAGAAATTTGATGTTTGAAGTTTCAAAGAAATTTGTGGTATATGGAGACAGATGCACACATACATTTACAGTCTATTCTGTTTTTTTTTTTAAAGTTTTGTTTTATAGTTACGCTACTTTCTGACTTCAATGTTTACCACTAACAGTGCACAAAGTTAAGTTTTTTTGGCATCATTGGACTTTAGTTCATGAAGATATTGACCACATAATGCGAAGAGACACATGTTGTGCATTTCTCCAGTAAAGGCAGTGCTCAACAACATCATGATTGACCTTTTCTTGCACTCAGCCTGTCCAGCATAATCTTCATGATTGTTTCAAATACAAAATTTCTTTTCCCCGTCTCTTCCATGATGTCTTTTTTTTCCTGTTTCTAGATGTAATATTTCTTTATATTGCTAAAGCAGTTTCCAACCACTTTTGCACTAATTATTGAGCAGTGGCAGAGATTGATAAAGTAAAATAATTGACAAGGATTTTGCTTACGAATATTTTTGCTTGTTTTTGCCAATATGGGGTCATTTTGAATAGCTAGATGCTTCTTTCCTGCATTATCATCTTTTGGTGTTGATATAGATTTCGCTTGAGAGTCGGACAGGATTTTATGTTTCAGTGAACTGACACTTGGTGTAAAATCAAAGAATTACTCTCCGGGGTGGGGAGTGGGGAGGAATATAGACCATGTTGCAGCTCCTTCATTAATTATGTTGGGGACCAAAAAGCACTTTGAGACTTTGTCAAGGCTGCGTCCCCACTCTGAACTTTAGGGTACAGATGTGGTGGCCTGCATGAAAACTTCTAAGCTTAACTACCAGCTTAGATCTGGTCCGCTGCCACCACTCTCGATGCTAATTCCCTTCCCTGGGTAGCCTTGAGAGACTCTTCACCAATTCCCTGGTGAATACAGATCCAAACCCCTTGGATCTTAAAACAAGGAGAAATTAACCATCCCCCCTCCTCCCTTCCACCAACTCCTGGTGGATCAAGATCCAACCCCCTTGGATCTAAAAACAAGGAAAATCAATCAGGTTCTTAAAAAGAAGGCTTTTAATTAAAGAAAAAGGTAAAAATCATCTCTGTAAAATCAGGATGGAAAATAACTTTACAGGGTAATCAAACTTAAAGAGCCCAGAGGACCCCCCTCTAGTCTTAGGTTCAAAGTTACAGCAAACAGAGGTAAACACCCTAGTAAAAGGTACATTTACAAGTTAAGAAAACAAAGATAAAAACTAACATGCCTTGCTTGGCTGTTTACTTACAAGTTTGAAATATGAGAGACTTGTTCAGAAAGATGTGGAGAGCCTGGATTGATGTCTGGTCCCTCTTAGTCCCAAGAGCGAACAACCCCCAAAACAAAGAGCACAAACAAAAGCCTCCCCCCCCCCCCAAGATTTGAAAGTATCTTGTCCCCTTATTGGTCCTTTGGGTCAGGTGTCAGCCAGGTTACCTGAGCTTCTTAACCCTTTACAGGTAAAAGGATTTTGGAGTCTCTGGCCAGGAGGGATTGTATAGTACTGTACACAGGAGAGCTGTTACCCTTCCCTTTATAGTTATGACAGACTTGTTCTTGGATAACCTATTCATGAGCTGTACAGGCTCCTCATCTGAAATTTTGATTTAGTTAGTTTCTGGTGTGTGCATATGCTTATGCTTTAATGGGCTGAGGGAAACAACATATCTAAAGGAGAGCAGGTAAAATGCAAATACAAAAAAATTGGCTAGTTTCTTGAGCACCACACTGAGTGTGTTCTCCATCAGAAGCAGACTTTTCAAACATCAACTTCTCAAGCATTTGTACGCTTGTATCTAAATAGACATTCAAGGTAATGCACATTTGAGACCTGACAGGGGCAGGCAGAGAATATTACAGACCTTTAGAACATCTGAACTGAACTATTGCATCTTTTTTTCTTGTCCTTGTCTGTCTTACTTTTTACTTGTATTATTACTAACCCTGGAAAATGTACTTGTAACAATCTTGCATAACTTCCCTTTAAACTGAAGTGTTAAGCTGCTTATGCTGGATCATTAAGCAAATAAAGATTTTGCTCTCAAATCTATAAACCAGATCATGATGTTTGAGTGCATTAAAAACTAAGCTTTATAGCCTTGAGGGCAATAGAGAGCTCCTTTTCATTAGAAGAACTATCCCATGGACTACTTAGATTATCTCTAATCTTCTGTAAACAGTAATTTTGTACATCGATTGACACGTTTCATAGAAGCCTGTCAGCCAGATTATCCTTTTCAGAAAGACTTTATTTTGTTATCGATTTACTACACACTTCAATTTGGTAAGCATTTTCTGTCTGTATTTATAGTAGATGAAGAGTGTTACTAATGTTTCCTTCATTTTCTTTTCTCATTGTGATGTCCTGTTACTATTTTAAGAGAGAGATCTTTGGAATAGTTTTTCTGGGATCTGTTGGGGAAAAATAATATTTGATCTGAGATTTCTGCTGTCTCAGCTAATACTGTGCTGGTATAGAATGTAAAAATGAAAATTAAGATAAATGTTTGTTCTGGAGTCTTAATAAAGTCACAGTATGTAAATAGATAATGGGGTTTTATATATGGGTATTTAATTGAATGGGGGCAGCAAATGTAGCTGTTAAGCCAAAAAAATGAAAAAGTTAAGTTGAATTTAGTCACAAGTTCAGAAGTGAATGCATTTAATTTGTGCACGAAGTGTCCTCCCAGGAGAGCTTCATGGTGCCTGCAGCCATGGTTAGAACAAAGACCATCTGCATTCCTAGTATTGTGCCTCAGAATTCTAAGGCACAAATGTGCTGGGGTTAATTTGAAGAGGGCTGATTTTCTTATCCACACGAAACACCAGAAGCTTACATAGTTAGTCCATGAAGATGTAGACCTGACCTGGCAGCAGGTAAAGGTGACTTTTGATACAAGTGCAATGGTAACAAGAGCTGCTTCGTCTGGGATGGAGGCCCACACTGCTTCTTGGCTGCAGGCATCAGGGTTCCACCAAGAAGTCTAAAGAGAGAGCGAGGGACCTTGAGGACCTGCCTTAAGCCTGAGACCTTTGGTATGGGGAGCTTGTGCAGGACTCACTGCAGAAGGCAACGGAGATAGAGGCTGCTTTGTTCTCTTGAGCCTGTGTATCTCTCTTTAGGTCCCTCTGTTCAGGGAGAGCAAGGAGAGGTTGTGCTTTGTAAGGTGGGTTTCATGTTGAGAACTGGCCTCAAAGCAGCCCTGTATCATCTGCCCAGAGCTGTCTGCTTAAGCAGCATCAAAAGCCAAAGGGTCCAAAGCCCTTCATCGGCAAGCATCAAAAATTGAAGGGCTTCTGAAGGTTTTCAGGTTGCTTAAGTATCTTAACTGAATCTTTTCATACCTTTAACGTGTTTGTGCTTCATTAAAGTTTAACCTTAATGCTGAAATTCCTGGGTGTGTAACAATTGTTTTGAAAATAATTCCCACATCTCTAATGTTTTTTACCCTAAACTACTGGTATGTGCTCTCAACCGTAACTCCTTTTTAAGGTACTGTTTGGGTTTTTTTGTTTAGGAATTATAACATGGACACATAGTACTTATGTAAAATTGTATAAGAGAATGTGGGAGGAGAATAAAACGACTAATCAGAAACAATTGGATTCCAGTCCCAGAAGGAAGGATGGAGATTATAGCTCTACTGGAATGTGGCTGACTTTAATTTATTGTTGTCTTTATATAACCTCTCTTCTCTGACCTATAAAACACTATATTTTATGTGTTTTTTTATAGTTCACTGACAATGTAAACGCAACGCTTATTTTTAAATTATTTTGTAATTGTGTCAACTAGTGTTTACATTCTCTGTCATTAATTGTGGTGGTCTTGTTCACATGGAAAATTCATTCAGCTTCGTAGCTACAATTATCTTCTCAGCTGGACACCATGCTGTCCTATCTAGTGCCATTGCGGTATCCATTGTGGTATCTGGATTTTGTACATCTTGTACAAAAGCGGCAGGGTGAAATAGTATTTCTGTTGTTTTGTACGTATAGAGAGTTTGCTTCTTGAAGTACACATTTTTTGTATAATGCTCAGCTAATAATGGATTGACAAGACTTTCCCCTATACCCAAATCTCTTCTGTTGGTTAACTTTTTCCTGTGTTCCTGTTTTATTTTTGGTAATCTGATTTTAATTGAATACTTCCGTATGCAGTCATCTGTTATACAATATGCAAGCTGTCATGTGCAAGGGATGTTGCCCTCTGATGGAGAAGATGATAAACTAAGGGCATTATAATAAAGAAAGTAGGCATTTCCTTGTTCTTCAGTCTCTCCTCTTGATACAGTTTATTATTAGAGATGATGATCTATAATAATAAAAATTGTTGACTAATTCAGTAGACTGCAGAGAATTGCTTTCAAGGATCATGTATTTAGTTTCATCAGTTGCCAACAGTGTTAAATATTTCTTAGCTTTCATGTGCTTGAAAGGGTAGTATGTAGTAAGATCTAGAGAAATTGTATTTGCATGATTGTGAACCATTCAACCTTTCATGCCATACAGAATTTGTTTTGCAGAGTGAAACATTCTGAGAGCCATGAGGTAGAGGATGGGAAGTAGGGAATCCATAGTGGAACTTTCTCTTACAGAGTGGTCTGCACAAAAAGAGAGCTGGAGAGGCACTTCTTTAGAGCAGGGGTTCCCAAACTGTGGACCGCGGTGCAAAGGTGGGCCAGGACACAGTTCCAGGTAGTCCACCGGTGCAACTGCATTGTCCAGTCAAACTCTTGATACTCCATGTGACTTGTGTAATCTAAGTAAAAGCTATATAAATGTAATGATTTGAGCTGTATATGTTGGACGAAGTATAGAAAAAAAACTTTTATTTTTTAAATAAGCTGCAGTATGTTTAATTATTGCAAGTACAATGGTGCATTTCACTGCAAGGTAACCTAGGAACGTGTACGCAGTCCACCATTTACAACTGTAAAAAATGGCAAAACAATATTTCAGTCTGACATGGATTTATTAATTTTTGAAAATGAGAAGGGTGCACTGTTGGAGAAGATAACAAAAGTCCTGGACCAACTACAGCTACACAAAATGAGCCAGCCGAATGAATAAATAAAGTGGTAAGAAAATATGATGACAAATACTTGAAGTTTGGATTCTCCTTTAGCGGATCGGATGAGTACCCATTGCCTCACTGTTGTGTTAACTTACTTTATATTTTTAGTTACAATATTTGATTCTTTTCTGATTAGTAGAGAGTAGAGTTGGGTCTTTACTTCCACAGCACAGAAATTCAGATTTTACACTAAAAAACATTGAAACACAATATAGTGTTCAAAGTTGGACAACTATTTTGTTTTAAAATAAAAAAATAACACAATGTATTTTTTAACAATTTTGTTAACGTTGTGTTGCTTATTCAGTTTTATACATTATACATTTATACAGTGTTTTTTCCCTGTGTGAACATGACATTTTGCTCTCAACATTTTTTTTTTTTTTCCAACTGTAGTTTTACTAAAATTGTTTGGTTTCAAAGATCTTGAAGCTTTTCTTTGAGTGCATATTGCTAGGGATTTCTATCATTACAATTGTTTACATTAAAATGAAAAGGAAACATATACATTGTTTATTTACAGTTTATATGTATGTAATTAAAATAATTTTCCTCAAGAAGTGTTAATAGTGGGCCGCAGTGCCTATTGCAGCTGCACAGCTGGGCCTCAGGGAAAAAAGTTTGGGAACCCCTGCCTTAGAGTATGTTATATAGCAGAGGTTTTCAAAGTGTAGTCTGCAGTTCACTTGCTGGTACCCTGTGAGAGATCAGACTGCCCTCATGTTACTAGGTCTCCGTGTTTCCAGCAGAGAGAACAGACGGGTGAACAAATAACATAAAAAGTAAAAGTAGAAATTGTGATTAACCATTGTTCAAAAAGCACTAACCACTTACAATAGCATAAGGGCAGCTAAAAATACATAAAATATTTACCTATTATTACTCTTTCCATCTAAGACATTGCTCTAGTTGAAACATAGTTGTTATGAATTGGAGGATGGGTGGAGAGAGTCCATGAGACAATCTCTCTGTTTTATTATGGTTTGTCCTAAAACATGCTTGTGAAAAGCAGCAAGTACTTTGTAAAGTAAACCTATTGTTCTATCGGAATATTTCTGGCGGTGTTTTCAATATACTAAACACGGGTGCATTTTATTTCAATGAATAGGCATTCCACTAAATGTGCACACATGTCTGAGGTATGTGAAGAATAGATTTGGAATGTGCATTCACTTCAGCGAACCTAAAGATTGTGCTCCAGATAGATTCATAGTCTCATATTGAACATTGATAAAATTGTGTGTAGTTCAACGTGTCATTAGTTTTTTTGTTTTTAAAAAAGGAAATTGATTGCAAAACAACCAACTTTAAAGCAAAGAGAATTTAACACATAAGTTGAGAAATGTAAAATATGGTGTGGGAAACAAAATTTGACACCCATATCTGCGGTATAAGAAATAGATTTTAACAGCATATACAACAGTACAAAATACTGCATAAATGCAGGGAGAGTGGGGGTGTAACAAAGCAGGCCACATACAGATTGCAAAGACATATTAACACACCAACAGTCTCTTTTATTTGCCCCAAACTTAAGCAAAACAAACAAAAACAGTTCTTCAGCTCACCCTGGTCTATAACTCTCAAGGGATTTTCCCCTTTACTTCTCAGGCTGTCACTGACTCCCTTCCCAGGGGACTCTGGCAGTCCTGCTTCCTAGCTCTGAGTCACTGGATCTCCCTCACTCTAAGCCCAGGTTCCTTCTAAAGCTCAGCTGGTGTTAGCGGACCTGTCCCAGGTACACTGGCTTTGCTCCCTCTTAAAGAACCAGTGTCACCCGGTGACAGGGGAAGTGTTTGATTTTAGGATCTATAACTTTGAATTTCTTGACTTCAGTGGAATAAAATTTTCATCCATAATATTGCACTCAAAACATTTTTTTTTTTAAAATGGAGATATCCTGTCTCCTAGAACTGGAAGGTACCTTGAAAGGTCATCGAGTCCAGCCCCCTGCCTTCACTAGCAGGACCAAGTACTGATTTTGCCCCAGATCCCTAAGTGGCCCCCTCAAGGATTGAACTCATAACCCTGGGTTTAGCAGGCCAATACTCAAACCACTGAGCTCCCCCTCCCACGTAGTCCTTAGTGCTAATGAAATTGTCTTTAAAGCATAGGGCAGTAAATTAATCTTCACAAGTGTAATCTCTCCTCTGTTAATAGAAGTTAATACAGTTAGCACACAGTGTAAAGCAGGCACATATCATTAGAGCTATTTTCATGGCTTTTCTTTCCAGCATATGGAAAGTTTCCATGACCCAGATATCCTTGTTAATTATCTTGACTGACTTCAACTGAAACCATTTCTTTTATTGTTGAAAGCTCTCTCCAGAGGTGATTGTAGACCTCATTGCATGTAATACACTGTAGCAAGATCTGGGAGGCAATGAAGGGAGACTAGTAATGGAGTTGTTGAAAAATCTTGCACTCACTTTTCATACTCTTTTGATATTGTAAATGTGGTGAAAACCGTAACAAGTCACATTATCCTACATACTCATGAGTCTAAATTTCTGAGACTAAAACTCAGAGAAACTTACTGGAAGTCAAATCCAAGATAATTGATTTTGGCAAGTGACAAGCCAAGACTTTGATTTTCTGCAAAACTGTTTAGTTAGTTACCTTGTCCTCCCATCTCCCATGAGGCAAAGAGACTGCCCACCACTGCTCCCCTATTTATTGAAAGGTTATGGTGCAGCACAAATGTCTTAACTGCTCTTGGAAGCTTAGCTACTCTGTGGAATAATGCTTTGGACTGCAGATCTTTTGTATTTCAGAAAACATTTCGAGAGAGTTTATAATTTGAATCGTTTTTCATAGGAATCCTCAATTATATTCTGCTTTCTCACTGAACTAATTTAAATCAGTTCTGAATCCATAACTTGGTACTGAAGTGTTCTTTGTTACTTACTCAAGGAATGAGTTAAAACTGTATATTCAAACTGTATGTCTTCACTTAATTAATTGTATGCTTACTCAGAGCTGTTCTCCTAAACCAGTGTGCACATAAACCAGATCTGTTGTTTATAAACCAGAGAACAAACTGTACACTTTGTATCTTTGTGACTTTCTCACTCAGCAGCAGTGAGATTTTGTACCTTCATCCTGTCAGTGCAAAAGAGAGAACATATGTCAACATTTCTAAGTGAATTAACAGTCCTTGTCAATAACAATACAATACCAGCCATTACTAGAGATTAAGGGTATTAGAATGAGAGAATAAAAAAGAGTTCCTAGAGGTTTTTCAAATCCTTAATCCCCTCCCTCTCCTCTATCAACCATAGATTATGATTTTCAACAGTTTGTATATTTCACTGTCTTGCCCTGAAAATCAGTACTGGATTAGTATAAGTAATATAATGTAATATTTGCCTTGATTTCTGTAAATCAGTCTTACAACTTAATATCTGAAGTTGGAGTTGCAAATTTTCAACCCAGTCATTTTATTAATGTATTAAACATTTTAAAAGGAGAATATTGGATCCACCTTTTCTTTTGAATTTGAGGTTTACATTAAATCAAATATGTAATGTTAACTAAAACTGTACTTAAAAAGAGATCTCTGTCACATGACGATCTGTTTGAATTAAACAGAAATAAGATAACACATTGACACGCCTGGAAACAAGAACAAAGTCCTGGTTGAGTTCATATGAGGAGGGTTTTCTTTGAAAGTTAATAATTATTTGAATTTCTTTGCCATCTTCTCTTGTAGAATCCACATTATTAACATCTGTTTAAAAAGAGACTGATGTGCTGGGCCCCAATTCTGCATCTGGGTCTGCCCATGTGGAAACCCATTAACTTGGGGCTCCTCATTGGTGCACAGATCTGCCCACAAAGAACCAGATGCATGGTCTTTGTTTGGGGTCTAGTGGGATCAGATACATGCAGCGATTCTTGGTCACATGCATAGGGCAAAAATGACAGCTAACTTTGAAGGAAATTTTTTTATTTTAGGTGATTTTGGCAGGGACCTTGAGATTTTACCTTCCCCTGGGATGTTGAATGGAGATCGAGTGGGCATACTCCTTGCAGTCAGTGAACTATAGTTGCAAAGGGGAGGGTAGATAGAGATCTTTCCTGTCTAATCACTTTTTGCATTATGAAGAAGGGTACAGGTGTGGCTTGTCATATGCTTGGCTAATGTATTTGACAGAAATGAGCTAGTGCTGTTGGTTGCAACACTTGGGTTGAAGCAGTTTGGTCCAGAGGCAAATTCATTTGGGGAAGGGAGTCTTGTTGTTAACAGCATCTGAGTGGGAAGAAAACCATGGTCGAACAAGAAGTCAGGTTGTTTTAATTAATTGTGCTGGGTATGGAGAAGGAGTTGGTTACAGAGAGGAATGCAGCTGTAACTATGCAACTACACCTCTACCCCGATATAACACGAATTCGGATATAACACGGTAAAGCAGCGCTCCGGGGGGGCGGGGCTGCACACTCCAGCGGATCAAAGCAAGTTCAATATAACGCAGTTTCACCTATAATGCGGTAAGAGTTTTTGGCTCCTGAGAACAGCGTTATATCGGGGTAGAGGTGTATTACTGTTGTTTGGCACAAGGTAATGATTGAGTAAGGTTAGGTAAGGGGTATAATGGAGTATTCCTATCAGATCCTGGGTTTCAACTCCACTGATTATCAGAAAAGGAATTGTTGTATTTGAGATGTCAGACTTGTTTAGAACACTCCAATAGGTCATTTCTATTGAATCCAGAAAAGATGTTTTTGAATAGAATTGAGTACCATCTTTATGGTTAACTGTCCTTAGATATTGGAAACAAAATTCCTAACTATAATTTATATATATTTATTTCAATTAGACAGTCTTTAAATGTAGTTTAAAAATATATATATACTGGAGGAATTGCAGCTAAATCCATTTGTAACTTGGGTAGCCTCACAGTATTTATATTAATGCACAGGAAGATTGAGAAATATATTCGTAACCATAACACTCTGGTACATTAAGATGCTAAAATATCCATTCACCGGACCTGACGGTTCTCTTCTTTTCTTTTGAACTGTAGGAATACTGTGTAAATCAATACTCTAAATAGTTACCAGGTAACTCTTTCTGACTAGTGTTGGACAGTAACTGTGTGGTAACACCCTTGTCCGTTAGAACCCCTGGAAATGGTTGCCTCAAAACAGGTTGTCATAGGCATAGTGGAATACAAAGTTTGCACCCAACTCCAGTGAGAGAGATTTTTTTTGTAATGATTTTGCAATACATATACATAGACCATCTACATAACTGTTACCCAAAGCACCCCTGTATTCACACCCTACATACTGTTGTAATAATATTTGTACAACATATGCATTGTGAGGTATCACTCGAAAACGACTAACTTGTTGGTCAATAATATCATGGTGAAATATATGTAGCAACATATGTAAAATTATGTAACCCCCCCCCATATGATGTCATTAGCACATGTTCAAAACCAGACAGCCCTGTCTAGGCAAAAGTTGTTAAACTCATCTATCCTAAACAAAGGAATGCGTGTTTACCCCCAATTTACGTATAAGTGGTAAACAGGATCATCAAGACAGCCCGGGGAGGAGATGGCAGGGAACAGAACAATTCACATTCCAGCAAACACAACCGCAGGGGGGAAAAAGACCATGGCACCTTCTTCACCATCAGACTCCATGTTGCCTTCCTCACTGCTTGAATAAAAGTTGCTTTGAGGGGTAACCTTCAGAATAATCTATTTCAAAGGTTTGCTGGACTATAAAAGAAAGGAGCAGAAAACCCAAAGTTATCTCTTTCCCCTAAGAAGACAAAGGCACCAGCACCTCTGGAAGAGATCCTGACTGAAGAGAGTGCCAGTCACCATCTTGCTGGAAGACTGTAGGTGAGAGAGGCCAGCTTGAACAAAGTGTTGAATCAAAACTTGATAGATTAAATTTTAGACTTTTAAATACGTGTTTTCACTATTATTTGCTGGTAATAATTTCTAACTTTCTCTCCTCTACTTGAACTAACTTAAAGTTCTATCTTCTTTTGTTAATAAACTTGTTTTACTGTTAATCTAAACCAACAGTACTGTATTTGTACAAGGGTGAATGTTAACTCCAGTTAATGTGGCAAACTGGTGTATGTTGTCTCCTTAAAGGAGCAAATGGATCTTCTTATTCCTCTGTACATTGCAGGAGAGGGCTGGACATATCAGAGCACACAGGCCTGGGGAAGTTCAGTACTGGAGTGTGTTGGGGTCATCTTGCTGCTTATAACCAAGGGCGGTGGAATCCAGTGTGGGGCTGGTATGGTGTGGTGGTGGCAGGCTGCTAGACTAGGGCTGCAGTTCTACACAGATATTCAGGGTAGGATGGTTGTGAGCGGGCCAGATTGGGAGCTACAATAACAAAGCATTGTGAGGCACCAGTGTTACAGGGCAGGTGGTGACACAACCCATCACTGTTGCGAATTGCACCCTAGAATGTGACAATAACTTGGTGCTTTTTCTTCCAAAGAACACATCTTACCATTGTTGTGAAACAACAGCAGCTCTCCTTAATTTTTCAGCTGTCCATTTTGGAGTCTTGTCATTAAAATAGTAAAACAAACAAAATTATTAGCAAGTACACAACCTCCTGGGATGAATAATTTGTGAGTTAGAGATGGAATGACTCTCAGAATGTCAATGGTATATGTATGTTTTGGAGGTGACTTATAGGATCCACTGGGAGGTAATCTCTTGTTTCATGGACCAGTTAATGTGCTGAAGAATATATAACTATTAAAACCCAAAAATGATAAAGGGAAAGGACACTGTGTAAAGAAGAGACATTGGGTGCCCAAAGAAAAATATAATGGGTCTCATTAAAGCAAAATGCTGAGGTCATTTGGCATTTGCTGGAGTAAGGGCTGAAGAAAGAGTCATGATAACTTTAAAACAAAACTTCTTCAAAATATTTTAATGCTTTGCCATTAGGGGTAATTGCATTCAGACTAATTAAGGAGATGGAGTTTAATGCACTAGCCTTTAGTCAAATAGGGTGTTCGTGTTACTGGTGCAGTGTGGTGTTACATGCGGAAGGTACGGGTTCTACTCTCCCTAATTACCAGGACCAAGGCTTTTTATGAAAACTGTGTTTGGTTTTTGTGCCTCTTCTGAAGCTGCTGCTTGGCAGGGAGTTTCAAAATCTGTCTTGGAACAGAGAAGACACTTCTAATTTGCTATTAGAAGTAGCACAGCAGCCGCCACTGAATGGAACAATGTGAACTGAGGTGATGCAGTTTTTAATGGTAGATGACCCCTATGCAGATTGCCACTTCTGAGCCAAGAACAGAAGCACACACTGAGGGGACTGCATTGTGATGGAAACATAGGATGACCAGCAGTGGGCACAGCACTTTCACATGAAGACACATTCATGGAGCTTTGTGGGGACCTTGCCCTGGCACTTGCCTCACCAAGCAATCAGATGAGAGAACAAGTAAAGGTTCAAAAGTGTGTTGCCACCACCCTAGGGAAACTGGCAACCCCAGAGTGCTATATAGATCTGTTGGTGATCACTTTTGCGTTAGGAAATCTACAGTTGGTGCAGTAGTAACGGAGGTTTGCAAGGCAACTAATGCTGTGCTGGCCCCATATTCAAATAATGGTGGGGTTTGAATAGAGGGGCTTCCCAAACTGGGTAGGTGCAATTGATGGGATACACGTACCATTTCAAGCAAGCCAATATATTAACAAGAAAGGGTATTACTTCGTCGTTCTGCAGGCCCTTGTGGACCTCATGGAATATTGATGAACACCTACGCTGCATGCACTGACAGGGTGTGCATGATGCCAGGATGTTCCGTAAGTCTGGCCTGTTTCAACATGGGCTAAGCTGCCATGTCATCTTGCTACCAGCACAGTCATCAAGGGTTGTCTATGCCAACATGATTTTAGGCAACGCGGCATATCCATTGCTGCCCTGGTGCTTGCAGCCTTAACCTGATGTGTGCCAGCACTACAAGAGGCACTTCAGCGACATGCTGAGCAAATGCAGAATAGTGGTTGAATGTGTCTTTGGCTGACTAGTGGCGAGAACTCTCTAGAACGCACCCACACTAGCATCGACTTCCTGTACACCACAGTCCGCTTCAGCAATAGAACCCTACAGATAAGTATATACCAGTAACCATGCCAAACACTCCAAGAGATCTGTTAACTACAGCCGGGCACTCAGATACCACAGAATATGCTTAGGGAAGAAAGTCCGGGATACACACCTTAACACGCTTAGTCACGTTCACCAAACGAGGACATTCCACCAGAGAAATAGGTCATGTCATGGAATGGACTACTCAAATACCCTGAGAGAACCTACCTCAATACAGGGCGAGGGAGTCTTCAAACTACACATCCCTAGTTGTCACCTACCACACCACACTGGAACCCATGCAGGAGATCATTAAACAGTTACAGAAATTGGTCCAATAAAAGGTACTACCAGCCCACCTTGTGTCTCTCAAGGCATGATGGTGCTGCTGACTGACTCGTTTGGACTGTAGCATCTTTAATGCTATATGTGTGATTAGAGCATGTTGTATGCCCAACAATATACTTGAGTATGAGGGGAAAATACTTTTGTATGGACAGGGTTGCTGACAATTGTGAATTGAGGTGTATTTAGAGATAACCAACAAATGAGTGCCACAGGATCTGCTATACCAAAAGCCATAAGGGATATCATTTGTGATTGCATATTCAAGCTGCATGGGGAGAACACACGTGCTGAATAATGAGATTGCATGGCACATTTGAATTGTATGGTGCATTGAGGCTGTTGCCTTGTATTCAGATTTAATGTTTATGCATACATTAAAGAATACAAATCAATGTATAAATCATTAGTGTTGTATCTGGTTTCTTTCTGGTGCACTGGAGCAGATAGAGAGTGACAAGGGTTGTGTGTGTGTGTGTGAGTCAAATGGACTAAAATCAGAACAGTAATAAACCAGCTGCTGCAGTACTGGTTTGGTATCTTACCATGCAGGTGTTTGGGATGTTAGATTATGAAAATTTATGTTTTAGTTGAGATGTGGCCACAAACTTCCTAACTTTTATATTAAAGCATTTTCATTAAATAAGCTACTGCATTCGTCAGCTGTAAGTGCTGGTTAGATTTTTGTCTCTGCTTGTCCACCATTTTGAACAGTGTGATTTGGGAATTGAGAATGCGGTGGGGGAGAGAAGGAATTAGGAGGCGAGCATAATTGTGTTACATCCTCCCTCAATTGAAGCCAAAGCTAGAATTATAGGCTAAGAAACCACTCTATTATTTCATAGAATTCTTTATAATAAAAAAGATAGCAGCCTCCGTCTTACTGACCTGATATGCTAAGTCCTCCCCTGCTTTTTATGTTTGGGAAACCTCCACCACTTAGCGCTCTTCCTGGGATACATGAAGGAACATGTCCTGTGATTCAGAGCTTCTGGGCTCTGAGCCTTCACCCATCCCAGCTGTACAGATGATTCTGTGGTGAAATGGGCCTTCGTGCTCACATGGGTGCTTGGAATATGGTCCAGTTCTTTGTAAAGCAGATGGGTGTAGGGATATCACTGTTTTCTTCTTATTCCTGGTCTTCCAGTTGCTCACCTTGAATCGGCCCCTTTTTCTTGTTGCCCTGCTGTCTGATCTGCTTGATCCCATGTTCTTCTCACAGCTTCTTAGATACACCTTAGTTTGATTTTCCTCTTTGTACTGTTCAAGTCATGGGTTTTACTCACTTCAGTTTAAAGCTGCATCAAGATTCTGGTGTGTTCATACGGCCAGGTGGCTGCATGCTGATGTGCAGCCTTATCAGGGGCCATTGTACTGTTGTTTGAAACATGGGTTGGGGAAACCTGGAGCAACAGCAATCGATTGGATCATGGACACTGAGCAGAGGGATATGAACGTGGACAGGCACAGGCAGATCGCAAGGTAGTACACAGGAATGGATGCCCAGTGGGATTATAGGAAGGGATTGGAGGACTATGATACCTCAATTTATTGTGTATGCCCATGACTGCACCTATTAACTGCATTAACCTTGTACCAACACACGATAACAACTACCTCGTCTGCCTTACAGTTCAGAACATGGTTGCTGCCTTGCCATGTGGCACTGATAGCAGTGTGGATGTGTGAATGTATACAGCATTTGGAGGAAAACGGGGGGTGAGCATGAGGTTAGCATGCAGTGAAGACAAGGCCAGTGTATTAAGTAGGCAATTTTCGCTACAAGTTTGTTTAGATCTCTTAGCACTGTTTGGAGAGAATGCGAGAGCATTGTTCCTTGGGACAGAGCATAGGTGCCAGGCATGAGGTTTCTGCCAGAGACAACTCCCTATTTGACATGTTGTTAAACATCCCTGCTTCTGAAAGCAAGGCTTTGTGTAAATGTTGTAAAAAAAACAAAACAATTGTACGTAGATCTGGTTGACCAGCAAGTTTTGTCCTGGTATAACTAACTGTCAGGGTTGCAATTTAAAAAAAAAAAAAACAAACTGAAATAGTTACACCGGTGCAAACTCTACTGTGGTTCAGTTATGTGGTACAGCATATTCCCCTACCCGTATGTACAGCTTATTCTCCTTCTTGTATGGGAATAACTATACAATATTAAGCACCATTATACTGCTATAACTGCATCCATACTAAAAGGCTTGTACTGCTTTTGCTAAAACATACAGCTTTGTAGTGCAGACAGTGCCTAAAAAAAAAATTCAATTGACACCAATTTCAGTTCCAAATGAAAAACTCACCTGTCAGGCCTTGAAAATCTGCTACCGTTTGGCAGAGGGAACCACATTACTCCTTATCTTAGTAAACTTGTTGAAATAGTTCATACTTTAAAAATTATGAAACTTTAAAATTAGGCTTGATTTTTATAAGCTTGTTGAGTTTAATTGTTTTACACCAGAGTGTATTACTGTGGGAATAACTTACTGCAAGTAGTTAAACCTGTAGTAGAATGCTATTTTCTGGTTTGCCAAATAAATCCATATTAGACAGCGCTATAAAGTGTTTGCTTACAAGATAGCAATAAGTTGTTGATAATGATAGTTGCGGGCATTTCATCACTACCAAAGTCGGTGTTCTTAAAAAGTACAATTGGATCAGATTGGTAATTGGCATAGTAGAGCACAAGAGGGCAGTGTTGACCTCTTAAAATCTGGTAGTATGATTCACTGGGACAAATGTATCAAAGTTTTCTTAGTATGTTTATTACATGACTCATAGCTATACAGGAATATCAGCTGCTCTGGATGAATTCAGTATTCCCTTTGTTTTTTGCAGGTTTACCATATTCATTCCGACAGTTATGAGACACAAAACCAGCACTATGGAAGAAGCTTAACAAAAGAAACAATAAAAGACGGTAAGTGAATTAAAGTGTATGTGGATGGATGTGCACATGCACATAGTACTGAGTGAATAGGAAATTTCAGACTCTAAATATTTTCTATTTTCTTGTGGACCCCTGTGCACTGGATAACCTGCTGGATCTACAACAGGCTTGGGTGGCATTTGAATTAATCAGTGGTAGTCCAAGTAAACTTAGGCATTTGGCCTAAATAGCTCTGCAGATTACAGTAAATGTCCCAGAACATTTGTTTCTTGTGAATAAGGAGGTAATTTGTGGTAGAATACAAGTAAATTGTTCTGTGCCGATATGACTTAGGCCTGGTCCACACTAACCCCCCACTTCGAACTAAGATACGCAACTTCAGCTACGTTAATAACGTAGCTGAAGTCGAAGTACCTTAGTTCGAACTTACCGCGGGTCCAGACGCGGCAGGCAGGCTCCCCCGTCGACTCCGCGTACTCCTCTCGCGGAGCAGGAGTACTGGCGTCAACGGCGAGCACTTCCGGGATCGATCCCAGAAGTTCGATTGCTTACCGCCGGACCCGGAGGTAAGTATAGACGTACCCTTAGTAGAATAAATTCACAAGAGTGTTAAATACACAACATCAGATGATAAAAAATTACCTTTGAAAGATCATATAACAGAGCATGCATTATGTCCTTTTATGATAAGGCTGCTGTAAATGTATGTTTACTTACGTCAGTTTTCCTCAATTTAAGCCCACCCTTACCTTCTGAACATGCATCTTAAAATGAAGCTGTATCAACTTCCTAAATAACTGCAGCAGAATGGGTGGTGCAGTGGCCTTTGTATGTTTCAGAATAAAATTATTTCTCTCTAAAACCAGCCTGTTCAAAGCTGGGCCAGGTCAGTACACAACAAAGGTTGCCACCATATGGCTGTTTTATGATCTTTGTGATGTTTATTTCAAACCAATTCCTAATTGAAACATGTCCATTTAACAAAAATTCCTCCACATCTGCACTAACTTGTCACCTTGTTGACTGTCTTAGTAAAGAAACCAAGGACTACTTGAGCATGGAGACCAAACTGCTCGCTCTTCCTGGGAGCATTGGTCTCCCCACAAAAAGATTGATGCACATTGGTAGTGTGACATGGTTGACAACTTATTTGGCTGGTTTCCTTGCTGCACGTGTTCTGTGAAAAAATTTGTCAATTTTCAATACTTTCAGTTTTATACTTATGAGTGCTATGTATACTGCTAGATATGCAATATAGTTCTAATTTATTTGAATTTTAAGTGTGTATAGAAAGGAACATATTGTATGTATCTTGATTTTGAGCCACTGAAATCAGTGAGAACAGATTTGGACCCAAAAGCTTACCACTGTAATAGAAGGAAAAAAATCCTTTTTAATGTTGATTTTAAAAGCAATACATATACTATAACGTTACTTATCCTGAAAGTTTGTTTTCTTTTTTCAGGAATGTCCAGGTTTTTTCATAATGGGTACTGCTTGAGAAAAGATGCTGTTGCTGCCAGTATTCAAAAGATTGAAAAAATCTTGCAGTGGTTTGAGAGCCAGGAGCAGCTTAACTTCTATGCAAGTTCATTACTGTTTGTTTATGAAGGTTCATGTCAGCTGACAGCCACAAGGTTGGGTGATGGCACTTTAGCAGAGAAGAGAGTAGTGCCTAAAGGACTGTTACAAGATGGAGACTTACTGGAGTATAATAATAATATTCATGTAATAAATTCTACAGAGAATGGAAAAATAGAGGCCTCTGTAGGTAAAAGCTTGCCTAAAATTTATGCATTTCACAAAAAGGCATATTCAAAGAGGCACCACAGTCAGATCTCACTAAAAACCGAAAACCTGGAGCAAGACAATGTATGGAAAAGCAGCACTTGCATTTCCCAAGAACATCTAAATGGAAATGTTATACCCCAACTGGAAAAGGTTTTCTGCCATATGCCCAAAGAGATGAAGGAAAATGCAGATGTAGAAGTCAAAATGATAGATTTTGCTCATGTGTTTCCTAGTAACACAAAGGACAAGGGCTACATTTATGGTCTGAAGAATTTAATTACTGTACTTCAAAATATTTTGGATAACTAAATTCTTTGTTATGGATTTTAGTGGGGGCCAATGATAACGAAAAGCAACAACATAAAGAATTTCTGCTCTTGTAATGCTGTATAACTGGGTTTGTATTGTTCTACTACATTTTATTTGTCTTTGTACTTTTGGTAGAAGGGTTTAACTTTTTATACTCTTACTCAGGAAAATTAATTGGTAGTTGATTAGTAAAGTATGAAAGGATACAATTTTTAGGAAGTTCAAGAAGTGGTGATAGTGGATATCTGAATTAATGTAATGAAACATGCTTTGCCCAAATCAAAGGAAAAGTGCTATCTCAGAGTTAATGATTGAGGTAGCTCCCCATAACTGCTTTAGGTTAGATGATGTCTGTCCACCTAGCCTTGACACTGAGCCATATCTAAATTAACAGGTTGTTGGAAGATAGGCAGAAAACTAGAAAGCCTAGGCTGATGTCCTCAGTATTGCCCTCCGTGATTACTACATTGTTAAAACTGGAGTAACCCTACTTTGAGAGAAATCCTATTTACATGCTGAATTCTAATTTAGCAACCAGCATATCAAGTGGTGCTTCTTAAAGAAATGGCATGATATTGCTGCATTCTAAAAACTGGTAGGAGCTTCCCCTTTCTCATGGGTAGCCCTTAATGTAAGTTCATAGTCGACAGGCTACAATGTAATTAATGTGTAAGTGCTATTGAAATGCTGGACTAAAGAATCATAAATGAAAATGACTTTAATTGTATATTTGCGTGAGAAGTCTTTATGTTTTAAAAGGAAAAAGAAAAATCTAGAAATCTCATCTTGTATTTGATGTAAAATTCCTAAGCCTGTTCAGGTTGTCTTTCTGCCATTGTGATTAAATGGAGAACTGGAGAACTTCCATCATATTCCTTTCTTCTAAAAATGACATCATAGCAAAAAAAAGCAAAACAAAACGTGGCATTTTTAAAAGGAACATTTATTACATATTGTGATTTCCTCTGCCTGTTGGTTTTATTTATTTATTATTTTTTATTAAATGTTCAGAGTTCCTCTGTAGGGCAGTGCCTAATAGAAGCCATGAGTGGGACATGCAGAGGAGCCCTTGTAACTGTAAGACCAAATTTAACCCGTGTGTAATCTGGTACGGTTTCATTCACTTCACTAGAGTTGTACCTTACTTACACCAGGGCTAAATTTGATCCTTATTACTGACACACAAGCAAGCTATGTAATTTGAAAGCAAATTTGTTTTTGTGTACAGGCAAAATAAAGATTCATATGCATTAGTTTTGTGATGGAACGTCCAAGTATATTTTGCGTGCCCCTTTAGGTGCTGTTTATGCTGCTGTCCTAAATTGCATACATAGTCAGCAGTGTGAGATGCTTAGAATGTTGTGGTACATGGTGTGAAAGATGCTTTATGCTGAAGTTAAACCCCCAAAATAAAATGGCTAGAATGAACTCTGCTCTTGGAATTACATATTTATTAATTCTGAATATGGATTTAATGTGGCCTTGCTTCTCAATATAGTGTTATGCACTGTGCACTCATTTGTACAAATCCCTTTGCAAATTTTGTTAGAAACAGTTTTGTATTTTGGAAAGAGATAATTGCCTTTTCAATCTAACTAGTTTTTATATCAGGCTGTCTCAACATTTAGATGCTGAGATACTTATTTAATTAGAAGCAAAATAAAAGTACAACACAATAGGTTGTAAACTAAATTGTTTGATTTTTTTAAAAAAGTTAATATTTGATAATACCTTAGTGTTAAAACAAGCAATTTGCAAGGCAAGATGTATTCAAAGCATGGAAAAAATAATTGTTCAAAAATAGGAACATAGTCATTTTAATGGAAATTTTATGCAAAGTGTAGTGAAGGCTAAAGGAAAATAATAAAGGATATTTTATGTTTTGGTGGCATTTCCTTTACAAGCTTAAATTTAGACTCTATGATGCTCACCAGAAGTTAGGTGTATTGATTTAAGTCATATTCCTGGGAAAGTTTCATTTTGTTGCAGTTGTGCTCTTGTTTCTGTGTGTTACTGTTTTGTTCTATCCTACAAGTAGTTAACACTATTCTAGCCTGTTTATGGCAATTAGAGTAGTTTAGCTTGTTAATGACAATTTTCCCAATTATATTCAAAATGCTTTATAGAAAAAGCAGTAGAAAATCCACTTTATAGTTGCATTTGAGTTCTCACCTGTAATTCATCTCTGTTGCCTATTACTACATTTGTGCGAGGGAAATCAAACTTTTTTGATTCCATGGAGCCTGTTGTTGGAAAATGATCTGTCTTCTCCCAGTCAGAAATGTGTGTGCACTCCTGTCTGTACTGTAATATATATGTCTTAAGTATTTGAATGCCCTTTTAGTGTTGATTATGGCTGTGTTGATTATGGCAGGCAATGCACCTGGAATATTAAATTGTCAGATTATTTTGAATAAAATAATCTAAATAATTATATCCTTTTTTAACAGAAATTACAGATATATTTTCTATTAATTAAAACTGCAACTCAGAAGATAGAACTAGTATTTTTAATCTGAAATTAGGTATAGCTGAATGCTTGTTGTGGAAGTGCTTCAACATAGTATCTCCAGTGAGTTTAAGCCTGCAAAATTACTACATTCAGACTATTTTTGCACTTTTTAGGTTAATATATTAGTGTCTTGTACAGTTCAAATCAACATTTTCAGTTTTAGTTGGAAATGTAGTTAGATCACTGAAACTAGTACCTTGACTTTCATTGGTAAACCGATTACAAAAATCAACAGTAAACAAAAGGAAGACACACTGACCAGTATGCATGTGTTTTAGCATTGATTCTTTTGGGCCTAATTTTTCATATGGTCTGTGTCCCCTCTTTACAATCCCCATATTATACATGTATGAAATGTACAATATAGAGAACAGTTACTCAGTAGTCTTCACTTAAATATTAGTGAAACTTATGGGTATTTCTGCTAAATAAAAACAAATAATAACTGACTGGAGTAATAACTGATCACTATTATCTATTGATTAAATCTGACTAAATGAGTGTTTTGATTTAAGCAATAAGCATGAAAGACATTTGATCTAACAAAAAAAATCAGTTGTCAAAAGGGAAAATTCATGAAAATGTTGCTTTAAATGTATTTTTGTGACTATAGTCTAAAGACTTTCTAGCTATGTAATTGTGGGAATTGTGTACAGGTTTACCTAATAGGAATTTAAATTGTATACATTTTTATAACAAAGCATTTACATTCTTGATATTTTTGCATATTGGTGGAATTTGTTGCATAGATTCAAATGAAGTTGGAAATTATTATGCCATTATGAATTGTTGAATAATTTATTCAACTAGTTTTACAAGTTAAAACTATAAAATCTTCACTATGAACAGTGTTTAACATGGAGCTTGTAATATTCTCAAACTGTTAATTTTTTCCCTAGTGTGCAGTTGGACTGTATTTTTGCTTCTACATAACACTACATTTCCGTGTGGGGTTTATAGACTGTTGAGTAGGAAAGATTACTTGATTTGGATTAACAGAGTAATCAAGTTATTGGCATAAATCAATATGCCTAGGGTGCCAATCACGCATTTATTGTGTACAGAGAACTCCTATAGACTTCAGTGGGAGTTCTGGATAAGAAAGTACGCAAGATCAGGCCCTTAGTCCATGACAACAAAAAAGAATGAACTACATAAGGATGTGAACATTTGTTACTTGCAACCTAAAAACTTTTGAACACCCTTGAAACTATTTTACATTCTGTTTAAACTGGAAGTAATATGAAGTCTAGGAAGAGGAAGAAAGGGTAGAACCACTAACATGTCTGGTAGGGGCTAACAATTTTAGGTTTATCGGCTTTTTTAAGACTTGGACTACTTTAATAGCCTTCTATATAAACCTGTCCACATCTGCTATTTAAAACTATTATTTGCTTATTTAATTGTGTTTACTTTTTTGCAATAATCTTCCCTGCTGAGTGCCTTCAGCTCCTGCTTTGATACCTTTAGTGACCTCACATATGTAGCATCTAAAGCATCATATGGAATGCTTAAAAGAGGATTTTGATATTACATTTTTTTTTAAAAAGTCCCATATCTATATAACTAAGGTACACCTACTGGAGAACGTTGCCCAAATGCTTTAAATAATGTGGAAAATGCAATTGTACATTAACACTTGTCACCATCAAAAAAGTAATGTAGTCTGAAATGTAATCTGGTTGGAAACTAGTTATCTTAGGTTTTATGAAACTGGCTGTGTCTGTGTTTAAAAGAGAACCTTTCAAAGCATGGTGCATGAAAACAAGACTGTTGTTTTAATGTAATCAATATTCAGTGCTGGGCTTGGGGTGGTTAAAGTAGTACAGCTGAAAGCAGTAAAGGATCATTGTATACAATGAGTGGGACATCTGCTCAATCCTGCAATGCAAGTAACTATTACAGATAATGTCCAAAGACTTTAAGCTTTCATGTATCTCATTCCTATGGTACTTGCTCATGCTGTCCATTGAATTACAAACATATTGTAGTAAGTCTTACTGTGAAGTTCATTCAATTACATATCCACAGGCTAAATACTGCACATTTGCCATTGTACATAAATTGTTAATTAAAGCACCAGTGAACATTACAACTTCCAAATTGCAAATGTTTGTCATAATTGACACAGTAAAAAAAAAAAAAAAATCCATTCTAGGAAAAGTGAATTTCAGGAAATATTTTGCCATAATTTTATTTCATAAAGATGGGCCCCACATATTTGGAGTTAATTCTTGTTGGAAATCATTTTGATTATATGAAATCCAACAGAAATAAGGAGATTATGCAGAAGAGTGGTAACCAGGAACAAATGTACTTTTAAAACACCTTGTTTTTAAATTGTATAAACATTGGGACTTGAAACTAATCTGCTCAATGAAATATTAATAAATCTGCTATGAAGTAACGCTTTCCAAGTGTGATTGTATATTGCACCTGAATATAAGTGAAACTAGAGTGAACAAAGGCACTTTATTACTCTGGGATCTGTACTGGAAGATATTTGAAAGCATGTGAAAGGCACCTAAAGCTGTGTTATTAACTGGTGACTTTAAAAACTACAATGCTAAATTTATTGTACTTGATGAATGTACCTAGTCTGGTTTCAGTTTCTTTGGTTCAAATGTCTAAATTATGTCACTCTATCTCCTTTAATTTGTATATGTTTGACAGTAGTTCATACTTTGTTTTTTGCCATTACTGGACTGCAGGGGGTATTGTGGATGTATAACATGTCCATTATTTTATAGACCAATAGAATATGCTATATACCAACTTTTTGTAATTTAATTATGAGTGATATTTAGGTAATTCTAATAGCTGTATATTTCGCAAACTATTAAAATGTTCAGCAAGTGATTTTGTATGTGTAATTGCTTCCTTTATTAATATGCACTATTGCCAACAAACAAAAATCCATGTATCTATATTCTTTTCCCCACTGTTTGCACTGTTTTATCTCCCAGTTCAATCTCATTCTGTTCACCGCTACATACCAGATAATATCAACAAGCAGGAGGTCAGATACTCCCTTGGATTTAGCACCATTGGTGGGAAAGTGTATATATAAACTATATATATAATTTAAATGAGGCAACAGTTTTAAGATGAATGTGCAGATCAGAAAGATGAGGACAGGAAAGTGATGCACTCTATGGTTTTAAACCTCTTCAAATTATCTGAAAGGGACGATACAATTGTTAGCTTTTCTTGTGAATTTTGTGATCAAGGAAGGAATTTACTATCTACCTGGAAAATTGTTAGTTTGCAGATGCAAGGGCTAAATGAAATGAATCTGCTGACAGGCATTATGGTTATAATTATATTGGAACAGTTGGTGCCATTTAAAGGCATTTCCAGGCTAAGATATATTTACAGAAAGCATATGCCAATTATTTTGGAATATAGTACACAGCAGTTGTAAGTGTTGTATCATAGCTCATTCAAAATGTGGTGGGTGATTATTCTCAGGCTAAGTTGGCAATGCAGTGGGCTTTGCATAAAATAGTGGGGTGTGGTTTACGTAGTCATCAGGCTTGGGGCAAGAGATTACATTACAGTCTTTGCTAAAGGTTGTAACCCTTTGAGATATATTAAAGGGTAGATACAGCTCTACAGAGAATGGAAAAACAGTCTTCTGTAGGTAAAAGCCACAGAAGAATGGCCCTACTGGGTCAGACTAATGGTCTACCTAGCCCAGTATCATGTCTCTAAAAGGCCAGTGCCAGATGCTTCTAGCAGCTGGATGTTTAGGCACACCTGGAGCATGGGGTTGCATCCCTGACCATCTTGGCTAATAGTCATTGATGGGCCTATTTTCCAGGAACTAGATACTTTTTTGAACAAAGTTACTTTTGGCCTTCACAAAATCCCAGGGCAACAAGTTCCACAGGATAACTGCATTGTGTGAAGAAGTACTTCCTTTTGTTTGTTTTAAATCTGCTCCCTATTAATTTAATTAGGTGACCCCTAGTTCTTGTGTTATGCGAAGGTGTAAACACCTCCCAATTCACTTTCTCCATACCATTCATTATTTTATAGACCGCTATCATGTCGCCCCTTACTAGTCACTTTTCTAAGCTGAACAGTCCTAGTTTTTTTTTAATCTCTCCTCATATGGAAGATGTTCCATACCCTTAATCATTTTGTACGTTTTCCATTTCTAATATAATTTTTTTGAGATGTGGCAACCAGAACAGCATGCAGTATTCAAGGTGTTGATGTATCATGGATTTATATAGTGACATTGATAGTTACTGTTGTATTATCTATCTCTTTGCTAAGGGTTCCTATCATTGTTAGCTTTTTTGACTGCCCCCGCACATTGACTGAATGTTTTCAGAGAACTATCCACGATGACTCCAAGAGCTCTTTTTTGAGTGGTAACAGCTAATTTAGACCCCATCATTTTGTATGTATAGTTGGAATTATGTTTTCCAATGTGCATTACTTTGCACTTAACATTGAATTTCGTCTGCCATTTTCTTGCCCAGTCACCTAGTTTAGTGAGATTCTTTTGTAGTTCTTCGCAGCTTTGGACTTAACTATCTTGAATGATATTTTATCGTCTGCAAATGTTGCAACCTCATTGTTTACCACTTTTTCCAGATCATTTTTTGAATATGTTGAACAGCATAGGCTCCAGTACATATCCTTGGGGGAACCCGGCTATTCACCTCTCCCCATTGTGAAAACTGATAATTTATTCGTACCCTTTGTTTCTTATTTTTTCCAAAGGTTTTCTGAAAGTCCAAGTACACTATATGCACTGGATCACCCATCTCCACATGTTTGTTGATTCTCTCAAAGGCATGATTTCTCTTTACAAAAGCCATGTTGAGTCTTCTCCAACACATCATGTTTAGCTATGTATCTGATATTTTTGTTCTATAGTTTCAACCAATTTACTTGGTACTGAAATTAGGCCTGTAATTGCCAGGATTGCCTCTGGATCTTTTTTTTAAATCGGTGTTACATTTGCTGTCCTCCAGTTATCTGGTACAGAGGCTAATTTAAGTGATAGGTCACATACCACAGTTAGTAGTTCTGCAATTTCACATCTGAATTCCTTCAGACATTTTGGGTGACTACCATCTGGTCTTGGTGACTTATTACTATTTAATTTATCAATTTGTTCCAAAACCTTCTCTATTGACACCTCAGTCTGAGACAGTTCCTCAGATTTGGGGTCTAAAAAAGAATGACTAGGATCTCCCCCACATCCTCTGAAGTGAAGACCAATGCAAAGAATTTATAGCATCTCGACCGTCCAGTGGCCCCACTGACTATTTGGCAGGCTTCCTGCTTCTGATGTACTTATTTATTTTTTTTACTGTTAGTTTTTTGTCCTTAGCTAGTAGTTCTTCAAATTCTTTTTTGGGCTGCCTTATTATACTTTTTACACTTGACTTGCCTGATTTTATGCTCTCTCATATTTTCCCCTCTAATATTTGACTTCCAGTTTTCCTTTTTACCTCTAACTGCTCCTTTTCCTTTGCTATAGTGGAATATTTTTGGCCCTCCTACTGTTTTTTTTTTCTTTCTTTTAATTTGGGGTATACATTTAGTTTGCTCCTCTATTATGGTGTTTCTAAATAGTCTCCATACAAGTTGCAGGCATTTCATACTTCTGACTGATCCTTTTAACTTCCATTTAACTGACTTCCTCATTTTTCTGTAGCTAGTCTAAATTTATGCATTTCATGTAAAGAAATACTTGAAGAGGCACACTGGTTCTTCTGACGGATTCTCATGGTATGGTTTACAAAGCATCCTGCATTCCACAGTTAGTTCCATCTCTTGCACTGTGTAACAATCACACAGAAACTGACACTGCTTTTAAGTTGTATTCTGGATCGTTCTCTTCTGCCCTGGATGCATGCATGCATGCATGCAAAAAAAAGGTATCCTTTTAAAAATGTTTTCTAAACAATAACTGTTCAGCAATCTGGATTTTTGTGTGTGTGTGTGTGTGGATTTGCCCTGACCTTCCCCTTCCTTGCAGAAGAGAGGTGTAAATATGGGGCAGGTATGGAACATCTGTAAGGTGGTATGTGTTTATAAGTACATTTTGTAGTTACTTATGCTAATTTTTTGTATTGGAAAAGAGCTATGTGTTAAGCTTATTTTTGTATTTTTTCTCTGAATAGTTCTAATAAAAATAATCTACAGACAACAGATTTCACAAGTTTCCTCCTTCCATTGTGATATATTGAAGTGAAGGGTAAATCACACTATATGCAGAAACAAGACCAATTAAAACTAGCAACATTTTACTCAATTGCTACCAGTAAGATTTTGCTTCCCATTACTACCACTTTCCAGTAACATTTAGCGCAGTTTGGGATTGCAGTTGACCTGTCTGACTTTTAATGCTATATAGTGTTAATGATGTCTCAGTTGATTTCACTAGCAGTTTTGTCAGTTCCTTACAAACAAAAAAACAACCATATTCTCCCCCACCCTCCCAAAAGTAATTTCCACTTGACAGAAAAATCTAGTAGTACCATCTAGTAGTAGTTGATCATATCAGCCAATGCTCTTGTGCAAGGAAGAGTGTAGTCATGATTCCTAAAGAGCTGTGAGAATGTATCCAAGTAACAAACGTTCTTCTATTGTAAGCAACCAGAAATGGAAGTAGCATGTGAGAGCTGTGAGCTTTGTTTTGAAATGATCACAAAGCAAAATAGATATGTCCTTTCAGATTGTATTTTCTACAAACTTGAAAAAATTAGCCTGATTTCCTCTGAATTACTTCATGTTGAAACTGTTTAATTTTCTCTTTAAGCATAACACCCTAAGGCTCCCTTTGTGCAACACATTTTTTAAATGATTTTTCATTAAAATCCCCTTTTTTCTCCTGAAGATTCTGCATTTCTCTTTAAATTCTTAGTTTATTTCATTAGTTTATTTTTTCACCATTTCTCTTCTATAGCTTTACTTCTCTTTTTTATGCAGTGTATTTCCTCTTTCTTCCCCCCACTTATCGAGCTCTGACAATATGCTTACAGTTGGACAGGCCATAAAGGAATATAGACCCCCGGTTGTAAGGAACTTACTAAAGCCCTGATCCTGCAAAGGGGTCCACGTGTGGCCCCTTACATCCATGCTGCATCCCACTGATTTCAGCAGGACTTCCCTGTGTCGGTATCAGGTATGGTGCAACCTGCTAAAGTAAATTGAACTGTTGATAAGCCTGGGTCACTTTACTGTTGAGGACCTAAGTCTCTTCTTCCTCTTTGCTTCTCAATCCCCTTGCTACTTTTATCTCCTTCCATTTCTCTTGTCTCCCATTCCCAAATTCATGCTTCTGCTTACCCTACAAAATACTTTTCAGCTCAACCGCTTTCTTTGAATCAAGTTTTGTATGCAATTATAGTCAGTGTTTTTATTACATATTTATTTTCCTTCTGTGGTTTCTATATCTAATCTTCCATTTGAGTCAAAAATAAAATATTTCTAACTGCCAGTTCCTCATGGCATCTGATGCTCAAGCAATGTTCTTTCACAGAGCATCACCACCAGCAGCAGCAATAAAGATTCTGGAATCGAAATCAGCTGACAATTTTGTTGATGATATATAAGGAGGAATTGGGTGCAGTCCATTTTCCCACAGCTGTATTAGCTTTGAAATGTGGATAGTAGTAAAAACTTGATTTTGTTAGCAAATTCAGCAGATATAATTGGGCAGACAGATGGGAAGTGATCAAATAGATGCTGTGACAAAGTACCAGTTTTATAGAGTCACTTTTTCTAAAACCATCCTTCAAAATTATGACTTTAGCTAGAATTTCCTGGATTTAGAATAACTTGACTTCTTGGAAAAAGCAACAGAGGGTCCTGTGGCACCTTTAAGACTAACAGAAGTATTGGGAGCATAAGCTTTCGTGGGTAAGAACCTCACTTCTTCAGATGCAAGAAGAAGTGAGGTTCTTACCCACGAAAGCTTGCATCTGAAGAAGTGAGGTTCTTACCCACGAAAGCTTATGCTCCCAATACTTCTGTTAGTCTTAAAGGTGCCACAGGACCCTCTGTTGCTTTTTACAGATTCAGACTAACACGGCTACCCCTCTGATACTTGACTTCTTGGATTACATAGTTCTCAAAACAGAGAAGTGTATATTCTCCACAATCCTGCGGTCACTACCTTTTTTCACATACAAAAAAACCACCTCCACATCCCTACTAGCCTTAAACATCTCCACTAGATCCTCTTTCATTTTACGATCCAATTCAAAATTTCCCTTGTGTTGAAAACCTTTAAATTGCTCTGCTCCAGCCTACCTCATAGACTTTGTAACTCTCTGCACCCTTGTCCATCATGTTGCCAAGTACTTTTCTTCCTTTGTTTAGTTTCACCAATGCTTATTGAAAAACCTTCTTCGCAGTTTCTGCCACCAGGAACATCCTTCCTGTGTATCTATACCTCATGGACTCTCCATCTCACTTCAAATCTCATCTGAAAACCTCTTGCCTGTACCTTTTAATTTCTCTTTCCTTCTGTTATTGACTTTGATTGGACATTTTAATTTATTACCACACCGTGTCTTTACACCATTGCTTCTAATCATACATTTTGTTGTATTATTTCAATCTAAAGCATTTTGGGACAGTATGTATGAAAAGTTATGCAAAACAAAGCTGAATTGTTTACCAGAGACATTTCCTGGAAATTTGCTGCTTTTCTTTATCCATTAACACATTCTGAAACCACATAATCCATAAAAGTACATTGCTGTATGTCATATTTTTTCATACCATGTTGTGCTTTGGTATGGTAGCAACCCTTGTACATAAAGATCATATGTTATGATGACATTCCTGTAATAGGAACAGAAAGCTAGAAGGCATTTCATCTTGACCTGTGGACTCTCTAGCTTCTGTTTGTTATAAAACTGATTAAACTTCACTTTTAACTGTATTACCATTTAATTTTTTTTTAAATTGTAGCTGGAAAATAAATGCTAGGATTGCATATCACAATTTCTGCGGTCAGTGAAATGGTTTAATTTTTGTGCTCTGTATAAGTCAATGACAAAGAACAATATGGACATCAAAGCAACGGTTATGGTCTGTCTCTGTCAGTAGATGTATTTTTATGGGGATATATTCATCTTTGTAAATTGGAAAACCATATCACATTATGGATAAATCTGTACAGTTTGCACAAGTGCTTCTGTTTGCCCTTTTGTGTTACTAGACCAATTGCATCAGCAGAGGCCCAAACATCTGTTCCATGAATGCACAGACATGCTTAAAGCTAATTAAGATTTATTTAACATGATTTTTTGATATAGTTCCCATAGATTCACAGAAGTTTTTGTTTAAATGTCTGAAGGCTCTCATTGGACTTGATTAAGATATCTCTGAAAATTCCTAGATTTGGTAAAAACAAATGAGGTCAGTTGCAATAATAGAGTTCCTAAATTTGGCCAAAACACCAAAAGTTTGATTTCTTTATAATACATTCAGAGAGCATACAAAATATCCTGACCCTCTTGACACCATTTTGCCCTATATGGACAGCCATAAGGAGAATCAACATTTGCTGTTGCTCAGCTTTTGTTGTTCATATGCTTAAGGCAAGAACAATGAAAAATCTGATTTGAAATGTAGTTTTCTTTTCAAAGAGAGATTCTTGGCCAAATGTCCTGTGATGTGTCCAATACAGCCATAATATTTCAGCCAGTTCTCAGTTATCATTCATCTCTGAACATTCCCCAAATTGATAGGATAAGACATAGAGCATCTGTAAGTAAGCTTTTTTACTTAGTACGCGTATTTAGAACCTGCTAGTGGTACCATGTAACCCAGTACAACCTGTTGCTGGTCAGCTGCTCGGCAACTAAATTGGTAACCTTGCCACACACTGAGCGGGGCTGGGGGGGTGGGGAGGGGGAGGAAATGCTAGATACTCCTTTGTGGATATTGTTTTTCATTCCAAGGGGTAACTCCATCTGGCACTGCTGCCATGCAGCTGGTTTCTTGAATAAAGGCTAGGGGAGAAAATCCTGAAACAAATCCACTGTGGAGTAAATGTCAAGCAGTAGCATTGCAACTCAGCTCTGCTCTCCAGCATCTTCTGCAGCAGTACTGGCTTCCAAAAGACTTGGGCTTGGTCTACACTTACCCCCCAAGTCGAAGTAAGGTACGCAAATTCAGCTACGTGAATAACGTAGCTGAATTCGACATACCTTACTTCGAACTTACCGCGGTTCAGACGCGGTCCACACGCGGCAGGCAGGCTCCCCCGTCGACTTCGCGGTACTCCTCTCGTCTAGCTGGAGTACCGCAGTCGACGGGGATCACTTCCTGGTTCGATTTATCGCGTCCACACCAGACGCGATAAATCGAACTCGGAACTTCGATCCGCAGCCGTCGAACTACCCGGTAAGTGTAGACTAGCCCTTGGTCTCCAAGTCTTTGGGCCCAGTCAGTACTGCCAAAAGGGGGGGCTTTAGTCCTAAGGCAAGCCTCTGCCTCTTTATTGTTTTTATGGCTAGGGGTACATACCAAAGGTTCGGTTACGATGGTCGCCTCTTCAAACTTGCCTGTTGGAATGTGAGGACAATATGCACTGGTTTGTCAAACAATCTAGAGGAGGCCAGTGATCCTAGAAAGACTGCCATCATTGAGCTGGACATCAGTGTAGACACGGTCTCTGAGACCAGGCTAGCTGACACAGGCTCTCTATGCAGCACGTTACACTTCTGGCAAGGAAAAAGCAAAGAAGACTGTCGTGAACATGGGTGGGTTTTGCAGTCAATAACTCATTAGCACCCATGGTTGAATGTCCTGTTGCAACATCAAAATGTATCCTATCACTAAGAATATTGACCACAGGTGGCTTGCTTGCTGGATGGAAGGAGGAGTACCACAAAACATAAAGGATGCCAACATCATGTTTTATAAAAATAGAGGAGATCAGAGTGATTGCAACAATGATGGAAGGATTTTTCTCCTTAGTATTGAGGGCAAGACATCCACGTACATCAGCCTCAAAAGACTGCAAGTTCTTACTGAACCTTTTGGCCTGGTGAGAAGGAAGGGCTTTTTCCAATTGCTAGAGAATTGGTTGCCCCCACAATCTCCCTCAATCTGATTCTATCCTTCCACGATGGCATGAAGGCTACAGTCCACTATAATGGTGATCTATATGACCGCTTTGACATCTGCAATGGTGTGAAAGAGGGATGTGTTTTGGCACACTCTTTGGTATATTCTTCTGTCTGCTGCTTCATCATTCTTTTTTATTTAGCACCGACGGCATACATCTCCATACAAGATTAGATGGAAAATGTTTCAACATTGCGCATCTAAAAGCAAACTCAAACACCTGCTGATAAGAAGAGAATTTTTCTCTGACAATGCAGTGCTTGTTGCACACAGTGAAGAGGCGCTCCAGCAACTTTGTAATAACTTTGAGCTAGCTTGTGATGAATTTGGACTAATCGTCAGTCTAAAGAAGACAATGTTTATGGCACAAGGTTTGTTTACTGTACACGTTTTAATAGGTAGCAATGCACTAGAAGTTGTGCATAAGTTCTGCTATCTAGAATCAACTGAGTTGGATAACTTATTTCCAGATGGCAAGCTTAATTCTCACATTGGAAAGGCAGCCACCACATTCAGACAACTGGCAAAGTGCATGTGGGATAATAGGAAATTAACAGTGAACACCAAGAGATGGATTTACCAGATGTGCATTCTGAGCATGCTGCTGTATGGTGGCAAGACCTGCACTACCTAGACCAGGCATGAGACTGCTTAACACTTTCCACACTCCGTCTTCACCATATTCTAATATCGAGTGGGAAACCAAAGTTCCTTACACTAAAGTATTTGAGAAAGCACATTTGCCAAGTCTAATCACAACTCTCAAACACAGATATCTCTGTTGGTGTGGTCATCTGGATCAGATGGATGCATTGCAAAGGATTTTTTGAATGGAGAACATGTGGATGCACCAAGGCCGCAGGGCTGACCTAGGTTCACATTCAAGGACATTTGCAAGAGGGACAAGCCACAACGGAGGGCTGTGCTGCACCAGGAAGTCAAAAAGGCTAACGAGAAGTGGTTGAGAGAGAGGAAAGTGAAGAGAGGAAAGGGCAGCAGGCCCCAAGTGGAAATAGTGCACCGGCTTGATCCTCTGGCCTTGCACTCTGTCTGTATTATCTGTGGCAAGAACTGTTGCTTGAGAATTCGACTTTTTAGACACCCATGATCCTGCAGCATGATACATAGCAACTGAG
Organism: Emys orbicularis; assembly: GCF_028017835.1. Classification (NCBI taxonomy): domain Eukaryota; kingdom Metazoa; phylum Chordata; order Testudines; family Emydidae; genus Emys; species Emys orbicularis. The sequence continues at coordinate 40,544,951 of NC_088689.1, read as the reverse complement.
TTGCATTGGTGCTTACACTATCATCTTTTGAAATGGATGGCTGCCATATGTAAAGACCAAAACAATCAATTACACCTTTGATAGGAAAACTGGAGGAATGTGGAAGATCATGAGTATGTCTGGATTTAAGCTGCCTGGATCACCTCGTCAGTATATGGTTGGTCAGCCCAAGCTTGGAGAGATTGTTATAGGTGTCCTTGACTCACACAGCCAATAGTAGTCTTCCCTCTTTATTTCAGTTATTATGGTGCCCAACTTGATTTTAAAGTGATAATCTTACTCTGACTTCGTATATGTAGATCTTGGCTGTGTTAATCCTATGAAGAACCAACATGTAGTCCCTATCTTGGTGGAATCACACAAATTCCCTGTGTAGCTATCGTGATAAGTGAAACACTGATATTACATCAACAGGTGTAGTACCAATATTCATAGACTCATAGACTCATAGACTTTAAGGTCAGAAGGGACCAATATGGTCATCTAGTCTGACCTCCCGCATGATGCAGGCCACAAAAGCTGACCCACCCACAACAGAATCTTCCAGCCTGCGACCCCTGCCCTATGCTGCGGAGGAAGGCGAAAAACCTCCAGGGCCTCTGCCAATCTACCCTGGAGGAAAATTCCTTCCCGACCCCAAATATGGCGATCAGCAGTACCCCGAGCATACAGGCAAGATTCTACAGCCGGACCCTCATTTTACCCGCGATTGCACGTTAATGCCTAATTGACTGTAATCATGTTATCCCTTCAAACCATTCCCTCCATAAACTTATCAAGCCTAATCTTGAAGCCAGAAAGGTCTTTCGCCCCCACCGTTTCCCTCGGAAGGCTGTTCCAAAATTTCACCCCTCTGACGGTTAGAAACCTTCTTCTAATTTCAAGCCTAAACTTCCCCACGGCCAGTTTATATCCATTCGTTCTCGTGTCCACATTACTACTGAGCTGAAATAATTCCTCTCCCTCCTTGGTATTAATCCCTTTGATATATTTAAAGAGAGCAATCATATCCCCCCTCAGCCTTCTTTTGGTTAGGCTAAACAAACTGAGCTCCTCGAGTCTCCTTTCATAGGAAAGGTTTTCCATTCCTCGGATCATCCTAGTGGCCCTTCTCTGTACCCGTTCCAGTTTGAGTTCATCCTTTTTAAACATAGGAGACCAGAACTGCACACAGTATTCCAAATGAGGTCTCACCAGCGCCTTGTATAACGGAAGCAGCACCTCCCTGTCCCTACTAGAAATACCTCGCCTAACGCATCCCAAAATCGCATTAGCTTTTTTCACAGCCACGTCACATTGCCGACTCATAGTCATCCTGCGATCAACCAGGACTCCGAGGTCCTTCTCCTCCTCCGTCACTTCCAACCTATGCGTCCCTAACTTATAACTAAAATTCTTATTAGTCATCCCTAAATGCATCACCTTACACTTCTCACTATTAAATCTCATCCTATTATTTTTACTCCAATTTACAAGGTCATCCAAGTCTCTCTGCAGAATATCCCGATCCTTCTCCGAATTGGCAATACCTCCCAACTTTGTGTCATCCGCAAACTTTATCAGCCCACTCCTACATTCGGTTCCGAGGTCAGTAACGAATAGATTAAATAAAATCGGACCCAAAACCGAACCTTGAGGAACCCCACTGGTGACCTCCGTCCAACCCGACAGTTCACCTTTCAGTACTACCCGCTGCAGTCTCCCCTTTAACCAGTTTTTTATCCACCTCTGGAATTTAATATCGATCCCCATCTTTTCCAATTTAACCAATAATTCCTCGTGCGGCACAGTATCAAACGCTTTACTAAAATCGAGGTAAATTAGATCCACCGCATTTCCTTTATCTAGAAGGTCTGTTACTTTCTCAAAGAAGGAGATCAAGTTGGTTTGGCACGATCTGCCTTTCGTAAACCCATGTTGTAATTTGTCCCAATTGCCATTCACCTCAAGGTCCTTAACTACTTTTTCCTTCAAAATTTTTTCCAAGACCTTGCATACTACAGAAGTTAAACTAACAGGTCTGTAGTTACCCGGGTCACTTTTTTTCCCCTTCTTAAAAATAGGAACCACATTAGCTATTTTCCAGTCCATCGGTACCACCCCCGAGTTTACAGATTTATTAAAAATTATCGCCAAGGGGCTTGCAATTTCTCGCGCCAGCTCCTTCAATATTCTAGGATGGAGATCATCCGGTCCGCCCGATTTAGTCCCATTTAGCTGGTCAAGTTTGGCTTCCACCTCTGATACTGTAATGTCAATCGCCCCTCCTTTATTCCCCTGTGTCCCGCTCCCTCTATTCCTAAGCCCTTCATTAGCCTTATTAAACACCGACACAAAATATTCATTTAGATATTGTGCCATGCCTAGATTATCCTTAATCTCCACTCCATTTACATGCTTCAGCGGTCCCACTTCCTCTTTCTTTGTTTTCTTCCTATTTATATGGCTATAAAACCTCTTACTATTGGATTTAATTCCCCTCGCGAGGTCCAACTCTACACGGCTTTTGGCCTTTCTCACCGCATCCCTACATGCTCTGACCTCAATAAGGTAGGTTTCCTTGCCGATCTGCCCCCTCTTCCATTCTTTGTACGCTTTCTGTTTTTTCTTAATCGCCCCTTTGAGACGCCCACTCATCCAGCTAGGTCTAATTCTCCTGCCTACTAACCGTTTCCCCTTTCTCGGGATCCAGGCCTCGGACAGCTCGTGCAACTTCAGCTTGAAATAATCCCAGGCCTCATCTGCCTTTAGCTCTCTAAGTATGTTAGCCCAATCCATTTCCCTAAGTAGTTGCCTTAATTTATTAAAGTTGGCCTTTTTGAAATCGTAAACCTTAGTCACAGTTTTATTTCTGTTAATCCTTCCATTTAGTTTAAACCGAATCAGCTCATGGTCACTCGAGCCAAGGTTGTCCCCTACTATCATTTCCTCAACTAGGTCCTCACTACTCACCAGCACCAAATCTAAAATGGCATCCCCCCTCGTCGGTTCAGCTACTACTTGCTGAAGGAATTCATCTGCTAGCACGTCTAGGAACATCTGAGCCCTATTATTGTTACTAGCATTTGTTCCCCAATCTATGTCCGGGAAGTTAAAGTCCCCCATGATCACACAGCTCTTATTAGTTTTTACTTCCTTAAAAACATTAAATAGTTCTCTGTCCGCATCCAGGCTAGATCCCGGCGGTCTATAACACACCCCAAGCAGTATCTCAGGGGAGGCTCTAGTAGTTCTTTTACCCAGTGTAATCATTGCCCAGACAGTCTCTGTCTTATCCATTCCATCACTTATTATTTCTTTACATTTTAGTTCATTATTCACATACAGTGCCACACCCCCACCTTTACCTTTTTTCCGGTCATTCCTAAACAGCACATACCCTTCCATACCTGTACTCCAGTCATGACTACCGTTCCACCATGTTTCGGTTATTCCTACGATATCAGGTTTCATTTCTTGGACCAGGAGCTCCAGTTCCTCCAGTTTGTTACCTAGGCTTCTCGCATTGGTGTATAAACATCTTACCGTATGCTGTCTATCCTTTCTCCCATTAGTTATGCACTTTGGTACGGACCCCCTAGTGTCCATCCGCCCCCTCCTTCTAATGTCCAATTCCCTACCCCTATCTATATCTGTGCTTATCTCTTTTCCCTCATTTTCAGTGTTGGAATCTGGCGTGGAGATTAACTGGACATCTCCCAACCTTCTCCCCCAAGTTCCTAGTTTAAAGCCCTTTTGATGAGATGAGCCAGCCTCCCTCCCAGAAGTCTATTTCCTTCCCTACTCAGGTGAAGTCCATCCCGCGAGAACAGCTGTCTGTCCCCGAACGCCTCCCAGTGTCCATACATCCCAAAGCCCTCTTCTTAATGTGCACTGTGTGTTCATAGGGCACCAAAAACATCACATGTTTTTATAGTTAGTCACCTTATCTACTGGTAGACAGGTAAAGGCTAGAACTCATGGTGTTGGGGGACAGTGGTAGGGACGATGTGCTTTGCCTGCGTTTCAGCTGGATCCCTTGCTGTGTGTGTGTATGCGGTATGTATATATGTCATGAACAAGGCTCAGCAGGGCCTTGGAGCATACACAAAAAAGGGCTACGTATTGATCAAGTTCTACTGAGCATGGTGATTTTTTTGCAGTTTATCAAATATACAAGGTTGTTTCAGATGGGATTTGAAGAGCACAGAAGATGTATGGACTATCATTGGAATAGAGCTTCAGGGATGAGGAATGCATGGAGGGCTTGAGATTTGTAACATTCTCTTTCTCTCTCAATCACTGAAGGAAAAGCAGTCTTGGCAAAATAAAGTAAGAGTTGCGATTGCCAAACAGATCAATTTGCCTCTGAAATTGTTGCAAAGTTATCATCCTCTGACATTTTGAAAACTTCCTGGGGAAGGACATAAAAGTAGGTACTTAAGTGAAATGAAGTGACCTTTGAAGCTGTCGAACACCAATGAAGAAGTAATGAGGGATGTGAAACCTAGTTCTTTTTAGGGCCTATAGCCTCATGTTTAATGGGCTTTTTAAAATTAACTGTTTCATAACCTCTTTGCTGTTGTAACCATTTAATCCCCATTGCCTCCTACTCTTGTCAGCACCTGCCACGCTTTGCCTAATAAGCTTCCAGGAGCCAGTTCCTGTCTCTTCTTTTCTTTTTTTCAAATTCTGCGCCCCCCTCCCCCCGTATAGTTTTGTAGATTAATGGGATCGATCCTAGTGCTGTGTAGAAATATTCATAAAAGGGCGAGGGCACTCTGCAATGTTTCTCTGTCAGTTTCCTCTCTGTTCTTTTACTGGAAGGGAGGGAGGAGGACTGTTTGCTTCTCCTCCCTGTGAAATAAATTAGACATCTGGCTCAGACCCTGCACATCCTCTGAGATCCAGCAGGACACATGGAAGCCCTATGTCTCTGCATTGGCTCTGGGTCTCCTGCAGCTCTGTCCCAACGCCTTGGCAAAGACTTCCCATCTGTTGTCTGCCTTAGACCCTTCTTTCTCTTATGTGAATTTCCCAGCACAGAAAATGCTCTGCTGGAAAGTGAGCGCAGTCATAGGCTCTTGTCTTTGTGCTTGGTACAGGGGTGAGTGATGTGCCTACCCCAGAGCCTTGCCCTCTCCCATTGTATGGATCCTCAGACTCTTTTTGAGATCCAAGGGGGGAGAGATGCATTTATGCAACCTGTTGGTCTCCTTTTCTGCTTGGGAAGGGAGAGATGCATGCCCTGAGGGGCCGTTCTGCACAGGGATCCGATATGCAGAGTCTGGCCCAATTACTGGGTGTTCTCTTGTTGTTGCTGTTGACCCCTGTTGTAGGTAAAATTAGAGGATGCAGCCCTGTGTTTGAGACTAAAGTTTTGGAAGGGAACACTCTACCTGAACAGTGACAAGAAATGATGAATAATAGCTTAATGTGCCTGCCCAAAGGCTTGTATGGCAAGAGGAGAACGGAAGAGAAATAAGAACTACTGGAAATTCCCTTGATATTAGGATTTTTACTGACCGTCATAACTTTGAAGCGTGCCAAAATCTTTTGAAGTTGCCTGATACTTTATAGTATGAAAGTAGCTGCAGTACATTTCAGAAAGAGTGGTCAGCACGACAACCCAGTGAGAAACGTTTCAGACAAATGAATCACGGTGTCGGTTTAAATTTTAAACTTTTTGCCAGCAGGAAATTAAAGTGCTTTGCAGTGCCACTTACAGACCTCAATTATGTTAGCTTTGGTCTAAATGAAAAGAGTTGCTCTGAGGCTATAAAAATCAATGTGCTTGAAGAAAAGAGAGAGAATAAAAGTCAGAGGAGAACTTCTCAGAAGAGGGGGAGCCAAGTGGTAGGGAAGCATGCATTTTTTCTTAAAGAAATGTACTGTGAAAAATAGAAGAGGTTTAATGAAAGATAAGTGAGTTTAGTACTCAGGAAAGATACCAGGTTGGTGGCCCATTAATTGATGTCCTTTATTTATCTGCCAACAATTACAGTATGGGAGTTGCAGTGCAAACTCTCTTTACACCACCTTCCCAATATCTTTAAACTCTAACCTCAGGTCTTTTCATAGGAAGAGGTTGTACATATACCCCATAATTGTGAACAATGGGAAATTAAATAAGCTGAGATTTTCTTCTTGAGTGTGCACATCACTCTCACTGCTTACTGAACCATTGTATCTAAGAGATTCTGCCATGTGATCCAAAAAAATGGACACATCAAACATGTTTTTGATTAATATCAGGGACGTAATCTCTTCCTTTTCTAGAGGTGCATCTGGATGACAATGGGGAACTATCTCCAGGGGGCCTGTCTGGACAGGACTCCTCTCTCTATTGCTTCTCTAATCTATTTCAATATCACGTTCATAGTTGCAAGACTGTCAACAAGCTCCACTGCAGTCAAAGAATCACAAACCACGCTTAGATCACATAAGTTGTTTTGAGAGCTTGAGAAATCCTCACAAAGCTTATATCTTTTGCTGGGGTTGATAATTCCCACCTAACAGAATTAAAATCTTCCTTTCTGTTTAAAGAAACCCTGCAATTAACTCACCCTGTCTGTTTACAGCATAGGAAATTAATCAGTTTCCTCTAATACAAACGTTGCCAGGTTTAACCACAGTTATTGAGATGATATTGAATGGGGTTAGTCCCTGTCTACACTTGCAGGTGAACCATGTTCAGCATTTGTTCTGCTGTCCCGGTTGCTGACACCAGTTAAGAGCAGATTATTTTTCTTGTGCAGACAACCCTTGTGTTTGTATATGGGCACAGTTAATGACAAAACCACATTCTTTAATGTAACCAGTCACAAACAATCCTACAAGAGAATGGCCACCTACTTATGTAAGTACGCTTCTTAAAAGGCTTTGGGGAAAAGGTCAAATGTCACAGCACCAAATGGACTCGCATGCAGAAAGCCCCAGCTTCTTCTGTACATACCTCTAATATAAGGCGTTGCTAACTGCGAAGACAAAAACCGGGGTAAGTAACAGCTTCCCCATTTTGCGGCTGGGGATTGATGCAGAGTCTAAGGTATAGTTTATAATTATCAATCAAGAAATAATACGTAAATCTTTAAATTATGCACCCACCTTCTCTAGGCTGCACAGTAAAGAAGCATCTGAGCATAAAGCTATTTTCCAAAAAAACCAGGCTATTCCTAAACTTAACAGGTCTCAAATCCACAGAGCCTTCCAAACATCCCGTCTGCTGAACTTGTTCCCTGCCGTGAGCCTGATTCTCAGTAGTGCTGAGCGCTCACAACTCCATTTGAAGTCCGTGAGAGCTGTTAGGTGCTCAGTGCTTCTGAAAATCAGGCTCTGAGTGTTTCAAGATTACTCCAGGATATCACAACCAAGCAAAAGGAAAATCTTGATGTCCAAAATAAAAACAACAAACCAACCCCATATATTCACTTCTCCTCACCCCCACACTCTGACTGGCAGTGACTTGTGTTGTCTTTCACATATATTTCTACTCTTTTATCTAGGAATTTAGTAGAAGTATTAACACCAGAAAAAATATGTGGCTAGCAGGTCACACAGGTTTCCATCCCTCACACTATGCTGTTCAAGCATGAAGTTTCTGAAATTTGCATTCAACTATTTGTTCAGTATTTATTTTTCCGTATTTGGGTCTGGATGTTGATGGCCCATGTACTGGTAATTTTGCAGCCTTTATTATTGTTTGGATTTTGTACATACTGTTGCCCTTCTTGACCTGAGTCAAAGTTTGGGGCCCTGGAGATGTTCCAGCTGGAAGTAGCAATTAATGGAGTCTGCATCAAAGAAAATAACAATCTCATTTATTTAAAAGTGTTCATTCCCTTTGGGGTACCTGGCATTTGCCACTGTCGGAAGACAGGATACTGGGCTAGATGGACCTTTGGTCTGACCCAGTATGGGCATTCTTATGTTCTTGTTTTTTGCCTCTGCCTCCCTCTCTGTTCTGTGGTGTCCCTTCTCTGACCCCCCGCCTTTGTGTCACCCCCCTCCAATAGTCAGCAAAAGCCCCTCCAGCTACCCAGTCTGAAACTCCTGGGTGGGTTCATATAGCCCTTTTTGTTTTAGGTGGGGGTGTTATGGTTAACTCATCCTTACAGTTGTGTTAACTGAAGGGTGCGTTCACACCCATCAATGTCAATGAGGTTTTAACTCGCCCCATAACAAGTTTTAACCCAGCTCATAACAACATTCTTCATTTTTCAGAGTAAATTTTGGGTTTATCAGACTGATTTCTGTGTTCACTCTTGGATATTTAGACATAGTTGCCGTTGCCAATAACTGTAGCTTGGTTAGGACAGTCCCAGCATTCCAAAACTGATCAACCACCTGCCTGCTACTTCTCTTGGTAACAGCTAGCTCTAAACCAGGGGTCGGCAACCTTTCAGAAGTGGTGTGCCGAGTCTTCATTTATTCACTCTAATTTAAGGTTTCGCGTGCCAGTAATACATTTTAACGTTTTTAGAAGGTCTCTTTCTATAAGTCTATAATATATAACTAAACTATTGTTGTATGTAAAGTAAATAAGATTTTTAAAATGTTTAAGAAGCTTCATTTAAAATTAAATTAAAATGCAGAGCCCCCTGGACCGGTGGCCAGGACCCGGGCAGTGTGAGTGCCACTGAAAATCAGCTCACGTGCCACCTTTGTCCCATGTGCCTTAGGTTGCCTACCCCTGCTCTAAACCCACTGTTACAGCCCTGTCTCAGCAGTTTTAAGAAAAGCTGGAGGGCTGCTGCTGAGAGAGATGCAGCTGGTAGGGAGCAGGGGAGGGGATCAGTGAGGTGTTTTTAGAGAGATGTCTGCATGGGTAAGACATCAGTCCCTGGGGACTAGGGAGAAAGCATATGAAAGTGGGGAGGGATGAAGTAGCCATGTGGGGGAGTTGACCATTGGCAGCTTGGCCTCCATTTTCTTCTCCTCAAACCCCTTTATTATTTTTAAACAAAATTAATCATGGTCAGCCTGATCAATACTAAGCTTGGGCTTTTTGTGTTATGTCAGGTTCAGCTGTTAGGTAGAGATGGTTGATTTTTCTTTTTTGCTATGATCAAGGTATACTGAGCTCTGCATGCACATATTCTCCATAGAAGCTCTTGAAAATTTCTGTACATTTGAATTTCAATTATCAAAAGGTCTCAGGCATCCATTGAGTCGTTCAGATAATCAAGGCTTTCAGATAATCAAGGCTTAATTGGGGGACAGGTGGAGGACCCAAGATACTACAGTTATAGGTACATTTAAAATGGAGAAATAGTCAGTCTTTAGACGGGTCCACAACACTGCCTTTATCTCCTGGAGCACAGTTAATACTTCAATAAACATCTGGGGACGTAACTGATCTTCAGATAAATTAAGGTTTTGGTTAAATGAGGCTTTGTGTATTGCATATTATAATATGACATCTGGTTTGTCTGTGGTGCTGGGTTTTATAAACACTGTAATAGAGTAAAATTTTCAAAGGAAAAATAAGTTATAAAAACTGGTAAATTTCAGTAATTAATAACCTTTAATTGTAAAGAGTAACAACTTTGTGTGAAAGACTTGAGCTCTTCAGATTCATTCCCCATCACTGTAGTTAAAGAAAGCAGATGGCTCTAAGTATCATTATTAGGATTTGTATAAAAGGTGCTTGAGCTTCTGAACCTTTCTGTCCCTGATTTATTTTGAAAGGTGCTTGAACATCTAAACCTTTCTGTCCTTGTACTTTTTAAAAGGTGCTTGAACTTCTGAACCTTTCTGCATCTGAAAAAGGCTGCTGATTGTCTTTGTAACTATGGCGTGCAAGAGCTAAGAGGGTGTTATTCAAAGGTCCTTGGATCAATGTTTGTGTGCACCGTTAAAACTGGTTGAAAGTGCTGTTCGAGTGATTTTGCTGCAGCATGGACACTAAAAGGGAACTGCAGCCTTAAAAATATAGTGGAACATTAACACAATACCACTAGATGGTGCCATTACAGAGAGTATTCAGAGTTCTGCTCATACAAGCCTCTGTGGTTAGAGCTAGAGAATTCTTTCTTGTTATGAGGATGTTCCTGCTTGGAAGCTGTTGCCTGCACTAGAAAACTTAACTGTCCAAGTTTCGCTCGTAGAATTGTTTTCTAAGGGCTGGTCTACACTGGGGGGGGGGGGGGGGTCGATCTAAGATACGCAAGAGACTGGGAATGGTTGGGTCATTACACTAATTGAATTTTTTTCCCCCCATGTTAAGTTCTCCTCACACCTTCTATGGGTCATCTCGATTATCACTTCAAAGTTTTTTCTTCTGCTGCTATTGATAGCTCATCTCAATTGATTGGCCTCTTACAATTGGTATGCGTACTTCCACCTTTTCATGTTCTCTGTATGTATAAATATCTTCTGTCTGTGTGTTCCACTCTATGCATCTGAAGAAGTGAGCTGTAGCCCACAAAAGCTTATGCTGAAATAAATTTGTTAGTCTCTAAGGCTAGGTCTACACTACCCGCCTGAATCGGCGGGTAGAAATCGACCTCTCGGGGATCGAATTATCGCGTCTCATCGGGACGCGACAATCGATCCCCGAATCGACGCTCTTACTCCACCAGCAGAGGTGGGAGTAAGCGCCGTCGACGGGAAGCCGCGGAGGTCAATTTTGCCACCGTCCTTACAGCGGGGTAAGTCGGCTGCGATACGTCGAATTCAGCTACGCTATTCGCGTAGCTGAATTTGCATATCTTAAATCGACCCCCCCCTGTAGTGAAGACGTAGCCTAAGGTGCCACAAGTACTCCTGTTCTTTTAACTTCAGCTACGTGAATAGCGTAGCTGAAGTCGAAGTATCTTAGATCGATTTACCTCGGGTCCTCACGGCGTGGGATCGACAGCCGCGGCTCCCCTGTCGACTCCGCTACCGCCTCTCGCTCTGGTGGAGTTCCAGAGTCGACAGGGAGCGCGTTCAGGGATCGATTTATCGCGTCTAGATGAGACGCAATAAATCGATCCCCGATGGATTGATTACTACCCACCGATCCGGCGGGTAGTGAAGACGTATCCTAAGGTAGCAGCTGAGCAATTGCGTACAGTAAAAGAGTTATACAACATCCTCCTAAAACATTGCAGATAGTGCATTAAACCTGGCCAAGATTGGCTTACTAGTGTTCATCCCTTGGCATTATAACTGTGTATCAGAAGTACCATAATAATATAAATGTATAGGGTTACTTCAAAGGCACAGAGAAGTAATAGAGCTCCTGCATCATTGGGACTGTTGTAATTAGTGTTAGGATTAATTATTCAGTGTTAATAAGCAGTAGTATTCCCCAATGGAATTTGTTGCACATGCTCATTGGTGTCCATTTATTGAGAAATATTGACCTATTTTCAAGGTTTTTTTTTAAATGTGTTTTTAAGGATATTAGTTACTTTTTCCCTTAGTTGTAAAGCTGTAATAGCTGAATAGTTGAAAATTAATAAATTTATAACTTTGTATAAAGTGTAAACATCTTTTCTTCAACAGAATTCCTGTTTATGGCCAGCCCTCTAATTTTGTAGTGTAGTTACCCTCATACAGATAAATCATTTATTGTTCAGAGTAGGAAAATAGTGTTTGTCTGGCATTAAAATTCCCATGAAAATTCATCCCAAAGCAAACCAACATGTCTTCAGGAAATACCACTCCAGGAAAACAGCACTGTCCCAGCCAATCAGCATTTCAGCACTGTATTGTCATTCATTGAAGTTACTGCCTTCAGCTTTGACGTTTCAATAGGAGAATGCAGGTGCACAGGCACTATATTAAAATAGCCACAAAATATCCACCAGCAATTTTGTTTCTTTTCTGCACGCATCATAACATATATGAAAACTATCAGGTTGCAGAACAACAACTAGGCAAGGCAGCCCAAATGAATGCCACTTCAATCACAACGGCCTGAGCCTATCCATGCATGTCTCAAGAGCTTGAGCACACAGATGAGCCTTACAGCAAGTCCTGCAGTCAATAAACTCAGGGTATGTCTATACTTACCTCCGGGTCCGGCGGTAAGCAATCGATCTTCTGGAATCGATTTATCGCGTCTTGTCTAGACGCGATAAATCGATCCGGGATCGATCCCGGAAGTGCTCGCCGTCGACGCCGGTACTCCTGCTCTGCGAGAGGAGTACGCGCAGTCGACGGGGGAGCCTGCCTGCCTGCCGCGTCTGGACCCGCGGTAAGTTCGAGCTAAGGTACTTCGACTTCAGCTACGTTATTCACGTAGCTGAAGTTGCGTATCTTAGTTCAAAGTGTGGGGGTTAGTGTGGACCAGCCCTCAGGCTAACTTGGAAAGTGAATTCCAGAGTTGGGAGCATTTCAGCTGTCATGATGGTGCATAGGGAGAGAAAAGGTCTCTAGAATAGCCATAGTCAAACCACATATCTTGGCTGTAACACAAGGGACCTTCAGGCCACATCCTGTATGTTGAGCTAAGACAAAGTTAGCATACATGTGTTTGGGATCTTTCACCAGATGGTGATGAGCTAAAGCCTAAGGTCCATATATGGCTGCTGCCTTTAACATGGAGGATGTATTAAAGCAGGTTGGCATAGGGGCTCTCCTAAGTTCATGCCCCTTTAAACTTAATAGGTACACCACAACTTGGAACTTGGAAAGAACCAAAATAACCAGTTAGGACAGAAATAACAAATGTGATACCTAGCCACAAAAAGGCCATGGTAACGAATGGACGTATATGATGATAAGTTGAGATCCCTGGCATACTAACCTATAGGAAAAAGACACTCCAACATTAGTAAGGTGAGGAAATACAAATAAGGGAAACGGGGAAAAAAACCCTACTAAAAGTGGCATCCCAGCCTAGAGGCAGTCAGAGAGAGAGAGAGAGATGTAATCCTTGGGAGGTGCCAGAATGATGGCCACTGGTGGTGATGGGGAAGGTGATGGTGATGAGGAAGATGATGGCTTATATCAGGTTGTTCTACAGAAGATGGTGTGAGTATACGGGTGTGCAGATATACATTCTGTAGTATCTCTGTATTACTAAGTTGGGGTTTTTGTGACTGTGCTTAATGTATTAATAAACTATATTTGTAAATATAAAAGAGTTCCTATAGTGTGAGTGTTGCAACTGTGTACATCGGGGTTCCCAACTACATAATAATACTGGGCCTGATCTTGGGGCAAGAACCTGTCAACCCTCAAAGTGATAACTGGGGATTCTTAAGTAATCAATATAATTAATACATAATGTAAAGATCGGGCAACATCTGAAATAAATGGATTGATTTCTGCTTTGTTTTTGAAGTGGCTGCACACATTATGGAATGCTGGGTTGAGAATCTTAGCTCTATTCTGCTTTGTTTGAAAGAGTCTGGCAGAAACAGTAGTCATGTGGCAGAGCTCTCAATACCTGTCACTCTGCAGGCATTGATAGAAATTCAGTACACTTGGATTGCATTAGCACCACTCAGTTAATTCTGGCTGAATTTTGGTTTTAGCTGCTCTGGGTTCAGGTGAAAGTGGTCCTGCAAAGAACTATTAGCATTTTTTGCTCCCCCCCCCCTTTTTTTTTTTTTTTTTTGCTCTGAAGAGGTGCACAAGAGAGGAGTTCCTTTGTTATGGAGCTTAGGAGATGCTTGTTCTGTGGAGCTCGTGATTTCTGAGGGAACCGGGACCATGCTGTTACAGAGTTTGGGTCTCTGCTAAGTCGTCTTGTGCGATTTTCTGCTGCATCATCAAGGTTTTTCCAAAGATTGTTTTTGTTTGGAACTAGCTCACACATAAGCATTCTCATGACAGCGTCTGAAGTGAAATATTTCATCCATCACTAGTTCACATTATTATTTATTTTTCAGCTTTCGACAAATACACTTTTCTGTTGGCTTTTGTGGTAGAGATGGAAGAAACACCGGGGGGGAATAATGCTGATAGTTTTGTTGGTTTTGATTTAAACATTTTGCCCACCCATGAGGTTTCTTTTTAAAATCTATATAAAGATTTTGTAAGTTAATGGGGGTCTGGAAAATATTAGGCACTAGACCTACAATTAAAAAACAAGGGCTTGAACTCTTTCAGCCACCTAAACTATTGACTGCAGTTGTGTGAACATTTCCAGAGAATTTAATCCTTTGGTGCACGTGAGTAATTTGTTTTCATCCTTAGTGAAGAGATTTAAACCTCACTTTAAATTAAAACAAAACAAAACAAAAAAACAGAAGAGCAGCAAAAGAAAACGCCTCAGTGTAACTTTAACTACAGAGCTACTTCATGTTCTTTCATCCTAGATTTGTGGGGAAGGTAGTGGCCTGGCACTCTGGAGATCTGGGTTCTGTTCCTTGCTGTCACGTATGGCCTAACGCACCTTTTATATATCACGTAAGGCCATATTTTAAAGTGCTCAGGAGCTCACAATTGTGGCCAGATTTTTTCAAAAGAGTACTGAGCTCAACACCCAAAGAATGGAGCACTTTAGAAAAATCTCTGTGCTTATTTCCCCACGTGGCTAGTGGGGTTAATAATACTGCCCTATCTCACAGGGCACCTTGCAAAGACAAGTATAATAGGAAAGCCTGTAAAAAATAAACAAAAGCTCACTCCTGCTGAGCTTGCCTACATGCCCTTGCCCCATTATTGCCCTGCATACACTACTCCTCATCAACACAGCAAAGGGGAATGAGGCAGGAACATTGTCAAGCTGCTACTGTCCCTGCTGTGCAGACAGGGGTGGGGAGTGGATGGAGCCTTGGCTCCACACGCAGCGTGCTGGCTGGTGGTGCAGTTGGAGAAGCAAGTAATCTGCTCTAGGAGAAGGGCTTGCAGAGTTTGCTTCCCCCAGGCAGCAAGGGAGAAACAAAGATCAAAATGTGACTCTGACTCAAATTCGTCCCTTGCTCTGCTCTAGAGGCAGCATAGCTATATGCTGCCTCTTATTCAGGGTAGACTGCAAGAAGCCAATTCAGCCCTGAATGAATAAATAAAAGCTTTAAAGGAGACAAGTAGCAGTAAAGGTGGAAATCGTGATGAATAAAGATCAGGTCTACAGTGCTGCTGAGCATGTGTTCCTATGAACTATTCTTCATTGAGAAAACTTAATGGATGTGTTTACTGTTCTGTTATTGTTTGTAGTATGCCTTCCAATCTAGCCCCAGGAATAGAGATTCTGTTTTAAGGGAAGTCTATTAAGGTTTTTAAGTAAGCTCTGGTAGTGTAGCACTGCTTTACTATTCTGGCTTGAAGTCTAAATTGAGCTTTTAAAGGGGTAATGTGTTGGATGGAAAGGGATATGAAATAGGTTATTTGATTATTTCACCCAAAGTAGAAGTAATTTTATAGTCACTTCGGTTGATTTCCTGTGCAGCATTCACAAATATATCACTTGCTTCTTGTAACAGGTATGCTGCTTCCTGAGTAGTCCCTCAAGGCCAGAGTTCCCTTTGCAGCAGCTTCCCATGGTCCTAAGGTACTGTAAATACTACTACAGCAAATACAGACTTCTCTTCTCCAATACTGCACAGCTGTATTTTTTGAGCCAAAAGTCCTGGGCTCCATCCTGAACTCCCACGTGTGAGAGGAGATGATCACGGTCACTGCATATTGCATGCACAGCATACTGATTCTGTACAATATGCCAGTGGGTCAGAACTACACTTGGCCCATGATTTCTTACTGAAGAAATCTTTTCCCATGCCTGTCATTGTTTGGACTTTGTGAGTATTGCATGATTTATAGTAACACACTAAATAAAGAAAAAAAAAATGTAAAAATGTACAAGATAGCTGAGTTGCTAAGCAGCAGTCAAAGTAGATTATATCATCAGAATGTGTCTTTGATATGATAGTTATGATAGATTCAAGGTTCACTTATATCAAGGGCTGTATATGCCATTAATGCTGTAGTCTTCAAAATGTTGTACAGTTTTAGAGCTGATACACAATATATCAGCACTACATAGCCACTGTGTTTCAGATGGTGAATTTTTGTTAATGTGTCAGTAGTCATGCTATATTTAGAGAGATACTCTTTGAGAGAATAAAATAATAATAATAAAAAAGGTAGCCACAGTATGTATGCACCACTTCCACCTGCTGGATGGAATGTCAGACCTTCTGAAGTGTGTGGGTGAGAGAGATTGTTATGAAATTCAATGTTAATAAATGCAAAATAATGCACATTGGAAATATAATATAATCCCAACCATACATATAAAATGATGGGGTCTAAATTAGCTGTTACCACTCAAAGAGATCTTTGAGTCATTGTGGATAGTTCTCCGAAAACATCCACTCAATGTGCAGCAGCAGTCAAAAAAGCAAACATAATGTTGGGAGTCATTAAGAAAGGGATAGGTAATAAGACAGAAAATATCACATTGCCTCTATATAAATCCATGGTATGCCCACATCTTGAATACTGTGTGCAGATGTGGTTGCCCCATCTCAAAAAAGATATATTAGAATTGGAAAAAGTTCAAAAATGGGCAACAAAAATGATTAGGGGTATGGAATGGCTTCCATATGAGGAGAGATTAATAAGACTGGGACTTTTCAGCTTGGAAAAGAGACAACTAAGGGGGGATATGATTGAGGTCTATAAAATCATGACTGGTTTGGAGAAAGTAAATAAGGAAGTGTTATTTACTCCTCACAAGAACTAGGGGTCACCAAATGAAATTAATAGGCAGCAGGTTTAAAACAAACAAACAGGAAGTATTTCTTCACACAACGCATAGTCAGTCTGTGGAACTCTTTGCCAGAGGATGTTGTGAAGGCCAAGACTATAACAGGGTTCAAAAAAGAACTAGATAAGTTCATGGAGGATAGGTCCACCAATGGCTATTAGCCAGGATGGGCAGGGATGGTGTCCCTAGCCTCTGTTTCCCAGAAGCTGTGAATGGGCGACAGGGGATGGATCACTTGATGATTACGTGTTCTGTTCATTCCCTCTGGGGCACCTGGCATTGGCCACTGTCGGAAGACAGGATACTGGGCTAGATGGACTCATAGACTCATAGACTTTAAGGTCAGAAGGGACCAATATGGTCATCTAGTCTGACCTCCCGCATGATGCAGGCCACAAAAGCTGACCCACCCACAACAGAATCTTCCAGCCTGCGACCCCTGCCCTATGCTGCGGAGGAAGGCGAAAAACCTCCAGGGCCTCTGCCAATCTACCCTGGAGGAAAATTCCTTCCCGACCCCAAATATGGCGATCAGCAGAACCCCGAGCATACAGGCAAGATTCTACAGCCGGACCCTCATTTTACCCGCGATGGCACGTTAATGCCTAATTGACTAAAATCACGTTATCCCATCAAACCATTCCCTCCATAAACTTATCAAGCCTAATCTTGAAGCCAGAGAGGTCCTTCGCCCCCACCGTTTCCCTCGGAAGGCTGTTCCAAAATTTCACCCCTCTGACGGTTAGAAACCTTCGTCTAATTTCAAGCCTAAACTTCCCCACGGCCAGTTTATATCCATTTGTTCTCGTGTCCACATTACTACTAAGCTGAAATAATTCCTCTCCCTCCTTGGTATTAATCCCTTTGATATATTTAAAGAGAGCAATCATATCCCCCCTCAGCCTTCTTTTGCTTAGGCTAAACAAACCGAGCTCCTCGAGTCTCCTTTCATAGGAAAGGTTTTCCATTCCTCGGATCATCCTAGTGGCCCTTCTCTGTACCCGTTCCAGTTTGAGTTCATCCTTTTTAAACATAGGAGACCAGAACTGCACACAGTACTCCAAATGAGGTCTCACCAGCGCCTTGTATAACGGAAGCAGCACCTCCCTGTCCCTACTAGAAATACCTCGCCTAACGCATCCCAAGATCGCATTAGCTTTTTTCACAGCCACGTCACATTGCCGACTCATAGTCATCCTGCGATCAACCAGGACTCCGAGGTCCTTCTCCTTCTCTGTCACTTCCAACCTATGCGTCCCTAATTTATAACTAAAATTCTTGTTAGTCATCCCTAAATGCATCACCTTACACTTCTCACTATTAAATCTCATCCTATTATTGTTACTCCAATTTACAAGGTCATCCAAGTCTCCCTGCAGAATATCCCGATCCTTCTCCGAATTGGCAATACCTCCCAACTTTGTGTCATCCGCAAACTTTATCAGCCCACTCCTACATTCGGTTCCGAGGTCAGTAACGAATAGATTAAATAAAATCGGACCCAAAACCGAACCTTGAGGAACCCCACTGGTGACCTCCCTCCAACCTGACAGTTCACCTTTCAGTACTACCCGCTGCAGTCTCCCCTTTAACCAGTTCTTTATCCACCTCTGGATTTTCGTATCGATCCCCATCTTTTCTAATTTAACCAGTAATTCCTCGTGCGGCACAGTATCAAACGCTTTACTAAAATCTAGGTAAATTAGATCCACCGCATTTCCTTTATCTAGAAGGTCTGTTACTTTCTCAAAGAAGGAGATCAAGTTGGTTTGGCACGATCTTCCTTTCGTAAACCCATGTTGTAATTTGTCCCAATTGCCATTCACCTCAAGGTCCTTAACTACTTTTTCCTTCAAAATTTTTTCCAAGACCTTGCATACTACAGAAGTTAAACTAACAGGCCTGTAGTTACCCGGGTCACTTTTTATCCCCTTCTTGAAAATAGGAACCACATTAGCTATTTTCCAGTCCATCGGTACCACCCCCGAGTTTACAGATTTATTAAAAATTATCGCCAAGGGGCTTGCAATTTCTCGTGCCAGCTCCTTCAATATTCTAGGATGAAGATCATCCGGTCCGCCCGATTTAGTCCCATTTAGCTGGTCAAGTTTGGCTTCCACCTCTGATACTTTAATGTCAATTGCCCCTCCTTTATTCCCCTCTGTCCCGCTCCCTCTATTCCTAAGCCCTTCTTTAGCCTTATTAAAGACCGATGCAAAATATTCATTTAGATATTGTGCCATGCTTAGATTGTCCTTAATCTCCACTCCATCTGCAAGCTTCAGTGGCCCCACTTCCTCTTTCTTTGTTTTCTTCCTATTTATATGGCTATAAAACCTCTTACTATTGGATTTAATTCCCCTCGCGAGGTCCAACTCTACACGGCTTTTGGCCTTTCTCACCGCATCCCTACATGCTCTGACCTCAATAAGGTAGGTTTCTTTGCCGATCTCTCCTCTCTTCCATTCTTTGTACGCTTTCTGTTTTTTCTTAATCGCCCCTTTGAGACGCCCGCTCATCCAGCTGGGTCTAATTCTCCTGCCTACTGACCGTTTCCCCTTTCTCGGGATACAGGCCTCGGACAGCTCGTGCAACTTCAGCTTTAAATAATCCCAGGCCTCATCTGCCTTTAGCTCTCTAAGCATGTTAGCCCAATCCACTTCCCTAAGTAGTTGCCTTAATTTATTAAAGTTGGCCTTTTTGAAATCGTAAACCTTAGTCACAGTTTTATTTCTGTTAATCCTTCCATTTAGTTTAAACCGAATTAGCTCATGGTCACTCGAGCCAAGGTTGTCCCCTACAACCATTTCCTCAACGAGGTCCTCACTACTCACCAGCACCAAATCTAAAATGGCATCCCCCCTCGTCGGTTCAGCTACTACTTGATGAAGGAATTCATCTGTTAGCACGTCTAGAAACATCTGAGCCCTATTATTGTTACTAGCATTTGTTCCCCAATCTATGTCTGGGAAGTTAAAGTCCCCCATGATCACACAGCTCTTATTAGTTTTTACTTCCTTAAAAACATTAAATAGTTCTCTGTCCGCATCCAGGCTAGATCCCGGCGGTCTATAGCACACCCCAAGCAGTATCTCAGGGGAGGCTCTAGTAGTTCTTTTACCCAGTGTAATTATTGCCCAGACAGACTCAGTCTTATCCATTCCATCACTTATTATTTCTTTACATTTTAGCTCATTATTGACATACAATGCCACACCCCCACCTTTACCTTTTTTCCGGTCATTCCTAAACAGCACATACCCTTCCATACCTGTACTCCAGTCATGACTACCATTCCACCACGTTTCGGTTATTCCTACGATATCAGGTTTCATTTCTTGGACCAGGAGCTCCAATTCCTCCATTTTGTTACCTAGGCTTCTCGCATTTGTGTATAAACATCTTACCGTATGCTGTCTATCCTTTCTCCCATTAGTTATGCACTTTGGTACGGACCCTGTAGTGTCCATCCGCCCCCTCCTTCTTATGTCCAATTCCCTACCCCTACCTATATCTGTGCTTATCTCCTCGCCCTCTTTTTCAGTGTTGGAATCTGGCGTGGAGATCAACTGGACATCTCCCAACCGTCTCCCCCAAGTTCCTAGTTTAAAGCCCTTTTGATGAGATGAGCCAGCCTCCCCCCCAGAAGTCTATTTCCTTCCCTACTCAGGTGAAGTCCATCCCGCGAGAACAGCTGTCTGTCCCCGAAAGCCTCCCAGTGGCCATACATCCCAAAGCCCTCCTTATAGCACCACTCCCTTAGCCAGCTATTTATCCTCACAATCCTGTCTGCCCTTTGCTGTCCTTCTCTAGGAACAGGCAGAATCCCACTGAAGATAATCTGAGCCTCGACTTCCTTAAGCGTCTTCCCCAGCCTGGCATAATCTCCCTTGATTCTCTCTAGCGAGAACCTAGCCGTGTCATTCGTTCCTACGTGAAGGACGATCAAGGGGTTCTTACCTGCTCCTTTTAGGATCCTTTTCAACCGCAGGTCCACATCCTGTATCTTAGCGCCCGGCAGACAGCACACCCTTCTGTTTTCTGGGTCCGCCCTGGTCACAGGCCTGTCTAACCTCCTCAGTAAGGAGTCCCCAATCACATAAACCTGCCTTTGCCTGGGGGCAGCGCAATCTACCAATCTATCCCCTGTTCCCTGCGGCCGTAACTCCTGTCTGTCTCTATTTTCCCTTATAGTCCCCCTATTGCCATCCTGTATCCTCCCGGGGCCGAGTGTTGATGCTACTTCCATCAACTCCTCCCCCCTGTGTATTGGACTAGCTGCCCTTCTTTTCTTCCTCTGCCTCCCACCATCAGTTACCACCTGCTGCGTCCCCTCCTCGTTAGCCAAACACCCAAACCTGTTCCTGAGTTCTATTTCCCCCTCACTAGCCCTCCTTTTCCTTGGCCTGCTTCTCACGGTCACATGCTTCCACTGCTCTTGTTCTCCCCCCGACATTCCCCCCTCACAGACCATAGCCCCCGCTTCCATCTGCACCCCCGAGCATGCCCCTTCAGCCACCCCTTGCCTGTGCTCCATTAGCTGCTCAAACCCCCTTCTAAACTCTACCAGGGTCTCTACCTGCATCTCCAACCCCCGAACCTTTTCCTCTAACAGGGCAATTAGGCGGCATTTCATACAGACATACCTCTGATCAGGTGCACCTGCTAGGACCATATACATACCGCAGCTGCTACATGCTTTCATCTGCATTGTGTCCCCTGCTGCTTGGCTCATGGCTGCTGTGGTCTCTGCCTGCAGCCTCTGAGGGAACAAAGCACACCGGCCACCGCGCCCTCCTGCCTCCCCTTCCACCTCCCCCTGTAAACTCCCACTTAAACTCCCCTGTTAGCAGCCCTGTTGGCCGGCTCCTGGGGGCCGCTGCTCGCTGACCTTTGGTCTGACCCAGTATGGCCATTCTTATGTTTTGATTGGTTGAAGGCCAACAGAAAATTGGGCAAGGTTATAGAGGCGGAGTTAAGAATGCCACACCAAATCTCACTCTGGATTTTGTAAGTTTTATTCAGCATCTGAATATTCCATTAGTGTCACTTTTGTTTCTGCATGCAGTTCCATTAGATAACTTCTACTGATACTATGAGCAATGGTAGTACTCATCAAACTAAGTAATAATCTTGGACTTGGGCATGAAGTCTCCTCCCAGTAATCTATCAATTGGGGGAAAATGTTTCATCTGTCTCAGATTGCAGATGAAGACAGAGGGGAGGAAATGTGTGAACCTCCTTCAGTTTTCTTGGGCCTTAGTTAATAAGAACTCAGCTAAACACTTTACCTTGGTTGCCCAGCTGTTGTCCTCAGGTTCCCCAAAGCTTAAGATGGATCACAGACTCAACACAAAATAAATGGATACCTCTGAGTGGTGTGAGAGGGAACACCCATTGCTGTTGAGGGGCAGCTGAGCCTGAAGCAGCACTCAGTTAAATGTGGAGTGTATTATTGATGATTGTTCTCCAGGCCTGCGGCAGACAGGACAAGAAGTAAATGGCTTAATCTGCAGTAGGGAGATTTAGGTTGATATTAGGAAAAACTTTCTAACTATAAGGTCAGTTAAACATTGGAACAGGTGACCAGGGGAGGTTATGGAATCCCTGTCATGGGAGGTTTTTAAGAACGGGATAGACAAACTCCTGTCAGGGATGGTCTAAGTAGACTTGGTCCTGCCTCAGCGCATGGGGATGGACTAAATGACCTTTAAGTATCAGGGGGTAGCCGTGTTAGTCTGTATCTACAAAAACAACAAGGAGTCTGGTGGCACCTTAAAGACTAACAGATTTATTTGGGCATAAGCTTTCGTGGGTAAGTGAGGTTTTTACCCACGAAAGCTTATGCCCAAATAAATCTGTTAGTCTTTAAGGTGCCACCAGACTCCTTGTTGTTTTTGTAAATGACCTTTGGAGATCCCATGGCCAGTGGGTGGAGCCCCACTCTGGGGAGGCTAGCCCCCAGCTCCTTTCCTTCCGGCCACATCCTCCCCACGGCCGGAGCCATGAGACCCCTCCCCCGCTGCTTGGAGGAGCCCCAGGCTGGCTGAAGCCCTGAGACCCCTGCCCCCCACCTGCCTGGAGGAGCCTCGGGCCAGCCCCTGGAGCAGCCCCCCTTTCCCTCACCCGGAGGAGCCCCCCGGGCTGGCCAAAGCCCTGAGTGGAGGAGCCCCAGCCAGACTGGCCGAAGCCCTGAGCCTCTCCCCATCCTGGATGATCCTGGGGCTGGCCACAGCCATGCCTCCTCTCCCCGGACTCAACCCGCCCACTGCCAGGGGAAAAGCGTCTGTAGAAGATGCTTTTTGATATGCCCCATGCAGGTTCCGGGGTGGCTGAGGCGGTATGTGCTTCCTCAGCCACCCCCGAACCTGCATGGGGCATAATAAAGCAAAAACTTCACTGCCAAACCCTGCAACCGGGAATCCGACGGCCATGGCAGCACCAGGGGAGGCAGAGCCTCCCCTAGCCTATTATATCCCCCGCCCATGGGTGATCCCTTCCACCCCTATATTCCTATGAATCTGATGTATCTCCTCGTGATACTTTCTTGTACATGTCCTGCAGTTTTCAGATATATTTCCAGTGGAACCAGTCTTTGGGAGTGGGGATCCTCTGATGTTTTAGGCCAGATACGAGCAACATGATGATACTTTG
Organism: Emys orbicularis; assembly: GCF_028017835.1. Lineage (NCBI taxonomy): Eukaryota > Metazoa > Chordata > Testudines > Emydidae > Emys > Emys orbicularis. The sequence continues at coordinate 40,521,667 of NC_088689.1, read as the reverse complement.
TACAGTGTATGTATAGTGACGGTGTTGGGAAAAATCTTTCCAATTTAACCTCTGAAACATAGCTATCATTACTTCAGTATCTGCACTATTCCCTTGTACTTCCCTGTAGGAAGTGTCTTGAATATTGTAAATGATCAAGTTAATTAACTGCAAACTTTACCTAAGACAAATGACAAGTTTACACCACTGTGGCTATGTAATTCAAAGAAGACATCATTCTGCCTTCTGTGTCTTGAAGATTTAAATATAGAGCAGTCTCCTGCAGGGCAGCTGAGGCAGCTGCTATTTCGTGGTTCATTTTGCATCCAGCATGTTAGTGAGCCACTATGTTCTTCTCTCTCATGGAGATTTTCTATTTGTTTTGTTATTTTACCTCAAGCTAAAAAAAAGGTAGACTGCAAAATACGTGTTGCTCCCAGTGTCTGAGAAAGCAGAATGCACCTCATCTCTTCTTTCACTACATGCAGGACTGTATACTTTAAAATAATTTTCCACCCTGTTGTCCCTTTATGGGCCAATGCATCTTTGTTTTTCAAAATAAGATCCAAGTATTAACAGCCTCTTGCTCTACTTGGCTTACCCCACCATTGTTTTTTATTCTATATCTGTTTGATCTGTACTGCCCTGGTATTCTGGAGCTATGTCTGGTAAATCTGTAGTATTATTCCATCTAGTCTTTCCAATATGTTCCTGCTCTTTAGTACATTCCAGTTTTTCCCTACTCATGGGATGATTCATTAAGGGTCTCTCACGAGCTGGAAAGGTTTGATCGTTTACTGAGGTACAGTATAGGAACAGCTTTGTAAGGCTGCATCAGAGTCTATTAGGGAATAGGAAATTGTTAGAAACAGTTTAATGACAGGATTAGAGCAAGAAACTTAGGCCTGGTCTACACTATGAGTTTAATTCGAATTTAGCAGCGTTAAATCGAATTAACCCTGCACCCGTCCACACAACGAAGCCATTTATTTCGAAATAAAGGGCTCTTAAAATCGATTTCTGTACTCCTCCCCGACGAGGGGAGTAGCGCCGAAATCGATATTGCCATTTCGAATTAGGGTTAGTTTGGCCGCAATTCGACGTTATTGACCTCCGGGAGCTATCCCACAGTGCACCATTGTGACCGCTCTGGACAGCAATCTGAACTCGGATGCACTGGCCAGGTAGACAGGAAAAGCCCCGCGAACTTTTGAATTTCATTTCCTGTTTGCCCAGCGTGGAGAGCTCAGGTGACCACAGAGAGCTCATCAGCACAGGTAACCATGCAGTCCGATAATCGAAAAAGAGCACCAGCATGGACTGTATGGGAGGTACTGGATCTGAACGCTATATGGGGAGAGGATTCAGTGCTAGCAGAACTACGTTCCAAAAGACGAAATGCCAAAACTTTTGAAAAAATCTCCAAGGGCATGATGGAGAGAGGCCACAATAGGGACTCAGATCAGTGCTGCGTGAAAGTTAAGGAGCTCAGACAAGCCTATCAAAAAACAAAGGAGGCAAACAGTTGCTCCGGGTCAGAGCCGCAGACATGCCGCTTCTACGCTGAGCTGCATGCAATTCTAGGGGGGGGGGGGGGGCGCCACCACTACCCCATCTCTGACCGTGGATTCCGAGGCGAGGGTAATCTCAGCCACACATGAGGATTCTGCGGATGGGGAAGAGGAGGAGGACGAGCTTGCGGAGAGCACACAGCACTCCATTCTCCCCAACAGCCGGGATCTTTTTCTCAGCCTGAGTGAAGTACCCTCCCAAGGCAGTATCCATAGCTGTCCTTTCAACAGTGGAGAGATTGTGGTGGATGTGATATTTATTAAGGATTTCACAGTCAATTTTGTTCCTGAAGCAATCAATGTAATCAAGAATGTGGCTTCATCCGCTCTGTGGTGTCCAGTCAGATGATTGTTTTCTTATGCTTTTCAGTGGGGACATGCTAATTGTGAGGGGAGTCTAATTGTTGTGCAAGAATTCTTTGAGATGAAGTTGGCGAAAGAATTCTTCTAGTTCTCCACATGTTAGTATGGTGTCAGGTTCTGCGGTGGGACAGAAGTTCAGTCCTTTAGAAAATACAGATCATTCAGCTACAGTTAAGGATAGTCTTGATAAATTGATGATGTTTGGGTGTTGTGTAGTGTCCATGTGGTGGGTACTGGTGCCAGAGTTTCTCCTGGAGGTGGTGGTGTAGTTGGTTCCACTTTTTGTTTTTGTGTTGGATGGTCATTGTCAGGTTTTTTTTTTTTTTTAATAGTTGTTTTGGATTTCTTGCATGATTTTCAAGTAACTTTCCTGATTATTTTCTTCCAATGTGTGGGAGCACGTAAGGTACAGTAAGTGGTTGCTCAGTTTTTCTGAAGTCCGTCTGCAGAGCTGGTCAGCATATTTGGAGTTGTATGCAGTGGTCAGAGGGTTATAGATGGTGTTACCTCTGGGGATGGTGGTTTGTTTCTTGCATTTGCTCAGGAAGTAGACATCGCTGTTAAATTTTGGTTCCTTTTTCTTCATGTTGTGGAGCTTCCATTTCAGATAGCAAAATTCATTATCTTCCATTGTTGTATGCAGTGTTGCTGTAGTCATGTTGATCCCAAAATATTAGACCCGCAAGGTGGGTGAGGGTAATATCTTTTATTTCACCAACTTCTGTTGGGGAGAGAGACAGGCTTTTGAGCTTAGACAGGGCTCTTCTTCAGGTCTGGGAAACTAGATCTGGGCAGGTCTATGATACAAACTGCACCACTGTAAGCACTTCTGGTGAAGATGCTGATGGGAGAGAGCTGTCCTGTTGGCTTAATAACTCCACGTCCATGAGAGGCATTAGCTATGTCATCAAGAGAAGATCTCCCGCTGATATAGCGCTGTATACATAGGGGGTTAAAATTGGTGTAACTGCATCGATCAGGGGTGTGGATTTTTTCACATTCCTGAGCAATGTAGTTACTCTGAAGTAAGGCTTTGTCTACACTAGCATTTTTGTCAGCAAAACTTTTGTTGGTCAGTGGTGTGGAAAAAAACCAGCCTGATCGACATAAGTTTCACTGACAAAAGCGCCTGTGTGGACAGTGCTATGTCGGTGGGAGAGTGTGTTCTGCTGACATAGCTACCGCCACTTGCTGGGGGTGGTTTAATTATGCCGGCAGCAGAGCTCCCTCCCACCAGCATAGAGCAACTACACAGGAGACCTTACAGTGATGCAGCTGCAGCGGTACAGCTGTGCCGCTGTAAGGTCCGTAGTGTAGACATAGCTGAAGTGTGTAGTGTGGACCTGGCTTCAGAGTTTCACTGCTAAGCACAAAGTGGAACAGATTGTTTATCATAAGTAGTTAATCATATTTCTAGGGATCATTCAAGGTGAAGTGGCCCATTAACATGTCTCCAGTCATAGGGCAGAAAGGGGCGGGGGGGGGAGGAGAGAAAAATGCAGGTGCTTCAATACAGAAATCACGCCCCTTCCAACAGCGCACCCCTATTTGGAGCCCAAACAGAGAATCATCAAGCAACTACAACCCATACTTGATGGGGACCCCATCTTGAAAGTAATCTTTCCTAAACCCCCTCTTCTGGACTTCAAACAATTCCCCAACCTCTCTAAGTTCATCATCAGAAGCAAGCTCCCCACAGACCAGGGCACACCAACTCAAAGTGGCACCAGACCCTGCCAGAACAACAGATGCAAAACCTGCAGACGTATCTCCTCTGCTACAATGAACAACTCCCCCTCCCCCCTCCAACACACCTTTCAAGATCCCTGGATCCCACACATGCCTATCACAACATGTGGTGTACCTCATCCTGTGCACTAAATGCCGCAATAACAACGATGTGGGTGAAACTAGACAATCACTACGTGTTCAAATGAACTCACACAGGAAAATGATAAAAGATTAAAAACACCACATCAACTGGGTGAACACTTTTCACAAAGTGATACTCTGTATCTGACCTCTCAGTCGTCATCCTCAAAGGAAACTTGTACAACACCTTTAAAAGGCGAGCCTGGGAGCTTAAATACATAACTTTACTAGACACTAAAAAGCCTGGACTGAATAGAGACACTGGATATAAGGCTTATTATAACAATCTGTAACCCACTAACAAGGCACTCTGCTCCCCCCCCCCCCCAGCAGCTTTCCCCACCTCCCTTCCTTTCCACCTTATGATTGGAGGGGTGTTAACGGGCCACTTCACCTTGAATGGTCCCTTGAAATATGTGTTAACTACTTATGCTAACAATCTGTTCCACCTTGTATTTAGCTGACACACAGAGTGAGGCCTGGTCTACACTACAGAGGTAGGTCAATGTAAGGCAGCTTACATCAACCTAGCTCTGTAAACATCTACACTAAAATGTAGCTCCCACTGTTGGAACTTGCCCACTACAGCGACTTAGTAACTCCACCTCCGTGAGAAGCATAGCACTCAAGTTGATGTAGTTAGGTCAACGTAGTGTCAATGTAGACACTATGTTGCTTTCATTGATTGTTGCTGCCTTTCAGAAGCAGTCCCACAATGCCCCACACTGACAGTTAAATTGGTGCAAGTGCTCCTTGGAAGGACTGCACCACCAACACAAGGAGTGTAGTGTGGACATGCAAAAGTGATTTAATTTTGTAGTGTAGTCTTGCCGTTAGTTTCCCAGACCTGAAGAAAAGTTCTGTGTAAGCCCAAAAGCTAGTCTCTCTCACCCAAAGAAGTTGGTCTAATAAAAGATATTACCTCACCCACCTTGTCTCTCTAATTGAGTACCATTATTAGTTTAATACTTTGGACAACAAAAACCATCATATTTTAACACTAGATGTCAGTAGTGCTTCAACTATTTCCTATGCCGCACACAGTGGACTGTCTCTGCAGCTAACCCTCTGGCACACTGATGTACTCTCCTTATTGTATGTCCTCTAACATAAATAAGTAGAAATGTGTTTTCTTCAAACAGATATTTTCCTTCTACTTTTCAGTCCTTGGTGAATATGTGATTTAGGTCAGTTATGACTGCAAAATTACTGAGGACTTATTTGTGACATTTCAATAGATTCTTGAAAGATTCCCCCACACCTTTTTTTTTTTAAATGGATAAATCTTTGACTATTGGTGATAAATTAAATCTGGATTTGCAGCACTGAAAATATTGAAAGACGATCAACTCATTCAGTAGTTGCTTGTAAAACTTTCGGTTTAGAATTCTCTAAGTAGCTTCACATTTCTAAACGAGGTATTTTTAGAAAAATGTAATATCTGTAAACTCTGATTTATCCAGAGTCTTTCGCCCATTTTATTAAATATCAACTAGAGCCACTGTCAGTCAAATGCTTTAATAAACTGTCCTGTATTACACTGAAGGAAACCAAATATTGAAAGGAACTAGTATAATGGACTGGAATACTACTGACATTTAGAGTTCTCTTGTTTCAACTGACCTTAAAAGCCATATGATTTTGAAACACATCTTTATCACCATCTCGATCCAACTATTGGTTTGTTAACTGCTTCATAATAATGATAGGAGAATAAAATTCTATGGCCAATGGCTGAATAAAGCCAGTCAGTTCTCCTTACTACTACATATATTGTACAAAACCCCAGACAAATATTAAATATATTAACATTATATTTCTGATACCAAATCTTGGTTATTAAAGGAGTTTATGAAACTTGTAATTATTTTTCAAAGGAAAACTGTCATAAATATTCAATCTGCAGTTGATAAAATATTTATTCTGTTCTAGTTTTAGCTTGGAGATGCAGTTTTTAGAAACATAAAAATATTTCTGACATTGGTTCCTGAATTTCCTCCTTCAAAATGGCAAGAGCTTTGTAAGGGCATGTCTATACTACTAAATTAGGTCGATTTTATAGAAGTCGATCTTTAGCGACCGATTTTATAGAGTTGATCGTGCATGTCCCCACTAAGCGCATTAGGTTGGCGGAGTGCGTCCTCAATACCGTGGCTAGCATTGATTCACGGAGTGGTGCACTGTGGGTAGCTATCCCACAGTCCCCGCTGCCCATTGGAATTCTGGGTTAAGCTCCCAATGCCTGATGGGGCAAAAACATTGTCGCGGGTGGTTTTGGGTACATGTCGTCAGTCTCTCCTCCCTCCCTCCTTGAAAGCAATGGCAAACCATCATTTTGTGCCTTTTTTCATGGGTTATCCATGCAGACGCCATAGCACGGCAAGCATGGAGCCTGCTCAGCTGTACACTGCTTTTGTGAGCATTGCAAACACCTTGTGCATTATCCTGCAGTATGTGCTGAGCCTAGCTAGGAGCTGCCAGCATGATGAAGATTGTGAGGAGGACATGGACACAAACGTTCCTGAAAGCACAAGATGTGGCAATTGGCATATCATGGTGGCATTGGGGCATGTTGATACAGTGGAACGCTGATTCTGGGCCCGGCAAACAAGCACTGACTGGTGGGACCACATAGTGTTGCAGGTATGGGATGATTCCCAGTGGCTGCAAAACTTTCGCATGCATAAGGCCACCTTCATGGAACTTTGTGATATGCTTTCCCCTGCTCTGAAGTGCAGGAATACCAAGATGAGACCTGCCCTGACAGTTGAGAAGCGAGTGGTGATGGCCCTGTAGAAGCTTGCAACGCCTGACTGCTACCGGTCAGTCAGGAATCAATTCGGAGCGGGCAAATCTACTGTGGGGGCTGCTGTGATCCAAGTAGCCAGGGCAATCAATACCCTTCTGCTAAGAAGGGTAATGACTCTGGGAAACATGCAGGGCATAGTGGATGGTTTTGCTGCAACGGGGTTCCCTAACTGTGGTGGGGTGATAGATGGAATGCATATCCCTATATTGGCACTGGACCACCTTGCCAAAGAGTACATAAACAGCAAGGGGTACTTCTCAATGGTGTTGCAAGCACTGGTGCATCACAAGGGCCATTTCACCAACATCAGTGTGGGATGGTTGGGAAAGGTACATGACGCTTGCATCTTTTAGAACTCTGGGCTGTTCGGAAAGCTGCAAGAAGGGACTTTCTTCCCAGACCGAAAAATTACCATTGGGGATGTTGAAATGCCAATAGTTATCCTTGGAGACCCAGCCTACCCCTTGCTCCCATGGCTCATGAAGCCATACACAGGCAGCCTGGACAGCAGTAAGGAGCAGTTCAACTATAGGCTAAGCAAGTGCAGAATGGTAGTAGAATGTGCCTTTGGGCATTTAAAAGGGCGCTGGCACAGTTTGCTGAGTAGCTTAGACCTCCATGAAAGCAATATTCCCATTGTTATTGCTGCTTGCTGTGTGCTCCATAATATCTGTGAGAGTAAGGGGGAGACATTTATGGCGGGGTGGGAGGTTGAGGCAGATCACCTGGCAGCCAATTTTGAAGAGCCAGACACCAGGGCAATTAGAAGAGCACACTGAGGCGCGCTGTGCATCAGAGAGGCTTTGAAAACAGTTTCATGACTGACCAGGCTATGGTGTGACAGTTGTGTGTGTTTGTCCTTGATGCAAAGCCGCCCCCTATGGTGAATGTACTTCCGTGTAAGCCAATCCCCCTCCCCACTTCGACCACAGCTGGCACAGGAAATAAAGTCCCTATTGTTCTGAATCCATTCATTCATTCTTTATTTATTAAAAAAACCTTGAGATCACTGGCAATGCTGACTAGTAAAAGGAAGCCTGGGTGTACAAAGGGTTTGATAACTGGGTGGGGTGGGGGAGGAGGGAAGGACAAGGCCACATTGCTTATTGTAGCCACACTACAAATCAAAGCTATTTGAATGACAGCCTTCTGTTGCTTGGGCCATCCCCTGGAGTTGAGTGGCAGGGTGCCCGGAGCCGCCTCCCCCCCACGTTCTTGGGTGTCTGGGTGAGGAGGATATGGAACTTGGCGAGGAGGGCAGGCGGTTTACACAATGGCTTCAGCAGGGGGCCTCATCATGTCCGTTTGCTCCCCCATTAGCCTCAGCATCTCCTCCTGCATGTTACGATCATGCTCACTGCTTTCCTAGCCTCTGCCACTGAATGCCTCCATGTATTCAGCTGTGCCCTATCAGTGTGGGAAGATTGCATGAGCTCTGAAAACATGTCATTGCGAGTGTGGCTTTTTTGCATTCTAATCTGCGATAACCTCAGGGCCGGAGTTGATGCGGGGAGCATAGAAACATTTGCAGCTGCAGGGGGGGAGTAGACTTTACAGAAGATACATTTCTGAGAACAAAAGGGAGACTCTTTCACAGTGAATCAAGCAATTCACAGTAGACAGCACATGTGTTTTAGGTACAAGGTCGCCGAATTGCCGCCGAGGACTGAAGCGTTGCGATTGAGCTGCCGCCGAAGAGGATGACAGGGACTGAAGGATCCACCGCCGAATTGCCGCTGTGGACCTGGACATGCCGCCTCGCTAACTGATGGACTGCCACACCTTTCTATTGGCCACCCCAGGCACCTGCTTCCTTCGCTGGTGCCTGGAGCCAGCCCTGATGGTGACACATCACACATGGCTGGGCAACAGAATTCGGTTTGCAGGCAGCCATGGTAAGAAAAAGGGTATGTGGGGTTGGCTTCTTCCGTGTTCATAACATGTGGGAATGGTTTCAAACTGCAGCACCCTCCTTTCCCATAGCAATCAATGCCGGTTGTGTTTGCTGTTTAAAAGGAGGGGCTGCGTTTGCCATTTAAAAGGAGATGCAGCAGTTTTTGGGTGGATGTGCAGCACACCCCTCACTCCCCCCGGGTGGCTATTCTCTGGGATGATCCTTTTTAGCCAAGTGCAAACAGCCCAGCATGCCCGGGGTCTAATGTGTCAGGGATCAGCAAACCGAGGGGATTATTGTTCCCTTACAAAACTTCCCCTATGTCAACCAGGTGACCATGAATGATACCACTCTCCTGAGGCTGACACAGAAAGATAAAGACCGAATGTTGCATGAATGTGACCAAAACCCAGGACCATTCGCTGCCATGCTTTGTGCTGCAATGATTGCAGACCACTTGCTACTGGCTTGGTGTGGTAAAGTGTCCTACCATGGAGGACGAAATAAGGCAGCCCTCCCCAGAAACCTTCTGCAAAGGCTTTCAGAGTACCTCCAGGAGAGATTCATGGAGATGTCCCTGGAGGATTCCCACTCCATCCCCCGACACGTAAACAGACTTTTCCATTAGCTGTACTGGCTGCGAATACATCCCAATTGTTCAGGGCAAATCAAACATTAAACACAATTGCTTTTAACCCCTGTAGTACCGTTACAAATGTGCACTCACCAGAGGTGCCTTCTCTGCCATCAGAGTCCGGGAACAATAGGCCCTGGGAGGGGATTGGCTCCAGGGTGAGGAAAAGGTCCTGGCTGATCTTATTCCTTAGTATCTTATAATGACAATATACTGAAATATATTACATACTCTATGATTAATTACAGGGAATCTTTTTATGGTCTCAGATTGACATTTTATTTGCATTGTAATTGCCAGAGATGTTTAGATTTGCTTTGCTCTTTTACCATCTCAGTTATTTTTCTGTACATTTATCCTGGATTAGCATTTATTATAGTTTGTATAAAATAAAGTTTTTAAAATAAAATCTAAGCTCTATTTGTGGGGTCACAGGCCAACGTGCTAGCATCTGCAGCCCTAGGCTAAAAAGAGATTAATTAACTCAATGCAGGTATTTCTCATTCCAGCAAGCAATTTATGGCATCCTCAAAAAGAAAACATTTCACATTTCCTTAAAGTGCAGAAATAATTCATGTTAAGATGATGCAGAGTGTCTGTAGAATCTCCTTAACAGCTTTACTTACCACACTTTAGCCATTTTAGCACATAAAATGTGTTCTTTCCGTAGGTTTAACAACTTGATCACCAGAGAATGAGACAGCTTCTGGGGACAAAATTCAGCCATTCTAGCTCATCCAAATCAAAACAGGCAAAACCAGCTGTTGAGCTGACATAGGTGAATTTTAATGTGTTTTGAATCTAGTTTAAGACCATGGCTGTGGCTCACAAGTGTAAATATATCAAGTAATATAAAAATGTGATTGACTGATATTGTTTTGCAAGAGACTGTGTCACATTAAATTATGCAAGCACACTGCAGAGTAGCTTACTGAGAAACCTGATGAAAGAAGTAAAGAAAGGATTATCAATGTAAATGCTTTTTCAAAACATAAAGCTGGCACCTATTTCCTTGGAAATGGAGTCAATGAAACAGCAGAAGAAACTTCTCTTTTCTGGGGAATTCTCTTTTTCCTTTTGTTCAGAAAGCTGATTTTTTTTTTTTGGTTTTTTTGAGAATTGGAAGAGTATATTAAACTCAACTCAGGAAAAGCATAGTGTCATTTTAGTAATTTGCTCTTGTTTTAGCTAGTTTTTGATTAGATTGTCCTAGAAGGAGATTTTAAAGAATATGATAGAATATTCATCTATCAGGGTAAAATTTACTTCTGTGTGGAGGCTGGTCAAAAGCAATGTGCACCAGCTAAATCCCACTTAAGCCTTGTTTTGCAGACTTGAGTGGGGCATCACTGAGCTTTTGCTCAACCTCGGTATATGGGAAGGACTTTCAAAGTGTAGAGACACAGGTATGATGAATTGAGAGCTGCTCTGTACTGAAATATGAATAGTTTATGTTGACCTTGTTATTGGGATGTTTACTATATAAATATATTGATTTAGTTTAACTGGGGGCTGCCGGGGGGACAAATAGGAAGGAAAGAATGGCTCAAGAGAAACTACTACTTAGCAAACACGTGACTTGTTGGAGACAATGCCAGCACAGGAAAAAGCCCAGGAACACAAGAGATCAAAAGAACTGTGGCCAGGACCGGCTCCAGGCACCAGCGAAGGAAGCAGGTGCTTGGGGCGGCACGTCCGGGTCTTCTGCGGCAATTTGGCGGCGGGTCCCTCAGTCCATCTCTTCCTCTTTGAGCTGCCGATCGGATTTATCTTTTTTTTTTTTCTTTCTTTTTTTTCCGGTTCGCCGGTTGGGGCGGCAAAAAAGCTGGAGCCGGCCCTGACTGTGGCAGGTTTAAAAAAAAAAAGGAATTCTCTGTCAGAAAGAGAGTAGCTGTTCCTGAGAGCCAGACCGAGGGCACAGCTACACTAGAGAGTTTACAGCAGCACAGCTGCACTGATACAGCTGCGCCACGGTAAGCTCTCTAATGTAGCCGTTCTAAGCTGACAAGAGAGAGCTCTCCTGTGGACACCCCTGTGAGTGGCTGTCCACACCAGCACTCATGTCGGTGTCACTTATGTCGCTCAGGGGGATGATTTATTCACACACCTGTGTGACATAAATTATGCTGACATAAGCTGTAGTGTAGACATAGCCCCAGACATGGGACCTGCTGGAGGTGTCTGAAGAAGTTAGGCCTGTGTAGATTACCAGCAGGGAATGACAAGCTGTTAGCTAAGATAGGCATGCATGCATTGTGTTTGTTGTTTTAAAATCCCTTTTCTCTAAAGGCTTTGTTCCTACTGCCAAAATAAACAATACTTTTGGTTTAAGAAGGCTGTTTGGTCACTATACACGAGTCAGACTCCAAAAGAGAAGATCTGCGGAAACCCGAACTCAGTCAGACCTTCCAGGTAAGAACTGTTGACACAGGGTGCCAGTGTTTTCCCCAGGAATTGAAATTTGGGGGGGGGGGGAAGGGGTTGAGGGCCGACGAGGGTTGAGACTGTGAGGGGAAAGGTGGGCTGTATGGCACCAGAGTAAAAACTGAAAAATGTTTCACGACCATTTTATTAGATTTAACTCATGTTTTAAAATCATCACAAAAATTAAAGTTGGCTACTCAAGCTTACTATGAAACACTATATCTACATCCTTCTTGGTTTCTTGTTAGTTTTGCACTCTTTGGTGTCTTCTTGTGTGTCTGGTACTTCTAGTCCTTCATGAAATGCTCATGATCAGCCAGAAGGCGACTTCTTTCAGAACACAAAATTCTAGTCAATGAGGAAAAAGAACACTCAACTGTAGCTGTTGTGATTGGGCGTAGCAAGAGATGAATTCCTACTTCTTTCATCCCAGGAAACATAGCACAATAATTGGGTCGAACCACTAGTGATGATAAAGAAGTTGCAGTTAAATTTTCATTCGTTCATCATCTGCTATTCCACTCTGTGTTCAAAATCCTCTATTCTGTCCTGATCACATAGCAGCCCTATTGCTGGTAGTGCCTCACTCCACTCAACTATAGGTGTTTTATAAGACAGGCATCTGTAAAAGCTACGTGGAGGTTGAATAGAATCCAGAAATCACTATTGTAGATTTGTAAGAATCAAGTCTGTGTACTTTTTCAGCTGGTTTAACAAACACTTCTTGTCCTCTTTACTTAAGGAGTCAATATAAGTACCTTCATTAGTCAACTTCTGGACTGAAGTCTTTGCTTCTTCCAGTACAATTTCAGTCGATAGCTCTGATAGATCCAAGGGTAGCTTCTATTGCTGGACAAAGATCTACTACTTTTGTAGCAGATGCCTGGATGACATTGTTTAATGACCCAAGAGGTTTCAACAGTAGACTTACGAGAGAGAATGGCGATAGTCTTCTCTGAACTTAGTAACAAAAGTAGTCCACCAGCCTCACTACTTAGATCTGTCCTATCTTGGTGGATACTTTCCAAAGCCAGTAATAATGGCTGCAGTAATTTTAAGACAACAGCCAAGAATCGCTCATGAGAAAGCCAGCAGGCTTTCCCAGGTTGGACTAATTTGAACTTCAGACCCAGTGTATCTTCTATTTGTTTCCAAGACGTTCAGTCCTTTTGGACTCTTGCTGAAAAAAAGAATATAAAAAAGCCATTAAATTAATGGCTTTTTAATGTCTTTTGAAGATTCTGCAGCTTGTACTAGTGTTAGCTGGAGTAGATGGTCTCTGCAGTGTGTATAGGAGAGATTAGGGTTACACTTTTCTCTGAGCAAAGTTTGTACTCCACTATGTCTTCCAGAGAAGTTTGTAGCTCCATCAAATGCACAAGCAGCCATCTGTTTGGGGTTCAATTTACAAGCATTTAACTCTTCTAAGATGTCACAGATGTAGCTGATGTGTCTTCTATAACCTGAACATCTAGAATGCATCTACTGGCCTACCACAGACATCAAGATAACATATACAATGACTTTATACTTGATGCCTATTTGCATTGGTGCATTCATCAGCCATGTATGCACATATTTTGAATATGGTGAGAGAGTTCTTCACTTTTTCAACTGCTGAGTCTTTCACTGTTGTACCTCATGCTTCTAGAGAGTCAGCTGAGTTTTTACAGAAAGATAGCGAGCATTTCCCGTCTTTTTCGAAACCAGTGTTCAACTTCAGGATTAACAAGTGATGATGCACTTAACATTGGCTTCCAGTTTGTAGTGTGTGGTATCTCTTGTTTAAATAGAAAGTCTGATGCAACAGCCATGTTTGTTCGCATGAACTGTGTTGTGTCTCCAGCATTCATAACAGCCTCATTAAGTTCTTGTAAAATTGGCTTTGACAGTGACTGGCTTATAAGGCTTTCTGCATGTTGATGTAGTCAAGAGGCATGGTGTTTTGCAGCCTTTTTATGTAGGTTGTCGGTATTGGATTAGCTGATCAGTCTGGCAAACCAAGCTCCTCCACGTTTACTATATAAATCCATGATATGCCCACATCTTGAATACTGCGTGCAGTTCTGGTGACCCCATCTCAAAAAAGATATATTGGAATTGGAAAAGGTTCAGAGAAGGGCAACAAACATGATTAGGGGTATGGAACAGATTCCATATGAGGAGAGATTAAAAGACTGGGACTTTTCAGCTTGGAAAAGAGACGACTAAGAGGGGATATGATAGAGGCTTATAAAATCTTGACTGGTGTGGAGAAAATGAATAAGGAAGTGTTATTTACCCCTTCACTTAACACAAGAATCAGGGGTCACCCAATGAAATTAATGGGCAGCAAGTTTAAAACAAACAAAAGGAAGTATTTCTTCACACAATGCACAGTCACCTGTGGAACTTTTTGCCAGGGATGTTGTGAAGGCCAAAATTATAACAGGGTTCAAAAAAGAATTAGATAACATCATGTAGCCAGGATGGGCAGGGATGCAACACCATGCTCTGAGTGTCCATCGCCTCTGTTCACCAGAAGCTGGGAGTGGATGATGGGATGGATCACTCGATGATTCCCTGTTCTGTTCATTCTCTCTGAAGCACCTGGAATAGTCACTGTCGGAAGACAGGATACTGGAATAGATGGACCTTTGGTCTGACCCAATATGGCCGTTCTTACATAAAAAATAATTATAATAATCAAAAAGTTTAGTACAGAAACTCTACAAGATAATGATCTCTTGAGATAGCGATAATATGAGATAATGACCTTGGAAAATAATGCATTTTAAAAATCTTGGCCTACTAGGAAATGTATATTTATATAAGTTTCCCAGTCACAAATCTAGCATTCTGGAGCAAAGTCACTAAAACATAGTCCAATGCTCTGGCCTCTGTTGTTTGTCGTGCCACCGTTCACTCCATTGCTCCGCCCCAATGGCCCTGCACTGTCACCTGTCACTGTGACCTTTGCGAGTCGGTCTCTTGAGGTTCCACCCAGCTCTCAGTGATTTCAGTTCTCAGTGGGGGAACCTCGCTGCTAGTGCAGGCTGGCCTCTCTCTTCCACAGGAACACTGTCCTGCAGCAGGACTAAGCACTTAGACCTGATTATCAGTGATTTCAGCTCTAGTGGTCACTTAACAAACCAAAAGACTCTCTATGAAGCCTAATCAGCTCTGTCTCTAAACAGGAGAGAGGGGCAGGTCAAATAGTGCCTGTGACTCTTGGGCAGACACCACCAAGCAAAACACCTGTGCCCCACCCTCTCTCTCTTCACTAGGATATGGCATCCAAACCTCCTGCTTAGGGAGTGCAGTTCAGTTGAGGGTGACCAGTGCTTAACTTGTAATGAAAGAGGTGCTGGGGCACAAGCAAGTTTGTTACATTCATAACTGATGTGACAAGCCCAGAGGTCCCAGGCCTATGAACTGCCGAGCCTAGAGGTGTTGGGGCTCAGCCCTGCATGCCCTAGCACAAATTCAGCACTGAGGGAGACCCCCTCATTCAGGCAGGCTAAATACAGTTCTGCTGCCCTTTACTCAGACAATAAGGACAACACCCTCACATTTAATACTTAAGTGATTTGTAACCCAACACCAGCCAAAATTGATCACTTGGGCAGCACAGCTCTGTCTGCTGGATACCTAGGCAGAGTAGGTGAGTTCATGGAAATACAGTCTGGTCCTGAAGCCTTCCCCCCTCCCCTGGCTCATCACTAGCTGTCAGGGCAGAGCTCATTCAGACCTTGCTTACAAATGATAATTTTAAATTAGAAGGTAGGCCAACATTGCCAAAATGAATGTGCCAACATTGTCATAAATAACAGTTGTGTGAGGAAGCTAGTCTTTGTTCATACTTTTCAAATCCATTATGCTTTCTCAGCTACAAGTATTTTCTCATATACTGTGTATGCTTTTAAAGTGTGTATTAATGTTTGACTTTCAATTCAAATTTCCAACCAACTACTATTGGCAACACTGCATGTAACTGGGGGAGGGAGGTGTTGGGGAAATTCAGGAGGGGTGTATACCCCCGCTGGGGGGCGCGTTCTAGGGAAATCCCGGCAGGGTGCTGTAGCACAAGGCCCAGACTAAGGGGGAGGGGGAATTCCACCTCAGGAGAGGTAACATGTGAGGCCTGACACTTGAGGGGTATACTCAGAGGGACCAGGAAGGGACAGCTAGCCCTGTAGTGATGACAACCGGTATATGAAGAGATGAAAGAACCGCAGGATCTTGTCCTTGCTGGAGGTAGCTGCAAGTGTGGGGAGTGTACACTTTCTCCACAGAATCATAGAAATGCTGGGATGGAAGAGACCTAGATGTGTCATCCCCCCACATTGAGGCAGGATCTAATATTCCTAGACATCCCCAACAGGTGTTTGTCTCACCCATTCTTCAAAACTCAAATGACAGTGATTCCACAAGCTCCCTTGGAAGCTATCTTCACAGTTAGAAAGTTTTCCTTAAATATCTAACCTACATCTCCCTTACTGCAGATTAAGCAGGGCCGGCTCCAGGCACCAGGCACCCAAGCACGTGCTTGGGGCGGCACCTGGTAAGGGGCGGCGGGAGGAGCGCGGCTCGGCATTCCACGGGGGGGGCGCTCCGGCGCCGCTCGGCGGGGGGGGGCAGCGCTCGGCGGGGGCGGGCTCCGGGGGGCGGGCTCCAGCGGCGCGGCGCTCGGCGGGGGGGCAACGCGGGGCTCGCGCTGGGGGGGGTTTCCGGCGGCCTCGGCACGGGGGGCGGGCTTCGGCGCGCGGCAGTCGGCGGGAGCGGGCTCCGGCGCGCGGTGCTCGACGGGGGGGGCGGCGCGGGCGCGGCGCTGGAATGGGGGTTCCGGCGGCGCTCGGCAGTGGGCGGGGACGGGCTCCAGCGGCGCGGCGCTCGGCGGGGGGGGGGCGGCGCGGCGCTCGGCGGGGGGGGGCGCCGCGGGGGGGGGGGCAGCGCTCTGGGGGGGGTTTCCGGCAGCGCTTGGCTGGGGGGGGCGGGCTGCGGCGCTCGGCGGGGGGGGGCAGCGCAGGGGGGGTTCCGGCGGTGCTCGGCGTGGGGGCGGCGCGGCGCTCGGCTGGGGGGGGGCGGCGCGGCCGCTCGGCTGGGGGGGGCTCGGGGGCGGCGCTTTTTTTTGCTGCTTGGGGCAGCAAAAAAGCTAGAGCCGGCCCTGAGATTAAGCCACTTACTTCTTTTCCTGCCTTCAGTGATCATGGAGTACAATTGATCACTGTCCTCTTTACAACACCCCTTAACATATTTAAAGCCTGTTTTCAGTTTTCTTTTTTGAAGACTAAACGGTTTTTAACCTTTCCTCATGGGTCAGGTTTTCTGAACCCTTTATCATTATTGATGCTTTCCTCTGGACTCTCTTCACTTGGTCCACATCTTTCTTTAAGTGTAGCACTCAAAACTGGACACAATACTTCAGCTGAGTCCTTACCAGTGACAAATAGAGTGGAATAGTTATGGCTCATGTTAATATACCCCAGAATATTTACCTTTTTTTCATCTGCATCACATCGTTGGCTCATATTCAATTTGTTATCCCAAGAACCACCAGATCCTTTTCTACAGTACTACTGCCTACCCAGTTATTCATAGAATCATAGAAGATTAGGGTTGGAAGAGACCTCAGGAGGTCTTCTAGTCCAATTCCCTGCTCAAAGCAGGATCAACCACAACTAAATCATCCCAGCCAGGGCTTTGTCAAGCTGGACCTTAAAAACCTCTAAGGATGGAGATTGTACCACCTCCCTAGGTAACCCATTCCAGTGCTTCACGACCCTCCTAATGAAATAGTGTTTCCTAATATCCAACCTAAACCTCCCCCACTGCAACTTGAGACCACTGCTTCTTGTTCTGTCATCTGCCACCACTGAGAACAGCTTAGCTCTATCCTCTTTGGAACCCCACTTCAGGTAGTTGAAGGCAGCTATCAAATCCGCCCTCACTCTTCTCTTCTGCAGACTAAATAACTCCAGTTCCCTTAGCCTCTCCTCATAAGTCATGTGCCCCAGCCCCCTAATCATTTTTGTTGCCCTCCGCTGGACTCTCCAGTTTGTCCACATCCCTTCTGTAGTGGAGGGACCAAAACTGGACACAGTACTCCAGGTGTGGCCACACCAGTGCCGAATAGAGAGGAATAATCACGTCCCTCGATCTGCTGGAAATGCTCCTACTATTACAGCCCAATATGCCATTGGCCTTCTTGGCAACAAGGGCACACAGCTGACTCATATCCAGCTTCTCGTCCACTGTAATTCCCAAGTCCTTTTCTGCAGAACTGCTGCTTAGCCAGTCGGTCCCCAGCCTGTAGCAGTGCATGGGGTTCTTCCTTCCTAAGTGCAGGACTCTGCACTTGTTCTTGTTGAATCTCATCAGATTTCTTTTGGCCCAATTCTCCAATTTTTCTAGGTCATTCTGGACCCTATCCCTATCCTCCAGCATATCTACCTCTCCCCTCCAGCTTAGAATAATCTGCGAACTTGCTGAGGGTGCAATTTATCCTATCATCCAGATCATTAATAAAGATGTTGAACAAAACCGGCCCCAGGACTGACCCCTCGGGCACTCTGCTTGATACCAGCTGCCAACTAGACATTGAGCTATTGATCACTACCCGTTGAGCCCGACAATCTAGCCAGCTTTCTATCCACCTTATAGTCAGTTCATCCAATCCATACTTCTTTAACTTGCTGGCAAGAATACTGTAGGAGACCAAAAGCTTTGCTAAAGTCAAGATCTATCACATCCATCGCTTTCCCCATATCCACAGAGCCAGTTATCTCATCATAGAAGGCAATCAGGTTGGTCAGGCATGACTTGCCCTTGGTGAATCCATGTTGATTGTTCCTGATCACCTTCCTCTCCTCCAAGTGCTTCCACCTTCCTCTCCTCCAATTCCCCATTTTGTATTTGTGCATTTGAATTTTCCTTTGTAAGTTTGGTATTTTGCGCTTGTCTTTATTGAATTTCATCTTGGTGATTTCAGATGAATTCAGTTTGTCAAGGTAATTTTTAATTCTAATCCTGTCCTCCAAAGTGCAAGCAACCCCTCCCATCTTGGTGTCAACTGCAGATTTTATAAGCATACTCTTCATTTCCATTATCAAAGTCATTAATGAAAATACTGAACAGTACCAGATCCAGGACAGACCCTTTGGGCGTCCCCCCCCAGATAGTGCTCCCAATCTGACAGGGAACCATTGATAACTACTCCTTGAGTATGGTTTTTGAACCAGTGAGAATATCATGGGTGAAAGTGTCAAAAGCATTACTAAAATCAAGATATATTATATCACGTCTACTGCTTCCCTCCATCCACTACTAACCTTGTCAAAGAAGAAATTAGGTTGGATTGGCAACATTTATTCTTGACAAATCGATATTGGCTATTATTTATCACCTTATTATCCTCTAGGTGCTTACAAATTGATGTAATAATTTGTTCCTGAATCTTTCCAGGGACTGAAGTTAGGCTGACTGGTCTATAATTCCCTGGGTCCTCTTTGTTCCCTTTTTAAAGACTGGTTCTATGTTTGCCCTTCTCCAGTCCTCTGGGACCTCATCCGACCTCCATGAGTTCTGAAAGGTAATTGCTAGTGGTTCTGAGATTGCTTCAGCTTGTTTCTTAAGTACCCTAAGGTGAATTTTGTCCTTGAATAAATCTAACTTCTCTAACTATTCTTTTAACCATGTTCAGCACAGTATCCAAATGCTTTAATATGTGCTCAGACACCATAGAGGGGAGTGTAGTATAAACACCCTGAATGCACGAGGACTCAGGATAAGCTTGCTGTCGTGCCGCTGTGTGCCATTTGTCCTTCACAGCCGAGGTGGAGTTTGCCCATTCTTGCTGCTTATGGCTGTGCAACAGCTGACTGGGGGCTTAGACACCCTCTAATCTGCCCCTTGAGGTTGGATGTTCTTACAGTATTAGATATCTCTTCAAGACTGCAAGCTCCTTAGGGCAGGAGCTACGTCACTTCATATTCCTGTGAAGAGCCATACACATCAGTGGTGCTATATGAATAATTTTTTGAAGCTTGTGAAGCTTGCCAACCCTCAAACACCACTGTGTTTTCCCATCCCTAAAGAAACACTCTTTTCCCCAAGGAGAAATTAAATAAATAATCTGTATTATCATTTTGGTTGTTTGTATTGTGGTGGCACTCCGTTGCACGAAGCACTTTATAGACACATAACAGGAAGATGGTCTCTTCCCAACAGAGCTTACAATCTAAGTTTAAGACAAGGTTTTGTATCTGTTCAAAATGTCAGCTGAGTGAGTCTGTCTTTCAAGCCTTAGATTGTTTTTAAGCCACAAATTCTGTTATCGAAGCCACCAAAGCCAGAAGAAGAGAAATTACTGGGTCAGTATTACAATTGAACCCCATTATAAAAGAGAATCTATTGTGGTAGCCTATATACATTTTGTATATCTCCCTAGGGAGAGAAAACTTATGATCAGGTAACTGGCAGACAGCTTTCATTATTATTTGTATACTGTCATGGTGCCTAATCCTGCAAACATTGCTATGATATCTTTACTGTGCATGTGAGAGTCATTGAATGCTTTTTGCATGGATTGTTTGGAAGCCGCTAATTTTTATGTAGAAGACATTTAAGAAACTTAAATAGAAATCCTATATACGGTAGCTGGAATAAAATGTACCCCAATAGATTTAAATACAGCACTGGTGCCATGGTAAACCTTGCATTAAATGTAAGCACACGATTGTTAAAATCAATTAGGCATGTACCTGCAGGAGATAGCTATTAATTAGTGTCATTTGTGTGTCCTGTCCCATGAAAGATTTTGCATCAGTGTGTAAAAGGTAGAGATTTATATTCTGAGTCAGACAATAGCTGGAAAAATCATCATGCTCATAATTACTGTTCAGCAGTGAAGGCTGCATGACTGCATGACTTTAAGATTACTGCATGAGAAGAAATGTTGAGTTTGCTCTTTGAAAGGCAAGTTCATCTCTCATTGGGAATGAATTTACAAAATTATTTTGCTTTAAGTGAACATTATGTAGCAAACCACATCAACGGACCCAGATCACATTCAAGTTTGCATAATGTTATGTATAATATCTGCTGATTTTTTCTAAGCTGTTATTGGTGACAAGCCAAAACCTAAAGGAGCAGGCTCAGAAATTCCTTAATGCATATTATGACAAACTAGCAGTGAACATAATGTTCATATACGATGAAAATAATTGTGTACTTTATTTGTCATGTTCTCTACTTTGTTTTCTACCTTATACTTTATTTGGAGCAGATGTGAAAATAGGATTTTCCCCTCCGATGCCACCAACTTCCTTTTATCGTAAAGTAATGTAATTTTAATATAGCCTATGAATCAAAGTATTTAATGACCTTCACATCAAAAAAATACCTTCCGCTGAGTTATTCAGTGTCATTCTGTAGAACTGCATAAACCAGACAATTGTGAACTTTCCAACTAAAGTCAAGATAATCAAATATGTAGAAATTTCAAATAACCAGCACGGTATACTCTATGGGTAGTCTGTATTGTGACTTTGTTTTTCCCACAAGAACTATTAGTAAAACTTGCTTTGTCCTTGAGATTATTTCCAGTACATTGAACTGGACCAATTGTTTCAGTTAAAGTAATGCTTCCTTGATCTGCTATCCTCTTAAGGCTTTTGCTTCTGAAATGTATCACCAATTAAGACAGCTAATGGTGAGTGGGTCTATCCCAGAAGAAAGAGTAGCAGCACTTTCAATTAATAATCATAGCAGACAATGTTGCTAAATGAGAAAGTGGATGAAATTAGTGTTTAAGGCTTATGCAGCAAAGCAAATATTTCAAGTATAAAGCAGATGCTTAGAGAAGGAGATGTCATGTATTAGAGTTAATCTCCACAGCTTTATAATTGTCTGAACCTCATGATATTATATTTTACAGTAAGTGAAACTGCTAGTTATATGGGTTGCTAATATGAATATCCAATTACTTGATACAAACAGAACTAGATTTCAGAATGTGGTTATGTAAATGAAGGATTTAGAGTACTTGGAAAAGACTTTAATGCAATGATACTTTCTTCTCTTTTCAAATGTCTTATCATGTGTTAGCCATCCAGACTTGGCTATATCGAAGTGGCCAACCGTGTGCGTTTTTAAAAGGACAATGGGAATTGAAAATAGAACAATCCTATAAGTTTTAAAATAGCTCTTTGAAATCTGTGCTTTATCCTGTTTTCCAAAAATAAGATTATAAATCTTAAATGATTTAAATCTCTTCTTTCAGATCTCCTAATGAATGACAATTGGCAGTTCTGTTTTATTTTTTTCTTAACTTATATTCACTGAAAAATAAAATTTAATAAATCATCAGAGGCAGGAACCTTTTCAAATCCCTAATGGTAAAATTCAGCCGTGTTAGGAGAATAATTGTTTATTCATGTGGAACTTCTTGAAAAGACTTTCAAAGTAAATGTAACCTCTGTTTACCCAACATTTCCATTTCTATGATAATTTTTTGGTTTTAAGTGTCAAATAGAATGAGCTCAGCTACTTCACTGACAAGTGCTGTAAAATGTTGGGGCCTGACTCTGCTGAATGCCTCAGTACTCGTAGGTTCAGAAATTTGGTAAATTTTAGTTACTACATCCTTCACTATAAAGCTATTAGTTCAGTATTACAATGACTAGGGGGAAAACCACCATCTGATCAGCCCTGATACTGCACTCCTTTCACTTTGCAAAAAAAACTTTGATGTGGGTCTCTACAGAAAAATGAGGTTACAAGACACATCATGAACTTTGATGGCTAGTGCTATAGCTAATAACACTAGAGAGAATGAAGTACAGAGTGGTGCCTCTTGGAAGGCCTTTTGCTGGTAGTGATGTTTGAGTTAGGGGGAACTCAGACTGGTCAGGCTCCAGTTTTCAGTTGAAATGTGATTTATAAACAAGATGCAGGAATCAACTAAGCACATGGATGCTGCTTGAACTTGCATCAACACTACATACAGTTATTTTCTGGGGGTGGTCTTAGGTTCCCAAGAACGGAGAGGAATTGTTTGAGAACTCTATTCCCTAGTCCATACTCACTTGCCTCCTGTATCACTGGGTCTGAGCTTGTCCAAAACTTTCAAGCTTTCTCATGAACCTTTTTATGATCCCTCCCAGCCTATCCTGGTCTGCACCTAAAGCCCAATTAAAGAGACAGTAGCAGATCCCCAAAAGGCAAACATAACTTCACACAAAATACTCAGACTAGACTTGAGACCTAAGCACAGCATCAGTGTTAATTGTAGAGCACTCTTTCCTACAGCTGCAGATGATACACTGGTAAGTGACCCAGAGTGAATGACTGACTGTTCCAGCGATTTTTCATTATGAACTATCCCCAGGGATAAGGCTACTAAATTCTGGCTCTCAACTCCACTGAAGTTCATAATTTAAAACATCTCCCCTTGCAAATTTCCTCTTTGCTATAAGCCATATGGTCCAACTTAATGTTTCATGAAAACTATCCCCAAATGTTTTATGGAATTAAATAATAATTACAGTGTTAAAATAAAATAATAATAATAAAAAGAAATCACGTGGAAATGGAAACAGAGCAAGAGAGAAGAGTTATGTCTTCAAATGAGATTTATAAATAGTGATCTGAAGCAGTGCAGAGATAGCGAAGACAGTCCCAGGTAACTGGAGCTGCAGGAAAAAATGGTCCTCAAGTCAACACTTTTGAGATTGTTTTGAAATGCAGGATAGAAAAGAGGCTGGTGCTAGAGATATAAGTGGATTAGGAGGGGAATAGAAAGAAACAATTTTCAGAAGGCAGGCTGCAGATATTTCAGTTTTCAAAATGAAGCAACAGTGTGTTCTAGTGAAGAGGGCATTGAACTGGGTTTCAGGAGACCTGCATTCTATTCTTGGCTCTGCCATTGATCTGTTGTGTGACCTCATGCAAGTCACATCACCTCTCACCCTTTTTTCTGTCTTGTCTATTCAGACTATCAGCTTTTCATATAGAGACTGTCTCTTATGATGTTTGTACAATATCTTGCACAATGGGGCCCTGATCTCAGTTGGTGTCTTGAGTTAATAATCCTGAAATGAATGGCAAACTAATAGAGTTGTTTGGGGGGTAGGATGAGGTCACATTTCTTTGTACTGTAGGTGAAAGGTTGGCAGCAGCATTCTGCATAAAACAACTGGTTTCCAAAAGCAGCCTAACAGGGTGGGAAGGAATGATGTACAGTGGCACAAATGTATGAAAAAAATTGTAACCATCACAAATAGCTGGGTCTGAGACTGGCAAAAGTGCCTTCAGTGAATGAGGCAGGTTTATTTTTGCAGTCATCAATGACAGGTTTTCAGCCAAAGGGGCAAGCTGAGAATTGTTATTGCTAATAATGACATTTTTATTCCATGATGATATCACTAATATTGCAAATACAACCCTGGTGTAACATCCTGCATGTGATATTGCAGGCAAGAAACAATTCCGTTGCAAACACTGCTATTTTCGACAGTTCCAGAAAAGCTAATTGCTAGTTACTCTAAGTCAGAAGACAGAAGTCATGGTTAGACTCATGCCCATGCCTCAGTAATGATGTATTGAAATAGTCTGAAACCACAAAGCCTAGAGATTTTTGCACTGTAGGCAAAAGAAAGAAGCCACTAGGTCAGTTTCAAAAGGAAGAAGGAGAGAGAGAGAGAGAGAGAGAAGAAACTTAGAAAAGTTCAAAAGTTTTAACAAACTGACTTTTACTGTAAAACACAGAAGCCGAAATCACCTGCAGGTAAGAAACAGAGAGCTCATGTGTAATGTAAAAGGGGAAAATAATTCAAAAACACAGAGGTCTTTGAAGTAGAACATTTTAATTTTAAAGGAATGCTTATCTTGGAATGTAACAGAACCAGCACATTAGAGTGAGAATCTGCTACAGATGCTTAGCTTAGCTACAGATGCCTTTGTGTGCCATCAGTGTCCTAGGCAGTGAGGGTGGCTGTGGCTTACTGGCCAAGCACCATACAGGTCAGTCCAAATAGAGGGTTTAGCTTTTAAAAGTGCCTAAGACCTTGTCTACACTAAACTTACTTTGGTATAAGATATATCAATAAGGGGTGTACATAATCCACAGCCCTGAGTGACGTAAGTTACACCGACCTAAGCACCCATGTGGACAGCAGCAGGAGAGCTGCTCTCGCCGACGTAGCTACTGTCTCTTGTGGGAGGTGGAGTAATTAAGCTGACAGGAGAGCTTTCTCCCATCGGCTTACAGCGTCTTCACCAGCAGTGCTACAGAAGCTGCGCAGCTGCAGCACTTCTAGTGTAGATGTAGCCTAAGGGCTAGTCTTCACTGGCAATGGCAGTGCTTTAACGTGGCTGTGTAGTTGCGGCAGAGCAAACCACCCCCATGAGGTGTGTAGCTACTAGCGCTGGGAGCACGGCTCCCAGCACTAGTGCACTGTGTACATTGCCACTTTACAGCGCTGAAACTTGCAGCGCTCGGGGGTGTGTGTGTGTGTGTGTTTTCACACCCCTGAGCGAGAAAGTTGCAGCGCTGTAAAGTGGCAGTGTAGGCAAGTAACTTTCCCTCCCTTTCTTTTCCTGCTATGACTGGAGGGATGTTAACAGGTCACTTCACCTTGAATGGTCCTTGAAATATGTGTTAACTACTATGATAAACATTTGTTGCATTTTGCATTTAGCTGGGAGAGTCTGAGTACATTTCCCAGACTTGAAGAAGAGCTCTGGCCAGGGCCGGCTCCAGGGTTTTTGCGGCACAAAAAAAAAAAAAAAAAGCCGCGATCGCGATCTGCGGCGGCAATTCGGCGGGAGGTCCTTCGCTCCGAGCGGGAGTGAGGGACTGTCCGCCGAATTGCCACCGAATAGCTGGACGTGCCACCCCCCTCCGGAGTGGCCGCCCCAAGCACCTGCTTGGCAAGCTGGTGCCTGGAGCTGGCTCTGGCTGTGTCTACACTGTGAACCTTACAGTGGCACGGTTGTACCACGGCAGCTGTGCCGCTGTAAGGTCTTCCGTGTAGCTGCTCTATGCCAATGGGGGAGAGCTCTCCCATCGGCATAATTAAACCACCCCCAATGAGTGGTGTTAGCTATATTAGCAGGAGAGCATCTCCTGCTGACATACACTGACATGCGCCGGTATGGACAGTTCTAACTTATGTCGGTCAAGGGGGTGGTTTATTCACACTCCTGAGCGACGTAAATTATGCCAACATAAGCTGTAGAGTAGACATAGCCTTAGTAACTTAGATGCTATTGAACATTTTACCTAGAGTCCAGAGAAATACCTACCATTTTTTGCCTTTGAATCAGTAGACTCTTCTGTCATGTCAAAGGCTTCTCCAGCTTGGAGGGTATGGAATGGGGCAAGTGCCACTAATGCAGGTCCACGCACTAAGACACAGTAGAGGCTTATATAGAAGACTGCTGTCTTTTGCCATTTGTTTCCTGCCCTCCATTGTATAAGGAGCCTGAGAACAAAGCCCAATTTTCAATAGGAGTCTGCTTAGTACAGCAGAACACATAGTCTCACTATGAACTGCAGAAAATTCTTTCCTACAGCTGCTGCTGATGTATCAGTAAGAAGCCCCAAGGGGACGACCAAGCATTCTGGGGATTTTTCTTTATACTGCCGTTTCAAGTATAAAACTACTAAATCCAGGTTTTCCACTGAATTCACTGAAGTTCATTAGCCACTGGGCAGGCAAGTTTTCTGACTAGAAACATGAGGGACACTGCCAAATTAAATAGTCATAAAAATGATCAGCCTTAAAACTGACTCTCCTTGGAGATCTTGGGCTGGATTGTCTTGTTCATTTGAACAATGCAGGACCACAGGGGAATAGTGAGGGAAGTGGAGGACAAAAGTGGTGTTGTGACACTTTTGCATGTTCCTGATCCTGGGGCTGTTTGGAGGCCAATTTGACCCCTATGCAACTTAGAGCAGCCACAGGTCTGCTCCAATTTGCAGCTGGGAGCCAATGGCTCCACTGAAGGGACTGAGCATGACAAAGGAATCATGGACATTGATGGAATGGAGATCTTGGAAAAGCTGTATGGCAGGGGTAGGTGGGAAATGTTAAAGGAAATTAAGTGATCCCCAGAAAGAGTGAATTCACCATTGAGAGATCAGAGAGTGAGAGCTGTATCCATTCTGTGTGGCCATTTTGTGAGTGGAGCACTTGTTCCAGGTTTGAAGGTTAAATTAGGAGGTATGAGCAGAGACGTGGGAGGTTTAATGGGTCCGGTGGGACACCAGCATAGAAGTTGAAGTCACCAAGGATGAAAGTGGGAAATTTTGAAGACAGAAAGAGGGAGAAGCAATGTCAAAATCAAAGAGGAAGGTGGACAGGGAGGAGTTCGGGGCCATGATAGATGATAGCTTCCTGGATGAGGAAGAGGGGAGAGAGAAACCTAATGGTGAGTTGTTTAAAGGACTGAATGAGGAAGAGGAGGAGGAGCCTGGAATCGGGATGAGCAGGAGACTAAAAGACTTTTCTTCCACATTGGAATATTTAATTTATCAAGTTATAAATTTCTGAAAACCAGAACTTTTCATGGACAGCTTGGCTGATGCTTAACTAAAGGGACTGTACTGGGTGTTATTAGGACGTCCCTTGTGGCAAAACCAAACAAAATGTAGCAGTAGCAAAGTGTGGTATATGTAGATCTGTAATTGTTTTTGTGTACTGCACTCTTACATTTCAGAGGAACTGCCTGGTGCAGCTTGTTAGAGAAGAGAGACACACTGTGCCCTTTCTAATGGAGGCTTTCCTTTTTTTCTTTGTTTTGGTGCTGCCTTTAATCTTGAACCAGCCATTCTGCATGGAAGCGTGGGTGGCTCGATGCGTGTGGAAAATAAGACCCAGAGCAATAAAACTATTTTAAGATTAATGCCTTGAACCTCACAGTAAGGTTTCCTTCCCACTGCCTGCATCAAGCTGTTTTTAATTTTAGAATCAAGCTCTTTGCTTTTCAAGCAATTAGCATGATCTTGAAAATGATGACGGGCAGTGCTCTTCTGACACATTCGAAAATTATACAGTGAACTCTGAACATTGACATTTTGCCAGGCACATGAATGATGCCGAATGTGTACAGTGTATATGCTGGCAGTTTCCAAAACATGTTTGTGATTTAAAAAAAAAAAAAGATTAATACACTGTGTACTTATGACATCCGGGGTTGCAATCCAGACCAGTGAGGGGTTGTGTTACTACCTACCCTGCAACCTGGGGCGCCTCACAATGCTTTGTGGTTGTCATTTCCAACCTGGGATCCTCACAAACAGCCAAACAACATGCAGGTCACACCCTGAGTGTCTGTGTATAGTTGCAGTCTGCCAGCACAGTACAGTCACACTCTGGCTTCCATCAGCCCCTGTTACCACTTTCAGGGTGACCCCCAACACACTCCCAGCCCTCTCCTGGACAGTTCAGATATTTTAGGTCCGTTGCCCCTCAAGGGGATCTATAGCCAACAGTTTGCTCCTTTAAATGGAGTTACCCACAAAATTCAGTTTAAACACAACATTGGATTCGTTTTGATTAAAGAATAAAGCAAGTTTATTTAACTACAAAGAGGTTTTAAAGTAAATACAAGAATAAGGCATTAAAGTCAGAAATGGTTACAAGAGAAATAAAGTTAAAACTCTTAGTACTAAAA
This sequence comes from Emys orbicularis, assembly GCF_028017835.1. NCBI lineage: Eukaryota > Metazoa > Chordata > Testudines > Emydidae > Emys > Emys orbicularis. The sequence continues at coordinate 40,493,462 of NC_088689.1, read as the reverse complement.
CGTAACAAACTAGACTTGTTTCAAGGTGAAATCCCTTACCACATGTTTCCAGTGACATTGCTGACCAAATCCTCAGGCCAAGATCTGCTCCCAAAGTTCAAAGGCTGTTTCTTTTGTCGTCTTCGGTGAAAAAGTGAGAGACTGATAGGGAGAGAAACCTTGGAGAGTTTTTGCCACTCACTTTTGTAGTCCAGTCCCACTTTGAAATGCATTTTCATGAGGGTTACCCCTAGATGAATTTTATTCCTGCTGTGAGGCCCTAGATTCTGGTGGTGAAAGAGGTTTCATCATGTTGTTTGCTAAAATGCAGATTTGCCTGGTCTCCCTCTTGCTGTCTCAAGTAGCTTCTTTACTACTTATATGTAAATTGAGATAAACACACATTCCTTTGTGGTACTAGTGGACCTGCTTAACCACTCCTGCCTAACTGGGGCTACGTGAGTTTGAACATGTGCTACCAACACCAAAGAGGGGAAATTCACAACTTTACATATAATACACATTTCACCATGATATTAATGACCAGCAAATTATTAGTTTTCAAATGTTACCTCACAAGGCATATTTTGTACAAAGGTTATTACAATGGTGTGCAGGGTGTTAATACAGGTGCATTCAATCTCAGTACTTCTAGAGGTGCCAGTGTGCATGCATATGTAAATGCTTTCTACAGTGCTTGGTACTTTAAGATGCGATGTAGGGAGTCTACAAGGCAAAGCCAAAGGCAGCTATAAATTCACATGCTACCAACTCTAGATGGAGGGGGCAGGAACAGGAAAAATATGAAGTTCCCCTAATTTAAAAATAAATTAGAGAGGCCCAAGTCTGCAGTGAGAAACTGCCAGCAGCACTAGTCCTGCATCCAAGAACTTGGGGCCGATAGCCTTAACCTTAGTAAGTGTCTTGCTTGCTTTCTTGAAACACTATTGAATACTGTACTCCACAGGCTAGTAATAGCAGACAGAGGTCTCTTCAGTGCGTGGATTACTGGGGGGGGGGGGGAAGCACTTGTTCTTACTGTTCAGGAAGATTAACTGCTATCCCTGTTTGCTCTGGTTCACAAGAGGAGGAGAAGCTGCAGGCACAGCATCTACTACATCTGCTGCTTAATGTTGCTATCATTGCTGCCCTGCTCCTGCCTGTGTTGCTGCTTCTGCCGCTGCTGACATAATTTCACTTGCAGCTGTTTTTGTTGCGCTGTGATTACAGCAGCATCTTCTCCTGTCTTTTACTCTGGCTCTTTGAAATTAAATGAAGTTGGTCTGTGTATGTGGAAGGGACAGTGAGGGTGCTCTGCTTGCTGTAGGTTATCCTCCTGTGAAGGGGTTCACTCAGTACAGGAGTGCCTCCTCATGGCCAGGTGTGGCACAGCAGCTCTGGCCCCATATGGCATCCCTTCCCACTCCAGTGGTCTCTCTTCCCGTAACATGGCCCTCCGTCCAGGTCACGAATTAGTCCATCCCTTCTGGGGTACTCTCTCCCCATAGCAGTCCAAATCCTGCCCTTCTTTCAGGGTGTACCACCCGAACCTACTCCACGCCTGGGCAGCTTTATGGCTTCTCAGCCGCTTGCCACCTTGTTCTAGTCAGGCAAGTATCCAAGGACTTTTTCTTTCTGCTGGGCTTCTTCCTCACCACCTCTCTATTCAGGCAGCCAGACTCTCTCTCTTTCTGACCACCACCTGGTTTCTTTCAGTATCACCCATTAACCCCCTCTCTCAGATCTTGTCACAAGGATTCATAGACACTATGGTAATAAAATAATAATTTTGGGACCTTGAAGGTTCATCTCCTGTTGGAAGAGAAACAGATGTCTTGGTATTTTTTAATGTAAATTGTTTTATTTACTATGTCGACCTTTCTTTGAACAGAGGTGGTCACAAACAGCATGCAGGCAATCCTCTCTTTCTGAAAACTTAGCTAAAATCAATATGCAGTTTCCATGGAGCTGCTATGCCCCAAGAATTGACTCTAGGAAGTGAGCAAACTCTCCTGCTGCTTGCTACAGCACTCCCCAAAAGAAATAGCATCACAAAACTAACAACAAATCATTTCTTCAAAAACTGAACTGTGCTTGAATGCTAAGAAAAAGAACTTGTAAAACAATGTGTAACTGTGCCACCTGGTGACTCCCACCCTATCATTAGAGACTTGATTACAATTTCCAAGGACACCTCCACCAGCAGACTCTTCAGTTCTCACCACCACCTTTTCTAAGCTTCCCTCCAAAAATAAACTGGGGGGGGGGGCGGGAGAATCTCAGGTTTTCCTTAATACTAAACCTAGATGAGAGGGAATCCCTGCTCTCAACAACCAACAAGAGTAGGGAGTGCTCTGCTGGCTAGATGATGAAGTGCCCGGTCATGTGTCAGCAGGTCCATGTAACCGAGTGACTATCCCCTTAAGGGTAGTAAAGACTAGTAGTCAGTCAACACCTGCCCTGTGATGTGTCCCATTAACTCCTGGGATGCTTCCAAGTAGGTGAAGACCTAGAGAAGGCAGGGCTAGGTGTTGGGAGAGGGACAAATGGTTGCAGGGTAATAATTAAGGCTTGGGAAAAACCCAGGCTCCTGTTTCTTTACGGGCCCAGGACTAGGAGTCTTGTGATGGGGATGGTGCAGGGTTCCCCTTTCTCCCAGCCAATCGGGACAAGCTTTGGGAAAAAGACTATATATTCTGTGTCTTCCTTCAAAATAAGTGAAATATTAGTGGGAGAAGGTCTGCCTGCTGAACGCTCCTAGCCCAAGGATGAAAGGACTGGTTGGAGAAGCAGGCTGAGGCTCTACAGCTGGTCTAAATTACAACTCCAGCTCCAAGAAGGAGAGATGGGGGCTCCAGTCTTAAGAAGAAGGACTGTCTGAATTACAGCTCGGCTCCAAGAATAGGGCTGGGGTCTCTTAAACAGGGGAAGGAAACCGACCAGGACTCTTACATGGACCCAGAGGGGGCCTGAACTTGAGTGGCTAAAGAAATGAGTTATTTTACGTAGAATGAGTTAATAAATCAGACCCCCACAAAGGGGATTAGTTTGAATAAATCTGGTCTGGGTAGTTCTCTGAAAGAAAAGTGGAAAGATGCTGCAGAGCCACACTTGGCCAGAATGGCATGCTGCAGGGCAAACACAAAGTTCATTACATTGTGTTTAAGGCCCTTTAAATTTAAATTAAATTAATGGAGATATCCTATCTCCTAGAACTGGAAGGGACCTTGAAAGGTCATCGAGTCCAGCCCCCTGCCTTCACTAGCAGGACCAAGTACTGATTTTGCCCCAGATCCCTAAGTGGCCCCTGCAAGGATTGAACTCACAACCCTGGGTTTAGCAGGCCAATGCTCAAACCACTGAGCTATCCCTCCCCCCTTTGTTTGTGGTTTTCATTTTGTTTAAAATTTCCTGGGAATTTATTGGTTTGTTTATTACAAAAACAAACAAAAAAAAAACACATAAAAATCAGTGCAAAAATTAACATTAGTGTTTTCTGGGTAAATATTGGGGTTAGTCGTGGGGGAACATGAGGACAGAAAAAAGCAACAAATAAAGAGAAGCAGGAGTATTGAAAGAGAAAGCAGTTTAATGCTGTGGTTTATTTCATGAACTGTGCATTAACAGTACATACACATATGCGTGTGCTTGCATGTGTGAAATCTTTCATTATATTGCCTACTTTAACAGACAGCTTTGCATTTATACTTAAACTAATTTATTATTAACATAAACACATCTGCCTATTGTAATGTTTTGGATTTTCTAATATAATCAGTATTTTCATGTATTTGAGTGGTCCAAAATTTGGGTAAAAACCTGTAAAAAAAAAAAACAAAAAACAAAAACCTGAACAATAGCTTCTTTTTTTTTAAATTCTGGGAATTTTTCAGTTAAAAACCAGTAAAAACAAAAAATGAAGGGCCTTAATTATGTTGCAGAAACCAGATTCACCCTTTGGCCTTTCAGTGCCCCTTGCAGCACACCTCAGCCCCATCATGAATGATGTGCACACTTTGATTTTACGGCACACAAATTGATTTTGCTGGAAAAATAGCTTTCACTACAGGCCAAATCAAATGAAACTTCTTGGGCATAATTAGATTGTTCTCTTCTCCTCTCCCCCCCGCCCCCTGCATTTCCATGAAACTACACAGGGCTGTTGTGAGGACACATTCTTCAGTATATGTGAGCAGCTCAGATACCTTGATGATTGGGAGTCATATACAGGGCCGGCTTTAACTTTTTTGCCGCCTCAAGCAAAAAAAAAAAGTGCTGCCCCACCGTAACACCCCCCCCCGTGAGCGCCGCGCCGCACAAGCCCCCGCCCACCGAAGCCCTGCCCCCTGAGTGCCACGCCCCCCCGAGCGCCGCGCCACCGAAGCCCCCCCCGAGTGCCGCGCCGCCCAAGCCCCCCGTGTCATGCCGCCCAAGCCCCTGCCCCCCCGAGCGCCACACCGCCCAAGACCCTGCCTCCCCGAGTGCTGCACCATCCGAAGCCCCCGTCCCCCCGAGCGCCGCGCCGCCCAAACCCCCACCTCCCCGAGCGCCGTGCTGCCCAAAGCCCCCGCCCCCCCCGAGTGCCACGCCGCCCAAAGCCCCCGCGAGCGCTGCACCGCCTGAAGCCCCACCCCCGAACGCCGTGCTGCCCAAGGCCCCCCTCCGAGCGCCGCCCGGCGGAAACAAAAACAAACAAAAAAAACCCTCCAGCGCTGCCCCGCCGAACCAAAAAAAACCAAAAAAACCCTCCCGAGCGCCGCCCCGCCCCAAGGTGCTGCCCCAAGCACATGCTTGGTCGGCTGGTGCCTGGAGCCGGCCCTGGTCATATAGTTAGAACAAAGGAGGCTGGAAGGAGGAACTATGCATATGTATATATGTCTTGCTCTTCCTTGGCTTGCCGGCTGTGTTCAAATTTATCTGCTTCTTCCTCCATGAAGTTTCTAAGATCTGACCTGTTCTATCCATACAACTAAAATCCTCTTCCATGCCCATCATTGTTTCCTGTCTTAATCACTTCAGCTTCCTTCTCTATGGCCTTTCTACCATCTATAGCACTCCCTCCAGTCCATTCAAAATGTAGCTGCTAAAATCATCTTAATTCTAACAATATAATCTTAAATCCCCCCAGTGTATGGCCTACTGCATCAAGGTAAAACTTCTGAACTTCAAGCTCTACCCTTCTGTATTCATATTCTAAGGAAGCCTGGCTTTTCAGAGAGAGGGAAATGAAAAATAGTCCCAATTAAACCTTTTAAAACACTGTCTTTGGCTAAAACAAATGGCAAATATTGAATACAAAATGTTGGAGGGGTATAAAGATTTTATCGGTCTGAGTTTGGGATGACCACACTACTCACAAATGGTAACTGTTACACCCAACTGTGTCTTGTATTCACCATTTCACTTTGAGTTATCTATAGTTGAATAAAAAATGATATAAAATATTCAGTGTATGTCTCATTGTTGAATACACTTGTTATACCATCACTTAGTCATAGAAGAAGAAAACTCTACCATATTTCAGTAAAATTATCCAACCTGTCATTCTGTTGGATAGATACTTTCTTCCCCTTAGATTAAGAAAATAACTGAAATCAATATATTAACTTGTAATGTTTGGGTTCTTTGTACTTTTCCATTGCTAGTATGAAAACCTATTTGAATAGGAAATGCAGAGAAATCATTCACTTCAAAATTATGGTGTTTGCCCCTTGATGCTATGTTGGTCTTTCTCTTTAACCAAGTTTTGTAATAAATCTGAATCTCTTAACAGCAATATCAAAGTACTGAGTGCTCTTCCTGTACAGCACTAGATCTGTGGTGCAGGATATTGTATCACATTCTAATCCCACCACACAGGACAGTTACTCAGTTTGTACAACCAGGCTAAATGAATCACTATCTGCTTCCAAAGTCAAAGTTATGAGCAGATTAGCTTTCAGAATTTCCTGCCTTCAGCGGGATCTAAACGCAGTACTGAAGTTGCTAAATGTAATTCTATGTCTTTATAATGAGCTAAATGATATATCAAATGTAAATCATTGAGGATGTTTTCTCTAAGGGCGGGTGTGTATTTCAGGTATTTGTGGTTGTAGTGGAGAGGGCTGTAGCTGTGAAAGGCTAGGCTGATTGGGGAAGCAGCCACAGCTAGTGGGAGGCATTCTCTAGCTTTCTGAGAGAGAAGGACCTGGCTGCCTGGGAGCTGAGGAGGGTACCTAGGGTGGAGCAGTGCTGGGGAAGGGCAGAGGGAGCTGGGGAGCTCCAGCCTAGCAAAACTCCAGGCTTCAGGCCTTGCTAAAGGCCTACAAATAGGTACTGGGGCTGCAGAGGAGCAGCCCAGAGATGGGCAAAGGCAGCAGGTCCTAACCCCCTTGCTGATGATGAGTGGTTTACAGACTGCCGTTGGCCCCAGGGAGCGGGGGCTCGATGTTGACTGGCAGTAGCCACTGAGGCAAAGTGGGTTTAGAGGGCTGGAGGTTCCTCTGGGAGGGGAGACCCAGAGCTAGGGGGTACTGTGGTGGGCAGAACCCCTTGGCAAAGGGCACCGGGATCTGGAAGGGACACAGGGCCAGCAGCAGGCGAGATACCGGCCTGCAGAGGGCGCTCTGGGCTGGAAAGAGCTAATTCCCGAGATGGCCAGCAGGAGGCGCTGCACCGGTAAGTTGTCGCCCCGCCAGAGTGGTCATTTGTGTTGGTGTCGCAAGCATTTTTACTGCCTGAGGGAGCTGTTTAGGGGGCTGAAATTAGACCAGATCTGGTGTTCTTACAATATTTCAGTTCCCAGAGGGTGTAAATACTGTGAGAATATAAGATTTGCTTTATATCTATTCCTTAGAAAGCTACCTGAGATGAAAACACTCCAGTGAACAGCATACACCAGTACTGGTATCTAGGTTCCTTTGGAACCCAAATTCACAAACCTCATTTCCTATAACCTTTGGGCCATGCCATCTCCTCTCCCTCTGTGGGTTAAAAGGATGAACATCCAGCAGATCCGGTTTAGGCTTGCATGAATAAAGAAGGGTTAGTGCTGCTCTGTGATATCTTTTTCCTAGATACAGTGACCCAGAAGAAGCCCTTTGCAGGGATTGTCTCCACAGTAGGTGGGAAGATAGGAGGAACAGAGCCTGGAGGATTGCTACTCTCTGCAGCATCATATATCTCTGATCACATGGGACTCCTACAAGTAAATTAACCATGACCCTGTGAGTGGTAACATACTCAGTTTCCCCCTCTGTGCTCTGCAGCCCCAGAGCAATGCTGCTAATTGGGCCAGAGGCGGGGTTACTGGGAGCAGGAGCCAATGGAGGCCCAGACCCTGTGAGCTGTTGGCCCTGGTTGCTGTAGACCCTAAGAACTAGGTGGACCTCTAGGGATCTGTTGGTTTTGTAGCAGGTCATTCACCTTCTCTGGCATGGATCACAAAGTCAGAGATGTGATGTAACACCACTTGTTTTAAAGCAGACACAGCTGATGATAGGGAGCAATGCTTTTACTAAAATGGCTGTAATAGTGACATTAGTTTACGTTACAAAATTGCTTATTGGAGGAGGAAGAAACAGGAATTACCCTCCAGTACTTTGATCGTCAGCTATTCCTTGATACAAGGATGATGTCTGCCAAGAGGAAAAGTCATTGAGACTTAAGATGGCTGAGGAGTCCAATTTGTGCTCTACAGGTTTTTCCCCATATGTGACTGGTGGTTGCTTGGAGAGAGCACAACTGCTGGCTGGGATGCTGTACCCTTTCCTTCCTCCTCTGTCATTTCTCAGCCTTCTGAGCAAGGCAATTATCTTCAAAATGGGCTGAGGCTTGATATATGATGCAACACCATTGCAGTCTATTGCCAGCCAGCTCTTCCCAGTTCATGGGGTCAATGCCTCCCTTCTTAAGATATACTTTCAGGGTATCCTTATAGTACTTCCTTTGTGCCCCGCGAGTCTTCTTACCATGACTAAGTTGTATTTTGATAAATTACCATATTATTCCTTATAATGTGGCCAAGTATTATGGCTGCTTTTTCCTGCATATTTATTCCAGAAATATCCAGTACTACTTATATTTCAGGATACTTGTTGACCCTGAAGCATTAGTCCTGCAGACTGTTCACTAGCTAATCAAAAGCAAATTATGGCAGAGATATTGAGCTGCTTCTTCCATTTGCAGGGTTATTCTGAGGCATCTGGAGGTGGGAACTATTCAAGTATCTGGCTAGAGACTCTCAGCGTAATTAACTAGAGTATAAGGAAAGTAATGCTATAAACTTGAAAATATTCTTAAATCTGAATCCTCCAGTAATGGGGGAAAATATATGGATGTTCTTGAGTTTGTAAAGAGCCATAAGAATAAATTTGACAGAACAATACAAATGGTTAACCATAAGAGTAAATGTGACAGAACAAGAATAATATACTTCTGTAAGTACATGTTAGTACATCTTTGGACAGCTGGAATAGCTAATGCAGTTCCATATGGATTGTGCATCAATCTCTCCAAATGTTCAGTGTATTTTACTCATACTATATGGCTATATTTGAGCACTTTCTTTTTGTATTACTGTTTCATTATTTAAGGGTCTCCTAGAATTTCTTGGAGATGGAGAGGGAAATAAACTATTGTTGCATATAGCAGAGTATGTAAGTTGTATCTTTATCTTTTGCTGTCTTTATCTTTTTATATTCTGTTAAAAAGCATGTGGTTCTGTATAGGATGTGGGAAAGCTCTAAAGAATTTGTATCAATGAAATCTGGTTTAAGTCAAGTATTGGCTCACTTACAGCATCAAAAATCATGATGCTCAGAAAAATGTGAAAAGTCTTTTGTGAAATAAAGGCAGTACCGTGTCTTTAGCTGCTTTGTTTCCAGGAAGCTAGTCCATATTGAAATATGTTGATATAAATGGCCATCCACCCAGATCCATTACAAAGACTCTAGAATTGATTTAAACTAAAGATAAAACTGTTTTTACTCGCAAAAAAAGGTGCATTTTAACCATGGGATAACTAATGTGTATTAACGATCCCGCTGTAAAACATACAACACTCTAGTTTTACTGTGAGGTCAAATAGGGGTATAGTACTGACCTCACCTAGCTACCTCATGGTAAACACTACACATAGGGTTGCCAACTTTGGTTGGATGAATTCCTGGCGATTTCATCAATTGACAATCTTTAATTAAAGATTAATCTTTAATTCGTGGAGACTCCATGATAATCCTGGAGGGTTGGCAACCCTAACTACACATGTCTTGTCACCATTTTGTTTTTTTAAACAGCTATTGTATGTTCTTATCTTGCTGTAAAATCCTAACAAACAGACAAAATAAATTCAACCCGAACAGCTTTGTGTCATTGAAGACAAAGCCAAAAAATAACCTCAAACTCTTTCCGATAGGAAGACATGCATTTCATTTCAAGGTTAGGTACTTGGAGATGGCTGGGTTTCTAATTATATCGCTCATAAAGAAACCTTTCCCCCTAATCACTGAGCTTTCACTACTTTTGTTCAAACTGCGCCTTGACTATGTGATCTTAGAGTGTTTTGTTGAGAAGTTACATGGAAATATGAAGTGAAAAGGAATGATTCATATTAACCTGTGTTTGTAGCTCACTATAACACAGGACATATTTACAAAAGAACCACACACAACCCCTCTTCTCAAATGTGGTTAGGACTGAGTGACTCTGGCAGCCAAAATACTCTCCCTGCTCCACCTCCTAGGAATTGCCTTTCATTTTACCAAAAAAATGGAGATTAGGAGCTACGTTCCTGTTCTTCAAAACAGGAGCCTCCTGTTCAGGGCTGTCCTTTGTATCTGGTGGAGTCACAGAACTGATATCACAGGAACTGCCCAGGACAACTGAGGCCTGAAGTCTGTGCAGCTCAGATGTCAGCAAATATATACTGTACATACATCTAATTGGGGGAAAAAAACATTACTGGTGTTACATTTTCAAAACAGTCCATAGTATTTGGAGCCACATAAGACAGAGACAAAATTTGCCAGTATTTACTCATGGGCCACTGAATATTAGTGTGTCCAAAATACTTCAAACAAGGCTGATTAAATACACATTATTATCTTTCAGGCTGCTGTCTCTTTGTTCACTCATTACAGTGCGTACATTTAATGCACTGCTTTTGGGATAAAGCACTTTATTATTTCTGCTTTGACCTGGGTCTGTCTCTGTTCATGAAATCCGTGGTCTCATTTGCTCTTGTGGTTTTCATGTCCTCCCATTACACTGTGGCTCTTTGCTCTGAGGAGGGCTGGATGTTTAATTTCAATGACTTTGCTGAATGCAGCTGAGCTAAATTCATATTTTTTACTTAATGGGTATTTGGGCATGAAAATATGTATTTTTGTGGCTGTACATTAACTGGATCCAGTGAGAAAATTCAGAATCTCTCCCGGGGGGGCTGAGTATTTCCACCGCAGAAATGACAAATTTCTGAGCAAAACTGGTATTTTAAGAATAAACTTGCTAACGGGGAAAAAAGTTCACCTTTGTGGGGTAGAAAGGGGTAATTTTAAAATATTGGATGCCAAGTAATTTTATTTTAAAAATTACTACAAATATTTAGTTGAGAGACATGAAATGGTTGGCTAGATCTTACTGTTTCTCTTACTACCAACTCAGGGATGTGACTCCACTGTTTTAGTCACATGGGTACTTTTACATATATCAGGGGATGCCATGATTAAGACCAAGCGAAGTAATCACAGTTATTAACCATGGCTACTTCATTATTAGAGAGAAGAAAAGAAAACACTGAATAAAACAACACAAATGATAAACTGGTTACTGTATTTCCATTACAATCTGCTTTAAAAGCTCTGCAAGAGACATAAAACAGAGAGTGAACCACCTCTTGTGGGGCACTTTCATTCAGTAGGTTGAGACCAAAGTGTATTGTTTCCCAAAATATTTGTGAACCCAGTCTTAGTTCCGTATTAGATACTTAAAACCAGTTATGTATGGGTAAGCTACTTTGTTGAAGGGCCTGCTGAGGTGGTTCTTCTTTTTATTATTATTATCAATAACCTCAACAGTTCATAATTGGGCAAAGTAGGCAATCTTAAATAAATCCTATGATATCAAAGCACATATTTAAATCAGTTACTGGGAAAAGCCCTTTAAGAAGCTTTCTTAAAACAGATTAATAATGAATAATAATAATCTGAAATCCAATTAAATCCCACTGTTTCTTTGTTTACCAATATTTATCCTCTGTCTCCTCTCCATGAAAATATGGTCTAGCAATTTAGTGATTAACAGGAGAAACTGTTAATATAATCAGTTACAACTGCATTTCAATATTCCAATAAAATCATTACAAGAGGGTTTTTTTTTTTTTAAATCTAATCCATTGGCTGTATCAGTTAAATTTGTCTCAGCAATTGGGTTGATTTCCCCTTGAGTCTTTGTTTTTCTTAGCTGTCTGCAGCAGCTTGCTTTTAGAGATGGACAGGCTGAGTTGTGAATTTCTTATTGTTTAAGCAGGGTAGCGGAGAGTGTGTGTGTGTGAGGGGGCTCACTTCAGAGTATTTTTTTATACCCTTCTTCCTATTTTCAAAAAATTATAGGAAAGCACACTTTGTTCAGGCTTCTTTAGATTCAAACATTTTTATTGCCATTCTTTTTCATTGGCTCTGTGCCTTCGGGATTGACTTAGGTGACACTTTAGCTCCTGAATATTCTTTAATTGCCTTTGTGTTTCTAGTGGAAGGAAAATCCCAGATAAACTCTAATTTTAAAAGGTAACTTTTTCTGAAAGATTTAATGAGAATTTCCTTTAATTTTATCAGAGTTCAACAGGAAATGAAATTGTTTTAAAAAAGTCCAAACATGCCTATTCCTTATATAAAACTTTATAGTTCTCAAAATAGTATTTTAAAATTAAATAACTCTTAGAAAGTCTTTAACTTAAGTTGTTGATTCTACATGACAATTTTGTAAAGATGATTTTTCTTGTCTTTTTGAGTGGAGGGTGAATTACTTCAGCACTATAAGTAATTAATTCCCATTAATATAAATATTCTATATTTAAATGGCATCTAATGACATTAGTAATTAATTTAGCAAGGGACATGAGATTCCATGTCAGTATATAAAGCATTTTGCCATTTACATAGCCATGATGATAGGAGCTTTGCATGAAGCTAATGTGTATGCAAGTATGCATTTAACAAAAGTGTTTTTGCCATTTCAATATTTAAGAAATAAACAAAAGTTTAAAACATTTTCAACTACACATTTTTCTCTAAAGCTTTAAAAATACAATCAGAGGCTTTCTTTAAAATGAAAGGGGGATTGGTGGGGCTTACTTTACTTCTAGTTTTATTGCTCTGATAAAACCCCTCCTTTTGTTTTTACAATTAGATCTCTCCCTAAAACATGAATGTTCTACACTGTTTTGTGGCTAAGGCTGTTCTCTTTTTGACATTTGCTTGTCCTTGGGAGATAGAAATAGAAACCTTCTGGAGTTTCTTTGATTAGTGTTAACATTATATAACATAACAAGCTAAAGACATATATTGTTTTTTCAAACATACTTGTAGCTACATCTTAACATTTGGTAAAAGAGCAAAGAAGTTTATAATGACCTAAAAAGTTATAAGGTGGTTGTTATTTCTGCATCAAAACTGAGGTCTATCCACCACCCCTTTGCCTGACAAAATGGCAGCTTCCTATCAACTAGAAAGGCTTTAATCTTCATGAAAAATTTGCGGCAAGGAAAAATACATTTTTGCTAACTTTTAAGAACTCGGCTTGTCCCATTTGATACAACCATAGTCCTGAAATTCTGGCAAATAACTTGAGAAGTGCTGGAGAGCTACACTTAGGCTGCCCTAGAACATAATTCTCACTTTTAGTTGTGTTGAGCATGCCTCACCATCCATACCCCTGGATCAACTCACGGGCCTTGGTTAATTTCCCTTTGTCTGTAGTATTTTAAGCATACAAACAACCCTTGTAAAAGATTATAGAGTATTCTATAAATAATAATAGTCCCCAACTTTGCAACTTAAGCATAGTGTCATGAGTGTTTTGGAACAATAATTATAAGGATTGGTACTATATTAGTAGCTTGAGACTGACTGACTGTCAATAAGGTGCTGTAATGGCATATGAATGACTAGGCTAATTCCCGTGTTTAACTTCTGCACCCAGCTAATCTGGACTAGATGTTACTATAATCCTGAGCAGAGCGCTCTAGTAGTTAAAAGTACTGTGCTTTCTCTGAACAAACCTAACTCCTGAGTATGTCGTAAACAATGCCAATACTAGGGGTGTGTGTGTGGTGTTTTTTGTTTGTTTGTTTGTTTGTTTTTAAATTAAGGCTTGTCTTTGAAAGGACAGCATCATGGTCTTTTACAGAATTTTAAAAATTAGTGCTTTTTATTCTCTATTGTTTCTAGCCACCCTTGTAAGTGGTTGGTTTCTTTTATACTTACTGGTGTATGTTCACAGGTAACATGATAAAAACTTTAAATTTTGAAAACATAATAAAATGAGGAAAAAGTACAGAGCAGGAAAGTTGATACACAGTAACTAGCACTGCATGCCCATAATTCATTGGCTAATTTATGTGATCATGCCTCCTTTTGGGGACTGGACTGCACTGAGGTTAAGAAGCAACTAGCTTAACTCAGATGATAGAAGCTTTTGATGTCCTGGGTTCTATCCACACTGATGACTATGCTTTCTGTATATATATATATATATGGCCATGGTTTTATTACATGTGGATACTACCATTTGGCCTAATCCTGCATTCCTACTGCACCTTAATTGTTCACTGAAGTGAACGTGTGTTTTGAGTAAGCAAGGAATAAAGGATTGGGTCCATTCTGAGAACATCTGTAACAGGATGTAGACCGCCAATAAATCCTGGTATTGTTTGTAATACATTTATTCTCAAGAGTTATTAACATAATGAGTTTTGGAAATGGTTACAAAGAAATGAGGAGAAACGGGGGTTAAATAACTGTGAAGGAAGAAAGAGACTATTCTGGAAAAAGTCTTCTTAGCTATTAAGACAGAATGACATTTAGCTGCACATTAATTCTGGGGCCTAAAAACCTTAAATATTTCCTTAAAACTATTGGTGTTTAATGCCCCCCCCCAATCAAAAAACAAAACACCCCTAATTGTATAAAGCACATGGAAAAGCACCTAGCATGAATATGTTATGGAGACAGGCTTTTTACTACATCTTCACAATCACTTTTTTATCTGCCCATGTGGTACACTTGTTGGCATTTGGCATTGTGGGCAATACATGGATTTTAATTTTGTCCCTATACATAAGGTTTTATTCCCCAGTTTTTACATGCTCTTTATATTATGGTAGCATGTATCAAACTGGTCATTTTAAATGTGCTGTCGATTCATATAGGAGAAATATAGTGCTAGGGAGTCACGTTTTAAGTGTAATAAAAATCCTCTTTGAAGGCTGTAAGCCAGATTGTGTTCCTCCATGTGTTATATTATAGTCTTTACCATACAAGTAAAAGTGTATGTTTGAGCGTCATTGAACACAGAATTTTCCTAATACATCACAGTTACACAAATACCTGGACTATGCTTTGTGCTGATCCTCTTTGAACATTCACCCTTTGAACATTTGCAGGGAATTCAACAACCCTCAAAATTTCTCATTTCTTACCTGTCATAGGCTGGTCACTGGACTGCAGCATAGGACATGTTACAGGAGGTTGAGAGATTCCATAAATGATTTTCTCATTATCTAAAATATTTACACATGCTTCATTATTTACTCTCTCCATTGCTTTGTTTCTCCGTTTAAAATGGGAAAATAGAACACACACATGTTTGTGAATTATTTAAGCACCTACTGGGGTCTGAACCTTAGTTAAAATTGGACCAAGGCACTTAAAAGATAGGGTAGAAAGATTTGTAACTTTTTAAAATTTAAATTGAATTTAGTAATTTTGTATAAAAATACCATGGGTTCAAATTTCAGTTGCCACAGTTTCAAGCTCAACAGAGTGAAAATCACCTCTGGTGCTTTTCTCAAATTTGGAGACTCCAGGAACACATGAAGTCCAACAACCACAGACACAATCATAAGTACAAAGTTTTATCTGTACTACAAGTTTTATTAAAGCAATAAGTAAAGTTACAATTATCCATGCATATAGAAATTCTAAAAAAAACAATGCAATGACTAAGATTTTAGTCATACTCATATCCTCAAAAATATTCTAGGGTCTGATGGACCTCTGAACAGACTATCATCAATAGAGGGATGGTTACTGCTGGGGTTTCCTGTTGTGTCTTCCCTCGGGGGTGGCTCATGGGGTTTTCCCACTTTGACCCAATCAGATAAGTTCTTTTATATTGTTGTTCTGACCACATCTAACACCTTATGCATATGCATGAGGGTTTCAACCCTCTTTTCCTTATCTGTACTTCCACTACTGCATGAGTATTGGGGTGCCCCATTTTTCATAGGTTGTTTCTTAGTTCTGATCATCATTAGCATCTATGCACAACATGTAACCTGCAGTCAGGTCATTCCATGATGTTACAATCAGGTGTTCTGTGATCTTGGACAATACATGGTGATTTATTGCAATCTAGTTTTCTGTAACATTATCTATTGGCACATCTTTTACAGTAATCTTGTGACCTTACTGGCATTATTCCTAGATCACCCACTCATGGCAAACATTCTTAAGCTATGGCCTAGTCGGGCTAAGCTAAAATCTTACAGGCCTCAGTCTGTAGGCCTTGCGTTCCAGCCATGCTTTAATTATGTACCTAATACACAGTCATCACTCCTAAATACTTGTCAATCTTATACTTCTTTAATCCTACAAATTAAATCTATTTAGCATACATTTATGATATATAAAATAGCATATGAATTGACCATAACACCAAATAACACAATGATAAAATGGATGATAAAATGAACTAATTGGCTACAGATTCAATTAATCTGATGTAAGGTGAGAAGCTACCAGGCTAGTATTGATTTTTGTGGACTCTCCTACAGGATGTAAAGTCTGCACTCAAAGAGCTAGATGTCTAAGCACTATAAAATAGGTCTACAGTTATTTGTGGGCATAAAAATATGGGTGCAAAAATGGAAGATGATATAAAGCCCTGCGGGCAATCAGGACTTCTGTATTTTTAAGTAGACACTTAATGCTTGTCCTGCTCCCTAAAGTGTGCTTTGTCCTTTTCTTTTCCTTTCCACTTAAGCACACGTGCCTTCTATTCCCATGACGTGGTATAAGCACTTAATAGAGCATCTCCCTTCAGCTCCACTGAATACAGTATTATCATGCTTACATATTTTTGACATGCCCCTGGAACACACATTATCTAATTGCAGTTATGCATTGTTTTCATACTAACTCAGGAGCCATGACATAAATGTACGTGGTGCATTCAGCTCTTATTGTACTTTCCATTGGACACATACTGCATAGTTGTGGAACCTTTACAAATTCTAGGTCCTGGAATCCAATATTAAAAAAAAAAATAAAAATCTAGCAAACTAAAATGAGAGAACCAGTAAATGTCTCTCTGATTTGCGAGTCAGTCAAATTCAATTCAAATTTATGCAGGAAGAAATTCTTTCTTGCTGTTCTCCTACACACTTTGTGTATGTAAATAATATAAAGTGTTGCAAATATTAAAGGTGTGAACAATATTATTGAGACATCTTTGAAATTTTATTAAATTAAAAATAATACTGAGAAAAATGTCTGTCTTTTGAGGACAGGAAATCTTTTTAAAAAGAGGTGATTTCATAGATAAGCCTAAACCTATATTTTTACATTCATTTGTCATGTTGTTCAATATTGTACAGAAATCTCAGTGTTCCTAAAATAGATTCTACCCTTGAGCTTTATGCATCCAAGTGCATGTCATTTGGCAATGTTTTCACAGAAGAATCTTGCAGGCTTTGAGCACTGTTGCCATTTGCTATACTTCTCTACAGTGCAGTGCGTACACCCAGCTGCACCCAATTTCACTGATCAGTAGCTTTGGCTTAGCTTAACCCTCATAAATTCAATAATTCATCTGCTAGGCAGAAAAAGATCTAAGAAAGCTGAATGTTGTAGAGACTGGATTGGAAATCACTGATTTTCTCACTTCTTGATATTTGCTAATACTGAGGACCAAATATTTGCATGATACTGAGATAGCACACAAGTAAGAAAAAAGTTTTCGTACATGTCATATGCTCCTGTAATGATTAGAAAACTCTGTGTTTTACCTTACGGACTTGCTATTCTGTTGTTGCATCAGAGAGGAGATAGGATTTATTTATTTTTTTTGTATTAATGTAAGGCCTAGAGGCTCCAATCAGGTATTAGAGGCCCATTCTGCTAGATACTGTGCATGCACACATAAGAAGTCCCTGCTCCAAAGAGCCTAAAAGCTAAACATAACAAGACAACAAGTAGAAAAAAATAAATGGGATGGGAGAAGGAGGTAAGCTCATAGCAAAGTGATCAATTTGGTATGAAGAGCAGTGGCATTTGCACATCTACTCTTTATATTTATACTTATTTATTGACACTTCTGTGATGCTCATCACTGTAGTGTCTTTTTACATTCCTCCCTCCACATCCACTCTGTGCTGTGAACATCCTCACCATGTGTCTGTGTGGAAATCCCAGAGAAGGCAGAGGCAGTTTATACAGAGGCCCAGGGACTGTGCATTGCTCCCTAGTCCTCTGAAGCAAACAGTACCTTGACTTCCCTGCTGGAGGCTGCTCAGGAACTGCCCTCTTGGGAAGGGACTTTTCATAGCAGAGAGGAGGAGCATGCAAGAGATGAGGTTGGCTGGGTTTATGGTGTGGTGTGGAGAGTAGCCATCCTCCCCTTCTGTCCCTGGCTTGCCCTTTCCACAGATAGGGAGACCTGCCCTATGTAATTTGTGCGGAGAGGAGGCATAAGGAGATGTGGTCTATTGAGCCACTGCTCCCCTCTTCTATCTCGCCTCCATCTGCTTTCCACCACCTTTATTTCCCCTCCACTAATGGTAGTGGAGGGGAGAATATCTCACTGTGATCTCTAACTTTTTCCTCTGCTGGCCCGCAACTGCTACTTCCATTGTCCATTAACATGCCAATGAAATAAATGAGGCTGGGACATACCTGGTATATTTACCAGCACAGCAAGTATATGAAACCTGGAACAACTCTGGTAGTAGCCAGAGTACTAATAAAATGACTCAGTAAATAAAAGCCTGTAGCTTATTCCAGTGTGAACCACATTGATGTGTCAATCAAAATATTAACAGTTTTAGTTAACAATACAGTATCGTATCCCCTAAAGTCTCTTGAGTTTACATTCATCACAGTATTATGATCAACTGAGCAGAAAAGTATTGTGAAAGGTAAAAAGAGACAATTTATGGGCAGAATTGTAACTCTTCAATCCAGATTGAGGAAGGGGTAGACAGGAACCAGATTGTGACTCTAAGGCCTGGTCTACACTAGGAATTTACTTCAGTATAGCTATATCTTTTGGGTGTGAAAAATCCACCGCCCCACCCCCCGAGAGATACAGCAATACTGACCTAACTCCCAGAGTAGACCAGTGCTAGGTTGATGGAAGAATTCTTCTGACATCCTAGCTACCACCTCTCAGGCAGGTGGATTACCTATGCCCATGAGAGAAGCCCTCTTGTTGGTGTAGGTAGTGTCTACATCAGGGGTGGGCAAACTTTTTGGCCTGAGGGCCACATCTGGGTAGGGAAATTGTATGGCAGTGTTATACCAATAGAATAAAAACCAGCAGGATCTTATTAAGAGGGATAAGGCAAAGATGCCACATTTATTGTAAATATACTGATAAAGCAAAAGATAAAAGTAAACAACGTTGTTTGACTACTTATTTCTTATACACACACACACACACATATATATATATATACAGAGAGAGAGAGAGAGAGATTCATTCACACAATCATTCATTCAAGTTCTGTATAGGTGTTATAGTTACTAGCCTAGAAGTTGCTCATGCCAAGTTACTGGCCAGGTATCTTGGTCATGAGGATGGAGCCGAGTCTGTGTCAGGTGCACCTGATGCTCCTGGAGGTTGGCAGCAGAACCAGAGACTCAAAGTCATCAGTCTTTAGAGTCCATTCTTATAGGAATTAATTCCTATGTTAGTCTATGGGAACTGTTTCATCCTGCTGTTGCTGACTCAATCAGCAGATGGCACATTCCTGTCCAAAGTGGCACATTCCTGGTGGCTCCACACTGTCCAAAGTTTGTGTTTCTCATCCTTCCAGGTGATGGGGTGGATCCCAGTTTACCCTCAGGGGGTTGTCTGGTGGTCCTACTTGACACATTCTTTGGCCGATGGATACTCCCTTTCTAGTCTGGCACTTCCCTAACCATTTATGTACATCAAGCATTCATCAACATACATTCCATATCTTAACCATATTTTAATTTACTGTCTCCACCACTTTTGGGGTGTGCGCTAATTCATTTGAGACTCCCGGCCTTTTAATCACAGAGGGTGGGGGTCTGTCCTAGGAGCCGTTGAATGAAGTGAAAGTCACTTAACAGCTTATAGTGTTTGTTTACATTGTATCAATTACTTCAAGAACAAAGTCAATTAACTTGTTTGTAAGTTTTACATAGTAATAAAGTATCTTTCACAGGATAGATATAATCAATGGTTTCTATAGACAGTAGCTTACAAGTTTTAACAGAAGACCCAAGAGATTTTTGTACTTGGTGAAACTGTTGGTTTTTAAAGTGTGGGGGACAAATTATGAGGGGGTCACTGTCACTGCCCTAAAGGTTCCATCTCTGATCCTGCTTTCCTCTTGTTCTGGGGGGAAGTGATCTGCGCTAACACTTTTGCTTTTGCATTCACCAGCATACTGTGGGGCAGGGAGCCAAGGATCTGCCCACTCCCTGCTCACTTCTCTCCCAGCTGTGCTCAAGTTGGCTAACAGCCTGGTAGTGGCTGCTCTTCCCCTGGTGTGGCCTCTAGTGGTGATAGTAGCCTATGCAGGGACTTTAGGTTCCACCTTGCATCACCTACATCCAGGGCCGGTGCAAGGATATTTTGCGCCCTAGGCGAAACTTCCACCTTGCGCCTCTCCTCCCCCTCCTCTTCCCCCCCTGAAGCATCGCTTATTATAAACTTTCAAAAATGAATACTGCATAATGTGGCATTGTTCATTAGAATTAATACAAGGGGGTCAGAGGAGATGATCACAACGGTCCCTTGTGGCCCGGGGGAACCTATGAGCAAAGAGGAGGCTGAGAATGCCCCCAGCTCGCAGGGTCTCTAAACGTTCCCAGGCTCTGAGTACTTCGCCCTCCGGGGGGGACCCAGGGGCAAGGAGGGCAGAGCAGGGCTCTCCCAGGGAGCAGGTGAGGATCTCCCTGGGGATCAGGGCCGGCTCCCCACATTGGCACAATGCCACCAGGGGTGGGGTGGGGGGGTGGGTGTTTGGAAGCGGCACCTGCACCAGCCCTTTCTCTTCTGTCATGCTGTGGGGTTTAGTTTCACTTTTCCTCGCCCCAGGAGGCGGCTGCACCCAGTCCCAGGCACGGCGCGTTGGAGGGCGAAGCTCACCTGAGCTCAGGACTGCGTCCTGCCTCCCCCAACGGCTCCGTCCCTTGGCCACGCTGGTCACTGCGCCCTGCCAGCTGTCTCCTCCTTGCTCTGCCGCAGGCTCCCACTGACTGTCCTACGCGGCGCCCCTCACTGGGGGGGGGGTGTTATGGAGGCCTCGCGCCCCGCCCTGTCCCGCTTAGCTGACTCCCGTGATGCCGGACACCGCTTTTTGGTGCCCCCAAATCTTGACGCCCTAGGCGGCCACCTAGTTCGCCTAGTGGTTACACTGGCCCTGCTTACCTCCTTGTGTGAGTGCACAGTAGAGTTCACAGTGGAGCCCACAAGTAATACCGTGAACCATATGTACTTTTCCAAGCTGCACCATATACTTTGCTTGACATGTGCAGCCCTAGAAATGCTTCCTGGAGACGTTTAGAAAACAATTAAAATATAAAGGGGTTAGCACAAATGAATGTAATTCTGTTGCGATCGCATAACTTGTGATCAATGTCGCTGAAACAATGTTTTATGTCGTTTGCAATGTGCTCTTTATCTGTATTGTGTCCCTGTAAAATAGAATGTGTAGATGGAGCTCTCACTGATCGTATTGCTACTACCAGATCTATGACTATGTACTCAGTGCATGGTGTCTGTTGGGAATGTGTGAGCACTGCAGAGCAACCAGCCATATGTCCCGATTTGAATGACCGGCTTCTGAGAGTAAGAAACTAGAGACAGGGACAACCTCTGCCGGCATTTCAAATGCGTAAAATTAACAACTTGGTTTCAGTGGTATGACTGGCATCAAACAGACTACAAGGTTCAGGAACAGCAATCTGCCTTAGTGTATGAAGAACGGGACCCACAGCAATAGCCCACATGGTAAGTAGGAAGACCTATATTATGCAGTCTGTTGTTAGCCCATCCTCAGGGCTTTCAGAGTGAATCCTTATGCAAATAACTTTTTAAAAAACAGTATGATCACATTGGAGGAACAAGTTCTTCTTTGGCCATGCATGTGCCTTATGGTGCTCATGGAAGATGGAGCTCAGTAGCAAATCTGTAAACAAATGTGTAGTGAAACCATAAATCAAATGAAACTCATTGGATTTAGGGTTCTGTTAAAACTTGAAATTCAGACCAAGTTTGTGAAGTTCCAGTGAATTTCATGAACATTATGTAATTATGGAACAATAGATGGCTTTGAACTCAAACCAGGTGAAACTGGGCAGTTTCAATGGAGTTTTGCTTTGTGTGTTTGGGTTAATTTGAATGAAACTCCATGAGAAAATGCAGAGAAGTTTTTAAATCTCTAACTCGAAATGGAATAGAAGGCTCCCATTAATCCCTGAGAAGTGTACTAGAATGTACCCCAGGGTATTTCCAGAGGAGTATGAAGTGCATGCTGCTCATTAGTGGCCTACCAGTACAGTGTCCTTAGTGTTGTCTTTAGAGCTTTATTGGCTAAGAACCTCCAATGTGCTGGTCTCTTTCATTTCTAGATTAGGATTCTCACTTTTATAAATAGTCTACACATTCCAACACACAAGCATGATCCACTGGGAAGGGCTAAAGCTTCTTCCTGTTAATTAGTAATTTTCACTTTCAGCAGTTTCTTATTTTCCTTCTTAAACAATGGGGGGAGGAGGGGAGGAAATAAAAAACCCTCTGCTCCCCCACCCCAGATCTTGAGTCATCTCTGTTTGGAATCACCTGAAAAGGCATATGTCTTACTCCAATTTATTGTAAAATGAACTTCACAACACATTCGTGGGTTAGCCAATTCCACAGGCCTCTGAAGGAAACAGCCTTTTCGTTGCACAAGGTTTTATATAATGAAAAGTCAGGTTTAAAAAGATGGCTTGTTATGTTTGTACAGCACTCAGCACAATGGGGACCTTAATCGAACTCCTAGATGGTAGCACAATACAAATAAACTATAATAAGCTGAAATGCAAATGAATATGAAACTGTGGAATTTCTTTGTAACACTAGATGGTGCTCCTTACCTACATGGGATTTTTGGATTGCCAGTGCTGAATCACTGGTGCCAATTCCTGTGTCAACATGCGAAGGCTTTGAATCTTTTTCAGCTTTAAACTCATAATCAGGTAAGATGTGGTTTACATCATGTTATAAAATATCATTGGCAAAACTCCATTTTAAATACTTACTAAGAACACTGTAAACATATGATATTCAGAGAATCTCAAAGTACTTTATGAGAATTAATTAACTAAGCCTCACTATGCCCCTGTGAGGTAGCTAAGCAGTATATCCATTTTACAGATGATTGGATTAAGGCACAGTGAGGTTCTGTGATTGCCTGAGTTCACGCATTGAGTCAGTGGAAGAACTAGGAATAGAACCCAGGAGTACTGGATCACAGTCCTCTGTTCTAACTCTACTTAGACAACACCTGATTTAAGCACTGTACTTAAAAATAAAATTGCAAAGGCTATTGTGAGGCTAAACATCATGTTTAAGAAAAAAGTATACCCTATGTACTGTAAATGATCAAATAACTAGACTGAATCTGATTATGCCAATGAGATATATTTTTAGTATGGAAGGGATTGTTAATAACTGTCGAGGCTCTCCGCTCAATAGTTGTCATTAGCAGAGTTCTGTGAAACAGTAGTACTTCATCCTGCTCAAACAGACTGTGGGTTTGCAGTTCGGTGCATGGTACTCACAGGGAGAAATCCCCAAACTCCCTCCTCATCTGCCCAGCTAGCTGGCCTCCCTCCCAATCAACAGCGGCTCTCCTCACCTACTCAAGACTTGGATAACCCCAGTTAGCACCGAGGCCTTCAGTATAGTTGCCTTTTCCACCATCCTGCTGCCACCTGGATTGTTCCCTCTCCAGGATCTTCAGAAGGCTGTTCCTCCCAACTTCTTTCCTTGAGGAGCCACCAGCCCAGGCCACTTTCCTGTTTCCAGCCCCAAAAGCCTTTAGTGGGTCAGACAAAAAGAAACATGAACCCTTCCCTTTCCCCAAGAGAGCAAAACCCTCTCCTCTTTCTTCAGCCACCTTGGCATTAAGCCCAGGGGCAGGAAACATTTGATATGGCTAATAATGGGACTTCATTTCCCAGTATATGGTTGCTAGGAAACACCTGTGGGTCATCTAGCTAAATTAAGTATTTATTATCGGTTGTTACCTGCCCTTGGGTTTAATGCAGAGCTGACTGCAATAGAAAAGGAGAATTTCCAGGCTGTGCGCTAGCTGCTAGAAGACTCTTTGGACGTGTGGGGGGTGAGTAGTGCCAATTTCTGGTGGCCTATGAAGGTACATCAACCAACTGTCCCCTCAGGAGGCAGCCAGTCAGGAAGCAGGAGGGAGATTAAGGATGCCATTGTCAATGCAGTAAATAGTGAGAGGTTTCCCAGGGCATAGTGGAAGATAGGGACAGCTGGGAGAACAGTTGGGATGCCCTGCCCTGGGGTGGCTTTGAGTTAACTGAAGTCTATGGTCCAGGTGAATGCGAAAGTGCTGGCTTGCGGCTAGCTGTTTGTGAGCCACAATGAAGGGTTCAGTTTGCAAACACCATCACAAATTGAGCCCCACAGTGAGGTGATTCGAGTTACCAGCTGATGGCCTTTCCATCATATATATATATATAATGAATTGCTGAGCTCAGTCCCATTTGTAGCATACACACGTCTACATCCCCATCTGCCACGGCTATGCAATGTTATTAAGGGCACATTGTATTGCTATTGGTCATTTTGTAGCTATTCTGTGGCTAAATAGAGAGAGGACTTAAATCTCTAGTTCAGCGTACACGGTTCCCTTCTGAAGCACTATATGTATTTATTAAAACAAAAACCTAGCCCTTGCCACCATGATGCAGTGTTATGGCAACCAGCACCTTTACTTGCACTTGTGGTTACAGTTTCAAAGGTGTGCATGTGAATAGGCATCACATAGCTAAATACCCAAGAAGGTAATGGGAAATGTACCCCTTGCAATCTAGCATCATGCATAGTAAGAGTCTCTTCCCCATCATATGCTGTTAGTATCACTGGCGTAAATGTGACTAAATTGGGAACAATGTATAATTTATGCAGAATACAAAAAAGTAAAACAGATTTAGCAGTCTGTATTCTGTATAAATTATACATATTAATGTTGACTGTACTTTCAAATACAAATGTACAATGTCAGCTGAATAACATTCTCTGACCTATTGAATACAGGAATGTTTTTGAATAGCTTCACCTATGCGGGTGGCTAGAAAGTAATCAAGATCCAGAGCAAAATCTGCTACTGCCCTGGAGGTGTATCTCATGAAATGGTTATTACTTTTGTAGCAGTTGGGGTGAGGAGTGAGGGTTCCTACAAAACTCACCACTGCAATGTCCAAATTGAAGATAATGACGTGATTACTTCTGCAGCCCATCAGCTTCAGATCAGGGTGAAAGGACTTACTGTGCCTTTAAAGGAGGTTTTATTTCATGCAGAAAATAAGCTTAATTTTCATAAGTACCTTTTTACAATTTGGGGGGTACTTGGATTGCTTGAGTTTGTTTGAATTATTGTCCTCTAGACATTCCCATCTGCTAGTGTTGCCCAACGTGGGGCTCGAGGGGACAACAAAGGTCCGTGGCCCGGTGTGCTTAGCACCAATAAAGACACCGAGGGGAGAAAGCAAGCCAAGTTTATTTCAGAGCTCTGAAATGGCACTAGGAGACCAGCATGTCTCAAATCCAGTGCCACAAATACAAACAACTTTTACCTTTTATACCCCAAACTGTTTCTGTGTAAGCCTTTGTTCTGTTACTCCCTCTTACCCCTCCCACCTCTAGCAGTTACAATTAGAAAAGTAACGCTGTTCTCTAAAAGCGTCTCAGAGCACTTGAGGGCAAATTCTGGCTAGTTTCAATGGGTCCCTAAAGGTCAAAATGCAGTTGAAATAAGGGTGTACTTAGCTCTTTATATAGCATTTTTCATCTTTAATCTAGTCATCCTCACAACATCTCTATGAGGGAGGAAAGTGTTACCCCAGTTTTACAGATTGGGATCTGAGGTACAGAGAAGCTAAATGACTTGTCCAAAGTTGCCCATGGAGTCCATGGCAGAGCAAGAAATTAAACTGGGGTCTCCAATGTCCTAATTACTGGACCATCCTTCCTCAATGCCATACTTCTACTCTCTGAGATTCTTTTAAACATCATAAAATGCCCCCATTCGCTAGTCTAGGTGCCTATTGTAAGGCCTGTCTTAGTACTAATGTGCGTGTGAGAATTCCACTGTGTAGCAAGCAAATTTAAATATACTGTGAGTGTATATGAGAGAGACTGTACTTGTTATCCTTCTAACTCTGTTCATTTTAGCTGTCTGCTTGGGGTACCATCCTTGGTACCATCCTTGGCCCCCTCCATGTCTTGCTCTACATCATTTATAGGGATAATCTCTTTTACCCATAGAGCTTCAGCTACTATCTTCACAATGATGACTTGCCAATCTACTTCTCTCTTCCTCACTTGTCTCCCTCCCTCCAATCTTGCATCTCAGCCTGTGTCTCTGACATCTCCTCTTAGAGGTGTCTGTCGGCTTAATATGGATAAAACTAAACTCTTTAACTTCCATTCCTAGTCCTTCTATTCAAACTAGCTAGAGACATAAAGGGTAACAAGAAAACATTCTACAAATACATTAGAAGAAAGAGGAAGACCAAGGACAGGGTAGGCCCATTACTCAATGAGGGGGGCAAAAGTAACAACAGAAAATGTGGAAATGGCAGAGGTGCTTAATGACTTCTTTGTTTCAGTTTTCACCAAGAAGATTGGTGGTAATTGGACATCTAACGTAGTGAATGCCAGTGAAAATTGAGGTAGGATCCAAAGAGGCTAAAAGAGGGAAAGAACTAGTTAAAAATTACTTGGACAAATTAGATATCTTCAAGTCACCAGGGCCTAATGAAATGCCTCCTAGAATACTCAAGGAGCTGACTGAGGAGATATCTGAGCCATTAGCGATTAACTTTGAAAAGTCATGGAAGACAGGAGAGATTCCAGAAGACTGGAAAAGGGCAAATATAGTGCCAATCTATAAAAAAGGAAATAAGGACAACCCAGGGTATTACAGACCAGTCAGCTTAACGCCTGTATCTGGAAAGATAATGGAGCAAATAATTAAGCAATCAATTTTCAAGCATCTAGAAGATAATAAGGTGATAAGTAACAGCCAGCATGGATTTGTCAAAAACAAATAGTGTCAAACCAACCTGATAGCTTTCTTTGACAGGATAACAAACCTTGTGGATTGGGGGTGGGGAAGAGAGAAGCGATAGATGTAGTATATCTTGACTTTAGTAAAGCTTTTGATACTGTCTTGCATGACTTGCAGTATCTCATAAACAAACTAGGGAAATGCAACCTAGATGGAGCTACTACAAGGTGGGTGCAAAACTGGTTGGAAAATCATTCCCAGAGAGTAGTTATCAGTGGTTCACAATCATGCTAGAAGGGCATAACGAGAGGGGTCCCGCAGGGATCAGTTCTGGTTCTGTTCAATATCTTCATCAATGATTTAGATAATGGCATAGAGAGTACACTTATAAAGTTTTTGGATGATACCAAGCTTGGACGGGTTGCAAGTGCTTTGGAGGATAGGATTAAAATTCAAAATGATCTGGACAAACTGAAGAAATGGTCTGAAATAAATAGGATGAAATTCAATAAGAATTGTTCCTTCCATTTAGGAAGGAACAATCAGTTGCACACATACAAAATGGGAAATGACTGCCTAGGCAGGAGTACTGCAGAAAGGGATCTGGGGGTCATAGTGGACCACAAGCTAAATATGAGTCAACAGTGTAACGCTGTTGCAAAAAAAGCTAATGTCATTCTGGGATGTATTAGCAGGAGTGTTCTAAGCAAGACACAAGAAGTAATTCTTCCGCTCTATTCCATGCTGATTAGGCCTCATATCGAGTATTGTGTCCAGTTCTGGGCACCACATTTCAGGAAGGATGTGGACAAACTGGAGAGAGTCCAGAGAAGAGCGACAAAAATGATTTAAGGTCTAGAAAACATGACCTATGAGGGAAGATGGTTTAAAAAAAAAAAAAAAAGGGGTTGTTTCATCTGGAAAAGAGAAGACTGGAGGGGACATAACAGTTTTCAAGTACTGTACATAAAAGGTTGTTACAAGGAGGAGGAAGAAATTTTTTTTTTCTTAATCTCTGAGGATAGGACAAGAAGCAATGGGCTTAAATTGCAGCAAGGGAAGTTTAGGTTGGACATTAGGAAAAACTTTGTAACTGTCAGAGTGGTTAAGCACTGGAATAAATTGCCTAGGGAGGTTGTGGAGTCTCCACCATTGGAAATTTTTAAGAACAGGTTAGACAAACACCTGTCAGGAATAGTCTAGATAATACTTAGTCCTGCCACAAGTGCAAGGGACTGGACTAGATAACCTCTCGAGGTCCCTTCCAGTTCAATGATTCTATGTCTGATGACAATACCACCATCCTCCCTGTCACTCCGGTCTGCGGATCATTTTTGTCTCCTTCTCTTGACCAACATTTGCCTCCCAACCCTGCCCTTCTTCAACATTTCTAAAATTCTGACCATTTTCTTTTTGTCTACATTGCAAAGGCCCTTGTCATTTCATACGAGGTTGAACAGCAAGGTTGTTTCAATATAGATTATACAGTCTTTGGGACAGGGATGGGATTTCCTTTCTATGTGTGTCTGTACAATGCCTAA
The DNA here is from genome assembly GCF_028017835.1 of Emys orbicularis. Classification (NCBI taxonomy): domain Eukaryota; kingdom Metazoa; phylum Chordata; order Testudines; family Emydidae; genus Emys; species Emys orbicularis. The sequence continues at coordinate 40,465,184 of NC_088689.1, read as the reverse complement.
CACAATGAGACCCTGATTCTGATTAAAGCCTTTGGGTGCTAACAAAGTACAAATAATAATAATATAGAGGTGAAAAACAGATCTTGTATTTTGGAGTTTTTGAGGCCTTAACCTCTACCACTTATAAGGGCCACTTGTACCCTAACCCCACTATTGCAGTGTTGTCAACTCCTATAATTTTATTGCACATCTTGTGATAGTTGGTGGGGTTTTTTAAAAGCCACAATTTCTGGAGTCTTGTGACTACATGAGAATTTCTATTTAAAAAAAAAAAAAAAGTTCCTTGCACTTATGATTGTAGAGGAAGTCTTGGAAGTGTGAACCCTAAAGGCTCAAACTGGAAGGCAAATAAAAAACTAAAAACTTACCATTTTTAATATGCCCATGATATTTAATTCAATCTAATGATTTTTGGGGCCTGACTCATGATTTTTGAATGCTTGAGGTTGGCAATACTGCTACTGTGTACTGGATCTCTCAAACAAACAAATGGTCTGTGGCTTTTCCCAAATACCTACCTCCTTATAATCATCAATAATGTATTCCACTACCACCCCTCAAGTATGGGTACTATATTCAAAAAGTCTCAACAAAGTGAATGGAGCAGTAGCTGCTTAGTGGGGTGTGGGGGGGGGGGGGCGGGGAACCAAACACATTGCACTGGGCACCTATAACTAGCACAGTGTTTCTGTTCACTGCAGAGTCATTGATTTCCTTTTCTGTGAGGCAGGCTCAGTTACTTGGATCACTTTGGAAAAGACTTTCCCCCCACTGCTGTAGGCCTCTTTATTTTTGGAATCAAGAGATGGGAGGATTTTTCATAAAGAGAATTATAGGGCAAAGATGCAAATGTATTTTTTTTTAAAAAGCCCATCCCTAACCACCCAAAACCCTGAAAATAAAGAAGGTTGACAGTAAGAGTAGGATTTCCCAGGATGTGAATAAAACATTAAGAAATTATTTAAAATACATAGGGGGAAGAAATTGATGAGGGAAGCCATTGCATCACTAAAGAATAATAGAAGCAAGTTAATAAGATGGGGATGGAACATAACTGAAAATTTAAACAACCTCTTTTTCTTTGTATTTCTTTGCTTTGAGAAAAAGCAGAGCTTGGATGTCAGAAATGGAAATCGTATTTCCAGGAAAGATAGTGAAAACCCAAGGACATTAATCAGTCTATCCCACCAGAACAAGTCTGGTGTTGGGCCATTTAAAATTATGGATAAAGAAGTGAATGTTCAATTAAAGTGGGGTGTGTTTACAATAATTCAGCTCCCTGCAAAATAGTAAATTGGCACCCAATGATTAAACTATTAAACCATCCATCAACATAAATAACATCCCCATTAAATCCAGATTAAAAAATTAGAAGTAGCAATTAAAAATATGTAACGTTTTTGCTTGTTTGCTGAATTGTCCCTTGGCTACATTTTTTCCTGCCTCTCTCTCTCTCTCTCTCTCTCTGTGTGTGTGTGTGTAATCTTTTGCCTGGGTCCTAACAATCTAAACCCATCTGATTGGGACTGTTGATTAATAGTGTTAAAATGTAAAGGATCAAAACTGTCTCTTTAGTTAACACCAAATTAAACTTGATGGGGAAGTTCACACCTCGGTGGCTGACTGGCTATTGACTAAAAGAATGTATCACCACTTATAAAAAGAGTTGGGTCTGGTCTACACTTAAGTTTTGTTGTATGCAGAATTGTAGTTTTGTTTGCATAGCCAGAGGTGAAAGTAAGCTGGTCTGGTCTGGTCCGGCATACCGGCAAGAGACGGTACATTGCCTACCGTACTGGCAGGAGGCAGCTTCCCCAGGCTGGCGATTTAAAGGGCCCGGGGCTCCCAGCAGCGGCTGGAGCCCCAGGCCCTTTAAATTGCTGCCAGAGCCCTTGGGTAGTGGCGGCAGCTGGGAGCCCCGGGGCTCCGTCGGCGATTTAAAGGGCCTAGGGCTCCGCTGTGGCGGTGGCTGGAGCCCCGGGCCCTTTAAATCGCCGCCAGAGCCCTGCTGCAGGAGCCCCGGGTTCCAGCGGTGATTTAAAGGGCCCTGGGCTCCCCGCAGCGGCCGGAGCCCCGGGCCCTTTAAATTGCCACCCAAGCCCCGCTGCCAGGGTAGTGGCCACCTCCGCAGTTATCGCTACCATGGGGCTCTGGCAGTCATTTAAAGGGCCTGGGGCTCCCAGCCACTGCTACCGCAGCCAGAGCACCGGGCCCTTTAAATCTCGATTTAAAGGGCCTGGGGATTTAAAGGCCCCGCCTCTTCCGGTTGAGGCCCCGCCCCCCTGCTCAGGACTCCAGCATACTGGTAAGTCCTTTAAGTTCCTTTCACCCCTGTGCATAGCTATGTTTGTTAGAAAAAAATCACACTTCCAACTGCCATAGCTATGCTGGCAAAAGCCTCATATTAGACATAGTTATACCAGCAAAAAAATGCTCTTGTTGGTTTAATTTATTTTGTTTGGGGAACTGATATAGGCTGTATTGGCTTCTTATAAGAACTTTTTTGCCAGTATAAGCTGTCTCCACCAGGAGGGTTTGCCAATATAGCTATACTGACAGACAAATCATTTCTAGTGTAGATGAGACCTCACAACTTTTAATATTAACCAAAATAGAAGCTTACATTCTAGAATAAAAGGCAGTACTCTAAGGAGAATCTAAACTAAAGGGATGTGGGGAAAGCTGCAAAAAGCAGATGAATCAGTGGACAAATGGCTTATGGTTTTCAACTTTGACACAAGTAAGGTAATGAGTTTTGGGATTAAAAATGTTCAGACAATGCACATTAAAACACAAGATAGTGGCAGCAATTTGGTTACAATATTGAGAAAGAATGACTGCAGGGGAAAATGCTGGGATGGTAAAAGCCTCTGGCAAGGATGTGAGTGCCTGTTTCCTATAAAATGGAAAGGTGGGCCCTGATTCAGGAAAGCCTCCTTATTCATCCTTAACTTTAAGTATGTGCTGAAATCCCATTGAAGTCAGTACGTGCTTTCCAGAATCAGTTGGGTATGTTGTGGCAATATAAATGTATATTAATGAAACACTGGTGGGACTCTGGCTATGTGACCTTAGGTTCCAGTTCCAGGTTAGAGGTAACTTCTTGTAAGAATGCAGGAAGAGTTACATGGATAAAGTGTGTTGTGTGAGACTGCTTCTTTTGAGAAGTTTCCCCAGATGGGCACATAACCAGAAAAAGCTGGAATGATGATAGAGGAAAGCACAAAACTGGCAGCACCACAATTTATATGATGGTGTGGTAACAAGGCAAACAAAATGTTGTTCTTAAAATGTGAGCCCAGATTCCCAAAGACCGTTTTACATGCCAATCTCTCAGCTATTCCTCATCGCAAAGAGTCATCCCTCACTTTAGACTCAAAGTTCCCTTTGGTTCCACACAAGTCCAGTGGAATCTCCCTCACTCTTAGGGTTTGTCTACACTGGCATTTAGTCAGCAAAACTTTTGTCGTTCAGGGGTGTTTAAAAAAAAAACAAAAACCCCCGAATGACAAAAGTTTTACTGACGAAAAGCGCCGGTGTGAACAATGCTTTGTTGGCAGGAGGGCTCTCCTGCCGACAAAGCCGCTGCCACTCGTGGGCGGCGGAAGTTTTTTGTTGGCAGGAGAGCTCTCTCCTGCTGACAAATAGCAGCTACACTGCGTGCCTTTTAGTGGCATGGTTGGAGCGGCACAACCATGTTGCTAAAAGCCTCGTAGTGTAGCCATAGCCTTAGTCATTAACACTGGAAATACTGAATCAGGAAAGTAGTTTATGGAAGACATTATAGAGAAATTAATTAGATGACTTTAAGCTTCCTGCATTATTTTTCTTCTGTGTCTCATTTTTTCCAAATTTTGTCAGACACTTGAGTGTGGCAGATTAGCACATTATCAGTATGTTTCTAGCAAATCAATATTATTTTTTGATTGGGAGGTATTGCACCAAACTCAGTATAATCACCACTGGAAAGTTCTTGGGACTGAGAACCTCTGTATCTATAGTGCACATGCAAAATCCAGCCTGTTTCTACATATTTCGTCATAACATGGCTGTCCATAAAGCTACTTTTCTTCGACAAAGCTTGCATTCCATATCATCTAGTTTATTTCTCCTTTCTTTTTAAAAAATAATATATTTGAAAATATCGTGTGTGTCTCAATACAAGTCTGTTACCTGTGCACTATTCTCTAGTTCAGTATAATAAGGTCCAATACTCTTCATTTCTTGTAGCACATTAATGATTTGTGACTGTAATGGTTAGGTGGTGTCATTTCAAAGAGCCATTGAAATGCATGGCGATAGGGCCTGTTAATTCTTTTCAGTTATGAATATGAAGTAAAAAGGACTCCTTGGCACTTAACATGGCAAAATCCAAGCCATTAATGAATAGCTAATCCAGGTTCCAAAGGTAATGCCTTAGAAACTACTACCTGATATAAATAGAAAAAACAGAGTTAAATACAAAAAGGAAATGAAGTTGCCTCAGAAGCTGTGTCACAGCAGGTTCCGTTTGTACTGCTATGCTTGTGTGAACCCCATACTAACGTTTACGATACTTGATGTGACCGAAAAAAGGATTAAGAACTGAAGCATTGCTAAATATCAGACAAAAGGCAGATTAGTTGATGGAATTACACTACACTGGCAAAGAGCAAACTAATAGACATTGCATGCTTTCAGATTTAAACAAGAAAATAATAAACTCAGGCTAAATACAATGGAAATAAGTCAGCAAGCCAGTTCCTGGAAAACCTGCTGCAAAGTTTGTGCATATTCCAAGTGAGGTGAGAAGTGTCAGGTGTGTAAAGCCCAGATAATACTGATATGGGATTAAGCCCATGAACTGAATCCAGTTAATTTCCTATGTACCTCTCTTGCAAGGTGACCTAGAGAGAATACACTAGCAAATTTGCTATTAATGATGTTGACAGAGGCAAATTAGGGATGGATGTGGTTTAAAAGATAATGAAAAGGTTACTTATATGGGAGGTTAATATAGTGAGATGGTTCAGTCAAACAACATTGGTGCAGGAAGCACAGGGACTGTGAATATTCCTGATTGGGAGGGTAGGGCGAGGGTTTCAACCCTTTCCCCTTGCATGCCCCTGGAATGGACGAAGACAATCTAGCCCTTAAGAATCTATTATTTTGCTATATGGAGAAGAAAATGGCCTGTGAGGAAGGAAGCTTTGATAGTCATCAGCAATTTGCAGTTCTTGAAAAACGAACCTTTTTGAGCCCAATCCTGCTTGCCTTAAGCAAAACTCCTCTTAAAGAGTAAAGGGAGCAGGGTTTGGCCATTAATTGCTAATAAACCTTGGAATAAAATTTTATTTTTTCAAGGTTTTCTTATAGATACTAAGCCACATTCAGCCTGCCTGGTGTAGTCTCTTTGGGGAGAGGAGGCAGTGGAAATGCCAGTTGGGGGCCTTCAGGTGTTACGTTGGAGGAAGACAACTTTAAAGGATGCATTGAATCAACACATCCCGAGATACCTGGCTCCACCTTTTCCCCAGCCAGCACTGCTGACCTTTTGTACTTTCTCTGGTGTGGGGAGCTTGTGGCTACCCTGTGCTTCTGTGAACTCTCCCTTGATGGACTTTCTGATGCTGGGGTTGGTTGAAAATTTGGCTTTGAAACTTTTTTTCAACAGAAAATTGGGATTTCAAAGATAAATTTTTTTTGCAGGAAGTGCCGGCTTTTCTCAAAATTATGATGTCTTTATTTGGTCTTAAGATCAAAACCTTTTTGCCCAAAACTGAAAAGCTGTTGGATTTCAGTAAAAAATATGTTGGTGTTTGGTTGCCAAACTAACCCCTCTCTCCAAAAATTGTTCCCCCCCCCCCCCCCCAGGTTTTCAACTTTTTGACAAAAAGTCAACATTTTCTATGGTGGTTGGGAAGAGACCTATTTTCTGACCAGCTCTGGGTTCTGGTCCAAAACTAGGGCTCCTAATCACTATAATAATACAAATATTAATAGCTGTAATATCTGCATCCTGTTTGTTGTTGGTGTAACCATTACTGTTTGTTTTGTGGGGACTGAGAGAAAAGGGCATATGGAAGTTTGGGCCAGCAGTCAATTCACAGACAAAATAATGTTCAGAGTTTGAATGGTAAAAGCCATCTGCTGGCATCCAGGGGTGTGTGATAGAGGGACCCTCAGAATGGTCTTTTTGTACCCTGATGCTGCTGGTCTAAGTTGTTGCTTTGAAAATCCCTCCTGCTTCTGAGAGGCCTGGGAGTAGGCCAGGGGAGAATTTGCCCCCCTGTATCATAAATAGAGTCCTCAGAAGAGTGAAGTAACTTTAAACATGGGTCACTTTACATAACCAGGGATAAAGCAGATGTTCAGTGTCCAACAACTCACTACAGTACACATACTGGCACTTACTGTAGTCACCACTGTGAGGACCACACAAGCCATGCCTAGATGGTTTGGATTGCTCTATTTATTTACGTTTGGATAGGTTTTAAACTTGCATGAAAGATGCTGAAGGGTGATTTGGAAGCATTTGTGCTTTAAAAAAACCTCCTTAGATGTTCAGAAATAAATCAAAGTTGAAATTCAATGATAAATTGCTTAATGCTGCTTACCTCTGACAAGAAAGAAGTGGCAAAAAGCTTACTCTCTCAGTGTATAGCCGTTTCATCTGTAAGATGTACTACATTCCAATTAAGGACTCTGTTAGGAGCCTGACCTGCTTTGACTAGGTGCTTGTTAAATTCCTTTGGTTTCAGTCTCTGACTGTGATAACACAAGATAAAAATTTTACTTAACTGATAATAAGAAACCATTTTAGTGGGTAACTTTGATGTTACATCTGCAGAATAGATAAGAGATTTCTTATTTAATGAATAATTAAGGTCCAGTGTCTTGTTTGAAACATCAAATTTTTCTTCAATATTATTTTTGGTGCTAGTTTCAAGAGTGTGTCTCGTAGCAACAAAATTTATCAGCAATGGCGGAAAACAGGAAATTCAAGTGAGCAGGCCAAGGGGTTGGCCATGTGGGTAAAAAGTAAGATCAGGGAGGTGAAAGAGTGCTGAGAAGATCAAATGTCATATGGAGGGATTTAGGGATTGAAGTCAATGGAAATTTTGCCATGGAATTTAGCTGAAGCAAGATCAGGCAACCTGGGAAGAATTTAGAAAGAAGTGAGTGGGGATACTGGTGGTGATGGGAGAGGGGGAAGTGCTAGTAACTGGGAGAAGCAAGTGGAGAATGACTGTGAAAGCCCAGTAATAAGTATGTTGTGTCAGTGAATTACTGTCCTCTGGTGTCCCTGTGTTGTCATGGCGGGACAGCTTGCATGCTTTAACGATCCCCAGAGTCTGTGTCGGCAGGGGCTTTTTGCTCCTGGTAGGTTCAACCATGCTGGATTGGTCTGTGGGGGAGGGGCCAGACAAAACGGACACCTCGGTCCTCCAGGTTGGGGGTTAGGCACAGGGCTAACAACCCTGTCCCATAAAAAACAAAATATGTTATATAAACTGCGACAGAGAAATTGACCATTACTGTGTGTGATGGCCTTCAGGAGTCAATGACCCGTATGACTGCCAGTGGTGAAAGCCGAAAGGAAGCCACTGGCATGAAGACTGAAGTGCTCAACACCAAGACAAAAACCAAACTTGTTTTTTGGAACATACGGACAATGTACGAAACAGGGAAGCTAGCTCAGGTCACAGCAGAGATGAGACGCTACAGCTTAGACATCCTGGGTGTCAGCGAGAGCAGATGGACGGTATCAGGAAGATTAACAACAGCCTCGGGAGAAACTTTGCTGTTTTCTGGAAGGGATGATGGACAACACCATGAGGGTGTTGCCATCCTTTTGAAGAAGGGAATGGAGCATTCCCTGCTTGAATGGAAATCCATCAGCAGCAGACTTATGAGAGCCAGACTGAAAGGGAAACATAATAATTCAGTGCTATGCTCCAACAAATGACAGTGATGAAGAAGTAAAGGGCAAATTCTACCTTACACTACAGGCAGAGTTAGAGAGAGTAACACGCCATGACCTAACTATCATCATGGGAGACCTGAATGCCAAGGTCAGTAAGGACAACACAAACAATGACAGCGCAATGGGAAGACATGGATGTTGCACTATGAATGAAAATGGAGAAAGGCTTGTTGATTTCTGTAATATGAATGACTTAGTCATCGACGGAACCCTATTTGAACATTGTGAAATTCACAAGCTGACATGGTGTTCTCCAAAAGGCAGAGATAAGAACCAGATTGACCATATCATGTGAGCAACGCTCACTGACAGATGTGAAAGTGAGAAGGGGTGCAGATGTTTGCAGCGACCACCACCTTGTGACAGCCTCCATCAAGCTAAAACTGAGAAGTGTGGGTCCACCAAACAAGGGACATAAATGTTATGATATTGACAAGCTTAAGTCCCTTGAAATACGGAAACCCTTTGTTTTGCAGTTAAAGAACAGGTTTCAAGCACTTGCAGATCTTGATGAAGAGGCAGAGAATGCAGATGAGATCAACAAGAAGTGGGACAAAGTAACAGCAATTTATGAACAGAGCAGTGAAACCTGTCTAGGCTACAGGCAGAAGAGAAGGAAGCAGTGGATTACACCCAGCACATACAACACCATAGAAACCAGACGAGCCCTGAAGAAAAAGGTTTTAGACACAAAATCCCAGAAGCTAAAGGACAAGTATCACGAGCAGTATAGCAAAGCACACTGCGAGGACAAACGCCTTGTGAGAGTGGACAAATGGCATTATATTGATAATCTGGCAACAAAAGCAGAGAATGCAGCTGCTTGTGGTGAACAAGGAACCATCTACAAAATGATGCGGCTTATCAGTGGTAAATGGCAGACACCAACAAACACTCTCAGCAGGAACAAACAAGGCCACCTACTAACAACTGAAAAAGAACAAGAAATGTACTGGACAGAGCATTTCAAAGAATTGCTGAACAGGGAGCCACCTAAAGAGGAAGCAAACCTCCAGGAGGCAGAAGAAGATCTTGATATCAACACAGACACCCCAGCTAAGGAAGAGATCATTCAAGCCATCAAGTCCTTAAAAATGGGAAAGCTCCTGGCAAGGATAACTTGAATGCAGAATTGTTCAAGGTAAATCCTAAATTAGCAGCATCTATCCTGGCCCCTCTATTTACATCAGTCTGGGAAAGGGAAAAAGTGCCAGATGAGTGGACCAATGGGATTATAGTGAAGATACCAAAGAAATGAACTCTGTGATTGTAATAACTGGTGTGGTATGACACTGTTATCTGTGCCAAGCAAAGTACTGTGTAAGATCATAGTTCAGCATGTATCGGGGCAGTTGATAGCATTCTCAGAAAAGAGCAAGCTGGTTTTTGGAAAGGCCGTGGATGCACAGACCTCTGTGAAACATAATAGAACAGTGCTTAGAATGGCAACGGCAACTCTACATAAATTTCATAGACTTTGAGAAGGCATTTGATAGCATTCATAGGCAGGGCCGGCGCAACCCATTAGGTGACCTAGGTGGTCGCTTAGGGCACTACAATTTGGGGGGCGGCGACCGCAGCGGTATTTCGGTGGCGGGACCTTCTGCCGCCTCTGTAGGGGGCAGCATTTCGGGGCGGGACCTTCCGCCGCCTAGGGCGGCAGAAAAGCTGGCGGCGCTCCTGTTCACAGCACCAGCCTATGGCACAGTCTGTGGGCAAATGGAATTCCTTTCCATATAATTGTCATCAAAAGCTTCTATTTCAACTTTACATGCAGTGTTGATCACAGTGAGCTCAGTTTTGAAGTCAAAACAGGAGTACGTCAGGGGTGTGTCATATCTGCAATCCTCTTCAACATTGCCATCGACTGGGTAATGCGGCGTGCAACAGAAGACATGGCAAGAGGCATTAAATTGACACTCTTTTAATCCCTTGAGGACCTGGACTTCGCAGATGATGTCACTCTCCTATCACACACCCAACACAATATACAAGAAAAAACAACTTGACTCAACGCATTCAGCCAGCCGGGGTCCCGGCCACCGGCCCCGCTCAGCCTGCTGCCAGCCTGGGTGAACGAAACCCCCGGCCGGCAGCAGGCTGCGCGGGGCCAGCGGCCAGGACCCCGGCTGGCAGGAGGCGGCGACTGGAACCCCAGACTGGCAGCAGGCTGAGCCACTCAGCCCGCCGCCGGTCTGGGGTTCTGTCCACTGGCCCCGCTCAGCCTGCTGCTGGCCTGAGTGAACGGAACCTCCGGCCGGCAGCAGGCTGCACGGTGCCAGCGGCCGGGACCCCGGCTGGCAGGAGCTGGTGGATGGAACCCCAGACCGGCAGTGGGCTGAGCCGCTCAGCCCGCTGATGGTCTGGAGTTCTGGCCACCGTCCCCTTGCCAGCCGGGGTCTCGGCTGCTGGCCCTGCTCAGCCTGTTGCCGGCCTGAGTGAACGGAACCCCCGTCCGGCAGCGGCTGAGCGGGGCCAGCGGCCGGGACCCCAGCTGGCAGGAGCCAGCAGACGGAACCCCAGACCGGCAGCGGGCTGAGCCGCTCAGCTCGCTGCCAGTCTGGAGTTCCAGTCACCGGCCCCTGGCCAGCTGGGGTCTCGGCTGCTGGCCCTGCTCAGCCTGTTGCTGGCCTGAGTGAACGGAACCCCCGGCCGGCAGGGGCTGAGCGGGGGTAGCAGCTGGGACCCCGGCTGGCAGGAGCCAGTGGACGGAACCCCAGACCGGCAGCGGGCTGAGCCGCTCAGCTCACTGCCAGTCTGGGGTTCCGGCCACCGGCCCTTGCCAGCCGGGGTCCTGGCCATCTGCCCCGCTCAGCCTGCTGCTGGTCTGGGATACCAGCTACCGGCTCTGCTCACCTCGCTGCTTGTCTGGGGTTCCAGCCGCCCGGCCCTCTGCCAGCCGGGGACCGGGCCTCCAGCCCTGCTCAGCCCTCCTGACGGCCTCGGGTACCGGCAGCCAGCCCAGGGCTCTGCTCCTGGCCTGGTCCCAGCGCTCTGCAGCCCTTATAAAAAATTACACTACAATTTGCTTAAAAACTTGAAAACTTAAAAACTTTGTTTTTATATTACAGTAATTGTTAAAACATGTATAATGTTAATAAATATATAGGTTTGATGAAACAAAATAGTTGTACTTGTGTGCCTGTGCTTAATTTGTGTTTTCGATGATTTACCTTCTAAAAAAATCTTGCATGTCTCGCATCCCCAGAAAGGGCATCTCGCACCCCCAGGGGGTGCATGCACCCCAGGTTAAGAACCACTGCACTAAACTGATAAGATCTGCATTTTAATTTAATTTTAAACGAAGCTTCTTAAACATTTTAAAAACCTTGTTTACTTTACATACAACAATAGTTTAGTTATATAACATAGACTTATAGAGAGAGACCTTCTAAAAACATTAAAATGTATTACTGGCACGCGAAACCTTAAATTCGAGTGAATAAATGAAGACTCGGCACACCACTTCTGAAAGGTTGCCGACCCCTGGTCTACACAGTCTACTAAGACAGGCCTCCACCTTAGGTTTGAGCCCACACCCTTCTTCTGTTTACATAGAAAGGGTTGCCACTTGCTTTTCAGGAACCAGAAGTGACCTCCTGGTTAAAATGCAGCCATCACAGGCACTGCCAGAGGAGAGCCATCTGGTGGATGAAGGGTAAGAAGTGACCCTGGAGATGAGGCCAGTAATGGAAAAGGCTATGCCGCCAGAGCAGCTACAGCACCTCCTGGGTCTGTACCCAAAGGAGCTATTTGGGGATGGCCTTGGGGAGCAGCCCTTTGCAGAACTGGCATCAGAATAAGCATGGGAGCAAGAGTTGGAGCCTGGTAGGTTCTGCCACCATATTGTTTTTCATTAATATATGGATGGGAGGGATTTCCATCTCATAGGCCTATTAAGTTACTAATGCAACCTGTGGTTTTGTTATGTTTCTGTTCAAGGTGGAACCTGGCCCATTCCCCTAGTCTCCGTCTTCCTGCTGATGCCACTTGGGATTCAAAATGGACACCACGAAAAGAGGGAAAAGGTTTAACAAGCAGATATCGTGAAACTTTTCCTAATTACTCTCTAGTTGGTAAAAATATGGGTTGAGGCTCCAGAATTAATAGTCTCGCGTACCCCTCCCATCTAATACAGGAGACCTGACCAATCAGCTATGCTTGCATTGTCCCTGGCGGCGTGTGAACTGAATTCCCAAAAACATGGCTGTTATGAGTGCAAACAAAACCGGAGTGTGCATTTGGCCTACAATACATGAATTCAAATTGCAGTGGAGGTTGGCTGTCTGCTTGTGTTAGGGCTCCTAATGGCTGGCAGAGAGTTAGGTGTGTGCATGGATGCAGGATGATAGTGAGGAAGCTGTACTGCATCTCCAGGCTAAATCAATATCTTGTTAATTTTACCACAAATTTTCACCTGTTGTTGGCTGGTGATGAAAATGAATGTATCATGGAGTAGGAACTCCAGACAGTCTGTTAGGTTCCAGGACAAGGCATACCTATTAGGGCCGTTTCCGTAACTCATGAGTCCCCTTCATTCTGAGATGCTGGTTGGTCACTAGATGCCTAAATATCTCTTTAGCATACATGGATGTCTGTCCTCTGCTGGCCTGGGTCAGAAGTTCATGCTTCCACTGAGGGACCTCCAGAATATCTGTTTTTCAGAGCTTGCCCTGCCAGACAGGATTGAAAAAGCATAGCTAGTAACTAGGCCACTTGTTGTTCCCTTTCCCCAACACCCCAGAAAAGATGAAGAGAGACTGAAATAATTTCAGTTGAATTTTATATGAGCGCCTTACCATGATACATGATGATTTTCAGTGCTGCTCCAAAGAATGTCTGAAGTGTATGGTATGTTTGTGTGCGTGTGCGTGTGTGTGTGTGTGTGTGTGTGTGTGTGAAATAGAATACAGCCCATTGATAAAAAATATAATCATTTGACCTTGAATTAAAACAGCCCTTTTCATGGAGTTGGAAATGTAATGTAATTTTTTATTCTGCTCAGACAATAATCTTCTCCTTTTAAGGTCCTTCCACCTTCACAGAGCAAACACGTGTCACGAGGAGCCTGCTAGGAAAGTGAAAGAGTTGGAGATGAGCTGCTGGGAGAGCTGTTGGATAAAACTGATTGGCAGATAGAGTTCCAGAATGAGCAAATGGAGTATCAGAAGGATAAGGATGCACACAGGGGAAAGAGAGACAGAGATTGCACAGCGTGAGGAGAAATTGGTGGACAGATTAATGGAGCATGACAGCAGGTTGAGGGAGGAAGACGGAGCACAGAGGAAGGAGCTATTTGAGCAATTACTTGCACTCATGGCTACCAGATTGCTTGTTCCAGTACCACATTCAGCTCCTGCCCCACTGCCTGAGTCCCCTCCATGCAATCGCGCCCTGCAGCGTATGCGATCTTTGGACAATTCAACATCACAGCAATGAACACAGCACATGGAACAGACAAATGTATCCTGTACATTCACCCACTTCTGTCACAGCCCACAGGTGTGAAACATACCAGAAAGACCAAGGGGAACAGAGGGACAGGGAACACCCAGGAATCGTTGGACATGTCATTTGGGCACATGGACCTTTGACTGTTTTTTGGCACAGAGTTTGTTTATTGTGCTGCACACTATGATGGCAGGTAGTCTGCATTTCTGGTTATTACAACATGTAAATACACATGTGAAATAAAATGTTGAATTTGCGCATAAGGCTGCAATAACAAGTTTTATTATTTGTGATAGTAAAAGGGGCACAAACATGGGGCATGTGATGATATTCATTAATCTTTAACTTTCAAAATAAAAATTTGCAAACTGTCTTCACAGTAATCCATAACATGAATTACAGTACATGGACAGTATTGATAAAATGTGTAACACATCTCCATATATTTAGTGAAAGTGTAAATTCATAATACACAATACCAACACATTTACAATTTTCCCCCCCACAGCTGCCCCATACCCATGCACAGCCTAAAATGTCATTTCATTTACCCTCAGGCATGGGACCATGAAAACCCATTATGTGGGTGCACAAAGCATCCCTGATTTCTGTTGTGCTTGTGGATCCCGCACCAGTCATGACAGGTGCACTGTCTGTCTCTGTGTGCCTGTTCAGATAGCCAGCAGTGTCTTGAATCCACTCCTGGCGAAATGGTTCCCTCTTCTCCTCACAGACATTGTGCAGAACACAACAGGACACAATGATGTGGACTGCATTGACAACACTGGCGTCCAAATGGCTTTGAAGGGTTCTGCTCAAAAGATTGCCCAAAAGCGTATTATGTACTACACCATGGCAAGGAGGAGATTACTATTGTAGACTTGTTCCCTCCCTTTCTATGATTAATAGCTTTGGGCATGAGAGACAAACATGGAGGCAGTTCCTTAAATAATCTCCGCTGTTAAGCAGCAATCTCAGTGAAGCACAGCATGGGTGAGGCTGCAGGCTGGCCACATTTCAGAAATGATGTTTGTAGGGAAGGACCTATCAGTAGGGATGCAACAACCAGCTAACTTTTTCTCAACCGAGTAACTACCTTTAGAGGAAATTATCCATGGCTCAGAATACCGGTGGTACGTAGTGAAAGTCGAAAGAGGAGGGTCATTGATAACTATTCACTTCAATAAGTCAGGAGCCTCAAAAAGTATGTGTCATGTGCAATCAAAATCACAAATGGCTGGATGATCCTATTTCATTTCATTGATTTAATGTGCACAGAATTAAAGGTCATTAGTGATCCAAATGAGACTGCAAAGACATTCATGTTTTGTTGATTGTTGTTAAATGTTACACAATTTGTAAATCATAAAGACAAAGTGAGAATAGTTCTTAGATGTTTAAACCTGGCAATAAAGTCAGAATTAAGACAGAAACTCCATCCTTTGTATGCTATCTTTCTAGCTAGCCTAGAATTTTAGACAGCTGCCCTTTGCAGTAATAGCAGAGTGCTTTCCAGGTAAAATCAACAGCGACAGCAAAGTCCCCAGTGGACTTCTGCTTGTCCATTGTTAGGCACTCCTGTAACTTCCCTAAGATTGAAGTGCATATGTTAGGGATGATCACTGCAGGTGTGGAGACCCGTACAGAGTGGTAAAAGGAATAATATCAGTTTTAACACTAAACTTTGTATTTAAGCATAGACATTAAGGACCTTATTCTCACTTACACCAATGTTCCTTTACACCAGTTTGAGGTTAAATGTAATGGATGTATATTTTACAGCCCCATTACACCATCAGAATGGTGTAAGGAGAGCACAGTGTGAGAATCAGACCACTTTAATTTCCTATATTTTTACGTTAGTATTTAAAAGAGAGGGTACAGTGCTGTTGCACGTGATGGAGTCTCTGTTCCTTCAGACCACCTGTTAGAGCACCAGCTGAAGTGTTATCAATATGCTTAACAAATCCTGTACAGAGGAAGTGCTTAGTCACGCTTGGTGTAATATTTTTAATATGCCCTTCAGAAGTTAAAGTTTGTCCAAAAAGGAGGCAAGGCACAAAATCTGGTGCATTATGACATCTCTAGTTTGCATAGATAAATCATGAAATTACTTGAGATTTTTCTGTCTCATTGTATATACATCCCCCCCATATGTGTGTGTAGCTATAAAATATGCATACAGATATGGTAATAGGTGAAGCTGTTGTAAGAGTGCATGCACATGTACTTTAACCGCTAACGCCATCCTTCAGATGAGACATTAAATCAAAGTCACTTCTGCTGAACTCTCTCCAGTGGAAACTTAGGCACAATAGTTAAGCAGCTTGCTGAACTGAAGTCCTAATGATGGTCCCCTTTACTTGCGCAATAACTACAATTCCAGTATTCAACCCATTACAGTACTTTCGTAAAGTACTTTTGTTGTCAAAGAGCCTAAATAAAATTAAATTCTGTTCCCTTCTGTATATACATGGGTTAACTTATAATGGCTCTTTAGGACTGTCGTAGTGTAGGCTCAGAACACCTGTTAACAATGATATTTGTTATTGTAGAGCTATGCCATGAATTTGCATATGATAGATTAACAGTATCTGTAATAAGAAGCTTTATGGTAAGTAGTTCCTGAGCTTGCTGAGTAGTTTCTCTGTAAACCTCATATCTCTGCTGTTTAATTTCATACAGCTATGGAAAGCATGCATAAGCAGGACCCATCTGTTTTTATCACATATAGGACTTAAAAACAGCTTAGCCTTGTTTGTGTTTTTAGCAAGCAAATTGTTGATCCATAATGTGGAGTGTGAAGCGCTGATGTGAAGAGCTGCTGGCCACAGCCATTTGCCATACACAATAGTACGTATTATTTGTCCTACAAAATCAAGAACCTGCTATTTCCATGAGTGGTTCCTCAGCTACCATGTGGCCTATTTTATACTTGGGTGTTAATTAGCAATTAGCTGACCTACAGTGATTATGTATGTATAGCAAGGGAATTGTAAATCTATTGCTAATATTTAATTTATTGAGCAAACTCAGTAAATTGTCAGTCAAAGATAAAAAATCTAGATTCCAAACTTTGGATAATATGTTTATTCTTATTGGCCTTATTCAATATCCTGTCGTTTTTGGACTGAACTTGGTAAAACAAGCATTTTCTAATAAGTCTGTACCAGCCATTAAAATCTCATAACATTAATGCATAGTCATTTATTCCATTACTTCTGCTCTTAAATGTAAAGTTAATTTTGTTATATAAATATTGAAAAAAGTATCACTGATGCTGTTATCTGAGCTGCTAATGATTCATTACACTGCTTGTTTTAGTAATTGTTTCATAGACATTCCTTTCAGGGTTCTTTCTCTGTGTGACAAATGGCAAATACCTTCTGCAGTCCAGAGGTGGTAGAAATAATGATCAGTGTAATACAAAATAACTCTCTTGAAGCACAAGGCTAGTGAAGAGATCTCCCTTGTGGACTCCAAAGAGGGTAAACATTTACACAAAGATTATTAGTAACTATTTTAGTGAAGTATTGTGAACATAGCCCTTTTGCACAGGTGGTTTTGAATGCTCTGCCCAGTCTGGTTTTGAATATATCAAGCAATATAACTTCCATCCCTTTCCACAGGAAATTTCCACAGCCTAAGGGTATGTCTACACAGCACAATAAACCCAGATTTCTGTGACCTGCACATGCAGACTTGGTGTTTCCAAGCCCTCGCTTGAGCATCCACGCTGCAATGTAAATCCGGGCTTCACAACCATACTGCACTATGCAGACCCAAATCAGAACGTCTGCAAGAAAGAGGGACGATCGATGAGTTATCTTAAGTGCCTATACACAAATGCAAGAAGCCTGGGAAACAAGCAGGGAGAACTGGAAGTCCTGGCACAATCAGGGAACTATGATGCGATTGGAATAACAGAGACTTGGTGGGATAACTCACATGAGTGGAGTACTGTCATGGATGGATATAAACTGTTCAGGAAGGACAGGCAGGGCAGAAAAGGTGGGGGAGTTGCGTTGTATGTAAGAGAGGAGTATGACTGCTCAGAGCTCCGGTATGAAACTGCAGAAAAACCTGAGAGTCTCTGGATAAAGTTGAGAAGTGTGAGCAACAAGGGTGATGTCGTGGTTGGAGTCTGCTATAGACCACCAGACCAGGGGGATGAGGTGGATGAGGCTTTCTTCTGGCAACTAGCAGAAGTTGCTAGATCGCAGGCCCTGGTTCTCATGGGAGACTTTAATCACCCTGATATCTGCTGGGAGAGCAATACAGCGGTGCACAGACAATCCAGGAAGTTTTTGGAAAGTGTAGGGGACAATTTCCTGGTGCAAGTGCTGGAGGAACCAACTAGGGGCAGAGCTTTTCTTGACCTGCTGCTCACAAACAGGGAAGAATTAGTAGGGGAAGCAAAAGTGGATGGGAACCTGGGAGGCAGTGACCATGAGATGGTTGAGTTCAGGATCCTGACACAAGGAAGAAAGGAGAGCAGCAGAATACGGACCCTGGACTTCAGAAAAGCAGACTTTGACTCCCTCAGGGAACAGATGGGCAGGATCCCCTGGGAGAATAACATGAAGGGCAAAGGGGTCCAGGAGAGCTGGCTGTATTTTAAAGAATCCTTATTGCGGTTGCAGGAACAAACCATCCCGATGTGTAGAAAGAATAGTAAATATGGCAGGCGACCAGCTTGGCTAAACAGTGAAATCCTTGCTGAACTTAAACGCAAAAAAGAAGCTTACAAGAAGTGGAAGATTGGACAAATGACCAGGGAGGAGTATAAAACTATTGCTCAGGCATGCAGGAATGAAATCAGGAAGGCCAAATCACACTTGGAGTTGCAGCTAGCAAGAGATGTTAAGAGTAACAAGAAAGGTTTCTTCAGGTATGTTAGCAACAAGAAGAAAGTCAAGGAAAGTGTGGGCCCCTTACTGAATGTGGGAGGCAACCTAGTGACCGAGGATGTGGAAAAAGCTAATGTACTCAATGCTTTTTTTGCCTCTGTCTTCACGAACAAGGTCAGCTCCCAGACTGCTGCACTGGGCAGCACAATATGGGGAGAAGGTGACCAGCCCTATGTGGAGAAAGAAGTGGTTCGGGACTATTTAGAAAAACTGGATGTGCACAAGTCCATGGGGCCGGATGCGCTGCATCCGAGGGTGCTAAAGGAGTTGGCGGATGAGATTGCAGAGCCATTAGCCATTATTTTTGAAAACTCATGGCGATCGGGGGAGGTCCCGGATGACTGGAAAAAGGCTAATGTAGTGCCCATCTTTAAAAAAGGGAAGAAGGAGGATCCGGGGAACTACAGGCCAGTCAGCCTCACCTCAGTCCCTGGAAAAATCATGGAACAGGTCCTCAAGGAATCAATTATGAAACACTTAGAGGAGAGGAAAGTGATCAGGAACAGTCAGCATGGATTCACCAAAGGGAAGTCGTGCCTGACTAACCTAATTGCCTTCTATGATGAGATAACTGGCTCTGTGGATGAGGGGAAAGCAGTGGATGTGTTATTCCTTGACTTTAGCAAAGCTTTTGATACAGTCTCCCACAGTATTCTTGCCGCCAAGTTAAAGAAATATGGGCTGGATGAATGGACTGTAAGGTGGATAGAAAGCTGGCTAGATCGTCGGGCTCAACGGGTAGTGATCAATGGCTCCATGTCTAGTTGGCAGCCGGTTTCAAGCGGAGTGCCCCAAGGGTCGGTCCTGGGGCCAGTTTTGTTTAATATCTTTATTAATGATCTGGAGGATGGTGTGGACTGCACTCTCAGCAAGTTTGCAGATGACACTAAACTAGGAGGCGTGGTAGATACACTAGAGGGTAGGGATCGGATACAGAGGGACCTAGACAAATTAGAGGATTGGGCCAAAAAAAACCTGATGAGGTTCAACAAGGATAAGTGCAGAGTCCTGCACTTAGGACGGAAGAATCCCATGCACTGCTACAGACTAGGGACCGAATGGCTAGGTAGCAGTTCTGCAGAAAAGGACCTAGGGGTCACAGTGGACGAGAAGCTGGATATGAGTCAACAGTGTGCTCTTGTTGCCAAGAAGGCTAACGGCATTTTGGGCTGTATAAGTAGGGGCATTGCCAGCAGATCGAGGAACGTGATCGTTCCCCTTTATTCGACATTGGTGAGGCCTCATCTGGAATACTGTGTCCAATTTTGGGCCCCACACTACAAGAAGGATGTGGAAAAATTGGAAAGAGTCCAGCGGAGGGCAACAAAAATGATTAGGGGTCTGGAGCACATGACTTATGAGGAGAGGCTGAGGGAACTGGGATTGTTTAGTCTCCAGAAGAGAAGAATGAGGGGGGATTTGATAGCAGCCTTCAACTACCTGAAGGGGGGTTCCAAAGAGGATGGAGCTCGGCTGTTCTCAGTGGTGGCAGATGACAGAACAAGGAGCAATGGTCTCAAGTTGCAGTGGGGGAGGTCCAGGTTGGATATTAGGAAACACTATTTCACTAGGAGGGTGGTGAAGCACTGGAATGCGTTACCTAGGGAGGTGGTGGAGTCTCCTTCCTTGGAGGTTTTTAAGGCCCGGCTTGACAAAGCCCTGGCTGGGATGATTTAGTTGGGAATTGGTCCTGCTTTGAGCAGGGGGTTGGACTAGATGACCTCTTGAGGTCCCTTCCAACCCTGATATTCTATGATTCTATGATTCTATGATTCTAAGTGTATACTATAATTTCCCAGGGTTCTTCACACCCTCATCAGCTGAAGCCATTCTGGGCTTGTTTCATAGTGGGTTGTGGGAGAACATCTGTCTGTCCCACAGGAGCTGACTGGAAGTGTTTTGGGTGCTACCGGAGGCAACTAGGAAGCATATTGTATTGAGCTTGGAGCATTGAGCTCCTAACACCTTGTGATTAAGGGAGAAGTGTGAAGGTCTCAAAGCTAATTTATTGTGAACACAAAACACGCCTACACATTTTATTTATTTAATTTTAACAGGGGAGGTTGGAAAGAGACAGATGGGGAGCAGGGTGCAGAAAAAGGCCATTTGCTGCTAGTTTGCACAGGACCATCTGTTCTTCAGAAAACATGCTGTATGTACATCAAGTTAAGATTTAGGTTTCTTACACTGTTGCAAAAAGCATAAAAATATGGACACACAAGCATTTAAGCTCAAGTCCAGGTCGTCAGATTGAGTGTGGAGTCTGCCAAAACTATCCCACAATCCCCTGGGGCTGTGCTTCCCAGCCCTTCAATCCCAAATCTTGCCATTCACTTCCCAGGAATCAGAAGTGACCTGGTTCAAATGCAGCCATCACAAGCTCTGTCGGAGAAGAGCCAGCTGGTGGATGAAAGGCGAGAAGTGACCCTCGAGATGAGGCCAGTAATAGAAGAGGCTATGCTGCCAGAGCAGCTACAGCACCTTCTGGGTCTGTATTCAGAAGAGCTATTTGGGAATGGCTTTGGGGAGCATCCCCCTTCAAAACTGGCATCAGAACACATAGGAGGCCTTAGCCAGAGCCTGGTAAGTTTTTGTCACCATCTTATTTTTTGTTAATATATGGAGGGGAAGGATTTCCAGCTTACGGGCCTATTAAGTTAGGGTTACCATATTTCAGCAAGCAAAAAAGAGGACGGGAGGAGCCCCACCCTAGCCCCGCCCCTGTCCTGCCCTAGCCCCGCCCCTGCCCCTCCTACTTCCCGCCCCTCAGAACCCCCAACCCTCCCCCCGCTCCTTGTCCCCTGACTGCCCCCTCCTGGGACCCCTGCCCCTAACTGCCCCCCAGGACTCCACCCCCTATTTATGTACAGGCGTGACTACCTGCCCTTTCCTGGTTATTATACGCGGCCAGTCCGCATCCACATCCAGTAATTAAAAAAAAAAAAAAAACTAATAATTTAAATTGGAATTTCATCCATTAATAAGTATTTATTATATAATTAAAACCATTCTATTGAAGGACAGATATTAAATAACACTAAATAAATTAATGTTCAAAACAATATTAAAAATTTGAAAATTTAGAGCATGGAAACCAAAATAGCTAAAATTTAGTTTTGGCAAGATACACGGAATGGAAACTCCGGGATCTTTACCTGTCACTGAATATAGCCATCATACCAATAGTGGAATATAAAACAAGTCTACATATACTCTCCTTAAAATTTTTACTTCTGTCCATTCCCAATAATTGTAACAAATCATTATTACCTTCACTCCACTTGCCACGCGCCCCAAGCACAAAACCAAAGAAGTGAATATTTTTACCTCCCGTTAAGTTTTTAATTTCTTCCTCTAACTCAAGATAATAAGCCACCTTCTCACTGTGGGCTTGTTCCAAACTTCCGGCATTATCCTCCCATCGCACTGTAACATCAACCACCACTGCTGTATCTCCTTTTATAAATATAATATCCGGCTTTCTTAACTCACCCTTACTATTTCTCAAATGGGGCTCTATCATTGCCTTCCACCCTAATTTACCAACCTTATCTACAACTGCAGACACTACTCTATTATGCCTTTTTATCCTAGCATTCTTAGTCTTATAACATTGTCCTGAGATATGGGGAACAGTCTCCCGCACTTTACTGCACCATCTACAAAGAGCATTCACACCTCCTCTTCCTCTTGCTAATGTCTCCCTAGTAGGATAAATATTTGCCCTAAGCTGCAATGCTGCGATATACGCTGACGATTTAACTTTACTAGGGTTTCTAAAAATCAAATTACTAATTAAATCATTTTTAAAATATTTTATCCCTATTCCCTGACATCTCAGTTCCGACCATCTTAAAAATTCCTCTTCCCTCCATTTCTTGGGATGAGATGTTACTGCACTAAATGACAATATTTTATCCACAAGATTTTCTCCTGCATATAGATAAGATAGGTCCATCCAATCATCTCTCGAGACAATATGTCTCCTCCATTTACGAATTAACATATTTGGGATTTGCACACTAAACTTAGTGAGAGCTAAACCACCATCCCTACCTCTAGAATAAAATATCCCATCTGTGGTACACTGAGGTAAATGTAAAATCTCTTTAACTATTTTTCTAACTAACACATAAAGATTGTTTAAAAGATTAAAAGGGGGTTCTATTAAAAGAAGATTATAAAATAGCTTCGGTAAAATATATGTCTGTAAAATTAATATTTTTTGGGCCGGTTTTAATGGGGCCTTAATTAAATTCTCACTCCAATCTTTCAATTTTTCTTTAAGTACCGGTCCCCCTACACCTATCCAGGGATCTATTCTAGCTCCTAAATATTTTTCAAAATCCCCTGGTTGAACATATTCAATCTCCTCTGACCCTATCTGCCAATTATCCTTAGGATTAACTACATAGGTTTTATGCTTAGTTAAAATATGAAAGCCTTTCGTTTTCTTCACATTAACAGAGAGATTAGTATTTTTACAAAACTCCTCTAAGATACCCAAATTTTTAATCATTCCTTTATATGAGCTGCTTAAAATTGCCACATCATCGGCAAAAGCCAATGACGTGACACCATTGCCCTTCACATAAAAACCACTTCCTTCTACTTCTAATCTAGTTAAAAGGGGATCCATAGCAATATTAAACAAAATTGGGGACAACGGGTCACCCTGCTTGACCCCCCTCCTAATTAAAATAGACTCAGTAACTTCATCACCCACCCATACCCTAGTTGTGCAATTATCATAAAGGTCCCTAATAATATCTATAAAATGTTCATCTATACCAAATCTTCTCAACCCGGCTATTATATGTCCGTGTCCCACAGAATCAAAAGCTTTAGCCAGATCTACGAACACTATTGCAATTTCATTCCCATTTCGTTTAGCCCCTTTAATCAAATTATCTAATATAGCAATATTTTCCTCACACCCAGGGGTGGATATAAACCCTTTTTGTCTACTACATATCTTAACTGTTTCCACCAGTCTTTTTGCTAATATTTTGGTATAGATTCTAATCCAAACTGACCCAATTGTCAATGGTCTCCAAGATGTTAACTTCTTCATTTCCTCCTCATCTTGTGTCTTTGGTATTAAAATCGTTCTATTTTTCTTAAATTCATCTGGTACCTGTCTATTTAGAAACCATATATTAAAATTTTTTGTAAGTATTAAGGAGTCTAAATTAAAAATATCCCACAAATTGCTCACTTTTACTTTATCTGGGCCAGGAGCACTATCTTTTCTTATTTCTCTTAAAGCTATTCTAATCTCATCCACAGAGATCGGACTCATTAATATATCATTATCCGCATTCTCTGTGGATGATGGCCACCCTATCATATTACCATGTCCAATTGTTCCCAAAATATTCACATAGTATTCCTCAATTTCTTTCATAGGGATAGCACACTTAGCCTTATCTGGCTCTCCCATTATAATGCGAGTCAATCTTCTTCTATCCTTATCAAATAATTGTTGATAGAATTTATACTTAGCTTTCTTTGTAGCATATCTCCTAATTGCATTAAATTGCTTCCTTCTCCCCTCCTTTCTCATCTTCCCTTTTCCTTTATTCCTCAACTCTATTTGACTTTCATTTCTAGGGTCCTTTCCCTCTACTAATGAATAACATAATTTTTCCAACATTGCCCATCCGAGAGCTTTTGTTAAATCCTCCTTTAATAATCCTTCAATTTCCCCTAAACTATTTATTATTTCTCTTCCCTCCCTACTTTGTTTTCCCCGTTTACATATTTTCTCCACTAAATCCACTTCTGGATGTCCTTTTAGTGGGAAAATCCTCTCTCTTGGGGGCGGAATTTCTAATATATTTACTCTAATGTCCTCTACCTCAGTCACTTCCTCCCTATCTCCTGTTACCACTAACTTCTTCTTTGCTAATTCTCATCTTTTATCTGATATTTGTTTATTCGTTTTGGTCCTCATCTCGCTCTCAATACATTTATTTATATTCCTTTTCCCAATATATTTCCTTTCCAACTGTATAAGCTGCGCAACCTCATCTTTGGTCCATATACGAGATCTAGTCGATCCCTCTTTGATCTTACTTTTAGCAGCCATATCTTCTTTTCTTTGCTCATTCCTCACAGCAGGGTGTCTATGTCTACAGTGTTGGCTCAATCCAGATCTAGTATGAAAACCAAGCCCACAGACCGAGCACGTATGGCTCTTCATTGGGGTATCCGCCTTCTTGGGTATGCACTTGGGGTAGTGGCAAGCTATATTATGATATTGAGAAGATTTTCCACATTTACTACATACAACTCGTATGGCTTTACTTTTATGAACCACATTAATGTGTTTGGCCCATTTACCAAATGTTGGTAATATCTGGGGACATATTGGACAATTAAAACTATCAATGGGATACTCTAAATAAAAAACCCCATCCTTCCACGAACTACTTTCTAATATATTTATATTACTACCAGTACTGTTAAGGTCCTTATTACGATCCCTATAAAAATCAGTACTTGGTCTAAAACTATTTAATAAACTAGACCCATTAACTAAATGAGCATTAAGATATCCCGATTCGCTAACATATGGATCATCAAATGTACTTAAATACTTAAAATCTGGATTAAAACTTTCCATAGTTAAATCATTAAAAGTGTCCCTTGTAAAAACCATCGGTAAGATAGATAAAATCTCCTCACCATGATCATCACAAACAGTCTCCTCTACCTCCTCTCCATGCTCCACTGGGAGGACTTGATTCTCACTCTCATGCTCATGAGACTTCATTATAGTCCACACCATTTTATCCATTGGTCCAGCGACCCTAATCACATCCCTAATATATTTAACACTGTCAGCCGGGGCATCAAAGCCAACAGCGGGGGCGTTATTAACCCGGTCCAGCGCCAATCCGGTATAAAAATATAAATTACTTTTTTCCATAGCTAAAAGATTTACCCTTCTCAGGGGGAAACTAACCCTTTCCAGGGGGAAACTAACCCGTACCTGGGGGAAACTTACCCTTTCCAGGGGGAAACTAACCCGTGCCTGGGGGAAACTACCCTTACCAGGGGGAATCTAACCCTTACCAGGGGGAGTCAACCCGTACCTGGGGGAGGCTACCCTTACCAGGGGGGCATCCATGTGGCACCATATGGGGCTGCCCAACCCCGTCCCACACCCCACTGAATGTGGGATGTGGGTTCGTCCTCCGCAATCCGCCTGGCTATCCAAGCCAGTTACCGACTCTCACCACGAGGAGGTAGCGGTTGGACTTGCAATCCAGAGGCTTTCCTCAAAGAGGGGTCCCAAACAGCATAATGTCGAGCTCTAACGGGCGTGTGAGAAAAGGCTCAGATCTTGGTAGGGGTTGCCCCTATTGACCGGGCTCACGCCCACCCCCACCTCACCGATAACCCATTCTCTCACTACCCTCAGGCAATGTTTCCGTCCAAGCCCGACAGCTGAGAGGGTCCAGAGATGCATGGAGAGCCATTAAGCCTCCCTGCCTCTTGTCCCCTGACTGCCCCCTCCTGAGACCCTCCCCCATCCTAACTGGCCCCCTAGGACCCTACCCCCTATCTGTACCCTGACTGCCCCAACCCTTATCCACACCCCCACCCCCAGACAGACCCCTGGGACTCCCATGCCCCATCCAACCACTCCCCACCCCCTGACAGCCCCCCCCAGAACGCCCGACCCATCTAAACCCCTCTTCTCCCTGTCCCCTGACTGCTCCGATCCCTCTCACCACTCCTGCCCCCTGACAGTCCCGCCCCCAGAACTCTCAACCCCCCCGCTCCTTGTCCCCTGACTGCCCCCTCCTGGGACCCCTGCTCCTAACTGCCCCCTAGGACCCCACCCCCTATCTAAGCCTCCCTGTTCCTTGTCCCCTAACTGCCCCCTCCTAAGACCCCTCCCACCCTAACTGCCCACCAGGACCCTACCCCCTACCTGTACCCTGACTGCCCAAAACCTTATCCACCCCCCCGAAAGACCCCCCGAACTCCCGACCCCCCCATCTCTTGACTGCCCCCTCCAAAACCTCCCTGCCCCTTCTCCGACCCCCTGGCCCCCTTGTTGTTGGCCTTCGCCTAACGTCTCCGTGAACTTGCTCAGGAACGGCCTGAGCCATTCATCCCGGCACGCTGGGCAGCAGGGGAGGAGGAGCGGGGGAGGAGCTCCAGACTGCCGGAGGCGATCTGCGAATGCAGGGAGGGAGTGATCTCTGCTGCAGGGGAAGCGGAGGAGGGGCTCTCTCTGGCTGTCGGAGCCCCATGTAAGTGGCACCATCCGGCCGGCTGCCCTGTTAGCCGCGCGCGCTCTGCATGGGGGGGGGGGGGAATTCCGGACATTTACAAATTCCCCCCGGACGCTATTTTTAGCTCAAAAATCCGGACATGTCCGGGGGAATCCGGACGAATGGTAACCCTAATTAAGTTACTAATGTAATCTGGGGTCAGTGGTGTGTTTCTGTTCGAGGTGGAACCTGGGCCATTTCCCTAGTCCTCCATCATCCTGCCGATACCAGTTGGGATTCAAAATGGACACTGCAAAAAGAGGGAAAAGGTTAAACAAGCCATTATCATGAAACCTTTCCTAGTTACTCCCTGGTTGGTGATAATATGGGTTGGGGCTCCACAATTAATAGCCTCACGTACCCCTCTCATCAAATACAGCACATCTTATAAACTGGGCACACCTGCACTGTCCCAGCATGCCTGTGAGGCCCCAAAATCCTCACTGTTATGAGTGCAAACAAAACCGGAGTGTGGATTTGGTCCAGTGCTGGTTATAATACATGAATCCCAATTGCAGTGGAAGGTGGCTGTCTGACTGTGTTAGGACTCCCAATGCTGGGCAGCAACTTGGTGCTTGTAAGGAAGCTGTACTGCATCTCCATGCTAAATTAACATCATCTTGATTTTTATCACAAATTTTCACCCATTGCTGGCTGATGATGAAAGTAGGATCTCTCACAGAGTAGGAACTCCAGACGGTCTGTTGGGTTCCAGGAAATGGCATTTTTATTAGTGCCGCTTCTGTAAATCATGAGCCCCCTCCGTTCTGAGATATACTGATTGGTCACTAGACTACTAAATACCTTTTTAGCATATATGGATGACTGTCCTCTGCTGGCCTGGAACAGGAATTCATACTTCCACTGAAGGACCTCCAGAATATCAATGCTTTTCAGAGCTTGTCCTTCCAGAGAGGATCGAAAAATCATTGCTAGTAACAAGCCCACTTGTTATGAGGGTTCACTTGAACCCCCAGAAAAGATGAAGAGGACATAGAAATAATTTCATTTGAATTTTGTATGAATGTCTACCATGATGTTTCATGGTTTTTAGTGCTGCTCCAAGGATATCTGAAGTGTATGGTGGGTTTTTTGGGGTGAAATAGTATACAGACCATTAATAAATAGTATCATCTTTTGACCTTGAACTAAAGCAACCCCCTTCATAGAGTAGGAGTTGTAATTATTTATCTTGCTCAGAGAGTGACGTGCTCCGTCTCTCTCCTTTCAAGGCCCTTCCATCTCCACAGAGCAAACACATGACACAAGGAACCTGGGAGTACAGACCAACCTACTGCAAGGAAGGAGGAAGCTAATGGCAGAGCTGCTGGATAGAACTGATTGGCAGAGAGCGTTCCAGAATGAGATCACAAGTTTGGCTGATAAAGGTAACAGTATTGATATAATATACTTAGACCTCTGTGAGGCATTTGACTTGGTACCGCAGGACATTTTGGTTAAAAAACTAGAACAAAATTAAAGTATTATGATACACATCAAGTGGATTAACAATTGGCTAACTGATAGGTGTCAAAATGTAACTGTAAACAGGGAATTGTCATTGAGCGGGTCTGTTCCCAGTGAGATCCCACAGTGATCGGTTATTGGCTTTATGCTAGTTAACATTGATAAAAATGACCTCTAAGAAAACATAAAATCATCACTCATAAAGTTTGCAGTTGACACTAAAATTGGGTGAGTGGTAAATAATGAAGAGGACAGGCCACTGATTCAGAGCAATTTGGATTGCTTGGTAAACTGGGCAGAAACAAACAATATGCATTTTAATATTGCTAAATGTATACATCAAGTAATAAATAATGTAGGCTATACTTACAAGATGGGAGACTCTATCCTGGGAAGCAGTGACTCTGAAAAAGATTTGGGAGTGGAAGTAAATAATCAGCTGAATATGAACTCCCAGTGTGACGCTGTGTTCACAAGAGCTAATGCGATCCTGGGATGCATAAACAGGGGAATCTTGAGTAGAAGTAGAAAGGTTATTTTACCTCTGTATTTGGCACCAGCGTGACTGCTGCTGGAATAGTGTGTTCAGTTCTGGTGCCCACAGTTCAAGAAGTCTGTTGATGAAGTGGAGAGGTGTCAGAGAAGAGCCATGAGAATGATAGTGATAGACGCAAGATGCTCAGTCTATTTAGCTTAACAAAGAGAAGGTTAAGAGGTGATTTGATTACATTCTACATGGGGAATAAATATTTAACAATGAGCTCTTCAATCTAGCAAAGAAAGGTATAACATGATCTAATGGTTGGAAGTTGAAGCTAGACAAATTCAGACTGGAAATAAGGCATACATTTTTAACTGTGAGAGTGATTAACCATTGGAACAGTTTACCAAAGCTCATGATGGATTCTCCCCCACTGACAATTTTAAAATCAAGATTGGATGTTTTTCTAAAAGTTATGCTCTAGGAATTATTTTGGTGAAATTCTGTGGCCCATGTTATACAGGAGATCAGACTAGATGATCACAGTGGTCCCTTCTGGCCTTAGAATCTATGAATGAATCTATTACCAGACAAAATACTGACCTTTGCAACTACAATGATAGCCTGTATAAAAAGAAATAAACATGTAAATGGTACCATGGATAGAGATAAATATAATAGGGAGTCATTAAGTGAGCCAGGGATACTGTTAAAAACAAGTTTAAAATATTTATTTCAGAACAGAAAGTGATAGCAGGAGAAGTATTCTTAGATCACTACTACACTCCAAAGAAATGCAGAGGAAAGTGAATTTTGGAATTAAATTTTATCATAAAGAACAGTTATGACACTTAGGCATTTGGATCAAAGTTTCAGCTGCTTGCACATCGAGTATGGTATATCCTATGACATCCTGCATGTGCACTAATGGGCATGTGGATTGACAAATTGGATACTTATATGTGCAAATGGGTTGATGCACAATTACTTGATTTGTGCATGCCAATTATTTAAAAGCAATCTCTCCTCACCCAGTCTAATGTAGCACCAACTTCTAGGGGTCTTGGGGCACTTTTGTGTCTCATCTATATCAATCTCTTTATGTTGTAGGTGCCTCAGAGGAGGGAACTCCTCATCATCTAAGGACTGGGTCTTCCATATTGTTGGTGCTTCATAATTAGTAATTAATTAAATAGCAACATAAACAATGGATATCAAAATGAAAGGTCTACCAAAGTAATATCGCTTCAAGAAGTTTTGGTTGCAATTTGCTAACAGGTGTTTAGTTGTGAGAGGTGAACTTCAAATGGTTTGGCCTTTAGGTTTGGTTCAGATGAGCTGCCAAATATTCAGAAGCCTATTTGAACTCCATGGGTCTCCAAATAAAGGTAGAAATCTAGTGATAATCCCCTGTCAGGCTGGGGCCACGTAGTATTCTCTTTTTTGGGGAACCAGGAAGTGCAGTCCTGCAAAAGCATTAGGGCAATTGCCTCCAACCGGTTTTTTTTCACCTCTAAAAGATATAGTATGAGTTCTGAGTGAAAGTTCAGTGTAATTCATAGGCCCTGATCCTGCAGACACATGCAGGTGCTTCACTTTATGTTCATGAGTAGTCCCACTGAAATTAATGGGACCACTTACCTACGTGAAATTTAGTACTTGAATATGTGTTTGCAAGATTGGAGCCCGAGTCTGTTCTAACTGATTCAGCCATTGCTAGTTTTCCCCAACCACTTTAGGTTCCTCCTCAGCACCATATTAGTTGCCAGTTATCTCTGTCACTCTCAGCTTTTTAGATGGAAGTTTGAAGTCGACAGCATGAATAGAACAGATAGTACTTCTGCTTTATGCAGCACAGATTATCTTTCATTATGTTCTTGAAGTTATTCAAGTTAAATTACATAGTCTGCTTCAGTACTTCTAAATATGAATCTTTAAATTACAGAAGGAACAGAAATGTTTGATGATTTTTATCCTTAAAAGCATTGTGACTGTCTCCAAATCCAATGTTAGATAATAAGTTTAATAACATTCATTGATAGAAGATAACGTCGTCTTCTGTGCTCGCATCCAAGTGTGAAAAATGTCCTTTATTTCTGTTGAGTTCAGTTTTATACTATAAATCAAATGTACATGAGTGAGATTTCTAAGAAAAAAATGCAACAAGGTTATAGTTAAAATGACTCTCTGTTCAACACTAAAGAGACAAAAGGGGTGGTTATTTTTTAACATTATTTTAAATTTACAAGGATAACAAATGTAAGGAGTAGTATGAAATTACAGGTACAATATATTTTGGCCAACCTGTTTTACATTTTTATTACAATGAATTTAACACATTATCCTATTCAATATGAATAATTTAGATGGAGCAACAGCCATGCATTCTTTGCCTAAAATACATTCAGGAATAAAAATATCAGACAAGTTACTAGATGTATCCATTAGACCAGGAGTCTCAAACACGCAGCCCGCAGGCTGTATGCGGCCCGCGGAGTTATTTCCTGCGGCCTGCCATAGACGCTGACTCCATGGGTGCTCCAGGGCTGGAGCACCCATGGGGAAAAATTAGTGGGTGCTCTGCACCCACCGGCAGCCAAGCTCCCCTCCCCTCCACCACCCTTCTCCCCCCCCAAGCGCGCTGCGTCCCCGCTCCTCTGTCTACCTCCCAGCGCTTCCCGCTGCCAAACAGCTGTTTGGCGGCGCTTAGGACTTTCCAGGAGGGAGGGGGGAGGAGTAGGGACATGGAACGCTTATGGGAGGAGGTGGAGAACAGGGGAGGGCTGGGGCGGGGATTTGGGGAAGGGGTTGGAATGGTGGCAGGGAAGGGGTGGGAAGAGGTGGTGCAAGGGTGGGGCCTCATGGAAGAGCTGGAGTGGGGGCGGGGCCGGGAGCAGTGGGGGGTCTTGAACGGAAGTAATTCTAAAAGTAAATGCGTGTTTTCTCATTGGAGTGAGGTACATTACTGAGTGTTTATATTTTATTAAAACCCCTCAGAAATGACTTTGGCATAAAAAAAAAGAACACTCATGGAAGAAAAGAGTTTTCCAAGACACATGGGAGAATTTATATTTTTTCACAGAGGTAAAAGATGCCTTATTTGTCAGCAAACGATTGCAGTTCCCAAGGAGTATAACGTGCGTCAGCACTACGATACGAGGCACTGTGAAAAATAGGATGCATTTGCCGGAAAAATCCGAGAGGAAAAAGTTCGGCAACTTAAAGCAGCATTTGCCAAGCAAAGAAATTTCTTTTTGGAGATTAACAAGTCTAGTGAAGATTCAGTAAGAGCAAGTTTTATGATATGTGAAATGATAGCTAAATCATCGCAACCTTTTACAGAAGGCCTGTTCGTAAAAGAATGTCTTGTGAAGGCCAGCGAAAATTTATGTCCTGATAGAAAGAAAGTTTTTGAAGGCATAAGCTTATCTGCCAATACAGTTGCCTGCAGGATAACGGATTTAGCAGATAATGTGCAAAAACAATTGATTCAAATGGCAAAAGACTTTGAAGCATTTTCAGTTGCTCTTGATGAGAGTACAGATGTATCAGATACCGCACAGTGTGCAGTGTTCGTTAGGGGTGTGGATTGTAATTTGAATATAACTGAAGAATTGCTAGACTTAATGCCACTGAAGGGTACCACAACGGGACATGACATATCTCAAGGACTTGAAGAGTGCATTGAAAAAGCTGCGCTGCCATGGAACAAACTCGTATCTTTGGCTACGGATGGTGCTCCATCAATGTGCTCTGAAAACGTTGGTGTGGTTGGATTATTTAAGACCAAACTGAACAGCCTCAATATACCAGGAATTAGCTTCACCAGTATACACTGCATATTGCACCAAGGAGCCCTGTGTAGTGAAAGTCTACAAATGAAGGAAGTTATGGATGTAGTTGTTAAAACCGTTAATTTTATACATGCACAAGGGCTGAATCACAGACAGTTCACTTCTTTTCTAGCAAGTATGGACAGCGAATATGGGGAACTTCTGTATCACACTCAGGTGAGATGGCTGAGTCGTGGAAATGTTTTGAAGCGTTTTTTTGCACTTAGAGAGGAGACTGATTCCTTCATGAAAATGAAAAACAAGGAGGTTCCACAGCTTGCTGATTCCACTTTTATCTGCAACCTTGCTTTTCTAACAGATGTAACTGATCACCTGAATGCACTGAACTGAACTGAATGCACTGAAGCTTCAGGGTAGAAAACAGGTGATAACACAGATGTATGACAGTGTTAAGTCATTCAAAGTCAAGCTTACTTTGTGGGGGAAACAGCTGACTGCTGGCAATTTGGTCCATTTCTCGACTCTGAATTCCTTAGGAAAAGTTGAACCCAAATCCTTGAAAGAATATGCAGAGATCATTTCTAACTTACACAAACAGTTTGATGTGCGGTTTAAAGATTTCAAGGCACTTGAACTACACTTGCAACTTTTTTCCACACCATTTGCTGTGGAAATTGACAATGTTGCAGAGGAAATGCAGATGGAGTTAGTGGAGCTTCAGTGTGATACCATTTTGAAGCAGGAGTATACAGATGTTGGAATTCCAGAATTCTACCGGTTTCTTTCACATGAAAGATTTCCCATGTTATTCTCTGCTTCCACAAGGGTAATGGCAATGTTTGGAAGTGTGTGTGTGTGTGTGTGTGTGTGTATGTGTGTGTGTGTGTGTGTGTATATATATATATATATATATGTATATATATACACACATATATATGAACAGTTTTTCTCTTCCATGAAGATTAACAAATCTGTGTTAAGGTCAAAGCTCACTGATGAACATTTGCAAGCAACACTGAGATTGGTTTCGTCTCAGGATATCAAACCTAATATTGATGCTCTGGTTGATGCAAAATGCTGCCAGCTAAGTGGCCAAAAATGAAATGACTGTCAAAATTAGCACTGATTTTTCGCATTACAGTTTTAAAAAAGTTTATACATTGACTTTTAATAGCATACTATATTACTCTTCATTTTTAAAATTTTTGACTATACTTTTGTATTGTTGTATGAAAAGGTTTCAGTGTACTAGTCCTCATGCGGCCCTCGTGGTGATTTGAGTTTGAGATCCCTGTCCTAGACCCTGCTAGAGAGTGTTTACCAGTAACAGCAGGAACAAAGCTGAAACTGAAGTGGTAGCAGGCAGGTGTTTGCACAGAGCAAAAGGCAGAATAGGTGGGACTGTGCATGTTTTATGGTGTTGCTCTTGGGCCCACCCAAAAGACCCTTATGAACACAGCAGGGCAGCAGAAAAATCTTGTAATTAGGGCTGTTGATTAATCGCTGTGAATTCATGTGATTAACTCAAAAAAATTAATCATGATTAATCACAGTTTTAATCGCACTGTTAAATTTCAATTGGTATTCTATTCTTTATTAATTATTTTGGATGTTTTTCTACATTTTCATATATATTGTATTGTCTTGTAATTGAAATCAAAGTGCATATTATTTTTATTACAAATATTTGGACTGTAAAAATGATAAAAGAAATAGTATTTTTCAATTCACCTCATACAAATACTGTAGTGCAATCTTTGTCATGAAAGTGCAACTTACAAATGTAGATTTTTTTTGTTACATAACTGCACTCAAAAACAAAACAATGTAAAACTTCAGAGCCTACAAGTCCACTCAGCCCTATCTCTTGTAATTGTTTTAGCAACTGGCTGAACAAGTTTGTTTACATTCACAGGAGATAATGTTGCCCTCTTCTTATTTACAGTGTCACCAGAAAGTGAGAACAGGCATTTGCATGGCACTTTTGTAGCCGGCATTGCAAGGTATTTATGTGCCAGATATGCTAAACACTCTTATGCTCCTTCATGGTTTGGCCACTATTTCAGAGGACATGCTTCCATGCTGATGACGCTCGTTAAAAAATAATGTAATTAAATTTTGTGACTGAACTCCTTGGGGAGAATTGTATGTCTCCTGCTCTGTTTTACCTGCATTCTGCCATATATTTCATGTTATAGTAGTCTTGGGTGATGACCGAGCACATGTTGTTCATTTTAAGAACATTTTCAATGCAGATTTCACAAAACGCAAAGAAGGTACCAATGTGAGATTTCTAAAGATAGCTACAGCACTTGATCCAAGGTTTGAGAATCTGAAGTGCCTTTCAAAATCTGAGCGGGACAAGGTGTGGAGCATGCTTTCAGAAGTCTTAAAAGAGCAACACTCCGATGCGGAAACTACAGAACCCGAACCACCAAAAAAGAAAATCAGTCTTCTGCTGGTGGCATCTGACTCAGATAATGAAAATGAACATGCATCGGTCTGTACTGCTTTGGATTGTTATCGAGCAGAACCCGTCATCAGCATGGATGCTTGTCCCTTGGAATGGTGGTTGAAGCATGAAGGGACATATGAATCTTTAGCGCATCTGGCACGTAAATATCTTGCGACGCCAGCTACAACAGTGCCATGAGAACGCCTGTTCTCACTTTTAGGTGACATTGTGAACAAGAAGCGGGCAGCATTATCTCCTGCAAATGTAAACAAACTTGTTTGTCTGAGCGATTGGCTGAACAAGAAGTAGGACTGAGTGGACTTGCAGGCTCTAGAATTTTACACTGTTTTATTTTTGAATGCAGTTTTTTTGGTACATAATTCACATTTGTAAATTCAACTTTCATGATAAAGAGACTGCACTGCAGTACTTGTATTAGGTGAATTGAAAAATACTATTTCTTTTGGTTTTTTACGGTACAAATATTTGTAATAAAAATAAATATAAAGTGAGCACTGTACACTTTGTATTCTGTGTTGTAATTGAAATCAATATATTTGAAAATGTAGAAAATATCCAAAAAGATTTAAATAAATGGTATTCTATTATTGTTTAACAGTGCAATTAATCACGATTAATTTTTTTAATCGCGCATTTAATCACAATTAATTTTTTAATCGCTTGACAGCCCTACTTGTAATATTTATTTTAAAAGAACTTTAAACTGCAAGGTGGCAGACTTCACTGCTTACGTAGGCCAAGATATACACCCAAGGAGAGAGAGCCTGTCAGGGTAAGATTTACCTGCTAGATTAACTCCCAGGTAGTCTAACGAGCCCTGCTGGGCTGCCTGATTGGCCAAACCACTCCATTGCCTGAGGGGATCAGTGGACATGCTCTTAATGTTGCTACTAGCAGCAGCAAGGTGCTGGCTGCTCAAAACCTCTTCCCAGGGCTGTGGTAGCTCCTGTGCCTGCTCCAGCCCTGTTCCTGCCTCGGACCCACCCCTGCTCCTGCCTTGGCTCTCTCCAAGTAACCTGGCTCTGACAGTCAGCTCCAATTCCTGACTTCTGACTCCAGTTCTGACCCTTGGCTCTTGCATCTGGCCTCTGACACCAGCTCTGACCCTGGGCTCATATTCCTGGCTACTGACTCCTGCTCTAACCACAAGGCGAGACCACTCATATCCTAGTCCTGACCCTGCCTGAAATAAGTGTAGGCAGCAGCCAGCAGGGGGTGCTTGCAGCAATTTGGCAGGGATAATGAGCTATGAAGGGAGCAGGGGAGAGGTAATGGGGATGGGGCAGAGATGGAGATTGTGCAGGATTACTGACAACCCCCAACCCATGCCCTCAATGCTGCTTTGTCCTTTGTCTAATGGGATTCTTGGATGTATAACAGGAAAGTAGTGAGGAGGAATTGGGAGGTGATTTTACCTCTCTATATGGCATGGATGAGATGGATACTTGTGTACTGCGTACAGTTCTGATGTCCACATCTTAAAAACTATGCTGGAAAAATTGGGTAGAGTACTGAAAAAAGCCACAAAAATGATTTAAGGGCTGGAGAAAATACCTTTAAAATGATTTAAAGAGCTCAATCTGTGTAGTTTATCAGACAGATAATTGAGAGGTGACTTGATTACGATCTATAAGCACCTTTATTAGGAGAGAAACATAATAAGAACCAATGACTAGAAGGTGAAGCCAGACAAATTCAAATTAGAAATTAGTCACAAATGTTTAGCAGTGACGGTGATTAACCACTGGAACAAGCTAATAAGAAAAGTGATGGACTCACCATTTCTTGGTGTCTTCAATTTGAGTCGATGCCTTTCTGGAAGATGTGCTTTAGCTAGTCACCAATAATTGGACTCAATACAAGGGCAACTGGGTGAAATTTAAGGGCCTGTGATGATCTAATGAGCCCTTCTGCCCTTCCACTCTATGAATCTCTGATGCATCAGTCATGCAGACTTGCTGTTGGAAATGTGGTCAAGCCTTAGCATTATTGTCCAGCTCTGTGGAATTGCCTTTATAATCTTAAATGTTTTTGAACTCAGTACATTGCTTTATCATCTCTTATTTTGTATTGTGCTCAAACTTCAGCTCTGCTATTTTTCTGGTGAGGTGGTCCCTTACTAAGGAGTCCCTTACAACAGTGGTCTCCAAAGTGGGGTGCGTGCATCCCAAGGGGTGTGCAAGAGGATCCTTCGGGGAGCAGCGCCGCTTCGGCAGTTTGGGCAGGTTTTTTTTTTGCTTGGGGCGGCAAAAATGGTAGAGCCGGCCCTGCGGCGCGGCAGGGGATGCGTGCTCAAAATTTTTTTACTGATAGGGGTGCATGATCAAAAAAGTTTGGAGACCACTGCCTTACAACTCAAGAACTCTTCATCCAGACCACAGTACTCTCACTCATTGGGAACTGATCTCTGCTCCTCTTCTACAGCACCCTCGGGGGGGGGGGGGGGCGGGCGGGCGGGCAGCATGCTGGGACCGCAAGACCTGACTTACCTTTAGCTCTTGCAGCACATACACAGCATAAGAGTTTCTGCAAAAAAAAAAAAAAAAAAAAATCGACAACATTTGGGGCCTCCAAGTGTTGCACAAGTACTATTAACTGAGACAGTGATTCTAACATACCAGCCATTTATCACCCATTCCCCCTGCCCCCTCAGATTTCCTTACCCACATTCTCTTGAGCATGTTTGGGTATCTTTACGAACTTTCCCCTTCTTTTGTGACAGATGTTTGGATATGTGCGATACAGGTATTAGTTAAATTAGAACCCATAACACACTTTTGTTTTTCTGCCTTCTGAAATTTAGATTAATTAGAAATAATGAAGGTAAATGGCAGCTGTGTCCCTTCATATGCTACTCATCTAGTGTCATGCTTCACTCGTTAACTTTACATCGTGATGTCTGATTTCTTTGAATCTATTTTATAAGTTTAAGGATTCTAACTGTACTGTACTTGGATTACAAAATGATACAATTAAGCTATATTAATAAAAGAGTTTGGGGAACTTTTAAGGTTGCGAACTATGCACTATGGCTAGCCAGCATCAGCT
This sequence comes from Emys orbicularis, assembly GCF_028017835.1. NCBI lineage: Eukaryota > Metazoa > Chordata > Testudines > Emydidae > Emys > Emys orbicularis. The sequence goes on along the minus strand of NC_088689.1, from coordinate 40,427,300 downwards.
GCAAATGGCTCCTGCTCAGAAGATCAGTAAGAGGATTGCATGACAGGAGAGCAATCCTCCTTTGTTGTGGCAGGATACCTCTTGTGCCTGATGCATGGGTGACAGCCATTGATTGCCTTGCTGCATGGACAGCCTCCAGGAAGGAGAGTATTGAGGCCATTCTTATTGCATCCTTTTGACTTTTTAGTGCAATAATTTCATACCAAATATTAATAATAGTCAAACCCTTGCTGTAGGAATAGTCAAGCATTAGGTTGATATCAGATATATTTACCTTTGGATTATACTGGCAAAAAGAACATTTTTCTAAGTGCGTCATTACTGGCTGCATAAAGGTTAGCCAATATTCTCTGGATTGTATTAGACAACTCTGACCAAGAAATACACTTGTTGGATTTGATTTTATATTTGACAGTGATGTTTCATATTATGACTTAAATCAAAATCCCAGTTTTTGACTTTTCTGTAGCATGGGAATCAAAGTGCAAAGTGTAATCATCTCTATTACATTTAGCAGTTGGAGGTTTGTTAGTATCTGTAAACGCTTTATTAGACAGAAAAATGTTCCAGCATCACCACTTCTGAGACGCTGCTGAAATTTTCTCATCCTTGCTAAGGAGATAGCTCTGACACTACTTTTATTAAACCACAATGTTGAGTTATATCAGTAACAGTAGCAGGGGACAGTGATTTAATTTTCTGCACAAGCATCACTTCATATCAATCATAAGTCCTGTGAAAATAAATGGTAGCCTAATGTTGTCTTCTGTTTCCTATAATAGAGTAGAGCAGGCATGCACTTCCATTAAAAGGAATTTGTGCCTATTTAATAGGTTCAGGTATTGGGGAAAGACCAAAGAAATTATTTCTTCTTAACATTCCACCAAAACCTGTCTATAGTTCAAAATGAATTTGGGGTTGCTTCTCACATTTGTTATGCAAGAATAATGACTTCATGTTTTCCGTGCCAAATAAATGGCCCATTAGAAAAACCCTTGGAAGTTACTGAGGTGGAAGTGATTGTGTTACCAGAATTCAGACCAGTGACTCCTGGGGTGGGGAGGAAAAGGGAGTTAAAGAGGGCCAGGTGCTGCACAAAATTGTAGGGTGATGTATGTACGAAATCTGGGGGGAAATATGTATTTGAGCAAATAGTAGATTCTTTAGCCTATGCTACTTACCACTGTCTTCAGGTACTGATCTATAATATAGTTACTCTTGCTTTATACATGTGTTTGGGGTCCTAGATGGCAATAAGGAGCTCCACCCTGGCCATATTTACTCCTTTCCCAAATGGGTGAATCTTTCTTTCCCCATTATGCACCATATCATAAACTTGGAATCTGTAAGTAGTAGTGAAGATGCACATGAATAGAGATAATCTGTGTGGCATGCACATCTATAGTCCTGTACCTGTGATGTCCCTCTGAGAATACACAGTAGCGTGCAAACCCTTTATGATCCCCCTCCTCCTGTGCCAGCCAGACCAGTGTGGGATCAATACCAGGAGCATATAAATATGGAGACCTGAACTGTATAGTGGTAATACTGCTGTATAATACCTGGTTATAGTTTGAATGGTTTTATTTCCTGCTTCTCAAGATGGATTCAAAGTGACAATTTTTTTTCCAAAGGAAATGTTCACAAAATTGTTTCATATTGAATACATCCATTTTTATTGCCCTTTAGGATTGTTTGCCTCCAAGAGCCAACAGAAGATGATGATGAATTGTTGGTTTTCAGAACAGGAATGGCACAATGCCCAGTTATGTAGATACAGTGTATGACATTGCACTGAACTAACATGTCTGGAAATGTAAAGAGACATGAATAACTAAAGAAAAAATACATTTTGGTTAAACTACACTTTAACACTTCATGTGTTGGGTGTAACTTTTTTAAATGTCCATTTTGTAAATTACCCTATCAAGACCTAACTTTAAGGCAGTAGATGTATTTTGTCTTTCCTGCTTGCAGCTGGTATTTCACTGCAATATTTGTGTTTGGCCTTTTATGTGCATGCACATCATGTTCAGAACATGATTATCTGAACTTTTGTAGGCAGAATATACTGCATCATTCTTTCATGGAAACCTTTAACTCAAAATTCATGATCAGAGACTACCTGTGCATATTGGTAATTGGTTAGCCATATGGCTCGTATATACTACATCAGCGACTTTTGCAGTGTTTGATATTTCCAGCTTTTCAAGGAGTCTTTAGGGACCAAACTTTAAAGCCTCAGACAAAGAGTCAGGGCTATATTCTGAGTTCAGACAACATATCAGAACTGCAGTTGTCTTTTTGTATAACAATTCAATAACTTGCTTGATTCTCCAGTGACTTGTCACAGAAAAATTAAAATAATCTGGCTGGAAATGTCTGTTTTAATGCACTAGTGTTACCAAATGCTTCTGTGCATTTAACCATTACACTCTTTATGGTCTTTGAAAGGAATTACAAAGAGGTCATTTGATCTCCATACAGATCAACATTAGTAATCTCTGCTCTAATGCAAATTATCTCACCAAATGCCTCTAAATACAATTCTCTAACTTCTACACACAATGTAATCTTAATATTTTTGTTTTTCTAAAGCTATTATAATTTTGTGTTTTCAGCTGACCTTCCATTTCAATTCAGAATTCCTCTTTCTCCATGATTTACTGCTCATAGCCATCAAAATTCTAATTCTGATTCAGTGTTAGGACACTTTGAACAATGTAAAGGGCTTCTGCTGAGACTACCATAACATACCTTTACCAGAGATGCTAGATTGTGGTGGTTTAAAAACAAAACAAACTCCTGGGTGTTAGAACCATAAAGCAAACCTAATCTTCCTCTAAGATCTGGGGTTATGATTTGAGCCATTATAGGGATAGGATCCTGCCACAAAGTTTAAATCACAATACATAGTTTGAGATTATTTGATTTAGGATTTTGGGTTGGGTCCATTTTTGTTGAGCAACAAGAAAAAAAATTTCTCAGAAAAGTCAAAGTGAAAAGGGTGTTTAAAGAAATATCCTCTGGCTCTGACAATCACAAATGACGTTGCTGTTGCTTCTTTAGTAACAGAAAATGGTATACCTGCTGGAGCCATGCAAAAATGGCTATTAGCACATCTGTTTAAAGGAAATTAAATAACAATTTCCAGGCATAATTACCTCACAAGCAACTTTTGATGTTGTTATCTTGAAATTAACACACGTTGCAATTGCCACTTCTCTAGTCACTTACCGTTGGTGAATATTTTTCTTGTTGATCGCTGGGATTGCTTTTGTTTTTTTAGAACAAACCTCCAGTCTTACTAAAGCAATCTAGCAAGGCTTGGGTGAACAATAAGCACAATAGACCTCTGCCAAAGCCCTTGAGCTAGGTTATCCTGTAACAATGTGATGTCAATGCAACATTGTCATGCACTGTCTGCATGAGGCCATCTGTTCCCCTTCTCCACAAGGGGAAGACCTGCAGCAGAACAAGAGAGGAGCAGGAGGGAGACTGCCCTCCCGCACCCAGTTGTTGCTACAGCCATCCAGTCCTTCAGGGTTTTCAAGGCCCTTCCTAAGATGGGGTAAGTGCATTGGGATGCCTGATCAGTCAGACCACTGTGTTAGTCAAAGCCAGCAGGAGGCCCCTGTTCCACTGTTGAAAAGGGTGGGCCACTGACTGCTGGTTCTACCCTTCTTCAGGTGGCTGAGAGGGAAGATAAGGCCAACTCTGTCATTCTACAAGTGGCTGCATAGCTGGGGCCCCCCAGCTATTGTGGCTACAGCTATGAACACTGCTTCTCCTGGGGCCCTGGGAAAGATTTCCTCCCCTCTGACTGCTGCTCCTCCTCATCAGGTGGATGAGAGTTACTAATATGAATTTATATTATGTTCTTATATGAAATCCAAATACTTCATAACTTTGTAAACTGAAATGGAAAGTCAGCTGCACACCACTAAAGAGTTCAAATTAGAGAAGGCAAAACATTAGACTACAGAGGCTTTAGATGCTGAAGACAATTTATTGCTGATGCTTCCATCATTCTTAATTGTAATAAGGTAACATGAAGTCAAATGAGGGTAATTCATTCTTAAATTGATGTGCTGACTTTGATATTTTTGTGTGACACAATATTTCCCATCCTAAACTGGTTACTCTTATGCAGCTTCACAAAATGGTTTATCCAAATTATTCACATTTAAAGTGAATACAGACTTTTTTTTGCCCCATTTTCTAAACCATCATCGTCTTCATTTTCAGACCACTCATAAGCTGCATAAAAATGCACTTCTAAAGGTTAACTTTCAAAAAATAATGAGACATTCACCATTTATAACAGTGATCGGGATATTGTGTAGTAATAATGTCTCCTGCTGCAATAAAACATTATTTTGAAGATACAGTTTTGTCAGTGGACAGCTTTGGTATTCAAGGTTAAAGCTACTGAGATGATAAACTTGAAATTATTCTACAGTATTCAGATGAGCTCTTTGCAGTGCGTATAAGTGGTTTTTGCAGAGAGCAGTACATCTTTGAACCAACTTATTTGCTTGTTGCATCCTGGGCCAATAAGATAATATAAAATTTTCTAAAGCTTGGTGTTCTATTTGTGAGGTTTGGATTAAATAATATCTACTGAAAGGGAGAAAAAGTGACCTGAGACACAATTAATTGAAGGAACAGTATTTTGGACCTGATTGACTACTTTGTTATCCCTGTTGATGCTGGGATATGACTTCAATGCCATTATAGTTTGTGAGATTTTGACCATAGTGAGCAGAAAAATTGCTCCATGAGCTTGTCTTTCTGGAAAAAAAAATAAAAACCCTTTTGACAGTCCTTGCTCAGCTTCTTAGTTGGTTTCTATGGGACTTCTGCATGCATAATCAGACAGATAAAGTAACAACTTTGTATTATGCAACCTTATCACTTTTGCCTCCACTCCCCACCCTCCCCGGGGAAAATGAGGATTTTCACCATGGTGTGGTGGGGAATAACTCTTCATTCCTCAGTGGTCCATGAGGTTTTTGTCACAACTTTAAGAATGTCATTTTAAAAGTATTTGTTCAATTTACTTTTGATAGGCAAAGAAACAATGTGAAAACACAACCAGCAGCTAAACAACAAAGTACATACAATGCATGTAGAGGCTCAGCCAAAGGAATTAATGTCCTTTCCACTTGTGCCTTGTCTACATAGTGAAATGCATCATGTTACCAAATGTGTTAAAGTGTTTTAATTAACACACTGTGAAACACATCATTAGTGTGCATAAGGACATGAAAAGATGTTAGCTGGTTGTGATTAACCCTAGATTGCTCAGCTGCCATCACAAACACAATATAGATGCTTAGACAGAAACAACAGTAGGCTAGATTTGCTAAATTGCATTGTGTCTAAATCAGGGATTCTCAGGCTTCTTCATAACATGGTTTCCATCTTGATAGCGATTTCCTTGTGAAGGGTGATGCTCCACAATACCATAACATCTCTGTGGCAACTACAGAAATTTTCTATGTGAAAAGTAATGCATTTTTAGCTGTCTTCAAAGCAATACAGCAGGTGTAAATAGGGTGAGCTAGCATCAACAGACCAGACAGCTTTTTGGAGACAACCAGCAAGTGCTCCCTGGAGCATCATTTGGGAATCACTGGTCTAAGAGTATTTATTGTTTAAATTCCTCTCAATTTCCTTTGAGTAACTATTAGCCTAGCTTGTCAGTGCGTTGCATGGGCCTGCAGTGGGGTCTAACCTCTCCTGTGAGAGAGGGCATCACCAGGCTGCAAAGCACTTGCTGTTTACAAATGTATTAGTTACATATCTTTGCCACAACATGCAAGAGAAATGCATTGAAACAGGGAATAGGATTTTCTTCAAGCCCAGACTAACCAGCCTGGAGAAGTATAACCAAAACCCAGTGCTCAAGCTCAGTTCCACATCTTTCATTGGGGCAGTTTATTAAATAATATAAGGTACAAAAAAAGCCTGGCTGGGATGATTTAGTTGTTGGTCCTGCTTTGGGCAGGGGGTTGGATTAGATGACCTCCTGAGGTCTCTTCCAACCCTGAGATTCTATGATCCTATGAGGACACATCCTTTCACCTGGGTACCTCCTGCTGGCTACTGTGCAGAGACCCATAATAGGGCTTCCCTGCCCTAGGCCTTCTCCTGTGGTCCCTTCCTAAGAGAGAGGAAGCCTTATATCTGGCTTCCTGTTGGTCACCTGCATGCTAATCCATTGTCCTGTAACTAGAGCTCCCTGTTTTAAACTACTGATGGGCATAAGAGGCACACGGAGGTGTGCTTGCGTGTCCCAAGGCCTGTTACACTCGCACATCCCTAACTATGGGAATCATAAATATTAGTTAACATGACTTGAGGGTACAAACATCAGTCTTTTTTCAAAAAATAATTTCTCATATAGAAAGGAAAAAAATATCATAATTCAAAACTCCAATAATACCTGGTTCCAAGCTTCTTAAAAGTACATAGGACTAAATTTCAAAATTCACTGGGAATTTTGCTTGTGTAAATCCTACAGGATTTGGCCCATAAGGGAGAGCTACTGTATCCTCCATTTTTGAATCAATTCAGTCTCTTTTGAACACTGTCAACAATCTTATAATTTCCATTTGAAAATAAATCAAATTGTTTTTATTAATCCTTACCATGGCTTTATTTTAAGAAATAATGAAATCAACCTACATTCTCATTCTTTCTTTTGTGATCATTTCAGTCTCAATAGCGCACTAGAATTTTAATAATGTTGTCATTGTCATCCTAAGGTATGGTCAAAATGTGTAGCAGATGCTACTAATTAATCTAAAGGAAACTGACAAAAGGTAAAATGGGAAATAAGATTAGTTGAAATAACAGAAATATGATAGGAATTAGAAATAAATTGCTAACGCTCAGTGGAGGAAAAGAGTGGCCTTTACAAAGCCACTTGAAAAGTGACAACTCTGTAAAGGATATGTTCAAATGCAATTAATCTGGTAGATGTTAAGAGTCTGGCCAAATTACATACAGGAAGTTATGCAACAAAAGAAGAACATGGTTCTTGACAAGGAAAATGTCTAATAGATAAGTACAACTTTTCTGAATAGAAAAGAGAAGCAAGTGATTAATGACTGACTCATTAGCAAAAGAGCTGTGCAAAGCATTTCTCATCAAAAGCAAAACTTCCAACATTAATCTCTGCAAAGTTTTCATTACCAGATGTTCTCATGAAATTCCCTTTTCAGCGGATTACTTTTTGACAATTTTACCATAATTAATGAGAATTTTTCACAAAAATGCTACCTGACATCATTGGTGCGAGTACTGCAGCAGAGATGGGATGGAGGGACTGAAATTGAACATGTTCCTCCTCTTGGTCTGTAGCTAATTGTTAGCCAAATAATCAGTACAGAACTCCCATGTTAGGGAGAAGGTCAGACTAAGAATAGTAGACTAAACAAAAGAGGGACAACACGTATCAGCTCTAAAGAGTACTGATAATTTGGGAGGGAATGGAGAAGATACCTATCCTCAGGCAATCCAAAAAGATAATTCACATTATTGGTGGAGGGATCGGATTATATTGGCTTTACAGCAAAATAACTGTAGCAATATTGCTTACGCATGAACGTGATAGTGGGGTAGAAAGGCATGAGTCGGTACATTTGTTCTAACTATATACTCTATTTGTGTGCAGATTTGAGTGTGTACATGGGTGGTGGGCCTCCCCTGGTGCTGCCACTGCCACCAGACACCCGGTTGTGGGTTTGGCGGGGGAAGCTTTTGCTTTATTATGCCCCATGCAGGTTCCGGGGCGGCTGTGGAGGCGGTAGGTGCTATTCAGCTTCCTGGGTTCATCAGTTATCTCTCTGGACTCCAGAGAGATAACTGATGAACCCAGGAAGCTGAGTAGCAGATACCGCCTCATTAGCTGCCCTGGAACTTGCATGGGGGCATATTAAAAGCTCAGGTTTGTCTTTGGGAAGAGACGCTGCAGCTTTTCCCAGGCGGCTTGGGGTTTGGCGTGGGGAGGGGAGGCGTGGCTGTGGCTGGCCTGGGGCTCCTCTAGGCAGGTATGTGTATGTGGGGGTGCTTGGGGCTCCTCTGGGAAGGGGTGTGGGTGCATGTGTGTGGCAAAGAGCTTCGGCCAGTCCTGGGGCTCCTCTGGCTGAGGGGGTTGGACACTTGGGGCTCCTCCAGGCAGGGGAGACTTGTTGCTCCGGCCTTGGAGGAGCGCAGGCTGAAGGGGCAGAGCTGGAGGCTAGCCTCCCCGAAGGGGGGCTCCACCCACAGCCCATGCATACATTTGTATATTATAACAACCTAGTTTATTATCTCCATTACACTTTTGTGTAAATTTGGAATAACTCTAATGAACTGCATTGACATTTATGGAGTGGGTCCTCTACACTGGTGTAACTGAGATCAGATTCCAGCCTTATATATTGAAGATCGAGTGGTGATGGTCTTGGAACAAGTTCAAACATTCATTATAATGGACAATGATGATGACAATTGTCACTTTTCAGTAGGGGGCAACTTTAATCTGAAGTCAAGCTTGGGGGGATATTTATTTTACTTTTCTTAAACTGCTTGGTTATATCTCTCTGGTATAATTTTGTGGCTTGCAGTAGAGTTATACCAAGGATTAATTTGGCCCAATGTTTGAAATACAGCTTATACACAATTTTTAAAAACAAAGAAAAAGCAACAACAAAATACCCAACCAGCAGCCCCACCCAAAAACCTTTAATTGCATGAATATTTTCCCTCCTTCAATAATTGAGGATGTTTGTGGCTGTCTAATTTTGTGGCTTGTGTCACACTATCTAACAATTGCTTAGAGGTATGATTTTCATTTCTAGTGTTGCATAAGATATTACACTTTCTTTTTGGCTAGCATATGAAATAACATGGAACTGTGTTATGCTGTTATTTTGTCAAGCATTAACTTGTTGTTCGAAACACTTTATTGCATGAGGGGAAAAAAGGTGCATGCCTTTTTGCAAAAGAGACTGTACAGGACTATTTGATAGTCTAAAAATGTGTGCCCTTTAATTGGCGCCTTTGGGAACACAATAGAGATGGGCAAACCTGGATGCATCTGAGCTCTTGCCTCAGGCTTGGCAAGTGAATGGAAATATCTGATGAGCCTGAAGAGGTCTCAGGGCTTATTAAATTTTTCAAGACTGCTGTAGAAAAAAACCCAGATTTTTGTGATGCCCTGGAGAACTGACTAATAAATAATAATTTTTAAAAAATAGAAAAAAGAAAAAGGCCCTTCTGGTTTTTTTTTTAATGGATCAAGTGCATTTTAATGCAATCTTTTAAAAGTTATCTTGTTATGGAAACTTTTAGACTAGTATTTAGGTCTATGTAGCTATGCTTTATGAGCTGCTTCTCTACAGTTGTGTTCATAAATATATGGCCTATATTTAAACAATGTGTCTAACTTTTCAGTAAAGTACTTTCATCTGACTTTTTTAATTAGTAAATTTTGAGTGCTCCTAAAAGATGCCAGATTGGCAAACTATATATGCTGTGCCTCACTTTCCCCATACGTAAAATGGGGACAATGATACTGACCTCCTTTGTAAAGTGCTTTGAGATTTAAAGGTGCAATGTGCTATACAAGAACTATTATTCATTATATTTATATACAAACCAGGTACAGAAAGGACATCAGATTTCCTATACCATTCTGCCAAAATATTTCAACCCTATCGCAGAGAGAGAAGGGATGAGAAGATAATTTAGTCTCCTTAGCCATTAGACCTTGCATTGTCTGCTGTCACTATCAACCAGGCAGCCAATTGTGGTGATATTGATTTTTATATTGTGGACATCTGGTTACTGTGAAATAGATTGAAACCATCAGCCTACTTTACCAAAGCCACTAAACAGCTACAAGGTGGTAATTCTCCATAGGGGATGGAATACTCCAATTCAACCAGTGTTAGGACAGCAAATGTCAGGGCAGGCATGTATTGGGGGGTAAAAATATTTGCCCCAATACCATGACTGCTGTGCAACAGGTACAAATGTCTATCTGGGGCACGTGAGCATTTGGTGAAACAGTTCTGTGTTCCAGCCAAGAAGACATTTCCATTTATTTGGTCAACAGATTTAACCCCAAGAAAGTAATAGAGTAGATGAACTTCAGTATGAATTGAAAAAAGAAAACTGACCTAGCACAATAAAGATGCAACAGCAAAGATGTTTTGGAAAGTTTTGCTGTGATAAATGCCCTTGGATGGTGATTGGAGGGCAGAGGCAGACAGGTCTGGAGCAATTACCAGTTTTAATTGCTGTAAAATGATCAAAATGCTCTTCACAACCTGAGCAACAACCTAAAGCCATCCTCTTAGTCTATAAGTGAAACAGAACAAGACAGATGTCTTCCATTCCTGAATAATAGGCACAGATTGCTTTCACAAGGCACAAGGAAACAGCTTGACAAGTACAGTACCTGTGAGATGTACGGGAGAGTCATCTACTTCTTAGCATATGCGCAACGTGACTTAGGTGACGTGACCAGGATTCATCACCCACTTTGGTCTGTGGGTTGGACCACTAGCTTCCCCGGCCTGGGTTGGGTACTGACGGGGAGCGAGACATGAATGCTGATCCATGCCCCTGTCCAGCTGTAAAAGAGGCCAGTTCTAGTGCTCAAACTGATTTAATAAGCAAAGCTGCATAAGAATACAAAAAGAGCTCTCAAAAATCATTCAAAGCATCAGTGCTTAAATCACTGACCTCTGATCCTTCATTATCCTAGTAAAAAACAAGGCCTACATGAAAATGGCTACCTTTCAAGAAATGCACATACTCAGCTGGTTTGTAGCATTAATGCCACATGCTGAGGTAGCAAAGCTAGTGAATGCATAAAGCATGGCAACTGCCTTAGGAATCTTAGTGAGATATTACAGGCAGCTATATATCTAGAAAATCTAAAGGCATGAGCTGATATCCCTGGGGTTTTCATATGCAGAACAAGGATAGCCCCAAAATGTTACTTTTCTGGCTCAGGCAAGTTGGGAAAACTTAGGCCCTGGTTCTGCAAATACTTATGCATGTGCTTAACTTTACTATTGTTGATTTCAATGGGCTCTAAACATGGTACTGAAGTTACACACATGTAGATATGTGCAGGATAGGGGCCTTAGTTAGGCTTAATACTCTACCCTGAATTTATTCTGTTGAAACAAAAATGTCACAATATCATTTTAAGATGAAAATTGTGTTTTATTTCTGATTTCTTTTCAAATTAATCAAAAATCTTTCATGGAAGGTTATCTGTCATCCTCTTACTTACCATGAGGATGTTCAGAGTTATCCAAAACTTTCCCCAACCAATTTAATAAGGAAACTGGGTTAGAAATATCATGAAGACAGACATTTTCATAAGATTTCTAGTATTTTTTAGATTTGACCAATTTGGAATATTATGAGGACAACTCCCCTTCCTCTTCTCACATGGTATGTCTGTTTCTGGTCCCAGAAATATTTTTATGAAAAAGGAGACAATATAAAAAAAATTCTCCTCTCTCCTCCATTCCCGCTCCCTACCCCCACACAGACTCAGAGAAACTTTTAATCTAGTTTAGATAGGAGAAATAAGGGCGCAGAACTTCCTTCTACTCTGTATGCATCCCTTCAAATCTGTGCTCAACCAAATAGTAAGGAAAAAGTTGGCCTAATACCAAATCTGTGACTCAGTCCTGCAAATATTTATATATAAAGTTAAGCATGTGCATTAAGAAGCCCTATTGAAGTAATAAAATCATAGGGTCATCTAGTCTAACCTCCTTCCAAGATGCAGGATCTGTTGTGTCTAAACCATCCAAGACAGATTGCTATCCAGCCTCCTTTTGAAAACCTCCAATGAAGAAGCTTCCATTACCTCCCTAGGCAGTTTGTTCCATTGTCCTACTGTTCTTACAGTTAGGAAGTTTTTCCTGAGATTTAATCTAAATCTGCTATGCTCTTGTTTGAACCCATTGCCTCTTTTCCTGCCCTTTGTGACAAGAGAGAACTTTTTTCCATCTTTTTTTATGGCAGCCTTTCAAGTATCTGAAGACAGCTATCATGTCCCCCTGTTACTCTCCTCTTTTCCAAACTAAACATATCCAGTTCCTTCAGCCTTTGCTCATCTGGCTTGCATTCGATCCCTTTGATCATCTTTGTGGCTCATCTCTGGATCCTTTCCAGTTTCTCTACATTCTTTCTATACATTCGTGACCAATGCTGAGGCCTAACCAGCGCCAAGTAGAGCAGTACTTTCACCTCCCGTGACTTGCATGCTATGCCTCTGTTAATGCAACCTAAAATTGTATTTGCTTTTTTTGCAACCATCTCGCACTGATGACTCATGTTGAGGTTATGATCTACCACAACTCCCAGATCCTTCTCAGCAGTGCTGCCGCCAAGCCAGTTATCCCTCATTTTGTGTTTGTGCATATGTTTTTCCCTTAGTGTAGCACGTTACATTTGTCTTTGTTGAATTTCATTTTGTTGTCTATAGCCCAGTTCTCCAATTTATCTAGATCCCTCTGAATTTTAGCTCTACCCTCCAAAGTGTTGGCAACGCCCCCACCCCCAAAGTTTGTGTCATCTGCAAATTTGATCAGTATGCGCTCCAGTTCCATGTCCAGGTCATGAATAAAGTTGTTAAACAAGCCGGACCCAGGACAGATCCCTGTGGAACCCCATTTGACACCTCCCTCCAATCTGACATCATTCCATTGTTATGCTTTTTTTGCAGTTGTTTAAACAATTATGTATCCACTTAATGGTAGTTTTGCCAAGCTCACATTTCTCCAGCTTACCTATCAGAATGTCATGTGGGACTGTATCAAAAGACTTGCTGAAGTCCAGGTATATTATGTCCACTGCATTCACTCTATCCACCAAACCAGTTACCCTGTAAAAGTAAATGGAACTAGTCAGAATGTGTCAAGCTAAGCACATGCTTAAGTCTTTGCAGGATGCCAGCCTTCATTGAATTATCTCAGCATTTTGTTTACATTAAATATAACCAAATAAGTAGTTTTTAAATTTCCATGAAAGATTTCTGTTCAAAGTTAATTAATGCTCTTATTCAAAAATCTTTAGAAATATTACCAGTATTATAAATTTCTGTGTGCCAGTTTTTAAAATGTATATGCAAAATAAAGCCTGGAGTGAGCTTCATGTGAGTGCCGGGATGCATCTATGTGGTGCCATTACAGGATTGGGACCCAAATCATTATGTGCTGGTGCCTCAGATTCTTGATTAACAAACTCACTCTGATTCAGTATTGCTTCATGCACAGCTCAGCAGAGATTCGGAACATTTCCTGTCAGATTTCTCTCTTTTAAAAAACTCCTGAAATGTCAATAATATATTTTAAAGCATAATAAAACAAATCAATAATCTGAACCAATTCCTAGCAACAGGGAGACGGCACAGTATGAATAGAAATTGGGAACCCCAGTTTACATACGCATGGTTAATTTATACTTCTGTAACATTTTAGCATAAAGGAAAGTAAAAAAAGAGAAAAAAATCTGTATGCTACTTTTAAACATACTAGTTTTTTTCTAACTGAAACATCAACCTCTTCCCATACCTCACATGAGGGTGTATAAATACAAGCAATCTAATTTTTATTGTGTTTTCTAATTAGCATAATGGGACACATCAGTGAACAAGGCCTTTCTTTATCCTTTCACAGTAACTATAATACAGGAACTAGTTATAAGCACTATATTCCCCACTGTACTATTTTTTTCCAGTTAAACAACCCAACAAATAATCTGTCAATCTTGGTGGCAGCCAGAAACAATGTTCATTATTTTAATCAAATCTATCTCTAATTCCAGCAGCGAGGGAGGCCTACCAATCTGCTATTTCCATGGTGACTCATAGCATTTCATAGTATCTTAGAAGCCGATAAATCTAAACTCAAGGAATTGGATTTATTTCTTTTTTATCTCTACATACTGGAAGCTACATTCATCAAATTGTGTCAATAGTGCTGAGCGATACTGAAAGCAAGCACTGTACATATTATTAACTATGGGCCTGGTTCTCATCTTATTTGCTCTACACCATCCACTTCATTGGAGTCACTTCTGATTTTTTCACTTGTCAGTGACATCCTAAATAGTACAACACTCCCCCACAATCCCTCTGTATCAGCTATCATTCTATTGCTTTAAATGGCAATATCTTTTCTTAAGTTCCATAGTTTCTTTTTAAATTTCCTCTTATATTTTTCATAGATTCTTCTTCCTACTATATTACCTCCCTTAACCTATTTCTCTTACCTCGGTCTGTGTATATATTCGTATCAGAGGGGTAGCCGTGTTAGTCTGTATCCATAAAAACAACGAGGAGTCTGGTGGTAAGGTAACTCCCATCTCTTCATGTGTCAGTGTAATAATGTCTGCATCTGTAATTTTCACTCCATGCATTTGAAGAGGTGGGTTTTTTACCCACAAAAGCTTATGCCCAAATAAGTTTGTTAGTCTTTAAGGTGCTACTGGACTCCTCGTTGTTTTGGTGTATATATTGTATCACCTTTTTGCCTCACCACTGCATTCTTGTACCTCTACTACATCTTCGTATTTTTTTCCTTTTTCCAGTACTTCATTAGCTTTCTACTCCTGTTAATGCTACACATTAGAGAGAAACAACTTGGCCCCAGTGATGATAAGAATAGACCAATAGGCTTCTGGATTATGTACAAGTGCAGCGGCAATGGGATTTTCACAAAATGCTCAGTCAGGGTCCTGACGCTTTCTTTTTTGGAATGCTGGAGTTATACTTTATATTTGGGTCAGAATATAAAGATCAGAAAAGTTTTGTGCCCTGAAATATTGTATGGTTCCCCCCAGAATCTTTCATATTCAAATGTGAATTAAATTAAATATTAAGTAAGTAAAAATATTCCAGTTTGTTAGCAATCTGCATAAAGCCTGATCTGGTGAGCCACACACATCTCATTGACCAGGGCTGGAAAACTTCTAGCTATGTGTGGATTTACAGCTCCTGCCACTAGTGTCTCATGCCTTATTAGGGAGATGGTCTGTCATTCCAGGTTCTATATATGTCTGGACATTCATCTCACGTCACCAAATTTCTTAAGGGCATAGTGCTGACTTAGAGGCTTGACACCTATGTGTGTATAGGCCTCACACATCCTGGTGTGTGAGTTCACCACCCCTTGGTTTTCTCCTTGGATCCAACTCTTGAGCTTCTTCCTCAGCTGGTAGATCTGCATATAATTCCCAAGCAGCTAGTGAGGTAGACTTCAACTACAACTCGGTGCTGTACGTTTTTGGCCAAGAAATAGATGGTATGAGTTCACCCTAGAAGAATTTAATTTTTATGTGTGTTTACTGTATATCCAACTTACAAAAATTAGAATGTGAATATTGGCCCCTTCTGTGCAAGACTATCCCTTGGCTCAAATACACAGGCCCTCTTGTGAAATGTTGTTTGTCCTTATAGTTCTTGCAAGCCAGGAATGTTCAGAACTGGTGTATGGCCCGGATCCAGCACGGAATGTAAGCACGTGCCTAACTTTAAGCACATGACTAGCTCATTAGTCCCACTGAAGGCAAAGGGACTATTCATATGCTTGAAGTTTGGCCCATGCTTAAATTCCTTGCTGAACAGGGTTTATTTGTATTTCTTCTACCATAGAAGTTTGGATATACTCTGTACTGCTGACTTCAGCAGCGTAAGCTACTGGAAACAGCATTAAATGGAAAAACTCAAGAATTTAAACACTAATGATGCTGCTGTTTACACATATAAAACTTTTTTCTTTTAGATTTTACTATTGCAAATTTGATCCTTCTTTCATGCATATACAACCCTTGATCTGTGTATGCAGTTTTCACTGGCACTGAAAAAGCACACCATATTTACAGTAAAGTGATCTACTAATTTCCTAAATGTATTTCATTTGGCACTGGTTTCCCAGCCCCTTCAACTTAGCTTTAATGAAGTGGCAAGGACACTTGAGGTTGGGCTCTTGTGCACACTGGCCGGTGTGAACTACCTGAGGAAGAGCTCTTTCAGAGTTAGTAATGTGCTTAGAGGGACTTTCCTCCTGCATACTTTAGGAGATCTACAAGAATTCTGTTGAGGAAGGCTGGCTAGGAATGCATTGGCAGGTAAGTTAGGAAACACCTTAAAATTCTTTTAGGTAAGGGCCACACTTGCCATCATGATATATATTGCATTTCTCTTGCACTCCTTGCAAGGTAAGCAGGACTGTTGACTCAGCCATGGAACAACTTGTAAGGTTGATAGTAGTCCTTGGTTCTGATCTTGGGCACTGCAGGAGTCCGTACTGGGGGGACAGCATGTGGGGTGTGAAGTATCTACATTCTATGACTCCAGTGCCTCCCCCAACTGTGGAATTTCTAAGGTGTTTCTAAGATGTACAGCAGACAGATGTTCTTTTGTAGACTTTTTGGGGAGTACAGACATAGGCGTGCGCAGCACATTTCATTACGGTGTGCACCCAGGGAATTTTTTTTTTAAAGGCGAACATTTATTGAATACTCAATCATAAAGGACATTATTTTTATTCATCAAACAAACTAAAGCAGGGCCGCCCAGAGGATTCAGGGGGCCTGGGGTCTTCGGCGGCGGGGGGCCCCCACCGCCGAATTGCCGCCGAAGACCCGGCACTTCGGCGGCGGGTCCCGGGGCGGGAGGACCCCCCCGCTGCGGGTCTTCAGGGCACTTCGGCGGCGGGTCCTGGAGCGGAAGGACCCCCCCCCACCGAATTGCAGCTGAAGACGGGGAGCGGAAGAAGCTCTGAGGGCCCGGGCCCCGCGAGAGTTTTCCGGGGCCCCCGGAGCGAGTGAAGGACCCCGCTCCAGGGGCCCTGAAAAACTCTCATGGGGGCCCCTGTGGGGCACGGGGCCTGGGGCAAATTGCCCCACTTGCCCCCCCCTCTGGGCGGCCCTGAACTAAAGAAACTAAACCTTAATTTAAAAAAAATAAGTTTAGTTAACAACTAAACTTTACTTAAAAAATGAGACACAAAATACCAAATTTTTGCTGTAGTGATAACCAGGCATATACAAAGATACTGTCAATTTTCATGATCTTTATCTTTAACCAGATAATGAGCTAACCCAAATTGACCAAAACAGATTAAGGTTTCTTCATCTTCCTGTCCTAGAGAATGAGACGTCACTCACCAGGTGTTATGGACTTAATTTCCTTAATCACATCATTGTAATTAACTGACGAAGCCAATTCTTGTTCAATGTACAAAATCATGAGTGAGTCGAGGCGCTGTTGGGACATTGTACTTCTTAGTTTGTTTTTTACATGTGCTAGTTTCGAAAAGGCTCTTTCACATGAACAGCTTGTCTGCTCCTTTTCTTATCTTAACAACGAACTGATCCATATTTGAAAATGAAAAGGGGGTATCATACGATTGAATTAAAACGTAAAGCCCTGGGCTTGTTATGCTATTTCAGTAGAGTACAAGCGACAAACACTGTAGACGCTGCGTTGGGCATGCTTGACGCAGCCGCTTATATAGGTCAAAGAATTTTCTAGAATAGTAGTTGGAGGGGAGGGGAGGACCGATGATAATGCGGTGCCGCAGTAGTGGGGACACATGCTGTGAGCGAATGTTGGCTTTCTATATAGAGCGTATTATGTGATTAAATTAAAGCGTAAAGCCACTTTTTTTTGAGACATTAGGGCAGGCGTGGGCAAACTTTTTGACCCGAGGGCCACATTGAGATTCCAAAATTGTATGAAGGGCCAGTTAGGGAAGGCTGTGCCTCCCCAAACAGCCTGGCCCTGCCCCCTATATGACCCCCCCACACTTCCTGCCCCACGACTGCCCCCCTCAGAATCCCCGACACATCCTGCTCCTTGTTCCCTGACTGCCCCCCCGAGACCCCTCCCCAACCCCCCCCGGGACCCCACCCCTCCAACCCCCCCCACTCCCTGTCCCCTGACTGCCCCGACCCCTATCCACCTCCCGCCTCCTGACAGACCCCTGGAACTCCCACGATCCAACCCCCCATTCCCCGTCCCCTGACTGCCCCCCCCAGAACCTCTGCCTCGTCCAACTCCCCCCGCTCCCTGTTCCCTGACTGTCCCCGAGACGCCCTGTCCCTTATCCAACCCCCCCGGCCCTGGCTCCCTTACCATGCTGCTTACTCCCCTCTCCCCCCTCTCCCGGAGCCTCAGCGCGCTGTGTCCAGGAGCAGTCTTGGACAGCGCTGCAGCGGCGTGGCTCCGGCGGGACCTGAGCTCCTGCCGCTTGGCCCGCTGGAGCTCGCAGCCCCGCCCCCTTACCACGTGGCTCCGAGCGGCAGGAGCTCAGGTCCCACCGGAGCCACGCTGCTGCAGCGCTGTCCAGGGCCGCTCCTGGACATGGTGCACTAAGGCGCCGGGGGATGGGGGAAGGAGGCGGTGGGGCCGGGGGGGAGCTTCCCTGGCTGGGAGCTCAGGCAGGCCGGGCAGGCCGAGCGTGCCCACCCCTGCATTAGGGTGTGCCTGGACACACCCCATGCGCACGCCTATGAGTACAGAAGAGAGTTCCACTCCAGTCTACTTTAAGACCCCACAGCTGGGGAAGCTCTGAAAATGTGCAGGAGAAGGGGACACCCCCTTTATGTTCTGCAGAATGGCTACTTACTGAAATGCCCTTTAGGACTTCTAGCTGCATCAGTTCCCATTAAAATTCATTCAATTTCATAATTTCCAGTGACCGAAATGTTGACAATCATCAATTTACATGTACGCTATTTTATTCTAATGTACATAAAATAGTGGACAAATTTATTTAAACTATGAAAAATGCAGCAGACCAAACCTCCTATATTTGTTTCTTTGAGGACTTATTTGTAAGTGCAAAACTCTGACATTGTACTATAAATTAGAGACACTGACTGTTTACTTCTGCACACTAGAAAAGTAGATTTCCCCATGACATTGATGATAGTTTACTCCTCTTTCTGTCCCCGAGCTTTTATCACTGAGATTCAGACAAACTGCTGAGGACATCATAAATTCTTAGAGACTCAAATATTTCAAAACATGGTTGTTTATACATAAAAGGTCTTAAATTTTAAGCACCAAGCACCATATAATTCAGTTGTGTAATAAATGACAATGCTATGGTATAGGATAGAAGGAGATCAGGTATAAAACAGTCCTTCAGGTAGATTTTTTTTGGCAGTTATTTAGCTCTCTCTTCTCTTTCCCCCTCTTTTATGCCATTCTTTCTGCTTCCTGCTTGTCTGATTCCATCCTATAGCTCATGGCTCCGTCATATACCACATGGCTCTTCTATTCATTCCCTCTCACCGTGCTTCTTCCTGATGTTGACAGAATCATAAAAGATAAATATGGAGAAGACATGGTAGATCATTAGACCCATCTCGCTCCTACTACAGTACGTGTCCCTTTTGTACATTTTCTACTGCTTTGTCCAGACTATTTTTAAATGTCACAAGTGGTGAAACGTTCACAGCTTTCTCTTGGGAGATTATTCCACAGTCTAATAGATTACACTGTCAGGAAGTCTCTCTAATGACTGGGATAAAGTTATCCTTTCTTTACTTCATCTCATTGCTTCTAATGATATCACCATAAATAATTCCCCTGCATCTTGACTGTATATGGCCTTTAAATATTTGTAAACTGTTACCATGTCCCTGTCACTCGTCCCTGCTGTCCTTGCTGGACCCCCTTTGATTTGTCCCTGGTCAGAGCAGTACTTTGATCTTCTCTGAATTTTTACTGAGTCTAGAAGCATGCCTCAGTCTAGCTGTGCTCAAGGAGGCTGCCTGGAGCAAGGGTGTTGCCTTTCTGCTTCCCACACCTCTCCTTTATAGTAGGCCTGGTTTCCTTTATTGGGTGCGGCTGTAAGTGCCTGCCTCCATGTCTGGCAGCTCTGTGTGGGTGTGGTTGAGCTGCTTGCCTGCAGACAGGGGAGGCTCTCCTGCCCCTCCTGTCTATGCTCAGGGTGCGGTTTGTAGACCCCAGTACAGTCCCCTTTTTAGTCATTGCTTTCCAGAACAACAGCATGCAAAGTGAGCTCTCTACAGTGTTCCATACATGAAGTATTCCAGTCCCCAAATCACTTTCATTGATGTTCTCTGACCTCTCTGCACATTATCAGTATTCTCCTGATATTGTGGTGCCTAGGATTCATGAGATATTCCAGGTCTGGCTGTACCAGAGAGTGTAAGAGAGTTTATTACTTTCTTATACTGCTGCTCTGTGAGATCTTTCCATATGCAGCCCAAAACTCTCTCTCTCTCTCTCTGTGTGTGTGTGTGTGTGTGTGTGTAAAATATTGCAGTCATTGCCAGTTTATTTTGGGCTAGGACTCTCTCAATATTACTGCTTCCCAGATTTATTTTTCTAACTAAATCTATGGAGTGTAATGCTGGCCCCATGAAGTCAATGGCAAAATTTGCATTGATTTCAGTTGGGCGAAGATTTCATGTATGGTATTGATTATACAGAGCAGTTTATTCCATTCCTCCACTCAAAGGTGTATTAACTAATTTTTTTCATTTTATTTTCTGCCCATGTTCTTAATCTCTCCAGATCCATTTCTGGCTCTCTTTTGTCTGAGTGATCATCTCTGCTCCCAATTTAGTATAATCTACAAATTCCATTAACATACAGTTTACCCCTCTCCCAGATCATTAATTATCTGGGAGAGGGGTAAACTGTATGTTAATGGAATTTGTGTGTGTGTGTGTGTGTGTGTGTGTGTGTGTGTGTGTGTTTAATCACATTTATTGTAACCCATTATTTCTGGACTTTTATCCAGCTTTTAGACAATTTGGACAGAACACAGTGACTTTTCAAACATGATATCATGAAATGATGTAGCCAATGTAGCCAAAATTCAAATGTAAGACTTCCATTGCATTTGCTTCAGCCATTAGTTTTGTTCTTCTATTAAATATAAAATTTTGTCTGGCAAGGTTTATTCTTTATGAAGCCACGCAGCTTATTGCTCATGGTTCATTACTCTCCAGATGGCTGACTTTTTTCTCTCTTTCATATTTGTTCCATTTTTACTAAGAATGAGAGTAAGACTTGTAAATGCCATGATCACTTTTCTTTCCTTATTTGAGCCTTTGGTACTACATTTGATTTTCTTCCCTTCTTTGGTTCCTTTTCATTTGTCCTTGTCATTGATACAGTTGAATCGGCTGATTTGTATATGTGCCAATTTTACAAGTATTCCCTTCCTTTCTTTTTATTAAAATTAATTTTACAGACTGCTTCTTCCTTATTGTTCAAGCTTCTTCTCTATAGTCTGTTTCCTGGAGATGCAGAGATGGATTTGTAAAAGGAACTCAGTATCTTAGTCATTTTAAAGTCATGATTGATTTCATTCCTCTCATTTACTACCCAACATACTTTTTTTCTGAGTGCTTCTTTTTCCCTTGATGTATTTATAAAATCTATTCTTGTTCCCTATTCATTGTATTTTTCTTGCTATCCTTATGATTTCTTAATGACTCTGTGTAGTCTTGTTGTCTCCCTTCCATTTTCCATGTGAGCAATCCCTTGACTATAACTAGATCTGCACTGGCACAGGCTGTGTCTTCACTGAACCATGAGGTAAGTAGGTGGTCAGCACTATACCCCCCTCTCATGGTTGACCTCGCCTGTTTTATCTCACGGTAAAACTGAAGTGCCTTGTCTCCGCTATGTTTATAAAGAGGGATACGTAGTAGTGTCCTATGGTAAAAACACCTCTTTATTTTCAGTGAAGGCATAGCCTGTGTGAATCAATCAGCCAACACCCTGAGTAATGGGGGAAGTGAGTGCATTGGCTGCAGATGCTACTTTCAGCTTGAAGCTGCAGTAGCAACTGCAGAGATATGGCTTTGCTGCTCTATGGTGTAGAGAGGAGGATTCTGTCCCCTTCTATCCCTGCATAACCTACTATGCTATCCCATGTTTACTCATGACTTGATAGTACAAGGGTGTGGGATTTGCTTCTAAGAGCTTTAGTAATTACTGGGCTGTGATTTTACATGTCAAGTGTGACCCATAGTGAAATTCCTGCATGTGTCCTTCATGTGTTTTATGGGTCTCTGAGCCTCCTTCATGATTCTCTTTATTTAAACCCACTATTTACTAGTGTTGTGGGAAACTCAGCATTTTAATTTGCAGGGGTTCATGTGCATTAGGGAATTGTACACCATAGCTTTTGCTCGGCGTTTTGGGGTTTAAATAAATCTAGAAACTTCAAGCGAACGGAGTAAAATTACCAAATTTGCCTGATATCATGCAGAAGTCAATATGCACAGTTCCCAGTCCTCACTGGCTTTTTAGGAATGGGTACATTTCTGGTTTCCTTAGCTATGATCTATCTTTAATTACACAAATGTTACCATGGGAAACTTGGTGGATCTGCTAGCCTGGGAAGCTGGAGCCAGAGAAATTTTATAGTTAATGTTTTTATATTCTGAAATTAGACAATTGGAAGTGCAGACACAAATTGCACCAACTCTGTATCAGTGCAGATAGTGTTGTAGATTCTGACATAAGCTCTGGCCCTAGAAAATGGTATCTTAGTTTCATAAAGTCAGAATTCTAAAATTGTTTGGTTCTGCTGAACTTTGTATCTTTGAATTTTATAGTCAGAGAAAATCAAAGAGGCAATGTGCAAGGGTAAACAGTTTGTTCAAACATACATTTTCCAGAAACCATTTACTCAGTCAACTCCAGTAAATTTTACTCAGCTCATTGAAGCAGTAAATACATTTCACCTCTTCAGCAGGCATGACCTTTGCTGTAACGTGAATGTTTTTCCTTCGTTTGGATTGTGAGCCCCTTTTCCAGTTCAGTGATCTCTTGACTATAGTAAAGTGTCTGAGGCAGATCTCTGGATCTCTGTGATGATGTGAATATGGCAGTGTCAGTTTTGACACTGAAATTCTGCCACTATCGTGTCTTCAACATGTGGGATCAAAACAGGCTAAGTAGAATGAAAACAATCTACGATGGTCTTCCGGGTCTCATTTTAAGAACTTTCTGTGCAATACACAGCATAAGTGCTAATAAAGTCTGAGACGGCCAGCATCTTTGGTATTTAAGTACTCAGATACCTATTGGAAAAATTAATACATCTTTTGTTTTGCCCTGTGAGAATCAGTGTTACCAATGTCTATTGCCCTTGATATAGAATGGATACATTTCCTGTTTTCATAGCTATGACCTGTCTTTAATTAAACTAATGTTACTTTTTATAATACATTTATCAGTCATTGAAATGTAGGATTAAATTCATCATGCATCATAATCCTATTCAGTGCAGAGAATGATTCCTGTGTTAATCATTAGCATAGTGGTCTTTAACAGCTGGAAAATATTTTTACTATATACAACATAACTATATGTAAGCAATTCACCTTTTTTCCCTTTTCAATACATGAACAAATTGGCTTTTCCCCCTTCTGTTTCTACATCGATTAATAATAACAGTATTGATCTCCAGTTCCACTAGGAAATGTTTGTTAGTTATAATTTGGGTTAAGGGCCCTTAATTTCCCTTAAACCCTTCAGAACTTCCAACTGTTCATAGTTCATAGATGTCTTGCATCTGAAGAAGTGAGGTTCTTACCCACGAAAGCTTATGCTCCCAATACTTCTGTTAGTCTTAAAGGTGCCACAGGACCCTCTGTTGCTTTCAACTGTTCATAGATTACCAAGAAATCTTCACCTGTCAGGAATTATTCTTGACTTCTTGTCAAGCGGATGCCATTGTCTTCAGTACAACTTCAGTTTCTGTAGTAGATTATAAGATGTGAGCAGAATTCTGAATCAAATTTTGAGTACTTCAGAAATAATGCTGAAATTCATTTCAGCATGAACGAAGACAAAATTATGAGAATAAGTTACAGAATTTTCAGTTAACCTTAGAAAATTCGAAGACTTAAAATTCCAAGCCATAATCTTTTTTTTTTCCCCAGGAGAGCAATTTATTATCTTTTATAATGATACCAATAAGTATCTTTAAACTTATGTTGTAGCTCTGACAGTTTATTTTCTAGTTTACTACATTCTTCCACAGAAGAAATCTTATTCTACAGAGGCCTGTTCCAAAAGCCTTTGAAATCAATGTAAACTCTCACATTGACAATGTAATTGGGAGGCATGGGCAGCACATGAACCGCTGGCTGGGGAAGGTTAGCTCCAGCCCTGCCCCTTCCACCCAAGGCCCCGCCCCTTCCACGCACCCAGAACCCCATGACCGCAGCTGCCAGCCCCCACCCCAGGCTACCTAGTGCTCGCAGCCCCCCCAGCCTGCCGGGAGGGAGAGCACTCGGTGCTGCCACTGCAGCCCCTCCACAGGCCTGGAGCGCTGGGAGGGAGAGCGTATGGTGCTGCCGCAGCCCCCCCCCCCAGCCCTGGGAAGGTGGGTGGCATGGCCCAAGCCCCTGGACCCCAGTGGCACCACTGAATTGGGGCCCTGGGGGTGGAGTGTGGGTAGGGCCACGCCTGGCTGTTTGGGGAGGCACAGCCTCCCCCAGCCTCCCCTACCTGCTGCCCATGTTGGGAGGAGGTGGTAGTGATAGTCCACCTTATTTCATTTATCTTAGTGGTTAGAGCACTCACCTAGGATGTGGGAGACCCAGATTTAATTCCCTCCTCTGCCTGAGGGGGAGAAAGGTTTTGAACAGAATTCTCCCATCTCTCCGGAGAATGCTCTAATCACTGAGCTATCAGATATTCTGATGTGGGGCTCCCTCAGTCTCTGCTGTTGAAGCTGTTCCACTGTGTATGAATAGTCACTTGACTAGAGAGAGAGATAGTGAGAAGGACTATAGGCTGCTGGTTATGGCACCCTCCTAGGAGGTAGGCAACCTTGGAGTCCATTCCTCTTGCTCTAGTAATTTTTTAATTATGGAGCCTAAAATGGGATTTAGGTGTCTAAATCTGGAGTACATGCACCTAAATACCTTTGGGATCTGGGCCATAGTTCCCTTCATAATTATCTTGGAAAGTTAATAAAATCCACAAACAAGGGTTGGTCTGCTCCCATTGACTTTGGTGGGAGCAAGACTGGGCCCAGAACATAATAACAAATTACAGCCTATAACTGTGCAGAAAAGTATGATCTTGACCAAAGGTAGGATGTTTTGAATGTACCAATATCAGAGATTAATAAATCAGCAGTAAATATTTGGATTAGCAGACTGGGGAATATACCTTAGTTAAATTGTACAAATAAAAAAGCACTGAAGCCTTAAGAATCATACAAATAAAAATATCATAAGTACTGTTTCAGAACCATCAAAGCACTGCAGTAGCAACAGCAGATTCACATGGCTATGATGTATATAATCATAGAATATCAGTGTTGGAAGGGCCCTCAGGAGGTCATCTAGTCCAACCCCCTGCTCAAAGCAGGACCAATCCCCAACTAAATCATCCCAGCCAGGGCTTTGTCAAGCCTGACCTTAAAAACCTCTAAGGAAGGAGATTCCACCACCTCCCTAGATGACCCATTCCAGTGCTTCACCACCCTCCTGGTGAAAAAGTTTTTCCTAATATCCAACCTAAACCTCCCCCACTGCAACTTGAGACCATAACTCCTTGTCCTGTCATCTGCTCCCACTGAGAACAGTGTAGATCTATCCTCTTTGGAACCCCCTTTCAGGTAGTTGAAAGCAGCTATCAAATCCCCCCTCATTCTTCTCTTCTGCAGACTAAATAATCCCAGTTCCCTCAGCCTTTCCTCATAAGTCATGTGCTCCAGCCCCCTAATAATTTTTGTTGCCCTCCGCTGGACTCTTTCCAATTTTTCCACATCCTTCTTGTAGTGTGGGGCCCAAAACTGGACACAGTACTCCAGATGAGGCCTCACCAATGCCGAATAGAGGGGAATGATCATGTCCCTCGATCTACTGGCAATGCCCCATCTTATACAGCCCAAAATGCCATTAGGCTTCTTGGCAACAAGGGCACACTGTTGACTCATATCCAGCTTCTCATCCACCTAGGTCCTTTTCTGCAGAACTGCTGCCTAGCCACTCGGCCCCTAATCTGTAGCAGTGCATGGGATTCTTCCATCCTAAATGCAGGACTCTGCACTTGTCCTTGTTGAACCTCATCAGATTTATTTTGGCCCAATCCTCTAATTTGTCTAGGTCCCTCTGTATCCTGTTCCTACCCTCCAGAGTATCTACCACTCCTCCCAGTTTAGTGTCATCTGCAAAACCGGCCCCAGAACCGATCTTTGGGGCATTCTGCTTGATACTGGCTGCCAACTAGACATGGTGCCATTGATCACTACCCGTTGAGCCCGATGATCTAGCCAGCTTTTTATCCACCTTATAGTCCATTCATCCAGCCCATACTGCTTTAACTTGCTGGCAAGAATACTGTTGGAGACTGTATCAAAAGCTTTGCTTAAGTCAAGGAATAACATGTCCACTGCTTTCCCCTCATCCACAGAGCCAGTTATCTCATCATAGAAGGCAATTAGGTTAGTCAGGCATGACTTGCCCTTGGTGAATCCATGCTGACTGTTCCTGATCACTTTCTTCTCCTCTAAGTGGGTAAGGAATGATGTCCCTAGCCTCTGTTTGTCAGAGGGTGGAGATGGATGGCAGGAGAGAGATCACTTGATCATTACCTGTTATGTTCACTCCCTCTGGGACACCTGGCATTGGCCACTGTCGGTAGACAGGATACTGGGCTAGATGGACCTTTGGTCTGACCCAATACGGCCGTTCTTATGTTCTTATGTTCTAAGTGCTTCAAAATTGATTCCTTGAGGACCTGCTCCATGATTTTTCCAGGGACTGAGGTGAGGCTGACTGGCCTGTAGTTCCCCGGATCCTCCTTCTTCCCTTTTTTAAAGATGGGCACTACATTAGCCTTTTTCCAGCCATCCGGGACCTCCCCCAATCACCATGAGTTTTCAAAGATAATGGCCAATGGCTCTGCAATCACATCCCCCAACTCCTTTAGCACCCTCGGATGCAGTGCATCCAGCCCCATGGACTTGTGCTCGTCCAGCTTTTCTAAATAGTCCTGAAACACTTCTTTCTCCACAGAGGGCTGGTCACCTCCTCCCCATACCGTGCTGCCCAGTGCAGTAGTCTGGGAGCTGACCTTGTTCGTGAAGACAGAGGCAAAAAAATCATTGAGTACATTAGCTTTTTCCACATCCTCTGTCGCTAGGTTGCCTCCCACATTCAGTAAGGGGCCCACACTTTCCTTGACCGTCTTCTTGTTGCTAACATACCTGTAAAAACCCTTCTTGTTACTCTTAACATCTCTTGCTAGCTGCAACTCCAAGTGTGATTTGGCCTTCCTGATTTCCTCCTGCATGCCTGAGCAATATTTGGTCATTTGTCCAATCTTCCACTTCTTGTAAACTTCTTTTTTTATGTTTAAGATCAGCAAGGATTTCACTGTTAAGCCAAGCTGGTCGCCTGCCATATTTACTATTCTTTCTATACATCAGGATGGTTTGTTCCTGCAACCTCAATAACAATTCTTTAAAATACAGCCAGCTCTCCTGGACTCCTTTCCCCCTCATGTTATTCTCCCAGGGGATCCTGCTCATCAGTTCCCTGTGGTTGTGCGTAGAATGGACTTCCATCTTGATTGGCCCCTTACAAGTCTTCATCCTTCAGAAGAGTCAGTACGGGAGGATTTAGGCTTCTTAAATCCTGCAAAATTGCATCTTCCAAACTCATTTGTGGTTAGCCTCATGGTCTGTTTCCTTTGACATCAGCTCTATAAACCTTCTGGAAAAGTGTACCTTCTTTTGCATGTTGGACATGATCCCACCATTGTGGTCCTCTTGTTCTCAACTGGTGCAAGACTACAATGTGCCAGACCCTCTAAGAATCTCATTTATGACAACCCCTCCCCCCCAACAGATATTAAGAATATGCCTTAACTTGCGACACTGGAAACTGTTTAGTTTCCCCTCCCCAGCTGTTTATAATGACCCTATTTCTGCTCCACATAAGAGTTGTCATCACTACTGTATTCAGTTGTCATTCAGACATCCCAGTGCCCAAACAGAGGCCTTTGAAGAGGCCGAAATGTCAATGTTGCAAGACTAATCCAATGTGCAACATCGGATATAGAAACTCCTGCTGTCAAACGGCTACCCAGATAGATAAAACTATTCCTCCATTCAATGTCATTGCCATCTATGTGCATACTTGGCAGGTCCTCATTTCCATTTTACAGGAGGCATGCATAGCTTTGGTTTCATCAACATCGATTTTAAGTCCCATAGATTCTTCAGTTTTCCACATCTTTTCCAGCATTAGCTGTAGTTGGTCAGTAGTCTCTCCAGGTAAGGCAATATCATTCACAATACTTGAGATTCTCTAAAGATGAATCTTTAAATTTCAAACCTCCTGCAGTCAGCTGTGTCATAAGATAGTCTATGATAGAACATTAAATAACATAGGTGAGCGAATGCATCCCTGGCATACTCCTGATTCCACTGAAAAGCAGTCTGTAATATGACCATTGACCCTCACGCAGCTAAATGTACCATAGTACATATCCTCCACTAGGCACATGAAGTCCTCAAGCACCCATCCTGGTGTTGCAGTATCCACAGTGCTGATCTATGCATGAAGTCACAAGTGGCTGCAAAGCCTATAAACAAGTGATAACTATTTTTTTTTTGCTCTAGTCATTTTTCATTAACATTCAGCAGAATGTATATTGCATGGTTTGTAGATTGACCTGTATGGAAACCACACTGATTGTATCCCATTTTTTTGGGGTTGAGTCAGTATCTCCGTCAGTAGTATGATTGTAAAAATCCTCCTTGGGACTGACAGTAGTGCAAATTCCCCTATAATTTGAGTAAAAGCTAATCACTCTCCTTTTTTTGAAAAAATGGATGATGCAGCCCTTTTACCCATATTCTGAAATGTGACCAATTTCTTAAACTTTTAAGTCAAATCTATGAAGCCAGTGAATTAAATCCAGGCCTCCACTCTTTAGCATTTCCTATGAAATATTATCAAGACCAGGTGTTTTATCATTTCAAACTATTTGACCACAAGCATCTCTTCCTCTAATATCACTGGCCTGTTTTCTGCTGGGTTCATTTTTGGATTAAGTTGTAGTTTACATCTTGGTGGGAATCCGTTCATTAATTCAGAAAATTCAGCAGCAGTGAATAAGTAATGGAGTTACATGAAAATATTGAGAACACAATAGAATTTTAAATGTCCCCTAGAGTTAACAAAATCTGCATAAAATTGGTCTCGTTAGAGCAACCCTAATTTGGTGTGAATACTGATACCAAGTGTTCTCAGATCCTTCAGGAGGAGAGAGGGAGGAAGTATTTATTGTGCATTTTAATGTTTACACAGTAGGTATTGTAGCTAGAAGGAGGGCAATATACCTGTTCTTTTTGATTGTCACAAAACCTGTTCAATTGTACTTGGGCTAATAATATCTTTGATTATATGGAAAGGGAGTCATGTGCATTATCATCCCAATCCTAACCTTGTTTGTTGTAAAGGTTGTATTCCTCTGTTCTAAAGAAAAGTAACTAAGTATCATGCAATATACATCTCCACCCAGATACAACTGGATTCAATCCATTTGAAAGATACAGGGTCAAATTCTATTTTCATTTACCCTAGTATAAGTATAGAGTAATTTATGAAAGTCTGGGAGGAGAGCAGGCTTAGGCACAATCCGTGTGACTTCCTATAATTTGCTACAATTCTTTTTTTTTAAATGGTATTGTATACCATAGAGAAATCAAGTGAACACAAAGTAAGCAGACAATGGCAGGTCTGAATATCATTCTTTCGTTGTTATTAAACAGTAAAGTTGTTTGTTAAAAAATCCCTTTTGAGCTTAATCTGGAACAAGCTTTTGAAATGATTCCTACAGACAAGTCTCTCAGAATTTTTACTGCCTCTTAAAAATTAATATGCCAATAACACTAAATGAGTTTCTCTAAAGCCCATAAGTCCTTAGAAGCTGTTTGACAAAGAATATTAAGCATTTTAAGTTGTTTAATTCAACTCTGTTTGGCCTGATTGCCTGTGTTTTTGTAAGATAAGGACCTGATCTAACTGGCATAAAACAGCATTTGAAGACATAACAGCAATAGAGGTTTATTGCTGACTTTCTGTACTGAATAAACCAATGTGTTATCCTTGGAGAAGCCATTAATAAAATGCCATGTGTGGATAACTGCTGCTATTTTTTATTAACCTTGAAATATGATGAAATTGGAAAAAAATAGGAATGTTTAGTTCTAAGGGTGAATATCAATTCATGTTTTATTAAATCTGAAATCATCAGTTACCTTAGATAATACCACACAGACACATGAAAAAGTACTGGGAAAAATTAGCTTTGATATTTTTGAAGCATCTGGCAACTGATACATTAAAATGTTACTGTTTACAGGGAAGTCTGTGTCTGTGAAAACACTGATATGAGAAGTAATGGAGGTTTCATAGGTTTCAAGTCTAGATATACAGACACTGCTGTGGGAGTACAGGATGTGCCAGTAGTGAAATACATACAGACCATATAAAACATTTCAAGGTTCTTGAAGGTTACCTGATTAAAAAAAATTTTATTCATGTTCCAATTTATTAGAGTAAGCCAGTTTTTTTAGTGCATGATTCATTTAAACTACAGCAGTAGATTGAATTATTATATGCAATGTAACTGTCTGGAATTAAATCAGATGATAAGAATTCATAGTTTTATTCTTCCACCTACCAACAATCAATATTCTTGTTGACCTCCACTCTCTGCTCCTTCCAGCAATTGCCAATTTACATTTCTTATGCTCTGTATTTTTTCACTTTCTCCAGAAATATTCTATTGGCTGCAATTTATTCATCCATCAATCTTTGGTTGTCCAAGTTGTGTTCTGTTGTTAAATCTTGGTGGAGTTGATGTTAGAGCTCCAAGGGGGCTCCTTCTACTGAAGTAGATCCTTATACTTTTCTCTTTGGTGTAATTACTCTCTGCTCAGCCTAAATGAATAATGTAAGCCATTATTTTCATTATCCCATGGCTAGGCGGCTCTGTTCAGTGATCAGCCCCAGGAAGCACATGTCTGGTACCCTTTGATCCATCAATACGGTTTTCTTAACTTTTTCAACACACTGGTGGCTGTTTGGTAGCCTATGTGAAAAAGAGTTTGCCGATTTAGCTAGTTTATTGTTGCCAGGGATCTAGCTCACAAAAATCAATCCATAATTAGTATTAATTGGTATTCTGTTTGGTCATCTCAAGCCAAGCACTGAAAGGGCAAGGAAGCTGAGCTAATTTCTCACCTTCAGTAGTGGCTCTCTATTGGTGGGATAGTGCAGGGAAGAGTATGCAGCTGCTGCTGTTGCGTACCTGATGTGTCGGTCCAACATGTTTGACGAGTACTAAATTCAAGTTGCAATGACTTTACAAAAGCTTTATAAAAAAGTCTGTTCAGTTGTTGCATGAAAGTTTGCTTGTATTTTATTTGAATGAATCAATTTTATTTGAATGCCTACTCATAATATATCTACATAATCTACCTAAAATATATAATGCAAAGGCTTTATTTATTCTGTAAAGTAAATGGACAAAATGGAATTACTCAGATGACTGTATTGATGGAAAAGAAAAGTCTTGTCAGAGCCGCCAGGAAATGAATTGGGAAGATGCAATGAAAAATGGAAACAAACTTTTATTTTTATCCTCAATTTACATGCACACAGCTGTTTGAAGAAGCATGAGCTATGGGTAAGGATTTAGGAGAAGGTGCTTGCCATAAGTTCTTTCTGCTTACATAACTGGACTCTGGTTGGTTATCCTGTGCATTGCTTTTGGTTTGAAGTTGAGCAGTTTATATTTGTATTGAAAAGTCTGAGTTTTCCCTCTGTCTTGCTTATTTGCATTGATTATGGTTTGAAAGTGTGAGAAACCATTAATGGCACTGGACGCAGCAATAGCACTAATATTACCAGCAATTTCATATTTTCCATTGTTGATCTAACTGATATTACAAAATATTTCACTTAGTGGAAGAACCGGTATTCGGATTTTTATTTTCTTTATGTACATTTTCAATTTGCTGCATAACATTATATTAATCTTTTATCTTGGCACTCTCTGAAAGTGAGGAAGCAGCAGGTATAATATAATTGACTGGGCAAGTTTTCTCTTTCGCTTCTGCCTACATCCTCAGAATTGCCTCAGTCCGAGCCTGGAAATATCTCTGATTTTGAGCTTCAGATAAGAAGAAATTTATGCTGAATAATGCACTGTTTTTGTGATGTAGATAGAATTCTACTTGGCTCTAAGAGGGGGTCAACAAACTTATTTCTGCTATGATCTAACCAGAATTTGAATCTCCAAGCTCAAAGCTTTAATGCACTGAAGATCTACATGTCCCACCACACTAGGATGACCATACCTCCTGTTTTGGCTGGGACAGTCCCTTTTTAAGCCCTGTCTTGGCTGTTACAACTTTTTTTTTTTTTCAAAAGGAGGCATTTGTCACATTTGCTCTTGTCAACTTGACCAGTTGGCGAGAGCAAACAGAACAAATGCCCACTTTCGTCAAACAAGTGGGATGCAGAGGAATGTGCGGGGGGAGCGGGAGTGTGAGCTGAGATGTCAGCTCCTTGTAGGGGAGGAGGCAGGGTTGGGGGTGGGAGGCAGCATTCCAGCATGCTCGGGGGGGGGGGCCCTGCAGGGTTCCAGCGATGGGCAACAGCATTGGGCGGAGGTGTCCCTCGGGCAAGTGGCTGGCAGTGTCCCGTTTTCTCTTTGGGAAATATGGTCATCCTACACCACACTCAGGAAATTACAATATAGTGGGCTCAATTCTAGTTCCGTGCAGAAGGACTGATACAGTTCAGCTCCCTAATACTCAGGACCAGTCTGAATGCTGAAGAGAGTTCAACTCTTCCTAGTAACTCTAACTTGTGCCACTGCCAGAGTCCTTTAACTGACCATGTTGCAGTGGAGGATTGTCATAGCAAAGACGAATGTCGCCATACCTTCTACTCTCAACATCCTCCTCTGCACTCCATTTGTTGAAGGGAAAAAAAATCCATGTCCCTTAAAGAAAGAGGTCAGAGATTGTCAGCGACAGCTTTAGAAGTCAACTGAGTGGAAATGCACCTTTTGACTCATCTGTTATACACAGAAGATGAATTTCAGTCAGTTATTTAATTGGTATTAATTTATGTTCCACATTGTATGCAATGATTGTCCAGGCTGGTAGGCAGTTTGTCAAAATAATAGTCATGTTAAGCCAGCTTTTGTTATTTGCCATGCGTCTAAACGATTTTAATCAGTTGGATTTCAATTTTAGTATCAGGTCTGTTGAAAGGATGTCTGTGGATTTCAGAGACATTTATCCTGTGTGTATTCCAAACCAAAGGACAGTTTCAGTGTCTGTCTTTAATTATATATCATCTGCAGCCATTCACAGGGAGTCAGGAGGGAAGGGGCACAAATTGTATGTTGTGCACAACAATCTGAACTCCATTTAGGGAACTCAATATAATAAGGATGGATATGGAAAGACTCTCATATCTAGCATTTTTTAAATTCTCTTGGTGATCTGTTGCTTGATCAGGTACTTTTCATATAATTTTTCTGGCCATTTTTCTATGCTGATTGTTGTATCTCGGTAGGTTCAGCTAGCTACCACAGTTTGTGTTTGTAAGTTTTTGTTCCTAGGTGGTTCCTGTAGCTTTGAGTCCAGGAACTTCAATTCCCATGGTGCACCAGGGGAGGAGGAAAAAGTGGAATAAGCCTTGCCTTTGCTGTTATCAAGCTTCCTGGGCGTTCCTGAGAGGGGTACAGGTACAAAACCGATATCTTTTCCTGAAGATAATATCTAAAGCTGACCTGCACAGAGATCCTTTTGCAGGTAAGGTTATCAATATTGCCAGTTCTGAAAATATGACTTATGTCTACACTACAAAATTAGGCCGAATTTATAGAAGTTGCTTTTTTATAAATCGTTTTTATACAGTCGATTGTGTGTCCACACACAAAATGCTCTAAGTGCATTAAGTCGGAGGACTGCGTCCACAGTACCGAGGCTAGCGTCAACTTCCGGAGCATTGCACTGTGGGTAGCTGTGGGTAGCTATTCCACTGTTCCTGCAGTCTCCGCCACCCATTGGAATTCTGGGTTGAGATCCCAATGCCTGATGGGGCAAAAACAGTGTCACGGGTGATTCTGGGTACATGTCGTCAGGCCCCCACTCCCTCCCTCCCTCCCTCCCTCCGTGAAAGCAACGGCAGACAATAGTTTCACGCCTTTTTTCAGCCCAGATGCCATAGCAGTGGGATCATGGAGCCCGCTCAGATCACTGCGGCAATTATGAGCAATATAAGCAACACGCGCATTATCCTGGAGTATATGCAGAACCAGAACCTGCCAAAGCAAAACCAGGCGAGGAGGCGACAGCAGCGCGGTGACGAGAGTGATGAGGAAATAGACATGGACTTAGCCTTCTCACAAAGTACGGGCCCTGGCAATGTGCACATCATGGTGTTAATGGGGCAGGTTCATGCTGTGGAACGCCGATTCTGGGCCCAGGAAACAAGCACAGACTGGTGGGACTGCATAGTGTTGCAGGTCTGGGACGATTCCCAGTGGCTGCGAAACTTTCGCATGCGTAAGGGCACTTCCATGGAACTTTGTGACTTGCTTTTCCCTGCCCTGAAGCACCAGAATACCAAGATGAGAGCAGCCCTCACAGTTGAGAAGCGAGTGGTGATAGCCCCGTGGAAGCTTGCAATGCCAGACAGCTACCGGTCAGTCGGGCATCAATTTGGAGTGGGCAAGTCTACTGTGAGGCTGCTGTGATCCAAGTAGCCAACGCAATCAAATAGCTGCTGATATCAATGGTAGTGACTCTGGGAAATGTGCAGGTCATAGTGGATGGCTTTGCTGCAATGGGATTCCCTAACTGTGGTGGGGTGATAGACGGAACCCATATCCCTATCTTGGCACCGGAGCACCAAGCCACCGAGTACATAAACCGAAAGGGGTACTTTTCAATACTGCTGCAAGCACTGGTGGATCACAAGGGACGTTTCACCAACATCAACGTGGGATGGCCGGGAAAGGTACATGACGCACATGTCTTCAGGAACTCTGGTCTGTTTCAAAAGCTGCAGGAAGGGACTTTCTTCCCAGACCAGAAAATAACCATTGGGGATGTTGAAATGCCTATAGTTATCCTTGGGGACCCAGCCTACCCCTTAATGCCATGGCTCATGAAGCCATACACAGGCAGCCTGGACAGTAGTCAGGAGCTGTTCAACTATAGGCTGAGCAAGTGCAGAATGGTGGTAGAATGTGCATTTGGATGTTTAAAAGCGCGCTGGTGCAGTTTACTGACTCGGGTAGACCTCAGCGAAACCAATATTCCCATTGTTATTACTGCTTGCTGTGTGCTCCACAATATCTTGGAGAGTAAGGGGGAGACATTTATGGTGGGGTGGGAGGTTGAGGCAAATCACCTGGCCGCTGATTACGCGCAGCCAGACACCAGAGCGGTTAGAAGAGCACAGCAGGGAGCGGTGCGCATCAGGCTATGGTGTGAAAGTTCTGTTTATTTCTTCTTGATGAACCCCCCCCTTGGTTCACTCTACTTCCCTGTAAGCTAGCCACCCTCCCCTCCCCCCTTTGATCACCGCTTGCAGAGGCAATAAAGTCATTGTTACTTCACATTCATGCATTCTTTATTAATTCATCACACAAATAGGGGGATAACTGCCAAGGTAGCCTGGGAGGGGTGGGGGAGGAGGGAAGCACCGGGTGTGGTGGGGGAGGAGGGAAGGACAAGGACACACTGCACTTTAAAACTTTAAAACTTATTGAAGGCCAGCCTTCTGTTGCTTGGGCAGTCCTCTGGGGTGGAGTGGCTGGGTGGCCGGAGGCCTCCCCACCGCGTTCTTGGGCGTCTGGGTGAGGAGGCTATGGAACTTGGGGAGGAGGGCTGTTAGTTACACAGGGGCTGTAGCGGCGGTCTGTGCTCCTGCTGCCTTTCCTGCAGCTCAACCATATGCTGGAGCATATCAGTTTGATGCTCCAGCAGCCGGAGCATCGACTCTTGCCTTCTGTCAGCAAGCTGACGCCACCTATCCTCTTCAGCCCGCCACTTACTCTCTTCAGCCTGCCATTCAGCCCACCACCTCTCCTCGTGTTCATATTGTGCTTTCCTGCACTCTGACATTGTCTGCCTCCACGCATTCTGCTGTGCTCTGTCAGTGTGGGAGGACAGCAGGAGCTCTGAGAACATGTCATCCCGAGTGCGTTTTTTTCGCCTTCTAATCTTCGCTAGCCTCTGCGAAGGAGAAACATTTGCAGCTGGTGGGGGAAAAGGGAGATTGGTAGTTAAAAAGACACATTTTAGAGAACAATAGGATCACTCTTTCCCGTTAAACCTTGCTGTTCACATTACACAGCACATGTGCTTTCGTTACAAGGTCTCATTTTGCCTCTTATATTGAGGGCCTGCCAGTTTGGTGTGAGAGATCACTCACGCAGTGCCAGGCAACAGAATTTAGCTTGCAGGCAGCCATGGTAAGCCACAGTCTTTTGGCTTCTTTAACCTTCATAATGTGTGGGAATGGTTTTAAACAGCAGCGCCCTCATTTCCCATACCAAGCGGCCATTGGGTTGGCCATTTAAGGGGTTGTCAATTTAAAAGGAGGGGCTGCG
The DNA here is from genome assembly GCF_028017835.1 of Emys orbicularis. Taxonomy (NCBI): domain Eukaryota; kingdom Metazoa; phylum Chordata; order Testudines; family Emydidae; genus Emys; species Emys orbicularis. The sequence continues at coordinate 40,390,594 of NC_088689.1, read as the reverse complement.
GTTTGCGGGTTAGTGTGCAGCACAAACCCAAATAACCCCCCCACACGCAATTCTCTGGGATGATCACTTCACCCCTCTCCCCACCACGTGGCTAACTGTGGGGAACATTACTGTTCAGCCACAGCCAAACAGCCGAGCAGGAACGGGCACCTCTGAATGTCCCCTTAATAAAAGCACCCTATTTCAACCAGGTGACCATGAATGATATCACTCTCCTGAGGATAACACGGAGAGATAAGGAATGGATGTTGTTTGAATGCCAGCAAACACCGGGACCATACGCTGCCATGCTTTGTTATGCAATGATTCCAGACTACGTGCTACTGGCCTGGCGTGGTAAAGTGTCCTATCATGGCGGACGGAATGAGGCAGCCCTCCCCAGAAACCTTTTGCAAAGGCTTTGGGAGTACATCCACGAGAGCTTTATGGAGATGTCCCTGGAGGATTTCCGCTCCATCCCCATACACATTAACAGACTTTTCCAGTAGCTGTACTGGCCGCGAATGCCAGGGCAAATTAATCATTAAACACGCTTGCTTTTAAACCATGTGTAATATTTACAAAGGTACACTCACCAGAGGTCCCTTGTCCGCCCTCAGGGTCCGGGAGCACGCCTTGGGTGGGTTCGGGGGTTACTGGCTCCAGGTCCAGGGGGAAAAATGTATCTTGGCTGTTGGGGAAACCGGTTTCTCTGCTTCCTTGCTGTGAGCTATCTTCAGTCTCTTCATCATCATCTTCCTCGTCCCCAAATCCTGCTTCCGTGTTGCGTGATTCTCCGTTGACGGAGTCAAAGCACAGGGTTGGGGTAATGGTGGCTGCACCCCCTAGCATGGCATGCAGGCTCAGCGTAGAAGCGGCATGTCTGTGGCTCTGCCCTGGACTTTCCGTTTGCCTCTCTGGTTTTGTGGTAGGCTTGCCTTAGCTCCTTAATTTTCACGCGGCACTGCTGTGCATCCCTGTTATGGCCTCTGTCTTTCATGCCCTTTGAGACTTTTTCTAATGTTTTGGCATTTCATTTACTGGAACAGAGTTCAGCTAGCACGGATTCGTCTCCCCATAGGGCGAGCAGATCCCGTACCTCCCATTCGGTCCATGCTGGAGCTCTTTTGCGATCCTGGGACTCCATCATGGTCACCTCTGCTGAGGAGATCTGCACTCACCTGCACCTTGCAATGCTGGCCAAACAGGAAATGAGATTCAAAGTTCGCGGGCCTTTTCCTGTCTACCTGGCCAGTGCATCTGAGTTGAGAGCGCTGTCCAGAGCGGTCACAATGGAGCACTCTGGGATAGCTCCCGGAGGCCAGTACCGTCGAATTGCGTCCACACTACCCCAAATTCGACCTGGCAAGGCTGATTTCAGTGCTAACCCCCTTGACGGAGGTGGAGTAAAGAAATTGATTTAAATAGCTCTTTAAGTCAAAAAAAAAAGGGCTTCGTCTTGTGGACAGGTCCAGGCTTAAATCGAGGTAATGCTGCTAAATTCGACCTAAAATCGTAAACAGTGCTGCTGTTTACAAAAGATGTTTTGATTAATCTGAATAACTGTACCTGAGAGAACATTTCACATATGTCAGACTCAGTCTCAAAATTAAACTGTAATCTGTATCTTTGAGATGTAATAGAAGGTTGTGCAATAACATAACATTGCATGTAGCACCTTAATAAATCAGTCCTGTTTACATCAATTGATACTCTATGCTCTCTCTGTTTTGTCCATCAACATATATTGCTGCAAGATATATCTTGTTATGTCTTTTGATTCCAGTGGTTAGGGAGTTTCCATTAGAAGGAGAAATTGACAATGCAATCAGGTATCTTTAATGAAATCCTGTTCATTTACAAAGAATGTACAAAGTCCTGTTTCTCTGAACACAGGAAGAATCAAACAGGAGGTAGTTTCTTTGTTCAGAGCTGCAAGCCCCTGTCAGCCAGCACTTGGCCTTAGAAGCATGCGCTCTAGGCTTTTCTCCGGGGCACTGCACTAGTGCTTCAATGGCTGTCTCGTGTTTCCTTGTTGCCTTCTTCTCTCTCAGCTTCTTTGGTCTTTCTGCTTTCCTGAGAGCTTTCTTTCTTTGGTATCTCTAGACACACAAACAATAGCCAGAGAAATCCCTTCACCCACACGTGCCTTTGTTTTGGACAGTGAGGCTGTTATTGTTTCAATTACCTGCTTCCATAAAGAAACATAATGGTTTCTTACAAGGGCAGTGGTGACACATTCCAGTTTCAAAGAGGTTTAACTCAGCCCATACTGTATGTTCCATCTATATGGATGTTTGTGAAGTTATATCTTGAAAGACATGCTTAGTTACTGCCAAAAAATGCTTTTGCAGCTGTATTCTCTGTAGCAAGAATGATACCTAGTGGCCTCTTCAGCTAATCTAGGTTATCTCCTTTATGAGTGTTCTACAGACTGAATCTGACTTTCAGATCCCAATCCGTGTTTTCTTCTTGTGCATCATTACTAGTAACAGATGCTGCAGTTGGGTGTTAGTTAATAATTGTATTGACAATACATGAGCCAGAATAGACTCTAGCTCATTCTCCCTGTAGTGAGGCGATGTGGCTCCCCGCCGCCCCGGAGAGGGACGAGCCTATCCGGAGGCCGGGGTGGGCGGAGCTAGGGAGCTCTGAGCCCGCCCCTCAGAGGGTCAGGCGGTGACTCAGAAGTATAAAGGCTCGCCCTCAGAGCTCAGTAGAAGGACTGGCCCAACTTGCCCTGCACCCGCTACCCAGAGGAGTTGCCGGACTTGACCTGCATCCGCTACCCGAAGGAGTTGCCGGACCTGCCCTGCGCTCGCTACCCGGAGGGGCTGCCGGGCCTGCCGCTTGACCACTACCCCGAGGAACCCATGGTGCTGGACCCCCCCAGAGGACACCCCCGTGACTCAGGTACCACAAGAGGGGGAGTCAGGAAGTAGCCCAGGGGCAGCCGACCCTTGTCTGGCTGCAGCACTGCCAGAGCCCATGTCAGTGTGTTGCAGCCAGGATCCCCACTGACACAGCAGCGGGTCTTCTACTGCTGCTAGGGCCCGGGCTGGGATGCAGTGGAGTGGGAGGGCCTGCATCCCCCCTGCCACCTAACTCGTGGGTGGCAGTCTCCCCCTCTCCCAGGCCTTTTTGAGGCTTGGGCCTACTGTTGTTGCTCAGCCCCTGCCTGAGGGCCTGAGCTCCTGACTCATTATTGCCCCGCCCTGACCTAGGGCCTGGGCGCACTGCGCTTTGTACTGGTACTGCTCAGCCCCTGCCTGAGGGCCTAAGTCATTGTTGCCCACCCTGACCTAGGGCCCGGGCTTACCACTGTTTATACTGTTACTGCTCAGCCCCTGCCTGAGGGCCTGAGCTCCTGACTTATTATTGCCCTGCCCTGACCTAGGGCTGGGGTTTACTACTGTATATATTGCTACTGCGATAGCGTTATTGGTCAGCCCCTGCCCGAGGGTCTGAGTCATCGTTGCCCCACCCTGACCTAGGGCCCTGACATAACTGTACTTATTTCTGCCTCCACAAGGGCCGCCAGGGAAGACTCCCACAGCCGGACTAGTTCCCCAAACCTCAGCTGTGTGCAGTGAGCCGGTGTGGCTCCCCTCTGCCCCGGAGAGGGTCAAGCCCCGGCCAGCACCTCTACACTCCCATAGCCAGGAGCGGCGCCAGGGTTTTTGGCGCCCTAGGCGGGGGTCCTTCCGTGCTCCCAGTTGGCGGTGGCAATTCTGCGGCGGGGGGGTCCTTCCGCGCTCCCGGTCTTTGGGGCACTTCGGCGGCGGGTCCCGGAGCGAGTGAAGGACCTGCCGCAGAATTGCCGCCGAAGACCCGGAGCGCGGAAGGACCCCCCGCCGCCGAATTGCCGTCCCCCCAAATCCTGGTGCCCTAGGCGACCGCCTAGGTCGCCTAAATGGAAGCGCCGGCCCTGCCCATAGCTGCGTTGGTTTGTAGGGCTAACAGAAGTTAAAAATTATGAAAATAAACAAATGTGTCCCGGAATTAATCATAAGAACATCTCTTGAAAGTAAATGATTTCTGATGATAACTGCACTTTATGGGTGGTAGTCAAAATAAATCCAAGCCCTTTTTTGCTAATCTCTAATACTTTTTCGACATAAGAAGCCAAAATGAGAATAAAAATAGTGATCTACATCCTTCTTTTGCAGTTTGCCTGTTTACATTGTGTCTGCTTGGTTTGTTCCTGTTTAGTTTAAGTAACAAAACAAACAACAACAAAATAAGACAATTATTGATAAATAACTGCAATTTGCTGCCTGCCTGCTTTGGATAACTTTCACTGAAGCTCCATCTGTATTTTGTTTATAATACACTAATAAAAGTGATCTCTCCGAGCACACGCCATGCATGACAGTGGAGACAAAGCTCATTAAAATCTTTATAAAAAGATCAAAATCCGGGATAGTTAAAAAAACCCTAAGATATTAGAAAGAAACAAACAATACGTGTATATTAGATTAAAAAACATTTGAAATAAATGACAAATGTTTTCAAATGTAGCATTTTATTGAATTGAAATCTTGCCAAATATTACAGAAAATTGGAGGCATTTATGGGTATCCTACAAAAATACTGTGGGTAGAGTTGAGCCCAAGCCAGACACTAGATCTGAACATTCCTGACTTTGGGATAGTTGGTTTTGGAATCTGACTCTGGAACCAGCTGTGAGTTTAACAGCTAACCTTCTGTCTGATGGGTTGAACCCAAACTTTCGATTTTAATATGCCAGAGTTTTGGAGGAGTTTGAAATCTGGATATGGTAGCTCAGGCCCATTCATAACTCCCACACAAACTGCTTTTCCTGTTCTGTGCTGCTTTAAAAAATTAAAAATCAGAAAAAAAAGAATAGAAAAGTCTTGTTGCTTGCAGTAGTACCTGACACTGTGTTGCCCATACATTTCTGTTTAGAATACAAATTCACTGCTTAGTGAACAAAAGCAGAAATAAATATGATGAAGAGAGAAAACAGATACACACGATCAGGCTGTGTTTTTCCAAGTAGCTAACTCTCTGTTCATGCTTTGTGCTTTCCACAATACTCATGGCAAATTATGTGTTGGTGTTAAAAGGCACATTTTTACTATTAATTATCTACATGGATGTAGACAGTTAACACACACTTCCTCACCTTTTACCTCCACAGATAGATAAAGATAATCCTTAATTTATTTCCTATGGTGGCCCAGTGCACAACACATAGTTGATAGTCAGCTTGATCTAATACCCCTCACAGACAGAATAAGCTTTCTGTGTTGTTTGAATGTCACCATTTGATTATAACTACTAAACTAAATCTTCATCTTATTCTATTAGAAGCCTTTTCAAGCTTTTCATATCCCTTACACACCTTGGCAAAAGCATTTGGAGATCTCGTGTTTTGATGCAAAATTTCTCAGACTGAGAACAGTTCATAGTACTATTGCCCATGCCCTGAATTCAGTGCAATATGCTTGAATCCAAAATGTAATATTAGGATTTTGACACTAGAGAATTATTACTTGTCTTGCTACATCAGGTATCACATTTGATTGTGGTGGTTACCACATTGTAATTTCCACCAATCTTTATAACAGCAATGAATAAGAGCTCATCTATTGATTAGTTTTTCAGCCCATGTAACTATTTACACCAGGCTTCTGTGAATTGATAGGCCCTTTCCTTCCTCAAAATGGGCCAAATCCAATCTGGAGTACAGTATGGGGGATATAATTCTCATGGAAGGCTCTGGGCCAAAATAAGTGATGACAAACAGGTGGTGTATACTGATCACAAAAATGAATATAAGTGGCAAAGCAATGCAGCTGGTGGCATTCAGTGCATGAGCAAAATTACTGTAACTTCAATAGTGAGTTGATTTGAATTAGAGGTTAGCAGGGAAAACACCTCACATATAAGTCAGTGTGGGTGAAGGTATCTGCCTGCTGATTACTGCATATCTTAGTGACAGAATTGTGTGTATGAAGCAAAATCCTTCCTTGCAAGGTGCCGAAATATTCAAAGAATGACCATGGACATAGGAAATCCTCAGACAAACATTTTATTTGAGTCTCCTCACTTTATAGTTTCTCAAACTTTGGTTCTGTCGATTTTACAGAGGAATTTTTTGCTACATCCTCTTCTATAAAATTCTCCTATAGAAGCTACAGTTGTATGTGAGTGCCTGATGCCCACCCTAATACTGGTTCAACTACCATCACTGGAAATTGACTGGATTTTTCTCAGGAGAAAAATTTTGCAAAAATATTCCCACTATTGCTAACATTGGTTCGCTTGTAATGGTGTTAGGGAGGTTTAGAACCCTAATGCTGATGGGCTTCTGGCTGCCAACTCTATTTAAAATATTGTGTCATCTAACCAGGTCTTACCCACATAATAAATTAAAATGCTGGCAGGAGCTGATGGCCCATGTACACTAGGGCTCTCAATGTTGCTAACACCAGTGTAGTTGAACAAGGGATAGCAACAATGGGAGATTTATATAAATTTCTCATGGGGGTATGCAAGGCTTAATGTGAATACAGTTTTTGAAAAGGTCTCAAGCGATGCTGTCCTACATGCCTTGCAATGAAAACCTACAGCTGAGGCCAATATTGTATGCTTGGATTCTGGTAACCTCTTGAGTCACCGCTATTAGGGATTACCCTATCTTCAGCACACTGAATAATTTTCTGTTTGAAGGAGACTGACTTATCGCCATGCCTCTATCATCTGCTCTAGAGAGTGTTTGGCAGTAAAAAATGAAAATATAAAATTAGAAAATAAGTGGCTTTTTGCATTTGGGATCCATTCAACTTGCAATTGAAGAACAGCTTCTTTCTTTTTCCCCCCCCAGTTATTTTCCCACCTCTGCTTGTGGTGGTGCATTGATGGAGTTGCCAGAATGTGGTATTTGAGTAAGCAGATTCATTGGCATGTGGGGACAAAAGCAAACCTTGATCCCTATCTGTGTCACCCCCCATCCCCATCCCCTAGTATATAAAAGGCCTTCTGTGGATGAAGTGGGGACAAAGGCACTTACCATTGGTTAGTTTGTGAAATCAATTTTTGAATGAATTATATTGTATAACAGCTGGGGGCATGGTTTTTTTCTGAGTTCGCATATTTCAGTTCTTCCTACATTCCATCCTCCCAGACTCCACTACCATTGGCTACCAGTAAAGAAAACCTCTTTTGCTGCAAATACACACTAGCTCTGTCTTTATAAGAGCAAGTTCTTACCCTAAAGGAGCTTGGAATATTAATATCTCAATATTATCAGCAATAGACAAGTTCTGATTGAAATTGGACTTTTTACTGTAAAGATTATCTTGCAGTGTATCCGTGAGACAGAAAATGACTCTCAGGGATTTGACTATTGGCAGATCAATTCAGATTAAAATCCCTGAATCTTCCCCTCAAACCAGATTCAGGGTCGAGATATCAGAATCTTGAGTCAATTTTGATTTACAACATATGGAATAGAAAAGCAGTTCAGTTCCTCTCTTAAAAGTAATGATTAGAGTCAAATAGGGACATATTTTTAAAAAATGCAAATGAGTTGTTTGCCTAAAAATGAATTTTCTGCTTTTTGATTTTAAATTGTTCAAATCTTCATCCATCCATTAACATTTGTTACTGTTTTAACTGTTTATTTGAATCTTTCATTTTCTATATTTCCTCCAGGGCTAGTAATAAAACCAAGTTAATGTCATAGCAAAAGATTTTACTCTTATCCCACTTTCATATCATGTAACTCCAATCCATCCTGTTGAGAAAAGTAACCACCTGTAGCCATAACAAATTGCAGTATCATTTTCAAATAGGTCAACTATTTAAGTGATAATCCCATGGTAGAAGAGGATGTATGAGGCAATAAACTTCTCCACGTTCCATAAAGATAGAGCCTTGTAGCCCAACTGTTTATGCCTGCAGGAGACATTTATCGGTGAGTGGCACAACCAACTTCTTTGGGAATATTTTTATTCTATGACAAAGAAACTCTGAGATAAATTTTTCTAACTTTTATTTTTTACTCAGTTCTGTTGGTTGATGAGACAGAGAGAAAATAGCAGGCATCATAGCACAGCATAGGGTTTGAACTGTAGTAACATTCTGATGATCAGAGTACAGGTTTTGCAAATTTTGAGGAAGCAGTGTGGGTAATTTTGTCAGTTTGCTTAGCATTCCTCTTGGCTAAGAACTCTCGTGTAGTTTAGATATATCTGGCACTAACTGCTCTATTTTTGCTGGATTATAAAATGTGCAATTTGTATATAAAATTAACTGTAAAACTGCAATGTAAGGTAATTTTTATTCATAAATCAGCTATGTTTAAGTGATGGCGCCTTAAATTCTCCAGTGATAAGTTGAAACAGATTTGATAAACTAAAATTGCATTGGCTCCAAACAAATAAAAAAAAAATACCCAACTGACAAAAATTATATAATTAACTAATATTGGCAAGATTCTAGTTTGTATAATCCTCCACTCAGAGTTGTATTCTTGAAAAAATCCAGCTAAAATACAAACAAAAAATGTTAAACTTCTCATAACTTTACATAATTTATTGTAGCTAAGCCATAAATCTACCAGCTTTAAGTGATTAGCGAGACAAGGTGGGTGAGGTAATATCTTTTATTGGGCCAACTTCTGTTAGTGAGAGAGACAAACTTTTGAGTTACACAGAGCTCTTCTTCAGGTCTTTAGATATTACCTCACTCACCATGTCTCTCTAATATCCTGGGACCAACATGGCTACAACAACACTGCATACAATTTTAAATGATGTCAAAGCAGTAAACACAGAAATTAGGATTTATTTAATTGATAGTAGAGGTCTGCAGAATCAGTTCAGTGGTTTCCTATTATCTAAGATTTGAGGATAGAGCCAAATTCAGTTTGGTTTGTTGCAAAACATGCATTTGTCTACCCAATCAATCTATTGAGCAAATATAGTTGGCACCAGAATGGCCACTCTATAGCAATTCTTGCTGGGCTCTAGTCCCTATCAGATGAGATTCAATCAAGGAACGGGAGTGACCATGTCATAGACTGGCTGGCCATTTAAGGGGAGGTGTGCTTAGCTTTGTCTGAAAGCCCAGCTGTGAAAAGGTCAGGGAGGACTATCCGAACAGAGGAAAACTCACTCAGGAGGGGGCTCAGGTGAGTGGAGCTAGGGGAAATGCTCTCTTTGTCTGGGAAGAGCCTGGTGAAGGCAGGGTAGACAGAGCCGCAGGGAGAAGGTTATGCTTCTGTGGGAGGCCCTGAGATAGGACTTGTAAGAGGCAGGGAAGTTCCTGGGAGAAGCTGCCAGAATTCTTGGGGAGGGGAGGCAGTAGGGAAACCTCCTGAGAAGAAGGGTCTATGGGGAGGAGCCCAGGGAGGTCATGCTGAACTGAAGGAACACAGAAGGAACTCTGCAGGTCCCAGGAGTACGGGTGTAGAGCAGCAAAATTTCAACATAGCGCAAGAGGGGCAGAAGGATCATTTGTTTGTATTATTATCCTGGAAGAGGACTGAACTTAAGCATGACCTGGCTGGTGGGCCATGGAATATGTAAACAGAGACAGGCCATCGCAGGGTCAAAGGAGAGGTCACCAGCATGTGCTGGAGAAGGGGACTCTTGGAATGCTGTGTTCGGTGGTGAAGGGAAATGCTTACAGCCTCCTTGAAAACAAAAATAAAGTAAGTGCTGCCAACTTGGATATTGTCACCAAATTAGTAGTACTATCCCATTCTTAAATGGGCTAAACTTGTAATCTTAGAAATGGTGCAACAGAATCAGTAAACACTATCGGCCTGGTGTTCAAATAGGACATCCACACCACACACTTAATACAGGAATCACTCAATTGACTACATGTTAGATAGACTATGCCTGTCAGTAATTTAAAATTTCATATTAGAATTTAGGTTTGAAATGAAAGTTTCTGCACCCACAGTCTAGTTTGAGCATCTAAATATGGAATTTAGACTTTGTAACAGAGCATGGCAGGGCCCCCTTGGCTCCTGCCTCTGCTAGGTCCACAAAGTCACTCTGAGACCCTTGGGTTAGTAACCACTGGTGCGTTTATTCATAGGCTTGTTCCCACCACCATTTCATCATGTACAGTTGGCCCTTCACCATATGCACACAGGGGGGAGGTGAGAGCTATCTCCCTGCTTCCACTCCATACCTTTTCCCTTTCTTTCTGCTCCCCCATTGGCTTCCTTTCTCTGAGGCTCTTATACAGCTCCAGGCTAATTAGGTGGCAGCTGTCTATGCTTCCCCAGTTAGGGCCAGTTTATCTCCAGCCAGCTCTAATTTATTCCCCTAAATGGGAGCTGGTGTGACAGAGGGCTGAATCAACAACCCTCTGCCAAGCACCCTCTTACAGACCTGTTAAGGGCCTATGTTTTGGAAATGTAAGTTTCTGACTTTATTCCTAGAAATACCAACTTCTAATGGCAATATACTTAATGGTAATAGGGCTTGTCTACATGGGGACTTGGCAGAGTGTGAATGTACAGTGCATGAAAAGTTCCATTGTATGCTTTGACATATTGACACTACAGAACTTCTAGTGCTCAGTAGCAGTGTCCACATGACAACTTAGTATGTGGCAGGCTAGTGCACTGTACATGCACACCCTGGCTTGCCATGCACTGAATCTCTGTAGACAAGCCCATGGCCATAACAGCTGTATAGCATCTAAAGACTCCAAAACTTTCAACAAACTTTAGGAATTAAAAATTTTACCTGAAGGCATCACTTCACTGATAGCTGAAAGGAAGCCTCCTCTGGCAGCCCAAAAGGTTTCAGCATGAGTTCTCACAGGTATGATCCCATCACAGTGGGAGCTTTGCCAGATAATGGATGGCAAGATTAGTCCCTATGAGTGTATCTACACCATGCCAGATAAGCCAGTGTATGTACATCTGCTAATAAAATCCAGTTATTCTTCACTCTTGACAGACTGAATAATATAACTATGCAATTGTATTTCCTGTGGATCATGCAAAGAGACAAATGGCATACAAGCCACATCATTATTGATTCATGCACCATTTGCCTGTTACTCTCACAATTACTGCTGTTACATTTCATTTCAACGAATTGCAACTTTTCAGCAGCGGAAACTGCTGTTGTGTCTAAATTGATTTTCTTTCTGGGCCAAACGTTCATGTAGTGTTTTACATTTTTCTGCTTGCAGCCAAACAAAGCATAAAAGTGCTACAAACATATAGATCCATTGCTGCTTTTTCTATGCATCAAGGAATTTTAAAAAGTGAGTTATCATTCACAGCCTGTGGGTATGCACTTTCATGATGAAAACATGTCCACTTGCAAACTGCTTTTAAACAGTCTACATGTGTGTGCAAGTGTAAATGTCTGCATCTTTAAAACTCAGTGGAGTAGTAGGTAATGCAGTACAAATACCATCTTGCATGCAAATTTGTGACTACAGTACACACACACATTTGTAATAGATGTTAACAGTAAAAGTGAAGGCAAAAGTATCAGACTGCAATTGTACATATGGAGAAACTAGCAAAAGGTCTAGTTGAGAGTGTTCCTGTGTGTGTGTGTGTGTGTGTGTGTTAGTATTGTGTTTATATAAATATAAAGTGCATAAAGAGAGAGGGTGGGATTTTTAAAAGTGCTCAGCATTACCCTAACTCTGATCTCATTGAAATCGATGGGAATTTTACTGCTGGCTTCAATGGGAGCAGGGTTTAGGTCAGTGCTGATGGTTGATGTCTAAAGTGGCTTATCTTGGAAGAGCTGGTTTTATTGAAACATTGTGGATGCTCATGGGAACAAGGTCGCTCCCAGCAGTATCAGATGTGTTCCATCCACACTGCCACTACTTGTAAAAGCAATTATTAATTTCCAGAAGCTCTTTAGGGAGATGAGGCTGTGTTAATTTTAATCTTCCTTTCCTCCTCCCCTGCAAAGGCTCCTTTTTGCTGGAATGAATTCTAAATGACACCACAGAAATGGGGAAAGAAGCCAAAAGCTTGGAGATTGGAGCACTCCCTCATCTCAGCCCCTACTATGAAACTAAAGGGTAGTGTGCTCAGAGGAGAAATTTGGCATTAGTTCCATCCTCTTGTAGTACTTTGAAGGTAGATTTGGCTGCAGAAACTAATATCTCAGGTTTCCCCTTTAGATGATATTTAAAGCAACGTTTTACAAGCAATTAGAATGTAGATTTACTAAGGCCTGGTTTATACTAGGAGGTTATGTCGAATTTAGCAGCATTAAATCGAATGAACCTTGCACCCGTCCACACAACGAAGCTATTTATGTCGACATAGAGGTCTCTTAAATTCGATTTCTGTACTCCTCCCCAACGAGGGGAGTAGCGCTAAATTCGACATGGCCATGTCAAATTAGGGTAGGTGTGGATGGATTTCGACGCTAATAGCCCCAGGAGCTATCCCACAGTGCACCACTCTGTTGACGCTCTGGGAAAATTTGAATTCCTTTTCCTGTCTGGGCAGTTTGAATCTGATTTCCTGTTTGGACATCGTGGCGAGCTCAGCAGCACTGGCAACAATGCAGAGCTCTCCAGCAGAGGTGACCATGCAATCTCAGAATAGAAAGAGGGCCCCAGCATGGACTGATCGGGAAGTCTTGGATCTGATCGCTGTGTGGGGCGATGAGTCCGTGCTTTCGGAGCTGCGATCGAAAAGACAGAATGCAAAGATCTACGAGAAGATCTCAAGAGCCATGACAGAGAGAGGATACAGCCGGGATGCAATGCAGTGCCGCGTGAAAATCAAGGAGCTGAGACAAGGGTACCAGAAGACCAAAGAGTCAAACGGACACTCCGGATCCCAGCCCCAGACATGCCGTTTCTACGAGGCACTGCATTCCATTCTAGGTGCGGCCGCCACCACTACCCCACCACTGACCGTGGACTCTGAGGATGGGATATTGTCGACGGCCGCTTCCTCGGAGATGTTAGCGGATGGGGAAGATGAGGAAGGAGATGAGGAGGACGAGGCAGTCGACAGTGCTTACAACGCTGATTTCCCCGACAGCCAGGATCTCTTCATCACCCTCAAGGAGATCCCCTACCAACCCTCCCCAGGCGTTAACCCGGACCCTGAATCAGGGGAAGGATCAGTCGGTAAGTGTTTTAAACATGTAAACATTTATTTTGAACAGAACAGGAATATTAACAATGCGTTTATCATGATTAGTTTGCCCTAGGCGCTCTACTGTTTAGTCCTTGCCAGTGCAGCTACTGGAAAATAAGGTCTATATGTCCGGGGATAGAGCTGAAATCCTCCTGGGACATCTCCACGAAGCTCTCCTGAAGGTAATTGGAAAGCCTTTGCATGAGGTTCCTGGGGAGAGCGGCCTTATTGTGTCCTCCATGGTAGGAAACTTTTCCGCGCCAGGCTATCATCAAGTACTCTGGGATCATTGCCTTGCAGAGCATGGCGGCATACGGCCCTGGTTTTTGCTGGCTTTCACGCAGCATGCGGTCTTACTCCGTCTCCGAAATCCTCAGCAGAGTGATGTCGCTCATGGTGACCTGATTTGAATTAGGGGAATGTTACTATTGGGACTGCTTGCCTGTTCCTTTACATAACTGTAACCGGCAGTTTACAGCCACGCGGTGGAGGCGGGAGAGGGGCAGCATACAGGGATCTTTCCCGGGGACAGCCGCGAGGGGGTGGGACAGGGGCAGAGTTCATGCTTGCCGGATTGCCGGCAGCAGGAACTGGCCAACGCTAGGAGCATTGCTTTGAACGTGAAAGGAGGGCACTGCTATAATTTAAGTTTTAAGCAGCCAAAAGTCTACGGCTTACTATGTCAGCCTGCTACCCAAATTCCGCTGTCCTGCCCCGCTTGTCTGATCTCCACTGCAAGACCCCAGGCACTGAATGCGAAGGCCAAAAATTCGACCTTGTCCTGAGTGTGCATGTGATAGGTGCTGTGCATGGTCTTGTTCACAGAGAAAGACTATGTTCATTGTTCACAAAAATGTATCTTTGTGAGGAATTCACTCCCTTTTTCCCATCCCACAGCTGCGACTGTCTCCCGACCTACCCCGGCATCCCCCTCCCAGAGGCTGGCGCAGATTAGGCGGAGAAAGAAAAGGACACGGGACGACATGTTCTCAGAACTTATGGGCTGCTCCCGTGCCGAGACGGCCCAGCAGACCCAGTGGAGGGAGAACATGTCGCAATACCAGCGATCACACAGCGAGCGGGAGGAGAGGTGGCGGCAGGAAGACCAGCAGGCGACTCAAACGCTGCTTGGACTAATGAGGGAGCAAACGGACACGCTCCGGCGCCTTATGGATGTTCTGCAGGACCGGAGGCAGGAGGACAGAGCCCCGTTGCAGTCTATCTCTAACCGCCCTTCCCCGCCACAAAGTCCCAAGAAGGAGGGGCGGCAGGGGCTGTGAAAACTGTCACTCCACCCCTGCAGACTGCTCCAGTACCAGAAGGCTCTCATTCCCAAAAATTTGATAAGTCCTTTCCTTCCTGCCTCACCCAAGCCCCCGTTCCAGTTTCATCCCCTAACTGTGTAGTTGCTAATAAAAAATACGTTTCTGTTAATTACTTTTTCCGTCATGTTCTTTTAGAGGAGAGTGTGTTTGAAGGGGGGAAAGGGGGTATCACTACGCCCGCTCCCCACCACAGTCTGCGACCCAGTTTCAACACTTTACCGCGAAATCCGTAATAAAGAAAACGGTGTTCATTAACAAAGTGCCATTTATTTTATTTTTAAACGTGTGTTGGAAGGGGGGGAATGGGGTGAAGGGGGTATGTAACTGGAGAGGATAGTCAACATTAACTGGGTAAAGAAACGGGGGCAGGTTCAGCTTCTCTTTAAACAAACGTAATAGTCACAGGTTACCCTGCTCACTGAGGAACCTAGCTTTCAAAGCCTCCCGGATGCACAGCGCGTCCCGCTGGGCTCTTCTAATCGCCTGGCTGTCTGGCTGGGCGTAATCAGCAGCCAGGCTATTTGCCTCAACCTCCCACCCCGCCATAAAGGTCTCCCCCTTGCTCTCACAGAGATTGTGGAGCACACAGCAAGCTGCAATAACAATGGGGATATTGGTTTCGCTGAGATCAGAGCGAGTCAGTAAGCTTCTCCATCTCCCCTTGAGACATCCAAAAGCACACTCCACCACCATTCTGCACTTGCTCAGCCGGTAGTTGAACAGTTCTTTTTCAGTGTCCAGGGCGCCTGTATAGGGCTTCATGAGCCAGGGCATTAGTGGGTAGGCTGGGTCCCCGAGGATCACTATAGGCATCTGCACATCCCCAACAGTTATTTTGTGGTCCGGGAAGTAAATACCTTCCTGCAGCCGTCTAAACAGACCAGAGTTCCTGAAAACACGAGCGTCATGAACCTTGCCCGGCCATCCGACGTTGATGTTTGTAAAACGTCCCCTATGGTCCACCAGTGCTTGCAGCACCATTGAAAAGTAGCCCTTTCGGTTAATGTACTGGCTGGCCTGGTGGTCCGGTCCCAGGATAGGGATGTGAGTTCCATCTATAGCCCCACCGCAGTTTGGGAATCCCATCGCGGCGAAGCCATCTATGATCACCTGCGCGTTCCCCAGGGTCACTATCTTTGACAGCAGTAGCTCAACGATTGCGTTGGCTACTTGCATCACAGCAACCCCCACGGTAGATTTGCCCACGCCAAAGTGGTTCGCGACTGACCGGTAGCTGTCCGGTGTTGCAAGCTTCCAGAGGGCTATGGCCACTCGCTTCTGGACAGTCAGGGCTGCTCGCATCCGGGTGTCCTTGCGCTTCAGGGCAGGGGACAGCAACTCACAAAGTTCCAGGAAAGTTCCCTTCCGCATCCGAAAGTTTCGCAGCCACTGTGATTCATCCCAGACCTGCAGCACTATGCGGTCCCACCAGTCCGTGCTTGTTTCCCGGGCCCAGAATCGCCGTTCCACAGCATCAACATGACCCATTGCCACCATGATGTTCACGGGGCGGGGTCCCGTGCTTTGTGAGAGGTCTGTGCCCCTCTCAGACTTAATGTCCTCACCGCGCTGCCGTAGCCTCCTCGCCCGATTTCTCAGCATCTGCCTCTGGAAAAGGTGGATGATAAGGTGCAAGATGTTGACAACGGCCATAACTGCAGCGATGATCGCAGCGGGTTCCATGCTCGCAGTGCTGTGGCGTCCATGCTGTCACTCACCAGAAAAGTGCGCGAACTGATTGCCCGCTGGCGCTTTCAGGGAGGGAGGGCGGGAGTGACGGTTGGATGACGACAGTTACCCAAAACTATCCTCGACACATTTTTTCCCCCAGCAGGCATTGGGGGCTCGACCCAGAATTCCAATGGGCAGCGGGGACTGCGGGAACTGTGGGATAGCTGCCCACAGTGCACCGCTTCCAATGTCGACGCTTGCCCCGTTAGTGTGGACTCACAAAGTCGAATTACTGTCCTTAGTGTGGATACACACGTTCGACTTTGTAATATCGGTTCCACAAATTTGATTTAACTAAAATCGAACTACTCTCGTAGTGTAGACATACCCTAAGAAAAGTGACTGAAAACCAGCATTGTGGGGTTTCAGGTTTGTTGTGCCACAATTACTTCTCAGTCACATTTTGCTCAATTTACAAGAAGAATTTTTTTCCTCAGCAAATTTTGTAATCTGTAAATCAAACTCTGTTCTTCCTAGTTTATGTGTCATCAGAGCAGGCCAAATTCCGCCCTTACTTACAACTTTGCAATTCTCTTCAGTGGCATTGCACTGGTGTATATGGAGGCAGAATGTGGCACTGCTGGAGTGAATTCTAAATAGGTTGGCAGTTCTCATGATGAAAGAACCAGAACAGAATGCAATGCATGTATGAGAATAGAATGTAGCTTTGTCTCCTGTAGTTGTATTGACTAATACTATAGTGGCAGTAAAAAGTAATACCTTGTTTTTGTCACTAAAGGGGGCAGAATGTTAAGGGGACTGATCTATTGAAGTCTACATTTTTTTCATAATCTTTCAGAATAGAACTGTACTTGAAAGGTAGGATTTTCAAAAATGCTCAGCATTGGCCAAATTATCATTGAGGTCAATGGGAATTTTACTATTGACTTTAATGGGAGCATAGTTAGGATTGGTGCTGAGTGCTTTTAATCCCACCTTAAGTGACTGAAACAGCTGACATAGGCTGCCCCCTTTGTGGCACAGCTCACTAACAAAGAGTGCTCTGTATGGGCCTGATTCTGCAGTCCTTACCCAGGCAAATCTCCCATTGACTTCAGGGAAAGTTATGCCTGAATAAGGAGTGGGCTCTATTAAGAAGGTGGAGAACATAGTGAGGGTACTATGACTGAACGGTGTGTGCCTAAATCAAATTATAAGATCTTTACGTGAGTAAAACTCTAGCAGTGGTCAAAACTTGGAGTTTCCATTCGATGGGAAATTTTTAAAACTGTTTTTGTTCTGAATCAAAATGGAGAAGTTTCCTATAAAACAAAAATAACAACCTCATTTTAGAGAGATTGGAATGTTTTGTTCTGATTTTGACTTTAACAAAATTTTAAATGAAAACCCAGTTTGAAACAAAATAGAAATGTTTCCTTGTGAATGTGAAAGCAAGTTCATTTTGATTTGTTTCTAAAAAACCTTCAGAATCAAACTTCTGCAAAAGTATTTTGATTTTGACAAGAGCATTTCTGATGGAAAAATGTTCCATTAGAACATTTTCTTAATCAGCTCTACAAAACTCCCAGTTAGTGATCGTGCAGTTTAACCATATGCAGTAGCATAAAGTTTCTTGTCTTAATTATTATTTGTATGATCTTTCATTTTGGGGCTTTGGTTCATATTAACTGACCAAAATGTCATTGGACAAAACTGATAGTGTATGTTGTTCAGCGGAATTGATTAGAAAAGTAAAGATAGGCAGAAGTGGGTTAACTAATTGCTTTACTATAATTCCGCCATTACTCAAATGGAGCTTCTCCATCTTTCCTTTCCCTACAGGAAAACAGTATCAAGAGATATCACAACTCATTTATTAACTTGTTCAAGAGATCTGCCTTATTCGGCAATTTCTTGTTTTAACTTTCACCGCAACATATCCCGAAAGGCACTTGAATACAATCCTGCTTTGCCTTTATTAGAAGACTATTTCCATTAAGCAACTGATTGTTGTTGGTTCTCTGACTATTTACTTGAGAGATTGTAGTGAGTAGTTGAGTCGATCACTTCTGAAGACAAGTGAAGAGATTTTAAGTTATATTTATTCTGGGAATTGCCACAGGATTTAAGAGTTCACATAACACTGGTCTACAATTTTTGAGAAGTCGTCTGCTTCAGAGATAAAATGTGCTATTTATTATGTATTTTGATGTGCTGAATTCAAATATGACAATTAAAACAACTGATTGGCTACTGTTTCTAAGATATTTAAGTTTTTACATTTTATGTCTATGTATATTGTGTAGATAGTAGAGTTTTAATCATAAATTGTAAACCTAGGTCTTTTCATGTTATTTATGGTTGCTTTACATGATAATATTTCACATGTCCTGTTTATGTAACACTTTAAAAATCAGCAAAAGTGTTATATAAAAAAAATTTATTATGAAACAAAAGGCAAAAAACTATTATGTACATAGTTTAGTCCTATTCAGTGTCTACTCGGTGCATCTTGGCTTGTCTCTTGTATTCATTAAATGGAGCATCTCTTGTCACTGTCCAGCAATAGTCTGCAAGCATTGATGAGCTCCATTTGCCCTGATAGCGTTTCTCCATTGTTGCAATGTCCTGGTGAAATCGCTCGCCGTGCTTGTCGCTCACTGCTTCGCAGTTCGGTGGAAAAAAATCTAGATGAGAGTGCAAAAAATGTATCTTTAGTGACATGTTGCAACCAAGGCTTTTGTATGCCTTGAGGAGGTTTTCCACCAACAACCTGTAGTTGTCTGCCTTGTTGTTTCCGAGAAAATTTATTGCCACTAACTGGAAGGCTTTCCATGCCGTCTTTTCCTTGCCACGCAGTGCACGGTCAAATACATGATCTCGAAGAAGTTCACGAATCTGAGGACCAAAAAAGACACCTTCCTTTATCTTAGCTTCACTTAACCTTGGAAATTTTCCACGGAGGTACTTGAAAGCTGCTTGTGTTTTGTCAATGGCCTTGACAAAGTTCTTCATCAGACCCAGCTTGGTGTGTAAGGGTGGTAACAAAATCTTCCTTGATTCAACAAGTGGTGGATGCTGAACACTTTTCCTCCCAGGCTCCAATGACTGTTGGAGTGGCCAATCTTTCTTGATGTAGTGGGAATCTCTTGCACGACTATCCCATTCGCAGAGAAAACAGCAGTACTTTGTGTATCCAGTCTGCAGACCAAGCAAGAGAGCAACAACCTTCAAATCGCCACAAAGCTGCCACTGATGTTGATCATAGTTTATGCACCTCAAAAGTTGTTTCATGTTGTCATAGGTTTCCTTCATATGGACTGCATGACCAACTGGAATTGATGGCAAAACATTGCCATTATGCAGTAAAACAGCTTTAAGACTCGTCTTTGATGAATCAATGAACAGTCTCCACTCATCTGGATCGTGAATGATGTTGAGGGCTGCCATCACACCATCGATGTTGTTGCAGGCTACAAGATCACCTTCCATGAAGAAGAATGGGACAAGATCCTTTTGACGGTCACGGAACATGGAAACCCTAACATCACCTGCCAGGAGATTCCACTGCTGTAGTCTGGAGCCCAACAGCTCTGCCTTACTCTTGGGTAGTTCCAAATCCCTGACAAGGTCATTCAGTTCACCTTGTGTTATGAGGTGTGGTTCAGAGGAGGAGGATGGGAGAAAATGTGGGTCCTGTGACATTGATGGTTCAGGACCAGAAGTTTCATCCTCTTCCTCGTCTGACTCAAGTGAGAATGATTCTGGTGCATCAGGAACCGGCAGTCCTTCTCCGTGGGGTACTGGGCGTATAGCTGTTGGACTGTTTGGGTAATGCACAGTCCACTTTTTCTTCTTTGACACACCTTTCCCAACTGGAGGCACTATGCAGAAGTAACAATTGCTGGTATGATCTGTTGGCTCTCTCCAAATCATTGGCACTGCAAAAGGCATAGATTTCCTTTTCCTGTTCAACCACTGGCGAAGATTTGTTGCACAAGTGTTGCAGCATATGTGTGGGGCCCACCTCTTGTCCTGATCTCCAATTTTGCAGCCAAAAGAAAGGTGATAGGCTTTCTTAACCATAGTGGTTATACTGCGCTTTTGTGATGCAAAAGTCACTTCACCACAAACATAGCAGAAGTTATCTGCACTGTTCACACAAGTACGAGGCATCTCTGCTCACTTTGGCTAAACAGAAATGTGTCCCTTTGCAAAATCAAACACTGACAAATAAGAGAGCACGACACTGTATGATTTCTAGAGCTGATATAGGGCAATTTGTTCAGCAGAGTGATGTAAGCTTCGTTATGATTGCATCATCCATGACTTCTAGGAATAACATGATGCAATTCATATCATGTATGACGCAATACCAGCTTCAGATTGCATCATTCATTGTTTTGCCTAAAAAGCAAGTACTGTCCAAACCCAGTCATAGATTTATTCATAGATCCAGTCAAAGATGTATTTTAGTCATTTCTGGTTTAAATTGAGATCCCTTCCCTTTATAACTCACTTATCCTCCGCCATTCCCAAGTCAAGGGTCGTATATACTGACCCAATAGCATATCTTGAAAACTAGAGCCAATCAACAATTTTAAGCATCATTTTCGTTCTCAGTGACCCAGAATTAGTAAAGTTTGACTACATTTATTTCAGAAGCATTTTGGCTGTAGAGCAGTGTAATAGTTTAAGACGAATTGTATAAGCTGAATTGTTCCATTTTTATAATACAAAATTTGCAATATGCACAGTGATTGAGACTAAGCATGCATAAGAATTTTAATATAGATGAACAGATGGTAATATTTTATAGTGAAGACAGTTTCACTTGAGCCATTCAAGGAGTAAATTGCAGTTCACTTTTTCAGTCAATCAGTACACCTTAGAAATCCCCAAGTAATCACAAAATCTCTCTACCAGAATTGTTAATCTTCATATTAATGGGTGCTATCGCAAAGATTACTTCTTTTTCATAGAATGCATAACTGTCTTAAGTAAATGGTGTTCACTATATCCCCATAATTAATGTATTCAGAGATCAATCAGCTGTGATTACAATTAGGCTCAAAATGAATGCTTGCCATAGAGTTCAAATGAACAAAATATTTCCTGTTTAAACTAGTGATAAATCTTTAATCAACAATATATTCAATTACAATTTATTTATCTCAGTTGAAAATAAAGTTTATAAAATAACCATTACATTTGCAAACTACATTTGCAAAAAAAGAAAAATGAATATCATAAAGCTAAAGATAGTGGATTATAGCCAATCTATGGCCACTCAAGAGAGGGCATGCAAAAGTGACATAAAGCTCAGGTTTGAACTCTTCTAGTCCTGGGCACTGGACCAGTTGCCTGGCATACATTAGAGCAGTTGCCTAGCATAAGTTAGAGCTTTAAGTTACTCTCTAGCCATCAGTAGCCCCATTGTACAGAACCAGTAGCCAGGAATCAGTTGGCTGGAAGGGAGCACCATCTGCGCCCCTCTTACTCCAATTACCCTTCAGACGTGAATGTATCTGAATAGGCTAGGCCTGTACTTTGTGCTCCCTGAGAATCACTCTATACTTAAATGCACCTCCTGTGACTTTCTGCACTGGCTTTAGGGCTGCAAAGGGGCCACACCATAATACTGGATCCTTGGAAATATAGCCCCGTGGAAAGGTCCTATTGATTGTAACGGAAAATGCTAACCTTTGTTGATTTTTAGACCCGCCTATAGAATTTGCGACAGAATTATGTTTGTTATAGAATTCTGCAGGATCGCTCAAAAGCAGCTATTGACAGATTAACATTTTTATTTAAAATCTGTAGGTTTATAATTTCTAAAGAGCCCCTTTAACTTCATTCCTTTGAATAGTTTTCTGCTTGTGTGTTATATTCCTTTTCCCTATCCTGCATCTGACTTGTCCATTTAGATAGTAAGCTTTTCAGGGCAGGGACTATCTACTATTGTGCATACAGTGCCTGGCATAGTGGGGCCCCATTCTTCGTTGGTTCCTAGGAATTATCATAATAAGCATTAAAAATATTAAATTTCCTATAGATGGGCTCTTTTGTTGAAGGAAACATCAGATTTGTTTATGATCTATGAAGCAATATCTAGTAAGTTCATGGGCTTTTCTGAAACTAGTAGCAAGAATTTCCTCCATATGTAGAGAGCAGTGTACTTTTTCTACAGACTTCATAACTTTTTATTGCAGCTGGGAGTGTTTTGCAAAACCACTGTGTGACATCAACAAGATAGTTACTCCAAGCACTCCAGGAGTTAAAAATGCCATCATTGTTGCTTTTTCAATAACAGCTAAACCCTGCAAACACTTCTCCAAGAATTCTCTAAGAATCTTTGCTTAGATCTTACAGTGAGGGAAATAGGGGGAGGGATAGCTCAGTGATTTGAGCATTGGCCTGCTAAACCCACGGTTGTGAGCTCAATCCTTGAGAGGGCCATTTAGGGATCTGGGGCAAAACAAACAAACTTGGTCCTGCTAGTGAAGGCAGGGGACTGGACTCAATGACTTTCCAAGGTCCCTTCCAGTTCTACAAGGATAGGTATATCTCAATATATTAAAATAGTTCCTATGAATAGCTATTCACAGACTGAGGCCTAAGTTCCTTTCTTGGCAGCAAACAGAACACACACAATATTTTGGCCAAAAAATAGCTTTTTGCCTATTTTTAATTTTTGTCTTTCAAATAAATGAACCCGAATGAGTAAATAACAGTGGTGAATGAAGAAAAACATTTTCAATGCCTGCAGTGTTTATACAAGATCTTATTTCTTGAAATCAACACAATTTAATGTGGGATAAATAGTTCATTAAAAACTGCAAATCAAGCAGGATGTTCAGGTAATCCACAATTAATAAGAATTTGAGTTTATGCAGACACCATTTGTTTCCTTCCCAAGCTTGACCTATGGTAGCAGGAGCAGTCAAAGGTATTGATATAATTTGCTTTTTAGGACTTGTGATGGGGTGTCTACCTCACACCGGCATGGAAGAGGTTAACCCCAGGAAGGCACAGTGGAGGTGAGTCTTCGAGTGGCTTAGAGCGGTTGTGCAGGCTGCAACCAATAAGAGAGGGGTTGCAGGGAGCAACCAATCTGGGCTCAGCAGGGCTCATATAAAAGGAGCTATGGGGCCAGAGTCAGGCAGTCATGGCCTGGGCCTCCAGGAGTAAGGACAGGGTTTCTAGCAGGTAAAAGAGGTTGTAGCACCATGGACAGAGCAATTGCTGGTAACGCCTGGGGGAGCAAGAGGGAGTTCCTCCTAGCTGGCTGCTGGGACTGAGGGTAAGTCTACCCTACAGGGCTAAGTCAATCTAAGTTACGCAACTCCAGCTACGTGAATAACATACCTGGAGTCGACATACATTTGGTTGACTTTTTGCAGTGTCTACACTGCGCTGGGTCGACAGGAGAAACTCTCCCGTCGACTTACCTTATGCTTCTCATTCCGGTGGAGTACCAGAGTCAACAGGTGGGCAATCAGCCTCCTGTGGATCAATTGCTGCACATCGATCCCCTGGTAAGTGGTGACAAGCCCTAAGTAACCGAGGCCCTGAAGTAAGGGTGAAGAAGGAAGCGGAAGCGGAGGCAAAGTGACTGGGTGCAAATTGTAAACAGCAGGATGTCACCTTGAGCTAATCCCCAGAGTGATCGGGAGGAAGTGCCAGTCCAGCAGTGAGTGTTGCGCCCCGTGACAGGACTGATTGAAAGTGATGGGCTGAATCATAATATTATTAGTACAGCAGCCAGAGCTCAGGTTACAGGCTCCTTGTCTGGGGCTGAAGCTCTTGGGCTTGGGCTTTGAACCCCAACCCCCCACCCGGGGCAGCGGGGCTCAGCAGGTTCAGATTTCAGTCCCCCCCCCCCGGGGTCGTGTAATAATTTTTGTTCTCAGAAGGGGGTCGCAGTGCAGTGAAGTTTGAGAACCCCTGCTATAGAGTATGTGCTTTAGTAAAGATATTAAACTGTGTTGCGCTGGGTTTATAGAAGTGGTGCCAACTCAGCCTGAATTGTTGCAGCACTATCCTTTCCACCATGAGTGCATGGAAAAAGGTGACAGCTCTGAATTTCAATCCTTTACTATCACTTTTTGAACTTGCTGTAACAGATTAGGTATTTAAAATATAGAGGGCTGCTACTTATGCTGGTGTCTGGTTCCTGGCAGTTGATTTCCAGAGGTGTACAACTGATATGACACCCTTGAATTCTGATCCCTGCAATCTTTAACTCTCACTGTCACAGATTACACTATGGTTAAAACGATGACAACACTTTATACTACATGCCCATAGAAAGTTAAGTGTCTTGTTTTTCACAGCTTTAATGTGAAATGCTGCAATTTAAAATACAAATGTAGATCAATTTGATCGCTCCAAGTTATAGGGGAAATGATCCAATTTGGCCATTAGGCATCTGCTCAGGGCAGCAACAACAAAAAAATGCATCTAATGTAACTTAACAAATATACAATTGAAATTACTAAAGTTATTGTGATACTGGATTTTACAAATAAGTCATATCTATGTATACTTACTAAAGAGAGTAAACTAGGAGAGGAGGAAGGGAAAAATGATTTTTGAACCATACATCCCAAACGAAGACCAGATACTTCCAAATATTTGTCTCCCTTCATGATTCCAAAAATTACAGATCTCCCCCCACCTAGTTTGTGGTTATTGGGCAAAATTTTTCAGATCGGTGTGGTGGATCTTGCCTCTGATATTCTTCCCCCTCCAACAGACACAGATTTCCCATGGACATCAAATGAATCCTTACACAGAAAGGGAAAGCAGAATAATACAGCTGAGCATTTTGGCTCTGACAGGAAGAGTAGAAGTGTACCTAAAACAGAATGATGATTGAGTGCTCAGATGAGGTCTGGATTCAGACTTCATAACTGGCCTCTCTGGTGAGGCCCAGAAATAGAAAGAAAATCAGCTTTCTGGCTGGGCTTAGACAGGCACTGGAGGAGAATCATATTACAGGCCATTGTGTTTGCTTTATGTTCTCCAGCCAGGTAGGGGAAGCCTAGTTATGGCAGTGGACAGCAGATATGATCAGAGCGCTTGATGGAGTCTTAAGAAGAGTTTGAATAAAAGTCTGACAGGAGCTAAACTCTAAACTTTTTGTGGTTCATCTTTCACTATTTTTTTACTTATTTGAAAATTGGTTGCCTCAAAGATGACAGAAAATGCTCACTAACTCTGTGCTTCAGTTCAGTAAATCAATCTTTTAGCCAACGATAAGGAGTGTAGCAGGGTTGACCTCAGAAATTTTTCTCATGGTACACACCATCAATTCCTGTGGAGCCATTGCCACTGCAGCTGCCAGCCCCAGCACCTCACCCCCCACTTTCCAGCCTGCCCTGCTCAGGTGCAGTATTGCTTCCTGTCTCAGAGGAGGGATACAGGCTGCTGGAAGCAGGGAAAAGCTGGGCAGGCTGCCTGGGTGGGGCAGCCCTGGTACAGGAACCAGGGCCACCCAGAGGATTCGGGGGCCTGGGGCAAAGCGGGGGAGCTTGTACTCACCGGGCGGTGCTCCGAGTCTGCAGCGGCATTTCGGTGGCGGGGGGCCCTTTAGTCGCTTCGCGTCTTCAGCAGCACTGAAGGGCCCTCCGCCGCCGAAATGCCGCCGAAGACCTGGACCGCCGCCAGGTGAGGAAAAGGATTCTCAGCCAGGGCTCGCGGGGCCCCTGTGGGGCCTGGGGCAAATTGCCCCACTTGCCCCCGCCTCTGGGCAGCCCTGACAGGAACCAACCCATGGCAGCAGTGAGGTGGAGCACTGCTGACCATCCCACTGCCCAATGTGCCCACTCAAAGTTGGGCCTCATAGACTCATAGACTTTAAGGTCAGAAGGGACCATTATGATCATCTAGTCTGACCTCCCGCATGATGCAGGCCACAAAAGCTGACCCACCCACTCCTGGAATAATTCTCTCCCTTGACTCAGCTGTTGAAGTCCCCAAATCATGATTTAAAGACTTCAAGTCGCAGAGAATCCTCCAGCAAGCGACCCCTGCCCCATGCTGCGGAGGAAGGCGAAAAACCTCCAGGGCCTCTGCCAATCTACCCTGGAGGAAAATTCCTTCCCGACCCCAAATATGGCGATCAGCTGAACCCCGAGCATGCGGGCAAGATTCTCCAGCCAGACCCTCCGGAAAAAAGTTCTCTGTAGTAACTTTTAATATCCCATCATTGACCATTGTTACTAATTACCAGCGATGGCACGTTATTGACCTATTGACTAAAATCACGTTATCCCATCAAACCATCCCCTCCATAAACTTATCAAGCTTAATCTTAAAGCCAGAGAGGTCTTTTGCCCCCACTGTTTCCCTTGGAAGGCTGTTCCAGAACTTCACCCCTCTGATGGTTACAAACCTTCATCTAATTTCAAGCCTAAACTTCCCCATGGCCAGAGGGGCTATAGGGCCAAACCTGAGTGGTGGCATGATCCCATGCATGGGGGGCACAATGCCACTCACTCAGTTTTGGCCCCATGATTCCCTCTGTCCAGGTGGAGGGGCTGTGAGGCCAAACCTGTGTGGGCAGTGGTATGCACCATGTGTATGGCTGTGGGAGCCAGTGAGCTGTATTAACAGCTGGCAGACCTATAATGTGCCAGTTCTCCAGTATTTAATGAGTGATTACAAGGAAATCTTAGTTGGTATGTTTTCATGTCTAGGTTTTACTAAGAAAACATACTTAGGAGGTCCACTAGATCCCATATAAACCGCCTGCTTCTAGAAATGGACATTCCATTAAAAGCTGGAACTAAGTGCCTAGCTCTGTGAATGAGAATGAGCTAAGAGAGACTGAGCCAGTGAGAAGATTTTGGGATTATTTCTTGGCAATCAAAATGATCTCATGTATCACTTTGTAGCTTCCCATTTGCATATGCATATACTCAATTCCAGTAGCTCAGCTATTTTTTAGCTCAAAGAATGACACCAGATCCTTGTCTTGGCTTCTTCTTCCAAACATCTGGCTTGCTGCCTGGTGCATTTTGTGCTAGTTATTTTACCCACAAGTGATAGGAAAAGACATAATCTTCATAAGCATATTAGACCAGCAGCATTAAATGTGTAAATACTTTGAGGGTATCTTTTTATATACATATCACTTATACATAGAGGAAAACACACCCCTTCTTGTATCATACTGAGTTGTTATTTTTCATATGTAAATAAAGGCTTGATTCTGTGAGGTGACACTCTGAAATCAATGGGAGTTGAAGGTGCTCAACACCTCTCTGTTTGGGGGCCCCAAATGAGGTTTAAGTGTTTATACAGAACAGTATAACTAAATATCTTAAAAATTCATTGGGGGGGGGGAATAATTGCTATTGAAAATTTATGCATCATTTTGGAAGTGGTGTGTAATCTGCATCAGTAAGTTATGCATGCATTAAAATGCTACATTTGTTTATAGGCATTTATAAAATGCAGAGCTTCTAAAATCACTCATTAATACATGGGAATTAACATGTAGTTAGCATCCAATAGGCAGAATTGGTCTCTAATTGGATTAAATGTTTTTCACTCATTTTAAAAAGCAATTTTTACTTGCATGCCATCCAGCTGTTAGTCACCTGTGATTAGTTATTTGGACTTATAAAACATATAGATGTAACCCACACACCTTCTGGGTGTGGTGTTCTGTCCCATCTAGTGGTAGTGAGATCACTTAAAGAGAGAGAAAAAATGAGTCTGCTCTACAGTCTTAGCTAACGGGCAGTTGGCTTTTAGCTTATGTGCTAGAGGCTCATGCACTGAGCTCTAGGGGTCCCTGGTTCAATCCCGCCCGCCGACAACTGTGGTCTGTTGGCGTTACATAGAAAAGTGCCTTTGTGTCCATTACAGGTTCAAATAGTGATTTTTCTCAACCATACTCTACGGAGAAAAATGCTTCCCACTCCAACAATACATCCCCATTTACCAACCCCAGCCTCAGGGCTCTGCTCCCTGCCCCCAAAGTCTGGGCAAAGCAGCATGCCTTGAAGATCAAAAATCTGGGCTACTTCTGATGGGGAGGTGTTAACTGCTCATGGAAAAGGCCCTGCCAAGCAGTCTGAGGGAATGCTGTTACATCCACTGACTGCAGCTGTGGGGAGGGAAGCTGTTTCTCAAAGAGGCAGATCCAAGCCATTTGAAGCTTTATAGCTTAATAGTAACATGTTAAACTCAACCCTAAAACCCACAGCCAGCCCCTGCAAAAGAGGGAGCACTGGTGTCAAGTTTGTGGGGCCTGATTGAAAGCCTACTGAAATCAAGGGAAGGGCTCCCACTTACTTCAATGGGTCCTGGATCAGATCCATTTAATAAACAGGCTGCTCCCCTTTGTACTGATATCATTTTAAAAGTAGATTTAAGGTGTAACTCTATAGCGAGCACTTTGCAGACATGTGCTCTCAAAGATGTGAGTCACGTTTGGGGGGTGGGAGGAAGTCAATCTTTTTGGCCAAATGCAGATGGAAAAATGTTGTTCTGGTCACTGCTCTAGGGGGATCAACTAGCAGCAGCTGGAGATCCTATTCTTCCACCAAAGTGCAAATTCTAATAACAAATGACAGTGCACATTCTTCTCTTATTATATGAACTACACAGACTAGGCCTGTTTTTCCATTCAGTATGATATCTCTGTTGGATCCCCTGGGATCAAGCATACTGCTTGTTGTATGGTTCATTACACATTTACCTTTTCTGGCTCCATTCTTTTTCACTCCCAGGCTGGGATAGCAATAATTCACCTCCATCAAGTGCAAAAGGTTCCTACTTACTGGTGGAACATAACTACATTAATGTTGCTTTCAGATTCTGCACATAAGACATGAACTTTTAGGAACAGATTTCCTGGTGGCCGCCACAAATAAGTTTGTAACATTTACATGTAGAAACTCCTATACTTAAACATACAAGCATCTCTTGTACTGAAAAGAGGCATGAAAGAGCTGATGAGTTCCTTAAGTCTGGGGCAAACAAAGTAAAAGGTAAAAATAAGATCCAATTCTCTGCTAGTTTAAATGGGAGAAATTCATTGAAATTGACTCTATTCTGTTCAGGTTGTGTATGTTCTTGTGCACTGTCTCCCACTTACACTACCAGGGAATTTGGCTCCTGGTTTTTGCCTGGGTATATACCAGGGGTGAGTGGGTTGGAGGAATCTGACATGTATTCCTTAATTCTAGTTACCGGATCGGTGCACACAACTCACTACTATTGTGTGTAAATAGATCATCTATCTATCTTACACCTCAACCACTGGTGTGGTAACTAAGCTAGTATTTGCTGATGTCTTTGACGCTTGCTGTACATTTGAAATTCTCATATCTTTGAGGACCAACATCAGAAAAAAATTCAAAGTGAAACAACTGCAGTTAAAAGAATTGTTTTTAATGTGTTTTGTTAGACATTTCATCAGGTACATCTCCAGACTGACTGCTCCAGCCAAGAGAGATTAGTGAGATGAGTATGGCACTCTAACTGTAATAACGTTGATAAATAGATGGAAGTCTGAGATGGAAGGGGGGTCAAGAGGATTAGGGAAGGAACAGGACGATGAGGGACAAGAAGAAAAAGAGATGGACAGTAGCAGAAGGGTGATGAAAAGATGGATCAGATTGTAGGAAAATGTTTCAGAGACAAACACATGAGAAAACAACTGCTCCCATCTTCTTAGGGTTTTTCTATTAGTGTCCTGAAAGCTAAAAGTAGCACACAAGTAAGGGAGATGATTGTATTTTAACTAGACTCATGCTTATGGGGTGGTTCTTTGTAGTGCCTAGAGACTCCCACTGAGACCAGGACTCCATTGTGCTAGGTGCTGTACATGCACATAGTGAGTTTCCCTGTCCTGAAGAGCTCGCAATCTAAATAGCTGAGCAGATAAAAGTGTGGGAGAAAGGAACTATGATGATGATTTTTACAAATAGGGAACTGGAACAAAGATTAAGGAGCAGCACCTTACTCCACGAGTGGTCCCATTAACTTCAGTGGGACCACTTACAGAATAAGGTAATATTCAGAAGATGGCCCAAAACAACTTGCCCAAGCTGACACACAAAGGCTATGCTCAAGCAGGGAACTGAGCTCAGCTCTCCTGAATTGTAGTCCAAGGCCTTAATCACAAGACCTCTCTCTCACTCAATTGAAATCTGTTAGATATTAAAGTGTTTAATTTTCCAAGACCACAGAAGATGAGCTATAGAATCTCAGGTGAGAAAATATGGGCAGTACCTAAAAGTCAAAGTCCTGGAAAAATGTTCTTGTGTTAACCAAAGTCCAGGAAAGTAAACTCCCACAACATCAAGTGCTATTAGGGTGTTGACACTAGTTCTCTATATTAAAAATATAATTGTAAAGACTTTCTTTAATTTAAATGACCAGAGAGACACTTACTCTTGGCACTGGCATGCATAATAATAATGGTAAATAAATAAATTCAATTTGCTGGGTTCACTTTAAGGTAGATGCTTGCAATTAACCATCAAAACAGCAGTTATGGATGCAAAAGATGGAATTTGCTTTTCAGACATAAGTTCTCTCAGGAAAAACAAACAAGTAAACCCAACCCTGAACCTGTTTAATGAGACCTAGTGGCATTATTACCCATGGTTCAGCTTTCAAAATCCTTTTTCTTGTGCTTATGACAGGTGCTTAGTTACTAGCAGCCTTTCATTTACTCAGCTGCAGCACAGTCTGCTTCAGTGCTAATTCCCCCCACTAGTCACCTCCAGTACACTTCCAACTTACCCAGGAGAAACCACCTCTAGCACTGAGAAAGTAGCCAAGTCTCCATGCTCATCCTGTGTTTAACTTTGCTGAGGAGACTAATAAACGTGTTAGTTTGCCAATTGTGGTGGTGTTTTTTTTTTTTTGTCTTATGAACTTCTGGCCATCCATGTGGGACACCTCAGAGCCATCAGATGGTAAATGACATTTTGCCTTCATCCGAAAGGAAAAGTGATTGCACCTTATTTCAATGAACAGGTAGGTCAAAGTTGGTTTGGGTGTCAAAAAACAGCGGTAGGCAGAAGGCATTTAAGAATAAATGATGGTTCTCTTTGTTTTGGGGAATTAGAAATATTTCTCAGGTATCTCTGAGTCAGTATCTATTTGCAATATCTATTATTGCAAATACCAAAAATGTACAATATGGATTTGATCCTAAGGAGTTCAGAATTGCCTTTCAAGTCAATGAGAACCTGGGCTCTGTAAAAAGTACAGGCTATAGCTGCTAGTGTCAAGATACAGACAAGACAATTTATATATATAAATATGTTCTGGTCCCATGGTCTGAATGTGACTTTTCCCCTCTGTGTACATTATGAAGAGTGGGCCAAATACTGCCTTGGTGCCACTCGTCAACTCTCCTAAAGTGAAGAGACGAACGTGAGGCAAGATTTGACCGACTTATTATTAGTATTTGTATTACAATAGTATCTAGAGGGACTAACTGAGCTCAGACCCCATTGGGCTAGGTGCTGTACATACACTCAGTAAGACTCTTTCCCAAACGGCTTATAATCTAATCAGACAAGACAAAGGGTGAGAATCCCATTTTACAGATGTGGATTTGAAGCTCAGCAAAAGTAAATGGTTTGCTCAAGGTCACACAGGAAACCTTTGGCAGCAGCTGGGAAATGAATCCAGATCTCCTAAGTCCTAATGCAATGCCTTAAATACAAGGCCATTCTCCCTTAGTTTTTTTTTTTAAAAAACCTTCAATTATTAAAAATTCATCTGGTCTCTGTTGATCAATGAGAAATTGATTAATCTGTGTTTGTGAACTCTGGTTTAAACTGGGAAAGATACTGAATGTCAGATACCATTTATCCCAAAGAGGGAAATGAAGAGCACGTTTCCAGCAAACCCAATTCTTGAATGTTCAATTTCAGAGGATCTTTGCAGCCAGCCAGCATTTCACAATAAATTATTGATTTATTGTCCAAATGCCACAAATCCTCCATAAGGAGGTCAGATGATAGAATTTATGCCTTGGGTTGAAGGAGAAGTAGAAACATCTCTAAAAGCATTGACAAGTTAAGCTACAGATTTGTCATTGAATGTTAATTAGTAATATTTTAGAGAGACAAGGTGGTGAGGTAAGAAACAAGCTTTTGAGCTTACACAGAGCTCTTCTTCAGGTTTGGGAAACGTACTCAGTGTCACAGCTAAATACAAGATGGAACAGATTGTTTAGCATAAGTAGTTAACACATTTCAAGGGACCATTCCAGGTAAAGTGGCCCATTATAGGGAGGCGGGAAGCAGCTGGGGGGGGGGGGAGTGGTGTTACTGGGTTACAGATTATTGTAATTAGCCATAAATCCAGTGTCTATTCAGTCTATGATTTGAGAATCAGGACTGAGAGGTCAGATATGGAGTGATTGTTTTGTGAAAAGTGTTCACCCACAACTGATATGGTGTCTGTCTTATTTTTCTGTGCAAGGTCATTTGAGAGCATTGTCTGATTTCAACTGCATAGTTTTTGGGGTGTTTTAGTGCATTGGATGAGATACACAACATGTTGTGATAGGCATTTGTAGGACCCATGGATTTAGAAAGATGTGTTGTTGAAAGAGAGTTGATCATTGTAGCAGTGGAGATATGTCTATGGGTTTTGCATCTGTTGATCTGGTGCTGCTTTAAGTTGGTGTGTCCTGGCTTGTGGGAAGCTTGAAGAATCTGGTGGGTTGTTTGAAGGCCAGAAGAGCAGGAAAGATTGTTCAGGATGTGGTCCCCGTTGAGCATGGATTTTAATTGTTTAATGATACTCTGTATGGTTCCAGTATGGGGTGGTAGGTGACAACTAGGGTTGTGCAGTCACAGGGGTTTTTATTTCCATTCTTTCAGGGTATTTGGGTGGCCCGTTCCATGATGTGATCTATTCCTCTGGTGGAGTGTTTATTTGGTGAAGGTGGTTTTATCAGCTACACTAAGGGCTTATGGTTTTGCACTTTCATCTGTTATTCTTTCAGTTAAAATTGGCAGAAACATACTAAACTTTGACAACAGCTTCCATGGTATGACAAACGTGCAGTGTTTCAGTTGTAGATCAAAACCATAATTTGTCAGCATATATCAGAATGCTAGGATTTTTGTATAAATGGATCTAAATAAAAAAGTGCTGTATTATAAGCCAGTTGTAAGTGATGAACAATTGGAATTTGGAATCCAGAAATAGGCCAGAGGAGGCATAGGATGCCTAGGCCATGGTGGCCCCACCTGCACTCCGCCGCTTCCCCTCCCTGCTCCACCCCTTTTCTGAGGCCCCCTGCTGCTGCCTGGTGAGTTCCTCCTCTCCTCCACCCCACCCCCCGTCTCCGGAAGTCCCCGTTGCTCACCATGTCCCCCCTCGCCTGCCGCTCATTGCATCCTTCCTCTCCTCCAGCCTCCTCCCCCTGCAAGACCCCCGCTGCTTGCCACATCCCTCTCCTCCTCCACTCCCCCACCCCACGAGACCACTCGCTGCATCCCTCCTCACACCCCCGCAGGGCCTGGGGGGGGGAAAGAGGTGGGGGAGGGATGTAGCCAGGAGGGGGTTGGGCCTGGGGTGGAGCAGGGGAGGAATGTGGGCAGGGACATGGGCGGAAGAGGTGGGACAGGGAGCTAGCCTCCCCCAGGGGAAGGTTCACCTGCCGCCCATGGATAACTGGATGGTAATGTTAGTAACAAGATGGTCAGATTCCAGAATGTTTAACTTATTTTGCTGTCATCTAGCTAATGAAATAAGATTCCAGCTGACATCTTTTGTTCCATTAATATGAATTCTCTCTTATAACATTAAATATTGATGCATTATATTAAGAGCATGTATTAATTATGATAGTACATTTCCAGACTCTGGTCTTGTGGGCAGTTTTGCACCCTACCACTTGTGTGCCCATCACAGAAAGCAGACAAGTGCAAACCTCATTTTGGGAACTCAAGTGCTAGTTCTTAAGAATTGTACACTTGCGCGTCTTAGGCACAGACACAGACTGAGGCCAGGCAGAGAACCCCTTTGGAAACTTAACCCTCAAGAAATAACTGCCTAGATATAAATCTAATTTTGTTTCTCTTAACTCTTATAATGGATTGGCATTTTCTTACTCCATGTCACTCAAAATATACCTGCATATTTGTTTTAAGGGGCCAAATCAGGCTCTAGGCAGGGTTTGATAGGAGGGGCAGTGATTGTAACAGTTGTCCTGTGAGATGGGGGATGATTGCTTGGTGCTGAGCGACACACTGCTGCTACTCTGAAATGAAGCCGTATACACTCTTGACTAGTGTATGTTGCTGAAAGCACAGTATGGACTAGCCATTCTTCAACAGGGCTCTGCATGAATGCTGTATCTATCTGCACAGATTCAGTTGCAAGCATGGGGGGCCATAGATTGTAAACTCAAAGTCACAGTCCCTATGCCACAATGTATTTGTGCAAGGCGTGGGTCAATGGACCTCAACCCCTGATGGTGCTACTGTAGTACAACCAACTTTACAGTAGGCACAGGCCATGTTGCTGAGGTGATCAGGCCTATTTAAAGACACAGGAGTTGTGGGAGGATACAGAGTTCAGGGTCAAGGACTTCCAGTTGCTGTATTATGGATGTGTATGTGAGCTCAGAAACACTGAAAATCAGGTAGACATGTTATTGGCATACTCACAAAAGCTGTAAAGGAAGGCAAATTATTTCATGGTAATCAATCAGTAATAAAAACCTTTATTCCAGAGTTGTAAATCTGATATCTAAATTAACTAATATAAGAATTCTCTCATTCTGCAGCCAAAGGACAAAACTATACCCTTTATTTAATAAAGAAAATATATGGTATAATAAAAACAAAATCCAAAGCCTACAAGTAAAGCAATAAATCTAAAAAACCTTGTTTCTGGCACACCAGGACAGCTGAGACGGAGTATCAGATCAGAAATGAGGTAGAACAAATAACCTCTAGCACAACTGGAATTAACTCTGTATTTAGAGATTACTTCACAAATCTAACTGCATACACTGTCACTCAGAATATTTTGGATGACTACTATGTTAATCTTCCATCTTCACAGTAAGACGATAAATTCTTAATCGAGTGTATTAGATAATATCAAATATGTAATTGGTTCTTTTAGGACAGGCAAGGCACTAGAACCACACTGCTTTGAAGTCAAGTTTTATAAATCATATAGGAAAAAGATAGTCTTTTGAGCTGTTATAATATATTGTGTCAAGGTCTACTTGGTGATACTTTAATCCAGGGATTTTTGACACAATTGACTGTAAAGTCTTCTCTCAAATCATCCTAATTTCTGTCTGAAAGCCTACTTGGGAACACTTTAATTTTTCTGATGATTGACAACATAGATCCTAAAGTCTTTGCACGTCACTGTGGCTGCTGCACATCCAGGCTAAATGCATGTACTAAAAACGCACACAATTTTTGCAGTGAAAGTATTCTGCAAATAGTATCTGCTTTTTCTGAAAATGGTTATTACATTTTCAAGCTACCAATTAGCACTGTACAACAGATGAAGTCAGCTTGATTTGAAATCATGATCAGCATAGAATTATGTAGGATCCTGACCAGTAACATGGTGATGCTTTGCTCCTGCAAATGGAACTTCTAGAATTTATTGGACCAGATCCTCAACTTCTGTAAATCAGTATAGCTCTATTGGCTTCAATGGAACTATACTACATTACACTTGCTGAGGATCTGTCTGGTTTTATTTTTAATATTCTATGACGTAATAACCAAAAATATGTACATGAACCCATCTGGTAGCAATAAAGAATGTATTTCAGATTCAGCTGAAAAGTCCACATTGAGGGTAATATTTTTACAGGAACTTCAAAAATGAGGTTCTAGGCTGTTGAAAATTCTTGCTTTATAAGGAATGAGGGACTAACCATCATAGATGAAATAAAAAGCAACCATAACTTTTGCCAATATGTGAACCAGTCTAGAACTAAATTCTTTGCGTTTCAAAAAGGTTTGAGTAATTTTTTTTAAAAAGTTACTTTTCATTCTTTATACACCTTCCTGATATCATACTGAACCAGAAGTGAAGTGTGAGAGCTGTAAGCTTTCAAAAGTGACTAATGCTATTGTGTGTCTATTTTTGGGCGCCAACCAGAGATTGAGGGGCCTGAATTTCTGAGGGAGGATGCCCAGTGCTTTCTGACAATCAGGGCCTTCTAAAGTGTCATGTTGAGTTTCCAGAATCACTAGTTGCTTTTGGAAAATTTAGGTCAAAGGGCTTAAATACTGTTTGTTCCCATTCCTATAGCTGATCCTTAATCATTGTGCTGTGCCTTTCTAAATTAGATGATAATTTCCTTGGGTGAGGGACTTTGCCTTTCTATGTTTGTGCCGGGCACATCTAGGATGTTTATATAAGTGAAATAATGGCCACTACCGAATTCTCATGAGATTTACAGCCCACAGCTTCAGGAGATTTCAATGCATTACTTCAGCTAAAGTTCTGACAAACATCAGTGGTGTTGGCAAGAATGTCATCTGTGTAAAAATTTTAAACCTAAAAATAAGTTCTCCTGCTTAATAGACAGTAGAAAAATATTACTGTTGGAGGAGGGAACATATGAAATCTCTAGATACTACAGATGTGCCTGATTTGCAGAGTTCTGTTTCAGATCTTATTTTCCAAAAGGGCAGAGATGTTCCGATCCAGGGTTTTGATTCTGAGCTAGGGGTTACCCACACAGTTCAGCTCCAGACTCAAACTTTCACAAAGTGTGGGAGTGTTAGGATTCAGTGCTTAGCTTCAGGTTAATCTCTGCTAGATACCTGTGCTTTTAGAGTTTCCTGATACATCAAAGACAGTGAATATAGTACTGAAAATAATTTTGTTTCAGTGCACTAGGAAGCTTCAACTCCACACACAGAGAATTAAAAGGATTGTTTGTCTGCAATGGTAGAAGGGAGGGGCAGTCCTTAGACCTCAGGATCAGTGCAAACATCCACAATTGAAGAGCCCCAGTGAGCCATAGAAATTCTCAGTGTTTGACATGGAACCACTTGGGCCCAGGATCTGTGTGTCTGTCTATCTGTAAAGTGCTATGCAGCTCCATGGTGGCACTAAGCACAAATTTCAGAAATATAGAACATGGAACAGGTTTTGGAGCATGCAAAGCTAACATTAGATACAGAACAAGAAAACAGAGTGCAATCCGGATTTACACAGGCTTGCTCTTACAAGCTTTTACTCATGTAAGTAATGCTCTTTAGTCAGGGTTTGCAAGACCATGCCCTAATTCATTACTGGTAGTGCATGGACTGTGGACACAGTGACCCCTGCGACTGTGCATTTAATGACAGTCACCAAACAGCATGAAATATAACAATTGAATTAGGAAAGAAAAGTGATGACTTGTCACAGAATTGCTTTATTTCAATGGAGTCACCTTTAATCCTCTATAGTCAATGCTGTGGTGAAGAGAACTCTAGAACGAATACTTCTGATGAGTTACACACTTCAGTATCATTACACAATGAGTGACTTTGGCTAAAGTGAAATAAAAATGGACTGACTGAAAGGGGATGTTGATTTTTAAAGTCTCAATTAAGGGTTAAGGCCCTGTTTGCAGTCTTGAAATCGGATATTCTGAATGTACTTTGAGTCCATCATAACAGTACAATAGCAGAAAAATTGAATATTAAGGATGCATAGAATATTTCCTGCAGGTAATGCCAGTAATTTAGTGTACACTAATGTGAAGATCTTTATCTCTCATGGCCATGATATTGGTCCACACTGCATGTTCCCAAATTTGGCTTTACTGATTGTGACAGACCCAGACCAGTGGGGTACAGGAGTCTGGTAGAGGGCAAATATACTGGTCACTGGATGAGTAGTTTTCTGTTCCCTGAGTGACCAGACCTATTGGGATCCAGGAAGTGGGCGGGCGAAGCCCGCCCACTGCTAAAGGATCCCCCCCAGCCTAAGGGGGGGGTCCACAGGACCTGGAGACCAAAAAATTACGGGGGACAACTAATAAAAGAACAGGGACAGGAGTGAGGTCAAAGGGTCAAAAGAAGCGAACCAGATGGGGACACCGAGCAGAGAACCCCGGACAGCGCCCACTGCTCCTCGAAGGCGTCAAGGGAGCCAGTGGACGTCGCCCAGAGGAACTCTGCCCGGATACGTGAAAGAACGGAGGACCTGAAATACGCCCCACAGTCACAGGAAACTCCATCGGCCAACCTCCTCACTCTGGTTTTATAGATGGCCAGTTTTGCTAAGGCCAGAAGGAGGTTGACCAGGAGGTCCCGCAACTTTGTGGGGCGACGGATAGGGAGTGCATAAATAAAAAGGTGTGGAGAAAAGTGCAACCAAAATCTTAACAAAATATCTGTGAGGAGCCGGAATAGGGGCTGCAGCCTGGTGCACTCTAGGTAAACATGCGCCAGGGTCTCCCTCACGCCGCAAAAGGGGCAGGTGTCTGGGATAGGGGTAAACCGCGCCAAGTACACGCCCGTGCTTACGGCTCCGTGAAGGAGCCGCCAACTGATGTCCCCGGTGGGCTTCGGGATCAGAGCAGAATAAAGGCTGGCCCACCGGGGCTCCTCACCCTCTAGAGGTGGCAGAAGGTCCCGCCACTTTGTATCGGGGCGGGACGCGAGGGTGAGGACATGAAGAACATGTAGCACGAGCGTGTATAGATGTTTCCTTGGCGCGGTCCGGAACAGAACCGGCTGCAAATGGTGCAGCCGGCTCATGGCGAATGGACGGGGAGGGGGCTGGTTGGGTCCACGGGGCAAGGGCCCGATGAAAAAGTCTGGAGGGCTCGGAGTGGAGGGTGGGCGGGGCGTGCCCTCTCGCAGGACCCGGTCGAGATAGTCCCGAGCAGCGGGCGGCAAAGCGGCCCTCACTTCCTGAAGCACGCGCCGGGGAGTACGAGGTCTGGAGAGTCCCATGCGCTGAGCGAGCGTCAGGGGATCCAGCCAGTCTCCTCGGTCGTAGTCCAGGAGGTCTCCGACTTTGGTGACTTCTGCTAGGACCAACCTCTGGCGCACCATGGGGGACTCCGCCACCTGCACACGAAGCTGGGGGTTGTGTAGCAGGGGCTCCGCGAGGAGATCTGCCCCCACGGTGGCCGCCACGGACCTGGTCACTGAAAACAGTTTCCAGGTCCGGAGGAGGTCCTGGTAGAAGACCGGCAGCTCGGAGAGGCCTCGCGGAAGACCTCTCGGATGGAGACAAAGGAGCTGCCGGTCATATCGGAGCCCTCGGAAGCGGCGCAGGAAGGCGTGCGCCAATACGCTCCATGCCGGACTACCTGCACCATAAAGGAGCCTCTGCAGGGCCTGGAGGCGGAAGACGTGGACCTGAGCATGCAGACACTTCAGGCCCTGCCCTCCCTCCTCCAGGGGTAGATGGAGAACCCCCGCAGAGACCCAGTGCAGTCCTGACCAAAAGAACTCCAGAATCAACGTCCGGAGGGTGGTCAGGAAGCCCGGGGCCGGGACCAGGGTGTTGAGCCGGTACCAGAGCATGGACAGGACTAGTTGATTGAGCACCAGTGCTCTCCCTCGAAGGGAGAGACACCGGAGCAGTCCCTTCCATTTCCGGAGCCGCTCCGACACCCTGCCCTCTAAACCTAGCCAGTTCTCCGGCGGAGACGGATGTGTGGCAGAAAGGTAAACGCCGAGATAGAGCAGCGGACCCGCGCTCCACCGGATGGCCTGAAGCGCGGGTGGGAGGGAGCTCGCCTGCCACCCGTCCCCTACCACCAGGCCAGAGCTCTTGACCCAGTTGACCCGGGCGGAGGAGGCCGCCGAATAGATGGTCTGGCAAGCCTCCACCCGCACCAAGTCGCCCGGGTCCTGGACCACGAGGAGCACGTCGTCGGCGTACGCCGACAGGACCAGCCGCAGCTCCGGCTCCCGCAGCACCAACCCTGCCAACCTCCTACGGAGGAGACAGAGGAAGGGCTCGATCGCCAGAGCATACAGCTGGCCCGAGAGGGGGCACCCTTGACGTACTCCTCGCCCGAAGCTGACCGGTTCGGTCAGGGTCCAGTTGAGCCTGACCAAACACTCTGCGGAGGCGTACAGCACCTGGAGAAAACTCACAAACTGGGGCCCGAAGCCAAACGCTCGCAGAGTGCCCAGGAGATACCCGTGGTCCACCCTGTCGAACGCCTTCTCCTGATCCAGGGACAGGAGGGCGAACGACAGACCATCCCTACACCCGAGTTCCAAGAGGTCCCGGACCAGATACAAGTTGTCGAAGATGGTGCGGCCCGGGACGGTGTAGGTCTGGTCTGGGTGGATCACGTCCGCCAGCACGGACCCTAGCCGCAGCGAGATGGCCTTTGCTACGATTTTATAGTCCGTGCTGAGGAGCGAGATGGGACGCCAATTCCGTAAATCGCGGAGGTCCCCCTTCTTCGGCAATAAGGCGAGCACGGCTCGCCTGCACGAAAGAGGGAGGACCCCGCCCTGCAAGGACTCGGCCCAGACGGTGACAAGGTCTGGGCCGAGGACATCCCAAAACACGCGGTAGAACTCCACGGTCAGCCCGTCCATGCCTGGAGATTTATTGGTGGGCATGCGACGGAGGGCTTCCGAGAACTCGGCCAGAGTGAGAGGTAGCTCCAGCCAGTCTCGGTCGCCCGCGCTGACCGTCGGGAGTTCATCCCAGAGCATTCTGCAAGCGTTAGGATCGGTCGGATCCGGGGAGAAAAGGCCCGCGTAGAAGGCCCTGGCCCTCCCGCACATTTCCGCCGGATCCGTGAGGGGGGTGCCGTCCTCTGCTAAAAGGCAGGTGACGTGCTTCTTGGCCCCCCTCTTTTTCTCCAGGGCGTAGAAGAAGCGGGAGCCGCAATCCATCTCCCGAAGGAGGCGGATGCGGGATCGAACAAAGGCACCTCGGGCCCGATGGTCCTCGAGGGTCCGGAGCTCTTCCCGCTTCTCCCGGCACGCTCCGCAGAGGGATGGATCACCGGGGCTGGCAGCCAGACGCCTCTCCAGCTCTAAGACCTCCCGTTCCAACTGCCCTATCGTCGCATCCCTCCGTCGGCTGGCGCCCCGGGTGTAGTCACGGCAGAAGAGCCGGGCGCGCACCTTCCCCAGGTCCCACCACCGCCGCGCCGAGGGAAAGGCACGCCGCTGCCCTCGCCAGGCCAGCCAGAACTCCCGGAAGGACGCCACAAAGCCCACATCCTCCAACAAGCTATTATTAAAATGCCAATAGGCCGGCCCCGGCCTCTCCGCGCAAAGAGAGGCTGTCACGGTGGCTAGATGGTGATCTGAAAAAGGGGCCGGCCGGACGCTGGAGGAGTGGGCCCGGGAAAGATGGAAGCGTGACATATAGATGCGGTCCAACCGGGAGTGGTACGACCGATGGACCTCCACCCGGACAAAAGTGAATGTTGAAACGTCATCCGGGTGGTGGTCGCGCCAGACGTCCACCAGGGAGTGATGTTCGACGATCTCCCGGAGGACATCCGCGGTGGCCTGGTGCTGCTCGGTCCCCGAGCGGTCCCGTTCCTCAAGGGTGGCGTTAAAGTCCCCGCCCAGGACCAGGCACTCGCGAGGATCCAAGGTGCCGAGGAAGGCGGACGCCTGCTGATAAAAACACAACCTCTCCGGGCCCAATGTCGGGGCGTAAACGTTGACGAGATTAACCACAAGCCCCTCCATGCGGACCCGGAGGTGTAGCAGGCGGCCTGGCACAGCCTTGGCGACCCCCAGCACCTCGGGCCGTAGGTCGGGGGAGAACAGGGTCGCCACTCCAGCCGTACGAACTGTGAGGTGGCTAAAATAGACTCTGTCCCCCCACTCCAGCCGCCAGCTAGCTTCAGCGGCCGGATCCGTATGGGTCTCCTGCAGGAAAATCACAGAGTACCCCCCCTCCCGAAGAAAGGAGAGCACCTGGCTCCTGCGGAGACCCATCCTACAGCCCCGGGTGTTTAATGTTGCAAAGATGATCGGTGCCATGAGGAGGGCTGGGGGGGATCCTCGCCGGCAGAGACGCTCACGGCCTCCGTCGGGCCGCGCAACAATCCGTGACCTACCCCGTGGGCGATTAAGGAGTCACGGAAGAGGCGGACCCGTTGGTAGGCCGCAGCGGCCTGCCTCCCGGTCCTCTTACCCTCCCCCATGAGGGCCCTCGCGGCCCGGAGGATCTGATGAAAATCCCCCCATCGCTGGAGTGCAAGTTGTACCTTGTTGCGGGAGCCACGGACGTCCTCAAGGAACTCCCGTAGCTCCTCTCTCAGCGTATGGGGGGGTGGGGTTACTGATCTAAGGCTTTCCCCCAGTGGGGCCCCTGTCACAGCCCCGTGGCCCACCGAGACGGGCAAACAGGGGGCAGACCCTCGACGTGGCGTCCGATGGGCCGACGCCACGTGGCCTGCCTCAGATCCCGGCTCACTGGGGGGCGGCGGAGGGAAACTAGCAGCCCCTGGTGGGTCGGGACAGGGAAAAACAAAGGCCGCTCCTTGGGGGTCATCCTCTGGGATAAGGAAGGAGACAGTCCCAGGGGCGGCAAAAGCATCACGGGAAGTGGAGGGGACAGGGACAGGGTCGGTGTCAAGGGTAGGGCTGGAATCAGGAATAGGGACAGGGGAAGGGGTGATATTGGGATCGGGGGTCCCAGCAGCCAGGCCACTGGGTGGGGGGGGTAACACCCCGCAAATGGGCTCAGGAATTTGCGGGGAGGGAGGTGGGCCCTCTGCGATGCCAGGCTCGTGCTCCAAGGCAGATGGTAAGGCCACGGCATCTGTAGGTGGAGAAACAACGGTGGGGCCCCCACCCGGAAAGGAGGTCGGCTGCTCCTCAGCCATGAGGGAGTCCCCTTGTGACTCAGGTCCCGGTTGCATGGCACTGGCCGTCGCCTCAAGAGGCTCGGCGACCGCTAGCGGGGTGCCATCTGCAGCCGGGTTGGTGGAAGAGTCCAGGGGCTCCTCGGAGGCGGGAGCGGAAGCAGTGGGTAAGGGGACGGAACATGGGGAAAGGGGGGCTGAGGCGAGGTCGCTCAGATCGAGGCCCGCTGGCAGAGGGTCGTCCTCCCCCTGGGTAACCGGGGTCAGACCCAGGGCCTCGATCTCCTCATAAATGGAGGGGAGATCACCTTCCACCACCCCAGGGCTCTCCCCGTCTGTACCCAAAGCAACGCTCGCCTTGGTGCATACAGGGGCTACAGATTGTAAGGGGGCGAGAGGGGCTCCATCAGGGGCTTCCATAGGAAGGGACACCGGAGGAGGGGTAGTGCTTTCCTCCGATGCTGCCACGTCTTCCCTAGCCGGTAATGGTGGACAAAACCCACCCGGGAGCAAAGCGGAAGGCTCAGCATCGGTGCCCCCCTTCCTGGTCTTCCGGGGGGCTACCGCATCAGATGGGAGGAGCGGAGCTCGAGCCTTCCGCTTGCCCCGCTTCCCCTGTACTAAGGACCAGCCCTCCATGGCATCATCTGGGGGCTGGCTAACAGGTATTGGGTCAGGGAGCAAGGACGAAAGCTTAGGGACTCGGGGAGGTAATGGTGGGGTAACATGTAGGAGGGAGGATTCTCCCTGGGGCATGCCCTCTTCTATGCCCGGAGGTATCCCTACCTCACCCTCCTCTACAGGCCCTGCCAGAACGCAGGAGGCAGAGGC
The DNA here is from genome assembly GCF_028017835.1 of Emys orbicularis. Classification (NCBI taxonomy): domain Eukaryota; kingdom Metazoa; phylum Chordata; order Testudines; family Emydidae; genus Emys; species Emys orbicularis. The sequence continues at coordinate 40,346,868 of NC_088689.1, read as the reverse complement.
GTGGCCCTCCCGCTCGTCTAGGCGCACTGGGGGAGATACCCCTTGGGCCCGAGCGGGAGCTTTGGTGGGCCGGAAAGGAGGAGGGGCGGCTTCGGGCGCCGGGTAGCTAGGGGCACCGGCGATGACGGGGCCGGCGCCCTGCCGGGGCTCGGGGGTCTCGGATGTCCCTCCGTGCCGGGCCAAGGGGCAGTCCCTCCGGACGTGTCCCATCGCCCGGCAGAGGTAGCACCGGGCCTCCCCCGTTGAATAATGCACCCGGTAGCGGGCCCCCTGGTAGGGGACCAAGAAGGACCCCTCAAGCGCCGCTCCGTCACGTGCCGCCGGCGGCAGTTGTAACTGTACCTGCCGGCGGAATGAGAGGACATGACGGAGGGCGGGGTCTTTGCAGCCCAATGGGAGAGGGCTGACCACAGAGATCGGCCTTCCCAGGGTAGAGAGGGCGGGTAACAGGGCGGCATTTGGAAGGAATGGAGGGACAGAAGTCAGGACCAGTCGGGCGCCCAGGTCTTCTAGCGGCTCCAGGGGGACGTACACGCCCCCTACCGCCAGGCCCTTCTCCACTGCCTCCTGGGCGGCGGCCTCCGATGCTAGGAAGAAGACGACCTTTCCGTACATCTTGGAGGCCGCCACAATGGCCGTGGGCCCCACCACCCTTGCCAACGCCCGCACGTAGGTCTCCACGTGGGGCGAGGCGGGTACCAGGAGGCAACGGACGCCGTGCTTCCTAGTCAAGGTGGGGAAGGGGCCCCGGCCGCTATAGATGGTAGCAGAGGCGGTGGATGGGGGAGATGACGTAGCGGCTGGCGGGGGGGCCGCCGCCACCTGGGCGTATGCCCTGGGGGTCGAGGGAGGGACACCCACAGAGCTGGTGGAAGGAACAGCAGGGAGGGACGCCGCGGCCGGTTGCGGGGCCGTGGCAGTGGGGGCACCCCCTGCCATGGAGGGCCTGGCTTTTTTAGCGGGGCCTTTACCCTTCTTTGTGCCCTGGCCCTTCCTGCCGGTTGGAGGGACTCCCCCAGAGTCAGAGGGGGCGAGGGACGTGGCAGCAGCGGAGGTCACCTCGTTACCCACCGCTGCCGGCACTCCAGCAGGGGTGGTAGTAGGTGGCTCGGCAGCGGCGGTTGAGGTAGAGGCTAGGGAGGACGATGGTGGGGCGGGTGGAGGAGGGGCAGCAGGGTCCGCCCAAGGGGTCTCACTCTCCTCGTCCCCTGCCATAATGAGGATGGGGGGAGAGCAAACACTGGAGGGGGGGTAAGGAAGGGGGAAGCAGGTCGACCACTCCTCCCCGCTAGGCTGTAGGTAGGGGAGGAGGGCGCCGAAAAAGGAGGGGGTGGATGGGGGTGGGCTATCAAGAGCTAGGGGTCAGTCACCGACCCAGGGAAGGTTTCCGGCTCCTCTTGTTGCACCAAGGAAGGGAGGATAGAACAGCATTGGGGGGTGCAGTGAGACAGAATCAAACTAAAACGGGGAGGGGTACAAGCGCAAGGGAGGGGACATGGGCGCACGAGGGGAGGGGCTAATCAGGGCAAGGGGACCGCAGGGGGAAGGGAGCAACCAGGCGGGAAATGGGGCAGAGGAACCACGGGGCTAGCTTTAGAGGCTGGGGCGGGTCAAACAGACAAAGGCTGCAGAGGGAAAGGGCGGGGCAGGCAAACAAACTGGAGCTAGCAAGGGGCTGGGGCAAGGGGGAGGGGCAAAAGGCAGCAAGGGGCAAATGGGTAGGCAGCAGGGGTAAAGCTGGGGGCTTGCTGCAGGGGGGAGGAGGTCAGTCTAAAAAGGGGGGGGAACGTGCACCTACGTGCGCTTGTAACAAAAGGAAAAGCAGTTTAGGCTGGCTGCTGTATCAGGCCCAATGGTGGCAACAGGGCATGGCAAGCCTAGGTGAGCAGCTGAGTCCCAGAGGCAGGAGCTCGAGGCAGATGGTGAGTAGTCGGTGGGGGTGGTGGAGGGGGCAACGATGATGGTGGTGGTGGGGATCGGGGGGGGACACAGAAGGACCAGGGGGCAGGCTCCACGCCACACCCCCTGTGTCCCCACAAACACAGTCTAGATCCCCACCACAAGAACACAGTTCAAAAGTTACTCAGTCCGGGAGGGCCCCCTCCACGGTGGTCTGTAGAATTCCTACGCGTTCCCCCACTGGCAGATGGTCCTCTTCTTCTCCTCAGGGCTCCAGCAGCTCCCCAGCAGCAAACGCAGCAGCTCCAGGCGGCAGTCTGGTGGCCAGCAGGAAAGACCCTTCTCAGGTGGTGGTCAATGATGGTGGCATGCCCAGCAGCAGGAGCAATGGCTGGGGTCTCTCCCTCCCCTCCTCTGGGGAGTGGGCCAGCAGGCCCCTCCCAAGGGGCTTTAGCTGGAGCAGCAGCAACCAAGGGTGTGGGTGGGTCTAGCAGTCAGCCAGCAAGCAGGTAGTAGAGAAAGAGGAGGAGGAGCAGCCCCCTATCTCTCTCCCTCCAGGCCAGAGGGCTACAGGAGAGTGATCTGTTAATCCCAGGTCAGACAGGGTTTCTGTTCCCTGAGTGACCAGAGCAGGGGCTGCACTAGAGTAATCAGGAACCTGCTAGAACCAGTTCAGGCAGGCTAATTAGGACACCTGGAGCCAATTAAGAAGAAGCTGCTAGAATCAATTAAGGCAGGCTAATCAGGGCACCTGGGTTTTAAAAAGGAGCTCACTTCAGTTTGTGGTGCGAGTGTGAGGAGCTGGAGCAAGAGGTGCAAGGAGCTGAGAGGGTGTGCTGCTGGAGGACTGAGGAGCACAAGCGTTATCAGACACCAGGAGGAAGGTCCTGTGGTGAGAATAAGGAAGGTGTTTGGAGGAGGCCATGGGGAAGTAGCCCAGGGAGTTGTAGCTGTCATGCAGCTGTTACAGGAGGCACTATAGACAGCTGCAGTCCACAGGGCCCTGGGCTGGAACCCGGAGTAGAGGGCGGGCCCAGGTTCCCCCCAAACCTCCCAATTGACCTGGACTGTGGGTTGTCCCAGAGGGGAAGGTCTCTGGGCTGTTCCCCAACCCACATGGTGAATCTCTGAGGCAAGAAAATCCGCCAATAAGCGCAGGACCCACCAAGATAGAGGAGGAACTTTGTCACATGATACATTTAAAGGACCAACAGTATCTTCTGCATGGAATCTCTAGATATCTGCTGTATTATGACATCATGATAAAAGTGAGGCAGAAATCCTGATCTATTGCATTTGTGTAGTTGAGACCTATAAGGTGATGGTGTTTGCATGCAGTGACATACTGTGAGAGTGCTAGAAGCTAACAGGTGATCCAGCAGTCTGATCACTTATGTAATCAATCAGTTCTGCTGGAGAAGGCTGCGTGGGATGTGCAGGCAATATGCTGGGCAGGCTTGGAGGGCTGATTGAACCAATGAGCCATCAGCTGACGGGTATTTAAAAAAAAAAAAACACAGGAAGGAACTGATGGGGGAGGACCTGGGCTAGCTGAGAGATCCCAAGGAAGGGAGCCCGTTCTTCCCTGGCCTGGTGGGAAAGGGCTAGAAACACTAAATATTTACTGCATGATACTGTATTGTGTGGGTGATGGGAATGTAAATAAACTCACACTAAGGCCTGGTCTACACTGGGGCGGGGTGTCAATCTAAGTTATGCAACTTCAGCTACGTGAATAATGTAGCTGAAGTCGACGTATTTAGATCTACTTACCACGGTGTCTTCACTGCGGCAGGTTGACTGCTGATGCTCCCCCGTCGACTCCACCTACGCTTCTCGCTCCGGTGGAGTACTGGAATCAACGAGAGAGCACTCGGCAGTCGATTTATCGCGTCTTCACTAGACGTGATAAATCGACCCTCGCTGGATCGATCACTCCGGAGGTAAGTGTAGACATGCCCTAAGTTGCCACTTACTGGAGTCTGTGAGGCTTCTGGGACATCAGAACAGAGTGTGCTCCATTACGCATACCAGACTCTTCAAACTGTTTGTTTTATTTTTTTCTTCCAGAGGGTGGTATCTGTCTTTCAGTGAAGATCTTTTCAAAGTAAGGGTTGGACTCAAAGAACTAGGTGTTTTCCTGAAATGGAAATATCTGACTTGGGAAAGGTCAGACTTGCAGATCAGAAAACAGCAAAGTTATTCCCCCCCCCCCAATCAGTGGGAGTTGAGGGCATTCAGCACTCTGTGGCAGGGCTGAGCACTTTGCAGGATAGAGCCCAGGATGTGCTGTTTAATGTCAGTATCACTTCTGAAGTCATGCACCACTAAGTACTAGAAGTCAGAATCATTCACAAAGGGGTGACGAATCTTTCCTTTCAACTGAATATTTCATTGGATTCAGCAGGGATGAAGAATAAAGCTGCTGTAGAGGCTTCCTGAAATTAATTGGTACCACATTTTGTGACACAGAGCAACAAGAGTGAATCCAGTGAAGAGTCTACCAGGCTGGAACGTTCTTTGTTCATCTTCAGCAACAAGAGTAGGGAAGTTCAAACTCAGGAGAATCCAGGAGGGAAGAGTCAAGCAGGCTCAATTTTGATTAGGATGAGTCAGATGAGAAACACACTGGAGAAGAGATCTTTGTGAGGAGAAACTCATGGAATCACTTCAACTGTCAAACTCTAGTCTGCATCCTGCTTTGGAGAAAGTATGCCTTCTTTTAAACTAAAACCACTACCGATTAGTGTGAATTTACAACACAATTCTAGTAGAAATGCTTGCCGATGATAAATGCCTCCATTTTTGGGTGCCTAATCTGAGATTCCCAGATGTCTCGACAAGAGATTCAAATTTTCAAGTGTCAAGAAGGCCATGCAGCTATTCTGGGCTGAGCTGAAATTAGAACTCATGAGTCCCCCTACTCTTGCAGTCATTTCGGTAGACCATCTTGCTTGGTATGATCTATTCTCAATCATCAGTGTTGTAGTCTGAATTTCAGTTTTACTGCTGGATTTGGTTTATAACCTGTCTCCCTCCTGTTCCAAGTAACCAGAACAGAGGTCTTAAATTAAGGGCCAATTTGTGGCATTGAATGCACATATGCAACTACCACTTACTCAAGAGGGGTCATGCATGAGTATCCAGCATTTGAACCTTCATGTTATAAGAGTAGCTCTCTTACTCCTTGAATCCAAGAAAATGGGGAAATAGTAAAAGTTTTATATTTGAAAACGTTCATGGTATGTAAGGTACTTCCTAGTACATTTCAGTGGCTTTTGCCATTACCAGAGGGAAAGTCCAAAATATTAGATTAGGGAGGATCACATGGCAGTGTAGAATCATCAGTCAATAGCAGGGAAAAAAGCTGGAGTCTTCCTAAGCAAGTTTTTTCACATTGTATCATTATATATAAAGATGTCAAGACTTGATTTAAAAAAGTTCTAAGGTTTAATTTTTAATCAGCCTTATTCTTTCCCAAAACAAACAACCCTCCCAATAGTTATAACAACATTCATAATTCAGTAACATGTCTTACAGATGGAGACAAACTGAATGTGTAATATTTTATGGTGTGTGTGTGTGTGTGTGTGTGTGTGTGTGTAAAAACAGGTGCTCTGCAAGTCCCTGTTTGACTGAACGTGTAAAATGCATAGACAGCTAAACTCCTTGTATGGGAGCTGTGTAGTCAGGCAATTAGTGACGAGAATTGACACATTAAACAATCACTAGGTGACCTGTATAACTGATCCACATAAGAAAACCAAATCAAAGTAGGGTCTTAACATTGGTATATTACCACCTATCACAACATTAAGTAAAGGGTGTATCAGGTTAGCATGTCTGGTATGTGAAGCCAATCTGGATTCAAAGTATCTGATTTAGACCTGAGATTATTCAAAAGGAAACATTGTTTAGTGCCATAGCTAATAATGACAAGTTAATTGTGGGCCACCTCAGGCATAGCTCCTTGGAAAATCAATTTCCCAGTCAACTTACCACTTTAGTGGACACCCCAAGGCCAGAAAGTCACTGAAAATGAAATCAGGCAGACACTGGCAAGTGAAATTAGAAAGCTTACTTTTTGGCTTTTGGATATTTAGAAAAGAACCCAAGAGGACCCTTCCCCACAACAGACTGGAGAACATTAGGTGGCATCTATTTTCAGTTCTGCATTGAAAATGAATGGTTCCTGTCAGTCTTGCTGTGTACCTTTTAAATCCCTGAGCATACTTGAATTAGACTTGGTTTATTGGCTGGAAGCCATAGTGAAGATGTCAATGTTAAAAGCAGCACCAAGTCACACAATGGCATCTGTCAGTTTAATTACGTGTTTGCTCATTTCAGAAATACAGTGCCATTGTAAAGAATCAGTTGCTCTGGGTGAAAGGTGATCTCCAACTATCTCCCTTTTTATGTGAACTGGGAGCAGTGCAGGTCTGGTTTGCTGTAGCCTGTGGTTTTGCTGATTAATAAAGCTGCTGGCACTTCAAATGTGTTCTTTCTAGTTGACTAGAATATCTGTCATGTTTCGTTTACCTCAGTGGCATATTTAAGGCATTCACAGCTGTTCAGCAACATGTTCTAGTGTGGTGGGCAGGATAGAACCTTCTGAACCCAAACATGTCTATCCTCGTTAGGATTTCCCCATGTCCTAGTTTCCATAATGAAGGGAGGCAACAATTATGTGGGGATTAAGAAGCTGGGACCCAAAGGAATTCCTTCAGGGACTCAAGGGAAGAAGACAAGACAACTGCACTCAGTTCTCAAAATTTTTTGAGATAAAACATAGCCCAGTCGCTAGGGTGTTAATCTGGGGTTTGGAAGACCTGAATTCAATTCCTAGTTCTGCCACAGACTTCTTGTGCCTCTGTTCTTCATATGTAAAATGGGATAATAGTACTTCACTAGCTCACAGTGATGTTCTGAAGATATATGTCAGAAAGATTGTGAGGTGCTCAGATGTTATAGTAATGGGGAGGAAGATGACCACTGTGCTATGGAGAAGACTACACTGGTCCCAGAAGAATTTTGCCAATGCATGTACTTTTGTTTACTTATTCTCTCATGTACCTTGTTTTGAATAAGTATGCTGAAAAAATGAGGGCCTTTATGGAGAAGTGTGGCCTCTTTCCTTCCTTCCCCATTCTCTCCCCCCCCCTTTTGTACCAGAAGATGGTCTCATTATTTGTGGCAAGGATTGTGGAACATAGGGAAACATCAAAAGTTGATGTACAACTGGCCATTTTAGTGCACACATGCCCCATGTGCATGTGCTATTGCAATAAGTATCCATATGAATTAGGTGCAAATTATAAATGCATCTGTACATGTATTTTGTGCATGTCAGTGTATACATGTAGTTTGAAGTCATGCTCTGAACACACACAATCATGAAGAGATGGGGAAAATATCCTCTATGTATCAATGGAAGTTTTGGACGTGCAAGAAATGTAGGTTGGAGTGGGTGCAAGTTAAATATAGCCTCTGTTACTTGTATCTCCTTAAAGCAACAATAAAAGTGTATGTGTATAATATATATGAATATTATTTCAAATACAACAGTGCATTGCACCCATTCATGTTTCAAATAAAACATTTTGGTTTAGTATGCAGTGTGGGCAAAGGTGAGATTCTGAGGTATCAGAAAACCAATGATTGACATCCCATTGCTTGCTCAAATGAATTTCAATGGGGCACCAATCAATGGCGCTTTGACATTAGAGCTTGAAGAATTTCTCTCTTCAAACAGTTCTCACACAATGCAAGCTACTTTTCTTTGATTCTGAGTCTGCCTTTCTACAGCAGAACAAAATTACCCTTTCTCCTATAATTATTCTTTAAAATACATACATTAATTTTTCAAGCAACACTTTAGTACAAAATTAATTAACCATAATTAATTCCTATGACTGCTCTAGATTTGTCAGTTTTCATTATAAACTCATAGCTTCAGAAATTGATGGGCCAGATTCTCTGGTGCATCACAACCCCTTTGTGCCAGTCAAGTAGTGATAAAGGGCCATACTCTGGCCACAACTTCCCAGGGAAGATTTTCCCTTGGGATAAATGAACTCTCTGTTGGGCATAACTGTACCACAGCTGGGTCTTTGCTTCTGGTCTTGCTCCTGTCCCCAACAGAATCCTACACTGATGGGGAGGAAGTGTTTTGGGAGTGGGGAGGGGGCTTTGCTAAATGGAGCTCCACTATGCCAATCCTTTGTAGGTACAGGGTCCATTAAAGAGTTTTTATCACTGGCACAATTCAGCACAGACAGGAGCTCTGCATCAGAGCTGGATATTAGGGAACCATAAGGCTTCCTGATGCCCTGCCCCTACCGCTCTCTGCACCGAGTGATGCTCTGGTGGAGGTGAAAATTAGCCCCCATATAACTGAAAGATAGGTTTGGTCTACACTAGCTACTTATGTCGGTATAACTACGGCACTCAGGGGTGTGGAAAATCCATGCCATAAACTGCCATAAGCCTCTGCTTAACAATGAGATTGAAAGAGTTTAATTTCCCCCCAGACTAGAAAGAACAAAATTAATTCCTAATCTTAAATGCAAAAACCGGCATAATTGATTAATTCTGATTGTCTTCAGAAAAGAAGCCAGGCCTACGTTTAGTTGATAAAATGGTCTAGTTGCTGTCCATATTTAAACAATAACTTACTTATTAATGTTTTTAAATTGGAGTACAAGCAAAGGAACTCTGTATGTATATAGTATAAAAACAAACATCTAGATTGGCCATAAAGCAGCCTGTAATCTGGGGGTTTCTCAATTTGTTCGGCACAGAATGTAAACACAGAGTATTCAATCTAAACATAACCTTCCTAATATCTGGCTTTCTCCCTAAATTTGGTTGTTCCCAAGTTTTCCCTGTATGGACCTCTTTGTCCCAGCTCTGAGTTCCCTCTGCCTAAAGAGCTCTTAGACACAGGGTGGAGTTAATAAGTGCCTGACACAAAGAATCAGCAGAAATCAGTCAAACTGGTAAGAGGTTTCTTACCAGCTGCTTTCAGGCTGGGTCAGCTAAACAACCATGCCACCTTGTTATAGAGCTCCCAGTGAGAATTAATTTAAGAAAACAAACTAAAGCTCTAAAGCATCCAGGAACTGTCTCTGCATGTTTCTGGGAAGAACCTAACATGCTCTTGGGCACTTGGATAATAAACATTCGTAATATATATTCTGACCACAAAATCATTTCTATGGCTAACCCACCTGATCCCAGTACAGGAGAAACATGTCACTTGCTTGACAGTCAGGTTGCTACTGTCACCATGAACAGTCGTATCCTCACAACCTGAGCAGAGGATCACCTGGTGGGGGATCCAAGAGCATCTTTCTTTTGTCCTTTTAAATCTTAGTTTATGCTGTTACTCCCCCCTCCCCTTCTTACTCTATTCTGTAGGGCTAGAGACAGACCTCGCTATTTCACAGTACATTCCCTTGACACCTGCCTTTTCTTTTTTTAGGTGAAGGTGAATTATATAGTAGCATAATAACATAGTAACATAATAACACAGTAACATTTTCAGATGGAAGGAAGCATTTAATGGTCCTAGGTCCATCTGCCTACTTAGCTAATTTTTGTTCCCTGTATTATTTTTTCAGCTTTATTTTTGTGTGATTTCATTTCCTTTTATGGAAAACAATCCAAGTAATGATGAGTTTTTGTTTAAATATTTTTAGCTCCAGTTTCTATAACATTACTGCTGCGCCAATTTCAGCATTGTCTTTGAGGTTTCCTCAAAGGCTTCAAGGGGGATGATCCCGCAGAGAGTAGCTGCCCCCTCAGTCTGATTGCATCCTGAACTGTAGATGCCCAGAGGGACTGCTGAAGACTTGTAGGGATGCCAGTATCACTCTTCTGCATCCCTCAGCCTAGGTCAAATGTTCCTGCTCTGGACCTCCTCTTCTTGTGGGAGCAGACCGACTAATAATCCTGATGACTTTTCTGCACACTACTGGATTTTTTGAAGTAGTTTAGATAAAGACCTAATTCTTCTTACTAACAGAGATAAAAATGACTAACAGCCCAGGTTCAGAACTAAGGCCTCATTTCTCCAAAGCATATAGGCACAAGTTAAGTCCCATTAAAATTAAGCATGTGCTCAAATGTTTTGTTGATCTGGAGCCTGAATGCAAAACTACACTCTTTGGCTTAGTTTTCTTTCTACAAGTTCTTTATACTAATAAACACTGTCCCCTCTCCAACATCGCCAAAAATATACTAGTTAATCTTATGAAGTTATTTACTCTGCTAAGATGGGAAAGATGAGGAAGTGATTTGCTGATTTCTTTTTAATTCTTGGCAGGTGTTTACATACTATGGTGATGGGGACTATCTAGATAGAAAGATTAGATGGACTCTTGATGTTTGGAGTTTGGTTCCAAAAATAGACAATGGATCTCTTTTCATGTTCTGAAATATTTGGATAAAGGATTTTTCATGTCTAGTTTTCGGCCATGACTAGACACTGAAATGCCAAAACACTCAAGAAGATAGTTATCGTAGAATTTATAGATCAGGGAATGGAATTGAAAATGTCAAAATTCACACAAGAAACCCTTTGCTCTCAAGATTCCCGTCCTAAAGATCCAATTCTACTTCCAATGAAGTCAATTGCAGTTTTGTCATTGACTTCCAACAGAGCAGAATAGAACCTTCAGTTTGCAGATTCAAGAAATTTAGATAGTGTGGATAAATTCTGTGTTGAGATTTGAACTCCTCTAAGCCTGATTTCCAAACCCTAATGATGTACATTTAATATTAGCATAGAATGAGATCCCAAAGTTATACCAAAATGACAATTATGCTAAAAGTTTGTACTACTAATCATAATTAATAAACCCAAGCACTCGGCTACCATGGTGATGAGCATGGTATAATAATTTAAATCGACAGAAAATAAGCATGTGCTTATAGAATTTAGACATTCAGAAATAGTTAATGATCTTTAGTTTCCAAAGACATTTTTAAAGAGTACTATTGTTTAAATAAAATAAACAAACAAGAACCCACCTCTCCTCTGTTAGGAACACAAAGAAAATAGTTACAAATGTAGGGGACTCTTCAAAAGAAGTGAAATAAAGTTCTAGATGAAATTAAATGGTTGTTAGTATCTTATTATGCTTTTGGGTAATGTTTTGTCCCCTATGAAGAACAGAGCTGCAGAAGAATTACTTTGAGGCTTTATCAATGCTTTTGATAGACATTTTGGAAAATGTCTTAAAACGTTGGCTTCAAAGTGCCATGGAATATGTGACAGCAGCAGTAATGTTTGACAAGTGTATCAAAACCCTTGAAAAAATAGTCTATGTTCATAGCATTAAAGGGCAGAGTGCATGGAAAAGAAATTGCCTAATTTGTCATACAAAATAAATATATATTGTATCTGCTTTATCTAAAAAGGGCTTGGTTCACTTCTTCCATGTGATGAGCTGCCCTCTATTAGACATGGAACCTCAGTCAGATGTATTTAATTCAGTGGTCATCATCCTGGACTTGACACACTCAGAGGGTGTCAATAAACCATTGCCTTGCAAACTTGCTTATGATTCAAAGAAAGCAGTAGTTTTAGTAAGACAGTTATCCAGCTGTAAAAAGAAGGTTTCATTCAGTGTCTTTGAAAAGCTGACAGTATCTAAGTTTTTACATTTGTCTTATGTTTGGACAGATCATATTATTTTTTATTAGAATTTGTGGGAGGAAAAAAGCCATGGAAATGAAATCTCATGTGAAATTGCTTGAAATTGCCTTTCACTTGCCTGGATAAATTTGTTATTGATTTTGCCCTTTTATAAGAATGAAAGGTTAATGAAAACAATCACATTGCTTTCATCCCAAGGTAGAGATTATGTAACACATAGATGGCTTGGTATTTTTTTTTATAACAAACATTAGTGTTCAGATATCAGCCTTATGAAAGATTAGCTATTGTGATGGGAAATGAGTTATGCTACAATATCTTCAAGAATTGCAATACAGTGTGTGACAGATTCATAACTCCAACCTTTTAACATTTCATTTCTTTGTTATTTAACAGTGGACACCATTATAACTGGAGGGTAGTGCTAGAAATGCATCCATATAATTGGAGTTTGCAGTATAGAGACGGTTGAGTGGAAATATTTTTATTACTTACTACTTAAGACCAAAAAGATGCAACTACATATTGGGCTAAATTATGGTTCAAAGAGCCAAGAGAGTGCTGTTTGTGTATGTGCTTGGCTATGAGTGTCAGAGCTGTAATACCTGAACAGTAGTGGAGAGAGGATTAATGTTCAAAAGTGGTACATGCTATACCTGACAAAGTGTCGTATCAGCTTCCATCAGTGTTCTTCTGAAGCCAGGACTCCCTGGAGTGGAGAGGTGTGTGTGTGTGTTTGGATTGGTGACCATATATTTCTGCAAGGAGCAGAAGATGAGCCTCACTTGTGCTTGGGGAGCACAACACTGTGTGTAATGCAGCTGTACGGGGGAGTAAGGAGCTCCCTGTATTCTCTCCCAGCCCTAATTGTGCAGTTCTGTAGTTCTAAAGAAGCCAAATAACAGCAGGTATAGTTGGATTATTACATAAGTGGTCTGTACACTGACATCATCCCTTACACATTCATGATTGTCTGCTGTGAGATGGCCCACTTCTTGCTCAAGTTGGGGCATCAAACAAAGACTGGGGAGGGCAATGCTGTTGCTCAAAGTGCCCAGGACTGGTATTCTTCTCTGGGCATCTCATTTTCTCACTCTTACATCTGTGGCTGTTCCTCTAAGCTTCCAGCATACATCTAGAGCAGGAGGCGGAGGTTCCAGAAGGCTTTGGGGGAATTTCTGGGAAATAATGACTTTTCTCTATCCTCAGATTTCTTTCTGTGCCTAGTAGAGTAAAAAGTCATCCACTAACAAATGTCTTTCAATAATCTCATCTGGGGTTTTGTTCTGCAATGTAACTTAATTCAAAGAAAAATTAGTCTCACATTGGAGAATAGAAAGTATTTAGGTACCATTAGCTATGCTAATTTCTATATTAGGAAATTCTTACCAGTTTAAAGCACTATATTTATTAGGGAATGATCTAAAAGTGCTAAATGTCTAGTATTTATTGATATCATTCCTAAAAGAGTTCTATAGTATCAAAATGTAATCAATTCTTGAGCAAAGGGAACAGGAAGGGTAAAAGTAAGCAAAGTCTTAGTTTCAGAGTAACTCCTAGCTGTTAGTGATTTAGATTAATCTAGTATCAGAACCGATAACTGAGACCACCATATAAATCTCCCACTATTACATAAGTGTGGCAGTTATAGCATTCAGTACAGGAGAGCCGTCACATGTTTAGTAATGAATCTAAATCTTAATGGATGATACCAAGCTGAGAGAGATTGCAAGTGCTTTGGAGGATAGGATTATAATTCAGAATGATCTGGACAAACTGAAGAAATGGTCTGAAGTAAATGGGATGAAATTCAATAAGGATAAATGCAAAGTATTGCACTTAAGAAGGAACAATTAATTTGTTGCACACAAACAAAATGGGAAATGACTGCCTAGGAAGAAGTACTGCAGAAAGGGATCTGGTGGTCATAGTGGATCACAAGCTAAATATGGGTCAAGAGTGACTGTTGCAAAAAAAGCAAACACCATTCTGGGATGTATTAGCAGGAGTGTTGTCAGGGCCGGTGCAAGGATATTTTGCGTCCTAGGCAAAACTTCCACCTTGCGCCCCCCCCCCCCCCCACACCCCTCCACAACCTCTGAAAACTAGTAAACTTAGCATTATAAACAGCCTGTCAGAACGGGTAACGGCTGTTGTAATGTTTCTTTTTTTACCTTTAAGGCGTTTCAATTGTTTGCCATTGCCTCTGATGGTGTCCCATTCAAAGTCTTACTATTGTGCAAAGCTAAAAAAATTGAGCCTTGCATTGCATCACCAGCCATGTTAGGCAGGGTGACAAATCCCCCTTGCCCCAAAGGGCCATTATCCCCTGGTGACTAATTTCTACTCCAAGTCTATAAAGCAGACTTTTAAGGTAAATACAGGCTCCCCAGCCCTGCCGCGCAGTGCAAGGGATGGCTGTAGGTGGGAAACAGCAGCAGCAGTGTGGCCTCTCCTGCCCCATGGCAGGCTATGCTCCCCGCCTGTCCCTGCTGCCGCAGAGGCTGCCGCCGCTCTGGGCTCGGGCCGCCTGGCTCCCCCCGAGTGGCGCCCGGTTCCTGCTGCTCTCGGCCAGCAGGTGTGGGGCCCCAGCTGAGCCCGGCCCCTTGCGTCTCCTTCACGGCGGCGCCCCCTGCCCGCATCCTCCTGGGCGGCCACAGCGACTGGGGAGCCTGAGAGGAGAAGTGGCCCCCGGGCAAGTGGGGGAGACTCTGAGGTGAAGAGGCTGCTGGCGCGGCCCGAGTGCTGGAGACTGACAGGTACCCCTAAGCAATAGTTTAAAATTTTTTTTGAAGCACCGCTTTTTGGCGCCCCCAAATCTTGGCGCCCCAGGCGGCCGCCTAGTTCGCCTAGTGATTACACCGGCCCTGAGTGTTGTAAGCAAAACACGAGAAGTAATTCTTTCTCTCTACTCCGTGCTGATTCGGCCTCAACTGGAGTATTGTGTCCAGTTCTGGGTGCCACATTTCAGGAAAGATGTGGACAAATTGGAGAAAGGCCAAAGGAGAGCAACAAAAATGATTAACGGTCTAGAAAACATAACCTATGAGAGAAGACTGAAAAAATTGGGTTTATTTAGTCTGCAGAAGAGGAGACTGACAGGAGACATAACATGTTTTCATGTACATAAAAGGTTGTTACAAGGAGGGGAGAGAAAATTTGTTCTCCTTAACCTCTGAGGAAAGGACAAGAAGCAATGGGCTTAAATTGCAGCAAGGACAGTTTAGGTTGGACATGAGGAAAAATGTCCTTGCTGTCAGGCTGGTTAAGCACTGGAATAAATTGCTTAAGGAGATTGTGGAACCTCTATCATTGGAGATGTTTAAGAGCAGGTTAGACAATACCTGTCAGGCATGGTCTAGATAATACTTATTCCTGCCATGAGTGCAGGGAACAGGACTAGATGACCTCTCAAGGTCCCTTCTAGTCCTATGATTCTATGTTTGTGAATCAACCCCTCCACACTTTGGGGAAATTTGGATTTGCATCTTGATCTGTCAAATAGCTGCTATCTTTATAGTGAGTTGTAGCCTCTTTAAATTGACTTGATTAGTTCAGTGTTAAACTATAGTGTCCCTGGGGAGTGAGCCCAGATCCTGTGGTGTTACAGTTTTCAGATCAATAGGATGAAAAATATTCTTTACGATTCTCTTAGATTGGGAGACCCTTAGGTGCACACGAAGAACAAATACAGTTACTTGTAACTGTGTATTATGAGTTCTACTAAGCAGATCATTAAATTTACAGTCTCACATCAGTATATGAAACCTGACAGCCTATGCAATAGCTACTGCTGTATTCATACTCACATATCCAAAGATGTTAGTCTAGGGGATCTCTCAACATGTAGTCATCAAAAGATGGGTGGTTCCTGCTGGGATCTTCCAAATGAGGTCCATATCAGGGACTTCCCTTTTGTTTGGTTGTTCTGACCACATTTAACACCTTATGCATATATTTGAAGGGCCCAACCTCCATTGTCTTATCTGCACTTTTCCACCCTATAAATTTTATGGTGCCCCGCTTTTCATAGGTTGTTCTTAGTTCCCTTTATGTTTAACATCTCACTAACATTTACATAAACACGTGCCCATGGTAACCTGTGGTCAGAGCAGAACTTTCAGTTATGCTACAGTGAACTTTGACTTTTCCCAGAACATCACCTATTGCCACGTCCTTCATGGTAATCTTGTAACCTTACAGGGATAGGGTCATTCCTGAGTCACCCACTCCTGTCAAGACTCCTTAAGCCTGAGGTCTAGTGTGGCTAGGCTGAAATCTTACAGGATTTAGTCAGTAGGCCTTGCATTTCAGCCTTGCCTTACTTATATACCTAATACACGCTAGTCACTTGTAAATACTTTCAATCTTATGCTCCTATAATACTACAATTTAAATCTTTTCATCACATATTGATTACATATGAAATAACTGAGTTAAACATGACACTAGATCACAAAAAAATGATCAAATTAATTAATTGTCTCCAGGGCACTAAAAAAAAATCTCAAATATGAACACACAAATTTGGGCAAGTTTGGATCTGGATCTGAAATTTAGAGCTCATCTTCATCTCTAATACTTAGCACTTGACAACTCCAAAGTATTGTGTAAACAAGAATGAATGCTACACATGTTGACTAAAGAAGGATCATAGCAACTAATTATCACCAATACTGTTCATATACCACAAGGATATTACTTATTGCACAATCTTAATACACAGATGTGTAGTCCCTCATTGATTAATTGCTTCTCCAATTTTTATGCATGTTTGTTAGCTATCAAACTAGCAACACCAAATTCTGAAGGCCCTGTCATGCTGGGAGATGTAGTGTAAGTCAGAAAGTAAACACTGAAAGACATCCTGATTTGGCCTGGTGTTATTACAGCTAATACTTGTAAAGTTGCTGCCATTCTTGTATCTATGTAGACTTGCTCTCTACTAAAATTTTTTGCCTTGTAGGAATATGTATTGTCACTCTCAATTCATTTACTCACCACCAGCAATGTACTTTTTCCCGTAAGGCTTTAGTTGAGACAAGAACTCATCTTAATACTTATTTTCATGCAAAAGTGCACTTTTATTCAAATCTAAATTAATCCAAATCACTTTTTTTATTTAAATTAGCGGGTACTCACACAATTTAGTTACTAAGGCATTGCACAATCTATACCCCGTGAATAAACCTTAGGCCTAGCAGGCAATGAACTGGAAAAATGAATGTCAGTTCTACATCGATGGTTAAAGTCTAATCACACCTCCAGTGTAGACCATTTCTGACAGAATGGCAAGTTCATTTTCCTGAAAGCAGTCAGTTGATAAACATAAAATACTCATAGTAGGTTCAGTAATTTCTCAACTCCTGAAAACTTTCAGAATTCAGCAGAGCCAAAGAGCCTGTCAGGCATGTGATTGGGGGTGCTTTATCAAAACTCTGCTGTGGCAGCAAAAAGACTCGTGCATTAATTTAGAGGATCTAAACATTCCATAACACATGTAATGTGCTAGTCAGAGGTTACATCTGATATCATTGTGCATATTTTTGTTGATAAGATTCCTGTACTTATAAAGTGATATAGAAAACAGGATGAATAAATATTCTTAATGTAGCCTAGATTACACTAGAGACATTTCAAGTATCCATTCTTAAATGAGTGAATAACCTGATATAAGAAACCTTGCAATATTTTGCATGTTGTAAAGCACTGGGGCCTATCTTGTAGCATCCTTCGCCTACTGGACCAAGTTTTGCTCTTGCTAAGCCAGCTGACTCTGTGGGAGACCCTGAGAGTGAGGGGTTACTGCCAGGGGGCAGCTCCCCAGATAACAGGGCACCGGAGTCTAGGGAGGGATGTGGGGGCCTGGTGGCAGTGGGACACTGGCCTGCAGAGGGCGCTCCAAGGCTGGAAACAAGCTAATGCCCAAGACACCAGCAGGAGGCGCCGCAGGGGTGAGTCCCACACGCTTACACTGGGATTAAGTTAAGGCCTAACTAAACTTGCAAGGGAAGAGTAAGGGTTAAGTAAGAGGATATGTGTAGAGGAGTTTATTGTTTTAACTCTTTCTCTGTGCTTGTTAAGTTTGTATGAACCAATAAATTGTGCTTGTGTTGACAAAGCTCTCCTCAGTCTCTATGTTTCATAATGGTCACAAGCTCCTGAAGAGGATTCTATAGCAGGTTGGGCTGGCTGAGGTAAATCTATGAAATGGGGTGTTATAGCTTGTTGATCTAATCTAAAGTGGGGTGAACTGTGAGGCTCCCTCTGGGAGAAGTATAGGTAGAGGCCTGTCACATGGAAAGAGTGCCTGCAGAGAGACATCACAGGTACAGCTTGCCCCAAAACTGTAATAGGGCCATCCTTCCTCTGTCTGTTGATGTAGAACAGAACTTGGTAGCACAGAAATCAGTGACTTTCAGCCAAGTCCATCTTGGGTAGTCCTGGGCCAGAAGCCCTGGACTCCCCCTCTTCCAGTCCCCCAAGCAGACTCCCAGCTTCCAGCGATCCGACCTTCCACACCCCCCTGTTGCTCCTCCTCCTTGTCTTTGTCTCGCTTCCTGGGCAAAGAGTCACCTGGTTGCATCCCCCTCCTGGGTCTCAGGTTATGAAGGGCACTGATCATAGCATACATGCAGACAGCTGGAGCAGCCTCACCTGCCCCAGAGTTCTCAGCTAAAGTCACACACCCCTATTCCCACCAACGAGATATTGGTGCAGCACACACAGGGAAACTGAGGCACACACAGTATTCATACAAAACAGTAAAACTCACATAGGCTCAACAGTAAGACTCACATACAACATAACAAGGGAAAATCCCCACTTCGTCACACTCCCACTTTATGCTCTCCTATAACTTCAGTTACCACTTCTGAATAGGATTCTAAGATCTAGCAGTTGACCCTTGCAAATATGGGCCCTGACTACATTAGAGATCTCTTGCAGCCTCCTGCTACTTGGGTATTCCACTGTGCATGGCTTCAGTTTGACGGACCTCAGCAATGGAAATTATTTCCCCCTGAAATTCACTCAAGCTCTCTCTCTCCCTGCTTTTATAAAGTATCTCACATTCCCCCCAGAGACTGTCCTATAGAATTATCACTGTTGGCTCCAGCATTATTGATGTTCTCGCCATTTCCTTTTTTCCTTCCTTTTAAATTAGACCTCCGTATTTGCATCATCTGTTTGACTTTTCAGAGGGTGGTTATAATTATGCTTTTATTATATTTTAAGTTGTTTAATTATGTTGTAGCGTGCAGAGTGCCTTGTTGGAGTGAGCTGATAGTTTGGTTTGTCTTAGCTATCTTGGATTTTAAGCTCTTTGGGCCAAGGAAAATGTCTCTTATTTATTAATTGCATCAGTGAATAATACTGGGCAAATGCCAACTCTTTCATGGTGCCCACTGTAGCAATATTAGCATCAGAACATGATGACTTTAAGATGTTCTTATTTGCTCCCTTCTTGTGGTTGTTGGTGAGTTTAAATGGGCACATGGTTGGACTGATGGATTGTTGTTTGTGTGTGTGATGTAAATCCGATTTAGTTAAACCAGTGCAAACCCCTCTGTGGATGCTCTTATTTTGGTTTAAGGGTGACTTATGTCAGTTTATCTTAAGTCAGTTAGTAATCTATTCCCCTCCCAATCCCTTACATCTGGCCAGCTCCCTTGAGTAGGGAGTAAAGCCTAAGTTCTTTCCCTTCCCTCCTCCGCTCACTTGCAATATCAGGTGAGCAGCCCCTGCTCTTTCCATGATCTGAGCAGCCTGTACTTGGCTGAATAGGGGAGTGGTTACACTCATGAGTGGTTGAGCAGTGGATAGGGACAATCTAGTAGTTTGAGAAGAATTTATTAATGTTTGCTATTGCAGTGAGAGGGCCCTCTCTCTCTAGTTTGAAAGCAGATTAAAAGAAAAACTGAATGGGAATAAGAAAAGGAAAAAAAAAGCCAGGCCAGGAGGTACTAATTAAATGTAGTAGAAGAAAGTGGTGGGGAGGGTAGAGAAAAGGGAAGAAGGTTAATATTGTACAAAGAGAGTGAAGTTAATCCTCTAGCCCTCACAAGTGCAAAATTCCCACTGATTATAATGAATGGGTTCTAAAGACTGCCATGAATAGTCTAAAAGTCAACTTGGCTGACTCTCTATGGGACAAATCCTGCAATCCTTACTCAGGCTTTCTGACTTCAGAGTTCCATTATTTGTCCCAAAGGCTGAATTGCTGCTGACTGTGGAAGGACACTCAGTACTGACTTTGGATACTATCATATTTTTTTAATCAAAGAAGCTCCTATAAATTTTAACAAGTTCTTTAGCCTTGACAAAGTGAAGAGATTTTTATTCTGACTCAGATAAAATAATGGACTTCCTGTGTTTCACACCAGGTATTGAGGTGCATCACTTAAATAATGAATATAATAGGACCTGATTTTATTATTACAGTAATTACATAGAAAAAAACAATTATCTAGAGAGCACTGATTCCCTCTAACACTGTGCCACACATAGATGAATCTGGACACTGCCTGATTCTAATTTTACAAACTAAATATAGGATTTAAATGAGAAATAGTTGCTCCTGACAATTGAGCACTAGATTGTTCATCAGCATCATACAAGGGCAACCTGGATTTAGTCTTCATAGATCATTTACCCACTTTGATTTTCAGAAACACAGATATTCTGTTTGACAATCAAGTTTGTTTTCTATTCGTTTTCTACATAAAATAGAATAAGATAGGAAACCAAGTTTTAATTCTAGTGATGGGTGAACCATAGGATGTTTTGAGCTGCGGTTTGGATGAGCAGGATCCTAAAATGGGAATTATAATGATCAAAGTTCACCTAGGCCTTGATTGTCTAGAAATCTGGTTAGAAGCTTCATTAGATCAGACTTTCTAATGAGATTTCCTGGGTTTAGTCTATCTAGGCACTTATCTGGTCTCCATCACCAGATCACCTGGGGCTTGATACTGCAAAGTTCTGATCACTCTGGCATCAATCCAGCAAAGCACTTATATGCATGCATAACTTTAAGCATGTGTGAAAATAAAATAAAAGATAAACATACGTATATACTCATTCATTAGCCCATTCGTTTATAAGCCGACCCCCTAAGATGGTTAGGTAAAAATAGCAAAAACTATGAATGGCAAACCGCGGCCACTGGGAGCTGAGGGGCTCCATGTCTGTGAACGCTCCAGATAAACAAAACATCACGACCCGCCAGCGACTTACCCTGACGGGCCGGGAGCCAAAGTTTGCCAACCCCTGTGATATTTTAAAAGCTGGCATCACAAGAAACACTCAAAAGTTTTGCTAGAATTATTTAATGTAACCTAACGAAAAACCTGTTGTTATAATACTAACTGAACAAATATGTATTCACCTTCAAAATTAGAGTCAATATTTGAAATCAGTAAATGGATATTTAAAACAAGTAACTTAGAACAATATGACAATAGTCTTAAAATCCTTCAAAGTCTGAATCAATCTCTGATTCACCAAACAGTTCATTAAACTCGGCTTCAGTCAAAGTTGTACCTGCATTGTCATCGTAAATGTCAGCAGTGTCGTCTTCAGACTCAGATTCCTTCTCATCATCAGCCTCTGTTGTGTCATCATCAAATATGGCATAATCTTCTGACCCGTCGAGTGCATTGCTGATACAGCATTTCCTAAATGATTTTTCTATCATTTCCGAGGGAATGGACACTCATGCGTCCTTGATCCACTGGGCGACCAGATTGATTTCAGGCTTCATAAGATTCCCACCTTTTGTCAACTTCACCATGCCTGAGCACATCCATTCAGACCACATTTTGCGTAGCCTGTCTTTAAAGGGTTTGTTCAGGCAGACATCAAGCGGTTGTAGAACTGAAGTTAAGCCTCCAGGTATTATAGCCAAAGTAGTTTTCATATTTTTGGCCACATATTTCACCTCATCCATCTTGTGTGCCCTGAACATGTCCCAAACGAGTGTAGCAGGTTTCTTGAAAAGTGCTCCTGGTCTCTTATTCCACACTTTTTCCAGCCATTCAATAGTCCCACTTTCATCCATCCATCCATTCCTTTCCGTGTGCACGTACGATGACACCACCAGGAAATTTCATGTTTTTAGGCAAGGTTTTTCTTTTAAAAATAACAGGGGGGAGCTTTGATCCATTTGCCAAACACGATAAAACCACTGTAAAATGGATTTTTTCATGGCCAGTGGTTTTAATTAAAACTGTTTTTTCACCAACACTGGTTACCATTCTGTTGCTTGGGAGATTGAATGTCATTGGTGTTTCGTCCATATTTCCTATTTGTGACAGTTCAAATGCATATTCCTTTTGATATTTTATAAGAAACCTTTGGAAAGATTCGATTTTTTTCTTCCAGATCTCTCGGCAGCTTTTGCGCTATCTTTGTTCGCTGATGAAGACTGAGACCATGATGGTTCACGAACCGAGTACACCAACCCACTGATGCGACAAACATTGACGGCTTTACTGACTTGTATTTGTCGTCTTTCGACATTTTCAGAGCATGCCGACGAATTCCAGTTTTAGTGACAATGTACCCATTTTGTCGACATTCAAAAACCCAATTATTGAGATCTTTCTCCAGCTCAGAAAATGAAGCGCACCTCGTTGGACATTTTTTATTGCTTCTTGGCATGTCTTTTAGTGTTTTGTTTTTTCACCATTCTCTTACTTGCTTCTCATTGATACAGAATTCACGAGCTATGGTGCAATTATTGTTTGCTTCTGCACCTTCAACAACTTTAAGTTTGAACGCTGCGTGATAAGCAGACCTTTTTCTTTTGATTTCACCATTGTTCATTTTAAATACTAGTATGAAAATAGATTATTATTGTAGTTATAGATTTTGTAGGACTTTATATAGGAATGTCACCTGCTTTATCACTGTCAAATTATTATTAAAAGCAACAAAGAGTCCTGTGGCACCTTAAAGACTAACAGATGTATTGGAGCATAAGCTTTCGTGGGTGAATGCCCACTTCGTCAGACGCATTATTGTTCTTTGTTTATTTCAAAACAGCCCTGTAGATTGGCATGTCTGTGGGGATAACAGGCTATTTCAATTTTATTAGAGATTCCATTGATTCTGCACATTATATTTTCATATTGGCTCGAGACTTATGAGGTCCATTGGTAGAAATGCATGAAGAGATCAAATTACACAGTAGCGGACTGACACCAGTGCTATAGTACTATCGTTCGTTGTATTTTTCTGATTGGCTTGTAAGGCATAGCATTTTGTGAAATGCATGGGTCAAATGTCATGCAGATCTGAAACACTGCTCTTTTAGTATTCCTTTCAAGTCAAACTAGTCCACTAAACAAAGCCTTTGCAACTTTAAAAGGCTGCAGTATTGACATCAATAAATGGGTCGGCAAACTTTGGTTCCTGGCCGTCAGGGTAAGCCGCTGGCAGGTCGGGATGTTTTGTTTACTTGGAGCATCTGCAGGCATGGAGCCCCTCAGCTCCCTGTGGCTGCGGTTTGCCATTCCCAGCGAATGGGAGCTGCAGGAAATAGCTCCCATTGGCTGGGAACGGCGAACCGCGGCCTCAGGGAGCTGAGGGGCTCCATGCCTGCAGACGCTCCAGGTAAACAAAACGACAATGTATTAGATATTCAATTCAATGATCCCATAGAGTTTAAAATCATCAAATTTTGGTGTAGACCTGTTTATAAGCCAACCCCCGCTCTTTGATGCGTCACTTTTTTACCAAAAATATTTGGCTTATGAATGGGTATATACGGTATATTTTCTGAGCTTCAAAAAAGGTTCAGGTTGGACTGAGCTTGGTTTGAATTTAAGTCATCAATTGCATATTAATTAATTATGAACATATTAGTTCATTCATATTGAGTTATTTTACTTAAGAGGACAGGACACTATCATAACTTATGTATGCAAGCAGTCCTTTATGTTAGTAGAACTGTGTGTATAATAATAATAATAATAATAATAAATTAATAATACCTAAAAGGTTTGCAAGATTAGCCTAACCTATATTTGAGACCTAATAGGAACTTCATATTTCAAAGACTGAAAATTAATAATTCATTCATGTGACCAACTAGATAATAGAATAAGCAGTATTCATATGAGCTGAATATTTCCACTTGAAAAGAGCAGCTGACACAGTACTTGTTCTTTAAACCAAAGCATCAAATGGGTTAACCCATCCTAATTTAATGCACATAATTTTTTTCTGTCTTATTTTGGCTATAGGGACTTTGAGGTTCTCTTCATGATATGCAGTGATTAGAAGTTCATAAAATTAAGAAAGTTATTTGCTAAAAATTTATTGAACTATAAAAGATTGTATTTCTTGGTCTCTTAAACCAAACAAATGTTCTATTTTTTATGAACAAAAAGGGGCCTCTGGGTCGAAATACTTCCATAATTTTACCTTGTGTTTGTACTGTGTATTTCATAGTGATACCTTTTTAAAAAAAACAACCCTAAACTGAAGTCAAGATGCTGATAGAGTAGTTTTGTATCCTGATGTTAGCAGTGCCTTTGTAAAGAGAAGATTAGACTGGGGTATTCAATACACCCTACAGCTATAATTTAAATCAGGGCATACAGCAGGAGATGTAATTTATGTACACTTCTTAAATATTGCAAAATTGATGTACTTATTCATTAGCAGAAGTGGAAAGCAGGTCATACATTTTATTAATAATACTAATTAGATATTTAATATTTGCAAAATGATTTGAAAATGCAAAGTGCTAAGAATTATTACTGATGCAGTCACAGTAATTAAAACATAAAAGAATAGTCATAAACTACTTCTATAGATAACTGCACATAACTCCCTGTGGATTTTCAATAATGAAGAGTAAATAAGCAAATCTAATGATCCTTTGTAGGTATTATTTTGAGTAGCAGCGTATGTTGTCCACTTCTTGATCCAAAGAAATGAGATGTGCCAGATGTTCCTATTGTTGATAGGAACAAATGCTACTTTACAGTGAGGACGCCCTCAGGATTTTCAAAGAATTGAGGATTAGAAGGAATTCCTGTGATCAACTACATTGGGGGAGTCTCTCATGGGTGAAAGCTACTGCCATGCTAACAGTAGGTGGCAGTAGAGGAATATATCATTAAATCCAGTGGGTTCCAAGTGCACCTTCAAATCCCTTCATAGGTTTTTTTAAGCCAGTAGTGGATAGGGAGGCATTAGCAGCTACTGATGGAGACATGCTGCCATGGGGCATTGTGAGGCCCAGTGAGTACCAGCAACTCTCTGCTGTTCAAATACCCCAGCCCTCTCCCATTGTTCTGAAATTAGCAGGAATTTCTTGCCCATCTTGCAGGGCCGGCTCTACTGTTTTTGCCGCCCCAAGCAGCGCGCCGAATTGCCGCCATGGACGGCGGGGGCAGTCCGTGTGCCGTTAGGGCGGCATGTGCATTTCTGCGGCGGTGGCAATTCGGCGGCAGCTTCTGTCTTCAGCCGGAAGACAGAAGCTGCCGCCGAATTGCCACCGCGGGCAGCTGAACATAGAAGCTGCCGCTGAATTGCTGCCGCCGCAGAAATGCGCATGCTGCCCTAATGGCACACGGACTGCCCCCGCCCTCCGCGGTGGCAATTCGGCGTGCTGCTTGGGGGCAAAAACACATGGACTTGCAGATTGCTGCCCCAAGCACCTGCTTGGAAGGCTGGTGCCTGGAGCCGGCCCTGCCATCTTGAGACACTACAGCATTTGGGTAATGCAGCCTCCAACACAGCCAAACACCCTTTACCCAGAGGGGATAATGTGGTAGAAAACTCATAGCCTGAAAACCATGGAGTCTTACATAAGAATATAAAAATGGCCATACTGGGTCAGACCAATGTTTCGTCTAGCCCTGTATGCTATCTTGTGAGAGTGGCCAATGTCAGGTGCTTCAGAGGGAATGAACCAAACAGGGCAATCATCAAGTGAGCCATCACCTGTTGTCAGTCCCAGCATCTGGCAGCCAGAGGCTTTGGGACACCCAGATCATGGTGTTGCATCCCTGACCATCTTGGCGAATAGCCATTCATGGACCTATTTTCCATTAATTTATCTAATTCTTTTTTTTAACCCAATTATAGTTTTGGACTTCACAACATCACCTGGCAATGAGTTCCATGGGTTGACAGTGCGTTGTGTGAAGAAGTACTTCCTTTTGTTTGTTTTAAACCTGCTGCCTATTAATTTCATTGGGTGACCCCTGGTCCTTGTGCTATGTAACATTTTCTTATTCACATTCTCCACACCATTCATGATTTTATAGACCTCTTTCATATCCCCCTTAGTTGTCTCGTTTCCAAGCTGAATAGTCCCAGTCTTATTAATCTCACCTCATATAGAAGCTGTTCCATACCCCAATCATATTTGTTGCCCTTTCCTGTACCTTTTCCAATTCCAATACATCTTTTTTTGAGATGGGGTGACCAGATCTGCATGCAATATTCAAGGTGCATGTGTACCATGCACTTATATAGTGGAACTGTGATATTTTCTGTCTTATTATCTATTCCTTTCCTAATGGTTCCTAACATTCCGTTAGCTTTTTTTGGCTGCCACTGCACATTGCGCAAATATTTTCAGAGAACTATCCCCAATGACTTCAGATATTTCTCTTGAGTTGCAAGAGACCCCACCATTTTGAATGGATAATTGGGATTATGTTTTCCAATGTGCTTACTTTGCATTTATCAACACTGAATTTCATCTGCCATTTTCTTGCTCAGTCACCCAGTTTTGTGAGATCTTTTTGTAACTCTTCGGAGTCTGCTTTGGACTTAACTATCTTGAGCAATTTTGTATCCTCTGCAAATTTTGCCACCTCACTGTTTGTCCCTTTAACCAGATAATTTATGAATATGTTGAACAGCACTGGTCCCACTACAGGTCCCAGGGGAACCCTGCTATTTATTTCTCTCCATTCCTAATACTGACCATTTATTCCTACCCCCTTTTCCTGTCTTTTAATCAGTTACTGATCCATGAGAGGACCTTCCCTCTCATCCCATGACTGCTTACTTTGGTTAAGAGCCTTTGGTGAGGGACCTTGTCAAAGGCTTTCTGAAAGTCCAAGTATACTATATCCACCGGATCATCCTTGTCCACATGTTTGTTGACCCCCTCAAAGAATTCTAATAGATTGGTGAGGCATGATTTCTCTTTACAAAAGCCTTGTTGACTCTTCTCTGACAAATGATGTTCCTCTGTGTCTGATAATTCTGTTCTTTACTATAGTTTCAACCAATTTGCCTGGTACTGAAGTTAGGTTTACGGATCTGTAATTGCTAGGATCACCTCTGGAATCTTTTAAAAAAATTGGCATCACATTACCTATCCTCCAGTCATCTGGTACAAAATCTGATTTAAGTGATAGGTTACATACCACAGTTAGTAGTTCTGCAATTTCATATTTGAGTTCCTTAGAACTCTTGGGTGAATACCATCTGGTCCTGGCGACTTACTGTTTCTTCTGTAGTTTGGCCTTCCTATGGCTTTTTTTTTTTTTTTTAACCCAAAGAACATAGGGAAAGGAAACAGTTAGGGTAAAGGAGTAATATATTAGAATATAGTGAGAATAAAAAGTAAAAGCATCTGGGCAGGAGAAGAAGGCAAACAGGAAAAGGCAGATCACAATATATTTTTCTCCTGAAGTCCTGAAATTAAATAGCTGATTACCTGAAAGAAAAACTTGCCTGAGATTTTTATACTGTAAAAGTAAAATGGAAAGTCTCACTTTAGTTTCAAATTGCAAGCATGTCTTCCACCATCTAAGACAGCTAAACCAAGAACTTGGTGTCAGCTGACCTGGAAAGTTTCAATACATTTCACATAGAAGAACAATTGTATTTTGATTTTGCCTAGTCAGTTAACATTATTTAAATCATTAACGGTAACAAGTAGGCCTGAGAATTTGTATGCAGTAGGTTTATACCTGGAGATATTACTAGTACAGTACTACAGTGCAACTGATAGACATAGGCTTTACATATGTTTTCTCTAAGAGGTCATGCATAGGGGAAGGAGGGATGACGTACGCTACATAGAGTGATAAAGAGACATTTTGGCGCTTCTACATTTCCTGCATTTAGTTTTGTAACCCTCTTTCTCCTTCAGTGGCTGTACTCACTGATTCACACAGAGCATATTTGACACAAATTTATTTGAACTTTGTGACTGCTGGAGATAGCATGTTGTCTTGTATTGCTAACACAGAAAATGTCATTTATGCTAAAAAAATTAACCTTACGTTGCTTATTAGCCTTTCTTAGAATCCTTAGGTAAATATTCACAAGTCATGTTGCCGGGAGAGAAGGCACAACACTTTTATTTTCTGCACAAGTATTCATTGATTTTTAAGGCCAGAAGAGACCATTATGATTATCTAGTATGACCTATTGTCTGACATTGTACAGGATCCTGGAAACTTCTAGTGCACACTGGGCATGCTCTGATGCTGAACCCAACTGGTATGGTAGTATAGTCACATTCAGACAAATATATCATTTCATTTGCATAGCAACAGCTTTACTAGTAATCTGATACCTAGTCTTTCCCCTTTTTTAACTACTTTAACTCCTCTGTTGCAACACTTTTATATCTGAAATAACATAACATACACCTGATTCAGTAGATTCAGAAATACTTTTTAAAAATCGCCTAATTATACTCTATTTATTTCCTGTATATATCTGTTTGGTTTTATTAGGAGACAATCACTAACCAAGAACTGAGACAGAGCTTTTTCAGCTTCTTCTCTTTAGCCAAGAGCTAGTTGGTCTTGGTTGCCCTGGCAATTATTCTGCATCTGTTGACTTTAACAATGCTAGTGGCTGTAATGGTTAAATCTACTGATACAAATTATCTTGTTCCCTTGTCTATTCTTTGTGGAACTAAATCTTCACTCTTATCAGATATCTCATGTAAATTGTCTCAAATATTTGTAATGAAACTGGATGATTTCTCTGGTCTCTCTGACTACATATTTCCGCAATATGCAGCCTTGACTCTGTTGTGTGGCTAATAATCCTTCCTAGGGTCATTTGATCTTAGGTGACCTAGTTCTTGTTTCTCAAACCTATCAGAAATGTCTTATTCCTATTTTGTTTGCTGTTTTGGTTTCATTCATGCATGGCCCAAATTTGTATTTCTTTATTTCATTGGCTGTACAAAAGTCAATATCCCAGGTGAAGGTTCAAGCAGCTTTCTCCAGAAGTCGATGCCTCAAATGGTCACTTTGCATTTTAGATAGGTTCATATCTCTTATTAATATTTCTATATGGGAATCTATCTATATTAGGTATTTAAATGGCTCCTTTACTCTAATAGCTGAGTGCCTCACAATCTTTAATATATATTCCCTCACAACAGACTTGTGAGGTAGGGAAGTGCTATTATCTCGATGATACAGATGGGAAACTGAGAAACTGAGAAGTTAAACGACTTGCCTAGACTGGAAATCTGTGGCAGACCAAAGACTTGAACCCAAGTTCTAGAATTGTATCCTAACCACTGACCTTGCTTCCTATGCTAGGATTTTATACTGCATCCATCAACTTGGTGTCTTATTTCCTAAGGAGTGATATGGTCCCCCACATCCAAATAATCGAGGTTTAACTGTGTAGCGCATTCATCTAAAAGTTCATGTTGTTCTTGATTAGGAACATAACGGGGGTGCCACACGATCAAATGCCATTGCCTGCACCTTATGTGCTTTCTCTGCAGCTCCCATGGAAATCCAGAGAATTTCAAACTGTTGATTAAAACAGCACTAATTTTCTGAGCGTTTTTTCGCTGAGCGTTTTTTCTGAGCGATCATTCCACTTCAGGAAGTAGTTTCCTCACTCTTTCATTCAATATAATTTACGACATGTAATATTTGTATGATGTCAGCATTTTATGATCACTCAATCTCAAAATACTTAAGTTTCTGGAAACCCCTATTTGATTCTGGGGCTGGTCAAAGGCATTAAAGATCTATTGGCATAGCTCCATTTGCACATTACATCTCTCCATTTGTATATTCATTCCTATACTTGTAACATGAAACCTTTACCTATACCTCAGTGTAATTTGGGACTTTTTACCATTGCATACTGACAGGTATAAAAATGGAATTCACCCTAACGGAGCACAATTACTGATTATGTGGAATGACTGATCTTTAATTGGTTTTAAAATTGGAATAATTTTTATTTCGCTCCCGCCACAGTATAGTACTAAAATTTAAGGAGAAAATAGCCTCACATTTTGTAAGGAATGATAAAAAATATCATTTCTGGTATTAGCTTTCAGGGGCTTTGGGGCATTTGAGATAAGATCCTTGCCAGTTAAAAAGTTCTGTTGCATTTGAGCTATGGCAGTATTTCTTTTCTCTTTTTTTAGACATAAAGAAATCAAGTTTTTCCCATTTAAGATGTTAAAAATACTCTCCTTTATGAATTACTGTTCTAATGGGCATTTCAAGTCCTTCATAATTATGGCTTTGCTGCAGTTAAAGTACTGTCAATGTTCCCATTAAAGCCCACCTTTCTGCAGGATTTATGGTAGTGAAAATTTGTGCAGGCTGATCATTGGCATACAAATTTTCAGCCCTGGGGACTTACTTTACAGTATTTTTACTGGTTTCAGGGTCTGTTTTGCTCTCCAAGTGAAATTTATTTGACATAATATGATATTCAAATAGCTTAGTTTATAAAATTCAAGAAAATATCTACAGTGTTTGTACAGAAGCTATTTGTCTCACTGCTTTTCAATAAGCCTTGTACATTAGGAATATGTTTCAGTGGTAATACACCAAATCCCATTGATTTTAGTAGAATTTAATTGATTCCGAAGACATTTGTGACCAAATCCATCTCTGATTTATGCCATGCAACTCAATCTAAATTGACATGGGGAAAAAAAGAGTGATACCCTTAGCTTTAAGTTCTTGTTAAATCAGAGCTTTGCTAACATGAGTTCTGTTTGGTATTTAACATATAATGAGTGGGCTTCACTTTCCCCTTCATATGCCCTAGTGAAGGGAACCTAAAGGGCTAAAATGGGTTAGGGTTGTTTGCTAGGGGACAATGGTTCTGAAGCATGGAAGCCTCTGTGTAGATACATGACAAGGTTTGAACTCTGCCAGGAAGGGGAAGGGCAAGCTGGGAGATATGCTATCGTTCATTCTCAGAGCTGTAGAGAATTTGCAGCTTACATTAGTCCTGGCCCTGTGGTATTATTTTAATGCTGCTTCCCACTCCACGTACTGAACGCCCCAAATGGGAAGGACCTGAATAGCAGTTAGTGGGGAGACAACAGTTCCTGGCAGGGAGGAGGGGCGGCAATGCCTTAGGTGTAGAATGGAGGTAACTGTTCTTCATGCAAATTGATTTGCTGGTGTCCCTGAGAGCCAGTCATCTTTCCCACTCACGGGCACATCCATGTGCTGTGGTGATGGTGCTGATGTTCTCCTCCATCGGTAGTTGATGTGGGATGAACCAGTAGCCCTCAGAATTGGTATCACTGGAGAAGCCAGTCACTGGATTCATTATGATGTTTGTTCCTCCTCTGAAATGGTGATGAGAACTGCAACACCAAAGATCCTTCAGCACATCTCTTTCTTGCCCTTGTGCTAGAAGGCAGCCAAAGGCAACAACAAAACATCCTCAAAACAAGGGCTTGCTTGAGGCTGTGACAATGGTTCCAAAGAGGATCCTGCACCCCTCATGTTGGGCACAGGGTTCTTAGCTTCCAGCATTGTCTACACAGTAGATGCCTGCTTAGTAGCAGGTTTTTTAGGTTCCCAGGGAGCTCTTGGCACCAACAAAAGACAATAAAAGCCAGAATCTGTCACAGCTTTGGTAATATTGGCACCAAACCCCAGCTCTGGAAAGAGATCTTGGTGCCTGTAGAAGACTTCAGCAAAACAGCCATGAGCACTGCTCTATTTGACTCCAATATATTGTGTGTCAGAGTTATCCCTGTCTTTCCTGACTTTGAAAGTGAAGGCAGGCTGCTCTGTCCCTTCATAAGAGCAGAAAGCTGGTCCAATGCCTGATCCATACACTGAGCTCATAATGTCTCCTTGGTGAGGAAGCTTTGGAGTGTCTGCTGCCTACTGATGCAGGCTCAAGCTGTGGTGGCCTTTGCTGTCTGACCACAATACTCAGAATAGACTATCCACCAAGATAGAATAAACAGTGATAACATGTGGGGAATTCTGCACATCACTTAAACCGTCCCTGATTATCCAAGCCCTTGGAGACCTGGCTAGCTATGATCAAACAGTCTAAAGACCCTGGTCCTAGAATTGAATTTGAAACTATGCAAACTATCGTGAACAGGGCTGCTAACAGGGAGTTTCGCAAGGGAGTTTGGAAGGGAAGTGGGAAGGGAGGCAAGGTTCACTTGCCGTTCTTTAAAACCTGTAAACTAAACTACATTCAAAACTTCTTGATTTAAACAAAACCCTTTCATTAACTTAGGTAGCTGTAGGAGAGAATGCAGGCAGAAGCCCAGCAGCAGAGTGGGGGCTATCCAGTTTATTGCGCTGAGTGCAGCATGTATGATTACCTGCCCTGTGGACGGGTGGCATATGTGTGCATTCGGTGCAGGGAGCTCCTGGCCCTCAGCGACCGTGTACGGGCTTTGGAGGCCAAGGTGGCAGAACTGGAGGAGCTAAGGGAGGCAGAGAGGTATGTTGATGAGGCTTTCTAGGACACTGTAGAATTGCCCCACCTCCGGTCAGACAGCCCCTGCGCTGTTGAGGAGGATGAAAGGCCCAGGGAAGTAGAGCAGTCAACGGGAGCAGAGGGAAACCTTCCCATAGTTGGGACCCTCCTTCCAGATGGTGTTAGGGTATCCTCTCGCACTGAGGTAACCTCTCTGGGGGAGGGAACTCCAGTCATTAGGAAAAGGCAGGTGTTAGTAATGGGAGATTCGATCATTAGAAACATAGATAGCTGGGTTTGTGATGACCGGGAGAACCGTATGATGACTTGCCTGCCTGGTGCAAAGGTTGCAGATCTCTCGAGGCATCTAGATAGACTTATATGTAGTGCTGGGGAGGAGCCGGTGGTCGTGGTACATGTAGGTACCAATGACATAGAGAAGGGTAGGAGAGATGTCCTGGAGGCCAAATTTAAGCTGCTAGGGAAGAGACTGAAATCCAGGACCTCTATGGTGGCATTCTCAGAAATGCTCCCAGTTCCACGCGCAGGGCCAGGTAGGCAGGCAGAGCTTCAGAGTCTCAATGCGTGGATGAGACGATGGTGTAGAGAGGAGGGGTTTAGTTTCATTAGGAACTGGGGAAACTTTTGGGATGGGGGAGCCTATACAGGAGAGATGGGCTCCACCTAAACCAAAGTGGAACCAGACTGCTGGCACTTAACATTAAAAAGGTTGCAGAGCAGTTTTTAAACTAAGAGATGGGGGAAAGCCGACTGCTGCAGAGGAGCATGTGGATCGGACAGAGACTTCTCTTAGGCTACGTCTTCACTACCCGCCTGAATCGGCGGGTAGAAATCGATCTCTCGGGGATCGAATTATCGCATCTCATCGGGATGCGACAATCGATCCCTGAATCGACGCTTGTACTCCACCAGCACAGGTAGGAGTAAGCGCCGTCGATGGGGGAGCTGCGGAGGTCGATTTGCCGCCGTCCTCACAGCGGGGTAAGTCGGCTCGGATACGTCGAATTCAGCTACGCGAATTTGCATATCTTAAATCGACCCCCCCCCGTAGTGAGGACGTAGCCTTAGAGGAGAGTCTATTGATAGAGATTCTCTAGGTTTTAGTCAGGAGGAGGGGATGGAAGAGGATAATGTAAGGGCCAGACCAGACGAGAAACATTCACATAAAAAAGAATGACACATCAGAAAAGGGCAGACAAATAAACAGTGACAAGTTTTTAAAGTGCTTGTACATAAATGCTAGAAGTCTAAATAATAAGATGGGTGAACTAGAGTGCCTCGTGATGAAGGAGGATATTGATATAATAGGCATCACAGAAACCTGGTGGACTGAGGACAATAAATGGGACACAATCATTCCGGAGTACAAAATATATCGGAAGGACAGAACAGGTCATGCGGGGAGTGGCACTATATGTGAAAGAAAATGTAGAATCAAATGAAGTAAAAATCTTAAGTGAATCCACATGTTCCATAGAATCTCTATGGATAGTAATTTCATGCTCTAATAAGAATATAACTTTAGGGATCTATTATCGACCACCTGACCCAGGACAGTGATAGTGACGATGAAATGCTAAGGGAAATGCTAAGGCTATCAAAATAAAGAACTCAATAATAGTGGGCGATTTCAATTATCCCCATATTGACTGGGAACATGTCACCTCAGGACAAAATGCAGAGACAAAATTTCTCGATACGTTAAATGACTGCTTCTTGGAGCAGCTGGTACAGGAACCCACAAGGGGAGAGGCAACTCTCGATTTAGTCCTGAGTGGAGCGCAGGAGCTGGTCCAAAGAGGTAACTATAACAGGACCGCATGGAAATAGTGACCATAATATAATAACATTTAACATCCCTGTGGTGGGAAGAACATCTCGACAGCCCAACACTGTGGCATTTAATTTCAAAAAGGGGAACTATGCATAAATGACGGGGTTAGTTAAACAGAAATTAAAAGGTACAGTGACTAAAGTGAAATCCCTGCAAGCTGCATGGACACTTTTCAAAGACACCATAATAGAGGCCCAACTTAAATGTATACCCCAAATTAAAAAACACAGTAAAAGAACTAAAAAAGAGCCACCATGGCTTAACAACCATGTAAAAGAAGCAGTGAGAGATAAAAAGGCATCTTTTAAAAAGTGGAAGTCAAATCCTAGTGAGGTAAATAGAAAGGAGAATAAACGCTGCCAAATTAAGTGTAAAAATGTAATAAGAAAGCTAAAGAGGGGTTTGAAGAACGGCTAGCCAAAAACTCAAAAGGTAATAACAAAATGTTTTTTAAGTACATCAGAAGCAGGAAGCCTGCTAAACAACCAGTGGGGCCCCTGGATGAGCGAGATACAAAAGGAGTGCTTAAAGATGATAAAGTCATTGTGGAGAAACTAAATGGATTATAATCCATTTGTTTCAGTCTTCATGGCTGAGGATGTTAGGGAGATTCCCAAACCTGAGCTGGCTTTTGTAGGTGACAAATCTGAGGAATTGTCACAGATTGAAGTGTAATTAGAGGAGATTTTGGAATTAATTGATAAACCTAACAGTAACAAGTCACCGGGACCAGATGGCATTCACCCAAGAGTTCTGAAAGAACTCAAATGTGAAGTTGTGGAACTATTAACTATGGTTTGTAACCTGTCCTTTAAATCAGCTTCTGTACCCAGTGACTGGAAGATGGCTAATGTAACGCCAATATTTAAAAAGGGCTCTGGAGGTGATCCCGGCAATTACAGACCGGTAAGTCTAACGTCAGTACCGGGCAAATTAGTTGAAACAATAGTAAAGAATAAAATTTTCAGACACATAGAAGAACATAAATTGTTGGGCAAAAGTCAACATGGTTTCTGTAAAGGGAAATCGTGTCTTACTAATCTATTACAGTTCTTTGAAGGGGTCAAAAAACGTGTGGACAAGGGGGATCCAGTGGACATAGTGTACTTAGATTTCCAGAAAGCCTTTGACAAGGTCCCTCACCAAAGGCTCTTACGTAAATTAAGTTGTCATGGGATTAAAGGGAAGGTCCTTTCATGGATTGAGAACTGGTTAAAAGACAGGAAACAAAGGGTAGGAATAAATGGTAAATTCTCAGAATGGAGAGGGGTAACTAGTGGTGTTCCCCCAGGGTCAGTCCTAGGACCAATCCTATTCAACTTATTCATAAATGATCTGGAGAAAGGGGTAAACAGTGAGGTGGCAAAGTTTGCAGATGATACTAAACTGCTCAAGATAGTTAAGACCAAAGCAGACTGTGAAGAACTTCAAAAAGATCTCACAAAACTAAGTGATTGGGCAACAAAATGGCAAATGAAATTTAATGTGGATAAATGTAAAGTAATGCACATTGGAAAAAATAACCCCAACTATACATACAATATGATGGGGGCTAATTTAACTACAACGAATCAGGGAAAAGATCTTGGAGTCATTGTGGATAGTTCTCTGAAGACATCCACGCAGTGTGCAGCGGTGGTCAAAAAAGCAAACAGGATGTTCGGAATCATTAAAAAGGGGATAGAGAATAAGACGGAGAGTATCTTATTGCCCTTATATAAATCCATGGTACGCCCACATCTTGAATATTGCGTACAGATGAGATCTCCTCATCTCAAAAAAGATATACTGGCATTAGAAAAGGTTCAGAGAAGGGCAACTAAAATGATTAGGGGTTTGGAACGGGTCCCATATGAGGAGAGATTAAAGAGGCTAGGACTTTTCAGCTTGGAATATAGGAGACTAAGGGGGGATATGATAGAGGTATATAAAATCATGAGTGATGTGGAGAAAGTAAATAAGGAAAAGTTATTTACTTGTTCCCATAATACAAGAACTAGGGGCCACCAAATGAAATCAATGGGCAGCAGGTTTAAAACAAATAAAAGGAAGTTCTCCTTCACACAGCACACAGTCAACTTGTGGAACTCCTTGCCTGAGGAGGTTGTGAAGGCTAGGACTATAACAGCATTTAAAAGAGAACTGGATAAATTCATGGTGGTTAAGTCCATTAATGGCTATTAGCCAGGATGGGTAAGGAATGGTGTCCCTAGCCTCTGTTTGTCAGAGGGTGGAGATGGATGGCATGAGAGAGATCACTTGATCATTACCTGTTAGGTTCAGTCCCTCTGGGACACCTGGCATTGGCCACTGTCGGTAGACAGGATACTGGGCTAAATGGACCTTTGGTCTGACCCAGTACGGCCGTTCTTATGTTCTTATCTAATGCAAATTAAATAACAGTAATACAGTTTAACATTAGAAAATAAGGGAGTTTCAAATCAAACCTACAAACTCCCTTTCCCCCCAAACAAACAGAGAAAAGGTCCCTATACCTGCAGCTGGGCATGGAGAGAAAGGAACTGAAATGGTGGCATTTTTGCGAACTTGAACCTGGCTATTTGGTGCTGCAAGAGTTCCGTGTATGACTCCCATTGGCATTGCTTTCCAAAAGGTTCCCAGTAATCAGTGCACTGAGGGGAGCAACCTGGAAGTGTAACTATGCCCTAACAACCACTTTTACAATGCTAAGAAACCATTTTTTTTCTTATTCTTTATCTTCAAATCTAAACCATTAAAAAATCACAATTACCATGTTTTATATCTTATACGGGATAAAATGAAAGAACCTAGAACTTTTGTGGCTTTTTACAAGACCAAAAATAGCTCTTGCTTTTAAGACAATGTGACTTAGATAAATTTCTTTCTAAAATGTGAAGCTTCAGCTTTTGAACTATATCAGAAATATGGAGCTTTGGTGAAAAGCCACTCAGATTGCAACTGTGTAAGAAAAAAGGTATTTCCTTCCCAAACCTTCTTTTGTTCATATCTCAAAGAATTACAAAAAAGCTCACACTTTCACTTGGGCAAATAATTTTTACAACAAAGATCTTACAGGCTCTGAAGCAAGGAAGGTAACCAGGGTGCTGATGCTTATGTATTGAATATAGTGTAACACCTTTACAGGCATAGTCATTTCTCAGATGTCAGTTTGTTCCTGAATATATGAATATTCACAAGCTTGCTTTTACCATCTATTTTTAAAGAGTTCTGAGGGAAAGATCTGATAAGGATGTTCTTCAAAACTGTGGTACCATGCTGTGAAAGCTTTTGATCAGGTCTAATTTGTTAATTTTCGTACTTCCTTCAACTCCTTCAGGCAATTTCCTTCCGTGCTTAGGAAGGACTATCCAATTCTAAAGACAGTTTTCGGAGTTTCTTCTTTTTTTTTAAAGGAATTCTTTTTTTTTTTTTTTAAACTCCTCTAAGTTTCATTTTTCAACTTTATCCTGTCAGGATTACTCTAGAGCAATGGTTCCCAAATTTATTCTGCCGCTTGTGCTGGCAAAGCCCCGGCGGGCTGGGCCGGGATGTTTACCTGCTGCGTCCGCAGGTTCGGCCGATCGCGGCTCCCAGTGGCCGCGGTTCACTGCTCCAGGCCACTGGGAGCTGCTGGAAGCGGCGCGGACTGAGGGACGTACTGGTGATGTTGGAGTTCAGGCTGGAGTTTGAGCTCTGGGACCCTGAGAGAGGGTCAAGCCTGAATGTCAATACCACAGTTTTACGGACCTGTAGTCAGTGAAGGGACTGTGTAAGTCTAGTGTGCACATAATATATGACTATATTCCACCTGAAATGTTTAAGTAAATAAGTTAAGATTCTTAAATAGGTATTTCATGATTCATGTTCACTGGAACGTTAATTTCTTTTATGCCTTAATATGAGACACAGCTCACTTCTGTTTTCAGACTTTGAATACAGCATTTATTTTGCTTTCACTTATTCATAATTTCAGATATTTTCACAGGTAAGTGTGATTTCACAGGAGTTCTTTTATGTCAGGGCTACATGAGAGAGAATTATTTTTTATAAAGCTCAAAACAAAGTCTGTATGTAATTATCCATTATTTGGGTCATTAAATACATATTGAAGAGTGCTTATCATGAAACAGTCAGTACGTGCAAAAACCACAAAATGGTATCTGAGGCTACGCTTACACTGGAGAGCTTACAGTGGCGCAGCTGCACCAATGCATTTTGTGTAGCCGCTCTAAGTCGACGGGAGAGTTGTCTCCTGTCGACTTAATGAATCCACCCCCCAATGAGCAGCAGCAGCTATGTCCGTGTAAGAGGCTTTTCTGCCGACATAGTGCTGTCCACACTGGCACTAAGATTGATGTAACTTATGTCGCTCAAGGGAGTGACTTAATCATGCCCCCTGAGTGGCATAAGTTATGATAGAGTAGACATATCCTGAGATTCCACAGATTCTCTTGCCTTAGAATGGAAAACAAACTTGGTAACTGGGTAGCTGGCAAACTCTGTCTTTCAAAAGGCAATTAACTTATGTTAGTGACTGTTAAATGGACGAATTTGGTCATGCGTTTGGGGTGGTTATCTGAGGGTTGTCCATTGTCTTGTAAATACCATTGTCTTGTAAATATTTGAGGCAGGCAGCTATGCCATCATTGTGAGGGATGTTGGTGTATAGGGAAGTGACATCCTTTTTGTCCTGTGACTGCTGAGGTGTCAATGGGCCACGCTACCTTGAATGGTCCTTTACAATATGTGATAACTGTGTACTGTAAGCAATCTATTCCACCTTGCATTTTGCTGTGATGCTTGGGAGTACTTTACCAGACCTGAAGAAGAGCTCTGTGTGGCTTGAAAGCTTGTCTCTCTCACCAATAGAAGTTGGTCCACTCCAGTAAAGATATTACCTCACCCACCTTGTCTCTCTAAATGGTGTACTGTCTGTTTAAAAATCTTTTTAGCTTAAACTGAGTCTCTGTTGGGAATTCATTTGTTGTAAGAATCTTAGCACAGCAGGGATGATACAGGTAATACAGAGCAGCATCCTTTGGTGTTTGAACTTAGCATGGGAGCTGAAATTAAGGGCAGGCAGTGTTGTATGTCTACAGAGCTCATGCTTGAAAGCCCACAAAATATGAGTAAATGAAAGCCCGAGGGGATGCTGTACTTGACCAGTTGGAGCCTGACTAGGAAGCCTAGCAAATAGAATGGTCTAACTAAAATAGAAGTTAGAGGAGCCAGAGAGGAAGATACATTTGTCTCCAGTGCTCCTATAGAACTCTGAGTCAGATTAATCCCTTTTGTAACTACATCAGTGAGAGTTTGGGATTCACCCAGGGCTTAGTGGCACCCTGGCCGAACTTGCATTTTGGTGCCCCTGGTCGCTGTGGGTGTGGCACCCCCTCATTGCCCTTGGCCCCGATGGTTGTCCCTGGCTCCCCACCCTCCCTTCCCCCCAACCCCTGCACTGCGCCCCCTTTGCCCCTAACTTTTGCATCCCCCACTGCACCCATGTGGGGAAACTGACCTGGATGCACAAAGAAGCTGGCATTGCTGCTCGCTCCCCCACTGAACTGCTGCTCCTCCACCCCGCGCAGCCCTAGGGGGCTGTGAGAGGGCAAGCAAGGAGCTACGTCAGGGCTTCCTGCATCCAGGTCACTTTCCCTGTGGGCTTTGTAAGGGGAGGGCAGGAGAGCAGCAGCTCCTGATGCCTCAGCACAGCCCAGGTAGGGAAGTGACCTGGATGCAGGGAGCCCTGGTGTGTGTGTTGGGGGGACTGTGTGAAGGAGTGTGTGTGTGTGTGTGTGTTGTGTTGAGGGGAGTATGTGTGTGCCTGGGTGAGTGCGCTGTCTCTTTAAGAAAGCACTCAGGGTCAGGAGTCTGACCTAGGCTTGTTCAGACTCAAGCAGCTGCGAGCAGCTCTGGACCCAGGGAGGCAGCAGCACACACAGATTCCCCCTATCCCGTCACCCCAGCTTAGTGGAAATCAGGTACACAGGTGTGGGGGAGGAGAGGAGGACACCCTGCCATCAGCTCCCCCCGCAGAGCAGAGAGGAGGACGCTCCCAGTCCAGAGTGGACAGGGGCGACTCCAGGGACCAACGGAGGCCAGGAGGGTGGGAGGTAGGGTGACCAAATGTCCCGTTTTCAAAGGGACAGTCCCGTTCTTTGGGACTTTTTCTTATATAGGCACCTATTACCCCCCACCCCCGTCCCGTTTTTTCACAGTTGCTATCTGGTCACCCTAG
Organism: Emys orbicularis; assembly: GCF_028017835.1. Classification (NCBI taxonomy): domain Eukaryota; kingdom Metazoa; phylum Chordata; order Testudines; family Emydidae; genus Emys; species Emys orbicularis. The sequence continues at coordinate 40,306,563 of NC_088689.1, read as the reverse complement.
TGGAAGGACAGGAACAGCAGTGGGTGCACACATGGAACAGGGTGGAGATGGGGCACCCCTGCTCCGGAGAAGTCACATGGCTCCAATAGCTGGTCGTCCAACTGCCCCCCCCATCCCCATCAGGAGCGCTGCTGCTTGCCTGCCTGCCAAGGCCTCCGTCAGCCCAGCTGGCCTTTCAGCAGCAGGTCAGGTGGGAATCCAAACTCTGCACACGGCGCCACCTTGGGCAGGTCGCCCTGGGTGGGGACCTGTACGGCCCACCCCAAAGGCCAGTCTTGCAGGCCAGTAAGCATATGTCTACACAGTGACTAGTCACCTGTGGCTGGCCCATGCCAGCCAACTTGGGCTTGGGCTGTGGAGGTGTTTCATTGCTGTGTAGACTTGGGCTTGGGCTGGAGCCCAGGTTCTGGGACCCTGCAAGGTGGCAGGGTCCCAGAGCCCGGGCTCCAGCCCAAGTCTACACAGTAATGAAACAGCCCTGCACTCCGAGCCCCATGTGAGCCCAAGTTGGCTGTTATGGTCCAGACATGGGTGTCTAGTTGTTGTGTAGACATACCCTAAGAGGTTCAATCAACATCTGCCTTGTAATTCTGGGTGTCTTGTGGCTGTGCAGCTTTGGTTCAAAGTTCTGACCCCAGTTGCTTGCCAGTAGCTCACAAGCCTTACCGTGGCTTTGCCCAACCTGGTTACTCCTTGCAGGCTGACCATAGTACGCTTCCTGAATTCACCCAGAAATCATCCTACTGCAGGGACCACTCTCTCTCACAGGACTCTCACAAAAAAAGCATTAGGTTTACTGCAGATACAGAGACAATAAAACACTCCAACCTGTTACTAGAAGCACACACTTTACTGAACATACACAGCACTGATGATTTATAATGCAAGCAAAACCTTTATTAACAAAGGAGCGTGGATTAAGTGATACCAAGTAAGAGAAATAAAAGTAGAAATGGTTACAAATAAATAAAAGTGAAAACACTCAACTAAAAGTCTAAAACTTAATCTAGCAAAGTACAGTTTTTGTTCAAGATGGTTTCTCTCACCCACAGTCTTCTTTCCAGCTTTTACTGGCCAGGACCCATCTCAGAGATGAAATTGCTTGGGTGTGGGTTATTTTTTGTTTTTTGATCTCCTTAATGTGAACGATAAAGATGGAGTCTCCCTGTCCTTTGTATTCCCAAAGGAATTGTCTGTGTCCTAAAAGTCAGGAAGGCCTTCTGGGAATTCAGTCTCCTGTTTCACTCTGGGGTGCAGGAGCCATGTTAATTCTCTGTCTCTTGAGTTCAGTCTCAAGATAATGTCTGCTGATTTAGCTTAATGGCTTAATTTATTGATAATATGTAAATTGAAGTAAACCCACATTCCACTGTCTAGGACAAACCTGTTTATCACCTTTACCTAGGATAGGTCACCTGGTCTGAAACCTGTCCTAGTAAAATTACACAGAGAGAGGTTATAACTTCACATATATTATTACATCATTTCACAATGATGCTATTGACCAATGTGTTAGATTATAAATGATACCTCACAAGGCATACAAATATTATTGCAATAGTGTGTAGGCTGTGAATATTATCGCAGTAGTATTTATGGGTGTCTGCAGGCACAGTGAGGGAAAGTAGTTAGACCAAAGATGAATTTGGTCCATTGTGCATTTTGTGGCTTTCCTCTGGAGCATGTATTGTCTGATAGATGCCTGAAGTCTAAGGGAGTCAAAGGAAAAGCAATGCCAGTCAGAGTTTTGAGAGCATTGCATTCTCAGTGTAATAAGCTTCCTTCCAGGTTAGCTGATAATCCGCACTCAACATGGAGACACTGAGTTATAATAAAAATTCAGATTTATTTTTAACAAGTTCATCTCACTTAGTGTATCTCCTATAGGCAGTAAACCATTACATTTCTATGTACGTAGACAGCTACCATAGAAATGTAGTTGGCAAGTATAAAAATTCAGTTAGTCACAACTACAAATGGATGTCAGCCACAAAATTCAGATTGAGGTGTTAAAGTTTCAAAGCATTACGGGTGTTTGGATCCAAGGCTCTGATTTAGCTGTGAAATCTATAGTTTGGGATTCTGGATTCCCCAAAAGTTCAAGGATTTTGGATCTGGAGTTTTGGTTCAGGTCTGACTCTTGTCAGGACTGTTTCTTTGCATAGTCAGTAACTGGTCAACCTATAAGAGACCCCGGCTCTAAAGTAAAATAGTCAGAAGCAAGCAATTGGAAGCATCCTGCTGCTTCCCCATCCCCAGCTCATGATGGAGATAGAACTGTGTCGGAAAAAACAGCCCAACAGCAATTAATTCCTGCAAGCACTCAGTGTGATGAGCTCCTAAATCTAATGTCCCTAGTTTGAGTCAGATTGATTAGTCACTCTCATGTTTAATTAATACATCTTATGGTTAATATCGTAGGTAATCATTGTAAATTAACTAAAGAAAATGCAAATCGTCCATTATTCTGGATTTTTTGAGATGACAGAGCATAATGGGAATGAACAGATTTCTCCTAATATCCGTAAAATGTAGCAGTACATTTTTTTTTCCTGGGTAAAACAAACTTGGGTATTCTCGAGAAGACTACAAGATACAGGAATTTGGCTAATGGCTGCTACCTTTAGAAGTCTCACAACAGGAGAAGAGGGTACAGACCTCAAAGAATAACATGCTCAATAAAAGTGAGATCCCATACAAACTAAGGTGGGAGGCTTTTCAACACTTGGTGTCACTATTTGCTAATTCTTAAAACTAGTCAGATTTCTTTTTCTATGCATGGCATACTTCTGGGTAAAGGTAACTTGTCACAACCCAGCTTCCTTAATGTCTTGAGCATTGGGTCTAACTATAATAAGAGAGATAGGTGCTTGCTTTCTCCACAGTTAAATACAAAAAATTATTGATCCTTCCCTGAACTGGGAAAGGACATGCCCAAAGAAATAAACAAATAAATTCTCCCCCCCGACCCCCCAGCACACCCAGATATTCAGGTTTCACAGCCAGGGTTTTAGTATGCAATATTCCCAGCTTCGGTCTCAGCACACAACATTTTTAACCATCCAGACTCAGAATGCCTATAGCTTTCATCACTTGAATTGACTGCATAACTGTTCTAGTATACTGCTCTGAAATTCCCTATCCCAGTATTTTAGCTTTAGTTCATAAAGTAGTGATTCCTATTCACAGGCTTCAACCTTACCAGCACACACAACCATCCACCTGTTACAAACTCAGGAAAGTTGTTTTTATCTAGCCTTTCCCCTGTCCTGATTGGCCCAGACTCTGCTTTCCTCACCAAGCCTCATCTGTTTTGTTAGGATCATCTAAAGAGAATTAGTTCCTGCTTTTCCTAGCTACTTGTCATGGCAACCCTAGCTAATTTCCAGGTGTTAGCACTCGTTGAGACTCTGGAGCTCATTTAATTTCCAAAGAAAGTGAAAAAAGGACTAGAACAGGAAAATGTTGCAGTTGTAAGTAGACATAAAGAAAAAACCCACAAAAAGGTGATTGCTCATATTTATTCATATCGCATTCACTCATTAAATCATACCCCATACAACTTACCAGTCCTATAAACTTACAGAAGCATCTTAAAGATAAGGAGGAAAAAGCTTGCCTAACTTACCCAACTGCACAAAGCCGTAGCTCTCCCTGTCACCCTGGATGATCTCTATTGTCAAATTTTTATCAATAATGCCAATTTTCTGAAAAGAGGAGAGGGAATATAGGTAAACAGAAGATGGTAGTTACATATTACCTCTACAATACATTCCCCACAAGTGAGGTATGCTTTTTGTAGCCAAAGAAATCATTTTCATTATAACACAGTGCCAGGCCTCGAGTTTCAAAGAACATTTTCAAAGCAATTTACAAAAGTTAACTAAGTGATTTTCACAACACTGAAATTCTCACAATTACTTGGTGAAATTCGATAACCTGTGTTATGCAGGAAGTCAGACTGGGTGATCACAATGGGCCCTTCTGACCTAAAAATCTATGAATCTACAACTAACTTGTGTGAATTGATAAGTAGTAGTATTCTTAATTTACAGATAGTAAAACATGAGGCCCAGTGTTTTGGAAAAGCCTTATTGAATCAATAAGGTTCTAAAAGATATTTAATGATGGTCTATAGGAATATTTGAGCCATAATAGAGGCTCAACTTAAATGTATACCCCAAATTAAAAAACATAGAGAGCCAAAAAAGAGCCACCGTGGCTAAACAAAGTAAAAGAAGCAGTGAGCGGCAAAAAGGGATCCTTTAAAAAGTGGAAGTTAAATCCTAGTGAGGAAAATAGAAAGGAGCATAAACACTGGCAAATGAAGCGTAAAAATACAATTAGGAAGGCCAAAAAAGAATTTGAGGAACAGTTAGCCAAAGACTCAAAAAGTAATAGCAATTTTTTTTTAAGTACATTAGAAGCAGGAAGTCTGTTAAACAACCAATGGGGCCACTGGACGATCGAGTGCTAAAGGAGCACTTGAGGACGATAAGGCCATTGCGGAGAAACTAAATGAATTCTTTGCATCAGTATTCACAACTGAGGATGTGAGGGAGATTCCCAAACCTGAGCCATTCTTTTTAGGTGACAGATCTGAGGAACTGTCCCAGATTGAGGTATCATTAGAGGAGGTTTTGGAACAAATTGATAAATTAAACAGCAATAAGTCACCAGGATTAGATGGTATTCACCCAAGAGTTCTGAAGGAACTCAAATGTGAAATTGCAGAACTACTAACTGTAGTCTGTAACCTATCATTTAAATCTGCTTCTGTACCAGGTGACTGGAGGATAGCTAATATGACGCCAATTTTTAAAAAGGGCTCCAGAGGTGATCCTGGCAATTACAGGCCTGGAAGCCTGACTTCAGTACCAGGCAAACTGGTCGAAATTATAATAAAGAACAATATTGTCAGACATATAGATGAACATAATTTGTTGAGGAAGAGTCATCATGGTTTTAGTAAAGGGAAATCATGCATCACCAATCTACTAGAATTCTTTGAGGGGGTCAACAAGCATGTGGACCAAGGGGATCCAGTGGATATAGTGTACTTAGATTTTCAGAAAGCCTTTGACAAGGTCCCTCACCAAAGGCTCTTACGCAAAGTGAGCTGCCACGGGATAAGAGGGGAGATGCTCTCATGGATTGATAACTGGTTAAAAGATAGGAAACAAAGGGTAGGTATAAATGGTCAATTCTCAGAATGGAGTGAGGTAAATAGTGGTGTCCCCCAAGGGTTTGTTCTGGGACCAGTCCTATTCAACATATTCATAAATGATCTGGAAAAAGGGGTAAACAGTGAGGTGGCAAAATTTGCAGATGATACAAAATTACTAAAGATAGTTAAGACCCAGGCAGACTGGGAAGAGGATCTCTCAAAACTGGGTGACTGGGCAACAAAATGGCAGATAAAATTTAATGTTGATAAATGCAAAGTAATGCACATTGGAAAGCATAATCCCAACTATACATATAAAATGATGGGGTCTAAATTAGCTGTTACCACTCAAGAAAGAGATCTTGGAGTCATTGTGGATAGTTCTCTGAAAACATCCACTCAATGTGCAGCGGCAGTCAAAAAAGCGAACAGAATGCTGGGAATAATTAAGAAAGGGATAGATAATAGGTCAGAAAATATCATGTTGCCTCTATATAAATCCATGGTATGCCCACATCTTGAATACTGTGTGCAGATGTGGTCGCCCCATCTCAAAAAAGATATATTGAAATTGGAAAAGGTTCAGAAAAGGGCAACAAAAATGATTAGGGGTATGGAACGGCTTCCGTATGAGGAGAGATTAATAAGACTGGGACTTTTCAGCTTGGAAAAGAGACGGCTAAGGGGAGATATGATTGAGGTCTATAAAATCATGACTGGTGTAGAAAGTAGATAAGGAAATGTTGTTTACTGCTTCTCATAACACAAGAACTAGGGGTCACCAAATGAAATTAATATGCAGCAGGTTTAAAACAAATAAAAGGAAGTTTTTCTTCACACAACGCACAGTCAACCTGTGGAACTCCTTGCTAGAGGATGTTGTGAAGGCCAAGATGATAACAGGGTTCAAAAAAGAACTAGATAAATTCATGGAGGATAGGTCCATCAATGGCTATTAGCCAGGATGGGCAGGAATGGTGTCCCTAGCCTCTGTTTGCCAGAAGCTGGGAATGAGCGACAGGGGATGGATTACTTGATGATTACCTGTTCTGTTCATTCCCTCTGGGGCACCTGGCACTGGCCACTGTCGGAAGACCAGGATACTGGGCTAGATGGACCTTTGGTCTGCCCCAGTAGGGCCGTTCTTATATTCTTATTCTAAAAACCCACAGGATCTCATTGTCTAATTCTTTCTCTAGATTTTTAAAGAAATTCATAGCAGAGATATAACTTCTTACTAAATGCTAAAGGAGTGAAAAAAAATCTATAGAAAGATTATAATTTTCTATTAAAGAACTGTTCCATAAGGGCGGGCAGATTAAAGTCACAGTTTAAGAAATGGATGAGATGGGAGTTGCTAGGGCTCAATCCTGTAGGATGCTGCATACTCTGGCTTTTATCCAGCAAAGCACTTCAGCATGTGGTTAAGTATGTGAGTAGTCCCAAAAGCAGATGCAGCTGTACCATATATAGTTTTGTCTGTTTATAAATTACAGGAAGCAGTTTCAGTAAAACTTTTTAAAAATCTAAATACATACTGACAAGCTTCACTTTAGAAAAGTAGAAAATAAAAAAGAAGGCAATGTCTTCTGTAACCATGGCTCCCTTTTCCTTTTCTCCATCTGGACAGTTACTTTCAAACCATCTTCTATATAGCTGCAAGTTACTTTGCTTTTCCTAAAAAGATTAGTTACTGTATGTATCTTAAATGGCACAAAACCTGTTCAGTTTACTTCATTCTCCTCTTTTTTTAACTGTCCACAGGAGGCTCCCAGTTTCTGACTTCAAGTTCTATGACACATCTTCACTTCAATACATATTATTGTTTTGGGTTCACTGGCTCTCATATTACTCCCATAATAGAGATTCCTTCCAATTATACAATATTAACGTAAGAACATAAGAACGGCCGTACCGGGTCAGACCAAAGGTCCATATAGCCCAGTATCCTGTCTACCGACAGTAGCCAGTGCCAGGTGCCCCAAAGGGAGTGAACCTAACAGGCAATGATCAAGTGATCTCTCTCCTGCCATCCATCTCCACCCTCTGACAAACAGAGGCTAGGGACACCATTCCTTACCCATCCTGGCTAATAGCCATTAATGGACTTAACCTCCATGAATTTATCCAGTTCTCTTTTAAACGCTGTTATAGTCCTAGCCATCACAACCTCCTCAGGTAAGGAGTTCCACAAGTTGACTGTGCGCTGCGTGAAGAAGAACTTCCTTTTATTTGTTTTAAACCTGCTGCCTATTAATTTCATTTGGTGACCCCTAGTTCTTGTATTATGGGAATAAGTAAATAACTTTTCCTTATCCACTTTCTCCACATCACTCATGATTTTATATACCTCTATCATATCCCCCCTTAGTCTCCTCTTTTCCAAGCTGAAGAGTCTTAGCCTCTTTAATCTCTCCTCATATGGGACCCGTTCCAAATCCCTAGTCATTTTAGTTGCCCTTTTATGAACCTTTTCTAGTGCCAGTATATCTTTTTTGAGATGAGGAGACCACATCTGTATGCAGTGTTTGAGATGTGGAAGTACCATTGATTTATATAAGGGCAATAATATATTCTCCGTCTTATTCTCTATCCCCTTTTTAATGATTCCTAACAACTTGTTTGCTTTTTTGACCGCCTCTGCACACTGCGTGGACATCTTCAGAGAACTATCCACGATGACTCCAAGATCTTTTTCCTAACTCGTTGTAGCTAACTTAGCCCCCATCATATTGTATGTACAGTTGGGGTTATTTTTTCCAATGTGCATTACTTTACATTTATCCACATTAAATTTCATTTGCCATTTTATTGCCCAATCACTTAGTTTTGTGAGATCTTTTTGAAGTTCTTCACAGTCTGGTTTGGTCTTAACTATCTTGAGCAGTTTAGTATCATCTGCAAACTTTGCCACCTCACTGTTTACCCCTTTCTCCAGATCATTTATGAATAAGTTGAATAGGATTGGTCCGAGGACTGACCCTTGGGGAACACCACTAGTTACCCCTGTCCATTCTGAGAATTTACCATTAATTCCTACCCTTTGTTCCCTGTCTTTTAACCAGTTCTCAATCCATGAAAGGACCTTCCCTTTTATCCAATGACAGCTTAATTTACGTAAGAGCCTTTGGTGAGGGACCTTGTCAAAGGCTTTCTGGAAATCTAAGTACACTATGTCCACTGGATCCCCCTTGTCCACATGTTTGTTGACCCCTTCAAAGAACTGTAATAGATTAGTAAGACACGATTTCCCTTTACAGAAACCATGCTGACTATTGCTCAACAGTTTGTTTTTCTATGTGTCTGACAATTTTATTCTTAACTATTGTTTCGACTAATTTGCCCGGTACCGATGTTAGACTTACCGGTCTGTAATTGCCGGGATCACCTCTAGAGCCCTTTTTAAATATTGCTTTGCATGTTAGCTTTTTACTGCCTTTTTAGGGCTTGATCCTGCAAAGTGCAAAGAAATCCTGAGGCTTTGCAATTTCAGAGCCTTGTAGGATTGGGTCCTTAGATATTTGCTATTTCCCTGCCCAAATGCTGAAATGGACAGATTTTATGACTCATAGCCACAGTTATCGGTGCAATGGGCCATATTCTGTTCCCGGACATGTGCGTGCACACATGAACCCATTAATTTGTGCATTCAGGTCTAAGGGTTGAACTTGATCCAGCAAACTTAGTGATTTGTGCACTTTCCTATTACTGGCATTCACTGAGTATATCAGTTATTTCTTTGCTTCAGAGTTCCCATATCCAGCTAGGCAACACACATCATTTACACAATTTTTTTTGTGTGGTCAATTTTTTATATTTAAAATTCCAGAACACACAGGGTCTCTTTCTGCTCTTGCTTATAGTGTAGTTTAATAGTTCTGCACCACAGTGAACTGACTTGTGGTGTTACTCCAGATTTATATTGGCATAAGTGAGAACAGAAACAAACCTATAAGTGCTGATCCTGCAGTCTTTAGGCAAAAGTCTCCAATGACTTTCTGCAAGACTGAGTCCATTGTTAAATTTACTAATTGTACTATAAATACTTTTTTGCTCTAAATGCTTTGTTTATTGTTAATGTGACCAATTTCTTTTCTAATTTATTGTTTCAGCAGGTGAAATTAAGACTAAATAGGAATCTGTTTAATTTTAAACCATTTAATTTTCCTTAAATTTAAGGAGCACTTCTGGAATATTGCTACATTATTATTCATTTGTATGTCTAAGATGATGTTCAATTTCCTGAGTCTACATGTTCAAATAAACCTGTATTTGCATGTGGAAATAATGAGGTTGTCTTCAAATAATTAGCATGTATTAATTAGCATGTGCACTTAATATTCTTTCAAACTTGCTTTAAGCCATTTGCATTAACTGTAATGAATAACTCCTAAATTTTATACACAATATTAGATATAAAACAATGCCCTTCCCTGTGTTTTTTAAAACTGGAAGGAAAATACCACACATATTGCAGAAAGTGAAGCTAATTTCACAGCTGGTGTGAGAGATTCTGATTAATGATCTCTTGTAATTGTAGAAAAATAGATCTGGAACTGAAGTCTTGTCTTTACCACAGACTCAACTGGTTATATAGTCTTTGAAATAGTTAGGTTTCCTCAACAGACAAATGCACTGGGACTGACTTATCACTGTTTCCCCATCACCTGTCTCTCCGCTGAGTCTAGCAAACTATCTGTGGAGTCTCCTCCTTCCACGTGGGGTTGGCCTCTGGCCAGTTGTCTGTCTCTCCTTTCAGTGATGATCGCTGTAGCTCTGTAGGCTCTCTCTGGGTGTTGTATCTCCCGGCTCATAAGTGCATCCCGTTCCTTCAGATCACTTGTCCCTCTTGCATAGTCACCATATCTGATCTGGGTATCACTGCACCCATCATTACTTTTTTTAGTTCACTTCTTATGCTGTCTTTCTAATGGGTGGATCCTCAAAAAAATTGCCTCCAGGACCGGTATGTCCTTGGCTGATCTGTTGTGCTCAAGTGCCTCCTTTGGCAGATTGTTGGCCATCTCCTTTTGTTGCTGGCCCTGTCCTTCTGGCTGCAAGAGGTCTCTCCTGATTGGTAGCAGGGTTTTGGTCCTTCGTCCCATCAAGGCCTGCTCTGGACTGTTTTGGCACCCCTTTGGTGGGGCATTACAGAGTACCAAAATGGTAAGAAGGGGTCTGAGCCAGAAAAAACAGCTTTGTATAACAGTCTCTTAGCTGTTTTTCACAGCTGATTCCATTTTACCATTACTCTTTCGGAAGGAAATGTGGTGGTCAAACTTCCATTTTCATGCAAATTTCTTCAATTCTTCCGAGGCAAATTGGGTTCTGTTGTCATTGTGTCTGGAATGCCATATTTCTGCAAAGCGGGCCATCAGTTTGCCAGTCACTGACTTGCCTCTTCTATCAACTTCCCCAGAGTTTGAATAGTAGTGATTGTAATCAAGTACTTTTTTTTTTTTAAGGTAAATAACTCTTCTCCCATCTTTTCCCATGCTAGTGTGGGCAGCTGATATGTTGGTTAGCACACGACTGGGTCAGACCAAAGGTCCATCTAATCTAGCCCAGTATCTTGTCTTCTGACAGTGGCCAATGCCAGGTGCCCCAGAGGGAATGAACAGAACAGGTAATCATCAAGTGATCCATGCCCTGTTGCCCATTCCCAGCCTTCTGGCAAACAGAGGCTAGGGACACCATCCCTGCCCATCCTGGCTAATAGCCGTTAATGGACCTATCCTCCATGAACTTATTTAGTTCTTTTTTTGAACCCTGTTATAGTCTTGGCCTTCACAACATTCTCTGGCAAAGAGTTCCACAGGTTGACTGTGACTGTTCATTCCCAGCCAGTAAACACACTCATGGGCCTGCCTAAAACAACTGTCAGGTGTGAGGCATGCATTTCTTTTGTGACATCCTTATGTAATGAGGCAGAGACAACTGCTCTCTCTCCTTGAAATATGATTCCATCCTGCACACCTAGCTCATCTTTAATTTGAAAATTATGGTTTTGCTCCTACCAGTACTTGGCTTTTGCCTTTGGCCATCCTGCTAATATTATTCTCTTGACTCCCTGTCGTTGGGTGTCCTTTTCTGTAGTCTCATTGATTTCCATCAGCTTTGATGTTGAAATGGGAAATAATGCAGCATGTTAATAGATTGAATGTCCTCCTCTTCCTCCAACTCTCTGATGATATATGTCCTGCTCAGGGTGTTGGCTAAGAACAGTAATCTTCCTGGACAATAGCTGATCTCTTCCTGGTAGCCCTGGAGGCTTTACAATGATTGTCTTTAGGGGATTGTGCTCTGATTGCACTATTACTGGGTGGCCACAAGTGTACTGATGGAATTGCTCTACTCCAAATAACGCAGCCAAAAGCTTTTTTTTTTTTTTTAATTTGGGCATACTCCTGTTCAGTCTCTGATAGGGTTTTGCTGGCATAAGTGACTGGCTGCTCCTGCAAAAGCATTACACCCAGTCCTTTCCCCACAGCATCACACTGGTGTCAGTGACTCTGCTGATTAGTAGATACTTCAGAATAGGGGCATCGGTTATTTTTTTTTTCCAAAATGTCAGATGCTTGCCAGTGGGGATCTGCTCAGTCCAACTCAACATCTTCCCTTGTGAGATGATGTCTGGGTTCAACTATTGCAACAGAACATCTATAATTTCTACGAAGCACTATATACCTTTCACATATACTGGAGCTGGCATGTCTGACTGCTTTGTGGAAAGTCCCATGGGTCTCAAACCCAGGCCTGTAGAGCAACTAGGCATAGGGTTGCCAGGCATCCGGTTTTCGATTGGAATGCCCACGCCAACCGGGCTGTTAAAAGTCCGGTTGGTGGCACAGCAAGGGCCCAGGGCTAAGGCAGGCTCCCTGCCTTCCCTAGGTCTGTGTGGCTCCCGGAAGCGGCCAGGGAGGCTCTGCACGCTGCCCGTGCCCCGAAGGCTGGCTCCACATCTCAAATTGGCTGGAACCGCGACCAATGGAAGCGGCGGGAGCAGTATCTGCAGGTGTGAGGGCAGTGCATGGAGTCTCCCTGGCTGCCCATGCATCTAGGGGCTGCAGGGACCAGGTGGCCACTTCCCGGGAGCCGTGGTAAGTGCCTCCAGGACCCTGCACCCCGAACCCTCTCCCGTACCCCAACCCCCTGCTACAGCTTGGTGAAAGTAAGGAGGGGGGGAGAGTGAGTGATGGAGGGAGGGGGGATGGAGCGAGCAGGGGCGGGGCCTCAGGGAAGGGGTGGGGCAGGGATGTTTGGTTTTGTGTGATTAGAAAGTTGGCAACCCTAACTAGGCAGTTAATATCTCCAGGCTGCTACCCAGCAGCAGCTGTAACCAATGTGCAGTCCACTTCCATGACTTGCCCTGGACACAGACCATGGGAAGTTCCACCTCAAGGGTTTGACAAACAGCAGCCGTATGGCTCTTGATTGGCTCCCTGCCCTATATAAACCCAAGTAGTTTTCCAGGAAATGTCCAAAGTGTAGATCTTTTTGTAGTTGCCATGACTTTTCCTATTCCTTGCTCTTGAATTTCTGGCTTAACCTCAGCTTGATTTGGACTTCATCTCCTGACTTGGACCCTGAAACCTGATTCAGACTCTGACCCTTGGTACTGACCCTGGCTTGTATCCTGACTACAAACTCCTCTGCTACTCCCAGCCTCAGGTTTGCCCCTGCTACAATCCTTGGCCCTGTTTGCCATTCTTGGGGTCCTGATACCTTGATCTTGTTGGGATCTGCTTTTAGTTCCTCTGCTGTGAGCAGATGTCCATTGTATGTCATCTAATGCTCTTTGAGTCTCACATTTTTCTGGAATGAGTTTCATGTTCTTGTCCTTGCATTGCTGTAGAAAAGCTTGTTGTTTTCTGTTAGGATCTCCTTCAACTTCTTTATCATGGCTCCCTTCACCTACAAAGAGGATATCATTTGCAATTATTTTTACTCTAGGCAGTCCTTCCAGTGCTTGGTGAGTCTTCTCTGGAACACCTCTGAAGCTGGGTTTATGCCCATCGCCATGTATAGCCATCTGTAGTGTCCAAATGGTATTGCAAAGGTTGTCAGTATGCTGGACTTTTTATTCAGGCTTATGTGCCAAGACTCATTCCTCACATCACAGACAGTAAAGATTCTGGCTTTGAAACTTCTGGCAAGATGCCATCAATTGTGTGCAGTGGATATTGGGATTTCTTCAATGCCTGGTTCAGTGGCTTTGGAGCTAGGCAGATTTGTAATTTGCCTGATGTTTTCTTTACCACCGCCGTGAAGTTTACCCAGTCGGTACTGGCCTCTATGTATATTTACACTGCAATAAAAACCCTGTGGCACCATGTCTCAGAACCCAGGTCAGTTGACTCAGGCTCTCTGGGCTCAGGCTGTGTGGCTAAAAACAGCAGCATAGATGTTCAGGCTTGGGCTGGAGCCTGGGATCTGAAATCCTGTGAGTGGGATGGGTCGCAAAGTCCGAACATCTACGCTGCAGTTTTTAGCCCAGAGCTGAGCCTCATGAGCCCGAGTCAATTGACTTGACTCTGAGACTTAGTGCTGTGGGCTTTTTATTGCAGTGTACATATACCCTTAAAGAACTATGATACCCATGCTCTGCAGACTTTGAGCTCCTTGTGTACTGGATTATTTAGTATCTTTGGCATTATCCTTCATGTTAAGCACACAGGTTCCATTGTGGGGTCTGTTTTTAGTTGCGGCTTTCCTTCGAGGCATTTGTCACCTTTGAAAATATCCCCATATGATTTTTAAAACTGTCTCCATTGTCCATATGACTTCCCCTTTTGGTTCTTGTACTACAGCTATAAAATTCGGAGGCTGCACCTTGGCTTGTATGGCTGTATTGCCCAAGAGGAGCTTGTGGCGCTTACCATGCACCACCACAAAATTCAGTTGGTACGGTTTGTTTTTTGGGCTAATTACGAGATCACATTTATCTATAAGCTACACAGTGCTCTCATGGTACATTATTCATTGCTTCTGCTCTTTGTAATGGGTGTGTTCAAGTCCAATTCACCTCCAGAAATCACACTGCATGAGGCCTTGCTGTCCAGCTGAAATCACACAGGGTATTTACCTATTAACATTGTTGCATGCACAGAGGTTGGTATTGACCCTTGTTGCTTTCCTATCCTGACATGGTACTCTGTTCATCAGGGTTAAAGCCTAAGTGTAAGACAATGGGAAAAAGTTACACCTTCTGAGAACTATCACACTATCCTTGGCTATAAACAGAAAACACATACAAGGCTTCAAAAATGGTTAACATGCATGACATTTTCCTTTGTAACTTCATTTACAAGAGGGACAAAGTTCAATGCATGATCTTCCTTCAGTGTATTCGGTATGAGTCAGTAAAAGCAGAAGGAGTAAGGTACAGTATTATGCCATACACTGTGTTTCTCATCTATATTCTATACCAGCACATAAAGCGGAGCTGCAGCAAGCTATTCACCTAAGATTTTAATGCTGGTGAAAAAGTCTTTCAAAGCTTGCTTACAAAATCTTGCAAACTCACTGGGGAGCTAATATCTGGTTGATTCCCCAACTTACAGCATATTTTAGTGACAACCATACAACACAATTCTCATAACTTCATATGCACTAATGATATACATATATGGATAGAGAAATGACTTTCAGCAGATCATAACCTTTCCCCTGATACCTTACAAGGCATGCTTTATATGTAAGGTCATGATTATATAAAAATGAGGAATATGGGCGTTAAAGGACGCTCCCCCAAGGTATAGAATGTCACGCAGTATACTTAAAGAAACACTCCAGTTGCTGATATTAGGGATCCCCTAGCTGTCTTAGTGCCTAAGCAAGATAGATGTCTGCATGAAAAGTAGCTGCCTGTGGTTAAAGGCCAGCAAGACATAAATGATGTTAGTGGGAAGATGGAAACATTTTGAAAACTAACTCAAATCATGAGATCAGCCTCAAATGAATGGGTCTGCTCTCTGACCATCAAAAAGTACTTAGTATCCTGCCTGAGGTTTTGTTGGTGCTGAACTCCTAATCAGGGACTAGATTATCAACTCCGTGTAGCTGGAAGGAGAGACAATTGTAGCTTTGTGCTGCTTTTAAGATGAGATACGACTAGATTCGCTATTGGTGTAAATGAGTGGAGAATGCCTTTGAAGTGAATAACACGGTGCCCTCTTATGCCAGTGATAGATCTGACTCTGATTCAGTGAGAAGCAGAGACACTGGAATGGTGTTTCAGAAGTATCTGCATCAGAGAAAAGACTCTCACACCAGAAGATTATATGATGGGACAGAGCATGCCAGTGTTAGGTGAACAAAAGGAAGGAGATAAGAATGTGGGGAACAAGGTTTTTTGTTTTGACAGATACTTTTTGATCTCAAAACAAAAATATCGGGCCATATTCTGCTCACATACTACACTGGGGTGACTCCATTGACTTCAATGGACTTATTCCTCATTTCCATTAATAGAAGTGAGAAAAATTGGGCCCAGTGAATTCAAAGATAAAAATGAACTGAAAAGGAAACATACACAAACAGAATTTTTTTGCTTGTGCCCCTCACTGCTGCTTCATGAAATCATCATTATATATATTCTACAGGGTTTCTTTCTAATTATTTTTTCTGGTTTTAAAAACAGGAATATCAGGTCCTCTTTTTACTGGAGAGTTTTTGTTTTTGTTTTTTATGAACTGCAGTAATGACATCCAAATTGAGGTGAAACCCTGAATCGAAGCTCTCCAAGGTCCAAGGTTTAACACAGTCTCAGGGCTTGTCTACACTGGCAAGTTTCTGCGCAGTAAAGCAGCTTTTTGCGCTCAAACTGCAGACGTGTACACACTGCCAATTCGGCGGCAATTCGGTGGCGGGTACGCCGAAGCTGAGGGACTGGTGGACCTCCCACAGGCATGCCGCCGAAAGCCGCCTGCCTGCTGTGCTTGGGGCGGCAAAAAAGCTAGAGCCGCCTGTGTGTGTGAGAGAGAGAGATAGAGAGATTGCTGTGCAGATGGCCCAGGGAGGAAGGCAGGGGCTGTCGACGGGGTTTCCCCCTCCCTCTGCCTCAGTACTGGTTGTTTCCTGCTGCTGTCTGAACGGACAAGACAGCATACTGACACACTTTCTGTCCCCCAAAACACACTCTCTCTCTTCCCCACTCCACACACACACACACACTGTCATAACTATAAAGGGAAGGGTAACAGCTCTCCTGTGTACAGTACTATAAAATCTCTCCTGGCCAGAGACTCCAAAATCCTTTTACCTGTAAAGGGTTAAGAAGCTTGGGTAACCTGGCTGACACCTGACCCAAAGGACCAATAAGGGGACAAGATACTTTCAAATCTTGGGGGGGGGGAAAGGCTTTTGTGTGTGCTCTTTGTTTAAGGGGTTGTTCACTCTTGGGACTGAGAGGGACCAGACATCAATCCAGATTCTCCCCATCTTTCTAAACAAGTCTCTCATATTTCAAACTTGTAAGTAAAAAGCCAGGCAAGGCGTCTTAGTTTTACTTTGTTTTCTCAACTTGTAAATGTACCTTTTACTAGAATGTTTATCTTTGTTTGCTATACTTTGAACCTGGGCTAGAGGGGGGTCCTCTGAGCTCTTTAAGTTTGATTACCCTGTAAAGTTATTTTCCATACTGATTTTACAGAGATGATTTTTACCTTTTTCTTTAATTAAAAGCCTTCTTTTTAAGAACCTGATTGATTTTTTCCTTGTTTTTAGATCCAAGGGTGTTGGATCTGTATTCACCAGGAGTTGGTGAAAGGAAGGAGGGGGGAAGGGTCAATTTCTCCTTGTTTTAAGATCCAAGGGATTTGGATCTGTATTCACCAGGGAATTGGTGAAAGGTTTCTCAAAGCTTCCCAGGGAAGGGAATGGTGGCAGCGGACCAGAACTAAGCTGGTAGTTAAGCTTAGAAGTCCTCATGCAGGCCCCCACACTTGTACCCTAAAGTTCAAAGTGGGGATACAGCCTTGACACACACACACACACACTCTCTGTCATACACACTGCCCCTGCCATTTCAGTTGAAAAGCAGCTGGCAATGTAGTAGGATGCCCATGGAACCATGGTATTGAAAAACCTGCATCATGTGACGCTGTGCCTGCCCCAAAAGGCATTGCAAATCCTTCCCAAAGCATCCTGCAGCCAGTTGCACAGTGGGATACTACCACAACGCACTGCTGTCTTTGCAGTTGCAAGAGCTGCTAATGTGGATGCGCTGCAGTGTCACAACGAGCACAGTGCGGACACGCAAGAGCGGTTTAATTCCAGAATTTTAATAAAAGTGGTATAACTTGTGGCGCAGAAACTTGCCAGTGTAGACATACCCTCAGACATAACATCCTTGTTCCCAGTTGGGAACTGGTAGAGCTGCAGCTCAGATATCAGCCTTGAGCAGTAATGTCACCAGTCACACACTCCAAAGATTTTTCTAAAGTCCTCTGTGTCTTTAGATCTGTTAATGGATCAATAAAGGACACAAATCCAGGGTTGCTGGCTTTTTAAAAAACTTTGTGTTTAGTGGTTAGCTGCTATTTTTTTATGTGAAAGATTTCTCCATTGAATTTATTGAAATCTCTTTTGGACTGTGAGGTTCAAGGTGCTTTAGAAAAATACAACAACTAAGAGGTACATTCAATACAGAAATAATCTAACTTGTACACTGTAGAATCCCTGGAAATATTATTTTTCACAGATTTATACATAAGGCCAGAGGGAACCATTGTGATTGTGTTCTGACCTCCTGCATAACACAGGCCAGAGGACTTTCCTGAATTAATTCCTGTTTGAACTAGAGCATATCTTTTTAGGCTACATCTACACTACAGCTGGGATCAGCGCCCTGAGATCGATCCACCGGCTGTCGATTTAGCGGGTCTAGTGAAGACCCACTAAATTGACGACAGATCACTCTCCAGTTGACCCCTGTACTCTACTCCCAACAAGAAGAGTAAGGTATGTCGACGGGAGAGTTTTTCCCATCAACCCCCCATGGTGTAGACCCTGCGATAACTCGACCTAAGGTACGTCGACTCTAGCTACATGAAGCATAGATTGACTTACCGGAGTAGCGTAGACATAGCCTTGGAAATACATTCAGTCTTGGTTAAAACATTTCCAGTTATAGAGAATCTGCACTGTTCCAACGGTTAATTACCCTCACTGTTTAAAAAAAATGCCTTATTTCTAATCTGAATTCCTCTAGCTTCAGCTTCCAGCCACTGGATTTTGTTATACCTTTGTGAGATTGAAGAGCCCTCTATTATCAAATTTCTTTCCCCGTGAAGGTTCTTATAGACTGTGATTCAGTCACCCCTTAACCTTCTCTTTGATAAGCTAAATAGATTGAGCTCCTTAAGTCTTTCACTATAAGGAAAGTTTTCCAATCTTTTAACTGTTCTGTGGGCTTTGACAGCCTTAAATAGAGTCAGTTCTTTGGAGGCTGGACTTTATTTATTGAGTTTGAGCCTAAAGGAGCTTCCTGGTTATGTGTGGGTTTTTCAGCCCTAGTGATAAGCTTGTGTGCAAAACAATCACTTCTAGCTGGGTATTTCACTTTGTTCTGATTCTGGTTGACTGTAAAATGCTTGATTTTTGTATGATTGCCTGGCTTGACTTGAATCAATATGTGGGAGATGGAAATGCATTGCAGGGTGTTTCTTTGTTGGTCAATAAAATGTTATACAGTGTGCCATCCACAAATTAATCAGCTTTCAAGAAATGCAACAATAGCAGATGCACTTACTGTGATTTGCTTTTCTAAATCACTTGCTGTGTATGGGTTTTAAAATGAAAATACAAAAATTGTTTATATTTTTCAGAAAAGATAGTTTTTTGGTTTGATGTGAAAGGTGTAATGTGTGTTTACAAGAAACGTATGTGACCTTTTAGAAAGAAAGGAAGGGGAAATCGGACACTTCTGCTACTGAAACCAGTGACATTTCCTGTTAATTGAATTAAACCAAATCTGTTTGTTGTAACCACAGCCAATTTAAGATTCCTTCTTGAGGAATGTGTATATTGCTGTGTTAGAAAATGACTTATGAAAGCAGTGATTGTTTGAAAAATGTTTGAAACCCATGTAATTATTCCCATTGAACACACACATCCAGGCTAATCCTTTTTACAAGTGAACACTCTGCCACTGGACCATCTGGGCACAGGCCCACTCAGAAAAATGATTACAAAAATCAGAGAAAAATAAATATACCTTCTTCTCAGTTCTTTATGACAATTGAAGCTGATAGTTGAATGGAATAGCTCTTTTAGATGGAGAATACATATGGGACAGCTGTTCTAGTTCTCCAGGCTGTACGGTGCATACGAGCACATTCCAGTGAGGGCTTCAAAACACAGGAAGACTTAACTGAACAGCCCTGATAGCAGATCACTGCACGGAAGTGTGCTTTCTGAGCTGTCTTTAAATAAAGGTCACTTGTGCATAAGGGGCTCCAAGCTGGTGGTAGCAGTAGCAGCAGGACTTTGATAGTTTGTCAGCTATACGATGAGCTCACATACAGTTAAGGCAAACTTCATTATCCCATCTACATTTTTTTTCAGGTAGCCCTGCCTTTCTTCTTCATCACCAAACTGCCATCCTCTCCCACATGTAAGTTAAATTAGTTTATATTAGGGATGAGCCAAAACTGAAAACTCTTATCTGAACTCCTTTAAACTTGGGGCTGGGAGTCAAATTCACAGAAAATCCACCTCTACCATTTTAATTCTGAGGTAGATCCGAAACTGGAAGGAGACCATTTTCTAGTATTGGTTCAAATTTGACTAAGATCTTACAAAAACATCTCAGGAGATTTCCACCCACCATTGAAGATGGAGGAAAATTTCTGAGATCACTTGATCTCACTAGATTTTTTTGCAGTTTGGGGCCAATTACATTACAGTAATGGTGCAAAGTGCTACATTCTCCAACTGTGATTCTGCACTGTTTTGAAAAATGAGAGTACTGAAGTCTTAATTCTGTCATGAGCAAATAAAACATTGACTACTTTAACCTCCCTTAAGGTTCTAAATCTCTGTCCAGGCAGTAACAGGAATAAAAAGACAGAGTTAAGGTTGTTTTATATCTTTCTCCTCTCTCTCTCTCTCTCTCTATATATATATATATATACACAGACATATCCAGAATTTCTGACCTCTTATGCCTATGCAACCTTATTGACTTCAGTGGGGTGACACAGATGTAAATGGGGACAGAATTTGACCTGTTGTATATACTAACAATTAATAAAGTCTGTAAAGTACACTGGAATTCATGGGATGAGAGGAATTGCTGTACACACACAGTGTTTTAAATAATGAGCTATTATAACTTAAAATTTTGTTTTTAACATTTAGCACAATAACACATTGTAAGGTGTGGATTTGTCATATAGAGATAAATGACACAGCACTCCAAAGGTGTATATCTATTAACTGACAAATTGCCCTATGGTATTGCTTGCTTTTGGTATTTTCCTGTCTCATTATAAATATAAAGCAGCACATTCTCAGAGTAATTTTTATTTAAAACCAATAAAGTTACATTATTTAGTAAATAATTTGTATCGGGGATTTCATGTTTCTGTTCATGTGACTTTGGCATTTACAAAGTCCTGCAGATTTTCCAAAGCTTCCTACAGCTGCTATGGCAAAATTCTTGCCGATTTCCATTGGCTCTAGTTAATGTTTGCATTCGGCTCTGTAACAGGGCGGGACTCACCCCTGCGGCGCCTCCTACTGATTGTCCAGGGAATTAGCTCTTCCAGCCTCTAGAGCGCCCTGTGCAGGCCAGTGTCCCGCTTGCCGCTGGGGCCGAGTCCCTCCTGGACCCTGGTGCCCCTTTCAGGCTGGGGTGCTGCCCCCTGGCAGTACCCCCACAGTCTCGGGGTCTCCCCACCCAGGGGAATCCCCAACCCTCTATCCCCACCTCACCTCAATTATTAATAGAGAACTGCATACCTTTGATGGTACAGACTGAAAGTAACTTCTTATGCAGAAAGGACATGCCAGAACCATCATCACAAATATACAGGCATAGCTCATTTCTTAACCTGAACAGTTGCATGTCTAGTAATCACCTCCAGACAGGTATCTGATTGGTTTTAGTCAAGATGTAATATTCCCTAATGATAGCTGGAATGACTTTCTACACAGATCTAATCTTGTGATTAGGCTTAGCTTGTTACTTAGGGCATTGCAGACAACAGGACTGTCCTCTATAGCCCTGCGGTGTCTTGACTTCTATCCCACTCCAGACCATTGTACTTGGAGATTGTGTGGGCAGGAAGATATTAGAGTTGAAGTTAGCTGTTTGCCAGACTTTCAAGCTCTCAAGGAGCTTTGACAAGACTATCAGAGTTAGCTTATGAGATCACTCTGCTTTGCCCACCAGGCTCACACTGTCACACAGTGCTCTTTTCTGGTCCCAAGCTAAAGCAAACAGTTAAAATAAATAAGGGCTTTGTCTCTCTTGAAAGCCTCTGAAGGTAAGTTGTACCTCGCTGCCAATCCTTGCGTATATTTTTTGTTATATATAAAGCAGCAAATAGCTGGCTAAGCCCTATTGACTGCATACATATTCCTATAGGGCTAAACGTTGCCAAGTGCTGAACTCCTGTAACTCATACTGAAATCAATGGGAGTACTAAGTGCACAGCAAGTGCTCAGCAATTCTCAGTATTTGGCCCAGAGACAGCAACGCTAACAAACTGAGGTTTGGAAAATAATTTCCCCTCCATAATCAGGCTCGATGATTACAGGTATTTCCCTAACAGAGGAGTCTTGGTACTCACCTTCCTCACTGCCACATACAATAGTTAGGCTCTGGACAAAGTCCACAGGAGAGGCTCAGGGATACCAGGCTTCTCCTTGAGGGAAGTGTGCATGGGAAAATAGATTCTTCTCAGGTGGGCTGACATTCATCCAAAGACTAGCAGTAAAGGGACCATGGGAACTGTTCCTGGCTGACAGCTCCAATAATGAAGCTCATTGAGGTAGAAGTAACCTCACTGGGCTGAGGTTTTCCCCAGCAGCACTCTGGTTTGGAGAGAGGCTACCAGTAACACAATACTGCCAACTCTCACAATATTATTGCGAGTCTTACAATAATTGGTTTTCTTGAAGTCCCAGCTCCTGGAACCAAGTGACTACATCAGAATCTCAGTTTTTTTTTTTTAAAGAAAGTTTCTAACCCTCACTGATGTGGAATAAAGCTTGTAAATGACTGTGATGGGGTGTATATAACCCACACCAGACCCAAAGGGGTTAAAGGACAATACTGGGTTCAGGTAGCCACACCCCTCCAGACCTGCAAAGCATGCTTCAGCTGGAGAGAAAGCTTAAAAGGGAGCAACTCAGCTCAGCAGCGGGAGGTTGGGAGGAAGACAGACCTACTCTTATCTTAGGGCTCCTGAGCAAGGGCTCCAAAGAAGCCTCTGGGTGAGGAATAAGACTGCCTGCTGAGCCCAGCTGGGGTGGAAGATGTAGTCGTTGTTCTTTCTTTTATCTCATATTGGACTTGGAACTGTGCGGGGAGATGGATGGTAGGAAGTGACAAAGGCAGGGTTCCAGACACTGTTGGCTCTCATAGGCCCTGGGGCAGAGCCCAATGGAGTGGGAGGGTCTGGGCTTGCCTACCTGGTGCCCTTGCTGCAGGAGGGGCATAAGCCTCATTTCCACCCCACTCCCTTTCTAGTAAGGGGAGGGCAAGGATATTGAAAACCCTGAGGTGAAGCTAAGCCCCATACAAGGGTTAGGAATTGGACCGAAAGGCCTTCCCGCTAGGAGGTGAAGCTGGAAACTGGGTGTGCAACCCATTAGGTCACCTGACCCTCCAAGGACTCTCTTACAATGACCTTAGTGTACCCTAAAGGCTCAAAACCAGAAGGTAAATAAAAGAACCCTAAATTAATTATGTTAAGAAGTCTCATGATTTTAAAGCCACTCACATGATTTTGGGGTCCTGACTCATAACGTTTGAATGCTTGGGGTTAGCAGTGTTGGTAACATGTCTCTAAAGGGAGGATGCGAGGGAGCCCTTCAGGAATGAAACTCCTTTCATGAACCAGGACATGAGAGCTCCTGCAGGCAAGGTACATTTAAAACTCTTGATATGAAACAAAGGAAACTAGTCTCGGTCCTTCCTGCTCCTCCTACCAGAGCTGTGTGAAAGGATTATGGCTGCTGTCACAGCCCAAACATAAGGCACGCACAGAGAGAGGTCAGGGAAAGAACTGCAGTTGCTTAAAGGATGGAGAACTCATTTGAAAGAGCTCCCTGCCACTCAAGCAGCTCCACAACTCAGGACCACAGTCCAAGTATATTTGCTCTCCACCGATTATGCACCTCACCATCCTTCCTCAGGAGAGATTAGCCTGATTTTACTACTTTCTGGCATTTACCTACACCAAGGAAGCTATGGGATTGGACCTACTTTTCCATCCATCCATCCAGGATTATATGATTAATTCACTTGCATACAAACTCATAGAATATAGCATTTTAAAACTCTCATAATTAAAAGGAAGATGGCTGTTGAGTGTGTGTTAGTTTAATGAAATTTATTCTCGTTTTTTAAAATGGCTTTTGTTTAATTGACAGGAGTCAGAAAGTACTTTATAGAAAACTGGATAATCATGATTCTTAATTTATGTCCCCCAATAAATTATAACAAAATAATTGAAATTATAATGAATCTCATAAAACTCACCAGAGTGATTATTGAAAGAACTTTTAACATTTTAAACATGAAATATCAATGTCTAGATAAATCTGGTGGTAAATTACCATGCTCACCAGTTAAAGTTTAGGGTATTATACACTTCTGGCATGTTGTATTGTACATATTTCTGTTAAGCATAATCTGTCTTCATAGGAGGTGGAAGAGAAATTTATTGAATTAAAATAATCAATTATCAGATCCTCAGGAGACACATTTGTCAAACAGGAAAAGTCAAAATAATATGGTGGCAAGATATATTAGCACTACACTAGATGATTAGG
The DNA here is from genome assembly GCF_028017835.1 of Emys orbicularis. Taxonomy (NCBI): domain Eukaryota; kingdom Metazoa; phylum Chordata; order Testudines; family Emydidae; genus Emys; species Emys orbicularis. The sequence goes on along the minus strand of NC_088689.1, from coordinate 40,282,388 downwards.
ACAAAGTGTCTTGGATGAGGTACAAATAAATTATGATATCAAGCCCAATCCTGCAATCCTTAAATGAGCAAAACTCCTTTTGAAGTTGAGAGGAATTTTGCCCAGTTAAGGACTGCATGTTTGGACCCATAAATATATAATACGTTCACTTTCAAATACATTTATATTTACTGATATTGGTTACATGCTATTGATTGCCCGTGTCTAGTTTTTATTGACTTCTTTGTGACACCAGCAGGCCAGAAAGAGCATAGATCCAGGAGGTCCTGGCATGCTGTGATGTGATTAAAAAAGTAAAATGGTGTTGAGTGCATCTTCAGTGTGTATATTAAGTGCATGGTATTGGTGGAATCACTGCTGCATACCTTAATTTATTAACAAGCTGGAATTAACCACCCAGCAGCACTCCAGGCTTTCCTGGGTCTATGCTCTTGCTGGTGATGTGAGGTGTAGGACAACTGCCTTCCTCAATGCTGACTGTAGCTTGGTGAATAAAAAACAGCAGGGGCTGGAGATTGCTTTTCATTATAAAGCATTTGGCCTGTATGATAGGAATGGCTTATTCTACTGCCCAATCTTAATTCACTTAAGATCTGCCTACGCAGCACACTAAGCCTGGGTCTGTGGGACTTGGGCTTGTGGACTCAGTATTTCCAAGCTTGTGCTTGAGCATCTACCTGGGTTTACAATTGCTGGATCCGTGTCTCACAGCCATGCTAACGCATCCATACGGCACTACACACATCTTCTGATTCAGGTTTGCAGCTTAAGTTGCATCTACCCTGTAAAATGACGGGGCTTGGGACTTGGGCTCTGACCTCCAACTATATAATAGGGTCCTAGGACCCAGGTCCTGAGTGCTTGCTGATTTGTATGTGGATGGAAGGGAGGCTTGGGCTCAAACCTGAGACAGAGCCCTGGGCTTAATATGCAATGTAGACAGACCCTCTGACTTCTGTATCTATCAGAACAATGTAGGTGGAAGGGAAACCTATGATAAGTGCCTGTCTCTCTTCCACCTTCCTTTAAGTTATGTCACTAACATGTCAGAATCAGGGCCGGCTCCAGGGTTTTGGCCGCCCCAAGCAGCCAAAAGAAAACAAAACAAAAAAGCCGCGATCGCGATCTGCGGCGGCAATTTGGCGGGAGGTCCTTTGCTCCCAGGTGGAGTGAGGGACCGTCCGCCGAATTGCCGCCGAATACCTGGACGTGCCGCCCCTCTCCGGATCGGCTGCCCCAAGCACCTGCTTGACAAGCTGGTGCCTGGAGCCGGCCCTGGTCAGAATGCAGACATGTTGTTGTACTTCTATTATTGCATAATGTTTGGCCTTTATTTGAATTCTATGCACTTTAATTGTCTATGAATAAGAATGTGGCTCAAAGGAGTAAAGAATGAGGGAAAAAACAAAAAGGGGTGGAATATTGGACTTGAAGTTACTGAAACTTTTTTCCTGGTTTCAGCTGGATTAGACTGTGCCACAGAATGAAAGTTGAGTAAAACATATTAAATGAAGATCATAGATATAACCCAGCTTTAGGACTCACTCACTATTTGATCTCATTGAAAGAATGTTTCCGCAATAATAATAAAGGAAGTGTCATAGAGAAGAGTAATAGATGTGGAATGATACTCCCTATAAGCAGATCACTTTGGTTATAGACTCTTTTAATGGGAAACGTAGGGCCAGATTCACTGGTAGGGTCCAGCTGCTTTGTCCTGCTCTGGTGATGCAAAGATGCAGTAAATTCAGCTTAACCAAGCAGTTAAGCTGGGTTTACAGCTGCTTTGCATCACCAGAATGATGCAAACCAACCATACCGTATCAGTGAATCTGGCCCATAAATTTCAAAGAAATGGAAGGGTGTAGGATGATGGTACAGCAGTAGAACCATTTGGGTGCAGAACTGGAATACATCTGTGGATGCAAGTGGGTAACTGCACAGTTGTATATCCAAATGGATAACTGAGTGTACAATAGCATATTTTACACATGCCTGTACCTGCTTGTGCCAATGTGTATATAGTTTGTATGTGCAATTAAGATGTTAGTTTTTGAAAATTTGGCCCTGTCACTGAAGAGACTTCAACCACTTCATAAACAAACTCTGGAAAATAACACTTGTATTTCATAATCCTGCAAAGAAATGGTCAGGAAAAGAGCCTTGAATAACCACATTACTTATTTTTAGGGCTAGAAGAGAAATGTTTTTTCTGTCGTGAAAGAATTTTCAAGATTTCAAAAAGTTAAAATTTCAACAAAACATCATGAACTAACAAACAAAATAAAACAAAACAAAGATTGGGTTAGTTCAAACATTTTGTTTAAATAATTTTGAAGCATTTTCTTTTGATTTCCTCCTTTTTTCTTTTTTTAAAAGCTTTTTTAAATTTAAATTTACTAAAACTTCAAAACAAAAGGTCATTTCAGCTTGAAAAAACTGAGACTTTTTATTTTGAAAATGTTGAAAGAGGTAATTTTTGACAATTTTTAAAACATTTTTCCATTTTTTTTTGGAAGTTGGGAGATTTGTCAAGCCTGACCCTGTTTTGCAAATTGTTTTGTTGAAATAATGGATTTTTAAAAAAAGTCATGACCAGCTCAATTTATATTGTTCCTATTTCTGATCATAAACAGAGTAATGTTTATTATATATGTTTGAAAAAAATGGAAATTATAATTTTCTCCCTATTCACTCATGGCTTATGCATCAAGCTAGGGCTCATTTCCTACACTCAGTGTAAAATGTTTTTGTGAGAAAACATGGGTCTAGTTTTGTATCAAAAGTCTATAGCTATTAGTTGCAGAATCGATTTAGACAAGAGGTATTAGGCAAAATTGCAAAATATAGCACTAGTAAATCTCTTCTCATAGCTGTAATGTATAGCAAGTTGTATAAAACTTAAATAAATACTTGAAAACTTACTCTACTAGAGATGGATGAGGTACTAGTGTTAAAGCCTTTCATAATGAATTAAAGGTTGAGAACAGAGGTATATATATAAAGTAATAGATTAATACTATTACTTTATTAATGAAAAGGTCCTGTATATGTTATAACTGATGGTAAGCAATGTAGGATAGTGGGGGCCCAAATCAGTTTTTCCAAAATTTCCTGCAAAAAATACGTCGTGGTTGTCGTGTCTCAGTCTCTCTTCCCTCCCCCCACCACCCACTTTAACTGAAAACTCAACATTTTCATTTGAAAATTCCTCCCCAAACCTTTTTGGTTTTCAGTTTGTTTGACAAATCCTGGGAAACTTAGGTAAAGGGGAAAAGTTCTGCAAAAAACACTTTCCTTTTAGTTGAAAAGCCAAGTTTTGTCAAACAAAATGTTTTGATAAAAAATTTTGAGCAGCTTTCATTATCCCTGGTTTTGTAGATTTGACAACTGAGATGTTAGCTTGCATAGGTTCATGCAGCAGTTCCGTCTATCACCGGGGCAATGCTTTCTGTTGTCAGACAACTAATGCCACAAGTTTACAAGGGGCACCTAGCAGCCACTTTGTGGCCTCTATTGAAAGCTGCCTCTGGGGGTGGAAAAATGTTGGTGTGTAAATAAGGATTATTCTAGCGGGGTGGTACCTTGGTTTTCTGGTTAGTAATTGAACTGTTTCTGCATGGTTTGGGTGTTTCTAGATATCTGTAGGCTTTGTTTTGCAATTGGTCCTTAGAGCTAAGTCTGGGATCAAAAGTTCATTTGCTTTTGCAGTTAATTCAGTAGAAATAGGACAACCCAATATATTTTAAAATCTCACTAACCTTGCCTATCACTTCTATTGGATTTAAACTAGCATACCTCAAAAACCTTAATTTTGTTGTTGTTTATATGAAGTGTCATTCTACTTAATCCCATTGCAAAAGGTGTGTTGAAAAAGCTCTTAATGCTCATCAGAACCCAAATCTAAAATTGCTTCTTTAAAATTGTTTCCTGTCAAGGAATGATTTATTATTTTAATTTTCACTACAGCAGTTAAGGTATCAGAAAAGATTATTTTGAATGACCTGTGTTTTTTTTCTTTTGACATAACCTTATTACAGCTTCAAGGTATTTACTGTTCCAAGCTATCAACAGTATCTGCACCTTTTTATCGGCTCTAAAGCTCTCCAGAGATATCTAACCCAAACCATCTTGACCTGCTGCTGTTCATTGATTTTATATAATTTTGAAGCCTAAAACCTCCAGTGGGAAACTGTCAGCCTGGAAATAAGATGAATTCAGGCTGAAAGAGTAAATAATGGAAAAGCTGGCATTTAAATATACTATAGTGTTGCTGCTTTTCATAAACTGAGAAATGAGCAGAAGTTTTCAAATGAATTCAGAGAAAGTCATTAAGCTAGGTTGGAAAAACTGGACATAAATAAGCATATATACTGTTGTTCACAGGAATCCTACTTTGTAAATTCACTTAATTGCACTGAATTTTGACTGAAGGATTAGTCGAGTGTGGTGCTCCTAGCTGAAGGGTGTGTATGTATACAGGTGTTTTTCCCCTCAAGTGAATTACATAATTTCAATTGAAATGAAAGAGAATTGCATATGTCAATACCATGCATGTTGATAGGAGCAAAGAACCCCTCAGTTTCTGTCTGGGATCTGATTGTTAACCATTGCTTAGCGACCCCTTCAGGTGCTGCATTCATTTCCCATCTGTTCTGTTGATTCCCTTCTCTTGTCACATCCCCCCACTGCCATACCTTCTGCTGGCCTGATTTTTGGTTATGTGGAGTGCCTGAAGAAAGGGGTATTGCTGCTTTTTTCTCTCCTATCCTCTTTATCATATTCCCAATATCCTGGGTAGGGATTGTGTTTTGTGTGTTTGGAAAGCGCCTAGCACATTTTGCATGCCACCACAATCTAATTACTATTAATAGTCTAAAGCTCTAGAAGAATTATATGTGAATGTGAATGAAATGTGAATGAAAATGTGGTTTTCATACATCTTGGACTACTAATTGATTCAAATGTTTCATAATTGTGCAACCGCTTTACCCTATGATTATCATCAAATATACATGAGTCCTTTATTAAACGGTATACACTAGTTCATTTAAAAAAAAAAAAGGGGGGGGGGAATGGACCTGAGGTGAAATCCTGTCCTCACTGAAATTTAATGGCAAAACTCCCCTTGATTTCAATGGGGTCAGAATTTTACCACTGACTTTTGGATAATTTCTATCTTCTGCTATCATCAATTTTTTCTAACCTTCATTTGCAAAATCTACATTCCATCTTCAAAAAGGAAGCTTGATTTAGTCACTCCATTTTTCTTTAAAACCCTTTGAGAACTAACTGGACCAGCTTCTGTTGATGAGAGAGGGAGAAGCTTTTGAGTCACACAGAGCTCTTCTTCAGGTCTGGGAAAGGTACCTCATTCTCTGCACGTGAGAGGACAAAAGGAAACAGCTATTGGACTCTGGGGAGAGGTCCTGATCTGAAGGGTTTGGTCAGTAATCTGCTAAAAACATGTGATGAGAAAGTTTGCTTTGCAACTAAGTTAGTTTCTTAAGTAGATACTAGTAAGTGTTTTATCTTTATTTTTCTTATAACCATTTCTGACTTTTATGCCTCATTATTTATACTCACTAAACTCTCTCTCTTTGTAGTTAATAAACTTGTCTTACTGTCTTATCTAATCCAGTGTGTTTAAACGGAAATGTGTAGGTAACTATTTAAGGTAATAAACTGGCACATTATTCTCTTAAAGGAGTCATCCTGCAGTATAATCAAGGCTACTGAGAGCCAGGGTGTAGCTGGCAGGCTGCAGTTACACACAGACCCTCAGGGTGACTTGCATACTGGAAGGCTGTTTTTTGAGCAGCCCAAGTGGGAGTGGCTACAGCAAGGCACTGTGAGGCACCCAAGCTTGCAGGGCAGGTGTGACACAGCACCTCACTAGTCTAGATTGTGCCCCGGTATATCACAGGTACAATTAAAATGTCAAGAGTAAGGATTGTGAAACAAGCAAACAATTTAGACATGAAAAAAGGAATTTTAATGTAATGGGGGGGGGGAGGAAATAAAGAGGTTTTTGCTTTGAATAAAAGTAATGATCTTATGCATTGCAAAGTATTAAACAAATGTTAAATGTGTATTTCTATTAAAGGGTTAAAGTGTTAAGTGACCTACAATAGGTGACCTTAAAAATTGATTGTCTTAAAGATAGTGTACAACCAGACTGAAATGAGAATATTTGTTTGATCTCAGAGGGCGTGTGTGTGTAATACTTTAAGAAGGAAACATAGAAGTTTGACAGGAACTAGAGAACAATGACGTTTTTCTGCATGATGTCTACTGTTGTGACCTGAGCATTATTACTGCTGTCTCCTGGCTAAAGGTCACTCCCAAAGCCATGCTTTCCTGTAGAGCAGAATGACATGCTGCTACTATACACACAGTTAGGTCAGGCTTTCTACTGTCCTGCTAGTTGTACTACAGAAGAAAATTAAATGGCTTGCATCTGGCATTCAGGTAGTGAATAATGTTGTTGTGGCATTTTAATGGAGTGTGAGGTTTTTCAATCAGTAACTGAAGTGATTCAGAAAGAAATGAGCAGTCAAGTACTATTTATTCTTTAAAACAACAATGATTGGGGAAAACAAAAAAATCTGTAAAATTATCAGCTATGATTCCTAGGAAGTATTTATTTACTAAGTGATGAGCAAATTGCTTTTGAAAAATGCTCCAAAATTGCTAGACTTAAGGTGATTAATTAAAGTTGATGTAGAAATTACAGGTTGGGCAAAAGAGGGCAGAAATAAACCCCCATAGTTTAAAATATTAGACCAACTGATCTTGAAGCTCATCAAAAACATACAAAAAGTTCACAATCTTTTTATGAGTACATAAGGAATATTGTTTTGAAAATGCCATGTTTTTTGTGACAATAGTGTTTTACTTTTATCAGTAGCAGAATTTATTGTATATGTGTATAACTCAGGTTTTTTCATTTCTGAACTTGCAGCAATCCCAGAGTTTATGTGGCTGAGTCCAATTCTTCAGTAAACAAGAAGGAACAATCAGTTGAGGAAGGGTTGTTTTTGTTTTTAACTGCAAGCCTGTTGCATAAACAGGGGTATTGACACAAGGCTTATGCACCAGAGTTTGAATTTCTGGCATATAAACCACTGCATCACTGATAAAAAATATAAGGAATGCAGCTCATAAAAAATAATTGAAGGAGCAAAACATGAAAACTAAATGTCAAATACCATAGGAAAGCTCAACATAAGAGAGAAAGTTATTAGTAAATATATAGCTGAGACAAAATCTGCTCTCTTTATGAATAAAAAAGGGCAGTAAGGGGTGAAGGGCAAATGCACTGATATTAAATAGCTATGTAGCATTATTTTTCACTGCATGTTAAGAAAGGGGACAGTTACCTGCACCATATTCTAAAATAATAGTGTAACCCACACACCTCCTCGGTGTAGTGTTCTGTCCCATCTAGTGGCACCGAGACCACTTAGATATAGATTAATGAGTCTGCTCTATAGCCTTAGCTAAGGGCCATGTGGCTTTTGGTTCATGCAGTAGAGGCTCATGTATTTAGTTCCAGAGATTCCCAGGTTCAATCCCACCAGCTGACGACCAGGGTCTGTCGGTGTTACAATAGCACAAAGAAGGGGAATTGAAATGGACTCTCTAATGCCAATAGTAGCTTAATGGTTGTTAAAAGAACCTTTAAAAACTGATAAGGCACGAAGGCCAGACAGTTGTGGTAGCCTGCAGAATTGTTGCTGAAAAGGGTGAGTCTAAGGATGCATACGTAGCATTTTTGTATCCCAAAATCTTACCAGCAGTATCCTTTTACACAGACCTTACCTAGGTTATTCATGACTAGAAAATAATCTCTGGCAGCAGTGAGAAAATAATTCCCATTGATAATTGCTATAGAGGAGCTGGAGGGATGTGGCAGAGATGTATCATGGCCCTGATCCCTAGCATCTGTGCTAGAATGCCCTTCTGTAGCTCCTGTCACAGAGGGTCATTGGAGTGGCCTGTATCCAGGTTCCGGTGGGGCAGAAACCTCAAAGTCTGTTTTCTGGCATGTGTCTAGGTATGCTGGGCTGTAGGCAGTCAGAATTTAGTCCAAGACAAGCATGCATCAAAAGCAATAAGACAAGGAGGGAAAGATCTTGGAAAAGGATGTAGCAGATCTTTTGACAAGATTTTCCTGTCACTGGGCTAAAAATGCTCTAGTGAGCAAAATCTAAAGTTCCAACTGAAATATCTGTTCATGTTTGTTCGTTCGTTCATTCAATCATTCATTCAATATTGTCTGTTACTTATATTAATTTTAGCACCTTTATTGATAAATCTTAACAGAAAATGCGTATGTCTCCTAGTTATTGTAATGTTCTGGCTTTGTGTGAGGTTGCTAGTGGTTGGTTGATACAGAGCATCAGGGTCCTATTACTAATGTCAACTAAGGGAGATATTTTAGCTGTAATGACAGAGGCCTGTATTTTTGTAACTGAAGGACAATGGTTCTCATCCTATCTTTCCAGATTATGCAAGTGTCATTTACAGTATTTAGAAATTATGTATATTGTCTACAGCACATAGTGTTGTTCTAGTTTTCCAGTCAATGTGTAGTTTGGGGGTGAATGAGGGATTGCAGTGACTCTTGGCTTATAGTGGATTGATGTCTATAAGACATTATCTTTTAGTACATGGAAGTGTAAGAAGTGTTGATGTTGGTTGCTGTCAGTTCATGACTGAAATGGAGAAGGGAGTAAGGTCTGTGTTCAGGTCTATGGCCCTGTGATGGGGCGCCTGCCCTGCAGTGGCCCTGAGAGGGTTAAAACCAGCCTAGGGAGGCTGAGTGCAAGGCAGCCAAAGGAGTGGCTGCAGGGGAAACAGCCAGTTAGGGTGGCAGCTGCAGATAATTAGGGCGGCGGCTGCAGACAATTAGAGCGGCGGCTGGCCCATATAAAAGGAAGCTGCAGACCACAGTGAAGGATTTTGCTGCAGGGAGCCCTAGGGAGATAACTGGCTTCCTAGAGGGCTCCTGGCAGGCTGCCAGGACTTACAGGCTCAAGGCCCTGGGAAGAGTGCAAAGGAGCTGGAGCCAGAGGCAGGAGCAGAAGGAACTGAGGCTGCGGGGAAGTAGCCCAGGGAATAGACAGTGAGTTGGAAGGAGGAGGCAGCAGGAAGCTGCAGTTTGCAGTGTCCCTGGGTCGGGGCCCAGAGTAGTGGGGGGGCCTGGTCCCCCCCCCACTAGCCGCTGAAGGAGCGGCCTGGCTGTGGACTGCCAAGGTGCTGTGAGGAGTGGCTGGACTCTTATTGGACGAGTCCCCTGGAAGGGGGGGAAACCGGATGGTGACACGGCCGAAGGACTGTGCCATGAAGCAGATGCTGAGCAGAAAGGAGCCATAATGGTTCTGCAGGCAGAGGTGAGGACGGGAGAGCCACCACCACCCGAGAGTGCACCTGCTGGGACTGAACTAATTCCTGAAACGGCCAGCAGGAGGCACCAGTATGGTGAGTGACGCCGTGACAGGCCCATATATAATTGGGTTCAGGGATTTTTTTAGATCTGTATTTACAGCTGTGAAATCACTCAAGAACGGAAAGGCTACAGGTATTGACAGTATCCCAGCTGAACTGATGAAATTCAGAGGAGAAATAATAATAGATGTACTCACCAAGATCTGCAATAAGATCTGGCAGACTGGTGAGTGGCCCTCCACATGGACACAATCACTAATCATCACTCTGCCAAAGAAAGGCAACCTGCAATTGTGTCAAAATTACTGGACCATAAACTTAATTAGCCATCCCAGCAAAGTGATGTTGAAAGTCATACCGAACAGATTGAAGCCGCAAGTGGAGAATATCATCACTGAAGAACAGGCTGGCTTTCGTGCTGGAAGAAGTACCACAGAACAGATTTTCAATCTTCGTGTTCTATGTGAGAAGTGCTTACAACACCAGCAGGACATCTATCACGTCTTTGTTGACTTCAAGAAGTTGTTTGACAGAGTATGGCACGAAGCTCTCTGGGCAACCATAAAGAAGTACAATGTTGGTTGTAAGCTTATTCTTACCATTAAACAACTGTATGTCAAGGCCAGCAGTGAAGTTCTCGTCAATTGCACAATAGGAGAGTGGTTTTGCACTACAGTTGGAGTCCGGCAAGGCTGCCTTCTTTTGCCCATACTGTTCAACATCTACTTGGAGCGCATAATGACTGATGCCCTAGAAGATCACATATGCACAGTCAGCATTGGGTGGTGAACAATTTCAAATCTTTGGATTGCTGATGACATTGACGGTCTACCAGGCAGCGAAGATGAACTTGCCAACCTTGTGAAATGATTGGATGAAACCTCTGCAAAATATGGCATGGAAATCAATGCAGAGAAAACCAAGCTGATGACAAACAAATGTGATGGGATCAGCTCACATATCACTGTCAGTGGACAAGAGCTGGAGACAGTGAAACAGTTCAAGTATTTGGGGGAAATCATCACTGATGAATGAGCAAAGGCAGAAATTCTGACAAGAACTACGCAAACAACAGCAACAGTGGCAAAGCTAAAGCCAATTTGGAGGAACAAGAACATTTGCCTGGAATCCAAACTGAAACTGCTGCATGCATTGGTCATCTCCATTTTTCTGTATGCCTGCGAGACATGGACCCTTACGGCAGAACTTGAACAGAAAATACAGGTAGTAGAGATGAGATGCTTCCATAAAATCCTGGGCATCTCCTACTTTGACTACGTCACTAATGAAGAGCTCCGCAACATCACCCAACATGCTGGGTCATATGAAGACCTCCTGACAACCATGAAGAAGTGCAAGCTGAAGTGGTACGTCCATGTAACACAATCATCTAGTCTATCCAAGATCATCCTCCAAAGGACAGTACAGGGGAAGAGAAGAAGAGGTAGACAGAAGAAGAGATGGACTGACAACATAAAAGAGTGGACAGGAATGGACTTCATGGAGACTCAAGCACTTACACACAATTGTCAGGGGTGGAGACAATTGGTCGATTGCTCATCAATGTAGATTGATGAACTACAGTATGGTAGTTGATAATTCCATTATGAATTAAATTATATCATGTAACTCACACTATTGGGATTAGTCCAGCAATGTTTCTTATAGCTTTTTTGTATTTACAGTATGCTGAGGGTTTGTGGTCCATATTGGAAACTGAATAAGTTGCAGTGGTTTGTGGAATGGCATTTGGGAGTACAGGTTTGTTAGTGAATAAGCAGATGAGGAGCATTGATAGCAGGTCAGAGTTAAGGTTGCATGTGGAAATTTAACTTTGAATTTCCTGACTTATAAAGTTGTCAAATATTTCTCCACTATCTTGGCAGGCTTCCACCGTAATAACCTTTATTCAATTTGTATATTGGATCTAAGTACTTATCAATACATTCACTTTCTGTGTAGTGTGTTTAGCAGATAGAATTCAGATGCAAAAATCGGCTGCTTATTAGCAAACCACCATCTTGGAGGTAAGCACCTTGGGAGCCCCAAATAGTACACTCAAGCTAGCACAAGACAGTTATATAAATGCTTTGAAACAATAAGACCACAAAAATCTGCAGTCTGAACACATGTGACTGGCCTTTATGGAATCTTTAAAAAGCAAAACCCACTACTAGGCTCAGGCTGAAATGGAGCAATCAAGCTGCATTACTTTCTTAGGACTATCTATGACTTTCATGTCTCTAGTTAGAATTAGCTCTGTCCCATTCTGAGCCTGATGTCAGCTGTACATCATCTCAGGGAGCAATGACAGATTAAAAGGTACTCCAGAGATTGGGGTGGGAGGGCGGGGAGGAGAAGGAGCCACAGACAGTGGAAGTTTTGTTGTAGTGGACAAGTCAAGTCCCCTAGCTTCTACTGTCAGGAGCTTTCTAGATGCAGCTGTGCTGTGCAGGGCTAGGGGCACCAAAAAGGCATGTCCAAAAATAGTATTTATTTACTGTTCTCTTGTTTTAAAATTTTTTTAGTCATCCAACCAGGAAGCAGAAGCAACAATGTGACGTAGGTGACCTGTCACACATGCCATTCATTACAAATAATTATACAAAGTGGATAGTTTGTGCATAACCAATATGAGGAAACTTGTTTGCAAAACTGTTCAATCAAAGAATTGAGTAGCATAGATTTGTAAAATCAAATCTGTTTATGAATAAAGTGAAAAAGGGCTACATTTATCAGATAAATTATCAATCATGGATAATTTGACCAACTCTACCAGTGAACTTCTACCCACAGAAGTTCTACAACAAATACCTGGCTCTCCACAGGGAGCATTTAGCTGGATCAGTACCCTTCTACTGTTAGAGGGTAGAGTGGTAGGCCTGCTCGAACCTCACACGTGAGGAATCTTTTTTATGAGATGGTGAGAAAAGGGGGGGCTATGTACTACCCACCCCATTCTTCTCCATCAAGTGTTGATTAGGGTGACCAGACAGCAAGTGTGAAAAATCGGGATGGGGATGGGGAGTAATAGGAGCCCATATTAAAAAAAACCCCAAATATCAGGACTGTCCCTATAAAATCAGGACATCTGGTCACCCTAGTGTTGATACATTATGGCTTGGGCCCAACATCACAGCATGAAGCCAGGTTTAGCCTATGAACACTACTGAATCTCCTTATGGGCAAAGTAGAGGTCAACTGTTCCAACCTCTAGGTTTAAAATTATTGGGTGAATGTCTTAGTTATTTTTTATTAGTCTACATCTGCTAAAAGGTGTCTTAATTGAGCAAAAATTCAAGATGTAAAATATATTAGGCAACACTTGCTTTTCCCCCCTGGGTTATTTTGAAAAGCAAATATGCCTTTTTAGTGGTTAATTTACAAGTAATCATTGATCATCATAAGCAAAAAAGCACTTTATGAAAATGGCATTTTCCATATGATGCCATTGAGCATGGAAGCAGAAGATGTAAAGGGAAATGCCTTTTGCTCTGTTAGTTTCTTGAATCAAATTTTATATGTCATTAGCAACATTCACATTCACCACAAGATCTTTGAGATTGAAAGAGCTCAGGTGAAAGTCTGACACTTAGCATGAATAGTTTTTAAAAGATATAGGGAGAGCTTCATCATTTATTTTATTATAGAAGTTCATCTAATTACAATGAGGATTATTATATATTTGTAAAATGTGTATATGTACAGTATGAAACCAGAGTATCATCTTTAAATGGATGGAATTGAACCTGTGTTTTCAATGAAGTTAGAGACATAATGGGTGAGAGAAGGCAGCATATACAGCTGTTTTGAATTTAAATAATTTAAGTGTAATAGATACAAGCTGATGCAGGAAAAATATTAAAATACTTACAATGGCATCTTAAAACTATCACCTCCGAAATATGCATATTACTTCACATTTTCACAAATGTGTCTGTTCAAAATGGCAATGGAATTCCCTTGAATGTCACAAAAACTGCAAGGTTTAGTTTGCCTTTGGTTACCTAGCTCTAAATGCAGTCATTTCAGCTTTGATGGTAAATGCTTGATCCCTGGGGTCATTCTATCCATAGAAACAAGTAACTTTCAGTGAAACAAAAGATTTTAAAGGATGCTTTCCATGTATCAATCAGCAAAAATACATTGCTATATTGAAAACATCCATATTGCTCTATTCCTCAGGAATTCTGTCTCAAGTAGTACAAAGGGTCCATAGTTTCAGAGCATGCTCCTGTTTTAGGATCCCAAACCTCCAAGACAAGAGTTTTGGAGAAGTTAGGCTCTGGCTGACCATCTACATTTCCCAACTCTCTCAATAGCTCAGTCTGTTCTTCCCCTCAATAGCCTTAAGGCACGTAGAAGATGGCTAACTGATTAAATCAGTTTGACTCCAGGGAGCATGCTCAAAGAACAAATTTAGTAGTAATAGGCTTTTGTGTGTTGTTTCTCATTAAAGATTAGAGTGTATGTACAAAAACTTCATAGTTGTGAATATATATATATTTTTACACACACACGCTTTTGCATCATTATTGTTTAGTTATAAGAAGAGAAAAAACAGAACAGCGGTCAAAGTAAAAAAGTACTCATTTTCCAAAATATTTAGTACTAAGTTTTATAACTGAAAAGCAATTTGTCCTGTTTATTTCAAATTTTCCAGGAGATTCAGTCAAAGCCCAACTTCATCAGCAAAGGTTTAATATGATAAATTTTATGTGAAAAGGAGCTTTTTTCAGTGTTAAAGGTGGTAAAAATCAGGGTTATTTAGCTCCTATGTGGAAGCTAGGCGCTAAATTCAGAAGTGAGTATACTAAAGTCTAAAAGGAGTTAATTCATGTAACTATCTACTACACACTGAGAAGATTGTAAGTTACATCAATTTAGACTTCTTCACTGTCACACACTGCGTATGTGTGCAGTGTTGTTGTAGCTATGTCAGTCCCAGGATATTAGAGAGACAAGGTGGGTGAGTGTGGTATTCTGTACCTCAAAGCAGCACCCTGGAACCCCCATATTCACCACTATCATATAATTATGATTTGTTTTGTACAATGTATGCCTTGTGAGGTATTATTTTAAAAGTCTTGATTTGTTAAAAACTAATGTCCTGTTGGATTGTATGTGCTATCATTTCATATGAAGTTACAATATTTTGCTATGTATGTGTTACTGAAATATGTTGTGAGGTTGGGAAACCCACAATCAGCCTTTCAGGTATGATGGAAAAGCCAGATGTGCTGATGGCCATTAAGCAAATCCACTTTTCCAATAGCCATCCCAGAAAACTTCTCAGAGAGAATACATAGACAGTGGAGAATGCTTGACCAATGGGAGTGGACCTTCATGCCACAAGCATAGATCTTTCCAGCAAGCTGAAAGAAACTGTATAAAGAGGGGAGGTGACATCATGACTTGGCCTCACTCCCCCCACATCTCAACACCTGAAAACACATCTGGAGGACAAAGATTTTGAACTGGGTGATCCCGGGCTGGAGGAGAGTTCCAGCCTGTGTATTGAAGATCTCTGACCTGTTTGTATCTTCTATCATGGTGAGACACGGCTTGAGTCAAATCTTGTGTAGTTTATAGAACTCAGATTGCAAATTTACTTTTATTTCTTAAGTAACCAACTTTGATCTCTACACTTACTACTTATCATTTAAAATCTATCTTTCTGTAGTTAATAAATCTGTTTTATATTTTACCTGTATTGGTTGAAGTACTTGGCAAATCTCAGCTCAGCTTACAAAGGTTAGTGTGTGTCCTCTCCACATCGAGGGAGGGGTGGACTGGGTAATGAACTTACACTGGTCAGGCTTCTGACCAGGGCAAGATGGTACAGTTCTGGAGTACAAGGTTGTGAGGAATCTGCTGGAGACTCTCTCTTGTTGGTTCATGAGTGGCTGGGAGAAGCATTCATGTAACTTACTGGGGCGTGTCCCTGCCTATGGATGTCTGTAAGTGCAGTACCTGCCAGAGGTTTGTAGCTTGTCATTGCATCACAGTGAGAGAGGGATACCCCAGCTTGGTGGGACAGAGTGCTCAGCGGACCCACAGTCCAGGCTGCACCCCAAGGTCCCCATCACAGGGAGGTAATATCTTTTATTGGACCAACTTCTTTTGGTAAGAGTCAAGCTTTCAAGCTACACAGAGCTCTTCTTCAAAGGTACTCGGAGTGTCACAGCTAAATACAAGATTGAACAGATTGAATATGTGCTAACTACTTATGCCAGGGGTTCTCAAACTGGGGGTTGGGACCCCTCAGGGAATTGCGAGGTTATTACATGGGGGGTCCTGAGCTGTCCACCTCCACCCCAAGCCCCGTTTTGCCTCCAGCATTTATAATGGTGTTAAATATATAAAAATGTGTTTTTAATTTATAAGGGGGTTGGGGGGGGGGAGGGTTGTACTCAGAGGCTTGCTATGTGAAAGGGGTCACCAGCACAAAAGTTTGAGAATCAGTGACTTATGCTAAACTAAGGGACTATTCAAGGTGAAATGGCCCATTAACACCCCTGTAGTCATAGGGGAAAAAAGGGGGGTTAATGGGTTACAGATTGTTATAAGCCATAAGTCCAATGCCCTTATTAAGACAATGATTTTTAGTGTCTAGCAAAGTTATGAATTTAAGCTCTCAGGCTTGTCCTTTGTAAGTTTTGTGGAGGTGTTCTTAGAGGATGAGGACTGATAGGTCAGATATAGAGCGATCACTTTGTGAAAAAATGTTCATCCACAGAGGATATGGTGTTTTTGTCTTTTATCACTTTCCTGTGTGAGTTCATTTGAGAGTAAAGTGATTGTCTAGTTTCACCCACATAGTTGTTTTGGGGACATTTAGTGCACTGGATGAGGTACACTACATATTGTGATAAGCATATATAGGATCCATGGATCTTGAAAAGTGTGTTTGGGAGTGGTTCATTATTGTAGCAGTGGAGATATGTCTGCAGGTTTTGCATATGTTCTGGCAGGGTTTGGTTCCATTTTGAGTTGGTGTGCTATGATTTGTGGGGAGCTTGCTTCTGACTATGAGCTTGGAGAGCTTGAGGGGTTGTTTGAAGGTGAGAAGAGAGGGTTCAGAAAAGATTTCTTTCAGGATGTGGTCCCCATCAAGTATGGATTGTAACTGTTTAATGAGACCTTGCATGAGTTCTAGTGTGAGATGGGAGTTGACAACTAGGGGTGTATGGTCAGAGGTTTTTTTTTTTTTTTTTTTTTTTTCTGTATTGAAGCCAGGTCTTTTGGTGTATTTGGGTGCCTTATTCCATGATGTGATCTACTTTTTTGAACATGGTTAAGCTGAATATCCTGTTGTTGTTGTTTGTTGTTGTGGTGTCCAGGAAATAGATGTGAATGTGGGAGTGTCCCTGAGAGAGTTTAATGGATGGGTGATGGTTGTTGAAGTTGTGGTGGAAATCTACAAGGGACTTTAAGCTATCTGTCCAGATGATGAAAATATTGATTGTGTCTTATGTATATCATTGGTTTCATGGTATATTAGTCCAGAAATTCTTCAAGGCAGCCTGTGAAGAGGTTGGCATATTCAGGAACCATACTGGTACACACGGTTGTTCCCATAGTTTGGACAAAGTGTTTGAATGTGAAATTCTTCTTCGAGTGCTTGCTCATATCGATTCCAATTAGGTGTGTGCGCGCCGCGTGCACGATCGTCGGAGAATTTTTACCCTAGCAACACCTGGTGGATCGGCTGTGTAGCCCCCTGGAGTGGCGCCTTCATGGTGCTGGATATATACCCCAGCCGACCCAGCGCCCCCTCAGTTCCTTCTTACCACCCGTGACGGTCGTTGGAACTGTGGAGCGCGGCATAGCTGTCCTCCACTCTCCCTAGCTTTTACTTCCCGGTTTAGATATTGTTGTAGTTATATAGTTATAGATTTAGTGTAGTACAGTAGTTGTTAGTTATAGATTTAAGTTTATAAGTGAAGTTAGCGGGCTGGAAGGGGTCCCTCCCCCCCTTCCTCCCGGCGTGCCGCCCGGGCTCATGCCCAAGGCTCAGGGCTTTAAGCTGTGCTCAGCCTGTTCGAAGCCTATGCCAACGGGAGATCCCCAATCCTCTTGTTTAAAGTGCCTCGGGGAATCTCACCAGACCGAAAAGTGCAAGATCTGTAAGGCGTTCAGGCCTCGAACCAAAAAGGAGCGGGACTTTAGACTCAAAGAGCTCCTTATGGAGGCGGCCTTCAGCCCGGACCCTCCTTCGGCACACCAAGTTCCGGCACCGAGTGCCTTGGTGTGCAGTGCTCCGGAGTCGACTTCCAGTACTGCACCGCGAGGAGACGCGGATAGAGTCCCACGGCACCGGCCTTCGCAGGCACCACGTCCACCGCAAGCACCTTGGCACCGGTCCCTGTCCCTGTCCCCAGGTCAGAAGAGACCTCGCAAACCGGAGGGGACTGCCTCCCAACAACAGGCACCGGCACCCCCCTTACCTACCTCGGATGCACATCCGGGACCAGAGCGACTGAGGATACAGGCGCCGATATCGGCACCGTTGACTCCGGCATCGGCAGAAGGGCCGTTGAGTCCGGCGCGGACTGACTCCCCGACTCGCACCATGGTTGAGCCCCGTCTTCCATCGATGCCGGAGACGTTTGCGATGGCGAGGAACCTAATTGCCTTTACAGAACTGGCACCGACTAAGGCTACGGTACCGCATCCCACCCGTGCGGTGCAGTCTAGGGGCAAGCCAACCCTATTACGTCCACCATCTCCGAGCGTGGACTCTCGGCACCGCTCCCGATCTAGGAGTAGATCCCGGTGCCGCTCGCAGTCCCGGCACTGTTCTCTATCACGGCACCGGTCGTACTCGCAGCCCAGATCTTCCACACGGTACCGTTCCGCCTCGCGGCACCGCTCCGGACCTCAGTACCATTCGGACTCCCGACGCCACTCCTGGCACTGGTCAGAGCGCCAATCCCACTCGAGAAGCCGCTCCCGGCACCGCTCCTGCAGACGGTCTTCATCGCGATCCAGGTCTGGATCTCGGTACCGGCATGACCATTGGCACCATTCTCAATCCCGGTACCGCTCTCCTGTGGGCAAGCACCGTTTGGCAGCGTTCCCAGCGGAGTCAATGCACGCACGCTCTGCACCGCCCTGGCCCTCACGATCCACCTCACGCTCTTCCCAGTTGGACGGCGCCTCCCGCTCAGCCTATCCCGCACCGGGCCAAGCAGCGGACAACCTGGGTCACTGGCAGGATGAGGCCAAAGACCCTAGCCAGGAGCCTGCACAGTGGTCTTTCTGGACTCCGTGGGCGTACCACCAAGCCCAAGGGGTTCCACCTGCGGCCTCCCACTCAGAACATTCAGAGCCCCGAGTACCGGAGGCCACCATCAGTCGCCCGCCCGGGGGATATGGAGGCGCCTGCGCCCACTCCTACGCAGGCCCCAGACCCTGGTACAATTGATCCTGAACATCAGGACCCCTCGCAATTAGACCCGCCACAGGATCCATTAGTCCCGGTAGCATCTTCCTCATCTTCTCCAGATGAAGCGGTGGTGGGGACAATGACCTTGGGTCCCCCCCGATAGACTTACGTGCTCACCAAGACCTTTTACGTAGGGTGGCACGTAACATGGACCTCCAAGCAGAGGAGATAGTGGAGTTGGAGGACCCGGTGGTGAGCATTCTTTCAGCTGACGCCCCGTCCCGGGTAGCGTTGCCCATCATCCGCACCATTCAGGCTAACGCCAAGACAATATGGCAGATCCCTGCCTCTATCCCACCTACTGCCAGAGGGGTGAAGAGGAAATACTTTGTTCCCTCTAAGGAGTATGAATACCTGTATACTCACCCTCAGCCATGTTCACTGGTGATGTCCTCAGTGAACGCAAGGGAATGGCATGGTCAACAGGCCACAGCGCCCAAATCTAAAGACGCCAAATGCTTCGATTTGTTTGGACGCAAAATTTACTCAGCAGGGGGCCTACAGCTCAGAGCCGCAAACCAACAGGTGCTCTTGAGCCGCTATGATTATAACTCATGGAACTCCATGGGTAAATTTTAAGGAGTTGATTCCACGAGAGTCCAGGGATGCGTTCGGGGCTTTAGTGGAAAAGGGCAAAAAGGTGGCTAGGACCTCCTTACAGGCCTCTCTTGATGTAGCAGACTCTGCTGCTAGGACCCTGGTGTCAGGCATAGCTATGCGATGCATCTCCTGGCTTCAGGTGTCTGGCTTACTGCCAGAACTGCAACAGACCCTGCAGGATCTACCATTTGATGGGCAGGGCCTGTTCTCGGACAAAATGGACTCTCGGTTACAGAGCCTAAAAGACTCCAGAACCATCATGCGCTCCCTGGGGATGCATGTCCCAGTTACCCAGCGCAGGCCCTTTAGACCACAGCCTCAAAGGTTCTACCCTCCCCCTCGTCCAATGCAAGACTTTTACAGAAGACATGGACGAGGTGGTAGAAGGAGATCCACCGGCCACCAACCCGGTCAGAACCAAGGCCCTCCTAAACCACCGTCAGGGCCCAGGCAAAATTTTTGAAGGTGCGCCCGAGGACAGCGTACTAGTCACCACCCAGGATCCTTTCCCTCCATTTCTATATCGTCTCTCCCATTTCCACCATGCGTGGTCCCTTATAACTTCAGACCGATGGGTTCTTTGCACGGTGGAAAGGGGATATTCTCTCCAATTTTCTTCCCCCCCACATCCTCCCTCCCCGTCCCTCTTCAGGGACCCCTCTCACGAGCAACTCCTTATACAGGAGGTCTTTACGCTCCTGTCCCTGGGAGCGATTGAGGAGGTTCCATCAGAGCTAAGGGGCAGGGGGTTTTACTCCTGCTATTTCCTAATTCCCAAGGCAAAAGGGGGACTTTGACCCATATTAGATCTGCACAGACTCAACAAATTCATGGTAAAGTTGAAGTTCCGCATGGTCTCATTGGGGGCCATTATCCCTTCCCTGGAGACTGGTATGCCACCCTCGACATGAAGGACGTGTATTTTCACGTAGCGATTTACCCTCCGCACAGGCGCTTCCTTCGCTTTGTGGTGAACCACGAACATTACCAATTTGCTGTCCTTCCCTTCGGGCTGTCCACGGCTCCGAGAGTGTTCACCAAATGTATGGCCATCGTGGCAGCCTACCTTCGTCGTCAACGGATACAGGTGTTCCCGTATCTCGACGACTGGCTCATTCGGGGCCACACCAGGGAAGAAGTGCAATCCCACATCCAACTCACCCTAGGCACGTTCCGCAAGCTGGGCATATTACTCAACAGAGAGAAGTCAACTCTGGAACCAACCCAGAGAATTAAGTTTATCAGGGCAGTCTTAGACGCCAGACTCGCCCGCGCTCTCCTGCCGGACACTCGTTTTCAGGCTATCGCAAACATCATCCGCAGCCTCCAAAGCTTCCCGACTTCCAAGATAAGGACATGCCTCGGCCTTTTGGGGCACATGGCGTTGTGCACTTACGTAACCAGGCATGCTAGACTTCGGCTCCGCCCACTTCAGGCCTGGGTATCAACGATGTATCGTCCAGGTCGGAACAGCCTGAACAGGGTGGTCACGGTTCTGGAATCGGTCTTGACCTCCCTCAGCTGGTGGCTGAACCACACGTCGGTGTGCGAAGGGGTACCATTTCACACCCCAGAACCGTCCTTAAACCTTGTCACAGATGCATCATCTCTGTACTGGGGCGCCCACCTCGGGAAACACCAGACACAGGGCCTTTGGACCACATCCAAACTAACTCTGCACATCAATGTACGAGAACTGATGGCAGTACGCCTAGCATGTCAGGCGTTTCGCGGTCTCCTACATGGCCGTTGTGTGGCAGTCCTCACAGACAACACCACGGCCGTGTTCTACATCAACAAGCAAGGGGCAGCCCGGTCGTCCCCTCTATGCCAGGAGGCCATTCGCCTGTGGGAGTTTTACATATCCCACTCGATACATCTGATGGCGTCGTTTCTCCCAGGAGTCCAGAACACACTGGCAGACAGTCTCAGCAGGTCATTCCAAACTCACGAGTGGTCGATTCGCCCAGATATCATCCACTCCATCTTCTGGAGGTGGGGGTTTCCCCAGATCGACCTATTCGCTTCACGCATCAATCGGAAGTGCCAGGTGTTCTGTTCTCTCCAGGGGCGCTCTCAGGGCTCCCTGTCAGACGCTTTCCTACTGCCGTGGAAAGACCAGCTGTTCTACGCCTTCCCTCCAGTCCCGCTGGTCCACAGGGTTCTGCTCAAGCTGTGCAGGGACAAGGCACGCGTGATTGTGGTCGCTCCAGCATGGCCAAGGCAGCACTGGTACATCACACTCCTAGAGTTGTCGATAGCGCCTCCGATCATGCTCCCGCTGTGGTTGGACCTGATCTCCCAGGACCATGGACGACTCTGTCACCCCGACCTGCAATCGCTCCACCTTACAGCGTGGATGCTGCATGGCTAACTCGGGCGGAGTTACTCTGCTCACAATCCATGCAGCAGGTTCTGTTAGGCAGCAGGAAACCATCCACATGGGCCACCTACTTAGCCAAATGGAAGCGCTTCTCCTGTTGGTGCGAGCAGCGCGCCACGCCCCCCTTGCAGGTGTTGATACCACTTATACTGGACTATCTCCTATCCCTAAAACAGCAGGGCCTGGCGATATCATCTGTCAGGGTGCACCTGGCAGCTATCTCGGCGTTCCATCCAGGAGAACATGCTTCCTCAGTCTTCTCTAACCCAATGGTCGTCAGATTCCTAAAGGGCTTAGATCGCCTATACCCACAACTGCATCAACCGGTCCTGGCGTGGGACCTTAACCTGGTCCTTTCCAGGCTCACGGGGCCCCCATTCGAGCCAATGGCTACTTGCTCACTCCTTTACCTATCTTGGAAGACAGCCTTCCTTGTAGCCATCACTTCAGCAAGGCGTGTTTCTGAAATCAGAGCCCTCACGTCGGAACCTCCGTATACAGTCTTCCATAAAGACAAGGTGCAGCTTCGCACCCACCCTGCCTTTCTCCCCAAAGTGGTTTCAGCTTTTCATGTGAACCAGGATATCTTAATCCCGGTTTTCCATCCGAAGCCGCACGCTACGCAGGGCCCTTGCATTCTATATCGAGCATACGAAGCCATTTAGGAAGACAACTCAACTCTTCGTTGCAGTGGCTGACCGGATGAAAGGCCTACCGGTCTCCTCGCAACATATCTCCTCTTGGATCACGTCCTGTATTCGTGCTTGCTACGACTTGGCCGATGTCGCGACGCCACGCCTCACCACCCACTCCACGAGGGCTCAAGCCTCCTCGACCGCTTTCCTGGCCCAGGTTCCAATCCATGAGATCTGTAGAGCGGCGGTTTGGTCATCTGTTCATACCTTTGCCACTCACTACGCGTTAGTGCAGCAGTCTAGAGACGATGCTGCATTTGGCTCAGCGATTCTGCACTCAGCGATGTCTCACTCCAACCCCACCACCTAGGTAAGGCTTGGTAGTCACCTAATTGGAATCGATATGAGCAAGCACTCAAAGAAGAAGAAAAAACGGTTACTCACCTTTGTAACTGTTGTTCTTCGAGATGTGTTGCTCATATCCATTCCAAACCCGCCCTCCTTCCCCACTGTCGGAGTAGCCAGCAAGAAGAAACTGAGGGGGCGCTGGGTCGGCTGGGGTATATATCCAGTGCCATGAAGGCGCCACTCCAGAGGGCTCCACAGCCGACCCACCGGGTGTTGCTAGGGTAAAAATTCTCTGACAATCGTGCATGCGGCGCGCACACACCTTATTGGAATGGATATGAGCAACACATCTCAAAGAACAACAGTTACACAGGTGAGTAACCGTTTTTTATTATGGATGAGGATGAAATGGATGAGTTTGAAGATGATTTTGGGGTGGATATCTGAGTATTGTCAATGGTCTTGTAAATATTTGAGGCAGGCAACTATGCTGTCATTGTGTGGGATGTGTCTGTATTGGGAGGTGACATCCATGGTAGCAAGGATGATGTTCTGAGGGGGGGTTAATGCTGTGGAATTTGTGGAGGAAGTCTGTCCTGGAGAAAGCTGGCCATTTGTGTGGTGAGTGGTTTTGAGGATGGTTTCTGAGTCCTGATATTCCTTCAGTAAGAGTACCATAGCCAGCTATGATGGGTCTGTCTGGGTTCCCTTGTTTGTGTATCTTGGGAAGCATGTAGAATGTCCCGAGGGGAGGCGGAGGTTCATGGGGGCAGGGGGAGGGGGAGGAGAATGAGTTTTTGTAGCTTCTCTCTTGGAATTATTTGGGGAAAGATTTGATGATATTCTTAAATTCCTGAGTAAATTGTGGTGTGGGGGGATCTCCCTTGAGTTCTTTATAGTAGATGATATCAGAGAGTTGTAAGTGAGATATTACCTTACCCATCCTGTCTGTCTAACATACTGATTAGTAAGTGTAAGTAGGTCTAGGTAGTCTGAATATAAGGAAAACTAAATTCGTGTAAGTAGGCAAATTTGTGGTCTTGGTTACACTGGCACAGCCTTATTGAAATCATAGGGGGTTGTGTCAGTGTTACAGCACAGTTTTGCCCAAGGAATTTAACTTTCACTATTTATACCATCTTTACATTTGGCACAATTATCAAAATGATTAGAGGGCTGTTAGGTGTGGCAAAATCAAACACACAAACAAGACAAATCAAAATGGCTGAATAAATGACCGAAATTAGTTGTTGTTTTTTTCCTTTCTGGGAAGAGATTAATATGTTATATTTAAGTAGTTTCCTATGTTCAGTCGGCACCAGCTAGGATTAATAAGAACAGTTCTCTGTAAAAGTCAAATCTGTGACTTTCAGCAGCTTGTTTTCTGCATATCTTTCTTGATGATTACAGCTGTATATGCGTATCTGCTAAAAAGAGAGAAAACAACTGATAAGTAAACATTTCCGTGCTCCAAGTTTGTAATAGCTTTGCACTTAACCTTATTTACATGAGTACATACGTACACACACAAAACAATACATTTAATTACTGCTTTACATACAATATTTGAAGGCCTTTAGCTACTTACTTAAGTCCTTGTAGTTTATCACTTAACTTGAACCAGAATCCTATGACTTAATTCATTTTGGGAAATATGGTGTTTATAACCTTTTTAAAGATTCCAAAGTTTTAAGCCAAGAAAACAAGTTTTACAAAATGGGACGAAGGAGAGAGAATATTCTGTGTAGGATATGGGAAGAGATTCTTTCTTAAGTGATGTACAGAATGAAGTCTTAGACTTCAAGAAAACGTAACCCTTTAATATATAGTTATTTCTGGAGTGGCATTAGCCCTTGCTGTATATTCAACATTCATTTTTGCAATAAAGAAACCAAATTAAACACATGGAGCAATTAATCACATAATCTATTAGTGCTTTCAGCCTTAATAATAATTGGAAGACTATTGGATTTCTCTACAAGAAGTTCACTAAGAAAGTGAGAAAAATGTTAATGTAGTATGTATAATGCAAATGTGAATTTCTCTCTTTGGAGTTTTATGATAGTAAGTGCTTGTTACCTCAGGGAAATGGGTGATAGAATTTTTAAAGAGGCTATGTAAATCAAATTCATTGTCATTTTCTAAAGGAATGGCACTCAAATTACAGCACTTTTTAATGAATTCCTTTTGATAAATTTGGGGAGTTGAGACTGACTGACAGACATAAGGGCTCCAGCAGATACGAATTTGGAGGGATTCTCTGTATGCTGGTATGTGCCACTGTGCAAAAACATGAAACTATATTTTGCATGTTGATTTCTTTATTTTATATACAGCAAATTGCAGTCTGAAGTCTTGTTTTTGATTTAATACTAGATTCAGTGTTGGTGTTCAGAGATTTTTCAATCAAAAGTTTTTCAATCATAGTAATACAGCTATTTCCTTCTAACAGAGATACAAGTACAGTAGATTGCTTCAGTATATATGGCTGAAATATTAAAAACATTATTTTTTTCTGAGTACATTAAAAAGCATCCAATCATTTATAAAATAAAAAAGAAATCTTGACTTTAATGTGAATTTTACCTGAGTAAAAATAGCAGGATTAGGTCTCAGGATAGTATTTCTGCAAGATTTATGTGAACTTTACTCTTTTCACTTATGCATAAATCAAGGAAAGAAATCCTCAATTGGTGTAAATCAGTATTTCTCCATTAATTTGAATGCTGATTTACATCAGCTGAGCATATGGCCAAAGGGGCATTTTGTATATCCAGTTCAAAGACAAAAACTAAGGTGATACTCATATATTTATGATATAAACTGGTTGGTTGCAGGAAACAGGAAATAATTCCTTTCCTTCTCCCCCTGTCCCCCCCGCATGCACACACAGATATGGCATTGCACAATGGGCTAGGCAGCATTAAAGCAGGTTTTCACCTTCCTTTTGAAGTATTCACTTATGAGCCCAAGACAAAAATAGTATAACAGAGTAGATGGACGAATGTTTTGATCTGGTATGGCAACTCATTTCTATCTTCCTTAGAAGAAAAATGATGATTCATAGTAAAGGGATGTTTACTTAGAGATGGAATGGAATATACAATATTTAATATGGGCATTAGAAAAGGACTTGTACTTTTGAAACAATGATTATTGCTGTTCTGGTAATTTATATGTAAAACGATGGTCTCTTCCAGAACATTGGGTGAATAGTATGCAGTGATTGGCACTTTATGTACTGTGAGTCATCCCTGAACTAGAGCCTGATTAAGCCACATGCATTGATGAGTCATTCCTGTGCTAGGCTGGAATCAATCCACAAGCCAGGAATTGATATGGTGATGTTGAGGCCAGGTATATAAGGCCAAGTCTTGACTAAAAAATTAAGTCCACCTAAGTTTATGTTGATGTACAGCCACCGCAGTAATTGAATCAGTTTTACACACCCATTCTACGCTCCTCATGTCGGTGGTGCACGTCCTCACCAGGAGTGCTTGCATTGATTAACTGCCAGTGTGGGGCTTGTTGGATGGTTTCTGAAAGGCAGCAACAGTCAATGGAAGCATCGCAGTGTCTACCCTGCCACTCTGGCGACCTAACTAATTGACTTAAGTGCTATGCCTCTCGTGGAGGTGGAGTCATTAAGTTGGAGTAGTGGGTGAGTTACATTGGTGGGAGCTACATTTTAGTGTAGATGCTTAGTGTTTGAGTGATGCTTCATTTTTTTGACTGCCAGCTTGAGACAAATTTCTCTTGCAGTTATAAGTGTAATGAGACTGTTTTTGTACTGCATGATGTTGAGTACATTAGCTCTCAGTAAAGGTATTTGAAGTTTTGCTTCGTGAATAGCTTCCTGGACACAGAGAGAAGAAAGTACTGCACTTCCACCCTTCACTATTTCAGTCTCATCTGTAGATTTTGTTAATTTCTAAGATAAGTATAGAAGAAAATCAAGAGACTTCTTTCATTGATACTTGGTTGCAAATAGGACCTGATCCAGTCTATAAAAGTCAAGGGAAAATCTCCCATTGAATTCATTGGGCTCTGGACCAGATGTATAGAGAATTATATTTCAAAAACCTTATATAGATATGGAGTAGGGAATACACTCAATTGCCAGCCCATTCTCCTAGATTCTGTACACTATGCCATCATTCTCACATTCCTAAAGATTAGTGAGACGGGGCATGCACGCCCCGCTTTGGGGCTGCGGGGGTTAACTCCTCACTGTGGGCAGAGGAGGCCATGCCCCCACAACCCTACTGGGCATGCTCGAAGTGCAACACCAGTATAACAGGGAGCAGCCTGGCACAGTCTGGGCTGACCGCCATAGGGGAAGGAGGTGTGTCACTGGCTCCTGCTGAAGGGCCGTGGGAACTTCACGACGTGGAGGCCAGCCAGCTGACAGCAACCCTCAACCCCCAGGCTCTGGACGCTACCGAGGGAGAAGGAACGGGGGGCCTGGGTTCCCCTATCCTGGCCACCGCCCATCCTGGGGTGGCGGCCCATTGTGACAGCGACAGACTCTGGCCGCTAGGCCGTACAGCCCCGAGCTGGGGGTGGGGGGCAGCTAGTGACTCCGGCCACTCGGCTGCACAGCCCCGAGCCAGTGTGGGCAGGTGCGACCACGGGCCTATCAAGACTCGTGCCCCACCCTGGGAAGGGACGGGGTGTGCCTGACCCGCAACCATTATATTATGGAAGAAGAGTCTGTACTGATACAAGCATCTGCTATCCTTGTAATGCAAATAGAGCTTGATTCTGCCCTAATCAAGCAAGACATCTGAGCACATTCTTAACTTCAAAGCACATGAGTAATCCAATGGATTTGTTCTAATCTCCATTTGAATTGAAAAAAGTAAGCAAATTTAAACTGTTTGTTACTAATTATCATTTGTGGGAGGTGGGCAAAGAGTGGAAGTACTTTTCAGCATTTATGATTTTTTTTCAGATGTTTTTTGTGCCTGGACAATTGAGAAATGCTTTTCTGGTGATCTTCAAATATAGATTTAATATGCAGTGAGAACTGGTGTCCTTTGATGTGTTTTGAAGAAACTGGGTTTACAAATATTAAATCTACATGAAATGAACACATTATACTGTATTATTTCCTACTACCTTTTTTTCAAACAATGAACTCTATGCCAAATTTTGCTCTCCTTGAAGTCAGTGAGAATTTTGCCACAGTAATGTCAAAAGGACTAAAAGTTGGTATTGAGTGTGCATATATATCTGGGTCACGGCACACTGAAACAAATATGCATTTAAAAATAAATAAATCCCCAAATAATTATAATATACAATTCATAGAGTTCTAACGATTACATTCAAGCATGTATTTGAATCTCAGATTACAAATTCAAATAAATGCACATACGGCATCCAATTTTGTTCCCCATTACATCAATAGGAACTTTGCCATTGACTTGATATCATAAGCATCAGTCTACTGAATGATACCTAGACAATAATAAAATTGAGTGCATTTGTTTGAAATGGATCAGTTTTATTTTGTTCTTAGTCTTTTGCCTTATTTAAAATGTAATAAATCAAAATTACATTAATTCAAAAGGTGTTATTCAAAATCAAGACATTGATTTTTAAAACCAACTGAAGCCAGGGGTCCAGAGTTACTATCTGTAAAATCTACAATAAAACATACAAAGGCATTTGAGTTACTCCAGATTTATACTGATATAACTGAGACCAGAATCTGTCTCAGGGAATTTAAATATACTGCCCCAAATCACTATAACTCAGTAACATTGCAGATATATTAAGGCATTAAAGTGAACACCATGCAGTACAGTAATACAGAATACAAGAGGGATGAATTATGGTTGCTATTGGTGTCATAATTTAGAATTTCCTGACTTGTGCAATAAAATCATCAGCCATAAGTTTACAATAACATAGATTATTGCTTTTATAATATAATATAATATTTACCCTGTTCTCGTATCTTATTCAGGACTGTTATGATCACAAAATGTTAAATATATATGGGCCTAGCAATACAATATAATTCATCAATATATACTGTACCATTTTTTGACTTAAATTCTTTGTATTCTATTTTGCATTGAATTTAAGTATTCATGTGAAAGGTGCTGAATGCTCTTATTTATCCACAAAACAAATGCAGCACAGACTCTTATTGCAAACTCTCACACTTCTCCACAAATATGCTACAGATTTTTTGTTCAGGAGAAACTGTAAGGATATTTTAGGACACCGTCTAGCAAGGTTTCCTTGCTAACCCAAAGAAAGCACAGTCTACTGCTAACACATGGTTCTTGGATCCATTGTCTAGGCTTTATTGGCAGAGGTGAAGAATGTTATACCTTAGTGATGTAGCAGGCTAGTGAACTAGCTATTTTCACAGAGAGATAGACTTTAGGGACTTTTATACACAATATTACACATTATCGTCTATGAATACCCTTTCTTCTCATTCACTATACCCATCTATCCTTCCCTATTTGGCAATATTTATTACCACATATGCTATTCCAGATTACACTATTACATGTTTTTCTATTTTTCATTAGGAACCAGGATGTAGGCAGTCTTGCCTAGTGGGCAGAGCAGGAGTCAGATGTAGTAGGCAGAGCAGGTGTCCAGGTCAGGGAACAGATGTGGGAGTCAGAGCCAGAATCAAATGCCAATACTAGAGCCAGGGGGTAGAGCCAGAGTCAGGACCAGGAATCAAATGTGAAGATTGGAGCTGGGGTCAGATACCAAATGCCAGAGCCAAGGGTTGAGCCAGAG
Source organism: Emys orbicularis (assembly GCF_028017835.1). Lineage (NCBI taxonomy): Eukaryota > Metazoa > Chordata > Testudines > Emydidae > Emys > Emys orbicularis. The sequence continues at coordinate 40,252,744 of NC_088689.1, read as the reverse complement.
CCAGAAGTCTGAGCTGTGGGTCAGGAGCAAGGTGAAAGGGTAGGAACTGGAGAAAGGCAAGAATCAGGCACAGAGCAGAAGCAAGGTGGCAGCTAGGAGTGAGGAGCAGGTCAGGAATCAGGAAAGGGTTGGATTAGGATTGTAGAAAGCAGGCAAGAGCATGGCTCAATGTGGCAGCAGCTGGAAGTCTGCACAGTTGCTAAGACAACGCATCTGGCTCACTTCCTGGCTTAAATAATGGTGTGAACAAATCAGGTGGCAGCAGGGCTTAGGTACTCCCATAGGACTTCCAGTAGGGTCTGATCTTCCAGGTTTAGTGAGAAGCTGCTTCACCCATCTCCCTTGATGATGCTGAAGGAGTGTCAGTGATTTAGAGCCCCCACAGCCCTGGGTTGTAGACTTGCACTCTTGGATCCTTAGTTTTGTTATTGCTAAAAAGTGTATCCGTCCTATTTATCTGAAAGAAACTTGCCTTGTTTTGCCTCAACACTCCACAAACTCAATAACAGGATTTTCAGATGATGATATCGTTGCTAGAAACCTTTGTTTGTACTTTTCCATCTCTGAAAGATTATACAGAGGTCATAACCACGCTTGATTACACAGACATACAAAACCTGCATGTATATTGGTTATGCATTACTTATGCATCTACTATACATTGCTAATCAATTATCCATTAAGTAAAGATTAGGCCATTATTGTGTTATATGAGATAAGCTCACCAGACAGATGCCTCCTCCTCCACAGTGTTAAAACACACATTTAACCTGGAGAAAGCTGCCTTTGCCACCGCCATTCGAGTGGGGCATCTATGCCAACGGGGGGATGTGTTATGCTATGTGACTAATGAAGCCAGAAGTTATTATTGGCTAATGTATGCAATTGTTGCTGTCCTAATAATTTTATGTATGCTATATTGCTGTTTATTTAGAAGGCCAACAGTAATCCTTACCACCATACCAGGGGGAGGATGGAAACCTAAGTGGTGACCCCTCCCAACAAAATGTTGCTTCGGGGTCAAGGGGTGAATGTCACAACCCAATGGCCCCCTCCCCTTAGGAAGTCCCCTGAGAAGGCAGATCAGCACTGTATATTGCTAACACTGTTGCAAGCATCGCAAAGCATTTTGGGGAGAGTCAAAAGTGTGCGAGTGGAGAGTGGAAGTTTCCTTTACAGGGTATGAGAGGCTGAGGGGGGGGGGGGAAGGGAAGAAAGGAGAGGACGGGTTAACTCAACACTGCAGCTAGCAAGCTCAGCCCGAAGATAAGACTCTCTAACTCCAGCCAGCTCAAAGCCACAGCACACATCTGACTCTCGGCTGCCAGCCAAGAAAGAGGGGGGCCCAGAATCCACAGACCAGCCGTGAGAAAGGAAGATTCAGCTGAAGAGACACAGACCTGCCGAGCCAGCCCATAACAAGCGAGGCAAGCGAAGGCCAGCACAGAGGAAAACAAAGAGGACAACATAGTCTAGCCGGTGTGTTTTGGGAAAGCTGAAGAAACCATGGAAGGCAGGTTTAGACTGGCACAGAGGGCACCAGGACCAGAGGTCCCGGAATGGAGCGCACCCCCCTCCCCCGAGGAGCCAGGATTTAAAACCCTACTGAGAGCTGGAGCAATTCGGAGAGCATAGCGGATTCTTGGACAGCCTGGGCCCAGGACAGCACTCCCATCCACCCTTCCCCCTTCTTCTCATGTTACACCCAGGTCTGGCCACCTTTGGGTCGGACATATGTGAGTATGAGAGTGGGTTAGGGCTTGGGGCACTAACGCTTTTCTTTCTTCCTTTGAGTGACGTGGAAGCATTTCCAGCATTCTCCACTGTTATTTTATTATTTTATTAATAAAGCTTTAAAACTTGGTGTGCTTCGTCATCTCCTCCCTGAAAAGATCCTGTGGCCCAGCCTGATCAACTGTGGCCCAGGTAGATTGGTAACGAAAATCTGTCACAAACCAATACTTCACAAACTTATAGGGACTACCCCCAGATTTGAGAGGGTTCTTCAATCTCCATGCTTATTAAGCCTTTGATCTCTGTGTCAAAACTAAACCAAATGGTCAGTTCACACAAACTGTGATGGTAGTTTCTGTGATATGGCCCACTCATTTCACATATGATATGTATTGTTTTTAGAAATGATCAACATTTTTGAAATCACAAGACCATCCTATTCTCTTATAGGCTGCCCATCAATAGGGCTCCATGTCTGTCATGGAGGTCGCGGAAGTCATGGATTCAGTGACTTCCACAACCTCCGTGACTTCTGCAGCGGTGGGGCCAGTTGGTTGGGCAGCCATGGGGTCAGCCACATTGGCCGCTGCCGGAGTGGCCCCGGGCAGCTGGCCCCGGGGACCGCCCGAGCAGCAGCTGGTGTGGCTGGCCCTGGGACTGACCGAGCAGTGGTCCTGGGGGCGGCAGGAGCAGCACGCTGCTCGGTGGCCCCCGGTAGCTGGTGCCGCTGGCCTCCCCAGAGCAGGGGCTCCCCCGGCCCTCCAGAGCAGCGTCCCTCCCAGATAAGATTTAGACAGGGGTATATAGTAAAAGTCATGGACAGGTCACAGGCATGAATTTTTGTTTATTGCCCATGACCTGTCCATGACTTTTACTAAAAATACCCATGAATAAATCGTAACCTTACCCATCAACTCTGATTGTATTGACTTCTGGTCCATACTGACATGGATTCTGTAATCTATTATTAGATAATTGTGAAGGCTATTCCTCTTTTATTTTAAATTTGTTGTGTCCCTTTTCACATGTTGCTCTGAAACAGTTCAATAAGAATAATAATGAATACCTAGTTTTATATAATGCTTTCCATCCATATATCTCAAAGTGCTATAGTGTGTGTATGTATGTGTGTGTGTGTATCTATATAGATATGTATCTATACACACACTATTAGACAGTAAAGGACAACCGCCTATCATCCTGAAAGTGTTAAAATATAAAAACACTTCTTAGGATGAATAAACTGTAGAATGGATTTGAAAATATTTTCAAGATAATTGCATTAAAAATTACATTCAAATATATTTCATAGTAACATGCTGAGAACGTCTTACAGTCTCTTGACTTGTCAAACTGCTGGGCTGATCAAAATAGGGTATATACTTCCTACTGTGAGCTTTAATATGCTACTAATAAATAATAACTCTCTTATGTAACCCCTTTCATCCGAAGGATCACAAAGGCCTTTGTAAAATGTACAAACTATGCTTCTGTATTTATTTAAGCATTTGATGGTACCTACTGCCTTGGCAGCAGTGTTCCTCACAACATATTTGAAAAACCATCCATTCCACCATAAAGAGGACTCACTCCTTGGCATAGTAGCAATCCACGAGGTGCCTGAGTAACCAGATGAATGTAGCCCTTGGCAGACTGAGGAGGTTCCACAGACAAAGTTTCTCTGTTGACAATTCCCTGCTGCTAGTTTGGGAAAGTTCCAGAAAACAAAAGTGACCCAGAACATTTTAATCACGGTGATAACATGTCAGGGTTGAGGTGTGGGTGCTAACAGTGGTCTCTCTAATAGATGCATCCCTTACCCCCTAGGAAGCACAATTAAATTACTCAGATTGGAATTTGGCCAGAACACTAATGCTAAGGCCCCTGCTCTTAAAAAAAGTCTTCCGAGAACTCCAATAAACTCAAGTGCTCAGGATCTTGTTCAGAAGACAAGACCTCCTGCAGAACAGAATCCCATAACATCATGTTCAGATACTGAATCAATATCAACTCAGAGGGAAGAATATCATTTACTAAAACGTCATCACCATTTATTGTAGCACCTTGACTTCTGTCTTTTAAGATCTTACATCAGTGTGCCATCCTGATCCTGCTTAGCCTCTGAGATCTGCCAGAGTCACAACTGATTGTGGTCTACCTGCTGATGATAAATTATATGAAACAACACTGTCTTACAGAAATAATATTTAATTGGGCACATTTTCCCCATTTCCCCCCCCCCCCCCGCTATATAAGGTAGTCTGGGCACACCTATGTGTACTTAGTTATTTTGGAATGGCGGCTGCCCTGTCAGATAATAGATATGTAACATATACTTTCTGCATACTTTGTGCACTGGAGTAGATCCTGCACTTACATAATGATGCATAACCCTTATGCTAACCCAGGGGTAAATTTTAGTCAGAGAATCTGAGCAAAAAGGATGTTTATTGCATGTATGATGCATAAAAAGTCTATTCTGCACTTTTTTCTTTGGCCATCTACGATGATATTATGAATACATGACATACATTTTTGTAGGTATCTGAGCATAACATTTAAATAGAGTAATTTGACACTCATTTGTTTTCCTAAATTTATTATTCTTAGGTATTTGTGCACAGAGTTGGTACTTTCCTTTATAACCCTTTTCTTAGCTTTCCACTGTTCCTACATATCCTTTTTCATAATCTTATTTGTAACATTGTCATTCTCATAGCAAGAGGTGGTGAATTTAGATTCAGATCTTGCTATCTAAAGGTCACAGTGAATGAGACTTCTTCTTGTCTGCAACTGACACCTTCCTCAAAAGAAGGGAAAATGAACAGATGTTTTTATGGCTCTGTACTTCTTTAAATAAAGAGTAAGTAAATACAAAAGAATTGTCCTCAAAGACTTGTCAGAACATAATATTGCAGCTTCTTTTCCATTTACTTAGTGTCTTCAGGCAAGTTGAAGGGCAGTTTTCCTCCAAAATAAAATAGCAGAACATGGACATTATCAATGACAGAAAGAGCATAGGGAATTCTTGTGTACAGCCATTGCTGGGGACATATCCACATTGGAGAGCATATCAAGTTAAGTTTGTTGATTTTAAAGACTGCATTTAAAATTTCCCACCATTTAAATGATGGGGAAACCTAAAGCAAAATGCATGGTATTTTAATACATTAACCTTTCTTGTTAAGGGGCTGCTAGGAGCTTATGAAATCTGCAGTTGAAACTATATACTTGTATTCTGAACCTTGCTAGTGGAACAAAGAGTAATGACAATGTATCATTCCCTTCACAATAGCTCTGTGTTAGTACTAGGATTTAAATTATTGATATAGTAAAACCTCTCGTTCCACTAAATGACTGAAATTTATTCAGCACATGCAAACTGAGAACAAAAATCCTGCTTAAGTGAATAGTGTTATCCTTGACTCTACCTTCATGATTACAAAATCAGAGGTGAGTCTGAGTTGGTGTATTGTGCATCTGCTTCTAGCACCCTTAATGTGTAAACTACAATCTTATTCACACTCATTTACCAAATATAATTTTACATCTCCTGTGCAAATAGCCTCTGAATTTGGCCCACTCAGCAAGCCTAAACCTGTGTAATTTATGTCAAGAAGCCAGACGAGAGGAGGCTAACAGCAAAACACTTCTATCCACAGATGTAATTAGATGTAAATTAATGGAGTCACCCTATACTTCAGTTTCCATCCTCTTCTAACTCCTTGGCTTGTAAATTACACCAGGTTAGACTCCCTTAGATTCAGAGGGCCAGGTTCAGAGGTGATATGTAAGGATTAGTGCACAGGGAAGGAATAAGGTCAATTACACATTGGTAAGTGAGTGTGAGTGTAAAGAAATTGTTGATTTTTAAATCCCTGTATTTTATATGCTGGGGGCACCAGACAATGTAGACTGGGGCCATGCCTACACTATAGACTTCTGCCAGCATAATTATGTCAGTCGGGGTGTGAAAGATGTGATCCCTGGCCAACATAGCTATGCAGGTGGCAAAAGCCCGTGGCATTGACATAGTAACATTGGAAAACTGAGTTTTTACCAGTATAGCTTGTTTTGCTCAGGTATGGAATAAGCTACACCAGTAAAAGCTTCTTTTGTACATCTAAGTGGCTAATGTTTGTCATGTAATGAAACATTTTGACACAGCACAAACAGGAGACACTATGAAATAGAAAAGATTAGAAGACTCAATCAGTACTAAGTAGCATCGGCCATGAATGATTTTAAAAATAAAATGTTGACTATTATATTGTCATGTCATGATGTGCACTACTACTATTGACATGTTATGAAATAATATAAAATAGATAAAAATATAAAAATGAATAAAACCATAAAATACCTTTTTTTGGAATTCTGTAATGAAATTTAAAAATCTGAAACAAAAAACTTTTGAAACAGTTTTTTGCCAGAATTTCCATTTTTACAAGAAATTTCAAAAATATTTGGTTTTGTTCAGATTTGGAATGAAAGCCAATTCTGATATGTCAAAATTTCCCATAAAACAGAAATTCCAGGTTTAGACCAGCTCCACTGGACTGTATGGAGAAGGTGTCAGGCTGAACTGGGGATGGTCAGAAAGAGACTTGATCTCAGGGGAGGTAAGATTTTCTTTGCTTTTCTCTGCAACTAACCTAACGGGAATGAACCTACTTTACTGGATCTTACAAAATATTCAGGTAATCTCTGTTCTTAATCTGACTTTTAAGAAACCTACTGCTGAATTTCATGCAGACTAATCCAAAAGAGACAAGACTCCCTCAGACTTTAGAGGGAAGTACTGATGAGCCTAATCCTCCACTTGTGGTCTTGGTCAGATGGGGCACAGACAAAAGTGTTTGAAAGGGGCTGCATCAGACAAATGCAGGTGAGAAGCTGAAAGACCAAAGAGATGTGAGTGGTAGGAATGTGAATAACATGGTCCCCTGCTCGGGGTGGAGGGCATGGGGCAACATGTTCTTACCTCATATTCCCCCTGTTGACAAACCATGGCAAAAAAATTATTAAAGATACATTTATCCTTTCTTCTTTCTGCTTTGTGTATTACATGTCTATTGATAGATTGGGAAAAATCAATAACAGTGAAAAGATAACTCAGGTCATATACTTAACTTCTGCATTTGCACCTTATTTAAAAACCATAGACATGCAGCCTCCATGACAACAATATCTAAGTTCATATACCATAAAGCAGAAATGATACATGATGAAGGACAACTTTGTAATCTCTTCTGTTGTGTGTACATTTGCAAAAATAATTTGCTGTCATTTTCCCAATAATTTCTTTTTAAAACCCTCCAGACTACAAGAAGTCAATGGAAACATAGTGAGAGTAAATAGTAACAAAACAAAAAAAAGCAAGGCACTAAACCAGAAATAGAAATAAAATTGATAAATGGATAGTAGTGGAGAAAAGCACGTATTAAGATTAATTTTATCATTAGATGAATTTCAAGGGTTGTTATGCTTTTGCCAACTCTAATCTAGCATTCTAAAGTAAGACCCAGCAGAATACTGACTGCTGATGGATGAAGTTTAACTACATGACTTTAAAAAACAAGGGAAATTGATGGATAGCAATGCAGTCGAATGAGACCACCACCCAGTAGGAACTCTATCCCAAAACAATAAGTTTGGATAACTTTTATTATTTTTTTCTTTTTAGGCACCTCACCATTCCTGGGGCCATATTTTGCCCTAGTATCATTTGACATTGCATGAGTGTAACTGAGGGCTCAGTCTGGGCCCTGGCTTCAATGTCAAAACAGAAGCAGAAGTGCCAAAATTAAATAAAAAAAAGTTCTTCTATTTATTTTTCCAGTGGGGCTGGAAGCACTAGAAATCCAGTGAGAGAACATTTTTGAGATTTCCAGTTCAGTTTTGTAGACCCAAGAGGTTTAGGTATTTTTTTAAGTTTTGAATAAGCTTTGGTGCTTATCTGAATGTAACCTCCAAACTTTTAGATTCACTTTTCCCTATTGATGGGTGTACCCACTTATTTCCCTAAGAAAAATTCCCATCTTTAATGAAGATATATGCTGTAGGAAGTGTTACATGCCAATCTATGTAGACAAAATAATTCTTCTATGTACATTACTCATTAATTTAAGAGGCAATTCATTAATCATATGGGGTTAAACTCTGTGGTTCTTCCTTAAAGTTTGATCCAAAGATCATTGAAAGTCAATCTTTTTCCATTGACTTCAATGGACTCTGGATCAAAGCATTATTGTTTGCCAATTCTCTATTCAAGAGAACTCTCACTGTTAACAATATTAGCTTGCCTGCATAAGGATTGAATAAAAATTGAATAAGGCCATCAACATATGGCCTATAATTAATATAGTGCCATATCAGTAGTACATATTTGTTTGCTTGAAACTGGGCCTGAGTTCACTCAAAGGTTTTCTGACTGTTAATGTAATGTAAGCATTTTGATAAACCTGATCTAAGTTTTGAGTTTGTAATGAGACTTGAAAGCTAGATGAGTTTTACATGTCTTAAAGTTTTTAGGTGAAAGTTTTTCACAGTGCTTCTTTAAACTCAGCATGGTTACACATGTAATCAGTAGCAACATCTTTGCCAAATACCTTCCCAATTTAAAATAATTATCTCAGAGTCCCTAAACCTCCTTTGAATGACAGAGCATAACATATGTCCTAAATCCTCTACAGTAATGTGTCACTTGTGAGTTTGCATAGTAATTGTTTTAGATTCATGTTCAAAGGTATAGCCTGACTTAATTTTAATCCTTCCAATTTAATCAGCATAGAAATCATTCACTAAAAGGAATTATTCAGTCAGAAATAATTAAAAGAAACAGATTATCTACAGGAGATGGTGCATCAAATTTTGCAATAAGCAGGAAGGAATGACTCACAATAGCCCATGTATAATGCAAACACTGCAGGATTTTACAAAACGTCATGCCAACTTTGATAACTTAGTATTCTAATAAAACTTTTAAAACTATGCAGTGAACATCAGTAATAGGCTCAGGCTCCCATCTTGTACCTGTCAGCAGGAAATTAGGTTTTGGTATCTGGTCATGGTAGATATGACAACTGTGGAAACTTTCAGTTCTGAACCAGCTTGTGAAAGAGGAGCACCTGGAAAGCAAGAACAGGAGGCCATCTTTGTGAGCTTATAAAAAGTTCAGCCTCTTCTATTTGTTTACTTGTTTCACAGTGTGGTGGGTGTGATGTTGGCTGACCAGGTGCCAGCTCATGCCAAGGCCCCTAGCCTTCACTGAACACTGACAAATGCATAGCTGGAAACCAGTCTCGCTCACCTGTGCGTTAGTACAGTAACTCCTCACTTAACGTTGTAGTTATATTCCTGAAAAATGCGACTTTAAGCGAAATGATGTTAAGCGAATCCAATTTCCCCATAAGAATTAATGTAAATGGGGGGGGGTTAGGTTCCAGGGAAATTTTTTTTTTGCCAGACAAAAGGCATTATATACATTTTAAGCAATTTTAAACAAGCAATTTAATACAGGTATTAAACAGGCTGGCAGCCCCCCTGTCAGCTACTCTATGCCCCGCCCCAGCGCCTCGCCGGCAGATCAGCACCTTCCCCCTGCTCCCCCCCGTCTCCTGCCTGCAGCAATCAGCTGGTTTGCAGCATGCAGGAGGCAGGGGAGGGAAGGGGGAGGCTGCGTGCTGCGTCCTTGCTCCTCCCCCCAGCCTCCTGAACACCCAAGCCAGCTGATTGCTGCGGGCAGGAGGTGGGGGGAGCAGGGGGAAGGCGCTGATTCACGGGGTCCGCCGGCGGGTGGGAGGCACTGGGGGGGGGAGGGGGCATAGGGGAGCTGATAGGGGGGCTGCCAGCTGTGGACAAAGCAGGCAGCCAAACGATGTTATAGTGGAGCATTGCACAACTTTAAACGAGCACGTTCTGTAATGGAACAGGGACATAACATCAAAACAACGTTAAGCGAGAGGATGTTAAGTGGGGAGTTACTGTATTGTTAAAATAGGTATTAGCCATAAACATGTGTTTAGTCTTAATGAAATGATTGTGAGTTGCTGCATGCATTAATCGCACGTATAATAGCTGTATCCTGTGTTACAAGGTAGTATTTAAGTGTTTGCTCTGAAACTGTGAACCATCAGAGTCAGGAGAGAAGCATTACCAAGTGTGAATAATAGGTTTCCATAAGTGGTGTCATCTTCTGCCCAGCAAAAGAAGGCCCATTGACACCAGAAAAACCACTGTGGAACATCAGAGAACAAAAGACTGTTGATTCCTCACCCGCACCCAGGAAGAGGAGATATGCAGGTAGATTTGTCCAATCAGCTTGAATTCTGGGGGAAGGGAATAAAAATCCCTGACAAGAAGAAACTGGATCTCTCTATGCTGCTTGAACTCTGAGAGGCAAGGTTTCTAAGTATAAGGAAGGGATCTCCAACTGTTTGGCCTGAGTTAGCCCTAGAGGACTTATAGAGCTTGCATATTACAGCAACTTCTATTACCTTTTGTAACCTAAGACTGCAACTCGTTTGTGTGTATATTTACCTGCTTTAACCTTGTAAATAACTTTTATTTCTTTTCTTAGTTAATAAATCCTTAGATAGTTTATTATAAGATTGGCTACAAACATTCTCTTTGATGAGAGATCGTTCTTTTTGATGAGGGAAAGTGACTGGTCCTTCGGGACTGGGAGTAACCCGAATATTATTGTAATTTTTGATTTAAGGGACCATTTATCACAAAGGCAAGCTTAGCTAGGTGGCAAGATAGACCAGAGTACCCAAGGGGACTGTCTGACTCCATGTTAATAGCATTTGAGAAGTTCACACTTGATACTTGGTTGGTGAAATCTAATTGTAGAACCGGCAACCCATTTGTGCCCTGCTTCTTCACAGTCTGCCCTGAGGTCAGTACTCATGTTTGTGAACCACTCCAGACAGCTTGACAGCTGGTAAGAACTGGGAAGCTATCAGTGCCAGAATCATCACGCTTGCCTGGTTTGATTGGGCTCTTCCAAGAAGGGTTTCTGTTTCCTGACCTGAAGAGTCTAACACCGATGCCTCGTCTAAATCTCCAGCATAAAGTGATTGATATTCTCATCTGGTCTAAAAGATGAGGCATCTCTGCTGCTTGTTGTAGAATTTTGCTTGTGTGTGTGTGTGTGTGTGTGTGTGAATCTGACTTTGGATAATTTTCCTTTCAAATCATATCCCTGATAAACTGCCCTAATTTATGCCTGGAAAATCAGTGTAAATTATGGCTTTTACTGGCAGCCAGTATGAGATAAACCCAAGGTTGTTATTAAAACTGTTGCTTTCTTTCTTGAAGAGAGAATGAGTCAATGAGGCATTTCTGTCCTGAAGGAATAATTAATAGAGTAAGACATTTTAAAGCATGACTAAGCAACAAGTGTAGCTAGAGTCAAGGACCACACAGCACAGCTCAGGAGGAGAGGGTTATGCAGGTATGGCATTGCCGGCTACACCAGCAGTAAGTGTGTGATGGAGGGCACAGGTGTGGATCGAAATTCCCCTCAGTGGAAGAAGAAAATGGCTGCTCTGTAGCAGAAGATGTGGACCACAGAACTGACAAACAATTGCATATCCCCTTTCAAATCATCTTACAGAAAAATAGAAAGTCAGATTCACCCCATAATGATTGTGGTGTTGCCATATATGTCTGAATCTTTTTAATCCATTGTTTCATTACAAATTATAGTTCTGTTATTTAGAATTAATCCAGCTGATATCTCCCAGGGCATAGATTAATACCCAAGTGCCTTTCTTAAGACTGTATTGTATTGGTTTATTTCCAGAGCCATAGCATCAAATGCAATTTCTAAAAGGAGTCTGACACTGCAGATGTCATTGAGTCCTGGGAGCAAAAAACTGTAGAGCCCATGACAAACTTGTGCATGCTTTGTAATGATATTGTATCTGGATCTGTCACTAGCATGGTGTGATTGTCCCAAATATGAAAGTAGATATTTCCCCGAAGGGTCAGTCTGTCTATAGCAGAGCAACAGCAAGAAGGAAGTGGCACTTTCTAATAGCTTATACTTGAAGGTCATTAAGAGATGCTGCTAGAGCATGTAGCCTTAATGGATCTACTGTCTCTTCTGAGGAGCACTGAAACCAGTTTGAACAGTGTGGGTCAGAAATAATCAGAATAAAGCTTTGTCTTTGCTACCAAAAAAGGGTGTTTTTATCATGGGATACTCACACACCTAGCTATGCTGCTGTAAAATCTTATTGGAGACTGGGCAATATAGTTTTACCATAGGGCAAACTAGGCAAAAACAACTTCATGGGTGGTGGTGGAGAGAGAGAGTATTGATCTTGCCTAGCTATCTCATGGTAAAGATGACAGGGAGCTGGTTTCCACTAGGATTTTACAGTGAGATAACTATTACATGTTAGTTACCTTGCTATAAAAAATTCCACCTTTTTAGCTGTGAAAACAAAGCTTGAGAGATCCACAGACCCACAGTATCATCTGGGCTTGCCAGCAATAAATTGGTTCATTTCCATTCCTGTAGCATATGATTAGAGAAGACTAAGGCCTGGTCTATACTTAAAATTTATGTTGAGATTGCTGTGGCACTCAGTGATGTGAAAAATACACACTCCTGAGTGCCATAGCTATGCTGACCTCATCTCCTGGTCTAATGACAGCTAGGTAAATGGAAGAACATGTGTTGACTTAGCAACCATTGTGCAGAGAGGTGGACATCCTCTCCTTTCCATCAGTGTAGTCTGAGTCTATATTATAGGCTTACAGCAGCATAGCTATGGCACTGTAGCTATGCTGCTTTAGCACCCGTAGTGTAGACATGGCCTTAATATGCATATAATCCATATTTCATTCAGGCTTTCTTCCAACTGCTATACTGTTTTAAGGAGGTTACTAGCCCCGGTATCGCTGCTCACAGGTCCCGAAGGGAGGAATCACAGGTACTCCAAACCTAGTTGGATCTGTAGGGTGATAAGAATTTGGTATACACAGGGTAGTGTACCTGAGTTCCAGTCTGAGTGGAGGAATCATGAGATTCCACCCTGGGACAGGTAAAGGCCAGAGGCTGAACACTTCAGGTGGGGGCACTCAGAAGGATGTCGACACAGCAACTAGACCCCCGTGGCTAGCCTGGGCCAGCTGACTTGGGCTGTGGGGCAGTTTCATTGCTGTGCAGACTTCCAGGCTTGAGCTGGAGCCTGAGCTCTGGAATCCTCCCACCTCGCAGGGTCCTAGAGCCTGAGCTGCAGCCAAAGCCTGGAAGTCTACCCAGCAATGAAACAGCCCTGCAGCCTGAGCCGGTTGGCATGGGCCAGCTACAGTTTTTTCTTTGCTGTGTAGACATACCCAGAGAGACCAGAAAGAGGGCTGAGGTGCAGTTTGTCCTGTAATAATCACAGGGTCATATTAGCCCATCCATTTTTAATTAGAACTCCCTGTTGGTGCTTGATTAGGGTTATTATTATTGGTTATTATTAGCCTTGCCTAGTGACTATCTGATATTTGGCAGTTCCCTATTTCCCAGCCCTATAAATATCATCCTTTAGCTGTTGAAAGAAAGAAGTAACATTTAGTCTCTTCAGCTTTACCCCCATACCAGAGCTAGACCGCTTGTTTATTCCCAAAATGGCCTGATCCCAGAACACATGAACCCAGAATGCAGCATGCTTTGGTTTACACATTAAGGAAGGTCACTAATCTGCATAGAGCCTCAGAGAATAATCCTAACTTCATATGATGTAAAATATTGTTTCTTTTACAATTCTATCACTTCTTTGGATTGTTTTTCAGACAATGCAGATAATAGCTATTCCCTAAAGAAATGCCTTTTGACTACAATTCCAAATCTTCAGAAACATGAATTACAACATAATGAAGCACAAAAAATCAGCATGGATACTGAAATAACTTCTGGTCTTCTGCAAATGAGATTCAGATGCCTTGATACAGATGATCTAGTAATACATTTTAATACAGGCCATCTAAAGTTCTTAAGATTTTCCCAACAGGCTTCAATATTGCACAAAACTGTTATTAACTGTGGATTATCTCTGGAAGTGGAGGCAAGGATTTATTCGACAAATGATGATAATTTAACTAATGATTTAGGTGAGGTGCATTTGAATATTAATATAAAAAGCCAATTCTATCAGTGCTTGAAACATAAGACAAAATTAATTTAGCAAGTTTTTATGTAACTAAAAGGAGCCAGATATCAGCTTGCCAGTTATTCTGTGTATGAAAAGTAGTTTATTTTTCAAAAGATAAATAATGTCAATATCTTTGATAAATATCAAATATCCTAGTTTTAAGGAACTGTTTATTTAGTAGCATAGCACTTTAATGAACAGAAGTAAATGTACAAAGTAAATAAGACTGTGATCTTGCCACAACGTTCAGGTTTTCTACAAAAGCCGAGTCAAGAGTCTCAACTCTCTCCTGTGTACTCAGGCACAGAATTATTAGCTGTGATGGGGGTGCCCGGCTGGGAGATAGCTCTGCTGCTGGTTCTGTGCTAACAGCTGTCTGCAGAGATCCATCACTGCAGACAGGTGTTTTTCAATATCCCTCTGGGAAACAGCCAGAGCACTTAAATATAAGCACATTTCTGAATGATGAACTCTGTGCTCCACGGTTAAATTAGCTATACTGAAATGTCCATTTTCTTGCTTAAGTGCTACTCCCTGTTCTCCTGCAGTGGCAGTAGGAAGGGAGACACAGGCAGCTCTATGGGGTACATCTTAATGTTTAGGGTCAGGGAGGGTTTGGGGGGAAAAACCCTTTGCATCTCTGGCATGGGGGGATAGAAAGGAGAGGAAGAAACACGATATTATTTCCTTCCACTCAAATACTTGCTTCCACAAATTCATGGGGTTGCAGCTCTGAGGTCAGGGACACTCATAGTAAGGGAAGCAGCTACACTTTGTGGCTTGTTTCCCATTGAACCTGATGGAAATAACTTACAGATGTGTATATATATTCTTAACACTACACAGAGCAGCATTAACTCCTGCTCTGAGCACCCCTTTTGATAAGTAGGGTGGAAGTTAATGGGAGCATGGCTCCAGAAGGAACAGTGCTTCTATAGCAGGGAAATTGGTTCTCTACAGCAGAGGTTCTCAAATCGGGGGGATAGGTCCCCTGGGGACACAGAATGTATTGTCCTTTTCCAGTGGTGGAAGGGACCTAGATAAACTCAGTTATTTGGGAATTTGCGTCAACTTGCCCCCAAACAAATTGCAGTAAATGCAAAAAATGGTGTTGATGAAACGGTATGATAACCATATTATGTTTGAGATGGGACTTGTGCTCCTAACTCCCTTAGGTGCTTTTGAAAATCTCATTTGTTGGCCATAACTTAGAATTTCCGGACTTGGGTACATATAGATCTCTCATGTAATGCTGCATTAACACCATCTTGCAAATAACACTGTGTAATTCTGCAAATGATGTTAACTTTCATGATTTAACAGATATGTAGCTTATAGTGTCCACAGCAATTATAATTTTAAATTGCCTGAATTAGGTGCATGTATAATCTCAAACATAATGTTATATTAATGTAGCTTCTTGCCTGTAATTACAGTCCAAGTTTGAAGTTTTAAGACAAAACTCCATCTGAATGATCGGAGTGCAAAAATATGTGAGAAATACCTTTCTTAATGTTTGAAAATCTCTGCCTTTTCATGCTTGGCTAACTAAAACAATGATTCAGTAAATGTTTCCAATCACATCTTGGCTGAAAACAAGATTGGGAAATATTAGTATGTAGGCTAACTTTGTTGAAAATTTGTAAGTTCAGGTTTATAGAGTGAAAGAGCCTTTTCAGTCAGAACTGCAATATTGCTATTATGAGGATACATAGTCTGACATTTGGAATGGGTACATGTTGTCATTATAAAAAAATAATCATACTGGGTACCTAAATTATTCAGGGATGATGGGGTACACATCTCTGACTAGGAAGTAGATATATTTTTGGCCAATGTTAGGGAGAGAATTGTTCATTATCTGGGAACCTGACTTGTGTTAGGGGAGGTAGCCAAATTGCTGGTGGCTCCATGTGACAGGTATCCAGTGCAGGTATTACTTCCATAGGGAGTCCTGAGGCTGATGGCAGCCCTCAAATAGGTGGTAACTAGTGAGGAAGAAGGGTGACCTGCTCTGTATGACTTACTGCTGGATATTTCCCAGATGAGGTAATAAGTTGCAGGCTAATTAAACCATGTCTCTTGCATCTTGTCTATCTTCTTGCCTGGCCGGGACAACTGTAGTGTTGCTACTATGAGGATACATAATTTAATATTTGGGATGCTCATATCCATTATGAAAGTGAGCAGGGTCTATTGCTCTGTCCCATGCATTTCACAGGATTCTGTTTTTGGGGTACGAAATGTCATCGGAGTAGAGGGGATGCTAGTTCCAGTAATCAACAGGTAATTTTCAAACTGAAATATCTTGACTGTATCAAAATTATTTCTCAAATTACAAATGAAAGATTAAAAACAAAATAAACCTACTCTTAATATTCTTCATTTTTGATAATGAAGAGGGAATGCAATAGTGGCATATGGTTGCAGGATACCTTTGCCTTCTCCCTCCTGTCAAAAACTGGTTCATGTTTCATTGGTCATATAAATCACAATCATGCCACCTCTTCTTTGACAGAAAATTATTACAATACTTACAAATAGTCAGAAAAAGAAGAGCATGTGAAGAATCTGAGTCAAGGGCGAAGCTGTCTTTCAGTGACATTTGGTTTAGAATTAGTAAAAAAGAAGCAATTAACATATACTTGAAAATTGCCAATTGACCAGATAAGCCAAAATCAGAGAGAAGGACTTACTTAACTTGCTGGGCCTCCTTTTATTTATCTAGGTATTGGGGATTAAAAAGTCAGTCATCCTGACTCAATTTTAGGCATGCCCGGAAGCTATAAATTCCCATTTTCCCCCTTTGTTTTATAGGTCTTTAAATCTGTACTATAGTATTTTTTTCTCCAATACAATCAGAGCCTTATTATATCAGGTATAGACCATATATGGACCATATTCTGCTCTGTGACTCTGGTTTAAATTCTAAGTGACTGACTTCAGTGGAGTTTCTCTGGATTTAAGTCCATATAAATGAGAGAAGAACTTGGTCTGATATCTGCAAATTAGTGATTCTACATTTTATATCCTAATAGAAGAGCTGTAAGGATGTATCACTAAGTACAAAAAGTCTTAAGGCCATAAAGTTAAATAATGCTCCTTTTTAAATTTCTGTGTTGTTCATTAAAATAAGTTGTTAAGGAAAGAAAGACTGTTTGGATCTTTCACTTTGCCTCTAAGTGCTTCTATTTTTCTTTTTCTGTATTTTCATCTATATGCATTTTAAGGTTTTTTTTTCTGTTTCTGAATTGTTCGGAGTTGGCAAAGTAGAAAAGTTTAGCATATAAGGGTATTAATGAACTTTTTCATTTATTTATTTATTTATTTATTTATTTATTTATTTATTTATGTGTTTAAATAGAGGAAGAAAGAGTATAGCCAAGAAACAGAACAAAACACAATCAACCTAACAGAGCAAACCAAAGAGTCATTTAAGGGAAGAACTTACAATTTTTTCAATATATCCAATGTCTATTTAAAAAACAACACCTCTACACACTAAGACTGTGATGTGTTTAAAGACTGTTGAAAGAAACATATAGTTATTTCTCTTTAAAGATGTTTTTCTGTTTTAATGGGAGCAAAGCTGCCCTGTTCCTCATCACCTTTTGTGGCAAATTATCTGCCTCAGTCTTCATACAGACACTGCACAAATTAATCACTTTTTTCTCTTTATAGGATACTTTTGTTTGAAAAGTAGAATTTACCTTTAATATCTGCACTGTTGAGTTCTTTCTTTAGGATTATATAACCACCAGATGTCTCTAAAACGATATCCTCTCATAAATATTTTATAGTCTTTGAAGATGCCGAATATCTGGGATTTATAGGACTATTACATCCATCTACCCAGGGATCTAAAACACTACTGCAATTACCCCAAGTGCAGAGTCAGAGAATGTATTCAGCTGAGTAGATAAGTTTGAGAATTTTCAGAAAGTCCTTACTTAATCTGTATACAGTACAGTTTAATAAATTGACCTCCTTTTGAAACATAAAATGAAAATTCCTCTAGGGTACAGCACTTTTTTAAAAAATCAAAAGTGCTGCTAAAAGAAGATTTATTAAATAACGTTGTATCCCCATGCTCATAGAGTATGCCATATAGTATTTTACTTTCTTATGTTTAGCCAAAGTTAATTCAATTTTGTGCCAATAGACTTTCTGAATTCTATAAAGAAACATTTAATGTGCAGTCCCTTCTAACCCTATGATTCTAATGTAGCTGAATTTTGGATAAATTAGAAGAGATAAGGGTACCTCAGGGTGTCTAGTGCTAAGTTTTTAGAATGGAACTTGATGACCAGCAAATACTAATAAGTTAGATTTAACCATGGAGAGCTTAGTGAACCCAGCTATTGTTATGTGAGGATATTGTGACCTTGTTCTCACTTTATTAAAATTCTAGGTCACAATCACACTCTCCTTAGGAAAAACCCACACAAAGGGAAAATTTAGGGCTATGTGTTATCATTGCTTGCATGCCAAAAAGATTGGTACCACACTACAAGGCAAGCCTCCCAATGTATGTATTTATTTATAGATTTATAAAAATATTCCTGACCATGACTAGATCACATCTAAAAAATGTACAACTTTAGCCCCTTCACATTCAAGTGGGAGAAAAGGCTTTCTCCAAAAACAAACAACCCTTTCCCAAGCCCCTCATGCAAGTGCCTGAGGAAAGAAATGAGCCTTACTCTGCCCTGCAGGTAATCAAAGACTCTGTGGGACTGGCAGGAAAAAGAAGTTCCAGAACTGAACTCTGTACTAAGAACGGCCTATTTGTTCAAATGGATCAGCTGATCTCAATCAAAGGAGTTCTTGTAGCTAGTCAGAACAGCTCTACACATGCTAAAATATTCTGCTTGATAAACGTTCTAACTTATAATAAAACGGGTTCCCTGAAGCTCAACAAAAGATCTGCAAATGCCAAAAAATGGTGGGATGGGTCAGGGCAAAGTCAAAATACCACATGTTCTGTACTGCAATTACAGGGTAAGCAACTACAGAAAACGAATAAATAATTAACAGTGCTCTGAGCAGCTTTAATTAATCTCGGTGTGATGTACATTTAGTGAATGTCTAATTGTAACAGGGACCTACAAATGGTAGTAGGAGGAATTATAGGGGTGGGCTTCATTACAAGCACTCGGATACTGGCAGTGATGAGGGTGGCGCATGTTGCAATGAGTTGGGACTACATGGGTGCAACTTATAAGTTCTGACTGATATTGTTAAATTGTATTATGAAAAACAACTGTATTATGAGTGCCTATATGTATGTGAATTGCTGACAGGGCATGTAGCAGATACACACCAGGCAGGATCAATGGGAAATACTTAAGGCTAACAATTATACTTAGATCTCACAAAGGTTATTCTAAGAAGCAACTCAAATCTTGAAAATCTAGTTTTAGCTTAAAGGGAGTGGGGAACTGGAAAGTAGGAACAGTGGAAATTTTATCATGAGTAGAACAAAAGAGACCAAGTGACTAGGAGGGGCTTAATAATGGAACAGGGAGAGACTGGTAGAGGAAGCATGGGGCAGGAAAGAGCAAGGTCACAGAAGCTGGTTAAGGGTCTCCAGGAGGGAGAGGTCACCCAGCAGGTAGCAGCCTCATGGGGTAGGGGCCATACCTGCTTTCCTGAGCCTAAATGGCTGCAAGGACCTGGACAACCCAAAGGACCCAGACCCCAGCCCAAGTATGCCTTGGAGTAGTGAGGAAAGTGGGTGAGGGACATGTGTTTAGTGTCTTGTGGGATCTGAACTCTCCTGTGCTTTACATGACTAAGTATAAAAGAGCATAAAGTGTGCAAAGAATGTGTGTGTGTATATTGTTTTACAAGTACTGTGTGCCCCTGTGAGAGTTAAGCTGTAAACCAGAAATGTCTTACCTTTGTGCTATAGTGCTGGGAAAGGGGTGTGTTTAAATAACTGGGGTGTCAGGGCTGATACTAGGGCCTAGTGCCGGTGGGCTGAGAAGCCCCATTTCGACTGAGAGTTAGTGTCCAGGAAATGTGAAGAGATGCCAAGAGAGGAACCAGTGCTGCACCCTGCTGATACTCCAGAAACTTCACACACCCCAGGGGAAACAGAGCACAGACGCTTATCTCCCCCGCACAGTAGTCCTAGTGGGTGACCAGGACGGGGTGCTCGCTAGGATCTGTGAAATGCAGATTGATAGAGATTGAAAAACTGTGTGTTCCCATACATTGTGCTCCTTTATTACTATGAAACCCTATCAATAGTAGTGCAGTTCTCTAAATAGTTTCCAAGACTGTCTCTACACACACACACGCACACTCACACGCACACACAGAGAGAGAATGGCTTGAGTTGAGTAATAATCTCAGGAGGAAAAAACATAAGCAGTCTTTCTTTCACTACTCTTTTGTTTTTTAAATGAACTTGGTACTTGAGAAATTGGCTGGAACTTTGGAGTGCAAAACCCTTTATTTATCCATAGAGTGGATACAGCACTTTCAAGTATAAATTCAAGTTTCCACATAACGTCTTGCAGGTGTACTTCAAACCTGATTTAGAGACCTCACACACATAGCAGTATGAAGGCAGTTTGAGTTAATCACCAGTCTTGGGCTTTCTACCGCAAATTCTAGCAAAAATGTCATGTAAAGACAATTCTGATGGTGTGTTTTGTGATGTAAGCACTCTTCTCATAGGAGCTATATTGAGGCTGCCAGTTTATTTAACATAGACCACTGAACAGTTAGAGAATAGCAGCTTTCATTATTGACCTGAACCAAAGTGGAAATTGTAACTGTGTGTCTTTGACATTGTGTAATGTTTTATATTTGTTTTGCATGGATTTAACCAGTAGGTAAGAGCTCTGCATCTAAAATACAAGTCCTGCAAGAGAACCTCAAGCAGAAAGAATGTATTCTGGTGATACTCTCAGCTTTTTAAAAAGAGCTGAAACACAACTTACAGCAAGCATTTGTTCAAGATCTAACTACCTCTGTATTTAGTTAGTCTTACAAATTCTCCTTATTTGTAATTACACCACTTGGTGACATCCAATAATATCGCAGCAATGTAAAAGTAAAAAGCTCAACATCTCATTAGGAATCCCTGGCATAAATTTTGAAGGACATGGTTTGATAAGGATAAAAAAATACAACAAAAATGCAGTCCTCTCTCGTGACTGGTAAGGCCACAAGGAAAAATTAACTTTAGGCTGCATAGATATCAATTATTGAGATTTATAAGAAAATGTCTTATTCAGTGCTCTGCTACTCTTCCTTAATCAAGTATGACCATTCTGTAATAAGTTGCGAAAAGCAATGTTCTATTATGTGAATACAAAAGCTCCTTCTACTGGTAACAAAGTATCTTTGTTTGATCAACTGAAATGCTATAAAATAAAGGACTTAACACAAAGGACCATCTATATAAAACATATAGGCCCTGATCTTTCAATCACTTACACACGTTTAACTTTAAGCACATCAGCATTTCCATTGACTTCAAGCTTGTTTAATGTTAACAGACTAGTTTAAGTGTTTGCAAGATCAGGGTCATGTTGATCATTTCCAAAGGTCAAAAATAAGTTATTCTGTTCAAATGTGTTTTAGAATGTCACTACAGAGGTCCATAGATTTAAAAATATATACATTCTTATTTCTCCAGATGTGATTTTTGTGTTGTTTGTGCAAATTATGCAAGAATGGTCCCAGATGGTTTATCAAATGTAAACATATAATCAGGTATTTAGAAATCAAATTAATAATAATAATGCAGTCATAGGGTTGAATTCATATACGGTGTAAATGGGAGGAATTTCATCATTTTAAATAGATCTGAGTATAAGTTCTTGGCCATATTTTATAGTAAAATGGCAAGTGGTCCACTTGGGGCTTTTGCATGTGACTGACTTGTGTTCTCCACTTTAATCTTCATACATCATAAAAATCATACTTAGTTTATACTGCCATATGCACAGTACCAGCCTGCATAAGGTTGAGAGTTGGAAAATATAAGGATAGTGCATGAATGACGGTATGGAATGATTTATCCTATTATTACCTACCTCTAGGAGGAGCCATTCATGAATTAATGCAGGGTGTGAATCCAAGAAAAGTATGATGAAAAATGTGTGTGCTAGTCAATAGTTTGTGAAAGCATAAAAACAGGCTTTAAAAATTAATCATAATTAAACACAGATAAAACCCTAATAAATCAAGAATAATGAAATACTTCACTTTAGATTGGAAACATTGAAAAATTATGAGAGAAACAAGGTAATGAACTATGAGATTATTCAGAAAATGAAATCATTAAAGAGAGAACTGACAGTGATACACAGAAATCCCTCAAAAACTTGTTCTGGAATCTCCTAAATTAAGATCATCTCTGCTTTGTAGCAGGTGAAGTTTCAGGAATGAGGAAAAATTGAAAGAAGAAATGATTGTTAATGTGATATATGTCCAAGGAAGCACTGTGTTTTGTAGATAAATGAGATCATGCATTGTATAATTTTGAGAAAACAAGGGTGTACTATAATTTCTCCTCTCTACATACTGAATATTTTTAGTGGGAAAATTTAAGTTTGATCTCAATGTTTAATCTTTCCAAGCAGATGAAAAATCAAGGCTGTACCACTCGTAGTACTCTCAAATGTCACTATTTGGTGAGCAGTCAAGAGCTTTAATTTAACTTCAATTCTGAATTGCCATGAAACTTTAGCCTTAACATAGTTTTTTATATTTAATATTTTTATTCAGGTCATATTTAAAAACCTGCATAGTGGCTGT
Source organism: Emys orbicularis (assembly GCF_028017835.1). Lineage (NCBI taxonomy): Eukaryota > Metazoa > Chordata > Testudines > Emydidae > Emys > Emys orbicularis. Next base: position 40,230,074 of record NC_088689.1, on the reverse strand, counting down.
GAAGAGCTTACAGTCAAACTAGACAGCACAGGTTATATTTGACTGCCACTCAACCTACTCATTATAAACTGGCTGATTCCTTGTAGGCATCAGAGAAGAGGAGGTATTTGAAGAAGAGGGTCATGGTCATATGGGTGAGCTCAGAAAGCACATTCCAAGAACAAGGGACACATGGAAGAAAACATGAGGATAGTTGTGGGAGAAGTGGACAAATGGACGGTCAAGGCTGGTATTGTTAGAGACGAGGCAGCAGGGGCCTATGTGACGAGACAAACACCGCTAAATTGCACTGGGCACAATTGTAAAAGGCCTGAAGCAGATTGATTGAAGCTGATGTACTAAAAGTGAGGAAGCCAGAGGAGGGATTCACAGAGGTAGGTAACATGCTGAGGTAGACTGGCAAGGAAGTTGAATATAGTAGCTGTATTTGAGTGGACTGGAGGGGTGAAGTAGGTGTCTGTGACCTTATCTATATTAGCCTGTAGCAGGGCCATTTGCTTCTGCCTTTGTTCAAGTCCACAAACACCTCAGATCTTTTTTGCTGGTAAAATGCCCCGTGTAGTTTATTCACAATATTCGTTTTCATGACCCTTATACTCTATATTGCCTTATGCCTACAGTTCTAGGGATCCCTCAGCTCCTGAGGCAAGCAGCAAAGAGTAAGCTCGCTCTCCCTCTCTCTTTCTGCTTCCTTCCTGTGCCTTTTGTATCACCTGCTTAATGGTCTAATTAACATCTCAGTTCTCCTCAGCCTATCAGTTGGGCACAGTCTTCTTAATGAGGTCTGCCCTGGAGTAATTTAATTAGAGCTGCAGTGACCAGAGTCATGTCTCTGGGCAGAGTCAAGTCATGTCTCTGGGCAGAGTTCCTGTGGGCTGCGTCCAGTGGCTCCCCGGATACCTTTGAGGAGAAGTGGGCATTGTCTGGGGTTCTCTGCTCGTTGTCTTCTTCTGGCTCCATGCTTTTGACACTGTGACCCTCTCTCCATCCCTGTTTTTCATTAGTTGTCCATCGGAATCACTTGAGATCTGGGTGTGGACTGAGGGGAGGGACCTTTAGATGACTGCGGGCTTGTGCCCACCTATCCCTGGATTCTCAGTAGGTGCTGTTGCCCAGCACTGTGTCACATAGCCACAAAAAAATACGAGGTCAAAGACAATACCCAAGTTATGGACCTGTGTGATGTGGAGAATTGGCGGTACTGTCAGCAATGACAAAGAGAGGAGGAGGAAAGATAAAGAATCCCTTACATATACATGGATCCATATCTGAAGCTTCTTTTATAAGTTCTTTCTAAGGTATGCATTTTAATAATTTAGTCAACAGTCATATTTGATTCATTTCCCCCAATCAGTTACAGAAACTTCCTCAAGTGAAATTCAAGCAAAAAGGCAATTATTTAGGAAGCTAATTTTCCTACAGACCATCACAGCACAGACCATCCTAGAGGAAATTCAGAGAAGAAGGCAAGTAACTACACTCAGCTGAAAACTCCACAGGTTATATAAAATCAGCACATTTTCATTGGAGTCCATTATATATGTTGTGTTACTATGTGCTTTACATATCATTGACCTTCATAGACTCTGTCCAGCATACATAGAGCAGTAGTACTACAAGATGCTACCTGTGTATGTAAGTGTAGAAATAAAGTTTGATATTACATTACAATATTGAATTTGAGAAATACTATCTGATTGACTTTATAATAATTCATAGACATAAGGAAGCAGAGTGAAAGTTGAAAATCCAGCCTTAAATTTGGTATTTCCTGACTTGAGTGCTTAACTGTTCAACTTTAATATTTTCTTAACATATTTTTTTGTATGGAATACTACGTACATTGAGCATTTCTTTAATGATAACATAAAATATTTATACTCATCCACATGCACACTCTATTTTTAAATAAATATTTTCCTAAGAGTATGTAACATTTTCTGATGTTAGCATCTGAAAGCAGCTGTCATTCAGAACTCTGACAAAGTAAATTAGACAAAGGTACAACATCATTAACTTTGTAGATGACACCATGTGATGGGATATTAAACCCCGCATTGGGCAAGAAGGGGTTAAGGAGCTGCTCTGGGTCCAGCTAGCCCCGCCCTGCCATACCTGCAAGAGATGAATAGACTAGAAGAGTTAAAAGGAAGTAGAACAGCTCACTTGGAGGCAGACCAGGGAAGAGAGCAGGTCTTTAACTTGCAGCTCCTGAGGAAAGGCAGGAGCTTTTCCAACAATATCTGCCTGAAGGTCAGGACCTGCTTCTGATACACCTGAGAGAGAGGCATTCCCACCTTTCTCAGCGTATGTCTACACTTGCAGAGTTTTTGCACTGTAAGTTTCACCGGTGATAGGGAACCGGTGACATTAAAGCGCTGGTTTGTGTTCTCACTTAATTTCTCAGGTGTCAGAGTGTTTACATTAGCAGCACTTCCATCACTGATGAGAGCAGTGCTTTAGGGCAGCTATCCTACAGTACAGCTCTCTCCAGATTGACGATGGGTCTTGGGGGGTGGGGGATGATCGTGGGGCATCCTGGGTCCCTGAACAGCCTCCTCTCCCCAAACACTGATAAGCTCCAGCAGCTCAGCATTGCTCCAAGCTGGGGATTGTTTGCTGCGTGGAGCAGGCATTGTCACCTGGCCAGATAAGTGAGCACTTGCCAAGAAAACGGGAAGGGGAGTTTCAAAGTTCCCGGGGCTTTACAGGGGGAGGGGTGGATGTCTGGTTACCTGGCAACAGAGCAGAAGAGCTGCTGGCTAGAGTGGTCACCTAGACACTGTGGGATATCCCCCGGAGGCTAAAAGCTCTGTAAACTGGAAGAACGTGTCTTCACTTGCACATCACTGCAAAAACATCACTGGTAAGAGCTGTATGCCTCTCATGGAGATGGTTTTCTTTTTGTGGTGAAACTTCTGAATTTCACTGCAAAAAGTCATTGGCAAGTGTAGACGCTCCCATGGTTTTTGTGCAAAAAAGGGACTTTTTCCACTTTAAATAGCAAATGTAGACATGCCCTTAAACTAGCTGAGTTTGTGTTAATTTCCCTTGTATTGTTTGTGGATTATTCTGGAAAGGGGGAGACTTGGAAGTGACTTTGCTGAAGAGCCAATGCACAGGAGGGGGCAGCTGCTGTCCCTGAAAGAGAGACTGCTATGCAATGCCTGGCCATGAGGAGGCACTAAGCTGTGTAGAAATAAAGCCCATGCTAAGTTTAAATGTCAAAGAATTAGCTGGTAGCATAAAAAGACCTAGCTGTAAGGATGTATCTCTCGTTTAAATCTTTATTGCAGTGTACTGCAATGGCAGTAAAGGAGGTTTAATATGATATTGGTTTGTGTCAAGAGGGGAATAGTATAGAGGGGAGCCAAAGTATATTGTACTACCACTTTATGAAGCACTTTCTAGATTGTATTTGGAGCATAGGGTCAATTTTTGATCATCCAGTTTGAAGAAAGATATAGATAAATTGTAAAAATGATAAAGTAAGGCTACCAAGATGACAAATGGGGTTTACATACAGGAAAAGACTGCACGACAGGATTTATTTAGTTCTGAGCATAATTCAACTGAATAGTTAAACTTGCTCAGGGTGTTTTTATAAAATGAAGTCTTAAGGTATATTTGAAGATTCTTGACAAATGTAGGGGACAAATGACAAGGAAACACAGGGAGAATTTAAGGAAATATTATTTTGCAGAAAACAAGCTGGTAGGGGGACAGGACTTCTGGTGAGAAGCTGCAGTCAGGACAAATCAAAACAAAAACTGGAGGGGGCAATGGTGTTTAAGTTAAAGGGAATTAATCAGTTTTGTACTTGATAGTAGCTGACCCCTGTTGTGGGGGGGGTCAGGAGAGGGTTTTTGATAGACTATTCATGCTTTTTTAATGTTGACTGGTTATGGGGATGCTAGCATGGGAGTATTTTTTTTCTTCTCTGGCACAACAGGTTTTTAAAAACACACACAAACAAAAAGCTAAATAGTTATGAAAAGATTAAAAATGAAATGCAAACCTTTAAAATTTTTGAAAGTTTAGAAAATTTATGAAGGCAAGAGATGTCAGAAAATCATCCAACCACAGATGGCTCCTGATCTGCTTCTGGTCCTGCACTGCTATGGACCCATTCCTGGTCCCACTGAAGTCAGTGACTCTTCCATTGAGGTCAGTGATATCAGGATCAGGCCCTATGTAAGCGCTACTTATGTAAGTAGGCTGGCAGCCAGTCTCTGGAGATATAATTCTCTTGTGTTGTGAGGTTTAGCTTAGAATATTGTCCTCTCTATTTTGTGTATTAAAGTTCCCTCTCCAGCAGCTGTGTAATAGAACTACCACTGATACTGATTCATTTCAATTTGACATTGGAACTAGGGTATAATTGCATATACTTAGTTAAAATAATGTTTACACCATTTCACACTTCAATGGTAGCTGCACACTGCATATGAAGGTAGAATTGGTCCTGAGTTGTTAACCACATAGAATTTCTGTAGACATGTATGGAAATTATTTTGCTACGGTAATCTCACATCATAAAAGCTTTGTAATGAGGATCTCCATGCAACAGGCATTTAAATTGTTTTTCTATCAAATCATCACTGTACTCTCCGTAGAGGCTTCTGAATGGCATTGCCATGACTTTTCCATGAACTTACTTTCAAAGCAATTTCCTATTTTAATATGCCATAATAATGGAGCCATCCTGAGCTCTCCATAGGTTAGCACTGAATTAATTTTGCTATTGTAATCACACATGTTGTCATCGTAATAATGACACCATAACGGTATAGCTATTCTTACACTGACAGTGCCATGAGATTGTTGAGACAAAATTATTTTCTTATTTGTGTAAAAAGACAGAAATTAGTATCCATTAAAGATTAAGGGGTTCGATCTTCGCAGGTGACCAATGCCCTCAATTTCCATTAAGATGAGTACCTAGCAACTTTCAGGAAAGGGTCCTTAACTGTCCATTTATGTGGATGTGCAAATATGTGCACTTAAAAACAATATACATAAGATGCAAAAATAAATTTGCTGCTCAGTGACTCAGACTCCTCTAAACCAAGATGAATTTTAAGAAAAGTGTGTATGTATTTTATTTCAATTTTTGTCTGAATGATTTGAAAATGAAAAAAATCTTTGTAATCAAATATTTTATTTGTGGAAACAATGAAAGAGCTTAGAAATAACTAAACAATCACATACTTTTCATGAAACTTTCACCAGTATCATTGTCTGGAACAATATCATTGTCAATAATGCTGCTACTTCGTAGGATTGTCGTGTAGATAAATGCATTATGGGGCCAATTCAAAGCCCATGGAAGACACTGGGAGTCTTTTAATTGGCTATGTCTACACTACAGTCACCATGTGTGACTGCAGCTTGAGCTAGCCTGGAGGAATGAAGCCGTGGCAGCACCAGTATAAGCTTGCCTGGAACCCTGGATAATTACTTGGCTAGCCCATGCTGAAGCTTGAGATGCTGCAGCTTCTTGGCTATTGTTATCCAAGTTAGATTAAAGCTAGTGCAGTTATGCCTCCATGAGCAGTAGTCACACAATATGATTGCAGTGTAGACATATCCCTTGAGTTCAGTGGGCTTTGGATCAGGCCCTTATATTTGTAGGATGTTTTTTAGATAGGTTAATGAATTATGCTTTTTCGGTCCAGATTGGCTACAGGGTGATTTTACTAGGATGTGAGCCATTTTAGAAAGAGCATCACTGAGACATATTAGAATAGGATAAAATTTTGTAGACAGGATTATCATCAGTCTCTTGACAAAATAAAGGTTGGCCCTCTATATAGAGATAACTGACATGTTTGAGGATAGTGTAATTCTCAACTGTCCTAATTCCATTGGGTTATCCTAAATTGAAGGACTATCAGATTTACTGGTCTGGAGTTCCAGATTTTCTGTTTTTGTAAGTTCAGATTTATTATTTTCTTCTTCTCTGTGCAGTGTGCTTCATGCTTACTGAATCCAGTCGTGTGTGTCTCTGAAGATAACAGAGCAACAAGATTATTGCTGGTCCTGATAAAGTTTATCTCCTTTGCTAAGAATAATCACTAATTTATGACTAAAAGGGAATATTTGCAACTGGTAGCTCTCTGAATCTAATTTGCATGCATATTGTGCGTACCAAATTTGGCCATTCTTGTTGAATATTCACAAAGTGCACTGTTTTGTTTCCTGAAAAATAAAGGTGTATATAATATTAATAAAAACTTGGCTTCTACTTTAGCTCTTTTTTCCCCTGCCACTCAGCATAGTTCAATCTTCTTTAGAAAGCTATAATGGCAGTGGCTGATTATTTTGCAATAAAGTGGGTCATGTTGTGGCAACCCCCCGCTGCTTTCTATTCAATTTAATAGGAAAATCACAGGTTAATTACTGCCTGAAGCCTAATACTGTAATGATTCTTGGTCTCTTCCATTATTTCTGTATACTGGGAGATGGCAAAGATAAAATAACAAAGGAGAGCAAATTTTAATATTTGGGTTTGTTCATTGTCCCATTTTTGTTCTTTGTATTTTGTTCAGCTATATTAAACATAGTTGACTCTTGGAAATGTGTTTGAGTCAGACTTCACAAAATAAGAAATGAGGATGGGTGAGAAGAGTAGTTGATAAAAACAAATCCAATCAAGAAGTGGTAAAAGACTGTGAATTTTAAAGAGATTTTTAAAAAAGTAAATAAATACCTTAAAAAGGATCTACCTGCATCTATCTATGGTTAAAAAACAATTTTGGGTCTTTAAGGTTAATTGACCCTGCTAAAATTTGGGTTAGTTGTTTGGAACAAAACTAAAATCACTCAAAAATGAATTGCTTAGCTGATTGCAGTATTTCCTCATAAGTATTCATTATCTCTGCCATGGGATGAAGGGGAGGATAAAACCCCTGAGGATGACAGAAAATAGTAGACCTGTGATTAAAACATGTTCCTTAATTATGCTATGGACTTTCTCTCTGCTGGATCTCCTTCCCCTCTTACTAATTAATATATGGTATGGTGTCTTGTATAGATTAACTAACAACAGGATACTAGTATCTTGCAGGCAAGCATCAGGATTTTGTACTTGCTAGCTAGCAAATACTAGAAAGATTTGGAGAGGATTTTTTGTATCTGTGTGGAAAGAAAAATCCACCACATTTGGAGCATTAAGGGCTCAATCCTGCAAGGAGCTTAAGCACCCTTGCAAGGCATTGAGTGTACACAACTCCGATTGACTATAATGGGAATTGAAGATGCTCAGACGTTTGAAGGATCTAGCCCACAGAGCCCAATCTTGGAACCCTTACATGAGCAGTCAGTGAACTGGGAAGTATTTGCGTGCATGAGAATGGGACTACTCATGAGAATAAGGGCTGCAGGATTGGGCCCATGGAGAATACATGTTTATACAGTGCTTGTGTAGATCCAATGTACTTTATTTATTTGTTGAGCTCTTGAGTTTGCATCACTAACTGAAAGATGTTGCCCAGAAAGCTCACCAACACTAACCCCACCCACTTGCACCACAACAATTCCAAACTAGCTTGCCTTTTTTAAAAGTAGCCCTGAAATGAAACAATAATGGGTGGAAAATCACAATCCCTCTCTTGTATTGACACCTCCTCATCAATTACTGGGACCAGACCGCATCCACCCTAACTGAATTGGCCTTGTCATCACTGGTTCTCTACTTTTAAGGTAACTCCCTTCTGTTCAGTATATTTATGCTTGTATTTGTAATTTTCACTCCAGGCATCTGAAGAAGTGGTTTTTTACCCACAAAAGTTTATGCCCAAATAAATCTGTTAGTCTTTAAGGTGTCACCGGACTCCTCCTTTTTATCCCACCTCCAGATGAACTCTCCCTCTGGCAGGCAACCATCTGCCTAGCACAATGCCAGGCACCCACCAGCACAATGCCAGGCATAGCAGTTACCTGCTGAGGCAGCCAGAAAGAGATCCACATGGAGGTTATTGATTTCTGCTAATGCAAATAATGTTAGCTAAAAATCTTTAACTTTTACACTGTAATCAGAATTATGGTTTATTTGCCCATCTTAATGAATGTTTTTAAAATGTACAGAAGTACATTGGCTGTTTCAAAATCGAAGCTGAATGGTTTCTTCCTTCTCATACTGTATACAGTGGCTACTCCTTATGAGGGCTAAAAACCATGAAGTTCCTCAGGTGGCCATTGTTAAGATGTCAGTGTATGAATTTCTGGCACTTGTTGCAGGCTCACTCTCCGCACGCAATGAAAGGCTTTCCTACCCATGACTTTGCTCATCTCTGTCCTTCTATCTACAACACATTCTTCTGCTATATGAGATGCAAAGGTAGGCAGTGCTTTCAGTCTTAAACAATGCAGAGTCTCTTTTAAAACAAAGTCAAAGGAAAAACTTGGTGTAATCTATACAGGAAAAGGAGGAAGTGACTCAAAAATGTACACTTCTCTATATGCAACATATCAAAATGGTTGCTGTTTTTAGATTGTCATTATTGTTACTTCTAATTAAATAGTCTTAAACAGGTTATTTTCTTGTCTAAGTGGGTATGGGGGGAGAATATGTTGTTTCCCACAAAAAATAGAGAGTCACAATGTGTACAGGGTTGCAAAAAGGAGCCTTTCAAACAGCTAGTGGGGCTGTACTGTAACGTTAACTGAAGCTGCTTGCTCTTTGCTAATGTTACAGAATGTTTATTGACAAACTTGTTGAATCAGTTATTAATCTTCATAACATGGCTAGTTCCAGAGTGTTATTAGTTTCTTCAGGAATTCTTGCTCTGTGTAAGGAGTGGGCAGGCCACTGGTATAAAATTGAACTTGAATTAAAAAAAAAAACCCCTTGAGGCTACATTCTAATGACTGCATAAATTCTTTATTCCTAACAAAGACATCTCCTGATTGACACAGACTTGTATTTGTTGTATCCATTTTAATCAGTCTACGAAAACTCACGAGGCTCTTGCTCAAATACATTTAAATGTAAAAGTCCCTATACTTCAACAGTTATTTCTTTTAATTTTACAAGAAAAAAATCCTTCTTGTGATAACTTGTATGGAAATTTTCAGCAAGGAATTCTTGCATCAAAATTATTCCCATTTCTACTAGTGTAGATTCAGCCAATGTGTGGTGGCACTGAGTGCATTGTGACCCTTTTGGACAACAGAGTTCTGCAACAATTTAAAATGTACAATAGCCAGACATTTAAAACTGAAATAATAAATTGGTGACACCAGTACTCTGTCATCCTTAGGTACAACATGGTGAATGTGATTGTGATTCCCTTTAGTAGCTGGTTCTAGTGATTATTCAGTCTGCTAGACAATTTAGCTCAAGTGCTAGAGGTTTGTGCTTTGGGTGCTGAAAGTTCTGGGTCCAATCCTGACTGGCAGCCATGGCATCTTTGTGTGTTCAGCCATTGTTCATTACACAAACCTATGGAGAACTGTGAAAGATAACCCAAGGTGTGGAGGGTCAAAGGAAACAAAGAGCACGATCAAAAGAAAAGCATAGGCAAAGTTCAGAGTGGAGAGGCTTCCAGGAGGAGGTGAGAGGACACAGTTGTAGGCAAGGGCAGTGCTCTGGAGATATCTGAAGATGAAGAGAAGCTTGAATATTATGCAGAAGATAAAGAGATGATAGAGTGTTTCATGAGATGGAGAGACACAATCAATGTAAAAAGAACAGGAGTACTTGTGGCACCTTCGAGACTAACAAATTTATTAGAGCATAAGCTTTCGTGGGCTACAACCCACTTCTTCGGATGCATATAGAGTGAAACATATATTGAGGAGATATATATACACACACATACAGAGAGCATGAACAGGTGGGAGTTGTCTTACCAACTCTGAGAGGCCAATTAAGTAAGAGAAAAAAAACTTTTGAAGTGATAATCAAGATGGCTCAGTACAGACAGTTTGTACTTTGGAATTGATATGCAAACTAGACACAATCAACACAGGATTAAATAAAGACTGGGAATGGCTGAGCCATTACAAACATTGAATCTATCTCCCCTTGTAAGTATTTTCACACTTGCTTCTTATCAAACTGTCTGTACTGAGCCATCTTGATTATCACTTCAAAAGTTTTTTTTCTCTTACTTAATTGGCCTCTCAGAGTTGGTAAGACAACTCCCACCTGTTCATGCTCTCTGTATGCGTGTGTATATATATCTCCTCAATATATGTTTCACTCTATATGCATCCGAAGAAGTGGGTTGTAGCCCACAAAAGCTTATGCTCTAATAAATTTGTTAGTCTCGAAGGTGCCACAAGTACTCCTGTTCTTTTTGCGGATACAGACTAACACAGCTGCTACTCTGAAAACAATCAATGTAGTGAGAACAGAATATGATTTTGGTAACAGTGCTTTGGATGAACTGTTGGTGAAATAGATGGGAGCAGAGAGCCTACAAAAAAAAAGGAGTTTTCAGTAGTGAGGATGAGAAATCACAAGAGCATATTTTAACAGTAAGGGTGGATTTCTGGGAATTATGTAGTTTCAAATTATGAGAATGTTGCTATATTGCAAAACCAGAACATTGGGTCAACTTCAGATCCATTACTCAGTGCATTAGATATTGCTTCTCCTCATTGCTTGTGACATAATTCCTGGAAGTAGAATTTTTACCATACCATACATTAGGAAACTAAAGGGAACTTGCTTACTAGCAATTTGCATGCCAGTTTATCTCTAATTGCTGAGATATCATTATCTGAAGTAAAAGCATGACAAGGTAATATGAAAAATATACACATTAATGCATAGAGTTAAAGGGCAGTAGTCATCTTGTGGCTGGATGGGTTTGACTTTCAATAGGAAAGCATAAAGATTTATTAATAGTGATACCATAAAAATGTTGATGAGGGTGATTTCAGAGGTCAGCTAAATAGGGAATCTCTTGAATTTAAAGTGATTGTGTCCTCAGAGGAATATATAGAGACATAAAGCTTTCTCCAGTACTGTAGTAGTTATGATGGAGTAAAAACGTGGAAAGGGATCATACGCTCATGTAAAGGTTTGTGACAGGGTGCATTGTTCCTTTTAAGGCAAGCTTACACTCCAGAACTGTTGTGTTCCTGACAGAATCAAAACACACTGTGGCTTTAGGATTGTGAATGACCGCTTGAGGCCTGATACTTTTGGGTGACCTTCAGAGAATCCTTAGTCTAAAGTAAGCAGATTAAAAATTAATAGACTGGCTTGCTCTCTGGCAATGGGGGCATTGTAGAATTATACCTGCATCTTGCTCTAATAGTGAGATGAAAAGGGAATGCAAGTTTACCATTGGCAGTTGAGTCTTCACTGTAGCCTAATTGCTTGTGTCCTCACTAATTATAAGGCTGGCTCTGAGCTTATCTGTGTTAGAGGCTGTGGTGGGGCATCAGAGAAGAGTGAGAATGAGAAATTGGGGGGGAATAGAGGAGGAGGCGGAAACTACTGTACCATAATGCCATACTCCCACCAAGCCATGAATTTTTCACAGGAAATGAGTGAAAAATAATGTCAATTTACAATGGTCAGATTTTTTGATATGCTGAATTAGTTCTGGGAACTGTGGTTATATTAGAAAATGTGTTGTGGGGTGTGCCATTCTCAGTAGCAGCCCCAGAGAAAGATCATCTCTGAGCCCTGGTCTACACTAGGGAGTGGGATCGATCTAAGTTACGCAACTTCAGCTACATGAATAATGTAGCTGAAGTCGACGTACTTAGATCGATTTACCATGGTGTCTTCACCATGGTGAGTCGACTGCTGCTGCTCCCCTGTCGACTTTGCCTGTGCCTCTCGCGGTGCTGGAATACAGGAGTCGACGGGAGAGCACTCGGGGGTCAATTTATTGCATCTAGACTAGACGTGATAAATTGATCCCTGCTGGATCGATTGCTGCCTGCTGATCCGGCGGGTAGTATAGACATACCCTGAGTAAGATAGAACAGTTTTGGAAAATTCTGATTGGATAAATCTGTGACATCATTCCTCCTTTTGAAAAAGGCACCACAACTCACTATTTCAGTGTACCTTTCAGGGCCTGCATTATGGGGAGAGTATGGATAGTGGGTGGGCCAGAAAGAAGTGGGCAGGTGAATGGACTTTCTTTCCATGGAATATTTTGACTTTTAAGCAAAACAATAAAAACCTAAAATATTTTTGCCAAAAAACCAACAAGTTTTTATTCGGAAATGCCACTGTCATGCCTCATGGGAACTGTAGTTGCCTAATACTCCCATTCTCATCTATAAGCCAGGCTCCCAGATCAGATTACATACTCCATGGTATACTACAGTATTCTGTTTTGGTAAAGGGAAGCAGTGCTTCATGGCAATGTGATGGGGTATATAAACCCCAGACTGAGATAGAAGGGGTTAAGAAGCAGGTCGGGGCCCAAGTGGTCCCACTCCACCACCTACAGAGCCTGTTTCAGATGGAAGAGAAGTTTTAAGAGAGCCAGACAGCTCAGAAAATTGGGGATGGGAGAAGAGGAATAGCAGATAGGTCCATCCCCCTATCCTATCCTGAAAGCTCCTGAGTAAGGGCACAGCAGGAGTCCTTACTGCAGGGAAGGAGCGGTATGTATTCAAGGGGCAGTTACTGCATGCCCTGGAGGAGGGACTACCTCATCCTTAAGGATTAAGAAATCCTTTGTTCTCTTTTCTTGGATTGTTTGTGAGACTGTGATCACATGCTAGACTGGGAAATAAATGGTAAGAAGTAGCCTAGGCAGGCAGCCTCAGAGAGCTCTTGGGTGCTTAATATTGCAGTCACTCTAGGGTCCTGGGTCAGACCATGGTAGAGAGGGAGGGCCCAGGCGCTCCTACCAGCCAGGGCGATAAAGACATAAGGCCCTCAAAGGCCTTTTCGCACTTACTTCAGGGTTTACAGAGTTGGGCTGAAATCTCGTTTTTGGGGGATGCTGAACTTCTGTTTATTGGACCCTATTACCCTGGAAAGGGGTGGACTTCAATAGTGACCTAGCTGGAGGGCCAAGTTACTATTTACTGGAAGATAGACCATCACCATGCTGGAGTGACCAACAGCAAGGGACATTAGAGACAGGGGAGAGTTGTGACCCGGGGACCTAAACACTAGGTGGTACCACCAGAAAGCCCAGGGAAATGTAGTCAGGCTGGGAACCCCATCCATAGAGAAGACTGGAGACATAAGGAACCCAAGTTAAAACTCCCAATCAGAAACCCAGGTGACACATCCAAATTGAATTATTTAATTTTTTAGGAAAAATCCTAATACATTTAAGTTTTCAGGCCATTTATGCTTTGATTAAAAATAAAATATTTTTTTTTCATGGAAAGCATTCACTTTTCATGAAAAATGTTGTTCAGCCAAAATCCCTATTTTCCACTGCAAAACAATTTAAATGGAAATTTTTTGACTAGCTGTAACCTAGTAGTTGATATAATTTCCCATGATCTTTAACTCTATACATACTAAATACAAATAAAACAGTATGAACTTGAAAGGAACTTCTATGAGCACATATATTTTAGAAAATTAGTTCTTGGCACTTGCAAGAATATTATGCAGCAATGTAGGGAAAGCATAATATGTAATTTGGTTGGTCCAGTGCCCTATTTTTTGCCTTGTTCGTATCTAATATATTCAAGTAATAGTGATTTATATTATTCACTTGTGACCCAAATTAAAACGTTAATATAAACAGAATTCAGTTGCAGTTTGTTTATTTTTAATATGATTCTTTGAGGAACTTGTTTGGTCCTATTACCATTAGTTTTTCTATGGAAAAAGACAGATCATGTAGCTCTTCCTCCCTCTGCAGGGCCTTTGAAACGTACCACCCTTCCTTTTGCTGCTCTCACGGCATTGGATATCAACAGTCTCAAGGTGGATGCTGTGTGCCAAAACAATTTTTCCCTAGTGGTCGGGCCCGTTTGGTGATGCAGTAGAGCTAATTGTGCTATATACAGATCATTGTGTCCTGATGATTGAGATTTAGAGCAGGTTGGAAAATGGGTTTTTTCAGCCTGTGAAAAATTTCAGCATTTAAAAAAATTGCATCCCCAATTGGAATGAAAAGCTAAAGATTCAATTGTTTTGAAAATTCTGAAAAAACATATTGGTTTTGGTCAATCAAAACATTTCACTTTGATAAACTCAAAATATTTCATTTTGATTCCTTTTATTTGTTTGTTTCATATAAAATAAATTTCAGAACAGTCATTTCAAAATAAAAAACCCAAAACATTTAATAAAAATTTAGTCAAAATCAATGACTTTGTGAAAAAATTCAGTTTTGTAAAAACAGCATTTTTGAATAAAAAACTGTTTTGACCAAAAAACTTCTACCACTTCTAATGATATGGGACTGGCTCAGAGATCACAGGAATACCTGCTGTTTTATCAGATAGGTATGTACTGATCAGAAAGAGGAGCAGACTGCTTAGCTCTGTGTTAGGTATTGAAGACTGGACACACACAGGCAAAGGAAGAGAGAGCACCTCTGGGACAAACTGCTGTGGTGGAGTGGGATGTAAGATAGATAAATGAACTACTTCCTTCTAGCAGCTTTGGATGGGGAATGGAGAGACAGACTGATTTTGTTTTGCTCTCCCTTACTACCCTTCCTAAATTGATCAAAAGTTGTATTATTTATGGCAAAGCAAGTCTTGGGAATCATCTAATTGTCGAGGCTTCAAATAAATACTTTTAAATAATAGTTTTTACAAGCTCCTTGAATCTTCCTCCAAATTCAGGGCGTAAGAGGTGTGAAGCCAGTGGTGCATGTTCTTTGGGGAGAACCAGCGTAGAGCTGGAAAACTTGGGGGTCTAGTGGAATTTGTTGGTCTTCAGGCTATAAGTGCAATATGTGACACACAACAATGTTAGGAGTTATGGCTTCTTTTCTGTCTGTGAAACATGTCAAAATATATGGAACTTCATGTTCCTTTCTGGGGTATTTCCAAGGGTTGCATTAGGATCTTGTGTATACAGTAATGTACGATATTAAAAACTGGTTATACTAATTTGAGTACTAAGACAATTATATTAAACAGACAAAATAAGAAAGGCAATGTAAGTTAAAGGTGAATGAGGAAAATCAAATAGCTGGGCACACTGTGCATATGCTGAGAGAGAATGGAATGGTGCAAGATACAAATGTTGGGGGAAATGTAGGGTAAAGTTTTAAGGAAAGAGAAGATATTTAGGGATTTTTTTGTGTCACTAATGAAGAATCTTGACACCTGAATAGACAACAAATAAGTTATTAATTGGTTATATTTAAGGCTGCGTGCTGTCATGGAAGTCACGGATTCTGTGACTTTCCAAGACTTCTGTGACTTCTGCGGTGGCCGGTGCTGGGCCAGCAGCAGCAGTTTGGGTGTGTGGGAGAGGACTCAGGGGTCAGGCTGGGGTGTGGGGTGGCGCTTACCTGGGGGTGGAGGGCTCCCCGGCTCCCACCAACATGTCCCTGAAGCTCCTAGGCGGAGAGGCCAGAGGGCTCCACGCACTGCCCGTGCCCACAGGCACTGCCCCCAAAGCTCCCATTGGCTGTGGTTCCCGGCCAATGGGAGCTGCGGAGCTGGCACTTGTGGCGGGAGCAGTGTGCGGCGCCCCCCTGGCTGCCCCTCCTCCTAGGAGCTGCAGGGATACGTGGAGCCTGGTAGGGAGCCTGTGAGTCCCATCAACCCTCCTCTCAGCACCAGCAGGGGTCCCAGGCCACACGCCGCCCCCCCAGGCCCTCTCCCAGCACCAGTGAGGGTCCTGGGCCATGCACTACCCCTGCCCCCGCCCAGAGCACCCGCGGCATCCCGGGCCAAGTTTTAGTTAGGGGTATATAGTAAAAGTCATGGACAGGTCACGGGGCATGAATTTTTGTTTACTGCCCATGACCTGTCCATAACTCTTACTAAAAATACCTGTTACTAAAACGTAGCCTTAGTTATATTGATTCATATACTCCCTCTACCATGGAAAAACCTACAGGAAGGGAATGAGTGTGCAGAGTTTTCTTAAGTCTATCATTTGTCTGATTTCTAGCATGTTTTTCCACAGACAGGGAGAGGTTTGTAGCTGTGTGTAGGGAAGAGGAGTGTGTCCCTAAAACATTGTGGAGTCGGAGTATCCACAGGGAGATGAGGTCCCAGACCTATGAATCCTGGGCATCTTCAAGATGTGCTGCACACTCAAACTGCTCTTGATGCTTATTTCCTTTTGGCTGTATAACTCACTCAAATGCCATGATGCCACTGGCTCCTCTCCCCCCTCCCTTCATACTGTACTTCTCTCTTACATGGTGAGAAACTGAAGAGGGGACATAAATCCGTCAAAGAACAACATTAATTTCAGTTTTGAAATCCAACCATTTTGAGAAGGGTGTGCTGAGTTGAGTTCAGTGGCATGCCATCTATGTATGCCACATATGCATGCCCCAGAATTTACAAAAAATGTAGTCTAACTGGGGGCCTGTGGGCTGGATCTGGCCTGCAGGATGATTCTGTCTGGCCTCTGCATGGGCACTGTAAAACAAAATGGCATCCTCTACTAGATCTGTAGCTCACCACTCTCATCCCTCCTCTCCCAAAAGCCACAAAGCAGCTGCGGAGTTTGTGCAGAAGGGTTTCTGAAGGGTTAGGAGGAGCACAGCACATAGGTGCTGGTGCTCCTTAATCTGTATGGGGAAGGACTTTCCATCCTTTACAAGGCTCCTTTGCTTCTCTTTACCTTGTTCACTGGAGGTCACCATTTGACCTTCTTCCCAATCCTCCTTCCGCTGGGGTAGAAAGCAATGGGCCTAATTCTCATTTATACTCAGGCCAATTTGTAATTTGGCCCATGGCCCATGATAATTTTACACTTATTTTAAAGCTCTTTTACCTTGCCAGGAAGATGTCAAGTGGCCATAGTGTAAATGGGAATGAGGCCCTACATGTAAAATTTGAGAATTCTTTTGCATTCATTTAAAAAAACAATTGGGTAAATACAGATTCTTGGAAAGATCTGTTTCCTGGGCTAGTGGTTTGGGGCACAGTTAGATAAGAGGCATGTTATCAGTTATGGTGAAACTAGTAAAATAAAAAAAAATCTGCAATATAAAAGTCTAGCCACTGGATTTCAGTCCAGTATATCAATAAAGATAGTGTTAATAACAGTACTAGTTTGATGTAATCGCAAAGACATACAAATAATAATGTACCTTAAAACAAACAGGAGAGAAATTACATTGTATAAATTATTACTTTTTATTAAAGGTCTGTGGACAGATCAATACACAGCAATTTTGCTTGATTATATTGTGTAAGTGAAATGGTGTCTCTAATACAAAGATATGATTCCAATTATATAATTTTGTAAAATGAAATATAGGGATTTATAATAGTGATAACCTCCCAGAAGATGGAAAATAACACTCTCCTGTTATAGAGCTTGCTGTAGGACTGCGATCACTGTCTACATCATTCATTATCCCTGACCCCTTTTCCTTTTAGAAGGGAAATAATTTGTCCTGCTTTATTGTAACTCATATGTGGTGCTCACTGGGCTCTGGTCAGATTTTGCTAATTAATTACATGGAATGCTAATCAATCAAGATTTATTCATGGACATGCTGGTTAACTGTGCATTAAATTTTTATCTTTATTATTAGGAAATTGTTTTGTACAGTACTCTGAAGAAGTTGTATTCCATATCATTATGTCCTTACCATGGTCAAAAGCTTAATTTCAAGATAGAAACCTCATCCTAATGAAAGTGAATATAGATACTATTTTATCTTAATATTTATTAATAATACTTAGCTTTCATTGATCACTTTTCATCTCTAGAGTGCTTTACAGATTTTGGACTATAGCCATTCCTGGGTCTATGATAGTTTCTGATAGCATAAATCCTGGCTGAAGGCTCCCAAGGCTGAAAATCCAATAGGGACAGGTTGCAATGGCGGAAGTGGTTGCAGCCTTTCTTGCATGAAAGTAGCTAGAGGATGCCACTGTACCCATATATTGGGCACAGGTGGCTGGAAAGCGTTCATGGTCAAGGGAGCTGTGCATGTGCTGATTCGGTGCCTCCTTGCCTGAGCTAAAGGCATTCAAGGGACTGTCTCATTGTGTAACATTCATATTGTATTTCCTTCTATCACAGTAAAAAAATTTCTAGTAAAGTGTGTATATAAATTGAGTGAGATTCTGTGCTGTACCTCTTAGCGATTGGGGGGGGGGGGGAGGCTTTATGCCGATGCTTAATTTGTAATGAAAGAGATGCCAGGGCTCAAGCAATTAGGTGCCAGGGCTCAAGCAACTTTTTTTATTTTCACAACTGATCCAGCAAGCCCAGAGTTGCCAGAGCTATGAACTGCCAAGTCTAGAGGTGCCAGGGCTCAGCACTGTGTAAATAATTTGCTGCATGAGACTGTTGGTGATGAGAATGTTAATAAATCACATGAGTTGCCCCTTACTAGACAGAGTCTGAGAGGTTCCTGGGGCATCAGAAGATGGGGACAGAGCATGTCCTATTACAAATTTGGGGGCCTGTGGGTGTCTTCCTTGGTTCTTTTGTTGGGAATTCTCTCTCTCTCTCTCTCTCTCTCTCTCTCTCTCTCTCTCTCTCTCTCTCTCTAAAAACATATAAAGTTGTTGGTGGTAAAGTTAAATGTAGGGTTATTGTTTAAGGGCCCATTGAAGTCAATGAAGAGACTCCCATTGGCTTAACTAGGAGCTGGCTAAAGCCCCTAGGGTGTATAGCCAGAATCCTTCATTCTGTTGTAATCATAATTTTTACTATGTGGTGATGCAGCTGTGGTGCACATTGTACTACACCTCTGTAGTGCTATAGATGGCTATTTTTTTTTTCATGATGCAGATTTTTGATTAGGCAATTAAATTGTTAATAAATACAATAAAAATGTAATCGCCACATAATCAAAATAAACTTGGTGACTTCAAAGGCATTCTGTTTTGGTATTGCAGGCAATTTTATTTGAGCAGACAGTTTCCTTCACAAAGATATACTTACTGTAGCAAACAAAGTGCTCTGCGAAATCTTTCTGGTATTATCATGTGAAATGTATGGAAGCCCTGCTCTTAATAATATAGCACAAAAACTTGGATATATCTTAACTACATTCAGAAACTGAACCAATTACTTTGGGGAAAGGAAAGTTGAACAAAATCATATTTTATAGGTGGAGCGTGAACCTTGTTGCAATAAAAGTTAACCAAAAGTTGATTGAAATAACCCACTGGCAAGCTTTAGAGTAATGTGTCAATTGTTCTTAAAAGCCTTCTTAACAGAAACAATATATATCATACTTTAATGTTGTGTTTAATGATATCAGAAGAGCTCCATGTGGAGCTAGATGGCTCATCGAGGCTTTGAAAGAGAACTTTAACAGCGAGCCACAGTAATGTGGTAGGTTGTACTGTGCTCTGCCTGGCTCTGCAGTTTGGGGGTCTGTTAGAAATATTGTGGAGCTTGATGCACATCTATGAATATAACAACTATTACTTTTGTGGTACTTGTTGTATATTTAGGATTGCACTGTGTGTCTCACTGATCCCATGAGGTGGGTAAAAGTGTACAATCAGAAGTAAGTGGGTGCTTTCAATACTGCCAGCCATTCTGCAGCATATGTTGGGAACTAGTAAAAATGAATTATTTCCCAAACAATAGAATTTTACTGAGTAACAAAAAATACTTCAAAAAAAAATTCTGTGAAAATTAAAATTAAATACATTAAAACCCTAATACATGTATGGATCAGAGCTTAAAGAAGGGGAAGGAACATTAATGTCCATTTTAGCTACACATATACTGTCCTGTGAGAGCCACAGTTGATGTATGTGAAACTCTGGTTGTCCTTGATGTTCCCCAGTGTGGAGTGATAGGGGTAGGAATGCAATCCCTGATGCGACATAAGATGTTGAGGGTAGGGAGGTGTAGGATGGTGCTATACTGGAGTTCTCTATGGACTGCAAAGGGAGGTGAGCGCGGAGTTGTTGGACCTATAGGTCCACCAGAATCTGCAGCATCTAAGTTTGCTCCTGGAGAAGCCCCATTATGACCTGGTGCATCTCCATCTCTGACTCCTAGGCCTTTCTCCTGTCCATTCTTTCCCCCTCCATACAGTCTGCAACATTCACCCTCCAGGCCTTATGTTCATGGTCTGATGCAGCACTGCCTTTCAGGATCTCACTGAACATGTTATCCTGAGTCCTCTTCTTTCTCCTCTTTATCTGGCGCAGGTGTTCCACTCCCTTCCACCCCATGGTCACATATCCTCTGTCATCTTTGTCCTCACTGTTCATGCCAGAGGCCTGTGACTTGGGCTTCTGGGAGATATCCATGGTGGTGTGCGAGGTGGCGATAGGGCTCTACCAACTATGGCATGCAGCTCTTTGTAAAAGCATCAGACCTGCCGCTTGTCACTGGATTGACTGTTGGCCTTCTGGCATGCCTGGTGCAGTTCCTTTGCTTACACACAGCACAGCTACTTATCCCTGTCATACCCCTTCTCCTGCACCCTCTGTGCAATTTGCTCATAGATGTCCACTTTTCTACAGCGGGCGCAGCCTCTTCTCCCAACTGGCCCAGGAGATCCAATATCTCTGGTCTACTGTAAGCTGGAGCATGTAGCCAGCACGGTCAGCTGGGAAGTGGTGCACAACAGTGGAGATCAGCTAGGTGTGCTCGCCAAACTGCACAATCAGGAAAAGGCATTTCAAAAATCCACAGGGCCTTAAAGGGTGGGGGGTTCTTCCAGTCTCCATGACCCCTAGGCAGCAAAGTTCACAATTGTGACCAGAGCATTCAGTGTCTGGCATTGTGGGACAGTTGCTGGAGGACTGTTAGGGTCAACATAGGTGTGACCCCAGCCTGCTCGGTGTAGCACTCTGTCCCCCTCTAGTAGTGGCTAGGCCAGCTAGAGACCGATGAGCCTGCTACAGCGTTGGTTAAGAGAGATGTGTCTTTTAGCTCATGCAGCAGAGGCTCATGCATTTAGCTCAAGAGGTCCCAGGTTTGATCTCTGCCAATGATGGCCGAGGTGGTCGGCATTGCATAGGTAATGAAGTGTCTACATTTGCGCTGTGTCAATCTCACTACATCGACCATTGCTCAACGCTGCTCAGGGATGTGGTGTTACTGTCGGTGTAACAGAAAGTTTACATCAGTGGGAGACAAATTTAAGTGTAGACGCATGAACAACTAGATTGATGCAAGGCAGCGTACATTGACCTAAGTTTGTAGTGTAGACCACAGTTAACAATGCAACAGTCTATTCTGTGAAGCGTCTTTGTAGTGGAAAAAGCTATAAACAGAAAACTTTCTCATGTCAAAGTCTGAAGGAAATGATGATGAATAAATACAGAAAGATGATAAAATTGCAGAATTTACAGTTTTGTGTCCCTGATTTTCTTTTATCTCTGAAAATAGTGATTACATGGATATACTAGAGATGTGAGGAGTCCCTGATCTAAATTTAGTCTCTGTACTAGTCTATTGATGAAGTTATTTGGAATTGCTCAGAAGAAAATAAGATACCCAGTAGCCATGTCAGATTAAGATATCTCATTTTATTATTATTATGAATCATTTATATTAAAATAACACCCAAAGGGCATAATTAGATTTGAAGCCTATTGTGCCGGATGCTGTAAAACAAAGATTAGGAAATCTTGTCCAGGATAGTTTACTATCTTGGATGGTAGCTCACTTTGCCAAAACTGAGCTCATAATCTTTCCTCTCAAGTCTTCTTTACCATGTCCAGTATCTGTTATGTTTGATAGCACCATTATCTTTCCTGCCACCTGGCCACATGATTAAAATAATCTTCAACCCTTCTCTTCCCTTCTACTCTACTCATATACAGGTGGTTTGTGACTCAATCCTGTCACTTTTTTTCCTCCACAACATTTCTAAAGCTACTCCATCCTTTCCATTCCAATGATCCAGGTACTCATCCACACTCAAAGCATTTCTCATCCTAGCTACCGCAACTTTCTTTTTCCCTGCTTTTTTTTATTAACCTTGCCAAATTCAGTCCATCCAAAATGCTCACCTTTCCTTTAGACCACATGAACCTTCCCTCACCCTTTGTCTTAGTTCACTGGTTCCCCATTGCACTGTTCAAACTCATGTTCTTGCATTCAAGGACCTACATTTTTAAGGCTCATGCTGTCTCTCTGACTTGGTCTTGTTTTCACACTTGCCATACCTTTAGGTCTACAAGTGATGTTATTTTCAATGTCCCCTTTGTTCCTTTCTCCCACTCCCACCACCATGCCTTCCTTTGTACTGCTCCCTGTGCATGGAACACACTCTGGCAAGTCTGGTTGTCAAGACACTTCCCCCCAAAAATTATCTCTTCCAATAGAAGAAATGAAGGGGTGGAAAAGCAAAATGCAAAAAAGTAAATGGAACCCTCAAGATGTCTCTGTTCCTTACAGAACAATCAGACAATATCATTGTTATCCCTGCCCTTCTATTTCCTGGTTTGTGTACAAACATCACTTATTCTCATGTCAAATTCATAGTGAGACTAATCCATGAAAAAATGATGCAGATTATGCAAAATTACAGTCTCTCCTGGAAATGCACTGGCAGGCTATTCCACAAGGCATGTGGAAATAAGGCTTAATATAATACCCTAGAAAGGGTTACCAGAAAGTAAAAATGAGGCTTCAGAATAGAAACCCAATCTCAAATGAGTGCACACAGGATTATGGATGACTGGGTATCCCAAAGAGACCTTGGGAAATGAATTCTTTACTTGCAAAGAGAATTCACGTTGGCCTTGATGAGCTGATGATAACCAGCCAATGTGAACTGCTGAGCCCCAGGAGCTTTCTTTGCACAAGGTATTTCCTTATACCGTTCGGCATGTTATATATGAATAATCTGGCAACAAATGATGATGCCAATGAAAACCATGAAATCCTATTGTTTGTTGTAGTTGTATGGACACAGAGCAACACCTCACAATTCTTTCTAGGACTAACAGCACACTTGATAGGAAAGGAATTCACCAAAGAAACAGTTGAGCTACATTGTGAAGCTTTTGATAGCAAACATATGGAGACACTTAAGAGGCATTTCTGAACATGTTTTATAAATGGCAGCTTGCTAATGGTATTGTCCAGGTGGTGTTCTGAGATAATGCAGCTAACATCATAAAAGCTGTCAGTGAATGTAGTGCGTACAGCTTGGTATGATTTGCATTATTCAGGCTGCAGATCAACAGCAAGGAGACATTACTAGAACAATCCTCCAAGGCAAACTTGTTTGTCAGCTATTTCAAATATTCATTCACGGTTGTCTCTAAGCTGCAGGAAAATGATTCAGGTCTGGTTGGTCCGAAGCTGATTCTAGATGTTGTCACATGTTGGCATTTCACTTACAACATGATTAAACATGTGTTGGAAAATACAATAGGCTTTCAGTGCCTCTTGTTCCAACGATCTTAATGTCATTTCATCCTAATAGAGACTGTGACTCAAGTACTCAAGCTTGCCAAGGAACTAACCTGCAGAATAAGCTCTGAGACATCAGCATCCCTATGGTGAGTCCGACTGTTCAAGGACTGGCAGTTCCTTTAAATGGGGAAGCAACAGATGAGGGGAGTTAATCCACCTAACGAAGAGTTTTCAAATGTTGAATCAAAGCAAGGCTATTCAGTTATCTATATTTTTAACCTCTTATGATTTATCCATTCAATTCTGATGCAAAGAGCACTGAAGAAAATTTCCACATAGAAACTGACTGAAGAAATATGCAGAGAAAAGCACAACTGGAGAAAAAAAATTAAAGCTGAAGAAGGGGCAACTGTTCAGCCACGGAGAAATAGAGTCCACATAGTGTGGAGCTTCTGGGAAAAAACTTTAACAGACCCTCAGTCTCTGTTACACCATATCTGTCAGTGACCACTGTGTTCCTCCTGGCTTACTCTGTAAACTAATGGAAACAGAAGGCAGTCATTCTTCCAAATCTGGCTCTTGTTGCAGTGTTTCCTTGGAGTTACACCCAACCGTGTACTCTGACTCTTCAGCTATGCGGAGTCATAAATGCCAATTGCTCTACAACAATGCAGAAGGGCTAATACCTTTCAACTGGGATTTGCTCATATTCAGCTTTGAATACATTTTAAATTGCCATTTTTATTAATCCAAGAACATGTACTTTTATAGACTAAAAGCTTCATATAGTGTTCAATAAACACCCTAATACTGTCGTCTATCTTTGAATATCTATTATGATTAAAAGGTTAAAGATAGTCAACTATCAAGGAGGTGCAAAAGAAATGCATATTGAACCTCCTTGAGCCAGTAAGGGTGGTTTGTGCACCATGCTCAGATTCACTCCTGGGAGAAGGTAACTGGGATTTCTGCTGTGTACTCTATCTTCTGGGTTGCATGGAGTTGGAAGCGGAGCAATTGTAATTTGCACCTGGTGGCTTCATCAGAGCTTCTGATGGTTGAAGCTCCTGTAGGGATGTGCTGCATCAGTACCTTTCCTAACTACTGTGGTCACATTCTTCTCCACCACTAGCTCTGCCTTCATTATGGGCCCCACTGGTCTTCAATGGCTGTCTCAGTGTAAGGAAGCTTTCAGTCATGTTGTGATGCCTCCCTGGTAGAATTTCTGCTAATTTTCTCTGGTTTATGTTGCTTGGTGCCAGGGTTGAATCTGGCCTAGTGTATATTGTACCTTTCAGTGTACTGCATATCTGAAAGATTTTTCACATTTTTAGCTATGAAAGATGCTGCCTCGTGTAGTTTATTGTTCTTCCCACTTCCCCATAAACTTCTGGAATAAATATGATTTTTTTTATTACAAA
Organism: Emys orbicularis; assembly: GCF_028017835.1. Lineage (NCBI taxonomy): Eukaryota > Metazoa > Chordata > Testudines > Emydidae > Emys > Emys orbicularis. The sequence goes on along the minus strand of NC_088689.1, from coordinate 40,205,255 downwards.
GTGATATTTTATTGCCCAGATTCCTAGCTGGTATCCAGAGAAACTAACAACCAGAATTTTTATCTGCCACATTTTAAAAGGATGTAAGAAAGCAAAGAACATAATTCACCGCATACTGTCCAAATATTTTAAGTAAGTTTACTCACCTAATCAATTCCTTTAGTCAAGTTTTGCTGAGGAACTGACAAAAGCTCCAGGTTCCTAAATGTTCTAATGTATGATAATTTTTTAGAGCCATATTGAAATATTCCTGCTTATAAATAATCTATTTCTAAGAGTTCTGATACATTGATGTTAACATTGTGGCTATATTTTTCAGCTCTTTTTACCACTGGGCAAAAGACTTCATTGAATTCATACAGGAAACATGCGGGTGCTGACAACTATGTAGAATATTCCTAATAAAATTAAGGTTGATTTTTTTTTGGTCACAAACTGAAAAATATGCTCATTCTTTTGGAATTTTTTTCTGAGGTTCCTGAATTTCTAATGAGCAAACATGGCTTATATAAAAACAGTGGGAATATCCTTTTTCTCATGAGAAATTATCAACATTTCATAGAAAATTTTGTGTTTATAGCAAATTTACATGAAACACAATGAATTTCATACACAAATCTACAAAAGAAAAATAGTGACTTTCACACAGCTCTTGTGCCAACCGTCCTCCTTAGACTTGGCAAAAACTTACACTTTTTCTACTCTGTCTTCCAAAAAGCTATTGCAGTCCAATATATTTAAATGCATTTAACATATATGCGTGTCTATTGCTCTCCCCAGATGTCTTTAGTTGTAGGTTTTGAATGATAGCAGATCTGGGAGTGAAGGGCACACACACAACAGAATAGTAGTAATACTTTCCACATTTATATAACAGTTTTCTTGTATGGCCTAATCCTCTTGTCTAGACAGTAACCCACCTCTTTTACATGGACTCAGATCCTGGGTCTCATGTGTTTTGAAGCCCTCCGTGGTTTGGGTAATGACTGGTCATGTTCCTAGCTGTGGGTATCTCAGAGACACTCACAGGTATAGAACCGGTGTCTGACACCCTCCTTGGTTAGTGGGACCCTGTAGTCTGGCTACCTTAAACCCCCAAACCAGCACTTCAGTCCTCCTAAACCCCCTCTTCCTTAAACCCATTTCCAAAGAGTCCACCTAGCTGTGAGATCTCTGTTTCCTAATTAAACCCTTCAGGGACAATATGGTAGGAAAGCAAGGAACACAGGCTTAGCAAAGGAATTTCTTAACCATAGACACCTTATTCTTAATAGAGCATGCCTGATATTTACAGATCTTTGAAAAACAACATACTCCCAACTGTAGATCCTTACCCTGATCTCACCCCTCCTATGACTCCTGGGATTGGTGAATGCCCTTAGGGTAGGAAGGCTTTTCTGCCTTCTCTCCCCTTAACCTGGTGATCTCTTGCTCAGAGGAACACCCACCTTTTAAATCTGTCTGAGCCTCTGTTTCCCCATCTGCTTCCACTGGTTGAATTTAGCTTCCAGCCTTCCCATCCTCTCCTCAGTCAGGCTTTTAGGAATCACTGGAAATCAATAGCCATACTGCTAGAAAATCACTGTTTCAGTAGGGGAGATAATCTATTGATAGACATTAATGGGGTTCTCTCAGGGTTAGCCCTTTCTGAGGTATCCCACCCCCCAGCTTGAACCGGACAGTACCTAGAATAGACTGGCCTTGTCAGGGCCAGGTGGTTTTCAACACAAAATGGATATCTTAATTGAACATGGAGATTACAATGCAAAGTGAAGGTTGCAATGAAGGTTACAATCAAAAGTGGTATTCACAAGACAAAATGGAGTTCAGTTTGGCACAGACAGAGCCCCATTCTGTGTCACTTTCCTCCAGTGATCTCCCAGAAATTAGTTATAGATTGAAAAGCCTTGCAATAGTCCATAAACTGAATATTGCCCATCTTTTCAATAGGGAAGCTGAGATGCAGAAGGGAACAGACAAATGAGTTTTGACTCCCAGTTGTCTACATCAACTACTTGAACACACACTATGTTTCCCCACCTACCTGCACAAAAAGAGCCAGATACATTAGTAAACTCCAACTGTTTTGCCTCACTCAAGCAGCACAGAGCGGCCATAAGTGGTTAGGCTGCGTTAATGGCTGCTTTGTGCTGCTAGAATGAGGCAAAGAGCCCACTAATCAAATTCAGCGGTGGGTTCTGAAAGCTCCACTTGGCCACTAAGAACACTATTGCTTGGCTCGGTGAATATTCAAATGCTAAATAAATAAATAATAGCTGCTTTTATTTGCCAGAGTGGCACAAAGTAGTCAACGCAAAGGTCATGCTGGTCTTGTACATTTACAGGGTTGATTGCTGAAGATAAAGCACGGCGAATTAAATACAACTAACCCAATCTATTCAATATAGCATAGACAATAAAACATCTACAACTTACTCATCTTTTTCATGTAATATTTCATAGATGAATCCTATTGTAGTTAATCAGTACATACTGTACCTCAGAGAAACTACTCTGCACAATTCCTTTTCTAACTAATTGCTGCAGCTTCAACTGAATGCAAGTTTGTCCAATAGCTTTTACAATAAGGTCTTCTTTACTTTCAAATGTTTTTCTTTTAGCAATACACACCTGGGATTCACTTAACAAGCCCCTTTGCTGCCTGTAAGAGGGAAAAAAGTCCTAGATACTGCTGAAGTGTTTATTTCCACGATAAAATATTTTTGCCAGCTTCAGGAACATATAAAAATGCTTGCACTGATACATACTGCAGTTATTTCCTACCAGCACATGAATCACTGAAGACGTGATTAAGAACTCAGTACTATGCCCATTACACCTGAGGACATGAAACAGTTCAGCAGTTTGAGTTCTGGGATATCAATAAGGATTTCCATAGAAAATTTGCAATGGAGACAATTCTAACGTGTTCTAGAAACATAACATTTTTGGAAGCAGTTATCTCTAATACCCAAAGAATATATCGCTCTGTAGGAGTATGTTTTGAACTTTGCAAAGTGATAAGCCTTTCACTTTTTGATATACCGGTTAATTAAAAGATACATGTTGTTGTTCAAATGAACTATTTTATAGTGACTGTTTCTTCCATTTTGTTAAAAAAAGTGCTAGAAACCAGATCCAAATATTCAAAGTAAATACGTTACACTAAGGAGATATTCTTGGTAAATAGAAAATTGATGAATATGATAAATTTCCTGATGGTTTATCTGTATCCCTAAAAATGGTAAAATCAAGATTTATTGCAAAGGCAAAATTAACCAATCTTCTATAGCAGTAGCATGGATTGATGATTTTTATACACAATGTACTATTCTTCTTTTGTTTTATTGTATTTATAGAGGGGAAAATATTCATAAAATAATTGGATGTGGGAGATCATGACATTTTATACAGTTAATTTATTTTATACTTTTTCTAATTCACTCTAAGGATCCTATCTGCACAAAGTTAACTGTGTCAGGGCACTGTGTTAGACCACAGTACTTCCCACGGCCTGGTATAACATGGAGCCTGATCCTAAAACTTTACTCACACAAATCAGTGGTCTTATAGTTCAGGTCCATAATCTGCTGCCACCTGTGGGGATGGGACCAGCCATGCTATTACCATTTTATGGAACTCAGGGCATACCGGTTTTACAGATTGGGGATATGACAGTTTTACATAGGTATATCTTCCTTTATGACAGTGGAGTTACCCCTAATTTTATAACATTATGACATCAGAAACAGTCTCTACCAGATACAAAGTTGGGGCATTGCCATATTGTATAGTGGTCCCACCAATGTAGACTGAGATTAAAACAACCACCTACTATATTTACAGTTAGTACAGGGGAGAGGATGGCTGGGTCATGTCCCAAGATCTTAGCAAGAGCATAGTTTTTGCATTTTGGTTCATTTCAAATAAAGACACATTCTCTGAGGGTCTGCTCTTGTGAGGTGTTGCATGTTTCCTGTAATGTGCTGAACACCTTCTAGTCCCATTGAAGTCAACAGAAGTTGAGTGTGCTCAGCATCTCACAGGTAAAATTCAGTTTTAACACCCAGTTTGAGTAAGTGAGCTGGGCATTCAGGAAATATGTGGGGCAGACTTCAGCCTACGAAGTCCTGATCCCATGAAATCAATGGGAGTTTTGTCATTGTCTCCAGTGGGGCTGGGATTTCCCCCATAGAGTCCAGCAGTTGTCCTTTCATCATAGCATGATTCAAGGAGTCTAATGGAGTACAACAAATAAATCAATATTTAATTTAAAAAATCATCAGTGAACCCATCCATCCATGGGGTATTGTATTTGAGGGGCATTATTTAACTAGTTCCATCTAAAGATAATAACTCTTCCAACTTATATATTTTTTTCTTCTTTTTTTAAATTTAAAGATACAGATGCGCAGGTTCATGTGAGCTGTGCTGGTGCAAGACTGGAGGAAGGTCTGGGTGCAAAGACAGATTTAAGCCACCTGAGTCCCAGTCTAACAGTAGAAGAATCACAAAATTCCACCCAGAAACAGGTAAGGGCAAGAGGCCCAAGACCTGAAGTGTTTCCTTTTAGAGAGACAGAAGGGAGGCAGAGGTGCTGCCATGTAACCATAACAACCTGCAATGATGGGTCAACATCACACAAGGATTCCCCAACACAAAGAATCTTCAGGGGGGCTAGTTAAGCTGAATACAGCCAAGGTTCTGGCCCCAAGTGCTTGTGGCCCCAATCTTGCAAACACTTATGCATGTGCTTAACTTTATGAATGTGAGTGCTCCCATTAATATTAGTGAAATAACACACAGAATTAATTTCAATGTTTATTTTTCTGTAGTAACTATGGGCCTCATCCAAACTACTTAAGTCAATAGTAGGCTTTCCAGTGATTTTAAATTGGCAATGGATCAGGCCCTGTGTGTGATGTCAGGATATTGCATGTATATCTTTGTCTTTCCCTTAATTTCTCAAACATTTTCACACACTAAACCCTGATTTTTACCCTGCAGACATTTCATATAGTAACTTTTTCCAGCAGTAATTTGATATGGCATCATTTTGCTATGTTTCTTGTGATTCAGTGTAAACATCCAATTGTCATTCTAGGTTATGATGTGTCACTATCTTCTTTTGCTGGTGTATATAACTGTTGAATGTAATTATTGTTGTTGATAAAAAAAGTATTGATACATTTATCTTGCCCTATAGTACTCTTTTTACTCAAAATAACTTGTGTATTACAATTTTCTTTTGTAATATTAGTCTGTTGCTGTAATGAAGCTCTCACAGTGAGTTGTGATTGGCTACTTTGCATTGTTGTAATTGTTCTTTTTGTATAATAGTTTTTCGACTTTATTACTGCAATGCACCATGCTTATGAAGATTTCTTAAAGTTCTGAGTCAGCAATACTGCATTACTGTTTCCCCCATTGCAAGTGAAGTTTATTTTCCTCTACTATTTCATTATTATAATTTGTTGAACAAGAGGTTCTTCTGTTGTTGTTATAATAATAAAGAGAAGGTTTAGGGGTGACTTGATTACAGTCTATAAATGCCTACATAGGAAACAAATATTTGATAATGGGCTCTTTAATCTATCAGAGAAAGGTATAACACAATCCAATGGCTGGAAGCTGAAGCTAAACTTATTCAGACTGGGAACAGGTGTACATTTTTAACAGAGAGGGTAGTTAACCACTGGAACAATTTACCAAGGGTCATGATGGATTGTCCATCACTGGCAATTTTAAAATCAAGATTGGATGTTTTTCTAAAAGATATACTCTAAGTATTATTTTGAGGAAGTTCTATGGCCTGTCTTATTCAAGAGGTCAGACTAGATAACAACAATGGTCCCTTCTGGCCTTGGAATCTATGAATATTATTTGAAATGAATGAGAGATGAGCCCTAACCAAAACCCCAGAGACCAAAAAACTCATCATTTGCTGAATCCGGACTTTAAGGCTGACTCCTCTCTAGTTCATAGGCTGAACCAAAACTCTGGAGCCATGTATTCTTGGACATTACTTATATAAATTACCTTATTTTTATCTCAACTGTTACATCAGGGAGGATCCCAAATAATTTTGTAGACTTGAATGAAAACAAGCTACAATATATAGACCATTCAAAAATAGTGTTTATGCAACATTAAGGCTGAGATACCAAAAGTCGGGAAATCTAGCAGTAAGGCTGAAAACTGTAGTTCCATCCCTTAAAAGTTACCCCTTAAATTCTGTTCTCTCTTTATAACACCATTTCTCAAATGTGGCCACCAGGGGTCTCCCTGCGGCCTTGGCAGTTTCCTGGGCAGTGGGGTGGGCAGAAGCATCAGCCCCTCCCCTTTCTCTCTGTTGCTCCTGCATGCGCCGCCTCTCTGGAGACACAGGTGGGACACACAACACTTAAGGAGCAAGGTGGGGAGGCTAGGGGTGATGGTGAGAAGGCGAGAGGTGGGCCTGGAGGAGAAGTAAGGAGGTGAGCCAGCAGCAGGGTGAGGAGGGCAGGTGGAGGGTCTGGTTGCAAGTGGGAGAGTGAGGAGGCAATGGGGGGGGGGTGAGGAGGCGAGCGGTGGGATGGGGAGGGTGAAGAGGCGAGCCCCCTGGCAGCCAGAGCCCTGAGTCTCCCTGCGGCTGGTGCCAAAAGCCCCCCACCCAGAGAAGCCCCGAGCGCCCCCCCCACCTGCCCAGAGGAGCCCCGGGCTGGCCGAAGCCCAGAGCGCCCCTCATCCAGAGGAGCTCTGGGCCAGCCGATGCCCCTGAGTCCCGCCACCTGCCCGGAGGAGCCCCGGGCCAGCCACAGCCGTGCCTCCCTTCTCCAGACCCAAGCCACCCAGATATGTTTTTCATTATTATTTGAACTTTTATTATGTCGAAGTATTTTTAAATGTACTTCAGAATTGTTATACAGACAACCACTTTTACAAAAAAAGCAAAAGAACTAATAATAAAAAAGACAAGAATGTGCAAAGCACCTTATTTGTGTTTCTATTCTGTTAGGTCCAATAAAGAATAGAGATAACTGTGCATTATATTTATTATTGAGTCTGCAAAACAAAACAACACACCTAAACCTTACATAAATAAATTACAGTGATTTGGATGTATACATGTGCATATTATTTTACTAACTTTAGGAAAAATAAATAATTTTCAGAAGAAGTGTCAGTGCGGCCACCAGCAAGAGGTGGTGGCCGCACTCTGAGGCCACCAAAAAATTTGCTGTGAGAACCCGTGCTTTATAACACTATAAATGGTTTGTCAAGAAATACATTATAATACAAAATGGAATTTCTCATGTAAGTTATGGTACAATACATACAGGCCCCAGTTTTGGGCTTTGTGGTTGACCCTCTGTGTTGGCTTAGTCAATGTATAATAACTCTACAGCCTACTTAACTCACCCTTGGAATTTCCCAAGTATAGGGATGTATATCTTCTCCAGACTGCTCAGGCCTGGAGGAATCACCCTTATGCACCCCCGAGAACAGGGACATGCTCAAGAAGGGGAAGAAAAAAGAGGTGTGATTAGAGCACTCTGTTTTCTCTGGCTATTCTGGGCTGGTGCAGTAGCCTATTGGGAATATGTTCAGAGAATCTCCTGAGGCCCCTTATAAAGGGGGTCAAATGCATATGGAAAGTGCAAAACTGCCTTAAAGCTGCTCAGAATTATTCTGTGTTCAGACTTGTCTTGACTTTTAAGTCTGAATGTATTCTGCTAAACAAGCTATCTTTGAAGAAAATTAGTTCATTAGTTTAAACATTCATAACTTTAAAAATGGAATGAGGTGGAATTTGAGGTGCTACCTAGTTTGAGCTGGGGTTAACTTTATATGATTTATTCTGTGGAACTGCCTAGATATTGTGTTTGAGGTGGTCTAGTTCTGTTCTGATTTCCTCTCTTGATGGGTGTATTTTCAAATCTTCATAATCTTTGTTTCACAGCCTAATTTTTTCATATCTCCCAAAGCCTGTTTTAATCATTATAATCTATTATAAATCAAGGGTCTTATTTAAAAGTCCAGCTGTTTAACTTATTCCCTTACATTATTCTCTAATGGAGTGCCTGGGTACACTGATAAAGTGGGTTAGCAGGAGCTGGAACCGTGGAGGGAGCTGAGTTTTGCTGACTCACTGTGGCAGGTGCAGCTTGTTAACTCACACTGACTATAGGAATAGGCCTCTAATCATATGTCTTTAGTCTATGCTAATCTCAGGGGGGAACAGTTAAATTTGCAAAACAGGTTTGATGGCTGTTCTGTTAGGACTGTGTGGTAGCTCATTAAAGCTAGGTCTTAAGAAAAGGGTGAGTTTTGAATGTACACATCTGTCATTTTGGAACATGGCAGATATGCTACTTGCTCACATTCCCTCACTTTCAAATGCAAACACTTACTCCAAAAAAGAAAGTATTTTTACTGTTAGGAAAATTTATTTTTGTTAGTCTTGTAACTCAAATTATTGCAAGGGATTTTGCTCAAAATTTCATCTTTGAACAGGGACCAAATATGGAAATTTCCACCCCAAACTGAATGAGTGTGTGTGTGTATGTGAGAAAAAATTACAATAGACAATTTGTTGTACCCTTCCTATAGTAGTAGCTACTGGCAAGGGCTCGAGCCACACCTTTCATTTAGTCAGTCTATAGTGCAAGCACAGTTATCCAAATGTCATTTATCTGAGCTTCCTCAATACACAAATGCATATCCTACTCACAGCAGGGCTGTGTCCCCAGGCTTTTTTAGGCTTATGATGACTGCATTTCTTATGACTCATAGAAGCTGTATACAGCAGAGTCTGATAAGGAGTGAGCAGTAAGAGAGCCCAGAAGAAGAGTAAAGCAATTCAGTTAAAGGTTTAGTTAAATCTAGTTAGTACCACAAACCCAGCTGGTGCTCCCACTCAGTCTATCAGCGATCCTTCCAGTTCCCCAGCAGTCCTAGAATTCAAGGTAAACAGACCGTACTTCATTCTAAAAATTTGTTGTAAACAAAGTTAAGGTTTAATGGCTCTGTCTGATGTTAATGATGGTGACAACTTTCTAATTCTAGTTCTGATGAAGATGATGCCTTTTAATTTTTCTGTAAAACTTTGTGTAATCCCATTTTCTGTGGTTTTGATATCAATAGGAATCATGCCTAAATACTGCTCTTTCAGTATCACATTGTTGTTCTTTAGTGGCCAGAATCCCCATTGGTTTTTGGTATATTAAAAAACTGAAATACTTTAAAAAAAAAGAAAAGAAAAGAAAAGAAAGTCCTGAAGCTGCTGACCCTTACTCATGCATATGGGCACCAGGACCTTATTGGGACCAGTTTTGATAGAGGCAGACTTTAAAAATCCAGATGAATACATTTAAATAGTACATTTGAAGATCATTTCCCCCCCCATTAACTCATTTGCCTAAACTTGACTTCAGGCTGTATTTAAAGTTTCCATTATTCCCTTATATGATGGGGTGTTTATATTCTTACCTGGTAAGTGGAGGAGGAGTTAATAGGCTTAATAGAAAGGGGAAGGAAAATACCTTTAGTACCCTGAAGTGGTTTTACAAACTGTAAGCCCTGGGAGGGAGGGACTGACTACTGGGGTCTCATTAAGAAATCCATCTTTTTAACAGGAAGGCTTTATACCAGAGAGAGAATCCCTTGCTCTCAGAGAACAATATACTCTGTTTGCACCCAGGTCTGAGATGATGTTGCTCTGTTTTTGGACCCTGACTGTGATGGTGGCATCTCTAGAGAGCCAGGGACACTTCGTATGCAATTGAAATTTGTCTAGGAACTGTAGCAATGATGTGCTTGGGAGTTGGGAACTCTGAAGCTGAAGGAGTGCTTGTAAGATGGGCTGTCACATCTGAGATCACTTGGTCTCAAATGTTTTTATTTGCTATGGGAGTATTTGCCCTTGCATATCTCTAGTTTTAAACCAAATTAAGTTGAGCTCCTTGTATAAATACTTAACTATTCCACATATTATGGATTCCAGCCCTTTCAGCCTTTCCTTTTATGTAAAACATTATTGACTTCATTACATACACTATTATTCTATTTCATTACCTTCCCTGCCCCCTGGCATATATCCAGGGCCCTAATCTTTTATAGCAGGATAGTACTGCTCCAGGAGGCTTATCATTAAAGCATAGGTAATCAGTTGGTACTGATGGTACAAATTAAGCTAGATTCCAATACCCTCAACCTTGGGAAACCAGGTGCATTCCCTTCCCTGAAGAACATCTCCTGTGTATTTCCCAAAGTTTCCCCTCAACCCTGCTCTCTTTAAATGGCAGTGTGGGAAAAAATAAGGTTGTAAAATAAATAAAAATGCTGCAGATATATGTTAAGTTTAGCAACAGAGTATAATTAATTTTGAAGGTACTTTGCTACCTTGCCAAAGATAAAAAGGCCTTCTTTTATCATAATGCAGTTAATATTTTGTAAAGACTCAGAAGAGGAAATGTATTGAAAGAAGATTAATTTTACTATTATTGGGAATGCTTTTAGAAGAAGAACTGGTGTACTGAATCCTGTAACAATTTCTGGTTTTGCTCAGTATCTTTAAGGGAAGTTTTTAAAACTGTTTTTGGTTAAGTGTTTTTTTTTTATTACATTTTGGCTAAGCTAATGCAGATAATAGTGTTCAGACTGTTAAAATACTGATGATAAATAGCCTAGGTCTCTGGAGTAATCTGTCTTGCTTTGTTTAACCTGATCAGATGAAAACTGGAAGAAAAATTCATAATTATTTTGAGGGATGTCAGGGAGTAAAGGAATAACAATGCAACAATATAGCTGAAATAATTATTTTACAAAATCATGATTTGTAAATTAGTTACAGTTTTCTGGCCATATGGCATTGCATTTTTTGTGTGATGTACTTGGTTGCAGCCCCTGGAGATAGTCCGATAATAGTTTTGTTATAGTCATCCATATAACATTGAGAGATTTTCTGATGGTTAGAAGAGGGGACTGGTTGTCCGGACTTCTAGGTTCTGTGTCCTGCCTGCCTCTCACTCACCCTGAGCAAGTCACGTAAGCCTTTGTGTCTCCATTTAGCCATGTGTGTAAGAGGTGTACAAAGGATGTTACAATGTTTGTTTACCTTGGGCCAGGGACTAGCATTTTACTGATATGTTGTCTATTTGTAAAGCATCATGTATATCTTATGTTTCTATATAAATGCTTATCAATAATCATGCTAAGAACTGTGAATCATTCTGAGATCCTTGACAAATGTGCTTTTAAGTGCAAAGAATTACAACTGTAAAATGGCATTTTAAAAAAAGAGTAGATTTTATATTTTGAGTATCAAATAAAGTCAAACTAAGCCACCCTACCTGAAAATCTGTGTTTTGATTCAGTGGTTGAATAATTTTTAGGTAAAAGTCTGAGGATAGTTATATACATTTCTTTTGGGTGTAATTAACACCAAGATGAATGCTAAAGAACCTTTGTAGAAATTGATACGTTGATATGTGATACTCTATGCACAGAACCTAGTGGTTTGGAATTCTGGACTATGGCTAATATTTATTGGTTCAGTTCATGGGCGTTAACTGATAAAACTTGAAAACCCTAAAGACAAAACTGCTGATGATGGCATGTAGGATTTATAGAATTAAACCCAGCTTAGCTTCACATGGTTTCAACATGAAATAATAAATCAAGAGTCTCTTTCTCCAAGAAATCTGCTCCCTTTTCTCTAGGAGCCATGTGTCTGGGGGGCCTCTGAAGTCTTCTGAGGTTAGTGGCTGGAAGTTTTAGGCATGCAGCTAACCCTATTCCCAACATCACTAGTCTTCAGGATGGTTAATAGCAAGGCAAACTTGCTCCTCTTCATGGACTGGGATACCCACCCTTCCCAGACTGTGCTGCCTCCAGTTCAGAAGGCAAAGTGAATGATTATCATCACAACTACTATTAATTTGTAGACTAGCAGTAAATACAACATAAGGCTGTCATGCCTGGCAATCATGTTAAAAATGGAATAAGGGCTTAAAAGCAGGATGTTTGCAGCAGTTGCTGGGCAGCTGGGAGAGAGCAGGTGGTGGGCCTACAGTTCCTGAAGGAGACTCCTGGAAGCTGTCAGGGGAACTGCCCTCAGGAAGGCCATTGACTAGCTCCTCCTATGCTTGGTAAGATAGGTTCGGCAGGCCTTGAGGAGAACGGATTAGGTAGCTGGTACCATTACTCTTTACCCCTTTCTAGGTTAGGGAATCTGAGAACATACAAAAGGGCCTAAGAGAGTGAGAGCCAAGAGCCCCATCAATACAACAGTACTGCTAAACACTAGTTGTGTCACAGAGACCTCTACTTGGGCAGATGGATTTTTCAGTGTCCATCCAGTAGGAGGCACCTGTCAGCAGCCTAGGAACTGTGACCGAGGCAAGCAGAAAGTGAATCTCAGAACTGTGGAGGTTTTATCTCCTTCTCTTTTTGGAGACATGGGATGAACACTTCAGTTTTTATAAGTGAATGATTTTTTTGTATGTTTGTGTAAAAAGTTCAAAGCATCTGTGATTGCTTCAGGGGGCAGAACTGCACTATTTTCCTATGTATAGTCAACTAAAAAATTGCAAAGAGAAATATTTATTTCCTCCCTGTGCCTTCTTGACAGAAATGGGCCATTATTTTTGATATTCTACAGAAATCTTAATAAAGGAGCACAACTAGAATAAAAGAATTATTAAAAAATAGTTCAGCAAAAATCCTTTTTAATTTAAATGAGCAGCAGCAGCTGGGATTCACAGGCATGCAGGATGGCTACATTGGTAGAATAAGATGAACAACAAACTGTTGGGATAACGTAATAGGTACTTCTGTGACTAACTGCTATGTTATTTGCAGTGTTGGTATCAAGATAGGAGAGACCCAAGATGGGTGGATTCAGCTCTACCATTGTCTTATGCTATTTTCTTTCCTTTTTTTTTTTGATCATGTCCTTTTTTTACCGAATAGCTGAATCTGAGGAAAAGAGGTTTTCAAAATGGCATATATGCAGCTGTGGATGCAAGGCCATTTCTAATTTGCCTGTGATTAATATAATGGCACCTGTGAATTGAGCATTTTCACATGCAATCTGACTGTTAGGCAATTATATTGCCATTTGTGAAGGCAGATGCCATTTTCTACACTAGTCAAGGTAACTGAGTGTGAACATTAGATGTGCATTTTTGGCATGTATGCATCCAAATATTTTCAGTTATTTTGAAGGTTCCCCCCCTCGCCTCAATCTTCTTCTTCCTGTTAGCCTTTTTTTCTTTTGCTGCTTACCTTCTTTTCAGTTGTTTTTCCTTCAGTTATTCTCTGCAGCTGAACTATATAATTCAGCTGCAGTGCATGCCCTGCAATGACTCCTTCATTCTGTGACATGGCTGAGTAGAAGGCATGTCATGTAGGAATGATTTATTCTGCGTGAACATAATTCAGACTTCAGAAAACCCTAACATCTGTCAAGTTATCAAAGTGCTGCCTTGAACTCCTTGGCTAGATTCATCAGTGATCATTAGCTTGGTGATTTGGCTCAAATCCTCTCACTTTGGCTGAGCATTAAAGCATTTTCTAGTTCTCATTTCTCTTTGGCTCCCACTGTTGGTGGCAGAATGACTTGGTAGATACTGAAGACAGGTGGCACACAAAAAATAAAATATGTAACATTGTGCTGGGGAAGGTTTCCCCCTGCTCCCTCCACCCAATTTGTAGAACTTAGATGGTCTTTGGGAGGGTTTGGTAGGTTTGGGGGAGGATTAAAGGGGAATTTGGGTAGTCTCTAGGAAACTAGAGAGACAGAAGGTGCATGATGCATGAAGTAATATTTTTTTATTGGGCCATGTTCTGTTGGTGAAAGGGACAAGCTTTCGAGCTATTCAGAGCTCTTCTTCAGGTCTGTGTAGCTCAAATACATGTCTCTTTCACCAACAGAAGTTGGTCCAACAAAAGATATTTTGTCTCTCTACCACCTTGTCTCTCTAACATCCTGGGACCAACACGGCTGCAACAACACTGCAAGCATCTAAGAAACTAGGACAGTTAGTCATGCTAGCTTTGTTTTATTTGATTAGCTACTATAGCTTAGTTAAACTTAAAAGGGTTATTAATAACAGTGTACTAACAGTGGTATTGTTTGTTTATGCACTAGCAATAGTGTACCATTGGATAGGGTAAACTTGTAGTTTTAGTAAATTTGTAAGAACTGACCATATGGAATTGTTAGAAGCAATAAATATTGTGAACAGAAAAGATGATGGGGTCATACAGTATTAGAATCTGTGCCACAGTCAAGATTTAATGGACACTGGACACAATGTATAAGTGAGGTATCTCTCTCTCTTTCTCTCTCCTTTCCATTTTCTCCTTTCTTTGATCTCCCCTTAAGAAAGAAAAGGCTTGCTTAATTAGGATCTAATATTTCAATGGTAAAATTTACTTTTATATTCTTGTCTTACTAATGAGGTTAAGTGAGTAGGCAAGGACAGACACTGCATAGAATTATGCATTTTGGCATGTGGCTTAAATTTAAAGCGAAAGAGCTTAAAATTTATCATTTTTACCTGAAGTTGATCCCACCACAAGTGATTATAGGAGAACTGCAGGTGCAATTTGTAAACTCTAGATACAGGTTACTAGATTATCATCTTTCTGCATCCTGTAAGCCAAATACTATCCTCGTTGGTGCAGTGAAGGAGAAGGATGCTGTTATTTCACTTGCATCTTTTGCTGAAGGAATCCAGACAGCCAGGACCATGGGGTGTCTGGGTGGGAGTGTATGGGTTGTGGGTGTATGGTGTAGTATATTAGTGCAGTGGTTCTCAACCTTTCCAGACTACTGTACCCCATTCAGGAGTTTGATTTGTCTTGCGTACCCAAGTTTCACCTCACTTAAAAACTACTTGCTTATAAAATCGGACATAAAAATACAAAAATGTCACAGCACACTATTACTAAACAATTACTTACTTTCTCATTTTTACCATATAATTATAAAATCAATTGAAATTGAAATATTGTACTTGCATTTCAGAGGATAGGAAATAGAGCAGTATAAACAAGTCATTGTCTGTGTGAAAATTTAGTTTGTACTGATTTCGCTAGTGCTTTTTATGTAGCCAGTTGTAAAACTAGGCAAATAGCAGGGCTGCCCAGAGGATTCAAGGGGCCTGGGGCAAAGCAATTTTGGGGGCCCCGTCCATAAAAAAAAAAAAAGTTGCAATACTATAGAATACAATATTCTCGTGGGGGCCCCTGTGGGGCCCGGGGCAAATTGCCCCACTTGCCCCCCCCCCTCTGGGCAGCCCTGGCAAATAGATGAGTTGATTTCATTTGTTGACTATCCCACATGTGTGCACACACACCCATCTATGGTCCTCTCTTGTATTTATAAGTTCCCTTTTAATAGTCCTTTTTGAAAAAAAGAACAGATGACTCTTGAATAAATACTATACAAATCTAAATTTCTTCTCGGTGGTTTGCCAGTAATAAACCACTCAATGTGTTCTCATGATTTATGAAGTCAGCAGAAAACTCAAGTGAAATATAGCTTGATTATTTTCTCTGGGGCCATCAATTATTAGTCTATATGTAAATATCAAGTACTTTCACAGTAAGTAAGGCTACTTTAAATGAAACCTCACAAATAGAGGAGCATTTCACTACTGAATGCTCTACATAAAAGCCCTGAATATTTTGACTAAAATGGTGAAAGAGAAATATCACACTGGCAAACATCGAAGACTCTATCTCTCTAGATGGATTTCTACTTCATCTATTCTGCTGTACATACTAGAACAAAAGGCTGTTGGATGATGTGGAAGCTGAAGGGATAATGATAAGCACCTAAACATTAAGCTATAAGAGATCTTCCTCTCTCTTGCAGACAGCTATCATATGATTATTTCATTATTCACATCAGGCTTCCAGAACAATATCTTTCTACACAGATTTTTTTTAAAAGTGAGCCATAATTATCAACTCCTTGTGAAAACATTGGTACAAGTTTTGTAAAGGAGACAAGTCTTTATTAAATTGTAGTCCACATGCTAAAGCATTATTTTCAGGTTGTTATTTCTCAGGAATTTTAATTTCAAAGTTTCATATTACCATAAATTCTTGAAAAATATAGATTAAGTTATAATGCACTGATGTCTATTAGATGAGCTTATATAAGACCTGTGATATTTCTATCTTTTTAAGTTGTACAGCAAGACATCCTCAGTATGAATCAATCCGATTTCAGGTGGTAAAATTGCGAGTCACCTTGCTGCTGCTTTAAATCCATTTCCTAAGCCTCTCTCAAATTTCTTTGGCAGCTCCTCAGCTTGAATATGGGACCATGGAGATATTTAAGTCTTTATCTATCATAGTAGGCAGCTGTCTTAATTGAATCACCTTGTGGTCATGTGAAAAATTTGTTGCTCTACTTCTTTGCTTGGGTGAATGAATACTTCTTGTCTTGGATATTCTTTGTGATTTGATTAATCTTCTCCTAGGTTTCTACATGGGCAAACTCTCCTCTTTGTGCAATCATTCTGTTTGTGCAGGGGGCGATAGAGACCAGACAGAATGAACGTGTTCACATTTTATTTTGTACTGTCTGTATAAACTAAATAAACCATTTAGAATGCAGCAAACAGGTAGACGTAGGCTCAGCATTGTAAAAAAGAAAATATGAATTTACTGTCGATGGATGGGAGACGCTATCAGTACTAGCTCAAACCAGACAGAGTGCAAGAATGAGCTATGCAAGCTTCTCTTACACATCTCTGCCAATGCACTGAAATCCTTACCTGAAACACCAGTCAGTCTTTTATGGGCAACTACTAATTACTCAGAGTTTTGCCAAACGGTATAGTGATTTTGTGACCTAGGCAAGCATCCCATTTCCTGATCATTATTACAATGTTTGGCCCAGTACCACCGCATGGTCACTTGTCTGTTTCAAGTTGTTAGTACCTGTTAGTAAACATTAACCTTTTACTCCTGTTTAATATTAAATTCATTCATATATTAACTATTCTCCCCAAATTCTTATGGTATTAGTAGAGAGTTTGTTTGAATTTTAAGGCCGTGAGTGAGTATTCAGGAATTTCATATGATTGAGTGCTGGGCTGTATCTAATTATCTTGTGAGGAAAATAGATGTGTAGGAAAAAGACCCCTCAAACTGATAAAGCGTTTACAGAAGTATAGTATAAACAAGACTGGGTGATTGATAAGAGGTACTTGTTGTTGCAAATGCTTTCTGCAATGCTTTTAACTCCATAAAAATTGCTGGTTATCACAGCTGTCAGGAATGATGACAGGATTAGCGCTTCCTCATCAATTGGGTAAACTGAAGAAATTCCATTGGTTATTAGAAAAACGAAATACAAGGTAAATTTTTAGCCATGGGAAAGTATTTTTCCCTCCAAAAAGGGGTTTCTTTGCCTCATAAAAGACCTATAAAAAGATAGAGCTTTGGGGAATTATGTAGGGATTGCCAACTGTCACCATCCCACCAGTTATAGAGGAGAAAGACACAGAGGCTAGCTCTTTTCCTTACACCATGAGTGGTAATACATCTATTCTTTCTGTATTCTGGATAATGCTGTACTAATCTCACATGGTTAATCTTTTGATTAAATAATTCCATTTGAGCCTGCAATTTGACAATCTCAGAACATTGTTAACTTTAAGTACACAACAAAGTGGACCCAATTTCTGGGTCTCACAAGCTTCCACATCAACTGAGTGTGGGTATAAGCTAGTTACTCTTTCTAGCTCTGGGTACATAGGACACACTCCCAGACTCAGGTCATTTATCTGATGTCCTTCCTTTGGGATGTGGAATGCCAATGCCCAGGCACCCTAAAACCTGAAATCAGTGCTTGAGCTTTCCAAAACCTCTGGTTGCTTACACACGTGTGCCCAGAACTCCCCCTAGACAATGGCAACTCTCAGCTTCTACCTGATCCTGTTTGAGGATAATGTGGCAGGCTAGGAAGGAACATAGGCTCAGCAAAGGAATTTGTTAACCACAGGCAATTTACTCTTAAAAGTACTTGACAGTTGCACATTACTGAAATAAAAATCCTGAGATGTGTCCTCTCCTAGCCTGATCTCATCCTTCCTATGAGTCCAAGATTTGTCAGTGCTTCTGGCTGGAAAAAAGTCCATCCAGCACTTTCTCTTGCAAGGCCTTCTTATATTTTGTGATGGCTGGCCCCCTGTTTGTAAGTAAGGCATTTCCAGGCTTATGCAATCACAGTATCATACAACTGTTTCCCACTTCTTGAGACCCTTTGGTAGTTTCCAATCTCTCACAAAAGGAACAGCTCTTTTCTGAATCTCCAAAGCTCTCTCTACCTCTACCATGCCTCCTCTCCATCTTTCTATTTCTCCTTCTGTTCTCCGTTCCATACAACCATCAATCTCTCCTTGGCTTATTCCTGTCATCTTGTACACAATGCCCTCATTTTCTGCTTTCAAAAAAACTCACTCACCTGTTTCATGATGGGTTCCAGGTACAATGATCCTACCTCCTCTTCTCGTCATTCATTGTAAATATTCTGATTTTTGCTCTGTCATATCAGCTATGCTTAGAATGTACGAAGACTTTGTGTGCAGTGTGTTATATGCTGCTAGGTATAGGCCAGATCCTAAATCCACAGCAATGCTCCTATTGACTTAAATGGTGCAGAATGAGAGCCATTATCAATAACAGGCTGTAGGGTTGAACTGTTCTTTCCCCTAAACCTGGTGACATATTTTAAGTTGGGGTTTCTGTCACCTTTATTCAGAAAAATGGAAGGAATTGACTCTAATGGCACCGATTGAAAAATTTTATTGGGGAGTCCAAGCCAAAATGACATTTTCTCTAAAACAATATCCCCCACCTCATTTTACTTTCTTATTTCAAAATACACCAAGTGCTAACTGTTTATATTTAAAAAGTGTGATATCACAAAACCTTTTATTTTTGTTGTAGTATAAAAGAAGTGTTGCTTTGTGATGACTGCATTTTGATCTTTAATTTCCTCTTTAAGAATGGCTGAGAAATATCATTACACTAGCAAAGGGATGTCTGTTTACTACTCTATATTTTGTGATCCAATAATATTGTGTAACCTTTTTACATTCTAATTAGTCATGACAGTAGCTTGGATTTGTATTAGTTGTTTTGCTTCAGTTAAGAATGATTTCGGTCAGAAGCTGATTAGCTGACTAAGTGATCTACAGCTGGTATTAAGATCCTCTTGCATCAGAGTTTTCATGTTTTGTATCTGTGACTGTCTGGAAGTGGTGTGGCTGTGAAACAGTAGGGGAGTTTATTAAGTCTGGAATTCCTTTGGACATTATTGCCTTAATTTAAACCTTAGGTAATAAAACAAAACAAAACTATTTTTTAAATTTTAAGTTATGGGTTTACCATCTGTGCTTGTAGAATTGTGTTCTTTATGTATTATCTGCAAAAACAGCATTAGCTTGGATAATTTCTGAAGCATTGGCTTTGGCATGAAAGGTGCCTTCAGTTCACAGTAAGATAAAGCTGCATAAGAGCTGTCATTCAGACATCTTCCTGCTTTTGTGACCTCCTTTCTTCCTTAGGCTATTATGGTAGATGGTCATAGTATTAAGTTTTTCAAGATCGCTGTAAGATCTGTATCTTGGTAACTTCCAAAATTAAAATTGAAACCTGTCATATAGGTTACTGCTGGTGGGGACTAGATGGTTTAGGAGATTGGTGATGGGGACAAACTGACAATAGTTCATTGGTCTAATTTCTCCTTTAAAGTTGTTACTAAAAATGATGATTGGTTTTGGAAAACCAAGAACTGACTTTTATATGAATCTTGGTGCTTAATGAAAAACTGAATTCACTGTTGTGTGTGTGCTATCTTTTCTTTTTTTTTGGGGTGGATTGTCTGGTAACTGGGGGGGCACAAGATGGGAGAGAATGCTCAGTGAGCTCTCCTTTGTACACCTGCAAGGAAGCCATGAATTCCTCTGAGTTCAAGACTATTTTAGTAGAGTGATGCTCCCAGCCCTAGCTTCTTTTTAAAGATGGATGGGGAGTGGACAAAGGCACGGCCTTTTCCAAGTAAATGTAGTTGGCCTTATTGGATGACCTTCCCTTTCATTGTAGTTGACTCTTGGGTGTCCCTCTCTATCATCATCTACCACTAATGACATTTTAATGTCAAAATTTAATTTAATTTTCAGTAAATATTCTCTGAATTTTCTGTTGTTTTCTAGCAGATATTCTAGCTAACAAGTTTACTGGTGGGAATATTTATGGAAAAACACATTTTTAAGAGTATTATAGAATTCACTTAAGGAAAGTGAATTTTGAAATTCCAGAATGGCATTATTTACACTGGAAATCTGATTCTAATTAGATGGCCTGTGAGGAAACAAACTATAACATGTGACCTACATGCACAATCAAAACTAATCAACCGACTTGAATTTCAAATACTGAAACTAAGAATTAATCTAAAAAATTTGAGCAATTTTTGACTATTTTGAATCTTTTTGAATAAAATTGAAGTGCAAGTTGCTCTAGGATAACCTTTTTTCTCCTGCAGATTATTCACTCTACTGTATTTAAGATAAATCTTTTAAAAGACCTATAAAATGGGTAATGTTTGCTCTTTTTAAACTATACAGTAAAATAGGGAGACAAATTGAAAATAAATCATGGAAGTTTGATATTTTCATATTCCAGGAAATTTCATGTTTGAAAACCTCAAATTAACTGCTGTTGAGGAGATTATATGCAACAGGCACATGATTTGTGTTTTCATTAAAATATACAAGTGCAGAAAGTTGAACTCCATATCAATTTATCTCCTTACTCAATTTTGACATTATTTTGTAAACCCTATTAGACATTTTAGGATGATTACATTTGCTACATTGAAGTGAAGCCTCCCCACCACAAAGAAAAAAAAAGGGAAGTCTTAATAGAATCTGACAAATTGAGCCGTTTCAGAAGTGTTAACCCACTTTAGGGATCTCATTCATATCCATCACAATTCAATATAGCAAAAAGCTACAACAGGCAGTGCATGCCAACCAGCTGAGAAATACATCAATAGCCTATAAATGCACACACCCTTACATGGCCTACTACTATTAGAATACTGGGGAGGAGAGTCATGCAGTGCATCTTTCCTCTAGTAGAAGGATCAGAAGAATTAATTTTTTAGTCTCTCTCTCTCTCTGTGTGTACACAATAACATAAAAATGTTCCTAGTATAATACTAGTCCCTACCTCCTCCTTTCAACAGCAGTTTGTGGTCCAATAACCATTTTCAACTCTAACTTTCCATTGAGAAAATTGAATTTGGTTAGCATTATCCATATGAAGTGAGCTAAAAGTAGTCATTTCCACAAACTACAGCTAGGATCACAGGGGACAGTAAAGGAGGGAAGTTCAGTTGCCATTTCCCCTATTTTCTCCATCCTTCTTTCCTTTCCATTTTCTCATCTCCCTTCCAAAGGAAATAGTTTGAAGCGTTTTCCTTTTTGAAATACAGAAAAAGTAGCTAGTCTGTGGTCTTTCCTCCCATGCCTCCACCATTCACACTATTTTTTGCTTTCTCTGTGACAACTCAGAAGTCCATGGTCAGCTTCCCAGTGGGAGGCCAATGGAGTTTCCTCTGCACTTCAAAAAGTACTTGCAGGATGGCAGCAGTGCAGAATGAATTACCCCTCTGGTCCAACCTTCTGTACCAGCAGGGGGCTGTAAACTGTAAACAGGATTGGCCGTTTTACACAACTGCAGAATTCCAAATTGGTGTGACTTAGGCTTCGTTGCCACCCATTTTCTCACTAACCTAGATCTGATCAGCACAACTTCCCCTTGTCTTATTGCTCCTTTTACATCATTATCCTCACTGCACCCAGGATAAGGGTGTATGCCAGTGTGGCCAGAATGAAAGGGGATGTAGCTGGAGCACCCTTGCACTCCAGCTATTTTCAGCGGCTAGAACAGTCCTTTCAGACTGTGCTAGCCAAATGTAAATTAGAGTATCCTTGAGGCTACTCTCACTTATGCTATGAACAGTCCCAAGACTATGGAATGGTGCACAGGCCATGTAAAGCCATCTTCCTCTCTAACCCCAGTTCCATACCATACAGATTCAATGGAATTAAAAATCAGGCCTGATGTGTAACTTCCACTATGATTTGTCAATTTAGTCCTTTTAAATATAACACCAGGAGGGCATCAGGAAGGCAGTACCAGTTGACAATACCAAATGAAATTCTAAATCTTTGTGTATACAAATTCTGAAAAGGGAAAAAAAGCATACATCATCTTTGACATTTACTTAATTTCTTAGGAACATATACTATTTTTGGCATTGCTCCCAGCAGAGTTCAAAAGTCACTACAAATTAAATCAATTTAAGGAATTACTTTAATCCTCGATGCTCTAGGATAATGAGTCCATTAGTATCTGTTACTATGTCAATAGACAAAACAAACTCCAAGCACAACCAATTAATTTCACTAGCAAGAATATCTTCAAGAGAAAATCAAGTGAACATACATCATTTATTATGTAGTCTGAGACAAGATCCAATGTTTCAGACTTCTGATATTGCTGCTATCTCATCTTTGACAGTGTTAAATATAATCTTACACATCCTTTGAAACAGCTGATCTGTCTTGTTTGATTCAGGAAAGGGACTTGAAATATATTTTACTGTATTATATTTAATAGCATCCTAGACTATACTTTTTTCGATTTGAGAGATCCTAAGCTATTCTACTGACTGTATAAACAGTACGGGTATATATATTTTTGAATGGATTTTTTTTTTCTTCCTCTGTCCATATTCAAAAAGTGTTAAAACAGAATTTTAAACTTGATTTCATGTACACAAACTAATGAAATTACAGCAAATTTTATACGCTTACATCACACCTAATTCTTACAATAAAGTTTTTGGTTTGAATACTCAAACAGATGAATTTGAAATTGGCTGTCTGTGAATATTCTGCTGTAATTGCTTAAAACATGCTGTTCTTGTGAACATTTTTGTCCACTCATTTGCTTGATTAGTTGCAGGAAGTGAACCCAGGGATGTGAATTCAGCTGAAGCAAATCTATTAAAAAATTCAAACAAGTATTCATGGAAAATGTGGTTTTTAGAATTCATTCAGTTATATATGTGTAGCATTGAATATTGACGAAGGAAGAAGTCTCAAACATTTCCCCCGGGGTCTGAAGGTTTTAGTTACTTAGTTGATCTTAAAGGCTAGATGGTTGTGAGGGGATTGAAACAGAAATTTAATCATTTGGCTGTGAAATGCCAGCAGGTTAATTGCAGAGTGAGTGATAAAATTCATGTATGGTTCTGATGCAGTTTTTTTCCCATACAAATCTAATGTTAATCTTTTTTGTCATATGGCAGCTCATCCTGGCTTCATGTTCACATCTCAAATCACACTCAGCCTTTTGGCTCTACCTTTGGGGCCACTACCAAATTGGGACGGGGAGGTAAATACAAATAAAGCAAAGTATATTTTACTGTATATTAATCCCATTTGTAGGTATTTTAAATCTTGTTAGATTTACAATATAGTGCCACCGTCTTCTGAATAATAGTGGTTTAGGCCATGTCTACACATACAGTGCTGGAGCTGCACAGCTGTACTGATACAGCTGTTTTAATATATATTCTAGGAAGGTGTTCCACAATACCCGTTAGACTTCATTGAGGTTGCCCATGTTTTAATTAGAGCTGATCATTTGAAGCTTTTTCTCATCAGAAAATGGGTTTAATCCCAACATTTTCCAGAGACTTAATTTTTGTGGGATTTTTCATTAGGAAAATCTAAAAGAAACAATTCATTAGAGTGGATCAGCAACAGGGAGATATTGCAGTGCATCATGGACGATGTAGTCCAGCCACAAAGCTGATCCCATAGGGGGAAAAAATGGTGATTAAGGATGATCTGGAACTTCAGCTTCCATGAGGTATTTTGGCAGCTCAGGCAGAGGCAGAAATTAATGTCATTTAGGGTTGACTGGAAAACAGGAATCACATTAAATGCTGACATTTTGTTTGTTCTGTAGTGGAATGAAAAGTAGACTCCTTGAATTTTTTGAGAGAGCGCCACCCAAAAATAGTCAATGTAAGTGTTAGGGCACTTACCTGTGATATGGAAGATCAAGGTTCAAGTCCCTGCCTGATTCAGAGGAAGCTAAAGAGTCAGCCACTCGCCTGTTGGAGCTGTTTCACTTTGTAGAAATAATTAAATATTCATTAGGAAAGGGTGTGTGTGTGTGTGTGTGTGTGTGAGAGAGAGAGACTTCATAGCCTGGTGGCTGGTCATTCACCTAAGTTCTCGGAGACCAAGATTCAAGTCTTGCTCCAAATCAGGCAGGACTTCAACCTGGATTTCCCAGAAGAGTCCTAACTGAACTGCTAGCTGTTCCTCCCACTGCCTGCCCTCTCTCACTCTCATTTGACTAGAAATTCCATCCAGGACCCGATGAAACTTTCTCAAAACGTATGTTTTCATGAAACATTTGGTTAAGAAATTCTCTGTCAGCTCTAATGTCCACCCATTTGGACATTTTGATTTGGGAATGTCAAATCATTTTCAATTGAAAATGTAGAAATGATACAGCTTAATATTTTTGAGTTGGAATCCTGTGTGGATGCTCTTATTCTGCAAAAAACATCAACAACAACAAAAAAAACAACCAATGAATCCTACCTAATGTTAAAGAACTAGAACGTCTTGTGGGACAGAATTTCTCTTTTCAGTCAGCTCTAATTTAATGAACATCTTGGTAGCCACAATGCTGGACTGAGGGGCACTTTCAAAGGACCCTTAATGAATAAACATGTGGAGCAATTAAGAAGGGCTCTGACATGTCCCATGCTAAAAACCTTCATCTTTAAATCTCTGCTTCAAATGTATAACATTTTAGAGTTCATATCAAATACTTGCATTGCAAGAACCTGCTAATAAAGGAATGCTCAAAAGAAAACTATATACTACTACTTGCTAACGTGTGATCCTAATGGTATTGGCTTTACAAGGAGCAAAAGTCCAAGCAGGGTTGCAAACCTTGTGATCCTAAATATACACAGACTGTGAAAGGCAAATGCTGCTGCCAGTGCTAGACTCCCCATAAGGGGTGGAAGTGGCAGGGAGCATGGCTCTGCTCCCCACTCCTCATGGGCAGGAATGAGGAATGCCTGCTGCACTCTGAAGTTAATGTAGCAGCCACACTTTCCACATGCCGGTATTACTTCACATACCACTGAAACTGAGTGGTCTGAGGTGAAATGCAGTAACTATTTAATAAACAAAAACAATGCTACATAGCTAAGTTTGACAGGAAATGAATATCGTCCCATTTAACATGTGGAAGGGATGTTTAGGGTGTCAGTATGCTGCAGTTAATTCAAATGAAATTTAGTAAGGTACATAGACTGACAACTTTATTTGCAAGATACCAATCCCAGTGCCATCCCATCCAAAAGACTGGGTTATTGTAGGTACTATGTTCTCCTAATACATGGGATTTAATACTCGTTGAAAGGGAAGGACTGCTATCTATTAGACCATGAACAACACTTCCAATTGTACCCTGGGTTTTTCCCAAAGATTTCCTACGCAAATCCTGTCTCAATTCAATCCCACTAATCCTGTGAGATGTAACATGATTGGAGTCTGAGGTGATACAGCTACAGGCTATAAAGTAAGTAAACTAAGCAAATATAATTATTGTGTGACTGAAAATAACTCTATTTACAGATGGTTTCTAGCCTCATTAGTAAAATGTGTTGACCAACTTTATTTTCAGGTTTCAGTGTAATCCAGAGTCTTGTTGATTCCTTCAGAGCAACTGCTTTCCAACGTTGTACTATTTTCAATATACAGTATGGTATAATCAATCTATAACTGTCATGGGGGGCTGGCCATTTATGGGGTTCAGGGATCAGCTTACTTGTGTCGGGCTCCTGTAAGGGAGAATGAGCCAACTCAGACCTACTTGGAGGTAATTAAATCCCTTGGTGACTGGTTGGCTGCTAATGAGCCTGCTAAAGGTTTACCAGGGCTCAGCTGGATGTTTCCCAGAGATTGGAAGCTCCTGAGAAGAGGAGCTGCCAGGAGAGCTCATCAGAGCAAGGGGCCTGGAAGGTATACTCTGAGGGACAAGAAACTCCCAGACAGTAGCAAGATAACCAGCCTGTCAGAAACTAAACGCTACTCCAGAGCAGATCTGCAGTTCACCAATTGCCACAGACCCCTGGCTCTGGGGAATGATTCTCCGCACATAATGGCAAAAGGTCTGACTTCAGGGAAGGGGCCTTAGGTGACAGAATCTCCCCTCCAGCAAGTGGTGGACCCAGGTGGGAATGTATAAATTAAGACCAATTCTGTCCCCCAGCTAAAATGCTGGGGTGAAGGTTTGTTAGTGTTTTCATTGGGCCTTTGGTTAATGCACGATACCCCTCAGAAGGGGCATTCTTCGCTTTATAAGGCCTTGTTGAACTTACTGATGACTCTAGGGGGAACTGAGGCAGAGAGCACCTCCAATGCCACACTTGGATAGCAGAGAATGCTACAGGACAGGTGCACCCTCTGACAATTACAATTGTATATATTCATAGAGCCATTTTACTGTGGCATAGTGCTAGATGTTTTTAATTAGAGCACATTATGAAAAAATAGTTATAACAGGAGCATTGCAAAAAAGTTATTTTTATTTTGTTTGTTTGTGTGTAGGTACATGCTAACATATTACTATGATGATGGACAGCAGTATAAAACCTTAAAATAGGTTAACATGGTACATCTGGATATATTCATGGGAGCAAACAGCAAGTAAAAATGGTTAAAATTGAGCAATTTTTGAGCTGATTACTTGTAGGTATGGAAAACAGATGCTTTCTGAATAGTGACATGCAAAGCACTCATCAAATCTGGCTCTGCAGAGCAAATTTCATAAAAGCGTTTATTCTGTAGCTTAGTTACATCTGCAAAAAATAATATTGTCTTATAGTATAAGATGCAGGTGCTGACAACATGCTATTGCTAAACTGTTGATATGACAGTAAAGCAGCTTTTCAGTTCGAAATGGTTAGTAAATTCATGTCTATATATCATGCTACATAACTGCATTGTTCTTTAGATGAACACAAGTTATGACTTTGAATCAAGTATTTTAGGATCCTATATTCCAATCAGGAATACAACAGGCAATCCAGACATGTTACCTTATTTTCCTCCACCACCTTCACTTATCCCCTATTTCACCTCTCTCTCTCTTTTTTTTTTTTTTTTTTTTTGTCTGCTTCCTTCAATGTATACACGCTGCCTCTGGAACCAGCTTGACAAGCTCAGGTTGTCATGCTGTCTGGAGTGACTTATGACTGTGAGTGTCTACCTCAGGATGGCAAATGGGTAGTGTGTTTATATTTAGATTTCCCCAAGCCAGGAACAAATGTGAACTCTTGCATCACTATAACAGTCTTACTGTGGAGTGTCAGACAGTCCCCTTAGACTCTGCAGTCTGTTTTACCACCCAAACAAACTGGATTAGTGATAAATGGTCATTTGTCTTACACCAAAAATCACACCACGTTCAGATTGCTTCTGGTCCCAAGAGACCAGTCGCTTATCCCAGGTCAGTTGGTACCGTTGATCTTATACCAAAGACAAGGCCTGTAGCCAATCCTGTAATAAAGGTTTATTAACTAGGAAAAAAGAAATGAGTTATTTACAGGTTAAAGCCAGCAAATGTGTGTATATGTATATGTATATACACATATTTTCCTGTGACTTTTATTTCCTTCATTTAGCTTCCAAGTCGATAGGACAAGCTTCCTTGCACATAGCATTTCCAAGATGTGATAGGGTCATTAGCAAATCCTTTGTATTGCAATGTTCCTTGAGGGCCCAACTGATTTTGATAGTCCTCCTGGATGGGCAGAAGTGGAGGATGATTCCTGTGCCTGGGTTCACAGGTTCAGAGCAAACATTTTCAAAGTTATAAAGCAAAACTTACATGTTTCTTATAGCATGGAACACCGATATTACAAGTGAGATTAATGCATCAAGCATTTCATAGATTCTAATCACTAAATACATTCTTATAAGATTAATACCTATTTTGAGCAAAACTAGCATACAGGTGAACTTGTCTGGTCTCCAGCTATAGGTTTATTGGTTCTTGGCTAATGCCTGCAGCCTGGGCAAGAACTGGCATCTGGCCTGCCAGTGTCACACAGGTGTGGTGTGGATTGCTGCGCCAAGATCAACCATGCCTAAGGCATCCAGGACAGCCCCCAGTGATGCTACGGAGGATGCTGCATGCATGCTTGACAGGTGCTCTTTTTGTATTGGGCTTCTTGGAGGTCTTATCAATTAGAATGCTGCTGATACAGAGGCCAACACCATTTAGCTTTTTTACCTTTGTCTGGCTCACACACAATTGTGTGTGTAATATTAAAAAATGTGTGCATTATTCTCTGTGTGGGGAGTGCTGGAGGTGCTGCTGCGTAAGTGTCCATGGCAAGTTCAAGTTGTTGGGCTGAAGTAACCACTGGAGTGATCCCCAATTCATTTGGCTGCTTGGACTGTACACTGGACAGTGGATTTCCTCTAGAAGATGAAAGTGTTATGCATGCCTGTGCAGGTAGTTAGTTGTGTGCATATTTGGTCACAAGAACCTACATATTGAGGCGCTAAAGCTGGATTATACATTTTAGTGTATGTCTACACTGCAAAGAAAAATCTGTGGTGCCAAGACATGGAGCCCAGATCCATTGACTCAGGCTTGCAGGGCTAAAAATGGCAGTGTAGATACACCAGCCCACGTGGGAACAAGGGCTCTGAAATCTGGTGAGGATCTGCTAAATTTAGCCCCACAGCCTGAGTCCTGTGACCTGGCCTCTGAGACTCAGCCCTGCAAGTTTTTCTTGGCTGTGTACACAGGCACCGACTTTCTGACGTGCTGGGGGGTGCTTGACCCCTCGCTCTTCCCCAGGCCCTGCCCCCACTCCACTGAGAAGCACTGATCAGTGGGGCCTGCAGGTGGCAAACACTGGGGGCAGGGGAGGAGCTGATGGGGAGTGGGGGGAAGGCTGCCAGTGGGTGCTCAGCACCCACCATTTCCCCCCCATGTGTTCTCCAGCCTCGGAGCACCCATGGAGTTGGCACCTATGGCTGTGTAGATGTATCCTGAGAGACTTTGGAGCTAGGCTAGCAAATCCAGAAAGCTACTTAGCTCTAGATTAAAGAGCACCATTGTGAAATCCAAAATCCCATGACTTCTGGAGCAAATAATTGACAAGCTGTGCTGGGGAAGCTTGTTTGAACTGTCAAGATGAATAACTGCATAAGGAGGAGGTGTCAGCTGCCCATTGAGCAGGGAGTGCTGGTCATCTCCACGAGAGATGACGAGACCCACCAGAGAAGCTGCATGAGACTTAAAAAGCAATATAATGCATGCAACAGGTAGGTGTTAGCTGTTCATTGAGTTAGGTTATCTTGTAAATTGTACCAGGCAACTAAGTTCAAACATTACGATCTGGCACAATCTTCCAGAATTTAGCAGCCTAGGTCCCAAGCTCCAGTCAAATCTTGGAACATGTTACAAGTCCCTTAGGAAATAGTTTTGGTTAACCAGAGTTCACACAATGGTGATTTGACTTCAGCTATGGTTCTCAATGATACAGTTTATAAACTACAGAATTCATAACTGTGCTATCTAAATTGCTGTCACTCAATGAAATAAACCATGTTGGTAATTTTAGATTTTAGTGACTGCTACAGCTGATCCCTGACACCTGGCATCTCTTAGCTTGAACATATGCATCAACTTTTGGAGCAAATGGCTGGTCTGAGCCTATCTTGAGTATTGTGTTCAGGTGTGTGTCACCGTGTTGGTATTTATGATGGAGAATACTTGTTCACACAGGTACATGCCTCCAATCATAGAATTCTTGATGCAAAGGACTTCAGTTTGGGATAATTTGATCCCAGATATTGAAAACTTGGGAAAACCAATAGTGGAAAACTTGCCCTTCAACAGTGTGTGTCACACTGCAGTTAACTAAGTTCCATTTGAAACTCCTCTGGTACATCATGCACACTGGCAGAAAATAGTATCCTGAAAACTGCCAACTCTACTTCATGTTCTTGAAATTCCTTTGTCAGATCAGCAATTTTGCCCATATACCTTTCTATGGTGTCATCACATTAAGTCCTAACAGTATCACATAGTGATTTCAAGACAGGAAAATATGCCAAGTTATGTGGGGAAAGTTGCTTCTCCCACAACTGTAACTTAATTTTAAAAGTGTGAATGTTGTCATCATATGCTATCACTATTTGGTTGTGCCCCCTGTATTCTTCTGTTGAGCAAGTTCAGGTATCTATTATGAAAGCAAGGGCTTAAAGCCATTAATTGTCCTGTAATTCAGTTACAGTTTTACTTTTCTAGTCCATGGAAAATTGGCTCTCACCACACAGTTCATAAAATAACTTCTACACAGCTCAGTGTGATACTGCAGTCCACAATGAATGTCACATTCTTTCAGCAGCCTTCTGAAGTGCTGGTGGTTGTGACTCTAGCTTGAATAAAATTTACAGTTTTAGCAACCCACATCCATCACACGTTTCATTTTTTGAAGTTGTACTACAAAAAGCTTCTTGATGTAAAATGCAGTGAAAACTGCTGAACTGTTGGTTATGGTTGATAATTTTCAATTTGGCCTTTTAATTTTGTCACAACTCCAGCTTTCTTGCATACCATTGAGGGTACCCCATCTGTGGCTAGACTCCCAAGCTCTTGTCCAGTCCACATCCAATTTGTTCAGAGCTTCCATCAAGTTGCTGAAGAGGACATTTGCTGCTGTTGCATCTCTCATCTGTACCAATTCTACAAGCTCCTTTGCTATACACATTTTATCATCAGCTCCATGAATGAACGCTGCTAGTTGAGAGACATAACCTACAGCTGGGCTTTTATCAAATGCAGCTGAAAAAAAAAGACTTTGCTTTGTCCTGGAGTTGACTGTTCAAATCCTCAGCTAAATCATTGTTTCTCTCAGCAATTGTATTTCTTGAAAAAAGAACAGGAGTACTTGGTACCTTAGAGACTAACAAATTTATTTGAGCATAAGCTTTCGTGGGCTACAGCCCACTTCATGGGATGCATGCAGTGGGAAATACAGTAGGAAGACACACACACACACACACACACACACACACACACACACACACACACACACACACACACACACACACACACACACACACAAAGAACATGAAACAATGGGTGTTACCATACACACTATAAGGAGAGTGATCAGTTAAGGTGAGCTATTATCAGCAGGAGAGAAAAAGAGCTGATAATATCCTGCTGATAATAGCTCACCTTAACTGATCACTCTCCTTATAGTGTGTATGGTAACACCCATTGTTTCATGTTCTCTGTGTGTGTGTATACACACATCTTCCTACTGTATTTTCCACTTCATGCATCCGATGAAGTGGGCTGTAGCCCACGAAAGCTTATGCTCAAATAAATTTGTTAGTCTCTAAGGTGCCACAAGTACTCCTGTTCTTTTTGTGGATACAGACTAACACGGCTGCTACTCTGAAACCTGTATTTCTTGAGAGGCTGATATTTGCGAAGTTTGCTGCTTACCTGGACAAACTAGTTTGGAAGTTTTAGCCTGCAGTTCCTCAAAAATTCTTCCTCAGAAAATGGTTTAGATGGCACCACTATTTAATGGCTAATCACTTAGCTTGCCTTAACAGCAGCATCACTTACTTGCTGAACATCCGTAAACACTTACTGCTGCTTTTTCAATGACTGGCTTTGCTAATTCAGAGTATTTGTCTTCATGTAACTTTCTTATGTACTTGTCATATTTTCACATGATTTGCTTCTTAGTCTCTTTGAATGTTGTATTCTTTTACCACAACTTTCTATTCTTTACCAGTCAAACTTGTGGGCTTTCCATTCATGTCCACAAAGAAATACAAAATTCTCTATTTCTTTAAAAAAACAACAACAAGGAGTCTGGTGGCACCTTAAAGACTAACAGATTTATGTGGGCCTAAGCTTTCATGGGTAAAAAACCCACTTCTTCAGATGCAAGCACATGTTTTTGTGGATACAAACTAACATGGCTACCCCTCTATTTCTCTTGAAATACAAAACATGCTTGACCTATCGTTTTCCTCTTGGCTAAAGATATGATGGCCATTTGTCACAAGCTGAATAAATCAAGGAAGGGAAGCGTAGAAGAAAAGGTATCCCCCCAATTTTTTTTCAACTTAAAGGGGAATCTGTCGTTCTACTGGCTGCAATAGGCATTCACCCTTTGACTTCTTTGAAGTTTTCTTTTCTTTGCAATGCCTGGTTGGGATTTCTACTTTCCAGCGGGCAGGTAAGCATTCTTCAATATCCTTTCCCTTTGCCAGGACGCGTACCAGCTTCCATCAGATTTAGGCCTCTCCCAGCATCTCTTAAACATGACTAAGTGGTTCTAGGGGCATGTCTACACTTACCTCCAGAGCGATCAATCCAGTGGGGGTCGATTTATTGTGTCTAGTGAAGACGC
Source organism: Emys orbicularis (assembly GCF_028017835.1). Lineage (NCBI taxonomy): Eukaryota > Metazoa > Chordata > Testudines > Emydidae > Emys > Emys orbicularis. The sequence goes on along the minus strand of NC_088689.1, from coordinate 40,172,671 downwards.
GATAAATTGACCGCCGAGCACTCTCCCATAGACTCCGGTACTCCACCGGAGCGAGAAGCATAGGCGGAGTCAATGGGGGAGTGTCAGCAGTCAACCTACCGCAGTGAAGACACTGCAGTAAGTAGATCTAAGTATGTCAACTTCAGCTATGTTATTCATATAGTTGAAGTTGTGTAACTTAGATTGACACCCCCCCACCCCGGCAGTGTAGACCAGGCCTGATGTCTGTACATCAGGTTTTGCTGGATTGCTGTGTCAGAGTCTGGACTATAGGGGTATGATGTTGTAGAGCACACCAGTATGTTGTGCTCTAACTCCACTGTGTGGACCCAGCTGGCGCACACTGAATAATAATCCTTAGTGTGCATTGATGATAGTCATGTTTGAAACAGGTCTTCATCAGTGCACACTAGTAGGATCTACATGGGGGAGTTAGAGAGCAACACACTAGTACCTTCTACAAATCATACCCTCTAATGTGGGCTCTGGGATCAGTTAGAAAAGACCAAAGATTCGTGGGAGGTCCGCGGGCCAGATGAAACTGTTCCATGGGTCATATTCAGTCCACGGGCTGTATGTTTGATACCCTTGTTATAGCAGGTCCAAGAAGAAGAACAGAGGGAAAAATTCATAGAAATTCCTACCAGTTTCACCCTATTACAGTGGTAAACATAATGGAAGCTGCAGATGCCTTGCCTACATTAGGGCTTCCACAGGTGATATCACCTATTCAATGCTAGCATTAGTGATTTTTTTTTTAAAGGTTTCTTAGTGTGGAGTGGCTGTGGGCAGGGGCTAGAGAATAAGTAGACTGAGGTAAAACAAACTGAGCATAAATAAGAAATTGAGTAACATTTTCAAAAGTGACACAGGTACTTAACAGTATAAGTCCCATTGATTTTCAGTGAGATGTTATATTCATAAGTGCCTAAATCCCTTTTGAAAATGGGATTTAGGCACCTAAGTCACTTATATTTTAATCAAGACAGTGTCTTTCCCTGCCCAAATTTGAAATGGGTATGCATGTGACTGCATCTGTGTTCCTTAAGTTTCTTCTTTAAATGATTTAACATTAAACCATATTATAGCTGCTATTTTGATAGCTGCAGAATTGAGTCGATGCAGGAGGAGAGAGGGAGCAGTATTAATTCTGTTTTTACTTGACTGTATTGATTTTAGGTTGACTAAACCTGTACATTTTCATTATGATTAGTTACAGCTGAAACTCAGGAAATATTGATTGGTTTGAAAGTGAAAACTTTTAGTAAAGTTAATACCAGTATTTTCTTGATCTTGCATTGTCTACAAGTATTTCTCTGGAGTAAGTAAAGTAATGAGATTAATTTATAATGCTAATGTGATTTCTGTGTCTTGCACTGGCTAAGCAACAAGTCAGATCTTGGCTGAGTCCCTGAGACTGCAACTCAAACACCATTTTCCACCTTCTGGCTTTTCATATAGTTTGGTTTCAGTGCATTTTATGCTGGGAAGTTGCATTCAGTCACAAAAGCATTTGTCATTGCAAATGACATGTTTTTCTGTAATGCACAGTCAGCAGTGGAAAGATAATCCTTCATTATTTGGAACCGCAACCATGGTAAAGAGACTTGTAGAAAATTAACTTTCCTGTTTGCATCACTAGACAGTTGTAAAATTCTATCTTTCCTTCCCTGTCTAGTCTAATTCCAACAAATAATGCATTTTGACTCTCCTGTTTTCGAACTGTCTCATCCAAGCTCTGTGAAGTATGCCTTGAAAGCTGTTTCCATATTGCTCAAGAGTTCTAAGATGCGTGTAAGACCAAAATGGCAACTTCCAATTACCTTGTTATGGAGGAGAAATATTTCTGACACCTTTGTCAGTCTTTTCCTTTCAAAGTAGAATGGTTTTGCCTTAATGGGTATATGTGTGCAGAAATACAGCTTCTTTCTTCTGCCCTGCCCCATTTATTTAGACCCCCACATGTGGCAACACAGAAGCACAAATGTGAAGGCTGAATAGCTGTGGCAATCTTTATTATATGCTTCAGTGTGTTCTTCCTTAAAGGAATTTAGGTGCCAAATTACTATTAAATTCAATGGGAATTAGGTACCTAATACCTTTGAGGATTTGGGCCAAAATATTTTAATAGTAAGTTGGATATGCATGATGATATTGAATACATTTGTTATCTTACTAATGCATGTGCATTCTGATTTATTGTCTGGAACAATGCAAAAAAATTGTAGGAACTTCCCCCCCCCCCCCCCCCCCCGCAATACTCTCTGCCTTGACAAATTGTGCAAAGAGAGATGCTCTCAAAATGAGAAATAGCCACAAAACTACAAAGATTCTGGAAATGATTATTAAAATTAACTGTTTTAATCCTAGTCTACAGTTAAAATTTAGGCTGATATAGCTACATCAGTCAGGGGAGTGAAAAATTCCCATCCATGACCGACATAGCTATGTGGATCTAAACTTTGGTGTAGCTGCACCGATGTCGACAGAAGAATGCTTCCATCAACCTAGTTACCATCATTCAGGGAAGTTAAAACCATCAGAAAAAACCTCTTCCATAGGCTTCATTTACACTATGGGGTTATGCAGTCACAGCTTTGGCAACATTTAAAACAAATTATAGTCTAATATAAAACAACTCAAACCAAGATTATTGATTTTTATAGCCTTTCCTTATATAAATGAATTCAAATTGCATAGTAGGGAAGGAGTAAGAATGGCTGACTATGTATACTTGTTTGCAGTTTTGTTGTAGCCCTGTTGGTCCCAAATATCAGAGAGAGAAGGAGGGTGAGGTAATATATTTTATTGGACCAAGTTCTGTTGGTGAGAGAGACAAGCTTTCAAGCTACACAGAGCTCTTCTTCAGGTGTGAAAAATGTACTCCCCATATCACTGCTAAACACAAGGTGGAACAGATTGTTTAGCGCAAGTAGTTAACATATTTCAAGGGACCATTCAAGGTGAAGTGGCCAATTAACACCCCTCCAATCATAGGGAGGAAAGGAAGTGTGTGTGTGTGTGTGGGGGGGGGGGGAAGCAAATGGGGGTGGGGATTGTTAGTAGGTTACAAATTGTTGTAATAAGCCATAAATCCAGTGTTTCTATTCAGTCCATGATTTTTAATGTCTGTCTAGCAAAGTTATGAATTTAAGCTTCCAGGATCCCCACAGACCAGGACACATAAACTCAAGTGACACTAGACCTTGCGAGAGAACACATGCTGCTACAATGATCAATAATCCCCACAACAAATCTTTCAAGATCCATGGGTTGTACACATCAGACCATGTGGCGTACCTCATCCAAGGCACAAAATGCCCCAATAGCAACTATGTGGGTGAAACCAGACAATCACTACGCTCTCGAATGAACTCTCATGGGAAAATGATAAAAGATGGAAAAACACGACATCACCTGTGGGTGAACACATTTTTCCACCAAGTGATCTCTCTATATCTGACCTATCAGTCATCATCCTCAAAGGAAACCTGCACAATGCTTTCAAAAGATATGCCTGGGAGCTTAAATTCATAACTTTGCTAGACACAAAAAATAATGGACTGCATAGAGACACTGGATTTATGGCTTATTACAACAATCTGTAACCAACTAACAACCCCCATCTCCAGCTGCTTTGCCCTCGCTCCCCTTCCTTTCCTCCCTGTGACTGGAGGGGTGTTTAATGGGCCACTTCACCCGGAATGCATTGGTGTTCTTACTGAAAACACCATCCTGGCCACCATGGATGTAGAAGCACTTTACACCAATATTCCACATGAGGATGGACTACAAGCTGTCAGGAACAGTATCCCTGATGAGGCCACAGCATGCCTGGTGGCTGAGCTTTGTGACTTTGTCCTCACCCACAACCACTTCAGATTTGGGGACAACTTATACCTTCAAGTCAGTGGCACTGCTATGGGTACCCGCATGGCCCCACAGTATGCCAACATTTTTATGGCTGACTTAGAACAACACTTCCTCAGCTCTTGTCCCCTAGTGCCCCTCCTCTACTTGCACTACATTGATGACATCTTCATCATATGGACCCATGGAAAGGAGGCCCTTGAAGAATTCCACCTGGACTTCAACAATTTCCACCCCACCATCAACCTCAGTCTGGACCAGTCCACACAAGAGATCCACTTCCTGGACACTACAGTGCAAATAAGCGATGGTCACATAAACACCACCCTATACCGGAAACCTACTGACCGTTATACATACCTACATGCCTCCAGCTTCCATCCAAGACACATCACACGATCCATTGTCTACAGCCAAGCCCTAAGATACAACCGAATTTGCTCCAACCCCTCAGACAGAGACAGACACCTACAAGATCTTTATCAAGCATTCGTAAAACTACAATACCCACCTGGGGAAGTGAGGAAACAGATTGACAGAGCAAGACGGGTACCCAGAAATCACCTACTACAGGACAGGCCCAACAAGGACAATAACAGAACACCACTGGCCATCACATACAGCCCCCAGCTAAAACCTCTCCAGCGCATTATCCATGATCTACAACCTATCCTGGAAAATGATCCTTCACTCTCACAGACCTTGGGAGGCAGGCCAGTCCTCGCTTACAGACAACCCCCCAACCTGAAGCAAATACTCACCAGCAACTACACACCACACCACAGAAACACCAACCCAAGAACCAATCCCTGTAGCAACCTCGTTGCCTACTCTGTCCCCATATCTACTCTGGCGATACCATCAGAGGACCCAACCACATCAGCCACACCATCAAGGGCTCATTCACCTGCACATCCACTAATGTTATATATGCCATCATGTGCCAGCAATGCCCCTCTGCCATGTACATTGGCCAGAGCGGACAGTCTCTCCGCAAAAGAATAAACGGACACAAATCGGACATCAGGAATGGTAACATACATAAGCCAGTAAGTGAACACTTCAATCTCCCTGGTCATTCTATTACAGATTTAAAAGTCACTATCATTGAACAAAAAAAACTTCAGAAACAGACTTCAAAGAGAAACAGCAGAACTAAAATTCATTTGCAAATTTAACACCATTAATCTGGGCTTGAATAGGGACTGGGAGTGGCTGGCTCATTACAGAAGCAGCTTTTCCTCTCCTGGAATTGACACTTCCTCATCTATTATTGGGAGTGGACTACATCCACCCTGATTGAATTGGCCCTGTCAACACTGGTTCTCCACTTGCGAAGTAACTCCCTGCTCTCCATGTGTCAGTATATAATGCCTGCATCTGTAGCTTTCACTCTATGCATCCGAAGAAGTGAGGTTTTTACCCACAAAAGCTTATGGCCAAATAAATCTGTTAGTCTTTAAGGTGCCACCAGACTCCTTGTTGTTTTTGTAGATACAGACTAACACGGCTACACCCGATACTTCACCCGGAATGGTCCCTTGAAATACGTGTTAACTACTTAAGCTAAACAATCCATTCAGACCTTGTGTTTAACAGTGACACTTTGACATTGTCTAGACTAGAATTTACTTAGGCATAATTTATGTCACTCAGTGGTGTGAATAATCCACACCCCTGAGTGATATAAATTATACTGACTGAGTGCTTGTGTAGACAGCACTATGTTGGTGGGAGAGCTTCTGCCACAGATATAGCTACCGCCTCTCACAGAAGTAGGAGTTATTAAGCAGATGAGAGAACTCTCTCCCATCTGCTTAGAATATTCCCACTACATGTGCTACAGTGGCACAGCTGCAAGTGCTGTAGTGTAGATGTAGCCTTTGAGTTACTTACCCAGACCCAAAGAAGAGCGCTCTGTAAGCTCGAAAGCTTGTCTCTCTCTCAACAACAGAAGTTGGTCTAATAAAAGATATTACTTCACCCACCTCGTTTCTCTATACTTGTAATTTTAAATGAAACATTGTGGAGAAATACCTGATTGTACAAAAAGCACATTGATAAAAGACAAGAGGGAGGAATAGCTCAGTGGTTTGAGCATTGGCCTACTAAACCCAGGGTTGTGAGCTCAATCCTTGAGGGGGCCACTTAGGGATCTGGGGCAAAATCAGTACTTGGTCCTGCTAGTGAAGGCAGGGGGCTGGACTCGATGCCCTTTCAAGGTCCCTTCCAGTTCTAGGAGATAGGATATCCCCATTTATTTATTTATTTATTTTAAGACACTGAAGTCACCAACATCAGGTGGTCCTGTGTGGAGCAGGGGAAACTGAAACCCAGGGAGCAGGGGAAATGGCCATAGCTTTCCTTGCCTTCCATACTTCCCTTTGTCAACCTTCCCTTTAGCTTCTGTAAAGCAACTGAGGCCATTTTTATGGGGTGGGAGTGAGATTTCTTGTCCCTCTCCAAGTTCACCCAGTGCAGATGGCATATTTCCATTAGAGGCAGAGGAGTACCTAGTAGTCTTTTGCTACTCTTGAAATATTGTTTTATTGGAGGCCACCATCCTTCCCAAGTCTCTGAAGCAGCAAAGCACTTGAGCACATGTTTAACTTTTTAAAGCATGTGAATAGTCTCATCGACATAGGAACATAAGAATGGCCATACTGGGTCAGACTAGTGGTCCATCTACCCCAATATCCTGTCTCAGTCAGTGGCCAGTGACTGATACTTCCAAAGGAATAAAAATAACAAGACAATTTTGAGTGATCCATTCCCTGCCATCCAGTCCAAGTTTCTCGCGAGTGGAGGTTTAGGGACACCCAAAGCATGGGGTTGCATTCCTGATGATCTTGGCTAATGGCCTTTAATGGAAAAATAACAGGAGTACTTGTGGCACCTTAGAGACTAACAAATTTATTAGAGCATAAGCTTTCGTGGGCTACAACCCACTTCTTCGGATGCATATAGAGTGAACCATATATTGGTTTAATGGAACCTTTAATGGGCCTATCCTCCATGAACATATCTAATTCTCTTTTGAACCTGGTTATACTCTTGGCCTTCACAAGGAGTTCCCCAGTTTTACTGTGCATTGTGTGAAGAAGTACTTCCTTTTTGTTTGGTTGGTTTTTTTAAAACCTGCTACCTATTAATTTCATTAGGTGACCTCCTAGCTTTTGTGTAAATAACACTTTTTTCTCCATGTCTTTGATTTTATAGACTTCTATCATATTGCCCCTTAGTCATCTCTTTTCTAAGATGAATAGTCCATCTTTTTAATCTCTCCTCATATGGAAGGGCTAAGGTTCAATCCCACTAATAGTTTTTGTTGCCCTTCTTTGCACCTTTCCCAATTTGAATATCTGTTGTGATATGGTGACCAGACTGCATGCAGTATTCAAGGTATGGACATACAATGGATATAGGTAGTGGCATTATGATATTTTCTGTTTTATTATCTATTCCTTTCATAATGGTTCCTAACATTGTTAGCTTTTTTGACTGCTCCTGCACATTGAGCAGATGTTTTCAGAGACCTATCCACAATGACTCCAAGATCTGTCTTGAGTGGTAAGAGTGAATTTAGGCCCTATCACGTTGTATGTATAGTTGGGATTACTTTGCACTTATCAACAGTGAATTTCATCAGCCATTTTGTCACCCAGTTTTGTGAGATCCCTTTGTAGCCTTTTGCAATCAGCTTTTCTACTTAACTGTCTTGAGTAATTTTGTATTGTCTGCAAATTTTGACACCTTGCTGTTAATTCATGATCTGGAAAAGAGAATGAACACGTTGAGCAGTACAGGTCACAGTACAGATCTTTGGGGAACTACTGATTTACTTCTCTCCATTATGAAAATTGACTATTTATTCCTGCCCTTTTTCTCCTGCTTTATTATACTTTTACACTTGACTTGCCAGAGTTTATGTGCCTTTCTATTTTCCTTAGTGTGATTTAACTTCCAATTTTTAAAGGATGTCCTTTTGCCTCTAACTGCCTCTTTTTTTACTTTGCTCTTTAGCAATGGTGACATTTTTTTGGGTCCTCTTTTGGTTTTTTTAAAATTTGGGATATACATTTAGTATGAGCTCAATTATGGTGTTTTTAAATAGTCTCCATGCAGTTTTCAGGCATTTCACCCTTGTGAATGTTAATGTCGCTAGCTGTATGCTTAAATGCTTTGCTGTGTCTGGGCCCACATTGGCAACAGTGGGACAGGAACCAGCCTGCTGGTGCTGGTTCCAGAATATGGTAACCATCCCACATTAATCCGGGGATTTAAGGGTGCTTGATTTCCCCCTGCCTCACTTCAACTAATTCTGTAGGGGCTCATGGTACTGCTCCCTCCCCTTTGTACCAACTTTGGGTCGAAGCACTAGTGGAAACATCATAGCTTGATGGAAGATGGTGAATGCCCTGTGCACCAGCTATTTGCATACTCCTATTTTACACAAGTGCATCAGAAGCACACTTCATGGACTCAAAATATTCATTGTATTTACAGGAATAAACAGTGCATGTGAGCTTTCTCTGATGTGTAATCAATAGGCAGCTGTTTGGCTACATGACATCTTATGACTTTTTCAGCTAAGTCAGAGATGCAAATGCAAAATCCAGTACTTGGAGAAATGTGAATTTGCATGATTCTGAAGGACTTTGGGTGCATAAATGCATCATACATCTGTATGTAGGATTTTCACATTTGACGGATCTAATATTGGTAGTATTTAACAACTGGTCACAGGATAATTGTTTTGCCAATAAGTTAGAAATGTTTAATTTAATTATTTCATAAGTGTGTTTGTGTGTGTGTGTGTGTGTGTGTGTGGGGGGAAACAACTCAATATAAGTTGTTTACATGACGTAAGAGAAGGGGATAAAGTAAAGTAGGATAAACTGCCTAACAGGAACATATGTTTTATTTCTCGTCCCTATCTTTATATAATAAATATTTTCTCTATTTCTCGAGGCTTTTGTCATTCTCCAATTACAGAGAGTCCTGCACTTTATTGTACTTCCCATCCAATATGCCCTGCAGTGTTTTGTGAAATGTGACATGGCTCTCAGAAGTGAAAGACATGTCAGATTATTTTATTTTGCTTTAAAACGATGCATGCCACAGCCAAAAAAAAGCCAGTTTACAAAGTACCCTCATGTTTACTAATAGACATACCACATGCCACAGAATGTTAGTCTTCATTATGAATCCTAGACTATACATTGTTAATTATATGATATTGCTGGATTATAGGCAGAGTGAGTAGCAACACCTATGCTTAAAGTTGTCTAATACTTTCCATTATAAAATGCATTTTCAGCTGTGCAGAACTCTAACCATAACTTTTACCCTTTGGGCTGAAATTTCCTTGCTGTGTTTCAAACTGAATTTTCTTTAGAAAGTTTCAGTAAATACGTTTCATCCTGGTCTGAGAACAAGGTTGAGGAAAAACATTGTTTTGCCATGTTTAAAATTCCTAATGCTTAAAATTTAATGATATATTACACATACCACAATAGTAATTGATATCCAATGTTATATTTTAAATATAGATAGGAAGGCCCTTTTAGAAAAGACACCCAGCATGAGACCAGGGAAAACTAACGTAGCATTAGTATTGGATATAATTAGATACCCATAGCTGGGCAAAATATGGGCTAAATGTCGATCACATTTGCCCTCAGAAAGGACATGAAAACACCAACCCAAAACAAATCTACCCAACCAGATCTGCCAAATAAACTTTGGTGGCATGAATTGCCTTAGGAATTAACTGGATGATTATCTAGATCAGTGGTTCCCAAACTTGTTCCGCTGCTTGTGCAGGGAAAGCCCCTGGCGGGCCGGGCCGGTTTGTTTATCTGCTGCGTCCGCAGGTTCGGCCGATCGCGGCTCCCAGTGGCCACGGTTCGCGGCTCCAGGCCAATGGGAGCTGCTTGAAGCAGCGCGGGCCGAGGGATGTACTGGCCGTCACTTCCAGCAGCTCCCATTGGCCTGGAGCAGCGAACCGCGGCCACTGGGAGCCGCGATCGGCCGAACCTGCGGACGCGGCAGGTTAACAAACCGTCCCGGCCTGCCAGGGGCTTTCCCTGCACAAGCGGCGGAACAAGTTTGGGAACCACTGGTCTAGATAGTGCTGTGATGGTTCAGAGTGTAGTCTTTATTATTGGTTGAGTATATCTGGAATAAAGGGACTGTGTACTTCTCTCCTAATTGTAGTGGGTAACACATTGAGTAGTACATATTGGTTTTTTTTTTCTTTTCAGTGCATAGAGAATCCCTTACTCTTTCCATTTATTTGCCATTTTAAACAGAGATCTGGAAGCTGTTCCCACTTGATATGATTGAATCTTAATGAGTAATAAAAATAAATAGAGAGAAGGGGGGAGAGGGAAGAGGAATGAATATATTACTTACTGAGTCTGCTTGAAATTGTGCAAAATGTCTCTTTAGTTCAATATTAATTCTGTCCTTAATCATGAGATCACTGAGGTCATCATAGGTTGGGTTCCAGTGGATGAGAAAACAGCAGGAACAGGTTCAGTACTGATGGTTTTTTAGTTATAGATTATGACATAACAGTTTTATCTGAACATTGCTTAGGGACATAAAAGGACAGTTACATCTCATCTTGGTTTGTGTTAAGAAGGCGAAGTGACTTTCGCCACTCAAGGTTCAATATCAGTGTCTGAATTCCAGAAGACAACTCTTTTACAGAAACCTTTAGGATCCTCACTTTGCACTATATATTACAGCAGCTTCAGTCACATGCGTATATGCTTTTGTGATGTTCAAGATTTCTTGGTGGTATAAATACATACATGGATATTTTTGTTAATTGTCAACACTGCAGGACAACTTAGCTCAGTACTTTTTTCATTTTTGATTTTTATTAAGTTGACTTATTGCAGTGTGTTCAGAATACTTACACCATCATGACAACTTTTAAACAATAAATACGTTAAGTAGAAAACTTTATCTAGATATTTTGTCTTCGTCCTCGCCCTGTTTTTATGCCAATTAAAAAAGACCTTATTGTGTCAAAAAAATTTGAGTACAGAATTAGAAATGGGCTAATTAAAACTGCATCAAGGAGCTTTATTGTTTCCAAATGTTTAATTTGAACACAGAATTGAAATTATGATAAGTAAATTTGCATCAGTAATAGCCAAAAGATTTATTGTGCTCTGAAACCCCACAATTTAGCATCTTCTATGCATTGTATAAAATATAAGTTCTTTTGGCAAAATGTGGTGTTCAGAGTGGTAGCATTGAATCACTTCCAAAAACTAATTTTGGTTTACTTTGATAAATCATGTATTAGACATAAAGTCACTCCAGTAGCATATGGATAGTATTATCCAAGAAGTTATGGCATTTAATTTAAATGCCTCCGTTTATATGGTTGACGCAATTAGATTGCTTTAAATTCACAGCCAGCATTAAGTTGCTTATTTTTTGTATGCAAAATGAATTACATTTTAAATGTAAATTTGACTTTACCATGCTGAGGAAAAGTGACTGTAGATGTGTGGAAGTTTCAAAAGACAAGGAAATAAATCCAAACAGAACATATAAGGTGCAGACCTAGATATAGTACTAATCAGTAATGCTGCCAAGGAGGAAGATGGTGGCAAAAAGGGCATAAGAGGCTGCTGCCATTTCATCCTCACAAATATAATAATTGTATAAAATGACAGCCAACCCTTGTGTGGAAGTTGATATGTTGAGAGGCTACAAGGAAGATAGAATTGGCTGTCTAGAAGGGAAAAGGAAATTATCCATTAGTGGAAATGTCAGGTTGAAAAATGAACAGGAGCATAGTATCAATTAAATTAAGTAAATATTTTCAAGATCTTTAATTCTGTGATTTATTCTCTTATTTTTTCTAAACTCTAGATTTCATGAATGGCTGTGCTGGACATAGGGTGACCAGATAGCAAGTGAAAAATCGGGACACGGGTGGGGGATAATAGGCATCTATATAAGAGAAAGCTCCAAATATGGGGACTGTCCCTATAAAATCAGGACATCTGGTCATCCTAGCTGGACAGGATTTAATTTAGACAAGTGTGTATAAATATACATAACTGTGTGTGTAAGACAGGCAACTTAAAATGAATAAAATAGAAATAGCAAAACATTTTACAGCAAAGCATGAGTAAAATATAATTCCCACTGCTCCAAACACCTTTCCAGGTCTCATCCTCTTAGCAAAGCTCCCTTCCTATTTGAACCTTTACAAATGATAAATTAGAATTTATGTTGCAAGCTGTCTCCATCCGGAATGATAAACAGATCATAAAAGCCCTCTTATTCCATGTTTGGAAGGGATTGCTGTCTGTTGAACAGTGTGACAGACACACACAGAGACGAAACTGCCAGATTTGCAGTGTTGAAGCCTGATAAACATTTTAGATCCCCTCCATGTGGTGTTTGACAGTTGGATGGGCTGATGGGGAGTTTTCAGAGTCCTGAAATGCAAGAGCTCACAGAAATGGCCATTCCTGCACACTTTAAAAACCACTAATATAATTAAATATTCTGCAACATGGAAACAATATTCTCCACTCCCTGTTCTACAGTGCGCAGTTGCATTGTGTTTCCAATAGCCATGCATTCCATCCAAGAAGTGCTGTTCCGATGCACAGATGAAACAATTCCTCTCTGTAGAGTTTGTAAAATGCATTTGTATTCCTGGAATAAAATCCAGTATAAATAAAAACTATTACTATGTATGCAGCATGCATGTGTGTTGAACCAGAATATCAAGATCTCCTTAGCTCGCCTTCTCTGATTCAATTATCCCATAGTGCTACAATCACAGGAATTTTTTTGGAGGAAACTTTTTGAAACTCATTAGAAAACTTGAAAGCTGTAACACCGCTGGTATACTACATTTTGTCTTCTTTCATTTACCACTTATGAACAATATCTGTTTCTTCTAGCTCTTAATAACGAGGAAGAGAGATGTTCCAATCTAATTGCTTGCAAAAACAAATACATATTTAATATTTGCACCGACAGTTCTGGTCTACATTTTGTAGCATTTCAAAAGCTTGGGCTGATAAATGAACACTGTTACACTTAACAGGCAATAAAACGAAGCTGACAGCTGTTGCCTCAATTTTTTTCTTATACCATACAATGCCAATATCTTGCATCATTTTTGTCAGACTTTTTTCTGATGATTTTAAACCTTCAATGTGCACAAAATTATGCCTGCCTTGCCATAACATTGATGTTGTATAAATATTGTCAATCAATTGAACTAATATTTTTTTAAATCTAGTTTCTGATGTATTTCTAAAAGCAAAAAGTCATGAATTAAAATGGCTATATCTGCACCTTTTGAGGGCTAGAAGTTGGTGTTAGTCTTCCCGGTAATACTCCCCTCTCATAGTATAAAGATATCATTATTAGCACTGCATGGATGTGAGAAAATGGATTTTCAAACTGAGAAATGTTTAGTGTGTAAAAGAGCTGTTGCTGGTCCAGCCGTATTGCCCAAGGGCAGGCTGATTGATTGATTGATTGATTGATTTTTATTTATTTGTTTATTTATTTGGTAGAAATTTCTATATCTGAGGGGAGATGAAGAAGCACTTTTTCTGAAAGGTACAGGGCCAGCGCAACCCATTAGGCAACTTAGGCAGTCGCCTAGGGTGCTACAATTTGGGGGCCGGCGACCGCGGCAGTATTTCAGCGGCGGGACCTTCCGCCGCCTCTGTGGGGGGCGGCATTTCGGGGTGGGACCTTCCGCCGCCTAGGGCGGCAGAAAAGCTGGCGGCGCTCCTGGAAAGGTATGCTTAAGAACAAAAGGGGTGTGTGTGTGTGGGGGGGGTGTGTGTGTGTGAGAGAGAGATGTAAAATATATTGTTGCAGGGGTCACCAGTTGACACTGTTACACATGTTAAAAGTTCTTTTTCGTAATGTGCAATCAATGTTTCAGTCTTGAAAGCAATGCTGTGGTATTTGATTATTCTGTTGTTGATTCTTTGCGGAGCTGTTGCAAACAGCAGGAGTTTGTTCTCTGTCTTAATCTAGAACTGCCCACCCCAAGTATTCAAAAATCATGAATCAAAACCTAAAAAGTGTATTTTTATATAAAAAACAAAAATTTTAGTTCTTTTTACTTGCCTCGTGGTTTTTGAGCATTTAGATACTCGGGTCACATTTTCAAGCTTTTCTCTGCAACAATGAGAACTAAAAACGTTTTTAAAAAATCAGTGCTGAGATTCTCCACCAGTCTGACTCCAGGAACTGTGGTTTTAAGTAAAACTCCAAATATGTGAGACTCTCTTAATATTCCAAGAGTTTATAACAATGTCTCTAACTAGCATGAACTGCTGTGACTGACAGGGACGGCTCCAGCTTTTTTGCTGCCCCAAGCGGCGAAAAAAAAAAGGAAAACCTGATTGAGCTGCCGCTGAAGTGCCGCCAAAGAGGAAGACAGGGAGTGAAGGGCCCACCGCCGGATTGCTGCTGAAGACTGAAGCGGACCGATTGAGCTGCCGACGAAGTGCCGCCGCCACTGCTGATCCGGACCTGCCGCCCCAACAACGGACGGACTGCCACCTCTTTCTATTGGCTGCCCCAGGCACCTGTTTCCTTCGCTGGTGCCTGGAGCCGGCCGTGGTGACTGAGTAGTTCCCTAGGATCTGGGCATAGGTGTTTCAGGCTTAAAATCCCTAAAAGAGGAGATTGCTTATGTGATATTTGTCACCACCTCTTTTCGAGGACTGCTACATATAATGTAAAATAAGCAAGTTGCATTAAAAATATACCCATTTTTAAAGTCATTGATTTCTCCTCCACTGGGAAGCTGACCTGTAAGGTCCTGGTGTCTAGTATTGCTCAACGAAGGGGAAACAACATATTAATGGGGTATATCACATTATATTTTCAAATTTCATTACCAACATACTAATCCTCACAAACTCACCTGAGGTAGGAGTTTGGGGGAAACTGAGGCAGAAAGGAAACTACTTCTCTCTGGGCCACCCAGCAAATCACTAACAACACTGTAATTGGAAACTGAGAGTTACTTTTTCAGCCCCTACAGTGGTAGAAGTAGACCCTCCTCTAAAGAGCTTACAGCCTAAAAGACAGACTAGCAGAAATCAGGATGCACTGGGGAAAAAACAAGACAAGTTTTGTAGATGCTTCTTTTTCATGTAATTATGATAGACTGATGGTCTCTGTGCATAGTAGAAGAAGTTCCTAGAATTACAGGAGGTAATTGCACAAGTTCTTGGCATCAAGCCCCATATTCAGTCCTGGAGACCATAATATGTTACTAGACTCTCTATAGCTATATGTCATCTTCAACTACATACACCCATGCTGCGTACACATGCAGCTTCAGCTCTGCTGCTACTGATGGGCACCCTTTTGTAGGGCTTGGGAAAGAGTGTGCACCAGCCAGGGCTGGCCTTACCATGAGGCGAGCTGAGGCAGCTGCCTCAGGTGCCAGACTGTGGGGGGAAGGGCGCCACTAGGACCCAGAGTGTAGAAAATTGTGTCTGCTGCTGGTGCATATGTAATCTCTCTGCTCTAGATGCACAGAGATGGTGGAGTGCTGTGCTGGAGGAAGGAAGGCACAAGAGACATAACAGGCAGGCAGGAGAAAAGGTGAGAGGGAATAACAGAAAGCAGCAGGAGCTGCAGGGAGAGAGAGGAGGAGCTTCTTATGTACCTCTCTAGCACCCCCAGGAGCCTGGACTGATTAACACCAGCTTCTCAGGGAGCTTCCTGTTTCCTGCTGCTTCCCTGAACCCACTTGAGGAGAACAGGCAGTCAACTGAAGTAGTAGGTGTCAGTTAGGCCCTTAAGACGCTGATCTCTTCCCTCACTCAGGCCCTGCTACCAGCCTGCTTATTTGTCCCCTTCAATTGAGTGTTGAGAGCCACTATAGCTGGCACAGAACAGCAGTCATGAGTGAAAGAATAAAATGCCCCTCCGGGGCATCATTCAGAAGAAGAAAGAGAAAAGCTTCCTTTGCTTTATCTAAGCAGGAAGGAGCTCTCTTGAGATACATAGACACAAATGTTCACAGTGAGCCTTCTGGCCCCAGTGAGGATGTGAGGGGTGAGGAGATGCCTGATCTTCCAGTTACTGCAGCATCCATATCTCCATCTCCAATTAATGTAACCATGCACATTCCTGAAGAAAAGTGTAGATCAGAGAAGAGTGTGGTGGAGGCGCAAGAAACAGCTGCTGCTGAGTTTAGTTCCTTAAGTCTAGATGATCTGGGACTGTGGACCCTCTTGAGCAGTAGCCTGAGGGACTTCCTTGTACTGCATGGGCCACAGCAAGTGAAAAACTTCATGTTCCCCAAAGACAATGAAAATAGACGTTTCCATCCAACACATTACTGGCGTGAAATCCCCAATGGTGACAAAGTGGAGAGGCCATGGCTTATGTACTCAATAACCCAGAATGCTGCATACTGTTTTTGTTGCAAACTCTTCCAGTCTAATGTTCCAGCCACATTGGGTTCTACAGGAACAAAGGACTGGAAAAATCTGGCTAGAAATCTGGCATGCCATGAGAAGGCAGCAAATCACCAGCGAGCATTCCATAGGTGGAAAGAGCTTGAGATGAGACTAAGGTTAAAGGTCACCATAGATGATCAGCATCAAGAGAAGATTGCCCCAGAGTCTCTTTACTGGCAAAATGTTCTGAAAAGGCTCATTGCCATTGTGAGAATGCTTGCTACCCAAAACCTAGCATTGCATGGCACTTCAGATCAGCTGTATGTGTCTAACAATGGAAACTTCCTTAAAATTGTGGAGCCGATGGCTGAGTTTGATGCTGTACTCCAGGAGCATCTAAGAAGAGTCACCACCCAAGAAATGTACACACACCACCACCTTGGAAAAACAATTCAAAATGAGATCATACAGTTACTGGCAACAAAAGTCAAACAGAAGATTGTGGCAGTTCTGAAGTCCGCAAGATATTACTCTGTTATTCTGGACTGCACACCTGACATTAACCATATGGAGCAAATAACTTTAATGGTGCGTTTTGTAACAACAACAAGTGAAAATGTCCCTGCAATGGTGACTGTCAGAGAGCATTTTCTAGAATGTATTGACCTTGATGATACTGCAGGAGCTGGTATGAACTTGGTGGTCAGTGATGCAGCATCAGCTTCTAGTGAGGCTACTGAATTTTTTAATGTAATTCAAATGCATCTATGTATTTTTCTCTGCATCAACTCATCGATGGCAAATTTTGAAGCAACATCTGGGAACATCCTCTCTGACACTGAAACCACTGAGTGCCACACAATGGGAAAGTAGAGTGGAGGCGATAAAGCCTATCAAACACCAAATTGGGCAGATAGTTGATGCCATAGTTGCCATGATGGAGGATAATGCTATGACAGGAACTGTTCATGGGAGAACAGTGGCAGAGGGAAATGGAATCACCAGAAACATACATAACTTCAAATTTCTGTGTGGCATAGTGTTGTGGCATGACATACTGTTTGAAATAAATGTTGTAAGCAAGAGACTCCAAGGTGTTGACCTTGATATATCTGAGCAATGGAACAACTGGACAAAGCTAAGTCATACCTACAGTCTTACCGGTCAGATGAGGGATTTCAAAACGTTCTGAAGAGTGCACAGAAGTTGGCAGAGGAACTTCACACTGAGGCTATTTTCCCACCCATTCAAGAATACAAGAGTCACCGAAGAAGAAGACATTTTGATTACGAGGCACGGGATAATCCCATGTGAGACCCCCCCAAACAACAATTCAAAGTTGAATTCTTTAACCAGGTGCTAGATTGTGCAATACAGTCAGTTGAAGAACGTTTCATGCAGCTCAAGGAACACAGCAGTATATTTGGGATGTTGTATGATATTCCAAAACTCCTCACTATACCTGAAGAAGACCTACACCAGCAATGCAGGGTACTAGAGACAGTGTTGACACATGATGACATGCGCAATATTGATGCGAGTGATTTAGGTGATGAACTGAAAGCCCTTTCAAGATACATTTAAGCAGGATCAACTCCAAAGGCTGTTCTGGAATATATGTGCACAAATAAGATGACCACCCTCTTTCCAAATGCTTTTGTTGCTCTGCGCATACTTCTAACACTTCCTGTAACAGGTGCCAGTGGAGAACGCAGCTTCTCCAAGCTGAAGTTAATAAAAACACATCTATGCTCCACAATGACACAGGAGAGGCTGGTCGGCCTTGCAACCATCTCAATAGAGAATGAGCTGGCCCAGACTGTGGACCTTCAGGAAGCAGTTCAAATATTTGGAACCAAGAAGGCACGGAAAGCACCACTTTGATTATTCAAATAGATAAAAATGCCAGTTTGCACTATGCAGACAAGAAAAGTTACATTTGCTGTTCAGGCGTTTGAAAGTTGTGTTACTTAAAGTTTTTGAACAAGGCATTTTAAGTTGTTCGTTCTCCTTTATTGGGGTAGGTAGCAGAGCAGTACCACGAGAGGAGCAGAACAGGAAGAAGGCAGAATTGAGACCTTTCAAAGTTTTGGTCCAAGTGAGGGAGCATGGGGGTGTCATTTGAGCTCCCCGCCTCAGGTGCCAAAATGTTGTGGGGCGGCCCTGGCACCAGCAATGATGTAATGAAATTGACTATGCCCAAAAGGATTGAGGGGGAAGAAGAGATCCCTGTTCACATTCTTTCCCCCTTTCCGGCAGAGCGGGGAGGGGAACCTGGGTGTCTCTCATCCTCGGCGATGAGTGGTCTAACTGCTGGGCTTAAAGTTACAAGGTTGGCTCTGGTGGGGCTCCACCATCTACTCCAGAGAGATCTTGAATGGGACCTGATCCAGTAGGTAGGATATCCAGCCTGCCTTCCAGCCTGGGCCCCCGAGGTGGGATGTGCTCTTCACCACCTATTTCCCCCCCCCCCCCCCAGTTTGTGAATTGCACTAGGGTGTAGACAAAAGCTAGGTGTCTGTAGGGTGCTGGAACAATTTGTATAGTGGGGGTGCTGAGAGCCATTGAACCAAACTGTAAGCCCTGTATGTAATGGAAACCACTTCAAGCCCCTGCACCCCTATTTTCAGCACCTATGTCTGGCTGCCTAGAGGGATGCAGCGTGTTCATGCTCAAAGCAGAAACTTAGGCACTGTGACAGACCCAGACCAGTGGGGTGCAGGAGTCTGGTAGAGGGCAAATATACTGGTCACTGGATGAGTAGTTTTCTGTTCCCTGAGTGACCAGAGCAGGGGCTGCACTAGAGTAATCAGGAACCTGCTAGAACCAGTTAAGGCAGGCAGGCTAATTAGGACACCTAGAGCCAATTAAGAAGAAGCTGCTAGAATCCATTAAGGCAGGCTAATCAGGGCACCTGGGTTTTAAAAGGAGCTCACTTCAGTTTGTGGTGGGAGTGTGAGGAGCTGGGAGCAAGAGGCGCAAGGAGCTGAGAGGGTGTGCTGCTGGAGGACTGAGGAGCACAAGTGTTATCAGACACCAGGAGGAAGGTCCTGTGGTGAGAATAAGGAAGGTGTTTGGAGGAGGCCATGGGGAAGTAGCCCAGGGAGTTGTAGCTGTCATGCAGCTGTTACTGGAGGCACTATAGACAGCTGCAGTCCACAGGGCCCTGGGCTGGAACCCGGAGTAGAGGGCAGGCCCGGGATCCCCCCAAACCTCCCAATTGACCTGGACTGTGGGTTCTTCCAGAGGGGAAGGTCTCTGGGCTGTTCCCTAACCCACATGGTGAATCTCTGAGGCAAGAAAATCCGCCAATAAGCGCAGGACCCACCAAGATAGAGGAGGAACTTTGTCACAGCACCTATGGAACTTTTACAGCAGAAAATGTAGGTGCTGAGTGAATTTAGATGTCTACAGGCTTGGGGGCTGTTGAGTGGGGTTTAAAACTGGGACTATTGCCTAAATCCGGGTTTAAATGCCTAAGTACCTTTGTGGATCCTGGCCAAAGTGCTGACAAATGTACCAAGTAAACACTGACAAGAGAAAGTTACTTTTCTTTGGGGTCTCAATTAGTGCTATCTAGAGGGGCTTGTAACAATAAAAAGTACATAACTTTCAGATGGAAATATGACTCTTTTTTTCAAGTTGACAGCATCCCTTTAAGGAAATAATTGAAATAGCCTGGATTATGAATGTGATGCTAGAACATATCACAAGATGAACAATAGCTCATATAGTGCCCTGGAGCTTCACGTGGAACTCCATTGGTGGGAGTGCCCACAGAATTGGCAGGATTCCATGTGTTTCCACTATGGCTCACCTGCACTTGTTTCCACCAAGTCTAAAGAACAGTTGCTCAACGTTGCTGAAGAAAGTTTTGTACTGTCCCCATAGGTGTGTAACCAGTTTCCAGCATTGGGACCTGTTGACAATGGTTTTCAAGAATGGGTCTGTTCACCAATGCAGATGGGCCTTCAATGTGTGTTTGTTTCTATAAGGAATCTTCATTTAGAAGCTAACAGAGTCAATAGCAGGATGAAAGGTTTAGTGACAAATCATGTAGGCATGAATAAATTGCTTATTCAATAGGCACACTTTTTTACTTCAGGAAGCACTGTTGCTATTTCCCTTCAACTCAACCTTGAACAGTCCCTTGGGTGGCAAGAACAAAAATAGCGTTATGGTTGCTAGAGTTAATATATTCACTTCTTTGCATACCTGTGAGGATTTGACACATGTACAAAGTGCAAGAAGTCTATGCAAAAACATAAAATTAAGTGGTGACAAAGGCATGTTTTGACTTATATAGTTTTTTCAGCAATTCAAGTAAAGCCATAAGAAACATCAAGGTCTGGATACAGTTGTGCTACTGTGACAGTCTTTGCTTGTGGGGAGCATTGTCTAGTGGTCAGGGCTTAGGCTCTTTGACCTGCAGAGGGAATTTTGATAGAGTAACCCAGGCTCTCCCACTCCACAGGACCCTGTGAGGGCAACAAAAGGGTCTGACACCCAGGAACAACTTAAGGCTAACCTCTCTGGGCCATTTCTTACCACCCCTCGATTATCCACAGTTCGCAGTCTGTACAGGAAAGCATGAAGGGGGTCAGCTCACCACATGGCGCCTCTTCGTGGCCAAGCATAGCATGGCAACTATCTCCCTTTTGGAACGGCAGCTGCCTCCTCTCGCACCTTAGACCTCTGGCCAGGTCAGTTCTGAGTCTCTCCCTTTCAGGGGCGATCCACAAACGAAAAAAGGGGAATTAACACAAATAAACTGAGTCCATATGGAGGGTGAGGAATGTCTCCCTCTCTGGGTGTACCTGAAGCAGGTCCTCCCTTCCTTCATAGAGGGACCTTTAGGCAGTTGTAGGGAGAGATTCTGCCTTCCCTTTGAGGTGCTGGTCTGCCAATTGAGCTGTTCTGCTCCCTTTTAATCCCTCCTCCAGCCTTTGCATCTCTCGTAGGTGTGGCAGAGTGGGGCTGGCTAAGTCCAGAAAAACTCCTTGTTGCCCAGTGTGTGGTTTGTATACCGCATCACAGATGCATTGAACTAGGCTTTATATCTTTGAATCTGGGGTTGCTGGGGAGGGTGGAAGACATTATTTATTCAAAAAAACAAATATCTTTTTTGACATTTCAGTTTTATTGTTCTTTCCCCTGGACAGCCATGAGTTTATCTCATCTTCCTGCATTGCTGTGTTTGGAATTTTTTCACTTCTAAAAGCTTTTTTGTTGGCTTTGTGGGATGGTTTAAGCAACGCTAATTCAAAATGACTATAACATATCACAAACTGAAGTACCCGTAGCTTCTGTGAAATGTACTTCTGACTTCTCTAGCCAATTAGTTCCTGGCCTCAAGTTTTCTGACATGAGTGCCAAAAGTAACTTGTCAAACTTGAGAGAGCATTTTTATTAGCTCAGAGTAGTGCTTGAGGAAATAGAGCTTCACATAAGGGTTTATGGGATTTGTGTTTTTAGAAGTGGGTCTAAAATCAGATTTATTTAGTGCATATAACTATGTTGGGCCCAGTTCACAACCATGCTCTGGAACCTTCAAACAGGTGGGATCTCCCAGGCATTAACCCCAACTGTAAGGATGTTACCAAGTTGGCAAAAAGCTGCCAAACTCTTCCATAACACCCCACCTTCATGATTGTAGCATAAGGGGCCCATCTGGGGTGTGGCTCGAGTGGTACTGCACACTGTCTATTTTTGGCTATTGACTGTCCCCTTGGGTACTACTTCAGTCAAGTATATTTTACAATAGCTCTCTCCTTGTGGCAGCACAGATTACCCCGGCCCTGGTACCATTGGGTATTTTCCTTTCTTTCCACCAAAACCTTTGCTGTGCTGGAGAAACCATAGGGGACTCTTCAGGAAATAACTCCCCTATGCATTTGTTTGGAAATGTGTAGAGTCTTAAGGGAAACATGTTACAGAGAATCTACTTGTTGGCTCCACTCTCTGAATGAGTTTGTGTCTCTCACCAATAGAAGTTGGTCCTCATCCACCTTGTCTCTTTAAAGGGAAAGACAGTTTTTGCCTGACAGTACACTAGCAGCTGTTGATCCTAGTGTGAAAGGGTTAAGTGGGCTGTGTGATTGTGGAAGGGTGTGGACGTTTATGGTACAGTCTCCATTAAGGTGTGATCCACAATATGAAAAAGTCTGAAGACCCCTTCTGTAGACCATTAGAAAGATGTAGAAATGGATGCAATCCATACTGTGTTAATATAGTCTGCATTGATATGTTAGTGGAATCCCCTCCATTTTGTTTTTCATATTCTACCTTTAAAAATATTTTAAGCAAAGGGTCAAAATGTTGTCTAGTGTTCTGTTGTTGTGATCCTGATTACAAAGCGTTGTATGCACAATGTTAAGTGAGATTTTGGAAGCTTATTTGGTAGAACTTTGGTGCATGTGTAAAGATGACTGAATTAATAAATAGATTGCAATAACTGGTAATTTGTTTATGTACAATAAAAAGCAAAGCTAATGTAATGCATTGCTGGGCTGCTTGATAAATGCTTCTTGGACATGTGCCAAAGGCAAAATATATAAAACATTTCATGCTAAAATTACAGCTTTAATATATATTTTAGATTTCTTTACTGAGCTGAGGCAGAATTAAAATCTCTCCTAAAATGTCACAATCTATATCACTTCAAATAAACGTTTATAACCTAACTCAGGGAATGGTGTGCAAAAAATCAAACAAAGTTGCATGTTGAAGACGTGTGGTGTTGAAACACCAAACCGTGCCCTGTGTGATGAGGAAGGTTAGTGTATCTACATGTAAGCAAAGTCTGAATGAGCTCTCCCCTGACATCTATTGGTGAGCTGTGGAAGAAGACTTCAGAAACTGATCTCATTTGCATGGACACACTCACCCTGCCTAGGTGCTCAGCATGATGGGATTGTATGCCCAAATGATCACTTGTGACTAGTGTTGAATCCCCAGTCTCCTTGTAATTGGGGCAGGAGTAATAAAGGGTTGTTATCCTTGTTGTGTGAACTGAGGGCAGCAGAACTGCACCTGGCATACTCTAATGGAGGGACTCACCCTCAACTGAACGGCATTCGCTAGGCAGGGGACATGGGTTCCAAAGCCCAATGAGTTGAGAGAGGGTTGGGACAGGTACATGTACCTGGTGGTGTGGGCCCTGTTTAAGGGTCCTTGACACCATTTTACCCTTCCTCTCTCCATGGTATAATAGAAGAGCTAATTTAGATTCAATTGAGAGTCTTGTTACACACTGCAGAGCTGAAATCACTGATACCTAGGTCTAAGTATTAGACCTGCTTTGGGACAGTGTCTCTATTGCAAGAGACTGCCCAGTGGGCACCAGAAGTGATGCTCCCCCACTAACAGCTGAAATCACTGAGAGCTGTGTTAAGTGTGAGGGAGGGCCCTGAAGACATCTTGGCGAGTGGCCAGCAGGGCAGCATGTAAGGTGCCTCCTTATCTTCCCCTGCCCCGCCTTCCACACAGGGTGGGAGGTGAACTCTGTGTTTGAACCTCTGAACTCTGGGGCTGCACTGGCCAAGGACAGCAACTGTGAGTGGGGTACAGAGAAGGGACAGGCACGTTAAAGGGACTTTTGGGTTGCTGGACTTAAGACCCTGAGGGGAAAAGAACACTACCCAACTTGCTTGAGGGTGGGTCTTTTGCTCATGGTTTGTGTTTATGAACCCTAGTTGCGGTGTTTTCTGAAATTTTTGCTATAGTCAGACTCTGTGCTAGCAAGAAGGGAAGTATCGCCTCTCAGAGGCACCCAGGGGGTGGTGTGTAATTGTCCTAGGTCACTGGGTGGGGGCTCGAGACGGTTTTGTGTTGAATTGTTGAAAAGGAATCCCTAGATACTGAACCCGGCCCTTGTTGCTGCTGGCTCCATGTAAGTATTGAGGTTGGAAAGAGACATAATACTTATAGAAAGGTCCTTCAGAAGAAAGCTAAGAGAATGATGCATATACTGTATGGGGGTGGGAGAGAGGAATGACCAAAAAATTGAGTTCAGACACATGAATGCAAAGAGATTGGATCATAAAATGCATAGATGTTACGTTACTCCTATTGTCCTGAGTGCTTAGCTAAAATTGGGAGCGTATAGGTATATTCCTTCAGGGGCATAAATTGATGGAATCAAATATGTTTATTGCAATCTTGTTTCTTTACAAAGAATGTATGCAAAGACCCTGAATGCAGAAGGAATCAAACCACAGGAGCCTACTTCCATTTTATTACATTTCCAAGCCCCTTTCCAACTTGCACCTTGCCCCAGAGCTGTCTTAGCTTTTTCTCAGGATCACACTACCAGTGCTTCTGTGTCTGGTGCTTCCTTGCTGCCTTCACCCTCCTTCTGTGATGTTTCTTTGCCTGCATCTACACTCCCCACCACACACACCTCTCTAACAAACCATACCCAATGAAACCTTTCCATGTACTAAGTTTCTGACTGGCCCTGCATGGACCTGTTTTAGCTAATGGCTCCTGTTGTTTTAGCTTATCGGTCTTGTTAAGGAGCTTGATTGTTTCTTACATTTATCTTGAATGAAGGGTACAATCATAAGGTTCAAGCCAAGCCCCAGCATAACACTGTCTGTTAGAATGCAGGAGGCCAAGGTAATGACAATATAATGGGCCTCCAAACTCAGTGATATTTGGGGAGGTGACAGTAGGACTGCTCTTAACTGAGACAGCTAGGAAATGGATAAATTGGTGAGGGTTCAGAGAAGAGCCACAAGAATCATTAAAGAATTGGAAAACATACTTTAGAGACAGAAAGACTCAAGAAGCTCAGTCTATTTTGGCTATGTCTACACACACTGCACTTTCGTCAGTAAAACTTTTGTCGGTTGGGGGGGTGAAAAAAAAATCCCCCTAAGCATCAAATTTTTACCGATGAAAAGCACCAGTGTGGACAGTGCTTTGTCGGCGGGAGATGCTCTCCTGCTGACAAAGCTACGGCCCCTCATTGGGAGTGGTTTTATGTTGTCAGCAGGAGAGCTTTCTCCTGCCGACAAAGAGCGGCTACGTTGCATAAACTGCATACGTACAGCGACACTGCTGTAAGCTGCACAGTTGTAGCCATAGCCTTAGCTTATCCAAGAGAAGGTTAAGGGGTGACTTGATCACAGTCTACGAGAACTTGCATGGGGAACAGAAATTTGATGAGAGGCTGGTTCAGTCTAGCAGACAAAGGTATAACAAGATCCCATGGCTGGAAGTTGAAGCTAGACAAATTCAGACTGGATTCTTTTTTTAAAGTGAGGGTAATTAACTACTGGACCAATTTACCAAGAATTGTGTTGGATTCTCTGTCACTGGCAATTTTTAAATAATTGTTGGATGTTTTTTCTAAAAGGTATGTTCTAGTTCAAAAGCTGATATTTGGGGTAAATCCTATGGCCTGTGTTATGCTGGAAGTCAAATTAGATGATCACATCAGTCCCTTTTGGATTTATAATCTGTTAATCTATGAGTGTATGCCCTATTGTTCCACTTAAGTAGCTATTCTGATTGTGGGAAGAAACCAGATTAATAAAGCCACCTGAGAAGACTTGAAATGCAGTGAGTCATTATTCAGTTTATCTTCATATCTTTTAAAACTTTGTTCAGCAGCCCCTGCATTAAATTATCAAACTGTGAATTTCACACACATTGAACACTTAATCACCAGCTAACCCTGCTTGGCAAAGTCTGTGTGTGTCCCCATTACACAGAATTTATGCTAATTATGTTCCAAAGTTAAGCAGAAGTCATTGCCAGTCAGTATTGACTCTTGGGGTAAATCAATTCATTGGAAGTCACCCTAAGAAAGTGGCTGGTATTGATTCTGTAAGTGGATTTTACTGCCTTGATAAATACACACAATTGGGAGGGTAAGGATTGGGTCACGGGCAAGAGAAGAGTGAAGTCACTGGGTGCCATATTGAAAATTAATTGAAGGAAATTACTTGACCTCCTTCTCTGCAATCTAAAATAATGTCTTTTTTTTTCTCCAAAACATTGTCAGCTGAAATCCTAATCCAGTGAAGTAGCTAGGGAATCTCTTGCCTTGTCTATAATGGGGAATTTCACCATGCACAAAAATCAGATTTTACTCATGTTGGTAAAATACTGGAAGCTGTGGGAGTTCACCAATTCAGCTGAACCTGTAATAGCACCACTAAGAATTGTTGGGTAAAATTACTTAACGTAGAGACAGCTTCTGAGGATGCCAAGTGAAGAAGATATCCCTTTCCTCCAGTCATAGACTACTGGCAGAGCTGCTCAGGGGTTGCTACTACTGCTTTTAGGGTTACAGTAGTCCCTGCAGCTCCTGACATTTTCATCTCTCCCCTGAGACTTATGTATGGGAAATGGCCTGTGGACCTATAAGGCCATAAATGTACTCATCAATAAAACACCCAGCAGGCTTGGCTGGAGGAAGGCTTACATAGCCCCCATAGAACACAGTTTTTGGCTGGTGTCATCCTCTGTGCACAGAAGATCTGTATCTATTGTGCTCTGTCTGTGGAGGGGGATGGTATCTGCTCCTATATTTTTTTAGGGGTCTCTGTGCTGCTCTAGCACCACTAAGGGGCCAAATAGTTGCTGAGATTAAGCAGCTGTGAATTCCTTTGGTCTGGGAAAAGACTGGCTGTCATGGAACCACTCCTAGCCGGATCTAAACCACCCCTTTCCAGCCTGTCCCATGTAGGGAATATATTGGGACATGGTCAGAGTGGTGCTGTGCTCTGATCACCCCCAGGTGACATAACAGGTCTCTGGGGCCCACTAACAGATGACAGACGTTAGCCCTGGTCTACACTACGAGTTTAGGTTGAATTTAGCAGTGTTAGGTCGATTTAACCCTGCACCATCCACATGACCAAGCCTATTTTGTCGACTTAAAGGGCTCTTAAAATCGATTTCTGTACTCCTTCCCAGCGAGGGGTTTAGCGCTAAAATCAACCTTGCTGGGTCAAATTTGGGGTAGTGTGGATGCAATTCGATGGTATTGGCTTCCGGGAGCTATCCCAGAGTGCTCCATTGTGATCGCTCTGGACAGCACTCTTAACTCAGATGCACTGGCCAGGTAGACAGAAAAGCCTCGTGAACTTTTGAATTTCATTTCCTGTTTGGCTAGCATGGCGAGCTGATCAGCGCAGGTGACCATGCAGAGCTCATCAGCAGACGTGACCATGGAGTCCCAGAATCACAAAAGAGCTCCAGCATGGATCCAACGGGAGGTACTGGATCTGATCGCTGTATGGGGAGAAGAATCGTGCAGGCAAAAGACGAAATGCCAATATATTTGCCAAAATCTCCAAGGGCATGATGGACAGAGGCTACAACAGGAAGACACAGCAGTGCCGCGTGAAAGTTAAAGAGCTGAGGCAAGTCTACTAAAAAACAAAGGATGCAATCGGTCGCTCTGGGTCACAGCCCCATACATGCCGGTTTTATGATGAGCTGCATGCAATTCTGGGGGTGGCGCCTACCTCTACCCCACCACTGTCCATGGACACCAGCAAGGGGGGAGTCTCATGCAACAGGGATGAGGAGTTTGAAGATGAGGATGAGGATGATGATGATGATGAGGAGGTTGAGGATAGTGTACAGCAGGCAAGCGGAGAATCCTTTCTCCCCGGCAGCCAGGAACTGTTCATCACCCTGGAACCAATACCCTCCAACCCTCCCAAGGCGGGCTTCCGGACCATGAAGCCGGAGAAGAAACCTCTGGTGAGTGTACCTTTGTAAATATAATCCAGGGTTTAAAAGCAAGCATGTTTAATGAGTAATTTACCATGCCAAGCCAGTAGTATGGAATCATTGCAGAACAAAATCTTGCAGCGAATGGGCCCGGGCTTTGCCTGTTTGCCTTTGGCTGAAAATAAATCATCCTCGCTGTTAGCCACGTGGTGGGGGAAGGCCTGTTCATGGCTGACCGGGATCTTCCCTGATACTAGCCAGGTGTGGGGTGAAGCGATCATCCCAGAAAATTGGGTGTGGGGGGGTTGGATTGTGCTGCACATTCACCCTAAAACAGCAGCCCCTCCTTTTAAATGGCCAACCCAACGGGCTTTGCTTGGTATGGGAAAGGAGGGCGCTGCTGTTTGAAACTGTTCCCACATGTTATGAAGATTGAAGAAGCCAAAACCCTTTGCCTTACCGTGGCTACCTGCAAGCCAAATTCTGTTGCCCAGCCGAGCATGTGTGATGTCTCACACCAAACCAGCAGGCACTCAATATAAGAGGCAAAATGCGACCTTGTAGCAAAAGCACATGTGCTATGTAATGTGAATCACTTGATTCAGTGTGAAATAGTCTTCCCTTTTGTTCTCTAAAATGTATCTTTTAAAATACTACTCTCCTTTTTTTTCCTCCCGCAGCTGCAAATGTTTCTACGCTCCCCCTATCATCTCCGTCCCAGAGGCTAGTGCAGATTAGAAGGCGGAAAAAACGCACTCTCGATGAGATGTTCTCAGAGCTCACGAAGTCTTCCCGCACTGAAAGAGCTCAGAAGAATGTGTGGAGGCAAACAACGGCAGAGTCCAGGAAAGCGTTAAATGAACATGATGAGAGGAGGGAGGCGCACGCTGAGAGGAGGCAGGATGCAATGCTGAGGCTAATGGGGGAGCAAACTGACATGCTCAGGCATCTGGTGGAACTGCAGGAAAGGCAGCAAGAGCACAGATCACCGCTGCAGCCCCTGTATAACCACCTGCCCTCCTCCCCAAGTTCCATATCCTCCTCACCCAGATGCCCAAGAAGGCGGGGGGGGGGGGGAGGAGGCTACGGGCACCCAGCCACTCCATCCCAGAGGATTGCCCAAGCAACAGAAGGCTGGCATTCAATAAGTTTTGAACTGTAGTGTGGCCTTGTCCTTCCCTCCTCTCCTCACCCACCCCTCCCGGGCTACCTTGCAAGTTTTCCCCGTATTTGTGTGATGAATTAATAAAGAAGGCATGTTTTGGAAACAATAATGACTTTATTGGCTCTGAAAGTGGTGATCGAAGGGGGGAGGTCGGCTGGCTTACAGGGAAGTAGAGTCAACCAAGGGGGTGGGTTTTCATCAAGGAGAAACAAACAGAACTGTCACACCATAGCCTGGCCAGTCATGAAACTGGTTTTCAAAGTTTCTCTGATGCGCAAGGTGCCCAGCTATGCTCTTCTAATCGCCCTGGTATCTGGCTGTGTGTAATCGGCCGCCAGGCGATTTGACTCAACCTCCCACCCCACCATAAACATCTCCCCCTTACTCTCACAGATATTATGGAGCAAACAGCAATAACAATGGGAATATTGGTTTCGCTGAGGTCTAACCTAGTCAGTAAACTGCGAGCTTTTAAACGTCCAAATGCATATTCTACCACCATTCTGCACTTGCTCAGCCTATAGTTGAACTGCTCCTTACTGCTGTCCAGGGTGCCTGTGTATGGCTTCATGAGCCATGGCATTAAGGGGTAGGCTGGGTCCCCAAGAATAACTATAGGCATTTCAACATCCCCAACGGTACTTTTCTGGTCTGGGAAGTAAGTCCCTTCCTGCAACTGTTCAAACAGACCAGAGTTCCTGAAGATGCGAGTGTCATGCACCTTTCCCGGCCATCCCACGTTGATGTTGGTGAAATGTCCCTTGTGATCCACCGGTGCTTGCAGCACCATTGAAAAGTACCCCTTGCGGTTTATGTACTGGCTACCAACGTGGTCCGGTCCCAAGATAGGGATATGTGTGCCGTCTATCGCCCCACCACAGTTAGGAAACCCCATTGCAGCAAAGGCATCCACTATGACCTGCACATTCCCAGAGTCACTACCCTTGATAGCAGCAGCTCCGTGATTGCGTTGGCTACTTGGATCATAGCAGCCCCCACAGTAGATTTACCCACTCCAAATTGATTCCCGACTGACTGGTAGCTGTCTGGCATTGCAACTTCCAGAGGGCTATCGCCACTTGCTTCTCAACTGTGAGGGCTGCTCTCATCTTGGTATTCTTGCTCTTCAGGGCAGGGGAAAGCAAGTCACAAAGTTCCATGAAAGTGCCCTTATGCATGCAAAAGTTTTGCAGCCACTGGGAATCATCCCAGACCTGCAACACTATGCGGAACCACCAGTCTGTGCTTGTTTCCCGGACCCAGAATCAGCATTCCACGGCATGAACCTGCCCCATTACCACCATGATGTCCAAATTGCCAGGACCCGTGCTTTGAGAGAAGTCTGTGTCCATGTCCTCATCACTATCGTGATCATGCTGTCGTCACCTCCTCGCCTGCTTTTGCAGGTTCTGCACATACTGCAGGATAATGCGCGAGGTGTTTACAATGCTCACAGCAGCAGTATCAGTGAGCTGAGCGGGCTCCATGCTTGCTGTGGTATGGCGTCTGCAGGAGAGCACGAGAGCAGAGTTGCAGCGGAAGTGGTGGAGGATGACGGTTAGCACCGCGCACATTTCCTGAGGAAGAACACACGTACCCGGGAGCCCATGACAGACAACATGGAGAAATTCGCTATCAAAGCAATAGCAGCAGAGCAGAGTTGCAGCGGAAACGGTGTATGACGACGGTTTGCAGACCTACTGCACTGTCTGCTGCCAGCAGCACTCAGGACACAACAGCGGCGGTGTCAGTTAGCTGAGCTGAGTGGGCTGCACGCTTGCCGTAGTATGGCGTCTGCACGGAAAAAAGGCGCAAAACGATTGTCTGCAGTTGCTTTCATGGAGGGAGGGGAGACTGACGACATGTACCCAAAACCACCCGCGACAATGTTTTTGCCCCATCAGGCATTGGGAGCTTAACCCAGAATTCCAATGGGCGGCGGAGACTGCGGGAACTGCGAGATAGCTACCCACAGTGTACCGCTCTGAAAGTCGATGCTAGCCACGGTAGTGAGGACGCACTCCGCTGCCTTAATGCGCTTAGTGTGGACATACGCAATTGACTGTATAAAATCGATTTCTAAAAATCAACTTCTATAAAATCGACCTAATTTAGTTGTGTAGACATACCCTTAGAGAGATTTTGAGGCTTTTCTGACTTTCTCTGGCAGTCTGAACTGGGCCTCTGAAGCCCCAGGGATTAGAACTGAGAATTTGCCCAATAAGTGTTACCTCCCTACTTATCCTGTCCCTTGCTATCTATAGGTGGGACATTATCAAGGTTATTTCTAAACCTTGATCAGTGGTTTGGAAGTCGGGTTAAGTGCAAACACTGACAGTGAACCAGCAATGTGGAATAATTTATTAATGATTAATTTCATACAATTGTAATCTAGATATCTCCACTTCTGAGGGCAGAATAATCTCCAGTGTGTATTGATAGCATTTTTTTCCATCTTGGAATTCGATTAGGATTCTGTAAGTGGATGTACTGCATATATACTTTACAAGGAACTTCAGTGATCAAAATGAACCCAACTGTGCCATTTTATAGCAGTTAATATTTACTGGCTCTTACTAAAAATATTAATACCATAAATGATCATGGATTTTTTAAATTTTTTGCAGCATATATAAGAATTTAATAGGAGACAATTCAGACAAAATAACCTCTTTACAAACTCCAGGAGCAGTACTGTACAAAACATTATGGTGGGTGGTCAAGGTTTAACAGGGTCAAAATTCACCCACAGACATGTATGTTTTAGTTAGCCAAGGCTGAAGCAGCAACAATTATCACAATTTGCCACTTGATCCCATATCAGCATAGCATAGCTGTTGATTCAGCCAGTGAAGCTGCACAAGCTATGTTAGGAAAATGAGGTATATCAAGGTCTGGGGGGAATCCAGACAAAGAATTAATGCCACTATAAACATTTTTGGAATGAATTATAAATACTGTATATGAATAAAAGAACAAGAAAGACCCCAATAACTTATTGTGATATTCTTCCTCTGTAATAATAGTAATTTGGAAAACAATGGCCTGATTCAAAGGCTGTTTAAATTAACGTACAGACTCCGATTGACTTCAAATGGACTTTGGATCAGGTCCTTTTGTAGGAGTTCATGATCAAGCTAGTGATGGGGAGTCCTCAGAAGTTTAGTTTTGATAAGAAACCAACAAGATGTTTACCCTCGCCATATCCAACCTTGCAGAGATTGCAAAGTTGACACTGTTATGCAAGTTGGCCTTAATATTATTTAAAAAATACTGTACTGTGCAAAATATTCCATTTGTTGTAACTCCAGTGGTGGTAAGAAAGATGAATTTGACGCCACTATATTCACTGCATGCAATAAACACTGTATTAATATTTAAGATTTAAATGAACAATAGATACTTGTGCATGCAGTAGTAAGAACAGCCAAATCAAATGTATTTCTCTGAACTTTTACAAATATCATCAATATTCTTGCAGTATTTGTCTGAATGCCTGAAACAATCTCCATCAGAACATAGGACCTGACCTGTGAGGAAAGGATAAAAAACTGGGCATGTTTAGTTTTGGGAAAAGAAGACTGAGAGGGCACCTGACAACACTCTTCAAATATGTTAAGGGATGGTACAAGAGGACAGTGACTGATTATGCAAGTGAGCCTAGAGAATAATCCACAGTCAGAGAGATTTAGGTTTAGATATTAGGAAAATTTTCTAGCTGTAAGGATAGTTAAGTTCTAGAATAGGCTTCCAAGGGGGGAAGTTGTGGAATCCCCATCATTGGAGGTTTTTAAGAACAGGTGAGACAAATGCCTGTCAGAGGTGGTCTAGGTGTACTTGGTCCTACCTCAGTGCAGGGGGCTGGACTAGATGACCTCTCAAGGTCCCTTCTTGCCCTAAATTTCTATGACTATGATTTTATTACCAAGCTAGTGGGAGCACTGATCTTGCAAGCCTTTCCAGGCCTCAGAGTAACATTTCAACAAACAGGACTTTTTTTTTTTTTTTTTTTAAGTGGGAACGTTCACATGCTATAATGCTGAAATATTTTTTGAGGTCTATGTGACTCATCCAATATGAATTGGATTTCAGAGAAATAGAGGTTTGTTGAGCTTTTTAGTTGTCTGGCAGGATGCTGGGGCTTGAGTGAGGGGAATGGGGGTGGGGTAGGCAGGAAAGACTGAAAAACTCAACGCAAACCAACACAATAGAGTTGGCTTGTTGGGTTGGTTGGTGTTAGGCTTTAGTTGGTAGCTTATTTTAACTAGGTTTTAAATAATACATGCAGAAGCCTGGCACTGTTTTACTGGCCACAGTGAAGACTGCCTGAGTACCACAGATAGGGCTATTTCACCAACCCACCTCTTTGGGGAGCTGACTGCTACAGATCCTACAAATTAGCACCCATATGCTAGGTTTCTGAACGTGAATGTAGCATTCCAAACACACTGTACAGAGTGGCTGCTGTTTTATTTCTGTTTGAAACGCTTAGAAGCTTTAGTCTACATCATGGACTAATAACTGTGTAAAATATGATGGCTTCAGCTGAAGGCATTGACTATAAATCAGAGCACAAAAAAGAGCATCTGAAATTGCAAAAATATAACTTATAAAAGAAGTAAACTGATTTCAACCAGATTTAAGTTTGCTTCAGGATAAAGCCTTATGTAATAAGTTTCATCATGGAGCATTTTCTTAATCATTTTATAAACCCTTGGAAATAGGACTGTAAGTGGATAACGTAGCACCTTCAAATAGCAGCTTTTGGCTTGCAGAAGGTAGCAATTCTCACTTTGTCTTCCCTTCTTTATGCCATTAAAAAGCATTGCTATCATAATTTACCTCCAGTTTTAAGCACCACACAGTCTACAGGTCTTTGATTATGCTGTAACCAAAAAAAGTAATAATGTCAGTTACTTAAAATTCTTTCCTAATGATTTCATATCTTTTCTAAACTAGGAGGAAACATGAGTAAAGAGAATGGAAGTTTAATGGGAGCTGCTAAATAGTAAAGAAGCTATGTAGGCGAGTATAAAAGGAATAAAATATGAAATTACAAGGTCTGTGGGGCAGACAGGCTTTTACTCTTGAGTTTTTACCTAGCACAATGAGGCCTTGATCTTGAGTAGGGGACATAAACTACTTTATTGTAAGTAAATAAATAATAATGATGGTACAGACTTTAAAACATTCCCACATTCTTTTAAAGTGGCATTGAAATCCGTGAGCTTTCTTTGAATTGCAAACAATTTGTCAATTTCAAGA
Source organism: Emys orbicularis (assembly GCF_028017835.1). NCBI lineage: Eukaryota > Metazoa > Chordata > Testudines > Emydidae > Emys > Emys orbicularis. Next base: position 40,138,240 of record NC_088689.1, on the reverse strand, counting down.
GGAAAGATAATAGAGTAAATTAGCATTTTATAGAACAGTGAAGAGAGAAAGTATTCACTTGAAAAATCTCAACATCCTTAACTTTACAGTATAATTAAAATCCACTTTGTTCACTTTACAATAATTATCAGAAAGAACAAAAAGTAAAACACATTTTAAAGTTAAAATGTTTGCAGTGTTGCTTAGATAGTTCCAGGTAAACTAAGTCCAGTGCAGTTTATTAAAATAGTTGAAAATAAAGGCAGTCAATATGGCTCCTTTGATAAGACACTTACCTCTCTGGCTTGCGTCTGATGAAGTGGGCATTCACCCACGAAAGCTTATGCTCCAATACTTCTGTTAGTCTTAAAGATGCCACAGGACCCTCTGTTGCTTTTTACCTCTCTGAGTGACACACCAACACTCAGACTCATGCCAGTGCTGTTATTATAGTGCAGTGTTGGAAGTGAGCCATTTATCAGGATGGACAAACACAAAAGTCTCCCCAAGGGTTGGCAGTTGTCTTCCATATATGTCAACATATTTACATGAAACAGATCATATTTTCTGTTCATGAAGTTCATGATGTTATTGGGCACTTTTTATTTTAAGCTTTCAGTAGACTCAGTTCTTACAATTGTTATCACCTTATGACCCTGATCTTGCAATAGGTTGTATGTGGGTGGACCCCTGCAACCTCATGGGTGGGTCCAACCAATGGGGCTTTGTACGGTCATGTGTGTCTGTCTGTTAATCGGCTTGCAGGATTGGGGCCTCAGGTACAAACCCAGTGCTCTCCTTCTCTGGGTTATAAAAGGAGCATTCTAGTATAACCTTACTTCTACTCTGTAAAGCCCTTCTTGAGGCAGCTATTAGAGAATCCATCTTCTCCTAAAATAACGGGATTTTATTTTGCTTAGTTCTGAGGAATAAAAATAAAGAAAAAAATTGCAGGGAGAAGTCATGTCATATATTGCACAAGAGTGGTGAAATATGAATGCAGCTAACAGCACAAGCTCTTATGTCTTAACCCTTTGCAGATTGATAGTACATACAATGCCTTCAGTGTATCTGAGAATGACCTATTTGTGACAGAAAATTAATCTGAAATCTAGTCATAGATAGTAGTTTACAACTTCTTCTTAGAGGCTGGTTGTGCTTCCAGTATTAACTGGTTTGATATTTATGGTTGTCCACTTGGTACTAGTAGTTTTAACAAGCTGCAAGAACCAAGTCAAGTAATTAAAATTAGCAAACCTGAATAAATTAGGTGAAGTTTTGGTAGGTTAGAAAGAATGAACTATTGGGTAACCTAGATGGCTGTTGATGTGTGGCTTTTCTAAGATACATAATAGAGAAACAGCAGCTTTCTTTTGTTTTATGTGCTGTAATGTACTAACAAAAAAAATAAGCAGATTTGCACTACTTTTTATGATTAACAGAAACATCTTGCTACAAAATGTTAGCTTTTGAAAATATGTTTGAAAGAGGATACAGTAATGACTGTGCACCTGGGAACAAACTAAAATCACAACCGCAATAAAGCTTGATTGCTGTACTGAAACTTGATTGGATTTTCCACTGTGGGGTCTTTTCAGAGGCAAGAAAGTTGAAAACATGCAGCTACAAAACAGAAAAACAAATTAAGTGAAGCTGTAATATGCTGTGATGTACATTTAGTGTAGTGTTTGGGAGTACATGTAAAAAAAGGGGTGTCTGGTAATAAAATTCTGGAGACTCAATACAATTTTGAGAGAGACCAAAATGACAGTAGAGGGAGAAAGCCCAGCGGGACCTTTCTACACAATATACAGCAGGAGGCAGCAGTTGGCTGTATTTTGTCTGCTCTTCATTATCGTTATACTGTGGGTTTTTTTCCTTGTCTTGAACCTACACAGTACTCATATGACTATGGTTGTGTATATAATTTCTCTCTGCTTTTACTTTGTTCTCTGTTTCTGAGGGGGGAAACTAAGAACAAGGTTGCCTGCTGCTGGCACACTCTTTAACCAGACCAATTGACTGTAACCAGTTTGTTTTGCTTTCCGTGAATTGGTAACACACTTGTTAACACTTTTTTTTTTTAACATAGAAAAGGCCAGTGCCAACCCCTTCCATTACATGCTTCCCTGTGGGCCAAATTTTCAAGCCCTCAACACTTACAATTGGGACAAGATTTCCAAAACAGCTTATCTCTCATTTAAGCACATAAATAAGGGCCATATTCTCAAAAGAGCTCAGTATCCAGCATGATCTCTTTTGAGACTGGGCCCGTATGATGCTCCCCTTCCATAAAGCTCTTTTACTCCTGTTGCACTGATGTGCTAAAGTAGGGAACTGATTCTTCCTTTTCCCCCACAAGAGCATCAAGGCAGCATCCATTCAAAATAAAGAGCTGTGTCAGAGCAAAGTGTTCATGCACTACATCTCCAAGATTGTATGGACTCTCTGCAAGTTAACGGAGAATCTGGTGGGCATCAGGTAGCATGCACTTCGTTTCTACTTGGGATAGCAGTAGACCCCTGCCTATAGATGGCAGGATTCCTATGGCAGGAAAGGCACTGAATTACATCTTTGCTTTCAGGATACTGGAGAAGTCTGTGTGGTCTGAATTGTGGGCTGATGCCAAGTTTTTTTTTTTAATAATACACCCATTATTAAAACTACTTTTTCTCATGTCACTGCAAACAATTCTACCCTGTGTGTGCATTTTGAGTGCCCAATAGTACCTAGGTGCTACTTTTCATCCTTGATCTTGTCAATAGTATCATACTGTATTGGAAATTTGGCTTGACAAGGGATGCTACATTGTAGTAAAGGTGTCACAAGCGTTTCTAGGCAACTTCGAATACGTGGACCATGTCTTCATCTGCCTTTTGGAAAGCACCTAGCATACTGTGGAGACAAATAAATAAATTTAAAAGGATTTCAGATGATCTCTTCTCTGCAATCCACTGGATAGGGTTGAACAGCTAGCTGGATCTTGTACAGGACAAGAAATGGTCCTGTATTGTGATTTTTCTTTTGAATAAATTTCCAGCACAAGAATATTCCCTTCCAACAGTCAATACAGTATTTGTTTCATGGACTCTGCATCCCCATTTGCAATGGACTCTGGGCAGGGTTTTCACCTAAGCAGGCTTCAGCATTAATTCCTTTTTTTTTTTGCTGTCATTATGGTGGATAAATAGCTGCAGTTCCTCTTTGTCTCCAAAGTTCTGCTAAATATTGGCATACTGTAGTTTTCATGCTGGTGCATACCCTCACAATTTGTCATACGTTAGAACACAAATAGCGGTTTCAAATTGTCAATCAAATGCACAGTCCTTTTCCTGCAGCAATAATAGCTTTTTGATTATTATGTAGCCCTATTTTCTTTTCTCTTTCAGTAGCTTTTCTGCTTTTCTTGTAGGAAAAAAGGCCTTTTCACTTCTTAACATCCCTGAACATTAATCACCTAGGTCTTGTCCAAATTTTAAAAGTGGCTAGCCCAGTTTGTCCCTATTACAGCTTTTAAAACATGTTTCATAATCACATTCACAAGCTGTGTTCAAGCTATGCCAGGATGAATATGGCCAGTTCGCTTTAAAATGGTATATCCTTGTTAGTTGTATGATGGAAAGGATTTCACAGGGTTGGCTACAGAACTATTTTAGTCGAAGCTTCCAAGTAATCTGGTGATTAAGTTCTTATGGGCTAAACCAGCAGGTAAATATAGGAATATATGCCCACACTTTCAGGGAGGAAGGATGGTCCAGATGTTAGGGCACAAGACTCGGTCTTCAGAGACATGATATCAAGTCTTAAAACAATTCAGGATCATTGTAATAAGCTGTAGAGGGTCAGGATTAACCTGGTTGTGAAGATGGTTTTTGCCTAGCTCAGTCTGATAGATGCTACATTTGAACTTTTTTGATAAAGGGTTTGACTTCTCTGGTGAGAGTTCGTCAGTTACCTTGCCTTCCTGGCAGGTCCCTTGAAATAAATATATAGTCACAGTTCAAGGAAGTTGTGTATTTTGTAGACTGTTGTAGAAAAAGATCTGAACCAAACACTAGATCCAAAATATTCTGAATTTGCAGTGATTTCAGGTTCTTGCTCTTAATTTTTTGTCTCTAATATGAGGAACCAAAACTTCAGGTTAATTTTTAGATTAACTGTATCACATTCCATTGCCAATACATTCAGAGTATGGAACGGAAGAGGAGTCTTCCTTGTTGTGCAGATGAAATGGAATTCCGGAGGGTGAGGGAGTCTGTTCAGGTCCTATTTTTGATATCAGTTTTAACTGGCTTGGCTGCACTGAACCAAAGCAAAGGATGTGGTTCTAGGAATATTCCTATATTGAAATCTGTGGCTTGACCTTTTCTTACAATCTGTATTGCTGACCCCTGATTCAAGAATTGCTCCAGGTAATCTTGGAAATATAGTCACTCCATAATGTTGTCATGCTCAGTGTTACTAATCAGTTCATAAACCATCTTGAACAGGAACATTTGTAGGAACATTCTATTAGAGAAATGACTTTTCTGAAATAGAAAAGAAGCTCTTTTAATTCTGGAATCCCCTCAGCCTTGAAGCTCCTGGTACTTTTAAAATCTGACCTACAAGTTCAATTATCTGTTAAATTTAAAATACTCATGGTCAAAGAAAATAATTGAGTGCTATTTTTTTTTTTAACAAAACCATAATGCTATAAAACCTTTATATTTTAAAGACTCTAGTATTTTAAAAATCCCCTTATGTTCGATGTTTAGAAAATAAAAAACTTGGCAAGTCATTCATGTTTTACTATATAGAAAATGTCATCACTAATGGGAAAATATTTAATTTGTTTACTTTTTTCTTTCTGTATTGTCAGTAAAAATGAATATATGTGGTGCATCTCCTCAGAGATATCTGTTCAGCTTCGTTTGTTTGCTTTGTTTTCCTGCAGTACTTGTTTATGTTGCAGAGGAAATAATAGTAAATGAAACAGAAAGGGGGATCAGTTTCATTTTAAGATTGATTGAACTAGTGAAAGCATTTTTTCAGAAGTATGTATTTTAGTAGAATGTTTTAACAGCTATAGCTGTTCTGAGGAAATTCCCAGAGGGTTGAGCATCTGTGCCAGTGAGCATAACTTTTCTTGGTACTATCTTGGTATCTGCTAACAGATAGCAAAGAGAGAAGATGAGACTAGATGGTTCAAAAAACTAGTAATAGAGATTGGCGTCTGCGTTTCTAAGTAGCTGGACTGAACCTGACCCTAGGTGGTTGAGGACTGAATGGTATTACTATCTGATAGCTGTTCAGTGGCTTAAAAATGTAGGTAACAAAACCAGCTCTAACTGGCAGTCTTGGTAGTGGCAGCGTGGAAAATGGACTGCTCTCTCACCCTACACATTGTCCCTCTTTTGACACTCATTGATGTAGGGAAGTTTGCATCCCTCTTCTGTGGATGAACATAGGATTTCATTCTGGCACTTTGACCTACAATTTTTAGAAAAATTGTTTCCTCTGATCACCTGCAACTTGTAAAACTCTTCTTCAACCCATATACGAGCAGGTGTGGACACAGGAAATGGATGTCTGGCTTTTTAAACAATTTATTTAATTTCTCTAATTCCCATTTATTGTGATTCACAGCTTTTCAGTTACCAGTCCTTCAGGGATTTAATGGGAAGACTGAAAAGGCACTTGTGTAATTTAGGCCTTGGACGCTCAGGAAGCCAGAAATGTCTCTCTCAGAAGACACCCTTGACCATTGCACACAGATAATGAGTTTAACTGAATGATGGCCCAATGTCCTGTACAAGAATGGACTTGATTAGGGTTCAGTGACTTTAAGACACTTGCATTACCAAGGGTTTGGGAACTAATGTTGAAAGTGATCTTCTAAGGGGATTATCATATCCTTTTGGACTGCATGACTCCTATCAATATGTTCACTCGTGTGATGGCCTTTATTTTCTATCTAACCGCTGATGTCTGTTCTCATTAGGGTGACTAGATGTCCCGATTTTATAGGGACAGTCCCGATACTTGAGGCTTTGTCTTCTATGGGTGCCTATTACACCTCCCCCCCCCCCGTCCTGATTTTTCACACTTGGTTCCTGGTCACCCTAGTTCTCATTCAGGCATTTCTACAGCAAATAACTACCATTATTAAACTGAAAGATTACTTTCCCTTTGGGTATGTCCACACTGCAGTGGGGTGGGCCTGTGTCAGCTGACTCAGGCTTGCAGGGCTCTGGCTACGGGGCTGTTTAACTGTGGAGTAGACTTCAGGGTTAAAGCCCTGGCTCTGAGACCCCATCACAGGGTCCCAGAGCTTGGGCTCCAGCCTGAGCCCGAACGTCTATACCACAATTAAAGAGCCCCTTAGCCTAAACCACACAAGCCCGAGTCAGCTGATGTGGGCTAGCCCCGGTGTTTAATTGCAGCAAGGACATACCCTTTATGGCTAGTCATCCCATATCTAGGGCACCAGTTGCCAAGAACACAAGAGCTGCTTTTTTTAATGCACGAATCCAAAATTACATTTTATTGGAATAAAATAGGTGGACTTTAATTAAAGATGGTGAGAGAGATATGAGTAACCAGTAAGGTACTCCAAGGACTCCAGAACAACAATGCATTTAATTTGTATTCATTTTGAAAGGAAGCCATTACTGACTATAGTCCAGTGAACTACGTATTTCACTTCAGAATATGTGACTCTCTAATCCAATGAAAAGTAGAATTCAGTTAACTGTTGGGTTACCAACTCTAGGTCAAGGATGAGAGTGCAATGAGCATCGCACATGCAGCTAGGAAAGCAGCTACTTGTATAGGCTTATTAAAGAGGAAATTTCAATAGTTTACCTTTACTATTCTTGTCTTGCAGTTATTACTATGGCTGTTCAAACAGTGTTTATTGAACAATGAAATAGAATGAATTTAGCACCTTTTATTTTTGAGGATTATTCACAAACCATTCCTAGTTTCTGCAATTCATTATTTCTATCTGTTCACCAAATGGGTTGAACAAATAATTTTCAAACTACTGGTGATGCGCAAGCTGCTGACTACACAGAATGAACTATTAGTTATTAGCCTTTCCTATGTGTAATTGGTTACTGCTTCCTGGCTGGATGATTACAACATGAACAGAAGAATGACAAATGATGATTAGGAAGTAGTGGATTCTTCCAGTACAAGTTCACAAAACTTTTAGGATTTACAAATATTTTCTTGAATGTCAAAATAGTTATTTGAATATTTATGAAATAAAGATACAATGAATGGCAGAAAATATAAATGTAGGTACTTTATTGTGATTATATTTGCAAGTGTTTTTTTTTTAATGTGACCAGCTTTTATACTAACGTAAGGACATAGTTGAAACTATTATTTATACAGTATTTAAGGCCCATGTACACCATCGACTACAATAAAGAAAATAGACTACTGGTGCAACACTAACTCCATTATGTATATTAGGGGCCAGACTGTGCTTGGCCTGCATAGTGTGAGGAGGTTGCTAATGGCATTTCTGTGCCCACCTCTTAACCCCACCCCTCTTGTGACCTGTGAACAAAAATCAGATGCAATTGTGGGACTTCTATCCCCATGCTCCCCCATGTTTGCACAGTGCACGAAAGGGACAGAAAGAGGAGGAGGCAGGGCCATGGCTTCATTCACCAGCCTGCAGAGTAGAACCAGCATGCAAGAGGGAGCAGGCTGTATTCCAAAATGGGCTATAGCAGCAGGTGTGATGCCCTCTGCACTGTAATGGTGCATTGTGGACCCATACTGTTCTCAGCACAAGAATGTGCCTCACAAGCAAAACGTGAACCATAAACATGAGAAATTCTCTTTAGTATTAGTTTAAATGATGGATTGTAAATAATGAATCTCTGTAGGATTGTATTCCCATCTAATCCCCTGATTGTCTGGTGACAGAATTATCACTTGAATAAATGATGTTTTATATTTTTAATATTTGCTAATTAATTAAAAATAATATTTAACATAGTTCAACAAAGACCCAAATATTGAATTATTCAAGATTTCATTTCACTCTGAAATTACAGGTTCTCATGCATAAATAACGTTTGAAGTACAGACGCCTCCTGACTTACGCAGTCGTTCTGTTCCGGAAAGCCTTGCGTAACTCAAATTTTGCGTAAGTCGGAATCGTATACCCGTACGTTACGCAAAAATTTCTGCAACTTGAAAATCCAATTCTGGCTTATGGAACTTTTTTCTGTAAGTACGAATTTGCATAAGTCGGGTCTTGCGTAACTCAGGGAGCGTCTGTATTGATTACTTTCCAGTTATTTTGCATTGTGTTTTTTAAACCCCACTGGAGGAAAAATAAGGAGGAAAAACCCACTGAAATGCAAGTTTCTAAAGGAGATTGTTGCTATTGTTGTCATTTAATCATTTATTTTTTGTTCGTGGTTGTGCCTATTCTATAAATGAGGATGATATGTGCTGGACACTTTCCAAGAAGAGGCTCCTGGCCCCCAGGATCTCACAGTCTAAAGGCAGGCTGGTATTAGAGAAGAAGAGTAACAAAGGAGGATTTATTTCAATAAAACATATATACGTGCTCTGCAGGTGGCACAGCAGAAATAGGTTTTTTAAGAGACATATCTACAAGGCCTTTCTGTGTATGAGCTCAGGATGGGACAGGAGACTCTGGGGAAGATAGCAGAGGCTGACAAAAAAATAAACAAAATATAATGTGAAAAGGGGCATGGAGATTTTAACTTCCAAGTTCCACCTTGAGAGTTATTAGGAATGAGTAGAAGAGTTTAGTGTCCCACCTGATGTACCGCATTTCTAACGGAGCAATCATCTACCTCCAGTACTACATTGAAATACAATAAGCTCATACTGAGCTTTGGAGTGGGTTTTGAGCCCACTCATTTTTGAACCATAAGCAAGACTTCAGCTATATTATATTAGCATTATTATGACTGCATAGTGATAAGTTAGTTGCTATGCCTGTGCCGTGGAAAAAAGAAAGTTGATTAAGATGGCTAAATAATGGCTCTTACAGTGTGCAGAGCACTGGGAGTAAAGCAGAGTAATGCTACCGGGAGACATTTTGCGTGCATGAGTCATGGGAGCTGGATGAAGCACTCTTCACAGTGTCATGTGCTATACCTGTACTCACACCATTGCTGTTCTCCTGGAGATAGTTGGTGTTCAAAGAATATGGAGAACAAGGTCCTGTTGCCCAGACATGCCCACTTTAAGTTTTACACTGCTATTAGCAGCACAAGGAGATATTATTGCAGGCAGGGATTACAAGGGTATGTCTATACTTACCCGCTGGTTCGGCGGCAAGCAATCGATCTTCCGTCAACGCCGGTAATCCTGCTCCGCGAGAGGAGTAGGCGGAGTCGACGGGGGAGCCTGCCTGCTGCGTGTGGACCCACGGTAAGTACCTTTAAGTTCGAACTAAGATACTTCGACTTCAGCTACGTTATTCATGTAGCTGAAGTTGCGTATCTTAGTTCGAACTGGGGGCTTAGTGTGGACCAGCCCCAAGAGACTACAGCTCCACTGAGGCTCCCTGTGACCTCTACTACTTGTCAGTGCATCCAAGCAGGGCACCCATAGGGCCCAGTTTTGTACCACTGCAGCAAGTGGAAGCTTTACAAATGAAAATCAATAGAAGCTGAATAGGTCCCTTAATGTTATCCCTTCTGAAGAGTGAGGTGGAGATGAGAAGAGCAATAATACACTGCCACATTCTCTTGAGACCTGTAGTCAGAAATAGTAAAGCTCTCAAGCAAAAGCCTTGGCTGTTATACAGAGCTGATTAACTCAATTAATTTTTACTACTCTATTTTGTCATTTGTTTCTGTGTAGTGGCAAGAGTCAGAGAAACAGTGAAAAACACAACCTGCTCTGGGTAATGAAACAGCAACTGTTGAACTACTCACTCACTCATGCACAAAGACATTCTTGATGCAGAGTGAATGGAAACTGCATATTTTAAAATAGGGATAGAAAAGGCTTTTTCATGAAAAACCAAACAAAAGCAGTTAAATCTTGTGAGTTTAGGGAAAATTTAATTTAAATCAAAGGAGAACTCTGGGGGGGGGGGGGGGGGGGGGAAGGGAGAGGGAGAGAGAGTGTGTGTGTGAGAGAGAGAGAGCGACAGAGAGAAAGAATCAAGCCGTTACATCTGCTGCTTTTGTTCTGACTCTGGTCATGCTATCAGATAAAAATCTGACTGCCTCTAATACAGAAATATTGGCAACTTGTAGATTTGCTTTTCATCTGATGCCTAATGGGCAAACAGCAGTTGATTTGTACACTTTTTCCAAGCAAGCCCCTGATAGTGGCTAAGGGCAAGAGTGCATGTTGTAATGCATCCAGCCAACTTGGAAAGGGCAACATCTCTCATTGCACTGACAGCATCAGCAAGAGATCACTTGAGACCCAAGTTAAAAGTTAAAGATGACTGTTGAATTCTTGTGGCTGCTGTACCACTGAGTGAATGTGGCTTCAATTTAAGTAACTGAAGGAAAACTGGAAGCTTACCACTAAGCAATTTCTTTAACACATGTCCAAGGGACATACAACCATCTAGTAGGATGCATGAAAATAAGTGCTGGTGAGGGCATTTGTGAAAGCCGAGAATAAACCGGTTTCTGTGGTATGTCTCTGCTTGAGACTGGACACTAGGTGGATGGAAAGCTCTTAACTAATCTCCCTAGAAAATCATCAGGGATCCATATGCCTCCTGTATGAAATATACATACATTACTGGAAGCTGCATCTGTTGTAGACTCTGTTTTGTGCAGCTTTTTGGGACAGCTGCACAGGGAGGGGCTGGAAGTAGGTGGAGTGAAGGCACTAATGCCCCTATGTACACATCACTTCTAATGCCGGGCTCTAGCTCAATGCTACTATGTAGCCCTTACTTAAGGCTTATGATATTTGGAGAGAGAGATCAACCAAAGAGACACAACAGTTGAGGGCATATTACAGTAGGTTAAATGAATGTCTTCCCAAGGTTTCTGTGCTACAGACTTTGTAATGAAGGATAAGGCCCAACTCTAACACGGTTACAAACTGCTTGAACCCATCAAGCAGTTTGTAACAGCATTAGAGTTGCTGACTATGGAAAAAATTACTTGGGAAAGGACAGTGTTGGGCTAAGTCTCCAAAAGTCCACAAACTGATAAATCATGGAGCTGAGCTTAATTTAAATGGAGCTCTGGAAGTTGCTTGGGTACAAGAAATGGCCCAAGGAATCTAAAACCCATGGCTAGAGAGGAAGCAGCATACAGAGTAGCACAGCCATACTATGTTTTTAGGCAAACACAGACCAGTTGTGTGCTCAGTGAGAGGGTAAGTATAAATCTCACCTATGTAGACAGGAACTCTGCTTATAAAGCACTGTGCAAATCAACTAGTGTGTGTCGGGTGGATGAGCACAGGGCAGATTTAAGCCCAGAGGTCTGTGTTGATATGGGAACATCAAATGTGTTGGATGAGAGGCCAATGGAACCAAATATTTGCAGAGGTCAGCTTTGGAGACAGATGTTGCCATGTTAGGTTCAATTAGATACTGAAGTGTAAGTCAATATATGATTCTCTCTAGGGCTGAAATTCCTGTCTATAAAGAGCCATCATCGGGCCTGTAATCACATAGCCCTTCTCCATTAAATAGAATTTCATGTGTTTTCTAAAATTAAATGTTGGGCAATGTTTGCTCTGATGGTGTCCCTTTTTGATCCAAGAAAACTCTGACATCTAGCACTAGTGGCGAGTCCATATTTACAATATAACACTAGAAATATTCTGCTTACACATAACAGTGCATGTGCTGGGGTGCATACAGAAGTTCATCAATCAATTTCTGGGTGGTAGGTACAAGGAGTTGAAGGTGACATTACCCCCTGTAAAGAGGGCCAGCTCATAGCCAGTACACCACTTAAATCCCACTTAAGGCTGTTCACAGTTTTGCCCAGCCCTACAGGGGCAGTTATGCTGGCACAGAGTACTGATGTGATTATTGCTGAGAGGCAGACAAGGATTGCTGATGGACAAGCACCACAATTGATCAGAGATTGGGGCAGGGGTCGCTGGCTGGAGGATTCTCTGCGACTTGAAGTCTTTAAATTATGATTTGGGGACTTCGACAGCTGAGTCAAGGGAGAGAATTATTCCAGGAGTGGGTGGGTCAGCTTTTGTGGCCTGCATCATGCGGGAGGTCAGACTAGATGATCATAATGGTCCCTTCTGACCTTAAAGTCTATGAGTCTATGAGCTGAAAGGTGCTGGAAAATATTATCTTAGCAGCTCTAATTATTATTTACTATTGCATGGTAATCATGAACACTGCCAGGAGTTCAGACAAAGTGAAGCCTTGGCAATATTCCCCTGTCTTTCACTTACCTCTCTAACCACCATGTAGCCTATTCTGAAATTCAATTATATTCAGAAAGAATCAGACCACTTGTAAGATGTGGCAACTGATAGCATTCAGGTCAAAACCAAAGCCCTAGATCAGCAGCATTCTAAAATCTACCATACAGGCCCATCCCTATTTGAGACTATAATAAAAATGAGAGAATATGGAAGAAAAGGAGGGAGATTAATGAAAGTTTGTGTCTCTCTCAGGTCAGTTGTCCACATCCAATATCTTCCAGCACTTGACAATTCAAGATCATGCCTCCTTCAGAAGGATTTATGATACGGGCCTGGGTGAGTCATAATTAGTAGCAGCTGCAAATTGTACATGATAGTGACAATGCTTGCATGTTTTAGGGGTGTTTGGCGTGGAAAATAAATATATAGGAAAAAGCTTTCAGCCAGTGGCTAATGTGAGGGTGATTGGTTTTTAAGGGGAATTGTGAAGATAATTGATTTAAAATATAGTTAAAGAGGGGGAAATTATGGTAGTAAAGAAAGGAAATGGATACTTTTAAATGTGAAGGTTTACAGCATGCACCATTTCAAAGTGCCTTGTTAATACTTGTACAGTGGCAGGGTGCTCTTCTATAGAGAGTTAAACATTACAATCAGACTAAGAATGCAGGAGCTGTTTTAAGCACTACAAAATAAGCCCTGTCTGATTGCATTCTGCAAAATAAGTCTGGATTTCATTTTAGGATAAATGGGTGTAGTTCTGAACAGGCTGGAAAGGAACTGGGACTTCTCCCTTTGCCGTAATGTTCTGGAAAATATTGGCAAGATGAAAGGAGTACATAAAAACTATATCATAGTGTCTGTACCACTATGACCTTTGACTTGCCAAACTTCAAAAAAATCAAAAATATTTCTTTACACATTTGCATGAATTAAAAAAAATCTGTAATACTACATGAAAGGGGAGAAAAATAGAAAAAGGCTAATATAAATAACAAGTGAAGGATGACCATTGGTGTTACTCATGTTGATGGGGTTCCTGTTGGATTTTTTGCAAGGTTTCTTATACTTTAGGAGCCTCAGAGAAAACCAGACATAACAGAACAATAAGGCATTTTTTAGTTATATCAAGACAGGTTACATCTGTAAAAAGAACAGATAAAAGGAGGAAGTCAGTGGTAATGGGATTGAGACTGTGGAAAATTTGTAACACTGTCTCTGAATCTGATCCTATAATAACCTACTATATAAGTAATTTCAATTTTGTATTTAAATTACCTCAGTTGTCTTATGATAAAATATGTAAGAAAGACTATTTGTATTTCATGTTAATATAGATTTGCCTTATAAATTACTACTTACTCAAAGAAAATGGATGAACCAGAACAAGATATCACAATCACATTCAGATACTATACAATATTAGGAGGTTAGCTTTAGGTTACTTGACTTGAGAGGCAGATAGTCAAATGCTGATAGTGCTATAAACGATAGATTAAAAATTCCTACTAAAAAGAAAATATCTATAATAAAATTTCGTATTACACTTAAGCTTTCATAATTTTGAAAAACAAATTTTCTGTTCTGGGGCTATTACAACACTATTGCCTTATATAATACAGAGAGATATTACAGTTCTCTATAAATGATGCATCAGTATTTGCTTCATAATTGCAGAGTTATTGGTAGCCTATAAGGTGAAGACTTGTCAAAAATAATTTTTTCCAGCTCTTATTTGAGCAAAGTTAAATAGTTTGAGGGGAAAACCATAATAGAGAACTGCAAAATAGGTTTTGGATCTGATATGGTAATTTTCTAGTAAAATATTACTTTAGAAGAAAATCTGATGCTAACATTATATGTTTGTTTTAAAATATTCCCATTATAAATAGAAATATTTTCACTACTGAGAAGTAACTGAGATATATGAAACGAAATCTTGACCACCATCTTGGGGGGAAGGGGAAAAATCTCATCCGAACAAAAAGTAACACCTGTGAGTTACAATGCAATAAGATGTAGAAATATACAACCCTCACAATCTTATCAGTGGAATCCTTTCTTTTGTGAATTTTGGTATAGTCAAAAATCCAATTTTCATTTGGGGGAAAAAAGTTTTGATTGAAAATTCTCAACCAGCCTTTCTCCATGATTAGTGGTTCGTATGACAGAGGAACCTTCCACTTAACCTTTATTATAAAGTGTGATGGGGTGTACAACCCCCTGCACCAGGCAGCTTTGGGCTCAGGCAGTTCAAAAGGGCTTTGCCTGTGGAGGGTGAGGGGGTAGCGGACAGACCTCTCATCTTCAGCTCCCAGAGAGGAGCACAGCACAGGAGCCTTCAGTTGTCTGTGAGCATAGAGATGTAGGACAGCTAGCTGGAAGATCTTGGTAGGACAGAGAAGCTGATGCCTCTTTTTATTTCTGTTGACTTCTGTTTTTTTCATTTGTTGGCTTAAGAACTGGGACTGGGGCTTGACCCCATGGCAGACCCCTTTCCCACACCCTTCTGAGAATGAGTCCCCGATGAGAAGTGGGGCTGGTGTAAGAAATAGCCCAGGGAAGAAGTAAGAGGTCTGATCAGGCAGACCTTAACCACTTGCTACAAGGGTCCCTGGGAACCCAGGGCAGAGGGAGGAACTGGATTCCCTTTCAGCCATACTGTGAAGACTAGCAGGGCCGCCGAGAGCGGGTTCGGGCCCCGGTGAAAAAATTTTTTCGGGCCCCCCAGCAAGGGCAGACCGGCTAAACAGCACCGACGAGAGGCGGGAGGGAAGCCGGGCCCCCTTCCGGACCGCCAGGCCCCGGTAATTTGTACCGGCTTCCCGCCCCTCTCGTCGGCCCTGAAGACTACTGGGAAGACCCCCAAATGTAAGGGGCCAGAAGGACTATTGGGCCTTGACCAGAGCTCTCAGTTGGTATGAGGTCATGGGACCATAGGGTGAATTCTCTGGTTTATCCTGAAAGAGGGGAGATCAAAGGTGCCTTAGCTGAAGGGGCGAGTCTCAAGACAAAAGTGGATCACAAGTGGATCCTGGTTGGCAGGACTACAGAAAAGAGAGGCTGCTCCTAACCACAAAGCAAATGCACTGGCTGCTGAGGCGCTTTTGCCACAAGCAGCAATTAATGTGAAACACTGGGGCTTCTCCAACACTGGGGCTTCTTCCCAAAAGGTAGGTGTATTACCTGTTTTGTTGAAGTATGTGTTGGCTCTTTCCACTATCTTAAAATCAAACAACTGCCATTTGTAACATCATAATTATTGATCATTAACACTCCTAAGTAACTCTGTCCCCACTAATGACTTAGTGAAGTTCAGGACCATAGATTTCAATGTGGCTCCAGACAGAAGGTAGCTGGAGTACAAACTAAATGTAAATAATTTTCCACAGAGATGAAACATAACTGAGACTATAATAGGAAAAAAATAACAACAAACTACTTAAGTTAAAGATAATTACCATAGTGTGTATACAGGCCACCTAATATCCCATGGAAAAAATTAAATGCCATTATAGTGCACTAAACATGATTAACAGCTGGTGAATATAGACCTTCCATAATCAGCTAAGCGCTCTAAGCACACAATAATTAGAAAGTAAGCTCTTAGCAGCATGCTTTGGCAAGGTCCCAAGTGTGTACTGTGCTATGTGGTGGAGGGTTTCAGATAACATTGAGTAGAGTGTACACTGGAATTCTAGGAGTATTGAAAGGAAAATATGGGTAAATAAGGAGATACATTTTTCCATCCAAATGCACTGCTGTCCCCTGAACATATACCACAGATGGATTGTAATGCTTGATGTAAATAATTAAGAATGTATGTATAAGTATTATTTTAGGCTGGGATTTTCAAAGGGGCCTAAAGGAGTTAGATGCCCAATGGCCACTGAATTTGAATAGAAGTTGGACACTTAACTCTCTTAGGCCCATTTGAAAACCCAGTCTTAATTCCTTTTATGGTAAAAGCAAACAAAAAATATCTGGGATGAAATGATATGGGTAAACTCTGACTATCTGAATGTCTTGGGAGATGCACAACTTTTGGATCATCTTTTGTTGTGTTACCTGGAGCTTCAGTCTTGCTGAGCTGAGGAGCAGATTCCTGCAATCCCAGGGGATAAAGCCTACCTTCAATTAACTCACAGTTTTGGTTTACTGAAGGATATTCCTGAACTATGTTTTTTAGATGCAGAAGGTCGGCTTATCAGGTGAAGCATCAGGTTTAGGATACCCAGTCTCACAGTAGCTACATGCTCAAATTGCTAGTATATTATAGATAAGCTGAGTTCGGACAACTCACCATATTCCTGGCAGGTATTTACTGTGGACAAGAACACCACGCATGAATTACAATTGTTCTTTTCCATTACATGGGCCACGTGAAGGCTCTATCCTTCATTATGCATCTGCGTAAGAACCAAGCAGCCTCTGTCCTCAGTGAACATGTGGGAGATAGTTCGTTAATAGTCCTTCTCTGCTTATTTGAGTGCTGAAGCTACTCTGAGTTATGAACATTGCAGCAGGTTAGCAGAACTATGGATGATGATGTCTTTCAAGATTACAGCTCTTCAAACCCACTACTTTTCTCCTTGATGAATACTTGCATTTGAAATTAAAATGTCAATTGGTAGTTGCCAGCTCAATCCAGAGTGACATTTTGTTCTTTCTGCCGGATTGTCATGTTCAGTACAAAAGCTTTGCAATATTCTGCCATGGGCCGAATCACAAAGCTTTGTGTATGTGCATGTGCATAAGTGTTAATTCTCCAGTATTGCAGAAAACTTTTGTAATCTTCTCCACTAACCTAGATTTTTGTTTGGACATTGTGTCATAAAAGCAGACAATGTGCAACAAGTGTCTTTTTCAAAAAAGTTGAGGCAAGGATAACGGTTGCTTTGCTTTTTCATTAGCTAATGAAAATGCAATATTATGCTCTTTTAGCTGGTTGTTTTATTTTTTTATTGCAGCTTTATTCAGAATAAATAAAATTCAGTATTATTATCATGCTGTCCAACAAAGATTCTTTATTTAGCCATATACTTTATGTTCCAGATATTACATGATGAATATGGTATAAGTACTTAGATAGATAAAATGTCCAGGTTACCTCTTGGGTACCATACAAATGATTTAATATCTTACAGATTCCATGGTGAAAAGGTTCTATATAAATAATGAAGGCCTGTCGAATTGCACAGAGCTCTATAGTTCTTTCCTAGAGAGTCTTCCTGAAACTCCTGGCTAGCTTGTTCTGCTGCTACCTCAGTGCACCTTCTCTCTGTCTCTCCCTGTGCCTAACAGTGTGTCTCGTTTTAAAGCAACCTTATGACCAGCTGGGTCTTCTCTGAAACAAGGCTTCAGGCTCCTTATCCTCTAATTAGGAGCACTGATTAGCCTAGTCAACGTTTTCAGACACTCTAGTGTTGGAATTCAGGATAAAGTAGCTGGGAAATTAAGACATGGTTTTCTATATTTGAAGAAATGCTCTGCACCCTGTCACATGAAGTATATTGGGATAAGATTATACTGGAACATTTCTGAAATTGAGAGGTCTCATCAGTCTCAATGAACAAAGTTTTGAGGTGATCTGCAAGTGCAAATAAAAGATTTACGAGCTTTCCCCCCTTCTAATATAGGAAGAAGGCTTGAATGTTTGGGGATTTTTAATTTTTTTTTACATTAGATGTTTGGGTCTGGTCTACCTGTTTTTCCTGGAAGCCTCCTCCAATGTTTAGATGCCATATAATGAGTTCTTTGTTTGTGTGGTTATATTTTACAGGCCGCAGCTTTGCACCTTAAAAAAATAATTGAAGTCAAATTGTTTCAGGCAGAGATAGCCAAACTTACTGATGAAATGTACAGCTTTTAAAAAGAATTGTACCATAACCAACAATAGCTAGTCCTTCAAGATCTAATGTCTTGAAGGACTGTTAGGTACACAGAATGTGTATGAATTTCTGTAATAGTGGCATTTTTACAACTCTGTGGAAATGAGCTAGTATGTTTATCATAGCAAGTGAAAGCTGATTATTTGAGAGGGCAAGTAAACTTTATTTAAACTGTGTAAAGCTTTTTGTTAGGTATTAGGTTTTGTTAGTTTTGTAGTTAACAACATCCCCCTCCCCCCAAAAAAATCCCCCAACCAGAAACAGTTGGGTGCAAAGCTCTTTTGGGTAAGATTTAGGCAGAGAGATCTCCTAATCACCTTCTCTGGATATTTCAGTGGAGACCTTCAGTAAAACAGGGAAGACAAGAATTGATAGTTCTGATATTTCTAAAGTAAAAAACAAGTAGAAAAAGAGAGCAGATTGCCTTTGTCCATCATAAAGAAGCCAAAAAGATAAAAACCTATTTTTCCTTTTATTAGATCACCTTTAAAATAAAACATCTTTCATTCTTTATGAACTCGTTTGTGTTGTCCGCACTCATCCAGTAAGTTTTGATATAATGCTTTCTCTTTTTAAAACATCATTTTAAAACCCTCACTGTACAATCATTTGATAATAAAAAAGAGCAAATAAAGGGGGAAATTATCTGCTATTATTAATTTGAATATTAAAGAAAATTTCAATTCAGCGATGTTTGCAAGCCTTTTGTGCTTGCTTTCTGCAAACATTCAAGCACTCAAGCTTTATTAGAGTGACTAATCCTGAAAATTGAATTTTAAATTCAAATGCTTGAATGTTGACTGAAAGTGTATTCAAATTTCATATTTGATTCAATATTACAATTCATATGCTATTGCTTGATTGCATTAGTCAGTGAATCAGGGCTTTGAAACTACACTATGTGACTTGTGCAACTAACCACTGCAATACAAATTTCAAGTATTTGCAAATTATCCAGTGATTTGCAAATGAAGTCCAATGATGCAGAAATTTGCAAGTGAGTTTGAATAATAATAGAATTTGGGAATCAATAAATGGACAGCTCATGGACTGGGGAAAAAAGAAAAACATTAATTGAATAAACTTATGAATTATTTGCTCAATGCTAGTCCAAATGATTGCCTCTGAAGGGAGATTTAATAAATGGAGTATAGCCTCCTGCCTCTCAATGCCATTTTGCTGTTTTGCTGTTATAAGTGTTCTTTCACTAACAGATGTATGAGGGTGGAGGTCAACAGGCTGAATACCAGTTGATGTAGTATGCATACACAGAATTTTTTTGAATGATAATGCATCACTACATTCAAAGTTAAAGTGTGAAGTTAGAGGAAAAAGGCACAGATAATAACTTTGATTGTCTTTCTGTTCCTGAGGGTGTATTATGTAAGTAAAACCATTGGTGAGCCAGTTTGGGTATGTCTATACAGCAATATAAACCCAGGACTTAATCTCAGGCTCAAACCTAACCTCTCTTTCCCCTACTCACAAATTGCGCTAATCCAGGGCTTGGACCCAAGTCCCAGGACCCCACGGGAGGGAAGGGTCTGAGCCTGGAGCCAAGCAGAGTCCCAGGGTTGAAGCCCAATTGCTTTGCATCATAGATGCAGCCCCACTGGACTCATGCTCTGGGAGTCTGCCAAAAAGTATCCCACAATCCTCTGGGCCAACTTTCTTTGTTCTCTGAACAGTCAAGTGAGGTGGACAATCAAGTTGTCCCACACTTCACCATGAACAAAGGGCTAGAGTGGCCACATTTTGGGAGGGAGGTAGGTGGTCTGGGTGGTTGGATTTGGGCCCACATAATGCAATGTAGACACTGGAGCCCCAAGTTGGGACCCAGGGTTCAACAGTTCCTAACCTGAGGTCAGCGGCGTATTATCACCTAGGCCAACAAAGCCCCGGCAAATTTGCTCTTGCCCCCTCCCCAACTCCGCCCCTTCCCCAAATCCCCGGCCCGCCTCCTCCCCCAGGCGCGCCGTGCTTCCCTCCTTCCACCTCCCTCCCAGGCTTGCGCTGGGAGGGAGGGAGAAGCGAGTTGCAGCACGCTCGGAGGAGGCGGAGCAGAGGTGAGCTAGGGCCCGCGGGCGCGGGGAGTAACGGGGGGCCGGGAACCACTCCCTGGCCCGCCCCAGCTCACCTCTGCTCCACCGCCGCCGCCATCTCCCAAGCGCGCCGCAACTCCCCTTCTCCCCCCCCCCCCGGCTTGCTGCGCGAAAGCGCTGGGAGGGAGGGAGGGAGGGAGAAGAAGCGAGTAGTGGCGCGTTCGGGGGATAGCGGAGGTAAGCTGGAGCCAGCAGGCACGGGGAGTAACTCTTGGGGGGGGGGGGCAGGGAACCACTCCCTGCCCCAGCTCACCCCTGCTCCACTGCCGCCATCCCCCAAGCGCGCCACAACTCCCCTTCTCCCCCCTCCCTCCCCGGCTTGCTGCGGAGGAGCGGAGGTGAGCTGGCGGGGGGTGGGGGGACAGCAATTTTTTGACGGCCTAGGGGCAGCAAATTTGTTAATCCGCCCCTGCCTGAGGTAACAAATGAATGTAGCCCTAGGTTAACAAACCCAAGGTCTGCTAACTCAAGTTCTACTAACCCTGGGCTTACATTGCATTGTAGACATACCCTTTGTTACACAGTCATTTCTAGCTCACAATTTATATATTGTCAGATTAAGCAGTTCAAGTAGATTTGGGTTGGTATTTTCAAAGAAGCCCAGTTAGGTGCCTAAGTCCTATTGAAACTCAGTGGGAGTTGGGTGCCTATATGATAGAAACATAAGAACGGCCATACTGGGTCAGACCAAAGGTCCATCTGGCCCAGTATCCTGTCTTCTGACAGTGGCCAATGCCAAGTGCCCTAGAGGGAATGAACAGAACAGGTAATTGTCAAGTTATCCATTCCCTGTCGCTAATTCCCAGCTTCTGGCAAACAGAGTCCTTTAAACTCCTTTGAAAATCCCAGCATTGATGAACAAAGAAGATACAACTCAGGTAGAATTTTTTAGCTCCAGTGATTTATAATATGAACACGATGCTGGACCAATATGATCAGATGTAGCTTTTACTTTTTTCTACTTCCTCATTATAATGTGTTCATAACTGAATAAGCACAATATGGTCTATCAAAAATAATTTTAACCTTAGCAATAGAAAAAAAAAGAGCTGTAAATTCCATTATGCAAATGATTTATTTCTTGGTATTTTATGGCCACTGAGTTTGCTGCTCCATTTCCAAGTTAAGTTCTTTATGCTCATAGCTGTGAAACTTAATAAAACTGTTTTAGGAAAATGCAATCTATTTACTTTAGACTGTATTCTTCTGATGTATTTATGAACTCTGTAACATCCAACATACTTTACTTTAGAATAACTGCATGCAGAGATAGCAGAGCAGCTGTTTGTCTTTTATGAGGTAAACTTGACTTAATCAATCCTCTTTCAATAATAATAAAAAACAAAAACTTTTAAAACCTAGAACTACAGTTATTGGAGTTCCTCAAGCCTGGAGCCACTTGGATTGGCCAGATCAGGAGCAGAGATATATGAGTTACCTAGAGTGCATGTACCCAATGAATGACCATTCAAACTGAAAATTAACCATTTTGATGGTAGGGAGCCTTAAAAGCTGTCTCACACGGAGCCCTGGTAAAGCTCCATCTGATGGAGACAAACCAGGTGGCTGTGTTTGGTCCTGCCATGCCGCCTCAATTTCCTTGCCACTCTGGAGAGCTCTTTGGGCTTAGGGTAGAGTCCTCTGAGGAAACCAAGTTTCCCCTTTTCTGCACCTGACTTTTCTTCTGAATTATAGTCTCTCGACAGACACACATCTTTGCTCCAAATAAGCTTACTTCCTTTGGCTTAGGGTTACCATACATCTGGGTTTTCCCAGACATTGCTGATTTTTTGAGGCTCCCTCCTCTGTCTGAACGGATTTTTTCAAATAACAGGAAATGTCTGGGATTTTTACCAAGCAGATATTGCAGCTCAGAAAGAGCCCTGATTGGTCCCTCCCCTGTATCCATAGCTGATTGGTCCATTCCCCTGCAGCCAGAGCTGCCGGATCCTGCCCACTCAGGCCCCCTCTCCCAGTCCTGGGGAGGGAGTCCTGCAGGGAGATGCTGACTGATGGCTGTCTCATCCTGGGCTTGCGCCAGCTGCTCTGCCACTGTGACAGGGAGTGACAGTGCCCCCCCCCACACCTCTAGTGAGTATCCCTGCTGCAGGCACCCTCTCTGTCTCCCCCAACTGTATCCCATTCCCTTCCCCTCTCTTCCAGTTACCCCCTGGTAGTGTCCTCTTTTTTTTTTTTGAAGCTGAAATATGGTAACCCTACTTTGGCTGGTCCCACAGTTAAACATGCTATGAAAGCATACACCTGTTTTCCTCTCTCCTCTGTAAAGCTCAGAGAAAACTGGATCTTCTATCCTCAGCCAACCCATTATCCCAAAGTGTATCCATCTGAATAGGTGACCATTATGGTCTAACGACCTACTATTGTACCTGGTCTAGGAGGGGCATGCTAACAGCCCTGCAGATTCATGGAGGTATATTCCATGATACAACAATTCATAACAACCAGAATTCACGAGCTGTACACAGACAAATTCCTCAAATAGTCACAGAAGCATTCATGCTCAGAGAGGGGCATAAGTAGCATGGAGCTACTTATCTGGCAGAAGTACAATTGTGTTTTTGCTGAATTTAAGAATTGTATGTGTTATCTTTTGTAAACAGTCTATCATTTTTGGAAAGGCAATAAGATGGTCCCCTCCAACGAAACAAAAACAAACAAAAAGATTGCGGTATCTTTGCTTATCTCAACCTGCCATAATGTAAAATCATTCTTCAGAAAGATGATTCCTCTTTTCTGAGAATGTTCACTTTGAAATAAGCTTCTTAGATAACTGCAGCACAGTCTGATTCAATGATAGGATATGAAAAGGTTCCCAGTATTACCAAGTCTGAATGGGTCACTCTCAGGGAAATGCATTACTAAGGGTGACTGAAGTATAAAAGTGAGGGGCAAAAACACCCCAAATTATCTCTCCCTGTCCATCGCTCTCTTCGACCTAAGAAGGCAAAGGAATCAAGCTCTTTGACTTTGGGTGGAAGCCTGACCTGAAGATTAGTCAGTAATGCAGTTGGAAGAATGTGGTAAGAATTTTATCTTAAACCAAGCCTAGTTGGTAAAGTTTTAATATTAGGAAGTGTTTTATCTTTGCTTTTCTTATAACCATTTCTGACTTTAATGCATTAATACTTGCAGTCAAAACCTATCTCTTTGGAATTGAATAAACTTTTTCTGTTCTTTAATCAAAATTAATTCAGTGTTGCAAACTGTGCAGGTGACTCCATTTAAGGTGGCAAGTTGTTGTATATTGTTCCCTTCCGGGGCAATAGACATTTGTTATCTGAACTGTTCAGGAGAAGGCTGGCCAGTGCAGTACAGAATACACATTTTTGGAGGATAAACCTGGAAATCGGAGTGTGTTTTGCCGGGGGCGGGGGGTGTCACCCTACATGTGGTAACCAAGGCTAGTGGAAGTCAGTATGTGCTGGCAGGCTGCAGCTATACACAGACATTCAGGGTGTGACTTGCTTGCTCAAAAACGCTGTTTGCGAGCGGCCCAGATGGGAACTACAAGGCATTGTAAGGCACCCAAGGTTGCAGAGCAGGGGTGACACAACCCCAAAAGGTCATAGGGTGCCAATCAATGCTTTCTGATTTTTGCAACATTATTTCTGGAGGAACCATTTCCCTTGAGCCCTGCTTCTTAAAATATTGTTGTTTTAATTTGTTAGGAAGGGTCAAATAATAGCAAAATACTCTCATGCCTCTACCTGGGCTTATCTCCACTGGATTTACATTTTGAATAAAAAATTGCCAGTATATATTAATGCAATGAGTAACAAATGAACTCTGTTTGGAGTGGTCACTGATTGTTAAGCCACTTTGTCCACCTCCTATATATCTGAAGAGCATTATAAATGCTGCACAAAGAGTGCATTGATTTTCAATAAACCTTATCTGCTATATATGTTTCTCTATTACCTCAGGGGAGCTACTTCGCTATACTTCATATTTTTGAGAGAGATGTTTAAACACCAAATTGATTGCAAAGTTGAAGGGTGCCTATTGCAAGGGATTTGTAACATCTCCTTATGCCCCATTTCATATAGTTTTCCATATGATTTTGCAGTTGACCGCCCAGTCCACTCTCTGTGGCTTTGTCTTCACTACCCGCCGATCCGGCGGGTAGCAATCGGTCTATCGGGGATCGACTTACCGCGTCTAGTGAAGACGCGGTAAAATCGATCCCTGATCGCTCTGCCGTCGACTCCGGAAATCCACCTCGGCAAGAGGCGGCAGCGGAGTCGGCGGCAGCGCGGCAGCGGTCGACTTTCCCGCGTCCTCACCGCCAGGTAAGCCGACCTAAAATACGCAACTTCAGCTACGGTATTCACGTAGCTGAAGTTGCGTATCTTAGGTCGGACCCCCGCTGTAGTGTAGACCTAGCCTGTGATCCAATACTCCATGCACATGCAGCGGTTAAATGTACACATTTCACCTAAATTGCAAGGTCAGGCCAATAAAGATTTTAACGAAGGGAGTGGAAGAAAGCTGATGACCCTGGTCTCGTTTTCCCCTTGTTATTCTGTGCAGGAGCTGGATACTATCAGTCTTTGTGCGTGGTATGGGGTGGGCTCAGAGTGACCTTGGATCCGGTTTCTGAAGAGGCAGGGATTGGAACATGGCCATAGGCCTGCATATCCCACTCTGGCAACCCAGGGTGTCACCAGTTCAAAGGTAGCAAACACTGCACTCTTGGAAAGGAATGTTCTGTAGCCTGATTTCTCCCAGCAATCCCTAAGCTCCATGAGGCTTTGTAGCAGAGTCAGGCAGAAAGTTTTCCTGAGCTGTCACTGAGCCACTGTGGCTTGCTGGCCTATGGCATCATATACCCAATTGAGCCTTTAATGTTTAAATGTTGTAAAACATCCCATTACAGTAAGCAGACCTCTCTTTTTATGTACTGTCCTCAATTCTGCTGCATTCTCAACTCTCAATGGCCTGAAGTAGGAGTTTAGGGTGCACACATCTTTTAGGACGTGGCTTGAAAAATAAATCTAAACTTTTCTTGTAGGGAATGTGTGTAAAGATGTGGGCTCTTTCAAATGTCTGTACCAAAGTGTGACTGTACAGAGTGGGGGATGTGTTACTAGTGACTACCATGATCCTGGTGATCATTCATTCTGTCATAGCATGATGGCCTAAAGTGTGTAGAGTCTGTGTGATTCAGCATGGGAACCCCATTTACTTACAAGAGGTGATTGTGGAGGGGAGAGGGTGTCTTTCAAAGTGCAGACAGCCTGGCAATTTTAAAATTAAAATGGTTTTTTAAAGCAACATCTTAATCAAGTATGATAGTCTAGAATATAAGATAAAAATTAAAGATAAATTTATATTAACTTTGTCTAAAGGAGTAGAATAATGGCAATGTGTATAAGCTTGAACAAACAGTGAAAATCCACAATAGTATTCAATCAAATATTTAGAACACTAAAAACATCAAAAGGTGGTTAATCCACTGAGGTAGACTAATTGTCAAGCATCATGAACATAGTTTTGATTCCCCCCGCCCCATTTTAAAATTATCTGGCTTTCAGCACTTTGCCAGACACCCTTCAACCACCACATGATGCAATGGGAAAAATAATTCAGTTAAGACAACTCAAAGAAAAGGGGATAGGTACAATTCATGCCCCAATTTCTCTGACTAATAGAGAAGTGGAGACACAAAATTAAGCAAAAGTCACTGCAACAGAAAGAGCTTGCAGCATCATCCTTTCTGTTTGAGGCACAAATGAGTGTAAAGGATTGTTTACAACAATGTTGTCTAAAGAAATCAAATGAGAGTGGGGTCTTGCATGATTCCAATCTCAGGGCCTGCACTTTAATGACTCTTCTAGAAGAAAAAAAATCAGTTGGCAGAGACAAGTGCCCGGCTGAAAATAAGTGTCTCACAAACAATTGCATCAGCAGAATTTGCAGTAGTTCCTGCCCTTATGCTATGACTATCTAGCAAGATGAGCAGCTATAATTTTTATCTAGGAGCAGTGCCCAAGGCTTGTTTTGCTGTACCTTCTTGAATTAGAATTATACACAAACATTAGTGTTAGCAGTGCCTTATTATCTGCCTTCTCAAACTGTAGGGCA
This sequence comes from Emys orbicularis, assembly GCF_028017835.1. Lineage (NCBI taxonomy): Eukaryota > Metazoa > Chordata > Testudines > Emydidae > Emys > Emys orbicularis. Next base: position 40,111,800 of record NC_088689.1, on the reverse strand, counting down.
TCCAGGTAACAAGAGATATACGGAGTAGCATGACTAGTGTTTTCTAATGTGCAGAGTGGGATAAAGGAACAAATTCATCTCTGTTATAACTCCACTGAAGTCAGTGGCATTGTATCAGAAATGAATTAGGGTCATGGGTGTCAAAAGGATAAAATAGCATAGGATGTAGTTTTTACTGGCATTTCAACATTGGACTGCTATGTACAGGTGAATAGAGAGGTTTTCCTAAAAGCAATTTATGGCTCTAATGCAGATGTAAATAAGTGAGGGGACATGGGTCTCTCCGAGTGGAGATTGTAACATTTTGTTTGTGTTCCTAATTAGTAATTTTAAAAATAAAGGAATAAAACCAAACTGAATTATTTAAGCTTCAACGCTGTAGAGCTGTTACAAATAATTTAATTTAGTGGAGGACTAAATGACTCAGTGAGTTATGAAAATTAGCCTTTATTTAGTATAAAATAGTTAAGCAAACAGGCATTACAATATAACCATACACTGCACTGATGCTCACATTCTAAGATGAAATGATGCATTTATGGGTGATCAGTCCCTAAATGAGGAGAATGGGTATAATCCTTTTACTAATGGTATCTTGATGATGGATGGGCACCTAATCTAAAATTAGCATGCTACCCTTTGTCTAATCCAATTATAATCCCCTTAATTAATATTTAAATCAATCTTTTACAATATCTATATTTGCGCTACCATAACTATATTGTACTTTCTCGTTGGCTAGTTAATAGTAAACATTGTCTTATCTGTGTAAATGCCATACCAATAACTATCAGTATAGATAGCATTTTCCAAAACATTAACACTTTATCTAAAACACTTTGTAAAAACCAGTAAAGACCAAACATGTTTACAACATGACTTGGGGTTATGCCTTACTTATCTCTAACTTACCTCTGAATTGTCTCACTTTACTCATATTTTACTAGGCCTCGCTTAACTATTGTCAAGCTTATTTTTAGAAAATAGATTTTCGGGCCTACTTACATTTCAACAAATTTCTATATAAACATAAGCAAGCATCATCTCTATAGTCTTCAAGGTAGATTAGCCCCCTACCAGCTGACTAGGGTGTGCTGTCAGCAGCTGGTCACTGTACACTTTACTTCTGCTCAAAGGAGAAGAAAAATTCATCTCTGAGATATTGACAATGACCTGCTGTGTAGAATTGCACCCTTTGCCAGCAAATCATTTGTAGATAGAACTCCCCTGCTGGTGTCACTACTCATCCTGGCTCTGTTGGCTTGATGGTGCCAGAACTTGATTTAGCGCCTTGCACTTGCTTTTATTTTCAATCCCAAAATATCCATTTAGTTTACAATAATATTTTTCTGTATAATAATTACATTCCTTAATCCCACAGATGTCTGTTGGTCCAAAATTTGTTTAATCCCATTGTTTAATGGTAGTATATGATCAATTGTCCCCCTATGTTGACAACCTTTACAGTAGTTTCCAAATCCTTTTCATAGGTGAAAAGACTGTTTAGCATATTTGAATTGTGTGTATCTAATACTCACAAAATTGCTGAAATACATTATGCTGCATTAGATGTTTCATTTTTTATGCATGTACTAAAATGAATTTACAGAGCATTCCCCTAGCACTGTTTAAAGACATGTCATTGAGAATTTTGTTTAAAAAGGTCATAAGTAATAAGTCAGGCTCCTATTATTACAGAAAAATACCTTTTGATAGAACTATGGAGGAATTATAAGAGAACATTACACAACTGGAAAGCCCCAAGACATTTAGAACATTGTATATTAAGTATATATTTAATCACTCTTATCTAATTTGCAGAACTTCTTAATTGTTTCAGGCCAAGTTAATTTTGCACCTCTGAAGAAGCTTGCAAAATTGTCTAGTGTTCTTATTCTGTAATTAGGAACAAATTTTCAACCTGGTAGTAGAGGACTTGCCATGAAACTCCCATTAACATTAGTAGGAGCGGGTGCATGTAATCCTCTATGCAGTAAACTGAAAATATGCCCCTTGTCCTTTATGGAATATTCAAATTGGTTCTCTTCACAGCCAAAACATGTTTTATTTTACCAAAAGTGGTATTTTAAGAGTAAATGAAGTGTCTTTATTTGCATTTTTCTATTTAGAAATTTATTCTCATTTCCAATGTGTAGTATTTCTTGGCACTTCTTTATGTTGAATAATCTCATTTTATTTCATGTATTACTTCTTCAAAGAGGGATAAATGTCTATAATATATATATGTGTGTGTGTGTGTGTGTGTGTGTGTATAATATACAGATGTACCTTTATAAATATGTGTGCTTACATATACTGTATCATCTGCAAAATATTCCTTGTGGAACTGATAGTGAGAATTGGGCTAAAACTTAAAAACAAATATCCCCCCATCCCATCTGTGCTTTCACATTAAGTTTTCTTCTTCTTGTAGAGAAATTGGTAAAGGAAGGCATACAGAACCTTTTATTACATCGATATTTAATGGCAAAGGTTAAAAATGTATGTAAGAGAAAAATTCAAATGATAGTTGACAAAAATGTTCTTCATTGGGTTATATAGAGGTTGTTACCTTGACTAGCTGAAAAAGACACACTATTCTGTTATCTTTCTGTAAACAGGTGGGATATTCTCCTGTTACCTGTGAAGACCAATTTGTGTGTGTGTTGCCTTCCAGCTTCCTGTTCCCATGCTTGATTTGTTTCCTGTTTCCTGCTTCTTGGATTCAGTGTTCCTGTTCCCATTTCATTCTGGGCAATATTTGATCCTGCACAGATTTTAGGGCATTTAATAAATATGTGAAATGTGAGCAGTTTCAATTGCTAACCTTTGAAGAGATGACTTGCTGGGTAAGCGGATCGTGGATTTTCTCTGTGTTGGACTACTGATCCAATTATTGGCAAATACCTGTGACTGAAAGTTCACAGCTGTTGCTGACTTTCTGCCTGCCACTTTGTAGGAACTGCTACCAGCAACTCCCTTTTGGCTTAGTTTGTGCTCCTGAGGTATTTCAGAGGGTGATCTCCCAGCTCCTGGATAATATTTGACACTGCTGACACTCTTTAAAATGCTGAAGTGTGCATCGGAATATATGCTATCCCAGTGGGTTGAATGTACCTAGTCATTTAGAAAACTATCTACATTCTACAAAAATCATTCTGAGCTCATGGTGAAAATATACTGTTCGACATATCTGATGCAGCAGAGCCTGGTTGATCATTCCAATAGCACTGTGACAAGCAGTCCTGGATGTGGCTCATGAAGGACATTTGGGAGTAGTGAAGATGAAGAAACTTCTGCATAGTTGCAATTGGTGACCAAGGCTGCTCTCCGACATTGAACATTGCCTGAAGGCTTGCTCAGTCTGCACAATGCATAGAACTACTGTTCATTTAGTTCCTTTTGAAATCAGTAGTCATAGACGTACCATGGACAATTGTAGTGGATATTAGTGGCCCCTCAATTGCACTATGTGGCTACACACCATTGTTACAGACACTTACACTTTTGCATTCATAATTTCACAAGGCACCTCAAAGGAGCTCATTATTGTCTAACCCCTTTATTTGTTGTGTGGCCTACCAGAGATCCTTGTTTCAGATAATGGGACATCTTTTATATTAAGAGTGTTTGAAGGCTTTCTGATGAGTATTGGTACAGTACAATATAAATGTGCTGTGTACCATCCCCAAGGAAATGGGATAGTGAAGAAACTTTATGGGACTCTGAAGAAGCATGTAGCTTGCACACTGGAGGAACATCAAGATATACTCTTCCCTACTGCACTGTCATGCTTTATATGATATTTGGAGTACACGTGATAGTATTGGAGAAACCCCATTCTATCAGCTCTTCAGTTGACCTGTGAGGACCAAGCTGATGAGAAAAATTTCATCCAACCCCTTTTTGGTGTCCTTGAAGCTGACTTATGCGTCTAGAGTTTCAACAAGAATATCCATGCAAGACTCCAGATGTTCACTCCTGGACAAGCAGTGTACATTAGCTGAGGGTCTGGAAGCCTTTTCAATACTTGTGGTGTGCTCTTGTGGGCTGCAGGATATGGAGCATAGCGGGTGCATTTACCACAGGGAGAATGTATTGTTAACCAGCAAGCTATACTGCCTACTGAAAGGGGAACAGATAGGGAAGAGAGCACTCTTTCTGCATATGATGATATGTGGCCAACTGGGGAAGTTGATCCACAGCAAGAGCATCCATCTCTCGAGATCCTTGAGATCACCTGGTGTCGCTGGCCAGATACCAATGAACTTTTGGGGAGAAGGGAAGGAAATTGTAAAGGGGGCACGTGCATGTGCTTGTGCTGCCTTCCTTCTTCCACTCCTGTTTTTGGTTCCTGGTCCCTGAACTCAGTGTTCCTGTTTAAGGCTGTGTGTATGTGCTTGTATAGCATTGGTTGTGTGCAGCTACTCAGGGCCTGCCCTACATATCTTCTGTTGTGACTATTATGTTTTGTTCAGACTTTTGCTGACTTAACCAGTTCATGGTTATTACATGGTTTTAATTGGCAACCTACCTGCGTGTCTTGCTTTGGTTTTTTGGATTGCTATTATGGGGTGCATCAGAGTATGTGCGCTTAGGCATGTTGTATCATCTGCAACATTTTTCTTGTAGAAGTAGTAGTGAGGTGGTTTTTAGTTTTAACCCAATTCTATCAGTGATTTCACATTTTGTAAGATTTTTCTTGGAGAAAATTTGCTAAAGGAATGGCATACAGCAATATTTAATGGCAAAGGTTAATGTATTGTAAGTTAAAAGAGAAATTCAAATGACAAAAATGTTCTTCATTAGGTTACGGAGAGGTTGTAACCTTGAGTAGTTGAAAAACAAATGCTATTCTACTATCTTTCTGTAAACAGGAAGGATATTCCCCTGTTACCTCAGGGATAAAGTAACTAACAAAGTAATTCAGAATCACTGAGCATTTAAAACATTTTTACAAAAGAGAGTTAAAGCACCGTTGGCGTTCCTTCCAGGAACTAATAAAACAGGCTGCTTGTTAAATCCTAACACATCTCTCGTACTCTCAAGAGAAGAACAAAACCAAGCTGCTGCCAGGATTATAAAGGCTCATCTGTTCTTTTCTGGTGGATTACTTGGGCTCTTGCTGACCTTATCTACACTGAGGGGCAATATAGTGGCAAGGTTGAATTACTTCTAAGCAATCTCTCCAATGAATTAGACCCACACATGATTTCTCTACGCCAGGCAGCCTTCCTAAAGAAATATTTTGTTAAAGATATTTCTCAATGGAAAGCCTCAGTCTCTATATATATTACTGAAGGTCTTTGTGACATCATGTTTATGCACTACAGGACTTTGCACCAAACCCATGCACACATGTTTATTGGAGACTGCTTTCCCTTCATACCACTCTGCAATATTCAGTGACTTTTTCCAGTAACACTGCCTTTTGGAGATTGAGATTTAATGTACATTTATTCTAGTAGTAGCACAGAATATGAAGCAGAAGCTTTATAAGCACCACAAGTGATTTTATTAGGTTCATGGGTCTGTATGTACAGTTCTGCAGCTGTATTCAGCAAACCATGAGCCCTTTTGAGAAGCTGAAATAATGAAGTCCCTCAAAGCATGCTCATCTTTTGAACTGAATAAACTAGGGCATAAATAACCTCTCCAAGTCCACTGTTGAATTTCTTTTACTTCTGCCTTGGTTTCATTAATTTTCTGACAGACAGTCTGACAACTCTCACATCTCCTTTCCCCCCGGACCTTTCTAAACTTTTTAAATTTTAATTCCCTTTAGTTCTGTACCCTCCCCTATGCATTTTTCCTTCTCATCTCACTTTATTATTCACTCTCCATATACTTCTCTTGACCCTCCATCTCCTGCTGCTGTCAGCTATACAGGACTATTACTAATATATGTTAAGCTATTTTGATCTTTTCCATAATAATTTTGATCTATCTTTAGCTGTTCTATTTTTCTCATGACTGTTCCAGGCTTCTTTAATCTTGCACTCTTCACCAGCATAAACATTTTATGAAAGCCCATTTAAACTCAAGCTTGATGAATTTAGCAACACTTCACCCACTGACCTGCTCCAACAAACCCTGGTTAAGCTTGATTGCACAGAAGGTTATCATGTATTCGTACAATCTTAATGTGAAGCTCTATACTATGAAAACATTTGGGAGTGGGGTCTTATAAACTGGTGGATATTATTTCAGTTTCAGAAAGCGCTGTGTAAAGCAGTGGTTCACAGTCTTTTCCATACCAGGACTTTCTGGGATGTCTCTCCCATTCAACAAATTGAGAGGGGAAGGGTGGTCATGATCTCTTGACATGTGTTCAAAATCCCTAGAATGACAACCTTTGGTATGTAAAGTATTTTTTACATAAAGTATTCAGCCGTAGGTGGTTATGGACAAATAAAGAGATTCCCATCAATCGTGTCAGCACTTAAATGGTTGATACACTGAATGTCAACCAACCAAGTGCTATTATGTATTTGAAGAAAAGGCAATGCTCTTTGCAGCCTTGCAGAAAGAAAATGAAGACATGCCAGCATGACTAAAATATTAATGAGTAGACTTTAGTTTTATTTGACTGATTGCTATATTCACTAGAACTATAACAACATTCTGACCAGATTCCAAAAGTGAATGTTGAAGGTCTACAGTCCTAACTATGCTTTAGCTACAGATACAATAATATTATACTGAAATGTAGTGTGCTCAGCCAGCCAGAGCACAGGAATGCTGTAGCTACTGATCCACAACTGTGTGGGTATTTGCTGTAGGGATTTTCCATATTATATGATTACTCTGTTCACTAATGATCTTTAGCCATCACACAAAGATTTGTATACAGACTGTGTGGCTGTTTATCAGTACCCGTGTGGTCAGTCAACAAATACCCATGCTCTGATTTTGTGTTACCCTACAAAATCACCTTTCATATGCCTATAACCAACATGGTCTCCTCAACTGAGCATTCCCTCCCTTCCTGCCCTGTGAAGCCTAGTATTTCCTCTCCTTTCAAAGGCCTCTCCTCCTCTTTGGTGCTCAGATCATCCCTATGATGAATAATTTAGCTTCTTAAAATTAAATTAGATTATCATGAAAATCTCCCCCTTACCTTTCTCCAGCTCCTGCTGCCGTCCTGCCAAAACCTTCTCACCATTTCTCCACTGTGAATATATCTGTCTCTCCCATTTGCTTCCAGACACTCAGCTGTGCAATGTGTGTTGTCAAATCTCACAATTTTATCTCTTACATAATGTTTTTCATATAGGGCTGCCTCTTGGGAGCTTTTGAGTTATGTAAAAGGCTCAGCTTTCATTTAAATAGTGGAAAAAATGTTCGTTTCTATCCCTCACATTTGCAGAGTGGTTTTGTGGTTGCCTCGCAAGTGAAGCCTTACCTCCTGGGGCAGCTGTGACGTTGCACTCTATATGATTTTATGAAAGTATGCTGATGAGTATAAACATAATGTAACTGGAATATGCTTCATGCAAAAGGTCTCTTGTAAGGTATCATTACAAAGCTTATAATCTACTGAGCGTGGTCATCCTATTTGTATAAATGTATCACTCTTGTATCTGAAACTACAAATATAAAATATAACTCTGAGGGCCTATCGTAATTATGCAAAGTGTGGGCCATTAATGGTGGTTTGGAATATTGATGGCTCCCATTAACCAGGACAATTGTCTGTAGATGGCTCTGTTTTACTTGTGAGTCTTCCTGTATACGTGTGTGCTGGCAAGTGGGTAATGAAGTCTTACAGTGACATATGATCATGTCACCTGAACTGGAATCCATCTTTAACCTGGTGCTTTTCCATTGAGAAAGGGGGGGGGGGAACCCAGAAGGACAAAGGATTCCCACCTTATGCAAAAGATATACAAATGAGTGGACCAGAGAAAAGAAGGGCAGCCATCATGAGAAATCCCCTAGCTACCACCTGAGCTGGAACAAGGGCTGTACCAGGGGAAAGGATTGTGCCCAGACTAGGAAGGCGTCCAGTCTGTGAAAGAAACTTATTGAAACATCTCTGAGGGTGAGATTTTATCTGTATTCAGTTTTATTACTGTATTAGACTTAGATTTGCATGTTTCAATTTATTTTACTTGGTAATTCACTTTGTTCTGTCTGTTACTACTTGGAACCACTTAAATCCTACTTTCTGTATTTAATAAAATCACTTTTACTTATTAATTAACCCAGAGTATATATTAATACCTGGGGGGGGAGGGAGGGAGGCAAACAGCTGTTCATACCTCTCTATCAGTGTTATAGACGGTGAAAAATTTATGAGTTTACCCTGTATAAGCTTTATACAAGGTAAAACAGATTTATTTAGGGTTTGGACCCCATTGGGAGTTGAGCATCTGAGTGTTAAAGACAGGAACACTTCCATAAGTTGATTTCAGTTAAGTCTGCAGCTTTGGGGCATGTGGTTCAGACCTTGGGTCTGTGTTGGAGAAGACTGGCATGTCTGGCTCAACAAGAGAGGGCGCTGGAGTCCCAACCTGGCAGGGAAAGCAGGGGCAGAAGTAGTCTTGGCACATCAGTTGGCAGTTCCCAAGGGGGGTTCTGTGATCCAACCCATCACAGCAACAACTGGCTTTATCAGTTTCAGGAGGCCTGGGAACAAAGCCTGGATTTTGGGGTATAATGACTGAGTTTGAACTGACAGAAAGGGCTTTGTGGGCTACAGATTAACATGACCTGTTAACCAAGAGAGGCAAGCCCTTAGAGACTGGCTTAGAAGACTTTGGAACCTATTAGGGACTCCCAGGAGGACAGTTGGGGGGGACCTTTGATAAACTTAAATATGCATTTACAACTTTTTGTTTTATGTTTTCTCTGTATGCTTTAGTCATTAAATACATGTGCTTTGCTCTGGAAGAGTGAGTGTTTGGTTTACTAGTAACCACTGGCATAGATTGGTCATACCTCTTAGAGAGAAAGCATAGCACGGGCTGGAGTCTTGGCTAGACCCGCTGGGATAAATTCAGTGAAGTAAAATGGGGTTGTAAATCTAAACACCTGGTCAGGAAGGAGAAGGGTTCAGATCCCTGCCTAGAAACAGGCGATGGCTAGAGGCCTGAGATCTGTAAGGGCATTCCTTGAGCAGACTATGAAGATGTAGTTACCCCAACACTACGACCATTATATTGAGAGTCAATATACTACTTTTTGGTCCAGGACTGACCATGTTAATAATCAGTAATGTCTCCAGTGTTTTCAGTGAAGTCACACGGCTCTCAGAAACAGAAGATAGGAGGAAGGTAAGTCAACAAATCCATGGCAGAATCAACAATAGAACCCCAGTCTCCTGACTCCATCTTGTACGTAATCCCTTAACCAGATTTGGCCCCAGACACAACCTCAACACCTCACAAATACAACCAATATACAAGCTCAAGATCTTTAAAAGATCTAGAATTGTGAATTTTTTTGCAGGGAAGGCAGAAATAACTGATGAAATTATGAAGACATCTGGGGACTAATAGCGTTATTAGGTTTGAAATTTTTTTTTTCTTGTTTACATATTTTGTCTTTTTTTATGTTGTCTTTTGTTTGTCTTGAGAGTAGGATGGTCCTCCCATACCTATAGAAACACTGCAGTGCAAATACATGTGAAAGCAAACTCAGATCAATGAATATTCCACAATTAGGTTCTATTAATTGATTCTATATGTGATGCATACATGCTTTCACATGTACTGTAACATAGCCAATGATATTCTATTAGGGCCACTCCGGCTGACTTCACTTGGCTTCAGATCAGGCTAATGGGCAGGAAGATATGCATTACCGGATTTTCCTGAAATCAATGGGGAGTTCTGCTTAAAATAAATAAATAAGAGGTGCATTATGTACCCTGATGTGGATCTTAAGCAGTTTACATCCTTATTACTACTGATGATTGTGCTGTACGAATTTTAATATGATTATATTTTTCTTCTTCTCTTTGGACTTTGTCTTGTTTCTCTTTTAAGTAGATGGGAAGTTTGCCCGCAAGATTGTTTTTCCCTTTAGTTTTGTGAAAATAAATGGACCACACATGTTTCATGTTCAACAACATTGGGAAGTGTCCAGTTTTCCAAATGATAGCAATGTTGAGCCTTGTCCCTTAAAAAAGCCAGAGTTTCTCCTCCACTGAGCTGCTTGATGAAAGGCTTGTAAATAAATTCTGCTGTTAAGGCAACAAAATTTGTTCAGCATAAAGATGAGATAGGCAGTTGGCAGAAAGGAAGAGATCAATATATTTTTGCTAATATGATGAAAAATACCAACTGGTTAGTGGTGTCAGCCTGGGAGCATACATTAGTAATTAAATGTAATTTAATAGTAAAGCTTTTTAATAGTAAAACTTTCAAAACAAGGAAAGGATAATAGCATAGGAGGAAAGAATGCTGTTGATATGCCAAAATACTTAAGCAGCATTCTTTCCCCCATACTATTATCATTTCTTTGTTTTGAAAGTGTCCCCAAAGCTTTCATTTATAGTTTAAGCGATGATTTTAAATTAAAATAAATTATAGGTGGAAGAAACAGGAAGTCAACATCCAACAGGGACTTTTTGTGGAATGATAGGCTCAAAAGTGAGAATACATACTTTTTGACACCCCTCCCCCCCACAAAAAACAAACAAACACATAATATAAGTGGTTGGATGAATGCACTGATGGGTCTTCAGAATTTTCTAATGGGAAAAACCTTAGTCTGGAAGGGGTTAAATAGGCATAGAGCTCTTTTAGAATACAGATTGTTAATTGAATGTTGGGGGTCTTTGAAGAGCTCCAGACATTTATGTCTAATTTCTCAAAGGCAAAGATGTACCTTCTAGAAAGACTCTGACTATATTTCTGTTACATGCATCTGACCACCAGCTGCATCAGTCTTATTCAATTTCCTCATTAAAATTTTTTAGTGAAAAAAATAATTCTACCATAAATTGTACATGGATGGCATAAAAAAAAATAGTCTCTCTATTTGCAGGATTCAACTGTTTCTTCAATTTCTCTGTCTTGGGTATAGCAAATGTTTTCACATGTGTCTGTAAAACTGAAAACCTATGTTTGCTAAATTTTAAAATATTGTAGCAGCAAATAGTAGCTTAGCAAATTCAAAAATCATAATTACATTATTAAACAGTTCAAAGATTTAATACTGCCAGATAAGATCCTGAAAAGCCTACCTGTCTTGAAAATATGGCATGTTATCGTCTCAGGTACTTTGCAAGCAAGACGAATCAATTTGACTTGCAGGCTTTCCTTTGATATGTAGATAAATATTTCAGTAACTGATTATTTTTTAATAAAATATAGAATTGAACAGAAATGTAATGGTTCATGTAGATGTAGGTTAAACAGCTAAACACTATAGTTTAGAGCTGGATTTGTCAAATTTACGAGATCATTCTTTCCTTAAATTACTAGTTAAGTCCCTACTTCAGCAGGGAATCTAAATATATGCCTAACTTTAAGCATGTGAGTAACCCCATTGATTTAAGTGTTTTTTGAAGTGGAGGCCTAGATTAGATTGCTAACCCCTAAAAGATGCATGGAGTTATTCTCTTGGGGGGGAAAAATTGGGGGAAAACATGGTAGATTGTGGAAGAATATTTATTTTTTTAAACATGCTGATGGGGAAGCTAAGTAGTAATTTCTTGTTGATTTTTTTTGCTGTCTTCTAATGCAAGATACTGAATTGGTCCGTAATGTCAGTTCCTAGGAGTCATCTACACAACTGACAAAATCATAACAAATATTCATTATTGAATGGATAGCTCTGCTCTTGCCAAGTCCATCCCCTCAGTGAAAACTATTCTGCAAGAAAGAAAAATCTTTCTTTAGTAAATAATATGCATGGAACAAGGGCTCATTATATGTAGCTGCACTATGATAAGCTAAAGTGTAATTATGTGACTACACAGATCATATACAAATAACTGAGTTCTAAAAAAAGCACCTTCATATACAATCACATATGAGGTGCTTCATTAATTGGAGAAATTGTAGGTCAAATTAATCATTGATTTAACTTTATCTTGACAATACAACCGAGTTACAATATAGTTTCTGGAACAATTAATTTTAAATCCAACAAAACTATTCATAGCTATTTTATTTTCTAAAACTCTTGGATGTTTTATTCTCATTTATTGGAAATACTGTGAAATAAAGATATCCAGCTACAACCTGTTTCTAAAGCAAACTTTTAATATGCTGCTAGCCCTGCTAAATAAATAGCCTAAGATCTTGAGACAGTGCCCATATCAAATGGCCTATGTCACCAACGCTCACTGAAAGTACGTAGACAGGTTTCAGAGAGGTAGCTGTGTTAGTCTGTATCAGCAAAAACAATGAGGAGTCCTTGTGGCACCTTCGAGAGTAACACATTTATTTGGGCATAAGCTTTCGTGGGCTAGAACCCACTTCATCAGATGCATGGAGTGAAAAATACAGGAGCAGGATGGGGGTTGCTTTACCAAGTGTGAGGTCAGTCTAAGGAGATAAATCAATTAAAAGCAGGATACCAATTGAGGAAAAATAACTTTTGAAGTGGTAAGAGAGTGGCCCATTACAGACCGTTGACAAGAAGGTGTTAGTAACAGCAAGGAGAAATTAGTATTGGGGAAATTAAGTTTAGGTTTTGTAATGACCCAACAACTCCCAGTCTTTATTCAGGCCTAATCTGATGGTATCAAGTTTGCAAATTCCAGTTCTGCAGCTTCACGTTGGAGTCTGTTTTTGAAGTTTTTTTGTTGAAGAATTGCCACTTTTAGGTCTGTTATTGAGTGACCAGAGAGATTGAAGTGTTCTCCTACTGGTTTTTGAATGCTATGATTCCTGATTTCAGCTCCTATATTTTTCACTCCATGCATCTCATGAAGTGGGTTCTAGCCCACGAAAGCTTATGCCCAAATAAATGTGTTAGTCTCTAAGGTGCTACAAGGACTCCTTGTTGTTTTTGAAAGTATGTATGTATTCCAGATCTTCCATACAGATGATCCCATTCTTACAGGCCCAGCCCTAGAATCCTTACACATGGAAATATCCTCTTTGATTTTTAACCCCTCTGTGCATCAGTTTCCCTATCTGTGAAATGATATTGACAATTCTTTGTAAAGCTCTTCCTTACTGAATGAAAAGGGAGATATAAATGCTGTATACAAAAACAAGATATTTAACGTTTGTAATGACATTGAACAAGATACTTGTAAAGATACTTCAAAACTTGTCTTTTTTCCCCCTGCAGATATAAAATATACTTCAGTTATTAACTGCTACCCATTCATCGCAACACGTGGTACACAATAATGTCTATATTTTTTTCAATTCATTCTGGTTTATAATGATAGCAGACACAGGCCCCTTTTTCTCTCACCTCAAAAATGTGAAAGCTTGGTGAATCATGTTTAAGAAGCCATTGTAATATCTACATAATCAACAATTTGATTTTTCAGCAGGGTATCCTTTATCACAATAACAGATTATGAATATGAAAAAATAACTTATTGGACTCTGAACCATTCACCACTTTAGTATAGCATATCCTACTGCAGGGGTGGGCAAACTTTTTGGCCCGAGGGCCACATCAGGGTTGCGAAACTATATGGAGGGCCAGGTAGGGAAGGTTGTGCCTCCACAAACTTCCTGGCCGCCGCCCCCTATCCACCCCCTCCCACTTCCCACCCCCTAACTGCCCCCCTCAGAACTCCCAACCCATCCAACCCTCCCCGCTCCTTGTCCCCTGATCACCCCCCCCGACCCTCACCCCTAACCGCCCTCTGGGACCCTCCCCCTATCCACCCCCCCATTCCCTGTCCCCTGACTATCCACACCCCCACCCCCTGACAGGCCCCCTGGGACTCCCATGCCTATCCAACTGCCCCCTGCTCCCTGTCCCCTGACCGCCGCCCCCTGCTCCCTTATCATGCTGCTCAGAGCAGCAGGAGCTCGCAGCCCTGCCACCCAGCTGGAGCCAGCCATGCCGCCCGTGCTGCCTGGCAGGAGCAGCAGACCAGAGCGCTGGCGGCGCAGTGCGCTGAGGCTGCGGGGGATGGGGGACAGCAGGGGAGGGGCCAGGGGCTAGCCTCCCCGGCCGGGAGCTCGGGCCAGGCAGGACAGTCCCGTGGGCCGGATGTGGTCTGCGGGCCATAATTTGCCCACCTCTGTCCTATTGGGTTGCATTAAATTATGTAATAAGTGTTCTGTTACCTGGAGAGTAATCCACTGAAGCCAAGGGAGCTACACAAACACATGAATGGTATCTCCCTAGGTGGACCCCAGTTTGGGAATATTGGATAGGTCATAAAAGAATATGAATGAGATAGTCATACCTATTACCTGCCTTGAACTATAGCAGTTTTGCATAATTAACTGCCATTTGGGAGATATGCAGAGGTTTTTAATATTTTATAATTAACTCTGCAGGTTTATACTTTATTTTGAACTACAGACCCATCATTGTGACTACTAAAATAGACTTAATTGACCAAGTCTCTCTAGCAAAGGCAGTAACTATGATTAACTACTTTGTATAGCTCTTTTCGTTCAGTAGTTTGACACCAGCATATTTATGTTCACCTTTTTCCCCAATGCAGACAGAAAATATATGCTTCACTCAAACAAGTCCAATTCATTTTAATGTTCTTAGAACTTAAGCTGAGTATGTGGTGCAGACTTTTCAGTTGCAAATCCAAGCAACAGGAATAAGTTTACTTTTTCCATTAAAATAGGAAACCATGCTGGTTTTGTTTTAAGAAAGTTTTATCTCAGCAGCATTTTGGAGGATGAGATTATTGTATGATTTTAGAATGTGTGTAGCCTTCCTCTGGAGAAAATGTGTCCACATCCTAGGCCAGATCATGGTTGCTACAGTGTTCCATTTGTGCTGCTGTAGTAGCATAAATGTAATGGAGAGTTAGCTTAAACAGCCAGCTAGGAATTCCCCTTTCATAGGGGAACCTGAGTGTGTCATAAAGCTGAGATATCTGGTTCTAAAACACCTGCTCTTGAGCCTGTACCCTTGCACAGGGATTTAGGGTCTCATGTATTATCACAGAATTCATGGCAATTCTTTCATTTGTAATCCTAAGTGCAATAGCTTCAATGTTGTTCAGAAACATCCCTGAATACCAGGAAGGAGGAGGTAGGCCACTGGCCTCTCATGAAGACTAAAAAAAATCAGTTGGATAAGAATGAAGGGACTCTGGGCCCTAGGAGAGAGTGGCTACCTAACCAGAGCAGAGTAAGAGGTCCCCTGACAGGCTCAAGCTCCTTAGAACCAAGCCTTCAAGAATACCTGTAGCAGTTGGTCCTGTGCAACACATGCATTGTGCTGCTCACATGGCCTGACCAAAGAAGAGTTTACCTCACTATACTAACCATTATACAGATACATATAGAAAAGATTTTTGCCCAAAGATAAGTATTAATGCCATTTTTCATGGCTTTTGCAAAGCCTATAATGAAAGTTGTATAACCAATTTTATTTTCTAGAAAATGGTGTTGACAAGGTTTTAGTTTCCATAAATGGGAAAACTGAATAACAATTATATTTTATTGGTTTTAAGGTGTGTATTGTATTTTTAGGTTGATTTGTTTCATGGTTTTTTGGGGGTAGAAGGGATGTCAATTAAATCAACATTTATAAAATAATACATTTTATTGCAACCTAGTGTGTGGAATTTCGAAGAAAAATTTAAGTGTAAAAGGAAACTTTGTTCTACCTAGAAAATTCAGTGTATGTGGGGGCATCTACCAGGCTAGAATTAATGGACTCTTCCTCTTCCTTCAGCTAGTTCCTCCTCCCACTAGTTCTTCCCTTTTCTAACTCCAGTGCTAAAGCTTTGTGTGATTTATTTATTTATTTTTTTATGAGAAGTCTTGCAATATTTGGTATTTTTCTTAAATCCACAGCCCCTGGAGTCCAGTGATTACATGAGAATTTTAGCTTTCTTTTTTTAAAGTAATTTTTTAGCTCTCATGGTTGTGGGGGAAAGTTAGAAAATGTGACCTGAGTAATATTCCGAAGGGCTTGGCACCAGAAGGCAAATAAAAATAACCCAATATTTATTAGTTGTAAGCATCTCACGATTTTCTGGGCCTGCCTCATGACTTTTGAACACTTGGGGGATGGCAATGCAGTTTGATTCAGCAATGTATTTAAGCACATCCCTTAATCTAAGCGCATGCATAGCCTCACTGGAGGTAATGGAACTACTGAAGTTCAAATGTCCAGTGATTATTCTTTTCTGAGCACAAGTAGAAAAAGTTAATCCAAATACTTATGAACTCATTATTCATATTTCTTCCCTTGTTATATATTTATGTCTGGGTTGTGGAATGTGTAATAGATGGCTTTGATTAATACTGGTGATTAATCTATTATGAATTTGAAAGGTCTTACAAACCTCATTTTCAGCATGGTTAAATATGGCGTATGTGATTAACAAATATTAAAAAGTTGCAGTACAGAGAACTGGAAGACTGCATAGAGAGACAGTTTTGTTAAATGCCATTAATTGAAAACTCAAATTTGAAACTCTTATGAATAAGAGAATCAAAATAATGGCCAGATTCAGAACTTTATTTGTTACTTTGTTTTTAAGATTACTGAGGCTTTTTATTCTAAAAGAGTATGTTTCTCTGTAACATCTTTTGTTATTGATATTGTTTTCTTCTCATGTTTCCATACTTCCTTCTCTGTTTACCTCCAAATAGCTTATTGATTTTATAAAAGCTAGGGTTCATGTTGTATCCTTAACTCATGACTTTTTTATATTTTTTTCAGTGTTGTGTTTTTATTGACTTTCTTAATGTAATCATAACAGAACTGATTGTTTAAATAGTCATTTCTATTGATTTACTGTATTAAATAGATTCTCTGAAATTTTCAAATAATGCAGCTAGTTCAAAATCTTGTCTGAGGGAGGAAAAATTGTTTGTCAAAAACAAAAGTGAATGGGAGCTGCTCTGGTGCTCACCTGCTCTGGATTTAGATGCCTACAATTAGGCACCTAAGTTTAAAAACGTTGCCTATGTGATTTGACCCAAGACTACAGAGGGAGTCAGTATCAGAGATGGGGTTAGTTCCTTGCTTAGCCCACTAGATTGTGCTGCTTCTGATGCTATTGAGCAGTCCCTCCTTGTGGCCATAGGACTTGCTTGCTACTCTTTAAGGCTCCAGCCCAGGAAAGCAATTAAGCATGTGGTTAAAGTTAAAGTTTAAGTTCTTTTCTGGAAGGGGTTCACTTAATGAATCAGGGCCCAGAGAATCATAGAATCATAGAATATCAGGGTTGGAAGGGACCTCAGGAGGTCATCTAGTCCAACTCCCTGCTCAAAGCAGGACCAATTCCCAACTAAATCATCCCAGCCAGGGCTTTGTCAAGCCGGGCCTTAAAAACCTCCAAGGAAGGAGACTCCACCACCTCCCTAGGTAACGCATTCCAGTGCTTCACCACCCTCCTAGTGAAATAGTGTTTCCTAATATCCAACCTAGACCTCCCCCACTGCAACTTGAGACCATTGCTCCTTGTTCTGTCATCTGCCACCACTGAGAACAGCCGAGCTCCATCCTCTTTGGAACCCCCCTTCAGGTAGTTGAAGGCTGCTATCAAATCCCCCCTCATTCTTCTCTTCTAGAGACTAAACAATCCCAGTTCCCTCAGTCTCTCCTCATAAGTCATGTGCTCCAGACCCCTAATCATTTTTGTTGCCCTCTGCTGGACTCTTTCCAATTTTTCCACATCCTTCTTGTAGTGTGGGGCCCAAAACTGGACACAGTACTCCAGATGAGGCCTCACCAATGTCGAATAAAGGAGAACGATCACGTTCCTCGATCTGCTGGCAATGCCCCTACTTATACAGCCCAAAATGCCGTTAGCCTTCTTGGCAACAAGAGCACGCTGTTGACTCATATCCAGCTTCTCGTCCACTGTGACCCCTAGGTCCTTTTATGCAGAACTGCTACCTAGCCATTCGGTCCCTAGTCTGTAGCAGTGCATGGGATTCTTCTGTCCTAAGTGCAGGACTCTGCACTTGTCCTTGTTGAACCTCATCAGGTTTTTTTTGGCCCAATCCTCTAATTTGTCTAGGTCCCTCTGTATCCGATCCCTACCCTCTAATGTATCTACCACGCCTCCTAGTTTAGTGTCATCTGCAAACTTGCTGAGAGTGCAGTCCATACCATCCTCCAGATCATTAATAAAGATATTAAACAAAACCGGCCCCAGGACCAGAGGAGCTGGCTCATTTGTAGGCAGCTGGCTAATAAAGAACATGCAGAGACCCTTGCGCCAGCAGTCTAGGTGGAACTGCTCCCTGTAGCTGAGCTCTGAATTGGGGCCTATAGCTACAATTTGTCTAGACCCCAAAGGCCAGCCCTGCATGTCTGGAACGGGAATGATCTTTCAGAAGATATCAGTGACAAGCTTTCAATGCATTTTGTGATCTGTTTACATTGGTTACATTTTTAAAGCTATCTTCACAAAGGAAAGGGATCACAATTTAATTTTTAAACCAAACCCTGGAAATTTCCTTCACATTTCTAGGTTCCCCAATTTAGGGGTCTGTGTGGGGATGGGGAAAGGGGGGCTTAGCCCTGGGATTTGAATGCCTGCAAATAATGGCTCTGCCTGACGGTTTCTCTTTCTCTCTCCCCATTCACCATCCATCTGTCACTTTACAGGTCAGGTTTCAGTGAGGTTCTGAATTGCTTACTTTTCTTGACCAAATGTATCAGTCTCCCACTGAATACATGTATTGCTAATGTGCTTGCAGAGTGCAGACATCATTCAATGGTATTATTTATTCTGCCATTTCCTCTTGCTGTGTCTGCTTTCTTTTTCCGAGCCAGTTGCTAGCAGGTCCACAGAGATTGAGGCCGTGACCTTGCCTCTTTATTTTAAGGGCTTACAGAAAGGATCATGTGCTACGAATTCTGACAATATCTGGAGAATTGAGAACAATGGCTTGATTTAGAATGTTTTTAGTTATCTAGTATTTCTTTATCTCCCTATAGCCACCTAATGGAATGGTATCACTGTCTCCTAACTGAAATATTAGGAGACTTTTATATTGCCTCTTCCAAGCAGTAGTCTAAGCTAACATGTATGACATTTCTTTCTGAAATTAGCAACTTTTTAATCTATGTGTATTCCTTTGTCAGAGTCCCTTATGGAGAGACAAGGAGTCTGGACATTTTGAGATGGCACTGTACTCATCAAATGCCACTCAGCAGGGACTACAAGGCTGGTGTGGTTGCAGAGCAGCAGGAGCTCTTATCTAGGCTCTTACTTGCTCCAGTCTCAGAGCAAAAAGCACCCAGATTAGATCTCCCACTCCTCATTGCACCTGAGGTGCCATGCTTCCCTTGGCTGGCACGGTGATTGATAAAGTTTCCAGCTTCCCAACAGGCCTGAAGGAAAGATCCTTACTCTGTGCCCCTCCCCAAGGCCTGAAATGGAGATGTTGACACTCTCCCTGTGTCTCCCTATCCCTGACACCTCTGACGCATCCTGCTGATCTTTTCCATGATGCCTCAAAACCCGTACTGCTCCCTGCCAACTTCCAAAAGCTCCCCCGAAACCTCCACAGATTCTTATGGATGGCTAAGTTTGTATGGAGTTTCTCATGGCGGAGTTAAGCTTGTTTAAATATTGCAGAAAGAGCGAGAGAATACTAGTCTGGGAATATACTCAGTCTTCACTGAGGATTTCCATAACTTTAATGTTTACTTTTAGTGGTGAATAGAATAGTATGACTAGTTTGGAATTGCAAGTAGCAACCATAGTTGCAATTTAACACTGGTTTTTGTGTGGGCATATAGCAAGACAAAGCGCTAGAAAAGCTTAAGGTCAAAAAACATCTGTGGCTTTTGTGAGAGAAGTTCCACTTTTAGTACACTTCATGGTTTGGTTTGTTGGGCGAAAAGTTGTCAGATGTTTTGTATTTTATTCTGCCATTTCCACTAATTCAATTGATTTAGCTTCAAGAACAGGGAATCAGACTAAACATGCTAGTTTGTCACTGGACCATTTATCTCATCCATATGAACCATGTAATTTGGTGTGTCTGACTGTTGATTAGAGTAGATTCACACTTTCAAAAGATAGTTTACGTCACCTCATAGTATAGATGATATGGTTTAAAAAAAGTTTTAAATTTTCTACACCAAGACTCTTAATTTCGCCACCCAGGTAAATCTGAAATGCATCTGCCCGAAGTACAGTGAAATTATTTCCATTACTAGGAGAATTCCAAAAGAACCAAACAACGTTTTTTAAGAGCTACTTTATTTCTGTTTGTCAATTAAAGCAACATTCTTTTGTCTATCAATGCCTGCTAGGTCTGATTAATATTGGAATCTTACAGCTTGCTGGGAAAAAAATCCATGATAGATTTAAAACATGGGAATTAACACCAAAATATGTTTTACGCTCACTTCACATTTTCTAACAAGCTCTCCATAAACATCTGCAAAACTAACTAACTCCTCCTACAGAAACTTCCTCAAAACTCTCCTTTGCTGTGATGCTTACAAAAAATTTACTGTTAGGCTGCTCGTGTACAGATAAATTTCCAGTCATACTGACCAATGTTGTCTCATTGTTCCATGTACTCCCCCATTCACTTTCCTTGTCCGTGCAATCCTTTGTATTTCTACTTAGACTTTTTTCAACAGAGGTGCTAAATGAGATGAGGACATGTTCTAATAGGAATGACACTGAATCTCTTTAATGTCTGCAGAGAGCAGAACAGTTTTTATCATCTTATCTGAAAACTCCACATGGTAAACTGCATGAAATTCAGTTTCTCTGCCTTTTGGAGAAAAGTTGAGTCATCTCTGCCTTCAATTTGAATTTACAGCTCCAGGGAGAATATATATTTGAAACCTTATTCTTTAGACCATTAAAACATCCTCTCCAGTCGACCCTAAAAGCTCCACTGCTGCTTTATTTATCTTTTCTCTCTGCAGAAAATGCTTCTGCCAAGTCACACATCTCATTCCTGCTTAATATATGTATCATGGGAATCTCAGACCCATCATGGAGGACAAGAGAGATGTCATGCCTGGAGCTATGACTGTTTTCCCCAGTGCAGCGTTAGCCTCTATTCCAAATGTAAAGAGCACCTCATAATGATGATATAGCGCTTAAGAATTTGAAAGCATTGTGCAAAAAGTAATTGTAAACTCTGTCCCCTTTGAACTAAGTATATTTCCCCCCCATTTACAAAGTGGTTAAGCCACTTGTCCATAATCATCTGAAGAAGAGTTCTGTGTAGCTTGAAAGCTTCTCTCTTTCACCAGCAGATGTTGGTCCACTAAAAGTTATTACCTCACCCACATTGTCTCTCTAATATTCTGAGACCAACATGGCTACAACAACATTGCAAAGTAAATAAATGTCAGAACCAGGATTTGAATCCAGGTGTCCTGGCTTCCAGTCCTATGCATAGTTCAATAGAGGAGGAAATGAAGTATAACATATAGTCAGCTGAAATTTCCAGGGTCAGAATGTAATCGCTTTAGATAGAATTTGGATAGGATGATGAGGTTGAGGTTTGACACGTGCTATAGGATCTCTAGTAACTACAAGAGATCAGGGTGTGGGGTTCAAATTTTCCTTCTGGAGATGCCCCCTGGTACAATGCTGACAATATGCTGGGGCAGTAACTTTCTCCTGATTCAGAAATAAGAGATATAGTACCACTTACAGAATTATCAGTTCCACTTTCTACAGCACCTAAATTTTACATACAGGTCTCTCGTCAAAGCCATGACCCAGTGCAGCTTTGTTATCTTCTGAGATGTGAGGAGATCACAATTTGAGGTTGTGTGCCTGCAGGCAAAAGAGAAATGAATTAATTATGAAGCACATAAAATTTCACCAGTTGGCTTTATTCCATAGCATTCTTATGAATGTACCGGTACTTAGATATGCTAAACTGTAGTTTGCTGTAGGATAGATATATTGGGTAAGCAGAACAAAGTTTTTAATTTAAGAAGGTACATTGTGTGGATCAAGTACTATGTGCTCACTACAGAAAGAGCCTGTAGTTTATTATTGTTGTAAGAATTTGTAGAAGCAGCTCTGAATGTCTTGGAAACTTGTTTGTAAAGAAGAGTCTGTTTAATTTACCATCTGGTATAAATGATTCCTGAGAGATTTAGTAGCTCAAGTCCCCTAGTTTCCTTAGTTTATTTCCTTTCCATGACTATTTATCCTTTTGTATAATTCAATGATCCAATCTGCTTAATTTGCTGTATTCTAAAGAAATAACATCTGATTCAAAAAGAACTCATAGCTGTTTCATTTGGGAGGGCCTGGGGATGCAGTGATAAAAATTGCTGGCCCTAAAGGTTCTGCTGCAATTATAGATTCTAAATATTTTTCTAAAGCAAAATAAAAAAAAAATCAAAGCCTTTTTAAATGTTTCAAAACAAAATCTAATTTAGGAATCCCTCTTGGCCATATGATGTGGTATCTACCTTGGAATACTATATATAACTTGTTGGCTTTGAATCAAGAGACAGACTTCTAGAAGAGTCATTGCTTAGCCTTTTTTTGTTCCTGACACACGCACACCATCAAGTTGGACTTATTTATATCATGGCAGCACAAGGGAACCCAAATAACAGATCAAGGTGCCATTGTTTTAGGCACTGTTCAAGCAATTAATAAGACAGTCCATACCCCCAGATAATTTATAATTAAGGATTTATGGAAAGGTTCTGGAAGGCAACCAAGAACAACTTGAGCCAAGCCAGACACCTGGTCCTGGAGAACTCAACCAAGCCTCTTAGTGCAGGTGCTGCACTCAAAGCTGATGTGAGCTTCTATTAATAAAGTGCTCTGGAAGCTGCTGGAGTATATCATGTAAGTACTGAACATGCTAAAAAGACCCCCAACTCTACAGTAAATATCCTTCAATGTGAGATGAAAAAAATGGAAACTTAAAACCAATATTAGAATAATGACAAGCAGCAAAGCACTAAACAATAAAAGGCTTAACTAAAAACAAGAAAGGCCAAATAAATGATACTGCACAGGCAAAATAATCCTTTTGGCAAGGAGGAAGTGTAGCTTCAGTTTATTATTGGGTTCTTCCTCTGTGATTTAATATGTAATTTTCATCTGAGTCTATCACTGTGTAGAATTTAAAAAGGAAAAAGAACTTCAAGAAATTGTAAGTAGTACAACGTCTAGCTCTTCTCAAGGAAAAGGAGATTAAGGTAAGAATGGAGTGACTGCCCATCAGATATGGGAAGGAGGGTGATGGCTGAGGGCAGACACCTTTGTCATGCCTCAGCAAGGTGGTGCATATGCAATCTCACAGTGAGGTAGATAAATGTTCGTGATAAGATACTTGCTGACTTTCATATGCAGGACTGTGAGAAAAGAGTTGTGGTTCTGTCATAGATGTTTACCAATAGAGAAACACTGTTTATTTAGGACCTGCTGTTTATAGATTATGGAGCATAATCTATAAACAGCATTTTAGCTGTTAGGTTTCCACTGACACTAAAGGGAAGTGTGTGAGACTCTAGGTCAAATATTAAAATGACTTTAGCAATTTTGTGATAGTTTTGTTTTTGTACAAGAAAGATTGCTTCAGACATCCTTTCCTGTGGTGATCCAAATAACAGCATTAACTCAGTGCAAATAGCAACAATAATGAACACCACCTTTGCTCCTCCCACAGGGAAATGCTGCTTAAATACAACACAGCTTGTACACATGAGGATTTATGCAGTATATACTAGAAAGGAAATGCTTATCATGTGGCAAAATCCCACAAACAGCATTGAGCTGGGTGGGTAATGTTTTGTGTTCTGTTGCTGCACAGCCAGAAATCCAGCAAAGTAAGCACAACACAGAAAAAGAAACAAGGGATTTTATTTGTTAAACTTCTAAAGGGTATTAAGCAGAGTGCAGAATAAATAAAAACTAATCTCTTTAGTGTGGTCTTACTTGTATCAATGATGCTTTTATGGCTAGGCTATGGTCACAGTATTAGTCTATAACTCTGGAAGCTGTGGGTCCCCTATGCCTATCTCGTTCCTATCGTTGTTTTCGTAGTTTTTATCTTTGTTTCTGTTTTTCTCTTCTTTTAGGAATAGCAGCAATGATTTTAATAACTCTCCCTCACCTTTCCTACCTTCACTCCCAGCTCCCTGCTGGGTTATTTCTTCTCCCAACACAGCCTTATCTATTCTGCTCATCTCTGGTTTGCTTCATTGTGAAGCTTAACCACCCCTTCTCCTACTACTGCCTTCTCTTCCCTATTCTCTGATGCAGTAAGGCATTGTCTATCCAGGAAAGGTTTTATGAAATTACTCAGCAATGTTTCCTCCAGGCTGCAAAAATGTTTGTGGTTTACAAAACAAAAAATCCAAACCAAAAAGAGAGAAATTATGGAAAGCCAAGAAAAGAATCATGGGAGTTCTTTAGTTAAACCCCAATTCCCAGAATTTCAGCAGGTTCTAGTAGGCATCCCACAATGCCATGAGACAGGTCCCAGTTCATAGAGCCTAGTGGCAGTACACTGAACCATGGAATAGCTTCCCAGAATGCTGTGTGGTTATTTAAAAAAACAAAACAAAAGAGCTGTGCGGATGCACCGACTCACAAGGAAAGTAGTGTAAGCTGGCATAAGAAAAGAAGGTGGATGCACTCTTTCGCTATAGTTATTCTGCATCAGTTACAGAATGATCAAAGAATTAGAAAACATGCCTTATAGTGGAGACTCAAGGAGCTCAATCTATTTAATTTAACGAAGAGAAGGTTAAGGGGTAACTTCATTTCAAATCTTTAATAATGGGCTCTTCAATCTAGCAAAGAAAGATCTTAACACAATCCAATGGCTGGAAGTTGAAGCTAGACAAATACAGACTGGAAAAAAGTCTTAATTATTTAAGTCAGAGTAATTAGCCCTTGGAACAATTTACAGAGGTGGTGATTCTCCACCACTGAACATTTTAAAATCAAGATTGGATGTTTTTCTAAAAGATATGCTATAGGAATTATTTTGAGGAAGTTCTATGGCCCATGTTATACCGGAGACCAGACTAGATGATTACTGTCATACCCTTCCCTTTATAGTTAACAGCTCTCCTGTGTACAGTATTATAAAATCCCTCCTGGCCAGAGACTCCAAAATCCTTTTACCTGTAAAGGGTTAAGAAGCTCGGGTAACCTGGCTGACACCTGACCCAAAGGACCAATAAGGGGACAAGATACTTTCAAATCTTGGGGGGGGGAAAGGCTTTTGTTTGTGCTCTTTGTTTTTGGTGGTTGTTCGCTCTTGGGACTGAGAGGGACCAGACATCAATCCAGGTTCTCCACATCTTTCTAAACAAGTCTCTCATATTTCAAACTTGTAAGTAAACAGCCAGGCAAGGCGTGTTAGTTTTTATCTTTGTTTTCTCAACTTGTAAATGTACCTTTTACTAGAGTGTTTATCTCTGTTTGCTGTACTTTGAACCTGAGGCTAGAGGGGAATCCTCTGAGCTCTTTAAGTTTGATTACCCTGTAAAGTTATTTTCCATCCTGATTTTACAGAGATGATTTTTACCTTTTTCTTTAACTAAAAGTCTTCTTTTTAAGAACCTGGTTGATTTTTCCTTGTTTTTAGATCCAAGGGGGTTGGATCTGTATTCACCAGGAGTTGGTGAAAGGAAGGATGGGGGATGGTTAATTTCTCCTTGTCTTAAGATCCAAGAGGTTTGGATCTGTATTCACCAGGGAATTGGTGAAAGGTTTCTCAAGGCTTCCCAGGGAAGGGAATTAGCTTTGGGAATGGTGGCAGCGGACCAGATCTAAGCTGGTAGTTAAGCTTAGAAGTCTTCATGCAGGCCCCCACATTTGTACCCTAAAGTTCAAAGTGGGGAAGCAGCCTTGACATGGTGGCATAGCGGTGGGAATCATTTTAAACCCAAAAGCCAGTAAAAAAATTTTTTCCCTTCTAGCTGCTTGGAAAGCAGAGCTGAAGGTAGATGCATATCTTATCTCTCCTTGCCTGAAGGCAGAGGTGTTAAGTTTTTTTTAACAAGGGCCTTTGTTAAGAGAAGGGTTCAATCAATGAGCAAACTGGTAAAAGGAATTTACAAGCTGAATTTTTTTTTTCTTTTTACATCCTCGGGAGTAGCTAGTTAGAAAGTCTCTGTTAACTCAGCAGCAGCCTGAGCTGAGTGCATCCCAGTTCCAGTCAACTGCAGAGAGGTGTGACCCAGCACAAGAAAACAGGAAAATGACTACAAAAGAAGAAAAAGCCAAAGAGGAGGCCCACAACAGAGAGATGGAGCTGAGAGAAAGAGAAGAGAAAGCCAAAGAGGAGGCCCACAAGAGAGCTATGGAGCTAGAAAAAGCCAAAGAGGAGGCCCAAAAGAGAGAGATGGAGCTGAAAGAAAAAGAGATGGAGGAGAGAGAAAAAGAAAGGAAGCATGAACTGGAAGTAGCAAGGGCTAGGCCGGATACAACAGCCCATCCTAAACCCCTCTCCAGGTACCACTCCCCATCCCAGAAAATTCCCCACCTACAAGGCAGGCGATGATACTGAGGCCTTCTTAGAAAATTTTGAAAGGGCCTGCCTTGGATACAGCATCACTACAGACCAGTACATGGTAGAGCTGAGGCCGCAGCTCAGTGGACCCTTAGCAGAGGTGGCGGCTGAAATGCCTAAGGAACACATGAACAGTTATGAACTTTTTAAAAACAAGGCCAGACTCAGAATGGGGCTAACACCCAAGCATGCCCGTCGGCGGTTCAGAGCCCTAAAGTGGAAACCAGACGTGTCATTTACCCGGCATGCCTACCACATTGACAAAAATTGTGATGCCTGGGTATCAGGAGCAAATGTTAAATCTCTGGAAGATCTGGTTTCCCTAGTAAAAATGGAGCAGTTTTTAGAGGGTGTTCCTGAGGAAATAGAAAGGTACAGTCTAGATAGGAAGCCCAAAACTGTAACCGAGGCGGGGGAGATTGGAGCCAAATGGGTGGAGGTGGCAGAAAAGAAAAAAACTAGTAGCAGTTGGAGCGAATATCAGAAGGGGCAACCCGAAACCAAACCTTACCACCGGGGACAACCCAAGGTCCCACCCACATCCCAAGGGAAACCCCAGACGCCTTCTCACCCCACCACACCAGTCTCCACCAACCAACATCGCCCCGGTGATACCTTAGCAGGGCGATGTTTTAAATGTAATGAACTGGGACATATAAAGGCTCACTGCCCCAAGAACCCCAACCGATTACAGTTCATTACACCACAATCACACCAAAGATCCCCAGACCCAGATGCCTCTCTCATACCCTCGGAGCGAAGGGAAACCTTGAGAGTGGGCGGAAAGAAGGTTATCGCTTGGAGGGACACTGGGGCACAAGTGTCAACTATCCACCAATCCTTAGTGGACCCCAAACTCATCAACCCGGAGGCTCCAGTGACAAGTCAACCCTTCGTGTCACAGTCTGTAACCTTGCCTACAGCCAAGTTGCATGTCCAGTACAAGGGCTGGTCAGGAATGTGGACTTTTGCAGTCTATGACAATTATCCCATCCCCATGCTGCTGGGGGAAGACTTGGCCAACCATGTGAAGCTAGCCAAGAGGGTGGGAATAGTCACCCGCAGCCAGGCTAAGCAAGCTTTCACCCCCATCCCTGTTCCTGAGCCATCCACCAGGGCCCCGTCTGTGTTACCAGAGACCCAAACAAAGGTGGTGGAACCGGATCCCCTGCCAACGACTGCAACAGCCGTAGTGGATCCAATCCCAGAGACCCAGCCAAAGCCAGTCCCAGAACCGGAACTGGCAACGCAACCAGCACCAGAACCATTGCCAGCACTGAGTCCAGCGCTTGCAAACCCGTCTACAACTCCAATGCCAGAGGGCACCAGCGAGCCTGAACTGGCGGAAGCAGCAGATAACCCTACCCATGAGGCTCAGCCAGAGCCAGAAATACCACATAGTGCACCAGCGGACAGCGGTTCACAGTCAGTGGAAACAGCCCCAGCACCTGCATCGCTTCCAGAGGGGCCAAGCCCCAGTCCACAGTCCAAGGAGGAACTGATGTCTCCAGCATCAAGGGAACAGTTCCAGGCCGAGCAGGAAGCAGATGACAGCCTTCAGAAAGCTTGGGCGGTGGCATGGAGCACCCCACCACCTCTCAGCTCTTCTAACCGATCCCGGTTTGTTGTAGAACAAGGACTTTTATACAAGGAGACTCTTTCTGGTGGGCACCAGGAAGACTGGCATCCTCAAAGACAGTTGGTAGTTCCCACTAAGTATCGGGTAAAGCTCTTGAGCTTAGCCCATGATCATCCCAGTGGCCATTCTGGGGTGAACAGAACCAAAGACCGGTTGGGGAAGTCCTTCCACTGGGAGGGAATGGGCAAGGACGTTGCTAATTATGTCCGGTCTTGTGAGGTGTGCCAACGAGTGGGAAAGCCCCAAGACCAGGTTAAAGCCCCTCTCCAGCCACTACCCATAATTGAGGTCCCATTTCAGCGAGTAGCTGTGGATATTCTGGGTCCTTTCCCAAAGAAGACACCCAGAGGAAAGCAGTACATACTGACTTTCATGGATTTTGCTACCCGATGGCCGGAAGCTGTACCCTTAAGCAACACCAGGGCTAAAAGTGTGTGCCAGGCATTAGCAGACATTTTTGCCAGGGTAGGTTGGCCCTCCGACATCCTTACAGATTCGTGAACTAATTTCCTGGCAGGGACCATAAAAAACCTGTGGGAAGCTCATGGGGTGAATCACTTGGTTGCCACCCCTTACCACCATCAAACCAATGGCCTGGTGGAGAGGTTTAATGGAACTTTGGGGGCCATGATACGTAAATTCGTAAATGAACACTCCAATGATTGGGACCTAGTGTTGCAGCAGTTGCTTTTTGCCTACAGGGCTGTACCACATCCCAGTTTAGGGTTTTCACCATTTGAACTTGTGTATGGCCGCGAGGTTAAGGGGCCATTACAGTTGGTGAAGCAGCAATGGGAGGGGTTTACGCCTTCTCCAGGAACTAACATTCTAGACTTTGTAAGCAACCTACAAAGCACCCTCCGACACTCTTTAGCCCTTGCTAAAGAAAACCTAAAGGATGCTCAGGAAGAGCAAAAGGCCTGGTATGATAAACATTCCAGAGAACGGTCCTTCAAAGTAGGAGACCAAGTCATGGTCTTAAAGGCGCTCCAGCCCCATAAAATGGAAGCGTCATGGGAAGGACCATTCACGGTCCAGGAGCGCCTAGGAGCTGTTAACTATCTCATAGCCTCCCCCACCTCCAACATAAAGCCTAAGGTATACCATGTTAATTCTCTTAAGCCCTTTTATTCCAGAGAATTAAACGTTTGCCAGTTTACAGCCCAGGAAACAGATGACGCGGAGTGGCCTGAAGGTGTCTACTACGAAGGAAAAAAGGATGGTGGGGTGGAAGAGGTGAACCTCTCCACGACCCTTGGACGTCTGCAGCGACAGCAGATCAAGGAGCTGTGCACAAGCTTTGCACCAATTTTCTCAGCCACTCCAGGACGGCCCGAACGGGCATACCACTCCATTGACACAGGTAATGCTCACCCAATTAGAACCCCACCCTACCGGGAGTCATCTCATGCCCAAACTGCTATACAAAGGGAGATCCAGGACATGCTACAGATGGGTATAATCCGCCCCTCTAACAGTGCATGGGCATCTCCAGTGGTTCTAGTTCCCAAACCAGATGGGGAAATACGCTTTTGCGTGGACTACCGTAAGCTAAATGCTGTAACTCGTCCTGACAACTATCCAATGCCACGCACAGATGAGCTATTGGAAAAATTGGGACATGCCCAATTCATCTCTATTTTAGACTTAACAAAAGGGTACTGGCAAGTACCACTAGATGAACCCGCTAAGGAAAGGTCAGCCTTCGTCACCCAGGCAGGGGTGTATGAATTCAATGTACTCCCTTTCGGGTTGCGAAATGCACCTGCCACCTTCCAAAGACTTGTAGATGGTCTCCTAGCGGGATTGGGAGAATCTGCAGTTGCCTACCTCGATGATGTGGCCATTTTTTCTGATTCATGGACAGAACACCTGGAGCACCTGGAAAAAGTCTTCGAGCGCATCCGGCAGGCAGGACTAACTGTTAAGGCTAAAAAGTGTCAAATAGGCCAAAACAGAGTGACGTACCTGGGGCACCAGGTGGGTCAAGGAACTATAAATCCCCTACAGGCCAAAGTGGATGCTATCCAAAAGTGGCCGGTTCCAAAGTCAAAGAAACAGGTCCAATCCTTCTTAGGCTTGGCCGGATATTATAGGCGATTTGTACCACACTACAGCCAAATCGCCGCCCCACTGACAGACCTAACCAGAAAGAAACAGCCAAATGCAGTTCAGTGGACTGATGAGTGTCAAAAGGCCTTTCACCAGCTTAAGGCGACGCTCATGTCTGACCCTGTGCTAAGGGCCCCAGACTTTGACAAACCGTTCCTAGTAACCACAGATGCGTCCGAGCGGGGCGTGGGAGCAGTTTTAATGCAGGAAGGACCGGATCAAGAATTCCATCCTGTCGTGTTTCTCAGCAAGAAACTGTCTGAGAGGGAAAGCCACTGGTCAATCAGCGAAAAGGAATGCTATGCCATTGTGTATGCGCTGGAAAAGCTACGCCCATATGTTTGGGGACGGCGTTTCCAACTACAAACAGACCATGCTGCGCTACAGTGGCTTCATACCGCCAAGGGGAATAACAAAAAACTTCTTCGGTGGAGTTTAGCTCTCCAAGATTTTGATTTTGAAATACGACACATTTCAGGAGCTTCTAACAAAGTGGCTGATGCACTCTCCCGGGAAAGTTTCCCAGAGTCAACTGGTTAAAAATTGTTCTTGGAATGGAACATATTGTTAGTTTTTATATAATCAGTAGTATGTCTAAAGGTGCATGTGTCTTATTAACTCTGTTTTCTCCTAGAGCTCCAGGAAGAAATCACAGCCAGTGTGGAACCGGACGTCCAACACTATCTGTGATTTGGGGGGCGTGTCATAACTATAAAGGGAAGAGTAACAGCTCTCCTGTGTACAGTATTATAAAATCCCTCCTGGCCAGAGACTCCAAAATCCTTTTACCTGTAAAGGGTTAAGAAGCTCGGGTAACCTGGCTGACACCTGACCCAAAGGACCAATAAGGGGACAAGATACTTTCAAATCTTGGGGGGGGGAAAGGCTTTTGTTTGTGCTCTTTGTTTTTGGTGGTTGTTCGCTCTTGGGACTGAGAGGGACCAGACATCAATCCAGGTTCTCCACATCTTTCTAAACAAGTCTCTCATATTTCAAACTTGTAAGTAAACAGCCAGGCAAGGCGTGTTAGTTTTTATCTTTGTTTTCTCAACTTGTAAATGTACCTTTTACTAGAGTGTTTATCTCTGTTTGCTGTACTTTGAACCTGAGGCTAGAGGGGAATCCTCTGAGCTCTTTAAGTTTGATTACCCTGTAAAGTTATTTTCCATCCTGATTTTACAGAGATGATTTTTACCTTTTTCTTTAACTAAAAGCCTTCTTTTTAAGAACCTGGTTGATTTCTCCTTGTCTTAAGATCCCAGGGGGGTTGGAACTGTATTCACCAGGAGTTGGTGGGAGAAAGGAGGGGGATGATTAATTTCTCCTTGTCTTAAGATCCAAGAGGTTTGGATCTGTATTCACCAGGGAATTGGTGAAAGGTTTCTCAAGGCTTCCCAGGGAAGGGAATTAGCTTTGGGAATGGTGGCAGCGGACCAGATCTAAGCTGGTAGTTAAGCTTAGAAGTCTTCATGCAGGCCCCCACATTTGTACCCTAAAGTTCAAAGTGGGGAAGCAGCCTTGACAATTACAATGGCATTCCCTTCTGGCATTGGACTATATAAAAATAGTGGACATATTCCAAAAATCCCTTTCCCATGTAAGCAAGGCCTAATTGTGTGAGGTCACAAGTTTTCACTATTAAATCAATCAGCACTTCAGCTGATTTAATGTAACAGTTTAGAAAAGGCCTAAAGTATACCAAATATTTAACATGTGTCCCATAAGCTTAACTGGCTAGAGAGCTGTTCAGTGAATGTTTCTCTGAGAGCTGTTCCTGTGTGTCACCAACATCTGTTTTTCTGAATGTAGTCTGCTGGATGGTTTTTGCAACATCAGTGAGCCGATATTTATGTGAGGGCCTGAGAGAAAAGAATAACTCCTTGTTAGTTAGAAAGGATGGAAGGGAGGGAAGCACAGCAAGCACAATGAGCTCCATAGGAGCAAGGCACAGAATGTTTTGGCTTCTGATTCCTACTTAGGCCCCATAGCACTAAAGCCAGGAAAGGCCAATTGGGGCAGTATGGCTAGAAATGTAGAAATCAGATCCTTGTCTGAACAGAATCCTGTCTGGGCAGAACTTTTTGACAGCAGATGCTATAACTAATTTAAATGCACCTACCTAAATTAGAATGCTGTAAGGCTCATTATTTTTTCATGGTAATGCACTTCAATGCATTTAAATAGGCTTTCTTGCCCTTCAAGATTAGTGGTGATATGCAGGGGGGAAAAGCTAAATAAAATTAATATTTAAGTTAAAGGTTAAAAAGACACCACAGAAGGCTGATGTGATGAAAAGGAAAGCCCAGTATGGGTACAATGATTGCATTCTGAAAATCTCCTGTAAGTGCATATATTGCTAATATTACATGCTAGTTGGCTAACCAGTATATTAGAGTAAAACGTCATTATGTCATAGTGACTGGAGTCTGTGGGTTTACCATATTTTAGGAAAGGATACATTTTAGTGTTTGATACTACACACTTTCCCTTATAGAAAGGTCCTATGGGAAACAACCTTCCAATAACTTTTTTTTTAACTTGACCTCTAAAATGTAATTGAGAATTATATCATGCTAGAGGATGAATTTTTTTTTTAAAAAAAGGATGTAATTCCACTCTCTCCTGTTCCTGATGACTGTGGTGTTGGCCCTCTCTTCTTCTACATCTACATCATATCTCTAGGTGCTCATATCCGCTGCTGACTCACAAATCTACCTCTCTACTGATGAGCTATCTCCATCCAATCTAATATCTTGGCCTGTCTTTTTTACATGTCATCATGGATGTCCAGTCACCATCTTACATTCATTGTGGTGAAAACTTTCCCCGCAAACCTTACCACTTCCTACATTCTTGGTCACCACGGACAACACTATCCTCCAGATCACTCAGACTTTTACAACTGGTGTGTCATCTTGACTCATCTATATCACTGGAATCACACATCCAGGGCACTTCTATATTTTGCTGCTTTTTCTTACACATCTTAAAATCCAGCCTTTTCTCTCTGTCCATGCAGCCAAAACTTTCAGCATGTCACATTTTGACTACTGCAATCTTCTCTTGCCTAAAAAACCAACAAGGAGTCCAGTGGCATCTTGAAGACTAGCATTTATTTTTATCCAAATAAATCTGTTAGTCTTTAAGGTACCTCCGGACTTCGCATTGTTTTTGTGGATACAGACTAACATGGCTACCCTTCTCTTGTCTAGTCTTGACTGCTCGACCCGTGATCTCCTTCAGAATGCTGCTGCTAAAATCATCTTGGCTCATTGCTTTGACCACATCATTTTCCTCTTTGAGTCCGTTCACTAGCTCCCCCTTCACTTCCATCTTGAATACAAGTCTCTGATCTCTACCTTAATGCCCTTCATGACGTTGACCCTAGACTTTACTGCCCATCAGTCATCTTTCTCCCTTACACACCTCTGTACTTTTTCCTATGCTGCCTCTCCTGCATAGGAAAAATTCCCTAGTTTCTTCTTCCCTAGTTCTGCTTTCAGTTTTTTTAAAAAAAATACAATACATGTATCTAACAAATCAGCGCTAGTTCTTTACCATATTTATTTGCCTGATTGTTGTACCCTCAGCCCCTCCCCTTTTCTTTGTTCTGTTAATTTCTACTCTGAAGGTTTTATAATCTGTCTCTTTAACGTGTTTGTACAGCACCCAGCATAATGGGACTCCAATCCTGACTAAGGCCTTTGGATGCTACCTCAATCCTAAATATTTACTACTAATATTATATTAAATTTTATAGATTTTTAGAGTACTTTCTGAGATAGATATGGCCATTTCCTGACACCTCCTTGAAAAACCTTACTGAATTAAGTTTTTAGTGCATCAAAAATGCAACGTTTATGTATTATTATTAGGACTCTACCAAATTCACAGCCATGAAAAATGCATCATGGATCGTGAAATCTGTATAGTATAGAGTAAAAGCACACAAAAGACCAGACTTCACGGGGGAGACCAGCGTTTCTCAAACTGGGGATCCTGACTGAAAAGGGGGGGGGTGTCGCATGGTTATTTTAGAGGGGTCGTGGTATTGCCACCCTTATTTCTGCGCTGTCTTCAGAGCTGGGCGGCCGGAGAGTGGAGACTGTTGGTTGGGTGCCCAACTTTGAAGGCAGTGCCCTGCCATCAGCAGTGCAGAAGTAAGGGTGACAATACCATACCATGCCATCCTTACTTCTGCCCTACTGCTGGTGGTGGCTCTGCCTTCAGAGCTGGGCTCCTGGCCAGCAGCCACCGCTTTCCAGCTGCTCAGCTCTGAAGGCAGCACTGCCGCCAGCAGCAGCACAGAAGTAAGGGTAGCAGTACCACAACCCCCTCCTACAATAACCTTGTGACCCCCCCCCAACTCCTTTTTGAGTCAGGACCTCTACAATTACAACACTGTGAAATTTCAGATTTAAATAGCTGAAATCATGAAATTTATGGTTTTTAAATTCCTATGACTGTGAAATTGAACAAAATGGACTGTGAATTTGGAAGGGCCCTAATTATTATTAAGGATCTGATTCTGTCATGGAGGTCATGGATTCCGAGACTTCAGTGGACCTCTGTGACTACTACTGCTTCAACCTGTCACAGTGGTGGGGCTGGAGCAGCTGTCAGCCCTTGCCCAAGAGCAGCAGTGGGGCAGGGGTAGCAGCTCCAGGCCGGTGCATCAGCTGGCAGTCAGCCCCCACTGCTGGAGCCATGGCCTGGGGCTGCCAGATCAGGAGCAGTGGCTGCTGCTGCAAGAGCAGAGGGCCCAGAGCAGCAGACAGGGTTGGTGGTTAGTGGTCAGCCCCTGCTGCAGGGACAAACAAATTAAGTGTATGTCTCAGGAAATTGCTAGGGGTATGTGAATGCAAATGTACCCCTTCTGGGTATGCAAAAACTCAGCCTTTGAGCTACACCCTGAGGAAAAGACCTTTGACTGTTGATCACCTGTTACATGAGAACAGATGAAAAACCCCAAACTGTATAAAGGAAATAATGAACAATTCATGGTGGTTCTTGTTCTTGGGGTGATCTCTGGTAAGCTTATTAGCATGTGTGTAGGTTCTTTTATCATTTTTAATGTTTTCTCTGTAATGCTTTCACCTTAAGTATAAATGTGCTTGCTTAGGAATGTTGGTGTGGTAACTTACAACTGTGGGCAATTGCAACTGCAAGCCTCTGAGGAGAAAGCAAAATTCATGCACAGGCCTGTTCAGGCAGTCTAGCTTCTGAGAAACTCAGTGTAGGCAGGGAACTGTGCAGCCTGGAAGTCCCTGGTCAGGAGGGAGGCAAGAGAGGCAACAGCTGGGAGTCAGGAGCCTAGAGTGGGTGCTCTTGAAGGACCGTGGGGAATACAGGTGCAGTTGGTCAGACACTTTCTATAGATCCTTACTTAACTAGAAATGGGATTAGTGTTAAATTACCAGCAGGCTCTCTGGTATTATTGCCATTTTGTTCATGTCTTCAGTCCCATTTAGATTGCTTTGAGCTCTTTTCTCCCTGCATGCTTCTTGTTTAAGGCTCTCTTCTCCCAGTTTCTCTGCTAATTGCAGGCTGCTCAGGGCTCTCTCTTGTGTTTCCCAGTCTGTATGTAACTTGCAGGAGGTTCCCTCCTCCCAGGCAGGGATTGCTGATCTGTGGCTGCAATGGGGATAGGAAAGAGGGGGAAAAACCCAGGAAAGGCAAAAAAGCAAATACCTTCTTAAGAAGAAGAGCACAAGAATCTCTTGAGAGGAATGGAAATAATGGGTGAGATGTTCAAAACTTCCTAAAGGATCTTCACCAATTATCAATGTTTTCTAATGGGAATTAGGCATCTAAATCCAATAAGCAGCTTTGAAAATCCCACTCAGTACATCTTCAAATCAATTTATTTCTTTGTCCACATGGAGATATAAATGAACTTGCAGGTCAAGAGTTCCGTACAGTATATGCTACTAAGGTAAAAAATATTGAACTGGTTCTATATTCAAAACATATGATTGTCAGTTGTCGTAGTACCTTATTTTCATGTATTTTGTTGCTATTGTAGCACTCTGTGTGATAATATACTTTAACTACAGTAGTCTCTCATTAATGCTTACCTTAATAGGATATATGTGTGTGTGTGTGTGTATATATATATATATATATATATATATATATATATGAAAATCCAACATAATTCCTACTTAAGAGACAAAGAAAATGTTAAATAGGCTTTCATTATAAAGCCAATAACTGAAAGTCATTTCCTTATCCACTTATCCGATAGGCCTTGAGAATTGAGATTATGATTTTTGATGGAAGTGCAAAAGATCTCATTTTCCAATCTCTTGCTTTAAAATTGTAATTGGAAAGCCCATACATATATTTTGGTTGTGATGTGGGAATCCTCAAATGTTTTGTCACTAAGTTTGTCAGTCTCATCTTTCTTATCTAATGTATGTTACTCGCTCATCTGTCTCACTGAGCTATCTACATTATTTTATCTATCCAAAGCTTTGCAATTCCGGAACCCTGAATGAAGAGAACATTTATTTAAAAAATAATGTAATTGGTCAGATTTGTCATATTACATTTCCTTTTATTTTTCTACATATTTATACCTGCATAAACACTGATTCCTCCCTCACAATGCACCTTATGATTGATTCTGCCATGATGTCACATCCCTGTTTTAACATCCCAAACAGCTGTCATAGATGCTATTGATACATTATTGCAAATTCACCATTATGAATTCACTGTATGCTTAGGAAGAAGAATTTTGGAAGGGAAAAGTGAGTCCTTGAGAACAAATTTCCTTGGTTGCTAGGAAGTGTAGTTGAAAAAAACCCAACACCACCATCAATAGATTTGTTTTATTTTAAGTTTGTGAACTCTGAAAATGTTTTCCTAGTACGAAGCATCTAGTATCGAAAGCATCTAGCTGCTAAAGCATTGGATCATCAAATACTTGTTCCTACATTAGAAGTTTGTTTGATTCAAATACTTATTCATTCTGAGACAGAATATTCTTGGCAAACATTACATAACATTCCTTTGGCTACCTACTGAGACCCGTAAAACCACTCTCAATAGTAGGGTTCACATCACAAACTGGGCATCAGGGTAACCATCTGTTTCTGCTGGAACTTGAACTAACAATCTTCAAATAAAAGAGAGCAGCTCTGGCTACAATACAAGAGATTACTAGTGCATTGTTTGGCATGTCATCTAGCTCAGTTGGTAAAGCATAAAACTTCTAGTTCAGGACTCATGGTTTGAGCAACAATTGTTCGGGCTCCAGAGATCGTGGAAATAAACAGAGAATATTCCTAATTCTTTAAAAATACAGTATGTAGTGAGTGTAACTGTATGTAATCTCTAAAACAGTTTTCTCCTCTGTATACTACCCTTTAAAATATTAGTAGTTTGTTGAAATGGTGCTATGAGATAGCTTAAGGAGTCATAATATTTGCAAGAGGTAATTACTTGAATGACAGTTTATTTAATTCAGATAAAATAGAAGTGATGCTTATAGGAAGAGGAAAGACTCTGAGGCATCTTGAGACAGAACACTGACCTTTCCATCCATTAAGGGTATCGGTCCACTGATCACCAAGATAGACTGAAGTTGTTGGGTCCTATTATGTACATCATTGCTCCTTAATGATCAGGTAGCTATAAAAAAGGAAAAACTCTTTTAATCCCTGGATTGCAACATCATTATCCGCCTGGGACCTAACTATTATGATCTACATGTTGAAATCTGAAAGACTAGGCTACTATTTTATTTTCCTTGGACGGACATTCAAGCCACATAATTACCAACTTGTATACCATGTGGGAGTGTCTCCTTTGAGAGTGATTAGCTTCTAAGAGCCCATCACTATGTTTTTGAAAACCTTCTATTGGTCCCTGTTTACTATCACATCTAATCCATGGTCTTGGTCTTTATTGCATGCCAAATTCAGATTGCCTCCCCACTTATAATGCTGTGACAGAGTGTTGGAAGCTAACAGGTGAGCCAGCACTCTGATCACTTAGGCACCAATCAGTTCCCCTGGAGAAAACTGATTGGAGATATGCAGCCCATTAGCTGAGCATGATGGAAGGGTGACGAACATTAACTTGAAATGCATTAAATTGCTCTGTCCTCTGCAATGTGTTATCTGAATATGAATAATTGTCAGTGGTCCCTGATGTAGTCTTACAGGGGGTACCTACTGCTTCCTATCTGGTTTTCTTTGGTTAGCCCCTGATGAGGGCATTTCTTGGCTCCTGGCCTCTAATTAAGTTCAAGGGTATGCTTTGTTCTTTTGGTCCTTGTTTCTAGAGGCAGCCTGATGCAAGGATGGTGCCTCTCCGCTGTCTCAGGCCTTTTTGCCTTCCCTCTTTCTCGAGCTCTCTCTTTTTATAGCAGGCCTTGTTTCCCTTATTGGTTGCATCTGAGAGTAGTTGTGGCAGCTGTGTGGGGGTGCAGTCAGGCTGCTTGCCTGCAGGCCCGAAAGGCTCCCATCCCCATTCTGTCTCTGCTCGATATGGGTTTGTAGACCCCATTACAGATATCTGTTCTGAAATGTCTGGGAATAACTTCTGAAAGTGTGAAGTAGGATTAGCAACGCATAGTAATCATGATTTTTCCTTGTCTATTTATAATGCTCCAGGAGACATTTTTTCTTTGTTTTTTCAACACCACTAGTTTTACCAAAAACTAGCACATTACATTTTTTATTTTAATTCATTGCTTTTTAAAAGATTGAATATTTTAATAGGCGTTCTCTTAACTACTTTTTTGGCTCAGTTACTCATTAGAAAAATCAGCTTATAGCAACTTGACAACATTTTTTACTTTTTATGAGGTAATACACACCTATTAAGGGGAAAACTCTCAAAACAGTGTGCCAGAGTTCTGCACGTAGATCTCTGTAGCAAACAATAAGATTTGTGCGCATTCTTTGGACCACCTTACAAACGAGGCCCTCTTCCTGCAAAGACACATGGATAATGTTACATCATTCAGTAGTCCCAGTGAGATCAATGAGACTGAAAAAGCATGTAAAGTTCTGCATATGTGTAAGCATTTGCAAGATTGGGGCCATCAAGTCTACCTGTCACCTATGTTTGTATGTGTTGTCCCATTAGATTCATTGGGACGATTTGTATAAAAACAGGGTTGCAAAATCAGGCATACCCCTCAGTGCTGGATAGAGTTTCCATACTCTGATCTGTTGTATCACAGCAGCTTGTCCTTACAAAGAAATGTGAATATTGGTATTCAGAAAGAGGTGCGCGCACATTAATTTTTTGGGGTAATTAAGGCAAAGCAGATGGTTGTTTGCAACATTTATAGTAATGCTTAAATTTCATTTTCATTCATTAATGGAAACCATAAAATCACATAATGAATCAATGGAGACAAAAAGCCAGAAATTGAAAGTAGGTTGTTAGCAGTACTTATATTACCAAACCACTAAAAACTAACAAGTAAATATAGAAAACATAACTGTCTGATTATTCATAGAGCTTTCCTTTAACATAAATATTTCAGAATGTTGCTGTGCGTACCAGGTAAGATTGCCAATAGGATTGAGTGAATCAAGGAATTTACTAATAAAAGACAACCAAACTAAAATTTCAGGTAGCGGAAAATTATTTTAAAAAAGGCTCCAACATATATTAATTTTAAATTTATTACAAAATAAGTTTGACTCCTTGACTGGTCTTCTCCTTACAGTAATATCAAAATATCAAATACATTCCATATATATTGTAATATCTAATTTAAAAAACTGTTCTGTTCTGTACCTGTTCTGTTCATTCCCTCTGGGGCACCTGGCATTGGCCACTGTCGGAAGACAGGATACTGGGCTAGGTGGACCTTTGGTCTGATCCAGTATGGCCGTTCTTATGTGTGTATTGGGCTCTTTCTCCCAATTCCCCCTCCCACCCATTGTCTACTTTAGTATGGTCTTCAAACACAAAAACTTACCTTAAATAAAATCTAAGACACAGCTATTTTTCCTGGTCAGGAGCTTTGGCTACGTTCTCATTGAAGTTCATATGCAAAGTTTTATGTCAATGGGAGTTTTGCATGAGGAGGAATTTCAGGATAAGGACTTTTTGCTAAAAACAATGCCATAAGTATTGCTTTTATTTTGATGACATTTTAACTTTTCATATAATGAAATAGCCTGCATTATCCCTCTCATCCTTCAAACCCTATCTAAATGTCATTGTGTCATGAAATCTTTCACCAGTTATATATCTAAGATACCTGCAGTGCATTGTTTTTAATCAATCACATTACATGATATATATCTGATCTGTGTTGTCTGGATCCAGTTCTGTGCTGTGTGTCTCCAGGAGGTGCAATCCAGGGGCAAATGAAGGCCAAAGATGGTTTTATGTCACCATTATACTCTCCAGTTTATGGGTGCCCTGGGAGCCAAAAACAGCCATAAATTACAGCAGCATCCACCTGTTCTAATATGTGGTCACCTGTCCCAGGCTGCCTGTGAGCTCTGGTGCAACTCAGAAACACATCTCCAATCCACCCCAACCTTGTCCTCAGCATATACCTATGCCAGGGCTTGTGAAGGGGACAGAATAGCTCTGATTACAGCCTCCCTATGCGGCATCTGCACTGGGAGAATTCTCCCTCAGCACCCTGTAGCACCTTGATAGGTTCCCCTTTGTCAAGGGGCTATGTTGTCTTATATGATTGTAGATGCAATGGCTTGTATGTTTTAAAATTCACAAATGTTTGTAATGTAGCAATATTGCTCACCTGTTGTTATTACACCTTCTTACTCATCTTCTGTCTCCATTTAATGTTACTGCTTAGGTGAGCAGTCTCACTCAGGTCAAGGTTAGCACCCAATGATTTGATTGTTCTACTAATTTGTCTCTCCCAAAAGAGAATAACTCTTTTACTACTACTACTTCTTTCTCCAGTTTACTGTCAAACCTTCAGAATTTAGATAATAGTTCTCAGCAACTCACAGTGCCTACTTTTACTCTGAGCCTAATGGGATAGATGAACTACAGTGAGTAAGACTTTCTTATTTATATATTTCCACTAATCCTAGAAAATCCTGGTCACTGAGAAATGAATGGAATGTTTTGTTTTTACTACTTCATCTTCATTATAGAAGTTGCACTAGCAAGAAAACAGCATACTCAGTTAGGCACGTGCTTAAGTACCTGGCTGAATCACGGCGATTGTGCTCAAATGCCAAAAATATTCTGCTGATGCATTGTTAAATGTGTCATGTGCAACTGGAACACTTCTAACTCTCCTATCCCCCACAAGTGGATTCTTTCATTAGTGGAGGGCATTGAGAAGGTCATGGGGGACAGAAGGGACTGGCTGATCCCACTCCTTCTATGCTGGAAACGAGAGATTCATGAATGGAAAGGATGAATCTTGCTCCATTTTTCACACATTTTACTTGAAGAAAATCCCCATAGATGTCAGTGGGAATTGCCTGGATAAAAACTGTGTGTGGACTTCAGAGTTGGGCCTCTGCTGTTTGGATGCTGTCACTACAGTTTGAGGAAAATATAACGTATTGCTGCTTTTTATCTGTTGTTGTTATGGTGTAAATACAGGATATGTAACTGATTAGTTTTATTTTTGAGTTAAGGAATGATGCCATAATACATAAGCAGCTGTATCTTCTAACAAGGGAAGATGGATGCCTCATATAAAATCAAGCTATTATATGTGCTGTTCATATAACGGCAGTATTAAAAATGCAGAAAAGCTACCAGTCAAAATGCTGACTGTGTACAGTACTCTATCAAGCACTGAAACAACTGGCTGATGATGTATACTGTTGAAATGAATGTCCATCAGGTCTTTATTTCAGTTGTAATGGAACTATACAATGAGGAGAATAAGGATTTATTATGGACAACTGTCCAACCACCACTTTTGTAGCATGATTACTTGATTATTTGTATTCTGGAATCATCCAAAGACACAAACACTGTACAAACAGATTTCAGTTAAATTAGACCCTTATCTGAATTTTTCGTCACTGAACTGGTGAGGTTTAACATACTTGGGACGAGATACTCGGGTTTATTTATTTAAACTGTATTTGAACCAAAACCTTGCAATTAACAAATACTATTAAAGCAGTCAGCAATGATAGATAGACAGAGAAGGACAATGATCAGTTACCTTCTCCTGGAACATAAGTGGGTCATGATGCATTGCGTCTACAATGCTCAAATTAACCCCTTACTTCCTAGCATATTTATACATATTCTTGTTACATATTCATTAACTGTCTTTCGGCACACCGTATTACACATTTTCCAATTAATATAAAAAACACATACACTATTAGCCATTTCATTAGTTAATTATTATTAATCATACTTAACCCACACAGACGGTGATCACGCCATGTATTGGCCACCTAGACCGTGATTGTTTTTCTCTGCTATGCTTTCCTGTTTGCCTCAGTTTCTCTGTCTTCTCCTTAATGGGGCTTTCCTGTTTATTTAACTTCCTCATTCTTGTGGTTCCTGACCTGGATGGTTTTCTCTCTCTCTCTCTCTCTCTCTCTCACACTCACACTCTCACTGCTATCAGTTAGGCCTGGTCTACACTAACCCCCAAATTCGAACTAAGGTACGCAACTTCAGCTACGTGAATAACGTAGCTGAAGTCGACATACCTTAGTTCGAACTTACCGCGGTTCAGATGCGGTCCACACGCGGCAGGCAGGTTCCCCGTCGACTCCGCGGTACTCCTCTCGCCGAGCTGGAGTACCGCAGTCGACGGCGAGCGCTTCCGGGATCGATTTATCGCGTCCAGACCAGACGCGATAAATCGAACCCGGAAGTTCGATTGCCAGCTGTTGAACTACCGCGGTAGTGTAGACCTGGCCTTAGTTATTTAGCAAGAAACTTACAAAACTTTTAGTTTGGACATATTTTACTGCTTGAACAGAAATTTAGAAACTTCCCATCCTGAAACATAAAGTCCATTTAGCAAGCTTAGCAAACCTTAAGTCACATTTTAACATTTAGCTGACTCAGGCCTAGTTATTGCTCCCACATAATCCTAATATTTTTGTTGGTTCTGCAACAGGGGGATATGTCTCAAGTGTAACAAAGTGGCATGTAATTCTTTGGTTGAAAAACAAGCTCTTCCCTCCCCTTCCCTTTATTGTCCACTGTGTAGTTGGCTTTACACTCTTGGCTACCTAGTAGTAGTGTCATTGATTTTCTAGGGGCAGCATAACCCTACCTATCTGGCACAGAGAGGAGTCACTTTGTGTGGAGGCAACAGGCATCATCACCCAAAAGAATGAAAAGAAACCAGTCCCTGACCTGCATGAGGAGAGATATCAGTTGGCTAGGAGAGAAAAGAGAGGCTTAAGCCACACCTTAGGGTAGGGCTAACATTAGATTCTCATAATGGTTCCTTCCAACATTAACTTATTTCATAGGTTTTTGTCTGAAGGGTTGGCTATAGATAAGTTTTGATACTTTCTCTCATCCTTTATAGTCCTTTGTTTCATGGATGCCACTTCAAACCCTCTACTAGGTTCTTTTGAT
This sequence comes from Emys orbicularis, assembly GCF_028017835.1. Taxonomy (NCBI): domain Eukaryota; kingdom Metazoa; phylum Chordata; order Testudines; family Emydidae; genus Emys; species Emys orbicularis. The sequence continues at coordinate 40,067,940 of NC_088689.1, read as the reverse complement.
AGACCTTTCCACATTCTCTAAGATCCTATGTTAGAACCAAGCCACACTGATAGTTGTACTGAATTCAAGTTCCCTGTATTGTAGATGAAGCTGGGGACTCTTGTAGAGTGTTGGGCAGGAGAGTGGGACCAGGGGTCTAATATGAAGGTATGAAGTAGGGAGGAAGCCATGGCTGTGTTGGGAGTCCCACGGAGGAACTGGGGATCACTATCTGAACAGAGCTTAGGTTCAGGATCAGCCTGGTTCTGTTCAGGGGACAGGTGTTGGTTTGCTTAGGTGGTTGTTTTTGGTGAACTATTTTCCCTGCTCATAATTCTGTGTCTTTGCTGTTAGTCTGTTTTCATGGGAAGAGGATAGTAAGAATTCAGGACTAGACTGTGCCTTACTCATCTGAAACAGAGTTCTGGTAGGCATTGTCCCATTGGGAACAGAATGCGTCTGGGAGCTCCTCAGCATTCAGGAGGTACATACACTTTTGGAGTGTGCAGCATGCCAGTCAACAGTGTTGACCAGAGTGGAGATGGGGACAGGACTATGGCCTTGCCTCCTCACTTACTTTCTTCATTAGGGCTGACTAGCCCCAGTAGCTTCACACATTAGCACAAGCACTCTGATTCTGCTGTGCCACTGGACAAGGTCAGAATGGAAAATGCCTTTGAGGTCTCCTGTTGCAGCATGTTGTGACAATTGGGGTGCAGGAGGCCTAACCTGATTTCTTAAGCCTTGTTCAGTCAGTTAGCGAAAGGTGCTACCATAAATGACATAGTAACTTACAACGATATAGGTTGATAGACATGAAGACTAAGTATAAACAAGAGGGGCTACTGATATCACTTAAGGTCTATGCTTAAGTTGTAACTTGCATGGAAAGAGAATTCAGGAACCAGGAAAAAAATGGCCTAAATGGTCATGTTGGGAATGATGCTTTACTGGTTAAAATGACAACAGTGGATGGTGTATTGTGTCCACCCTATCTTTTGGGGCTTTTAAAAATTGAGGATTTGCGGAGAAGGGTGGTGGTGCTGTGGGAGTGTGTGTGGCCAAGTGCAGATTCTTGGAGGGCAACTTCTTCCCAGAGGCACAATAGCTTTTGTTTATGAACCTTGATACTTTGAGACATTTATGCCTCAGCTCACTTTTAAGGCCATTGCACAATCACTTCTGGACAAATAAGGATCCCAGATCAATGCAATACAAAATTTAGGAGCCCTGCTTTGTTGCCCTTCCCTCAAAGTTTTACATCCTCCACTATCTTCCTTCAATCCTGTCCTCCCCGCACCCTGCACTATCTTATGTCTTTTATGTTTAATAATCTTTTATACTCAGCAAGAATTTTATACTGTTTGCCATAGTGACTAAGCAAGCTCAGGTCTCTATGCTCACAAATCCCAAATCATGTTGTTCAGTTACAGGGTAGTAATAACACCTCTGGCAAGCTGAGCCCATTCCTTTCATTTAACCCACAGTTAGGCAGCTCTGCACTGCCCCGGCCACAACATAGTTTCTGTAATCCAAATATACCTATGAATTCACTGCAGGATTAATACAATGTTACAACTTTATTTTATATAGGGTCTTTCATAAAAATGTAACTCCAGGTACTTTACAGGATTAATAATAGAACACAGAACTAAATAATATAGTTACAGAGATGAATAATGCATAACAGCAGAAAGAGGGAAATTAAGAGACAAAGTAGGAAATGGGATTTTAGATTAAGCAGGAGGAAGAATTGGTAAAGTGAGAAGATTTGTTCAGAGTCAGAGGTCCAACTTTTCAATCTCGTTTTAAGCGAGCCTTCATTTTTGCAGGTGCAAACTGCAGGCAAATGGAACCTGCAGTTTACATCCAGAAGTCAGAGCCCCTGGAATGCCTCTATTAGTCGAAGACTTTGTCATCCAAGTGACCTAAATTACAGATGTAACCCAGCCCTGATGCACGGCGGCACCCTTTTCTCTTTTCTCCTCAGTGGTATGCATTTCGGGGCTCACCTATAATGCTACCTGGTGCATCCAGCCAAAGAAACCCCTTCTTTATGCAGAGAACACAGATGGCCTGTCCCTTGGGAAAATGTTCAACATTCAATCTCATATCGAAGAGTGTCACTCAGAACACACAAAAGTAAAATAGCTATCCCTATTCCTGGAGTAATAAAACAGTAACAGGTGCTCTATTAAGTATGGGGATCTCAGGATAAGGGACAATTGAAAGAGGGATCAGGATACTAAAAGACAAAAACAACAATAAATAAACTTTACCCCTCCCGTTCTGTACATCCAGTACAAACCACCCTGCTCCCTCCGAGCACCAAGCTCAGCCTTTGATGGGTGGTGCAGTGCTGAAATCGGTGGCTGGCTTAATACAAGGTATCAAAATAAATAAACAGGGATATTCTTACCAAGTATCCACACCAAGGAGATTATCTTTGGGGATCTATCTGATCTGGATTCAATGTGCAGATAGCCTGCCCGTGACACATTCCTCAGCCTCTTGGTTTTCTGCTCTCTGCTGAGATGAAACTGTCCTGTTTCACAGAAATCCCAGAAGGGCTCAAAGTCTTCCTCTTGGGTAGGAACGTGGAGGGTAGAAGGATCTTCCCTGGTTGTGATGCTTCTCTCCCTGCTACACTCCAACCAAAGCCAAAACCAAACCCTTGGTCTGAGTTCTGGCAATGTTGCAAGCCAGTTTCATCGCTGCCCTGAACCCTAGGCAATCTGGGAAAGGGAGTCCTGAGCCTCTGCAGCCATTGCTGCTGTAGTTCAGGAGCGAGTCCCCTGGAGGCTCAGTGTGGTATTTCAGGAGCACCCCCTCTAAAGGTTTACACAGGCGCACATTAGAATCCACAATGACCCTCTCTCTCACTCTAGGTTTTAATTAGGGCTGATCAAATATTATATTTGTTAGAATTATAATTTTGTTTGAAATTTTCTCTGAGTCAATTCAAAATGATTTTTCTCAATTTGAACCAATTCAATTTGATTGTTTGCCACCCCGTTTCAACTTAAAAAGAGAGTTGAAACAAGCCCTTCCCTCCCCTTTCAACCCCTTATGAAACCAATGTACACTGATGAGGCTAGGTCCACACTACCCGCCTGATTCGGCGGGTAGAGATCGATCTTCTGGGATCGATTTATCGCGTCTCATCTGGACGCGATAAATCGATCCCAGAAGCGCTCCCCCGTCGACTGCGGAACTCCTGCTCGCCGAGAGGAGGAAGCGTTGTCGACGGGGTAGCTTGCCTGCGCCGCGTGGACCCGCAGTAAGTAAACTTAGTTCGATCTAGGAAACGTCGACTTCAGCTACGCTATTCTCGTAGCTGAAGTTGCGTTTCCTAGATCGATCCCCCGCCCCAGTGTGGACCAAGAGTCAGCATGGAATGAACAGCATTAAAGAGATGAGAAAGGCATTAACATAACTATAACAAGACAAGAACATAAAGCACTATCTCCCTAGACTGACTCTGAGAGTCAGTTACAGTTGTTTTTTTGGACTTTATAACCCACAGCCCTCATCAACTGTGGAAAAACATCAAAAGCTGTGAGGAAGAGCTGGCTGTGATTCCCTGAATCTTCAAGGCAGAACTTTAATTTAAAATGCTGAATTGCATGCCCTGTGGGTTTGCATATCAGACATTTAATACTATGATTGATAATACAGGGAGGCCTTTTCACCCACACTACATCATCATTAATGCACCAGGGAGCTAAGTATCTTGCCCTTCAAGCAGTTGGTGTTAAAATATAAGTGGAGGGCAATATGCCTTCCTCCAAGTTTCTTTGTCTGCTACATTAAGCTATTAAATACCAAGAATAACCTCTTCCCTGAGAACTTGAGTCAGTTTACAGGTCTTTTCCCCCTTTGATCTGATATTACAACAGTGCAGATTAGTTTCTTCGGCCTCTCTTTTCTCAGTGAACTGAGGGTATCTAATAAGTGGCCTCCTAACCTAGATGTTTGAGTTGTGCTGAGACATGGAAATACTCTTTTTCTGAAGTAATATGAAAGATAAGTCTGTACTGTAACATGCTTCTGATTGAAACACACTGAAACATGACTACAACATGCTTATACAGTTTTTCTGACTGAATGTAACCTGTGGGAGAACAGGTGGGCTCAGGACCATACATGTTAATGTTCCTATTACAATGTTGGTGATAAGTATCTTTTAAAAAGCAAGAGATTTATTTAGTTAAACATGCTTGTTATACCATTTCAGTAAGGTTCAAAACTCTGTTCACATTAACGTGAATATCTGTATGTTACAGTATATAAGTAAATAAAAATCATTATGAATACATGGTAAATGGTAGTATAATTAGTCACCTAAAATGAAATCAATCTATCTATATCTATATAAAAACTGCTCACAACTCCCTTAAGACCATATTCAGCATACATTTGTTCAGAGTCTCATGAAGGGTTGAAAGTCCACATGTGATCACCCTATGCAACAACTATTTTCTAAAGTGTTGAAAACAAGGTGGCTGAGTTCCATGAATCTCTATGACAGAAAATACATATACGATTGACATCCTGGACACACTGAAGTCCCTGGAAGTTTGGCCACAGGCTTCAGTGGGGCCAAGATTACTCATAGACTTATAAGAGAACTCAGAATGCTTCTTCTGTCATGAGAAATATGTTTTTGATACAACACTGCAGAGATGCTAACTACACAGTGTTTTAAAATATATTGCTGACAAAATGTATTACATATTTGTATAAATACCAGATGCATCATAAAGAATATAACTGATTTCTTCAGCATGTGGTTTTTATATGGTTGATTGTTTTGGTCATCTAAGTTCTCTTCACTAATTAAACTTTCCTTTTAATCATTTTCTAAGAAAATAAACAAAGTTTGACATGTTTTAGAATCTTTACAACAAATACAACATTGTCTTCCCAGAAAAATAGTGGAGTGATTGATGATATCCTTTCTCTGAAGACTGTGAACTTGGTTTGATTGATTTATGCTTTTCAAGTTGCTTAAGCTGTTATTGAATCTTTGTAAGTTCTACTAAACCAAAACTACTGTGCAGTGAAATTGACTGCATTTCAGTAATGACTTCAGTCAAGTAAATACAGCATGGTAACTTGGGAATTGGTACCCCATGGAAACCTTGTTAAACTTATAAAATGCAGCTATGGCATAAACCCATAACTCTTCTTTGGTGCTCAACCTCCCTGGCATGTTGTTGTGTACATAATATATTGACAAACAATCTTCCAAGATGGAACATTTCTTCAGAAACTGCAGACTTGAAACTGATTGTCTCAAATTCTTGACCAGCAAACCTCAACCTTCCTGATGAAAATATTTTGAAGTCAAGAAACAGCTGGTGTTCTGTGATGCTGTTTTCTCTTCTCATTGAAGTCTCAGCTGTATTCCACAGGCACTTCTTTATTGTTCAGAGTTCATTTTTTCATTAAAGAGGCTTCAGAAGTTTATATGAATCATGCACCATCACAGATACATGGAAGTGGAAAACAAGATCAAAGATGCCTTCTGCGATGTCTGTTAGTAGCAGGATACAATGAAACATCTTACACTGTTGTCCTGTCAGATTTCTGCCAATCGATTCACTGCTATGTTAGCTGCAAATTTGTCCTTTGCAAGTATTTGTGTATAAATAAAATGAAGAGATAAGAACAAAAGTGATAAGCCATTTTTTAATGTGACAAAGAGAATGAAGATGACACAAACAGCAACTGGTTTGAATAGTTTTCAAAGTGAAATAATATTAACATTTTTTTTCTTATTTAACTTCAGTGTTGCAATTTGTTCATTGCTGCAGGTATAGAGGCTAGGTTATAAATAATCAGCAAAACTTGATTGAAATACCAAGAAGATGTGATAAAGGCTTGAGGCTTTTCAAGAAGGTAAAAATGTTTTTCAAGTGATCTGTGCCTGTATGCCTTTTGGATACATAGGTAGCTGTGTAGAATTTTATGCTTAAACCAAGCAAAGTTTGCTTGTCAATATTAGTAAAAATTAACAACTGATCATTTGGGTTTTCTCTCTCTGTGATGTATTTTGGATCTTTATCTCCTTGATGGTTACTTGCAAACTGTGCTGCGTGTCCCTCACTATTTTGGTGGTGTTAGATAGAAGTGCTACCAAAATAATACCTTTTAGTCTCATTGACTCAATAAAAGGGGAGAACATTCCCATATTTTGCTTGTTCCAAAAGAATGAAAAATATCTATTTTCACCACTGGAGCGGTGCAAACTATTTGATTCAGTCTACAGAGTACTTAAAATCAAGTTTGGTTTGAACTGTCTGAATCAAAGGTTTCCCAAATCCTGATCCCTTGTGTCAAAGCCCAAAGAAACAGGTTCTCTGCCCAAAACTTACATGGGCACTTGATGGGAAAGACTTAAGGCAGCCATGCATGAAATACAGTCACATCTGCCCTACAGCTGTTACTAAAGCACATGAGCTGTTAATAGCATTTAATTCTACTACCCTTATCCCCATCTCTGAGCAGCGTGGTTTACAAAATACATTCATTGTAGTCAGTCTCTCTGGCCATATCCCTGCCATTGCTCTTTCAATCCTCAGCTTTTCTCCAAACCTGGCTTGTGTATTGTTCTTGAGCTCTGCTCTGTGGCACATGAGATGAAAAGTCCTTTTTGCTGATCCTCCCTTTGGCTTGTTCTCTCCTGCTTTTCATGTATTTTATACCTGCATAAGAGTTTGATAAACATATTCTCTATATGCTATTAGAGCCTCTCAATTCAATCTAGCAGTGTACTACTTGACATAAGATCAAAAAGGATGATAGCTATAAAAAGTGAGAATATCCATGCTGAAGAAGATAATAGAATGAGTGACCTGAGAAGTCATGTGAGACACTGTACTGGCTGGGAACAATGATATGGCGCACTGTAGGATACTAGTGCAAGCAGCTATGGAGAAGAGATAGTGACAGTACAGATGACTTACAAATGCTCCATGTTCCACAAATGTTTGTTGGCCTGCAGATGCCCATTTCACTTGCATTGATTTTACATTCTATCCATAAGTTTTTAAAATGGGAAGAGCTTCTTGTAGAAGAAGCTATATCTTACAATTCTGTACTTATTTACACAAACAGATTTGGAAGATAACAAACAATGCAAGGTTTCAAATTAAGAGGATTTCTGCTGCACTGATATTTGCTCCTGAAAAGTGTGTGTGTTGGAGTAATGAGCATCTTGTTAGCTCAATTCAATGGTAAGGAGGAGAATACTATCATTGTTCAGCTGGGTTCTAAACAAAAAAAAAATCCCTTGCCTAATTACTCAAGAAAGCTCTACTTTGTCACCTTGTCAACAGCTCTTCTTAGCATAACACTTGTGACAAGAAATGTATTTATGAAAATGAACAGGAGATTTATGTTTTTGTTTCTTAATTTCTGATTTATAGCATAATATAGCAAGGATTTCTATAATATGATATGATACTCACACATGTTATGGAATATAATTGTGCTTTCTAAGTCTTTGTCATTAGGGCCATTTTCCTTTCTCCTATGATGATCAACTGAGTGCTTATCTTCCTCCTTTGAGTTGCCCAGCAAAAAATAAGCAAAATAAGATAGCGTGAAATACTGTATATGAGCTTTAGTTATGGGTTTCTTTTTCTAGATGCATTATAATTTTGCATATAGTATTGCTTTGTAGGCTGTTGGTTTATAAAAATGAATTTAAACTATTTTGGACTTTTACAAAAATATTGTGGAATTTTCCACTTTCTTTTTATGAATCCTTGATCTATAATATAATCAATTTACAATGATGGACTGAAGTGATGTTTCAATTTTTTCTTTTCAGTTTTTGGTGATTGAATGTGCATGCTGAGAGCGTTCAAATAGGTGTTTAATGAACTTTAACTTCACGTGCGTACTGCGTGCCCCCATGTAGACAAGCCCTAATACTGTGTTCAGTTCTGTTATCCATTCCTTAAAAAAGACACTGAAAAATTTTAGAGGATTCAGAGAACAGCCACAATGATTCCAGGACTGGAAAACATGCTTTGTAGCAGGATACCTATTTAACTTTTCAAAGAGAAGTTTAAGAAGTGACTTGATCGTGATCTCTAAGTACCTACAAGGGGAGAAGATAGCTAGCAGTATAGGGTTTCTTAACCTAGCCAACAAAGGATTAACAAGATCCACTGGCTAGAAATTGAGGCTAGACAAATTTAAATTGGAAATAAGGTGCATAGTTTTAACAGTATAATTAACAATTGAAACAGCTACCAAGGAATGTAGTGGACTTTCTATCATTTGAACCATGTAAATAAAGATTGGGTGTCTTTCTAAAAGATATACCCTACTTCAACTGCAAGTTATTTTGCTTGATGCAGAAATTACTGTATGAAATTCTGTGGCCTGTTTTATGCAAGAGGTCAGACTAGATGATCCCTTCTGGTCTTAAGATTTACCAATCTTGATCCCCCCCCCCCCATACACTGTTAAATATTAGCGCATGAGTTGATTTTGGAATATCAGAGAATCGTAGCAGTGAGAAACATGGACCTACACTACTAATCACTGGAGAAGCAACAACCCTAAACCCATCTTCCTCCTTGGTTTTTAATTTCTTCATATACTCGGAGACTTTCCTCATGACCTTTGACACCATCAACTTCTAATCTATCATGTATGTGTGCATTCATGCTGCAAATTCATTTCTTTCCTCATCTCAGTGTTTGTGTGCATGGTAAAGGAGGGGAAAATATTGGCTCCATATGTGAACTTAGCAAACTAAATATCCTTGCACTCTATTGTGAAAATTTCTGCTATGTGTATTGAGAAGCATTGTGTTAGTCATGTCCAGCATACTGAAGAAGTGCTGCCTACTGAAATTATATTCTATAACAGGAGAAGAGAAAGAAGCCAAGCTCTTTGAGATTTTGAGTTCTACTTATCTGTTGGAGGACAAAAAGAGCCCATATTTTTTAAGCTACGGTAAAGAAAAGATGCAAATGAGTGTTTTCATAACTTAATATACAGCACAACTAAACCGATAGTGAGCCAAACTCTACCAGGGTTTACCTCAGCTTTATTCAACACAGAATATGGTGGGGCAGAAAAATTGCCAATGTGGGGAGGCTGAAACAGCTCAAAGAAGTGGCCTCTGCTGTCTTACATTAATACATGTATTGGGTGCCAGTATAGTCCAAAAAGCTATCCCGGCTGGAGTGGTCTACTACAAACCATTCTATTGGCTACAGATTGCCTGAGGTGGTCTGACCTACTATGCTCCCTTTCACTCCTGGCCTACTTTGACACACCACCTAGGCCAGGAACAAAGTTAGTGCCAGGGAGCTGCTATATCATCTTTTCTACACCTGCAGGTTCCACTATGTTAAGGGAATCCCCAGCTCTCGTTGCTTTGAACTGCCTTTAATTAAAAATAAATTTAAATATGAAAGGTTAGAGTCTTGAATGAAATTTTGTCTCAGGTTAGAAATAATCAGCAATTAGGCAGCAATTTATGTACATTACATCTGGGGACCTAATTCTAGTGAACTCTAGCAGTTGTATACATTAATTTGGATAAAATATAGTGTAGCTATCCATTTTGAGCTGAGCAGTTAGCTGAAAATGTAGTGCCCTGCAGGTTGTTTCCATTAAAAGAAGAAACTGATGAATGGAGATATCTTTTTGTAAATAAAACAGGATTGTATCAAAGAATGTACAAACTACTGATTCCCTGAACAAAGCAGTAATCACATGAGAGAGAGAGAGTCATTGGTCCTAATTCCAAGCCTCTTTTCCAGTCAGCACTTAGTCCAAGCTTCTTTTCCAGTCAGTGCGTAGTCCAAAGTTTCTGCTCTTTCCCTGTGTTTGTTTCTCTCCTATTCTTCTTCTCTCTCTCAGATACCCCTCTACTAAAACAAAAATGAGCCCCTCCACATACATTTTTAAAATTCCTCACCTGTGCCTTTGTTTTGGGTGTTACCATGTGCTTGGGTTTTGACTGGAAGATGCTATCATTTCAGCTACCTGCTTCCATAAGGGAACTTACTAGTTACTTACAACTACAAAAATGAAGAGCGGTGGTTACACCTCACTTTAACTCAACCCACAACAGTCTGTATGGGAACTGCACAATAATCTTTTTATTATTTACAGGGAGGGAGGGATAGCTCAGTGGTTTGAGCATTGGCCTGCTAAACCCAGGGTTGTGAGTTCAATTCTTGAGGGGGCCACTTAGGGATCTGGGGCAAAATCAGTACTTGGTCCTGCTAGTGAAGGCAGGGGGCTGGACTCAATGACCTTTCAAGGTCCCTTCCAGTTCTAGGAGACGGGATATCTCCATTAATTTAAATTTTCAAGCAGACAATCCTCCCTCACCACTTCAAGCACTATTATGGTAGTTTTAGGTTATATAGGACTGTAAAATTTCTAGTAAAGATTGTGTTGTAGATTTTTAGAAAGTGAAGGGGAGGTGAAGGAACATGTATAAGATGTATCGAGCGTGATAGTGTTGGCCAATGCTGCATTTGGTCGTAGCTTTATTTGCTTTTAGGCTTCTCTGGTTGTTGTTTTTTGTAGTCACAGGCAGCTGTTGTTCTCTATTTTTACATTTATAGTATACTCCTATACCCCGATACAATGGTGTTCTCAGGAGCCAAAAAATCTGACTGCGTTATATTGAACTTGCTTTGATCCGCCGGAGTGCGCAGCCCCCCACCTCCCAGAGCACTGCTTTACCGTGTTATATCCGAATTCGTATTATATCGGGGTAGAGGTGTATTATGTTTTTTGTGGGTTTTTTATCAATTTTCTGTATCTGTTGGTTTGATACTGTATATAACACACATCATTTATTGAGCATAAATTATAGATTGACCAAAATATTAACATGAACAATTTTCTATATCTGTTGGTTTGATACTTTATATAACACACATCATTTATTGAGCATAAATTATAGATTGACCAAAATATTAACATGAACAATATTGTAATTAGGCTTGGAAGGGTTAGATGTTTATCAGTAAAGGTAGGCAAACATCGATTTCACCACACACACACAAACTGATGGAAAAATATTTCCATTGATGATGAACAAAATTTGTTGATAGGTAAAGTAAGAAATTTGCTGCTTTGATAATTATAAATTATAATTTATTACAGTTTGATTGAAGGATATTTACTTTGTAAATTTTTTTAACCTGTAATGTTAATTTGTGTGTTAATGGTGATAAAGGTTTTGAATCTCAATCTCTATTGTCATTAAATAATTGTCTGATTTCCCCCATAATTTTCCACAATTGTGAAAATTTCAATAGATAAAATGGAAAAAAGCTTAAACCCCATAATTATGAAAATGTAAATCAATAAATGACTTAAAAATAAACATTGATGTTACTTTCAAAATAATAATAAAACAAATTGAATATTGCCATGCCTAACTATATTACAGACAATATTCTGAAGGAGTGGGAGGAGTTTTACTTCATTGTGATGCATGGGATGAGAAAATAATCCCATAGCATATCAGCGATGATGATATGGAGACATATCATCCCCTGAATGGGTCATCATCTGAACTCGGCACATTTCAGTTCATTGAGTCTCCTTTCAGTTGCCCAGTCAGGAGAGGGGGGTTGTCCCCCTCTCAGAGTAAGCAGGGTTTGGCCAGCCAAACCTACAGATGTACTGACATCTGTCTAGGCTAATTGCTTGGCATAACTCCTGAATATATCCCTTTCTCAATGGTCACATGTTCCCCACACAAATTGTACTGAAATGGCTTTCTTGTGACTGCTGTCCCAAATCTCCCCTCAAAATAGGAAGGGAATATTCACTATACAGAGATGAAAGCAACATAAGGAAATGCTGACAGTATCTTATTCAGCAATGTCTCACTGCTGTTCTTTATACCCATTGGCTTGAGGCCACAGAAGGCTGCTCATAGTCCAGTCCTCTACTAATTGTTGTATGACACCTCCACAGCGTCCTTATCTCATGGACTGGGGGGCGAGGGGTCCCTTATATGGAATCGGATGAAGGGTAGAGGATGCTGGTGATCTGTTTTCATCACCTCTGTGTCCCCCCACCCCAGGTGCACCTGCTTAGATCTTGAAAAGAGCATTGGAGACTTAATCTCTGTAGACATGAGAGCAAGAAAATATGACTCTTTCTGAGTCCCTCAGTTTCCTTCAAAACAGACAGAGAAGGCATAGTTTATAAAAAAATACAAGTGAGGTGGTTGCTCTATCTGTGTTTAAGTTAACACCTCCGTCCCATACAAATCACAGGTAGCATACATTTTTCAGCATGGATGAGCTACAGTTCTCCATTGGGGATCAAAGAACGATGCAACAGATGCCCTTAAAAGAAATTCATTATCAGAAAACATAAAAGTTGCACATTACAAGATCATAAATGAAACAAAAGAAAGGAAGCCTTTGAAAATCAAAGCAGCAATGTCTACGTGTCATAACATAAAAGAACTTGTACAATTTTCTTTCGGCTTTAAACCCCAAAGAGAAGCATCACAGACAAGATTATTCATTTGCAAGTGCACAGTGTTTTGAAGTTCAACAGGTGAAAGTCAGTGTTCCATTACAAAATATAGTGTCTGCCCCTCTTCGAGGCCTGCAGGCAGTGGAACCTGTGGAGTTGCTCTCTCTGGGGGCAGGGGCGTGTGTGTGTGTGTGGGAAGTCAGGATTCCAGAAGTCCATGTAGTAGTTACAGACTTCCTGCCCACCATGCAGCAGTGTGTTGTGGGAAATCTCCTTTTATCCAAGCGTAACGGATACTTTTGTGGGCAATCAGGGAGGCTCAGGCACTAAGCTCCAGATGCCCCAGGTTTGATCCCGCTGGCCAATGACCGGGGTCTGTTGGTATTACTATAGCGCAATTTTTGTCCTCTCGAATCCACCCGTACACCTTGACTACTCATTAATTTAACGGCATTTTATTGCAATGTCAAGAGCATGTAGACTTAAAACACATTTTATAAAGAATGTAAAATAATTGATCATTTCTGGGTTCTCATAAGAGACTTCACTTAAAAATTTATGGAGATTGAAATTCTTCATTTTCATGTATAGTGAGCTCAAAATCTGGAATGTTACAAGAAGAAAAAAATGGAAAATACTGATCTCCTAGCCCATGAGTGACATGAAAGGGTAAATTTTGGTTGTGGTTCTGGAAGCCAACTAGGCCCACAGAAATATTCTTAGTATCAGAGGGATAGCCGTGTTAGTCTGTATCCACAAAAACAACAAGGAGTCTGGTCGCACCTTAAAGAGTAACAGATTTATTTGGGCATAAGCTTTTATGGGTTAAAAAATCCACTTCTTCAGATGCATGAAGTGAAAATTACAGACACACGCATAAATATACTGGCACATGAAGAGAAGGGAGTTACCGTACAAGTGGAGAACCAGTGCTGACAAAGCCAATTCAGTCAGGGTGGATGTGATCCACTCCCAATAATTGACCAGGAGGTGTCAATACCAAGAGAAGGAAAGTTGCTTTTGTAGTGAGCCAACCTCGCCCAGTCCCTATTCAAGCCCAAATTAATGGTGTTAAATTTGCAAATGAATTGTAGCTCTGCAGTTTCTCTTTGAAGTCCGTTTTTGAAGTTGTTGTTGGGGTTTTTATTTATTTATTTATTTATTTTTGAAGGATGGCTACTTGAATGTCCAGGGAGATTGAAGTGTTCTACTGGCTTTTGTATGTTACCATTCCTGATGTCTGATTTGTGTCCATTTATTCTTTTACGTAGAGACTGTCCAATTTGGCCAGTGTATATGGCAGAGGGGCATTGCTGGCACATGATGGCATATATCACATTAGTAGATGTGCAGGTGAATGAGCCCCTGATGGTGTGGCTGATGATGTTGGGTCCTCTGATGGTGTTGCTAGAGTAGATATGGGGACAGAGTAGGCAACATGGTTTGTTACAGGGAGTGGTTCCTGGGTTAGTGTTTCTGTGGTGTTGTGTGTAGGTGCTGGTGAGTATTTGCTTCAGGTTGGGGGGCTGAGTGTAAGCAAGGACTGGCCTGCCTCCCGAGGTCTGTGAGAGTGAGGGATTGTTTTCCAGGATAGGTTGTAGATCATTGATGATGTGCTGGAGAGGTTTTAGCTGGGGGCTGTTTGTGATGGCCAGTGGTGTTCTGTTACTTTCCTTGTTGGACCTGTCCTGTAGTAGGTGACTTCTGGGTACCTGTCTCTCTCTGTCAATCTGCTTCCTCACTTCCCCAGGTGGGTATTGTAGTTTTAAGAATGCTTGATAAAGATCTTGTAGGTGTTTGTCTCTGTCTGAGGGATTGGAGCAAATTCGGTTGTATCTTAGGGCTTGGCTGTAGACAATGGATTGTGTGAAGTGTCCTGGATGGAAGATGGAGGCATGTAGGTAAGTATAGCAGTCAGTAGGTTTCCAGTACTGGGTGGTGTTTATGTGACCATCACTTACCGTATTTGCACTGTAGTGTCCAGGAAGTGGATCTCTTGTGTGGACTGGTCCAGGCTGAGGTTGATGGTGGGGTGGAAATTGTTGAAATCCAGGTGGAATTCTTCAAGGGCCTCCTTCCCGTGGATCCATATGATGAAGATGTCATCAATGTAGCACAAGTGGAGGAGGAGCACTAGGGGACGAGAGCTTAGGAAGCGTTGTTCTAAGTCAGCCATACAAATGTTGGCATACTGTGGGGTCATGTGGGTATCCATAGCAGTGCCGCTGACTTGAAGGGATAAATTGTCCCCAAATCTGAAATTGTTGTGGGTGAGGACAAAGTCACAAAGCTCAGCCACCACCTGTGCCATGGCCTCATCAGGGATACTATTCCTGACAGCTTGTAGTCCATCCTCTTGTGGAATATTGGTGTAAAGAGCTTCTACCATGATGGCCAGGATGGTGTTTTCAGGAAGATCACCAATGCATTGTAGTTTCCTCAGGAAGTCGGTGGTGTCTCAAAGATAGCTAGGAGTACTGGTAGTGTAGGGTCTGAGGAGAGAGTCTAAATAGCCAGATAATCCTGCTGTAAGAGAGCCAATGCCTGAGATGATGGGGCATCCAGGATTTCCAGGTTTATGGATCTTGGATAGAATACCCCTGGTCGGGGCTCTAGGGGTGTGTCTATGTAGATTTGTTCCTGTGCTATGGCAGGGAGTTTCTTGAGCAGATGGTGTAGTTTTTTTTGGTACTCCTCAGTGGGATTGGAGGATAGTAGCCTGTCAAATGTGGTGGTGGAGAGTTGCCTGGCAGCCTCCAGTTCATGATGACTACAGCATCTCCTTTGTCAGCCCCTTTGATTATAATGTCAGAGTTGTTTCTGAGGCTGTGGATGGCGTTGTGTTCTGTACGGTTGAGGTTATGGGGCAAGTGATGCCATTTGTTTACAATTTCAGCCTGTGCACGTCTGTGGAAGCACTCTATGTAGAAGTCCAATCTGTCATTTTGACCGTCAGGAGGAGTCCGCGCAGAATTCTTCTTCTTATAGTGTTGGTAGGAGGGTTCCTGTAGGTCAGTGCTCTGTTCAGTGGTGTGTTTGAAAATATTCCTTGAGTCGGAGATGGCAAAAGTAGGCTTCCAGATCACTGCAGAACTGTATCATGCGCGTGGGGGTGGTGGGGCAGAGAGTCCCTGAGATAAAACAGACTTTTTTGCTGGGCTAAGTGTGTGATTGGATAGATTAACAATTTTGTTGGGTGAGTTAATGATACCACTGTTGTAGCCCCCTGTGGCATGTAGGAGTTTAGATAGTTTACTGTCCTTTTTCCTCTGTAGAGAAGTAAAGTGTGCATTGTAAATGGCTTGTCTTATTTTTGTAAAGTCCAGCCACGTGGAAGTTTGTGTGGAAGGTTGGTTTTGTATGAGAGTCTCCAGTTTTGAGAGCTCATTCTTGATCTTCTCCTGTTTGCTGTACAGGATGCTGATCAAGTGGTTCTTCAGTTTCGTTGAGAGTGTGTGGCACAATCTCTCACAATCGTCATTGTAGTATGTTCATTGCAATGGATTTTTTACCTTCAGTCCATTTGGTATGATGTCCATCTGTTTGCACTTGCTCCAGGCTGACAGATTCTGAGAAAAGCTGACACCCAGTGCCGAGGAAAGAGAAGCAGTAATGGGAAGGGGAAAACAGGTGAAAACCCTGTGTTTGGAAAAATTTTCAGGCTTTTTACTACACAAGTGTCCAAGGGATTCATTTCTAATATTCTGCCAGTTTTGTTTGGCCTTTACCTATATTTTTGCAAATGTTAGAGGGTGAAGTTAAATGTGAGTGGGCTATGTAAGTGGGGTAGCTCGTGTATGAATTAGGAAGGATTCTATGGCATTGGGGAAAAGACTGCATACTTTACTGGTGTGCCTCTAAACAATGTGACATTTGAGTTTTTTAAAGGGTAGTTTTAAGAAATTGAAGTGCTTATTATTTATTCCAACGTCCGAGGCCCAATCCAGCTAACCTGTGAGTTTAGCCCTATGTATTAAGATAACATGGAGTTTTACAGTAAAGACAGGTGTCAGTGAATAAATAAAAAGAGAAACAAAAAAGTTAAAGTTCTGGTCTTTGGAAATTTTAACCTTGTTACTCAATATAATGGACTGTCAGAATTCTGTAGAAATGAAATGCTGCAAATTGGGGTGTACATTATACAATAGCTAAATCCTCCTTCCTCCCAGCACAGCTGGTTGTTCCTTCCTTCTGCTATGTGACCACATATTAAGGGGACTATTGCTTACTGGAGAGAACCATTTCTTTTCCTTTCTATTATAGGCATTAAGACCATACTTCTCACTGTGACATCTCCCCAAATAGGAACCGTTTCCAATGTGAAATAAAATCTCTAGTCAGCATCCACCCGGGTTTCATCCAAACTAGTAAAAATACTAACTGGAGATTTCAACTTGTCAAACTGTAGAAATAGTATTGATTAAAGATGCTCGTAATAAACTGGACAAGCATGGATCTGGAGGCTTATCAGGAGGGTGGGGAATAAGAGTAGAGAAACATTTTTTTCCTCATTACATTTCACAGAAATAGTTGATATCGTTTGCTAAGCTACAGTCAAATATTGTAATGGAACTGTCACCAGCAGTTAAAGATTTTAAAGAGCAAAGACAAATCTCAAACTTCTGAAGTTAGGGGCTGAAACTCCCAATTAATATTCGTTCAAGAGACCATCTTTTGTCTTCTCCTGAGAATAGTGTAATTAAAATGAAACAAATGCACCACACAATTGAATTTCTTTAGACTATGAACTTCTATTCAGCAACAGAAATTACTATGTCACATCATTAAAACAACACAGTTAATTCTTTAGCACAGTAGATGACACTAAATACTCGAGTATTATCTGGTTAACTCCCAAGATAATTCACATGACACGAGGGTCCTCTGGTTTTTTCCCAGCTGCAATACCATCACAGGGACTTGGGCACACAGACAGAGCACATCTGAAAATACTAAAATGGTGTTCAGGTCTGACTTAAAAGCGAGTAACAGTAACTAGACAGAAGAAGGTGAGTTAAAAGTGAAATTATAGTTTTTAGCTTCTTTGAGTGTGGGGAGGTCTCTATTACTGTTGCAAAGCAGAGTAGATCAAAGCACACTAGTGAACTATTAGTGAATGGTAGCAGGGTCTACATGGACAGTGTGCTATAGCTTTACACCCTAGTTTGCCAGACACTGACCATTTGACTATACATGCCCTTAGTCACTCTCAGTGGGGGTTTTGGTGGGATGTTATGGTATGGCTTCTTCTAACCAACAAGAGAATATTACTATTCAGAATCCAAACCAACACAGTGATGTGTATTATATGTCACAGGTAAATTCAGAAGAAATACTAAGCCTGAAAAACTACAAATCTGAAACTAGTTGACCATGTGCTAAGTGTTACAGAAAATGAAAAAAAATACATGTGCTAAGTAACAATCTGCCAGTGAGTAAACAAAAACTACTCTAACTGAAATGAGATGTGGATGAAAACAAACATAAGAGACAGACAACATTAAATGAATCGATGTAAAATAGTTGGCAAAAATGATATTCCATTTATAGGAGAATAGTTGAAGCTCCACAAGGAACAACACAAGACTGAGTAAATGGTGAAAAGTAAAATTATAATTCCTGAATCATTGACAAAAGAAATGGTAAATGTAATTTATTCTGGACATTTGGGAATTAAGACATAGGGCCAAAGTCTGTATATTTTGTGCACCTCAACGGAAGAAACAAAAAGTAAAGTTTTGGGGATTGATCCTGAAAAACAATTCAGCACATAGTGACCTTTACTCCCACAGTGTCCTATTGTATTGGTGAGGATCCATGTGAGGGTATGGTCAGGTTCTTTTTCAAGAGTGTTTTTGCAGGAGAAATTGTGTGAGAGGAATACATGTATTCCTAACATCAAAAGCCTTAATTAAGGATCAGTCCCGCTTCCAGTGAAGTCAACAACAAAACTCCTGTTGACTCCAATGGAATCTTGATCAGGCCAAACCCCAAACATCCTTCATTCATGAAATATTAGCTTGTCCAGGCAAACGCAGAGAACAAACATGTTCATGTAGACTTGAAATGTGTATTTGCTAATAGAAGACTGCTACTGAAGAGGTTTAACATACAGTTTCACAGCTTTGGGATACTGAGGACAACCTTGTGATTAGGCTTATAAAATACACACTAGTGAGGGTACAGTACACGTAAAGAGTTTTATCAGCAATAGGCTACAATTTGTCAGTAAGGAACCTCATAGGCTTGCTCAAGAGTGAAGATTTGAACATACTATTCTGTCATGAAGAAATTCATCAACAAAGTTTTTGGCATAGAAGAAAGTATATAGTATACAAAGACTCAGGAGAAAAAAGAAATGGTCCAAAGAGCAGTATCTTGGAATATATTAGAAATGCTTCTACAAGAGAGTGGGGCTTACTAGCCTGAATGTTGATGAACAGGGTTGAAATGAAAAGGTGTCTAACACCCCTTATAGAATGTATTGGTCAAGTAGGAGCAAACAGATAAAATCAACACTAGATTAGCAAAAGTGCTTCCAAAAAGAGACAGCCATTTAGATGGCACATGGAAGACAACTCCTGTGATGCTCACAGCAATGCACCACAAGCTAAAATATTCAGATGCAGTAGACGACATCTGATGAAAACTGAATGAGTAATAAAGATGATCTGTGATTTTGGGGCACAATAATGAAGAATCTCCAACATGACTTAGAATCTATAATCAAAATAAGTCCATACAAATTACTGGACAATGCAAATATAAAGATACAACTGAACGGTGAAGTAACAAAACATCCATCGGAAGAGTAATCTGCCAAACATGTGATAGAAACTATATGTCACCTAGTTCAAGTGCCTGAAATAGAAAATAAGTTTTGTTCTATTAGCTGATTCTGTTCTACTATATATGAGTTATTACTGAGCATAAAATGGCTTTTTTGTTTACCTACGGTCACTACACTACTGACAACTAACTCATTATCTTGTAAAGTGCTTTGGGATACCTTGGGTATTAAAGACATAAAGCCCAATTCTATTCGATTCTTTAGGCTGTTACTGTATCTCTTCTTGTAGGGAAGCTGCATCATCAAGACTCAAAGGAAAAAACTTATAAAACAATGTCAAGAAGATGTGGCAGAAAAATCCACTTTGTTTCATCTCGTTGTAAATTCCAGATCAAATAGTTATTTAAATTGACGGTGACCATCAAATCTAAAAAGAATTATATTCCTTTCAACATTTGAAATGTCAGATTGAATATTATACATCACATACAACTCTAATTTTAAGGTGTCTAGTCTTTCACTTGCAGCTTTCTTGTATATCCTCTTTTTGACCTTCATCTCATCCTATTTTATGCCCAATAAAAAAGCAGTGATTCTGTTATGCTCATATTGCCAGTGATTGTTTATTTGCTTATTCATGTATATATTTTAGAATATATTTACTTTGTGAGACGATGAGCAAAAAGATTATTGAAAAACTGATTTATTCCTGGCAGCTGGTTACTCTGTGCATAAAACACATTGAACAATCTAGCTGATGGGAGAAAGGAGATTTGAAGTTTTATTTTGTGTTACAGAACCTTTATTGTTAATTGAGAAGCCAAAACTATGCTCTATGTATTACATGCACTATTAGTTTTTCCAGATGCACTGGTCAAATTATAACTAATCAAAGGACAGACAGTAGAGAAGGTAGAATAATGGAAATGAAAAAATCTCTTCTGAAAAGCACTTATCGTTCCTTAAGAGAAAAAAGTGTGCATCCCCTTGAACTGCATATTTCCCGCTATCAAAGCAGCACAAAGTGAAGAGACACAATAGACATTTCTGCATCATTTGACAAGACTTGTATTGTCAACAAATAAGACTGAATTTTGGGGATGCATGTTTTGTATGGAAAGTAAAGTCAGAAAAGCTGTGAAGGTTCATTAACAGAAAAATGGAGCTACAGATTAAAGGTAGGAATACATTTACATCTTTAACAGCACTAGAGCTTGTGAAGTTTGAAAGACCAAGACCTTGCTTTTTTTTTTTTTTAACACCCTTACTTTAATATAAATCAGTTGCCAAGACTAGAATGTTATGGATGCTTTTGTTTCATATAATTTTTTTACAGATAGCTGTGGTAGAAGCTTAAATAGCTATACAGTAACAGTAGACCATTATGGAGGGATACAGAGGAGTTTGAGAGGGAGAGGAGATCTCCCTGATGAAAGAACAAGGTGCAAGTACTAATCTTGGGGTCGGTGAGATTGTTTGGCCGTGTGTGTTTTTTCTTTCTTTCTCTTACAGGTTATTTAAAGTTACAGGGTCAGGTGGGATTGTGTGTTTGGGGACTGTTTGAGCCTTTGTTCCCTGGATCACCCTTGATCATCTTAGATCAGCCTCAATTAGCTTTGTGATCACCTGTCCCCTGTGTGATTAACGAGGGGGTAGGGCTGACCTAGGAGAGAAGGCCTTAAAAGCAGGAGGATAAGCAACCAAGGGGAGCTAGTGAACATGGGAGTTTGTAAGAGGGAGTTGCAATATAATTACTATGGTTAGGAAGGGCCGCATCGCCAGTGGCAACACTGCTCCTGTCTCCTCCACCTGCGCCTGTATTCAGACAGAGAACCTGACAATGGATGCCTCTACCCAGATCTTGGTGTGGGTTTGCAGAGACTGTGGCCTGCATTTCCCACTCCCAGAAAGCCAGGCTGGGGGACCGTCCAGTGTGAAAGATGTCTGTCAATTCATTGAGGGTATTCATATGGCGACGTCCAAGGCTGAGGAAGCTATCCAACTAGAGTGGACTGCTGTCATGCCACTGGGGGAGGAATATATGGCTCGCTCACAGGGAGGACACTGGCTGCTGGTTACTTCTGGAAGCAGGCAGTGTTCCACCCCTGCTCCCAACCCACCAACCACAGTGAAGAAGAACCGTTATGCTGCCCTGGCAATGAGCGATGAGGAATCACTCCCAAAGGTGGTGGAGGAGAAGCCATGTACCCCAAGGCTGGGAGAATCACAGCCACCACTCCTGGGAGGAAACATAGGGTAGTGGTGATTGGTGACTCTCTTCTGAGGGGGATGAAGGCACCCATCTATTAGCCTGACATGGCATCTTGGGAGGTATGCTGCCTGCCACAGGCCCGTATCTGAGAAATTACGGAGGGATTGTTGAGGATCACCCAGCCTCTGACTACTACCCCATGCTACTCATCCATGTGGGCACTAATGTTATGACCCTGAGCAGATCAGAAGTGACTACAGGGCTCTGGGAGTACAGATGAAGGAGTTGGGGACACAGGAGGTGTTTTCTTCGATCCTTCTGATCAAGGGTAGGGGCCTATGCAAAGATAGATGCATCCTAGAGATGAATGCCTGGCTGCGAGGATGGTGTCACCAGGAGGGCTGCAGCTTCCTTGATTATGGGATGCTGTTCTGGGAAGAAGGACTGCTGAACAGAGATGGAGTCCACCTATCGAGGAAGTGGAAGAGCATATTTGGATACAGACTAGCTAACCTAATGAGGAGGGCTTTAAACTAGGTTTGACAGGGGGCAGGTGACAAAAGCCCACAGGTAAGTCCAAAACATGGAGACCTGGGAGAAGGGTCAGAATCTGGGGGGGGGGGGGGGGGAGCATGGGCTATTATAGCAGGGATAAGGGAAAGATGAGAGAACATAGGGGGGAAATTAAATCAGTATAGTAGATGTCTGTATATTAATGCAAGAAGTATGGGGAATAAGCAGGAAGAACTTGAAATGCTAGTTAATAAACACAACTATGATATAGTTGGCATCACAGAGACTTGGTGGGATAATACGCATGACTGGAATATTGGTATAGAAGGGTACAGCTTGCTCAGGAAGGACAGACCGGGGAGAAAAGAGAGGAGGTGTTGCCTTATATATTAAAAATGTATACACTTGGACTGAAATTAAGATGGAAACAGGAGACTGACTTGTTGAAAGTCTCTGGGTAAGGATAAAAGGGATAAAAAACAAGGGTGATGTCATGGTAGGGGGTCTACTATAGACCACTTAACCAGGAAGAAGAGGTGGATGAGGCTTTTTATAAAGAACTAACAAAATCTTCTAAAACATAATACAGCAGGCAGATTATCCAAAAAGTTCTTGGAATGTATTGGAGACAATTTTTTAGTTCAGAAGGTGGAGAAAGCTACTGGGGAAAGGCCTGGCTTAAGAGATGACCCTGGTTTAAGAAGTTCTTCAGTGATCTGAAACTTTAGAAGGAGTCCTATAAAAAGTGGAAACTAGGTCAAATTACAAAGGATGAATATAAACAAATAACACAAGCATGTAAGGACAAAATTAGAAAGGCGAAGGCACAAAATGAGATTAAACTAGCTAGAGACTTAAAGGGTATCAAGAAAACATTCTATAAATACATTAGAAGCAAGAGGAAGGACAGGGTAGGCCTGTTACTCATGAAGGAGGAAAAACAACAACAGAAAATTGTGGAAATGGAAGAAGTGTTAAATAAAAATTTTGTTTGTTTTCACCAAAAAGGTTAGTAGCATAGTGAATGCCAGTGAAAATGAGGTAGGAGCAGAGGCTAAAATAGAGAGAGAGCAAGTTAAAAATTACTTAGACAAGATAGATGTCTTCAAGTCACCAAGGCCAGATGAAATCCAAACTAGAATAGTCAAGGAGCAGACTGAGGAGGTATCTGAGCCATTAGTGATTGTCTTCAAAAAGTCATGGAATATGGGAGAGATTCCAGAGGACTGGAAAAGAGCAAATATAGTGCCAATCTATAAAAAGGAAAATAAAAACAATCCGGGGAATTATAGATGAGTCATTTTAACTTCAGTATCTGCAAAAATAATGTAGCAAATAATTAAGCAATCAGTTTGCAAACACCTAAAGGATAATAAGGTAATAAGTAACAGTCAGCATGGATTTGTCAAGAATAAATCATGTCAAACCAACCTAATAGCTTTCTTTGACAGGTTAACAAGCCTTATGGATTGAGGGGGAAGCAGTAGATGTGGTATATCTTGACTTTAGTAAGGCTTTTGATACTGTCTCGCATGGCCTTCTCATAAACAAACTAGGGAAATGCAACCTAGATGTAGCTGCTATAAATTGGGTGCATAACTGATTGGAAAATCGTTCCCAGAATGTAGTTATCAGTGGTTCACAGTCAAGCTGGAAGGGCATATTGAGTGGCGTCCTGCAGGGATCAGTTCTGGGTCCAGTTCTGTTCAATATCTTCATCAATGATTTAGATAATGGCATAGAGAGTACACTTATAAAGTTTGCAGATGATAATAAACTGGGAGGTGTTGAAAGTGCTTTGGAGGATAGATTAAAAATCAAAATGATCTGGACAAATCGGAGAAATGGTCTGAAGTAAATAGGATGAAATTCAATAAGGACAAATGCAAAGTACTCCACTTAGGAAGGAACAATCAGTTGCACACATACAAAATGGGAAATGACTGCCTAGGAAGGAGAACTGCAGAAAGGGATCTGGGAGTCATGGTTGATCACAAGCTAAATATGAGTCAATGGTGTAACACTATTGCCAAAAAAAAAAAAAAAAAAAAAAAAAAGGCAAACCTCATTCTGGGATGTATTAGCAGGAAAGTTGTAAGCAAGACAGGAGAAGTAATTCTTCCACTCTACTCCACACTGATTAAGCCTCAACTGGAATATTGTGTCCAGTTCTGGGCGCCACATTTCAGGAAAGATGTGGACAAATTGGAGGAAGTCCAGAGAAGAGCAACAAAACTGATAAAAGATCTAGAAAACATGACCTGTGAGGGTAGATTGAAAAAAATTGGGTTTGTTTAATCTGGAGAAGAGAGGACTGAGAGGGAACATAACAGTTTAAGTATATAAAAGGTTGTTACAAGGAAGAGGGTGAAAAAATATTATCCTTAACCTCTGAGGGTAGGATAAGAAGCAATGGGTTTAAATTACAGCAAGGGCTGTTTAGGTTGGACATTAGGAAAACTTCCTAACTGTCAGGGTGGTTAAATTGCCTAGGGAAGTTGTGGGATCTCCATCATTGGAGATTTTTAAGAGCAGGTTAGACAACTACCTCTCAGGGATGGTCTAGATAATACTGAGTCCTGCCATGAGTGGAGAGGACTAGACTAGATGACCTCTTGAGGTCCCTTCCAGTCCTATGATTCTATGACTCAAATAAAATGAGATTCTACAGGATGATTATTAAAATGATGTGGCTGGATGTCCTTTGAGATTGAAAATGTGTAGATTACATTTTAATTGTATGTTGTGCTGACTGTAAAAGAGGGTGGCAACTCTGTTAAAAGTGCTTCACTCACAGAATGAAAACGTCTTTCATCACATCAAAATAAAGATAAGTAAACAGCAAAAACAAACCATTTGGAAACATCATTCAGAGAAACAAAAAAGATGATATGCACAGGCTAATCTCACACTACAGTATTTTAAAATAATAGTCAGGAACAGTACGTTTGCTGTTGGTGTTGCTGCCTCATCTTTTCAGCCATTATTTTCCTCACCATTATTCCATGCATTGGGGTGAAATCCTGGCTCTACTGAAGTTCAATGGAAGCTTTGCTATTGACTTCCTTGGGACCAAGTTTTCACCCTAGTAGTATATCACTGAATGACAGGACATCTGGAGAATATGAATGTAAATGGATATTTTGTACATCTAAGCAAATACCCAACTAGTGAGTACCTCCATCTTTGTAACGCTATTCTAGAAAAAACATTTCTTGCAAGCTTTCATTCCGCTGTTCTCTCTTTTGATATCTCACAAACAGAGTCAGATCCAAGAATCAGATCTGAACGTCCAAGAAAAAAATTCAGGGTGCTACAAGGGAAGCAGCAAATAGTACAAGACTGGTGATTCATTTGGTGGTTCTCATCCTTTGATGTCAGTAATAAACCAATGCATGAACAGAGCTAAGCTGCTGAATATGTTGTTTTAGGATGAACTGTAACCAAGGTACTCTGATCATTTGTGGTTATTAAAGATCCAGTATATACTGTTTGCAAGAATAGGGCTGTAGCAGAGCATGATAGGGCCCCCTTGGCTCTTGCCTCTGCTAGCTCCACAAAGTCATTCTCAGATTCTAGGGTTAGTAACCACTGGTGCAGTTTATTCATAGGCTCGTTCCGACCACTGTTTCACCGTGTACAGTTGGCCCTTCACCATCTGCAGACAGGAAGGAGGGGAGAGCTACCTCCCTGCTTCCACTCCCTACCTTTTCCCTTTCTTTCTGCTCCCCCCTTGCTTCCTTCCCCTGAGGCTTTTATTGCAGCCCCAGGCTAATTAGGTGGCGGCTGTCTCTGCTTCCCCAATTAGGGTCAGGTTATCTCCAACCAGCTCTAATTTAGTCCCTTCAATGAAAGCTGGCGTGACAGAGGGATGAATCAGCAATCCTTTGCCCAGCACCCTGTCACAAGGGCTAGTAGGCCTAGCATCCTGGTTAACTTCAACAGTTTATGCAAGACATTATGCCTTCCTGAATATACATTTAAAGTTTCAATTTGATATGGTACTCTTCATTTTTTTGCCTTAAATCTTTGTAAGGTGTTGCTGTACTCTGTTATCAGTGTTGTGTTGTATTCCATTCCAAAGATCCATGCATTGCAGTGTTGGGTGAAGAAATTCTTTGTAAAGCTATTTGGGATGAAAAGTCAGATGGTATTTATTATTACATGCTGTGATATACAGTGCTGATCTGAAAACACTGACATCATTTCCGGATTACTACCCTTCAAGCGGGATATTCCGAGAAATGACTTTAAAAAGTCAGTCACTGGTTTGAACATTCATAGTTAAGCTCATTTACAGCAGTGTGTTTTAGTATTTTAAAAAAAGTTAACCAAAATATGTGCTAGTAAAATGTAGCAATTTCTGCATCTGTCATAGATAGATATAATACAATTCCTGGACTACTTAGGGTTTAATATCTCAAATCTCTAAAATAAAAGTTTATTCTTTCTTTTTAGCTGCAATAGAAAAGTATGAACTCCAATTTTCATCCTTGGTTTGGCATCACATGTTTTAGACAAGAAAACAAGCAGCACAGCATCTGTTCTAAAAATATCTCCCTACATGCTCTAATATTTTTTCTTTTGTAAATAAATAATGTCACTGGAATAATTAGTTGAATGTATTCAGTATACACATAATGGATAATAGAAAATATCCATCCATCACCACAACCTGTGATATCTTATGCACTGCACTCTGATTCAGTGTCATTTTTCTTTAGAAGTTATAAAATAATTTTAAAAAATTGACTGAAAGTACTATATTTAGCTCACCGAGTCTGTCAAAAACTTCTGCAGTACATAAATTTTCTGAATTCTGAACAGGGTTCATGTTGTCCTGGGGCTTCATGGATTATTTGCATAAAAATGTGATGAATGCTCAAAATAGAAGACAAAAATAAATCACTATATCCTGGAAGCAAATTCTCCCCCCCCCCCCCCCAGGAATCTCTTCCTCTTCAAAGTTCTTGAGTTTGAAAAAGCTTATATAATTATTTCCTTGAAAAAACTGAGTGATTTCTGCTACAGAAAATCAGAAACACCTATTTCTCTGTAATTGTTAATGATTTACAAGAATCCTGCTAATTTTCACCTATTTAAGTCTGTTTGTTAGTAAGCTGGGTTTTTCATTTTTTAGTCAAAATTTTAATCACTCATTGGATAATACACTGTACTACTGAACTTTATAATATAGAACAGCAGCATTCATTGATTTACCGATCGAAGAGTTGCGGGAACTTGCTGTATGTGTTTCTTTGGCGGGGGGAAGGGAAGGAGGGTGTGTGTGTGTGTGTGTGTGTGTGTGTGTGTGTGTGTGTGTGATGCAACATCATTTTAAGTCATTTGTACCTATCTGATCTATTGCTTTAGGTACTTATATGACCTCCATCACTAATATTTGAGAAGCTGTTGTCCAAGCATACAACCTGATGTAGCTCGATATACTGTGATTAAATTTAGTGTGATTCAACATGAGTTAAAAGATCACTGTAGCCTTTGTTTAATTTAAAAATGAATTTAATAATTTAGTATTAAACTACCATGGATCTGATGGATCTCTTAACAGATGATCATTGATTGAGGGAAGGGATTGTCCTGTGGGATCTATCTACTTTGACCCAGAGAACCTCTTTTATATTGTTGTTCTGACCACACTGTATGCATATGCAAGAGGGTTCCAACCCTCTTTTCCTTATCTGTACTTCCACACCCCATGAATATTTTGGGGGCCTGGTTTTCATAGGTTGTTTCTTAGTTCCTCTAATTTTCATTAGCATCAATATGGTCAAGACAGGACAGTCCATGATGTTGCAATCAGGTGTCTGGTGCGCTTGGACAATATGTGGCAGTTTATTGCAATCTAGTTATCTGTAACGTTACCTATTGTCACATCTTTTACAGTAAGCTTGTGACCTTACTGATAGAAGGTTATTCCTAGGTCATCCACTCATGTCAGGTGTTCTTAAGCCTATGACCTTGTCTGGCTAAGCTAAAATCTTACGGGCGTCAGCCTGTAGGCCTTGCATTCCAGCCATGCTTTACTTGTATATCTAATACACACTCATCACTCCTACATATTTGTCTCTCTTATACTTCTATATCCTACAACTTAAATCTATTTTGCATACATAGATTATATATGAAATAGCATATGAATTGACCATAACACCATATAACACAATGATAAATGGATGATAAAAATGAACTAAATGGCTATATCACATTTTTAAAAAAAGACTACAGAGGCTAAGGGGCGTGAAAAGATTCTTTAAAGATGGTTTTCCCTTTTAATTCACTGACATTTCCTGGATTTCATGAAGAATGTGCTGATCATTTTGCCCTCCCTTTTAAAATTTCATTTGTTTCATTTGAGAGTTGTCTTTACTGAGACACACAGTTTCAATTTCAAGGCCCCATCTTGCTTAACATTTACTTTCCCAAAGGCACCAGTAATTGGTACAAAATATAAATATTAACTAGAATTAGCAAGTGAATGTTTTAGTGTTTGTATATCATATCTTTTATCAATCTGTTTCCATTTGTTAACCAAAAAATAAGCCAAGTGAAGTGATATTTTGGAAAGCATTGCAGAAATGTAAGTTTGGTTCACAGTTGTTCCCAGTGTTTAGGACTGCAAAACAAATCTTGTGAAGCAACCGGTGTGGTAGAAATCTCCCCAGTTGTTTCAATGAAATACAAATTCTTCTCTTGGGTTTACTTTACACCCCAGTGATTTCCAAATATGGGTCTGAATGGATATTATTATTTAAAGGCCACCAATTGAGATTCAGGTCTCGTTGTGCTAGGCACTGTACATAGACATAGTGAAAAAATTGTCCTGGCCACAATGAGATCTCAGACCCTTTGACTCAGGCTTTATGAGAGGAAGTTTCAAAATTAAGTCAATGGCAAAAAGTGTAAATTAAAGCTACCCTGTGTAGATGTACCTTATTCTGGCTAGCTTGCCTGGATACTTACCTCTGAACATTCAGAGTGACTTGCTCAATAGGATACATTTACTATACTTAACTTAAATTTTCCTGTTTAGCTTCCAAGATTTTGCTCTGAGTAACTCTGAAAATCCAGAAACGCAAGTGTTTTTTAATGGTAGAATACTGTATTCTTTTGCTTGTAGCCAATTATTTTGGGGAAAAAAATCAGAGCTTTCATTATAAATATAATGGTTACCCAGGCAAAGAATTTTTTGAATATCTCTAAATCCAAGAGTGACTACTGACCTCATGCCTACAGCCACACCAATGTATGTTATTTGGGCCTTGTAACAGGGCAGTGGGTCCCTTTAATGGCAAGCCTTGATCTAGCCAGCACTGTTCCTAAGCTTGACTTCTTTAAGGCCAAGGATATTGGGAGGAATTCTTGGGAATTGTGGGCTGGGCTGCACTGCATGATGAGAGAGGAATCAGGATATGAGAGGCCTTTTTCTCAGAAGATAGTGAGGCAAGACCTGGCTGAGGAGACCATTTTGTTTAGTTGGACTCTTGTTTTCCTGGGGAGGACTTTCTAATCACTCAAAAGGTAAGTTACTCCACCAAATGAGAGCCCTGACATTACTGACTTACCAAAGCACTTCAGGAGCTGAGAAGTGGGGAAACTGAGGCAAGCATGATCTGACATCAGAAGAGGTAAGCTAGTGTTACTGACATACTCAATAGCTGAGCGGGAGTGCTCCAAAGTACAGTTGATACTATAAGGAAATGGTGATTTAATAGGTGGCACTCTCAGAGACAGAAAGGAACCAATTGCCATGCAGTTTAAATACAGCATGTAGCTAGACATGCCAAACATTTTTTTTAAAAGAAAAAGGCCACCCTAAAAACCTCTCATGGCCCATTTTGCCAGAACAGGAATGTTAATCCCAATATCCTGCATAATTCCATCTCATAGTAAATGATCAGGGGCAGCTCTAGCTTTTTTGCCGCCCCAAGCACGGCAGGCAGGCTGCCTTTGGCGGCCTGCCTGCGGGAGGTCCCCGGTGCCCCGGATTCGGCGGCATGCCTGCGGGAGGTCCGCTGGTTCCACGGCTTCAGCGTACCTGCCGCTGAATTGCCGCCGAATCCGCTGGACCGGCGGACCTCCCGCAGGCATGCAGCCGAAGGCAGCCTGACTGCTGCCCTCGCAGGGACTGGCAGGGCGCCCCCCAGGCATGCACTTGGTGCGCTGGTGCCTGGAGCCGCCGCTGTAGATGATTGCTTCTTATTTTAAGTTGATAGGGTTCTTTTTCACTTCCTGTTCCAAAGCCAGGGCCGACGAGAGGCAGGGAAGCTGGTACAAATTACCGGGGCCCGGCGTTCCGGAAGGGGGCCTGGGGCCTGGCCCCCCCCTCCCCGTTGGCCCTGTTTAGCCAGTCCGCTCTTGCTGGGGAGCCCGAAAAAATTCCGGGCCCGGCTTCCCCCCCTTTCATCGGCCCTGTTTAGCCGGTCCGCCCTTGCTGGGGGGCCCGAAAAATTTTTTTCACCGGGGCCCGAACCCGCTCTCGGCAGCCCTGTCCAAAGCTGTGTAGTGACTGTGTACAGTGGAGAGAAAAGCTTCTGCCCTTTAGCTGTGGGTGAAGTGATCAGGCTACAGTATATAGTTTGTAAATAGTTTGATATGGAAGATGCTAAATAATTGTAAGTTACAAATGTTAATATTTTTCTACTTGTAAGAGTGATGCCATGGCTTTGTTGTACTGTAATGTTTTTATTCTCTTAGTAATCTGTAGGTTTCCCTGACTTTCCACTGACACCAAGAATATATGTTCTATTCTACTCTGTTGGCTCTTTTAATAGGCTTCTTGGTAATTGTCCATGTTCCTTGTATTGTGGATGATAAACCATACGAATCTGTAAGTCTCTCTTCCAAGCAGAGAGGGAGTCTTCTGTTTGGTATGATGTTAACCTTCTGAATGGGCTTGAACCAGCCATTCCTCGTCTTTCCTTCTTGATATTAAATAGAATATTTCATTTGATCGAGGTGGACCAACATAAACCAGTTCAGAAAAATTAATCCACTCTGTCGTGAATCTTCACCGATCCCTATAATTAAATTTCAGCTAAACCTAATGTAAGATTCTGACTTGTTTGCTTAAAGGACCTCACCATTCTAAGAAAGATGGAGTTGGAATATACTCTACAATGTTCTTATCCCCCTTCTGCTGCTTATGTGTTGGAGGAAGGATGAATGAATATTCTCAAGAAAGCTGTGATGCAGCCTCAAATGAAGCATTTAGATGGAGCAGAAGCCATACTTTAATAACCCTACTACAATGGCATAATTTGGTCTAGAAAACTGAGCACATGCACTCATATGGGAGAGACAGATGAACAAAATTTGTTTGAGAAAGATTTTAGGACAGACCAATAGCAAATAAGTTCAGTACTAGGATTCTCTGAAACGATAAACTTGATACATATGGAGGATCATACTTTGCATTAGTCTGTCTAATCAGAATGATGCTGGACATTACCTCCCAATACTGATCTTGTAATTACCACTTGAAATATTTCTAGTGTTTCAATGCTGGATCCCTTCCTCCAATCATTCACCTTTAAACCAATTTTCCATCTATTTGTGGGGGAACAGTTTCAGCATTCAGTGTCCATCACACTGACACACTGATAATTTACAAAGAAAGGGAAATATCACAAGCTGGAAAATGTTTTAGGGGGCAAGTAGTGATGTGATGTGCTTGTCAATCCATTTTCTGATCTTGGTAATACTGCAATTATATGCCTCTCCAACAAAATCCTGTTGTATATTAAGGTATTTGTTTAGTAGAAATCAGATAAGGTTTATTTATATGTGTCACAGCTTGCAGAGTTCTGAGGGCATCATTTCTGGACTGAAGTAGAAAGGTTACAAGCAACTAAGTGAAGTCTTGTAGATGCTAACGTTAGAGCTCTATAAATCATTATTTGGAAGAAACGAATTCTTCCAGCTTCCTTGACAACCAAGTATCCATTGAGTTGCTCACTAAATTACATTCTATTTCTAATGCTGTTTTGCAGCTGGTGAGCTTTTAATGTAATAGGTATTTGTATTGCAATGTTCCTGTAGAAAAACCAACCCATAATATATAGAAACATTCCAGCAACATGCAGATAAATGAAACCTGATTTTGTCTTTCCCTGACTCAAAGTGTTGAAGATAATACCTGTGCTAATAATAACTCAGAAATCTGATTCATAACAGGAATTAAAGTGGTAGCATTGTGCATTTCTGAAAGTTGGCTCTGCTGGTATTTACTGAATTAAGCCTGGTTCAAGGGTGTTTATTAGATGTTACTAAACATAATGACAGACTCTATCCAATAGCAAAGTTTTATTATCAAGACAGATATAAAATTACTTTTAATTTTAGGTAGGCAGGCAGGCTGGCTGGCCTACTGGTTAGCACCCAAAAGGGGAAGTTAGGAGACTTGGGTTCTAGTTACCTTAACTTTTCTGAAAGCCCAGTTCATGAAGAGCATGTGCTTAAGTACTCTTCCTGAATAGGGATCCCTACCTGATTTGCAGTTCCTGCAAATGCTCATGCTGATGCTTAACTTTTACTGTGAGTAGCCTGACTAGTTTCATTGGGACTGCTCACAATAGTAAAGTTAAACTTGTGTATATGTTTACAGGATGAAGGCATAAGCACGCAGAATGTAGATAAATTTTACTAACATACTTCACAGGCTTAATTCATTAGTGTCTGCAGAGCTCTTCGAGATTCTCAGATGGAAGACACTACCGTGTAGAAATACTAAGTGTTTTCTTTAACAAGTGCTTTTGCTGCCTCCTCATATTCCATTGCTTTAGAAAGTTATTTTTGATCGGACATATACAAATTTCAAGACATCTGGGTAATGGTACTTCAATAAACAATTTATATAATCTTAAAAATAAACAAAAAAATCCCTCCAAAATCAGGCTCTCATCACCATAACCTTCAGCATATTAACGTTTGGTCCCAAGAATTATACCTTTAGCGGTTATGAAACTTGAGCAACCTGAGGACCCCCATTTTTATTTAATTTTTTTGGTAGACCTGCAAGCCCCTGCTCAGCCCCAGGCCCTGCCCCCACTCCACCCTTTACCCCAAGGCCCCACCCCACCTCTTCACACCCTTGCTCCACCCCTGCCCTGCCTCTTCCCTGCCTCTTTCCGCCCCCTCCCCCAAGCTCACCCCCATCCCCGCTCCTCCCCGTCCCTCCCAGTGCCTCCTGCACGCCGCTGAACAGCTGTTCCCTAGTGTGCAGGAGGCACTGGGAGGGAGGGGGAGGAGTTGATCAATGGGGCTGGCAGACCCCCTGGAGTACCCTCCCGAACCCCAATTTGAGAAACGCTGTTCTACACTGTCTTTCAGCACACAAAGATCATCGAGAACCAAATACCATTATAATGATATGTCTAATACGTTTATAGAGTAGCAATCACTGTAGCATCTTGGTACTGATAATAAAAAAAGAATTGGGGGAAACTCAAATAAATTAAAAATCAACAAATTAAAAAAATGGTTAAAGAGTATGAAGCAGGTGACTTTTCCGCCTGAACTAAGAGACAGATATCACACCATATGAAGGGTTAAACCTCACCCCCTTCCTAGGGTTTAAATTTATTAACGTGCAAATGAACAATAGCACAACATACTCCTATCCCAGCATTTTTTCCAGGCTTGGTGCCAGCCACAGCTATTGTTGCTATACTGTACCCCAAGGTCCTTTCCCTCTCCTTCACTCCTTCTCCTCCCTCCATGCTTGGCGTTGTTGGTAAGTGTTGCAGGCCAGGGCTGGCTTCAGCCCCTGTCTGCAGGACAGACCAAATGAGTTTGTCCAGTCCATCACCGCAGTACTCTTTTTATACAATGGATATTTAACCTGTGGAGGTCACTGGCAAAGAAGAACCTGAACCTCCCTCTCAAATCCAGATCTTTTGGATTAATTTTTAAGTATAAGTCCAGAAACCCATTTTCCTTATTATTTTTAACATTTGTACTTCTGGATTCCATAGTGGGTTTCCAGCTTCACAGGCACCAGTAACAGAAAATTCATGCGTTTCTGTTTTTGTGAAGTTTCCACTTCAGTTTTGCAGACCCAAGAGGATCATATAAAATTCAGAGAGCATCCAAATTCAGAATGAGCATTGAAACCTAGTATAGGATAGGACACACATTATTTTCATAACATTGAATTAGTCCACATATTGGTCTGTACTGTTTACATAAATGCCCTGTTATGGGAAATGCCAGAGGATCCATGCTGAATTTAAAAATATACGTTTACATTTAGACAATCTTCTAGTAGTAAATAGTGAATATTAATCTAATTTTTTTCACTATCAGTTGACAAAATTTTAGTAAGTTAATTGTAAAAAAAAATATTTAATGGGAGCATAAGAGAGTGAATTTTCACTGTTTAGTGACTCAAACATGTATAAAGAGAAGCCCCCAAATGTAAATCAGTAATTTCATCTTATGAGAAACTAAATAAGAATTAAAAAAATGTGTAAAAAGAATGCTCATCTTCATGCAGAAGGGATCTGAGAGAGATGGCAATGCCCTGTTGCATTCTCAGCACAATGTATGCTTGAGATAAACTTGAATACAAAATGCCCCATAGTCCAAAAGTGTTGTGACTTGGCAATAAATTGTGAACTATAGAAATAACTCAGGCACCATCTACAAGCAGTGCCAGCTCTACCATGTCCAGCTGGTTCTCTGTGTGGGGAAGACGGAAATGCTATTCAACAACGTCGAGGCTCCACTCTCCCTTTTTTCACTTCTCTGACCTGAAAATATACTGTTCAAAGTACAAGGTTTCTGTGGAAATAACAAGAACCAAAGAACTTGCAGCAGGTGGTATGTATGAAAGCATTCAGTATTATGGCACCACCTGCTCATGCCTGCTTGTGGAGGAAGGTAGAAAAACTGAAAGCAATTCAAAGACTGGTGAGTGATGGGATAGAAAATGAGAAGCAGGGGCTTTGGTACTGTGACTGAGGAAGACTATAAATTAGTGGAATTTCTGCCTCTCCTCTTTCTTTGTATTTCTCTGTATGATCGTCCTGTATAGTTGTGTATCACTCTGTGCAATCTACTTCACAAATCTGCTGGCAGCTGGGGCTGGACAGAAAATAAAGTCATGGGGGGAGGGAAAACTTTATGCCAGAGAAGTCCAGATGTCTGTGAGCAACATTTGACAAGTGTTTGCATAGGGTGTGACAGGAAGAGGGATCTTTCAGACACAAAGTTAACAGCACAATGTACCTCATTAACATTTGGATATCATTACAGGACTGGGCCAAATATTGCATTTCCACATGCAAATGAGTGCCAAACTGCATGCACAAAACTATGAATTTGCATATACAGCTTATATGTTTTTACATGCACACAGATTTTTTACATTTGTGGATTGCCAAATTGGAGGCCCACTGACAGTTTGGCACTAGGATCATAAGCTCAATAGAACCAGGATATATTGTACAGAACTCACTTGCAGGAGTGAGGTCAGTATTTATTAAGTGTTTGATTAATGTGGTGAGGAAACATAATTGTTCTAGAAGCAGTGAGGGGAGACTTACTTACAATGTTTAATGCTGTGAAGTTTCCAAAGGAGTTCAAGGAAAATACTCTGCTTAAAACAGTTGTTTCCCCTCTCTTGGCCACATTTACCCATGTGTGCATGGAGCTGAGCTCCAGTATAGCAGCCACTGAGTTGGGAGAAGTGGTTATGCAGTGGTGATGGGAGAACATAACGTACCGCTCTTTCCCCTCTAGTCTGTATAAGAAGAGAGACCGAGATCTTACCCTTTGTCCCTTTCTCTCCAGGGAAAACTGTCATTTAGCCAGTCCTCCTTTTTCAAAACTGTTCAATGTAAAATGCATCATTTTAGTAGTTGACTTATTGTACTTATTGTTGGAGTCTTTAGTTCTCATAGTAATCCCAATACTTCATTTACTATGAGAAATGTGTCATTTTATGGTTTGGGACAACTAAAATCTGGGAAGTGCATGGTATTTATTTTTAGCTTTTTAATTTTGTAAAGACAGTGGAGCTACATTGATTTACATCAGCTCAGGATCTGGCCCATAGCCTAAAATAATGCTTCTGAATCTTTGGTTCTAAAATTTTATAGTCACATGTCAACAAAAGACAACTGTTTGAGATAGGCTGTGATGCTCCAAATGCTCCCGCATTGGTGTAATTTTAATCATGTAAGTAAAGGTACTCATGTGCTGAAGTATTTCCAGGGTCAGAACCATAGTGAGATGATGACTTGGATAATGGAGTGGAGAATAGGCTTATAAATTTGCAGATGACACCAACCTCGGGGGGGGGGGGGGTTGCAAGCACTTTGGAGGACAGGATTAGAATTCAATCAACCCTGACAAATTGGAGAATTAGTCTGAAATCAACACAATAAAATTCAGTAAAGACAAATGCAAAGTACTTCACTTAGGAAGGAAAAATCAAACGCATAGCCACAAAATGGGGCTGTACTGGTGAGGCAGTAATAATCCTGAAAAGAATGAGGCTTATAGTGGATCACAAATTGAATATGAATCAACAATACGATGCAGTTGTGAAAAAGAGCTAATATCATTCTGGGCTATATTAACGGAAGTGTTGTATGTAAGACATGGGAGGTAATTGTCCTCCTCCTACTTGACACTAGTAAGGCCTCAGCTGGGGTAATGTGTCAATTTCAGGGCACCACACTTTAAGGAAGATGGGGACAAACTGGAGAGAGTCCAGAGGAAAGGAACAAAAATGATCAAAGATCTAGAGAACCTGACTTATGAAGAAAGGTGGAACAAAATTGGTCATGTTAGTCGTGAGAAAAGAAGACTGA
This sequence comes from Emys orbicularis, assembly GCF_028017835.1. Lineage (NCBI taxonomy): Eukaryota > Metazoa > Chordata > Testudines > Emydidae > Emys > Emys orbicularis. Next base: position 40,031,117 of record NC_088689.1, on the reverse strand, counting down.
AGGGGGACTTCATTATGGTCTTCAAATATGCTAAAAGCTGTTATAAAGAGGACCGTTATCAATTGTTTTCTGTGAACACTGAAGGTAGGACAACAAGTAATGGGTTTACTCTGCAGCAAGGAAGACTTATGTTAGATATTAGCAAAAACTCTCTGACTAAAGGGATAGTTAAGTACTGTAATAGACTTCCAAGGTAGGCTGTGGAATCTCTCACAGGAGGTTTTTAAGAACAGGTTAGACCAACACCTGTCAGGGATGGCTTAAGTATATACTTGTTCTACCTTGAGTGGAGGGGGCTGAACTAGATGACCTCTTTGAGTCTCTTCTAGCCCTAGATTTCTATGATTCTAAGAGCCTATGATTATCTCACTGACATGCTCCTGTAGAAATGCATAATTGGAATTTATTTAGAATAAAGAATAAGAGAATACATTTTTTGTTTTTGTTAGGATTCAGTTGATTTTTTTGGTACCAAAATTGCCAGTCTGAAACCCTGACAGTAGTGCATTAATATTTCCAATTTTCAGACAGTACTCTTTTTATTCTTTCTAAAATATATCTCTGGTAAAAAACATATTGTGGTTTCGGGAAATATTAAATGTGCCACTCAACGTTCTAAAGAAATTGCTGTCTAATTCAAGAATTTATTTTTGTTGTAACTCCTGCCACTCTGGGGTATGCTGTAGCTAGTGAAAACTAAAAATAAGGATTGCCTGAGTTCTTTCAAATTGTATATACAAAAGGAAAAAGGGTTGGATAAAATAGAAAAAAGTTAATGCAGATTGTCCCCCAGCACTGCTGGAAAAAACTATTAGGTGCTTTGATTTTTTTTTTTAATGTCATTCCATGTTTCATCTGACTGGACTTTGCAACGAGATAAAACATATTCCAATTATCTGTAATGGGAAACCCAATTACATTCCTCAGAAGAAATCCCGATAACACAATACATGCAAAAGAATGAAAAATGGTTTAACATATTACTAAATAATTATACAATGTCATGAACTCTTCTGATTTGCTAATAGTGAGTCGTCAGTATGATATTTATACTGCAATCATTGTAAACCTCACTGACCTATTAGAACCCTAGAAAACAAAAACTATACATTACAGCTATTCTTATTTTTCTATTTTTAGTAGATGTAGTTTTGCCAGTTAGCCCAGGAGACCCACCCATATGTTAAGTGACTAGTGCTGGGTCCTCAAAATCCTGTATCACAGCAATGAGAGTTTACTAAGAAATCTTTCTTCTCCATAGACTGTGCAAAAAAATCATGACAAATTGGAACTGTTCTGGTCTAACCGATCCACCTTTGTCCCATCCCAGAGTATAGAATCTCCTGCTGCAAAGAGCTTTGAGGGAATGATGGGTCAATGCTTCCTTTATAGTACTATCTCATTTAAGGAGAAGGCTTTTACTTGGTACTAGACATTCTGGTTCTTCTGCCATTAATACATTAATTGCAAACAGATACTTTGGCATGCAGCAGCAGAGAGGATATTGAGGGAATTAGGAGCTGTCTATCATTGATGTCTGGGGCCAGTCAGGAAAAGAAAAATCTTCCAAAGAAGAATCATTCCTCCTTACAAGCATGTTGCTTCTTCCCAAATGAATTGTAGCAGCAGGTGGCATCAGTAACTGGCTCCAGATTCATTCTGTGTCATCCATGGGCAGAATCCTGGGAATAACTGGGGCTCCAAACACAGAAGACACATACTGCAGACCAGCAACTGTCTATACTGCTAGGGAAGTAGGAAATGAGGGATGAAGAGTTGTTAAGATTATTTATTTTATATTTATTAAACACAAATAAAAAGTAGAAATGACAGAAGATGGGTTTAGGCAAGCAGAGAAGGGAAGATATATATTTCTCCTCTTTTATTATCATTTTCGCTAGAATTTTTAGAGAGTGAAATATCTCTCTTGCCCCAACAGTTTAAAAAGCCAAACTCAGAGAAAAATAAGGATGTGTTAGTGTTAGCTTTTCATATCCCATAGGGAATCTCTTTTCAAACCAGCAGGGAAATACTTCTGTGCTGTAATCAGGGTCTTGTAATCACAGAATCAGCCTCAGAATTTGCAAGTGCAGTCAGCTGTTACAAATCTTCCTAGACAATCTATTTTACTAATTTTGACATAATCAGCTGCCATTTTGTCCCTTCTGTTGGCTTGTATTTACCCCCACAATCAGATGTTCTAGACACTTTCAGCAGGCATATTCCAACGTTTGGTGCATTTTGTTGTGTAGATAACAGTAAGGGGCTTCCTAGACAGCCAAATTTCTGACCAGGACATGTACATCATACTTGAAGGCCCAGAAATGCAGGGTCCTCTACACTTTTGAAAAATAGAGCATATATTTAGGTACATATATATAGATTTAGGAGCCTGACTTTAAGCACCTAGTTCTGCAAATCTTGGCCTCTTCCCCCTCCCCCTCCAAATTATTCTCTAAGCTGCCACATTACTTCCAGTTTGCTACAGAATTCAGAATTGGTGAGCCATTGAAAACAGATTTACACAGGGCCCTGACTATAATTACTCTATTCAATGTATATTTGACATGCTGCTGCTCATAATTATAGAAATCAGTTGTCTTCTGTGGGAGCATTATTTGAATTGATACCTTATAAACCTTACGGTTTTATAAAATTCAGTGATCTATTTTGTTAATTTATTGTACTGTCTAATTTCATAGACTTTTTTGGATTCAAGACAAAATAGCAAATAGACTAGATCATATGGGTTCTTTGTTTTTTTGTTTTTTTTGTTTTGCTGCTGCTTACAGTGGTGTGGTAATGCAACTAATATTTTTTAGTAGTTTCTGTGGACACACACGGTGTGTAGATCGTTGTATTAAATTGTCTTTTAAACCTTTATTTGTCTAATATCTATATACAAAGATAATTAAACTTAAAATACATGCAAAAAATCCAGTGATATTCATGATGGACTAGGAAATTCATTTTAGCTCTGTTCTGACGGTAAACTTTGATTACAAGCCATCATTGCAATGGCTGATGCCTTTTCACCAAGCAATTCTTCCTCATGTTGAAAGCACACTATATATTTCTATGCAACCATTTTAGAGCTCTACAACTCACTATGAGTTCTCTTCTTCAAGAGAAGCAGAAACAGTCAATATTATTCCTTTCACTCTTCATTTCTCCTGCTGCTTATTGCCTATTGTGAAGGTATGTGTGTATGCTCAGAGACGAGTGCTTCAATTGCAACAGCTGTTAGCAACAAAGAAAACAAAGGTGCACCAGAAAATATCAAAACACTGGAAACAGTCAGGAGACATATGGTTTTGGGTGGTTATCCTACTCCTAAATTTGTTTGCCTTACTGGATAAATATTAGCATTTAAATTGCCCCAACTAGACTTTGAAGTTAAAACTTCAGTAAGATAAACAGGAAAGTAGAAATGATGAATTTACTCCTGCTGTTTGGCTACAGACAATTTTCTACAAGAATGCCCTAGCAGAGTGATTGCATGTGAATATTTAGGAAATGCCATTGAATGGAGACTAAAAGTTTAATTAAAACAAAAGTAAAATTTATGAGGGATAAAACAAAATTGTGATGGGGGTGTACCAGGTGTTTGCTGCCCCCGTCAGAGTCCCTGTCACCTTGGTGTATCCTTCCCTACGAAGCTGTCTTGCTGCTGGAAGGGAAGAGCAGCAAGTTCAGACTACCACCGGGTGACCGTGGGGTCTCCCCAGATCATCTGCCGGCAGCTCAAATGAGAATTGGTCCTCCATAATTTAGCAGGGCCAGGAGGAGTCAGAGGCTGATCAGAGTCCAGCAAGCCAGATAAAAAGGGCTGGCCAGTTCTGGGTGAAGCCAGGATGCTCTGCATGCCCTAAGCCAAGTAACCTGGTGCAGTTTGGGGGCCTAAGCATGCCAGTACTTTGATCTCTGTGAAGGACTAGTGTTTGTGTTAGGGATTTTAACACCTAGGTGACTATTTTGAGTTTGGTGCATTTTTTTCTATAAACCCGTGGTGAGCCTGCTCTCTGGGATACTGGGCTCAAGTAAGCCCTTGACAAAAAATCTTCAGAAATACCCCTGCAGACGGAGTATTTTTGCACAGACAGTCTTCTCTAGGACTGGTTATCATTAATATAGAGAACGTATGTTGTGATAGTTGTGACCAGGATCCCAGGGAGCCACGCTCAGGTTACCCAATAAGGGTGAACTGCAAAGAATGGGGCAGACAATCCCCAAAGCTGGTAGATATTCCAATACTCAGATTTACCAAGCCATCACAAAACAGCTTCTATAATACCTCACTGGTTACCCAGAAGCCAACAACTCAGTTGCCATAAAGCAACCCAGCCTTAGGCCTCCACCCAGACACCCAAGTCAAATATGATGAGCATTACTAAAAATCTTATTCATCATGTAAGAAAGTTCTATGAATCCCAAAGGATCGGACACATTACCTCCCAGGTTAATGGATATTTCAGATGTTACCCAAATACACGCTTACAGCCAATTCTTAACTAAACTAAAATGTATTAAAAAAGAAAAGAGAGAGCGTATTGGTTAAAAGCTCAGTATACATACAGACATGAGTACAGTTCTGAGATCAGATTCATAGTAGAGATGGTGAACTTTGTAGTTGCAAAGAGTTCTTTCAGAATTAGTCCATAGGTTATAGTCCAATGTTCATATTCAGGGTGATCTGGATAGGACCGGAGATATCAATCTTTCGACTTAAGCTTCCCCTGCATAAAGCATCAAGCAGATCTGAGATAAAAAAAGATCAGGACCCAAGGGGTTTTTATACAGTTCAAGGCCTTCTCCTGACAGGTTGGAGTCCTTAGGCGAACAATAGGCAATCCTGGAGATTTTGAAGTAGATCTATTTCCTAAGCATCACTGGTAATTAGCTACAGGGATTAACATAAGGCAATTGCCTGTTTTCCACCATTCACAGGTGATGTGTTATACATTTCAAAGAGAAATGAATACAGCGATATCACTATGTTTATGGTTCATTTAAATGTTAATATTTCCTTTTGATCTCTGAATTAACAGAATACAGCATAGAGAGGGACTGCTCCATTACATTGTTAACCTCTAACCATATATATGTAAACACACACAAACATTATCTACCAATATGTCCCGAAAGGTTAAATCTGGGTCAATTAGCCTGCAAGCTGCTTAACCCTTTCTGGCCATGTGTCACAATCTTGACCTTACACAAACACACTTTTCTGTGTAAGTATATATATTTAATACACACATGCACGGATAGTTTGATATATGCCTTACTTCTTGGGGATATACCTATCTGAGGTGTGTTTATATTGTTTTGGTTGTTGGGCATCACTCTGTTACACTAGTAGGATTAAGCACCACAGAGTACCATTTAACTGGGATATTTATTTACTTTAACTAAACTATCATTTGTATAGCTCTCTGTGACTTGTTATATGTATAATGCCTTGTCAGTGACTGGGTCATAGATTGTGCTAGTGTTATTTACCGCCAGACTTGAATTTATCTGAAAGAACTTTAGGTTCAGTTTGGCACCTCCAATCTCCTGAAGGAAAAATGCAGATGAGGTCAGAAGTATTGTCAATAAATGCTTCATTCCAGATCTTTGTCTGGATTTTGGTCTCTTCTTGTTGTGTGTGTTGCAGGGACTTGAACTTGCAGCTCCTGCACTTCCTGTGAGTGACCTAACCACCAGGCTATTGGCTATTCTGGACCTGCAAAACCTTCCCGATGAAAGTTTTTGGATCAAAACTGATACATTTCTGTGAAAACTTTTTATGAATCAGCATCGGGTTACCAGGTGTAGTTATTGTCTTTGCCTGGTAGCTTGCTGATCAGGTTCTCTTGGTGGAATTAAATGATAAAGACCAACTTCTGCAAATGGTAGGAGGTTCCGAGTTGTCTGTTTTTCATGTAGGTGGGTACTCCAGTGTGTAATGAATCCCATAGACTAGCAACTTTCCCAAATACAATAGCACACCAAATCATAATCCAAGTGATTCAATGTAGAGTAGTAGGAAGTAGAGAACTTGAAGGTGTAAAATATATACAAATGATCTTGTAATTGCTTCCACTTGCGGTTGTTCCAGGAGTTTGCCTGTCAGAGTAAATTTAAAAAACGGTTCTTATTCCACTCGTCAGGTAGATCTTTAGGTAGTATAGACAGTGCATTGGATCACAGGAAGGAAACATAAAGCAGTTCTGAAGCACATCACCAAACCCCAGAACTTTTAACGTAAGAAATTGAAATAGCTTTTCATACAGTAAAATGGAATTCTCAGCATCACTAGAGATGAAGGAGGAATGCTTTTGCTATAGTCTTAACTGAATCAAGTTAATGAGGTTACAAAGGCCTGGTCTACACTAGGAGTTTATGTCGAATTTAGCTCCGTTACATCGAATTAACTCTGCACCCGTCCACACAACGAAGCTATTTAGTTCGACATAGAGGTCTCTTAAATTCAGCTTCTGTACTCCTCCCCAACGAGGGGAGTAGCGCTAAATTCGACATGGCCATGTCGAATTAGGCTAGGTGTGGATGGAAATCGACGGTAATAGCTCCGGGAGCTATCCCACAGTGCACCACTCGGTTGACACTCTGGACAGCAGTCCGAGCTCGGATGCTCTGACCAGCCACACAGGAAAAGCCCCGGGAAAATTTGAATTCCTTTTCCTGTCTGGGCAGTTTGAATCTCATTTCCTGTTTGGACATCGTGGCGAGCTCAGCAGCACTGGCAACGATGCAGAGCTCTCCAGCAGAGATGGCCATGCAATCTCAGAATAGAAAGAGGGCCCCAGCATGGACTGATCGGGAAGTCTTGAATCTGATCGCTGTGTGGGGCGATGAGTCCGTGCTTTCCGAGCTGCGATCGAAAAGACGGAATGCAAAGATCTACGAGAAGATCTCAAAAGCCATGGCAGAGAGAGGATACAGCCGGGATGCAACGCAGTGCCGTGTGAAAATCAAGGAGCTGAGACAAGGGTACCAGAAGACCAAAGCGTCAAACGGATGCTCCGGATCCCAGCCCCAGACATCCCGTTTCTACGAGGCACTGCATTCCATCCTAGGTGCGGCCACCACCACTATCCCACCACTGACCGTGGACTCTGAGGATGGGATATTGTCGACGGCCGGTTCCTCGGAGATGTTAGCGGACGGGGAAGATGAGGAAGGAGATGAGGAGGACGAGGCAGTCGACAGCGCTTACAACGCTGATTTCCCCGACAGCCAGGATCTCTTCATCACCCTTACAGAGATCCCCTACCAACTGTCCCCAGGCGTTAACCCGGACACAGAATCATTGGAAGGATCAGTCAGTAAGTGTTTTAAACATGTAAACATTTATTTTTAACAGAACAGGAATATTAACAATATTAACAATGGGTTTTTCATGATTAGTTTGCCCTAGGCGCTTAACGTATCAGTCCTTGGCAGTGCAACTACTGAAAAAAAATCTAACAATGTCCGGTTTAGCATGATTGGTTTGCCCTAGGCGCTCTACTGTTTAGTCCCTGCCAGTGCAGCTACAGTAAAATCTGGTCTATATGTCCGGGGATAGAGCAGAAATCCTCCTGGGACATCTCCACGAAGCTCTCCTGGAGGTAATTGGAAAGCCTTTGCATCAGGTTCCTGGGGAGAGCGGCCTTATTGGGTCCTCCGTGGTAGGAAACGTTTCCGCGCCAGGAGACAATCAAGTACTCGGGGATCATTGCCTTGCAGAGCATGGCGGCATACGGCCCTGGTCTTTGCAGGCTTTCCCGAAGCATCCTTTCTTTCTCGGTCTCTGAAATCCTCATCAGAGTGATGTCGCTCATGGTGACCTGCTTTGAATTAGGTAGGGGAATGTTAGTATTGGGACTGCTTGCCTGTTCCTTTACAGAACTGTAACCGGCGGTTTACAGCCATGCGGTGGAGGCGGGAGAGGAGCAGCATACAGGGATCTTTCCCTGGGACAGCCGCGAGGGGGTGGGACAGGGGCAGAGTTCATGCTTGCCGGATTGCTGGCAGCAGGGACTGGCATTGCTTTGAATGTGAAAGGAGGCCAGTGCTATTATTAAAGTTTTAAGCAGCCACAAGTCTACAGCTTACCATGTCAGCCTGTTACCCAAATTCCGCTGTCCTGCCCCGCTTGTCTGATCTGCACTGCAAGACCCCAGGCACTGAATGCGAAGGCCGAAAATTCGACCTTGTCCTGAGTGCGCATGTGATAGGTGCTGTGCATGGTCTTGTTCACAGAGAAAGACTATGTTCTTTGTTCACAAAAAAATTTATCTTTCTGAGGAATTCACTCCCTTTTTCCCATCCCACAGCTGCGACTGTCTCCCGACCTACCCTGGCATCACACTCTCAGAGGCTAGCGCAGATTAGGCGTAGGAAGAAGAGGACACGGGAGGACATGTTCTCGGAACTAACAAGTTGTTGGCTACTTGCATCACAACAACCCCCACGGTAGATTTGCCCACGCCAAAGTGGTTCGCGACTGACCGGTAGCTGTCTGGCGTTGCAAGCTTCCAGAGGGCTATGGCCACTCGCTTCTGGACAGTCAGGGCTGCTTGCATCCGGGTGTCCTTGCGCTTCAGGGCAGGGGACAGCAACTCACAAAGTTCCAGGAAAGTCCCCTTCCGCATGCGAAAGTTTCGCAGCCACTGTGATTCATCCCAGACCTGCAGCACTATGCGGTCCCACCAGTCCGTGCTTGTTTCCCGGGCCCAGAATCGCCGTTCCACAACATCAACATGACCCATTGCCACCATGATGTCTTCGGCGTGGGGTCCCGTGCTTTGTGACAGGTCTGTGCCACTCTCAGACTTCAGGTCCTCACCGCGCTGCCGTAGCCTCCTCGCCCGATTTCTCAGCATCTGCCTCTGGGAAAGGTGGATGATAAGGTGCGAGGTGTTGACAACGGCCATAACTGCAGCGATGGTCGCAGCGGGCTCCATGCTCGCAGTGCTGTGGCGTCCGCGCTGTCACTGACCAGAAAAGTGCGCGAACTGATTTCCCGCCGGCGCTTTCAGGGAGGGCGGGAGTGATGGTTGGATGACGACAGTTACCCAAAACCACCCTCGACACATTTTTTTCCCCAGAAGGCATTGGGGGCTTGACCCAGAATTCCAGTGGGCAGCGGGGACTGCGGGAACTGTGGGATAGCTGCCCACAGTGCACCGCTTCCAATGTCGACGCTTACCCCGTTAGTGTGGACTCACAAAGTCGAATTACTGTCCTTAGTGTGGATACACACGTTCGACTTTGTAACATCGATTCCACATATTCGATTTAAGTAAAATCGAACTACTCTCGTAGTGTAGACATACCCAAAGAGAATGCTGTGCTAATATACACTCTGATGCAGATGAATACATCTTTTAATGACACTTTAACATGCACACCAAAGTTCTGATGTGAACATTTATGAACAAAATAGGTCCGTAAAATTTGCAGATTTGAAAACCCATGCCCACATTAGCTCTCAGGAAGTTTCTATTTCTGGTGCATAATTGAATGTGCTGTATTAGCATAATTGAATACATTCAATACATGTGCCATCAAGTAAAATGAAAAGTTGGGGGAGAAAAAAAAACTAAGAACCCGGGACTTTGCTAAGGGATGCTATTTTAAAGGTCAACGGTGGAACCAAAAAACGCATCTCCCTTGTGATGTATAAAGACAGCCTAAATATTTGAGGGGTTTTGTTTTTCTGATTGTTTTACTTTTGAAATATTAAGTCCTCACTTTACTCTTTGCTGTAGAACCTCAACAACATATTTGGAGGACTTGAATAGTAATATAACCTGAACAGCACCTCTTCCTTTCACAGCTGCATAGGGGGGAGGTTCTGATTTCTAAACAGTTTTATCCTTGGGTGATGTGACTCTTCAGGTTCCCCATAGTTTCCAGTGTCCTTCAGTAAAGTGAAGACTTGCTATTATAATGTAAAACAAATCAAGCAGAATTTAAAAAACAAACAAACTTTTAAACATCGTAAAGAAGCAGTATGACCTGAAAATCAGTTTGTTTTTATTTTTGCATTGCCATTCATCTTTGACAATGTTAATTTTGATTCCCTTGTAAGGCAACAGTTTTAATCTCTAAAGAAGTTACAGGTCTGACTTCTAGCTAAAACCTCACCCTTAGAAAGGAGGATCTTGAAGTCATTTCTTGCCTTTGGAGTGATTCTCTTAGCAACCTTAATGTTCTTTTAAAAAATGTTGTATGGGATTTCATTTTGTATTGAGACAAATGAATAAACAAAGTAATTGCTTCATCTTTAATTGTGTGCTGGACTGCAGCAGAACAATCTGTACTACATAATATGTGCAAGTAATGATGTAGGTATGAGAATATGTATTTTTTCACAGTAGCAGGAACTCAAGCAGAAGGGGAACGGAGGAAGGTTCTAGGCTGAAGGAGGATCCCCTTAAAGAACTACTTCATCCCTGACATAGATATTCATTTAAAAAAAAACACAGCACTGTTGATGAACATTTGAGTTGCAGACACAAGCAAAATACATAGAACAATGGCAAATATTAGATTACTTCACAAAGCCTAGTTGACATGCACACAGTATATTAAAAATAATACTTTATAAATTAGACAAATGGCAGCCAAATTCTACCGAACTATTGAAAGCTATGTTTGTGCTCCTCTCCATACCCAATCACTTTTTACTAATAGCATACTACAGCTGTTCATAATAAAGTTGCGAGGTAGGTGAGATAATATCTGTTGGTGAGAAAGACAAGCTTTGGAGCTTACACAGAACTCTTCTTCAGGTCTTGGAAATGTACTCAGAATATCATTTGTTAATACAAGATGGAACAGATTGTTTCGCATAAGTGGTTAACACATCTCCTGGGACCTGCTGTGTCATGCTGAGTACATTTCCCAGACCTGAAGAAGAGCTCTGTGTAAGCTCCAAAGCTTGTCTCTTTCACCATCAGAAATTTGGTCCAATAAAAAGATATCTCATCCACCATGTCTCTCTACTATCCTGGGACCAATATGGCTACAGCAACACTGCATTTATAAAGTTGCAATTTAAGCCCCCGACCCACCCTCTGTTCTTGAAGATAAGCCAAAATGATTCAACCAAACTTTCCCAAAAATGTTCCTGGACAGAGAAAAAAGATGCCAAATTTAACTATTTCAGATCAGATTTTTTTTCCCTGGAGGTCTCATGGGGGACGTTAATGATAAGAGAGAACTATTTATTAAATTAGTTATATTAATTGGGATGTTTTACCTTTTAATTTAGTAGGTTGACACTGTAATGAAACCCACAATCTCAGACATGACAAGAAGCTTTAGAAATGATTTGTTAGGAAATGCTCGTTCAATATTTTCCCCAATCAAAAATATTCCCCAATATTTTCCCCAATGTTGTTACCTGTCAGCTCTGTGTTCTTGGGAAACCGGGGTACAGTATCCAGCCTGTTTGACTCACGGAGGACACCCCCCCAGCCTCTGCTTGAACCAAAACTGATCAGAAGAAAAATATACAAAAAGCAATGAAAAGACAGTGAGAGACACAAGGGTGAGAGGATTAAGGCAACTCTCCTAGCCTCATTTGCATTGAAGATGGGACAGGGAGGCATCGCCATTAGTATACAGAATGGAGAACTGAGATTCCAAGGCAAGAACCACACTGAACTTTGGGAAGCAGGGAAGCACTGCATGATGGGGGAATCTCTGCTCCAGATGTTAATGAACCCACACCTGCACACACCCAGCTCAGTAGTTATCAGACCAATTCTAGTAATAAATCCTTGGTTGGTATCCAAAATACTGAAGCTGCCTAAATGCATTGTGAGCTCCCTCGAAGGAAAACCACCCACAGCCAGGAATGATCAGTTCCTATTGTCTAGCCTGAACAAAACAACTTTGGTATACTCCCTTGAGCCATCAGTTTACCCATAAACAAATCTAGTGTTCTCCCTTGAACCATTGTTGTTTCCCTACAAAAACCCCTACCCATGCTCAAGTAAGGGTTCTGATGCCTGGATCCAAAATCTGCATCAGTTCCATTGGGACTTCATCTTCTCCTGACTGATCGTGCTGGGGGCTCTGCCTGTCTCCAGAACTCCAGACCCTCAGCTACCGCTACCACCTGGCAACCCCGGCTGGTTCAAGCTTTACAGAGTGGTGAGAACCCAACTCTCTCCCTCCCTCTCTCTCTCTGTGTTTTTTTTTTTTCTGCTGCAGGTATAGCTTTCTAACCCTGACTTGTGTGATCAGGTCTAGTTTTCTAAACCTGACTTTTGTAATCAAATTTAAGCTAGATTTAATATTGTAACTGTTTTGTTTGTTTGGCTCTCCTTGTATGATTATTACCTGGCAATTACCTGGCAATAAATAACTTTTGATTAAACTGGTTGCCCCTCTCTCTCTCTCTCTCTCTCTCAATCTCATTTGATCTGCAGCAACATTCCTCTTATCTAAGCTAAAGATCCCTGTAGCACCCAAAAGTCCTGTGGGGTTTGCTCATCAAGTGGGTTACTACCAGAACAATTGTAATGTGAAAGTGGGGATAGGGACGTGCTGAACCTGTGGCATAAGAGGTTGGCAGCTTGGAAGTGCTGTTTGACCCAGCCTGCTGAGTCCAGGGACATATAAGGGGTCAGCTTCGGAGTGCTTTGTGTGTGTGTGTGTGTGTGTGTGTGTGTGTTCATCTGATTCTGGGGCTGGAGGAACCCAGCCCTGGGGAACCGAGGTCCTGCAGGATAGCTCCATTGGGAGGGAACTTGCAGAAGGGAGAAGTAGAGCTCTGTATGAAAACACAAGTGACACAAGCAGTACATTGATAGAATTACAGAACCCCCCTCCCAGAAGAGTAACCCTAATAAATGAGCATACCCCAAAGTAACGGGCAAATCTGGTAACAACGTATAAAAGTATTTTTTTTAGAAAAATAAAAAAGTGAAGGTTGATTTGTGTAATTGGTAAATTTTTACAAGCAGAATTTACTCCTTTAACCTTCTGTCTTCTCCTATTTTAAACTCATTTGTGTGCATGACAACACTTGTAGCCCCAATTCTGAAAAACATTCAAGTATGTATTTGACTTTAATGGAGGTTCAGCACATGTGCAACAGTCCATCTGTATGCTACACAAGGCAGGATCAGCTCCTTAGGGGCTACCTGTGCGCTTGGCTCTGTGCAAAACATACAGGTACTCCATACAGATATTCAACACGGAGAAGAAACATACAGAAGATTCTTAATTAAGCTTAGTATCCCATTACGATTTTGTTTCTGACACAGTTGTTGAGAGAAGTCCCTACTGAGTAACCTATGGTAATAGACTTCTGCCTGAAATGTATTCAGCACAATTCTCCTTCTTCCTACAGGCACAATTATTTTGATCAAGTACCAGTTTTAAGATGAGAGGCAAGGAAAACCTGGTGAAAGTAAAATGGAAAAGTGTTTTGTACTTATCCAATAGGCAGTTGTCCTCGGCTGGAAGCCTTGTTGTCTTGATAAGCTTCTATACTATGCTGATGAGAGCCATCTAAGTAGCAAGGGCTGCTATGTGGTCCCAAGATACTGTAATTCACTTTGTCTCCATTTAAAAAAAAATCTGTCTACAACAGTGACGATGTATTTTCTGTTGAAATAAGTCCCTTTGATTTAACTATTTCCCCTGTTAACACTTTAATTATTTTTATGCATAACTATAGCTAGGGCCTTACCATATTCATGGTCCATTTTGCTCAATTTCCCAGTCATAGGATTTAAAAAATAATAAATATCATGATTTCAGCTATTTAAATCTGAAATTTCATGGTATTGTAATTGTAGCGCTCCTGACCCAAAAAGGAGTTGGGGGGGTGGGTCCACATGTTTATTGTAGGGGGGGTTGCGGTACTGCTACCCTTGCTTCTGCGCTGGCGATGGCGCTGCCTTCAGAGCTGGGCAGCTAGAGAGTGGCGGCTGCTGTCTGGGATCCCAGCTCTGAAGGCAGCGCCACCACCAGTGGCAGTGCAGAAGTAAGGATGGCATAGTATGGTATGGTATTGCCACCCTTACTTTTGCGCTGCTGCCTTCAGAGGGCCCCTCAGTCAGCAGCTGACACTTTCTGGCCACCCAGCTCTGAAGGCAGTGCAGAAGTAAGGGTGGCAATACTGCAATCCCCCTAAAATAACCTTGCGACCCCCCCCCCGCAATTCCCTTTTGGGTCAGGACCCCCAATTTGAGAAACACTGGTCTCCCCAAGGAAATCTGTATAGTATAGGGTAAAAACACAAAAGACCAGATTTCACGGAGGGGAACCAGAATTCACGGTCCGTGACGCATTTTTCATGGCTGTGAATTTGATAGGGCCCTAACTATAGCTGTGCTGGAACTCTGATGCCTTCCATAACATACAGATTCTCCCAAAACCTTAGTGTAGTTTCCTCTTCAGTCTCCTTTCTCCCAAATGTTTGTGCCTACCTGATCCCTCTTTGAATTCCGGGCTTATGGTTGGCACATGACACACAGCTTCCTTTCTAATGTATAAAGGCTGAGAACCACTTCCCCGCCCCCTAGAGAGTAGATAATTCTTCTGGCACATTATTGCACATATCTTATTTAAGGCCAGAGCTTATAGTGGCTCTATCCTGCTCTTCACACATTTGTATAACTGTAAATGACAGCAGTGGGAGTGGCCTGAGTAGATTGAAGGCCTGATCTGGCCCTAAACAATTTCTTAATCATTATTGTAATTTTCTATTTAACCAAATTTCAGAGCTTACATACTAAACTAGCAGAATTTGACAAAACTCGTAACTGTTGGAAATGATTTTGGTAGGAAAAATACTTTCAATATTTCTTATTTTCCCAGGAAAATGAAATTTGTTCAGGTATTTCTTTGACAAACCAAGGAAATGAAGAGTGATTTGAGTATTTGCTAAACTTTTCTTCTATCATAACTCAAAAGCCATTTGACCTCTTGTACATTTAAGATACTAATCTCACAATGAAAATTGATTTCCACTGCTTAATTTTTAAAATTATACATAAAGAAAAGAAATGGGAAGCTGTGAAAAAGTGAGGGCAAGAATGACCAAAAGTCATTACCATTTCATGGCTATTTGGTAGCCTGTCCAATGTGAGTTTGGACTCTTTCTGGATAGGTATCCCGATCACTAAAATCATCATCATGGGTGACCTTGGGGAATGGAGATCATGATATTCATTGGTTTTATAAAGTGATCTGCTCATGAAAAGTGCTGTACAAAAGCCAGGTGCTATTTTAATAATTAGGAAGTTTGTAGTAATATTGGCTCAGTGGATAAATAGATTCACTTAGACCAGGATTTCCATAAGTAACTAAGGATTCTGGATGCCTCCAGTTAGGGGGGCTTAACTCAAGACTTGCCAAAGGGACCTGATTTTCAGAAAATGCTGAGTTCCCATTTGTTGACCAATCAAGTTCCTTTAAAGGTTTGCAGCTGAATACTACAAAATGGAGGCATTCAGTCACTAGTAATTCTTTATCTTTTTAATTTCAAAACCTAGATTTTCAAGAAACCATTTTGAAAGAATGAGCTCTGCATTGGAGGTAAGTATTTCAGAAGGTGTTGCTCTTGCAATGTCGACAGTCCTCCCCTAAGTGGAGGAAATTAGACCTAAGAGCATTTTTAGATACAGAGGGTTTTCAATTGATGGGCTGTTGGAAAGGCAAATGCTTTTCAGCATTACCTACCATATTACATCTTTATCTCAAAGTCTAAATAAAGTGCATTAAAAAGAAAAACATGGAGGTTTTTTTTCTTCAAGAAAAAGAAATATTCAGTGCTGTGATGACTAGTTCCAAGCAAAATAAAAACGAGCCAATAGTACTTAGGGAGAAATGATGTTAAGCACAGCTACTTCCAAGTGATTGAGAAATAAGTTATCGAATGATGCAAAATATATCACAGTGCTAAGAAAAAGAGGGATGTATGATATGTTTTAAACATAAATAATCTTAAGATATTAGAAAAGAGGAGAAAATGGTAAAAAGGAGATGCTGGAGATTAGAAAGTTACAGGTTTTCATACAAACTTACTTTCAGGGAAATTTTCCCTTTTTTTTTTTTACAATTTACTTGTGATGGTCATATCAAAATTGCATGGAAGTTGAACTCTGCAAATTGTTTTAGGGATGCCATCCTAATAGGGAATTAGGCTACGTCTTCACTACGGGGGGGGGGGGGGGTCGATTTAAGATACGCAAATTCAGCTTCGCAGCCGACTTAACCCGCTGTAGGGACGGTGGCAAAATCGACCTCTGCGGCTTCCCGTCGACGGCGCTTACTCCCACCTTCGCTGGTGGGGTAAGAGCGTCGATTCGGGGATCGATTGTCGCGTCCCGACGGGACGCGATAAATCGATCCCCGAGAGGTCGATTTCTACCCGCCGATTCAGGCGGGTAGTGTAGACCTAACCTTAGATAGCAGGTCAAAACCCAGACACCTGTGACTAGTAAATCTAGGGAAGAATTACCCTGTGATATGCAATTTAAATGCTAGAGTGGAAGAACTATTTTTGAAAACAATCTCCACTAGACCTGAATAGTTCTGCACATCATAGCTGTTGCAAATATCAAAAGCTGGCTCCTGAATAACGGAACGAATCTCAGTTCAGGGAAGAATAGCTTTCAAAGCTAAATATTGCCTGTATAGCTTGATATTTCTTCTTAATTGCTGTTAGTGGGGGAAATTCACATTAGAATTCTTAACGTCATTTTCCCGAGGGACTCTGACAAATGAAAATTAGAAAACTGGGGAAGAAAATGTCTGTAAGTCCCATTTAAGATTACTCTTTTTTTTTTTTTGCAGCTAATGTTATCTAAAAACCCCTGTAGCAAATGTTTAGATACAAATTTTGTACCAGAATTACTGCGCCTAAACAAATGTTCCTGTTACACGTAAACTTCTGATTTTAAGGTTTTTTCTGTGAAACATTTTACCTCTGTTAAAAGATATGAGAAAAGGCTTTATTAAAAGGATCCATGCCTTCATCTGTTGTTTACACCCTCATGAATATTTGCCTGTGTTCCCCTCAATGTAATCTATCTTTTGCCAAGTCCTTTGGTTTAATATAACTTCCTTAGCTACATCGTAAGACAACTTATTAGTTGTGTGGGGAGAGGTTTATGCACTCGGAAAAGCATTTTAAGGCCCTGAACCTGGAAACACTTACACATGAGTAACTTTGCGTTGTGAGTAGCCTTATTAATATCAATAGTATTGTTTATAGTGTGTGAAGTTATAACTGTGCCTAAATCTTTGCAGGATAAGGACATAATAGGATAATTGAGAAAAATAAGCTTTTCTATTCCAGGTTTTTTGAACTCAATCAATATTCTGCAGTCTTTTGGAAGTTTACACTTGCTCAAGGGATGTGAACATTTCATCTAAATGTATAAACTTGAGTTAATTGCCAAAATCTCACAGCAAATTTACTCTTTAATTGCTTTTACTATCATCTGTAGTATAGGAAGGCAGAAGACCTCTGAATAATACTATTTTAAGTTGCAAGGTATAGTCAAATTCATTTTAAATATCTGGAAGTGTGTGTATGAACAGTTTTAAAACTACTTCATCTTCTGATACAAAACAAAATGTTCAACTTCCAAGCCCACAGAGAAATTCCTTGTTTGCTTTAGAGATAATTACTTAAAACTCCTCAGTTTGTGATTCCTGGCTTTCAAAAGACATTTAGAATACTGGTCCTTGTTACAATAAACACTTACCTTTGACTGTTGAATGAAACTTGGAGGCATTAGACAACTGTGAAGCCACATATTTCTGCGGTTGCTTGATAAGAAGCTAAACTGCTGGGAACCTTGGTAAAATTAATAAAATTTGAAACACTGGAGAATGACAAATCCTTTAGTCCCCCACTATAATACTTAATTTCTGAGCAAAGTCTATATTGAATTTATAGGATTACAAAAAGCTGTAGGCACTATTTGCATTCCATAAAGATAGTTATTCCTGACCAAATATAGTATTGTTAAATGACATTTTTTGTGCTCTATACATTAGGCTTTGGTTAGTCATTGTTAAGGCTATGTTTTAGTCATGGGTATTTTTAGTAAAAGTCATGGACAGGTCATGGGCAGTAAACAAAAATTCACAGCTCATGACCTATCCATGACTTCTATTATATACCCCTGACTTAATCTTGGGGAGGGGGGAGGCCCGGGATCCCCGCTGGAGCTGGTAAGGGTGTGTGTGTGCGGGGGGGAGGGGGTGTGTGTGGAACGGTGCACAGCCTGGCCGGGACCCCCACTGGTGCTGGGGAGGGGGGCAGGAGGCTGTGCATGGTCTGGCCAGGATGCCTGCTGGTGCAGGGGGAGGGGTTGGCATGGCCAGCAGGCCCCCTACCTGTCTCCGTGCCTCCCTGGAAGCGGGAGCATCCCCCGCACTCAGCTCCAAGGTGGAGGCCTGGCCAGGCAGCTCTGCACACTGCCTCCGCCCAGAGTGCTGGCTTCGCAATTCCCAATGGCCAGGAACCATGGCCAATGGGAGCTGCGGGGGCGGTGCCTGCAGGTGGAGGCAGTATGCAGAGCTGTCTGGCCAGGACTCCACCTTGGAGCTGATTGAGGGGGATGCAACTAGTGCAGGGGCTGCCTGAGCTGCCCTGGGCCAGGTGAACCAGTTGCTACGAAATCTGTGACTTCCGTGACCTCTGTGACAAACTTGCAGCCTTAGTCATTGTATGTACAAACAGTAATCTGTTCTTCAGTTGTCCTGTTGATCATCAGATCATATGTGTGTTAGAAATGGTATCGAAATAGCAAAACCATCTGTGTGTGAAACTCTTATGGAAGGTGTTTACAGCTAGTAAACTGGTGATTTTTATCTTTGCCTGAATATGTGGAAAGAAAAACAAGATGGAAGGGATGTGGTTTAATTAGGCCTCAATTTTCTTACTTAATGCTCCTGGAAATTAACCAGCAATGATTTTTACAGTGTGGATCATGGTTCCATTCTTAATCATTTCCACCTGGATGGCAGTCCTCCACACCTGGTGCCAACCCATTGCTCGACTCCACCACCTTTCCCTTGTCTGAGAGTTAAGAGGTTAGGGAAAGGGCATTATCTCTTCACTGTGCCAAACAATAGGCACCCCAGCCCCATTTTGCAGGGGCTTATTTTACAGGATGCCTTCCCTTAAATCCACTTCCCAATTCTGGTTTATCAGGGAACTGGACACCCTGTGGAATGAGTACAGGTTGGAGAAGCAGGGTGTACATACTCTCTTCTAGTGTGCAGGGACCAATGACTTACCTGAATCCCACAGCTTGCCCACCCCTTCCCCAATTCCCAAGGTGGGGAGGACTGTCAAAAAGTCACTGCCCTATTTTCCAACCAGTCTAAACAAATTCCCCCTGCCTTGAGGATGCAGGGGATGCAGTCTGGTGATGTACCAGGACAAGAAAGTCTACTGCTAATTTAGTTCAACATGATTTTATGTGTAATATTAAAGCCATTTTTATAAGCCTCAAACACTTTGGTTTCTGAAAAGCCACTTTGCTATGCAAATAATCCTGAAAATGTAGCTCAGACAGTTGAACAATTTGTACCTCGTTTAAATTGTGAATATTTATTTAAACATAAAAGAGTTTAATTTAATATAGAATTTGAGTCACTTGCTCGAGTCCACGATCTTGCTAAAAATGACAGTCTAGCAGCAGTCTGAGGAAGCCAAATATCATTGGGTCATTTTTGGTATTATACTTGTTCTGTATCTACTACTATTTTAAACAATGGCATTTCTGTGCACAGATTAAAAGAATTATGTACACTTAGAGTCATCTCCTTCCCACAACCCCTTTTACTGAAGTTTAGAACAACTTCCATTTACTTCAATGATGTGGGAGCGGCCCCCTTACTATTTGTGTTATTTTAACTACATTTTAAATGGATGTGTAATATTCTGGGGTGCAATCCCAATCAGTGAGTGGTTGTCACTGCCTGCCCCGTAACCCTGGATCCCTTATAATGCTTTGCTGTTGTAGCTCTCGACCTGGGCCACTCTCAAATAGCCTACAAGCATGCAGGTCACACCCTTAGTGTCTGTGTATAGCTACATCCCTGGTCCAGAAGCTCTGACCCCAGTAGCCTGTCAGCAACACTCCAGTCATACTCTGGCTTTCACCAGCCTTGGTTCCTTGCAGGGTGGCCCCAACACACCCCCAGTCCTGAATTTCCCCCAAAATGCATGTTATGCACCATCCAGCCCTTTCCTGGACAGTTCAGACATTAAAGGTCCATTGCCCCTGAAAAGGTCAATATTCAACAGTTTGCTACTTTAACTGGAGTTACCAAACAGTTCAGTTTAGCCACAGCACTGGCTTGGTTTCGATTAAAAAGTAAAACAAATTTATTAACAAAAGAAGATAGGCTTTTAAATGCATTCAGGTATCCGGTATTAAAGTCAGAAATGGTTACAAGAGAAAGAAAAAGCTTTTTAGAAGATGACAAGCTAGACTTGGTTCAACGTAAAACTCGTGCCAGATGTTCCCAGCAACATGGCTGACCAAATTCTCAAGTCAGGATCTCCTCGCAAAGTCAAAGGGCTGGCTCCTTTGTCTTCTGATGTAGAGGAGCGAGAGCGAGCTTGGGGTTTTCTGCCCCTTTCTTTTATAGTCCAGTTAACCTTTGAAGTGGATTCTTTTGAGGGTTACTGTTTATTCAAACAGTAAAGAAAGTGACATGGAATGTGGTGATGAAGGAGACTCCATTCTCTCTTCTCACCTGAGTTTGCTGAAATGCAAATTTGCTTCGTCTGCCATTTCTTCTCCCTGCTGTCTTGAGGACCCTGTTTACTACTTATATGTAAATTGAGGTATGAGACAGGATGCTTCTGCCTGGGCAGGGCTGTGTGGTTTTAACATGTGCTAACATCATACAGGAGGATTTCATAATTTTACACAGAATGTGTTACATACATGTCACCATGATATTGTTGACCAGTGAGTTATTAGTTTTCAAATGATACCTCACAAGGCTTATTTTGTAAAAAGATTACAGTAATGTGTAGGATGTAAATACAGAGATGCTTTCGGCCACAGGATGCTTATATTAAAGTTGAGAGATTGAAAACTGGCTAATGATCTCCATAACCAATAGAAACTTGATAGATAAGGAAGGTAAGAGGACAAGCCCTAAAACAAAGAAGGGACCTAAAACCATGAGAGTTTCCCCATGAGCCTTTGCCCTACGAGTCAAGTGTGCTAAAGGGAAACAATGTGTTTCCTGGAAATCTAGCCTATCCTGCCACAATGCTCTGTGTAGACTTAAGCAGAAAGTCTCCACTGAGAACTATGTTGGGATAAGTTTTCTTTATTTCCAACCATGGGGCCAATGTCAGTAAAAGTTGATAAAATTGGGATGTTTTAAACCTCACTTCCTTCAGAAGCATAACATTGTCGTTGATGGGTGTATTTTGTTCCCACTCAAAGAAAAGACAAAATATATCCAGTTTTGCTAAACTGTTTCTAACCAAAGGTTGCAGTTATAAAATGCAATAAAATTCTGTAGTGGATTTCATCTTTATTATAGTCCCTTTTCCCAGATGAGGCAGATTCAATAGCTTCTAATAGAATTAATCTTGTTATTTATTTCCCCCCAGTTGGCTTTAACCATCTCCTCCAGTCCTCTGTGGACATGAATGCCTGATATTTCATAGTTCCTCCCCTCCCTTATCCATTTAAAATTCCATTGCAAAAAATTGATTGAGGTACATGCCCAAGAAAATTGCAGTATTCTAGATTTTCTTTAGTGATGGCACAAAACCTCAGATACATTTGAGTATGTTTAATCTCTATAATTGATTTAAAAAAAATGATATATACAAACTATTACTACATACGTAGAACGTTTATTTTGTAACATGTATCACAGTGCTCATAATGGAAAAAAAGGTCATAACGTATCAGAATTACTACACAGTGGGGTGTGAGCTCTGCTAAAAACAAACATACATACTTCTGTAAAATATTCAAAATAATAGTTGCACGTGTTTTAACAGTGTTTATATTATTTATGAACTGCATAGCTAATACGTACCATACTTACCCAATGCATATAGCATATTCTGCACTCAAACATACAATTTGAAATTCATGCTGTGATTGTTTAGTGACATAAATCATCCAATCAGGGAACAAAAGCAATACCCTGGGATTTAATCAACTAGCTAACTAAAGCCCTGATTCTGCAAACACACGTGTGCTGAAAGTTATTACTATGATTAGTCCTAGTGAAATCTGTTGGCAAATGACCTTTTAATTCTGATTATTTAACAGACTGGGCTACATCTCCATGTTAACTTGTCTCCATTCATAGCTTTATAGAAGAAAAAGGTATTTACCTGCTTTAATATTCCCAATTCTATACAAGAGTCTAGAGCCCTGATCCTGAAGTGTGTGGGCACATCATGCAAGATACCCTTAGAGAGAGAGTACAGGCTCTTGAGGCTAGAGTGTCTGAATTGGAAGAGCTAAGAGCAACAAAAAGAAGTACATAGAGGAGACTTTCAAGGATGCAGAAAAGTGGTCCCACCCCCAGTCTGACAGCCTCTGTGCTGTTAAGAAGGACAAAAGTCTCAGGGAAGGAGAACATCAAGCTGGTGTGGAGGGAAACAGTCCCATAGTTGGGACTTTCCTTCCAGATGATGCCATGGTATCCTCTTGCATCCCTTCCTGGGGAGGGAACCCTAGTTACTAGGAAGAGTAAGGTACTAATAATGGATGATTTGATTATTAGAAATATAACTAGTTGGTTTGTGATGACTGGGAGAACTGCATGATAAATTGCCTGCTGGGTGTGAAGGCTGCAGATCTCACTAGACATATAGGACAGACTTATGTGCATTGCTGGGGAAGAGCTGCTGATTATTGTACATGTAGGTACCAATGACATAGGCAAAGGTAGGAGAGAGGTACTGGAGGCAAAATTAAGGCAGCTGGTAAGAAATTAAAGTCCAGGACATCCATGGTAGCATTCTCTGAAAAGGTTCCAGTTCCACATGCAGGGCCAGAAAGACGCGCAGAACTGCAGAGTCTCAGTGTGTGGCTAAGACAATGGTGTAGGGAGGATGGTTTTATGTTTATTAGGAACTGTGGAACCTTCAGGAAAAGAAGTCTATAAAGAAAGGATGGGCTCCACCTAAATCAAAATGGAACAAGAATCCTGGCACGTAAAGTTAAAAAGCCTGTAGAGGGTTTTTTAAACTAAGGGCAGGGGGGAAAGCCGACAGGTGTGGAGGAGCACATGGTTCAAGCAGAGACCTACTTTAGGATGTATTTTTTAAAGTGGGAACCCTATCATAGTAAGGAGGATAGGAAAGAAGTTGGTAAAGTACAGGCCAGGGCTAGTGAGGGACAGTCAAACATAGAAGTTCCATTTAAATACAATACATGAAGGCAAGCAACTGAATATTGACAAAATGTACAAGTGCTTATGTACAAATGCTAGACAGCTAAATACTAAGATGGGTGAACTAGAGTGCCTGTGATTAGATGAGGATATTTCTGTAACAGGCATCATGGAGACTTGTTAGAATGAATATAATAAATGCGACATAGTAATACCAGGGTACAAAATATATAAGAATGACGGAGTAGGTCGTGTTAGTGGGGCAGTGGCACTATATATGAAAGAACGTCAAATATAGTAAAAATCTTAAATGAATCAAATTGCACCATAAAATTTCTATGGATAGAAATTCCATGCTTGAACAGTAAGAGTATAGCAGTAGCAATATACTATTGAACCACCTGACCAGGATGGTGACTGTGATTGTGAAATGCTCAGGGAGACTGGAGAGGCTACAAAAGCAGAAAACACAATAAAAATGGGGGATTTCAACTACGCTCACACTGACTGGGTACAAAGCACCTCAGGAAGAGATGCAGAGATAAAATTTTTAGGCACCATAAATGACTGCTTCTTGAAGCAGCTTAACTTGGAACCCACGATGGGAAAGGCGTTTTTTGATTTATTCCTAAATGGAGCACAGGATCTGGTCTAAGAGGTGAATATAGCTGAACTGTTCAGTAATAGCAACCATAATATTATTAAATGTAATATTCTTGTACGGGGGGGGAAATGCCAAAGAAACCCACCTCAGTAGCATTTAATGTCTAAAAGGGGACTACACAAAAATGAGGAACCAAGTTAAATGGAAATTAAAAGGAACAGTCATAGAGGTCAAATGCATGAAGTCTATTTAAAAACACCATAATAGAGGCTCAAATTAATGTATACAGCAAATAAACAAAAAACCAGTTAGAGGTCCCAAAAAGATGCCTAAACAGTAGAGTAAAAGATATGGTTTGAGGTAAAAAAGCATCCTTTAAAAATTGAAAGTCAGATCACACTAAGGAAAATAGAAAGGTGCTTAAACTCTGGCAAGTTGAGTGTGAATGTATAAGACAGTCCAAGAAAGAATTTGAAGACTAACTAGCTAAGCACACAAAAAGAAACAAGAAAAAAACAACCCATATTTAAGTACATCAGAAGCAGGAACCCTGCTAAACAGTCAGTGGGTCGCTGGATGATGGAGGTACTAAAAGAACAGTCAAGGAAGATGAGGCAGTTGTGGTGAAACTAAATGAATTCTTTGAATAGGTCTTCTCTGCAGAGGATATTGGGGAGGTCCCCACACTTGAGCTATTCTTTTTAGGTGATAAATCTGAGGAACTGTGACAGAATTAGGTTTCAGTAGAGGAGGTTTTGGAACAAATTGTTAAATTAAACAATAATAAGTCACCAGGACCTGATGGTATTCACCCAAGAGTTCTGAAGGAATTCAGGTTACAAACCACAGTAAATAGTTCTGCAGTTTCATATGTATTGCTTAAATCAGCCTCTGCAGCAGATGATTGGAGGCTAGCTAATGCAACATCAATTTTTTTTAAAAGGCTCCCAAGGTTCTGTGCTGAGACCTCTGCTATTTAACATATGCCTAAATAATCTGGAAAAGGGGGTGAACAGTGAGGTGGCAAAATTTGAAGATGATACACAATAACTCAAAATGACCATGTTCAAAACTAACTGAAGAGTTACAAAGCGATATCACAAAACTGTGTGATTGGGCAACAAAATGGCAGATGAAATTCTATGTTGATAAGTGCAAAGTAATGCACATTGGAAAACATAATACCAACTATACATACAGAATGATGGGGTCTAATTAACTGTTACCACTCAAGAGTCTGAATCTGAATTAAACCAGATTTTGAAATGTCAAAATTTTCTTGTGAACTGGAAATTCTGAGTTTTGACCAACTCTAATGGTGACCCCCTTTCATTTTGGTCCTTTCAAAAACAGTACTCTTTCTGGGAACACTTCAGAGTGAGAGAATATGGATACTACTATCATTTATCAAATATTTAAAGTGTTTACCATGTTTAAAAGATAATCCCCAAACCACCTTTTATTCATCCACACCAGCAGTTCATGTGTGGGGTTTTATGAATCTAGCCATTTGTTCCCAGAAATGAAACAGGATAGTTTGGCTTGAAAGAAACATTTTGTTCAAACTGAAACAGAATTTTTTCTGACTTTTTGATTTACTGAAAATGTCAAAATATTTCAGTTTCAGATTGATTGAAAAATATTTTTTTCCGTTTATTGATTTTTTCCCCCCTAGCAGTTCTGAAAAATAAATAAATTATTCACACAGCTCTAGTACTGAAAGATTTGTTTGGGTGCATGTTTGGCTGAGTTACAGGCAGTGTCATATTTTTTCAGACATTTTAAGGATTGCTGAATTGTTCAATTCTTTGGCTAAGCATCTATGTAATAACAAGCCATGTTTGTTTGCCTCTTCTCTGACAATGCATGTTTGTACTACTGCCCTCTGTTGGATGGAATATAGAGTGTGTGTGATCGATGATATCTTTAATGACTGTAACCTGAAGAAGACAAAAATAACAGGAGCATATAGCATATGCATCCGAAGAAGTGGGTTGTAGCCCACGAAAGCTTATGCTCTAATAAATTTGTTAGTCTCTAAGGTGCCACAAGTACTCCTGTTATTTTTGCGGATACAGACTAACACGGCTGCTACTCTGAAACCTGAAGAAGACAGAATACTTACTATTACCAGTGAATCTTTCAGGAATTCCTGCTAGTAAAACTGTAAACATCAGAGATAAACAAGAGCCTAGAGTGTGACCTGTGGAAGAGGAGAATAAAAGGGATACTAGTCACTGGCAAAAGGGGATATGATTTGAACTCTTCCTGATATAATAGGACAGTCAGCATGCAACCATTGTGTCTGAGAAACTGTAGAAAAAGTAGTGTTTTCTGGTTTTGATGCAGTTAAATCAGAACAATGTACCTACAACATATAAAGGACCATTTGACTTGCATATTTTGAGAAAGAGGTTTAAAGCTGTAATTGAATATCATCTTTCATGCTAAGTGAAATTTTGTCAAAAGCAAATCAGTGGTTCACGGGTTATTAGGCTCAGAGTATGAGCTCTTTTCTCAAATTTGTGAGCAGCCACTCTTTTATTAATTGTCCCATTGAAATCACCTGGAGTACTTGTGTGAGCAGTTGTGTGCCAATGAAAGTAAGAGGTTGACAATCTGGCCTTAAATGAATGACTTCACAGCTTTATATGAGAGTGAGAATTGAAATCTACCACAATATCACCAAGAAATCTACAAGCAGATGGTTTGGTCTAGAACAGGGGTTCTCAACCTTTTTCTTTCTGAGCCCTTCCCCCCCAACATGCCATAAAAAATTCCACAGCCCTCCTTTGCGACAACAACTGTTTTTCTGCATATCCAGTAGATTAAAAGCCAGGGCCAGCATTAGGGGGTAGCAAGCAGGAGAATAGCCTGGGGCCCGACACAACAGGCAGCCCTGCGAAGCTAAGTTGCTCAGGCTTCAGCTTCAACCCTGGGCAGCAGGCCTTTGGCTTGGGCTTCAGCTTTCTGCTCTGGGTCCAAACAAGTCTAATGCCGGCACTGCTCTCTGGCTTATTTTGGCATACCCCCGAAACCGGCTCAGGGCCCCACAGGGGGCCCCAGATCCCTGGTTGAGAACCACTGGTCCAGAAGACAATTCAGACTATTTAGAAGCTACTGGAGAACATCTCTATTTCAGTATCTAAGATTTCTTATGAGATTTTAATTAGCAGTTCAAACATTGATGAGGTCATTACAAATCCATAACACTTTGTTCAATACAATTGTCTTAATAAAAGACAAAAAAACTCCAATGAAGTGATCAATAAACGAATACAGGCAGAAATCATACACTGTAAAAAGAGAGACCTATGAAAGTGCTTCTAAAATTAAACAGGATGATTCTGTTCATATACAAAGTTGTTTAGATGGTGAATGGAAACCATCTACTGTGAAACACAGCAAATATTTCTTGTTCATAAATAATTGAAACACCTAAGGGTAAACGACGCAATTGCAATAGATGACATTTAATAAAACCAAAATAAATAAAAGGATATAAGACAAGCAAAGAATACCTAGCACATGATAAAGGACCTCAATGCAACTGCATGTAGGTTATCAAATGGTGCAAAGCTAAGTGACCAGATGAAATGAAATGATAAAGCAGATGTACTATCTGCTTACAGAATATCTAGTAGAGGAGCAATGCACAAACCAATGAGATAGAAACAATGTATAAACATAGGAGTAAAGAGTAGGTGGAAAAAATATTCAGAACAATCTTGGTTTCCTGAATTTGTTACTGTAAACCTGAACATCTGAGATTGGAGAACCGCCACTAATTGCTCCATTTTAAATATTGCCATGGACAAAACTAGCCACCCTAAGATGAAAGCAGTAAAAACATTACTCGTCTTAGTTCTGATCTTTTAAGGTGATAGAAAAACATTTAAAAAATGAAATCCAGGTAAATTAGATCTACTGCATTTCCTTTGTCTAAAAAAATAAGTTATCTTCTCAAAGAAGGAGATCAGGTTGGTCTGGCACGATCTACCTTTTGTAAAACCACATTGCATTTTATCCCAATTATCGTTTACCTCTATATCCTTAATTACTTTATCTTTAAAAATTTGTTCCAAGCCCTTACATACAATTGAAGTCAAACTAACAGGCCTGTAGTTTCCCAGATGACTTTTTTTCCCTTTCTTAAAAATAGGTACTAATTAGCAATTCTCCAGTCAGAGCATATGACCCCCAAATTTACAGATTCATTAAAAATCCTTGCTACTGAGCTTGCAATTTCATTTTTAGTCCCGTTAAGATGTTTGAGTTTGACTTCCACCTTGGACATGGTAACTTCTACTTTCATGTCCCTGTTCCCATTAGCCACCCAGCTACTACCCCTAAACTCTTCATTACCCTTATTAAAAAATGAGGTAAACTATTTGTTTAGGTATTTGGCCATGCCTAGATTATCTTCAATCTCCACCCCATTTTAGCAGTCCCATTTGTTCTCTCCTTGTTTTCTTTTTATGTATATGTCTATAGAACCTTTTACTATTGATTTTAATTTCCTTTGCAAGGTCCCACTATGCTCGGCTTTTGGCAGTTCTCACTTTATCTCTATGCTTTCTGACCTCCAAGAGGTAGCCTTCCTTGCTGATCCTACCCATCTTCCATTCTTTATGTCAGTGCAACAAATCTTCACTGGGGATTTATACCAGTGTAGTGTGGTGAAATAAACCCTGGTCTAGACAGGGGTTTAACTGAATTCACAACAAATAAAAATGCTTTCTATTTAATTAAAAGTTTAAAAATAAGTGTTAACAACAAAGAAGAGAGTTCTAAACAGTTTGAATGAAAAATCACTTCCCCTCTCAGTTAATCAGGTTTCATTTAATTGGTGGCTGTGATGTCATAATCTTCTTGTTTTCTATAGTAGGCAAGACATGAATTTCTAATGTAAAATACAAGCTGATGGGCTGGGGGAACCCTTTACATCATAAAGTAGCAACACAGGACACAAGCTCAATTGCTTTTCTTTTGCAGGTCACCTTTAGAATTCTTTAAGACATTTTCAGGACATGAAAAATTCAAACAATTACATTTCCTAGAAAAGTAACATTAATACAAGCCCCCAGTATTACTTTGCCTAATCTTGGTTTTTAATATCTTTGATATTTTTATTTGATATAATTCTGAATTCAGACCTGCATGCAAATGAATATTGGCATTATGCATAACATTTGTAAAGCTCATTTAGAAGTAACTTGGTACCTTTTGGTCTTTAATAACCGGAGATCCTATAACCTAGCTATTATTTGATTGTATGTATCTCAACATTTTCCTCAATAGAAAACTTAAGGAACAGAATATTTCTGCTTGAGGCTATTTCAGAATCCCAGTAAAGATTCACAAGGGTTGTGTGTGACGGTATAAACAATTATCAGCTGAATATAATCTCATGACATGAATAAGATATTATGTATGCTTACATGAGAGACAAGGGAAAAAATCCCTCTAACAAACGCATAAGAGATGTTCATTTCCTGGCTCCAAACACTAAAAACAAATATCTAAATTATTTGACATTTGTGCAGTGAGATATTCAAAAAGAAACATATAATTAATTTACTTAAATTAAAACACTAGCGTAGCTAGAGCCTCAGTAAACCAATGCCTTTTTTACCCCATTGAGTTCCTAAAGCATTGGCTCCGAAGAGTAATAATGAGGTTGAACATCCGAGTCCAATTCATCTAATTTCTCGATTTATGTCACACAGTCAGTCATGCTTATTTCAAATATTTTTCTAACTACAATTGTTGTTACCATACCATAATCTTAGAAAACATTTTCAAACACTAGCCCTTCTTTTCCTATCAGCAGAATATCTAGCCTTCCATAGGGAACTAGATAAGATTTCTTTTAGAAGTGGGAGACTGATTGAATTTGCTAAAGCCTTATCTAGTTCAGGCTGGTAGTGACCTGACCTGTAACATCCTTGCAATTCTAATCCAACACATGTCTTTTAGGCTGACAGTCCCCTCCTTCCTATCAGGCATTGCCAAATATGATAGTGGTTTTGTGATATGATCCCTATTGCACACCCAATATGTACATTTTACTTGACCTGTTTCAGGTTTACAGATATAAAAGACTAGTGGATTTTATTATTCAGTGGAAAAGGTAGATAATTAAAAGATTCCACCATCCTTACTGTTAGTCAGTAATAGCTTGCTCTGCAAGTACACACATTTTCTTCATTGTGTCTAATTACAGAGCAAGGTACCACTCAGTATGCATAAGTGTGGTAGAACTGGGCCCTAGCTACTTAGTGACTTTACTTTTAAAATGGTGATGACATTTTTTGATGGGATTTTCAAACTCATTCAATGACATCAATGAGAATGGAGTTAGGCCAACACTGACTGTGAACTCCTGGTCCCATTGAAGTCAATGGCAAAACTCTCATTGATTTCAACAGAGTCAGCATTTTGGATCAATCTGTAACAAAAAATTTTTTAATTTGTGGCTAATGGAAAAGTTTAAAAAAATTCATTTTGGGTTGAACAAAAGATGTGTTCAGATTTCAAGCTTTAAGTTTTTAATAAAATATAAAGTAAATTTCTAAACAAATCATTTAGAATAAAAAAATGGAACATTTAGGTTGTCTTTGAAATCTTTTTCCAGGTTTTTTAATGACCGAAATAACTCTGCAAAAGCCACACAAATTCATGAAGTGTTTTGGTTGACCCAAATCTGCAAATCTGAAGGGGGGAAAGAAACAACAAACAAACAAAACAAAACAAAACAAAAAACTCACCCACAACAATAATCAGTTGAAAAGTTTCACCCAGCTCTAGCTATAATAATTCATATCCTCTGTGGATCATCACAGAGAAGAACATGTAATGCACAATCACCATTGGGTTACATGAGCATGGCAAATTTATTTAGAAAACCATAACTCCTAATGCTTTGAAAGAAATCTCCTCCTGAAAACCAACAAAGTAAAATGACTGATTTAACATAATGTCATCCATTTTAACTGTTTGAATTCTAACATATCCTCAATGTTAAGCATTCTTGGGGGAGAAAGGGAATTTTAAACACGTGCAAGAAAACTCAGCCTTACAGTGTGGTGACTTGTTTTAACTTCTGATAAAGATAGACCAAGAATGGCCTATTGTTTGGAAATGCTTTTGCCCTCCAAACTTAGAGGTTACAAAAATCAAAACTCAGATTCTAACTGGCCCCATGAGTTTTGGTCCATTCATAGAATGCATAGACACTGATCTTCTGGTTCAGGTTCAGACCTAATTATTTCTGCTATAACCAGGCCTAAATAAATGAGTCATTAATCACTTTTTTCTTGTATGTGCAACAGTGATTCACAGCTAGACTAGCTGTCCTGAGTCAGGCATAAGTAGGCAATTTGGATCACTGCTCCCATGCATAGAGCTCCCACTCAAAGATTGCAGGAGCTATGATCTAGGGGTACCTGGTAGAAGAGAACTGCCAAGAATTCTCCTCCCCTACTGGACAGTTACATTAGCAAAGTGAGAATGAGAGGTGAAATTCTCTGGACAATTGCAGGGAAGGTGAGAGAGAGATTGCTGAGAAACCCCTGTGATGGGTTAGGTCACAGAGACCCCCTTGGGACTGTCACCTGATGTGCTGAAATTACTTCTGAGCCCTACCAGCTTGGGACTCCAGAACCCTGCCTTGTTGAGCCAGACACGCTAACTTGCTGCAACAAAGACTCAGGGTCTGGGCCACGCCCCTAAAGCTGCAGACTTTAACCAAAAACAGCTCAGCAGGTTACCTCCCCAGCACCCAGCTCCCAATGGGATCCAAACCCAAATAACTCTGTTTTACTCTGTATAAAGCGTATACAGGGTAAACTCATAAATTGTCCGCCCTCTATAACACTGATAGAGAGATATGCACAGCTATTAATCACTTACTCTGGGTTCATTAATAAACAAAAGTGATTTTATTAAGTATAAAAACTAGGATTTAAGTGGTTTAAAGTAATAACAGACAGAACAAAGTAAGTCACCAAGCAAAATAAAGCAAAAACACGCAAGTCTAAGCCTAATACATTAAGAAACTGATTACAGGGAATATCTCACCCTCAGAGATGTTCCAATAAGCTTCTTTCACAGAGTAGATGCCTTCCTAGTCTGGGCCCAATCCTTTCCCCTGGTATTGTCCTTGTTAGCGCCAGCAGACATCTCAGGTGGTAAGCAGGGGCTTTCTCATGACTGGCCCCCTTTGTCCTGCTCCACCCCTTTTATAGCTTTGACACAAGGCAGGAATCTTTTGTCTGTGCTTGGCCCCAACCCCTCCTTCTAAATGGAAAAGTACAAGATTTAAGATGGATTCCAGTATCGTGTGGTCACATGTCATGTGAGACCCCAGCCTCCATTCTTCCTGGGCTGGCCCACACGTACACAGGAAGGTTTGTAAACAGAGCCATTTACAGTTCATTGATTCTGAAGCACCCTTAATGGCTTCCACTTAATATGTTTACATCATTAATACAAGTTTATATCTTATTCTCCTAACTCCAGACATAGAAATAATATATGCAAACAAATTGGATGAACACACTCAGTAGATTATAAGCTTTGTAATGATACCTTACAAGAGACCTTTTGCATAAAGCGTATTCCAGTTACATCATATTCACGTTCATAAGCATATTTTCATAAAGTATATGGAGTGCAATGTCACACCCCTTCTCCCTGCTGAGCGATGAAATGCACCTTGCTTTGCCTCTCTCCCCCAATGCCAGAGTGTGTGTGTGTGTGGGGGGGGGGCGCGAGGTGATGGCCTCTGGAAATGTGGGGTTGGGCTGCAGGCAAGAGAGAGATTATGAATTTAACAGGTATTGACAGCACTAAAGCAAAGAAGCTGGTCAATGTACCATCTTCCCTTTCCACCTGTTACAGATCTGACTTGCTGCAGAGGGTGTGTGTGGAGATCTAGGTTCAGATAGGTCAATTAATCATCAAACTTTAGGAGACTGTCGCTTGTTTTACTTCTGAATTCATGCTAATACTTCTGTCTAGTCATCTTACCCTCCAGATCGTATAAGCCACTTGACCATTCTATAACCTTGAGAGTGTAGGAGCAAAGAGCTTTTTTAAAGTATTGTTTTTATCTGTGGAATATGCTTCCTGCTCTTTCTCATAACTCTCGGTCTGTATCAATATTTACAACTGTGCTAAAGAACGCATTTGCTATTATTAGTATGTGTTTGCTGACATGATATAACTGTCCTTGGTGAGTGATTTTATATATATTTTTTTTATCATGCACTGCTCATACTTTTTAGTGAGAGGAGTTTCATACATTGTTCCCTTCAATGACTTCTTAGTGTGCTGCCAGTCAGACTTCCAATATTTCTTTAATCAGAGAGAGCTATATATTTGCTAAATCTCTGTTTTATGCCTGTTTTGTCATTTTTTTCTCTCTTCATACTCTTCCTCAGCTCCTAACTGGAGTGAGTTGTTTTCTACCTACAAACTTTCTTCACAGCTGCTTTCAGTTTTTCATATAATTAGAAAATGCATATGATGGAAAGGTCAGTGCCTTGTCAGTTTGAAAAGACTGAAACAGAAACTCCAGTCTACAATATGGTGTTGATAGTTCTTGGGAGAATTTAGGTTACCATAGCAATACCTGATACATATGGCATGCTAAGAAGACTCAAAGATACCAGCAATTTCTCAAAACAAAGAACTTATACAGAGATTGATTTACATGCTTTCATACATATCAATATGAAAACTATACATACAGACACACCTATATATATGGATGTATGTTACCACCATCACCGCAGCCAATGGGAGCTTCGGGGGAGGTACCCACAAGCGAGGGCAGCACGCGGAGCCCTCTGCCCCTCTCCCCCCCCAGGGATCGCAGGGACGTGGTGCCGTCCGCTTCTGTGAGCAGCACGGGGCTAGGGCAGGCAGGGAGCCTGCCCTGGCCCCGGTGCGTGCTGCTGCCACGCCGGAGCCGCTTCAAGTAAGCAGCGCTGGGCTGGAGCCCACACCCCGAACTCCTCCTGCACCCCGCACCCTCCCTCTGCCCCAACCCCTGGCCCTGAGCCCCTTCCTGAACACTGCACCCCCACCCCACACTCCCTCACCCCAACCCCCTGCCCCAGCCCTACATTCATGGCCCTGCATGCAATTTCCCCACCCAGATGTGGCTCTCGGGCCAAAAAGTTTGCCCACCCCTACCATAAATCCACATAAAGGGGCTGTCTGAGAGGCTGACCACAGTTCCAGCCAGACCCTTCTCTCTTGCAAGGGGAAAAGTGAAGGAAGAACCAGCCCTCTGCAAGGGAGCAATTGCCCCAGAGAACTCCCCCAAGTGCAGCCACTGGGGGAGTAGAGAGGGTAAATGTAGGACAGTGGGACCTGGGGAGGGAGGTCTGAGTCCCACTCCCTCCTACAAATACAAAGGCATCTCGGAGCATCAACTAGCAGAGAAAGAAGACTTAACTGTATGGATTGTTTCATACACCCCATTGCTCCACACAGGACTCAAAAAACAGTCAATTTTATAGCCCAAAGCCCCGTGAACCTGAGTCAACTGACATGGGCACCCTAGGGTGTTTTATTGCAGCATAGACATACCCTTAGGCTGTTATCCTGTTACAGGAAGGACTGCTAGGCAGAGATGGCGTTCACCTTTCGAGGAGGGGAAAGGCCCTATTTGGACACAGACTGGCTAACCTAGTGAGGAGGGCTTTAAACTAGGTTCGACGGGGACAGGTGAGCAAAGCCCACAGGTAAGTGGAGAACATGGAGACCTGGGAGATGGGTAGGAAATAGGAGAGAGCGTGGGCTATAATGGCAGAGAGAAAGGGTCAGGGCAAAACTGGGAGGCAAGATCAAATCAGGATCTTAGATGCCTACATACAAATGCGAGAAGTATGGGTAATAAGCAGGAAGAACTGGAAATGCTAATAAATAAGTACAACTATGACATTGTTGCATCACCGAAACTTGGTGGGATAATATACATGATTGGAATGTTGGTGTGGATGGGTACAGTTTGCTCAGGAAGGATAGACAGGGGAAAAAGGGAGGAGGTGTTGCCTTGTATATTAAAAATGTACACACTTGGACTGAGGTGGAGATGGAAATAGGAGACAGAAGTGTTGAGAGTCTCTGGGTTAGGCTGAAAGGGGTAAAAAGCAAGGGTGATGTCATGCTAGGGGTCTACTATAGGCCACCTACCCAGGTGGAAGAGGTGGATGAGGCTTTTTTTAAACAACTAACAAAATCATCCAAAGCCCAAGATCTGGTGGTGATGGGGGACTTCAACTATCCAGATATATGTTGGGAAAATAACACAGCGGGGCACAGACTATCCAATAAGTTCTTGGACTGCATTGCAGACAACTTTTTATTTCAGAAGGTTGGAAAAGCTACTAGGGGGGAAGCTGTTCTAGGTTTGATTTTAACAAGTAGGGAGGAACTTGTTGAGAATTTGAAAGTGGAAGGTAGCTTGGGTGAAAGTGATCATGAAATCATAGAGTTCACAATTCTAAGGAAGGGTGGAAGGGAGTACAGCAAAATAGAGACCATGGATTTCAGGAAGGTGGATTTTGGTAAGCTGAGAGAGCTGATAGGTAAGGTCCCATGGGGATCAAGACTGAGGGGAAAAACAACTGAGGAGAGTTGGCAGTTTTTCAAAGGGACACTATTAAGGGACCAAAAGCAAGCTATTCCGCTGGGTAGGAAAGATAGGAAATGTGGCAAAAGACCACCTTGGCTTAACCACGAGATCTTGCATGATCTAAAAAATAAAAAGGAGTCATATAAAAAATGGAAACTAGGACAAATTACAAAGGATGAATATAGGCAAACAGCACAGGAATGCAGGGTCAAGATTAGAAAGGCAAAGGCACAAAATGAGCTCAAACTGGCTACGGGAATAAAGGGAAACAAGAAGACTTTTTATCAATACATTAGAAGCAAGAGGAAGACCAAAGACAAGGTAGGCCCACTGCTCAGTGAGGAGGGAGAAACAGTAACAGGAAACTTGGAAATGGCAGAGATGCTTAATGACTTCTTTGTTTCGGTCTTCACCGAGAAGTCTGAAGGAATGCCTAACATAGTGAATGCTAATGGGAAGGGGGTAGGTTTAGAAGATAAAATAAAAAAAGAACAAGTTCAAAATCTCTTAGAAAAGTTAGATGCCTGCAAGTCACCAGGGCCTGATGAAATGCATCCTAGAATACTCAAGGAGCTAACAAAAGAGGTATCTGAGCCTCTAGCTATTATCTTTGGAAAATCATGGGAGACAGGAGAGATTCCAGAAGACTGGAAAAGGGCAAACATAGTGCCCATCTACGAAAAGGGAAATAAAAACAACCCAGGAAACTACAGACGAGTTAGTTTAACTTCCATGCCAGGGAAGATAATGGAGCAAGTAATTAAGGAAATCATCTGCAAACACTTGGAAGGTGGTAAGGTGATAGGGAATAGCCAGCATGGATTTGTAAAGAACAAATCAAGTCAAACTAATCTGATAGCTTTCTTTGATAGGATAACGAGACT
This sequence comes from Emys orbicularis, assembly GCF_028017835.1. Taxonomy (NCBI): domain Eukaryota; kingdom Metazoa; phylum Chordata; order Testudines; family Emydidae; genus Emys; species Emys orbicularis. The sequence goes on along the minus strand of NC_088689.1, from coordinate 39,994,609 downwards.
TGTGGATAAGGGAGAAGCGGTGGATGTGGTATACCTAGACTTTAGTAAGGCATTTGATACGGTCTCGCATGATATTCTTATTGATAAACTAGGCAAATACAACTTAGATGGGGCTACTATAAGGTGGGTGCATAACTGGCTGGATAACCGTACTCAGAGAGTAGTTATTAATGGTTCCCAATCCTGCTGGAAAGGTATAATGAGTGGGGTTCCGCAGGGGTCTGTTTTGGGACCGGCTGTGTTCAATATCTTCATCAGCGACTTAGATATTGGCATAGAAAGTATGCTTATAAAGTTTGCAGATGATACCAAACTGGGAGGGATTGCAACTGCTTTGGAGGATAGGGTCAAAATTCAAAATGATCTGGACAAATTGGAGAAATGGTCTGAGGTAAACAGGATGAAGTTTAATAAAGACAAATGCAAAGTGCTCCACTTAGGAAGGAACAATCAGTTTCACACATACAGAATGGGAAGAGACTGTCTAGGAAGGAGTACGGCAGAAAGGGATCTAGGGGTTATAGTGGACCACAAGCTAAATATGAGTCAATAGTGTAATGCTGTTGCAAAAAAAAGCAAACGTGATTCTGGGATGCATTAACAGGTGTGTTGTGAGCAAGACACGAGAAGTCATTCTTCCGCTCTACTCTGCGCTGGTTAGGCCTCAACTGGAGTATTGTGTCCAGTCTGGGCACCGCATTTCAAGAAAGATGTGGAGAAATTGGAGAGGGTCCAGAGAAGAGCAACAAGAATGATTAAAGGTCTAGAGAACATGACCTATGAAGGAAGGCTGAAAGAATTGGGTTTGTTTAGTTTGGAAAAGAGAAGACTGAGAGGGGACATGATAGCAGTTTTCAGGTATCTAAAAGGGTGTCATAAGGAGGTGGGAGAAAACTTGTTCATCTTAGCCTCTAAGGATAGAACAAGAAGCAATGGGCTTAAACTGCAGCAAGGGAGATTTAGGTTGGACATTAGGAAAAAGTTCCTAACTGTCAGGGTGATTAAACACTGGAATAGACTGCCTAGGGAGGTTGTGGAATCTCCATCTCTGGAGATATTTAAGAGTAGGTTAGATAAATGTCTATCAGGGATGGTCTAGACAGTATTTGGTCCTGCCATGAGGGCAGGGGACTGGACTCGATGACCTCTCGAGGTCCCTTCCAGTCCTAGAGTCTATGAATCTATGAATCCTACAACCAGATCCAAGCAGGCGGACTCCTGCAGCCAATGTAACTCCTTGACGTCGGTGCAGCACTAGATGGGCTCAAGCATCTCCCCATGTGAATTCAGTGGTAGGCTCCAGTCTCTGTGTACCGTCTCCTGTTTTAAGGGTAAAATTGAATTAAATATTGGTTAAATATTTTTCTTTTTTCAGTAAGATCTTACAGATGAAAAGACTTAGGTCAGTTGCATTGTATGGTAACAGAAATTCTTTGGGTAATTTACTCATCTGCAAGTGCCAAAGGGAAGATATTTTCCTATTTTTGGTGTTTTGGATGAAACATAGAGTCTCTGTCCTTAATTCCTGTCATTGTAAAAAATCCTCTGACCTTTATAATAAAAGCTGGGGCATTAGCCTCTATGTCATAGCCAGGTTCTAATTTTGGTGATTACATTTTGCCTACTTGAAACTGCCTTGCAGCTGAACAAAGTAATCCTCATTTCCTGCCCTAAACTGTATAATGTTGCAATGTGCTGTTAAATCGATGCTGTATGCCAACCCAGAGGAGGGTGAAATTAATCTGTGTATATATAGTTACCAAGAGATCCCACAGTACTTTGCAGTCTATATAAATGTAGGATGATGTTCTTCTTGTTCTAGATAGCGATCCCATTGATACAATGATAAGATCTGACATACTTGTGTTGCCTTTTAATAATAATCATAGCAGATGTGGCATAATGCTCCTTACTTCTAGCCAAGTTTTAAAGTGGGTTGTATTGCTTGAACAGGGTGTACTCCATAGATGTTTGAGGTATACACACTATTTTATATTCTACTCTGTTTTTCTGCACTGTATCTAGGGATGGCTTGGCTTGCCAAACACGTTCACAAACAATAGCAATATCATTCCTTTCCTTCCCGCTTCCCCCTCCCCTGCAAAAGCAATTGATATAAATATTCAGATGAAAGACAATTCAGAAGTGTTAATGAACTAAGAAAAAGAATTTTGAAAAACACAAACTTGTGGATGATAACTAAGCATACAGATTGCTATAGAGGCTTTTTTTTTTGTTCTAAGTTTTTAACCAATTATTTTGGTTGGTTGCTTTTTAAAAAAAACACAACAAATGAAACTGCAGATTAATAACACTTAAGACTGACATTCTATGCATAGAAGAGATGAAGCATTAACAGTGTCAGTGTGCGCTTTCCCACATCTCCCTGTTTATACTCCTAAACTCACAGGTTATTCTCCAGTTTCATTTTGGGTCAATCTTTCCAGAGCTTGATATGCTGTGCACACAGAAAGCTCCTCCATCTCACTGGAAAGTGTTGGGATAAGTCTATTATAATGGTATATACTGTAGTATTTTAGAATTTCAGTAATAGTTGACAGTACCAGGATTGTGTCTCCCTTGATAGTCTAACCTCTGCCCATCTGCAGTGCCTAAGCAGCTCTTGGCAGCTCTGCTCTCATTTCAGCAACAGGCTTCAGCACTGAACTCTCTTCTTAGGCTTCAGGAAGTAATTCTTGTTCTAGGATTTTTCCTCCATTATGTTCAAATGCTGCAATATGAACATGAGTGGTCAGTCACATCAAGGACATTGAGGAAGTCAACAGTAACATAAAAATGCTTGATCTCATGTGCTTTCATAATAGTAGGGCTGGATGGTATAGAGGCTAGGGACCACTGTCCGAAGCCACCTATTCTCCTGCAAGAACTGTTTAGTGTTACACAGTCATGTGGAAAGCTTGCTAGGTCAAAAGTAGTCTGCATACGCTGGCATTTAAATGGTGCATATACAACTATGGACATGTTTTTTTTCTCACTCTCATTCATATATGCTACATGCTCCTTCTTCCCAGTTTGTATGACATCATACCTCTACCACAAACTTCAGTTTAACTAGCTTGTCAAATGTGGTGTTCTGCCTTCAGCTGCTCTGAAATAGAGCTGATAAAATCTTTTATGAGATTGGACAAATCTAAGGTGCATGGCTTCAAGCAAGAAAGTCTGCCTGGGGAGAGATGGCTGGTCCCTTGTGTCATTACAATTGCCACTCTTCTGAGGGGCTTGCAGCTAGCCAGCACAGCCACAAAAGAGGCCAGCTTTGATGGGACAGGAAGGCATTTATGTGAATTTTAGTTTGTTGCAATTTGCAGCAGGTGTCCAGTGCGGAGAAGGCTAAGAAGGCCAGATCTCAGAGGTAAAAGACTGGATTTCACAAGTGGACCTTGTGTCTCTGGAGCAGGTGAGTCAGGAAGTATTTGAAGACTGAGGTCCTCCCTTGTGGAGGGGAGGGCAAGAGGATTCACTGCAGGGCTGGCCTTACCATTAGGCGAACTGAGGCAGCCGCCTCAGATGCCAGACTGAGGGGGTGGGGGGGATGGTGCCACTAGGACATAGAGTGTACAAAATTGTGTCTGCTGCTGGTCCATATGTATTCTCTCTGCTCTAGATGCACAGAGATGGTGGAGTGCTGTGCTGGAGGAAGGAGGGCACAAGAGACATAACAGGCAGGCAGGAGAAAAGTTGAGAGGGAATAACAGAAAGCAGCAGGAGCTGCAAGAAGACAGAGGAGGAGGAGCCTCTTATGTACCTCTCTAGCACCCCCAGGAGCCTGGACTGATTAACACCAGCTTCTCAGGGAGCTTCCTGTTTCCTGCTGCTTCCCTGAACCCACTTGAGGAGAACAGACAGTCAACTGAAGTAGTAGGAGCCAGTTAGGCCCTTAAGACGCTGATCTCTTCCCTCACTCAGGCCCTGCTACCAGCCTGCTTATTTGTCCCCTTCAACTGAGTGTTGAGAGCCACTATAGCTGGCACCGAACAGCAGTCATAAGTGAAAGAAGAAAACGCCCCTCTGGGGCAGCATTCAGAAAAAGAAAGAAAGCAAAGGAAGCGTTTCTATCTAAGCAGGAAGGAGCTCTCCTGAGATACATAGACACAAATGTTCATGGTGAGCCTTCCGGCCCCAGTGAGGATGTGAGTGGTGAGGAGATGCCTGATCTTCCAGTTAGTCAGAGTGCAGGTGACCTGGCAGTTACTGCAGCATCCATATCTCCATCTCAAATGGATGTAACCATGCACATTCCTGACGAAAAGTGTAGATCAGAGAAGAGTGTGGTGGAGGCGCAAGAAACAGCTGCTGCTGAGTTTAGTTACTTAAGTCTAGATGATCCGGGACTGTGGACCCACTTGAGCAGTAGCCTGAGGGACTTCCTTGTGCTGCATGGGCCACAGCAAGTAAAAAACTTCATGTTCCCCAAAGATAATGAAAATAGAAGTTTCCATCCAACACATTACTGGCGTGAAATCCCCAATGGTGACAAAGTGGAGAGGCCATGGCTTATGTACTCAAAACCCCAGAATGCTGCATACTGTTTTTGTTGCAAACTCTTCCAGTCTAATGTTCCAGCCACATTGGGTTCTACAGGAACAAAGGACTGGAAAAATCTGGCTAGAAATCTGGCATGCCATGAAAAGGCAGCAAATCACCAGCGAGCATTCCATAGGTGGAAAGAGCTTGAGATGAGACTAAGGTTAAAGGCCACCATAGATGATCAGCTTCAAGAGAAGATTGCATCAGAGTCTCTTTACTGGCAAAATATTCTGAAAAGGCTCATCACCATTGTGAGAATGCTCGCTACCCAAAACCTAGCGCTGCGTGGCACTTCAGATCAGCTGTATGTGCCAAACAATGGAAACTTCCTTAAAATTGTGGAGCTGATGGCTGAGTTTGATGCTGTACTCCAGGAGCATCTAAGAAGAGTCACCACCCAAGAAACGTACACATCCCACTACCTTGGAAAAACAATTCAAAATGAGATCATACAGTTACTGGCGACAAAAGTCAAACAGAAGATTGTGGCAGATCTGAAGTCCACAAGATATTACTCTGTTATTCTGGACTGCACACCTGACATCAGCCATATGGAACAAATTACTTTAATGGTGCATTTTGTAACAACAACAGAACCTAGTGAAAATGTCCCTGCAATGGTGACTGTCAGAGAGCATTTTCTAGAATGTATTGACATTGATGATACTACAGGAGCTGGTATGACAAATGTGCTTCTTAAAAAGCTGGAAGATACGGGAATTGCGATAGCTGACATGGGAGGTCAGGGCTACGATAATGGTGCCAACATGAGAGGAAAGAAGAGAGGAGTGCAGACATGGATCCGAGAGTTAAACCCTCGAGCTTTTTTTGTCCCATGCAGTTCTCATTCATTGAACTTGGTGGTCAGTGATGCAGCATCAGCTTCTAGTGAGGTTGCTGAATTTTTTAATGTAATTCAAAGCATCTATGTATTTTTCTCTGCATCAACTCATCGATGGCAAATTTTGAAACAACATCTAGGAACATCCTCTCTGACACTGAAACCACTGAGTGCCACACGATGGGAAAGTTGAGTGGAAGCGATAAAGCCTATCAAACACCAAATTGGGAAGATAGATGATGCCATAGTTGCCATTATGGAGGATAATGCTATGACAGGAACTGTTCATGGGAGAACAGTGGCAGACAGGAACTGTTCATGGGAGAACAGTGGCAGAGGGAAATGGAATCACCAGAAACATACATAACTTCAAATTTCTGTGTGGCTTAGTGTTGTGGCATGACATACTGTTTAAAATAAATGTTGTAAGCAAGAGACTCCAAGGTGTTGACCTTGATATATCTGGAGCAATGGAACAACTGGACAAAGCAAAGTCATACCTACAGTCTTACCGGTCAGATACGGGATTTCAAAACATTCTGAAGAGTGCAAAGAAGTTGGCAGAGGAACTTCACACTGAAGCTATTTTCCCACCCATTCAAGAATACAAGAGTCACCAAAGAAGAAGACATTTTGATTACGAGGCACGGGATAATCCCATAAGAGACCCCAAACAACAATTCAAAGTTGAATTCTTTAACCAGGTGCTAGATTGTGCAATACAGTCAGTTGAAGAACGTTTCATGCAGCTCAAGGAACACAGCAGTATATTTGGGATGTTGTATGATATTCCAAAACTCCTCACTATACCTGAAGAAGACCTACACCAGCAATGCAGGGTAGTGTTGACTCATGATGACATGTGCGATATTGATGCGAGTGATTTAGGTGATGAACTGAAAGCCCTTTCAAGATACATTTCAGCAGGATCAACTCCAAAGGCTGTTCTGGAATATATGTGCACAAATAAGATGGCCAGCCTCTTTCCAAATGCTTTTGTTGCTCTGCACATACTTCTAACACTTCCTGTAACAGTTGCCAGTGGACAACGCAGCTTCTCCAAGCTGAAGTTAATAAAAACACATCTACGCTCCACAATGATACAGGAGAGGCTGGTCGGCCTTGCAACCATCTCAATAGAACATGAGCTGGCCCACTCTGTGGACCTTCAGGAAGCAGTTCAAATCTTTGCAACCAAGAAGGCACGGAAAGCACCACTTTGATTATTCAAACAGATAAAAATGCCAGTTTACACTATGCAGACAAGAAAAGTTACATTTGCTGTTCAGGCGTTTGAAAGTTAAGTGTTACTTAAAATTTTTGAACAAGGCATTTTAAGTTGTTCGTTCTCCTTTATTGGGGTAGGTAGCAAAGCAGTACCATGAGAGGAGTAGAACAGGAAGAAGGCAGAATTGAGAACTTTCAAAGTTTTGGCCCAAGCGAGGGGGTATGGGGGCATCATTTGAGTTCCCCACCTCAGGTGTCAAAATGTTGTGGGCCAGACCTGATTCACTGAGTCCTAGGGGTAGGCTGAGAAGCATCTATCCTGAGTTACTGGTTATATGACGGGAGCCCTGTAGCCCCAACATTGCTCCCAGTTAAATGCCTAGTATGTGAGAGAGAGTGGAGATACGCTATAGCATTAAGCTAATAAAGTTGTAGCCTGTTGCTGCTTAAATCCATCATTGTGTCTGTTTTCATTCACCTATATGTCCTGATCAATGCATCTCCATGGCAGCCTCTAGTAGCAGATCTCCTATGGTGTGCCAGCTACAATTTAAAATTATCCAAACTTTCAGGAGAGAAAGGCAATACAAACATCACCTGCCTTCCATTTGCTAGGGCAGGCAGATACAATTAGTACTCCCTGTGCTAGCAGCAGTGAATTGATCTCTATGCTAAATGACCAAGTCCCACTGTTTTCCTGTTCTGAAAAGTGACTGTATCAAATTCTTCTACAATATTGGTTTGAAGATAAAGGGCCCATGTAACTGAGGGACTTCAACCCTATATCACCCTCTGGTGGTCTGCTATGGAACTTGGGTTGTACCTGCCTCAGTTTCTCTTAGTTTGTTCAGAGATGGACCCTATATCCAGCAATCTTCATCTGTAACTCCAGTCCTCTGGATGCGTTACTCTTGGGACAGAAAGGAGTCTGGCACAATTCAAAATTCTGCTGGTCCTTTTAGTGAACCTTCACTCAATAGTCCCTGGAGTTTGGGCCTTTGACTCAGGGCCTATCCTAACCCCTTTTCCAGTGCAGCCCTACTTACAGGTTTTTTCCTTCTTTCTTCAGCAGGGCAGAAATTAAGTAAATTAAAGCAGAAATACAAAGGCAAAATCCAATATTTGTTATTGTGGCCATCCCGGTCAGGGTTCTTGGCAGTCTCTGCTCCCGTCCGTGTAGGAGTGCTAGGTGGACCCAGGACTGCCCTCTTGTTTGGGTCCCAGCCCAGGGACCCTGGAACTTGTTTCTTTAAATCTCCATCTCCTTCCCTGGGCTGCTTCCTACCTCAGGGCCTTGAAGGTACCTCCTGCCTGGTAATCTTCTGTGTTCCCTTCTGACAGAGAACTGGTTCATCTGGGCAGCGTCCTCTGCTCTGCTGCTCTGGAGCCATTCATTGTGTCTCTGTCTCTCTAGCAGCCACCATGTTCTTTCTTTTCTTTCCTTTTTCTTTTCTTTCATGATGAAACAGAGTTGAGTGGGTAGTCTATGGCTACAACCAATTATAATTCCTAAATACCTAGCTGTTTATATTCTCCTTTCCTGCCATGTGTCTTTCAGGTAATGTAACACCAGCTTTCTAACACTACTCCACTTTCCCAATATTTTTATTAGATAACATATGTAACTTTTGTTACCTTAACTCATTTAAATTCCTCAAAAAGTTTTTCCCTTTCTCTATCAAACCCTTACCCAGACATAAAAGACTATCAATTGTTTATTCTATATTAGTATGACATAGTCCATCTGTTTATTCAAAAAAGATTTTTGTTTAAATCACAATGGCCAGTTAGTATTCTAAACAATTCCCCTTCATTTTTCCTATCTGGGCACTGAAGTAGTCATCATCCTTAACTCTAGGGCACAATTCAGAAATCTCGTGCTCTCTCTCTCTTTTTTTTTCCCCCCCCCCAAATTTTTTACCATTCCTCTTTTAATTTTTCTTTATTAGATTTTTGAATTCCTGTTTACTCAAGTGTATCCCCATCTGTGCAAACTCTGTTATTAGAAATATAATTTCATTGATTAAATCACTTCACCATACGAAAACATCCTTTTCATTGCCACAGGGCCTGATTGTGAGACCCAAAAAATCACTGCAGCTGCTGGGTGGTCATTGCAATTCCCATTAACTTTGGCCCTGAAGTTAGGTCCAGTAGTTTCATTCATACTGTAACTGGCAGTTCATTAGCAGCTATCTGTAGCACACATATGGATGTTGTAATATATGTACCACCCACAACTTGTAGTTCCTGTGCTTGTATTAAATCTGATTTTTTAAGTTCTGAGTTTGATGCTAACCCAAAAGCTTGGCAGCTGTAGTTGACAATTGGCCTGATTTAGGCTCTATGTACCATCAGTAGTGTTTTCTTATCCACTTCCTGCAATTAGTCCCTGTAATATTTTTAAGCAGGTTGATCCTTACTTTGCATTTATCTTTAACATAGTCTATATGATCATTCCAAAGTAATTCCCATGCATTTCCCTAGTCCAGGGGTCGGCAACCTTTCAGAAGTTGTGTGCCGAATCTTCATTTAGTCACTCTAATTTAAGGTTTTGCGTGCCAGTAATACATTTTAACGTTTTTAGAAGGTCTCTTTCTATAAGTCTTTAATATATAACTAAATTATTGTTGTATATAAAGTAAATAAGGGTTTTAAAATGTTTTAAGAAGCTTCATTTAAAATTAGATTAAAATGCAGAGCCACCCCAGACCGGTGGCCAGGACCCGGGCAGTGTGAGTGCCACTGAAAATCAGCTCGCATGCCGCCTTCGGCACGCGTGCCATAGGTTGCCTACCCCTGCCCTAGTCTCTTGTAACGCTTTGTTGATTCCTTTTTCTGCCCCCTCTTTATTCCTGCTCTAGCCTGTAGAGCATCTGCAAATAGAATGACATCTACCCTAGCACTTATTCATTTTGGAAGATCCTTTATCATAATATCAAATAAGGTTGGACTGATAACACTTCCCTGCAGTGTACCATTTTTAATATTATATACTCTGACCTGCCTGGTCCTTTTACTCAAAAAAGCTTCTCCATCAATCCATTCTTCCTCTTATTCCTATATAACCTACTTTGTACAATAAGCCTTCTCTCCATAGCACGTCATATGGTTTTTCAGTATCTAGAAAGACAGCTATCCGGAAACCTTTGTTTCTCATGTTTTTTTGTACTTCAGTTTCCAATTTAACAATAAGGTCAATGGTGCATCTTCCTCTCCTAAAGCCACTCTGCACCTTATCTGTAATGCCACTAGTTGCCTATTTGGAAACCAATCTTTTGTTCACCATTATCTTCATAACTTTACCCAGACAGGATATAAAAGCAATTTGTCTGTAGGTGTCTACTTTAGTCTCCATTCCCTTGTAGGGTCTATATAACCCCTCACGGTTTGCTTTTCAGCCATGGCTTCCTTTTATCCTCTGCAGTTATTTACAAATGCACTTAATTTCATTTATATTTAACTAGACAACATGCAGATGCAATCAGGTGCATAGACATCCTACATGGAATTGGGAAAAGGTTCAGAAAAGGGGGAAAAACTATTAGGGGTGTGGAACAGCTGCCATATGAAGAGAGATTAATAAGACTGGGACTTTTCAGCTTGGAAAAGAGACGACTAAGGAGGGATATGATAGAGGTCTATAAAATCATGACTGTTGTGGAGAAAGTAAATAAGGAAGTGTTGTTTACTCCTTCTCATAACACAAGAACTAGGGGTCACCAAATGAAATTAATAGGCAGCAGATTTAAAACAAACAAAAGGAAGTATTTTTTCGTACAACGCACAGTCAACCTGTGGAACTCCTTGCCAGAGGATGTTGTGAACTCAAGACTATAACAGGGTTCAAAATAGAACTAGACAAGTTCATGGAGGATAGGTCCATCAATGCCTATTAGCCAGGATGGGCAGGGATGGTGTCCCTAGCCTCTGTTTGCTAGAAGCTGGGAATGGGCAACAGGGGATGGATCACTTGATGATTGCCTGTGCTGTTCATTCCCTCTGGGACACCTGGCATTGGACACTGTTGGAAGATAGTTGTGATAGGGCCTTCAGTGGCTGAGCAGCCTAGCGGCTAGATCGGTGCTTAGGGGCTGGAGTGCGGGGACCTGCCCTCCTTTCCCTCAGGTCCTGGCTCAGAGTCCTGGGCCACTCACACCCCTAGACAGGGGAGATGGCTCTTGCTCCCAGCCATATGCGGGGGGGCACTCAGGACCTGTTGTCTGAGCTGCTCCCTATGTAAGTCCTTTAGTTTGGGGCATGGCCCTGCTAGTCCAGTTTCCCCACAGTTGGGGTAGATTCCCCTTGGCAGGGGAAGACTTATTTGCTTCCAGTGGCTGCGTTGGCAGGCAGGTTGCATCTGTGCCTTCAGGCAGACACACAGAGAGCTCCTGCCTCTTCGCCAGTCAGCCCCTGACTGAGCCAGGCTCCCTTCTTTTCTCCCAGGTCTGGCCTTTCCATGCCTGGCATTGGCTACAGGTATAACGGGGCAGGGCTAGCTAAACCCTGCTGTGCCTGGCAGCTGTCTCTCTGCTCCTTCACAACAGGATACTGGGCTAGATGGACCTTTGGTCTGACCCAGTATGGCCGTTCTTATATACATCACTGTGACTGCATCCAGAGAGCAAAATTCCACCCACAATTAATTGTGTCAATTACAAGAGCAAAAAAAGTGACTTCAGTGGGCCTATGCTAATGTACACTGGCAGAGAATTATTTGACCCGATCTTTCCAGAACTTTTTTTTTGAGAAACAATGAATCATTTGTTTAGCAAAAGTAATCTTTTGTCCCAGTTACAACTGATGATAAAGCTGGAAAATAGTAAGGTTAATGCTCTTTCCTTTGCCACATGACTTTGTTGAATTCTAGGTTTCATGGCCCTTAGTAATGTAGAGTAGTGAAGAAAATTCAAGGACATGAACCTCTAACAATATTCCAAAAGACTTAAATAAGAAGCTTAAATAATGCTACCAGGATAAGTATATTATGATGATGATGGGGGAAATTGAGTCTTTCATCTTCTTAACTTTTAATCTAAAAACAATATTTCATTCTTTTTTTACCCAATAAAATAACTGAAAATAGTTTTACATTGAATGTAGATAAGAAAATGCTGGTGATTAAAGATAATGTTGTGGAATGTCTGGCAGGGTTTAGTGCATCAATAACCGTGACACACAATTAAAGTAATTGAAAATGTCCTGCATGTGTTCTCTGAAAGAGGTAGTAAAAGATCATTGAAGTACCAAAGTTCTTTCAAAACATTAGATATATTTTAAAATCAATCTCTTTTATTCTATTCCTCTAAATCTCTGTAAAGCCAATTCTGCATCACTGCCTTTGGCAACTCCTACTGTGAAGGAGTAGGAATAGAGCAGCTTGTATTTCACTCAGTTAGTAAACTCAGCAAGTACTAGATTCCAAAACACTGCTATGAGTCTGATCAGTGAATAATAGTGCTGGTCAGCATCTGGTGGAGTGCCCGTCCTCTTTTCCCAAATGTCCCCTTCTCCATGTTCCATTCTTGCACGTCCATTCTTCCAAATTAACAGCTTTATCTTTTTCCCCTTCCTGAGTCTCTCCTTTTCTCTGTTGTCTCCACAACTATATTTTAAACTAACCCTAACATTCCCTCCCTGACTTCAAAAAGCCTCTTACTTAGGATTTCTAAAGGAGGAGAATTCAGGTTTTTAACGGTCTGCTAGGTTTAGAATAATCTCTCTCCAGGATTTCCATGGTCAGATATGTCCCAGAATGCATTTCCCTCAAACTTTGGAGAATCCTAAGAACTCAAAAGATTTGAACACTGCTGTGAGTTTAGCAGAAAGTTTAAGGCAGTTTGAAACCTGAGTCAGATTTTTGGAAATTCATGAAGGTCATGGGGAGAAAAGAGGTACTTTCTAACATGCAGCAATAAGAGGTTTTACTTCATTTCAGATTCTTGGCTTTTCATCATTAGATGACACATCCTTATACTTTTGTAAAAAAAATTTAAGGTATCCCCAGAACTTTTCGAATTGAAGCAAAACTAAAAGGAGCCCCTAGAACTACATTGGATATCAGGAGATATGAGGGGTGGTCTGCTTCAGCTCTTCCTGATTACGTCTTTTATTCTAGTCCTGTAAATCTCTATAAAGCCAATCCTGCATCATTGCCTTTGGCAACTCCTATGGGAAGAGTAGAAATAGCAGCTTGTATTTCACTTAGTTCTTTAAGCTCAACAAGTACTAGATTCCAGAAACAATGCTAGGAGTATTTCCTCTTCCTCCTACGATGCAGACCCTAACCCTGGGGCCAGCCTGGGCACAAATGGCTAATGCTGTCCTTTTTTGTTTTCCTCTTGGAGGATCCTGCATAAAATTTTTATCCATAGATCCCTTTCAGCAAAAAGCAACAACATATACACATGTTGTACAAATAGCTTCCTGAAATTGAGTTTAAAAATTTATAATGAAAAAATGTAACTTGTAAACAGTTCTTCAGAAGGAAGATGTACATTCTTGATGAGCTCTGTTGCATTCTATAAAATAAATATGTAGAAATTAAAGACTTAATTGGGACAACTCTTCATTGAGGGAGTGGGTGGGTGCATGAGGACTCAACCAGAATTCCTCCTTTGGTGATAAAAGGGTGCAGGGTATATTCCATTGGCACTTGGCTACTACTGCTAATATATGTTGGCGGTGAGGGGATGTGACAATGCCTGGATTTCTACCTGCTTCTGTGGGGAAGCTGTGACTGACAGCACTGTTAACGTAGCTCAGTGGCTCATCTCCTCAACCAAGCTGTGAATGGGCCATGATCAAGGGCATAAAATGGGCTCTGGAGGTGTGAAGCATCTTGTCCTCCCACACTTTTGTAAAACCATGCAGTTAGGGTGACCAGATGCCCCTATTTTATAGGGACAGTCCTGATATTTGGGGTTTCTTCTTATATAAGCACCTATTACATCCCAACCCCATCCTGATTTTTCACATTTGCTATCTGGTCATCCTACCATGCAGGGACATGGACAATTTAACTCTACTATTGGATCAAAATCTATTTTCATTTGTACATGTGAAAACTCTTTGATGTCAATGGATTTGCACATATGTAGGTGACAGCAGAGTTAGGCCCAATTGTTTGTTTTCCCCTCACTAGGGACATAGCTGCTATTGCTCTTTTTGGGAGTTAAATACAAGGAGGGTAAAATATACTGATCCCGAGCCTAAGAAACAGGGAAGATATTACATCTGTTACATCTGTTCTAGGGAAGGAACCAGAAAAACTCTCACAAATGCGTGAAGTGTAATAACTTTGTATGTTTGGAACATATGTCACCTATTTGCTCCATTTGTTCAAAGTTATAGGCCATTTATTGCCACTTTGCTGTGTTTGTGTCTTTTCTATTGTTACTGTTGCTTTATATTGTCATTGTCTAAACATGGGGTTAGTTAGACCCCGCACCTATATAGTATGTAGCTTTCTTTAAAATGTGTTTGATCATTGGGTCCGTTACACCCCAACACAAGCACTGTGTAGCATGCTTCTGAATATAGGAAAGTTTTAACTTGTTTATAGTTTTATAGTTCATTGGTTACAATAAAGTCACTTTTAAATGCATCCTTTAATTTTTCTCCAGTTTTGATATACTAGGGGTCTCCAAGACTCCAGTATGGATGTAGCTGGGTGATTTTTGGTCCAATATGAGTGTGTGTGTTTGAATTTTCTTTTTATTGTATCTTTATTTTTCAGTTACAACATTAACTCAATACATAGCTCAACCAGAAGGCAAATATAATACAATGGATAAAATACTCCCTCAAGTAGGAGTAGAAGAGCTGTACTCATGCATATAATACCAAACTGTCGTCTGCAACCAAATTATAACAAGTAATGATTAACAACATTAGAGTAGTTCTACAGCAGGTTTAAATATTTACATTATAAAACATGGATTTTCTTGTTAGAGTACATCCATATTCTTTACTACCCCTTTTATCTCTGTCTCCTGCAAACACCTCCATCTCTTGTTTCATGCTGAAATGGGCTTGCCAACCCTCCATTCTCCCTTCATTCAGACATTTCCTAAAAATTGCTTCTGCATCATTGCCTGAAAAAAATTAATACATTTATACTCTTAAGAAAAATAGAAGTAGCATGACATGTGCCTATCGTCACCCTGATCACTTTACTTGCATATTATTTTTGTTCCTCCTCCTGTCACCTATTTGTCTTTTTAGGCCCTGAGTCTGCAATGTGGTCTGTTAGCATGGTCCTGCTGAAGTCCATTGAGACTTCACATGGGCACAAAGGTCTATGATGATATATAGCATTGCAGGATCAGAGCCTTAGACTACACGCTTCTAGGGTAGGTAGTGTATCTTCCTGTATGTCAGTACCTAGCTCATTTTGGGTGTTACCTAGATAATCTATAATCATCATTATCCTAGAAAAACATACAAAGGTTCAGAAAGAGAGAGAGAGAGGATTGGATGGAGAAGCAAGCACTCAGTCTCCAAATGCTTTTTCCCCCAAATCATCTTTACGCACATTCTCCTGTGTCCATTACAATTTAAATCTTTGTCTGCTATAGTGTGTGGATAGGGGTTGATTCAGGTCTGGCTTGCTGTTACAATTTTTGTTTTTTTCCCCCAGAGTATATATTACAGTAAGTGTATGTGCACAGAGATCTTATGACAGGTGCATTTGTTAAAAGAAGACCAATAGTCTTCATGACTGAAATTAAATTGGTGTGAAGAGGCTTTATCCCCCCTAAAAAAACTTCTGAATACTTATAAATCACATTGTAATCAACGGGACACGTTTCTGCTCAGTGCACTTGAAAATCGGGCCATTCTATTTAGGTGTCTGTGGGTTAAGGAACCTAACTTTTTTTAGGCACTGAAGCTTGAAAAAATTGGCTTAAATAAGGCTAGATCCTGCATCTGAATCTACCCGATGCTCATACACTGCAATTGATGTAAATGGGGTTCCAAGCAAGTGTTCCCTCAAAGATTCAGTTGTACAGAGTAGCCCTAAATAAATAGTCTTGCATACATATGTATGATAACCAGATTTTTCAAGGATTGTCTAAGCAGCACTATGATTGTATTGCTATTTTCTTACCAATTTACTCTGTGCTGCACTATTTAGAAATGTGTGTGACAAGTGGTTCTGATGTCAATCTCTGTCTTGGGAGTTTTGTTTGAAAACTCACAGCCTACTGTCAAGCACCAATAAACACGATTGTATATCTGGACAATATCCTCAGTCACATAAAAGAAAAAGAGGGAAGGTGGGGGTGGAGGAAAGAAATCTCTGCAACGTATAAAATTATCTGAAACAATTTTTGCAAAAAAAAAAGCCTAATTGGATACATTTCTTTTCAGAAAGTATTATGATGAATGCCAAGGAAAGCTGCAAGGAATCTGGTGTCCAGATGCCTTTGTTTCTTATGGCTAAGTGTAAAAGTCCCATTGACAGCTGGTGTCTGCAAATGATTCCAGGAAACAGATGATAGCAATGAATTACCAACTAGGATATTTTCATGACAGCCAGATACTGTAACTGTTTGTATCAAACTCCACTGCCCCAAGGCTCCAAAACTCACTGATACAAGAGAGAGAAACTTGGGCTTTGTCTGTGCAGGGAGTTTAGTTCATAGTGAATTGACACATGTTAGCTAGCAGACTTCAGTTAAAACAGACTTTAACAAACTCAAAGAAGTAGCTAGGTAAGCTCCCCCTCGGAAAAAAATCTAAGGGATAAAGGAGTTCGGGGGGGGGGGGGAAGGGGATAATATTAAAGGCACAATTTCAACCTATCCTGAAGCAAAGAAAAGATAGGAAGAACAGTAAGAGGCTAATATGGCTCCATCAGGAGCTCTTAAATGACCTCAAAATCAAAAAGGAATCCTACCAAAAGTAGAACATGGACAAATTGCTAACGAGGATTACAAAAGAATAGCTTGAGCATGTAGGAACAAAATCAGTCTCCACTCCTCCATTGTTTTCAATTTTTGTGAGGGAGTCTGAAATGTAGTCTGTGAACATTCCATCCTGAGTTTTCCACTTCTTCCCTCTCAAGTTAGTTGGCCACTCAGCTATTTTTAAAGGCCCTGTCCTTGAGGGTCTGGCCTCTGCAGGTACCATGACTGGGGTAATAAAACAAATAGATAGTTTTCATATTGCAGACAAATTACTATAGCATTTTTGGCTTGTATTTATGATTTCCTGCCCTGAGATTATTCCCAGTCATGAGGGGACCTCAGAGACCATAAGTGTTGTGTGCATGAGGAAGGCTAGAATGGGATTTTTATCTGTGCAGTATAAGCTGTTTGGGTTTGCCATTGTGGGAGTTAGGAATTATGTTCCTGGTTTGGCTTTGCACTTTTGCTGTACCTTGGAGGTGCTTGTATGGTGTCAGAGGGGCCAGCAAGGGGCACCTGGAGCTGAGCTGGATAATAATCCCCTCTGCATCCCTTTTAGGCTGTCCTGACTCTCAACAATGTTACACGGAGGTAGGTAATTAGGAGGCAGAGAATGGCCTTATTTGAAAAAGCAATGGACAGACCAGTCAGATCCTTGGTGAGGTTATTCACTTGAGATGATCTCCACCCCCCACCCTCCCAAAGTGCTGCAGGAATGGAAGGGAATTGTGAGCTATACTGGGGGCTGTGATCATGCAACTGCACCATATAATGTCCACGCCAGAAGTGAGCAATTTCTCAGTCTTAGATTCTGCTTTTCCCCCCCCTGTAAATATGTTAAAAGTGCAGAGAAAATTAGATTGGGTTCTGCACTGATTGGGAGTAGTTAAGGCTTCATACTGTCTTTCTCTGTGCAAGCCTGTGAAAAGCCACTAAGGGCTGTATCACCTTGCTATCCCAGAGGCAAACATCTTTTCCTGTACAAACGTGCTATGGGTTTTTATACCTCAGCATGGAGATATAGTCTTAGTACCTTTACTTGCATGCAATACCTATGCCAACCTCATGTAAACTGAGAATACTAACCAAACTCCTTTTCCTGCTGTAACCACTATCTCAATATACTGCTGAATTTCACACACTGGATGTTTTCACGATTTGAATATTCTGTGGGAAGCGAGGGAAGGGAAGGGAGGCAGGTTAGATGTTTTGGCTGCACCAGGCAGCTGGTCATCATTTTGAGTGGGCAAATGGGGTTGGGAGTGGGGAGGCATTCACCAGACAAGACAGATATGAGGAAGGGAGAGGGAAATAAATAGACGGTTATTTGCCCTCTGTGGCATGGGCTTGAAAACAGTCAATAGTCAGAACTTTAGTGTGAGAAGCCAATTGCCTGGCTGGAGCAGATGCCATTTTGAAAATGTGTACAGTGAAGGCTGAGGGAGGAATGGAGATGGGGGCTGGAGACACAGAAGGGTTCCAAGCTTGCTGCAGCCATAACAGAAGGTAGCAGAGCAGTGTAGTATAATAATAGACTGTGACAATAGATACTTATATGCTGAGGTTCCTTGCATAGCATCTGTCTTTTTGATTCCTGTGTTTCTGCCAGGGAATCGAGCTGGCTTTGTACATGGCCTCCCTTAGGGTGCTGAGTCCCAAAGAGATCCTGGGTTTCTGGGGAGGTCTCTTCACTACCCTCCTTGTGTTTGTCCTCAGTGAGTGTTGCTGCTCATCCTCAGGGGGATCAAGTTAGGAGGGCACCACCAGTGGTGTAGTAGGATCCACAAGCTCCTTGGTGTAATTGCTCAAAATCCTGTCCAGCTTCTCAATAAATGGACAGGTCACATTTCCAGAGGTGGACTGTCTCTTGGCATCCCTGGTTTGAATGTAAGTTCTCCTGAGCTGCTAGTTCTTTATCTGGCACTAGTTGACATACTGGTTGTGACCCCCTCAGGGACATCTGATTGGCAGTGTCCACAAACAAATCTTTAGTGCAGTGGCTGACCCTTAGAACTTGCTGCACTGATGTTTCCCCCAGATGGCCCAGAGATCTATGGCCTTGGCATGGCTGCAAGTGGCAGCTCGAGGCACATTGTAAGGCTTTTAGAGTAATATCACAATAGTGCTAATATATATATGAATTCATGAACAAACGAGCAAATTATGACACTGCTTCAATTTTTAATTGGGGGAGGGAATATCCAGTCAACATGACCCCAGTGGAGGGCATACAGGTAAACAGATTGGTCTGTAATGGATGCCTTAAAAGCATTGTGGGACAGCAGTTGAGAAGTGCCAAAGTAGTGTGCTGCAACATTGAATGCACGAGAACAATAGACTGAACTAACTCAATTTGCAGCAAACTTCATGCACTTTGAAAGAAGATACCAGAGTTCGTGATAAGAGTGGAGTTAGTGTGATGTAATGAATTGCATTGTGTGTATGCAGGCATTTTCTCATGGGACTAACTCGATTTAATGTGGACTACCTCCAGCCCCCTTCATATAGGCATGCTCTTTCTTCAAGCAGGCTACACCTCTAGTGAATTCACAATAAATATTATGAGCCAAAACTCAGGTTTTACTTGGACAAATTCCATTGGCTTCAATGACAATGAGTAAAGACGAGTTTGAAACAGAGGTAAATGCTTAGGATTTAGCAGCTGACTCCGTGTAGGGTCAGGGGTGCATTTTTATGCAGTCAGTTGCAGGACTGGGCATTTTCATTACAGCCTGATAACTATGTCGGAGGAGGAAAGAAAGATTAAAGGAGGAAATAGACATTTTCTACTGTCAGTTACACCTAGCCTCTCTGTTCACTAGAATTAATGGGGTTGTATGCATTTAAGTGGGAGAAGGAGGGTGAAGATACACCATAGAGGGATTCGTAGACAGAAGGATGTGTGACTAAGATGCTGAAGTGATGCTCGAGAATATCATTAAAATGCTCTAATAGGGCCAGTAGAAAATTTGGATTACCCTATGTACCTCAAAAGGATAAAACTTTTAAGAATATAAAAATGACCATACTGGGTGAGACCAATGGTCCATCTAGTCCCATTATCTAGTCTTCCAACAGTGGCTTGTGCCAGATGCTTCAGAAGGAATGAAAAGAACAGGGCAATTATCAAGTGATGCATCCCCTGTCATTCAGTCCCAGCTTCTGGCAGTCAGAGGCTTAGGCATACCTGGAGAGCATGAGGTTGTGTTCCTGATCACCTTGGCAAATAGCTATTGATGGACCTCCATTAGCTTATTGTGTCCTTTTTTTTTAAAACCAGTTATCCTTTTGGCCTTCACAACATCCCCTGTTAACAAGTTCCACAGGTCGACTGTTCATTGTATGAAGCAGTACTTTTATTTTTAAACCTGCATTTATTAATTTCATTGGATAACCCCTTGATATTATGGGAAGCAGTAAATAACGCTTCCTTATTCACTTTCTCCACACCATTTATGATTTTATAGATCTCTATCATAACCTCCCTTAGTCATCTCTTTTCTAAGCTGAACAGTTCCAGTCTTCTACATCTCTCCTCATGTGGAAGATGTTCCATACCCTTAATAATTTTTGTTGCCCTTCACCATACTTTTTTCCAATTCTAATATATCTTTTTTGAGATTAAGTGACCAGAAATGCATGCAGTATTCAAGGTGTGGGTGTGCCATGGATTTATATAGTGACATTATGATATTTTATTTTTATTATCTACCCCTTTCCTAATGGTTCCTAACATTATTAGCTTTTTTGACTGCCATTGCATATGGAGCAGGTGTTTTCAGAAAACTATCCAAGATGACTCCAAGATCTCTTTCTTGAGTGGTAATAGTTAATTTAGAACCCATCATTTTGTATGTATAGCTGGGATTATGTTTTCCAATGTGCGTTACTTTGCATTTATCAACACTGAATTTCATCTGCCATTTTTTTTTTTTGCCCAATCCTACAGTTTAGTGAGATCCCTTTGTAACTCTTCACAGTCAGCTTTGGACTAAACTATCTAGAGTAATTTTGTATTGTCTGCAAACTTTTCCACCTCGCTGTGCACTCCCTTTTCCAGATCATTTATGAATATGTTGAACATCACTGGTCCCAGTACAGATCCTTAAAGGACCCTGTTATTTACCTTTTCCACTGTGAAAACTGACCATTTATTCCTACCCTTTGTTTCCTATATTCTAACTGGTTACCGATCCATGACAGAACCTTCCCTCTTATCCCATGACTGCTTAGTTTGCTTAAGAGCTTTGGTGAGGGACCTTGTCAAAGGTCTTCTGAAAGTCCAAGTATACTATATCTACTAGATCACCTTTTTGTCTGAATGGTTGTTGACTTCCTCAAAGAATTCTAATAGATTAGTTTAGGAAAATCAAACATCACCAAAGTCATGCTGACTGTTCCCCAACATGCGCTTATCTATGTGTCTGATACTGAAGTTAGACTTACCAGTCTCTACTTGCCAGGATCACCTCTGGAGCCTTTTTAAAAATCAGTGTTACATTAGCTACCCTCCAGTCATCTGATACAAAGGCTGATTTAAGTGATAGGTTATATACCACGGGTTAGTCGATCTTCAATTTCATATTTGAGTTCCTTCAAAACTCTTGGGTGAATACCATCTGATCCTAGTGACTTATTACTGTTTAATTTAGAAATCTGTAAAAACTCCTCTATTGACACCTCAATCTGAAACTGTTCTTCAGAGTTGTCACCTAAAATGACAGGTGTGGGAATTGTCTCACATCTTCTGAATTGAAGACATATTGAGACATTTTTCATCCCTACAGCTCTGCATTAGAGCTGTCTGAGAACCAGTTTTCCCATTCTTCAAGAATTTGAGGTTTTGAAAAATTTCCTGTCCCAAGTCAGGATAAAAAAAAAAAAATCTTAAAAAAATAAAATAAAATTGTGAACAGGTAATCCAAAACAATTTTAGGATCAGGTCAACTGAAAGGTTTTGGTTAGGTTTTGACCTTTTTAATTTTTTTAACCTTTTTAAAGTGTAACAATTAACTAAAATTTTGAACGAAAAAGTCATTTTGAACAAAACACTACTTTAAAAAAAATTCTAAATGCTCCTGGCAATTTTGAAACTTTTGCAAATTTTAACCAATTGTAACCAGTTGCAGTCCATTTTCATGGAGAGATAGCAATGTGTAAGTAGAGAGAGGTTTGATTCATAGTAGTTAGAAGAACACACCAGCTGTGGTGGTGTTAATATAAGCTTCAAGATAATTTTCGGAGTTTTAAACTCTATATACATTACAGGGATCACTTCACCCGCTACCAAAATGAATTCTTTAAGGGATTACAATGGCATCAGTTCTGCCCTCTGATCAAAAAGCTCAGTTGGTGACTGGCCTTGCATGTGGCCTGTGTCTTGGCTCCTGTTGTTTCTGCTATCGCTCCAAAAAGGAGCTTAACTGCTTCTTATATTTATCCCAATGAAGAGCATTTCTCTTCCCCACCAGCTTCAACAATGGCACAACCAGAATTTTCCTAAGGACGGGGCCCAGAGCTCTCCCTCCTCTGCCCTGCATCCAACCCCACGAACTCTCTCCTGCACTCTCTTGCCCTGCACCCAGCCCCACACTCTTCCCCTCACATTGCTGCACACCCAGCTCCGAGCTCTGACCTGCAGCCAGCCCTAGCCTACCCTTTTCCATGTTCAACATATGGGAGATTATTGTGTTACTTTTATCTATGGATTAATATCAGAACAGTACAGTGGAGATGTTAAACCTCTAAGGATTCATAATCAAAAATAGAGCCAATTTAAGAAAAAAATTGTGATTGGCATGCCAAGTAACAGATACAGACCCAGGAATATTTGTTCAGAATACCTGTTCAGAATCCACAAAACAGTCATTTATGTTAGATGTTAAGTAGAAATGATGAACCCCGGAGGCTCAACAAATGTACAGCAGTACAATAAGATTTTTCGTCAGAACAAATTCATGATTATCTCATTATAGAACAATTCACCTTCAGATCATAGCATTGTCTCTGTAGCGAAGCAACCATCTTGAATCTCATGGCCAACTCTTACTCCTTGTACCCTACTGGTATTATCATTTAACTAGGAAAATGGCCAGGAGGAGGAATGAATATTATACTTAAAGTAATAACACTTTCTGGGCAGATAGTTTATTTACTCTTTTAAGAGATAGAGAATGTAGAATCTGCTACTTCCTTATATGGGACTAGGACAATCTAATTTATATATTAAAGTGCCCTGGTGAATTAATGTATATTGTCAAAACCAATCTCACTCTCAAACCAAGATTTAATTGGTACAAAAGTGCTATTAGAAGACATGATGTTGATTCCTCTGTAGCTGTGCATTTTAAACAACTTCAGCAGGACATTGCTAGAAGGAAGTTAATTGATGATGACAGAAAACCACCACAAATGAAAAGAAGTGATAGTGATATTGTTTTAATGAAGAAAAGGCCATTTTGGTTCTATAAGATAGTATGACCTCAAAGGCATGCAATAGCATAGTAACTTTGAAGTTAACTACTGTTAGCTTTAAAAAAAATGTTTATTAAGGAAAAATATAATATGGTTCAGGAATATTATATTTTAATGGTATGGGGTTTTATTCTAACTTTTCCAGTAAGCCTTTTTTCAGGATTGAAGCTTATCTGTCATTATTTGTGAACAATTCCAATCTGTTGAGCAGATAATAAAAAGTATCTCTCAAAATTACTGGACAGTTCCAATATGAATATTCACAAATATTTATTCACACTAGCATTCACAATGTTCTTACTTTCCATCAATATTATTTGAAATAATTACTGCTCATCTACATAATGAATAAAAGGGGTCACAAATTGGTTCATTTTATTTGCAAAAATGTTCCTGAATATTCTTTTAATGTATTCAGTCAGTCCTATTTACTGTTAGCTATTATTCAAAATTAAATAGCTTAAGCAAATACAACTTCATTTCCTGATGGATTTATTAAAATTCTCAAGAGAAATAAAAATATATATGTTGTGGTCAAAGACCCTCACGCAGTCATTTTAGTTCAAAGACTCAAGCCTGAGGCCAGTTTATTGACATACATACCAGTGCACTGGGGTGCAGTCCGAAGACTGACACCCCGAGCAGCATCTCGCAGGCTCCTTTATTTCGTCAAACCGCAAGCAAAGTACAAACAATAGTCATGAGTTAAGAAATTAGGGTTGGGGTTAGTCCCTCCTCCAAACCACGAGTTAAGAAAGTAGGGTCGGGGTCAGTTCCCCCCTCCCCCGTACCTTCCTTATTAATTTTCCGAGAAGTGGTTTTCCCCAGGGGTGGTACTTGGCACCAGTTTGGGTACATTTCTTAAGACACGTTATTTTCTGGCGTCTTTTGGTTAAAGATTAGGGGGGGTTCCATGGGACGCCTAAAGAGGATCTATGATTGGCTATTTTTGCAGATAGCTGGAATTGGAAAATGTTGCAAATAGCTGTAGCAGCAAGGATGATTAACTCTTTGCAAAAACAATTTCTTAATGTAAGCGGATATTCTATTTTTCGAGCGATTTCATAAACTTGCGGTTATTATATTGCTAAAGCAGTTTCTTGCTGCAGCTTTTAGCATTATTCTGTGTTTCTTTCCTCCCTCCTTCCTCCCTCCCTCCTCTGGACATGACACTTGACCGAGTTTGGCAGAAAACTGTGTTTTTTAGTCTAGTTCAGGCCCTGCCCTGGGCCCTGCTTTGTGTAAGGGTAGTTAGCATAACAGATCTTTGTTGGAGGGTTTATTTTGGGGCCTTCAGATTCACAGCTCTGGCTATCAAAAAGAAGGCCCCCCCTCTATTTCCCCACATATATAATTTGTTTTATTTCAGTGGATGATGTTAAAAATTCCAAATTATTTCAGCTAAGTATAAAATATCTGGGAGTCTAAATTGATGATCAAATTTCAAATGTATTCAGATTAAGTTATGCTCTTCTTCTTTTTTTTTGCATTAGAAAGATGACACATTAAAACCCCTTTTATTTCTTGGATTGCTCCAAGTAATGTTCTAAAAATTAGCATTCTGACCAGCATTATCTCTTTTTAGTATTTTACTGATTGATTTCTTCAGGAAGTTATTTCAATGTACCACACAATTTATCTGGTCAAACAAATTATCTATCACTAGTGGAGAAAATGTATACCAGATTAAGTAAATGGAATGAATATCCATCTTTTTTTCCTCTCTATCTTCACAAACAAAAATATTATGGAAGAAATTATATGGTCTTTACTTAAGCACAATTCCCATTGAAGCCAATTACTTATTTCCCCCCTTAAGTTAAGGGTGGCATATTTTTGAATTAAATGCTCTTATAATAATTTGCAAAATGTGTATCCACGTGAATAAGAAAGTTGAGTGAATGTGGGAGTTGTGCCTATGTAGCCCATCATTTTGCCTCATAGTGCAAGTACTTTTGCTTGTGAGTAACCTTATACAAGTGTGAGTAGTCCTGTGGAACTCAAGTGCTTAAAATGGTTTTACTACATAGCCCAAGATTCTGACCCATATTTGAATATTGTTCCTGACTTAGTGATGCTTCTTT
This sequence comes from Emys orbicularis, assembly GCF_028017835.1. NCBI lineage: Eukaryota > Metazoa > Chordata > Testudines > Emydidae > Emys > Emys orbicularis. The sequence continues at coordinate 39,969,521 of NC_088689.1, read as the reverse complement.
TAGGGAATCACCATAAGCAAAATTTGTTTACATGCTTTATATTTCCCATAGCAATAGAATCTGGACCTTTAACTCCAGCTACCTTATAATTGCAGTACCAGAAATTTGGAGCAGATCAGCTGTTGATCTGATGGAATTATTTAAACCAGTCATAGTGGTGGTTTATAGAAACATTTCAGTCAAATTTTAAATTTGTATAAATGTTGAGAACTGTTTCAATAATTAGAAGCATTAATTATAGCTCATGTATGTTAGAAGGAAATGGTTTATGAATTTTGAAATCTGTCAAATTCACATATTGTATGAGAGAAAATATTCTTAATTTGATCATTTCTAGGTGTGCAGATATGTACTACTACTTTTGTGGCAGGTTTTCCTCAAGCATTGATCTTAGGTTTGCAAAGTTTTTAATGTAGCACTGCAGGCAGTGAAATGATTTTGTCATGTAAAAAGTTATTCCGAAACCTTGTATTAGATGGAGGACAGCCAAGTCCCTACTTCAGATCTCTTTTTCAAGTGCTACAGATAATTCAGACAGAAACCGTAGTCAAGAAAAAGAGCTTTGTATATTAAAGCTGCTGTGAAATGGAATGCCCTTTTTCTCAGCGTTAGGTTAATATTCCAACTTAGTTGAATTTCCTAAATTAATAGGTTTATCAAAGTTCTATGGCTTTTATTGATCCAAAGGTTTCAGCCCTGTGGGTGCTAGCTGTGGAAGCTCAATGATTCAGCACCTGCAGTATCTAATCACAATTCAGGTCTAAGCTTCATAAGACTGGCTTGCAATGTTTCCAACTTTCCTTTAATTATCCTTAGTCAGGTAGAATTTTCAGGGATATGTATGCCATTGTTATGGTTTTATATGGAATGATTATGTTATATGGCCAGTTATATGACTTGAGTCTGAGCCAGGCAGATGTCCTTGGGAAAAGGGTTCAACACTTGTTCCTTGTGCATTCTATTGGGAGGAACCTTCTGAATTTAGAAGAATGAGAATACAACAATTAATAGGAAAGCAAATTTAGATTAAATTATCAGATGGGGGAAGTTAAGTAGTAAAAGACTGTGTGTGTGTGTGTGTATGTACAGTTAGGGTGACTTTGAGATCTCAGGCTTCTCAGCAAAAATGCAAACTTAAAACAAGATATATTTTTAATTTGGCCTTATTGCCTCTGCCAGTTCAGTCTGGTTCTCACAAATAGGGATATGTACACAAGTGGGAAAGATTCATTTAAGTGAAATCACTATCCCCATTCAGCCAAAGTTGGAGCTCCAAATTAAAAGCTTTTAAACCTTACCAAATTTTGAATGAATGCAGGTCAGATACCGGCCAATCAAAAGTCCATTACTGAAGCACAAAAACTGGTAGATCACTCTGAGTTAGACTAAGATGTGTCAAAAACAGGAGCATAAAGGCAGGCTCCTAAAACCAAACTTAGGGCTCGTAAATAAGTGGTCTGACTTTCCAGAATTTCAGACTCAACCGCTCCTAATTTAGTCAGACTGCTTGCTCACACCACCTCTGAAAAACCTAAATATAGAGTTAGAAACCTAAATTTAGGCTCCTGTCTTGACCTATGGTTTTCTTCTTTTGAGGGTGCACTGTAGTTATTCTTGTTCATCCATGATTTGAGGTGGGTTTTTTTTTTTATAATTTAGATTGTATTAGCCATAGTCTGGATGATGTCCTTTAGCATTCTAAGTAGAAAAGAGAAGGAAACTTTTCCTTGATGAAAAATAGGGGGAATTAGCTTTTTCATTTGCTGATCAATGTGATATAAAACTATAGTTTTTACATTACGGAATAAGAATTTGGATTCGGCATCATGATGCCAAAGTGAAAATATTAATTGCAACAACCAACTCTTGTTAAAATAATTCATCATTATTCATTGCACCATTTGCAATGAATCCAAAATAACTGAATCCTTTCCATGTAATGGGTGAAATTTCTGCATAGCTAATTTGTTATATTAAAAATACTGTTCTCTGCAATCTAGCACTGGAATCTCCACAGAGAGTTAATAGTTAATAAAAGTATGTCAGACTAAAAAGAAATGATGATTAATTTCTATTACTTAGAGATCATTGTTTAAAAAACTGATTAAGCAGTTTTTAACAAATGGTAATTCTGTTTACTTTATGGGAATATTAGTATATTGTTGTCCCCATCATACTAAATTTATTGCGCTTCTAAAAACAGTGATCATGCTCTGGTAAAACTGTTTTGATTAGAGCTACCATCTTTGTAATGAATAAATATCTCCAGTGTTTTCCATTGATGGAGGAGTGGAAGAGATTTATTTATTAGCTCAGTATTTCCTTATATGTCTTATAGAGCCTGATCTGAATCCCAGTGAAATCAAAAGGAATCTTTCAACTTAGTTAAATGGGCTTTTGATCAGGCCCATAGCTGGTTTTTAAGAAAGGCGTGGTTGGTGGTGAATTCTGGATATCAGATTAAATTATTTTTAGAGATGGCTGAATCACTAGGAAAATTATATGGATGAGTCAAAACCTTAACCCAAACATTAGGCCAAACCCAAGCCTTTCAAAATTTAAGACTTCCTTTGCTCTCAGCAACAACACACATGCAGGTCATGGAGACAGTAAAATACTGGGAGGGTGCTATGTAATTACTGCAGGTGTGTAGCAGGAGCCTGATATTTCATAGAATTGATTGTGAAATCTGAGCCACTCTGGGATGCTTTCCTGGGTCTCTTGATATAATATTTGAAAGCTGAGGCATGGCTGAAGAGAGGACCTATTAGATACTGAAACAGGATTACAGGGTCCTTCTGTTGAGCCATCTTGTTAACAGCTCTTGGAACTCTGTAAGGAGATTGACTGATTCCTGCTGTTTGGTTGAACCTCATTAATGTCATCCTGGATATAAAAGAGCTGGGAGTGGGGGAACTGGAGTCTGGGAGAGAGAAGTCTCTTCAGGGAAATCCTTAGAACTGCCAAGCTCAGGGCGAAAATTTAATGTGAAGTTTACATTTTCATTATTATGTGAATTATGAGTGAAACAAAACACCGCAAAGGGGATATGTGTATACTAAATAAAGGAGGTTTGATTTTCTTCTCACATACACCTGTCTAACTCCAGCAGCTTCCACGATGTGATTTAAAATAGTTTGAGGGCAGAATCAGCCCAAATCTGTGTAGAGTCTGTCCATTCCAAGGTAGGAACTCCACTTGTTTTCAGATAGTCATAAGTAGTGTGGGAGAAATCTACTAAAGGAGGGCTAGTGTGTGTGAGACTTGTGTAGAGAGAAGGAGGCAGTGAACCATGGTCTATGAAAGAGCTGCAGGGTCTTCAACACCTGGAGTGGGGTGGGGGTGGGGAAGGAGAGGAAGGATGAATCAAGGATGAAATGAGGAGCAAAGAAGACAGAAGACTATATCAGAAAGTTTAAGAAAGCATTCCCACAAGTAGGGGTTATCTACCCTTATTTGAATTTCTTCCATGTTTCTGTATTTGCATAATGCAAACTTGTTGGTTCAAATTTTGGAAAAAATTAATCTAGGTTTTCGTTAAACTTTAAAAATGGGATATTTCATGGTTAGTAGTCAGTGAATCTACCAACATTGTGCAGGGGATGAATAAGTGCTGTTGAAGTAATATTGTACCATAGCAGAACAAATTATCCATTTTCTACAGAACAAGCTTCTCTGAGGAAATTATAATTTATTAGTATGATGCAAGCTGTTTAATCAAGAGTAGAGCTTTCTGGGATTTTTTTTGGGGGGGGGGTCAGAAAATGCCCACTTGTAAAAACTGAAACTTTTCTCAGAAACGTATGGTTTTGCTCAAACTTTTGTTGGGAAAGGTTTCTCAGCAGGATTCTCCAATCATGGGGAAGAGAGAGAGAGACCGATTCACAGCCCAGCATAACCCAGTGGTTAAGGCACTCAACTGGATTGTGGGAGACCCCAGTTCAAGTTCCTGCTCTGAATCAGGCAGAGTAGAGACTTGTATCTGTGTCTCCCATGTCCCATGGAAGTGCCCTGACCACTGGGCAATTGACTATTCTGGGTGTCTCTCTCTCTGGCTTTCCACCAAAATTTTGAAAGTTGTCTGTTTTGTCTTGATGTGGAGTGGGAACATTTTTGAAATCTTGCACATTTTCATGGGATGGGAGAACTGTTTCTTGCCCAGCTCTAAGTAGGTTTCCCTTGAATTAGCATATGACACCACTTTCCTTTGCAGTCAAGATAACCAGAGTTGTTTGTTTGAACTACTTCAACAATGCTGACTAATTAACTTGTAGTTCTATGTTTTACACACATACCTTTTTATCTTTTGAATTATGCGTCTTGTAGTGTTCTGCAGTGTTGTTCAGAAACTGCCCTGCACTTAGCAGTACCATATAAAGCATCTTTCAGCAAAAAGAATAGACTTCTTGCAAGACTTCTTTAAATCATTATAAACTAAAATATTGTTTCATATTTAGGGTAGTCCAAAGTGCTTTACAAATCAATAAATTAGGTTCCAGAGTGCGATCAATGGTGGTGTAGACAAACTGCAGTAATATATACTGAGCAAAAGCTCAGAAAGCACCTAGACATTTTGCCTATTTTGCTGGTGGACGAAATATTGGCCAGGATTTTTGGGTGTTCTGTACTCTTTCAAAGCACCGTAGGATCTTTAATTTCCATCGGCTGTCTATCCCTTCAAATATTTCCCTTTTGTTTGGTGGGAGCATCAGCAAGCAATTTAACCTTATCTAATTATAGAGAGATCCTTATTTCGCCACAGTGGGAGCTAAAGTTAGCTTTTGATTGTAAACCCAGTCATTTCCACCTCCTAATTTCACGAAAACTAACCTGCCAGAAATTTCATATGTGGGAGCTTATGTCAGGATAAAATGTTTCTGGAAAATTTAAGAAAATTCAAAGAAGGCATTTGTAAAGATTAGTTTTAAGATGTTCAGAGCTGTAGATGAAAGGCCAAAGTATATAGGGCTTAAGATGATCCCCATCTGCCAGGTTTACGGCTAACCTGGTACAAACTATAATAGGTCAACTAGATGATATAACATAATTAGGGCACTACAAATTCAGGGTCCATTTTGGTCAACTTCACGGTCATAGGATTTTAAAAATCACAAATTTCATGATTTCAGCTATTTAAATCTGAAATTTCACAGTATTGTAATTGTAGGGGTCCTGACCCCAAAAGGAGTTGTGAGGGGGTCACAAGGTTATTGTGTGTGGGTGGTTGCAATACTGCTACCCCTACTTCTGCGCAGCTGCTGGTGGTGGCGCTGCCTTCAGAGCTGGGCAGCTGAAGAGCAGCAGCTGCTGGCCAGGATCCCAGCTTTGAAGGCAGCAGTGCTGCCAGCAGCAGCACAGAAGTAAGGGTGGCATGATATGATATTGCCAACTTACTTCTGCGCTGCTGCCTGCAGAGCTGGGCCCTCAGTCAGTAGCCACCACTCTCTGGCTGCCCATCTCTGAAGGCAGCAGCACAGAAGTAAGTGTGGCAGTACCGCGATACACCCCTGCCCCCAAATAACCTCATGTCAGCCCCTGCAACTCCCTTTTGTGTCAGGACCCCCAATTTGAGAAACGCTGGTTTCCCCCATGAAATCTGTATAGTATAGGGTAAAAGCACACAAAAGACCAGATTTAACGGCTCATGATGCGTTTTTCGTGGCCATGAATTTGGTAGGGCCCTAAACATAGTATTTGTGATGAGTGCTTGTTGGCAAATCTTGAAGAAAACAGAGAAAAGTTTTCATTAGAATGTTTCGTGACCAGCTGTACTTTTATTGACGTGTCTGTACCTTATCTAGAGTTCAGACAGAGTGGTGGGAATAGGAATAGATTTAGGGTTGCTCACGATATCTTAATTTGGCATTTCCAGATCTTCCAATATTTGGGAAGGATGATTGGTATGGGGACAAAGGTGTCAATGTATGATTTGAAATTCCTGGCTTTCAGACATTTGCATGTTTTAGAATTACAACACTAATTAAGCCCCATCCGCACCCCCCCCCCGATACATTTAAAAAAATCTTATTCTTGATACTCTTATTTTTGTTTTGAGGGTGAGCTTCAAATACTGCCTAAAAGACCTCAGGGCTATAAAAGCCCAGATGATCAGAGATGTAAGGACACTGGAGGTTGGCTGTTGGAGGGACAGGAATTCTGTGACTCTCTAAGAACCTAAGGCCAGAACCTCAGCTGATGTTAATTGGGAAAGCTCCATTGATGTAAATGGAGCTATGCTGATGTGCCCCAGCTGAAGTTATGCTTCCAGTTGTGTCTGATGTATTTACAGAAATACAAGGCCAGGGACGGGTAAGAGTGGGCAAAGAATTGCTGAGACCAAACCTATTCCAGAAATGAACTGAGCTCTGTGCAAATGTATTGTACCAAGCCTGGTCATTTCAATTTTATATACTGTATGTTTTATTATGTCTAAGACTACAATTTCCTTGTTTTTATTGTGACTTTCGATAGCTGGAGATTCTTATCTCTATGACTTCTTGATTCCCAAGAAACACTCCTCCCCATAGATGCCATAACATAAAATCACCGTAGCAAACAACACAGGGATTTCAGTCTGCACAATAGGAGAGAAACAATCAGGGATGGGGGGGAAAAAGAACAATAACCACCACAGAAACCAATCCAATAATAAAATTCAAAACCAAGAAAATGTAGCAAAATATTACATGGGGCTGATTAGTAAAATTGTGTGAAACTGGTTATAAAATCTGAAGTTGTATGAAACTTGACAGATTTTAGTACAGGCTAGAAATTCAATTTAGCTTTGTCAAAAGGCTTGCAAGCATTTTGAGTAAACATGGGACCAATTTGAGTGAACCTGGGTCACATTACAGTTTTGATGCAAAGCCACTTGGATGAGACGGTTTCAAAACACAAAGTGGACCCAGTGGGGGTGAGAACATATGTGAATCACCACAAAGAAAATGTTAATCCAATCCCCTGCAAATGGATACCACTGAATTTTGCATAGCTCTACCTCATTAGGAGATATTGCCAAGACTCCCATTAGAAGAGTACAGTGTTATCAAGCAAATCTCAAGTATCATTCCATGAACAGATTATGTGAGCCCTATTCCCTATCCATATCTACATTACTTGCTTTTCACGGCATTTATGATCCTATAGACAGTAAACAAAATGAGGATGGCATTTTAGAGACACACAAGGAGGCAAGCACAAACAAAATTCCCCTTCGCTCTGTCATAACTAATGTGGAATATTTTGGATTTTTATCATGAAGTAGTTACGCGCCTCAGCTTTAAAGCCAAAGGGTTGTTTGACTGTACTTAAACCTCACTACCACTGCAATCTGCTTCAGGGAGCAAAGAATTACTCCCCTATCATTTAATCTCTTCTGCTACATATCTTGGCACTGTTGTCAGTTGCTGAGAAATAGCGATAAAGTTAAATAGTAAGGGGGAAAATTAAAATACTTAGTTTCCAAATGTTCCAAAGACTGGGAAAAGTTTGATATAAGCTATACCACATTTTTTCTCCTTTATATTTCCTGTGCTTTTTAAAATTACTTTTGGTATATAAAGAATAAACAGACGTAGTCAATATGCTCCTCACGACATGGTTTTAGAGACAGTCACAATCTGCCTGATGGAAGGGATCACAGAGTATGGAATTGGTGAATTTCTGCAGGCTAATAGTCAACGCTGTGAGCTATATTGTAGTTGTAAACAGTCTGATTTGTGGTGGATGCAGAGACACTGTTACCATAGGAATGTCCAGAAGCTTCTCGCTGAGTCAGGATTTGAAGGATGATGCTGGATAGGGAGATGTGAGACCATTTAATGTTGTGGAGACAGTGCTTCCCCAAGCCTGATTGGTTTCACTGGCTGGTGCAAAAAAGGGACAGGGACATGGGCTCGGCTCTCCCTACCTCCTTTAGAAAATCTAGTGCTGCTGACAGCAGTAATCTCAAGGAACACAAGTACTGAGATTGTGGCTGGACCCTTCACAGGGGAACCTCTTCCATCTTGCTCACCCTTTTCTGGGTCAGACACAATCTGGCTTTGTGTATATCGGGTTTGAAATTCGGAAGAGTGGCTGATGGCATTTTACAATTTGTCCTGAGATAAAGTGATAAGTCTTAGAGCAAGTGGACATAGTTTTTCCTCCAGAAATAGCAGTGACCAGAAGTATTAACCTATTACTGATTTATGGGCGAGATTCAATCTGGATTTTGCTGGCTTTTTGAGCTGAAACCCACATCAGGATAACAAGGCAGGAAGTGATTTGGGGGGAAAGTTGTGGCAGGAGAAATGGCAAAGTGTGGTGGGTGTCTCTGTCTGGGTAAGTAGAATGATTAGGGGAACCAAGGTTGTGCTAATGAGCACATTGCTATACTAGCATCTGCCTGCAAGGCTGCTATGGAGCCTTTGATGGAAATTAAAGCTGGTGGAAATCTGGACAGAGGGCAGGCAATATTGCCTTTCTTGGATGCTTTTAACTGAAGTGTGACACCCCACACATCCCTCTACCTCCCATGCCTCTGAAATCCACATTTAAAGGAGCTCCTGGGGGCACTCAGGATTCCCTGACATGGAGAGGAGTAGCCAGTGGAGTAGCAATGGTTAAGCAGACAACGGAGTACAGAGTGCCTCAGAACTGGTGTCAAAGCGCATTGGGGACCATGGAATGGTTATACTATTGCTTTGTGGCCTGCGGGAGGGGATTTCATCCCACTCTTCCATAGCTACTTTGTAAATCACTGAGCAAAGCATAATCTGTGCTGCTGACAGATTATTTGAAAAAAAACCCAACAACAACACTTCCACGCCTGTCTGCTACAATGGGAAGCAGCTCTGTGCAGCATGCAGTGCAGTGTGTAGAGGGTGCACCTGCATCCTACTTCCCACTGCATCATGGAATTGTACCAGCTCTGCTTCCTTTCAATCCTTATGACAGTATGTGTCCCTAGATATGGTTGATGGTATGAAAATAGGCTTATTCTTTGTAACAGGATAGAAAATGGAGACTCCAACCAAGATTGGGGGCACATTGTTCTAGGTGCTGTACAAACACAGTAAGAGACAATTCCTGCCTTGAAGAATGATAGTGTAAATAGACAAAGTAGGGGGAGGGATAGCTCAGTGGTTTGAGCATTGGCCTGCTAAACCCAGGGTTGTGAGTTCAATCCTTGAGGGGGCCACTTAGGGATCTGGGGCAAAAATCAGTACTTGGTCCTGCTAGTGAAGGCAGGGGGCTGGACTCGATGACCTTTCAAGGTCCCTTCCAGTTCTAGGAGATGGGATATCTCCATTAATTAATTTATTTATTTATTTAAAGGGTGAAAGGGGAAACAGAGGCAGTGAGGTGAAGTGACTTGCCCAAAGTTATACAGCAGCCCAGTGGGAGAGCTGGGAGTAACACTCAGGTCCCCTGATTCTTTGTTCAGTGACCTACCAACTGTACCACACTGCTTCTCATATCTGAATCATGACCACTTTACATCTTAGCATCACCACTTCTAGACTGGTAATAGAAGCTTTTAAGGGAATACAAATACTGGTGCAAGATGCCAACTCTTGTGATTTTTATCTCACAAGTCTCACAATATTTGGTGTTTATTTTAAGGGCCCCAAGTAATGTAATGAAGAGACTCCAAAAGAACCTCATCTTTCAGTTGAAGAAAAGTTTCTAGTCTTCAGTATTGCCGAAAAAAAATCTTGAAAACATGAGGTGAATGTACCCTAAAGACTCAGAAACCAGAAGTCAAATTAAAAGAACCTCAAACTTACTTTTTTCATTATAATTTTATGACAAACTAATGTAAGGATTTGTAGGTGAGTCCTGATTCATGATTTTTGAATGCTTGGGATTGGCAGTACTTGAGTAACTGAAGTTTTGCAAAATCCCCTTTGAAAATTCCTATAATGTAGGGCTATTTTAAAAGTTTCTTTTTCAATGTCCTCATCACTACTTGGCTGGCAGTCTGAGAGCTGACAGAGAAATTTAATAGCTATCAGGGAAATTCTTACAAAATGTTGAAATGTAAATGGTTACAGTATAATGTAAATAAGAAAAGAAAATAGCAGAAAATGTCATCTAAATTCTAAGAACTGCACAAAAGCTTTCAAGCAGCATGTTCAACTACCTTATGTACCTGGGCTGATTAATTGCAAAGTAAATAAAATGTTTTTTGGATCAGAAAAACAAAAAGCTATTAACCTTCTGTATACTGCACACAATAAATCAGACAATAGATAGTCTATGCTAATCTAACATAAATTGGAGGAGGTGGAAATAGTCTTTTGTAGTTGCAGTAACTAAGACAAAGCCAGCAAGAATGAATGACAGAATTTAGAAGTTTTTCTATGGATTAGATGAAAGCTTTTGTTAAGATGTCAGGTGAGCAAGAAAAGCAGGGACAAAAGTATCTAGCTAAATGCTAGCATGCTCAGCTCCAAAGGTGAGGAGAGTTTAAGGAACAAAGCGGGGAGTTACAAATTAGAATTTGTACTAGAGTTGCTGAATAAAAGAGGTTGAAAACGAATCTAGGATGAGCAAGGTTCCAACTCAAGCTGGATGAATTTTGATGACTTCACCTTTTAAGGGCCCTTCTCTTTGGTTTTGGTTTGCACAGGCTTGAGCTCCTGGAGTTCATTTTGTATTGGGAGATGTAATTCAAGGCAAAACTCAGTTGAAATGGCCATTCAAAAACTGCTCGCGGTGAGGGAGAGGGAAAGGGGAAGCAGTCACAAAAGCAGAAGCTCTAGTGTTCTTCTGCCCTTCCCCTCTTCTTTTAACCCACAGAAGTCAGAACAAGAAGTGTGGTGTTGGCATACCCAACTGCAGCACTAAATTTCATATACTTTCTATTTGAAACGCTAAACTGTCATATCTTGCAAACTTGGCCCAAATTTATTTTGCATGGTTGTTGTTTTTTTTATTAAAAATATTTGGCATAGCTCTAGTTCCAGCCTGTGTTGATATAAGAACAGAGAACTCATTAGCAGAGGTAGACAAAAATTTTCCATTGGGAAATGCTGCTTCAATGAAATTGAAACATTTCACAAGAAAATATTAACTTCATGAAAATATTCAATGGGAAATGATCAAAATATTTTGTTTCAATAGGGCCAATATTTTGTTTCAGCTATCATTTCAACATATATATTCTATTATAAATTATAATAGAATAGTCAAAACAATAGTTGAAAGAACATATTTAGACTTTGTTGAAATGAAACATTTTTAAATAATTCATTGTTAAAAATTCTAAACATTTTAATTTTCATCCTGATTAGGGACAAAATGAAATTGGAAGTCTCAATTCCCTTTGGGATGACAATTTTGTTTTTGATCATCTCTATTTATGAGCCTAAAGAGAGGTGCATGTGCGCGCACACAGTTTTGAACTGGAGTCAGATCCTCTTCTGCATGTCAGAGCTTGAAACTGAGAAGTGACTTCATTATGGTGAAGTACCTTCACAGGAAGAAAATACCAATCTAGTGCAAAAAGAACTAACAAAAAACAGTGGCTGGGAATCAAAAATATGTACCTTATTTCTGCTTTAACAGTAAGGGTAATTAACTGCTGGTACAAACAACTAAGAGAAGTAGTGGATTCCTCATCCCTTGATGCCTTCAAATCGAGAGTGGATGCCTTTCTGGAATATATACTTTCTTCAAACATAAGTTACTGAGCTCAATGCAATGGTTACTGGGGAAATTCTATGCCCTGTGTTATACAGGAGATCAAAGTAGATGATCTAATAATCTCTGTTGGCCTTAAAATCTATGAAAACAGGCACAGGAAACAAGAAATCTGAACATGCTCAAACTTTGTCCCATTCATGAAAATAATGCACCTGCTCTGCATCAGATATCTGGTGAGATTAAAACTGGAAACCACCAATCCTCAGAGCAAAGCTATATAGTACAATAAGGTTTTCAACTTATTTGATTTAAAAGAAAGGAAATGTCAAATAAAGAACTGAAGAAATGAAAGAGGGGAAAAGACTGTATTTTTTTACACTCAAACGGAGCATGACATAAGGAAGCAAAAAAACCTTTAAAAATGCTTTGTCATTTTGAAAAGTTATAATCAAGATATTAATTTCTACAGATTCCAGAACTACTAGCACCTATTAAAACTGCTTCTCCAAAAAGAAAAAAAACAAGTTTTTAAAAATGTGTTGTATTCATAGTTGAATTTTGCCATAAATAAATAAAAGCCACTTTTGTTTAAAACATTTTTTTTTAAATATTGGCTTTTGCCTTTATTATGAGTCCAGCCTGATCCATAGCTATTTGGAAGAATTCTCCAATCAGAAGCTAGATGTGAGGATCATGTGCTGGAGTGTTTCTAAAATTTACTTTAAATGAATTACAATTGTATATGGTTTTCTTTAAAAAAACACAAATACTCATTTTTAAAAGAAAAATTGGCCATCTTTATGTTCTATAATTTAATTTTTAAAACATTTGTTCTTTATACGGGAAATCGACACGCCTCAAGATGTGCCTGTTATGAAAGTTCAACACACCAAGTGTGGGAGATATTTTCTCTCCATTCTCATGCTTTGCTATGTATCTGATATGTGCCAATATCTTATAATAGCAACACACTATTTTTATTATTTTATCTAGAGTCCCAACATGCACTAGATGCCTCACTGTACAACTGAAAGGCACAGTCCCTGTCTTAAAGATCTTACAGTCTCAGTATACACAAAGCACAAGAAGTAAGAGTAACAAATAGAAGGGAATGGAGCAGGGAAGACAAAGATAACCACAGTAGAATCATGGAGTTACACAATCTGATAATTCCATATTCATGCATGGAAATTCCTTACATACTGGGCCAAGTCATCCAATACACAGCTGATTTCCTTAAAATAGAATAGAAAATCATAGAATCATAGAATATCAGGGTTGGAAGGGACCTCAGGAGGTCATCTAGTCCAACCCCCTGCTCAAAGCAGGACCAATCCCCAACTAAATCATCCCAGCCAGGGCTTTGTCAAGCCTGACCTTAAAAACCTCTAAGGAAGGAGATTCCACCACCTCCCTAGGTAACCCATTCCAGTACTTCACCACCCTCCTAGTGAAAAAGTTTTCCCTAATATCCAACCTAAACCTCCCCCACTGCAACTTGAGACTATTACTCCTTGTTATCATTACTCCTTGCATCCGACGAAGTGGGTATTCACCCACGAAAGCTTATGTTCCAATACATCTGTTAGTCTATAAGGTGCCACAGGACTCTTTGTTGCTTTTTTATCGATCCAGACGAATATGGCTACCCCTCTGATCCTTGCAGTGATGTGGTTCTGATGGGCCAGTAGAGTAGAGTTTTCAACTAATCTTTTCCTTGGGAGCATTAAGAATTCCCTCAGGTTTAAGGGGGAAAGGATGTTGTGGAGAATGTTCATCCCTCTGATCTGACTCTTTCCAGCTCCTGGTCCATCCCTTCCCTGCACATAGCTCTTTTCCCCCAGAGGAGCAACTATGGAGGAAGATTCTGTAGATTAGAGGGAAAAGGGAAGCTTGCCTGGATCTGCTGCTGGTTATTCTGCTCCACTTATATATGCATAGGGAATATTTTGTTCTGTAGTCAGGATGCTGAGGATACATCTTAACACCTTTATTTAAGGAAGTCATTAGTAGCTGAAAGTAAAATTATTCCCACACATGATTAGTTGCTGCAATAAAACTGTAAGTGAAGATACATCAGTGGAAAACATTGTCATCCAGTGATATTGAATCAGGCAACAAAATCAGTAGGATACCTTATTTCTAGCCATACTTGCTACAGATAGGTACATAAAAACTGCTGATTGTCATATTTATTCTAAGAGAAGACAGGCAACAGTCACATTAACATTCCTTCCAAACAATGAATTGCTAATCATCGCACCACTAGTTCTTCTAAAACTATTATCATAGCAGACAAGCTAATTATCAACATTATAGATGTTAACGTTCCAGAAGATCTATCAGCCTTCGTGAAGAACAAAGGGAACTATACAAAAACACAAAAGTTGTTAAAGCCACTCCACTGCAAACACAAGTGCTTGTGCATGGTACAGTTGTGACGCTCTGTACCTCATGGGAACACCCAGCACCCCCATGTTCCTCTTTGTAAAATGATTGTGTGGTATCCAATGCAAAGTTTGTCATGTCGGGTGTCTTTGGAAGGCTCATGATGAACTGAGCATTGTTGTTATAGTGATGTTATAGTAATTATTGTTACAGTAATGTTATAGCTTATAATTTCATGTATATAGTTATGAGGCTGAAAATGGGTCCTCGTGGATTAAAACAAGCCCAGACAAAAACTCTCATAAAGCAGAGGGGCAATTTATACCTCATCATGGCATGTATGGGACAAACCCAGCCCAGCCTCACAGGAACAAAGGACTCTGGCCTAGGCAGTAACAAAAGAATCTGTTGGACTCTCGAGTGAGTCACCCCCCTTCCTTTGGTCAGTTTGGGACTGCTATGAGGTAATGCTCACCTGACTCTGAAGGGGGGGGGGGAAGCCAAGAGGGAAAAAAGGCACATAATAAAAGGGACAGACTTTGCCATGCTCTTCCTCTCTCTTCCACCTACATCGACAGACACCACACCAAGCGACTGAAGTGCTGATCAAAGGGGAGAGCCTGGCTGAAGAGCAACCAGCCAGCTGTGGTGAGAAGCATCTAAGTTTGTAAGGGCATTGAAAGTGTTAAGATCAGCTTAGAATGCGTTTTGCTTTTATTGCATTTCACCAAATCTGACTTACGTTTTGACTTATAATCACTTAGAAGAATCTATCTTTATAGTTAATAAATCTGTTTATTCTACCTGAAGCAGTGCATTTGGTTTGAAGTGTGTCAGAGGCTCCCCTTGGGATAACAAGCCTGGTACATATCAATTTCTTTGTTAAATTAACAAACCCATATAAGTTTGCAGCGTCCAGCGGGCATAACTGCACACTGCAAGATGGAGGTTCCTAGGGCTGTGTCTGGGACTGGAGATATTGTCTAGTATCATTTGGTTGCAAGTAGCTGGGAGCAGCTTACATGCCAGAGGCTGTGTGTGAACAGCCCAGGAGTGGGGGTTCTCACAGCAGAGCAGGGTAAAGCTGGCTCCCAGAGTCAAGGATTGGAGTGACGTAGCAGATCACCAGTCCAGATAACACCAGAGAGGAATGTCACAACAGCGTATACAAGCAATTACACCCCCAAGGTGTCTGTTGATATTAAATGATGAATACATGCGCTGAAGTGTGCTATAGCACTTATAAAATGATTGAAAATAAGATAAAACACTTAAAAAATATAAATTAATCCACCAAAGAATATAGTTCCATTTTTTATGTTTACCTGCTACAACCACTCACACTACTTAGAGTTGCAAAATTCCATAAATTTTGAAAACCTGCTTTCAGTTATCTGTAGTGTCCAAAGTTTTGCATCCCTAGTTTAGCTGGTAAACAGACTGTAATGTGAGTGAGATACGTTTTAAAATTCCCTCAGACCTCTTTTCTCCTTCCTTTGCTCCTGCCCTCTAACTTCCCTTAATGAGTGGAAAGATGCAAAATTTAAATAAAGAAGCCCATGTCACTAGACCCATTCCATTCATCTGCTTAACATCAGCTGCTGCTTGTTCTTTGATGCTTCACTACTGCCAGATAGTCAAGTGAAAATTTCCAAAATTTTGAAAATTGCAGTGAAAATTTTGAAAATCTCTTTTGGAAGAAAACAAGTGTGAATATTCAGGGAGTATTGTAAAAATAAATGTATGAATGTAAAAATAACACTTGCAGCTATAAACTGTTCTTTTGGGCAATTTCACATGGCCAAATCTTCCCTTTTGCAAGACATATTTGTGAAATAGATATCAATTATTGTATTTCAGTATTAAATTGGTTTACAAAAGCACACTTTCCACTGAGAAAGATTGTAGTTCAGTTCTGTTGTATCAGAGGCTTACTGTCTCAAGGCTTGCTTCAACTCTGAAGTAGCTCCACAGGCTTCAGATGAATTGTGCTTGTTTACATTAGGCCTGCATTTAGTCTTCTGACTATTTATTGAGAACTACACTTACTCCCATAGGCTATTTCCCTTTGATATTCAGCTCAGCCTACAGCCTAGGAACTGATTTATCCATCCAATATATCTCTCGGTGGACTGTGTTCCCTTCCAAAATAGTATAATAATTAATAATAATAATGTGAGGCTTAATTAGGATCTCAAATACTGGGGAAAATAACTAGTTTCCAGACTCTATAGCTGTGGGAATTTGAGAATGGTTGCCAAAAGGAAATCAGCCTTCAATATTCAGGCACCCCTCTCCCTAACCCTCCCGATTCATTCAGAAACAGCATACGCTATAACCTCTTCCTCTGAGAAATAGTCAAATTGTCTCTGCTGGTGGTCTTGGGCACATGATCTGGACTAGCCAGAGAGAGAATATAAATACCATGTAACCAGTCCATATCACTCCAGCATGAAGATTGAAATGTACTGCAAAAAGTTGTTTCCATTTTTTTTTAAAGATAATGTCAGGGTAAATCTACAGATATACCCATGCTAGCTCTCTTTCAGCTAGTACCTAAAAATAGTAGTGTGTCCATGGTGGCATGGGCAGCCACTTGAGCTAGCCACTCTGAGTCCAATCCCAGCCAACCCACCCCGGGTACCTATTTGGGCAGCTTGCCTGAGCTGCCACCCATGCTGCCATGGGCACACTGCTATTTTTAGGTGCTAGCTCGAGCACAGCTCGAGTACATCTACACACGCTGGGAATCACACCTCCCACCTCAGATGTATACCTACTTTTAGTGTAATATCTCTAATTTGGTAACAGACACAGAGACTGCTAATGTGAAAACACAACCCAGGAGGATCCAGTGATTTATTGCTGTCTGTTCATAGATCTCTCCAGCCTATACCACATCCTTATTCTGCCGGTTGCACTTCTTGATGTGGGCTTCTACTTGGTCTCTCAAAGACCCAGTTCACTACATTTACAATAAATTGCCTCCACCTTTGAACATTTAATGAATGTAAAACAAATTTGTAACTTACACTACATTTTCATAGGAGCAGCTCAAATGTGGGGGGGAAACTAATAGTTTTAACTTTGAAATTGAATATTTTGCAAAGTTTAATGTCTGAAATAGATTTGCTTATTCACATTTTTTTAGTTTCTTTTTTAGTTGTTCTAACACATGCTTGCTAGGATTGTATTTTTTATCATTAATTGCAACATAGCAAGTACTCTGATCTGGCCAACTAAATGTTTATTAAAGGTATTTTCTGCTCTTTCAAGCAATTTTGAAAACTGTTTTGGAGAGAAACTTAAAGGAAGCTGAAAAAAGCAAAGCTAGAAAGAGACAAGGATCTTCATGATGCAATTACGAAGGACTGGAGGGAAAGGAAAAAAATAAGTAGCACCAAGACAATCTCTCAATCCCCAAGTACAGTCTCCTCTTTTAAGCACATATCTAGAGGCGGCAGCAATAGATTCCAAAGCAACTTTTTCTGAAGTTATGGGGTGAGTAGGCCAGCTAGAGCTAGTAGCAATAAATCTAAACTTTATTTCATTACCAAACAAATAGCAGCATCATAACATACCATTTGCGAATAGTTCTCATAGTTGTCCCTGGGCCTGACCCCAGGGCTTGAGGCTCAGAATAACTTTCTCTTTGTCTATAATGGGGCAGCAGACAGGGATAATAGATGTAAAATTTGTGCTACTGCCAAAGAAACATGGGAAGCAGCATTAGTAGCATTCTTTCATCAATGACAGAGAGGAGCCAGATCTCATTAGGGTCTTGTAGTTGTCCCAAATGTGGCCACTGGGCCTATTCCAGGTTTGGTTCTAGGGAGAGTCATGACCTGCTCCCAGCAACAAGCCATGCTACAATTTAATGACTTTTCTAATAATCCAGAGCCTTCAGAGATAAGCCCATGTAGTGAGGGATGTAGTGTTAGCAGGGCTGCAGAATGCAGTAGCAATGGTATTGCCTACCAGTGGTTTGATTGAGAAATGAAGAGCAACACAATAGGAACAGCAGCAGAATTTTGCAGTACTGCAGAAATAGTAGTAAAATAGTAAGTGTAGTGCTTTGAGATAAGTGAAACTGTTTAGATAAGGCCATTTTAGCTCTTTCTGTCAGTTGGCTCAGTGGATCCCTGGGTACTCTTGGAAGCGTTACATGTAGCACCAATATCCACATTAATCCAATATTCCATTTATCAATGAAATGGGTTTAAATATTCAAGACCATGTTAACATTATTGCGTGCATAATCATGTTTGCTACTTTCCCCTATCTAGTCATTGTGCATCGAGTATCTGAGCCTTTACCTTGAAAAATGCTTTTGATCATCTTGATTATGAAAGGTTTCAGAGTGCTAGCCGTGTTAGTCTGTATCAGCAAAAAGCACGAGGAGTAATTTGTTAGTCTCTAAGGTGCTACAAGTACTCCTTGTTCTTTTTGATTATGAAAGAGGCTACTGTATATAAATTCAAAATCTATTCTGTTATACAAAAATGATTGAGTAACCCAATTCAGAACATAACAGAAATTCTCACTGTCAACTGCCATTTGTAGTTAACCGCCCCCCCAAAAAAAATATCCAGTACTGACTGTATTGGAAGTAAACTGTCCTTCAATGGAGGGGAACATGGGCACATATCAGCTAGACATTGCCAGTTGGGGACTTGAGGTCCAATGCCATGTCTTTATTTGCATTACCCTAAAATTAATTTGAAACTTGGTTATACTAGGGCTATAGTAATTGCTTATCAATCAAATTGTTACACATAGTGTAGTGGTGATCAAAATAATTGAAAGAAATTATTTTGACTCTGATACTAGTGGGTAAAAAATTACTGCATTAAAATACAAACTGTTTGTTCTTTAGTTTTTTTAGCTAGAGTACTGGAAAAAACTTATGCTGGAGGCTACCTGAAAGAGCAGACAGTCCATTTTTGCTTCTTAGTCTGTACTCTTTTAGGGAGATGTTTTTTATTTCTCCTTTCTATCTATTATCATGGCAATGATGCACCTTAACGGTTGCTATAAACTGTTGGAGTGGTTCCTACTTCAAAGGTTACAGCTGATTTGGAGCAACTGGTCTGATGCAGGGAGGCCGGATTTAGAACTGGTCACAACTGCTCTGACCAGGTGCTAGCCTTAACCGTCTACATAGAATCTGGCTACCAGTGAAAATTAAAAACAGCAGTTGCATTCATTAACTTTCAACTACATATGATACTATATGGCTCAAAAGTCTTCTGCTGAAATCATCATTAGCTTTCCCATGCCAATCAACCATCAGACATATCACTGAGATGCTGAGTAACAGAAGAGTCACTGTATGCCTTGGTGAATCTGCCAGCAAATCATGGAGACTGAACAACAGCCTCCCACAGGGATGGTTTTAGTGCCTGCGCTGTTCAATCGCTATACCAGTGACATTCCGGTCAGATCATCCCCCAAATTCATCTCTGCAGATAAAATTGCACTAGCAATGCTATTGTCCTCTGTGAAAGCCATAGAAAATGTCATGAACAATGACCTCTGGACACTTGAGACATATTTCAAAGCTTGGAAGCTGAAACCCAATGCTTCAAAAACACTCATCTCTGCCTTCCACTTGAATAACGAGGAAGGCAAAGTGCCACTGCCTCTATTACATGATCACTACCCATGGAAGCTTGGAGATACCCTCAATAGGATGCTGAGTTATCGCCAACACCCTGAAATGACCACCAAGAAGATAAAGACAAGGGTTAACATCAGGCAACAGCTCACTCACAGAGCCTGGGGATGTGATGCATGCACACTTTGAACATCAGTACAAGCCCTGGTCTCGCCAACAACAGAGTATTATGTGCCAATTTGGTGCAATAGCTCCCGCATCAATCTTGATACTGAAATCAATGCTGCACTCAGGGTTGTTAGCAGCTCTCTCAAGTCAACACCAATACTGTGGCTACCAATTTTGGCTGGCATCACACCAGCCGACATCAGGTGAGATGCTGCTGTGGTCCAGAAATACAGAATCCTGGAAGCCTTTCTGGATCCATGCATTAAAGCTACAAGCTAACAGAAAGGGTGTTAGCATAGCTGGCTCGAATCATGGGCCACTTGTGATGTCCCAAAAGAAGACCTGATTGAAGATCCATTGAAAGAAGTCCTGGGAGTCTGCCTTCCCCATCGGTAGCAGACTGCACTTAACTGCATTCAGACAACACACAGATGGTGTGGATATCTCCTGCACAAATGGAAAATCAAAGAATCACCAAATTGTGATTGTGGTGATAACACTAGATAATACTTAGTTCTGCCATGAGTGCAGGGGACTGAACTACATTACATCTCAATGTCCCTTCCAGTCCTACAATTCTATGAAGTACAAACTATGTGGCACATCACAGAAACTGCCCCATTCACACTTATGGTGGTGGCATAAGGAGGATCCACCTAGGTACCTAAGAAGCATTAGAATGACTTTTGAATCTCAAGATTCAATTTTAATCGCAACCCGATGCTTTTCAAATGCCATATAAAAGAAGTGCGATGGTGGTTAGAATAGAGCCACACCACTTGGAACCTGGCTTAGTCCAAAGAAACTCAGGATCATGTGACATACAAATGCAGAGGTGCTAACTGCTCGCTTCACTTTGAATGGTCCCTTGAGCCATGTGTTAACTCCTTTTGCTTAATAATCTTTTCCACCTTGTATTTAACTGTGACACTCTAAAGATGTCTTTCTCAGACCTGAAGATGAGTTTTGTATAAGCTTGAAAGCTTGTCTCTTTCACCAGCGGAAGTCGATCCAATAAAAGATATTACCTCATCCATCTTGTATGTCTAATATTTCAATACATGCAAGACCAACAAAATAGCTGAGAGGTATTTGAATTCCTTGCAGAAGGAATCTATAACTTCTGTTTTCTTCTGATTTAAAATTTCTTTTAACTTCCATTATTCTCCAGGTTTCCTCATGATAGAAAGATAATACACCTCTACCCCGATATAACGCGACCCAATATATCACGAATTTGGATATAAGGCAGTGAAGCAGTGCTCCGGGGGGGGGGGGGTGTCTGCACACTTCGGTGGATCAAAGCAAGTTCGATATAACGCAGTTTCACCTATAACGCGGTAAGATTTTTTGGCTCCCGAGGACAGCGTTATATCGGGGTAGAGGTGTATGTCCTTTATAAACTGTGCAGTGAGATGGAACACATTAGCCAACTAAAATAGTTGAAGTTGAATTGCTAGAAATGTTTATGGAACAAATCAATGGTGTGTGTGTGGTGGGAAAGTATTTTTATTGAAATAAAAATAAACCACTTTAACAAGATTAAACCAGAAATACAGACGGTTTTGTGAGCATGGCAGAAAAATTTAGAAAAATGTAGGAATGATGAACAGTTTATTATCTACAGTGATTGCACTTAGTGACTTCTGTATTAAAAGATTCTGTATGTTTGAGAGAGAGTCCCTATAATTAAAATAACAACTACTACAGAAGCAAGTAGCCTTCAAAATGTTAATACTGTACTCTACTAGGCCATGCTCCCATGCCATCTAACATAGGTGCTAACTCCGTGGTTGCTTTGGGGCTGGAGCACCCACGGGGAAAAAATGGTGGGTGCTGAACACCCACCGGCAGCCCTCATATCAGGTCCCCTCCACCCCGCCCCCCCAGTGCCTCCTGTGGATCAGCACCTCCTTCCTTTCTCCCCACGCCTCCCGCCTGCTGCAGTCAGCTGTTTCACGGCGTACAGGAGGCTGGGGGGGGAGGAGCAAGGAAGTGGCTCAGGGGAGGGGGCGGAACTGGGCAGGAAGAGGTGGGGGTGGGGCATTGAGGGAAGGAGTGGAACGGGGTGGGGCCTGGGGCTGAGCCGGGGGTTGAGCACCTCCCGGCACTTTTGAAAGTCGGGTGCCTGTGCCATCTAATGTATCTCTATCTAAGCATTTTTGGTGTATCCATCACCATAGTATCTGTCTTAAAGAACCACATTCACTACCTTTCCTTCATTATGCTATTTTAAATTGGGATGTCCTGAAAAGAGTTGGTCAAAATTGTGCACCTTACAATGGCAAGGCTTGCATTTATCCTGATCTCCTATGGCTGAGAATTTGGTTGTTAAGGTCCTACCATTGATCTTCTCATCTCTTTTCTAGACGTATCATTCTCTAAAAGTAATATATCCTACAATGATATCACAAGGCATTGGTTTGGAATATCTCTGCTTCACTTTGTGAGGTAGAAGAGAGTAGAAAGAGGGAAACAGCTGTTGCATATTTCAGGAAATTAGCATACCACAATTGTTTTGGTGGTAGATTATCTCTTCGTCTTCCATCTGAAAATTACAGCAGACTGTTAGAAATAAAATGGGTAGTAAAATCCCAACAAAGTAATCAGTGAAAAATACCTTGTGGTTAACAAATAGTGTTGGTTTGGGTGTAGTGTACAAATACCAGTCGACTCATGTACAACATGGAGAAATAAATATTAGAGCACAGAATGTAAAAGGGACCATTACCTTAGTGAGGAAAAGCAAAGATAGCCACAGAAATGCCAGGAAGAGGGGCTGAGGAGAAGAGGAAGGAAAGAGTGGGGTTTTTTTTAAGCAATCCATAAAAGGACTTAATATACTAGGTAGAATGTTCACATTATGTGATAAAGAGGTCACACATTCTGAAAAAGGTGGAACCCACACTGGAGTGAAAAAATGAACTTATACTTGATTTAACAGTCCTCTACTTTAAAGAGAAAGAATGGGTTTGTTATTAAGGTGTTAAACTGGAACTCAAGAGAACTGTATTCAGTTCCTGGCTCTGTTCAAGATCTCCTGTTTGACCTTGCACAACTAACTTAATCTCTTGGTGTCTCAGTTCCTGTTGACAAGTTGCAACTTGTCCTGGGTTGCAAGCAGAGTTCAAATGAACGTGCTTCAACAAATAGGTCATGCTGCCACCTGCATGAAGTCCATGTCTCAGTTAGGGATATGAAAATTGCACTGAGACAAAGTTCAGGAACTGTGTATTACATGTATTGCGATACAGGTCAGAAACCTGGACCCTCTTACAGGCAGACTTGGGGCAGCTAGAGGCATTCCATACATGCCAAATCCTGAGTGTAAAGTGATTTGACTTTCTGTGAAATGTCACAATCCCACCAACATCTGGCTTTCCTTTACTTGCTCATTATATTAAAAAGGAGCATTGTGTGCTCTTTAGCCATGTCATCAGGATGGAGAAAAACACACCAGCCCAACATGCTCTGAAACTTTCCATCAACATGCAAAGATATACGCACTCTGACCCTACCTGGTGCCACCTGCAGGGCCACTCCAGAAATTCATAGGATTGAGCCAGTTCTGGAAATTTCACTACAGGATGCCTGGTGCGATG
Organism: Emys orbicularis; assembly: GCF_028017835.1. Classification (NCBI taxonomy): domain Eukaryota; kingdom Metazoa; phylum Chordata; order Testudines; family Emydidae; genus Emys; species Emys orbicularis. The sequence goes on along the minus strand of NC_088689.1, from coordinate 39,946,115 downwards.
ACATCAATATGGTCACAGTGACTGGTGCAATGGTTCTTAGTAGATTGTGTGTGTTTGATTTGATATCTCAGTTCCACATCTGTAAAATTTCTTTGAGGCAGGGTCTATACCTTACTATATGTCTGTACTGAGTCTAGCACAATGGGACCTATAGGTACTACTCTAACACACATAATAAATAGCTGTAGAGAGATGAAGTGGGGATGGTGGTGTCTGGATTGAAATTGGGGAGGGAGGGATCAGTGGGGGGTATGTAATGGTAGGAAAGGTTGGGATAAGGAGAGCAACCATGTGGTAGAGATAGTATCAGAGGGGTAGCCGTGTTAGTCTGAATCTGTAAAAAGCGACAGAGGGTCCTGTGGCACCTTTAAGGCCTGGTCTACACTAACCCCCCACTTCGAACTAAGGTATGCAAATTCAGCTACGTTAATAACGTAGCTAAATTCGAAGTACCTTAGTCCGAACTTACCGCGGGTCCAGACGCGGCAGGCAGGCTCCCCCGTCGATGCCGCGTACTCCTCTCGCCGAGCTGGAGTACCGGCGTCGACGGCGAGCACTTCCGGGATCGATCTGGGATCGATTTATCACGTCTAGACAAGACGCGATAAATCGATTCCAGAAGATCGATTGCCTGCCGCCGAACCAGGAAGTAAGTGTAGACGTACCTTAAGACTAACAGAAGTATTGGGAGCATAAGCTTTCGTGGGTAAGAACCTCACTTCTTCAGATGCAAGTAATGGAAATTTCCAGAGGCAGGTATAAATCAGTATGGAGATAACGAGGTTAGTTCAATCAGGGAGGGTGAGGTGCTCTGCTAGCAGTTGAGGTGTGAACACCAAGGGAGGAGAAACTGCTTCTGTAGTTGGATAGCCATTCACAGTCTTTGTTTAATCCTGGTCTGATGGTGTCAAATTTGCAAATGAACCGGAGCTCAGCAGTTTCTCTTTGGAGTCTGGTCCTGAAGTTTTTTTGCTGTAAGATGGCTACCTTTACATCTGCTATTGTGTGGTAGAGATGTCAGAGATAGGAGGAGGCAGAGTGAGAAATAGAGATGGCAGATGGATATATGGGTGGAAGGGATAGAGTAGGATTGGCAGTAGAAGGGTAAAAAGAAGAGACATGTAAGGTGAGCAAAAATGAAGAGAAGAATAGAGACAATAACAGAGAAGGATTGAACTAAAAAATGAAATGCAAGTAAAGGGCGAATGATCAATGTATAGGCTAGTATCAAATAAGTTTGATGGCAAATCAGGAAGCCAATCAATAAATCAACTAAGCAGATCAAAGAGGCAACTAATTAGGAGCAAACCATTTATGCAAGATAATTAAATGCAATAAGAAAATAGTGGCAATTAGCTGAGCAGAAAGAATTAAGTAGATCAAATAAGCAGTAATCAATCAACTAATTGGGAGCAGATCAGTTAAATAAGTACATTGCATGACTACTGACAATCATCTAATTAAATGGTCATGCTGTGAAGACACCAAGACACGAATTAAAGAAGAACAAAAATGTCTAGGAAATGTTTTCTTGTCTCAGAAAAGGCTATCAGAGAATATAGCCCAGGAGTTCAGTGTTGAGAACGCAGAGCAAACAGCATTCCAGTGTTTATCTGGCTCTATACGCTGATATGTGCTCCCTGCTTTACAACCCTGGCATCAACTTCTTAAGCTGTGAACCACAAATTTGCTGCCATTTTTGACATTCAGTGTACTGTGTTAGAATTAGCAGATGTATAGGCGGATGGTGATTCTTTCTGTACAGCTTTGGATTCTATGTAATGTTTCAGATGTGTCAAACTAGTTTGATGGTATTCATGCTTGGTGACTTGTAGAACAAACCCAATGGCTTAATATTATACTTGGAAGGGGAATATGGTGTTAATCAGTAATTTGAACTATAACAATTATAGAACTCTGTGGGTATGGCTACATTTCAGTGTAAACCCAGGGTTTGAATGCTGGCTCAAGCCAACCCTCCCCCCCCCACCCCAGATATAAAAATTGTGCTAATCCAGGACTCAGATTCAGGGTCCCAGGAACCCACAAGAGAGGAGGGTCCAAGTCTAAGTCAAACTGGGACCCACAGTTCAAGCCCTATTGCTTTGCAGTGTAGATGCAGCCCCACTGGATTCATGGTCAGGGACTCTGCCAAAGGTATCCCATAATACCATGGTCCAACTTTCAAGTGTTCCTATACTACACCACAAACAAAGCGCTAGAGCAGCCACATTTTGGGAGGGTGCTAGGAAGTCTGGGAAATGGATGGTTGGACTCTGTCCCGCATAATGCAGTGTAGATGCTGGAGCCCCAGACTGGGACCAATGGTTCAACAATTCCTAACCTGGGGTTACACTTGAGTGTAGACACTCAAGCCCTAAGTTAACAAATTCAAGGTCCACTAATTCGAGTTCTACTAACCCTGGGCTTCCATTGCAGTGTAGACCTATCCTTTCGAATTACCGCAGTGACAGGAAACATTGCTGTCTTTATTGGATTGTACGGCTGGTTTAATTGCCAACGTGTAAAAACACAAATAGTTTTGGCCTAAGGGTATGTCTGAATGGAACATATTCAGTCAAAGAGAAATCAGAACTTAGTTTGTGTTCAGCTTATTCAAGATATAAATATTGGCTAAAAATTGTTTGCTGATTATTTCAGGATTGCTGTGCCACTGTAGATAACTCCCAGTTGCTGTAACATATGGTACCTGAATGCACCCTTTTGTGATATAACAGGTAATGGGAGCTGGATCCAATATTTGCCTCTTTGAGCACATTTTAACCAAATTCATCCAATTTATCCCATTATATCTAGCTTAATTTTTCTTAATAGGAACAACCTAAAGTATTTAGCTAGTAAGCAATAACACCCGTAGGAGGAATTCAGATTTACCATTAATATCACAACATCTGACTTCATCATATCAAAATCCTATTAAAGTCACAGAGGGCCATATATTTTTTCACTCCTATGAGTGCTGACTTCAATCAGGTTAGGATTGGGGTCAAAGAGAGCATGCATTACCTGTGCATTAAGGCTTACTGTAGTTGGTGCAGAACCAGGATGTCTGCTGAGCTGACACCATATGAAAAGAGCCAGCATATATGAATAATATCAATATAATTTTAAAAACTGGGAAAAAGAACTCTTCTGGACTACAAGACAGTTCCATTGTTGTTGTTTGCTTTGTTGGTTCTTGTGATGTTGTTTTGGAAACAGCTTGCATTGGACCAATAATGAAGTTATTTAATTTTGTTAAAAACTTTCTAGGTTTTATAGTTAATATGATTAAAAAACTTGTATGACTTTGAAAGAGATTTAAAGCCTGACTGATGAGAGCAGGCTGGTACACAAACAATAAACGGTAAGCAACTATTGTTCTCACTAGGCTTCTCTATATCTAGGTTGAAAATTATCTGGAAAAACAAGAATGCCTGCTTCTCAGATTATTTTACTGTCATTCAAAGAATGATTTTGGCAGGACTCACTGGCAGGAAAGTATAAAATGACTAGGAAGGTATTAATAAACTTGTCATCACTAAACAAAATTTGAAAACACTGAGTATATTATATCCTTGATTGAACTATAGGCAGCTTGAGCTATTCAGGACTTTCATATGCATATTTGCTTATGTTTTTCTATTGTTGCAGCTAAACATGTATGGAGATGTTTGCATATATAATAAGATGTGCTAATGCTAAATGAAAATGCACACTTTTTAATGTAAATTGGCAGACAAAGCATTCCTTGACTAAGTATAACTGATAATGGTTTGTTTTGCTGTTATCAAAAGGAAGGAGGAGAAGTGAAAGTTAAAGGTGAAATTCATTTTTCTGTTTGTAGGAGCAGATGGCAAAGCATTCAGGGCATAGCTTTGAAGTGGGAGAGAGCAAAACCTGGCATGTTGGTTGGTTTGGTCAATTGATATTCCTGTTTAAATCTGAGTATCATGCATGGCCATTCCATGGTTAGGGCTTCTAGGTGCTACAATAATACAAATAATAATAATACGGTATTTGTTACAGCATGGATAAGCCATGTGTTTTGTAAACACTGGTGTGACATGGAATCTTCTTTAATGCCAAAGTTAGTTTAGTATCAGAGGGGTAGCCGTGTTAGTCTGAATCTGAAAAAGCAACAGAGGGTCCTGTGGCACCTTTAAGACTAACAGAAGTATTGGGAGCATAAGCTTTCGTGGGTAAGAACCTCACTTCTTCAGATGCAAGTAAGCTTATGCTCCCAATACTTCTGTTAGTCTTAAAGGTGCCACAGGACCCTCTGTTGCTTTTTAAAGTTAGTTTAGGTTTCCTTACAACATAACATACAACAGATGGTTGAAATGATATATTAGACATGCAGTTTCCATTTTTTGTTTTGTATTAAATATATTATGAGGTTATCAATATCAGTGGCAACCCTTCTACCTTTATTTTTGGCTGAGCTACTGCAATTTCTAGATATGCCCCTACCTCTTCTATTGGGTTCAAGATTTAGTATAATGTAATAATCCAGCTGCTGATTGTACCACTTGTGCCAAAGTTCCTCCTCTATCTTGGTGGGTCCTGCGCTTATTGGCGGATTTTCTTGCCTCAGAGATTCACCATGTGGGTTGGGGAACAGCCCAGAGACCTTCCCCTCTGGAAGAACCCACAGTCCAGGTCAATTGGCAGGTTTGGGGGGCCCACCCTCTACTCCGGGTTCCAGCCCAGGGCCCTGTGGACTGCAGCTGTCTATAGTGCCTCCTGTAACAGCTGCATGACGGCTACAACTCCCTGGGCTACTTCCCCATGGCCTCCTCCAAACACCTTCCTTATTCTCACCACAGGACCTTCCTCCTGGTGTCTGATAACGCTTGTGCTTCTCAGTCCTCCAGCAGTACAGCTCACCCTCTTAGCTCCTTGCGCCTCTTGCTCCCAGCTCCTCACACTCGCACCACAAACTGAAGTGAGCGCCTTTTAAAACCCAGGTGCCCTGATTAGCCTGCCTTAATTGATTCTAGCAGCTTCTTCTTAATTGGCTCCAGGTGTTCTAATTAGCCTGCCTACCTTAACTGGTTCTAACAGGTTCCTGATTACTCTAGTGCAGCCCCTGCTCTGGGCACTCAGGGAACAGAAAACTACTCATCCAGTGACCATTATATTTGCCCTCTACCAGACTCCTGTACCCCACTGGTCTGGGTCTGTCACACACTCTAATATAGATAATAATTTACTGTTACTATTGAGTGGCTTCCTTTCTCGCATTTTCTACCCAGATAAAGTATAGGAAGATATCTTGTTACTCATTGTGAACAAGAGAGAAACATTGGTAGGAAAGCTTGTGTTCTGATCTCATTTGGAAGCCCACCTGAGAGTTGAACTTGTTGCTCAACTGACAGTCAGATACTATGGAAATGAATAAGGTATAAATACCTAGACAGACAGACAGCGCTCAATAAGGAAATAGAAAACATCACAAGCTAGTATGTGATGTGAACTCTGTTGTAAATTCCATCAGTGATAATCAAGTTTGAAAGCTGAGGCACTGAAATAGCTCTGCATTAAATCCTTAAAGCAGGGGAAGGGATATGGCCCCAATGAGCACTGATACTTAAATTATTAAGCAGATATTGACTTTACTGTGGCAAACTTCAAGATATATTGACCTGAGAGATAAATATTGACTGAAACTCCTTCATTTATCCCCTAAGCAAGTCCCACTTTTTTAAATCTCTGACACAGCTTCCCTTCTTTTCCCTAGACCCTTCTCTGAATTAGAATCTTGGGCCCAGCTGTTCCAGTCTCCTGCTCTATTTGTAATGCCAACATTGTTTTCCAAGTGGCTGTTTTAAACATTGGAAACAGAAGAAATGGTTGTGACTTTCTAAATCAGTAAAACCTAAACAGTACAATGGCCAAAAATGGGGGAAGCTGTTTGGAAATCCCAACAACCCTTTATAAAATAATACCTTCCCAGTATAATCAAGATATTGGATCCTACTATAAGCACTAGCAGATCTTGAAGCAATTTAAGGAAGTGGTCAATTGTACTCACTCAGGGAAAAAATTGACTTTATTCTTAATGCTGTCTGAAAGATATACTATGCTGCTTTCTGATCCAATGGTGTATCTTTATTTCTGTATATTTTTTTTTAAAAGGTGCGCTAAGTTTTATTTTATGTTAATGTAAGAAGTAGCAGTTTAAGAGCACACAAAACCACGTACATGGTGGAGGTATGTGTAATGGCAGGGAAATGACAAAATGAATCACATGAGGAAACAAATGTAAATTACCTTTGAAGCATCTGCATGACTAGATGCACTGCTAGCCTATTTTACTGCACTGATGGGAAGGATTCTTCCTTCGTTATAGTAAATCTACCTCTCTGAGAGGCTGTAACTACGTTGAAGGAAGAATTCTTCTGTTGCCTAATGGTGTCTACACCAGGGCTTATGTCAGTTTTATTACATTGCACAGGGCATGAAATTTTTCACAGTCCTAAGCGTTGTAGTTAAGTTGACCTAACTTTGTAGGGTAGACCAGCCCTAACATTTATGTGGCATTTTAGCTGTGGAATTTCCATTAACTTCAATTAAATCACATGATTTAAACCTAACAATGCTTTTTCAAAATGTACAGCTGTATATAGCTATTTTATTAGTATTTATAAGGTATTTAAGTGAATATGTGCTGCACTTAAGAGAATATGAAAGGAAAATTAATAGGGAGTGTGATGAGCATTCACCCCACACTAGTCTAGAAAGAATTAATGAGGCAGAGAAGGGATAGGCCACAGCTGAGGGGAATTAGCCCTAAGGAACCTCTGGATGATGATGGATTCCAGCAGAGAAAGGAACTTGTGGAGCTAGTATAAAGCCAGGTAGCTGGCAGCAGAAGAGGGCTGCAGTGAGGGAGCCTGAAGCTCCTCTCTGGATGTTAGAGAGGGAAGGGGAGATCCAGGACTCAAAGGAAGGGTTTATTGAGAACAGTGGTGGAGTGAAAGCCTCAGAGAACTGGAGTAGGAAAAGGCCCAGGGAAACAGCAGCAAGATGAGATCTTGCACACCTTGGCTTCTGATTAGAGGGCTCCTGAGCTGGAACACAGATTAGTGGGCGGGCCTGCGTTTCCCTACTAGTCACTGAGGCAGTGGCACAGTCTGGGCACTGAGGGAGAAGATTGCCATTTTGGATGGAGAGACTTTGATAAACCCCTAGAAGGAAAAAACATACAGTGACCTGGCTGGAGGACCAAGCCATAAACAGAGAGCAGCCTGAGTGGCAGAGAGAGAGAGAGAGGTGTCAGGGTACATGAATGAATGACAGAGGATGGCATCGGACCTGGAAGGAGCTAATTCCCAGAGCAGCCAGGAGGAGGCACCCTAGCAGTGAGTTTACCTTGTGACAAATAGTTATACAGTAAAAAGTAAAAAAAAGTGGAGATGCTCATATAAAATGGCCCATGGAGAGCTTGCAGCCATCGAATTAAGAGTCATCCTATGAAGGGCCATAGTATAAGCCAGGAATGTGTTTTGCTCTTTCAATCACCAAGTCATTTAGTCCTTTGTTGAGATGAGTCTTTGTGTTGGATCCAAGCAGCACTAAAATGTATGGGTAGTGACTCTGAACCTGAACTCAGATTCAACTGGCCTCATCTCTCTAACGGGAGGGGGGGGAATCTCTTCTCTTTGCGTATTTTAACTTTGCAGGTTTTAAAAGGAAGAATTGGATTTGAATTTTGTAACCATAGCCCCATCATTAGTGATCTACTGAAATACAGATCTGATGGATTTGGAGCTGCTCTGTAATAATTTGAATACTGTAAGTTGACCTGGTTAGTGGAATGTTAACTGCATGATTATATTGGTTTAACTCTACAGGAGTCTGTTTGGCAAAATGAGCAGGAGGGGGGGGGGGAAGTAGCTCAAGATTAGCCATTCCTCAGCAAACACTTGAGCGTTATTAAAGGACAATGCCATAACCATTGCCACAGAGGACTTTGGTTCATCTGAGTCCTGAGCAAACAGGACTGGTGTGGACTGGAAAGGTCAAAGCCTTTGACAGAAACATAGATATCTTTACTTTCCAAATGTTACGTGAAGTTTACATCTCAGCTTTCTCATCAGAAAATCTACAACTGCATTATTGAGTGCAGCAGTCATCTCTTGCCTGTAAGCCATAAAACAAACTTTTCTTTCGTTCATCAAAAGTGTTTTCTTTATCGGGGAAAAATACCCCTGACCCTCTTTATGTTTTTCTAAAGAGCATCAATACAATTTTTCTGCTCACCACTTACAGCTGTTGTGATAACGTCATTCTTGATCAATAATTATATCTTGACTGAATATGTTTTTGTGGAAGAGGCTTCTGAGAGAGCACAGTTCTGACAAAGGTAGGAAATCACATTCTGAAATTTCTCACTTAAATGTCCAATAATTATTTTTTTCACAGCTTTTCTATTTGTTAGACACATTAGAGACCTAAAAATTCACAGCATTATAGATGTAAACAAAAGAGTCACAATAAGAGAAGTGACCCAGAGAGTGTGGAGCTTTGTATCATGCCAAACTTTAATAAACATGCTGAAAAGAGTAACAGTTACAGAAGAATCAAGTCCTAAAAATATTCAATTTGTGAGACATGGAGTGACTACCTAACCATGATCCTGTAGCAATGCAGTGATGTGCTGGAGTGGACTTCCATGCATCCTTAGATAGAATTCTTCTACCCCAATTTGAGGTAGTTTTGGGATAACTTCCTTGTGTATGATAGAGTTGACACACTCCTTAGTCCCCACAGACTGCTAACTCTCTGTGGCAGAGGTGACTTATTCCTATAGCTTATACAAATATTTCTGAGATCCTGGGCAGCTGGTTGGTCTCCCTTTTTATTGCATTCCTCTCTGAGGCACACAGCAGTTCCTCCTCCTCCTGTATATCCTAAGTCTCTGACAACACACCAATTCTGGACAAATTCATTAGTTTTACCCCTCCAATGGAAATGAATATCAGGCCTCACCCAAGCTGGTATGGGAGACAAGATCACACACAGAACCTTAGGTCTTTCAACCAATTAAATGGTTTGACAGGAGGCCCAGATTTGCTTGAACCAATTCTAGATATATTCAATGGTGGGTCAGATCCTCAGGTGGCATTGCAATTGCTGGAGTTATGCTGATTCACACTAGCTCAGGATCTGGCAGTGTGCTGTTCAGGAATAAAATGTAAATCTTTCCAGCAAATGCACATAATAGAGGCTTGTTTGCCCAGTGAGTAATGCCACTTTCTTGGGTTATAGAAAGCGTTCTTGTTTAAATGGGGGAAATAAAAAAACAAATTTCCTATTCCTCACCCTTCCTGTCTTTGAGCACACTTGACTCTGGAATATGATATTTATCACAAACTAAAAGCAAGCTGTTGTGCAAGCCCCTTGTTAAAATATTGGCAGCACATCTCTTGGGCAAAAAGCAACATATTTTAAAACAGGTCTTGACTTGGATCTCAGTAAAAATAAAGTGGAAGAAATCAGTGCTCATGTGAATTCCCCTCTTCACCTCCACAAGACTAAAGTCTTCAAACTATAATCAGAGTATACTTTTTATTACAGTTTGCTTAGCAAATCAATAGACTTATTGTAGGCACTATTTTAAAGCAGTAGGCAAATTAAAATGGCTTCTCTATGATGTAGCTGAGTCATGGCAGTGAAGATGAAGCATTAATATTATTAGCCTTTGATGCTATTAGTCAACACTGGTTCTGATCATTATTTGTATTAGATTATTCATATATTTCGTAAGTCTGCTGTATAGCAATAAAATGTTGGCTCTTATTTTAAATTAGAACAAAACAAATGGTTTGAATAAAATATATTGCCATTACAGACAGATGGATACAAATGATGGGCCAAATCCTGCTTGATTTCAGTGGAACTACTTGCATCAGTAAATCAAACAGGATTTGGCTCACAAAAATGGCTGGCATAACCCTGTCAATAAAACTCAAATCTAAACTGATTTGATGAAAGTTTGAAATAGTAAAGATAGCCCCCCCCACTCTTTGCCCCCATTATTATTTATGGTATCACATCCTCTGGAGATCAGCAGCACTGACTCCATGAGACAGGCTATTCTTGTACAATGACTGACCCATCGAGAGTCAGGGAAATCTTTCAAATAATCCTGTACTTGTGAGATTTGCATCATAGTTTTTTAGACCCACTAGGTTCAAAATAGTTCAGATAGGAGTTTTGTAAGCAGCCAGATGTTATTACTTATTGAATCTCAGTGAACCACCAAGCCTCTGAATGGCAGCTCTGCTCTGCATTGCTCCCCAGGAAAACTGCTATTCCTTCATATATTTAATGCTACAATTAAAATCAATGGAAAATGTCTACATTTTCAAAATATGTATGAGTGGCATGCGTCTGATTATCCTGGCTTCTTTTAAGACGATTAAGAGATCAAAGCAGACGCCGGAGGTAAGCATATTTTCAAAGAGAAAGTGGACTGGGACTGCATAGCACACTATTGGAAATCCCAACGTGTCACTAGATATTTGCATAAACAAAATCAACAGCCAATGTCAATATCCAAATTTGCAAACAGTGATCTACCTACAGCACAAGTTAATTAATTGTTTTATATAAGATGGAGTCCCATAATTTTTTTAAGTCAATTGGGCCAGTCATGACTGCATACTTAATTTGCTGTTGATTTTATTGACCGTTCTTTTGGTATTTCCCTCTTGGGAAGTTTCCTAATTTGTACGTCCATTAAAACTAGTAAGGGGATTGCAGTGGGATGTATGTGTGTGGAATTTTACTTGTACACCATTACCATGTCCCTTTGCACTGGTGGCTCCTTTCTTTTCCTTTTCCTGATTATCTGAGGTTCAGCTTTCCCTTCCTTTTTCTATTGGAGAGTCTCCTCGATTCACCTTTTCCCTCTCCCTAAGGGCTAGTCTACACACAAAATGCTGCATCGGTGCAGCTGCACTGCTGTAGTGCCTTAATGTAGATGCTCTAAGCTGACGGGAGACAGCTCTCCTGTCAGCGTAGTTAATCCACCTCCCCGAGGGATGGTAGTTATGTTGGTGGGAGAAGCTCTCCTGCAGACATAGCACTGTCTACACAGAAGATTAGGTTGGTATAACTATGTTGCTCAGGGATGTGGATTTTTCACACCCCTGAGTGACATAATTATACTGATATAGGTCTGTAGTGTAGGTCAGACCTACATGGGCTGCTTTTGTTCCCTTTATCTATGTCCAGTGCCCACTCTGTCCTGTGTCTGTGGGATGTAGCTGCGTTACAAGGGGAGATAGTGAGGACAGTAGGAGGTGGTGGTAGTGAGAGAACTGCCACCCACCCGAGGTTGACCTAGGGCAGTTTTATTATCTGGCCACAGCTTCCTAGAAGCCTGTTGCTGGCAACTTACTTGAGAGACACTAAGTCATTACATCACTTTGCTGGCTGAGTCATGTCCTCCTGGGTCTGACCTGCCCACTAATACATCCCTAGTAGCCAACTCCTGGCCCCATTACTACTAGAGCAGGGGATGCAGGCAGTTTGTGCTGCTCTGCCTTCCATTCCAGGTGGATTTACTGGCATGGGAGGACTGCACCCTGGCTTGTACTAGAAGTGAATCTGGCTCATGGTTTCTATCTCTCTGGAGACTGATAGAGGCAGTGCTGTATTATTTCACAGCTTTTCTTCAGAACATTAAAGTCTAATTTTCTGTACTCTTTTAAATGAAAACTTATGTTGTGCAAAAATGGATGAGGCCTCGGGAATGCTGGAATAATGTTGCAGTACATTCCAACTCACCACTAGCAATACAAGAACTGAAGGTCAGACACTGTAGACGTGGTGGTATGAAAATGTACAAAATACTCTCCATATTTTAGATGACACATTCTCATGGTGTTTTCATTAGGTTGTGAATACTGACCTGAAGTATGGGGGATATTTATGTAACATATTAAATTACCAGTAAGATGATATTTTGGAGACACTACGTTACATACAAATAGTTGATTCTTCTATTTCAGCACAGTTTTTAGATGACTCTTTTGTGATGAACAAATTCCATTTGAAGTTAATGGCTTTTTTATCAATATATGACACAAACTGATGAACATTAAGAACCAGCAGGAGACCATCTGAGCTATCAAATCCATTCTTAAAAATCCAGGAAATCAAAAATGATATCACAACTCATTATTTGAACCTCAGAAAGCTAGTTAGTGGAAAATTCCTGTAGTGTGTCCTTTATAAAAATATGTTATGAGCCAATTTCTTTTACTAGCTCCCATTGCTGTTTTCAGTAGTTTGATTTCATATTCCAATTATCCTTCACCTAATGAAATTCTCCCTGAACTAGTGCAATGCTAATCATCTTTATACAATCAATCCACAGTGACTTCTTGTGCTTAAATACAACCTTAAAAGATCAGGTCGTATGAGGTCAGAGCTCCCACTGAGCCTCACATGAAGCAGAGATCGCCACATTATTTGGTATGATCCAAAATTACATATATGCAATGCAGACTTTAGCTTTCCTTTGGCATATTGGGAGATAGTTATTTTAAAAAGTTCTATCATTATCACAGATTTACCACACATACATGAAGTAAAATTTTTCTTTATCTGTTATGGCTTGAGAAAATCAAAAATCATGGAGCAGGTCCTCAAGGAAACCATTTTGAAGCACTTGGAAGAGAGAAAGGTGATCAGGAACAGTCAACATGGAATCACCAAGGGCAAGTCATGCCTGACCAACCTGATTGCCTTCTATGAAGAGATAAGTGGCTCTGTGGATATGGGGAAAGCGGTGGATGTGATATATCTTGACTTTAGCAAAGCTTTTGATACAGTCTCCCACAGTATTCTTGCCAGCAAATTAAAAAAGGATGGATTGGATGAATGGATTATATAAGGTGGGTAGAAAGCTGGCTAGACTGTCGGGCTCAATGGGTAGTGATCAACGGCTTGATGTCTAGTTGGCAGCCAGTATCAAGCGGAGTGCGCCAGGGGTCAGTCCTGGGGATGGTTTTGTTCAACATCTTTATTAATGATCTGGACGATGGGATAGATTGCATCCTCAGCAAGTTCACGGATGACACTAAGCTGGGGGGAGAGGTAGATACGCTGGAGGGTAGAGATAGGGTCCAGAGTAACCTAGACAAATTGAAGGATTGGGCCAAAAGAAATCTGATGAGGTTCAACAAGGACAAGTGCAGAGTCCTGTACTTAGGACAGAAGAATCCCATGCACTGCTACAGGCTGGGGACCGACTGGCTAAGCAGCAGTTCTGCAGAAAAGGACATGGGGATTACAGTGGACGAGAAGCTGGATATGAGTCAGCAGTGTGCCCTTGTTGCCAAGACGGCTAATGACATATTGGGCTGCATTAGTAGGAGCATTGCCAGCAGATCGAGGGAAGTGATTATTCTTCTCTATTTGGCACTGGTGAGGCCACATCTGGAGTATTGTGTCTAGTTTTGGGCCCCGCACTACAGAAAGGATGTGGACAAATTGGAGAGAGTCCAGCGGAGAGCAACAAAAATGATCAGGGGGTTGGGGTACATGACTTACGAGGAGAGGCTAAGGGACCTGGATTGGTTAGTCTGCAGAAGAGAAGAGTGAGGGGGGATTTGATAGCAGCCTTCAACTACCTGAAGGGAGGTTCCAAAGAAGATAGAGCTCAGCTGTTCTCAGTGGTGGCAGATAACAGAACAAGGAGCAATGGTCTTGAGTTACAATGGGGGAGGTTTAGGTTGGATATTGGGAAACACTATTTCACTAGGAGGGTGGTGAAGCATTGGAATGGGTTATCTAGCGAGGTGGTGGAATCTCCATCCTTAGAAGTTTTTAAGGCCCGGCTCGACAAAGCCCTGGCTGGGATGATTTAGTTGGTGTTGGTCCTGCTTTGAGCAGGGGGTTGGACTAGATGACCTCCTGAGGTCTCTTCCAACCCTAATCTTCTATGATTCTTCTTCATTAACTGTAAGATGTATAGTTTTATATGTTCAGAGAATGATGGTGTTTATTACACTGCTAGTCCAGCCATGTTACAGCTGGTATTTTTAATTTTATTGATGTTCTAAACCATTATTTTAATAGCATTGTGCACTGAAGAAAAAAACAACAAAAAACAAACAAAACCCAACGACAAAATGGAGTGGCAGCAGCAAAGGTGAAGCTAATTACTATAGCAATAATCCCTCTGAAGTCAATCTTTCCTAAGTCTATTTGATAGGAATTTGTGTGAACTTTGTTTTACCTTGAATCATTAATTACCCTGGGACTACTATAAATGCCAGATGACTCAGATTATTAATTAAATCACAGTTCTGACGGTACATGGGATAAAACAGTAGGTGGTATTTTAAAAATTTGCCTGAATGAATTCCCAGGGGCAGTCAGTAGAGCATGTGTGGGGTGTTTAAATGTGTGGGGTGTTTTGGAGGGGTCAGGGTGGGGTGGACTGTTAGCTTTTTCAGTACAACTCTATGTACTTCCTCTTCACAAAACTGAGAAATTAATTAATTTTGCAAGATACAGTCTATCTAGGCAATTCCAAATGTATAGCTGCACACTTATGACACCATGTAATTAAGTTTGCTAGAGTTTCCATTCCAGTCCTCTGGCATGTGTTCCTAACTTTCCAGATCGTCTTGCTTATAAAGATGAAAACTCATGTAGATCTGCCCAAGGGTATGGTTTTTTTGTATGTTTGAGTTAGATAATGCGCCATTTCAAAAGACTGTAGTATTGTGTGATGGTGATCTCAAAAGCTAAAAGGGGGTCAGATTTCAACAAGTAACATCCCATATTTGGACAATTAAATTGGCACAAAGGATGGGCATGTAAAAATGGACTTTGATGTATCTTGATTTGAGTATCCAAATTCAGGATATTGGCATCTTATGTAGTTCACATTTGGAAACTGAATTCAAGACAGGATATAATTATTTAGATAAGCATAACAAACCATGGATGTGGGCATGGTCAAAAGTGAAAACTCTGCACCCTTGGAGCCTTAGACTCACTTTCTGTGGGACAAGAAGAGTTTTATCTTTTCTAAATGGGAATGCAATGCTATGCCATGGATTTCTCCCTTCAGAGCAGTTAGTACCTGCAGGGCCAATGGAATTACAAGGATTTTAAGGCTCCATGACTGTATATGAGGCAAAGAGAATGAAATCTTACAGACTACTTGAACAGAAGGAGAATGTCCACTAGATATCAGTAGTAATAAAGCTAATCACCTCTTTTGTAGGCCAGACACTAGGAGCAGGCCTGAATATAATCTATAGGTTGATAGATAAACACTAATCAGCCTAGTACATTCAACAGGTTTAACATTTGAAAGATTATGGGTAAATTTGGGGCCCCATTGAAGTCAATGGAATAATGACCATTGACTTCAATAGGGCCAGGATTTCACCCTATGTATTCTAAACACAAAAACATGCCATTATTTGACAAACCATTACAGTATTTCAGTGAGCACGATGTTAACATAGGCTCTGATCCTGCAGTGTGTCATGCATGGGTGGATTGCTGTGCTCAAGTTCAGACCTAGAGGGTCAGATGGGCGTGAGAGCCTGGGCTGTGACATCCATGCTGCTATTTTTAGCATGCTAGTGCAAGTCTGCCTACCTGGGCTGGGAGGCTTGCCCACATATTCTAAGGGATTATGGGACAGAGCAGCTCTCTGCATAACTTTGGCTAATTGGTTGAACAGCAACAGTTGGGATAAAAGGCTGCAGCCTAGGCAGAAGAGGTGGCTGTAAGAGAGGCTAACCTGCATCAGCAGCAGGCTGGCTGAAAGCTGCTCAAGCAGCAAGATTAGAAGCTCATGAAGATTGGAGTGAGAGTGCTAAGGGAGAGAGCAGAGCCCAAAGTGGGTGTTCCTTCTTTTGCACTCTGTTCACTGTGGAAAAACTGGACTCTTTAGGGTCCTGCTACCAGGTCTGGCAGGAATACAGAATAGGGATTTGAAGATAACTGGAATTGAACTAGAAGGCTAGGAGAGCATGGTATTAAAGAGCTGTTGTACTTCCAAGGAACTTGAGACCAGACAAAATGGACTGAACTCCCAGACTAATGTTTTAAAACTCATGGTGTATGTTCTTACATAGAGGGATTTAATTGAAATAATCTGATAGTTAATATAAATGTGTAATAGTTAGTATAAATGTATGGTGCTTCTAGCCTCTGTTTGCTAGAAGCTGGGAATGGGTGACAGGATGATTGGGGATCACTTGATGATTACCTGTTCTGTTCATTCCCTCTGAGGCACCTGGCATTGGCCACAGTTGGAAGACAGGAAACTGGGCTAGACGGACCTTTGGTCTGACCCAGTATGGCCATTCTTATACCAATATTATGTGGTTTTTTTTAAAGTAAAAGTGAAGAATGCAAAAATTGAAACTAGTGAAATTAAAAAGAAATAAAATCCAATCAGTATTAGTTCTCACTGCTAAGAACAATGAAAACACCATTTTAGAAAGAAAATCTGTCATTGCTGCAGAAGATTGTACAAGCCTACACAAGTTATTTATACATTTTCTTCAGGACTTATGTCTTTGCATGTGTCAGCCCCAAGACTGCCCCAGGAATCCTTGAAAAATTTAAAAGATATCCATGAAGCCATATTGTCCCCAACAGCCAGTCTCCATTCTGGTACATCTTTCTCAGCTCCTCCTCATGCTGTGTGGGTGGGTGGAATCAGGAAACATAATAAAATCTAGAAGTGGGTAAAAAAAACTATTAGCTCTCACTGTTAAATCAAACAATGCACCATCATAATTAACTCTTCACTTAATTTTGAAGGACTAATTATTTGTTTGTTTAGGTCAATGACTTCGTTTATACAAGTTTTGCTAGTATTCCAAAATAAAGAATAGATTCTGTCTAGTGAAGCTGACTAAAAACTACCAGCAGTGCTATTGCATATCTCGCATTTGAACAGTCCATCATCATTAACTGTCAAAAATAGTGCAAACTTTGAGTTTCCAACCCCTAATTATTCCAGTAAATCTATTGTGGATCCCAGTTTCCTTTGTTGTTGCTCACAGGTTTTCATAAATACTACACCATCCTTTTCAACTTTCTATTTATTTTCCTGTGACCTTGAGGAAAAATTCAAGAAAACACTTGCTAAAGAAAATACTGCAGTTATAAGCCCTACTTTATTCCTTTTATAGTTTTAAACTCTCTCTGTGTTCAATCATAAGCCATATTTTTTACTTTTACTGCTCTTTGTTATCTGTCTTGGAAGTGTTTCAGCATCCATGTCTTTAGATTGAAGACCTGTTACAATTAAAGAAGAGCTTTTGCTCATTTAATAGGACAACAAATGCCCATGAATAATAGCACCTCATTTACTGAAGACACAAGGCAAAGTCAGACAAGCCTGGTGTATTTTTAATTAACTCATGTCCTTTAAAAGCAGTTAAGATCAAACCACTTTAAAGGAAAACAACTGAACTCTTGTAATAAAAAAAATTGCAGATAGTGAATCACCTTGCTTTTTCTTGGATTTTCCTCTTTATATACTATGTTATAACTATTAAAACAATTAACAATACTAATTAAATCAAACTGGTGCATAGGCTTTCTCTTCATCAGTGTTTTTACAGCTTCCAGCACCATAAGGCTCTGATCCTGATTAGGGACTCTGAGCGCTAATGTAATATAAATTAATCATCAGTAATGTCTGCAGTTTTAGCCACTGAAGAAATCACTACGTACAGTATTGTACATACTGTCTGTGCACTGCTTTGGGATTGTATCAAAGTAGCAGGATTCTCCTATTATCTTGCCCTATTAGCAGGTGGTATAACTCTGTGAAGAGAAGCAGGTTAATTACTGCAGCAGGTGTGGCTCATTAAACTCCACAGATTTTAAAGACAACATTTTTGATGGAACAGTTTTCTTTTGGAAAATGAGCTTCCATAAAAATTGAAATGTTTCATGTGAATGTGTCAGTGAAAAAAATTCAGAACAATTTAAATTGAAATGGAATATTGTGTTCTGACTTTCTTGTTTCATTTTTACTTTTATAATATTATAAAATATTAATTTTAACAATACTTTATATTTAATTTTATATTGTACATTATATTATGTTATATTATATTTCATATTGTTGCAAAATTATAGAAACAAAATGTTTTGACATTAACAAACCAAAATATTTAGACAAGGTCCTATTTAATGTTTCAAAAAATGGCTACACTGGGTCAGATCAATTGTCCATCCAGCCTAGTATCCTGTCTCTGACAGTGGCCCATGCCAGATGCTTCAGAGGGAATGAAGAGAACAGGGTAATTTCAAGTGATCCAGTCCCACCATCTGGCAGTTGGAGGCTTAGGAAAACATGGAGCATGGGGTTGCTGACCATTTTGGCTAATAGACATTGATGGATTTATCTTCCATGAACTTATCTAATTCTTGTTTGAACATAATTATACTTTGGCCTTCACAACGTCCCCAGGCAATGAGTTCCACTGGTTGACTGTGCTTTGTGTGAAGAAATACTTCATTTGTTTGTTTTAAACCTGCTGCCTATTAGTTTCACGGGGTGACACCTAGTTCTTGTGTTATGTAAAGGGGTAAATAGCACTTCCCTCTTCATTTTCTCCACCCCATTCATGATTTTATAGCCCTCTCATATCCCCCCCCCTTACTTGTCTCTTTTCTAAGATGAACAGTCCTAGTCTAAATCTCCCTTCATATGGAAGCTGTTCCAAACCCTCAATCATTTTTGTTGCTCTTCTCTGTATCTTTTCCATTTCTAATGTATTTTTTTTGAGATGGGGTGACCAGAATTGCATGCAGTATTCAAGGTATGGCCATAACTTGGATTTATGTAGTGGCATTATGATATTTTTTGTCTTATTATCTATTCCTTTCCCAGTGGTTCCTAACATTCTGTTTGTTTTTTTGATGGCTGCTGCATAATGAGCAGATGTTTTCGGAGAACTATCCACAATGACTCCAAGATCTCTTTCTGGAGAAGTAACAATTAATTTAGACTCCATGATTTTGTATGTATAGTTGGTATTATTTTTTCCAGTGTGCATTACTTTGCACTTACCAAAATTGAATTTCACCTACCATTTTGTCACCCGCCCACTCACGTTAGTGAGATCCCTTTGTAACTCTTCAGAATCTGCTTTGGAATTAACTAACTTGTATCATCTACACATTTTGCTACCTCACTCTTCACCCCTTTTCCAGATCATATATGACCATGTTGAATAGTACAGGTCTCAGTACAGATCATGGGGGGTGGGGGGGGGGAAGAGACCCCCATGATTCACCTCTCTCCATTGTGAAAACTGACCATTTATTCCTATACTTTGTTTCCTATATTTTAACCAGTTATTGATCCATTTGAGACCTTCCCTCTTATTCCCTGACTGCTTAGTTGCTTAAGAGCCTTTGGTGTGGGACCTTGTCAAAGGCTTTCTGAACGTCCAAGTACACTGTATCAACTGGGTCACCCTTGTCCACATGCTTGTTGACATCCACAAAGAATTTTAATATATTGGTGAGACATGATTTCCCTTTACAAAAGCAGTGTTGACTCTTCCCCAATATATTGTGTTTATAGATGTGTGTCTGATAAATTTTGTTCTTTACTATACATTAAGCCAATTTGCCTGGTACTAAAGTCAGGCTTCCTGGTGCCTTGTTTAAAAATCAGCATCACATTAGCTATCTGCCAGTCATCTGGTACACAGGCTGATTTAAGCAATAGGTTATGTACTGCAGTTAGTAGTTCTGCAGTTTCTTATCTGAGTTTTTTCAAAACTCTTGGGTGAATCCCATCTTGTCCTGGTGTCTTATTAGTGTTTAATTTATCAATTTGTTCCAAAACCTTCTTTAATGACACCTAAGTCTGGGACAGTTCCTCAGATTTGTCACCTAAAAAGAATGGCTCAGGTATGGGGATCTCCCCCATATCCTCTGCAGTGAAGACTCATGTAAATAATTCATTTAGCTTCTCTACAATGGCTTTATCTTACTTGAGTGATCCTGTAGCACCTCAATCATCCAGTGGTCCCACTGACTGTTTAGCTAGCTTCTTGCTTTTGAATTCCTTAAAAAAAAAATGCTGTTAGTTTTTGTATCCTTAGCTAGTTGCTCTTCAAATTCTTTCTTGGCCCACCTTGTTATACTTTGGCCCTTAACTTGCCAGTGTTTTATGCTCTAACTACCTCTTTCACTCTGCTTTTTACCCATGATAGCATTTTTTTTTTGGTTCTCTTATTTTTTTTATTTTATTTTGGGTATACAGTTCGTTTGAGCCTCTACTGTGGTGTTTTTAAATATTCTCCATGCAGTTTGCAGTCATTTTAGGCTTGTGACTGTTCCTTTTAATTTCCATTTAGCTAGCCTTCTCATTTTATGTAGTTCCCTTTTTTAAGTTAAATGCCACTCTTGTGGGTTTCTTTGGCATTTTTCCTCTAGAAGGAGGTTAAAGTTAATCACAATATGGTCACTATTATCGAGCAGTTCAGCAATATTCACCTCTTGGACCAGATCCTATTTCCACTTAGGACTAAATCAAGAATTGCCTCTCCCATCTTGAGTTCCAGGATAAGATGCTCCAAGAACCAGTCATTAATTGAGTCTAGACAGTTTATCTCTGCATCCCATCCTGAGGAGACATGTACCCAGTCAATATAAGAATAGTTGAAATTCACCTTCATTAATGTTTGGTTTTTTGGTTTTTTTTTGCCTTTGCAGCCTCCCTGAGCATTTCACAATCACTTTCACCATCCTGGTCAGGTGGTTGATAATATATTCCCACTGCTACACTCTTATTATTCAACCATGGAATTTCATGCCATAGAAAGTCTATGGTACAGTTTGATTCACTGATGATTTTTACTTTATTTAACTCTATGCTTTCTTTCACATATAGTGCCATTCCCCCGACCAGCACAACCTACTCTGTCATTCCTATATATGTTGTGCCCTGGTATTACCGTGTCCGATCAATTATCCTCATTCCACCAAGTTTCCATAATGCCTATTATATCAGGCTCTGGAGTCCACCAGTGTGGAACTTATTACAGGATTGAAGCCTTATTCTGCCATTACTTCTCTGCACTACCTAAAACTTTCATAAACATTTTAGAACAATTTTAAACGTCTTCGCCTTTCCCACTTTCATTTTAACCTGTATGTGCCTACTTTCTGTATAATGATTTTATGACAGTTCAGCTATTCTTGAAAAATGTAGTTAGATAGGGAAATGTGGAGTGGTTATAACAAAGACTTACTCCTATGGGGAGAAACAAAAAGGAACCTGACAGCACTCTGCACATGTTTTTCAGCATGCTTTGCTGAGAAACTGTATTGTATTCACCTTATGAGTTCTATCAGCCCACCCACTCACCTGGAAAAATAATCAACTTCACTTTTACCATGCAAAAAATCTAATTATTAGAAATGTCCCTGCCCTTCTGCCCAATCTTCACACATTTTCAGTGGTAATGTGTCTACTGGCGAATGCAAGTGGGTGGGAGTCAGGACATCTGTATTCACTTATTGTCTGATATTGGGTAAGTGACAACTTTTAAATTCTTCTGTAAAACTGATATATTGACAGCTGTTGAAGTGAATATCAAAACATATGGACATGAGAAGTATACATTGAAGAATACAAGGCTGGTATTCATAATAAAATGGAAAAGTAATGCATGTGTTGTGTTAAATATATTCTGAACGTCTTCACTGGTAATCTTTCCACTATAGCCATAAACTTCAAAAGTGTATCATTTTTTCCCTTTTAAATTATTCTAAAGGGCAGATGAAATTGAAGTATGGAGGTGCAGGAAGCATCATTCATCTCTTGAGTAGTGAATAATTTTCTAAACACAGATAATCAAGGTGCACTCATTTGCATAGGTTTTGATTGGTTAGTATTGTATCAGAACTGAATGAGGTGGTAAATAACAGAACATCAACCTAACTTGAGACATGACTATTTACAGCTCATTAATATTGTAAGCCACGTTTTTCTTCTAGTGAATCATAATATTACCATGCAGACCTTCCAAGTCATGTTGTAAAACTTAATTAATACTTGTAAAACATTTTTAGTTCCTTGGATGAAAGGTAGTATGTAAATCTCTAAAGTATTATTATCGATCCATGTACAAAATTACTTCAGGAAGACTTTGACAAATATGATACAATATTTAGTTCTACCTCTAAAGAAAAAAGAAAAACACTAGACTGAGAAAGTATTTGTAGAAGTGCAGGTGATGCAAAGCTACCTTTCATATGTCTTTTGACAGTTCATTTACAAGTCAACAAATGAGCATAATATATGCTGACAAGCAAATGATCCGCCTTACGCATTGCTTCATCCCAGTCTTTGCCTTTATGCTTTACTATTTTATTAGGATCTTTTCATTTCCTTTGAAAATTGTTAGTTCCTATACATCTTAATCATATTAATAGTGATTAAAATTTTAATTAAAAACATATACTAAAAAGACTGACTTTAAAATATGTAACTTTTTATAATGAAACTAAGGAAATGGCTGGTGAATCCTTTTGATATGAAGACCAAGAATCAGAGAAATGTAGGACTGGAAGGGACCACAGTGGATCATCTAGTCCAGCCCCCTGCACTCAAGGCAGGACTAAGTATAACTAGACCATTCCTGAAGAAGATAAAGAATATATGTTCTGACAAAACCAAACTCTAGTTATGTTGCTATCATTATTCATATCTGAAACAATGGCTTGTGAGAAGTTAACAAAAATGTTTGGGAGATACTTTGTGTAAAATTATTGTATGATTTTCTTCATTAAGATAAAGCTAATTTCATAAAGCATCTATCGGCTATAAGAAATATCCTGTTAAATATTCATGAAGGGTGAGATTTTTTCAGTGCTGACTAGGGGATTTATTTCATTTTAATGGGAGTTGTGTGGCTAAAATTCTATTTTGCCTTTGAAAATTTCAACTGAAGTTTATACAGTAACTCCTTGCTTAATGTTTTTTTCACCAGACAAAAGACTATTTTATACACACACACACACACACACACACACACACACACACACACACACACACACACACACACACACACAGTATAAGTTTTAAACAAACAATTTAAAACGGTACATAGCAATGATGATTGTGAAGCTTGGCTGAGGTGGTAAAGTCAGAGGGTGGGATATTTCCCAGGGAATGCCTTACTGCTAAGTGATGAACTAGCACTCAGCTGAGCCCTCAAAGGTTAACACATTGTTGTTAATGTAGCCTCACACTTTACAAGGCAGCACAAATGGAGGGAGTGGAGACAGCATGGCAGACACAGACAGAGAGACACACCGTGTGTGTGTGTGTGTGTGTGTGTGTGTGTGTGTGTGTGTGCGTGAGAGAGAGAAATGTGCATTGCCCCTTTAAGTACCCTGACCCCACTCTAAGTACACTGCCTTTTTAAGTAGATCAGCAAGTTGAGACAGCAGCTGCTGCCAGTAAGCTCCCTCCATCCTGAGCTCTGTCGTGTCCCCGCCCCCTGCTCTATGAAGATGGGGTAAGTGGGGGGGGCAGGAGCAGGGGGGAGGGGACACCCTGACATTAGCTCCCCTCTTCCCCCACCCCCGCACAGCAAACAGGAGGCTCCTGGGAACAGCTCCAAGGCAGAGGGCAGGAGCAGCACATGACAGTGGCGGAGGGGATAGCTGAACTGCCTGCAATTGATCGCCTGCTGGGCGGCTGCCACACAGGGAACTTAGGGATGCGGGGAGCTGATGGGGGGCTGCCGGTCCACCCTGGTTCCAAGCCCCCACCAGCTAGCTCCAATGGGCTGCTCTTTCTGCAAGCAGTGAACAAAGCAGGCAGTTGCCAAACGACGTTATAAGGGAGCATTGTGCAACTTTAAACAAGCATGTTCTCTAATTGATCAGAACGTAACAATGAAACAACGTTAACCGGGATGACTTTAAGTGAGGAGTTACTGTATTAAACTATATATTAACCTTAGGTTAGCTCCTCAGGAAGCTATCATATTATGAACAGGAATGAATTATAAAAGTTGGATTTTGGATGGTATGGTTTACTGTTTAGAGTAGATAATTGGGAGGTATTTCTCCTGAGTTCTATACCAAACTTTTTCACTGACTCACTAGTGCAGGGAAGAATCTGGCTTCATATTTTCTCCATTCTCAATTCCCCATTTTGTTTGTCTGCACATGTATGTGTACCTACATCTTGGTGTCTCTTTACTAGAAGAAAATCCATTAGTATGCATTAAGGAGTATGTCTTTATTAAAGTCAGTAGTACTATGGTATTCTACAATATAGATCTGACACTGTTGCTGTGGAATGTGGAGGCATTATTCTAAAATATGTCACTTTGTTTTTGTTTTTTAAAAGGGTCATCTTGATTGCAGGAAACTGAAGCTCTTTCTAGCTCAGGAACTACTGAAAGTAAGGGTAATTTTCAGAATTGCTGTGCATAGATAAATATTCTGGAAACTCCAACACAGCAGAGAGACTGCTGGAATCTTTTCAAGAATCTCTATCTTTTGAAAACTTTCGTCAAAAGGTATGCCTTTAAGAACCTTCTAGGGCATTTAGTGGGTATGATTTGGTGATGCAACATTACTGGTAATTCTGGTGTCTTGCCAGTGTTCTTGCATTTGGGTTTGAGTACTGCTAAGAATGTGGCAGCATTAAAAACCCTTAGCAATAAAGTTGTTGTTCCACCTTTATGAAACAAATGATTACTATGCACTACTATTGGAGACCGCTTATTGCTAATGCATGTTATAATGAAGTAGGTGCTCATTCTGCATAAAGGCTTGCACACTTCCATCAATTAGATGCCAAAAATTCAGGAACCTTATGCCTATAGCCAAAACATTCAGTTATAGAAATATAGATGTAGCGATCATTAAGAAAACAGACTACAATAGGGATTAGCAAAACAGTAACAAATGAAGCAAAGTAAACTACATGCAAAATTTAGCCCCTTGGCATTTAATCACTGCAAGAAATTGGCTTAAAAGGAAGGGAAGGAGTGTTCTACATTCTAGAGTTATATTGTGTATTTAATCTTGCAAGGTGCTTGGATACTGTGATTAGTGCTGGAGATATAAATAAAAAAAAGGAATGAAACAAAGTACACAATCACAGAGAAAAGAAAGCCACAGCATCAGAGTGGGTAAACTAGTTATTACCCTTTTAACTATCTTATTTGCTAGACATAAGAGAAGAGTTCACAGGACAGAATGTAGGAGAATAAGGCTACTGCAAGGTTATATGCTCCTTGTAGTTAGAGAGACAAAGTGGGTGAGGTAATATCTTTTATTGGACCAACTTGTGTTGGTGAGAAAGACAAGCTTTTGAGCTTACACAGATCTCTTCTTCAAGTCCAGACCTGAAGGCAGATCCAAAAATCAGCAGGGCATGCTCTCATCTCCTGCAAGCTGCTTATACCCCTGGGCGCTCACAGCTGTCGTTCCTAAATGTAACTGCAACATTCTGTCTTTCTCACAGTAAAGCAGAGAGTTAAAATAGTCCCTCACAGTTGAGCTCTGACACACTTTGCAGTTTCATATATAACATTTACAAAACTCCCCTTCCCACTAATTGGAAATACCTGAGCTCATGCTATGTCTGTCTGTCTCTCTCTCTCTTTCTCTCTCTCTCACTGATTAGCAGGGGGATATCACTCATCCTTGTAACCTCTTCATTCCAGTGGTTCTGCTATTGTTCTCTTTCAGGGCCAGAGCTTCATAGGCACCCAGCTGGCAGAGGCTATCCTAGCCCCATCCCGTCTCTGGTCAGTCTGTCCTACTCTGGGGACGTTTCTGGATACTTTTCTGGATGAACCTCTGTGTTCATGCTCTTAGCATTCTGCCACCAGCAGAGCCAGGTTTATTCTAGCAAGGAGTGGTTTGGCACATTGGATCTGTCATGATAGTACTGGTATGTCATAAGAACATAAGAACGGCCATACTGGATCAGACCAAAGGTCCATCTAGCCCAGTAGTCTGTCTTCCAACAGTGGCCAATGCCAGGTGCCCCAGAGGGAACAGAACAGGTAATCATCAAGTGATCCATCCCTTGTCGCCCATTCCCAGCTTCTGGCAAACAGAGGCTAGGGACACCATTCCTGCCCATCCTGGATAATAGCCATTGGCCCTTGCCTTTTGTTGTTTTTGAATATTATACAAACCTTGTGGTGCTTTCTTGCCTGGGTTTCCTTCCTACTACAGTGTTGCTACCCTACACTTGGAACTTCTTTGTTGTCCTAGTGAATTGTTGACATCCCTCTCTTAACTGAAATCTACCCTTAAACGTACTTTCAGGGATAACTTGCTCAAATAGTTACAAAATAAATTTATAATTTAAAAAGATCCAAATCCTTACCTAGCATAAATCAATGTAGCTCCATTACTTTATGCCATTGGAAGATCTGGCCCATCTGCATCACAGTGAAATCAGACTCTATATAAGACTTAAATTTTCTGGAGAAGGAACTGTATCTTCCCCTAGCTTTATCCATTGCTGTCTACATAGTATTTGCCTCATAAATAATATGTAATGTTTTTAACAAGACTCTTTCATAATATCCCAAGCCCACATTTCTCTTACATGCAGTAAGTTTTTTCCCTCCCATTGGAAGTAAAAAATGAACAGTAATGCAATGTAGCAATAGAAGTTGATTCTGCAACTTACAGCATTCTTTCTATATTTCTCTGTGCTTTTTCTCTATAGTCCATAGATATTGACATATGCTCTCTCCTTCTCCAGGCTCTTCTCATGATGTATCTCAACCCTACTGATCCTGTAAGAAAGATTCAGCCAATGGAAATAGGTCTACCCCTTCTGTTGAGAATTATATATAGGTAGGTTTTGCTACTCTCAAAGTACTTTCACTAGCATATCCTCTTGGAGAAACTATTGTTTGTATATCACAACCACACCTTTGAGACCTCTCTTCTTGCCTTGAGGTGAAAGTAACAAAAAGGGGAAATGAGTTAGTTTCATTTGCACCTACACCAGAGTTCTACATTGTAGGGGATTTTAAAGAAAAAATATGGAATATTTGTAGATATTGGCATGTATTACATCTTCCCCTTTACTTTACTTTTTAAAATACTTTTATTAACTTAAATCAGAGTTTGTGAATACTATTAGGTTTTGAAGAAAATCTGAACTACTCTGTAGGTTGGTGTTTTTCAGTGGCAACGCAGCTTTAAGAGCCTGTGGATTTTGGAATGGATGTTATAGTGCAGGGGTTGCGGCTTCCCGCCGCCCCCATTGGCCCGGGACGGCAAACCGCGGCCAGTGGGGGCCGCGATCGGCCGAACCTGCCGCGTCAGCAGGTAAATAAACTGGCCCGGCCCGCCAGGGTGCTTACCCTGGCGAGCTGCGTGCCAAACGTTGCCGACCCCTGTTATAGTGCATGAGTGAATAATGAAAATCATACATGTCTTAAAGAATGAAGTATTCTAATGATCTGAATGGGAATTAAGGTCTTTGCCAGTATAGGCAAAGACAAATATTTTACATATGATATAGGAATTCAGTTAATCTCTTGAAATGTAGACCTTCCAGGAGATGTCTCACAGTTTAAAGTTTTTATTATTGTGGTAATCTTTGTATGCTCTTAATGTAGCTGTTTCCTCGCCTTTTATCTTCCCACAACACTAATAAAGATATTATATTTTCTAGTACCTTGGAAGAACAACAATTGTTTGAGTTTCTAAGCTGATTTTCTACTTGTGCTTCAAGGGATCTCGAAATTCAAAAGCTTGGAAGGTTTTATGCTCTAAGCGAATATAGAAGAAGGGACAAAGATTTTAATGCAAGGTCATAAATAGAACTATTATTGTCACCTTTCCAGAATATAATTGCAGTTCAATTCAACTCTCTAATATACCTCCTTCTACTAATTAGATGTGTGAATTCTACCCTCCTCCTGACCCCTTCTCCCCAGAAAAAGAAGCATCAAGGAGAAGGTCATAGCTGAGGTAAATTGACATGCCCCTCTGAAATCGGGCATGTATATTTACACTAGCTGAGGATTTGAGTCTAATAATTCACTTTGACAATATTTAATCCCTCTCATTTGCTTTCCTGAATTTTTGTTAGCTAACATGTTCATGGCAAAAATGTTGCAAATATTTGTAATTGTGTATTTGAATGCACGTTCACATTAGAAATGTTTGTATGGCCATTTTGAAAGTTCTTTATGGGAGTCCTCCATTCAGGGAACAGATAAAATGCTATGTGACTTAGATGAAACTCTGTAAAGGCTGTACCCTTATGTTCACCACTTTTACAAGACTATGATAAACTTGGTACAAAGTATGCCTGGTGAGATATCATTTGAAAACTCATAATGTGCTGATCATTATTGTCATTGTAAAATGTGTGGCAATATTGTAGTTATAAGATTACTGTATAACATTACTGAGACATATTCCATGTTTAGAAAAGTAAGCACAAACCAGTTCCTCAGAGACAAAAGGGTAACTGACGCCTCAGCTAGGTGTGAAAATCAAAATGGACTATTGACTGATTTAGTGGCAATTCTTTGGCAGGTAAAAGGGTATGAGTGAGAAATTCACATTTTGGCAAAGATACAGCTAAAGATGATTCTCAAAGAAGAGAATTGCTATAAGACAAAAGAGCATACTCCCTAGTTACCCTTCTCCTCCCCTTCTCTCTACCTATGACATCCAGAACAACTGAAGGACAAGGAAAAGAGCATTGGCCAGGGGGAGGGGTCCTGCCTGAAAAGCATCCAGCCAGTAAGAGTGCAAAAAAACACGTGAGACAACTTTTTGGTTTAAGTTCACTTAGCTTGCTAAGTTAGATATTAATTTGCATTTTTCCTTTTATTTCTTTGTAACCAGTTCTGACTTTTATGACTCATTACTTGTAATCACTTAAAATGTATCTTTCTGTGGTTAATACTTTTTATTGTTTTATCTAAACCAGTGTTATTTGGATTGAAGTGTCTGGGACTTGCAATTTGCTGGTCTGTAATATAATTCAGGAATGGCTAGCTTTATCACTCTTGCAGCATAGCTGGGCGTAATTTAGTTGCTGAAGGCTATTTGTAAGCCGGCCAGGAGTATTTGATCTCACAGCAAAGCAGTGTAACAGGCACCTCAGGTTGGAGAATTCAGGGGACACAGCTGTCCAACAGTCCAGATTTTACTCTGGGTAATGTCACAAACTCCAAATTACAAAAAGCAAGTACTTGAAATAATAGCCCTGGCAGACATTTGCCATACCAAAATGTGTTCACATAAAGCATTTGTTGAATTTTTAAATGAAAATGTATTGCAGATTATTCATGAACATAACAATTGTTCAAGTTAGTTGAATACATTCTTCATTCACTTACAACTGATTTACATTCATAGAGCACACTCCTCCAAAAGGATCCCAAACATACAGGCTATTTACAGGGATCACGTCACATACCATTGACACAGAGGCACCCTATAGAGGAGAAAGAGAGCAACCAAGCAACAGTGACAGCAATAAAACACTTTAGGACAGATGTCTCCACCTGAAAAATCACAGTCAACTTAGCTTAGGTAGAATGTGATTATCCAGATGGACTATACCTTCTGTTGTCAAAGTGATAATATTAGAGATACTTATTGTACTATTGAGAATATTATGTATCCTTATTAGTATATCCTTAAGTACATTGGTCTTCTACAGTTCACAGTAAATGATCAATTTATGGAGGTCTGTATTAGGATATTATCTGATGTTCTTATCTATATTTCTACCTGATCTTTGAAAGGCAAGACATTCATTCAGACTCTAGCTACTAGAGTGAAGGTATGAGGTGAAGTAGGTTAATAGTCAATAGACTAACATCAGACATCAGGGGGCACCAGGACATTTAAAATTAGGCAATACAAAACAACAGAAAATATAGTGCAAGGGAACCATCCTACCCTAACAAGAGGATGGACAATATTTTCCATCTCTAATTTCTGTGATTATGTTGTTTCAGGGAGATTGACTGAACTAAATGCTAGAGGCAGTTCTAGGAAGAAGTGCTGATGTAATAAATATCTAAACTGGGTATGTCTAAAACACTTAACATTCTGGTGTTTAAGCACATCCTTCCCCAGGATTTCATAAGTGTATGCATATATTTCTATGGCTATCATTCCTGAGGAAAGTCTGCACAGAGAATATGCATTTTTGGCACTCAGTAATCCCCCATCATGGGGGTGTCAAAACAGTCTAGGCTAGGCACTGATCTGATGAACCAAAACCCTGCGACCAATGCAGGGAGACATTTGCAGGCAGAAGGATGCCAAGAGGAGATGGCCAACAATCAGAAAAAGCAGGCACTAGAGTATGACAGGTCAGCCTAGGACCTACTTGCCCTGGAGACAGGTACTCCTGGGAAACCTCTGTTCAGTTCCCTGCTCCACTACAGATCACTTCCTGTATGACCTTGGGTAAGTCACTTAGACTCTTTTTGTCTCAATTCCCCATCTATAAAATGGCAATATTTCCCTACCTCGCAGGGGTGTTATGAAGGATAAATACATTTTAAAAGATTGTGAAGCACTTTGAGACCTACTGATGAAAAGAATTTATTTAACAGCTAGGTGTTGTTATTATCTCTCTCTCCTGGCTGATCTAGCTAGTCTTCTACCCAGCAGACTAGCTAGATCTGCCCTAGCTAGTCTTCTACCCAGCAGACTGCCTTCTACCAAGGCAGACCAAGCCAAACATTCTTGTGTCCCCACTGGGGTGGGCCACTATTCCATAAATCGCAACCCCCCCTACTTTATACCATATATTTAGCTAACAGGTTGTCTCCAATGTCTTCTAGGGCTCAGGTGGTGAGGCTTCCATCAGTTTCATTGTAAGACTGGGTCCTGCAGGACACTGGGTACTCAGTCCCTGATCCTCCAAATCACATGCTTAAGTTTAAGCATATGTGTAGTCCCCATTACTTCCATAGGAGTATCCATGTGGTTAAAGTTAGGCATTTGGTTTAAATGCTCTGCAAGATCAGGGCCTTCGTGCTTAGCACCTTGCAGGCTCAAGCATCATGCTAACATTTCTCACAGACAGCTTATTAAAAATGTTCCCTTTTCTTACGTCTATCCCATTATCCCTGCTTACCTCCCCTTGGAGCACCTTAAATAATGTCTCACTAACCTTTGGTGTTTATAACCTTCAGATATTTGCAGCTGATCACATTCCCCCTTACATATTGTTTAGCTAAGCTACAAATATTTAGTTTAGTTCTTTAAATCTTTTCTCATTAGGCCATCTCTCCAGTCATTTAATCCATTTTACTGCTGTTATCTGAACTCCTTCCAGCTTTTCTACTTACTCCTGGTATTGAGCTGCCAAGAACTGATTATAGCCTCATTTCCAGGGCAGCAGAGAACCCGGAAAGTAAAATGCAATAACAAAATAGTAAAAATACTTAAGAGTTTTGTATTTATATTTCAAATAAGTGTTTGTTTATAAAGGGAAAACTAAAAAAAAAAAAATCATAAATACCCCTGAAGAAAGGGGCAGCTCTATAGACAGAGAGGGGAAGGTGAGTTTGAGATAATTAGGCCTCAGATGTGATCCTTGGAAACTGTGAAAGACAAAGAAGGCCAAATTCAGCCCTAGGTATAAACAGGCACAACTTCTAGTGAAGTTACTGGAAATTGTGCTCCAGAGTGTTGAGAAAGGAAAAGCTGTTAGAATAAATTGATCAGAGGGGATCTATAGCACAGACATTAAAGTGCCCAATGATCTGAGATTAAGTTGGGAAAGCACTGTACTGATGACACAGACTTAAAAATCCTAAGGGGTTGAGGTCATACGAGATTCTGTGTGTCTTCATCTCCCATTCCTATCTCTGCCTATGCATTCCCCTCCCATTCCCCTCATCACCTATGCATCAAAATCCAGTTTGCTAAGCCACTGCCCTTTTAATATCCCTCCTAAATAATCGCTTCTTTTACAATGCCCACAACAAGTGACTCAACAATAACTACAATGAACACAAAATGAACTCCTGGTCCCCTACCAGTTCCAAGTCATGGCTGCCTTTACCTTTCCCAGTGTGTCCTGTTTTCTGTATCTGTTAGTTTCGATTGTATACTTCTTTGTGCAAGGACTGTCTTTTCTGGTGCTATATAGCATTAATTTCAAAATAATCAAGGTAGTCCAGTTAGAATGTCCGTGTTTACAGGCTACATCCAGCTCCTCTTTATTTTTAGGCCTTGTCTACACTAGAAAGGGTTTGCAGTATAGCTATGCTAGGGAATACTAAATTTATACCAGCAAAAGAGTCCTTGAACAAAATAAGTTACCAGCAAAAACACTATTTTGATTATATAATTTGTTTCTACACTAGGGCTTTTGCTGGCATGGTTATGTCCATTAGAAGCGTGATTCCCCCTTGTCCCCCTCTGTGTCTAACTGACATAGCTATGCCAGCAAAACTTTTAAGTGCAGACTAGCCTCAGGCTCACTCTCCAGCCAGCTCCAACTGCACTTTTTTTTTTTTTTTACACTGACATGTCACTGTACTCTGCATCCAGAGTCCTCTTTCCAGACCTTACAGGTGCTAAAACCATGCAGAGTTTCTGAATGGTTTCTGAATGAAGTCTCCATTCATCATGGTTTTAAATCTATCCAGTTCTGAAGCTTTCACAGGATGAAAAGAGGCAACATTCTACTGAGGCATCTCTGACTAGGGAGAGACCAAGTGCTTGCAATATTTAGAGACAGAAAATGGTTAGAGCCCATTACAAAGAGTGCAAGAAACATGGGATGTAAGCCACTATTACTAAAGACAGGGATTCTGTAGAGAATCAGAAAATGGAAAGGAAGATCAGCAAGAGGGATTTAATTATCACTTTCAAGATCGGGAAAAAAATGTTCTAGGTGTCTGGGAACATTATTTAGAAGAGGTAGATGGGATATTGCATAACCAGTTGTGCTCAGGTAGAGGGATCTGGGTGCCCTGAATCCTGGATGTGTCAAAGAAATGTTGTTGGGAGTTGGAAATTAGAAGAATTGAGGATCAGGTGAAGGTAAGACGACCATGAAGGAAAGAGGATTTGTCTGGATTGAGACAAGGAAAAGAAAGGAGGAAAAGAAAAGGATGGCAAAAGAGAGAAGTTATTCAAATGGTTTGAATAATGCTGGATAAGCACTGAAATTCTTAAGTGAACTATTTTAGGGTCACCCATTTCTAATGGAAAAATAGGATTTGGTATTTACTCATGGACTCGAGACAGTGATGTAGAGTACTGAGATACTGAATTTTACTGACAAATTACAAGGCTCACATTTTCTAAAGGGAGTAAAAAAAGGTATAATCTAATCCACAATCTCTAATTAATATTTAAAACAAATGAGAACTAAGAAATTTCAAGTAAAATATCTCAAATATTCGTGACATACTAAATAGTTCTTTCATCTTCATCTCACCATTGATGTACCAGTACAAAGACATTAACTGACATAAATAACTTCTCAGTTTACCTTTTTTAAATGTTTTTTTGAGGACTACTTGTTTGTAAGAAAGCCAGTGGAATCATCAGCTCTTCTGCATTGCAAAACACATTATTAAGCAAAGTAGTCAGCAGAATTGGATAGACCTACTGATCCAGAAAAACTCTTAAACAAAGAAGATTGCTTGATTATATTTTTTGGCTTCAGTACACTTTTGAAAAAATGTTGAAAATGGAAGACAGTGGGATGATTAGATTCTTTACATATTTTTAAATAAGGGTGCCACTAGCTATTGATAAGCTGTATCAAAAGAGGCAATTTGGAAAGAGTGTTTTAGGAAAATGGATAATTCAGAGGCTTTTGTAATTAGATAGGAAGCCTTGAAACTCAATCACCAGTTGAACTGTAGCATAGGTTGGTAACAAATTTGTTTATTTACCATCTGATGGTTATTGGGTCCCTGTGTGAAATGAGTTGGAAGTCTCAACTCTGTTTCTAAAAGACAGGTATCCACACCATGAAAATTATTATGGTTGGCATTAACTGGAAACTCTGTTAACAATCACAGCAAGAGTCAGCATTAAGTGAGTCTGTGCCCTAAGCAAAATATTTTTTTAGTACTTGGATCCTAAGCTTAAGAAGAAAAAATAAAATAAAAACAATCTATGCATGTGTGTAAGAAAGAGGTAATAGTACAGTGTAGTACAAAGGTTCTCTTTGCATGAGTTTGAGATGATTCATTTTACTCCTGGCTCCCCCCCATTTCCCTCTCCCTCTTTCAGCGTACCTCTCTAAATATTCCATTGGCTTTTTAAATAAAATCTTGCTTTAATGAGCCCCTTGTAAACCCTTTCCTTGTCTATTTTGGTATGAAATATCACAAGCTTTTTATTATATTTTTGTAATATTCTTCTGCTGGAGAATTCATAAATTGATATATACATGTAGTCCCAGTTTAGCAACAACTTAGTGGCATCCTCACCACGGTATATGTTTAATATACAAAGGTCACACTAAAAATTATCTTGTATACTGAAAGATTCTGCCAAGGAAAGAGAGATTCACTATATTTAAAATTGGGACTAGCACAGGATCTGGTAGTATCTCTCAAAATGGAAGAAAACTTGAAGAGTGGTCATTGTACTTTAAGGGAAGCTGGAGAACATGATATTGCTTTTCTCAAATCTTACCCCCACCTCTGTTTTTCCAAATCAAGAAAGTGATCCATTCTAACATCTTTTCCTACCTCTGGGATTTCTTTAGAAGTATGGCTGTAGTTCTGGACTTAAGTTTATTTTGATGATGATAAATGACACTACCATATTACTTGTAGTGAACAGATCTGATATGATTGCCATTTCACTTATCTCATTAGTTCTTTCCTGCATTATGGGAAGCTGACTGATAAGACTTCATGCAGTAATAAAGCCACCATATGGGATTTTTATTGTTGCAAGAATGTTTGTGATATTATTCCTGGGATTTTACATACATATTTTGCTATATCAGCTGTTAATGTTTCCAGTATACATTCTTCAAAATAATCATTTGCATCCACTGTTTTCACTAAAGCACAGCACTTGTAGGTAATACAGGCCTGATATTTTGTTAAGCAGAGATGTCCTGAGCAGAACTTGTTTCTATGCCTGGATTTATATAAATTCTCTCTCAATACTGCTGAAATTTTCTCTTTTTAGAAGAATTGGAAATTGGGGGAAGGGGGAGGCTTGTCTAATAAAGTTACCTTAGACACAAGTTCAGAATCCTGCATAGAGTAAAGGCTTAGTTTGGAGACTCAGAACAATGTCAAATAGCCTTTTATCAATGCTTTCTACCTTCGTGCGAGGGCAAAGCAATAAGGTACTGCCATAGCTTTGTCTTACATTCCACTATCATATTTCAGATCCAAGAGTAGATTTTTTTCCCCCCAAAGCATCAATCAGCTGCAAAAATGTACTAGGAATATGCAGATTTGCTAAACCTAAGCAATTATTGTGAAATATCATGCAAATGCCTTTCCAGTCCAGAATACATGTTACAAACACATCAATGAGCAGACTGAGGGCAATACCCGAGCTAAATCGGCACAGCTACTATAGCGCATCTGGTGAAGACATGCTATGCCGATGGCAGGGCGTGCTCCTGTTGGCATATTTACTCCACCTCTGTGAGAGGCTGAAACTTTCAGCTGGAGAGCATCTCCCACTGACATAGCACAGGGTGGACACTGCTTTAAGCCGATGTAACTTAAGTTGCTTAGGGGGGTGTTGTTTTCACACCCCTGTGTGACATAAGTTACATTGACTTAAGTGGTAGTGTAGACCAGCCCTAAAGAGAGATCATTTTGCAATATACATTCATTTTATTGAAGCAGCAAAGAATCTCTTCATAAATGTGACACCTTGTCTCTATCCTTAAATCTAACAATGGACCTATTTTCATGAACTCTCCTAAAATGCATATATTTGGGAAATGTGCTATTCTACAACTAATTTTAACATGGGGAGAATGTGAATTTGTGTTTCAGTGTCCTAAGGAGAAAAGAATCCTATTGCTTTGTGCTGTAGTATCGAAGATAATGTGAAATTTTGGCTCTCTCTCTTTCCACACACTGTAGTATTAATTCTCACACAACTGTCCACTAGAGATTCCTTAGCATTTCCTAATACCTAACCACTGTGATAGAGAAATCTGGGGCAGTTGTCATAAAAACCAAGGAAAGGGACTAAAACCAGGAAGTGTCTCTTAATATAGGTAATAAAGATTCTGAAAGGTGAATGTTTAAGTCTTAGAGAAAAAGAGAAAATTTTAAAAAATATGCGTAATGAACATATATAATACAGTGTGTCCCTCATTCTATCCTGTTTGTGCTTCAAAAAGGTAGGTTGGTCATTATGTGCAAGCATCATAGATGTTAGTAGCTAGGAAACGTATATAAACTGTGGTGTGAATTGGAATTGTGGTATCACCCTGTGCCTAAACCCCCTGTGTCTAGGCCTGTCCAGTGTGGGCAAAGAGCTGCTACTGAGGGTATTGCCCTCAGTCTGTTAGTGACAAACTGGAGTTGAACCAAGTATTTTGCATACCAGAGAACTGGACAAAGTGTTCTCCCAGAACTGAACAAGGTGTCCTGGATGAACTGAGTGGAAAAGGTCTCAGAGGGAATCCTAACACGTGCAACCTTAATTTGGCCACCTAGTGCATTATGATGCAGTCTAATTACATGATCACATACTGCTTTTTCCACAGTACCCTGGCAAAGTTATAAACAATTGAAAAGAAGGTCTTGTAATGGAAAGTATTAGGCTATCTTAACAATCAGCAATGCTATCATCACTGCTTATACTACACAGAAATATAGACAGTGAATAATCAAAGTCAATCAATACCCTCTCCCTAAATTCTTAATGAAGGGAGAATCCGAACCTGTTGCTGTTTAGTTAAGAATAGCTTTTTATATGCTCTTTTTCCTCCTCAGTTTCCTTTTTAGGTGCATGCACTGTAAGAACATCTGCAATAGTCTTTTCTTTAAACTGTAGAGGATTAAGTGCTTTGGTTTATTATCAAGGCTGAAACTGCATTTATTTGGGGTTTCATTAAAATAGATGGGAATTAATATGGGTCTCCTTGAAACATAATAATAATTTCTGGGGGAGTTTTCTTCTTCACATTTCAATAAATATATCCCTCTTGGTGGTTTTGTAAATGTGCAATCCTAATTGAGACCAATATACATACAGTAAACTGTAATTGGATATAAAGGAAACTAAATAAGGGAATTAAGTAATATATGTAATGATCTGCAAGCATCTATATTTTCTATATATTTCAGATATCAACCTCTCATGGTCCATTTGAGGAAAATGAAGTTTTGTATAGTAATAGTGAAAATGCAAAATGTATATCTAAAACAGATATTAACTCAGCTACAGTTAATAGTAACAAGCCAGATTTCTGAGGAATATTTAAACAATGGATGAGGGTATAATGAAGTAGATCTGATCTCAATAAAAACAAGAAACCAGTCAAATGCATCATAAACAATGCATGAATGAGAAGAAGATTGTTTTAGAGTACATAATCACCCAGGAAGCTTGGCTGAAAGGTAGTTAATGAAACATGCATAATTATGGCTTCCAGTAGCAACGAGCTCTGGAAGATAACACTTATTTCTTGCAAAAAAGAAGTTCTGGGGTTAAAATATTTAGAATTTACATTTTATTTTAGTACATGCAAAAACATAACTGCAATAATGTTTCAGCCTTATGAATATAATTTGTAGTTGAAGGAAGATATAATTCCATACATAAAACTATATTTAAAAAAAGGTAAAGTTGCAAAGAAAAACACTCAAATGTCAGGAAATGGAGAAGTTAAGCCAGTGTATCAACATCTTTATGCTTCCTCGTTTGGCTATAGCATGATTTAGTGTTTTATTACAAGGTCACATTATTTGATAATAATGTCATGATAGTATTTTCCAATTTCCTCTGTAAGTATCAAAACAATTTGAAAAGGAACAGTCCATCTTTACAAGGTGGGGGTCACTGATGCAGAAGGAGGCTAGGTGATTTGCCATTTACTATTTTTCTTTCCCCCAAAAGATAATGTTTCTAGTGAATTGACATTTTAAATTCCTTAAATTCCATTCTCATCCATGCTTACTAGGAATTTCCCAGTCAGTAGATGTTTCCATTGAATTTCCTCCCTACAAATGACACACCTTTTGGGAGGGGGAGTCTTCGTCTATGCCCTTTTGGTTAAGAACCCAGAGTTGCGTAGTTTTCTTCACCACCTCTTGTTAGAGATTGAAGGTTGTTTCACCTCTTTTGGAAGTCTGCATGAAATCCCCAAATTATGATAGAAGAGTTAAGTTATTTAATTAAAAATAAGGTTATTAGGAACATGGAGAAAAAATATTGAATCCCTGACTTTCTTCTAGTCTGAAACACTTCAAAAGCTCTTTTAAGTAGAGTCATTATAGTGAATTAAAAAAAAAATTTCTAGAGAACGTCTAGTAAGTTAAAATGAATGCATCAGAAACCCACATCAAACATCACTACCATAATTGTATCATGTCATTTTTTGGCAATGTCATCACTAACCATATGAACTCTCTGAAATATTCATTTTTCGGTACAGTCTTAAAATAGAAACATATTGAGACCTGGCATCAAAGGGTGAAAATGTCACTTTGAAAACTGCTCGGACTAGTTGTTTCTACAACTCCTTAGCAGAAAGGAAGTACAATTCCTCAAATGAAGAAGGAAAGCAGAAAAGTGAGATTAAATGAATACGTTCAGAAAGAGGTCATAATACCTACCAAAACCAGTAACTTAACCAAATCTTTGTATGTTCTTGAACTCTTGAATAACGTGAATAATGTAATACTGCTCACACTTCAAAGTTCATTTATTCCAGAGAGGAAAAAGTAAATTCAACAACCAGTTCAACACGACAACTTTATTCTTTCAACCTCTATGAAGGCTAAGCATTACTGATCTAGCTTAGTGTAATGCATTTATCCCTGATCTCTTAGAGTGAAATTCACTCCGTAACTGAGGGCCAAGACAGGCCTCTTCACCACTTAAGTCCTATTTTGAGGTTTTAAGTTGTGCTTTAAGTAGGACTCAAATATATAGGTCTTGTGCTACCATTTGCTCAAGGGTGAATTTAACATTCAATGGATAATCTAAACAGGGATTATGATGATCAACTAGAAGAATCAGTATATATAAAGGACATATTAAGATGAATTTTCATAGGAACTAAGTACCATCACAAACTTCATCTTCCTTTTTAAGTGCTAGGCACATTTCTTTGACTTTGTCTTCTGTAATATAAACATAGCAACATGTGTGGGTTTTTTTATCTATAAACTAATGGCTGAAACAGGCTTCAGAATTATTTTTATATATAGAATAATCTGAAGCAAAACACTAAAAGATCAGAAAAAACAAACCTGACAGATGTTAGTCATGTTGCTTAGTACACTATTATAAGGTGCTCAAGACCCAGATCCTTAAAGGTATTTAGGGGCTGAGCTCCCATTGATTTCAATAAGTTAGGCACCTAAATACCTTTGAGGATCTGGGCCTCAGATACTATAGTGATAAACATGGTATAAGGACTTATATAGAATAGAATAGAAGGCAGATCTGCTCCTAAATTGTGGGAAAATGACATGGAGTCTCATGTTTGCTGCCTCAATTACATCCATATCAAATTTTAGGAAAAGGTCACTTTTTTACTTGCCAGCCTACAGACTCAGCCTGGGATCTGGAAGTCCAGCTGTATTTCATCAACACTCCTGCAGAAGATTCTTCAGAGAAAATTCTGCCTTTACTTATTCCTATGCAGCTGTTTTCAACCAGCTTCGGTAGGTATAACTGGGATGAGTTTTGCTCTGCAGCAGAAACGTAGTTAACTGTTCTGTTGATGATGCCTGAGCTAGCGTAGATTCCAGCTGTTCTTCTTAAAGTTGTGCTAGCTCTGCAGTAAGAGCAGTAAAACACAGAAAAATATTTTTGTTATTTTCACCAGCATACGCAGATGAGACACCAAATTCCCACAGATCAGCTGATTAAGATGATGTCACTTTTACACAGTCACTATTCAGAGAATATTGCCCAAAATATCATACAGAAATGAACAAACAGTGGTGTTTGTTTCATACCAACCCAAAGACTTGTCACTTTCTGAAATGTATGCACATTTAGCACAGAGTGAGCTCTTTTATAATCCCTTCCCTTTCTTTTGGGCTTCTCAAATCTCCTCTCCAGCACCTGTAATATGACATTCTGCATGAACCATTGTTGAAACTTTTTTCTTTTAACCTTTATTTGTACAATAGTAAGATTTGAACAGAAATATCCCCTTTTGAAATAATTTGTTATATGTCCACAGTCTTGGGTCCCCCCCCCCCCCAAGGTGAAAAGTGAGAGAACAGAATACTTCTAATGGGTTTTTTTGGAGGAGGGCATAAAAGAGTAGTCCTGATTGTGTCTTATTTTAGTCATTTAAATGGCTAAGCCTTTTCTAATACAACTTTAAATTAATGAGTGGCTTGTTTGAAATATTTTTGATTAAATTATATTTACTTTAGAACATTTTTAAATTTAAATTTTAAGTTTTGCAATTAAAACCTGAAAATCTTTAACGAAAAAAAGTTTCTCCTCAAAAATTTCTATGTAGTTAAAAAGCCATTTTTGCATCAAAAATGATTTGACCAAAAATTTTCACCTCACTTCAGCTAATACTAATCATTCACAGTAAGCTGCAATATCTCTGCTTGGCGCAGGAAGACTCCTCAGGTTTAAGAGGTGATAGTATCTTTGCTCCTGCTGTTGCTACCTCAAGAACGACTGTACTTCCCTCTTTTGCAGGGAAGCAAGACCATAGTTGTAGACAGAACTTGGTTCAACTCTCAGATCCACTATTAGGTCTCTGCGGTGCTGGGGATCCTTCCAGCGCAAGAGTGTAGACTGACTATGTGAGGTTCTGGAATCATGCCACTTTACAAAGTGGAACTGCGCTGGTTCTGCTTGGCTGCCCATGATGATTTTCTCTAAAGCAAATAAAATACATTCTTAGGGAAATATTTTTTTCCTGTAGAACTCATGAACTCAGTTTTCATTATAAGCTTGTTATGAACAGTTCTGTTTGCATTTTGAGTTTGTTTTCTCTCTATACAAATATTCTCATTAAAGTATTTACATATAATGCATACTTAAAAGAAATATTTTAAACAACTACATTTCCTTTTCATGTAAATTTTTGTTAGATTACAATTTTGGAGAGCACTGCTCAGATATTTCAGAAACAAAAGCAGTCTCTTATATGTGAGAATCAAGCATATAAAAAAAATTTACAGTGCATCTGGCATATTCCACATGGTATAGAAAATCAGTCATAATATTGCTGTTTTTTAATATGAGTAAGTTGGAGAGAAGCTTTACAAGCATTCACTTAAACACATTACCTCTATTCTTCCTACCATCTGATTAGGATGTAGATGAGCAGGACCACTGAAAGGATGCAGATTTCAGATGAAGTACATCATCAATCTAGTTTCTAAAGAAAGCCTTTAGGAACACAGATGTTTATACAGAATATCCTGTTCACTGATGTAGTAAAGAGTGACACGGTGTCTGGAGTGGCTCACTACCATGAGTGCCTACTTTAGGGCAGTCACCCCAAACTGGTGGTATGTTCTATAATTAGATTTTACCAAGCCAGGGACAAATGTCAATGCCTCAATCACTGTAATAGTCTTACTGTGGAGTCAGATAGTCTCCTTAGACAGGATTGTGTGATAAATGGTCACTGATATAAAAAAAATCACAAATATTATTGGTTACACACAGTCCCAGGAGACCTGTCACTCACCAAGCTAGATTTTCATCCCAGATCTCACATCAAAGACAATACTAGGAAAAAGAAATGAGAGTTACTGAGAGATAAAATCAGATGAAATATATGTACAGGTCAGTCATAGTCTATAATTCCAAATGGTAGCAAAGATGTAGTAATCTGCGAGTTTCCCCCAAAAAAGTGTCTCAGGGCTACCTAGAATAACTCTGGGGACCTCCATCTTCTCGTTCAGTTGTTCTGCCCTGTTAGAATCCATACAGTCCAGAGATGAACTTTTCTTTGTGTCCATATTTATAGCTTCTTCGCACAGAAAACAAGTTTACAGTTCAGCTACCCAGTGGGCTCTTTCTTTGATGACAGAGAGAGGAATACATTTAAAGTGGTTGCTGTCCAATCACCACATGCAATGAATGATCATTTGCTTTGAAATGTGCAAGAATTAGCACTTCCTGTCAAAGTTCTTCATTTTCATTACAGAAGGCTGCTTTCTCCTTTGATAGGTTATTTAGTTACAGGGGTGGGTACAATGTGAATGTTTGCTATTACATTCTAACAAGATACAGATAAGTAAACACAATGCATGCAGCTCCCATTGGTTTTCATGAAGTTTAAACACCAGATACGTTCTTATCCATTTAACAATCACTTTGATCTATACTAATACACAAGTGAATTGGCCTGGGGCCTTTGCTTGAGTTGGCACCTGATCTACCAGCATCACAAAGAGTTAACAGAAATTTAAATGCAGAACATCTAATCTATGGATAAGCAGCACAGGCACTTTCGATACTAATAATATCTACTTAAGGAGTCAGCAAACACTCATCTTACACATTTTGCAGGTAAGTGAGGTGCTTTCAAATTGATTAAAAATGAACCCAACAACTTCAAATACAAATTTTCAAAATTATATTCTGCTATGGACTGAATTTAATTTAAAGAGCTGAACTTCAGTCATACAACTACTGATAACACTGTTGGCAATACTGTGCTACTTCTATCCTTCCTATTTCTTTTGTGTATAGCATTATCTGTTTCTTCTTTTGTTAATTACCTACTCATGCAGGGTCCAGAGTGCCATAAAACTTCTTTAACATACTTATGCATGTGGCCCATAGAGCTGTGTGATATCAGCATACTGAAAGCAGTGCAGTCTGTGTCTGCTCACTAACCCTCCCAATGACTCCATATACACTTTGAAGCACAGGAAAGACAAAATGGAACATGGTGGGACTTCACGAGTGCCCTTACCAATTGTCTAACACCATCTTTTGGGAATGCTCAATAAGCAAAGTGCCACTTACTCCTACAGGTGAGTATATAATATCTCAAGATTATCCATATGGAAGGTGGGTGATAGCTCTAACAATATTGGTATGGGCACTGTAGTCAGCCAGCTCTCAGGCTCAGCTTGGCCATCATCCCTTTACATCTGTTGTCCTTGGGTCCCCTCCAGAATTCCATTCCTGGACAGGCTCCCTTTTCCCTGTCTGAGGCCTTGTCTACACTACGAGAGTACTTCGATTTTAGTTAATTCGACTATGTGGAATCGATATTACAAAGTCGAACGTGTGTGTCCACACTAAGGACAGTAATTCGAGTTTGTGAGACTTTGTGAGTCCACACTAACGGGGCAAGCGTCGACATTGGAAGCGGTGCACTGTGGGCAGCTATCCCACAGTTCCCGCAGTCCCCGCTGCCCATTGGAATTCTGGGTCGAGCCCCAAATGCCTTCTGGGTAAAAAAATGTGTCGAGGGTGCTTTTGGGCGCCTGTCGTCATCCGTCCGTCACTCCCGCCCTCCCTCCCTCCCTCCCTGAAAGCGCCGGCGGGAAATCAGTTCGCGCGCTTTTCTGATTACTGACAGCGCGGACGCCACAGCAGTGCGAGCATGGATCCCGCTGCGACCATCGCTGCAGTTGTGGCAGTTCTCAACGCCTCACAGCTTCTCATCCACCTGTACCAGAGGCAGCTGCAGATAAATCATGAGAGGAGGCTACGGCACCACCGTGACGGCATGAAGTCGGACACTAGCTCCGACCTTTCAGAGAACATGAGACCCAGCGCCCAGGACATCTCGCTGTCACTGGGTCTTGTGGATACTGTTGAACGGCGATTCTGGGCCCGTGAAACAAGCACGGAATGGTGGGACCGCATAGTGCTGCAGGTCTGGGATGAATCCCAGTGGCTGCGCAACTTTCGCATGCGGAAGGGGACTTTCCTCGAACTGTGTGAGTTGCTGTCCCCTGCCCTGAAGCGAAAGGACACCCGGATGCGGGCAGCCCTGACTGTCCAGAAGCGAGTTGCCATAGCCCTCTGGAAGCTCGCAACGCCAGACAGCTACCGGTCCGTCGCTAACCACTTTGGTGTGGGCAAGTCTACCGTGGGGGTTGCTGTCATGCAAGTAGCCAAGGCAATCGTCAAGCTACTGCTATCTAAGGTAGTGACCCTGGGAAACGTGGAGCTCATCATAGATGGCTTTGCCGAGATGGGATTCCCAAACTGCGGTGGGGCTATAGATGGGACTCACATCCCTATCCTGGGACTGGATCACCAGGCCAGCCAGTACATCAACCGAAAGGGATACTTTTCCATGGTGCTGCAAGCACTGGTGGACCATCGGGGACGTTTTACTAATATCAACGTTGGATGGCCTGGCAAGGTTCATGACGCTCGGGTTTTCAGGAACTCTGGTCTGTTTAGACGGCTGCAGGAAGGTCTTTACTTCCCGGACCACAAAGTAACTGTTGGGGATGTGGAGATGCCTACAGTCATCCTCGGGGACCCTGCATACCCGCTAATGCCCTGGCTCATGAAGCCCTACACTGGCGCACTGGACTCAGGGAAAGAACTATTCAACTACCGGCTCAGCAAGTGCAGAATGGTGGTGGAGTGTGCTTTTGGCCGTCTCAAGGGGAGATGGAGAAGCCTACTCACTCGCTGTGATCTCAGCGAGACCAATATCCCCATTGTGATAGCTGCTTGCTGTGTGCTCCACAATTTGTGTGAGAGCAAGGGGGAGACCTTTATGGCGGGGTGGGAGGTTGAGGCAAATAGCATGGCTTCTGATTACGCCCAGCCAGACAGCCGGGCGATTAGAAGATCCCAGTGG
Organism: Emys orbicularis; assembly: GCF_028017835.1. NCBI lineage: Eukaryota > Metazoa > Chordata > Testudines > Emydidae > Emys > Emys orbicularis. Next base: position 39,901,135 of record NC_088689.1, on the reverse strand, counting down.
GACGCGCTGTGCATCAGGGAGGCTTTGAAAGCCAGGTTCCTGACTGAGCAGGGTCTCCAGTGACTGTTTACTTTGTGGACACAGATGCTGAACCTGCCCCCGTTTCTTTACCCAGTTACTGTTGACTATCCTTCCAAGTTACATACCCCCTTCCCCACCTTCCCAACAAATAAAATCTGTTCCGTTGTGTTAATGAACAAAGTTCTCTTTCTTACTGTTTTCGCGGGAATGTTTTAAACCGGGGACGCAGACTGTGGCGGGGGGCGGGTTTAGTGTTCTGATGCAAATGATGCTTCTAAACTCCGGGAATGACAGGCTCCGCAGTGCTGGATTGGTTGTTTCAACGCAGCCTGCCAGCAGTCCTGGGCGGGACTGCGTGTATGTGTCGGCCAAGTGACTTTCTGGCAGGGGGCGGAGGGTAACAGACCCCCTGCTGCGTGGCTCTGTGATCCAGGATAAGGACCGCGGCATAAGATCTCTAACTGCCCTCCCCCGCCACAAAGTGACAGATCAACCCCCTCGCACCCCAGAACATGAAAACCGCCTCCCAGACTGACCAGGGTAACTGGTGACTGCACTGTGTATGTGTCCTGATGCTGGACCTGCCCCCGCCTCTGTAGCCTGCTACAGGTGACTGTCCTGTCCAAGTAACAAACCCCTTCCCCCCCTTCAGACAGAATCCCCTCTAAAAGACACTCTCGGAAACAGTACTTAACAGAAACAGATGTTTTATTATGAACCGCACATGAAAAGGGGGGGGAGGAAACTTGGACGCGGGCTAGTGTGAGATGGGTAGGAAAGGACTTTTCAAACTTTGTGGAACGAGAGCCTTCCAGTGCTGCAGCAGTGTGCAGGGGCCGACTGAAAGTTTTAACGGCCCTTGCCGCCCCTCCTTCTTTGGACTTTTGGTGAGGGGGGTGTGGGACTTGGTGGCGGGGGAGGGCGGTTAGAGATAGACAGCAGCAGGGCTCTGTCCTCCTGCCTCCGGTCTTGCAGAACATCCACTAGGCGCCGGAGCGTCTCCGTTTGCTCCCTCATTAGTCCAAGCATGGTTTGAGTAGCCTGCTGGTCCTCCTGACGCCACCTCTCCTCCCGTTCCATGACTGCTCTGTGCATTTGTGACAAGTTCTCCCTCCACTGTGTCGTCTGGGCTGCCTGCTCTCGTGAGCAGTCCATAAGTTCATAAAACATGTCTTCACGCGTCTTCCTCTTCCTTCTCCTAATCTGCGCTAGCCTCTGGGAGTGTGATGCCAGGCTGGGTTGGGAGACAGTCGCAGATGTGTCTGTGGGAATGGGAAAAAGGTAGTGAATTCCTGAGACAGATAAATGAAGTTGCTAACAAAGAACATAGTCTTTCTCTGTGAACAACACCATGCACTGGACCTTTCACATGCGCACTCAGGACAAGGTCGAATTTTCGGCCCTCGCCTTCAGTGCCTGGGGTCCTGCAGTTGCGATCAGAGAAGCATTGCAGGACACCTCTACTTCTGTTGCAGGAAAGCATGGTAAGCCGTAGACTTGTGACAGCTTAAAAATGTAATAGTAGCACTGGGCTCCTTTCGCACTGAATGCAAGGCCACTCTCTGCTGGCAGCAATCAGGGAAGCATGAGCTCTGCCCCTGTCCCACCACCTCGCGGCTGTCCCCGGGAAAGCTCCCTGTATGCTGCCCCTCTGCCGCCTCCACCGCGTGGCTGCAAAGCAGTCCCAATACTAACATTCCCCTCCCTAATTTAAAGCAGGGCGTCATGTGTGATATTACTCTCATGAGGATCTCGGAGACCGAGAGGGGAAGGATGCTTCGGGAGACCATGCAGAGGCCAGGGCCGTATGCCGCCATGCTGTGCCGTGCCATGATCCAGGACTACCTAATGGACTCATGGCGTGGGAACGTGTGTTACCATGGTGGACCGAACAAGATCGCCCTGCCGCGGAACCTGATGCGCATGCTTGAGCGGTACCTCCAGGAGAGCTATGCCGAGCTATCCCAGGAGGACTCTCTGTCCATTCCCGGGCACATTGACCGTCTTTTCCTTTAAGTGCAGCATAAGGGACTACAGAGTGGAGCGTCCTGTGGTGGCCTAATCATGAATATCCGGACATTATTTGATTTTCTATACATAGTTAGGACTAAATAGTTGACTAAGCCAAATAAATCATGAACACCAAATTGCTAATATAGTTAATATTCCTGTTTTGTTATAAATAAAAGTTTCTATGTTTAAATGAGTGAATGAAAAGCCCATTCTTAACAATATAAATATTCCAGTTATGTTAAAATTAAATGTTTAGATGTTTAAAGCACTCACAGCTTGATCCTTCCCCTGATTCGGTGTCCGGGGTAAGGGCTGTGGACGGTTGGTAGGGGATCTCGGTAAGGGTGATGAAGAGCTCCTGGCTGTCGGGGAAATCAGCGGTGCAAGCGCTGTCGACTGCCTCGTCCTCCTCATCTCCTTCCTCATCTTCCCCGTCAGCTAACATTTCCGACGAGGAACCGGCCGTGGACAATATCCCATCCTCGGAGTCCACGGTCACTGGTGGGGTAGTGGTGGCGGCCGCACCTAGGATGGAATGCAGTGCCTCGTAGAAACGTGATGTGTGGGGCTGGGATCCAGAGCGTCGGTTTCCCTCTTTGGTTTTTTGGTAGCCTTGTCTCAGCTCCTTGATTTTCACGCGGCACTGCGTTGCATCCCGGCTGTATCCTCTCTCTGCCATGGCTTTAGAGATCTTCTCGTAGATCTTTGCATTCCTTCTTTTGGAGCGCAGCTCTGAAAGCACGGACTCATCGCCCCACACAGCGATGAGATCCAAGACTTCCCGATCAGTCCATGCTGGGGCCCTCTTTCTATTAGATTGCACTGCCATCTCTCCTGGAGAGCTCTGCATCGTTGCCAGTGCTGCTGAGCTCTCCACGCTGTCCAAACAGAAAATGAGATTCAAACTGCCCAGACAGGAAAAGGAATTCAAATTTTCCTGGGGCTTTTCCTGTGTGGTTGGTCAGAGCATCCGAGCTCGAAGTGCTATCCAGAGCGTCAACAGAGTGGTGCACTGTGGGATAGCTCCCGGAGCTATTACCGTCGATTTCCATCCACACCTAGCCTAATTCGATATTGCCATTTCGAATTTAGCGCTACTCCTCTCGTTTTCGAGGAGTACAGAAGTCGAATTTAAAAGAGCTCTATGTCGAACTAAATAGCTTCGTGGTGTGGACGGGTGCAGGGTTAATTCGATGTAACGGCGCTAAATTCGATATAAACTCCTAGTGTAGACCAGTCCTGAGATAAGCTCACTCCCGGGGTCCTTTCTCAGTCAAATTATCTCCAGTCCCTGCCAATGCTCCTCAGGTTTGGCTACAAGGCACTGACAGAGAGCAGACATCCAGAGCCCCTCTCAGAGCTGCAGTGTGTGTGTCCTAAACAAAGGGGAAGGGATGGCTAGTCGCTGCCTTGATCTGGGCTTCCCCAGCTACTAGTCTCCCTATCAGCCTCTCCTCTTGGGCAAACTTGCCCTCAGCCATCTTCACCTTTTAACACTCCCCTTCTAAAAGTAGAGCATGCTCTGCGGGTGTGCCTCATTGGCACTGCCTGAGTTCAGGGACACTCATTAGGCATACTGTCAGTGGGATGGGGGCATGTCCCATCACAGGCAGCTGGAGGCTAATTCTCCACTGACACACACTGTACTGTAGGGTGTAAAATGTTACCATTCTGATATGGTAGCATTTTATACCCACTTTGCACTGGTGTAAATGAGATAGTGGAGAATCAGATCTCTGATCTTTATATATGGGGTGGGAGGAAATCATTTACTATTGTCACCAGTACAATCCATGTGCCATATCCAGATCTGTACCCAAGCTGACATGGATCAATTAATTTAAGATACTGTGCAAGGTGTTTTCAAACTGAAGATCTTTCTGGCTAAGAACAAGTGCAAATCTTCTGTGAACAGTAAATCTTTATAAATGTCATTTAATACCGAATAAAGGAAAATGTTACAGAAATTCTATTTTCCCAAAGCTTATTTTCTGTTCTTACTTCAGCTGCTCTATAGACTGATGTGACCATGGAGATTCTTATGCTGCATGATCAGTTGGTAAGCTGTTGATAAACTATATGGGTTAACTGAGTCTCTGTGTACTTTTAAGGCTAGATTCACAAGGGGGCACTAATCTGTTACAAAGCTGAGTGTTACAATGTCTATGTTTTAGGTGTCCTGCCAACTGGTAGAATTCACAACCCAGAGTTAGGCATCCAGGCTCCCTATACAGCACATGGGTAGGGTTAGCCGTCTTTAAAAAAAACCAACCAACCAAACAAAAAACGGGATTTACAGAAGCCACAAAGCTGAGCAGGAAGCTGCTTAAGCTAGACACTAGGAAATTCTGAGGGGAGGGGTGGGGTCTAAGCCCCTCTGAGCATCACCTAATTCTGGGTCAAAGGGTTCCTTCTCTTTGGGATTTACAGCTGTGAACCCTCTTTTGGAGTTAGGACCTGCCTTTGGTACCTTTCTCAAGAAAAACTCAGGAGGAAGAGCAGATGGTAGTCCTGTAACCCTTTCCTCTTCTCCACACCCATTAGCTCAGTGGTTAGGGTCTTCAGCTGAGATATGAGTTCAAGTCCCTGCTCCCCATTAGGCAAAGGAAGGTTTTGAATTCAGGTCTCCCACCTCCAAGGTGAGTGCCCTAAACATTGGGCTAATGGGTATAAGGAACTACCACTACCCTTGTCTTTTGTGTCTCATTAGTCATACTCTGATCACATCTACCAGATCCCACTCCTCAAGTGGTACAGGTGAGAGAACTCCTAGTTTGTGAATCCTGCCAGGGCTTAGGTATGAGTGAAGCACTGAGCTGTTCAGTGGTGCTAGGACTTGGGCAGTTGTGGGCTTGCCCTCTGACCTAAATGCAGGTGCGTTGCAGACTTTACCAGAAGAAACCTTAGGCCCCTATAGACTTTAAACACCTATAGGGTCAGGAGGTAACTGAGCAGTGCTTTTCTGAATGCTGGTGGTGCCAAAAATGTTGCATTTAGATGCCTAAAATGGTAGTTAGGTATCTAAGTCCCCCTTGTCAATCTGTATCCTAATTTCTTACCCCAAATTCTCATGAACACCACAGTCCAAATCATATTATTGACAAGTCAGTGGTACAGTCTAGTCCTCATTTAGTTGCATTTTTCTAGTAATTAAAAGTAAGAAAAATGTAGTGCTTGTCTACAAATGAGCTATTCTGGAAAAACTCCAAGTGTATTTCAGAACAAAACAAACTTTTTCCTAATTATCTTAATCCACTTGAAATTCATAACTGACCTTATTCCATAACGTTCATGTGTAAACAAGCTCTTACTTCTAAGCTATCTTTCAGAAGTGCACAGAGCAGGATCAACCTGATAGTATGTCCAGTATATTGATAGGCTTGATTCCACAGCTCATTGGCTTGCTTGTTCAGCCAGCAGGGGTTGCTCAGCTCTTGGGAGAATGGCTAGCGTTGTGTCCCTCTAATACTTACTCATTTGGGCTAACTGGGGAGTATTACTGATGGGCTCCAAAATTAGCTCTGTCCAATCTCCACAGATGGAGGAAAAGCTAGTTTGGATGCTTTCATGAAGATGTAGGATCCTCTTTACTTATGCTCTGCATTATATATAATAAGGTTGAATGTACCAACCTAGAACAAGTAGGAATCCAAAGGATTACTTGCATCTCGGCCCAGACTTGAACCTTGTTAGAGCTGGATTGATTTGGATAAGGACTCCCTTTCTTCCTAGCTTTTCAAACAGCTGTTCAGTCCTTTTAAAGTTCTTACACTTTTTTAATTTAGTTCATTCAAAGGTCTATATAAGCTACTAGCAAACTTGGGTGACGGCATTTTAAACAAATCAGCTAGAAAATAATTTACAGCACTCCCAGCAATGTTGAATTACTGTTTAAATAAAGCAAATTAAATCCAAGACCTGATCTTTCATCAACATCCCCTCATGTGACATCTTCAACCCAGGATTGTGTTAATCATCACTATTGCAATAACACTTGTGTTCAGCAATTAGGGCTCCTGTTTCTTTTAAAAAGATTTCAGAGCCTTAGGTTGCATTTATAAATTGTTCTATTTAAATAGTAATTCAGAGCTGTTGGTAATTCTGAGCCCTGAGGAAGGCTGGTTTGGCTGAAACATCAGCTGCTCTGATAAATGAAATGGTTTGTTGAAGCAACAAAATAAATGAGCCTTTAAATAAAAAAATGCATCGAATTTCACACACATACAGAATTCACTAACACAAGATGTAGTGTTGGAGGCACTAAGAAGGATTTAGAAAAGGACTCCTTCAGTGGGTGCATTTGAAAAGTTTCTCCAGACTTTAGATACTAGTGTTCCCTATTTTAATTACTGGGCACATGTCTGAAAGAGATAAGATATGTGACCATGCTATCTTGGCTGACATCTATGTCTGATTCTCAGGTGGTGTGTCAGTCACTGATGAACTGGAAGGATCTGAGCCACAGGGACTGCATCTACACTGAGGATTTTCTGAAATGCTCCCACCTTTGCCCTAGCAGTGTTGCAGGTCAGAGTAACTGTAGACAACCTGGTGATAAAATATTGGCAGCTGGTTTATGCTCGTTCTCCCATTGCTATGAGCACAGGTGGAGTTGCATGAGTGCTGAGGCACTAGTGGGAGAACTTCAGAAAATGTTGCATTGTTGGGAATTAACTCAACATTGGTGTTTGGGGCTGGGGAGGTGACACATCCAGTGAGACTCCTCCTGCCAGCTGCCCACAAGATTACTTTGAGGGGAATCAAAGTCTCTGGATACCCAGGTGTGTTAAGCTTCCCTGTGTCTCAGCAGGCTACAGCACTGGTTCCTCCCTGGCCCTGTCTGAAACACTTCCTGGGCATGGACGGAAATCCAGAGCCCCTCAGCCCACCTGCCTTAGGTCCCCAGAACCAGTGCTGACCCCACAAGAAACCCCAGTTACTTAAACACACCCTGTCCCACAATCCCACCCCAGAGGGTATGACACTTCTAGATTATAATGTAGCTCTCTGAGTGCATGTGGTATTTGTGAAGCGTAGAACGCACAAAGGATTTGCACAGGATTCTAACACCATTGCTTTTTTACTAAATAGCCAACACACAAGAGAGTGCAGATCATTTAGAAAATAACAAACAACCTAAACACAACCACCACTAGCTCACCCTTCACTTGTGATGCTTGTGGGTTCATCTGTGTTCAGGAAGGCAGGGTTCCCAATGCCATGTCAGGCTCCTGTATGCAGCTCCTGTTAGCCTGAGCTGGTAAGAAATGGCTGGGAAAGAGCTGAGTTGTGCAGCTCCTTCCCTTTTATAACCTTCTAGTCCCCTCTGTCAGGTGTGTCTCTGTTCAACTTCAGATGACAACACCAGGTTATCTGTTGCTTAGGGCTTTTCTAGATGAACAGTTAGTCATGTACACTGGGGTGTAAATCTACAGTGCACTAGTGAATTTTTAGTGTACAGTAACAGGGTCCACATGGACAGATAGTGCTTGGCATGGTAGTGCGCTATAGATTTACACCTCAGTTTGTGGCACTCTGTCTAGACAAGCCCTTTTTTACCTTGCCCCTGGAGTTCAGACTTTAAAATCTGGTGTTCCCCGTGCGGCACCCATTTCTCTATTCAAGTGTGCTCCATTTGAATGGACAGTTTTAAAGTTTAATGACCCTCTATTGTATGTAATGTTGTTGTAGCTGTGTCTTGTCTCTCTCTCTCACCAACAGAGGTTGGTCCAATAAAAGGTATTACCTCACACACCTTGTCTCTCTAATGACCTACTATTGTCAGTGCTGTACTACTACCCTTTAGAATCTCAATCCAGCATGGAAATAGAAGACAGTAAGAAGGCAATGATCAACCTTACACTCAAAATGGAATTTGCAGTCCTACACAGAGATTGATCATAATCTCACACAAAATACATCAGTTGTACAGACACTGAACTTGAATGTATGGGGCTAGTGAGGTCTCACCCCACATGAGGTTTGGACAAAAAGTACAATAATAAATGAAGCAAAACAAAGTTCAATAGTCAGATATTAAAGAACCAGAAAGTAGCATGTCTGAACTATTTTTGGCTCTGTGAACCGCTACAAAAGGAAGGGCTGGGTATCTTAAATTGTTTTAGATTACCACAGTTTCTTCCTGTTTCTGCCCCTACTCCTTGCTGTTTCATTTCTAGTTGTGGGTTACTGCCAGTTGCTTAACACCCCTAATGATAAAAATAGCTGTCATGAAAATACTCTGCTTATTTGAAACATCTTCCACTAACTGCCAGGGGACAAAAATAAATACATGAAATCAGGGGCTGCTCCAGGCACCAGTGCAGCAAGCGCGTGCCTGGGGTGGCAAGCCGCTGGGGGGTCCTGCTGGTCGCTGTGAGGGCGGCTTTCAGCGGCTTGCCTGCGGGAGGTCCGCCGGTCCCGCGGTTTCGGCGGCAATTCGGTGGCGGGTACGCCGAAGCCGCGGGACCGGCAGATCACCCACAGAAATGCCGCCGAATCTGTGTGACTGCAGACCGCCCGCAGGCATGCCGCCGAAGGCCACCTGACTGCCGTGCTTGGGGCAGCAAAAAATGTAGCGCCACCCCTGGATGAAATAATTTATTAAATCAAATAAGGTTTGACTACACCATAAACAAAAGTTAGAGAGATCTGGCTTAAAGGGAACCCATCCATCACACATGAACAAATGGGAATGCCTCCTCCTCTATTTCTTTTTTTTTTCTTTGATGTCTTGATTATTGCCCATTTTTCTTTTGAGCTTACTGTTTGCAAAGCAATCCTACCTATGCCTAGTGGGCAGGTCTCATGAACTACGACTGAACCTTCTGTTTGCTAGCATTGGTCCTTTTCTGGTTGGCTGGCAAAAGAGAGTATAGAATGTCTTCCGCCTCCCTTGCTGAGACCAAGGAAATAGCATCTGATCAGGTGTCCAACAGCATAATATTAATACATTGCAACTGCGCTATAAGACCACACTTGTAAGTCCCATATAAGCATTAATTATTTTCTGCTAAATTGCTTGTTTTCATTATGTTCTCTAGGATGAAACAAAATAGCTGAGATTTGAAGATCACCATTACAGTTGGTTCAGCGGTAGTATTAAAGTAACAACTTTGTGCTATTAGTTGTACAACCACATGTTTTCTTATCAATGACTGGATCACATATGTAACTAAATGATTTTCATATTGCTGTATTATTCATAATTGTTTGCACTTTGGTTAGTTCCATGGCATTATTTGCTTAATTGGGGAACAAAAACAATATCATTTTACTTAGTCAAGTAACCAACTTTGCACAAATTGTACATATTTGAAATGAACTGTTAGCAAACAATCCATTAATGTTATTATTCTGTTGTTTTATTTTCTGAAGACATTAACTAGTTTCAAATAATGTATGGATCCAGAATTTTATGATTTGTTCACAGTTTAAGAACAAAAATCAAGGCAATACTCAATTAATAAATTCTTCCCTCAGCTCTAATATAGGGGATGCCCAGTGGAAAAAGCATAGCTAATTAATTTATTGCATGAGTTTGTTTTGTCTTAATATATCTTTTAATTGATTTGCCCTGCTAGTTGTTGCACTCAGGGGGTGGAGAAAAGCAATAAACACAGATATTGAAACTTATAAAGCAATTTACACTGTGGAAGGATTAACAGATTTTCACTGTTACTGTTTAATTATCTCAGATATTTTGTTCTTTATTTCTTGTAATTGAATTGACTTAATCTGACATTTCTATTACTTAATTAGACAGAAAAGAATCTTCGAAGTGTGTTGTTGCTCAGATTGTTTTTAGGTGTTGAATTAGTGTATATTATTGCTGGCTTTAAGCTTATGTAACTGGTGGAGTTTCATGGGGCAGCATACCACTATCCTTGTCTAGATAGCACCCAGATGCCTTTAAAATAATAACTTAAATAGACTATTGTGTCAGAAAACATCTTACTGGAGGCTTGACTTGATTCTTAGGGAACTTGTTTTAGGATTTTCATGGTCCCCACCTTGAGCTATGACAGATGCTAAGGTTACTAATGGCCCTCTGATGGTGTGTAGCGACGTTCAGATAAAAACAATCAACAGGAGTGGAAAAACAACTTAATATTGTATTGTCAAATATATCTAGATGATTATTTGTTCACTGACAGAATCCTCCTTTCCTCAATGACACAACCCAGTTCTCTGTGTCAGTTAATTTTGCTCTTTGGTAAAGAATATTCTAAGACATGTACATCTCTATTATTCTTCCCTTTAATGCTAAAAAGGAATGCTCTACTGCTCCATTTGTGGCAGGAATAGTCAAGAGAAAGCACAGAATTTATAGAGTTCAGGTATGCATCACTGTATTTATCTAATCTAATCTATCCCAGAGGAAGTCCAGCAGCTAGTTATCTTTTCTTCCTCTGCTTGAGCCATGAGTATGGTGAACATCAGGTGGAGATGCTGAAGATCTTTCCTCTTTGCCCTTGAGGGCTACTGAGGAAAGGAGCACTGAAAGGGAAGAGTGGGTGGACCATAATGTACAGTACCTTCAAGGTACTGTACATTCGGACAGAGGCTTGAGCTAGCATGCAGCTCCCATTCACACATGCAGAGTGGAAGTAGGGCCAATTCCCCTTACCCTCCTGCTTGGTGATGAGGGCTCCTGACACCACCAGATAGAAATGTTGCTGTATAGGGCAATCGGGTGGATGATATATAAGGAAAAATTGTGCCCTCTCATGCTCACCCTAACTCTTGCCCTGGCCCAGATGGTATTCTGTATCAAAATAATGCTATTTGATTTAAAGTTCCATTAAAAATAAGTGGAATGAGCCACCATAAATGAGTTCAAATCTTAACAAGAGCCCTGTGTTTCCCTGGAGCCTTGTTTCTTAAAGAGATCCAAAGTAAATCTTAATTTAACAGATTTGCCAAGGAGCTAGTCACTAGTTTTATGGGTGCTTAGCTCCACTCATGATTGATTTAGCCTATTTCCCCTTCCTATGTATAACTAATATTGATATATAATATATTTAGTTGGTTTTGCAGAAAAAGAAGAGATTTCTTTAATGGTTTAAAATGTGTATTAATCTGCCCCTTCTCTTCCTGATCAGTTTACCAGCTCCATTCATCCATAAAGATCAGAAGAAAAATGAGAATGGGAATCTGCAGCACCCCACTGAATAGATCCATAGGATAGAGAACTCCCAGTGAAGGTGCTGCCCTTCTGTATTGCAGCTGCAGTTGCAGAGTCACAGTTAATGCTTGAACTTTGATGTGAATATCCATTAGTACATCTGCCACTTTTGAGGAAGAAAATGCCATATAAAGCAGCAGCTTCTCCTTTCCTACCCCCTAAGCTTCCTGAAATATGTCCCCTTTTACCCACAATCTCCCTGGGCAAGATCTGCTGGCATAGGATTCCCTATGTTCATGGAAGCATAGGGTAGTGATCAGAGTTAGGGGTAGAAGTCAGAGTGGAAATTACTACTATATATAATTTCTACTAGAGAGGACAGTGGTTTAGGAAGGCTAACTCAGGCTTCTGTATAATCATTATTTGGAATTGTTTTGGACCTTTTTATAGAGTCCTAATTTTCAGCTTCATTTCATTCTCCTTTATTGGTTTCCTTAATGCTTACAACAAAGAACATTTGATTTACAATTGCAGTGTGAATACGTGAATGTTATGAAAAGAGGGCAAGGTTCTTAACATTGCTAACAGTGATTCTAAGTGGATATGGGTCTAGAACTGAACTTAAAATCCAAATGTCTCAGACTTGTGATTGTGTGGACTGGATTTGAATTCCTGCTTTCCCTATGATTTGTTCTGTGTTGGAACCAGAAGGCCCTGTTTTCTGAACGTGGCACTGATAGAAGAAATGTCCTGAGAACAATTAATCTTAAGAGATTGGCCTTGTGTTGACCAAAATCTTGCTAGAGTATTTTGCAAGATTTCAAAGCCATTGAACTTATGCTGTCCTTGGCTTGGCTCAATCTCAACTGTTGAACCTTAACCTAACCTGGATCACTAGCCCATCTCACATTCTAGGTGACTTATTCTCCACTAAGAAGATCTTCCAATTAATAATAATTGGAGGTTTTTGCTGGTATTGACACATGTGCAGTGGAAGATGTTTTAGCTGCCTGCAAGGATTTATGTGCAGCTGTGAAACATTTAGGTAGTGCTATGTTATGCACAGGTTCTATGTTTCTCTGTATCTTGGATAAACATTCCAAAGATCGAATCTTTATTCAGTGTTCCTGTCTCTAGGGGCTGGTCCTGATATTACTATACCAAGTTTGCACCAGTGTAATTTCATTGACTTCAGTGAATCTAACATGTAATTTATACTGATGTGAGATCAGGATCAGGGTCCTTGTGTTTTTCAAAACTGAGCTAGAAATAATGCAAGAAAAAGCTTTCTCACAGCATTTTCAGTTCTTCCGATTTCCAGTTCAGCCATTAATATTGTAAGAAAGGCTTTTTGTAGTACTTTGGCACTTCTGCTTTCGCAGAGAAACATGAAAAATAACGAGAATCAAAAATGTAGTGTCCCCACGTCTCCTGTGCTTTTGGAAGCTCCCAGGGGATTTCACCATTTCAGTGGAGTGCTGTGTATGTGTCTGTCAGGATTCTGAGCTCAGTTACACCACTGCAATTGGGATCAAAACCTGGCCCAAAGATTGTGAAATAGTTTGGGATCCTTCAGGTTAAAAGGGGATATAAATGTAAAACGTTATCAAAGCAGTGGCAAGTCATGTACAAAATAATACTTTGTTTACTGAAATAATTCTGTAGATTATATGTGACAGGCATTCAACTTGATTTTACATTAGCATCAGTTGGTATAATAAGTCCAGAGCTCCCATAGCCTGAGAAGATCAGGCTGTCTTTTTCACTTGCATTAATCACCCTGGCGACATTTAAAACATTTTGAATTGTGGCTGAAATAGCAAGTGCTGATCAGTCTACTTTAAGTACATGCAAGCTGCTTGCTCTAGCTTGTGTTTTGAAAAGGGGTGCAATTGCTTTTCTGACTTCTGTTTGTACTTGTGCCTTTCGACATTAAATATGTTTATGGCAGTCTAGGATTTGATAAAAATTCTGGATGTTGCAGAAGTGTTGCCATGGGATTCTATGTTTATTTTTCTCTCAATGACTTGTATAGCAACATTGCCCAGTTTACAAATCAAAAGATAATTTATCTTCACTGCCAGTGCTGCACACTCAGCCTGTGATCTGAAAGCCAAGTAGTGTTCTTTCTGTTTCCTCTGATATTACCAGTAACAAAGACTCTACAATCAGACTTAACGGATAATTTAGTGCAACGAAAGGTAGCAAAGTCTCAGCAACACTAATTTCTACCACAGCTAGACCAATTCATTTTATTCAGTCATTATCTCAGTATTGTTTACTTGTTGAACTTCAATAACTGATGCCGTCTACTGCATGCTCAAGAGCCCTTTCTCTCCCAGTCACCACAATTAATGTCATTATTCACTGCCTCACTGCCTAAAAACTTCATTAACACAGAATTGAGATTCACCAGCAGTGCCTTGAACCCTTCCAGAATGTTGAAAGAACCTATCCTTAGAACTCTGAAATACAGAGTTGAGGTTTCAGGGCCGCATTGGTGTGTACCTTGACTCTGCCCCTGGGAGCTGGCAAGAACACAGTGGAGCTATACTGTAACTATCATTCTGCCAGAGCTGCCCTGTAATAAGCAGACATGAGGAATGACTAAGGGTGTATCTACAGCTTGAGCTGGAAGGGTGATTACCAGCTCAAAGACACATCTGCTTGCTAGCTCTGATTGAGCCAGCACACTAAAAATAGAGTGTAGCCACAACAGTACATGCCTAGGGTCTCGGATGGGTACAGACTCGGGGTGGCTAACTCCTCTGCCACTTGCACTGCTGCAGCTGTGCTCTATCTTTAGTGTGCTAGCTCAGGCACAGTTAACACGTGTATGTCTCCTCAAACTGGGAAATACACCCCCAGCTTGCTGTGTATATGTACCCCATTTTAGGTGGGATGTTGTCCCACAGAAGTGAATTTTCTCATTCATCCACATGCATCCCAACTGCCCCAGCTGTATTCACTGGTGCAGGGATTACTTGTGGCAGGTTGCCACATTTCCTATTGAGATATGAGGAGAGGTGCATCTGCACCCAAATGGATCATGGAAACCTGTGCTAAGTTATGTGGGTTGTGCAAACAGAGGAGCATATGTGGGGGGACACACAAGGAGGCTTCCTGGGAATACCTTACTGCCACTTAGCTACCACCTGTGCTCTCTCCCTGGCCCCATAGATTTGAAGGGGCCACGAAAAGGAAAGGAGGTGGTAACCGATCAGCTATGAGGAGCAAAACTGAGGTAGGACAGTGGAGAGGATTCCTGGACTCCATGCTCCACGTAAGGGGAAGAGAGTCTAGCGTAAGAGGTGAGGTATGAAGGGACACACTGATAGAAAGGGGATGTTGTGTTACCAGATCAATCAAAATACTCCATGGAGATGAATAAAGCCTGACACAATAGCTCTGAGAGATGTGAACTGATTTATTAGTCTCAATGGGTGTTCTCTTCCCCCTCTCTCAAAATCTACCCTAGCTCCTGTTGGAGAATACCAGTGTTGAAGACAATCTTACTTATACCTATGGGTTTTAGAGCAATTTGAATATTAAAATTAGGTCCTAATGAATAACCAAATGACTCCAAATACAATAACAAATTGGCTGTGTTGTTGTAGCATACCGTATTTAAAATAATCTCACAATGCATGTGGATTTTAGATCCTTTTAAAAATTAAAACAAGCTCATAATGTAGGGAGCGAAGTGTTAGGAACCCCTTGATTAAATTACTCCAAATTTCCCCCGACACTCTACCCCAACCTCTGTTGTGGCAGTGTTGCAGCCCTGAAGCATGAGCCCTGCGAGCCTGCGTCAGCTGACTGTGGCCAGCCACAGATATTCAACTGCTGTAGACGAATCATAAGGGGTACCCTGTTTGTAGGGTATCATTTTTAAATGCTTGTTGTAGATTGAGCACTGTGCACTGCTTAATTTTTGTGTAGGTTGTTGTAGAAAGTTCACATCTGTTTTCCTGGTATATTTTTCATGATAAACAAAGTTACTGTTTTGACTGATGACAATAGCCTGGCACTGCATTAGTCAATGGCTGCCTTATGCCAGTCCTTACAATAGGGTAGTCACTATTATGGGTGTGTCCTGGTGCTTGGCAACCTCTTTGATCATACTGATACTGATTAAAATCACAGCTACTTGCTTTTTTCTTTGATCACACTCAGTCCCATTGTTGAGGAAATAGGTGAAGAGTATGTGGCATGATTACATTACCCCAGCCAAATTTGGACCAATAACGCTATCCCAGATCCCCATGATGCACACCAATTTGCAAGACAAGCCAAATAAGCATACTGGTTTTAAAGCACTTAGAAAAGTCAGTTGTTAAGCAGTGAAATAATCTCAAAATTAACTATAGTACATCTACCACCCAACTCTAACAGTCAGAAAGTACCTATATAAAATTGGCACCTTGTCAGCACCATTTGTATATTCAAATTGGAGCTACTTACTTTCCTGTTAGTACATATTTTACCACAGCAGAGACAACAGAACATTGGAAAAGTGAGTTAGATTCCATTCTGTCTTGTGTATTATCAGTCAAAATGCAACTAAGTTCTGACTACTGTCTTTATTACTAGTGATGAAGTACTTAGAAGAGGTGAAATCAGTCTGTTTTTCTAAGGTACTGATTATCACAGTTTAGGGCAACTGCACCTTTACTTCTCCTTGGGCAAGGGCACACACTCCCAGGCTTCTAGCTTCCCAGCTGCTGCCTTTTGGGGTGGAGACTTGGTCTCACTCTCTTCTGACTGGGGTATTTCCATACTGCACAGTTCCCTGCCTTCACTGCGTTATTCCCCGTAGAGATAGGCTGCCCAAGCACCCCTGCTTGCTTTCTCTTTAAAGACAGTTAATAGTGTGACTGTCCACATTTATAGACCCCACATAGTTCTTTCTATGCAAGTCTATTTTACTCTTAAATCAAAAACACTACAGAACCACCATATTAAAAACAACAAAAGAACCTACACGCATGCTAATAAGTTTACCAGACATCACTCCATCTCTACCATGGGTCTGGCAGAAGCAGTACTTCAACACCCCATCCAAGGGATTTCCTGTGTGGTCACAAGTTCATCACTTCAGTTCAGAACTAGCACACTCATAACATGTTTACTCCATCCTTTATACAGTTCAGGGATCTTTGATCTGGAGTTTCCAGGAGCAGGTAATTAGCAGACAATGAGTGTTCTTCCCCAGGGTATAGCTTCAAAAGGGTGGATTCTAGGGGATCATTTTGCATTCCCCTTACATCCAGGTACTTCCTAGGAAATCCACTTCACAGGTATTGTTCCAAAAAGCCCTTTGATGTTCCTAATACCTTCCAGAGATTGCATTAGTCAGTCTCCTAGAGAAGGTACATAGTTCCTCAAGAACACATGCACAATTCCATTTTTAATACAATAGACCCCAAAAGTATTACAAATACTTCAATAAGGTTTAACTTAATTCAGTAAAGTTCACTCAGGATATTGTCAGTCTGTCACACCACAGGGAGTACCAATTACTGTGGTATCTATGGTATACTATTTCATGGTTTTGAAACTGGAGTTTGCAAGGCTAGGAGTTGTTAAAAGCTTTTGCTGATATATAAAATGGGTATAAAATATAAGAAAGTCCCTGAAAGAGATCAACTATGTAACCTTATGATGTCATCTGAGTCACTTTTTTCCCCCTTCCAGGCCAAATTGTGCCCTTATGTATGCATAAGTGTCACTGAAATAAGAGAGATTTCTCCTCATATCTGTGAGCAGAACTTTTGGCCATAACTGTACTTTAAAGCAGAGATTTAAATGGAAGGACCAACCAGTGGGACCTCTTTTTGTTGCCCAAAGAGCAGATTTGCTGAAAGTCAAATGTTTTCTTCTATTAAGACCCCCTGCTGCTGATGGCGTTGTTAATATTACTCAATAATATATTGCCTAAAGGCCCTAATCAAGATTGGGACTCTGCTGCCCTAGGTGTTTTACAAACAGAGGTACATAAACACAATCCCATCTGAAAGATCTTAGAATCTAAGGCCAGGTCTACACTACAGACCTATGTCGGTAGAACTATGGCTCTTGGGGGTGTGAAAAATCCACAGCCCTGAGAGACATAGTTATACTGACCTAACCCCCCTGTGTAAACAGCACTATGTCAATAGGAGAGCTTCACCCATTGACATAGTTACTGCCTATCAGGGAGGTGGATTAACTACACTAATGGGAGAAAGTCTCCCTCTGTGTTGTAGTGTCATCACTAAAGCCCTAAGATAGCAAGCAGCATACAAAAGGTGAGTGAGAGGAAGCCAATAAAGTGTGTGTTAATACGTTATTTACTTATTCCCATAATACAAGAACTAGGGGTCACCAAATGAAATTAATAGGCAGCAGGTTTAAAACAAATACAAGGAAGTTCTTCTTCACACAGCGCACAGTCAACTTGTGGAACTCCTTACCTGAAGAGGTTGTGAAGGCTAGGACTGTAACAGCGTTTAAAAGAGAACTGGATAAATTCATGGTGGTTAAGTCCATTAATGGCTATTAGCCAGGATGGGTAAGGAATGGTGTCCCTAGCCTCTGTTTGTCAGAGGGTGGAGATGGATGGCAGGAGAGAGATCACTTGATCATTGCCTGTTAGGTCCACTCCCTCTGGGGCACCTGGCATTGGCCACCGTCGGTAGACAGGATACTGGGCTAGATGGACCTTTGGTCTGACCCGGTACGGCCGTTCTTGTGTGTGTGTGTGTGTGTGTGTGTAAAATATAAAATTATAAAACTGTTATGTTCCTGTACTAGATATGCACTGGTCACAGAGCTTATTTATAAGCACCAGATGTGTTCATCAGAAGATCCTTTAATGATTTGCCAGGTATGGCTGAGGTTCATTTAAATAAAGTATTTTACACACTGTACCACCTAACAGCTGAACAATATAATACAATTTTAGCATTCCATTACAAGAGCTACACAGTTCTGTATTTTCATAAATCACTATATATGTTGACTTTCCTGACTGTCCCTCACTTTGGCATAATATGCTGACTGATTTATTGCAGGTGTTGCAGTGCAAAGTGGGTCCTGAGAAAGGATATGAAAGAATGTAGGTTAGTAGTTAGAGACAATAGTATATAACTAGGAAGGGGAAGAGCTGTGAAGGATCTTAGTGGTTCAGCCAAGTAGTGTGAATTTGATGTAGTTGAAGCAGGAGAAACATTGTAGAAATTCAAAGTGGGTGAGAAGAGGACTGTCTGTGAGAGCCTGAAATATTTCATCTATTTCCTAATCAAACAGATCTCTGTAAACTAACACTAAACTGTATTAGAAGTGTAAAAGAGGAAATTAACCTCAGTATTCTATACCTATAATAGAAAAATGTGAGCCTGTTCTGTACCAACAGGATGATTTTATTCAGTATATATTATTTTCAGGAAAGCATATGATCAACTAAATTATACACAGTAGATAATGATGAGCTTGCATTGCACCTACAGATCACTCACCCATGACATTGGAATCATGTTAGTAATAATTAAAAGTATGTACATGCTTTTGTGCTTGAATATACTATTCTGACCCATGATTAAGCTGTACATTATTAGAACATGATTTTTGTCCCATTCCTAGTCATCATTTATAAGTCAAACCTTGGCTCTAGTAGGTGTATACCCAGTTACTCGTTATCTTGTGCATTGAGCCAAATCCATAACCTTGTTGGCTTATGAAAATAATAAAACCTGATTGAAGGGTTCTTGTTTATTTATGCAATCTTTCATTTTACATTAAGGTTTTCCCTGACTTGATGAAATTTTCTGACTCTTCCTGATAGTCTATATCATACTGTTAGTCCTATTCAAACTTTTGAGAGCAATATCACACATGAGGAATGTGTAACAGACTAGTGATGACCAAGATAAGCAACTAGTTTATATATAAATGTAAGAAATATGACACCACCAAAACACAAATCAGAAAATTTGTAACATATTGCAACAAAAAAATCCCAGTGTGGTTGGAGGAGGAGACAATGTGTGTAGCTGGGAAACCTAGAGAGTTTTTACATTTTATAGGACATAAGAAATCCACTGAAGGGAAAGAAACTTCTCTACTGAAGGTGATGAATTGTGTAGGCTGTCCTGGCAAAGACTATAAACTCTGCAGACTCCTGGTCATGGCATCTCTCCCTTAAATATTAATGCAAACATATGGTGGTCCTTGCTGGCAAGAAAATTAACATCCACATCATTAAACAACTCTGCCAAATGTAATTGTAAATTAAGAAAACATTATCTCAGAAATTATGTGTGTAATTAAGGAATATCATGATTAGAGCCTGACAATTCTGACAAATTGGCGGGAAATTGTTTCAGGTTGAACCAAAAATGAATCTTTACAAAATTTTTAGTGAATGAAAAAGTAGGAAAAAAAATCTTTTCAAGTTGGTTGCACCCAAAACACAATGTTTTATTTTGATTTTGAGCACTTTTTTACACATGGTTATTAGAAAAACAAAATTAAAGGAAATTTTGAAATGAAAAGTTATTTTGAACTGAATAACCAATTTTTTAAAATGTCAAAATGAAATCTTTTTGAAATTATTTTTTGTTTTAGTGACCTAAACAATTATGTGAAATTGACATGAATATGTGAAATATTTGTGTTGCCTAATCTGCATTTTTGGCCAAATAAAAGATTTCTGTGAAAAATTTCACTCATCTCTAATCCTGATGCATTTTATATGAATTACAGAGACATATATAGTGTGATGTGATCCAGTGAATAATGGCCTACTTGAGTGTTGTTGGACTGACAGTCAAGGGATCTGGCTTGTTGCCTGACTCTACCTCAGTCTGCAACCTTGGAAAAGTGACTCCACTTTTCAGTGTCAGCTATTCTGGTCTGTGAGTAGTGGAAGTGGAGCCCGGATTTCTCCCTCTGTCCATCCTCTCCCTGCCCACTAATTGATATGGGTAGTAGCCCTTGCTCACATCTCCACCTCTCATAGTTGGAGTCACATTCTGAGCAGGGTTGAACCAATGAATTAAGTAACACTTACATTTCTAAAGCCCAAGCAGATCCCTTAGACAGTTGCTTGGGCGTTATGCAGTTAATTATTGTGGCACAGTATATATTTCCTTATTGTTATTTTGTACTTTATAATGCTATAACAAAAACATGAGAGGGAAGGAAGCATATATTTTAACTTTCTATTGGACACCTTAATGCTTGAATAGATGTCCCTGGTGGCTGTGACGTCATCAGCATGGTAAATCCTGGAGCTATTCAGCAGACAATGGAAGTGAGCCAGACATACAGAAGTAGCTAATATGGGTCCTAAAAGAAAATTGACAAGTTTTAGGTAATAAAGTTCTCAATGTTGCTGTAGTGGATGAAAATGTCAGGCCACATCCTTAGTATAAATTGGCATAGCTTCACTGACTTCAATAGAGCTATGCTAATCTGTCAGCTGAGTTTCTGGTCCTTGGTGTTTTATTTGTTGAATTGACCTTTAATAGATTTAGTATACTATTTTTATTTATGTATTTATTTATTTCTGCACAACATAGTTTTTGAGTAACACTTGTACATCGCTGACAGCAATTTTAAAGGTACTCAACTAACATGTCATGGCTCTTAGATCCTATGTGATTCCAGTACAGTTAACTGGTTGAAATCATTGATTCCTATATCCTGAATTGGATGATAAAGCATAATTAATGTGTCATTGCACTATAGCATCACGGACAGAATTATCTCCTTTACAGAGAAGTTCAAAATAACCATCTCTCTGATTAAATGTGCACCCGCTTGCTTAATAACTATAAAAATGCCCACTTTAGTTGTATAATTGCTTGGCGGTACTCTTTTTTTAAATTTTTTTAATGCTATTGCCTGGTGCATATGTATGAAAGCTGTGGGATGAAGAAGAGGCGAGATTGGAAAGGTCAAGTTATTATTTAAGTGTGTTAAATATTTGTGTCCCTCAAAATTAATCTCTGGGATTAAACAAAAATTCCCTGGATTTTAGGACAAAGCTGTAGAATGTTCCAAACTAAAAGACTGAAGAGACAATAGAGCATATGTATCACTTTAAGTTTTGTAGTTTTTTTCTCCCAGGATCACTGGCTTCCCTCTGTGCTATGTTCTCAGCTCATGGTGCCCTATGGGGACAGGAGGTAGCATATCTGTGTGAAACTTTCCTCCTTTATTTTTCTTTTTCTGTTCTAAGATTCTTATTCTTACATTGTAAGATAGAAATACTAAAATTGCAAGGTTCCATTTGCTATCCCTTATGTTGGGGATTACTAGGGTGCACAGTAGAGCAATCATGGGACTATGTGAGAGGATAAAAATATGCTAAAAAGATCCCTTTCCTAGATCACCTTTGTCACTAAAGAACTAATCCTAAAGTTCTAGACTAGAAGTTAAACTTTGCACATTAATTCTAAAATACAATATTACCAGATTTAATTTCATAGCTACTGCAATTGCATACCCAGCTTGATGTAGTTTTTCTTTTATTCACTTTTCTAATCTCTCCAAATGTCATTCAAACTCACAGCCCCAATTCTGTATCCACTAATGCAGATCCTGCCCCCTGCTACTCAGAAATGTTTATGAACATATACAAAGATGTTGGTTCAGCTCTCACAACAGTGTGGTTTGGATTCTGATTTTCATGAACACCAGGATTGATACTTTGTAGACTGAACCTCATTTTATGCTGTAACTTGCACATGGGAAATAAATAGTTGATTGGTACTTCACGTGAAGCTACAAAATATTTTTCTCTTACGCAATGAAATCCAGTTTCTTAGAACCGAAGTCCTAAATAAGGGCTGGTGTGAAGCTGTAATGCCCCAGGAATGGGCAACAAAAGAGATTATGCCTCGGTGGCTACCGTGAGAGTGGAGGGAGGAGGGTACATGCTCTTCCTTCCATTAGGCTGGAGTAGATTGCTGCCCCCAGGGAACTGCCCCGGCTCTGCTTGCGGTTCATCATGGAGGGAGTAGGGAACGAACCCTCCTTGTTCTTCCAGAGTGAATGTACTGCTGCTGTAGAAGGTTTTTGTACAGTAGGCACAGGTGTGTGTGCATGTGTTCTACTTGGCTGCATCACAATCTGCCCCTTAGATTGTAGGCTCTTTGGGGCAAGGACAGTATCTTTAATTTGTCTGAAAAGTGCCTAGCATGCTTTCGGTACTGTATAAAATTACATAAATATCTGCTTTTCAGATGGTAAAACAGGCCACAGCTGTAAGTGTACTTTCCTCCATTTTGCCTGTGTACAGTATATGTCATTCTTTCTAAGATATTCACAACTGTATGCTCATGTGTATCCTTTTACTGTAATAATCCCTTGTTAGCACAAGGACACTGTAGGTGGAGTATTACCCCTTTTTGTGAGTTGGATTCTACTACAACATATTTGATAGCATGCCACCCTGAAATGATGATCTGTCTTTACATAGTGTTCACATTTTGCTTTGGTTCACATAATAGTCTTTCATAAGTAGTAAATACTTTTGTCGGTTTGATAAATACTTTGTCTTATGCATGATTAATGCATCTTTGCATGATTATGCAGTGTCTGTCTTCAGTGACTGAATATCAAACCACAGCTGGTAATATCTTTTGTCATATTTTGCCCTGCTCCTTTCAATCTTGACTCACAAGATTCTTTATTAATATATTTGTAGATAATTTGCTCAGTAGGTTTATGTTTTTTTGGTTTCTTTTCTGATGCAAAATGCATTATGTTGTCTCATAAATAAGGCTCTTGTCCCTTGATAACTACTTCACTGTAGTTTCCCTGAAATTCTTCAGCACTTGCACACACTAAAAGCCAAATCCTGCTCTCACTGATGAGTTTTGCCATTGACTTCAGTGGGAACAACAATCAAACCCTAACCTTTAACATTCATCCATGTCACCAGAGAAGGAGGGGTTTGCCATGTAGTTAAATCCCAAAGAGCAGGTCATATTTAAATAAATGGGGGAGTTTATTAAATATTGAGGAAACATGAATCAATAGTTTTCTGCCATGTTAGGGAAACAAACCACAACAATATTGTGATAGCTCAGAATTGGTGCATCTCAGGAAACCTCTAAGAGACAAGAATGAACACACTGAAATCAATGGAGTTAGAATGAACACACTGAAATCAATGGAGCTAGGCCAACTTGCGTAAGCTGAGGATGTGGCCAGTGAAACAGACCACAGCATAAAGACACTAGACTTTTCATGTTGAATTAATCCATTCTTATGCTTGGCTAGAATAAAGAAAAAAATTCAGGCTAATGCATTTATATATATGGTGAAAGATCTGTGCCTCTCTAAATTAACGAAAAGAACTGTCCTGATTCACACTAGCTAAAGATTTGATCCATAGTGTCCAGGGAGGACACCTGTGGATAAAAGGGAGATTCATTTTGCCTTTGAATATGTGAGTATAGCTTCCATTTAAGCTAACAGGAGCCAGGTGCCTCACAGTGCACAATTTAGCGCTATACAGTGTGTACGATACCTTGGCAGAGTGATTGGCAAGATTAATTTAAATACATTTTCTATCTGTTTTCTATGAATGGGGTACAGGGGAGAAAAGAAAGGATGGATTTATGGTGCATGCAAATTGACAGCAAAATAAGTTCTGAACTATATGGAGGTGAGGTTGTGGGCTAGGGAAGTGGAGCGCACAGTTCACAAAACACCAGAGGGAGGGCTCCAAAATAGTTTTTGTACCTGAACCCTAATTTACCATTAATTATTTTAAATTTTGTCTGTGTTTTTCAAATTTAGAAACACTTTTCCTTGCTCATTGTGAAAGATAGATTGTAGAACCAGATAGCACAGTAGATTTTTATGTTTGCATGAAAGATGAGTATAGATACCGCTTTAAAATAAAAAGAGAGATGAGATTATAAATCTTTTAGTAGTTATTTGAATACATATAATTTAATGGATAAATTGCAATCTCTGCTGTTGGTAGAGAAATTAAGTGATCGTGAGGATACTAATTGATATATGCATATCCATTTTTATAAGTGTCATATAGAAGAAAGTCTGGTCACTTCTACTACACTATTTCTGTGGTACAGGATGCACTTTTCTTTCTTTCTTTTTGGAACAAGGTCTTGTTTTAAAAATAAGTTCCCTCATGCCTGTGGTGTATGTTGATTGGCCACATATGGAGCAGTCATACCTCCCACATATTTCAGTTCTGCTTAGCTTAAAATGATACTATACATTTATGACTTAAAAATGCACTAAAAAGAAAAATACAGTGTGTATGTGTTTCTCACTTCAAGCCAGAGGGTTTGGCAGCATACAGCACCCATTCAGGAGTCCCTGGACTATAACACAGTGGAGAGGGAAGGCCTGGGTTAACCACCAAAGAAGGTGGAGCAGAAACCCTCCCAAAAAGGGATAAGGACTACTGAAGCAACCTGATACCAGGGGGTAAGGATAAGGATTGGTGAGTCCAGACTCAGACTGAAAGTCCAAAGTGAAGTTGAAGAAATAATAGTTTACCCAGGAAGAGGCGATACTATATGTGATCTGCCACAGAGCTGATTCATAAGCCGACCACTGCAGGGCTGGAACAAATGTCAGCAGGAGGCACTAATGGAGGTGAGCCTGCTACACCATGTCCAGCCACCAGGGGATTTGCTGGCAAGTCACATGCTTATGGCAGATTTGAAGGTTAAGGGGTCTGAGGGCAGGATTTAGTGAAATGGCAGCATGTTCCCTAAAGGTAATCTGTGACTTCAGTCCCATTGGAAAAAATGGGAAATGGTGGGCAGGTTTACTAGAGACACTTCCCTTCAGTAAAATATGTACTGAGTACATCAGCAGCTTCATTCCCATTGGGTTGTCTGAGTCTCATTGTAAAAGATGGGAGATGGCTACTATTTAAAAATAAAGGAAAATTATGAATGCAATTGGTCAGAGAAAAAAATAATTTTTTAACCTTTGCTTAATTACAATGTAACTTTTATCAAATGTGCATTTGAAGATATATATTTAAAACATTACTAGATATAAAGTTAAGAACAACAACTATTTTTTTTTAGCAAAAAGGTAAGAAACTGAGTAACTTCTTAAAGTTCTCATTTACTTTAATTCATAACCTACACGGATTTCTTTTAAAAATCACCAGAAAACTCTGTTTTTACCTACAGATCTTGCACCATAAATTTGGGAAGAGACACTGAACTCTTCATAAAAAACAAAGCTGCAGAATCTCTGCTTTAAGTGAAAAATGGAATCCAACTTCAATCTAGTGGCACTAGCACACAGGTATAATGTGTGCAATGTAAATGACTTATTACTATTACAGTCCTAACGTTTTCTCCAGACATTTCTTCATTTAAATTCATAACCATAATGTATTAATAATGTTTGCAGTTAAAATATTTATCATTTGTATGTTGTATTTATCAAGCTGTTCTGTGAATGAATATGTAGATTTTGTTCTCCATGTTAAAGTATTGCATTCCAATATTTTTCCAAGGGCATAGTTTACTTTAGAAAAAACTAAAATACATAAAAACATACATTCCTTCCCCACAATATACTTTGCAGAATTTAAATAACTGAAACACATTTTACTGGAACTGCAGTGTCTTGCAGATTGGCATAACCATCAAAGCTTCAAATATCAATATCACAGGTCCAACTCCATTATAATGAAATTCATCATTTTGTATAAAGCCCAAAAGGAAAAAAATTTACTACATGACAACGATCATTAAAGTACAGCATCAGTAGCATCAGCCTTTCCACAACATCAACCCTTGGGGCACATTTTGTCCATATTTTCATAAACAGCATAATTTGTGGAAAACACGAGTTTCCTTGAAAAGGAGAAAAAAAGCAAAATAGTAGTAGAGCATCACTGAAAACAGTTAATTTCACTCCAGAGAATTTCTTCTCTTATTTCAGCTCCCAAATCTTTTGTTAGTCATCATTTTACTTTACATTTTACCATACAGTAATTAATAAAGGAAGAATTTGATACTATTAGAATCTCATGCTAAGATAAACATATTTCTGAGGCAATATGAACCTTATTTTGAATGATGTATATAGGATGAACAGACATCCCAATATTAGGGGCTTTGTCTTAGCCCTGGTCTACACTGGGGCGGGGAGGGGGGGATTGATCTAAGTTATGCAACTTCAGTTACATGAATAACGTAGCTGAAGTCAACGTACTTAGATTGACTTACCATGGTGTCTTCACCACGGTGAATCAAATGCTGCCACTCCCCCGTCGACTCTGCCTGCGCCTCTTGCAGCGCTGGAGTACAGGAGTCAACGGGAGAGTGCTTGGGGGTCGATTTATTGCATCTAGGTTTTTGAGACCAGGTTGAAAAACACCTGTAAGGAATGGTCTTGACATACTTGCTCCTGCCTCAGTGTGGGGAGATGGATTAGATGACCTCTTGAGGTTCCTTCCGGCCTTATATGTCTGTGATTCTATGTTTGAACAGCATTTAGCAAACTAGAGCCCCGATATCATTTAGGGCCTCTAGGTGCTACTGTAAGAACAAATAATAATTAATAAAGGGGGGTGTAAAATAAGCAGTGGAATGGGTATGAATTTCCCTACTTGTCATGCTGCCTAACAGACAAACTGCATTTCACCAGTGCTGCCAAGCCTCATCCCTCCCCCTTGTGTGAGCCTTTGTGTTGTCTAGAACCACTGGAATCAAAGAACAAGAAATTTTCCTGGCTTTCTGTTTTACCTTCGTGTCAGCAATTCTCTGATGACTTAAAAAAAATTATGAGTGAAATTCTAAACAAATGCAGTCTCTTCCTCCTCCCAAACCTGTTTCTCTAGGTTTCAATCAGCTCTTACTAAGGGAGCCTTTTTAAATTAAGTCTAATGTGCCAGAATCTATTGTAGTAGAAGGACTAGTGCTTTTTTTCCATTTAGCTGAAAAGAAAGCAGCATCCCCAAAAGAAAGTCATCATTCAGTTAAGTAAAATAAAGTATATTCCTTAAAGTGCTATTTCTTCCTTCCTTCCTTCCTTCCATTATAGGCCAACTCTTTAAAATAAATTATTTTATTTAATCCATAAGACAAAATTGGATATTGGGAGGATTTTTTTGGTTTGTTGTTGCAACTCCTTTGGACTTAGTACAATTCCAGTGGCAGAATGGCAGCATAGTGAATTTTCTCATCACGTTCCATTGAAATCAGTTCAGCATCTTTCCTCTGTGTGGACAAGCCATAGCAAAAAGAAGTGTAATCATAATAATACATTTTACTTTTTTGACCGCTATCCCAAAAGGTGTGTTAGGCAGAGGTGCGTGAAACTTTTGCAAGTGCTTGGGTACAAACCAGTCTTTTTAGATTTGTTTGGAGATTTGAATTTGAACTCCAACTTCCAAGGAAAGTTTTAGTTGAACATTACTTGCTTGATTGAAAATATGGTGCTACCTGGTGCTTACAAAATGTCTGTAGCAGCATCGGTTAGGTGCCTGAGCTGTGCTTGGACTCAGGCTTTGTCTTCACTACCCGCCGATCCGGCGGGTAGCAATCGGTTTATCGGGGATCGACTTACCGCGTCTAGTGAAGACGCGGTAAAATCGATCCCTGATCGCTCTGCCGTCGACTCCGGAAATCCACCTCGGCAAGAGGCGGCAGCGGAGTCGGCGGCAGCGCGGCAGCGGTCGACTTTCCCGCGTCCTCACCGCCAGGTAAGCCGACCTAAAATACGCAACTTCAGCTACGGTATTCACGTAGCTGAAGTTGCGTATCTTAGGTCGGACCCCCGCTGCAGTGTAGACCTAGCCTCAGATTCCTGTTGCATGGCTGAAATGGACTGAAGTACATAGTTTTTTTTTTAGGTGTGTTGATGGCTCATTAAGGACACTTTACTCTAACAATGGGCCATGGAAGAAACTCATCCTGCCCAGTAAGTCTTCCTGTGAACACTTCAGCAAGAATATGGGCAATAGCTGCCCCCGTGAGTCATCAAAGCATGTAAGGACATGTGATATGCTCATGTGACCTTGGACTCCATCTTAAGCCAGTATCTTTCCACAAACAGAGATAGTACATTTCCAGGCACATGGCAGAGGATTTAAAAGACCCTTGAGATTTCTCCATTTTGCCTCTTTCTTACCCTGATTCTCTGGACTGTGTACTATAAGGAGCATATTGAACTATGTACTGAAAATCTTCCAATCTTTTGGAAGTTACCAGCGTTTAAAAGCTAGCAGTTTATTCCATTACTGCTACAAACCTGATATAAGGACTTTGCAATTATTTGTATGTATGTGATCTGTTAACCCTTATTAATTCTCCTTGCATTTTATTATAAAACTTTTAGATTTTAGTTATTTAAGGCTTAGCAGCAGTATGATTATTGGGTAAGAGCTGAGTTATATATTGACCTGGATAAATGGCTGATTTCTTGGGATTAGTAGAATCTGATGTTTGATGACATCGGTTTTCAGTAACCATTCTTCATAGAGTACAGTATCTGGGTGGTGAGACCAGGGCTGGAATGTCTAAGGAGACTGCACCTTTGACTTCCTGTTAACCACTGTGGTGAGACAGAAGTTTACTTTTGTTACTGGCTTGGTATAATCTAATGATAGAATAACCACCAGTTTGGAGTGAGACTGCCCTATTTCCCAGCAGTTTGTCCTGAATCTGGTATTCTCAGCTGTGACCCACTGAGGCATGGTGACACCAGGTAAGCTATAGGGCCTGACAGCATCCAGTCCTGCAGTAAGGCTGCTGCCTATACAGGTATTTTGCAATGGCTGTAGGGAAACTGAGATCATTTTTGTCTTTTCAGCAGCTGTCTTGTCCTGGGGAAATTGAAATTGATGGGGCTGGCAGTGAAAAGGGACAGTCCCTGAGGCAAGGGAGGGAACACTTGCTGAGGGATACCAGGTAGCTCCTCTCCCCAGGAGTCTCTGGAGCTGGCATCCCTTAGCTAGCTAGAGGGAAAAAGCCAGCATTCTCTAGCTCCCAGGATTTAACATGGAGTGGGGAACCATGTGCAGCCTCATTTGGCTCAGTTCCAGCAGCCCCACCCTGAACTAGGAATGGGAACCCAGCCTGACAGATATTCTGGGTCTAGCCAATTGCTTGTTTGTGGATCAGGAAGGAACTTTTTCTCTCATGGGCCAATTGGCAGAGGACCAGGGAGTTTTCCACCTTCCTCACAAGAACTTCAAGCCTCAGTGGGCTAAATAGGAATGCACTTAGTACCTAATTGAGGTACTTGGGTTGAGATACTAAATCACTGAAACTTGCTGCTGGTGATTAAAAGGATAAAATGAACGGTTCCCACAGGTAAAAGACCTGGGATTTGGTGATGGGCCTTAGGCTCATGGGATAGGGGAGACCTTGTGGTCTTTTCAGGACCAGGTCCCCAACCTTCTGTACCCTCTGTCTCCTTCACAGGTGGGAGAATGCTAGAACTCAGAGTGAGCTGAGTTCTGGGAGGCAGGCTGTGGAGAGTCTACCCTAAGTTATGTGATACACCTCTACCTCGATATAACGCGACCCGATATAACGCGAATTCGGATATAACGCGGTAAAGCAATGCTCCGGGGAGGCGGGGCTGCGCACTCTGGTGGATCAATGCAAGTTCAATATAACGCGGTTTCACCTATAACGCGGTAAGTTTTTTGGCTCCCGAGGACGGCGTTGTATCGAGGTAGAGGTGTATACAGTAAGGAGCCCAGTAATCCCAGTTTGGGAACCAATTAAATACCTGGTACAGGAAAGTAAGGGTGATAGGCACAGAGGTGACATGTGGGATGGGGCGCGTGGAGTCATGTGCCCCAGATTTTTGCCAGGGTTTGCTGGCCCCACTCAGTCACATGGTGTGGCTGGGCCCCCTCCTTGCATGGCAGCTGCTAGAGCCAGCAAGTTGGGAGCTGTGGCCAGGGGGAAAGGCAGCAGCAAACAGCTGGGAACTGCAGGGAGAGCTGCTGCTGTCTTTTCCTATGGAGCTAAAGGAGTGGCGGTCACACCCCTCTCTTCACCCCTCAGTCACACCCCTCCTTTACCTTCAGCGGCCTCTCCCTGCAGCTCCCAGCTATTTGCTGCTGCCTCTCCCTGGGGAGCTAACACCTGGTGCTGTAGGGGGAGGCTGCTGAGGGTAAAGGAGGGGTGTGGCTGAGGGGCATGATGTAAAATGTTGGGGGCCCTAACCTTTAAATTATGCCACCCCACTCTCAGCAAGCACCCCTAGTCTCTGGGTGGGTGGGTAGTGCTCCTGCCCTGTGCTAAAGTTTAATAAAAGTGGCAGCCAACTTCTTAATTCCATGCATGTGTCTGTCCTCATTTCACCACTCTGTCCGCATGAAGAATAAAACAGTTGAAATACAGGTAGTGAGCAGTCATTTTGGTTTGAGCTGGCTCATTGTAATTAAAGTTCAAAAATCTAAAGCAAGAAAGACCTGGGCTGTAGAACTTAGGTGCAGTGAGATACATTATTGAGTTTCTGCCTTCAGTTTGAATTTCCTTGCTTCCTTGCATTTAAGCTAGATCCTGAAATTGGTAATATAGTTTTTTTAATTGATACATTAGAGTACTGCTGATAGCAAGACTGTAGCTAATAATTTCCTCCTGGCAGTTCTTGGCACAATTACTTCAAAACTGAAAAAAATGTGACGGTACCATACAGATTGTGACAATATTTCCATTATAAGCCCCTGTTTTCATATTTTAGTATGCAGAGGTGGATTCTAGTCTACGAACTTCATTTAAATGCTCATCACCAGAGCAAACCCTGCCGAGTATCGCACGAGGGCTGCATACTAAACTTGAATCTAGGCACTAAAATATAGTCTGCTCCTAAAACTTAGTGCAAGGAGAACCATTGTCCATAAATTACTAAATAACATTTGGCTATAGTTTATATAAAAGCTCATAAATGATTAATGGAAGTTATAAACATGAGCACTATGAGTCTATAGATGGCTCTGAACACATCAGCAGAAGGTACGGTAATAAATAAACTGTTGGATTCTATGGGTATGTCTACACTGCAACTAGATACCTGTGGCTGGCCCATGCCAGCCGACTCAGCTCGTGCTGCGGGGCTGTTTCATTGCAGTGTAGACTTCTGGGTTTGGTCTGGAGCCCAAGATCTGGGACCCTCCCACCTTACAGGGTCCTAGACCTTGGGACACAGCCTGAGCCCAGAAGTCTACACTACAGTGAAACAGCTCTGAGCCCCACGAGCCTGAGTCAGCTGCTATGAGCCAGCCATGGGTTTTTCATTGCAACAGGCAAAATTTTAAGAATTAAAACTTTAGCCAAAATGACCAAACCTAGATGTCTCCTAAATCTATATCTAAGCACTTAATAGTAGCCTCATTCTTAGAGTTGTTGAATGGCCACAATGAAAGCAACCAGGTGAGCTTTAGTTAGGTACTTAACTGCCAATTGTGCCTTTGAAAATCTTTTCCCAGATTGCTTAAACAACTTTGAATAATCTGCTTTAATGCAGGTGTCTAAATGTGGATTTAAAAGCCAACTTTAGGCATCCAAATCTGAAACTTATAACCCATGGCTTCCTGGACTATCTGTATGTGTGAGGGGGTAA
Organism: Emys orbicularis; assembly: GCF_028017835.1. Classification (NCBI taxonomy): domain Eukaryota; kingdom Metazoa; phylum Chordata; order Testudines; family Emydidae; genus Emys; species Emys orbicularis. Next base: position 39,869,391 of record NC_088689.1, on the reverse strand, counting down.
GCTAGAGCAGGGATTCAGGGGCCCAGCCTTCCCCTTTGTACCAAGGTATTCTGCGCATGATAACTCAATATCTTAGGCCTGGTCTACACTAGGAGGTTATGTCGAATTTAGCAGCATTAACTCGAATTAACCCTGCACCCGTCCACACAATGAAGCTATTTATTTTGACATAGAGGTCTCTTTAAATTGATTTCTGTACTCCTCCCCGACGAGGGGAGTAGCGCTAAATTCGACATGGCCATGTCGAATTAGGGTAGGTGTGGATGGAATTCGACGCTAATAGCTCCGGGAGCTATCCCACAGTGCACCACTCTGGACAGCAGTCCGAGCTCGGATGCTCTGACCAGCCACCAGCCACACAGGAAAAGCCCCAGGAAAATTTGAATTCCTTTTCCTGTCTGGCCAGTTTGACTCTCATTTCCTGTTTGGACATCGTGGCGAGCTGAGCAGCACTGGCAACGATGCAGAGCTCTCCAGCAGAGGTGACCATGCAATCGCAGAATAGAAAGAGGGCCGCAGCATGGACTGATCGGGAAGTCTTGGATCTGATCGCTGTGTGGGGCGATGAGTCCATGCTTTCGGAGCTGCGCTCCAAGAAACGGAATGCGAAGATCTACGAGAAGATCTCAAAAGCCATGACGGAGAGAGGATACAGCCGGGATGCAACGCAGTGCCGCGTGAAAATCAAGGAGCTGAGACAAGGGTACCAGAAGGCCAAAGCGTCAAACGGACGCTCCGGATCCCAGCCCCAGATATTCCGTTTCTATGAGGCACTGCATTCCATTCTAGGTGCGGCCGCCACCACTACCCCACCACTGTCCGTGGACTCTGACGATGGGGTATTGTTGACGGCCGCTTCCTCGGAGATGTTCGCGGACAGGGAAGATGAGGAAGGAGATGAGGCGGACGAGGCAGTTGACAGCACTTTCAACGCTGATTTCCCCGACAGCCAGGATCTCTTCATCACCCTCACGGAGATCCCCTACCAACCCTCCCAAGGCGGTAACCCAGACCGTGAATCAGGGGAAGGATCAGTAGGTAAGTGTTTTAAACATTTATTTTGAACAGAATAGGAATGGTATCTTAACAATGGGTTTTTCATGATTAGTTTGCCCTAGGCCCTTTAGTTTTTAGTCCTTGCCAGTGCAGCTACTGGAAAATTCTGTCAATATGTACGGGGATAGAGCAGAAATCCTCCTGGGACATCTCCACGAAGCTCTCCTGGAGGTATTGTGAAAGCCTTTGCATCAGGTTCCTGGGGAGAGCGGCCTTATTGCGTCCTCCATGGTAGGAAACTTTTCCGCGCCAGGCTAGCAGCAAGTACTCCGGGATCATTGCCTCACAAAGCATGGCGGCATACGGCCCTGGTGTTTGCTGGCATTCACGCAGCATGCGGTCTTTCTCTGTCTCCGAAATCCTCATCAGAGTGATATCACTCATGGTGACCTGCTTTGAATTAGGGGAATGTTAATATTGGGACTGATTGCCTGTTCCTTTACATAACTGTAACCGGCGGTTTACAGCCACGCGGTGGAGGCGGGACAGGGGCAGCATGCAGGGATCTTTCCCGGGGACAGCCGCAAGGGGGGTGGGACAGGGGCAGAGTTCATGCTGGCCGGATTGCCGGCAGCAGGAACTGGCCAACGCTAGGAGCATTGCTTGGAACGTGAAAGGAGGGCACTGCTATAAATTAAGCTTTAAGCAGCCAAAAGTCTACGGCTTACCATGTCCGCCTGCTAGCCGAATTCCATTGTCCGGCCCTGCTTGTGTGATCTGTACAGCAAGACCCCAGGCACTCAATGGGAAGGCCAAAAATTTGACCTTGTACTGAGTGCGCATGTGATAGGTACTGTGCATGGTCTTGTTCACAGAGAAAGACTATATTCATTGTTCGCAAAACTGTATCTTTGTGAGGAATTCACTCCCTTTTTCCCATCCCACAGCTGCGAGTGTCTCCCGCGCTACCCCGGCATCCCCCTCCCAGAGGCTGGCGCAGATCAGGCGATGAAAGAAAAGGACACGGGACGAGATGTTCTCAGAACTTATGGGCTGCTCCCGAGCTGAGGCGGCACAGCAGACCCAGTGGAGGGAGAACATGTCACAATACCAGCGATCACACAGCAAACAGGAGGACAGGTGGCAGCAGGAAGACCAGCAGGCGACTCAAACGCTGCTTGGACTAATGAGGGAGCAAACGGACACGCTCCGGCGCCTTGTAGATGTTCTGCAGGACCGGAGGCAGGAGGACAGAGCCCCGATGCAGTCTATCTCTAACCGCCCTCCCCTGCCACAAAGTCCCATCCCCCCCTCACCCAAAGTCCCAAGAAGGAGGGGCGGCAGGGGCCATGAAAACAGTCACTCCACCCCTGCAGACTGCTCAAGTAGCAGAAGACTCTCATTCCCAAAGATTTGATAAGTCCTTTCCTTCACTCCAAAAGCACCTCACCCAAGCCCCCGTCCCAGTTTCATCCCCTAAGTGTGTAGTTGCTAATAAAAAAGACGTTTCTGTTAATTACTGTTTCCATCATGTTCTTTTAGAGGACAGTCTGTTTGAAGGGGGGGAAGGGGGTTGGTAATTGGACAGGACAGTCACCTTTACCAGGGTACAGACGCGGGGGCAGGTTCAGCAGCAGGTCACACACACATTGCAGTCACTAGGCACCCTGGTCAGTCTGGGAGGTGGTTTTCATGTTCTGGGGGGGAGGGGAGGGGGCTATGTGACTTTGTGGTGGGGGAGGTCAGTTAGAGATCTTATGCAGCGGTCCTTAACCTGGATCACAGAGCCACGCAGCAGGGGATCTGTAACCGTCCTCCCCCTGCCACAAAGTCACATAGCCCCCACACACAGAGTCCTGAACAGGAGGGGTGGCAGGCTCCGTTGAAACAACCAGTCCACCAGGGCGGACCACTCTAGGAGCAGGAGCCTGTCATTCCTCGAGTTTAGAAGCGTCCTTTGCATCACCACACTACACCCGCTCCCCACCACAGTCTGCGTCCCAGTTTCAACACTTTACCGCGAAAACAGTAATAAAGAAAAATGTGTTCATTAACAAATTTCCAGTGATTTTATTTTTAAACGTGTGTGGAACGGGGTGAACGGGGTATGTGACTGGAGAGGATAGTGAACATTCACTGGGTAAGGAAACGGGGGCAGGTTCAGCTTCTCTGTAAACAAACTTAATAGTCACAGGTTACCCTGCTCACTGTGGAACCTAGCTTTCAAAGCCTCCCGGATGCACAGCGCATCCCGCTGGGCTCTTCTAATCTCCCGGCTGTCTGGCTGGGAGTAATCAGCAGCCAGGCTATTTGCCTCAACCTCCCACCCCGCCATAAAGGTCTCCCCCTTGCTCTCACAGAGATTGTGGAGCACACAGCAAGCTGCAATAACAATGGGGATATTGGTTTCGCTGAGATCAGAGCAAGTCAGTAAGCTTCTCCATCTCCCCTTGAGACGTCCAAAAGCACACTCCACCACCATTCTGCACTTGCTCAGCCGGTAGTTGAACAGTTCTTTTTCAGTGTCCAGGGCGCCTGTATAGGGCTTCATGAGCCAGGGCATTAGCGGGTAGGCTGGGTCCCCGAGGATGACTATAGGCATCTCCACATCCCCAACAGTTATTTTGTGGTCCGGGAAGTAAATACCTTCCTGCAGCCGTCTAAACAGACCAGAGTTCCTGAAAACACGAGCGTCATGAACCTTGCCCAGCCATCCGACGTTGATGTTTGTAAAACGTCCCCTATGGTCCACCAGTGCTTGCAGCACCATTGAAAAGTAGCCCTTTCGGTTAATGTACTGGCTGGCCTGGTGGTCCGGTCCCAGGATAGGGATGTGAGTTCCATCTATAGCCCCACCGCAGTTTGGGAATCCCATCGCGGCGAAGCCATCTATGATGACCTCCATGTTTCCCAGGGTCACTACCTTTGACAGCAGTACCTCAACGATTGCGTTGGCTACTTGCATCACAGCAACCCCCACAGTAGATTTGCCCACGCCAAAGTGGTTCGCGACTGACCAGTAGCTGTCTGGTGTTGCAAGCTTCCAGAGGGCTATGGCCACTCACTTCTGGACAGTCAGGGCTGCTCGCATCCAGGTGTCCTTGCGCTTCAGGGCAGGGGACAGCAACTCACAAAGTTCCAGGAAAGTTCCCTTACGCATCCTAAAGTTTCACAGCCACTGTGATTCATCCCAGACCTGCAGCACTATGCGGTCCTACCAGTCTGTGCTTGTTTCCCGGGCCCAGAATCGCCATTCCACAGCATCAACATGACCCATTGCCACCATGATGTTCACGGCGCGGGGGTCCCGTGCTTTGTGAGAGGTCTGTGCCCCTCTTAGACTTAATGTCCTCACCGCGCTGCCGTAGCCTCCTCGCCCGATTTCTCAGCATCTGCCTCTGAAAAAGGTGGATGATAAGGTGCGAGGTGTTGACAACGGCCATAACTGCAGCGATGATCGCAGCGGGCTCCATGCTCGCAGTGCTGTGGCATCCACGCTGTCAATCACCAGAAAAGTGCACGAATTGATTGCCCGCCGGCGCTTTCACGGAGGGAGGGCGGGAGTGAGGGTTGAATGACGACAGTTACCCAAAACCACCCTCGACACATTTTTTGCCCCAGCAGGCATTGGGGGCTCGACCCACAATTCCAATGGTCAGCGGGGACTGCGGGAACTGTGGGATAGCTGCCCACAGTTCACTGCTTCCAATGTCGACGCTTGCCCCGTTAGTGTGGACTCACAAAGTCGAATTACTGTCCTTAGTGTGGATACACACGTTCAACTTTGTAATATTGGTTCCACAAATTCGCTTTAAGTAAAATCGAACTACTCTCATAGTGTAGACATACCCTTAGTGTTCTGTGGCATAGGGCTATTATTTATTCATAGTACAGTCACACTACAGAGACCCAGTTATAGGCAGGCATCCCATTGTGCTAGTTGCTGTACAATTGGACAAGATTTTTTGAAATGCAAGTTTACAAATCACTTAAATGTGGAATCTACTGTAGATTTTCATAGCTCTGTTATTTTAGATGGAAGGGCAGCTGTGATCTTATCATGTGAGCTGTAGTATGCCCAAGTTCGAAAGCCCTGACTGGAATATATTAAAGGCAATACAATATGGACTACAAAATGGAAGCAACTGAATTTTTCAGAGAACCATAATTTGAGAATATTATGAGAATGGGCTTAATAGAAATAAGGGAATTGCCATTTCCCTGGATCACAGAACTGGTCCATCTACTCCTGTATCCTATCACTGAAAAGAGCCAGCACCTGATGCTTCAGAAGAGGTACCAGTCACTAGTCTATTCAGAATACCTATTGTGCCAGTGATGCCACTCAGTCTGAATACTTTACCTACTGCCAGGACATATGAATATGGGGCATGGCAGGAGAAAACATTACACCAAAGCCCATGTTTTGCACCCAGGGAATCACATCAAATGGCTTTGCAGTTGGCCTCAGATTTACTTGAGCCAGCTCTGCACAGGACCCCAGAGTACAGATTAACAAATCCACCTCAATCTTCCTGGCCTGATTCAAGGGCCTGATCCAAGAGCCTGACTGTTAATGACCGATAAGGACCATGTTATTACGGTTCTATGGAAAAAGACTGTTTAGTTACAGAACCATGGATACATATATTCTCTGACATTACCCCAGCAACTGTGTATATACACAAGGCAAAAAAACTGATTTATCTAAAGACAGATTTCTCTGAGCAGGCAGCTGACTTTGCAATTTTATTTTCAGATAAACTTCAAGTGGTGGGGAATGAATAGAAATACATCTTCTCAGGGTTGACTTTGATGAGGGTAGACACTTTTAAATGTGCCATACTCAAGATATGAAGGAAAAAAAGGAAGTTGACAAGGGAAATATATCTGATTTTAGTGAGGTTTCAAGCTAAGAAATCCATCCTTTCAGACTTTTAATATCTGCCTATTGTCATACTGCCTTTGTTTTAGAAAAAAAAAGATTTTATACTTAGTGGTTTTTATCATTATTTATGAGGTGGGACTGTTTGTCAAGCTTGACAATCAGGGAAGTTTTTTCCTCAAGCCATGGTGCCTAGTAGAATTTAGATATTTCTCTTCCCCCGCCCCCATCTCTCCATTTGTTTGCTGTGACTAGTTCTAGCTTTGCTTATTTTGATAAAAGTTCAACCCTACTCTGTTTACCTGGTTATTTTTGTTAATTTTGAAAAGCTGTATAGATGATCATCAGAAGCCATATTGTTCTTGTTGTAAGTAGGGATGTTTATTTGATTGTATTAATATTGGTTAATTTTATAACTAACTCACTGCCTCAAAATTTTAAAAAATAAACTGTATTAAAACCTTAAATAATACCACGCAGGGCAGGGAACTGGGCCCAGTAGATGACGTATAAGTTAAACAATGATGTACAAGTTAAAGTATTGCCAACTCTCACAACTGAATCACAAGTCTCAATGATATTTGGTGTTTTTCCCCCCTTATAGCCGCAGGTCCTAGAATCCTGTAATAGTGAGAATTTCAGTTTTCATTTCGTAAGAAAAGTTTCTAGCCCTCATGAAAAGCTAGCAACTATGACCCAACTGTGCCCTTACAAACTCAGAAATCAAAAGACAAACAACACCCACCCGCTTCAAATTCATTATTTTTTTGTGTCCGGATTCTTGGGGTTGGCAATACTGAGGTTTATCAGTGCTCTGTTAGCTGTTCCAGGATTTAGGCTGATGTAGCAGAACATAGGCAGATCTCTGGACTCCTGCCCTTACTGCAATTGGTTTCACACAGCTCTGGTAAACCTGTTTTAGGGGCACTCGGACAATCTTACCAGGGCTTGTGTGAACACTCTCTGAAAGTATGGCTTGTGGCTCTGGAAGGCAGTTCTATTGCAAATGACCCTGACTTTAAGAAAAAAAAAGTGAAAGAGTGAGAGTGGTGCTTGTTTGTTCTCTATTTCATAACAGAACAACATTACCTATCATTGCTACAGTAATATTAGAACACAGAGGAATGTGAATACACAGTATATGTGTGCACCAGCTGATAAAAATAAGATGTTAAATCAAACATGGATTGGCATCATTACATTATTCTTTTCCAGTTAATTTATAACCCATTGTGATAAAAAAGTTATTACTTTAGGTGAATGAAGAGTGCAGAAAAGAAAATGTTACTTCTAACTTGAAATACAGATGCATTAGAGCAACACTGTATGCATGTAAATCCTGAATAAAAATTATTGATAATGTTCCAAATATGGTAGAAAGGCAAAATAGTCTCAGGAAAATATATTTCTTCAGTCATTTTTTTCCCAAATACGTCCCAGGATTTATTTAAAAAGGGATTCATTAATACAGAATTATATAATTGCAGTGAAAAGCTGTGGGTGCTTTTATTTTATACAGCCTAGCTTTCTGCATTCAAATCTGTAACTATTTAGAGTAATTTCTGTAGCACCCTATTGGTTTCTTTAAAACTTTTCCATAGAGAAAGGTTTTAAAGAAATTCTCTTTGGACATCTCTCTTAGGTTACCTGAGGCCAATTAAAGGAAAATGTAAATGTCACTTTTATTAGTCATTGTACATGGTGATAGGGTAGTATCTGATGCCCATATTTTATGTAATGTTTGAGGTACAATGTTGTTAGAAATCTAGTGAAGTTTTCAATCCCTGTCGACAGTGTACAGCAGAGGTGCACAACCTTTTTTAATTCAAATGGAGGTGCAGACCCATTTGGAAATCTTAGACATAATCTGCAGACCCCCAGAGATCCATGGACCACAGGTTGCAAACCACTGGTGTGCAGTATTGTGTGGAAGGACAGCCAAAGCTTTTGAGCATAAAGATATCAAGATAATGATGATGAATGGTTTCTTTTATTGGTTTTCTGGTAGCACCTACAATGAGCTAAAAGTTGAAGCCACCAGTTATGACAGTGAAAGATTGTGAATAAGACAACTGAAAAATCAGGAAAAGGTGGTTGGGGAAGAATCAAGGGGATGGGAGATGACAATCATGGAGTGAGAGGAGAGAATAGAGTCTGATGGAGTGTGGCTTGGAGGGGAATGCATGACGAGAAAGAGACTGGAAGTGGAAGAACAGGATACCCTCAACACATTTCTTTGAGGATGTGTGACAGGGTGGACTAGGATCAGAGGCCCTCTGCTGGAGGCTTCGGGGTCCTGCCACACCCATCCCAGGAAAGGAGCAGTGGAGCTAAGTCCTCCGAGTAGCCTAGAGAGACTGCAAAAGGCTAGCCAGAGGGGCTGCAGGGAGCAGCCAATCAGAGTCCAGGAGGGGGATATAAAAAGGAGATGCAGAGCCAGAGGAGTACAGATGGTGCTCTCGGCTGGCCAAAGGAAACTGCAGCACCACGGACAGTCCATTGCTGGCAGGGACTGGTGGAGCAAGAGACACCTCCTGGCTGCCTGCTGGGCCTGAACACAGAAGAGTCCTGAGCTAAGGGTGAAGCAGCGATGAAGCCTGGGGCTGCAGGGAAGTGGCTCAGGGAATTGAAGGCAGTTTTGCTAAAGGGACACAGCGGTGCATGGCTGCTATTCTTAGGGTCCCTGGGCTGGGACCTGGAGTAGTGGGTAGGCTGGGTTCTCCCCATAGGCCACTGGGGAAGTGGCCTACTCTTGGACAGTGATAAACCCTTGGAAAAGGAGCTGAGCTGTAAGAGGCCCAGCTGGACCCAAAACAGACGAAGAGGGCAAAACCATTGCCTCTAGGGAGAAAGCCCTGGGGGGGTACAGCTCAATACCAGGGCCAGGATTGGTTATAGTCCGCAGACACACCCAACCAGAGGAGGTGCTCGAGAGAGGTGGGCGCCAAACTGTTACCTCTTTCATCCTGAATCATGCTGTATGAGATGGGGAAGCTGCCTAAGGATAGATCAGTGCCACTGGCAGGAGGAGAAGTGCACGGTAGGTGGAAAAGATGGGGCTATCACCATTTCATTTCCCGTCATATTTTTCAAGCTGACTTCATAGAGTCAAACAGTTCTCTTATGTAAGCTTATTCTGGTGGATGGTAAATTAAACAGATACAACCTTGACTCTACAAGAGTGTATGCACATAGCCCTAATTCAAAGTGAAGATATCAATGATGCAGCAACAATGATTAAATGAACAGAAATCTTGCATTAAGTAACTGAACACCTAGCAAATAATGTGAGATGCTGCAATTCTTGTTCTACTGTATCACTCTGGAACAGGGCCGGCTCCAGGGTTTTGGCCACCCCAAGCAGCCAAAAAAAAAAAAAAAAAAAGTCGCGATCGCGATCTGCGGCAGCAATTCGGCGGGAGGTCCTTCGCTCGGAGGCAGAGTAAGGGACCATCCGCCAAATTGCCGCCGAATACCTGGACGTGCCGCCCCCCTCTGGAGCGGCCGCCCCAAGTACCTGCTTGAGAAGCTGGTGCCTGGAGCCGGCCCTGCTCTGGAATCAGAGAAAATAAAGGAAACTGTATGGAGAAAAATGCCTGTGAAAATTTCAATCCTTTCTCTGGAAGTGTAGATTGTGTTCCTCCACGTCTGCAAAGTAAAAGGTGTTAAAGTCACTTGCTTTACTAAAGCCACTCTCCTAAATACATAAAATTGTTTCAATAGTACGTACAGTACCTTATATCAACTTCATTTCCTAAAACTTTAATGCCATGATATTTTCAAATTAAAGAAGACTGTTTAACTGACCATTTTCATCTGTCTACCTTCTACCCTGGCTCTGATGAATAAGAAAAAAAAAAGGAGAAAATAATATTCATTACTACTATAACCACTGTACTATTTCCTGCTTTTCTTCAGAAGCTCTGTATCAGTATTAGCTTCTCTACATTTCATTGACTTTTTTCAGGGAAGAAGGTATTATAGGGTGTGATGGGGTGCAACTCACCACTGTAGCATCTCCTACTGGCTGTCCTGGGAATTAGCTCTGCACCCTCTTCTGGTGGCGTCTCGTCCACTGTCACCTCTGCTCCTGGACACACGTCACTCCCAGGACTGCAGCATCCTCTTCATGACACTGCCCTCTGGCTGTGCCACACTCAGTGTTCTCCCCTTCTGGGGGACCTGCAATCTCCACCCAGCCACTTCCCTCAGTGGCAACTGCAGTCCATTGTCCTGGAGCTGCTTCCCATGCAGCTCCAGCACCCTCTTCTCCCCTTACTTCAGGGCCTCAGCCTGTAGGCCCTAGCAGCCAGCCAGAAGCTCTCTCTAGCTCCTGAGTCACTGCTTACAGCACTAAATTGTCCCAGCTGCTGGGGCTTCTTCCCCCTGCTAGGAGCTTGGTCTTCTCCCCTTGAGTTCCAGTCAGCTACTGAACTCTGCTCTGCCTGCAGTCCTTCTTATATGGACCTGTCGGGCCATGATTGGCTACTCCTCTCAGCCCCTTTCTAATTGGCTGCCTCTGGTGCAGCCTCCCTAGGGCTGCTTTTAACCCCTTTTCTGCCAGTCAGGGGCAGCCGCCCCATCACATAGGGAATAAGGCCTTTTAAATACAGAAATGTAATTGAGAGAGAAAAGTAGTATGAACAGAAAAGTATGTTCATTGTAGTGATTCTTGGTCATCCCTCTGTCAAGCTCAGAGGGAGGCCACTCTGTCTCATTATATGACACAGTAAGGGGTCAATTATCAGGCTAGGGATCTGACTCTCTGGGTGGGGCAGAGCAGAGAGCAGTCTTTAGCTGGGCCCTAATAGTTGTGGGTGGTCCTGCCACTGGGTCAGAGGGGAAGTTACCGAAACACGTTAACTCATTTTCTGGTCACACAACTAGACTAACTAGTCTGGTTCCCCATAGCCACTTCCTATCCCAGTCTGGTTGTAGAGCTCCATTGTTTGCGGGTCCTCTGTCTCCTCTGGATATTTGGTGGACAGTAGTCTCAGCCACTCCTCTCTGCAGTCGGTCTCCTACGGGGGCAGGTCACTGCATGTCTTGGTCTCTGGTCCAGAGTTCCACAGCGAGGTAGAGACATATGCCTCCTTCCCTGGTTCCTGCTTAACTGACCTGCAGGACCTTCCTCTTATACTTCCTGTTCCCCCCTCTGCTTCCAGCACTGGGGGGCAGGGTTGGCTTGGCTCTGCCCACCAGAGGGCATGGGGCGGTCCCTCTCCATCAGGCTCAGAGGGAGGCCACTCTGCCTCACTATGCTGTTTATAAATGAGGAGAGGAAAAAATGACCAATTATTAATAATTGGTGAGATATTATATTTCAAAACTATATTTAACATTTTAAATAATTATTAAGAAAGGAAAAGCCTATAAAATAGCTATTGGCAAAAGTGGGTAAGGTAATATTTAAAAGATGTAAACATACACATCAACTGGTCCTGAACATAAATATTTAGGGAACTAGGGAACTTATTATTGTACCACTGATAATTTTTTTCTGAAAGCTGTTGGAGAACTCAGATGGGAAGATCTGAGGAAAAGCAATTACGCAAATTTTCCAAAAGAGGGAAGAAGAATGATCTTGATAATTACTGTTTCAAAATTGTTATTCTTCCTCATAAAATAATCGAATATATATTGTGAAAATTACAAAATATTTGGACAAGAGAAAAATCAATAATAAGCAGCATGGGTTTATAAAAATATATTGGAATTCATGTGATTTTTTTGGGTGCGGGGGGTAGAATTACTAAAAAAAAGTCTGAAACAATAACCATAACAATTCATAGTATATTTTTGGATCCAAAGAATAGAGAAGTTTTCCTTTTTAATGTAAACTGTCATAGAAAAGAAACTTAGTGATAAAATCAAATGCCAGTAGTTATAGGACTTAATAGGATATGCACTCTGTAATACATATGTAATACTGTAAAACATGATTACAGATGGAGTGGAGGCCATGATGCAAAGGATTTAATTTACTTGATTGATTTACCTGTGTTTAAAGTAGACTTTATTTTAATGTAATTTCTTATTTAATTGTGGTTGTATACATATGTAATTCCCAATTTTTCAACATTATTCATCATTGCTTCATCAACCTTCTGCTCATATATACTGGGCCTAACCTGTTTGTATCCTCTACTGCTTCAAATGAGACTTCACATTAGATTTGGTCCAATTGCTGTGTATTATATGATGTAATGAGATAAAGCAGCATATTCTGATATGAAATTTACTAGGGAGTTAATGAAATACACCTCTACCCCGATATAACGCGACCTGATATAACACGAATTTGGATATAACGCAGTAAAACAGTGCTCCGGGGGGGCGGGGCTGCGTACTCCGGTGGATCAAAGCACGTTCGATATAACACGGTTTCACCTATAACGTGGTAAGATTTTTTGGCTCCCGAGGACAGCGTTATATCGAGGTAGAGGTGTACTCTTAGATACATCAGAGTTACAGAAACCTTAAGGATTAAAGTAAAAAAGAAAAAATAGGGGGAAAAGATCATTTGAACTGTGTGTTAACATGTGCATACTATTCTACAGGTCTTTCTTCCTTCCTATTACAAAAAGCACCATTAATGAGATATTAATTTAAATGTCTTGTCTCCAATCCACTTCTGTCTTCTATTCCCTTTACAGTCTGAATTTTACTAAACTTAATAAGTGATAGTCAATTTTCTTTGCAGTAATCTTTACTATTTTTCATCAGTCTCCCTCCCTTGATCAAGTGTGAATTTTGTAATCTGAACCCACTGATAAATAAATAGCTCAAATAAAATTATGTTGTCTTTCAACATGATCAAGAAGACTAGATGGTACTGCATAAACAATAATGCTCAGGCTAATAGTAAGTGGAAAACAGTAGTATTTGCACTAACGTGCAATGAATTTTCTCAACAAAATGCCTTCCTCTCCCCCACACCCCCCAAAAAAATCCGCCTCCCTTATCCCATGGAATGGCTGGGAATCTAATAGTTGAAATAGTCTGTGCAAGACCCTTACATAGCCCTTAATTAGTCCGGCAATCTTTAAAATGGCCTTTGCCCTGGTATTGAGCGATACTCCAGGTCTCCCTCCCTGGAGGCAATTTCCTCACCCTCATTGGGTCCTTTGGGCCCCAGCTCTCCTGGTGGGCCACTAAAAGAGTTCAGTTCCCCTTCTGGGGTGCATTAAAGCCAGGCCACTTTCGCAGTGGCTAGTGGGGACCCAAGCCCACCCTCTACTGCAGGTCCCAGCGACTCTAAAGATAGCAGCCATCTGCCATATCCCTTTAACTAAGCTGCCTTACTGCTATGATTCCTTGGGCCACTTCCCTGCAGCCCCAGTGGCACTGCAGTGCCTTGCCCTGGTTGAGTCCTAGCAACTAGGCAGGAGCTCCTTCTCCTTCTCCTTTCTCCCCACCAGCACTGCTCTGTCCAAGGTCCTGTAGTTCCCTCAGCCAGCCAGGCACACCATCCACGCTCCTCTGGCTTCAGGCAGCTAGCGAACTCTGCTTTGCACTGCAGCTTCTTTCATATGGGCCTGCTGGGTCTGGATTGGCTGCTCCCTGAAGCCCTTCCCAGATTGGCGGCGTCCCATGCCACTGCTCTAGGCAGCTTCTAGGACTCTCTCCACTGCCCTATTCTGTGACAGGGTGTGACAAGATTGCGAGGCATCCAGCAGGGAGGCCTCAGGGCCTAGTTCACCCTGTCACAGATGGTCAATCAAGAAACTAAGGGGATTTTTGTTTTTGTTTTTTTCCCTACATAGGTCATGAACTCATTTCCAGCAAGGAAAAAGAAATCAACTCATACTCTAGATCACTTGGATGTGTTTGTGAAAAGCAATTAGTAGAAGTATTACTACTAAGAAATCATTGAAGGCAAAAGAACTCTGCAGTTATATAGAATGTTTTAACTTCTTATTTTATTATTATATATTCCCTGTGCAGGTGTAAGGTAAACTTGTAAAAAAGCAAACAAAGAAACAAAAAAAATCAATATACATTGAGGCCCAATCCTTCAAATACTTATAGTTAGGTTTGATGTGACTATTCATATGCATAAAGTGACTCTCAAGAGTGTTGCAGGAGCAGAGCTAAGTGGATAAAAGAGAATAGCAAAATTTAATCTTGAATGTTGGTCTTGGGCATTAACATGAACACAAACAATTGGATGCCATTACCTATGATAACTACAAGTGCAGTTAAGTGAGTGAATTCTTAAGTATCATCTTCAGTTGTTAAGTATAAAGTACAAACTCAGCTACTGCATATGTAATTGTATATGCTACAACTGAGGTGAAATGCTGGGTATGCAGCAGATAATTTACATTTGAAATTTCTCGTGTTCTGTTGCTACAATAAAAAGGCTTGCACCTTGAAAAAGTTGATCAGAAACCTTTCTCCAAAGGATTGATTCCTGATCCTACTCTATAGATTAAAAACATGAGAAAGAATATAAATCAAAAGTGTTTCTACCACTGAAAATCAGGATCTGCATAAGTTCTCACTTATGTTAGTAGGCTGTTTTGGACAGAGGTATATTTGTGATTTGGCAGTGAGGTTGAATGCAACTGTTTCATTATAAAATGTAACCGCATGCAGCAGTTGATCACCATGTCAAAACCCGTTTTTTACATTTCTCCTATGGAAAAAAAGCCTATGCAATTTTAACAGGTATGAAATGGATACAGAAGCTACTCTGAAAAAAAATGTAGACTATAATGAAGATTTATATTCTTTCTCATGTTTTTTTAATCTATAGACTTCTATATCAGGGATATAATTTTTATTTCATTCTATGCAATAGTTCAAAAAACCCTAAATGTTATCCTTTTCTTTGCAATTCTAGACAACTTTTCCAGAAGGGATATAAGATATAGATCATGTAGGCAGTTGGAGCAACATGAGCATAGAGTGGCATCCACAACTCAGATTTATCTTTCTTTCAGATATTTGACATTAAGCAAAATTATTATAATTTAGTGTCAGAAAACACAGATGTCTGTTAACCTGCAATTTCAAACTGTTTTACTCATGGTAACACTAGACTGCTCTTTGAACATAGTCTGCTTAACTTGTTTGTACTCTGTGAGGAAAAACACTTTTATATACAACTTTGGATTACTTGTGGTTCACTTACTGGACATTATATGATGTGATGTGACATAAAGCCATGTACTCTGATAAAAAACAGAAAGAAACAGCAAACATTTTACTGAAATCTGTGAGGATTAAAGTAGCCCCCTGCAATTTCATAATAGCTTCTCTGTCCAGACCCTTAAAGAATGTACCATTAATTCCTTCCTGTTACAAATATTTGGAGATACTTGGTCTTCTCTCTTTTCCATTATCTTTAATATCCCCAGGCTCAAGGGGCTGATACTGCAATCCTTGCTCAAACAACATTCCTACTATAGTTGATGAAAGTTTGCCTGAATGAGGAGTACAGGATTGGCCTAAATGTGTATCACTTCTCTCTTGTTAAATTCTCTCTCCGCTTTTTCATCTATATGAGCTAATATAAAAATCTGCTAAAAGGTCTCTTTACCTGGCATTGCATTTTAATGCTTTGCATTTTAACAACATTTCATTCCCTTAATTACATGTACTTTCATGTCAAGCAGCTACTTGATGCCCGATCCTACATTCCTTGCTCACCCCAAATTCCCAGGACTTAACAAATCTGTTGTCTTCGAGAATTAAGACCTTCAGGCTTATTGACTTCAATGGAACTTTTGGGTGCCCTCTCTGAATGGGGTAGAGGAAGTGGTGGAGGGACAAAATCAGAGCTGCTTGGACCAGCATTAATTTCTGACCATGACCACCAAATCCTAAGGGAAGCATACCATGAACAGTGGCTGTTCCCTGGCTGTGCCCCTCTGACTCCAACACACCTCCTTCTTTCCTGTTTAACGGTAACCTCTGATGGGGTTGTGCAAGTTACCAGGGAGTGGGGAGCATCCAGCTGGATTCTGCATCCTGGGTTTTGCTCCACTTTATATAACGAGAGGGGAGTATTAATAGAATTACAGCGTATTATTTCATAGCTTAGTAAAGATTCATAGATTCATAGATTCTAGGACTGGAAGGGACCTCGAGAGGTCATCGAGTCCAGTCCCCTGCCCGCATGGCAGGACCAAATACTATCTAGACCATCCCTGATAGACATTTATCTAACCTACTCTTAAATATCTCAAGAGTTGGAGATTCCACAACCTCCCTAGGCAATTTATTCCAGTGTTTAACCACCCTGACAGTTAGGATCTTTTTCCTAATGTCCAACCTAGACCTCCCTTGCTGCAGTTTAAGCCCATTGCTTCTTGTTCTATCCTTAGAGGCTAAGGTGAACAAGTTTTCTCCCTCCTCCTTATGACACCCTTTTAGATACCTGAAAATTGCTTTCATGTCCCCTCTCAGTCTTCTCTTTTCCAAACTAAACAAACCCAATTCTTTCAGCCTTCCTTCATAGGTCATGTTCTCAAGACATTTAATCATTCTTGTTGCTCTTCTCTGGACCCTTTCCAATTTCTCCACATCTTTCTTGAAATGTGGTGCCCAGAACTGGACACAATACTCCAGCTGAGGCCTAACCAGAGCAGAGTAGAGCGAAAGAATGACTTCTCGTGTCTTGCTCACAACACACCTGTTAATACATCCCAGAATCATGTTTGCTTTTTTTGCAACAGCAAAAAAGGCAAATAGACTATTAAAATTTGTGTTTGAAAGTAATTGTAAACTTCAAAGTATTAAACATCCCAGTCACAGACACCTGGTGCTGTTAAAACTTACCTCAGTTACTTAAGACTAATTTGTAAGTTATATTGAACTTGACTTCTAAAACCTAATATTCCATTTAAACATGTTACCATTACAAGGTATATATTGGAAATAGATGGCTTTTATGCATGTTTTCTTCTAAAGAAAATAATTAGTTAATTATTAAGGATCAGAATGTCAATTACTATAGGTTCATGTGTGCTGTTTTGCCATAAGGTGAAAGAATAGTCTTAGTTTAGAAGGAAAAGAAAATGTGGAAGTATATTTAGCAAGCATTTCAAAATAGGCCTAAAGCAATATATATATAAAGTTTTTCTAACTGTTTCTAAGAATTTGAATCTGGTCAAATTTAAAAGCATTAAACAATTGACACTGTCCAAATTGTCGTCTATAGGCTTCATGGTTATATAGTTTCTATCTATATTATTGTATAACACAGTTTGCTTTTCCCTGGAAATAATGTTAAAATATTGGTGACTCAGCTTTATTGTACTTTAAAATCACTGCCTAATATCATTTATGGCCTGATCCAGCTGCCACTAAGGTCTGTGGAAAGACAAGAATGATTCAAGTTCTGGAAAACCTGTTTTATAGAAGGAGATTTAAGGAGCTTAATCTTAAGTGTTTATCCAGGAGAAGGTGATATGATCACAGCCTATAAATACTTATGTGGGGAGATAATTTCTGTTAGTAGACAGGTCTTTAATACAGCAGACAAAGACATAACAAGATCAAATGACTGGAAACTCAAACTAGACAAATTCAGACTAGAAATAAGACACACAATTTTAACAGTAAAAATAATTAACCATTGAAACAATTTACCAGGGGATGTGGTAGATTTTCCATTACTTGAAGTGTTTAACTCAAGGTTGGATGTCCTTCTAAAAGATATGTTCTAACTCAACCAGATGTTGTGAGCTTGATGTAGGAATTACAGAGTAAAGTTCTGTGGCTGGAGTGAAGAATAGATCTTAATGGACCTTTCTGGTTTTAAAATTTATGGATAACTGCCACTGAAGTCAATATGCCATAGGTTTTGCCCCATGAATGGAAGCTGGATCAGACCCATGGACATCAAGATACTGTTTAATAGGTATCTGATTTGTCTGCCTATATTTATATAAAAACAAAAGTCTCTGTGAGGTTTATTTTGTGTGTGTGTGTTTGTGAAACTAACATTAATATTAATAGGAGTTGTGCGCTCGATTGAAAATAGATGCCCTATATTTGTAAAAGCAGTATATAGTACTCCTGCATATATTGCCGTTTGTGAGGGTTTTAATGAATCAAAAACCATGTAGCATTCCTCAACTAATGTCAATATACTCATATATAATTTATTTTGAATAATAGATGGGAAAACTAGTTATATGTTCCTTCTAGGACTTATTTCAGTATATGGCCACATTCTGCCCTCATTCACACCCATGTAACCTTAGTGAAATCAGGCTTGGGATTAGTTTGGTTTGACTTGGTGCATCTGAGGGCAGAATGTGTGTCTTTAATTTAGAGTAAACTATGCAATTTTGTGGAAAGAGTAGGCAGAGAATGGTGATGGTGAAATTAAGTGCATTTTCTATTAAGTGCAATCTGTCTATATTTGCCTTACTTCTGGCATTTACCCAAAGAGTAAACATAAACAGCCACTGAAAAGAGCACCTCTATAATGGTAGCAATTTTTGAAGGTTATTACTACAATAAATCCTCACCTTGGAAGGCATGGGGGTTATAGGTGTTTTGCTTCAGATGCCTGGTAATTTTACTTCAAAGTGAAAAAATCCATTGGAGAGAAAGTGAGCTATTTTTGCCTACTCATGGAACCATAATAGTGTACTTGGCCATTGTAACTACTAAGTGTCCTAGTCCATCTTCCTGTCAGCATAGGATTGTTTCTTTTTCCAAGCATTTTGGTTTTAAATGTTTAAGTTAAAGGGCTAAATTCTGCCCTTTGAGGCACATGTGCATCTCCCATTTGTTTCAGTGTGTATCAGAGGACAGATTTTGGTTTTAGACCCTGATACGGTTCTTTTCAGGTACAGGACTGAGGCCTTAATGTCTGTTGCCAGCTCTGTCCACATATCTATTCAAGTGACACCATCATAGGACCTAACCACGTCAGCCACACCATCAGGGGCTCATTCACCTGCACATCTACCAACATGATATATGCCATCATGTGCCAGCAATGCCCCTCTGCCATGTACATTGGCCAAACTGGACAGTCTCTACGCAAAGGAATAAATGGACACAAATCTGACATCAGGAATCATAAGATTCAAAAACCAGTGGGAGAACACTTCAACCTCTCTAATCACTCAGTGACAGACTTGAAGGTGTCAGTTTTGCAACAAAAAAACTTCAAAAACAGACTCCAAAGAGAGACTGCTGAACTCGAATTAATATGCAAATTAGACACAATTAATTTAGGCCTAAACAGAGACTGGGAATGGTTGGGTCATTACACTAATTGAACTTTTTTTCCCCCATGTTAAGTTCTCCTCACACCTTCTATGGGGTCATCTCGATTATCACTTCAAAGTTTTTTCTTCTGCTGCTACTGATAGCTCATCTCAATTGATTGGCCTCTTACAATTGGTATGAGTACTTCCACCTTTTCATGTTCTCTGTATGTATAAATATCTTCTGTCTGTGTGTTCCACTCTATGCATCTGAAGAAGTGAGCTGCAGCCCACGAAAGCTTATGCTGAAATAAATTTGTTAGTCTCTAAGGTGCCACAAGTACTCCTGTTCTTTTTGTAAATTCCATGTATTCTTTCCCCAAACCCCCCAAAGACAAATACTGATTCTCATATTGACCCTGATTCAGCAAGGTACTTAAGCATATGGCTTATTTTAAGTATATGACTACTCCCATTTATGTCAGGGGTAGTACTCAGATGCTTAAAATAAGACATATATTTAAATACTTATGTTGACCATACTTCTCCTCTTAAAATCTTGTCTTCGTTGGGCTTCCCTGACTCTGTCCTCACTTGGTTCTCCTTCTACATCTGATTTTTTCCTTCAATGTTGTTTCCTTTGGAGGATGCTCCTCAGCCCCCCTCCAGCTTTTGTGTGTGTGTGTGTGTGGGGGGGGGGGGTGTTCCATAAGGTTCTGTCTTTGCTCCCCTTCTCTTCTCCCTCTACACCGTGTCTCTGAGTAATCTCATTCACAAACACAAATTCAACTACTATCTCTATGCTGCTGATTTACAGATGTATCTCTATACTCCAGACCTGTCTCCTTTTGTCCAGATTAAAATCTCTGTCTCTCTGACATCTTCTCATAGATGGTCTAGTGATCATTTCAAGCTCAATATGACTGAGTCAGAGATCCTAATCTCCCCTGACACACACACAGCATCCTGCCTGTCATCAGACATGTAACCTGGATGTCATCTTCAACTCGTACCTCTGTCTAGGTCCTCACATGCAGGCTATGTATAAATCTTGCGGATTCTTTCTGCATAACATCTCTAAAATATGGCCTTTCTTATTCATTACACAGCTAAAATTGTCATCAAAGCATCATCATCTCATATATTTATTACTGCAACATATTTCTCTCTGGCCTTGAC
The DNA here is from genome assembly GCF_028017835.1 of Emys orbicularis. Taxonomy (NCBI): domain Eukaryota; kingdom Metazoa; phylum Chordata; order Testudines; family Emydidae; genus Emys; species Emys orbicularis. The sequence continues at coordinate 39,849,153 of NC_088689.1, read as the reverse complement.
AAATTCAATGTTGCCCCTCTAACAGCCATGCAGAATGTTGCTGCAAAGATAATTTTCCTGGCCCATCACTTTGACCATATCATCCCTCTCTCTTCATCACTCCACTGGCTCCCCTTCTCTTTGCATCAAACATAAACTGCTTGTTTTCACTTTCAAGTTCCTTAACCGTCTATCCCCATACAACCTATCATCTCATAGTAGCTCTCAAGATGTCGATTCTCACCTCTGATTGGCCCATGATGCCACCTTCCTTTGATCACTTGTTAAATTTTCAAACAAGAACCTTTGTGCTTTCTCCCATGCTGGTCATCATACTTGGGAGGAACTCTCTAGAAACATCAGACTTATCATCCCCCTTCAAAATCTTCCTCAAACTCTTCGGCCATGATGATTACCAAAAACTTGACAATGAATAGGCTGCTGGAGTGCTGAATCCACTGCCTATTATGATAACCAATATTGTCTCATTGTTTCCTTGTACTCTCCCCTCTGTTATCTGTCTTATACATAGATTGCAAACTCTTAGGGCAGGGATCATCTTCTTGTGTGTTTTCAGAGCCCTTAGAATAAAAGGGTTCTGGATGGTCCATAACTGTAGTCCTAGGTGGCAGTGATACAAATAATAAATACCTTACTGAATTGGAGACTTATGTAACAATAGTGCCAAATAGAAACAATATTAAATAAATAGTCACAAAACAAATATTGTCTAAGCTATTGGAAAAATGAAAGAAAATTACAATGGCAAGTGTATTAAATGCAGTTCTTCATATATAACTGAGTTTCCAATAAATATATCACAGCTGTGTCAGAATGTATCAAAATGCTGATTGTAAAGAAAAAGGTAAAAAAAATAAAAAAACACTACTAATAGTAGGATCCTCACTGTGGTTGTTAAGATTCAATTAAATAACTTCTTTTATCTTTACTTCCTGAAGTATTTCAAAATCAGCAGAGTTTTATCTTTTAAAGCTATTTCTACAATATGATTTTATTAAATGTGTAAATATGCTGCTGGCTTGATTGTTCGGGCCCCCCTTTTCATCTTGGGTTTATTTTGCTAAATTTTGCTCCTTCTCCTGATTGAGATTTTGAACTTTCCTCTGAGAAGCTTGTGGATTTTTAAATTACAGCCTTTGCTGCAAAATTAATTGTAAAAATCACATGGGGGCTGATCCTGTAAGCTCTTAGGATGTGGAACTCCAATTAAAGTCAGTGGGAGTTCTGCACACAGAGCTCTTACAGACACAGGCTTTTCACATGCAGCTCACTATAAATATCAAACTGGTGCATTAGAGCTCTCTCTTTTTTAAAGGGCTGAACCTACACTACTGCAATTTGCTTTTAAAACTCAGAACATGAATGTACCAACTAATTTGGAATGGTAAGCCTGCTACAGATGCTGTCAAGCAAATCTGTTGCTGAGTTGTGGGAGTGCAAAGGAAGGGATACTTTACCTTCACGTCTCAAGTTTAACCATTCTAAATTCAGGGCCTGTTAGTCCATGCCACCAGAGTGGGGCCTGTTATTCTCCACTGCTATGTGGATTCCATTGGCCAGTTCTTGAGATGAAATGGAGCTTTACTTGACACACCTTGGAAATGGAGTATACAAAAGTGGTTCAATAACCACCTTTGCATTCCCTGATCTCTGGGTTGTTGTGGGTCAGTTCACCCCATAATGTAATTTAGAGCAGCCTCAAAGCTGGATCTAGTCAGGCATCCTCTTTGCAACACACCCTGATCACACTTCCTACATCTGAAGGTGAGGATGGGCCAGGAGATGGTTGTGCACAATTGGCATAGGTGAGGTGGCACTACACCATCTGGAGATTCCTCCACACCAGGTGAATTCTCAACTGCCACATTGTGGCAGCTTTATGAACCCTCTGTCCCACTGGAATGGTCCACACCAGGGGCAATGTTCTGGTCTTGCAACTCTAGGTTTTCTGAGCCTAATGCATTTTGGGGGAGCTGAGGAGTTGAAAGGGAAATTTCCAAACTGCATGAATCTTCAGGCCATAGCCCATTTCTTTCTTGCTCTTCTCCTCCAAAAGTGAAAAGGGCCCACGCTCTGATCCTACATCTTCTTGCACCGCAGCCCCTCCAACCCCCCAAAAAGAGCATTGACATGATCCTGAAAACACTTTTCCTCCTTTTTAGGAGACAAATTTACTGGGTGTTCATATTGTGGTCTCAAATGGGAGTGTCACATGGTATTGTGAATTAAATTTGTCATATACTGTGATTGCTGTCAGGGTTATGCCTTTAGTCTTTTATATGTGAATGAAATGACTGCTCATTTGCTTTTAGGAACTTTACTAGAGGAATGAACAGTAAATGAGTTGTGAAAAATCTTGTTTTAGAAAGTGTAAAACTACGATTGCTGTCAGATCTTTGTTTCATCTAAAGGCAAACATTAGCTGGTACCACGATCAGGTATCAGAGGTTTGGGAAATGACATCGTGTGTCAATCCCTTTAATGCTTATGTCAGGCAAAGAACTTACTGTGAATGGAGCTCTTGTCAAAAGCCTGATCCTGCATTCCTTGAACGTGCACGATGGTGACTGAAATCAAAGAAATGTAGGACCAGCCCCCCAAAGTGTTACTGTATTGTTTCATCAATATGAGTAACATCAGTTCTGGTTCTAAGGGAAAAAAACCTCTTTATGCTGAAACCAGAGAGTACTGAGCTGTAGATCAATGTACAAAGACATCCTGATGTGAATTTTGTATCTCAGGAGCTGGGCCTGATCAAAAGCCTGGACTAAAAAGCTCTCAAACTTTGTGGAAAATTGGATCCTTATCAGGTTTGAATTTCCTGGCTTGGGCCAGTCTTTAGTTTTCCTTTAACATATTCTGAATGTGGTGTTCTTTTGGTGATATGAAGGGTCAAATTCTAGTATTGATTTTCGGTGGTGTATTCTGGAGTAATTCTATTGCTTCATTGGAGGTTTTCCAGATCCACACTGCTGTAACTGAGGACAAAAACTGGTTGTGAGGCTTTAGCACTGAGCAGGCCAGGAGTTCACACATTAGTGTTAATTATTTTTGCATAACAGCATGTATTCAGAAATTCCAATGATATCTTTTGGTTTTATACTGCCAACCACCACCTTCCATGTAAAATCAACAGCAGTAGTAAAATTCCTAATGAACTTCATGGATCTCTGAAACTTCTGTGGTCAAATCTGATTGGGATAGAGGTGGTGGTGGGGGGTGGTTTGGTGGGCCTTATATTCATCCTTCTAGATCTAGATCCCAGGCCGTTAGAGCTAACAGGCAGTTCCCATCTCCAGGCTGCCACCCAGCAGCAGCTGTAACCAGCCTGTGCTCCACTTCCCATGACCTGCTGTGGACACACCCCATGGGCTGTTCCGCCTCAAGGGTTTGACAGGCAGCAGCCCCATGGCTCCTGATTGGCTCCCTGCCATATATAAACCAAGGGACATTCCAGAAAGTGTCCAGGCAACAGTGTGGACCTTCTGAAGCTGTTATGACTGTTCCTGTTCTATGCTATTGAACTCTTGGCTTGACCTCAGCTTGTTTTGGACTTTGCCTCCTGACTTGGACCCAGAAACTTGATTTGGCCTCTGACCCTCAGAATCAACCTTGGCCTGGAACTAACTATGAACTCCTTGGCTACTTCTAGTCTCAGGTTTTCCCCTGCTTTGACCCTTGGCCCTTATTGCCCTTGTTGGGATCCTGACAGTGAAGGAACTCCTAGTTATCAAAGTAGTAGCTTGGAAGGAAAGGGCAGTTGTCCATTTGTAGAGGATATGTAAACTCAGACCTTTGAGTATCATTTTAATGAGGCACTTTGATTCCTTTTGTGATATGGATAAAACAAGCCCCCAAACTTTGCACCAATTCCAAAAGGCTCATTTGATTTTTTTTTAAATTATTCTCTAATAGGCTGAAGTTGCGCATCATAAGTCACTGTAGTTCAAATCCTTCTCTTTTGTTTAATGTTTCTTTTTAAAGTTCTGCATTATTTAAATGACACTGTTAATGGATGAAAAAGCACAAAGCCTGCCACCATGCTTAGGTCACATGTTGGCAGAGCAGTTCCATTGGGGTGTTTCTGCACCTCTCACGTACTGCAGAAGGGCCTCTGGGATGATTCCTCCTAGGCTGTTGCAGAGGGCAATGAGGCGGATAGGTCAGAGTGGAGACCACAGGATCCACTCCAGTGGCTCCCACAGATGGCATTAGTTGTGACAAGTTGCTGCAGCAGTGGTCAATGAGGGTGGCATGTGGGAAAGCTGTGCTGCAGTCTAGGGTTTGTGTGGATTGTCTTGGAGGCACAGGGTGTGTGATGGGGTTCAGACTCACCACCGCAGCACCTCCCACTGGCATGTCTGGGAATTAGCTCTGTCCTCTGTGGGGCTCCCTCTGCTGGTGGTGTCCCATCTGTCATCTGCTCCGCCGTTGGTATCCAGACCCGCATTGCTCCCTGCTCGGCGACTTCCGCTTCTGGTCACTGGCCCTTAGTCCGTCCTCACCCCCTTCCGGGGTGTGTGTGTGCTTTTAATGACAGTCTTTCTGCTCGTTCCTGCTGCCTGGGCCAACCACAACACGAAGTCTAGCCCCTCACGTCTGGGGCACGTTGCAGTCTCACACAGCTGCTCTTCATCGGTCAGGTGCAATGCGAGGGGAGCCCAGGCCCGCCCGCTACTCTGGGCCCCGACCCAGGGACCCTCTAGCGGCAGCCTCCCAGCCCTCCTTCTTGCCTCTTGCTCATCTATCCTCCCTGGGCCAATTCCCCTCTGGGCCCTTGCCCCTCTAGACCCTTCCAGTCAGGACCCGCAGCCTGGCAGGTATTGGACTGGACCTCTCTGCTCCCCCCCGAGCCTACCCAGCACTGCGCTGTCCAGGGTGCTGGTCTCCTTCCTCAGGAGACAGACCTTCTCCCTTGAAGGTCTGGGAGTGACTGCCTGCTGCTTTCCTGTGCAGCCTTTATATAGGTCTGCGCAGCTGCTCTGGCCTGCCCTAGCCCCATCTCTCATGGGGTGGGGCAGCCACCCCACCACAGGATAAAAGACAAAAAGGGATGGGGCCTAATCTGGCTGCAATTTAACTCATCTGGGAATTATCCAGTGATTACTTGTACAATGAAGGTCATGATTTCTTCCTCACTCATTTTCTATTTATTTGAGGGCTGCTGTTGGCCTCCAGCCCCTCCATACCTTGTTTCAGCCCATTGCTGGGACCCCACTGTCCACCCGTTGTACGGGAGTTAGGAGATTGCAGGAAGAGGGTTATCTCCTCCAGGTACCAAACATTAAGAATCCCAAATCTGTTCCCCAGCTCCTTTAGGGAATGTCTTCCCTCTAAGTGTACTTCTACCCCCCTATGAAATGAGTGTCTGCACTGGACACCTGCCACCTGCTAAGTCCCAACAATTTGAGATGTCCCTCCTCACTTATCCTGTGGCATCCCTAAACTGCTGTGGGGAAAATCCACCCTGCCCTAGCCAATCTGGCAGTGAGGGGAAAATTCCTTCCCAGTCCCAAAAAAGGTGATTAGATCAATGCCCGCAGCTGGTGAAAGCTGTGAGACAGGGCCATATCCAGAGAGAAAGGCATCTACCTTGGGTCGATATGGAGCAGTGGCTTACCTGAGCCCCTCCAGCTCAAGTGATGCCCCTGCCACCCTCCTCTCCCAACCCAAGGAGGGCGGAACTCTTAAAGGAGCCACAACCCCTGTCTTTCCCACTGACCATATAAAGTCTTTCTTTCCCCTCTCTCCCCACCCCATGCCCCCATCTTTGAGGTTCCAGGGAGTGCATTTCATCTTTCCAAGCAACCCATCACCACCACTATATGTGACCTGATTCCTCTGGCTTCATGCAGTTTTACACCCTATGCACTTGATGCTTCCTTTTTTAAAAAAAGAAAAAAAGTCAGACACCAAAAAATTGTGGACACTAAGCTTTCTAATAAAAGTTGTTGCTCTCAGGACATCATTTAAGATCTTAGAAAGAAATTCTCTGGGGAGGCACACACACGTTTTCTTAATGTGTTGCTACAGGGAGAGGTATCCCAGTATGCAACACTTCCTTTCTATATCATATACTGTATCTCCAAAGAAAATCCCCTTTGGGCATTATAATATTTCTTTCTAATAACAGTCTGTAAATTCACTATCCTTTTAAGTTTTTTTTTTTTAACTACACAAGCTTGCTAAGAAAGCAAAGACCTGAGCCTAACAGCCATGAATGTTGATGTTTTAGGTGCATGCCTGCAGTGCATTGTGCAAATTATAAAGACAGACATATGGTTCTACAGGTGGAGGCTTGTTCAGATGAAAGATTTGTTTTCATTTGTCTAATACTATCTGAAGGCAAATTCTATGGAATATCAATACAATTTGCCACTTCAGAACCTAGGTGCTTGCATGAATTAATGTGTGGGAGATCTTGATGTGTACTTAGGCAGAATAAAAATGCTATATTATGACTCTAGCATGATATGTCTACTCTTATCTTAGTATGGTAGCATACAATGCTGCTATGTTAAAGAAAAGATGGCTCTTCCATTCTGAACACCTGTTTTCAGTTGTTAACTTATTGATTAAAAATTCCTTGTCTGGTGGTTGGTCTCAGCCTGGAAATATTACCCTCCAACTTTGGGCAGGATGGTGGGGGGAATGGCTTAGCTGTATCTGAATAATTGCTCATAATTACATACACTAAACAATATGTATATCTCAGTATTATATTTATTATAACGTAAACCTTCTCTAACACATTCTTGAGGGAGATAAAAGGTCCCCCCCACAAATTCCTTTATTTAAAAAACAAAAAGCAATGGGGTCAATGATTAGTCCTTAATTGGGAACAGTCGTCTTGCTGATTTTGAAAAAATCTCTAAAAACTGCAGTGTAAAACACAACTTTTTCCAGGAAGCCTTTCATCAACCTGATTCCTCCTGCCAAAAAATGTTAACACTGATGAATGAAAAATGTATCTCAAAATAACAAATGCAAACAAACTCCTGGAACCACCAATTGTGTACTTAACAGCATCCCATCCCTTCCCCGTTTCCTGATTTGTATGTTGTCTATGTAGATAGTGCGCTCTCTGCGGCATGGATCTTGGGCCAGATTCTCTGCTGCAGCCAGGTTCCTTGGGCCACAGAAGAGAGGAGGTTTTAACTGCCTCCCTCATTCTCTACTTGGCTTCAGGCTTCTCCAATATGTGCCAGAGAGCAAACAGTGCCCAAAGAGATGATTCACCAGCTGAGGATAGCTGGAACGATGCCTCCTCTTCAGACCCTTGACATGCATTGATATTATAGCAGGTAGTGCATGAGCTAACTGTACCAGCTTTATGCCTGATGGGCCCTTGCCAACACTGGAGGGAAATCCCTAGCTAGTGGGGGAGCAGCCAGCTGGCACATTCTTTGCACTATGTGAACTGTGGAAAGAATCTTCCCCCTTGATTTCACACTATCTGCAAGACCCTCTGCATACACACAAATAATACTAAGTATAGAACTAATAACTTTGGTATTGTATTTCTTTTTCTGACTTCATTACAAACCACACACTTCAACATCACCTCAGGTATACTGCTTACTGTCACACTGTTCTCTCAGCAGGCAATCACGTGACAGAAGACTGTAGCACAGCAATGCATTCCCTTCACAAATTCACTTAAGGTTGGGAACTCTTTCTCTGAATTTCTTCACTTTGTGAATTTAAATCTCAAACTTAACATTTTGGAAACTTAGTTGTTTTACATTACAGTAAATCGTTCCATAGAGTAAGAAAGCATTAGAGGTCTCCACAGAAGATAGGCAGGAAGAAGTACAGTATTGTATAATTTAACAAGACCTTTCAGATTTGCAGCTGTGAACTGTAAGGTTAATAGTTTTTTCCTGTTGAGACTGTGGCGCCTTTGATCTTGCATAGAAATTAACAGGCACCTGTGTATAGAATTTGTTATATTAACACTGGATTTCTTCATGTAAAACAAAATGTCTCTTGCGTTCTCTATCATCCAGGATATGCTTCATTTTTTATATCAGGAGCTCTTACAAAGTTATTTCTTATTGCCCACCCCACCTGTTATTCTGTGCACAGTATTAAGGTCAGTTTTAGCAGCAGTTTCACACACCTTTGTGATATGAGGTGTTAGAAGTAACTGTTCTTTTCACAGTGCCACTTTAGCTACAATACATTGCAGCAGGAATTCTAGCAACTGCTATATTTGAATAATGCTTGAAATTAAGCTTCCATTAACCCCTCCTTCCCCATCTTCTCAGCTATTCATAACTTTATCAAACAAACAGATTTTTGGAATGAAATTTTCCATGTTTATTCTCCAGCTAGAGCCAGCTCTTTTATAGAAATCCCACAAATGCCCCTGAGTTTCAAGTGTATTTAAAATAAACAAAACAAACTAAAACAAAAATAATTTCTCCCATATAATAGCACTTAATGCTTTCTATGTTCAGTGTGCTTTACAAAAATTAACCCTCAATGCAGCATGGGAAAATAAGCATTGTAGCCCCATTTACCAATTGGGGAAACTGAGATAGTAGTGAAGAATTCCCATAAAAATATACATGCCTAACTCACCAACTCTGACCACACTTTATTTAAAACTGGCTTTCCTTCATTTTCTTTTCTTTGAACACAAGCATTAGGTGCATGTATTTGTCCTAAAGTGCTGTTGGTTAGACTGCAGGAGCTTAGTAGAGCAGCAGTTTTGTACAGAGGCTGCACTAATCTCCCTTTGGTGCCTTTGAAAATCCCAGCCAAAATGTTCAAATGTAAATTTATTGTACAGCAACTGAACCCATTGACTTCTCTCCTCTTTAACTTTAAAAGCTGCCAGTGGATCCCCAGACTCCCTGTAGGTGAAAGTCTTTCTGGCTGTTCTGTATACATGAAGTGGTTGCTGGAAGGGGATTCATATGGACAACTGTTATGTTCCAGTGGCTCTACCAAAACTCAAGATGACATGATACTACACCAGCCCCCTATCACATGTGTTGAATGGGAGTTTAGGGATCAGGGGGCATAGTCAGCATTTTCCCATAATTTTGAGGGTTAGGGAGGAAATGCACCAACAGCCTCTATACACCTCAATCTGCTCAAATTTACTCGAGAGTCTAATGTGAATAATATGGCTGGGGGCGGGGGGTACTTGACCCACTAGGATATGGGCAAAAAAACAGAGCCGTCCTTTGTTCTTGATGGGGAAAGTCTGCAAAGAGCAGAACTTGGTTAATAGATTATTTCAACTTTTAGTGCTATGGATTTGTGAATGAGAGCAAAATCAAGCCCTGACCACGAAACTGACTGCAACCCCCAAGATTAGAGGATTCCAGTAAAATAGTATGTCATTGTAAGCAGGGCTGGCTCTGGCTTTTTTGCCGCCCCAGGCAAAAAAGCCTCGGGGGGGGGGGGCGGTGAGCCCCGGCCGGGGCTCCGCTCTCCCCGGCGGCCGGGGGGAGGGCGCCGGGGGGGAGGGCGGCCGGAGCCCTGGGAGGATGGCGGAGTGCCCGGCTGGGGCTCCGCTCTCCCCGGCGGCCGGAGCAGGAGCGCTGCGCCGCCCCCCTCCAGGTGCCGCCCCAAGCACAAGCTTGGTGGGCTGGTGCCTGGAGCCGGCCCTGATTGTAAGAAACCTGACTCACCTACAGAAGCAGAGAGAAGAGAATGATTTTGGTCCCATGAAGAAATCAGTGCAGTATGTGGCTATTTTAATGAAACCTATAAGAATTTTTGCATACCACAGTAAATTCTAGTCGTCACTGGAACCTTACTTGATTGAAAGATGGTGCTTCTGTCCAACATACGCTAAATAGAACAAATATTACCTTTGGCAATGAAAGCAGTTGTCAATACAGATGTAGCTGAAGTAATAGGCACTTTTTGTACATGAAGATAAATGGTAGCAAGAAAAAAATAGTATTTCAGTACAAGCCAGCTGTTTGCACTCCTGTGTTCCTTCTTATACCTGGGGCTTTGTAACAAAACATTGTTATTACTGGAAGTGTACAGTCTGATTTGCAGAGGTGTTGAGCTGAAGGTGCTCAGCATCTCTGAAAAATCAGACCAATGGCTTTTTAATAGTGTATCTGGGAACGATTGCAAGAACATGTCACCTCTGCAAATGGGTATGAATCCCAATAAAACACACTAACCTCATAGGAAATAATGTACCCTTAACATGGATTTCTGCTCCAAAAAGTCTTTGTAAAAATGGGCTTGTGAGGGTCATTATTAATTGTTTCATTCATTTGCATATCAAATATGCTCTATTTACAAGTAAAAGGATTTTTTTCTAACTGCAAGCCCTGCAAACTCACTCTTGTCTCATGTCTAGCAGTCAAACTGGATTCTGTCCAGGCTCACACATCATCCCCAGTAATACAGCAAATGTATTCTGAACAGCAAATTGTGCCCTGTAACACCTTTGCAAATCCACTTATCATAGAATCATAGAAGATTAGGGTTGGAAGAGCCCTCAGGAGGTCATCTAGTCCAACCCCCTGCTCAAAACAGGACCAACCCCAACTAAATCATCCCAGCCAGGGCTTTGTCAAGCTGGGCCTTAAAAACCTCTAAGGATGAAGTTTCCTCCGCTTCCCTGGGTAACCCATTCCAGTGTTTCACCACCCTCCTAGTGAAATAGTTTTTCCTAATATCCAACCTAGACCTCAGCCACTGCAACTTGAGACCATTGCTCCTTGTTCTGTCATCTGCCACCACTGAGAACAGCTGAGCTCCATCCTCTTTGGAACCCCCTTTCAGGTAGTTGAAGGCTGCTATCAAATCCCTTCTCATCCTTCTCTTCTGTAGACTAAATAAGACCAGTTCTCTCAGCCTCTCCTCATAAGTCATGTGCCCCAGCCCCCTAATCATTTTTGTTGCCCTCCACTGAACTCTCTCTAATTTGTTCACATCCTTTCTGTAGTGGGGGGCCCAAAACTGGACGCAATACTCCAGATGTGGCCTCACCAGTGCCGAATAGAGGGGAATAATCACTTCCCTCAATCTGTTGGCAATGCTCCTACTAATGCAGCCCAATATGCCGTTAGCCTTCTTGGCAACAAGGGCACACTGTTGACTCATATCCAGCTCCTTGTCCACTGTAATCCCCAGGCCCTTTTCTGCAGAACTGCCACTTAGTCAGTCGGTTCCCAGCCTTTAGCAGTGCATGGGATTCTTCCATCCTAAGTGCAGGACTCTGCACTTGTCCTTGTTGAACCTGATAGATTTCTTTTGGCCCATCCTCCACTTAAGACAATGAGGTTGCACAAGTATAGTTGAGGGTATAATTTGGCCTGCAGGATGTTTATTACTGTTGATGTATGAGATGGAAAGAGTCCAATACCATCCTGTTGCATAAGAAAGGTGATCGAGAAAATCTAAAGATCTATCGCCTGAACTCCCTGCTTTTGCATATCTATAAATTGTTCACTAAAATAATAACAAATCGACTATCGCAAAACCTGGATGAACAGCAATCTAGAGAGCAGGCCGGCTTTCGAAAGAATTATAGCACGATAGACCACCTCTTCACTCTAAACCAACTACTAGAGCGCTCAAGGGAATATAAGTTCCTTTTGTGCTTTGCCTTCGTGCACTACGAGAAGGCGTTCGACAGCGTAGAGACTAACGCCATTCTTGAAGCTCTTTCAGAACAGGGCATCAGCGTGAAATATATCACATTACTAAAGGAAGCAAAATCTGGCTGCAGCATGGACATATCGCTGTTTGATACTCCCCTCCGAATCCCCATCGAAAAAGGTGTGAAACAAGGAGATACCATTTCACCAAAATTATTCACAGCCTGTCTTGAATTGGTTTTTCGATGAGCAGACTTGAAAGGTGGGATCAATATCAATGGTGAGCGGCTAAACCATCTCAGGTTTGCAGATGATATAGTGCTGATAGCTGAAAATACTTCCCAGCTTGAGAGAATGCTTAAAGAACTGAACGCGAAAAGTAGTCAAGTCGGATTAAAAGTGAATCAGTTGAAAACAAAATACCTGAGATCAGATGTTCTGCCAAGAACCCAAATAACTCTTGGAGGAGAGCAGATCCAAGAGGTTGATAAATACGTTTATTTGGGCCAGGCAGTCAACATGCGCCACGATCAGAAAGGCGAACTGTCGCGCAGAAAAAAAGCTGGATGGTGCACATTCAATGACATCAAGGACATCCTCCAAGAAAAGATCAGCAAAACAACTCATGCAAATCTTTTCAACTCGACCGTGCTTCCAGCAATGTTATATGGCAGCGAAACATGGTCGCTGACAAAGATTGAAGAACATCAACTGTCTGTCACACAAAGGGTGATGGAATGAACATTTTTGGGCATTTCGCTCCACGATCACATCCCCAACGAAATAATTAGGCAGCAGTCTGGAGAGCGAGACGTTGTTGTTGAAAGCGGGCTCAGCAAAATGCGGTGGGTGGGACATGTGGCCCGACTCAGCGACAATAGATCGACCACAACTATATCCGAGTGGTATCTGTGAGAACAGAAACGGCCACGCAGTCGGCCTCCAAAGAGGTGGGATGATTTCCTAACAAGGAGATATGGACAAGCATGGTGAAGGATGGCCAGAGCAAGAGAAGATTGGAAGACGTGTTGTGATCGGCTCAGTCTCAACTGATGAAGGACCAACAGTCTACGCAGTATGAGATGGAAAGAACCCATATTGACTAGATACCCCAGGGTCTGAGTTTGAAGGTCTGCCAGTTAGCAAAAAAATGTTTTAACATATAAAGTAAGCAAAAAATCAGGGGAACATAATGAACATAGAATCCCATAATGCCATTTTTAGAGTCAACACATAGGATAAAACTGCACTACAGAGATGTAGAGATGTTCTGAATTTCTATCATGCCCTGGATGGGGGGATTCTAGCATTTTAATTAGTTAGAAACCTCTACAAGTACAATTTAGAAACAATTCAGTCAGATGCCTTTGTTGCTACTTTTTGGCAAAATGAAATGGGCTATGGGCCAGATCCTCTCTTAGTGGATGTTACTAGTTCCATTGATGTCAGTCGAGTTGTACCCTCTTACGTAAAGAGAAGATCTTGCTTTAAGTTACTAATGAAAAAGCAAACCTTTAAGACACCAAATGGAAGCAAGATTAGGTCCATTAGAAAGGATGAAATTATTACTCAGCCCAAACAGACCATGTAAATGTGAAAGAAGAGTGTTCTTAAATGACAGGTCAGTTAGCAAATTCTTCATCTTCCAGCCTTGATTCCTGTGACCTTGATATTGAGTATTTTCTTTCTTTGTAGAGACCTCACTCATTCTATTTTCTGGCTCTTCCCTGCCTCTTTGTTTTTTGTTTTTGAACCCAACTCTTTCTTTTAGATTTCAAGGCAATCGCTCTCCATTTTCCCTTCACTATAGAACTGAGAGATGGTATGTTGACAGGCAATTTGAGTTAATGCTGTAAGTTTTACTACACCCTGGCAATAGCATTGACTCCAGGATGTCATTTAGTTCTTTACTAATTTGAGCACTTAGCCTTAAAAACCACCTCACATGCTTATCTGTGTTGCTTGCTCCTGTCTGTAAGACACAATACAAGGAACACCAGGCAGGTTATTTTTACCTACCTGTTGTGTTGGAAGTTATAGGATATACATTTTTCCTATAGAACTTGTGCAGCTTTTTCTGGTTCACTCAATACATCAGCTACGTGGTGTGCAGAACTCTGTACACTTTTGCTTTCCAGATTAATCAAACACGGCCAATATGAGCGTTTGTTTGTTTCTTTTTTATATGGTATTAAGATCATCATGTCTTCTGTAACAGGAAGGCAAATCATTTAATGAAGGGGGCTGATCCTATAAACCTTCTCTTCGGTGAATGGCCCTTACTCACACAAGTAGTCCCACTGAAATCAAGGGTCTATAGTGCTGTGAATCATGATTTACAGCCCTACCCGAATAGACTTGCAAATAGAAACCTACTAATGGATAATGAAAACTCATAACTTCAGTGATATTGTTATTAAATGGCAAAAAGAACTTTAAGGCAGAGTTAGGTTTTTCTGGTGACAGCTAGTGCCTTTCCAGAATGTCGAGTTCAGCAAAACTCAGACTTCTGAAAACCAGGAAAGACAAAGTCAAGTTAAATGCCCACATAACCTTAATTTTACCCCCCTGGAGCTGGTATCACACTCTAGCTGCATTTGCTGTGTTAGTTGTAGCTGTATTCAGTGGTGGAGGAATAAGTTGGAGCAGCTTGGAAAAGCTGTGGTTGTGATACAAGGAGATCTGGAGATCACTTTTAGGCATGTCAGAGAGCTGTGACTGTGATCTGAGGAGATCTGGGTCTGAGTCTCCCTTCCCCATGTGTTATCAAAGGAAAGATGTGCATGTGTACCTTGAGGTTCCAGTCTGCATCATTTCAGTATAGAATTGTTTTGGTTGTGTCATTAGAAGGTCACAAGTTTCTTTTTGCCATGCATATTGTCAGTAGTGAAATGAGATATGAGAGCATCTGTGAATTTAATGATGGATAGGGAAAAGTATAGGCTTAGGTGATATCCACTGTGCGAGTTTGAAGGGGCGGTAAAAAGCCACAAAGTGGTTGTTAAATTTAACTGTCAGAGGAGTAGTAGGCTCTGTGTATGAGCATAAGGCAAGTGCAGGTAGTGCCTGTCTGTTACAGTGGAAAGGCAGAACACAAGTATGTGTGTTCTGGGTGTTGTAGCCAGGCATTGCTTAAAGAGGGCAGAGGTTAAGATATAGAGTTAAGGTAAATGCCTGTGCATCTCCTGGTTTTCAGAAGTTTGAGTTTTGCTGAACTCAGTGTTTTGAAAGGGCATGAGTTACCACTGAGAAACCTTAATGCTGTTAATGAAGATTTTTGCCATTTAATTTCCTAGTTTTTTTAAACAGAAGGAGAAACGTTTGTTGGTTGAAGTTATCAATGATTTAGGCAGTAGTAGTTGTCATCTAGGTTTGCAGCTGATATGCTACTGTGGCCAGGTAACAATCAAAAGACGGAGGCTACATCTATACTCTGGAGACTGTCAGCATAACCCCACAGTATAAACACAGCCTACATTGATGGAAAGGCTTTTCCGTCGGAGTAGGAACACCGCCTCCCCAAACAAAGTTAGCTATATCAATAGACGCATTCTTCTGTCAAAGTAGCAGCACCTACACTTGGGGTGGTTCCACATAGCTTTGTTGGTCAGGGGTGTGGATTTTTCACATTCCTAAGCAACACAGCTAGTGATCTATCTTTAGTGTAGATCAAGGTCGAACTTTTATATAGTGCTTTTCATCAGTAGATCTCAAAGAACTTTACATCATTATCTCCATTTTACAGATGGGAAACTGAGGCAGGGGGAGGAGACGTGATTTGCCCAAGGGCACCAATCAGGCTAGTGGCAAACCTAAGAATAGTCTCAGTTGAGTGGCCTTTCCATTAGGCCACATGTTTTCTGTGTGATTCCTCTGTGCTCCTCCTTGCTCTTGTACATTTGATTATAGTGGAATAAGGATAATTGTCATGTTTTGAAATGTTTGCAATGTATAGTTGCTAACAGGACTGGTGAGAGAAATGTCGTCCATGGCCTATATCTCAAAACAATGGCAGTTTTATTAAATGGTGGGTACAGTAACTTTAAGTATGTGAGAGAAGATTGGTGTCTCTCTCCTCCACTCCTTGCCCTCCCATTCTCTGCAACACATAGCCCCCCACCATTTCCAGCTTCCCCAGCCCCCACAATCTCATTAAGCCATTAGTTGGCATTGTAATAGTCACCAGCATGTAAAAAGTTGCTTCTTGCTTTCTTCTGCCCTATGCTGCAGCATACACCTATCTCATGAAGTAACTTACTGGAGGGCTGCGCACTACTTTGGTTGTGTAACTCAAGCTGCACACTGAGTTGGGCCCCTCACTCCCACTACCCACTCCCAGCTGGGACTCCCACCTCTGCTTCAGTCAGGCTTCCCCAGCTATGCCCCGTGTCCACCCCTCCTCCAAACTTGGCCTATCCCACACAGACATTTGTCAGGCCCAACCCCCAGTGGGGTGCTGTGTATCTAACTATTCATTTTCTGGATTTCAGATGTTTGAATCTGAATTACTTTCCACTGCCTTCATCCCCCCAATCCCAGATCACATGGAGGGGCATGGACAGAGCTCAGACAACCCAAGAGGAGCAAGGTCCTCCAGATCCACTGTGGGTACTGGGGCAGGGAGAGGGGCTGAGCCTCCAAAGGGGTAGTGATCATGGAAGGAGAGACTTCAGGCCTGACAGTCCCCCTAACCCAGGGGTAGGCAACCTATGGCACGCGTGCCAAAGGCGGCACGCAAGCTGATTTTTAGTGGCACTCACAATGCCTGGGTCCTGGCCACCAGTCCAGGGGGCTCTGCATTTTAATTTAATTTTAAATGAAACTTCTTAAACATTTTAAAAATCTTATTTACTTTACATAGAACAATAGTTTCGTTATATATTATAGACTTATAGAAAGAGACCTTCTAAAAACGTTAAAATGTATTACTGGCACGCGAAACCTTAAATTAGAGTGAATAAATGAAGATTCGGCACACTACTTCTGAAAGGTTGCCGACCCCTGCCCTAACCCTAACCCCCCAACTTCCTCTGTTACCCTCAGTCTCCAACCTCTCCAATCTTTTCCCCTCACACTCTCACTAATCCCTACATTTCCTTACCTGAGCTCCCATTCCTTCTTCCTTCCACTACCACCCATTTATCCCTGTCCCCATAATATCCCTAAGCCTTGCTTCAGACCCAAGCCCCTTTTGCACATACTCTTGCCCCCCTAAATCAACCCTCACTGCCTAGTGAGCATTTTAGAATCCTCCTTTAAGCAGGAAGGGCTTTTCAACTTTAGCTAGAGCAGAGCTAGCACTCCATTATATTATTTAGGGCTCGTCTATACTAGCTATTTACAGCGCTGCATCTTTCTGGCTCAAGGGTGTGAAAAAACACTCCCCTGAACACAGCAAGTTTCAGCGCTGTAAAGTGCCAGTGTAGACAGTGCACCAGTGCTGGGAGCTACGCCCCTCGTGGGGGTGGTTTTTTAGAGTGCTGGGAGAGCTCTCTCCCAGCACTGTGCCGCAACCACACCAGGCACGTTAATGTGCTGCCGCGGCAGCGCTTTAGCATTGCCAGTGTAGACTAGCCCCTATAAAATTAGACAGAGAATGGAGGGGAGGGGTTCTAAACATCTATCAGCAGCATAACAGGCTCAGAGGGGTGTGAAGTGGTCCATTCATCTCAATGAGATGTTTACAGCTAAAAGAAAATACTCAATGGAGATGAATATAGCTTGAAACAATAGCTCTGAGATGTGTGAACTGCTCCATTCCTGTCAGTGGGTGTTCTCTCATCCCTCCTCCCCAGTGTTGGAGAGTTTCCGATGTGTGTCAGTAGTCTCTACTCACCTCAGTGTCAGCAGTGTGTTCTTGGAGCATGTCTGTTCTAAGCTCCCCGCCCACAGGGGAAGGGCTTCCCCAGATCCAGGCTCACATGAGGGTGGGGGTAGGGAGATGGCACAAAGCTTCTTAGAGGGACAAGGCACTCAGATCCCATTTGAGGGGAAGTGAGTAGAGATAGTGAGGGGTGTAGTCAGACCCCAACTGATGGGCAGGAGCACCCAGATCCTGGCGGGTCACATGGGGGCAGGGAGTGGGGCTCAGAAGGGAGGTCACATGGGGGGCAGGAAAGGTTGGGGGCCCTCACACAGTGGCACGCATATGGGAAGGGAACGTGTTAACAGCAGATCCTGGCCTTCCAGTCCCAAGGGTTGCCAACTTTCTAATCGCACAAAACCAAACGCCCCAGCCCTGAGGTCCTGCACCCGCTCACTCCATCCCCCTCCCTCCATCACTTGCTCTCCCCCACCTTCACTCACTTTCACTGGGCTGGGACAGGGGGTTGGGGTGTGGGAGTGGGGTGAGGGCTCTGACTGTGGGTGCAGGCTCTGGGGTGGGGCCAGGGATGAGGGGTTCAGGGTGCAGGAGAGGGCTCTGGGTTGGGGCCGAGGGGTTGGAGTGCGTGAGGCAGTGTGGGCTCCGGCTGAGGATGTGGACTCTGGGGTGGGGCTGGGGATGAGGGATTTGGGGTGAAGGAAGAGACTCCAGGCTGGGGCAGGGGGTTGGTGTGGGGGGGGTGAGGGCTCCAGCTGGGGGTGCAGACCCTGGGGTGGGGCTGGGGATGAAGGGTTTGGCGTGCAGGAGGGGGCTGGGGCAGGGGGTTGGGGTGCAGGAGAAAGTTCAGGGTGCGGTGCTTACTGCGGCTCCCGGGAAGCGGCCACCAGGTCTCTGTAGCCCATAGATTCATAGGAGGCCAGAGAGACTCCATGTGCTGTCCCCACCCCAAGGGCCAGCTCCGCAGCTCCCATTGGCAGGGAACCGCGACCAATGGGAGCTGCGGGGGAGCCAGGGAGGCTCTGTGCGCCACCTCCGCAGCTCTCATTGGTTGCAGTTCCCGGCCCATGGGAGCTCCTGAGCTGGCCTTTGGAATGGGGGCAGCGTGTGGAGCCTCCCTGGCTGCCCATGTGTCTAGGGCTGCAGGGACCGGGTGGCCGCGCAGAGCTAGGGCATGCAGGGAGCCTGCCTTATCCCCAGGCCCTCGCTGCACTGCCAACTGCACTTTTAACGGCCCACTCAGCGGTGCCAACTGGACCGCCAGGGTCCCTTTTTGACTTGCCATTCTGGTTGAAAACTGGACGCCTGGCAACCCTACAAGTCCCTCTGTCACTCAACCCCATGTCCCCCTTCCCAGTCTCTCCATTGCCTCCCCATAACCTGACCTCCCAACCCTTGTCCTCTATTGTTACCACCTCTTCCACCCCAATCATCCTCCCAACAAACAATTGCTCATGTAGTTTATTTTCTTGTCAAAAAATAGTTTCGTGCATTCTGAATGTTCTGCTGTGCTCAGATTACATTGCCCCAGAGTTAAAAAAAGCCCATTGAAAGAGGCAGATTGGAGGAATATTCCTGCTTTTTAAAATTTCCTATTTCTGTCCTGGGCCAGCTTTGATTTACAGTGCATGAGATGGTGCTCAGATCAGGTGACAATAACATCTCCTTGGAGCTATGCAGGTCCTGTGATACAGTGGCAGTTTTCCAGATTGTTAGCCTCCCTGTGTGCAGGCACTGTGTAGTGTATTTGAACTGCTTGACACGTGCCTACCTTTTTCAAATAATATTTTAATTTGATTTCTCCCAAAGGGTTGTTGGGTGCTATGCACTCTACTGGGGTAACCCTTGTGTGTCTGAGACCCTGGGACAATGACCTGAGCTGTGGTTTAATCTCTTTCTATATGCAACAAAACATTGCCAAAATGTGTCAATCTTAAGAAAAAGCTGGATTTTTTTTCTGGGGTCTAAAACTCAGGAATCCCTTGGTCAAAGGGCCTCAAATTTGGATCACTGACTTGGACACAAGTCTCCTTACATTGTACTCTCCTCCTGGTACCTGCCTCTACTTGATAATGGGTGCAGAGTGACTGAGGTTACTGGAGTTTTTCACATTCCCAACATTATTTCCTTTCACCCTACTCACACATAAAACATGCCAAATTTTAAGGCAATCTGTGTAGCCATATGGATTTTAGAGCAGTTAGAACAGTTGAGCTTTAAACAGAAAGCAGGTCTTAACCTTAACTATAGCAGAGCTGTTTCTCTGCTAGAATACCACTGCATTCTTTATGGGCTGTTTCATACAAAGAAAAATGAAGAATTTAAAATTACAGCCTTAAGCCTTCCCTACATACTTCCTAGAAAATATAAATAAAATTATGTAATTCAATTGCATCTAGTATTGGCCACATTGTAAAAAAAACAAAAAACTCCCAAACCCTTAGAACTTTGTCAGTGGATGGTTACAACACCTACATACATTGATGAATACTTCCCAGGAAAACCTCTCCAATCTTATTTTCTCTTTTTATCATGCATTCGGTAAACCTTGTGATTAATGCATAAAATTTACATTTAGAAAACTGGCATTCAGAAATTGCATTAATTAGCAAACATTAAAAATTCCTCCCAAAACACACAGATTCAGCATTTCAGCGTGATTTTTTTAATTACTTCAAGAAGATTCAAACTCTAAAAATGCATGGAATCTATTCTCTCCATACAGATGTGCATCTCTCAGTGTCAGTGGGAGTCACATGTAGGATGGAGGGAAAAACAGACCACTTGAAGATTCTAGAGATAAATGTTTAACTATGCATACTCTTAATTTGGTGGTACATTCTTTAGTTCAAGGGGGCTTTGGTTCCTGATTTGGGCCTCTAGATGCTACTACAATAGAAATGATTAATAATCATAATATATTTTACTGGTTACCTTTGCCATTTTAGGTAGGCAAATCTACTGTCCTGATAATCAAACATATATTTTCAGACAGTTTGAATCATGCACATTGTTCTCTCCCTCTTGATGAATTTGTGAGCAAAGAGGTTAAAACACCTGATTATGAATTTCAATTAGAAAAACATGTCTAATTATATTTAAAGGGTATTTTGCCATTTTTGTAAGTGCCTGGTGGCAGGGACTGTCTATTTAATAAATACTGGTATAGCATCTTGTATGGTGGAGCTGTGACTCCTGATTTGGAGACACTAGGTTCTATTGCAATTAAAAGTAATAAACCTCAGATGAGATTTAGTTTGCAAATCCAAAACCAGGACTGGTTCAGACCAGTGTTAGTCTGCCCTTAGACTCGAGACTGAGCTATCCATTAATGTTTCAAAAAAAGAACAGGAGTGCTTGTGGCACCTTAGAGACTAACAAATTTATTTGAGCATAAGCTTTCGTGGGCTACAGCCCACTTCTTCGGATGCATTCTATGCATTCTATGCATCCGAAGAAGTGGGCTGTAGCCCACGAAAGCTTATGCTCAAATAAATTTGTTAATCTCTAAAGTGCCACATGTACTCCTGTTCTTTTTGAGGATACAGACTAACATGGCTGCTACTCTGAAACCTGTCATTAATGTTTCAGAGTCCTCCAAGGATAAATATTGTCCAGCCAAGAACCAATATGTTTTTAGCCTGGTGAAACATTACTTTGCCAGATGAAACACTACCTTGTTCCTCAGTACAGTGGTTCCTAAATGCTCCTTCCCTCTGTCATCACAGGAAATCTTTGCTATTTAGGCAGCCTAGAGCAGCTATAACATGAAGAAAGGAAGCAAAAGTGCCAGCAGCAGAAGTCATGCTCCAAATCTGACAACATAAAGAATTTTTGTAGTGTTATGCAAGGGTCTGATGAAGGCTAAGAGAACTTTTTCTCCTCGATCACTATACAGTCATTCCAGGGTTAAGTTTCCATTATCCTAAATATAAACATATAACAGAATGTGGAATTAGCCTTTCTGGGACAGAATGGGAAGGATAAAACACCACAGCCCTTCTTCCCATTGCAGCATGAATACCAATAGCAGTGGCATGGAAATCTACCCACATATCTACACTCCATTAAATGGCTCCAGAAGGCCTAGGAAATTCTATTGATGGAAAAGCTGACTCTCAACAAAAAAACACTCAGTCTTGCTCTACACTAGGAATGTCATATGCAGATATATAGAAAACTGTTATGGATAAAAATATATTTTATTTTGTGTACTGTTTCCCTGAAAAGAATACACCTACAATCTAAACAAAAATAGACATACCAGAGACGCATTCTTCCCCAGGCAATTTAAATCATTAGGCATTCAAATCCCAATTTCTTAAATTATTTGAAAACTCCTCCCTTGTGTTTATCATTAATGGAGAACACAGGACAATATACATGAAGCAGAGAGGTTAATTGACGGCTAAGTTTTAAGTGATCATCAACATGGATACAATTATACATTAAATAAAGCAAACCATGCAACAACAGAAGCAGAAATATTTTTGCCATAGTCATAAATGCATTTATGCAAAGTAGTAAATATTAAATCCAGTGATGTACACTTGACATTTCCATGATGTTCATAGTGAACATGCACAATTAGGTTTTTGAATTGAAGTCTAAGTATTCATTTTAATGAAGTACTATCTGTTGGGAAAAAAAATCAGAGAACTTAATGTTTTTTCTGAATTTAATTTAAGGCCTAATACAATTATATGTTCTTCTAATTTGCAAAAATAGCAATTTATGACTTTATGCTAGTTGCTTATTCAGTGAACTGATGCAAGGGTGTTTTTTTTTTTAATGGATTCTAAAAATCAAAAGATGTCTACTACATTATAATTTTACAATGTTTAAATATACAGTTTGAATGTATTTATTTTATAAGCAATGATTTCAATTTATTGTGACATGTTACGATAAGTGGACTTAGTATTATAACCAGTTCTGATTCAAGGATTACTGACCTTGGGGGGATGGGGTGTCTTCCCTTGTAGGGGGATGATATACAGGAGAGTTGAAACTGTTCATAAAATTTCATGAATTTGCACTGTGCAACTTCCCAATATATGACTAAGTGCAAATGGCAGCTTCACCCTGAAGACCCCAAAGATTTTCAGGAAAAACGGCATCCACCTTGTGCATCCTGGACAGGAGGAAATGTCCTCCTGTCCCCCTTTCATGGCAATGCAGTTTTCTTCTGAGTTCCCTTACCACATGTGCTATCTCTGTGACTACAGAGCAAGAAAATAATCAGGTACAGAGGGTGGCATGCCACATAGAGTATCTGCTAGGTTTACTCCAAACCAATGGTACCCAGCCAGATAGAATGAGGTGCTTCTGCTGGCATGAGGGAAGAGGGAAAGAACACAGTATGCTGGCAGTCTCTGGCCCATTCCTGGGTAGTATGGCCCTTTTCTAACACTCTTCCCCTTTCTTTGTTCTGCACTGCACTATTGAGCAGAAGAGGGCATAGGGCACTGAGTAAAAAGTGTGGCAATCCTCTGACAAAATATTTTAAGTTTAAAAGAGACATTTAGATTATTAGCTCCTGCGGTTCAGTTGTAATTTTAAAATCTTTAAATGGTCTGAATAGGAAAAATTAACTCTCCTTAAGGGTAATTTTTCCACTGCTGCTTGAAAATAGTTGAAGAAGCAATTAGATTTCCCATTTTTGTATGCGCAAAACTCCAGTAGGACACTTAAGCAGAAAAAACAAACAAACCAAAAAACAGAGGGGGAAACTATAGCCAGGTATAAAAATCCCAAGGTCTTTATATGTTAAGAGCTCCATTCTGGTGGGATGGGCATTAAATAGAAATGTGATTTTCTGACATGAAAAAAAGGGGAAAGCACTCAATTTATGAAAGTTTGATAAACTTCCAGCAGGAGTTTTTGTCTCTCAGTGAAGTATTCATCTAAAATATAAGAGTTAATTTAAGAGCACAGGTGCCATAAGGCATAGAATGTAAACTCGCCACACCCCCCTCCCCCACACAGTCACTACCTCCATGTCTCTGAATGTATATAAGCAAGAAAAAGCTGTTTGCAAGAAGCCTTATTGTACATTACACTAATTGACATATACAGTTCAAAGCACAGGGCTAGAACAACTATTTTCTTTTTGAAAGATAATTTTTAAAGCCTGTTTATTAAAGTTGGGATTATGTTCTCTAGATGGGCCTGGCCTAGTATGGGCATGCCCAGCATAGGCCTGCCCATCCACTCAACCAGTATCTTTGCATTTCTGTCTGAAATAACCTCCGCTCCACATGTTTTTGGGGGCTGGGGCAGAAGAGTTACCATGATGGTTTGGACAGGGGTATTACCTGTTACCTATACAAATCAATCTGCTTGTTTTTCTCCAGGACAGCAGTGTCAAGAGATTCAAAGTTATATTCTAATGGTGCTTTGGGAGATCATTACAACTGATTTAGGAGTGGCTACAACAGTGTGCAGACCCTATTGAACGGCCTTTTCCCATTTCCTTGACTACTAGGTCTGAGGAGTTTCATCTCCTCTTCACAGTCTTGGCCAGTCATAGAATAGGAAATCTGTTAAATTTGGAATGCCAGAGGTACCATAAGGAGCTGAAAAAAATCTGTCCTATAACACTCAGACTGTGTGTTAATCAATTTTGGGAACAAAAAGCACATTGTTCTGCTTTGAGTTTTTCATATTTTTGCACCCCACGTCCTACTTTTTCATCACCGAAACTGTGATTTGGCAGCAAAACCTTTTAGCTCAAAGAAAATAGTTAAATGTAATCAAACAAACTTGTAAAAATAAAATTCCTCTTTCCCTCCCCTCCTCGCGCCCCCCCACCAGTAAAATTTCCATAAAAGCTGCTGGACAAAATGGTGACATTTTGCCCTTTATAGGTGGCTTTGTTCAGTTTTAGACCTAACTGCAGCAATGGCAAAGTTTGGGCCCATCAGTAATAGATAAGGTGGTATGTTTCTTTGCTGCAGAGACTGAGGCACAAAGACCCTTGTTTTTTCTGCAGAAATAAAATAAGGTGACAAAATGGTTTGTCATAAATATTAAGAACATTTAAAGCAAAGCTATTCAGCAAAGGAGATTTTTTTCATTTAATCTTTCTGAAATTAAAAATAAATGCCAAATTAGTTAGGAACATTTCTCAAGTGAATTGTTATGAGAGTGAAATAATGGGATGTATTAAAGTATTCCTTTTTAAAGTACGGTGTCTGTCTGATTTTTTTAATATTAATGTGTTTTTAAACAGATGTTGCATAGTAAAAAGGAAGCAAGAACATCATTTTTACAAGAATTCACAGTGGGCCAACTATATTTTTGGTTTAGGTCCACTGGCCTCATGGGTCATAGATACTAGAGAGAAATTAGGTCCAATGTACCCAAAAGAGATGGTAGAGACATATTTGGGGAAGGATATATTTTGGATTCAATCAATATATCGGAATAAATAAACTTAGATCCAGGATCCTGCTTTAGGTACTGATTCAGTAGGGTATTTAAGTATGTAGCACACTTGAAGTACTTAGGCCATGATTCAGGAAAGTAATTGAGTCCCTTTTCAGGAAAGCACTTAGATAGAAAATTAACTTTGCATGTGCTTATGTCTAATTAACTTCAGTGGGAGTTAAGCATGTGCTTAAAATTAAGCAGATACTTAATTTACTAGGGATGCTTTTCTGAATAAGGAGCACATGTAGTCCTGTTGATTTTGATGGGTCTAGACACATGCTTGCTGAATTGAGGCCTTAGGGCCCACTCATTCTGAAGGCAATATTTTGCCATTGATTTCCATGAGAGTAAGATCAGGCCCTTAGAATCTGTTATATTGTGTTTTTGTCCTCGGAGGATGAAAGACAAACTGCATTACTAAAATGTCAATCCTCTATTCACTGAGTATTTTAGTATATAAATATGCTATAGGTTAGCGAGTGAAAGCTGATTACCTGAGAACTCCGAGATCTCTCTATGCTCTGTTTATAGCATCTAGCCAGTTCTGCAATTCAATGTGAATTTATTTTGCCTTCCTTTCAGTCATCAGGTTCTGGCCACTGCTGAAGGATGGATATTATTCTAATGAGATATGGATACTATTATGTCCTTTCAAGAAACATGCTGGGATGATGAATGCCAAACTGAAACCCGCATGGAACTGGCAAATAATTTTCAATTATTTTAATAACAGTGCAGTTATTTTATTATCAATTAAGTTCAATTCATGTGGAAATAATAATTCTGACATTTGTATTTTCTGAATACTATATTTAGAAGCTACATGACAAACTAAACAAATAATAAAGTAGTAATTGGGAACCTCAGTGTACGTCTCCGACAGAAAAAAAATGAGAGAGAGAAATATCATCTAATATACAATGGCTTTTAAACATTATGAAATTTTATTTGTAGTGCTATGCAGCAATACCATTGTGACCCTAAGAGCATCTCTATGCCAGAAGGGGAGGGGATCCCTCCTATCTAGCAGTGAGTTCATAGAATCATAGAATATCAAGGTTGGAAGGGACCTCAGGAGGTCATCTAGTCCAACCCCCTACTCAAAGCAGGACCAATCCCCAACTAAATCATCCCAGCCAGGGCTTTGTCGAGCCTAACCTTAAAAACCTCTAAGGAAGGAGATTCCACCACCTCCCTAGGTAACCCATTCCAGTGCTTCACCACCCTCCTAGTGAAAAAGTTTTTCCTAATATCCAATTTAAACCTCCCCCACTGCAACTTGAGACCATTACTCCTTGTTCTGTCATCTGGTACCAATGAGAATAGACTAGATCCATCCTCTTTGGAACCCCCTTTCAGGTAGTTGAAAGTAGCTATCAAATCCCCCCTTATTCTTCTCTTCTGCAGACTAAATAATCCCAGTTCCCTCATCCCTCAGCCCACGCCACTTCCAACAGCCCCCATTGGCCTGGAGTGGCAAACCACGGCCAGTGGGAGCCGCGATCGGCCGAACCTGCGGACGCAGCAGGTAAACAAACTGGCCCGGCCAGCCAGGGGCTTTCCCTGAACAAGCAACTGACCGACTTCGAGAGCCACTGATCTAGCCAATTTTCTATCCACCTTATAGTCCATTCATCCAGCCCATACTTCTTTAACTTGCTGGCAAGAGTTTCAGGTGGCCATACCAGCTCAATGTATACCAACTCACTGTTGATATAATCAGTATGTAAAAGGTGTCCTGTAATATGTCATTGGAAAACTAATAACTTACTCATCACTGATATTCTTGTGTAGTGTATGTATTGTCAACCTGCAAAGGATTATACAGACCTGCTAGAATTATGATTAAAACGTGACTTCTTGAATGTATATAAATTGGTCACAAATTGCTTAAAGACAAAGAATAGTACATTTTCCTGTCAGGCAAACAAAGTCCTCAGGAGAGCAATTAGGGAAAAAGTGATCACTTAACTAAATCAATGGGGGATGACACCCTCCCCCACAGGAAGCCTTAGCCTTCCTGCCTCTTGAAGCTGGGTCAATGGACTTTGAGAGAGATACTTTTCAAAAATTTACTGGAGTCTAAAGTCAGGGGCAGAGAACCCCTAAATTATCCTTCACCTGTGGAGACAAGGAAGATGAGTGCCTTGGATTCTGTGGGAAGCCTGATGAAGAGCTTGTCAGCCATTGCTGGAAAAGGAAGATTGGTGAGGAAACTACCTTGAACAAAGACTGTAGTTTGTTAGGTCTTAGACATTGGAAAGCATATTTTTACTTTTGTTTGTTTGTAAACTTTTCTATCTTTATCCCTTATATTTGAACTCACTAAAAACCTCTCATTTTGTTGGAATAAATTTGTTATACTTTTTATCTAAATAAACCCAATGCTTTGATGAAATTGAAATGATTGTTAACCCCAGTCAAGATAAACAAGCTGTTGTTTCTGTCTCTTTAAAGGAGCAGTGAACTTAATAACTTCAGTGAATGTTCCAGTAGAGAGTTGGGCTATGTCTACACTGCCAAGTGTTTTCACCAAAAGTTATACCGCTTTTATTAAAGCACTGTAATTAAACCACTGTTGCATGTCCACACTAGCTCCTTGTGTCACTGGAGTGCATCCACACTAGCAGCTTTTGCAACAACACAGAGAGCAGTGCACTGTGGTAGCTACCCCACTGTGCAACTGGACGCAGGGTGCTTTGGGAAGGATTTGCAATGCCTCATGGGAGGGCATGTACAGCATCACATGATGCAGGTTTCTCAATCCCATTGTCCCATGGACATCCTACTAGATTGCCAGCTGCTTTTCAACTGCAGTGTGTGTGTGTGTGTGTGTGTGTGTGTGTGACAGGGAGCGTGTGTATATGGGGGTGGGGGCGGGAAGACAGACAGTGTGTGTTGAGGGAGAGTGAGTATGTCGGCATGCTGTCTCGTAAATTCAGACAGCCGCTGTAAGCAACCAGTCCTGAGGCCGGGGGGGTGGAGGGGAACCCCGACACCAGCCCCTGCCTCCGTCCCTAGCAGGGCACAGCACAGAGTCTCTCTCTCTCTCTCTCTCTCTCTCTCTCACACACACACACACACACACACACACACACACACACACACACACACACACACACACACATCCACCTCTTCCTGCCTGCCTCTGTGTTCATATTGTGGGAGCATTGCATGTTAATGATTTGCATTTTGTGTCCTAGAGCAGAGCACCACAGTACACCAGCTGTCAGAAGGAGCTTTGAAAGGGGAGGGGCACATGCCTGCAGGGCTGCTGAGTTCAAAACAATGAGCAGGCATTGTGGGACACATCCGGAGGCCAATTACAGTAATAAAAGCAAGTAAGGTGTTTACACTGGCACTACAGCGCTAAAGCCTCACCGCAGAAAGCCTTATGACTTTTGTTGGGGTGGTTTTATTACAGTGCTGCAACTAAGGACGTTCAGCACAAAAAGTGGCGCTGCAGTGTGTCCACCTGCGCTGTTTCAGCGCCAAAAGCTGCCTTTTGGCAAAAAAACTTGGCAGTATAAACAAGGGCTTGGACACTGCAGAGAGACAGTTTGGGGGAAATTCAAGACTGGGCAGGTGTTGGGATCATTCCACAAAAAGTAAGTTGACTGTGGAACCTGGGTGTGATCTGCATGCTCGTATGCTGACTGTTGGTGTCCAGACTGTGACTCACAGCAGCATAGTATTTAAGACATCCAGAATTGCATGGCAGGTGGTGATACAATCCCTTACTGGTCTGGGTTGAACCTCAAAAATTTACAACATTCAATTAAAATTAAAAGTTGAATGAAAGGGAACTGTTGAGGAGCCCAGAATACTGCAATATTGACTTTCCATTCCTCCTCATAATTCACTAGGGGCCAGATTTTCAAAAGAGTTTAGCATCCAGCAAAAAAGCTGGGCAAAAGTTCCCTCTCCATTAACATCAAGGGTCAGAATTTCAACAATTTTAAACTACAATTGTGGCCAGGTTTTCAAAGCCACTCAGTTCCTGTTTGAGCACTTAAATGAGTGGGCTACATTTTCACCCAGCTTCTCCAGAGCTACTGAGCACTTTAGAAATTCTGGCCCTAGATTATGAGAGATTCCACTTCCATTGTATTGTTTTGAATACATATAGGCATATGTATGTTAAGTTTTTAAAACTCTTGCTGTAATAAATGCAAGAAGTAGACATGGGGAGTGTCAATTTTTTAAAAATTGCTTCTAATTTTGCATCCTCAATCTTGCATCCACAATCAGTTGTGGGCCAAGAAGATAGTTGGATATCTAAATACTATCTAATTCTGCTTGCAAACCAGATAGATGTCTATGTTTGTAGCTGTAGCTGATTGCAGATTCACAAATCTTGGCACAAAATTATAGCCTGGATTGAGACGTCCTTAAAAAGTTCCAAAATGTTTGTCTTTCAATATTGTCCTTTTATGAGACCATTGTTGTTGGTAGCTGTTGTCCTAAATTGCTGCAAGGAAATTTATATGCCAGAAATGGTGTAAGAGGACCTGTCTGGGGGAGAGAAAAACAACAACCTCTTGAACTATTTTTGTTTTGCTGAATGCACCTGCTTGTTTATCTCTTCTCTATCACACACACACACTATATATATATATAATGAAATTGACCCCTGGATAAATGTCCAGCACAAGACCAATATACCACTTAAGTTCTACTAAGGTCATCAAAATAGAGCTTAAATGTTATATAGGTCTTGTGCTGACAGTTTGCACAAGGGTGAATTTTACTCATGATAGAGAAGACACTGAACTGTATTTTTAACGGGAACTATCCTCTGACCTGTCATTAAAGACAAGGAAACCTCAGAAGTTTTAGTGGTAAAGGCCAGTTCATCCAAAACCTAGAGCAGGGGTTGGCAACGTTTGGCACGCGGGAAGCCGCGGCCAGCACATCCCTCGCCCGCGCCGCTTCCCACCGCCCCCATTGGACCGGGACGGCGAACCGCGGCGAGTGGGGGCCGCGATCGGCCGAACCTGCCGCGTCAGCAGGTAAATAAACTGGCCCGGCCCGCCAAACATTGCCGACCCCTGACCTAGAGGAATTTCCAAACATTTCTCATCCATTTGTTCCCAGGCCCAAATCCCTTCCTCTTCCCCACATTCCTTCTCTCATCTCCTGGTAATTGGTTACAGGTTGCCTGTCCAGTCAGACATCAGTCTAATAGACCTAATCCTCTGTAACTGCAGGCAGGTTCTCTCAGGGTATGTCTACACTACAAAATTAGGTTGATTTTATAGAAATAGATTTTTAGAAATCTATTTTATAGTCGATTTGCGTATGTCCCCACTAAGGGCATTAAGTCAGCGGAGTGCATCCTCACTACCGTGGCTAGCATCGACTTATGGAGCGGTGCACTGTGGGTAGCTATCCCACAGTTCCCGCTGCCCATTGGAATTCTGGGTTAAGCTCCCAATGCCTGATGGGGCAAAAACATTGTCATGGGTGGTTTTGGGTATATGTCATCAGTCGCCCCTCCCTCCGTGAAAGCAACGGCAGACAATCGTTTTGCGCCTTTTTTTCCTGGGTTACCCGTGCAGACGCCATACCACGGCAAGCATGGAGCCCGCTCAGCTCACCGTCACCCCTGCTGTTGTGGGCAAGTCTACTGTGGGGGCTGCTGTGATCCAAGTAGCCAATGCAATCATTGACGTTCTGTTATCAAGGGTAGTGACTCTGGGAAACGTGCGGGCCTTTTTAGATTTTAGGTGCATCATATTCCTGTCCTTTGACACTGGTGAAAAAGACTTGCAGCCGTACATTCCAGTGCAGTCGGCGCTGTAACACCCCATAGCACTTCTGTGGTTGACACATGTAACAGCTCCAGGGCTCTTGCTCTTTTGCCTGGGCCGAGGTACCTTGCCCTACCAGGACCTCCAAGCATTTGACACAGAAGCATCTGCAGCAGCTGGCAGTGCTACACAGCAGCAGCTTCTTGCCTTCACAGCAGATGGTGCAGTAGGACTGGTACCCGTCCTTGTTGTACATGTAGAAGAGCTCCAGGAATCGATCCCTGCAAGTCTGGCAAAGGCCCCCCTCAAACAGTGGGTGGAATGTGGCTGGGTTTTTTCTCCTGCATGATAAACAGCTGTCTTCAAGGCTCCTGTTGTTGTTTGTGACTTCGGAAACCATTTGCTCTCTGCTCTGGTCCTCCTCCACCAACTCCTTGCTGTTGTTGCAGAAGTTAGTCTTTAGCCGCTTGGCCGGGGGTTCTGGGAATGTCTTCCCTGCCCAGCTCTTAGCAACCTCATGGGCATGGTGTACGGCTTGTCGATAGGAGACCAGCTTATTAAATGTGGAGTGCTTGAAATGCTGCCTAAAAGCCATCAGACCCACCAACTTGTCTGCTGAAACCTCAGAGAACTTCCCGTCCCCAAACCATTGCACCCAGCGCATTCCGCAGATTGCCTGACATTTGGACGTGACTACCCCAGCCTACCCCTTGCTCCCATGGCTCATGAAGCCTGGACAATAGTAAAGAGCAGTTCAACTATAGGCTGAGCAAGTGCAGAATGGTGGTAGAATGTGCCTTTGGACATTTAAAAGCTCGGTGGGGCTGTTTGCTGACTAGGTCAGACCTCAGCGCAACCAACATTCCCATTGTTATTGCTGCTTGCTGTGTGCTCCATAATATCTGTGAGAGTAAGAGGGAGATATTTATGGGGGGTGGGAGGTTGAGGCAAATCGCCTGGCGGCCGATTTTGAGCAGCCAGACACCATGGCGATTAGAAGAGCACAGCAAGGTGCGCTGCGCATCAGAGAGGCTTTGAAAACCAGTTTCATGAATGGCCAGGCTTCGGTGTGACAGTTGTGTGTGTTCCTCCTTGATGCAAACCCGCCCCCTTTGTTGATTTTAATTCCCTGTAAGCCAACCACCCTCCCCCCTTTGAAATAAAGTAACTATTGTTTTGAAACCATGCATTTTTCTTTATTAATTAAAAAAAAATGAGATAACGGACAAGGTAGCCTGGGTCGGGTGGGGGAGGAGGGAAGGACAAGGCCACATTGCTTATTGTAGCCACACTAAAAATCAAACTGTTTGAATGACAGCCTTCTGTTGCTTGGGCCATCCTCTGGAGTGGAGTGGCTGGGTGCCCGGAGCCTCCCCCCACCGCATTCTTGAGCGGCTGGGTGAGGATGCTATGGAACACGGAGAGGAGGGTAGGCAGTTATACAGTGGATGCAGCAGGGGTCTGTGCCCTTGTTGGCTTTCCTGCAGCTCCAACAGATGCTTCATCATGTCCATTTTCTCCCCCAACAGACGCTTCATCATGTCCGTTTGCTCCCCCATTAGTGTCTTGCCTCCGCTCTTCGCGCTCACTTAATTCTTTCCTGGCCTCTGCCACTGAATGCCTCCATGCATTAAGCTGTGCCCTATCAGTGCGGGAGGACTACATGAGCTTGGAAAACATGTCATTGTGAGTGCGTTTTTTTCGCCTTTTAATCTGCGATAACCTCGGGGACGGAGATGATAGGCGAGCGTAGAAACATTCTACGGTCTACGATTCTGTGGGGACTGCACGGTCACCTGTGCTGCTGAGTGCTGCTGAGTTCGCCACGCTGACCAAACAGGAAATGAAATTCAAAAGTTCCCGGAGCTTTTCCTGTGTACCTGGCTAGTGCATGGGAGTTCAAAGTGCTGTCCAGAGTGGTCACAATGGAGCACTCTGGGATAGCTCCTGGAGGCCAATACCATCGATTTGCGTCTGCACTACCCCAAATTCGACCCAGCGAGGTAAATTTTAGCGCTACTTCCCTCGTCGGGGAGGAGTACAGAACTTGATTTTATGAGCCCTTTAGGTCGACGGAACAGGGTTGGTTGTGTGGATGCAGTCATTTTTAAATCGACCTAATGCGGCTAAATTCAACCTAGCCCCGTTGTGTAGACCGAGCTCAGGCTGCTTCCTTACCATCTTTCTCCTGTCTCTGATAGTTCACGATAGCAAGAAGTTGGGAGCTGATCAAGAGTTATCTTTCCACTCCTGATTAGGAGAAAGGGGAGTGCCCCAAACGGCACTTTTCTGGCTGAACCTGATATAACCGCCTGCAGGACTAATGAAACGTCTTTCATTGTACTTAGCAGCCAACAACACAGCGACTATGGTTTGGTTCCAAATACTTCCAAAATCAGACACCATTTGAAATGTTCATCCAAACCCAAATAATATTGATATTTGGCATATTTAGAAAAGGTATTTTGTTTAGTTTGCCATCCTAAATGGCTGCACATGAATGACTGTGAAGAGAATCTGTTGTGTAGGGTTGGTAAACTGCTGACCTGTGTGTCCCAATGTGTATGAGGAGTATTATGTAAATACAAATTGCATTCATTCATTCCCTCTATCTTTCTCAGCTGTGGTCTATGAAGTGTTCTTACAATAGGTAATATAGTCCATTTTCTTCTAATACTTTCTGAGTTTGTCACAGCATAAGTAATCAATAATAACTGCATGTGGCATTCAATTAATATATTGGCAGCAAGGGGAGGCAAGAGGAGCCACTCAGGGCACCCACATGATATCACAGATCTGAGTCTGGCATTGTGGAAAGTCCTGAGAATTTATATAACCGGAGAATGCTTTTTGTATAAGAGGTAATAACTATATACTGGCTTGAACAAACCAAGAGCAGTGGCAGAGGAGTCTATTAGCTTAGGATACAGTCATTACCAAGTTGACAAGGTGCGCACACAAGCAATTAGAATTATATTGAAACAAAATGTGCTCTCTCTCACATACATCTTGTACACCTCAATGTTCAGTGTGCTTAGGAAGGACTAAATCCCACAACCACAATGAATAGTTTTTTACTTGATATTTATTTTAAAAGCTCCTTTTTTTCACTCTCCTTCAACTAAATGTATTTCTCATTCAAAATTTTTGTTAAAACTTCAATGGGGAAAGATTACATCCCCCTATACTCCCATCTGCTCTGCTGTTGTTGAAACTGTGGGAGATGGAGGATGGATGACTGAAAGCATTAAAAAGGAATACATGCATTATTTATTATCTCATTTATTGATATATTTATTATAAACACATTGGGATTTATTACAACGATATATAATAAATGATGAAAAGGCTCTAAAATCCTCTCTGACCATTTACATACAAGCTTTTTATGTGACTCTTGATCTTAGAAAACAGCATAGGTCAAGTTGTCAGTATTAGCTAAAAATAGTCTCTTGGAGCAGGAGTATATAGTCTCTTAGCAGTTAGCCCCAGTGACACTGTGGGAGAAAGAAAATGGATGGGAGTGGAAAATAAAATAGAAAAAATGTACAAGAATTTTTTTTTCATACTATATGGTGGCCATTTTCTCCCAATTAGGTTTCTATTCCACCAAGTGCTGGAGAAACTAGTTTGAAATGAAACCAGTTTGAATGAAATAAGTCTGACCCAAATCTGTTTCCATTCTATCAAACAAATCAGAATCAAATTCCTTCCAATTAAACAGGTCAGCATTGCATTTTCCTTTTCTTGCCTTTTAAATCCTCTGCCTTTTTCTCTATCCCAAATCATTTGTATCCCTACATTTGTTTTCCCTCCAATACTGTAAAATTTCAAGAAGGCTTCAAATGAAGATTGCAGTTAATAACAGTGATGGACTATAGTAACAAGAAAAATAGACCAAACTCATCTTAGTGTAACTGCATTCCATCCAATGGAATTATACCAAAGATAAAATTAGTCTATTAATTTTAAATTTTCATCCCATTTCTTTTTGCACTCTGTGACGGGTTGGATCACAGAAACCCCCTTGGGACTGTCACCTGATGTGGTGGGACTACCGCTGAGCCCTTTTTCCCTGCCAGCTTGGGACTTCAGTACCTTACCTTGTTTGAGCCAGACGTGCTTGCCTGCTGCAAACAGAGACCCAAGTCTGAATCCCACTTCCCCCACAAGCTGCAGGCTTAACTGAAAATAGCTTAAGAAGTGCTCCTGTCTCCAGCACTCAGATACCCAGCTCCCAATGAGGTCCAAACTCCAAATAAATCTGTTTTACCCTGTATAAAGCGTTTGCAGGGTAAACTCATACATTGTTCGCCCTCCATAACACTGATAGAGAGATACCTGCCTCCCCAGGTATTAATACTTACTCTGGGTTAATTAATAAGTAAAAAGTGATTTTATTAAATATAAACAGTAGGATTTAAGTGGTTCCAAGTAATACTAGACAGAACAAAGTAAATTATCAAACAAAACACGGAAGGCTAATCCTAACACAGTAGAAAACAGTACAGGTAAATCTCACCCTCAGAGATGTTCCAATAAACTTCTTTGACAGACTAGCCTCCTTCTAGTCTGGGCCCAATCCTTTCCCCTGGTACAGCCCTTGTTCCAGCTCAGGTGGTAGCTAGCGGATTTGTCTGCCGACCCCTTTGTTCTGTTCCACCCCCTTATATATCTTTTGCACAAGGTGGGAATCCTTTGTCCCTCTTTGGGTTCTCACCCCTCCTTCTAAATGGAAAAGCACCAGGTTAAAGATGGATTCCAGTTCACGTGACATGATCACATGTCACTGTAAGACTTCATTACCCACTTGCCAGCACACAGGTATACAGGACGACTTACAAGTAAACAGAGCCATTTACAACCAATTGTCCATCAAGATTTCAAGCCACCATTAATGGCCCACACTTTGCATAATTACAATAGGACCTCAGTTATATTTCATATTTCTAGTTTCAGATACAAGACTGGTACATTTATACAAATAGGATGACACACTCACTAGATTATAAGCTTTGAAATGATACCTTACAAGAGACCTTTTGCATGAAGCATATTCCAGTTACATTATATTCACACTCATTAGCATTTTTTCATAAAATCATATGGAGTGCAACGTCACACACTCTTTTCACACAATTCTTGTAGAAAGTTTTGTCTAATGTCCAAATCCTGCAAACATTCATGTACATGCTCAACTTTCATATAAGCAGCCCCACCGATGTCAATGGGACTATGAATATGCATACAGCACTGTATGTAAGTGCTTGCCGCAGTGGGACTTCAGACAATAAATTTAATACTGTGCTTACGAAATTCCTATTATTCTGTAAAACATTCTCTTGTAGTATGTGTTGTAAAATTAAACATCTTGAAAGACACAGCTCCAGGAAAAACTGCCTGCAGTTCTGAAACTAAATTGTCTAGAAAACAACTACATAAAAGCCTATTTACATTCTTCCTCCACAAAACAATAAACAAAAAGCAAAACAAAAACAAAAAAGGATAGTTTTATATATTTTAAATTATAGCCCCAAAGAACTTAATTAGCATCAATATATGTGAGACATGCACCTTATGCATAATTTCGAGACAGCACTAATCTTATAATATAGCAATGAAATCTGGGGACTATTTAAAGGGACTATATTAGGCTATGCAGAAAAAGGACTCAGTGGGATCTGTCAATCAACCTTTACTCTTCTGTATTTTAAGGGTAATTTCAAGGACAACTGTGTTCATTACCAGTGTGAAGAAGTGACCTCCAAGAATGGAGCCATTACACACTATTAAACGTATTGACAGCCTAGTTCCTGTGTTTTAGTGAACAGCCATAGATAAGAAATAAAATAAAACTGCCTGTTATATTCCTTCACCAGCCATTACTAAATATCCTTTAAATTAATACTTGTATCTTGATATTCTTCTATTCCATATGAACTGTCTGCCACTGAACACCCAATATTTTTTCAGTGCAGCATCAGTTCTTATAAACTAACTCATTCCATAACTAGGTAGTAACATAAAATGAAATTCCCTCCCCAACAATGGTCCTCATTTTGATCGCTCGGTAGTGACAGTCTGAAATAACTCCACTTTAACCCTCTGGAGTTATGTCAGGTCCATTGTGTGTATGAAGAAGGAGATAAAATTGTATCTTTCATCTGAGGCCCCAAAAACTCTTGTAATTTTATGTTCCTACAAAATCAAATTATTACTAAAACAATTTTTGCTCATTTATTTTACTTGTTTTATACTGAAAGTAGTTTTAAACAACTTCTTACCTTTCTTTCTAATGCCTGTTCCCTGCTCTTCCATTCTTTATCTGTACTGACAATTCTAGTCTCCTTCCTGTCCCTCAGGCCCACCGTCCTTGAAATTTTGAGGTTTCCCCATTTTGTTTCAATTTCATAAATCGGGTCTAGCTTACATAGAACTCTTCAGGTCTGGGAAATGTACTCAGTGTCTGGCAGCTAAATACAAGTAGTTAACACATATTTCAAGAGACTATTAAAGGTGAAGTGGCCCGTAAACACCTCTCCACCCATATGCGGGAAAGGAGAAAAATCACTACATTCTTGAATGAAATCGCACAGGAAAATGATAAAAGATGAAAACCACCACATTACCTGTGGGTGAACACTTTTCACAAAGTGATCACTCCATATCACTCTCAGTCCTCATCCTCAAAGGAAATCTGCACAAACACCTTCAAATGATGAGCCTGGGGGCTTAAATTAATATTTTTGCTAGTCACTAAAAATTATGGACTGAATAGAGAGACTGGATTTATGGTTTATTACAGCAATCTATAAGCCCCTAACGCTCCCCACCCCCGCTTTTTTTCTCCTTTCCCCCTATGACTGGAGAGGTGCTAACTGCCATTTCACCTTGAATAATCCCTGGAAGTGTGTGTTAACTACTTACGTGAAACAATCTGTTCCACCTTGTATTTAGCTGTGACACTCTGAGAACATTTCCCAAACCTGAAGAAGAGCTCTGTGAAAGTTTGTCTCTCTTAGAGCAGAAGTTGGTCCAAAAAAAGACATTACCTCACCCATCTTGCCTCTCTGGTATCCTGGGACCAACACGGCTACAACAACATGACATACATTGAATTTTTTTAATGTATATTTTCATTCTAAAATGTGGATGCTTTTCCTTATTCATTCCACTGACAGATAATGTTTGCAGTTCACAAATCTCTTCGGATTAGCATAGTATTCCTGTCACCAACTCTTCTTACTATGCTCACATGCTCAACTCTAAAAAATGCCAAACCATGTTTCAAAATGATGTTTAAAAAGGATCTAATAAGGGCACATTTATTTCTGTTTCATTGCTTGTTTGATAAAGGAGAAACAGACGAGAGATAAATGAGATCTCGCTTTTCATGTTTCTCATTTTCTCTCATAGCTCTTTTTCTCACACTTTCTCATTATATCTAGTTTCTTTCTCTTTGTTTCACACATATTTAATCCTTATGTATTGTTAGTAGAGGTGGGTGAATAACTTATTGTTCGGTGTGGTGACATTTCTGAAAAATAATGAAAAAATTGGTTAGAGTCTAACCCAATCAGAAATTTTTCAAAAGTCAATTTCAGGTTGAACAAAACATTTTGTTTGACCCCAAAATTTTCCCTGAGCATTTTTAAAAGGCTATATTCACAATATGGAAGGGTTCCCCCCTTTCTCCCTGGTATAAACTTTAACCCAGTGGTTTGGACACTCACTTGAGACATGGGAGACACAGGTTAGAATCTCCACTTTGGACTTGGGATTTGACCCCAGCTTTTCCCTCCTCATAGGGGACCCCGCCAACCAGTTGGTTAGGTCTCACTCAAGCTTTCCTGTTGAAGCTGTTTCACTTCCTATACAATTCTTGCATAGTCACTGTTCCACAGCAAGTGAGTGAGAATGACTCCATAGCCTGGTGGCTAGGGCAGTCATGTAGGAGGTGGAAGCCCAAGATCCAGCCTTCCATTTTCAATGTATAATTATAAGCAAAGTGGAACAGCATCAACAGGAGAGACTGAGGGCCTGTCTACACTACCGCTTAAGTTGACGTAACTTATGTCACTCAGGGGTGTGAAAAAGTGACCCCCCTGAGCGACATAAGTTACATTGACTTAAAGCAGTGTCCACACCATGCTATGTCGGCAGGAGACGCTGGAGACCTGGAGTAAAATCCCAGTTCCAAAGTAAGGGTACTGCCTCTTCCTCTGGCCATTTTGTGAATGGCACCTAACTTCACCTTAAAAAAATGTTTTGGCTCATACTATATGGCAAATTTGTGTCAAATTAATTTATAGTTTTTGGTTGACCAAAACTACAATTTTTTTTGGTCAAATAAACTATTCATCCAAAAAGTTTTGCCCTGTGCTACTTGTTATCTTTGTCTCTTATTAGCAGCTTTTCAAATCCTTTTCCCAAGACTTTCAAAGGTATGACTTTGAACGGTGAAACTACATACAGGTTTTGTTTGAGCAGCACAGCATGATGGGTCCTTAGCTCTGCCAGTCTCCCTTATATTTCTTACAAGCTGTATATTTCTTTATTTGTCTTTTAATCTTACTTTTCATTCTCACATTGCCATTTCTCATTATTGGCCCTAATTTTGCTGATTTGAAGCACCAATAAGATATCTTGCTTAATGTTCCCAGAATTTATCTTAGTAATAAATGAGATCTCTCATATTTTTCTGAGAGATATGAAAGTGCTAAGGAGGAGTAAGAAAGTGGCCTTCTGGACATACCAGCACTAAGTGAATCACAGAGATTGAAAAAGGAAGAAAGGAGACAGAGGAGTAAAGATTTCTTCCCCAAACACCGCTCTGAAGATCTTTCCTTCACAGGTCTGTTTTATAAAATAAGGCCTCACTCCAGGCAAGCATCCCTAAGTAGGAAGGGTCCTTAAGCTCATGCTTAATTGTTTTCCTGAAGAGGGATAGACTTAAGCATATTTTTACCTGCTTTCTTGCATCAGGAAGTGAGAGAGGATAAAGTGAGCTTTAATTGCATTGTCAAAGGGCATATTTATATAAAAATATTTTTATTTTCAGCACAGACTAAATAAAAAACTTAAACATTTGTGAGGTTTTCTTCTCAAAGTATCCAAGACCAGACAAAGAGGTGAAAGGGGTGAAATCCAAAACAGTAATTTTAGGCCCTACTCCAAATCCCACTGAAGTCAATAAAAAGAATATAATTGATTTTATTGAGTGCAGGATCCATATTTTGACAAGTAAAAAAAAAGTTTTCAATAAGAATGAGCAAATGGGTTTGGAACAAAATAAAAACCACTCATCCCTCCCCCACTACACATTTTTTCCCCAT
Organism: Emys orbicularis; assembly: GCF_028017835.1. Classification (NCBI taxonomy): domain Eukaryota; kingdom Metazoa; phylum Chordata; order Testudines; family Emydidae; genus Emys; species Emys orbicularis. The sequence goes on along the minus strand of NC_088689.1, from coordinate 39,809,225 downwards.
AGCTTATTATGAACCAATTATTTTTTGTGGTTTCCAGTTGATACCAGAAACAGAAGTGTAGAAATGCCCCAATATTATAAGGAAGGCTTTGCAAGTGGTATTTTCTACCTGACCAAAAGAAAGGATGGATGGGGACACTTGCAAAACCAGTCTCTTATTGCAAAATTTCCAGTGTCATTTTGAAGGCCCAATACTAGTCATAGTTTGAGCTTCAAAATATGATAAAGATAAAAAAAGTGTAATAATAGTACCCGCTAATTCACTATACCTGCACATGTTCAGAATAATATTTGCTTACTTATATTTGCTTAATATTTGCAAAAAAGGCTTTCATTACTTTTTTTACACCTGTTAGCACTGCAGAGCCAACACAGCTCTGGAAGAATGAGCTCATGCAACATTCACAGAACGGTTAACTAAGTTTCAATCACAAGAATATTTACTTTATTACTGCTAATGATGCACTAGGCAAAATAACCCATCTTATTATTTAGAGCCCAGATTGCATTTCTAGGTCTCAGTCTTGGAAGATAGAGGTACTAGAGTAAGAAAAGAACTAGGCTAGTCTCTGCAAAAGTAAAGACCTCAGAAGTTCACAGAGTAAACCAAAGGGATCTGAAAGACTTGTTGCTCCCAGCAGAGAAAAATATTCCTTTACCCTAAAAAATAAAAAATAAAAAATGACTAAAAATTTTACAAATTATGTAAATGTCATATTTGATTAACAAATATTAAACCTTTACCACACATGTACAGAACATACTGAAACTATTGATAATATCTTAGTAGTATTTTACAAGGGCAAGGGTCCCTAAGCCTCCTTTCAAGGGTCTGGCTTATGGCTGAGTCAGGTGACTTTGGGTCACATGTCAGCAGTGTGGGAGGCGGTACCTTTTATAAGAGGGAGCCTAAGCAGACAGAGAGCTGGATTCCAGGGTTGGGTTAAGAGCTTGGTGAGTGGTTTGTGGCACCTACCTGAAGGGAAGCTTGCTGGGAGCTAGCTGCCAGACAGCTGGGACAGGATTTAGGGAAGAGCTCATTGGGGAATGAACTGCAGAGCCTGAGGTTGATGATGAACTGGTAGATTTTGTTAATATGCTGGATCCTACGAAGGGGATGTTAATTGAACCACCCTCATCCATGTGTTTTCAGGGGGGAGCCCAAGAAGGAGGAATTTGAGGCAGCATATGTGACGCATAGGTATATATCTTGGAGTCTACAAAATATACATGTGGTAACCACCAAAATTGTTAGAAGCAAAAATATGCATGCAATCACAGAATATTTGCTTATAACCAGTTTAATCAGTTATCACTCAATGAAGTTGCTCAGCCATGGATTTAAAGGGAAGGATGTGTTTAGGCATGAATGCCCTTTTCCCACATAGTAGGCCTTGCCTATACAAAGGATTAGCTCTGATTTCAGCTGTTGATGGCCAGGAGCTGGAATAGCTGCAGTAGTACATATTCCTAGCAGAAAAACTGTTGAGTTCTGTGAGCCATATGGACAAGCCAATCCTCTAACTGACTTTTAAATATGCCATTCCCACCAAAAATATTTGCAGTTTGACACACCAGATACCAAAAGAGCAGTTATGTGTTGCATTTGTAATAAAGAATCACGTAGTTGCTGGGATATTCTTTATCATTGAGTTGGCACTTGCTTGTGAGGTAACTCCATTCTTATTGAAGAATGTCATTGAGTTACATAGTGTGAAGAACCTTGTAATTTATGGATTACAAAATCATTCACTGAATACAAGAGCACTGCTGGGTTACTTGGCCTACTACTGTGTGCTTATGCACTATATATTATTGCATTTTGCCCAAAGCAGAGGTTGTCAATCTGTGCAGGAACCAGTATTGCTAACATTGAGTGTTTAAAACTCATGAGTCAGGCCTCCAAAATCACAATAGGCTTAAGAATCATGAGATTGAAAAATACATAAATTTTAGGTTATTTTAATTTATTGCCAACTTTTCTCCATAACATGAGAGCTAGAAACATATTTGTGTAAATGAAAGCTGAGATTCCCATGTACTCGTATGACATCAGGAGCTGGGGTTTTAAGAAAAACACCATGTATTTCAAGACTTACAGCAAAATTGTAAGATTTGGCAACACTGATAATGCTGATAGCAGGATGACAATAAGCTCCTGATAGAGAGTGGCAATCAAAGGCATTTTCATTTCCTATGAGGATGCTGAGGTAGTTGTCAACCTAATCAAGCCAAACTTCATTCAAGGGCAGAGAACAGGATTGAGACTCAAGGAATACTTGGTGAGCCATAGGACATTTGTCATCTGAAGAAGGTAGGGAAGTACTAGTCTTTCCCAGACTAACTTTGCAGCAGTGCTCCGGGGCCCCCACTATCTGGTCCTGTCACCTCCCTCTCTCCTATGTAGAGATTCTCTTCTGTGCTCAATCAACTCCCTTAGGCAGCCTTCACACCCTAGCTTTAGCTGGTGCTGTTGGGAAATGGATGCTACTTAAGAAAAGTGAGTGAGTGGGAGAGGTTGTCTCACAGGCTTGTCAGGGTTAAGAGGCCCTTATCTACTTGAGGACTTCACCAATTCCATTTTAAATTAGCTTCCCAGACCTGCTCCCCAATTCTACTGAGACTTTCTAGTAGTTGGAACTCTGGCTTCCCCAGGAACCTAATTAGAGTAGGTTGAGAAACAGAATGTCATCTTCATGAACAATTTTCATTGAGAATTTGAATCTGTGTTTTGGCAAAATGTAAATGAAAAGTCTGGAATCTGATTTTGTTTTTTATAACCAATTCTACCCAAAAATTCCCTTCCATCTCTGCCTTATAAGAACCCACACATTCCTAATTCCTCCACCCTTGTGCCTCTGTGACTCTCACATCCCCAAATTGTCCCCACCTGCTGCAGCTACCCAGCCCCAGCCAAACCCATGTACTTCTGGCACTCCACCAGAACCCAAGAGCCCCTCCTCCAGAGCTCTTTTAATCTATCTTTACAAGTTAGTTCTTGATTCTCTGCACCCCACTGATCTCCCCCCCCCCCTCTCTTTTCTCTGAAGTCAATTTATCAGTAGGTCTCTAGTAATGGGATGCCCAGAAATGAAGGCAATATTCCAGGTGTGGTCACCTCAGAAGTTGTTGCTGCTATATTATAATGCAATCTCATGTATCATTTGCTATTATTTGGATTATGGCAGTGTCAGCTAATTGCTAGACATAGTCTATGCCCTGAAGAACTCACAATTTACATTATTCTTTCAGTGCTTTATATGTTTCTTAGTGCTATTCAATACCTGCTTTTCCAATTATTGTTCCCCACATGCATTAGCTTGGAATTTCATTTTGCTATTTTCTGCCTCTGTATTTCATTGTTTTATTTCTCCATCCTCACTAGCATTTGCAACTCTCCCAGATTTAGTATAGTCTGTTAATTTTATTTATATAATATGTACTGCTTCCAAAGCATTAATGTAGATTGCTAAATAGAATCAGACCTAACACTGGACTTTGTGGTCCCCCACTGAATATCTACCTCCAAGTTGGTGCATTGCCATATATCATTAGTCTTTTTTGTAGTTTTGCAGCAAGTGTTCAATCCACATGAATGTGTTCCAATCCAATTTGGATTAAATTTCCAAGTAAGATGCCATGGATCACAGTAGCAAATGTGTTACTAAAATTGAAATATATTCCATCTATGGTGGTCACTTCAACCACTAATTTTGTAACGCTGTAAAAAAAAGGTTCAATTCTTTACTAACGCTTGCTATTATTACTTATGTTTCTGCTATCTTGTAAATGTTCAGAATTTTTTCTTAATACTTTCCCCATTATTTTACTAAGAATAAAAGCATCATAACTGGCTTCACTCCATCTGCTGGTATTCTGTGTTTGATTCCTTTCAGTCTCCTCTGTGGAGTCTTCCAACAGGATGGGCAGATTTTCAAGCACTGTACCCCCTGGGCCAGAAAAAAATCTTGGAGACCCAAGAAAGTCAACAGACATGACTTGGTGAGTACAGAGATGTATATGATACCAAAAAATGGTTTAGACACTGATCCTGCAAGAATTTATGCACATGCTTAAGTTTATTCACAAGTAATCCCTTTGAAGTCAGATGAGTAAAGGTAAGCAGATGTATAATTTTTTGTAAGTGACTCTGGTCTTACTTTGTGAAATTTGATGAAACCCATTTGCATATTGGATTTGGTGAACACCAAAGAAAATGGATAGATGTAAAATTTTCACTTTAAAAATTTGATAACACTCACTTGAACAAACCCATTTTGAGAAGAATGCCAGAAAAGCTTGAAAAAGTTGAAAGTGTATTTTGTATTCTGTGCTTATAGTTAAAAAAGGTCAATTAGAAACATTGGTAGTAAAATATATACTGTTGAATTAACATGTTAAATTTTTGCTCTGAATTACTTTGGCTGAAAATGGCTTGTAATGTAAATGGCCAATTGACAGTGTTGCAATGACAATGCACCCTTTGCTATGCTGGGCATCATTATGACAGACATTAAGAATGTCCTTTTTTGTCCAAGACAGTTGAATATATGATACATCCATATATTCAAGTTTCATTTTCTGGTAAAAATTTGTGTGTGTATCCCTTAGTTATGAACTATTTTTCATGGTGAAATGGTATCTACTAGCAACAGTTAATTTCTTTATATGTACAGTATTTAGAGATAATGAATAACAGTAAAAGACCTAGGTAATTGTCTTACAGGTACATTTCATTATTACACAAAACTACACAACCTGTTTCCTATTCTTTTTAATAAAATAATTTTGCCTGTCATTGAGAATCTCTCTGCTTGCAGATACTCTTTTTTAATGCTGAAATGTTTCATTACACTAACTTATGTAGTGTAGCTGCAGAGAAAAAAAACTTCAAATGTTTTTAATTTTCAGAATTGTTTTTAAAGCTGTTTCAGTTCTATGCAAGTTGAGTTTCTTTTCCATTTTCTGGTTTCTGGGCTGTTCTGTACAGTAGTATATGCTTTAAGGGGAAAATGATGATACCTTTAGAAGGCAAGCAAGTCAGAATAAGTAAAATAGATATTTTTTCCTTACTGCAGAATCTTAGTTATGTACTTGATGGCTAGGAAAAATACTGTAAAGTTGTGGCAGTGAAGGATAATGGACTTTAGACTGTTGTGTTTCAGCCCAGCAAAGTAGCAGTAGAGCAATAGAGAAAAGAATAAACAAAGGTGGTACACTATATGGGAATAAATACAGGTAATATGGAGAAAAATGGTGTTCAGAACATATATACATTGTTATTAAATATAATCATTCAATTTCTGGGAATTGTCTACCCCTTAAACCTCTATAAGCTGCTGAAGGAACAGCATCTTGGTAGAATGTTCTATGAAAAGGCCATGACACAATAGTAGATTAGCTTGTCAATGTATATTACATTTGCCCACTGTACCTATTACTGTAGTCAACTACAATCATTCTGTTTCTGAAAGTAAATATGAGTTCATGCTTTAAAAATCTTACCTTATCCATTTCCTAACTTAGATTTTAAAAACTGAGCCACTGTCACAGTTTCCAAATATTTTTGGTCCTTTAAAATATAATTTATTTTTCCCTTTCAAGTGTGCCAATAATAAAGACAAAACCGCTTTTAAACTCCTAGTATTGGTTTGTTGTCCCTTGAAAATATGCTGTAGTGGGCTAGCCAGTTATGGTGCCAAGTCTGTGGATGACACAATGAGGATGTGTAAGATGAACCAAGAGCAAAGGAAGTCATAGCTCAGTTACCACTGTCAGGAATCTGGCTTAGGTAGTTTCTCAGTAACTCCATATGTGCCTTTAAAGAGTACATATCTTTTGGAATATGCAGTTTTCTTGCTTTAAAACATTATTACTTACTGTTATTTTATTAATGATATTTTTATGGAATTAGTGCTCACAGTCTTATTAAATAATGTGCAAACACATTGAAAGAAAGGATCCTACACAAAGAAATGTCAGTCTATGAAGTCCAGATTGTGATACCTTTGTCATGTTGAAGAATACCTTATTGCATAGTACTCCCATTGACTTCGATGGACAAGGCACTGCTCCGTGTAATGGTGCTACTGTCTGGCCTTAATTGGTAGAGCTGTTTGGAACATGACAATTCCATTTCATGGCAACTTTAAAGGTTTTGAATTTTGTTTTCATTTCACATTGGAATGAAAACAAAACCTTTTGAACATTTTCATGAAACAAAATTGTATTGAAATGTCTGTTTTCGAATTAAAAACCTGAACTTTTCAATTAGGGTTGGTCTGTCAGTCTCTCTCTCTCTCTGGTCAGACCAAAGAAGCCTTCTAGCTGAAAACCTTATCAAAATTAGTATATTTCCATGAAATGCCTTGGCTTTGACAAAACAGCACATTTTACAAAATGAAATTTTGTAAAATGTTCTGACCAGCTCTACTAATTAGATGACACTGACAACCTATCATCCAAATATCAAAGGGTAAGATGTCATATTTTCGTGTTAAATTTTTTTTTAATTTAGGAGCATTGCTAGGTGGAATTCTGGTTGTCTTCAAAATATTTTGTCCGTAAAATAAAAAGGAAAAGTCCAAATATGTGTGTTTATAACTATTAGCTTTCTGTGCTTAGCTACTAATGGGAAGGACTAAAATCAGCTTTGGACTTTGTGCTGCCTGTTTTTGATGACATATTGGACACTTTCCAGAAGGTATAGAACACATCTGAAATGATTGTTGCAGATGTCCAAGGTGATAGTAGGTTTGGAAGAAGGGAGGAGTTAAACTCAGAAACTTAGGTGCAAACCCTTCTCTATGGGTGTTGCCATGGTAGGGATACATCTGTGCTGTAATGATAGACAAATGACTGTTTCATGGTGACGTAATTTTACTTGAAACGTTTGAGAGCTAAAAGGAAAATGTTTAGCAAAGTGCCTTTAGTTTTCTCTCAAATTATGACAAGTATACAGGCAAGAAAAGCATGCAGAATCAATAGAGATGAAGAAAATGAAAATCAAAGCTCAAATCCATACTTGTATGGGGTTCATTGGGCATGTAAGCTCTAGGCATGATATTATTGTGTATAGGGTTATTTCTCTAAACCATCCATTTAGCTGTGATTTAAAATGACATTTCCAACTGGATATATAGAATATTCAAGAGGTTGGATTTATTTGTCAGAGTAATACAGAACACAAGACTAAGTAAAGAATTGTTGGTTATATCTGTGGTGATAGAGACTGTAGTATATTGCTGTTGGAGCAACAAGAGCGATTTCTTTATGGCAATGTTAAATGAAGTAGGCCTTATGGTAGCAGAGATTTCCTATGCTTTTTTAGTTGTAAGCTGTTTCATAGATGACAGATGTGTACAATGTTCATTGTTAAAAGTGGACTGTGAGATACTGCTTGTTTCATGTTCTCTGATAGCTCTGTTTATCATGTTTGCATACTCTGATGATACCCACTCTTTAACAGTAACCCTTGTAGCAATCCATAATAAGGGGTACGTTACATACATGAGATCTGAGGATATAGAACATTCTGCTGATTTTGGTTTCTGGAAGATCACTGACTGCTGTCATACTTAATATTACATAACTGTCAGATAAACAGTTTTAACACAACCTTAGGCATTGCGAAGCTCTTGTTTTTGTTTGTTTGTTTTGTTTTGTTTTAAGTCTAAGGATGGGAACATGTAAATGCCATTTGTGCTACTTATCTAGCTATCCACAAATCTTAAACAGAATTAAAGGCAGTCCAATCAGGACCGCTGGGGGCATGAGGTGTAAAACTGAAGCATGGGAACATGAGCATAATAAGGAAAAGATGGGTGGACTCAAAGCTCTAGCAGTTTGTTGGAATGCTTATTTGCTTCCGTTACCATCATTGGCTACTTGATATTCTAAAAGTCCCCTGTATGCACTAACGTAGTATTGTTTCAACTGTGCTATGTCAGCTGTTTCACTATTTCAACAGTACAACATTAGTGTGCACTAGGGAAATGTTAGTGTGTGCCAGCAGGGTTTACATAGGCCAGTTAGTGTTCAACATGTTGGTGCACATTAAAATTCATACCCCTCTGGTGTGTATTGCCGCACCCGGAACACAAGCACGTATTTTCAGACATACATAGAACAATGTTCAGTTATTAGATAAATCACTAATCCAGAAGGATTAGCCTTTTTAATTTTATTTTGTCTAATGTTTACAGGTTTTCAGATTACCTGTTTTCCACCCAGTGAATGTGAGAAATCGCACATTTTCTGGACACATTTCATGTTAAGGAAATGGTTTTCCCAGGAAAATCATAGTATAAACCAAAGTCCTGGAGCAGGTATTTCTGCTCCATAATGGAGCTTTACTCTGCAAAGTAACGGAAAACGTGACTCTGTTTCCCTGTGTATACTGAGTGTCATATCTGCTTTCTTAGGCACTAAGGCTGAGATTTGCAAATGAGTTCAGTACCCACATTTGGGGCCAGATTTTCAAAAACACCAAACAAATTAACAAGTATTTTGCAGGCAGTGGTAGTTAATAAACTATATGTAGATATAAATTGATACAATACAGGTAAAACTAAACTATATTTTTTTCATTTCTAATAGGCAACATCATGTTTTAGAAAAATCAAGTCACCTTTGTACTAGGTGAACTGGAAAATGAACATGCCGTAAAATAATATGAAGCTAAATACACTCATTAAATGTAGCAGTCAGAAACTGGTTTAGAGACTTCAGTACTTGAAAAAGTTGCTTGCCAAGCAAACTCTTTAAAAAAGAGAAATAAAACCCTTTTCATCAAATATTTAAATATAGTATAAGAAGCTAATATAGGAGTGTATACCACAGGTATATAAAATAACTCATGAATGCTGCAGTTGAAATGAAAGAGAGAGATGCATGTGGTTCATTTTCAGTAATACAGACATGAAATTAAACACACAAGATTGATCTTTCAGAAAATTAATACTGGATAAAATTGTTTGTCCAGTGGACTATCTAATTGTTCTATTATTTATAGAGCCAGTCGAGTAATGCAGCACATCATTTATGAAATAATGTAATTAACTAGTACACTATTTACCTAATAGTATATTACTAGTTGTCCTTGTTCGAACCATTTTCTTTCTTTCTCTAGTCCTCCCATCTATCTATTATTATAGCACCACTCACTTAGGACTTGATTGTCTCTCAGCCCTTGCACAGGGGAGTAAGTAGGGATAAGGCCCTCATTAATTCCCTATTTTGACTTGCCCAGATTATCACTGGTTTCAGGGAGAGGCAGCAGGAGCAACTCACCTTAACTTCCCATCTGAGCAAATGTGCAGGGAGGAGACCTTCGCTTTCTCACTAGCCAGAGTAGCTGGCTGGGTGCCAGGAGGATCTAATTGCTCCTCAAAAAGGGCTGAAGTAAGTTACTCCCTCTCCAGAGCACCTGGGGAGCAGGGGAGGCAATGTAACTCTGAGGCCTGGTCTACACTACGGGGTTAGGTCGAAATTAGCTGCGTTAGGTCGATTTAAAAATGAATGTGTCCACACAACCAACCCCGTTCCGTCGATCTAAAGGGCTCTTAAAATCGACTTCTGTACTCCTCCTCGACGAGGGGAGTAGCGCTAAAATCGACTTTGGAGGGTCGAATTTGGGGTAGTGTGGATGCAAATCGACGGTATTGGCCTCCGGGAGCTATCCCAGAGTGCTCTATTGTGACCGCTCTGGACAGCACTTTGAACTCCGATGCACTAGTCAGGTACACAGGAAAAGCCCCAGGAACTTTTGAATTTCATTTCCTGTTTGGTCAGCCTGGCAAACTCAGCAGCACAGGTGACCATGCAGTCCCCCCAGAATCGTAGACCGTAGAATGTTTCTACGCTCCCCCGATGATCTCTGCCCCTGAGGTTATCGCAGATTAGAAGGTGAAAAAACTGCACTCGTGATGACATTTTCCAAGCTCATGCAGTCCTCCCGTGCTGATAGGGCACAACTTAATTCAGTGGCAGAGGCCAGGAAAGAATTAAGTGAGCGTGAATAATGGAGGCACGACGCGATGCTGAGGCTAATGGGGGAGCAAACGGACATGATGAAGCGTCTGTTGGGGAAGCAAACGGACATGATGAAGCATCTGTTGGAGCTGCAGGAAAGCCAACAAGAGCACAGACCCCCGCTGCATCCACTGTATAACTGCCTACCCTCCTCCCCATGTTCCATAGCATCCTCACCCAGACGCCCAAGAATGCGGTGGGGGGAGGCTCCGGGCACCCAGCCACTCCACTCCAGAGGATGGCCCAAGAAACAGAAGGCTGTCATTCAAACAGTTTGATTTTTAGTGTGGCTACAATAAGCAATGTGGCCTTGTCCTTCCCTCCTCCCCCACCCCACCTGGGTACCTTGTCTGTTATCTCATTTTTTTTTAATTAGTAAAGAAAGAATGCATGGTTTCAAAACAATAGTTACTTTATTTCGAAGGGGGGAGGGTGGTTGGCTTACAGGAAATTAAAATCAACAAAGGGGGCGGGTTTGCATCAAGGAGGAACACACACAACTGTCACACCGAAGCCTGGCCAGTCATGAAACTGGTTTTCAAAGTCTCTCTGATGCGCAGCGTGCCTTGCTGTGCTCTTCTAATCTCCCTGGTGTCTGGCGCGAAACGATTGTCTGCTGTTGCTTTCAAGGAGGGAGGGGCGACTGACCACATGTACCCAAAACCACCCGCGACAATGTTTTTGCCCCATCAGGCACTGGCGGAGACTGCGAGAACTGTGGGATAGCTACCCACAGTGCACCGCTCCGTAAGTCGATGCTAGTCTCAGTAGTGAGGACGCACTCTGCCGACTTAATGCGCTTAGTGTGGACATATGCAATCTACTGTATAAGATCGATTTCTAAAAATCGACTTCTATAAAATCGACCTAATTTGTAGTGTAGACATACCCTGAGTCACAAGTCATTCTTTGCTCCGCTCCTGAGCAATGCAGCTACATGCCACTCCTTACTCACTGCAGATTGTAAAAGTTACAATCAAGCCCTTGGCAGTTGACAAATATTAACTAACTCATCCTCCCAGCACTTTTGATTATTATGACATATTTACATATGGAGAAGCTTAAGCCAAGTCAGTGTCAAAGCCAGGATCAGGAAGGAGTTTCTCACTTAGTCCCCTAATCATCCTGTCTCTCATGGCATGAATCTGTCCTCCTGGTATGAGAGACATTTGTTTGAAGCAGAGGAGTTGCCTAAGAAGCAGACCTTCTGCCAGGTGCAAGCTTGCAGTGGCCCTAACATTATACCTAGGAGCCCAGGTGACACTTCTTCCCTCCCCTCTCAGTAGAAAATTAGTCTGGGAGACTCACCAAAATTGTTGGACCCGCAGCCATATGCTTCATAGGTTCCGAAAGCAACCTATGTTCTGCTGCAAGGGCAAGAGGATGGAAACCATGTATAACCCATGACTTTGATGAAGAATCAGTGTTGCAAATCCTCAACACTAGTGATTGGGTTACACTTGCATGACTAGCTCCAGAATGGAAAGGGAACGGACACTAAAATAAAAGCTGATGTTAGCCACAATGTGTATTGGATAAGGAATGGGGAGGCATGTATTTGGGATTTGCATGTCCCAAAAACTAACTCTAGCAGTATTAGCATCAGCTCCAAGTTGACATTCTTAGCTGTGCACTTAAAGCTTTTCTTGAAAAGAAAAAAAAAACTCCACGTGTCAGGCTTTAGTAGTGCACGTGGGCAACAAGCTATATCTGATGTGGATGTGTGGGACTTATTGCGGACTAGCTCTAGCTCTGTATGTGCTAGGTTTGTACTTGTAATATTTTTAGCTCATGCTTTGTTGCCTGGCACCTGTAGCTCTTTGCAGCATTTCCCACATGTTTTCCCTAGATTTTTATGAGTATGCCTGCTGCACTTTTCACACAGATCAGATAGCACACTCTGTTGCATCTTATATTTTTTCATTGAACTCTTAATCTGTACTCAGTCTTGACTCTCTTGTTGATTTTAGTGGAAGTTCACCCGAATAAGGACCCCTGAATTTTGTACCATTTGCATACTTTATGTGGATTTTTGTTGTCATCCCACATTTTTCTACCCTTGATCATGGAAAGGCTGTTGCTGCTGTATAGATTAATGCTACAGTTCTAAAGAACTTAGTTGTGAAAGTTTTAAGCACTTAACTTTTCCAATGAATTTTAAAGATGAATCTTGAAACTCTCTAATTATATACTCCACCTTTTTCTTTTACCTTTCTCTTTTATAGGATGAGGGAGAGGACAGCATTATAATTGAAGATTAAAGAGAGTGAAGCTGGTTTTGTTTAAAAAGAATGGAGGATAGAATTTAGCTGTCATTGATGCAAAGCTGAATATCTAAGTCCAAAATCTTTGTCATAATGTATCTACACTACATGCCAAATTAATTTACCTAGTGAAGTAGGGCCTTATTTTCAAGTCTCATTTCTTTATACTCCAGCAGCTGAGTTGCATTTGCATGATTAGTGTGTAGAGCAACCTAAAATCCCTTGTTTTCAGGTTTAATCAATGATATTCAATTTGGTTTTTCTTCCCTGTTGACAGTCTTGCCAAGAGCAATTTTAACATGTAAAGTCATATGGGTAATTTAAGACAACCAGCTTAAAATTAGAGACCTAGAGCAATGATCCACAATGTACTATGATATAAAGTAATGTGGAGAATGTAGGGAGAAACATGCATGCCTATTTCTTGTTTTAAATATCTCATTAACCTCTAGTCTTCTGTTCTTTTTTTCCTACTTTATCACTGGAACGAATGTGGTAGGAGGCCATTTGCAATTATTTGCAATAATTTTCCTAGACCCCTGTTTAGTTAGGGACCTGGCAGGAAATCCCACCCCCTACTTCCTGCCACCTGCTTTCCTCCAATCATGGGGTGACATTTGAGAAGGGACTTCACAGGCCGCAGGACAGAGTACACACTGCTGTTGCTGCAGGCTGAGAGGCTCAGCGTAGGCGTGACAGATCCAGGGAGGGAACCACCTTTTTTCATGGCCACAGTGAGCCTATCCTGTGCTGCCTGCAAGAATTAACCAGAGCCTAAAGAGAGGAGATGTTGTGGTCATTCACTAAGGCACCAGTGTTGGTGGGTCACTTAGGCTATTGGTTTGTGAATAAAATTGGTTGATAGTTTGCTGATGAACGTGCTGGAGTGTTTTCTGAGTGAACTCCTGCCTCCCCAAAGGCTGCAAGAGGGTTCTCCTCCCCAAGGCACAAGAGGGAGTTTGGGACTAACCACCAGAAAGGGGAACCCTAACCACACTTCCTTTACTTGTTCATTTTAAACAAACGAACAAAGCAATAAATTAATAGGTTTTTGTTGGGCAAAAACCCCAAATGTTTTTGTTTCAGTCCTAAATCTTGTTTTTGAATTTTCAGTTGTCGAAAACAAAACAATAATTTTCAAGGAAAAGAGAAATCTTCCATGAAAATGTGGTCCAATAAAAGATATTACCTTACCCACCTTGTCTCTCTCATATTCTGGGACCAAATGGATACAACCACATTGCAAACAGCTCTCACAGTTGTGTATGTCAAGAGTAGCTCCAGAGTAGTTTAATGTAAAATTATTACAGAACATGAGAAGAGAATCAGACCCTCATTTCTTTGGGGAAAAACAAGTTTTGCCATCTGAAAAGACATGAACTACTGATGTAGTCACCCAGTATACCATCTAGCCCCCTTCAAGAATAGGTGTGCTGCTGTTATCAGGAAAACAAATGTTACTAGCTGGAATGAGGGGAAGCTGGAGTAAACACTTAATGTATTAAATTTGCTGACTAAATCTTTGATATACATTTATTTTGTTTGATACATAAAAGCTTAGTTCATAACAGAGCCCTAAGAGCTAGATCTGGAAATTACAATATGTGATTTTTAAAAAAAATAAGCTATTTTTGGTACAATTAGTTGAGTAGCTCAAGAAATACAAAAAAGAATGCCTCCCTTAATGCATTTTCAATTCTCACATTAATTACAAAAACTAATTACTTTTTTCTATACAATGTGAGTAATATTCTTCTTGTATCAAAGGGCACTGCATTTAATGCAATAATAATAATTATGTGACTCAGAACCAGGGAGGTTAAAGATTAGCTTCAAATGATTGCGATGGCTTCTATTTCATTTTGCATTTCTATTGAATGCTTTTTCATTTTTAAGAGGGTAGCAATTAATAACAGGATGTTTGTTGCCCATAAATTTATTTAACACTAATCTGTGAATTCTCAGTTGCCAAGTTTACTTAGTTTGTTTGTGACATTTTCAATTGACAGTCTATAGCTGCTTAATTGCTGCTTAGGACTCCATCTTCTCAACACTTACGAAGAAGCGTAATGCTTACTACCATGAATAGTCCCAGTGAATTCACTGGACATACAGGCATATTTAAATCTTTCGGTTTCGATAATATCATGCAAATAAGCAGATCAGTCATCCAACTTTGTTTCAGAATCTCACTGAGCACTATTGCAAACACATGTAATACATTTTAAAGCTCAGGAGGAACAAAGTTTTAGTTTAAAGGGAAACATTTAGAATGATTTCAGAGCACACTTTTGTCCAGGTCCAGTGCATTAAAAGAAATTTAGGTTGGAGAACCCTAAGCCAAGATATATAACACTGTATGTTGGAAAATTCAAGGGCTTAGTGTAAAAAATGTTTTCATTCCAACACTTGCAAAAGTGTCTGATTTGTTAGGGTTTGCTTCTTTCATCCTTACTCAGATTTTAAATCCAGAAGGGATCATTGTCTGAATCTCTTGCATAATACAGACTATAAGGCCAGGTCTACACTACCGCGGTAGTTCGACGGCTGGCAATCGAAGTTCCGGGTTCGATTTATCGCGTCTGGTCTGGACGCGATAAATCGATCCCGGAAGCGCTCGCCGTCGACTGCGGTACTCCAGCTCGGCGAGAGGAGTACCGCGGAGTCGACGGGGAGCCTGCCTGCCACGTGTGGACCGCGTCTGAACCGCGGTAAGTTCGAACTAAGGTATGTCGACTTCAGCTACGTTATTCACGTAGCTGAAGTTGCGTACCTTAGTTCGAATTTGGGGGTTAGTGTAGACCAGACCTAAGACTGTCACAAATTAATTCCTTCAAATCTAATAGCTGTGGTTGAACTACAGCATATCTTTTAGAAAAACATCCAATTCTGATGCAGGGGCGAGAGGGAGTGGAGGCGGGGTACAGTAAGGGTAGTTAACCATTGGAACAATTTATCAAGGGTTGTGGTAGATTCCTCCACTGAAAATCTTTCAATCTGCCTTATTTCCAGTCTGAATCTGTCTATTCAACTTCTATCCAGTGGATCTTTGTATACCTTTATATGCTAAATTTAAAAGCCTTCTATTATCAAAGTTTTGTTCCCCATGTAGGGACTAATAGACTGTGATCAAATCACCCTTTAACTTTCTCTTTGTTAAACTAAATCGATTTAGCTCCTTGGCATGTTTTCCAAACCTTTAATCATACTCATGGCTTTTCTCCAAACTCTCTCAAATTTTTCAACATCCTTTTTGAAGCGAGACCATCAGAACAGGACACAGCATTCCGGTAGTATTTACACCAAAATACAGAAGTAATATACTACTGCTACTGAGTAGTCACCTGTTTATGCACGCAAAGATCACATTTGCCCTTTCGGCTACAGTATTGCACGGGGAGCTCATGTTCGATTGATTATCTACTATGACTTCTGACTCTTTTTCAGAGTCGTTGCTTTGCAGGATAGAGTCCCTCATTCTGTAAGTATGGCCTGTATTCTTTGTTTCTAGATGTCTGACCTTTGTACATATGTATGTATGTACGTTTGGCTGTTTTGAAATGCATATGGCTTGTTTGTGTGAAGCAATCCAGATCACGCTATATCAGTGACTTGTCCTCTTTGTTTTTTGCTACTCTCAAAAATGAGAACTTTTTTTTGCTTGATGCGTTGGAGTACTACAGACCTTGAAAACTAGACTTAAAAGGAGACTAACAAATGTAACAATTATGTGGCTACAGCCTTTACAATCATTGACTAGAGGATACTTTGTGGTCAGCTAGACCATAGACTTGTCAGTTAAAGTACTTCCAATGCAAGCTTGAGCAAATTGTGATATTCAGCATAATAAGTTGATATTATTCCACTTACTTAAACAGGGAAGCACTATGATTATATGATAAGATACCAGACAGAGACTCTACTTTGGTTTGTCATGTGACCTTGGGCAAATAACTTAGGTCATGCCTACATTACAAAATTAAGTTGACCTAACTTACATTGGCATACAGCTACCACACTAATTACATTGCTTGTGCCTTTCCACACTTTGCTCCTTGTGTCAGAGGTGCACATCCTCATTATACAGTCAATGTGGCGCATTGTGGGGTAGCTTCTGAAAGCCAGTAATAGTTGATGTAAGCAACACAGTGTCTACATTGACACTGCGTTGACCTATCTATATCAACATTGACTCTATGCTTCTCATGAAGGTAGAGTTATTAAGTCAGCATAACGGGGCAGTTATGCCACAAGGAGTAAAATTTTAGTGTAGACACTTACATAGTTAGGTCGACATAAGCTGCCTTGCATTGACCTAACTCTGTAGTGTAGACCAGACCATAATGTGTTTCTGAATCAACATAGGCCTGGTCTACACTGGGGGGGAGGGGGAGGATCGATCTAAGTTACGCAACTTCAGCTACTTGAATAACGTAGCTGAAGTTGACTTACTTAGATCTACTTACCGCGGTGTCTTCACTGTGGTAAGTTGATGGCTGACGCTCCCCCATCAACTCCGCCTGCGCCTCTCGCCCTGGTGGAGTACCAGAGTTGATGGGAGAGTGCTTGGCAGTCGATTTATCGCGTCTAGTCGACTCCCACTGGATTGATCGCTGCCTGTTGAACCAGCCGGTAATGTAGACAAGCCCATAATAATACTGATCCCACTTTGAAAAGCACTTTGAGATCTCAGGGGATAAGTGTTATGTAAATACTTAGCACTTATCATTATTGAACAATTGTGACATTTCAGCCAATAGGAGGCAGTGATATTGTAATGGGGCACTGCCCTCAAGCACACCCCTCTCCGCATTGCCCTCAGCACCTGCTTGGATTCTTTCAATCAATTACCCAAACAAATTACTTCAGACAAAATACCCTTTTTGTGGGGTTTGGTTTACTGACTCTGTTTACAGAGTGGAAACCACTTCTTTAGTCTCTAGAGGTCATGCCTACTGTGGGTCCACATAAGAGTCCAGGTAGGTTTCCTTTCCTCACGTACATGAGGCCCTAACCCTACTCCTATACCAGGACTAAACTGTCTTAAGGAGAAAGAGACCCAGCCCTCCTTCTGGAATTGGTTGTAATTTAGGTCAGCTGAAGTGCCTCAGTCAGCTTTACCTCCAGCTTGGCCCTCTTCCCTAATTAGTCCTTTCAACCTTGAGCTAAGAAGGATCAGCAGGTAGGTCATCTTCTGCTAGTGTCTCTTCTCCTATGGAGAAGGAAGCAACCAGCCTGCTGGTCCCCTTTCCAAAGCTCATCCCTACTAACTGGGAGAGAGGGAAGCCCTTCCTTGCCACTCTTCAAGGTTCCTAGTCCCTTAAAGGAACAGTAATGTGTTTCCTCTCATACACTGCTTATTCCAAAAGTTGCTTCCTCTCTACCAATGCATATATCAGAACTTCCAAACTCTTAAAGGGCCACACCACAGGATAGTGATGGGCTGGTCCCTAGGCCCACTGCCCTTAAGAGGACAGACTACCCCCATCACAGGTATGCATAAACCTTTAACCGTAAGTTACACACAGGACAGTTAATTTACTTAGGTTCTATTCTTGACATTTCCTCCAAGGTTAAATTTACAAAATATCATGTGAATCTGCTAATCAGGAAACTACCATTGCCATCAAACACCTTCCCAGTGATCTGTGACCTTCAGGGTTGGACTTGCAGGCACATCCTCTTCTCCTGACGAAATTGGGGAAGGAGGCAGAAAATCTGTGGCGAGATCCTGATCCAGGAAGTAACCTGCCTTTTGGGGAAGCAGCAGTGGCATGGCAAGACAGGAACAGCAAGGAAGCTGGATGCAGGGGGAACCACCAGAGCTGGCTGCCAAACAAGGTGGGAACCACGTGTGGAGCAGCGTTAGTGGTTCAGGTCTGTGTGGAACTTGTGAGGAAGCAGTGGAGACTGGGCAGGGCTCCAGTGCAGAGGGGCCCTAATGAGACACCCCATCCTGGCTTAGAAACCTTTAAACTCCTATTTGCTTTCAACAGAAGACTGGAATAGAGAAGGCACCTTAGGTGCTAGGCCAGAGGAGCCTTAACTCCATTGAACAGTTCCCCCACTGTCCCAAAAAGGAACCACTATTGTGTCACTTAGGCTTGGTCTACACTAAACCCCCAAATCGAAGTACCTTAGTTCGAACTTACCTCGGTCCACACGCGGCAGGCAGGCTCCCCCGTCGACTCCGCGGTACTCCTCTCATCTAGCTGGAGTACCGCAGTCGACGGCGAGCACTTCCTGGTTCGACTTATCGCGTCCAGACAAGACGCGATAAGTCGAACCCAGAACTTCGATTGCCAGCCGCCGAACTAGCGGCTGGGTGTAGACATACCCTTAGAGTGGAAACTTGAAGCTGCTGTACCTAGAGTACTTGCAACCCTTTTTTTTTTTTTTTTTTTTTTTTGTGGCCAGCATTGCAGCCATTTAGACTCTTACAGCCTAAATACCTTTGTGAATCTGGGCTTTTGTGGTTATCAGCAGCTACAGAGCTGAGCAGCTGAACTCATTCAGCACTGGTCCCTGAGTTGTGGTACATGTGGTGTCTACACTGTAGCTGGGAGTGAGCCTTTCAGCCCAGACAGACAGACTCATGCTAGCAGGGCTCAAACTAGTGCACTAAAAATAGCAGTGGGCTATCCTAGGGGATCGGGTGCGCTTTTGAGAGCTTTAGTTGCAGCCCAAGCCACAGTATCCACACTGCTATTTTTAGTGAGCTAGCTTGAGCCCCACAAGCACAAGTCTGTTTACTCGGGCTGGGAGGTGATCCCACCTGCAGTGTAGCTATCCTTTCAGAAGTTTGGTATACCATTGCGCTAAGCAGCTATAATAGTTACTGTAACAATACTTGCTATAATAACCCAGTTGAATGGCTTCCCAGGTGTTTCAGAAGTTTCTGAGGTATCTTGCCTGAAGTTCAGAGTTTTTACTCTTAAAAAAAAAAAAGACTTGTATCTAGTATTCAACATAATATAGACATAAATCAATCAGAAAAAAATGGTAGTTGGTGGCTCAAGAAGAAGATATACCATGAAACTGGAAATATTCATTCTACACTTTGATGTGGATTTTAAAATTAGTGAAAATGTTTCAAGTTTACCCCTTTCCACAGCTCCCGTGCTTGTGCTGCTTCCTCCATGGAAAAAGGCAGGGAAAACCCATTTCCCTACCCCACCCAGCAGTCACCATCCTATTGTAAGATAGTCTTCTGGTTAAAGCACTGGATGAGAACTCAGAAACAGAACTACAATTTCCTAGCTTTGCCATAGAATTCCTTGTATAACCTGCTCCAAAGCCCATTTAAGTCATTAGGAGTCATTCTCTATTGATGTCAAAGGGTTTTAGATCAGGCCCTTAATCTTTCTGCCTCAGTTCCTCATTTGTATAACTGGACTAATTATGCTTCTCTATGTCACTGAGATGTAATGAGAATAAATTAATGAATGTATATGAATGCTCAGTCTATACTACAGTCCATAAACAAACAACCACTATGAAAATAGACAAGCATGAATATGCAGCAAGCTTCATTCATGTTTACTAATTCAAACTCAATAGCTTATGTCAGAGAACCTGGAAGGGAGCGGGGGAACAAAACAAAAACAAAGCCAAGGAAAACTAGAGCACAAATTCATAAATGTACAGGTTCATTGAAACAAACTTATTTATATTTATTTTATACACATTGTGTCTTGAGCAGACTCCAGCAACTTGAAGGACCCAGCAAGGCACTGGCTTTACTTGCTGCTCATATCAATCCAACCGGTTTTAGGCCATTATCCCATAAACTTATTTAAAAATGCAATAAGTCACTCACATGGATGTTTTCATGTGTAAAGAGATCTTAAGTCTCCATAGGGAACATGGCTTGGAAGAGCATTCTCTAGGAAAGCTATAAATTATCCAAAATATGTTTTTCAGCTGTGTGTTTAACTCTCTGATGTTCACTCTGAGGTAACATTCCTTTCAGCATTCAGATGAGTCACATAAAGCTTAATCCTCACTCACTGGCCAACCAGCATGACTTTGGATCTTGTTCTTCAATTATGATGGAAAACAAATATTTCAGTTCTCAAGATGACCAATTAACGAGGGAAGAGGGGCCAGGATTTGTGTTAATTACACTGGGCACTTTAAGCCTATTAATAGTAGTAGTGTTTTGATTTAGAAGGAAATTTTAAGTAAAAGCACTATTTTGATGATTTTAAAACAGCCTCGATGATGTCTCTTGGTTTTGTTTTCCTCAATATCACATTAATCTTTACAGCCCTAAAATGGAGACAGACAAAAGTATGCATGCACAACACCAACAAATTAAACTATGTTCAAAAAGCAATTTTCATCCCCCTTTGGAGTTTTCTTGTATATTTCTTTTCATAAAAAGTATTAAAAATTGACAATATACCCACTGTCCAAAACAGCTCAAGGTGGTAAAATCTATTTTAGCACAACAACAATTATCTCTATTCTGCATCCACAAAGAAAATAACTGGAAACCTAGCATTTTGTTTTGAAAGTTTGTGTGTATCCTTAATGCTGTTCTAATAATCACAATTTATTATATATGTGTGTTTGCATGTTCATAAATATGGGTAAAAAGCTGATATTGAGGTAAAAGGTAATGCAAATATGGAACGGGTCCCATATGAGGCGAGATTAAAGAGGCTAGGACTTTTCAGCTTGGAAAAGAGGAGACTAAGAGGGGATATGATAGAGGTATATAAAATCATGAGTGGTGTGGAGAAACTGAATAAGGAAAAGTTATTTACTTGTTCCCATATTATAAGAACTGGGGGGCACCAAATGAAATAAATGGGCAGCAGGTTTAAAACAAATAAAAGGAAGTTCTTCTTCACACAGCGCACAGTCAACCTGTGGAACTCCTTGCCTGAGAAGGTTGTGAAGGCTAGGACTATAACAGGGTTGAAAAGAGAACTAGATAAATTCATGGAGGTTAAGTCCATTAATGGCTATTAGCCAGGATGGGTAAGGAATGGTGTCCCTAGCCTCTGTTTGTCAGAGGGTGGAGATGGATGGCAGGAGAGAGATCACTTGATCATTACCTGTTAGGTTCACTTCCTCTGGGGCACCTGGCATTACCCACTGTCAGTAGACAGGATACTGGGCTGGATGGACCTTTGGTCTGACCCAGTATGGCTATTCTTACGTTCTTAAATGTAATCACTTTACTAGGTCTAATCATAATAAAAAATGCAAGTATAACACTGGCATAGATTACAATGAACAGAATAATCACAAAAATAACAGTGCAGGTGGTGGAGAAAAGGGAGTAATTGCATGATAGTGAGTCTAATTCCACACCTAAGTGATACTTAGGTTGCAAAATATATATTTAATACAGATGACTGGAAACATAATGCCCACAATCGAGGAGGAGGATAGACCCTGTTCCAACAGACATTAGACCAATGGGACAGGCATTTCATGCCCCCAGGAGATCCTGGAGAAACGATTGTGAATGAAATTCACATCTATGCAATGGACCAGCATAATATGTTAGATGTATTGGCTCCTAGATTGCTCAAATTTCCACCTGGTACTGGACCAGCATTCAGTCAGCTCAGGATCAGGGAACACAAAGCCAAACTCCTGAGCTGCACTGTACACTGCTTAACCAAGGTCAAAGATCTAGCACAATGAATGCAAATATGTATAGATCCAAGACACACAAATACTCTGGATTTTTTTTATTTTTTGCAAAATGTTACTGTTAAAAGGGACAGGAGGAATGAATTAAAATGATAATTCAAAGAAAGATTTTTATCCTAAAACGTAGAACAAAAGCTCTTAAAGTTACAATAAAATTACTCCCAGAGCAGTTCTTTTTGTAAGATATATTTTAAACCTTATGTAGAGTGGATAATTAAGATAATGTATGCATCACTTTTTCTCTACTGCAGTGGGAAAAAAACAGGCAGTGTTAAATACTAAAATAATCTACAACTTTCTGGAGTGAAAGTTTATAATAAAAGATAGAGTAAGAAGGTGTGCATAAACGTACTACGGATTGCTAAATCATCTACATTTATGGCTATAGCTCACTAGGAAACCATGATTAACACTATCGCTGATTTAATATAATCAAGAATTGGCTATATATATGATAAATATCAATGAAATATGAACACTAAATAAATGAAGTTTGGATTTTCTCATCTACCATTTTAAAAACAAACAAATAAAAGTTATCCAGTTTTGCAGCAATACACTCTGGAATTTAGTCACTTGTTCTTCAGATTTATGGAGGTGAAAGAACTTCTCCTAAACAAATAAATGCCTTCTTTCTTGGACACTTTTTAAAAGGCCAACATTTTGCATAAATACTATTTCTGCTAACAACAAATGGGAAGTAAATTAGAATAAAGTTAGATTTGAATACCATGAGTGGTACACTTTATTAATAGTCTTTTAGTAGGGAATCATAAGGAGCATCTTTTTGGAAGTGAGAATTATAATGGACAGGTTGGAAACACAACACAAGTTGAATCATGAAGTCACAGCTGAGGGAAAGCTCAGTGAAGCGAGGGAATTTGAATCCTGCAACAGTTTTTCAGTGGGAGATGGGAAACAAACCAGATAGATTATTGGGTTACACACTGATAATAAAACTGCAAAAACAGATGGCAGGAGTGATAAAGGATTAAAAAAGGACTTATGCATTGCTCATTAAACACAGTTTGTAATTTTGTTTGCTGATTTTTATTAGAAACTCTGTAACAAATACAAGCCCACCTTAGAAAAAGTAGAAAAAATTTAAGGAGACAAAAATCTATCCAGTTAGGACAGATATATAATACACTATGGGATTAGAAAACATTAACTTTTTTAATAAAAATGTATGTTTAAAGATTGTTTGCAAGTCTCAGAGGTAAGTGAAAATGTTTTATTTGCTTTGCTACAAGTAACCTACAGGTACCTTGCTCACCACAATGCTTGTAAAGGAGTTTTGTGTGCAATCAAGATTCAAAATGATGAGACATTTCAGAAGACTCTTCTACACAGCTTTGTATTATCAGTCCATCATAAATTATGTGATGAGTTATTACTGATATTTATCTTCTCTCATTACATAATATACTATATCTGAGCAAAATGGGTGACTAAATATGAAAGGATGACACTCTACCCCAGGTCACTGCATGGCAGGGATGCTCACATTTTGTGACCCATACATTTTGGGCCTGGTTTTCCTCACAATGGTATAAATTGAGGGGTAATTCCACTGAAGTCAATGAAGAGCTCAGATGAAACACATAGGTGACTCACCCCACCCCACCCCACATTGTGTGATTTTCTTTGAGGCTGGGAGATTAAATATAAATAATTTTGCTTGTAATAAGGAAGCTAAATAGAGCTGGTTGGGAATTTTTCAAGAAAACATTTTTTTAATGGAAATGCATTGGTTTTGACTAAACTTTTGTCAGGAATGTGTTTTTGGGGGGGGAGGGAGGGAAAGGTAGGTGAGTCTGTGTGTCAGTGTCACTCACTCCAGAATAACCCATAGCAATGTTCTCTCTAATTTTTTACATCCATGTGTGGAATGCATTTTGTTACATGCACCAATATGGAGGTGATGTGTGGTGGGAATGGGGCCAAGGGGGTTGGGGTACAGGAAGGGGCTCAGGGCTGGGGCAGAGGGTTCAGGTGTGGGGGGGTGAGGGCTCTGACTGGGGTGTGAGCTTTGGGGTGGGGCCAGGGATGAGGGGTTTGGGGTGCAGGAGGGGGGCTCAGGGCTGGGGCAGAGGGTTGGGGTGTGGAGGGGGTGAGGACTCTGGCTGGGGGTGCAGGCTCTGGGGTGTGGCTAGGGATTAGGGGTTTGGTGTGCAGGCTTCCCCAGAGCTGCGGTGGGGAGAGAGGACTCCACCCCCAGCACTCCAGGGCCAGGGGAGAGGTGCTTCTCCCTGCCTGCACGGCCCTTGATAGCCTGCTGCGCAGCTTAGTGGGAACTTAGACCAATAGTCCTGTACTTAGGGCACTTGCTTTAAATGTGGGAGTCCCAGGTTCAAGTCCCTGCTCAGCCTCATTCCCTCCATATCCCAGGTGAGCACCCTAGCTATGAGCTTATTGCTATTTTTGAAGTGGCTGTCTGGCTCCCATTTTGTAATAAATAATTTGGAAACGTCTCAGGTTTGTTCTGAGGCAGAATGAAAACAAATTTTGAAACTTTGAAATTTTTCATGAAATGGAATTCTTGTTTCTGGCCAGTCTTACAGCTGACGTCTATCTCACATAAAAAAGAACTAGCTTCCAAGAGCAGATATAGAATTATTTTTCCAATGTCAATATTATGATCATTAGACCTCCAAGTCAGGATATAAAAATATCAAGATACTTTATGACGTGAGATAACTTGAGCATTTAGGATCCTGTTCTACTTTAATTACAAAAACCCTCTCAATATTGGGAGTTGAAAACACCAAAAAGCACCTGTTAGACCAGTAGGGTGACCAGACAGCAAGTTAGAAAAATTGGGACAGAGGATGTGGGGGGTAATAGGCACCTATATAAAACAAAGCCCCAAATATCAGGACCGTCCCTATAAAATTGGGACATCTGGTCAGCCTACAGACCAGTGAGTGTTACTATTAGTAATATGACTAAAATCTTATGACTGATGGGTATAAAATACCTTTCTTAGTGTATCCAGCACCTATGGTTATTGCTCGTATAACCCAAAATACCTGGGACCAAAATGTAATGGCATTCAGAGTCATTAGGGATGAATAAACCATTCAGATAAAATGTGAACCTTTGTCCAAAACTCAGATTGAATTATTTCTGGAGCTCTGAAGTTTTGAATACATTTTACAAAAATTATTTAAATCTGCTGTCCCTCTCTACCTTCTGGTACCAATCAGTAACTAAAAATACCATGAAAGGGGCTGTTGGGGTAATCTAGCTTAGTTTTGTAGACTCAAGAGATGCAGATAAGCTTCCAAACTTTTCAGTGTGCATTTGAATATCTAAACCTTTTGATGTTTTCTCATCACAAGTGTTCAATATATGAACTCAGTTGTTTGGAAAGAATAGCACAAAGTTCCATCTTTTTAGGAATCAGCACTATTAACTTATTCTGACTGGGGGAATAATAAAAGAACACTAGGACAAGGCAGTACAGGTGAGAGCCCAGGGAAAATAAGTTTATCCATTCTATTCTTTATTTGTTATGTGTTTTATCGTCCTTTTTTCTAACTGATTCCTCCCTTCAGAGCAGTTCACATTTGGCATGATCAGCAAGATAGATCAATAATAGCATAGCACACAGTACAAATGTCTATATGGGGCATATAGATGTTACAGCATATATTTATAAGTACAGTAAGTTGGGACATGCAAGCCAACATATTTTCCCAATTCTCCTCTTATTAATTTACCTGTCAGGGCAGTACCTACTTAATCATCCCATTGACACTATGGAACTTGTACAAACGGCGATATTTTTCTCTTTTTCAATAACTTTTAAAGGCTACTGATTGCATGGAATAACTATAGTAAATTACAATAAACTGTATGAAAAACTCATCAGAATATATGAGTTGCCAAAGCAGATCACAGCCTTGGGTAGGGACCAGTATCAGATGCTTCACAGAAGGCAAAATACACTCAATAGTACACCTAGTCAATGAAGCAATGGTATACCTTGAGAAATCCTTTTTGATCCTCAAAGGTCAGCAAACCTATTCTAAAAAGTGCAATTATTGTCTTTTTAAAATGTATCTGATAAAGGTTTACTGTATTTATACTAATTTGCTATCATCTGATGAATCTCTTAATGTTTGCAATAAAAAATGTGCAGGCTAGTACTATTAACTGACTGCTAATAATTGTAGCTACTTTATTGTTTCTGAAAGCCAAGTAAGTCTACAAGAATTACGTTATATTTGGATGAGTGGCTTATTGATGCAAGAAATCAAATATCAACTTAATCCATGACATGATCAGGTAGGGTGTGATAATTCCCTTTAATACTCTCTTAATTTTGCAACTGAGAAAATAAAATTTGCTCTTAATGAAACTTGCCAACATTCTAAGAACCAGTAGATTAATCAATATGACAATGAAATCACCTTCATACTTACCTCTGGTTATACAAGGTATCTAAATTATCCAATAATGAACATTTCCTATTAAAAATATCCTAACTCTTAAAACATTCTTATACGGATTTAATTCAGTCACATAATAGGTCAAATCACTGGATTATAGCTATTTAAATGTGTATTTCTTAAATAAGTAAATTGCTATCTTAACCTTCCACAGGGATTAAAAATAAAATTAGTCTCCTTGATTGATCCCCTTTCTAGGCTTTGGTGTAAATTTTTCTCCTTTGCTACTCATTACTTGATAGCTTTCCCATTTCTAATTACCATGAGGTCTAGCCTTTGTGGATATTCTGCTCTCTGAAGATGTATTAAACCTCTTACTCTTGCAGTTGCCTCCAATTTAGACTTTGGTTCTGTAAACTCTGTTTGATAAATCATTGTCCACCAGAGTTGTTCATTTTAATTGCTTAATTTTCTTACTAATGAATCAAACCTATGGACACATCCTGTTATCTAGCAAAAAAACAAAAAACAAAAACAAAAAAAAAAAACCCACCAGAGGTGGGGTTCAAATCAAAGAAGCTTGTACAGTGGAGGGAACTTACCTTTTCTGTTTTTAAATTAGTTTCTGAAGTTCACACAGGGTTACAGGCCTAGTTAGGCATTAAAAAAGTTAAGATAAAAATGGCAGCAGCCTAAACAATGGAAAAAAAAATGATCAATTTTAAAAATGTCCAGGCCCAAAGAAGGGTGAAAGTAGCTCATTGATATTGATACAAAGGATGCTGTCTGTCACAGGTGGGGAATGTCACAAAAGGACTGTAGAGAGGCAACATGATTGAAATAGGGGACCATCATGAATGCACATTGATTGTTGTATGCAGCCATGAAACGAACAAAGAGACTTTCAGCTTGGTATGATCCCCCATTTCCTTTCCTGAGTTGGGGAATGAGGATGTGTGTTCTGGTTTCCTGATGTCTACATGAGTAGGTATTTTTCTGTGACTGGGTGACTGGATTTCTTTTAGGTGTCTGCATATTTCAGAGAGTTGAGAATGACGTGGTCTGCTTTCCAATACCCATGTCTATTGGCATAGAGACAGTTGGTGTTCCTCAACTACCTCTAGTAATTCAAGCGTGTCTAGGATGAAATCCTGGCTCCATTGAAGTCAATGGAACATTTACCATTGACTTCAGTGGGGCCAGGATTTCACCTAATGTTAATATAGATTGATTGGGCCTGGTATCATGCTTGCATAATCATCTCCTAGGAGGGCCTGCAGGCTCATTTGGGTTTGCTTCCACCAGTTATCTCTTCACAAAAGCCTGCTTGTGTGCAGATACTTTCATTCCAGCTCTGCTTTAGCTCTCGTGCTGATTACTTTCTCCTACATGGCCCTTCGTAACACTGTGGTATTTAAAGTAATGACTAAGGGCTAGTCTACACTGGCAATGCTAAAGTGCTGCCGCGGCAGCGCTTTAACATGGCTTGTGTAGTCACGGCAGAGTGCTGGGAGAGAGCTCTCCCAGCGCTCTAAAAAAACACCTCCATGAGAGGCGCGGCTCCCAGCGCTGGTGCACTGTTTACGCTGGCGCTTTACAGCGTTGAAACTTGCTGAGCTCAGGGAGGTGTTTTTTCACACCCCCGAGTGAGACAGTTGCAGAGTTATAAAGTGCCAGTGTAGACAAGCCCTTAGGGAGCGAGTCCCACACAGTCTCATTCCTCAGTACAGCCCTTTGTAGATGTATGTGATGTGCTTTTCTCCTGTAAATCTCAGTAGGGGTTAAGGTTTTTGTTTTTAGGGAAGTTTTATTTATTTGTGGGTTCTATTGCTTGTCCATCTTTTGGAATATTCATTGTTTTGTTGCTTTAGACGCTGTTTCCAAAAAGTCTTTGTTTTCTACATGTTATGCACCTTCTCTATCCCCATTTGCTTCCCCTTTTTCATGGAGCTGACAGCAACACCAGCAATTAAGGTTGCCTAACATTTCCCACTGTAAGCATCTTTTTTTTATTTGCATGTAACTTTGCCAGACTCTAACCATTCAGACTGACATTTTTGATGCTGGGTGTCAACCTCAGGGTAATTTTTATTTTGTAAGTTTAAGAAAAACCTGCTAATTTGTTTCTAAGAACAAGGTTAGGGGAAATATGTTGTTTTGCCAGTGTTCAAAGATTCTTACAAGCATTTCTTTGAGGAGCACTAGCACCTCTATCCTTTGAAGTAGGAACTTACCATTTGGGAGGGGGATAGCCATGGGAACAAGGATATGCCTCTGAAAAACTGCTATTTGTTTATGCTTAGACCTTTTAGGAAGCTGGTTTCTAAAATCTTCAAACTTCCCATCTGCACTCAGTATTCTCTGCCCCCACAAGTTATGTGCCAACTGTACTGAGAATGTTTTAGGGCATGTCTACACTACAAACTTAAGTCGGCCTGTGTTAGGTAGTTACTGCGATGGTTCATGTCCACACTGCCCTCCTTCTGTTGGTGGTGCGTGTCCTCACCAGGAGTGTTTCCACCACCTTAACGGGGCCGTGGGGGAGGGGCTTTAGCCTCCATGACCTTTGTCTGCACTGAGCACAGTCCAAGCCCCACAATTCCCCTTAGAAGACAGAGCTAGAGCTCCAGATGGGTACAGACTCTATGCAATACAAGTGCAGATTTTTTTTAATGAGTGGAAAATTAAATTACTATTCCCCCCCCCACACACACACACAGGATTATAGATTTTAGAATTCCCAGGGTGGGACAATTTTTTGGGGTGGGTCTCTCAGCTGAGATTGAAATCAGTGTTTTTTCCCATGGATATTGTCACTTGAACTTCTGTGCTAAGTGGGGTTGGATCTGCTGGAATGTCCAGACTCTTGTTGCAATTTTTGATGATTTTCATGTAGGAACTTTCATGAACTATGACGTTGGGCTAACTTTTGGAAGTGGGCAGGCTTATTAGAACTTTGATTTTAATAATTTAATCTGCTAGGTTTTTTTTTATATGAGTCTAAGGATCAGCATTATTATCACAATACACTGGGATATCTAATATTAAAAGTTTCTGTGTCCAGCTAAAAATGCTGCAGTGTTCCCACTGCTGCAGTGTTCCCACTGCTGCAGTTTAAGTGATAACAGATCAAAACTGTTGAAAATACAGCAACTGTCTGCCCACCAACACGCAAGTGCACCGCACATCTGTGCAAGAGAGGGTTACCAAGCTTATCTATATGTGTTATTTCTATAGATACTATAGTGACTCTAGGGGGGAGGGGTTGCAGAATTGCCTTGTGGTTGGGGATTGTGGTTAAGTTTTAATCTGTTCTCTTTTGCTTTGTATGTGGTACTTATTTCTCCACAAACTTTAAACTAGGTTAACATTTATCAGATTTCATATCCAATGAATCCACGCCAGGTAGTTACTTATTTGGAGAAGAGTCTGGCATTTGTTCTTAGTCTGTGACTATTAGGAAAGCGTCTGAAACCTTCAAGTCAGAGATTTAAAATACAAGATTTTTTTCCCTTTCCTTGTTCTTTTTAATCTTTTGAATGGATTTGAGTGTTATTTTGAATGTTGAGTGACAGACTCAATTATGTTTTGCACATAAAGAGGCAGGATGGATGGGCATGTATTCTATTTCTACTATAGCTTTATGTATTTACATTTTAGAGGCAAAACTTCTGCCTAGTGCCCAATTCAGGTAGGTGGGCTGGGCACTAGGCTGATGCTCAGTAGCCTCTTTGATCTCCCAATGCTATCGCCCAGGGAAAGGGCAGTAGGAGTCCAGGGTGCTGGAACAATTTGTATAGTGGGGATGCTGAGAGCCATTGAACCAAACTGTAAACCTTGTATATAATGGAAACCACTTCAAGCCAGGAGATGCGGCATCTCCCCCAGCACCCCTAGTTCTAGCACCTATGGTAAGAGTCATATAGTGACTGGTTTTCAGTTTTTCCCATGCCTTGCCTACTATCACCCCTTGTGCTGCACAGGGGATGTTCTCTCAACTGTATATAGTTGACAATGGAGCCACATCTGTTCCACTGGCAAGGTGTCCTCTGATGGCCCTTAATGCACATTTGACTTAGTTCACTGGAGTTATTCTTTGATAGAAAAGTATAAAGTGATAATGAACTATTCCAAGTTCTGACAGTTGTTGAAACCCAATATGGGAGAGGTTATGCTGGCTATATTGATGTAAAACTAATGCTTTTTTTCCATTTAATGCTGAAAAAAATAAAGAGATAACTTCCTTTTTCCCCCTCTCTATATTCTGCTTTTCCCACAATGATATGGTATATAAGAATGTATAATAAAATTAAACCATTGTAGTTCAGCAAAGGCTAAAACTAAGTCCCTTGCCACTAATGGAAAAAGATAGCTACAAGAACTCAGGACCCTTTTAAATTAAATAGTAAGGGCCACATTCTAATATCTCTAGTTGTATTGAGTCAATTTATTTGTAGATAAGGGTGAGCATACATTGTCTCAGTGTTTGTTTGTTTTTTAAAGGGGGCGGGGAAATATAACATAACAGTAGTGCACTCCAGGAAATCTAGACAGTTGTAATTTTTTCTAATTATTTTTGAGAAGGACAAATGTTGTGTCAAGAATGTGGTCTAAAAGCCATTTTTTAAACTGATTAAACAATATAGCTGCAGTTTTCAATAATTCGTTAATTCTTTAAAATAATCTTTGTTCAAATAACTTCCAGTTTTCAAGAATATCAAGCGATAAACCATAAATATGCTGCTCATAGATTGCATCTTTCCAAGTGCATTACTTACAACAGAATTTAAAAAATAGACTTCTGTACATTGCCATCTGTTTTCCTCTTGTCAGGTTTCTCTGGAAGCCATCTATTCCCATGAATTTGCTTACAGCTGTTTTTGCAGAGATTATGTTTATCGGAGTAATCTAATTAGATCCTTTTTATTAGGTTTGAACATTTAAATGCTTGCAAAAATGGGGAATATTTTTTTCTAATATGTTGTAATAGAAGTAATGTGTTAACCAAACCCTTCAGAATCATTTATTGTAATTAATCTATTGAAACAGCATTTAATTTAATTGCTGTTACTTTCCCTTTTATGATTACTAAACCGGATGAATAATTTGTAATGAATAATTTCTTTGACGTATTTTGTCTCTTTTTTTGTTCAAAGTTTTCCATGAACAATTTACCACTTTATTGAATATAGTCATGATGGAAATTATTCCCCAGATACTTTCTATAAATAATATTTATTATGTAACTATTTCATGAGCAACTCATTGAGTTCAATAGAAATTTTAGCATGTCCTAGTAGAGCTCATCTCAGTAACCCTAAGAGGGTAGATTAGAAACCATGTCCATTCAGTGTTTGATCCAAGACTGACAACTATAGTGCTGTTTGTAGTGCATAATTACGATATTTACAGTAACACTGGAGAGGGACAATTATGGTTCTAGAAATAAGTTTAGTTTCCCAGCTCTCTGTATATTTTTAAAAATTCATTTTAAAGTGGAAGTAAAGACATTAAACGATCATTCTCATTGCTGTTTTAGAATGAAAAAAGCGAATAAACATTTTGCATTTAAATTTACATTTATATTCAGATAATAGTTACTGGGAAATCAGTATTAAAATCAGGTAAAAAAATTGTTATTAAAATAGGTGTGATTTTCTCTTATTCATTTCAATAGCTTCTTCTCTCTTATATTCCTAACCTATCATGTTAATTCCACCATTCAGCTATTCTTAAATTACCTTCTATTGAGTTTTGGCATAATTAAAGTGCAGTAGCTGTCATTTTTAATAACATGAAATTAAAAAATAGGGATGCTAAGGTTCCATATTTTCTTTATACCTATTAAAAGCTAATTTTTCTTCCCTGTTTAGTAAACCTCTCCATTCATATCTGTAACCTACTATAAGCCAAGCAATGTCCAAAGTGAGAGACTCCAGTGGCAAATATTACACTGAAAAGTACAATAAAATAATTGCTTTAAAAATCTATGCTATTGTTTATAATCTGATTTTGCATCACTCACAAAATCCATTTTCAACCTTTCTGTCATTTAGTTTAAAACAGATGGATGATGTAATTACAATGGTTACCCCTTTTGACCTGAGTGGCTAGCCAAAAATATAGAGTCCTGTAGGTCATTCCATTTGGGAGGTGAAATTGATGAGGCTCAGATATTTCTTTGATGCTTTTTTGTTTATTTATAAAGCATATGGAAAGTCCTGTTTCCTGGAATATAGAAAGAATCAAACAGGAGACAGTGTCCTTGCTCACAGGTCCAAGCCTCTTTCAACCAGTACTTGGCCCAAACCTCTCTCTAGGCTTCTCCCAGGGCCACCCACTATGTTCCAGGCTGTGTCTTCAGGAGCTTCCTTTTTTGTCTGCTTCTGTGATTCTTCAGCTTGTGTATGCGTGAACATACACATACTACCCAGCAAAGTGTTCTGCCAGAAGCTCAAATTGATGGACAGACTCTCATAAGCCGTTGTTTTAAGTGGGGTGGGTTGCTTTCCTGTCCCTTACAGCTATCTTAAATGAAGGGTCACTGTCACATTCACCAGTTTGAATGATGTTTCACTCAACCCACTCCAGACTATTTCTCTAAGATGCTAGACAGTAACTCCCAAAGTTTCAACTAGTTACATGGGATTTAATAACAGTTGCAAGAGGCTGAAGCCAAAACTTTCTAAGGCCTGGTCTACACTAGGCGTTTATGTCGAATTTAGCGCCGTTACATCGAATTAACCCTGCACCCGTCCACACCACGAGGCTATTTAGTTCGACATAGAGGTCTCTTAAATTCGACTTCTGTACTCCTCCCCAACGAGGGGAGTAGCGCTAAATTCGACATGGCCATATCGAATTAGGCTTGGTGTGGATGGAAATCGACGCTAATAGCTCTGGGAGCTATCTCACAGTGCACCACTCTGTTGACGCTCTGGACAGCAGTCCGAGCTCGGATGCTCTGACCAGCCACACAGGAAAAGCCCCGGGAAAATTTGAATTCCTTTTCCTGTCTGGGCAGTTTGAATCTCATTTCCTGTTTGGACATCGTGGCGAGCTCAGCAGCACTGGCAACGATGCAGAGCTCTCCAGCAGAGATGGCCGTGCAATCCCAGAATAGAAAGAGGGCCTCAGCATGGACTGATAGGGAAGTCTTGGATCTGATCGCTGTGTGGGGCGATGAGTCCGTGCTTTCCGAGCTGCGCTCCAAAAGACGGAATGCAAAGATCTATGAGAAGATCTCTAAAGCCATGGCAGAGAGAGGATACAGCCGGGATGCAACGCAGTGCCGCGTGAAAATCAAGGAGCTGAGACAAGGCTACCAGAAGACCAAAGAGGCAAATGGACGATCTGGATCCCAGCCCCACACATCCCGTTTCTACGAGGCACTGCATTCCATCCTAGGTGCGGCCGCCACCACTACCCCACCACTGACCATGGACTCTGAGGATGGGATATTGTCCACGGCCGGTTCCTCGGACATGTTAGCGGACGGGGAAGATGAGGAAGGAGATGAGGAGGACGAGGCAGTCGACAGCGCTTACCAAGCTGATTTCCCCGACAGCCAGGATCTCTTCATCACCCTTACAGAGATCCCCTACCAACCGTCCCCAGCATTTAACCCGGACACAGATTCAGGGGAAGGATCAAGCAGTAAGTGTTTTAAATATCTAAACATTTATTTTTAACAGAACTGGAATATTAACAATAAGAACAATGTGTTTTTCATGATTTGTTTGCCCTAGGCGCTTAACTATTCAGTCCCAACTATTTAAAAAAAATCTAACAGTGTCCGGTTGTGCATGATTCTGCTGCCAAAGACGCTCCACTCTTTAGTCCCTGCCAGTGCAGCTATATTAAAATGCGGTCTATATGTCCGGGGATAGAGCTGAAATCCTCCAGGGACATCTCGAGGAAGCTCTCCTGGAGGTAATTGGAAAGCCTGTTCATCAGGTTCCTGGGGAGAGCGGCCTTATTGGGTCCTCCGAAGTAGGAGACGTTTCCGCGCCAGGAGATCCTCAAGTACTCCGGGATCATAGCCTTGCACAGCATGGCGGCATACGGCCCTGGTCTTTGCAGGCTTTCCCGAAGCATCCTTTCTTTATCGCTGTCTGAGATCCTCATTATTGTGATGTCGCTCATGATGACCTGCTTTGAATTAGGTAGGGGACTGTTAGTATTGGGACTGCTTGCCCATTCCTTTACAGAACTGTAACCGCCGGTTTAGAGCCACGCGGTGGAGGCGGGAGAGGGGCAGCATACAGGGATCTTTCCCTGGGACAGCCGTGAGGGGGTGGGACAGGGGCAGAGTTCATGCTTGGCCGATTGCTGGCAGCAGAGACTGGCATTGCTTTCAATGTGAAAGGAGGCCAGTGCTACTATTAAAGTTTTAAGCAGCCACAAGTCTACGGCTTACCATGTCTGCCTGCTACAGAAATTCCGGTGTCCTGCCCCGCTTCCCAGATCGGCAGTGCAAGACCCCAGGCACTGAAAGCGAGGTCCAAAAATTCGACCTTGTCCTGAGTGCGCATGTGATAGGTGCAGTGCATGGTCTTGTTCACAGAGAAAGACTATGTTCTTTGTTCACAACTACATTTATCTTTCGGAGGAATTCACTACCTTTTTCTCTTTCCCACAGCCACATCTGCGACTGTCTCCCAACCCAGCCTGGCATCACACTCCCAGAGGCTAGCGCACATTAGGCGGAGGAAGAAGAAGACGCGAGAGGACATGTTCTCAGAACTAATGGGCTGCTCCCGAGCCCAGGCAGCACAGCAGAACCAGTGGAGGGAGAATTTGTCCCAAATGCACCGAACACACATGGAACGTGAGGAAAGGTGGCGGCAGGAAGACCAGCAGGCGACTCAAACGCTGCTTGGACTTATGAGGGAGCAAACGGACACGCTCCGGCGCCTTGTTGATGTTCTGCAGGAACGGAGGCAGGAGGACAGAGCCCCGCTGCAGTCTATCAGTAACCGCCCTCCCCCGCCACCAAGTCCCATGCCCCCCTCGCCCAAAGTCCAAAGAAGGAGGGGCGGCAGAGTCCGTGAAAACTCTCACTCCACCCCTGCAGACTGCTCAAGCACCAGAAGGCTGTCATTCCCCAAAGTTTGAAAAGTCCTTTCCTTCCTGCCTCACACAAGCCCCCGTCGAAGTTTCACCCCCCAGTTTCATGTGCGGTTGTTAATAAAAAATACGTTTCTGTTCATTACTGTTTCCATCATGTTCTTTTGGAGGAGAGTCTGTCTGAAGGGGGGGAAGGGGCTTGGTAATTGGACAGGACAGTCACCTTTAGCAGGGTACAGAGGCAGGGGCAGGTCCAGCAGCAGGGCACATACACAGTGCAGTGACTAGTTACCCTGGTCAGTCTGGGAGGTGGTTTTCATGTTCTGGGGGGTTGCTCTGTGACTTTGTGGCGGGGGAGGGCAGTTACAGATCTTATGCAGCGGTCCTTTTCCTGGATCACAGAGCCACGCAGCAGGGGATCTGTAACCCTCCTCCCCCTGCCATACAGTCACATAGCCCCCACATACACGCAGTCCCGCTCAGGAGGGCTGGCAGGCTCCGTTGAAACAACCAGTCCACCACTGCGAATCCTGTCATTCCTGGAGTATAGAAGCATCATTTGCATCAGTACACTACACCCGCTCCCCACCACAGTCTGCGTCCCAGGTTTAAAACATTCCCGCGAAAACAGTAATAAAGACAACGGTGTTCATTAACAAAATAAAACTGATTTTATTTTTTTGGAAGGAGGTGAAGGGGGTATGTAACTGGAGAGGATAGTCAACATTAACTGGGTAAAGAAACGGGGGCAGGTTCAGCTTCTCTGTACACAAACTGAAAAGTCACTGGTAACCATGCTCACTCTGGAACCTAGCTTTCAAAGCCTCCCGGATGCACAGCGCGTCCCGCTGGGCTCTTCTAATCGCCCGGCTGTCCGGCTGGGCGTAATCAGAAGCCAGGCTATTTGCCTCAACCTCCCACCCCGCCATAAAGGTCTCCTCCTTGCTCTCACAGAGATTGTGGAGCACACAGCAAGCTGCTATAACAATGGGGATATTGGTTTCGCTGAGATCACAGCGAGTCAGTAAGCTTCTCCATCTCCCCTTGAGACGGCCAAAAGCACACTCCACCACCATTCTGCACTTGCTCAGCCGGTAGTTGAACAGTTCTTTTCCAGTGTCCAGGGCGCCAGTAAAGGGCTTCATGAGCCAGGGCATTAGCGGGTAGGCTGGGTCCTCGAGGATCACTGTAGGCATCTCCACATCCCCAAGAGTTATTTTGTGGTCCGGGAAGTAAATACCTTCCTGCAGCCGTCTAAACAGACCAGAGTTCCTGAAGACGCGAGCGTCATGAACCTTGCCCGGCCATCCGACGTTGATGTTGGTAAAACGTCCCCTGTGGTCCACCAGTGCTTGCAGCACCATTGAAAAGTAGCCCTTTCGGTTGATGTACTGGCTGGCCTGGTGGTCCGGTCCTAGGATAGGGATGTGAGTTCCATCTATAGCCCCACCGCAGTTTGGGAATCCCATCGCGGCGAAGCCATCTATGATGACCTCCACGTTTCCCAGGGTCACTACCTTTGAGAGCAGTACCTTAACGATTGCGTTGGCTACTTGCATCACAACAACCCCCACGGTAGATTTGCCCACGCCAAAGTGGTTTGCGACTGACCGGTAGCTGTCTGGCGTTGCAAGCTTCCAGAGGGCTATGGCCACTCGCTTCTGGACAGTCAGGGCTGCTCGCATCCGGGTGTCCTTGCGCTTCAGGGCAGGGGACAGCAACTCACAAAGTTCAAGGAAAGTCCCCTTCCGCATGCGAAAGTTTCGCAGCCACTGGGATTCGTCCCAGACCTGCAGCACTATGCGGTCCCACCAGTCCGTGCTTGTTTCCCGTGCCCAGAATCGCCGTTCCACAACATCCACATGACCCATTGTCACCGTGATGTCCTCGGCACTGGGTCCCGTGCTTTCTGACAGGCCTGTGCTACTCTCGGACTTCAGGCCCTCACCGCGGTGCCGTAGCCTCCTCGCCTGGTTTATCTGCATCTGCCTCTGGTAAAGGTGGATGATAAGCTGCGAGGCGTTGACAACGGCCACAACTGCAGCGATGGTCGCAGCGGGATCCATGTTCGCAGTGCTGTGGCGTCCGCGCTGTCACTGACCAGAAAAGTGCGCGAACTGATTTCCCGCCGGCGCTTTCAGGGAGGGAGGGAGGGCGGTAGTGACGGACGGATGATGACAATTACCCAAAAGCACCCTCGACACATTTTTTTTACCCAGAAGGCATTGGCGGCTCGACCCAGAATTCCAATGGGCAGCGGGGACTGCGGGAACTGTGGGATAGCTGCCCACAGTGCACCGCTTCCAATGTCGACGCTTTCCCCGTTAGTGTGGACTCACAAAGTCGAATTACTGTCCTTAGTGTGGACACACACGTTCGACTTTGCAATATCGATTCCACATATTCTATTTAAGTGAAATCGAACTACCCTCGTAGTGTAGACATACCCTAACTTGGATGTCAAAAGTTAAGTCCCTACATCTGTACCTACCTGCCTAAATAGGTGTCCTGAGTTTCAGAGGTGATCAACAACCTCAATTCCCATTAAAGTCACTGAATTAAGATACCTTAAGAGAAAATCACCCCTATTTTAATAACTGCTTTTTCTGCAGACTTTTACAGTGATTGCTCAGTGATTATTGCTTGAATATAAATGCTTTAATGCTTTGGGGTTTTTTCTCCTGTACAATTTTGTTTTAACAGCAGTTGAAATCAGTGGGGGCCCTGTTTCTTTGAAAATCTGAGAATTAGCTCGTAATGTTTAAGTTATAGCAGCCAGTTGATGTTGCAGCATTATTTCTTACACAGAGTGACAGAGAGACTAGAAAGGTTACATAAGCCTGGAAGATGCTTTGGAATGCAACAAAACACTAAAATCACTTAAACTAAAATTAAAGAGAAATGAACAGAGCACAGTCACTCAGGAATTTTTTAGTACTGGCTTTCATGTACAGCCAGTACATGAAAGCATAACAATAACATTTTTAAACTTAGATTCCTAAATTTAGGCTCCTAGAGTGATATTTAGGCCCCTGAAACTGCTCACTTAGGGTTCATAAATATAGGGCCCTAACTCTAAGCAACAAAGATCCTAATCCTGCAACTGACTTCATGTGGGTGGACCTGTTTGGCCACCCAGAGCCAGCAGCAGGAATGGGACCCAAGTTTGAAATTTTGGTCTTACCCTTTTCATTGTGATTTGAGAGATTAAATCCTATGCAATTCCTAAAAAAATCACTGGTGACTGTGCTGTGTATATTACTTTTTAAACAAATAGTTTTAGTATTCTGTTTCATTGTAAAGTTCTCTCTGAGTTTACATAACCTTTTCAGCCACGTTGTGCAATCTCTCTTTCACTCTGGGAAAGAAAATAATGCTCTAAAAATATGCATCAATTGGCAGCTATAACTTAAAAAGCCAGTAGTTTCTAGTGGCTACCAGCTAATTCTGTTCATGCATCATTTAAGTCAGTTTCATTAGTGTCTACTCTCTGTACAGATGTTATGCTGTCAACTGGCCCAAAGTAAGTATTATCTTTAGGAGAAAATTAAATGACACAAGGACTAGTTGCAATCACCTGTGCTTCATTCCCCAGCTTTAAGGAATTGTTTTTTTGGTTTTTTTTAATCTCACAAATGTTATGCCC
This sequence comes from Emys orbicularis, assembly GCF_028017835.1. Classification (NCBI taxonomy): domain Eukaryota; kingdom Metazoa; phylum Chordata; order Testudines; family Emydidae; genus Emys; species Emys orbicularis. The sequence goes on along the minus strand of NC_088689.1, from coordinate 39,770,146 downwards.
TTCAAGGATGTTAGATCCCAACATTTAGGATATTCCAGGAATACTTTTTACTAAGAATTCTGAAAAGATGCGGTCTCCCATTTGGAGTAGATTTTCTTGGTGCATCAGTGACAATAAGGGTATTTAGAAATGTTCTTTATAATTTTAAAATTATTTAATGACAAAAAGTATTTTACCAACAGGATACTGTGTATATATCTGGTTACATAAGACTATGTAACTGAGTACATTCATGGAGTTAGCATTCTGCTAAATTAACATTGTTTTCCTCTTTGATTAGGGTTTGAGAATTATCAGAAATTTACAAATAACAGACAACCCCCCAAGTATATTAAGTGAAAAGCAGTGCTGCAAATAATTTTAATACAAAACTATGATGAGTTTTTTCTACAGACGAATGGCATAATTGGTGTTAGCACATAGGGCTTGTTCCAGAGACCATAAGAGTCTTGGAAAGACTTGGCTTCAGTGTGAGCTGGATCATGTGAGCTGATGGGTAGGCTGTCATAGAAACCAACAATATCAAGAAGTTCAGAGTTAGGGTTACCAATTTATTCTTAATACATGCAAAAGCCATTATCGGAAATAAAGGGACAATAGAGCAATTTAAGAGTAGCCCAAACTGTGACTTTTCTGATGCAAAACATTACTTAAAAACAAATTTTATTCTGGATTTCCTTGCCTCTTTAAGAGTTATGAGTATTATGGGAGGTTGTATAAGGTATTGTTTTGGCCTAAGATGCAAGTCCATATGATGGATAATTACACTTTTTGGACTGAGGCTATTTTGTGGTACAGTGGCATAGGTTATTATCTGAAATTGTTCTTATTTTGTACTTTTAATTACAAAAAAGCTATACAGATAATTAATATAATTATTATTTAATATAGTAAATAGAGGCACTAATGGATACCATCTCCTTAGACCATGTCCTCTAGTAATCAAAGCATTAGCTCACCATACAGCCTAGTGGCTGAAGTCCAGGAACTGTTCACATCCAGGAGGTTGGCAGTAGCACTTAGTGGCTCAAATCCAGGCTGTTTGCGGTAGGGGAACCCAGGTCCTCCTACTCCTCCAGGTTCCATCCCAGGACCCTGGTGCAAGCAAATCAGGTGTGCTCCTTCAGCCAGGGTATCTCCCAGCCTACTCCCTGGGTTAAATTGTATCACATCCCTACCTTTCCAGAGGCCTGGTGAAAGCCTGGTTACTGGTCTGAAATGTGTCTCTTCAGAAAGGGGGTCAGAAGATTCCCTTCCCCATTCACAGGCAGAAGCTCCATTGTCTCTTGTGTAATGGCTATCAGCTCTGGGTTAAGGTCTGCTTCAGGGTGGTGTGGGGCTTCTGCAGGAGCTACCAGTGCTGATCTGCTCCCTTGCACTGACCACCCTGACTGAGTTGTACTGTGCCCTTTTAAGCTCCAACTCCACTGAGAGCATGGCCAGCAGGTGCAGCTGGATGGAGCCTCCTGGGACCAGAACAGCTCCTTAACCCTCTGTTACTCAGTGTGGGGTTTGCATACGCCATCATACTCCATCTCCTTCAGACTTGGACTCAGGAGACTGTCATCCATCCACCATTTTCCTCCATCCCTAGAAAAGAAATCTGAATTCTGGTGTGCCTTTCCTGGGTGATGGAGTACCTTAAAACTACAGGAGTGTAGGGAGAGGTATCACCTCATGATCTAGGCATAGGTATCCTTCATGGAATTCAGCTAGCATAGAGGTGCACAGTCCATGACTAGTAGGAAAGGTTCCCCAGTAAATAATAACGTAGCACATGTATGGCCCACTTTGCAGTCAGGGCTTCCTTTTCGATGATCATGTAGTTTACTTCCCGAGGGAACAGCTTTTTACTCATGCAGCTTACTCCTTGCCATCAACATTCTGCAGTAGCACTGCCCCCAGGACCACATCCGACACATCCGTCCACGGGACGAATTGTTTTGAGAACTCAGGATGGAAAAGTTCTTTAAAGCTTTGAATGCACTGTTGCAAGCCTCATCTATTTAAGCTTTCTGGTGCTAGTGTCCTTCACCAGGTCAGAAAGAGGGGCAAAGTCTGATACAAACCACTGGTAGCTGCTTCTTGGTCAATAGTACCAGGCAGTTTGCTAGTGCCTGGACTTTGTAGGTGAGTGGATGCAGCCGGCCTTTCACCATGGTGTTCTCAAGATATGTCACCTCCCTTTTCCCAGTCAACACTTGGCCAGATTTGCTGTGAGCTCTGTCTTCTCAAGGGCCCAAATGACAACAATGGCATGCTTCATGTGGCCTCCCAGCTGTGACTGTTGATGAATATGCCATCAATATAGTCGGCTGCATACTGGTCATGTGGTCTCAGTACTCGGTCCATTAGCTGCAGAAAGGTGGCCACAGCCCTGTGGAGGCCAAATGGCATGGTTACAAATTGGTACAGGCCAAAGTGTGTAGGGAGGACTGTTTTTTCATGCAACTCCACTGTCAGTGGGTACTGTCCGGACCCCTTTGTCTGGTCGAAGGTGGAGATGTACTCAGCAGTCCCCAGCCTCTCCAGCAGCTTGTCCACCCAGGGCATTGGCTATGCATGAAATCTGGATATTCGAGCCCTGCAAATCCGTGGATATCCGCTTTATATCCTTTATATCATTTTTGCAGATCGTGGATCGAGGGGCTCTATGAATATTGCTTTGACTCTCCTAAAGTCTACGCATAATTGAGTCAACCCATTAATCTTTGGCACCAGCACAATAGGGCTCCTCTATCTGCTGTAGGACTCCTTGATGATTCCTAGGTCTAGCATAGCCTGCAGTTCTTTGTGAACCATTTCCCACATCCTTCTTGGCAGGGTCTGGTAGCTCTCCTGGACTTTCTGCACTGGCTTGGTCACAACGTGGTGGTAGGTCAAATGTGCCTATCCTGGGTGGGTTGAAGACACTGAGGGAAATGTACAGACCAGTTGTAGCATTTGTGATCACTGTTCAGGTCAGAACTCTTTCCCCATCTGAACTGGGTCTGGGCCTGGAAATGTCAAGGCTTAGGGCCCTAGCTCCAGCTCAGGTGGATATGGAGTTATGAGCAGGCCTTACTGATCTCTCCAGGTGTTTAAGAGGTTAACATGGTATATCTGTGTCTGCTTCGCTTCCCAGGTTGATAAATCTCATAGTTGACTGGCCCTAACCTTATCTCAAACAGTCCTTGCCTACAGTTTTGATTCAACAGTTTGTTTAGTATGGAGAAAAGAAGACTTAGAGGGGAGATAATGGTTTTCAAGTACATAAAAGGTTGTTACAAGGAGGAGAGAGAGAAATTATTTTCCTTAAGCTCTGAGGATAGGACGAGATGCAATGAGCTTAAATTGCAGCAAGGGTGGTTTAGGTTGGACATTAGGAAAAGCTTCCTAGCTGTCAGGGTAGTTAAGCACTGGAATAAATTGCCCAGGCAGGTTGTGGAGTCTCCATCAATGGAGGATTTTTAAGAGCAGGTTAGACAAATACCTGTCAGGGATGGTCTAGATAATACTTAGTCCTACCATGAGTGCAGGGGACTGGACTAGATGACTACTATGATTCTATGACTCGGAACTTGGTGCTAACAGTACTACCCTATCATCTGGCTGAAAATGACATAACTGGGTTCCTGTATTTTAGGTGTTTTCCTAGCAATGCTAAGCTTTAGTGAGGTTTTACTTTGTGTCCCTCCCCTCTGTGCTTTTGGCCTCTTCTGTAGCCGGAGCATGTATTGCACTGAACCCGTAGCCCTGGATTCCCATTCCTCCTAGGCTTCCCAAAGGAGATTCAGAATTCCCCAGGATGTCTCCCATACAGCAGTTCAAAAGGTGAAAATCCTGTGGAGGCTTGAGGGACCTCCTGTGTGGTGAACAGTAGGGGTTGTAGAAGCTGGTCCCAGTGTTGGAGGTCTGAGACCACAAATTTGAACTGCTCCATTAACCAGTTTGTCTTCAGCTGGTAGACTGATAACGTGAGGGATTTAATATTTAGCTGCTCACACAACTCTTTCATCAATCTTGATGAGAAATTGGTCCAGGATTTCTTTTGGTATCCCAACCCTCGCAAAGACCTTCATGAGTTCAGTCATGCTGGTGGGTGCATTTGTCATGCAGAGACGAATAGCCTTGGGGTACTATATCATGCAATCCACTATTACCAGTATGTGACAGTATTCTGACACACCTTTCTTGAGTGGCTCTATTAAGTCCAGTCTTATTCATTTTAAGGGTACCCTCACTAGTAGGAGGGGGACCAGGGGAGCCTTGGAGTTGTCTTGGGTTCTGCCAGTTGACAACTGGGGTATGATATGCCAAAAATCGCACACCTCCTTATGTACCCCAGGCCAAAAAAATCTGAAGGTCACCCTCTCCAGTGTCAGTTGGTGGGGTGCTGGGCTGGGTGATGCTGTAGCTAAGAGAACAAATGTGATCCTTGGACATAAAAACAAGGAAATATTGAGTAAAAGTAGAGAGATGATATTATCACTGACATTAGTGAGACCATTACTGAAATACTATATCTAATTCTGTTGTCAATACTTCAAAAAGAATCTTGACAAATTGGATAGGGTTGAGAAAAGAGCTACAAGTGACTACCTTCCCTTAGGTGAACTAAATAGACTGAGCTTCTGAACACTAAGGCTACGTCTTCACTACGGGGGTGTGTGTCGATTTAAGATACGCAAATTCAGCTACGCGAATAGCGTAGCTGAATTCGACGTATCGCAGCCGACTTACCCCGCTGTAGGGACGGTGGCAAAATCGACCTCTGCGGCTTCCCGTCAACGGCGCTTACTCCCACCTTCGCTGGGATCGATTCGGGGATCGATTGTCGCGTCGATCCCCGAGAGGTCGATTTCTACCCGCCGATTCAGGCGGGTAGTGTAGACCTAGCCTAAGAGGTGGTTTGGTCACTGTCCATAAGTACCTGTATGGGGAGAAGATTTCTTATAAAAAAGGCTCTTTCTTTTGGAAGACAAAAGCATAACAATATCCAAATGCTGGAAACAGAATTTAGGCAAATTCAGACTAGAAACAAGGCAACAATTTTTTAACAGTGGGGGTAATTAACCATTGGAAGCACTTTCCTGGGAATATGGTAGATTCTCCATTACTTGAAGTGTTTAAGTCAGCACTGGATGTATTTCTAAAAACGATGCTGTAGCTCAACCAGAAGTTGTATGCCTGATGCACAAGTCATTTGGTGAAATTGACCCGTGTGATACAGAAGGTCAAACTAGATTATTATAATTGTCTTTTCTGATCTTAAAATTTGTGAAAACTCAAACTTGCTTGTTTAGAGTGAGAGTTTGGTGCTTTTCTTGGCCTACTGAAGTGGTCACCTGTTTTCACATGGATTGCCTCAGAAAAGAATCTTTCAAGAATCCATAATGAATTTTCACTTCCTGAGAGATAAAGCACAGAAGTACATATATTTGCTGTCCTGCTGTTCCATCTCGATATTGTATTTATCACTTACCTTCGTCCCAGAGTTTTTCCTCAAATATTCCTTTGGCATTTTTTTAATTTGGAAAGTAGTTCATCTCTTTCTTTAAAAAATCCCTAATTTCTCCTTTATATTCAAGAAGGGTTAAGTTCAAATGGCTAGGGTATCCCTCAGAAACCTAACAAATCTCATAGGCTCTATCTCCCACAGAGAATTTTTAAGAAACACTAAATACTGGGGCATGGTTAATAGGCAATTCTTCCCCACTAGGAATCACTGAGTGTTTGTTAGGGGAAAGGGGAATACAGCATCAATTTGGGAAAACACAACAATAATATCTATATGAATGATAAATAAAACACTCACTGACTGTAACTTTGGCAGTAATCTGTTAACCCACCTGCCAGTGTCCACATCTCTTCCCTATTAGCTAGAATATGGTGAATCACAGTTTGGTGTCAGTGAGTAGTGTAGTGCTATAGTTCTGTGATACACGTAGGCAGGCCTCTATCCAGTTTCTTAGGAAGTGCTGCTTAGTTCAACTTTGTTTAGGGCCTGGGTAGGAGGGACCTCACTAGAGTCCACTTAGTTCTGCTTCTGTTCTCTGTGGCTTCAGTGAGGAGTCTTCAATAGCAAAGGGTTCTCAGCAGAGGAGAACCAATAGTATGTAGGACCAAGGAACAGAGTCATTGCCATAAGGTAGAAGACCTTTTCCTCTCAATTCAGTTCTACTGCCCAAGCAATTATGAGTTCATGTGCTATTATGGTGATTACCAAAATGTCACTGGAGAAATTCTGGGTAAATAGCTTATGAAAATAACTCTCTCTATATAGCCATACTTCCAGTGGTTCACCAATGGTTGGGGCCTCTGTGGAACTTTTATCCATCTGGAGTACTGCCTAAGTAACTTATGCAAATAAAGCAGCTTTGTGGTTGTTCTTTGCCCTGCATAGATGGGAGCAGAGATCTCCTTATCCTCTAAAGCTTCAGGTCACTTGACATACATTAGGCTGAATGCTTTACCAACTTAAATATTAGAAGCTAATGTAACTTAATTAAAAAGGGAATGGCTGTCTGCTTAAGGAAGACCTCCTATCTGGTTACACCTGCTGAGATAGAAGATAGATTCAGAGGGCCTTCCATTCTGAAACATCTATGGGCCAAATTCTGTCATCAGATACATGCATCCAGCTCTGTCTGAAGTTAATGAGAGTTCCATACATATGTCTAAGGCCAGAGTTTGACCCTATATTTCTAATCCTATTGCAAATATATTAGCCTGTAACCATTTATTACCCTAACCCTTTGGCCAGATTACTGAAAAAGAATGCATACTGTTGATACTGGTTGGCAAAAAGCCTCTGGAATCATATATACAGACTTAACTTTTGAACCTGTAGTCTTTTGGATTTATTTGCTGCTGCCTTAGAAATTCATGTCTGTATTAAAATCATGTCTGAGATATATTATTGGCAAGAGTTATTTTATTTCTTGGCCATTTCATGACTGAGTGTTTTCATTGCTGTGACTCATTGTCTTAATCATCCTTAGGAGCATTAATGTACAACTTACCCTTTTGACTTTATTTTGGACAGGCATGTGCCTGCATAATAAAATGGAAAAAAAATGTGGTACTTTATTTTTTTTTTAAAAATTCAGATGCCAGCTAAAGTCAGCTGAACTCATTCCGAAGAAACAGCAGCCCCATTAAATCATAAAATTCATTTACTTGCTGCCAGCTCAGACTTGCTATAGGAAATCTGTCATCTGCTCACTTTCAACCACTGCCATTCCATTGGCTTTTTTTGCAAATCTGGAAGTAAATGAGCAGTTTCAGTGAGCTGTTACTGGAGTTGTGAAATATGGTGGACAAGCCCCTGTTGACTTGCCTGAAATTCAGGGTTCAAAGCATGGTGTACTGAATAAGACTACCAATCAAATGTCATCTAGATTTTGTTTCTGAAAGAATAGTGCTGAATAGCCTGAGCTTTGGAACTGCTGCAAGCACAAGAAGGTAAATGGTCAGATAAAGTCAAGAATAAATACGGGTGAACTGATTCAGCCAGGAAAAGAAAAGAAAAGAAAAGAAAAGAAAAAAAAAACATGGCTCAACCCTCAGCTCCTAACTAAACTTGAAGCTTTGTAGTGCTGAGAAATGTTTAGCTACCTGAAGTGTCTGCTCAAGACTCTGGTGTGGAACTAATTTTCATAAGACTTTTTTGCTATCCCACTCCACCCACAGAAGTAGGAAGTAAAGTTCAAGCACTTTTGCACTACTCTTCTACATTCTGAAAGAAAAAGCCCAGGGCACATTACATTTGTTGTTAGCGGTGCTGTGACATAGAAAAAAGTTGCTTTTGGAGTGCACAATTTTAGCAGCAAAAGTAGGAGGTCATCACAAATTCTTGAACTGTATTAACAGAGGAGAGTCAAGGAAGGGATTTCATAATGCAGGCAGTCTCTCAAGGAAGGCTCATGAGTAATAAATGTGTTGGAAGGGGTTGAGGGTCTAATGGTCATACTCTCCATGAAGGAAAGACCATTGAAACAAAAACACATCACACCAATTCTCCACATGTCCACTGGCTAACTTTTCATGTAGACACATCAAGATTCTTCTAATCTTTGAGGGCTGTAGGGTCTAGGGCTTTGCTACTTTGGGACCACCTCTCCTTCCATGACCCACTTAAACAGCTGTGATCAATGAGATGTTATGGTTGACGGAGTTCAGAGTTAAACTCTCGGGTCCAGAGGAAAGAGATTTCTCTGCAGATAGTCTATGAATCTGAGACTCCTTGCCAGAGAAACAGAAGCCGAGCTGGTCTGACCATTTACACAGAATTTTGCAAAAGCTGTCCTGTGACAATGACTGGTGAAGAATGGGAAGAACTGAGAAAAAATGAGGGATTATTACCCTCTGAATAAAAACAGCTAAACACAGGAGTGGTAGAGAGCAAGTTCCTTTCTGGACTGAGCCAATTTCACTTTTAGTTCTGTATCTGGTAGCTAGATATTGCAGTGAGAGGTTAGAAAAGGAAATGACTATAGTTAGAAACAGGCTAGAAAAGCAGAACACAATGGAAGAAAAAAAAAAGGTAGAAAGGAAAGTATAGAGATGGTATCAGATAGGAGTAAATTTAAAAATAGGGATTAGTTAAGATAAGGAGGAGAACCTAAATACTATTAAGCAATTTATTATAAACAGAAAATTGGGCATGGGAGATGGCATTTTATTAGCAGGAACTTAGTTGTAAAGGTGCAGTACCATGGGACTAGATGGCAAATCACCAGGACAAGTTTTCCACCAAACAGCTACCTGCCAGTGGATATCTTTCACTGGGCATATTTTGCCTTCTTACTCTAAAGCTGAGATTCTCTCAAAGGAAACATGCTTTTGGGAAGCCAAAATATGTGCTGAGTCCATTCCATAAAGAATAGAATGGCTCAACTTCTCACCATCAGCACCAGTCTCCTGCAGGGTTATTGTAAAGAGCTGTTAGTCACAAAATAAGCATACTTAGATAATCATTTAGTTAAGATTTCTCCAAATATTCCCTTATCACCTTGTTAAACTACAACTTGCTGAATTTGCAAGTGTCAATCTTGCCTGTTTGTGGCCTCTCCTATACCTAATTTTTACCTTTGTGGGGGTGGTGAAAATAGCATATACATCCATCAATCTTCCAGCATCTCCTCCCTTCAGCTTTACATTATATTTATGTGGATATATAATTTTTAGTAAAATAGCTAGTCTGATTAGAAATTATATCTTGTCAGATGGATCATTTGTCGTGAATATACTTTTGTATGTAAAAGAGCTATCAAAGAAAGAAAATAGTGAATTGCATCCAGAAATAGAAAGAGATCCGGCAACTAAGTGAACGGATCTGAAGGGTACAGTTTTCTCCTTAGCATGCTTTTATTGTAATTATTTACCTTATGGTAGCACTAAAAGGGCACAGCTAAGATTGGAGCTCCACTGCTTGAGGAACTGCAGAAACATGTGGTGAGGGCTGCCAGAGGGTTCACAGTCTAAATAGATAAAACTAAGGGTGGAATGGGAAAATACAGGAACCAGAGAGAGAAAATGATGTGACCATGGTTGCACAGCAAGCCAATGGTAGAGCCAGGAATAAAAACCTCCTGATTCTCAGTCCGGTGCCCTACCTACTAAATGGGGTATTGAATGTATCAGTTTACTTGAAAATGGGCAATTGTACACAGGAACTGACATTGATTTTCAAAGGTGAAGGGCTGTGTTTCCTTTGTGAACACAATGAGGTCTCTGCATACATGGTCATTTAGAGAAAATGTGTGGGAATTTGTTGGCTGTTCTGAGTTAGATTTTCAGCATATGAAAAATCAGTTTAGAGGCAGAAATTGTGAAATTTTAGTGTAGACTAAAATAAATTGTCATAAAAACTCATGAAATTTTGTTTTTATAGACAAAAAATAGATTTATTTTTCACAACTCTTCTTGTGAGACATCATCTAAGCCCCAATAAGGCCATCCTCTTTTTTTTCAGTGATCAGCATTTTATTAAATATAGTTGTAAATAGCCCACTTTGGTTTTACAACTGATGCTCTTTAATAAAATAAAATCTTAGTTCAGAATCTTATTTCAACTTCAACTTTATGAAATAACCTCCTTGATATCATAATTTTAACAATATATAACTAATGGACTTCTCACCACCAGACCACAACAGACACAAATGTTTCAACTGAGTTTTTGATAGCTCTGCTGTGCTCTTATGTAAATTACAAGTACTAAAATAATGCTCCTTCCATTAAAGTTATTTTTATTTAGAAAGGTAGTTTAACCTCTTGATTTCATTGACTTACTAATGTGAATTGCCAACAGCTGGTGATGAAACAGATTTAAATCCCATTTTCTAGGTCATATAAACTTAAACATTTGGAGCACTACTGACGCATTTCACTCCCATGCAATTGTTTCCTAAATTTGATTACCTCATAATCCTTTGTGCAAAAAGGTGTTAATTAAAGGAAACACAATTAACAGTCAGCATGGTGGTTCATAGTGCTTGTGCTACAGTATCATCCCTCCCAGAGCCAACAGATTATTTCACAGATATCTCCAAGACAAACAGCAGTGAAACATGGTCTCACTAGAGGTGACTGAAACCCATCATATGCAAAAAAAGCCAAACACTGGCTTGTATTTATATAAGCTTATTATAATTAGAGCTGTATGACATTAGAAGACCCCTATAAGGCATATTAAGGAAGAAAATACAAGGGCAAGAAATGACTAACTCATTAATTTTTAATCAATTATTGAAAATTAATTTTATAGTGCCCTAAAGTATTCCATACACTTTACAGAACAAGTCAATGATAAGATACCTCAAAGACCTTAGAGTCTCATTTTAGATGTGACAAAATGAAGCAGAATAATACAAACAAGATTTTGGGGTAAGAGTAACTGTCTCTTAGACCCTCCCCAATTTGTGTGTTCTCCTTGATCTTCACCTGTTCTCATATATTTGCTGGGCCCAGCCCTTTACAGAACATCTCAATGGGAGAAAACACTTATTTTCATTCCCATCTGATTGAGACAAGGAGTGCAGGGTTAGGCTTCTGAACTCCTTACCCCTCAACATTTATCTCTAGCGTTTGAGGGATCCTTTTGTGGCAGCCTGTGTGAAATTATCCATTCAGCCCTAGACTCCTTAAAAATAAAATGTATTCAAAACAGAGAAAAGGGTAGTAAAACTAAAGAAACAGTTTGGATAACATTTCTGATCTGAATACTTTGTAAGGCTTTCTTAGCTTAGTAACAGAGAAAAGCAAAGAAAGTCTTATGTCTCTAAAGAGCAAGTTCCCTTCTCTAACCATTTCCTGGTCAGCCTTATAGTCTCTCCCTGATGTGTAGAAAAGTCTGCCTACCCATCACCCAACTAGTCTAGTATGTCAGGATGAGGTTACATTAAAACACTGTTACCAGATTTGTCCATTCCTTTGGGGTACACTCATTTATTAGGGTTACTCTTCTGGGGGGGTCTGCAATTCTATCAATGTACTGCTTGTGTCACTTGTGTTTTCATGTGAAGCTCTACTTCTCCCTTCTGCAAGTCTCCTCCCAATGGAGCTATCCTGCAGGACCTCGGTTCCCTAGGGCTGGGTTCCTCTAGCCCCAGAACCAGATGAACACACATACACATACATTAACAGAGCGCGTCTGAGCGGACCGGGTCAATCAGCATTCTCAAGCTGACCCCTTATATGTCCCTGGACTCAGTGGGCTGGGTCAAGCAGGATTTCGAAGCTGCCACCCTTATATGCCCCTGGGCTCAATAGGCTGGGCCAAGCTGCCACCCTTATATGCCACAAGTACCTCACCGGAATAGAGTAAGCCTGAGCAGGCTGGGTCGAACAGCACTTCCAAGCTGCCACCCGCATATGTCACAGGTTCAGCACGTCCCTATAGCCACTTTCATGTTACAACTGTTCTGGTAATAACCCATTTGATGAACAAACCCCACAGTATTTTTGGGCGCTACAGGGATCTTTAGCTTAGGTCAGAGAAGCGTTGCTGCAAAGTAAATGGTGAAGCCAAAAACACAAAAGAGTAAAGTTCAGAGAGAGAGAGGGAGGGAAGCAACCAGCTTAACCATTAAAGTTATTTATTGAATAATAGTGATAACCACACAAGGAGAGCCTAAATAAATATAACAGTTACATTATAAAAGATTACAAAAGTCATATATAGAAAACTTGACTGATCAAACAAGTCAGGGCTCAAAAGTTATACCTGAGATAGAAAAGAAAAGAGAGCAAGAGCTGGGGGGTCTCACCACTCCATGAAGCTTGAACTGGTCAGGGTCCCAGGTGATGGTGGTAGCTCAGGGTCCTGAGTGCTGGAGACAGGCAGAGCCCCCAGCACGATCAGTCAGGCGAAGATGGAGTCCCAGTGGAACTGATGCAGAGTTTGGATCCAGGCATCAGAACCCTTACTTGAGCATGGTTAGGGGTTTTTTGTAGGGAAACAACAATGGTTCAAGGGAGAACACTAGATTTGTTTATGGGTAAACTGATGACTCAAGGGTTTTCTTTAGGCTAGACAATAGGAACTGATCATTCTTGGCAATGGGTGGTGTTTCTTCAAGGGAGCTCACAATGCAATTAAGCAGCTTCAGTATTTTGGATATCAATCAAGGACTCATTACTAGAATTGGTCTGATAACTGCTGAGCTGGGTGTGTGCAGGCATAGGGTCATTAACATCTGGAGCAGAGATTCCCCCATGCTTCCCTGTTTTTCTGGTCCCAGAGTTCAGTGCAGTTCTTGCCTTGGAATCTCTGTTCTCCATTCTGTATGCTAATGGAGATGCCCCCCTGTTCCATCTTTGATGCAGATGAGGCTAGGGGAGTTGCCTTAATCCTATCTCCCTTGTCAGGAGGGGTTTAGGTGTGTATCCCACCACCTTTTCATTGCTTTCAGTAAGTCTTTCCTCTGATCGGTTTTGGTTCAAGCAGAGGCAGGGGAGTGTGTGTGTGTGTGTGTGTGTCCTCCATGAGTCAGACAGGCTGGATACTGCACCCTGGTTCCCCAAGAACACAGAGCTGACTGGTATCAACACTCCTCTGGGGAAATGTTATCAGGAGTAGAACTGGGTGAGAAACAGTTTTCCTAACCTGAGAAATATTTCAAGATTTTGTAATTTCTTCCTGTCTTGGGGCAAAAAGTCCGAATCTCAAAATTATCATGAACCCAAAATCTGGGGGGAAAAAAGATTCAGGTAAATCAAAAATTTCATTTAAATTGCAACTATTTATAATACACTATGATTAGCTTAATTTTTGAAACTAAAAGTCAGAAAATATGAACTTTTCATTTTGAAAATGTCAAAGTGAAATTCTGAAACTTTTCAAAAAAAATGTCAAGTCAAGAAATTCATCAAAATTTACCCTTTCCTGGGAACAGTCTTGGTTTCATTTCATCAAACACATTTTTGATGAAAAAATGGTTTATCAAAAAATTCCTGACCAGTACTAATCAGGAGTACCACCTGGAGCAAACACACAGCCTTTGTTTCCATGTAAGGATTATTGTCTCCCCTTTGGGAAGGCCCCCTGCCTTCCTATGTCCAAGTCCAGAATTTTTGATCTCCAGTCTTAGACTTTCCTCCCCAGTCAAGGTAATTGAGTTTGATTTCCATGTGCATTGATCTTTGCCACAGGAACTTAGATCATACCTTTGTGTTGGATGTATTTAGCTCTTTCTTAGTTGAGCCCAGAGGTTGCATGGATTTATCAATTTTTCCCTGCCATGAAATATAGATTACTGACAGACCCCATAGTCAGTGTCACAGTGACAATGTGGTCACACAGTTATTTAGATTACTCCATTTTCCAGTTAATGTTTAGATTATGGTAGGTAGCATCCAATATTATCTAAATCCGGGGTCTCCGAACTACGGCCCGCGGGCCGGATCCGGCCCAGGCTTCCATTTGTCCGACCCTCCAACCAACAGGGGAGAAGCGAACAGCTGAGTAGGCACGAGCAGGCAGGGGGAGGGGCCGCCGGCAGCAACTCACACGGGAGGATCAGCACAGCTGATTTGTGCAGAGGGGTGATGCCTCTGGGAGCTAGTGTCTCCCCAGAAGGGGAGCCAACTTAGGGGAGAGTTGTTGCTGCAGCCAAGCACAGGCACTGACTCCTGCCTTAGAGTAAAAATACAAGCCAGATGCTTAATTACATCTCCAATAAATGAAGTAAAGAAGATGGAAATTAACAATTTCATAATGGTTAAATTTTAACTACATCACTAATAGAACCAAACAGTATTTGTATGATACAAATGTGTGAGTTTTTAGAAATAAAATAAAAAAAGTGAAATGATTTTTAATGTATTGACAAATATTTTGTGATTTCACAGTACCTGCATCAATTAACTTTTATACCTGATTTAGAATTTAATGCAACACTGACACAGTAGAGTAGTGTTGTTTTTTAACAATTTTGCATATATTTGCATATATTTGCAATATGTAATTTCTTTCACAGTCGCTTTGGCCTGCGAAGCCTCTTCAAAAATCTAATATGGCCCTCGTCTCATAAAGTTTGGAGACCCCTGATCTAAATGGTTGGCAAACACAGAGGAATTGCCCCCAAAGAGAAGTGTAAGATTTTGTTTCTGCTTTTATGCCACAAGTTTATATTTCAGACTTTTGCATTATTTTTACGCTATAAAGGGGGGGGGAACCCCCAAACCCTGTGTTTTATTTTAAGTTTATTCTGGTGGAATAAGCCCTTGGAATCATTAGAAATTCAAGCAGAACTGGCCTTAGCACATTTGGCTGAGTCTAAAAACAAGTTTTTTGCCATGAGCTCTAGTGCAACTGATTCCTTTCCACTGTGACGATGCTACCAGGCACACACCTGGCCTGACTATTATTGGGAGAGTCAGCAAGATGGTTCTTTGGTGTACTTATCTGGACACATTTTATATAAGAGTATGTGAATAAAGTTTTCTTCACATGAATGTTCAGGGGAGGTGGGGGAGTTCATTTATGCAAAAACCCATGTTTGCACAAGACCAGTAAATACAATAAATGCACTACTTGGCTCTATATGAATGATTGTTGTACATAAGAAACTGTGCTTTTTAACTCACTAGCCATAAGTTAGCCTTGTGCTTGGTTCTTGTAATAATACGCCATCTAAACTGTTCCCTTTTCTTTCATTCTGTGCAAAAAATAATGAATGCTGCTTAAGCTATTCTTTAGTAATTGATGAGAGCCCACTCTGAAACCAGCACATGCAGTGAATTTTAAATATTTTATTTATAAGTTAGAACTATTTTGAATGGAGCATTTGAACTAAGAATGATCTTTCTGGTAGAGGAAATCCTCAGAGTAATATAATGAGATTGCATATTTGTGAATGCAACAGGTGACAGTATAGCACTCTGGCATTTGAGCATCTGCTTTTTAAATGGTAGGTTTTAAGTTAGCTAAATTCCTCAGATTGTTTTGTGCCTGTTTTTTCCTCCATAAATGTTTACAGGGAATCGTAATAATGTATTTTTTATACAAGGTAGTTTGTTCCTGAGAGTGCGCTAAAGATTATACATGTAGCATTTCCATAGTATCAAAACAATCTTTCTAGTTTATTTTATATGCATTTTTAGTAACTTCTTTAATAAAATCATTAGCCATAGGTGGCCTGCCATTACTGTATATTTTTTTAAAGGGTGGGATTGTGAGTAGAGATGGTTGGGAATTTTCCAGTGAAATGTTTTTTTCATTGGAAAATGCCAGCGCATCAAAACCAAAATGTTTCAGGAAGATTTCCATCTGAAACATGGCTGGTTTCCTATCTGTTCACCTGATGGACTGCTGGGGAGCCGGGGCTTCCAGGGTTTTTGAGCCTTTGATTTTTCTGAAATACTTTTTTTTCAGAATTTCACTTCTGTGGAAAATTTTGAAATTTCTGGTTTTCAATTTTTCATTCCAATTCAGAATAAAACCTTTTACATAATGGTAGAATTTCCCACGGAATGGAAATCTCTCTCTCTCTCTCTCACACACACACACACACAAGCATGAGTCTGTCTACGTGGGCTGGGAGGCGCACTCCCAGCTGCATATAGACATACCCAAAGACATGGTAGACTGAGTTGTTTCCCTCCTTCTCCTCTCTCCCCCCGCCCCTTAACCTGACACTAACTATTACCCCAGGACCACTTTTTCCCTTTACTATTCCCTAGGCTTTCTTCTCCTCTAGAACACCTGGAAAGGAGTAGCCTGGCTTCCCAACATTCCCCCTTGGACCTTAATAGGCCAGTATATACTATAAGAAGGATAAGACCTCCCCAAAATTATTACTCATAATAGCAGGTCTTTTTAATCTTTACTTTTTTCCCCACTGTATTTTGGAATACTGCTCTTTCGGCTCATTCCGTGTGTCAAACTCTACTTTCTCTCTCCTTCTCTGAGTCTCATTTGCTCAGCAGGCAATCATGTGAATGGCTTTCAGATCAGTAGGTTGTATCATTATCCTGTTCTGGATGTGATTTTAGCTGTGTACAAGAATGTATGTTATACCTTAGCCTCCAGCTTAAAGCCAGTGAGGTCTGAGTCTTAGTTCTTCCTCATGAGCCCAGTACAACAAGCTTAACAGGTGATAGACGCCGCAGCAGCTTTGTATGCATAAACCCGGAGGGTCTTGTTCATTGCAGTTGAAATTTCTGGTGAACAGATCGCTAACACAAATTATAATGTCATAGCAGCCTTACACTGAGTGTTTTAATTTCATGCTAGCTTTAGATTGTTTCTTTTGTTCAGTAACAGGTCATTACAACTCAGCAGTCGTATGTGTATTTATTGCAACTTAGAAAAATAACTGTCCAATAATGCTAAGGGAAAGAAAAAGTGGTCATTTTAGTTTAAACTATACATTTAATTTTTGCATGAATATGCCTTATACATTATCTTTGCAATTATTGCAGCATCAACCCATTGGCAGTTGAAAAAAATAATCTTTATATGGAAAATAATTGATTAAGCAAAAGACTTAGTTTATCTTTGGATGTTTGTATCTTTTTGAGCAAAGCTCTTTTCTCTACCAAAAATATTTTTAAATGATTTATTTATTTAGGGAGTACAGGAGAAGCAATTTAGAACAATGAATAGTATCTTAAATTATTTATTTTGTAATTTTATATAATCCTACCTATTATGGCAATAATTAAGATTATCATAGCTTCATGGTCAACCTTTTATATGAATTCAATTACTACCATTTCAAATTGTATTGTATTTGTGAAATTTACAATATAAATTAATATTTAGGACCAAAGTGTAGGTAGGATGACATAAGATTGAGTGGACTTTTATGTTGCTTAAGAAATTATGTGTTTTTGGCAGCCCTCTTTCTATTCTGGCAGCGCTCACTCTGTCTTCATCTGCAAATTTGCCTTTATAGCTTTCATTAACCTAGTAAATCTAAGTAAAGAATATTTTGCCTATAGTTTAAACAACTACAGAACAAATATATAAATCTAAATTCTGCTGCAAAGTTTACAATCTGATTAATCAGATTGCACTTGGAGTAACATTGAGGGCACACAGAAAGAGCCACCAATTCATTGCTGTAGTTAGAAAGTGCTTACTGGGAATTATTACCTTGCTCATTCTCTGAAGGTTAACACAAAAGTAATCACCTTCTTTCTTTGAACATGCTTATAATCACATTAGAAAACTAGGATGATATGTCTTTTGGGTTCAGTCTGTAATCCTTCTGAATTATCTACACTTGGAATGCTACAGTGGCACAGCTGTAGCGCCACAGCTGCACCGCTGAAGAGTTTCAGAGTAGACACTACCTACGCAGACGGGAGGGGCTCTCCCAATGTCATAGGTAATCTACATAAGAGGCTGCAGCTAGGTCAGTGGAAGAATTCACCTGTTGACCTACTGCTGTCTGTGCTGGGGGTTAGGTCAATTTAACTGCGTCACTTAGGGGTGTAGATTTTTCACATTCCAGAGTGATGTAGCTGGGCTGACCTAACTTTTTAGTGAAGACCAGGCTTATGATTGTAGAGACTTGAGGGCTGAAAACCAGCACTGATCAGTGGAACAGCTATATTTCCAAGACCACTTTAGGATTCATAGCCAATTGGAATCTCATTGTAGGTCATAAACTGATGATTTGAAATCACTTTAGAAAACTGCTCACCCATTCTTACACCTGCAGAAGTATCTTCATTCAGATAGATCTCTAAAGCCCAAGCTGAGCCAGTTCATACTTATTGCCATGAAAACCAAAAGTGTAAAAATCTTCTTACACTTGTTTCTTGAACTTATGAAAAGTCCATAGCTCAAGAGGAAGAAAGCTCTCTGGTCACACATTCATCCTTTGGTGGATGTATGGGGGAACTCTCAGATGATCAGCAAAAGTGGACCTCATTTAGGCTGCAAGTATGACCTTTTTTTCTACCATGTAAGATTTTCAGGTATTTTAAACAATACTTTTGTAACATAAATGGATGACCTACCTAGTAAAGCCTTCTGTAGTATCTCATCAGGCCAGTGTTATAGATAATACATGCTTCAGGGAAGGGACTTTTAGTTCCAATTACCCTGGTACTATACAAATAATAATGACTACTAATAATAAACTGTATCTATTCTTTTACTTTATTATTCTGTGTTTGTTTCTGTTATGGACCAATAATCCTTGCTTTATTTGAAACACTGGGAAGTGGGGCTTCTATACTGGTAGGCAGGAAATTGTCATTGGACAGTACCTCATAGAGACCTCTTAAGTATAATTTTGTGAATGGCACAGATCATAGAATCATAGACTATCAGGGTTGGAAGGGACCTCAGGAGGTCATCGAGTCCAATCCTCTGCTCAAAGCAGGACCAGTCCCTGCTTTTGAACTTGAAGATTTTGAACTTCATTTCCAATCAGTGCCCTAAGGAAGCATGGGTGGGCCAGAGTGAGCACAGGCAGAAATGAGGGTGTAAGAATTACTTTATAGCAACACTTACTTTACAGTGTATTAATGCAGAAACTGAAAACGTTTTAAAGTCTCCTGTACAATGAATTTTGATGATTATTCTGTAGTGTCATCTATTGCTTATAAGCATAATAGTGAGCTATATCAAGGTTATGATATTTCAGATTATGGAAACAGTCGTTTTTTTGGCGTCAAGTTAGAGTAACATTTCTGGATTGTCAAATATAAGGTAGCAAGATTTTCAAAAGTATACATTTCTGAAACCCTGTCCTGTGTTGGATACAAAATGTGTTCTTAAAGCTGCTGGGGTTTTACAGAATGCTCACTGTAAAGCTCCAGAACTTAAAAACCACTTCATTATCTAATTCAAGTAACACCTTAGGAAACATACGCTTTGCAGTTTTTATGAAATGTATTCTGAAACACTTGAATAGTTGAACAACATCATGTTTGTTTCTAAAACAAAGAATACTAGTAGTTTCACTGAAACTGGCAGTTGCTTGATAGTCCTGTGAATAGTGGAATTGTTCCTTAATGAGAGAATGATGTGGTTTTAATAGACTAACTTGTGCAACTACTGTATGCTAAAATTTTCCCCACAGCTGAAGCCGAATATTTAAAATGTTGTCATCTATTTCTTCTGTAAGACTGTTCTCTTTTTAGCTGTTCTTTCTTCTGAAGAAAGAGACTTTTCAGAATCTGCCACTCTCTACAGTCTTATTCTTCCAGTTTTTTACTCTTACATCAGCAGGATTAATGGTCTAGTGTGTAGGGCCCTGGACTAGTGTGAAGGAGACACCCGTTCAGTTCCTGGCTCAGCTACAGACTTCCTGTATAACCTTGAGGTTAAAAATCTGTTAATGATTATAAGGTACTTAGAACCTATGGAACCTTCTTTCCTAATGTTCTCTCTCTCTTTTTGAGTTTCCACAGGGTGCAAGTCAAGGTAGCATTTGGCCCAGTTGTATTCAGTGTTTAAAGTGATCTGAAAAAAGTGTGTGGGGGGTCTGTTATCTTCAGTTCATTTATCATCACATCTCCATGTCCCCCTGAGCTCCACCTATTCTGCCCCCACATCTGTTCTGCCCCTATCAATTCTTCCCTCAGCCCCTCCATCAGTTCTGACGTGAGGTCAGAGTGAGGTCTGCTCTACACTGCTGACCTATATTGGTATAACTACATCATGCAGAAGTGTGAAAAATCTGCACCCCCGAGCAACGTAGTTATACCAACCTAACCCACCGTGCAGACAGCGCTACGTCAGCGGGAGAGCTTCTCCCACCAACACAGCTACTGCCTTTCGGGAAGATGGATTAACTGTGCCGACAGGAGAGCTCTCTTGCGTTAGCTTAGAGCATCTTCATTAAAGCACTACAGTGGCAAAACACTGCATCGGTGTGTTTTAAGTGTAGCATTGCCTTTAGAAAAACCTTCCCTTCCCCAAGTAGGTAAACTCATCAGAAATCAATCAGCATTGATAGGTTAGAATGATACATGTAGAATGACTTGTGAAGGGCTATACTTAAGGCTTGGAATTTCAGATTTTCAAAAAAGAGGTGAGCCCTGGATTACTTTTTCTGCATCATATCTAGGGGCCATATTCTGTGGTCCATAATCAAGTTTTGTTTTGAAGACTGTAAAATTTGGACTTAAGTCTGAAGAAATTCCACTCTCGGGTCTTAGGTTTCTTTCCACCTTAAAGCCTTCAAAGCACTACCAAGCCTGAGACGCATATAGATTTTTCGATTGGGTGGAATAATGGGGTGATTCCTGCTTTTCATATTCAAATTAAAGAAGTTGGTGAAAAATGTTTTAAATAAATATAACCCCATATACTCAACCTGAAAGAGATCTGTGTGATACATATTTATATTTCATTTTGCACAAGGGCAGAACAAAGCCCAAAAATTGCATTGCAAAGACAGAAACAGATAAAAGTAGTCTGGATCTCTTGAATAAAACTAAATTCCCAAGAAGGGAATTGCTCCCTTCTATAAACTCTGTTTTTCTCCTTTCGTCTTTGGATAAGTACCTATTAGAAGCAGGTGGCACTGTCCAATTATCAGCAGTTGGTACTACAGGTAAGAAATGAGAAATTTTGAGGGCTATTGAACACTATGGGGCAATTTTCATTAAGGTACATAGAGAATTAGCTATAGAACTGTCATTAATTTGAAATGGAGTCGAGCTGATGATCTCCTTCTGGAATTTTTCATGGTGAATCATGAGAGTTATTTAGCACAGTTGCTTATGTAATAGACTTTGTTTTTAAGCAGAAGACTAACAGCTACAGGAAGCAGCTAAGGTTAAAAAAAGCTCTCACCAGTACAAAAATGTGATACTGATTCTACAAAGGATCACGTTAAAAAAGGATTAGACAATTAAATCATCTAGTTAAATTTAGTCTGAATCTAGTTAAGGTTAGGGACAATTTAGGCCAACTTGCCCTAAGAATAAAATAGGAAGGCAATTTTTTATTTAACCTGGCCAATTAAACGGCTTTTATTAGACATAGATTTCAGATGTTTAAATAGTTAACATTTAATTTTGGAATTGGCTGGTATTGTACATTAATTTTCTTAAAGGAGACAATTTAAGTGATGATATATTCAGGCATACAATACTGGCAGAAAACAGGATAATAGAACTTATAAAGAAGCCCCACTCACAATGATATATTCGACTGATTGAGAATGCTGCATATGCTGCACTTCTGCTCCCCATGAAAATTCTGGGGTATTTCAGTGTGGTGATATTATAGACCCCTTATAGATAATAGACCTTATTACCTCATTTTCCAGATATCTATGTCATTCTCAAATTCTTCTTGGAGAGAAATAGGAGTTGGATCTGCTTACACCAGAACTGAATGTGGTAATGAATCTGGACTCCGAGTCATGGGCCATGTCTAAACTAGGGGCAATTTTTAATATTTACCAACAGTGTTGGGATCCTTAGCATAAACAGTATGCCAGCTGTAGACAGCACTTTCAGTGCTGTCATCTAACCCTGCTGGGAACAAGTCCAGTCAGGCTGATACTGAAAACATTGTTGACCACTTATGGCCTTTCAACAAAAAATATCCCATTTAGAACTGGTTGAAATTTTCCCAACAGAACAGATTTCCACTGGAGAATGCTCATTTGATGGGATTTAACTGTTTTGTGGGAAGATGTCAAAACTTTGGAGGAAATCAGCATTATCTGCCAGCCTGCATGGTCCCCCAGTGGTGGATGGGCAGCTGCTTAGCTCCCAGGCTCTGTGGACAGTCAGCTCCCTGGGCTACCCAGGAGCCAGATGTGTGGCTTACTGGCTGCTGGGCTGTCTCACTCCCCAGTTGCCTGCCTTCTGCCTAGAAGGTTGCTGGGAAGCTCCCTGGGCTGCCCAGCCCCTTCTGGGCGAGTAGGTAGGCTGCCCAGTTCCTAAGCTCCGTTGGCAGATGGCTCGCGAGATCCTTAGACTACCTGGAAAAGCTCTGAGGCCTGTTCCCCAGCAGGCTGACTTCCTATCTGTCTGGTTCTTTAGGATGTCCACCTGATGGGTGGGATGGTGCATGGGCTGTCTGGCTCCCAGGCTTCATAGGTAGCCAGCGCTCTAAGGAGTTGGGCTGCCTGCTTGGCAGGGAGAAGTGGCCTTCTGGGGAGCATATTTTATAGACACATAGCTTGTAAGAACAGAAAGGACCACTGTGATCATGTAACACAGTTCATAAGACTTCCCTGAATTAATTCCTGTTTGAACTAGCACATACTTTTTAGAAAAACATCCAATTTTGATTTAAAAAATTTTTAGTGATGGAGAATCTACCACGACCCCTGATAAGTTGTTCCAATAGTTAATTACCTGCACTGTAAAAAAATTTGCATCTTATTTCTAGTTTAAATTTATCTAGCTTCAACTTCCAGCCATTGGAACTTGTTACACTCTTGTCTGCTAGACAGAAGAGCCTTCTGTTATCAAATTCCTGTCCCAAAGTGTTCCAAACTTTCTTGAAAATCAACATTAACGGTCCAGAAGCTATAGGAACATCCCAGTATTTCAAAATATTTCTGAATAATTTAAGTCCTGTGAAAAATTTCAAGTTTTTTACTTTTCATTCTGATTCAGAATGAGAAAAAAAATCAAAAATTTTATAAAATTTTGCTCAAGGAAGTTCCATTTCCTGTCCAGCTCCAATCTCAATGTTGGAAACAGTGGTTCAGTTAAACTAGTGTTAACAATAGTGGAAAACTTTTAGCAAATTTCCATAGTGTAGTCAATGCTGTGTTAGTCTTAACGTTCATTTTATTCAGGGTTTTTTAATAGGATGGAAACAGTTTAACATTTCCTATTGGTGGCTGGCATTATTATTCTGGATCATCTTTCATAAGGACAACCTGTCAGTCAAAATGAGGTTTCTAGTCTACTGAGTATCTTGAATGGGAATGATTCTACCAGTGAGTTATCAGAGGAGCTTAAGTGATCTTGATGCTCTGTCACTTAAAAGTAGAAAATTTGTGTTTGCCAAAGATTAGCTTGCAGGCTTCTTTTTAAAATCAATAAGAGTCTGTCTCTATTTTTAGCCATGGAAGAAGTATACCTTTTTGCTTTAAGGTTCTACTGCTAGGTTTGAATTCTCTTTCTTCTATTTATCTTCTTTGATCTTTCCTGAAATCATTCTTGATTTTTCTGTTGACATGCCAACATATGGATGGATTTTGCCTCCTACTTTTTTTTAAAGGGCTGGATTTTACAATTGAATTCCCAAAGGATAAACATGACACAACTATCAGTTGAAAGTATTAGTTTTTAATATCCCTTCCTCCCAATGCCCTTCATCCCAACCTTTACAAAAATGGCAAAATTACTTATCAGTTTATTTTCTTTTTACTCTGTTTATTATTTTTTCATTGAGTAATCTCTATTTAGTGCCTGGCTACTCCAATTTTCTTTTAGAATTTTTATAAAATTGCTACTATGATGAATAATGTCTCTAGTCAGTGACAAATACAAATGGCTATCTATACTAAGCTAATAGGTCAGAGATCCCATCACAATTACTTATTAATATGTGTAAAGTGCTTTGAAGGTGTAAGAGAAAATTGTAAGTGCTAAATATTATATCAAACTGGAAGTGGGTTCAAACAGTAATATATTTGACATGGGCCATTGCTCTGGAAATACCTAATCCAGATCCTATTAAAATAAAGGGACTTCCCTTTGACTTTATGGGAGCTGGCTTGGGCCCTAAATAAGAGAAAAGAGAAAAGTAATACACAGATGTTTGTTAAAATGTTTATCTTTTCCTTTTGCTTTGACTTGGTCATAAGTTCCATTATTATGCACTCAATGGCTCTCTGCTTGTTTGGGGGTTCTTCCTCATACACTACATTGGCCTGTTTGCCATATTTGGCACCAGTGTCCTTGTTAGCCTTTCAGGCAAGGTTTTCATTTCCTGCCTTTATGAAATTGGTGAGGTGGGGAGCGTGCCATTTTTCCCGGAGAGCCAGGTCAACAGAAGGCACTAATTTGTCACCTGGTTCAGAGTCAGAGTGCAGGCTATATAGACTTCTATAGGCTATTTTTCTGAGAGGTTTTTCCAGTGCTGGCTTGTGCAGACAGTTTAATTATCTAACATAGCAGTAAAGACATGCCTCTTTACAGAGGAACCTCACTCTCTCTTGTTCTGTGTAGGCCCATCTCAAAACAGTATACTAATTAAACATTGGCATTTCTTGATAGCATTTGCTGTTGCCCAGATTTTGAATTATGAATTTTAGCTTCAGAATCTGTTCATCTTGGGGAAATGGCAATAAGAGCCAGTTGATTTGGGAGCTGAATAAACTGTCAGGAAATATTAGAAGTGAAACTGCTCATTTCCTCCCACAGAGACTTTGATAACACTTTTTTGTGGGATATTTCTAAAAGCTGAGTGGGGCAAATCAAAGTTACTTGGTAGCATCCAATGCTACAGGCAGCCTGGAGATAACTGGGTATACTTCCTGTTATGATATGTAAATTGTATTTGTTATATAAAAAGATCTAGCCAGTGACCTTTATGTTTTATTTGTTTGTTGTTTTGTTTTGAATATAGTAGAAGGTGACCAGCGGGAATTCCATGACATTATAGAACAACATTGCCCACAGCTTAAAATCTGTTCAAGAAAAGTAATATCCCAATAAAAACAATAAAAAAGGCTTTATAATGTTTTGTTCCATTAGCATTACTGGATAAAAAAGTGCTAGAAAGCCAGTGTAAACTACCTAACACTTGACAGATGGTAGGATCTACTGGGATTATGTTACTACCAGTTATTCCTTTCTGTATGATATGAAAATCAGTGAAAATGAGTAGTGTATAGAAAGGAAATGTATTCATTACATATTAACTATTTAATATAGTTGCTGACACTGCTAAGGCCCAGGCCAATGCTCATTGGAGTCCTTGAGAACAAGAATCTTAAGAAAAATGCTGATATGTTTCAACTAACATTTTATAAATTCATTTTTAAATCAATATATTAAAAAAATCTCATGCCTTC
The DNA here is from genome assembly GCF_028017835.1 of Emys orbicularis. NCBI lineage: Eukaryota > Metazoa > Chordata > Testudines > Emydidae > Emys > Emys orbicularis. The sequence goes on along the minus strand of NC_088689.1, from coordinate 39,744,698 downwards.
AAATGTAATCTGTAATAATTTATTTCTCCCAGAAATTTTTTTTTCCTGAATACAGTATTGATGCACTCTGATTAGTCCATGTTGTTAAAACAAAAGTGAGCAGTAATGGGAACTGAAAGGTACATATGTACATATGACTGAGTTACACCACTCTTATATTTCTGTGACCTGAGTCTTTGTATGTTCTTCCATCCTTACTTGTCTATCATTTAAATTGTAAACTCGTAAGAGCATGTCTTCTGTGTGTTTAGGGGGAAGTACCAAATATACTTTGTGGACCCTATGAAATAATAATAATTTCTGTGAATATCAGAATTACCATTATTGGCTCAGACTAATAGTTCATTTAGTCCAGTATACTGTCTCTGAGAGTGGTAAAAATCAGATGCTTCAAAACTGTAAAACCCACGTAATTGACAATTATGCCATGACATGTCTATGGGGGAATTTTCTTCTTAACCCATGTACTTAGTGGTTGACTTATATCCCTATATCCTTTTGTAATTGTTTTTGTCCTATATAGCATAATGAGGATATTTTGTTCTTTTTGAAATTCTACTGTGTTCTTTAACTTCTGTTGTAACTTGTGGCACCGAGTCCACAAATCAATAATGCTCTCTGTAAAAAAGTATTTCCTTTTATCAGTTGTAAATGGTGTTGCATTTTAATTTCATGTTCTTGCATTATTATGAAAGCTAAATAAGAGTGGCTAATTGATTTTTATTAATCTGTTCTCTAAATTGAATAATCCTAATTTTTAGAAATATCTCCTCCTCTGGAAGGCCTCTAATAATTTTTGTCTTTTTTTTTTTCTTTTTTCTAGACCTTTCTTTCTATTTCTGCTTTAGCCTTTTTTTATTTTATTTTTAAGATGTGGTTGACCAGACTAAACACATTATGCCAGATGAGAATGTAAAGTCAATTCCTAAAATGGCATACTCTTTTTTTTTTTTTTTTTTAAGACATACCCCCCAGGATTTTTCCTTTACTATTGTTTCAAGATATTTGTTTACTTCCCCTTTGAATTATCCCTCATAGACTAGAATTCCAGATTTTTTTTTTTCCTGGATGCCTCCAGGGATTGGTTCATCCAAAATGTTCTGATTTCAAACAGTTTGTCCTACTGTAAGAACTTTGCTCAGTAGGAATTCTTTGACTATCTGTGCCACATGTAAGGCTTGCACGTGCTAGAGGCAGGGCATTATTTCCTAGTAATATTCCAGTAAAATTTCTGGAATTTGGTCTGACTGAATCTATGGAAGAGTACTTTTTGCAAGAGGTCTCTCGCATCCCTTTATTCAAGCTTTCCACTAACTGCAGGCCTGGGAATCTCCTGTCACTTATGGCTGCTATCCACTGTTATGGCTACGCTGAATGAGATTGCTGGGGAGATTGCAGGGGGGTGATGGTGTTTCCTATTTTGATGAAGTTGGTATTTTTCTAACCTAAGTAAAATGTGCAAGGTAACATAGTGACTAGATTTTTAAAAAATTTTTTTTTATAAAAACTTGTGATGACTCTATTTCAGAAAGAAAGCTCTAAGGGGCACACAAGCGCGTACTATCACCTGTGTGTTGTAAAACTGCAGCACTTGTAAATTCACACAGATTTCCCTTTTTAAAAATATTAGTAGCATTTCTAATTGTACAATTTACGTAATGATATTTTATTCACAAAACAAATATAAAAGTCATAATGCTGCTAGCTATTGAAGATACTTGCAAGAATTTGGTCCCACAATTAGAGCTACAAGCAATGACAAACCCAGTATCACTGCAGGAAAATTATTGGTATCCAATTCTAAAAGGACATTCATACTGCCTTATGGCTTACTTACAATGTATTTATATTACTAATGTGATGCACCATGGAACTTTGAATAAATGTGGGTAGGTGTCACTGAGCTGTGCAGAATTCTGTTCAACATGAGGTTGATGGCATTAGCAACACAGACACCAAGGTTGAAATTTTAACAGGCTTCAATTTAATTTCATATAGAAGCAGACAAAATAGGCCATTGGAAAAATAATAGATTTTCAAAACTTGGACCAATGCCTGAGACTTTTGGGCAATATAGAACTTGTGATAATGCCCCCTAAGCAGGGGCGGCTCTAGCTTTTTTGCCGCCCCAAGCACGGCAGGCAGGCTGCCTTCGGCGGCATGCCTGCGGGAGGTCCGCCGGTCCCGCGGCTCCGGCGTACCCACCGTCGAATTGCCGCCTAATCCGTGGGATTGGTGGACCTCCTGCAGGCATGCCGCCGAAGGCTGCCTGACTGCCGCCCTTGCAGGGACCAGCAGGGCAACCCCCGCGGCTTGCCGCCCCAGGCACGCGCTTGGAGCGCTGGTGCCTGGAGCCGCCGCTGCCCCTAAGGATGTAACAGGTCAATGAGATGGGCCACCTTGTAATACAAATGGACTATTTGATATGTGTCTTATTTGTTGTTTTGGCTTGGAATATAATGAGAATAGTAAGTGTCTTTGCTGAACTCTTAAAAAGCAAACCAATAAAGGAAACCTTGAGGGGCCTGTAGAAGGACCAAAAGCATCTGAAAAGAATTGTCTGCTGTGAGGTGGGTGTGGGGACCAAAGTAACAGAACTCCACACAGTGGGGCTCTGTATTCCCCAATGAACTCTGGAGACTGGTCTTTGCAGTGCGTGCCTGCAGCCCATGATGGAAAAGGAGTGTTTGAGACATGTTATGGATAGGTCTGAGATATGAGTGAGTTTCTGCGCAGCATGGATGTATAGACCCACAAACCACTGTAGGGGAGGGATAACTAGGCCATATCTACTACTCTGCTTCATACACAACAGCTGCTGGCTGCTGCCTGGTTGTTGTGATGCTCCGAGTATTACTTCAGGCTATAGGTGCAGATGCCCCCAACTCCCCTCCAGCTTCTTTCCATTTCCCCTAGATAAAGCTCTTTATCTCCAGCACTGCCCATGGGCTCAGATTGGCACCACTAACTGTAGAAATTATGCAAACTTAATAAATCAATAGATGCCTGACATGCTCATAGAATTAGGAGCTTTACCCAATGATGGGAAAATAATTAAAGAAGTCCCATGACAGGAGTTTTTGCTTTCAATTGTGAGAATGAGAGTTGTTAGGGTGGCTATGTGAGTTCTTACAATGAGATTTTAATAAAATACTTAGTTTTCTTGCTGAAGCATGTATAACATAATTCAATGATCGAAAGTTGAAGCTAGACAAATTCAGACTGGAAATTAGGCGTAAATTTTCAACAGTGAAAGTAATCGTTGAAGCAATTTACCAAGGCCATGGTGGAGTCTTTATCACTGACGATTTTTTATTCAAAATTGGATGTTTTTCTAAAAGATGTGCTGTAGGAATGATTTTCGGGAAGTTCTATGCAATGTGTTTTTCTGCAAGTCAGACTAGATGATAACAATAGTCCCTTCTGGCCTTGGAATCTATGAATCTAACCACTTTGATCTGAAGATCTAAATATACATTTAAAATGGACCCAATTCACTGTGCTGGCAGAAGCAAGTTTGCAGACCTTAGCTGAAAATCTGCCTGAAGTGCACAAACCACCTGCAACTGCTTCTTCTACAGGAAGGGCAGGGGAGCTGCAGAATAACCCAGGAAAGGGGGTGAGGGCAGGGCAGGATTAAGGTTTTCAGGGGCCTAAGGCTAATGGGAGGGAAGGGCTTAAGTATGAATTACAGATTGCAAAAAAAATTATGAAGTCATCAAACATTTATCTACATACATATTTATATATTATTCATTTATGTAAAATTAACAAGTTTATTCTACTCTCACTACACGCAATTCAAACAGATACTTCTGAGTAAGAGGTAGTACCAGTGGCGTAGCCAGGTGGAGGGAACAGAACAGGGGGAGCGGAAAAAAAAAAGATGCCACCCGCTGCGGCGCTTTTACTGATGGGGCGGCATCTCGGCGGCGGGACCTTCACTCGCGCCGCGGGTCTTCGGCGGCATTTCGGCGATGAAGCTTCAGTGCCGCCGAAGACACCCGGAGCGAGTGACGGTCCTGCCGCCGAAGACCCGGAGCGCCGCTCCGTCAGTAAAAGCGCCGCAGCGGGTGGCGCCTTTTTTTTTTTTCCCGCTCCCAGGTGAGTAAAATTAAAAAGGCGCCACGTGTGCTCTGTGGGGGAGCGGCCGCTGCCCCGCTCCCCCCCAGCTACGCTACTGGGTAGCATGAGGGATGCTATGCTGTCCTTCTCTTAGGCCTCCTTCCTCCTAGGTAGTGGAGTGCTCATCTGTATGAGGATGCACACTGCAACATTCCTGCTCACCTCTTTCAACCTTGTGCTTCTACCTTCAGATTTCCACACGGCACAGTGCAAAGCCAAGCCCTGTGGGTGTTTCCCCCAAGCTATGGACTGGACACCACATCCCTATCTCACTCTGACTGCAGTCTGGGAGGCAGCCAGCTTTTATGATGTAAAAGAAAACCACTCAGGTGTAAAATCCACTGAAGTAGAGGAAGTAGTAGTGGGAATATTGCATTGGGTGGCATTGTATTTTAGGCTGCCTTGCTCTGAAAGCTGCCTCCCAATGTTGTGCTGGCTGAGGACAATGAATTACTGTTTTCACATTGAACCCAAATATTATTTGTGGGATGATACCCAGTTTGTGTAGTTAATCTCCAGTGATTTACCACATTCTGTCACCAAGCTCTTCCACAGTTAGAATAATAGATTAGAATCATAGGACTGGAAGGGACCTTGAGAGATCATCTAGTCCGGTCCCCTGCACTCATGGCAGCCGCAGGACTAAGTATTATCTATTCTAGAATGTGTGATCAGCAGCTCTGACATGAAGTTTTTTAAGCATGAGTTCTGTGTGTGCCAGCCCCTATGGTTTGCATTTGTTTGTTTTAAGCTTTCGGTAAGAAAAAGGTAACAGCTAGAAATGACACAGATCTTTAGATGGTTGCCCAGTCCAGTTATAATATTTAGCACTTCTGTACTATGTTAGCTCTTAAAAATCACTGTACAAATATTAAACAAACTTAATCTAAAGACTTTCAGCTTTTGAATGACTAGGAGTTGACAAAACAGACCTATTCCATGTTGTGTTCTCTGCCCCCCTGAACAAAAAGAATTCACTGAAAATCAGCATCTTAAAGGAACTGTTAAGGATCTTTTTTTCCTTAAAGTGCTCAGAGTTTAGGGGAGGAAAGTGAATGCGTTTCTGCTTATACAAGGTGTGAAAAAAGCAGAAGGGACCAAAATCTATTCTTGTGCAAAAATCTGTTCTCCCTGAAGTCAATAAGGCTACACAAGTGGTGGGCAACCTGCAGCCCGTCAGGGTAATCTGCTGGCGGGCCACAAGACAGTTTGTTTACATTGAGCATCCTCAGGCACGGCCACCCGCAGCTCCCAGTGACCACGGTTCATCATTCCCAGCCAATGGGAGCTGTGGGAAGCGATGGCCAGCACATCTCTGAAACTCAAAAGAAATCTAATGTGAGGTACTTTTATAATGTATTGAACTGTTAGAGAACTATAAGGGAAAATAGAGACAGACAGGAGTTACGGCCACAGGGAACGGGGGATAGATTGGTAGATTGCGCTGCCCGCAGGCAAAGGCAGGTTTATGTGATTGGGGACTCCTTACTGAGGAGGTTAGACAGGCCTGTGACCAGGGCAGACCCAGAGAACAGAAGGGTGTGCTGTCTGCCGGGCGCTAAGATACGGGATGTGGACCTGCGGTTGAAAAGGATCCTAAAAGGAGCAGGTAAGAACCCCTTGATCATCCTTCACGTAGGAACGAATGACACGGCTAGGTTCTCGCTAGAGAGAATCAAGGGAGATTATGCCAGGCTGGGGAAGACGCTTAAGGAAGTCGAGGCTCAGATTATCTTCAGTGGGATTCTGCCTGTTCCTAGAGAAGGACAGCAAAGGGCAGACAGGATTGTGAGGATAAATAGCTGGCTAAGGGAGTGGTGCTATAAGGAGGGCTTTGGGATGTATGGCCACTGGGAGGCTTTCGGGGACAGACAGCTGTTCTCGCGGGATGGACTTCACCTGAGTAGGGAAGGAAATAGACTTCTGGGAGGGAGGCTGGCTCATCTCATCAAAAGGGCTTTAAACTAGGAACTTGGGGGAGACGGTTGGGAGATGTCCAGTTAATCTCCACGCCAGATTCCAACACTGAAAAAGAGGGCAAAGAGATAAGCGCAGATATAGGTAGGGGTAGGGAATTGGACATGAGAAGGAGGGGGCGGATGGACACTACGGGGTCCGTACCAAAGTGAATAACTAATGGGAGAAAGGATAGACAGCATACGGTAAGATGTTTATACACAAATGCGAGAAGCCTAGGTAACAAAATGGAGGAATTGGAGCTCCTGGTCCAAGAAATGAAACCTGATATCGTAGGAATAACCGAAACGTGGTGGAATGGTAGTCATGACTGGAGTACAGGTATGGAAGGGTATGTGCTGTTTAGGAATGACCGGAAAAAAGGTAAAGGTGGGGGTGTGGCATTGTATGTCAATAATGAGCTAAAATGTAAAGAAATAATAAATGATGCAATGGATAAGACGGAGTCTGTCTGGGCAATAATTACACTGGGTAAAAGAACTACTAAAGCCTCCCCTGAGATACTGCTTGGGGTGTGCTATAGACCGCCGGGATCTAGCCTGGATGCGGACAGAGAACTATTTAATGTTTTTAAGGAAGTAAAAACTAATAAGAGCTGTGTTATCATGGGGGACTTTAACTTCCCAGACATAGATTGGGGAACAAATGCTAGTAACAATAATAGGGCTCAGATGTTCCTAGACGTGCTAGCAGATGAATTCCTTCACCAAGTAGTAGCTGAACCGACGAGGGGGGATGCCATTTTAGATTTGGTGCTGGTGAGTAGTGAGGACCTCGTTGAGGAAATGGTTGTAGGGGAAAACCTTGGCTCGAGTGACCATGAGCTAATTCGGTTTAAACTAAATGGAAGGATTAACAGAAATAAAACTGTGACTAAGGTTTACGATTTCAAAAAGGCCAACTTTAATAAATTAAGGCAACTACTTAGGGAAGTGGATTGGGCTAACATACTTAGAGAGCTAAAGGCAGATGAGGCCTGGGATTATTTCAAGCTGAAGTTGCACGAGCTGTCCGAGGCCTGTATCCCGAGAAAGGGGAAACGGTTAGTGGGCAGGAGAATTAGACCTAGCTGGATGAGCGGGCGTCTCAAAGGGGCGATTAAGAAAAAACAGAAAGCGTACAAAGAATGGAAGAGGGGAGAGATCGGCAAGGAAACCTACCTTATTGAGGTCAGAGCATGTAGGGATGCGGTGAGAAAGGCCAAAAGCCGTGTAGAGTTGGACCTCGCGAGGGGAATTAAATCCAATAGTAAGAGGTTTTATAGCCATATAAATAGGAAGAAAACAAAGAAAGAGGAAGTGGGGCCGCTGAAGCATGCAGATGGAGTGGAGATTAAGGATAATCTAGGCATGGCACAATATCTAAATGAATATTTTGCGTCGGTCTTTAATAAGGCTAATGAAGGGCTTAGGAATAGAGAGAGCGGGACAGAGGGGAATAAAGGAGGGGCGATTGACATTACAGTATCAGAGGTAGAAGCCAAACTTGACCAGCTAAATGGGACTAAATCGGGCGGACCGGATGATCTTCATCCTAGAATATTGAAGGAGCTGGCGCGAGAAATTGCAAGCCCCTTGGCGATAATTTTTAATAAATCTGTAAACTCGGGGGTGGTACCGATGGACTGGAAAATAGCTAATGTGGTTCCTATTTTCAAGAAAGGGAAAAAAAGTGACCCAGGTAACTACAGGCCTGTTAGTTTAACTTCTGTAGTATGCAAGGTCTTGGAAAAAATTTTGAAGGAAAAAGTAGTTAAGGACCTTGAGGTGAATGGCAATTGGGACAAATTACAACATGGGTTTACGAAAGGAAGATCGTGCCAAACCAACTTGATCTCCTTCTTTGAGAAAGTAACTGACCTTCTAGATAAAGGAAATGCGGTGGATCTAATTTACCTAGATTTTAGTAAAGCGTTTGATACTGTGCCGCACGTGGAATTATTGGTTAAATTAGAAAAGATGGGGATCGATATGAAAATCCAGAGGTGGATAAAGAACTGGTTAAAGGGGAGACTGCAGCGGGTAGTACTGAAAGGTGAACTGTCGGGTTGGACGGAGGTCACCAGTGGGGTTCCTCAAGGTTCGGTTTTGGGTCCGATTTTATTTAATCTATTCGTTACTGACCTCGGAACCGAATGTAGGAGTGGGCTGATAAAGTTTGCGGATGACACAAAGTTGGGAGGTATTGCCAATTCGGAGAAGGATAGGGATATTCTGCAGGGAGACTTGGATGACCTTGTAAATTGGAGTAACAATAATAGGATGAGATTTAATAGTGAGAAGTGTAAGGTGATGCATTTAGGGATGACTAATAAGAATTTTAGTTATAAGTTAGGGACGCACAGGTTGGAAGTGACGGAGGAGGAGAAGGACCTCGGAGTCCTGGTTGATCGAAGGATGACTATGAGTCGGCAATGTGACGTGGCTGTGAAAAAAGCTAATGTGATCTTGGGATGCGTTAGGCGAGGTATTTCTAGTAGGGACAGGGAGGTGCTGCTTCCGTTATACAAGGCGCTGGTGAGACCTCATTTGGAGTACTGTGTGCAGTTCTGGTCTCCTATGTTTAAAAAGGATGAACTCAAACTGGAACGGGTACAGAGAAGGGCCACTAGGATGATCCGAGGAATGGAAAACCTGTCGTATGAAAGGAGACTCGAGGAGCTCGGTTTGTTTAGCCTAACCAAAAGAAGGCTGAGGGGGGATATGATTGCTCTCTTTAAATATATCAAAGGGACTAATACCAAGGAGGGAGAGGAATTATTTAAGCTCAGTAGTAATGTGGACACGAGAACGAATGGATATAAACTGGCCGTGGGGAAGTTTAGGCTTGAAATTAGAAGAAGGTTTCTAACCGTCAGAGGGGTGAAATTTTGGAACAGCCTTCCGAAGGAAACGGTGGGGGCGAAAGACCTCTCTGGCTTCAAGATCAGGCTTGATAAATTTATGGAGGGAATGGTTTGATGGGATAACGTGATTGTAGTCAATTAGGCATTAACGTGCCATCGCGGGTAAAATGAGGGTCCGGCTGTAGAATCTTGCCTGTATGCTCGGGGTTCTGCTGATCGCCATATTTGGGGTCGGGAAGGAATTTTCCTCCAGGGTTGATTGGCAAAGGCCCTGGAGGTTTTTCGCCTTCCTCCGCAGCATAGGGCAGGAGTCGCAGGCTGGAAGATTCTGTTGTGGGTGGGTCAGCTTTTGTGGCCTGCATCATGCGGGAGGTCAGACTAGATGACCATATTGGTCCCTTCTGACCTTAAAGTCTATGAGTCTATGAGAACCAGCAAATGGACAGAACCTGCCTTTAGCTTATTCAGCCAGTCTTTCTATCATAGCCTGTTAACAAGTGGATTTAAAATTCTTAAGGGAGAGGGGAAAGAGAAACCTACAACATTGTGTGTTGAGCTTTCTTCAATGCTTTTGCAACCCCTTAAAAGTACAAAGATCGTTGGCCTGTGGAACTAGGCTGAGCATAAGGAAAGAACTTGGTTGCTTGTGCATCCCAGTACAGAAAAATACATCAAAGAAAAATATTGGATTTTTTTGATATTTAGTACAGTTCAATACAGTATTGAACACAGTGCATCATAAAACTGAAGCCCCTTAATGGAAGGTACTGTAAAAGTTAAAGTACTGGTATCCAGAATGGGATGTTTCATTTTGTTTTTCCTACAAATGTGTGGGCATTCATTCCTTATACATGGGAGGGGCAATAGTTCTGGCTGAAGCTGTATAGAGTGTGTGCAGATTCTGTGCAAGATTCCCACCCTATCACTCTGGTACTGCCTCTTCCCACAGCCACTCCTTTGCCCTGCCCTCCCACAGGCACTCACCAGTTGTTCAGAAACAGGACCAAGCACACATAGACAATGACAGTGATGGGCACTAGGACCCAGGAGGCAGCATCCTGGAGCTGCCTGCCAGCCTCAGCAGAGGAGAGGGACAGAGGGAGCCTCTTCCCTCCCTGACCACAGAGGTCTGGAGAAATCAGGGGTGGGGGGCACTGGGGGACAATGCCTGCTCAAACTACACCCACAGCTGGCAAGAGTTCCTGTGGTAACCAGATTTTTAGTGTCTAGTCACAAGTGTTAACCGGATACCTGGCAGTGCGTTCCTGCAGCGCCGGGAGAGGCAGCAGGTTGCTGGCTGTCTGCTGGCTGAGCTCCTTCCAAGCCACAGGGGACTTCTTTGCCTTTCCTGCTGGCAGAAGTGCTCCAACAGGGCTACGTGAGCAAGTTCGCTCCCCACCACCATCCGGCCGTGCCCCCTGCCTGACAGGTAGGGCCAAAATAATAGGAGAGCCTAAGGCTATAGGCTTATTAGCCTAATGGTTAATCCAGCCCTGGGTGAGGGCTAGGCAGGCCAAGAGAGATATTAATTCAATACATCTCCTATATAGACTCCTTGATAGCAGTTCAAATAGAGTCCTTGCTGAAATTTAAATTTTCCCTCCTTAGTAGAAATCTTGTGGGAGGATGGCAGCAATACCATCGATCCTCCACAGAAGCTAACCCCCCATTGGTCTCAACTGCTCCCACCAGCTTCAGAGGCAGAGCACAAACTGAGCCTCCCTTGCTTGAGTCACTGCGAATTGAGACCACTAATCCGATAGAATTGTAAAAAACCTTTTATTTTATTTTTTTTTTTTTGTGTGCTGCTTATAGATTTCATGTGATATCAGTGGAGGGCAGAGTAGAATCAGCAGCATCGACTGGACATAATGGGTCAAATTCATCCCCAGTTAACTGCACTAATGTCTATTTTGATTCCTTTTGAAATCTGTGTAGTCAATGAAGATCTGATACAATTGATTTGGATCAATTTTCAAACCAGGGGTCATATGTCTTTCAGCATTACCCACAAACTCACAGAATTTAAAAATTGAAAAGGTTTATTAAATTGTCAACTTCAACTCCCTTGCAGTTCCCTATTGTATAAAGCTTTATTTTAATTCTATTCAAAATTCCTTTGCACTATTATAGCTCAATACTGAAGTTTTAGTATAGGGAATTATATTTAACTATACACAAGCATTCTAAAATATCCAGGAATTTCATATTCAACATGCAAAACTATTTGTTATAATTGTCTCTATAGGTTAGAAATTATTTGTTGAAATGTATTTGTGGCATACCAGGGTACAGTCTAAACTAGTGGGGAGCTGTGTCACCCTTGCCCTGTAACCTGGGGTGCCTTGCAATGTCTTGCTGTTTTAGCCTTCAACCTGGATTGTTCACAACCAGCCATTAGCATGTAGGTCACTCCCAGATGTGTTTGTGTAACTGCCTGTCACACTCTGGCTCTCACCAGCCTTGGTTATACTTCAGGGTGACCCCAACACACTTAGAATCCTGGGCTTTCCCCCACAAATGTATGTTTTGTACTGCCCATCCATCTCCTGAACAGTTCAAACATATTAAGTCTGTTATTCCTCTAAGGGAATAATATACACTAGCCTGCTATCTTAAATGGAGTTACCTAGAAACTTCATCTTAAACACACTGGATTAGATGAAATAATAAAACAAATGTATTAACTACCAAGAGATTTTAAGTGAGTACAAGTAATGATGTATAAAAATCAGAAATGGTTACAAGAAAAATAAAAATAAAATGCTTACTAGTGCTTAACTTAATAAACTATATTAGGTTCAAACAAAATTTCTCACCACATGCTTCCAGCAGGATCACTGACCAAACTCTTCAGGTCAGGATCACTCCCCAAAGTCCAACAGCTGTTTCCTCTTATCTTCTCAGGTGCGGAGAATGCAATGGGCAGGGAGAGAGAGGGGTGCCATGCGGTGTTTGCCCTATCTTTGTGTATTTCCAGTCCCTCTCTTGAAAAATATTTCCAACTGAGAACCAAGATACAGAGTCTAAGTGGAAGGATGTTCCCTGCTAGGTTTTTTTCCCACCTGTTTGAGCTTCCTTTGTTTTCCCTTCCTACTTGATGACTCTGTTTACTGCTTAAATGCAAATTAAGGCTGCACAAATTCCTTTGTTTATGACAGATCTGTTTGCCAACTTCTGCCTAGGGAGGGCTATGGGGTTTGGAACATGTGTTAATAACATTGGACAGAAGAACCCTATAACTTCACATACAGTGTTGTCATACATATTTTTATCAGGACAATACTGGCCAGCAAATTATGAGTTTTCAAATGACACCTTATAAGGTATTCCTTGTACAAAGATCATTACAGTAGTGTGCAGGGTGTGAATAGAGGGGTGTATTCCGTCACAGTATTACAACAATATGCAACATTTATCAAATAAACATAAATATCACTCAAATCAGATATATACAAAAGTCCTGAAACAGTCATGATCTTCCTCTTCCATACCAGTGAGACATTTTATTTATTGCCATTTAGTGTGCTTGCATCTGTGTTTCTGTGCAACAATAGTGACATCCGGTGACCAGGTCAGTCAATTCAGGGTGTGTGTTTCGCATGCATTTATTGGGAGATTGATATTGCATGCACAGTTGACTTTTTAAATAAATGACATTTTCAGTTCAAGCAGGCATCAACCACTCACCATGTTTAGCACATCTTTATATGTAATATATTATATTGATTATGCTGGTCTTGGTGCAGAAGACCATTAATAACTGATAAGTTAGAGGGAAGTCTAGTGCACATTTCTCATTTATTTTCATAGTACATTTGACAGCTGCTTTTGAAACAAAGTGTTCGCTGCTCATGTAAGTGATAGATGTAGGGATAACAGTTTAGGATTTTGCCTGTTGGTGGCACCAGGAGAGGGAGTTTTCACTTTACAACTTCCTTCTCTGAATTGCTTGCACTCTTTGTAGATTATCTTCCAGGGAATGGGAAGGAATCTGGACATAATAAACTACCCTCTGAGGGATTTGTTACATGCAACACTCTTATGAGAAAAATGAGTAGCTCTTGTTAAAAGATCCTAAACTACAATAATTTGTCTTCTAAGGGAGTGATTGTATCTCCAGGATCTGCATATGGAGGGAGTTCTCAAGATGTGTGTCTCCTTCTTCCTCCCTTGAGCAAGGACTAGATATTTCTGTGAAGCCATACCCCCTGCATTGGACCTGTTCAGTATTCTTCATGTGCTTCAGGATATTTACACAGAGTGGACAAGAAGGTAGGACATGATCTCAATCTACCGAAGGACAGTGAGAGTCCTGATTTGAAAATCCTATGGGTCTGGCTACCAGAGAGTTTGAGATTTTCTGGATGGACAATTCAGAAGTATAACTTTATAGATGAAGGAAAAAGGGAAGAGATCTATGGCAACCATTTTATATGTCCAAGAGGGACTTATATTTCCAGAAGAAGTTGTAATGCTTGAGATTGGTCCTACTGTCCACTATTGCACCAGAGAAGGGGAAGGAAGAGCTCCATCACTGTGTCTGAGTGTCATTAATTTTACTGTATACGAGGAAGTAGTTTTCCTAATTGTATCACACTAAACATCAACAATAAGAGAAACATTTTAGAGAGGATTTTAGAACAGTGGTTGCATATAGCACACCGAAGCAGCTCCTTTTCCTTAGGCGCACCTAGCCCCTACTATGTCTCCTCATTGAAATGTAGGGCTGGAAGGGACCTTGAGAGGTCATCTAGTCCATCCTCACAACCTGAGGCAGTATATCTAGACCATCTCTGACTCGCGTTTGTCTAACTTGTTCTTAAAAACCTCCAATGATGGGCATTCTACAGCCTCTCTTTGGTAACCTGTTCCAGTAATTAACTATCCTTATAGGGTTTTTTTAGGAAACCTTTTTTCCCTAATATCCAACCTAAATCTCCCTTGTTGCAGATTAAGCTAATTACTTGTTGTCCTACTGTCAGTGGACATGGAGAACAATGGACCACTATCCTCTTTGTAACAGCCCTTACCATATTTGAAGACTGTTATCAGATTCTCACTAACTCATCTTTTCTCAAGACTGTACTTACCCATGTTTTTTAACTTTTTCCTAATAGGTCACCAGAGGCTTGCTTTATTTATAACCCCGCTTTCCTCCCTGCCACCCCGCGCATGCCTTTCTCGTAGTTGGCCTGTAAAATTTGACAGAACCAAGTAGCTACAGCCCTAAAGTGGCCACTTTGGAAGTGGTGCTGCTTACTGCATTTTCCTTTCTTCTAGCTGGTATTAACTCTTATGACAGTTCACCCCTCAGTTTGACATTTCTTGCTTCTGAGGAGATATGGTACATTTTTCACAGTATTGGATCTGTCAAAGTTTTTAAAACCTCAAATTAAAATGAAGAGTTGCAAGCTGTGGCAAGCTGAAAGTTGTAGAAATGTTCAGCTTGGGTGCATTTTGGTGGGGTTTTGTTCCTTTTCCAAAATGAATCCATTAAATTTACTTTAGTTTTATACCTTAAAAATCTTAATACAGATGAGAGATGTAAGAGCTTAAAGAAAATCTTCTCCAAATTTATGAGCATAGGAAGAACTAGAAAAATATAGGCATTAAGAAAGAATATAAATTTTAGATCTGAATATAATGCTTCAGAACTTTCTGAGTGGTCTTGGGACAAATTCAAATAAAGACAGGTTTTCCTATAGCCTTCAGAGTGAAGTTTGTGATTTCATGATTTTTTTTAAAAAGTGCTATCCTGGTCTGTTGTCAGCAAAATCTGTATTGAACCCACCTTCCTTTGAAAAAACTCTTTACATTCATATATGAATAGCGTTCAGCTAGAGATGCTTGAAATATTGAGGCACTGGTTTTGAATGGAGAAATTTCCCAATATAGCTATACTCCCTGTGGTTTGGAATTATACTGGTATAAATAGACAAGCCCTGAGTGGCTGTAACAGAGTTTGATGTTAAGTGGTGATATGGCACTCTGTTGTCTGGTGGTAGTGGGATGCAAAAAGGGGAAGAGGATTATTTTGAGGAGAGATGGATCTGAAAGGAATTCCTGTCCTCAAGATCTGTAGCTAGAAAAGCAAAAGTATGTGTATGTGCAGTATGTAAGGAGCATATCCCTGATGCTCCCTACCTGATTTTTACCAGTACGGAGTAACCCATCCTGTATATACAAACGAATAATAAAAAGTGTCCAGGGAGTTCTTCCATGGAGAATTCTGAAATACCCAATACAATTTCTTGCACTTTAGTAGAGTAAGTTATTTCAAAAGATGTTATGCATTATTTATCTGTCATGAGGCAGCAGGGGTCTCCTTCTCTTCCCCTCTCATAGGAAGGCATGCCTTTTCAGGAAAGAAGATGAAGGGCTCCCTGGTGAGATACATCATGTTCCCCATCTGGTGGTGTGCTGCAGCCAACAGGAATGAGGTGTTGTTCAATGTTTAAAACATAATCTATAAACATGAAATAATTATGTATAGGTAGGTTTAGTGGGAGAATACTAATAATGTGACCACCAGTCTGAGAGATTTCACTTTTCTTCAGCAAGAGGTTTGAATTTCTGCTGGGCAGCTCACTGGAGCTCTAAGACAGTCTTGTACACTGTAGCAGGGTGGTCACCTGCTTCTGCCTTAAAAGGCATAAATCAGCCCTGGGAGAGGGCTGAGGCTGTGAGAGGGCTGCTGCTAGGAAAAGCAGCAAGCCTCAGCTGATTGGGGAACCAACCACAGATGCGGGCCATGCCCTAATCAGGGCCCAGCTGGCCCTTATAAGAGGGCAGTGGGCCAGGAGCACACAGACACACTCTCTCTCTCTCTCTCTCTCTCTCTCTCTCTCTCTCTCGAGAGAGAGAGAGAGAGAGAGAGAGAGAGAGAGAGGGATGGGCCTGGCTGCTAGGAGCTAAGCGGGGTACTGAGACTGGAGAAGGGCTGGGGGAAGGCCTGAGGAGCTCCGGCCTAGAAATCACCCAGGCTGCAGGCCTTGTTAAAGGCCAAAGAAGGTACTGGGGTTGCAGAGGGCAGGCAGAGGCAGCAGGTCCAAAAAACCCCCTTGCCGGTGATGAGTGGAACTTACACTGCAGTCTGCCCCAGGGAACGGCAGCTACTTGATGACTGACAGTGGCCATAGACTGAGGTGAGGTGGGGATAGAGGGTGAGGGTCCCTGGGGAGGGGAGACCCAGATTTGTGGAGGTACTGCCAGGGGGCAGCACCCCAGCCTGAAAGGGGTACCGGGGTCCAGGAGGGACTCGGGCCAAGTGGCAAGCAGGACACCGGCCTACAGAAGGCGCTCCGGAGGCTGGAAATGCTAATTCCCTGGACGGCCAGCAGGAGGCGCCGCAGCAGTGATTCCCGCCCTGTGACATGCACCTTTTTTTGTTACCATATACTACAACAAAAATGGCTTATCTTCTAAAACAATATTTACCGTTTTGCAAACTGACTTTGAAGTTACCTGTCTTCTGGTAGCTGAAAAATACAGTTAAGAACCAAAAAGATAGAACAATTAGCTAAAGAGAATATGCAGAGGGTAACTTTCAGAATTTCTCATATGAAACAATCCAGAATCTGCAAGCTAAAATATAAGTCATGTGAGTGTGAAGGTCTCACAAATTACTTTACTTTTAACGAGGTTTAGCATTACAAATTAACTCTAGCCCAAGTGAATTAGAAATCATCACTTTCCCCATGAAAGGGAGTTACCTCCAATTTGGAATGCCTATCAAACAATGTCTCTCTCACTTTTTTTCATCTTAGTCCAAGATATAGTTGATCTAAGTGCCTAAACTAATATTTGTGTTCATACTCAGAGGAGTTTGCATAAGATCAAATAGTCTTCTCTCTGATCTGCACCGCGGATCTCCTATTTGAACTGTGGATCTCTATGCATATTCAGTTTCTGCCCAGAATTCCCACTGATGTAACCAGAAGTTCTCTATGCACAACTAGACCAGAATATGCAACAAAGATGCAAGCAAATTATATACATTTAGCTCTGATACACCTAAACGCTGAACTGTGTGGTAAAATGCAATTTCTAACGTCTCAAAATACATGTACCAAAACCTCAGGATTCTTCACCGTATGTCTACAGTTTTCTATAGTCAGCACTGTAGCTTGTCATGACATACAGTGTTTTGTTCCATGTGATTGAATGTGTAATAATATGTATTTGAAGAAGAAGTATCTGTTTAACAGAAAGATCCTGCAGTACATAGACAGGAAGGAGCTCTGAAAGTGGTTGCAGAAAATATCTTAATGTCTCCAGTCTAAGATTTATTTGCATTGAAGGGGGTGGGGAGAAAGAGGTGTTGAGATGTTTTATGAGGGGAATATGAAAGAAAAAGAGTGAAAAATGTACCAGTTTAATTGAAAATTCAACCACTAAAAGCAAAACAGACTAGAATACTTGTACCTTTGCTCAGGGATATCATTAATTAATTGTCAAAACATGCTTTTTGGATGTTTTTTGGTTAATGGCATCTGGTCCTGCTTAGTTCTAGAACACTCAGAGCTCACCTTCCCTTGGATGACCAAATGTGCTTTACAAAGGTGAATAAAGATTCTACATTGATATAGACATTATACCATTTTACAGGTTGGGAAATTGAGGCTAGTGAAGTGATGCTTTTGATCTGTATGTCTTCTGTCCTGGCTCCTTCAGAGACTGCCTTGTTTTCTGTGAGCCTCTGTAACAGTTGAGGTCTGTTACTTAACAATCCTTATATTTAAACATCTGGAGAATGGGGGCATGACATTCTTGGTGAAGGGCCCTCAATACCAGAACTCCATGTGAATGTGTGGCTATTGCTGCTCAGATTTCTGTGCAAGGGTCCTCTATTATTTCAGTATTTTGCCCAAGTGGAGTAGCAACATGGATTACTTATGGCAGGAGTTAGTGAGCAGCCTATGTTTTAATCTCCATACATATGCTTAGAGTTTGTTAGTGAACAACATTTTAGCAATAAATAAAATTATGTGAAAAACTTCACATGATATTTTTCATTGGACCAAAAAAAAAAAATACCCATACTCTACACAAGTATGAAAACATCAGCCTTCCAGAAAAATTCCAAGACTCCGCAGTTACACGTTACCAGAGAGAGGTTTTTATATGATGCTGAGATTGTTTATTCCCTGAATTGGCACAGACATCTGATATACCCAATTTATATATCTCCATCTGTTTTTCAGCACCATGCCTCTCTTTGAATAATTTCAACTCCACCTTTAAATGTGGTGTTGAAGGAAACTGGAGTCTGCCAGACAATCAAGGCATGCATTTATTTGTGTAAGACAAATCACTTTGAACAGAAAACGTGTATTCTGATATAACAAGGAAATTGGTTTAGCACCCTCAATAACACTGATTTAAAAGATTGGGTAAGGTTAGCACTCACTAAACCCATAGCAGTGTCAGCAAAAATGACACTGCTTCTGAGTTTAGTATAATGAGTTTGATATTTGAAAAGACTGCAGTATTGAGCCCATGCTCACAAAGAATAGACAAAATATATGCCAAAATATTTATTAAAAGGGAAACCTCTCCTCTGTGATCTTCACTGGAGTTGTAATTTGTATGTTAAGGACTGATCGTGAAAGGTGCTGAACATCTGCTGAAGTCCTTTGGAGGTACAGGTGCTCAGCAGTACTCAGTATTAGGCCCTTATTAACATAATTTTTTTTAAAAAAAAATTAAAAAAATAAAAGAGAACTGGATAAATTCATGGTGGTTAAGTCCATTAATGGCTATTAGCCAGGATGGGTAAGGAATGGTGTCCCTAGCCTCTGTTTGTCAGAGGATGGAGATGGATGGCAGGAGAGAGATCACTTGATCATTGCCTGTTGGTCCACTCCCTCTGGGGCACCTGGCACTGGCCACTGTCGGTAGACAGGATACTGGGCTAGATGGACCTTTGGTCTGACCCGGTACAGCTGTTCTTATGTTCTTATGTTATGTACAGGATACAGAACTTTGACTGATGTTCAATGGAAATTTTGTACCTGGAATATATGTAATAATATGCAACAAATCTGTGCTGAAGGTTAGTGATCAACCATATGAATTTGAAAGGATAACTTTTCCTTAATGCTTTAGAATTGAATTAACAGTAAGGAAAGAATTTACAGTCTTACCCTACATGGAAAGGAAGCAATATTCCCCCTGACTTTTTATCATTAATATTTAGGATAAGCTATAGCAACTAAATAGGTGTTAAAAACATTAGGGTTGTACATACCCATAAAAATATACAGTGTTGGGCATATATGCGCAAGGAAAATATTGAGTCGATAGGGAGCACAAGAAAACCTCTTTTTGCATGAAAGAAAGTGTTGCCATGCAGCTGTCAGTTTATTCATATTCCCTATGCACAAAAATACTAAGATAATGGTGTCAATATAGGAACCTGGATGGGTAGACAGTAGCAGTAGTAAAGAATGCATGGTGAAGTGCCTCACTCATGTGTGTTTCTTCAGATACATGCATTCTATGCCTATGCCTGCACCCTAGAAGCTTGAGACTCCTTAGTGCAGAGGACTAAGCCCTACTGCTTAATTTTACTTGTGTCCATGGATAACCTCCGCTCACACCTGCACTGGAACTCAGCCACTTGGAGCGGATTCCTCCTGAGGCTCAGTGGGCCAGGCTGGTTCAGAAACGTGTAAATCCAATCACCCTGGCCATCTTTTCTGAATCCAGGCCACACTGTTAAAAAGTACTGGTAATTGTTTTGATGGCTTTAGAGGCAAACTCAGGATAGTAATGCATTGAAGTTTCTGCCACAGTATAACTGAGATGGTACCAAGGATTGTGCTAAAGATTAAAGACTTACCAAGGAAGAAGTATGATTGCAAAGAGCCTATAAGAGGTCAGAAGATAGAATGAAAAAACTGTAGATGTTATTTTAGATTGCCCATTCCAGTCTTCAAAGACATCTGTTTTAGTGTTGCTCATTATTTTTCACAAACTACTATTAAAATCCATATCAAGATTCCCATTAAAGTAAATGATCTAGGCCTCCCTATTCATTACAGCAGAATTCAAGATGCTCTAGTGTTGTCAGAGGATAACCTCTTATTTTAAAAATAACTATTTTCATTTGATACACAAAGAATGTGGTTTCTTCAGGTCTAAGGTCAATGAAAATTCTGAATCAGACATACATGTGGGCATTAGTATTCCTCAAAGGAGTGGCTTAAAAAGAGACATTTCAAATAACTACATTTGAAGTGTTTAAAAAAAAAAAAGACACAGAAGGCAGGAAATGCATTACCAAGAACATTTTAGAGTAAATTATTTAAAATCATAGTATTAAATACAGAGAAAAAAATATTTGTTGATCTCATATTTTGGGATGTGTGCCTCAATATTGCTTTCAGGCTAGATTATGCCTTTAGGCACAGCCACAGGCAGATGACAAAGGCATTGTGCCTCAGAGGCACTTCTTGGACCAGGGCCTCCCATGGATGTGCTGGGGTGTGTGGGGAAGAGAGTAGTTTGTGACAGCTTCTTTTGGGGTGCAGCTTAGTGCCCCTTGCTGTGTGGTGTGTGGCGGTAGGGATGATTCAGCACCCTAGTTATGAGCATTACTTTCACACTGAGTTGCTCTTTGTGGGGGAATATACTGAGTACAGTCCTGCACTCCTCAGAGAGATTCATAGATTGTAAAGCCAGAAGGGACCTCTGTGATCCTCTAATCCAGGGGTGGGTAAACTACAGCCCTCAAGGACCTTTTAATCTGGTCCTCGGGTGCCCGCTGGGGAGCGGGGTTGAGAGCTTTCCCCACTCTGGTGCTCCATTCAGGGAGCGGGGTTGGGGCTTGCCTTGCTCTGCTCCACATATGCAGCAGCTCTGCATGGCTCCCGGAAGCAGGGATAGCCAGGGGGCTCTGCATGCTGCCCCCGCCCCAAGTGCCAGCTCTGCAGCGTCCATTGGTTGGGAACCGTGGCCAATGGGAGCTGTGGGGGAAGTGCCTGCGGACAGGGCAGCACACAGAGTGGTGTGGCCCCACCTCCGCGTGGGAGCCGGAGGGGGGATGGGCTACTGTTTCCAGGAGCTGCTTCAGGGAAGCGCCACCTGGATCCTGCACACCTGAGTGCCCCCTCCCCCATGCCCCAACCCCTCGCCCTAGCGCTGATTGCCCTCCAAACCCTTTGATCCCAGCCCGGAGCACCCTCCTGCACCCCAAACCCCTCATCCCCAGCCCCACGCCAGAGTCTGCACCCCCAGCCGGAACGCTCACCCCCCCCTCCGTGCGCCCCACTCCTCTGCCCCCACCGGCCCTCCATACAATTTCTATACCGAGATGTAGCCCTCAGGCACCTGATCTAGTCCACCCCTGATCTAGTCTGACATCCTCCATAACACAGGCCATAGGAGTTTCCTGAATTATTTACTGTTTTTGAACCAGAGAATCTTTTAGAAAAACATCCCATCTTGATTGAAAATTACCAGTGGTGGAGAATCCAGCACAAACCTTGGTTAATTGTTCCAATGTTTAAAAAAAAAAAAAAAGTGCCTTATTTCCAGTCTGAATTTGTCTAGTTTCAACTTCCAGCCATTTGCTTGAGTTATACCTTTCTCTGCTAGACTGAAGAGCCCATTATCAAATGTTTGTCCTCCACATAGATATTTATAGACTGAGACAATCACACTTTAATCTTCTCTTTGTTAAGATAAAGAGATTGAGCTCCTTAGGCCTCTCACTGTAATGCATGTTTTCCAATCCTTTATGAGACATTCTCATGGCTCTTCTCTGAACTCTCTCCAAATTTTCAACTGCTGCCTTTAATTGTGGACACCTGAACCAGATACAATATTCTGGTAGCAACCGCACTAGTGCCAAATACATAGGTAACAATCTCCCTACTTCCACTTGGGATTCCCCTGTTTATACATCCAAGGATCACATTAGCCTTTTCGGTCACATTATCACACTGGGGAAGCTTATATTCAACTGATTGTCCACAATAAACCCCACGTCTATTTCTGAGTCACTGAAAAGGTCCCCTATCCTGTAATGGCCTACATTAATTGTTCCTATATATGTAACTTAATTTGGCCATATTAAAAACGCATTGTTTCCTTATGCACCAAGAGATCCAGATCAATCTGTATCAGTGACCTGCCCTCTTCATTATTTACCACTCCCCCAGTCTGTGTCTCATTTGTAAACTTCATCAGTGATGGTTTTAAGTTTCCTGCCAGAGATCAGGATATCAAGCCAACTGGCCCTAAAGCAGGTCAGGCATGGGAGGCACCCTTATACATCTTATGTATTTAAATGGCCTCCATTACCACAGTATTTGAGCACCCCACCATCTTTAATATATTTATTCTCACAACATCCCTTGTGAGATAGTACTTCCCTATTTTACAGATGGGGCACTAAGGCACAAAGAGACTGAAGTGCCCTGTAGTCATACA
Organism: Emys orbicularis; assembly: GCF_028017835.1. Taxonomy (NCBI): domain Eukaryota; kingdom Metazoa; phylum Chordata; order Testudines; family Emydidae; genus Emys; species Emys orbicularis. The sequence goes on along the minus strand of NC_088689.1, from coordinate 39,722,311 downwards.
AGAGGACCATTGTACTGGGGACTTGAACCCAGGTCTCTCAAGTCCCTAGTTAGTGTCTTAGCCCTTAGACCATCCTTGCTCTCACTCAGTCCCTCCTATTTCTCCTGTACAGTCACACAGGGTCACAGCATGACCTAACCTTTAATGAAAAGCATTAAAAATCAGAAACAAAAAGATTTTAAAAATTGCTCCCACCAAGAGTGGGCCAAAATGGAATTTGTTAAAAGCTTTTTATCCAAGGACACCCAGAAACTAACATAAGAACATTAGATTGCCCCTATTGGGTTAGACCAAAGGTCCATCTAGCCCAGTATCCTGTCTTCCGACAGTGGCCAGTGCCAGGTGCCCGAGAAGGAATGAACAGAACAGGCAATCAAGTGAGCTCATTCCCAGCTTCTGGCAAACAGAGGCGAGCTTCTGGCAAGAAAGTCTCCACCATATTCACCTTACAATATACTATAAATAAATAGAATATAGTTTATACAGGCATGGTGTTGTGCAGCATTTTGATAGTTCACAATTTAGACAGCAACAGAGCATATTTATCTACTGTCTGTGAAAAGTAATGTGGAAGCCAGATTAGGTAATGATATAATTATATCATTTGGTTTACCAAGGCCAAAGAAATGGAAGCTACCATTATTCTTGCCTGTATGCCATGTGTAATTATAAAGCTCAAATGACAGTTTGTATGATGGAATTACACAAACTACATCAGGTTCACTGGAATATTTTATGTTGTTTCAAGGGATGGCTTTAAGCATAGGTCAAATAGACCCCCTACCCACCATATACCAGGGGGCAAAGGGAACTATATTAGGGGTGCAGCATAAACTCTGACTGGTCACTCCTCAGCTGAAATTTTACATTAGAGAATCAGACCACCCTGCCACTGGCCCTTTTCTCTCCCTTCCAGGAAGGGTGAGTTTCATGGAGATTCAAATGTGGCCTAGTCTTATTGATTACAGAGCCTGCTAACACCGCCCCAGCAAAAGGAGGCAAGGCAAGTGATCCCCCTCTTCTTTGCCCAGCAGATCTGGATGGCTGCAGAAAGGGAAGAATACTTCACACCCTGAAATGCTGCAGCAGATCTGCTCCTCCTGTATGTTAGACACTACAGAGATCTTGCTGGCCATGGTAGGATTTAACAGGGAGGGCTATGTCTACCATCAGCCATCCAGCACTTGCTGGCAGACCTATCTTGTGTACTAATTAGCTGGGTGGACTATACTAAATCTGGTCAAAAATCTTTTGTCTGAAACTTTGAGTGAAAAATACAGATCAGGATAACTGAAACAATTCACAAAATTGTGTCAAATTTATCAAATTGTTTTGGTCAAAAATATTTTCTAAAAAATGACATTTCATTTCAACATTTTCAAAACAAGACTTTAGATTTTCAATTCAAAACAACTTTTTGATTAGACATGTACTTTAATTTTATTGTTTAAGTTTTAAGAAGCTTAAAAAAAAAAAACCAAAAATGTTTAGTTTTGGTTTGAGCAAAGCATTTCATGTGACCCAAAACTATTTTTTTCTTTCTTTTTTTTTTTTTTTTACACAGAACAGGCAGGGAACTGAAAAATCAGTTATCCGCACAGCTCTGAACACCTCAGATCCTTTGGCCCTGGGGCACGGGGCTGGCCATTTAGCTAGCCATTCCACTCTAGGCCACTCCCACAGGTAGTGGTGTGGGGGAAGAGACTCCCCGCATTTTCATTCTCACCTCTACCTCACACCAGCATAGCAGAACATAGCCCAGAAGAGCTGTCCCTTTCTCTTATCTATTGAGCTTTTTCATAAGAGTGCAGAATCATATTATAGTCCTGATTCCCCACTGCCCTGCATGTTGAAGTAATTCACACCTTTTATTTCCATATGGAAACATTTCATACCTACTTTTATAGTCATTTACACCTGTGCAAAGATAAGAGGCTGTAGAAAATCAGGTCCTATGTATTTATGACTGATCTTAAAATAATGCCGTTATCATTCTCTTCACTGTTACCCCATATTCTTATTAAAAGCTATTCTCCAGACACTCAACATTAATACCTAATAAAAAAGCATTTAAAGTCATTTAAGATAATAGCCTCTTTTAGCAATAAACTCTGATTTGATATTTTAATTATTGGTCCCCATTCTCCATTCATCTAAATCAACATGTTTCATACACTTATTATTATCGCATTAGAATGAGGGGGAAAAGATGAATTTTTCAAGGAGGATAATCTTTTGTTAGTAATTCTTTTAGAATACCTCATCCATCACTTTCTTCTGTCATTTTCTCCAACTCTGCCAATCCATCACCTGTAAGATTTAATCTCTTGAAGGTAAATTTTTAATTCAGCCATGCCACCAATAAAAAAAACCTCTCTTCACAGGATAGATATGCTGAGTTCAGTAGCTATGACAGTGTGGGTTCATTTGTGTTCTGAAATGCTATTTGTGTTAACAAAATGTAAATTAATCCCATGGGACAGAAATTATACCCGTGTTTTCTAGAACATTTAATAAATAGTTGAGTTGAACAGATCCAAATGCCTACTGCTATTTTACATGAGAGCACTGATAAATATGCCCCCTTTTGTGAGAGTAGCAGACTGCTTAGTTGTGAGATTCAGACCTGTTACTTCTTTAATTCAATTGAAGCTGCTTCTCACTGCTTTTCCTATGACATACAGGTCCACCTACATATTACTGTCTGGAGTGGTGATATGGAGATGCAGGAGACATCTTCTGGTGGACTCTCAATCTAAAATATAGCAAATGGAATCAAAATCAGACTTCATTTAATCAGTTATGTGCTATTAAACATATTAAAATCAAGAATCTGGCTCAATTCTGAGAGGCACTGAGCTCCAGCAACACACATTGAATCCTCCCAACCCTTTGACGGTCAAGAGATAGTTGGATGCCCAGCAGCCACATGGCAAAGGGCCATGTTCTTTGTTGCCTTGCACCTTGTATAGTTAGTTACACCAGTGCAAAATAAGTGTTAAGTGGCTACTCTTTTGATATGGTAGCACTCTACAGTCATTTTGTACCAGTGTAAATAGCTACTTAAGGTGCAGGACAACAGTGAATCAGGCCCACAAAAAGAGAAAAACCTATCTCTTTAAGCAGCTAGAAAGGAGAGAGCAGAACCTGAGACAGCTGTGTGCACCTGTTTTCAGTGTTCTCAGCAGCTAAAGTTGTCCATTGCTGCCCTGATTGATCACAAGAAGGGCAGTAAATTCACAATAACTGTAGACATCTTTATGAAATGGCAAAGGACTTAGCAAAGTCAGCCCATTGCCAGAGGAATTTATGAACTATTGAGTTTGTGATCCTTTCAAGTAGAAGTGAATTTCATCATTGTCTCCACTGAAACTCTAGTGACACCAGGAGTCACAGATGTTAACATTATCATCAGATGCAAAGAACTTCATACTTTCACTAGGTAGCATACCAATGCATCATTTCCCTTGTATTCCTGGAAGGAGATAGTTCTCTTTTCTGTGTCTGCTTTCAGACCAGAATATGAAGTTTTTTCCATTCCAAACTGAACTTTGATCTCAGCAGTAAAGATGGGTGAAATTTCTTTTACAAAACTCTTTTCAGCAAAACTTGCAGATTTGGTGACATTGAAACTTTTCTTGAATCATGTCACTTTTGCTGCATTTTATTTAGGGGAAAAAGCTTAAGTCCCAAACAATTCAAAATAACTAGTTTTGACATTCTCAAAACAAAAATATATCAATTTTTCAGTATGAAACAACTTTCCATTTCAGTGTCCTTTAATTTTATTTTTAATCAAAACTTTTATATATGCCCAAAATCTAAGCAAGATGTTTTGATTTTGTCAAAATGAAATATTATGTTCATCCCAAAATTATTTTTATTTTGAATTTTCAATTCACCAAAAATGTTTGCACCCAAAACATTTTTTTTCAGAATCACTATGAATTGAAACAAAAGTCTTTCACCCAACTCTAGTCATCAGGTCTCACAAGCTATTCAGGTGCAGGATAGGCCAATATCTGGCTAGGAGATGTCAAGGGAAAGTTAGGGTTCTGCCGGGTTTGTTACTGTCCTCTGGGGTCAGTGTGTTCATGGTGAGTCTCTTTGTACTGAAGCTTACTACCTGCAACAATCAGGTCAATTGTCCTTGTAGCTAAAATGGACAAGAGTTTCTCTGCTGCTGAGTCGAAAATGACTAATGAAGCATCACAAAAAGACCATTCTGGTATCCTGTGCATTGGTGGCAAATGTAAAACAGGTGCCTGGAAAATTCAAACATTGTCCGAAACGGCTAACCATGCCCTCCTATTGTGTGTGAACACCAAGGAATGCTACTACCCAGTCAGCGATCATGTGAAATCCAAAAGATTTGGTGGCAAAGTCAAAGAGCTTACAGTCTAATAGACAATAGACAAATGGTGGGGAAAATGAATAATTTGTTTTCCCCATCTGCAAGAACTAGGGGACAGAGGGTTTGTCTACAGGGCGAGTTATTGTGCAGCAAGCCAGGGTGTGAATTTACAGTGTACCAGCTTGCCATGCACCAACATGCCATGTGGACACTCCTACAGCAAAGAAAAAGTCTTGGATTTGTGGCTTAGCCTACTACACTTGTAATGCACAGTAGCAGTGTCCACACAGCAAATTACTGTGTGGTAGATTCACATGCTGGTTTACCAGGCACTAGCTTCTCATTTAGATGAGCCAAGGGAGATTGAGTAATATGCCTAAGGTCACACAGAGCATGTGGGAGAGCTGGTAACTGAACTCAGATCTGTTGAGACCCAGGCCAGTGCCTTACCTGCAAGGCCATCCTTCTCATCTTTTTCACCTGATCCAAACTTCAATAAGCTTTGTGAGATGCTAAGCTGGGGATTTGAGCCCATGTGAATTTCAGATGCTAATAGTGTTCACTGTTCTAGGAAGGCATTGAACCGTATTTTTACCATGGTCTTGTGTTTTCTTCTTCCTGTCTTGTTGCAGATTTGTTTTTCCTAAAAGGGGTTTCTGTTAGTAACCTCTCTGAAAATACTACTCAGGGTGCATGTACGTAGAAGCAGTTTGTTTGGCAGCAAACTAGGCTGTACTTGAGTCACTATTACTTCTCTTCAAAAATTGCTGTTTAACAATTGGTCTGCTATGACTTGCCTTGTTATAATCAATGAAACAATACACTAATTACAGAAATTAATGCCAGGAAGAAATACATTTGTAAAATGAGTTCATGCAGTGTTGCATTGATAACATCAGAATATAGGATTAAAATGGTCACCAGTTGCATTCTTATTAGTTAGTATCTGTTTTTGATGCATATCATGATTTTGTCTGTGGTAGCACCTGCTCTAGGAGCTACATGGGGAGTCCAATTATCCACCACCCTAGCACATGTTACTGGGTGTCTTTCTAGTGGGCCAGCACTCAAAACTCTAGCTGAGGTCTCCAGTCTTGTTCTCTCTCGGCATTCCAGGTGAAACCACTAAACATCCCACAGTCAGTTAACAGGATTAAAAACAAAAGAAAGGAAAAGAAAAACCGGTAAGCTGCTCCCTCCAGGATCTGGGCCTCTTACTTCAAAGGGGCCTGGGAGTATCACTACCCACCTCAGAGTCCACTGGGGATCCAGTGTAAGTATCAGTTCTCTTTCCTCTTCAACCTGGGAGTCCTGCCCCCTCCTTCAGTGAGGGCAGGGGCTCTGCAGGCTGTCATTTCTCTCTTCAGGGCTGGGAAGGCTCAACTCCATTCCCTTGCCAGGGTTGCCCACATCTGAGAGGAGTTTGCTGCCTTTTAACTCCTTCTCCAATCCTGGCTGATTTGCAGGTGAGAAGGGGTGGGATCATTTCAGCCCAAAGCAGCTACATAATCCCTTCTATGCTAGTGCCGGGTTTATATACCCCATCACATATCCTCCCCCTCAGGACTGTGGTAGCAGTGTTGTAATCAGAGTTGGTGCTCCACTTTATTTTGAAAAGAAATCCACATTTTGGTTTTTCTTGCCAGCCCAGTGAAGGACCTGGAAACTGCAAAGCTGTAATGATAGGTACCAGAGCATTATCCACTGGTTAGTGTCTTTCATAGTATGTAGCCACTTGAGTGCAGCATGACCCATGACCTGAGAAAAGGTGTTTCCCAACAAATAATATAGTGAGTCCACAGCCCATTTTAACACCAGCTCTTCCTTCTCTATGAAGAAGTATAGTTTTTCCTCTAGAAAACAGTTTCCAGCTTATACAAAGTACCGAGTGTTCTTCTTCAATCTCCTGTGAAAGGACTGCCCCTAGTTCTATGTCAGAGGTGAGAGTTTGCAGGATGAATCCTTTTGAAAAGGACCAGCACTCCTGCAATGTCCCAAAGCCTCCAATCACAGGAGGTTACTTGGGTATCCATTATTTAAAGGCTCCATGAGGGCAGCTGCAATGGTAGCAAATCCTAGCACAAAGCATCGATAATATCCTGCCAGACCCAAGAAGTGCTAGACTTGTTTCTCTGTTGTGGGCACTGGACTGTCTGTCACACTTGGACTTTGTTGACTAGTGGCAGCCGCTGGCCTACTCCCATGGTGTAGCCCAAATAAGTGACTTTGTGGTTCTCTATTTTACATTTCACCAAGTTAGCTGTTAGGCTGGCATCTGTGAAGGCCTGGAGCACTGCTGCAAGCTGCTTTATGGGGGTCCCCCAATCTGAACAGTAGATAATGATGTTGTCCAGGTAGGTGGCTGCATACAGACAATGTGGTTGTAGTATGCAGTCATTTAGCCTCGTGAAAGGTGCTGTCTCATGGAGACCACAATGATACAAGTTGAAGGGTGTGGAAAAGGCTGTCTTCTCCTGGGATTCTGGCATCAATGGTATTTGCCAGTAACCTTTCATGAAGTCTAAAGTGGATATATATCTGGCTGTACCCAACTGTTCTAATAGTTCATTCACCCTCAGCAACAAGTAGGCATCAAACTTTAGTGTTGCATTGAGCTTTTGGAAATCACTGCAGCAACAAATTGTGCCATTTTGCTTTGGCACTAGTACAATGGGACTTTTCCATTTTACTATGTGATTCTCCAAAGTCTAACATAGCTCGTAATTCACCCTGCATGGTGTCCCACATTTTACGAGGGAGCAGCTGCAGCGTTTCCCTGACCCATTGCTGTTTAGTATGGTGATAAGTTAGGTGGATCTGCCTGGGTAAGGTCGAGAACACGGTGGGAAAGGAGTTCAACTTCTGCACCTGGATCCTTTGCTCAGCCTGCAGCATTTCCTTCATTTGTATGGGGTCACACCATTTGTGCTATGGGCTCCTGGGGGTCCTAATTTGGGCTCCGGAGGTTATGGGGTTATAAGGAGTACCTCCTAGTCTTTCCAGGTTTTTAATAGAGTCACATGATAGATCTGGGTCTCCTTTTTCTTCTCTGGGTGCTGATCCTCATAGTCAATGGGGACCACTTGCCTCCCTACCTCAAAGGGTCCCTGTCAAGAATTGGGATTCTGAGCTGGGTAGTAACAATAACACCTAGTTTGAATACTCAGTCAGGTGCCCTTGTTATAGGCCTTCTTTTGTCCTTGATGTCTTCACCTTCAGTAGCTGACTCAGCTCTTTCATTAATCAGGAAGTAAAGTTAGATCCTTGATCTGTAAAGATTTCTTTGGGGTATTCCCATCCACAAAAGAGTTTCATAAGTTCCTTTGCAATGGTAGAAGCATTGGTGAATCGCAAGGGAATGGCTTTGGGGTACCACGTTATATAGTCTAGGATGATTAGGATATGTTGATACCCTGTAGAACTTCTCTCTAGGGGCCCCGCTAAGTCCATGCCTATCCTTTCAAATGGGGTGTCAGCAAGGGGAAGCAAGATAAGTGGTGCATTCGGTATTCCCTTAGGCAGGAGGCATGCTGGGCAGGAGGAGCAATAGTCGCTTATGTTCCCATGTAGGCCCAGCCAATAGGGGCTTATGTTCCTCTGTCTCCTGGTCTTGCTCCAGATGGTAGAGCTGTTCGGCCTGTAGCTCGAAGCGCGGCCACTGTCTCAGCTGCCTGGGTTCCAGCACCTCCCCATTTACCCCAGGAGATTGTTCCAAGGCATGCTTGAGTGTCTGGTCCGCTCTTTGTTCCCAAGGAAAGTTGGAGTCTGGTGCTAGGATATATGCTTTCTGGGTCAAGCACCTTCTGTACAATCTCAGGTGCTATTTGTTGCTGGCTTGTTGACCATGGCCAGAAGTTCTCTCTCCAGCATCTTCCTTTTCCTCTCCCATTCCCACTAACTCTGTCAGTTCTTTCTGTACTCTCTTCAGGGAGTTGGACTCCATCTCATCAGGTGGCCATTCCCCCCATTTCTTCAGAACTTTACCAAAGTATTTCCAGTCTCTCCCCAGTATTACTAGACAGGTGAGGGTAGAGGTCATTCCCACACATAGGGTCATTGTATGCTCTTCCATAGTGAGCTGTACTTCTCTGGTGGGATATGTCTTTACATCACAATGGACACATTGCAGGTAGATATTCTCCGCTGCCTCACCTTGGAGACTAACCAAGTGATCCCTGACCAGGGTCTGGTCATGCCCTGAGTTGACCAGGCTGATAACCGATCTCCCATTAATTCATACTGGCCACACCAGGTTACCAGGGTTTTTTTTCCTAGCCCGAGTCTCTGCCATCCAGACCTGCCCATAATTACAATCAATCAAGGGGCAATCCTGATGCAGATGCCCACACAAAAAACAAGCCCTCGGGCAAGGTGAGCATTTGTTCCCTGATCCCTGGCAGAGTTTTCCTGCTGGGGTAGTTCTTTTTTTCCTCTGGGGTATTCCCCACAGGGTGTGTGGCTGGGGCACATTTCAACATGTAGGAATTACCTGTGGAATAGAAATTCTGAGTTTCAATCAAATCTAGCTGAGAGTTATTGCTGTTTCATTAGAATAAGTGATTTCAGAGGCAGGCAGTTGCAGGAAAGAGATCTTTATTGAGCATGCACTAGAACAGAGTTACATGCTGAAAAGCCGGTGTCAGTGTCAAGAGAGATCCATGGCCCAAAAGGCTGCTCAGAGTTTTAGTGAACATTTTAAACTGACTCTGCTTTGAGAATATAAATAAAACCATGGACAGATTTAATGGAGTCTCTGCTGACAGAGCCCAGTTAGCACACTTTTTGCCTGGGAGAGACTGCAGCAGCAGAAAGTGGCTATAACTTTCTCCAGAGTGGGGTAGGGGAAAAACAAGTTGAAACAGACCCCAAACCAGGTGCAGCTGCCTGGGAGGGCAAGAATGGATTGACTAGGGCAGTGTTTCCCAAACTTGGGACGCCGCTTGTGTAGGGAAAGCCCCTGGCGGGCCGGGCCGGTTTGTTTACCTGCCGTGTCCACACGTCTAGGCGATCGCGCTTCCACTGGCCGCGGTTCGCTGCTCCAGGCCAATGAGAGCTGCTGGAAGCGGCAGCCAGTACGTCCCTTGGCCTGCGCTGCTTCCAGCAGCTCCCACTGGCCTGGAGCAGCGAACCGCGGCCAGTGGGAGCCGTGATCGGCTAGACCTGCGGACATGGCAGGTAAACAAACCGGCCTGGCCTGCCAGGGGCTTTCCCTACACAAGCGGCATCCTAAGTTTGGGAAACACTGGACTAGGGCAACTGGTGATTTTGCTGATACAGTACATTTCTTTAGCCTCCTCTGCCAGTATGGCTAAGGAGTGATTTTCCTCTCTCAGCACTTGGGATCTTGCTGAAATAAGGATATATATTTTGCATTATGTGACACAAGTGAGGGGGAATTCAGTTCATGTTCAGTTCATTGACTATAGACAAAAGGCTAACTGACCAGTCTGGTTTACTGTCTGAACTTTGTGGAAAAGATGTTGCAAAAAACAAAATATGGCAAACTAACAGGGACCAGAAAAATGAGACTTTAAAACATTCTTTCAATTGGATAATCTATTGTGTGCTGTTAGTGAGTTTCACAGGTAAAGAAATGTGTTTGCGGTTTAAAATATTTGGGGCTAGATCCTCAGCTGGTATAAATTGGTATGGGTCCATTGAAGTGCCGGGACATATACTAATTTACATCAGCTGAGGATCTGTCTCTACTTTTAACTTTGCAGTTATTCATAAAAATTGGGTTTTCCTATTGGAGCAAACTTTGGACTAATGATTTATACACAAAATATTATATACTGCCAATAAGCCTGTCTTCCTACTAGCTTTGTTTTCTCTACCACCTAGCTTCTCTTTTTGCTTGATCAAGTATGACAAGATAGTCTGTAGCCTTGGAAATTATTTCGATGTCACAAATTCAGCAATACTGTGTCAGATTTCCCTGGAGAAGGAGGAAGAAAAAGCAATTCATTTGTGAAAGAAATACCCATAAAGTAATAGAGATAATTAACTGGTAAAGCATATGAAAATAACCCAACAGACCCTCCCTTCGCAGCCAACTAACCAGTTCCTTTCTTTTTTTCTTTTTTTTTTTGACTATCTATTCTAAGTTATTAGACCACACTCATTACCATGATATCTAAGTGCTACACAGTGAAGGTAAATATGATTCCTGAGGAGTGTCTGTCTACAGGGAATATTTCAAGCCAGCCTTTTCATTATCTAAATCATAAAAGTTGTTTTCAATAAGAAACTAAATTCTCCCAAACTGATTTATAATGAAATATTCCATCAGAAAAATGTTTGGGGAAAAAGAAAGTTTCCTAAGAATATTAAATTATTTCTTGCAGCCATACAAATAATATGGTTATTCAATAAAGATAAAGCTTTGTTAGCCAAATAGGGAAACTGATTACCTGAGATTTATAGAGCTACTTCCATTACTTTAAATCATGACGATTTACCAACATTCTTCACACTCTCTTCTGTATTTTTTAAACCTTGTCCTATTTTGACAACTCTTTCAAGTTAATACACACCATTTTAGTGTGAGTGTATTTATAGTTCAGAATTGTCAAATACTAGCTACTTTGTATAGGAACTGGGAAGACAATAGAATTTCTGTTCTATCTCTTTCAATAGAAAGATGCACCTAAGAATATTACAATAGTAACTATTCAGATCATATAATTACCAATACAATCCCATATGAGATGGCATTTTTATTATTACTAGCCCATTTTGTGGGCACAAAGGAAAAACGGCCCTCACTCTTGAGGTCAACGCCTGCTTCCATTGTTTGCAGGCTGTCACTCTCTCTTTTCCTCTGGTCTGCAGACCCTCTCTCGCTCCAGGAACCAGTGTCCTCTTTGTGACTCAGGCCTCTGGCTGGGTCACTCAGCGTTCCCCTCTTCTCGAGTAGCAAAGTCCCTTTTCCTAGCAGTCCAAGGCAGTCTTGCCTCTCACTGTCCCATGGTGTCACTCCCTCAGTGGATAATAGGGAAGCCCAGGCCAGCCTTCTACTCTGGGTTCCAGTCCAGGGACCCTCAACTCAGCAATTCTGGGTCTTCCTTTCTCAGCTCTCACTGCTCTTTCTCTGGACTGCTTCCTACCACATCTGATTCCCCTTCACCCTCTGGGTGTACCAGCTTCAAAACTCTCCTCTCTCCCCAGGGAGTGATTGCTGCCTGGCTTCCTGCAGCCTTTGATAGCAGCCATGTCTGTTGCCAGCTACCTGGCTTTATGCAAGCCCCACCTGTTCTGGCACAGCGGAACAAGCTTCTCATTAGTTCTCTGCTCCCTGGCTTCGCCTCCAGGTGCAGTCTGTGGAGTTAATTGGCCACCTGGCTACCTTAACCCCTTTCAGTCCTGTGTGGGGTGCTCACCCCATCACACTGAATAAATAATTAAACTAGATTTAATTAGACTTCTCTAATTTGGTGTCCTCCTTCTCTGTCCAATTTTCCAAACTGGCTTTATTTTACTTTAGTAAATACCTCAAAATAGAGGTGTGACTTCATGGAGAAAAATGGAGGTGGAGGAAATGACCAAATACAGAAAGGCATGAGTCCTACTGTTTTGAGCAGGACAATAATTTGGAGACACATACCCATCAGTCGCTACAGAGGTTGCTATTGTGTCATAAAATACATCTGATGCCACCAAGTGTGATATGACGTTCATGCAATTTCCCATTTGCTAAAAGTCATGGAGTTACTTTTATTAAGACTAATAAAATTGCCTTGTTCATAAATTCTCAATAATCTTTTCCCCATATTTCTGTTTTCAGTAATAATCTCTCCATGCAGCCTATGCTATCAATTCAAATGGCATCTTAAACATTTTATGTTAGTTATAAACATGGACATAAATTAGTAATATGAATTTGTTTTATTAGTCATTTTATTACAAATGCCTCCTAGAATGTGACTGATGGGCAAATGTAAATTATAAATTCATCTTAAATAGACAGAGGAGAAATGTTATTGCATTTCATACTCTATGAGCCTAGAGCTGATTTACAGATGCCTATCTCAGATCAGAAATGGATATTGGATGACACAGCTTTAGATGTCCCCTTTATTGGATGTCGAGACAGGATTTGCACCCCCACATATACTCCTATTGTGAACTGGCTGGCGTTTCTGTTCCCAGAGCCTGGGGATCTGCAAGAACTGCAGCAGAACAGACCCTTCTGTGCAGGTGCCTTGTTGCTCCCCACTACAGCCAGGATTCCCTCCGTGACAAGGTTCTTCTATGAGAGCCATGTCCAGCCACCACAACTTCCCTCTAAGGAGTGGGGGGCTTCCCAACTGTGGAGAGGCTGTAAAAGAGTCAGTGCAGCTTGCATTAACTCTTTCCTGGCTTTTTCGTAATGTCTGGGAGAAAATGATGATGGTCATCCTCACTCTGCCCAGGTCCTTCCTCAGCTGTGTACCCTGACCATGCAAAAGGGTCTCACAGGAGTCCTGGACATAATTGTGTGTGTATATGGCAAAAATTATAGAGAGGGAACCCCCCACTATCTCTAGCACTGGATGGACAATCCTACCAACATATTTTAGATCTTTGGCTTTTTTTCTGTAATGAACAATGTACTTTGACATGTGGTAATCTATCACATATGCCCATATTTTTTAAGGGTGAGCTCACAATGGCTGATGAGCATGTGCAATTAAGGGATTTACAAGTGCAAGTAATTTTATGCATACATATATCAAACTTGTGATCATTTTGGACTAGATCCACAAAGGGGACTTAGACTCAATGTTGCAGTGCCTAATGTTTAGGCAGCTTTTTGCATGTCTGAATTCAGAGTCCCAAGTTAGGTGCCAAGGCTCCCTATACAATGCATGGGTATAATTAGGCACCTAAGAAAGCCAGCACTAGGAGCAGGGAGCTGCCTAAGCTAGCTAATAGGAAATGCAGAGGTGAGGGGCCTAAGCCCCATCTCTCAAAGGGAATTGGGGGTCTATCTCTGCTTGGTAGTCACAGCAGTGAACCTTCACCTGGAGTTAGGTGCCTAAGCCCTTTGTCCCCAAAAAAGTGAGGAGGATGGGGCATTTAGCCTAGTGGTTAGAGCAGTCACCCAGGATATAGAAAACACTGGGTTCAAATCTCCTGATGTGGAACTAGGATTTGAACACACATCTTCTATCTGCTAGGTGAGGGTACGTACCACTGGGCTATGGGATGTTTTCTGTGGTGAAAGCTTCCTAAATTTCTCCTGTAGAAGCCATTTCACTTTGTATAAATGGTCAAAGAAAGTGTAAAAATGACTATGCCTAGTGGTTAGTACACTCCCTGGGGATGAGAGAGACCCACATTCAAGTCCTTGCTCCTATAACTATTTAGTTATACAAAGTGGACTAGCTTCAAGAGGAGAGATTGCAAAAGCCCCATCCCAGAATAGACCAGTCCCAGAATAAACCCAGTGATTAAGGCACTCTAGTAGGAGATATGATTCAAATCCCTGCTCCACTTCAGGCAGAGTGGGAAATTGAACTGGGTTCTTCCACATCTTGCATGAGCGCTCTAATCACTGGGCTAAAAGTTATCGGGAGCTACCAATTCTGCTCCTTCTTATCGCATTTTGTACAGGGTCCAATCAGTTGGGCAATCTTAGTACACCCACCAGAGCAGGGGTAGGTAAGCACAGGAACAACTAGTTTGAGAATCCTGCTATGGCTTAGCCATCAGCTAGAAACCCAGATGTGAGGAATGAGATGATTGTGTGCATGCCTGGCAGTAGCAACAGGCATTTTATGCACCTAAGAGACTTTACGAGCAGAAACATTGGTAATTAGGAAGTTGGAGTACCTATAGGGTGGCATAGGAGGCAGCTAAGCAGGAGTTGTGAGGATCTACCATTTGGACTTAGGCACCTAAAATGACAGTTAGCCTTTTGTGGGGGAAGCTCATGTGCCCCATGCTTTTAATTTGGGCCACAGCATGTGTGTATATAAACAATTAGTAGAAAGACTCCCTGCTCCCTGTCTGTCTCTCTCATATATATATATATATATATAATGTCTAAAACAGTGTACGTGCCTTTCATAAATTGTTCTTTTACTAAAGTCTCTCCTTGAAATAGCAAAATAGACAAGTAAGGTCATACCATATAAGCAAGGTGAAGGAGCATGGTGCAGGAAAATCCCCGCAGGGCTCCTGTTAACATATTGTATAATACTGAAAGACAAGAACATTGCTGAGTTTCATTTATTGTCCCTCTGCTACTAGCCCACTGGTTTACACAAGCTATCTTCCCAGCCCATGCACCACAGAGCATTCTCCTGCCACAGGATTCCAGTCTATTTTCTTCAGGGATTCATTTTTATTTCTTCAGAATAACAAATACTCACCATATCAATCATTCCCCTTCTTCCTGCCCTGGGGTCAGGGCAAATGTATCTGCTACCTTTTCCTTCCTAGCCAGCTCCCTGCAGGATTATACTCTGCGGGCCATTTATGCTCAGGGTGGCTCTAAGGGGATGCAGATATGAAGACTCGTGTTGTAGTTGGCTGAAAGATAACTCTAAACTGGAGAGATTCAGTGCTAGTAGATACAGGTATTCATTACTATTTGAGTCATATTTCACCTGGCAAACCACTACATCTTGTGAAATTCACCCACATTTCTGCTCCCTGGCCTTGTCACCCACACTACTTGGCAGATGAAGGGTTAGCAGATCATTAGCACTTTTCACATTTTTGTGTTTCTAGGTCTGGGAAAAAGTCTTTCTCTCTTTTCCTTCCCCACCCCTTGATTGATAGTGAAAATCTCTTGGGATGTTTCTGGGAATTGTAATGCTTTCAGAATTACTCCTTTCTCCTTGTCCTCGTTGCTGAGCCTGTCTTGCTTCACAACTGTCTGAGACAAGAGAGGCAGCTCAGGATTTTAATAAAAGCTGTCATGAGGAGTGGAGAGTCGTAGATCAGGAGCACTAAGAAACGTTGAAATCTCAAATGTCTTTTCATGACAAGCTCTTCAAATAGAGTCTTTGACCTTCAAGGACAAAAAACTTCCGAGGGAACAGAAAAGGGTCAATTGTTAGAATAGTAATCTCTTGGGTCGGAAAATCTTTAAGGGGGGTTGGCAGAAATGACACCCATGTGCACACACACTGATAGGTGTCAACTTCTCTTTGCGCCCGTGGATGCTTGCACTCCCCCAGCCCAGCCCCTACTCCACCCCTGCCCCGCCCCCATTCCAATCCCTTCCCCAAAGTCCCTGCCCCTATTCGACTCCTTCCCCAAATCCCCGCCTCTTCCCTGCCTTCTCCCCTGAGCACGCTGCATTCCTGCTTCTCCCCCTCCCTCCTACAGCTTGTTACGCCACAAAACAGCTGTTTTGCAGTGGCAAGCACTGAGAGGAGAAGCAGGGAAGGCGCGCTCAGGGGAGGAGGCGGAGGCAGAGGTGAGCTAATAACGTAGCTGGAGTTGACGTAGCTTAGGTCGACTTACCCAGGTGTCTTCATGTTATGTTCAATTCTCCACCAAAAATGTTATGCTTATAAGAAGAACATGGGATCTTTTTCAGGGGAAAAGGCAATACGCTGCATTTATTGGAAATACAACAATTAGCATATGCATTTAATTACACACACACACATACTGTTCCGCCAGTCGATGTTATAATTACCAGTTTAGAGTTCGGATCAATCTAGTGGCCAGCTAGGTTGATCATGGGTAGGTAGGAGCCGGCTTTTGTCAGTTGCGACACAATGCTCTGGGGAAGTCTTGGCAGGACGAACCCAACGTTTTATGGCAAGGCTTCATTTACACAGTGATTTTTTTTTATTGGGATTAATGAGTTTTGCACCTTTATACTGTAATTAATTGTTGTTTGAGTGCTTGTTTTTTTTTAAATAGTTTTTATTTTATTTTGGTTTTTTATTAATTTTTGTAGGGAGTTATTTTATGCTGGTTTTGATTACAGCTCTTTTGTCCCCATGGAAATGTTTCCAGTACTATCCACACTAAACCAGTCCAAAAGGATAAAAGATATCAGAGTGAAATAGTCTGTCTTTGTAAGTGAATTACTGCCATTAATGTCAAGGTGTGTATTCACTTTCTGATGGCAGAATTTGATCCTGAGTTTTGCCTCAAGTGAAATACAAGGTTTATGGCTTCACACTGCCTTTTAAAAAATGTTGCTTCTTGGTTCAAAACATTGTTGTGGCTATAAAATACCCCCTCAGCACCATATGCTAAAATTACCCATGGTCTCAGAGTTATGAGTTTCCAGAAGAAACTGAAAATAAATAGCCATTCAGGAGAGCTTGCATTAACATTTGGCACCCAGTTACTTCCTGGGTCATGCCTGATTTAAGGCACCCTGTGGCAGGGTGCTGGGCAAAGGGTTGCAGATTCAGCCCTCTGTCACACCCGCCCCTCATTAGGGGAACAAATTAGAGTGGGATGTATGTAACCTGGCCGTAACTGGGGAGGCGGAGACAGCTGCTATCTAACTAGCCTGGGGTTGCATAAAAGCCTCAGGGGAAGGAAGCCAGAGGGAGCAGGAGGAGAGAAGGAAAAGGGCAGTGAATGGAAGCAGGGAGGTAACCTTCCCTTCTGCAGATGGTGAAAGGTTACTTGTACATGGTGAAATAGTGGTGGAAACAAGCCTAAGAATGAAGTGCACTAGTGGTTACTAAACCCAGGGTCTATGAGTGATTTTGAACGTAGCAGAGGCAGAAGTCAAGGGGGCCCTGCAACACTCTGCTACATGTGGAGGGCTTGTCTGGGACCTCCTGTGCCAGAGCAAGTGTTTGGCAGCCCGGAGAAGGAAGAAACTCTGCAATGGATGGTCATGCAGCAAGAGAAGGTGTAGAACACAATGCAGAGTTTTCAGCAAGCCCACCGGCTGGCGAGACTGGCCTTGCTCACCTGCCAGGCAGAAGAGCCTGCAGGACTTTGTTTGGGAGCAGGCTGGCATCCAACAGCAGCTCCTGCAGAAAGTGGTGAGTCCCACAGAGGGGGGATCATTTGGGTGCCAGGCCTAGGACTATGTAAAATGGGCCTGACAGATGACCCTGATGCCTTCCTAAGCACATTTGAGTGGGTAGCTGCTGGGGCTGGATGGGACCAGGGCAACCTGGGCCCTGCGGCTGGCTACCTACCTAGCCAGCGAAGCTCAAGCGGCCTACATGGCCTTAAGTGAAGAGCGGGCCAGGAATTATGAAGTAGTGAAGGCAGCCATCCTGGATGGGGTGGGGCTGTCTGCAGAGAAGTACCAGCAGAAGTTCCAGGCAGCAAGGTGGATGGGGGGGTTTGAGGCCCTGGGCATTTGCCCAAAAGTTAATGGACTGGGCCACCCGCTGGCTGAGGCTGGATGCGCAGACAGTAGGGGAGACCACAGACATGCTTGTCCTAGAGCAGTTCTTACAGGGCCTCCCTGAGAACATAAAGATGTGGGTGAGGAGGCACCAATCGAATACGGTCGAGGCAGCTGTAAGACTTACAGAGGAGTACGCGGAGGCGGACTTCCCCAGGAAGGAGGGATGGCCGAGCAGGGACATGGAGACTGGGAGAAGGCCCAGAGAAACTCCGCCTGGGAAGGGCCTGGATAACAAACGTGAGGACACCCAAGGGGCTTCCCCGGGGTCATGACCAGTGGTATGCTGGCAGTGTGGATGACTGGGACTGCCCACACATAGATTGTGGGTGGGTGGAGTTTTGTGGCTGGGAAAACGCTGGAGGGCAGGGAAAGGGGCAGAAGCTGTCCACCATTCCAGTGATGGAGGGGAGGAAACCCCATTGAGGCCAGGTGGACTTGGCCTTAGCCTACTCTCTGGTACAAAGGAAGGATTCCGAGTGCAAAGATGGACCTAGAATGTGTCCATGGGGATAAGAGGCAATACTGTATGGCCCAGGTGCCCCTTGAAGTTCAGGGTAGTTTTAAGTGGTAATGGGTCGCTTTATCCCATGATAGTGGGTATGGACTGGAACCCCTTCCCAGGAGGGAAGGTGGGCAGAGGGATAAAGCCCAAGATAGGGGAAAGGGGAGGGTCCCTGAAGAAGGGGCTAGAGACCCCTGAGCAGAAAATCCCTAGACAACAGAGCCCGAGAAGGAAGAGGGAAGCTATGGGCAAGACGACGCCCACCCCAGGGTCCTTGATTGGCAAGCAAGACCCTCGGGGGGGGGGGCAGGAAGCCCTGATGGAAAGGAAGGGGGGGGAGAAAACAGGGGAATACCCAAGGGGCTGTGAATGGTGCGAGGACCTGTGGGTTGCGGCGGAGCTGTGGGGCCATCCAACCCCCATACAATATAGTTTCTGTGGGTGGGGAATGGAGGAAACCCCTGGGATTGATGCACAAGATGGGGAAAGACCCCCCCCCCTGTAGAATCCCCTCCCGTAGAGGAAGGAGAGGACGTGGAAGGTTTGAGAAGCAGGGGAGGTGTGTGACAGGGTGCTGGGCAAAGGGTTGCAGATTCAGCCCTCTGTCATGCCTGCTCCTCGTTAGGGGGGAAAAATTAGAGCAAGCTGGAGGTAACCTGGCCCTAATTGGGGAGGCAGAGAGAGCTGCTACCTAACTAGCCTGGGTGCTGCATAAAAGCCTCAGGGGAAGGAAGCCGGAGGGAGCAGGAGGAGAAAAGGAAAAAGGCAGGGAATGGAAGCAGGGAGTTGGCTCTCCTTTCCCTCCTGCCTGCAGATGGTGAAGGGTTAGTTGTACATGGTATTGGGAACAAGTCTGAGAATAAAGTGCACCAGTGGTTACTCAACCCAGGGTCTCTGAGTGACTTTGTGAACCTAGCAGAGGCAGAAGCCAACAGGGCAATGCAACACTCTGCTGCTACACACCCTCATCACATACTCTGGACACACCTTAAATGTTTCCACTAGCTTGAAAGTTTTTCCCAGTTCTCTAGGTGTATCCCCCATGTGGCTGAAATTTTCACAGGAGCCTAAGAAGTTAGAAAACCAACTTCCATTGGATTCAATAGGACTCAACTGCCTAACACCATTAGTCTTTGAAAATCTCAAATGTGTACCTGTTGTGGTTTAAACAGTTATATAATAGTCCATATATGTTAGGCATAGTATACAACACATTAAGAGGTATTATATGCGTGGTATTAATATAATATATATTAAAATAATATGTGTGTGTTGGGAAGTTGTTAACTGAATGTATTATGCTCTTCCCACAATTCTGTCAACTCACATTAGTTATCCCACAACCCTTTGCAAAGCTGAAGTAAGCTTTGCCATTAAAAATAGGAATCTTGTTAGAGCAATGATGCAAGAATACTTTTTGCCAAGTACGGTTAGGGAGTACTTTTGTGGCTTATTAACACTTATGATGTAGTATTCAAACTGAGATATGGGAAAGCATAGGGAGGTACCATGAACAATTCGGGCACCAACTACTGGCTTAAATTTATACTTTAAGCCATGTGTGAAGAGTTTCGTAACTTATAAAATTGTGCTACTATAAATACTACTAGCTGAGATGTGTATCTGTCTACCTCATAGGGCTGTTGTGATTTTAATCCATTAAAGGTTGTAAAGCATTTTGAGTTCTTGGCAGGGCCGGCTCTGGCTTTCTGGCCGCCCCAAGCAAAAAAAAAAAAAAAATGCGGCGGCCAGAACAGCGAAGCGCCAAAAAAAAAAAAAAAAACCCTGCGGCGCGCCCGGAGCCAGGGTGCAGGGGGATGCCCTGCCCTGCAGATGTGCCCCAGCTAGCAGGGGGAGGGGAAGGGAGCGGGGGGAAGAGAGAGAAGGGAGGCGGCCAGGGCTTCAGCGGGGCGCTGCCATGCGGCCCCTCCCGCCGTGCCCCCTGCCGGGAGAGCTCTGCACCGCTCCGGTCGGCAGGGAGGGAAGGACGCGGGCTGCCCTGCCGGGCTTGCTGCAGGGCGCTCCCGTCCTCCATGCCGCTGCCCCTTACAGGGCGGCCGGAGCGGAACAACACACCAAAAAAAAAAAGCGGCCGTGCCGCCCTAGGATTGGGTGGAATGCCGCCTCCTACAAGCTGCCGCCCCAAGCACCAGCTTGCTTGGCTGGTGCCTGGAGCCAGCCCTGGTTCTTGGATGATTAAACACTCAGTTATTAGCAGCTATATCACTATTCTCTAAATAGTACCATTTTCTGAGTCTAGTGTATGAACAGATAATGAGTATTTGCTTATTTATTTAAAAAGACAAGCTGCGGGTAAGGGTGCAGTATAAGTGCAAAGAAGAAATTCAGCTGGAGAATGATGTATTTAAGTTCAGCCCTAAAGTTTTCTAGGTAAGAAGCTTTCAGAGCTATCTCTTAATGTCTTGCAATTATGAATATTTCTGAGACTTATTCTCTTAAGGCTTATGTGACTCTTATTCATAAATTGCTGTGGATTGCCATTAAAGTATAGCTCTGGTACTACTGTTCACTCTGGGCCTTCTTTTGGATAGGCCTATGGCTTTACTGAGACTACTAACTCACTAGCATCACAGCTGTTGAGTTTTGAAATAAGGTTAAAAAAGCAAAGTTCTAAGTTTTTGTACAAACACTTCTGTGAGTCTATTTTCTAGAATTTGTGCCTGCTACGTGAGATTGTGTGAACAGTATATCTGTAGGGAAATGACTCTCTGCTGTTGTTTTACACTAATACATCATCCGTGTGATGGCACTCTGATAATAAGGTACCTATTCTCCTATGCCAGCAGAGCATCAGTGAGCAGACATGCCACTTTAATTATTTATTAGTCCCATATATCCACACAATGTCATTATGTGATGCTCACTAACATAA
This sequence comes from Emys orbicularis, assembly GCF_028017835.1. NCBI lineage: Eukaryota > Metazoa > Chordata > Testudines > Emydidae > Emys > Emys orbicularis. Next base: position 39,701,226 of record NC_088689.1, on the reverse strand, counting down.
CTCCAGACAGGTGGAGATGGAGAATATTTTTACTGGAAGATGAAGACAATTTAAAATACTGTATGAAGTCCCCTACAGATCTCCCAGTATGTTGTCTTCTCCCTTTGAAGTATACAGAAAACTTCCATTACCCCAGAGAAGATTATATCCAGAAAGAGTGGTGTTGGTCACATATATGGTCCAAGATCCACTCTGCTGGCACAAGATGGTGGGAGGGAGGATTACAAGTGCTTTCTACTGCTAGCCTCCCCCATGCTCTTCCTCCCCCCCCCCAAAAAAGAGCAGTATGCATTCGTCACAAGCAAGTGCTGCCAAACACAGCATACACCTTAACCAGCCCAGGGCTTTGTCATGCTACCTAGTTTTCAGACCTTTCACCCTCTTGGGGCTGGGCTGTGATGTCCTTCCTAGTACTCTCTGGTGTACCAGGTAAGAATCATGCCTTGCTGTAGGACTGGTGAGTGAGAGATCAGTTTCCTTGTATCCTCTTCCTATTCCTGGTGCAATGATGTAATGAAGCAGAATATGGCCCAAGTGTTTATGGGGTAAGACACCTTACAAAATATTAAGGAAGTGATAGCATGAAAATTTAGTCTAATATTTACACTAACACGTTAAAGGGGCACCATTAACTTCAACACTCTTGTCTGAAAGCTCCTTATCTGCAACTACTACTGTAGATCTGCTAAGAAACAACTGAAAGAGATGAGGAAAACATTAGACCAGATTCACTGATCCCTTTGCACCACTAGAACACCACAAAACAATCAGAACCAGCATAAATAGCCATCTGGGCTCTTCCAAGGCATGAGGGAAGCCCTGGATGACATGTAGTCAACTCCTACACAACTTCCTTCATGGCCAAGAGGAAAAGGTTGTGAACAAATAGCCATTATGCTCCAGCCATCCCTTGCTGGCATCCCAGCCCATAGGAGCTATAGCTGATGGAGTTTAGATCAGACTTGAAGAATAAAACCTGCCCCAGTATTGGGGAGCCACAAATGGCTTATCTGCTACTGCCCCCTCCCTTCAGCTGTGTTTATTGGTACAACTGACAACTTAGCCTATTATTTGGGTTTTTTTTCTCAGTTTGTTTACTTTGTGCAATTGAGAACACTTTGTGTATAGTTAGTTTCAGTACAGGCAGTTTCCTTTTTTCATATGAAAATTGCCCATGCACTTTACCTTTCACATGCAAATGGAAGAAATTTTATTTAAAATAGGGAAATGTGTTAAAAATCAGAACTGGCAAGGGTTTCCCCGGCCTTCCACAATGGACAGTTTAGGTAACACTCAATTTCTGAAGCAACTATAAGGAAAATGAAATAATATATCTTTAATCAAGTGTACAATAGTTGGGAGCTGTATACCATATAAGGTAATTCTAGAACTTGACTAAAACTATCAGAAGAAACATTTGTGACCAGCTTCCACCCATGGGGGTGAATATATTTTACTAAAATAATAATCTTTTTGCAAGTTAAATTAGATAGTAAATATATTTAGCAATTGAAAAACTGTGGCAGCATAGCAGTGGATCTAGGGTATAAAGCAGACTACTGTAGAGTGGAGACCACTGTGTCCCTCCAGAGACACAGCATGTCAGGTAACAGGCACCATTTGGTAAAGGCAGGCTAAGAAGCCATTTTTTAAAAAGAACCCCTGAGATTGCGTTCTGGACCACCCTTAGAGAATGCAGGATTGTGAAGTGATGGTCACTAGCACTGCACAAATACCTGTGTGCTTATTTTGTGTGTGTATTTGAGCTAAGGAAAAGAAACCTTAGTAAATCACCCATTTCTGGTAAAAATAAATAAATGGCCTAATATTTCCTAGGCCTGCTTATACCTTTCCCTGAAATACTCCCTGACTGAATGGCCCAATAATTTCTCTAGGCACTTTGTCAACCAGTCAGGAACTAGAAACCATATGACTTAACTGACACATCAGAGACTGAATTCCGGATTCGGAGTAGTTGAGAGCTCGCAATAATTTCATGAAACCTAATAGGCCCAAATATGTTCATAAAACCTAATAAATGAAGAATTAAAATAAAAAACGTAAGAAATCCTAAGCAAAGTGCCAAATCAGAAGAATAAATTGTTTCAATAAATATTTTGAGCAGCTCTATTTCCAACCATGTGGGGAGCCAGCTGGCCTAGCCCAAAGGTAATTGTTCATCAGATCACAGATAGTAATAGCTGGAACTGCTGGTCTTAATGAAAATTCCCCTTTGTTGCTAGAATTCCACTTGTTGCGGCACTTCACAATTTGACCTGCTTTAGACGCAAAGTGTAGTTAAGCTTATATATAATCTAAATGATGTATATTTTTGCCTTTGAAGCATATGGGCAATTAACTTTTTCTATTCTACAGCCATTACTCTCAGTGCATCAAATGAATAGAGTGCTGGAGGGCAATGTTAGCTAAGAGGGATGCTCCCCAATTGCTTAGCCACCTTTTTCCTCCACAAAGTATTTACATTATTGGGGAGCAGTACCACACTTCATATTTCTGTCCCCCTTTCTTTATCCCCTCTCATGCTGACTGCAGATAAGGCATAGGAAAACATGCTGTATGTGGGAACATTATCTCTTGCTTTATCCTCTTTGGCGTTAAAGCACAGGAGAAGACCTGCAGCCAGTAGCACAAGAGACCACTTTACTAGTCCTGCCAAGTTTGAGGATGGAGGCTACAGGTGAGCATGAAGGAGACATAAGGGCAGCTGAGTAGGTGTTAGAGCCCTGACTCTGAGCCCTTTTTCCTTTTTGGGTCTACTCATTCTTCAGCTCTGATAGCTTTGCAGATTGTGGGGGTGATGAGGTGAGGAAGAATGTGCAGCCTGTAGCTCCACGGGGAGTCTCAGTTCCATAATGATTCCCTTCTCTGTGCTCTATACAACAGGCTATATACATGAACCCACCCCAGAAGAATTCCAGAGGTGATATGTAATCTCTCCACATGCAGATAGCCACACATCGTGTTGTGTATTTTAGGTGAGGTATGTAGCTATGATTTTCCTCTGTGTACTGCACCTTCAAATGTAAGCAACCTGTCTGGCAGGGGTGTGAGAGAGTTCAAAACCAAGGCATTTACTGAGTGACAAGCCCACTCTACATCTTCTCTTGGAGACTTTGGTTGTCCTGAGTGCTCATTCTTTTCCTTAATTTAAAAAAATTGCCATGATCCTGCTCCTCCTCACCTCCCAATACAAACTTCTAGGTGGTTCTGGACAGTTATTAAATACTTGATATTAAGTTAACAAGGTAGAAATATACTGTATGCAGGGAAGTATACATTCAAGAGCTGTTAACATTTGACACATTTAATCATCTATTTTACAAAAAATTTTTTATTTTGCCACAGAAATACAGGTTTAAAAAACAGATAAATGTTACATATAGAATCACTTGGACTTCAAAGTTAGAAAGAAAATAAGGTAAATTTTGGGACTTATCTTGACTATGCCATATAAACCTTTCCTGTTATATTCATTAATGTTTCCTTGCTAACATCAAGCTTACACTTGTACTGTAGTTTCAAAGCACTTCTGGGGTTAACTTACATGCACTACAATAATAACAGGTTCTATGTAATGTGACAAAGTTCCTCCTCTACCTTGGTGGGTCCTGCGCTTATTGGCGGATTTTCTTGCCTTAGAGATTCACCATGTGGGTTGGGGAACAGCCCAGAGACCTTCCCCTCTGGAAGAACCCACAGTCCAGGTCAATTGGGAGGTTTGGGGGGAACCCAGGCCCACCCTCTACTCCGGGTTCCAGCCCAGGGCCCTGTGGACTGCAGCTATCTATAGTGCCTCCTGTAACAGCTGCATGACAGCTACAACTCCCTGGGCTACTTCCCCATGGCCTCCTCCAAACACCTTCCTTATTCTCACCACAGGACCTTCCTCCTGGTGTCTGATAACACTTGTGCACCTCAGTCCTCCAGCAGCACACCCTCTCACTCCCAACTCCTCACACTCGCACCACAAACTGAAGTGAGCTCCTTTTAAAACCCAGGTGCCCTGATTAGTCTACCTTAATTGATTCTAGCAGCTTCTTCTTAATTGGCTCCAGGTGTCCTAATTAGCCTGCCTGCCTTAACTGGTTCTAGCAGGTTCCTGATTACTCTAGCGCAGCCCCTGCTCTGGTCACTCAGGGAACAGAAAACTACTCATCCAGTGACCAGTATATTTGCCCTCTACCAGACTCCTGTACCCCACTGGTCTGGGTCTGTCACAGTAATTATAATATCTTTAGTCTCTAATGCTGTTGAGAGAGGGGGAGAGAGAGACCTGGTCTGAGGTCGACCTGCGGCAAGTAGAAATTAGGGAGTTAGGCATGTGAAGGAAGTAGACTGCGTTGGAGTGTGATCAAAGTTCAAATAATAGTTTGCCAAAGGCATGGCTCTCAGATTATGATGGTCATTTTGATTTGGAGGCAGAATGAACAAGCTGAATTGGCTATACTTGATTTGTAAAAGACCAAGTTCAAACTGCCCTTTGTTAACAATTAAAAAAAACAAAAACCTTCTATGATTGAATACTAGTAATTGGCTAAATGATGCAACTGAAATAAATATTCATTTTTTAAAATGTCTGTTGAAAGAAAAGTCTTTTTAAAAAGGAAAATGAACAGTACTTATAGTAGCTGTTTTCTATAAGACGCTATCATGTAAGTCAGTATTCAAACATGGGTGCCTAAGTAAGGGCCCAGCCCAGTGTCTGATTAAGTCAATGGATATTTTTCCATTTCAGTGCTCATTGGATTTGACCCTAAGTGTCTAGAATTTCAGAGGTGACTTCAAAAAGTACTCAGCAACTGAAAACATCAGACTATTTGTTTAGGTGTCTACATTTAGGCACTTATGTTTGAACATCTTTGCCATGTTATTCTAACAGCCTTGTTATTCTAACAATCTTAATTGACTTCTTTATTTTTTCAAATACAATGTTAATTCTAAGGTTTGATAATAATGTGATCTTCTCCAGTGTTTCATCTTCAAGGAGAAATTATGATATATTTGTATTTTCCTGTGAATTTTTGTATCACTTTTCATAAATACCGACAAAAACACATGAACTATTGTCCTTCAGATATGAATGACAGTTATTTAGTGTGGTCTTCCAAAGCAAGCATGAGTCATAACTCTTGCGTACATCGCACAGCCAGGCATTGTTCTTTTCATAGCTGTGACACAGACGGAGACTGATGCAGAATAAACAAAGTCATTTCTCAATTTAAATACAAAGTAAAAGGGAGTAATGTTTATATTTGTGTTTATCCTTTCATCTTGAAGGCTATCAAAGCACTTACATTAAATATAGTACCACCAAAACGTAGCCTTGTCTATGCTGGAAGGTGTCAGTCAGTCAGTACACACCTGGCAGGCACATCCTCAAACAGAAAGCTAATGGAATGGGGAGCTCATTCAGGATCCATCTACACTGCAGCTGGTAGATATAATTCTCAACTTAGGACCTGTCTGTCTACCCATCTCTGGTCGAGTTAGCATGCTAAAACTAGCAGTGTGGGTGTGGTGGCACGGGTGGCAGTTTGCGCTAGCCACCCAGTATTTATCTAAGACCGTGGAGGGGGTTGTATTTGGGTGCTAGCCCAAGCTGCCCTGTGTTGCCACCGCACACTGCTATTTTTAGTATGCTAACTTGACCAGAGCTAGCCCAGGTATGTTCATCCGAGCTGGGAATTAACCTCCCAGCTGCAATGTAGACATAGTCTTTGATGTAGGAAATGCAGTTTCTAAGGGAAGGAAAGTCCCACATAAAAGCCTTCCCGCTGCGGTTTGTCAGATTGGCCTTTTTTAGCATCCAGAAGGCTCATCACAGGAAACAATGGTTTCATAAGTCTGATGGCAGTAGCTATAAACTTGAACCAGTAGGTGGCATGAGAAACCAGACCCCATTAAGGAATTCTGCTCCTTGTGTTCTCCTGTGTGAAGTTGATCCTCTTCTCAGTAACACCCTACGCATTTCAGGTCACCTTTACTGTCCAATAGAGTGGCTAGGCTGCTCCAAGATTTTTCCGAGGAGAGTGTCCCATAAAGGCAAAGGTCTTCCAGCAGATCTTCAAGTAAGGGGAATTGGGTATTCCCTATTCCAATTTCATTATTCTTCCCATATTAAAGTATATCAATGTGTATTTTGTTCCTGCAATGCTTGCATTTTCCAGCTTGCCACAGAAAAGAACATATATCTATGTGTAAAATTCAGTCTTCAAATACCTACATCACAGTAGTAGGGAAACTACTCTATGCAAAAGAAACATACAGGCACAAGTGAGCATACCATATATCACTCTTCTTGCCTGTTATCCTCCCTAATTATTTCAATTGTTGCCATGCTGTGGTTGTATTGATTTTTATCAGATTACAGATGAACAGACGTATGAACAAGAACCATTTTTAAGGGGATTTACACCACTTAAAACCCATTAAACTGTTCAAACCTCCTTAAGAAGCTGAGCCACCGATATGTGAGAAAGCCACATACTGTTTTTTCTCTCTCAGAATAGCATCCATAATAGAATCTGTGAAATGTCAAGAAAATAAAATGTACTAAATTTTAGCATAAACTCACATGGAAACTGATCTGTAATAATTATAGTTGCTTAAGTGCAAAAAAGGTTTGGCTTTAAAGAAACTATGAATAACTTTCAGCATGCCACCAAGATTTCCCCCATCTTAACTCTTTTTCAGTACTAATCAGTTGCACCTAATTGTCAGGCAAGATGAAGCATTGTTACCAACTTTAGTCCTATTGGAATCAGTTGAATACACAGTATTAAAACAAGAAATAAATTAACAACAAAGGTATCGGGATAAACAAACAACTGTCTACATAAGCTGTTTGTTGCTTTTAAGATATGCTTTCTCTGTAATGCTTTTGTGCTAAATAAATAGTAAAAATAACAGGAGTACTTGTGGCACCTTAGAGACTAACAAATTTATTAGAGCATAAGGTGCCACAAGTACTCCTGTTATTTTTGCGGATACAGACTAACACGGCTGCTACTCTGAAACCTGTCAAATAAATAGTACTTTGCCTTACGAAGGCTGGCTGGTCACTGGTTAACCCTGTCATTAGAGCTAAATTAAAGGATTTGGGGGCCCAGTGCACTATGCAATGGGGAGCCCCCCCCCCCCACCTTCTCAAACCCCATGCGTGGGAGGCCCTGGATGGGAGAGTCCCCAGGAGTGAGGGTTAGAGAGCAAGCCTGTCCTGCACTGACTCTGCAGCAGCTTCTGTCCCATAGGGCTGGCCCATAGGCTCTTGCAGCAGTGTTCAGACAAGGTTCCCCACACCCCATTCCCAGCCAGGGGTTATATTTTTGGTCTTTATTCTCCTGAGTGGCCAAGGGGTCACCTGAGATGGGGGCCCTGTGCAAGTGCATTGAATGCACATTGGTTTTTCAAGGCCTGCCTGTCACTGTCTCTGAGGGTATGTCTACACCAATAAAACACCTGGAGCTGGCCCATGTCAGCTGAATCAGGCTTGCAGGGCTATAAAATTGCACTGTAGACATTCAGGCTCAGATTGGAGTCTGAGGTCTTGGACCCTCCCCACCTCCTGACTCAGCTGATTCAGGTCAGCCACAGATGTTTTAGTGCCCTGTTGACATACCTTCAGAATACAGGATGGGCAGGTGCTGAACAAAAGTCAGACTTGCTGCGGTGATAACAGTGAATTGAAGTCTAAATTCCTGGTACGGAGGGCAGGGCCGGCTCTAGGATTTTTGCCGCCCAAGGCAAAAACAATTTTGGCCGCCCCCCGCCCCCCACTTTTTTAATTACCCCACTCCCGGCCCCGCCTCAACTCCGCCCCTTCCCTGCCTCCTCCCCCCAGGCTCTCAAGCCTAGGAGGGAGGGGGAGAAGTGGCGCCCGCGCCACGGCCACTCGGAGTCTCCCCCTCCCTCCCAGGCTCTCAAACCTGGGAGGGAGGGGGAGATCCCAAGCGGCCATTTCGCACGCCGCTGCTCCCCCTCCCTCCCAAGCCTGGGAGGGAGGGGGAGCAGCGGCGCGCACCGCGGCCGCTCGGGATCTCCCCCTCCCTCCCTCCCTCCCAGGCTCTCAAACCTGGGAGGGAGGGGGAGACTCTGAGTGGCCGCGGCGCGGGCGCCGCTTCTCCCCCTCCCTTCCAGGCTGTCAAGCCTGGGAGGGAGGGGGAGCAGCGGAGCGCGAAACAGCTGTTTCGCGCGCCGCGGCCGCTCGGGATCTCCCCCTCCCTCCCAGGCTTGAGAGCCTGGGAGGGAGGGCGAGTAGCGGCGCGCGAGCGGCAGCAGCAGCGGAGGTGAGCTAGGGCGGCCGCGGCACATTTTTAGGGGCGGCATTCTGGCGCCGGCCATGCCGCCCCTAAAAATGTGCAGCCCCAAGCACCAGCTTGTTTTGCTGGTGCCTAGAGCCGGCCCTGACGGAGGGAGGGAGTTGTGGGACTACATCCCAAGGTGACTGCGAGAGACCTGAGAACTTCTCAAGGAGTCCACAAAACAGTCCAGATGTGCAGTTACCTCCAGAACTGTGATGTATATTTTATTGCTGGATGCTCTCCCACATCCCCAGCCTACAATCTTAAAGTGACTGAACTGAACTGCACTGCTACTGGCTCTGCACTTGGTCTTGGAAACACTAGGCAAGGGAGGGGCAAATCATTAGAAGCGCAAGCTTGGGAAAGGAGGAGGGAAGGAACAACATTGGTATAACATTGTCACTCAAGGATGTAAAAAATCCACACCTCTGATCAACACAGTTAAATCAACCTAATCCCCAGAATAGACAGTGATATGTCATTGGGCAAATTCTCCTGTAGACCTAACTACCACCCCTGGGCGAGGTGGCCTATCTACTCCAACAAGAGAACCCCTCCCATCAGCATAGGTAGTGTCATCACTGAAGGGGTGTACCTGTGCCATATGTAGACACCGCCCTAGTAGCAGAGGGGTGAGAGGTGGAGAAGCTGAAAGGGGTCAGCCTATGGGCAAGGTTGGTTTGTAGCACTTAATAGGGAGTTGGAGATGGAAGGAGCCTTGTGTTGAAGGGAAGGGGTTGAAACTATTTGCCATCAATATTCTCAAGGTTAAACAATTTGAAGATCAAATACATTTTTCCTTCAAGAATAAGACCTTCAGCACCAGGCACAGTAAATGCATTATGTCCCCAGGCTTTACTGATGAAATAATGTACTAAAAGGAAAATAAGTTAAGTATTAACTAATTCAGTATTTTTCATTATTCTTAAATATTTGGACACTTGCCAGGCATTTATGAAAATGTTCATAAATCTCACAATTTCAGCACAAATGCTTAGCTCTACTTTATATCTAAGGCTATCAATACTCCAGGTATAATGTTAAAGCTAATGTTAAATAAAGTTTTACATAACTTTTTTTCAAATAAGTGTAGCAAAGTACAATATTTGTCATGCTTTGTAATTACAAATCATTCATTATGATATGCAGTTTAGAGCTTACTTTTCCATTAAGCTCCTATTACTGTCACTCCACTTCTGTTGATGGTTTTGTTTTACATCTTGCTGCTCAGTTAATAGTGATGATTGGAGAACATTTGCAGCCTTTTATATGTCATCCCATTGTTAATCGATTCTATTCAGATGGCTAACAACTCTGTCATAGTAAAATGATGGTATTCCCTAAAATCCTATTCTGGACTAAATAGGACTGATTACAGACATGACAAAATGTAAACGGCTCTTAGTATTCTGTACTGCATAGCACTATGCCTTTACAACTAGAATAGGAATAAAATTTGCAGCCATAACTTGAGTCCACTATTAACTCAGTTTGATATAATGAAAGCCTCTGCAAATGGTTTAGTACCTTCTCTAAATATTAAGCCACTGTCTCGCTCACACCTCTCTGGCTACTTATATGGCCCTTATCACCACAGTATTTGAGTGTTTTACACTTGTTAATGGATTTTTTTATTCCTCGACCCCTGTGAGGGAGGGAAATATTATCCCCATTTTACAGATGGGAAACTGAGACACACGGTAGATTTCGTAATTTCGGGTGTATCCTCACTACAGAATTAACCTGGGCTCATACTCAGGTGTTTCCCTAATCTGAGTCCTATTCACACAAAGAAAACTTACTGAGTGTGGTGGTGCTTTTCACCCAAGCTAACGAGCTTATCTGGGTTTATAAACTAAAACCCAAGTGCTGATTACACTTGGGCTGGTAGTCTACCCACTTTGCAGTAAGGATGTAAGCTAAGTCACTTGAATGCTTACAGTCCTCCAGTGCTGCCGCACACTTCCTTTTGTGTGCCCAGAAGGAAAACCAAGTTCTCTCTCAATTCATTGGGTAAGACTCAGAGCAGCTCAGTTTAGTACAGCCTAAAGACACATGGAATATACCCTCAGACGTCCTAGGGATACACACAGGTGAGTGCAGCACCAATGAGGACGCACTAGTTCAGGTAGTGCTTTGCAGTATGGATGCTCACACCTGAACTCGGCTAACTGGGAACTCAGACCCAGGTTGTGATCACTCAAGTTATCTCTGCAGAGAAGACATACCCTTGGCCCACAGTCACACAGGAAATCTGTAGCTGACCCATGAATCAAATCTATACCTCTTGAGTCCCAATTCAGTGTCCTATCCACTAGACCATCACCTCTCCAGCTGTCAGGCTAGGTTACCCGGGGGTATTTTGGCTATACTCATGGAAAATGCAGGGGGAAGGGAGAAATTATTAAATAAACCAATATGTTTCATTACTGTACATCATGAGTTATAAAGATCAATGAAACTTGTGCAAGACTTGTGTTTGTTTCTTTGTACAAATGCCTAAAATCAGGAACAGGTGCCTTTTCAAATTCAATCGTTTTATTTTTCTTAATTTCTACTGGCCCTTGGTGTTTTCCCTTACATTTTCCTTCATTTTTAGTGGGTTTTTAATATATTTTGCTTTTGATTTCTGGTAGCTGTTGGGCCCATGCTATTCATTTTTGTTTTTTCTCATTTTTACTTCCCTGTTTTTTTCCCTCTTGTTTTTATTAAAATTAGCTTTTTCTTCTTTATAGCCTGCAAAATTAGTCATTCTACCTAATTTCTACCTGTCACCCCCACCAATCCCATTCTGAAATGTGTTTCATTTAAATTACCTTTCTCTGAAATCATTGGGCCTGTTTCTCCTCTGACTTATACCAGTGTAGCTCTATTGATTTTAGTGAGGGCGCTCCTGATTTACACTGGTATTCGTGAGAAAAACATCAAATCCATTGTATCTTGTTTACTTTATTTGTCTTTCTTGCCATTTTAGAAGGCATTTCTCAAACTGGTTCTTTTGTCTGCTGCTTAAGTTCTATATTCTGCCCTTAGATGTATATGTAGAGTTCCCACTAAAAGTCAGTGGGACTCACCTATGTATACTTGAGTGTGGAAATTGGTCCTGTTCATTTTCTTTTAAAAAGTTATTTCATTTTTTCTTTATCAACAAAAGTGCTCAAACACAGTAGAACCAGTGCTGTGGGACATCCAGGCTGTGGAGGGGTCACACGCATGGTGAATTCTTTCTCCTTCTGCTCTGCAAGCTGTAGAGCAGGGCTTTGTGGGTGGCCTTCATAATAATGCTCCATTTTATCATCTTAGAATAAATCCTTATTCACAACACATGGTTAAACGTCTCCCCATAAATCCACTTTAGACACTTGGAAGAATTTGGAAGTGGATTAGATTTAAACTGCTAAAACCGTGTTATTTCATACAATGTCATAAGCTGTGACACTTAATTGACCCTGTCCAAAAAACAGTGAGAGCTTATTGCTTTGGTAATTTTCCAGTAATGCAGGATGAGTATTAGGTATGATTGTATGATCACCAACAAAAAGTGAAACTTCTCAGTGGTGGTATACTTTACTTTTTCTTTCTAGTGCAACAGTGTATGACAAAAGCACATGGGAGCTATTTCTCTTCTCTCCTAAGATCTTCATGATGTGATGGTGTATTTTGCTGTAATGCACAGTAATCTGATTGCAGCAACATGGTGAATGAGAACTTTCATAGCTTCTAACTCCAGAAGGGACCATTGACCTCCTATGTAACACAGGCCATAGAACTTCTCCAAAATAACTTTGACATTCTCCTCACCACTGGGGACACATGGCATGAAACAAACAGAATTTCACAGAAAATATTAAGGTACTTATTGTGCTGTCCATGTGTAGGCAAGACTTCCATTGAAATGAAGGGAAGTTTGGCCTACATTGGGACTGCAGGATTGGGCCCTTAAGATTCTACACAAGAAATTGAAGCTTGGCCTCTTATATGCATTTGTTTCTTCTGTCCATAGCCCAGTGTGATAAGACTGGCATAAACACACCTATTCTTAGTGCTAATTAATGTATATTAATGCAATTTCACTCGCTCGCTTAGGGCCAGATTCTGATACCCTAACATTGCGTAGCACCTTGTGCTATAAGGAGTCCCACTGATGTCAGTGGGAATTCTTGTGACAAGGTACCATTGTATGTGAGTAAATTTAGCAGAATTTTGCCCTTAGTCATATAAAGCATTGCATTGCAGAGTCCACGTGACGTTTTAGATTTACAAAGGATCTTTCTGACGTTAAACCAGTACCATGCTGCTACTAGCAAAACTCTGGCTCTGGGCTCATAGTGGAAAGCCTGCCTGGAGTGGGGGAGCAGTGGCATAAGCCAAGGCATCCAAAACTGGCTGGGGAAAGGACATGTCAAGACAGATCATGTAAGGAACCATGCTGGGATCCTAAAGAGCCATGGATGTAAGTTAAAACTGCTCTCCTCCACCCGAGGGCAGCAGTCATCCTTCCACCTGTCCTCCCCAAAAGGTTAATCCCCATTTAAGTGCCACTGGCCACCTGTAGAGAGAAACCAAGCCCTATAGTCAAATTATCTAGAAATTACTTTGCTAAAGTGGTTTAAAATATTTAGACAGGTTCAGACCATTCTAGTTATTAGTATACAATGGTAGATCCCAGGGGGTTGAGGAGATTAAAGGTTTCTTTCATGCCTAATAGTCAGAATACTAATGCAAGACCATGAAAACACACTCAGCGCTCAGAAGGATTACAGCAACTTTAAAATATTTTAATCTATAGAGGATTCCTAATTATTATAATAATGAAATAGTTCATTACCCTTTGGTGAGCAAAAAAGGAAATGTCTTTTGTCCAAAGAAATTCAAGGAATTTCCTTTTAAGGTAGTGAATGTAATTAGCCTATACTGATCATATGGGTGATAACAGGGCCATTGCACTTCAGCGATAACATTATTAATGTCAAGGGATATAGTGAAGCATTTTTAGGCAGGTTTCCGGAGGCAGTGGTTGTGTCGGTGGGAAGAGTTGTCTCTTACTGTAGCTGCAAAAATAGAGAGGAAAGGGGAAAGAATAGATACTTTATGCTGCAATGCCTTCATTTGCTACTATATTGTTTTCTGATCTGCCCCATAGCACATGCTAGTGCCACTTGAAGGTACAGTATATAATTAACATGAACTGCTATATAAAAAACATTTCCAGAAATTGTACCAACAGATTCTGCAGTCCTGTTGATGCATGGAAATTTCGCAGACTGTGGGAGTGAGTCTCATCCTCAGGGTTGTTGGTGACTTGTTTAGACCGATTTTTTTTTTTTTTTTTAATTCTGCTTTGCTTCAAGGGGAATTATTTTTGCTGCTGAAGAAAAATCAAAGACAATGTACATAAATCAAAGTTAAAACATGGATTTCTCTGCTTGTGTCACAAATAATTTGGTATGCAAGTCTGTTGCATATCTGCGAGAGTTTCCTACGTAATCAATGAAGGCTTTTGTTTCAGATAATAGTGAATGGCTGTTTTATTTATTGATAAAATAAATAGAATTTGCTCCTTACTGTAAACATCCAGTTCCGTATCTTATCTATTTTTGTATTATATTGTAGATCACCCCTTTATACTTCCAATTATCAGTGACACATTTTTTTAAAATATAAATTTCTATAGTTTCAGTGCTAATTAAAAAGAAAGGAGGATATAGAAGTCAACTCATTAGTCTGTACTTGAGCTGGATGAATAATGAGGAGAGGAATAAAATATTTCATGCCTCTGGGCATAAGCCAGCTTCTAACTACTGGAGTTTAGGAGGAAACTTTCTCTGGGGGTGGGTTATCCTTAAGATTCTACTGATTTTTTAATGAAAAGTTCCCAAGATTTACAAAAGCTTTATTTGATTTTTACTGATTTTCACCTGAATTTTGGGCCACTCAAGTACATAGAAATACTGATTATGTTAAGAAAATCCAATACATTACATTAAGTAGATGTGTTAATGTTATAAATAAATTAATCTAGGTGTAAAGTCTGTTAAAGTATGACAATACAGCAGAACACACACACATATACATGCATGTGCGTGTGTGTGTGTGTGTGTATTGTTAATGTATAATTCATTAAATAAATCACTGCATTAAACTGCTTTACTTTTAATACTCCTATTTTTCTCTATTTGAAGATTTTATCTGTCCTCCCATCCCCCAATATTAACCTTGATTTTTACTTTGAATACTTGGAAGTTTTTGGTTTTTTTTCAATTATTTTTGCCCATTTTTAAATTTTTGTAATAAATTCTTGGGAAATTTTAAACAAAATAAAAACCAGAAACGAAGGGCCTTGATTATCCCTGCATACTTTAGGGTTTCTAGCACCTTCCTCTGATGCTTCTGACACAAATCACAGTCAAAGACAAGATATGTCCTAGGTGCACCACTGGTTTGATTCAGTATGACAATTCTTATGTTACTATTTGAAAACATTTTTGTAAATTCAGGATCTTATTCCAGTTAATTTCTGTAAGAAAAATATGCATCATACCAATATTTTTGTAAAGCAAATTTCAGGCTTGTAACAGATTTGCTTAATCCCTAAAAAATTAGTCCCAGTGGGAGCAAAAGTATGAGCTGTAAGAACACAGGGATTGTTTTAACAGAGTGGGCCATTTAGTCCAGTATCCTGCCTGGAACAGTGCTTAGTACAGTACCAGATTTTAGAGGAAAGTGTTACAAACCCCATTGTAGCCAATTATGGGATAACCTGCCCATAGGAATGTTTCTTCTTTCTTCTTTTTTATTATTTTTAACACTAGGTAGTTAATGCTTGCTTATACCCTGAAGCATAAGGATTTATAACTCTTTATAAAATTTTAATACTATAAAACAAATATAGACATGGATATTTTCATTACCCATATAAATGTCTAATCCTCTTTTAAATCCTGCCAAACTCTTGACCTCACTTATGCTTTGGCAATAGGCTTCATAGGTTAATTATCTGTTGTGTAAAAAACCTCACCTTTTTCCTTGATCAGTTTTAAGTTACTACTTTTCAGTTTCATTGGATGTTGTCCTATCCTCCTATTATAAGCCTGAAAGGCTAAACAGAAACACTTGCCTGATTTACCTTCTCTTTACCTTTTTTTATAGGGGGAGTTGCTAGCAACCCTTATATTTGGGTTGACAAAAACTTTCCAGTATAAATAATTCTTGCTACCTTATCTTTGAGATGCTTTAGCACCTCCGTGCTTTGCAGAAGGCCGTGACATTTAGCAGGAAGGATAACTTTAGGCTAGGGAAATGCCTTTTCTTTGTCCCATGAAATTCCATTCAGGTTTTCTGAGATATAAACTGCCCTTTTCTCTATCTTGCTTACTTTACTCAGGAAAACTTTGACAGCTTGCAAAGCAATAACTTAGTACGTGAAAGTTTTAAATCCTGTGTCACAGTGCTATAGCCAAAGCATTTGCAACACCATCAGCAGATGCTGTAATGGGAACATCTGGAACCTATCAGAGCCACTGCAGCAGGGAAGAAGACAACCTGGTTTCCCACTCCCTGGGCCCAGAGCATGGCCCAGCTGCATATGTAGTACCACATGTGGGCATAGAGTTCTTCAAAGAATCAGTTGCACAGATAGAGGGAGGTTCTCTCTCTCTTAAACCTGGTTGGAACTGAATCCTATGGATGTGAGACTTGTGACCAGGTGGTGAGATGAGCATTCTGTGGGGAAGGAAAAGCCCAGTTAATGGACTCTTTGACCATTTGGTGAGCGTGAGAGACTGACTGGGACTTCTTAAGGTAAGGGAGAAAATGTACTATTCTTCCAAATAAAAGTTTTTGTTTCTTGATCACAGGGAACCAGCACTGCTGGCTGAACACAGAGTAGTAAGATAAGAGGTGGGCTGTTGTATCCATTTGGATGGGATTAATAGGGCCTAGGAATCAAAGGTGCTAAAATGACTCTAACTATCCAACATTAAACAGTTTTAAACAAAGTTTGAAGTTTGGTATACAGAGACCTTAGCCAGTTTAGTACCATGGCACACATGCCATTAAATCAGTTTTAAACTTTTATTAAAGATACAGAAAACGGGAAAAACAGTTAAAGCATTTGACTGTAAAGTATTAAATAAGGTTTTCATTTTAACAGCATACCTTGTTCCCTTTCCCTTTAGCTGGAGAGAGATTTTAGAAGCGGGGGAAAAAGCCTTTGTTTTGGCAGTCTCTTAGGTGGTATTAAAGATAGTAATAAGCATCTGTTTAGGAAACAGCAAAGAAGTTAGTTGAGATTGGCTGGAGCTGTTATTGCAGTTGTTAAAGTCTGATCCCATTTCAAAAGAAGACGAAACAAGACAAACACATACAAAAGTTTTTCAAAGGGACACTATTAAGGGCCCAAAAGCAAGCTATTCCGCTGAATAGGAAAGATAGGAAATGTGGCAAAAGACCTCCTTGGCTTAACCACGAGATCTTGCATGATCTAAAAAATAAAAAGGAGTCATATAAAAAATGGAAACTAGAACAGATTACAAAGGATGAATATAGGCAAACAACACAGGAATGCAGGGGCAAGATTAAAAAGGCAAAGGCACAAAATGAGCTCAAACTGGCTACGGGAATAAAGGGAAACAAGAAGACTTTTTATCAATACATTAGAAGCAAGAGGAAGACCAAGGACAGGGTAGGCCCACTGCTCAGTGAGGAGGGAGATACAGTAACAGGAAACTTGGAAATGGCAGAGATGCTTAATGACTTCTTTGTTTCAGTCTTCACCGAGAAGTCTGAAGGAATGACTAACATAGTGAATGCTAATGGGAAGGGGGTAGGTTTAGAAGATAAAATAAAAAAAGAACAAGTTAAAAAAAACTTAGAAAAGTTAGATGCCTGCAAGTCACCAGGGCCTGATTAAATGCATCCTAGAATACTCAAGGAGCTAATAGAAGAGGTATCTGAGCCTCTAGCTATTATCTTTGGAAAATCATGGGAGACGGGAGAGATTCCAGAAGACTGGAAAAGGGCAAATATAGTGCCCATCTATAAAAAGGGAAATAAAAACGACCCAGGAAACTACAGACCAGTTAGTTTAACTTCTGTGCCAGGGAAGATAATGGAGCAAGTAATTAAGGAAATTATCTGCAAACACTTGGAAGGTGGTAAGGTGACAGGGAATAGCCAGCATGGATTTGTAAAGAACAAATCATGTCAGACCAATCTGATAGCTTTCTTTGATAGGATAACGAGTCTTGTGAATAAGGGAGAAACGGTGGATGTGGTTTAGATAAACTAGGCAAATACAATTTAGGTGGGTGCATAACTGGCTGGATAACTGTACTCAGAGAGTAGTTATTAATGGTTCCCAATCCTGCTGGAAAGGTATAACAAGTGGGGTTTTGCAGGGGTCTGTTTTGGGACCGGCTCTGTTCAATATTTTCATCAACGACTTAGATATTGGCATAGAAAGTATGCTTATTAAGTTTGCAGATGATACCAAACTGGGAGGGATTGCAACTACTTTGGAGGATAGGGTCATAACTCAAAATGATCTGGACAAATTGGAGAAATGGTCTGAGGTAAACAGGATGAAGTTTAACAAAGACAAATGCAAAGTGCTCCACTTAGGAAGGAACAATCAGTTTCACACATACAGAATGGGAAGAGACTGTCTAGGAAGGAGTATGGCAGAAAGGGATCTAGGGGTTATAGTGGACCACAAGCTAAATATGAGTCAACAGTGTGATGCTGTTGCAAAAAAGCAAACGTGATTCTGGGATGCATTAACAGGTGTGTTGTGAGCAAGACACGAGAAGTCATTCTTCCGCTCTACTCTGCGCTGGTTAGGCCTCAACTGGAGTATTGTGTCCAGTTCTGGGCACCGCATTTCAAGAAAGATGTGGAGAAATTGGAGACGGTCCAGAGAAGAGCAACAAGAATGATTAAAGGTCTTGAGAACATGACCTATGAAGGAAGGCTGAAAGAATTGGGTTTGTTTAGTTTGGAAAAGAGAAGACTGAGAGGGGACATGATAGCAGTTTTCAGGTATCTAAAAGGGTGTCATAAGGAGGAGGGAGAAAACTTGTTCACCTTATCCTCTAAGGATAGAACAAGAAGCAATGGGCTTAAACTGCAGCAAGGGAGGTTTAGGTTGGACATTAGGAAAAAGTTCCTAACTGTCAGGGTGGTTAAACACTGGAATAAACTGCTTAGGGAGGTTGTGGAATCTCCATCTCTGGAGATATTTAAGAGTAGATTAGATAAATGTCTATCCGGGATGGTCTAGACAGTATTTGGTCCTGCCATGAGGGCAGGGGACTGGACTCGATGACCTCTCGAGGTCCCTTCCAGTCCTAGAATCTATGAAAAAGGGGAGAAATAAGAATAGCAAAGATAGAAAATGCTCCTTCTGCCTCTGGTGTTGACTTTCACTTGCAACCTCACTTCTGGAAGAACCCAGGACCAGCACACAGTCTTATCACTCACTCAGAGACCTTGCAAACTTGTACCAGTGTCAGGCTGTTTAGGGCATTGCTTTTAGTTGCTTCTCTGGTCCCACGTTCACAGCACTGTTTCAGAATATACAGTCTTGACTGGCTAAGCCAGACTCTTATTAAACAGAAGGCAAAAGGAGAAGGATAGGAAAAAAAGAAATAAGGTAGGGAAGGAAAAGGACACACACATGGATGGGGGAAGATGAAGTCTCACTTTTCAGGTAGTGTTTGGGATTCAGCTAGAGCCACAGGTGCGGGCTTCTAATTTTCTCTGGGGGTGCTCAACTCCTGCTCAGCCATAGGCCTCACCCCCATCCCAACCCTTTCCCCCAAGCCCTCACCCCTGCCTCTTTCTGTCCCTTCCCTGAGCGCGCCCCATCCCCGCTGAGCAGCTGTTCCACAGCAGGTACTGGGAGGGAGAGGAGGAGTTGATCGGCAAAGGCCGCAGGCATGGGGGAAAGAGAGGAGCTTGGCTGCTGGTGGGTGCTTAGTACCCACTAATTTTTCTCCCTGGGTGCTCCAGCTGTATGAATCATAATCTTAATATATTCCTTAAGTGGTATCAGTAAAACCCTTTTTATTTAAATTCATTCTTTCTGTCTCGATTTGCACCTTTTTCATTAATATTTGTTGTTATAAGCTATTGTGATATCTTATGAGCTTTCTCACACTTTTTACAGTTGAACTCACCCTTAGGGTAAATTTGTAGGCCAAATTATAACAGGCCCCGGATCTGAGTCTTGTGACGGGTGTGAAATGTACTTGGCCCTTTGCTACAGAAGCCCTCCCACAACTCTCAATAATCCTTCCTATGGACAGATAAGATGTATTGCAGGGGTTTTTTTGCAATCCAGGCAGTGGAGTTGGATACTGCCATGCATCTATGGCAGTAACAAACACTGAATCTTTTTAGAAGTGTGAGATACAAGCAGCAGTCCTGCATTCCTATTTGGGGAAAATTTCTACTGACATCCATAGGGAGTGCAAAACTGGGATCTTACTATGTTAATTGGGAATCTGAAGTATGTTTGGGGTTTGGTTTTTGTTGTTGAAATTCTTGTACTTTTTGAGAGAACTGACTTCTGAACAATATCGGTAACCTCCAAGAAAAAAAATGTCCTCCCAGCATCTTGAACAATACCAGTGAATCCGCTCCTATTTCTTCCTATATGTTTGTTCATTGGAAGTGGGGTAGGAACTAGGGAAATATTGCATCAGCACCTCAATTTTAATGTTTTAGAAATATTACCTGCTACATGTTCCAGAATTGCCATATTGCTGCGGAGTAGGAACAGCCCTGCAAGGAGGAAAGAGGGTAGGGGGTGTCTTCAGGTCTCCATTGCCTTATTCACTCAGCACTCTCACACAGGCTGTAATCATTCCCCAAACCTCATTCACCAGATGTTCTCTCTGTGATTAAACAATAACCTAGTCACCTGACGTATGAGATGATTCAACAAAGTAAATGCAATATAAGAGGATCATAATTAAGGTTATAATAAAGAAACTATAAAAAGCAACAGAGAGTCCTGTGGCATCTTTAAGACTAACAGATGTATTGGAGCATAAGCTTTCGTGGGTGAATACCCACTTTGTCAGACGCTCTTGGGTTCACATGCGTCTGACGAAGTGGGTATTCACCCACGAAAGCTTATGCTCCAATACATCTGTTAGTCTTAAAGGTGCCACAGGACTCTCTGTTGCTTTTTACAGATCCAGACTAACACGGCTACCCCTCTGATAATAAAGAAGCTGTTATAGTTGAACCAAGTAAAGGAGCTTCGGGGAAAGAGACTTCCAATAAGGAACAATACTTAGCACTTCTGAGCCTGTGGATCAGTGGTGGTCCATGTAACATTGGGATGCTCATTTATTTTAGACTACATTTGCTGATGGCCTGCAGAGTGCTTGTTCATCCCATAACAATAGCTTTCCTTCCCTTTTTGCTTCTTTTAAAAAAGCTATTGAATCCTAATAAAAGACACCTAAAAATACTCACAACTTTACTTCTATTAGTTTCCATGTAAACCGAGCCGGTACTTGCCAACAAACACAAATAGGAACCAAAACTGTACTATTGCTTGCTATGTGAAATGGGAATTTAAATTTAAACATATGTTAATGAGGTAACTGCTGTTGGAACTATTTTTTTGGCTAATCTAAGGCATACCTTTGTACTGACAAACTCTGTATGCTAATATAAGTGTTGAATATAGGTACAAGTTGCTTCACGGGTGTATTTAAGGCAGAATTTGGCTTTAATCATCACAAATTTATTAGAAAATGTTCATGTACGTTTCTGGGGGGAAAACTTCAGCAATTGATGCTGAAATTAATTTAGCTAAACTTAGCTGCAACCACACTACATCATACTTTTATAACACTTGATACATAATCTAGAAACGATTACTGCAAAAGTGATTTTTTTAAAGAGTATATTTTAGAAGATCCAGCTACTGAATACCCATACGTAAATATGCTGAGAATGATAAAAACACAGGTCAAAATACATAGGTATGGTAATTATATCTACTATCTGACTTAATTTTGTAGCTATACAGGACATTTTTTTTTCTTGTAAAGCAGAATATAATTTATTCCTGATTGCATATTCATTACTTTCTGTCTTGGTAATGGTTTGATTTGTCATTGGATGAAGCTGCATCTCCAATACTCATTCTGATACAGTCATATTTTTGCTGAATATATTAGAGGGACATTATTCCCCATGGAAATTTGAAGTTCCTTTTACATTCTTTTAGACAAAAACTGAAAAGAGTTTGTGTATATACATATGTTTTGTAATAGTAAAACTTATAGGAAAGGAGTTGAGGCTTACTGAGAGGAGGATGTTTTAAAACTCAATTGATTATGTATGATTGTTTGACTTGTGATTCCTTTTCACATCAGAGCAGCAGGGCAGGTCTCCTTAAAATTCTGTCAAATAGGTCCATACAGTAAGACTTCTCTAGTTTCCGTGGTGTGTATTTAGGGCAGTGATTAGTTAATGGTATTGTACTTATCTTACACATATTGTGCATTAGGGTGTTTAGATTTAACTTTGGCCTCAATCCGACAGTTGACTCCACTCAATCAAATGCCTGCACTGACATGGAGAGGTCCAAGTCGCCAGTTTAATACAAAAACTACACAGATACTAATTTAAAAATATGAGTAAGTGTTAGGCAGGTGATGGGATGTACAAAGATGATACTGGCCAGGGAAGGGTTAATTAGGTGCTGTGGTCTCAGACCGCCCCAATCTACTTTACTTGTGCAAGAGCTGTCAGGCTTGGAAGGGGCCATTAAAAGGAGAGAGGCAGCTCAGTTGAGAGGAGTCTGGGAGGTACAGCAGATCTCTTGTGCAGTAATGCTTGGCTGGGACCAGGACCCAGCCAGAAACTCCTACATGCAGGCGCCTCCTTGAGGGAAGGTAGGCCTGGTGCAGGACTATTGTGTTTACTTTGTTATACAGGGTGTTGTCTTCTAGTCTACCTGGACCTGATTATGGTCTGAATGGGACTGCTTCAGTTGACATGTACTCCTGAAAGGGATGACTGCTCTCAATAAACCAGTTGGTTTGTCCCTCCTGAGCCCAAGCAGTGATTTGTCACAAGTCCTGAAGTGACACAGTCACAGGCGGCCCTCCTTTTTTGGTATTAGTTAGTTCTAATGTGCTTTATTTTCTAGCCAACAAAAATGTTTGAGGAACATAGAAGACTCTATGCGTGAGGAATATACACTACTTGAAAGAGATCTCCCTGCTATACTTTAGAGACTGACTCAGAAAAATAATTGCTAATGTTATTTTGCACATGTGCAGTGTCTTTTCCCCCTCCCTGGCAGATCTCAAACCACTGAATAAAGGTGAGTAAAACATTACCACAGAGTACAGACAAAGGCCTGGTCTACACTAGGAGGTTATGTCGAATTTAGCAGCGTTAAATCGAATTAACCCTGCACCCGTCCACACAATGAAGCTATTTAGTTCGACATAGAGGTCTCTTAAATTCGATTTCTGTACTCCTCCCCATCGAGGGGAGTAGCGCTAAATTCGACATGGCCATGTCGAATTAGGGTAGGTGTGGATGGAAATCAACGCTAATAGCTCCGGGAGCTATCCCACAGTGCACCACTCTGTTGACGCTTTGGACAGCAGTCTGAGCTCGGATGCTCTGACCAGCCACACAGGAAAAGCCCCGGGAAAATTTGAATTCCTTTTCCTGTCTGGGCAGTTTGAATCTCATTTCCTGTTTGGACATCGTGGCGAGCTCATCAGCACTGGCAACGATGCAGAGCTCTCCAGCAGAGGTGACCATGCAATCCCAGAATAGAAAGAGGGCCCCAGCATGGACTGATGGGGAAGTCTTGGATCTGATCGCTGTGTGGGGCGATGAGTCCGTGCTTTCGGAGCTGCGTTCGAAAAGACGGAACGCAAAGATCTACGAGAAGATCTCAAAAGCCATGACAGAGAGAGGATACAGCCGGGATGCAACGGAGTGCCGTGTGAAAATCAAGGAGCTGAGACAAGGCTACCAGAAGACCAAAGAGGCAAACGGACGCTCCGGATCCCAGCCCCAGACATGCCGTTTCTACGAGGCACTGCATTCCATTCTAGGTGCGGCCGCCACCACTACCCCACCACTGACCGTGGACTCTGAGGATGGGATATTGTCGACGGCCGGTTCCTCGGAGATGTTAGCAGACAGGGAAGATGAGGAAGGAGATGAGGAGTACGAGGCAGTCGACAGCGCTTACAACGCTGATTTCCCCGACAGCCAGGATCTCTTCATCACCCTCACAGAGATCCCCTACCAACCGTCCCCAGGCGTTAACCCGGACCCAGAATCAGGGGAAGGATCAGTTGGTAAGTGTTTAAAACATTTAAACATTTATTTTGAACAGAACAGGAATATTAACAATATTAACAATGGGTTTTTCATGATTAGTTTGCCCTAGGCGCTTCACGTTTTAGTCCTTGGCAGTGCAACTACTGCAAAAGAATCTAACAATGTCCGGTTTATCATGATTAGTTTGCCCTAGGCGCTCTACTTTTTAGTCCTTGCCAGTGCAGCTTCTGGAAAAGAAGGTCTATATGTCCGGGGATAGAGCTGAAATCCTCATGGGACATCTCCACGAAGCTCTCCTGGAGGTAATTGGAAAGCCTTTGCATGAGGTTCCTGGGGAGAGCGGCCTTATTGTGTTCTCCGTGGTAGGAAACTTTTCCACGCCAGGCTATCATCAAGTACTCTGGGATCATTGCCTTGCAGAGCATGGCGGCATACGGCCCTGGTTTTTGCTGGCTTTCACGCAGCTTGTGGTCTTTCTCTGTCCCAGAAATCCTCAGCAGAGTGATGTCGCTCATGGTGACCTGCTTAGAATTAGGGGAATGTTACTGTTGGGACTGCTTGCCTGTTCCTTTACAGAACTGTAACCGGCGGTTTACAGCCACGCGGTGGAGGCGGGAGAGGGGCAGCATACAGGGATCTTTCCCGGGGACAGCCGCGAGGGGGTGGGACAGGGGCAGAGTTCATGCTTGCCGGATTGCCGGCAGCAGGAACTGGCCAACGCTAGGAGCATTGCTTTGAACGTGAAAGGAGGGCACTGCTATAATTTAAGTTTTAAGCAGCCAAACGTCTACGGCTTACCATGTCAGCCTGCTAACCGAATTCCGCTGTCCTGCCCTGCTTGTCTGATCTCCAGTGCAAGACCCCAGGCACTGAATGCGAAGGCCGAAAATTCGACCTTGTCCTGAGTGCACATGTGATAGGTGCTGTGCATGGTCTTGTTCACAGAGAAAGACTATGTTCATTGTTCACAAAAAATTATGTTTGTGAGGAATTCACTCCCTTTTTCCCATCCCACAGCTGCGACTGTCTCCCGACCTACCCTGGCATCCCCCTCCCAGAGGCTGGCGCAGATTAGGCAGAGAAAGAAAAGGACACGGGATGACATGTTCTCAGAACTTATGGGCTGCTCCCGAGCCGAGGTGGCCCAGCAGACCCAGTGGAGGGAGAACATGTTGCAAATCCATCGATCACACATTGAACGGGAGGAGAGGTGGCGTCAGGAAGACCAGCAGGCGACTCAAACGCTGCTTCGACTAATGAGGGAGCAAACGGACACGCTCCGGCGCCTTGTTGATGTTCTGCAGGAACGGAGGCAGGAGGACAGAGCCCCGCTGCAGTCTATCTCTAACCGCCCTCCCCCGCCACAAAGTCCCATACCCCCCTCACCCAAAGTCCCAAGAAGGAGGGGCGGCAGGGGCCGTGAAAACTGTCACTCCACCCCTGCAGACTGCTCAAGTAACAGAAGGCTCTCATTCCCCAAAATTTGATAAGTCCTTTCCTTCCCGCCTCACCCAAGCCCCCGGCCCAGTTTCATCCCCTAACTGTTTAGTTGCTAATAAAAAATACGTTTCTGTTAATTACTGTTTCCATCATGTTCTTTTAGAGGACAGTGTGTTTGAAGGGGGAGAAGGGGGTTGGTAATTGGACAGGACAGTCACCTTTACCAGGGTACAGACAGGGGGGCATGTTTAGCAGCAGGTCACACACACATTGCAGTCACAAGGCACCCTGGTCAGTCTGGGAGGTGGTTTTCATGTTCTGGCGGGGGGGGGGCTATGTGAGTTTGTGGCGGGGGAGGGCGGTTAGAGATCTTATGCAGCGGTCCTTATCCTGGATCACAGAGCCACGCAGCAGCATCCTCCCCTGCCACAAAGTCACATAGCCCCCACACACAGAGTCCCGAAAAGGAGGGGTGGCAGGCTCCGTTGAAACAACCAGTCCAACACTGCTGACCGCTCTAGGAGCAGGAGCCTGTCATTCCTCGAGTTTATAAGCGTTCTTTCCATCACTACGCCCGTTCCCCACCACAGTCTGCGTCCCAGTTTCAACCCTTTACCGCGAAACCCGTAATAAAGAAAACGGTGTTCATTAACAAAGTTCCATTTTTTTTATTTTTAAACGTGTGTTGGAAGGGGGGGAACGGGGTGAACGGGGTATGTAGCTGCAGAGGATAGTCAACATAAACTGGGTAAAGAAACGGGGGCAGGTTCAGCTTCTCTTTAAACAAAGTTAATAGTCACAGGTTACCCTGCTCACTGAGGAACCTAGTTTTCAAAGCCTCCCGGATGCACAGCGCGTCCCGCTGGGCTCTTCTAATTGCACGGCTGTCTGGCTGGGCGTAATCAGCAGCCAGGCTATTTGCCTCAACCTCCCACCCCGCCATAAAGGTCTCCCCCTTGCTCTCACGGAGATTGTGGAGCACACAGCAAGCTGCAATAACAATGGGGATATTGGTTTCGCTGAGATCAGAGCAAGTCAGTAAGCTTCTCCATCTCCCCTTGAGACGTCCAAAAGCACACTCCACCACCATTCTGCACTTGCTGAGACGGTAGTTGAAGAGTTCTTTTTCAGTGTCCAGGGCGCCTGTATAGGGCTTCATGAGCCAGGGCATTAGCAGGTAGGCTGGGTCCCCGAGGATCACTGTGGGCATCTCCACATCCCCAACAGTTATTTTGTGGTCCGGGAAGTAAATACCTTCCTGCAGCCGTCTAAACAGACCAGAGTTCCTGAAAACACGAGCGTCATGAACCTTGCCCGGCCATCTGATGTTGATGTTTGTAAAACGTCCCCTATGGTCCACCAGTGCTTGCAGCCCCATTGAAAAGTAGGCCTTTCGGTTAATGTACTGGCTGGCCTGGTGGTCCGGTCCCAGGATAGGGATGTGAGTTCCATCTATAGCCCCACCACAGTTTGGGAATCCCATCGCGGCGAAGCCATCTATGATCACCTGCACGTTTCCCAGGGTCACTACCTTTGAGAGCAGTAGCTCAACGATTGCGTTGGCTACTTGCATCACAGCAACCGCCACAGTAGATTTGCCCACGCCAAAGTGGTTCGCGACTGACCGGTAGCTGTCTGGCGTTGCAAGCTTCCAGAGGGCTATGGCCACTTGCTTCTGGACAGTCAGGGCTGCTCGCATCCGGGTGTCCTTGCGCTTCAGGGCAGGGGACAGCAGCTCACAAAGTTCCAGGAAAGTTCCCTTCCGCATCCGAAAGTTTCACAGCCACTGTGATTCATCCCAGACCTGCAGCACTATGCAGTCCCACCAGTCCGTGCTTGTTTCCCGGGCCCAGAATCGCCATTCCACAGCATCAACATGACCCATTGCCACCATGATGTTCACGGCGTGGGGTCCCGTGCTTTGCGGGAGGTCTGTGCCACTCTCAGACTTCATGTCCTCACCGCGCTGCCGTAGCCTCCTCGCCCGATTTCTCAGCATCTGCCTCTGGAAAAGGTGTACGATAAGGTGCGAGGTGTTGACAACGGCCATAACTGCAGCGATGATCGCAGTGGGCTCCATGCTCGCAGTGCTGTGGCGTCCGCGCTGTCACTCACCAGAAAAGCGCGCGAAATGATTGCCCGCCGGCGCTTTCAGGGAGGGAGAGCGGGAGTGACGGTTGGATGACGACAGTTACCCAAAATCACCCTCGACACATTTTTTCCCCAGCAGGCATTGGGGGCTCGACCCAGAATTCCAATGGGCAGCGGGGACTGCGGGAACTGTGGGATAGCTGCCCACAGTGCACCGCTTCCAATGTCGACGCTTGCCCCGTTAGTGTGGACTCACAAAGTCAAATTACTGCCCTTAGTGTGGATACACACGTTAGACTTTGTAATATCGATTCCACATATTCGATTTAAGTAAAATCGAACTACTCTCGTAGTGTAGACATACCCAAAGTAATTGAGTCACAAAGAGTTTAAGTGAATTGCTTAATATGACACACAGCTGACATCAAAGATGAAGAAATAATTCTTAGCTAGACTAGTTACTAGGTATGGGTCTCCTGACTCCTGGCTCTGTGTTCAACCTACTACACCACAAATCAACTTACTAAAGGTCTAATGTGTATCTTAAAAGTGGGGGTATTTATTTACTCCTCTGGGTCAAAGTCAGGATGTAATTTACATGCACACACATCTGTGGCTGCTATGACAGTTGCTGTAAAAGCTAGAGTCTGTTTAGGGCATGTTGTGGTTCTGCTGTCATTCTCACTTAGGGTGGGAAGGCAGGAAAAAGCATGTTAGGACAACACTTGGAAGAACTAGTAAAGTTCTAGTCATTGTCGTCAATTTGAGATTCCCTGCTGTCAGCAATATTCTGTGTATTTGGGAAATTTATTTTCTATATACCCCTATGTTGTGGTGGTCTTACACATTCTCCTTTTTCAAACTATTCAGAGCCTAATAATATTGAGCTGTGGAGCTTTAGTACAGATTAAAATGCTAGGAAGTATCAGTGCTCTAAATCCAGACAAAATAATTACTTTTTTGATGCACAGTGTAATATTGACCTGCCATTGCTCTTCAAAGGATAGCCAGCCTTTGTTTTGACAGGGGGAAATGATCCACTAGTCTCTGGATATGATATAGCAATGTTGTTATAAATCAGGAGGTCCTCAAATATCCAGCCAGAGTTCATGATGTTCAGACCTGTATAGTCTCTCTGAGACTCCCTTGTAGACTATATAAGAGATAAAAGAGAATAATGTGCTAAACTACAATCTTGGCAAGCAATGTGTTCTCTTCTGTCTACTTAAAAACAATCTTCAGAATGGCTTTGCTCTATTTATTAACTTATAATGCATTAACAATCTTGTACATATTTATCAAATTACTGCTGTTTTATGCAGAATTACAATATACCATTACTGCTATCTGTTAAGCACAAGTATCAAAAGCTTAAGTTTTTAAAAAACAATTTCTAGTAGTAGAACAGTCAATAGTCAACAAGTAGTAATATCTTTTATTGGATCAACTTCTGTTGGTGAGAGAGACAAACTTTTGAAATTACACAGAGCTGTTCTTTAGGACTGGGAAACATACGCCGAGTGTCACAGCTAAATACAAGGTGGAGCAGATTAGAATATGTGTTAACTACTTATGCTAAATAAAAGTACCAGTCAAGGTGAAGTGACCCACCAACACATCTGCATCCTAGGACAAAAGGAGCGTTAGTGGGTTATAGATTGTTGCAATAAGCCATAAATCTAGAGTCTCTATTCAGTCCGTGATATAATAGGCATGTGTAGGACACAGGGATCTTGAAAGGTATGTTGCTGGCGGGGGTTGATGATCATAGCAGTGGAGATATGTCTGCAGGTTTTGCATCTGTTGTTCTGGCAGGATCTGGTGCAATTTTTAGTTGGTGTATCCTGGTGTGGGGGGAGCTTGCTTGTGATAATGAGGTTGGGGCAGGTTATTTGAAGAGGGGGTTAAGAAAAGATTTATTTCAAGATGTGGTATCCACCTAGTATGTGTTTTGTTTGATGATACCTTGTATGGTTCCCATGTGGTTTGGTATATGACAATTAGAAGTGTCTGGTCGGGGGCGGGAGGGGGTGCTATTTCTGTATTGAAGCAGGTTCTCTCAGGGTATTTGGATGGCCTGTTCCATGATGGGATCTACTTCTCTGGTGGCGCATCCTTGTTTGGTGAAGGTGGTTTTAAGTGTGTGAAGGTGTATATCCCAAACTTCCTCCTCAGAGCATATTCTGTGGTATCTGAGTGTCTGGCTGTAGACAACAGATTTCCTGGGGTGGTTACTGGATCTGTGACAGTAGGTATGGTGATCTGTGGGTTTCTTGTGTATAGTTGTCTGTAGGGTTCCATTGTTGAAGCTGATCATGGTGCCCAGGAAGCTGATCTGAAGAAGGTGAAAGCTTGTCTTTCTCACCAATGGAAGTTGGTCCAATAGCCTACAAGTGACATCTGCCCTAACACAAATAAAGCTCAAGTACCAATGGTGGTTTTTGGTTGTGAAGGCTACATATCAGAATAACAATTATGACGTAAATTCCATGTGTGGCTGAAATTTGTTTCACAATTGTCACAAAAAGACAAGCTGTTCCTTTGGGTTTAAGCTCATTTATTCCTTGTAAACCTTCCTGTGCAAGTCAGTGATTCCAGTAAGGATGTTACAACACCAGAGCTGTAGACTCAGTGGTGGTCTGCCTCTGTACACCTCACCAATTGTATTTGCATGCAAAATAGTTGTCCTTAAAAGTTATTTGCCTTATTAATTCCACATTTTGGAAAAGTGGCATTAGTGACATTTTACAACAAACCAGGGTTACAAATAAAAATACAATATGGTTAACTTTAGTTATGTGTAGGTACCAAGTATTGTATTTGTTGCTGTTGTAAATTTGCTAAACATTTCTACTCTTCCTTTTTATAGTTTTTACAGACAGTGAGAGATTTGGAATGTCTAGCCATTCAAACAGCAGTAAAACATTAATATGTAAAGAGCTTTTAAAATACCATTGGACATTATAGCCTAGACTGTGGGTGGTGCTTACACAGTCAAGGAATGAGAAAATAAGAACCATTGTGTGGACTGTGTACCTTCCTGGAAAAGCGGCCCCTAAGAGTAACTCACCATAGAAGGGGCAGGGAGAAGGCAAAGCCATGGCTACAGTCCCCGGTGTGTCAGCCACCTGAGCTGTCCAGGTATAAGGGGACCAATATATCCCTAGAAAGGGGCCCCCCAGCACATTTGGGAAGCTTCAAGATGCATGCTGTTGTAACCCACACACCTCCCGGGTGTGGGGTTCTGTCCCATCTATTGGCAGTGAGACCACTTAGAGATTAATGAGTCTGCTCTACAGCCTTAGCTAACAGCCATATGGCTTTTTAGCTCATGCAGTAGAGGCTACTGCATTTAGCTCCGGAGGCCCCAGGTTCGATCCCACCCGCTGACGACCGGGATCTGTTGGCTTTACACTGTCACCTCTGGAATGGTGCAGGCCCATCTCCATCCCTTACTATGGAATGAGACTTAATGCCGCAATCTAGTCTTGTGGTCTATACCAGAGATAGGAATGAGATTAGATGAGGCACCTATGGTACTGTTTATAAATGAATATTGGTGCCCTCAACGCAACAATGATAAAACCATTGGTTACTGTGCACTTATGGTTTTCAGTTGGAAATATGTACAATTCATAGTGTCAGAAATGTAGAAATTAGAGATGGAAAAGACCATCCAATTCACCTTCCTACCAATGCAGAGATGTAGCTTCCTGTGCTGTAGGTAGCTTCACTGTGCAACTTTGTGGATTCAGCTGAATTTTTCTTTAAGACTGAGTTTGTTCAGACCTGAATCTTAGAACAGGTGGTAGCAGCTGGACCTCTTCTCTGCATCTTTTATCAGGAGCATGTCTCCTTCTCTAAAGTGAATTATAACTAGCTGTGTTCAATATGTGGCAGCTTTCTGTTTGTAAAGTCTTGTCTGCACTTCTGAAAATAGCCTTTGCTGTCAACCAGCATCAGTGAAAGATGCAGTTGAACCAGCATTAAGCACAGTTTAGCTGCAAGTGAAGGTGTGGAGAAACTAGTGTTGTGCACTGTTCAGTCAGGATTTTAAACCAGTTTATCAATGTATCCTAGTATTCTTCCCTTATGACATGGTCAATTATGCAAATATAGCAGAGCTGGCTTCCAGTAACTAACTAGGATTTGGAAGAAATGTATCAGTTTCAGAAAGGCCTTTGTAAATCATGAAGTACAGCTAGACAGAGAACTTGTTTCTGTCCCCTACATACATACAGTGTAAATACATAGGAAATTTGAATATACCCAAAGTTCAGGCACACAAAATTTGGACAAGAGAAATCCAAACATATTGCAAAAATGTATCTGAAAGGAAATCCTTCCCCTTGCTCAGCACCACAATTGTCACAATAGATATCTGAGTTATGGAAGAAACTTTGTAGTAGATTTCCTTCATGGGCCCTAATTGCCTATAAAGGGTACCTAACTTGGCTTTGTGGATCACAGTGGTGTTCTGTGACTTTTCTAGGTACCTAAAAGTTAGAGTATCATGATGCTCAAAACCCCTTTCTGGATTCTACTCCAAGGGACTAGAAAAGTGAGCAGATGATAAGAAGAGGACTCTGGAGAAATGGAAGTCATTCATTATATTGCACTTCATATGAGCAAGATTCTGATTCTCAGTCTGCAATAGTAAAAGCCTCCCATTAAAATTTCTGTTCTAAGTTGTAACTTGCAGAAAGTTTTTCTAGGTTTGGTCTCTGCCCAAATGCATTTTTTTTTTAAAGTTAGAGCATTTCAGCATAAATAGAGAAACTACATTCCCCATTACAAAATGAAAAACTGTGCACCTTTTTGGAATAGCTGAACAGATGAAAGCGCTTAGGGTAAAAAGCTAAAATTGAGCATGGAAATAGCCCTCACTGAAAAAGCAGTGCAGAACCTTCGTTTTTGAGGAAATTGGTTTTGATTTCACTTTCCTAGGAGCCTTAGAAAAAAATCTTATTATGCATCCTCCAAATGCAAAATGCAGGAACAACTAATGCCTTGATCCTGCAACTTCTGGCACACTGATGGACTGCTGCACCCCCATGGAATCACACTGAAGTCAATGTATTAATCTTAACTCCATAGGGCAAGAAAATGGAGGAAAAATGATTAAACATTAGGGCACCAAATCTAGTTTTCCTATATCTGCATCATTTTGAGAATCCCCCTTCTTGACTCCTCTTATGTTGAGAGAACATAGCAAGAAAAACATAGTACTTCTTATTATTTAATGTTGAGGGGCTGAATCCTGCTGGTTGCTCATGTAAGTGGTTTCAAAGAAGTGAGAGGACAGCCTGGTGGTTAAGACCTTGAACTAAGCCTTAAGTTCTATTGCCAGCTCTACCACAAACTTCCTGCATGAGCTTGAAGAAATCACTTAATCTTTCTGTGCCTCAGTTTCCCCATCTGCAAAATTAGGCATTACTTAATGGGACGTTGTAAGACTGTACAAACTAACATTTGTGAGGCATTCAAACTACAATGAGTGGCTAAGAAAATCCTATAATTAAGTAAGGATTTGGACCTATGAAATGCATACCTGATCAATATAAGGGCTTTCTCTCTGAGCTATATTACTTAAAGACTGACTGTGCAGTTTCCCTTTACTATTAAAAATACTAAATGTATTTTAAATGTATAAATAAACAAGTCATCTGAAGTTCTTTAGACTTGTTTTGGTTCTGACAAACACAATATTAAAATACCCTCCAAGTGAAATGCATGCAACAGGAAAACATTTCCCCCCCCCTCAAAAACGACGAGGAGTCCAGTGCACCTTAAAGACTAAAGTTTAGTGGGTAAAAAAAACCACTTCTTCAGATGCATGTTCAGTTGCATCTGAAGAAGTGTTTTTTAAACCCATGAAAGCTTATGCCCAAATAAATCTGTTAGTCTTTAAGGTGCCACTGGACTCCTCGTTTTTGTGGATACAGACTAACACATCTACCCCTCTGATACATTTTTTTTCTGAATCCAGTCTAAGAGTGGATAGGCTTAAAGGCTCAAAAGGCTGAAATAAATTGATGGCCATGTTCAGATACTTTTTAAACATCTAGTATGTAATAGCAGGAATTTACTGAGATCTTTGTTTTGAGGTATATACAAAACATGAATTGTTTTTTGATCTTTTCCCTATTTGGATAGATTGTGATTTACAATATAGAAACATAATATTCTACCTATTCTGCAAGGTGAATTCTATTAGAAAAACATGGAGTGCCTGCAAAAAAAAATACTTCCTTTTCACAGAATGGATGGGAACTAAAGGCACTGGGGCTTTATATGTTGACATGTTTATATTCATTCATGTATCTTATGTTTTGAAAACAAGAGAGGGAGTAAAAAGATTAAATAGTGAAAATTGTATTTCAACCAGTCTCTATGATTAGGCAGTTAAAGCTTTGAAATACATATCATAATTTCAACTGAGGCTGAGACTGGTGAATGCTGCTAAGCAAAACAAAAAAATCAGTTTAGTTCACACGTTCAAATAAATACTTCTATCCTCTACTGCGTTCACAGCACAGTTGTGTTCACTTTCTGTAAGTACTGTAGATAGAGAATGCAAATACTTACAGGAAAGTGAATTCTGAATTGGTTAACCAAGCAACAGTACCAATTTCAAAGTTGATACTGGAGTATTGAATTTAAAATCCATTCTGCTTTGTGCTTGAAACATCAAACCAGGGAACACAAACAACACTAACCAGCACACTGTAATTTTTGAATGTTCATTGGTATTCTGCCGATCAATAATTTTTTGAAGAAAGTTGGCAAATTCAAACACACTTGAGAAATTTGCAGTCTGTTATGGACAATTTTATGAACATAAAAATTACTCATTACAAGTTGTTCACCTGGATCTAACGCAGATCACCTCAAAACTCAGTGTGGTGTGAAGCATGGGTAAGTATGGAAACAATGCAAATGAATACTCTGGAGAATGCAGGGACACTGTCTTCTTTCCTCTCATTTGTATTTGAATTTGCTGCTGAAGCACTGACGTTACAAGCAGCAATTAAAGACCTGATGCTACGTATGATCTTCTCAAATGTCTATTTGATTCCAGTGAATGTATTGAGGAAAAATTGCAGGGTGGGGGGAATAGAGGAAAGAACCTTTTGGTAAAATAGCAAACCTGGGAAAACCTGGCTAGAAAGCAAGCACCTTTTTAAAATATGATTGGAAAAAGCAGTTTAGCCTTAGTATAGTCTCAGAAGCTGAGGACAAATTTACTGAAGGAAAAACAGGAAATGTCATTTTCATGTAGCAGCTCTCTAACAGCTCTTCCTCTTAGTCTTCAATATAAGTAAATCAACTGGTCTATATGTTGCACAGATACTTGGGTTTCTTAAATATGTTAAGGTTTGATTGTCTCATCATTTATATCATAACAGTGCCACTGACACCAATGGAGTTACTTCAGTTTGACACTGGTGTATGGCTATGTCTATTCTACAGCTGTGTCAACACTAGTGAGACTATACTGGCATAGCTTTGTCAGTGTAGCTCTGCCCACATAATTCTGCAATGTGGATGCATGCTGAACTGACAGAAGGGGTGTAGGAACATAACCTCGCTGAATGAAGTCAGTTGCACTGACAGAAGCATTCTTGTGCCAATGTAACTGCATCTACACTGGGTTTTTGTCAGCATAATTACCAGTCAGGGATGTGGGTTTACTTTTATACCCCTGATCAATGTAGCTACATCAACCTAACTTTTAAGTGTAGACCAAACATTAGTGAGAGGAGAACTGAAACCTCCTAATCTTCAGATTGTACATAATTCTGTTTGCTGAGAGACATCTGATATACATACATGTCAATAGCACCCGCAAATTTGCGTGAATTTTTGTCCTTCATTTAATAGAAATCAGACAAATCACGAGCCTACGACAGAAGAGGATTAACTCATGTTATCCATTCTAGCTGACACTCTTACAGAAACAACAGCTGCTAGTTATTAGGTACTAATACACCATGGCTTTCAAAACTGTATGCAGCACTGAGTGGCCAAGAATAAATCTTTTTAAAAATAATACCATTGTACCTTTCCAACATTTTTTTCTTTCTCTATGCATAAACCTATCATAGTAAAGGAGATGCTGACAATGCT
The DNA here is from genome assembly GCF_028017835.1 of Emys orbicularis. Taxonomy (NCBI): domain Eukaryota; kingdom Metazoa; phylum Chordata; order Testudines; family Emydidae; genus Emys; species Emys orbicularis. The sequence continues at coordinate 39,665,908 of NC_088689.1, read as the reverse complement.
GTTTCTAATTTAAGTATCTCACTATACTTGTAGAAATAAAGTTTATGCAAGTGGGGATTAATAAACAGTGCCGGGGAGAAGTCCAGAAGAATGAGTTTGACTAACAATAAATCATCCTTGCTCTACTTGATTATCCTCATTCATCTTCAGCATTTATAACCTTGAATATCATGTTGTCTTTTGCATTAGAGGGTTTTCCCCCACTTTATTCTTGGTTTAGAGATCTCATAGCTTACCAAGAAGGAATAGTTTTCAGAAACTTATCTTGTACCTTTATTTGTGTCTGCTTCCTCTAAAATCATTATTCTGCAAAGATTCTAGCATCAGATTTGACAGATCAATTAGATCACTTTCAAAGAAATTTTACTATGCTCTGAGAGTGGCTAATTCCATGGTGTATGTCTCTACCCCCTTCATAGTTTAAGGAGCATAGATTATATGACACTATCCAGATTCCAGTTTGCATTGTATTTTTTTTCATGATAACAATGTTCTTTCCGAACTGCACATCATTTCTTCATTCTCCAGAACACTTCAGTAAACCGACTCTCCTAGATGTCACTTACATGACATCTTGGCTTTCTCAACTGGCATTTTACTAACCCCAAATAAACTCCCTGCATACTTCTGTCAAAACGGCATTGTCTCTTTACAATGAGATGCTGCTCAAATTGTTATTAAATTAGCTCCTTTGTGCAGTTATATTCTTGCTACAGCATTTCTCTAGTTCCCCATGGCTTAATTAACAACCTTGTATGGCTGTAAGTCTAGTAGTTATAGCTGACAGTGATGTTTGCAGAAATTGATTAGCTGGTTTGGAAATGTTGCCTTCAGCATTCTCTCTGTACTCAACAGTTAACTAATTTTTTTTTTTAGGTTTCTCTTTCTATTGAAACTTGTTAGTCCTTAAGTCTTTTACATGGCAGACGATACTGTATACATTGCCTTGATCTTAACTCTCCTTTTTTTTTTCTTCTGAAGACTGATTCTTGATATGTTTCAGAAATAGTGGTATTTATTAGAGTTCAGTTACCTTTAAGCCTGCTCTTCCAATTATGTGTTAAACTTTTAGTTTGCTGCAGGCAAGAGTTGATTCAGCTTTAAGATGATATATGATGCTAAACTGGAGGAAACAATACAATCTTGGGAGTGTTTGCTTCATCACCAGGGTTAACTTCTTACTTGCACTGTAGAAATTCCCAACATTCTTTAACTTTTACTCCTTAAACAAATAGTTTTCTGATAGTTTTGTTGATTAATATAATTGCTTCTCTGCCTTTTCTGGCAAAAGAATATTAGAAAATGGCATAAGAACTCCAACCACTACCATCCCGCTTCTTTTTGAAACAACGTATTCAAGCTTTTGACTTGAGTGGGGAAAAAAACCTTTGAAATGCTACAGTTAGTATTTGTTATGGAAGTCATTTATATGGATAGATTAAGATAAAATGATCTTAATGAACTTTTAAAATAGTAGACTAGAGTATGACTTCATGGGAATGTCTTCAAGATGATACAGGGGTTTGTTTGTATTCCCAGGGGTTTCATCCTTTGCTGAGAGATCTGATAGCATCTTAATGTGCAATATTTCACATAAATCTACAGGCAAAAGTTATTGGGCCAGATTCCCCAGTCTGCTAAGACTACTTCATGCCACACCAGCCCCGCCTGGTATAAAGGGATAGAGAAGGGCATGTTTTGGGGATGGGCAGGATGTAGAGCTTGTCTACCCCAGAACCTCCACTGATGTAAAGTTCTTGAGGTGCCTTACCCTGGTGATATAGATAGAAGCACAGGGGCAATAACTTCTGTCAGAGATTGTTGTATATGCCCTTATGTACAACAATCTCCACTGCCCCCATTTCCACTCAACCCAGATAACTGAGCTCATAGTGTTGAACAAGGCAACATGCTCCATGATTTTATATATGTACAATGTCATTTGAAAAACGTCTGGTTTGGTGTCAGGGCAAGGGTCATCCATTTGTCACTTCCAACTGGTCAAAGTGTCTGTGCAGAGGTCATCTCATTCAAATAGCTATATGTCCAAAACAGTGGGGGACCTAAATCCTGCCATCTCTAATTCTAATAAAATTAAGGGTCTCTTTGTTAGCCAAGAATATATGGAATTGGTGGTAGATTCTTCAACCAATAAATATAAATGACGCTCACTGACAACTACATATTAAGAATGTGGGAGTCCTTATTTAAGTCACATTGAAATTATCCCCTCTTTCAATCTGAGAAGCAAATTTTCCTGACCCTTGTTCCCCTTTCCCACGGCCTTGTCTCCTCAAGAATTGATTACTCTAATTCCTTAGTCATTACTCTCCAAGAAAGTTATTTGAGAACATTTCAACTGTTTTCATGGCCACATTTTTTAATCAATGGGGAGCAAATATCTTCACCCATTTCCTATATTACACTCTACAATTTTATGGATGCCAGTTTCAAGACTGAAGGTGATGTTAAAACCTTTGCATTAAGCCCTAGAGCCCTATGTGGTCTCAGAACTAAATGTGTGCATTTCAGCAGTTAGCATCTATAGCATTCCATAAGTGTGTGGTTTTTGTTTAGTTTTAAGCAAGGTTGTAACAAATGACTCTCAGACATTGGGCTGGATTCTTTGTCACATTACAGATCCTTTATGATGGCTGAGCTAGCATAAAGAGGCCATACACCTGGTGAAGATCTGGTCACCAAGGAATTTCTCCAACATACGGGGAGTCCCTTCATGCCATAGGAGTTATTTTCCACTCTCTCTCACAGCCCTGGCATAGGGGAAATGTGGAAAACATGGCTGAGTTAAAGGGGGTATAGTTGGAGTCCTACTGCACTCTAGCTATTCCTGGCTGCCATAATGGCCACTTGAGGCCATAAGCAGCTGGGTATAAGAACATAAGAACATAAGAATGGCCATACTGGGTCAGACCAAAGGTCCATCCAGCCCAGTATCCTGTCTACCGACAGTGGCCAATGCCAGGTGCCCCAGAGGGAGTGAACCTAACAGGTAATGATCAAGTGATCTCTCTCCTGCCATCCATCTCCACCCTCTGACAAACAGAGGCTAGGGACACCATTCCTTACCCATCCTGGCTAATAGCCATTAATGGACTTAACCTCCATGAATTTATCTAGTTCTCTTTTCAACCCTGTTATAGTCCTAGCCTTCACAACCTTCTCAGGCAAGGAGTTCCACAGGTTGACTGTGTGCTGTGTGAAGAAGAACTTCCTTTTATTCGTTTTAAACCTGCTGCCCATTAAGTTCATTTGGTGGCCCCTAGTTCTTATATTATGGGAACAAGTAAATAACTTTTCCTTATTCACTTTCTCCACACCACTCATGATTTTATATACCTCTATCATATCCCCCCTTAGTCTCCTCTTTTCCAAACTGAAAAGTCTTAGCCTCTTTAATCTCTCCTCATATGGGACCTGTTCCAAACCCCTAATCATTTTAGTTGCCCTTCTCTGAACCTTTTCTAATGCCAGTATATCTTTTTTGAGATGAGGAAACCATATCTGTACACGGTATTCAAGATGTGGGCGTACCATGGCTTTATATAAGGGCAGTAAGATATTCTTCGTCTTATTCTCTATCCCTTTTTGAATGATTCCTAACATCCTGTTTTCTTTTTTGACTGCCGCTGCACACTGCGTGGACGTCTTCAGAGAACTATCCACGATGACTCCAAGATCTCTTTCCTGATTAGTTGTAACTAAATTAGCCCCCATCATATTGTATGTATAGTTGGGGTTATTTTTTCCAATGTGCATTACTTTACATTTATCCTCATTAAATTTCATTTGCCATTTTGTTGCCCAATTGCTTAGTTTTGTGAGTCTTTTTGAAGTTGTTCACAGTCTGCTTTGGTCTTAACTATCTTGAGCAGTTTAGTATCATCTGCAAACTTTGCCACCTCACTGTTAACCCCTTTCTCCAGATCATTTATGAATAGGTTGAATAGGATTGGTCCTAGGACTGACCCTTGGGGAATACCACTAGTTCTGAAAATTTACCATTTATTCCTACCCTTTGTTCCCTGTCTTTTAACCAGTTCTCTTATCCCATGACAACTTAATTTACGTAAGAGCCTTTGGTGGGGGACCTTGTCAAGGGCTTTCTGGAAATCTAAGTACACTATGTCCATTGGATCCCCCTTGTCCACATGTTTGTTGACCCCTTCAAAGAACTCTAATAGATTAGTAAGACATGATTTCCCTTTACAGAAACCATGTTGACTTTTGCCCAACAATTTATGTTCTTCTATGTGTCTGACAATTTTATTCTTTACTATTGTTTCAACTAATTTGCCCGGTACCGACGTTAGACTTACCGGTCTGTAATTGCCAGGATCACCTCTAGAGCCCTTTTTAAATATTGGCGTTACATTAGCTATCTTCCAGTCATTGGGTACAGAAGCTGATTTAAAAGACAGGTTACAAACCATAGTTAATAGTTCCGCAATTTCACATTTGAGTTCTTTCAGAACTCTTGGGTGAATGTCATCTGGTCCTGGTGACTTGTTACTGTTAAGTTTATCAATTAATTCCAAAACCTCCTCTAGTGATACTTCAATCTGTGACAACTCCTCAGATTTGTCACCTACAAAGGAGAGCTCAGGTTTGGGAATCTCCCTAACATCCTCTGCCGTGAAGACTGAAGCAAATAATCCATTTAGTTTCTCCGCAATGACTTTATCGTCTTTAAGCACTCCTTTTGTATCTCGCTCATCCAGGGGCGCCACTGGTTGTTTAGCAGGCTTCCTGCTTCTGATATACTTAAAAAACATTTTGTTGTTACCTTTTGAGTTTTTGGCTAGCTGTTCTTCAAACTCCTTTTTGGCTTTTCTTATTACATTTTTACACTTAATTTGGCAGTGTTTATGCTCCTTTCTATTTACCTCACTAGGATTTGACTTCCACTTTTTAAAAGATGTCTTTTTATCTCTCACTGCTTCTTTTACATGGTTGTTAAGCCACGGTGGTTCTTTTTTAGTTCTTTTACTGTGTTTTTTAATTTGGGGTATACATTTAAGTTGGGCCTCTATTATGGTGTCTTTGAAAAGTGTCCATGCAGTTTGCAGGGATTTCACTCGTCACTGTACCTTTTAATTTCTGTTTAACTAACCTCCTCATTTTTGCATAGTTCCCCTTTCTGAAATTAAATGCCACAGTGTTGGGCTGTTGAGGTGTTCTTCCCACCACAGGATTGTTAAATGTTGTTATATTATGGTCACTATTTCCAAGCGGTCCTGTTATAGTTACCTTTTGGACCAGATTCTGTGCTCCACTCAGGACTAAATCAAGAGTTGCCTCTCCCCTTGTGGGTTTCTGTACCAGCTGCTCCAAGAAGCAGTCATTTAAAGTATTGAGAAATTTTGTCTCTGCATTTTGTCCCGAGGTGACATGTACCCAGTCAATATGGGGATAATTGAAATCCCCCACTATTATTGAGTTCTTTATTTTGATAGCCTCTCTAATCTCCCTTAGCATTTCATCGTCACTATTACTGTCCTGGTCAGGTGGTCAATAATAGATCCCTACTGTTATATTCTTATAAGAGCATGGAATTACTATCCATAGAGATTCTATGGAACATGTGGATTCCTTCCTTCATTTTTCCTTCATTTGATTCTACATTTTCTTTCACATATAGTGCCACTCCCCCCACCTCCCGCATGACCTATTCTGTCCTTCCAATATATTTTGTACCGAGGAATGATTGTGTCCCATTGATTGTCCCCACTCCACCAGGTTTCTGTGATGTCTATTATACAGGGGTGAAAGTAAGTTAGGCCACTTACCGGTATGGGCCGAGGGCGACTCCGGCCCCCGGAAGGGGCAGGGCCTCGGGCGGTAGGGGCGGGGCTGGGGGTCAGCATCCCCCAACCAGCCTTTTCAGGCTGCCTGGCCCACGCCGCCCAGGGCTCCCATGTTGATTTAAAGGGCCCAGGGCTCCGGACGCCGCTGCTGTGCTAGCGGCAGCAACGTCCGGAGCCCCGGGCCCTTTTAAATTGCCGTCCCCAGGGCAACTGCTCCCTTTGCTCCCTCCCGCCCCGCCCATTGGAGGCTGTGAGGGACGGGGGGGCAATGGGGCAGGGACATTAAAGCGCTGCAGGGCCCTTTGCCGTGGCAGTGCTTTAACGTTGCTGCTCCCCCCGCCGACCGGGGAGGGGAGGGGCCCGCAGGAACATTAAAGCGCTGCCGCGGCAAAGGAACGTCCTTAAAGCTCTTCCACGGCAGTGCTTTAATGTCCATGCCCCTTTTGCCTCCCCTGTCGGCAGCCCTGCCAGTATGGACCCTACTGGCATGGCTGTCGACAGGGGAGGCAAAAGGGGTAGGGACATTAAAGCGCAGCCGCAGCAGCACTTTAATGTGGGCTGGGTATGGGCCGGTGCGGGTTCTTACCAGTACGGAGTACCAGCCCATACCAGCTCACTTTCACCCCTGCTATTATATCCATATCCTCCTTTAACACGAGGCACTCTAGTTCACCCATCTTATTATTTAGACGTCTAGCATTTGTGTACAAGCACTGTAAAAACTTGTCACTGTTTATTTGTCTGCCCTTTTCTGATGTGTCAGGTTCTTTTTTATGTGAATGTTTCTTGTCTGATCTGGCCCATACTTTATCCTCTTCCATCCTCTCCTCCTGACTAAAGCCTAGACTCTCTTCTAAGAGAAGTCTCTGTCCGATCCACGTGCTCCTCTGCAGCAATTGGCTTTCCCTCATCTCTTAGTTTAAAAACTGCTCTGCAACCTTTATAATGTTAAGTGCCAGCAGTCTGGATCCACTTTGGTTTAGGTGGAGCCCATCTCTCCTGTATAGGCTCCCCCATCCCAAAAGTTTCCCCAGTTCCTAATGAATCTGAACCCCTCCTCTCTACACCATCGTCTCATCCATGCATTGAGACTCTGAAGCTCTGCCTGCCTACCTGGCCCTGTGAGTGGAACTGGAAGCATTTCTGAGAATGCTACCATAGAGGTCCTGGATTTCAGACTCTTTCCTAGCAACCTAAATTTGGCCTCCAGGATGTCTCTCCTACCCATCCCTATGTCATTAGTACCTACATGTACCACGACCACCGGCTTCTCCCCAGAACTACACATAAGTCTACCTAGATGCCTTGAGCGATCCGCAACCTTTGCACCAGGCAGGCAAGTCACCATACGGTTCTCCCGGTCATCACAAACCGAGCTATCTATGTTTCTAATGATCGAATCTCCCATTACTAACACCTGCCTTTTCCTAGTGACTGGAGTTCCCTCCCCAGGAGAGGTAACCTCAGTGCGAGAGGATACCCCAACATCATCTGGAAGGAGGATCCCAACTATGGGAAGGTTTCCCTCTGCTCCTGTTGACTGCTCTCCTTCCCTGACCCTTTCATCCTCATTAACAGTACAGGGGCTGTCTGACTGGAGGTGGGACAAATCTACAGTGTCCCGGAAAGCCTCATCAACATACCTCTCTGCCTCCCTTAGCTCCTCCAGTTCTGCCTCCCTGGCCTCCAAAGCCCGTACACGGTCTCTGAGGGCCAGGAGCTCCTTGCACCGAATGCACACATACGCCACCCGCCCACAGGGCAGGTAATCATACATGCTACACTGAGCTTAATAAACAGGATAGCCCCCACTCTGCTGCTGGGCTTCTGCCTGCATTCTCTCCTACAGCTACCTAGGTTAATGATAGGGTTTTTGTTTAAATCAAGAACTTTGATTATAGTTTAGTTTAAAGGTTTTAAAGAATGGCAGGTGTACCTCACACCTTTCCCACTCCCCTTCTCACTTCCTTATAAAGCCCTGGCCTTCCTGATAGCCCCGTCCCCTTACTAAGGCTCAACCAATGAACAGAGGCTTCTAGATTTCAAACCTTGTTTAGAAGCTCACAGCTTCCAACTGCCAGCCATAGCACATGGTCCTTCAAACAAACAGACAGACAAACACAAGCTCAGCACACAGCAAGTAACCCCCAAACACACACTACAGACAGCCACTTACCCCAAGGGTCCTGTATTTGCTCCTCCTTCACCTGGAGAACTCCCTCTCAAAATTCCCTCTTAAGACAGGCTTGAGGATATACTAACTTACACCAGAAGCAGAACTGGCTACTTGCTAATGTCCTAGAATAGAGGAGATAAAGTAAGGTACCTTTGCCGACCCTCTATCTGGTCATACTCCAAGCTTAGCCACACATGAGAATCAGAACTTATTCTTAGACTACTTTAATACTAGTATAATATTACAATGAGCTCCCTCTTGGATCTTTGTGTCTTTCCCTCCCAGTTGTTAAAAACACAAAACACTTTATAGAAAGCTAGGTCCTGAAGAGGAAGCAGCAGTGAGACCTGTTCCTAGTTCTTCGTCTTTGAAGGGTTGAGGGCATTATGCTCAACTCCTAAAAATCCTTGTAGGGGTTCTGATTGAACTAGCTGGCCTGTTTTCCCTCACCCCTACATTTTTGCTATGGTAGAGAAGGCCAATTGCCCGTGGATGACAAAGGAGGGGATACTGAGGGAGAAAGGAGGCCACTTCCCTCCCCGACCCAGAAAAAGTCCTAAATCCTGTCATGCTGAAGCCAGTCTGAGCCAAGAGAGTCTTTGTAATATCATCAATAAACCATATTTTCATTAGCCAGCAGTAAGCAGACCTTTAGCCCCCAAAGCTTTGTTTTGATTCTAAATGTATACTCCATAATGTTCCTGCAGCCTTAATGACTAAACATATTTTTACACTCCTGGTTCTTTCCACTAAAATGATTGTACCAGATGACTCCAATGGGATAATAAAAAGGAATGGGGGAGAAAATACAGAAAAACATTACATATTTGCAAGCTTTTGCTATAAAATGCTTTCTAAAGAAATCTTTCTCTAATGTGCAGAAAATAGGGTTAGGTTTTAGAGATATGCTGATGTCCTCTATATAATGTTATACACACACAGGCTTATAGGCTACTGTAGTTTAAGCATTAATTCTTTAATGTGGGCTGCGTACGGGCCGTTACCAGCTTTTTACCGGTACTCTGTTCCAGCTCACTTTCACCCCGATTATAATGATTCTGAGTGAACAGTTCATATGCAAATTAATATACAGCAAAAGGACTAAAAATGTTGATATTTACTAACAGGTATCAACACAGCAGTGGTTCAATATCAGATAACGATTACAATTTTTAATATACTGTGGGGTTTTGGGGGGGAAAGTATGTAAAGTTTGTGTGAGAAAAAAGATGTTAGTTTGCTCCTCAAAGCACTATGCAATTCTACTGAACTGTAAAATAATATTATTTATCACATCTTTCATCTGAAGGTTTGAAAAGTGCTTTCAGATCTCAAATCCTCAAAACTTCTGTGATGCAGGTAAGTACAACTATCCTGTTTTACAGATGGTCATACTAAGCTATGGGGTACTTAAGTATGATTTGCACATGGAAGAGCTGGGACTAGAACCAAGGATTCTTTATTTCCCCATTTCCTGCTTTTATCACTAGAGCTTGTTCTCTGTTAATGGGAACTTTTAATACAGCAAGGAGAGAATACCCCTTAAATGTAATAATTTGTTCATTTAAAATCATATTCACTTGCAGAACAATTGCTGATTATTTTATCACCAATAACACTCTTATTACCGTATACTGAATATATGGAAATATAAAAGAAAAATGAGACACTTATACAGCACCTTTATTTGGCTAATCGCCTTCCTTTTTGATCCTACTCCTACGCCATCTCCTCTTAAAGTTGTAGCAGGTTTATTATTTATTCATTAATTCTCCTGCTCATAGAGTGCACATTTCAGATCACCTGTTTCCAGAAAGCCCTGTCTTCAGCCAGTGTTGCAGATTGCTCTATATTGAGGTGGAGGCAGGCAAGGTCAGAAACTACAACATCCTTCCAGTGTGTAGGAGGCTGTGGATCAAACACACAAAGCTGGCAGCCTGGCATGCAGATGGCCAAGCCACCTGAGCCAGTATTGAGTCACCTGGGAAGACCTTGGAAGCTGGTTGGTCCAATGCTTGACAGCCTTATTCACCAGTGCTTTCAATGTGTCATTGCTGTTTCATATTGAAAGTGTCCAGCTGGCACATTTGTGTGTCTGTGGTGGCCCAGGTTCCGGAGCGTTACAGAAGAACAGAAGTCACTGCTCCTCAATAGATACACATCTTAATCCGAGTTGATATATGGAAGTGATGCCACAGAAGCTTCCAAAGAGTGTACATAACACTAGTAGCCTTGCTGATTCAATGCTTCATGTTAGCAAGGTAGTCTCCCTCCATGGTGACAACAGTCAAGATACTCAAATGAGTTGATGAATTCTGAAAACATCCACTCAATGTGCAGCGGCAGTCAAAAAAGTGAACAGAATGTTGGGAATCATTAAGAAAAGGATAGATAATAAGACAGAAAATATCATATTGCCTCTATATAAATCCATGGTATGCCCACATCTTGAATACTGCATGCAGATGTGGTCGCCCCATCTCAAAAAAGATAGATTGGAATTGGAAAAGGTTCAGAAAAGGGCAACAAAAATGATTAGGGTTATGGAACGGCTTCTGTATGAGGAGAGATTAATAAGACTGGGATTTTTCAGCTTGGAAAAGAGACAACTAAGGGGGGATATGATAGAGGCCTACAAAATCATGACTGGTGTGGAGAAAGTAAATAAGGAAGTATTATTTACTCCTTCTCATAACACAAGAACTAAGGGTCACCAAATGAAATTAATAGGCAGAAGGTTTAAAACAAACAAAAGGAAGTATTTTTTCATACAACGCACAGTCAACCTGTGGAACTCCTTGCCAGAGGATGTTGTGAAGGCCAAGACTATAACAGGGTTGAAAAAAGAACTAGATAAATTCATGGAGGATAGGTCCATCAATGGCTATTAGCCAGGATGGGCAGGGATGGTGTCCCTAGCCTCTGTTTGCCAGAAACTGGGAATGGGTGACAAGGAATGGATCACTTGATGATTACACTGCTCTACAGCCAAAATGCTTCTGAAATAAATGTAGTCAAACTTTACTAATTCTCGGTCACTGAGAACGAAAATGATGCTTAAAATTGTTGATTGGCTCTAGTTTTCAAGATATGCTATTGGGTCAGTATATACGACCCTTGACTTGGGAATGGCGGAGGATAAGTGAGTTATAAAGGGAAGGGATCTCAATTTAAAAAAGAAATGACTAAAATACATCTTTGACTGGATCTATGAATAAATCTATGGCTGGGTTTGGACAGTGCTTTTTAGGCAAAACAATGAATGATGCAATCTGAAGCTGGTATTGCGTCATACATGATATGAATTGCATCATGTTATTCCTAGAAGTCATGGATGATGCAATCATAACGAAGCTTACATCACTCTGCTGAACAAATTGCCCTATATCAGCTCTAGAAATCATACATTGTCGTGCTCTCTTATTTGTCAGTGTTTGATTTTGCAAAGGGACACATTTCTGTTTAGCAAAAGTGAGCAGAGATGCCTCGTACTTGTGTGAACAGTGCAGATAACTTCTGCTATGTTTGTGGTGAAGTGACTTTTGCATCACAAAAGCGCAGTATAACCACTATGGTTAAGAAAGCCTATCACCTTTATTTTGGCTGCAAAATTGGAGATCAGGACAAGAGGTGGGCCCCACACATATGCTGCAACACTTGTGCAACAAATCTTCATCAGTGGTTGAACAGGAAAAGGAAATCTATGCCTTTTGCAGTGCCAATGATTTGGAGAAAGCCAACAGATCAGCAATTGTTACTTCTGCATGGTGCCTCCAGTTGGGAAAGGTGTGTCAAAGAAGAAAAAGTGGACTGTGCATTATCCAAACATTCCATCAGCTATACGCCCAGTACCCCACGGAGAAGGACTGCCGGTTCCTGATGCACCAGAATCATTCTCACTTGAGTCAGACGAGGAAGAGGATGAAACTTCTGGTCCTGAACCATCAATGTCACAGGACACACATTGTCTCCCATCCTCCTCCTCTGAACCACACCTCATAACACAAGGTGAACTGAATGACCTTGTCAGGGATTTGGAACTACCCAAGAGTAAGGCAGAGCTGTTGGGCTCCAGACTACAGCAGTGGAATCTCCTGGCAGGTGATGTTAGGGTTTCCATGTTCCGTGACCGTCAAAAGGATCTTGTCCCATTCTTCTTCATGGAAGGTGATCTTGTAGCCTGCAACAACATCGATGGTGTGATGGCAGCCCTCAACATCGTTCACGATCCAGATGAGTGGAGACTGTTCATTGATTCATCGAAGACGAGTCTTAAAGCTGTTTTACTGCATAATGGCAATGTTTTGCCATCAATTCCAGTTGGTCATGCAGTCCATATGAAGGAAACCTATGACAACATGAAACAACTTTTGAGGTGCATAAACTATGACCAACATCAGTGGCAGCTTTGTGGCGATTTGAAGGTTGTTGCTCTTTTGCTTGGTCTGCAGACTGGATACACAAAGTACTGCTGTTTTCTCTGCGAATGGGATAGTCGTGCAAGAGATTCCCACTACATCAAGAAAGCCTTGGTTGCAACATGTCACTAAAGATACATTTTTTGCACTCTCATCTAGATTTTTTTCCCCCGAACTGCGGAGCAGTGAGCGACGAGCACGGCGAGCGATTTCACCAGGACATTGCAACAATGGAGAAACGCTATCAGGGCAAATGGAGCCCATCAATGCTTGCAGACTATTGCTGGACAGTGACAAGAGATGCTCCATTTAATGAATACAAGAGACAAGCCAAGAAGCGCTGAGTAGACACCGAATAGGACTAAACTATGTACAGAATAGTTTTTTGCCTTTTGTTTCATAATACATTTTATTTATATAACCCTTTTGCTGATTTTTAAAGTGTTACATAAACAGGACAGGTGAAATATTATCATGTAAAGCAACCATAAACACATGAAAAGACCTAGGTTTACAATTTATGATTAAAACTCTACTATCTACACAATATACATAGACATAAAATGTAAAAACTTAAATATCTTAGAAACAGTAGCCAATCAGTTGTTTTAATTGTCATATTTGAATTCAGCACATCAAAATACATAATAAATAGCACATTTTATCTCTGAAGCAGACGACTTCTCAAAAATTGTAGACCAGTGTTACCTGTTCTGTTCATTCCCTCTGGGGCACCTGGTATTGGCCACTGTTGGAAGACAGGATACTGGGCTAGATAGACCTTTGATTTGACCCAATATGGCCGTTCTTATGGTCTTAATTCAACTTCTTGTCCATAGATTGTGATGGGTAGGGTAGAGGTCCATCAGCCACATCAATCTTTTCCCTTTCCAGAATGGGAGAGTAATCCCACAGCACCAGTTGTATAGTATCAGACGGGTAGCCATGTTAGTCTGAATCTGTAAAAAGCAACAGAGGATCCTGTGGCATCTTTAAGACTAACAGAAGTATTGGAGCAGTTTCTCATGAATCCATACTCTGTTGATAATATGGGTCAGGTATTCCAAGATAGAATCCCTGCCATTCTTGATCAGCTTGGCTGCTATCCCACAAATACCAGCAGCATGGCCATTCTTGAGCTTACCAGCTGTGCTTTGAATCACTTTAAGAGTGACATCCTCTATATTACACAGAGGGAGGGGGGCGGTCACTGGACTCTTTGCATCTTACTGGCACTGCAGATCTGTGGCTTTGAGGTGGTTAAGAAGCTCCTGAAAGCATTCTTTCCATCAACTCAAACATTCTGCCTTGGTGTTCAGTATGTTACTGCATCCATCTTTGAGCGAGGATTTGTTCCATGGACTGGCTTTTAAGGTGCACATTTCTTTATAGACAGCCTCATACATGTTTCTGGCTGATGCAGCTTCTATCAGTTAAGCCTTATTTGCCCAAAACATCTCAAAATCCTACTTTAAAGCTGTAATACGCAAGACATTGAGGCATCCATATTCTTGATTGTTACCATTTAAGCAAGCCACACATCATTTTTCTGTGATGTCCAGAGTCTGTTGAATGATCCATTGATGCATAGGCCTGGGGGTGGTGTCCATAATAGACTAATACAATAGAATTTAGCAAGTTGAAATAACTAAATATATGTGTATACTATAAATATTAGACATTATTACAGAGTTAATAACAATACAAATCTGTAGAAGGTGCACAACCACCCACAGTGTCACCTAGTGATACTGCTACTCTGTGTGAAGTAGTCAAACAATCACATCATTTGCACCAAGAACATTAAATAATCGATAGGGTATTTACTATAAGCAATTCCAGGGTGGCAGTATAGTGAAGACATTTCACTAAGGGTGAAATTCACCCTTCTGCAGAGAACAGCACAAAAGTCTCCCTTAACCCTTTCAAATGGGACTTAAGTAGTTCATAAGTAGGTCTTGTGCTGTTCTTCAAAGGGGTGAATTTTACTCTAAGAATACATTAATCTATGATGGGTTCCTTTTGCTCGATTTTTCCTTTTGTTGATTAAGAAGCACTTATTTTTCCTCTAAACTCTTTTCTGGTACAACTGGACCAAACTCGCTTAACAAAATTCAGATAATGGAGCTCCAAATACAGACTGGTATTTTGCCTTCATGTGACAGTGTAGCCTTTCCGGTCACCAAGTAAATGGACATGTCTTCTCACCATAAAACTGGACAGGTTTAAAAGAGACAAAATAGGCTTAACTTTTAACTTGTGTTCCTATTGCTTCGTTGAATGAACTTTTAAAACTCCAAGTAAACCCTTTAGAAAGGGTTTAGAAACAAAAGCTAAAGAAAATTCAATATGTGCACTGCATAGTTACTCCAGCAATCTAAGTAGTTGTACGATGTCACATTATAAATCCTCAGAATATATGCTATTGATTCCTGTGTCTGAAGAGGTCATGGTAGAAAAGGAATGTGCTGCTCTAGCCTGCATAGATGTTACAAAACTTATTGCAAGGATGACAAAATGGAAGAAGGAAAGGCACCAGAACTTGTATTCTCATATATTAGCATATATTGTAGAGAGAATATGGATTTAGCTATATTTCAATGAGTTTCAAGGCTAAACACTAGTATCTTTTCATATCCAAAGCTATTGATATATCTGCAATAAGAATAAACTGTGACAAACAAGAATAGACTTGATGAACATGCCCAGACTTATGTTACATTCTCTAGAAAGAATGTATTGACAGGATGAGCCCTCAAATAGAAAGTCAACATTATATTTAAGAATAACCAACAAAGGTGCCAAAGGTAAATACAGTGAAGAAGGATGTATTCGTTGCATATTTTAAGGCACTCAAGCCAGTTCTACTGGCATCAAATCAGTACTTATGTTTCTTGTCAATGAGCACATAGCACAGTGATCCCTTGGATACTGAAAATCTGTTAGGGAGAGCACCATTTTTAATAGCAGATGGAACCCTAGAAAGATCACACCAAAAGAGAGAACTAAATGTAGAAGGCCACATCCATTGTTTGTGACCAAGTAAACAACTCATAATTTAACTTACTGTGTGATGATTTTTTTTTTTCAAATTGGTTGGATAATTCTCAACTAGTCACTAGCAATTATTCACAAACTTTTTCTGAGAATAACATTTGACCTACAGATAATTCAAAATAACTATTATGTAACTTAGTAACAGCATGAATTTCAGATTGTAGATTTGTCTCTACAATGCAATGTAAACTGTGATTAAGTCTAAGAGCTTCTGTACTCTGTGGTAAGATGGACCTAAAATTCTGTGTGAAGCATCTTAAAATCTGCAGCATTTTGAAATTGTGTGACCACTGCATGTAAATTAAAATTATTTATCTTAAATGCTTAGCCCACCTTTTGCACCTTGCTGTTTCATTCAAAGACCCCAGTTGAGATTAAGGCCTCATTGTTCCAGCCGCTATCCTGACAAACAGGTAAATATGGTCAGTACCCCAAAGGAGACTTCTAAGGAGACTTCAGATGGCATTAAGTGTACTAAGGCTTGAAAAGAAATGTTCTGGGATGGATTATGGTGTGTGTGTATGTAATTTTAAATCTACCTGGAGATAATTTAGCCCAGGGCCAAAATAATTCACAACAAGGCCTTCCCTTGACTCTCCCATTTATCTGCTCAAGAATATTGAAGATAGATTGCAGGAAACACTCTTATCTAGCTATATACTCAAAGAATATTAACTAAAAATGTTAAGAACTGCCTACAAATAATTTAGATGATCAGAGCACTGGGATAGCTGCTGGTTTGCCAATGCCACAGATACTTTATCATCTGCTTTGTCACTTCTATTACAGAAATGAAGCTATAGTATCTGGTAATAAAGAAAGTTTTAAGAAAAATGACAAGAATTACTGTATCTGTAAATTGACTGTTAACTCTTAAGTAGACTGTTACTGAGAAATTCAAATATTAGTTGCTCTATTCTAAGATTGCAGTAGCCTTCTAAGATGTTTGCAGATTGCTAAATTGGGATCTCAAGCAGTAAGGGATGACAGTGCTTCCTGAATTTCATTTTCTGAGACATGAAATCATGAGAGGAAAATACTAATGTTAATGTTCTAAATGGCCTGAAGGATTTTGTAGAGATGATAAGTTTCAGTAAAAATCTCCTTTTGGTTAGATACGTACTCCAGTAAATAAAGATGTCTCCAATGGTATGAGGCTGATTTCAGATGACTCCTGAAGGTGTGGTCTCAACAACAGGTTGGATGACTCTTGTATTTACCAGCATAGGGGCTGTCCTGACCTTTATGCATGGTCATTCCCTGAAGTATGGTCTCTGGAAGAATGTTGTTCCAAAAGCATTGTATTATGTCAGCATTTTAATTCATCTTAAACATCAACTAATCCATTATTAAAGTGTGGGTTTTTCTTTGTTTGTTTCTCTTCATGGAGCAATGTTACTGAGGTGTGGATTGGTTGAGAAGGGATAGATGAAGGCATGGGGAGTGGCACAACCAGGAATCATCCTTCTCCTCCCAGGCTATATGGGTGTGGGGTAGCATCATGATGTTTACTCTTTCCCAGTCCAATGGGTGGGGGCAGTATGAGAATCTTCACATACACCAACCCTGGAGGGTAAGAATGGGTGTGAGAGCTGGCAGGGAGCAACTGATCCTCAGCTGCTTCTGCGAGGAAAGGTTCAAGGGCTTCAGTAGCACTACTAGCCCTCTGTCTTCAGAGCTGACAGGCAAAAAGGAGGGAGCAGTGCCTGGTTCACATGCTGAGGGAACAGGCTGTCCAGCATGTGCATCAGCTTTCATGGGCTGCTCTCCCCAGAAAGCAGGATAATGGGGGAAGATTGGGACTTGGATGGTGAGGCCAGGACTGACCGGAAGAGCTAGGGTATGGAGGCAGAGACAGGACTGTGACTGAGACGAGCTGGAGAGAATGGGAGCAGAAGGATTTGTGGCTGCTACAGCACACTGTCATTCCAGGCTCTGGAGGGAACCCAAGAGTCCTGAGTCTTACCATTCTTCTGATGTCAGCCAATATCTGTAAAACACACGGGCAAAGTGTCCCATCCATCCAGACCCCTTTGACTCCTTTTCTTCCTAATTGGTCTTTCCATGGGACTCTGCTTACTATTTCTCCAAGTTGGTTGAAATCTGCCTTTCTGAAGTCCAGTGTCCTTGTTTTGCTGTTCTCATGTCCTCCTTTCCTTAGGATCTTGAATTCTATCAGATCATGATCACTTCCTCTCAAGTGCCTGACCACCTTCGTATTTATCATTTATATCTGAATATGCAGCATTGTGCATTTAGAAAGGAATATATTATAAATAAAAATGCATGAATCCCTAGTAATGAAAATTGTAGGTTTTTTTTTAAATAGCCAATATTAAAGCCTTTGTTTGAACAACCTAAAGGAGGTTAGTTCTGATTATAGTAATTCTTAACTGGAAGGAGTAACAATGGGTGAAATTGAGCAAGGTTCTTTTTGTAGACAAGAGATTTTTAATACTAAGGTAACCACTTTGTGGGGTTTTATTTTGTTTAGTTCTGTTTTTTAATAATCTCTCAGATGCCTGGGTAAACACAATAGTGCAGTGGTTTTTAACCTGTGGACCGTGGACCCTTAGGGTCCACAGATTTTGTCTAAGATTTCTACTCCGCACTTATTAGGCCTCAGCTGGAGTATTGTGCCCAGTTCTGGGTGATAGATTTCAGGAAAGATATGGACAAATTGGAGAAAGTCCAGAGAAGAGCAAGAAAAATGATTAAAGCTCTAGGAAAAATGACCTATGTGTGAAGATTGAAAAAACTGAGTTTTTGTTTAGTCTGGAAAACAGGAGACTGAGGGGAACATAACAGTTTTCAAGTACATAAAAGGTTGTTACAAGGAGAACATAAAAATTCTACTACTTAACCTTTTTGGATAGGACAAAAAGCAGTGGGCTTGAATTTCAACAAGGGCGGTTTAGGTTGAAGAAACTTCCTAACTGTCAGGGTGGTCAAAAATTGGAATAAATTGTCTAGGGAGGTTTGGAACCTCCATCATTGTATAACCTGCTCTTAAAAATCTCCAAACACCTGTCACGGATGGTCTAGATCAGTGGTCACCAACTGGCCCATGACAATCAACTGGTTGATTCTAGAAGATCTTCCAGTTGATCGCAGTCTCCGACCGGAGCACCGCTGAAGTCCTCCTGGCGACACCAGACTCACAGCCAGGCATTCACCTCCAGGATGGACCTGTATCTCCCTGGACTGCTATCCTTACCTGGAAGGATCAGAGAGAACACCATCTGCACCTCCAACTCCTTCACCTTGGCTCTCAGAGCCAAGTAGTCACTTCTGACCTGCTCAGAGTCATACCTCGCAGTATCATTAGTGCCCACATAGCATAGTAGTCAGAGGGCCAGATTATCCTCGAAAATCCCCCCATAATGTTCTCCTGGAATGCCATGTCAGCCAACAGATGGGTGCCTCCATCCCCTCAGAAGGGAGTTGCCAACCACCACTACCTTATGTTTCCTCTTGGGAGTGATGGCCATGATCCTCCCAATATTTGGAGTACAGAGCTTTTCCTCCTCCTCCTTTGGGGGCAGGGTTCCTCATCCCTCATTGCCAGGGCAGCATAACTGTTCTTCATCATTGTGCTCAGTGGGTTGGGAGCAAGGGTGGAGCACTGCCTGCCACCAGAAGTAACCAGCAGCCAGTGTTGTCCTATGACATGGCTGTATCCTCTTCCCCTGGTGGTGTGACAGCAGTCCTCTCTAACTGGATAGCCTCCTCAGCCTTGGAGGTCTCCTTATGAATACTTCTGATGAATTCCTTGTGTGCATGGATTCTCCTCAGCCTAGCCACCTCCTCCAGTAGCTCTCCCACCTGCTTCCTGAGAGATTCCACGAGCAGACACCTTTCACACTAGATGGTCGCCCCAGTCTGGCTTTCTGTGAAAGGGCAATGCGAGCCACTGTCTCTGCAAATCCACACCAGGATCTGGTAGAGGCATCCATGGTTAGGTTCTCTGTCTGAATACAGGTGCAAGGGGAGGAGACAGGAGCAGCACTGATGCTGACCATGCAGCCTTTCCTAAACATAGTGATTCTATTACTTCTCCTTATTATAAACTCCTTCTCAAACTCCCTGTTTTTCTGGCCCCTGTTCACTAGCTCATATGAAATATGCATATTTAATTAAAGGTGAGTCCTTAAGAAGTAAATCACCCTACATTCATCAAAAAGATGGTCAAAGGGATAGAATGCAAGCCATATGAGCAAAGGCTGAAGGAACTGGGTATGTTTAGTTTGGAAAAGAGGAGATTAAAGGGGGACACTATAGCAGTCTTCAAATACTTGAAAGGCTGCAATAAAAAAGATGGAGAAAGATTTTTCTGTCTTGCCGCAGAGCGCAGGACAAAGAGGCAATGGGTTCAAACTACAGCACAGCAGATTTAGATTAAATCTCAGGAAAAACTTCCTAACTGTATGAACAGTCGGGAAATGGAGCAAACTGCCTAGGGAAGCAAGGGAATCTCCTTCACTTTGGAACATATTCTAAACTGTGGTAAATCGGCATACCTCCATTGAAGTCAGTGGTGCAGTACCAATTTACACCAGCTAAGAATCTTGTCCACTAGATATACAGTGGCTTATTTAATTTAATTTTTTTAAATATTAGTAGTTACAACAGGAGGAAATACTTTACGTTTGATATGTACTGCAGATCCTGTAGACTTGTGTAACTGAATAAGTAGCTAGGAAAAGATAATTTAATTGGACCTCATTTAATTACTGAGTTTGATTATTCCCCCTCCCCCAGATTTTGCAAATGAATGTAATCAGATTCAATAACACTTAATACGGTGATAGAGCCATGTGTTAAATTATGTAGGGAAACATTGTTCCCAAGTAATTTTGAATTCCATATATAGCTTACTCTTATTAATATTTATCTCCTGATTTTACATTTTCAGAGTGAATAATCACCATATAAATGATGTTACTATTCCCACTGAACTTCTGTTGCTTTCTTTAAAGACAAATATGAAACCACAGCAGCACATCACATTGTTAAAAGTTGATGTCAGAGAATGATAAACACATTTTTCTACTTTGAAGAATTGATTATGAAGCATTATTAATATGATGTACAAAATGTTTGTACAGCAAATGTTAAACGCTATATATATTTACTATAAATGGGCTTCATTCAGAACATAAACTTATTTTATTTTTTGAGGGGCAGGATGGGAACATGAGAATGGCCATATTGGGTCAGACCAATGATCCATCTAACCGAATATCCTCTCTTCTGACAGTGGTTGGTCCCAGATGCTTCAGATGGAATGAACAAAACAGGGCAGTTACTGAGTGATTCATCCACTGTCATACAATCCCAGCTTCTGGCAGTCAGAGGCTTAGCAACATCCAGAGCATGGGGTTGCATCCCTGACCATCTTGGCTAATAGCCATTGATGGTTGTATCATCCATGAAATTATCTAATTCTTTTTTGAACCCCATTACAATTTTGGCCTTCACAACTTCCCCTGGCAACACGTTCCACAGGTTAACTGTGCATTGTGTGAAGAAGTACTTCCTCTTGTTTGTTTTAAACCTGCTGCCTGTTAATTTCATTGGGTGACCCCTGGGTTTTGTGTTATGGGAAGCGGTAAATAATGCTTCCCTATTCACTTTCTCCACTCCATTCATGATTTTATAGACCTCTATTATATCCTCCCTTAGTTGCCTGTCTCTTTTCCAAGCTGAACAATCCCAAACTTTTTAATCTCTTCTCACATTTTTTTGAGATGGGGCGAATCAGACCCAGAAATGCTAGGTGCATATTGCTGAGATTTTATGTGGTACAATATCATTATCTCTCTTAGTGGATGCAGAAATGTTGAACAGAAGAGGTATCAGAATAGAAGAATGTGGTACCTTCCATGAGAGAGAAATTGTGGCAGATAAGCAATCACCACTGATACTACCCTTTTGGCCCTCTTAACGAGAGAAGAATGGAGTCACTTAACCACAACTCCAGCTATCCTTGCCAGTATCTGCTGACATGCCCACAATATTAAAGGCTGCTATCAAACTCACTACTTGGTCTATTTCTAAGAAGAGTTATTCACCCAACAAGACATGAGCAGTTGATTCCTTAGGCTTAGCCAAATTGACAAATCAAGAAGATCTGTCCTCTCTAGGCACTACCAGAATTGTTTTTACTTTAACTTTCTCACTTGTAAATTAGAGGCAAGCTATTATTTAGTGACATTGTTAGCACTTTCAGTTACTTATTGAGAAAAGGAGTAACAATAACTTGTTAGAGGTGGGACATTTTGCCCTAACAAATGGAGGCATTTACAATCTCCCATAAGAGCAGACCCAATGTCTTCCCAAGAGTTTCCATTTGCCATGAAGGACAAGCATCTAAATCACAGGTTGCTACCTAAACCTCTCCAAATATTTTCAAGAATAGCTAACGCTCAAGTAGAGAAGACATTAAATTTGTTCCCAAGATACAGAAATGCTATCTTGTAG
Organism: Emys orbicularis; assembly: GCF_028017835.1. Lineage (NCBI taxonomy): Eukaryota > Metazoa > Chordata > Testudines > Emydidae > Emys > Emys orbicularis. The sequence goes on along the minus strand of NC_088689.1, from coordinate 39,643,949 downwards.
AAGCCAATTAAGTCTAAATCCCAGAGATTTTAAAGTACACCTCTACCCCAATATAACACGAATTCGGATATAATGCAGAAAGCAGTGCTCTGGGGGGGCAGGGCTGCGCACGCCGGTGGATCAAAGCAAGTTCTATATAACGCGGTTTCACCTATAACACGGTAAGATTTTTTGGCTCCTGAGGACAGCGTTATATCGAGGTAGAGGTGTACATTGAAAATGACTTACTACTTGTAGCATTTGACTAAATATCCAAGTAGTTTTTGGATTCACTAGCCCATCTACTACCCAAAAACAATTCCAGAAATCAGCTGCTCACGGTGGCTATGCTGGGGTACCTAACTCTTTGACTAAGTCACAGCATAAGATTTATTTTTTTTTAAATATCTGTTACAAATAGTCTGGTTCACAACACAGTTTCTGTCACCAGTGCTCCAGCCTCATTCATTGGTTCTTGCTTCATTTGTTGCATGCTGTCTGTATAACATACTGATCTCTGAGAACCCACCACATCAGTAGTCAAGGACTAAAGAAAATCAGTGTTCAAGCTGGTCACCCACAGAGTGATTCATCTGCTGAACATTGTTCTTCCTCACAGTTCTAAAAGTCAGTTCTGTTCTACATGGGATTATAAAGCCAGTGAGGCGAACTGTTACCTTGAACTAAAGGAGGCTATTTGACTATGACAAATGATGAAAACATCACTATCTCCAAAATCTAACCTGTACCTCTAAGCCTAACTCACAGGCTAGATCAAGCATGGAATGTGTTCCTCTTGGATTTAATGCAAAATTTGCTATATTCAACAGCCAATATTTGAAATTTAAGATCTGTGGTTCATTGTAATTAGTCACAAATTATACAGGATTTTGTTCTGTCCCTTGATTGCATCAGTGTGAGTCATAATCGAGAGCAAGGCTTTTAAGAAGAAGAGGCAGCAATTTAGGAAGAGAAAGCAGATTAAAAAGGATTACGAATTTTTGAAACCCTTACACACATTTTTCTTTCTGAGAGAAAGTGGCATTTCCTCAAAAAAGAATATGAAAAATTAGGCTACTATAGCAGATAATAGAGAGTTTGTGAATGAGAGAAGACAACATTTGGAGTGAAGGAGGAATGATTATGTGACGCTCGGGGTGAGTTTGTCTGTTGTATGCTTGCTGCTTGACTGAAGAATGTTGTATGGTCGGTATGTTTGGGGGGTTGTGTGCTCAGAGTAGTGGCCTACTCGACAAGGCTGGGAGTTTTGTAAAGCGGCTTTGATCCCTAATCCCTTTAGAACCCATTAACTCTTAACCAGGGGGTGGGGCTACTCAATGAGAGTAAGTGTTTAAAAATCCAGCTCCTAAGTGACCAGAGGAGCTAGCGTATAAGAGTAACTAACAGGGGAGAACTGTGAGGGAATGTGAGAGCCAGCTGCACTTGATTAACATTCTAACAGTACTTTAAAAAAAAAAAAAGTACATCCGAAGCAGTAGTTATCCCCCATTCTATATTTGTGCATTTGGTTTTTCTCTCCTAAGTGTAGCACCTTATATTTGTCTTTGCTGAATTTCATTTTGTTGTCTATAGCCCAGTTCTCCAATTTATCAAGCTACCTTCGAATTTTAGCTCTATTCTCCAATGTTTGCAATCCCCTTCCCCCCACATCTGTGCATCTGCAAATTTGTTCAGTATGCTCTCTATTCCTATGTCCAGGTAATTAATAAAGATGTTAAATAACACTGAACCCTGAACAGATCCCTGTGGAACACCACCTGAGACCACCTCCTAATCTGACATCATTCCATTAATAGCTATTCTTTGTTTGCAGTTGTTAAACCAATTATGTATCCATTTAATGGTAGTTCTGCTGAGCCCGCATTTCTCCAGCTTACTTATCAAAATCTCATGTTGGACTATGCTTTGCTAAAATCCAGCTATATTATGTCCACCACATTTCCCCCTATCCACCAAACCAGTTACCTTGTCAAGAAGAAAATCAAGCTGGTTTGCCAAGATTTGTTCTTAGAAAATCCATGCTGGGTGCTAGTGATTATCCCTTCATCCTCCAGGTTGAATATTTTATACATTGCTCTAGTAGATTCCCAGGTATCGAGGTCAGGTTGACCATTCTATAATTCCCCGGCTCCTCCTGTTCCCCCTTTTTAAAGATGGGCACTACATTAGCTCATCTCCAGATCTTATGGGATCTCCTCTGTCATCCATGAGTTTGCAAATATCATTGCCAGTGTCTTTGAGATGTCTCCAGCTAATTCATTCAGTACCCTGGGGTTAATAGCATCAGGCTCTTCTGCCTTAGATTCATTCAAATTAGTCAGAAAATCTCTGACATGTCTTTACTTATCCTGATCTGCATCCCTTCCCCTTTATTGTCTATGGTAAGTTTATTAGTCATCTGGTCACATGTTTTGGGGGGGGTTTTGTGAGAAGTCTGAAACAAAATAGGCATTGAGCAGCTCCGCCTTCCTATCATCTTCCATTACCAGCTCACCTCCTCAATTGAGCAGCGGATCCACACCATCCCTGATCTTCCTTTTTTGTCTGACATATTTGTAGAACCCCTTCTTGTTGTCTCTAACATTTCTTACAAGCTGTAACTCATTTTTTGTCTTGGCTTTCCTGATTTTTGTCCCTACACACTTCATTGGTGACATGACCCTCCTTCCATTTCCTATATGTATCCATGTTGGTTTTTAGATAGCCAAAATTTCTTTGTGCAACCCCATTGGCCTCCTTTGGCTCTTCTTATCTTTCCTCTGCAACACAGTAGCTTGATGTTGTGCCTCTAGTATTACATCGTTTAGTAAACTGCCAGTCCCCTTTGATCCCTTTTCTTCCTAACTGGTCTTTCCATGGGACTTTTTCTATTATTTCTCTGAGTTGGTTGAAATCTGCCTTTCTGAAGTCCAGTGTCCTTGTTTTGCTGTCCTCCTTTCCTTAGGATCTTGAATTCTCTCAGATCATGATCAGTTCCTCTCAAGTGCCTGACCACCTTGCGTGTTTATAATTTATATCTGAATATGCAGCATTGTGCATTTAGAAAGGAATAAAAGAATATATTGTAAATAAAATTGCATGAATCCCTAGTAATGAAAATTGTAGGGTTTTTTTTTTAATAGCCAGTATCAAAGCCTTTGTTTGAACAACCTAAAGGAGGTTAGTTCTGATTATAGTAATTCTTAACTGGAAGGAGTAACAATGGGTGAAATTGAGCAAAGTTCTTTTTGTAGACCATTCAAGAGATTTTTAATACTAAGGTAACCACTCCATGGGGTTTTTGTTTGTTTGTTTTGTTTTTTAAAAAAATCATCTCTCAGATGTCCTGGGTAAACACAATAGTGCAGTAGTTTTCAATTTGTGGTTGAAAGATTTTTATGTCTAAGATTTTTACTCCGCACTGATTAGGCCTTAACTGGAGTATTGTGTCCAGTTCTGGGTGCCAGATTTCAGGAAAGAAGTCGACAAATTGGAGAAAGTCTATAGAAGACCAAGAAAAATGATTAAAGGTCTAGGAAACATGACCTATGAGTGAAGATTGAAAAAATTGAGTTTGTTTACTCTGGAGAAGAGAAGACTGAGGGGGACATAAGTTTTCAAATACATAAAAGGTTGTTACAAGGAGGAGGGATAAAAATTGTTGTCCTTAACCTCTAAGGATAGGACAAGAAGCAGTGAGTTTAATTGTAGCAAGGGCAGTTTAGGTTGGACATTTAGGAATGTTCCTAACTGTCAGGGTGGCTAAGCACTGGAATAAATTGCCTAGGGAGGTTGTGGAATCTCAGTCATTGGAGATTTTTAGGAGCGGGTTAGACAAATACCTGGGCACATACCGAGACAGCTAGCCTGAGCTGCCGCTCATACTACCCCCACCTATAGTTATATTTTTAGCATCCTAGCTCAGGCAGAGCTATTACGTGTCTGCCTACCTGCATTGGGAAGCACGGTCTCAGCTGTAGTGTAGACATACTTGAAGAGAACTTGGTTGCTTGAATGGTCACAGAAAAGGTATGTGGACAAAGTCAAAGATAACCCATTTAAATAGCTGAGTGAACACTCATGGAAACTTTTTTGTGATGTTCACTCAGCACTGATACTTCACTTACAGAGGATTGGTGAGGCTTAATATTTATAAATAGCTAAATAAATGCTCAGTATTATTTCAGCTGAATTTCACTTTGGTTTTTCATTTAAAATTTGAATCTGAAACTCAACACGCATTAATTGAAAGCCTCTGTGAATTATAAACACTGGGTGTTACACACCTCTAGGTTCCGCTAGTTGTGGCAGTTCCACAGATGCACCCTCACTCCAGATCTATCTTAAATACTTCTGTGTCCCTCATCACAATGGTATCAGTAAGCCTGACAGTCGCTGATGGATTACATCTTCATAACACCTCTGTGCAGTAGGGAAGTATTCTCATTTTACAGATGGGGAAACTAAGGTGCAGATAGATTACATGACTTGCACAGTGTACACAGCAAGTCTGTGACTGAGTTGGGAAATAGAATCAGGTTTCCTGACTCTAAGTCCAGTCCCAATTCAAAAAACCACCTATCTTCTCTAAGCTATACTGTTAACATTCTCACAGGTTCCCTTGAAGCCTTATTCTTTGTCCTCACAAACTCAACAAGGTACAGTGACTCTAATTTAAATAAAAATTCTCAACTTTAATAACATGTTAATAATACTGTGAATTTCTTTTTAGCTAACCAATCCAAGTACTTTTTGGTTTAATAAGTTCACATACATGCATTTGCACAGAGAACTGGTTATTGGACAATGTAGAAAATAACTGTAAAATTCTCAGACACCAAGATATTTGCACGCACTTGGGCTTCACTGATCTGCTGAGCTCTGTATCAGTTTCTTCTGTTTTATATACTTATAGGAGGCAGACACCTAATAGATCAGGATGCTGAAATGTAAAAACATCTCTTGCTCATTTTACTTAAGTATCCAGCTGTAGTGCAGACATACTTGAAAAGAACTTTTATATATTTCTGTTGTGCTATTCACCATATCAATTATAATTTATCTTGCACTGGCATATGATGGAGTAGTCTTGTTACAGTTGTGTTTCAGTTAAACAGGGAGCTGGTATACAGCAAGCATATTCCAGGTTGAAGGAGAACATATTATTCCTATTACTGTCTTTATCGCTAAAACTAATAGGTGAGTTATCTGCTACCATTAAAGTCCAGGCAGTATGGTTAACTAGCATACCATTGCCTAAATTGATGCTGCATTCTCTGATTCACAAAATATTCTGTAAAACTCAAAATTCACTAGAATTGTAAAGAGCAAAAAGATCACTAAATTTTAATGAAATCTAACCTTTCTGTTTGTAGAACATTTGTGAGCCGATCACTATTTTCTAGAGTTTATTTGGTAAATAACGTCGTTGTTGTTTTTTTTTAAATAAGTCCTATGGCTTGATTATAAATAGTGGCAATGCGAGAAGTGTTGCCTGTTTGGGATTGTTCAAGTTATCTGTGGGTATTTTTGCTCTTTAATGAGTGCACAATTTTTCTTTTCAAGGTGAATACACTACGTGCATTTAAAATTTGATTTGAGATTTGCACATATAACTTTGAAATTCAACATTTTTGCCAGTAAAGGAATGTATGAATGTTCACAGAATGCAACAAAAAAGGAAACCTGAGGGCAGAAGAATAAAATTTACTACAATTATTGAAAGGAATATTCATAAAGATATTTTGGAAGTATTTGCCAAGCTCTAGGTTGAGGTTAGTACACAATTCAAATTTTAAGAATCTATTATCTACTTTAGGTAAAGAAGGACGGTTATGTAACATACTACTATATCAGATGCGAGTGCCAACTTTTGTAGTTTTATGACTTGAAGTATAATTATAGACTAACTCATTTAGATAAGTTTACCTTAGTGTTTATAGTCAGCCCTTGATCGAACCCAATAATTTGAACTGCAAAAAATTCTTTCAAGTGGTGTAAATACAGCCAATTTTTTTCTTTTTTATGCATTTATAACATGCATGTCATTGTGGTATCTCATGCCAATATATGCGCTGTGACTTGGGCATCATGAGATGCCCTGAGATCCATTAACTTTATGAGAATGATAAATCAAGTTGTTAACCTTAGAAAACCACTTTAAGAAAAACACAGTTGTAGAATGAAGCTTGATTAGTTGTTGTTCTGTGAATGTACAATGTTACCTTATTGGCTAAATTGATTAAAAAAGCTTAATGATTAATGTGTAACTCAAAAGAAAGCTTAAAAGTGTATTTTACTCTTAACATACTTAGTTTTGGTCATGGTTTTGTTCCCTGAAATAAAATGGGGGGGGGGAAAACCCTAATTTTTTCTATTTTTGTAGCTCCGATAAAACATATCAAGCCTTGGCTAGAGAATTATTCTCTGCTCCACTATGGGTGAGACCCAAGTATGATTTTATTCTTCCATCCCTATCTTTTGCTCTCAAAGCAATCCTGGGCTTGGAATGCTTTAGAGACAGTTTAGTGTGTTCTTGGACACCAAGGGCCAGATTTTCAGAAGTATTTAATGAATGTGGTTGGGAATTTACTATCTGAATTAGTGCGATTTCCATTGGAAATTTTCTGCAAAATCAATAGTTTCCATGCAAAAACTTTGAGTTTTGAAAAAAAAAATCAATATTCCCAATGGAAAAACTGAAACGAAACTTCATTTCAGATTGAATTATAAACGTAGTGGGATGATACAAGAGTGAACAAAAGTAGGAATAGTCCACCCACTAAGTAACAGTGACCACATTGAGTTAGACATCTAGGGAAGACTCATACCAAAAACTAGCAATGTGACACGAAAATTTAGGATTTCAAAAAATATGTGGAAGCTAGTCACAAAGAAATTAAACCCAAAAGTTATTAATTTAAGGTCTTTAAACTTAAACACACTATACCAGTCTCCGAAAATAATGCATACCGCATCTTAAAAATAATATTCAGGGTGATCCAGGGAATTAGAGACCAAGGGACCTTCCCCTTCAGTGGCATTGAGCATTAAAAATGAAATTATCAAACATCTATTCTCCCAGAGTTGAATGATATGATAAAGATGTCGCTTCTGTATAAGCTAATCATGCTTGTCCAATCTACCACAATTCTTTAACAAGATAGAGAGTAAAAGAGCTAAAACAATTTATTTAGCAATTGGGGTAGATGGGGAAACCTTGACAAAGACTGTCACAGGAGACAATTCAAGGGACTAAAGCCCAGATCCACAAGGGTATGTAGAATTCTAACATCTGTTAATTTCAGTGGAAGTTCAGAGCCTAAATACCTTTGTGAATCTTGGCCTAAATAACTTGTGGGGAGAGGCTAAACACTGGCATGGATTAGAAACTGGTTATGAAACCAGAAAATAAAAAGAGAGATGGTCAAGAGTCAAAATGATTGAAGTTAAGAGATGTCATAACTTAACACGGTTCTCTGTTTAGGACTAATGAGCTAGAAAATGTGAAGAGCAATGAGGTGGCAAAGTTAGCAGATGACAAAATTATTTAGATTTTTCAAGAGTAGAGAAGATTGAGAGGAAATTTGAGGAATCTTACAAAGCTAGGAGAATGGGCAACATGAAATTCATTGTTAAGAAATGCACACTAATGCACATTAGAAGGAATAAACAGGCCTACTGATGCACATTCTTGGGTTCTAAATTAAATGTAAGTGCTCAGGAAAAATATTTGGGTGTCATTACGGCAGCTCAAGAAACTCATGTGTGCAAAGTATATAGGTGGTTTAAAAAGAAACCCAAACTGTCAAGATGTATAAAGAATGGATTAAAAAAACCACAGTGAAATATATACTATATAACCATTGTATTAATCAATTATATCAGTTGGAATATTGTCTTAAGCACTTGTCACTCTATCTTAAAAAGACGTAATAAAAAGTGAGTCATGTAGAGACATCTGTACGCAGAAAGATGGAAAACACTGGGACTGATCACTTCAGAAATGAGATAAGTAAAAGGGCATATGGTGGAAGTATACAAAATAAAGAATGTAAGGAATAGGCTAAATCTGATACTCAGTTTACCCATTCTCATAATGTAGAACAAGGAGACTTTCAAGGAAATTGAAAAGTGGCAAATTTAGAAATGGAAAAATAAAATCACACTAACAAGTGAAACTCATTGTCTTAAGAGATTATTAACACCAAGATTTTAGCAAGATTTTTAAAAAAAAGATTAGAAATCTATATAGGTATTGAACACTCAGTTATGTTTGATATGATATCTATATTGATATATAGATATCTTAAATAGGCGATATACACTTTCAAGCTTCAACACATAAATCAAATCAATCACTAACAGAGGGAGACAGCAAGAAACTTCCTCTGTGGGTAGTTTATTCCCCTAATTGCATATAATAGAGTTCCTTGCATACTCCTCTGAAGCACTGACCACTGTCAGAGATAGGAATTGCCATACCAGCTCAGACCAGAGGTCCATTGATGCTGGTGTCCTATGTTCCTATTATTTGATTTTTGTGAATTGCTGTTTTGTGCTTTGCACTTTATCAGTGTGCTGCCACATGGGATTTCATGCAGCATTCCTCGCTCTCCTGACAGACAAAGTGAGGAGTACAGCCTGACAGTGCCATGGTATTTAATCTAAAGGAATTCAAATGCCACTTGATGATTCCTTTGATCACTGCAACCTTCAAGACAGAATATCTTATCTTTTTAGTATCACTGATTTACCAGGGATCTCCCACACCCCCATTATCATAGAGAAGTTTTAAAATGCACAAATCAGCATTTGGAACAAAATCCTCTACTGGAATTTCATGATGTTTCTGCTGATTTGTTAATATTGAAAACATAAAATCTAGATATAGATCTAGGGAAAAAGTGAGGTGGGGAGAAGAGGTACCACAATATCTATTGTGCCAAGTGACTCAGAAAAGTTTGCATCACGTTGTTATAGATGGAAGTTTTGTTCATTTACAATGCTTTTAAAAAGGATAGTATACAATCAGCAGAGGAAAGCATGTCAGACTATCTGTAAATAATTCAGGCAGCTGGCAGAGTGCAATACTCTCTGCTATATAGATACTGTGAGCACTTACCATTTTATTCCATTTCTGTCATTCACTTTTACTTTGGTTTGGAGACTCACTGCCTTCTTGAAATATGAATCTGACAGTGTTGCGAACACATGCTCTTCTTTTCATCGACCTTTTTCATTTCTTCTATAGTGAGCACAGAACCTGAGCCATTGACTTCTGCTGTAGTAATCTTAGTAATTTCTTGTTCAAAGTGGATTTTAATTTAGTCGCTCAAAGTATTAAAAAATACCTGATTTCTTGGCTTAGGGTGGTGAGTTATTACAGCTAGCTTCACTTGGCTATGGTTCTGGTGGCTGGAGGAAGCTAATCAAACTGGCAATCTGATTCCAACATTTGAGACAGAACATCCTGACTTGTTACAGCTCTTTATAGCCAAACTCTGTTTTACTTAAGAAGAAAAGTCCTAGAGTTTCACACTCGGTATATAGTGAGTCAGTGACTGGCAGTTCAGGATTTTTCAGAATTACTAATAAATAGATTAGGTCATTCATATTTGTTTCATTTCTCCTGCAGCAATTCTCATGTGTTATACCTTTGTACATTTAAAACAAATTCCAGCTACTGCATTATAGTTTAGCAGGAGCTATGACAGTTCTTGTAAACTAGCTGCCATACCACTGATGAGATCAGGTATTTTGTTGAAGACTCATTGCTCCAAAGGAAATTTTAGGAAAATAATTTTCTTCATAAGAAGGGTGTGCCTGATGTTTAATATTACCTGACTTTACAGCAAATTTTGGGCTACAGCCACAAAGGGATGTATGGCACAGATTTTTTAAAGTGATTTAGGCACTGCTGCATTCAGCAATGCAACATCTAACTGGTCTAGAAGACTATATCTCTTTTACAAAAGGGATTTAGGAGTCTAAATCCCATTGACTTATGGAATTTAGGCCCCTAAGGCCTGGTCTACACTACGAGTTTAGGTCGACTTTAGCCGCGTTAAATCGAATTTAGCCTGGACACGTTCACATGACGAAGCCCTTTCTTTCGACTTAAAGGGCCCTTTAAACCGGTTTCTTTACTCCACCTCCGACGAGGGGATTAGCAATAAAATCGGCCTTAGGGGGTCGGAATTGGGGTAGTGTGGATGGAATTCGACGTTATTGGCCTCCAGGAGCTATCCCACAGTGCTTCATTGTGACCGCTCTGGACAGCACTCTCAACTCAGATGCACTGGCCAGGTAGACAGGAAAAGCCCCGCGAACGTTTGAATTTCATTTCCTGTTTGCTCAGCGTGGAGAGCACAGGTGACCACGCAGAGCTCATCAGCACAGGTAACCGTGATGGAGTCCCAGGATCGCAAAAGAGCTCCAGGATGGACAGAACGGGAGGTACGGGATCTGCTCGCCATATGGGGAGATGAATCAGTGCTGGCTGAACTCCGAAGCAGTAAACGAAATGGCAAAATATTAGAAAAGGTCTCCAAGGCCATGAAGGACAGAGGCCATAACAGGGACGCACAGCAGTGCCGCGTGAAAATTAAGGAGCTAAGGCAATTCTACCACAAAGCCAGAGAAGCAAACGGAAGGTCCGGGGCTGAGCCGCAAACATGCCGCTTCTACGCGGAGCTGCATGCCATGCTAGGGGGTGCAGCCACCACTACCCCAACCGTGTGCTATGAGTCCCTCACTGGAGAAACACACAGGGAAGCGGGTTCGGGGTACGAGGAAGATGAGGATGAAGATAATGTAAATAGCTCACAGCAGCAAGGAAGCGGAGAAACCGGTTTCCCCAACAGCCAGGATATGTTTATCACCCTGGACCTGGAACCAGTAACCCCCGAACTCACCCAAGACCCTGTGGGCACACAGGGGACCTCTGGTGAGTGTACCTTTGTAAATATTACACATGGTTTAAAAGCAAGCGTGTTTAATGATTAATGATTAATTTGCCCTGGCAATCGCGGCCAGTACAGCTACTGGAAAAGTCTGTTAACGTGTATGGGGATGGAGCAGAAATCCTCCAGGGACATCTCCAGAAAGCTCTCCTTCATGTACTCCCAAAGCCTTTGCAAAAGGTTTCTGGGGAGGGCTGCCTTATCCCGTCCGCCATGGTAGGACACTTTACCACGCCAGGCCAGTAGCACGTAGTCTGGAATCATTGCATAACAAAGCATGGCAGCGTATGGTCCCGGTGTTTGCTGGCATGCAGACAACATCCATTCCTTATCGCTCTTTGTTATCCTCAGGAGAGTGATATCATTCACGGTCACCTGGTTGAAATGGGGCAATTTTATTAAGGGGACATTCAGAGGTGCCCCTTCCTGCTCTGCTGAACAGAAATATTCCCCGCTGTTAGCCACGCGGTGGGGGGGGAGGGGTGAAGTGATCATCCCAGAGAATTGGGTGTGTGGGGGAGGGGAATTAGTTGGGTTTGTGCTGCACATTAACCCTGAAACCGCAGCCCCTCCTTTTACATTGCAAACCCATTTTAAATGGCCAACCCAACAGGTGCTTGGTATGGTTAATGAGAGCAGTACTGTTTTAAACCATCCCCACATGTTAACAAGGTTAAAAAAGCCAAAAGACTGTGTCTTACCATGGCTGCCTGCAAGCTGAAATCTGTGGCCTGGCACTGCGTGAGTGATCTCTCACACCAAACCGGCAGGCCCTCAATATAAGAGGAAAAATGCGACCTTGTAACGAAAGCACATGTGCTGTGTGATGTGAACAGCAAAATTTAACATGAAAGAGTGTACCCATTGTTCTCTAAAATGTATCTTTTTTAACCACCTCTCCCTTCTCCTCCACCAGCTGCAAATCTTTCTCCTTCACAGAGGCTAGTGAATATTCGAAAGCGGAAGCGAAGGACGCGTGATGAAATGTTTACAGAACTACAGACTGCCTCCCACGCTGACAGAGCACAGCAGAATGCGTGGAGGCAGTCAATTACTGATTATAGAAAAGCCCAATATGAGCGAGAGGAGAGGTGGCGGGCTGAATCGCGGGCTGAAGAGCAGAGGTGGCGTGCTGAATCGCGGGCTGAAGATGAGAGGTGGCGTCAGCTTGCACACAGAAGGCAAGAGTCGATGCTCCGGCTGCTGGAGCATCAAACTGATATGCTCCAGCGTATGGTTGAGCTGCAGGAAAGGCAGCAGGAGCAGAGACCACCGCTACAGCCCCTGTGTAACCAACAGCCCTCCTCCCCAAGTTCCATAGCCTCCTCACCCAGACGCCCAAGAACACGGTGGGGGGGACTCCGGCCACCCAGTCACTCCACCCCAGATGATTGCCCTAGCATCAGAAGGCTGGCCTTCAATAAGAGTTAAAGTTTTAAACTGCAGTGTGTCCTTTTCCTTCCCTCCTCCCCCACCCATCCCGGGCTACCTTTGCAATTATCCCCCTAGTTGTGTGATGAATTAATAAAGAATGCATGAATGTGAAGTAACAATGACTTTATTGCCTCTGCAAGTGGTGCTTGAAGGGGGGAGGGTAGGGGAGGGTGGGGTGGTTGGTTTACAGGGAAGTAGAGTTAACCGGGTGGGGGGGGGGCGGAGATTTCATCAAGGAGAAACAAACAGAAGTTTCACACCGTAGCCTGGCCAGTCACAAAACTCGTTTTCAAAGCTTCTCTGATGCGCACCGCGCCATGCTGTGCTCCTCTAACCGCCCTGGTGTCTGGCTGCGCGTAATCAGCGGCCAGGCGATTTGCCTCTACCTCCCACCCCGCCATAAATGTCTCCCCCTTACTCTCACAGATATTGTGGAGCGCACAGCAAGCAGCAATAACAATGGGGATATTCTTTTCGCTAAGGTCTGAGCAAGTCAGTAAGCTGCGCCAGCGCGCTTTTAAATGCCCAAATGCACATTCCACCACCATTCGGCACTTGCTCAGCCTGTAGTTGAACAGGTCCTGACTCCTGTCCAGGCTGCCTGTGTACGGCTTCATGAGCCATGGCATTAAGGGGTAGGCTGGGTCCCCAAGGATCACGATAGGCATTTCAACATCCCCAACGGTTATTTTCTGGTCCGGGAAGAAAGTCCCTTCCTCCAGCTTTCAAAACAGAACAGAGTGCCTGAAGACGCAAGCATCATGTACCCTTCCCGGCCAGCCCACGTTGATGTCGGTGAAACGTCCCTTGTGATCCACCAGGGCTTGCAGCAGCATTGAAAAGTACCCCTTGCGGTTTATGTACTCGGTGGCTTGGTGCTCCGGTGCCAAGATAGGGATATGGGTTCCATGTATCGCCCCACCACAGTTTGGGAATCCCATTGCAGCAAAGCCATCCACTATGGCCTGCACGTTTCCCAGAGTCACTACCCTTGATATCACCAGGTCTCTCATTGCCCTGGCAACTTGGATCACAGCAGCCCCCACAGTAGATTTGCCCACTCCAAATTGATTCCCGACTGACCGGTAGCTGTCTGGCGTTGCAAGCTTCCACAGGGCTATCGCCACTCGCTTCTCAACTGTGAGGGCTGCTCTCATCCTGGTATTCTGGCGCTTCAGGGCAGGGGAAAGCAAGTCACAAAGTTCCATGAAAGTGCCCTTACGCATGCGAAAGTTTCGCAGCCACTGGGAATCGTCCCACACCTGCAGCACGATGCGGTCCCACCAGTCTGTGCTTGTTTCCCGGGCCCAGAATCGGTGTTCCACGGCATCAACCTGCCCCAGGAACACCATGATTTCCACATTGCTGGGGCCTGTGCCTTGGTCTAGGTCCATGTCAATTTCCTTATCACTCTCGTCGCCGCGCTGCAATCGCCTCCTCGGCTGGTCCTGGTTTTGCTTTGGCATGTCCTGGCTTTGCATATACTCCAGGACAATGCGCGTGGTGTTCATAGTGCTCATAATTGCCGCGGTGATCTGAGCGGGCTCCATGATCCCAGTGCTAGCTATGGCGTCTGGTCTGAAAAAAGGCGTGAAACTAGTATCTGAAGGACCGGGGAAGGAGGGAGGGGCGAGTGACGACATGGCGTACAGGTACAGGGAATTAAAATCAAGAAAGGTGGCTGTGCATCAGGGAGAAACACAAACAACTGTCACACAGAATGCCCCCCCCCCCCCGAGATTGAACTCCTAAGCCTGGGTTTAGCAGGCCATTGATTTGACGGAGGGAGGGGGGAAGGAAATGAATACAGAACAAATCTATTTTTTACATCTTAAGACGACGGTGCAGCATGACTGATAGCCCTCGGCATTTTCTGGGTGCTTGGCAGCAAATACTGGGCGCTTGGCAGTTAGCCTTCAGGCCTATTGCACGATCTGATACCCACTGCAGTATGATGATGATGGATACCAGTCATAATATACTATCTACTGCCAAAAGGCAAGGGGTTGCTGCTGTGTAGCAATGTAGCCCCACATCTGCCAGCCCCATGTCTGCCAGCACCCAGATCGCCCTCGGCCTCTTCTGGGTGCTTAGCAGAAAATACTGGGCACTTGTCAGAAAATAGCATACTATGACTGATAGCCATCATTGTCAAGACAGTTTGATAGGACAGAGCATGTCTGCCCAGGTGCCCATGATTGACAGCCACTGCTGTACGACGAGGACAGTTACCAGTCGTAATAAACCATCTACTGCCAAAAGGCAAAAGGTAAGGGGCTGGTGCAATGCAGCCCTACGGCTACCAGCCCCACAGCTACCAGCACCCAGATCGCCGATGAAGGCTACCAGTCATGCTGCACCGTCTACCGCCAAAAGGCAGTTAGCTGCTGCTGCTGTGTAGCAATGCAGTCCCACGTCTGCCGGCACCCGGATGACATATGGTGACGGTGAGCTGAGCTGAGCGGGCTCCATGCTTGCCATGGTATGTTGTCTGCACAGGTAACCCAGGTAAAAAGGCGCGAATCTATTGTCTGCCGTTGCTGTGACGGAGGGGGAGGGGCCTGATGACATGTACCCAGAACCCCCCGCGGCACTGTTTTGCATCATTCGGGCATTGGGATCTCAACCCATAATTCCAATGGGCGCCGGAGACTGTGGGAACTGTGGGATAGCTACCCATAGTGCAATGCGCCGGAAGTCGACGCTAGCCTCGGAACTGTGGACGCGGTCCGCCGACGTAATGCACTTAGAGCATTTTATGTGGGGACACACACAATCGGCTGTATACAACCGATTTCTATAAAACCGGCTTCTATTAATTCGATCTAATGTCGTAGTGTAGACATACCCTAAGTACTTAAATCACTTTTGAAGGCTTTTTAAAGGCTTCTTAAATCAGTTAGATGTTTCAATGCTGAGTGCAGGAGTGCCTAAATTGCTTTAAAAATCTGGGTTTAAGTCCAAAATTTAGATCCTCTAAACCAGTGGTCTCCAAACTTTTTTGATCGCGCACCCCATCAGTAAAAATTTTTTGAGCACGCACCCCCTGCTCCCGGCCAAACTGTCGAAGCAAAAAAAAAAAAGACACTCAGACTCCCGGCCGAACTGCCGAAGGGAAAAAAAAAATAAAGCGGCGCTGCTTTGGCGGTGCTCCTCCTGCCGCGCACCCTGAAGGGTGTGCGCACCCCACTTTGGAGACCACTGCTCTAAACCCCTGGTCAGCTGTTGCCTAACCCTGCAGGTGCTACATTTCCACAGGTAAAGTTACCTAGGTGCCTAAACTTCTGCCAATGGCCAGTGCTAAGTTGCCTAAATCTTGATGCCATCAAGCAGCTCAGCAGCATTCTTAAACTAGGCATTTGCCCACTTATGTCACCTGCAGTGTGTTCTCAGATGCTTGCCTATTGGATCAGGCCCTACCCAAAGAACAGCAGAGGAGGTGGTGATGAACCCCATGCATTTTTATAGCCCAGTGATCGGAACACTTACCTGGGATGTGGGTTAGATCTGGGTTCAAATCCTCCTATGGCTGATTCAGAATAGAAACTTCTAGCCTTCTGCATCCCAGGTTAGTGACCTCACAACCAGGCACCATTCTGGTGTGGGTCAAACTCAGTCTCTCCTTCTGAAGCTTTGTATTAATACTTAAATATTCATTGGAGCAAGGACAGGAATTTAGGCCTCCCAGATGAGTGCTCTAACAGTAGACTATTGTATATAAAAGGGCACCGGTGTCACCTCCTGCTCCTTGTGTGGTGTTTTGTTGTTGTTTTGTTGTCCCCCTCGCCCACCCCACCACAAGAAAGGACTGACCTTTCCAGAAGAGATTTCATGGCTGTGGATCCTGAGTAGAGGAAGGTGCCTCCCGCAAGCCCAGAGTAAGATGCCTAACTCTCTTCCAGGGGCAGGACTTAAGCCACATCCTTCTTCTCAGCATTTCCTTCTGGCTAGCATAGGCATCCCCACTCCACATGCTGGCTTTTGTGAATTCCCTTCTTAGCTGCCTAGCTCTCCCCATACATTGTATTGGGAGCCTGGGAGCCTGACTCAGGCCTGTGGATTCATCTGGGTGACAAGGTGCCTAAACATTAGGTGTTACAATGATGAGACTAAAGGCTATGTCTACACTGGCCGCACAGTTTAGACTATGGGGGGTGTGCACAGCAATGTGCACCAAAGTGCTGTGGTGTAACTCCCACATGTAGATGCTGGGAGTGCGAACCAAATGGTTCCTAGATCACATTAATGTAATCCTGATTGAAGAGGATGTGGACTGGGCACCTTTTAGTTCATGCCCACAGTGTCCACACAGGGAGTTACCACGCAGCACTTTGGTGCAGACTGCTAGTCACCGCACCGTAATCTGAACTGTGGGGCAATGTAGAGAAACCCTAAATCCCCTGTATGGACCTAACCCTTGGTGTATAAAACTGATCACCTTTATTGTAAAGTTAAGGTTTCCTTTCACTATTTTAATTTCTTTTCCCCATATTTCTTTGAAGGCTCTTTTGACCTGATTTCTCACTACTTTCCTACATATACTCCCCATCTCCACACAGTCTTTTCTCCTTCTCTCCTTTTTAGCATTATTACGTAATAACTATAGTATATTTCTATTCTGTTTGAACTTTCAAGCAAGCTAGGCCTTCTTTAAATGGGTGCATTTCATTACGCGAACTACAGCGGTATCATGCTGGCACTTCTTCATATTCCAAATGGAGAAGAACGTGGGATGAAGTTTTTGCTTTTTTTCAGTGCAATAGCACATTTATTTTCCTAAACTCAGTGCTGGCAGGTAACAGGATGAGGGCTGTGGGGATATATCGATAGCACAGGGGATACCAAAAAAGAAAAGAGCAGGAGATAGTGCCTCGCATTTTGTAGAGGTGGGACAGGTGGGAGCCAGCTCAGAGTAAAGGACTCAGCAGGGATTTGAAGAGCACCACCTATTTACTACTACTTTTGCATTTCAATTGTTCAAATTTCAGATTGTTTACAGAGAAGCAGCTGAGAGAGGAGAGAGACAGGAATTTGTCTTCCCCACAAAGATGAGAGTTCGTCCAGTGACAGAGTCTATGTGATCATTGGTGCTCTGAGCAGTGAGAGATTTTTCTCTAAAAGAAAAACAATTCCCCCCTAGAGGATTTTATAAATATTTCCAACGTTTCGTTTTTCTAGACATTACATCCCTTCTTTCCGGTGGAGAGGCACAGAGCAAGGTCTAAATATCTGCTACATCTATCTCCTCAAAGACCTTTCATTTTTTTAAAAAGGGCTGCAGAAATCACAGTACTATGTTTATGTATTACATGTTTTAATGTAGATCAATCCATTTTAAACATTTGTTATATTCATTAATGTGCATCCTATTGAAATTAATGCAAACCATATTGAAGAATGACAAGAATATATACAAATAAATATTTAAGTCTTTCTATAGTTTCTGCAAATTCTTGGGATTTTTAATTTGAGAGAGTTTCATATTTAATGGATACTTCGGGGGTGGGAGGGGAGGGAATCAGGAAAGGCCTGCAAAGTCAGACTATATTCTTGATAAAGAAAATACAGATTATATTGAAGGCTGCAAGACACTAAAATAAAGGGGTCTGCTAAACATAATACACTAGCTTTCAAGCCAAAATGTAAATGACATTTCAGATTATGCAAAGAATAATTATCTGAACTGTCACTTGAAAGAGAAACTTATCTTTCTAGTTTGCATGTTTTAGCCTAAAAAAAAAGACATCTATGTTTTTTTTTAATAGAATGTGAATGAATTTGGTGTTTATGAAAGTGGAAAAACTAATAACATCAGTCTAAGTAGACATTGCCCAGACAAGTTCTATTCATGCTGTCATTGCACGTCACCCCAACATGCTAATCATGCCTTATTTTCCTTTTGAACAGAAAGAAAGAATTGCACTGTGGTGTGGTTGCTTTCCAGTGTACACAAATGCAGCCTATACTAGGACACTGAGTTTACTTGCACTTGTGATCCTTATTGCAGTTTGAATTCAGGTATATCCAGGTGAAAAGTTTGTGTACTAATTCACTATCTCAGTTACTTCTTTCTTAGCACTTAAGGTCCTGTGTTAACAGTAAGCACATGAGTAATCTCAGTCCTGTTCAGCAAAACACTAAAGCATATGCTTAACTTTAAGAACAAGAGTCATCCCATCTAAGTCAATGGGAAATAAGCATGTGATTATATATTTTCCTGAATTGAAGCCTAAACATGAAAACCTGTTGTAGTGACAACTCCATAATATATCTGCATGCTTCATTGTACCACAAGCTTTGCCAGTCATATCTGCACACAGTGACCTGCATTCAGTGCAAGCATAACAGGTTACATTTAGTCCATTTCTTTGCAGTATTTTGATTTCAGTGACTGACCAATCCAAATCTTTGTTCTCCATCAGGAATGCGGAGAACAGAAAGGAAGTTAATGTTGATACATTATCTCGCTGAATTCTTAACACTTTATTTTAATGGGAAACAAGACATCAATCCTACAGGAAATACATAGAAATGGCAACCATAAATTCTCTAAAAAAAATGCTTGTATGGATTGTTTTTCACCTACTAGCTCACAAGAAAAAGAATATTTAGAACATTAAACTTGTTGACTGACCAACAAACCAAAACACAACAGGCCTACCTACCAGTCCCAGACAATACAGAATACATTTTGCAGTTTGTTTTACCAAAGGGTAAAAGTAAAATATATTTAAAAACTAAATGATAGCATATTAGCTTTGAAATAGAAATAGAATGATATCAGTAGGGGATATGATAACAGTTTTCAAATATATTATGGGCTGTTAAAAAAAGGACTATTATCAATTGTTTCCCATGTCTCCTGAACATAGGAAAAGTAGTAATGAGCTTAATCTTCAGCAAGGGAGATTTAGGTTAGATGTTAGGATAAACTTTCTATCTACAAGGGTAGTTAAACTCTGGACTAGAAAGCCAAGGCAGATTGCGGAATCCCCATCATTGGAAGTTAAGAACACCTGTCAAGGATTGTCTAGATTTATTTGGTCCTGCCTCAGGGCGGAGGGCTGGACTTGATGATGTCTCAATGTCCCTTCCAGCCCTCCATTTCTATGATTCTACAAAAAAATGTAATTGCACAGTGCTGTTGGATGGATAATTGAATTTGTGTCTAAGCATTTAAATGATGTCATCACCACAGTATCTGAATGTCCCACAAAGATGACCACCACCACCATATAAAGGCTTACATTTGAAATGTTTTTCTCATTTACTGGCTTCTTTCTTCTCCTTTGTTGTCCTTTCTGTTGCTCTGGGAAACATATGTCAAGAGAGTGAGTTTTAGACTTTGTTCTGAACGTGCAGAGGTCTGTGGTTATTATAATATCCATCAGAAGTGTGGTCCAAGTCTTCGGCCATCTGCTGAGAAAGTGTTCTCCTGCTGTTGTGAATTTTCTCTTTGAGTTTCATAGTTCCTGGGGGCCTTAACTGTTGAGCTAGATTGTTGTAATGGAGACAGATGTCTCCTTGCTAGTTCGGTTCAATTTCATGGGTATTTGACCCAGTATTTAGTGAGAAGCCAGCATACTAAACAGAGCATGGGATTGTCGGAGAAAAACAGTTCTCACTCTCAGGTTGGGTGCAGCAAGTCAGATACTTTATTTTCTCTAGCAATTGCATGGAGGGAGAGAGCAAAACAGGTCTGTCCCCAGGTAAACAATTACAGCAAGAATTTATACCTTTTGTTACATACAATAATGGGCGACAGCTGCATTTTGTTTATACATATGTCATCCTGATATCTTATTTTCCTCAACAATTTAGACTGATGTCAGATTTGTGTCCATTTATTCTTTTGCGTACAAAGGTGATATATGCCATCATGTGCCAGCAATGACCCTCTGCCATATACATTGGCCAAACCGGACAGTCTCTACGCAAAAGAATAAATGGACATAAATCTGACATCAGGAATCATAACATTCAAAAACCAGTGGGAGAACACTTCAACCTCTCTAACCACTCAGTGACAGACTTGTAGGTGGCAATTTTGCAACAAAAAAACTTCAAAAACAGACTCCAAAGAGAGACTGCTGAACTTGAATTAATATGCAAATTAGATACAATTAACTTAGGTTTGATCAGAGACTGGGGCTAGTTGAGTCATTACACTAATTGAATCTATTTCCCCATGTTAAAATATCCTCACACCTTCTATGGGTCATCTCGATTATCACTTCAAAGGGTTTTTTCTCTCTCCTGCTGATGATAGCTCATCTCAATTGATTGGCCTCTTACAGTTGGTATAGCTACTCCCACCTTTTCATGTTCTCTGTATGTATAAATATCTTCTTTCTGTGTGTTCCATTCTATGCATCCAATGAAGTGGGCTGGAGCCCACGAAAGCTTATGCTCAAATAAATTTGTTAGTCTCTAAGGTGCCACAAGTACTCCTGTTCTTTTTACAGAGATGAGTGAGCACCGTTCCTTTGTAGATCAGTATGTGAGAATTCAATATGGCTACAGAGCTGATAGTCGTACAGTAACATAAAAAAATAAAAATCTGAGACTGTGCAGTAAACTTTGGATTCTAATTGATCTTGATATTTACTGTTCACAGAATAAAATGTACTGTTTAACAAGTTTAACAGTTTGTTGATTTCTTGCCACATTTTTACAGTGCAGATACTGCAGATCTAAGTTTGAGTGCAGACATAAATTCCTGGGGTTTGCAAAAGAAAATGTTTTATGTATTTTCACTTGCCAAAACACACAAAAGGTTTATGGGCCACTGTGGAGCCTTAAGAAGAATAGGCTTACTTTTGCAATAACACTTCTTGTTATTTCCTAGACTCTCAAGCTGTCTATGTATTCTGCAGGCATTAAAATAGACCCCAAAAAATCTTTACTGCAAATTTTCATTTCTAAT
This sequence comes from Emys orbicularis, assembly GCF_028017835.1. Lineage (NCBI taxonomy): Eukaryota > Metazoa > Chordata > Testudines > Emydidae > Emys > Emys orbicularis. The sequence goes on along the minus strand of NC_088689.1, from coordinate 39,622,646 downwards.
ATACTTTTATTCTGTTTTTAAATCAACCACACTGTCTGCATCTCTATCTATATTGCTCAGCCTATCCAGGGTCCTTCTATTTATTCTGACTACATAGCCGCAGCACACCATAGGCCTCGCATGCAGCCAATATCAACAGATTTTTCCCCCTTTCATATTTTCCAGTTCCTATGTACTTGCTATCTGCCATTGCATCCACAAATTACTTAGACTTTGCTGCAGGAACCCACACCTTGTCTATGACAAGACTCTCGACTGTGAAATTACCATTTTTAATGGTCTTTATGACTGTTGTAGGTCTCTGCATTCTTGCTGGTATAACAGGAATGGTGGTTCAAATGTGGCTTGTTCAGGCTACTCCTCTGCAGCTCTGCAGGGCTTCTTCCACATTACTCCAGACGATCTGGGGCAGGCTTGAGAAGCCAATTTCAGTTTACCAGAATTTATACAGTAATGGCTTCAGAACGTCATGAACATCCTGCATGTTCACAGTATGTAGTGATAGCAGTATCGTTTGATGTGCAGAAAAAGGGAATGAAAGCATCACTGTCCATTGCCAGGGATTCTCAAAGTTCATCTTGTCTTCAGTGTTGAGTAATAGTCTGAGGCATTTGTGTGGATGTGACCTGAATAAGGCAGCACATTGGTAGGACAGTATTTTCTCGTTACTTCTTTCACAAAATGAAGGTCTAACCAATAGCATTATAATATCTGTAGCCTATGAATTTGAATAACTTAAATACTAAATTCTAATATATTCTTTACATAAACGTTTCATACAATATTCATACATTTCTGTAAATATTTTAGACAGTAGAATACAGCTCACCCTAACCTGCAAAATGTGTGGAAGTAATGTGTACCAACCATGAAATAATAAATATGTACACTTTATATTTAAAAAAAAATCAATTTAAAACATGAGATTTCAAAAAAATCATAGTTACACGGCATTGTTAGGGTAAAATATTCAAAATATATCTGTACTATGGGAGACATTCTTAATACCTAGGATATTTTTAATAATTCTGGCTCTCTAACATATATGATACCTTACTCAAATATTATTCCTTTGTTTCTCTTGGTTTTCCAGGGCCAATATGTTTGTTTTCTCTATGTATATAAATGCAGCTATCTTATAGTATGAATTATGCATTTGTTCTTTGGTAATGAAATCTAGTCTCTTGTGTACTGAAACTTTGATATCTTAGGTATTCTAAAAGCTAATGGACACTGAACTTATTTTACTTAGCTTTTTAAAAAAAAAATTAATTTGGTCTATTTATTTTGTACTGTTCACTCAGAAGCTTGCATAAGAGGAGTTAAATGGATGTCTGAGTTATTCTTAAACAGCTATTGCCCTTATCTTTCTAATCAAATATATTATGCCTAGGATTTGACAGTGTCATTTAACACCCCATGAGCTGGACTGATTCCATGATGATGTCTTGCTGTTCTCCCTCAGGCAAGAATCACTATGAGAGACTTTAATAATGAAAAAGACTATCACCATTGAGATGTATCCATAAATAAACTCTTTGGGATGGGCTCAGGTCACATTAATACATGTTAGCTACCTCTCAAATTAAGATGGGCAAAGGAAATTTTCCATTCTTACCTAGGTCATTCAGCGATAGTATGTCTTAATGAAAATTTTCCACAATGAAACGACTTATGTATGTTAACATCTATAAAATCAACACGAATCCACCATAGATTCAAAGACAACAGTTTGTCAAACTAAAATCAGTGGAAGATAGAGACTATGAAATTAAAGAATAAGAAAAGTGTGGAAACAATATGTTCCCTATGGGGATTCTTTCTATCATTTTCTTCCATCTTGGGTGGTGTACTACAGGACAGTAATGAACAAAACACCGTTCTTAACCTTCTTTATAATAGATATGCTATATTTGTCTTTTTCAAACATCATTATTCATTTTACACAATTGGCTAAAATATACATTTTTTTTAAATAGTTCCCAAACCCACCAGTATCTCTTCTGTCTTATTTGAACTGAGTCTCAGTCAGCATCTTGATTGTGGTCAGCTACTGCTAAATTCCCAGATACTGCACAATGTCTGGGTCTAATGAAACTGATAGAGAAAGGAGTGTTGTTAGCATACTAATGACAGTGTACGACAAACCACCTTAATCTTTTTCCTCCTACGGGATTCACATGCACATTTAGAGGACAGGTGAAGGATGAGACCTTGCCGTACCCTGCAGGATTAGGGTCACCTGGGGTTTTGCACTCCCCTTTTAGGTGACAGGCATCTGGAAATCTTTGTAACAGGGTTAAAAGGAGACTGTTTGTTTTTGTTCATTGGATAAATAACTTAATACAATGCTTTTTACCAGGTTAAATGGTTCAACTCCAGGATGTGGGTAGCGATGAAGAGTTAATGCCTGACTGATAAGTGGACTTGTTGAAATAAACTGGTGGTCTCAATCCAGTTTTTAGTAAACAAGTGGTCATGTAGCAAAATACCACATCACAGCTGGTATCTTTTGGGCCTGTCTCAGCATAACTTCCATTAGTGTCAATGCTTACATGTCAATAGGAGATAAGCCCCCTAGGTAATAGCCAAGGTTCTAGCTTTGGACCTGAGCTTGTGGCCTTCTGGACTACATGGAAGGACGAGAGCTTCTTACTGAACTGTACTGACAAAATAACTCCTTGTTAAGTGACATGTGTCCTTCACAGAGCAGAGGCAACTTTCATACACTTCACCATCAGTCTTTTTCTAAAAATGACAATGATGCAGTTCCTCCCCCCCTCCCCCCATTTCTAACCTTCTGTTATTCAGGTTGGTATTCTTCCAACTAAACAGCAAAGATAAGGGAGAGAATGGAAACTCTTTGTTTTATTACAATTATCTGCATATTTTAATTAGGTTTTTGTCTGCAGTCATTCATCTCCATGAATTAACATATTTGCCAATTTCACTTATTTTCATGGGGTTTACAATAAGAAATTTCTATTAATGTTTATGTTTCACTCAGCCTGTCACAAAGGCTAAGCTTAAAGAAGGCCTTCACCTACATTTGTGGGTGGGAATGATTGTGAGAAACTTGTGGAAGGCATTATCTCACTCCATCAGCTTATAAAAGCAGGAGAAAATGGGTAGAGTGGTGCATGTATCACAGTTTCTCAGACAAGTTTATCCACCTAGTCTCATTAGAGAGCTGAAGCTACTCTTACAACCCATGATACAGGCCTGGGCCCTTGTCACTTTAGTAGAATGCCCAAGGAAGTTCTGCCTCCAGATGCCTACAAGCAATAATTGTGCTCTCCTGTTCCTCTCCCTTTTTGCTTTTGGATTTTCTCTCTTTTTATTTATTTCTCATCTGAACATCTTGTTTGTTCCTTTCTTCTTTCCTTTTGGGAATATATATGGGTTGCAGTGGCTTTCTTTTTCATAACTGCTACTAAGAGATATTTCAGCTCCAGGACTGCAGCACTTCAAAAAATACGATGATATATAATATAAAATATGTAGCTGAATATAAACTTTGTCTATTTAGGTTCCCATGCCAGAATCGCTCTCTTCTTTTCCTGTTTTAAGGGCGAGACTGCTTGGTGCATCCATAGCAGCTTGAAGAACATGCAGCTGCTTGTAATGGCAGCAGCCCTTGGACAACAGGGAGAGCTTTGTCTCATTGCCACCACCACTGTTCTGTTCATAGCATACACACAGAAGTTGGATAAAAAACAAAAAGTACCTTTGCTGGAAGTTTGTAATGCAAAACTACATTATATCTCAGAATTCAGAATTAAAACAACCAAGGACTCCCAACCATGAGAGAGAAATCAGGCTGCTCCCTAAATCAGAGAGGCACTATTTACCCCCACCTTACTATAGTTTGGCTGTCTCCTCACTGACTGCTGCTAGACCCAAAATACATGCTTCCCTACAGACCCCCCCTAGTGGGCAAGAAATACAAGGAAACAAACCCTGAAAGTTAAAGTGATCATTTATAATGTTAACATACTTTTCAATACACCACAGCCACCACCACCAAAATTATCCTGTACCTTAAATGATAGCCACAGCTCCCAAGGAAATCCTAGAGGGATTCATTCCTCCCACATCACCAAAGGAAATATATCTGGGGATTGCAAAGCAGACCTCTGTCATTGAAAAAGACTTGGAGGAAAAGGAAGAAATCCATTCCTGAATGGAATAGAATAGCTGGAGGGGGTGAAGACCAGGGCAAATAAGGAACATGAGACTTTCTTCCTCTCTCCTTCCCTCCCCCCCCCCCCCCCCCCCGGCCACAAAAGAAACCAGGGGCCCTAAGCATAACAAAGCAAACAATACTTCTCTGGGTTTTAAAGACTAAGATTGGCCATTTAATCACCCTGACCCTCACTTTCATGAAGAGCCAGGGGCAGGTTCAAAACCAAATGAAATTTTGTACAGAGTGATTGTGTCACCCCCTATGATTAACAGTGTTGCCACAGAAGGGGAGTCAGCTCTCTCCAGGGAGAACAGATGCAGAGGCTCTATGTGAGAAGCAAAGTTAGCATGGCTGTGGAAATAGGCTCAGCAAAGCAAAGAAAAATTTGTGTAAAAGGGCAATTAAATGTAACGGCTGCATCAGAGGAGAGTTAAATGACCTAATAAAAACGATGCTTGTGATTCAGATGAGGCTGCAAATATATTGCTGCTTGTTTCTTTAGGGAAAGAGCTTTTTACTTGACTCTGCAGTAAGTGGCAAAGCTGCTAATACAAAAGGAAAGGGAGCGGACTGACTCTCCAACGGGTGCACTGCTGACATCAATCACAACATTGCAATCTCTTCCTGCTTTTGTGACTCTGGCACTCTTCATTGCAGACAACATATGCAGCTCGATGGCCTTTCTGGGCTCTACAGCCAGGGCATGTTAGTTGCCCAGTAGGCACAGGCCACTATGGCTGATGGCTGCTCAGCACCCCCACTTCCCCTCAAAGTTAGCATCTGTGCAATGAGGTTGCCAGGAAGTCATGTAGGTGTGTAGTGCCTTCCCTGATATCCATGCCTCAAGGGTGGGGTCTGTCTGGCTGAGTGACAGCTGGACCGCTTAGTCAGGGAGACAGAAAGGGGATAAATGCATTCTCTGTCTTCCAACTGAAACTGCCAGACTGTTTCAAAGTTGAGTTTCCTCTCTGCTGCTATTTCTAATTTGGCTAGATTGAATTTGGAGTGGGTTTTACACTTGTGCTCATTCTAATATCCTCTGGAAGGGAGTTTCATAGCCTTAGGCTAGCCTTTGGGAGAGCTGTGTCTCTTGCTTACACAAGTTTCACCCTCCAGGATGACAGTTTCATAGTGTCGAAGGTATGTAGCTGTCTAGATCATCATCATCAGAGGGAGACAGGTGGCCTCTTGGGTAATTTAGACCAATTCCGTGGAGGACTTTCTCTCACAATGCCAAAGCGATTCTCCAAATGTGTCTTTTAGATGTCACAACAAATAGTAATTAGGGTGTAAATATGCCCTCATTAAAGTATTAAGTGCATGTTAACACCTTAATCTTCTAGGATCAAGTGAAGCTGACTACTTTAATAAAATCCCTTTGTGATGGATTGCTTGTCTGATTCTTTGGAGATTAACACATGATATTAGCAGATTATTTTTCCATATCCTGTTTTGGTTCATTTAATCAGTTTGTGATTCTAGTATCACTTTCATTCTCTGCAGTACTGTTCTCTAGTACTGAAAAAGTCAAGACACTCTTTGCATTGATAATTAGCTCTAAATTTCAGTAACTGAGTTGAGATTCTATAGTGTTTCTATAATTGGTCTCAGTTTAAATGCATGTTTTCCCCCCTGAAAAACAACCATGGTTTCACAATGCAGCTATTTTCTTTTTATGAACTATAAGCAGGGTTTTTTTTCCCCATTGCTTTTAAATCCACTGGCAAATGCAATTAAATCCCAGTGGTGGGAAAAACCATCGTGCTACTAGTTGAAATGTATATCAGGTTCATTACTACCTGTGGTTTCATTGCTAGACAAGAAAGTACATCTAATCCTATGGGGATCTGGTTAAATTCCTATCCAGCTGCCACCTCTAAAAATGTGAAAATGCCTCTACTGGCAATAAAATAGCATTCGAACAGCAGGCATTTCTCTTACTAGGTATTCCAGACTTTACTGATTATACATGCTATATTTATAAATAGTTCATCAGTGCCCAAAGAGTTTAATTATATTATTGCTGTCATGGCTTTCCAAAAGTGCTTGGGCACTCTTTCCCCTTTAACTTCACTAAGCAATAGGGTACAGCTTCTTCTTGGGTTTCGTGGCACAGCCGACGCACTTCCTGAGTCTATGACTGCCATTTAACTGGGTTTTGTAGATAGGTTATGACCTACAGTCTGTTACCTTTAGCCAGTATTCTTAGAGCATGGCGTATTACCGTTTTTAACTGGGTCCCATTTTCCTCACATTCTTGATAGGTGTTGCAAATATAATGTTGTTACTCTAAGGCTTCTGGGTTTTTCATATAAATATTTCCTTTCACTGGTATAGTATTTACAATTTCCTGGACTTTACATGTTTTGCATAGTATATCCTTATGTCTGTTTATTAGAAATAGATTTCTATTTAATCCACAATGATCTATTAAAATTCTGACTAGAACCACTTCATTCTTCCTTACAGGGCCTTGGATTAAAGCAACATTTTCAATTCTTGGGCATACTTTGTGGAATTTTTTCCCCCTTCATTTCATGTGCCCACAGTTCTTGCCATTCTTTCATTAGCTTATTTTTGATTAAATGTTTCAATTCCAGTTTGCTTAAGTGAATATTGCTGCTTCTTCAGCTAAAGATATTTATACCCTGTGATGGGGGTCTACTAACCCCACTCTGGCCAGAAGACTTAGGGTTAATGAGCTGCTGTAGCGTTAATCAGCTCCACAATAATACAACTGCAGGCTTAGAAGGAGGGGTCTAAAAAGATGAGCACAGCTCATTAGGGGGCTGATCAAGTAGACCACCAGATTTCCAGCTCTCACTCTGAGAGAAAGATGAATGAAAAACAAAGGAATGGATCAACAGAAAGATGGCTTGATGGGACTGTTCTCTGCTATAGCCTCACTGAGGGCAGGTAGGCCTGATGTGAGATTTTGTTTGATTTGTCACAGTGATTTAACGGCTGGTACTGAGTAAGCCTGTTGCAGGTGGTGTCCTCCTAAATGGGCCAAGAGCTAAAAGAAATCTTTGTCTCCTCACACTTGACTGGACAACCAGTGGTAGTTTGTCCTGAGCCCAGAAGAGGCCCAATCACACACCCATATCCATTCCATCACATTATCATTTGGAATCTAAAAAAGCCCAAACAGTCGACCGATGAACAAAGTTATTAAAAGTACAATCTGCTTCAACAGCCCTTGACACATCATGCAGCAGGCCGCTAACCAGAAGAATATTTTTAAGATTGTAAGGGTTTCTATAGTACCGACTACAGGAATGTCTATTGGTAAGCGCTTCCCAGGTATAATCAGATCTGTACAGTAAAGTCCCTAGTGGACTCCATGGAGTCTTCTGCCTTTGTGGGCTATGGGAAGCTCTCATAGGGTAGGTTTTTTGTTTGCTATTGTGTCCGGCTCCTGTTGTAAATGTCATTCCAGTTCTGATGGAAAAGCTTTTTTTCTCCTCATTACCATTGCTCCAATGCACAACGGGGTTAGGAGTAAGATATGGGAGGGGGAATAGCTGAAATTTCTCAGAGATAACAGAGATAACACCACCTGAAGTTAAGACCTATCTTAGGGATAAATCCTGTTGTAGTTACCTGTGAGTGACCTGAAAGCCAAAAATCTCATGATTTTTGTTTTTCTCTTACATCCACCATCATTATCAACCAGTGCATTATTCTCACACCTTAAGCGTACACTTTCACACTTTTCATAAAATACATCTATGGACTGTGCATATTGCCCATTCTGTGAAGAGATTATAGCTGAGAGCTGTCTCAACTATAGCGTTGTATTTGGGAGGTTGTGTGTGGTTTTGTTTTGTTTTTTTAACATCAGGTGACTCATTGAAGCTAAGGGGGTAAAATCAATTTCATGGTTTTTCCCCCTTTCAATGTGCTGTGCTAAGATCCTTATTTTGTGTGTTGTTGTTGTTGTTGTTTAAGGGGGCCGTGAAGAAGGAGGGAGGAATTGATTTGGCTTGAAAGAAACCCTGACATTTCTTTCATACTGAGGTTGACAGCTAGAGGACTCCTCTTGTCACACAGTAGGAGATGAGGCCAGATGGAGGATTGTTAGAGTGTAAGTGTAAGCAGATGATCACTTTGTGGATTTTATAGAAAAGATAACATTGTGACCATCAACAGATGACAAAAATCATAAAACCAATATGCTGCCTGCGTCTCATTTTTCTTGATTTCTTATTTTGTTTGAAGGCTTAAACTGATGCCAGTTATGAGACACATTTTACAGACTCCTCTTCAGTTAATTCTGAGAAGCCAGACTCAAAACCTGTCCCTTCTTCAGAATGGCCTCAGGAGTTGATCTTTTCAGATGGATTATGCAAAGGTTATACTTCTATTTCAGAAATAATGACATCTCGTGCTTTGGCAATGGAACAAGTTAACTTATTATACAGCATTAATTACATACATGTTTGATGTACATTACTTACTACTTGGGATGAATACATTTCATGGATCTTTCTGAGACTGTACAGATCTCTCAACTTATCTTTTCAATATGCATTGCCTGCAAATTTAGTTTGTTTGTAATACATCCCCTGTAATTTAGTTTTATGTTTTTCCTAGTGGTCGTTCAATAATTAAATGAAACTCTCCTTTTTCACAATCTTTTCTAAGTGCAATGCAAATTCAATAATGTTCAAGTTGACCTCCTGAACCCATGATGTTTGAATGGATTTGGAATTACACAAAATGAGTTTTGCATCCTTTGTCACAAGTCAGAATTGCCTTATTTTACTAGTCAGAGATTAGTCTTATTGGTTAAAACGCTAATGGACTAAAATACTACTTAAAGCATTGTATAAAGAAGACTAAAATACCTCGTAAGGCTTCCAGAAGCCACAGAGCTTCCCTACCCCCAGTGTCAAATAAAGCCTTTCAGTTGATTACCATTGTAGTAGATTCAACAGAGATCTGCTGGCACAGATGCTGTCAGAGTTGAAAAGCCCCACAAATAATCAGAATCATCATCATGGAATATTTCTTCCCCCAAATCAGGAAGCGTTTTTGCATTGGAATGACTCTCCTAGGCATCTGGCATTCCATCTGGCTGTTCAAGTTCCTGCTAAGATAGGGCTGTGCATTTCCACTAACATAGCACAAAATTATATTATGAAAGTTCTACAACAGGAAAAACAAACTCCATAAGCCAACCACGTATTTTGCTGGTTCTTAATATAGAAGAATTATTTTGTGTATAGTTGTCTTCACTAAGCTTTATCAGGAAGGAGAAAGTTGGGACTATCTCATCTAAATCATACTATATTTAGCCAAAAAGGATGAGAGAAGTAGATCAGGGTTATTTGACAGATACTAAAAGAAGTAAGTGTTTTTATCTCTGAAATACAATATATGGAGGGAAAAGATTAATTTAATGAAGGGCTAACCATTAAAACCTAAAATATCCTAGTGCTTCCAGCGTTGAAGGGATGTATTCTTTGGTGGCTGCCATATAGGAAGGGACATTAGCACTCCACTTCTACTGCTGTGCCTTAGGGCTAAAAAAATAAGAGCTTTATGAATACCTAAAATACACATATCTCCCCTCTTTCTCTCCTAGTTTCTTTCAACTCATCTCAAACCCCACAACTGTTCCTCCCTACTGTGACGCTCCGTACCATCACCCCCATGTTCATCCTTGTAAAATGATCGTGTGGTATCCAATGCAAAGTTTGTCATGTCGGGTGTCTTCAGAAGGCTCATGATGTACTGAGCATTGTTGTTACAGTAAGGTTATAGGTTATAATTTCATGTATGTAGTTATGAGGCTGAAAATGTATCCTCATGGCTTAAAATAAGCCCAGGAAAAAATCTCTCCAAGAGCAGAGAGGCAGTTCACACCTCATGAGGGCGTGTATGGGACAAACCCAGCCCAGCCTCACAGGAACAAAAGACGCTGGCTGAGGCAGCAACAAAAGAATCTGTTGGTCTCAAGAGGGAGTCACCTCCCTTCCTTTGGTTAGTTTGGGACTGTGATGAGGTGATGCTCACCTGACTCTGAAGCGGGGGGGGGGGGGGGGGAAGGGAAGCCAAGAGGGAAGAAAGGACATGATAAAAGGGAGAGACATTTGCCATGCTCTTCCTCTCTCTTCCACCTACATCTACAGACACCACCACCACCACCAAGCGACTGAAGTGCTGATCAAAGGGGAAAGCATGGCTGAAGAGCAACCAGCCAGCCTGTGGTGAGAAGCATCTAAGTTTGTAAGGGCATTGAAAGTGTTAAGATCAGCTTAGAATGCGTTTTGCTTTTATTTCATTTGACCAAATCTGACTTGTTATGCTTTGACTTATAATCACTTAGAATCTTTATAGTAAATAAATCTGCTTGTTTATTCTACCTGAAGCAATGTGTTTGGTTTGAAGCATGTCAGAGGCTCCCCTTGGGTTAACAAGCCTGGTACATATCAATTTCTTTGTTAAATTGATGAACTCATATAAGCTTGCTGTGTCCAGCGGGCATAACTGAACACTGAAAGATGGAGGTTCCTAGGGTTGTGTCTGGGACCAGAGATATTGGCTAGTGTCATTCACTTGCAAGTAGCTGGGAGCAGCTTACATGCCAGAGGCTCTGCGTGAACAGCCCAGGAGTGGGGGTTCTCACAGCAGAGCAGGGTAAGGCTGGCTCCCAGGTTTAAACTAAATGGAAGGATTAACAGAATTAAATCAGAGACTAGGGTTTACAACTTCAAAAGGGCTAACTTTAGTAAATTAAGGCGACTAATTAGGGAAGTGGATTGGACTAACATACTTATGGATCTAAAGGCAGAAGGCGCCTGGGATTATTTCAAGTTGAAGTTGCAGGAGCTGTCGGAGGCCTGTATCCCGAGAAAGGGAAAACGGTTCGTAGGCAGGAGATTTAGACCGAGCTGGATGAGCGAGCGTCTCAGAGGGGTGATTAAGAAAAAACAGAAAGCTTACAAAGAGTGGAAGAGGGGAGGGATCAGCAAAGAAACCTACCTTATTGAGGTCAGAGCATGTAGAGATGGAGTGAGAAAGGCCAAAAGCCGTGTAGAGTTGGACCTTGCGAGGGGAATTAAAACCAATAGTAAGAGGTTTTATAGCCATATAAATAGGAAGAAAACAAAGAAAGAAGAAGTGGGACCGCTGAAGACTGTAGATGGAGTGGAGATTAAGGATAATCTAGGCATGGCACAATATCTAAACGAATATTTTGCATCGGTCTTTAATGAGGCTAATGAAGGGCTTAGGAATAGAGGCGGCGTGACAGAGGGGAATAAAGGAGGGGGGGTTGACATTACCGTATCCGAGGTAGAAGCCAAACTCGAACAGCTTAACGGGACTAAATCGGGTGGACCGGATGATCTTCGTCCGAGAATATTAAAGGAACTGGCGCGAGAAATTGCAAGCCCGTTAGCGATAATTTTTAATGAATCTGTAAACTCGGGGGAGGTACCGTTGGACTGGAGAATAGCTAATGTGGTTCCTATTTTCAAGAAGGGGAAAAAAAGTGACCCAGGTAACTACAGGCCTGTTAGTTTAACATCTGTAATATGCAAGGTCTTGGAAAAAATTTTGAAGGAGAAAGTGGTTAAGGACCTTGAGGTCAATGGCAATTGGGACAAATTACAACATGGTTTTATGAAAGGAAGATCGTGCCAAACCAACCTGATCTCCTTCTTTGAGAAAGTAACAGATTTTTTAGATAAAGGAAATGTGGTGGATCTAATATACCTCGATTTCAGTAAAGCATTTGATACGGTACCGCATGAGGAATTATTGGTTAAATTGGAAAAGATGGGGATCGATATGAAAATCGAGAGGTGGATAAAGAACTGGTTAAAGGGGATACTGCAGCGGGTTGTACTGAAAGGTGAACTGTCAGGTTGGAGGGAGGTTACCAGTGGAGTTCCTCAAGGTTCGGTTTTGGGTCCGATTTTATTTAATCTATTTATTACTGACCTCGGAACCGAATGTAGAAGTGGGCTGATAAAGTTTGAGGATGACACAAAGTTGGGAGGTATTGCCAATTCGGAGAAGGATCGGGATATCCTGCAGGGAGACTTGGATGACCTTGTAAACTGGAGTAATAGTAATAAGATGAAATTTAATAGTGAGAAATGTAAAGTAATGCATTTAGGGATGACTAACAAGAATTTTAGTTATAAGCTGGGGACGCATCGGTTGGAAGTAACGGAGGAGGAGAAGGACCTCGGAGTCCTGGTTGATCGCAGGATGACTATGAGTCGGCAATGTGACGTGGCCGTGAAAAATGCTAATGCGGTCTTGGGATGCATTAGGCGAGGTATTTCTAGTAGGGATAAGGAAGTGCTGCTTCCGTTATACAAGGCACTGGTGAGACCTCATTTGGAGTACTGTGTGCAGTTCTGGTCTCCCATGTTTAAAAAGGATGAACTCAAACTGGAACGGGTGCAGAGAAGGGCCACTAGGATGATCCGAGGAATGGAAAACCTGTCGTATGAAAGGAGACTTGAGGAGCTCAGTTTGTTTACCCTAACCAAAAGAAGGCTGAGGGGGGATATGATTGCTCTCTTTAAATATATCAGAGGGATAAATACCAGGGAGGGAGAGGAAGTATTTCAGCTCAGTACTAATGTGGACACGAGAACAAATGGATATAAACTGGCCGTCGGGAAGTTTAGGCTTGAAATTAGACGACGGTTTCTAACCGTCAGAGGGGTAAAGTTCTGGAACAGCCTTCCGAGGGAAACAGTGGGGGCGAAAGACCTCTCTGGCTTTAAGATTAAGCTTGATAAGTTTATGGAGGGGATGGTTTGATGGGATAACGTGATTTTAGTCACGTTAATTAGTAACAATGGTCAATGATGGGATATTAAAAGTTACTACAGAGAACTTTTTCCGGAGGGTCTGGCTGGAGAATCTTGCCCGCATGCTCGGGGTTCAGCTGATCGCCATATTTGGGGTCGGGAAGGAATTTTCCTCTAGGGTAGATTGGCAGAGGCCCTGGAGGTTTTTCGCCTTCCTCCGCAGCATGGGGCAGGGGTCGCTTGCTGGAGGATTCTCTGCGACTTGAAGTCTTTAAATCATGATTTGGGGACTTCAACAGCTGAGTCAAGGGAGAGAATTATTCCAGGAGTGAGTGGGTCAGCTTTTGTGGCCTGCATCATGCGGGAGGTCAGACTAGATGATCATAATGGTCCCTTCTGACCTTAAAGTCTATGAGTCTATGAGTCAAGGATTAGAGTGGCCTAGCAGATCATCGGTCTGGATAACACTAGAGGGGAACGTCACAACATCTCTCCCCTCTTTCCCTCCTAGCTTCTTTCTTCTTTCAACTCATCTCAAACCCCACAACTGTTCCTCCCACAACCACAGGAAAATATTTCTTTCCAAAAGGACAATTGGATCAATGGTGTGCTTCTTATGGATGTTTATTCCATGGCTCTTTCCTCCTACAGGACTCAGTAGCTTCCACGCTGCTGGTACTGTTAACTAAGAATGCTCTGTACTGTGGAAAGTGCTCCACTTAAGCTTCCTGACACCCAGGAGACCAAGCAGAATCACTCTGCCAAAAGACATGGCAATGTGAAGTGATCAACTAGCCCCTACGGTGATATATGATATACATCAATAGGCACATAAAGAGGAACCAACCCTCCAAAAAGGTGCACAGAGTCATCTTCTATTCCTTTTTAACATTAGCATCACAATACTATATAAATTTTTAAAAATTCTCTCAATTTATAAAAGGGAGCCGCAAGTGGGGATTGCTGGTTGCCTTCCCCAAGTCAGAGGGCTTCAGAGATTTGAAGGCAGGGAGAGCTGCAGAAAGACATACCTACTGGCTGAGAGCCGGAGTTGAGGGCTAGAGATGGCTGAGTGCAGGAGAGCAGAGTGGGGCTTATCTTCTGACATCTTTAGGGCTGGAGAACTGGATATAGTGGAACACTGAGAAGTTCATGGGGCGTGATGGCCATTTCCCTGGTAAAGATCTCCCGGTTGAAAGACTGTGGGGGGTTCCCACAGAGAACAGTGCAGTTGCATTGCAGCTGGCAGGGCTGAGGTGGCTGTCTTAGCAAAGGGACAAAAGAAGACCGATGAGGAGCTTACATGTGGCAGGATTTTAAGGACTATGTTCACTGGATTTGGGAACTGGACTACATTTGGGACTTCTAATGAACTGTGTTTGATAATAAACCCTATTGATTGACAGAAGATAAGCTTATATGGAGTTATTGGGGACTCTGAAAGGAGAAACTGAGGCAGGTGTGTCTGCCATAGGCAGCACTTCAGGTGGGGCTGCCCAACGACATAGGGATAAAAAGTTCAATAGTGGGCTTTTTCCTACTTTAACATATTTTTACTTTTCCTGTTCTTCCCTTCCCCCACACTACCTTTTTTTAATGGGGCAGGGAAGAGAGGGTGAAGGGAGTAAAAGGGATCGCTGGAAAGGGGAAGACACCCCTGAAAATCCCCAAAAAATTGTTTCCAAAAATGGAAACATCACACTGAAAAAAAACTCAATTTTGTTTCATTCCAAAATGTTGACTCAAATATTTCATTTTGGATTCTCCAACTGGAAAATGAAAAACATGTCATTAAAATCAATATCTTCCCATTGAAAACGTAATTTTTTGGCAGACTTGAGTTTTCTGACAGGAAAACTGGAAACATTTTGTCCAGGTCTCCATACTGTTTTCCCTCTCTAGTAAGAAATAGAAGAAAGGGGGAAAAGGCAGTTTCTAAACATCAGCCTGATTTAGAAAATTCCCAAGCATACACTAGAAAAAAAATACATCTAAAAACCCTTATGGACAAGTTCTACAGAACTTAACAGGATAAAATCAATGGGGCTTTATGGCAATTACTCTAAAATCCATTTGAATTTAATAGTGATTTTGGTTTTGCTTTGCTGAACTATATTATAAAATTCTAAAGCAGAGCTGTAACTTTCATTTGAATTCTACATGATCCAAAACTTACAGAAATTTTCTATTAAATTCTATACTTTTTTTCTATATTTGAAGGTTCTGATGGTATCCATTTTTTAAAATGTACTCACACTAGCATACAGAATATGAGACACTAACTCATGTATTGAGGACAGATCATGGAATTTGAAATTGTACAATATAGGCAGTGCAAAATAAGTCTCAGAAGTGTCAAGTAAAGAGAAAAGAATAAAGCTGTAAATTCTTTATTTCTAAAGGGCCAAATTCTACCACTCTTACTCACATGGAGTATTACCTTTTTCTGCTAGTAGTAGTTTGATTGTGTCCTATAAAATGACTCCTGGCGTAAAACAACTATTCAACACTAGTAAGAAGCAGACCTTTAACAACATAGAATATTTAATGGTTTGACAAATTGAGACACTTCTCTTTTTCCCTTTGTCAGGCCTCTAGGATTTCAGAGGGCAGAGAAAAGCATTATTTCCATATAAAAGTAAAAATAAAAAACTGTTCATGAAATATCTAGTGAATATTTTGAAGGATTCCACAGATGGAAGAAATGCCAGTGGCACTGAATTACTGACTTTTCTGAAGCATTAAGGGTTTTTGGAGGAGAGGGGAAAACAACACTATGTACCACAAACAGCTGTTTATCTGTTAAAAAAGCATAGTCTGCTCATTCTTTAGGGCATGCTTGACAATTTTTCTCCAAGAAGTACCGCCCTAATGAGAATTGTCTTTGTAATGTTTTTCAGAGTTAGAAACTGTTTCTTCCCAGTGACTGTCCATCTACAATGTATTTACCAATCGAGTACAAGAATGGAGATACCTCAAATGAAAAGAACGGCTCCTTCACCTTTCAACAATATGTATCATTTGAAAAACAAACAAATCGGTTTTTAATGGATGATGATTGGCATCTCTCTATGATGGCTGCTAAACAGAAGGTCCCAGAGAATGGTATATAACCCTATAGGTATAATATACAGAAAATTAGACACGATTGTTTGTTTGCTTTGCCACAAAAATCAGTTCAGTGAAATCTGGCCTGAATTTACCAGTGACAATATGCTAGAAGATAAATTGTGATACAATGGAGTATGCAAGGGCCGGTCTCCTGGAAACTACCCAACTGTATATCTCAATGTACAATGAACGAGGGCTCTGAAGGGCACAAAACTGAATTCATTAAAGAGTCTGCTGGCATAGTTTTCATTGCCAAGTCTCATTCTAACTCCTGCCTTCCCAAGCCTTATGTTTATAATACATGCAATACTAGTGAAAATGTTATTTTAAAAGCCAGCTTGCATTTTATATGCATTTAATAGCCACTTCCTTCTTTGAAAGAAATAGAATCTAGAAATGTAAAGTCATTAATAGCAAAACTGCTATGGAATGCAATGGTAAATAATGGCAATCATACATATTGCTCAAAGTGGAAACATAACTTTTATTAAATCAATAAGGCACATTAATGAAAAAGCAATAAATAACTGAAAATATTACCATTTAGCTCTTTCTATTTAGATTAGTTAGCCAGCCATGGAACGGAGCTCCTGATGTAGCCCTTTAACAGGAACAGTAGCAGTCCCTACTGCTGCTTCCCAAACTGCCCACCGGGCTAGCAATTCTGTAGCACTTCCAATATGAAGCAGTGCCTCAAAGGAACAAGTGAGCCCACACACAAAGTACAGTGTGGGGAAATATTTTATAGCATTGTGTATATTTTTCAGTCTATTAAACTTGCTCTCACTTCAAAGACAATTAGCACTTGCAAGTTACCATATTCTTTCATCACATATGAAGTAAAATCACCTCTTACTTTTTATTTGCAAATTTTGGAAGCTACCTTTGTATAATGCTCGTTGTGCAACATCCAATCTATAGTAGATTGGCTTCTGAAAGGGTGTCCTTCCACTGTTCCTGAACAAGAGCCAGAGTTTAAATCTCAGAACCTGAGGCACTGAAGAGCTTTTTCAGAAAACAGCTGAAGCACACATAACTCTATGCTTTATCTGGTCTCATTTTTTAAAAATTTGCTGTTTTTATATCCTACAGATGAGGATAAAACTTTAGAGCTAAATAAGAGGTGAAGGGGAGTGACAACAATTTCATCCCTTTTGTTCTCAAACCACTGCATTTATTTTTCTAAGTGAAACATGTCCATTTTGTCTTCTGTGTTGTAGACAAACAATGGTCAATTTTAAGACATTTATTCTTAAACAGTTGAGTGGGTATGTTCCATAAAATCCAGGGGTAAGCATTTTTCAGACGTGGTTAAGTGATAGGTACTTAGAAGCTTAAATCTCATCTAAAGTCAATGGGATGTAGGCCTCTTGGACACTAATGGCAATTTTACATTAGGGTTAATGGAGTATTCCATTGTTATAGTTTCACTATATAATAAATAGTTCAGTCATGTATGAGAAAAATTTCTATAGCACATCCTTAGCAGGAAATAGATGGGACCTTTCTACACTATGATGACAAAATATCATGCAGAACTAAAGCGGAGAGAGGTCGAGCAAACATGCTGGTGCTAACCTCATATGTAAAGGAATGGGGGTCCTTATTTTTTGGCTATTGACATCTTCCACTGCAAGTACAATGAGAGTAATAGTGAATCATAAAATAGTTTTGTCTGAGCCTAAGATCAAGCCCATCATCATTTATATCACCTAGCAAATGTATATTGTCAATAAGTAGTACTTGACCTGGGAATCTGCAAGGTCCCACTTATTGCTGTCATGAAGACACAGCACAGTTCTGATCAGCTCTCACCTTGCTCCGCCTGGATCTCAGGCAGAGTGATCAGAACGCTGGATTACAGAAGCGCTCTGTATCTGGCTTGATACATGCACACAGGGCTGGCTCCAGGGTTTTTGCCGCCCCAAGCGGCGCAAAAAAAAAAAAAAAAAAAAGCCGCAATCGTGATCTGCGGCGGCAATTTGGTGGGAGGTCCTTCGCTCCGAGCGGGAGTAAGGGACCATCCACCGAATTGCCGCCGAATAGCTGGACGGGCCGCCCCTCTCCGCAGTGGCCGCACCAAGCACCTGCTTGGCAAGCTGGTGCCTGGAGCAGGCCCTGCATGCACGATAGTATGAACATCACTTTGAAACTGAATAAGCAACAAGGATATTTTTCAAGACTCATTGGGCCCACTTGAGATTCCTTCCAGGAGGAAGAGTGTGAGGGAAGAATCTCTTCCCTCTCACCTGGCAAGGGAAGAGCAGAAAAACACTGTTGATTCACGAAGCTATTGCTTGCTGATGTTGAATCAATACACAGTATCATGGAGTTATGATGATGCACCAGCATCACGTTGATAAGCATGGTGGCATAAACATAGCAAAGCAATATGAGATGAATTGAAGTGTCTCTATGATTCCAGTGGATTGAGCTATTACATTTTGAGTGTCACTGCCATGGTTGGTACACTGTATACACTGACAGACCTACAAGGCAGGGGGTTGCAGAAACCAAGGGCAAGAAAGAGGAGTTAAAACTATTCAACCTGCTTTATAATAGTGGGTTGGGTTTTTTTTAAGATACCTAATTATGACAAAAGTCTTTTTTAAGAAGTTGATGGTTTTTAAAAACCTTAGTATCTCCAATATAGTTTAAAAATAAACAACTGAATTTGACACACACTCATAACAAATAAAACTACACATCTTTTTTTGAAAGTTTAGATGTAGTCTTTGATTTGCCCTATTTTGAATTGTATTAGAGTTGAGCTTTATGTAATATAGTATTCTATAATGCACCTAGGCCAAAATTTCAAATGTGGATCCTAATATCCATATTTGGCCACCTAAATAAGTGGCCTGATTTTCACAAATACTAAGCACATAGCACTTATACATCTAAACATTTGGCCATGAAGGGAATTGTCATCTTAAGCATTCATAAATGGCTAGTTACCTTCTTGGGCATTAGAGATATCAGGTAAAAACCAGTTATACTGGAAGAGGGAGGGCTTGACCCTGCTTTTATTGATGTCTATGGAAGATTTTCCATCATCAGTGAAAGCAGGAGCAGGTGATGAAAATAGGGAGAATTCTGTTTGCTTCCTAATTTCATGGTTTAGAAGTTATTTACACCATACTTCTAATTCTTTGAGAGTTCTTGGAAAACTAGGATAAGAAATTTGTTTTGAGTTCAGACCACTTACACTGCAAGCTATGATTAAAAGTTAAGATGTACAAAAGTTACTACCTTTCTCCCCCCTCCCCCAGTTTTTAATATGGACAGCTTTCCTCTGTTTTAATCCAGTCAGAAAGACAAAGGACAGGTATTTTCATTAAGGTATAGACCAACCAGATTATTTTGCTGATTGCAAATTCACTTCTATCAGGTCTTATTGATATTTTTATGTGGGTGGGTTGCAGTGTTGGTAAAACCAGTATGAGATGGGAATATTGTCTTTACTAGAGTTGTGTGCATAGACAAAGATTTTTAAGGTTTGGTTCAGATGAGCATGCAAAAACTGAGATGCTGATCCAAACACACTAGAGACTATAAAATTAGGTTTTTTAGGAGAGCAGGCTTTCTTGGGAGATTCCTATTACTTTCTCTGCTCAGTCCAGAAAGGTGACAACACTAGCCACTCGTGTGATAATTTTCCATTTCCTCTTCTGTTCTTTTCCAGGAGGCTGACGTGGAGATGCATGCAACTATGAAAAACCATTTTTAAACAAAACTGAACCCATTTTAAACAAATATTAAGAAAGGATCCATTCTGAAGAAGTTCTGGTTGGAGGCATGGGTCAGTACTTATTCTGTTAAAACCAGTTCATCAATTTTCCTTTTAACACAATGAGGCAGTCACTGATATATATAGAAAGAACAATCTCAGACCTGAGAGAATAGCCCCAGGAAAACAGGCGTGGGCTCTCATCCTCAGCAGAATGATTTGCCTTTTTTATGTTCAAGACAGTTTTTGGTTGTTTTACTCTCTAACAGCTTTGTCATCCCACTACAACAACAGATTCCCTGTTTTGTTTTCATTACAGTCTCTGACAACAGAAGAGTTTGTATTAGGGTCACTAGATAAATGCTTCCAATCCCCTGCTGTTTCTAAGAAATAGAAGTTGCTTCCACAAAGCTGATCTTTTAGTGAAGTCACTCTGCTAGAGCTGATGCTATGGGAAAAAAATATTTCAAGACTCTTCTTTGGTCTTTCTGGTCATTATCACCTTAAGCTGAAAACATGATGAAATTTTCCTAAATAAGCAATGTTTTTCAAAGTAAACTGGTTTGCTGTATGTCAACACTTGCAGATACCATTAGGTATTCTTCTCTCCTTGTGGTGGATCATATTTGGTTGTGTTGCTTTGCATATTTTCCACTATATGCTGCAATTTGCATTATTGACAATACATTATTCAGCCCAGTAACTCTTATTTTTTGGGTTTCATATGACTGAAAAAACAAAGGGCCAAACTCATGCCTGCTGTGACTAAGATGAGATGAGTAGATATACAGTGGGGATGAATTTGACTCTGGGAGTATGTTATTAGTGAGGCAGGACTAGATACTGCAGCTGATCCGGAACAATGGATCCTGAAATAATGAAGGAAGAAACAAAACATGTTGGGGTAACTATCCCCTGTTCTTCATTAGTCCAGGAACACAAAGAGATCTCTTAGAGAGAGAGAGAAACACAGAGCAGGTAGAATGGTTGGACAAATTATTTGTGAAAATGTCCATGAATTAAAAATTTATCGCTGATAGTAGGAACAATATGGCACATGTATATTGCCATATTTGAAAGGTCTAAAAAAATCATTGCTTAGACAAAATCGCTCATCCAACTGTGAGCCTAAACAGGTTGACAAGGTAGCTTCAAGATACTGGTTTCTGTAGTCCATCAAGCATAAAGATGTTCGTAAGGTCCTTTAAAAAGGAGTGAGTGAGTGTGTGTGTATTGATAGAGAGAGAACAAAAATAACAAAAGATCAAGGTCACAGAAAAAGTCTTCCATTCCATCAAACTATCATAAGCTAGCAGTGGATTAGGAAAGGCCACTACTGGAGCCCTTACTAAAGGCCATTCTTTGAGATTTGCAAAACAGAATAGGACAAAGTTTGAGCACTCTGGCACTATACACACTAATGATCACCACTGGCCAGAAGTCAGGCTTCTGAGGATATGAGCTTCATTTAAAAAAAAACAACCTGATTCACAGACAAAAGATTAGTTTTTTAACAGGTGCTACAATTTAACACTTGAATCTGATTCCTTGTAGAATAGACCATACAAAATGGTTCTCACATGTAATTATCTTGGCAGTGGAAAGGAGACAGCAAAACAGTACTACCAAATGCTTCTGAGTAAAAATGCTGCTCCATCTGTTAAGTCATTAGCACCTTTATCTAGCTATAATTGATTTGAGATCTCTTCTTAGCATTTTGATAGAAAAAAGTATAGAAAGAGGCACATATCCTATCATTCAGACTGCAGTTCTGCAAAGACGGCTCAATTCACTTAACGTTCAGAACTATGTTGATTCACTAAAACTTGCTTAGGTTATGGTTATATATTCAAAAGCATGAAGTTGGGAATAGAACAATCACAGCTTAATTAAATCCTATTACAAAATCTAATGTACTTATTCAATAACAGGTTTGAAAAATAACTAGGTAGCTCCTCTCTCCTCCTCAATTTAATTAATCACACAGAAAGGCAACATTAACTTCAAAATCCTTTAAAAAAATGATATAAATATAACTAGAAAAAATGCATGCTGGAAGAGCTGCTTTCAAATGCAGGAACTGCTTTTATTTTCATTTGTTACAAGTGAAATTGTTTAAAACAATTAATTCAGATTATCAAAGAGAAGGTTGAGAAGTGACTCGATCACTGTGTCCAGGTACTTATATATGAAAACATATCAGACATTGAAGCGCCAATCTTGCTGCAAAAGGCATAACAAGATCCAATGACTGGAAGTTTAAGATAGACAAATTCAGTCTTGAAGTAAGATGGCTTGCAAGCAGTGAGGGCAATTAAATATTAAAAGAGTTTACCAAGGGACTCACCATCGGAGTCTTTAAGGTGAGATTAGATATCTATCTCAAACATGTATTTTAACCAGTTTAGGGGAGAAATTCTACTGTTTCTATATATATGTTTGTGAGGGGAGGGGGGGTTGGGCTGATTGGATGTGCTGGTCTCTTCTGGCCTTGGACTCGGTGAATCTGTTACTCCCCTTCCACCCCCGTTCATCTCCACCCTTCATGGGCCATGGTGAGAACAGGAAGTTCTTCATTGCCCTCAATGTGCTCACGACACTTGCAGCTCTGCATTAAGATAAATACTGTAATCAAATCTCATGCTTCAGCCTGTGGGGGCCAGGAAATACTTCCTTACCCCACAATGCACAATTTGCCAGATGCATATGGGATTATGGTTCTTTTGTGTCTTTTGCCTTCTGAAGCATCAGGGATTGGCCACAACTAGAGGCAGGATAGAGAATGGGGTGGACCAATACTCTGAGGTGATAGAGAGAATCCTTTCTCTCTCTCCGATGCTTGATTGCTGTCTTGCTCACATGCGCAGGGTCAAATTGATGCCCAGATTTGGGATTGGAATGGATTTTTTTCCCCAGGTCAGATTGGCAGGGATTTTGGGGGCTTTTCTCCGACCTCTGCAGCATGGATCACCTACTAGGATCTCACCTAATCAGTTCCCTGCCATTGTAGGTGTCATGGCCATTGGCCTGTTCTCTGCTTGTGGCATACAGCAGTTTAGCCTCCTGAGGACTGAAATTCTTTAGTTTAACCCATGTTGTTGGGCTCAATGCAGGGGTAGCTGAGTGAAATGTAGGTTAAACTAAATGATCTAATGGTCCCTTCTGGTCTACAAGTCTATGAAATTATGATATACACCATACCAAACACCAGATGTATTAGGAAATCATGACCTTCAAGCCAGACCAACTCTTCTCCTTTTTCTGAAGAAGTGTGAGAATTGTGTAACAGCCACATTTGTTGACAAATCAACCAGTAGATACCATCTATTGTAGTGTTTATCAACCTTTTTGATACCAGGAACTGGCTTGCTGCCTTCTTAAACTGTGTCAGGGAGACCTCAGGGACCAGTGCTGGTCCACAGAGCAGTTGTCGAGAAACAATGTGACTCTATTGGACAAGAATGGGAGAGAAAGAGAAGGAGGCTGAACAAGAGAAAAAGGAAGTTAAAATAAGCTTCCTCAGTTTCCATTCACTTTAACTATTCCTATGTGTCTGAGATTCGAACAAATTCAAATATGAAAGGGCAACTTAGTCAAAAATATCTAGTTTCAGTTGGTTTTATATTAAACCATGGAAAACAACATTTCTCATTGTTTCATTATATAATCATAAAGTAGACCAAGTTAACTATAATCTGGGCCTGCCTAAGGAACATTTGAGTAACAAAAATGTCTGTCTTGAATTAGTAACTATCTGCAAACTGGATGAGTTTAGTCAGTTTCAGTTTTCATGATAAACATTTCAGAGTTCCAGTTAATACTCTACTGAAGAATTTTCTCTGTAGCTGGTTAGAACTTGGAGGTGTTAGCCCAGCTGCTCTACTGTCATATAAGACCCCATCTTTACAATGAAATTTGCATGGGCACACCTGTGACCCTGCACAAAATCCTATAGACTTCAGGAGAGCTCCATATGAGCACAGGGCTTCAACACAGATCTCATTGCAGCGCCTAAAGATACAGATTCTGGGCATCTGATGGTTAGAATCTGTTTTGAGGGCTGGAAGCTATAAAAGATAGTTTTGTATGGCAGCTTTGACTCATTAAGTGGGTACAAAGTTATGTTCCCTCCATTTATGTCACATATTTACAGCACCATGCTACTGCTAGTAACACTAAATCAAGTGGAACTTCACGAGTGGATACTTTCTCACTTATGCATTTGCTCCAGGTACATTAATGGTACCAAAATTAATAATTATTAAAAGGAAGGAGCTTGAATCTCTGGGAAAAAAACAGTTAACCCACTAATCTCATCCATCTAAAAATGGTTATAAGTTTGTACAGTCTTAACATTCAGCAATTAAAGTATATTTGGCTATTTTAATTAGTCAAGAGACTATCATGTGCTTGGGAGAAAAGTTATTGTTACAAAAACTTTGGAACTACATTTGGACTGTTTTCTAAACCAGCTGCACTGGTTTCTGACACTGCTGTTGTACCTAAGTATGTTAAATAACAATTAGGTTAAATAAATTGCAAATCAGCTTAATAAAATCACCAAAGATCCATAGACAACTTGATCACAGCTGTTATCAGAATTATCTTCCAGAACTGAAAGATTTCTTTCATTTACACACGGATCATTGAATACATTTCATTTTTATGACCATGAGATTTGAAAGAATATAAGTTGTGAACTATAACAGAAAGGAATCATACCTTACTGTGTAAAATCCTTTAATAAATTATTGAACAAAAATACCAAAATCCATAACACAACTGCAAATTTAAGATCAGTACACTTTCCTTTGTGCTGCCATTGCATATTTTTACATAAATTAGATGATGTACCTCCATTTTTATTTCTATTTTTAAAAAAACTGTTAAACTTAAAAAATGAAGTTCAGTACTTCAGAAATTGTTGAATTATTGTAATCTATTATTTGTAATGGTTTAATTGAATAAATGTTTTTTCCCCATTGTTTGTATTCTTATGGAATACCAAGAATTTAGGATTTCATATACAGATGTTAGATGCATCAATAGAAAATATAAAGAGTTGATTAACTCATCCTATTAGAAAAGAAAGAAATGTGTATATATTTTCCATACACTTCAGATGAAGCAAACCAAAAAGGGGAGATTCAGTACCAATTAACAAGCTCAGTCTGAAAATGAACAGCTACCGTGACAGGGTAAGAACAACAGGATTGAAAGGTAAAGGAGAGGCAGATGTCTTGGTGGTTTGTAATAAAATGTGATTTGTGCTGCCAAAACTCTGAAATCAAAGTAAAATTTTGGAGAAACATAAATAGTCAAGGAAGTTAAAAGATAGATGGGGATCATCTGTCCTAAGGGAAGTTATGGCGGTAAGAAACAAATAATCTGCCTTGAAGTACTGTGTGATATGCCTGGTATGGCTTCTGCGAACTTGCAGCAACAGCAAATCATACTTGATCTAGAATCAAGAATAAAGAATACAAATTACATGCTCAGTTTTCTCTTGAGGAGGATGAGTTTGAAATACATTGAGTGCAATGCCAAATATCATAGCTAGTTCTCTCTCTGCAGGAATTAAAGCATTTAAGGTCTGATCCAATGGCATTGAACTCAATGGAAAGATTCCCACTGACTTCAAGAGGCTCCGGATGAGGCTTTTGATGCACTTGGCTTAATTTCAATTGCCCCCACTTACACAAGTTTGTGTTTTTTCCTCTTTGGTTGGACAGGTGAAGGATGAATGTTAGCAATGATTATTGAGAAGAATCCAAGAAACAGTCTCAGCTAGGAAAACAAGGCTTTTGAGGTTGCTATGAGAGCCAAACAGTAAATAAAAGGAAAAATGTAAATTGTTTTTCCAGCATATACTGAAAAAATGCCAGTACAACTGATCCACAGGCGTAAATGTTGATAGGATGTATCCAATTTGAACAGCAACTCCTCACAACCTGCACATTGGAGGACTAAAACTGTGATCTGTTTTTACATGAGAGAATTGTACGTTTATCCAACTTGTAATACTAGCAAATTACTGATACTGAAATAGAAAAAGATATAAAGATCTGCACCTAGAAGAGAGTCTCTCTTCCAGAATATTAATGTACGTAAACTCTTAATTTTGTATGTAAACTCTTAGCCTAAATAATACCCGCCTTAATGCCAGATGCTCCCTGGCTCTCCCTGCTTAATCTTGGTTTCAAAAGATCAGAACTTTAAAAAATTCATAGAAAGAGTTACATATCACAATGTGTGGTTAACCATGAATACAAAATAATAAGAAAACTAAGTGGATTCATTCAGCTTCATCACTCAGTTCTAAATGCACCAATATTAATACAAATAGCCTTCCTTAATCTTGTAAAATCTCAATTTATAAGATTTAACCAATGACAACGTGAGAAAAAAGTTCTGGATTCCCACGCCAGATACTACCTGATGACCAGATGTTTACAATCTTGTGCACTATGTTGGGCTGAGTGCAGAAAGCAAGGATCCTTCACTGGTGCAGAGGTCATCCGAAGTGTGGCAGGGGCACGGATCCAGGGCTCCTAGCTAATGCTGGAGGTTAAACTAGCCTACCCAATAATGGTCTTGGAGGGATGGGGTAAGGAAGGGTCATGGAAAGGAAGAAATGAATGCTGCACCCAGCTAAAAGGTAGCAGAGCTGCCACTGCAGCATGTGTGTACTAAGAATCCTGGAAGGAATTCCACCTCTGAACTCAATTCAGGTCTGTGCCTTTGAGGAACAATCTAGGCCATGGTTTTTCAAGTAGTTTTCATCCTTAGGGATGAAACAATGAATGCAAAAAGCCAAACTATAAATAATAAGTGATTTTGGTATGCAAGAGATGACTAGTCATCTGTTGCAGAAGAAGAGTGTGAATCTGAAGGCTTGCTGTCAAGATTGCTTTCAACAATTATTGTTGCAGTAAGGAAAGAATTCAGCTAAAAATGGCATACAAGGATTTGTAAGCTGCTTTGTGGTGTGTCAACATAGTAAGAGGATGAATATTGTTAATGTAACTAAAGAATCCTTGAAGAGATATCTTCTGCAAATATTATGGATTTAATACACTGTGCTGATCACTTGGGTTATTTGTGAAACAAAGAGCTGTATCTAATTATCTATGCAGAAACACCAGTTTGCATAAATTTCAATGTTTATTGCTAATTCTATGACATGAAAATAAACCAGGACAAAGAAACATTATTACTGTAATTTCATTACATTACAGTGGGCCCTGATCTTCCCAATACTTATGCACATGCTTAACTTTAAGCATGTGAGTAGTGCCATTGACTTGCAGAGTCAGTGCCTAACTTCTTCCAGATGAACTTCCTGAAGACAATCTCTTTCTATTTCAGTGAGTACATTGTTGGCAATCAGCTAATAGTACATTATAGTATGTCAGTATATAGGATCAATATCATTGGTAGAAAACAAAATTATGAATAAGGCGCTTTTGTCTTCAGTTTTTAATCTCGTGCACAGAATGACAGATGTTTTGCTTGACCACAGAAAGTTTAACAATTAAGTATACTTAGATCATTTTAAATATAGTGTGAATGTTTTGTTTCTGAAAGGTGCCAGATTGACAGGCCTAGAAGCTAAAGTTCTCTGTCTACCCACAGAATGGGCATAGCCAGCAGTTTTCAATGGAGACGGACTGGAAGAGACTTTTTACAAAGAGAGCCTCTTCCTGATCACAAGAGCAGAGCCAGATATTGGTGCATGTTGCCTGGGTGCCCCATAACATGCCTGTGTTCGGGTTGCCAACTCTCTAATCATACAAAACCAAACACCCCTACCCCGCCCCTGCCCTGAGGCCCCGCCCCTTCTCTGAGGCCCCATCCCCACTCGCTCCATCCCCCCTCCCTCCATCGCTTGGTCTCCCCGACCCTCAGGGCAGGCTTTAGGCCGATTCCACCGATTCCCTGGAATCGGGCCCAGCACTAAGACGACCCGACGCCCGCGCCTAAGAGGGCCCCGCGCCTTAGGCGCCTTTTTAAATTTAAAATTTTTTTACTCACCCGGCAGTGGTCCGTTCCGGGTCTTCGGCTGCACTTCGGTGGCAGGGGGTCCGCTCTGGGTCTTCGGCGGCATTTTGGCGGCGGGGGGGGGGGGGGGGTCCTTCAGTGCCGTGGAAGACACAGAGCGGACCCCCCGCTGCCGAAGTGCCGCCGAAGACCCGGACCGCCACCGGGTATTCGAATCAGGCCCCGCAGGTCCTAAAGCTGGCCCTGCCCACCCTCACTCACTTTCACCAAGCTGGGGCAGGGGCTTGGGGTGTGGGAGTGGGGTGAGGGCTCCAGCTGAGGGTGCAGGCTCTGGGATGGAGCCGGGGATGAGGGCTTGGGGGTGCAGGAGGGGGCTATGGGCTAGGGCCAAGGGGTTCAGAGTGTGGGAGGGGGTGTGGGCTCTGGGGTGGGGGCCAGGGATGAGGGGTTTGGGGTACAGGAGGGGGCTCAGGGCTGGGGCAGAGTGTTGGGGTGTTGTGGGGGGTGTGGGATGCGGGCTCCGGGAGGGAGTTTGAGTGCGAGAGGGGACTCTGGGCTGAGGCCGGGGGAGGTGCTGGGTCCCAGAGGCGCTTACCACAGTTTTCAGGGAGTGACCGCCAGGTCCCTGCAGTGCAGACCCTAGACGCATGGGCAACCAGGGAGGCGCTGTGTGCTGCCTTTGTGCCCGCAGGTGCCGTTCAGCAGCTCCCATTGGTTGCAGTTCTCAGCCAATGGGAGCTGTGGAGCTGGCAGTAGGGGCAGGGGAAGTGCATAGAGCCTCCCTGGCCGACCAATGCGCCTAGGGGCCGTGAGCACCTGGCGGCCCCTTCTGGGAGCCTTGTGGAGCTAGGGCAGGCAGGGAGTCTGCCTTAACCCCGGGCCCCTGCTGCGCTGCCGACCTGACTTTTAACGGCCTGGTCAGCAGTGCCGACCGGAGCTGCCAGGGACCTTTTCTACAGGGTCGAAAACTGGACGCTTGGCAACCGTAGACCCTGCACGCCCTGGGAACATGGGCCTGAGAGTGGTGCGTGCCAAGCAGTAGCCCTGCATGAAGGGGGAGCAGCAGAGCTCCCAGCTCAGCACAGTGAGGGGAGGGTGACCCCCAACACCCTGCAGGGCAGCCGTTTGGTCCCCATTCCATTCTCTGGCACTTCTGCCCTCCACAGGGCTTCATGTGCAGGAGTGCCCAGACAGTATGCTCTGTGAGGGCAGTGAATGGGAGCCAGCCCCAAAACTTCCCCACAGCCCCCCCCCCATGGATCCCTTATCCATCCCTCCCAGGGTGTGGGTGGGGGACCCCTGGGGCAGGCTTGAGCACACTGCACCCCCAAGTCCTGGGGATGCACTTCACTTCACAGCCAGCAGAAGCCAGGCTGGGGTGTGTGTTTTTTTCCCTCTGAAACCTACATTTTATGTCAAACATCAAAACAAACACCAATCAAACCCCTTCATTGAACATCCTATTTTAAAAATTGAGAACTGCAAATTGACAGCCATGGAGACTGGGGCCCCAATTACCCTGAGAACAGGTGCATATGGGCTTTTTCCTGCCACGGCGACTCAGGCTTGATGTGGCGAGCCCAATTCTCAGATTAGATGGTAGTTCAGTAAAGCCGTCTCAAACTGCCGTCATTCTATTGAGACTGCTACCAAAGGAGCTTATGATGCAGTTTATGTATACATGTGCTCCTCATGGGCACCCGAGTCCCATCAATAGTACCATCACAGTTAGGAATTGGGGTGGGCAATGGAGTTTTCCTACACTGCAGCATGTTCGTAGGGCTAGAGTGTTGACACTGGTGTGGGGGTGCTGGGCACGCTGGGCTAGTGTTACTTTGACTCAGACCTGTTCACTAAGATTACTGAGGAGATAAAACCTTCCCCCAGCAGGAGGGGCTATGGATAGTGACACAGTCAGAGGGCTGAGCCAGGGAGAGAACGCTGTGGATCCTGAGGCTGCTGGAGGAGTTGCAGGCAGACAGAGTGATGGTGTGTAAACTGTGGATCGGGGGTTGTTGGTCTCAAGCTAATCCCCAGATACCAGGAAGAGCCACCAGTCTGGTGGTGAGTGGTGTGCCCGGTGCCACCTGGGTATGACTGCAGAGTGTTCTGATTCCATTTTGTGAGGGATACTTTAACATCTTTTCCAGGAGATATCTGTGGACAGGGTCAGATTGTCACTGGTCTCTGTACAGGTGCAAGAAGTATTGCCTACCCCTTGAAAACCCCAAGTGTAGGGACTTGTCTGCTGGTCCCCTTTGTGTTGCAAGCCACCCCAGAAAGGGGCAGTTTGGTGACTGGTCATGGAGAGGAGTGCACTGTGCTGCAGGCATGCTCCTCCCCCTCTGTGCTGGCAACCTTTGCACCACCACTGATGCAATGCCATGCCTAAAAGGCAAAGTTTTGCCTTTATATAAATCTAAGATATTAACTCTTCCGAGAGCAAATTTACAAAGTTAAACCTAATTTATGTAAAATGAACTTAATCCAGCACTGAAGTACAGCTCTATGTGAGATGACAGTCTTGTTGTTTAACAGCATAGCAATGTTACACCAGAATTTAGGAAAGGAACTGAGGAACAAAAGAACCTTATCTAGTTGCAATTGCATGCAGACTTTAGGTAGGCAAAATCTAACTATGTTGGAATTTGGACAGGGCACCAGAGTTGTTAACATTCCTATTATTGCAAAAGTCTAGATATCTTCATCACAGTTTATTAGGATCTCAATTAAAATCTCATGTAGAAGACAGCATGTTATAAAACAACACCATGATGAGGCATTTGTTCTGTACTGACTCAGTAAGGGAAAGGGCAATATCTGAATTGTCAACATCATTTCTGAAACACTTGCGTATCCCACTATGTATAGGCCCAGTCTAATGCTGCTGAGCTTGTAAGAAATGACAGCATAACAGCCTAATATGTTATGGCTTTCAGGTCCTTTGGGCTTTTGATTCACCTTCACATCCACTATTGGCATTTAGGATGTCATCCTGCAATTTATGGGCATCTTAAGAGAATCTTTGTCAGCAGGATAATAAAACATATTTTATTGCTAATTCAAATCAACCTCAGCTTTGCAAGGATAGCAAATAGCAAGGTTTTCATTGATATTTTTAAGTTTTTAAAAGACTGCTGAATTGTGTGACATGGTATATATCTGGAATGTGGGCAGTTTGCTGATACAGGCTAAATAGTTCCATTTTACTTCTAATTACATCTAAAAGGTTTCTGGTTTAGCAGATTGTAAAAATGGTTTCCCCTCCAGTTAGGTTTCTGGGAATTTACTACTCTGATTTCTAGGTTTGAGTAATGTTTACTGAATAGTTTAGCCCAAAGACTTTTTCCATTAATGTGGGGGTGGCTTTTGAGACAGTCACTTAGAATTCTTCTGACATCCTAAGTACTAAGGTTGAAGTTGTCAGTCTGACTGGGCAATGAAGATGTCTTATGTGTTCTAGATTCAGTAATAATTCTCACCAGTGCAGGAGGTCTGAACACTCAATAAGAGATTATTTTATATTTTCAAGCCTAAATTCTCCCTCACAAATTATTTTCATCTAAGAGAATGGAAACAGCATACATTTTTTTCAAATCAGTTTTTCTTCTAGCTTTTCCCTGTAAGAAGTTTGAGGTGCTATCCCATTAGTACACAGATCCACTGGTGACAAGGGGAAATCATGGAGAATCCTCTTGCCTTCTCCCTATCATCTATCTCCCTCCAGCCCCTGAACAGACCAATCATTCTAAACCCATGCTGCCAGGGAACCTCTCTGCAGCCCAGGGAGCAACAGTATCACATACTGTCTGCTGAAACTTGTTCTAGTGAGTTGGAGGAAGGGAAAATCCAATGGCACGTTGCTGGCCCCCTGCTGTGTCCCTACGCTATGGCCACACACTCTTCACCTATGAAGCTTGAACCCCATAGAGCTCCTGTAAAAAAGGCTTCCATGTGTTTTGAGGAATGGAGCAGTCTTCCCTTCTCCCCACTCCCAGTCTAAACCTATGGGTGAGCCACTATATTCAGTTGAAATACTGGTCACTTCGTCAGAAGCCTGTGAGCTTCCATCACTTTCCAATACATTTTGAGTATGACTATCATCTTAAGGATTCAAAAGTGAGGAGTCACCTTTTTGTGAATCAGACCTGTGGGAAGAGAATATCACTATCGTAGATGGGAATAAAAAAAGCAAGGCAAGTTTATATGACCTGCACAAGCTGGGATGTAATGGGACTACATTCACACTCCATAGAGAACTTTTAATGCAGACCAGCAGGGCCTACCCAGGTAGTTAATGTGCACTAAAATTTACACCCCAGTTGTGCACACTAACATACCATGTAGACAAGCCCTAAGTCATTCTTCCAGTTGGAACAGATATGCTGCAAGCACTCTTTTTAATGGTAGTTTAGCTCTTCTGCTGCTTCTCCTGACTAGAACCAGGAAGGGTTAAGTAACATACAATTAAAATCAATAAATAAGGATAACTGAACTCTTAAATTAACACATGGGTCATGTTTTGGGTGAAGGTTGGGATCAGTTATTTGTTTCTGAACTGGTTTGTCCATAGGTCTAGCAGAAGTAAATAAATCAACAAAATGTCTAGCAAAATCATATTTCACTTCAGCTTCTTTATTCTTTAACCTTTAACCTTTCCAGTACCAGAAGAGATTCTCTATTTTGTTTACACCATACTGCCTAAATGAAGTCAACTTTCTGTTAGGATTACTTACACCTTGCAGACTCCTGCTGTCTTTAAGAAATAGGGGTTGCCTATCCAAATATGATTACTTATTAAAGATGCTCTGGTGAAGCTGATGGGTTTTGAAAAAAGGCTTGCGTCTTCTTTCTTGGCTTCCATACTGCTATACAGTCTTGAACACAAAATCACTAACCTATGCTAAATAACACATTTTTCAAGCACATTGATTAATGTGAATTAACTTTTTTGTAGCTATTCCTGAATATCACTTACCTATCTTTGTTGTGCAATGGTTGTGTTGCTTTACCATGTAGGGCAGAAGGGAAGTATCAGGCTTAATGTTTTAACAATCTGATATAAATTGGCAGCCACTTGATATACATGTTTTTTTCATTTCAGGGCTCTGCGTATCTTTAAGTGTTAGCCACAAGACTTGCAATTATTATTGAGATTTTTGACATAGACATGAAATAAATAAAATTCCTGCCAGAGAGAATGGTACAAGACAAAAAAAATTTGGTTGTTCCAGAACTCACGTGTAATCTGTGTATTTCTCAAACTGACATTAAATGAGTATCCTCCTCTCTCCTGAAAGCACAGTTAGGTGATGGTGGCAGTTGGACACAATGGATTTACTTACAGTGGCATCCATCCATGTGGAGGATGGAGAGTTTTCCAGCAGCTCCATCATAGTTTTTTTTTTTTTTATTAAATTTTCATATAGGAAGGAAAATAAAAATGTTTCTATTTAGAACCAGTAACATAAATTCACACATCTAATCTCTCGCACTCTCAAGATTATATATATATATATTGACTATGCCCCAAAATACAAAGGTACAGGAAAACAATGAGACTGAAAATGAAACTGTAAGATATATTAGATTCTTGTCTTTCTTTTCTGAGATGAACCAAAATCTCTGTGTAAAGAATACCGTGGAAAAACTGCAAATGCCAAGGGAATGTCATTTAGTTATTCCATTTTTTTGTTTGTTTGTTTTGTTTAGTGTTGACCGTACAAGCACTAGGGTGAGGCAAGAAGAGCTGTTTTTTTTAACCTATTTTTGTCCTTTATAGTTTTGTAGACATCATAACTGGCTTTGTTTCTAGTGCAGCAGAAGCCCACATTACTGTCTGTTTGTTTGCTTCTCTAGCTGTAAACCAACATCATCCAGGTCCTCAGCAAGAATGTGCACAGTTCTGGCAACAGTCTAATTGCTAGGTAGCTCCTGATGATGATGACCAGCAGGGGGAGCTCCCACACTACCTTTCGGTTTGATGATATCAACAACATGATACAAGAAATTATTTCCCCTTTGCTTCAGTGGTGATATAACTGGGGCTTTTCTAAAAAAATGAAGTACTTATATGATATCCCTCGCCAAACTACTGGTGTAACTTTTTAAGTGTCACATTTCTTAGAAGCACCATATTTGTGCTAAATCCATTAACAATGACTCATTCTACATACTAACTGAAAAAAAATCTATGTAAAA
Organism: Emys orbicularis; assembly: GCF_028017835.1. NCBI lineage: Eukaryota > Metazoa > Chordata > Testudines > Emydidae > Emys > Emys orbicularis. The sequence continues at coordinate 39,588,637 of NC_088689.1, read as the reverse complement.
GTCATGTAAAAACCACCTTCAAATTGACAAAGGCCAGGCAAGTATCAGGAAAGGTCACTACTGAAGCACTCCCCGCCCCCCCAGTCTTTGCAAAACATGGGCCTGATTCTACATCGTGGGCTCCCCAAAACTCAAGTTGGGTGAAGGTTGCTTCATATTACTACAAATCTTGGGCACATTGGCACCATGCACATCAGTGCTAACAACTCTCCACTTAGAGGGAGATGTGCCTAGCTCTTCAGAGAAGTCTGTGTATCACCAAACACAGTACTATCTGCTTATCCGTGGGATTTAGCTATTTGACCTAGCCTTCAAATTGGTGTGTCACTCTATCGTGCATGGCATCACCTCAGGAAATACCATTTCTAAATATGATGGGAAGGTCAGGCTACTGAAGATTTGTCTCCACTGAAAATCTGATTCACAAAGCAGAGATAAAATTGAACACTTATCAAGGAACTTAACATATGGATCTGAGTCCTTGTAGGAAAGATCAAGCAGAAAGCTGTGTGGGGTAAAATGGCTTTAAAATGTAGTAATTATCTCTGCTTCTTCTTTTTACTATAAAATAGCACTTTCCAATTGCTTCTGCTTACACAAAATAAAATGTCTTTACTTGAACAGTCTTTATCAACTTCTTTATATTAAATATGCTAACAGATTATCTCAAAATTAAATAAAATGTATGTACAAGGAGGGTATTCTATGATACACACATTTGCACAAAAGATTTTAAAAAGGAGGTATTGATGTTTATTCAAAATTATTACTCAACAAATAAAAACCCTTTATTTTGGAACTAGTGTAATCTCAAATTTAACTATGAAGAGAAAAAACATAGTTTAACAAATTCTTTACAAAATCATAGTATGTTTATGAATAAAGGCTTTGAGAATATACATAAAAGTATACCCATAGAATATGCATACTTGCATATTCAATGGGTATACTTTAATACCCATTATTTGTAGAAATCTGTTGGAAGATTTTTCTGCCATGTGAACTGCAAAAAGTTGGTCTTTGACATGTACAGAATTATTTACACAGAAAGAAAACTCGGCCTACTTTCCTTCCTCATCCCAGTTTGAAAGAATCAGACAATCTGCTCCAATTGCCACTGAAGTCAATAGGCATTTGATCAGGCCCAGAGAAAGCATCGAGTGGGAACAAGGAGACAAAAAATTGCTCCCAGGAGAGAGAGAAATCCAAGCTTTGCCCATCTAGGTTAAGTCTTCTTTGCTACCTCCTTTTGGGAAGCATGGAATCCTTGCAGTCTTCTGCTAAACTTTTTTTTTCTACTTCTCTTTATAGCAGTTTCCAAAAAAGGAAATAAGGGGAAGACTTAATGAAGATGAGGTGAGGGGGGACACTAACAAGAAATCCAAGGTGAAACAAGGTTTCAAGTGAATTGGCTAACAGTAGCTCTATCGAAGATGGCAGAATATCCAGCAATCCTCTTCTCTCCTCCATTATTCAGAATATTTAAATTATCCTGACAAATGTCTGGCTGCAAATGTCACAACTAGACCCAGGCATGTTCTGACACCCACAGTTACTTGTATGAATGTGAGAAAAGTAAATTGAGTATAAAATCTACCGGACAATCAATAAATGTGATTTGTATCTTTCTCTTTAACTCGGGAAGAATGGTGCCAAACATCTTTCTTATGCAAAATAAGATTAGAAAAGTTTCAAAAGGTCCCCAAACTTCCTGTGACTGCTAATCTCCTCTTACTAAGTCTTTTCCTCCATCCTCTCCACAGCCCACTAGTGCTCCCCAGCCTCTGCCAGATTGATTGACTGTCCCAACAGGAGGAGTTCCTGGATGAAAAGCTTTGTCTAGTCAGGGAACTTGTACTACACCTTCTCCAATCACATCACCAAATATGGTGAATTCTAAATATCAAGTACTCAGAGTACTTTCTATGACCAGTATACAAACAACTCATAGTACCAAATATTTTCATGAAACATAACTGTTGAACAGTTAGAAAAAATGTTTATTTCTAAAAAAAATTGTTTGTACAATTTAGACAAAAAAGGCCAAATCTGGTACATAAATTCCTCAGACTCAATAGTTTTGACCATTTTTCTATATGGATACCTACATTATTTTGGTAAAAAAATGAATCAGTACAGTTTATTAAACCCATAATAGTTGCAGAAGAATCTCTTTAAGAATTCTTTACTTACTTTAATTCTATTCAATCTGTCATCACATTTACACACCATTACCAGATTATCACATCCTTATATTTTGACTGAATTTTTTTCCATATTCAGCAATAATTGTTGACTCCAATCTTGACAGCAAGTCTACAGATGCACACTTATGTCAGCAATAGACAATTTGTTATCCCTTGCCTATCAAAATCAGTATTGTTTACCATGTTGCTCTCTGTAGTCATTGTATCTGCACTAGTGAGGAAAATTACTTGAAAAAATATTTTACTAAGTAGGAAAGGAATAGGAAATACATCTGGCACCTCCTAGGAATCTCCAAGGTCAGATGAAAGAACTTTGGAGAGGTACTAACAGAAGAAGGCCATGTACTCTATTACAGTGGAGAGGACAAATGTGTCAATGGCGTGGGATTTCTTGTGCATAAAAATATCAATAATTCAGTATTAGGATGCCACCCAATGTCCTGCAGGCTTATTTCCATCCATCTAAAGGTAGTACCATTTAATATCACAATGGTACAAGTCTACGCCCTTACAACAGACTCTGACAATGAGCAAATTAAAGATTTTTACAATCAGCTCCAAGACATCATCAATAAGGTACACAAGAAAGATATCCTGATTGTACAAGGAGATTGGAATGCTAAAGTGGGTACTGACGCACAGGTAGATTGGCGAGATAATTGTGGCCCTTTCTGTAATTTGGTAACCAATGAGAGAGGATTGAGATTTTTGGAGTTTGCCAGCTATAACAATCTGGTTCTTGCAAACACATTAGGAGCACATAAAGCATCCAGACGATCAACATGGCACACACCTAATGGTCTATATTAGAGCCAGATCGACAACATCATGGTGCAAAACTAATTTAGTTCTGGGATTAACAGAGCTTAAACAAGGAGCTTCCCCGGTTCTGATATTGGAAGTGATCACGACCTTGTGATGCTAAATTTTTGGCTGCAGCTAAGGAAAATCGTCAGGCCAAAGTTCACTAGAACCAAGTTTGACTTAGAAGGACTCAGAGACCAAAATATTGCAGAGTCATTCCAAGCAATAATCGGCGGAAAATTTGCCACGCTGCTTGCTCTAGAGGAAGTCATAGAAACAATGACCAACAATTTCAACTCTGTAACGAATGAGGCAGCAATGGACATCCTTGGGAAACATTGTAGGAAGACAAAACCATGGGTCACAAATGAAATACTTCAAATGTGTGACATTAGAAGAGAACTTGAGAGACAAAAAAACCACCGAGGGAGCTGATAAATACAGAGTGACTGGCAGAAAGATCAAGAGAGGAATGAAGGTGGCCAAGGAGATATGGATTGAAAAACAATGTTCTAAAATTGAAGAGTGTATCAATAATAAAAATAGCAAACAAGCCTTCCAGGTTGTAAAAGATCTGACCAAGGAAAGATGGACCAAAGCTAATGCAATTCAAGACAAAGAAGGGAACAGTCTTACAGAAGAAAGGGACATCATCAATAGGTGAACAAACTACTGCTCTGATCTATACAACCACCAGACAAATGGAGATCCTAGTGTCTTAAGCAGCCCAGATTCAACAAAGGGGGATGACTTTTCAGTACTACGTGAAGAAGTGGAGACAGCTGTGAAATCACTCAAGAACGGAAAGGCTACAGGTATTGACAATATCCCAGCCGAATTGATGAAATTCAGAGGAGAAATAATAATAGATGTACTCACCAAGCTCTGCAATAAGATCTGGCAGACCGGTGAGTGTCCCTCCACATGGACACAGTCACTAATCATCACTCTGCCAAAGAAAGGCAACCTGCAATTGTGTCAAAATTACTGGACCATAAGCTTAATTAGCCATCCCAGCAAAGTGATGTTGAAAGTCATATTGAATAGATTGAAGCCACAGTCAAACAATATCATTGCTGAAGAAGTACCACAGAACAGATTTTCAACCTTCGTGTTCTATGTGAGAAGTACTTACAACACCAGCAGGACATCTACCACGTCTTTGTTGACTTCAAGAAGGCGTTTGACAGAGTATGGCAGGAAGCTCTCTGGGCAACCATGAAGAAGTACAATGTTGGTTGTAAGCTTATTCTTACCATTAAATAACTGTATGCTAAGGCCAGCAGTGCAGTTTTCGTCTCCTTACACAATAGGAGAGTGGTTTCTCACCACCGTTGGAGTTCGGCAAGGCTGACTTCTTTCGCCCACATTGTTCAACATCTACTTGGAGCGCATAATGACTGATGCCCTAGAAGATCACATATGCACAGTCAGCATTGGGGGGCGAATAATCTCAAATCTTTGGTTTGCTGATGACATTGATGGCCTGGCAGGCAGCAAAGATGAACTTGCCAACCTTATGAAACGATTAGATGCAATCTCCGCAAAATATGGCATGGAAATCAGTGCAGAGAAAACCAAGCTGATGACAAACAAATGTGATGGGATCAGCTCACATATCACTGTCAGTGGACAAGAGCTGGAGACAGTGAAACAGTTCAAGTATTTAGGGGAAGTCATCACTGATGAAGGATCCAAGGCAGAAATTCGGACAAGAACTGCGCAAACAGCAGCAGTGGCAAAGCTAAAGCCAATTTGGAGGAATAAGAACATCTCCCTGGAATCCAAACTGAAACTGCTGCATGCATTGGTCATCTCCATTTTTCTGTATGCGTTCGAGACATGGACCCTTATGGCAGAACTTGAACGGAAAATACAGGTAGTAGAGATGAGATGCTTCCGTAAAATCCTGGGCATCTCCTATCCACTAATGAAGAGGTCCAAAACATCATCACCCAATGCACTGGGTCATATGAAGACCTCCTGACAACTGTGAAGAAGCGCAAGCTGAAGTGGAACGGCCATATAACAAGATCATCTGGCCTATCCAAAATCATCCTCCATGGGACAGTACAGGGGAAGAGAAGAAGAGGTAGACAGAAGAAGAGATAGATTGACAACATAAAAGAGTGGACAGGAATGGACATTGCGGAGACTCAAGCACTGACACACAATCATCGGGGTGGAGACAATTGGTTGATTGCTCATCAGTGATGGTGCCCCAATGACCAATGTGGTATGGGAGTGATGATGATGAAGAATAGGAAAATAGCAAGAGTGAGGACCTGGAATTTGTTTTTCTGGTTTAAGTCTTTAACAAGTAAACATATAAGAGTTTAGATTTTACAAGCTAAAAATAACCTGTATGACCACTGGTTTTTTCCCTATATAATACACAGGGCCAATTTTTTCTCAACAGTCTATAAACTTGTATGTGCCCCCGTTTGTGTTGTGTATGCTATATATGGGCTAGTTAGATGCACCATTACCCTGTTCAGAAATTCAGATGCAGACTTTCACATATACTTGGTTTGTGTGCAAAATAATTGCATGTGGAAATTTCAAGGCTTTTTCTGAATGCTAGATGTATTTGTGTGTATACATGTAACGTGCTGGTGAGTGTATTATAGGTCTTCCTGTCCTCTCTGTGCCTGATTAACAGAGGACGTGTTTTGTTACAACCTCCAACTCGAGGGCCTTAACTCTTTAGCTCAAGCTGTAGCAGTTCATGATTTTAGGTCCCCAGTTCTCAGTCCTTGGTGTTTAGGCCACGAGGGCAGCTGTCTCACATGCTTTTGGGGATATAGTAATACTGCTACATGGAGGATGGACAAGTTTCAGGCCAAAATCTACTCTAGATTCTGAAACCCCCAGTGACAGAATGTTTATTATTGGGATCTGCTGCAACTTTTCCTCTATTACTGAGACACACACAGAACCAGCACCGTGTCACAACCACCAACCTAGCAGACAAGAAGAATTAAAGAGGACTCCCTTTAGAGTCTTTCAGCATTGCTTATTGTTGAGCAGCATGAGGCATTCCTTCCTCCCTGGAACAGAGACAGGTACTTTGTCACTCCTCTTGGCTCTTGCTGGTTTATGGCAAGAGAGACCAGGGCCAAATGCATAATTGGCACCATGTAGCTCCTCTGAAGTTGATGGCGATCACAGATTAACTTGGTTTCAAGACCAGTAATGAAATTTTGCTTATCCTGCATGACGCTAATGTCCACAGTTTTTATTTTGTTTTAGTATGTTGTCCAAATTAAAAAAGCATCACTGTGTAATAAGGTGACATTTCATAATGTGCAAAATATATCCATTGTTACCTTTACCTCATAACTTTTTTAGTTTAGTGGAACCAGGTTTTTACTAAGGTGTGGATTATAGAATCAATATAGCTATGGAAAAACAAGCTGTATTTTATTCAGCTTCATACATCATTAAAATAATTGGCAGTTTTCCGATTCCGGCAACTTTATTGAGGTAATGATGTGTGGGGGATGATGGTTTTTACTTGCTTTTCAGAGAGTAAGTTGAGCTTGCAGTGCAATTAGTTAGAACAATCTTGTTTTGGCTTACACATGGGCAAATGTGATATGGAGGTCATTACACAAGTACAGACATGGAAAGAATACTAATACAGCATTTATTTGGAATCATTTCTCTGGCCATCACTACACTTTAGAAAGTTAACTCTTCCAATGAGATATTTCAGGAAAGTGAATTTAACTTTGTAACCATTTATGCCATGTGATCAGAAGGGTGATCGAATGTGATATGTGTAATTGGAATTTTCTCTCTATCTTTCTATGGTTGTGCAAAAGAGACAATTTATTACTTTCAGGAAAGTTATCATCAGCATTTAAACTGTAAATTGATAAGTTAATTGAATAAAAGGCTAGTACACAAATTAGCTGACTGATGTATCTGTCTGGTTTTAGTGAAATATAACACAATAATCAGGGATTTAGTGGTGTATGCCCTTGTGAGGTACCTTTGTTTCCTTTTTACTTCACAGGTGTAACACCATGGGAGCACAGCAAGGTGAATTCATTACATGGTTACATGTATTCTAAGCTGTACTCCAAGTCAAAAAGGCCTGACAAAATACATCCTAGAACACTTAAGAAAGTGGCTGAAGAGATCTCTGAGCCATTAAGTATTTCTGAGAACTTGTGGAGAATGGGAGAGATCCCAGCAAACTGGAACAGGGCAAATATAGAATCCATCTATAAAAAGGGGGATAAGGACACCAAAGGAGTTATAGACCAGGCAGCTTTACTTTGGTACCCAGAAAGATAATGGAGTAAATAATCAAGCAATCAATTTGAAAGCACATGGAAGATAAGGTGATATATCCATGTTGAGTGTTATTTATCAAGAACAAATCATGTCACACCATATTAATACACTTCTTTGGGGGTAACAAGCCTTGTGGATTGGGGGGGGGCACAGCGGAGGTGACATATCTTGACATTAGTAAGGGTTTTGATACTATCTCACATGACCTTATTGTAAACAAACTAGAGAAATATATCCTAGACGAACCTACTATAAGGTGCGTGTACAACTGGTTAGAAAACCATACTCAGAGTAATTATTAGTTCACAGTCTAGCTCAAAGGGCATCTTCAGTGGGGTCCCACAGGGATCTGTCCTGGGTCTGGTTCTATTTAGTATCTTCATCAATGGTTTGGATAATGGCCAAGAGAGTACACATATAAAGTTTGCATATGATATCAAGCTGGAAGGTATTGTAAGAACCTTGGAGGACAGAATTAGAATTCAAAATAATTTGGATAAACTGGAGAAATGATCTGAACTAAATAGGATGACATTCAATAAGGACAAATACAAAGTACTACACTTAGGAAGAAATAATCAATTGTACACATACAAAATGGGAAATGACTGCCTAGGAAGAAGTACTACAAAAAAGGCGATTACACTGGATCACAAAATAAATGAGTCAACAGTGTAACATGGTTGCAAAAATAATAATAATAATAATAATAATAATAAAAAAAATTGAACATCATTCTGAGGTATATTAGCATAAGTGTGGTAAGCAAGACACAAGTAGTAATTCTTTCACTCTACTCAGTACTGCTAAGGCCTTCACTGGAGTATTTGGTGTGCAGAATTGGACACCACACTTCAGGAAAGATGTGGCCAAAATGGAGACAGTCTAGAGGAGAGCAACACAAGTGATTAAAAGTCTAGAAAACCTGACCACCACAGGGTCTGTGCAGGCTCTCCCACTTTTGTGCCTGCATCCTGTGATTAGGCTGGTATAATAAAGAGACTTCCACATCTTCTTTTGCTGGATCACTCAAGTGTATTTACAGCGCTCGTGCAGTTCCCTGGTCTCCCGACAGCTAGCGCCCCACAGACCCTCCCCAGGGTCTCCTGCCTTTGAGGCTTCCCTCTTTGGTAAGAAGACAGCAATACTACCCTTCTGTCTCCTCTCAGTCTAGCCTCCTCTGTGATGTTTGTTCAGTGTTTTTATAGCCCTCCTGTGCCTCAGCCCAGCTGTCAGCACTCAGCTCAGCATGTTCCTCTGAGCCAGCCCTGATTAGGGCTTGCAGCTGGGCCCTCTGCTGAATACCTATGTCTCTACTCTGGCCTCCTGGTCAGAGAGCAGACTGCAGCCAACATTTTGGCAGGGCTTTCAAGGGGGTTTTACCCCTGTCCTGCCACAATGACATATCAAGAAATATTGAAAAAGTGGGTTTGTTTAGTCTGGAGCAGAGAAGACTGAGGGGGGGAATATAAGTCCTTAAGTACATAAAAAGAATGTTATAAAGAAGAGGGTGATAAATGATTCTCCTTAACCACTAAAGGACAGGACAAGAAGTAATGGGCATAACTTGCAACAAGGGAGATTTAGGTTAGACATTAGGAAAAACTTCCTGACAGTCAGGGTAGTTAAACACTAGAATAAATTACTTAGGGAGTTTGTTGAATCTCTGTCATTAGACAGGTTTCAGAGTAGCAGCCGTGTTAGTCTGTATCCGCAAAAAGAACAGGAGTACTTGTGGCACCTTAGATACTAACAAATTTATTTCAGCATAAGCTTTCGTGGGCTACAGCCCACCTCATCGGATGCATAGACTGAAACACGTTCTCTGTATGTATAAATATCTTCTTGCTGTATTAGAGTTTTTTTAAGAATAGTTTAGACTGTCAAGGATGGTCTAGCTAATACTTTGGTCCTGCCTAAGTGCAGGGGACTGGACTAGAGAACCCATTGAAGTCCCTTCCAGTCCTACATTTCTATGATTAATATGCCAGCTAATTCATTCATTGTCTCTTGAAGTATTTAGATCAATGTGAGGCAAAGATGAACTTAATGGGGAAAGAGTTAATAGTGGCAAAAAGTTCAGTAAGGTCTAATCTTGCTTCTATTGACGTCAGTTGTCATACTCCCAGGAACTTCAAAGGAACCAAAAATGAATACAATTATTAAAAACACTGGAGTCTCACTAAGATTCAACAAGTTCAATGTTTATGTTCATGTGAGTTATAGTTTTGACACGGAAATCAGTGAGCATTCAATTGATTTGAGTGTTCAACTAATTGGTCACAGTTTGACAAAGAACCTTAGCATAGATCTCACCTAGAGCCCTCATCTAATCTTCAAATGTGTGTAAAGTTCAAATGATAAACTTTTATTGAACTGGAATTTGTTGCACACACTTCCCCCTTAGCAAATATATAAATAGTTCTGCTAAACAGAAATCATAAAGATATTATTTTAACAATACTTTGTATGAGAAAAGGATATAATATTACTTAATCAGTTTTTTTTAAAGATAATGGTAGCACAAGAATGGTGATTAATCAGTTCAGAAGAAAAAGATCCAATGGGTCACGTATTCATAATACAATGCACTGAAGCTTGTTATTCCAAATACCTCATTTTTAGACTGAACAATGACTTCTATAGCATTTGATTTAAAGTGAATAGTCTTGAAATTGTTAAATCTAGCTACTGTACAATGAGATAATCTGCAGTATAATTTTAATATTTCCTGAGCTACTGATTTTTTCAACTTTAAAAAAAAAACAAACCCATAATATTAATCATAGATTTCAGTCTATCTAGGTTCTTTCAATTTCAGATTATATCCCTGCACCAATAAAAATGAATACCTCCAATCACAAATTCAGAGCAACTGTTTTAAACAAAATGTTGTGTGTTTGTGCATGCATGTGTGTGCACCAACGTATCGTAAAAAGAACAGGAGTACTTGTGGCACCTTAGAGACTAACAAATTTATTTGAGCATAAGCGTTCGTGGGCTAAAGCCCACTTCATCGGATGCATAGAATGGAACATATAATAAGGAGATATATATACACATACAGAGAACATGAAAAGGTGGGAGTTGCCCTATCAACTCTAAGAGGCTAATTAATTAAGAGAAAAAAACTTTTGTAGTGATAATCAAGATAGCCCGTTTCAGAGAGTTTGACAAGAAGGTGTGAGGATATTTAACATGGGGAAATAGATTCAATGTGTGTAATGGCTCAGCCATTCCCAGTCTCTATTCAAGCCTAAATTGATGGTATCTAGTTTGCATATTAATTCAAGTTCAGCAGCTTCTCCTTGGAGTCTGTTTTTGAAGCTTTTCTGTTGCAAAATTGCCACCTTTAAGTCTGTTACTGAGTGACCAGAGAGGTTGAAGTGTTCTCCTACTGGTTTTTTAATGTTATGATTCCTGATGTCAGATTTGTGTCCATTTATTCTTTTGCATAGAGACTGTCCGGTTTGGCCAATGTACATGGCAGAGGGGCATTGCTGGCACATGATGGCATATATCACATTGGTAGATGCGCAGGTGAACGAGACCCTGATGGCGTGGCTGATGTGATTAGGTCCTATGATGATGTCACTTGAATAGATATGTGGACAGAGTTGGCATCAGGCTTTGTTGCAAGGATAGGTTCCTGGGTTAGTGTTCTTGTTCTGTGGTGTGTGGTTGCTGGTGAGTATTTGCTTCAGGTTGGGGGGCTGTCTGTAAGCGAGGACAGGTCTGTCTCCCAAGATCTGTGAGAGTGAGGGATCATCTTTCAGGATAGGTTGTAGATCTTTGATGATGTGCTGGAGAGGTTTTAGTTGGGGGCTGAAGGTTGTAGATCTTTGATGATGTGCTGGAGAGGTTTTAGTTGGAGCCTGAACATCATCATAGGACCACTGCAGCATTTCAGATGTGGGTGATTTTCTTTGTAATAAGAAAAGATCATTCCTCACAGTGATAGGTGCTGTGTTTTTTACATTGAGTAGAGGCAAGGGTAGAACTGTAGAATAATTTTTATGATAAAAGAGGTTTCTCTGAAATAATGATTAGAAATAATACATTAATCAGAAGTTAAGAAGAAATTGTTTACTTTTGTTACTCTTTTTGTGATTTACAGAAAGCAAATTACAATTTAAAGCATTGAAAAACATGTCACTTAAGGAAAGCACTTTTGGGTAGTTTGCAATGTCTTTTCATGTGAAAGGCCACAGTAGCTGATATTAAATAAGGGAGGAAAGAACCTGCTGTTCTGAAAGGCTCCTACCACAGAAAAGTCAACAAATTAATAATAATGGAACACATTTTCTAATTATACCTTTGGTCGCAATCTACAGTAAGGACTACAAGATCACTCCCATTAATTGCAGTTGGATAGGTAAGAGCTGGCTGCCTGAAAGGTTCCCTAATGTGCTTCAGTAGGCACATAACTAACCATTTGACAGCTGGTCCACATAATTCTGGTAATGTGTATATGATGCCTTTTATCTTTCTTGAAATCATGCATTACTTTTGGATGCAGAGCTTCATAAAACTATGGAATTACATTGTAAAGAAAAAAGTCCATATAATTGTGGGCTAGTTATAGCAAAGAATTTAGTAGAAGGCTTTCTGGAAATCACAGCAAAGGGAACAACAGACCAAATGTCAGGCCTGCAATGTTCTTTTCACAAACAGCTGGGTGATTCAAGGTTTATATGTTTTTTTTTATGGCCACCATTTGAGGTTGTCGTCATAGCCCTTTAGTGATGTTTTAGCAGAATTTGATGCTCTTTTCCTATATTTTAACCCTTCAGAAGTTTCAGATTGATTGGTAGTCTGCAAAATGCCAAAATTCTCAGGAATATATGACGATGACATTTGGAATGAGTCTGGCTAAGAGGGCTAACTATTTAACTCAAAATAACTATCAGCTTTGAATGTACCCTCTCTTTCTCACAGGTAGTTTCAGTCACTTGGCTTGCCAACTTTTTTGTCCAGGCCTTTTCCAATCTGAGATACAATCTCTTCCTAAATGCAATTTTAACTAGAGATGGTTAGGAAACTGGTTTTCCCCTTCCATGAGAACTTTTGAAATGTCAAAAATTTTCTCTTTCCACATCAGGAAAAAGTTGAGAAATTGCAGGTGAGTGTCCTAACTACTGGAATATAGAGTCCATTTCTCTTTTTGGCACAATGAATATTTATTTATACAAAGTGGAACAGATCCAGCAGGAGATATTGGGAAAGAAAGACAGGGACAGACTCAATTGCCCGGTGGTTAGGGCATTCACATGCAATGTAGGACATTCACATTGAAGTCCCTGCTCTGCCTGACTTGCAGCTGAATCTTGGTCCTCCCCCACATCAGGTTCAATAGATAGAATGAAACCACAACTTTTAGGGCTTTTCTACACTGCCCAGCAGTTTGGACCACGGTGGTGTGAATAGTAGTGCATACCAAAGTGCTGCGCCGTACGTCCTCTCTGTGGATGCTGCGGGTATGAAATGAAAACCTCCTAGTTTGCATTTACTTAATCCTTTTCAAATAGGACTACATTAATGTGAACTTGGAACCTTTTAGTTCATACCTGTAGCATCAACACAGGTGAATTACAGTGTAGCACACTCCTATTCACACACTCATAGTCTGAACTGTGGGGCATAGTAGACAAGCCCCACATGTGTAGTTGCAAAGACTTGCTTCCTGTGTTTTTCTTGGTGGAATGAAGCACCTTATTTCAGGCTCCTTTGTGTGCTGGGTTTATAGACATACTTTGTCTATATCTGTCTAGACACACACACACACACACACACGCACGCACGCACGCACGCAATCTGTAGCTTCCCTACATGTGGGAGGAAAAAGTGTAGTATTTCTGTTCCAGAACCATCTAAAAGAATGAGGACAAAATAAAAACATTTGCATATTATAGTGGAGTAGTAATATATGGTCCTTTCCTAGGATGAAAACATGGGTTTGAAATGATGATACAGGACTGGTAAATATCAGACTAAACTGTTATTAATGCTTACTATAATTCAATTATTATAAAAGTAAATTTATTTGTATAAAGTTCTGATTCTGTTGCAAATATAATAAAGTTTCTATTTAGTTTTTCACAAACAGATAAGTCATAATATACTGAGACAAGAATAGTTAAGTACAAACAGATAAGCACACTATATTTACACAGTAAGAAAAGCCTAAGATGTCTTGGAGAGAGAGGTTTGACTCTACAGGGGCTGGATAAGGCAATTTCTTTGAAAGAAGGTAAAGTGCATTTTACATGCTATAACAAGAGGAGGAGGAAGATCGTGTACAATTAAGGATATAAGAAATACATGACCATCTGTTTGTAAAAGGAAAAAAAAATCCAGTTGTCTTTTGAGTGTGTCACTTTCGCCTTAATGCTTTAGTGGGCAGATCAAGTATAACCAGTCTGTACAGGTGGGAGGATGCGATTTCCAGTGTGACTCTTCTGACTGTTGCATAGCTACAGCTGCCCATTTCTTAATACTGGTTAGCAACAGTATTTCATCAAGTGGGTCAAATACTTTTCACTTTGACGTCAATAGCTAAACTTCCAATGACTTCAATAAGGGAAGGATATGGACTAATGCCCAAGCTAAAGGAAAGCTAGATGCAAATGTAAGAGCTCTAAATATGGTTTCCCGTGTTTGTGCAGTTTATGGCAGGAGCAGAGTAGATGAGTCGTTTTGGTGTGATATTTGATAGAGTTTGAGTGGCACTTTCAGTTCTGAAGTTTGTAATGCCTCGCTGGCAATGTTATGCCAGTTAGGGATTGCTGGAACACAGAACACTCCAGCTATATCTTTGGTGCACACCTAACAGTCCTAAATCAAGGGAGTTTGGAGATATTCTCAGCTATGCCCCAACAGACCAGCTTTTTGGCCCCTTTGAACACCAGAATAGCACAAATGGGCTGGAGCAGGGGGTCTACTCATCAATATCCCAGAAAATTCCTTGTTTAAAATCCTGACAATTAAATGATTTGGCAAATCTGGAGCATGTTTGGGAATTTACCTAGGTTTTATTACACAACTTTCACATAACTCTAGATTGCCCAGGGTTTATGAATGAGCTACAATATAAAGTCAGTAAGGTAAAACCAGATATTCAACCTTAGATGGCACCAAAGAGAGCCTAATGTTGCACATAGAAAGATAAAAAATGTAATTCATCAACTGTAGTTGAACAGCCAAGCAAATATACCATTGCTGTTTCAGTCAGTGGAAAGGACACTGGGGAAGACTAAATAGATATGTGAACTTCTTAATTTCAACATTGTCCTCTACTATATACTTTAAGGTTAGGTGGGTTTTGCATTAGGGGCTTCAGTATAGTGTATTGGTCAGAATCAACATAGTGTAAACAGATCACCATATTTTACTATATATGTCTTTCATATTTAAGCCTCTTTTTCTTAAGGTACACAAGCAATTGGTTTGAAATTCTCAAGCCACAAAGCTATACATTGAGGGCTCGATTCTTCCACTCTTACTCATCTTGAGATGTAGCCTAAATACTTACAAACCTAATGTCTGACTCATCACCCTCACATCCTTCAATTGTGGATGAGAGATCAGGGAACTGATCATAGATCCTTAAGGATGGAGGTGGAGAATTTTAACTAGATGCTTTAGAAGTTTGAAATATAAAGTCTCTAACCTCTTCAACAATTCTGTTAGTGTCACCCAATATGAATCAGTCATTTTAACAAGTATAAGTGTCAAAAGCTATGGAAGAAATTGCTAATAAATAATAAAAAGGAATAAATGGCAAACCTACTCACTTTGAGGAAGAAAAATGCTAAGTTAGCTGATACTTTGGCAGTGTGTGTGTGATACCACTAGGTTATAGGAGCAAGAGAAATTAAACATTCCATTTGCTGTACTACATAAAATAAATGGGCATTAGTATTTTTGGAATGCAGTGAATGGTCTATTCAATAGCATATTAAAATAGCCACCACCTCAAGCAATCCATGTAAACTTTGGCTTTGTAATATAAGCTGCACTTCATCCATCCTGCTGCTGCTAGCCACTATGAGAGTTGTACTGAGAGGGACTATGCAAGGCAAAGTGGGTCACTGTCACAGTTGCAGTCTGCATGCTGGAGGTTAGGAGGAAGTCTGTGTTCTTGAGGTAGGATTCTTGCCAGGGCCGGCTCTGGCTTTTTTGCCGCCCCAGGCAAAAAAGCCTCCGGCCGCGCCCCCCCCGCGGGGCGAGGGTGGCGAGCCCCGGCGGGGGCTCTGCTCTCCCCCTGGCGGCCGGGGGCAGGGCGCCGGGGGGGAGGGCGGCGGAGGGGAGGGCGGCCGGAGCCCTGGGAGGAGGGCGGCGAGTCCCGGCGGGGGCTCGGCTCTTCCCCCCCCCCCCCGCGGCCAGAGCGCCGGGGGCAGGGCGGCGAGCCCCAGCGGGGGCTGGGCAGCCGGAGCCCTGGGAGGAGGGCGGCGAGTCCCGGTGGGGGCTCGGCTCTTCCCCCCCCCCGCGGCCAGAGCGCCGGGGGCAGGGCGGCGAGAGGGCGGCGAGCCCCGGCTGGGGCTCGGCTCTCCCCCCGGCGGCCAGAGCGCAGGGCGGCGAGCCCCAACAGGGGCTCGCCGCTCTCCCCCCGGCAGCCGGGGGGAGGGCGCGGGGGGGAGGGCGGCCAGAGCGCCGGGGGGAGGGCGGCGAGCCCGGCTGTGGCCCCGCTCTCCCCGGCGGCCCGAGCGCCGCGCCGCCCCCCTCCAGGTGCCTCCCCAAGCACCAGCTTGGTTGCCTGGTGCCTGGAGCCGGCCCTGATTCTTGCTGAAGCTACTTGTGGACCAGTACAGCCACACACCACACTCAGTGTAGGGTGATCTTGTGAAGATCCTGCTGGTCAAGAGAGTACCTTTATTTTCTCTACCAGTATTAAATTATACCACTGTTACAGTGCCTAAAACAAATAAATAAATAAACTGTCCATAAGAGAAAATGAAGTGCTACTTCTGTGCTCAGGTCAGGAGGAAGGAGTTCTGTGGCAGGGGAGAAGTGGTTTTACTTGTTTTTGTCTGTGTTCTTCATCAAAACTTGAAAGAAAAGATAAATTCAGATGAATTAATTAAGCACAAATTAAAAGGCCTAAATGAGAATAGTCAAAAAAATGGCACTTTTTAAGACTATGCTATGATGAACAGCAAAATAGGTTTAAGGGAGTACAATGAAAACATGTAACAGCTATAATACTCATGTTGAAAGAAATGTTTGAGTAATAGGGTACTGGTAGGGGGCTATAAATTGGACCCTTTGAAAGCCAGCAGGGCACTGGGTGTAGTTAGAGTAGGAAGGACTTAGGTAGTTTGGGCCTGGAAGGGAAGAAGGATCACTTGCACCTGTAGGGAGACTGATGGGCTAATGAGGTAATTAGCTTGCCAGCTGGATAGCTCTGAGAAGAAAGCAAGCAGTATAAAAGCCTGAGCCAGGGAGCTAAAAAGGGGGCGGGGGTCTACATAATTGCTGTTATGGTGTGTTGCACCTGGAGAATAAACAGCAATAAAGATACTCTGTGGTGGTATCCTGCTGGACTTTATTGCTTCTTAATTAACAAAGAGGGCTTACTAGCCAGGGTTTCCAGGAGCTGAAGTGGGGGGGGCCTATTTACAGACCCCATTAAAACTAGAAGAAAATGGTGACCACTTCTATAGGACTGGCACACTATGGAAAAAGGTATAAAGTACAATTTTATGTACTGGTAAGTTTATTATTATTATTTTTTTTACTTTTTGTAATACTAGTAAACATATTCACTTCACATTGTAAATACTGCAAAGGGGAAGTATGACATTAAAATGGGTTGGGGCCAACAACCTGTGTATTCATAAAAGCTAAATAAATTCTTATGTTAGCAAATAAATGTGGATAGATTAGTCATGGAATAGTTTATTACATTTGTTTCTAAAGAAGAAAAAAAATCTGCTGTTCAAAATTTTGCTACTTTATGTAAGTAATCTACCATGCTACTATTAATAAGAGCAGAAAAATCACCAAGTCTATTGAATGATTAATCTCCTGGGAATTTGATGAATAGTATTGAGCAAGCTATAAAAAAACTACAAAAATAGTTGAATAACTTAGTGAAAAATCACAAAGATCATTGGTTGATTAAATATAAGCGAACAGCCCTACTAATACCTCTGGGATTTTTCAAAGCTGCCTAAAGGATTCCGGTTCCCAACTCCTCTTGGTTTAGCCATTGTTGTGGTTTTTGTTTTGTGTTTTTTTTTTTTTAAAGAGTGTTAACACTAGTTAACATAGTAATGTGTTTTGCAGACAGGTAAGAAGACCAGTTCCTTATCCCAAAAGAGCTTGTCATCTGGGTAGCTGGCCTACTCTGATAAATCATATCTTTGGGCCTATTGACACTTAAAATCAATCCATGAAGAAACATTTATTTTTAATGAAATGCTACAATGTGCCAATTTTACCAGCAGGTGTCCTTCAGATACCCAACTAGCCATCTCTCTCATCATAATTGTAAGCTCTTTGGCCTGATGTTTTAGCGGTTATGGAGCTCTTTGCCCAATACATTGGTGACCAGAGAATGGAAGATTATGGAAAGATTTATTTGCATAAGATTTCCATGTGGAATTCCTCTAGTGACACTCTGGTAAGGAATCTGTTCGGTGGTCCTATATACTACTGGTTCCTCTCCACTGACCATTCTGAGCCATTGGGAGAACTCTTTGCTAAGAGAGGATACTGAACTAGTTCCTCAAAAAGGTGCAATGCAAAGAGTGCTCTTAGCTGAAGCTGCAGAGTACAGGAGCAAAGCTGAGTGAACTTGGCTGAGGCCACCCTCCTACTCAGCCACTAAATAAAACCTGAAATCCCCATAGCTCGGTTGGGTGGTGGGAAACCTCAGGACAGAATGAAGCTGCACTTCTTGAGAGATGGGTAATAGGCTTGCTTGAGTGCACCACACTATACTACTGACACCACACCATGAATGTTGCTTAGCAGATAGTTGTTGAATCAAGCACAGAATGAGGTTTTTAATATAATTAGCAGATAGTGAAGGGGGAAGTGATGTGATACAGGGACATTTATATATTGGATTTGCACACCAGCCAGCAGGGAACCAAGCTAATTGACTACTGCCAAAGCTATGGGTGCGTGTGTGTTACTTAGCAACAATTATATGTTTTTCCTACATTGATGCTGTTCTATTCTCCCCTAATACAGTTGTCCTTGTTTCATATACAGGACTCTGCTTGAAAGTGGGGAATACCTTCTCTGGGAGCACTTAACCTGGTAATCTCAGAATTCTGGGTGGGATCTGTGAAGTCCTTTGCAAAGCCCATCCATATTTAAGATCCTCTTAAAGATTCACTTCTGCCATGCTGCCTACAGTGACTTGAGCTAACTTGCATACTAGTTCTCCTTCCCCTAATCTGTATTTACTTCTGTCTGCCTTTAGATTATCAACTCTTCAGAACAGACTCTTGAGTTTTTGGAAAGCACATACTGGGCATGGAGCAGTAGCAGGAGATACTCCAAAAGGGGTATGAGCATGTGTGATGGTTCTCAGGGTGCTCAGGACGGTGAGTCACCCCCTGTTGCCTCCACCAAGAGAGCGTTGTTTGTGTTTTGCTGGGTTTCAGCTCCCTGACATCTCCAGTCTGTTCTCATCCAAGCAATCTCCTCTGGAACATCCCAGCCCCTGCTTTGCCTTGCAAATTAATAGGTGCATCTGAGTCCTTGAGTCTCTTTGAAGTGTTTCCCTGTAGTATTCAGCCCTATAGATTCTGAACACTTACAGAAATATCAGGTTTGCTGTCCCAAAGGAGACCGTGTATACACCGGCTTGAATGATTCAGTTGAGGCTCCACTCCTATGTAACATCACAGAATTGAGGTAGATTTATAGTGAAAGCAATCAAGCTTATTATCAAAGGTTAAGTTTTAAGACATGGTAAGTAAGGATTTTATTTTCTGTTTCCATTATCTTAATATGTTATCTAGAGATTAAATTTAAACTCAACAGGCTAACCTGCTGTCTAGGAAAGTCTATCTTTTGCACGGCTTCCAACTAGGACAAGTTGGGATCCTGTTTTCAGGAATGCAAACTAACTGTGATTCATCAGCTGCAGGATAAAAAGTTGTCATCTTTGCCTCTTACATATTTACCCCCCGCCCCCAGTTCATTGTCTTTGTGTGTGGCCAGGCGATCATGGCTAACTTCACAATGTTAGACTTCCGTTTGATAGAAACACATCTTACCCCTGTCTAGAAGAAACCTGTTTTGGTTGTTGAGACTTTAAAACATCTTCAGTACATATACACAACTCCTTAAATATCCTCTGTACATACCTTACAATAATATTCATAACCAGTGTGAGGCTGGCTTGATATTCTTTATGGATAATACTATGAAAACGGTTGTGCCAGGTGTAGTGAGTTGTTACACATCAGGTTCTTGGGGTCACATCATGGTTCTAGTCTTCCACATTGGCTGACTGCCCAGAATCCATGCTGTGAAGTGTACATTGACCCCTTTATGCTGTGCAACAATTATTGCTGTGTGTGATGTAGTTGGATGCATTCTTGCCACCTTTTTTCTTTTGAAGGCAAGATGCCACAAGTCACTGCCACTACTGCCATCTTACTCACTGTACCGCTTTGCCCTCCTGGCTGGTAAAAGCTCCAATTGGACTCTGTGCTTGGAGTTGAAAACTATGGAGACATTGGAACTGAACATATTACCTTTGATTTCTACCCACATAGCTTCTATAACTATGCAGTTCTTGAATAATCAAATAATAAACACTGAAATATTTTTGGTAAATCTCCCTGAGGCAACTGCAATATTTTTGTAATTACTTAGATTCCTCTCAGCTAAACTCATTTTCACAGACTCTTATTTGAATGCCTCAGTTGAGCTTTCCTCCCATAAGTATATAGCGGTATAAAACTAAAAATGTCTCGTACAATATGTGGAAACCTATTCTTATAGTGTAATGTATGCTCTGCTTGCCAATCTCTCAAGTACAGTGATAAATCTATGAAGTTAATCACTCCAATATGATAACATTATATTTAATGCAAGGATAATGTCTCTTATGCAGTAAGTGGTGTATATCTGCTTTTGTGCCTTATACATCAGCAGTGGGTGGGGTGCGGGGGCAAAGAATAGTAAACGCTATATCCATAGCCTCTTGTATGTATGTTTGAAAGGAGTTACACCAGAGCTTACTCATAAATTGCCTTGCCAAAAAGTCAACATTTGTGCCATTAGCAGAGGATGTGAAGGCAAAAGTTACTGGGGTAAGCTAGGAATAAAGAAAACTGTGCAGATTTTGCTTGAGTAAACGTCAGTTACTTTGGCCTGGTCTACATTGGGGGAGGCGGGGAATCGCTCTATGTTACGCAACTTCAGCTATGTGAATAATATAGCTGAAGTGGATGTACTTTAAATCTACTCACCACGGTGTCTTCACTGCAGTGAGTTGACTGCTGACGCTCCCCCATCGACTCTGCCTGTGCCTCTCAGCCTGGTGGCATACAGGAGTCAACAGGAGAGCACTCAAGTCGATTTTATCATGTCTAGACTAGATGCGATAAATAGACCCCCGCTGGATTGATTGCTGCCCGCCGATCCAGCAGGTAGTATAGACATACCCTTCAAGTATTAATCCTTTATATTTCACAGGAATATCATCTTTCAACAAAGTAATAAAGGTGGACATATGTAATTACAAAACTTCTATGGAAGCTGCTGAGAGTAATGACTATATGGGATAAAAATCATTGGCAGGGAAGGTTGGGGTAGAAATCTCCATGAGGAATCTGTTTGGAGACTCCCTCTCATCATGCCTTCAGGCTCTGCCCCCGCCCCCATACAAGGAAAAAGTAGCAGGACTATTTCCATACTTAGTAGATCCCTGGAGATCCATATGAGGCAAAGACAGTCAACATAGAAGCCCTATGCTTCTGCACTGACTCAGGCTCTTCATGGCTTCCTGATTTCTTGGCAGTGATGCCCATGGAAGCCATGCTAATAGGGATTCCCTTCTTCTGACTGCCCTAAACTTCTCCAGGGGGTCTCAGCATAAAATATAGTTTAGACCTTGGCTGTAATTCTTTTCTTTCCCACCCACTGTTCTCATCCTCACCTGTAGGGACCCTGACCACATAGAATTATAGCCTGTCCAGACATGAGGAGGAATGGTGACTCAGATATCCTTCTGCAGAGAAGGAAGGAGATGGTTATGTGGAAAGGACATGATCTGATTCCAAATAATTGCAGGAAAATGTAGTTCTTCAATACAAAGCTGTTTGACACTTTAACAGAGGTCAGGAGACTTTAGTTGCATACAGAAGAGAAATGATTTCTGGGAACTGTCCATCACAGTGCCATGGTTTGGGGGGGATTACTGAGACTTGGTAGGTACTCTGCACAGTTCAAAAAGAAAATCTCAAATCTTCGCAATGGACCAGACCTTCAGCTGGTGTAATTCATATGTCCGCATAGCCCTATTTACTTCACCAGTTGAGAATTTTTCCAAAAAATGTTCAACAAACAAGCTTATGGCAAAGCAGTAAAATGGAGATTGATGCCATTATAGCTGTTCTTGTGTAAACTAGTTATTTAAATCTGTTTCTTTTCCTCAGATTATGAAAGCTAGTTTCTTTCCCTCTTTTAAACAATACTATGCTTAGTTATACTGTATACAGAAGAAATCAAATTGAGAGAGAACCATTCCAGGACCAGAAAAGCTCTTCTTGTAATTCAGCAGTTCCTATTCCTGCTAATAACACACCCCACACTACTAGAGATTTTTCATATTGACTTTCCCTGAGGCCATGTTGCCTCCAGGTTAAGGATCAGGTGAACCACATGGCAGATCAATTAGGGAGTTTATTCTAGAGGTAAACTCTTTAGGTAGAGAGGTTTGCCTGCAATGGTAACTGTAGCACTATCCACTCTAATCACTAATTTCTTACTTCAAATCTGTAAATGTCATGGAATTCTATGTTCTTGTTTAAATCCATAGATTTCTGTTCTGTGCGAAGCTTTTATACCACATTCATCACCGTAGTATCTGAGCACCTTCTAGTACTGCAGTAAGCAATGAGACTAACCTGGCATGTCTGTTTTTTAATTCTCTCTAGGAGAGGTGTTTACAGGTGTGTGGGTGGTTTTTTGGTTCCTTGGGATATTTTTAATACATGCATACCTACATACACCCTTCTATATCTCTGTTAGAAACGGCAAGCTCAAAGAAATGTCTTGTGCTCAGAGCAGAAGGTGGTGAGGTTTGTGATGGTCCTTAGTTCCTGCAGGAGTTCATTCCACAATCCTGGACTGGCTCTTAAAACCGCTTGGTCTGATTCTGACAAGAATGAAACCTAAATCTTCATGTCCTGCATATTGTGAGAGACAGTAGTCAGGATCACTATTTTAACAACTTAACCACACTGTATTTTATTCTGATGGTCATTCCATCTTTTTTGTATGTTGCTGAAAATATAAAAGTAAGAATGACCATTCAATGAAATTGTCTAACTCTGAAAAGGTTAGAGTAATAGTTTACTGTTATCTTTCAGAGAACATATGACGCTATAAAATTCCAATACATCATTCTTCTGTCAAAGATTGTAACAAGGACAGAAAAATAGCACAATATAAATCTGGTCTTGTGGCAATGATTGTAACAAGAGCAGGAAATAGTACATACATAATCCATTCTTGTAACAACTTTAAGATTGCAATCTTGTGGTTAACATCTATAAAATGTTGGATGTTCTAGTTTCCTTCAAGTGAACAGCTCCAAAACTGAAATTTGTGTGTGCGCGGGGGAGAGGGGTGCTATTTCAAGGCAACTGCCAAGTGAGGAATTAGATTTTTCTTACATGTATGTTTTTTATTTCTCCCAGTCAAGAACTCTAGTGGTTTTAATAAGTTGAAATTTGAGGAGGTTTGATTGGTTAGTTGAAATACTTGCTCCTGTACCTAACAAGGCTGGCTGTTGAAACAGTAAAAATTCATCTTCATGCCGTGCTTACTTCCCAAACCAATGAGCATAAATTGTTGGTGATTATGGCTTTTCAAATAAAGCAGTTTCTAGATTCTAACCACCTGTGGACTCTTCAATGCTTTCACAGATTTTAATTCTGGCTGCTATTAGGGATGGGTGAACCTGCCGAAAGTTGAATTATCATCACCAAGGGCCTGCTCCCATTCCTGCTTAACTAAATAGGAGGTTTCCTATTGACTGCAATGGCATTTAGATTGGGACCCAAATCTGACACATACAAATATCAATCTGAACCAAAATCACTTTTTATAATCCAGAGATGGTATCCTAGAGAATGGACTCCAGGGCTCCTCTTCATAACATATTTGCATTGCATGAGGCAAACAGCATCTTATTACACTCTGAACAACTTTAACTCAAAACCTTTAGCTCACTATGTACCCTGTGCAAAACTATGTGGTTGTGTGTTGTGGTTTTTTTTGTTTTGGTTTGGGGTGTGGGGGGGGGGGTTGTTTGTTTGTTTGTTAAACCGAGCAAATCAGACTTTTTAAGTTTATTTTAAAAAAAAAAAAGCCAACTTAAATTCAGTTAGGTTTTTTTTTTTTTTTTTTTTTTTTAAATATTTGAAATGGACAATCCAGTTGTTAAGGCCTAAGCTTCTTGTCTATTAATATTTTTGTATTTAATTTACATTTCAAGCAATACATGTTTGCCAAGTTATAAAACAAGTTAAACTACTGAATTGCTGGAAGTTGCTTCCTAACCTCCAGGAACCAGAGTTTGCTGCTGTGTTTAAAACCAGCTTTTGATAACAGTGGCCTCATCTCCAGGTGCAGAGAGAATACTTTCCTTTTAAGTTTATTTTCCTAGTTCAATTCAATGACTAGTTTATTCAAAGTGAAGAAACCAATTGGGAGTTGGAAAAAGTAGGGAGCTTTTTTGCCCTCTCCTATTCTCTGAATAAAAAGTAGGGGTGAGGATGTTCTTCTAGTTCTAACATACTGGAAGACCTGCTAACCAGACACAATCAGTTTAATTCACTAACTGCAGACAATACTTCTGTTTAATAAATCAGTTTTGTATATAAAACAAGGTCTGATAAACTTTCGTATGAATCCAGAACATTTAAGACAGTTTTATTAATTCAAAAATGCTGTTTGTATATTTCTAATTGAATTTGAATTTCCATCCAAATGCCACTTGATACAAATCACGTTAAAAATAGCAAATGTTAGATTTGTACAAGTATAAAAATTCAAAATCTGAACAAATGTAAATTAAGCTATATAATTACTTACACAATATACATGTACATTTATTTATCCTCCTGCTTAGCAAAAGGAATCACTAAATGTAGTGCAAAGGCAATATTTTGTTGCAAATAAACATGTATTAATGACTACCAACCAATAAGAAACTGCCTTTCTTTAGGAAAATAACTAAAGTGCAAATGCAAAATGAGATTAAAATTAAGATTAAAATCCGTTTAAGTCACCAAGCAGCAAGTCTTGATTTAAAAATCAATCACTTGGGTTTAAAATCAGTCCACCTTGGTTTGGCTTAGTAGAATGCAGACTGTTTAATTTTTTGTGTAGTTTTGCCCCACTTTTATCTTTCTGAGCTGTTTGACTTCACAGGGCCCCCGTCTGCATTTAATTTGCCTGTTGCTCTTTGAGTACTCCTCCTCCTCAATATTTGCCTAAAGAAGTGTGTGTGTGTGTGTGTGTGTGTGTGTGTGTGTGTGTGTGTGTTTTCCTGCAAGGTATTCTAAAATTATTTTTCTGCCACGAAGCTGGGCTGAGCAGAGAATTTCATGCCTTACTTCTTGCAGTGCAAGGAGTGAACACAATTTTTAAAGTAGTACACGTGAAAATGAAGCAGATCTAAAATGAGGCATTATAATACTCTAAATTGTAACTTAAAGATTGTTTGCCAATAACACATTAAAACATGTCTACATATAGTAAAAATAAATCGGGTTTCTAAAACTGATTGTCTTTAAAAGAAAATATACTTAAATTTGGGATGTGTTTTAAAAAATGGAATTCAAATACATTGTAATATAATAAAAAAGGACTATGCCATCTGCTAGCTGTATATAATTATATTTAAAAACCTCACTCTGTGCTTGATTCAACAACTTTCAAGAGCCTGTTAACCTTTCAGATTAGATTTGTGCTATCAATTATACTTAACAAGGAACTTTTTATCTGTGCCTTTTATATTTCTTTAATTAGATCTATAACCCATTTTAGGTGTGTGTTTATAATATTATAACACTAAGCAGTTGTAAAATATCCAAAAGTGTGTGGTTTTTTTTTTTTTTTTTTTAGAGATGTCTTATTTTGTATATTTCCTCCCCCACTACTTCATTGCTGTTCTGTTGTAATAAACTTCCTTCTCCCCGTTTTGGTCACTTTATCCAAATGCCCCTTATGTGGCTCTGAGATTTGTACAGGATATCTGTAGAAGCGAAGGACCAAAATCTGACAACTTGTGTAAATGTGAATAATAGTTACTCCAGATTTAACTGAGAGCAGAATTTTGCCCAGATTGGAACGCTACAGCAACTTCTGCTAAACATTTGACTGCCAGGGTAGGTCAGTCATGTTTGTAATCAAGTTTGAGAAGCACTCCCACAAACACTGGTTATCAGCACCTGAATGATGCTTAAAAGTGAGTAATTCCTTCCTGCCTTTGAACTATTCAGGTAACTTTTAAATGATTCTCAGTTTTGATTCTTTAGAGCCCAAATGTAGACACACCATGAGGCTGTCTAATACACAGTACATGAGTGGCAGGTACATAACTAAAATTTCACTGAGCAAGGCAAGGAAATTTAATGGGCCACAGCCCAAAGCAATCCATCCCTGGATGAGCTCTTAAATAGAACTGTAGGACACTAACATGAGGAGAGGCTATCCAGCCTCAAAGATTACCTTCCCATTAACATCCTCTCATACCAGTAATCCGTAGAGAAGGGATACCTCTAGAGCCCAGCAATATCGTTAGAAGACATTACAGTATGACATAACCCGGGTTGAAGGGCTGAGAATTAACTTTCCCAAATAAAACTCTATTCCTGGGAATACCATTCCACATAGTTCCAGGGTAATCCTAAAGCTGGCCCAAACAAGAACAATATGTTACTTAACAAATGTATCTAAAAATCTCATTTTTCTGAGATCTTCATTCGATACCTGGGAGGAATGATCCCAGTCACCATGGTAACTTCATTTATGGATTATCTTAATCAAAGACTACTTATTACTGGACAAAATTGACACTTCACAAAGGCTAGTTCTGTGTCTCTACAATCTCCCTGCAATAAGGGGGGGGGGGAGTAGCTACAGCTCCCCAGAAGCAGAACATGGAAGAGACTTTTTCTTGCTGCTCCCTCTTTGCATGGGTGGTGGTGGGGAATGTTTTCATAGCTCTTTTTTTCTTCCATGGATCAGCTCACTCCACCGATGTCCCAGCCAGAATAGGTGAATGCAGAGTAAGGATTCTTCCCATTTCCACAATTCTCCTTCACCTCCCTGCTCAGAGCTCCCCCTTCTCCATCCCTGCACCTGGAGCCACCATCTAAGCAGCTGTCACATAGCTCTTACTTGCCCATTCAGTGGCCAATCTACCCCATGTGAAAAACCTCCAAGATTGATGTTCCAAACATGGATCCATGTACGTTTCTAAAGGCTTATGATGAAGCACAAGCCAAAAGACCCTACTAATGGTGCTGTGAGCTTGTATATGGATGTAATCCCTAACTGTACGTGGTTCTTGTGGGTTTTTTAAGTGTTTGAGAGAATATTTATAATGCTAGGAACAATTAATCACTCATCTCATGACATTGTTCACTGAAACTATTTCAGTTCAATTCTGATGCCTCAACAGGCTAATATTCTTTAATTTTGTGTGTTCTATATATTTGATGAAGTCTTATCTAACCGTCCCACTGCTATGAGCTGCTAATATGCAGCAAAGCTGAACCTCAAATATCTCTGATTTAATGAAAAGCAGAAAATCAGAATAGAAATTGAACACAAGCAGAACTAGATGTTCTAGCTTATGGGATCTGTAGGTGCTTATGGTTCATAAAACAAATTCAAGTGAGAGGAGCAGGCAAAGTTAGTACCACTCATGTTACTGATGTCCTGCCCAGGGTCAGTGGGTTTTTAATGTACTGCTGTGTATCAAAAGAGAAGCAGCTTTAGTGAATGTGCTGGCTGCTGACTTGAGAAAAGCAGTTGTACTATTCAAAACTGCCAGTGGTGACATTATACACCTCTCTTCACCTCTTTTTTTTTTTTAATGCCATTAAAGTATCAAGACAAAATGCAGATAAGCAAAAAACACTGGTGCAGCTATGCATTACATTTGGTGTAATAAATTTGGGTGTGCCCACATCCTCTGTCTTAATACAACATGTGGGAAATTCTCCTCACTGAACAACATGGTTCAGCTTGTTCAACCCTACTACTGGGAAATTGCAATTCGCACTGTACAGGGTTTTTATTAAGATTTTAAAATTCCTATTGTATTTTGATTCTCTGAAGCTTAAGGCATCTTAGTCATACAGTAGGATATTAATACCACATAGTTTACAAAAGATTGACCGTAGCCATAGTCTCCTTGTCAAAATGCTAACAAATCAGAATTCCTACCTTGTTAAGAACTAAATTTACTGTATATTGTATTACTTAACTCTTATATTTTCTTTTGTTTTGACTAGACACTAAAGAATAAACCTAGCTTCAGTTTCAAGAAATCCAAATTTTGAGTTTCATTGCAACTATGTTTATTTCTAGTGGTAGAGCTACTTGAATGATTACACATGAATGTCCCACTTGCCTGATGATCTAATGAATGTTAGGAATGTGTCTGACAATATGAAGGCATATCCACACAATATTTCTGAATAAACTGAATGGCATATTCAAAATCTGAAATATTGTCTCATTCCATACCAACTCATATATTTTTGGCAAGTTACATGAAAGCTATAGTGGAAAATCTACTTGATGTTTAGCTTGACTTACGGTTTGGCTCAGAGGTGGTGTACAAAACTGAATAAATAATTACAGCTGAAATTTTAAAATAGGACCATTTATTAGTCAATATTTTCCAAGTTAAATTTCTGTGTTTAATAATGTAAACAGCACATGCAAATATACTTCATATTATTTGGTATTATGATAAGAGGCATGGAAATTAACAATCTTAATTATTACCACTTAGCCTCTGGCACTTTTTTAATTACAAGCCAATGCCATATCATTTGTTTGCAGCAAATATTCTCACCAAGAATAATAAACTGTGGAATATACTGTAATTGAAACAAAAGGACAATAAAATACATGTAAATGACATTATGGGGGACTCAGACTATTAGTTATATTTAGCAAGGTAGAGACTAAATGGGCCACATAGCCCAAAGACAATCTCCTGAGCTCCCAGCAATGGAGTGTATGTTTCTACTTATCTACCAATAGATTCTGCTATATGGCACCCACTCCCACGCATGGGATTTTATATCCTTCACTTGAACTTTTGTTGAATCATGTCTATAGCTATAATAAAGCATACTTTTTGAATGTTAGTTCAGAACAATAAATTAATTGTATTACAAGTTTGCTTTTTTTTAAAAAGCAAATTTTGCTATTCTAGGAATCCAGAATTCATCATTCATTATTTAACAAACAATTTTTCTTTCTTTAGTGAATAAAAACAGTACTTAAGGAGCTTGCCTGGTTATAAGTGTGGTAATCATTTTTCTCCCATGTGACGCATCAATCATTTAAATAACTTCACAACACAAATATTGTTTTGATGAGTATTAAGATGTTCAAAAAGGGATTTCATTTTTAAGTATGCATTATATTAAGCACAAAGCTGGTTAAATGTTAGAACATTTAGGTACCCTTCCCAACTTAAAAGATTTTTTTTTTTTTTATCAGAAGGTTGATGCTAATCTAAACTGCTGCTTATTGCAATTAATAACTAAGTACTCAAACCTACTCCCATTGAGGTCAGTGGCAGAACTCCCATTGACTTGAGTGGGATCAAGACCAGGCCCTTTGTTACTAGCTGAATTGTTAATCTTGTACTCCTCTTCTGCAGCCTAAAACTATCTCTGCTGCTATAAGAATTAAAGGGCATTCAGCACCTTGCAGAACTGGGTCAACTACCTTGAAAGTAGCAATTAATGAAAATATATTTTTCAAAAGAAATGCCCAATCATCCTGATTTGAACCTAGTGCAGTACATCAAAGTGTGCTTCAAACGTAGTCTGTATACCTACTTGCAGACCTAAACACATCCAGGACTTAATCTTAAATTTGGCTGTGGATAGTGGGGTTGTAATACACCTGTCCCTGTCATGGTCTAGACTCTAATCATTGCCTATTCCAGTTTGAGATTGGGGCCTTATATACTGCCTTCCAGGGCAGAAAACCAACTGGGTTTCTGTTGGAGTAGATAGTATAGTACCACAACCTGGATGTTCAGTTTTATGCTGATGACTGTGCTACTTCAGTACCTACAAAACACTTGATATCTGACAAGCAGTTAAAACTGCAACTGAGAGAATATTTTGTAATGAATAATTTATCTGATAAATTGAGCCTGGTTTTGTTCAATGTCTGCTAAGAGGTGGTTTTCAAATTTATTCACTATTTAAAATGACTAGATAAATCCTCCCCCCCCCCCCCCCCGGTTTCACTTATTTTTCTTTTTAAAATCTAAAATGGAAGACTCACTGCTTTGTGATTGGTCACAAGTCGCATAGTATTTTTGTTTGTTTTTGTTTCCTGATTGGATGGGCAGAATACTTATCAGTTTTCAGGTGTGAATGCTTGCAGGAAACAAATGTCACACTTCTTTCTCTCCATAAGTATTCGATTGTGTGAGCATAAAATTTGCTTTCCAAAAGCATTCATGTCGGTAAATTCAATTGCACAAATCTTCACTGAATGTGAACACACAAAGGGCAGCAATACAGCCAAAGTGAATGAACTTGCTTACACATTCAGATGAGTATTCAGACATGTTTTACTACTTACCCAGCTCTAACTCCTCAGTTCTAACACAACCTGAAATTTACTTTAGGCAACAAATATAATAAACTGCTCCCCTTCCTTTCTTTAAGTTTGGTGCTGATTACATATTGCTGTGGTTTGTTTGTTTGTTTGTTTGTTTGTTTTTTAAACACAACTGAAGTCCTCCCCAACTTCCAGCTTTTTGATGCATAATTGAATCAGGTGCCAAACATTGTTTTTCATCAACAGAAGAAATATGATCAGATTTAAATTTTCTTATCAGCACTGCTGTCTGTTCAGACTTTATTTACTTCATGTATTGATTATTATTGCAATTCTTGCTTGCAAAATTTTGTCCTGGGCTGACTCCATATCTGTGACATATGGTAAATAAAACCTAGAGATCCTTATTACTTGATATTTCAAAATACATTTTTGAGGGAACTTCAGCTGTTTCAGGACACAACAGCAAAGATAACAGAATAAATGTCATCCTCCTATGTAATCTATCCTTCAGTTACTGCCTATTTTAACAGGTTTATTATGTTTTACAATCCAATATAGTGGATGAGACCATTCACGGTCATGCTTGTTGTTTCTTTGCTGTTCTTTTGGATATTATATTGATCTTGTACTTCCAGTTTGGAAACTGTACAGATTCAAAGGGGCTAGTCTCAGGATCTTTGTTCCCTTTAATCACAGGGACAAACTTAGTGATGTTTCTAAGGCTATAGAGAGCGGATGGATGGGTGGATATGGTTGTGAGCCTGTGAAGGCAGCATTTCTCCAGGTGTACACTCTACTTCAAGTAATGGCTTTCTCCCATCACCTGTTAGACAAGGGGTTAAGAGCCAATTAGGGCCCCTATGGTTGAGTGCCTCCTGACTAGAGGGATTGGAGCTAGGTAAGGATCATTAGGCATCTGGGCCTTGTAAGGAACCAGTCCTGGGAGGGGGAAGGAAGAGAAGAAAAAGGTAGGACTCTCCTGTGTAGAGAAACCTGCAGAAAGCAGGTCCAGCACCTGTGGGTGGGAGGGAGCCTGGTGATAAAGTTTTAAATAGGCAAGAAGCCAGGTAGGATGCTCTACAAGGTTAGGCTGCTGTGGAGAAGGCCCTGAGATGGGGTCAAGTGAAAGTGCTTGAGTGGAGCCCAGCAGGGGTGGAAGCTGGGCTGGCTCTAGGTTTTTTGCCGCCCCAAGCAACCAAAAAAAAATAAATCTCTGGGAGTGCAACTGCTGAAGCGCAAAAAAAAAAAAAAAGGTGGCTGGAATGCCGCCCCTGAAATTGTGCCACCCCAAGCATGTGCCTGGTTTGCTGGTGCCTAGAGCCAGCCCTGGGTGGAAGAGTGGCTCTTACATGAGAGAAAAGAGAAGCTGGGAGGATCTAGGGAGAAACCAGAGGCTTGAGAAGCAAAGGAGGGGCTATATTAACCCCAAGCTATGGAGAAAGAGGCAGGAAGTGGCCTAAAGAAAGAGTAGCACTTCTGAGGAAGCAGACCTAGCAGCTTCCTATGGGATCCCTGGGCTGGAACACAAAGTAGAAGGTGGGCCTGCATTCCCCTACCAGCCACTGAGGAATGGGGCTGAAGATGGACCCCTTCTTCCTCCCTCCCAAGGATGGGGATGAGGAATAGCTCAAGAAGGTGGCCCAAAGCTCTTTCATATTTTGACACTTGGTGAACTCTTAGTTATACCTTCTTTACCTTTGGAAGGGGACTGAACTTTGTGATTTAGGCAGAGCCATGAAAGAGCTAGGGAGGGTCAATTGGCAGTGGAAACAAGTACCCCTTGCAGTATCACACCATGACACCAGGGAGTGCTATGAGTGGTGAGTACATCATCTTACAAGGTCATTATCTGAAGTGCTCTTCCCTGTGCTGTTCAACTGCTCCCCATTTTCCAAGTTCTAAAAGCACCAGTGGGCATACAATGCTACCATATTCCTGGGAGATGGACTAATGGATTTGGAGACTAAACCCGGTGCTCTTTGTAATCCATTGTTTAAATGGGATGATCTGGGAGAATATTTACTTGTCTTTCCTTGCAAGTGACACTGCAAGACCATAAAAACCTGCTGATATTAACAAAAGTGAAAGAAAATAAAATGAGTAGTAAACTGAACTAATATCAAGTACAAAAAGAAATAAACTTACTGGTATGAACATCTGGTCCAAGGGAAAAACCATGTAGTCATAGAAATATGCAAATTAGAGATGTACATGATGTAGATGCAAAACTAAACCATTATTCATTCTTAATATTAACCTATAATAAGCCTTTAAACTTCTTTATGTAAAGTTTGAATGTAATCTGCAATTTATGGTGTGTTGCTGATGTTAGAATTAGCTGCATAGCAATTGACTTGCATTCTTTTTTTGAACAGAAATCAGTTTCTCAGCATCTATTTCTGGAAAAGCGACCAGTCTTCCTTTTGCCAGTCAGACAACTTGTTCTTCCAGTAAAGGTTTTCATAAATTCTAGTTCATCTATGGAATATATTTTTCATTGCAAGAGCTCTTTGAGATGTTCTATTCCTGCTTTGCAATTACATGGTTCTTAATATGCACTCTTTGCTGATAAATGTGTATTAGAAATAAATAACACTTTAAAATAGTAATATTTTACAAAACCGTGGCCATATATTACAGAAATATTCATAGGGACACTTTCAACAAGTAGCACAGTAAAAATGTTAATCATAATCTGGAAGGAAATCCTGTGAATTCATATTTAAGTTCACCATCTTGTCACTGATCATTTAGACCTTTGGAGATTGTGGACCTAGCCAAATGGATGCTTAGCATGCTCAATAGTTTAGCAAATGTCACTTTAAAGGTTAACAAATAGCCACTCTACGAATTACCTTAGAAAAACTGTTCTGCTGTTAGAGCAAATTAAGCAGAAAAGGGGACATAAATTAAAGTACTAACTTCTATTCCAGAATCATTGGCATTCACTGGTGAACTCACCATTGATGCTGCTGAGAAGAGCTAGGGAGGCACCTTGGCTTTTTTGCAACAACCAGGGCAAGAAGGAGACTTACCCCTCCACCCCCCAACATCAGTCAAGGAAAGAAATGTCTTCAAATTCCTAAGTGCTCTAAATCTGGGGGGTGGAGGGGAGTTCCCCACAACAACTAAATGTGAAAATTCCAACTTAGTATTCAACTTCATTGTCACTCGATATAAACTAAATACATCCTGATGGTGACTGAAAAATAAAGAATACCAAGATACTTTATTCAATGAGCAATCACCTTTTATTATTAATGTTTGGTTCTAGGAGACATCAAGAGATAATGGACCTTGTCAGTGTTAAGTCATTTCTGTTTTGCTCCAGGATGCTCACTCCTAACATGATCAATTATTTCCCCACAGACTACCCTTTTTTAAACTCAACTTCAGAATGCTAATCAAAGCTCCATGTGCCTCAGACGTAAAGTCACCTTGAATAACAATCTGGCCCTAACACTGCTATTTCTAGGACTTGAAACATTGCTATGTGACACTGGCCAAACGAATGTAGTATCAAAGTACTAATGTTATAATTAAGGTTGAGATGGCACTTTCATTCTAAACCCATATCTTTTACTTGTTTCTAACATTCTTCAGAAAGCTACTTTGGGGGCTGAATTTCTCATTCTACTGTCAGTCTAGAAAAGCTTCCGAATTATCCATCCTGATATTTCTGCATGATGATGAATTAAATAATTATTTAACTGTAAGGATTTTTCAGATTTACTCTTTTGCACTCTGTTCACTCAAACCATTTTGGTTGAGCGCTTCATGTGTGTACAGGCCTGAATGAGAGCTAGTCTCTGATGCGTATGAAGAAATGCAAGGAGATAACATATCACTATCTGAAAATAGTGTGCTGAGCATATCAAGTGCATAAAACAGGAAAGACTTGAGGCTGCAAATGGTGTTTTGAACAGGCCTTGTTTCATTAGCAAAGGGTGAGGCTGAATATAGGTTGAGTTGAATAAGTGGAACTTCATTAAACCCTGTGCACAGCTCTGTCTGTGTTGCTGAGTTGCTTCTAGCCCAACTCCCCGCATTCCCTGTTTTCCTGATGTTCCCTGGAGGGACAGTTATTGAGGGAACATTGGTCGACTGACTTTCCATTGATCATGATATATCTTTCCTAGTTTAGAGTCATTTTAATATAAACATTAAAACCAAAAACCTGACAACCAAATGCCAACCCCAAGTCCCTTAGGCTATAGGTTATTAGCATGTAGCCAAGTTCAGTCTTGTCTTTATCACAGATTCAGCTGGTCTCAGTCTTTTGAGATAGTTTGGTCTCCTTAACAGGCAGGGGTGGCAGGTTTGTATAATTTTTGGCGGTGCCCAGAATAGGTCCAAGTCCTGCCCCCCACCTGCCTAAGGCTCAGGGATGGAGTTTAGGTGCTGGGTGCAGGCTCTGTGCTGGGGCAAGGGGTTGGGGTGCAGGAGGGGGAGTGATGTGCGGGCTCTGGGAGGGAGTTTGGGTGCAGAAGGGGTGCAGGCTCTGGGAGGGAGTTTGGGTGCAGGTTCTGGGCTGGGACAGAGGGTTGGGGTGCAGGAGGGGGTGTGGGGCTTGGCTGGGGATGAGGAGCTCTGCGGGAGAGGGGCCCCTGGCACAACACTCATGCAAGTGTCCCTAGGCTGCTACTCAGGAGGTCCAGCCAGGATAAGTCCCACCCCCCTCAGTCAACTTCAAGTTGCCTGCCGGGGGGGCATGGCTGCCATGCGCATCCTCCCTCCACAGGCACAGGAGCTGCCTCAGCCTGCCCCTGGCTCTGCTCCCTTGAAGCCGGCAGTGGCAGGTGAGGGAGCACAGTGTGGAGCTGCAGGGGGCAGTTGCTGACTACCCGGGGCAGGCAGGGTTTGGGGAGAGATCCGGCCCCAAACATTTGCTGGAGCCCGGGCACCACGGGCCTATATAACTCACCACCCCTGTTAACAGGTGACCACACCAGAAATGATCTATCTGAGTCTGGCAAACTCTATCTGTGGAGTCTCCTCCTTCCCTGTGGGATTGGTCTCCAGATGATTCTCCATCTCTCCGTTCTGTGATGATCTGTGTAGGCTTTCTCCAGGTGTCATGCTTCCTGGTCTTTGGCTCACTTATCTCTTTTGTGTTGTCACCTTTGTATGATGGTGCTACAGCACCCCTCAGAGCAATTTTAGTCAGTTCTTTCTAGTGTCTTTCTAATGGCTGGAGCCTCAAACGAATGCCTGTCTCCAGGGCCAGTAGGTTCTTGAGTGTCCTGTCATACTCTAGTGCCTGCTTTCTTTGATCGTTGGCCATTTCCTCATTGTGGTGTCACTGTCATTCTGACTGCAAGAGCTCTTCCCTCATTGGTAGCAGGGTTTTGGTCCTCTGTCCCATCACTGCCTGTACTGGGCTGCTTTAGCACCTGTGTCATTTGACATTCCTGTATGCCAAGAATTCTAACAAGTGGTTTTGAATAAGAAGAGACAACCTCAAGTAACCCTCTCTTAGCTGTTTTCACAGCTAATTCCACCTTATCTTTACTCTGGGGATTTGCTGGGGAGGAGGTTTTGTAGTCAAGCTCCCAGCTGTGTGCAAACTCCCATTCTTCTGTAGCAAATTGGGTTCTGTCAAAGTTTTCCTAGTGCAGGACACGTGTCCTCAACCTGCTTATGCTGTCTCCCACAGTATAGAACCCTAGCCACCTGCTTCCATTTGCTGTTGTCTCACTGCATGTACTTCCATCCTTTCTCGTCTGTCTTCTGCTGCACACCCCATACCTAAGGATTTGTTTAATGTGAGGTCACTTTAAAAGGTAAAATACTAGTTTTTCTTTCCTGCAGTGGTCTTTGTCCTGTATGGCCAGGTCTGTGTACAGCTGGAACTCCTCCATTAGATTCTTCAGTGGGCTACGGTTGTGTTTGCAAAATCCAGGGCTCAAGGGGGCTTCAGACCAAGTTCCATGGCTCACTGGCAGCCATAGTGCTTCAGAGAACTTGCAGTTCTGATGCTGTCACTGTTTAATTTGCAAAGAGTGAGGCTGAATGCAGGTTAAGTGGAACTTTATTGAACCATGTGCTCTCTCCATGTGGCTGAGATGCTTCCAGCTCAATTCCTCCATTCTCTGTTTTCGATGCTTCCCCTCAGTTAGCCCCTCCAGGGAGCATGGGCCCCTCAGACACCAGTTCCACTGATCCTGATAGAGGCCCTATTTTGGTTATTTGGTCATCCTCAAATCAAGAGGAAGGAAGCGTGGTTTGGACCTGGTAAATTGTTCATACCAGAAAATTATTTTTTGTGGTGTGTATTGATCAAACTTACATACCAGGAAAGAGTGTTTAGCTCTTTAGTGTAACAGTACCTCTCACTCTTCAGATGGCCGCCTGTGCATAGGAGGAGAAACTCAGTAGTATAAAATGAGATTTATATATTTGCTGAAATGAATTAAAGAGTGTGAGAAGTATGAGAATGTTGCACCTGAAAAGGCAGGGGCTGGATGCCTAGGAACTGGATCCTGAGAGGGGCTGAGCACCCCTAACTCCTACTGATGTCAGGAAAAGGCCCCATATGACAAATATTGGTAGATTCTCCTTTAGTTGCTCTGTTGCTTTCTGGACTAAGTTCTCAGGTTCAGTTTCTTGGTGGAATAATTTCCTAACCAATAGGATAATATTTCATTTGCTGTTTACTCACTGGAATATCTCTGTATTCTGCAATAGCCTCAGGAGGCTTTGTGGTTCTTAGTAATTGTTTGTATTACCTGTCAGTATGAAAGGAGATACTGGGGACTGGGCAATCAACTAGTGGTTAACTTTTTAAAGTCTGATACAGGAAACATAGCTCTTCCTTTTTATTTTATTTTATTTTTTTTTTAAGTAAGGAAAATCAAACGAAAGAGGAAAAACCACAAAACCATAAGCCCATGCTATGTCAAAGGGTCAAGATCCTCAGCAAGTTCTAAGTAGTCATAGCACCATTATAATTTCTATTGTTATAATTTTACTTTTTGGGACTTGAAAATTATTATTTTCTTAAAATAAACTTAGAATGTTGATGTTTGTGACTTCTGGGATATGTTCCAGTGCTTTTACTTGTGGTAGCATGGGCTTGATCCTGCTGTCAATAATCACATGAGCTCATTCAATGCAGCTGTTCAAATGACTAAAGGCTGAAGTCTTGAGGCCTAAATGTGTATTGTATGCTAGCTTTTGAAAATAGCTTGCTAAGTACTCAGTGCTGACCTCCCCACCCCCAAAAAAGTCATGTCAGTTATGCAGCTTTAGACAATTCCAATGTACATACAAATCCAGATGTAACACTTCATTTTATGCCAGTGGGGGATGATGGGCAGAAATTCTGGATTCTCTTCTGTCTGAGACTAAGTATTTAGAGGAGAGGCATATTTATAATGCCTTGCCATCTAGTGGTAAAATGCCAGGATTACAGCTGTGCATGCATATAGAAAGACAAATAGGCTACTCTACACTCTAGTAATCTTTATTTGATAAGCTGTACAGGCATTGCTCTGAGCAGCCAAGAGGATGCCATAGCTGCAAAGCATCTCCCTAGCAGTTGCTCCACAGATGCAGCTTCAGTAGCTCCCATGGCCGTAATGCCTCTCAGTGGGTGAGGGATCAACAAAAAAACTTGTAGGCTCACTCCATCTACCGCATCAGCCCACTGATCACAGGGAGTCTCACAGAGCCAGTATCTGTTTTCTGCAGGGTCTGTGCATCACTTGCTTGCCCTCACAAACTTTGGTCTATTTTTGCCTTTAATGACACCCCTTCATTGCAGAACTTGGTCTCCTGGAAGTGAAAAAGGGTGATTATCTGCCCCTTGCAGAGGTGGGGAGTAGCAGGTGCCCCAATGAGGTAGATTTCAGGTGTGACCCTTAGCTTGGGCATTTTCTCACCTTTGTGTGCTTTAGCAGGCAATCTTCACGTTGTTTGTCTTTGTGGGAGTTTGGAGGGGGGGGGAGTTCTGGACCATGATGGTTGTCTTGGAGAGCCCTAAATAAGAGATGAGTATCAGTTTTTACCTCGCAGCATTTCAGGACTTCTACTTTGTCAATACATCAAAGATGATGCTTTATGCTGCTTGAGGGAGAACAGCTATCCAAGAATAGAGACGATGAAACTGAAATCCTAGCAGGAGGTATGATGTCCAGAATGGAATAATCTACTCTAGCAAAACAAAACCTAGACTTGCTTTTTTAGTGAAGCAACACATTCACTAAAACAAATCCAACGTTATATAGAATTATACACATCTTCCTGTATAGAATAATCAAGGATTTTGGCAACAACCGTTTCATAAACTGTGAAATCTAACTTTCCCTGCTTGTATTTCAAATAGTTTTGGGAAATGTGTATTGGCCAAACTTGAACTGAAGTAGGGTTTAAAACAACCATCATTTATATGACTGTAGACTACATATGGGAGCATCAGTCCAGAAAACATCACACAGTCAGCCTGTGGAACTTGTTGCCAGGGGATGCTGTGAAGCTGAAAGCATAACTGGGTTCAAAAAAGAATTGGATAAGTTTGTGGAAGATAGAGCATGGGGTTACCAATAGCTGAGTGTCCCTAAACTTCCAACCACCAGAACCTGAGACTGGACAAAAGGGGATGGATCATTTGATAGCTGCCTTGTTCTGTTCATTCCCTCTGGAGCATGTGGTACTGGCCACTGTCAGAAGATAGGATACTGGGCTCAATGGACTAATGTCTCACCCACCATAGTCACCTTTATGTAAGGGATTGGAACCGGAGTCTCCTGGGTGAGTACCCTAATAACTAGCTACAGAGTTATTCTCTGTGGTTGAAATTTAAGTAGTTTTATATAAAATGGACCAGCTTCAAGAGGGGAGATTGAGAATCCCTATCCCAAAATACTATATATCCTACTGGTTAGGGCACTAACCTGGGAGGGGGCAGATCTAGGTTCAATTCTCTGCTCCAGATCAGGCAAAGTGGGGATTTGAATCTGGGTCTCCCACTTTGCAGATGAATGCTCTAACTACAAGACTAGAAGGCAGGTGCCTAACTCCAGGAGAGGTTTCATGGTTGTGAATTGCAAATGGAGGAAAGCCCCTCCACCTGTATCTGAAGTAGGCACCTAGTTCCTGTTACGGAGTGGACCTCCGGCTACACTCTTCTCCTTAGCATTTCCTACTGGCTACACAAGGCAGTTCCCTGCTTAATGTGCTGACATTTTTTTTTTTTTTTAAATACCATTCTTAGGCACCTCACTCTCCCTATGCATTATAAAGGGAGCCAAGGTGCATAACTGAGGCCTGTCGATTCCACTAAGTGGCAGGGTACCTAAAATTAGGCATTGTAATGCTGAGTCTTAGTCCTCTTTTGTGGACCTATCCCTTTATAACTTCTGCTAGCTCAGGGGGAGAGATAGCTCAGTGGTTTGAGCATTGGCCTGCTAAACCCAGGGTTGTGAGTTCAATCCTTGAGGGGGCCATTTAGGGATCTGGGGCAAAATCAGTACTTGGTCCTGCTAGTGAAGGCAGGGGGCTGGACTTGATGACCTTTCAAGGTCCCTTCCAGTTCTAGGAGATAGGATAGGACCTCAGCTTGAACTCTGGGTCACACCACCCCTGAAAGCACAGTGGCATTAATGTCTGACAAGAAAGTAGTATATCAGCCCCTCAAATTAAGATGCTTATGTATAGATATTTGAAAGGACACAATGTCAGTGTGCCACCTTTGGGTAAGTATTCCCTGTCATTATAGTACACAAGATGGCTACATAACATTAGAAACATCGTAGTGAAATTGTATCACTAAAATTAATGGCCAATAAAAACTGTCTCAAAACACAGTTCATCTGGAAAATTTAGATACAAACTTAATTATAGGTGTGTTAGTGGCACCAGTAAAACAAGTAATAAGGCAGGATATAAAGTCATCCAGCTGGGGGGGGAATTGCAAAAGAATCATGTTTTAAGCTAAAAGAAAAACCACATAAATATTACTGAATGGTAAATATTTAAATGACATGATATCACTCTAAAATAATGGCCAAATTACTTATTCTTTGATGTTATAATGAATATCAATCATGATGAATTTATTCAGCAGCAGTGTAGCTTTCATAAATAGTATATCTATTGGAGTTCTACATTTTTTTTTTTTTTCTGCATTAAGTGAATCACTGGTAGACCAAAAATATTGTTACTTGCATTTACTGGAAAAAAGTCATTTTCAGATCCAATCCTAAGAGGTACTGAGCACTGTTAACCCCAGTGGAGGTCACTGTGAATTGCAGGCCCTCAACAATTTGCAAGAGATACTCAACACCTCATAGGATCAAGCCCTTTATGAATTATACACCTTCTATTTACATTTTCCCTGTCGCACAGAATGATCTGTTTGATATTTTCAAGGCATAGGCTGCTGGCCTATATCCCCAGCCCAGACAAGATTACCATGACACCGAGTCTATTCAGGCCTTTCCTTTAAGGCAGCATTTATTGGTTGCACTGACAGTCTTCAGCAAAACCCCAAAATAAAACCAGCCAAAGAATTCCCCTGACCCAGAGCATCCCTGCTCCTGGCAGCTATCCTAAAGACCAGGTGCCTGAGAGCTTCCCTACTTCCTTTAGCTCCTCTTCCAAACTGAGCTCTTTAGTTTTTATCAGAATTGGGTAGTCCCCTGATTCCTTCCCAGCTGGGCCTGATAATGCCCTCTGTGAGACCCAAACACCTATTTTATTTCAAGGGCCCCGCCTCAGAACAAAGTTGGCTGGGTTGTTGTCCTGGCCCTTAAAAAGGAAGGCAACCCTATTTCACAAGCTTACTGAAACAAGTGTAAAAAAACCTCAGATGATAAACATAGCTTGTCACATGTTTAAAAAAAATTAGTTGGATCTGGCATCCACCTATAAGAACATAGTCCACCAAAAACAGCTTCTGAGAAATGTGATAAATACTGATCAAAATGCTTGAGCTCTGCCTCCAAGCACAAGTGTCTGATGACATTATAAAGTGAGTGTAAGCAGTTTGGAATCTAATGCTGTGAAATAGCAACTGATCTGAGTGATCAGAGTGCAACCATACCAACTGACAGTGCTGGTAGTGTGGATTTTCATTTTGATTGAGCTATGAGCCATACGGAAATCTGAGAGCTGGGTAGAAAGAGCCTGGATTGTGCCACTTTCCCTTATATCAATATCCGTACAGATTAGGAATCAGATTTAACAGATTATGATCATTTAGACAAAATGATCTTCTTCTTTTTTTTTTAATCTTAACATGATCAAGCAATGAAATCTAAATGCAAATGCATATGAGCACCCACTAGAGACACTGCTAAAAACATTATTTTCCAGATGTCAATAAATGACCGTGGATAATGCAGGCCAAG
Organism: Emys orbicularis; assembly: GCF_028017835.1. Lineage (NCBI taxonomy): Eukaryota > Metazoa > Chordata > Testudines > Emydidae > Emys > Emys orbicularis. The sequence goes on along the minus strand of NC_088689.1, from coordinate 39,546,933 downwards.
CAGAAGTGGAGAGTGTAGGGAATGTAGAGAAGTGCACCACAAACCAAACAAGGGATGGAATTGCCTGGAAAGCTTGAAACCCTAGTACTCATTTCCTGCATTTTACAAAATTTTAAAGAGGTAATGCTAAAATAAAAACTATTGACATTCTCCCCTGCTACTATCAAATACAATGAGAAATTTTCAGAGTTCTTCTAAGATACTAATACATTACTCACCAAAACCATAGAGGCTCTCTAGGGTATTTCCCACCAAGCAGGAAAAACAGGCTATAGAGAGACACTCAGCGTGGTTTTTTGTTTGTTTGTTTGTTTGTTTGGGGGGGGGCTAAAAAAAGTCCAAATCAAACTTGAGTAGTTATTCCCTTTCTAATATATGGGGAGACTACTCCATCTCCATCTGTAATCAGATCTGCTAAACTTCACTTATCCTTCAGAATCAGACCACTGAGGTCTCTAGATAGATAGATATAGATATAGTAATTGGGAGGAATGGTATGACTTGACCACTACAGATTTTAACTTCAAGTGTCTCCTTCCATCTTAGTTCTTCTGCCTGTCTGGTGATTTTTTTTTTTTCTCTCCCTTCTATGCCTACCTGATTCTTTCTCCCCCTTCTCCTATCCCTAGTCTTTCACATTTAGATTTCCATCCCAATAACTTTCTTTCCTATCCTTTGAGATTATCTGGGCTGGAAGAACCAGTTCAAATGTGATGATGTTCTATCATGATTAAAGTTAGGGCTGGTAATAAAGTAGAAAAATAATTTTGAAGAGCATTTTTTAAATAGTTTTCATTCGGTGGAGGTTGAAATTGAACCATGTTTTGTACTTGAAAATGTTTAGATATTTTTTAAATTCAACTTTCTAATTTTAAAAACATTTTTTACTTCCTTTTTCACCAATCATATTTGGGGGGGGGAGGAAGGGAAAATAAATATTTTAAGAACATAACATAAGAACGACCGTACCAGGTCAGACCAAAGGTCCATCTAGCCCAGTATCCTGTCTACCGACAGTGACCAATGCCAGGTGCCCCAGAGGGAGTGGACCTAACAGGCAATGATCAAGTGATCTCTCTCCTGCCATCCATCTCCATCCTCTGACAAACAGAGGCTAGGGACACCATTCCTTACCCATCCTGGCTAATAGCCATTAGTGGACTTAAGCATAATGAATTTATCCAGTTCTCTTTTAAACACTGTTATAGTCCTAGCCTTCACAACCTCCTCAGGTAAGGAGTTCCACAAGTTGACTGTGCGCTGCGTGAAGAAGAACTTCCTTGTATTTGTTTTAAACCTGCTGCCTGTTAATTTCATTTGGTGACCCCTAGTTCTTGTATTATGGGAATAAGTAAATAACTTTTCCTTATCCACTTTCTTCACATCACTCATGATTTTATATACCTCTATCATATCCCCCCTTAGTCTCCTCTTTTCCAAGCTGAAGAGTCCTAGCCTCTTTAATCTCTCCTCATATGGGACCCATTCCAAACCCCTAATCATTTTAGTAACCCCTAATCATTTTAAGCAAAATGAGTGTCGAGGTGCTTCCTTATTTGTGATGAGGTATACCAAAAATGCCCACTTGGCTTATGGCTTTGGATTCTCCGGTGTGTTTGGCACACAGTAATATCCGGTCCAAAACTGAATAGCGCCCCATCTCCGGAGGGTATTTGTTCACCATAAGCTAAAATTGTTCCCTCTTCAGGACCTAAAGGGTTCTCAGTTTAGTTGTAGCAGTGTCAGTCTCAGGATATTTGAGATACAAGGTGGGTGTGTGAAACCAGCCAATCACTGAATGAAATCTCAAATGAATCTCACAGGAAAGTGATAAAAGACAAACACACCCTGTCACCTATGGCTGAACACTTGTCACAGGTCAGATATAGAGTGATCGTCTTATCAGTCCTCATCCTCAAAGGAAACCTGTACAACACTTTTTCAAAAAATGAGCCTCAGAGCTTAAATTCATTACTCTGCCAGACATAAGGCTATGTCTACACCGCACTTTCGTCATTAACTTTTGTTGCTGAGGGGTGTGAAAAAAACCACACCCCTGAATTATAAATGTTTTAATGACAAAAAGCACGGGTGTGGACAGTGCTTTGTTGGCGGAAGATGCTCTCCCACCTACATAGCTTCTGCTGCTTGTGGAGGTGATTTTTATTATGCAGATGGGGGAGTTTTCTCTCCCGCCAGCATAGAGTGTCTTTACCAGATGCGTTGCAGCAGTCTCACTGTAGCGTTGTATGTGTAGACATGCCCTAGAACTCATGGACTGAAAAGAGACACTTTTATGGCTCATTACAACAATCTGTAACCCACTAACTCCTATGACTGCTGAGGTGTTAATGGGCCACTTTACCTTGAATAGTCCCTTACAATACGTGCTAACTACTTACACTAAACAATCTGTTCTACCTTGCATTTTGCTGTGGTGCTGGGAGCTCCTTTCCCAGACCTGAAGAAGACCTCTGTATGGCCCAAAAGCTTCTCACTCACTAAGAGCAGTTGGTCCAATAAAAGGTATTAATTACCCCACCCACTCAGTGGGTTCTCAGCTAACCTGCCTGTAGTATCTTTTGAAATCTGTGGCTGGCCAGGAGTATACATCTATTCCTCATGTAAAGCTTGCAGTGGTTATCTGTACACTTGTTACCTCTAGGGTAGCCTTCAGTAGAGTGTATTGAGTAGCCTATCCTTGAAATCTACCAGAAACTCTAGCTATTGTAGAACACAGCAGTTAATCCTGTGAATGCAGTGGGCTGCACTAAGTACAAATTTATGTGCTCAATCTTTTCACTTCTGCAGGCTTTTTGAAGTGTTCAGGATATTCTTTAAGTCCTGAACTGTCTGCAACCCAGTTAACTGAGAGAGCAGATCTTGTGTTATCATGGTCCTTAGGAGTGAGTGAAAATCTCTTGATCTCAGTTTCTGGTATTTAACCTTCCAAGACCAGATACAGGGCTTTCTCTGTTCAAGACCCTAGCATATGGAATTCACTCCTTTTAGTGGTCCAACAGGGCCCAACCCTAATGAGTTTCTGGACACACAGCAACACCAGTTTATTCAGTGGAGGGTTTCCTTGAGCTTTGACTTTTGGCTTGTTTTTTTTTTTTGTTTGTTTCTTTCATTCCTAACGTGGTTTCTAACACTACGGCAAATTTTTTTGATACCACTGATTATATGTAATTACTGTAAGTTATGTTTAACTCTTTTTTTAAAAAAAGTGTCTAGCTGTTAAAGCAATTGACAGTCTATGTGTTATTAAAAACACAGCTAAGTAAAATGTGAGTTACAGCTAGCTGCAATACATTGAAGCTTTCATTATTTTTATTAATTTTAACACTTTAACAGAGCTTCATAAAATATGAATTTCGTTTTCATGTAAATCAGTCTTTTGGCTTCAGGCATTAAACCACAGTCTTAATACTGCAATTTCTCCAGCAACATTTTAATTAATTGTCCCCAGTGTTCACTATATTATGTGTGCACAACACACCTGCACACACAATTGTCCTCCCTTTTGTGTCTCCCCTTTGCCAAGTGGTTGTAGATGAAAGGGCTTTGCAGGTCTGCTTTCTGCTAGAGGGTATAGTTTAGGTGTAACTTCTTTTTATTAACACATCTTCTGGGCCAGAGGCGGTCATAAACTGAATATAGACAGTCCCTTCTTCCAGGAATCTTAGCCCAAAACCAATTCTCATTGTTAGACACCTCACTTCCTCAAAGGAAAAATCAACAAGACCACCCGAAAAGCCCGAATAATGGTAACAGGAGAAGAAATCAAAGAAGTGGAACAGTACATATATTTGGGCCAAGAAGTTAATATGCGCCAAGATCTGAACGGAGAGCTCTCGCAAAGGAGTCGGGCAGGATGGTGTGCATAAAATTCCATTAAGGACGTCCTCAAAGGAAAAATCAACAAGACCACATGTACAAATATCTTCAATTCAACAGTGCTGCCAGCCATGCTGTATGGCAATGAAACATGGGCACTGACGAAGAGAGAAGAGCAGCGGCTGCTGGTAGCTGAAAGGGCAATGGAACGAGCTATGTTGGGAATTTCCCTTCTGGATAGTATCCCAAATGAAATGATCAGAGAATGCAGCGGTGTGAAAGATATTGTCATGGAAAGCAGATATAACAAGATACGATGGGCGGGCCACACAGCACTGCTCACGGACAATCGTTGCTGAGTGGTACCTGCGAGAACAGAAAAGACTACCTAGTCGGCCTCCAAGAAGATGGGAAGGCCGACATGGTTAAACGTCTCGGAGGAACGTGGAGAAGAAAGGCAAGAGTACAAGAAGAATGGCGGATGTGTTGTGATCGGCGCAGTCTTGACGACAGCTGAAGACCGATCGATCCAGGTGATTATTATGCATGCCTATTTTTATGAGAACAGACTTTCCCATGAAACAATGGGACTAAACAATTATTCCTTGATATGGGCTGGACCAGCGGTTCTGTGACAATAGCCTTTCTCAGGGTATTCTACTTTTCGGCTTCTAACCCAGCCATACCTGGGCTGGGGGGGAGAAATGGTAAAACCAGATAGCAGTTCTAGTTCTGTTAAGTTTAATGTCTGAGCAAAGGTAGTGGTTCTTGTACTATTCAGATAATATTTTCTATCCCTACTGAGGTTAGGCAAACCATTACATATCATAAATAGTATTTCATTTAGATTCTGGGATTCATCCAGATGCAGGTAAACTAAATAAAATGCCTTGAAAGAATAAGTATTGGGCATCCAGATCCATTAGGTTAAAAAAACAAACAAACAAACAAAACCCTTAAATACAAAAGCCAAAATTAGCATAGCTTTACATATCCATAGATAAAATATCCAGTGCGTACATAATGCTGTAGTGTGTTTGCTATATAAATTTGCAATTCAGTGAGGATCTAATGAGCATGTTCACGTTTAACTGGCCAGCTTTGTTCCTTTTATTTTATTAATAAGGGGGCAACAAACAAGGAGGCAAGAAACAAACAAGTTTGACGTTAAGTAAGAAGGGACATCACATCAAAGTTGCAGTTTTTCACAAATATGTAACTCCAAGCACAGTCTTACATCTTCCCCATTTGTAATGCTATGGAACTTCTAAGACTGTCTCAAATCTAACAAGCAATTAAAATAATTTTGAATGGGAATTCTGATGCTATGAGCTGCATGTTTAATTGGTTCTGTAAGAATTTTTAACCAACACTAATGTTCTTAACTAATCAGGAGAAACAAACAAAAAAAAAGAGGTAACTTTGAAGGTACTGCTACTGAATTAGTAAATTTTAAACCCTTTGCTCTGGATTTAAAAAAAAATGTTGGAAAAATACTTTTTTATGACATAAGGAGCAGTGGACAATTAAGATGTCTTCATGATTCATTCTTTGAAATAGTAACCGAACGCTTTTTCAGGTGAGTGGAAGGCTATGGGAAATGCCCTAACACATGCTATGCTATGGCGTCTTTCATATTCAGTATACACTGAGGGATTAATAGCCTTCAGAAGAATTGCTGTTGGAATGCAAGAACAAAAATTACACAATTTTAACAAATTAAAAATATCAAATGACAGTACAACAGGGGGAAACTAAGGCCCACAGCTTGAACAAGAATTTTGTAAGCTGAATGTAAACCATTCTATTTGGCACCAAAATATTAGATGAGGGGCTGGGGGGGGAAGAAATAAGAGAAAGGAAGAACTGTGGGATAATAGTACATATTGTGAATATTTCAGTGAAGTTTGATTCCAGTTTTTCCTTCAAACTTGACTCGACCTCAGGTTTGACTATAGATCTTTGAGGCGCTTTTTCCTACAGTTTTCAGTGTTTACTGTTCAAATATTTTTATAGTCCATTGTTTTAGTTAAACTGGACTTAAAATAAAGTGGTAATCTCCCATCTGTAACCTGTGCCTTCTAATAATATACACATAGTTTTAACTGTCATAATTCTGTACTAGTCTCGAATGTTTTTTTAGCTTGTATTTGTCACATTTAAATTTCTACAGTGTAGGCTAGAAGCAGCTGTACTAACTATAAGCAGGTACCACTATCGTTAGAATTGTGTAAAACGAACCATGTGGAATATGTATCCTTGTTATATGTAGGGATTCTATTTTAAGTCTTAACACTTCCTGCTGCTGTGTATGTGTGGAGGGGCGAACACCCTCTATTTTGACCTTTCCCTCCCATTCCCAAAATGCAATGTTCAGTGTCGGGAAAAAAAAATCTTGCTTAATATAAACATCGCCACGTGGCTGGATACAAGCTTATTTTTGCTGTTGGTTCATGACTTTGTGCCACTGACCAGTCAGAGACCATTAGCACTCAAACTGTTGTCAAACGAGGCCCCAATTTTGAAAACACTTACCCTCAGGAGTATCTTTTACATATGGGAGCAATCCTATGCACTGAGTTTACTCCCATGTGTAAAATTACTCATGCACATCTGCAGGAACTGGGCCTAAAAGGCCTTCAAACTGCTGCTGAGTATCCGCTGCTGCCACAATAACAGGGAAGCTGCCTGAGGTCTTCCCACCAACACAGTCCACCTTCTTTGTGCCAGGGTATGTCTACACTTGCATAGTTTTTGCGCTGTAAGTTTCACCGGTGATAGGGAACCGGTGAAAGTAAAGTGCTGGTTTGTGTACTCACTCAATTCCTCAGGCGTCAGAATGTTTATGCTACCAGCACTTCCATCGCGAATGAGAGCAGTGTTGTAGGCCAGTTATCCCACAGTGCAGCTCTCTCGATAGAGCTTGTGGGAAGGGGATGGTGAGCGGAAGGCATTCTGGGTCCCTGCTCAGTGACCTGTGCTGCCCTGCTTCATATCCCAGCAACCCCATTGCTTCCTTGTTTCATTCATGGCATTTTTTAAAAAAAACCCTGCTGTCTGGCTGCTTTCCCTGCCATATCTACAAGCAAAGGGAAAGGGAGTTTCAAATTTCCCGGGGCTTACGAGGGAGGGGCGGACGTCCGTTTACTTGGAGTCAGAGCAGCGAAGATGCTGGCCAGAGTGGTCATTTTTGGAACTGTGGGATATCCTTTGGAGGCCAAAAGGTGTTTACGCTGGTAGAACGTGTCTTCGCTTTCACAACAGCGCAAAAAGGACAGCGTAAGAGCTATATGCCTCTTGTGAAGGTTGTTTTGTTTTTGTGATGAAACTTCTGAGTTTCACTGCAAAAAGTCACTAACAAGTATAGACGCTCCCACGATTTTAGCACAAAAAAGGGACTTTTTGTGCTTTAAATGGTAAGTGTAGACATAGCCTTAGTCTCCACCCTTGGATGTTGCAACAGCAGAATACACACTAAAGATATAACTGATGATTATGCCAACTTTTTGAATACAATTCTCTCTCTCTCTCAGGAGCTGAAATACATATAATGTATCAAATTCTACATAAAATTATCAACTTTTTCATAACTTTCCCAATCCTCCCACCCCTAATCAATAAATTGAAGGGGTTGAATTCTAAACATAATAGAGGGTCAGATCCAGTCTGTGCTATAACCTCTTGCACCAGAAGAGTGAAAGAAAAGCATGGTAAAGCTGCCTTAAAATAGATTCTGCTGGCATAGAGGAACCCCCAACTTATGTAAAATAAAAGCTGTATCAGCCCTTCCTAGCCTCCTTTGAGGTATAAGATGCATACTGGAAGCAGGAAGGGTAGTGGTTGGAACATACTAGCAGTACTCCACTTCAATAAGGGCCATTATAGACACAAAACAGAGCAGCTTGAAGGCTGGAATCTGAATCCACACAAAATTGGGGGGAATTCTGGGTTTTATCCAAACCGCTCACAACCACAGGGTAGATTTAAAAAAAAAAAAAAAAATCCCTGCAAGAGTGAATTCCTCATCATTTCATTGGAGGTATGGTAGTTGGTATAGCTATATGAGCATGCAGTTTTTACAGGAAAATCTTGCAACACCATGAGCAGTATGTCTCATTCATTTAAATCATGTCATGGTTTCACATTTCAGTTATGTACCCTTTCTAGGTATATAGCTGATTTAATGTAATTTTAATATATGTATTGAAAATTTTAGAATTGTCAAATGTGTTTAAGTAACTCTTCCAGCAGCATCTGATTTACTTTAATCAATACCAACCCCACTGGGGTTACACTACTCTTTAGTCTAATTAAATACATCTGTGCAGCATTCACATAAGAAACCATGAAAAAAAATTGTTTAATTATGTGATGCAATCAATTTGTAGTTAATTTAATCAAATTACCCTTTTCTCTTTTTGTTCCTACTGGATAAACAGAACAGGATTTTCCTCAACTCAGGTAGCTAATGTCTTTGAGCCTTCTGGACAATGAACTCTGGTGGATGATTTTTTTTTTTTTCAAACAGATAAACAGTTTTCTGCAGAGGAAAACAGATAAAATTACAGTGATGTTGGTTACATATTTAAATAGCAAATGGGTTTAAATACCAAATTAGTTACTGAATTTTTCTTGAATTGCATCTCTGCAGGTCTGATTCATCCACCCTTATTCACATGAGTAATCCCACTTCTTTCCACATGACTAGGGATTGCAATATTGAGGCCTTAGTCACCCAGGATATTGTTGCATGTCTGAGTTAATGACTCAAGATTGTCAAAATAACAGGCTCAACTGGTATTATTTAGTCTAAGATTATTAATTAGATTAGTACAGCTCTATACCGAATACAGAAATAGATACATTATCACCCTTTGTTGTCAGACTAAGAGCTGGATATGTGTCTTTCCTGCATTTGGAAGGGATGCACAATTTTCATTCCCCCAATGTAAGTTTTCGTATCAATATCATATAGGGCTTCAGACAAAGGAAACCTAGTTGTCAAGAATATTTCCTCAGAAACATATGTTGTGATGTCATTTCTATACATTCTCAGTTTACCTGACTCATGTATGACGGCATGATTATTTACAGCTGGAATGATTAACAATTCTTCAAGTTAATATCTCTGTCGGTGTTTCTCACCCCCCAGTCATTCTTCCATGTTGATTTCACCAACAGAAAACATCTGCTATAACAATAATCTCTTTAGTTTCCGAAGTCTATATATGTTTATGTATGCATTTTTATATGTATATGTATATATGTGTGTGTTAAGGAGACAGTTTCCAAAAATATCTGGAGTTTTATAGACACGTTAGTGTCCAAGAGTTATTAAATACAACACAGTGAATAAATTCCTGAAGAGGGTTACCTATTAGAATTCAGACGTACTCTTTGTTGAAGATAAAGATTCTAAAGAATAGTTAATATATAAATTAATCCAATAGAAAGAGAGGACGAAAAGTGTACTATTTACTAATTGGTACTAACAGTGTGTTATATCTGGAAACATGGTTGTGGTTGATCAAAAAGAGGGTGTGTCACTAGAGCTACATCTACACTACAAGCTAGGGCTGTGATTCCCAGCTCGCATATACATAGTCATGCTAACTTTCATCTGAGCTAGTATGCTAAAAATAGTGCAGTCATCACAGGCAGCAGTACTTACGGCAGGAAGCCTGTGCCACTGCTGCCTGTGATGACTGCACTATGTTTTATGTTATGTAGTGTAAAAGCGTGGGAAGACCACTGGATCTAAGGTCACGTGTTATGGCTGAGGGAGACTAAAGCAGGGCTGTCCTTCTGAGCGGCAGCCCGTGAGATGTGCGAGTCCAGAGGCAATGTACCATCAAAAGAGCTTACCTGATCTCCAACCAAAGTGCTCCGTAGCCGTGATTCATCCAGATTCCGTATTCCTCTTGCTGACTGTTATTAGGTAGTAGGCAGTCTATCCATGATCTGACATTGCAGTCATGCAGCCTGTCCATGTCCGGAGGTCCATCTGCAAGTATAGTAACACCATTGTTGGTCACCCATATTTGTAATTGGGTCCAGGCTCAATGCCCACAGTTCCAAGTTCAACCAAGGGGTTATTTGTTGTATGATCTTTCGTTTAATAAATCTTTTGTCAGTTTCATTTCCCCAGAGATCAATCATCCTTCCAGTGACTCAGAGGTGGGAGGGTCTTACAGGTGATAGATACTGAGTTGGGTTGAGCCATTACCATATGTGGCATACCTTTAATGTTGTAACTTCTAGCCACGCAACACAGTAGCACATTAATAGCATACAGATCCCTTAGTGTTGTAAGGAAAATTTGAACACATGAAATGAAAGGTTCAAGACTGAAAGGTTTTATATATTTTTAAATTTGTATAATTTAAGTAGTGCATATCTGTAACTGAGTTATATTTTAGTACATCTATGTATGTTAATACATTGATAATATACTGTTTATACTCGTGTAATATTTTATGTTCCTTTACTGGATTTTATTCTACGATTATCTTATATCAATAAAATAGCATAGTGAGATTTCTTATAGCTTTTTTACATTACATTTATCTCTGCATAACTTATAGAGGAGGCAGTGTGGCATTGTGAATAGAGCACTGGACTGGGCCTCGGGAGAGATGATGATTTTTATTTCTGGTTCTGTGACCTTGGGCAAGTTGCTTTAGCTCTCTGTGCCTCAGTTTACTGAGCTGTAAAATGGGGAATAAAGATACTGACCTCCTTCCTGAAGTGCTTTGAGATTTTCTAGTGAAAAGTGCTATGCAAGAGTGAGGTATTGTTCTCTTGTTTTATTATATAATCATATTTTACAAAATGTACAGTAATAATTCACTAATCTTTTAATCTACATATTTTATATACTACAAAAGTTGTCGTTTTATATTAAGCTAAATATTGACAGTCTATATTATCAGAAATATCCCTTAACTTTGAAAACCTCAGCCCCAAATCTGTTTCTTCTATAGTGAGGGCTGTGATGATCCTGGATTACTTGGGTGTAATGTTGTTGCTTGTTTTTTCTACCAGGGATTCTCATGCTGAGAGTGACTTCACTGAGGACCTTTTCTGAAGGTAATCAGCAGTATACAGGACTGAGCCTTTTTAGGGCCTGCTCCAAAGTTTGTTGAAGTCAGCTGGAGTCGTTCCATTCCATGACTCCAATCCCTCCACTTGCCAAGGCCTCAATGTCCGTTGTCTAAAAAAGTTTTCAGTTAGGCCCCAATTCTGCACTATTTAAGTGTATGGGACTCTTTCTGTTGACTTAATTGGGGGGTTGAATCTGCTCTGTAAGGAGCAGAAACAATAACATGGGATCAATCGCACAACACAAATAGGCTGGACGTTATTTATCCAAACTCTTTTCATTGAGTTTTTAAAGATAAGGATAACAAATACATTCAACTCAATTGAGATCAGTTCACAAATAACCTACAGGAAAGAGGGCTATGTTCATTGCATGTGATTCACAATACATAATTTGAACAGGTTTGCTAACTATTGTCCTAAGGATACCATAAGCTCATGTCATCTCCTCTACAGTCCAAGTTCTATAAACATTTGTTTCAAAGTGTGTGGGAAACAGGGCCGGCTCCAGGCACCAGCTTAACAAGCAGGTGCTTGGGGCGGCCAAGGGAGAGGGGCGGCACCTGCGGCAATTCGGGGGCAGCAGGTCCCTCGCTCCCTCTAGGAGCGAAGGACCTGCCGCTGAACTGCCGCCGCCGATCGCGGCTTTTTTTTTTTTCTTTTTTTTTCCCCAATTTTTTTTTTTGCTTGGGGCAGCAGAAATGCTGGAGCCGGCCCTGGTGGGAAATACAGCTACAAGTTGTTGTTGTTTTCAATAACTGGGCCAACCCAATGAAGGCAGCAACAGTTTTATAAAAGATTCAGGTTTCAGGAGGCAACCTTAATTTTTGCATTTTCCAGAGTAGCAGAGCATGTCAGAGGTGAGAGTCAGATTCTGAGGAGACAATGCCAATCTCCGCTTCCCTTGGCTTCAACAAATCCTAAACTGGCAACATCTGCACATATACTTTGTTTAAAGATGCGAATCAAGGCTAGGCAATGAGAGTGAGTGGGAAGGGAATAAGGAAACAATTCTACAATGAAAGGAGGGATGAATTGTCTAGAAAATCCATTGCTTTACAACATGCAAAATTTAAATGTTAGGAAAAGGGGCCAATTTTATATTAGTTCAAATATTTTTACATTCTCATATATTATTCATACACCTAATACATGTCATTAGCTCACTTCCAAATATATGAAAGATCTTTATTTTGACCTCTGGGCTTCCCCAAAGAGAGACTGGAATGAATTCCAATCTATTCTAATGCATCCACATTCCTCAGTACCTAGGCATAATTGAGTACCATAGCCTCTTAATGTATCCTATTGCGGATAAATGTTAGAGGACGTATGGTATGTTTCACTATGAACTGCGATCTTCATTGCTTTTATTGGTTTGTGCCACAATCTTAATATTCTTTTAATGAAATGTTTGGAGGATGAACACTTTGTTAGCCTGAACTATGTATTGTGCACAGCACAGAGAAATGAATAGAATATAATACTGTACAGAAAACAGGGTTGAAAATTAAAGAGGGAACTAATTAAAGTATAGAGATGAAAGGAAATTTGGTGCTTTGGACTTGCAAACATGAATTCTGCCAATTTGGTAATGATATAGTCTGGAATGCTTAGTAAAATACTTTCTGGGTGAAATTCACGCCAATACAGAAGGCCTGCAATAAGTCTTCTTCACCTTAAATCCTAGTGTTGACTTTCAGTAATGCATAGGGACTTCTGCAATCCTTCTGTGTAGGGATGATTTTCATCCTAAATCTTGGTCTTCTATTCCTGTCACATACTTTGTAGGTCACATAGACCTATGGGTCTCCAAACTCCTCTGCGTTTTAACATTTAAAAAGTTATTTGCTCTCCTCCCTAGAATTAACCAAATATTGTCTAAGCAGTTCCATACTCCATAGTCTTCTCACAAATGTAAACTGACTTGAAATAAAAGCAATTCCAGAAAAATAATGAAATGCTTCATTAAAATTACAGGCTCAATGTCTCTTCATGAATAATTTTGAGCTGATCTCTTTCATTTCACTTTGTAATTTTTGACTTAACTTTTATTAATAGGAATGGGAAAAGTCTCCTCTTTATAAGATTTTAAATGATCTAAAGTTTTTCAGGACAGTTTTTTTGTTTGTTTGTTCAGTAAAAAGCTATTTTGAAATGAATTAATATCTGGGTGTCACAGCGCTTAACATTTGACTTCGGTGGGACACCTCACATATTTAAAGTTACACACATGCTTAAATGCTTTGCTGGAGTTCGGCCATATTGCAGTAGATAGGATGGAGCTTCCTGATATGTTCTATTGGTTAGATTTGGCTCTCTTTTCAACTTCGTATCATAGAGAGCAAAGTCTCTCTTTTGCCCTTTTAATCTCTTTGCTTTGTGGGCATTATTCAACTGCCTGTTTGTTTCCAGGAGGTTTAACAAAACTTTTAAAAGATTTTCCACTGCTTATATTTTAGACACTGGCATGTAGAAGATGTAAATTTACATCAACACCTAAAGGTCAGAACTGCAGGGCACAGCTGTCTGACAACAAGTGATTAAATTTAGTGCAAGGTGAGGAAGAGATTGTGGTGGGTGTGTGTGTGTGTTTTTTAATTGCTCCATGTAATGTTTCTGACTTACACTTTAGGAAAATTCATGGCAGTAGCCAGTCTTGGTAGTTGAAAATCATCAGTTTATTAATCAAGTCCAACACAGACACATACAAAACACCACCATAATTCTAACACTAACCTCTCTTGGAAGAAATAGGAAAACATAAGCAATTTTGATCACATGAGATGAGGCTGACCTACAATTCAATTGTTTGGGGAAATACTTTGTACCTGAAGATTAGATCTGAAGTGCCAGCATCTTTGTTGCAAATACTTGTTTCCTGTATTATCATAGCAGAGGCATAGAGAAGTCCTAATTTAATAGACAAATGGTTAGTTTCAAGACTAGATCATTTTGTAAATCAGAAAAATCAACCATCCTAAAAAATGACACATGCCTCGTATTTAGACTGTATGTAATCAACACTTGGCAGTTATATGGCAAAAATTATATCCAGCCAACCTCTGTAATTTTCTCCAAACTAGTACCTTTTCCTTCAATGAAGATTTAGGCCCCACTCCTGCAAAGACTGGCGGCACATACTCATTTTAAGCATTTGAGTAGTGCCATTGAACCCTTTGGTTGTAACTCCTATAGCATCATGATTTTGAATACACATCAAATGTGTCTAAAGCCCCAAATAGGTGTGTTTTGGTGTGGAGTTGATTTTTAGAATTGAAATAAAAATAAATGTATGTGTCGCATATTTGACTGACTCTGTGGACTCAGCAAATTTATATTTCTATAATCAGTTCTTCACTATGTTCTATATAAATAGAAGATTCTAAAAATACTAACTGGAACAAAAAAAACCTCTACCCTAATCATCATTAAATGGTGTGTAAAGTTTTGGAGACACTGGTGTTTGTTTTATGGCAGAGAAGTTAGATAATAAGACAATAGTCTTCCTGGAAGGTGGCAGTGTAACACTAGCCTCTGTTTGCCAGAGACGCTGGGAATGAGCGACAGGGGATGGATCACTTGATGCTTACCTGTTCTGTTCATTCCCTCTGGGGCACCTGGCACTGGCCACTGTCAGTAGACAGGACACTGGGCTAGATGGACCTTTGGTCTGACCCAGTAGGGCTATTCTTATGTACTTTATTTCTTCAAATTGAGAAGCATAGCACACAAGGACCCAAACCCCTGCTGCTTCCTAAATCAGAGAGGCACAGCTCACCCCATCTTACTTTCCAGACTGTCTGCAAAGTGATTGCTGCTAGATTGCACACTTTGCTACAGAACTCCATAGTCTACAAGCAGGACCAGGAACCACCCCTCTCCCTTCCTTTTTAAGTGTTTTGGGGTTTTGTAAATGTTAGTGAATATACAGTTTGGCACTTAAAAACCGTAACTGGATCTTTAAACAAAAAAAAATGTGGGTTTGGAATATAAAGTGGTATTTTACCAAGTGTGGCTCAGTATCCCAAATCACATATTGTGTGGACATTGGTGAAAATTCATTGTTTAATAGCTGGAAGAGATGTGGAAAAATATATCCAAACTATTGCATTGTTCTCTGGCTGTTTTTTATTGAATTTTGAAGTTTTGTTCAATGTCCTGAGGATGCACAAAATGGTGGCAGAATGAGGCATATGCTCAACAATAATTGGTGTCAGGCATAATTCATTACTTTTTCTAGGATGTCTAATGAGAACTGATAAGAAACAAATCGTGATCAATGCTCTCAGACTCTGCGTGGCTTCCAGTTGATTGATTATATCAGGTTTTTCCTGCAATAACTAATTTAGTCCCAGTGTCACTCATAGATCCACAATAAATGCGGTTATGGGACTTTTAAAACTCCTGAATCTAAGTTTAGAAGAACTATAGTAGTTAAAAAAATATTGATAGTTCATTATAAAAATAAATGTCAAGAAGAAGAGATAAACGTCAGAAAAGATTTGTTGGTAGTATAGTATGAATAACTGGTATGAACTATCATGTCCATACAATATTTTTTCTGATTAACTTCTATTCTGTCTTACACCATTGGGCCAAAAATATTTTAGAGAGCGCTTGCTGGGGGATATTTTCCACCCATCCTCCCTTTTAAATAATGTGATGATTCTTAGAGCTTGTCTGAAAGTACCAGCCTCAAAAGTGATTCATTTTTCCATCCATGTTAATTGAGAGACACAAGGGACAGACATTCTCCTTTTGGCCTTTATGCTGCTGCACTGACTTCAGTGGTGCAAAAGATAGGGCCTTAACACAGAGAAGAAATACAGCACAGGCAACATTACACTTTACACTTTACACTTCCCGATCATGCTGTACAATAGCTATTGAGTAATACACTTAAAGTTAGTCTTTACGTTTACTGGCATTCAAGTAGCTGCTGAAGGACTCTTAGTAGATGATTCCTGCCAAAATTATATCTATTCTGTTTTAGGCTGACTATTCTTGTTGGCTATTTAGACATCTTGGACAAGCTGGAATGCAAAGCTGATTCCAACTAGATGACTTTTAAAAGTGCATTTTCTAAAATCAAATTGCCTGTTTCTAAGAAATTTCTTCATGAATTTGTTTTTTGTCCTAATTTCTGGCTGTCATGTTTGGTACTGAAACAAACTTGAATAATCTATTTTGGTTTTTTAAGATGTGTGTTATGTAACAAAAGACAGTATGTGGAATATTACAATATTTGTTATTTTTTTAAATTCTTGAGTCTTACATACTCAAGTTTCTCAAACGTGTTGAACTATTTTTCTGAAAAGTGGTAAGAAATTATGTTAAAGTTTATAGAAACTTACAAATCTCTTGAACAGTGAATAAGACATGCTTAAAAATTAAAGATTTTTTTTTTTTAATAAGAAAGAGGGATGCTTATAAAAATGAGAGGGAAAAGGAGACACTTAGTTCCTAAAAGTGTCCTCAAACTTTCCAATGAGTCCCACTATTCAGTAGGCCGAATAACTGTGTGACATAAAATGTTTTCACTCTTGCCAACTTCAGAGCAATCCCTTCCCCAGGAAGTAATGGGGCCGGATTTAGGGTAGGGTAGGGTTAAGGGAGTCTGTTGGCATTATCTTACATGGTGAAAAAAATCTCACCCGCTTAGATTATTTTAGGCATTGCCCCAGAATTTGCTTCAGTGCCTCTTTCAGAGAAGGAATTTATAACAATCTCTCAAAGGCAAAACCTTGCACAATTTATGTTCTTCAGAGGGGAACCAGTAATGCTTTCCAAATAGAGCATCCAGAAGAGAAGTCAATGGAGTTGCACCCACAGTCACCACCTGTCTGAATTTGGTCTGTGGTTTCTATTACTATATTTCCAGGGTGAAGATTAAATTCAGATGGATACCATTTATTTTAGGAGAATACATTGAACTAAAAAGAGATTTACCGTCTATGGGGTGAATTATCACTCTGATGGTTAGAACATTTCCCATGCAATTCCATTAGTCACCTAAATGCATAAGTAAAGCTTGCATATAAATCTGTGAATACAGTTAAACAAATAACTGATGCATTTTGTCTGAGCTGTTTTAGATATTTGTAAAAATAACTGTGTAATGCCAGCAGATCACTCCCCTCTCTCTTCCCCCCAGGTTAAAAAAGGGTTTTGGATTTTTATGCTTACTTTTATGGGCAAAATTGTGATAGCCCTACTCACACTGCATAGTTCTTTATGCCATTAGTATTCCCATTGGATTCACTGGCATTTCTTGTGAAGCAAGGTACTACTCAAAATGCGGGTATTAGTCTGACTCTAGACGTATTTCTCCATGAACTAATGAAACTGTACCCAGCAGATATTTATCGTATATGCATAGTACTTAATACGTATATACTCCTTTTAGGAAGTTAAAAAAGAGTTCTTAAGATCTTTTATGTGTAGCTTGGGATGGAAAGAGTTTACAAAGATTCTAATAGCCTTTAAAAAAGTTGAGTAAACAACATACGTAACTACTCTGTAGGGAAATACTGCTTAACTAAAGCACAAAGTCATTCTATTAAGCATATACACCTGCTGCTCTTATGGTTCATTTCTTCCCAAAATAACAATTACTGAATAGAGATTGTGCTATCGTTCACCTACTTAGAATGTCTGCTTCATCATTTTGTCTTTGTCCTCCTGCTGTTGGTTCATCATTCACTTAAAAATAGTTACATGACATGCAAATACAGATCTGTTGGGGCTCAGCCACCATCTGTGGAAGAACACAGTTTATCTTGATGATTTAAGGTAAAAAATTACTTATAGCCTTTATAGATTCCATAGACGACATCTGTGGAAAAGCTATGCATGTAAATGTAGACTGAACACAAAGGCAAATCTTCTACTTACCATATAGATTTTGCTGCTGGCCAAAAAGTATAGTAAACATGCAGTTTCCTAGAAGAGTTTCTGAAAAGAAACTGTTATTGTATAGAGACTGATTTTTAATAGTCACTGTTCAGGGACTTAATCCTTTTTTTAATCTGACAGAATTCTAATGTACAGATTAGCCAAAATACCTGTGGGTAAACTACTTCTGAGTGCTGGAACTTGCTGTCCAGTTGCCTAGCACTTGCCCCCCCCCCCCTTCTCCAGAACTCCACCCTAAAAGTGTGAAGCTTCTGATTTACAGTTTAACTGTTTCTGGAGGCACATGATAGTCATGAAGTTGGTAACATGCTCATTCATTTTGTCCAGGGCTTAAAAGGTTTTTGCTCTTTTACTTGATCATATAAAGCATGGAAGACTATATCATGTAGAATGCAATAAATCTACATGCATTTCCCTGCCTCAGTTTCCTCACCAGTTTCAGGGCATTCTTTGGGCTAGGGTCAGAGTTCCTTGAGTTGTCCTGCTTCTTTGCATGGGTTGTGGGCTGGAAGATGAAACCGCCTTCCCCCTAAGTCAGGTTGTTTCCTTTACCCTTACCAGTCTGCCTCCCTCTGTTCTGGTTTGCAATTTTATCTCCCCCTTCCAGCACCTGTCTTTCTCTGTTTTGTTTATGGTAACTTTCACACTGCCGCCCACATCCCTAAGTAAGATAAAATTGGTTTTCCATGAATGCAGCTACTTTTTAGTATACTATTGTGACCAAAGTACTGTCATTAAAAGTTAAGTACCTTCCTATTGTCCTTAGTCAGAGGCTATGTCTACACTACAAGTGGTACAGCAGCACAGCTGTAGATAGACCACAGTGCAGAGCAGCATAGCTAATTGCTACAGTGATGGAAGGGGTTTTTCCCTCACTGATGTAATTCCACCTCCTCAAGAGGCAGTAGCTAGGTTAATGAGAGAATTCTTTTGTCAACCTAGCAATGTCTATATCGGGGGGGCTTAACTATGTCTCTTGGGGCGTGTGCATTTTTCACACTCTTGACCAGGCCTGCACAACATGCGGCCCAGGGGCCGCATGCGGCCCGCGTGGGCTCACTGTGCGGCCCACGGGGGGTGAGTAGGTGGGCTCACTATGCGGCCCGCGGGGGGTGAGTAGGCAACCTAGAGGGGTGGGGGGCTGAGGAGACGAGTGGGTGGGCAGTGGCAGGGGGGCAGGTGAGCCGGCGGTGGGGGAGGGGGGCTGAGTGGGTGAGCCGGGGCGGTGGGGGGCTGAGGAGGCGAGCGGCGAGTCGGTGGCTGACCTGTTCTACTGATCTGGTCTGGCTCCCATCCCCTCTCCAAGGGTTGCAGCTGTCTGGAGGTGCTGCCTTCCACGCCTTCTTCATTCATACCTCATTCATTCAACAGGGCAATTGATTACAAAGTGGGGGGAAGATCTTATTTTACTTATAGCAAAAAGACATTTTTCTTTTACCTTGATTATACTACCTTAGGGGCCAGCTATAACATATTACCAAGGTTCAATACTGCTGTTTCAGCAGGGTGACGCTGGGGAAGGAGGGTTTTTTCCCACGGGGCAGGCAGCGCTGGGGGGGGTTGTTTTGGGGGGGGTTGGGCGGCGCTGGGGGGGGTGTTTCGGCAGCGCTGGGGGGGGTTGTTTCTGTGGGGCGGGCGGCACTGGGAGGGGGTGTTGTGTTTCGGGGGTGGCTGGGTGGTGCTGGGGGGGGTTCGGCGGGGCCAGGGGGGTTCGGCCCTCAGCTGTTTTCTTTGGAGTAATATGGCCCTCGCCACTTTACGAGTTGTGCAGGCCTGCTCTTGACTGATGTAGCTAGGTACCTAACTTTTTAGGTGTGGAGCAGGCCATAGGAAGATATGCTTTTCAGTCTGGTAAGACATGGTGGTTACACATACAGAGAGGCAATCATGATACAGTAGATTTAATAATAATTCATGATAACTTCATAATATCAAACAGAATTCGTAAGCTGTACAGATAGATTCCCACATCATCAAAATGTTGCATTTTTTTTAAAGTCCTGCCTAGCTTGCATCTAGCTACTTCAAAGATTGTCTCTTTCTTACTTAAGTTGTTATAACAGCTTCAGTCAGCTGATATGCTCAAAATTAGTCCTAGATTTTGAATGCTGGGGCATGTGCAAGGGCAATTTCAGCAGAGGGCACTTGTCTCTAGAATTCACTTTCCTTCATGATTCAGACAAGAGGCCCAAGTCTGTTGAATTTCAAAGTATTTGAAAATCCCATTTCTTTCCCTAACTTTCTGCCTGAGAGGGTGAGGAATGGAGCAGAAGGCCTGGGAATTGTATTTATTTGACTGGGGGCTGGAGTTTTTGTTTTGTGATAAGAAAAGGCATAAGTGCCCAGAGATGTTTGTAGCTGGTACATTTTCATTTGAAAATAAAATAAGTCTCTAGTTTTGTAAATATGTATTTTGTCCAGAGTGCCAAAAATTTATTATACCTACTGAGAGCTGTTTAGTTTTGATTTTCCTCATTAGCAGTTCACTGATTAAGTTCAGCTACATTATATTTCCTTTCACTAATGCAAATTCCAACATGAGACCAAAATTAAATGGTTTCTATCTACAGTAGATTTTAAATTTAAATTTTAAGTGAATATATGTAATACATTCTCTTCTAAATACTAATCAATGTGTAGTTCTGTTTTTATAAAAATTCAAAAATTAAGTGATTTGTTAATTAGAGCTCTGCATTACCCCTCAGAAAGTATGCAAGCAATCTCCTGATGGATTTTCCATCAGTGATTGCACAAACCTGACACTCCCTCTTCAAGAGAGAGTCCTTTGCTATGTGTATCCAACAGATACAGCAACTGGAAACGATAGCTTGAATGTAGCATGATGTTAGGGTAGCATTAAAACCTTAATCTGCATATTAAAAAGATGGTCTCTCCCCACTTTTCATTAGACTGAATTAGCTCAAAGTGCTGTAGAATGCTTATTGTTCATCATAACATTAAAAAAACCCTATTATATATGAAGTCATACAAAACTTCACTATATTTGTAAAAATGAATATGCAAAGTACATTTCAGGATGCATTAGCCTTGATTTTTTTTGTCTGTTTGCTCACTGACTTGCTAACTTGCAAAATTCATTAGGTCATGATGAGTTTCCAGGTCATTGTGAATGAATGAGGTTCTGCTGTGTGTCAAACCACGTATCGGAGGCCATAAAACTACCATAATGGCAAACAGCTAGCCTAGTGTGATAACTTCAACAAGCTGTGATACTCCTACAGTGGGGAGGTTTGGGGGAAAGCAAAAGGGGGTTAAATCTCAATGGGACTGCAGTTCTGCAAAGACTGCTTTAAAAATTTCATGTTAAAAATATATTCAAATTCACCCTACTGGCATTCTGGCAAACAGCAACTGTGGCAGCCTAGTTTTGGTCCACCCTACAGATATTCAAGGAGATGTTTAAACCAGCCCTGTCTCCTGGGGTGTTGGCTGGCACTATTCAGCTTTTCATGCTGCCTGGGAATGGTTCCACAGGAGCTTTGCTAGAGGAGGCTGATGAAGATGTATGCTGCAGGGAAGGTGTATGCACTAAGACTTTTTAGATTCCTTGCTACTGTTGAATGCTCAGACTATAGCACATAGTGCAGAAGAGTGCACTGCATCTTGTCCAACATGGCTGTGACTACACTAACCTATGACTGTGTGATGTCCAGGCTGGAATATCGCATTTTGCCATATGTAGGTATAAGAACTGTGCCATTTTAAAAAAAGAATATATATAAAAAGCTTCACTCAGTCCTGCAGAAGCCTCAGTTGGACTCCAGCTCGTCACTTGGGTTACTTTATTAGGCTTGTAACAGCTCTTTGCCCATTCCACCCAGGCCCAAACTCAGGGGCTTTAGATACAGGGTGATACCCCAATTCCAATTCATGTTACACACCCCACAGTTTATATACATCTCTCCTAGCTACTATCATCTATAATTCTTGCGTGTAAAGACCAATCGCTTTTCAGAATGCATAAGGCAAGTTTCAGTTCAGGGTGTTTCTGCCTACTTTGTTTGTTATAAACATACAGTAACTCCTCACTTAACGTTGTAGTTATGTTCCTGAAAAATGCGACTTTAAGCGAAACAATGTTAAGCGAATCCAATTTGCCCATAAGAATTAATGTAAATGAGGGGGTTAGGTTCCAGGGAAATTTTTTTTCACCAGACAAGACTTTTATATTTGTGTGTGATGTGATATGTGTGTGTGTGTGTGTGTGTGTATGTGTGTGTGTGTATGTATATATATTTTCACTCACTCGGTTTTAAACAAACAATTTAATACTGGTACAGTGATGATGATTGTGAAGCTTGGTTGAGGTGGAGGAGTCAGAGGGTGAGGTATTTCCCTTACTGCTAAATGATGAACTAGCAATTGGCTGAGCCCTCAAGGGTTAACTCTCTCACTCTGCAAGGCAGCAGGAATGGAGCGAGATATGTGCATTTCCCTTAAGTACACTGCCTTGTTAATTAGATCAGCTTGCTCTGGCGTGTCCCCCCTGCTCTATGGAAGATGGGGTAAGTGGGGAGCAGGAGGGAGGGGGACACCCTGACATTAGCCCCCCTCTTCCTTCCCTCCCTCCCGGCATAGCAAGCAGGAATCTCGGGGAGCAGCTCCAAGGCAGAGGGCAGGAGCAGCACATGGCAGTGGGGGGAGGGACACAGCTGAACTGCAGGCAACTGCTGCACAGGGAACTTACGGGAGCGGGGAGCTGATAGGGGGCTGCTGGTCCACCCTGGTTCCAAGCCCCCACCAGCTAGCTGCAAGGTTGAGGCCGTATCAATGCTAAGTAGAGTGGAAGAATTACTTCCCATGTCTTTTATATACAACACTCTTGCTAATACATTCAGAATGATGTTCATGGTGGGTTTTTTGGCAACAGTATTCCATCGTTGACCTAAAATTAGTTTGTGATACACTATAACCCCCAGATCTTTTCTTCAGTACTCCTCCCTAACCAGTAATTGTCCATTTTGTTTTTGTGGGGCTTCTTCAGTAGTTACTTGTTCAGGCTTGTCTTGTCTTAGCTGACATCAGAAGATCCATGGTATGTTAGTTCTACAAACATCACCCAAACCTCTACACAGATTTAAAGTCTTAGTCCTATGCTTACAGGACCTCCATGGAATGGGCCCAAGATACTTGAATGAGAGCACTCTGTCTTTGTGATGACCGTACTTCCACCAGCTGAGTTCCTTTGGAATGACAATACTATCAAAATGAGAGGACTTAGAGCAAAAGAGAGGGCTTTCGCAGCAACAGGGAAAAACTTTGGAACATGCTACCAGAAAAGTTTTAAGACTAAAAATATGTCTTCTGTGCCAAATCCACTCTTGTGACATAGCTTTCCTGATACAAGGTAATGCCACAGTAATTCACATCCACCACACTGCCTCTGGGTGCAAAAAAGTACAGCAGACAAATAAAATAGCCAAATAATTTGGACACCAAACCTGCCACCTATTCACATTCATCTTACACCACCTGTTGTGACAATAAATTACCTTTACAGTGACTAAAAAGCCAGGTTCAGCAGATGTCTATTTTTCCTCTGTTTTGAAATGAGTGCCAAAGCCAGGCTTTGATGCCTCTAGCAGTAAACAGCCTGCCATAGGTGAGAGAGGATCCTAAAGATTGACAAAGGAGCTTAGGTGTGATTGCTGTTGAATACTGTACTTTGAACTATCTTTTCCAACTTTGGTGCATATCAGTGTTCCATTATAGTGGGGCATTAATATTAGTGGCAGAGGTTGGTGGAGAAAGAGTTATTGGAGAAAGAGAATAGGAGTGTGGTGATTAAATGTCATGATGTACATTTGGATGGTTTTAATATTGAAAAAGGGAACAACAACAAAATATCTGGGAGTTGGGGGAACTGATTTTAGCAGAAAAATAAAATTACTCTGGTAGATTTTTTTCCTGGTAGACTTGACATATGGGCAAAGAATGGCCAAGGCATATAGCATTAGAATATATGATACTGCATTTCTGAGGCAAAAATGGAAAGCATAGACATGGGTATTTAATTAGATGTCGTTGGAGCTTTCTCTACCTTTTCTGTTTCTGTCGACTGGAACTTAGGTTACATCTGGTGGGTGTGATTAGTGGTACAGTGTCTGGAAATCCAGGATATGTTAGTTTTGTGAGCTCAGATTGTTGATGAGTTTCATCACAAATTCTGAGGCCTCTGGTTCAGTGAGAATGAAGAACAGATGTACATAAGTGCCTTCCTCCCTAGCTAGAATCCCATTGTTGAAGCTGTCATATGTAGATAATGTTGACATTAAGCATACTGGCATTCTTCCTACTGCTGACATATCGCAAAATATGTGGTTAGCAGCCATAGTGACAGTGACATCTCTACAATTGCTAACTAGTAGAGGCCTCAGTTGATCCAGTGGAAAAAGTGGACGCTTCCTAATCTGTGAGGCCTAAAGTCATACTTTTCCCTCTGTTTTGATTACCTAATATTAATAACAAAACATATTTTAAAAATGTTTCTGTGCATTTGCAGCAAAGAGTCCTGTGGCACCTTATAGACTAATGGACGTATTGGAACATGAGCTTCCGTGGGTGAATACCCACTTTGTCGGATGAATGTCTGTGCATTTGTTACTGAAATCACCAGCTGTAGCCTTCCTGTCACATGCCTTCAATTTGCATTTTTGTGAGTGACCTGAAAATGGGGGAAGAGGTTAAAGCATGGAATTGTGTCCAGTTCTTGCCTCTGCCACAAATGTCCTACTTGATGTTACATAAATCACTTACTCTACATTAGCCTCAGTTACCATCTGTAAAATGGGGCTGTTGAGAGCCTACATGCATTAATTTATCTGAGGTGCTCCCCTAGTATGAGGGTTATATATGTAGAATAGTATGTTTCCTGCCATGTATTTACACCACAGGATGTCTGGTATATCTGTTGCTAATAATGAATATCCTAGCAGGAGAATCAACTTCCAGTGAGTGTAGTCTTTCCTGAAAACAGTGTAATAAAACAAAGTAGAAGATTTGAAACCATATTTATGGTATATCACTCACCATATGTATTCATTACCATTAAGTACATGTTTTCACACTCCAAGATATAAAGATTAAACCGTTAGATGAAATGTCTTTATGACAGTCTTGTGGGTGTCACTAATCCCTGTCCATTCAACTGACATCACTGTTTTATAGAAACTGTCATGTTTCCAAAGGGGGAGGAGGGGTTGTGTGAAGTGAAGGGAGACACAAAAAGGAAAAAATTCATGAAGCCTGAGATTGTGGCTCACTCTGTAAAGCTGGGCAAGATAGAGGAAGTTGTTACCTTTGGCAGGAACACCAAGGATTTGAGTGCAAGAACTTCTCCCAGCAATAATATTACCTACCCCAAGGATGAAAGTGATCTCCCCTCTTCCTCAACCATTGGAGCTGGGCCACCCTAGCCAATAGAATGTTCTGTACCTGTTCAAAGGATGGCAATGTTTGCTGCTCTCATATCTGCCCTCCTATATGACAAATTATGACTGAGTTAAGAGTTCCTCCACTCATTCCATCAGCATCGTATCCCCTTCACACATCACCTCCATAAACAGAGCAGGCCATGGTTGAAGCCAGAATTTCACCATAATATATAATGTATATATTTTGTTACTAGCATTGCTGCCTGGAGCAATACTTGCACTCAATCTTCAGGCTCTGTGCAGAGCTGACTCTCCTCACATACGCACCTTTGTAGAGCCTGCCACAATAATACACTAAAGATAAATATTATATCTTACTACATGTTCCAAAGTCCATATTCTTTGCTGTGTGCGTTTCCCCCCCTCCCCCCCCCCCCCTTGTACAGTTCTCATCTGGGCCTGGTGTTACCAGTTTTGCCTGTTACTTTGGGATATATTCAGGTTACTCTTCTGAGGGGGGTGTCTGTAATCCTATCAATGTACTGCTTGTGTCATGTCTGTTTTCACATGGAGCTCTACTCCTCCTTTATGCAAGTCCCCTCCCAATGGATCAATCCTGCAGGACCTAGGTTCCCTAGGGCTGGGTTCCTCCAGCCCCAGAACCGGACGGACGGACGCGCGCACACACACACACACACACACACACACACACACACACACACACACACCAGAGCAAGTCTGAGTGGACTGGGTCAAGCAGCACTTTCAAGCTGCCACCCTTATCTGTGAGTTCTTCACAGATTCAGCATGTCCCTCTCCCCACTCTCACATCACAATTGTACTGGTAGTAACCTACTTGTTGAGCAAACCCCACAGTATTTTGGGCGCTGCAGGGATCTTTAGCTTAGGTAAAAGAAGCATTGCTGCAGAGTAAATGCGGGAAACTAAAAACATAAAAGAGTAAAGTTCAGCAAGAGAGAGAGAGAAGCAACCAACTTAACCATAAAAATTATTTATTGAATAATAGGGATAACTACACAAGAAGGGCTAAACCAACATAACTTACATTATTAAAGATTAATACCTAAGGTAGAAAGGAAAACAGAGAGAGAGAAAGAGGGGGATCTCACCCACTCCATGAGGTTTGAACTGGTCGGGGTTCCCAGGTGATGGTGGTAGCTTAGGGTCCTGAGTGCTGGAGACAGGCAGAGCCCCCAGCACAATCAGCCAAGAGAAGATGGAGTCCCAGTGGAACTGATGCATAGTTTGGATCTAAGCATCCGAACACTTACTTGAGCATAGGTAGGGGCTTTTGTAGAGAAACAGCAATGGTTCAAGGGAGAACACTAGATTTGTTTATGGGTAAACTGATGACTATGGGGTTTTCTTTAGGCTAGACAATAGGAGCTGATCACTCTAGGCTATGGGTGGTGTTTTCTTCCAGGGAGCTCACAATGCAACTAGGCTGCTTCAGTATTTTGGATATCAATCAAGGATTCATTACTAGAATTGGTCTGATAACTGCTGAGCTGGGTGTGGGCAGGCGTAGGTTTATTAACAGCTGGAGCAGAGATTTCCATGATGCAGTGCTTCCCTGCTTTTCTGGTCCCAGAGTTCAGTGCAGTTCTCTGTTCTTCATTCTGTATGCTAATCCCTGTCCCATCTTTCACACAGATGAGGCTAAGGGAGTTGTCTCTGCTCTCCATTCTGTATGCAAATGAAGATGTCCTAATCTTGTCATCCTTGTCAGGAGGGGTCTAGGTGTGTCTCCCAATGCCCTTCACTGCTCTCTGCAAGCCTTTTCTCTGATTGGTCTTGGTTCAAGCAGACACTGGTGGTGGGGTGTCCCTCATGAGTCAGACAGGCCAGACACTGTGCCCTGGTTCCCCAAAAACAGAGCTGACTGGTATCACTGGTATTCATTATCTGTTTGGCACTGACCTGCCGTATTACCGAAAAGCACCATTTACAAATTTATTCTTTGCTTTTCTCCTGTCCCTGCTTATTATTTCAACTCGCTAGCAATAAAAACCAGCAGTAGATCAGCTTTGGCCTCATCCTCCATAACAGAACTGCCCCAGGATGCGTTTAGTGTTGAACAGACCTCACTGTGGTAGACAGCATTAATGGTTTATAATTGCCACAAGAGTAGAGTCTATTATTATGCTCTGAATTGAAATGGGCTGGAGATGGGAGAAATGAAAATATAATAGACTGAAGCTGCATGAAGTGGGGCAGCCTATGATGGTGAATCATTGCAGACGCAAGTGGTTGCACCTATGCAAAATTGCATAAATGTTGCTATATCAAGAGATCCACCTTACTAGCCTTGTAAGTTGTTCTTTATGACAGTGTTTTTATTCAAAATGCAGAAATAGGCATCAGTCTGTTGGTATTTCATCTGCTATACTGTATATAATGTGCACTTTTCATGCTTGGTAATTTAAGTACCATACTGAGCTAAAGACAGGGAGCTAGACTGCTCTCTGAAGTAACACCATTGAATTCAATAGGCTTACCCCAGGGATGAATTTGGCCCAAAGAGTTCTTCATTCCGAACGGCATGCCCATATTTGTTTGCCAAACATTAAGCAGGTGGCATTTTAAAGCATTTATGTGGAGTACTTTCCCTTTCACGTGCAAGGGACAGCACAGATATGCCTTGTGGATTTTGTTGTTGTTTGGGAAAGATCTTAATTTAACCCCCAGCAACACTGACATGAGAGTTAGCCCTTGGCATTGGCATTCTTATCATCCAAGGGAAGTGATTTCCAACACACCACTCACTAGCTTTTGATTTGAAAAATGAACTGTAGCATAGAATAAAATCTGTGGTGGAAGTGGCATGACATTATCCATGCAACATAGAACAAGGGTCATGTGGGGAAATTATTTTGACTCCAAGTACACTTTATCTGTAGTTGTTTCAGCTATGGAACTAGCCACACCAGGAAGGCGGGTTCCTTACGTACAGAGCACTTCAGAACCAAATCTGTCCCAGCAGCCTTGGGTGACACATCTGAATTTGGATAATTCAAATAAACATCCAAACTTCTGCCCATCCCATCGGTACCTTCACAGTCTGAGGCAATCCATGCATTAATATTTAATGGCTCTAATCGATGTAGTGTATTATGTGAACATTTAGCTTGACATGGAATAGCTCTGTAGATTTTTAAGGACCTCTCACACAGCTAGAATTTTACTTACAGTAAATCAACAAGTAAATTTGATTGCATTTTTTTAGGTTAGAATTTCCAAGTACAATTACATTGTTCTCCTTTTCAAGAGAGAACATCCTATTATTGATAGGCAATAATATAGAGTTCCTTCTTTGGGAGGGAAAGATATATAATACTGATTTACCACCTATAGACCTCATAATGAGGTTGGATGAAGTGTTGCCCATTCTAGGCATAAATGTTGGATTAGGCATGTACTTCTTTTTAGCCAAAGGAATTCGGCATTCATTTTACTGCATATGATGCTGTTAGTATAGAACCAAACAGTTCTTAAAGGTTTCATGATCTGGGTGATAATTCACTCAAACTTCAGGAAAAATACATTTGTTTTGGCACTGCATCAGCCTACCTGCCATGCAGGATGTGCTAAGAGGGCAATTTCTTTAACTGTTTTATGAAATACAAGTGACATGAGATAAGCCAGTTATCAACCTGAATGTCACTTCTAGCAATAAGATAATCAATTAGCTGAGACCAGATTGTATTCCTTTTAATGTCTGACATTAAGTTAACAGCCTGACAATATATAATACAAAAGATTAATAAGAATAGCAAACATGCTCACACATCTCATGTTAGATGGTTACACAGCTGGAAATTTCCTGGGTCCCTGTCATAATTTGGGAAGTTTCAGATTTCCTTTTCTGAGGCATACAATCAAATATTTTACATTGTTTTCCATACTAGATTAACAGAAGCTCAGCAACATTGACCCTTTTGAAGAGTTTTTACATGATTTGCAATGATTCTTCTTCTTTTTTAACAGAAGACCATTCTTTCTTTTTATTTCGATTACATTCTGAACGCTTGAGTTCATAGTCTCAAAAATGTATTAATCATAGAGACTCCTTTCATACCACAGTTTAATTCTAACCTTTTATGTATCCATATATACTTGTATGTTCTTCCACCTAAATAAGTTTGGAAAAGTTCTAGCATTTTCTTGTAGTTGGTGCAGACACAATTTCCAACAAAAGTGTATTCTAATATTCCACTTTGTTGTACATATTCAGTAGAGTTGAATATTGTTGTGTTGACTTACAGGAATTCTCAATCTGGAGCAGAAGTCCCCATTTCATGATAATATCTTGGACATCCCTAATAAATGCACTTGTCTAATTGCAAATTAAACAAGAAATCAGATTAGGAAATTGGATTAGAAAATCCAATCATTTTTGGACCCAAATGGAGAAACTTTCTGTAATCTCTTGGCTGGAGTGGGTGCATGTTATTGTCATCTCTGGGAGGAAATGAGAGCTGCTCAGTAGATCTGCTTTGCTTTCTACTTGGTTGTCCCATTTAGGAGGATACTTAGGGCTGGATTTGTAAAGATATTTAGGCACATAACGATGCAGAGAGGCACCTAGTGGGAATTTTAAAAGCCCCTAGGTGTCTAACTCAATGGGAGTAGGTGTCTAGGAACTTCTGAAAATTCCAGCAGGATCTGCATCTTTATGTTGTAAATTCCTTTAAAAATGGCTCCAAGTCCTAATAGTAGCAGCAAATGGAAATTCTTCTTTAGCTTAGAGATGGGACTAGCAAAGAGGGTTAAATCTAGATCTAAATCTTGAATTGCTGCAGTTTGTGTTGTCCAACTCTGGGAATTTGTTTCTATTGATTATAAAGATAGGAGCCAGATGTGAAATCTATTTCAAACACCTCATACAATCCTATAGTTTTGAAAGTCCTGGGTTTTGGTTAAGGCCTATGTTTAGTAAAGTCCTGGGCTTTAGTGGCAGAAAATAGAGTTCTGTTTTCTCCACAATGTGAATATAGCTGAAATTGGGGAAATAGTGGGACAAAAAAGGACATATGAAATTTTTTTAATTCATATGTCAATCTTCAGTATGTGCTCTTTGAAATGAAGGCTCTTTGACACCAACAGAAACTGCCCTTTTGAAAATCTGGCCACCTCACTGAGGTGTCTAAATGGGAGCTGTTGGGTGCTAAGTGAGCACTTTTGAAAGCTTATACCTTAAAGAGGGTATAAAAAGATTTAAGTATTAACAGTTTAGAGAACCTTGATATCAAATTCCAAATACAGAAGCTAAAATGGCTCATTTTGAAGTTCAAACATCAGACAAGTGCTTTTTTGCCCCTTCTATTTCCAAAAACAAAAATTTGTATGCTTGTCTTTTATATCAAAAGCGTACATTCCCCTTTTGTTTAGGATTGTGGCAAATCTGCTGTTCTTATGTTTCCTTTATTATTCTAAGTACCCTTTACAGTTTCTTTGTGCTGTATTAAAATTGATGTGTTCCTAAAAGTTAGTTTTTGCTAATGTCCGAGTAGTTTTATTACAGTTTTCCCTATTTTTATTTTGCACTGCCTTTCTGTGCTTTCCACTCAAGTGTGTTGTGCATTTTTGTCATAATACATAATCTTATTCACTTCCTATTCTAAACACTATGGGGCAAATTCTGCTCTCAACAACACGGGTGTTAAGACCAAGAAACAACATTAAAGCCCATGGAGTTGCTCTGCTAAGCGCTAACAGAATTTAGCCCTGTGTGGTTATTTGCTTGCTCTTTCATGTGTCATGGCTTTATCTTAACAGTTTTATCTCAAATTCTAGTGGATCTCTAGACATAGCTTAGATATGGGTTTTTTTTTAAAAAAAACCTGCAAAATTGACCTTCATTAACTAAAGATGTCAGTGTTAGTCACTTGCCTGAAGGCTGAAATGCAGTAGTGTATCTGTTACTGAGAAGTAACAGTGCAGAAGCTGCTAGTATGACAATGAACTGTAAGTGTAATAGGTCCATTACGCTAGCAATGAGAAGTGAAATAGTACCCTGCCTATATGATTCTTTGTATCTTTCACTAAAAGGTAGGGGGGAGTGTGTGTGGTTTTTTAAACACAAACCCTCAAAGTACCTATAACGGTACAGCTGCCAAGTTAGTACAGAACGCTGATCACATGCAGGCAGTCTGAGAGTGTAAATATTATTTTTAAATGAAATGACAAATTATCATTTGTACAGGCATACTGCTACTGTACAGCATTAATAACAAAACACTGTAATGCCCACAGTTTTCATCCCAGTGGAAATAAAACAAACTGCAGTGTATGCTTTCAATGATGCAAATTAAATGTAGTAGACATTAATTATTTACATTCAAATCACATTTTAAATATTAAATGTACAGAGAGTCACAATATTTCCCATGGAGAGCTAACACAGTATTCAGGCCCTGGTGCAAACAAAATTACCCGTCACTGCTGCTAGTCCTGGGCAGCTCTCTGAGGTGCTGGGGCTCCATTAGCCTGTGGACCAATGAACAGGAAGATGGGGAACTGAGATATCCCAGCCCACTAAGGCTGAATTTATTTCCCATGGAGACTCACCCATTCCTTACTACTTGTAGGTTGTGGAAATCCCCCTTAAAAGGAAAAACTATGGGAAGCAATAGATAGGGGACTCCAGTGGTGCTTGAAATAGTAATAACCCCATAGCTTGAAATAGTAATAACAAACACAAAATACATGGTTTCCATCATCAGCATCTTGAATATAAAAATTGTTCCAGCACCCCTGGGGGAGTCCCTGTCAGAAGGATTCCACTAGAGCTGCATTGCAAGGTGACCTTAGAACTGATGTGGAGGGACAGGGCCTCTATGCCAAGTATTATAGTTTCCAACAGAGTTTCTTGAGGTTTGTTCAGATCCCCAGATGGACCCACCAGCTTCTTCTGTGTGGGGAAGGAGGCAAACTCCATCCCTTCCATAGACTGTATTTCTCCACATAGCACTATGGGACAGAGTTTTCAGTGAGAACTTTGCCTGAGTAAAAGCTGCAGGATTGGGGACAAATAGAGGATTTTGATGTTCAAGGTTAACCCAAGAACACTGACTTCACTTAAAATAAAAAATTGAATTTTTTAAAAAGGAAAGGAAAGGAATGGCAGTGCGATGTGCTATTCCCAAATCCACTCCAAATAAAGTGGAGCAATCTCTGTCTCAGCTGAACAGAAATCAATCATTCAAACATTAAAGGTGCAGGGCCAATGATTTCCCATCAGATTAAGACTAAGCTACAAAGGTAGCACAGCAACATCTGCAGTAGGCTGAATCCTGCTCCTCTTACTCCACTGGAGTGAGAGACCACTCCGATGAGCTAGGTAACCAGGATTCAACCTATTAGGTCACCTCTTGAAAAATCATTATCAGGCTATTTTAAAATGTGTCTATAAACGTGTTCACGCTTGAATTCAGTTCAGTTTCAAAACAGCTCTGCCAATGAGAGAAAAAAGGCATCCTGCATGTTTAGAAATCTGTGCTATGATCTCTAAAAATAGTTCTATTCATCAGCAATGTTTTTTCTCATTTTGACTTTTAATAAATATAGATTAGTAAAATAAAATACTACCGAAGGAAATGGCTTTCAGTATAAGCTTGCTGTACTAAAATAGTCGTCTTTTACCATAAGAAGTCATTCATTTATGAGTGTTTTGCTATTTATTAGAAATCCCATGCCTCTCTTAGGTTTTATAAACTGCTCTCATGAGATGTTTGAGTGATAACAAGTATCATGAACTGCAAGTGAGCAAATCCTTGTATTACCCATACTACAAATGAGGGCCGTTTATAATGCAAAAAAAAAAAAAAAAAGGCAGAAAAACCTTTATTAATATATTGTAGAGCATTAGAGAAATATTCTTTCCACTCCTTCAACAACAATGGAGCCAATCTATTAGATGATATCTTGTTTAAAATAAAATTTTAGAAATTCATAGATCTTGCAATATAATTGGCTATTTGGGCCTGATTCTCTTCTGTTCCAAGACTCTTATACACCACTCTGGTAGTGTAAAGGGTCTTAACATAGTAACTGTAATTTACATCTAATTCAGTGCCTTTTACACTGTTAAAGCAATGTGAAGGGATGTTAGTGTAAATGAGAATCAGCCCCTGAAAGTTCATGCTTACATCAAATGTTTTGATATGTTTTGGATTACAGTTGATAACACGTTCTTCAAAAGTAGATTTCATAGCTGTATTCACCCCAAACACACCCATGCCTACAAAGGATAACTCAAGGATTACTCTTTACATATACAAAGGAAGCTTTTACAGCACTACTAGTGGAGTAGCCTCTTTCTCTGTGCCTGTTTAAAGAAAAATATATGCCTCCTGCTGAGCTCCCTGGACCATTCATGAGTTTGCCTTCCACCTTAACTTGCAGAGCCATGAGAAATACTGTATTTGATGGCATCAGCCACAGAACCAAATGAGATGCTTTGGACTGAAATTGTAAGGGGATGTTACTGGCTTGTCAAACAGTGCTGCTAGAAGTGAAAGGTTCTCAGATCTGCATTTTACTTGGAGTGGGGAATTTATCAGCATTTAACACACCATCCTCCACCCGCTATTCTCTTACTCTGAAACATAAATAGCTAAATGTCTTATTTTTAACACATGTTCTTCTGCTGCTTTCCATGACATCTAAAGTTTATGCTAAATGGATAAATATATATTAGGTAAATGTAGTTTATATGCACTGCAATCCCGGCAATTACAGGCCTGTAAGCCTGACTTCAGTACCGGGCAAACTGGTTGAAACTATAATAAAGAACAATATTGTCAGACATATAGATGAAGAATCAACATGGTTTTAGTAAAGGGAAATCATGCCTCACCAATCTACTAGAATTCTTTGAGGGGGTCAACAAGCATGTGGACCAAGGGGATCCAATGGATATAGTGTACTTAGATTTTCAGAAAGCCTTTGGCAAGGTCCCTCACCAAAGGCTCTTACGCAAAGTAAGCTGCTACGGGATAAGAGGGAAGGTGCTCTCATGGATTGGTAACTGGTTAAAAGATAGAAAACAAAGGGTAGATATAAATGGTCAGTTCTCAGAATGGAGAGAGGTAAATAGTGGTGTCCCCCAGGGGTCTGTTCTGGGACCAGTCCTATTCAACATATTCATAAATGATCTGGAAAAAGAGGTAAACAGTGAGGTGGCAAAATTTGCAGACGATACAAAATTACTAAAGATAGTTAAGACCCAGGCAGACTGCAAAGAGTTATAAAAGGATCTCTCAAAACTGGGTGACTGGGCAACAAAATGGCAGATGAAATTTAATGTTGATAAATGCAAAGTAATGCACATTAGAAAGCATAATCCCAACTATACGTATAAAAAGATGAGATCTAAATTAGCTGCTACCACTCAGGAAAGAGATCTTTGTAGATAGTTCTCTGAAAACATCCACTCAATGTGCAGCGGCAGTCAAAAAAGCAAACAGAATGCTAGGAATAATTAGGAAAGGGATAGATACTAGGACAGAACATATCATGTCGCCTCTATATAAATCCATGGTACGCCCACAACTTGAATACTGTGGTCACCCTATCTCAAAAAAGATCTATTGGAATTGGAAAAGGTTCAGAAAAGGGCAACAAAAATAATTAGGGATAGGGAACGGCTTCTATATGAGGAGAAATTAATAAAACTGGGACTTTTCAGCTTGGAAAAGAGATGGCTAAGGGGAGATATGATTGAGGTATATAAAATCATGACTGGTGTAGAGAAAGTAGATAAGGAAGTGTTGTTTACTCCTTCTCATAACACAAGAATTAGGGGTCACCAAATGAAATTAATAGGCAGCAGGTTTAAAACAAATAAAAGGAAGTATTTCTTCATACAACCGCACAGTCAACCTGTGGAACTCCTTGCCAGAGGATGTTATGAAGGCTAAGACTATAACAGGGTTCAAAAAAGAACAAGATACATTCATGGAGGATAGGTCCATCAATGGCTATTAGCCAAGATGGGCAGGAATGATGTCCATAGCCTCTGTTTGCCAGAAGCTGGGAATGAGCGACAGGGGATGGATCACTTAATGATTAACTGTTCTGTTCATTCCCTCTGGGGCACCTGGCACTGACCACTGTCAGAAGACAGGATACTGGGCTAGATGGACCTTTGGTCTGACCCAGTAGGGCCGTTCTTATGATAACCAAACTGGGCATTTCATTATATTGCATCAAGTGCAGGGTTGTTTTAGGAAGTTAATGAGCAAATTGATATTAGTTGACTTGTGGCACACACAATCCTGACTGGCAGATCAACAGAAGACCTTCAGATTTTATCTCATGAATATTTGTTAACCAAGGGAGTTTATATTTTTCTTTAACTCACTTTTCACCTACTTGAAATTAATTCTGTTCATGTATGACAGTTTCATTTCTAATGGACTCACCCAGAGGAAAAAAAACATTGTCCAGGAGTTTTTGGTTGATACTCCAAAAATGATTGATGAAGATACACTTGAATAAAAATTACAAACGAACTTTTAGGGTGTTTGCATCCCTTTTTTACTTATTTTGTGTGAATATTTGTATGACAGAGAGACCTTGACCCAGTGATCAAAAACAGTCAGGATGTCCTGTTGGAGTTGTTTCTCTTCATGCAAATACTTCAATAATCATCTGTGCCGGAGCTGAAACGTGTCTCTCCTAGGAGAGTGCAATAACCACTAGGCTATAGTCATCTCTCTCTCTCTCTCTTTCTCTCTGGTCTAATGAATACTTAAGTATTTTATAAAAAAGAATGGATGGAATAGCTCCAAGAGAAGTGACTGAGAAAAATCCATCCCAGAATACCCAAATGGTTAGGACACTTAGCTGGGAGGTGGTAGACAAGTTCAAGTGCATGCTCTGAATCAGGCTGAGTGTGGATTTGAACCTTTATCTTCCACCTCCCAGATAAGTGCTCTAATCACTGGGATATTGGGGGAGGGGACAAACACCTCCCTGCAATGTAGTGACAACCAAACTGGCCTTTTCATTATATTGCATCAAGTGCAGGGTTGTTTTAGGAAGATAATGAGGAAATTGGTATTGGTTGACTTGTGGCACACACACTCGTGACTGGCAATCACTGTTTTTGCAAGAATGGGCAGACCTGGCTTAGATGCCTAACTCCACAGGAAGGTAGAGTTAGGGGAAAGTCTTCTCCTCAGCATTTCCTACTGGCTCTATGGCTAGGCTTTATGGCTTCTGAAGATCTGTTTCTTAGGTGACCAGCTCTCCTCATGCCTTGTATTAGGAACCTGAGCACTCCCTAACTTTGAGCTGAAGATTCCACTGGACAGCGGGCTGCCTAAAATTAGGCTCAGCACTGCAACACACAAATCCCATTTGTGGATTTAATGGTTGGTGGTTTTGATTTTCCACCCCAATTAC
Source organism: Emys orbicularis (assembly GCF_028017835.1). Taxonomy (NCBI): domain Eukaryota; kingdom Metazoa; phylum Chordata; order Testudines; family Emydidae; genus Emys; species Emys orbicularis. The sequence continues at coordinate 39,510,247 of NC_088689.1, read as the reverse complement.
GTACCCATCTGTGACATTACCGAGGATACAATATGGACTGATGGACAGCTATGTCCCCATAATTCTCCAGCCTCGGGTGCATTTTACCCTGCTTCACTATGAGACCAACCACTCCTGGTCTGCTCGCACACAGTCCCCGGCATGAAAATCACCCCCAGCTATACTGCATGAGTGCTATAGCCAGTCAGCCACTCATGAATTACATTACAGAGCATCACCAGCAAACTCCCAGTCCCAGACTTTCCCCTAGAAATGTGTATCTTGTAGTGCCCAGCACTATCCTGGACAATACAAGCTCATATAAAGTCTATCATTTATTAATAGAAAATGATGTGCACAAATCTTGTTATCACAAATGGAGTTTCCCAAACACTCCAATCAAAACACACTAATTTAGATAAATCAACAAAACAAGTTTATTAACTACAGAAAGATAGATTTTAAGTGACTACAACTAATGAGGCATACAAGTCTGAATTGTTTACATGGAAGGTAAAACACAACTAACACCTAATTTAGCAAGCTAAGTGAACACAAAGCAAAGTTCCAGCACATGTTTCAGCAGTCTTACTGGCTGAACCACTTTCAGTCAGGCTCTCCCCGCAAATCCATTGCTGCTTCCTTTGTTCTTCAGTCATTGATGATGCCATGGGTGGAGAGCAAGGGAGAGATGACTTGGGGCATCTGTCCTCGCCTCTTATAGCCCCCTTTCTCTTGTGCAAGAATCATCTCCAACTGATTTTCAGGAGACAAAGTCAGTGTGGCCAGGAACCTTTAAGTTGCTTCTTTGTCAAAATGTATATTCCCCCCCACACACATCCCCGGCTGAAGAGTGGCCATTTAATCAGGTGCTGGTCCATTTAATCTCGTTGACACCTGACTGAGGCGTTGTTGACTAGACTTTTGTCTCTGGAGAACTTGTTTGTGACTGCCCTCCAGAACGTGTTGAAACATGTCTTGGTATAATATCATAAAATGGAATCTTATATCTTTACATATGATGGTGCCACACACATTTTACCAGGACAGTAAGGCTCATCAAATCATGAGTTTTCAAATGATACCTTACACAGTATGCTTTGTACAAATTTTAACAGTTTTGTAAAAGGGGTGAACATAGGGGTACAGACTGTCATGCCATCAAAGACCATGGGCACATACTCGGGACAGCTAGCCCATCCTGCCACATGCATTGCCTTGGCTACATTCTATTTTTAGTAAGTCTACACCTCAAGGTTGGGATGTGATTCCCAGTTCAAAGAGGCATACCCTTAGATTCATACATAAACACAGATATTTCGGGGTTCAAATGAACCTAAATTCATGTGAAATCTTATATTAGCCCAGGTTCTCTGGAAATCAGGCAGAGGTTTATAAGTCTTAGGGTATGTCTACACTGCGCAGTTGTCGCCAAAACTTTTGTCTTTCGCAAGGACTTAACCCCCACGCCCCCGCAAAAGACAAAAGTTTTGCCGACGCAAGCGGCAATGTGAACGTGGCTTTGTTGGCAGGAGCGCTCTCCTGCCAACAAAGCTTATGCCGCTCACGGGGCTGGAAGTATTTTGTTGGCAAAAGTGCCAACAAAATACCACAAAAGAGTGTTCACACTCGCTGTCTCCATAGTGTAGACAAGCCCTCAGTCAGCAAAGCTGGTGTGAGTTTTCAAGTATGTAACACAATCTGAAACCAGTTGACTTTTTTGTGGCTTTGGGGTTTGTAAAGAAAGCTTCACCTACTCATTAATAGTCTTTCTTAATTTACTCTGTAAATAAAAATTTCTGAAGTTGATCCCTTAGAAGTCCAGCAAAGAATAAATATTCATTCAGTGAAAAACTGGTTATTTAAAATTTGCAACTCTTTGAAGGTTTAAGCACTCTACAGAGATTTACATAAATACCTATGTAAATCTAATCCTGCAGAGAGTGTTACTCTTACATTATACAAATTATTAACTCACTGTTGGAGGTATTTAAGACATTATCTCCATGAGTCTCTAATCAAAAGAAATAGAAATGATAGCACAAATACACAGGTGAAGCAGAATTATATAGACAGATCTCATAGGAGCTAACAGAGATGGGGTTTCTAAACAGTAATATAACAAATAATTTTCCCACATCCCCAACGCCACGTTTTATAGGCATGTGAAAATAGTGGGTTATAATGTTTTCAACCCAAAATTACACCTCTTGCTACTGGTGTGACTATTACACCACACACATGCTTTCCCAAATAAGTTCTTACATAGGCTTAGCAGAAATAAATTTTTATTTTTTCATAATGTCAACAGATAATTTGAATTATTTTTAAACGTTTTTAATTTCTATCAATTTTGAATTTTCACAGTTACAGGAAATTTTGGGAGATAATACAATAGGGAGGTCAGAAAATCATTATTTAATGACAGTAGATGCTGAGATTCAGAAAGTTAAACTTTATGACCATTAACAAGTTAACATCACATGTCAAAATATACAAAGTAAATATCTTTAAATCAAACTCTGAAGTTCTCAAAAGCATTTTCTGATCTGGCCTATCCGTAAATTTTTATTATTATTGATGGAAATATTTTTTCTTCCATTTGTGTGTATATGGTGAAACCACAGTATCTAAATGTATTTTCACAATAATTTAGCTGTGGTGACTACTGCCACAGGACAAGTTTAGAGGGCATATTACTTTGCCTTATTATGGTAAACGTACCAGAAAGAAAAAGTGAATACCTCTCTCTGAACATGCATAGAGCATTTTTGTATTGTTACCTGTGTAAGGTTGGTTTTCTTGTTGCCATTGTTGTAAACAATGTATGTTACTTACCTTTTATAGGGTAGCTCTTGTGTTATTTGGAAGGCTTTCTATCAGCTGTGAAATATGTATTGGGACAGTCAAACGTGGCAGTCCTTGAAGGATGATTGAAGGTGCCAATATCAGTCTTAGACTGGTTAAAGTGCTTTTTCCTATGAGCTGAAAGAGATTACCTCAGGTTAATTATGGACACCTGAGTCTAATTAAGGGCAGCCTTTAACCTTTACAAACATCTTTCAATGAAAGAGAAAAAAGGGAGGAGAGAGGAGATGGAAGCTGCAGAAGGGTTGTATGGAGTGAAGGGTGTCTGTTACAGCTGTCCCCCTGCTGCATTCCTTTTTCCCCTCAACTTTCTGTTTGTCCTGTGTGGCCGCCCCTCCCAGCCATTGTACTAACTAAAGTCACAGCCCTATTCATAGGAATGGCTTGTACAGAGTAACTGGAGCCATTGCTCTGCCTAGGGAGGGGGCTTCTTGCTTCTTTGTTTGGCTCCTTTGTTCAGACCCAGGCTCGGTGTGGGGGGCGCTGCCCAGAAATGCAAAACCTGAAGTGGCCAACTAACTAAGCATATGAGTCATACCTGTGGCTCAGAACATGCCCAGGCATGCCTATGCTTACCTGCAGCCTTCTCTCCTCCCCTGTATCAAGAGGAGCCAATCAAAAGTACTGGTGGGAAACTGCCTGAGTTTGCCTTTAAAGCCAGACATTTTCTGATCAGACCTCGGAGAAGGTCCTTGCTTTGCCACCTGGTCTGATCAGCTAGGGGTCTTTGGGGGGCCCTTTCTCCGCTCTCATTTGTTTTTGAGTGTATCCCCGTTTTATCCCCTCCCCTCCCCTCCCATGAACAACGAATTTGTGCCTGGAGATCTCCTGATTATTGTAAGTGAATCAAGTCCTCTCTCCATCCTCCGATGCTACTGCCGTTCCTGTCTCTGTGCTTGCTGCTGTCCTGGGGAATGGTAAGAACTCCCTCTTGCAAACTCCCCCTGTCCTAGCTGCTGGCCTTGTTTCCCCAGCAGACAGACCCAAGCTAACTCCTTGGTCTGTATCTGTAATCTGTTTCTTGCTCCGCAGCGCCTTTGCTGCTAGAAATAAGCCTGTGCCACTGCTAGGCTGTGCCTTCCTGGACTGTATCCTGGGCTGCCAGCTTGCAGCCACCCCACTGCTGCAGCCACCACTAGTTAACCCCCCCTCCCCCCGGGGCGTACCCTGGGCACACACCACTCTGCCCTCCGGAACTGCTCCCCCTCCCGATCAAAGAAGCGGCATAGTGTAAGGTGCACCTATTAGAATCAGGTTCTTAGTCTAGATAAGTTGTAATTTCATTTTGCATAGCTGTGGTTAAGTTAGGTTTAAAGAATTGTTTGTATTGTGCTCTGTAAGTTAGGTTTAAAAAATTGTTGCATTGTGTTCTGTTACTTGCTAATTTGTGTAGTCTTGGTTAAGTTAGATCATAGATAAGATTTTGCTGTGTTTTGTATAATTGTGGTTAAGTCTGTCTTCCCGCTGCCCTAACCCCGGAGCCTGCCCGTGTCTCCCCCCGGAGCCTGCCCGTGTCTCCCCCCGGAGCCTGCCCGTGTCTCCCCCCGGAGCCTGCCCGTGTCTCCCCCCGAGCTCCCCAGTCACTCGTTGCAGTCTCTCTGCTGTTTAAACTTGCAGCCTCTCTCTCTCTCTCTCTCTCTCTCTCTCTCTCAATCCCTTCCCCCACGTGCTCACCGCGCTCCTACTGCTGCCAAACCTCAATTGTATTACTGAAGTCTAGCATAAAACCCCATTGGTTACCCTTTTTCTAATACCCCTCACATTTTACATTTACACCACTGTGACACGTTTTTACCTAGAGTTGTTGGTTATTTAACACATTTTACCCATAACTGTTAGTTGGTTATATGCTGTTGTGACATACCCTTTACATAGAAATTGTTAGCTACCTGTTACATTTATACTTCAGTGTTAATTGGTTACCAACTGTATTGTACCCCACTGTATTGTACCCCACTATTGAAACCCCCTATCCTATTTACTAAAAAAAAAACCTCCCCAATTGTCTACCTTAACAAACCCCATACCCCTCACTATTGAATTTTCCCTGTTTTTGCATTTTCTTAATAAAGTTTATTTTGCACCCCACCAGTGCAGTAGTTGTCCCCCAAGATCCCCTACCTGCTGGCAGGGTCAAAGGGAAAAGGTTTCTCCTAGGTAAAGAGCTATTTATTTGTATTCGGGAAGGGGGGCCTTGGTCGCAGCATAGCTGGGCCTGGAGTTGGTTCAAGAGGGTAGCTGACAATTGGTAGCCAACATAAGAAGAGGTAGTACTCCACTGGGAGTTAGGCAATGTTTTTTTGTTTGTTTGTTTAAAGAAGCCATTGGGCCAACTCTAAGGCCTATCACATTGTTACCTGCACACTCTAGGGCACCCACCTTTACCCAGTTCCTAGGGTTCCAGACAAAAGGTATTCATCCTTACCCCATTCCTAGGGCTCAGGGCATAATCTTCTGCTAGTTTGCAGGGTTTTTTACCAGTGAGAGAGCCTTACACAATAGTATCTTTATCCTCTATTTATTAACAGTCACCAAAACAGAATATACATGCGAAGTATACAAAGCTCATCTCTCCCAAATTCCTGATGGCCAGTCAGGATCAGGTTATTCGGGGCTCCTCCATCTTCTACATCAGTGCTTCTCAAAGTTGGGCTGCTGCTTGTTCACGGAAAGCCCCTGGCGGTCCGGGCCGGTTTGTTTACCTGCTGCGTTTGCAGGTTCGGCCGATCGTGGCTCCCACTGGCCGTGATTTGCCGCTCCAGGCCAATGGGGACTGCGGGAAGGGCGGCCAGCACATCCCTCGGCCCGCGCCGCTTCCCGCAGCCCCCATTGGCCCTTGACAGTGAACCGCGACCAGTGGGCGCCGCGATCGGCCGAACCTGCGGACGCGGCAGGTAAACAAAGCCAGGGGCTTTCCCTGAACAAGCGGCAGACCGGCTTTGAGAAGCACTGTTCTACATGATATAGTTGGCAAGGTTTTGAGGTCTGGCAACTCTGATGTTGGGCTGTGTCCTGGAGTTAGGTTCCAAAGAACTTCCTTTTGGACCCCAGTTTATATAGTTAAACTCGAGTCCTGCTTAGCTAGACCTTAATCAATAATTTTAAACTAAGTACTATAAAACAGTATTTTTCAACAATCCTAGCCCATTACAAAACAATTCTTTAACCCACCACTTTAGTTGCAAAATTAGTTATGCAACAGACAGAAACAATCCAAAGAACCAGACAGAAACCATATAGATAAACAATAGAGAGGTAGGGGCCACAAAGGCAAAACAATCAAGAAGTATAGATTTCACAATCACAACTGTTGAAAAGTGATTCCTTGCCAGACAGAATGCAATCAAAGTTTTCTTTAAACATCTGTTTCTTTATCTGGTGTTGTTGGGTACTATTAGGACAGGAGTGCCTTCTTAACAGTCTTATATTTCATTGTTTTAATGTAATTTAGATGGAGTGTGAGGATGTGCCTTTCTGCTTCTTGGCTCATGGCTGCTGCTGTCCTAATGTGGCTGCAGAAAAAGGCCTCAGACCTTTCACTATACATATTGTAGATATATCAATGTGAAGTATAAAACTTCCAGAGTGGGACTGATTTAGGTCCCCTCCATGCCAGAGGGAGAAAGGTTGAGCCCTGACATGATGAAAGAGGTGTGCTGTTACAGTATCTTTAATATATTTGTTTAATGTTTTGTTAATGGCTTAACGTTCCAATGTATTAAAGATTTATATGGGTGAAGTTCCTGGGGTTTGTGGGAGTGAAATACTCTCTGCCAGCCCAGGGCTGCATCACAAACCTCTTTTTATGGCTGCTGCTCCAGACTGTACACTATAGTAGTGGCTACTGCCCCTACTTCTGACTCTGAACCTCTTAATATCTGTGTATATGTAGTTATGGATCCAACACCCTTCCACTATCCTACCTTCAGTGCTGCTCCCTGTGCTGGCCTGTTTGGGGTGGTGCACAACGCCATCTCTGATGTGCTTGACACCTTCCAGGAGGCCATCTCCTAACCCAGTGAAGAGCAAATTGAAGTTTTAGCTGCTAATGGAATTCCGGGGCATGTAAGCCAGATAGACAAATAGAGGTCACAGTGGGGACAATAAGGTGATTGTTCCCTAGTCAAGTCTTGCTTCACAGTCCCAGAGTATCTGCATGTTTCTGCCAAAATAATGAGTAGTAGAATAGTTAATAATGCTTGACATTTGCATTTTTATTCGGTTTCAGTGTCGAGCCCTCCTTGACGTGAACAGGGCTCAGGCTAGTTATTGTTTCTGCCTGTTTTTAGACTCAAGAAGACAATGTGGCATTAGGTCATGTTAGGACCAGAGCAATTTATTTGCAGCTAGAGGGACTGTACATTTTGAGCTAGAATCTCAGCTAGTGTAAATTAACATTGATCCAAAGTGGAATTACTCTCATTTACATCTCATTTACAGCAGAGAATCCAGCCTTTTATTTTATTTTTTAGTGAAAGCTTATTTTAAGTTCTGTGGAAGCTATAGGAGCTGCCAGGGACTTGCTGACGCAACATACCCAATCATTCCCACGCCTCTTATCAAAATTCAACACCTTTTGGAAGCTTTAGCAAGCACAGATTTCCAAAAAGCCATTTCAGCCATGTGGGGCCTTCAAAATATAATTCAATTTTTTATTTATAAATTTGTAAAATAAATAAGATTGGGTATTTATGAATTTTCAGTAATGTATGTTGTTCCAGCGAGTATCACTGACTTGACAGGTCATGGATTCTAATAGATGGGAAAACAAAAGAACTTATTATTAAATAACTGATCTTGCAATTGTTTATGCCACTATGCCTTAGATGCTGAGAGGAAAGAAGAAATTGCCATTAGGATACCACACAGCAGAGCTGAGAGTAAAACAGGAACATTTATCTTATAATAAACTACAACTTTCCCTGAGGAGGGAGAGGCTTCTGCCTAAATTGTGGCTAGTTCAGAGGTTTCCAATAGCTAAATCCATAGTCAGATGGAAGTGAAACGTTTGCAGAGAAACTGTAGATTTTCAAGGCTCAGGGCATTCAGTGCTTCTGAGTGATTTTAAATTCACTATAAGAAATAAAATATATTTTGTTGCAACAATATATTAATATTATGGTGATAATGAATGACATAAATTGTAAGGAATTTTGTGGATCTCTGGGATAGTCATCATAATGTATTAATGTCTATTCTAAACCATTATTTCCACTTACTTCGGGGCAGTCAAGCAAAAGTACTCAAACATGTATCCATAGTATATTTATCTCAGGAAAGCAAGAGTGAAATTTAATTAAAGTGCTCCTTTGATTGCTCTTTGAAACATATTACTTGACAAAATGAGATTTGCTATATTTTAGAATATAGTATAACTTATTAATGTATTTCAGTATATTTTATTAGTGTCTAAACTGTATTGAGCCATAACTATTATGTAAATGTATATTTAAATTTAGTTTGCTTTTGGATGAGCATTGGCTAAGAAAAGATACCTTTTTGGTTCACATAAGATGAGCATATCTTTGCAGTGCAAGCAAATTGATCCTTTTATGTGACTAAATGTCATGAGAATGTGAAAGGAAATGTTAGTTTAAAACCTTTGGCAATATCAAGTTGGGATTCAGAGAAATACTTTAAATTAAGAAGTACATTTTCAGTTCAATGAACAGGGTAATACAAGTACAATTAACATTAATGGGTTATTAATTTGATCTAAGACAGTTATTGTGTGCTAATTTAAGTATACCATTCCAACTTGTATGTTTCATTGCTTTAGTGATGTGAAGGCAAATGAAAACTGGATACACATCCAGTCAGTTGTCTGCAAAATATAAATCAGCCTGTAGAAGTTCTTCTAATTTAGCAATAAGCATCAGAGAAATGTAGTAAGTGGTGATCTCCTTGGATTCAACTATGTTCAGACCAGTCTTAGCTCAGGCCTTTCATTTTGTGACTTGTTTGTGTGCCCTTCTCCTCCCCCAACCTTCCCCTCCCTCCCCCCCCCCACCCCCCCAGGCACAGGTTATCAAGAAACTACAGAGGCAGCTCCAGCAAAGAGAGTGGTATTATAGCCATATAAATGAAAGCAAATGTTGTATCTATGTGTACTGCATCTTCAAATGTAAAGGATTCCCATTCCTGCTGCAGAGACAGTTGCTCTTCTATGGCTCATTCATTCCTCCCTCTCTCTCTCTCTCTGAGACATTCTGTGTTGGTGCTGTGTTCCATAATTTGCAATAAGTAATGTATGTATATTTCTCTTGGTGCATGAGAAAACAAAACAGAAAAGGAGCTGAGCATCTTAATCACTTTACCAGGTGTTCTCATACTGCACACACAACCATAAAAGTGTCTGAGCACCTTAGTAGTGCATTAAGCAATGTGGGTAACCACTGTGGTGCTTGTTCTTTCATCTCCTCTCTAGGAGGAGAAGCACGTGTTTTGGTAGGGGATTTTTGTTAGTTATCTGTTCTGGTTTGGTTTGGGTTGGGTTTTTTTTGTTTGTTTGTTTTTTTGAGGGATGGGTGGGAGGGTTATAAATATACATGTTGCTGTATCGTTTTTAGAGAAGGCAATGTAAAAGAAATGGACCTTGCACTTGAAGCAGGTGGTTGTGGAGAAAAGCTTGAAACGTGACCCCTAGAAGCTCACAAACCAGAAGGCAAAAACTAACCCCCAACTTTAATATTTTTAAACTATAATAATTTTTAAGTCAATCATGATTCCCCCCCCCCCTCCTCTTACTGAACATTGTTGTTGTGGCACTGCCTCTGAAATTCATTCTTCCTGGCAGTCCCTCAGAGACCTGGCTTAGCAACTTTAATCCTAACAATTGCGGTACCTAGCTTCCACCATATCAGGGCCCTAGATTAGAATGTAGTACATTTATAACTCCTTCATTTTGCCCTATAGAACGAAGTGCTAATTTTATCTTTTAGCTAATTTTATCTTAAAAACACATATTCTATAATTATCATTGCAAGTAAACCTTGACTTTTTAATGAGATACATAGCAAATGGGAGTTCTTTTCACTTGTTAAAACTAGGTGAGGGGGAACCCTCTTAATGTGAACCTGGCCTTATGGTTCCGTTAGCTGTGGGGGGGGGGGGGGGGGGGAAGGGCAGCCTCTGTCCTCTTAGTTCCTTCCTAAACTTGTGGATGAACTGAAATATTATTGCATACTCCCTAGTTTGTGTATTCTTTTTTTGTACCCAATGGAAGATGAAACTGATGAATGGAAATACTGCACAGGTAACAGTGAAGTACACTGGTTAGACTTTTTTGGAGCAGCAATTTATTGGCACTGTCAGTAAAATAAATAATGTTTTTATCCAAAATGCATTAACTCTGCAATTAAATGCAAATGTTGTACACACTGTGATATTTCAGATGCCCATGTGTAAACCACACTATACTACTTTTTCAACAAACTGCACATGCCATAAATATTTACTTCAATAAATGTAGGTAAATAAAAAATTTAAGTGGCATTAAGATGACTAAATGGTTCATACTGGTCTAAAAATGCTTTTCTATAATAACTTTGTGACATTATGAACAGCCGTAGAGCAAGGGACACCCAGATGTCTGGTAATGAATTGCAAATGGCTTATCCCGTTCAAGTCTACCAAATTCTTTAATATTGTGAAATGTGTCTGATAATTGACATGCAAGGTGGCAATAAAAAGCTCAGGATTCACTGGTTATTAATATTGTGTAATGCAGATGCAAGCAACTGATGCAAAGTTATGGACATAAACTGAAATTATAATTCTTAAAATGTGTTTGCCAGCTAAGCAGGAGTTACCCCACCTTACAAAAAGGAATGTAGTCCCGCACCTGGGAATTACTTCCAAAGTACTTTGAAAGACCATGAGAATGTAGTTACATATTTCATAAACAGACCTAACAATGGGTGGTGGTAAGCCTGACACTGTTATGGCAGGGGAGGAGATTGACAATCACATGTCTAATGTTCATTCAGTTGTACCAGAGGGGGCAGGAACTATAATATGAATTTTAGCAGACAACTCCAAGTGGTAGAAGAAGCACCAGAGTGCTTCCTTCAAGACCGACTCCAGCTGTGAGGTGGGCAACACGAAAATATACTTTTATCTGGAAGTATCCTTCAGAAGAAACCATTTCAAATATTCAATGGACTGAGTAAAAGAGGAGAGGTGCAGAATCCTAAGTTATCTATCTTTCACCTAGAAGGCAAAGGTACTTTGACTTTGGGGGACAGGCCCTGACGCAGGAGTTTGGTCAGCCAACTTGATGGAAATGTGGTGAAGATTTTACCTTGAACCAAGTCTAGTTTTAGTTACTAGAAAACATTCTATCTTTGTTTTGAATTGCATTCTAGAATGCAACAAACATACAGAGATCTCTCAATGTCCATAAAATCATGTAAAAATGACATGTAAATGTTCCGCAACATATAGTTCAGTTGTCTGGCATTTTGAGTGTTTGAAAGAGAGAGATGGGAGAATGCCTTTGGGAAATTAGGGCTCCATACTCAGGATTCATAAGTCTTTAATGAAATCTAAGTTGGGGTGTTTCTGCTTAGTTCTGAATTCTGCTAAGTTTTGTACTTTGTCATACTAAACGCTAACTTTTCCAGAGCTTACCAGGGTGTTTTTCCTGCTGGGTCATTTCACCAATTGACGTTCCCATTGCAGTCAATGGGAGTTTGGAGCAAACCAGGAGTGAATCTCAAGAGAATCAGGGTGTACAGAGACTCACCTATAATTCTGTTTTTATATTTCTGGCCATCACTTCCTGAAGTTTGGTCTTACAAAGGAATAAACTCCTAATAAACTCCTAAGATTAAAATTATTACCATATAGTTGCTATAATGTGTCATAATAAAACAAGTTGACAGGTGCTACAATATGATCAGCTACCTTTTCAAATTACACTTCTCTTAATTTTCTACACCTGGCTGAATGATCAGTCCCTTAATTGTCTATTTTAAAAATGTCAATCTCAGATACAGTGGGTCAATAAATAAACCCTCTTTGGGGTTAGGAAACCCTCTTTATATCCCATGCTGCATGCAGGTGAGAGTGTCAAAGCAGTAAGATTACATCAGGAGAGGCAGAACTTTGAGCTTTATTGATTTATATCTGTGCTGCATGCTGTATTCTGTTGCCATTGAAATGAATGAGTCTTTTGCCATCCAATTCAATTGAAGAAATGCACGCAACCCTGACTAAGGGCCTGATCCTGTGAGGTGCTGAGTGCCAAATGAGATGCTGAATGTCATGGGCTCCCTTTGAAATCAATTGGAGCTGAGCATATTCAGCACCTTGCAGAATCAAGCCATAAACTCCCAGATCCTGTACCATTTATGCAGTAGACTCTGGTTGTTTAACAGTTTGGTCAGAAGTCTGGAGTAAAAGTCCCTAGTACATTAAATCTTTCTGTGTTTACTTCATTGAGGCTGCTGTTTTTCACAAAGTGAGATCCATTAGAATGTGGAGGTACTCATTCTGTCTAGAAACCAATGGAAAAAGCAGCCAGGTTTCAATGTTATCTCTCAATGCAATGCACATCCTGCATCAGCTTAGTTCTTCAGTGTCTCCCAAGTATTTATAGATGAATCCTCACAGCGCCCATGTGAAAAAGGGAAATTCTGATACCAGTTTTAACTGGAGTGGTTAGCCAAACTTAGGGCACTATGGGATCTTTCCATTAGAAGGAGAAATTGAAGATGGAGTCAGGTATTAAAAAAAAAATAAAAAATTTATGGAGATATCCTGTCTCCTAGAACTGGAAGGGACCTTGAAAGGTCATCGAGTCCAGGCCCCTGCCTTCACTAGCAGGACCAATTACTTTGATTGCAGTCCTGTTTATTTACAAAGAACCTGCTTCTCCAAACACAAGAGGAATTTAAATAAGAGAGAGTTTCTTTACTCGCAGCTCTAAGCCCCTTTCAGCCAGAACTCAGCCTAAAAGCGCTCGCTCTATGCTTTTCTCAGGGCTATGCTCTCCATGCTTCTTCAGGCTGTGTCTAGCTTTCTGATCCTTCTCTATTTTCTGTGGTGTTTCTCCTAGTTTTTCTCTCTCTCTCTCTCTCACCCTCACCCCTATTAAAACAAGACCTAGCAAAACCCCTCTCCCACAGGTGTTTTTTGTTTTGGGCAGTGAAAGGAGCTCGTGGTTTCTTACAACTATCTAGGGCTGTAATTATGTCCACCCGCTTCAATGATTTTACCCTCCACACAGCAGTACTCTTACTTCAGTTTTACCTCCTTTCTGCTTTAGTTAGTGTCAATGTGTTGTTGGTTGGTTGGTTCCGGTACAGGTAGGAGTGAGGAATTTCTAGGTGAAGAAAGATAATCAAGAGTCCTAACCCCCGCATCATGCGGGAATTGGTGTCTTCTATAATTTCCTTCCACTTTGGTGTATTATTTGTGTCAATCTTCTGATTTCCTTGAAGTACATGCTTCAGCTCTGTTGTGTTATTTCAGATAACTGAAACACACACAAATACAGCAAAATCGTTGATCAGACCAAGACTACCTAAAGCATGCACTGAAGTAGAAAGAGTGAATGAAGAAACATGGGGAAATCAGAGGACTAGGCTAAAGAACATAGCTGATTTTACCTATTACCAATAATAATTTCACCACAAAAAAATCAATCTATACAGAAGCCTGGGCCAGGTCTACAGTAGAAAAGTGTTGCCTGTATAGCGAGACCAGGAAACCTTTCCAGTGTACACACAGTTTATACTAGCAAAAAGGTACTTTCCCCGGTATAGCTTATACCCATTTGGTGAGTGTATGAAGGTGAACTCTCTCATGAACATGAACACACAAAAATCTGCTTCTTGCTGCTGCAGTACATGACCCTCTAATTATGCTTTCCTTACACTGAGTAGCAGTTTCCCAAATTTCAAATGAAGATCTGAGCTGAGTACACTATGGGGGTGGGGTGGAATAAAACGTGAATATTCCACATTGGTGGTGCTTACTTTAAGACTAATTTGAATAAGGGATAAACATGTTGCAGCTGTAAAATATAAAATTTGTGTGTATCTGATTTCCTGGGTTTCATGGGAGAGTACACTTATACAATTTGCGGACAATGGGAGCGGTTGCAAATGCTTTGGAGGATAAGTTTAAAATTCAAAATCATCTGGACAAACTGGAGAAATGTCTGATGAAATTCAATAAGGACAAATGCAAAGTACTCCACTTAGTAAGGAACAATCAGTTGCATATATACAAAATGGGAAATGACTGCCTAGGAAGGAGGACTGAAGAAAGGGATCTGGGGGTCATAGTGGATCCACAAGCTAAATATGAGTCAACAGTGTAACACTGTGTTGTGCAAAAAAAAAAGCAAACATAATTCTGGGCTGTATTAGCAGGAGTGCTGTAAGCAAGAGACAGGAAATAATTCTTCTGCTCTACTCCACGCTGATTAGGCCTTAACTGGAGTATTGTGTCCAGTTTTGGGCACCACATTTCAGGAAAGATGTGGAGAAAGTCCAGAGGAGAACAACACAAATAATTAAAGGTCTAGAAAACATGGCCTATGAGGGAAGATTGAAAAAAAAATGGGTTTGTTCAGTCTGGAGAAGAGAAGACTGAGGGGGGACAGAAGAGTTTTCAAATACATAAAAGGTTGTTAAAAAGAGGAGAGGGGAAAAAATTGTTCTTGTTAACCTCTGAGGATAGGACAAGAAACAATGGCCTTAAATTGCAGCAAGGGAGGTTTAGGTTGGACATTAGTAAAAACTTCCTAATTGCCAGGGTAGTTAAGCACTGGAATAAATTGCCCAGGAAGGTTGTGGGAGATTGGAGATTTTTAAGAGCTGGTTAGACAAATGCTTGTCAGGAATGGTCTACTTATTACTTAGTCTTGCCTTGAGCACAGGGACTGGACTAGAAGATCTTTCGAGGTCCCTTCCAGTCCTATTGTTAGAGCAAAGGTCAACTATTTGCCTATTATCCCAGATGTATCCTGTTTTCCCGCAAGTAGCTGCTTTCCCATACATTGCACAAGATAATCAATCAAGGAAGTCCAACAGATGTATCCTATTTACCCCTAGAAAGGAACTTAAAATTCCTTAGGTTAGCAGAATGTATGCACGCTAAGTTGTTTGTTTCTGTGTATAAAAAAGGCTTGCTCTGTGCTTGCAAGTGTGTTCCTCTCTCTGGCAATAGTCGAGGGAGACACCCACTCAGCTGACTGATCAATAAAAAACTTGAAGCCGTCTTCTAGACTCCCGTGCCTCCTTGGGGTAATTGGGCAGCTCCAGGGGGAAACGAGCCCATTTGGCTAACACTATGATTCTGTCTGCAATATCAAGTATCAGGGGGTAGCCATGCATCTGAAGAAGTGGGTTTTTTACCCACGAAAGCTTATGCCCAAATAAATCTGAAACTGGGAGGGATTGCAACTGCTTTGGAGGACAGGGTCATAATTCAAAATGATCTGGACAAATTGGAGAAATGGTCTGAGTTAAACAGGATGAAGTTTAACAAAGACAAATGCAAAGTGCTCCACTTAGGAAGAAAAAATCAGTTTCACACATACAGAATGGGAAGAGACTGTCTAGGAAGGAGTACGGCAGAAAGGGATCTAGGGGTTATAGTGGACCACAAGCTAAATATGAGTCAACAGTGTGATGCTGTTGCAAAAAAAGCAAACATGATTCTGGGATGTATTAACAGGTGTGTTGTGAGCAAAACACGAGAAGTCATTCTTCCGCTCTACTCTGCTCTGGTTAGGCCTCAGCTGGAGTATTGTGTCCAGTTCTGGGCACCGCATTTCAAAAAAGATGTGGAGAAATTGGAAAGGGTCCAGAGAAGAGCAACAAGAATGATTAAAGGTCTTGAGAACATGACCTATGAAGGAAGGCTGAAAGAATTGGGTTTGTTTAGTTTGGAAAAGAGAAGACTGAGAGGGGACATGATAGCAGTTTTCAGGTATCTAAAAGGGTGTCATAAGGAGGAGGGAGAAAACTTGTTCACCTTAGCCTCTGAGGATAGAACAAGAAGCAATGGGCTTAAACTGCAGCAAGGGAGGTCTAGGTTGGACATTAGGAAAAAGTTCCTAACTGTCAGGGTGGTTAAACACTGGAATAAATTGCCTAGGGAGGTTGTGGAATCTCCATCTCTGGAGATATTTAAGAGTAGGTTAGATAAATGTCTATCAGGGATGGTCTAGACAGTATTTGGTCCTGCCATGCGGGCAGGGGACTGGACTCGATGACCTCTCGAGGTCCCTTCCAGTCCTAGAATCTATGAATCTATAAATCTATAAGGTGCCACCGGACTCCTTGTTGTTTCTGTGGATACAGACTAACACGGCTACCCCCTGATACTTGATATTGTTTTTATCTGCAATATATATATTTGACAATTATGTGTTTGAGTCCCAATGAAGGTGACTTAGGGCCGAATCCTGCAACATGCCAAGCACTTCCTGTGATGTGTGTTCAGCATCCCTTATTCTCACTGAAGTCAGTGAAAGTGCAGTCCTTAGGGAATAAAAATTCACTATTACAGGGAAATGAGACATAATTACGAAGCTGAGCTCTGTCTATAATTTTCTTGGTTTTGCCATAAATGTTATTACAGATATCTCACTTCTCATATACTCATAACTACTTCATCCCTTCCTTCCTTCCTTTTTTTTTTTTTAAGTCTGGATAATTCTGTAAAGGAACTTGATGTAGCTAATTAAAATTAAACAATGCAATTACAGATCTGTTAGCTGCACATGCTACCCTGTAGATGATTGGCAGGGTAGATGTTTGTCATAACAATCCATTTTTAAATAAAATGCATTGAGTCAGGACAGCAATGAGTGCATTATTTTATTGCTCAGTATAATCCACTATCAAAGTAATTTTCCTCTCTTCCTACAATCACTTAGCATAATAAATTGCCTAATATGCATATTTTATTATGAGCTAATTCATTCTTTTGAGAAAAAAAAAAGATCATTGGTGTCAAATGCTAAAATTAAAATAAGCCTGGAAATGTATTTTGCAGGGTAATGCTGATTAAAGTAGGAATTTGAGCTCCAAATGAAACACAACTTATAGTTCAACTACTGCATTTACAATAAATTATTGTACTGACTATGAATCACTTCATAATGTTTTCTGTGAATGAGTGAATAAAAATAGCTTCTGAAGTACAATACTGTGTTCTGTCTGCATTCAGTGAATTGCTTTCATTTCTCATCCGTTGCATACTTTAGGTTGATTTCTGATCTTAAGCTTTGTGAACAAGAAGTATGTGACTTTATAGTCACTGAATAACTCATATAGCCTGTGCCAAACATTGCTGTTTAGATATCTCCCTTTTCTGAAAAGGTGCTACTTGCAATTAAAAAGTCAGTTCAGTCACTAGACCTAAGCTAACATTTGACTATGTTTAAAGTTGACAGTCCAAACATTTCATCATAAATAAAAATCAGGCCTTTCTTCTTTAACTTTACATTCTGCCTTTAAAAAATCAACTGAGTAGAACTACCAACTGAGTGGACTATATAAGAATTCAATCATAAATTTAGATCTTATGCAGCACCTGTCGTGATATCTGAAGAACGCAAGAACAAACTGTGTAGCTGGAATGTGCTCATTAAAGACTCCCACAGCATATTAAGGTACCTTTTATTTTGAGGAGCTATATGCTAAATAACAGCACATAGAAGCATTAGAACTTCTGGGTAGAAGTTACTGCTAGAGCAGGCTCTATCTCAGCTTACATCTAGCAAAGCCTAAAGTCAGGTCAAAGAGGCTCCTTTGACTCCTTCACATAAGGAGATTATACATAAGGCTACGATTTAGTCATTTTTAGTAAAAGTCACAGATAGGTCACAGACAATAAACAAAAATTCACAGCCTATGACCTGTCCTTGACTTATACTAAATATATCTGTGATTAAATTGGGGGGGGGGCACCCGTGGCCAGTGGCACCAGCTACCCGGGCAGCGGATTGCGACTGCACCAGCTGGCCGCGTGAAGCCACTCCAGCAGCGGCTGGTGTGGCTGTCCCAAAGGCCACCTTAGCAACTAGCCCCAGAGCCAGCTACTTGGGCGGCCCTGGGGTCAGCTGCAGAAGTCGCAGAGATCACAGAAAGTCATGGAATCAGTGACTTCTGCGACCTCCATGACAGACACGGAGCGCTAATTATACATAACCCCCTGCCTAAAACAATTATCATTTTCCTCTCCATCAAGAACAAACCAAAATAAAACTAATTTTCAGAAGTCCCAACAGACCAAGATCTCGCCACAATCCTTCTATATACATATTGTTTGAAAAAATGTATTCTTTAATGTAATCAATCCCAAATAGTAATTTCTGCCACAAAATAGCCATCCAGTTACTCAACTCCATTTCCCAAAAGCCCAGAGACCTAAAGTCAATATTCTTGCTACCATCTCAAATATATGCAGTATCAACTTCTAGCCTTGTCCCCATTACAGAGAATGCCACACCACAGGAGTATGCACAAAATAAGTGGCTCTTCTCGTCTCAGAAGGCAGATGGTTGTATAAACAAACCCAAACTTTGCAAAGAATGGATGTCAGTTACCTTTAACAAATACATTCATTATTCTCCAACCCTCCCTGTGCATGTGAAGGGCTATATAAACACTGCACCAGCCTGAAAAGGGTGAAGGAGCTGCTTGAAGCTGGAGTAAAGCAACACTGCTGCACCTCCATGTCATGCTAGGAATAGAGGAGGAATTTAAAAGAAGGAAACTCCATTCAGTAGAGGTCAGCTCTGGGAGGGAAGCAGAGTGCTGACTGAGATTCCCATTTCCCAGGAAGAGGCCTGGTAACAAGCAGAGCCTATGCCCTTGTGTTACAAAACAAACAAACAAAAAAGCATGCTTCCCTGAGGTTTCAGAAGGTTGTATCCTATAACTTTTGCTGGACAATCAACTAGGGTGACCAGATAACAAATGTGAAAAATCGGGACAAGGGGTTGGGGGTAATAGGAGCCTATATAAGAAAAAGACCCAAAAATCGTGACTGTCCCTATAAAATCGGGACATCTGGTCACCCTACAATCAATGGCTTTTGAGTCACACTGTAAGCAGACGAGGGCCTCTCTAGGGAAGAAAGGCCAATGTGCTGGCTAGGACTATCTGTATATTTTTCTCTTTTGCTGAGTTGTTTGTTCGCCCTGTTTCTCCAAAAGGAGTGCAGGGGGAAGTACCCACAAGGACTCATCACATCAGGATGATATGAAACATCCCTCACTGGAGCAGCTGCCCCTGAGTGCGTGAATAATCCTGTCAAAACCCCAGGGAGGTGCTGTTGAAAGATCAAATTCTTGACGCTGCTGTGTAATTTTATAATCAATGCCTTATTTATTTATTTTTTCCTCAGCAGTGTGAACAGACTATTTCTTGATCAATTGTCTTATGAATACAGAGCCTTTTAAACATCTCTTTTACTAGGTATGTTACCTGGTCTGGGCAGAAATTGTTTTAATTTCACACCATGTGTTTTGTATGTAGCTATGTAATATGTAGCTATGTAACTCTCATTTTGTTTTTTGCTTAGTTTTATACATTTAAATAAGTTAAACATTTTTAAGGAAATAGCAGTTGGTACTTCATGATTTCTCAATACACAACACTGTCAAGCACCCAGATGCATTTAACTGACTGTTTCAACTTTCCATCACTTTCCATACTCATTCATAAGCCAAATTTTTTTTAATAAAAAAGGGAAGCACCAGAAAAGGGGGTTGGCTTATGAATGGGTATAGAGAGGGAGCGGTGGGACACAGCCCCTCCTCCCAACAGAGGGAGCAAGGAGAGGCAGCACAGCCAGAAAGGAAGAGGCGAGGCCAGAGCCTCTCATCTTCTGGCCACGCTGCTCTCCCCCCAGCCTCCGAAGCAGCTGCAGCTCCGGGGCTGGCAGGCTGCAGCCGTGCTGCTTGGCCCCGCCCCCCAGATCAGGCTGTGGCTGTGCTGCCTGGCCCACTGGAGCACGCTATGGCCGTGCAACTGGGCCCAGCCCGCTGGAACATGCTGCGGTCGCGCTGCCCAGTCTGGCCCGCCGGAGCAGGCTGCAGCTGCGCTGCCTAGCCTGCCGGAGCAGCTCCAGCCAGGCTAGAGACATCCTCCCCGGCCCTCCCCAGATAAGGTGGGAAGGGATGGGATGGGAAGAATGTGGGGGTCCCGGGCTAGGGGTGGGGTCATGTGGAGGGTGGTGACAGGGGTTACTCCCCTGACTCCCAGCTTCTCCCCCCCCCAAAAATTTCCCCACCAGTTGCTGTCCCGGCCAATCAGGATAAGTAGCTGGCGCGCCAGGACACTTTGTTTACTTAGGTTTACCTCCATGCCTGTGGATGCTCGAGGTAAACAAACCATATTGGCCCACCAGCGGCTTATCCTGATGGCCCGAGAGCCAAAGTTTGCTGACCCCTGAATTATAGGGTCGGCTTATGAACAGGTTATAAAAATTTTCCATTTTTACTTATCCATCTTGGGGGGAGGGGTCGGCTTATAAACAAACCGGTTTATGATCGAGTATATACGGTACATAAGGGGGAAATGTCACTGGATTTTCACCCTTCCCACTTATTGATTCTCCCACTTGTTATACTTACTTAAGGCAAAGAGAATAAAAATGGAAAGACACTGCAATTTTCAAAAGGTGTTAGTTTCAATTTAACCCTGTTAATCTTGCCAAATTAGTGACACAAATATATATAAAGTTAGGTTTAAGTTCTGTATATTGAAAGGCCATCTTGATTTAGAAAAGGACAAGGTAACCTCCATTTTGTATCAGGTTCTTGTTCGTCTATACCAAGAAAGGCCGGGAAAACAGGAAGAGCGGGAATCTGGTGTTGCTAGGCAACAGGTTCCTATAAAGGTGAATGGGGGGAGGAGTTAGGGGCTCTTGGACTTCTGCTTTGCGGAAAGTTGAAGTGTCCAACGCTCTCTCTCGCGGTGCAGTACAGACTTTGCACTGGCTATTGGCCTGCAATAGCTACTTACTAATCCGTTTGGGTTTGTTTGTTCTTTTATTTTGGGAAGCAAACCTGCATACACAGACCTGGTCCAATTAGTTAGATCAAACTCACACCCACAGACGACGCAAAGCGGGATAGGGTGGGAGTTAAGTTAGGGTTACTTACCTGTGTGTTACATCTGTCATCCATCGTTGGTGTCCATCGCTGGCTTCAGTAATCCGGATCCTGCAGTCTCTTCCCCAGTGGCGTCTGTAAAGGTAGACAAACATCCTCGTATCATTGAGTGTATGTGTATGCATGTGTTTATTCCGAATCTCCAAAGTTATTAATACATTCCCCTTCCCTTCCTTCCTTTCCCCTTAGTAAATAAATTGTCGTTGTTTATTTTACATTTGTGTGTGTGGTGTTTATCGGGGTCAGCTCTGATAGATGGGCTTAAAAGGGGGACTCAGTGGGAGGTAAACTGTAAGGCTCCCAGAAGTCTTCTGATCAGATCTGCCTAAGAGAGATTAAATCCTTACAAAGGGACCAAATTTGTATTCAGAGTATTCAGACTGATTTCTTATACCAAGCTTTGGCAAAGAAGAGGAAAGTGACTGAAGCTAGTAGACATGGAAACTCATGTCACATAAGCAGTTCAATTAGTGGGATAAACTATTTCTGAAATTTCTTTATTAAGGTGTTCACAGTGGGTCCCAGGGTACAGAATGTGTCTGTGCTTGTTGCCCTCGCTCTGCTACCTGTCACTTTCCAAGGCATATGTTCATCCAGCTTGCTTTGCTTCCTTCTCTTTTGGGTCCTCTTGGCTGCTTATTCCAGCTGGGTGGGCTTTGGATGCTCTCAATATTTAGTTGTGTCATTGAAACTGCTCTTTCATTGAAGGCTTCAAGATAGATGGGGTACAGATTGTAACCTAACTGATGTCTTGTTTAATCCTGACTCTGTGGCTCTCTGGCTCTCATTGATCTAGCATAAATCACAAGGGGAGCTGTCTGCACATTACCATGACATAAGCTCTTGAAGCAGATACACAAATACTTTCCAGGGCTGTTTTTCTTGAGTTTCAAATGTTTCCATGTGGGAACAAGGGAATGGAAATAAGCTCCGCAGTCACAGGGTAACCCCCCATCCAACTTCCTCCTCCTGGTATGATGGATGGCTGTCTTGGCCAGTGCCAGGAGAAGGGTGATGAGCAGTGTTTGCAATTTTCTGGGGTTGTAGGTGGGATGTACCAGGATCAGAAGGTGTGGGGAAAAGTGCAGCCAGAACCTCAGTTCTAGAGAACCTCCCAGTTCAGTGCACTATCCACTACATCACACGGCCTCCCCTTGAAATGGTGTGTAATTAGTGAGGCAATGGATTGCAGTAAGAGAAAGAATGGGCTCATAGTAAAGGCAGTTGAAAGAATCATTTACTAGGGCATCAATCTCTGACTCTGCCACAGAGATCCTATGTGATGCTCATTAAATGACTAAAACCAATCTTTTCACAAGTTGCTACCAAGTTTATTTTCCTCATTTTCTGGTTGCCTGACTTGAGATGCTGGGATCTGATTTGTGGAAGTTTTGAACACTCGCAGCTGCAACTGAAGTCAGTAAGTGCCATGCTTTGAATATATAAAGTGCTATATAATAAATATTTCTTAAAAATTAGATCTTAGTTGTCTCAAATTGGGCACCCAAAACTAGTGGACACTTTTGGCTTTAATCTCATGGTGACCTGGGGATGATACCACCTTTGCATCTCACAGGGGTGTTGTGAAAATAAATTCATTATAGTGATGAGCACCGTAGAAAAGCCCATGAGGAAATTAATAATTTAGTCTTCAGCGCGGGGCTTGAATAGTGTGCAGTAAATCGGGCATGGGGCCACACACTAATCAACAAAGAGAAAACAAAATATTGAATTGCTTCTCATTCTGTCAGCACAGTCCATGCTGTACTAATTCAAAGCAACGTTTAAAACCATTCTATCAGATGCATTGGTGCAGCTGACGAACAATGAGATTTACAGCACAAAGTGCCTTTTATGTGCAAAGTTTTATTATCAGGAATATTCAGTCAGTCCTGCAGTCTTATTGTGTGATCATATTTCAGTGCTTTATAACTGTCACACTTTAAAATTTAATTTTGCATGTCTCTGAAAATTTACTACATAAAGTAATTAAGGGAGAAAGTCTATCCTTAGAGCTAAATACTCAAGTAGCATGTTAGCCAGCTACATATCTGGCATAAGTCATTTATTTGGTTATAGAAGGGTAGGGCATCTCACAGGCAGATGCAGAGAGGGGAATGTTACTGCTCTCTAATTGCCTTTGAAGCTCTTGCTGTTGCTAGAAGCATACACACTAACAAGCTGGCAAGCTAAACACATCATGCTTCCAGTGTCCCTTAACCCCAAGAGAAAATGATGTAAGTCCTGCAGTTGTAGCCTTATATAGCTCCAAGTGCACTCTGGAGATGGAGATGTTTGCTTGGCTATTTACACAGAAGGAGAAGGATCTGAATATTCCCTTTGCCCTCCAAATAAATAGTGCTGATATATAGTACTCATGTAAGCTACATACATCTTTGTTCCATTCAGGATTTTTTGTGTCCTTGCTCTGACAAAGTGCCTTGCTTGTTGAATCCCATCATTGGTTTTTGCATCACCTGCCACGACAGTCACATTCATCCTTGCCTTCATATCCTACACAGCTTTATCCCACCTACATCTCATACATTTCAAGTTGATGAGCTTCTTCCCAATGAGGATGGCCCAGACTTTATTTAATCATGTTCCAGTTCCAGTAGGTTTGCAACAAATTTCAGTTGTGGTGTCTCTAGTTCAGTCAGTACACGGTGTAGAAGAGGCTGACATTTCTCTTCTGAAGGACTTAATGCTGAAATCGTTACTTGTACAATTTAATCCCACTGAACTCTTGCATGAATAGAACTAAGCATTCGAGTAAAAATATTAGGACTGGGGTCTGACCCTGAGAAGTGTGGAGCACTTGCAATTGTCAAGAGTGTATCTTAGAAAAATGTCCTATGTGGGGAAGCCTCTAGAGCTTGGGGCACACTTTAATTACAGTAGGAATAATCAGATATTGACTCTGAGGTGAACTTCAAAATGTATTGTCCTTCACTGGAAATAGTGACCTTAAGTTTGCCTCAGTAACTATTTACCATGAATCTTAATGTTCGCCACACCAAGAAATCAATATATGCATTTTTACAAATATTTTCAAGGTGTTAATCATAAACATCTAGATATTTCTCAGTTATGACCGGGGACTTAGAAGTGTAATGATTTTAACCTGGTTTGAGATCAGAGAAAAATTATTATTCACCTTCTGAAAAGTGAATTACATTTTTGCCTTCATTCAGCTGCTGACAATCAGGTTGCACTCCTATGCACAAGTGAGATGATTGATGAAAGATGTTCCCAACTTCAATATTGTTGTCTGTAGTATTGTTGTAGCTGTATTGGTCCCAGAATGTGAGAGATAAGGTACATGATGTAGCTTGTACCTTCCATCAACAGAAGTTGGTCCAATAGAAGATATTTTCTCACCTACTTTGTCTCTCTTAAATATTATTGACCTCTGAGGAGGAGGTAAACAATAGAACTTATTGCTATCACATGCTTGTTTTCAGCCAATGATGAGCTAGGATTTTCTTTTATGTAACAAATCGCCCTTAAGGAATAATGTGTCAACTTGACTGGGAAAGCAATCCTACTGTTGCTACTGGGAAAGCAATCCAACTGTCTAAGTGTGTGCACCACAATATAAGAAAATGCATTCCTATGATACACAAGACACATCCATTCTGAGGTTTGAAAGACAATAACTATTTATGTGGTTTCTCTGAATTTGCTTTAATCTGAAACACATTCTTGTGGCCAACTCAAAAACAAACAACTTTGTCTAAAATAATAGTTTTGTAAAATTTAATAAAGATAGTTTAAGTAAAATTAGGGCTTTTGATTAATCGTTGTTAACTCACCTGATTAACTCAAAAAAATTAATCGTGATTAGAAAAATTAATTGTGATTAATCACACTGTTAAACAATAGAATACCAATTGAAATTTATTAAATATTTTGGATGTTCTACATTTTTTTAATATATTGTATTCTGTGTTGTAATTGAAATCAAATTATATATTCTTGATTACAAATATTTGCACTGTGAAAGAAACAAAAGAAATAGTATTTTTCAATTCACCTCATACAAGTACTGTAGTGCAATCTCTGTGTCATGAAAGTGCAACTTACAAATGTAGACTTTTTTTCTGTTACATAACTGCACTCAAAAACAAAACAATGTAAAACTTCAGAGCCTACAAGTCCACTCATTCCTACTTCTTGTTCAGGCAATTGCTTAGACAAGCAAGTTTGTTTACTTTTACGGGAGATAATGCTGCCCCCTTCTTATTTACAATGTCAACAGAAAGTGAGAACAGGCATTTGCATGGCACTTTTGTAGCCAGCATTGCAAGGTATTTACGTGCCAGATATGCTAAATATCCGTATGCCCCTTCATGCTTCGGCCACCATTCCAGAGGACATACTTCCATACTGATGACTCTCGTTAAAAGAATAATGTGTTAATTAAATTTGTGACTGAACTCCTTGGGGGAGAATTTTATGTCCCTTGCTCTGTTTTATCCGCATTCTGCCATATATTTCATGTTACAGCAGTCTCGGATGATGACCCAGCACATGTTGTTCATTTTAAGAACACTTTCACTTCAGATTTGACAAAAACGCAAAGAAGGTTACCAATGTGAGATTTCGAAAGATAGCTATAGCACTCGACCCCAGGTTTAAAAATCTGAAAGTGCCTTCCAAAATCTGAGAGAGACGAGGTGTGGAGCATGCTTTCAAAAGTCGTAAAAGAGCAACACTCCAATGGGGAAACTACAGAACCTGAACCTCCAAAAAAAGAAAATCAACCTTCTGCTGGTGGCATCTGACTCAGATAATGAAAATGAACATGTGTCAGTCCACACTGCTTTGGATTGTTATTGATCAGAACCCATCATCAGCATGGATATATGTCCACTGGAATGGTGGCTGAAGCATGAAGGGACATATGAATCTTTAGCGTATCTGGCACATAAATATCTTGCGACACCGGCTACAACAGTGCCATGAGAACGCCTGTTCTCATTTGCAGGTGACATTATAAACAAGAAGCGGGCAGCATTATCTTCTGCAAATGTCCATAAACTTGTTTGTCTGAGTGATTGGCTGAACAAGAAGTTAAGACTGAGTGGACTTGCAGGCTCTAAGTTTTACATTGTTTTATTTTTGAATGGAGTTATTTTCTGTACATAATTCTACATTTGTAAGTTCAACTTTCATGAAAAACAGATTGAACTACTGTACTTGTATTAGGTGAATTGAAAAATACTATTTTTTTTTTTACAGTGCAAATACTTGTAATCAAAAATAAATATAAAGTGAGCACTGTACACTTTGTATTCTGTGTTGTAATTGAAATCAATATATTTGAAAATGTAGAAAACATCCAAAAATATTTAAATAAATGGTATTCTATTGTTGTTTATCAGTGTGATTAATCACGGTTAATTTTTTTAATCACTTGACAGCCCTAAGTAAAATCAATAAGAGCTGAGTAACAGATTTTAAAAGAAAAGATTTATTCTGCAAAGCCAATGAAAGACTATTTGACTGGAAGCATAGGCCCTGATTCTGCAAACATTTATACACACGCTTAACTTTACTCTCACATAGTCTTTTTGAAATCAACAGGATTATACACAAGAGTAAAGATAAGTACATGCAGTCAGTGGCATAGCCAGGTGGAGGGAACAGGGGGAGTGATCAAAAAAAAAGGTTCCACCCGCTGGGGCGCTTTTATTTTACTCACCTGGCGGCGCACCGGGTCTTCAGCGGCACTTTGGCGACAGGACCTTCACTCGCTACGCCGAAGACCCGCGGAGCGAGTGAAGGTTCCGCCGCTGAAGTGCCACCAAAGACCCGGAGCGCCGCCGGGTGAGTAAAATAAAAGCGCCCCAGCGGGTGGCGCCTTTTTTTTTTATCACTACCCTGGGTGAGTAAAAAGGCACCAAGAAATTGACAAGGCTCAGTGGGGTAGCGGCCGCTGCCCTGCTCCACCCCCCCCCCCCCAGCTATGCTACTGCGTGCAGTTGTTTGCAGGACTGTGGAATGGAACTAATTTGGTAACATCTTATGCTCACTTGCACAGAAATAAATGACTAACTACACATGATATAAAGTGGTGGAGAATTACATCTATTGTACATAATGACACAACTGGTATAATGTAAGGCTAAAATGTTTTAAACACTGTGCTAAATTGTTCAACTAAAGGCTATGGCTACCCTACGATACCATTGCTTGCCTACAACTCAGCTAGCATAAGTATAAAGAACAGGGCCGGCACCAGCGAAGGAAGCAGGTGCCTGGGGCGGCCAATAGAAAGGGGCGGCAGTCCATCCGTTGTTGGGGCGGCACGTCCAGGACTGTGGCGGCAATTCGGCGGCAGGTCTGTCAGTCCTTCGCTTCCTCTTCAGTGGCCGCTCAATCGGGTTTTTCTTTTTCTTTTTTTTTTTTTTTCTTCGCCACTGCTTGGGGCAGCAAAAAAGCTGGAGCCGGCCCTGATAAAGAATAGTGTAGCCATGGTAGCATAGGCAGGGGCAACATGGCTTGGCAACAGGGGCGGCTCTAGGCACCAGCAAAGCAAGCACGTGCTTGGGGCAGCCCATTTGCAGGGGCGGCAGGGATCCAGCATGGGAGCTGAGAACCAACAGGGGGCCCTGGGAGCTGTAGTTCCTTGGTTAGCTCCCTGCCTATAGAGCCAGCCCTGGAGCAGGGAAAGAACTACATTTCCCAGCATTCCCTTGGCCACTACCAACAGGAAAGAGGGAGAGGGAGTGAGGTAGCTGAGACCTCATGCTGCAGTGAATGGAGAGCTGCACTGGGAAGGGCAGGGATACCATATTTTAACATTCAAAAAATAGGACACTCCACAGGGAGGGAGGGTAGCCCCACCCTACCCCCATCCACTCCCTCCAACTGCCCCCCACAGAAACCCCAACCCATCCAACCCCTCCTGCTCCCTGTCTCCTGATCACCCCCTCCTGGGACCCCTGCCCCTAACTGCCCCACAGGATCCCACCCCCTATCTAAGCCTCCCTTCTCCTTGTCCCCAACTGCCCCCTCCTGAGACCGCCCCCCCCCAACTTCCCCCCTAGGACCCCATCCCCTACCTGTCCCCTGACAAACCCCCGGGACTCCCATGCCTATCCAACCGCTGCCTGTCCCCTGACTGCCCCCCCCAACCCCTGACCCATCTAACCCCCCCCTTCTCCCTGCCCCTGACTGCCCCCCCGAACCTCCACCCCATCCAACCCCCCCAGCCCCCTTACCGTGCCACTCAGACCAGCGTGTCTGGCTCCATGCAGTGCCAGACACACTGCTGCATACATGCTGCCGTGCTCCCCCGCAGAGCCACAGCCCCCTCCCCCCCCCCCAGCACCTGCCTTCCAGATTTGAACACCTCTAAATTCAGGAGTGCTCAAGCTCAGTTTGGGCAGCTGTTACTTCATTTCTCCCAAATCAAATATACTGATCCACTGTAACTTGCTGTAGAAAAAGTAGGATAAAATTGAGCAAGAAATGCTTCCCAGTGGTTATTAGGACTGGAATTGCTATTTTCAACAGCCATTGCCTTTTTTGTTTGTTTGTTTAAAAGGAAGACAGTGATATTGCATTGGCAAATTCCCCATAGAAAGCAAGAGAGGAACAAAAGAATAATAAAGGCACCTCAACTTTTCTTCATTTATGTAGGACAGACTTATAATATGCATCTAGATATCCTCCAGTCACACAAGCTGAAAATTGTTCCACTTTACTGCAGTTCTGTAACCATATGGGAACCAATCCTGTCTGTGTTCTGTGCACATCTAAAATTCCTGCTGAATGACCTGCCGTGGGAGCGAGTTACCAGTGACCCAGGGTTGCAGCGGAAGGAGGGTGCAGGTGGGGGGGGGGGAGAGAGCCCAGGGCTGGGGCGGCAGGAGGTGTGTGTGTGGGGCAATGGTGGGGGGGAATGAGGGAGCCCAGAGCTGGGGCGGCAGGGGGTGTGGGTGGGGGGGAAGAGCCCAGGGCTTGGGCAGCAGGAGGGTCCGGCGAGGAGCCCAGAGCTGGGACGGGGGGCAGCCAAAATTTTTTTTGCTTGGGGCGGCTAAAAACCTAGAGCCGGCCCTGCTTGGCAATGCAGAGTACAAACCTGCCTGAAACCTATGGGTACTCGCCACTGCAGCTACCTGTGCTACTGCACTACACTGATAGTTATGCTTGCGCTAGCTTGATGAGAACTGGAGCAAGAACGTGTATGTGAACATGGGAATTGCACTCCTAGATCATAGTGTAAACAGCCTAAGAGTGTCTCTCTGATATGCCTGAATCCTATATGAAAGCTGTATTTTAATAGTCTGATTGAATAAATGTTCAATTAATTCATTACTTTTTAAAGCTTTTTAGTTCCTTTATAAGAAACTTGAAAGGAATGAGCAGAAGGAGGTGCCATGTTAGAGAAGGCCAGCTCAAAACGTGAGAGTAGCACTCAGACATATGACTACTTGTATGATTAAAGAACTCATTTAAAGCTGTTCGGGGGGGAGGGGGAGGGAAGAGGGCAGCATTCCCCATTTTAAAACATCAAAGGTAAAGAAAGCAAAAGAGGATTATGAAGAAAAGCTAGAAGGGTGTAATAAACAGATTAGGAAAACACAAACTGACAATAAGAGAAGCATTGCCCTTGAAATATACAGAAATAATAAGATTATTTAAAATGATCAGCGAGTTAACACACCGACTGGCTGGGAGATAGATGAGAGGAAAAAATGAGAGCTGAAAAATTAAAATGAGTTTCTCCTATTGCCTTTAATCTTTAACACTCCAAATGTATGAGTAACTAGTTGATACATTTAAAATATGCTTTGTTATTTCCTTATTAAAGTGAGGATTTCACTGTTATATAAATCCACAAAAATAAATAAAACAGCATAGGAACTGGTACTAGACACTAAGAAAGCTATTCTCCTAATGCATGCAGGTCATCTCCATTGATCAGTTGGGTGCTGCCAAATGTGAGCCTATACAAGGTGAATAATTCACCTCATCAAGTGCTGTCCCATCTACCAGGTACAGGGCTTTGTTTTGAAGCACTGATGCTTCAAAGGAATGCACTCAGGTTCTACAACAAAACAGAAGTATCAGTGCAGCTGATTAGGAATCCCTAAATTAGGAATCCTCTGCATGCTGATATTTAATGTGATGTGTGATCTGCACATTGGAAATCATTGTGAATTCATGGATATAGATGAATAAGCTTGTCTCCCTCACCAACAGAAGTTGGACCAATAAAAGATATTACTCACCTGTCTTGTTGCTCTAATGTTCAAAGTGGGCAGGTGACAAAAACCCACCGCTAGCCATAAAACAGCAACCTTAACAGAGTACTAGATGTTGAGGGTAAATCACAATAAGGTTATACGGTAAGAGCAACAAGAGGGAAATCAGTGGGGGACCTGTTCAACATCTTAGTTGTCTATACACAAATAGGAGACAGACAGAAAGACTTAGAAGCATTAGTACATAAACTAAATTATGACTTAATTGGCACCACAGTTGACTTGGTGGGACAAGCCTCATCAGTGGAATATTGGTATAGAGGGCTATAGCTTGTTCAGGAAGAATGGGCAGGGTAAAAAGTGGGGAGGAGGAAGAGTTGCATGATATATTAAAAATATATACACTTGTTCTTTGGTCCAGAAGGAGGAGATAGGCAGGCCAGTGGAAA
This sequence comes from Emys orbicularis, assembly GCF_028017835.1. Lineage (NCBI taxonomy): Eukaryota > Metazoa > Chordata > Testudines > Emydidae > Emys > Emys orbicularis. Next base: position 39,479,588 of record NC_088689.1, on the reverse strand, counting down.
GTCTCTGATTATAGATAAAAGGGGTAAAAAACAGAGTTGATGTCCTTGTGGGAGTCTACTATAGACCAAATCAGGATGAGGCATTTCTAGAACAAATAACAAATATCCAAAACACAAGGCCTGGTAGTAATGGGGGACTTTAACTATCCAGACATCTGTTGGAAAAGTAATACAGCAAAATGCTGTTGTTCAATGAGTTTTTGGACTATATTTTTTTGTTTTTTGTTTTTTCTTTTTGTTTAAGAAAGTGGAGGGAGGAATTGGTAGCGAATGTGAAAGCACTTCACATGAAAGGGATCGTGAAATGATATATTTCATGTTTCTACGGAAAGAAATGAGTGGGCACAGCAGAATAAGGACAACGGACTTCAAAAAAATAAAAGAAAAGACTTTAACAAGTTTAGAGAAGTTGTAGGTAAAGTCCAATATGAAGAAAATATAAGGGAAAAAGGAATTCAGGAGAGCTGGCAGTTTCTCAAGGAGACAATATTAAAGGCACAACTGCAAACTATCCTGATGTGAAGGAAACTCTTTAATGACCTGACAATAAAAAAAAATCCTACAAAAAGTAGAATCATGGACAAATTTCTAAGAAAGAATACAAAGGAATAGCACAGCCATATACGGACAAAATCAGAAAGCCTAAGGCACAAAATGAGATACACCTAGCGAGGGACATAAAAGGCAATAAAAGAGGTTCTTTAAATACATTAGGAGCAAGAGAAAGTTTAAGAAAAGCATAAGCCCTCAGCTTATTGGGGAAGAAGAGCTAATAACTGATGACATCAAGAAGGCCGAGGTACTTTATGAGTATTTTGCTTCAGTCTTCACTAAAAAAGGTAAAATTGTGACCAGATAATTAACAAAATTAATATTAACAAGGGGAAAGGAATATAAGCCAAAATAGGGAAAGAACCAGTTAAAGAATATTTAGATAAATCTGATTTAATCAAGTCAGCAGGGCCTGGTGAAATTTATCTGACGGTACTTAGGGAACTCGCTGACCCAGTCCCTGAACCATTAGCAATTATCCTTGAGAACTCCTGAAGCACTGGTGAGGTCCCAGAGGACAGGAGAAGGGCAAACATAGTACTTATTTTTAAAGGGGGGAACAAAAAGGACCCAGGGAGTTAGACAAGTCAGCCTAATTTAGATATCTGGAAAGATACAGGAACAAATTATTAAAAATCAGTTTGTAAGCACCTAGAGAATAATCAGGTTATAAGGAATGGCCAGCATGGATTTGTCAATAACAAATCATGCAAAATGAACTTAAATTCCTTCTTTGACACAGTTACTGGCCCATTGGATAGGTGGGATGCAGTAGATGTGGTATATCTTGATTTTAGTAAGGCTTTTTACAGCCCCACATGACACTCTCATAAGAAAACTAGGGAAATGCTGTCTAGATTAAATTACTATAAGGTGGGTGCAAAACTGGTTGAAAGACTGTACTCAGAGAGTAGTTACCAATAGGTCGCTGTCAGACTGGGAGAGTGTATCTAGTGAAATCCTTCAGGGGTGAGTCCTGAGTCCAATACTATTCAATATTTTCATTAATGACTTTGTTAGTGGAATGAAGGGTCATGCTTATAAATTTTGCAGATGACACCAACCTGGGAGGGGTTGCAAGTACTTTGGAGGACAACATTAGAATTCAAAATGACTTGACCAACTGGATAATTGGTATAAATTCCACAAGATAAAATTTAATGAAGATAGGTGGAAAGTACCTCACTTAGGAAGGAAAAAATCGAATGCACATGTAGGATATAAGGAAAATCTTTCTAGCTATAAGGATAGTTAAACTCTTGAATAGGCTTTCAAGAGAGGTTGTGGAGTCCCCATCACTAGGTTTTTAAGGACAGGTTACACAAACACCTGTCAGAAATGGGTTTAGGTTTACTTGGTCCTGCCACACGGCAGGGAGCTGGGATGTAATGACTTCTCAAGGTCCCTTCCAGTCCTACGTTTTATGATTTCTATGTGACAAGTATATGTGCCCTGTCCCTTTGTGAACCAGGAAAGTGTTAAACTCCTTCACTGAGCATAAAGGAAGAAAGTAGCTCTGAAAGACTGGTTGAGCTGCAGACCAGGATAGAAGAGCTGGCAGCTGCAACTAGTTAGGCTGCTGGGAGGTGGAGATCACAGCCGCACCTCCTATGTGGGGGAAGCCATAAAAAGAAGCAGAAGGCTCTAGCAAGAGAGATGTTTTCCAGTTTCTTCTTATTGCAAGAGGTTACTTTTCCAGATCCTGGGTAAGGAAAGGGAGGGAAAAGGAAATTATTTCTTCTCATTATGAGGCAGGCGGGTAGAGTGGTGTCCAATAAGTGTTGTTTGTTTTCCTTCTGCTGGATCCTGGGCTAAAAAAAGAGGGGGGGGAAAAAGCTGCGATCGGCGGCACTTCGGCGGCTGCTCTACCGCGCTGCTTCATTCTTTGAGGGCAGTTCGGCAGCTGGTCCTTTCCTCCGAATTGCCGCCAAAGACCCGGACGTGCCGCCCCCTTCCAAGGGCTGCCCCAAGCACCAGCTTGCTGCGCTGGTGCCTGGAGCCAGCCCTGCCTGTTTATTTGTTAGTGTTCGTACTAAACAAAAGGAAGTCACTTTGCATTTGGACTTGTGGCTAAGAGAAGCCATCCTGTAGCTATTTTATTTTCTCTGGCTGAAAGTGGAATGTTTTCTGTTCTAGGACCTTCCTTAAAGGGACAGCACACTAATGTATACTAAGTTTAAGTATACTTCTTCAAAAAGGCCTTTAACCGCCCCCCCACCCCCATTTTTTGTGAGACTTTAACATAATGAAAGCTAGAAAAATCTAACACTCACTCACATGCTCTAACACACACACACATGCTAAATAAAAATGGTAATACAAACAAGGCATGTTTTTCACTCCACTCAAACTCCCCATTCTATATAACACAATCTTTTATCTGCGGGGTGTCTTGTTTGCCAGCATAGTTAGCATCTAGCACACTTTAATGGCTGTATAAATGATATTTCTCCTAAAGATGGAAAAAGCAAATGGGACAGCAATAAGATCAGTTAAAAGATTAATTAGTGGTGCTAAGCTCCACCACAGTAACGGTGTGGTCATGCCCACACTCCTCCATATGCATTCATTAGCAGAGTTAGGTCAGCACAACATAATATGTGCTTTCTAAGGGTTTAATAGGTATCTGTAACTTTTGATCCTGTACCTAGAGATAACAGCCTGACTCTCTAATCATTAATACCTTTGCATAGTGAAGGCAAAGTAGGTATGAAATGCTACCTATCTGTCTCTTTCCCTCACACAGAGGCCATAGAGTGAGTGAGGGTGGGTGTTCTTCAGCAACTGTTTTGGATCTGGCTTAGGAGAAAAAGGAGCAAGAGCTAATTTTCTGAAAAGCGTCTCCCACACCCGCAAACTTGTTACCTATAATAAGCATGTGGGGCTGGTTGTCACAAAAAAAAATATATATATATATATATATTTTTTTTATTTCCCTCGTCCCTTGGGAGGACTCCTTTACTCTGATGGGTTTCCCTGCTGGAGATGTCAGCAGGAATAATGCACCTCATAGAAGATCAACAGTTAACAGTGCATCAGCTGCCCAGTCTCCCAGGCTCTTCACCACCTACCTTGTTAGGAAGGACTTCTGTTTGTACAATACTCCATGGACTCACTCTTCCTGGGCACATTATAATTATGCAGGCAGATCAAAAGGAGAGTCTCTCCCCTTCTCCCAAGATGGCAATAATATTGCTGCATGGGCACAATTCTGGCCATACTTCATGCCACAGAGGGGGAAAAGGCCTTTCATAGGAAATATAGGGGTTTTAGTGGATCTCACCACGTTAGATAAAGTGGCAGGATAAGATCTGACAAGCTTGTAAATGTTCCTTCAGTCTGTATTATGCCTGTGTTCTTATGAAATAGCTATTAGATCTGAAGTTGACATTTATTGAACAGAACTTTCTAGTAATTAGACAGCTCTGCTCTGGTGGTGCCCCAACATGCACATGAGTAGCTGCATTCCTTTTAGCAAATTACGGAAAATCCAACTTTCAATGATCATCAATTATACTGTACTCCTTGAACCATAATTAAATGACATTTCTGACTCATCAAATGAAGTAGTACAGACCATAGAAACAAAAGAGCAAAGAGAAAAAGTGTTTATAGAGAGTAGTGGTGGCATGACACTTTTTAAAATTTCACCTCTCAGGATATTTTATATGGCATTTCTGTATTGTTCTTTTTTCCCCTTGCATGCTAAAACTGGCTGTCTAATCCAAATTTGAAATCCCCATGTGTGCTCATTGATTTGAATTCTGTTCTGATTAACAGCCTGTGCAATCCTATTGACTTCAGACGTCACCCTAACTGATCTGTCTTCTCCCTCCCATTAGCATGCTTGTTTTAGAAGGATCAAAAACTGGATTTTCATACCTGATGCAGTAATTATTTTTGTTAAACCATCTAGACGTTAAACAAATCCCGCTCTAAAGCCATTATTACTCTACAGCCACCTGGGGCTTGTATCTGTCTGGGAAAAGCCACTGATTTTTTAAAATCCTACCCTGTTTCCAGACTCGTGATGTTTGGGAAGAGTTTCCTTTATCTCATCACCTGACCAACATTTTCACTTGTGGAGTTTTTAATATTTATTTAATTATTTCTATAAGAAATTCCATATCTAGGAGATTGAATGGCCTAGGTGATTGACAGTGTAATACAGAGCCTTTCATTTCCATGTTACTCTTCTAAATCCAGCACGTAAAAAGCCAATACCATCTAATGACATTTGCTCAATGGCATTTGTGAAATGAGTTGTTGGTCTCAGTCCAGTTCCTAGTGGACTGGTGTCCAAATCATGAAAACAGCCAAAGTAATTGGCATCCTTATTAGTAAACTCCACTGAGACTGAGGGCAGGTCTACAATACTGCTTAAGTCGATGCAACTTATGTTGCTCAGGGATTTGAAAAAGCCACCCCCTTGAGTGGGGCAAATTACAGCAACCTAAGCGCTGCATTGGCTATTTTGTCAGGAGACACTCTCCCATTGACATAGCTTCTGCCTCTCACGGAGATGGAATAATTATGCTGATGGGAGAGCGCTCTCCCGTCGGCATAGCGTGTCTTCACCAGATGTGCTACAGTAGTGCAGCTGCATCGGTGCAGTTGCACCGATGTAGCACTTTTAATGTAGACTAGCCCTGAGTGAGTATGGGGACCTAGAGATGGTCCTTAAAAGACAGTGTCAGGAAGCTTGCTCTGCTATTGCCTGTGCTGTACAGTGTCTATTTGGTGAATAAGAGAGGACTATAAAATCCAGGGATTTAAACATAAATGGTTTAAAAGAGATTAATGACCCCAGGGGAATTGGTTGTGAACCACACCTTTGATGGGGAAACCCTTTACCACCATCCCATATAACCTGCAGCTTAAGAGTTGCCAGAGTGCTTCTATTCTACAGAGCAACCCTTAGGCAGCCTCACAAAGCTACCATGCTGGTCTTTCTACAGCCCCACATATGAGCTATGCCATCTCTGTACACATTTTGAGAGGCAAAGCACAGAATTTTGCACCAGGACTCTACATTCATTCATCATTCTCAAACTGTTTTAAGATAAAAACAATAGTCCCTGTTTGACTAGAGATAAACTAGGTTGCTAATAATAGGTTTGCAAAGTCTAGATTGGGCACTGGTTTAACTGCAGGATGTGCTAAATAGTGTTTGTCTGTTCTCCTTCCTGGTTGCCATACATATCCTTTAGGGATGTGTAAGGGGGATTGCAGGGTAGAAGTATTTTATGACCAAGGCAGGCACACTGGTCTCTCTAAGGGACAAATCCTTCTTGGTTAATGCAACCTTTGACCTGAGCTCAGGTGATCAAGTGAATAATTATTTGTATACTAGAAAAGTTAAAATGCTTATTAAATTAGTACAAATGAAACTAAAGCTATAATGCAAGTAGGAATAAGCCATGAAATTTAAAGATTTCTTTAGAATGGGCTTTGCAGTGAGGCTGAACCATACTATTTTAGGCTTGAGGCCTAGTGGTAGTAATAAGGACACATTCAGTCTAATAAAAGTGAGCATAAGTAACCAACCTTGGAACAGAAGGGGTGTGTGTGTGTGTGTGTATATATATATATATATATATATGTGTGTGTGTGTGTGTGTGATAGACTGTCTATAACACAAAGGCTTTATTTAGCCAGACTTCCTTGACCTCATTGTATAAAGAATCATCTATCTCTGCAAATTGTCAAAACCACAGCAATGGATAGCAGGAGTGGAAAGTATAGACAAGAGGCCAAGACTTAATAAAATATGGTCCTGGAAATAGATGGGTGTAAGGAATAAGTGCATAAACAAGAATCAAACCCAACCCTCAGCAGAACCTTGGGATGGCAGGCTGGTGCCAACCTTAATGCCTATCTCACCGTAAGGGGAACCTACAGTTACATGAGCATATGTGATGTGGATTCTGCTGTTGTTGTTTATCTTGTTTTCTAGTTCTATGATTTTTCTCATATTATTCATGGTATTAATAAAACTCAGGAAGTCTCTATGTGTCTGACCAATCATCTTCTTTATAGTAGCCACCAAAGAACAAACATATTATTAGTGACTAGTGCATTTTGCACCCCAAATTTAATCGTAGGTCTATGCCATTGATGGAGTCACTCAACTTTAAGAAGAATTTGGGCTGAGTGTTTTCCCCTATGGAAGCAGACAGAAAGCAACCCAGAAAATATGGTTTTCTGCTTAAGCAAGTTCTATAAATTTGCTGTATAATTAGCTACATTACTCATGTGTAGGCCCCCTTTACTAGAGGGGCCTCTGAACTTTATTGAGAGTGTTCCAGTTGGGAAGATCCTGTGTGCTGCAATCTAGCCCTAGAGACTACAACTCCCATGATGCCTTTGGGAAAGAGTGAAACACTTCCTCTTCCAGGGAGAGCAGGCAGTGGACTCCATTTTGGGGAGAGGAGCAAGATTGCTGGTGTGGAGCTCTGTCCATACCTGAAGCTGCTGCTGAGGCTTTGATCGAGTAGGGAGCTTCAGAGGTGGTTGTGGCTTCACTGGAGCCAGGGCAGAGACTATTGCTGTGCCTGGAACTGACTGAGGTGGGTCTGCAGTGAAGAAACTGTGAGTAACCCCAGCTCTGGTTTGAGAAAGTACTTGCAAGGGCAGGGGCACGGCAGAGAGACTGAGTCTGAGGAGAGGCAGAGTGATCTTCCAATCAAACCAGGACCCAGAGCTGCTAGCATTTGGTGGGGCCAACTCCAATCATCAGAGGGGTTGTGCAGCTTGTTGCCTTTGTGGGACTGATGCACAGAACCAACAGAGCGCTGTCTCCAGCTGCAGATCTTGAAGCGCGCCTACGCAAGCAAGTGCCTAGGACTCTGAAATCCAGTGGGGTAAATGGTGTTAGTGTAAATGCTACTTAGATAAATTTAATTTATCACTGTATACTATACTCATTAATTGATTTTATTCAACTGCCCCTTGTGGATTAAAATTAGTAGTGATGTTTAATCTTAGTCTGTTATTAGGGTGACCCCAGAGTCTGCACACCCAGCTGGAGCCCTCACCTCCTCCCGCACCCCAACTCCCTGCTACAGTTCGGAGCCCCCTCCTGCACCCTGAACCCCTCATTTCTGGCCCCACCCGGAGCCCACACCCCCTCTCAGACACCAGCCCCGTGCCCTAGCCCAGTGAAAGTGAGTGAGGGTGGGGGAGAGCGAGCCACCGAGGGAAGAGGAATGTAGGTGTGTTCCCAAGGCACACCATTGAGTGTGTATAGGGGCCAGCCAGGTGGAGGCACCACCAATTTTAAATTCCTTTAGGAGTAAAGGGACTGAAGTAGAAAGGTGGATAGAGGATTCCCACCTATCCAAAATCACCACTGGGATACTCAGGGTCTCTTTTAATGTCAACAACATCAGGTGCCCAGTGAGTGTTGCCTGCTCCCGAGTAAGCCAGGGAGGAGAGGGGGGCATACACATGTATTTTGTTCTTTTCTTACAGGAAGACAAATTATCTACCTGTATTATAAGGGATTCCCTCATAACTCACTTTAGATTAGAAAGGCATTAATTTGCCTTCTAGTTCTCTAACTGTTCTTTGTCCTGTTCCACACTCATGTTACTACCCACAGTCATTAGTTTCTATAGCTGTCCTTAGACTAACAACCACACTTGCTCCCTTACTCCCCTCACAATCTGCTTATTCTTCTGTGGCAATACATTTTCCAACAGCTTGTCAAACCTGCATTACGAGCTGAGTGACCATGAGATCTAGAAAGTGCTTCATGTGACCAATTCCCCAGATTTGTGAGTCTTGGACTGATCCATCAGAGTCACTACCTATAGTAAGATAAAGTGCTTTGTGAAAAGATCTGAGCTGGGATTACTCCAGCTCTACAATGTTCATTAAATATTGTAAATAGATGTGGCTAAGATTGTTTCAAAGGTGAGTATGAAAAGAGATAATCATTTTTATGTCCAGGGGTATTCTTAAAACCATTTTGCCTTCCATAATTCATACATTACTTTGTATTTTTCATCTTCTGATGTTTACTATTATAATTTAATTGAAACTAACTAGGTCAACTCTTGTTTTATCTCCCTTTGCTCCATCTAAACTCCTGATCAACTCATGAGCTTTATTTATTTTCAGTGAAGTTAGAAGATGTTTTGCAACCATCACAGGTGTTTTCACCTTAACACCACTAAAGTCATATAACTGACAATCTTAAACTATCAACTTTTCCCTTTCTTCCTGGTCCATAATGAGCTCTGCCATGTAGACCCTTGGACTGTGGAGTTCTTATTTTAAGAATCTCTCTCTGGATGTTGCATTACATAATTGAGATAGGAACTGATTTATTCAGTGCACTCAGTGCTCAAAAAGCATAAAATCTGAGTTTGTAAAATTGCCAGTTTTAGCAATAGGAAAGAATGTGAGATTTACCATTTTACTAATTGCTGGCTTTAGGGTTGCACTGCTTTTCCTTGCAACATACTACACTGTTTGTTTTTGCTGAGATAAAATAGCAATTATTAGATTATATTCTGCTGTAGTTCCATGTAAACCAGCATAGTAACAACAGGGACAAATATGGCTCAGTACGATACAGGAGGGTAATAGCATTCACCAGCAACACTTCTATTCTAATGCAAATTCTAAGTCATAAAAATGTCTGTCATATCCTCTCTTACTATTAAGTTCAAAATTATTCCCTTTTACATTTGTGATGCTTATTTGAATTATGCACACATTTACCTTCAGCCTTGCTTTCTCCATTCATGTACCTATTGCAGACTTCCCCAGAACTATAACAACATTTTCATCTACTTTATTATCTGTATTGCAATAGTGCCTTAGAAGCCCCAGGCCTGGGCCAAGGGGTCCATTGTGCTAGAAGCTGTACAAACACACTACAAAAAGACAGCCTCTGCCCCCAAAAGCTTTACACTCTGTCCTTGTCACATTGACATATTTTGTCACTGCTTATATTTTATATTATGTTTTGTTTCCACTGTGTATATGAGCAGTTTATATAGTGTAGCGCCAGGGCTGTCACCAGCACAGTAAGCTAGTGCTTGGGGCGGCCCTTGTAAGGGGGCGGCACGTCCGGGTCTTCGGCGGCAATTCAGCGGCGGGTCCCTCAGTCCCTTGGAGGGAAGGACTGGCCGCCGAATTGCCGCCGAAGAATGAAGCGGCACGGTAGAGCAGCCGCCGAAGTGCCGCCGATCGCGACTTCCCCCGCCCCCCCTTCGCCACTTGGGGCGGCAAAAAAGCTGGAGCCGGCCCTGTGTAGTGCTCCCTTACGGTTGTCCAGCATTTATGTTAGTGTTACAGTAAAGCCTAAAGGCTCCAGCTGAGATTGTGGCTGTCTGTACTCATAAAAGATACTTCATGCCCCAGAGAGTTCATTATATCATGTGTAAAATATCTGGGCCTATTCATTCCTCTCCTCTGCAGCATGGAAAGAGAGCAACAGAAAAGGAAAAGGGTGAAGTGGAACCAGTGAAGCATGCTTCTCCTTTCCCACTTCTTACATCAGGTCTATTGACACAATTATTTTATCACATTCCTAGTATGATATATTTACCACTTTTTGCTAGAAGTTCAGGTTACTTTGCCTTGCCTCCCAAGATCAGATCATCATTATCATCATCATCATCATCATCATCATCATCATCATAATCATATACTTTACAAGTAAGAGAACTGTGTGACTACATTAGTCATGCCATAATTCCTGATTTGTGGTGTTTGTAGCTTTAGAAGAAGTCCCTATTCCAGTTTGCACCTCCCATAGACTTTTAAACAGTCCTATGTCCCAGCTGCCATATCTTTCTCCTGCTAAGAGTAAAAGGTTTCAAAGCCTTGATCCTAGTTCATGGGGCAGCACATGCTTTGTTCATTTGCATAAGGAAGTATTTTGGCTCCTTATCACTGGTACATGTGTGCATATGCACATGAAAGGTTTTGTTTCACTCTTGTACTTTTTCATGGCTGATTTTTTTTATGCACAAGAAGAAAAATACAATTGACATTATGTCAGAGAGAATAGTCCATATTCACATTTTGAGTGTGACAGCTCTTCTATTGAAACTCAAATTAGATTGCTCTTCTGATTATTTTCAATGAAGACAAAATGTAAAGCAGTTTTGCTGGGTAAAATGGAGTGCACTTTAGAAAAGGTCAGATTAACTTTATTTTACTATTTGGAACAACTGAAAATACTTTATATTCCAATCACACCAAAATGTTATTCATACAACCTTTCTAAAGTGAATAACTCAAACTGATTGTTTTTCAAAGGCTGTATAATAATTATGTGTAGGGAGTCCTGCAGTATAGTGGGAAGACATTGTGCTGCTGTGAAAAAGATCCAAGCTCATATCCTGAATGCTGCAATGGCAGTAAACATAAGCCCTCAAGAAGGGGATAACTTGCATTCTTCTGATCAACCAATGGTCACTATAGACAGACTCTGGAGGCTGTTTTCTGTCCTGACATAGGATGGAGCCTGCTAGTGTGAGGCCTTTCAGAGTGTCTAAAAGGTTGGGGGAGGTGTCTCTGATTTGATACCTTTGCCCAACCATAAAAATATTGTGTGTGGGCTATGGGCTCAATTGATCTATTGGACACATCAATCTATCTCCTGATGGCATACAAGTCTGACAGTTTAATGCTGATGGAAGTCCCTCATCAATGAGGGGATGACATCTGTGTTGCATATCTTCATGTTCACCATGATTTTTTGGCACTTACTGAATAAATAATTTTATGAGCAGCTCATTACTCGTGAAATAAGAAAGGAGATGAATATGTGAGCCATAGTGATGATGGAGAGTTTATATTCCACTTGCTTGCACTATGCTTATCATTAACCAATGCTAACACAACTGAATATTGCTAGAAGTATCATGCTCCCCAAACTAAGAAAGGAAAAGAAGGGTGGGGGGAGAAAACTATTGTGTTTTGAATAAAGTACAGATACTTTCTGTATTTATTACACACAACTTTAATATATGTCAGGGATTGTTTTGTAGGTAATATACATTCTTGAGAGAGTCACTCTTCTGGGTGGATAAGAATCAACTTTTAATAAAATCAAACAAATGGATTTTGATTTAAATCAGATTTTTTTATTTAAATTTTTTTTCTTTGAAAAAATAAACCTGTATAAAATCTGAATTTAATGCAGAATATGTTAATATCTAAGCTTATTACAACAACATTTAAATAAAAATAAATATGCTGAATCTGTGAGCCTCTATCAAAAACTTTGAATTAAAGGCTGCTTTTCCTATATAAAGAAAGAATTAGGAAAAAAATATTTCCAACTTTTGAGGTCAAGTTTTATAAATATGGCACAATAGGTCAGCCTCAGTAACTTAGGAGACTCTCATTTTTGAGAAATTTGAGTGAATGAGAACTTAAGCTCCAGTCACATTTACATAGGCATACTTGAATATTTTTTCCAGGCTAACCTGAAATAATCAGTTTAATTCACTCACTACAATTAAACCCTCTGTTTTGTAAATCATTAGTTGTAAATGTGAAACCTATTTTGATGAGAAGTTTATGTATCCAAAATATTTAAGGTTATTTTGTGTAACAAAAATAAATGCTATATGCTGTTGTGTTTGTTTATGTTCTGGTTACCAACCTCATGCTGCTTGACACTGGTTATGTTCAAAAATAAGCAATTCACTATTTTCTAACATACTGGAAATGTACAATTAATAAGAAGCTATATAATAGCTTAAATAAATGCATATACTTATAGTGTACCTTCCTAGGTAGCAAAAAGATGTACCAAATCTAGTGTAAAGGCTCTATTTAGCTGTAAATCAACATGTTTTAATGGTTATATCAACTAGTGAGAGTGCACCTTTCTTTAGAAAATAACTGAAGTACAAATGGGAAAGTAGATTAAAATCAATTATTTAAATTGAGTCTTTCTATCTGGTGATTTAAATCAATCCACCCTGCTCTTCATTTTAATGTTGACATTTTCCGTCTCCTTTTCTTCAAATAACACCTTTCTGTATAAACAGACCTCCTATTTCTTGGTTTGTTCTTTTGCTTGGGATGGAGAGAGGGACTGTTAAGGAAGCTTTAAGGCACCTTTGTTCTTTTATTCTGAGGCTGTGCCTGGCCTCTGCTAGAAGGTAGTGCAACCTCAGAGCTGCTCTACCAATTTAAGCCCTGGTTCCAAGACCTGCTACAGGCCCTAGAGAATAGATATTGTGTAGTACCTATAGTGCAGGCCACTGCTATGGCATGCTCCCCATTACAGAGTTCTTGCATCTACTCTAGAGTCTCCTGTTTATACATCCAACCAACCAATGTAGCCCTCTTCGTCATGGCATTGCACTAGGAGTTCATGTTCAGCTGACTGTTCACCATGACTCCCAAATCTTTTGCAGAATCACAGCTTCCCCCATCTTGGAAGTATGGCCTATATCAGGGATAAGCAACCTATGTACCGAAGGCGGCACGCGAGCTGATTTTCAGTGGCACTCACACTGCCTGGGTCCTGGCCACCAGTCCGGGGGTCTCTGCATTTTAATTTAATTTTAAATGAAGCTTCTTAAACATTTTAATTAAAATTATATATATATATATATATATATATATATATATATATATATATATATATATATATATATATATATATCTCCAAAGAAAAAAAACATAAATAAAAAATATGAGTGAGAGGAGTCAGGAAGAGGGAGAATTTTAGTGCCAAGCCAGCTTTCTGTCCAACAAGCTGTATAGCTTCTAGAACATGACTACTTACTAGAGCTGTACAAAGAATGTTGCAAAAGCAGAAAATAAAAAGTCAGTTTGCTTATGGTAAAGGAAAAATGAAGATATTTTGCCCAACTCTCCCTCTTATTTGCAATAATAGTTTTCAGCGTGGAACCTTAAAAAATGTGGGGCCTGATTCTGGAACCCTTATGTATTGATTCTAGAGACTGAGCTGCTTTAGGAGGTAGACATTGGTTGAGAGGAATGAGGTCTGCATCATGAAGAAATTCTTGAAGATTCACGTTGTATCTGGTAAAATTCCCATTGACTTGTATGGTGCAGCAAATGCTAAATGATATAATTTCATCCAGTGCCTCAAACTGACATGATTTAAGGGCAAAGTAAGTGTTGATAAATATTTTATAAAAGGCAGTTTTTCCCTCTTGAATTATCTTTATCCTTGAATAATTACTCTCCAGTATGAACCTGTGATGCTGACAAGGTCAGTATCATGTGGTTAATATGCCATGTACTATAAATGCTCTCCACAAACCTTAGAGCTGTCTAGGGATGAATCTGCCTCATGCATCTTAATGTTTCAAACATTTTCTCATGTATTTCTCTTTGTACTATTTGTTAATTCTCATATTTTGGGTCAAACACATATTATCTCCAGATATTGTGACAGATCAATATGTGTCTGTACAAGACTGTATCAAATTATTACCTTCATTTGATGATGTAATCACCAGTCTGTTTTATATTTTGAGTGTGCAACTGCCATACCTAGATATGTCAAGGACAGGACCAAGGCAGTTTATTTTAATGCTGGATACCTCTCTGAAGTAACTAAGACAAGAAGACAATCACTGTTGATGATTAACACATGGTGACAGGCTAAAAGAAATTGGTTTTCCCAGTTCAATTCCAGGGGACCTGGAACATGGACCACTTGACTGGGGCTCTGAAGCTGGTTGGATGCTCACCTGACCGAGAGGACCAACCTTATTTAAGGGCACGATCTGTCCAGTCTCTCCCTCTCTCTCACTGGCTGAACATTGCCAGACAGACTGTAGGAGACAGAGAGCAGAAAGGGCCTAAGGACTCACAAGAAGGAATAAGCATGGCCTCAGGAGAAATCTCAGCATACTGATAGGAACCAAAAAGAATATGGATCAGTCTGCCTATGAGATGGGAAACCACATAGTATAGAGGTTGCTGCTTCTTTGTGAATTTTTTGTTTAGTCTAGCAGCTTCTCACACTTGATGTGACTAAGTGAGCGGGCATAATTAATAGCTGGTTCTAGGCTCTTTAATATGTCTTTGTCATCTTCTCTGCTGCTGACATTTTTTTCTTCTAGGGTGGCTTTGACATTGTCCATAGTCCTTTTACTAGAGCTGGTTGGGAATTTTCCAATGAAACGGGGTTTCACTGGAAACTGCTGATTGATTACACCCAAAACGTTATGTTTGAACTTCCAATGAACCACAGGCAGGGTTTAATCCGAATCCTGCCTGGTTTACTGCCAGCTTGCCCAGGAGGCTATTGCGGACTCTGGACTTCCAAGGCCCATGTCTCCAGGGCAGCTCTACCATACAGTTTGCCGCAGGGATAAAATTCCAGCTTTTATCCAGCTCTACTTATTATGAGAAAATATACATCGTGTTGTCTTAAGAATTAATAATGCATTCAGGTGAACCCCCTGATTTATCAAGGTGTAATCTGACTGTACCCCAAAGTGTGTTTCACAAAAAACATAGGACTTATGTTGGATCTGGCCTTTGATGCGTAGCCTTTCTCTGATGGTGACCAGTATCAGATGGTGCTGAGGAAAATGCAAGAAATCCCATAGTGCACAATTCTGAAATAACCTATCCATGGGGGGTGTTTCTTCCTAACCCTCTTCAGTCAGTTGTTTCCCCTGACCCAGAAATATGAGGGTGACTTTTCAGGAGGGATTTAAATAAGGAGAGTGGGGAGTTTGTGGAGCAGAGTGGGGAAGTCATTTCACGTGTAGAAGAGCTCCATGAAAATGCTTTTTGAAGCAAAGGATGTACTGATGGGGTAGATGCTGGCCTCCGTGATGAAACGGATGAGTGGGGATACCACCTCATAACAGAAGAGGTCAAGTAAATGGGGAATGGGGAAATTATTTCAGATCAGTGCAGTCTTTAAAGAAAAGTAGGCAGGAGGAAAGCTGAAACTAAAGTTTGAACAGTCTCAAGTCTACAGAAACTGTCATAGACTTCCATTATGTCCCCAAGAGCAATATGGATTTCTGACAGAATTCATATTCCATGTGCTATTCTGAGCTACACACTCACTCCTAGTTTATGCATGGCTCTTGGTGTTCAGACAGATTGTCCCTCAAGGCAATATGCTTTTTTTGGGCCTCTAGAGAATCCCCTCTCCTCAGTCTGTTATTGAGCTACACACTTCTATGCAGTTCCCTGCATGGTTCTTGGTATCTGATGACAGATTGTACATTTGTATGAACAGTGCTCCCTATTAACCCTTTAAATTGTGGTGTTGTAAGTGTTTGGATGCTTGGTGTCAACTAGCTTTCTTATAGCTGACATCAGTAGCCAGACATAGCATTTCACTGGGCAACTTCTCCTTTATGTATGTGATATCCAGCCGTTATATCATAATATATGTAATATTATATATTGACATGTTACTCTGTGATTTTTATTATTGTTAGTTATTCTGTCTCACATTGATTTTAAAATACCCACAGGGGTGATGATAGCTGATTTTAAATGTTGACAGATAAATAAATCCACAGACAAGCAGGACAGATATATTTGTATGTTGAGAGGGTTCCATCAGAAATCTGTATTATTAATGCAAAAGACACTGCTACAACAACACTGTATATATTATGTTAACAGTGATTACAGTAGTTTTTCAGTTATTACATCTGAGTGAATCCAAATGCCACCCAAGAGAATGAAATTAAGTAGAAATCTATTCCTGGTTGGTATTTGTCAAAGCCCTTGACCTGAGTCATAATGTCTGTATGTGAATCAGAACAGACCCCTTCCAGGGTATACAGTCTACCAGGGCCCTATCTCAGTACCCCTTGATAGATGTCTCTCTCTAGCCCGCCCCGAGCTCAGTCTTTAAGTAGTCCCGGCCCTGGTATGGGGCCCTACCCCCAGGGTTTCCTCCCTGGAGACACTATTGTCGTGCGGTCTTCTCCTGGTTGCTGTCATCACTGAGCTGTCCAGGGTGCTGCTGCTCTTTCCACCAGCCAGTAACCCAGTCCTCTCCCTTCCAGCTCCAGGCATCAACTGACTTGGGCTCTGTTTTACAACTCCTTTTATATGGCCCTACTGGGCCCCGATTAGCTGCTCCCTGCAGCCTCTGTCATTGGCTGCACTGCCACAACCACTTTAGGCTGCTTGGAAGACTTCTCTTCTGCTCCTCTGTGGGACAGGGTGTGGCAGGACCCTGAGGCCTCCAGCAGGGGGCCTGTGGGCCTAATTCACCCTGACACACACTCCTTTGCAGAGGACCAGATCAAGGCCATGCACCACTTAAGACCTGTTTTGTGGATACTAGTGGGATTTAAAGAGTTATATAGGCCTTGTTCTGGCCCTCAGCATTGGAGTGAGTGAACACTTGTAAAATGTTTATACAGTAACCATTTAGATTCTCTGAAATATTGGTAGCCCTTTTAATAATACAACTTTATATTTATTATTGAGAATAGTGGTCCTGCTTATTCTATCCAAAAGCTATTATCTCACGGTCTTTTTGTTTTTTTGTAGGCAGGCCAACTTATCTGATGCTAGTATACCACCAATACGTGCTGTGGGCCACGTATCTGTTTTCTTAATTGCAATGAAATCTTCTATGCCAACTAATGCCACATTACAACAGCATAATTTAATTTGGAGCTGTTCATTATAGTTCTATTACCTTCAGCTTTGGCACCCTCCCAGGAAAGGACCCGTGAGTAGCAGGTTAGACAGTTTTCTGAAGTGATAAAAATGCACCCCCACACAGTGCACTGACAGTTTTTTTTTTTCTTTTGGCAGCAGAATTCTGGCATAATTATATTTCCTGGCTACCATGTATTTCATCTCACCCACCCCCCAACAAAAGAAAGTGTTTTTCCTTAGATTTTTTCAGCCCTCGATTGTAATCTTGTCTTTATTCTAACTGAATTATGCAGCACTGCAAAACAAAATCATTTTTAAAGAGCACTACAAATGTTCTTTACTTCCAACCAGTAGAGCTTTTAACTTGAAACCCATACAGAATTACACACTACATTAATACAAGCCAAAACTAAAAGAAGTTCAAGGTGTCTCATAAAAACTCTCTAATGAGAATAGTAATGAAACTTGAACTGTGAGTGTTTGGTTTGTTGTAATAATTTGAATCTAATGAACATGGCTTTTCAGGCATTTACTCTTGTTACATTTTAAGGCATTAGCATGCAAAACCCATTTTATAAATGCATTCTGCTGTTACACTGAATATATTTATAGTAAACCTTTATAATGAATTAAAAGCAAGAATTTTTTAAAAAAATAGATTTATTTCTAAAATCATAAATGTCAAGTATACTGTTACACAAGCTTTGTATTACTTACATTTCTTTGGGGAAATAAATTAAGTGATTGGGAAAAGGAAGTTTATCAAAGCCTCAGCAGGTCTTCTTTGCACTTTCCTGTTATTTATGTAAATCGTTGCATCATATATGAATCTAAGAGGAGAAAGCAGTATAGTAGGAGCAAAGAATCTTGGAGAGCCAATTATTTTCAACAGTTTTCCTCTTTGCCCAGATTAAAACAGTGCTAGGGAGGCTATTCAAAGGTACATAAGGCAGAGAAGAACCAGGTCAGTAAATAGCAGTTGGGTGCCTAACTCATCTTTGAAAATTTCCCCCACGATCTTCAAGTTGGTTCTGGATGGCTAGGAATCTGCAGGAGTGGCTCCTGTTACCAGATAATATAAAGAGACATGTCTCTTCCCCACAAAAAATCCACAGGAAGAGGACATCTCTGCAAGAGTTGCCTAGGAGAAATCCCCCAATATTGTTCCTTTGAGAGTGGGGTTTTGGTCTCTCTGTGGAAAAGGCCACAGAACCTACCATAAAATCCTGCAGATCAGATAAGATCCATGAGAGGCCCTGGCAGTGTCAGGGGTCTGACCCTACATAAAATAAGAGCTACATGTGGAGCAGCCCCGGGGCATATTGATTTGGGAATTATAGTTCCACTTGTTGTTTTCTGTTTTTCCTTTACAGCCATCTAAACTTCAGCACTGGTATGGTGCGTGTTTTCTATAGTGTCTAACCTGAATCTCTCTTTGTTGGTTGGATTTCATACTCTAATTCTGTAAAAATAAATAAATACAGCAGCACATTTATTATCTTAAAGAGATCAAAAAATGTGCATGGATAAAAGATGCACTAAAATGCATAAAATAGAGACATGAAAATAATACTTAATTGTTCACTGGAAAAGTGCCTTGGGGGCCATGTGCATATCCAAAAGCACAGAGTGTTCTTACTAGAGTGAGGGGATGTATACCTAACTGCCCCTAAAAGCAGCAGCATCCTGTCTCAGGGCAATTGCCATCCCTGTAAAAAGGTATCTGTGTTTACTAGGCCACAGAGTAATTGGCAATAGGGTGACCAGACAGCAAATGTGAAAAATCAGGACTGAGGGTGGGGGGTAATGGGAGCCTATATAAGAAAAAGACCCAAAAATCGGGACTGTCTCTATAAAATCGGGACATCTGGTCACCCTAATTGGCAGATAGAATCCTTCTAATTCATCTTCCGCATGAATGAGGGCAGAATGCATGGCCAGAACCAGCACTACAAGCTGAAAAAGTAGTCATGTAGCAAGCGTTATAGATCTAAAGGACCTTTTGCATCTTGGGAACTGGTAAAACTGGGGAAATTAGATTTAAAAAAAAATCAAAGCCTTTAAATATATTTGCTGTGACTGAGTTCAGTCAGTGCCATTTCTGTGTTCCCTTCCTTTGAATATTTAGAAAGTCAGCTGACTAGCATGATATTTGTGAAAGGAGAAAATGTTAAGTGTATATTGCAGAATTTTAACCAAGTAAAATTCTAAATCATACTCTTGAGTATTTACACTGGAAACCTCTATAGTTATGCTCATCCGATCAGGGAACAAAAACCTATCCGTACCCAAAGTCAAAACAGCTTGAATTAAGAATACCGAATATAACTGACACTAAACACTCCTTGAGACCAAGAATTACTTGCAGAAGTTATTAAGCAAATAATTTTGAGAAAATAGCAAAAAACCTGTTCAGACAAATTGCAAACAGAAGAGATTAAATTAGTCCAATAAATTATTCACCCAGCTCTAGTGATTATCAGTTAACTACAGTACAATACGTACTGTAAGAGCATGTTTTGCAAATTAATTGTAAATTGCAACTTGTACCTCCAAAAAGTGATTACTCTGCAATCTGAACTCTAGTTAAGAAAACTGAAATAACTAGTGTTGTTGGGTCTGCAATCACGAAATGAACTCATGTGAATCTCTTGGTACTCAATGGCACTTACTATATAGTGTTAATGTAAAACCCTTATTTTACAAATGTAAGGGCATTCAAATAAAACACCAATATACTGCAATAAAATAGGGGTTTTTTTTTTTTTAAAGTATTAGAGTTTCTTATGACCTGAGAAATTCTGCCACCACAAACACTTTAACTTGCTAATTTATACGTGACAGCTGCCCCTACTTGTTAAAGTTATCAACATACTTTAGAACTGTTAGTTTGCATTGGCTTTATTTCAAGCAATCAGTGTGCTTTACATATTTGCTTTTATTTATTTCAAATTAAGCAAAGATTAATATAAACACCTGGAAGAGCAGGGATGAGATGACCACCGCTGGGCAACATGATCATTGTGCTGCTATTCCACTCTCTCCAGATCCTTAGCTCCAGATGAGCAATAGTCAGCACAGAACCTGGAAAGGGAGGGACAGAGATGGTATTATGACATCGTTCTGCTTCCTCTAATTGGGGGCATCCAAGTTAGGTATCATTACAGTTATGCTGAATGGAAATATCTCTGTAGGTGACTGTAACAAATTTTACCTGAACTAGGGCCAGACCCTGCTGTTGCCTTAATTTCTCCTCTTGGGGTTTTCAGATATTGCCCCAAATTCTTGTGCAAGTTAAAATATCCCTCCTTGGGGGTCTGGTTTATTACGATGACATTTTAACTGTTTTAAACCAAAACAAGTCTTTCTCCTTTCCCAGTTACCAGCACCATGCCTTAGGACCCCTTTAGTCCCTGGGGAATGTGCTCCAGGAATGACAGGCCTGCCTTTCTACACCTTTCCCGTGTGGAACTGCCCTCAGACTGGATCTCTCGGCTGCATCCCCCATGTCTACCAAATGAGTTTGGCACCTGTAAGCCTTTTCCTCCGGGAGCTGGTTACAGTGGCTTCAGAATGAAGTATTATTTATTTTTTGACCCAAAGGCACATCACACACAGAGCAAAGGGTAAAAACAAAGGTCTTTATTCATATATTTCTCCTTATCTTAAATCTTACTCTTTCCTTGCAAGCTTCTGTAAATTTCCCTCAGCCCAGCTAATCCCTTTCTCTCTGCAGGAGAAGCAGAAAGTGGTGGTCACAGCATGCTCCCTCTGTCTCCCTGCCTGGCTGTCAGCTCTGACTGGCTGTCCATGGGCAGCCCCCCGTTCTGCTTCAGATCAGCATCTTTAAGGCTTTTATATTTCTTTTTTTGATCCTGGGTTTTTGGACTGTGAAGAATATACCACCCCTGATTATCTGGAACTAGAGCAGGGGTATTTCCCGATTGTTTCCTCAAGGACTCTTGGTATAACTTATCCTAGCCCCTTACCTTTGTCATTGTTCTGTTTCCTGCGAGTTTCTCCCTTAAGCATCCTTTGACTTAACTCTATGTATTCAGGCAGGATAATATCACACAGGTAACCAGAGGGGCATATGAGATTTATACAAATTACACACAACTTCCTCATTCTCTGTACCACCTATGCCACAACTCTTTTAGACAAGATCCTTTCCACAAATCTCTCTGTTCCCTAGACCCCCTCTGAGCAGAAACTCCAGAGACTGGAATTTTCTGGAGAATCCTTCCTTTTCCTAACCCCCCTGGGTCTTCCTCTCTCTGATGGCACAGGCTCCCACTGATAGTAATCCAGGGGCAGGGCTTCCTATCACCTGATGCTTACCCACTTGTCTCAAGCATTGGCCTAAGCCCAAACCCATCACTTTGGACCAGATAAGGAACAGGTGGAACCAACCACTAATCCCTTAAAGGGCCAGCCCATATTGTGACAGGGATATTTTTTCAGTCCATGCCAAATGCAGCTCTGACACATCCCTAGAAAATGCTCACCTGCATTAGTTCAGATTGTATCATGGGGAATAGAGCTGGCTACCCTTGATTTATCTCCCCCCCCCCCACACATGTATTATAAGAAATGAATGACACAAAGAGGACTAAGCAGGGTCAAGGTTTCTCCTTCTTTGTTTCTGGGGAGAGGCAATTCTCAGCCATGCCACCTGCTGCTCCATCTCCCGTAAGGGTACATTTAATTATTCCCCTTTTCCACCATGTCTACTTCTCATTGAGTTTATCTCCCACATGCTGCCTGGTGCAGGAGGGCGCTAGTCGCCACTGCTGGGGAACACAGAAATCTTATCCCTAGGAGCCTGTGCTAGCATCCTCCTGCTGCCTGTTTTGCAACTTCCACACTAGGCAAAAGGAACATTACATTCCCAGCAAAAGCTATTGCAGCCCTTTTTCTCCCCAGGCCTAAAAATTATGACTATAAACTTGTTTTTCATCCTAATTGTACTCTCTCTCTCTCCTGGAGTTTCCCCAACATGGAGCAGTTTCACCCTTCCCCTACATGAGGCAGTGGTGTATGCCACGATTTGGCCCTGTTGTTCTTAGAGACTGTCAAATTATGGTCTCTATTCAAGTCAAGGAGCCAAGTGGTTGTTCTCAGTCACACTTATATAGCCCCACTAACCCTCTCTCTCATTGTTTCTATCATCCTCTTCCTGCTGTGAGCGCCTCATATGAAAAGCTGGATGTAATACAAAGTGTTACTGTATAATTTTTTTCCCATAGCTATATTAATAAACTTTCAAAGCTGTTTGCAAAATGTCCAGGTTGGTTGTTATACTGTAATAGCTAGCTTTTTATAAATACCTAAAAAGAAATCCACAATTCAGAAATCCTACATTTGATAACATTTATTGCACTGCAGAATGTGATCAGACTTGTTTGTAAGCTCATTGGGGCACAGGCCGTCTTCTGGTTCAGTGTTTGTACAGTGCCTAGCACAAAGAAGTCCAGGTCCGTAACTAGCATCCTAGGTGATACAATAATAAAAATAATAATTTGATGTCACCCATTTTGCATATTCCATGTCCATTTTAAAGAGATTTCAGAATATGTTGGCTAAATTATCAGATGCATTTGAACTGTTCTTCGTAGTTGATTTTCTGATACTTTTCTCCCCCTTCTCCCAGAGCCTAGAGATAAAGGGTAATAGCTTCTTGGCCATTGTTATGCTAATTCAGAAACTCTGGAATGTTGCACACTCATCATACCCTTATCCATGTTTTTGGCATGCTCCCAGGATTCTCTGTGCCAGAATATGAAGGGGGCTAGCAGGAGGTGATGCTGAAGCCAACTACTCCAGCTTTACACCAGCTGGGTGTTGCCTTATGAGGACATCTGTCCATCCCCTTTACTCCGTGACTATGGCGCAAAGGAGACAGAGTTGGTACCAAAGTTCATGCCAATTACATTTAAGATAGAAATAGTGTTAGTTAGGAAAGAACACCTGCCATAAGTAAAGAAAGTACGCTTGCTGATGCTCTTCAGATTTTTTTTTAACACTTCTTGAAAAGTGCAAAAATTCAAAAATCTCCCTTTTTTTCTTTTGCTGTTGCCTGGTTTTACTGCCAACTACACATTTAAAACATGGTACTCACAGACTTTGAACTTGTGTGGCCAGTTGAAGCTGATCTCAAAGCAAGAGATTTGGGCAGGACAGATAATTTGCTGTTCACACCATTCATTTCTGTATCAACTATGAGCATCCCTGTGTCTTTGTATTGGAAACCTTCAAAGTAATTCTGCAAATAGAATCATGCTTGTGATTTTTTTTTTTATTATTCACCCAAGAGATTCATGCTAATAGATCTTACATTCCAACCACAGGTGACCTTCCTCCAGGGTTATTTATGTTATGTGAGTCCAGTTATGTGATAAACTGAAATTTGTGATAGGATCTGACATCATTAGGATCACACTCAGCTGTGAGAACCAAATTAGTACCTGGCGAATTCAATATTCAGCTATTACTATGGTTTAGTACTTTAATTTGCTTTACCTGCTTGTAAGACACTTTAAATTCTTGATGCAAATATTATTCCTTCCTTCTTCCTAATTCATATTGAATAGTAACTAAGCAGAGAACAAGTAAAGTCATTTTGGTATGTGATTTCATTTGAATGGTAGTTTATAGCTGTAGTGGATTGATAGGAGGAGGAAGTGATGAGGACTGAAGTATGGCCTAATGGATAGCACACTAGACTGGGACTCTGGACTTTGTTCTGTCCTGGTTCTGCCACTGGTTTACTGGGTAACCTTGTGCAAGTCACTTTATTTCTCTGTGCCTCAGCTTCTCTGCCTATCAAAGGAGTATTACCTCCTTTGTAAACCTGGTGAGATCTATAGATGAAAAGTATTATATAAAAACTAGACATTACTATTAAGTATTTAATAAGGTTATAAAGCAGACAGCAAAGTGGTGTGATTTATCAAATCCCACAGCATAATTTTCTAAATCTCATATGTATAAACACACACATACTTAGTAATGATACATGTGTTCAAAAAGAAAACCTAACCATGTAGAATAGTCATAACATGCAAATATTCAGCACCAACATTCATATCACGTACATAATTCATACAGTAATCCACTATTATGAAATACTTGAGTTCAAATATTGCAAACCAGATGTTTCTATTCCTGTTTTAAATGCTATTGTACAAGCTTGAGCTGCAACAATCTTTCAGCATCATCAGTTTATCACTTCAAAGGAGTGCGATCTAATGGTTTGAACAGGAAACTCGTTTAAAAATGGATGTGAATAGAGCATATCCAAATGTTTTTAGAATCGCCAAATAAGTTTGGTTAGAGTCTAGTTGTAAAAACAGAAGGTTCATGATAACTTTACTCCTGGGTAGGCTTGTTCACCACGGTGGAATTAATTGCATAAGGGGCTATTTGAAATGAGAAAGGATGGTAGAAACTGGCCCTCTCTGTGACTCTGCCACATTTATAAATGGAGAATAAGTGGCTTTTAGCAAAACTAACATAAACACTACTCATTGTCAAAATGATCTGTCATTGATTTTTTTTTTTTTTTGGCTTGTTCATGGTAATTTGTGAATGCCACTCAAGAAGGCAACTATGTATCCAGTAACACCCAAAACTAGGTAACATTAGGAAGCCAAGGCTTTCCTTTAGTATCTAAACTGCTCTCTGGTATACTAAAAAGATCTGACTGCATTCAGACTTGGATCATTTACAGTGATGACATACGCATTAGAAGGGAGAGAAATCTGAAATAATATGTATGGAAAATTCTTATTGATTGCAACTATTCTTTGAAGAACGGTATGGATAATGCTGCAGCACATAGAGGAGGTTCTGATGTTCGCAATACTTGGTAACTTTCCTGCTCTGTAGCATTTGATCAAAAGAAGGGAAACTGAGGCATGGTGGTGCATCCAAACAGGGAGAGTCAGCAGTAGGAGGAGAAGGAGAGAAGAAGTTAGTTCAGATGGGCTGGAGCTGTTGTTTTATCTTCAGGGAAACAGGATTGGACGTCAACAAGACTAAAATACACAAAAGGGGAAAGAAAAGAACAGCAACGAGAGAATATGCAGTTTCTGTCTGTGCTGCTGCCTCTTGCTTGCACTCCTGATTGCTGGAGAAACACAGGCACAGCACCTGGTTTGATCAGCCATTCTGAAGTGGGCAAATTGTACCAATATCATATTATTTAGGGCATTGTTTTTAATTGCCTCTCTGGTCACAGGCTCACAGCAGTGTTGCAAAAAATGCAGAAGACAAAAAAGGAGAGAGGTAGGAAAAAGAAACAAGGTGGTTGAAGGAAAATGACACATGAAAGAAGAGGTCATAGCAGGAATCCAAATCTCACATCCCAGGTGGTGTTTGGGATCTACCCAGAGCTGCTGGAGATGGCGCTGTCATCTGGGTCTCTCTCTCTGGCCCAGTTTGATCAGGACTTCTCTCAGGACTAGACTGCTGAAGGCCCACCAGTGCCATGGCAGATCCCAGGGTCCCAAGAGATGCTGAGGGTCTCAATCATGAAAGTAAAGCTTGCTCCATCCTGTCCACCCATCTCCCAGCCAGCTAATTTGATTCTTCCCCCAACTCCTCCCAAAGCGTGTGTATGTGTGTGTGTGTGTGTGTGTGTGTGTGTGTGTGTGTTTAAGGACCCCAAAAGGGAC
Organism: Emys orbicularis; assembly: GCF_028017835.1. Classification (NCBI taxonomy): domain Eukaryota; kingdom Metazoa; phylum Chordata; order Testudines; family Emydidae; genus Emys; species Emys orbicularis. Next base: position 39,453,747 of record NC_088689.1, on the reverse strand, counting down.
TGATGGGTGGAATAGCCCATCCCCTCATTATTTTGTCCACCAATTAGACCTCATTTCTGACACACCAACTTCGGTCCATTGATTTCTGATCCAACTTACTAGGCTTGATCTCAATATAGTCATTGGGTGATATCAGTAAACCTAGTTGTTTGGACTATTTCAGTCTTTTTGTCTTTTTAACATTTCTATCTTTTCCATCAACATTTATTGTTTTAGGAGATAGGATTATTTTATCAACTTTTATCCACTTTCCTACAGTTAAACTCGGAACTGAGGTCAGCCTATTTGGCCCCAGTTATTACATCAACACCACAACAGTGTCTGGAACCTGGTCTTGTGCAAATCTAACATCCACTGCTGCATAAAACCAGCCAGTACCAAGCAACAAAACTGAAGAACCTGGTTGTATTTGACATTCTTTCCAAAAGACTGAGTTCCTTCCTTTTTATGCAGGGGCAGCTCCAAATACTACATAGCAAGTCTCTTTTCCTGTCTGTCCTGGGGTGGAATGAAAGGCTAGATTTCAACAGATTGAAGCCCTGAAGGGATTTCTCCAACACTGAACCAGGCCCTACTTCCTGAATATTTGAGACTTGATTTTCAGGGCTGCACAGATCCGTTCAGCTGAAGATGGATGCTCAGCTTTGAAAAACAGGCCGGTTTCTATTTAGTTGTTTATCTCTTACATATGAAAGTTTTAATTTTGTATATTTAGGGTTGCATGTGGCATTTAACCAACTAAAGAAGTTCATTGATTGAAGAAAGTAATGAGTGCTCTAGTTTCCTGAAAATGAATATTGAAAGCTTCACTGATTACACATTTCCTACTTTTAATTGCTTTTATCTCCCAGGCTAAAATGGAAGATTAGTAGAGATTAAATGTAATGCAACCCACTGACTAACCAACTATAGTGATCCTAAAAAGGGGTGTTGATAACACACGGGAATGATACGGTAGTGGGATGCTTCTCCAGAGCTGCATGTTGGAATCTGGATTCTCTCAGGCTGTGGAAGGCTGCACTACATTCTGACAGATCCAACTCAAGGGTGTTCTCAGCATGCAAAGACTTGTTGAAAATTCCTTAGAGCTGCTTATAGTGCTTCAGAGATGCTTTTGGGTGATTAACGTTAGCATATAAAATATAACATTTTTATGTGCAAAACCATCCATCTTGTGTTGAATTTATAGTCATCAGCCCTTGGTGCTCCCCAAGTGCCTTTTTTTTCTTGCTATCAGCTTTCCAGACTCCCTGGGAGTTAACTGCTCTGGGCTCATTTCTGACTACTTTCTGCCTGTTGCTGAGTGGTGTATTGCTGCAGCACTGTTTATAACAGCTCCCAGCACATCTGAGCTCAATTAGCCTACTTGCTTCATCAAAATGTACTATAGGTGTATACGTAATACACAGATATAGAATATGATATAGTGTGCTAAAATATCCTCAAGACCTAGAAAAGAAAATACAGTGTAACGTAATTGATTAGATTACAGAAGAATTCAGAAGATGAATGCCTGTGGTTCTATAAGCTTTTTTTATTTAATCATTTTACTGAATGATTCATTTGCATAAATATAACAAGAAATGATGCTTAAACAGAATGGAAATTATCATAGATTGAAGCTAGAGTAAAAATTAACTTCCAGTATCTTGGGTTTAGTCATGCGCATAGATTATTAAGGGTAAATTCAATCTAAGAGTGGATCTTACTAATTTGAGATATTTAATAGATGTTTATTTAAGAAGCTCACATAAATAAAATACAAGAGACAGATATTTAATGCTATTTCAGTATTTAATACATATAAAAGCTCCCTCTCCTAGGATCTAGCTGCCTTTGTTACCAGTTAAAAATACTGTATATTCTGTCAAAAGTGCTAGGGTCTCTATTGGGAACACTCATTATTCTAGGGAGACAGATTTTCATCTCTTCAAAGATGGACCATATATTTTTCCATTCAGTGTCCTCCAAGTCTCTGCTTAAGTTGGCCATGCATTTTTATTTAATGTTCAGAATCCTTTGGTAGAAGGGGATGGGAAAAGTTTGCTAACTCAAGAAAGAATCTTCAGGAGATTTATAGGAGGAAAGATTCCCCACACCCCTCTGTAATTTTCCAATCATTTTTTATTTGATTCTGATATTTGTTGTTGAACGTTTAATCATTGTACACACTGAAAATTACAAGGATTGGAGAGTTGCAGTTTGTAGTGGATATAATGAGTCGTGTTCTGTTTCAGATACTATTGGTGAAATACTGGCACCATTTAAACCAATGGTAGAACTCTCCTTGAGTTCTCAGGGGTCACTATTTCACCTATCGGGGTTTTTTCCTTGTTCTTCTCCTTTTGGAACACCAATGCGTCACCAAATAGTGTCAAAGGGGGTTTTTGAGTCCAAGGCCAGCAGTACTGTCTAGTGGCAATACTCCAGACTGTATCATCCAGTTGCAAGAGTTAATGGCCACTTCACCTAGGGGCCAAGTCGATGGTTGTGTTTCCCAGTGGAGAGAGTTGGTGGCTGCTTTGCCTAGAAACTGTAGTCACTGGCTGTGTTTCCCAGTGGTGAGAGTCAGTGGCAGTTTGGCTTAGTGGTTGGAGTCGGTGATTGTGTCACCCAGTAGCAAGAGTCGGTGGCAGCTATACCTATAGTCAGTGGCTGGGCACGGGAACCTGGGCCCTCCCTGCTCCACTGGGTTCCAACCCAGGGCCCAAAGAAATAATAATTGAAAATATGTGGGCAGGGTCAGGCACCCCTTCACTTGCCTTGGGCCACTTCCTACCCCAATTTCAGTTCCTCTGCTGGTGCCACTGTTCTGTCTTGGGGTCCCTTTTGGATTTTGCTCAGGTTACTCCTCCAGTGGGTCTCCCTCTGTCTGGGGTGGCTCGTGGTCCTCGGCCTCCTTGGTTGAAGGTCCAACAGCAGCTTGATCGTAAGGTCTGGTCTTGGCCACCTGGAGCCTCGGCAACTTCTCTGTAGGAGGCTGCAACACCCAACTGCTCTCCTGCTCCATCTGTCCAGACTGAGCTGCGCTGCTCCCTTTTGAACTCTGTCTCCACTGTGAGCATGCCCAGCAGGCACTGCGGGGCATGGCCTCCTGTGTCCAGCAACTCCTTTAATCCTCACTTCACTAGTGAGGGGTTTGTTCACCCCATCACAAAGGGGAATCCAGATTGATTTATCACTGCATAGGTTAATATTAATAAAGAATATATCATTCTCCTTTAATTTATTCAATGGTGCATAAAGAGTGCATATGCCTGTCTTATGGAGCTTGCTGGAGTTGTGAATGAGTTGTCAAACACAAGGACTAAGTTGACTAGACTGAAAGATACTAGTGGAAGTGTTAAATCTCTTCATTATTGGCATTATATCATCACAGTGTTATCAACCTTAGGGATTTTATTTGCCCAGAGGAAACTAATGGATATGCTTATTGTTTTAAAATAATTAGTAGTTAGAGGTTTGGGTATATTTGTAAATTATGTTAATTTTTAGAAGAGTTATCACTTTTATGACATTGACTTTACCATTTAATCATCAGGAGAGGAGCCCAATTTTGTAATAGTTGTATACTTGGCTATAGTTGTTATTATATATTATATTATATCCATGGTAATGCTAATTCATAAATAGCAGAATTACTTTGCCTTGGCTTTAATTAGGAAGAGAAGTAAAAAGGATGGGGAGAGAGGGTTGCATAGGTAGTGAAAATATTAATGTATTGGCCTAGTTATGGGGGTGGGAGGCGAGTTGTGTGGTTTTGAGCAGCATATGAGTAAATCTGCAGAAGAGGTCTTACACAAGAGGTGCATTAAATCCCAATTCCCTGTTTGTCAGGATTCCTTCTAAGCTGTATTGTTTAGGGTTTAATTCCAATAGTAAAAAGTGGAGAGAAAAGGGCAAATTTGTTTGACCTGTTAACATTTAAAGTATAGATGACTGAATCTCTGGACAGTGTTTTCCAAAGCATGGATACATGGACCCTCCTTCCAGACCGTGATGGTACAAATACCTTCACCTGTCCTGGGATAAAAGCCAGCAGTTCTCCTGCTCTTAGACTGGGCCCTAGGCTATAGTACCCTGCATCCCAACCATGATTACTTAGCAGGTTTGGTACCTGCAAGTCTTCTCTTTGGGAGCTTGTGACCAGACAGCCTTCTCAAACCGAAGTATTGTTTAATCTAAACAGCAGGAATAACAGGGGGAAAAGGATGACTACACAACAAAACACATACATGTCTATCTTACCCTAAGTCCTACCACCCTGAGGAATAGAGACAGGCTCCCATGGAGGCTATTCCTGTGTTAGTCTGTTCTCTGTGACCAGCTCCCTGACAACTGCCTCCACAGTCTCCCTAGAGCAGGGGTGGGCTAACTTTTTGGCCCGAGGGCCACATTGGGGTTGCGCAACTGTATGGAGGGCCTGATAAGGCCCCAAACAGCCTGGCCCCCTATATCCGCCACTTCCTGCCCCCTGACTGCCCCCCTCACAACCCCTGACCCATCCAACCCCCCCACTCCTTGTCCCCTAACTGTCCCCTCCTGGGACCCCTGCCCCCATCCAACCCCCCGGCTCCCTGTCCCCTGACTGCCCCGACCCCTATACATACCCCCGCCCCCTGACAGCCCCCCCCCGAGACTCCCACCCCCATCCAACCGCCCTCTGCTCCTCGTCCCCTGATCACCTCCTCCTGGTACCCCCCGCCCCTAACTACCCCCCGGGATCCCACCCCCTTATCCAACTCCCCCCTGCTCCCTGACTGCCCTCCCAACCCCTATCCACATCCCCGCCCCCTGACAGGATCCCCGGGACTCCCACGCCTATCCAACCCTCCCTGTTCCCCATCCCCTGACTGCCCCCCCAGAACCTCCACCCCATCCAACCGCCCCCTCCTCCCTGACTGCCTCCCAGGACCCCCCACTCCCTTACCCAACCCCCTTCCCCCTGCTCCCTGCCCTCTTACCAGCAGCAGGCGCTCACAGCCGCGACACCCGGCCAGAACGAGCTGCGCTCTCCACGCTGCCCAACGGGAGCGGCGGGCCAGAGCACGGCCCGTGTGGTGGTGTGGCTGCAGGGGAGGGCAGACAGTGAGAGGGGGGCCGGGGACTAGGCTCCCCGGCCAGGACCTCAGGGGCTGGGCAGGACGGTCCCGCGGGCCATAGTTTGCCCTAGAGAGTGACTTTTTAACTGTTTAGTGTCCTTTTTGATCTTTTGGCTCCCAGGCTTGGCAAAACAAATTCCGCACTGCTATTAAACAAAACCAACATATGCATACAGTAAGCAATATAGCCATATAGTAATTATTCCAATAACCAGCTCACAGACAGTATTCATAAATTATTAAAGATCAGTCCCACGTCCATCACAGTGAGCATAAAGAATTTTTACCCAATCAGGCCCCAGGCCTGCAAAAATGCATATGCTTAATTTTATATCTAATATGTATATAAACGTCAACACTTACAGGTTAGGTACTTAGACCTCTTCACAGCTCACTTCCTCCAGTGTAGCAAACAAAAATGGCCACTCTGCAGAGTGAAAGGTTTATTTTCCTATAGCTAAAATTAGTCTTTGACCACTTTCCCAATTTTGGGCCCCTCGATATGTTATCCGCAAGATTTGAAATATCAAGTACAAAGTTTAGTCAATCTGACTATATTATGAAATGGAACTTTCTTTCTGACCTAGTGATGAGTATTTTTGTATCTATATTATGAAGCACTATTGATTTATAAAAAGTGAATTTCCTAGGAGAGTCTTGAGATTTGAAAAATAACTAAATATGAGCAATATTTAGGAAATTTGGAAGTGAACCAATTCATACATCATGATTGTATATATACAGGAGCATTTTCTATGTAACTCATGTATTTTAGCAAATATCAAATCCATTTGGACAAGAAAGACTGTTTTTTTTCAGTGTTTCCACCATTTCTTGTGCTTTTGCTTCATGTAAGAACCAAAGACTAAGTAGGGGGAGCTGGACAGTCTTTTAGGTTGACCAGTTGGTATCAGCCCAGGCCTCCAAAGTTTTGGACCCATGTTGGTTGTTGAAAAAAATGATTCAGTACCATTTTTTATAAAGTTAAAACACTGATTGGCTGACGGTTGCAAGCAACAATAATCAGCCTTACAGCACCTCCCTCCAAGTTCTTAAGCCTTATACCTGATTTGTTCTATGTGGACCAATTTGCATAGCTCTAAATCAGGCCTACCTGGAAGTTTTATGAAAATTAGGTTGTACTTAGCTAGTATCAACTTGGAAAAATCTCTCTTAAATGAGCAATTTTTAAATGTGCCTTGTTTTGCATAACACAGAGAGTAAGTCTGTGGTCCTTCCCTATCCTCTTACCCCTTCAAAAATATCAAAAATCTGGACTACTTTTGAGGAAGTTGGGATGGTCTTATCCTCGTGAAAGGTCTTAAGGTGATATTGTGTCAACAATTTATGGAAAGTTCAACATAAAAAATCCTTTAAAAATAGCTAAAAGAACTCTAGCAACTACCAGTCACTTAACATTCACGCAACAAATCCTGCAGCTTGGCAGTGGGTTAGACTAGATGACCGTTGCAGTCCCTTCTAACCCCATGGTTCTATGATTTTATGATTGGCTAAATTTCCAGGATCTACTGGGGAGATAGGTGAGGAAATGCCTAGTTTATAAATCCCACCAAGTTTAGGCATGAGTGAATTGCTGAGCTGCTAGGTGGTGTCAGCATGTAGGCAGCTTTGTGCAGAAATGTAGGTAGGTGCCTAATGCAAGTGTAGAGTTAGGCAGCCAGCTGACCGGTCATTTTGTGAATGCCAGCAGCCAGTGGTACCTAATATTGCACTTAAATGCCTTAAGAGGCTCTTAGCTGCCTAAGTCCCTCTTGAAACGTTAGCCCTAAATTTTACTTTGGAACTCATCTTCTGAAATCTTTGTTTGTGACAGAGGAACGTTACGTTAAAGCCCATGTAGATGAAACCCATTTAAAACATAAACGTTTTGATTTTATATAAAGTCTGTATTCCCCTATAAGTGATTTCTCACATTCAGTAGTGCTAGCATTTAGGGATTAAATTTAGGCTATTTCTGTATTTGAGTTGGGAGGTGTGATTCCCAGACCGCATAGATGTAACTATGCTAGCTCTGCTTGAGCTAGCGCACTAAAAATAGCAGTGTAGCCGGGGTAGCACAGGTGGTAGCTTGGGCTAGCTGCCCAAGTATGTGCATGCCCAGACCAAACGGGTACAGATTTAGGCAGCCAGCGCCATCATTGCCCATGCTACCCCAGCTACCCTGATACTTTTAGAAGCTCAACCAGAATTAGCACCGGTATGTCTACGTGAGCTGGGAATCATACCACCCAGCTCAAATGTAAACATAGCCTTAGTGTAGGTGTCCCAGATGCTCTAAGATAATGTGATCCCCTTAGTATTGGTGGTGGTTTCTGACTTTAAGATTTTTTTTTAAGTGACAGGTGAATAATATTAACTATTTTCATCTAAGTACATTATATGTCAAGAGAAAGATTATTCATCAAATGAACATTTTAAATTTACATAAGTAAAAGGAAGAAAGATGGCTAATAGGAAAGGAAAGTTTACATTTATTTCTTTGTCTGTGGTTATTGTAGCATGTATAATTTCCAGGATGGGACAATATTTTATAATACTTTTTGTAATCACCATGTTGCACTGTGTGTGTGTGTGTGTTTGTCCCACATTCATAGTAGTCATTTTGTTTGGATCTTGGTAACTTGTTTTCATAAATTTCTACTAACTAGATGAAAGGAGGATTTCTTTTAAGTCTGTCAGTCATTGTGTCTTGGGCATACAACTGCTCTAGTTGCCTTATTTTGAGGCTTGCACTGGAGTTGTTTCACAGGCATTAGGGCTGAAATATGTTCTGATGGCATGGGGTTTTGTTTTTAGTAGAATGGGCTTCCATTCCTAGCCAAGGCCCAGTGGTCTCTGTTGTTTAATTTTTATATATCATACATGCATTATGAAAAAAAGAAAGATTCGAGCAGCCTCTAAGCACCTAATCTCCATAGATAATTATATTAATATGTTCTGTGGGGATTATTAAGCAACTATTTGAGAGACTGATTTCTAGGGCTGTGAATAGGATTATTCCTTCCTAATGAGGGAAGCCTAGGCTAGTGGTTAAAAATAATGGAGAGACAGGAGTCCTAGCTTCCTGGTCTGATTAGGTTATTGTGGGACTTCAGGCAAATAAAATAGTTGTTCCCTGCCTCAGTTTCTCCACATGTAATCTGGAAATGATACACCCTTTTGCAAAGCACTCTGAAATCTTTGGATGAAAGGTACTATATGGGGGCAAAACATTATTAAATATTTATAATGCTAGATATGAAATAACCCTAAATTATGTATGGCCCGAGATATTATGTACCCACACCTCCCATTAGCTTAGATTTGAGTAGGCACTCAATACTTTTGAAAATCAAACCTGTAGTAGTCTATTTGGAATGATACACCCTTTCGTTCTTCTTCATGGTGTAGAGGAATCTCCAGCAGAATTTTGGTAAATTAAATTCTGCTCCTCTAATTCTGCAAGTGTGGTCTTAGAAGGGCCCTAACCTTAATAAAGAATGGCCCTGCTGCAGTGTGAGAGGCGCATAGAGAGAGATGAGAAAGTTATAGATTTTCCTTCAAGTATTGTGTTCCAGTAATATAACTTTAAGTGATAACATAACATACCTGCCTTCTGGGGTTTTTTTATATTTTGGCCTCAAACATGAAGGGTTTCAGCTTGTTGGGGGGAAAAGCAATATAATTTTCTTCTTTTGCCTTGATGGAGTTCAAAATGCACATAAAACTATTCTGAAACACTTTTCCCTTTTCATCCAAAAATCTTTCACTTTAATAAGCTATTTTTAGGGATGTGAGAAGGGTTGCAAGAATGTTTGATTGTTTATTAAGTGTGAAATCTGATAATTACAATGACAACAAATACATGATGACATATTAAAGGATATATACACCTCTACCCCGATATAACGCTGTCCTCGGGAGCCAAAAAATCTTACCACGTTATATCGAACTTGCTTTGATCCGCCGGAGTGCGCAGCCCCCCCCCCCCCCCGGAGCACTGCTTTACCGTGTTATATCCAAATTCATGTTATATCGGGCCGCGTTATATCGGGGTAGAGGTGTATCCTATAGGTGGTACTGGTGTTGATGCCTGTGGGGAACTTTCCTGGCTTCTGCACTACCCCGGTGAAATGGGCTAGCGGAAGGATCTGAGTACTCGCTCCCACTTCCTTTACCCAGAGACCTCCTTGCCCTTGAGGACTCCCCTTCCACTCTCCTGTCTGGCAGAGTCCTCATAACCCCGACAAGGCTGGGCCCAGGATTCCTGGGGGGCTCGATCCCCAACTTTGTTGTGGTCCCCTAGGACAGGAGCTAGGGTGTACCCACTCCGGGGTGCTCTCTCCGCACTGGACACTTCCCTGACCCACTGATCATTTCATACAATTTAAAGCAAATACAAGTTATTTAATCAACAATTAATTTAAAAAAGAATAAGGAAAAATGGGGAAAGGTTAAAGGAAAACACATCACCCCGCTCTGTGGCAGGAAACATTACAAACAGTGTCTCTGGAAGGTCAGGGCAGTTCACAGTCTGTTTCTTGTAGGTCCCAGGCCGCCTTCTCAGGCCCTGGCTGTGCTGCAGGGATGGGATGCTGCGGGTTGGACACTTGCTCTGGTGGTGGCCACACAGCTCCGGTCTTTGGGTGGTGGGACCCTTCTTCCCAGCGTCAACCCCCCCATTGGGTTAAGATCCCCCTCCCAGTCTGGCCTGCAAGGACCCTTGGCTGGGGATGTCTTTCTGCGCTGGGCCCTTTGCCCAGGGTCCCCCCTTGGCTGGCCCCAGTTGCTCACTGCACCCAGCTTCAGACTGCTCCAGCTCCAGCCCCAGCTTCACTGTTCTGGCTCCGGCTCCACTCAGCCTCAGCACTGATGCTGCTGCTCTGCCTCCAGCCCCCTGGGCTGCTTCTCTGCCTCTGTGGCTGCAGCTCTGCTCCCAGCACAGGATCTGCTCTCCCTGGGCTGTGTCTCTGGCTCTGTGACTGCAGCTCTCCCCCCCAGGACAGGTCTGCTTTGTGGGCTGCTTCTGTGACTCTGCTCCCAGCTCTGACCTGCTTCCTGGGCTGCTTTTCTGGCCCCTTTGGCTGGCACAGCTCTGTCCCCTAGCTCAGCTTGGGCCCCTGCTCTCTCCTTAGCTTAGCCCCACTCTGTCTGATCCAGGCAGTTCCAACTCACACGGAGCTCAGGACCCAACCTGGCCTCCTGACTCCCTGATTAGCCTGCCCGCCCTGTCAATCAGGCTCAGAGGCTGAGCCTGACCTGGAGCATTGGCCTCTCCCCATTCTTTTAGTGCTGGGAGTTAGCCAACCAAACACCCACACTGAATGTTAGTAAGGGGACAACAGTCCCCTTACAATTGGTTAACACTTTTCTGTTTGCCAAGAAACTGGTTTTCGATTGGCATGAAATTAATATTTTTTTCAGTTTCTCACAATGACCAGCAAACCGAAAAATCACTTATTTGCACAGCTCTAGTCTCCATGCCTCCCGAATGGTAGGTCCACATAGAACACAACATCTACTACTACCAGATATTCTGTTAGCTCAAGTGACTGAGGACTGCATTGCGGATCTAAAGATTCCAGCCTTGCTGCTGATCTGTGTGCAGGATCAATATGGTTGTGCAGGATCAATATGGTTCCACAGGATGAAACTTTTCTGTTTTTTAAAAAATTAGGTGATTAAATTTAAAAAAAAAAAACGTTTAAGGCTGCAAAATCAAGCACTCAAAAATTAGGAATGCCAAAATTAAGGATTCCTTGGCCCAGGATTTAATTTCTTTAATATCTCTGCTTTAAGTGTCAGTGAAAGACGTTAGGGGCAGCATGGCTTCTTTTCTGATGAGGACAAATCAACTTCACAGGAAAACTTCAGGGTGGGGAATGGCTGCTCTGAAGAAATTCTGTAAGTTTATTTAACGTTTGAGACTTTGTTTTGAAATTCCATGTGGAATATACTTTCAAGAAATTCCCCTCTGAAGTCCACTGGAATCTAGTCCATCAAAACCACCTAGCAAGATGATCCATTTTAGGTGATACCTATATTGTGGGCAGAACCTACTTAGAGAGCTCACTCACTTCTCAGTTTCAATAACTCAGCCGAGGCGGGATTTGGTTTTTATTCTACTCCATATCTAGTTTTCTCCAAAGGCTTCCATTTTGCAGTTTTCTTTTTGTTATGCCTTTCTGTGAGCATCTTCATTCCTTCCCCCACCAGAGAGCTGGCTGTTCTACATCTGACTCTGGCTGAATTTCTTCATTTTATCCTGAGTAGGATCTTCTTCCATTAACCACTTTGAATGGTTTTGATGACCACCTGGAGACATATCAGACTCTGCAGCTGTTTTCATTTGTTGTAACAAGAGAGCTTTAGGAATGGTGTATGAAAGGATGATATTTACATGAGCTTCTGCTTTCTCCATAGTGTTGTGATTGTTTGCTGTTTCAAGAATAGGGTGCCTGGAGAAGTAGGCAGCAGGGTTATTCTTGGTAGGCCAATACAAAACTTTGTAATCACAACCTTATCCTTTGAGCATCCACCACCCAATGCAAGCTGGTGGGAAAAAGACAGATTGTTGAACATAGGTTCAAGAGATTTGTGATCAGTCAGAATTCTGAAATGACGTCTGAGGACTGCTCCTAATCCAACACTACTGGCATCTACCAATTTTAGGATCCGCTGAGATACCATCTTTGGAGGAGGTGTATCCAGAAAATTCTAATGTTGGTTTATTGCACTCACATTTGTCTGGGTTTAACGTGAGATTCTGCTCCTGCAGTGGTTCAGAAACAGTGGTGTCCTGTTCTTCAGATGTGGTGCCAAATACTAATATGTTGTTACTCACATTAAGAACACCAGAGAATCCAGTTAGTACCTCACATATGGTGTTTTGAAATATTGCTGCCACTGAAGAAATGCTAAAACTGAGTCATTTATATTGGCATAGACCCATATATGTCATGAAGGCTGTTATGTACCTTAACTCGGGGTAGAGTTCAAGTTGGTGGTATCCTGTTGTCAAGTCAAACTTGAGAAGACTTTTGATCCATGCAAATCTGTAATAATTTCATTTACAGTGGAGGTAATGTGTTGCTCACACTAGACAGCATGATTGGGTAAATGCATATCCACACAAAGTTGGATTTTGCCTGGTTGCTTGTGTTTTTGGGTCACTACTATAAACGAAACCCATGATGTGGGGCCTTCCACTTGCTCAGTGATGTCAAGCTCTTCCAAATGTGCTAGTTCATCCACCAGCTTTGTGACATAGAAAGGAATGTATCTGTGTGGTAAAGCTACAGGCCAAACTTTTTATTTTTAAGTTAAGACTGAAGTATTGCAAAGTGTACTGTGTTTGGCTGTGGGAAATGAGGTAGACCCTTGATAGACTTGTCACAAAACCTTGGTTAGCAATGTTCTGCATACACTATTGTGGATTTTTAAGACTTAAGATGGACACGTACAGGCTTTCTGATGCAGTCTGGAGGATATCCCCATTCAAAATGGTTTCCATAATACTTCTGGTCTGACAGAGCAAGGCACAATCACTGAAGTGTTGTTTACAGCATGGCAAGAGAGTGGCTTCTACAGGTGGGGAGACTCTTTTTTCTATGGGCAGTGTTGCACAAGCTAAAAATTCAACAGCTAGAAAGAGCTCATACCTCTTTTTGTGATTGTTGTTATCCTTGTAGCTGGTGTTTGTGTCCTAACTAAGTAGGATCTTCTGGAAGGAATCATACAGACACTAGTTTCAGATTAAGATTCCACAGACCATTGTTTAATCCAGCAACTCACAGAACACACAGGGCCGGTGCTTCCACTAGGCGACCCTAGGTGGTCGCCTAGGATGGCAGGATGTGGGGGGCAGCATTTCGCTGCCCTCCGCGGAATTTCGGCGGTGAGGGGCTTCTTCCGCTCCGGGTCTTCGGTGGAAATTCGGTGATGGATCCTTCACTCGCTCCGGGACCCGCCGCCAAAGTGCCCCGAAGACCCGGAGCAGAAGGACCCCTGCCGCCAAGAACGCAGCTTCAGAGGAGGAGCTGCCGCCGATTACTGTGGAGGAGCGCTGCTGCCTAGGGTGGCAAAAACCCTGACGCCGCTCCTGCGAACACAGCTTCTCGTACAGTAACTAGCTGAACTCTCTAGTAAAATTTCAAAACCTTGAGTGGACTAACATGACCGAGACACTATACTCGGTACTCTTAAAAAAAATCCCAGCACAGATCATGGAATTAATTGTATAAATATAAATACTGCAGGCCCCCTTCTCTATCAGCTGTGTTGCATAGAGTCTGAAACTCAACCCCTTCCTGTGCTTTGGCTTTAGTAACAAAGAAATTAACAAGGTTAAAAAAACCTCAGGTTGATCTCCCAAGATTTGGCTTCTGTTAAGGTTCCTACCTCAGAACTGCTCAACCCACACCCTAGGTTGTCTCTCTAGCAAAGCCATTCCACTCTCCTTTATTTTCAGGTGGGGTAATGAGCAACCTACCTCAGTGAGTCAACACATACCACTCAGCACTTTCTCAGCAGGCTTAACTCCTACTACCAGGGTGAAGTTGTTTCCAAGCAAACACCACCAGCCTGTTAAAGGCTTAATTAATGAATATTTAATATCAAGTTTTTAGAGCTTCTGATGATAGGCAAAATGGAAAAAAACCCCACAAAGTACTATTGTAGGCGATAGGCACGCTAAAGAAAATAAGAAATGTTTGGTGTTACATGATAGGTTTACATGAACTTGTGATTTAATCTTATTCATTAATTTTCCTCAGGTTCCCCCACAAATGTTGTTACATTCTCATTATTTGATTAGTTTTTTTATTGGGTCAGTCTAGTGTCAAGAACATGCTAAAACATCAGTTATTCAATTCATATAAAGTATTGCTTTATTCTACTGTATGCCAGTTTAATAGATTAGTGTCACATCTTTATTGTCTTGCACGGTAATTAACTCCTAGCTCAGTTAATAGTTAGGGCATAAAGACATGTCACAATGCTGTGTGGCGACTCCTGTGGTTCCATGTGCTAGTTTGGATACACCATGATCCTGAGCAACCAAACATGTGCTAGGTGCTTTATAGAAATATTGAAAAACACAAAGTCCCTGTTGTTAGATTGTATTCCTTTTAGGGTTTGTCTACACTGCAAAATTACGTCGACTTAATTTAGGTTTATCTATGGCCACTGCAGTAATACAATCAGCTGTTGGTGTCCACACTATCCTCCTTCTGCCAGTGGAGTGCATCCTCACCAGGATCACTTGCACCGACTGAAGTGGGACATTATGGGGCACTGATAGCCGACTGTGGGGCAGTAACAGCCAGGTGGGGCTCACAGCTGGAGTCCCCCCATCTGTCCCATGGTAGCAGCGCCAGCTGTGAGCCCTGCACGGGCTCAGTTTCACAGCACAGAGCCTACTAGGATCTATTTCATGCTGCTATTGTCTCTGCTCAGAGCAACTGCACTCTCTGAGCTCTGTGGGGAGCTGGGAGCCTGGGCCGTCAGCACCCAGAAGCCTGGCGTGGAGTGGAGAGCCCAGGCAGCAGCCCAGCTGGGAATCGGGAGCCTGAGGGGCAGCAGCCTGCTGAAAGCAGGTAGTTGGGAGCCTGAGGGGCAGTCAGGTTCCAGCTGGAGCCTCCCACCCACCCTGGGGTGACAGTCCGAGCTGTGAGCCAATACTGAGCTGTGAAATTAATATGAATTTTAGCCAACAGCTGATGTAAGTAACGCCTCTTGTGGAGGTGCAGTTATTATGTTAGTGTAGTAGGGCACTTATATCAGCAGAAGCAAGGCTGAAGTGTAAACACTGACATAGGTTGACATAAGTTAGTGTAGACCAAGCCTTAATGTCAACATAGCACAACGCTTGGGAAATTAGAGAATGGGGTAAATTAATAGGGCTGTGAGGTAAAGTAGGTGCACTTTTTATGCACTTATTGTTCCACCAAGTGTTCCATTTTACATATATTCACACTGTTTTTCTCATTATCATCTTGTTTGTGTCTATAATGTTCCCACTTAAGCAGTGAATGATGTCCAGACATCCTTCAAGAATTCTGCATGCTTTCAAGCTATGGCCCATTTTAATACGTTATTATTTTAATATTTTTATTTTATTTTTAAGCAACTGACTCCCTTTCTATATAAATTACACCTCATACCTCTACCAGCCCCATAGTTTGCTACCACCATCCAATCACACTGTGCACATAGGCACCCTGGGCCTTGTTTCATGCATCATTTACATTATTTCTCCCCTGACACCCCCATTCACACCTGTAATCATAAAAATATAGGGCTGAAAAGGAACTTGAGAGGTCATCTAGTCCAGCTCCCTGTGCTGAGGCAGGACCAAGTCTACCTAAGACCTTCTCTGACAGGTGTTTGTCTAACGTGTTCTTAGAGATCTCCAGTGAGAGAGATTTCACAACTTAGAAGCCTATTCCCATACTTAACTATCCTTATAGTTTGCTCCAAATCCCTGGATATTAGGGAAAAAACTATCAAATTTTTGAATTGCTCCGCTCCAGCTCCAGGCAAAAACCTACTGGTCCGGGCTCCGCTCCAAAGCCCTGCTAATATCTGATGTAAAATCTTCCCTGCTACAGATTAAGCCCATTACTTCTTGTCCTCCTTCAGTGGACACGGAGAACAGTTGATCAGTCCTCTTTATAACAGCCCTTAACATATTTGAAGACCATTATTAGGTGTCACCTCAGTTTTCTTTGCTCAAGATTAAACATTCTCCATTCTTATAACCTTTTCTCACAGGTCAAGTTTTCTAAACCATTTGCCATTTTTTGTTGTTCTCCTCTCGACTCTCTCCAATTTAGAATCATAGAATCATAGAATATCAGGGTTGGAAGGGACCTCAGGAGGTCATCTAGTCCAACCCCCTGCTCAAAGCAGGACCAATTCCCAACTAAATCATCCCAGCCAGGGCTTTGTCAAGCCGGGCCTTAAAAACCTCCAAGGAAGGAGACTCCACCACCTCCCTAGGTAAAGCATTCCAGTGCTTCACCACCCTCCTAGTGAAATAGTGTTTCCTAATATCCAACCTAGACCTCCCCCACTGCAACTTGAGACCATTGCTCCTTGTTCTGTCATCTGCCACCTCTGAGAACAGCCGAGCTCCATCCTCTTTGGAACCCCCCTTCAGGTAGTTGAAGGCTGCTATCAAATCCCCCCTCATTCTTCTCTTCTGGAGACTAAACAATCCCAGTTCCCTCAGCCTCTCCTCATAAGTCATGCGCTCCAGACCCCTAATCATTTTTGTTGCCCTCCGCTGGACTCTTTCCAATTTTTCCACATCCTTCTTGTAGTGTGGGGCCCAAAACTGGACACAGTACTCCAGATGAGGCCTCACCAATGTCGAATAAAGGGGAACGATCACGTCCCTCGATCTGCTGGCAATGCCCCTACTTATACAGCCCAAAATGCCGTTAGCCTTCTTGGCAACAAGAGCACACTGTTGACTCATATCCAGCTTCTCGTCCACTGTGACCCCTAGGTCCTTTTCTGCAGAACTGCTACCTAGCCATTCGGTCCCTAGTCTGTAGCTGTGCATGGGATTCTTCCGTCCTAAGTGCAGGACTCTGCACTTGTCCTTGTTGAACCTCATCAGGTTTCTTTTGGCCCAATCCTCTAATTTGTCTAGGTCCCTCTGTATCTGATCCCTACCCTCTAGTGTATCTACCACGCCTCCTAGTTTAATGTCATCGGCAAACTTGCTGAGAGTGCAGTCCACACCATCCTCCAGATCATTAATAAAGATATTAAACAAAACCGGCCCCAGGACCGACCCTTGGGGCACTCCGCTTGAAACTGGCTGCCAACTGGACATGGAGCCATTGATCACTACCCGTTGAGCCCGACGATCTAGCCAGCTTTCTATCCACCTTACAGTCCATTCATCCAGCCCATACTTCTTTAACTTGGCAGCAAGAATACTGTGGGAGACCGTATCAAAAGCTTTGCTAAAGTCAAGGAATAACACATCCACTGCTTTCCCCTCATCCACAGAGCCAGTTATCTCATCATAGAAGGCAATTAGGTTAGTCAGGCACGACTTCCCCTTGGTGAATCCATGCTGACTGTTCCTGATCACTTTCCTCTCCTCTAAGTGCTTCAGAATTGATTCCTTGAGGACCTGCTCCATGATTTTTCCAGGGACTGAGGTGAGGCTGACTGGCCTGTAGTTCCCCGGATCCTCCTTCTTCCCTTTTTTAAAGATGGGCACTACATTAGCCTTTTTCCAGTCATCCGGGACCTCCCCTGATCGCCATGAGTTTTCAAAAATAATGGCTAATGGCTCTGCAATCTCATCCGCCAACTCCTTTAGCACCCTCGGATGCAGCGCATCCGGCCCCATGGACTTGTGCACGTCCAGTTTTTCTAAATAGTCCCGAACCACTTCTTTCTCCACCGAGGGAGAAAGAAATTTGTCCACATCTTTCTTAAAGTGTGGCACCCAAAACTGGACACAATAATTCAGCTGATGCTGAGTAGAGCAGAACAATTACCTACCATTTTTACATATGACACTTATTAATACACCCCATAATAATTCTTTTCCCCAAATGCATCACATTGTTGACTCATGTTCAGTTTGTGATCAACTACAACTCTCAGATTCTTTTCAGCAGTACTACCACCTAGCCAGTTAGTCCCTATTTATAGTAGTGCATTTGATTTTTTTTCCTTCCTAAGTGAAAAACTTTGCATTTGTCTTTATTGAATTTTATCTTGTTGACTTCAGACAAATTCTCCAATTTGTCAAGGTCCTTCTGAATTCTAATTCTATCCTCCAAAGTACTTGCAACTCCTCCCAGCTTGGTGTCATTCACAGATTCTATAAACATAATCTTCATTCCATTATTCAAGTCATTAATGAAAAGAAAAGGCCCCAGGGGACCCCATTAGATACACCTCCCCCCGCCCCCGTTTGACAGCAAACCGTGGATAACTACTCTTTGAGTATGGTCTTTCAACCAGTTGTACACTCTCCTTTGATTAATTTAAGCTAGACCACATTTTCCTGGTTTGCTTATGAGAATGCCATGTGCAACTGTGTCAAAAGCCTTACTAAAATCAAGATATATCATGCCTACAGCTCCTCCCTCATTCCCTAGATGAGTAACCTAGCAAAGAAGGAAATTAGGTTGGTTTGGCATGATTTGTTCTTGACAAATCCATGTTGGCTATTCCTTATCACTCTATTATCCTCTGGGTGATTACAAATTGATTGTTTAATAATTTATTCTAGTTTCTTTTCAGGTATTAAAGTTATGCTGGCTAGTCTATAGGTCCTCTTTATCACCCTTTTTAAAGATAGGTACTACATTTGCCATCCTCCATGTGCTCTCAAAGATAATCACCAATGGTTCTGAAGCAATCTAGTGGTTCTGAAATTGCTTCAACTATCTCCTTAAGTACCTTAGGGTGATATTCATCAGACCCTGCCCACTTGAATACATCTAACTTATCTGAATATTATTTAACCTATTTTCCCCCTATTCTGGCTTGCATTCCTCCCCCCCCCCCCCGTACCTGTTCACAGTTCACCTTTTTAATGAAGACTGAAATAAAATAGGCATTAAACACCTCCAGTCTTCTTCATGACATCCATTATTAGCTCTCCTTCCCTGCTAAGTAGTGGAATTATGTTTTCCTTCATCTTTCTGTTACTCCTCCTGTATTTAAAGATCCTCTTTTTACTGCCTTTTATGCCCCTTACTAGGTGTATATCATTTTGTGCTTTTGGCTTTTGGATCTTATCCCTACATGCTTGTGCTATTCTTTTATACTCCTCCTTAGAAATCTGTTCATGTTTCCACTTTTTATAGGATTTCTTTTTTATTGTCAGGTCATTAAAGAACTCCTTCTACTATTCTATCTTTCCTTTCCATCAGGATAGTTTGCTGTTGCACCTTTAACATTGTGTCTTTACAAACTGCCAGATCTCCTGATCTTCTTTTTCCCTTAGATTTTCTTATCTACAAGTTCTCTGAGTTTGTTAAAGTCAGCTTTTCTGAAGTCCATTGTCCTTATTCTGCTGCTCTCACTTCTTCCTTTCCTTGGAATTCTGAAATCTATCATTTCATGATCACTTGAACCCAAATTGCCTTCCTCCTTCAGATTCACAACCCTCCCTGTTAATCAGAATCAAATCTAAAAAGGCTGTGCCCTAGGTTACTTCCTCTGCCTTCTGAAACAAAACGTCCTCTGTATAATTCCAAGACCTTACTGGACATTTTGTGTTTTGCCATATCACTTTTCCAACAGATGTCTGGGTATTCAGTCTCACATTACTACTAGATCTCATGTTTTGGATATTTCTCTTATTTGTTCTAATAATACCTCATCTCTCTTCTCCTGATTTGGTGACCTATAGTAGATCCATATTATGACATCACTGGAGTTTTTTCCCCTTTTATTTTAACGAAGAGACATTTAGCTGGTCTTCCTCTTGCCTCCTGGACTTCAGAAATGGTGTATATATTCTTGCTGTATAATCCTTTTTTCCCTTGTCCATTCTCCCTGAAAAAAGCTACACCCCTCTGTACCACTATTCCAGTCTCTGTGAAGCCAATTAAGTAATTAATTCCCCCTCCACTCTTTTCATTCTGACTCCACACAGCAACCTCCAGACTCAGTTTCCATTTCTTTTATGCCCCCTACAGTCACTTTGAGCAGTTTATCACAGCAAGTGCTGGTGTCAGAGGAAACTTGGAAATATCCAGGACAGTGAGGATGTCGAGGTTAACTGTAGCCACTGTGCCTCGCAATGTTCATAGAGTCTAGCTTTACAGTTGGGGCAGTAGGTGGTGATAAGGATTATGGTATATTCTTCTGCTCAATTCAGAGATTGAACCACTGGTAGTGAGATTGGGAGACATTTCCCCCCCTTCCACTGACCAACTGGGAGTCAGATACATTCTGCCTATCAAGCAGCGGTAGGATGGTCTTATGGTTAACTCACAGGGTAGGTTGGGACTTCAGTTCCTTGTTTCCTGTGTATATAGATTCCATTTAGTACAAAGTTAGAAAAGGATAAATCGTCTAAAAACTTAAGTACAAAGCAGAATGTTAAAATTAATGATGCCCTATATTGGAAGTCAATGTGAAAGACAGGAGGGAAGTGATATACTGACATTCTCAGGAATGTGTCAATACTTACTGTGAATGTTCTGTACTGATTTGAACTCAGAGATGGTAGTTCATAGAGGATGAAGATAAAATACCCTAACAATAGATCCAGTATGACAGAAAAGCATGAATCAAAATCTCATCAAATCATATGATCAAAGATCTCTCTGTGTGCTAAACAACAGCAACAAAACTAACTCAATAATGGGCCTCTTGAAAAGATCATAAGAGCAAAAACAGCTAGAAAACATAAGAAACAGTTCTTCTTTATAACTGTGTTATAGATAATAGCATGTTTGTGGTTCTTTTTTTGAGAAATTCCTCTATACAGAAATATCCTGCTTCAGAAGCAATTGAATTAGGAGGAGATCAGAATAAGTCTGAAAGAGAAACATCAAGAAATGTTGAGACCCAGTGACTGACTGGTAATGCAATATGGTAATATAAGCTCTGTAACTCTAAACCCCCTTTCCCTTTCATTTCAGCACAAATAAGGAAAGAGTTCTCATCTTGTTTCTTATTTGTCTGAAATGGAGACAAATTCATTTATTTTTTCACTGAAGTATCACTCTGGGTCAGTTCTGTATTTCTATAATATATTTCTGCTCTGGTCCCTGGAGTTCATTTTAAATAGAACTGTTCCTTGCTGTTTGACCTTGAACACAGAGCTGCTGTATAAAGCAGCATTAGTCTGGTAATCGTATTCAATACAAAGCACAAGCAAAAACAAATCTAGAATATGAATAGCCACAAAACGCATGTACAGTGTAGGAAGCCTTCTATTTAGACTTCAAGGACCTTATGTCTGCATGCTGCATGTGCAAACAAGTGTTACTCACACAAATCGGGTAATTTGCTGTCTATTATTTGTCTGTTAAGCCCCAATAATGCATTTGACTCAATACAAAACAGAAATAAAGGCACAGCCTCCATGGAGTTCCAAGGAGCTTATAATTTGAAAGTCAAAGATTAGATAAAACATGTTGGGAAACCCAATGGATAAATGAATTTAACAGACTAGTGCTGGTTAAGGGAGGATGGGCAATTCCTCTAATGGGAGTGGTGTGAATGCACAGTGATGAACGGGAGAATAATGGTGAAATATAAAAATGGGCTGGCATTTGTGGGCCATTCAAAAGAGGTGAGTTTGAATGATGAGAGAGAGGGAGCCTGTTACACAGTTATTGGAAGATCAGCAAGAAGTATTAGAAGTAGTATGGAAGAAGGCAAAGAAAACTGACTGGAAGAATGAAATGCAGAAAATAGCACCATTTGAGTAGTGAAGAGGGTGAGGTGGAGTTTGTTGAGAGACAGCCGCTGAGATGGCAGCTGAGACATAGGCCGGGAGTAGCACTATGCAAAGCCCTACGCAATTTGCGCACAATTTCACTTCAATGAAGAAATGTAGGGTTTGCATGTACAAAGTTTGATAGCATAATACAGGAGGCCTACTGAGAAATGTGGAATGCCTGGGAAGCCAGAGCTCTACTGCCTCTTCTCAGAGTCACTCCACAGCTTCCGCAGATGTTGTTAGGCAGCAATAACACTGCAATCCTGTCTGAGTGACATCCATCCTATTCAATCAGGTATGTGTTTTCTCTGTGAATTTTAAAAATATCACTACAAATGTACTGTACAGGAAAAATGTGAATTCTGAATGACCACTCATGATTGAGCCAAAGTTCCTCAAGGGGAGATGTGCATATGTAAAAGACTATTAGGTTTCTTTTCCTTCTGACAATATCTAATGTTGGTTTTTTACATCTGAAAGGAGTATTTTTAATTCTGAAATCAGAAAACATTCAAGACTATTGCATGACCATTTGCCAGTCTCATATACAGGTGATAGGCTAAGAGCCTGCCTCACCGGTAGCAATTCCTCCAGTAGAAATTGGAAAATGGATCCTCTGACTAAGCGTTGATACTGAGATCTAAAGCCAAAACATATATTTAAATCTTCCTCCTCCTGCTGCTGGGTTTGTTTTGGTTTAATTGTCAGATTTTTAGAAGAACCTCTTCAAATATTTAGGGACATATTTTCAAAACATGCCTAATTTTGTGAAGCTCTAGCCTCACTATTATTGTTGTGCCCAACTGTTGGACGTTGTATGTGCAGGTGTACAAATGCAATATTTCAAGTGCTGAAAAGGCCCTTGTATGTGCAGATTTGATTTTTTAAGGGCACAAATGAGAATACACACAGAGTAGAGCCTACTTCAAAATGTGACCCTTAAAGTAAAAAATATACTGGTATGAACATTGAAACTTCTATACTCATGGTCTACCCGAGAGCATTCTGTTTCTGACATTGGCCTCTAGATGATGCTTCAAAGGAAAGGGAAAAATCCATAATGGCCGATTGCACAGTATTTATTATGGAGAAAAAGAACTATTTTTCCAAACCTCAGTCTGTGGTGTTCTCTCATTCTGAAGCTTATCCCCCATAATGAGCAGTGGGTATTCCTTCTCTCCTCAGATATTTTAGCTTTCTCGGGGCTGTTAGTTTTTTTTCTATGAACTACACACTCACTTAATTAAAAGGGCCTGAATTTCAAACCATAAGACTGTTTTATGAAAAAATTATATTGTTCAAATTTAGCCTTGTGTTTCAAATTTCTGCCCAGAGACTCGTATTAAATAGAGAAGCTGAGACTGCTGTGGCCTTTATCTTCCTTCCATTGAAAAACAAAACTCAATATACGTACCCAAGCAGAGAGATTCATTTCTTTCATCTGTTATTCTTTCCTTTCCTATTTCACATCACCTTTGTACTAACATCCCCCACTGCTTTCTTCTAGCACAAAATCAAAATAAAGAAACCAATGGGTCACAAAGAAAAGCACACAAATCTATCCAAGATCAGGATAAGCATTTTAGCTGAATCTACATTTTGTGCTTATGATCAGATAAATCACTGAGCCAGGACTAGCTCTTGCATATGTAAGGGGACTGTTGCCCCCTTACTAACATTCAGTGGGGGTGTTTTGGTTGGCTAGCTCCCAGCACTAAAAGGGGAAGGGTCGATGGCAAATCAGGAGCCTGAGACTGACAGTCCCCAGGAACAATGGGGAGAGGCCAATGCTCCAGATCAGCCTGATTGACAGGGCGGGCAGGCTAATCAGAGAATCAGGAGGCGAGGGGGGGTCCCGTCCTCTGTGTGAACTGGAATGGCTTGAGTCAGACAGAGTGGGGCCGAGCTAAGGAGAGAGCAGGGGCCCGAGCTAAGTTGCTGGGAGCAGAGCTGCAGCCCCAAAGCCAGAGCACAGCCCAGAGAGAGCAGACCTGCCCTGGGAGCAGAGCTGCAGCAACCAGAGCCAGAGGGGCCAGACAAGCAGCCAGGAAGCAGGTCAGAGCTGGGAGCAGAGTCACAGAAGCAGCCTGCAGAGCAGACTTGCCCTGTGCTGGGGGCAGAGCTGTAGCAACCAGAGCCAGAGAAGCAGCCCAGGGAGCTGAAGGCAGAGCAGCAGCAGCAGCCGTGCTGAGGCAGAGTGGAGCTGGGGTTGGAGCAGGGGCTGGAGCAGTCCGGAGCCGGGTGCGGTGAGCAGCTGGGGAGAGTGAGGGGGACCCTGGGCAGTGGGCCCAGCACAGGGAGACGCCTCAGCCAAGAGGCCTTGCAGGCCAGACTTGGAGGGGGATCGTAACCCTGACAGGGCGGGGGCGACGCTGGGAAGAAGGGTCCTGCCACCTAGAGCCTGAGAGCATGTGGCCACCGCCAGAGCAAGTGTCCAACCCGCAGCGTCTCTGCAGCACAGCCAGGGCCTGAGAAGGAGGCTTGGGACCTACAAGGAACAGACTGTGAACTGCCCTGACGTTCCAGAGACACTGCTTGTGATGTTCCCTGCCACAGAGCAGGGTGATGGGTTTTCCTTTAACCTTTCCCATTTTTCCTTATTCTTTTTTAAAAGTAATTGTTAATTAAACAACTTGTATTTGCTTTAAATTGTATGAAATGATCAGTGGGTCAGGGAGGTGCCCAGTGCAGAGAGAGTACCCCAGAGTGGGGACACCCTAGCCCCTGTCCTAGGTGACCACAGCAGGGTTGGGGGTCAAGCCCCCCAGGAATCCTGGGCCCAGCCTTGTCGGGGTTTACGAGGACTCTGCCAGACAGGAGTGGAAGGGGAGTCCTCAAGGGCAGGGAGGCCTCTGGGTAAAGGAAGTGGGAGCGAGGACTCGGATCCTTTCGCTAGCCCACTTCACCGGGGTAGTGCAGAAGCCAGGAAAGTTCCCCACAATAGCGGGACCATTCCCCCGCTTACACATATCTATCCCTCTCTTCAGACACTGACAAGAATGAATGAAACTTTTTGGATGAACAGTTTATTAACCAAATAATTCTGGCCAAAAAAAAAAAAAAGTTGAGCTACTTTCATAAAATGGGCTGAGGAGGCAGCGGTGGTGCTGCCCACCATAAAACTTTTAGCTCAGTGGTTAGGACACTCACATAGGATGGGGGAGACCCATTTTCAGTACCCACTCTGGATGAGAGATTTGAACCCAGGTTTTCCCCTACCCACCCTTTTTCCATCTCTCCTGATTGAAACTATTCTACTTTGTATAAAATACTTGAATAGTCACTGTTCCAGAGAGAGAATGACTTTAATACCCTACTCTAATACATTGGGTGTTGGGGGGCACAAGTATATATCCCTGTTCTAGTGAACATTTAATTATGTATATGAAATGGAACAACTTCTGCCCAAGAAACTGAAAGAGCCCCACCATAGATTAGTTTATTGTCTGGTGGTTAGGGCACTCACCAGGGAAGAGGGAGACCTGGTTCAAACCCCTATTTCCAGAACAGGGATTCAGCCTCTGATTTCCCACATCCCACGTGAATGCCCGAACCACTGGGCTAGAAGTTATAAGGTGAGCATTACCATTCCTCCTCTGTTGTGAATCTAGCCCTTTAAAAATGCCCAGAAACAAAATGATCCACAGAGAACAATATGTTTTATGTGACCTGAAATGGACTCTTACGATTCACCAAAATATTTTGGGATGATCAGGTTTGTTTTGATCCAAACTGAAATATTTTTTCAATTTTTTTAGAACTGCCAATAAGCTGAAAAATCAGTCATTTGCCCAGCTCTAATTTTGACCTGTGACTCATGCTCAAAGCATTTTACCAACCAAATAGCCCTTATAGGAGTATGGGAAGCCTGCCAGTTGGGTTCAGAGCTGTTCCTGCCAAACAAGTGGACAATGGGGAACAAGAATTCCACAGCCAAAAGTAAAATATAACAAATTGCACCATTTCATTCCTCAAACAAATGCGGACTGGAAGAGGATGCAACTGTATTCCTAAAGAAACTGGATACCTGCCCAAAGGTGTCTCCAAATTCCAGGATTGTTAGAATATAGAGATTGCTATATTTTACAAAATCTGCACCATGGGCTACAGCTCTGCTACAAATACATGCAGACTGAAGTATTCCTGAATCTGAAATGCAGTTCTTTATACATCAGATATGAACTTTGTCTTTAAATATATATTTACATTATTGTAATATGTTAGCACATAAATCCATAATGATGTCTCTAGTTTGCAACAATTTTGCTCATTTATGATTCAATTCTCAAGCTGCGCAAAAGTAGAAATTTTCATTTTGAGTGAGTAATCACATGGGAAAATAAATGGTATCTGCTCTCAACTACTACACCCTCAAGAAGGTAATATGAGACTCTTTCAAAGAAGTGACATTTTCATGTAGTTTGGTGAAATATGTAAGTTCTTCTCCAGATCCAAATTCATTATTAACTTTCTCTGCCTAGAAAATGGGCTGAAAATTTCAGGAAAATGTACTTTCATGGGCAGAGTTTGGTATTTCCTGGTTCTTGTTGAGTCAGAAAGAGGACTGGCTATACTTGCAATATTTTGATATTTCTGCTTCCAGTTTTGAAAGTGGGGGGGCACATAAAAATATTTATCTAAACCTTTTCAAACCTCACTGATCTGATTTGTGCTTTGGCCAGAGGTGAAGATCAGTTCTTATTTAATCCAAACCATTTTGCCCATACCTACTGCAAACACTATTGCCTCATTACACGCCAATTTAATAAAGTAATTTCTAAACTTTTGAACAGCAGCACACAACAACCAGGTATTCACTGGCACACCTTAAAATAAAGACACTATATTACAAAGCAAAAAATACGCAAATGTAAATCAGTCCAATTAAACTAATAGCTCATAATAGGCAAATTTAAATCAACTTTCTTTAATTTTTTAAATATTTCATAATCTACCAAATGTGAATTTAACAGTCATTTTCACTGGTAGGAAAAAAAAAGTATCATAAATGGAAATAGATATTGGATAAGATAAAAAGGCAAGTTTTGCCCATGGGGGAAAAAATTATCTTTCAACATAGTGGAAAACACAAAAATCTTCTGCATAGCAAAATTCCTATTCAGAACAGCAAGACAAGGATCTCATTTGGAGCATCACCTTATAGCCATTACAGGTCTATTAACTGTTGCCAGGAAGCAGGTAATGCATTTTTTTAAAGTCTTAATGGCAACATTTTTAATACAGCATTTTTGTAAATCTCCTGAATGAATCTTGGTAATGCCACTGACATTTGCAAGTGTTCCTCTATGGAATTGTGTGTTAGAGTTAAATTCTTTCCCAGATAACTCACTATGTTCCTATATATTATATTGATAAATAAATGTTAACCTTATTTGATTCTACTACAATTTTATTGTTTTTTGTTGTCACAAAACTCTGCCTTCTGTGGTGAACCTAGTGACTAATGGCACTGTTTAGCACTATAGTTAACATACTTCTCTGTA
This sequence comes from Emys orbicularis, assembly GCF_028017835.1. Taxonomy (NCBI): domain Eukaryota; kingdom Metazoa; phylum Chordata; order Testudines; family Emydidae; genus Emys; species Emys orbicularis. The sequence goes on along the minus strand of NC_088689.1, from coordinate 39,426,700 downwards.
GATTATGCCCATACATCATATTTTTATCTTACTAAAGCTATTTCTGTGGTGAAGAGGCAGTGTGGTATCAATTGTATTTATGGCCTTTTACAAAGGAGTGATGGGAGGTTAATTGAAAGGTTAATTATAAAGAGGTTTAATCTATAGGCAACAAGTCTAATCTCCGTTTCCAGATTCATGAAATAGAGAGCTCTCTCACTCAATTATTACAATAAAAGCATAACATTCCTGAGAGATAAACGATCACTCACGCTGTAGGCAATTTCATTTATTTAAAGACAGTTATAAGTTTATAGAAATAGTTGCCTAGCAGTAAAGCAGGAAGGGATTCTAGTTGGGCATCTGTTACTCTTGGCATGTTGAGCCAAACAAATCAAATTTATAATCTCATGGTAAATCTCAATCGTGAGGGGTAAAGGCAAAAGGGATAAAGTCAGGTTCACAATTATGACAAACCAGCTGTGAGTGACAATATAGCATTGTGGCAACCACAAGTAAACTCCCAAGGTCAGTAACTGACACTCGGGTAGTATAACTTTTTTAATCAATAAACATGAGAAGGATAAATTGCTGGTAAGATGAATAGCTAATCACAACTTCTGTGTGTGTAACAGACAAAGCCTGAAAAAATTGCATGTCTTCTTATTATGTTCACCTTCCTGGAGCACGTCCTTGCCTTGAGCACCTGTGGATGTTTCTACAGTAGTGGATTAGATAATTCTATGGTTCAAAGGCAAGTGTAATAAACTAAATAAGAAGTGCAAATATGGGGCCTGACATAATTAGGTACCTGCTACAGAAATGAGTTGCCCTCTGAAGCTGTCACCCTTGGAGTAAAAGGAGACAGACCCTTTGGGGTTCCACTTCTTCCAGCCCCTTCCTGTGCTACTGCCATGTGGGCTCAAGAAACTCCCCTTCTAATCTTTCCTCTCTCCTCCCGCTTCTCACTGTCTTTTTTTTTAAACTCTGCCCTTTGCGTGTGTTCTCTCTCTCTCCACAATAACACTGCGGAAAATGGTTTGGGAGGATGAGGAGGAAAAATAAAATGGAGATTGAGTGAATGAGAGCAGGCAGAAATGAATGAGGAGGGAGAGTGAGTCACTGGAGATGGAATGACTGTTTGCAAGATTAAGGGAGAGGATAGTAAAGAGAGGGAATGGGAGTGGGAGAGGCTGCATTCATTGTCTAAGATAAGGCAGTCATTCCACACATTGGTCTGATGAACTACGGTTTCCAGGAGGTTATTGTGCAATATTCCTATCAAGCCTTTTAATCCCACAAAAGAAAAAAACCAGCCTACCTAATTCATGTTCAGGATATTGTCCTCCTATTGCCTGGCTTATTTTACTGGATTTAGGCTGATTTATATAAATGTAAAATAAAAGAGCAGCTCTTGTACTTAAAATCATGAAATTCTGATACAGTGGTAGGTACAAGAGGAGAACAGACTCCTGAGCTGCAAATCAGTTGGAATAGAAAGATGGCATTTACGTCAAGCATGTGACTGTTGAAGATGCATTAATCCAGGCAGCAGAGTGAGAAGGGAAGGATGAAGTGATGATGGCACTAAGGGCTCTTAAGACTTCAGAGGGATCCTCTATGAGGGCACTTATAGAGGAATGAAGCACTCCAGGAAGTCAGCAGACATATATATATTTAGAAGAGGAAGCCCTTTAAAGCTCTCATTTCAAGCACCTTACTTTTTCTGTGTCGTTAAATAGCCTCATATTAGTTTTCTTGGGTCTTTCACGTATCAAAGTTGATCTATCTGTTTAGATACTATTGAGGAAAAATCTAAAGATGATTTACTGTGGATATATTGTGCTATAGGCAAAACAAAACTTCCATCATACTCCTGACAATCACACGTATCTACTCTTGTGGTGTGTACAATACCAGAGACTTTCTGGGGATATATTTGATTGAAGTGTGTGCTGCTAAGTTGAAATGCATACCTCAGTTCCTACAATTGGATCTGCATAGAGTCCATTAGAAAACAATGGGCTCCACATAAGACCCATCTCAAGGGTCTGTCCACGCTGTTTAGAGCCTTAATTTTGTATCTTTACTCCCTTCAAATGAATTCAACTTTTTATCTGTGTGTAGCTGCTATATTAAATATTTGCATACCTATAATTTACACATGTAGGGTCATTTAAAAATACAGCATTTGTCAATGGTTGTGACAATTATTTCTGATCTCTCCAGTACCAGTATGTGACAACTGTTGGTACTGCTGACGCTGAATCACTCTGCAGCTCATTCTGCAAATATACAGCAAGACTGTGGGTATGTCTGTGTACTGTACCCCCCAACTATTCAAATATAGTGTACCAAAACAAGTGCTATAATGCAGGTATATTAACAACAGCCTTAATTGTTTAGTGATAGGTGAATCTAAAGGTTTGGATTGGTAATGATAGCCATTCAGAAATGCAGCTCCTCATCTTGACCTCCCGAGTTTGCAAAGAAAAATCTGGAAGTCTCATGGGAAGAAGCTTTACTGTGAGATGTTCAAGATTTTTGCTTCCAGTTTCAGCCAAAAATCTCAAAAATAGCCCATTGGTAGCTTATCACTTTTTGTTCTAAAAGTGGACGTTTAAAAAAACGCTGAACTGTTTTGAAACCAGAAAAATTTTGATTCAATTTTAATTCTGGAAATGAGTGAAGAGTTTTTTGGGAGGTGGGTCTAAATGCTCTAAATAATTCATTGCTTGCACAATGTTAGAAACAAGTTGTGGACCCTCTCCAGACATGATCCCCTACTTAAGTCCTGACTGCATTTTTTGCACATTAATTTAAAGTATCTAAGTGAAAGCAATAGTGGCACATGATCCCACAGCCCAGAAATTATTCTAGCAACTGTGATAACAGTAAAATAACAAGTCTCAAGCACCATCAGCTTCTCTAAACATTCATTTTGTTAAGAAACGTATCAGTAAAGTAATCATCATTAGAATAGTAATTTTGTTTCAGCATCCATTAAATTCCTGCTATGCGCCTGTATAGCAATCTCTTCCAAACTGTTGGAAGGATGTATAATATTTTATTAAATAATCCTTAGAGTAATTTATAAAGGTCTTTTGAAATATTTCCTCCTGCTTCAGTGGAGGAAGTACGAAAGGTGAGTAGAGGGTTTAAAAATGATAAACTGGGAGCGGGAGGTTGACTCTTATTACAGTTCTGTATGTGGGCCAGCTCCTGACTTCAAATTATGTCTGTGTTATAGGTGATACAGATTCCCTCTTTCCATACCCACAATATAGTAAGAGCAGTAACTTCACCCATACTTCCCTAATGGGATGTATCTCTGAATTCTTCATGCTTTAAATATATAAGCATATGAACATTGCCTTACCATTTAAAGATGTAAATTTAGTATATGCATTCTTTTTAAGATACTTCTCTGAAACTTGGACAGATGTGTAGCCTGAGATCTAAAAAGGCCAGATTATAAAGGACAAATGTTAAGATAAAATTTATCCTATTGTCTTCACATTAGGATAACTTCTAGGCTGAGAAGTAGAAAGGTGGTCAGTATCAGAAAAAACAAATAGTAAGAGATTGTATGGAAAAGCAAGAAAGTCTCATGAACTTTTTGGCTTCAAAAATTGGAACCTCCTGTAGGTTGCTTGTCCTACTACCTGCCTTTCTACCACATCAAACATAGAAGTTACACACTTTACTTGTGTAACTTGCACCACCATTTACATCGCCTCTGAGGTTGGCCTATGGAGCCAAATCCATTCCAGAAGTGATTCAACCAAAGGCAATGGATTACCCACCAAGTATGAATTTGGTCCATTATATTTACCAAGTATCATAATATTTTGCACTTCTTGGTAGGGTCACTAGATGGCAATTGTCTAAGCACTATAGAGTAGTGTGTAACAACTAGAATTGTGCAAATAATGGTTTTTTGGTTCACTGGCAATTCCAAAAAGTCTCCCCCAAAACTTTTGAGGTTGAATGAAGCAGATTCTTTTTTTTAACAAATTATGGGGAGAAACCCCAGTGTTTTGGGTTGAATAAAATATTTTGTTTGAATTTCAAATCTTTTATAAATTTTTAGTTTAGAAATTTCCTTCAGGTTTATTTTTTAAACAAAATGCTATTTTGAATTGAAAAATCAAAATAGTTTTTGGATCTTTTTTTAAACACACAGACAATTCAGCAAAACACACATACACATTCACAAAATGTTTGTGTGGCTGGAGCTGCATTTTTCACCAGAAAACAATTTCAGCTGAAAAATTAACCCTAGCTCTGATAACAAAAGCATTGCAGTAAAGTAGCATTAGAATTGGCCCATCTCTGGTGTTCAGCAGAATAAATCAACTGGGCACCATATAGATTTAACAGTACATGTAACTTATTCTCCAGGGTGTTGAGATAGATGGGAAAATATTCGCATATACTGATATTTGTAATTTGCCATACAAAGGTGTTCTACCATTAATGACTTTTGATTTTTCTCTTGTCTAGATTATGATCAATAAACTAAACTTTTTTTGTATTAAAAGTTGAAAAATGGCATACAGTCTTTCTAACTAAGCTAGTTTTAGCAGGAAGTACACTAACCAAGACTGTCCATTTCATTCAGTGATGTGCTTATGCTAACTGTGGGAGAGAAAAAAACTTCTAATATTTCTCTCTCAGATTAAAATGCCAGAAATTCAGAGTAGGTCAGCAAAGGTTGTTTGTTCTTGCACTGACTGAAGATCAATAACAGTTGTGAAACACATAGTTGTACAGCCAAGAGAGTTGATGAGGTACACTGATTGAATAAGCAGCTGCAAATAAATCAAGCTTTAAAACAAAAACAAAACAAAAATTGAGTTTTCTCAAACAAAAGGAGAGTAAAGAAGCAAAGGTCAAACAAACCAGAGGGTTTCCTTTGTAATGACAAGTAAAAGTGTGGTGGTGTTCTTTTCCACAGCGCTCCTCTCCACCCCCCATCCCCCGCCCTCTGTAGAAATGACTGCTTGTTTGAGTACAAGTTTTCACTTTCCTGTCACACCTGGATTGTGGGTGGCCAGATCCAGTAGTCAGAGAGAGATCCACAGACATGAGACAGGAGTCAAGAGTCAGCTGGGTCAGAAGCAGGAGACACACTGGAGAGCAGAACCACAAGTGAGAAGCCAAGAGTCATGCCTGGCCAGGATGCCAGGAAATCAAGCAGGAGCAGTGTGGAACCCAGTTGTTGAAACACTTCCTGTTCCTGCTGCTGCTTTAAATAGGCAAATGAGCCAACCAGGTCTCAGAGAAGTATCTTTAAAAGAGTGTAAAAACAACGAGGTGTTGTCTCTGTCTGAGGGAAAACTGGAATTAATTTTCAAACTGGACACCATCAAATTAGGCCTGAATAAAGACTGGGAGTGGATGGGTCACTACAAAAACTAATTTCCCCCCTGCTGATACTCACATCTTCTTGTCAACTGTCAAGGTGAAATGAGCCACCTTGATTACATTGGCCTCATTAGCACTACAAAAGTGATTTTTCCTCCCTTGGTATTCACCCCTTCTTGTCAACTGTTGAGAATATTCCACTTCCACCTTAATTGAATTAGCTCGTTAGCACTGACACCCCACCCCCACGTGGTAAGGCAACTCCCATCTTTTCATGTGCTGTGAATTTATACCTGCCTCTGTATTTTCCACTCCATGCATCTGATGAAGTGGGTTTTAGCTTACGAAAGCTTATTCCCAAATAAATTTGTTAGTCTCTAAGGTGCCACAAGGACTCCTCGTTGTTTTTGCTGATACAGACTAACATGGCTACCACTCTGAAACCTAAAAAGAGTGTATATACTAAATTTACATCTTTAAGTGGTAAGGCCATGTTCATGTTCTTATATATTTAAAGCATGAAGAATTCAGAGATATATCCCATTGGGAAAGTATCAGTGCGTCAGTTATTGGTCAAGCTTTCATGTTAAATCTCAGGGGATGATACAACTGATATTTTCAAATCCAAAATCTTCACACTTATAGCCAGGCGTGAGATCATGTTTGATGATATTCCAAGTTTGGTTGATAAAGGTAACTGTCTTGACATAATATGCTTAAACTTCTGTAAGGCATTTGACTCAGGCTCACATGATATTCTGCTTTAAAAAAGAAAAGAAAAACAAGCACTATACAAAATCAATGTAGCCCATGTTAAATATATTAAATACAGGTAAAATGATAAATCTTAAAATCTAATTGTAAATCAAGAATTATTCAGTTGAGGTATATCTAGTAGATTCCCATAGAGAACTATTCTAAACCCCATGCTATTCACTGTCTTTATCAATGATATGGAAGAAAATATAAAATCATTGCTGATAAATTTAGAGATGACATAAAAATCGATGTGCAGTAGTAAATTTATGATAAAAGCAGATCAGTTATACAGCCTGGTCTGTATTGTTTGGTGTGGTGGGCTCATTTGAACAACAGGCATTTCAGTACAGCCAAATGCAAGATTATACATCTAGGAGCAAAGAATGTAGGTCACACAAGATTGGGGCTGTATCTTATAATGCATTGACACCAACAAGAATTTAATAGTCATGGTAGATAACCAATTGACATGCGCTCTCAGTTCAGTGCTGTAGCTACAAAGGCTAACCTAATCTTTGCATGTTTAAGAAAGGGAATATCAGGTAGGTATAGGGAGGTGGTATTTGGCGGTATATGGCATGAGGGAGACACAGGCTAGAATACCGTGTCCACTTCTTGTGTCCACACTTCAAAAAGGATACTGATAAATTAGAAAGGGCTCAGAAAATAGCTTCAAGAATGACTCGAGGTCTGGACAACATGCCTTATAATGAGCTACTTAAGAACTTTAATCCAAACTTTATACAAGAGACAGTTGAGAGGTGACATGATCTAGAAGTACCTAGTTGGGGGGGGGGGGAATTTATGATAGTAGAATACTTTTTAATCTAGGAGACAAAAACATGACAGAAGCTGAAGATAGACAAATTCAGATTAGAAATAAAGAGCAAATATTTTACAGTTATCATAATTAATCATTAAAACAACTTACCTAGGGATGTGGTGGATTCGCTAACACTTGAAGTCTTTAAATCCAGACTCTCTTTTTAAAAGAGATGCTGTGTCTCAAATAATTGTTACGGGGCTGATGCAGAAATTATTGGGTGAGATCCTATGGCTTGAATTATGCAAGAAGTCAGACCAGATGATGATGATGGATCTTCTGGCCTTAAAATATATTAACTAAATATCCAACCATTGGTGACCATAGCATCTATTATGTAGCAAATATTTAAGTGAAACTTACTAGCCCAGGAGTGGTTATTGAGGTAAAAATCGGTTTCTAGCAGGAGCTGTCTTTAGCTAGCAGTCACACAAAATTGTGCTGGAAACTTCGGGGATTGTTTAATTGTAGATTTCATTTTGCAACTAAGAACCAGCTTCCTATGAGGTGGTTCTTAGTTGTACCGTGAAGTCTCCATTTGTATCTTAAATTCTATCCTCTCTAACAGTAACATCATTAAAAAGATCAATTATTAGAGCTCCTAAGACCTAAGCTCCTAGAAACAGTTTGGAGGAAATGTTGCAATGTCACATCCTGCCACTTTTCAGAAAGCCACATACACATTATATTCAAGCCCCAAAAAGCCATATAAAAAGATTCCATTGGAATCCTGCTTATACGAAACTGAGAAGAGAAATGGTTGTCTAACAAGTATGCTATAAGCTGGGGACTTATCAGTTGGAAGCAAAAGAGGAAGAGAGAGACCTGGGTATATTTGTTGATCGCAGGATTGCTATGAGCCATCAATGTGATGCGGCTGTGAAAAAAAGTTAATGCAGTCCTAGCATGCATAGTGTGAGGAATTTCCAGTAGAGACAGGGAAATGTTAGTACCATTATATAAGGTGAGACCTCATCTGGAATAGTGTGTGCAATTCTGGTCTCCCATGTTTAAGATAGATTAATTCAAACTGGAACAGATGCAGAGAAGGGCAGCTACGATGATCTGAGGAATTGAAAACCTACCTTATGAGAAGAGACTCAATGAGCTTGGCTTGGTTAGCCTTACAAAAAGAAGTCTGAGGGCATCTATAAATTCATCAGAGGGAGAAATACAAGGGAGGGAGAAAAGTTATTTAAGTTAAGCGCCAATGTGAATGCAAGAACAAGTGGATATAAACTGGCCATCAACAAGTTCAGGCTTGAAATTAGGCAAAGGTTTCTAACCATCAGAGGAGTGAAGTTCTGGAACAGCCTTCCAAGGGGAGCAGTGGGGGCAAAAAAACCTAACTGACTTCAAGATTGAGCTAGCTAAATTTAGGGGCTGATATAATGGGACTGCCCACAATGGCATGTGACCCACCAGCGACTGCAGTAGCAAATATCTGCAATAGCTGGAGACGGGACACTAGATGGGGAAGCTCTAAGTTACTACAGAGAATTCTTTTCCAGAGAATTCTGGTGGGTCTTGCCCACATGCTCAGGGTCTAACTGATTGCCATATTTGGGGTCAAGAAGGAATTTCCCCTAGGTCAGAGACCCTGGGGCGTTTTCGCCTTCCTCTGCAGCATGGGGCCCAGGTCACTTTCAGGTTTAAACTAGTGTAAATGATGAATTCTCTGTAACTTAAGCCTTGAAACCATGATTTGAAGACCAGTAGCTCAACCAGAGGTTAGGGGTCTATTTCAGGAGTGGGCGGGTGATGTTCTGTGGCTTGCGATGTGCAGGAGGTCAGACTAGATGATCACGATGGTCCCTTTTGACCTTAAAGTCATGAGTCTATGCAGTATGCACTTTGCTCATTTATTTTATGAAGTATTTTTGATTAAAAAAACTGCATATAGCTACTGTATTGCCAATTGATATTTGAGTCTAAAAATTAGATGTAACACTCAGACCAATTATTATCTGTTTATAAATCTGGTATTACAGTTAGCTGAAGATCTAAGTAGCTAACAGCACTATAATAAGCAGTTACAATTGGGTACTTGAGAGCCCCCCTTCTTGTTCTTTTCTTTCTGCTGCACTCTTGTGTAGACACTTACAATATACCATTTCAAGACAAAAAAAATTCTAATCAGTTAATGAAATGTGCTGCTTTTTGCCACATACAGTGATAATGGATCTTCTGGCCTTAAAATATATTAACTGAATCTAAGTGCCATTGTCATCTTGCCTGTCACTCCATGTATTATGTAACTTAGGTCTTGTCCAGAACAGGGTTTTTAAAAGCATGATGTTAGTATGGGGCAGCTTCGGCTTTGACTCAGTTCAGCATATGTTAAAGACTGTATGCCTTGCCTATATTAGACTCTTAAAACGTGTTGTCACATGGTATTTAATGTGCTAATATTACTTGTAAAAGGTAGTTTAGACTAGACCTTTGATAACATGATAGAAGAGATTCTCCCATTTACTCTATCAAGAAGGTCTAGTCTGTACCCATTCAGCTGCACCCATTACCTGCTGGATGGTAGGAGCCAAAAATAAAGCACTTAAAATCTTTTGCTTTTGGGGCTAGTTTTGTGCTAGCCTGGCACTGTTTAGAGCAGATGAGTGGCTTTACCCAGGGGGCACTACACCAGTGATAATAGCTGGAGTGCAATTTGCTAGGGGTTTGTTTCCATAAGCACTACCCATACTAGCTGGAACTCCCCAAGACCAGGAGACTTTCTGACCCATTTGTGCCTCCTGGAGCAGCACGAAGGGTAAGGCTACACTGCAAAGAAAAACCCACTGTGTTGAGTCTCGGAGCTCATGTCAATTGACTTGAGCTTCCAGGGCTAAAAATAGCAGTGTAGACATTCCTACTCGGGGCTGGAGCCTGGGCTCAGAAACCTGGCGAGTGGAAGGGTCTCGGTGCGTAGGCTCCAGCCCAAGCGGGAATGTCTACATTGCTATATTTAGCTCCATAGCCAGAGCCCTGAGAGTCTATCGAATCTCAGAGCTCATGCTCTGAGATTCAATGCCACGGGATTTTTGTTTGAAGCATAGACATACCCACTAAGGCCAGGTCAAGGAAGAGAATCTGACCTTGTAGAAGGTGTGCTCTATCAAAACGATTCAAATCTATGCTGTTCATCACTATGTCTTTGCCTCTGCTACCCTTTGCCCACACATCTCCTCTGCCCAAATCCATTTCACATTCCTACAACAACAAGCAAACTTTAAAAATCCCATTTCCATTTGGTATCTGATAATACACAGGAAGCAATTCCCTCCATATGTTTAATGATATGTGGCTGAGTTGCTGACCAGCAAGGCTTTAGTTCAGAGCACTTTTTATAGTCAATAGGCCAAATCTCCAAGGGAACATTTCAAATAACATATTTATGACATGCAAAAAATGCCCTAGTTCTCTTTTGCAGATTTAGTATTGATTGTGGGTCTCATGTTAGGCAATCTATGTTCTCAACGGGACTTTTCAAATTACACTATTGTATTACCTTTCCAAAGCTTTACACAAGCAATAGAAAGGTCATGTGATAGTGTGTAGGGATTTAGGACAAATATATCAACGTACTTTTAAAATAATTGAAAAGTAGATAGTTCGTAACAGATTGGATCAGAAGAGGATACTTATTACCTGAAATTAAATCCTCTGCACTTTGCTCTGTATTTCTGACAGTTAAAAATTTTAAAATATATTACTGAATTCCCAGAAAAATCATGAATAAATCCTATTAGACTAAGCTATCCTATCCCGTGAGTATGGTGACCAGATGTCCCGATTTTATAGGGACTGGCCTGATATTGGGGGCTTTTTCTTATATAGGCACCTATTACCCCCCCACTCCCTGCTCGATTTTTTTTTCACACTTGCTGTCTGCTCACCCTACCTGTGAGCTGTTGATCTGGTTCCTAGTCAATTTTTCTGGTTTAACATTTTTGCAGCCTTTTCAAGAGTCACTGCCTCTGCTATATATTGTCTCTCTAAAATGTCTCAATGAACTAAGGTTAGGCACTTTTAAATGTTCTAGGCGAACTTGATTCTTATAAAGATGAGGAACAGCAGTGGCTTAAAATAGGTACAGTGCAAGCGGGCATCTTAGAAGTTTCTTTATGTAGCTTTGCCAATGAATCTCAAACCAGATCTGATTATAACAAAAGTAGGATAACTAATTGGAAACAATCATTGTTTCCAATTAGTTATCCTACTTTTGTGTTGTGAAACATGAAATCCCTATAAAAAATGTCTGTCCTGAGTAGAGACTAAAATTTCTCCCCAAAATATACTTTGTGATCCTAACAAACCCACAGTGGAGATAGTAATCCTTCCCTTTCCCCCTACCCTTTGTCTGCTTAAGAATATAAGCTGTTGACCAGGGACTGTCTCTTGCTGTGTGTTCATGGAGTTCCTAGAACAATGGGATCCTGATCTTGGTTGGAGCTATGAGGCACTAACAATACAATATTTATTAATAAGTATGAGCCCACCAAGTTTATTACCTCTTGTAAGTGGAAAGATACTGAAAATTGATTAATTCTGATTAGGTACAAATCTTAATAGTTTTGATTTGTAAATAAAATTTAATTATCCATAGATCTAACAATTTTATGCCTCAATAAAAACCTTCCGAACATTTCCCTTGCAGTATGATTCAAACACATTTATTACAAAAATAAATAGAACTATTGGACCACATCTTGTATTTTGAAATCACTAAACATGCTTTTAGATCTTCGATTAAATATAGCTTTATGAAATCTGACATTAGTACTCATATTTTTAAACCCTGTCAAAGCAGTCACCAAATGAGTACTGCCATCAGACAAAGATATCCCATATATTTGTACTATGGGTTAGTAATTTTAACTTTTATTGTCTTTTATTGTCTCAACCTGATTAATCTTTTTCTTTCCTGGAAGGTTCTGCACAAATGCCTCACTGTCCCATGCACCACTTGTATTTCCCTTTCATTCTCCCTTCCTTTCATTCTCAATAACCTTTTGCTTTGGTGCTAATCCTAGTTAAGGATAGAAGCCTAGGAGGTTGGATACACCTCCAGTGAAAAAGATGGTCATTGCTTCTGTTGAATCTACTGAAGGGGCTGCACAGCGAGGTACAACTTCTTTGCTTTCCCAGGAACTGAGTTCACTGCTTTTGTTTTGCTGCAAGTCCATAGCTGAGAGGCTAAGATTTAATGCTCAAATTCAGAATCACGTGATGTCCAATGCCTTACCTTTTTGGCATGCATAATATATTTCCCAGTCATGGACAAATGTTGATTTATAAATGTATGAGGAACAGATTACTGTACCTCTAATGTATGGCATAGAAATTCTGTTTTGCTTGGTCATAAAAATGAATCAACACTTTCCCTCCCTGTTCTTTATTACTGTACTTATGGAAGGTGAATAGAGTGCTTGCTTTCTTGAAGTCAGAGGAGCTGAGGTTGCTCAGCACTTCTGAAAATCAGTCCAGAGATCATAGAATCATAGACTTTAAGGTCAGAAGGGACCATTATGATCATCTAGTCTGACCTCCTGCACAACACAGGCACAGAATCTCACCCACCCACTCCTGTATCAAACCTATGTCTGAGCCATTGAAGTCCTCAAATCATGGTTTAAAGACTTCAAGGTGCAGCGAATCTTCCAGCACGTGACCCATGCCCCATGCTGCAGAGGAAGGCGAAAACCCCCCAGGGCCTCTGCCAATCTGCCCTGGAGGAAAATTCCTTCCCGACCCCAAATATGGCGATCAGCTAAACCCTGAGCATGTGGGCAAGACTCACCAGCCAGACACCCAGGAAAGAATTCTCTGTAGTAACTCAGATCCCACCACATCTAACATCCCATCACAGGCCATTGGGCATATTTACCGCTAATAGTCAAACACCAATTATTTGCCAAAATTAGGCAATCCCATTATACCATCCCCTCCATAAACTTATCAAGCTTAGTCTTGAAGCCAGATATGTCTTTTGCCCCCACTGCTCCCCTTGGAAGGCTGTTCCAGAACTTCACTCCTCTGATGGTTAGAAACCTTCGTCTAATTTCAAGTCTAAACTTCCTGATGGCCAGTTTATATCCATTTGCTCTTGTGTCCACATTGGTACTGAACTTAAATAATTCCTCTCCCTCCCTGGTATTTATCCCTCTGATATATTTATAGAGAGCAATCATATCTCCCCTCAGCCTTCTTTTGGTTAGGCTAAACAAGCCAAGCTCTTTGAGTCTCCTTTCATAAGACAGGTTTTCCATTCTTCGGATCCTCCTAGTAGCCCTTCTCTGTACCTGTTCCAGTTTGAATTCATCCTTTTTAAACATGGGAGACCAGAACTGCACACAGTATTCAGATGAGGTCTCACCAATGCCTTGTATAACGGTACTAACACCTCCTTATCTCAACTGGAAATACCTCGCCTGATGCATCCCAAGACCGCATTAGCTTTTTTCACGGCCATATCACATTGGCGGCTCATAGTCATCCTGTGATCAACCAATACTCCAAGGTCCTTCTCCTCCTCTGTTATTTCCAACTGATGCGTACTCAGCTTTTAACAATAATTCTTGTTATTAATCCCTAAATGCATGACCTTGCACTTTTCACTATTAAATTTCATCCTATTACTATTACTCCAGTTTACAAAGTCATCCAGATCTTCCTGTATGATATCCCGGTCCTTCTCTGTATTGGCAATACCTCCCAGCTTTGTGTCATTCACAAACTTTATTAGCACATTCCCACTTTTTGTGCCAAGGTCAGTAATAAAAAGATTAAATAAGATTGGTCCCAAAACCGATCCCTGAGGAACTCCACTAGTAACTTCCCTCCAGCCTGACAGTTCACCCTTCAGTACGACCCGTTGTAGTCTCCCCTTTAACCAGTTCCTTATCCACCTTTCAATTTTCATATTTATCCCCATCTTTTCCAATTTAGCTAATAATTTCCCATGTGGAACTGTATCAAATGCCTTACTGAAATCGAGGTAATTTAGATCCACTGCGTTTCCTTTGTCCAGAAAATCTGTTACCGTCTCAAAGAAGGATATCAGGTTGGTTTGGCACGATCTAGAGATGTCTCTAAATGGATGCCAAAATATGGAGGCACACAGAATTGATTGGATACTTTTGAAAATCTAGTCAAAAGTGACTAATGATTTTAGGTGTCTCTTTTTTGCTTGCCCAGATTGAGACATGTTAAAAAAGCTTATTTTTCAAAAGGCAGGTGCTCAGCAAAAAAATTAGTCCCTACTGAAAATGTAGGTCTCTCTGCTCACTTTCACTTGTGTAAAATAAGGGTAATAATGTTTAACAGCATTTGTAAATTGCTTTATGATATTGGGCTGGAAAGCACTGTGTAAAAGCAAATTGTTAATAATTAAAATTATTACAATAGTGCTAATGGTGATGATGGGTTTTGTGATATTGCATGCTTGTCCACTAGGAACAAGAATGAGAGACAACCATGGTCCTGTTCCTGCCCAGGTGGAACCCCATTTCTTGAATCCAGAACAAGATGCTGGACCTTAAAGAGAGATTATTTACTAAGCCTGCAGCTATTTCAAGTTGAGTACAGAATATTGTGAGGTGTAGTTTCCAGAGCGAGCCTGGGAATTGTAGGCTGCAGCAATGTGTGTAGCAGGGTGGTCACCCGCTCTTGCCTTAAAAGGCTTAAAACAGACCGGGGAGAGGGCTGTGGCAGGGAAGCTAGGCTTGAGGAAAGCAGCCACAGCTGGCCCTGTAAGAGGGCTGGGGCCAGAAGCCAGAGACAGACTCTCTCTAGCTTTGAGAGGGAGGGACCTGGCTGCAGGGAGCTGAGAGAAGGTACCTGGAATGGAGCAGGGCTGGGGGAAGGCCAAGGGAGCTGAGGAGCTCCGGCCTGGAAACCTCCCAGGCTGCGGCCTAGTGGAAGGCCAATTAGGTACTGGGATTGCAGGGGGCAGCCCACGGGTAGGCAGAGGCAGCTGGTCCAAACCCCCCTTGCCTATGATGAGTAGCTTTTACACTGCAGTCTGCCCCAGTGAGCGGGGGCTAGATGGTAACTGGCAACAGCCCACGACTGAGGCAAGATGTGGATAAAGGGTTGGCGGTTCCCCTGGGTGGGGAGACCCTGAGACTGAGAGGGTATTGCCAGGGGGCAGCACCCCAAAGACAAGGGGCACCGGGTCCTGGGAGGGACACGGGGGCCAGCAGCAGCGGGACACCGGCCTGCAGAGGGCGCTCCGGAGGCTGGAAATGCTAATTCCCTGAGACGACCAGCAGGAGGCGCCACAGGGGTGAGTCCCACCCTGTGACAGTGTGCTGGGAAGTAGTTCAAGAGACTATAAGGAGAAACCTTCTCTCACGTTGTGGGGTTAAGCAAACAACAGTGAAGAGTTGGTGTAAGTAGTTCCCTGCTGAGAGGGAAATAGGAAAGGAGTTTGGAAGGGAGCTGCATGAGGGAAGCCAGGAAATGGCTAAGAAGGAGACATATTGTGGAAGAGGTCAAGTGTGGGAGGTGAGGAGGCATGTCTAGTTTCATATGATGGACTGTTCAGTGAGCCCCGTATCAAAGGGTGAAGATTTTGAAGGCCTGCAGGGCAGACAGGTGGGTGAAGGAACATGGCCTGGATCAAATAAAGTAGTGTGTGCTGGAGATCTAAGCTGGCATCTAAGTATTGTGTGGGGTCCCAGGCTGCAGGTTTCCAGCGAGAGTAGAAGAAAGCTCATGCTTCACTCCCTTGTATCCAGGCAGAAGATTAAAGATCCCAGAATGAGGACTATGGCCCAGAGACAGCAAAGGACTGTGTATTGTTTTCTTGAAATTCTGATACCCTGTAAAGGGAGGATTCTGTGGTTTGGCTGGAAAACTAAACCACATCCAATCACCTAACCATCACAGGAAAGCTGAAGAACAAACCATCCAACCAGAAGGGGAGACAGTACCAGAGTAGGGAAATTGGGCATACCCTACATCCTGACATAAGAAAGGGAAGAAACACATAACAGCTGTTGTGAAATGGTGACAACTTTGTTTTCTAGTCTTATAAATTTGTGCTATGAACTTCAACAAGGATTCCATGTATATCAGAATTGCATCTATTTTACCATTTGAACTTTTGAGGGGATGATTTTTCCCATTTTCTCTTTTTTATTTATACAGCTACATATTCAACATTTAACTCAGAAAGTCATTTTATTTCACGTATAATGCAGTAAATATGGATGGAGCTTGTATTAATCATATTTACAGAAATGTTTGTGTCCATTGCCTGTGTACACTGAATAACAATTATATATATTTTACTCTACTGCTTTTCCATGATCTATTTTATGATATGGTTGAGTCCTCTCAACTCAGAAGTTACATATGACAGCTGCAATGCTTATTTTTAAACCTTTCTGATTCCTGCTAATACAATATTATTGAATTTTTATACAGATCATCAGAATGTAGAAAGGACAGTGCATATTTTGAAACATATTGAATTTCATGTGCATAATGAGAGGAAATATATTTTGGGGCTGTCTGTGTTGATTGCACAATTGTGCAGTAGCAACTAAGTAAGTGTTGGTTCAACAACTGCTTCACAGTATCCTAGATGACAGGCTGGCAGACCTTCAGGCTCATGAAGCAAGTTTCCATGTCCTCTTTGTCATGTCTTCCTGTGTTTGGAATGTGCCTGGCATATTTTGGGCACTACTGCAATATAAATAATGATGATGGCCTTCATATTGTAAATCAGTTGCTTAAGGTTGAATGTTTCTTTCGGGAATTTTTCCTAAAAGTGATTGGATGTCTAGTCACACTCCGATAGCCACCCATTTAGGGCTATGAATTCATGGCTGTATGGACTGTTTTTGTTTTTTTGCGGGGGGGGGGGAGGGGGCATGACTGCAGATTGCTTCATGGCTGTGAAGGAGCCATGCTGATTTCTGTTTGTCTCACTAGGGATGCTGCAAGATGCCACCTTCCCACTGGTTGACTTGTCAACAGCCAAGCTGTCTCTTCTTCCAGCCACAAAAGCAGTCATCTCATTGAAAGGATCAGCAAAGCCTCAGGCTGCTGGTGCACACAGGGACAGAAGAATAGACCCATCTCCTCAACCTCACCAGCAGTCTCCCTCGGGGAAGAAGGGGCACGGAGGGAAGAGGAAGAAAGGAGGTTTCTGAAGGGAAACATAATGGGTTGGACCTTGGAAGAAGGGAGAGAGTAATGAGGAGGATCCTAAAAAGACAGCTGAATACACTGAGGGAGAAGCAAAGGGAGCAGAGTGAGTAGAATAAGGGAAATAAAGGGGAACAGACAGTATCATATGAAAGAGTGAAATGGGCTGAATAATACAGGAAAAGGATAAAGAATGAGAAGAAAGGGAATGCTGCTGCTCACAGAAAGGAAAGGTGATAGAACAATACAAATGGAAAACAATAGACCAAAAGAGGGGTAACAAGCTGTCAGAAAAAAGAAAATCCACGTACAGCCTTTACACTGGTGAATTGAAACACATGCTAGATCAGGGGTGGGCAAACTTTTTGACCTGAGGGCCACATCTGGGTTCCAAAACTGTATGGAGGGCGGATGTAGTGTATTAAATTGCTCGCCTTAGAAATGTGCTACTTAGTGTGCTACTTAGTGTGATACTTAGGGCTGCCAGTCCCGGTGCTCCGTAAGTAGCACATTCATACGGGGAGCAATTTAATACACTACACCCCGGCGGCTCTCGCAGCCACGCTGCCCGGCAGGAGCTCACAGCCCCACCTCCCCGAGTGCTGGTGGCAGGGCAAATTGAGGCTGCGGGGGAGGTGGGACAGCCTCCCTGGCCGGGAGCTCAAGGACTGGGCAGGACGGTGCCCTGGGCCTTATGTGGCCTGCAGGCCGTAGTTTGCCCACCTCTGTGCTATATGCTTTTATCTCATTTCCCAGGCAGATAGCAATTTTCAACACTTATATTACATTAATGTTGCTGACTACTCTGACCCTGACATGTTTTATACAGCTTCATCTCGGTCAACTCTGACAGAGCCTTCAGCAGACCACTGTTTCCCAGTTGCTTCTAGTGTTAATATATTTTGCTAAAAACACTGGTCTACAATTTTTGAGAAGTTGTCTGCTTCAGAGATAAAATGTGCTATTTATTATGTATTTTGATGTGCTGAATTCAAATATGACAATTAAAACAACGGATTGGCTACTGTTTCTAAGATATTTAAGTTTTTACATTTTATGTCTATGTATATTGTGTAGATAGTAGAGTTTTAATCATAAATTGTAAACCTAGGTCTTTTCATGTGTTTATGGTTGCTTTACATGATAATATTTCACCTGTCCTGTTTATGTAACACTTTAAAAATCAGCAAAAGGGTTATATAAATAAAATTTATTATGAAACAAAAGGCAAAAAGCTATTATGTACATAGTTTAGTCCTATTCAGTGTCTACTCGGCGCTTCTTGGCTTGTCTCTTGTATTCATTAAATGGAGCATCTCTTGTCACTGTCCAGCAATAGTCTGCAAGCATTGATGGGCTCCATTTGCCCTGATAGCGTTTCTCCATTGTCCTGGTGAAATCGCTCGCCGTGCTCGTCGCTCACTGCTCCGCAGTTCGGTGGAAAAAAATCTAGATGAGAGTGCAAAAAAATGTATCTTTAGTGACATGTTGCAACCAAGGCTTTTGTATGCCTTGAGGAGGTTTTCCACCAACAACCTGTAGTTGTCTGCCTTGTTGTTTCCGAGAAAATGTATTGCCACTAACTGGAAGGCTTTCCATGCCGTCTTTTCCTTGCCACGCAGTGCATGGTCAAATGCATCATCTTGAAGAAGTTCACGAATCTGAGGTCCAACAAAGACACCTTCCTTTATCTTAGCTTCACTTAACCTTGGAAATTTTCCACGAAGGTACTTGAAAGCTGCTTGTGTATTGTCAATGGCCTTGACAAAGTTCTTCATCAGACCCAGCTTGATGTGTAAGGGTGGTAACAAAATCTTCCTTGATTCAACAAGTGGTGGATGCTGAACACTTTTCCTCCCAGGCTCCAATGACTGTCGGAGTGGCCAATCTTTCTTGATGTAGTGGGAATCTCTTGCACGACTATCCCATTCGCAGAGAAAACAGCAGTACTTTGGGTATCCAGTCTGCAGACCAAGCAAGAGAGCAACAACCTTCAAATCACCACAAAGCTGCCACTGATGTTGGTCATAGTTTATGCACCTCAAAAGTTGTTTCATGTTGTCATAGGTTTCCTTCATATGGACTGCATGACCAACTGGAATTGATGGCAAAACTTTGCCATTATGCAGTAAAACAGCTTTAAGACTCGTCTTCGATGAATCAATGAACAGTCTCCACTCATCTGGATCGTGAACGATGTTGAGGGCTGCCATCACACCATCGATGTTGTTGCAGGCTACAAGATCACCTTTCATGAAGAAGAATGGGACAAGATCCTTTTGACGGTCACGGAACATGGAAACCCTAACGTCACCTGCCAGGAGATTCCACTGCTGTAGTCTGGAGCCCAACAGCTCTGCCTTACTCTTCGGTAGTTCCAAATCCCTGACAAGGTCATTCAGTTCACCTTGTGTTATGAGGTGTGGTTCAGAGGAGGAGGATGGGAGAAAATGTGGGTCCTGTGACATTGATGGTTCAGGACCGGAAGTTTCATCCTCTTCCTCTTCCTCGTCTGACTCAAGTGAGAATGATTCTGGTGCATCAGGAACCGGCAGTCCTTCTCCGTGGGGTACTGGGCGTATAGCTGATGGAATGTTTGGATAAAGCACAGTCCACTTTTTCTCCTTTGACACACCTTTCCCAACTGGAGGCACCATGCCGAAGTAACAATTGCTGGTATGATCTGTTGGCTCTCTCCAAATCATTGGCACTGCAAAAGGCATAGATTTCCTTTTCCTGTTCAACCACTGGCGAAGATTTGTTGCACAAGTGTTGCAGCATATGTGTGGGGCCCACCTCTTGTCCTGATCTCCAATTTTGCAGCCAAAATAAAGGTGATCGGCTTTCTTAACCATAGTGGTTATACTGCGCTTTTGTGATGCAAAAGTCACTTCACCACAAACATAGCAGAAGTTATCTGCACTGTTCACACAAGTACGAGGCATCTCCGCTCACTTTGGCTAAACAGAAATGTGTCCCTTTGCAAAATCAAACACTGACAAATAAGAGAGCACGACACTGTATGATTTCTAGAGCTGAGATAGGGCAATTTGTTCAGCAGAGTGATGTCAGCTTCGTTATGATTGCATCATCCATGACTTCTAGGAATAACATGATGCAATTCATATCATGTATGACGCAATACCAGCTTCAGATTGCATCATTCATTGTTTTGCCTAAAAAGCAAGTACTGTCCAAACCCAGTCATAGATTTCTTCATAGATCCAGTCAAAGATGTATTTTAGTCATTTCTGGTTTAAATTGAGATCCCTTCCCTTTATAACTCACTTATCCTCCGCCATTCCCAAGTCAAGGGTCGTATATACTGACCCAATAGCATATCTTGAAAACTAGAGCCAATCAACAATTTTAAGCATCATTTTCGTTCTCAGTGACCCAGAATTAGTAAAGTTTGACTACATTTATTTCAGAAGCATTTTGGCTGTAGAGCAGTGCAATAAGCCTCTATTTTTCCTACCCCAGATTCAAGCCATTATGCCTTGTTATACTAAATCAGTCCCTGTAATTAATTAGTCTTGATGGATAAGGAACTGATCACACAACTAAAAATTAATGGTAGCTTAGGTACAAGTGATCATAACTTGATCACATTTATAATGTGCAAACAAAATAAAATTCAGACCAGTAATATACATATACTTTTCCCCCCTATATATTATAGCTAGGTGTGTAAGGGGCAGGTCATGCTGTTCCTTAGTGACTTGGTAGTTTGTAGCAGACACCAACTAATATTCCATCTTGTGCTTTATCTGTTAGGACACTGATCCATAAGCATTCAAGGTCATTTTCCTCTGAGTTATCAGTGACTTAGAAAGAGGTAATACCATTTTTGACATAGAACGCCACTTCCCTTCCCCTTTCGCCCATTTGGTCCTTTGTCTTCAGATTTCTAGCATTTCTCCATCCAGTCCCAGCTGGAAATAATGTAAGAGTGTTTCTCACTTCATCACATTACTTCCAGTTTTGGGTGGGATCCGGCAGTGCAGTGTGCCCCAAAAGTCTTTAAAGGTGTTATCTGAACATTTCAGAACTCTTCCAAACATGTCTTTCCCCGAGACTCTGCAATTGGCATATTTTACAAAGGAAAAAGTAACAAACATGGTTCTGAAAATTGTGGAAAGGGCCTCTTTCAGAATTGCTTCATCCATCCCTGTAAATAAACCTTCCCTTGAGATTGCCTATCAAATATGCATAGACTATTATCAGACCCAATGTCAGCGCTGATACTACAGAGAAAGGCTGCACAAAAATCTAAAATCCTTCCTTTTTGTCTCTTTTTCTCCAAGCTGTACATATTGTTACTTATATATTATATCTTTTTGAATTTCCAAGTATTTGTGAAGATATTGCATGAGCTAGAAATATTAAGTGCATAAAACCATTCTCTGTAGCCTAAATCAAAGATGTCAGATTTATTACAAGTGAAACCACTTTTACTGTTATGCTGTTGATCTGAGGATTTCCCCTCACTGATTTGTCACTTAGTACCTTCTTCACTCTGTCAGCTGAGTTTGGGAATTGAAAAGTGAAGAACCTGCTCAATTTCCACCTGCTGTCTTCTCCACCCTAGTCCAGATTGGAGGAAAGAACATCTTCTATCCCTTGTCTTGCTAGAATTATCATATCACTACTGGATCTGCTTTGGATGAGATCACCTTTGACCTGGTGAACCATTTGCTGAAAACGTGAGTGAATTTTGACTTTGTAAATAAAACAATGACCCTAAAATATCAACTTCTGGCTTTGATTCTAGAAGTTCTGAATGTGGCTAGCGCAGCTCACAAAAGAAGTTGGTTTTTTTACAGTTTAGAAAACTATTAGCAGGTCTTGTTTGCACAGTCCTTGGCAGGACATTTTTAATATTCAGCGTGCATTACAATCTGATTTCAATCCTAAAGGTGAAAGCCTGGCCCCGCTGAAATCAATGAGAGTTTTGCCACTGACTTCAGTGGAGTCAGGATTTTACTCTAGATGTCTAAGGAATAAATAAGAATTGAGTAAGGATTTAAGGATTTGGCCCAATGACTTTTAGGACTTTAGGATTCACCATTTCTAATAGCTAACTAAGTGATAATGTGCTTCTTATATCCAGGAATTATACTTGTTCAGTGCAACCAGATATATACATGTATGTATTTATATTAGAACAGAATAAAGAGTGCCTAGCCATCTGCTCTGATCACATTTTGTGATGTGTCCTATAATTTATTTACTTGAATGTTTATGTCATTGGAAATGCTACCCCTATATATGCCAGTGGTAGCAAATGGGTTAAACTTTGCAGGTTTTTCTTCAGAATCACAGATGCTTCTCTACATTATGAGAAATGTTATTGGAAGCTGGGGTTGCTTATGTGCTACTTTAAAGCATATTTAAATTTCTAGAGGGAAGATTATCAAAAAAGATATTGCTGGAGATTAGAGGAATCTCTTTCCAAAGTCTTTCTGAGCTGGTAATTAATTGGAGGCTTTCTTTGATAGCTTTCTTTGTACTTTACAGTATAAAAGGATATCACATCTTTTTATATGAGTTTTCCTTAGCAGATGTTCTGAGTAACACAACAGTTTGTTTAAATATTCCAAGTCATTAAGCAAATAATTTTTGAACAGATATCCTCCATTAACAAACTGATTAACATATCAAACACACATCCCATTTCCAGTAGTTATTCAATTGTTACAGACAAACCATTTTTTAAAAAAAAAGTCCTAACATTTTTATTTTAATTTGTGCAAAACTTCTTAAAATGGAAACTATAAATCTGGAATATTTGACCTCAGCTGATAAACTGCCATTGTAAAAGCTGCAACTTTTTTTACATTAATGTCAAAAGTATGATCTTTCTCCTCTCTCCTTTGTTGTATACTATCATTTTAATTTTTATTTGGTGTGTATTTAGGGCTGGATTCTAATACTCTGATTCATGTTAAGTATCTCTTTAAGCTCCACTCCTACAAAAAGTTAAGCAAATGCTTACATTCATGTACTCTGAGTAGTCATTTTTAAATCAATTGGACGGCTCCCAGTGCAATAAGTTAAGCACATGCTTAAACCTTTTTAGGGTCAGGGCCTTCCTCCAAAAGAAGTCTCATTGATTTCAGTGGGAATATTTAAGAAGTAAGGAATATTGCCTAATATGAATAAGTGTGGGAGAAGCTAGCCCTTAGGAAGTACAGCCAAATTTACACAACATTACAATGTTAAATTACATTACCAAAAATACAATATTAACAATTGCAAAAATTGTTTTGTCCTTTTATATGGAAAATATTGTAGGGAAGGTATTTACCTTATTACATATTCTGTAGGTGCAGGGACCGTGTCTTCACATATGTGCATATAGCTCCTAGTGCAATGGGGCCTTGATTCTCATTGGTTCTTCTATGTGCTACTAATATATGAATAATAGCTATGCATAAATAAGTCATTTAAATTGAGTGGGAGAAGAGTTGGTTTCTTCTTGTGAAGGAATGAATGTACTTCTACTTGTATATAATGGTGCTTGGAAATATGTAGTGGTATGGGTTGCGTGAAACATCACTGAAGCTGGTGGGTATAACCGCTGCCCTTCATTTAAGATAGCTCCAAGATACTATAGCAGTCTTTACCCCAAACACAGATATTTCTCACTGCCTGAAACAAAGGTGCATGGTGGTGGAGGGGTTTCACTGAGAGTTATTTTGGTAGAGCAGTGTGTGAGAGAGAGAGGGAGAAGCAGGAAAACCACCACAGAAACAGACAGAGAAAGCAGAAATGAAGCAACAGACACAGCTTGATCATGCACTGAGAGCATGGAAAAGTTTAGAGAGAGTGCTTTTGGGTTGAGTGCTCCCTGAAAGGTCTTGAACTGTGAGCAAAGAAACTACCTCCTGTTGTTTGGTTCCTCCTAAGTTCAGGAAAACAAGACTTTGTATGTTCTTTTGTAAATAAACATGAATGCATAAAAGATACCTGACTCCATCATCAATTGCTCCTCCTAAGAGAAACAACCCACCGTGTCCCCAAACTTTGCCTAATTGGTTGGGTCAAAAGGGGTAACAGTGATAAAATAATGTATCCGGTTTTAGTTTCATCTTTAACTTTGGGCTGATGATTTAAAGGCAAGAGAAAAAATTTACTTGAGACCCATGTAGCTCTCACAGAGGACCAGATCCAGCGAAACACCCGGGGACACGCTTAACTATAAGCATATAAATAGTCCCACTGAAGTCAACAGGTGAACTCCTGGCCCTATTAAAGTAAATGTAAGTTTTGCCATTGATTTTAGAGGGGCCAGGATTTCGCTCAATGAAACTAACCAGGTACTTAAAGTTAAGCACCTGCATAAATGCTTTGCTGAATTGGGACCAGAGGACTTACCGAAGCAGGGGAGGCTCCTCATAGAATATCAGGGTTGGAAGGGACCTCAGGAGGTCATCTACTCCAACCCCCTGCTCAAAGCAGGACCAATCCCCAACTGGTCACCTCAAGGATTGAACTCACACCCCTGGGTTTAGTAGGTCAATGCTCAAACCAAGCATACTGGGATGCACACAGTGGTAGTATGGGATCTGCTGTGATCACCCCTTCCCCTTCCATGCAAATAAAAATAGGAGCCATAGGATCCCTCATTCCTCCTCCCAACAGTTTGGTGGGGGCGGGGGAGGGGGGCAGGAGAAACATTCCCTTTCCAGGAGAGAGAGAGAGAGAGAGAGAGAGGAAACGGCCACGCTCCCTCCGAGGTATTAGCAGTCAAAGTCTGAGAGTGCACTGAATGGAGTGACCTAGAACAACAATAATAATTATGTTGTGATGTTCTGACATTGTGCTGTGATGCCACAGTACAATGATATGGTGAATTGGCTCAAACACCACAACACATTGTAGTCACTTTGCTGTGTTTGTGTTACTTACTTCATCTTACTTCATGTTTGAAATTAAATATTAGTTTTCTAGAAAATTTAACATTAGGAATAGTGCTAATATATTGTAACACATCATGAAGCAATTTACAGACACGCCTCAAATGTTGTAAAAACAATACTTTGAAATAGACATGTTTCTAAATGCAGTATGGAGATTCTACAAAGCTAATTTACCATACTGTTTAAATATTTAAAGCATATTCTAATTATACAGAGAGGCACATAAATATCGCTGCTTAGAGTTTATTTGTGTGCATGTGTGTAGTAACAATGAACTCTAGTGTCTGGAATTTTACAGGTGGGCTGTCTCTAATCCATATTATTTGCAGATAAGAGCAAAATGAAAGAGTATTTAAATACAGTATAAAAAATATATATTGTTAGCAAGTAAGTCAGATACAGATATAAAAAATCAAGTCACCTGTTCTTAAATATTTACAACTTACTCTCTCAGAATTGGAAAATACATTGACATTTCAATTTATCATTTACAACAAACTGGCCACCTAGAAAGGTGTAAAATTTACAACAAAGCATGTACTGATCTGGAAAAGACAATTACGCTTATTGAATTAGTGAAATTACATTTACTGAATGAGAATAATATCCCTCTAGAGAGTCTCAACTGTTTGTTTGTATACCAAGCTCTTTTTATTCGCTTGGGGTGTCAATAGCAAATGCATATATGACAGTGGTGGGGGAGGAGGCAGGGAAAAACTTCTGCAGCTAATTTCTGGCAAAGTTAAATTCATTAGGTTTGCATTAGAGCTGTTCTGTTTTTATTTCAGGGAGGCAGATGATAAGCACAATGAAAATTGGCATGGTGCATTAAGTTTTATGATATTTCCATTTACATGAATATGTGAAACTGTCAGGCTACAATGCTCTATTCTAAGCCATCCTTTACATTAGAAGAACCATTTTTCCTCTTTTTACAATTGAAAAGACAATTAAATATTTAAAAATATATATACAACTCAAACCCACTTGCTGTAATTAAAGGATTCTGCTTTGGGGAGGAAAAATGAATTGCTCGACGGGGCGGATAGATTTAAAAAAAAAAAAAACCTATGGCTGTCTAGTACTAACCACTCTGATTAGGCCTCGTTCAGTCAGGGAAAGCAACTCAGGAAATTCTTTTAAGCCACCCATTTGCCCTAGTGGAACAGACTGGAGCAAAATAGGGCCAATATGGGTTGAGCTCGTGAGCCTAGATCCACAAAAAGACTTAAGTGCCTAGACCCCAGATTTAGGAGCTACTGCAATTCACAAAAGCCCTGCTCAACTGCTATGTATCCCTGCAGGCACATAAACTCACTCAGTAAATAAATTGTATCTATAAAAGTGCAGAGGCAGAAATTTAGGTGCCTATAGAACATGTGCACTGCTGCCTCAGGCAGGTATCAAGGTGTCTCACCTAACCCCTGTATGATCCTCAAATCAGGTGGAGATAGGTGTGTCAATGCCTGTTTCACCTGCAATGGGTGTCCTAGCTCCACACAAAATGGCTCATGCAGGGGAGAGGGCAAGATGTGGATGGAAGCAACTGCAGCAGTGGTCTCCTTTGTAACATTTTGCCCAGTGGTGAGGGTACTCACCCAGGCTGTGGGAGACCCTGGTTCAAATCCTCCCTCAGATGGAGGGGCAGAAAATATTTGAACAGGGGTTTCTCAATTTTCATATGTGTGCTCCATCCACTGGAGCAAAGAGTCATTCTCACTCTTTCTCAGACCCAATTAACACTTAACTATTTTATACAAAGTGGAACAGCTTCATCAAAAGAGGCAGAGAGACACCACATCAGACTCTCCCATAGTCTAGTAGTTAGGGACTCACCTGAGAGGTAGGGAATCTCTGTTTAAATTCCTTGATTCAGGCAGAGAGGGGAATTGAACTGGGGTGTCCAATATTGCAGGAGTACCCTAAAGGTTATAAGAGAGGTTGCCACTGCCTCCGCCCTCCACCCCAGCTCTTAGTTAGGTAGGTGTCTAAGCCATTTCTTGCAAGAAACAGCTTAAGCACCTGACTCCAGGAGAGGGTTCTTGGCTGTGGATCACAAACAGATAGATCCCTTCCTGCAGCCCAGACTTAGGTGTCTAACTCCATAAGAGGGGAAGGACTAAGGACACAGCACTTTTCCCTTTTGTTGACATCTTCCATTGGTTAGTTTAGGCAGGGAGCCACGTAGCATGCTAGTTTTGTGCATCCCATTTTCAGGCACCTATCTCTCTCCACGCATTGTAGAGGGTACCTATGCATTAAACCCAATGTTTGTGGATTCAAGAGATTTTTCAAGGAACCTAAAAGTTTGGCATTGCAGTGCTGAACTTTGCAACACCCTCTGGTCTGAAGCAAGAAGGGGGTGGGTTATGGGCAACAGGAGTGGAATTACAAACAAAAAGAGGTTGAATTTGTATAGAAAAGATTAAAAAAATTAAAGCAAGTAGGAAAAAGCTAAGCTTAGTTAAAAAAATAAATGAATAACAGTCAAGGAACTAATACAAGTGCCAAAAATATCTGCTGCTTCACTTTGGCCTGGATTATCCCCTCACTCAGTAATACCTATGTGAGTGAGCTCAAGGTCTTCCTCTCAGATTTTTCCATCAGGGGCAGGTGGCTTTGCACCTCCAAAACTTGCCCTTCCTCTGTAGCCACAGTTGTCCTGGGGAATCATAGTGGGAAGTCTATGGAAAAAATAGAATCATAGAATACCAGGATGGGAAGGGACCTCAGGAGGTCATCTAGTCCAACCCCCTACTCAAAGCAGGACCAGTCCCCAACTAAATCATCCCAGCCAGGGCTTTGTCAAGCCTGACCTTAAAAACGTCTAAGGAAAGAGATTCCACCACCTCCCTAGGTAACCCATTCCAGTGCCTCACCACCCTCCTAGTGAAAAAGCTTTTCCTAATATCCAACCTAAACCTCCCCCACTGCAACTTGAGACCATTACTCCTTGTTCTGTCATCTGCTATCACTGAGAACAGTCTAGATCCATCCTCTTTAGAACCCCCTTTCAGGTATTTGAAAGCAGCTATCAAATCCCCCCTCATTCTTCTCTTCTGCCGACTAAATAATCCCAGTTCCCTCAGCCTCTCCTCATAAGTCATGTGCTCCAGCCCCCTAATCATTTTTGTTGCCCTCTGCTGGACTCTTTCCAGTTTTTCCACATCCTTCTTGTAGTGTGGGGCCCAAAACTGGACACAGTACTCCAGATGAGGCCTCACCAATGCCAAATAGAGGGGAATGATTACATCCCTAGATCTGCTGGCAATGCTCCTACTTATCCAGACCAAAATGCCATTAGCCTTCTTGGCAACAAGGGCACACTGTTGACTCATATCCAGCTTCTCATCCACTGTAACCCCTAGGTCCTTTTCTGCAGAACTGCTGCCTAGCCACTCGGTCCCTAGTCTGTAGCAGTGCATGGGATTCTTCTGTCCTAAGTGCAGGACTCTGCACTTGTCCTTATTGAACCTCATCAGATTTCTTTCGGCCCAATCCTCTAATTTGTCTAGGTCCCTCTGTATCCTATCCCTACCCTCCAACGTATCTACCACTCCTTCCAGTTTAGTGTCATCTGCAAACTTGCTAAGGGTGCAATCCACGCCATCCTCCAGATCATTAATGAAGATATTAAACAAAACCGGCTCCAGGACCGACCCTTGGGGCACTCCGCTTGAAACCGGCTGCCAACTAGACATGGAGCCATTGATCACTACCCGTTGAGCCTTTTTCCAGTCATCCGGGACCTCCTCCGATTGCCATGAATTTTCAAAGATAATGGCCTATGGCTCTGCAAACACATCTGCCAACACATCTGCATCCGGCCCCATGGACTTGTGCTCGTCCAGCTTTTCTAAATAGTCCTGAACCACTTCTTTCTCCACAGAGGGCTGGTCACCTCCTCCCCACACTGTGCTGACCAGTGCAGTAGTTTGGGAGCTGACCTTGTTCATGAAGACAGAGGCAAAAAAACCCAACATTGAGTACATAATGCATAATAATGCAGGCCAAGGTTCCATGGGCTAGAAGGGGAAATGTGGCTCCTTCCTGTCACCAGCCCCACGCAATACTGGCAGAACCTGATGAAGGGGCACTCATGATAAGGTTTTCATGGGGCTCTGATGAAGTAGGGAGGGTGCTCCAAACCTAGCAGGCCCTCCCATCACTTTGCAGGCTTGGGTTCCTCTTGCAGAAATGGAAAGGAGTAGTTAGGCCAAAGTTATTTGTTTTATTGAATACAGTGGGAATAAGTTAAATGTATAATAATCTTAGTATTAAAGTTGTGTATATAACTGGTTTTTCAATTCACTAGCTTTTGTGAAAAATTGACAAAATAGTGGTGAATCAAAACATTAAGGAAAAGAAATAATTTGGGGTTGAGTAAAACATTTTGTTTGACCTGAAACAAAATATTTTCTTTTGGCTTTGAATTTCTTTAAAATGTGTTATTTTTTTTTAAAAGTAAAACAGAAGTAAATTCCAAATGACTTTTCATTTTGAAATTGAAACATTTTACTTTGAAAATGTTGAAACTTAATGTTTTGATTTCTTTAGGCTTTTTTGTTTTGTTTTGTTTTTTTGAGGTGGGAGGGGAATTCAACTAAAACAATTTGGGTAATTCACAAAATGTTTTGGTGGAGTCAAATCTGCATTTTTTTGGCAAAAAAGTTGCAGCCAACTTTTTCTGCCCAGCTCTACTTGGCGTTTGGCTGCTGCATTCTTTCCCCAGTGCTGCTCCCTTAGAAGTTAATAGTTTGAGTGCTCCGTTTTATTAAATGTATTTTGATATGGAAAATACATTTACTTTAACAGAGCAATGTTTTTATCAGATTAGTTAGCTGTGTTACTTATTAATTTGGTACATTAATTTACATCTTTTTTTGGTTGGTTGGTTTTATTTAATAGGCCTGTGCTTCTAAGAGAGCCGGACGGCCAAATTATGGCAGCCTCTCAAGCCTGCTCTATGGGCTCAAACTCAGCAGCCCTAGGTACAGTGGCACCACTGCTGACACACCCTTTCTGGCCCCAGGTCACAGGCTTAAGAGGGATTCTCAAGAGTCAGCATTATATCTGTCTTATGCAGTGTCTGCACTGAGCAAGTGATCCTCTGGCTGGACACAGGGCTTTTAGAGCCCTTTTTCATCACTCTTGCCATTTTACCCACTGTGTAGCACTTGGCGTGGGAGTGAGGATCTCACCTCCGGAGTTTCTGGATCTGGAGTTTGATTTGGGCTTATCTCTAGTATTTTTCAATATTCAACTTATGAACCTTCTTTAATTTTTTTCTGACCCTAGCCTCATGTCTTGAGCAATGCAAACTATAAAATGTCCCTGGGAATCCTGAGAATGGAAGGAGGTACAGTATCAAACGTAGTAGGGAAAATCATTTCCCCCCCATTTATGAATAAATCTGTGAAGACACATTTATTACAAGTGTTACAAATCAGTGCCTGAGCTCAGGAGTTACAAACCTGGTATTTAGTCTGTTTTCATATTCCATTTGGCTCTTACTACTTAGTATCACACTTATATTGATTTATTTTTTTAGTATTGATTGAAAACTAGAACTAAAAATCTGAGTTGCATCATCATAATACAAGAGATCTGATTACAGCAGAACTAGATGCTCTTTTATTACAAAGATATTAACAAGGGGGGAAATCTGTGGAGTCAAATAGTTTCTCTGACACCTATCAGTAATATACATGCACTAATGACTACATTCATGATGGTCACAGACCTTGCACACACACAAGAAATAGCAGATGATTAAAGAAGTATCTCGGTAGAAGGAGGCTGGGGACTCAATCAAAGACAATTTATTCCATAAATAAAGCTTCAGCTGTGCATCAGAAGGAGAGTGGGGGAAAACATAGAGAGGGGCAGAGAAGAGGAGTCAGATAATACCTTCCCTTCAAGAAGACCAAACACTATTGTTTGTGTGGGGAAAGGTGATCCTGATTATATTTTAATTCCACCTCCTGTAAGTATTAGCATCTTTTATTGGTATATTTGGATATTGCTACTACACCTAGGCAGGAAACTGTTCTCATGTTAGTACTGGGATTCTAGTTTTCCTCACCTTTCAATAGCAGATGTGTTGGAGAGAAGAAAGATTAGCAACAGCTGTGGGGGTCGTTCTGTATGTCTGACATGAATGTAGCTATGACATTTACATTATGGGTTGACACCTTAATTTCTTTCTGTAATGAAGTTTGGCAGACATAAATGCAAAATGGGGGAGCTAAGGGGAATGGATTTTAGGGGAATGGATGGGAAGTGACTGAGGGACAGCAATGTCCATGGTACTGCTATAATAAAAGATACCTGTATCTTGAGGTATTTGAAGTCCAGATAACTGTGTTGGAGTATGGCAGAGACAAAAATGAAAAAAGAATATATCAATAGTGGAAAAGGTAATTGAACCCTTTGTGGAACATAAATTCGATTACAAATGGCAGAGCCGAGCCTCATCCTAGATTCATTGGGTCTAAGACAACATATAAAAACAGTCCCTACTAGGCCTAAAGAGAGGATCATGAGATTCAGCAGAAATTGATGATGTATAAAAGTGGAGTGGCGAAGCCGACATCCAAAGGTAGGTTAATTAACAGCAATTGGAATAAAAAAAATCAAGTTATAAATAGTAGAGGAATCTAGGGTCTGGGTGCTCATCTGATTCTTGATGAAAACCCCATAATTGAGAGAGCAGAAAACTTCAGTGAAACTCTTACTAGATTTTGGATATTAAAAAATACCTGGACATCAGACTTTATAACTATAACTCTCTCCAAAATTACATATGAATTCATCTCTAGGAAGATATGCATAATACAACATTCATGATCATGCAGACACACATATGATTATAAAATAACTCCTGGTTTACTTACCTGGCTAGCAAGCTAGCAACCCTTCTGTGCATATCAAACAGAGAAAGCTCATTGCCTTTGCCATTCTTGTAGACTTATATGCCATGTTGTATTTTGTCATATTCTAAAATATATTTACTATGTCAGCTGCTGTACAATAAAATATAATGAAAATATATGGGATGATATCTATTAAAATATGGTTTGAAAAGTAAATACCTATTTCATAATATTTCTGCAACACATTTCCTATAAAGAAACAAACCTGCTGTCCTCCATTTTTTGTTCTTCTCTTCTTTTAGTCTACTTTTTTCTTCCATGTTTCTCTCCATTCCCAGTCATACTCAGTGTTTGCTTTGCATCCAGTTATATTTTCCCCATTGCTTCCTAAATCTCTCTCTCCACTTATTGCAATCTACCCTTTTTTCTTCTTATTCCTTGGCCCTTGATTTCTCATGTTCTTTCCCTCATCTTCCTTTCTCTCCTTTTGCTCTCTCCCCCATATCCTCATTCTCTCTTCCCCAGCTTCACTTGCTCCTCTTCCTCCCCCCACTCCCCATCACCTCCTAGACTGATTCAGCAAATGCCTTTGGTAGCCTCTAATAACTGACCTCATAGGAGATGGCAGCAATATAATCAACACCTGTCTTCCTCAGAATGGCCCAAGAATCTGCATCTCACCAGATGCAGAAGCACAGTGATCCCTACCATGATATTAAAAACACTGCTTCCCTATTGGCTCTGTAATCAACTAGCACTACTCTGCATCAGCAGCCTCTTGTGCAATAATGACCAAGTAGCCTTGCTTAACTTGTCAGATCTGATGAGATCACAGCATAAGGTTATATGGTAACATTTTATATATTAAATTTGTTTTTTCTAAGTGATAGTATTTATGATCCACCAAATACCAGAACCCAAGAAAGCTGAATAAAACCCTCATCTACAAATTCTGCTGAGTCAGACATCAGAAACCATGTTTACCATGATGTCTCCAGGGCCCTCTTATCATTTTTTTCAGTTTTGCCTCTTTTCATACTCTATAGAATATTGAAGTGCAAAAATTATCCTTATGAATAGCTGATTTATTCTATGCCAGATGATAACTAGAGATAATGTTTTTGTCTGTGGATAAATTGTTTGTATCCCTGTTTTGTAAACATTTCAAAAAATGAGGCTTTAAAGGCTTGTTAATTGCAATAAATGAATATTTAAAAAAGTGTCTTCTGGTAATTGAGTGGTGGGGATGGAGCAAAATGCTACCAGAAGTCATTTTTTAATAGATGATAGCATATGTTTTTGTTAGCAGACTAATGGAGCTAAAATCTCTCTGCAGTATAATATTGAATAATTTCTTTGTTTAATTTTAAGCAATACTTTGGACCACTAAAAAAATCATTTTTATTTTTTTGAATTTGCTAATAAGGAGTATGAGTGTAGAATTGAAATATTTTTTCCCCAAAGTCCCACTATGTACAGTGATTTACAATAATTCACTTTACATTTGTGTGTATTATGAATGCCGTTCTCCCAGCATGGCAATTGTATTGGTATGAAATAGAATTCCATCTGTGTTCAAAACTGTTATCCAGAAAGAAACAAAGGATTAAGAATTTTTTGATCAAACTATTCCACATTTTAGATTTGTAATAAAATATAATTGTTATACAATGTGGGTTTTTTTCAGTTTAGACTCCAACTCTGTAAATACTTGTACATTAACTTGAAGTATATAAGATGTCCCATTGACTTCACTGGAAGTAAAGTAAAGTTTACTTGCATGAGTAAAGTTAAATGGCATAAGGCTTTATAGGATTGGGGACATAATTATAATTTCCTGTAACACAGCCCTACTAAAGCCATACAAAACTACTACGGACAGTTTTTCACTTCAATAATCATTTAAAGGGAAGCACATTTTTCTTCCTGTTTTTTATGAAAAAGAATATCTTGATTAGTGAAAATTTAATTCCATACTTTTTCTTCAATTTGATGGTTAACTGCATGAAATCTGTGCAAGTTTGTGTCATGTTCAGCAGCAAAAACGTCTTTACATACTGTTTTAAGTAAAAGCTTGACATTTATTCAAACAAGCAGTTAGAGAAAATAGCCACTAATAAATATTTCCAATTCTATGTCAATTTAGAGCATCCTACCAGTTTGGCTGTGGGAGATTGCCAGGGATGGACAAAATAATATACAATCAGACCACTTTAAGCACCTTGCTAGAGATGGAGCTGAGTGGCACTCAGTTTGCAAGGAGGCCATGTCAGTTTGAGATATGCCATCATGATGCTCATGACAGTCCGTTGTAATAATAGACATGTAGGCCTGGAGGGGACCTCAAGAGGTTATCTAGTTCAGTCCCCTGCACTCTAACCTAGTGGTTCCCAAACTTGTTCCGCCGCTTGTGCAGGGAAAGCCCCTGGCAGGCCGAGCCAGTTTGTTTACCTGCCACGTCTGCAGGTTCGGCCGATTGCGGCTCCCACTGGCCACGGTTCGCTGCTCCAGGCCAATGGGAGTTGCTGGAAGCAGCGGCCAATATGTCCCTTTCCCTGCACAAGCGGCGGAACAAGTTTGGGAACCACTTGTCTAACCTATTCTTAGAAACCTCCAATGACAGAGATTCCAAAACCTCCATAGGTGATTTGTGCCAGTGCTTAACTACCCTGACAATTAGGAAGTTTTTCCTAATGTCCAACCTAAACCTCCCTTGCTGCAATTTAAGACCATTGCTTCTTGAACTGTCCTCCGAGGTGAAGACGAATAATTTTTCCTCCTCTTCTTTGTAACAACCTTTTATATACTTGAAAATTGATATCACATCCCCCCTCAGTCTTTTCCAGGTTAAACAAACCCAGTCATATGTTCTAGAACTTTAATACATACTTAGAACTTTTTGTTGCTCTTCTCTGGACTTTCTCCAATTTGTCCACATCTTTCCTGAAATGTAGTGCCCAGAACTGGACACAATATTCCAGTGGAAGCCTTATGAGCGTGGAATAGAGTGAAAGAATTGCTTCTCGTGTCTTGCTTACAGCACTCCTGATAATACATCCCAGAATGAGGTTTGCTTTTTTTGTGACAGTGTTACACTATTGACTCATATTTAGCTTGTGAGCCACTATAACCCCCAGATCGCTTTCTGCAGTATTCCCTCCTAGGCAGTCATTTCCCATTTTGTATGTGTGCAATTGATTGTTCCTTCCTAAATGGAGTACTTTGCATTTTCCATATTGAATTTCATCCTATTTACTTCAGACCATTGCTCCAGGTTGTCCAGATCATTTTGACTTTTAATCCTGTCCGCTGAAGCACTTGCAACTCCTCCCAGCTTGGTATTGTCTGAAAACTTTATAAGTGTACTCTCCCATGAAACTCAGGAAATCAGATACACACAAATTTTATATTTTACAGCTGCAACATGTTTATCCCTTTTCAAGTTAGGCCTAACATCATAAGCACCACCAATACACAATATTCAAGTTTTCTTTTTTTTCATATAGTGCAAGCCCATTTCAGATAAGCAGTAGACATGTACAATTATCTCTCTGCAGTTGTAAAGATTTCCCAGGACATAAATGCACTTTTATTCTCAGAATCTCTTCACTATTCTATTATGTGAATTTAGGAATTGTCAGTCTAAGATCTTACAGATTTGAACATTGATATAGGGTTGTATTGATAAGGAAGTCAGGATGGTATACAGCACTGCATAATAGTTATCCTTCTGATTTACTTACAGGTGGTGAGATATGTCCTTTAAAAAAGTACTATAGTAAGGGGACAAAAACTGTAATTCAAATAATATTGTCATAATACTGACTGTATTAGCTCATGACCATGAATGCCAATCTCAGAGCAAACAGTTAAGAAACAGGGCACAAACCCCAATTTATTTGTGTATTCTATAATTAGATGTCAGCAACCAAGTATCAAGTGTGAACTCCCCAAACAGTATAACTGCCTTAACATGGAGTCACAGATTTGGGTACTCTAGTCTATTTTGCCATCTTGGCAAGCTTGTCTTTGTGATAGGTGGTCCCTTACACCCACAATCACAACAATATTCAGGTTATTTACAGTCCCAAAGGACCAGTCACTTACCCAAGGGCAATTGTACCTCAGATTTCACACCAAAGGCAACACTTGTAGCCAATCCTATAATAAACGATCTAAAGATTTACTAACTAGGAAAATGAAATGAGTTATTTACAAGGTTAAAGCAGGTAAACATACACACATAAATGAGTTACAGTATTAGGTTTCAAAAGGTAACACAGGCTGTTGTAATGTGCAAGCTCTATATGTCCTTTAGGACTAGCCCAAGCTAAACAGCTGGGGATGTCTTGCTTATGCTTAGAAGTCTTGCCCTCTCCATGAAATCCGAGCAGCATAGAGATAACGATTTCTTCTTGGCAGTGATTTTTATTCCCTTCCCCCTGGCTCAAGATGATGGGATGAGTTTGTGTATGTCTTTTCTTCGTGACTGGGGGGGGAGCAATCACCAAAGTCTTTTGTCCCCTAATGTTCAACAACGGCTTGACTGGTGTCTATGGACCACCTTTTGCGGGAGAGGGGATGATACTTGTAGTAAACTATATTTAACACTTGGTAATGCTTCTCTCTTGACTGTGGGGGTTTACAGTTAGAGCACAAACTTTTATAGTTACAGAGCAAACATGGGGTAAAAATGTTATAAGATTAATACAGGCAGCATCCTACAAGCATAATAAAGTCTAAACACTAAATACATTCTTATAACTCTAATATCTAACAACACTAACACACAGTGAGCCAGACCAGTTCCCAGCTATGCATCTGTCAGTGTTCAGTGAGGCCTGGGGGCATTGGCATGAGCTGGGACCTGGGCTCCCAGCATCATAATTGTTACCCACAATTCATAACCAGAGAGGCAAGGGGGAAAAGGAAGGGTGGTTCAATGACTCGGGTGCTCACCTATGACTCAAGAGACCCAGCTTCATTTCCCTGTTCTAAAACAAACTCCCAGTGTGACTTTAGGCAAGTCGTGTAGGGTGTGTCTATACTGTTTCTCAGTTTGGACTATGGGAGTGTCCCCATACAGACTATAATTTGCATTAGCATAATCCTCCTTAATGTAAAGTAGGAACCTTTTAGTTCATGCCTGCAGCATCCACATGGGGAGAGTTACAGCACAGCACTTCTGAAGTCTGAACTGCCAGGCAGTGTAGACATGACTTTAGTCTCTCTCTGCCTGCATCTCCCTCCCACCCCCAACCCCAATATGTAGAATGGGTATAATGCTAATACTCTCTACATCATGGGCTGTTGTGAGAATAAACACATTAATGACTGTGAGGGACTCAGATACTATACTAATGGGAACCATTATGTACCTTAGAAAGATATATTTATTTTTGTACCCCATCACATTATTTTATAAAGCAATGAGTTCGAACAGTGGAGTGACTATGTAATTAACTGTAGTAGTCATATTCACAACAACAGTTGATAAGTAGGATTGCACAGCAGAAATTGTTTCAATGAGGCTGCGCTGACCATGATCCTGAGATTCTCCCTTACTCTTTTCAAAATAAGCAACTGGGATTTCCTATCCAAATGGAAGGATCCTCT
The DNA here is from genome assembly GCF_028017835.1 of Emys orbicularis. Taxonomy (NCBI): domain Eukaryota; kingdom Metazoa; phylum Chordata; order Testudines; family Emydidae; genus Emys; species Emys orbicularis. Next base: position 39,389,198 of record NC_088689.1, on the reverse strand, counting down.
ACTTAACATTTAATCAAAAGAGCAGTACACACGCACCGCCCCCCACCCCCGGTTAACAGTTTAATATAGTGCTTTATGAACCCAGGATCCAGAGTGGAACTTGAACCCATGACTCTGGATCAGAGATTAGAGTTTTGAGAGCTACCTCCAGTGCATAGAAGATGAGTGGGAAGTCTGTATGTAGATGGCTCAGAAGATACAGACACAGGAAATTGTGGGAACAGCAGAGGAGGGCAATCTAGGCTCAAATGCCGGTACCTGTGCCTTTGCTACTGCAACACTACAAAGCGGGAGGTTAGGAGAATTGGTCACAGCGCAGTCTGCACACTCCCGTCCACCCCCAATGAGCTCAGCAGTGTGATCTACTCACCCTGAAGCATGTGCTTAAGGGCTGAGTAAACCTGCTGCAGGAGGTGCCCTCTTGAAGAGGGCAACAGCTAAAAGATATTTTGTTTCCTTACACCTGATTGGGGGCCTGGCCATGGTCTGACCTGAGTGTGGAAGTGACTGGGTCACAAATATCCTATTTTATTATAGATAATTTAAAAAGTCACATAATAGATTTAAATTCAGGATTTCCAGCTTATTTTTATAAGTGATTCTAATTCCAATGCCTGCTTGCTAAAGGGTTTTATTTTAATGTATGTTTTTGATACTATATATTTCAAATATAACTATAATTAAGGAAGAAAAGACACTCTTACTGTTCATAAAAGAGTAGAAACTGCAGATAATATTTTGTGGAAGCCTGCTTTATGCCAAGGGAAAACAACCAAACAAATATATCTTGAAGTGGCTTGAAAAAGGTACCTAGAAAAAGGTACATTATTGAATACAGCTCTGTTTGCCCCTGGGATATAATCTTGCATGTGTTGCTCTGCAAAATAGTCCTATTTTATTCAATGGGGCTACTCGTGTGTAAGAAGCAGGATTTGAAACTAGGCTCTTGCCTTCTAGTATTGACAGCTGGGTGTCTGTCCTTCAGTCATATATTTAGTTTACCGTCTGCTTATGGTTTTACCAACCTCATTTTTAATGACTTATTGCTGTGCATTTAAGACTTTGGTCCTGTCTTTCTAAACCTTATAGGCCTAACTCTGTTCTTGTGTATGATAATGCACAAATACCTGGTACCATTGATAGTCATAACAACTGCATCACACTGAAGAGAGGAACTCTGAAGGCTTGAACCATTGGTCAGATGGGCATACAACCCTCATGGCTGTGTTAGGTACTGTGGAGAGCACCTGCTCTCATGAAATGTTGCTAGAGCTGTTAGTGCTTTGCTTTTGTGAGCACCAGGGCCGGCTCCAGGCACCAGCTGAGCAAGCTGGTGCTTGGGGCGGCAGATTGTTTGAGGTGGCATTCTGCCCAATCCTAGGGCGGCATGGCCGTTTTTTTGTTTGTTTGTTTGTTCTTGTTCCGCTCCGGCCGCCCTGTAGGGGGCGGCGGCGCGGAGAACCAGAGCGCCCTGCAGGTCAGTCCTCTTCCTTCCCTCCCCGCCGACCGGAGCAGAGCCCTCGCGGCAGGCGGCAGGAGGCGGCGCAGCAGGAGGGGCTGCGTGGCAGCGCCCCTGCTGTAGCCCTGGCCGCCCCCTTCTCTCTCTCTCCCACCCATTCCCCCCCCCCCCCCCAGCCGGTCCCCCTGCATCCGCGCTCCGGCTGCACCGCAGGTTTTTTTTTTTTTGTGCTTGGGGCGGCCAAAAAGCCAGAGCCAGCCCTGGTGAGCACCAAAGCTAAGATTTTTCAGAGGAGCTAAGAGTTACGCATTTGGCTCCCATTGAAAGTCACCTAACTCCTGTACGCACCTTTGAAATCCCAGCCTGAATAAATAAGGGTCATCATCATACACTAATCTGGCAGATGCATTTTGATAATGTGTAGATAAGTATATATTGTTAACTGTATTCATATAGCTACTCAGTGAGCAAAAATATGCAACTGTACTTAGCCAAAAGGATCACCCTGTTGCCTAGGTACTAAAATGTTTCATTATCTAAATATGACAGTGATAGTTGCATGAGAAATAATTATAGCAAGAGAGATTAGATATATTGGTTTTTAGGTTCATCATTTCAATTAACATGCTCTGTAGCAATTTAAACACACCAAGCATAAAATTACATTGAGTACCAAGTACACAGCTTTATTTTTTTAAATAGGTTGCCCTGAAATAGGTTGTTCCTTTCCATACTTTAATAATAAAAGTCAACGGCAACACACTATTAAGAGATTATCTCTTGAGTACTTTCAGAAACTTTTTTGGACTGGGGCAACAGTTTGTAACAAACTTAGTTCTGGCACTGGCTCATGATTTTTTAACAACAAATTGTTGTTAGCTATGGGGAGCTGCAACTATGGACTATTTCTGTTGTACCAGTCTTTTCAGAAATCAGTTCTCTAGCTTCTTAACTTTTTGTTCTTGTATTGGAATGTTATCAATTTTATGCTTATTAGCTAATTATAGTTGTGTGGCAGGATGATTTTTAATGAGGATTCCTCAATATTTATGTGGTATTACAAAGTTTTTTATGAATAACTTAATTGGTTTTAAAATATAAAGAGGAGCAACTAAAAGGAAAGCATGGGTTGACTTGAAAGCAGAGAGACTAACTGGGTGTTGTGTGCAACTTGCTCATTGTTTTGTTGTAGAACAAGATTCAGCTGATTTTCTTTGGAAATATTCCTAGGAAGGGTTATGTTCAAAGAATCTTAAAGAACATTTCTTAATTAGACATCTGTTATGAATGTATTCAGCCTCAGTAATAAAGGATACACTATATTTGTCCTGGATATTGAACATTTTGTTCTTTTAGGGAGGGTTTTTTTTTTTTTTTGAAGTTCCTCAGCAATGTAAATTCTAGATGCTATATTGTAAATGCTGTTCCATTAAGGATCATCATTATCCCTTCTCTCAACCACTTTTGCATCCCTCCCGTGGCTTCCTTTTCTCTACTGCATCAAGCACAAGCTTCTTATCTTTACCTTTAAGTTTCCCCCAAGCTATTCTATCTAACTCCTTATCATACGGTCAGCCCCCAGTTTTACTCTACCAGTGACATTTGCTTTGAACACTTGCTTGTCCACTTTTCCCACAACCACTTTTTGCTTTCCTATGCAGCTTCTTTATGACTTGGAGGAAGTGCCCATCACAATTAGTAAATCCACCACTTTTTAAAAAAAATTCCTCTTTGAAGCCTAGCTCTCTTTTGATGCCTAGAGATCACTACCATTTGGCATTGACACTAGGTTGGTGGCCAGCTGTGATTACTTATATATGCAAATGCACCCATATTTTCTGTTACTTTGCCCCCCACTCCCCATTTGTCTTTCTCCACTTCTTGTGTCTTTTCATAAACCTATATTGCAAGCTCTCTGGATCTGGGCCTATTTTTGTGCATGCTGTTTGTACAGTCTCTAGCATAATGGGAGCCTGATCTCTGACTCTGCCTTTTAGGCATTACTGCAATATAAGTAATCATAATAATAAGCCAAATATTTTCATTATAGTTATTGCTCCAACTTTGAGGGACAACCATAGTGTCCTAGTTGACTTGTACTGAAATAGGAGGTGTGTCATCGTTTCATTGCACTCAGCCCGATAGACATCTGGCTACTACTTACTGCCTACTGATCCAGCGTATCCTTGTTATAAACAAGGTTGAGTGACCTCCAATCTATTCAATACTCAGATATATGCAACACAGTGTGCAATGCTTCTTGGAGCATTTTGAGCATCTCAGAAAGTATTAAGAGCTAATACATGCATATTTGAGCAAAGGCAGCAGACAGCGCAGCTCCATATGCTAGGGAAAAGAAGTCAGAAAAGTAGGGTCTGAGACAGAAAGATAGGAGGTTGATAACTTTGAAGTGATTACAGGGAAAAAAAGGAAACTAGAAAGCTGTTGATTGAGTGGACAAAGGAGACCGGAAATCTTTGCCAGGGAAAGGCTTTGAAATGGAGGATGACAGAACAGACATCTTCATTTCCATTTTAAAATCCCACCCCTCCCAATCTAACAAGTATGGTACCTACCAGATCCCCTAATACACGCTAACCAGATACTCCACCAACATTCTCCCTTCTCAACAATCTGAAGCACTCCTCCCAATTTCTAAAGCCTATACATTTGGCAGCTCATTCTTCCATTCTCTATGGATTCTTCCCCTCTGTTATTCCTTCTGTCTTGTTCCTTTGTCCCTTTTTTGTTGTCTTTGCCTCTCTTTCCCCTCCTCTTTCCTTGTTCCCTGTGGGCTTGGGCACAACTGTAGGGCTAAGTTCATACTGTAAGATTTCTGCATATGAAGGTGTATAGAGGTGCCCATAATCATCCCCCCCCCCCCCGTTATACACACTCAAAGCCCTTAAGTACATGCCTCAGGGTGAGTAGATCACACTGCTGAGCTCATTGGGGGCGAGGGAGGGGGAGTGTGCAGACTCCACTGTGACCAATTCCCCTAACTTCCCGCATTGTAGTGTTGCAGTAGCAAAGGCACAGGTACCTGCATTTGAGCCTAGATTGCCCTCACTCCAAGCCTCACATCAGCTGTAGGTGTAGCAGGGTGGACTGATTGAGGCCACAAGAGCTCATTAAGCCTTGCCCACAATTTCCTGGGCTTGTATCTTCTGAGCCCTCTACATACAAACTTCCCACTCATCTTCTATGCACTGGAAGCTCTTTCAGGGTTTAGCCCTTCATTTTCCTTGCACCCTGTGATGTTTTACTCCATATTCTGTATGAAAATATGCTTATGATGTGAATGTGACATAACTGAGAGATACTTTATGCAAGATGGCTCATGTGAAATCATTGGAAAGGTTATGATTTACTGAATGTGATTAGTCAAAATTTATGACTGTATCATTTCTGTATCTGAAGTTAGGAATAGTGACTATATATCTGTATTTCAAATGTGTTACTTTGGGCATCAACCCCAACTAGCCCTTCAGGTACAATAATGGAAAAGCCAGACAGGGGTAATGGGCCATTAGCAAAGACAATTGACTGTAAAAGAGCTTAGTCTTCCTGAGGGCTCTGGAGACATCTTATGAGAAATGGCTGCCACTGCCATGCAGAGACATGGGTCCAAGTCACCTGGTACTGGATACTCCTCCCTTTTTGGAATGCCAGTGGTTTTCCAACGGAAGACAAAGGGTTCCCGCCTTACACAAGAGCTATATAAGGCAAGGGAGTGACATCATCATGGTTCTCCTCTGCCTCCCCACCCGAAGAGACACTGAAAAAGACCTGGAAGCAAGAACTGAACTGGGGGAAGAAGGATTGAGCCCAAGCTCGAAGGGCGTCCCGCTTGTGAGTAATACTAACTGAGGTTTCAAGCTGCAGACCAGTGCATCTGCCTTTTAAGACTTTCTGTAATCTGCCTGCAACAATATCTAGGGTGAGAGATTACTATTTATAACCAATTTCTTTAGTGAAACAAGCTTAGTTTGTATGCTTGGTTTTATTTGCTTATAATCTGCTTTGTTCTGTTTGCTACCCTTTAACCACTTAAAACCTGCCTTTTATAGTTAATAAAATTTGTTTTGTTTCTTATTAAACCTAGTTTCTGTAATTTCTAATGGGGGGGAGGAGGAGAGTGAAGTTGTGCATACCTTCCTCCACATTCAGGGAGGAGGCAGATTTCATAATATACCTTTGGGTCTACACTCCAAGGAAGGTGGACACCAGAGTACTGGGGCATGTCCCTTACACTGAGCCTTCCCAGAACTGATCTCAGTGTCTGTTTTGTTCTGCAGTTGAGTGTGGCCCTGCCTGTGTATTTGCTGGAGGAGGCTTAATGGCCTGGCTCAGCAAGACATGTAAAAAAAGTTTGAGGCTGGCATAACAGGCAGGCTCAGTGGTATCTCAGCACAGCAGGTGGTATCCTAAGAGGTCCAACCTGTCACATACCCTACTAAACTCCTATAATTTTCAGAGCAGCTCAGCACAGCATGGAATATGCCTTGCATATAGAGGGCTGCTTGCAAGCCAGAAGAGCATACTAGGATAGTAATGAACCTCTGGCATGAGTACTCCTTAGAGAATGATTTTTACCAAGAGCTCAAGGAATCTGCTCAACTACAAGCTCATCTCAAAAAGTCTGGGGGAGGTAGACATACACCAGACTGGTGTGCAGTGGAGCAGGTCAATCACCTGAAGCATGGCAGAGATGCAAACTGCAAGTCCAGCAACACATCCTGCACATGACCCTGCTAGGAGGCGCTTGATCAGTTGTTTGCTACAGCTCCAAGCAGCAAAGCCCACTGTAACCCATCCTGAATCTGGATGATCTTATCAAACCAGCGCAAGTGGATGATGCAACAATGTAGTCCCAGGAACAGGATCAGACTGCAGACCTGGAAGCCCAGGATCAGCCTTCTTACCCAGGTGAGCTAGTGGGAGTCTTCTTGGAGAACTTTCCAAGAACCTGTTCAGAGGTGAACTTGGTGAAGAACCTGGATAGGTGCATGCTAGCAGGATGCACTCTGCAGCCTGGTAAGAGCTGCCTACTGTGTTTATTGATGGGGAAATTGTTTGTTTGGTTTTTAAAGCGAAAGTTCTGGGTTATGGCCAATAAAATTATCATGGGGGATATGTGAGGCATTGGGTTATGTTCAGCTTCTGCTTAGGACATCTTCTTCCCCAGACCATGTGCAAACCAAAATGGCTGTCAAGAAAAGGGGGGGGGGAAGGGTTGGAGACACAGACTCTTTAAAACTTCCTTTGCTATTTTAAAAAGAATAACTAGATTACAGGCTGTATGAGTTGTTAGTCCACACACATCTGTCTTTGTTCTTTTTGGTCTGCCAGTGTTCTGCTGGACAACCAAGATGTGCTGCTATTTATCTTCACCATATTTCAGCATTACATTGATGGTCCTTCCACTCCTGGCAGGTGATACTTGCAAACTTTTCATGAAGCAGGAGTTTGAGTCTATCAGTCAGATTTAAGGGGATAGTAAACTTCCTAGGACCACCTTGTCTCTCTCACCAACAGACGTTGGGCCAATGAAAGATACTCCCTCACTCACCTTGTCTCTCTAGGACCACCTTGGTAACTCACCAAACCTCTTGACTTATTAATATGCTGTTCAGACACCTGACTGCTAAAAATCTCCTTGTTATAGAAAGAGGAAACCCCACCACTGGCCTGAAAAAACACTTCTCTTTTCCATTCTGAGAATGCTAAGATGTATATCTTCAAGGTGTTGTCTCACCTGAAAATCAGTTCTAACTAAAAGAGGTAATAGTCTTATTTCCTTGCCCACCTGGGCCCAGCCCCCGTATTGATTGGTGCACTGTCCAGTTGTCTGTACTGGGCCTTCAAAACAGCATCGTCCTGAGCCCACTCCATGTGAAATACTTGCCTTTCACCTCACCAGTGCTGTGCAGGGCACAGCAGGTTATAATCATGCAATCACAGCTTGTTCCTGCTGGCAGGCAAACTATGGGTACTTGAGCGCCATTGATGGCCCTAGTACGGTTTGGGAGCCCAATTCTCTGAAAGCCAGCTATTATTTCAGGCATATTTCTTATGCTCACCACCTATGGGTAAACAAGCCTGTTAATCACCCCACAAACCTCCAATATCCCCTGTGACTTGACAGGACCAAACTGGTGTGCAGAGGATCTATAGCATTCGGGGGCAGTCAGCTTCCAAAGGTTGATAGCAACTGGCTTCTATACCAGTAGGGCCTCCCTTCATTGAGTATTTTGGTGTCAGTAGGTTTGTGGTACAGCTCCATAAAGGTGATTTCCTCGTGCAGTAGTTCTGGACTCACTGCTGGTCATTCCAGGTCTGCATGACTCATCACTCCATAGTTCTCCTGTACCAAAAGCACTGGTATACTCATGGGGATTCCGTGGCAATAGCATCACTGACCATGTCTTCAATGAGTGAATCATCCTTGGAGTCCGACTGCCTTCTGCATTTCAGAAAAAGCTCCAGAAAGATCATCCAGCATCTTGTTAAATGCCTTCTCTACTGCATAAACAATGCCCCCCTGTCAAGGCTGCTTCCCCACTCTGAACTTTAGGGTACAAATGTGGGGGCCTGCATGAAAACTTCTAAGCTAAACTACCAGCTTAGATCTGGTCCGCTGCCACCACTCTCGATGCTAATTCCCTTCCCTGGGTAGCCTTGAGAGACTTTTCACCAATTCCCTGGTGAATACAGATCCAAACCCCTTGGATCTTAAAACAAGGAGAAATCAATCAGGTTCTTAAAAAGAAGGCTTTTAATTAAAAGAGGGGCTTTAACCTGGTCTTGGGGCTTTCCCACTCGTTGGCACACCTCACAAGACCGGACATAATTAGCAACGTCCTTGCCCATTCCCTCCCAGTGGAAGGACTTCCCCAACCGGTCTTTGGTTCTGTTCACCCCAGAATGGCCACTGGGATGATCATGGGCTAAGCTCAAGAGCTTTACCCGATACTTAGTGGGAACTACCAACTGTCTTTGAGGATGCCAGTCTTCCTGGTGCCCACCAGAAAGAGTCTCCTTGTATAAAAATCCTTGTTCTACAACAAACCGGGATTGGTTAGAAGAGCTGAGAGGCTCCGTGCCGCCGCCCAAGCTTTTTGAAGGCTGTCATCTGCTTCCTGCTCGGCCTGGAACTGTTCCCTTGATGCTGGAGACATCAGTTCCTCCTTGGACTGTGGACTGGGGCTTGGTCCCTCTGGAAGCGATGCAGGTGCTGGGGCTGTTTCCATTGACTGTGAACCGCTGTCCGCTGGTGCACTATGTGGTATTTCCGGCTCTGGCTGAGCCTCTTGGGTAGGGTTATCTGCTGCTTCCACCAGTTCAGACTCGCTGGTGCCCTCTGGCGTTGGAGTTGTAGACGGGTTTGCAAGCGCTGGACTCAGTGCTGGCAATGGTTCTGGTGCTGGTTGCGTTGCCAGTTCCGGTTCTGGGACTGGCTTTGGCTGGGTCTCTGGGATTGGATCCATTACGGCTGTTGCAGTCGTTGGCAGGGGATCCGGTTCCAGCACCTTTGTTTGGGTCTCTGGTAACACAGACGGGGCCCTGGTGGACGGCTCAGGAACAGGGATGGGGGTGAAAGCTTGCTTAGCCTGGCTGCGGGTGACTATTCCCACCCTCTTGGCTAGCTTCACATGGTTGGCCAAGTCTTCCCCAGCAGCATGGGGATGGGATAATTGTCATAGATTGCAAAAGTCCACATTCCTGACCAGCCCTTGTACTGAACATGCAACTTGGCTGTAGGCAAGGTTACAGACTGTGACATGAAGGGTTGAATTGTCACTGGAACCTCCGGGTTGATGAGTTTGGGGTCCACTGGGGATTGGTGGATAGTTGACACTTGTGCCCCAGTGTCCCTCCAAGCGGTAACCTTCTTTCCGCCCACTCTCAAGGTTTCCCTTCGCTCCGAGGGTATGAGAGAGGCATCTGGGTCTGGGGATCTTTGGTGTGATTGTGGTGTAATGAACTGTAATCGGTTGGGGTTCTTGGGGCAGTGAGCCTTTATATGTCCCAGTTCATTACATTTAAAACATCGCCCTGCTAAGGTATCACCGGGGCGATGTTGGTTGGTGGAGACTGGTGTGGTGGGGTGAGAAGGCGTCTGGGGTTTCCCTTGGGATGTGGGTGGGGCCTTGGGTTGTCCCCGGTGGTATGGTTTTGTTTCGGCTTGCCCCTTCTGATATTCGCTCCAACTGCTACTAGTTTTTTTCTTTTCTGCCACCTCCACCCATTTGGCTCCAATCTCCCCCACCTCGGTTACAGTTTTGGGCTTCCCATCTAGGATGTACCTTTCTATTTCCTTAGGAACACCCTCTAAGAACTGCTCCATTTTCACTAGGAAAAACAGATCTTCCAGAGATTTAACATTTGCTCTGATACCCAGGCATCACAATAATTGTCAATGTGGTAGGCATGTCGGGTAAATGACACGTCTGGTTTCCACCTTAGGGCTCTGAACCGCCGACGGGCATGCTTGGGTGTTAGCCCCATTCTGAGTCTGGCCTTGTTTTTAAAAAGTTCATAACTGTTCATGTGTTCCTTAGGCATTTCAGCTGCCACCTCTGCTAAGGGTCCACTGAGCTGCGGCCTCAGCTCTACCATGTACTGGTCTGTAGTGATGCTGTATCCAAGGCAGGCCCTTTCAAAATTTTCTAAGAAGGCCTCAGTATCATCGCCTGCCTTGTAGGGGGGGAATTTTCTGGTATGGGAAGTGGTACCTGGAGAGGAGTTGCTAATTCCAGTTCATGCTTCCTCTCTTTTTCCCTCTCCTCCACTTCTTTTTCTTTCAGCTCCATAGCTCTCTTGTGGGCCTCCTCTTTGGCTTTCTCTTCAGCTTCTTTCTCGAGTTTTTTTAATTGAAGCAGTCTCTTTTTTTTTTTTTTTCATTTTCTTCTGCTTCTAGTCTGGCCAGTTCTAGTTTGTTAGCTACTTCTTTGGTAGTCATTTTCCTGTTTTCTTGTGCTGGGCCACACCCCTCTGCAGTTGACTGAAACTGGGATGCACTCAGCTCAGGCTGCTGCTGAGGTAACAGAGACTTTCTAACTAGCTATCCCCGAGAGGTAGAAAGAAAAAAAACAATTCAGCTTGTAAATTCCTTTTACCAGCTGTTTGCTCACTGATTGAATCCTTCTCTTAACAAAGACCCTTGTTAAAAAAAAAACTTAACACCTCTGCCTTCAGGCAAGGAGAGATAAGATATGCATCTACCTTCAGCTCTGCTTTCCAAGCAGCTAGAAAGGAGAAAAAAAAATCTTACTGGCTTTTGGTTTAAAATTATCCCACCGCTCTGCCACCATGTCAAGGCTGCTTCCCCACTCTGAACTTTAGGGTACAAATGTGGGGGCCTGCATGAAAACTTCTAAGCTTAACTACCAGCTTAGATCTGGTCCGCTGCCACCACTCTCGATGCTAATTCCCTTCCCTGGGTAGCCTTGAGAGACTCTTCACCAATTCCCTGGTGAATACAGATCCAAACCCCTTGGATCTTAAAACAAGGAGAAATTAACCATCCCCCCTCCTCCCTTCCACCAACTCCTGGTGGATCAAGATCCAACCCCCTTGGATCTAAAAACAAGGAAAAATCAATCAGGTTCTTAAAAAGAAGGCTTTTAATTAAAGAAAAAGGTAAAAATCATCTCTGTAAAATCAGGATGGAAAATAACTTTACAGGGTAATCAAACTTAAAGAGCCCAGAGGACCCCCCTCTAGCCTTAGGTTCAAAGTTACAGCAAACAGAGGTAAACACCCTAGTAAAAGGTACATTTACAAGTTGAGAAAACAAAGGTAAACTAACATGCCTTGCCTGGATGTTTACTTACAAGTTTGAAATATGAGAGACTTGTTCAGAAAGATGTGGAGAGCCTAGATTGATGTCTGGTCCCTCTTAGTCCCAAGAGCGAACAACCCCCAAAACAAAGAGCACAAACAAAAGCCTTCCCCCCCCCAAGATTTGAAAGTATCTTGTCCCCTTATTGGTCCTTTGGGTCAGGTGTCAGCCAGGTTACCTGAGCTTCTTAACTCTTTACAGGTAAAAGGATTTTGGAGTCTCTGGCCAGGAGGGATTTTATAGTACTGTACACAGGAGAGCGGTTACCCTTCCCTTTATAGTTATGACACCCCCTCAAGCAGGAGCACTTCATCTAGTGGATCCATGGCCCTGTGTGGAATGGAGAGAAGTGAGGAATGTGCCAAGCTAGAAGAGCCTCTGCTAAATATGTTGGTGGGCTAAACTTTCCTCCCCTCAGAGGTCCAGAAAGGACAGACAAGTTCTGCCACAATATGACAAAAACCAGTTACTAGAGCAGCTCCAGTTGTTCTGTGGTACAAAGAATCCTGAAACAGGCACTTCCTTTACCCAGAGGCCTCCTTGCCCTTGAGGACTCCCCTTCCACTCTCCTGTCTGGCAGAGTCCTCGTAACCCCGACAAGGCTGGGCCCAGGATTCCTGGGGGGCTTGACCCCCAACCCTGCTGTGGTCCCCTAGGACAGGGGCTAGGGTGTCCCCACTCCAGGGCACTCTCTCTGCACTGGGCACTTCCCTGACCCACTGATCATTACATACAATTTAAAGCAAATACAAGTTGTTTAATCAACAATTAATTTTAAAAAAAGAATAAGGAAAAATGGGTAAGGTTAAAGGAAAACACATCACCCTGCTCTGTGGCAGGGAACATTACAAACAGTGTCTCTGGAAGGTCAGGGCATTTCATTGTCTGTTCCTTGTAGGTCCCAGGCCTCCTTCTCAGGCCCTGGCTGTGCTGCAGGGATGCTGCGGGTTGGACACTTGCTCTGATGGTGGCCACACACCTCTGGGCTTTGGGTGGTGGGACCCTTCTTTACCAGCATCAGCCCCCTGTCAGGTTAAGATCCCCCTCCCAGTCTGGCCTGCAAGGACCCTTGGCTGGGGGTGTCTTTCGGCGCTGGGCCCTTTGCCCAGAACCCCCCCTTGGCTGGCCCCAGTTGCTCACCACACCTGGCTCTGTGGCTGCATCTCTGCTCCCAGCACAGGATCTGCTCTCCCTGAGCTGTAGCTCTGGCTCTGTGGCTGCAGCCCTGCTCCCAGCACAGGATCTGCTCTCCCTGGGCTGTGTCTCTGGCTCTGTGGCCGCAGCTCTCCCCCAAGAGGTCTGCTCTGTGGGCTGCTTCTGTGACTCTGCTCCCAGCTCTGACCTGCTTCCTGGGCTACTTTTCTGGCCCCTCTGGCTCTGGCACAGCTCTGCTCCCCAGCTCAGCTTGGGCCTCTGCTTGCTCCTTAGCTTGGCCCCACTCTGTCTTACCCAGGCAATTCCAGCTCACTTGGAGAATTGGCCTCTCTCCATTGCCCCTGGGGACTGTCAGTCTCAGGGTCCTGATTTCCCATCGACCCTTCCCCTTTCTTTTGGCACTGGGAGTTAGCCAACCAAAACACCCCCACTGAATGTTAGTAAGGGGACAACAGTCCCCTTACATTTGCACAGCAGTATAGAGAGCCTTATCTTAAAGCACATTTCCTTTACTTGCCCTCCTGCTAACGTATGGACTACAGTTAGGTCTGGTGCTGACTCATACTGGGACATAAGGGGTTATAAGTAAAAGTAATAGTACAAGAAAATGTTTACTGAATTTTATCTATTAAAAACCTTCTGCAAACTGTTGTACAAGCAAAGAGGATAAAAGCTACAATTGCAGTGCTCATAATGGATAAGTTCTCCCATTTGATGTCTGTTATTCGAGATCTATCACAGAATTTCACATATCTATACTAGTCACTAACCTCTAGTTCAACCAAATTTTATCTTCAGGTATTACATGCAAATTATATAGGGCATGCTTCACGACTGGGTTACTGAACTATCCTGGCATTGAATTACACCAGTGTGAAACTGGAATAATGCTATGGTGAATCAGGTTAATAATTTGCTTTTCTTTGAGTTATGGTAAATTTTGACTATTCATCAAACTGCATCTAATTTAATTTTAATGTAATTAAATAGAGAGTTGCCTCAATTTACAAAATTCCAACATGATCTTTTGATCTTTAGACATTTTGCCACAGTAAATTTTAGCCTACAATTTCTTTTTTTTTCTGGTATCTTTCAACTGAGTAAACAGATCTTCTCTCAAAATTGCTCACTCTTCTTTTCTTTTACTAAACAATTGCAGCTAACCACTTCCTAGAACAAACTCCCTTATCATGCAAATGAAAAGTTCACAATGTAGTGCAGGTATGCAATATTATATTGAACACAGAATGTTCATTTACAGGAGGGGAAATGCAGTAAAGTGGTGTTGCTATAGTGCTCTGTGGAGGCCAGGGGATAGCTTTCTTTTTACCCTTCATCTCTAGCTAGTTTAATCTCATTTTGTGCCTTGGCCTTACTGATTTTGTCCCTACATACTTGTTTATGATTTGACATAGTTTCCACTCTTTGTAGGACTTTATTTATTTATTTATTTGAGTTTCAGATCATTGAAGATCTACTGGTTAAGCCAAAGTGGTCTCTTGCCATACTTCCTATCTTTCCTACGCAGTGGGAGAGTTTGTTCTTGTGCCCTTAATGTGTCTGGAAAAACTCTCTTAAACTGTTTTTTCCCCTTAGACTTGCTTCCTGTACATGATATAGTATAGGTGCTGTAGACTAAGGGGAAGAAGTGTGTTTTCTTTCTATCTTCCCTTGCTATAGAAGCTTTGCTTCTATGGACTGTTAGGATAGACTTTTATATGGCCCTGCTTCCTTGTTCAGTATGATTAGAATAGGCTCCAAACTGGCTAGCCATCAATGGGTATCCAAATAATACAACAATAAGCCTCCAAAAATACACACACACACCACACACATATGTTAGGTACCCGAATTTCTTTTCTCAATCCATTTCTGGTTAGAAATACTTACAAGATGGAGCTGTCATTTTATTGTAGGAGGTCTTGGTGTCCAGGATGACAGTACAAATTGAATTTCAAGTGTACAAAGCTGACTGTGAAGCGCTATAAAGATGGGGGTCTAAATTAGCTGTTACCACTCAAGAAAGAGATCTTGGACTCATTGTGGGTATTTCTCTAAAAACATCCCCTCAATGTGCAACCGCAGTCAAAAAAGCCAACAGAATGTTGGGAATCATTAAGGAAGGGATAAATAATAAGACAGAAAATATGATATTGCCTCTATATAAATCCATGGTATGCCCACATCTTGAATACTGCATGCAGATGTGGTCGCCCCATCTCAAAAAACATATATTGGGATTGGAAAAGGTCAACAAAAATGATTAGGGGTTTGGAACGGCTGCCATATGAGGAGAGATTAATCAGACTGGGACTTTTCAGCTTGGAAAAGAGATGACTAAGGGGGCATATGACAGAGGTCTATAAAATCATGACTGGTGTAGAGAAAGTAAATAAGGAAGTGTTATTTACTCCTTCTCATAACACAAGAACTAGGGGTCACCACACAAAATTAATAGGCAGCAGGTTTAAAACAAAAACAAAAAAAGGAAGTATTTTTCACACAACCTGTGGAACTCCTTGCCAGAGGATGTTGTGAAGGCCAAGACTATAACAGGGTTCAAAAAAGAACTAGATGAGTTCATGGAGGATAGATCCATCAATGGCTATTAGTCAGGATGGGCAGGGATGGTCTCCCTAACCTCTGTTTGCCAGAATCTGGGAATGAGTGACAGGGGATGGATCATTTGATGATTACCTGTTCTGTTCATTCCCTCTAGGTCAGCTGGCATTGGCTACTGTCGGAAGCCAGGATACTGGACTAGATGGACCTTTGGTCTGACCCAGCATGGCTGTTCTAATGTTCAATGATAGAAGTCGATAAAATCATGAATTGTATGGAGAACATAAATAGAGAAGTGTTATTTACCCCCTTCATATAACACAAGAATGAGGGGTCACCCAATCAAATTAGTAAGCAGCAGGTTTAAAACAAACATAAGGAAGTACTACTTCACACAATGCGAAGTGAACCTGTGGAACTTGTTGCCAGGGGATGTTGTGAAGACCAAAAGTATAACTGGATTCAAAAAAGAATTAGATAAATTAATAGAAGATAGATCCATCAATGGCTATTAGCCAAGATGCTCAGGGGGACAACCCCATGCTGTGGGTGTCCCTAAACCTCTGACTGTCAGAAGATGAGGTTGAACAACAGGGGATGGATCACTCCAATTGCACTGTTTGTTCGTTCCCCTTGAAGCATTTGGCACTGGCTGCTGTTAGAATAAAGGATACTGGCTGAGATGGTCTGACCCAGTTTAGCCATTCTTAAATATTCAACTCAAGCTGACATAAAATGTAGCTAACCACAGAGTATAATACATAGCTTACTGTATAGTTCACTGCATTTGTCATGTTTCCAATAAAAGGACAATTGCTGGACTCCCACAAAAAAACTATAATTTAAGGCAGAGTTGAGGGCACTCAGAACCTCACAAGATCAGAATGCAAAGGAAAGGTCAACGTGTGGCCAGTACGATGTAAGAGTTTTCAGCAATCTGGAAGATTAGGTGCACAACCTTCTACATGGCATTTTAAGTATCAGAGAGCTTCTTCTAGCAAGTCATTGCAAATGTACAATACCAGACCATAGAATTTAAAAACAAGGTTCCAAAACTAGATTCAGCATGCACCATGGTGCTGGTAAGGCTTTCCTATACAATTTGAGTGATTTATAAGATCAGTATTAGAAATATATTCCTTAGAAATAAATGAAAGAAGGTAGATGGACAAAGTATCATGGAGAAGTCCCCTATCATTTGCAATCAGTGTTCACACAGCCTTCACTAGTTAATCAAAAGCTTGATTTCCAGTATGATCTACAACTTATTTCACACTCAAGGGTATTCAGACATTGTTAGCTTTTAATCCACAATGTTGGATTTTTTTTCTGCCATGTTTTGCACCCATATGTGGATGTGTGCAGAAAGGCATCTAAAGCTTTAAGTCCATAAAGCTATACAGCTTTGAGTCCATGAAGACTGTAGTAAAGCTTTCATTCTCTGATTTTATTTACTAAAAAAATTAATTATGGCGTGTGTATTGCATGTATCAAATCAATCCTATTTAAACCCACTGTGTAGATAAGTCCTATGGTGCATAAGCATCTTTCCCTAGAAAGCTTCCAGTTATTAGCTGGTGTAAACTAAGTTGACACTACCTCAGTCTTTGAAAGTTCAAGTCTATGAGCCAAATTCTGCTCCCAATTATTGTGTTAATCCAGAGGAGATGACTACAGTGGGGCGCTTAACCTGATTTACACCAATGCAATGAGATCAGATGAAAGTCAGCATAGATGGAAAGATCATCAAATGCAAATCTACCCCACGAGAACACTTGATGTGCTCATGTCTAGACTTCAGTCTTTTCAGTTTTGGTGTCAAACCCAAGTGTTTTGGCAGGGATTAATCCATGGAGAATGTGCAAAACTCTGCACCTTCAGCTCACCTTTTGATAAATTTAGGTTTAAGTGACTTCCTTTTGGGAGTTTCCTTGTCATTAGTGATGTATTTTTCCCACCATCCCCTATTGGCCCAATGCATTGATGGAATATTATTCCCTTCATCTGAAGGGTTTTTGCCAGTGTGAGGATTCTGAATTAGAATTTCATATGTCTGATATGACAGTTCCCATGATCTTAGTCTTATCACTGTATCATTATTGTTTCCATGATAAAAAACACACCTTTTTAAATGCATTATACCTTTCCATTTTTTATGTATGCTGTATGGACAGTGGGCATTGCTCAGTAACGCAAGCAATAGACCAAGTCAGCAAATCATGGAAATAATGTGTAGCTTCTCATTTAACTATGCCATAAATGTAAATGTATTTACTGAGCTTTTAATAGGGATTAGCACATTCTATGAGAATTGTTAGCGAAGCCTTGTTTGTTTGTATTATTTTAAGCACCTGTGTTTTGAGCCCCTGTTATACATGTTCTTATTTTTCCAGTGAAAGATTCCAGAACATTTTTCATATTTGCCTATTTTCTCCTTGTTTCAATAGATTCAATCACTTGAGTCTTATTCCTCTCAAAAATTGTTGAGTGACAAATTTTGTTTTAAGTGAAGAAGAGCATCTTTAAGGATTTGCATATCAGATATTTTGTATATAATATTCTTACATTCAAGCAAGTGCAATAATATTTGTAATTAGAGGGCATCAGCCTTGTCATCTGTAGTGTTTTTTCCCCCCACTGAAAGTGTTATCACAGTTAGTATTCACACTCACCAATTGCTCCTTATACCGTAGAACAGAAGCACTGTAGTCCTGACATTTATAAGGTCAACATGATTTACACTTTCAACAAAAGTTTTAGCAATGTAAGAGAAATGTTTGGCAAAGGCATACAAGCTAACCTATGCCCTCTAATGTTATTACATTGCAAGAGCTGCCAGTCTTGAATGATTACGTGATAAATCCTAACACACTGAGACAACACAGATAGTTGGGGCCATCTGTAAAAGACTGACCTCTTGAATTGTCTTGTACGTCCTTGGAAATAGTTTGCTGTTTTAGAGTGGATTACAATCAAGGGCAATTGGGTTGGTGGTTTCTTGTTGCTCCAGGTTAGGTATTTCACCTATAAACTCTCTTTTTTTCAGGTAGCATTAAGAAGTTTCCCACATTATTAAAAAGGCAATTACCTGAAAAATGTAAGTCAGGGAAGATAGGGTAATTAAAGACACTAAAAACTAAGGAACATGAACTGCTCTAAGTTCACAATCACAATAACCATTGATATAACTGGAAATTGCATAAATTGAATGAGGGTATGACATGCCATATATATTTCACATAATAGGAGTATGTGATTATGAAACTTTTTTCTTAACTGTAATAGTGTCTTTTTTATGCTGATGAAATAGGTATGATTTTAGAACTTGATGGAGCTCTGAAACTTTGAAATTCTTTGAAAATGCATACAACATTTTTAGCTATTAGAATGAGTACAAAAACCTGAAAAAATAATAGTTACATTACATTTTGAAATTTTAAGCTAGGTTGGTTGGATTTGTTCCTACAAATGTATTTTGCTTTTCCAATGGGCTAAGTCTCATGCACTCAAGAAGGTCCGCAGAAGCCATTTTCTCAGAAGTGGCTGTATTATTGTGTGTGCTCTCTGAGCCAATTAAAAAAAAATGGCTTGTGGTGGGAAAGAGTTTGCTGATGCCTCCTGCTGGAGTGTGAATTTTGTGATGCAGGGGTATGGGTGGGGAAGGTTATTATTTACACAGATTCACAATCAAGCAGACTTGAAAGTCCACCCAGAACGTTAATAGATAGTGATCCTGGCTGGTTGGAGCCCCTGAAAGAGATTCTGGAGAGGAAAGCAGTCCATCCATGAAAGAATTGATAGCAAGGAGCACACTACCAGTCCTTCCTTGCAAACACACCAGATATAGGTGGAAGAGGATTGTCTGGCATAGAGGAGTTCATGGCATAGTAATGTCCTCTATGGGTTTTGATAGCTCAGAAAAAAGTGTGAACTTTCTGAGGTTTCCCCATCATTAGATTTACATGTGGTTTGCGTAAGTAGAGACAGGATCACAACATGGTTTTTAGATATATTTTGGTTAAGTTAACACTACAGTTTGAGACGTTTTTGTTTTATTCCCTTGTGTCATAGTGCATACGTCAGAAGAATGGATAATATTTTGAGTGCACTGTGGGATCTTGGCAGGAAATAGGCTATCTTATCTGTTGTTACACAATAACAATGGAATTGTAAGTCTTTTGTGAGGTCTCCAGCATGCTGTTGTACCAATCTTGTCTTGACAATTCCTGGTAGTGCAGGTAGTAACCTGGCTCAATCAATCAGTATAGACACTTCATCTATTAAAGCCCTTTTGGCCCTGACATCTGCTGAATCCCAATACACACTCTCAACTGTCTTCAGCATCATACCCCTCCCAGACAACAAACTGCAATAGAATCTTCCCCTGCTGGCCACATTTCACACTCCTGAGTAGGAAGGGAAAAAGCAGCAAGTTTACCCCCACAGATTCTCCATACAGTCCCTCTGCTGCCATATTGTGGCAAACCAACAATAATCAGTGTTGTGTACTCAGCATCATGCAGGCTTCCCACAATTCCAGCTTAAAATAATATACCTTCATGACTTCCCTCTCAGACCCTGTGGCATCTCAACTGTCTGTAGAGAGGAAGGGAACTCACAGCTGGAGAACCAATAATAAGGCCAAAACAGGTGACCACTAATAATTATGCTGAAAAAGAGGTGCCTGCATTTACTTCCTCTGCCCGATCAGCACTCCAGCAACTGGTATCCCCAGCTGCAGGATATTGGCCTCTGGCTGCAACATGGGAGGATGGCCTGTGTTTGAATACAAAGTTCTCCCTTTGGTTCAGGGCCTGCTAATAGTTCTCTAGTGCCAACTCATGCTGAATTAGAGGAGACCAAAGCTATGTGATAGTTCTGGCATTCAGTCAGGGCCGGCTCTAGGTTTTTTGCCGCCCCAAGCAAAAACAATTTTGGCTGCCCCCCGTCCCAGCCCTGGGCTCCTCGCCGCACCCCCCTGCTGCCCCAGCCCTGGGCTCTCCCCCCCCCCCACACACCCCCTGCCGCCCCAGCTCTGGGCTCCCTCATTCCTCCCCACCATTGCCCCTCCCACACACCTCCTGCCGCCCCAGCCCTGGGCTCTCTCCCCCCCCCACCTGCACCCTCCTTCCGCTGCAGCCCTGGGTCACTGGTAACTCGCTCCCACGGCAGGTCATTCAGCAGGAATTTTAGATGTGCACAGAACACAGACAGGATTGGTTCCCATATGGTTACAGAACTGCAGTAAAGTGGAACAATTTTCAGGTTGTGTGACTGGAGGATATCTGGATGCATATTATAAGACTGTCCTACATAAATGAGGAAAAGTTGAGGTGCCTTTATTATTCTTTTGTTCCACTCTTTCTTTCTATGGGGAATTTGCCAATGCAATATCACTGTCTTCCTTTTAAACAAACAAACAAACAAACAAACAAAAAAGGCAATGGCTGTTGAAAATAGCAATTCCAGTCCTAATAACCACTGGGAAGCATTTCTTGCTCAATTTTATCCTACTTTTTCTACAGCAAGTTACAGTGGATCAGTATATTTGATTTGGGAGAAATGAAGTAACAGCTGCCCAAACTGAGCTTGAGCACTCCTGAATTTTGAGGTGTTCAAATCTGGAAGGCAGGTGCTGGGAGGGAGGGGGCTGTGGCTCCGCAGGGGAGCATGGCAGCATGTATGCAGCAGTGTGTCTGGCGCTGCGCGGAGCCAGACACGCTGGTCTGAGTGGCACGGTAAGGGGGCTGGGGGGTTGGATGGGGCAGAGGTTTGGGGGGGCAGTCAGGGGCAGGGAGAAGGGGGGGTTAGATGGGTCAGGGGTTGGGGGGGGCAATCAGGGGACAGGCAGCGGTTGGATAGGCATGGGAGTCCCGGGGATTTGTCAGGGGACAGGTAAGGGGTGGGGTCCTAGGGCGGAAGTTGGGGGGGTCTCAGGAGGGGACAGTTGGGGACAATGAGAAGGGAGGCTTAGATGGGGGTGGGGTCCCAAGGGGCAGTTAGGGGCAGGGGTCCCAGGAGGGGGCAATCAGGGGACAAGGAGCAGCGGCGCTTAGATAGGGGGTGGGGTCCTGGGGGGCAGTTAGGGGCAGGGGTCCCAGGAGGGGGTGATCAGGGGACAGGGAGCAGGGGGGGTTGGATGGGTTGGGGTTTCTGGGGGGGGGCAGTCGGAGGGAGTGGATGGTGGCAGGGTGGGGCTACCCTCCCTCCCTGTGGAGTGTCCTATTTTTTTAATGTTAAAATATGGTATCCCTACCCTTCCCAGTGCAGCTCTCCATTCACAGCAGCTCTCCATTCACAGCAGGCTGCAGCATGAGGTCTCAGCTTCCTCCCTCCCTCCCCCTCTTTCCTGTTGGTAGTGGCTGGGAAATGTAGTTCTTTCCCTGCTCCAGGGCTGGCTCTATAGGCAGGGAGCTAACCAAGGAACTACAGCTCCCAGGGCCCCCTGTTGTATCCCTGCCGCCCCTGCAAATGGGCTGCCCCAAGCACGTGCTTGCTTTGCTGGTGCCTAGAGCCACCCCTGCATTCAGTCCATCACCTGTCCTCATAGAAAAGAAAGATGAAGGAAAGAAAGGCACTGCTGCCATCCTGTGCCCCCTCTTCTCCATGTAGCTGTTGATTTCCGGAGTGTCTTCTCAACTATGGCTGCCATGGTACTGACCTAAGAAATATTGAACATATAAAACCTCAAAACTACAAAAATTTCTGCTTGTTGGATTTTTACAGTCCAATCTGCAAAAACGTGTTTGGACCCTGGAAAAATTCCCCAGTTAGAAAATATGAAAGTCCAAAACGCATGAGAGAGAATTTAAAAAACATATTTTATGAAGTTTTGCTCAAAATTTTTAACCGATTATGCTCAATTCTAGTGATTTACCTTAGAATGACTTCATCAGTTTTGCAGACATTTTACCATTGGTACTAAAGAAGACACTCTTGAACTGCTTTGATTTTGTATTTTCTTTTTAGAATCAAAAGGTTTCATTTCTGTAGTGACAGTTTACAAATGTATTGTTTCAGAATTGCAATAATAAACCCAAAGCTATAATATTCCTGACAAGTTAATAGATTCAGTTTAGTAAAGAAGCATAAACACATCTTGTTAGTAATGTGATGCACAACTTAGTATTATATTTTTATTTTCCCTCAATGTCTATTGCCGAAGAGCTGAATTCAGTAGAAGGCAAGGAATAGAGAATTTATGACTAATATTTATTTCAATAAACACCTATCACTTCCCACATAAAGATAGTCTAACTAAAACCAAAAGCTAAAGAAGGCCACTTTTGATTGGAATTTTGTTCATTTTGATCCACTTTGCCCTACAAAATGAAAAAAATGCATGTAAGTAAAATCTTTCTCTGGGTCTAACCAGTGGTAAAGGTTGTCACTGCCAAGTTGGGATAGCCTTGTACATTTTCCCCATCTTAGTTTCTCACTTCCAGTTCCAGGAGATGGGAGCACTGCAGAGGTAATGGTATCACTAGTCGAGAGAGATCACCAAGTACTGCTCAGCAATAACTCCTCTGGCCAGTAGAGGCATGGCTTTGAGTTCCAAAAGAGTGCATTTTTCCCTGAGCTGGATGACTGATGTCTGTGACAGTGCCTCATAAGTTGGGGTAGGGTTGGTTTTCAGAGGACTGTTGGACATGCAAGGCCCTCCTCTGCTCCAAAGGGGACCTTTTCTTTTTCCAGCTATAGTTCAGTTAGACTTTTATCACAAACAAAAGCCTTGAAAATCAGAATTGTGGTTTAAATTTTATCCCTAATCATACCCTATGTTACCTAAAAGCGTGAAGTGAAAAACTGCAGTAATACTGTGACATCCCACAAGCTAGTCAATACTGTGGTTTTGACATGTGTCAAGGTGGAGTCCTCTCTTTTTTTCTGAACAAAGGATTTAACAGTGGTGCAGAACTGCTCAGGGAAGGAGAGGGATGGTCCTCCGAATGACTTGCTCAAAAGTGATACTTCAGGGTACAGGAAATGTGGTGAAAATGGCAGCTGCAATAGAGAGGCTCTACTGACTCATGACCATGGATTAGAGCTGGTCAAAAATGCTGAATTTTGAAATTTTTTTGATCAAAAACAGGGCCCAATTTTTTCATACACACACAAAATACTTTTTCACTAGATCTACTATTGTACTGACTTAATCAGTACCTCAGCACATCTGGCTCAATGCTCTGGTCCATAGTAAAGGCCCAGTGAAAAACAGAAGGAAATCAGGGAAGCATAACTACATTTTGTTTAGACATTTATATAAATAAAATCATGATGTTGTTTGTTTAATTCCACTAACTCAAGGAAGGGGATGGACATAAATGGGGTCCCTGGCCTCTCCTATACTAAAAAGATATAAAATGTTTATTAAATGTGTTTTGTGTTTGCCATCTGGCTGGTGGAAACTGAGTAAGTTCTTGTAGTGACATGTCTAATAACCCATCAACCTCAATGATTCAGTGTGATTGTGATGGGATATATCAGACCCTCTGAGGCCCCCTGCAACACCCTGCCCCAGAAAAGGACAGTAGAGAGGATCCTTCAAGATGCCTAGAGTGGCTGTGAGGGGGACAGCCAACCAGGGCCCAGCAGGATAGTATAAGAAGAGCTGCAGGGCCAGACTGAGTTCAGTTCTTTGCTAGAACTGGAGGACCATGAATGTTGTGTGGCTGGCTGGATGGCTGAGGGAGCTGCAGGACCTCAGACAGGTCAGTGCTGCCAGAAGCTGGGGAGAGCAAGAAGGAGCTCTAAGCTGGTTGCTGGGACTCCATCAGGACAAGGCCCTGAGGTAAGGATGAAGATGGTGCGGGGAATTGGAGCAGGAGTGCAGATTAGATAAAGGGACACAGCGGATGGCTGCTATGTACAGAGTCCCTGGGCAAGAACCTGGAGTAGTGGGTCGGTTGGGGTCCCCCCCCAACATTAGCCACTGGGGGGAAGTGGGATGGACTTTGAGGCACCCCAGAAGGGGAACTGAACTCTTCAGTAGCCCAGCAGGAGAGCCTGGGGCCTGATTTGCTAAGAGAGGGCGAGGACATTGCCTCCAGGGGGAAGCCCTGGAGTATGGTTCAATACCAGGGCTGAGACCATTGGTAGACTATGGGACTAATTAAGGACCTAAACCCAAGGAGGGCTACAGGGAGAGAAAGTGCAAGCCCCCACATATTCGACTAGGGGCACTCACAAGAGATGAGCGCACCCTGTTATGGTGATCCAGAAAATAGCATAGGCTTCAGGTACTAATCTCATGGACTCAGACTTTAAGGTCAGAAGGAATCTTCATGATCATCTAATCTGACTTCCTGCACATTGCAGGCCACAGAACTTCACCTGCCCACTCCTGTACTAGAGCCATAACATCTGGCTGAGTTACTGAAGTCTTCAAATCATGATTTAAAGACAAAACATTAACCTTATAGTCCCCTGGAAAGTGATAAGATTAAATTGCATACCCAGCATGAAAGGAGAGAGGTAAAATATATAAAGCAAGAGCCAGCTCATCCTGTGGGATCTATGCACTGAGAGAGACCTCTTTGCATAGTTCTCACTCATATTGTGGGAAGGGGGTCAGCCATCTCTATGGCATTGTTTCTTATGTTCCTGGAGGGATCCCTCTGAGGTTGGGGATCAGTGCTGTTGTGTTGTGTCAACATAACCATGCTTGTGGCTGAGATGGGAAAGGAGGGGAAAGCATAAGGCAGGTACAGGTGGAAGATGCATTGTTGTAACCCCAGTGGGGAATCCTGATGGTATATAATTTTTTTTCTGGTGACCCTCTTAGAGGAGCTTCAGGGAAAATGACAGACACACACACACAGAGAGAGACTGACTCTCCAGCAGCTCAATTCCATTGCCACAGTGGGAGGCTCATGAGCCACTGCAATGGCACAGGGCTTCAGCACAAGTAGCCCAGCAGATCTGTAGGTTCCTGGGGTCAAACACCTTTCTTGTTCCATGGCAGAAGTTTGAGGGTAAACCCCAAGCTTTCCATCCCCCAACCAATGAAAAAATCTGGGGGGAATATCTGTAAAAATGTCCTCCCTAGCCCAGGCCCTTTCCTGTGAGCTTTTCTTCAGGAAGGGTAAACTACTCTGATGTTAATTTTGCTTGTACTCTAAAATGCCTCTGTTTTATGACATCTGAGGTTTATTAAGTGATTCTATTAGGAAGTTGCTCATTATGAAATAGGGTCATACACTACATTTTTATGTAAACTAAATACTTTTCATTACCTGAAATATATAAGCATTTGGTGATACAGGACACTAAATCTGTTACTCTGTAATATTGGGGTCTTGAAGAGGAATTTAAAAACAAAATAGTAATTTAGCATACTCAATTGTATGGCAATTCAGACATGAGTGGATTAATTTGAGTGATGAGGGATTGCAGTATCAGGCCCGTAATACGTAAATATACTCAAGAGGAGAAAATAGCTGGAACAAGAAAATGTTGAAGTTTGAGGCTGGGGACAGCCATGTTTGGACCCAATATATTGGAAAAACATTATTCAAGAATTGTGTTCATCCTTATTCAATGATTATGCCGGGGTCGGCAACCTGTGGCAAGCATGCCAAAGGCGGCATGTGAGCTGATTTTTAGTGGCACTCTGTTGCCAGCCAGGTTCCCAGCCGCCAGCCCCAATCAGCCTGCTGCCAGCCTGGATGGATGGAACCCTGGGCCGGCAGCAGGCTGAGCGGGGCTAGTGGCCGGGATCCCGCCTGGTAGGGGCTGGCAGACAGAACCCCAGACCGGCAGCGGGCTGAGCCACTCAGCCCGCTGCCGGTCTGGGGTTCCGTCCACCAGCCCCGCTGCTGGTCTGGGGTTCCGTCCGCCGGCTCCTGTAAATGTAAAATGTATTACTGGTACCTGAAACATTAAATTACAGTAAATAAATGAAGACTTGGCACACCACTTCTCAAAGGTCTCAAAGATCCCTGGATTATGCCATAATGATTATAAAGATGTTGTTTTCTGCTTGTATGACCATCTTGAAACAAAACCTTCATCTGTGTTTCTGCATGTGTCTGTGTGTATACGCAGAGAAAGAGTATGTTTAAAAATAGATCAATTTTTTAATACATTCTTGCAACATACTCATTTGACTTGGAGACTTTTTTAAAAAAAAATTTGCATCCTCCTTTTGGACTTTCAAATCCCCTGAAGCATATCAAACATAATTACCAAGGCACCATCAAAATAATAAGTGTTAGTATATCAAATGAGCGTAGGAGACCCAATATAACACGAATTCGGATATAACGCGGTAAAGCAGTGCTCTGGGGGGCGGGGCTGCGCACTCCAGTGGATCAAAGCAAGTTCGATATAATGCGGTTTCACCTATAACGCAGTAAGAGTTTTTGGCTCCCGAGGACAGCATTATATCGAGGTAGAGGTGTATTCTTTTTTGAAAGTCTTCTCTGTACCATTTCCTTTTCTTCCCCTTTCTATGTTACTGCACAAAGGAAATTTTCATAACGCAAGCTTTTTTTTTTTTTAAGTGATCTCTATCTGCTGATTGAAAATAATCTAAATATATAGAATCCTAGAAATGTAACATTGGAAGGGACATTGAGAAGTCATGAAGTCCAGCCGCCTGTGCTGAGGCAGAAACTAGTAAATCTAGAGTATCCCTGACAGGTGTATGTTTAACCTGTTCTTAAAAACCTCCAATGATGGGAAGTCCATAACCTCCCTTGGAAGCCTATTCCAGAG
This sequence comes from Emys orbicularis, assembly GCF_028017835.1. Classification (NCBI taxonomy): domain Eukaryota; kingdom Metazoa; phylum Chordata; order Testudines; family Emydidae; genus Emys; species Emys orbicularis. The sequence goes on along the minus strand of NC_088689.1, from coordinate 39,362,457 downwards.
TTTAACTATCATTATGAGGAAATACTTTCTAACTGCATCTCATCTAATTCTCCCTTGTTGCAGATTAAGCCCATTACTACTTCTCCTACCATGAGTGGACATGGAGAACAACTGAGCCCTTAACGTATTTGAAGACTGAACAGGTTCCCCCTCAGTCATCTTTTCTCAAAAAATTGGGCATGTTTAGTCTTAACTTTTCCTCATAGGTCAGGTTTTCTAAACCTTTTATCAGTTTTGTTGCTCTTGTCTGGACTCTCCCCAATTTGTTCACATCTTTCCTAAAGTGGAACGCCCAGATTGTACACAGTACTCCTGCCTAGGCCTCACCAGTGCCAAGTAGAATGTCACAATAACCTCCCATGTCTTACATACAACACTCCCAAAATGATATTGACCTCTTTTGCAATTTTATCACATTGTTGATTCATAATCAGTTTGTGATCCACTATAACTCCCAGATCCTTTTCAGCAGTACTACCACTTTGCCAGTTATGTAGTTGTGCATTTGATTTTTCCTTCCTAAGTGAAGTACTCTGCACCTGTCTTTAATTAATTTCATCTTGTAGATTTCAGGTTAGTTCTGCAATTTGTCAATCTTATTTTGAATTCTAATCCTGTTCTCCATAATGCTTGCAACTCCACCATCTTGGTGTCATCTTGGTGTATTTATAAGAATACTCTCCACTCCATTATCCAAATCATTAATGAAAATATTGAATAGTACTACACTCAAGACTATCTTTTGTGGGACCCCACTAACTATGACCTCCTAGCTTTGACAACTAACCACCGATAACCAGGGCCGGCTCCAGGGTTTTTGCCGCCCCAAGCGGCAGGGAAAAAAAAAAGCCACAACCGCTGCCTCTTCAGTCTTCGGCGGTAATTCGGTGGCAGGTCCTTCCCTCTGAGGGACCCGCCGCCGAATTGCCACCGAAGAGCCAGACGTACCGCCCCTTCCATGGGCCACCCCAAGCACCAGCTTGCTGCGCTGGAGCCTGGAGCCGGCCCTGCTGATAACTACTCTTTGAGTCAGACTTTCAACCAGTTGTGCACCCACTTTATAGTAATTTAACATAGACCACATGTCCCCAGTTTGCTTAGTCCCAAATGACATTTTCATGTGGTTAAAAGCCTTATTAAAATCAAGATATATCCTGTGTACTCTTCTCCCCCGCCCATCCACTAGGCCAGTAACCCTGCCAAAGAATCATCTCACTGTTACATGGGCTATATTTGTTCTGGAAATGATTGTGCTGTCAGAAACTTGAGGGGCCAGATCTTCAGCTGGTTTAAATAATTGATGGCGCTTCACTTACTTCAATGTAGCTCCATTGATTTACAGCATCTGAGGATCTGGCCCAAGACTTCAATATCAGGATAAAAATAATCAGTGGGGAAAACAATGGTGTTTTCTAAAGAAACAAATATTGTTTGTTTTTACATTAAAATGTCTGGGGCTTTTTTTTTTTAAAGGGAAAGCAAGTACCAAAAATATGAAAGAGATGTAGAAACTGCTTCTATAACTTTTTTTTTCTTCAAAATGTGTTAACAGCTGTTAATATATTTATTTGTAATACATTGCGTATATTATAAACCATCCCCAAAATAGATGTGCACAGATTTCCAGATAAATTTAACTTGTTGAAAGATGCTCCATTTCAGAGTTGACTTCTTATTCTAGAGTAGCCACAATCTTTATTAAAAGTACCCTGAAAAAGCTTGTATTATATTAATGTGACACTGAATTTCATAGTAATTTTTGCATATAGGATAGCAAGAATATATTCTAAAACCACTGAGACAATATAAACAGTCTTCATGTTCAAGGGCGGCTCTAGCTTTTTTGCCGCCCCCAAGTACGGCAGGCAGGCTGCCTTCGGCGGCGTGCCTGTGGGAGGTCCCCGGTCCCGCGGATTCGGCGGCATGCCTGCGAGAGGTCCGCCGGTCCCGCGGATTCGGTGTCCCTGCCGCCAAATTGCTGCCGAATCCGCGGGACCGGCGGACCTTGCCGCCCCAGGCACGCACTTGGAGCGCTGGTGCCTGGAGCCGCCGCTATTCATGTTAGTAGACTCCACCTAATGCCAGAAAAAATAGTAAAAAATTTTAATTATTCACTTACACTGTATATAGGTCTTATTAAAAGAAGACTTCCATGTTCTAGTGTATTTCTTAGAACTCTGAGCTCAACTACAGATGAAAAAATGTAAAGTACCACCTTAAAATATTTGCTGATTTTAGAAACATTCAAATGAAACTAAATAAAAAAAAAATTTGAAGCAAAATTATTAATTAAATGAGAGCAGTAAAAAATAAAAAAACCCAGTCACTCTGAAATGTTAAACACTTGAAAAACATGACTTCAGTTCACATAAACAGCAAATAAAAGAAACTGCTTCTTCACCAATGCCATTGATCTATTTATGTTCAGCCCAGCTCTTCCTGCTGCAATTGATTTGATTTGGGTACTTAGTATCCAGTTCAACTATCGATGTATCTAAACTGGAAAAAGTCATAGGAGTAGCAGGATATTCAGAGGGCTTTCACATGATTATTGTTGCTAGGGAAACCACTCCCTTGGTATCCATGTCGTGAACACATCTATCTCACTTTGTCTTTAGCTACAGACAGAGAAGCTTCATTCTACCAGTTTATTGAGGACAAAACAAAACAGATGGGGGGGATTTTAAAAAGAAAAATAATTAAAATATTTAGGAGCTACTTAAATTTCTTATTTTTGTTCTATTCTTAAGGTAACTTAACTCCCCCAGAGGACTCATTTTTGGGCTGTATTAATTTGTTTAGGAGTAGGAAGGTTGCTCTGACCAGCATGCTAAATTCCTTGGATCTAATTACATTCCTTGTTTCTATGAGCTATTACTAGTCAGTCACTCCCCTGGTTAAAATTTTACACATGTGATCCAGTTTCTGAGAGAATCTGGTAGCCATAAGATTCTAGTTGTATCAGGATGAAGAATTTGTATATTTTATTTGTGTGTTTGGGGGGGGGGGCAGTATTCCTTTAACTATCTAACTATTAAAAAACATAGGCAGATTTAATTTGCTGATTAGCTAAATCTCAGATGGCACATAAAATATAACCAATTGGCTAGTAATTGGGAGGGATGAGGGGAGGCGGGAATAGAAATGTTTTCCTCTCTCAGGAAGGGCAGAATTGAAAGCAGTGTAAGGCCATGTGTGCTCTGGGAATTCTAGGACATTAATCATCATTTTGACTATTACCACCTGTGGGTTCTATTACCAGTGCTTTGTCTACACCAGGGCTCTCAGCAGTGAAAGCACTGGTGGGAATGATTTTCTATAGTTTCCTTCATTAGAGGCAGAGTTTTGAAGTTTGCAGCTGAAATTTATTACAAGACACTTGATTTAATTGAGATTCCCGTTAAAATATTTAAGCAGTGAATGATTTTTCTCCCTTAGAGTTTTTTTTGCTGAGAAAGTTTCCACAGTGACATGATTGTTCTTATATCTGGCTTTATGCCCCCTGGATCTAGGCCCATTATAGATCTGGGCACCTGTTTGGTTCTACACCTTCAAAGGAGCTGTTATATTTTGTGGGAAGATATAAACAATTTAGGTGATCTTTTTGGTTTTTGTATGTTCATGGTGAGATCCTTGATGCAAATTGGCTAGAATTAATAAGAGACCCACCTTGCCAGACCAGAAGTTTTACTTCTCACTTGATGTCCCATAGTGCTCCTTTTAGCAGAACAGAGGATTAACATCTACACTTGTTCAGCTGCCAAGCATATGATTGCCCTGTTCTGGAAATCTGCACAAGAGGGTGGAGTTCCATGAAACTAAAGGGCATCACATGCCAATCTCTGTGATTGGGTGATCATCTGGGATAATATTAAGACTCAAGAGGGTACTCTTCTTTGTGATTTCTTGCTCAGTGTAACAATTTTCCTTCATGTTCTTCAAAAAGTTTCTCTGCTACTTCATGATTTCTACAGTATAAATGTAGTAGATCAGTTTTGTATTCTTGTCATGAGTTCTACATGAGTTCTGTTCCTTTTCTTGTCTTTGAAAAATATAAAATATATTTTAAAACAAAAAGGGGAGTGAGAGAATGGGAATGTTACATTTCTGTCAAACCCCTCCCCCCCATTGAAGTAAACCCAGATTATTAACTTCAGTATCCTGATCCAGTTCTAGTTTGGGTATTTTATTTTTCTTTAAAAATTCCTCCATGATTTCAGCTGATTAGTCTGTTCTTCACTGCCTTAACTAAACTTTTGCTTATTTCTGCAGTGTATTGTTAACAGTAACAATCTTTCTCTCATGAGGGGGCTGCATTGGATTACATTGTTCATTTTGTAAATCAATTTGTAAAGTGGCTTTGGAATACTTCTGAATGGAAGTATAAATGTAAACTTATTAATTAGTCACCAGTTCAGTTAAAATTTTTGTAAGTAATGTAGACCTCTCCTTTCGTGTATAACTTGTATGGAGAGAGAAATCTATAAAAACACTAAAGAAATCAACAATTACTTTGACATATAAATTCTTGTGAATATTAACAAGATATGGTGATGAAGAGATGGCTCAGGCAATGGTGCTATAAGGGGAGCTTAAAGATGTTCACCCTTGGGAGGCATTCACAGACAGAGGACTGTTGTCATGGGATGGACTCCAGTTCAATAGGGAGGGAAATAGACTTCTGGGATGGAGGTTGGCACAACTGATTAAAAGAGCATAAAAGTAAGAATTTTGGAGAGACTGTTGGGAGATGCTTATGTAATCTCCACACCTGATTCTAATATTGAACAAGTAAGAGGCTACAGCAATGGAGAAAGGAACAACGGAAGGTAGGATAATGGACATCTAGAGGAAAGATTGGCATTGGCACTATGACACTAACCGTCACGTTGGCAATACTGGCAGTAGAAGGACTGTACCTGATCAGGCGAGCAATTTGAGCAAAGCCAAGCAGAAACAACTAAGATGTCTGTACACCAATGCAAGGAGCCTGGGTAACAAAATGGAGGAACTAGAATTACTAATGCAGGAAGTGAAACCAGATATTATAGGGGGTACCAGAAACATGGTTGAATAGTAGTCATGACTGGAGTACAGGTATTGAAGGGTATGTGCTGTTCAGGAAAGAAGAAATAAAAGTAAAGGTGGTGGAGGAGTTCTGTATATTAATGATGAGGTAGACTACAAAGAAATTAAAAATGATCAAATGGATAAAACAGAATCTGTTTGAGTCATCATCACTTTGGGGAAGAAAATTAACAGGATCCACTGGGACAGTGCTTGGGGTATGCTACAAACCTCCAGGATCCAGTTTGGCTATGGATAGAAATCTCTCTAATATTTGTAATGAAATAAATATTACCTGGAATTGTGTGATTATGGGAGACTTATATATAGATTGGAGGACAAGTGCTACTAAAAATGTTAGGGCCCAATATTCCTGGATGTGATAACTGACAGATTTCTTTACCAAATAGTCACCCAACCAACAAGAGGTGATGCCATTTTAGATTTAGTATTAGAAAGCAGCAAAGATCTTATTATAGAGGACAACCTTGATTCATGTGATCATTAGTTATTTAATTTAAACTAAATGAAAGGATAAACAAAAATAGGTCTGCAACTAGGTTGATTTCAAAAGGGCAAATTTAATTTTTTAAGAGTATTAATGGACTGGACTGAAGTGGACTGGACTGAAGAACTCAAGGATCTGAATGTGGAGGAGAATTAGCTTTTGCAACTTTAAAGTAAATTCATCTGAACCCTGCATCCCCAGAAGGGGGAAGAATTCATAGGGAAGGGTTGCAGATGAAACTGGATGAACAAGCATCTCAAGCAAGTGACTAAGAGAAAGCAAAAAGCCTACAATGAATAGAAGATGGGACAGATCAGCAAGCAAAGCTACCTCCTGGAGTACCTCATAAAGTATAGGTGAAAAAATGAGAACTCTTTTTTCCACACTTAGGATGGGGTGGAAATTGAAGATAATCTAGGCATGGCCCAACACCTCAACAAATACTTTGCCTCAATTTTTAATAAGGTTATGAGGAGTTTAGGGCTAGTGGCAGGATGGCGAATGAAAACAAGGCTATGTAGTAGAAATTACCACTTCCGAGGTGCAAGTCGTACTCAAACAGCTTAATGGGACCAAATTGGGGGACCTGAATAATCTCTATCAAAGAATATTTAAAGGAACTGGCACATGGAAATTGCAAGCCCGATAGCAAGCATTTTTAATTAATCTGTAAACTCAGGGGTCATACCCTATGACTGGAGAATTTTTAAGAAAGGAAAAAAGTGATCCGGGAAACTACAGACCCATCAATTGTATGCAAGATTTTGGTACAAACTTTGAAAGAAAAAGTAGTTAAGAATATAAAGATAAATTGTATTTGGCATAGAATACAACATGGTTTACAAAAGGTAGAATGTCAGATCAAGATGATCTTTCTTTGAGAAGATAACTGTTTGGATTGTTTGGTTTGTTTGGTTTTTAGACAAAGGAAATGCAGTAGATCTAAGCTACCTGGATTTCAGTAAGATGTTTGATACAGTTCCACATGGAAAATTATTAGTTAAATTAAAAGAAGATGGAGATTAACATGAAAATTGAAAGATGGGTAAGGAACTGATTAAAGGGGAGGCTACAATGGGCCATATTGAAAGATGAACTGTCAGGCTGGAGGGAGGTTACTAGTGGGGTTCCTCAGGGATTGGTCTTGGGACCAATCTTATTTAACTTTTTTTTATTAATGATCTTGGAACACAAAGTGGGAGTGTGCTAATAAAATTTGTGAATGACATGTGAAGTTGGGAGGAATTGTGAATATGTAGGAGGACTGGAATATCATGCAAGATTTCGATGACCTTAAAAACTGAAGTAATAGAAATGGGATGAAATTTAATAGAGTGAAGTGAGAGGTCATGCACTTGGGGACTAACAACAAGAAGTTTTTGCTATGAGCTGAGGACATATCAGTTGGAAGTGTCAGAGGAGTGTATTGGTTGATCACAGAGTGACTATGAGCCACCAATATGACATGGCTGTGAAAAAGGCTAATGCAGTCCTAGGATGCATCAGGATAGGTATTTCCAGCAGTGATGGGGAATTTAGTACCATTATACAAGGCACTGGTGAACCCTCATCTGGAATACTGTGTGCAATTCTGCTCTCCCATGTTTAAGAAAGATTAATTAAATCTGGAACAGATACAAAAGAGGGCTACTAGGATGATCCGAGGTATCTTACAAGAGGAGCTTGGCTTGTTTAGCTTTACCAAAAGAAGGATGAGGGGAGATATGATTGGTCTCTATAAACAAACTAGAGGGATAAAGAACTCTACTCCCCGGTGTTTAACTTCAGGGCCAAATGTTGGCACAAGAACAAATACATATAAACTGGCCATCAACATGTTTAGTCTTGCAATTAGACAAAGGTTTCTAACCATCAGAGGGCTGAAGTTCTGGAACAGCCTCCTAAGAGGAGCAGTGGGGGAAAAAAATCTAACTGATTTGAAGACTGAGCTGGATAAGTCTATGAAGGGGATGGTCTGATGAGATTGCCTACAGTGGCATGTGGCCCATCTGAGACTGATCACTGCTCTACAGCCAAAATGCTTCTGAAATAAATGTAGTCAAACTTTACTAATTCTGGGTCACTGAGAACGAAAATGATGCTTAAAATTGTTGATTGGCTCTAGTTTTCAAGATATGCCATTGGGTCAGTATATACGACCCTTGACTTGGGAATGGCGGAGGATAAGTGAGTTATAAAGGGAAGGGATCTCAATTTAAACCAGAAATGACTAAAATACATCTTTGACTGGATCTATGAAGAAATCTATGACTGGGTTTGGACAGTACTTGCTTTTTAGGCAAAACAATGAATGATGCAATCTGAAGCTGGTATTGCGTCATACATGATATGAATTGCATCATGTTATTCCTAGAAGTCATGGATGATGCAATCATAACGAAGCTTACATCACCCTGCTGAACAAATTGCCCTATATCAGCTCTAGAAATCATACAGTGTCATGCTCTCTTATTTGTCAGTGTTTGATTTTGCAAAGGGACACATTTCTGTTTAGCCAAAGTGAGCAGAGATGCCTCGTACTTGTGTGAACAGTGCAGATAACTTCTGCTATGTTTGTGGTGAAGTGACTTTTGCATCACAAAAGCGCAGTATAACCACTATGGTTAAGAAAGCCTATCACCTTTATTTTGGCTGCAAAATTGGAGATCAGGACAAGAGGTGGGCCCCACACATATGCTGCAACAAATCTTCGCCAGTGGTTGAACAGGAAAAGGAAATCTATGCCTTTTGCAGTGCCAATGATTTGGAGAGAGCCAACAGATCATACCAGCAATTGTTACTTCTGCATGGTGCCTCCAGTTGGGAAAGGTGTGTCAAAGAAGAAAAAGTGGACTGTGCATTATCCAAACATTCCATCAGCTATACGCCCAGTACCCCACGGAGAAGGACTGCCGGTTCCTGATGCACCAGAATCATTCTCACTTGAGTCAGACGAGGAAGAGGAAGAGGATGAAACTTCTGGTCCTGAACCATCAATGACACAGGACCCACATTTTCTCCCATCCTCCTCCTCTGAACCACACCTCATAACACAAGGTGAACTGAATGACCTTGTCAGGGATTTGGAACTACCCAAGAGTAAGGCAGAGCTGTTGGGCTCCAGACTACAGCAGTGGAATCTCCTGGCAGGTGATGTTAGGGTTTCCATGTTCCGTGACCGTCAAAAGGATCTTGTCCCATTCTTCTTCATGGAAGGTGATCTTGTAGCCTGCAACAACATCGATGGTGTGATGGCAGCCCTCAACATCATTCACGATCCAGATGAGTGGAGACTGTTCATTGATTCATCGAAGACGAGTCTTAAAGCTGTTTTACTGCATAATGGCAATGTTTTGCCATCAATTCCAGTTGGTCATGCAGTCCATATGAAGGAAACCTATGACAACATGAAACAACTTTTGAGGTGCATAAACTATGACCAACATCAGTGGCAGCTTTGTGGCGATTTGAAGGTTGTTGCTCTCTTGCTTGGTCTGCAGACTGGATACACAAAGTACTGCTGTTTTCTCTGCGAATGGGATAGTCGTGCAAGAGATTCCCACTACATCAAGAAAGATTGGCCACTCCGACAGTCATTGGAGCCTGGGAGGAAAAGTGTTCAGCATCCACCACTTGTTGAATCAAGGAAGATTTTGTTACCACCCTTACACATCAAGCTGGGTCTGATGAAGAACTTTGTCAAGGCCATTGACAATACACAAGCAGCTTTCAAGTACCTCTGTGGAAAATTTCCAAGGTTAAGTGAAGCTAAGAGAAAGGAAGGTGTCTTTGTTGGTCCTCAGATTCGTGAACTTCTTCGAGATGATGCATTTGACCGTGCACTGCGTGGCAAGGAAAAGACGGCCTGGAAAGCCTTCCAGTTAGTGGCAATAAATTTTCTCGGAAACAACAAGGCAGACAACTACAGGTTGTTGGTGGAAAACCTCCTCAAGGCATACAAAAGCCTTGGTTGCAACATGTCACTAAAGATACATTTTTTGCACTCTCATCTAGATTTTTTTCCCCCGAACTGCGGAGCAGTGAGCGACGAGCACGGCAAGCGATTTCACCAGGACATTGCAACAATGGAGAAACGCTATCAGGGCAAATGGAGCCCATCAATGCTTGCAGACTATTGCTGGACAGTGACAAGAGATGTTTCATTTAATGAATACAAGAGACAAGCCAAGAAGCGCCGAGTAGACACTGAATAGGACTAAACTATGTACATAATAGTTTTTTGCCTTTTGTTTCATAATAAATTTTATTTATATAACCCTTTTGCTGATCTTTAAAGTGTTCCATAAACAGGACAAGTGAAATATTATCATGTAAAGCAACCATAAACACACGAAAAGACCTAGGTTTACAATTTATGATTAAAACTGTACTATCTACATAATATACATAGACATAAAATGTAAAAACTTAAATATCTTAGAAACGGTAGCCAATCAGTTGTTTTAATTGTCATATTTGAATACAGCACATCAAAATACATAATAAATAGCACATTTTATCTCTGAAGCAGACGACTTCTCAAAAATTGTAGACCAGTGTAGTAGCAAATATTTCCAATGGCCAGAGGTGGGTCACTAAATAGGGAGGGCTCTGAGTTATATGTTGAATTCTCTCCAAGGTGCGTGTCTGGGAGACTGTGAGCATGTGCACAAGATCCAACTTATTGCCATATTTGGGGTTGGGAAGGAATTTTTCCCTAAGTCAGATTGGCAGAAATGCTGCTGTTGTTTTTTTTTGGGGGGTGGGGGTGCCTTCCTCTGCGGTAAGGGGCACCGGTCACTTGCTGGTTTGAATTTGAGTAAATGGTGGATTCTCTGTAAGTTGAAGTCTTTTAAATCAAGTTTTGAGGACTTCAGTAACTCAGCCAGAGATTATGGGTCTATTACTGGAGTGGGTGGGTGAGGTTCTGTGGCCTGCATATGCAGGAGGTCAGACTAGATGATCACAATGGTCCCTTCTGTCCTTAAAGTCTGAGTCTAACATGGTTTGCTCACATATGCTATTTCCTAACCTATATGATGTGCTGACAGTGCATACTCAGATGGGATCAAACTATTAAATGACTTGTTTTTCCCTATAACCTTGCACCATATTTTGTCACTAGGCCACAGAAATGTATTCGTTTGCCTAAAGTGCTAATACACTTTAAAGTAAATCTTTAGATTTTAAAAAAATTGGATTTGGGGTAAATAATAGAGGGAAATGTCTAGATTTTATATCCTTCTAGAAGTTGCTATATAAATTCTGTTAATACACACAGCTTTCTAAAGAACCACCTAATAAGTTCTTTAGATCATAGTCAGCAACTCAATAGAGGTTTATAGAAACATAAATGTGCATAGAATATTTCAAAATCCCTTTGTGTGCCTTCTACATGTTCAGTCTAAGAAATTTTTTTTGCTGTAGATGAACAAAGCTGTGGTCTCTGCTCTTGTGTTCCATTTTTGTTTGCTTGCTCTCTCTCCCCCTTCTCCTCCTCCTCTCCCTCCCGCAATTTCACTTCAACTGTTTAATATTTTCTTTTGTTTTAAAGATCTTCCCTATAGATCTGTGAAATGTGAAAGAAATAACCGTACCTTTTAATTTACAAATGAAATTGCCCCTTCAGCATAGTCATAAATTCTTATCAAGCAGGTGGTTATTCTGAATAATTTCAGAAATAAAACTGCATGCCTTGGCAGTCAATGCATTTCCATCCCCTTCCCGCATTAACATTTGATCTGAATAGAATCTAATCTTTAGGGCCTCTACTCTTATTTGTTCAGTAAACCTAAATTTAGTGTAACCTGTTATGTGAATACCTTGGGGAAAGGGCACTCTGTCATCTAGAACAGACACATCAATCAGAGATTGAAATTTCAGCTCTTCTTTCAATCAGTTACAGAATCCTTCATTATTGCTAGACTTTGTAGAGCTCTAAACTCCTCAGTGGCCTTTTCAATAGATCCAGGACTTTCCTCAATTTATAGTTACATGGTAGCCAACATGTATAAGTAAATACGGGTCAGCCCTGCCAAGCTTCTATATTATAAACTGAGAAACAAATCACCTTGAATTAGTTCCACTGACACCAGTGAGGCTACTGCGCCTTATACATGCAAGGAATTTTTAAGCAAGCTTCTGCTATTTAAATACTGTATCAATAACAGGTGGAAGTTATCCTTAAGAATTGGTAAAGCTAATAATATTTAAGGGAACTGTTTCAGGATCTACAGTTGCCTCTGTATGTACCAAACTGCAAAGAAGTCCTGTGACTGTACAGTTCAGATAGCATAGAGCCCAATTAAGCTTTTAACCAGGGGAGAATACTTGAGTCTGACGTCTAGGTCACAGACTTTCTGATAGCCTCTCGATACATAACTAGTTACATATGATGGCTTGCCATTATGTCATCAGGAGGATTCTACTAAGTTCCTCCTTACCAGTGCTGATTGGTATTGAGCTAGTCACAGCTGATAGCTAATTTTAACGTATAGTTTCTATTGGGAACAACATGGTATTGTATCATTTTCTCAGAGGTGGGAGACTGTCCCCACACAGAATGAGCACCACGCACCTTCACCATCTCCCACAAATCCATGGAAGCCAGGGCCATTACAGACAAGTTTTCCAAGCCTGCAGCAGGAGAAGGCCCCTGGTTGTGGGGTCCTGTCCCCAGAGAGAAAGTTGAACAGCTAGTGTGCTCACTTCTAATACTCCAGTGAGCAGTGATGTGGCGTAGGAACAATTCTGTGCTGACAGCTCACTGATAGCTTCAGGATGTTTTGCCTTTTATTGCAGGACTGAATATAGCACACCTCAGGATTCCTCCATCTCATTTTATATACGAAACTTCCGTTTCTGTTCCTAAGCAGTTCTGGACACTAACTCCTCTCCCATCCCATCTTTTCCATTAGGACTCAAAACTGCTCCTACTGGCATAGTATAGGTACTTGAGCATAGGACGTGTGGGAGAAGTTGGCGCACCAAAGCAACCAGGGTGGCTAGCCAAATGGCATTCCCAGGGGCCCTAGATTTGCTTGTACCGGCCCCAGCTGTGCCTGTGCACTCCCACAGATAGGGCTGAAGGAAATCAGAGGGTATCTCAGCTTGTCTCCAATAAACCCATGCTGCCACTGCCAGGGACTCTCTTATTGACTATGCAGGGATCGCTTTGAGACTGGGCTCTGCAGGACCTAGAGGGTGTGCAAAGGTTAATACTGACATGGTCAATATTCATTGAAGAATCTTCAATTAAAGGAAGACAATTTTTGGAGGGGCACACCAGCCTTGCCCCTTCCTACAACACAGACCTCTAACCCCACAGAGAGTTTACTACAGGGTTTTGCAGAAGTGGAGATTGATGCCACAGCAGCAGCATTCCCCACTTTAGCTTTTTCCTAGCTGATGATCTGTGGGTCTTCTGGCTCCTCTGCCCTTGGAGGAAGAGAGAGCAGTTTGGTGCACAGTTATGAGTAGAATGGATAAGCATGATAAACGATAAATTAATGGTTAAATAGGCAGTCACAACAATGTAAATTATAAACCAGCTGGTTTAGTTATTTACATGTCAGATTCAGTGGGTTAGATTCTGCCCTTTTACCAACATCCAACCTTACTTCTCAGAGGGGTTGCATATAAGTAACTGATGGCAGAATTTGTGTAAGATGTGTAATGAAATGCATCTTACTCAATATAGTTTTAAGTTGGCATTCTGCATTAAGCTGTAACCATAAACTGTACGTCTCCCAGAATGTAGACGGGCCACCAGTGAAAATTTATCATTAAATTGTGTTAGAGCTCAGGTCCCAGAAGAGTGTGGCTGATTATTAAAAGCATTCTTTAGCCAGAATAGACTTAATTAGACAAGTGGAAGGTGACCCTGAATATTGGGAAAGGAATGATCCTATGTAAATGTCAGTATATGTTTTCACAGGAAAAGGAAAGAGGAAAAATATTCATTTTCTGTACTAATGTGCTTTGCAAGGACTCGTAGCCTAAACAACTAACTGCATTCAGTCTGACACTTTCATACTTGATTTCTAAATCAAGATGCAGCATAAATAGGCTGGAAATTCAGACTGATGGGGAAATTCTCATCTGAGGATGTATCATACATCTGATAAAGGGACTGAGCCTATGAGAGACAGCTTAAAAATGTGCTAAAAGCTGCTAGATAATGCTCATAGTATTTCCTCTTAAACTCAATTTTATCATGCTGGCCTCTAGGGCTTTATTGTATTTTACTTGTTAAAAAGAGTATTGTTTTTAACTTGCATAGAGAAATATAGATTGTATATTGTTAGCTGACAAATGTTTCCATTGATTAATTTAAAATAAATTGGGTTTTGACTGACATATTTGATTGAACTTACTGCCTGATGTTCTGAAAGAAAACAAAGTGTTCTGTCCTCTCCCAGAAGGAAGAGATAAATGAACATGACTGTCTATATAGAGGCCTAAGGGCATAGAGAAGGCTGAAGTCTTCCTCTGGAAGTAGGGTTGCCAGACCTTCAGAAATTAAAGATAAATCTTTAATTAAAGATTATGTCATATGATAACTCCAGGAATATGTCCAACTAAAATTGGCAACCCTAGGAGAAGGACATCTGTCCTGGGCTTAGAAACTACCAACACATTACACAAAGTAACATACTGTCAATGAGGAATTTAAATCAGGTATTAAAACTGACATTTTAAAATTCTGATGTTATTAAAAACATACGTCGTCAAAAATCCATTTTGTTTGGGATTTTTTAAAATAACTGTTACTGGCAATATCCCTTTAAGGATGGTAGTGATGTTCTTTCTCTTAGGTAATGGAGTCCAGCCCCCTTCTATCACAGGCAACCCAATCATAAATTCCCATTCATAAATTTATCAATCTCTATCTTAAAACAAGTGTTTGCCCCCACTATCCCTGTTGAAAGGCTGTTTGTTAGAAACGTTCTTCTAATTTCCAGCCTAAATTTTATTCATGGCCGGTTTGTACCCATTTGTTTATGTGCCAATATTGTTCTTCAGTTTAGATAGCTCTTCTCCTTCCCTGTTGTATTTATGGAAAGCAATCATATTCCCCTCTTAGCCTTTTTTTTTTTTGCTAGGCTAATCAAGCTCAAGCTCTTTTAGTGTCCTCACATAAAACAGGCTCTCCATTTCCCTGTTCGTTCTAGTTGCTATTCTCTACAGCTGTTCCAGTTTGAATTAGTCTTTCTTGAACATAATGACCAGAATTGTACAGTGTTCCGCTCGGCGGGGGGGGGGGGGGGGGGGGGCTCGGCGGGGCGGCGCTTTTTTTTTGCTGCTTGGGGCAGCAAAAAAGTTAGAGCCGGCCCTGCTCATAGTGATTGTGTGATCAGCTAATACATCCAGGTTTTACTCTTCCTATATTTCCAACTGATAAGCCCTCAGTTTATAGCAGAAATTCTTGTCATTAGTCCTTAAATGCATGATATCAAGCAGAACAATAGCCCAGGGCCTACACCACAGAGTGCCCTGTGAAGCTACGTTGCTCAGATTTTGGCTTCACCCCCAGGCAGCGGGCTCAGGATTTGGCTTTCTGCCAAGTGACTCTAATGCTGGCCCTACTCTCTGGTTTATTTTGGCAGACCCCCTGAAACCTGCTTGTGGGCCCCGCAGGGGGCCCTGGACCCCTGGTTGCAAACTGCTGGCCCAGATCACTTTTTCACCTTTCTTAAATATAGATATTACATTTGCTATTCTCCAGTCATATGGTATCACTCCTGATCTGATGGATTTATTAAAAATCCTATCTACTGGAACTGCAATTTTATGTTCCTGTTCTTTCAGTATTCTGGGATTGAGATTATCTGGTCCCCCTGATTTGTGCACATTAAGATTTTTGAGTTTTGCTTTTGACTCACATGTGGTAACTTCTGTTTTGATACACTGCTTTTGGCAGGCAGCACAACCTTCTATCCTCTGGATACATTCTGGTGACTGGCCTGTTGATTCTCCTTAGTAAGGGTCCGCAATCACATAGACCTACCTCTTCCTGGTGTGCATATCACATTCCCTCCTATCTGTTCTTCTGTCTGCCTGCAGTCATGGTCTTCTGTTTTCTCTCTCTCTTCCCTGTATATCATCCACATCCTTCCTAGGGCTCCAGTACCTGGCTATCTCCATCGTCTCTTCCATTATTCTGCTGGGATTGGCTTCCTTTCTCTTCTTCCTTGCTACTCTATCTTCTGCTTGCTTCATTCTACAGAGCATCAAAATTGTTCCTCAACTCTATTTCTCCTGCACTAATGGGTTAATCTGCTCATTTAGTGGTCTGCCCTCCAGGTCTCTTTTTTGGCAGGTGCCTGTAAATTTTGAGTTGTCTGTACAATCTTGCCTCCCCTCTCATCTCCTTCATGTCTTCAAATCCCCATCTGAACTCCAGCATCATCTCCAGCTGCATCACTGCTCCTTGACAGACAACATTTTATACATAAGTAGTTTCCACCAAGGATAATGTGCCTTCTGCAGCTTCAGCATTCAGTCACCTTCTCTGTCTCTCCTCTCCTCCTCTGGTCACTTCTAGAGCTGCCTTAGTAGCCATCACCATATTTGCTTCCTAGTTCCTAGATGTTAGAATACAAAAATCCCCCAATTTACCTGTTTGCTGTCTTCTGTTCACTAGTTATTTCTGCTGCTGGTCACTGGCTTTAAAGCCTTTTGCCCAGATCAGCCCTGCCCCTTTGTCAAGGTTTTACACTTACCTGTCCATCAGCAGTGATCAAAGGCAGGAAGCCTTCAGCACACACTGACCTAGAAGGCCTCTGACTCAGTCATCACACACTGTCCCCCAACAGACTGAAAACTACAAACTGCAAATATGTCGCCAAGCAACTGATAGACAAATTCACTTACCCTTCCAGGAACAAGGACTCGCTCCTTCCTTACAAAGGACAAGTCCCACACCAACTCTCATTTTTGCTAGCTTTTATTTGTATAATATAGTGTAATCCTTGTGTTTTATGTAAGGTTTTTTGAGTTATTTAATACTTGTACATAACTACTCAGGAAAAGATACAGGTTGGTCAGACTCTATTCTCCTTATTCGTATAAATAGTCCCCTGAAAGAGTGAGGCTTCTTTCCTCAAAGTTAGCAGGATTTGCCCCTAACGGGTGCTAAAATAAACATTTATCAGTAAATTAGAATTCGAAGTTCTCAAACTGACACACAGGTTTTTTAAAATATTTGATTTTAGAGACATGTCCACACAAAATAAATTTTAAAACACTATCAAAATGCAATTCTAAATCATATTTAATGCAAATTACACAATAAATAAAATATAGTTTGAATGTGTAATTAGTAAACCCAAGGTGGTGTGTGTGTGTATATATTGTATGATTTGATCTGTGTATAGTAAAACTACAGTAGATAGTGACTAATACAGCTAAAATAATAAAACCGAGCATAAATGCTTGCTATAACAATAAATATCAATTATATCAAAGTTATTAAGAAGCCATACATTTTGGGGCTAAAACATGCTCTTCTCCAGAGGCAAACCTAAAGCTTTGTTCCTGTCTGACCAGATTTATTGGATAAAACACTGTTCTTTAATGAACCTTAACAAACCAGTCAATAAATGAAGAGCTTACAACAGAATTAGAGCAAAGTAGCTTTATGAAAATGTGTTTTCTTCACACATTGAATCTTCTTTGTTTTTTAAAATGGACCTTTAAATTTTAATTTCCTTCTTTTGAGTGCTTCTTCCCAATTACTCAACTCCTAGGCTGCCTCATATACTGTACTTGGTGCAGGTAGCCCATGCCACTGCGCTCAATTGCCCATGCTATTGCAGCTCTATTATATATATATATATATATATATATAAAAATAATATAATTCTAGCTTGATGAGAGCTAGCAGAAATATGTCTATTCGAGTTGGAATCACACCCATTGCTCCAATGTAGACCTAGATATTAATGAAGCAGATCTCTGTCAAGCACATTGCTTCTGAGTGATTACCACAGAAGTAATATTGGCTTCCTCAACTGTCAAAACTCATCTTATATTTAGGAACTCATATCTGCAACTTGAGTTGATCTCAGTGGATCCTTAACTGCTTTTGGATGCCCAGACAGTAGTAATGCCTGACACCTTTTTCCATCCCCTATGCTTCCCTGGTTGGTTGCAGTCTGTTGTTTTTAAAAGTGTTACCCAAACAAAGTCTCCTATCTTTAAAAGCTTAGGTTCTTTTGACATAATTAAAAAGAGATTTAGTTTTGTAAGATTTCACCATGATGATCCATATTCTTGGCATTTTAAAGTGGATTACTGCAATGAGCTCTCATGCTGCTGTACTGTAAGGCCACCAAGAAACTTCAGCTGGTGCAGAATGTTTCTATCCACATGTTTAGCGGTATCTATCTCATGCTGCATGATCTCAGTTGGTTTCCAATTAAAATCTGGGTGCAATGGCAAGTGCTGTTTTGAATTTGCACAAGAATTAGCACTTTATTGTTTTCAACTTATCTGATGTTAGTAAAACAAAGATAGAATAATAGTTGTTTGCAGTGTTGTTGTAGTTTTGTTGGTCCCAGGATATTACAGAGACAAGGTGGATGAGATAATACCTTTTTATTGGACCAAGTTCTGTTAGTGAATATGTAAGCTTGAAAGCTTCACTCTGAGCTCTTCTTCAGGTCTGGGAAAGGTACTCCAAGTGTCACAGCTAAATACAAGGAGGAATGGATAATTTAACATAAGTAGTTAACAGGTATTGTAAGAGACCATTCAAGGTGAAGGGGCCAGTTACCACCTCTGCAATCATAGGGCAAAAAAAAGGGGGGGGGCTAGTTGGTTACAGATTGTTGTAACAAGCCATAAATTCTGTGTCTTTACCAGACACTAAAAATCATGGACTTAATAAAGTTACAAATTTAAGGCCCAGGGCTCATCTTTTGAAGGTGGGCAGATTTCCTTTGAGGATGAGGACTGAGAGGATGGAGTAATCACTTTGTGAAAGGTATTCACCCACAGGTAATATGGAGTTTGTCTTTTATCATCTTTCTCTGTGTTCATTGGAGAGTGTAGTGATAGTTGTTACTAGGGCATTTAGCGCACTGGATGAGGTACACCACATATTATGATAAGGATCCATGGATCTGGGGGGTGGGGTGGGATTGAGCAGTGGAGTTATGCCTACAGGTTTTTTAATGTGTTTGGTAGGGTGTGGTGCTGCTTTGAGTTGGTGTGTCCTGGTCTGTGGGGAGCTTGCTTCTGATGATGAGCTTGACAAGTTTGGGGAGTTGTTTAAAGGCCAAAAGGGAGGGTTCAGGAAAGATTTCCTACAGGATGTGGTTCCACTGAGAATGAGTTGTAATTGTTTAATGATACCCATTTGGATTCCGGTGGTGACAACTAGGAGGGTGGTTAGGATTCTGTATTGGATCATGTTCTCTTGTGGAATTTGTGTGTCCTTTTCCATAATGAGATCTATTTTTCTGGTGCAGTGTCCAGTGCAGAGGTGTTAACTGCCCACTTCACCTTGAATGGTCTCTCTTACACTATGTGTTAAATATTTATGCTAAATAATCTGTTCCACCTTGTATTTAGCTGTGACACTTAGGGTATGTCTAAACAGCTGATGTTAAAGCACTGTCGCAGCAGCACTTTAATGTGGCTGTGTAGTCGTGGCTCCAGCGCTGGGAGAGAGCTCTCCCAGTGCTGTAAAACAACCATCTCCATGAGTGGAATAGCTTGTGAGCGCACTGAGAGTGCAGCTGCACTGCCACTTTACAGTGCTGAAACTTGCATCGGTCGGGGTGTGGTGTTGTTGTTTTTAAACCCCTGAGCGAGGAAAGTTTCAGTGCTGTAAGTGGCAGTGTGGACAAGCCCTTAGAGTATCTTTCCCAGACCTTAAGAGCTCTGTGAAATCTCTCAAAAGCTTGTTTCTTTGACCAACAAAAGTGGGTCCAATAAACTATACTACCTCACTCACCTTTTCTCAGAGAATAATAGGAGCATTTATCGGGGACATGTTGTTTATACCTCGTTTTACAAAGATTCTGTTACAACAACACTGAGTTTTAGGAAAATCTTGTCCTGGAGAAATATCAACATAAATATGGTCCTATTCAGGACAGGTTTGGGGAGATCTTAACTATATCTGGTTTGCACGTACAGAGAACTTTGTTTGGACACTCTCATTTCAACAATAGACAACTAGAATAGCCCATCTAACCCCCACACACTTTCATGCAGGCTTGTTGAATCTTTCAGTTCGGGGGGGAAATGATTTAATATCTTTTTAATGGTATTTATAAAATTCATGTGTCTGGTTGTAATGAGTAGGCAGATAAACTTATGAAAATCCAGATTGCTATAATGTACTTAATGCTTAAAGTAGGTCTCTCAGGAAAAATATAGTACAGATTTTTCAAATAGAAAACAGCATGTTAGTATTTAGTTTTAGGAAACATTTGGCCGCACTTCACAATCCTTACTCAGGTTGAGTGGTACATTTCCCCTAATGCAGTCCCATTCAGGAAAACTGGGCCTGCTTGTAGAGCAAGGTTCTGCTCAGCATGCAGAACTGGGCCCTACTGTGTTACTGTGATGGGGTGTCCTCCTCACACTTGCCCTGAAAGTGTTCAGGTAGGCCAGTGGGGCCAATCAGCCAGCAAGCTCGGGGGGAATTAAGACTGTGTGAGAGAAGCCTTAATTAGAAGAAGCTCACCTGTGCAAGAACAGGTGAGGCCTACATAAAGCAGGAAGCTATCAATAGAAGGGGCTGCTGGGAAAGGTTGCAGTCACTGCATGGGAAGAGGGAGGAGTATTTGTAGGCTGCAGTTGCTCCCTGGGGAGAGGGAGGGGAGAAACTGGCAGAACCAGAGAAGGTAGGGAGAGCCAGAAGGTTAGGAAAGGGTTCTGGGAAATGCAGCAAGGTCTGGGTTGGAACAGACCTTGACTGCTGACTAGCGGGTCCCCAGCCAATCACTGGGAAAGTGGCACTGGCAGGATAGTGAACAGGAAGATTGCCTGAGCCTCTGAGGGCGGCAACGCTCTCCTCATCTCCTCCCCCTTCCCCTGAAGGGGAAGCCACAATAGTGACCTAGCTGGAAGGCTGAATCACAAAGAAGCCACAGCAGCCCCTGGGGCAAGAGAGGGACTTCAGTCACAGAAAGACACAGGTGGAGATACAGCATGCAACCACGGGAAGAGGTATCAGCCTGGTGAGTTGTTACCTCTGCTTTTATCTTCCTAAAGTACAGTAACACTGGTTTAAGCAGGGCCGGCGCTTCCATTTAGGTGACCTAGGTGGTCGCCTAGGGCGCCAGGATTTGGGTTGGCGGCATTTTGCCGTCCTCGGCGGCAATTCGGCGGCAGGGGGTCCTTCCGCGCTCCGGGTCTTCGGCGGCAATTTGGCGGCGGGTCCTTCACTCGCTCTGGGACCCGCCGCCGAAGTGCCCCGAAGACCGGGAGCGCGGAAGGACCCCCCCGCCGCTGAATTGCCGACAACGACCGGGAGCGCGGAAGGACCCCCGCCTAGGGCGCCAAAAACCCTGGCGCCGCTCCTGGGTTTAAGAGGCAGGAAGGCTTTCTCAGGGTGTAGTCCCCATCCGCCATTGAGAATATTAAGTGGTTATCTTCCTCCACTTGCTTGCCTGATGGCTTTGTGTACCTTGCATGTAAACATGCTTTTCATTGTCTGTAATTACACCTTGCTTAATTTACACTGAAGACACAGTCAAGCCTGCAAAAGAATATGCCTTTGTCTAGGAATGGCTTTACAACCCATCTCCAGACAGGAGAACTAGGACTCATGTATTGAGGGAGCGATCATTTGAAGCACAATCCCTGCTCCAGACAAGGGCATGGAGGGTCTCCTGAATCACGATGAGAGCTGATCAAGACTCACATGGACACAAAGCAGGGAGATCTGGGGCAACTAACAAAGTGAGTTACACTTTGCAGAACAACTTAATAAATCACACTCAACAAAAGAGGGTTCATGTTTTGAACCACCTTAAATCTGGATAATTGACTGAGGGAACCCAAGGGATGCTGAGTGCAATGCACCTGCAGGGCCATATGGGGCGACAAGGTGGCACTCTGGATGGCAGTGCCCCATGGTACTATCCTTCTGATTTAGCATCCTTTTGAACTCACATGCTACTGTAAATGACTACGAGGTGCAGGGCAACAGTAAATCAACTCCTCAGAGTTCGTGCACCAGTGTAACTCAGCCTGGCCTGCCATATATTACAGGTATCTAGTCTGACCTCCTCTATAGCCCAGGCCTCAGAATTCCACGTAGTAATTCCTGCATCAACCCCAATAACTTGTGGTTGAACTGTAAAGATGTCAAGTGATAGAGAATCTACCCCATCCTTTGGTAAGCTGTTCTAGTGGTTCAGGGTAAATGTTACCATACTCTTCGCTGGCTTCCTTCAGCAGCAGAGCAGTCTAGCCCATACCACCAGTGCCAGTGGGCCATCCCAGTAGCTGGAGTCTGTGGGGAAACGAAAGCCTGAACTTCTCTCTTCACAGGTTTTTCTGTGTGCAAGAGCAGCCTGGCCTAAGATGTCACCTTACTGAGCTTGCCAGCAGTTCTCCACAGATCAATACGGCAAGGAGTGGTTTGCCTACTAATGCCAATGGATAATCCAAATAGGACATGTTATTGCCACATTACAGCTATCTGAGGCATACCTATAAAGTCTCTACAGCAAGGCCTATCTGCACACAGCACATTTAAGAGAAAGGGAATAGTCCCTAGACTGAGGTTGCATGGTTTGGACCTTTCATTTAGCAAAAGACTTTGTTCCATTCTCTCAAGGTGGCCATGGGCTAGGTCAGCTATTTAAATAGTGGAATTTAATATACACCCCAGTATTCTGCCTAATTTCAGACAAATTAGCTTTATCTCTGCGCAAAGCACAAAAACCATACTCAATTAAAAACAAAGAAACATAAAATACTTCAAACACAAAATGGCCCAAATTCAGTTCCTTTACTTGGTGTGAGAACAGTTTTTTGTTTATTTTTTAATGTGCATGGGAGGAAAAGATTACTTAAATAATTATATTCAATTTCTTACATAAAGTACATAAATAGGAGCATAAATTACAGCAGACATTTAGAGGGGAAATTAGAAGATCCAAAATGGAGTTTGAAGAGCAATTAGCTAGAAGTGTATAAACAACAAGATATTCTTTAAGCATATCAGAAGCGGGAAGCCTGTGAAATGGTTTATGGGTCTGCTTAATCACCAGGTGTTAAAGGGAACAGTTAAGGAAGACAAGGATGTAGCTGAGAAGATAAATGATTGCTTTTCTTCAGTCTTCACCAAGAACGTTGGGGGGATTGCTATTCTGGATCTGCTCTTGCCTGATAACAAGAAATGTGATGTAGTTGCAGAGGTTGAGGTGACAGAAGAAGAGGTGCTGGAGTAAACTGATCATTTAAAGTGCAATGAGTCACAGGCCCAGATGGTGTAGGAGTTCTGAAGGAGCTCAAGTATAAAGAAGTTGAGCTGCTTTTGGGGGGGGGGGGGGAGGGAAGTGTTTTTAATAAGAAAAAATACAGCCACTCTTCCAGGGGAGCCAAATTTTGTAGCTATATCTTAAAAAATAAAAATAAAGTCGAGGTCACCTGGGGAATACCAGACAGGTAAGTCTTACAGCTGTAGCTGGCAAATTGGGTAAAATGAGGATTAAAAACGGAATACCAACACCTATGGAAGATCATGGTATGACAGGGTCTAAACAGCACAGATTCTGAAAAGGAAAACCTGGTATCTTATAATTCTTTGAATGTGTAGTAAAGTAATGAATTAAGGTGATCCAGTTGACATAATTTATTTAGACTTCCAAAAGGTCTTTGAGACGGTCCCAAACAAGAGACTAAAGGAGCTAAGTAGTCCTGGGGCAAAAGGCAAAGTACTGTCTTGGATTAAAAACCAGACTAAGACAAAACTCAGACTAGGATTAATGGTCAACTTTCATCAAGGCCAAAGGCTAATAGCAGGGTGCCCTAAGGCTCCGTACTAGGTCATGTCTTGTTTCATATATTAATCTGGAAAGGCAGATGAGGAACTAGGGAAGAAAAATTGTGGATGGCATAGTTATTTAGGTTAGTCAGGGCCAGAGATGACTGTGAGGAACATCAGAGATACCTAAACAAGCTGAGTAAATGGGCAACACTATGGCAAATTAAATTTAATGTCAACAAATATCAAATACGTGTTGGAGGGAAACATTTAAACTGCTAGTACACTTTACAGCATTCTAAAGTAATTGTATCAATCCAAGAAAGGGACCTGGGCATCAGTGCTGACAGGTCAATGGAAACCTCTGCTCAATGTGCAGCTGCAGGTTTAATAATAATTAAAAAAAAGTTAGCATCCATAAGGAGAATAAGACTGAAAATATTATTATGCCTTAATAAAATCAGTGGTGAGCCCTTACATGGAATGTGTGTGCAGTACAGGTCACCTTGTCTCAAAAAGGATATTGCAGAACTGGGGGCAGTGGGGATCAGGGAAGTGCAATGAGAGTGATCAAAGGCCTAAAAAATCTTTTATATGAAAAGAGGTTGGAAAGATTGGAATTGTTACCTCAGAATGGAGCTGGGTAAGAAGGAATAGGAGAAAAGTATATAAAATAAATGCTATGGAGAAGGTAGATTGGAAACTTCTGTTTTTCCTGTCTCACAATATGAGAACAAAGGAACATTCAATTACAAGAAAAGGTGGGAAATTCAAAAAGGATAAAAGGAAGCAGTTTTTCACACAGCATGTGGTTAAACAGCAGAACTCTTTGAGTGTGAGGCCAAGAATTAATGAGATTCAAAAGGGACTGGATATGATAATGGATATCAAGAATATTCCGAACCATCTTAATGGCAATAACTTTGAATGGGATATTAAACGGTGTGCTTTTGGGTTTAAACCAATCTCTAATAGAGATCAGGATTTGACATGTGGGCTGATTATTCCACATAACCCTGCTTTAGAGTTCCTGGGCTATCCTCTAAAGCATCTGGTTCTGGCCACTACTGGAGACAGGCTACTGGACAGTTGATCAGATCTGATATTCCTATGTTCTTTACTCCCTAGAAATGTTCTGGTTTTACTTATACATTTCATGATTTATTCATGGGTAGTCACTGCTCTGGATAATAGAGAGAGTGTCCTCTTAGCTGTAATAAATTTCCACAATGGAGGGCACTGTTATGAGCAGTGTCCAGACACCCCAAGGGCAAAAGAGGGGGTTTGAACCCCAAAAGAGTAAGCAATTGAATCAACTGGTTGTATACAATGTTGTTGTGTAAAAGTATATGTCAAGTAAGGTCTACTATGAAAGCTTGCAATGGTCTGAACTTAGCCTGTATACGTATCTCATTATGGTTACAGATGTATGCATGTATATGTATTAAAAATGGTAGCAGTGGCACAACTACAGCATCACCTTACGCAACAGGGGCTGAAGCAATAAGACAGGGAGGGTCATCCCCCAGGCTAGTTAGTCACATGAAGCCAACTTGAAGTACTTGTCCATTGTTCAACCAGGAAGACACAATGGCGAACCATTAAAGTTAATGGAAATATTTTGAAAATGAAAAGAAAACCCCACTCTTGAAAAACTGAGAAAGGAGGGAGTCTCCACTCTGAATAACCATGAATCATTATGCCAGGCAAAGGGACGGGGGAAGAGGGCAAGAGGATATGTCTATGCTACAATGCAAGCCCTGAGTTAGCAGAATTCAAGTTAGCAGACCTGGGTTTGATACTCACACTGTAGGTTATCTACACTCATTTGTAACCCCAGGTTAGGAATTGTTGAACCTTGGGTCTCAAGTCAACCTGGTGCTCCAGCATCTACTGTGCAATATGTGGGCCTGAGTCCAACTACCCATATTCCAGACTTCCTAGTGCACTCCCAAAACGTGGCTTCTTTAGCACCTTTGTTCGTGGTGCAGCGTGGGAACACGTAACTGTCCACCAAACTTGACTGTCCAGAGGACAAAGAAAGTCTGCCTGTGGGATACTTTTAGCAGACTCCCTAAGCATGAGTCCAGTGGGGCTGCATCTACACTGCACTGTCCATTGCTTGAACCCCAGGTCTTGGTTTGACTCAGGCTTAGATCTTACAACCTAGTGGGGTCCTGGGACCCTGGTTTAGCACAATTTGTGTATAGATGGAAGGGGAGTTAGGCTTGAACCTAAATTCAAACCCTGGGCTTATGCTGCATTGTAGACATACACAGAGAGAGTGGGGAAAAAAACTTTAAAAACAGGCTTGGGTTTGAGGTGGGTTTTTTTATGCAGAAACTGTGGATCAACATCTCAGTGTGATGCTCTCTGTGAAAGATTGGATCCTCTCTAGGATAGAGTGCACACTGGAAACTGTTCAGAGGTAATAAGTAACTTGTATTAGAAAAGGGAATTTAGCTAATATAGAAACGTAAAGCTTGAGGTTGCATCTTTGTTTATTTTCTGTGTAACTTCTATGTGTTTGCTTTGCCTTACTATTTCATCTTTGAATCTGATTTTTCTACTACATATTTTTTTTGTTTATTTTTACCATAATGAGGTCTCTAGTGTGCAAACTGTGAAGCGTGTCCCCCAAAATGAATTGATAACTAGGAGCAGGTTTCATGGCTTTGGGTGTGGTAAACCAGAGGGGGAAGGTCTAAGTGTCTAATAGTTAAGAGCTCAGGGTAGACAGATTTGGGGAGACTCAGGACCAGAAAGGGTTGTTGAAGTCACCCTTGCCATAGATGCTGGAACTAGGGTTGCTGGGGTGCTGCTGTACCCCCTGTCTTGAAGTAGTAATAACAACCCAAATGCATGGCTTCTGACTTTGGCACCCCTCGCTATAAATATTGTTCCAGCACCACTGACCCTTGTTGAGGTATAAGCATATGGTTTCCCGCTAGGCTGCTGGAAGCCAGGGAGAGACCATATGCTGATATGCTGGCCACTGGTGTCAGAACTCTGAGCCATAGCAGCATAGTGTAAGACTCCCAAAGTTACAAGACAGGCAGTTTTATATAATTTTATATAATTTGACAGTTCTGATAAAATAAAGTTTATAGATGTCATTAATCCCGCAATGGTGCCACTATTGCTTTTCTACTGGTCTATCTAAAGGTCATCTCCTGGGGTGAGAGTAAGGTGTTGCTGCACTCCAGCAGAGGAAGCCTGAACATAAAGGAGGAAGGAAGAGGAGGGGGTAATAAAGAATCTAAGATGCCTTCTTCCATAAGAATGAAATTAGCCTGAGTAATGGCCAGACTGGCTGATGCCATCCAGTGTGAGAAATAAAAGTAAGAGGTAAAGAACTAATTTCTTTTTTGTACTGATAAAATGATCTCATGTATTGCACACCCTATTAAGTTTACTTTCTAAATGGTCTCAGAAGCAGAGGTGACCTCACCCTTCCAAATCTGAACTTCATCATCCAATTAAATATGTACCTAGCCTTTATAGTGTAGTGGGTTTATTTGTTTGTTTGTTTGTTTGTTTGTTTGTTAATCTAAAGTGGATTAACTTTCTTGGAAGAACAGCTTAAACAATGGACCTGCCATACCTTCTGATTTAACAATAGGAGGGCAAGCTATGGCAGAAGTTAGGAGCACAGTAAAACCTTGTATTAATATTAGCATTAAATACTTTTATTAAGACATCTTCTGGGAATTCAAACATTGAAGAAAGTCATAAAAATGTTAATTTGTATCAAACTCAATATAGAATGAGACCAACATTTTAAACCCTCTCCTAACTACTTGAACAGAGAAAACATTGCTGTTTGGTGATAGTTGAAAAGAGATCTTTCCCTGGAATTTGGTAGGGGCAACAGCTGAACCAAACTACTTGAGGCCCAACCTCTAGATTTGTGAATAAATTAGAGTAGAATAGAAATGATCAAAAACTACTTTCTCCGTTTTGTATAAATCAGGTTATATTTTTTCTTTTCTTTTTTTTTTGTTCTTCCAAAATTTTCAAATGGAAATATTTGTTGCTTTACTGCATTAACTATTAGACCACCTGTCACATTTCAGAGAAATGTGGTAGTATTTAGGGCTATTAGAGACTTGGGAACAAGTGGCTTTCCCATCTTCAGTCCACTCACTGTAGAGTCAAAAATTCCTCTTCAATGCTGGTATTGAACCTGGAGGGAGAAGGAAGGGAAGGTATGAGAGAGGAGAGGAAGAAGAGTGAAAGCCCCTCCAGGTACAGGGAAGGAAGGAAAGCTTGCTGGGCTCCCCACAACAACCTTATCTCCCCTCTTAGTCCCCCAAAATAGCATGATGTAGTAGTCCATTCTCAGCTTGGGACAGCAGAGTCCTCTTGCTGCCAGCAAATGTAGTAAGTAGAGCTAGGCAAAGAATTTTGGATTAATAACTTATTTGCGGAAAAATGCCGTTTTGGTGGAATCAGAAAATAAGGAATACCCAATTTAGTTCTCTGTGCAACCTTAATTCAGCACCTTGTGTACCTGCATTAGGATACAGTCTTGAATTACTGATCACATACCATTTTCCTAAAACCTCTGTCTCATTTAGTGTCTGGTGTGGATAATGCTCAGGGAATAAATAAGAGTTGAGTATTGAATGAGGCTTCTTGTAGGATCCCTGAAGTCAAGGGGAGCTGTGGATACTCAGTATTGCTGGATGTAAGGCAGTGTGGTCTGAAAGAATGAGCACAGTTTTGGGAGGCAGTAGGTCTTGAGCCTTAATCCTGGTTCTGACTGATTCACTGGGTGGCTTCAGGCAAGCCTCTTTCTCAGTTTTCCATTTGTAAAATAAAGACAATAATGCTTACCTCTCAATGAAGGTAAATTCATTAATGTTTGTGAGGCACTTAGGTACTATGCTGATGAATGCTCTAGCAAAGAACATGCAAAATGAATATTTCTGTATGCATTACATACATCGGATGGTACTCAGTAGATCAGACCAAGGACACTCATTGATTGATGTTCAATATTTTTTATCCCTTTCTCATTTCCTCACCACCAAGCAGCCTTGTGCACTGAAAGAGACCAAGGCCTTGTGGAAAAAATAGTACATGATCACGTAACTAAAGACTGTGGCATAATGAATATGCACAAAGGGCAGAACTAAGTTTGCACAGGAAGTCTAAATTCTGGCATTTCCTGACTTTTGAGCACTTAACTATGCTGTCTAAATAATATTCTTTTAACATATTTAAAATTGCACTTAAGAACTATGATTCACAAGGAGAGACTTATTAAATTTATTTATGTTGATAGTTTTCAGTGCTTCTGACCTAACCAGACAAAAATGGAGTTAAGATTGCAAATGTGTTTTAGCAGAATCCAGCTAACATATTGTTGGTTACTGCTTGTGAAGCTGTTGAGTGAGCCAATAAAGGTTTGTAGAGCCACTCCTAAAGCTACATTTGGGAGAATTATTAGATTTAGAGATACAATCTTAAATAGTTCAAGCGAGGCTAGGGTATGGGTAACAGAAAGAGAAAGACCTAAATATTAATGAAAAATGTTAGAAAATCAGGGTAATCCAGGCATGATTGTTGGAGTCTTAATAACTAATGTATTTCTTCACAGGAAAACTGAAATGCTTCAGTAGTGTTACTTGCATAGGTGGAAATCCAAAGTAAGAGGAGAACATATTAGTATATTAAGGGCCAGCTCCTATTTCCAGTGACATCAATGCCAAAACTGCTATTGACCTCAATGGGAACAGCATATAATGAATTAAGAGTATATAATTTTGGCCTTTTCAGAATTATATTTACATATAGAAAATGTGTTCAGCATTGAACTAATTCTCCTTGCAACTGGTCAGTTTGGAATGAGTGGAAGTTTTTGAAACACTGCTAGTGTATCTCTATTCTTGAAATTTATAAAGTGGTGGTGTTTTTTGGTTTTTGTTGTTGTTGTTGTTGTTTTAAACTAGGGATCTATCAGTATGTGATGTCCTGTCTTCAGTTATTTTTGGTTATGGAAAAAAAGGCTTATAATAGGAGCTCATTGAGTTTGGGCATTTCCAAATAAACAAAACTCTGGAATAGTAGGCTAAAAGATACATAAATATATGCAAATGTTGAATGAATGGGTTCCTGAAGCTTTAGTTTGTATGTAGTTCATAGCCTCTTAGTTTATTGAGATCAGCCTCCAAATTTTTGATGGCAAAATGAATATTTCCATAATTAAAAGCATTATTTTTCAAATAAAAATGTGTCTTAAGACAATCATATTGGAGTCCTGCTTTGGTATGAAAGCTTTGAGTTCTTAAGTTCATAAATGCTGGGTATCATTACAGCAAAACAAGATTCTGTTCTAAGATCTGTGTGACTGATCTGATAATGTTAGTGATAAATATTTGCCAGGTACAACAGATTCCACTTGAATTACACTGTTTCCCCATATTCAAATCAACTGCTTTGCACTTTATGTAACCCCTTAGTACTCAAGTGTTAACTTGAAGAAAATAATAGCTAGATGTTTTAAGAGACAATGAAGGTGGGGGGGGAGGGAGCAGGAAATAAGAGGCTAAACAGTATGCAGATATGTTCTAGAAATGTATTGTGGGTTTTTTTTTTTTTAAATGCCAGGTCGAACACTAATTTAAATTGTGGATACTTTTCTTTAGTATAGATGTCAGATTAGGTATTTACATGGATCCCATCACCAAGCTCATTACAAATTTTAATGAATTTCCTCCTTATAACACTCTTATGAGGAAGGGAAGTAGTATTACACCATTTTACAAATCTGGAATTGATACACATATTAAAGACAAAGAATAAGATCCTGGCCTTGCTTAAGTCAGTGGGAGCGGACTAAACTAGATCTCTTTTCTTGGCTGTGCTTGCTATATATAATATATTTTCTTCTGCATAAAAGTTACAGGGCATGTGAAAAGTAATGTAAACTTATTAGTCTCTTAGTATCAATTAAAGTTAATGCTTAGATCTATTCCACTATAGAACTGAGAAGAATTTTCTATGTAATCTATACTGTATCTGAAAGAAATTAAAGAACACTCTCATTGCCTTGCCATAGTTTTATGGTATAATTATTGCTTTAAGGACAGAATTTTGAATAACTCATGATGGAAAGAGCAAATAAATTGTTTGCTGGGAACATTTTACATTATTTTATCCTTCCCGTTCTAAAAAAAATCGCTCCTGTTACATGAGCAGCTATTCAGCTACTACAGGCAACACTTGGAGAAAGCACCTCGGGATCTAAGGCGATAGGACATCAGAGAGCTGCAGTAACTGAGAGCAAGGGCAGTATTCTGTCCAAAATGTTTTGTATTCAAGCCACAGCCTGAATGACAGAAAAGCTGAAGGTGGGTTCAGAAAACAGCTTTTGTCCAAAGAGTTTAATCACCTGGCTCATCAGGGTTCGGTCTGAGGTTGAACACTAATTTGATTGAGCCCCAATCGAGCCTCAATCAAAGGCACAATTTGGGGTCTTAAACATTCGGGTGCAATTACACTTATATATTCTTGGACTGACCTTTGCCTAATGCCAATATTAATACACAGAAGAATTGTGGTGTTCATGTCTGTTGCTAAGGGGATGAATGTGCATCGCACACTTTCTTGTATAGTGTAGGCAGAGTCATTTAACAACTTCGACTCAGAGAGAGACCCCGGGAAAGTGATGCTAATGTGGGCAGCCAGAAGGATCCTAGCGAGATGTTAAAGGGATACGATGAGCCTTTTAGTTATTGCTCAGGAGAGAGATTAATTCACAGAACTCGGAGGTGGCTGTTTGCAGTGCGTTCTCTTCTTTCTTCCCCGATCTGCCCTTTTTTAAAACGCAGCAATGTTAATGATTCTCAAGAACGAGAGAGGAAGGGCTAGAAGCAGCCTGTCCCGTTGCAGCTGCAATTCACTGAAGTTCCGAGAGGAGAAGGGGGCACAATTTCCCTGCGTTAGATAACCCGCTTCTCGTTGTGCGCTGTCCAGCAGTAAAACGGACTGGGAGCTTTTAAGCTCTTAAGGGGCTAGAGCCGTCCATAGTCACGGATTTCTTCTGTCCTGAGCAGCAGTAATTTGAGTCTGCAGTAATTTGAGAATGGAGCTTTGACAGTGGAGGGTGAAAGCCCCAGGAAGACCCTCTCACTCAAGCATCCGTAGACGCTACAGGGAGTCCAGACTTTCTCTCAGAAAAGAATAGGCTGGCCTGGCTGTGAAACCTTGTGTCCTGGGGGCAGCCAAGGGTGGGTGGGGAGGAGAAAATAAAGGTGAGGACAGGTGCATAGTAAGGCACATTCTGGAGGATATGATGAATTTCATCATAGGCTTTCATGTGCTTTGGGAGCCTCTCAAAATGTTCCCACCCCCAATTTCCCCCCCTCTCCCTGAGGAGTACCCAGTTGGATAAGTATGCAGTAAGAATTAAAATACAAGAAAAAATAGACTGAAGTGAAATAAAAGGGACTAATAGAATAGGTAAGAACAAACAGGAGTATACTGAGAAAAAAACACAGTTTGTGCTTGCCATTGCACTGATCACTGTGGGCCCAATACTGCCAGCACTTATGCAGGTTAATCACTTTATTCACTTGAGTTATTCCATTGGTTTCAGTTAAGGTAATTCTTTTATGTGACTGCAGGTTTAGTGCCACACTGTAATTATGATTAAGAATCATTGGTTAAATTATATAACTTATTTTTTTGTTTTTATGCTGGTTTAAGCAATAGCAAAGCACTGTAAGCCCCACTGAAGTTCTGAAAGTATGGAAAAATTACTTAACTGCCTAAGTATGTACACGACCAGAATGAATGAGTGGGGGAAGGGACACAATAAACAAGCCCAAGGCTCTATCCTGGCATGTGCTGAGCGATTCCAAGAGGTGATGGCTGCCCCTAGCTGTCATTGACTTAAATGGATGTAGATGGGGTCAGCATCTCTCTTAGAAGATCATCACATTTGATCGGATCCTTGTTTAGAATTGTCCTATTGTTTCATGTGCTGTGCTCTGTTCTGTCTTGACAATGTTCCCAAGAATCCAGCTCTCAGGTTTCCTTAGCTAGAGAGCCTCAGCTGCAGTAATTCTTGTCAAGCACATTGAAATTTTGAAAGCAGAGAACATGTTTGAGCTGTTTTATTATTATTGGCACCACCTTTAGTTAAGGATACTCAACCTTTTCTATTATAACACTATGTTTTCAGTTGCTTATAACTTTGTCAAATCTTTTACTGTTGAGGCTGAAATTTCCTATGCCAGGTGCCTGTTTTAGGCAGATATTTTTTGAGTTTCAGCTAAAATTAGCCATTTTCAAGAACAAGATTATGGACAAAAGTAATCTTGTTCATGTTAAAACAGTCTTACAATGGTTTCAGAAGCTCGAGCATGTCCTTACTTTGGACTAGGGGCTTGAAATTTGGTGTGTGTGAGGGGAGGATATCACCTTGGTTCCAGGGATGTACCCTTTTATGTTCCCATGAAAAATTGGCTAAATTTGACTAATTTATAAGCCGGGGGGGGGGAGTGTGTGTGTGTGTGGGGGGGGAAATCTGTTTGCACATGCTCTGTAGAGGCATGTTGGACTTTGGCAGTTAACTCTTTGAAGATTTTGTATGCATATGGCATATTTCAGTCTGGGGCTGGGGAGGACTGTCCCTGCAATTGCTGTTCCTGGCTGCTGAGGGCCACTATGGCTCTAGGCACTGGACCTGAGAGTAGGGAGACTCTCTCTTCTGTGCTCTCAATGCCTACCCTGTTGGTACCTAGGCAGCATAGAAAGTGCCTGACTCAGATGTAAAAAGGAGAAGACCCAGACCTGGAGGTGTGGCAGAAGGAATATATTGGGACAAGGATCCATAGAGAGGGACTGGGATTTTGGGGGAGCCACTGTATGGGTGGGGCAGGGTGGATTGAGAGGCAAAAAGAGAATGGACAAGGAGGGGGGAGAGACCATAACTGGGTGGGCAAAGAGACTGGGACAAGCCTGTGTGAAGAGTGAGATCAGGTGGCTGGGGTTGGGGGAGAAGAGATGGAAGGCTGAGACTGGTTAGGCAAGGAGACTAGGATAAGGAACTGGGGCTGGAGGGCACAACTGGGACTGGGAGGAGGAGGAAAGACTGAGATCAGATGAGGTGCCCAGCATGGGTGACGAGTCTGGGGTAGGAGACTGGAAGGGGGGAAAGTATGAGATCAGAGGAGGAACTGGGTGGTGGAGACTGGGATGAGGAACCAAGGGAAGGGAACTAAGACTGGGAAAAGGTGAGAAGACTAGGACTAGCTAGCCAAAGTGACTGGGATGAGGAACCTGGAGATGCAGGAGAGTTGCTGGACAGAGAATGTGCCCAAGAGACAGGAGTGAGGCATGGACAGACTGGAAGGAACAGGAGCAGAAGGGGGTCAGGATTGGAGGGGACAAGAGCAGAATTATGTACACCCACTAGACCATGCTTCCTTCATAATCTGAAATGGAATCTAAGAAGATTCCTGAGTGTCAACTTTCTGCTGTCTGCAAAATATGTGAAATGCACTGACATAGTGTTCTATCTCCCTTTAGTGCTGGTTCACACAAAGGATGACAACACTACTACTATAATTTACTCTGCTATGGTAAGTGGCTGAGGTCTATGTATTGGATCTAAAAGTTCCAACCCTGCTGACGAGGCATGTGGGGTGTCAGGATGATGCTGCATGATGTAATTTCTGGGCTTATTTTCAGTTTGCTTAAAAAAAAAAAAACTAGGAAATTGCACACCAAACCCCTAAATTGAAATAACATTAAGGGTTGCAAAGTCAAGCACTCAAAAGTTAGGAATTGACAGAAAAAAAATGTTTCCCCCGGGCTAGCAAAATCAATTTTCCATGCTCCATGTTAGCTCCCAATTTCTGATGCAGGGAATATTTACATATATGAAAAAAAGCAGTGTACTCTTCTAAAAGGCTACAACATATTGCACTGAATAATGGAAGTAGCTGACATTTTCTGTTGTTTGATCATAGCACAGAAGGATTGCGTTTATAAGGAATAATGTGAATACATATATTTTTCTTTTTGTTAATTAACAAAACTACATATCCCAGCAGTTACCTCCACACTCTCACTGTGTACACATTTCTGGTTTTCTACTGTTTATAATTTTTAAGCTACAGAGGCTTTAAAAATCATGACACTTATAATATGAACTTTTTAAGGGACAATTTTAATTTATTAGAACTAAAACTAATTAATGGGTTTACTTAAAAATCCTCAGAAAATTCAAACTTTACTCTGAGATTATGTGCTGAAGATTTAGGGTTGATTTAAAAAAAAAATTTGAGGCATTCAGATTGTTAATGAAAATTTTCATTATCTCCAGTAAGGTAAGCACAGGCAGAGTTACAATGAGCATTGAAGAAAATTATCAATCTGATACAATAGTTGACATGGAGCCAATGGAAGGATTCAAGGGGGGCTAATGTGACCAAACTGACAGACAAGGAAGCTGACAATTAAAAATAAATAGTGGTTTTAATTAATGCTTATGAATGCATTTAACTCAAGTATTTTGAATAACTTTCCCTAAATCTGGCACTTCTCAAGTGTCAGGGACACAGTTAGTAAGTTTGATCTTGGGCACCTATCATACTACTTCAGAGATATGGATGTGATCAGCACTAAAAATGAAACATACACTTTAAAAAACTCCAGTATTCTAAATAGTTTGTTCTTACTCTGTAATGTGCTGTGGCCTTTCCAACGCACAGTAGACCGGTTTCTAAAACTGTGAATTGACAGTTAGTTTGCTTATTTATAAACATAAGAATGGCCATACTGGGTCAGACCAAAGGTCGATCCAGCCCAGTATCCTGTCTACCGACAGTGACCAATGCCAGGTGTCCCAGAGGGAGTGAACCTAACAGGTAAATGATCAAGTGATCTCTCTCCTGCCATCCATCTCCACCCTCTGACAAATAGAGGCTAGGGACACCATTCCTTACCCATCCTGGCTAATAGCTATTAATGGACTTGACCTCCATGAATTTATCTAGTTCTCTTTTAAATCTGTTACAGTCCTAGCCTTCACAACCTCCTCAGGCAAGGAGTTCCACAGGTTGACTGTGTGCTGTGTGAAGAACTTCCTTTTATTTGTTTTAAACCTGTTGCCCATTAATTTCATTTGATGGCCCCTAGTTCTTATATTATGGGAACAAGTAAATAACTTTCCTTATTCACTTTCTCCACACCACTCATAATTTTATATACCTCTATCATATCCCCCCTTAGTCTCCTCTTTTCCAAGCTGAAAAGTCTTAGCCTCTTTAATCTCTCCTCATATGGGACCCGTTCTAAACCCCTAATCATTTTAGTTGCCCTTCTCTGAACCTTTTCTAATGCCAGTATATCTTTTTTGAGATGAGGAGACCTCATCTGTATGCAGTATTCAAGATGTGGGCATACCATGGATTTATATAAGGGCAATAAGATATTTTCCGTCTTATTCTCTATCCCTTTTTGAATGATTCCTAACATCCTAAAAGCCGCTGCACACTGTGTGGATGTCTTCAGAGAACTATCCACGATGACTCCAAGATTTCTTTCCTGATTAGTTGTAGCTAAATTAGCCCCAACATTATGGTACCTTTCCTCAAGTCAAGTGCTAACAGTCGAGGCCCTGATCCTGCCAAACATTTTTCACTCAAGTAATAAATCCAGATCACTGAGTGGAACTGCATATATGATTCATACCTGCTAATGTGGAGAATTTCTTGACATATTTGTATTTGTGTCCCTCAAGATGTACATTCCTATGGGCTAGAGATTGGTATATTTTGTGGGGCTCCCCCTACCTATCAAAATTTGGAATCCCTGATTACATTGCCAGAAGTTAAGATCTGAACCAGCATATTTTGAAGAAGGGCGTCTTTTGACATGACACGTTCTTCCCTAGAGCCACTGCCTCAAACTTACTCTTAAAAACGAATTAAATATATCTAAAGTTTGATGGGTAAGTCCAATCATTCCCCATATGGCATTTAGGGATAGAAGGATGCTAAGAAAATGAAATTGGCAGTTTATACACTTCAATCTGGATTTTAAATCAGTACTTGTTCTTTGTGTCTTTTGACTGACGTTTCCTTTTTGATGTCATGAAGTATGTTGCTACTATTGCTGCATGCCAAATGCAGTGCACTTAAACAGTCTCCTTTGCCACTGTGTTGCTGCTTAGATAAACCGATGGGAATGGAGTAGCAAAATCATTTTGAAATAACTTTCAGAATCATTACTTTACATTAATATCAGTATTATTTGACCCAATACATATTTGTCATCAACGTCTAACAAATAGTGCTTGGAATTAGAAAGGAAATGTTTGTTAAAGGTAGCATTACTAGATAATTGTTATTGGTTTTCGTTTCAAAGGTGCATCCATAAGAAGGATTTCTAAAGCACAAATAGCTACAGGAGCCAAATAAACTAATTAGCAATGCAGGTATTGCTTGAGGGTATGAAACACTTGTAGATTTATGTTATTGGCTCATCAAGTATGTGCGTGAGAGAGGAAAAAACAGCCCTTATCTTTCCTGGGGTAGAATTTAGTTTCTCAACTCTGGCTTTTTACGGTTTGCTTCAGATTGCATTTCACATGTTTTACTGATTTCCACCTAACTTGAAACATTGCAGTATTAAGCAAAGGGGCGACTTGGAGACATGAAGCCGGGACGTAGTGTCAAAATCCTCTAAAATGCATGATGCATTTGTGACTCTCTCCTTCGGTAAGATACACGAGCTCTACACAGTGGTGATGGCATTACCTTCCCCTCTCCGGTACGGTCTGTACCACAGTGGATGTGCGGCATGAGCAATGAGCTGAGACTATCTGGCTTGTTTCCTGAGCGATCTTCCACTGTACGCGCTATATAGCAAGGAGCACGGGCTTCCTCCCTTCCTTAGCCTTGCAGCGCCCGGGCTGTGTGTTCTCCCAGGCTGCGCTGATTCCCAGAGCCGCCTGCTTCCACCCCGGCTCTTGCCATCCGCCCGAGCCCTTGACGGAC
Source organism: Emys orbicularis (assembly GCF_028017835.1). Lineage (NCBI taxonomy): Eukaryota > Metazoa > Chordata > Testudines > Emydidae > Emys > Emys orbicularis. The sequence goes on along the minus strand of NC_088689.1, from coordinate 39,324,908 downwards.
TTGGGTCCCTTTTTGCGTCTCTGCCGAGGTGCGGCTCTGCGCCCTTCACCTGTCAGGAAGGCTGACGCGCCCCTGCCAAGCAGCCAGCGCCCACTGGCAAGCCTGCCGGCTCCTCTCCTGCCACCTTCCTGCCGGGCTCGCAGTCGGCGGCGGCGGCAGCGCCCCGCGCCCCCTCCCGCGCGCTCGCACCGCCGCGGTGTTCCCCCCTCGCCGGTTCTCTCTCCAACATCAAAGTTTTCCTCCCTCCTCCGAGCCCCCTCCCCGCCCCCGAGCCCTTATTACTGCGCAGCCAGCTCACAGAGGGCTGACAGCGCGGCGAGCAGATTACAGCGATTAGCCGCAGGAGAAGCGGCAGCGCCTCGCCGGCTCCCCGCACTGACCCTGCCCGCTGAGGCCCCGGGGAGTCCAGGGCAGCTTCCCCTGTAGGCGGCGGCGAAGACGGGGATTGAGAGTCGAGCCGCGCGGCGCGACCCAGCAGCCGGGCTTGGAACCGTGCGGGGCTCGGAGCGGCAGCGCGGCTGAGGCTCCGCGGAGGTGGCTCGGGGCTGCGAGGTAAGGACCTGCGATGCCGGGGGAGCCGGGGCTTCTCTCCCCCCCGCATGTCTCCGACAGGTGGCTGGAGCAGCAGCCGCGTCCTGCCCGCCCGAGGGGACCGTGTTGCCAAACGCCCCGCTGCCCCCCGGGCTGTGCGCCCAGCTCCTTGCCGCCGCGCCGGCCAGCCTGCCCGCGGCTGCCGGGCTGTAATGTTAAACACCGCCGCCCGTCAGTCTGCGGCTTGGCTGGTACTGAGCATGCGCCCACCCACCGAGCATGCTCACTAGCACCTGCTGAAGCCACTGCGTGGACGCTGCCCTTACCTGGGCTTGCAATGTGAGCCCAAGGGGGGGTTAAAAGTGCTGCGGGGCAAATCGGAGGGGAGGGACGGGCAGAGTCTGTCCAGTGCGGAGACTGACTCCACGGGGGGTCAAAGAGCTGGAGGCAGGGAAAGGAGCGGGCCAAGGGGTAGGGGTTAAGCCGGGGGTACGGGCGCTGCCAGACGGGATCAGAGCAGGGGGGCAAACCCCCGGATAGGGCGGGGTAGGGGGTAACAGTCACCCAGATGAGGTGAGCCTTCTGCAGTGGCTGCAAAATGGGGTGTCGGGGGCAGAGGGGCTTCTCCACCCAACCTCTTCAGGACGGTGCAGTTTAGCACCGGCTTCCCAGGGCTGTCTTCTTAAGGGCACGGTGTATCCCAACGCCTAGACAAGGCAGCTCTTCCCTATCCGATGGGATGCATTGAGCTGCTAAAGGAAATTTGATTCAGTGAACTATTTTACAGATGCCATCCCCCTTTCAAAATTATAATAGTCATACATTTTTTAGTGTTTAAAAGAATCCTTTGTCAATTTATATGACTGCATAAAGCTTCATAATGGTTCACAAATTTGTCTTAGCTGCTGTTCTGATTGTCTGGATTAGATTGCCTTTTTCTTGTAATCCACTGTGAATGTAGTTTCACTCCTTTAAATTATTTACCTTTTAAAATGTAATTTTTCATTATTCTTAGCACTTCATCATTTATCTTCATTAGCACTATGCAGATGGATGTCATTGTTCTACAGTATTTAATTCATTTTAATATTGAAAATATTAATAATTGGTAAGCAATCACATCTCACAGTGTTTCTAACATAGCACTTCCTGTTTGTATTGTGACACTAGTTTTTAATTCTAAATTTTTGTTCTTTTTTCACTTTTTTTAATACACAAGTTTATTCTTGCGGTTCATGTGACTTTAAAGCTGACTGATTTTCCTGGTTTGGTATCAAAACTTCTTTAGTTTCCTTTGATCCACCAATGGGGATTGCCCTTGGCAACTGTTGTTTTGCCTCTCTATCCAGCACTCTATTGCGTTTTCATGTCACCACCTGTGTATAGAGTTTGGTTCCCAAATATTCACCACAGGTCAGATTTTGAAAGGGTGAAAGCACCTAAAAATCCCACTAATTGCCTACATACCTTTAAAAATCTGTCCCAAGGGGCACTATACTGTAGTGTAGGAAATCTTTCTCAAAGGAAAAATTCTACTGTGAATTTTATTGAATAGAGGTATATGACCCTGAGACATATTGACAACCAGAAGTATTAAAAAATCATGAATTTTACACCAGAAAGTAATGAAATTAAAATAAATAAATAAATAAATACATTTGGGGTTCTTTTAATTTGCCTATTTGTTTCTGAACCTTTAGGGTGCACTAGCTTCGTACATTTTCAGATACCTTTCCCAAAGAATCCATATACCTAAAACATTTGTACATTGCTATAACGTTTAATAGTGTTTCAGGCTTCCAGTATCCTGGGATTTTCCCCTCTCTCTTTGTCATTGAAAATTTATTAAAAACCTTTATTTCTGTAAGTAATTCCCCATCCTGCAAACACTGAACTGAACACTTTACTCTTTGATTACTTCATTTGTTGCATACATTAGTGTTGATTTTTCTACTGAATTGTTTATACTTCTAGTTGCATATTTTAATTTCCTAGCCTTTTTATGTATGCTACATGTTTTGTTATGATACATTTCAATGATGATCTTCATTCTGACAAGTATACTGTTCTGTACTGCCCAAACCAATGTCTGCTAAGATTAATTATCCTGTTACTCCTTTGCATTAGTTGCAGTTGTTCACCCACCTTATAGCAGTTTCATCTAGACACATATCCCTAGTTTGCGTATGAGAATGTCATCAGTGACTGTGTCAAAAACCTTACTAAAATCAAGATATATCACATCTACTGCTTCTCTCTCCTGCCATTAACCCTGTCAAAGAAGGAAATTAGGTTGGGTTGGTATGATTTGTTCTTGACTAATCCATGCTGACTATTCCTTAGAATCAGATTATCCTCTAGGTACTTACAAATTGATTGTTTAATCATTTGTTCCAGTATCTTTCCAGGTATCAAAGTTAGGTGGACTGGTCTATAATTCCTGAGTCCTCTTTTTATAGAGACTAGGGCTAGATTCACAATTTAGGCTCCATTGCAATTCCCAAACTTTTGCCAACCTAAACTCACTGGGTGCCAACATTTTCATAGTAAAATTTCTTTAGGTGCTTAAGCTTCTGCCTCTAAGATTTATGCTACTGCCTTATTCTAGGTATCTGGATGCCTAAATCCCATCTAAGCCCCAGAGTGATTCATGAACTAGGGAAGAGGGGGTGGAGATAAAGTTATTTTCGCATGTGTGGCCCAATATGGTAGGTGAACTTAGAGGTTGATATGGGATTGGGTCCCATTCAAAATCTGGCTGGATGAAGACATAGGTCACCATCCACCGTATAAGTTCTAGCCTAGTACAGTAATTAGAGCACTTGTGTGGGATATAGGAGAACCAGGTTTAATTCCCCCTTGGAGGGGCAGGGGGGATTTGAACAGAAGTCTCCCCCATTCCAGATGAGTGCTCTAAACACTGGGCTAGAAGTTATAGGTGGGTACCACTCCCACCCTGACTGTTTTGTGTGGAGTTAGGCACCTGCTTAACTCATTCTCTCAAGAAACAGCTTAGGCACCTAAACTGTCTTACTCCAGGAGAGGGGTTCTCATTCGTGGATCACAAGGCAGAGCTAGATGCCTATCTGCAGCAGAGACTTAGGCACTGAACTCTGTGACAGGGTGGGGCTTAGCACAAACCCCTCTGGTCAGCATCTCCCATTGGCTGTTTTAAGCATCTCCCTGCTTAGTGTACTAGCTTTTGTTGATCCCACTCTGAGGCATCTCTCCCCATTCATTGTATAGGGAGTTTAAGCACTTAACTCGGGATTTGTGAATTGTGGTGGTGTTCCTGTGACTTTCTTGGTTCTTGGAAGCTAGATGTTGTGATAATTGGGTGTTGCAATTCCTAAGTCCTCTTTGTGAGGCTAGCCCTTAAGTCTTTTCCTCACTGCTAAAAAAGGCTATTTTTGTTTAGCTTGGGGTGACTGAAGTGTGGAAGCTATTCTGAGGTAAAAACACAGTGAGGACAAGACACTTTGGTTTTAGAAGTGAGGAAAAGGCCTGAGAAAATGTCTCTAGAATAATATCAGAAGGCAATATGCTCATATGGTTGTGCCGAAGTAGAGGAGTGCAAATTTTGTTATGAAAATTTGATCAACATGTATAACAATGACAGGGTGGAGTCTGTCTAAGGAACAATGGTAGCTTTTTTGCCTAATTGCTTGTGCTTAAAATGTATTCATATGTATTTCATGTACTGTTTATAATGCTTTACACTCATTTCAGAGTTTTGTGTACACTAAATATTTGTTTGCTATAGGCCATACAATTTCTAATCTACAATAGAAGTAGACTAATGAAGAAAAAAATACCTTCTTTTAGGGTTTTGCATAAAATAGCCCTGCAATTTAACTCTTTAGAATGTTTTTCCAAATTACAGAAATATTTACCTTTGTGTCCAATTTTAAAATAAAGATTTCAAAATTGTGTCCCTGACCAGCACAATTAGCTATCCTGAACCAGAGGATCTAGGGGTAGCAAATTGTGACAGGTGAACCCCCATCCAAGCAATTTGATCCCATACCCCTGGACAAGGGGACAGGGAAAGGCAGGAGGTAGGAAATTGTGTCAGGTAAACCTCCATTAATCACAGATTGCTACCCTTGGACCAGAGGTGGGAGACGGATAGGACTAACAAATTGTGACCGGTGTACCCCTCCATCAAAATTTGCTGTCTCAGCAAATTGTGTCAGGATGGCAAAAAAGAACACTCATAGATGTTAGCTTTCAGAGTAGCAGCTATGTTAGTCTATATCCGCAAAAAGAACAGGAGTACTTGTGGCACCTTAGAGACTAACAAATTTATTTGAGCATAAGCTTTCGTGGGCTACAAGAAGTGGGCTGTAGCCCACGAAAGCTTATACTCAAATAAATTTGTTAGTCTCTAAGGTGCCACAAGTACTCCTGTTCTTTTTTCATAGATGTTAGTAACTGCTACCAGTGGGTGCCAATTGGATACCTCTCAAAGCTGATTGCAGATGGTTTTACATAAGATCATCAAAGTTGGACCCCTCGATTGGGAGGGAAAATGAGACAACATGAATGCAAATAGGAGCATCCTGTGCCTCAGATGGCATAATTTATGCTCACTGGGGGAAACTGCATTTTCAACCCCTAAACATTGCCTGCTCCTGGAGAGATTTTTGTTGTGACTTGCTGCATATGCTACTACTTAGCTGCAAAAGGGATTTTGCATTTCTTCTTTAAGTATAATATAGACAACTTTAAAACTACCTGTGCTAAGAAAGCTTTTCAGTGCATGGGGGGTTGGGCCCGTTTCCAATGAGGAAAGGTTGAACCAATGCCTGGTTCCAATCTTGTCTCAAGTTTTTAATCCCCTGCTTCGGCAGTGGGAGTCAGGGGAGGGAGGTGGGTAAAATGCTAAAGGGAGACGATGCCGAAACTCAGCAGCTGTGCTGTGGGTGTTTGATTTCCTCCATTTGAACATTAACTAAGGAAAGAAATTGCTAGGGCGATAGTCCCACAATTTTGCAGATGGTCTTTCTGGATTAAGGACAAGCCCGATCCGTCTCCTCTCAACAGGCAGTGCATAAACGGTGGAATCAAATACACACACACACACACACACACACACAAGAAAAGCTGAATTTGCTTAAAGGTCTGGTGGAAGAAAAGCAATGTCCCGGTTTTAATATTTGCATATGGCAATCCGCGAAATAAATGAACCGGTTCGTATTCCGATCTTATAATACTTGGTGCAGTAGAAAGGCTGTTACATTTCATTTCCCATTCCGATTTTATTTGTGGGAGTGGAATAATGCTGGATAGGTTATCTGCTGTCTGCTCACCCGTGCCTTCTCTTCACATCTCAGGGCAAAGGAGAGAACAGGGAGGGGAGCTCACCTTTGCTACTGATTCATCTTTTAATAATATTAAAAGAGTAAATCGCAGTGAGAAACCCTTCCGGGCTTGGGAGGTAACAGATGTGTTTCATGCTCGGGGTTGTAACTTCAGCAGCAGCAGCTGCTGCAAGGTAGAATCAGCAGGGTGACCTTTTCCCTTGGACTCCTGGCTGTGATCTGACCCCTTAGTCAGTGGTTTGCGCCTCGCATGCAGATCATCCTTCCACTTGAATGTTGGACCTCTGCATTTCAAAGCTTGGTGCTAACTAGTGAAGTCCATCAGAAAGCCAGCACTGTGAGTGACTTGCAAAGTTATTCATAGTCTCCAGGAAAGTAGTCAAGGCTTAGCCTGTGAAGAGCAAATGCCAAAATATAGGAGCTGGGAAAAGGGGGTGCAGTATCGGGCATTTGCTAGGGGAAGCAGATTGATGTTTAGAGCACCTGCTCTCCTAATAGTTGAGTAGCCATTCCAGCAGGTGTGTGCATTTTAAAACATAGTTTAGTGGGGGAAGTTTTGTTAGACATTCTCTGAATCAATTTGTATTTAGCTTACTATATTTAAAAAACAATCCTGCCCCCTTCTAAACAGAAGCCAACAGCCCCTGCTCCCAATGGGAAAGGTGTGTTGTTAAAAGTTATGGTTTAAAAAAAATTTGTCCTTCAGTTGTCCTATTTTCTCTGGAAGAGATGTAACAGGTAAGATGCTGCACTCGTTGGAGATCAGATAGGAGTAAATGGGATGAATAAATAATATTTCACCCTTAGCTGAGAATATTTTTGCTTTTTGATAGAATCAGAAATTTGGGATTTACACCCCCCTACACTCATGTGTTACAAGTAAGTAAATGTTTTCAAAACTACACCCCAGGCTGGAACTAAATGAAAACTGGTTCTGCCCTGCATGCCTACTAAATACAGCTCTCTTAAAAGGTGCTATCTTTTCCTAGGCCCTAGCAGGGTAAAATCTGCACAGTTGGTCAGTCACAGCATTTATATAAAGTGCTTTGGTAGTGGCACAAAGACACTTCTTTGTAATGCTGCAGCAGCAGAAGCCATGCTTGGGTTATATACATAGTTATATACATGAGGGTTTTAACTCCATTATATTTTTATTTTTTTGGCAAATTTTAGAGCTGTATAAAATATAACCTGAAAGATGTTCCTCCCTGATTAGAGATATCCCCATTTGTACACAGCCTCAATCCTTATGCTGTTGATATTGAGAACCCCACTTATGTCACCCTCTGGAAGGTATGGTGGCTGAAGTTCACTAATTACTTAAACAATTTTAAAGAGGGAGTACATAGCCTAACAAGTGTTTAAATTAGTTGTCTGTGGAATTGGATTACAGTTGGTCAAATTGTTCTTCTGCTATACAAAACCTGATGTTTAAAGAGTACATTGTATCATTATGCTTTTCTTAAAAATATAATTTAACCATTGCAACTTTTTAATTGAGATTAGATCTTGGGTTTTTGTGACTATTTCTTTGCCTTTTAAAATAATTGTAAAATAAGAAAACCCCCAAACCCCACAAAAAAACAAACCAAACCTGTCTCTTTGAAAGAGAGGTGCTGATATGATCTCAAGTGTACAGTATTTTGTAAATGCAGGTTCTTGGTCAATTTCTTATCTATGTATTTGACTGTTGATAACATCTACTAAGTGTGCATACATGTAGTTAAGCTGTGTGGGTTTCTTAAAAAAAAATTTCATGCTTTTACTCACTGCTTTTGTTTAACCTCTTGACATTATCAAGTTACTTCATTCACTTTAGTGGGGAAATACCAATTTACAACAGCTGTGATTCTGGCCCAATATATTGTCTTGGAATGGCTGGAAGCCTGCATTCCAACTTGGTATAGGTTCTGGGCCAAATGCTGTTCATGTAAGCAGTCTCATTAATTTCATCTGGTTAGTTTGTGAGAATAAGGTAAGTAGAAAGTTAGCCCCAGATTTGAAAAGGAATTTGGTTCTGAGGTGGTTCAAAGAGTTGATTGTATGTGGCGGATAACATGTGTGACTCCTGTATGCTTTATCTGAGCAATGGCTACAAAGAGCATGGATAAGAAGGGAATTAATGTATGCATTTCTGAAAGGAGAAGACTTTCAGACTTAGGGGTAGATCTTTCAAGTCTCCCAGGGGCCTGATCTCAATAGATGTTTTTCTGTTAACTTCAGTAGGCTTTGAGTGAGGGTGTGGGTGAATCTCCTAGGATCAGGCTGATATTTTCTTTCTCAGTGCTCTATTTTTATTTGGTGGGGAGGAAAGGAAAATAACTTGGTGGTTTCACAAAAGGGGAAGTTTGAATTCTTAGCCTCACACTTCAGCAGCCGTACATAATTTTGAGTATTTGGCTAGTTAGGACAGAGGGTCATAGCACCAGGAGTAGAGTACTGGTAAACTTGTATGGATATGCTTATTTGGAACTTAAAAATATCATTTATACTTGTTCTAGTCTACCATTTGGCATTCAACTTATAAGCTCCAAAATCTGAAATAAGAAAAATGAACTAGAAGCAAATTTCAGCTTTAGGAATAAGACTAGAGTAAAACTGGCTAGTTTGGCAAACCAAACCTTTTTAGCCCTACAAATTAACTATGGATTTTCTGTTCCATAAATATCAGAAAACTCCAAGCAAACTTGAAACAAATCCTAGAGAAACTTGCCAGTTTTGTGTCTGAAATGACTAGTTTTCCTGGGTTCAGATTTTGGTGTGAAAGTATTTCAAAGCTCAAAGTCAAGGTGCAGTGGGGAAATGAGTAGACATCCATTTCACATGTACTCTTAGTTCTTAAGTTAAACAGTCAGATGGAGTCAGTGTAATTACTCAGATTTGCACCAGTTGGTAAGTGAGATTCTATCTGGCCCAAAGGTTTTCTGATTGATCAGTTTCCCACTGACAGTTTTTATCATTTTCTTTATAAACCCTGGAAAATGGTAGTAATAGTGGAAATGTTTATTTCTCAAAGACCTATAATCATAACTTCCTGTTAAATTAAAAATAACTGATTACAGTTATTCCCTGATTACAGGGAAATTAAAAAAAAAAAAAAAAAAAGAGAGAAAACCTCAAAGGTATGTATATATTCATTTTGCTGCTACTAAAGCATTCTATATTGTATACTTGTTAGCATGAAATTTATTGGGGGAAATAATCCCAGAATGCTTAAAAACTGTTAATAATTCAACATAGCTAGGCTTAAAAAAAGCTTTCATAAAGCTTGAGGAGGTTAGATGAAGAAGAGCTTGTATGCAAAAATGCTAACTCAGCAGTGATTAGTGTTGAATGATGCTCTGGCTGTAAACGTAGTGGTGGTTGTGTTTATGCATTCTCTAGCTTTAAGATAGCATACTTTTCTCTGATGACTGCTTTATATGAATCAAAGATGCTGCTTTGGAAGCAGTGGCATGGAAACAGATAAGTAATGGGATTAAACACTTTTGATTGTTCATTGTCTCAGAGCTGGGGACACTTAAGATCATGTGTATTTTAAAACCAGACTAAATATTTCTCAACAAAGGTACAGGGCAAGATATTTTTCCTAGATCCACACACTGAGGAGAAAGGACCCTTCTGTGAATGGTGCTTGCCCTTCCAGCATGAGACATCCAGTCTTTAGAAGCAGATGAATCTGCCATCATGGTTCCAGGGCTCTGGTTCTTGTGGGAAGTGGTCAAGGCTGGGGATAAGCACACTGAGTCAGTTCCCTAGATGGTGTAAATAGCCTTAGTGACACTGAAGTTGCCAGAACACACAGCAAGTGCTAGTATTACCCATTGTCAGTTTACACCTGCTGAGGATCTGTCCCGTTGTCTTGTCTCCCTTGCCCCCCAGTGGGAAGGACCGTAGACAGTAAATGAAGATAAAGAATGTATTGATTTTCTGTGTGCTGGGTAATCCTCCTTAAAGCAGGTTTTGGGGGCAATTAGTAGCAGAGAAGTTTGACAGTGTACATCTATTGGAACACTGTTGCTGGGAGCCAGTTCTGATGGCTGGGAGCCAGTGTAGATGCACAGGTTGTCTGTGAAGATTCTTTATGTAAAATTCTGATCTAAGTAATTATACTGAAGTCAATGCAGTTACTAAAGATTTACATTCGTGTACCCTAAGAGCAAAATCTAGCTGTTTTTTATAGGTGGGGCTGGTAGCACTGTCTGTTATGAATGCTGTCTGACACTTCCCATTATAAGACTGTGTTTTCAGTTTACAACTTTGCCAAAGTTTAACTGTTCAGGCTGAAAATTTCCATGCTAGGTGTCCGCTTGAGGCTGAATAGTTCTCAAAAATGTCAGCCAAAATGGTTCAGCCATTTCTGAGAACAAGACTAGGGAATATATATTGTTTTTCTATGTTTTTAAAAAAAAATCCGATGACTGTTGCTTTGGAAAGATCTAGTACCCCATGCTTTGGAGTAGGGACCTGTCATAAGTCAGAATCTGGGGGCAGCATGGGCCATTATAGCAGGTACAATGGAGAGACAAGAGGGAACATAGGAGGGGAAATCAAATCAGTATCGTAGATGTCTGCATGCTAATGCAAGAAGTATGAGGAATAAACAGGAAGAACTAGAAATGCTAGTGAATAAATACCACTATGATATAGTTGGCATCATAGAGACTTGGGATAATACACATGGCTGGAATACTGGTATAGAAGGGTACAACTTTCTAGGCAGAACACAGGTTGCCAACTTTCTGACTGAACAAAACCGAAAACCCTTGCCCTATCCCTTCTCTGAGGCCCCGCCACGCTCACTCCATCCCAGGGCCGGCTCTAGGTTTTTTGCTGCCCCAAGCAAAAAATTTTTTGGCTGCCCCCCACCCCAGCCCTGGGCTCTCTTTCCCCCCCCCCCCCCCCCCGCAACTGCATCCTCCTGCCGCCCCAGCCCTGGGTCACTGGTAACTCGCTCCCAGGGCGGGTCATTCAGCAGGAATTTTGGATGTGCCCAGAACACAGACAGGATTGGTTCCCATATGGTTACAGAACTGCAGTAAAGTGGAACAATTTTCAGCTTGTGTGACTGGAGGATATCTGGATGCATATTATAAGACTGTCCTACATAAATGAGAAAAAGTTGAGGTGCCTTTATTATTCTTTTGTTCCATTCTTTGTTTCTATGGGGAATGCACTATCACGGTCTTCCTTTTAAACAAATAAAACTAAAACTTAAAAAAAAAAAAAAAGCAATGGCTGTTGAAAATAGCAATTCCAGTCCTAATAACCACTGGGAAGCATTTCTTGCTCAATTTATTCTACTTTTTCTACAGCAAGTTACAGTGGATCAGTATATTTGATTTGGGGGAAATGAAGTAACAGCTGCCCAAATTGAGCTTGAGCACTCCTGAATTTTGAGGGTGTTCAAATCTGGAAGGCAGATGCTAGATTCCCTTTCTGAATATTAGTTATATCTGGAAAGGAAAAGTCAATTTCTGCTTCCATGGCTCAGAAGTGGAAATCCTCCTAAGTGCCTGGTACTGTATCTAAAGCTGCCCAGGTCCAGAGCCTCCCCTCCCTTACTTTTCATTTTAAATTCTAGTGGGATCCACATACCTCCCTTGCTAGGCTTCAGATAGAGAGGTGCACCGTCCATTTAGTTCCCCCAATTCCTTCTTTGGGGGAGAGCCCAGGGCTGGGGCAGCAGGAGGTGCGGGTGGGGTGGAAGAGCCCAGGGCTGGGGCGGCAGGGGGTGCGGGTGGGGGCCAGAGCTGGGGCGGCAGGAGACGCGGGGGGGGGGGGGGGGAGAGCCCAGGACTGGGGCAGCAGGAGGTGCGGGGGGGGGGGGGAGCCCAGGGCTGGGGGAGCAGGGGAGTGCAGGTGGGGGCCAGAGCTGGGGCGGCAGGGGGTGTGGGCGGGCGAGAGCCCAGGGCTGGGGTGGCAGGAGGTGCGGATGGGGGCCAGAGCTGGGGATGCGGGGGGGGGGGGGGGAAGAGCCCAGGGCTGGGGTGGCAGGAGGTGCAAGTGGGGGGAGAGCCCAGGGCTGGGGAAGCAGGGGAGTACAAGTGGGGGCCAGAGCTGGGGCGGCAGGGGGTGTGGGCGGGGGAGAGCCCAGGGATGGGGCAGCAGGAGGGTGCAGGTGGGGGCCAGAGCAGGGGCGGCAGAGGGTGTGGGCGGGGGAGAGTCCGGGGCTGGGGCAATACAGGGGTGCGGAGGGAGCCCAGGGCAGTGGGGGGGGGCGGCAAAAAACCTAGAGCTGGCTCTGTTCCTACCATTCACAGCAAGCTGCAGATTTCAGTTCCATACTCCTTCCCCCACCCTTTCCTGTTGCTAGTGCCAAGGGAATGCTGGGAAATGTAGTTCTTTCCCTGCTCCAGGGCTGGCTCTATAGGCAGGGAGCTAACCAAGGAACTACAGCTCCCAGGGCCCCCTGTTGGTTCTCAGCTCCCATGCTGGATTCTTGCACCCCTTGCAAATCTGCCGCCCCAAGCAATTGCTTGCTTTGCTGGTGCCTAGAGCCGGCCCTGCTCCACCCCCCCTCCTTTTGTTTCTCGCTCTCCCCAACCCTCATCCGTGCACTCATTTTCAGCAGGCTGGGGAAGGTCCCTTTTCAATTGGGTGTTCGGTTGAAAACTGGACACCTGGCAACCCTAACTTGATGGGGACGGGGGGTGGGGGGGTGGGAAGCAGGTGTTGCCTTGTATATCAAAATGTATACACTTGCACTGAGGTTGAGATGGAAATAAGAGACACCCAGAAATTTTTGACAAGCCTAAGTATAAAAGGTCTAAAATACCCAAGGGTGATGTCATGGTGGGGTCCCTTACAGACCGCCTAACCAGGAAGAAGAGGTGGATGAAGCTTTTTTTTAAACAAAATCATCCAAAGCCCAGGACTTGGTGGTGATGGGGAACTATCCAGACATCTGTTGGGGAAAATAGTACAGCAGGGCACAGATTATCCAACAAGTTCTTGAAATGCATTGGAGGCAATTATTTATTTCAGAAGGCAGCGAAAGCTACTAGGGGAGAGGCTGTTCTAGATTTGATTTTTAACACATAGGGAGGAACTAGTGGAGAATTTGAAAGTGGAAGGCGGCTTGGGTGAAAGTGATCATGAAATGATAGAATTCATAATTCTAGGGAATGGTAGGAGGGAAAACTGCACAATAAAGATAATATATTTCAAAAAGAAAGACTTTAGCAAACTCAGGGAGTTGGTAGGTAAGATTCCATGGGAAGCAAGTCTAAGGGGGAAAAACAATTTGAGGGAGTTGGAAGTTTTTCAAAGGGATATTAAGTGCTTGTCACCGTGCCTCAGTGGGAATAAGGAAAACTTGGGGAATTACAGATCAGTCAGCTTTAGCTTCAATAACCGGACAGATAATGGAGCAAATAATCAAGTTGCATACATCTAGCAGATAATATGGTGATAAGTAATAGCATGGATTTGTCAAGAACAAATCATGTCAAACCAACCTAATAGCTTTCTTTGACAGAGCAACAAGCCTTGTAGATGCGCGGGGGCGGGGGGGGGGAGGGAAAGTGGTAAATGTGGTACATCTTGAATTTAGTAGGGCTTTTGATACTACTGTCTTGCATGACCTTCTAAGAAACAAACTGGGGAAATACAACCTAGATGGAACTACTATAAGGTGGGGTGCATAAATGGCTGGAAAACTGTGAGATCCTGCAGCGATTGGTCTTGGGTCCAGTTCTGTTTAATACCTTCATAAATGATTTAGGTAATAGCATAAAGAGTACTGTATACTTATAAAATTTGTGGACAATACCAAGATGAGACAGGTTGCAAGTGCTTTGGAGAATAGGATTAAAATTCAAGATGATCTTGACAAACAGGCTGAAATTCAGTAAGCACCAATTCAAGGTACTCCACTTCAGATGGAACAATCAGTTGCACACATACAAAATGAGAAATGAACGTGTAGGAAGGAGTACTGCAGAAAAGGACCTGGGGTTATATTGTTGACACATTTAGCTGTTGATCCACTATAACACTGTTGCAAAAAAAGCAAACATTATGTTGAGATGTATTAGTAGGCATGTTGTGACCAAGACATAAGAAGAAGTAATTCTTCCTCTCTATTCTGTACTGATAAGGCCTCAATTGTGTCCAGTTCTGGGTGCCATAATTCAGGACAGATGTGGACAAATTAGAGAGTCCAGAGGAGAACAACAAAACTGATTAAAGGTCTAGAAATCATGACCTCTGTGGGAAGATAACCTCTAAGGATAGGACAAGATGCAATGGACTTAAATTGTAGCAAGGGAGGTTTATGTTGGACATCAGGAAAAAAAATCCTAACTGTCAGCACTGGAACAAATTGCCTATGGGGGTTGCGGAATCTCCATCTTTGGAGGTGTTTAAGAACAGATTATATAAACACCTGTCAGGAATGGTCTAGTTCTACCTTGGGTGCAGGGAGCTGGATTAGATGACCTACTGAAGTCCCTTTCAGTCCTACAGTTGTATGATTTGCCGAAGGGTGGCCTTAGAGATGTGCCTTTTGTTGTGCCCATGAAAATATACCCGGATTTGGTAAAGTTATAACACAGTTCATAGTACAGACTTACTAGAATTTAACAGCTAAAATCTCTGAAGATTCCATCCTCTCTGGGCATGCTCAAGCCTCTCACATCTCTTACTGCTGACCAGACTCTGCATGCACCATCCCCACAGAGTGACTGAGGATGCTAGAGGGACAAAGCCAGACTTTCTCTGTTATGGCCAAATATGGGAACTGAAAGAAGGGAACCTCTCTCCTGTGCTCCCAGTGCCCTCTTCCCCCACCTTCTGCTGGTACCCAGGCAGTGTGAAGGAGGAAGGTGTCTGATTCAAATGCAGAAGGAACAAGAGTTGGATCTAGGCATTCTTAGGGTGGACTGTGGATTGTGACAAGGAGCTGACAAAATACAGGTAGGGGAGGTGGAAGAGGCTGGGACTTGCCGGCAAGTGTTGGAGTTGGATATGGGAGCCGGGTGGGTGGGGAAAGACAAGAAGCCAATCAGTGCTTAATTTGTGCCTGGGCTTGCCAGACTCAGCCCTGGCACCAATAGGCTTGGCAGTTCATAGCCCTGGCACCTCTGGGCTTGCTGCATCAGTTATGAAAGTAAAAAAAAAAAAAATTGCCTAACCCCGCCACCTCTTTCATTACAAATTAAGTACTGGAGCCAGTGGGTGGTGGTGGTGGGAATGGAGATGGGATGAGGAGCTAAGGAGGGAAGAATCTGAGACTGGTAGGGTAAAGAGCCTGGGACAGGAGCCAGAAGAGCTGAAGACACTGAGCTTGTGTTTCAATTCTTTCAAAACTTTTCTACAGCTTTGATGAAGAGCTAATTGATTTTTTTTTTAATTTTTCTTTTTGTTTGGAAAAGAGGAGTTTGCTTTAAGACAAAAAAGGTGATAATCCATTGCACCACTACAGTAGTGAGAGGCAATGGCTGTGCTAAGAAAGTGAATGTCTTAATTTATCTGATCTCTTCTGTTTGGTTTTGTGGTCTTGATTTGCCCTTTAAAATGGTCTTTTTCCTTTATCAACTTTTTAATTGTATGTTTTGTTTCAGAAGATGCGTTGTCATGTAATTGTGCCAGACTGTTTGGTAATAAAATAGGGGTTCATGATGACTCGATTGTAAATGCCTTGGGCCAGGGATTGTCTTTTTGTTCTGTTTGCACGGCACATAGCACAATGGGGTCCTGTTCTATGACTAGGGCTCTTACATGTTGCTGTAATACAAGATGATGATGATGATCCATCACTTATAAAAGGGGTTTTCAATACCTACTAATGAGGTTGTGGCTTCAGTTAGAAAGCCGAGTGAAATGCACATCTTACACCTGGCCTTGTTCTTGCCGGACAGTCATTCTGCCTAACTGGTATTGATTTTTTTTTCTTTTTTCCTTTTCTAATTAATCAGTGGCCCAGCAAGGTTTAACTTTGAACTGGTTTAGGATGACCAAAGATTAGGAGTGTCTACTATCTTGAATATTATCGAGGAAAGTGGATGTACAAAGCTACATTAAATTGGAAATATTTAAAAGTACATCCTTTGAACTGAGACCCTTCCCTTTCTAAGGAACTACTCATTCACATTCTTTTTTCCTCTGAGGATATTTTTGTTCAGTTTGGTAACTTGCACTGTGGAAAAAGGAAAATAATTTGGATGGTGAGCTAGCAAGATCAGAGCTTAGTGATTTGGGGAAAGGAGTCTGGGTGCTTTAAATATTAATTTTTCTCCAGAGATTAATCAGTCAAGAAGTGGAATCCAAACAAAGACGATCTAATGAGGCTCTAAAAATAAAATATTAAAGAAGACAAAGGTCTCACGTTAGATTTCAATATCTGGCCCTGTTTTATTGGGTGCAGTTGACCTTAAATAGTTTTTTCCTTTCCATTAATGTATTTGCTGGGAGAGTTTATGGACTAGGTATTCATTGTTTATGTATTCTGTAAGAATACACAAAACCCAGTAGAATCTATCACTTACCTAGGTGGATAAGGATTGTCCTCTAACCCACCTTATAAAGTAAACTGCTGTAACATAGTAGAAAAGTATCTTTATCATTTTGTTGTGTGATGTAGTCCCTGTGGGGACCCTTCAAGATAACAATTTTGTTCTGGAAGTTTTCTAATACTTAGAAGTGTGATATTTTAAGATTTTTTATTGCTAATACTGAAAGATATTATTGTTGCTGCAGTTTACATAATTGTATTTATAGATTACTTCTCATGTTTAATCTATCATAGATGCATTTCTTCAGAGACACTTGCTTGAGATTAAAACATAAACTAGGGAGATTTATATCTGTCTTTCTTCCAGAAATGTGTTTTAGCTTGATGGATAATGCATCTCCATATATACACCATTTCTATGCTGTTGTGTATTCTCACATAGGATATTCTAAAAATGCTAAATAACCAAATGTAGAATAATTCATTTTATTGCTTACCTTTAATTTTGGTGATGTATATAGAATAAAATTAAGAATAATTCAAGTATAATTTGACGTAGATAGAAAATTACATACAGCTTTCTTTTTGGTTTCTACACCTTCTAAATCTTCCAAGGCAACTCTCAAATCCCCATGATAGCCATTAGTACTAGTTTTCATATTTGGATCCTAAAATCCTGGAAAGCTGTCTAAATCATATGACTTTATAAGATTTCCTTCATCTTGATCACAGTATCAGATGTGCTTTTGAGATATCTAGTTTTATCTGAAATATTACAAGAATGACTGTTTCAAGGTTTTGGCCACATTTGAACTAATAACACTGGTCTACAATTTTTGAGAAGTCGTCTGCTTCAGAGATAAAATGTGCTATTTATTATGTATTTTGATGTGCTGAATTCAGATATGACAATTAAAACAACTGATTGGCTACTGTTTCTAAGATATTTAAGTTTTTACATTTTATGTCTATGTATATTGTGTAGATAGTAGAGTTTTAATCATAAATTGTAAACCTAGGTCTTTTCATGTGTTTATGGTTGCTTTACATGATAACATTTCACCTGTCCTGTTTATGTAACACTTTAAAAATCAGCAAAAGGGTTATATAAATAAAATTTATTATGAAACAAAAGGCAAAAAACTATTCTGTACATAGTTTAGTCCTATTCAGTGTCTACTCGGCGCTTCTTGGCTTGTCTCTTGTATTCATTAAATGGAGCATCTCTTGTCACTGTCCAGCAATAGTCTGCAAGCATTGATGGGCTCCATTTGCCCTGATAGCGTTTCTCCATTGTTGCAATGTCCTGGTGAAATCGCTCGCCGTGCTCGTCGCTCACTGCTCCGCAGTTCGGTGGAAAAAAATCTAGATGAGAGTGCAAAAAATGTATCTTTAGTGACATGTTGCAACCAAGGCTTTTGTATGCCTAGAGGAGGTTTTCCACCAACAACCTGTAGTTGTCTGCCTTGTTGTTTCCGAGAAAATTTATTGCCACTAACTGGAAGGCTTTCCAGGCCGTCTTTTCCTTGCCACGCAGTGCATGGTCAAATGCATCATCTCGAAGAAGTTCACGAATCTGAGGACCAACAAAGACACCTTCCTTTATCTTAGCTTCACTTAACCTTGGAAATTTTCCACGGAGGTACTTGAAAGCTGCTTGTGTTTTGTCAATGGCCTTGACAAAGTTCTTCATCAGACCCAGCTTGATGTGTAAGGGTGGTAACAAAATCTTCCTTGATTCAACAAGTGGTGGATGCTGAACACTTTTCCTCCCAGGCTCCAATGACTGTCGGAGTGGCCAATCTTTCTTGATGTAGTGGGAATCTCTTGCATGACTATCCCATTCGCAGAGAAAACAGCAGTACTTCGTGTATCCAGTCTGCAGACCAAGCAAGAGAGCAACAACCTTCAAATCGCCACAAAGCTGCCACTGATGTTGGTCATAGTTTATGCACCTCAAAAGTTGTTTCATGTTGTCATAGGTTTCCTTCATATGGACTGCATGACCAACTGGAATTGATGGCAAAACATTGCCATTATGCAGTAAAACAGCTTTAAGACTCATCTTCGATGAATCAATGAACAGTCTCCACTCATCTGGATCGTGAATGATGTTGAGGGCTGCCATCACACCATCGATGTTGTTGCAGGCTACAAGCTCACCTTCCATGAAGAAGAATGGGACAAGATCCTTTTGACGGTCACGGAACATGGAAACCCTAACATCACCTGCCAGGAGATTCCACTGCTGTAGTCTGGAGCCCAACAGCTCTGCCTTACTCTTGGGTAGTTCCAAATCCCTGACAAGGTCATTCAGTTCACCTTGTGTTATGAGGTGTGGTTCAGAGGAGGAGGATGGGAGAAAATGTGGGTCCTGTGACATTGATGCTTCAGGACCAGAAGTTTCATCCTCTTCCTCTTCCTCGTCTGACTCAAGTGAGAATGATTCTGGTGCATCAGGAACCGGCAGTCGTTCTCCGTGGGGTACTGGGCGTATAGCTGATGGAATGTTTGGATAATGCACAGTCCACTTTTTCTTCTTTGACACACCTTCCCCAACTGGAGGCACCATGCAGAAGGAACAATTGCTGGTATGATCTGTTGGCTCTCTCCAAATCATTGGCACTGCAAAAGGCATAGATTTCCTTTTCCTGTTCAACCACTGGCTAAGATTTGTTGCACAAGTGTTGCAGCATATGTGTGGGGCCCACCTCTTGTCCTGATCTCCAATTTTGCAGCCAAAATAAAGGTGATAGGCTTTCTTAACCATAGTGGTTATACTGCGCTTTTGTGATGCAAAAGTCACTTCACCACAAACATAGCAGAAGTTATCTGCACTGTTCACACAAGTACCAGGCATCTCTGCTCACTTTGGCTAAACAGAAATGTGTCCCTTTGCAAAATCAAACACTGACAAATAAGAGAGCACGACACTGTATGATTTCTAGAGCTGATATAGGGCAATTTGTTCAGCATAGTGATGTAAGCTTTGTTATGATTGCATCATCCATGACTTCTAGGAATAACATGATGCAGTTCATATCATGTATGACGCAATACCAGCTTCAGATTGCATCATTCATTGTTTTGCCTAAAAAGCAAGTACTGTCCAAACCCAGTCATAGATTTCTTCATAGATCCAGTCAAAGATGTATTTTAGTCATTTCTGGTTTAAACTGAGATCCCTTCCCTTTATAACTCACTTATCCTCCGCCATTCCCCAGTCAAGGGTCATATATACTGACCCAATAGCATATCTTGAAAACTAGAGCCAATCAACAATTTTAAGCATTGTTTTCGTTCTCAGTGACCCAGAATTAGTAAAGTTTGACTACATTTATTTCAGAAGCATTTTGGCTGTAGAGCAGTGTAACCAGAAAATAAGTCCTTTACTAGTCTGCCTATAGGAAAAAAACAAAACTGCAAATGTGCATTTGGATCAATCTGAGGACTTGAATCTGAATTTATCCTTTGAGGGGGTTTGGAATTGAATCTTTGTTTGGCCCATGAATGTATAAGTAATGGTTGCATAAGATAAAGTCTTTCCGTTTTCAGTCAAAGCACACCGAAGTATCAAGATCATCTGGCACAAGAGCATGGTGTGTTTTATTTTTTGGGGCGGGGGGGGGATGCTGGTAGAACCATTGCACTGAACTAATCTGAAACTGAAACTCCAGTTAGTGCCAAAACATCCAGATTACTCGACTTTTAGGTGAGTATGTACGTGTAACTCTCAGGCTTGGTCTACACTTACCCCCCAATTCGAACTAAGGTACGCAACTTCAGCTACGTGAATAACGTAGCTGAAGTTCGAAGTACCTTAGTTCGAACTTACCTCGGTCCACACGCGGCAGGCAGGCTCCCCCGTCGACGCCGTGGTACTCCTCTCGTATAGCTGGAGTACCGCAGTCGACGGCGATCACTTCCTGGTTCGACTTATCGCGTCCAGACAAGACGCGATAAGTCGAACCCAGAACTTCGATTCCCAGCCGCCGAACTAGCGGCTGGGTGTAGACATACCCTTAGAGCAGATTTTGAGCCCTCAATTAGTTCTATCAAATTACTTTCCTAAAAGGTATGTGTGACCTGGGGACCCCTTGGTACCAACTGGTAAAAGGCATAAGGTGTGCATAGGGGTTTACAAAGGTCTCTTAGGTTGATGTCTGCATAATAGCACATGAAAGGGTGGCATGTGAGGTCTCTACAAACAGCCAGTAATGCACTGGTAGTCCTAATCATTGTGAGATGTATGGATGGATGATATATTTAAGGAGTTGCATATCTATACTGAAAACTGTTCTTAAAGTGAAGACTCATAGACTCATAGACTTTAAGGTCAGAAGGGACCAATATGGTCATCTAGTCTGACCTCCCGCATGATGCAGGCCACAAAAGCTGACCCACCCACAACAGAATCAGGTTCTGTTCAGGCAGGGGGGTGGAGATGCTTATCTCTCTCTGCTATGTGGCTTACAATGTAAGTCTATTTGCATATGGAGCCACCAACTAATCAAGGTCGCAAAATTGACAAGAGCTCTCGAAATCTACAGAAAGGAAGACCTAGCAGGAGGGTGTCCAGTTTATGTATAAAGATCAAATGACTATTTTGGGTATATCTGGATTTGCAATGAGTGAGACACTGAGGAGACAAGTTGAGAATGTGGCTTGTTTGATAGCCAACCTGTCTGAAAAATACTGGTGAGCATCATTGTATAGGACATGACAATAACTAGTTAAATAAGTCTAAATTCTAGGGTGTACATCATGATTTTATTTTACATGTAGCCATTGGTTACCAGTATTTTTACTTGCTATCATTTAAATCTCTACATTTTGTTAAATAAACTTTTGTTTTCACTATAAACACATCTAAGTCCTGTGTGTTAAATAGAGCGGTGAAACTGGTAAGCTGGTGTATACTGCTTCTTTGGGGGCAGTGGGTCTGTGAATTCTGTGAGTGTCCAGTGGACTAGGGACTGGTCACTCCAAGGAGATGCTCAGAAGGCTCAAGGGTTAGACTGTGCATATAGCTAATCTATAAAGAGAGAGCATGCCTGGAGGGGAGTGCTTATGTTGGTGGGATTGGGAAGCTGACCTAAATTGGCAGGCACAGACAAGGCTTCCTCATGCTATGGGCAAGTGGTAGTGAGGTGCCTCAGAGCCTTGGGTACCTCTAGGAAGTGTCACAGGGTCTTATCCCTTTATTTGAAATAGCTTATTTTTAGTATTAGGGTACGTCTACACTTACTTCCTGGTTCGGCGGCAGGCAATCGATCTTCTGGGATCGATTTATCGCGGCTTGTCTAGACGCGATAAATCGATCCCGGAAGTGCTCGCCGTCGACGCCGGTACTCCAGCTCGGCGAGAGGAGTACACGGCATCGACGGGGGAGCCTGCCTGCCGCATCTGGACCCGCGGTAAGTTCGGACTAAGGTACTTCGAATTCAGCTACGTTATTAACGTAGCTGAATTTGCGTTCCTTAGTCCGAAGTGGGGGGTTAGTGTGGACCAGGCCTTAGAGTTCTAAGTCTCCTGCTTCTTGAAATAACGTGCTCCTATATTCTTCATAGTCTACCTATACAGAATTTCTCTCTAGTTTGCAAACTTTTTGTGACCGGAGGTTGCAAGTTCAAGTGGAAGAATATCCATGAGACAACGTGAAATAAAATTAATTTGAATGACTTGTATCTTCCATCAAAAATGAGGTAAATACACTTAAACTAGAAATGAAATCTGTGAAATTATGTAGTGACAATTTAAGTGCCATCTATATGACAAGGAAAAGAGAAATGTATTCCTATTTTGAAAACATCTTGAGGCAGAAATACAGTATTGCTTCATGGAAAAAAATAATTCATAAAACAAGCAATACAGAGATAAATTTTCTATCACACATTCAATAATTAAAGAGAAATTAAACATCTTGCTAAACTCAGACATGATGTAGTCTTAATAATG
Source organism: Emys orbicularis (assembly GCF_028017835.1). NCBI lineage: Eukaryota > Metazoa > Chordata > Testudines > Emydidae > Emys > Emys orbicularis. The sequence goes on along the minus strand of NC_088689.1, from coordinate 39,302,639 downwards.
CATTAATAAACAGATGAGGGAGCGTCTTTTTTCACATCTGCAGTGACCTAAATGTGTGTAGTTCTGTTTTTATTTGTTAGACCACACAGGCTTGGTTTATGCAACATTGCAGTGACAGTTTAATATATGTATTGTTTGACTGCTGTGCATTGCAGCTTGCAATCCATTAAAGTGGTGATTATTTTCTCCCCAAATACAGTCCTTTAAACCTATAACGCTATTCGGAGCTCTATATTTGGAATTCTATACAGAATAGCAAATTCAGTTTAGCGTGTAAAAGAATGTGTGTACTCTACATGAAAAATTCTTGAAGTGATGTGTATAGAGCTTGATGCTACTTCTATTGAAGTAAATGGGAGTCTTGCCATTGTTGACTATATTGAAAGTAGAATCATGTGCATAACATAGCTTTAAAAAATTACTAATGCAGGTGGGGCCCAAAATAATCTCTCCATCTCCTTCTAAAATCTCTAGTAAATTTTAATATTAAAGACGCCCGGAATTACTATACTGTACAAATAATTGGCTGAGCTTGTGAAGTTCTTGTGCTCAACTTAATGGCATTTTTCTCTTTATTGCTCTCTATATATGTAGAGACCCATCAGAACTATTTCAGAGCTTCAGGGAATATTCTAAACATCAGTGACCAGAACCCTATTTATTTTGGGGGAAATCAGAATATCAAAAGGGTGAAAATGGGGACAATGTCTATAGACAATGGGGGCAATTGTCTCTAGATCAAATAACCTTTTGATCAGTCATTAACACCCTCTAGCATAACAGTCATAGGACTGGAAGGGACCTCAAGAGGCCTACTAGTCAGGTCCCCTGCTCTCGTGGCTAGATAAATTATTATCTGTTATCAATACCCCATCTCATCTCTGTCTATCTTCCCAGTAGAGTAACATGTCGCAACACCCTGAATGACTTATCTCTCAGACAGAAAGGATGATGAGAAAGAAGGAGAATAGGCATGTGCACACAACCCCTGGCATGGGCTAGAGAGAATGGGGGATCATGATATGTAGGGAGTGGGACAAGGGCAGAGAGAATCCTTGCCATGGGGTAGAAAATGGTGGACCTGGGAATGGGAGAGTGCACAGAACCTCGGTGGTGGGGGGAGGAGATTGGACGGCCCTGGTATGGAGGGATAGGAAAATGGGGGGGCATGGGAGACAAGAAGAGAATGGGGACCCCTGCCATGGGCAGAATATAGGACCTGGGAGGAGGGGGGCAGTTCAGAGCCTTAGGGAGGAGGGAATAAGGACACACAAATCCCCTGGCATGGGAGAAGAATGGGAATGAAAAAGTACACAGAAATGCTGCCATGTGACGGAGGGGAAAATGGGGCCACACACAGCCCAGGCCCTGGGGGCAAGGAGGGAATAGAGGACATGGGTGGGGGAATGAGATGCGAGTGCACACAGAACTGCTGCCATGTGTGAAGAGTAGGGGACTTTTGTATGGGAGGAGTGGGGAATGGGGGCCCAGAGAACCCATGACAGGGGTGTGCGTGTGTGTGAAGATTGGGGAAACTTTGCCATGTGGTGGAGTGAGGAATGTGGGGGAGCCAGAGCTCCAGGCGTAAGGGAGGGGGCAGGGCGAGTTGTAGGACGTCCCTGAAATAGAGGAGTGAAATGGAGAAATGCAACGAGCCCCTGGCATGTGAAATAAGCTTGGCCTACAGAACTATGAAGCGAAGGACCCCAAGTTAGGTCTAGATTTAAAATTATAATTGGTATGCTGTGCTTGGAATAGTTTAAACTTGTCAAATTTTACAGGAACCCAGCTGCAAAAAGATACAGCTCTTACTCAGAGTTCTCTAGTCCATCAAGGGCTCAATTTGAAGAGTGCTGATTGTTTCACTAGCAAAGAGTGACACCGAATGCAGGTTAAGTTCAGTTGATGTAACTTTATTAAACCCTGTGCACTGCTCTGTCTGTGTAGCTGCACTTCTTCTAGCTTAACAACTCCACACAGGCTACATCTACACTACGGGGGGGGGGGTCGATTTAAGATACGCAAATTCAGCTACGTGAATAGCGTAGCTGAATTCGACGTATCGCAGCCGACTTACCCCGCTGTGAGGACGGCGGCAAAATCGACCTCCGCGGCTTCCCGTCGACGGCTCTTACTCCCACCTTCGCTGGTGGAGTAAGAGCGTCGATTCGGGGATCGATTGTCGCGTCCTGACGGGACGCGATAAATCGATCCCCGAGAGGTCGATTTCTACCCGCCGATTCAGGCGGGTAGTGTAGACCAGGCCACATCTCTTGGTGCCCTGTCCCTAATAGTCCCTCCAGCGTACATGGGCTTTCTGACTCCAGTTCCACTGATCATGATACAATACTGATCTTTTCCAAAGAAGTACTGAGAATCTTCTTAAGATAATGGGCGCTAAGGGTGCTCAGGACCTCTTAGGGGGAATCTCTGGATCTCTCAAGATTAGACTTAAATTTCAATTATTCATCAGTACACCTATATGTTTTATCTGTTTGTGATTATCAAAAAAGTCTAGAACATGTATTTTTAGACTTAAAATAATAGGGCCAGATCCCCAGCCATTATAAACTGTCATAGCTCCTTCAAAGCTAATGGAATTATGCTGAACTACACTAGGTGAGGATCTGCCTTGTATTGTCTAATTTGTTTCGCTTAACTCCCTCAATTTTTACTCTTCTTTAACGACCCAAATTATAGGAACTAGTTAAGTTAGGACATTTTGTCTTTTTAGTAGCCCTCCTTACTTCTCCACTGATTGTTTCTCTCCTTTCAAAATTCAGGGCAGTTCATTTTGTATTGCAACATGATTTCTAGATATAAAAAAAAGATTCTACAGGATTTTTGTTTAGCTATTTAATGTGGAACAGAAAAAGATGTTCATGTAAGCTCTTTAATGTTTGAAAAAGCTCTGGATAAATGCACCTGCCAAATTTCAATTTTAGGGTTTCTTAAAACAAAACAAAACCTATAGAAACTTGTTTAATAAAAGGTGATTTAAAATCACTTAACCATGGAATAGAAATTTGATTTATACAACACTATTCATATTTTGATATATCCCAAAGCACTTAAGAGAGTAAAGAATTAGATACTATTAATACAGTGGCTTTGTAGGAAAATGCAGTATTGTATTCTCGACAAGAGTCATGGTGTATAGCCTTCTGGGTTTTTGCAGCAATAGGAAATGTTGTAGAGTATGTGTGGTGTGTTTTTTTTTTTTTTTTTTTAACAGAATCCACCAATATGGTAACTGACCCAGGAAGAGGGAGCTGATGCTGACTGTTCCTTTTTTTCTTTTCCTCAAACAACGTAGCTATGTTAGAGAAGTTGATGGCCTCTTAGATTTTTCTTCCTGTAGCCATGCTTCTAGGTGGGGAAAAACAGTGGTAGCTGGTGTGGCCTGTTGCCACAGAATCTTTACTACAGGTTCTACTGGCAAAGTAACCTGACATTGCCCTAAACAAGAAGGACTTAGACCAGCCATTGAATGGAGACGGTTTGGATGACCCCAGCAATGGCAGTGTGTCCCCCCAATGGGGGTCTCCTGCAAAGTTAATTTCCAGGGCCTCGACCCGGTGACCTCACACGTCTGATTCATTTGGAGTCACGCTGTGCAGAGACTGCCATTTTGAGCCCCAGGTGGCACTGAGCAGGATGGAGCAGCAGATGCCCAGTGAGCTCGATCTGGCTTTCAGGAGCCCCTTGCTGCCTTGGGGCTGCCTTGGATTGCAGGGGTTGCAGGTGCCTAATACCACCATTGGAGCCAAGCCATTTACCGCTAAGACCTAGATCTATTGATTCTTCATCCATGGATTCTGTAGCTTCCTTTCCACCTGCTTTATCTGTTGCAGATCATCTGTTAACCAAGGAAGCTGAGAGAATGAAACAGGTGAAGAGAGCATCTAGACCTATGGTGACCTGACTGATGGTCAGGGACAGGAGATCACTGCAATGCCCCATCATCTGTTTTTTGGAGGAACAATATTCTCACTCAGAACCCTCTGAAAATGTTCTGGTTCCATTAACTTCTGAGTGCAAATTATCAAAACAGCCTCCCCCCTCCCTGAAACAGGCAAGTGAGCCCCAAAGTGCAGGAAGTAATGGTTGGTTAGTAGCATGGACATCATGTTCACTTGTCCAGCCATCAATCCCAATGCAAACAAAAGTGTGACAAGTTATGAGTTAGACCACAATGTTTGTCATGATGGCCATGAATTCTTGAGCGATCTCAGAAAAACCGTAATCCATGTGGATGTTGGAGTCGCCAAACACCATTGGTCTTGTTGCACCCAGCACTGCTGTGGTGGGGAATTTAACAAATTCACTCTATGGTGCAGCAGGTGATCAAAACACCAGACCTAATGTTAACTTAACCCCATCCTGGGATTCTCATAACGTCGACACAGGATATGGTCCTTGGATTCTCATAAGATAGACATTGGATATAGTCCATGTTAGGGCTGGGAGACCACCTTTCAGGTAGGATACAAGCAGCTTGGTTTCATCACCTTCTTACAGATTCTGGATTTTACATGAATAATGCATTTATAAATCATTAAGACATATGGGATAACAATGGAGGCTGAAGAGTCATACCAGCTTTAAGGCTAATATGAGTAGAAATGTTCCTGAAATATCACTTTGGGGATGTTGATGTTCACATGACAAATAAAATAGAATCCATTAAAAAAGGGAAGGGATTGGCCTAGACTATGGGAGTTAGGGTGTTCTGGTAATTAACATTTAACCCCAAAATTATGATACAAATATTCAAACTAGGTGACATGACTTATAACCTGTTGGTTCTAGAACATCTGATTCTGAAAAGGAATTTATATAATGTATCTTAAATACTTGCATTGTCCCTATCACCATGGTATCTAAATGTTTCTCAATATTTAATTTATACTATTATGCTATGGATATACTCCATACTGAGGGGATAAAATACACTGTATATGTTTTCGTGTATGTAAGAGCATCATTGTTGTGCCTGAAGAAGTAACATTATGGTGGAAGGAAATTGAATGGTGTAGTATGAAAATTTAATTTAAATATATCAAATCTTAATATAGCCAGTTAAGAAGAGTAGCTTGCATAAGAGTGTTATGGGGATTATTTATAGTAGGGTCTTTGTTCTTTCCTTACCATGTGTTGACTAACATAATTATAAACTCTTGTATACATAAGCACAAACATTTGTTCCTAGTTGTGTTTAATCCAGGGGTTCACATACATGCCACAACACTTTCCATGGATCATGGGATCGCTATATATTGCTGGAACCATCTAGTTAAACAATGAAACTGTTGTGCATTATTATAGAACAATGGTTTGTGTCCAAGTTCTAACTTCTGATCTCTGTTGTGAATTCGTAGCGGATTGTTCTACCACCTGTGGTCTGAGCTTATTGTTCTGGTAGATTGATGTACAGGATAATTAGTTTGAAAGACTAGAGCTGTTAACACAAACAATACTTTTTGTAGTGACGTTTTACAGTCTGTAGAGTGCACATATCATATATAGTAGTAGAGGAGGTATTGAACTTTTTTTTTTTTTTTAAGTAGTAATTACTGCATGTAGAACATAAACAATGTTGTTAAATGATAGCTTATTCCAGTTCTGCAGAATGGCAAAAAAATTTTGCCTTTGCGTTGATGTTATATTAGTTACTCAGTGGTGGTAACTTGCTGGAATGAATTTGTAACAGTATGGTACTTATGAATAGATGAGTACTGAACAATACTATAGACACAGAAGTCCAATGATTTATTATGAGTGGAACTGTGAATATAAAATAAATTATTGGCACTGTCTCAGGTTCATGATTGATATTCTTGTTGAATACAAATATTCCTATGCATTTGTCTTTGTGTAATTTTAGTTACTTAATGTAAGAATATATTTGGATTTCATTTGTTGAAATTGAAAACTAACCCATAGATATGATGTTAGGTTGATCAGTTTCCCATACTTTTTTTTTTTTTTTTTCTGGTTCCTACCCCTGTTGGAACCATTGGTTTTGTGCATTGTTCCACTGGAGGTATATTATTCAGAAAAGTCCTTGTTTTTCTGCAGTTACACTAAAACAAAGGAATATGTTTAGTTGTAGAATACCAAATTCATGTCTATCTTCAAGCTAGAACTAATGAATTTTTGACCTGACTATCATTTAATATAAACTGAAATCTGAGAAATGACAGTTCAAACTACATTGAACATCTAGACTCTGAACTGTAAGGTTTAATGTTTATTTTAACATTATATCTTTGTTTTGAGTAGGAAAAGACTGCACATGGGCTAAATTCAACTGTTCAGTATTAGGATTTTTATGAAGCTCTCTTTTCAAGGGGGCAGGATTTGGATGAGTGTGGAACTCTGACCTCCTCCTTCCCCCCGCGCCCCAAGAAAAGTACACAACCACTAAGAACTGTTACCCATTCTCAAATGTGCTTATTTTATTAGGTAATTGACAGCAATTTTCTCTTTTCTCCGTACTCTCAAGTCTCTGATAATTTTTAATGGGCCTTCATACAAAAACACAATATTGAAAGAAAATTTACTGTATTTCTGAACATTGTTTTTTGTTTCAAGACTTTTTGCAGTTGAAACTAAAAACAAATTTTTCAGCTTGTCTGTTTGGGAGAACTGACTTTGATTTCTCAGGGAGGAGGGGTGTGTATTCGCGTGTGTTAGTGACACCTGGTATGTCAAATATACACCAGCTCCTTATATAAATGGAAATGAGAGAAACCTCTAAAAGAGATCACTTTTATTAGACAACTTCTATGTGACAGAGTGAGAGTAGCCTAAGGCCTGGCCTACATTAGGAAATTAGATTTGGTGTAACTATGTTGCTCAGGGGTGTGAGAAATCCACACTCTTGAATGATGCAGTTAAACCAACCTAACCCCTGGTGTAGACAGCTCTAGGTGGATGGCAAAATTCTCTTGTCAACCTAGCTTCTGCCTCTTGGGGAGATGGAGTACCTACGCCAATGAGAGAGCCCTCCCTTCTTCCCTGAAATGATGCAACTGCAGTGTTTTAAGTGTAGACAAGCCCTAAGGCTGGCTGACTGGCTCTGTGCATTTGGTCAGCATCACCCCATGAGTCAAAGTGATGACTTAATTGATTAAGTACCAGGTGCTTTACTAATCAACAAGGGGATATAGCTCCTCAGCTGAGGATGGTTAAAAGAGAGACTGGAAGAGACAGCAGAAAAGTGGGGAAGGCGGGAAGGAAGAGCAAAAGATCTCTGGATTTCAGAGAGATGAGATCACTCTCTTCTTTCTGTCCTATGTTTAATAGTAGGTAAAGGCTTGGGGAGAAAAGCACATTCTAAATAAAGCACTTGGTGTTGAACTTGCCACTGGTGTGCACGAGAACTGTTTGTAGCAAGGAATCAAGGGTGAGGAAATTCTACCTTGTGATACTCCCATCTTGTGATTTCACCCAAAGTATTCTCAAATAAATTGTATTCAGTTCTGCTCTGCCTTTATTGGAACACCACCTCCATAGAACACCATGCACTTTTGTCTTTTTCTCTTGAATGGTCATTTTAAAACATATTTCAGTGACTACACACATGACATTTTTTGTGAGTCAAATATTCCAATTAGCTGTAAATTCTTCTGTTTAAGTAAGTGGGATGTTTTGAAGACTGAATGGTTGGTTTTCTGGTAGGATGTGTCAAGTGCCAGAGTGAGCTGCTTACTTAATGTGCTCCTGATCTTGTTCTATTGTTCTAGCTGTGAGAGAGAGGGTTAGGGATTCTGTGCAGTACAGACTTGTGGCTTGGCATGTCACAGTATTGCTTCTGTACATTAACAAGCGAGCTCCAAAATCCTCATTTAGCAAAGGGCCTCCACTCAACTTCTCAGACTTGGCAGAATATATACAAATTATATTAGCTTTTCTTTTATGATAAAATGCATCCCCTTCTAATTATTATTATTATTTGTTCTTAATGTAACAGTGAGCAGAGCACAACTCAGGTTTGCGTATTAGTCTCCTCCCATAGTTTTAGCAGCAGCTCAGTTTTTGTTGAGTTAAAATTTCAACTATGCAAAATTGTAAGGAAGTGTCTCATTTTGTACTTCAATGGCAGGACTGGTGGTTATTCATAGTACCACATACAACTTTAAATCATGCACATATGATGTGAATGTATTGCACTGACATCGGTAATCTGTTTAAAGACATCTGAAAAAGTTTGCTTTTGTGATTAGTTTTTGAAAATCCATGTTTTGGATATTGAACAATACACATTATTTCATTCCTGTTACATGCCTAATGAGACAAATACACTCAGGACTGTGCCTTCTTTCTTCAGAGAATATTGTAACTAGGTTGAGAAATCCATTTAGCTGTGTCTTACTCTTCACTCATTCATCAAAATTGTTATAGGTCCATCATAGAGTATTTCAGTTTTGTTTTAAAAATGTAATGTCTTCAAAGAAGAGAAGGTTTAAAATTTTTTTAAAGTAGCATACAGTAAGAATTGCTTTTGATTATCCCACTCCATTGGGAACCATATAGTGACAACCCTCTATTTGCCCAACCGTGTTGGTGGCAACGTGATCTTAAAAAGCTCTCTCTCTCTCAGCAGCGATAGCCAGATGTATGCTTTCTACTGCTGGAGGATGGCAATTACAGCCCGGTAAATAGGAAGTTGCAGCAGTCTATGATCTGCTAAACCTTTTTCGCTTAAAATGAATTGCCAGCAAGCAGCAGGGTCCTCTCAGCATTTCTCTGCTCTTCAACATTTGCAGCTTTTAAGAACCAGGCATTTTTATAGGTGTTTTTATGCCCTCAAGAAGCAATAATCAAAAGCACCATTTAACACAACAGCTGTGGACTAATGAGGGGGAAAAAAACCCTGTGCTAAAATATTGATTTGCCTTATTTAGATTGGTGCTTCTCTTTTGTTCCTGCCCCCTGCCTTGGCCTCCTGGTTGTAATGGTCTTTTGCCAAAGACCTGTCAAAATGAAGACAAGACACATAATTAAAATAGAATGAAATATCAGTTGAAAGACCATACCTGGACTGGTGATCATATGAACACCCATACACATACATGAAAAACATTTCATATAGTTTTAAAGCTTATCCCTAGTGTCTTTGAAACATTTTCGGCACTGTTTAAGCAAGGTCTCTTGATCTTGCATACCTCAGTCATGTAAGAATGTCAGTTCTCCTGTTGGGAATCACCCCTTGTTTTTCTTCCCCTCCAGGAAGTACTTGAAGATTAGGGTTCTGCTTTTGGCTTTCATCTTTCCCCCCCCCCCCCCTGATCCTAAGACAATGACTCTTCTCCTTGACCCAGTCCGCTGACTGAGTATCCAGATTTGTTTGACTAAGTTCTATACGAGGAACTAAGAATGTTAGTGTCTCCTATCTGTAAAATGGGGATACATAGACTTACAAATTGTAATGCACTTTGAGAAATCTGGAAGCAATCTCTACATAACCACCCCCCCCCCCACACACACACAAACACTATTTTTAACACCTTGAGTTTATTCTGAAAATTCCAGCAAACCTTAGCTATTAAAAGTTACTCTTGTAAAAATAAGTATTTTTGTGTAGTTTATAAGCAACCAAAAAGTATAAATTAGCAATAGCATCACAATAAGACTATCCAGATCAAATGATAATATGAAAAAGGTTAAACTCGCCAGCAGGTGTTGGTATGATCCCCTGAAATCATATTCTGGTCTTTCCTTTTGGTGAGCCCAGTCACAGAGGCCTCAGAAAAGGGAGATCTCTTTTCCCTTTAGGCCTTGAGGAGAGGACCAAAAGCACTGTAGATATTGTAAATAGACTGTTGCATGAGGACTAGTAGTAGTATTGGTGGAGGGAACTTGAAATAAGAAGTCACTGAGTGCACACCTGTCAGAGTCAGTGCAGTTTCTGCGGGGAAGACGACACTGGAGCTGCACCTTGTTGATCAGGGGGCTTGATCAGGATTGTGATTTCCCCATTGGTGGTGATAGAGGACCAGGTGGGGGAAGCCAGTGCAAGCAGTCGGCGTTCGGGCAGTGGAGCAGACCTTACAGTGGGGGATGAAGCAAGGAAAAGAGCTGCACAAGACAATGCATTTGTTCCAGGAATTCTACCAGCAGCAATGACAGTGCCTCCTTGCATGGCAGGCTGAGCAGCAGAAGAGTCTGCAAGAGTTCATAAAGGAACAGGCACAGGTGCAGCCAGCAGCAACTGATATGGAGTCTGAGTCTCATGACTGGGAACAGCAGCAGTAGGACACGGGGTGAGCTAGGGTTACCATATTTTGAGTGTCCAAAAAGAGGACACTCCACGGGGCCCCAGCCCCGCCCCAACTCCACCCCTTCCCCAAAGTCTCCGCCCCCTCCCCTGCTTCCCGCGAACATTTGATTCGCGGGAAGCCTGAAGCAGGCAGCAGGTAAGCTGGGGGGGGTGGGGGGAGGAGGCGCGGTCTAGTCTAGCCCCCCCAACCGAGCGGCTCCCTCCGGTGGCCGGCCCCGGCGTCTCCAGCCTGGCTCGGCTCGGGCCCTGGGGTGCCGGCCCCGGGCCAGCCCCCGGCCGAGCACCCCTGGCCCAGCGCACCCCCGGGCCCGCACCGCCGGGCCCGGCCCCCGGCCCAGCACCCAGCGGCGCCGGATTTTCCCGGACATGTTCGGCTTTTTGGGATTTCCCCCCGGACAGGGATTTGAGTCCCAAAAAGCCGGACATGTCCGGGAAAATCCGGACGTATGGTAACCCTAGGTGAGCCTGTGTAAGATGGGCCCAGCAGATGACCCTGATGCATTTTTAATAACTTTTGAGAGGGTAGCAATGAGAGCGAGATGGGATAAGGGTCGTGGGCCCTCCAAGTGGCACCTTATTTGGCAGGAGAAGCCCATGCAGCCTATATGGCCCTGAGCAAGGAACAGGCCCGGGCCTATGTTAGGGTAAAAGCGGCTGTCCTGGACGGTGTTGTCCTTTCAGTCAAAAAATACAGACAAATTTCAGGCCACTAGATAGAGTGGAGGTATGCAACCTAAGGCGTTCATGCAAAAATTAACAGACTGGGCAACTCATTGACTAAGGCTGAGCACCTGAAGTGCAGGGGAAATAATAGACATGATAATATTGAACAATTTCTCCAGAGCCTCCTCTAAAGCGCACACGTTTGGGTCAGAAGAACAAGCTAAGGCACTGGAGTAAACAGTAAAACTTGCAGAGGAGTTTGTGGATGCAGATTTTTACCAAGAAAGAATTCCTTCCGGGATTGGAATTGAGAAGAAAGGGGAAAATTTGGCCCCACACAGGATGATCAAAAAGAAAAAGTAGGAGAGCAGGGGAATTCCTTTGGTGAACTGAGGAGGGTTTGCTACTGGTGTGGGCAGCTGGGGTATAGATAATGGGACTGCCAGATGTTGGAATGTGGATGCATGGGATTTTTCTATTGAAGAGTTGAGGACATTGGATAAAGTTAGAAGTGAGATCTTGGAATATGACTATTAATGCTTTACTGATGGTTAAACTTATATTTTAAACAAACACTGATGAAAGGGTTTTTGTTTTTTTTTAATTATTTTATTTTTTTGTTAATATCTTCCACATACTTATTCTCTCTGTTCTCAATTTCCTCCACATCTCTGGGATTTCCTTTAAAATCAAATTGCAAGCAGTCAGACTTCTACAGTAGGTAATCATTAGATACAGTACTTTTTTTTTTTTTTTTTAAACCCTCCCTTAAAGTTAAGTTAAAAAGAAACTGACATTTTAAAAGCAGAAATGTTAAGGAGTACAGATCAGGGAGAGGCAGCATAGTGACAAAGAAATCTCAGAATGTCTCAAAGTCAGACATCTTGAGTCAGGCCAGAAATCAATGAGCACTTTCAGGAATGGTATTATGGAGTGTACTGTTTTCAAGAAATTTTCTATCTTAAAAATAAAAATAGAATACATTAGTTTAGTAGATATGAAAATGAATTTGAGTGACTGTCCAAGGGACATGCACTGTAGAAGTCAAATTTCTAGCTTTGTGTGTGTGTGCGTGCGTGCTATCTGTGTGGTAGTCTGCTTTGGAAATAGATGGTGAACACCAAAGACTGTTATTTCAGGGAGTAGCAGACATCATTCATAGTGCTCCTGTGGTTGAGTATAGATTATAGCAGCTGCCGCTCCGGTTGATCCATGATCAAGATGTATTTGAGTGCTTGCTTTTGAAGTTTTAGATTGGGTAACTGCAGTCTTCCGAGTACCATTCAAGAAGCTTTAAAATAGGCTTATCAGCAAATAGTAACAAAAATCTGTGGGTGATCTCTAGTCATGTAAAGAACAATGCTGAATTATAGCTGTTTCAGCATTCTCATTAAGGCCACACTTTTCTATTATATGCAGGGCTTCCTTCTTGGGGAGGGATTTAAGTTTTAACTGGTGAAGAAGCAGTGGATAAATTAAAAGTCTAAGTAGGTTGCAAAGTATGGGGCATTCACTTTGCCTCTCTTTACTAGAATATGTTGGCCCTAAATATAGTATGACTGGTCTGGGAGGTTGGGATCTCCCCAGGGTTAGGGTAGCAGGGAAAAGGGAGTATGCCCAGAGGAAAAGGGGTGTTACTAAGATGTCCCTATGTCCTGCTGAACCCTTGCCACATCTATGGCTCCTTGAACCAGTTAAGAGTTGGCATAAAGTAGAGCAGCCATATGTGGTGCAGAGAGGCCATCTTTGCAAAGCATTCAATAGGAGTATAGGATTATGCAGGTGAGCTTTTTAAGCTTCCTTTACATCCCACACCCGATCTGTGCTCTGGGTCAGATCCTGTGCCTAATGTTTAGAAATGAGAGAGGTGACTAAATTCTCACATTTAAAAGATCATTACAGACTTGCAAAGTTTGGGACAAGTTTGAGGCCCAATCAAAAATTGGCCCAGTAAGGTCAGAAAAGACTGAGAGATGAAGTCTCTACTCTGCAGGTTTTGAAGAAAATGTGGAATTTATTCTTATGCTGATTTGAGGAAGCTATTGGTCAGAGAAGGCCACAATTCTCTATGGTTGGATGCTAGATGAGGTGCCTGACTTGGCTTGAGTATAGACTTGCCTGGATGGCATCATTACCTCTGGGATCCTTAGTTCATTTTTGCTGATGACTTGGTTTATTGTAGATCTAAAGAGGTAAAGTTAATGTAAAGGGGTAGCCGTAAGTGATTTAAGCCCACTGAAACAGTAGGGAAAGTTCTTGCCAAGCCCCTTACTTTAGCCGCTGGGTGTAACACATGGATCCTACATCTGATGCAAAGCAGGCTACACCTAATAGGCACTTTTAAAATGAGTTTATCTAGTGTGTGAGGCACAGTAAAAAGCAAACATTGTTTTACAGGATTCATTAGTGAATGATGCCAATCTGCCAATGGGCTGAATATCATCTTGTTGTGCAGTCCAGAACCTGCTGCTACTTCAGTTGGTGCATCTTGGCTGGGAAATGAGGACCAGACTTGAATATGACAGGGTTCTCATGATATTTGGGCAAAAAGTTGTATGCTCTCTGGTCATAAGGGTTGATTTAGGATTTCCTTTATGTTTGACTAAGCATGAGTTGTGAAAATGTATGTAATGGGTCGTACACTGCTCCCTAATTTGTGTGACAACCTGTCAGAGACAACATAAGGAGTTTATATGTATGGATCGGGGGCAATATTGTATCCAGTCACTTTCTCTCACTGAGGCCAGCTTTCTTTGAGTGAGTTTGGGAAGTTTTGCAGTGTGAGTGGAGACCAACTGTTCTCTAGGGCAAAAGCTTTGGGTTCATTGGGATTTGATAAGTTTGTGCTTCCTCCTCAGCACCTACTGTAATGATGATGATCTAGACCTATGGCTGACCTGTTTTTGTCGAGGACACAATTATAACACAACCTTGTCTTACCTTTATTGTTAAATTGTATTTTCAGTCCCATTTTTGTTATATTTTGTAAATAAAGTACAGCTAATGTTACAGTTTTACTCATTTAAAAAGTGTGTCTGGAAAGGCTATGGAGGATTTACCTTCCTTTTTCATCTATGGTGAAAAAAATACTGCAATATAACTGACTATTGCATTCGTCAAAGAGAGAACACTGCAGAAAGTACAGGAATGTTACAAACCCAGTCATCTCCTATTTGGTAGGTAAAACTTTTGATTTTTTTTTTTTTTTTTAATGCACACATCCATTATTAACAGAATATAGCATCATTGTCTAGGTTTTTAAAATTTGTTTACAAACAAAGCACTTGTGTGTAAAAAGGCATAAGGCATCACATGTGCATTCTAGACATGTATATTGCTTTGATGATCTATAGTCGTACAGATATTTTTATTTGTTGAGCTGGGAAATTTTTCATTTACTACAAAAGTCAGATTGAACCATGGGAAACAAAATACTAATATACAAAGGAATAATAGCTGGTGAACTAAAGGTCTTGGATCCATGAAGGGAAATTCAAATCTCTGGCAAATTGCAATCCCCCCAGTAAACTCACCCCTTGTCTCGCTTGGAGGGCGAATAGGTAATGTGGGCAGGAGACCAGTCACTCCCTTCCCAGAATCAAGTAGTTCAATGTCCAGTAGTGCACAAACAGCCAAAAGAGAGAGATGGTTGGTTGCTTGTGGGTATGGGAGAGTGAGCTGCTCTGTCTCACTGATGGTTGTCTCACCGGTTGCGTGAGAAGCAGTGTTGTACGGTATTCCGATAGTGGATTTCCCAAAGTAGTAACACAATTCTAGAATATTCCCTTGAAACACTATATTTAGTTCTTTTTTTACAGGAATATCAACTGTATTTAAAATCAGTTGATTTGGCTCAGTTGGAGCTCTTATTTGAGCAAAACACAATGGAACTCCTAATGGATTAATCCATTTATGCGAGTAAATACCAGATGAAGAGTTACAATTCTTGCCAAATGGTCATGCCACTGGGTACAATGCTTTATTGTGCTGACAGTGAATCTCATTACAGCTAATAAAACCCCAAAGGCAGTGACTCTACTCCAATGAGGTTTGTCTTCTACAATCTGAGAGTAAAGGACCACCGCTGACATCTAACTTTCCATGAAAATATTGGAGAGGCTCGTTATTGTGTGTCATGGTCTTGCATCTTCGATTTATGAGAGACCCCTTGAAGACCTGGCAGGCCATGGGCTCCTATGCCGTAAATATTTCAACCACATATCTCCTTTTCTGCAGATCTCAGCAATCCTTCCATCCAGGTGTCTTATTGACTGAGAGGAATAAACACATGTATTAAAAGCATCTGAAAGGCTAAAAAATGACAATGGTGATAGTAAAGCTGGCCAAAACTGGGGTTTCAGTCTGAGAAGTTTGGGTATTTCCAAATTTGCTTTCACTCTGATTTGGAATGAAAGCGAAATTACCAAAATTTCTTGGCAATCCAGAGAGCCCTCAAAATTTTTGTTTTGGAAGCACCAAGATACAGTGTTCCTGAAACAAAACTAGTGAGATTCATTGAACAGCACCTCCACAGCAGGGATCCTGCTAGCCCCCAGAGCCTGGCTAGAGTGGGCGCTCTTGGGGCTGTTAGTGTCCCTGCTAGAGTTAGGACTCTCAGGGCTTCCAGGGTCTCTGCTGCAGAGCTTGGAAGTTCTGGGGGTGGCTCCCAGTGAATTCAGCTTTGTAGTAGCCTTGCAATGGGGATTGCTCTTGGGCTGGGAGTCCAAGGACTTCCAGGCTCCCACGCCAATTGGTTTCCCATGTTCCTATTAAGCAATTTCTGCCATGTCAACATAAGTCTTTTAAAGTGGGATGGGGGGGCTTTTTCAGTTGTTCTCTTTCCAGAACCAAGGGCAAGTGGAGTCCATTTTTAAATTACTTTTTTGTAGCCCTGTGTGCTGTAGAAATTAACAGATTAATTCTGACTCAGCTGGTAATTTACAATTCCACACTGTTTCTATAATATATTTGATTAAAATAGAAGAGTTTTCTATTCTCACTATTAATTTTTAAATTACGAATCCCAGCAGATTTTAATTGTAATATGTAGTATTGTATATGAATATTAATATTTAAAAGATAAATAAAAGCCAGCCATTTCTAAAATATGTGGCTCTGAATTAATATTTAGAATTGATGCTTGCTGGGCATTACAATTTTAGCCTCTCATTCACATCCTATCTCCTTCATCACTATTTCCCTACCTGTTGATTTTCCCCTTGATCTTTCTTCCTAGAGCAAAATTATTTTTTAAACCTAAACTTAATTCTTATGAAAAGTTATGTTCTCACTGTAGTTCTGATCTCCTAATTTTGGGTGAGAGTGTTGTCTATGTTGGAGTTACATTCTACTGCAAAAACTTCCTTCTCCCACTTTTGGGGGAAAACGTTTATATGTAATAAAAGTAGCTGAAGATATGAGGCTCTCATCATACCATATTGGTATATCTACTTAAAAAGCTTGGATAAAATTTACCTGTTCAAGTTTATACCTTTTCCCAACAAAAGAAAATACACATTTTTTTTCTTCAAGAGGCAGAAACTTAAAGGCTGCAGTTGTGTGCAGCTACAAAGAGCTGCTTGTTTGAAATTGTAGATACAAAACTTAATTAAGGTTGCAAGTCTATCCATCACTTCAGAGGAAATGAACTTGATTAGAACACTGTCAGGTTTAAATAATACATTGCGAACTGCAAAATTCTAAGTTAAAATGCCTAATGTGGTGTCTGGGTGTGTGTTTTTTTTTTTTTTTTTTTTTTTAATACCTCCAGAAATACCTATTGTATAGCCTGCTGCTTCTTAACTAGAGTCAATCGGGAAATGGTTTTCCCAGTCTGAAAATTGTAGAGTGTTCAAAAATGTTCACGTTCCGCATCAGGACAAAACAGACCTTTCAAAGTTGGGGAGGAGGGTAGGGGAGAGAGATTGACTGACTCCCTACCCCATAATAGTTTGGTGGTTAGGGCACTCACCTGGGATGTGGGAGATCTAGGTTCAAGTCCCTGCTCTAAATCAGCAGACTAGGAATGTGAATCTAGGTCTCCCACATCTTAGCCTCCAAATTATTGGTTATTGTTGGGTGGATCTCTCTTGCTTTTTACTGAAATTCCATCCTGGACCTGAGAAATGCTTCCTGATGAATATTTTGTCAAAACTGATATGTTCCAGCAAAAAGTTTGTGGTTTGTATGAATTAGCATTTTCTGACAAACTGTTTTGTTGAAAATTTCCCAACCAGCTCTGTTCTTAATTCCAAAATTAACTGGCCAGTCAAGAGAATCAGTGCCTGTTTAGGACAATAAACCAAATTTTCAGCTTCTAGAGTAAATGGCCTGAAATAAGACTTGCCCACCGCCCTACCAAAAAAATAAAAATAAAATCCCTTTAGAGACGATGAAAAATCAGAGGCTTGCACTTGAAAAACAAAAAGTGTTAAAAACATGTTACTCCGTTTTCCTCACAGACTTTCCAGTAATAGAATAGACCTTTAGTACAAGACCATATATCATTTTTAAGAGGAAGAGGTTTAGTTTTGTGCAAGGAGAGGAAAATGTGGGGAGTAAATTGTAATTTGTTTCAATAGAAAGTAAACCCCAGCCAGGGCCGGCTCCAGGGTTTTGGCCGCCCCAAGCAGCCAAACAAAAAACAAAAAAAACCCAAAAAAACAAAACAAGAAAAGCCGCGATCGCGATCTGCGGCGGTAATTCGGCGGGAGGTCCTTCGCTCCGAGCAGGAGTGAGGGACCGGCCGCCGAATTGCCGCCGAACAGCTGGACGTGCCGCCCCTCTCCGAAGTGGCCGCCCCAAGCACCTGCTTGGTAAGCTGGTGCCTCGAGCCAGCCCTGACCCCAGCCTAAACTATGGATGCATAGGTTTCTATCTCTCTGCAAGAAAGGGCCTAATCCTGCAGTCTTTACTCAGATTTGACACCCAGTAAAGTCACTGCACTGAGGGCAATTTAAGTCATTTTTCCTTTTGAAAGGAATCTATCAAAACACTTCACCATGGCTTTTTTCAAAATTCTTAGCAAAGAAATAGTTTTTGCGCACTGAAAGGAAAGTATAACCATGAAAGTTAATAAAATAAACATGGGCATTAATGTATTCATACACTGAAGATCTGTTGTACAAATTTAAGCAAGAAACTAAACGATACAACAGAGGTGAGTTAGAGTTAAAAATACTGATTCTCAGTCCGTACAGTTATTACAATGGAAATTATGCATGGCAACACTTCCTTTGGATCTGCTTACACCATGTTTGTGTGGATAGATTTGTATGCCATTTAGGCTTTTTTTCCCTCCCTCTGTCCCTGAGGAACACTGACCTGAATGGTAGAGACTTTGTGGCATTTTTTTTCTTATCTGTAGATAGTGGATTCACTAACTATATAGTCTTTTCTCCTTTCATGTAGTTCATGTGTGTGTTGATTTGTTGACATTCTGAATTGAGTGAAACTATTCATAACAATTCCTATAGCGAGCAGTGAGTACTTGTATATTGAGAGGGAATAGCTGATGAAGTAAAGGCTTCATGAGTTTCTTGCTCTTCCTGCAAATTCACTGGCAACTTGTTCTTTGCCTGAGATGTTTATAGTTAGATGCATGACAGGGGAATGCAGGGGTAGACAGCAAACCTGTAGATGTTGTCTGCCACTACGAGCAAGACACCAACACTATAAGCTCTACTGTTTGGAGTCTTTCAGTTATACAAAGAAAAATAAACAGTCCTTTGCAAATGGTAGTTGCATCCTAATGCTTTATTAATTAACCTTTCCAGCACAAAGACTTGAACATTTAGGTTTCTTATTTGTATTGACTTGCATTAAGTTTGGCAATTAATGTTAATACCTGATTATGTTTTTTGAGCAATGGGA
Source organism: Emys orbicularis (assembly GCF_028017835.1). NCBI lineage: Eukaryota > Metazoa > Chordata > Testudines > Emydidae > Emys > Emys orbicularis. Next base: position 39,283,816 of record NC_088689.1, on the reverse strand, counting down.
CAGCAAAGAAATGAATGGATGACAGCAGGGGTGGTGGAACTAGGGGTGACTAGTGTCCTGGTAATTAAAATAGTGTGGGGACATCATTCCGGCATAAATTCAGACCTACCCAGGGACTATGAAAGTGAAAGCGGGACCCAAAGGTCCTGAAGGGGCTGCTGTGGAAGCCAGAGTGGCTGGAACAGGTTGGGGAGCAGATATGAATCCCCTGGAGCCATCCTTCCCGCCTGTACCTTGCTGCTCCCCCTTGCCCTCCCACTCCCTCCTATCCCTCCATCCCTTTCCTGTCATTCACAGGGAGCTTCTGTCCCCTCTCCCCACGTGGCAGCTTTTCAAAGAATGAACATATTCCAAATCTTCACGTGTGAGCTGACAGTTCTTCCTCTTGCATGCTTAAACACTAAATACAGTATCTCTATTGAATTTAGTACACTTTACAAAAAATGCCATTTTGATACTGTAGAGTTCTCTTTTGTGACTTTGCACTTGGCCTAATGCTTAAGGCTACTCTTTTGTTATACTATTGTGATAGACAACTTTTGCTTGAATGTTTGCATTAGAGCTATTTGAACAATGACAAATCTAATTTATATGAGAAGTATTCTGCATATCCAGTGTGGTGCATGAACAGGTAAAGCATGTATCTTCTGCTGCAGTGAGTCAATTCTACCTACAACTTCTTGAATGAGAATCACTACTACCACTTTACTGTAATTTAAAATGAAGTTCTGATCTCTGCAGGCTATAAGAAATGAGGCTCTGATTTCTTGAGGCAACACTGGGTGGTGAAATGACTCTTGGAGCACTTGCCACTGATGAGTAAAGACTACAATGAAAGTAGCAGCCAGCTTCCCTTATGTGATCGATATATTGCTCTATATCAGTCCTCAGTAGTATACTGTTCTGCTGAAAGGAAAGTTTCAGCTATGTTATAGGTTAGCAAAGGATCATAGGTGGTGATTAATGATGGAGAGTGTGTGTGTGTGTGTGTGTGTGTGATGGGGTAGATACAAAAACACATCTGTGAAATTTAAACATTTTACATATGTGGCAGCTGTTGTGTGGAGGCTCTGGAAGCATGGCTCTGTCTGCATGTATGTCTCAATTACATTAGATCATGCTGCAGAGTAGCTTTGCTTTGACTGAGTGAAAACATAAACTTGGATAACTTTAAGGTTTACATCTATGATCTAACAGTTTTATATGGTTATGTGTAGGGATGGGTTCAAACCCACCTGAACGTTGTAGCTTTGAATGTTTGACTCTGATCTTACTGAGTTCATGTTTTGTTCAGGTGAGACAATCAAAAAGTTCCTGAGGGGGGGGACAGAGAACAAAATGGAGCAGAGATTGGTCAAAGTGATTACTGTATATAGTATAGAGAGGGTGTGGATGGAGTAAAGGGGAATAGAGTAGAGTCAAGGATAAGAGACAGTCCAGTGGAATCAAGTATTGTATATAGAGCATACATTTGGGCACCCACTTAGACCAGCTCATCTTTTGGGTCTCTTCTTCTATCCATAATAGCAACTGAGATAGTCAGGTAGCATTCAACCTTAGGAACAAACTGTTGGGAGCCTCTCAGCTGATGAAAACTGATGGGTACAGAGTGATTAATAACACTTTGAATTGTCTCCAGGAGGCCAGCTCAGAGACTGGAGATGTCAGCAGTGACAGAGATAGTGCTCTGCAATCCTAACAAGAGCTTGGGAAGACATAGCCTATTTTCAAACTTATGGGTTTGTCTTCATTTAGCATGAGTGGTGCCCCTAATTCATATCCCCACACACATCCCTAAGTCAAGTGGTGGTTTAAATTCAATCTAGTTGGCCCATTGGGATGAATAGGTTGAAGTCTGAGTGTTGCTGATGCTCGAGTTATGAATGCAATGGGGCTACAGCTACAGCTCAAGTTAGCATAACTCCTCTGTTAATCAAATTATTTTGTGTAGCTCCAGTTTTGTTTAACTGTGGTTGCTCTCACTTGAGCTAGGATGTCTGTAGTGGAGTAACTCAAGCTAACTGTTTACAGTGAAGACACATCTTATGTCTTGCTTAGCTCAAGGTTGTATATACTTCTGGGATAGTTTGGGTTTTTTTTTTTTTTTTTTTTTCAAAGCATTGAGGAAACTTAAGAATATGCTTGAAGTAAAAACCTTGGAAACTGTGGAGGATGTAAAGAAGCTTTAGAATATATAAAGAAGACCCCAAAGATTTTTTCCTGCTTGCATTGATTTTTAAGTAAAAATTCAGGCCTTGTCTAATGTGCTTATTTTGTCTTCTGGAGGACTGATAACTTTATGATCTTACAGACACCAAGGAAGTTGGACTAAAAATCCCCTCCTCTTTCCCCTCCCATCAGTTGTTCAATTTTCAGTCTCTTGTGTAGAACACTTCAATAATTCTCCAGTCATTTTCGAATCTTCCAGGGAAGAGTGCTTCTGAATGTCTGAGGTAAAAAGAGCTCTGTAAGAACTTGCAGGGTTAGAACCTGGGATAATGAATGTTCTTGGTCCTTGATGCCTCCGCATCATCACTAGAGTCTTGGGCTTGGTGTCCACAGGAGGACCCTGGAAAGCTAGGCTCAGCAGGAAGCACTGCCCTGTGGGGCCTGAGTGGTGGTCTCTCACAGCCCACTGATGGGCCGATACTAGTATATAAACTAGGAAGCCATGATGGAGAGCTGTCTGAGCTACAACACTGACTGCCTACCTGTTTCTGCTCCAGATCTTGCTTGCGATAGACCCTGACTTCTGACTCTGGTTTGTCCTGAACTTCACTCTTCGATTGCTGCCTATAAGCTAGCACCCATCCCCGACTTGGTATCCTGACCTGAGTCAAATCTGACCCTGCTATCAGCCTGCAACTTCGTGCCTGATCCTGACTTCCTGGCATTCTGACCTGGTTTGTTCCTGACCCCATTACTTATCTCCCAATCACAACTTAGCAGTGATCAGGGCATACCTGCTGCCACGGCCCTGACAAGCACATGGTAGAGAATATTTTTGTTTGGAGTTCTGGTTTTATTTATTTTTTCTTTTGCTGATCATCTTTAAGGCCAGAGAGAACTCCCAGCTAGGAGGTCCTTCAAGAGAGACCTCCTAGCGAAATAGGGAACACCAGGCCTGACAACCCTAAAACTTCTTCTGTAAAAACTTTAATGAACACTTCATACCTCTATAAAAGGATACAAATTGATTTTTGTTCTTTCCTTGTCAACTTTAAAGAATCGGGCTGTAGTGCTATTAGTTTTGCTAAAGAAAACAGGCCTTATCTGTGTGCAAAAAGAACGTAGCATATTTTGTTAATTCAAGAAGCTTTGCTTGGTTGCTTGCTTCACAGTAAACATTATTTATAAAATGTAAAGATCTAGGGAAAGCACTCAGCACTCATTACTCTGGTAATTAGCACTATGTTACGTTACTTAGAACACTTTTTTTTTTTTTCCCCCAGAAAGCTGTCTGGTCTCCGAGGGTGGCATTTCTTGGGGCCATTGTTTGGCTTATGTAGTTTTGCTAATACAAGAAAAGTAACCCAAACCGTTAGGAAGCTGCAAGTTCTCTTCTTAAAAAACCTTGAAATGTTACAGTATTATTAGCTTGACTAATTAGACTAACTGACAGTGGGTACTCCTTCAGGGACTCAGTTAACTCCATAGTAACAGTATCCCTTTTTTTTTTTTTTTAAAACTGAGTCTCTTGATTAGAACAGCAGGGGATCTCATGGAGAATGTTTTAAAATTTTATTAGTGTAAATTATGTTCTATATTTAGAGTATTTTTTGAAAACAAGATACTTACATGAATATTTTATTCTTGTTCACCTTCACTACATAATTAGCTTTTCTATGTAACACCCTCCTACTCTACTGTGCTGCCCACTTTGTCATTTGTATTGTTTTGAAACAACAGCAGTGTTTGCCAGTACTGCATCATCATATCTGTGATGGCATCCATTTTCACTGAAGACAAAGGATATCTTCCATATATCAGTCCAGATCACTGCCCATCATAGGATCAGCTGCTCAGTGAAAGCTTAAACATTCTTAGTAGGTTGCAGTTTCTCTTTTTAAACATTTTTTTTCAAGGAATAAGAAATTGAGAAATGGATGAGACTTGCACAGTGCCCTGAAGGTCAACAAATTTGTCCATGGGCCAGCAAAGGAAGTGCAGCTCTGAGCTGAGGACCTGCCATTGAAAATGCCCTGCCACAGAACTTGGAATTGAAAACAAGGGACTGTCAGAGAAGTTGTTATTCTTTTTTAGGTGTAAGAATGGGGCACAGGCTATGTGGACACTTACCATTGTAAAAATCAGTCAGAAGAGACCTAGATAAGAGACAATATATGTAGTATCGTGGCAGGGCCCACTTGCTCCTGTCTCTTCTGAACTCCATAAACAGCTCAGTGATCTTTTTGCTGGTACACCTGTGCAGTTGGCTTATAATCAAGGGTGCCATTTTGGTGTGTAGGGAGGTGCACCTTTAACCATGATTCCATTGGCCACTTAGGCATCTGAAAACTCTAGGTTTGTGTGTGTGTGTGTGTGTGTGTGTGTGTGTATAATAACTTAGAAATTAGATAACTTAGAAATTAGCTGACAGGATGACAGTATCTAATTCCTATGTAAAGAAATAAATCTAATTAAATATTTGACCCACTCAGCTTTAATACTGTGTTCTAACACCTTGTGGCAATCACTTAAGAGACACTGGTTAGGTTTAAACTTTTAATGTATATTCTTACTTTGTTACTAACTCTTGAATACAACAATTGTAGAAAAATCTAGATTACTTTCTATCATTAGGCTACTTAACTTTTTGCAGTTCATCAAACTTGGCATAGATTATTTAACTTTTGGGAACATCCTACTAGAGAGAGGCCCCCGTGAGTTTATACTGTAGCTGCTTGGGATTCTAGAGGTGTTCACCTATTACAAATAATAATAGACTAGAAATTGACCTTAAACAGGAGTGAAATTGACACTTTTAAGTCATTTTTCACTTCTTTTTAAAGGCTAGTTACTTTCCAGAAGGCTAATAAGCAGAACAAGACAGTGATTGAGTAGCAGTTCTCACAGAAGAATATTTAAAACCAAACACCAAGAAAATTACACATTTTGAAGTTGAGGGGAAAATGGAGACTTCTGAGATATATCAGGACCACTGCAGGCAGGAAAGTAAAATAAATAGGCATAGGAGCTCTGGGCAACTCTAACTCTTTTAAAAAAAAGTTGGACTGTCAAATCTTCCAGTCCTTAATCAGCTAAAACTTCTACTGCCATCAGTGCCTCTCTCATAGATATTAACATGTGCTCATGAACTCTATACTTCATATTTAAATCTCTGAGCCATCTTATCCATGGCTATACATCTTACATTCATTGGCTCAGGGACTATATTTTCTGGCATATTCTGAACAGTGCTGAGCACACTGATAGTGCCCAGTGAATAATACAAATCATGACAATAATCATTGACTTTATGGGCTCTGTGGATGCAATTTCTGTTCTTTATTCTGGAATTGACATGGATACAGTTGAAACCCTAAGAATTTGAGACATATAGACATCTGATACTCATAGGACACATTCTCATCCCTTTCTTTTCTCAAACTCGGAACCAAAAATGAAAAACAAAATAGTTTTCAGTTAAAATGTAAAAGTGTATTTTTTTTTAATATGGAGCTATACCTATCTCATAGAACTGGAAGGGACCTTGAAAGGTCATTGAGTCCAGTACCCTGTCTTTGCAGCAGGACCAAGTACTGTCCCTGACAGATTTTTGCCCCAGATCCATAAATGGCCCCCTCAAGGATTGAACTCAACCCAGGGTTTAGCAGGCCAGTGCTCAAACCACTGAGCTATCCCTCCCCCCTGTATACAGCAGCCATTGCTCTACAACCCAGCATGGGGCAGAACCTGCCACCCCTTAGGGGGTTAAGTGATTTCCTCTCATCTGACTCATTCTCTCTTTCTTCATCCTTCCTGACCCCTGTGCTGCTTTTCATGTTGTTAACCATGTCCTTATCAATCATCTAGGATCTACGTTCCCTGTAAGCTATGCGGCCGCGAAGCAGGCTCTCAAGGGCAAGTAGCTAGGCAGGGAGAGGCGCCCTTCTTCCACCCAGCCCAGGCCTGCCGGAGCTGCTGAGGACAGGAACCTCTTCCCCTCCCCTGCCCCAGGCCTGCCGGAGCTGCCGGGGAGAAGCACCTGCCTCTTACCCGGTCCCGAGCTGCTGTGGTGAGAGAGGGCTGCGGGGAGTCCTCTCTCCTCACCATAGCCCTGGGGCAGCCTGCACCCCAAATCCCTCATCTCTGGCCCCACCCCCGCACCCCAACCCTCTGCCCTAGCCTTGAGCCCCCTCCCACACTCTGAACCCGTCGGCCCCACCCCACCACATGAATTTTGTTATGTGCATCAACATGAAGGTGATGTGTCACACATCACCTCCATATTGATGCACATAACAAAATTCATTCCACACCTGGACTTAAAACATTAGAGGGAACCCTCCTTGGAGCCATTTACTGGAGTCTCAGAGAACTGGCCTTCTTGGTTCTGCTTCTTGGTTGGCCAAACCAGACAGTCTCTATGCAAAAGAATAAATGGACACAAATCTGACATCAGGAATCATAACATTCAAAAACCAGTAGGAGAACACTTCAACCTCTCTGGTCACTCAGTAACAGACTTAAAGATGGCAATTTTGCAACAGAAAAGCTTCAAAAACAGACTCCAACGAGAAACTGCTGAGCTTGAATTAATATGCAAACTAGATACCATTAACTTGGCTTTGAATAGAGACTGGGAGTGGCTGGGTTATTACACATATTGAATCTATTTCCCCGTGTTAAGTATCCTCACACCTTCTTGTCAACGGTCTAAAATGGGCCATCTTGATTATCACTACAAAAGCTTTATTTTTCTCCTGCTGATAATAGCTCATCTTAATTAATTAGCCTCTTACAGTTAGTATAGCTACTTCCACTTTTTCATGTTCTCTGTATGTATATATATCTTCTTACTATATGTTACATTCTATGCGTCTGATGAAGTGGGCTGTAGCCCATGAAAGCTTATGCTCAAATAAATTTGTTAGTTTCTAAGATGCCACAAATACTCCTGTTCTTTTTACTTGCTTAAGTGATGCCTATTGGCTGGGCTGTTGACTATTTCTAACTAATTAGAAAGCTAGCATTAACAGTTATAACCAGCTAAAAAGTCTCCTTCACCACTGGAAAAATCCTGAGTGTCTACTTTTATTGTATGGGTAGAATATAGATGCATATATTGCTCTACCATGTCACTTAATTTGACCTGGAATCCTTTACAAGCTAGCTGTTCTTGGCTACCGCCACTCATTCTTACAGAATTTTTTCTCTTTCTCCCATATGTACTTTAAAAAAGAGACGCTATGTATCCAAAACTGTTGTTCTTGTTTTATTTAGTTCAACAACAACAACAACAACAACAACAACAACAACAACAAAAATCACTGGAAACACAAATCCTGATTGTTCAAAATTCAAACTAGATATAATTTGGGTATGTTTTGCCCTTCCCAGAGTAAAAAATTCAAAATGAAACTTTATAGTGGATTGCAAACTCTGTTTATCTGAGTGTTTTGGGCATGCTCCCAAAGGGTTTTTAGGTAATTACGGTTTAGCTTTATTTCTTATTATATGTTTAACAATATGGGGAAACTGTATTTTTTTTCTGCTTTATGATTAGAGTTAATTGTTTTGTTTTTCTTATATTTTGACCACTACTCAGGAAAAGACTTAAGCATGTGCATAGGTCCCATTTTCTCAGTGGAAAATAAACTCATTTTAAGGGCTTTTCTGAATTGGGGCTTCAATGAATAGTATATAAGTATTGAAAATTTTAAAAATAGACAAAGCTGGGAATATTGTCTCCGAAACTATGCTAAATTTGATAATACAGTTTGATTGGGAAAAAAAACAAGGGATATACTGTATTTCTATGGTGGGGGGGAAAAGACATGTGGAGAGTTTGCTGTTCAAATTCAGCATAGCAGCATGCTCAAACTTGAGATTCAGAATGAATATGTGGCAGAAAAAATGAAGTGGTTGATCTTGACATTGAATAAAATAGAACTGGAATTTCACTGTCTTTCCACTAACAATGAAACTCAATTATGTTGCAGAAAGCTTCAGTGTAGTCTACCTTCTTATGAAGTATTGCAAAAAAAAAAAAAGGAACTTTTGGGACCTTTCCGTACAAACTGAATACATATAGTACTGAAGATCTTTAGAATGGCTGGAAACATCTGAGATTGAATGAAACTATTCCAGTTCATTTAGTTTCTTAGAAAAATATTATGACATAGTTGAAATCTAAGACTTCTGTTAAAGTGAGGCTATACTGCTTGGTGCAAAAATAATCAGTGCTGGGTGTAACACCTTACATAAACTTGGTAGTTTTGATACTGTGTCCTACCATGTAAGACCCCTGAGTGTGGGATCACATTCATGTGTCTGAAGTTAGATAAGGCTGGTAGTTTTATGGAATTTTGATACAATTTAACAATTGTATGTGCTCTCCTGTCCTCTAGTGGCTGGCTGACAGAGGTCATTATGGATCTACTACTTCTGCCACCTAACAGAAATCTCCTTATAGCTCCAATAGAAGAGGAGTGTGTTTTAGGAGGGAAGAGTGTGTTTTAGGAGGGCTGCCTGATCTATCTAGGAGTTATGTGGGCTGTTAGTTAACATATAGATGTGTTACAGTGGGGTCATAGGATTAAAAGCTTGGCTTTATATTCCACGTGTAGTTGCAGGGATTACACACTTTCAAAATTGCCCTCACATATTTGATCCTCCCCAAATGGGAGGATCTCACTCCACAGAAGGCTGAGTCCATGGTGAGCTGGGGACCTTTAGATTCATGTCTCGTTCAGCATTTTGACCACCCTGTTCTTCGGCGATCTCTGGATGCAAAGTGGCTTGAAGCCCTCCAACCCCTGTATCTTGCCTAGACATCAACACTAGGTAGACCTCTATATATGGGAGGGGAGTTGGAAAGAGTCTAGTGTTCTGAGTAGGTGATTTAAGTTCCACCCCTACCCAACTGTGTAGAGGTAGGTGGGTGTTAATGCTGTTTTCCTCCCTTCAATTTTCTCTCCTCCCCCTTCCAAACTCCCCCAAATTTAAAGGGGTTAGACTCATCTTTTTGGTCCCTACAGGGATGAATCCTAAAAGGCCCCGTTCCCTACCTTCCTTCCCCAGCCAACACTGCTAGTAGCAGAGCTAGACAGAGTAAAAAGTCACTGTGAAAGTCTGTGTGAAATACTCATAATGTGAACTTACACATGAATACGTCCAGGGCTTAAATTCTTAGAGTATTTCCCAGAGCCCCCATGCCCTCCCTCCTTAACATGCTATAAAAACTCCGGGGGTTTGAAAATATTTACCATAGCTCTGCTCCGGCCACTCTGGTTGCATTTAAGCCCGGCACGCATCTGTAGCAATTGGGGTGGGGTGGGGGTCCCACTCCAACTAAAAAATATTAAAGGATCAAGTGCCCCAGAATATTAGTGACAGTTCCTCTGTGAAGTAGCTTTCATCCTAAATTGCTGCCTGTTATGCAATTTAATGCCATCTTTATTTGCAGTCTGGGTAGATCCAGGTGGGCCGAACAAACAAGTTTATTTACATTTGCAGGAGATAATGCTGACAGCTTCTTGTTTACAATGTCACCTGAAAGGGAGGACATGGCACTGTTGTAGCTGGTGTCACAAGATATTTACGTACCAGATGCACTAAAGATTCATATGTCCCTTTATGATTCAACCGCCATTCCAGGCACTGACGGATTAGTGATTTTTGCCGCCCCTAGGCCCTGAAATAATTGCTGCCCCGCCCCCATTCCAACCCCTTCCCCAAAGTCCCACCCCAACTCTGCCCCCTCCCTGCCCCTATTGGATCCCTTCCCCAAATCCCCACCCTGGCCCCGCCTCTTTCCCCCAGCGTGCCACGTTCCCCTCCTCCCCCCTCCCTTCCTGCCCCACGAAACAGCTGTTTCGCAGCACAAGCGCTGGGAAGGAGGGGAGAGAAACAGGACACGGCAACGCGCTCCCGGGGGAGGCGAGCTGGAGCAGGGGAGCTTCTCTGTGGGTGCTCAAATTTGCCGCCCCTGCAAATTTGCTGCCCTAGGCCTAGGCCTTGTTGGCCTAGGCGATAATACGCCACTGATTCCAGGGGACATGCGTCCATGCTGATGACAGGTTCTGTTTGATGATAATCCAAAGCAGTGTGGACCGACGCATGTTCCTTTTCATTATCTGAGTCAGATGCCACCAGCAGAAGGTTGATTTTCTTTTTTGGTGGTTCAGGTTCTGTCGTTTTCGCATTGGAGTGTTGCTCTTTTAAGACTTCTGAAAGCATACTCCACACCTTGTACCTCTCAGATTTTGGAAGGCACTTCAGATTCTTAAATCTTGGGTCGAGTGCTGTGGCTAGCTTTAGAAATCTCACATTGGTACCTTCTTTTCGTGTTGTGAAATTTGCACTGAAAGGGTTCTTAAAATGAACAACATGCACTGGGTCATCATCCAAGACTGCTAGAACATGAAACGTATGGCAGAATGTGGGTAAGACAGAGCAGGGGACATACGATTCTCCCCCAAAGGAGTTCAGTCACAAATTTAACAAACACATTATTTTTTTAATGCGCGTCAGCATGGCAGCATGTCCTCTGGAATGGTGGCCGAATCATGAAGGGGCATACGAATGTTTAGCATATCTGACACGTAAATACCTTGCAATGCCAGCTACAAAAGTGCCAGGCAAATGCCTGTTCTCACTTTCTGATGACATTGTAAATAAGAAGAGGGCAGCATTATCTCCTGTAAATGTAAACAAACTTGTTTGTCTTAGTGATTGGCTGAACAAGAAGTAGGACTGAGTGGACTTGTAGGCTCTGAAGTTTTACATTGTTTTATTTTTGAGTGCAGTTATGTAACAAAAAAAATCTACATTTTTAAATTGCACTTTCACGACAAAGAGATTGCACTACAGTACTTGTATAAGGTGAATTGAAAAATATTTTTGTTTATAATTTTTACAGTGAAAATAGTAATAAAATAATATACACTTTGATTTCAGTTACAACACAGAATACAATATATATGAAAATGTAGAAAAACATCCAAAATATTTAATAAATTTCAATTGATATTCTATTGTTTAACAGTGCGATTAAAACTGAGATTAATCACAATATTTTTGAGTTAATCACATGAGTTAACTGTAATTAATCGAAAGCCCTAATAAAAATTAAGCTTAACTTTTTTGAAGACATGTAGAGCATTGTAGGCTTTCCAGTAACTAGCAAGTATAATATCTGCAGTGTTTGCTGTGTGGTGAAATATTCTGAAGGTTTGATAAGGCAAAAGATGGATATTTTTATTTTCTCATGGTTTTACACAAAACTCATAAAATGTAATTAATTTTTTTATATGAGTCATGACTGCCAGGGATTGAACTGTGGACCTCCAGAACTAAAAGCATGAGCTACTACGGTTTGAATTTCAAAGTTCTGTAGCTGGGGCTGTAACAACTCATATCCTCAGCAGATGGGCATGATGGTGGTGGTGGGAACCTGTAACTCACTCACCAGTGGGTTACATATGGCTTTTATGTTTGTAAACTAATATATGGTATAAATTGTGTATAAAAATTAAAATTCAAAAATAGTACAAAAATAATGTGATGTTTCTCTTTAGGTGACTTTGTTTATGGTGATATTCTGGGAGCTGAAATACAATAAAATTGCTGTGTTAGGTATAGATTTATTTATTTATTGGCTGTTTTTCAGTGAAATTTTGAAGGTGGCGCCTAATGGTGAGAGATTTTTTTCCCCCCCAAATGACTTCACTGGGCATCGAGTTGGGCCAATGCTAAGCACTTCCAGGAGGAAAAATTCCACCCTAAATGGATTTAGGATTAATGCTTCATAGCTATGAATGTTTTATTTTAAGTACGAAGTATATTAAAATATATTTACTGTAATAATGATCCAAATGAGTATGGGTTCTCTTTTTAATAAGTTATGTTTTTTTGTCCCCCCCCCCCCCCAAAAGCTAGGTGCCTATTCATATTTAGACATCTAAATATCTAAATAGCTGGTTTTCAAAGGTGGTAAGCACTCATAGCTCCCATTGGTGGAACACTTAAGTACATTAATATGGATTTTGGTATCTACAATTAGTCACCCGCTTCTGAAGAATTTGGCCACTCTGTACAACTCCACAGTAGTTTCACTTCTGTTCTTTAACTGAAAGTCTTGGACCATGAAGTATAAATTAACTTACATATTTTTACTTCAGGCTAACAGTTTTTATATCAAGTGTCCATTATCTAGTGTGAAATTACAGTGGAGCAACTGTTGAAATAGTCTATACACATGATCTGATCCGTAGAAAATCAAAATGCAATATAACTAAAGAACTGGTGATTAGTCATGATTTATCTTAAGTATCAAATTAGCTCACATTGATAAAAGTATTATGATTCAGAGTGGGCAGAGAATCTAATAAAAATCTGTTGTCCTGTGTTTGAGTTGTTGCTGGTTGCTGCTTTTTATTATTCAGTTCTTTTTGCTGTTCGGTTCTTTCTCCTCTTGTCAGCATTCGATGTCTTTAGGTCTCAAATGCTAAACTGCTAACAAGACTGACAAGGAAGTAATATGTTGATCTTCTCTTTGAAGGCTAAGCAAATCTGCATTTTTCACAGACCAGAATTAGGCCCAAGCTTCTTATATACAAAGAAAAGCACAATTAGGAGATATAAGCTTAACAATAATCTTTTCAAAAATACATTTATAATCACCTTGTCATTAGAATACCGGTGAAGAGATTAGAAAGGTTGCAAAGTACCATATAAAACAGGAATTATTATTTTCATATTTTCAAATAAGAATAAGTCTCAGTAAAAGGGGGAAAAACTGCTTGATTGAGTAAGAATAATCAGCAGATTTAGAATATATTTCGTGTGTGTGTGTAAATGGGGGAACTACAGAATAATACTACCCAAAACATGATTGAAGCTATTTACATCCATGGCTTAATAACAGTGATATATTTACTGCAAGTAATGATTTAAAATCATTGGTTGAGTTACAGAAAACAGCTGTGCTCTGCCATTGCTGAAACAGAGAAGTGAAATGAGGTGAAGCAGATTCTGAGCAGTGATCACAATACTTGTCAAAAGGTAGATGTGGGAGTATTTAAACAGTTCTATTTCCTTGCTTTGATGAAACCCTTGTAAGAAATCAGCCTATATGAGAAGTAACAAGTCTCAGAAGAACTGACTAATGTAACATTTTTCCTGCCAAAATACCAAATGAAGGGAGTAACATCACTGTGTGAAATAAGGCACAGAGCTAGGTATATGCTGAAGCTGGATGATTTTATTTCAGAATTGTATCAGTATGGTAGACCTGATCATTTCCTTGCACACCCAAAATTCCCATTGCAGCCAGTGGAAATTTTGAGTGCCTAAGGAATGTAAGATTGTGAATTCTGGTGTGGAAATAGTACATTTCATTGATATGTAAAAATGAAATTTTTGTTTACAATTTAACCCAATTTATATATCCTTTAGATTCAGCAAAACTAAATCAGTCCTGATGAAACTTTTCAATTGGAGCCCCTCCATTACTCAAAAACACTTTGGATTAGATATTCTTTAAACATTTATTCTGCTGTCCTCATTGAGGATCAGTGTATCTGATTAATTTGTAAATGATTGGGGTAATGATTTGTGAGCTGTTTCTGCCACTGTGATTGATAGTTTTTTGCTATTAAAGGTTGGGTGGAAGTTACAAAGTAACAGGTGAAAATCACCCTGCTGAAGAAGGTCAGCACATGTGCCACATGTAAATCCCACTTAAATTGTGTGTTGGTTCAATTATATATACATAATCCAAGAGAAAAAATGTTAAACTGGTAAAGAATAGATACCAGTAATTGAAAAGAAATCCTAATATGTTAATGTATGGGAATTTACAGTTAGGACACCCAAATAAACTTAACTCTGACCTCTAGTGACCTCATGCAATAACCATATGTTTAGGATTTGTTTGCATTCCTGGATGACATTAATAAACTTGTTTTTGTTTTTAAACACAAATTAGACTCCCCACCACATCCCACGGTGTCACTGTTGGGTAGAGTTAGGGTTGTACTGCTGCAGGTAGATTTTGAAAAGAGATAATTAATGTCAATTTATTGCCATTATTCTTCATAACTGACAATTTAAGTAGAGGCTCAATAGAGGCTGAAGGGAAGTGTCCTACTTCATAGAATTCTATAAAAAAAAAATTGCAGTATTTCAAAATGGCTATCACTTGTGAGCGAACCCTAGCTTCCTTCAGGGATGTTGTTGGCCCACTAGTCTGCCAAAAGATGGAATACTGTAAGGAACAGGGAAATAGAGGCAATAGCCATGTTTGCTAAGCCTCTTGTCTCAGGCCCACTGAGAACAAAAGGAGTTGTTAGCCATTTGGGACAGTTCTGTTTGGAATTTTCTGAAGTTGAATATCAGTCTTCAGTCTCTGATGAAGGGGAAAAAAAACAGTTATGAAGAATAGTAACAAAAAAATAATCCTAAAATATTTTGATGATTTTTGAGTCTTTCATTACAATGATAATTTGGGGCTTTAAAAAAAAAAAAGTGTAGTTCTTCAAATACTTATCCATATCCTTTCCACTCTCAGCACATGTGTGCCCAATGATCTTGAGTTTGGATTCTTTTGGCCAGTATGGACTTATTCAGTACTGAAATGCTATAGAACATCAAAGGACCTACTAGTGTCTTTGGTACAGGACAAGAGTCACTGCTATTGGGAGTAGGTAAGGTATCTCCTCCTCTACTGACTGCTGTTCTGACAGTGATACAGAGTACATGAGTGATTCTGACCAAAGTGCAGTCAAGGGCTCTCCCAGCACAGCATCTAGAACCTCTTTAGGAAGTCTGTCCACTTTCATCCTCACACTCTGAGGGCAGTGGGGAAGTTTCATAGGTGTATTCTGTGGGGTCCAAGTATTCAGGCCAGTATACACCTGAGAGGGAGTCGAGGGCTGAGTTTTATTACCCTAGCCATGGAAGTTTAAAAAGGAATTGTACTCCTTGCTATCCCCATCCGCCTTGGCCATCTGTCTCTTATGCATACCAACAAGCTTGGTTTCATTGGTCTCCATGGGGCTGCATCATGCTAGACAGCCAGTGTATGCATCCCAGGCTAGTGTTAGAACTCCTTCACCACTGCCTCACAAAAGGGCTTTACAACAGCCTGTGGGGTAGAAAGGGATAACTTAAAATTGTTGGATGCCAAGTAATTGTATTTTTTTTAAACAAATATTTAGTTTAAAGAAACAAGAAATGGTAGACCAACTCTTAATTGCTTCTCTTCTGCTCACTCAAGAATGTGACTCCACTGTTTCAGTCACAGGGTTTCTTTTAGGTATCTTTAGGAAATCTATGATGAAAACCAAGCAAAATAATCACAATTAACAATGGTTGTTTTATTATTAAAGAAAAGAAAACATTAAACAAAACAACACAAATTACAGAACATAGTTGATAAACTAGTTACCACTCTTACCATCTCTTCTGTATGTGTCTCTGTGGAGAATGTTTAACAGAGCTTAAAATGCTGAGAGTGGGCCCAATTACGGTGGGATGCTGTTTTCTTGAAAAGTTGAGTCCAAGGGCTTATTTCTCAAAAGTATCACGAATCCAACTTTCATGACTTAAAACTATTTATAGGCAAAATAATTGGTTTAAGGGCAGGTGAAACATGTCTAGTTATTAATAATAACCAGCCAGTTTATAGTTGGGGAAAGGAAGGAATCTTAACAAAATTCTGTGAAATCCAAGAAAATATTAGAAGGAACTTATGATGAGGTTTAACCCCCATCACCTACAAGGGAAAGAACCCAATTAGTCATGATCCGAGGGGGTGGAATTAATTAATTGCTTCTGTGCCAGAGGAGGCAGAGCTAGGCATTACAAGTAGGCTGATGGAGCTCAGTTGGGAAGAGACTGTAGAGGAAACATGTCTCTCTGGTGGAGAGAAGCCCTGTGGTAGGGTTTAACAGACAGGAGACAGAGGAAGAACACTACTGGAGTAGGTTAGGCTGCTGCAGGGGAAGCCCAGAGATAGAGCCAACAAGGTAACTACAGTGGAGCATGAGAGAGGTAGAAATGCTATTAGGTTGAAGATTTTTTTGGACTTTTATTTGGACTTGTTCATGCTACTCTGGAAGGGATTTAGATTTCTGTGTGACTTGGCTAGAGGGCCAAGCCACAGATCACCCAAAGCGGGAATCAGGAGAAGATGCAGGCTGGGAGAGGCCATTGCATATCCAAGTGAGAGTCTGGTATCTGGGCGTCTGAGGCAAGAACCCTGTGCAATGCTGCAATTAGAGATCAGGGGGTGCCCATAAGGTGAGGATGTGCTACTGCAAAGCCATATAAGGAACTGTCTTGAGACAGGCTAATTACACATTTGAAGGATCTGAAATACAATTAAATCCCACTGTTTAATAACTAACAGTAAACAGACAAAGTTACAACAGCATTTCCATATCCCAATAAAATCATTACAGGAGTTTTAAATTTAAATCTTTGGTGGTGTCCCAGTTACCTTTCTTTCACCAATCTATGTTGAAGTCTTGAGGAGGTTTTCCTTACATTGGTTGCTTATTGAGTCTTCTCTATTTGGGATGGGATGGGGATGCGGGAGATGACCCACAGGAAACTAGCGACCTAATAACTTACCTCTAATTAAGAATATGGTAAAGATTTATATTCTGAAGTAAGACTCTTTTGCTTAATTTTATCTGATACATTTGGAAATTAAATATTTCCAGGTAATTATTCCAAGTAATTCATATTCACTACTGCTTTTGCTGAAAAGAAATAATCTAATGAATTGTAGGGTTACCCTGCTAGATCAATTTACAAGAGGTTCTTATTCTGTGCTTATCACCCTAGTGTGTGAACTTCTTCCAGTAGTGAAACAATGTGACTAGCATCTCTCATGTTTATTCTTTCATCTTCTCCCCTGAGGGAGAGGATGTGTTCAGGGAGTGTGTTGTTTTGGAATTTTACTCCAAGTAATATTTTGAAACAACACAGTCTTCTATTTGAATAGAAGACTATTTCTAATTGTGTAGATCAATGTTAATTTGCTCTTTCTTATCTTTATCATAAACCATCTGCTTTAAGTACAAGATACATTTCTCTGATTTTGCTTTCTCTGTCAGAATATAACACATTATGTATTATATACATATGTTGCTATACTGACATTAGGGAAAACAAAATCAGAAAAATGTATCTTGTAGTTAAAGCAGATGGTTTATATTTGCTGGTATTCTTTAGCCATATAGTTTCTAAGCTCTTTGAATGCCTCTTTGAATGTTGTGTGTATCTCTCTTTTCCTTCTCTCTCTTCTGTCAGTATCTCTTTATCTTTAACATTTGGCACCCATCCTGTCACAGTCTATGGTGTCATGCACCACCTCCCATTCTTGTATCTCCTCTGTCCATGACCCCTCTGTGTCCTATCTTCTTACCCCTAACTTGCTTTTTTTTTTTCTTCTGCTTCCTAACTGCCTCTATCAAGAGATTTCAACTCTTTGATTGTGGCAGTCAAAAAAGCTTTGTTATGGAATTTGAACATGATGCATATAGAATTAATGTTTGCTTTGCAGTGTAAAGCAATGTAAAATGAACAGCTGTGGGGAAAGGTCTGCTTTGAATTGCTCTATAGCTCATGTATCTTAGGGATTCTCTACACAGCAAGGTACTGTGCTGTGCACGAGCTTGCTGCACAGTAATTTCCAGTGAGGACACTGCTATAGTGTAGTGAAAGTCCTGAAGTGGAGATTAGCATACTACACACTATGCAGCACGATGACTTGCTATATAGATAAGCCTTCCAACACACAGAAACTTAGCACTTTCAATGGACAGCCAGAAAAACAACATAGCAGTCCTAATATGCTGCTAAAGAATTTTTAGGATGAATAGAAAAACTGAGTCTCTGGGAGAAAAAATTCCTTGGCAATTAGAGGTGTGTGTGTGTGTGTGTGTGTGTGTGTGTGTGTGTGTGTGTGTGTGTGTGTGTGTGTGTGAGAGAGAGAGAGAGAGATATTTAGGCCTAAATTTTCACAGTGCATTTTAACAAAATAGCAGCACTGTTCCATAAAGAAACATTTGTTTTCCAGTAATGAAAATGTCATGCATAGTGCAGCTCAGAATAGGAGCTGAGCTGCACAAGTATTGAATTGACTACTCTTGATTGCACACGCTCACACCTTTTGTCTGGTTTTCACCAGTTTGAAGAACTATTTTGCAACATTGTTTGTTAGCTTATTAGCAGCGTTTATTCACCCTTCATTTGTTTCTGTAATAGAAGTAATGGTAGCAGGTAAATTATGTTTTAAAATTATGCTTAAACCAAATTGTTGTTTAACTCAGAATTTGAAGTTTTTCTCCAAATCTTTAGTTTCTCACTGTTAAATTATACACTTGCTGTACCTTTGGTGTGGTGTAGTGGATGGAGCAATGGTCTGGGACTCAGGAAACCTGGGTTATATTCTCAGTTCTGTCACTGGCATGCTGAGTGACTTTAGGTAAGTCACTTCTCTGTGCCTGAGTTTCCCCATTGTATAATGGGACAATGATGCTTCTTTGTAAAGAGCTTTCAGATCTACTGATGAAAAGCACTGTGTAAGAGCTAGGTACTACTATTGCTCCTAAAATAACCCTTGGATATCTCTGTGAGCTCTGTGCTTGAAGGGAGACTAGAATATTGGAGTTGAAATCTACCATGTAGATCTGAGTAGAGAAATTTTCCATAATATTGGCCATAGATATGAAAAAACAAAATAACATTGTAATTCAGTCTGGTAAGAATAGAAGGCTCTATTGTTTCAGAGTATTACTTGGAGTGTAAAATACTTTGAGAGAATACATTTTACTATGACATTTAAAAAGAGCAAATTTGGGGCCATCGTAACAATTGTCATTTTAAATCACTGTAAGAATGAACTAATGCACCCAAGACCTCTGTAGTGGTAACTTCTTTTTTATACAAGGGGAAGCTGAGGCAGAGAAGTGACTTACGGATGGCACATAGCAAGTCAATGACAGACCTGGGATCAGAATTTAGGACCTTCTGACTCTCTGTGCTGGCTCATGTTGGTGTCTTAACAAAAAGACTAAGCTTCTGAC
Source organism: Emys orbicularis (assembly GCF_028017835.1). NCBI lineage: Eukaryota > Metazoa > Chordata > Testudines > Emydidae > Emys > Emys orbicularis. The sequence continues at coordinate 39,264,551 of NC_088689.1, read as the reverse complement.
TGATTTAACTAGATAGCTTGACTTGGGGCAAATATTTAAACAAATTAAATGAAATATTTAAGAGGTTTGTGAGGCCCATCCTTATGAGTGGCAGCTCATGGGATGGCAGAGACCCTGGGTATTTTTTGCCTTCCTCTACAGCATGGTGACTTGTTGGTTTGAACTCGAATAAATGGTGGATTTTCTGTAACTTGAAGATATTCTATCATGATTTAAGGACTTCAGTAACTCAGCCAGAGGTTTTGGTTTATTACACGAGGGAGGTGGAAGGGGGAGGAGTGTGTGTGAGAGATTCTGTGGCCTGCAATGTGTAGTAGATGATCATGATAGTCCTGTCTGTCTGTAAAATCTGAGTCTAGAGGTCATGTGGTCAAAAGGTGAGGGAGAGAACAAGGAGGGGAAATTTGGTGAGAAAGGGGAGCAAAGACAATGAAAAAACTTGCACAGACAAATCATCAAAGTGGTAACTTCAAATAAAAACTCCTATCACCCTGAAACTGCTAAGTTCCACTATTGTTATGATGACTAAGGCTATGTCTACACTAGGGACCTTACAGTAGCACAGTTGTACCGCTGCAGCTGCACTGCTGTAATGTCTCCTGTGTGGCCACTCCATGCTAGCGGGAGACAACTCTCCTGCCGGCATAATTAAACCACCCCCAGCAAGTGGCAGTAGCTATGTCGGTGGGAGATGCTCTCCCGCAGACATAGCACTGTCCACATGGACGCTTTTGTCAGTGAAACTTATGTTGGTTGGGGTGTGGTGTTTTTTTTTTGGTTTTTGTTTTTCCCCACACCCCTGACCGACAAAAGTACTAGTGTAGATAAAGCCTTGGTATTGTAGTCAATATGTATAGGTACTTTCTAGGTAAGATATAGGTGTAAGTTAAGGCAGTAATGCAGTGAGCATACAAGCCTCAAGGCCTGTAAGATAGTATCTTCGCTAATAAATCAAGGCATGAGGACCCCAAAATGCCTTAGCATAAGTAGCTAAGCAAGAGCAACCCTAGATCTCAAGATAGAATACTGTAATGACTAAACTGCTGATATGTAAGGCAATATGTGATGCTGATATGTAATGCTAGTTTATATCAACTTGGGATATTTTAAGTTAGGAACATCAGCAGATGTCTAACGATGGTAACGGTAATGGTAACTAATTGGCATATGGTAATAAGATTGAGGTAAAAGAATTAATAACCTATGGGAGACGGGAACCCCAATATTAGTAGGGTGAGGAACTACAAATTAGGAAGAGGCTGAAACACCTACTGAATGTGCATTAGGCATAGTGGCATCAGTATAACACATTATAAAAGCTGTATTCCAGCCTGTGTGCCTTGGGAGGTGCCAGGATGACGACCACTGGTGATGAGGAAAATAATAACTAACATTCTAGGTTGTTCTGCAAGGGATGCTGTGTGTGTGTGTGTGTGTGTGTGTGTGTGTGTGTGTGTGTGTGTACACACACAGCATCCCTTGCAGAACAACCTAGAATGTTAGTTATTATTTTCCTCATCACCAGTGGTCGCCATCATATACCTTTAGATACAAGTTCTGTACTATCTCTGTGTACCTTGCTGGGCTAGCGTGGGATAAGACCCTGTCAGACCTCAGAGGGTTAACTGGGAATTCTTATGCAATCAGTATAATTAATATGTAATCAATAAATCAGGCAACAGTGTAGAATCTTGCATTAAACTAGTAAGTAGTGTAGCTTTTTTCTTTCATCTTCACTGTGTTCAGTTGCATTTGCCTTTGTATTGAAGATGCCAATAACATTCTTCCCCATCACTGGCATGTACTCTATTCTAAAATTCATCCCATTCAATTTCCAGACAGACACATTTTCTTCTTATTGGTTGTCAATACCACCATGGACATTTTTAGCCCAAGCAAGGCAGGTTCCAAAGTTATGGTCTGGCTAGACTCACTAAGGGTATAAAACCATCCAGCAGGGGCAGGCACTAAAAGAAACAGTGTCTGAATTCCATTGAGAAACATACACACACAGTCTCCTGGAATCTTGGCAAACAGGTTCAGAGAATGTACTAGTACTTCCTCAGCAACAGGAAGATCCCTGGAAACAAATCATGAGCATGTACAATTCCTCTTCAAAGGGGCAATGCTCTGCGGATGTCAAGGCACAGCATTTTGAGATGGCCACAAACTGGACAACAAGAAGAGCTTTCTCCAAATATTAGAGTTACCTTGTGACCTCAATTTTCCTGTAAAATCTAGTCTGCTTGTCAGATACAGGTCTAATGGAGCAGGGGAATGCTGAGGCACTATTTATATATAACTTTTAAACACAAGCTATGAAGAACAAAATCTACTGGTGTTCTTATAGAGACTTCTCTGCTTTGTTGCTGTTATATGTATTTAAATATAGGGTTCCATCAGAACCTTTACACTTTAGCACATGCATATAAACACATCCCCCTCTGATCTTCTTTCAGAGATCTCTGTCTTCACAGAGTGATGATAATATGCAGTGTGTCTCACCTGGATTCTTCTGAACTTGAAAAGAATGGCAGCCTCTCAGTTCTTTTTCAAACACTTCAGAATCGTGTCAGAAAATGAACAATCTGGGGATCTCCACAGCTGGCAGCAGGATGAATTGTTTATCACAGCTCTGTAACAAAGGAAAGTGAAATCCAAAAGAGAGTTCTCTGCAAAATGTTATAGGCCTATAACTGGTGCAACAGTTTTTTTTTCCCCCCCCCATGGATATGTACTTAACGCAAAAATAAATGCCATGGTCACTAGATCCGTTGCAGTGCTTATTGACTGCATTTGGTACTGTTTTCTGCTGGAATTCGCAAAGCATCAAATTCTTTGGTGATGATTAAGGTGTGTGTTTTTTGATTGAAGCTACAAACTCAATCCTGAGTTGTTTCTTGAAGCCTCAAAACAGTTGAACTTGATTTTCTCTTTGAACTGGAACAAATAGCTGAGATGTAATCGTGTTATTTTTACCCTGCTGTTCACAATGTATACTTTAGATATACTGCAATAATAGCTTCAAGTTACTGAGAAGGCTGAAAATGTTGAAGTGGGACTTAAAGTCACTTGCTTGTTAGAGATTTGTGTACAGCCATAGATTAATTACTGAATTGATCACAATAGATACAATGTTGAGAATATTTGAAAGGACTTTAGAAAAACCACAGTCCTTATCTCTCAGTTTAGTTGTAGTCATTGATTTTATCAAAACAGAAGAAAAAACCTGCAGATATGAAGGCTGATGTTGTCTAGATAGAAATAAATACATCACTTTCTCTGTTGAGAGAACTCGCATCCCATGTACCATACATTTTATCACCAAAGAGAAATACCATAAATAATGACAAGTGTGTTCAGTCAACAAGTTGCCACAAGAATCTCCAATCTGGTTGAGAAGGCCAGCTAAGAACTGGTGTCTTGTACATTGTGTATGACAATGTTTGTATCAAATGAATCAGAGGTCTTTCTAGAACAAGAAACTTTCTGCATTGGATATTCAATGTTGTGAATAAAACCAGTCATGTTCCTGGAAGGATAGTCTTGTGGTTGATGAATTGGACTGGATCCAGAAGATCTCCATTCTTTCACAAACTTCCTGTGTGACTGTGTGGGAAGGTCACACCATGAGAGAGACAAGTTCTCTCATACATGGGTCAATGAGACACATATAAACCGGGATAGTATTTCACACACAAGTGTGGTGAGAATAAATTCATTGTTTGTGGGAAACTCGTATGCTCTGGTGATATGAGACCATAGGAGCACAAAGACACAGAAACAAGAAGTCTCTTGATGATTTTTTTCAACATTACTTTAATAAATAAATAGGCTTCAATCTAGATACTAGTAAAATTACTGATGCACACCAATCTTGCTCTGAAGTTTAATGCCAAGAAAGTGATCTCCTTTCTCTGTTATCTTCCAGAAGCATTTTCAGTCTTGTTGAAGATTTACAAATGTATTATGATCTTCCTGTTATGAATGCATCTGATGAGAGGCTCTTTTTAGTGTTAGCAAAGGAAGACATATACATGTGTGAGTACTGTGGGTAATGAGAGCCTGAAAACTTTTAATAATTGTTAGCAAAAAGAAAATTCCTAACACAATAAAGGCTGATTTTTTTTTTTTTATTATTGTGACCATTGGCACCCCTATGTTCACACCCTACAAACCACTACAATTATATTTATACAAAATATGCCTTGAGGTATGTAAAAGCTAAGATGCTGATTATTAACAACATGTACTTTACAGTGGTATCTTGTATGTGAAGTTATGAATTTCCGCTGTATGATATTACTAGAACATGTTTAAGACAACATAGTCTAGCCTAAGTAAAGTGGATAAACAGGTCTGTCATAGTCCAAGGGATGTAGGTTGACCTCAATTTAGATATCAGCAGTAAACAAAGCTATTGAACTAAATCAGCAGGAGTTATCCTATTCCTGAACTTGAGAGACCGAGAATTAACATGGCTCCCCAGTATCCTCAGGAGGCCTTCCTGACTTAGGCCATGTCTACATATGCTGTGCTGTAACAATACAACTGTGTTGCTGCAGCCCGTCTCTTGAAGATGCTCTACGTAGACAGGAGAGAGCTCTCCTGTTGGCTTAAAGAAACCACTCCCATGAACGGCATATGTTGGCGTGAGAGCTCTGCACACTAGCACTTACGTTGGTGTAACTTATGTCACTCACGGGAGTGGAATATTCACACCCTTGAGTGACCTAAGTTTTGCTGACATAGTCGGTAGTGTAGACATAGCATTAGACAAAAGGAACCCCTTTGGGGATGTAAGGAACAGTGACCAGACTCCACCTTTATCCTTCACCTTAGGAGACAAATCAAATGATTTGATCTCTGTAATGGGTCCTGGCCAGTAAAAAGCTGGAAAGGAGACTGTGGGTAAAAGAAACCATCTTGAACCAAGACTGTTTCAAAGACTGTTTACTATTTGTATGTCAATTGAGGCAAAAACATATTTATTTGCTTAGGCTGGAGCTGTTTAACAACTTTTGCATAATCAGGGCTGTGTGATTTGACCATGTGCTAATAACATCATACTGGGGTAGTTCATAAGTTTATGAATCGTGTTGCTACATACATTTCATCATGATATTGAACAGCAAGTTATTAATTTTCAAATGATACCTCATAAGGCATATTTTGTACAAAGATTATTACAGTAGAGTATAAATACATGGGTGCTTTCAGTCACAGAAGAAAACTTAATATATTCACTCTTTAAATACAGGTGGGAGCTGTGTACTTCACAGAAAAATCTCAGAGGTGCTCAGGGGTTGGAGTTCACTGATTGTTATCTGCTACATGAGGTTTGGGCTGGGAGCCTTGAAGAGTTTGTTGGTGCAGAAGACAGACTTGTGTGGCAGGGAGCTGGCACACAGTCTAATTGCCAGCAAAACTCAGTCTTGCTGAGGCAGAGGTATAACACAGGGGCTCACACCTCTGGGTATCCCCAGCAGTGTAATACAATTATATACACAAAGTAACAAGGCATCTCTTCCTCCTTTATACACTGTTAAAAATGGCTTACAGATGAAGGATTCTTTTTGCCCTATTTTTATTTAAAGGAAAACTATGGTTTGTAAATATGTAACACATAAATGGATAAAAAAGTTTTGTAGTTTGTGAAACTAAAATAAACAAAACCTGTAATTTGCACTAACTCCTTGCATTTATCAAATGACAATTAGTCTATACATGTGCGGTGTTGTAGCTGTGTTGGTTCCAGGCTATTAGAGAGGCCAGGTGGGTGAGGTAATATCTGCTATTGGACCAACTTCTGTTGGTGAGAGAGACAAGAGTTTAAGCTTACATAGAGCCATTCTTCAGAGACCTGAAGAAGTGTTCTGTGTAAGCATGAAAATTTGTCTCGCTCACTAACAGAAGCTGGTCCAATAACAGATATTACCTCACCCTCCTTGTTTCCATTTAGTCTGTACTTCATTTCACACCATTAGTCCAGTGCATTCAGAACTAACTATCCAAATTTACTTCTATGCATTAAAACCAACATGCAGTTTCATCCCACCCCCAAATGCAGCCTTCTCCCCTCACCTCTTTTTAAAGTTGATCCACCTTTTACCCATTATATATTTGCAACCCTCTTCCCTAGCCCACTTATAACTTTTGGGAATGGCAGCACTAATTCCACTCTGGGATTTGAAAACCACTTAATCTTTGAACTAAAGGAACCTAAAATCTCAAGAATAAATTTTGTTTTGAAAGTATAAGAATTGTCAATCAATTATTTACTCCTTGAAGCATTTAAAATGATCATGTCGATAGCTGGAGGAGAATTTAAACCTGACATAGCCTGGATTTCCTAGTCATGCAGGTACATCTTGAACTCTGTACTGTTGGAGAGTATTGAGTGTATTTAGCTTCTCATTGAAAAATCACTTCCCCTACATTTATCTGCATCTACACATAATCCATTTGTTAGATTATTTAATGTAAGCTTATAAGGAAGATGTGCTACGAGAATTGGGGTATTGTGGGGACTGAAGCTCATTAAAAGACTCTAGGATTAAATGTTGAAAGAAAATGAAAATTATAGAAGGTAAACCCATTTCCTAGTGAGGTTTTTGGACAGTATGTTCCAAACTCCTCATTGATTGCTAAAGATAACCGTGTTAATGTCCTTTTTATAAGTTATTAAGGAGTACTTGAAGGTGGTAATTCAGTTAATGAACTCTGAATGATATTAAAATATTGACTCCCTCAGTTGATGGAAGGTTTGTTGCTTATAGCCACAGGCACATAAGAGACGCATTAGGACCTTTTTTCAAATGGTGTTTATTTTTATCATACTCTTTCCTTGTGAAGGGTTAGCAGATATATGCCAGCAGCATGCAAATGCCAATTGATACCTTCCATTTTCTCTGGAACACCCTCTCTGTTTTTAATTTTTGAGGAGAAAGATTGATTTCTTCCTGGAAAAAGCAATACTCAAAGGAATCTTTATTCAAATGATTCATTTCACTAGATGACAGCAGGCACAGCTTACTGCATTTTGTGTTAATCTTAAATATTCAGTAAGTGAATCAAAGTAATTACAAAAAGGAAAAAAGGCATTAGGACTCATTTGACTAAAATTATAGTATTTGTGATATACAGAAGAGGTCACCTTCTGGATTACAGGCCTCAAACAAAAATAAGGGCATAGTGTACTGATTCTGACTACAAAGGTTGATATTAAACTTAAACTGTTACTTTCATTTTTTTAACCAGCAAAGTAATTTAAAAAAATTAAAATTATAATTTTTTATGAAATGATTTATGTTGGCTCATTATGATTTCATTATTTGTATGTAAATTCCTTTGTACTACCTGAAAATGACTGTATTTTGTGTATAAATCAAATCTTTTTTTCTCCTTTAAGAGAGACTTTGATCTCTCTAATGCATGAATATCTGATGCAGTTTTTCTCCCATTAATTTGTCTGATAATTTAAACAAATTATAGTAGTTCACAGAAGATTTAAATGACCATCAGGCGAGACAAACAATCAATACAATGTATTTTAAAGTAGCACTGTCAGTTCTAAATATTTATATTCTATAGTGTTATCTATTTCTGTCCATCACTCCTCATTTTATTAACAATGATGTGTTGAATTTGTTCAGTGTCCCCACGAGGGGGACTTTAATAAAGAACATTGGCAAAAATATATGCTAGAAGACATTTGCCCACCTATCTTGCCTCAATTTTAATTAAAATTACTTTTTAAGTTGGTTTTGCATAGATAACTTAATTATCCACATTCCCCGTGGGTAATTCTCTCAAACCAATTATCAAACTCTCTCTAGAAATTAAGTAAACAGAAAAATTGGATGACTTGTATGTTACTCTAGTCCATGATATAAATAATGCTATGTGTGCATGTAGGAGGTAATATCTGTGCAAGATTATATCATGTTTTGATTCCACCTCCCCAATACCACACTTCAAATTTTCTTACAATTTGACTGCCACCGCTCCCCACTCTTTTCACTTGCTGCTTTAGCCTCTTTTTTTACCTTGAACTTTCTCAGCTCTTAATGTATGTGGTTTTTTACTTTGGGAGTTTTGAGCTCCTAACTAATTCTGTTTGGCATGTTCCCAGCCTTGAAGCATGTCACTCAGGAAGAAACAATCAATAGTCACTTTGACAATTATTGTACTTAATTCATTCTTCCAAAAATGTCTTTTCAGTTCAGTCTTAATTCTATTTCTGTCTCAGGCAGTTGCTGAAAGTGCAGGTCATCTGCAAGGAGAACAACAATACTACAATTAAGAAGAAAGCAACTACCCAATACACAATAAAGTTTTGCAGCTTGCTGTGGACCAGATTCTGCCAGCCTTCTTCATGTTTGGTAGAACCTTATTCTACAAAGAGTCACACTGATTGTAATGGAACTATTTGAGTAAAGTGAGAGAACTGGGCCCTTTATTGCTTTCCCCCACACAGACGCACACACACACTTAATGTTCAGAATAGTCTGCTTCTGATCATGCATTTTCTTTGGCATTTTCCCATGGATCAGAAGGCTAGAGAGAAACTGCAAATAATCCCCATAAGGGACCTTGCACTCAAGGATCCAGATGTCTGATCTATTATAATAAAGGGTCTTTCAGAGACAAGTAAATAGTTTGTGCTCTTCTAGTAGGCACAGTGCTTAAACTGTAATGAAAGATGTGCTGGGGCTCAAGCAATTTTTTTTTTTTTTACTTTTATAACTGATGTGGCAAGCCCAGAGGTGCCAGGGCTTTGGGGCTATGAACTGCCAAGCCTAGAGGTGCCAGGTCTCAGCCCCGGCAAGCCCTGGCACAAATTAAGCACTGAGTAGACAGGAATTCTTTCAGAATTAGAGGCTTCACACTGTTTCACAGCAGGTTGGACAGAGAACAAGTCATGTCTCCTTTGAAGAAAATATCAAAAGTTTCTCAAATAAAGGAAGAATTTCTAACCCCTTTTATTTGATCAGTCGGCTTTATATTAATGATTTTAGATCTTTGATACCACAGTTAAGATTAAGACATTTATCCCTTCAACTTGTGGTGGTAGTTTTTGATAAGATCTATAAAAAGGCTGCCAACAGGTCAAGTTTTGCCTTAATGAGAGTAATGATGAATGCAATCACGCATTATCTTACCTACGCAGTCGCTTTCTTCAAAAGAAGGGGGCGGGGGAAATCTAGGGTTCAGGATATTCTGTTGTTGGAGACCATAATTTTTCTGAGTACTTAAACTCAATTTAAGATACAAGAAATTAATTGGCATTTGTTTCCTTTCCTAAGCTGAACAGAGTCCACAGACTCTGTAGTGAACTGCAAGAAACTTGGGAGCGGAGAAGAGAGTAGGGGCAGTCTCTATGGTGGCATTTCCCCTTACATCATCAGTTTAGAGAGTAACATCAAGTTGAGAGAGAGGCTGATGTTGAGTCATTAAACGTCTTAGTATCTTTCATCCAGCCATTCTCCTGTCTTGTTTAGGATGTGCAGAGATTGAGTGATCACAATGAGAACTGTATTGATAAATAGATTTCACAAAGACCATGGAACAAAAAAATTATTTGTGTTTTTCTCCAGGTGTCGGATTTTTTTGGGTAAAAACCAGGAGAATATAGTTTGCAGATAAGGTTATATTACCAGCTCAGGGTCAAAGTTTAAGATTGCTGTCTCCTTGAAAGGGTGGCTCTGATAGTGCTTTAATTCTTAGAAATACCTCCCTCCCCCATTCATGGTTTACTTAGCCATTTCAGTGTGAGTATAGTAGTAGTAGTAGTATCTGTTACAAGAACTACACATGTTAAGCATTACCAGGTTTGTAGTGAAAGAGAAGATTTTGTATTTAGAGCTGGTGGGGGAGGAGGGGAAAGGAGATTCTATTGAAATGTGTAACCAACCCTTTCTAAAGTATTCTGAACTTGGGTGTGTAAGAAGCTTCAGTTTCCATTCTCAAAAAGTTGCATGCAGTCACTGGAGGACTTGGGACCGGCAGTCACGATTGTTTAGCTTGGATGGTATTTCCACAACCCCAAGGGGAGAGGGAAAGAAATCAGGTGAAAACTAGAAAGTTACAATCATCTATGTGAGTGTTTGGAATGATCACAGGAGCACAGGCCTTTGTACCATGTTAGGACGCCTTCCCATGAGAGGAAGTGGCAGTCCATGGTAACCACAATGATGCGGTGGCCCTGCCTCTAATTGTGAAGTGACTCCCCTTTTTCATTCCTGAAACAGAAGCTGGTAGGGCAGAAGGTCCAGAGGGGAACAGGTCTGGTGGGGTGCAATTGGTGTGAGACTTAAAGCCCACTGTGATGTTTTTCTTGGATCACTCATCATCAGATTAGAAGCTGGATTCAGAGTACAGTCAAAGACAAAACAATCTGCCAGGTGAAGTTTTCCTTCCATATGAAATAAGAAATCTGGGTGGTGGGTAGAGCCAGAGGGGCATGGCCTATCACAGAATTGGCTGATGATGAGTATTATAGAATTCTGAGAGACTTATTTTCTGGCTTGGATTTCTTTCTAGCCTTCTTTGTGTATGTGTATTTTGGGACTGTTTGTGAATAAGTACAGATTGATTTCTCTAGCCAAGAATGCATCCATCTTTTAATAGACAGACAAACTTTTTTAAAAATGTGATCATGCTTCTGCTGTGAAACAGAAGACTGAGTAGTTCTTTCATGGAATTTAGTAATTCAGGATTTTTTGCATGTCAAAGAGATGCTCTATTTGAAATCTGGAAAGAAGAGAACCAGCTGTTCTATAGAATAACATACTCTTTTGGACAGTCAAGAAGTGGCATTGATATCAGGTGTTGGGGAGCCACCTGGCTGCTTTTTGCCAGAGTAATTGTTTTGGAAGAGATTTGACATTTTGGGAGAAGAATTGGGGTTGAGGAGAAGAAAATCCTCTTCAATTATGCAAATGTTGCTTTTTCTGGCTGTGTTCTTGTTTTTTTCTTTTCTGCCTCTCTTCCATACATATTTCTGAATAGTAATTTACTTTGAAAGATAGCCCACATGTCTACCAGTCTCGTGGAAGGAGTTTTACAGAACGACAGACCTATGTGGTACTTTCAATGGGGATTGTCACCAAAATATCCATATAAATAACTTCTTAAATTAAAAGTTCATTTGAATAGTGTATATAATTCATTATTACTAGTGTGGTACATTTTATAGTTGGGGGGAAAAAAATCGGGGCTAATATTTTAAATAGTGACAAGTGATTTTGGGTGCTCAAGTTAAGACACCTTAAAGTATGACTTCAGAAAGTGCTGCACTGCCCCTGGAAATCAGATGCCTTTTAAGGGTTTCAAAATTACTAGTCACTAGTCGAAAATCATGATTCAGGTTTGTATCTATAATGTACTTGCTTGCCGGAAAACTTCTAAATGTGTCATATATTTATGAGGTGAGTGTGAAAATTATTACTCATCATTAATTTTCTAGCGCACTAAAGAGAGTAGATCCTGACACTCTTTCTAAGGTTTATATTTGGGTATTGTGTTGGGGTAGTCTGAGGCCTTATCCACTCAGGAGCATGTTGGGAATGGCTTCAGAGACCTTATCCAATCAGTAGCCCCCAAGACCTTATCCACTTGCTTCCTAAGAACTCAGGTTGACTACAAACTCATCACTGAGGTTTCTTTATTGACATACAATCAAACTACACTTGAGTTGATCAGGCTCATGCATAGGGAGGATACAGGGCATACCACATATCCAAAGTACTATATCATGAATCAGCTTATATATAAACACTTAATATAGCGTATCACACACTTTGGTCTAATATTTTTTTAGCCAATCACTTTCTAGATCATGAGTTGTTCACATGCTGCACTACATAGCAGGCCACAGCTGCAAGCTATCCCACATTGCTTACTATCCTATCTCTCTGCTAGCTACATCTTTTACATATTTACAAAGCTAATGTAAATTCATGTTTTGTTCATTGTTTCATATTCTTGCTCAGAATAGACAGACCTATTGTAGCAGTTCAATGAAATATCTGAATTGACCCTTTGTAAAATCACACCATATTTCTTCTTTAAGGATACTAGAGCATATTATAGGCCAAATTCTGTTCTTCAGACTTAAATGAGTTTAAAGGAATTGTCTAAATCAAGACAGAATTTGACTCCAAACTATAAATACTGTATTAAGTTTACAAACAAATTAAAGTTATCTTCCAGCAAGTACTGTAGCTTCCACATCACATATTTCCATCAAACAGTAAGCTACTCCATAAATGAAAATTTATAGCAAAAATATGACTCAAGGAATTACTGATATTTCAAATGCTATCAAATATTCTGCCTTTTTCTTTAAGGTATGCTATTCTCTCTAAAGTGTAAGGCCATTGTTTTCCAACCCCATTTTTTTTGGCCTAAGGTTTTTATCTAAGCCTTGCAAACTTAATCTCCTCTAAAGCATATTCTGAATGAATTAAGTGCCCAATATTCTGAACAGTGTGGCAGTTGCAGCCCAGCAAATTATTTTAATCATACTTCAGTCATAGGTCTGGATCTAAGCAATGTTGGTGAGGCTTCAGTTCTTCCCCGCAGAGTTTTGCAGAGGATGGAAAAAGAGTATCAAAGTATTTCAAGAGCCTCTTTATTAAATATATGAAATATCAGCATATAACAGATCAATTTCATTGGTGACAATAAGTTAGACAATCCCCCGAAAAAGAAAAGTCTGGTAAATAACAAAAGTTGTTTAAAAAACAAATCACTGTAAATCAACTCTAGAGTAAGCGAGAGTATGCAAACACCTTGTTGTTCTACAATCACAGCAGACTAAACAAAAACACTATCTACAAAACCAAGGACAAAGCTCTCGTATATGGCTATTAAACCTTGGGGGAAAATAGCTAATTCTTATATAATTGAATGCAAAACATCTAAACAGTTCCCTTGCTTTCAGTCAGGTTGTTAGGGAGTGCTGTGGCCGAGAACAGTTGGGTTTCTCATTGTTTGGGAATATGGATTGGGTCTGGACTCTGAGTCATAGTAGCTAGAGATATACAAGGTCAATTAGCATCTTTCTACCCACACTTCTCATTTTAATTAGGTTGTGTTTTACTATTTTTCTGCTTTCCCTGGTGTTTGGAAATTCTCCCAATGTAATATCTTATGTAAATTTCATTAATATGGTATCTTCGCTCTCTCTTCCAGTGATCTAATGATGATAAATAAGATTCAGTATAATGCACTCAACACCACTTTCTCTGTGCCAGTGTAAGAGCCTGCATAGAAACATAAGTGATTTTCTGCATTCTGCACCTCCTGAAACTTCCAAATGGCTGTCTTATAACAGTAGCTCCAGGAAGAGCAGATAGCAATAGTCCTAACCTTGAGGTGACAAAGTTTCAGGGGCAGAGTCAAAGAAAAAAGCTGACTGGGTAAATTAACTAGGGGGGCCTAGTTTTAAGATTCAGTGTCCCCCTTTGGTGTTGGAGGAATAGTGGAAGTAGTGAAGGGAAATAAAGCTTTAGTGGCTTTCCTCTTCATCTCTCCCACCCCTGCAAACAAAGAGCACTCTCTAAAACATGAGAGCTGTTCTTAAGGTATTTTTAAAAACTTGGAATCAAATATATCCCTGCTGTAACTCCAACAAAGTTAGCTGAGCTAACCAGGGATCAGTTTGGCCGTTTGTGCAGTATGGAATGATTGTTCCTATATATCTAATTCCTTCAACAATCAGGAAATCTAGATGCCCAATATTTTTGAATGGTATAAGTGAGTTTGTTTTGTAGATGCTGTTTGACTTTGGCTCACGATAACAGGTTTCTTAAAGGGCTGTAATTACTTTTGTATCTGTACTCCCTATTCACTTGGCAGTACTAAGATTCTGCTTGTACAGTTTAATGTTAAATGTGGCTGTCAGCTTGTAACAAGGCAAGAGACGCTTCCTCCAAATTTAATAGCATCTTTCTCCTTGTAAGCTGCCTATGCACAAAGAGGTAATAAAACTGAGTCCTTCACTAATCGGAAAAAATCTGGCTATTCTAGTTTTACTTACTAGAACTGCATATTATAGCAAGTAATAGTAGGAAGTACATTAACTTTTTGAAAAGTTTATTCAGTAATCACTGTACATTCCAAACGTCCATTAAATAGGGTCTGGCATCACTGACCTTTTTTTAATGTGAGAAATCTAAAGTGAAATTCTCTCTATATTGAGAACTAAAGTTCCATGGGGCAGGGATCATAGACTTCATTTAGGTCCAGGTTTCACCCATTTCCTTCTGTTTTGTACAACACAGGGTATCAGTGAATAACAAATAATTGTCTAAAATTATATACTCTACTTTATCAAGCAGGCTCACTTATGTCAATCCATGACACTCACAATATAGCACTTGTGCATGTTATAGTCTGAAGACATGCTAAAGAAAATTTGTGATAAGTTTATTTTAAATCTGAATGTCTTGAAATAGCTTCTAATTTTTTTGAATATGCCAGTCCAGTTCTTTTGCTTGTGAGAGCTTGACATGAGTATTTAAGCTACATTTCATTGATGGAGGAGTAGCTTTAGCTCCATTAATGCATTTTTTTTTTTAATTAAAGAAAATGTCCTCCAGGTACTAAAAACAGACAATGTCATGTCGTTTTCTGAATTTAGGAATACCTTAGTTGTTGTTTAAGATGGGTAAAAAGCAAGAGGTCTTAATAAAAACATACTGGATGTAAGGTATAGGCTACAGGAAACCAGTAGCATCAACTGATTGATTCAACAGTTGACATTAGCTTTGTTCCTTTTTATTACTTACTTTGCATCACTTAAACCTACTGTACTAAGAAATATCATTACTTCATGAAATTAAGTTGACCTGATAACATATAGGAAGGTGCTCCCTCCCCCCCCCCCCCGATAAAACACTTGTTGGCAATCTGTTCACAAGTTTCTTACACACAATAGGATTGAGCCATAGTTTCCTTCCAAGTTCATATAAAGATTCATGACATTTTCCATGCAAAAGATGACTGTGAAAATGAGCAAAGTTTACCCAAACCCCATAAAACTTCTATTAAAATATTATGTGAAATTATTAGAGTGATTAAATCTGTGCAATCACCTAAAAAGAGGAAAGTTACACTGCTTGGTTTCTTTAGATAATATCAAGTAGGCTCCATATCAAGTAAGAGGAGTTATTAATGAACAAGGGGAAGGGAAGGAGACAGGCCACAAGAGCAAACTAGAGCTATATTTCATTTTGCTAATGCACAACTAATTGACATCAGTGCACTGTATTTTGCAAATACGTTCCAAAGAATTGTTGCCAGTAAATGTCTCCCTCACCAAGAAATATAAAGGTAACTTTATATGCACTTGGAAACAGACTAAGGCCCAATAAAGGTTGCAAACAGTGACAATTAGTCAGCTAAAACCCCTAGGGCCAGACAGTGCAAAGGCCGTGCATGGGATAGTACATATAATGGGGGCATGTGCATTTCTGAAGTACTTGTTTAATGCTTGGCTTTTTTCATCTTTGTATCAGAATATGGTAATATCTCGTTTAATAGTTTGTCCTCTGATGCTTAGTGTTTTATAAGTATATGTTTTAATGTTTTTAGAAACAGCCAGAAATCAGCCAAATCAGAAGTATCTGTGCAGCTAAGCTATATATGTGTATATATTCTATAAAGTAAACTGTGTGTGTGTGTGTAATATATAAAGTAACATGATTATTTGGGACCCAACTGTGATCATGTGATTTTTTTTTTTCATATTCCTCTTACTGTGTAATGAACAAAAGACAAGCCTAACACTATGAATTTTAGTGACCATTTTGAGAAAGCTGAAATGGAGTAGGAAAAGTCAGTTTTCCAAGGCAACAAACATGCATTCAGCTTTTTATTTACATAATACATATAAATAAAATATTTTATTTGGTTGCACTCTGTTCCAATGGCAGGAGAAAAAGATGTGCAGCGGGAAATACTGCTGTAAAATTGGCAGATTTTATGTTCCTACTTGACTGTAACATGGGGCTGTCCAAAATTAGTCTTCCCACTCCTCTGGCCTTTCCTATCTGATGCAAAATTGTAGAATAGCATTCTTTCTTAAGTACCAAATGTACCCTATTAAATATATAAAGACATACTGAGTGAAAGGTTGCTAGCCTAAGGTGCAAAATGGTGATGACTTCTAATAGCTGCTCCTTTTAAACTCAAGTATCAGAGGGGTAGCCGTGTTAGTCTGTATCCACAAAAACAACGAGGAGTCTGGTGGCACCTTTAAAGACCTAACAAATTTATTTGGGCATAAGCTTTCATGGGTAAAACCCCCCCACACACACTTTTTCAGATGCATGGAGTGCAAATTACAGATGCAGGCATTATTATACTGACACAGGAAGAGAAGAGTTACCTTACAAGTGGAGAACCAGTGTTGACAAGTCCAATTCAATCAGGTTGGATGTGGTCCACTCCCAATAATTGATGAGGAGGTGTCAATACCAGGAGAGGGAAAGTTGCTTTTGTAGTGAGCTAGCCCCTCCCAGTTTCTATTCAAGCCCAAATTAAATGGTGTTAAATTTGCAAATGAATTTTAGTTCTGCAGTTTCTCTTTGAAGTCTGTTTTAGGAAACAGATTGACAGAGCAAGACGAGTACCCAAAAGTCACCTACTACAGGACAGGCCCAACAAGGAAAATAACAGAACACCACTGGCCATCACGTACAGCCCCCAGCTAAAAGCTCTCCAGCACATCATCAGTGGTCTACAACCTATCCTGGAAAACAATCCCTCACTCTCACAGACCTTGAGAGGCAGGCCAGTCCTCGTTTACAGACAGCCCCCCAACCTGAAGCAAATACTCACCAGCAACTACACACCATGCCACAGAAACACTAACGCAGGAATAAGCAACAGAGTTTTCTGTGGCACCTTTAAGACTAACAGATGTATTGGAGCATAAGCTTTCGTGGGTGAATGCCCACTTCGTCGGATGCACGTCATCCGACGAAGTGGGCATTCACCCACGAAAGCTTATGCTCCAATACATCTGTTAGTCTTAAAGGTGCCCCAGAACTCTCTGTTGCTTTTTACAGATCCAGACTAACACGGCTACCCCTCTGATACTTAACCCAGGAATCAATCCCTGTAACAAACCCCGTTGCCTACTCTGTCCCCATGTCTACTCTAGCAACACCATCAGAGGACCTAACCACATGAGCCACACCATCAGGGACTCATTCACCTGCACATACACTAATGTGATATGTGCCAGCAATGCCCCTCTGCCATGTATATTGGCCAAACTGGACAGTCTCTACATAGAAGAATAAATGGACACAAATCAGTAGAAGAACACTTCAATCTCCCTGGACATTCTATAACAGACTTAAGAGTAGCCATACTACAACAAAAAACTTCAAAAACAGACTTCAAAGAGAAACTGCAGAACTAAAATTCATTTGCAAATTTAACACCATTTAATTTGGGCTTGAATAGAGACTGGGAGGGGCTAGCTCACTACAAAAGCAACTTTCCCTCTCCTGGTATTGACACCCCCTCATCAATTATTGGGAGTGGACCACATCTAGCCTGATTGAATTGGCCTTGTCAACACTGGTTCTCCACTTGTAAGGTAACTCCCTTCTCTTCATGTGTCAGTATAATAATGGCTGCATCTGTAACTTTCACTCCATGCATCTGAAGAAGTGGGGGTTTTTTTATCCATGAAAGCTCATGCCCAAATAAATTTGTTAGTCTTTAAGGTGCCACCGGACTCCTTTTAAACTGTGTCTTATACATGACATTTTGAGCTTCCTCTTAGCAAAACACAAAGCTGCTAAAAACTGTAAACTTTGTCTAGGTTGAAATATACTTAAATGACAGTGAACTACAATAGTACAGAAAAATCTCCTTGGATAATGGTTTTGGGACATATGTTATGTTTCTAGCCCAGATTACAACTGATAAGTGTTTCAGCAGTCCTCCTTCCAGAATTTATTAGGAACATCCTTTCAAAGGCGCTCTAAAAGTTGATACTGATGAGCCACTCTGAATTCTGAAGATACAGAGCAATTGATATTCTTAAAAGAATAGATGGAGGTTTCGTGTTCAGAAGATATTGCAGCTGCTACAGGTGCTGATATAAACTCCTGGTGCTGATAGTGCTGTGTTTTGTGTACTGAGATTACAATGTATTGTGGTAGCACATAATCCTTTATACATAACCTGATTTTGACCCACATTGTCTCTTTGGATCTCATAAGCTGAAAGCCTGTAATGGACCATTGGACTATTCATTCTGACCTCCTGTATAACGCAGGCCAAACAATTTCACCCAGTTATCCCTTAATGGAGACTAATAACTTGTGCTTTACCAAAGCATGTCTTCCAGAAAGAAGGGTAAAAAGGTTCACCACCTCTGCAATGGAGTTGATCACTATTGAGTCTTCAACAACCTGCACACAAAGCCTGATGCTTTCCACTGTGTCACCCAGATACTTTCTTGGGGGCTTATTTTCCACTTGGTATTAGGATTGCCACACATCCGGGTTTTGGCTTCTGTATCTGGGTGCCATTGAGGGTTGTCAAGTGCCCGGTTTTGACCAGAAAGTCCGGTTGAAAAGGGAAACTGGCAACCCTAAATGGCACCTGAGCCAGAAGTCCAGTTGCTGCAGGACTGCGAGTGGGATCGGGTCATTAACCTGTGTCAGCGGGGGCTGCCTCCTATCTGCCGGCAGGCTCCTCGAGCCAATCTAACGAGCGATGGGGGGAGGGGGAGAGGAGCGAGCGAGCGACAGGGGTGGAGACCTGGGAACCAAGTTATCAGCCATTAGAAAAGTGGCAACCCTACTTGGTATAGAAGAACTCCTGTATCTGTGGTACTATTTCCACATCCTCTGGTGCAGCATGTGGGTAGAGTTCTGTGGAGTTCAGGGTGTAGTACTGGGGGCAAGTGGGAGTGAGGTTCTTCACTGTAGAGGTCAGGAAATTCCATGTGGAAATCTGGGTAGGATATAATAGAGTTTACAGTAGCATTACTTCCCTCAGAATTACCTCCACTGATACTACCAATTAGCTCCAGGGGAGATAGTTTGTGGCTGTGCTATCATGGGGAGGGGTCAGCAGAACAGAAGCAGCCCCTGAAGGACAATTCATGTCCCTCCTCTGTGAATTCCTGAAAATACCAAATTCCTTACCCCTCTGCCCCTAAACCCTGAATCTCCTCCCAACAGAAACAACCCTTGAAGGAAAATATTGAGTGGCCTTCTCTCCACACAATTTCTGCAGGTTTTTCTTGTGGGGGCTGGGCTTGGTGATAGGTAACTAAAACACCAAGCAAGGCAGATATATTTTTTTGCAAACTAACAAAAATAAATCCAACTTTCTCCAAGTTAGGCTAAATGCACTTTTAGTTGGACTAGGAAGTATCTCAAAGGGAACAACACCTGATCATGTGTTTTATGGAAGAGGTCATCACAGTGACACCTTTTGGGCATAAAATGTATTAGTTTGACTTACAGTGAGATGATATTCTAGCAATACTCCCAGCACTGAATATCAGATCATCAAGCAGCTCTATAATTATTCCAGAAACAAAAACCTATAGTTTTTTACCCTTTTTAGAAACTGACACATTAGCTTTCTTCCTGTCTTCTGGAATTTCCTCAGTGCTCCAAGACTTATTGAAAATCAACATTAATATTCAAGCAAGATGCCTAGCCAGCTCTTTTAAAACTCTTGGTTGCAAATTACCTGGGCATGATGAGGTCTAATTTCATTAGTTTCTGTCTTAACATCCTTCACAATCACCAAAAAGTCTTTGGACCGGTACTTGCTTAGCCAGTGCTTCCTTTTCTGCCTGGAAGTCCTGTCTCAAGGCTTGCAACTTGCCCTGGGCGTAGGTTTGAGTTGCTGCCTGGTTCATGATCTATGCTCTTAATTGCTCAATTCTAGTTATCAAGTACACAACTCTTCCCTTTTCTCCAACTTCTCTATTGCCCAATCCTGCTACGACTGGGGTAGATCCACCTGACACCCTTCCCGGTCAACCGGGGTGGAGAGAGGAATAGCTGTGTGTATGTTAAAGCCACCACATTGCAAGACATACATTTTAATCTCATTACCACTGCAGGCAATCATATTATTTACTGGCCTGCAGATAGAATTTTGCAAGTAGTCCTTAAGTTCCAGATACCCTTTAATTGGACTAGTTTAGTACCTGATCGATTTCAAATTTTGCTTTCACTGTTACCAGAGGTTCAGAAAATCTCTGAAGTATAAGGGCAAATTCACATGCTTCAAAATATATATCAAGTTAAAAAGTATGCCTTTCAGACAGCTTATAGAGTATCCACCTTATGTACTAAGTATGATGTATTGTGTTATATGACTAAGATTGTACAACAACCCCATCATATTATCGCTATGGGAATGTTATTGCTTGTGTTGTGCAGGAGTATGTTATTGTTGTTGTAAAGGACGTAATAATAGTAATACCTTTCATGTCCATGCTCATCATGCATTGTCATTACATCCAATCAAAACCCCTAAGGTTGAAGCATCTGATGTAGAATCTGAATTCTGAGATTTAATGCAAATAGAGATTTGAAAATGTTTGTTGTACTAGTAGTACAAAAGGGGGGGTTGTGGAAGCAGAGAAAGAACTGTCAGGAAGGGGATGCAATGCATGACAGTTTGTTAGCAAGAGTTAGGCTAACTGTAACCCTAATAACGCGAGAGTTGTAGAAGCGAGGAATGTGTGAGGCGAGTGGGAAAGAACTGTGTGAGAAGTTGTTGCGACCTTGTGTAGATAATGTGTAGATAATATGGAATGTAGACTAAGAGTATACATTAGTGAGCAAAACAAGATATCAGAATGACCTATGTATAAACAAAATGCAGCTGTTGCTCATTATTGTCTGTAACAAAAGGTATAAATGCTTGCTGTAATTGTTTACCTGTTGAGAGACCTGCTTAGCTCTCTCCCTCTATGCAATTGATAGAAAGAAAATAAAGCATCTGACTTGCTGTACCCAAACAAATAGTGAGAACTCTGTTTTTCTCCGACAAATAGAAAGTGTGTTATTACCATTTGATGAGATTGCATCGTTCTTTTCCCTAAAATAAAAAACAAATATTTGAGTACTTCTGCCTTTTCCGCATTATTGATAATTCTATTATTTCCATCTAGTAATTGACTTAATATCATTGTCAGGATTCTTTTTGGTCCAAATAAGTTTTTAAAATTCTCTTATTGTTCTTAATGCTGCTGGCCCTAGATTTCTTCTTGTGTCCCTTGGTTTCCCACAATTCCAAATATGTGTATATCACTAGCAAATTCACCTTCCCTTGCATTTGATATATATCTTTTTTCACTTATTTATAGCAGCCTTCACTTGTCCTCTCTAAACTAGATAGGTTTTTTAAATCAGCACAAATTTCTTCCTCAGTTTTGCAATTATGGCTTTTTGGGCATCTAGTAAGGTGTTCTTAAATGATTCCTAATTATCATTCCAATTTTTTTGATTAAATGCTTCCTCCTAGTTTATTTGGCTCATAATTCTTTTCAGCTGTGTGAAATTGGCCCAATTAAAGCACCATATATATATTTTGCTGGTCTGAACTTCATTTTTCGTGCATATTATAAATGTGATCAAATCATGATCACCTGTATCTAAGCTAACATCAACTTTTAGTTCTGTGACCAGTTCCTTTTTATGTGCTTGGACAAGGTTTAATATAGAATTCCTCTGGGTTGGCTGTAACACTTTTTGAGTTAGGAAATACACATCTATAATGTTCAGAAATACCAAGAATGTTTTAGTACTGGCAACAGGAGAACTCAAGTACGTAGAAGCAAGGAAGGTAACTAAGGACACAATTCTTGCACTGCTCCAATATTTAAAAAAAAAACATTATTCTTTTCAAACACAAAGAAACGGGATGAAATATACAATTTTAAATCTGACCTATGGATTATTGTAATTATTTTTGTTGATTTTACTGTCTGAATATTTATTTAAGAAATTGCTAAATGGGAAAGTTAGTCTAGTCATAAACTGACATGATTTCTTGTGAAGTGCTTTTAATTGCTGTTTCTCGAAGCTAACATTGTCAGTTGGTGAACAGAGATGAGATTTCTCAAATTGTTCACAACAAAAATAAATTAAAAAAGCTATAAAGTTTAGCCCACATAAAAAAAGGGCTGTGATTATTGTGTTTTTTCCAGTGCTTAGAACTGGTACAGTGGGATATAAATTCTAAGTTATTATCTTCTAGAATAAGTTGGGAGACCATATACGATTGGAAAAAAAGTACAGCAATTCACTTTGATTAACTTTTGCTTCAATGCAATGGACCCATTGGCCTTTTCCCCAAAAGCCAAAGCTAGAGAGCTGTTCAGAATAGAAACTAATATATCTTCGCATTGAGATCTGTGAAAAATAACTTCCCTTGCAAAAAGTGTAGCCATTGAGGTAACATTGATAATATGGAGCATTGATTGCCTTAGAACTACAGAAGAAACTTAAATGTTGTAAGGCTAATAACTTGCTAGTGCTTATGGAAAAAATAGGAAAAGAGGGTAGGATGGATAAAGACTGAAGGCTGAAATTCAGTAACACTTCCAAGAAAAGCAATGGTAGAGGAAAAACTCCACCTTATAACATTAGCTAAAATCTTTTTGGCTACCTTCCTTAATGATAAGTTAAGATCCCACAAGATGTGTTGTTATGGGGAGAACAATGAATTAGCCCTTTGGAAAGCATTTGAATCAGTCTGGGTGAGCAGTGAAAAGTTGCCAGCTTAGAGCAAAACCGTGACCAGTTATTAGATAGGAATATTGTAATGCTGGACACGGAAACATAGAAAGGTATCAAGTATCAGGGGGTAGCCGTGTTAGTCTGTATCTACAAAAACAACAAGGAGTCTGGTGGCACCTTAAAGACTAACAGATTTATTTGGGCATAAGCTTTCGTGGGTAAAAACCTCACTTCTTTGGATGCAAGTGAGGTTTTTACCCACGAAAGCTTATGCCCAAATAAATCTGTTAGTCTTTAAGGTGCCACCAGACTCCTTGTTGTTTTTATAGAAAGGTAGTATCACTAGGAGAGAACTTTTTTTTTTGGACAAAATAATAACTACCATCTTTTCAGGAAAGAAGCCTTATAAATAGAGGTTTCCTAGTCCCAGCCATAATTTGTAAAGATAGTTTAGATTGAGGTCATGCCAGGGCATTCTAAAATATAAAGTCTGTCAACTTGTTTTCTGATAAGCAGAATTATTTGGGTGAAGGATCATGCCCTCTTCTCACGACAACAGCACCACAAGGTGAAAAGGTGATCTGCTGGTGATGGTTATTTAGCAGTTTATTAATATCCCCCTCAGCTGTTTCCTCCATTTGGAAAATTATTCATCTTGATTAAGCTAATGTGAGTTGCAGGACTGTGTGAATAGAAGAGTGCTGTCACCTTTTTATTAATAGGTCAGCACCAAACCCTTATTACTTAAATGCAGATTCACACATGTGGAATGTGAAGAATTTGATCTTATCAGAAATATTGCTAAATACAGAAGTTTCAAACTGTGACAAATTGAAATGAAGTTCAGATACTGTAGATTTATTTTAAGCATTGTGCCATCACATTGTTAGCTCTTATGTTAACTTGCTGAAATTTGAAAGCTAATCTTGCATCCACTTTAAATTTTTATTTCTTCATAAGAGTCTGTGCAGAAAGAATTGAAAATCTGTTAATAAAAAACTTCAGGAGACTGTATAGCATATTTCAAATCTCATTAAGATAAAAAGAAAATGAACTGCATGTTTTGTCAGGCAAAATTCAAATATCACTTCCCCATAAAGGATACATCAAAAGCTCACAAACGGCTGCTTTGACAGTTCAAGTATGTGACACTTGAAATTTCTCAGTGTTTTTATGCATTAGAGTGAGAACATCAGAAGTTTTTATCAAACCTGAAAAGATCACATACCAATACCACATCATGTTATAGGCCTTGTGCTCTTTTCTTCCTTCAGTTGAGCACAGCCAAACATTCATCACCATAACACTTGTGCTAAAGCATTACTTCAAGAGTAGATGGCTTCAGTTTACTTAAGGCTTGTCTAAAAGGTGCCACAATGTGCTCTACGCAGGTGTGAATTAGAGTGGTCTAACTTGTTGTGCTCTAATTGCCTCATTTAGTTCATGCCAGCAGGGTCTAGTTACCTAAATTGAGTTCATGTGAACTAGGTACCCTTGAGTTCACACCAGCAGGGGCTGCATGGGGCAGTTAGAGCACAACACGTTAGCAAACTCCACAGATTACACCCATGCAGAGTGCAGTGCAGGGCTGTGTAGATAAGCCCTTAGATGGCAATCGCGGTATATTAGCACTTGACAAATCACTCCATTTCATATTGTATAATTACATATATATTACAATAGGATTGTGATGCCCCAAACCAAGAGTCAAGCCCCATTGTGTTAGATGTTATATAGGTGGGAGGGGTGGTAAGAGAAAGGTCCAGTTTAGTGCACTGGGACTTCAGTCAGTATTAACAGAGCTCACAAAATTGGGTTAAGTATAAAGATGCTGGGGAGGCAGACCAAAAGGAAAACCTGGCAGGGAGCAGAGGAAGAACTACAGCTAGACCAACAGCTGCAGATTTAAGAACAGTTGAAATTGATAATGCTGCTGAATTGTAGTAGCTAATGGGTGCTGGTTCATCTTTTCCCCGGGGATAGCAGTAAATCCCATTAGCTTCTAAACAAAAATATCTTTTCATTCCACTAATACAATGGCAGCTGATGAGCTGCCTCCTTTTGACAGTAGTCCATAATTTGTGTGAATGCATTGTAAGTGTGTAACACACACTTCCTGCTATGGTAGCAAATATTAAACTTGTTTCCTTAGTGATCATCTTCAGCATCACTTGTTGATTCTAGCCACTTATTCTTCATGTCACAGTCAGAGAACTGATAGACTTGGATTTTAGAAGACTGTGAGCAAAGCTACAATTGAGCTGTTGGTGTCAGCCACATTTGGACAACAGTTTGGTTGTGTAGGTGGGAGGAACGGACTTAATTTCACAGGAATTGACATTGAATCATGAATGGTGTTCAAGATAGCACTAGTTAACATAATGGCCATGGGGGGGGGGGGGGGGTATGTGTTTTACAGACTGGTGCTGCTCTACAATTAAGCCCTGAATATTTATTGCACATTGTAGTGTTTTGAAATGCCTTTCGTGTTCTTTAAGTTTTATTGTAGCTGTTTAGGCAAAGCAGAAAAGATGCAATTGTGGTATCACTTTTTAGAAGATGTCTAACTTTTTAAATAGTCCAAAGTACTCAGGCTCAATTTGAGGTTCTCTTACCAGCATTTGAAAAGCAGTGTTATAAGTTATACAATATATACATTGCATATATTGATCAATTGGATTTTTTTTTTACTATGAAGTTTATCACAAATAAACAAGGAACTACAGAAGCAAACCCTTTTCAAATATCCATTATTAGGTTCTTGAACCTTCCTGAGTCCAATTATTTTATTCTAATTTGATTACAAAGGCTTCCAAGCTGATTTTGAAACTCTGGGGATTACGTTACCCATATTCTGGCTTTTAAATAAATGTATATGAAATCTGGTATATTCCACTATTTACACTTATTCTGATGTTCAGAGGAGTTAGTCTCAGATTTAAGTCTCCTGGGTATCATTTATTGGGTGTTGCCCATTGCAGGGGAGAAAGGGTAAATTAAAGATTTTATTAACGCGAGTTATTGTTGAACTTCTGTAGTTGTAGATTAAATTGAGTCAGACAGTGCCTGTGGCCATAAACTAATGCAACTGCATTACTTATTAAGTGTAATCAATAAAACAGCAGCATAAAAACTTAACAGTGTGTAATTGCCACAAGCCACTTGGCCTTGGTTTATGTATAGTTAATCGTGACTGGATAGTAGGGACCCAGTTCTCTTGATATTACTTAATATGGGTTTTAAACTGGGTAACGTAAGACTCAGTTCAGCAAAATATGTGCTTAAGTGTTCAAGCATGTGAGGTATTCTATTGGCTTCAACTGGACTCCTCATATGCTTAAGTTAAGCACATGCTTAAAAGTTGTGCTGGACTGGGGCCATATTGATGTGTTCTTCTGTGTAAGCAATGAGCAATTTATCTGCAAGTTATTTCAGATGTTGGATACAGCTTGCTCTTCCCCTTCAATTGCATTATCAAATTGAGTAAATTGAATAGTCCCAGCAAATGGAGGCCCCTTTAAATCACGACACCAGAAGAATTTCTTTTTTGCATTTAAACTTTAAAGATGTATTTTTATCGACTAAAAATAATAGAACCGCTTTGTAACTCCAAGGGCATGCCTTGTGTATCTGTTGCATTATTTAAATGCCTCATATGTGGCATGTCTGGAAGTTGATTTCTGTGGAATGTCAATTTAAAGATGGACAGAAGAGCTGCCATAAAAAGTAAGCATAGTGGGTTGGTAAAATGCAGGTTACATTTCATATTGCAGCTGTACCAGTGTGAAATCACAATTTCACAGTCTCAATTCTCAACTGGCTTTCGCTTTTATGTAAAATCCACAGGTTTCACCTAGACAACTGTACAGTTAGAGCTGTATACAACTAATAATTTCCACCTCAAAAGTAGTGAGTAAAAATAACAATTTTCCATCACAAAAACTGCTTTTATTGTTCTGACAAATCCAAGGCTAGAACTAGAAGTATTTTGCTGTTTCTCCAGCTGTCATTTTTTCCACTTAATACTTTGGCAATTGATTGAAAACGAGGTTCTAATGGAGCATTACAGGAGATGCCTGTCTTATCCCATGTGTATTTATTCACAAGGGATCCAGCAGAATCTACTGGCATAGCTGATTTGTAATTCTATTTGCACAATTAACATTCTTTCTGGCATTTTGCTCAGCAAGAATGATAGAGCTTCAAACACTAATTACCTATTTGTTTCTATGAGCTGCAAAAGATGAAGTGTTATTAAGACCAGACTTGACAGTGTTATGTTGAATGGCTTCAGAATTCCTTGTAAACCCTAAAAGTAGGTTAGCGATGATGTGGTTAATGCCACGTAGGGCTGTCATGATAGCCTTTGCTTCAGCTTGTCAGCTATTCATTATAATGTAGTTTTCTGTGGTTTTAAAAAAATATATTCTGCTTTACAGCCATATTCAGAACACATACATGGCACACATGTAAATAGTTTGTGTAGCTCTAGAAGAGTGTATACAGTTGTAAATTGTCTAATCATTCAAGTATGCTTATTTAATGTACAGTAGTTTTATTTGGTAAATCAGAAGTCATGCCAGTGGATTGTGTTGGCTAATGTGCATGGATTGCCAACTAAAGGTGTAGGGTTAGCATTCTAGCTGTGTCCAATATGCTGTGAGCACAGCTTTACAAAAAGGTGGGAGGGAGAAGGGTTGAAGAAAGTGATGAGCCGTACAGTAATTTATTGCTTCCCAATTCTGGGGCCAGTTCTATGCTAGCTCAGTTCCCAGGGCAATTTAGCATCAAGGCATGGGTTATTTCCAAGTTCTTTGTGGTGTCTGTCAAGTGCTTAAGGTCTAACGGTGCCATATGTGCCGAAGGTCTAACTTGCTTTAATTCATCCTCATTTATCTGTGCCAAAGGTCACAAACATATATACACTAATTTTATGCATTAGTTCATCATTGCCAATCTAGGCTGACAGTCCCAAACATATGTGTACTAACTTGTCTCAGCTCAACATATAGGATATGGTCCGTAGGTTCCTTGTGTTATGGCCAAAAACAAGCAAACCCATAAGAAAAGATATATAAGCGAGCAAGTAGGCTAGCCCTATGGGCTACAAAGTTCAGGATACTTGTATCAGTACTGAAGATTGTATACTAGGACTTGTAGTTTCCATGGGAAACACTGGGATATTGAAGGGGAGCAGTGTGAATGATCTGTGATCCTACCCTGTCCTCCGTGCAGCATGCAGAGTTGTTTGAGTTCATATCCACACGCTATTCCCTTTTGTGGGTTTGGGTCTGTTGGTAACTTAAAAAAACAAGTTTAGACCTCAGTCTACTTTCCTTGTGCTTGTCTGTTCCTATTTTATCCCTCCAGTACCAGTTTTGGCCCAGAAGTAAACTCTCACCTCTTTTTATCAGGATTAAACTAATCCTACTCCCTTGACAGCATGAGTCGTCAGTACCATAAGTCTCTCCATCTGTACAATTCCAGCCCTCCATTCTCTAATGCCTGAGGGAAATAGATTTGCCTTGCAGTAGATCCTGAAGGTCCCTAGATTCAAGTTAGTGCGGAACAAAGTATGGGAAGTGAATTCCAAAGCTGGATAGGCCACACAAAGAATGCTCAACCAGCAGTCCCTGTACCAATGGGGTTTCAGCTCAAGTGTCCCATCTGGTCTCAATTACATCAATATGACATAGGGAGAAAGGCAGTCTATCAAATGTGTGGCTTTTAGGCCACTTAGGGCTTTTATAATTCAAAGCCAACATCTTAAACTTCACCTGGAAAACCAAAAGCAGCCACTGCAGATCACAAAGCACTGGTTGGATATGGCATGTAGTGAGACACTCCACCTAATCAGTAGACCATGACATTCTGTACTAGCTTTGGTTTCTGGATGACTTAAAGATTTCATAGGACTTGATACCAGATAAGAACAATGGTCTGGCCATGCAGTCCAGTCAGTAATCTGACAGCGGCCAATACCAGATGCTTAAGAAATGGACAATTATAAACAATACTGAAGTTTCTTCTTAACATTGGTAGTTGATAACTGACTTACGTCCTGGAAAGTGACACTTTTTAAAAGTCTACCCTAGCTTGTATAAATGTGCATGATATCCCTAAATTATAGATGTGATGGGTTGGATCACAGAACCCCCCCTGGGAGCTGCCAACCGATGTGCCAAGACTACCCCTGTTCCTATTTTCCTTGCCAGCTCAGGACTCCAGCACCCTGTCTTGCTGAGCCAGACACTCCCATCTGCTCCAACACAGACCCAGGGTCTGAATTACTTGCCCCAAAGCTGCAGGTTTACCTGAAAACAGCTCACAGAAGTGTGCTTGTCTTGAACACTCAGATGCCCAACTCCCAATGGGGTCTAAACCCAAATAAATCCTTTTTACCCTGCATAAAGCTTATGCAGGGTAAACTCATAAATTGTTCGCCCTCTATAACACTGATAGAGAGATATGCACAGTTGTTTGCTCCCCCAGGTATTAACACATACTCTGAGTTAATTAATAAGTAAAAAGTGATTTTATTAAATACAGAAAGTAGGATTTAAGTGGTTCCAATTAGTAATAGACAGAACAAAGTAAGTCACCAAACAAAATAAAATAAAATAAAATGTGCAAATCTATGTCAAATCAAACTGAATACAGATAATCTCACCCTCAGAGATGCTTCAGTAAGTTTTTTTTTTCCCCCTCTGACTAGACACCTTCCAGGTCTGGGCACAATTCTTTCCCCTGGTACAGCTCTTGTTCCAGCTCAAGTGGTGGCTAGGGGATTCTTCATGATGGCTCCTCTCTCCTGTTTGTTCTCTTCCACCCCTTTATATATCTTTTGCATAAGGCGGGAATCTTTTTGTCCCTCTCTGAGTTCCCACCCCCTCCTTCTCAATGGAAAGACACCAGGTTAAAGATGGATTCCAGTTCAGGTGACATGATCACATGTCACTGCAAGACTTCATTACCCACTTGCCAGCACACACGTATACAGGAAGACTTACAGGTAAAACACAGCCATTTGCAGACAATGGTCCTAGTTAATGGGACTCATCAAGATTCCAAACCACCATTAATGGCCCACACTTTGCATAATTACAATAGGCCCTCAGAATTATATTTCATATTTCTAGTTTCAGATACAAAGAGTGATACATTTATATAAATAGGATGACCACACTCAGTAGAGTATAAGCTTTGTAATGATACCTTGCAAGAGACCTTTTGCATGAAGCATATCCCAATTACATTATATTCACTTACCATATTTTTATAAAACCATATAGACTGCACAACGTCACAATAGAAATGAAGTTACCAATTAACAGTAGCAACACTTAAGCACTCATGGTGATGTATATGTTTAAAAGACTGCAGCCATCATGTGAGGCTGCTGTGGAAAGTAATATCCTCATATACATGGGGGAACTGAGGTACAAAGGTGAATTAACTTGTCCAGACCACACAGCAAACTGGGATTAGTATTGTGTAGCTTATTGTGGTAGAGTGTGGTACCTCTTGATTATTGTGAAGAACCCAGCTGTATACCAAAATAATTAATTTCTATAACAATAATAAAGAGGATGCTTATTCCATCACAATAGCTAATAAAACTAATACTGGTATACACAAACTCAGCTTTTAACATGTACCAGCATTCATAGCTTGTAATGTGACTGTGAGTTATGGCAGGCTACATTTGGTGTACCAGCTCTTGAGAAAAACAACAACAGTTATTGGCAAGTATCGACTGTGATGATCATGTGGTACATCACACATTCAAATAATTGAATGAATGATCAGAATGTTGTTGCTGAATTCTTATCACAAGAGATTCTACTACACTTCCAACAGAGATCAGCCACCATACCTGATGGTAATTGAATGTGTAATAAGGGCTACCACTTACTGGTTACCCATTCAGAGCCAGAGGTCCCATCCAGAAGCACCCTCTCTCTGTTCTCCATCCTCAGTGACCATTATGAGCTCCACACAGTCTATCCATATAAACAGATCCTCTTTTCTCTGATTCAAAAATAACAATGTGGTAAAAAAATAGTTTTATTTATGGTAGTAAGGAAATTTGTTTGTTTTAATTGTATTTCTTTTCCTTGAAACATTCATTGACATTCCCACTGTGCTGGGGTGAAACTTTTTTTTTTTTTTTTTTAAAGACTACTTTTGCTTGTGCTCATGTAGATTAAGAAATTGTTTTTCCAACTTTTTGAGCTTCCTTTTTATTTCCACCCATTTTCTTGATCCTATACAGGTTCCTGAGCCATATTGGCGTCTCGGAAAATGTTCTCCTTAACCATTTCCCATTATTTTCCACAAAAATGCATATGATGCTTCCCTGTTAAGCAGAATGAAATCAGTCATGGAACAATATTATTGGAGTGGTAAAATGAGGACGGTTTTAAAGAAGCAAAGTAAAATATAGTGATTCTGAATGTGTGCAACTCTTATTTAGCTGGGATGCCATTCCCTTTTCACTAATAAGACAGAATGGATCTTGAACCTGTACTGTGACTGGCAACCATTTTGATAGGTTAGTAGTAGCAATAATTCTTTGCAGTAAAGGACACAGAAGAATATTCTTCCCTCCCACCACCCCCAAAATCTGTCTTTGATCAAATGTACCAAATAAAGTCTCTTTGTGATCATGATTCCATGAATGATAATATAAACAATATCATCATTCCAACAATACATTATTTTATCATTGAGGAAAAGATATGTAATATACATAACACATGGGCTATTAAGCACTATCATCGATCCTGTAAAAGTTGTAATCATTCTTCAAAAAATCCTTTTTATAAATAGTATTGAACTGAGGAGTAAGAGACAATTGTTTGAGGAGCAAGGTGGAATTAATGAGGGGACCATAAAATCTAAGTTCATTCTTGCTATGTGTATGTGCTAGAGCTGGGTCACACACAATCCTAGAATAGGAAAAAGTTGACTCTGCTAATTTTTTTTTTTAAGCAACCCTTCTTGTTACATATCTGTGGATGTGTTCAATGTTGTACTCCTCCTCCCCATTCATAATACAACATTCACATTAAGGGTTGTACAACCATAGCTGTGACACTTCTGTAAGGTGCTGAATTTTGGACAGTCACTGTAGAATTCTGCAATGTATTTATAAAGGTATGTGCAGTTCTGCTTGTGGCACCTTTATTAAGACTGTATTTTCTCCTTAATTTCCATGGACAGAAGGACCTGCACCTGCATGTCCCTGCTGGTTGGCATGGCAGAATGAACTGCTGCCTCAATGATTTTTCTCCTCTTGCAGAAGCCTCTATGAACTTATCTTGACAGCCAATTTTCAACTGTGTTAGCTCAGTCGAGTTACCTTAACATGATTGAAGAGCCCTGTCAAAACACAGGTTGACTCATTTGAAACCATGATAGTGGACAGTATTTTATCCTTGGCACCCCACTAGGCTTAAAGACTGCCAGTTAACATGGTTTCAAATATGTTAGCCTGCGTTATAATATTGCTTTTCAGTCCTATTAAGCTAACTTGACTGAGCTAAAAAAATTGGAAAACACACTCATTTTGCCTATCAAGTCAGGGACTACGTATGTGCTCTGTTCTATGGGCTCCACACTGTGCTTGGCATTGGGACCTAATCTCTTCCCTCCCAGCACTGTGCCAGCATTAATTTAAACCATTTCCCTCTCTGATGGTGTGGAAGATGGAAAGATTTCTGATGCAGTGGATAGCAGAGCTCTGAAGGCAGCCTCTGCTGGTTCTGAATACCTACAGGCTCACTCACAAGCCACGGAGGTAGTGACTGAATCCATTGCTTAATCTAATGGAGCAAACTCTGCACCCAGAGAATGAGCGGGATGCTATGGTACTTCATATGATGCTGCTTCTAGTGTATAAAGGTCACTCTTTGGACATGGCGTGCAACTGAAGAATTACTTGTAATGAATGTGTGATGTCCATATATATGCTCTTATGCCTTTGAGCGTTTTCTGTAAATAAATCGGCCACTCTTTCCCTCCATTTTCTGTAGGTTACTGAATTGTGTGATGAGATTATAGCATAAGTGTGTATCTCTAGACCCAAAACTGTATAACTTAATTTATCATTTCAAATCATTCTAGATGAATTTGGCCCGTGATGTTAATTAGGCTAAGGCAATATAGCATGTGACAAAAGACTGATTGTGATTAATGTATGCACTTATGCACTGTTCTCATATGCCAATCAAACCCAGTGGATTGCAGACCTTACTCCTTTCATTGTACGAGAAATGCAAAACCATGTTTCTGAATGTTTGTTCAATGTACAAAAAACAATTTAAAAGCATTTTATTAGATTTTTAGCATATTAAAAATCTGTTTTTTTTAATATATATGCGCTCAGAATCAACAGTGTTCACACAAGGAAACAATCTGATTAGCAGACCAAGTTGTTTGACCACCTCTGTAATTGTCTATAGATCACAGAACTGATTGATAGCAGATATTAACATCTTCTAGCATAACAACACTCCCCTTCCCTAACTTTGCCTATTCTCCCAATATAGCTTAAAAGGTTGAGGCCTGAATAACTTGTTTTCTGGCCCAAATGAAAAATAAGAAGGGGGGGGGGAAAGAGTAATGAGGGTGTACACAGAGACCCTGGCAAGGGGGAATAAGATGCATTTGTATTAGACGAAGGGGATGTGGGGGAGGTCCCCCCAGAGCTCCTAGCATATGGCAAAGATCATAATTTGGGGGTGGAGATTCACAGAGCCCTGGGTGGCAGGGGAGAATGTGAGAGAGGGACAAAGCTCCTGGTATGAGGGAGAGGGTGGGAGCTGCAAGTACACCATAAAATGAAGGGGGATTAGAGGCTGGCACACAAGGCACTTGGATGGGAAACGGAGAAGGTGGCTCCTGATGTGTGTAATGCATTTAGCCCACAGAAGGAATAAAGTAACCCTCTAGTTAAGAGTTCTTGAGAGTGAAGCATCATCCTTACCAAAAAATGCTATAGTATTCTACAATAATTATTCAAAGCATGACAGCTTGTAACATCTGAAACCACAGCATTTTAGGAAATTACTGTGGAATACAGCATTTTTTTTAAAAGGGTAACGAAGCATGTCTGACTTAGTTGGCAGACATGCCAACTAACATTCACCCCTGAATATTTCTTTCTTTCTTTTTTTACAAAAAAAATCATAATTTAAAAATTAATCAAAAAGGAAGATTTAAAATCTAAGTGAACTGCTAGTCCACAGTCTTAGGGGTTATGACATACATTATTAGGAAGTCAATTATCAAAATACAGATTAGACCAATATCTGAACAGAGATTAACAAATTGGTATAGTTTTCTTATGGATTGATAAACTGTATTTGTTTGCTAAGAGCTCCTCCTGTTTTACATATTAACAACCTCTGATAGCCTTTCAGAATTTCTGTTTTAAGGACCTATTCAACAGGCTAGCACTCCATTTCCCCTGACAACCATGAGGGAACTAGGTACCTCCCCTGTTATCATTTTATAATGGGAACATTACTTGGTTCTTGTGTTTTTCATTTGATACGTTCTGATGTAATAATGAGTACAGAAAAGTCCATCATTCCCTACGTGGACTTGATTAGTAAATTACACCCAGCTTTGTCTCCCTTGCTCCAACATTGGTAAGGGAATTGGTCTGAAAGGAGTCTAACCTGCAGCATGCCACTTTGTATAATGTGTTTGGGCCCTACAAACTTGGCTAGTAAACCCTACATTTTCTAATACTTGAAATTGTCCAGAAAAAAAGAGAGAAAATATCAGTTTTCCATTTCTTTCTCAGGCTGTCTGTTTATCTTTCTTGGAAGATAAGTGTCTTTAACTTTCTGCTAATATAACTGGATTACATTAGTTTTCATTATCTCCTACATTATGTACTTATCGGAGTCCATATTTCCTAGGAGGATATAATTTCAAATAATGCAGGGAACAGACACATAGGAAAAACCTGTTACAAGAGGATTTTGTGTGCATCTCCTGTGGAATAGTTCAGAAAATGTACCTGATGGAGTTTAGCTATGGCCACACAATCTGTTTAGCTTTTTCATATTTGAATTCCAAGTATCTTTTACTCAGTGAACTTTTCACAATATTCTTCAATAATCTTTTGTTTCCTGACATATAACTATATGGATCAGCTTGAAAAGTAGCATACTATATTCTATAATGATCCTGTATACTCTAAGACTTCATTAGTGTGGTTTCATTGAATTCACTAGGGTGTTCTACTATGTTAAGAGAAGAGAATTTGGCCCAGTGAGTCTCTCTCTAGAATTAATTTCAGCAAAGGACTTTGTTTAATACCTTCTTTTAAACTAAGGCCTGGGGGAAAGCTGAGAGGTGCAAAGAAACACATGGTTCAGATCAGATAGAGACATCCCTTATTTATTTATTAAAGGAGATACTCTATATCTTAGTAAAGAGGAGAGGATAGAAGTTGATAAAGTACAGAAAGGAACCAAAGAGAAACAGTCAAAGGAAAAAGAATCCAATTCAATTACATAGGGTGATCAGATGTCTCAATAATAGCATGGTCGTCCCGATATTAGGGACTTTGTCTTATATACACAACTATACCACCCGTCCACACAAAAAAGTGTTCCAATTTTTCACACTTGCTATCTGGTCACCCTTTACATCACATGAAGGCAGATAATTAAATATCGACAAATTTCATAAGTGCTTTTATACAAATGTTGGAAGTCTAAATACGAAGATGGTTGAACTTGAGCGCCTGGTATTACATGAGGATATTACTATAATAGGCATTACAGAAACTTGGTGAAACAGTGACAATCAATAGGACATATAAGACCAACGAACAAAATATATATGAATGACAGAGTAGTTGGCACTGTTGGGGGAGTGGAACTGTATGTGAAGAAATGTGTAGAGTCAAAGATAATAAAAATCTTTAGTGAATAAACAGTACCAAAGAATCTTTCTGACTAGAAATGCCATGCTTGAATAAGATCGCAGTAGGAATATACTACTGGCCACCTGACCATGATGGTGACAGTGATTGATTGTGAACTCTTAGGGAGGTTAGAGAGGCTACAAAAACAGAAAACCCAGTAATAATGGGGGATTTCAACTATCCTCATGTTGACTGGGTAGACGTCACCTCAGGACAGAATGAAGAGAGAAAATTTCCAGACACCATTAATGACTGCTTTTTGGAGCAGCTCATCCTGGAACCCCCGGGGGAGAAGGAATTCTTGATTTGAACGATATTAGAACTGAAAATGGTACAGAGAAGGGCAGCAAGAATGATTAGGAGTATGAAACAACTTCCATACAAAGAGAGATTAAAAAGACTGGGACTGTTCAGCTTACATAAGAGATGACTAAGGGAGGATATGATAGAGGTCTATAAAATCATGAATGGTATGAAAAAAGTGAGTAAGAAAGTGTTATTTACCCCTTCATATAACACACAAACCAGGAGTCACCCAATGAAGTTAATAGGCAGAACGTTTAAAACAAACAAAAGGAAGTACTTCTTCACACAATATACAGTCAAGCTGTGGAACTCAGTGCCAGTGGATGTTGTACAAGCCAAAAGTATAACTGGGTTAAAAATGAGTTACATAAGCAGGGCCGGCTCCAGGGTTTTTGACGCCCCAAGCAACGCAAAAAAAAAAAAAAAAAAAAAGCCGCGATCGCGATCTGCGGCGGCAATTCGGCGGGAGGTCCTTCGCTCCGAGTGGGAGTGAGGGACCATCCGCCGAATTGCCGCCGAATAGCTGGACGGGCCGCCCCTCTCCGGAGTGGCCGCCCCAAGCACCTGCTTGGCAAGCTGGTGCCTGGAGCCGGCCCTGTACATAAGTTCCTGGAGTATAGGTCTAGAAATGGCTATTAGCCAAGATGGTCAGGGATGCAATCCCATGCTCTGGATGTTCCTATAGCTCTGACTGCTAGAAGCTAGGAGTGGATGATAGGGGATGGAACACTTGAAAATTGCCCTGTTGTGTTTTGATGCATCTGACACTGGCCATTGTTGGAAGACAGGATACTGGGCTAGAAAGACCCATGGTCTGACTCAGTATGGCTGGTATAGTGCCTTTCATCCCAAATCACTGTACAAACTATATATGCAAGATTTTCCCCACCCATGTCTGAAATGCAGCCACCTCAAGGAGAGCACAGCAGCTATTTAAGAGCACACATGAACTCTACTTAATAGTTCAGGAGGACTACGGAGAGGCAGAAGGTTATTACCTTAATTTATTTTAGTGCAAATAGTGGGGTTAGTACCCTTATGCTTGCAAAATGTGCTTGTCACAAGTGGTCAAGGAAATTGGTTTTACCTTCAAACTAAAATACAGTACCACTGACAGTACAATGCCCCACAATGCTTCCCTGGAGCACTGGTTCAATACTCTTTGGGTGTGTCTACACTTGGAGTTGGGTGTGTGATTCCCAGCATGAGAAGACATACCCCTGTTAGTTCTCATCCAGCTAGCGCACTAAAAATAGAATATAGTGGCAGCAGTGCGAGCGATGGGAGGAACTAGCTGCTGTGAGTATGTGCGCATCTGAGTCCCTATGCATGTACTTGAGATGGCTAGCCCACTGCACTGCCATGGCTACAGTCTGTTTTTAGTGTGCCAGTTTGATAAGAGTATGTCTCCTTGAGTGTGGGGGGGGGGGGGGGTCACACCCCCAGCTCCAAATGTTGACATACCTTTTGGTAGAGAAGCCAGAGAAACAATTTTCATTATATATAATTTAGCCTACTTCTCCACTGGCAACACAGTTATTAGTAACTTTTGCCAATACTGTTTTAGCCATTGCAAAGCACACTTCTTTCTTATGGGCACCTGGTGCTCTGACACAGGGCCACCCAGAGGATTCAGGGGGCCCGGGGCAAAGCAGTTTCAGGGGCCCCTTCCATAAAAAATGAGTTGCAATACTATAGAATACTATATTCTCGTGTGGGCCCCTGCGGGGCTGGGGGCCTGGGGAAAATTGCCCCACTTGCCCCCCCCCCCCACCTCCCCTCCCCAGGCGGCCCTGCTCTGACATCCATTTCAGTTGGGTTATTCCTCTTTGTCTTTCAAACATAGAGGCTCCTCTTTTTTAAAATTTTGCTTTTAAATTCTTCTCTCTATCTTTACAATGTAGTGTCAGCAGGTGGAACTGTTCAGGAAACTGTCTCTAACTTCTCAGTATCTCATCTCTGCTTGAAGGAGGAGGTTCCTCTTGACCTCTCTTCTGTCTCCAGGCAGGAGGTTTTTCACTCTTCTCTCACTCTCCTCAACGCTACCTGAAAGGGAGGGGATTTTTGAGAACAGGAGTTTTCAGGAAACCAGTGTTTGAGGAGACAGTATGGCAGGGTAACAGTCTCAGCTAAGATTAAAGGGGCTCCTGCGTAATATTGCACCAACTTTCCCACTCTACACAATGTGGCAGGCAAGACTTAAGTGGTTGGGGCAGAAATTTGGTAGCAGGACCTGGCACCCTGAAAGCAAAAAGCCAGAGGTCCTTGGCCTGTTTTTTCTATTCCAACTGGGGTGAAATATGGTGTTCAGGAGTGTCTCCAAGAAGATAAGTCAGAGGGACAGAAATAACCCACCTTGCAGGACCCTCTGCCTCTTTAAGACTGCCACAAGTATTTTTATCCCAATTATTCTAGGAAGGGCAAGAGCCAGTCACTGTTGTGATTGGTATCTTGAACCCCTAGCCATTCAGTGGTTCTGTCAGCTTTCCTTTTTCCGAAGGCAACTCTGATTCACTCTGATACTGAAACCTCAAATTATTTAAAGACACTCTCTTTCATGGTCCAGATTCCCCTATATGCTACCAATCCATCAGGGCAGCCTGAGGGGTCTGTTCGCCTCTCATCTCCCTCGCATACAGGTTTGTGTGGCGTGGTCTATCCTACCATTTTCCCACTCGTTTTTTATTTTTTAACCACTTCTTCCACTGCCTTTTCCTCAGTCAGTCAGCAGAATGGTTTGGCCCGTACTGTCAGCCTGCTAATGTCAATTAACTCTGTGTCCCTCAAGTGTGTGTGTGCCTGTGGCCTAATCTAGCTCTCCGTTTTACCATTGCTTTCTCTGACTTTTTTCTTTTTTGCAGGATGTGTCAGACTGATCTAGTCCTTACTGCTAGCCTAACTGTGCTAATAGACCTTCTGTAATCTGTTTTGGCCTCACTTATGTCAGCATGGCCTAACCCAGCCTTTCTTTACCACACCTACTGATGGCTTTTTTTATGCAGCTCCTACTAGGGTTGCCAACCCTCCAGGATTGTCCTGGAGTCTCCAGGAATAAAAGATTAATCTTTAATTAAAGAGTGTCATGTAATGAAGCCTCCTGGAATATGTTCAGCCAACATTGGCAACCCTGCTGCCAGCTCATCAGTAGAACACCCCAAAATAGCTGGAATCTGCAGGTAAAAGTGTGATGAAGATTTTCTCCTTCCACTTTTCCTTCACCTGTGCCAGATCAGCCTGTCCTACTATTTTATTAAAGCGGACAGCAGCTTTCATCCAAGTGAAATTGCTAAGGGTTTTTAGTTACACCATTGGCCTGCCAGGTCCCGTGTACAATCCAAATGGCTGTGATCCTGCACTGACGTGTTAATATTAAGGGAAAAAAGTGGACCATGTCGTTGCACAGTTGTAAAGCCACTTCAGCAAGTCTTTGATGCTCACAAAGTATTACTGCATGAGCAAGGGGGCTTCAAGCATGAATGCTCATGCTCAGTTTTGCTCTATCCACCTTCTTATCATTTCCTGCTTCTATAATTTTTAAGGCATTTTCCTGTTTCTTCAAGGGGAAGGTCATAAAGTGAGGAAAGAGCAACAGCTGGAGCTGCAGAAGCAGCAGAGACTTTACAGCTGTGAAGCAGGGAAGCCTGGTAGGTTGGGGGTTGCTCTATCATTTCTGAGGTGGCTAGGTCAGGCTTTTAATAAGATGTCTTTAAGTACCATAACCAAAAAAGCACCCCAAAAAGAGAAGGGAAAGAGAGGTGAGGGTGGGAGACCTCCACCTACTGGCACTATTTTGAGAGACTAGAGAAGGTTGGTTTTTAAAAGGGAAGCCTCAGTGCTTGGAAGATAAAGAGAAATAACCTGGTTCTAATGGATCATGGAACAGAAGGTGCCAACTTCAAATGGGGAAATTACAGATAGTGAAGTAATTTTTTACCTTTGTTATTCTCATCAGTGTTAATTAGATGTGCACTTCACCACCATCTTGGTTATGATGGTTTGTGATTTTGCAGGAGAAAATAGCTAGTTCTGAGATCTAGGGGTTGCTTCTGGTTACCAGCTGTTACTTCCTTTCAGTTAAATGCCTTTCCAGTGGGCATTCTTCCCTTTTACTTATTTCTTAACTCTTCTTTACTCAAATCCATTCCGTTTCTCCTCTCCATTCTCTATTACTATATGCTTATTCCTCTGTCTGTAGCATTAGGCCACTGAAATGATACTTCAGTTCCTTTTGCTACCATTGACGTTCTTTTCCGTGGTTACATGTCCTTTTAAAACTAACCTTTCTCCATAGGGAAAGAGGACACACTTCTCTAACTGAGCTTCCACTCTTTTTTTTTTCTTCTCTAGATCTATTCTTTGGCACTCATTTGATTACACTATACCACACATCCAATCAGAATGTCCTGTTCAGATTTAGCCCATGTATATTTTAGCTGGATTTAAGAAGTATTATTTGGCCTCACCCTTTAATTAGAACTTGAAACCTGAACCAGAGTTCACCTTTTAATAAGAAGGGCACAACTAATTTAAAATGCTGAGATATCTCCCAGAAGCACCTGTCTTTACTCAATATTATTTGCTGTCTGTGGCACAGATGGAGCAGTCAGAGTCAGACAGGTAGGTCCTTCATGTTCCTCAAGAAACAGTATTGCCTCTTTGGGAAACTGCATCCTAGCTACAACATGGCATCTTGTAAGTCTCGCTTAGGACTAGATAAATCCTTTAATGGTTTGGGTTTTGTGAGCCCTTGCAGGGTCCCTTCACAGGGGTAGACAGTGAGCTAATTTCTGCAGCTTTACTTGAAGTCTTGAGTGCTACAGAAACTAAGTCTAACAAGAAAACCTCCAACATCATCCTATAATAAGTTGGGGGACCTCTCTCCTTCCATTGCCTTGCATGAGGTGCTCGGATACTTCAGTAATGGTCACAGCTTAAAAACCTGTATAGACTAGATAAAACAGATATTATAAGAGAGCTCAGAGGCTTACTCCTGGGGTCAGTACCTTCCTTTTCCAGTGTGTGTACTGGGAGGCTGCATCTCCCCTCAGAAGGATGTGTGAGGTTCCACCAGCATATGAGTGGTCCTTCTTTGATCTTCTATAGATTAAAAGAAGCAAGCTGTGTCCTCACTATATACTGAACACAGCTGCTAGGGAGATGCCCTGAAGACACTATGGGCCTAAAAGTAGTGCAGTGGGAGCCCTTCAAATAAAGTTGGAGGTGGAGGAGTACTAAGAGTGGCTGTCAGAGGAGGAGTGCTAAATCTGTGCAAATAGCACCAGCCTATACATAAGAATCTATCTCAAGCCTAGACAGAGGTTTCATACAGCCATCGCATCTTGAACTCCTTTGGAGTTTGGATGAGTTTAGGGTTCTGTACAAAGCTCCTAATCCTTTCCTGATTTTCCTTATCTTCTAGTGGTTTATTTCTTCTACTGGGTTTCACCTTTCAAAATGGGCTGCTGACAAACTCCACGGGACCGTCTGGGATTTCATGCACAGTTGAGATTTCTTTTAACTATCATGAATAATTAGAAGAGCTAATCGATCAGTGCATGTTTAATTGTTACTTATTAGTGGTTAGTGGTTTTCTGTTCTTTGACTTCCCTGGTATCTGATTTTGTTAACATCCTTGGCATAGCCAAGTGTACCATTTTCCCCCTGTTTTGGCTCTACATAGTTAACTGATCTCTACAGCAAAAATGTCACATAGTTCTGTGCTGCATATGTAAAGCTCAGTAGGGTCTTGCATTAGAATTACAATGTTCTGTGCAATGTACTGATAATTTTTTTTTTGCCTTGGTTTTGTGTAATTAGCTGGACACAGTAATTAGTATTGTTAATGAACTCTTGCCCTGAATGCCAGTGTAAACTGTGAAACAAACACAACTAGTAATTATTATGTTGTCCATCTGTGCTTACTCCTTGATGCCAATTAAATTTTGTCTCTGGAGTAATCAATTTGAAATATCCACCATAATGTGCACAGCAATCTGTACTTAATATGGGTGCACTTCTTCTGAAATTTATTTGAGCGTGTACATTCTCTATATGCTGAAGAGATCACTTGTGTTTTAATGTAATTTTCTCTGTAATTTTTTGCATAGATCAGATACAGCAGAAATAGGTTTCCTGTACTAGTTTCAGTAAATGCTACATTTAGTGATAATGTTTTGAGCAATTATGGTGAATTAGGAAGCTGATTATTGTGTGAATATTTCAACTACTTGATTACTGTTCATTTAGTAATTTACACTGGCAGAATTTTCCATCAAAGTTTTTCATAGCGGTCTAGCTGTGTTTAATATGTTTACATCAATAACAAATATTTTGAGGCCTATTGGAACTTTACAGTGAATATTGAAGTAGTATTATACTACCGTATACCAAACCTGTACACAGCAGATCGGGGCGGGCAAACTTTTTGGGCTGATGGCCACATTTGGGTGGGGAAATTGTATGCAGGGCTGGGGCAGGGGGTTGGGGTGCGGGAGGGAGTGCGGGGTGTGGGAGGGGGTGCGGTGTGCAGGAAGGGGCTCAGGGCAAGGGATTGGGGCAGAGGAGGGGTGCAGGATGTATGAGGGGGCTCAGGGCATGGGGTTGGGATGCAGGAGGGGTGTGGGGTGTGGCAGAGGGCTCAGGGCAGGGGGTTGGGGTGCAGGGTATGACAGGGTGCGGCAGGGGGTTGGGGTGCAGGAGGGGTGTGGTGTATATGAGGGGGCTCAGGGAAGGGAGTTGGGGCACGGGGTGCAGGAGGGGTTCGAGCTCCGTCCCGGTGCCGCTTATCTAAAGTGGCTCCAGGGTGGCAGCGGCGCACACCGGGGCCAGGGCAGGCTCCCTGCCTGCCTGCCTGCCCTGTCCCCAGCCCGGTGCTGCTCCAGGAAGCGCTGTGGCCCCTGGGGGAGGAGGGAAGGGCTCCGTGTGCGCTGCCCTTGCCACACCTCCAGGTACCTCCCCTGAAGCTCCCGTTGGCCACGGTTCCCCATTCCCGGCCAATGGGAGCTGCGGGGGACGGTGCCTGGAGGCAAGGGCAACGCACGCTGAGTCCTCTGCCCCCCTGCCTGGGGGCCGCTTATGAGAGTGGTGCGGGGCCCAAGGGGCCACGGGGGGCAATCCTGTGGGCTGGATCCAAAGCCCTGAGGAGCCGGAGCTGGCCCCTGGGCCATAGTTTGCCCACCCCTGCAGTAGATCAAGCTTTAGCCAATGGAAAAAATGTCATTTTATTTATAGAAATTTGGCTGGAGTCCGGTGCATTTAAAAATGTACAAATATTTTGTTTTTTAGTACATAACAATAACAAAGAATTCTTGCATTATACTAGGGACAGACAAACCAGTTACGGAAATATGTGTCCACTTAACCTCGCCCATTTGCAGAACCAAATTCAGTAAGGTTTGTAAGGTCCTGAAATGTTCATTAAAACTATTCCCCTGGCCCTATTTCTTTTGCTAATTTTACCTTTCCAAATGTAACACATTCCTGTCCATTATCATGCCATTGTGCCCAACTCCAGTCTAAGGGCTTGGAAAACATTTACCAAAAAGATTCTTTGGGATACTCCTCAGTATATACTCATTATAAATAACATACCTGTGTGTGGGGGGAACAATTGGGCATCTTTTGTTTTCCCCTTTTATGTGGCCCGTTGCAGAAATGGATCAAGCAGAGGCTTTCCCCTTTCAATGCTAGTTTTTGGTCTTTGTCAGTTCACATTTTCAAGACTAGAAATCCATTCTTCCTTAAAATGGAAGCTGAGATTCTCCTTTGTTTCTTGCTCCCACTAATCAACAAGGCTTATGTGCATTTGTCAAGACCCAAAATCTAGCTCTGCACCCATGGTATTTTTGACACAACTGGAAGAGGGAGGGCCTGAAATTTCACCAGAAATTAATTTCCAACCCAGTTTTGCTCGCTTAAGAGGTTCTAACCTTTAGATAGCTTTCCAAACTGAATGCTAAGTTTTTAAGTTGCCTCCCTACTCTATTCCCAATGTGTAAAACTGATAGCAGGACCAATCTTGGGACTCTGTGCGCCGCTAATTAGCGTTCAAAGTACTGGTGACACTTTTCTGTAGTCAAAGTATGTTTGATTTCTATATGTAGCAGCAGAAGGATAAAGGCTCTTAAATGTATGTTAAGAGGGTGCTTTTTATCTCAGTAGTACCAGGGTGCCAAGTAATATGAAGATAGCCTTTTTAAGTTAAATTAAACACTTTAACAAATAACTTGTAACATCACAAAGCACAAACTGGCCAGATTCACTCCTATACTCTGGCTACTTCGTGTTGCTCCGGTGACACAAGACAGCCATACGTAGCTAGTTAAACCAGGTTAATGACTGTTTTGCTGCTGAAATTGTGTAAAGCAGCCAAAGCAGAAAGATGGAACTGGTATACTACTTTCTTTTAACTGTAATAGCCAGGAAAGGGCTTTTGTTTTATGACTAGATGATCTCTGTGCATCTGCTTCAAGCATTTGATGATCTGATATTTCTGTATTTACTCTTTATTCTCAATATAATTTAGAAATAATTCCCATATTTCACTGAAATCTTCTTTTTTTTTTTAATCTTGATATTATGTATAGATGAATGAATCCCCTTAATAGGAATGTCCTATTGTCTTTCATGCTAATTAATTAGGATTCCTAGCTAACAGATATTTCACTACTAATTTTAGTACTGCTGTCTGGGCAGCTGCAGGAAGATGGTCACTGGACATCACTATAGTGTTGGGAGGCAGCATGTCCTCCT
This sequence comes from Emys orbicularis, assembly GCF_028017835.1. Taxonomy (NCBI): domain Eukaryota; kingdom Metazoa; phylum Chordata; order Testudines; family Emydidae; genus Emys; species Emys orbicularis. The sequence continues at coordinate 39,219,797 of NC_088689.1, read as the reverse complement.
CTGGGGTACAGACTGTGTCTTCTCAATGTCAGAAGCAGGTATAAGATGCCCCAGCGTAGTGTCTCCACATGTATATTTGGCGGAGAAGCAACAAATTGGTAGCCGGAAGCAGTATCCCTAGAAGTCCTGTAACTTATTCCTTTTTAAATCTGTTACTTATCAGAGCAGCTGAATTCCAGGTCTTTTTCCATATATGTTTTAGGTCAAGAAGTACTGCATGACATCATCTAAGATAGAACTGTATATCCCTGAAGCCTGGTGAACTTTCTGAATTTTTCTAACCATTCATTAATAAGTGCTTGTATTCTTCTTTGACAAGATTTTTTTGCATCTATTGGCAGTATTCATAATTACTGCTGAATTCATTCTCTGCCCAAAGAGTGGCTTGTCAAGTAACTGACAGTTTTATAATTCCTTTCTCTATCCAGCTTGCCTCCTCCCTTTTCCTTTCAATGAAGTACTAAATTGGATGTCCTTTCCCCACACCAACATGAGAATTTGCTAGCATCTCTCACTTTCAAAACATTAAGTCAATCTATGGCACTGCACAGGTGGGTGGCTCTCCTAAACACCACCTGCTGATAGTGTTCTCATGCCCTGTTTTTATAACCTGTGCCTCTCTGCCCTGCTCATTTTCTTTCCAGGTATTTGCCTCAATTCTGTGTTCCCAGGAGTGCTGCTGAATCACTGGGCATCCAGCCTGCCTTCCCTTCCTCCATCCAGTAGCAGCAGGAGGTGGACTTATAAACAGTCCTGTCCTGTACCATGACTTCCCCCAGTAATAGTCATACGTAGGGCCCTACCAAATTCATAGCTGTGAAAAACGCCTCGTGGACCATGAAATCTGGTCTCCCCTGTGAAATCTAGTCTTTTGCATACTTTTACCCTGTACCATACCGATTTCATGGGGGAGACCAGCATTTCTCAAACTGGGGTCCTGACCCAAAAGGGAACTGGAGGAGGGGTTGCAAGGTTATTGTAGGTTGGGGGTGGGGTCACAGTATTGCCACCCTTACTTCTGTGCTACTGTCTTCAGAGCTGGGCGGCCAGGAAGTGGCAGCTGCTGGCCAAGGACCCAGCTGTGAAGACCGTGCAGAAGTAAGGGTGGCAATACCACGACCCCCCTACAATAAACTTTTGGACCCCCCCAACCTCCTTTTGAGTCAGGACCCCTACAGTTACAACACTCTAAAATTTCAGATTTAAATATCTGAAATCATGAAATTTACTATTTTAAAAATCCTATGACTGTGAAATTGACCAAAATGGACTGTGAATTTGGTAAGGCCCTAGTCATAGGGCTGTTGCATAGTATTGAACTCCCCAGTTCCTAGCACTGATTCAGAGCAGTAAGAAAATATCCATGCTTAGTGCCAAACTTGTTTATGTCAAGTAATACTGTGCCAAACTCTGAAACTTGGCCACCTCATTATTTGGTAACCCTAATCCCCCTAAAATGGTACCGAGAGGAAAAACAGATTGGGGTTTGCTGTTGACTAAAGGGACAAATTAAACACCTTTTAAGTGGGCCCGTTGGTTGGCTGTTAGTAAATAGCAACCCCTAACATTTTCTTTTGGTGCCAGTTTTTGGGTTACCAAATAATGAACTGATTATTTTCTCCAGTATAGTAGAATCTAGTGATTAGCATATATGTCTTATTTCTGCAGTATTGGTAAAACCTGGTGCATTCTAATATTTAATTTCTGTCAGAAACTAATCCAGCAGTTTGACTAAAAATTACAGTGACCATGTGCTTTCATTGTTTGAATGAATATTTGCCAAGTAGTGTTGAGATGCTATTAAGTAACAGACACTAGTCAGTATCAAAAAGAATCTGTGCCTTTGCACAGAGCACTGGCAAATATAAACTCACATCTCTTGACATTAAATCCTGGATTAGCAAAAAGGCCATGCAATGTAAATGCAGGAAAGAAAACAAATGTTAAGTCATTTTCATAAAGGAGTTCCTTAATGGGTAATATGTAGCATCTAAGCATTATTTCTTGTGGGAACTGAATTGTTCTGAATGGGATTAGGAGAGTAAAAGGCTATTTTAGTGCCACACACTGTCAAAAAAAGAAGACACTACTTCTAATATCCTATCATTGCTTTTTTAACAGGAGTAGTAGTCAGTGGATTCTATTGGGATAATTTATGTAAATTCCTGTATCTGGTTGTTTGTGGCAACCACTATAAAAGTAAGGGTAGAGCAGGATTATACTTATTGGCATATTTAGTTATTTATAATCTCTTCCCTCATGTTTCTCTGTAAGCTCTTCAGACTGTATCCTATACATTTTCATAGCAACACATGAAGTTTTAGCTGCACAACTAAGGGAGTAGTGCTGTCCACATCACAGAAGCTACCTTAACGCTCCTGCTGGCATTCCCAGCAGTGTCACCAATGACTGACTAGGCAAGGAGACTAAAATACCCTTTTGCTTATAGACAAAGCCCCTCTAAAAATTGATTTCATCATATTGGCAGTGTTATGTGGGAAAAGTCTCACTGACTCTGCTCCACTTGGGTAACCAGAATAACTTGTTTACATACGTTGTTTATATGGCACCTTTTAAGACCCAGTACTGTGATTCTTACAGTGTCAGGAACTTAGATGTGCAGTCCCGTTGAAATCAGTGGGACTAAGTGCTCATCAGGATGAATAGGGCTGTAAATTCTCTTTGCTAGGATGACCAATTTAAAGTTTAATTGTTAGTATTTTTAACATGAAGCACATTCTGAAGTTGTCTCAGATATGCTATGAAGTGCCTGGCTTCCTGGACTGTCCAGGATAGTTCCACAAACAAGCATATCTTCCTGAATCCTTGGAGCTCTGCTCACTGTGGTGCAGGACTTACAACTCCTCTCATCAGTAGGAAACACATGAACAGAGTGGAGTATAGAGTAGCCTCTCCCCCGACAATTAGATAGATAAAGCTCTTGTATGAGCAGCACCTTGCTCCCTGTTCTCTCATGTACTTCAGGAGAGAGTGTCACTGACTATTGGTCTTGTTGCTTAGGAATGTAGGGATCAGCCTCTGTGATGTTCTCTAGAATAATCCAAAAACATACTGACCTAAAAAGGCCAGTAGTCAACCCTGGGCCAATTGTAGATATATGGTCTAATATCTTGCAGGCAGAGATAGATGAGAGATTCCAAGCTTTCCAAATCCTATTTTCCTAAGACTTTATATCACAAATGATTTGAGCCACCCAGTTAGATCCATTATGTTGATAGAAAGATTTAATGAGTTTGGTTGCTCTGTCAAATGTCCATAGTTGCTTCCTCATGGAATACTTGGTAAATGACATTTAAGTTTGCTTCCACACATCTGACAAAGACAGCAGTTTTTATTTCATTTTGGTCAGAAACAAAAGAATGATACTTAAACTCTATCTAGTGGACAAAGCTGCAAACCATTATTTTGAGACAGGAAAAAAACTGTTATCATTTCACCACTCTTTTGGGCTTGATGGAAAAGTATAAAGGCATGCATTTCAGGAAAGTATGTTTTAAAGGTTTATTTTTTAACCCTGTTAAAAGATCCAATATCTGGTCCAAGGGTTGACATGACATGATACTTGAAAGATGTTCCATTATCTATTTTATATAAAGGTAATCCATACTGTTTTCTCTATAAGTAGCAGCAGTTAAAGTGCAACAGGTGGGTCATTGACCTGAGTGGGTGTTCAGAGATTATGGGTTATTTTGAATACTGGATCCAATAAATCGGTCTGGCCGTTGAAATGAATTCAAGGGGAGAGTTTCAAAGTCAGCAAAGAGTAAGATGCCCAGTTTCTATTGACTTACAATGAATGAGGGCTGGACTTCAAACTGCCTTCAGTATCTTAAGAAAATCAATCCATGAATCTCTAATCCAAGTTTTCCAAAATAAAGAAGTTTAGTAACTTCAGTCTACCCTGCAATCTTTTACTTCTTACATCTACATCTTATTTTGGAAATAAATTTACTTCCAAAACAAAATACCTATATAAATATTGTAAATAAATTAGGTACATGTACTGTCTGAAATCAAAGTATGATTGTAAGTGTTGCTAAATTGTTCTAGGCTTGTGGGGTTGTATTTCCCAGCCTCCCCCCCCCCCCCCCCACTGCTGTGCACTGTGGCCCCAATCCAGCAAAGCACTTAAGCAGGTGCATAATTTTAACCATGTAAATAATCACATTGCTTTTCTGAATTGAGACCAAAGTTCTCAGCACTTGCTGGATTGTGCTTGTATTGCTAGTGTCCTCGTAAAGAATGCTGCACACCCAGGTACACTCTGATAAATAGTTGAGGTCAAGAATACGTAGTTGTTCTCAGCATCCTAGACTGAAATATATGAATGCCCTTTACCTTGAATGCAGAGCCTTTTTGCTTAGATATTATCAACTTCCAGTTGTAAAATGGCAACAGTAGGCCTTTCTTCAGACACACATCCAGCATGTTTCCAACCTCATGCTCTGAATTTCAGGAGACACATTAGTTCTTGACTTCTGAAGCTAATGTGGGAAACATAGTCCATGTTCCAATTCTCAGTTTCTTTGGGATTCCACTAATTCCCTTTACAGCTCTGCATTTTATGCTAAAATCATTCCAGGTACAACTCTACTCATATCAGTGAAGTTGTATCTGTGATGAGTTTGGCCCTAAATCTTCTTTCCTTACACTTTCAAACATCTCAACCTAAAATGATTTAACATATCCACATAAAACTTCCGTCCTGCTAAATTTTAAATGTTACCATTGGCTACAGTTTCATTAAACACAAGTGTAACTGTGTTGTAGCACAATCTGTTGGTGTTGACAGGTGCACATTACATTTGGGTTTCCAAAATCTTCACAGCAATTGTCTTACAGAATTTAAAAAGTAGTACATTGTCTTCTCTGTATTTTTCTTCTTCTATGTTCTTAAGGACAATAAACTTTAAATCATGGATTTTCTGCTTTTGTTCTTACATTAGCCTTGAACACAGTTTTATATGGATTCCTTTCATGAGGGGGAGTCCACACTTTCCAGAGTGGTGGTATGGCCTCCTTTGATGTCTCACCTCTGCTTGTTTTTCTCCTTGATCTTAACTGCTGAAGTGATTGCTACAACTATAGAAAAAATAAAAAAAAGGAATTTCACCATGATAATAGATTGCACTCTTGACTTTTTTTTAAAAGATCTGAACCTCTTCAGGGTCTAATTCATCACGTTTGTTTTAGCAAGCTGTTCTACAAAATTCAGCAATGCACAGACTTGCAAGGTGGATTCCCCTTTCCAAGACCTTTTGGTGATGATTCATGAGCAGTCTTGAAGGTCAGTGTACTACACCATGCACCTTTCAGCAGTGTCACTGCATCAAAAATGGCCAGACTGCTAGCAAGTGTTTACAATTCAAGCTCCCTTCCACTTGAGTTTGCCAAATTCAATCTACTATGAATATTTTTATAGGAATCACAGTATGGAGAGCAATGCAATTCAGAGCATATCCAGACACTACAAATGAAGTTTCCCTTTCATGCATTAGAGATAAGTAGAGATCAGTATTCTTAAACATATGGAATCTTCCCTTTTCTTTATTGAGTGGGAGGCAAGCTATAGACACCAAATCTGAGATTTTCAAGGCCACCTATGATATTTGGACACCCAATTCCCTTTAAAATTAATGGGTGGTTCATCCTACATAGCTGAACATAAATCTTAGGAAAAACAAAGCTTTATGATTATTTTTGGTCTAATGTCTCTTTTCAGTCCATATGCATTGACCTGTACTTGAAAGATAAATTACTCTTGTTTCTCTGGGTCACCTATTATATTTTCCGATTATCATTCACATGGCATTCCTCCTCCCTTCACACACATTTTCTCCTCCCTAGTATCTGAGTACTTGGACCTCTTCAGTCTAGAAGACGATAGAATCTCTGAATAATTGTTCATATCTAAAAGATCTAGCACCTTAACAGCTAAACAGTAGACTCTTCAGGATGGGCTAGGCTCTTTGAGATTTCCCATGAGTAACTGGGTGTACAGTAATGATCAGAATCCAGTCCACTATATTTTAAAATTATATGTACTGCAGAAGCAATTCTTATTGAGATTATCTTTCACAGAGTTTGAAGGCTGAACATGGTTTCAATAATGTTTTGGTGAATGGCGTTGTGGTACACAGAAATGAGTAAGTTTGGGGCCTGTTCTTATAAGCCTAACCTGCAGTATGCCACAGATGACAATGTGACAGCCATACATGGAAGGTTTGCAGGATTCAGTCCTTGGTGAGGATGTCATATTTTTTGAAAATGTTTCTGATGAGTTTTAGTTGTTGTTTCTTGAGTTCACATTAATAATGTAATATGCTAACATAATTGTCAGTATTATAAAGAGTCTGTAACAAGGTTGTAAATTTTTAGGTACTGTCAAAGGGATTCACCTCTGCACCTCCCAGTGCATTGGTGCAGAATTGCCAGGGTATAATAATGCCCTGGCTGCTCTCCTTCTGTCTTTGGCCTGCCCTGAACACATCCTCTGCCAAGACCTTCTGCTTTAGAGGGGGTGGAAGTGGATGCAGAGTTGTCTCTACAGCTCCCCCAGAGAGCTTCTTGAGCTCAGGGGAATTCATGTGGGGCTGCAGAGCAACAATGAATCAGTCCATGTATGCTTTTTGAGATTCGTGTATATCCTGGTTTCTCCCAGCCTGTGCTTCCCCCATCTGTATTTAAATTGCACACATCACCTTAGGAGATGCATGAACTGCAATCCAGAGTGTGAATGCAGCTTGAGTAGACATAGCTGAGCCAGCTTGAATCTAGCTACTTCAGGTATGTCTACTCAAGCTGTAGTTGCACCCCATGATTGCAGTATAGACATACCTTTAGCATGTAAACATATTGCCTCTTCCTCTTTGTTTTGGGGGGGAAAGTGTTGGGGGCAGGGGATTCACTGAACATATCTAAGAGATTGTGGGTTAACCATAGTTCACTTTCACTCAGAACGTATTGTCTACTAAATAGTCAGTTTGTGGGTTAGGAAGTTTGAATTTTAGTAGCTAGCCCTCACAGAGTGTTCTGATGACATATTGTTGAAGGTTTTACAGAAGCAATATATCCGTGTGGGAGTTAACAATGTGCTGCTGAAAACAGAACTTTCCATATGCAAGTGACAGCTAAAATGTCAGACATTTTTCTATTAAAATACACATTATGCAATATAGACAGTTGAGAGACAGTGTCTGAATGTGTGGAGAATGGGAAAGAAGTGACTGGTTGCCTGTTAAGCTATGGCCAAACAGGGAGCACATTCTTTGCCTGTAAAAGCAGTTGCCAGTGCAAGCATGAACAAAACATTTTGTCTGCCAACATGCATCAGGCTGCTTTTTCCTTTCATGCCAGATGCCTGTGACTGGGACAGCATGTGAATGTCACTTTGATGCACACAAAGAATAATAAGATTTATTTTTGGTTAAGCTGGTGACTGGCACAAATTTCTATTTTCTGTGAGAAGTCTGCCAGAAAAAAAATAAGACAGCTGTGCACGGAAGTGTGCACCTGTAGCATAGACACACAAGTAAGATGAAAATAAATTGTTTCTATTTAAAACTTATTGGAAAATACCTTTTTTTGAACAGCTAACTTCTGTAAATCATACTATGTGATATTATGTAATATAGAATATTATCCTTTGGAAAGTATGTTATGTTCTGTCTGGTACTAGCCCACCTCCATTCTATAGTCAGAGGGTAATAGTCTCCCTCATTTTTGGTAAGAGTGGCTGTGATGGGATGTCACTGAAGTGGGAGCAAGTACAGTAGTATTTTAAAATTGCATCAAGTCCAGTGTCTTAAGGCCCTAGTCTATGTGCTTTTTGTTAAAGGCTAGTTAGGGTTCTAGACTGGATACAAGCATGTTGAAGATGGGAATACAGAATGAAACACTCCATCCCTGCATGGTGTTTGTTCTTAAATGTTCACCAGTGGCATCCAACTTGCTACTTCCAAGAGTCTCCTCTGCCACTGATTACTCCTCCACTATCTATACCTCAGAGGCTACAACTTTGAATTACTTTTCCCAACACAGCACCATCTCACTGAAAATGCAGATACAAATATTATATACAATTACTCATTCCTTTCATTGTCAGTGATGCACTTCATACCCTGGGTTCTGTAAATTCTTGCCGAGTAGAGACTCAGACAGAAGGCTAAACAATACACGTGTCGATGAAAATATTTTTTTTGTTGCAAAATGCCAATTTGTCAAAATCCAAACTTTTCACTGAAAAGTATCTGTTTCTATGAATTTTTGTCAGGATGTTTTCTCAGATCCAAAATGGAATTTCTGGTCAAAACAAGAGAACAAGAAAGACTTGAGTTTCCCACATCCCAACCAAATGTCTTAACCAGTGGGATATACCAGTGTTAAAAAACAGTTCTTTGGTTTTATTTGCAAATATTTTCTAAAGGGCTTGGTTTTGCTCCACATTGAAACAAAAACAAATTTTGAAACCTTAACATTTTTTTTGCAAAACAGAAATTTTGTTTTCCAGCCAGCCTAACCAATGCTAGATTTTTTTTCTCCTGCATCTCTCTCTACAGTCTCTCCTCCACCCTTTCCTTGCCCACTTGTCTTACTTTATCTTTTTTACATCTCCTAGCACCACCTGATTTATACCTGCCAAGATGCTCTGCTTAAAAATACCCCAGTGAACTGTAAATTTGCATCAAATGTTCATATGCTTACATAAATTCAAGCACAGGTAATTAGAACAAGTACCTACTCATTTTTTTAAAAAAAGAAAGAAACGACGAGTACAACTTACACAGTGCATCACCCTAACTTTACTTCCTGCCGTACAGAGAGAGAAACACGAAGCTTCAGATATATATCCAGTACCAGCCACTTCTGTTACCTATGGGATAATTTTCCATTGCTGCTTATTCTACAACATGTCTGACCCCTCTAATAGTTTAGCAACACTTAAAATATAATATAGGGCCAAATCCTATCACCATTGCTGATGCAAAATTTCCATGCAGTGTAGTGGAGTTTTGTCTAATTAAAATGTTATTTCATTCCAGTATTCTTTTCTGACTTGCACCAACAGCTAGCACAATAAGTTTGTACTACACAAAAGATTCATGGGTCTGGGACTAAAGTTTTCACATTGCAACAACTCCAATGCAAACCGTTAATTTGGTGGCTCTTTCAAGAATTGGGGCTTGCAGTGTTGCTATTGATGATAGGGGTGGGGGTGGTGCTCGTCATATGACTTTGGAAAGTGATTAAAAATTACTAAGTGACAGTTATTTCCTCAGACTTGAATGCATTCTCTGCTGAGTGCATCCTGATACTTTATTTGGCAGAGTTGAGGCTGTTGAGAGCTACTGATCCAGTCAGATTCTGGCACCATCAGCTAAGCTTTTTGCTGTGGGAAAAGTTGCATAGTATTACCTGGGAGCTCATCCAGCTCTGGATCCCATCAGAAAGAATTGCCGCATCACACTACTTAAGACCTGGACTGGGAGAAGATTGCATGCTTAGCGTCTTAGAAATTCGGCCTGCAACAAATCAACTTTGATTATGGCTTAAACGATAAAGCTTTTTGTATGATTAGTTACATCTTTTGCTCTTTAGAATCAGAGTGCCAAAAGTTAGCATCTGGTATATAATAGGAAGGCTGTGTCACATGAACTAAGTGTCCCCAATTCTGTGTTCAGTTATACTGGTGAAGATCTAGGAGAACCTGAGAGAACTGTCTGCCTTTAAATCATTCTAAGCTTCCTTTATAAGGGGGTGGTTAGTTTGAGTCGTAGCTTTGCTTGGAATGCTGGGTTGCCACAAGCCCATTTTATTGTTGCCAGCAGAACTAATACAGTGGCAGGTTCTGCCACGCTTGTTTTACCCAGATCCTCGAAGGTGATTCAGGCATCTAAGTCCACCATTTTGGTGCCACTGACCTTTTCAAAATTGCCATTCAGCTGCTGCCAAACCTGGCATTCACAAATCCACCGAAGCCCTGCGATCACCCCACAGCTGATGTGCAGATCGGAAACTTAGCTCAAACCAAATCACAGTGTCCACACACAAGACAGCTGTGAGCACAGGGAAACATAGGGTAAGTGTGATAGAGGTTTGGAACATAAGCAGGAGGGAGAGTGAGATGGTTTCATCTGCTAGGGGTTGGGCTACTTAAGTGGCTAACCTGGCTCCAAGGGAGAATTCGTGGCTGAGGATCCTCAGCAGCTGGAGGTGCCTGTCTCTGGCCTGTCAGGCAGGCACAGCAGGTCACCAGGTGGGTGCCAAAGCATCTCTTCTCTCCCTGCCCCTCTTTTTGGTATTGTAGTCCTGGATATCTTAAGGAGCACCCCACTCAGGTTGTTAGCTTCTGAAGATCCCTTTCTTAGTCACTTAGCCTCATGCTTTGTGGGAGACTGAGGATTCCACGAGGCAGCAAGGTGCCTAGGGGTTAGGCATTGCAACACTGAGCAGATCAAGGCCTATGTACTGTTCTGAGGATCCAGGTCTTAGGCCACAGTCAATAGGACAACCCATACAGTAAGATGGTATTTGGTGTGAGCAAAGGTGGCAGAATCTGGCCCACAGAGATTAGCAAATTGATCAGGAAAGCTAACGGCACATATTAAAAACATAGCTAGCTGTTGAGGCTTCACTCGCATGCCTTTTAAATAACAGTTTAGAGAAAATGCCTGGAAGAAGGGATTAGCATTTGCATTGGGGCTGCTGGGACATTGTTTGGTGGTGATTGTTTTTTTTTTTTTTTTTTTTTAAGTAAGGCAAACAAAACAATACAAAAAAGTGCATGTCACATTAAAATGTATTTTCATTTCATTCTACGAGCCATTTGTAGCTGTTAATGTGCCTCTGCCAGATGAACAATTTATTTAATATGGCAGATCTACTGCCTCAGGCTGTATAGTACATATTCCATTAAGGAGCTCTCAATCAACAGGCCTGAAGCTACAGCAGAACACTGATGGGTACTTTCAAATCAAGAGTGCCCTCATTGTGTAAATATGTAGCTAAGATGAGATAAAATGATCTCCTAACACTCTGACCTATAGTCACCCTTGGGAGAAAGTATACAAGAAAAGACTTTTAAAATTTAAATAATCCTTCCTGTTTAGATTTCTTCCTAATTACATAGACTCTCTAAAATATCACATTTTGATTATATCAAATCAATTAGTTGCCACCCACTTTAGATATAGCTACAGAAATGTTTAGTTACTAGCCCCAGCAATAAATCTTCATTAATTTTCAAATGTTGCATTTGATCTTCATTGCAAGACTGTAGTGATAGATAAAACATACAATTCCTTATGAACGTAGACACTTTTTTTAGTATAATAATCCATGGCTATGTACAATAAATACACAAACATGAATGAAAACTGCAGCAGTCAGCTAAATGAAAATATCAGGCAGGGAAAATAGAATTTGATCTTTCTGCCAAAAAAATAAAATAAAATAAAATCAAGCTTCCAACACATGCGCAAAAAGGAGAATATTTTGGTCAGCTTTTTATAAAGAATAAGGGTGTTGAGCCAATTTTTTTCATGTCAGCCACTTGATTATTCATTAGAAACTGATCAATCATTTAGTAGATTGGATTTCCCGCAGTAGTGTGCAATGGCAAATACATGCAAAGCCAACACCAGCCATTTAATAGATGACTTAGTTTATAGGACAGTTTAACATGCATATGTACAATGTGGGTTTTATAAGAAGACCATCAAGGAGGAACATTTATAGTTTTTTTTTTTTGTCCAAAATACTTTAGCAATATAGCTAACATGGGTTTGTATAAACTCTTATACTTAAATTTTAAACAATGTTCTTTAAATAAGTACATCTTGTAATAAATAATAGTTCTAATGAGGCAGAGTGGTGCTGGTGACATGCTCTGTCCAAGTCATAGTATTAGTTGGCATTATTCTTTTGTAAGGGAAACTTAACAAAGTAACAGTCCCCTTAAGGGTAGTAAGGATTAGTTGTCTGTTAATGGCACTTCTGTGGTGTGTCCCTTTAAGTCCCAGGACTTATAAAGTGGATGAAGACCTAGCAAAGGCAAAGAAGAGAGAGAAGGATGGTTCCAAGAGAATAGCTAAGGCTAGGGGAAAACCTAGACTAGTGTTTCTTTAAGGACCTGGAACCAGGACCCTTGTAGAATAGGTGGGCAGTGCTCCCCTCTCTCTCCCACAGCCAATCGGGACAAATTCTGGGAGGAACACTGTATATATCGTCTCTTCCCTCAGAACAAGAGAGCCACCTTCAGGAGAAGGTCTGCTTGCTGAACTCACCTAGGCTGAGGGTGAAAGGGGCATGGGGAAAAGGACCAGCTCGAGGGGAAGCTGACTAAGGCTCTAGAGGTGGCCCAAATTACAACTCCAAGGAAGAGAGCCAGGGGCTCCTGTCTTAAAGAGAAATCCTGAAGTACAGCCAGCTCTGGAAGGAGGGCAGGGGCCTCCTCAACAGGAAAAGGAAACAGATCTGGACCCTCTTACATGGACTCAGAAAGGGTATGAACTTGAGCAGCTAAAAAAGAGAGTTACCCTTTGTAGTAACCAGATCCTACACAGGGTCTGAACCAATGTTTGAACTAATCTGGTCTGCATGACTGAAAGAACTGAGGAAGAGTACTGCAGAGCCACCCGTGGCCAGCAGGGGGCACTGCAGGGCAAGCAAAGCCTTTTAACCCAGGCACCGGAGACAAGATCATTTGCTACACTTTTTGAAAGGGTAAAGACCGCATTATTCTGCCTGCACTGTCTGATGCAGTGGGGTGAAGAGACCATAGCCACAGCCCTCCTTGACTATGGAGGATCATTCTTGTTCTATGTATTTTTCCATTTTAGGTTGCAAATGTGAGGAGAACAACGTCTTCTTTAAATAAGAATAATACATTATATCGGCACCTGAAGCCATCAACCCTGTTCCTCTGAGGATGTCTGGAGAATGTGCAATGTAACTGGCTAAATCAGAAATGACTCCACCAATGACAGAGCTACTTCCAAACAATGGTAAACAGGGAGGTTGGTTCCTTAAGTAGAAGGACAACTTGGGAGGAAGATCATTCCTTTTGAGATACCTTTTGGGGACCAGACATAGAATCGAAGTGCCACTCACCTACCAGCGGTTGGTTCACAGACAGTGATGCCGATCTCTTTGTTCTTTTAGTGGTTAATTTATATTGTTCCTCTAACACTGTTGGGTTCCTTGGCAGTAGAGCAGCAAGACTCTGTGATATTCATAACAACAAATCTATCACTTGACAGTGAGGCACATACCTCTACTAGGAAGGCTGTGCATCAACCACCCATCTGTCAATTGCCATCAGGTCCATCCTGTTGAACATAAGATGCCAGGGAAGCACCATAAGCATTTTTGGATTAATAATAGCATGTGTTCAACAACAGTTCAGTCACACATTACATATGGGGCACACATTCAGTAACTATATTTTTTACACCTGTTTGGTATCCTATGTACAAAAGTTCATCTACAGCTCTCTCAAGTATGCTGGATATTCTATAGATCAAGTGAAAACAATCCCAGATGCAAGGAGCTTTCATCTTAGATATGATGCAATGAATGATCATAACTATCAGTAGGGTAGTTGACAGTAATAAAATCTGTGGATACACAGTTGTGGTGTGCACACATCTCGCTAGCTGTATTAAAATAAAGATTAATTTGGTGGTCTACATCAATTCACTTCTTGTAGACAAGTGAGTTATAGTGAAGATTTAAATGGGAAGATTGAGGGTTCAACAGGCTTTGGGAGGGTGATCCATGTGTAAGATGCAAAATGGACAAACACAGAGATGGAAGTGGGAAAAGAAATTGAGGAGGGCATCAAGGCTTGCATTATTGACAGATGGACATGGGGGAAATATATCTCTGAGCGTGTGTCCTATCACAGTTGGTATTTATGTACAGGCGTCTGGTTTTGTTTATGGCCTTCAGTGTGAGAACAAGAAACTTGTATGAGGCTTGTGGGCATAAATGCAGGAAAACTTTTAGGGCAGCGGGTTAAATGCTCTTTTGTTAGTCAAGCTCCAGCAGGCTGCTCCATTCTAACAGCTCAAGTTCTATCCCAACCTTCAGTGGTGCTGGTGTTTTCAAGTTACCTTTTTCAGGGGCCTTAAATACACACACATCATTGTATCCCTTTCTGAGTATTTTGCAGACCTACCATGGGCTAATAAACTTTTATATTTGTATAATATTTTTACAGTACTCATACCAAAAGTACTGTCACTATTGCACTTCTGCAGAACTTCATTAGGTCATTGTTGGCTTTTTTTTTTTTTAATTTTGCAAAACTATGGTTACATTCAAAAAGAGTAGTTGTCCTCTTTTATTTGAAATGGTGCTAAGGACGACTGCTGTGGTTTAGTCTTTTTACCAACAACAGTCTTCCTGCCTCTCTTGTGTGGTTTGTTTGTTTGTTTGTTGTTTTCCTCAGTAAACAACTTGCTTGTTTTCCTGTCTTTCAATGATTCAACATAGAAAGAAGGATACATTTGTTTTTACTAGTTCTGCCTTTTCTCTGTTTTACTGTCAATAGTGTTTTTTGTTTTCCTCTGTTATGTCAACTATTGGGACATTACTAACACTTTGTGTCTGCATATTTTAACACTTTTTACTCCTTTTTTGGAAGACTATCAGTTTTTATTCTACCTTCTGACTTTTGTTCAAGCATTTCTTTTTCATTCTGCAGCCACTTTGTCTTGATCTGCTTTGCCACAACATCCTCCGCCTTATTCTCTTTGACATAGTTTCTTCTTTGCAGCATTGCTATTGGTGCTGCCTTTCACACAAACATATTCCAGATAATGCTACTTTTTTAGTCAAGCTCAGCTTTCAAGCCAGTGTAGTTCTGACGGGCTCTAAGCTGTATTGATGTATTCACTTTTTTCTGATCCAGTATCCCCCTCTCCTATTACCATCATCTCTCTACTGCGACATTCACACATTTTGCTGCATGTCTCTTGTCCATAGAAGTTGGATTCAATTTTTTTCTCCTTTCTTGGAAATGAATTCTGTTTGGGATAGACTGTATCCCATGGCATGGTCTTATTTCCTCTGACATTCCTCTTCAAATGCTGGGCAAATCAGGGCCGCCCAGAGGGTGGGGCAAGTGGGGCAATTTGCCCAGGCCCCGGGCCCCGCTGGGCCCCCCACGAGAATATAGTATTGCAGCGTTTTTTTATCGAAGGGGCGGCCCTGGGGCAAATTGAGTATCCTCCAGGGCACTGGTACAACTAACGGCACTTTCTACAAATGTTTAGAAACGTAGTTTTATGTCTTGAGACTTGGCCTGCTGAGCCCACGGGCCCACATGCCTTTAGATCATTACACTCACACACGGTGCTTGCTGGTTTTTTTCAGAGTTTGTGACTCGGGCACTTCCATAGCTTGTTCAGTGTCCAAAGGTCTGTCCATTATAAGCTGTCACTCACTGAGAGCTATTCTGCAAAGTGTGGGTGGTGAACAATGTTGCAAAATTTGCATCTTCATTTCATGATTCAAGTTGGTAAATATGCATGCCAGGGCCAATTAGTGTAATCAGGCATAATAATTGATCAGTGTTTTAACTGTTTCTTGTTTTACTTGACTGAGGACAAATGTTTCACATACCACTTTTTCTTTACAAATTGTGTGTGTGTGTAGGGGAGTTGGGACTGGTGAGGGAAAAAAGGGCTTTTCCAAGGGTATCTTCCATTCTGAGTTTTCTGTTAGGCAGTGAATCATAAAATGCAATAGGCAGCCTGGAGCAATTGAAAGGGGCCTTCTGTCAGAATTCAGGGGCTTAGTCAGGTCAAAGATCAATAATGCTGCAACCTGCTGGGTAATCTTGAAGAAATAACTTTACCTCTCTCAGTGTGCCTGTTTTTCCCCTCCCATCCTTTTTCTGTCTCATCTATTTGAATTGTAGGCTTTTTGGAACAGGGACCATCTCTTGCTATGTGGTTGTCAGTGCCTAGTACAATGGGGTCCTGATCTCAGTTGAGACCTCTAGGAGTTGCTGTGATACAAAAATGCAATGATAAAGTTACTGTAAAACTAAGTTTTCCCTTTTCTTCCCTAGTCCTGCACCACAGGAAGCTCCTATAGACTAGCTGATCCAGTGTATTTGCATGAATGATGCAAAATACTGGTACCAAGACATTGATGAAGAGTGGCACCCACCTCTTGTGAGCACCCCCTGGTTGCAGTTTTCTATGTTTCTTGGCTCACGGCACCCCCTGTCAGCCACTGCACATGTCAGGAAGGTCCTCGGTGACTCAGCCCTCCGGCCGAATCACTCACAGTCCGTGTGCAAACAAAACAACCCCCTTCTGGAGTACATTGTCTCAAAGCCCTCACTAATGTCCTGTAGCCCTTCCCAGCCAGGCTCAGTCCCTTCACAGTCCAACAGGACCCATCATGGTACCCCTCCATTGGCAACATCTCTGTAGCTCTCCCTGGGCTCCGGTCCTCAGTCTGACCAACAGGGCCTATCTCAGTACCCAAGTTGGCCAGGTTTCATGCAAAGGTTCCTGCTCTGGGATGGAGCAGAACCCCCCAGGGCTTCCTCCCTGGAGGCTCTTTGCCTGCCCTTTAGTCCTCTGACCCTGGCTCTCTAGCTGGATCAGTCTCAGTTCAGTCCCCTTCTGGGGGATAACAGGTCCATGTACAGTCCCTTCCCTGGGCCTGTCTAAACTCCCTTCTCTCCGAGCACAGTCACTTCCCCAGTGACTGTTGGAAAGGGGAGCATCCAGGCCCACCCACTACTTTGGGTCCCAGTGCAGGTACCCTCTAAGGGCAGGTCTACACTTACTTCCTGGTACGGCCGTAAGCAATCGATCTTCTGGGATCGATCCAGGAAGTGCTCGCCGTCGACGCCGGTACTCCAGCTTGGCGAGAGGAGTACGCGGCATCGACGGCGGAGCCTGCCTGCCGCATCTGGACCCGCGGTAAGTTCGAACTAAGGTACTTCGAATTCAGCTACGTTATTAACATAGCTGAATTTGCGTACCTTAGTTCGAAGTGGGGGGTTAGTGTGGACCAGGTCTAAGTAGCAGCCACGTGCCACGTTGCTTTAACTAATGGCGTTTCCCCTGGGCCACGTCCTCATAGCCCAGGGGTGGGTAAACTACGGCCCACGGGCCAGATCCAGCCCCTCAGGGCTTTGGATCCGACCCATGGGATTGCCACTCCTGTGGTGATGCGGGCCCCACGCCGCTCCCAGAAGCAGCCGGCACCATGTCCCTGTGGCCCCTGATGGGTGGGGGGAGGGGGCAGAGGGCTTCGTGCACTACCTGTGCCTCCAGGCACTACCCTCCGCAGCTCCCATTGGCTGAGGACAGGGAACTGTGGCCAATGGGAGCTTTGTGGGAGATACCCACAGGCAAGGGCAACACGCGGAGCCCTCTCTACCAGCTGAATAGAACATAAAATATAAGATGAGGCTTACATGTACGTGACCTTCAGCTACTACCTTCTTGACTCAGAACCTCTCTACCACACTCCCACCTCAGGGGCTTCAAGGACATGGTGCCGGCTGCTTCCGGAAGTGGCCTGCCCTGGCCCCATGCCGCGCAGGCAGGGAGCCTCCCTGGCACTAGTGTGCACCGCTGCCACCCTGGAACCGCTCTAGATAAGCTGCACCGGGCCAGAGCCCAAACCCCTCCTGCACCCCAACTCCCTGAGCCCTGTGCCACACCCTGCCCTGAGCCCCCACTGCACCCCGCACCCCTCGTGCATCCCAACACCCTCCTGCACCCCAACCCCTTCTCTGAGCCCCCCCATATGCTCTGTACTCCTCCTGCACCCCAACCCCCTACCCTGAGCCCCCGCTGCACCCCGCACCCCTTGTGCATCCCAACCCCCTGCCCTCAACCCCCTCCTGCACGCCAGCCCCCTTCTCTGAGCTCCCCATATGCTCCGTACCCCTCCTCTGCCCCAACCCCTTGCCCTGAGCCCCTTCCTGCACACCGCACCCCCTCCCACACCCCGCACTCCCTCCCGCATCCCAACCCCCTGCCCCGGCCCACCCCGCCATAGCCTGTCTTAATTGAGTCCTGGTAACTAGCCAGAAGCTATTCCCTTGCTTCCTTAGTTCCTGACAGCAACTACCTGCCTTAGCCTCTGCAGCCAGCTAGGAGCACCTCTTGCTTCCCTGGTCCCTGCTAGCAGATTGATCTATCCAGCCCTTTCAGCTCCTGCAGCCAGCAAAGCACACCTCTTGCTCCCCCAGTCCTCGTGAGCAGACTGAATTGACTCTGTCCCCGCTGCTCCTTTTAGATACCCTGCTGGGCGCTGATTGGCTGATCCCTGCAGCCAGTCTCATTGGCTGTGTTACACACAGCCACTCTAGGCAGCTTGGAGAACCACTCTACTGCTTCTTTCCTGAGACGAGTGTGACAGAACCCTGAGGCCTTCTGCAGGGGGCATCTGGTCATAGTCCACCCCGTCACAGTAACATTTTTAAAAATGCATTTCTCCTTTAGAAGTTCCATTTTCAAAAGTGACTTAGGCTCTTAAGTTTTGTGTGCCTAAATCACTTTTGAAATGGAACTTAGGTTTCCAAGTCACTTGTGTACTTCTGAATATTTTTCTCAGTATCTTCTCCATAATCATATTTCACCAATACAAGAATGCATTTGCTGGCTGCCTCTACAGTCAATAATTGTTCTTATCTATCTTTTGACTTCTAATGGTACAAGGATAATGACCCTTGTAGTTTTATTTTTCTCCAGTCTTATTCACAAATTCATTCCTGTTGCACTGCTGAATAGAACATAAAATATAAGATGAGGCTTACATGTACGTGACCTTCAGCTACTACCTTCTTGACTCAGAACCTCTCTACCACACTCTATCAGCAGTTCAGAAACTATGCCTAACAGATTAAGTTCAGTATGTGTCAAGAATAAAGACATGATTAGTCTAATGAATGCAACTTTATAGGAGTTGCTTTTGGGTAACCTTGCTGCAATAAGCAAAACATAGTCTGTTATTCTGGAGTATTAATGAAGAGTGAACACCTGGATTCCGAGAGATTACGCTCACTCGCATGTGCCCACACAAAAAGACCTAATTAACTTAAGGAACTTTAACTCTGAGGCCATGTCTACACTAGGAGTGCTTTACCTATATAATGACAGGTTTCAGAGTAGCAGCCGTGTTAGTCTGTATCTGCAAAAATAACAGGAGTACTTGTGGCACCTTAGAGACTAACAAATTTATTAGAGCATAAGCTTTCGTGGGCTACAACCCACTTCTCCGGGTTGTAGCCCACGAAAGCTTATGCTCTAATAAATTTGTTAGTCTCTAAGGTGCCACAAGTACTCCTGTTATTTTTACCTATATACTGTCCCAAAAAAAGCATTCTGACTGTGGATGAAGCTGTCTGTAGCAGCAAAGCTGAGCTTTGAACCAGAATACTAAAACCATCTCCAATGAAAAAAAAAACAAAAACAAGCTATATAATTAAGGGTATGTCTACACTATGAAATTAGGTCGATTTTATAGAAGTCAATTTTTAGAAATTGATTTTATACAGTCGATTGCATATGTCCATACTAAGCGCATTAAGTCGGCGGAGTGCGTCCTCACTACTGTGGCTAGCATCGACTTACGGAGCGGTGCACTGTGGGTAGCTATCCCACAGTTCCCGCAGTCTGAAATTCTGGGTTAAGCTCCCAATGCCTCATGGAGCAAAAACATTGTTGTGGGTGGTTTGGGTACATATCGTCAGTCGCCCCCCCTCCGCGAAAGCAACAGCAGACAATCATTTTGCGCCTTTTTTCCTGGGTTACCCATGCAGACGCCATACCACGGCAAGCATGCTCAGCTCACCGTCACCGCTGCTGTTGCATCAGAGAGGCTTTGAAAACCAGTTTCATGACTGGCCAGGCTTTGGTGTGACAGTTATGTGTGTTTCTCCTTGATGCAAACCTGCCCACTTTGTTGATTTTAATTCCCTGTAAGCCAACCACCCTCCCCCCTTTGAAATAAAGTAACTATTGTTTAGAAACCATGCATTCTTTCTTTATTAATTAAAAAAAAAATGACATAACTGACAAGGTAGCCCGGGTGGGGTGGGGGAGGAGGGAAGGACAAGGCCACATTGCTTATTGTAGCCACACTAAAAATCAAACTGTTTGAATGACAGCCTTCTCTTGCTTGGGCCATCCTCTGGAGTGGTGTGGCTGGGTGCCTGGAGCCTCCCCCTCCTCCCCCCCCATGTTCTTGGGCATCTGGGTGAGGAGGCTATGGAACATGGGGAGGAGGGTAGGCGGTTATACAGTGGATGCAGCGGGCGTTTGTGCTCTTATTGGCTTTCCTGCAGCTCCAACAGACGTTTCATCATGTCCGTTTGCTCCCTCATTAGCCTCAGCATCGCGTCCTGCCTCCGCTCTTCACACTCACTTAATTCTTTCCTGGCCTCTGCCACTGAATTAAGTTGTGCCCTATCAGTGTGGGAGGACTGCATGAGCTCGGAAAACATGTCATCATGAGTGCGTTTTTTTTGCCTTCTAATCTGCAATAACCTCAGGGGCAGAGATGATCGGGGGAGCATAGAAACATTCTACGCTCTACGATTCTGGGGGGACTGCATGGTCACCTGTGCTGCTGAGATCACCATGCTGACCAAACAGGAAATGAAATTCAAAAGTTCCCGGAGCTTTTCCTGTGTACCTGACTAGTGCATCGGAGTTCAAAGTGCTGTCCAGAGCAGTCATAATGGAGCACTCTGGGATAGCTCCAGGAGGCCACTACCATCGATTTGCATCTGCACTACCCCAAATTCGACCCAGCAAAGTCAATTTTAGCGCTACTCCCCTCACCGGGGAGGAGTACAGAAGTCGATTTTAAGAGCCCTTTAGGTCGATGGAACGGAGTGGGTTGTGTGGACGCATTGATTTTTAAATCGACCTAACACGGCTAAATTCGACCTAACCCTGTAGTGTAAACCAGGCCTAAGAGTGCATCTGTGCCAGTATAGAGCATTTGTAATAGGGACTTCTGCCGGTACAGCTGTGTTGGTAAGGGGTCACACCTCGTCATGTCCCTGGCTGACATACCTATGTCAGCAGAAGTCTGTAGAGTAGACCTTGTCTAAACTAACTTGTGTGGCAACTTTCTAGGATAATGTCCGTGTTTAGCAGTTAAATGGAGTAGAGAACTTGGAGGAGGTACATATGTGATGGGGCAGCAGCACTCTGCAGGACTCCTAAGGGTGGGGGAAACAGAACTTCACTGGGGAGCCATTGAGTGGGAGTGGGAGGAAAGATGTCTGCTCTGATAGATAGATTGGGAATAAGAGTTCCAAGTTCTCTTCTTTGGTCTGTAGGGTGGGAGGAGAAGGAATACATATAGGCTGTAGCGGGCAACGGGGTAGGTGTTTAAGTGGTAAGGTGGACAACTCCTGAAAAGTTTTTTTTTTTTTTTTTTCTGGCAGGAGTGTAAAGTTTGGTTCTTCAGCCATCTCAATCCATCCTTCCTCTGATCATCCACAAAAGAAGATAGATAACTTTTAAAAAACATTTCCTTTGAATAAATGAGTAAATATTTTCCCCAGAAATATTATGTTAAATGCAATTGTTTCGTGAAGACTTATTGTTTTAAAGTTAGAGACTAAATTGAATCATTAACTTGTGAAAACAAAGAGAATTTAATCCTGCTTCAAGTGAAAGTCTAAATGCAACCTTGTCTTTGGAGTCACTGCCAACACTTCCATAACTGCTTTTCCTTGTGACATTGGATAAAGGATGCCCAATCTATGTTGATGCCCCAGACCTAGAAGGCTTAAAGGGAAAAGATGCTTTTCTGCTCCATCTGTAGGAGAAAGGAGTGGAATGGGGGGGAACCACTGATGGCAAAAACATATAATTTCCATAAATTATAGTTCTTCCCCAGTGCATTTTCTGTATAGCGTTTGATGTTGTATTATTAAGAGTTTGTGGTTCAGGTTGCATGTAAATATTGAAAGTGGGGAGAAACTGCAAAAATAGAGCCTGGAGGAAGTGTTGTTCCTAGCTGACATACTGTGGACTTTGGTTAGCCAGGGAGGCCAAATTCAACAATGGAAGCAGAGGGTCTCTATTTGAAAGAGCAGGGGCTTTGCATAGGGGCCTTGCTTTGCTCTGCTCTGGGTTTCCTGCCAGAGATCTGAACTCTCCATAGACCTGACTCAGGGAACGTTGTGCAGGCATTTGGTGAAGTGGGATTGGAGCAAACATGCTTAGGAAGATCTCTTTCTTCCACCTCCTTGACTACCATTGATTTAACTGGATTCACAAATAAGGTTGTAGATAAGGTGGGGATTGTTCTGTGAATAAAAGTTCTAGACCTGTATAAGCCAAGCGATCAATAACTTGGACTATAAAGTTGGTGATATCTCTCAGACACACTTGTTCATTTTATCTCCATGTAAATACAGTATTATTGTTGGGTATTTTCCAAATAAAAAGTATGTATTCCCAAAGGATCCTGAGTTCTTATCAGTGAAGAAGAAATGCCTGAAAGGTTAACATGGGGATTTAAATTAAATTGCTAAAACCTGGGAGTGGATTAGGTTCTAGGTGGGGGGTCTTGTACCAATAATTTTATTATCTTAATTTAAAATGGACCCCTCAACAGAATTGAATCTGGTCTGTGTGACTGCTAACAACACTTGGCAGAAGGGTTTCATTAATCTTAACCCAAAGGGGAGTTTCTGAAGGAAGTTCTGAAGTGAATTTAAAAATGAGGCCATATTGTTAACTGCAGTTGTTTTCCTGAAGGTTAAAATTACTATTGTTTGGAATGCAGAGAGAAATAAACTGATAACTAAGAAGGCAAACAAATTAAACATAGCAAAACAAACAAATTAAAGCCATGGCAACTAATGAATGGGTAGGTGAAAATCATTCTATTATCACTTCATCTCAAGGAATGACTTATCTTTAAATATAATTACTAACTTCGCATCTGCTTGTAATTTAGTATACTACCATGCCAAATTAAATGGAATGAATTAACTTTTGTTAACCTCGGTTAAAGATGTTTGTTAATTAAATAAAATAATCATACTACATTACATTAGATCTGAGTATGGAAAAACTCCTGATAAGATGGAATCGTTTCTGAATGGCCTGAAGTTTGTAAGGTGCAAAACAGAAGTACGAGTCCAAACAACTTAGGCTTAATCAATTTTCGCCTTTATTTATAAATTTTCAGACAGAATCATTGTCACCTATAGTGTCTGATGATATCATGACAGATAAGATAGAAAAGGTAGGGGCCCAAGTTGCTGTGTCCCTTGGTAACAGGAAAGCTCTCCTCCACTTCACAATGGTTATCTCAGTCTCTCCAATTAGACCTCTTCTTCACTTGGTTTCTTTTCTTTTTTAATTTTTTTAAAACTTTCCACTTCACCCATTCATTGATTGGAAGAAAGCTAATGTTAAGCATTTTGTCTTATATAAGCCATACAATAAGCATGCACAGGCTTCAATTTTTGTAACTTTTGCTGTCAACGCTATTTTCATATCATAATGTCACCATACTCTGTTTTTTCCCAGTATAAGGACTTTTTAGCATTACACTTTGTATTTTTATTGTACTGATTATCTTCCTTTTACCTATGTCCTCCAACACAATACGTTCCATGTACAAAACATCATGTTTGTCCTATCAGCAACTTTGGTTGCATTTTGAGGTGCTTTAATCAGTTTAGGGCTCGGATGTTTAATTGTTCCCCAACAATTCATTCAGCAATTCTTAAAATAGTTTTATATAATTCAATAGCAATAATTTATATTATGGTAGTGCCCCATTGTGCTGGGCACTGCAAAACCGCATATGCCAAATATGCCACAGAGCTGATCACCTTAAATAGACATGACAGTCAAAGGGTGGCAGAAGGGGGGGGGGCAACATACACACAGAGCAATCAGAGTGATGGTTCATTTCTTTCTATGTTGTTGTTTTTGCCTGTCTTTGTTTTCCTGTGGGTCAGGTTTTTTAAACTTTATTTTTATTGATTTTATCTAAACTACAAACACATAACAAAACATATGTAAATACATGGACAAGATGGAAATAGCATACAAAATTCAATATTCATTATTTGTAAAACCTGGAAGAAGAAATAAAAAACCCTGAAACCATAGAGATCACGCAGGGCATCAGTTATTAAAGTGATAAATAAATAAGTGAGAACATAACCTATGAGTATTGAGGGCAAATATATACTTTACTGCAGAAGTATGCAATAGTTTTTCATGTGACCAGACATCTTCATGGTTTTCCCCCAAGCATTTCTATTAGACAATCACCCCCCCCCCCCTCATTAATGCAGTAGTAGAGAGCTCAGTAAGCCAATCTGTGTGTGAGGGAGGAATAGCACAGATTTCCATTTTCTCAAAATAACTCTTTTGGCCACTAAAATAGTTACTACAATCCATTTCTTAATGTCAACTGGTAATATTAGCTCATCCAGCACCCCTAAAATACACAAGCTTGGAGAAGGAAAGATAGCATTGCTTATGTTTTTGAGAGAGCACATACATTTTTGACAAGTATTGAGGATATGTGAAAGGCTGGAATGTGGCTATTTGCACCACCAGCGCTCACTGTGTGTTGCCAATCTAGCCTTAAAAAAATGTTCTGGAGCCCAGGAGTACCTGACATTTCTTAAGGATCTTGTGAGATAAGCAAGGTTGTTTTTTAAAATCCTATATTAATTACATGATAAGTCTATTTATTTGAGCTAAGAGCAAAGGAGAGACGTTGAATTGCAATAGGCTAATGATATAAATCAATCTTGGGCAGATATTAATTTTGGCTATATCTGTTCTCTGCAGTAATGATAGAGGGAGGAGATGCTACCATTCTACATCCTTGGAAATTTCTTTTAATATATAGTCCGTATTTATAGAAACCATTTTGGAGAAATATCAATATTGAAATAAGTTATTTCCTTTCATATTTGAAATGGAAACTGCTGAAACTGAGAGGGATCTGGTCTTTTGGATGTATCCTTTGCTTGTGACTTTTTCCAAAAATATCAACTACAATTCCATAATGATGGGATTAATGAAGATGGATTCTTCAATAGTACAAAAATGTTGTCAGTATATATGCTGATTTTTGTAGTCTTTCCTTTCTATAGTCATATCTTCAATAGCCAAAGGGGCAGCCCTGTCCTGTCCTTTCTAGCTGAAATGTGGGAGAAATAATTCCAGTAGTTGATAGCCAAGTGAGTAGAGAGTCCTGTGATACTCTGACCCAGTTCAAGAATGTTTGTCCATAAACAACACTTACTGTGAAGGTAGGGTATTTAAAAGCTAGGCCTTCAATGAAATAATCAAATTTATTAGCAGCAAATTGGTTGTCTGATTTATATAAAGTTTGATAGGATTGCTTAAATCGATTATTTATACCTATTGGTTCCAGGATAGCACTCCCATCTTCTTGTAATAAGGAAGAAATGTTGTTGTTGTCTAGTTCCTTCTTAAATCTTCTGGCAAATAGGTTACCTGCTTTGGCTCCCCATTCATAATATCTTTGTTTGACCCTGTTGAGTGCAAATTTGACTTGGGTGGATATTATATATTTTATATTGTATTTCAATTTGTCATTGATTGGAGAACGTAGGAGGTTTACATTATTTGGGTGACTCTTGTGCATTCTCTGAAATTCATTTATTTCCTTGTAGAGTCTAGCAGCATAAGTCTTTTTTTCTTCTTTTGGTAGGCATACTTTATGCATTCACCCCTTACAGTAGCTTTCAGAGCTTCCAAAATGATAGTATCTGAGGTAACTGAGTAGCTTATTTCTGAGTGTATAAAGTTAGAGATGACTGAATCAACTCTGGAGCAAAATTTTGCATCTTTTAGTAGCAATTTGTTCAGCTTCCACCTAGAATATTTTAATGATGTGTAATCTGTGGCTAGGGTAAGTATAATTGGAGCATGAGCTGAAATTAATATATTACCAATAGCTGCTTCTAGGCATGCTGGAATCAGTTCAAGACACAATTCTGGAGTAAGACAAATGTACTATAGAGAAATATGTATAGTATTACTACTTGAGGTATCTCAGTCTCCATATAGCTATTAATGAAGTGAAGTTGATCTATGGCTTCAGCCATAAACTTTTTTCAGTTTGAGGGGTTTTGCTTTTTCTATGCAAAGTCTAAATTATCCATGGGAAGTGAACAGTGTGAAAAATTTCATTTAGTTTAAAACCCAATTTTCCATTGGAACTTTTTGATAGAAAAATTCTTGTCCTGCCTTGATATGCCCTCCCCACCCTGATCTGGTCTGGGCCCATGTTGTGGGCTCAGATAGGCCTCCTCCCTACACTCAGTGCTAGTGCTACAGAAAAGATAAGCCTTTTCACATAATAGGATGGGCAAAGCCGTTTCAGAATGTAAGAAGCAGCTGAAACTTTATCTATCCCCCCCAATCCTGAACCTTTCCCACACTCCTCAGTTTCCTGTTCCAGTCCCAATATTCCATCCCATTGGCCCTCTTCCTAGGCCTTTCCCTACTGCTGCTTCTCCTCAGTCTCTTACTAGCCAGCGGAGATATAGCAGTCTTGTTGGTTAGAAGTGTGAGAAATAGTTTTAATGGCATCTCAACTACAGCTGAACAAAGCCCAAGTTTTGAGATTCAATGCTTTTGTGAACTTCACTGAGCATGGTTTTAACTTGTTCAGTACAATCTGGTCCAGATGGAGTGCCTTGCTCCACCCAAGAGTTTTCTCCTAAAATTAGCCCTGTAGCAACCCCAAAGATTAACTAAGGTGAAATGGGTGGCATCTTGGGATTTGTTAAGGCAGGGTGCTGGGGGATGTTGTATGTATAGAAAGGAACCATATGGGTGATTTCTCCTTGGACATTTGAGTTTCTTAAACCTCCAGGCAAACTCACATGGGTTGCTCTCTTCCAGCACCTGCGTACAAAAATGCAGGCAGGGGTCATGAACCCTTTCAGGAACCAAATTTTGTAAATAATCATATTGGTGGCATTTCTTCTGGTCTCTAGAGGGAAATATTGGACTAATTGAACACACACCAGAGATAATTTGTCACTGAATATATGACAGGAGTGAAGAACCCCTTAACACCTGGAAGGAGAAGCAGGGTAGATGAGTTCCACTCCTGTTCAGTAATGCATCTAAGATGAGTTCTGAAGTGGCAGCTTTGCCCCCAACAAGGTGAAAATAATCATAATTTCACTTTTAGTTCCATTACTGAAGGAAAATCAATATTGTGTCTATGTCGCTATTATACTGTACTTTCAACTGCTTTTCTTTGATTCATCAAGTCTAACCGATTTTTCTGTTTATCACATTAAGTGTCAATAAACAACTTCCTGTAGGACAGATTAAAGAAACAGTATGAAAATAAAATGCCTGCTAACCTCTCTGAAGGAAAGTGGAATACTTAGTGAAGCTGCATGTGAATGTCCGCCACTGTTTGGAGCAGGAATGATAGAGCAAGGCTTAACTTGAAGTCAATTTGCCTACCCGTGGGAACAATTATCCTACTAAATTAAATTCACGCACAATCAAAACAATTACATCTCTACCCCGCTATAACGTGGCCTGACATAACATGAATTCGCATATAACGCGGTAAAGCAGCGCTCGGGGGGGGGGGGGGGCTGCGCACTCCGGCGGATCAAAGCAAGTTCGATATAACGCGGTTTCACCTATAACACAGTAAGATTTTTTGGCTCCCGAGGACAGCGTTATATCAGGGTAGAGGTGTATCTATTTTCTATGCAGAGTGATAGGAGGAGACCTAATAACCAACATGAATAAAAACTGTGAAGGCCAGACAGCTCTATTTCAGTAGATCTGATTCAGTCTTCAGTCAGCATGTGGATGCAAGAGGAGCTAATAAGTGCCCTGGAGATAATGCCTTATCAAACTTACTTAGGCACAGGCTGCAGGAAGATGATTTAGTTCTTTGTTTGCTGGCCAAGTTAGTATGGCCAAACCCAGAGAAAATTGGATGTTAAATACAATGTTCAGCAAACAGTCAGTGCAACCAAACGCTTCCCTGGGATCCTGAAATACAGGGTTTTTGTGAACCAGCAGCATTATGTGTTGTGACTTTGCAACACCAAGTAACATACCTTTCATCTGAACCTTCTCTGTAATGTTTAGCTTTGGTTGGGCATCATGAAATAGTTATGTGTCAAGGTTGGGATCAGCACATGAACCCTTGGTCTACCCTTAGGTCTGTTACTTGTCAATCTGTATTAAATTCAAAATCACAAAGTGTATTCAGTCATTGAGGAAGTACATCTGCAAATTTAAACATTTTGCAAAAGGAGGCTATGAAGAAAAGCTCAGTTATGATCATTCAAAAATATTACTCTTAAATGCATCCCCGCCTTTAACAAGCCATCACAAGGCTAACTGGCATTTTCAAGGGGCGAGTACAAAAGCAATTGTGTAATAATGGAAAGCCAGAGTTCATTGATACTAACATACTGTATTCAATATGCCACAAGACTGAATCAATCTACAAAATTCCTCTTATTTGTGTGTGTACAATAGTGTGTGAGCAATTACTTGTGTGAACTGTGTTTGTATACTTAATCAGAGGTTTTTATTTGAATGATCTTACTATGTTGCATATGAGCAAATTAGAAAAATGAAAAACATATTGCAAATAATATTTTGTTCCAAGTGAAGAATCCGTCATAAGCAAGCGAACTCCCTAAATGTTACTAAGGACTCCAGTTATTCAAGAAGTTTGCTATGGAGCAGAACCATATTCACTTGACTATCATTTGAGCAATAATATTCTGCTGTACCCAGTAAAACACACTCCGCTGCACACTAAAGTCCACAGAAACAAGTGTCTCCACCTGAGAGATGCTTCCTTCTAAATGTCTGGTTTTCTTTTACATTTAACTTTTAACTCAGAGGAGCTTTTTTATACCTACAATGGGCTTGTGAGGGTTTTAACGCTTAGGTATATGTGATGCTGTAGTTAGTGTTGGAAGTACACAACACATTTTTGCCTGTATTTTTTTCTTTTTTTTTTCATTTTGAGATGATCAAAGCACAACCCACCATGTTCTTTCCTTGGTTATCAGGGGCTCTGTTCTTCTGAGTTAGGAATTCCTTTTTAATTGTGGAAAATCATTTTCACATCACATCGTCTGACTCCTTTCTGCATATAGAAAATATTGAGACGGGCTTATTCTACAAATAGTGCTCATTTTCTGTTGTTGAAATGAATGGTCTATTTCACAGCAGAAAGCTGACTGAATCCATACAGCTGTTTAAAGTGACTAAATCAATCACCAGATGGTAGCCAATAACTTCTGATTGCTGGTGATCTTACATTTTTGGTATAGTAACAAAATTCAAAGCTAAAACATTTGCGCTGCAATTTATTATTTCATTTTCTATTTCCCACTAATTTAAATAGGGAAATAGGATATATTTGAGTATCTTGGGGCGACATTTCCCTCTACTGGCTACTAACAGTACTCTGAGTCAGTGTTGGGTGAAGTTTAACAAAGGTTCAGGACAAAAGTTTCGAACAATGGAGTAAAATTCCCTCAATTTTGTTTTCATCTAGTTTTCTCCTGGTAGCAGTGCTTTTGCAAACTGAAGCTGAATTGTTTTATACTATTAAACTGAGTGAGTCACCCTGAATTATGCATTTCAAGATAGTCTCCCTAGAAGCACCACACAAAGTTAATAAATCTAGACCCCTTTTCCCCACCCCTCCCCCACATGCCCTCATTTCTTGAGTACCCTTATATTGGAGCAAATAAAGTTTAAATAAGTATTTAAAGTACTAGTCTTTTGGAGGATCTTAAAAAAGAAAATAGGTAAATGGGGGTTTGGATGACCAGATGTCATGGGGTGGACTAGGTCCTGAGGCCTCCTGCTGGAGGCATTGTGGCCCTCACACACCCCATTCCAGAAAAGGGGAAGTGAAGAGGGTCCTCCAAGTTGCCTAAAGTGGCTGTGTGGGATGCAGCCAATCAGGGCCCAGCAGGCTAGTATAAAAAGAGCTGCAGTGCATAGCAGAGAACAGTTGCTGCCTGGAGCCCTAGGGGAGTAAAGATGGTGCTCCTGGCTGAAGGACCTCCAGGACCTTGGACAGAGCAGCTGCTAGCCGATATTGGGGGAGCAAAAAGTTGCTCCTGGCTGGCTGCTGGGACTCAACCAGGACAAGGCTCTGAGGTAAGGGTGAGGAATATGCTAGGGCCATGGGGAAGTGGCCCAGGGAATTATTGCAGCGACTCAGCTGTCATCCACCACGTCCCTTTAACTAAACTATCTATAGGGCCCCTGGGCTGGGACCTGGAGTAGTGGGCGGGCCTGGGTTCCTCCCATTAGCCACTGAGGAAGTGACCTGGACTTTGATGTACCCCCAGAAGGGGAACTGAACTGTTTAGTGGCCCAGCTAGAGAGCTGGGACCAGAAAGGGCCTGAGGGGGCAAAGACATTGCCTCCAGGGAGGAAGCCCTGTAGGTACGGCTTGATACAAGGGCTGAGACCATTTAAAGACTGCTGGGCAGAGTAAGGATCTGAGCCCATGGGGGGCTACAAGAAGAGAAAGGCTAACTGAGGGGTACAGGGATAGGCCCCTGTTGGACTGTTTACCTAGGAAGAGGTTTGATTTGTATTTCACATACAGACTGTGTGTGACTTGGCCGGAAGGCAGAGTTGCTGAGACCCACCACAAACTGAGAGAGAGTGTAGGCACACACACTTGGACAGGGGGAGCTCACGAGAAGTGAGTGCCACCCCATAACACAAGGCAAGACACTGGCTTAGTGATTCACAATGACGAACATAGTCATAATTTGGATAATTGTGCAGGAGTTGGTGAAACAGGGGCTTGGATACATTGGGATGTACTTTAGTGCATAACAATCTGTGAGCAAGAGGTCATATAATAAAAGCACTTTATACTACTTATTTCACTGAAGTTTGGAAGTGTCATGTGAAACAGCATGGGTAACTTCAATTTTGCAAGCAAAACACAGTATAATGATCCATGTAGTATGTGGGGGGGAGGGTTGTTTTTGTTTTTTAATTAACATAAGCAGTGTTAGGAAATTTAGATATACTGAGATCTGGTTTTAACTAGCATAGAGACCCTTAATACTAACAGGCAGTTCTAATAGATTCGCTTTAAACAGATGCAAAAAGTATGCCTAGAATCTATAGTAATATATGCACTTTAAGATGCAACACTGAAATTCTCTGAAAGATATGGTGGGAAAGTGCCATATTACTGGGTTGCCTAACCTAAAATATTCCAACTGAATTCAGTTTCCTTGAAGCACATCACTTTCAACATAATTGTGGGTAATGTGCTATGGTAGGCTGACCCTATGATTGAGATCATTTTTCTTATCAGTCCTGTCGTAATTGCTTCACTGTAAAAGTAGAACAGTGATAGAACAAGCTTATAGATCTAATTCCTATGGTCAAAGACATACAGTAGTTTTATCTAATCTTAATGATTTCTTGAGTCACACACTGAAGGGTGTGAATGGTTCATTGCTTCTGAGCTATGTTTATTGGATTAACATACTATATGGTTATCAGTAACTGCATCATCATGTTGTCTGTTACGAAAAGCCATTTTTGATCATAATAGGTGAATAGTGTCAGAGTCATAAGAACAAAAGAACGGCCATACTGGGTCAGACCAAAGATCTATCTAGCCCAGTATCCTATCATCCGACAGTGGACAATTCCAGGTCAGAGGGAATTAACAGAACAGATAATCATCAAGTAATCCAACCTCTGTCGCCCATTCCCAGCTTCTGGCAAACAGAGGCTAGTGACACCATCCCTGCCAATCCTGGCTAATAGCCATTGATGGGCCTATCTTCCATGAATTTTTCTAGTTCTTTTTTGAACCCTGTTATAGTCTTGGCCTTCACAACATCCTCTGGCAAAGAGTTCCACAGGTTGACTGTGTGTTGTGTGAAGAAATACTTCCTTTTGTTTGTTTAAATCTGCTCTTTGTTTTAAACATGCTAAAAGGTTTCAGCTGCTGTAGATACAGTACAGCAGGTATATAAAATTTTTACCTGAAGACGATACCAATGTGAAAGTCCATAATTTAATGACACCCAGCTTTATAAGTTCACAATTTTTCCTCCTGTCTCCTTCTTCCCCCATCCCCAGCTCTCTCCTCCTCCTATTTTTCTTTCCCAGCTAATCGCAAGCATTGGCTACTCTGGAAAATTATATCACATTAAAATACATTAAAAAAAAAAGATATTAAACATGGTCGTGAACTAGGGCTAACAGTGACTTGGTGACAAACACAATGTACAGTTATACTAAGTCCTGTCTAACATTGTGTGTTCAACATATGTTCTGACATAAGTTTTTGTAATGAGGAAAAGCCCACTTTTGGCTGAACGCTAGAAGAAGTGAAATCAAAATCCCTGGCAGCAGTACCGTGTAAGAAATAAATTTTATTTCATATGGAAATGTTGAACTAAATGTATTGTTTAATCTACACTTTCACAAGAATGTTTGGCTAAAAGACGGTGAGGCGAGCAAACCAAAACCTGAATTGCTACAGTATTAAACCTACTCTTCACATAGGTCAGTATATTTCTTTCATAAAGAGTGTAAATTACTGTTTACATGACATAGCAGGTTTGGAGTGTTCTTTAAAATGTTAGTCTGTTGATAAGTGAGAGGGGTTAGCAGGAGTGTAGTTCTAGGAAACTTTTAAAATATTCTGCATGTGTGTTTGATAAGCATATATGTTTGTATTTAGATATAGTGTTTGGGTTTTGTTTTTGTGAGGCTACCTAGCAAAAGCAGTGTGATATCTCTGTTTACAAATTGATTGCTTAATTATTGGCTCCATTATCTTTCTGGGTACTGAAGTTAAGCTGAACAGTCTGTAATTCCCTGGGTTGTCCTTATTTCCCTTTTTATAGATTGGCACTATATTTGCCCTCTCCAGTCCTATAGAATCTCTCCCATCTTCCATGAGTTTTTGAAGATAGTAGCTAATGGCTCAGATATCTCCTTGGTCAGCAATTTGAGTATTCAAGAATTTATTGCATCAGGCCTTGCCGACCTGAAGACATCTAATTTGTCCAAGAAATTTTTAACTTGTTCTTTCCCTATTTTAGCCTCTGATCCTACATCATTTTCACTGACATTCACTATGTTAGACATCTAATTCCTACTAAACTTTTGGTGAAAACAGAAACAAAAAAGTCATTTAGCACTTCTGCCATTTCCACGTTTTGTTGGTATTTCCCCCCCTCATTGGGTACTGGGCCTACCCTGTCCTTGGTCTTCCTCTTGCTTCTAATGTATTTGTAGATTGTTTTCTGCTACCCTTTATGTCTCTAGCTAGTTTAATCTCATTTTGTGTCTTGGCCTTTCTAATTTTATCCCTGTATACTTGTGTTTGTTTATATTCATTCTTTGTAATTTGACCTAGTTTCTACTTTTTGTAGGACTCTCTTTAGTTTCAGACCATTGAAGATATCCTGGTTAAGCCAGAGTGGTCTCTTGCCATACTTCCTATCTTTCCTATGCAATCTTACTTTGCTCTTGTGCCTTTAATAATGTCTCATTGAAAAATTGCCAATTCTCTTCAACTGTTTTTCCCCTTCTCTTGGGATCTTACCTACCAACTCCCTGAGTTTTGCTAAAATCTGCCTTCATGAAATCAATTATCTTTATTCTGCTGTTTTCCCTTCTACCATTCCTTAGAATCATGAAATTGTAGAGTTCATGATCACTTTCACCCCAAACTGCTTTCCATTTTGAAGTTCTCAACCAGTTCCTCCCTATTTTTCAAAATCAAATCTAGAACAGCCTCTCCCCTACTTGCTTTCTCCACCTTCTGAAATAAAAAATTGTCTCCATTACATTCCAAGAACTTGTTAGACTACTGTACTATTTTTCCCAACAGCTGTCTGAGTAGTTCTCCATCACCTCCAAGTCCTGTGCTTTGGATGATTTTGTTCTAAAAAAGCCTCATCCATCTGGGTAGGTGATCTGTAGTACACCCCTACCATATCACCCTTGGCTTTTTTAGCCCTTTCATCCTTATCCAGAGACTTTCAACAACTCTGTGTTCTATTGTCATCTCAATCTTGATCCAAGCAGGGGTGGCAGGTTTGTAGAAATTTTGGTGGTGCCCAGAGTGCCCAGCGTCCACCCCCCCCAAACTCCGCCCCCCACCGGCTCTGTGGTGGGGGTGCAGGCTCTGGGACAGAGTTTCGGTGCAGGCTCCAGGCTGGGGCAGGGGCTGGGGGTGCAGGAGAGGGTGAGGGGTGCAGACTCTGGGATGGAGTTTGGGCCCTGTAGTCACTTCTGATCCGCTCCAGGTCATACCTCACAGTACCATTAGTGCCCACATGGATGAGTAGCGTGGGGTGGATGGTCCTCAATAATCCCTGTGTGACGTCTCGGGTACAGGTTCCTGATCAAATTCTGGTTATTGTATGCATATAGGCATGCAACAATGGATATACAAGCATAGTTAAGCAACTGCTTAACTGATTACCAGTACCACATTTCTTATGGTTCTTTTATTTTAGATTGCTTAATTAATGAAAGAGACTTGAGTTGAATTTAGTCTTATTAACTATCCGTAACAGCAACAACAACAATATAGGATATAAGAAGACTAAATTAGTAATTGACTATGGTTTGGCTAACATAACCATTTAGGTATTTAGAATTCAATTACACAACCACAATAAAAAACAACACGGGTTTTAGGAAGGTGCTTTGTATAGAATTTTGATTGAGTTCCTTAGACCTTACTTGTGACAATTGGTTATCAACTCCAGTACTGCTAAAACACAACCGGGTGAGAGGTTGGGAATCCTGAGCTAAAGCATAAGGCAATTTGGTCAATTATTTAGATGTCAATTCACTAAAGTCTCCTTCCCAGTGGATCATGGTAGTCAACCTTTTTAACCTACTTCCCCACAAATTACATTAGCCCCAGGACCTAATTCTCCTTATTATCTAACATAAATGCATACATTTATGGCAGACTGTATAGACTGAGTGCATTTCAAAAGTCATCTTCACTTGATTTGTTTTATGTCTGTATGCACCTAGAACTTGAAAGGCAGTATGAAACCTAAACTGTGGTAGACACATGTACAGTGTTCTACCATCTTGGTTAACAACAGTAACTTATTTAGTTTTAAAGATATTTTACAACAATTTTGATTGTTACAGATGTTAATCTCTAAAGTACATAAACAAGGATGTACACTTCCTTACTAATTAGAGACCCAGTTTCAGGACGTGGTCAATTAACTGATTGATTTGGGTCATCACACAAGAGAAAATCCATGTCACTTATCACCAAACCTCTGCTCGGCCATCGGCTTTCAGCGTGGTTACTGTTCACAGCAGTTGATGCTACAAATACAGGTGACACAAAGAATGGAGTTAGCAGCAACCTGAATTGCTGGAAAATTGATGTGAAAGGTGTCTATCCAAGATAGATACTTGATGTCACCATGTGGACTCTAGAAGGCTGGTGCAGGACCTCAGCTTTTTTTCTTCCATGTGTCTTCTGCTTTCGGAAGCAATGTGCTGCAGGAGACAGGCCTGTTTCATCCCATTCCTGATGGGTGGTCCAATTTTAGAGATAATATCATGGACCAATTAGATGGCGGCCCATCTTTCTTCTGAAGATTTGAAAAATACAGACAAAATGAGAGTTGTTCTTTATCATACAGTCAGGGAATGAAGCACCACCTTTGAGTTTTTTGCAAATGGGACTGGTATTTTCCAGTCACCCTGGCTTGCGTAAGACGAGTTAGGCCATAGCTGCTGGCACAACTATCTTGGAACATACATTAAACAATTTGCCCTGGTCAGCAACTTGCATGTGCAAGTCACTTTCTGTAGCCCCCATTACAGTTCATCTTTGGCCAAATCTCCTGTCATGCTTGCTTAAGTTTGCTAGTTGTTGAAATGTCAAGTTTAAACTTAATATAACTTTTACAAAGTCCTTCCATATTTTTAATGTTCTTTAAACTTTTTTTAACAGTCCATTATACAATGCAAAGTCACTTCAACAACTGTTCTCCAGTAGGCCAAATGAGCTGTATACATTTTCCTTTTCTGTAGTACTTGGTTTTAACAGCAATGGTGGGAACTTGTTGTATATGGCTGAGCTGAGTGAATTATTAATCAAAGAGTTATATTTCCGATTACTCCATTCTGTGATCGAGTGTATTTATATGGTTTGTTTTATTTACTGCCTTTTTCAGCACAATGTGTTTCACTAACTTGATAGCATAAGCATGTTTGATTGCAGATATAAGTTTTACTTCTTCACTTAGTCACTACACTTAAAAAAATCAATATGAATGCAACCCATTTGTTTCCTGATAGGATTGCCCATATTTTATTCAAAGTTGTATCACTTACAGTCAGCTTCCCTTTTACACATATAACTTCCTTTAATCACAGGATTAGATTCCATCTAATCCCCCTTTTTACTACTATATTTGGCACATAATATAATATTTTAATGTTTAATATCAATTCATTTTAATTAATTCATTCATAAACAGGGGAAGAGGGGAAGTCTCTTTACCTGCACCAGCAGTATGCTCCTGCGAAAGGTTGCAGCAGCTCTGAGTTTTCTCAGTCTGAAAAAAATTCTTGCCATTATACCTTGAGGGGTTTTTTCTCTCAGCCATCTGTCCTGTTTGGGTTTTTTTTCTAAACAGCCTTGATGCCTGGGCAATTCTTAAAATAATAATAACTTAGAACAACAAGGAGTACACAATTTCTTTCACCCCCATGCTCCTCCCCAGTGGACCCTTGCTACTACAAATGTAAATTATTTGTGCTAGGAGTCTGAGCCCAGGAAAGTGGGGCTCTGCAAGTCAGAATATAGGCTACTTTTGCAACTTCCATATGCCCTTGTTTACAGTAATTTCTATAATGGGGGTTAGGGAGACCAGACAGCAAATGTGAAAAATCGGGACACAGGGTGGGGGGTAATAGGAGCCTATATAAGAAAAAGACCCCAAAATCAGGACTGTCCCTATAAAATCGGGACATCTGGTCACCCTAATGGGGGTTGAATTTAGGATTAAGTTTGTTTGTAAAAAGTCAACTTGTTGCTTTTATTACTTTTTCTTTTTTTTTTACGTATTCTTGCGATAAAATTCTTTGTGTGAGACTGCTATGTTTATCATCTATATTCCTCTGCCTGCCTCTGACAGGTTCCAATACTTACACTTGCAGAAAGACCTGTTGGCATGGATATCTGTGGGACTCTCTGTCTGTCTTTTTTTGGTTCAAACAGCCTGGCTCTTCAGCATCCCTGCTGTCTCACTATTGTCATATTTAGCTCATCACAGATGAGAGAGCCCACCTGCTCACTTTGATGGAGATTTGGAAAGATATAAAAACCTCTAGCATTTCCTTTTATGTTATGAATTACTGGTGTTCAAAATTGATTAGAAGAAAGTTCCTTTCTAGTGAAACAAGCTCTACTGTTGGCCATAAGAGCACATTCTAGAATGAGTCATTGTTTTTTACAAAAGCTATTATAACTGGAAACGTTCATGAAATGTTTTGCAGAATCTGTATAATTTTCTCTCCTGCTAATTCAGAGAATTACATATGACTCTATTTTAGAATAGACACAGGACTTCTTCTGGAATGTTACTATGGAAATATTGGTGTGTTTGCTAAGCAAAAGCCAGATTCTTTAAGGCTATCTAATATGACCTGTGAGCATAGTTCAGTTGAAATAAAGTAACCTAAACTTGGGTAAACTGCTTTGGTTAAAATCAGAACCATCTTCCCTCCACATCCTCCTCAAATAACCATCCAAACAAACCCTTTCAAAGATTCATAGAATCCAGTCTAATTTTTGGTGCTTATCCTGTCACAATTCCAAAAGCTTGGTGTCCCAAATACCACTATTCACTTAAATCACAAAGCAAGATCTTTGATGTTTCAGAGTCACTCTCCCCTTCAATATAAAACTTTCCTACTTTAGCGGTTTTTAGTCATGGACTATTATGGTCTTTTTTTGTGTCTGTTTAATTGATCTTGTATGATTGCCAAATATGTAATGTCTTTGGAGTGCTCAACATAGTCAATAGTATATTTAGTATTGAACAAAAGCATCTCACATAGAAAAAGTATGCTAATAAGTATTTGTTATAAAAACACATTCTTAGTGGATTAGTTCTTTGAATGGTTAAGTTATTAAAGGTGCAGGGAAGGCTAATTTAGACACACTCACCTACATATGGATTTATGAATGTTTTCAAAAGAGCATCCAGTAACACTTCAGATGTTAATGATTTAGTATAGATGGTATTTTCAAAAAGGACTAATAGAATTAGGTGCCCAGCTCCCACTAAATTTTATTAGAAGTTGAGCATCCAACTCCCTTGGAAACTTTTGAAAATCCTATCCTTGAATAATTCCAGTAGTAAGGATACTGTCTCTGACCCACCTGATGTTGCATATTCTCAAGGTTTAGACAAAAAAAATGAAACTCAGGTGCCCAAGTTTGGTCACCTAAATACTTATTTTAACACCTAAGTAAAAGTGGGAAATGCTTCAGTGGGAATAGCAGGTATTCAGCATCTTTGAAAAAATTAGCTCAGCTGTAGTTGGGTTTGTTTATGGATTTAGCTTCCAGGTGTGACAGACAGGGCAATATCCTTGAAAAACCTTATTATATTAAATGTATGTAATATTGTGGACCAGGATTGTATGTAACCTTTCTAGGGAGATGTGATAGATGTAAGAGCTGGGAATTCAAAACACTATACTGATGTCTGGCACATATAGTATGGCCTTTTGGGACAATGAGTGTTAAGGGGATTCCCCAGGAAATCCCCTTAAGGGAGAGGTTAATGCAAATTCCCCAACTTTGGTCATGCAAAACCCCCAGCATTCTGAAGGTATGCCGTAAGAAGAGGGTTATTGTCTGCTGATTACCTTTTACAGAAGGCCAAAATCAAAGGCTCCATCTGTATAAAGAAATGGCTGATCTGCCTAGTCTTGCTTCTGGTTCTGGAGCTAACTAAAATGGATGAACTTGTAACTTCAGGGAAAATCCAGATCTGAAGAACTAAAACCTACCAGAGCCCTAAGATGGAGTCAGGGATGACCTCTGCAAGCTTTCTAGCATGTGTGTAGATTTTTATTGCGTTTTATGTTTTCTCTCTAATGCATTTACCTTAAGAATAAATGTGCTTGCTTAGAGAGAACTATGTGACATCTTGCAACAGCTGGCAATACGCTGTTCACAGCATTCCAAGAGAAAGCAATGTATAGGCACTGGTTTTCTTAGGCTTGCTAGGCATATCACAGTGTAAATCAAGGAATTGTGTGGCATTAAAACCCCTGATCAGGAAAGAGTGAGATGCAGGACACTGCCATGGAGAATTGACAATTGGGAGCTGGAAACCTTTAAATGAGTGCTCTTGAGGGACTGTGGAGGGGGAAAGGAAGTTCAGTTGTGCCGAATCTATGATACCAAGATTTAAGACTTTGAGTTTCAACATTTTGGCACAAATTATAAAGAGTTACAATTGCTAACCTTAACAGCATTGCTGGTAATTGAAGAGAGGTCTTTAAGAGCAGTGAAGTTTATATGCAGGTAGTATAAGCACACTGCCAGTTTCTTTTCCATTTTTGTGTGTTTGACATTGACCTAAGTGCACTGTAATAAAATAAATTATTTAAATGCAGAGATGTCTTCTGCAATCTTATCCTTTTGCT
The DNA here is from genome assembly GCF_028017835.1 of Emys orbicularis. Lineage (NCBI taxonomy): Eukaryota > Metazoa > Chordata > Testudines > Emydidae > Emys > Emys orbicularis. The sequence continues at coordinate 39,180,033 of NC_088689.1, read as the reverse complement.
GCCACCTACTTTATTTAGCAGCACATATTTAAAAAACAGAATCTTAAAAAGAATCAGTCACTAAACTAGTAGTCTTTCAAGTATAGGACCATGCAAATGTGCACCTGTTAAGCAGGATATGAATTTGGTAGATTGGATAGTCTTAGAATGGGAAATAATCAGGGCTAAGTTACTATTGGTTATATCTGTTTACAGAAGGTTGGATCTTGCACCACTGATGTCAATGGCAGTTTTGGAATTTGCATAATTATTTTGATTGTAGCATCCTTTATGACTGAGATAATTAGCAGGACAATGTGGAAAGTTTGTGCTATATTTTCTTGATCTTAAAATAGATATCAGAAGACTTTTTCACAGACTGTTTAAGCTAAAGCCTTTAAATAACCATACAAAACATTATTTATAAGATGATAGATGTCTTCTAGTAGAATTAGCATTGCACTTAGTAAATTCATACACAGAAAAGCTGTTTTCTTTTATGTAAAATTGGTGATGCAGTATAGTATACGTCTGATACATAGTAGTGGTTATGTCACACTCATATGCCCACTCTCTTAGTAGTTTCTATTTGTTTTACCATTTAAAAAAAAAAGGTAAAATTGGTTGTAATGAAAACCAGTCTATAAAACCATGAATGGTGTGGAGAGAGTGAATAAGGAAGTGTTATATACCCCTTCATATAACACACGAGCCAGGGGTCACCAAATGAAATTAATAGGCAGTAGGTTTAAAACAAAGAAAAGGAAGCACTTATTCACACAATACACAGTCAATCCATGGAACTAATTGCCAGTGGATGTTGCGAAGGCTGAAGGTAAAACTGCGTCCAAAAATGAATTAGATAAGTTCCTGGAGGATAGGTGAAAATGATGGTCTATTAGCAAAGATGGTCAGGGATGCATCCCCATTGTCTGGATGTCCTTGAAGCTTTGACTGCCAGAAGCTGGGAGTGGACAAAAGAGGATGGATCACTCGAAAATTGCCCTGTTCTGTTCATGCCCTCTGACACATCTGACACTGGCCACTGTTGGAAGACAGCATAACGGGCTAGAAAGACCACTGGTCTCTTCGGCACTTTCTGGAACAGCGGATAATGTAAGTAAGGGTCTTAATCTTGCTCATTGCCCTAATGCATATCCATCTTGACTGGTGGCGATGCTGTTATTTTATGAACCCATGGCCCCCACGGAAAACCAGTATGTCAATCTGGATTAGACTAGATCCACAGCTGTGGGGCACAAAGGAGCCATTCTAGGTCCAGTTCTGCATTGGTCGGATCTCTGTTGTAATTAGAGAAGCCCCAGAGTGCACTTGCCTAATTTTTTTGTGGTGTTATCTTTAAACAATAGTATCAGAGAGGTGTATGTAGAAGAGGATTTTAGCAGAACAGACAATGAGCAGGGCCGGCTCCAGGCACCAGCTGACCAAGCACGTGCTTGGGGCGGAACCTGGTAAGGGGCGGCCAATCTTGGGGTGGGGGTGGGGCGCTCGGGGGGGGGGGTTGGGTTTGGTCGGGCGGCGCTGGGGTGGGGTGGGTTGTTTTTATTTCGGGGGCTGAGCACTGGGGGGGGGGATTCGGCAGCGGCGCTCTGCGGGGGGGGAGTGTTTGTTTGGCGGCTCGGTGGGAGGTGTGTGTGGCGGCGGGGGGGTTCGGCAGCGCGGCGCTCGGTGGGGGGGGTGTTGGGCTGCGCGGCGCTCCGCGGGGGGCTGGGTGGTTTGGCAGCGCTCGGCGGGGGGGTTCGGTGGCGCGGCACTCGGCGGGGGGCTGGGGGGTTCAGCAGGGGGGTTCGGCGGCACGGCGCTCCATGGGGGGGGGGTTCGGCGCTCCGGGGGGGGTGGGAAGTTTGGCTGCGCGGCGCTCCGCGGGGGGCTGGAGGGTTCGGCGCTCCGCGGGGGCTGGGGGGTTTAGCGGGGGGGGTTCGGCGGCGCAGCCCTCTGCGGGGGGGGGGTGTTCGGCGCTCCGCGGGGGGGTTGGGGGGCTTGGCGGGGGGGTTCGGTGGCGCGGCGCTCTGTGGGGGGGGGTGGCGGCGGCGGTGCTTAGGGTCTGTGTTATGGCAGCGCTATGGAGGGCGGCACTCTTTTTTTTTTTTGCTTGGGGCGGCAAAAATGTTAGAGCCGGCCCTGACAATGAGAAGGACTAACAAATAGTAAGAGACGTACTCACTTTGAGTTTACAATGGAGTAGAAATAGGGGTGGTATTTGTATATCCTAATAAAAATAATTCATATTTTCTGTACCAAGGACCTATTAATTTTGTGGAGTACTGTTGCTGAGTGTTAGGATCCTTTATGGAATAGTTTTCAGGGTACAAATTGTGTGTGCAGGAGCTGAGCTGTTCTGTTGACTCACCCTGGTAGTAAATGTATCTCATTAGCTCCACTCAAGAGCATAAAATATCTGTGACAAAAGAGAGCTAGAGGGAAAACATGAGACAGGGAGAACTGGAATGTGATTGATCACCACTGTGTTAAGGCATGGTAAAAAAATTGTAGTTTAGACCATTTCAATGACATGCTTCATTCAGACTCCGGAATGTCCAAGATATCAGAATAGAAGTTAATGCTGCTACAAGTTGCTGGATTCTGTCCATAGGTATTAGCCATTGACAGCAAGCTATGGTGGATGCAAAGAGGCTAGGGCTAAAAATCTTCATAACTTTTGTGTTGACTCTCATACGATCTCCTTTTTAACTGTTGCTGTTCCCTCTTGCTCTACATTCAGTAATATATATATATGAAGAGCTACAGCAAGAGCAGAACAATACAAATAAAGCCCAAGAACAGTGAGATACTATGTGAAAACAAGCTTTCGTGGGTGAATGCCCACTTCATCGGATGCATTCACCCACGAAAGCTTATGCTCCAATACATCTGTTAGTCTTAAAGGTGCCACAGGACTCTCTGTTGCTTTTTACAGATCCAGACTAACACGGCTACCCCTCTGATATGTGAAAACAATCGTACGTGTAACAATGCTGAGTATAATGTTTCATGGTTAACTACAATACATTTCTCCAGTTCAGTAACCAAAACATAAAATCTTAGGGTGCAAATGTATTTTGTAAAACTGCAATATGACAACCATAAAATGAGCTATATGTTCAAATGTCACTTTCCTGCCAGAGAAGCTATACTAAATAAGAGATCTAATCTAAATTAAATATGTAAACAAATGCTGGTCACAGGTGGTTCCAAAGTGGTTTAGGCTTAGAATTTTTTCCTTCAAGTTACCATATATACTCGTTCATAAGCCGAATATTTTTGGTAAAAAAGTGACACATCAAAGAGCGGGGGTTGGCTTATAAACGGGTCTACACCAAAATTTGATGATTTTAAACTCTGTGGCAGGGATCGGCAACCTTTGGCACGGGCCGGTTTGTTTACCTGCCACGTCCACGGGTTCGGCCGATTGCGGCTCCCACTGGGCGCGGTTCACCGCTCCAGGCCAATGGGGGCTGCGGGAAGTGGCACGGGCTGAGGGATGTGCTGGCTGCCGCTTCCCGCCACCCCCATTGGCCTGGAGCGGTGAACCACTCCCAGTGGGAGCTGCGATTGGCCGAACCTGCAGACGCAGCAGGTAAACAAACCAGCCCAGTCCGCCAGGGTGCTTATACTGGTGAGCAGCGTGCCAAAGGTTGCCGATCCCTGCTCTATGGAATCATTGAATTGAATATCTAATACATTGTCATTTTTGTTTACCTGGATTGTCTGCAGGCATGGAGCCCCTCAGCTCCCTGTGGCCACGGTTCGCCTTTCCCAGCCAATGGGAGCTGCGGGACGGCGAACCGCGGCCACAGGGAGCTGAGGGGCTCCATGCCTGCAGATGCTCCAGGTAAACAAAATGTCCGGACCTGCAGCGGCTTACCCTGATGGGCCGGGAACCAAAGTTTTCCAACTCCTGAAATATAGGGTCGGCTTATGAAAGGATCATACAGTTTTTGCTATTTTTACTTATCCATCTTTGGGGGTCGCCTTGTAAACGAGCGGGCTGATGAACGAGTATATACTGTACTTTTTAAGTTCCTTTGTTCCATGTACTGTTCACTCATTTTGTGACTAGAATTGAAATAAAAACCTAATACTTTTAGATAGAAAGTGACCTTCAGAAAACTCATTTTGTATTGCTTTCATTTTTAAAAAAAATCTAGGTTTCATAAATGAAGGCAATATTACCAAAATATTTTAAAAGGACCATAAAATCAGACTCTCTCAATAACCAAACCAAACCAAACCAAAAACAACTACCCACGCAATCAGGCAAAAGACAAGCTAGCAAGAGGAATGCCCCAAAGAAGTCCCACAACAGACTTCTGAAGTTATGCAAACTTGAGATCAGAGACCACACATCAAAATTATGAGCTGAAAACTATTTAGGTCAAATCTTTGTCAAATGAAGAACATAAACTAAAAATACCATCTAAAACTTGGTTTCTGATCAGATTAGACAATATATTGCTGCTCACAGCAGCTGGATAAGTCACATACTGCTTTTCTAGTCTTCAGTTCTTCTATTTTTATTAGATCTTGAGTTTTGATATGTTGGGCCTGCAGTCTTTTCAAAATATAGAAAAGAAGATTCGTGTAACATTTCTCTTTTGCCTGCTGTGCACAAATTGATCTTTACTCTGATCGGAAAAAGCTATTTTTCTTAAAGGGAACTAAGTGCATCAATGCAGAATTTATAAAGTTTGCGAGATCCTATTTGCTATATATTATTTTCAAAAGGACTGTTTTTGATGTTGCCCTCCCCCCTACAAATTTAAATTCTAAAAACCAAGGAAAGGTTGAGTTATGGCCAGCATGTTTCTGCTAACAGTGACTGACTGCATCATCAAAAGGAACTTCCTTCGACACACAACACATTAATCTCCCTTACAATACTGCAAAACATTAATTATAGTCTCAGCAACATACCAAATATCCATAGGTGACATGTGCACAAGATAAGTGTGCAGTGCAGTCTGTGTTTTGGGGGAAGGTTTAGTAATTAAGAAGAAGAGACATTTTGAGCTGCTATTTTGAAAGGGCTGAGTCAATGAAGTAACACTCAAAATGATGGCTGATGGAGTTAATGGACATTGTTGAAAAGGGCGTTAGGATTTCTAATGCTATTAGAGAACACAGTGTAATAAAATTGTGTTTTTTTAGATGAGAGAGATTCTGGGTGGAGGACTAGATGGCCTTCCAGGTCTCATGAGATACATTGAATAGTAATATAGTACATTATACTATACAATATAGTACATTGTATAGCAACATTTTTCTTATTGGCAGCCTTAAGTCCTAAGGGTCCAGCTCTGAGATCTGGAAGAATATATGTTTTGCACAGTGTTCTGCATTTTCAGTTTTTATTTGCTTAAAAATATTCCAAGAATTTTTTGGTGTTTATTTTCCAAAACATTAAAACTGGGATGAAATTGGGTTAAAAATAATAATGGAAAAATCAGGGGGGGAGAGTGGGGCAAGAAAACCAGTATAATTGTAAAAAAATTAATGTACTAAGGTATTTTTTCATCTTTCTAAACTAGTAGTTTTTCCAGAAATCCTGGTTTGCATATGCTCACATAATTTTCTTCAAAGTATCCTCACTCATGTTGAGCCTCTTGATGTCATGGAGGTAGTCCAACTTTGAAAATAAGCGCTCTGCTTCAATAGATCTAGGGGGTACTCTCAGAGCTCACTGTGCCATTTGCAGATGCTGAGAAGCGTGTCTTGATGATTGTTCCAAAAAGCCAGCACATCCAGTTTCACATTGTCAGGGTTAGGCATGCTCATGTAAGTAGTAAATTCCCTTTCAGATTTGAAATTTCATCTTTAGGGACAAAAGGTTGAAACACTCTGGCATAACGGTCGTAGTCTGCTGCAAAATTCACCTTGAGGAAGGGATTTGCAACACCTGGATGATATTCCAGAAAGAATCTTCAGCACCAAACACTTTGGGGCTTCAGATTATGGGTCACAGTCGTCTCCCATTTCTCGCTGAGCATTGTTGAAGATTTTTTTTTTTTTTTGGTTTTCTTGTGTTCTGGCATTGCAAGGATTTGCAGAAACAGCTGGGTTTTCACGTAGTATGTTTCTCCTTCAGCTTTTGTGCTCAATTCAGCTGAATTTTTGGTTGTCAGTATCTGGTACATGTGTATTGACAAACATATTGGCAGTAGTCAGAGAAAACTGCAGCATTTTCTGTGCTTGTCACAGTTATTCCAAATTTTCAACAATGAACATTATCCTGGTGTGCAGAATCTGGTGGTAATTTTGGTTATTTGCCAGTCTCTTCAGAGTTTCTGCTTTAGAACCAACAAACTCAGTCTGATCTAGGAGATGCATTAGAACAGTTTGTGTGTTATTTACATGACAGGCAGCAAAGTACAAGTTCCTCTACTGATGTGGCAAAATGGGGATATGTAACTGGCAGTCAACTCTGCTCTCATCTCGCACTGTGTAAAATAAAGCCTTCAACTTGTTTGCATGTTTGAAAACAGCCCCAAATCCAATGATGCAAGACTTCACATCTTTCATTTCCTCTGTAGCGGTAACTGCTGACAGTGCAATGTTCACCGGATGAGCAGGACAGCTCATACATAGCAGCTCCAGTTTCTGATTGAGTTTAATCTCCCATGCAAATTTAGCCATGTAGGAAGCAGAATCTGTGTTAGTTGTGGCCACGTTTTCCCAAGTTAGTTGGTACATCTCCAACATGTCAATTATTGCTGTGTCAACAAAACAGGTGTCAGCAGAGGGGATGAATGTCACATCAGCACAAAATAATGCAGGTTTATTTGCTTTGAAATAAATAAAACCTAAAACAAAAGGCCAAGAATTGGATGGTCCAAAGCATCAGGAGACTCGTCAAAAATCAGACTAGACACCACATTTCCATCAATTCGTTCTATCCGTTTTTATACTAAAGTATCGTTGCCTTCTTTCACATACTTATGAGTGAGGTTGTCTGCATTAGGAAGGGATTTTGCTGCTGGACAATATTGTTGCACAAAGTCACCAATAGGCCCCTCTGCAATTAACAGCAGTTGTCTGATGAAACAAAGAACACACACAAATTCATTGACACAATTGTGCTGTGTCCTGTCTTTTATTAAAGCCCGATGAGTGCTTCTGATATTGACTGCTTATCCCAAAACTCACTTTCTTCTTTAAGCTTCTTATGTCACTTGCTTTCAACAAGTTCCTTTATTCTGTCAGCATGAGCACTGACCTCAGTGCTGCAGTACTTGTAGCAAAATGCATCCTCTTCACTCCTGTCTTTACATTCCTTGAAAATTTTAAGCACTGATTTTCTTGTTGGTATTTAGGCATAGATTTTTGTTTTTGCCCCATGTTTACCTTTGTTTAAATTCACTGCCGCACTAAACGAACACAAAGAAATAAGTGGTCAGCATCTCCTTGTGAGTCAATCAGAGCAACATTATTTGATTTTTCCAACCTCCACTGTGCGTGTGTGTGTGTGTGTTTTACACTGTGGAACTGCTTCAATCTCAGAGCTGTAAGACACAACAATCACATAAAGTGCTAGTGTTTAACAAAAATAAGTACTCAAATATTTGAGTGGATTGATCATAGAATATCAGGGGTGGAAGGGACCTTAGGAGGTCATCTAGTCCAACCCCCTGCTCAAAGCAGGGCCAATCCCCAAACAGATCTTTGCCCCAGATCCCTAAATGACCCCCTCAAGGATTGAACTCACAACCCTGGGTTTAGCAGGCCAATGCTCAAACCACTGAGCTATCCCTCCCCCAAATAAGTGGGCGTAAATCAGATTTAAAAAAACCCTGGTTATTCATCAGTGAAAATTGGTAAAAACTGAAAATGCGGAACACTAGTTATGCAGCACAATACCTAGAAGCTTTAACTATTCAACTTATCCTTTCTCCAATAAATCCAATAAATAGTTCTTCTAAAACTGAAAGAGCAACCTTTTGACTTCCTGTAAACTAACTAACTAAAAAATCTGGACCTTGAGCTTTCTGAAAACCATCTTCTCTTCTAGTCAGACTCCTTAATATTCCCTCTCATCCCCAGAGCATCAGTCATGCCTGTTTTTAAATTTTGATCTTCTCTGGATCTTCAAGGACTCTAGTGCCTTTGATGGTACTGGATGTGTGAGAAGCCTTAGCAAATGGGAGAGCTGAGGCTTCCTGAGATCTACATATTAGAGAACGTCTAGAAAGAAACTTGGGCAGTATCTGTGGACTAAGATTTTATTACTGCCAAAAGATAGGAAGGCGAGTTAATTAAATAAACCATTTCATGCTTCAGAAAGGAAGGTTCTAGTTTGATTGGAGAATTGAGGTCTGACCACTGCTTGCTGAACACAGTTTGCTTAGCCCTTAACTCACAATTTCCTGCTGAAGTCTGAACTTTGCTATAAACTATTTGATGCAGAAGTTTCATAATAGCCCTACAGAAAATTCCTCAGAAGGATTTTGAAGAAATGGTATGAGGCACAAAAATCTGTAATCTGATTTTGTCAGTTGTATGGTATTTCTAGGTATATGATTAAGGCATGTAATTTGACTGTCAATTTTATATTAGAATTTAATATCTCTAATTTAGGCTTAATTAGATTTATAAAGCATGAAGGAATATGTTCAATAAAGAATTTGTCTGCTTTTAAAAAAATTGATTGTTGATTAGATTACTTACACAGTGAAAGACACTCAGACAATCCATTTAAAACTACACAGTGCACAAATTTGTCTTCAATTAAATAGGTACCATTTCCATTGACTTCAGCTGGAGTTGCACCCATGTAATTAAGGGCAGGACTGAACTGATCAACCATTTTATGCACATTAATTTCCTCCATACTCCTTTCTCTCTTTTCCCCCTGTCATTTTTTGTCCACACCCCCTCCACCCTTCATATTCAAGGATGGGGTTTGGAACCTTTTAAAACTCAAGTCAGAGATAGTTTCTCACCCTGAAAATGCAGTGTTGTTTCCTACATTAAACTTTTTTGAGTGATTTCCTCAGTTTCAAAATGTCTAAGCAATAGCACTTCGATTGTTTTTCCTGTGAGATGTCTATTTCTCTGAATAAAACTCATTGTCAGGAAATGTTTCCTTATTCTCAGGCTAATCACTTCCCTAATAAATGATTCCTCTTCATCCTTAGTATTTATACACTTCAAATATTAGTGGATTGTTATCATGCATCTCTATTCTTAGTCATTATTTTGGCAAAGCTATCTAGCTCTTTTAATCTTCCTTCATTAGCTAGTCCTCCAGCTTGCTGATCATTTTTGGTGATTCTTCTCTGAACTTTCTTCAGTTGGTCAATATCTTTCTCATAATGTGGTGGTCAGAGTTGAATGTTGCATCCTGAGGGTAGAACATTGTTTTATAGCAATTGCTCAGAACTGATTTAACCCTTTTATGGTTTGTATGCGTCACATGTCTCCTTAGTATTCTTAAACTAGTAGTTTCACTAAACATTGAAAATGCATGTAATTCATGGAGATATACCATGAGATATACCACTAGGAGATATATCTCCTAGAACTGGAAGGGACCCTGAAAGGTCATTGAGTCCAGCCCCCTGCCTTCACTAGCAGGACAAAGTACTGATTTTGCCCCAGATCCCTAAATGGCCCCCTCAAGGATTGAACTCACAACCCTGGGTTTAGCAGGCCAATGCTCAAACCACTGATCATAAAACCTCTTATTTTATTGTTCATCTGGATGCTTCCAAATATCCTGCTGATTGTTGGTCACATGCATCTAAACTGTCTGTCTGGAAAATTTGGCTTATTAGGTCTCTGGAACAAATTATTAATTTTATAGTGCCCAAATGTATGCCAGACACTTCATGGTACAATTAGAAAGACATAGTCCCTGTCTATTTTTAGTTTTATTCTGTAACAAACCTTGTATCCGTCTTTGTGTCATTATGGGAAGGACACAAATTTCCAACCAGACATTTTCACCTTGGACTCTGCTGGCCATTCAAAAGCTTCCAAACTGCTGGCTAGCATTTCACTCACATATCTTTACACACTTCCTATTAAACTCTATTTAAGTGTGTGAGGAACCAAGGATTTTGTATACTTTCTGTTGTAAAAAATGTTTCTCTATCTTCCTTGTCGTCTTTAGGAAGCACAGTTTGTTATGCAAAGAAGGGTACTCAGTACATAGGCTTATGCTCCAATGCATAGATTCCTCTGGAGAGATCATCTATGTTACCGTGTTCAAAAAGAGATTTACATTGGTATGCTAATGATATCAAAGACCATTGCTGCAATCTGGAGCTGTTAGAGAAGGTGATGTCTACCTCTCTTGAATCCTAAAGTATGAATTAAGGAATTATAGTTGGTTATCGAAGAAAACTTATTTTCTTGTACTTATTTGTCAAATTCCATTCTATTAAATGCTATATGGAAAACATTTTTCTCAACTTGGGTATAATTCTTAGATTTTTTCAGAATGCGTGATGTGAGTTTAATGGATTTCTCAATGCCATCAGGAAATCTGTGTGAAATAACAGTCCCCGGTTTGTGAGAGTGGTGTGTTTAAGCCAGGAGTATACTTAAATCAGGGTCAAAATGTACTCACATCTGTATAGATGACAATTCTTGTTGAACTGCATGAAATGCTTTTTGACATTTCTACGACCCATTCCCATACTCAGTTGGGAAGGGGGAAATAATAACAGAAAATGTGGAAATGTCAGAGGTGCCTAATGACTTCTTTGTTTCGGTTTTCACCAGGAAGGTTGGTAGTGATTGGATGTCTAACATAGTGAATGCCAGTGAAAATAAGGTAGGATCAGAAAAGGCTAAAATAGTGAAAGAACAAGTTAAAAATTATTTAGAAAAATTAGATGACTTGAAGTCAACAGGCCTGATGAAATGCATCCTAGAATACTCAAGGAGCTGACTAAAGAGATATCTGAGCCATTAACGATTATCTTTGAAAAGTCATGGAAGATGGGAGAGATTCCAGAAGACTGGAAAAGGGCAAATATAGTGCCCATCTATAAAAGGGGGGGAAAAGGACAATCCAGGGAATTACAGACCAGTCAACTTAACTTCTGTACCCGGAAAGATAATGCAGCAAATAATTAAGCAATCAATTTGCAAACATCTAGAAGATAATAAGGTGATAAGTAACAGCATGGATTTGTCAAGAACAAATCATGTCAAACCAACCTGATAGCTTTCTTTGACAGGGTAACAAGCCTTGTGGGTAGGGAGGAAGCAGTAGACATGGTATATCTTGACTTTAGTAAAGCTTTTGATACTGTCTTGCATGACCTTCTCATAAACAAACTAGGGAAATGAAACCTAAATGGAGCTACTGTAAGGTGGGTGCAAAACTGGTTGGTGCAAAACCATTCCCAGTCATGCTGGAAGGGGTCCCGCATGGATCAGTTCTGGGTCCGGTTCTGATAAATAACTTCATCAATGATTTAGATAATGGCATAGAGAGTACACTTATAAAGTTTGCGGACGATACCAAGCTGGGAGGGTTGCAAGTGCTTTGGAGGATAGGATTAAAATTCAAAATTATCTAGACTAATTGGAGAAATGGTCTGAAGTAAATAGGATGGAATTCAATATTGCAAATGCAAAGTGCTCCACTTAGGAAGGAATAATCAGTTCAGTTGCACACATACAAAATGGGAAATGACTGCCTAGGCAGGAGTACTGCAGAAAGAGATCTGGGGGTCATAGTGGACCACAAGCTAAATATGAGTCAACAGTGTAACGCTGTTGCAAAAAAAGCGAACATCATTCTGGGATGTATTAGCAGGAGTGTTGTGAGCAAGACATGAGAAGTAATTCTTCAGCTCTACTCCGCGCTGATTAGGCCTCAACTGGAGTATTGTGTCCAGTTCTGGGTGCCACCTTTCAGGAAGGATGTGGACAAATTGGAGAGAGTCCAGAGAAGAGCAACAAAAATGATTAAAGGTCTAGAAAACATGGCCTATGAGGGAAGACTGAAAAAAATGGGTTTGTTTAGTCTGGAAAAGAGAAGACTGAGAGGGGACATGATAGCAGTTTTCAGGTATCTAAAAGGGTGTCATAAGGAGGAGGGAGAAAACTTGTTCACCTTAGCCTCTAAGGATAGAACTAATTGGAGAAATGGGCTTAAACTGCAGCAAGGGAGGTTTAGGTTGGACATTAGGAAAAACTTCGTAACTGTCAGGTGGTTAAGCACTGGAATAAATTGCCTAGGGAAGTTGTGGAATCTCTATCATTGGAGATTTTAAGAGTAGGTTAGACATCCCTGTCAGGTATGGTCTAGGTAATACTTAGTCCTGCCACGAGTGCAGGGGACTGGACTAGATGACCTCTCGAGGTCCCTTCCTGTCTATAATTATATGATTTTTAAACTTTTTGTAATAGTTCAGTTAGGGTTTTTACCAAAGCAGGAGAGCATGAAGCCACTTTTCTTTGGTAGCTTACTAATGATGGGAAAATTCACAGCTCAATAACAGTTGGAAGTACTGTTGGAAGGGCTATAAGTATAGGACAAGTTCCTCTCAAACCACTGATGAACGTTCTGTTTAATACTGCTTCCAAACTATGAAAATGTGTGGCTATAGTCGTTTTCCCCCCAACTAGAATATATTTGAATATTGTGTCAAAAATGATTAGACAAATAGTATACTAACATACTGTATTGTAAACTAACTATACTGGAATACTTCTAATAGCAAAGAACTGGTTAGATTTATCTATCATCACCACCTGTTTGTAATCACGCAGGATTATTGTTAATTATTTGCATTCCTTTAGTGTCTAGAGCCTATGCAGTGATTCAGTGCCCCATTGTGTTTGGCACTGTGCACATTTAAAAGAGACAGTTCCTGTCCCAAAGAACAGGAACTCCAGTTTCCTTCTCACAGCTGAGTCTGGGTGGGGAAGCCTCAGTTTACCTTCCCCTAGAAAGAAAGGAGCTGGGCAGAACTGGAAAAATATGGGCTTTGGCGTTAAGCAGCCCTCTCTCCCCCATCTCCATGTTGTCTGGATGGGGTAGCCTCTGGAGCTTTGCAAAAAATTCAGGAATAGCTTTTTCCCAGTCCCAATCTCAGCAACCTGTGGAAAGGCCAAGACATTAATCAATCATCTATTTCAGATCAGAGCATTGCAGCCAGTTTCCCATCCTCTTTCTGGTTTCAGAGAACTAGAGACAAACAGAGCATGGCCCTGTCTGAAACATCTAAACAAGTTAGAACGGAGGTTGTCTTCAAAGCATTCCCATTTTACCGTCCTCTGACAATTCTTACATTTTGCAGGTGAATAGTAGCCTTTTTTCTTGCCCCAACTTCAGTCATTATCTTTTGATTTTATGTGTTCCTCAGAGCTTTCTCCAGGATTATGATAGCAATAATATTGGCTTTAAGGGAGAAAGCAGTAAATTTCCTGTCTCTTCCCAGTCAGTTTTTCTGATCAGAGTTCTGTGCCGATAGAAAGCTGAAGCGCTTGCACTTGTGTGCACACACACATACACAGATATGGTTTGTGGAATATTGTGGATTCAGGACAAACAAAGCCATATGGTGCCAGATGAGTCAATTGCAAACCTGGACTGAGAATAAGTGCTATCAGGTACCAGAACTCATCTCCAAAGGATATTAACAGAAAATGGGGGAGAAAAGGCCATAAAGGGGGGGAAATGGTGTGTCAGAAACAAAAATTCAATTTTCACTGGTGTGCACCAGGAATTCTGATCTTATAAGCAGGCATACTTCAGTACTCCAGAGTTCACATCATACCTATACAGTAATTCTGGGCATCCTTTCCATATTTTGCCCTATCTCATCCTTTGACAGAGATCGATCTCTAATTGTATAATCTCTGTTATCACACCCGGTGAATGCAGAGAATTATTTTATGAATGTTTATTTACTTTTTATTTTATTCCTGATTTGTGTCAGGAAATGGATATCAAAAGAGAGCAGAGCATCCATGAGGTGAAACACTGTGATTCTCTGAGATCTCAGAGCACTGTTTCTTCTATGGCTCTGTTTTGGTTGCAACAGTCACTGTCGGGCAAGGTTTTTAATAGTAACCAGAAAGCAAAAAAACAGCCCTATCCCAGAGAGAAATTCTCCGTTCCTGGGCACAGCAAAGTCTCCTGTGTGTGCTGCCCACCCCCAGAGAGGTGAACACCAAGGTTTATAGGACAGAAATTGGATTAGCAGAGTTGGCTCTTGCAGCTGGAAAGATGTCACTCATCATTCATCACTCATTTAAATCAGTTTGGTGGGCTGGTGATTGACCTCTTTGCATCTGGAAACAGTAGATGCAGTGCCCTGCAACCTGTATGTCAGGACCCCAGATGTGAGATGGTGATTGAAATCTTGCAAAGCTGAGCAAGGTCCCTGCTAATCTTATCCCATCTTTCTCACTGCTCCCCAGGACAATACAAAAGATAATGAGAGAGCAGCAGTGATATTGTTTGTGAGTTTCTGGCTGAAAGGGCTATGGCTGCTAGGCCTGATTAACCGTGCATTGGCTTTTTGGATGTCTGTCTCAGAGAGGCGGTCTGCTATTGCAAGACTAGTTCTCCATCTGGGACCAGATAGATTTAAAATGAATCCTTGGATGAAGTGATTATTGCTGTCTTGGATCCTCAAGGAGAAGATAACCAATAAAACTTACTCTACTGCCTTGTGTAAAGTCTATATTTTACCTAGCACATTAAACCAGTGAAAAGGAGCCTTCAATGGCCAGAGCCCAATAGGGCTATATTGATTATGAGTGTCCAAGCAAAAAGGTGAAGTCTCTGTAGTATAATGTTCTTAACATGTTCAAGAAAAGGAAGCTTTGTATACATCCCAACACTGAATGCTTCCTTAGGGCACCAACCAATCCCTCAATGTCATAGAGTACAACCTTGGAACTTCAAGTTGCATCTAATAGCACAGAGGTGGGCAAACTATGGCCTGCGGGCCACATCCGGACTGCGGGACCCTCCTACCCAGCCTCTGAGCTCCTGGCCTGGGAGGCTCGCCCCCGGCCCCTTCCCCGCTGTTCCCCCTTTCCCGCAGCCTCAGCTCACTGCACCTCCGGCGCAATGCTCTGGGTGGCGGGGCGGTGAGCTCCTGGGGCAGCGCAGCTGCAGAGCCCAGCCTGACCCGGTGCTCTGTGCTGCTCGGTGCATGGCTGACTCCAGCCGGGCGGCGTGGCTGCAGTGCCTCCAGCCACCAGTGCTCCAAGCAGCGTGGTAAGGGCGCAGGGAGCGGGGCACAAGGGGGGTTGGATAGAGGGGAGTTTGGGGTGGTGGTCAGGGGGCGGGGGTGTGGATAGGGGTCGGGGCAGTCAGAGGGCGGGGAACAGGGGTTGAATGGGGGCAGTCAGGAAGGAGGGGGGGTTGGATGGGGCGGCAGGGGGCAGTCAGGGGCGGTGGTCCCGGGGGGGGGGGTCAGGGGACAGGGAGTGGGGGGGTGGATGGGGCAGGGGCTCCAGGGGGGCCGTCAGGGAACAGGGGGGTTGGATGGGCCAGGAGTCCGGGGGGAGCCATCCGGGGGGGGCCGTCAGGGGGCTAGCCACGCCTCCCTCCCCTAACCGCCCCTCCATTCAATTTCCTGATGTGGCCCCGATGCGGCCCTCAGGCCAAAAAGTTTGCCCACCCCTGTGATAGCACTACCCAGCCTGAACCCATGGAAGCGGTGTAATTATTCTTCATACCTATGAGAGTAATCCTCTTGAAGATTATTATTTCCAGTCAGATGAAGCCATTTTTATATTTGAATTTGGGAGCTTTTTCTAGTGAGGCTGGTACTTTTAATTCAGACAGGTAATCCTCACAATTGTCATAGTATTCATTCCCTAAAGTAAATTCAAGACATACTCCTCCTTCAGTTAAGTATCAAAGTCCAGTCTTAGAAAGCATGAACAATCTCAGGATAAAGTAGTTATGCTGCCTCTTGTATTGAGCTCTACTAGGTTGCCATTAGTTGACCGCATTTGACATACTGGTCACCCAAACTTAGCCATTGCCTTTACTTTTTTTTTTTTTGGCTGAAGTCTTCTCTATGCCTTAATGATCAGGGAATGATGAAGGGGATATTTATATATACTCTGTCTCATTTTGGATGTTCGTATTTAATGGATGCGATCCTGTTCTCATGCTGGTGGCACACTGCTATGAAAATCCAGTTGTAACAGATCTGTGGATCTTGAAGCAAAGAAGAATAGGAAATTTGTCTATGCTTACCTGAAAAGGTCCTTACTTTGAAAGAGCACAGATCCAGCCCATCTTGACAGGAATGGTATCTTCGCAGAGCAGGCTGACATGAGGCTGCACGGACTGAAGGACACTCGGGTCACGCTTCGCTTACTGGGTCTGCATAAGCCGCAGTCGCCAAGGAAGCAGTTCTTGCCACCTGCCATCAAGGCCTTGGAGTCTCGATGGGCCTGCAAGGAGAAGGGATAGAGACATAAGGTTTAGTCATCGCCACCCTTCCTTCTCCTGCTCCCATGCACAACCCGTCCCGTCAAAGCCTCATGGGGGCCAGAAGTGCTTGTTTTGAGGGTGCGCTCAAGAGCAATGCCCCGGTCAACTCCCCGGATCTGCCTCATTCATTCCTCAACTGTCTTCATCCCTACCGTTCGGCCTGATTGCAGGTCACCTCAGACAGTGCTAGAGATTGTATCTCAGGGCTATACCCTGCAATTCTCGGCCACCCCACTCCTAACCCCTCTTCCCTGTCCCTTCTCATGAGTACCGTCTTGTTCAAGATGTCGAGAATCTCATGCAGCTAAGGGGCAGTGGAGGACGTCCCTTGGGACATGAGGGGAAAAGGATTCTACTCCTGTTATTTCCTAGAATCAGAAAGCAAAAGAGGGTCTAAGACACATTCTGGACCTGCAGCACCTCAGGATAGCTCAGTGGTTTGAGCATTGGCTACCTAAACCCAGGGTTTGTGAGTTCAATCCTTGAGGGGGCCATTTAAGATTCTGGGGCAAAAATCTGTCAGGGATGGTACTTGGTCCTGCTGTGAAGGCAGGGGACTGGATTTGATGACCTTTCAAGGTCCCTTCCAGTTCTATGAGATAGATCGGTAACAATTCTCTCAAAAAGTTGAAGTTCCACATGGTCTTCCGGGAGACTGGTACGCTGCCCTCAATCTGAAGGATGCTTATTTCAATATCTCCATCTTCCAAGGTCACAGACGATTCCTCCGTTTTGTGGTGGACGGGCACCATTTCCAGTTCACAGTGCTGCCCTTTGGTCTCTTGTCTGCCCTGAGGGTGTTTACAAAATGTCTAGCACCAGTGGCTGTTTACCTCAGGTGGCGAGGGGTTCAGGTCTACCCATAACTCGATGATTGGCTCATCAAGGGCAGATCTCAGGAACAGGTGCAAAAGAGCCTCAATCTGGTTCATTCCACCTGCTGCGACCGGGGCCTGTTGATAAATGAAAAGAAATTGACCTTAATGCTGGAGCAATGAATAGAGTTAATTTGGGCGGTTCTCAACTCCACACGAGCCAGAGCCTTCCTTCCAGAGGTGCGTTTCCAGGCCATGTTGGACCTGGTCTCCCATGTGAAAAACTGCCCGCTCACCACTGCTCATGCCTGCCTGTGGTTGTAAGGCCACATGGCCCCATGTATGTACATGGTCCAGAACGCCTGGCTCCATCTCCGGCCACTGCAGGCGTGCTTGGCATTGGTCTACATCCCCAACAGACACAATCTAGACCAGGTGGCCAGGGTGCCGATTCATGTCCGATTGTCCCTGGATTGGTGGTTGAGCCCCAAATCGGTGTTAGAGGGAGTTCCCTGTGCGGTCCCATCCCCATCGCTGACCCTGGTTTCCGATGTCTCCGACCTGGGTTTGGGAACCCACCTGGGTGAGCTCAGAATGCAAGGCTACTGATTGTGGGATGATCTGTCCTTCCCCATAAACGTCAGGCAGTTCACCTGGCCTGCCATGCTTTCCAGCCCCACATGAAGGGCAAGGTGGTGCAGGTCCTGACAGACAATACCGCAGCCATGTATTACATCAACAGGCAGAGCGGAGCCAGGTCATCGGCCCTTTGCCAAGAAGCTCTCCGTCTTTGGGACTTCTGTGTGCGGCATGCCGGCCATCTGGTAGCCACGCATCTGCCCAGAGCCAAGAATGTGTTAGCAGATCGCCTCAGCAGGACCTTCTCGTCTCTCCACGAGTGGTCACTCCACCTGGAAGCGGTTAGTGTGATCTTATGGAGGTGGGGAACTCCCCAGATGGACCTGTTCGCATCCCATCAGAAAAGGAAATGGCACGTGTTTCCGAGAATTGGAAAGGGGCTCCCTGTCAGACGCCTTTCTGCTCCTGCAGTTGGGGGCTCTGATGTACGCCTTCCTACCGGTGTTGCTAATTCACAAGGTCCTTATGAAGGTCAAGCAGGATAAGGCAAAGGTGATCCCGATAGCCCGTGCGTGGCCTCAGCAGCACTGGTTCGGCACGCTGATGGACCTTTCGGTAGCTACCCCGCTGCAGCTGCCTCTCTGGCTGGACCTGCTGTCCCAGAACCATGGCAGTCTTCTGCATCTGAACCTGGCAGCACTGCACTTGACAGCGTGGCTTCTGTATGGCTAAATGGGGAAGAATGGGAATGCTTGGCTCGGGTCCAACAGATCTTGTTGGGTAGCAGAAAGCCCTTCACAGAGCCAAGTGGAAAAGGTTCACGTGCTGGTCCTTGGACCCGGGTGTCTGGTCTGAGCAGACCTTACTGCAGGCAATCCTGGACTATATTGTGTACCTCAAACTCCAAGGGTTGTCCTTGTCATCGATCAAAGTTCACTTGGCTGCTATTTTGGCTTTCCACCCTCCGCTCCAGGGCAGGTTGGTCTTCGCTCATGACATGACGGTCCGGATTTTGAAAGATCTGAAGCCTCTCTACCCACATATTTCGGATCCCGTCCCTTCCTGGGACCTGAATCTTGTGCTGTTGTGGCTCATGGGTCCTCCATTTGAGCCTCTAGCTTTCTCCTCCCTTCTCCTCCGCTCCTGGAAAGTTTCTTTCCTGGTCACAATAACGTCCGCCCGTAGGGTCTCTGAGATCAGGGTGCTTACTTCAGAGCCGCTCTTTATGGTGTTCTACAAGGACAAGGTCCAGCTGTGGCTGCATCCAGCGTTCCTGCCCAAGGTAGTTTCACAGTTTCATACTGGCCAAGACATATACTTACCTGTCTTCTTTCCAATGCCTCATAAATCGGAAGAGGAGTGCAAATTGCACATCCTGGATGTCAGGAGTGTGCTTGCCTTCTATATCAACAGGACCAAGCTGTTCTGTAAGTCAACGCAGTTGTTCGTTATGGTGGCAGTGTTTGTACAGAGGATTTCATCGTGGATCATGGTCTGCATCTTTTACTGCTATGACCTGGCAAAGGTGCCTCCACTGGCGACCATGACTGCCTACTCGACTAGGGTGCAGGTGCTGCCTACCTTCCTGGCCCAGGTGCTGATTCAGGATATCTACAGGGCCGCTACCTGGTCATCTGTCCACACGTTTACGTCTCATTATGTGCTCACCCAGCAAGCCTGAGACGATGCTGGCTTTGGCAGAGCAGTGTTGCAAGCCGCATGACCATGAACTCTGACCCCGCCTCCAGGGATATGGCTTGGGAGTCACTTAGAAAGGAATCGACATGAGCAAGCACTCGAAGAAGAAAAAACGGTTACCTACCTTTTGTAACTATTGTTCTTTGAGATGTGTTGCTCATGCCCATTCCATTACCCACCCTCCTGCCCCTCTGTCAGAGCGGCTGGCAAGAAGGATCTGAGAGGGCGTAGGGCTGGCGGTGCCTAATATACCGACGCATGAGTGTGGCACTCAAAAGGTTGCCACAGCCGACCCTACAGATACCACTAAGGCAAAAATCTCCAACAGCCACGCACGTTGGTGCGTGCACATCTAGAATGGAATGGACATGAGCAACACATCTTGAAGAACAACAGTTATGAAAGGTAGGTAACCGTTTTATACAAATCTACAGATTTTTTTTTAAGTTCTCTAATGCAATTTAACATCTGGAAACCATGAATTCAGCATAATGTAACAAGTCAGATAATCATGGAGCACCAGCAAAGGTTTCATACACTACCAGTGGTCCATGGAGCATAATTTGGGAACCTTTTTTTTCTTTTTCTTTTCACCAAAGCCATTTACAATATGCATACAGAAGCATGAGGCCTTAACCTTCAAGGGGAGTTGTGGGCAATGACACCATCCAGGATTGGTCTCATATATAGTACACTATTCCATGACTGATTTGTTGACCTAGTTATTACTCAGCTAAACTAAATTTAACTTCTCAGTCCAAAACAGATCTCTTGCTTTTTGATGCCCAAAGTACTGTCACCTGACTCTGAGACTTTACTTTGGTGACAAACAGATTTATTTGGGCATAAGCTTTTGTGGGTAAAAAATCCACTTCTTCAGATGCCTGGAGTGAAAATTACAGATTCAGGAATTATTATACTGACACATGAAGAGAAGGGAGTTACCTTACAAGTGGAGAACCAGTGCTGACAGGACCAATTCAATCAGGGTCAATGTGGTCCACTCCCAATAATTGATGAGGAGGTGTCAATACCAGGAGAGGGAAAGTTGCTTTTGTAGTGAGCCAGCCACTCCCAGTCCCTATTCAAGCCCAAATTAATGGTGTTAAATTTGCAAATGAATTTTAGTTCTGTAGTTTCTCTTTGAAGTCTGTTTTTGAAGCTTTTTTGTTCAAGTATGGCTACTTTTAAATCTGTTATAGACTGTCCAGGGAGATTGAAGTGTTTCCTACTGGCTTTTCTATGTTACCATTCCTGATGTCGGATTTGTGTCCATTTATTCTTTTATGTAGAGACTTTCCAGTTTGGCCTATGTACATGGCAGAGGGGCGTTGTTATCACATGATGGCATATATCACATTAGTAGATGTGCAGGTGAATGAATTCCTGATGGTGTGGCTCATGTGGTTGGGTCCTCTGATGGTTTCTCTAGAGTAGATATGGGGACAGAGTAGGCAATGAGGTTTGTTACAGGGATTGGTTCCTGGGTTAGTATTTCTGTGGTATGGTGTGTAGTTGCTGGTGAGTATTTGCTTCAGGTTGGGGGCGGGGCGGGCTGTCTATAAGCAAAGACTGGCCTGCCTCCCAAGGTCTGTGAGAGTGAGGGATTGTTTCCCAGAATAGGTTGTAGATCGTTGATGATGTGCTGGAGAGGTTTTAGCTGGGGGCTGTATGTGATGGCCAGTGGTGTTCTGTTATTTTCCTTGTTGGGCCTGTCCTGTAGTAGGTAACTTCTGGGTACCCGTCTCTCTCTGTTTCCTCACTTCCCCAGGTGGGTATTATAGTTTTAAGAATGCTTGATAAAGATCTTGTAGGTGTTTGTCTCTGTCTGAGGGATTGGAGCAAATTCGGTTGTATCTTAGGGCTTGGCTGTAGACAATGGATCATGTGATGTATCCTGGATGGAAGCTGGAGGCATGTAGGTAAGTATAGCGGTCAATAGGTTTCCGGTATAGGGTGGTGTTTATGTGACCATCACTTATTTGCACTGTAGTGTCCAGGAGGTGGATCTCTTGTGTGGACTGATCCTGGCTGAGGTTGATTGTGGGGTGGAAATTGTTGAAATCCAGGTGGAATTCCTCACAGGCCTCCTTCCTGTGGGTCCATATGATGAAGATGTCATCAATGTAGCGCAAGTAGAGGAGGGGCACTAGGGGATGAGAGCTGAGGAAGAGTTGTTCTAAGTCAGCTAGTGGCCTGTAGAATGTGGTGTTGGAGAGTTGCCTGGCAGCCTCCTGTTCATAATCCAACCTGTTCATTATGACTCCTTTGTCAGCCCCTTTGATTATAATGTCAGAGTTGTTTCTGAGGCTGTGGATGGCGCTGCGTTCTGTAGGGATGAGGTTATGGGGCAAGTGATGCTGTTTGTTCACAATTTCAGCCTGTGCACGTCTGCAGAAGCACTCTATGTAGAAGTCCAGTGTGTCATTTCGACCGGCGGAAGGACTCCAAGCAGAATTCTTCTTCTTGTAGTAAAAATAAAAATTAAAAAATATATATTATTATATTTATTTATTATATATTTAAAAACAGACTTCAAAGAGAAACTGCAGAACTAAAATACATTTGCAAATATAACACCATTGATTTGGGCTTGAATAGGGACTGGGAGTGGCTGGCTCACTATAAAAGCAACTTTCCCTCTCCTGGTATTGACACCTCCTCATCAATTATTGGGAGTGGACTATATCCACCCTGATTGAATTGGCCCTGTCAACACTGGTTCTCCACTTGTAAGGTAACTCCCTTCTCTTCATGTGTCAGTATAATAATGCCTGCATCTGTAATTTTCACCTCATACATCTGAAGAAGTGGGTTTTTACCCACAAAAGCTTATGCCCAAATAAATCTGTTAGCCTTTAAGGTGCCACCGGACTCCTCCTTGTTTTTGTGGATACAGACTAACACGGCTACCCCTGATACTTTACTTTGCTGGCAATTCTTCAGCATTTACCAGTCATGCTTTCTGTTCCTGGATTGGAGTTAAGTTTTCTCAATACAATAACAACAGACACTGCTGCTCCAGGTCATGTTAGCTCTGTGACCTCTGTACCTTCGAAAATTCAGCATTACAAGCTATAGTTCTGCATAACCATGCACTGAATCATTTCATAATGTCTGCTGTCAGATTTTTCTTTGTTTCTGCAGTTCCTTTTTCAGGTCTGCAGTAACAAGTAGGACTACAGGAAAGCAGTCCTTCATCTGTCTTGTTAGCTTGCCTAGTTTTGTGGCAGTTGAGAACCATGTGTGGATGATGATTCTGTTGGCTTTCACATTGTTTGAGGATCCTTGTTTCTTGTATGCTCTAATAAAATTCCCCACTGTGACCAAACCCAATACTAGAATTTTGGAAGCTTGTCTCTCTGCAGTGAATAAGCAGTTTTCAAATAACAAAAACAAACAGCTTATTTTATTTCTTCTGTTGTTGCCGCCTGGTATCCCATGGTTTTATGTACGACAACCTGTGGTTTCTCGTGGATGTAAACCTTGATGTTTCTATTTGGTCTGTTTGGAGTGGCTGAGGATAGTTCAATATTTTCATGCTGCGTGCAATGCTTTCATATTTTTTAATGTCTGGAGTTCTTGCATGAGATAACTTTTCCCTGTAGGCTACACTGAGTAACTCATAGTGTAGCTTGCTATTAATAATTGCATACACAATTTGATCTCTGAGCTATTCTAATGTAGAAGCACCATTGCATGTGGAAACCAGATCATTTAAACCTACTAGAAATTCTGACAATTCTTCATCCAGGTTTGTCCAAGTATTCAGACACTATGAGCTAGGTGATGTCTCTTAAAGCCACAGCTATATTAAATTACATTAAAAAGTGCACTGCACCAGTGTGAAAGCCCAGACACATTCTTATGCATAGTGCTGAGCCTGGCAGAATGTCTCCAGTGATCCTTGGACGAGGATGCTGAAGAATAGTTTCTAAACTTTTTTTTTTTTTTTTAAGGCACAGGACACAATCCCACCAACATGTGATTTTGCCCACTGGCCAGTTAACAGAAGAAAGGAGGCAGCCCCAGTCAACCATTACCCAATGAAGTTCTCTTTATAAGGTGCACAGTAGCATGTCTACAGCTATAATCCCCTTGTTCCTTGCTCCCAGATAGTGCAAGAACAGGGATTCTAGTTGCTGACTACCCCCCACCCCTTGTCTCTTTTTGCCATCAAATCTGTATAGTATCAGGTTGCTGTGCTTAGAGTAATGTTGTCAGAGGCAATTTAGAAATATATATTTTTTTGTTGAGTGGAAAAATTCAAACTATGTAAGCATGAAAATGTGTGAGACCAGTTCAGATGACTTAGAACATTAAGAATGGCTGTCCTGGGTCAAACCAATGATCTGTCTAGCCCGGTATCCTGTCTTCCAAAAGTGGCCAATGTCAGATGCTTCAAAGGGAATGAACAGAACAGAGCAATTATCAAGTCATCCAGTCCTAGCATCTGGCAATCAGATGTGATTGCATCCCTGACCATCTTGGCTAATAGCCACTGACGGACTTATCCTCCATAAGCTTATTTAATTCTTTTTTGAACCCAGTTATAGTTTTAGCTTTCAGCTCTCCACTCACAAGGAGACTAAGTTCTAGCAAAAATATTAAGTTACAAAAATACACAGTCCATGGCTGATCAATGAGTCTGGGGGCAGGACATTATTGCTTAGCAACTTTTCAAAGATGAATAGCTATTTGTGTGTATATGCCATAACCCCTAGTTGAGTGTGGTTCAGTTTTGTTACTTGAAATATTTTGGTAATGAACATATTTTTTTGTCAATCATAAAATATAGTTTTCCTCTAACTAGACTGGACAAATATATTGGAAAACTGCTGGTCAAAGTATAACATGACTGAAAATAATAGGGCAAATCATAATGCATAGGAGTTTATTTTAAAGCACATTTATTCCTGGAAAATATTTTGCATGAATGAGCCTTGTATTTCACTCTATCCATGTATACATTCTGACATCACAATCCTAATTCACTTCTAATCAGGCAGTACAAATTGGTGGTTGATAAACAATTTCCAGTAATCTTCAGGATTTATAAAATCCAATATTTAAACTAGATACAATATTTGTTCAGCAAATAGTTAGACATTAGGGTTCATTTTTAACCTCATGGGAGTGCATTACAATTAAGTCCTGTTTTTAAAAACAGAGATGGGTGGGTGGATGGGTGCGTTCGCGGTCTTCAGCATAATGTACTGAAAATTAGCCCTTACAGCAGATTTCTAGAGTAAAGAGAATATTTTTACTACTAATTGACTTACAAAACAGTAAAGCATTATGATTACTACACTTAATCGATGGGCTCTGAGATCTTTATTAATGCAGAACTCTTCTTTCTTAGCTAGCCTTAATCTAACATTACCTCTCAGTGAATCACAGCACATATGTGTTTCTTTCTTTGCTTGGCAAAGCATGATGGTCAGTCTGAATCTTTATACTTAAATCTAGGCCTTATAGTGGGATGTAGTGGGAGTTTAAATAGCTTACTGATTTTTGAACGGTAGTATATAACCTATTAAATTTGAACTGAATGTTACATGGGCCTCTTAATATTCAAAATAATCTAACATTAGTCATTAAGACTTGTATAACAAACATTTTATGACAAGGAGTTTGAATTTTCCACTGTACAGCATAAAATAAGATACAAAAAGCAGCAAATTAATGAGTTCAAAGTCCTCAGTTAAGCAGGCTTATTATACTGCACTCTATAAAAAGTAATTGCAAATTACTTTCCCTCCTTCCTGCACAATCAGGGAACTTCTTTGGCAGTGCACTTATCACTGACACCTTACTGTGGTCCACATGCAAACAGCCTGATCTAGCCCAAAGTGAACACGGCTGAGGCAGGCTATGCTGTATGTGTGCAGAGCTAACATAACTATATAGGGAGAAATGTGATAAGATCAGACTGTACAACTTGTAAGGTCCTCTCCAACTGTCAATTACATTACAGGAAATCTTTAGCACATCAACAGGAGGCAGAGCACTGTGGCTGGCTGATGTTTGTAGGGATGAGATCAGGGTGTGCATGAGGGGTAGTGGGCCAATCAGAAAGCTGCAGGGAAGACACATGTTGCGGGGGGGGGGGGGTGCTTGCCCCCTGGAGCTCAAAATATGTCTGGCAAGCCCCTGCCACAGCTGTAGACCTGTTAAGGAGCACAGGGTGACTTTGGGGATTTTTAGTAGGCCTGCAATTATGGCCAAGTGTTTCAAAAATAGCAAATTGATTTTGAGTGCCTCAATATTTGGGTGCCCATACAGAGACACTTCAAGCACGGTCTGATTTTCAAAATGTGTCCTCAGCACTTTGAAAAAATCAGGTACCTTTTGAGGTGTCTAGTCAGGCACCCAAAGTCACTAGCTGCTTTTGAAAATCTCTGCCAGGGAAACTTCTGGATGGTCAGGGGATTTTGTAGTAAGGGCAAATCAAGTCAACAGGTAAAAGGGTCTTGGTGGGTGCTGGGGGTCAGGTATCCAGAGGAAATGGGTTTGCTGGAACATTATTCATCCTGCAAGTTAAGGGCTGGAATGTTGGCTGGTGTGAACTGATAGAGCTCTGATTTCAGTGGAGCTATGTTGATTTATACCAGCTGAGGATCTAGGCCAAAGTTTTCCATGATGCCAGGAATTAATATTTTTCTTCAAATGTGTGTCACTGTGGATCCCACTGCATGTGCACATGTGCCTCATGGGAGTGAGACTGGAAATTTTTGAGCATCAGTGACTGTTGGAGCCATGCATGCACCTTGTGCCTCACTGTGCTCTCTTGTTCAAGGACATAAAGGGTAGAGTGCTCATGACCCTCCCTCAGTTCCCTCTTAGTGTCTGTGGCATCATCCAACCCACAGGTAAATCTTTGGCAAACCTTCTTCTAAATTTCTTCAGGGTTCTTTTGATTACCTTTATCTTCAACTTCTGCGATCATATCCACTAACCCCTTGATGGAGTATTGATGTCTAGACACCCCCATATATCCCTTTCTACAGACCCCTCTGTACAGGGCTCCTTAACATGACAGACTCAAAACGTGCAGATTTCAAGCCCTATCCATCCTACAATGGACTAATCCTCTTCAAAAATGGATGTAGTATGAATGTATGAATACCTTTTCTGTCTAGGGTAATTGCACATATTAGCAGTTGTTAGGAGTGTCTGTCATTTTCTTGCTAGGATACGTAAGATGCAAAGTTTCATGCTCCACCTACTTGAATTATCTGTGAAGATCATATCAGACCCTGAGGAGACAAGGTCCAAGATCCTGCTAGATGACCAGCAATGTCATTCAGTGCTTTGTACAGCAGGCAGGCTGCACTCCAAGACCAGAGTAGAAATGAATCGGCACTGCAGCCCCTAGCACTGAATCTGTCATCTAAATCAGTGGCTTTCAAACTGTGGGTCATGATCCAGTACTGGGTTGCAGAATATCAGGCACAGGACACAGTGGCTCTGGTCAGCACTGCCGACCGGGCCATTAAAAGTCCCGTCAGCGGTGCTGCCCAGCTAAGGCAGGCTAGTCCCTACCTGTCCCGACACTGTGCTGTGCCCTGGAAGTGGCCAGCAGCAGGTCTGGCTCCTAGGCGGGGGGGCCACAGGGCTCCACCCGCTGCCCCCACCCCGAGCAGCGGCACTGCATTCCCATTGGCCAGGCACCCCCAGCCCAGAGCCCTGACCCCTTCCTGCACCCAACCCCCTGCCCCAGCCCTGACCCCCCCCAAACCCAGAGCCCCCTCCTGCACCCCAAGCTCTTCATATCTGGCCCCACCCCAGAGGCTGAACCCCCAGCCCAGAGTCTAGACCCCCTCCTGCACCCCAAACCCCTGCCCAAGCCCAAAGCCCCCTCCCACACCCTGAACCCCTCCTTCCCGGCCCCACCCCACAGCCCTCACCCCCACACCTCAACCCTCTGCCCCAGCTCTGAGCCCCTTCCACACCTCAAACATCTCATCCCCAGCTCCGTTGGGTCGCAGGCATCAACAATTTTATTCAACTAGGTCGTTTGAAAACCACTGATCTACATTAAGGTTGACAAAACAGACTCCTATGACATCGATGTCCAGCATTGGCCGGGGTCACTGTGAGAATAGAAGTAGAGATTCCAGGTGGAGCTCGCAGTCCTCTCATTAGGACAGGCAACACATAGCCTCTGGAGAGAGATCCCCCAGGCACTACATCAAGGACTTGGGAGAAGGAGCAGCCTATAGCGCACAATGCTCCATCGGCACCAATTCCCAGCTCAAGGACCACCTCCTTTGGCATTGATGCTGAATATGCAAGATGAGCTTAGGAGAGAACCGGAACAATCCCTGGTGCTGAATCATCTGGTAGTTCCGGTACGGAATCCAGAACCTAGAGTGCCATTGACATCACCACCACCCCTAGACGATGTCTACTCCTCTACTGTTACTGGGGCGTATTTTCTACCTGTGTTCAAGCAGAGAACCCTCAGTTCTCAGATCGAGGAGAGGCCTGCCAGATTCTCTTAGAGGGTATAATCACCACGGGCTTGTCAAGGCTGGGTATTGTTCAGTCCAGTGCCAATGAGCCAACTGTATTTGTATGTATACTACGATGGCCCAGTCAGGGTTACTGGGGTCCAGAGTGTGACATCAAGGAACCCCCATCTACATTGCATTCAGGGAAGAGAACACTCTCCCCTTCAGTGTCTCTGGTCATACCAGCTACACCAGAGTATCAAGATGAACCAGATATGGGTGCAGAACAACACTGATGCCCTGCATCAGCAACTGAAGACGTCTTCTCTTCATTCCCTAATGAGGCAGTATCCTCAGTACTGGTATGAGCACCTGATAACTTCAAATCATTCTGGTCCCTTCTTGTTTTGATCACCAATACTCTGATGATAGAGATGGAAATAACATCAGAAACCACATCAGATCCAGTCAAATGATAGTTAGCTTTGGAAGTCACCTTGCCTCGTTCCATCGGGCATCATCTGTCATAACATCTTAAAGATAAATGTCAGGGATTTTTGCTCATGGCTGCCCCATCCAGTTCCCCTCTTTTACCTCTACTTACTTCTCTTCCCATCTTCATCCCTCTTCAGGGTCCCTTCTCATGAGAACCTATTGGAATTGGAAGCTGCCTCATTGCTTAGTCTAGGAGCCATAGAGGATGTTCCAAGAAATTCATGGGAAGAGACTTCTACTCCTGGTATTTACTTATTCTGAAGAAGAAAGGGGGTCTTCATCCTATCCTAGACCTGAGGAGACTCAACAAATCATATGTCCATCTCAGATTCACGGTGGTAATGCCTGTCTCTATCATCCATCGCTCCAAGTTCAAGACTGGGTTGAAGCTCTTTACTTGCAGCATGCATACTTCCATATCACAATCCATCCAGCCCACAGGAAGGACCTCAGAATCACAGTGGAATACAGCCATTACCAATACAGAGTTCTGCCCTTCGGACTCACCACAGCAAGTGACAAAAGTATTTACAAAATGCCTGCCAATAGTCTGCACATTTAAGGAGACAGGAAATTGGTGTTCAGAAACCATATGGACAAAAAGCTGGCAATCCCACCCCAAATCCTACAAGAGTTAACTTGAACACAATGAATGTACATTGCCTGGGAAGCCCACCTGCATATGCAATGGACATAGTCTCAGAATGACCTAAGGTTGCACAGGAATGTCCTGAAGCTGAGCATCATCAGAGTGGTCTGCTTAGCATTCCTGCCCATTCAGTTGAAATCCAGAGTGCAAATCCTAACATGCAATATATGGGTGATGTAGTATGTAAACAAACCAGGAGGCTCTTGATCATCCCTGCTCTGCAAGGAAGTCTTCAGGTTCTGGAAGTAGTGCCATCAACACAGGATAATCCTGCTGGCTTTATGCCTTCCAAGGGTCAGCAACAATCTAGCAGACTTCTTAAGCAGGCATGCAGTGACCACCCATAAGTGGTGGCTGAAAGAGTGTATCTTAGACTTCAGCTTGCATCACCCATGGTAGGCTTGTTTGTCACAGAGGACTATGCCAAATCATAGAATATCAAGGTTGGAAGGGACCTCAGGAGGTCATCTAGTCCAACCCCCTGCTCAAAGCAGGACCAATCCCCAGACAGATTTTTGCCCCAGATCCCTAAATGGCCCCCTCAAGGATTGAACTCACAACCCTGGGTTTAACAGGCCAATGCTCAAACCACGGAGCTATCCCTCCTCCCCCTCATGTTTCAGCGGAGATGTGTGACCAGGCTTGTTGCCAGACACCTTTCTTCTCTGGTGTTATCAAGGACTTCTGTATACTTTCCCACAGACTCCCCAGAGAGCATCCAAGAAGAAGATAAACAAGGGGACAGTCACTCTGATAGTCCCCTGCTGGTTGAATCAATTTTGTCTATCAGACCTGTTACAGATGTCCATGTGAACTCCCATGTACCTCTTGGCCTGCTAAGACATAATATCCCAGAATCAAGTTCAGATCTTGCACCTCACCCTTGTACCTGATGGGTTGGATGTTGGCTGATTGAGCAATACTGACAAAGAAAATTCTTCACCAGAAAAACTTACTCCTCAAAGTGGAAAAGATTTTCCATATGGGCAGCTGAGAATGGTTTGGACCTAGGTGCATTGCAGATACCAAAGATCCTGGCTTATATGCTGCTCCTGAAGTAGGCAGGACTGGCATTCAATTTTCTCAAAGGCCACTTGGCAACAATATGTCATGTTCCAGCACAGTATTACTTAGTCTTCTCACAACTAATAGTATTAAAGTTCCCTAAAGTCATCCTTCACACTTCTCTGGGTAAGGATCTGGGTCCTTCATGGGACCTCAGTGCTGTCCTCCTGAAGCCCTTTGGACCACTGTGAGAATGCTCCATGCACCACCTTAACATCAAAATGGTCTTTCTGATGGCTATCATCTTGGCTTGGAGAATCAGTGAACTTGATGCTCTCATGGGTTCCCTTACACAGTCTCTTACAGGGTGCACCCATGTTCAACCCTGGCGTGTTCTTAGACATTCTCTTAAATCAGTCAGTTACCTTATCAATGTTTTTCCTGAAGATGCTCAGAGAGAAGAAATTGCACACCCTGAAAATAACCAGGTTCACTGTATTATCTTAGGACTAAGCTGTTGTGGTTGTCTCCCTGCCCCTTTGTGATCACTACTGGCCTGTCCAAAAGCCAAAGTATTCCACCACAGAGAATTTCCAAGTGGATTATGTGATGCATTTCCACTTATTGTGCCAGCAAGCCTCTCCCTTCAAATATCAATGCATGCTCCACCAGCATACAGGCTGCATTTATTTCCCATTTCAGAAACATTCTGAGAGCTGCAAGGCTGCAACATGGAATATCCCACTGACTTTTGTGAAAGATCATGCCCTTGACATGGCTTCTGTGGCAGATGCCAAGTCCAGGAGACCAGTACTTCAATCGTTTGACCGATTCAGCTGACAGGATACTGCTGGACAGTCACCTACAGTGAAACACACACTGATACATTCTCGAAGAAGGAAAAAAAGGTTATTTACGCTATAGTAACTAAGGTTCTTTGAGATGTGGTCAGTGTGGCACCCACAGTCTGCCCTCTATCCCTGCTTTTTTGAAGCCTCATTTACCACAGGCTTCAAATTGTAAGGGAACTGAGGAAGGGTTACAAGTGCTCTGCCCTTGATGCCCTCACACAGGAGCATGAATAAGCAGAGGGCATTTGCAACTGTGGTTGATGCTGCTACTCAAAGATGTTCAGTCTCATGTGCATATCCATCTATAGTGGGATCCATACGGACTATAACATCTCAAAGAATCACAAATGCTGTTGGGCAAGTAACTCTTTTGCCTGTGTAGAAAAATTAATGCACTCATTTAATAAGGGTTTAAAACTTTTCTCATGAAACTAGAGGAGATTGATATCACTGACGATTTCATATGCAGAGTGATAGAAGTCCTTCCACCCATCCACCCACTATCATACCCTTTTTCAGTTTTAGTGGTTTTCCTTCCAATGCAGCATCTGCTCTGTGTAACTTTAATGTGCTCTTCCTATAGTTGGATCAAAGCAAGTTCAATATAACGCCGTTTCACCTATAACGCAGTCAGATTTTTTGGCTCCTGAGGACAGCATTATATCGAGGTAGAGGTGTATTTTTAATGCCAGAATTGACTGCATTTTTACTAATAGTGGAAGATAAGGGCTTCAAATAACCCAGGTGCTGCCATCACATAACTTGGAAATTAAAGCAATGTTCAAATAGCGATAGAAAGACTGAAGTCCTGAAATTCTTCAAACACCTCTGCAAACAGAGTATCTTGATGCTAAAATCAAGCTTCTTTTTAGCTAAGTAATTTTCTCAGCAGGGACAGGTGTATAACAATTCTCTGGCTCTGGAGACAAAGAGAAATAAAACTTCAGTAGTAAAATGTCTTTATATTTACCTTACCAGGAAATAACCTCATGTAAAACAGTTAAGGTAATCTGGCAATAGTCAGGTAAATCCAGAGAACCTCTGACTCCCTTCATTAGAGTTAATGTTCAATGAAAATACTTTATATTTCTAATGCTGTTTTATAGATTCCAAGGCCACATGGGACCAATATGATCAGGTAGCCTGACATCCTGTATAACACAAGACATAGAACTTCCCCAAAACAAATCCTACAGAATATCTTGTTTTAGAAAAACAGCCAATCTTGATTTAAAATTTGTCAGTGATGGAGAATTTTTGATAAATTGTTCTCTTGGTTAATTATTATCCCTGTTAAAAATGTGTGCCTTATTTCCAGTCTGAATTTGTCTAGCTTCAACTTCCAGCCTTGAATCACATTATACCTTTCTCTGGTAGATTGAAGAGTCCATTATCAAATATATGTAGGTACTGTGATCAAGTTACCCTGTAACCTCCCTTTGTTAATCTAAATAAGATGGAACTCCTTGAGCCTGTCACTATATGACATGTTTTCTAATCCTTTAATCATTCTCGTGACTATTCTCTGAGCCATGACTACTTTATCTGTTCCTCCCTTCCCCCAAAATACAAGACAGAATATTTATTGAACACTTCTGCCTTTTCTGCATTATTATTGATAATTCTACCATTTTCATCTAGCAATGGACCAATCTGACTGGTAAGATTGTTTTTGTTCTTAGTATACTTAAACTCCTATTCATTGTTCTTAACTCTCCTGGTCATGGAGAAATCTATGTTTCCCTTTGCTGCTTCTCTTATCAATTTTCTACAATCCTTAGCCTTTGATTTATACTCATTACTATCAACTTCCTCTTTCTTCCATTTGTTATACATTATCATAGAATCATAGAATCATAGAATATCAGGGTTGGAAGGGACCTCAGGAGGTCATCTAGTCCAACCCCCTGCTCAAAGCAGGACCAATTCCCAACTAAATCATCCCAGCCAGGGCTTTGTCAAGCCGGGCCTTAAAAACCTCCAAGGAAGGAGACTCCACCACCTCCCTAGGTAACGCATTCCAGTGCTTCACCACCCTCCTAGTGAAATAGTGTTCCTTATATTTATTTTTATAGCTGCTTTCACTTCCCCTCTAAACCAGATCAGTTTTTTTTTAACCAGTGCATCCTTCTTCCTTGGATATGGCTATTTGGGCATCTAATAAAATATTTTTAAACAATTCCCAATTAGCACTTATTTCTCTGATTAAATTCTTTCTCCGAGCTGATTTGGCTTACATTGAGCCAAGCATTCCTGATAGCAGTCTTGGATGGAGATGCACAATATTAAGAGGGTAATATCGGGCAAGAGTAGGAAGATAGTGTTAGTTCTGTACATGGCACTTGTGAAACCGTTACTGGGATAGTGTGTCCAGTTCTAGTCTCTGCAATTTGAGAAGGATATTTAAAAAGTGGAGAGAATACATGAAAAGAGCTACTAAAATGATTTAAGGTCTAGAACTTTTTTGCTTTGCAGGGGAGTCTTAAGAAATCAATCTATTTAACTTATCAAAAGGGATGGTTAAGAAGTGATCTGATCACAATAGGCAAGTAACAACACAGACAGAAGATATTGGACAAAGGCATAAAACAATCCCATGGCTGGAAGTCAAGGATAGGCAAATTCAAACTAGAAACTAATCATTAGTACAATTTATAAATAATGTGGTGGATTCTCCATCACTGGATAACTTCTTTTTTTTAAAGCAAGATGGGATGTCTTTCCAAAATATATACTCTAGTTCAGGGGTCGGCAACCTTTCAGAAGTGGTGTGCCGAGTCTTCATTTATTCACTTTAATTTAAGATTTCTCGTGCCGGTAATACATTTTAACGTTTTTTAGAAGGTCTTTCTCTATAAGTCTATATATTATATAACTAAACTACTATTGTATGTTAAGTAAACAAGGTTTTCGAAATGTTTAAGAAGCTTCATTTAAAATTAAATTAAAATGCTGATCTTAAGCCGCCGGCCTGCTCAGCTCGCTGCCAGCCTGGGGTTCCGTTCACCTAGGCCGGCAGAGGGCTGAGTGGGGCCTGCAGCCAGAACCCCGGCTGGCAAAGGGCTGGCAGCCAGAACCCCAGGTTGGCAGCAGGCTGAGTGGGGCCAGCGGCTGGGACCCCAGCTGGCAAGGGGCCGGCAGCCAGAACCCCAGACCAGCAGCGGGCTGAACGGGGCCAAGGGCCGGGACCCAGACCGGCGGCGGGCTGAGCGGGGCCGGCACCTCAGACCAGCAGCAGGTCGAGCGGCTCAGCCCTTTGCTGGTCTGGGGTTCCGTCCGCTGGCTCCTGCCAGCCAGGGTCCCGGCTGCCGGCCCTGCTCAGCCCACTGCCGGTCTGGGGTTCTGGCTGCCGGCCCCTTGCCAGCTGGGGTCCCAGCTGCCGGTCCCGCTCAGCCCGCTGCCAACCTGGTGCTCAGGGTGGGGATGTGCGGGGTGCAAGAGTCAGGGCATGGGGTGTGGGGGGGCTGGGTATGTGTGGAGGGTGCAGGAATCAGGGATGGGGTCTGGGGGAGTGCAAGGGGGGTGCAGGGGTCAGGACAGAGGGCTGGGATGGGAGGGCTGGGATCAGGGGGGTGCTCCCAGCTCCCTGCCCCCTGAGCGGCTCACGGCAGGGGGCTGGAGGGATACGCCCCACACCTACCCCCCTGCCTCTTCTCCGCCTCCTTACCGTCTGAGCAGCGAGGACGCTGGGACTGCTCTTCTCCCCACCCTCACAAGGGCCATCGGCGGCAGGCAGGGAGGGAGAGGAGGCGGGGCTCGACACAGCACGCTGGGGGAAGAGGCGGGGGAAGGGGAAGCTTGGCTGCTGGCGGAGCCTGCTGTACAGCAGCAGCCGGCAGGACCAAGCTTGCTTCTGCCCCCTGCCCCCGCCAGAGAGAGTGGTAGGCGGGGGGCGGAGAAGAGTGGGCTGGGTCGGGCAGGATTTTTAATGGCACACTGCTGCCTGCCGGGGTCCGGCTCAGTCCCGGCAGCGGGCTGAGCAGGACCCCGGCAGGCAGCAGCGTGCCATTAAAAATCAGCTCGCGTGCCGTCTTTGGCACGCATGCCCTAGGTTGCCGACCCCTGCTCTAGTTTAACCAGAAGCTAGTTATGGGTTTGATGCAGGAATAATTGAGTGAAATTCTGTGGCCTATGTTATGCCGGAGGTCAGAATGAATGATCATAATGGTTCTTTCTGGCCTTTAAGTCTATGAATAAGAGGATAAAAAGCTATACACATAACAGTTATATCTCTGCCAATTGTACAACAATCTGTGTGCATTTATCTCCTTCATTTTTAAAAAAGAATTCATAATGGCCACGCTCATGTGCCTTTTAGCAAACAATGTAGGAATCAATTTTACATACCCTGATGCTCAAGAAAAAGGAAGCTTTCATTTTCATGTCCAAGTATGTGGATATAGACTAGTATGAAGTAGAGTTAGTATATAATGTAGGCTGCTTGCCAACAGGGGCTCAGAAATCCACAGCCCCTTGGCAGAACCTTGGCACTGAAGTAATTCAATGAGTTGGACAATGATTTTGCTACACACTTGGCAATGAGGACCACATTTGCAATTACCTTATGAATGTGATGAGAGTGATTAAATATAAACTAGTCTGTACTCAGACAATAACTCCTACAGGAATTCTTGGATATGCTAAGGTGAAACGTTTTTCAAGGAAGGATGCTAAGTTTCCCCCTTCTCATTTCCTTCTAACTCAAATACTCACAAACTATTGAGCCATTCACCCTCCCTCATGATTGTTCATTTGAGTATTTAAAGTCTCAGGCATAGATCCCCACCTGTGCCAAGATGAATTTAGTTCAGCAGAGGAAGAGACCATCAGGGAGTAAGTTAAGCCTCAATTTCATGGTGCATTCACTCTAGTCTTTGCATGTTGGTGTAAATTAGAGTAGGTTGGTCTAAATTAGAGCATTTTATTGTCTCCTTCAATTTATACCAACTGGTTATGGTCTCTATGGACTAGACATCAGTTGTGAATCCCTTTCTGCCCCCATCCTTTCCTCCCCTCCTATATCCACCTTCCTCCTTTGTCTGAGAAGGGGAGGCAGCTGGACTAGAACTCTGATACAAAACTTTACACCTGCTGAGGGCACGGCTATGCCAGGGGAATTCTGAGCTGGCCAGTCAGAGCCACACTGTGGCCAGAACAGAAGGAAAGAATCTGGGCCTCAGTCTTTGTTTGCTCAATGCAAGAGCTGAATTTGAGGTTTAACATACTCCCTGATGGTTCCTTCCTCTGCTGAGTTTCGATGGCTTTTTATTTTTGTTCTTGGTTACTCATTTAAAAACAATTTTCAAACAAAATCAAAAAATATTTGCAGAAAACTTTCATTTAGGAAAAAAGGCATTTTTTGTTTCACACACACACGTTTCAATTGGAAACTTTTGACAAGTTCTATCCACTTTCTTGGATGGAGAATGAGCTGAAAGGGGAAGTGATATGGCAATTTTCACCTTTAAGGAGGCTGGCAGTGATTAGAACCATGACTGCACCATTCCTTCAACCTCAAGTGGGGGGGGGGGGATGCAGGGGAAAAGGGAGTGAGAAGAGAGAGAGCAGAATTACTTCCTGATACTAAGAGGTTGGCAGAGTTTCACTCTGACACTGCTACTAGAATCATAGAATCATAGAATATCAGGGTTGGAAGGGACCTCAGGAGGTCATCTAGTCCAACCCCCTGCTCAAAGCAGGACCAATTCCCAACTAAATCATCCCAGCCAGGGCTTTGTCAAGCCTGACCTTAAAAACCTCTAACGAAGGAGATTCCACCACCTCCCTAGGTAACCCATTCCAGTGCTTCACCACCCTACTGCTATGAGCTGGGTGAAATTGTGTTATAGGTTGAGTTAAAATCCCATTGGGACTGGTAGATGTGAACTCACCCTTTAGCATAACTGTAGGTCATTGAAGACAAAAAGATGTGTGCCCAGGACCCTTTTGGCTGAGTTTTGTTTTGGGTAGAAGCGTGTGTCTGTATGAAGAGAGAGCTCACAGAAATTGAGGTCAGGCAAGAACAGATGGAGTGAGAGATGCGGCCTGAAGAATCAGCTAAAAGTGTATGGCTGACCCTGGAAGAAACAGGGGAACAGCTTTTGGGTCCAAAGTTCAGGCTGAGAAGAGTGAGCAAAGCAAGTGGTTTGCTGCTTCATTTCTTCTGTGTTCAGAGACACAGGACTTTGTACATTCTTTGTAAGTAAACAAAGTAGCATCACAGATATACCTGACAGCCACTAATTTCTATTTCCAGCTAGAACTCCCACAAGATCCCAAACTGTGACTAACCACTCAGGTCAAAAAGGGGCAACAATACCACCATTTGAAATGCAGGGACAGCTTCTTTTTGCACTTGTTATTTTCAAAAAACACTCATTGAAATCACTCCGGCTATTATGTGTGATTTTGAATAGGAGGGAAGAGGGTAAAGTAAGGGGACTAATTACAGTATTTGTTAAAATACATTGATTTTTAATCATATAGGTGGTCTGTGTTTCATTACAAGTAAGAGATGCAGCAGGCAGGCGGAGCTGTAAAAGTTCTTTATGCCGAGTGGTGAGTGTTACATGTTGAGTTTTATGTGCAAGCAGTCTGGGCCTATGCTGAGCACATAGTGCTATATCAAACTGAGGAGCATCACTAGCTGCTTGTAGATCTCAGCATTCCTATGATGACTAGAAAGATGAGACTGAATGTGCATCCTGCCCCAGAGAGCACAGAAGTCCAGGACTTCCTGAGAGGACTACACAGAAGCACGGAGCATGGTATCTATAGTGGACTTGTGCCATGAGCTGAGTCACAAACATATATATGCCCTTAGATGTGTTCCAGGCTTTAAACAGGAGTGTGGGAGGATCTAATCAAGATGACCCTAGAGCAGTGGAGAGCGCACAGGTAACCAGTGAAGCCAATCCAGATGTGAAGAAATGCAGTGTGGGATAGCAGTTGGTGAACTAGATAAAGTGATGTATTACTTAGAAAGGGGGCTGTGTTCGCACAAACTTCATAGTGGCATGACTCATTCCTAAATAGTTATGTCACTTCCAAAATGGATTAATCTTAATAGGCTAATAAAAAGATTAAAAAAGAAGAATTTGTGTGTGGATACAAAGCAGTTTAGGCTGAAAAAACTAAACATACGGGGGGGGGGAGGGGACCCTTTCCTGTGTAGACAAGGCCTAAGTACCTTCTGAAACCTGACCCTCTTTCTGCAGTTCCTCTCTTCATATTACACATTCTGGCCTCTGTGGTGATGGATAACCTTTGAAACACAGTTTGTGAAAATATGGGAGAAGCTCAATAGAAAAATTGGGAGAAATTATTAACAAAAATAATTTTAACATATGTAAAATGGAACAACTTAGTGTATGCAGTCATGTGCTGGAGAGTTCATTAATTGTGGTAACTTTGTTTCAGAGGAAAAACTGCATCTTTCCAGGAAAAAAATGGCTCCAGTAATGTAATCTGTGGCAGGTAACTATCTAGAGTTAAATAGTTAATGATATGCTTTTTTTATTAAGCACTCTGCCATCAAGGCATTTCAACTGAGATGTCAAAAGGAAAAGTACAAGAAAAGAAAATGGCTTAATTAGCAGTTAATTTAAAGTAACTAAAGTGTATTAGGCCCAGTCAAATTAACTATTTTATTTTTGTTACTTGTGTGATTACCAGTAACAAGCATGAGTCATTTAAAAGCCAATCTGCTGGGTACAGTACGTGCTGTTTTATATTGTCTTTTCCTTGCCAGCATGAACATTTACCCATAAATGTTTCACATCTGTTCTTTGTAATTTAGTGATTATGTGCAGGCTTCTGTGTCTTCCTTGTTTATTTTAAAAGAACAATGGGAAGCTTCACTTAAATGAAATTAACTTGATGGCCCTGATTTTTGTTGAAGTTTGAGGAACCAGAGTTCTTTGTTCTCGGCAGATCTTCATAAATGGATATAACCTAGTAAAGGATGGAAAACCTGAAAGTTTGGGAAAATCAGTAACTTACCATTAGAATTGGCCAAGTTCTACAAAACAAAGTTTGCAAACATGCAACTGATTGAGCAGAACGGCTATATAAAATTAATGTTCAGATTTGTTTTGTTGACTTTGTGAACACCCACTCTGCCACGTTTTTGTTTGTACAAAGATTTAGGGAGTAACTTTTTTTAATACAAATATCCATATTCACATCCAAAGATGGGTATTTGTATCCTGACAAGAGCATTTGCTTTTCAATATTTGTTACTGCCTACTCATAATTTATTAATTTCAGCTTTAAAACTGTTTAGAAGTTGGAATTATGAATAGTATTTTAATTTATTAATATTAATATGGGAGACCACCAGACAC
Source organism: Emys orbicularis (assembly GCF_028017835.1). NCBI lineage: Eukaryota > Metazoa > Chordata > Testudines > Emydidae > Emys > Emys orbicularis. The sequence goes on along the minus strand of NC_088689.1, from coordinate 39,140,717 downwards.
TAACTTAACCAGAAATTCCTTTAAATCCTAAGGCCATATGGTATTTCATACAACTGCTCTATAGATGCCTAACAGCCTAAAAATAAGCAGTCAGTATACCTAGTACAGTAACAAAGTATTCATAGGCATGTGATCAGTATACTAGGGATCTAGATGTAGGGAAAACCATCTCCTCTTGACACACTCCAACACCAAGTAGGGTCTGACAAAGAACCTTCAAATTGATTGTTCACTTTATACACTTCAGCTAACTTGCTAGCTTTAGCAAAAACCCAGCTTGAAGCAATTTATAATTGCTACTTTCCTTCCTCCAAGGCCTTCCTTTCTTATCTCCTCCCCCCCCTGTTTACCAGCAAAACAGTGGGAAGGTTTATGCTTGTTTCCTTTAAGATAGCTTTCCTTTGTGTTATTACTGAGCTTTTCACTTTATCCGTTACCTTTTCAAATGGTTCACCTCTCCCACACTATAAGTAATATTACTCTCACTGCTGCCTTTTACTTGCTGACTGGGGCCTTTTCTGTACAAGCTACAAACCAAAAAGCAGATATATTATTTTCTTAATCAAACCTAAGCAAACTTTAATTCTTAATTTCACAATAATCCCTGCAGACATTCAGTTGGGAGCAAAACCAGTACCATGTGACTTAGGTGACCAGTTGTGTGTAATTATTGACTAGCAAATCATCAAAGTGAATAAGTTATCCAATCTGCTCTACTTGTAATGATCTTTCAAGCACTATGCAAAATGAATTTTATTATGGCTCTTAATAGGGAAACACTCAGAGAGATCAACCAGGGTTGGGGTCCAAACATCTAGAAAGACTACTTGAAAAGGTTTACAATCTAAAAAGATAAACCAGGAGAGAGGTGGGCGCAACAAATACAATGTATCCAAAGGAAGGATAGTCTTGTGCTTTCAAGACACTAGACTGTAATAGGGTGGCCAACTTTCTAATTGCAGAAAACCGAACACTCGTGCCCCATCCCTTTCCTAAGGCCCCACCCCACCCCTATTTAATGAGATTGCAAGTTTGGCTGATAAAGGTAATATGTTGATGTAATAAACCCAGTGATGAGCTCCCAAAATCTTAAGAACTGGTTCCCTACCAGGTCCTCTCGGCGGCGCTTCTGCAGCGGGGGTCTTCACCGCCAAAGTGCCACCGAAGACCCGGTAGGGAACCGGGAGGTGAGTATGGCCCCAGAGCCCTGGGGGTAGCGGGGGGCTCCAGGGGCTATTTAAAGGAGCGGGGTGGCAGAGGCAACTGGAGCCCCGGCCCTTTAAATATCCCCCAGAGTCACCCCCCCGCTACCCCAGGGCTCCAGGGCGGCAGAGGCAGCTGGAGCCCCGGTCCTTTAAATAGCGACCGGAGCCCTGGGGGAAGCGGCGGGGCTCCCGCGGCTATTTAAAGGACCGGGGCTCCAGCTGCCTCTGCCGCCCCACTCCTTTAAATAGCCGCTGGAGCCCCACCACTTCCCCCAGGGCTCAGGCGGCTCTCTGAGAGGGGGGGAAGCAGGGGAGGGGCCGGGGGAGCCTCGGCCTCCCCAGCTGGGAGCTCAGGTGGGCCAGACAGGATGGTCCCGCGGGCCAGATGTGGCCCCCGGACCGGAGTTTGCCCCCCCCGCCCCTTTAAGAACCGATTCTACACCGGCTTCTACATTTAGCAACCGGTTCTTGCGAACCGGCTCCAGCTCACCACTGAATAAACCCAGACTTCTGGAAAATATTTTGACTTTGTACTGTATATCATTATGATTTAAAAAATCTAGAATGATATGAAATGAAGATGACACATTAAATGGATTAAAAAGGGGCTAATCGATATGTCTCAAAATATAATTGTAAACAGGAAATCATCATGGAGTGGGTGTTTCTAGTGAAGTCACAAGGATTGATTCTTGGCCCTATGCTTTTTAATAATTTTACCAACGTCCTGGAAGAAAACATAAAATCAGTATTAAGGTTTGCAGATTACAAAGATTGAGAGAGTGGTAAATAATGAAGAGAATAGGTCACTGATAAAGAGTTATCTGGATCACTTGGTAAACTGGGCACAAGCAAACAACATGCATTGCAGTGCCAAATGTAAAAAAATCATACATCTAGAAATGAAGAATTTCTCCCCAACAGTAGAAAACTAAAACATACAAATGAGGTAGTACATATTAATTGAATAATGTAAATTGAGAGTTTGCCTCACTTGTGTAAATTCTAGAGACTTCTGGACCTTTGGCCTTAACAGATATGCTCTTGTCAGATATTATTTCTTTTCCTTTCTTGCCAAGCATAGCTTTCTGCTTCTTCCATCCTCTGCACTCTAGGACATTGTAGTCTGCTTCCCTGCATAGTCAGTGGTCTTAGGCACACATAGGGGGAGAAGAGAAGGATTCTTAGAGGTTCAGAGAGGGTATTGGAGTGAGTGGGAGCAGGGAACAAAAACTTCTAAACAGAAATTTCTTTATAAAGCAGTCCCCCTCTCTCTCTCTCTCTCTCCCCATCTCTCCTCACTGCCAGGGAAGAAGGGACAGCAAATGGCTATAAGAAGAAAAGTGTATCTATATATGTATTTGTATAAAGAAAGAGAATACCCAGAATCCCACATATGTGGATGAAGTGACTTCATGACCTCCCTAATTTTCATATATTCAGATTATTCCAAGGAGACCCTTACAGATTTCTTTATTAGCAGTAATATTGACAATGTCTTTACTGCTCCTAATTGTCCTTGCTCATTTTGTTTTTCTTCTTGTAAGCCAATTTAACGAAGCAGTTTAATAGCCCTGCCATTTTAGAATCATCATTGTTTTTATCACTCTCCTCATTTATTTAATGGATCTTTCTTGCTCTCTAGTATTGCTTTTTTCTTCTCTGACATATTTGTAAAAAATTCTTATTTACCTTAAAATCTTTTATTAATGTTAACTCACTTGTGCTGTGAAAGATTGCCAGAGATGTTAAGAAACAGCAGTCTAAATGTCATTTGCCTGGAGAAAAAGCTTTGTGCATTTTGCGGTAGCTTTTTTCACAGTTCTCAAGCCAGAGAAGTCGTCACTGATGAATACTTTGTAAGGAACAGAGTTCATATTTTTGTTTTGTATGGCATTTAATACACTGGAATGATATGTGTATAACATACAGAAATGACATTAAAATAATGTTTTGAGGTTAAAAACCAAGCACTCGAAGGTTAGCAAATGCCAGATTTACAGTTTGCCATGCAATCTTAATTCTAGTCTTGTGTGTTGAACCTGTGTACTGAATGAGGTAGGGGTCTTGTGAAAAAAAAGTAAGTAAAGATTGTATTATAATGGCTGTGCACAGAGGGACTGAATTAAGGTTGAATGGGCAACTGTGAATCTGGCTTTAACTTCTGAGACTTTGCAACCTGTTCTAACACATCGGTCTCTCCTCTCGCTCCCCTGTGTTTTTTAATCGCAAAAGTAAAAACAATTGTGTTATGTGTCAGTAACTAAATTGGAAGCAGGATCAAGCTTCAAGTGATCTCTCCTTTCCTTTTTCCTAGCTCCATGATCACTGGAATGCAAAGCATTTAATGTACTGTCTAGAAGCATGATATTTCTTTCTCAAAATGACTTCAATTTCCCATACCTCAAAATTCAGTTACAAGGATACAACTGTATTTCAGCACAGTACAACTGTTGTAACAACTGGATTACTCGTGTCCTAAATGTCCAAATTCATTCTTATGCTTATGAATTCAATTCATTGGGTAGCTGCATTATAGCATTACCTTGACTTTTAATATCTCAATCCAGAAATCTCTTAGAAGTGGTATACGAGTCTGTTTCAGGCTGTTCTTTGTGTATTTATAAAACATTGGTATACATCAATTTGGTTTTCATTGATGAAGCGTGGGAAAAAGGAACTGTAACTGGGGAAAATGCATCTGATGTGCCCCATGTGTTTTGAGACTGGGTGCAGCGGATACAGTAACTCCTCACTTAACGTTGTAGTTATGTTCCTGAAAAATGCGACCTTAAGTGAAACGATGTTAAGCAAATCCAATTTCCCCATAAGAATTAATGTAAATGGGGGGGTTAGGTTCCAGAGAAAAAAAAATTTGCCAGACAAAAGGCTTTATATACATTTTAAACAATTTTAAACAAGCAATTTAATACTACAATCATCATTGCTGAGTATGAAGCTTGGTTGAGGTGGTGGAGTCAGAGAGTGGAAGAGGGTGGATTGTCCGGCTGCTCCTCTTGCTGAACTCGAAAAAACACATCTAGAGATTGTTGTTTTGCTTTCCTTTTTTTTTTCTTGGTAAATTTCTTTATAGCAAGTCATTAGATGACCAACTCCCCTAATCACTTTGGAGCTGCGTTCCCTGTCAGGGTCGTCATCACTCAGGATTTGCAAGCCCTCTTCAATCATTTGGAAAACTTCAGAAAGACGTTTGGCAGTCAAATTTCCAATGGGTTGGTTCTTCTTCTACTTCTTGGCCCTCTTCTTCCATTGCTGTCATCTCCTCTAGTTGCATCAGATCTTCATTGGTTAGCTCTTCTCCGTGTGATTGCAGAAGTTGTGTAATGTCGGCTTCTTCCACCTCATCAAAACCTGCTTTCTTGGCCGAGGATATCTTTCTTCATAGCGGGGACAACATCTTTAAATCCTTTTAAGTCATTGATGCATTCAGGCCACAACTTCTCCCACATACCACTCATGCATGCCTGAGTAACTTCAGGCCAGGACTCACCAATGTTATCGATGCACATCAGGATGTTGTAGTCACGCCAAAATTGCCAAATTGTAGGTTTGCCTTCCCCATCATTGCCTCTGATGAGCTGGTCGAAAGTATGGCGTAAATAATACGCCTTAAATGCAGCGATGGCTCCTTGGTCCATGGGTTGGATGAGTAATGTGGTGTTATGTGGCAGAAAGACAACTTTTACGTTTTCGCACAGGACGTCCAGGTTGATTGGATGAGCTGGTGCATTATCAATAAGCAATAAAATCTTGAAATCAAGATTTTCCATGGCACAGTATTCCTTCCAGGCAGGGACGGCATAGAGAGTCAGCCATTCTGGAAAAATAGCTCCAGTTATCCATGCCTTCTTATTGGATCTCCAAATGTCTGGAAGGTGTTCCTTTGAAAATCCCTTGAGAGCGCGTGGTGTTTCAGATTGGTATGCTGTCAGTGGTTTCATCTTCATGTCTCCGGCAGCATTGCCACCTAAAAACAAGGTTAGACGGTCTTTAGCTGCTTTAAATCCGGGCGCTGTCTTCTCCTCTCGGTAAATGTAAGTCCCAGTACAGGCCCATTTCATCGACACTGAAGACTTGTTTAGGGGAATAGCCACTTTCCTCAATTACTTTCTTGAGATAGTCAGGGAATTTTTTAGCTGCTGCAGTATCAGCACTAGCCGCCTCACCAGCCATCTTGATGTTATACAGGTGGAAGCACCTCTTGAACTGATCAAACCATCCCCCACTTGCCGTGAAAGTCTCTGTCTGTGATCCTTCACCTTGGTCTCTCTTCAAATTGTCATACAAACTTTTTGCTTCAGCTTGTATCACTAGCAAACTTAGAGGTATGTTCCACTGGTTTTGGTCCTCTATCCACAGTGAGAGAAGATGCTCCATGTTTTCCAGCAAACTACTTCTTGATCGACTTATTGTAGTAACACTAAGCGATGTTGCACACCGAGCACTAGCCTTGATCTTGTCGGCATTACTCCGAATTGTTCTCACACTGGTCAGAGTAAGACCTAGAGTGATGCCAATGTCTACTGCACACTCGTCCACATCAAAACGCTTTAAAATGTCTAATTTAGTACCCAAACTAATGGTTTTCCTGGTTTTTTGCTGCTAGTGGTACTGCTACTGCTAGGCACTCCACTATCACTTGCTGGACTCGTGATACTGGGTGATACTCCTCCAGACGTGCATGCATGTGCTACACTTCACTCCCTTCAGCGTGGAGTGGCCAGGGTCATGCAGCATCGGTCAACTATTGCAAGGGAAAGAATTTGGAAAACCCATGTCATTCTCCATGGTAATCTGCTCCCCTACTGGAAGCCCTGTGGGTTTAGGCTAGGACTAGTTATGGAGGTTCTTACTTTCTTGCAGGTTCTTACTTTCACAGGAGCCCTGCTGGAGGACCAACGGCCTCTCTTCCAGGGTGCCCTGGAAAAATGGCCTTGCTGTATCTCTCCTAGTAACCATGCACTCAGCACCCGGGCAGCATTGCAGCCAGTGTAGTAAGAGGAGGAAAATAACATTTGCTGCAGGGCTGTGCCCCCTCTCTGCTGTGTGCATGCAGGGGCAGAGAGATGCAGCTGGCGTTAAAGTGAAAGGCAAAGCTCCTGTGCATTTCACAGACTTTCATGGGAGCAGGGCCAGGTTCTGTGCATCTCTACGCCGCTTTTCCCCCTTGCTACAGCGAAGCAGGCGCTGGAACGCTATTCCTGTAACTTGCTTTGAGCGGGCTGCCGCTCCCTGTGTTCTTACCTCCCTCCAGTGAAGGGGGAGAGCAGATAAAACATTATTTATTCTGTAGCAAGACAGCAAGGCAGGCCCTCTGCTGTGCACCACCCGCAGCTGTTCTGCAGGCAGCTGGTGGCCTCGCAAGCACTTGGTGTAGAGCCCTGTTCCCGAGCAGGGCCGTTGGGCCATAAAGCAACAGTGAATCGCTGGTGGGTGGAGGAGAGTAGTGTGCACGTGCTGTGTGTTTACAAACATACTATACATACAGTACAGTACTATAGTTGGGAGGTGCCCCTGCCTTACCCTACATAGGCACAGCCCACTGACACTGGAGATGAGGCAGGCAAGCAGGCTGAAGGTGCTGTAGGCTAAGCAAAGCACGTTGTGCAGCAGCGGCAGCTTCCCCTACTCTGCAGGCATCAGGGGTGGGGGGCTCAACCCTCAGCCCACCCACTCCACCCCTTCCCCCAAGCCCCCACCCTTGACCCGCCTCTTCTCCCCCCGACATCCTCCCCCTTTACTTCGCACGCTGTGTCCTTGCTCCTCCTCACTCCCTCCCCTCCCTTCTAAACGCCGCAAGCCAGCTGATTGCCACACTCAGGAGGCAGGGGAGGGAGGGGGAGCCAGCATGCCAAGTCCTCACTCCTTCTCCCTCCCTCCTGCCCAGGGCAATCAGCTGGCTTGCCACGTTGGGGAGGCAGGGGAGGGAGGGGGAGCCTGCGTTCCGAGTCCTCGGTCCTCCCCCTCCCTCCTGCCTCCAAAACCCTGCAAGCCAGCTGATTGCAGCCCGCAGGAGGCAGGGGAGGGAGGGGGGAGGCGTGCCGAGTCCTCGCTCCTCCCCCCCCCCTGCCTGGGGCAATCAGCTGTCTTATGGCATTTAGGAGGCGGGAGGGAGGGGGGAGAGTGAGGACTTGGCGCAGGCTCCCCCTCCCTCCCTCCTGCCCCGGGGCAATCAGCTGGCTTGCAACATTCAGGGGGCAGGAGGGAGGGGGGAGGAGCGAGGACTCAGCATGCAGGCTCCTCCCCTCTCTCCCCTGCCTCCACGGCAATCAGCTGGTTTGCGGCATTTGGGAGGCAGGGGAGAGGGGGAGCCTGCGCGCCGAGTCCTTGCTCCCCCCTGCCTCCAAAACGCCACAAGCTAGCTGATTGCCGCAGGCAGGAGGCAGGGGAAAAGGGGGAAGGCACTGATCCGTGGGGTCTGCCGGCGGGCGGGAGATGCGAGAGGTGAGGGGGTGTAGGGAGGCTTCCAGCTGTGGAGAAAGCAGGCAGCCAAACAACATAAGAGTGGAGCATTGCACAACTTCAAATGAGCATGTTCCCTAATTGATCAGCAATGTAACAACAAAACAACGTTAACCGGGAAGACTTTAAGTGAGGAGTTACTATATTAGGTTATTCCCCAGCTTGCTGTAGCTCTTCACAACTCAACATGGAATTCGCTAAGGCAGTCTGACCCACCTATTTATATTCTAAACTCTTTGAGGCAGGGACTGTCTCTTACTTGGTATGTACAGTGCCTAACACAGTGGAGGCTTGGTTTCAGCTGACTTCCCCATTCACTATCATAACATAAATAACAAATAATAATTAATAATTTATTATTTCATGTACTTGACATATTTTAAGAAAAGTGTGCATTTTAAAATATCTCACAATTATCCCTGGAAAACACCAGGGATTAATTTATTCCAACAAATGTATATTAACTTGCATACTAAAAATGCACTTCATTACCTACTGCATTAAAAACTGTATGGGTGAGAATTGATTTTCATTTGGTAGTTTGCTTGCAAAGCTGCATAGTGATAGATGTTTGTTATAGATATGGCTGGAAACTGAACTTTTTTCCCATGGAAAACATTGATGAAAAGGGAGGGTGGGAAGAGGCACCATGATGAAATATCCAAATCTTAATATTGTGGGTTTTGGATTAATTTTTCAGATGTCAGACATTTGGTCTTTATCAAAAAAAAAAATCAAAAATTTCTGCAGAAAATAAAAACTTTTCATGAAAATTTTCACTTCATTTCAACAATATTTTGTCAAAAAGCAGACTCAGTGGAAACTTTTTGACTACCCTAATTCATATTTTTTGAAAAATTAATATTGGTTTTCTTAGGGTATTTTTAAGATTTGAACAAAATATTGCTTGTGTACATTGTGGATTTTTCCCCAATGTTAATGTGATTTTTACTTTGTAACAACCTTTTCTCTTCCTTATTTTATTTTTAAAAAGTAGTTGAATGTTAAATTTTTAGTTTGACCAGTTGTTGTTTCAAGGAGCCTTCCCCTTGTGTTTCTCACTTACTAATACAAGTCATTAGATATTTATGTGATACAGGTTAGGGTTAATCAAAGGAATATAGTATAGGTATTTCTTCTTTCAAGCTATAGTGAATGAAACATTTTTGACTTTTGAAATATAATGTTAATTACCAAATATCTCTATTTATAGAAAAGTTGCATGTATTTTCATAAATTTACTACTAGTAGGGCTCTCAAGTGGTCAGGATGTAAATAAGAGATTTAAAAAAAAAAGGAGAAAATGAATTTTGGTCATCAGAGAAAAGATTTCTCCTAGTAATTCATTCTAACAATGTGGTATTAAAAACTGCCCTGCCTGTCATATGAATTTGCTGGTTTAACTTCAAACCTGATAGTTCTTATTTCATACTGTGATTTCTGTCTTTTCTGAACCCCTTCATACCTTCTTCCACTGGAGGTCGTGACTGTAGATCATTTTATTTCTTTAATACCAGCCCCAAAGTGCTCTATGTAATCATTATGTTTTGAATTTGATGTTTTATTCTGGCATTGCTGCATCTGTCAGATGCTGCCAAGCTGTGTATTGAGATTTCCTCTCCATGTTGCTTTTCCATGCCATGGCTGAATCAACTCTTCTTTTCACAGAGTTTGTCATTCATTGGTTGGCTCATAATCAGTGCTGCCAAGTGATATGAAAAGTATTGGGAAGAGGGAATATAAGAAGTGAGCTGCATCCACAGAGGTGTGTGTGATAAAAGGCTCCGCTTGCACGCCAGGATCCAGGAATTCCCAAAAGAAATTTTTTGTTCAGAAAAGCAGAGCGGGAGTACAGTGCACTCAGCTTCATTGGAAACTCTCTCCACCTTCAACTAAAAAGGTGAGAAATTTCTGTTTTTCTGTTCATTGAACTTTTAGAGAGACATGGGAAAGACTTTAAGGTCCTTTATTTGGTGGGTTTGGTTGAGTTGTGTATCTTTGCTACATTTTATAAAATTGTCTTAACATCACATATGTTAATTTGCTGCTAAATTGAGTTAATAACAATAGACAAGTGAAAGATAGGTATTGCCTTGGGGCAATTCCAAGTAGACCGGCTTCCTCATCACAAAAAAATTTAACTAAGATTAGCACTAATTGACACCTTGATGGTGAGAACTGAAGGGACATGGATCCTGAATGAAATACACTCCAAATGGATTTAGACTATTCTGATATTAGACAGCTCTTTAATCTAGCAGAAAAAAGGCATAATAAGATCTATTGGTTGGAGGCCAAAGCTAGGGGAGGGGGGGGGGGGAAGAACAGACTAGGCAGAAGCAGTTTACCTAAGAACACAGGGGATTTCCCATCACTTGGTGTCTTTAAATCAAGACTGGCCATCTTGCTAAAAGATATGCTCAAACAGAAGTTATGAATGAATGCAGAGAATACTAAGTGAGGTCCTTTGACCTGTGTTATGTAGCAGGTCAGACTAGGTAATGATAATGGTCCCTTCTGCCCTTAAAATCTATGAATATGAAGCCAATAGAGAGTTGCTGGAATGTAAAATGTTTACTGGAAACTAGGAAGGGAAAGGAAGAATTTGAAGAGCAAATAGATATACCCTGTATAAAAGCAAGTACCAAAGAATGAGATGTTGGCTATTTTAAATACGTCAGAAACAACACCTTCCTGCTGGCATCTTATCTGAGAGGGAGAAGTGGTACCTGGCAGTGAGAAAAGGCACAGCCCGTTAGGAAGGCACTCTTGGGATGAATGAGTTGGTCAGATCAGAAATGGCTCCTTCCAAGAGTTCTGGCCTGGCCCCTTAATCTCATTGGCCAAATACCCTTCTTCCTCAATAGTGCCTTCCTCCAGTGTCATATGGGAATTAGACAGTCTTTAAGGCACGTAGCATTTGGAGAAGTAGCTAGTTTGCTAAAGGTTAAGTATAAGCAGTAGTTGGTAGAGCAGTTGTCTGAAAAATTGGTGACCCTGTTCCATATAAAAGGCAGATTTTTTTTTTAAAAAAAAGATGGATATCTCACTGGTATTCTGGATCGTACATACTGAACCTTTTACTCATAATATCATCATATGTAATGGAGAAGATTGCCAGTTAAGATCAAAAGCATGGAGGTCAGGATGTACATCAGGACAGACTGGCACAGGGAATCCATGTTAATATAGCTAAGATCAGTGTTTCTGAAATCCATAAATATATCTGAGATTGGCAATCTGCGATTGCAGGCAGTTGTCAAAATGAATTCTGACAAACGCTCTCTTCAAATTAATCCCTTTCCAGTCCAGTGTTAGCTGGTATTTCTTGTTACTGACTTAACCCTGGCCTCATACTAGGACACAGCCAAGCAGAGAACTCTACACGTTTTACAACTGTTCTGTTGCTTTCCATTACATAAGTTAATAACATATTGTATTTGTAGTAAACAAGCTGTCATTGATTTTAGTAGCAGTAGAACCACAGCACCTCTTAAATATGAAACAGGCCTTTAAATGTAAATTTAGCAAGTTGATTTTGATGCCTACCAGTCCAATAACTTGACATGTATTATTTAGGCAATACATCTCTTGGGTTTGTTTGACCTGTAGCACAGCCTGGTAAAGAAGTTAAGTAAGGTTGACCTATCTTGTACTAATGAGATTATACTGTTTAATAGGTAAGTCTTAAAATTAGAAGTATTGGACTACAGGGACAGGCTAAGGAAATGGACAGAATTAACATAGCTGGGTTTGGTTTTAAGACAATATTCCGTTAAATTCAAAACTAACGTATATTAGGGCAGTACATACTGGGGAGAGTGGTTAAATTACAATAGGAAAAGAAAGTTGAAGTAATTCAATTAATTAGTTTTATAATGCAAAAACTAGATCAATACAACAATAAGTTGCACAATTAACACATTTGAAAGTCAGGAAATTTTAAATTTAATTTTGAACTGGAAGTTTAAATCCTCCTGCATAAAATCACAGTTGTTATTGTTTATGTTGCAACAATAACAAAGGTTCCAAATAAGGGTTGAATGCAGAACAGGAGGTCGCAGTTCCTGTCTTGCAGAATGTATGGTCTAGAACAATGGTTCTCACCCATTGGTCCAGGGCCCCCGGGTGGCCGCAAGCAGGTTTAAGGGGGTCTGCCAAGCATTGCTGGCATTAGACTCACTAGAGACCAGGGCTGAAAGGTGAAGTCCTGCCACACGGGACTGCAGTCTGGGGTCCTGAGCCCCACCACCTGGGGCTGAAGCCAAAGCCTGAGCAACTTAATTTCATGGTACCCCCTCCTTGCTACTCCCTAACATTGGCCCTGGCTTTTATATCCAGAAAAAGCATTCTTGTGGCACAGCTGGGCCATGGAATTTGTATAGCATGTTGGGAGGGCGGCCTCATCAAGAGAGAGGGTGAGAACCGTGGTCTAGAAAGATGGGGAAAGGGTGAGAGAAAAGGATAAAACGTTAAAGTGATCAGAGTGGTGAAAGCTAAATGTTATGTTGGTTACTTTAACAGAAACAAACAAACAAAAAACCTACCCCGCTCCCATTCCTTCTATCAAATTGTTAGTTTCTTTTTTTAATTTTAGCTATTTTCTACATTTTTTATTTAAATAGGATATATTTTTCCATCCATTATACTATATTCATACCACCAATTTTAAATAATGTTAAAAATATGAATATCTTCTCACCCATAATCAGTGCAATATCCATTGGATGCTAATATCCAGCCTCTTGAATGACTGCTTATGGAGAATCTTTAGGTTTTGCCAACAGAAATGAGAAAGGCACTGGAAAGTGGGTACGGCTCCTGCCCTACATGGCTGCCCCTGGGAGAGGCTTAGGGTGCTTGGGAAAAGTCTAGGATTTCAGGGACTTGGGGGGCCAGAAGTCTCTGAATTCTTAATACTCTCCATAATTAAATTACTTGTTTTTGCTGTTTCTCAGGTTCCACATTAAAATGTGCAAAAATTAAGGTTCTAACAGTTGAGATTGTTGTCCATTCTGTACAATATATGGGGCACATTTTGATGTAACCAGTATGATATAAAGACTTACTATGAATCAAACATCTCTGCCAACTCTTGTGTGCTCCTGGGTCTGCTGCCCTTGTGTTCACCTGCCAAAAGCCTCATGGCAACCGAACTTTCTAGGATAGGAAACCTTTGTCCATATCCATTGACTGAGACCAAGTGGAGAATGTAGGTTCTAGGAACATTTTACGTGCCTGCTTTGTAGGCCTACGATTTCATTCCCTTCAGGGCAGACTACTTGAAGCACCCACAGAACAATACTTTTCCTAGGGGAAAAAAAATAAAAAATTAAAAACAAAAGAAGTTGTTTAACTTACAAAAACAAGTAAAACAAAACTGTTTCTTCAACCTCCCTTTTCCCCCCCCTCCCCCTTCCAGCCCCTGAGGCAGGTCAGCCCTTCTGCATTGCGTGTTTCCTTCCTCCCAAGCCTCAAATGAAGCACCTCACAGGTGGTTCTGTGAGTTTCTAATAGGACTATCAATTTGTTGTAGGGATAGGCATTAGATCATACCTTCAGTCTGGCTTGCTTGGAGATTTTTTTTTTTTTTTTTTTTTTTTGTCGTACCCCCCTCACATTCCTTGGGTATGAAATATAGATTATTGAGAAATCAGAGACCATCTGTCTCACTCACACTGAATAGGAATAGAAAATTCAGCATCTGTTGTGTGGGTAATCTGCTGTTTGATTTCATTTATTTTTGAACTAGGTATCAGGGGCACCTAGAGTTTTGAATGGGATCCCCCCCATTTTTTTTTTTTTGTAGAAATCCAAATATGTACAATGTGGCTGAATTAATTCTCAATGAGAGATCTAAATAGCAGCCTAACCAGTATGACCTGCTCTTGGCCCCTTTGTGCTTGTGCTTTACTGAGCAGTCTGTATGGGGAAAAAACTGGGCCAGTAGTTGATTAGTAATTGTATCTAGCCAGATCTCAGTGATGCAGGCAAGGTCTGATGTTACATCTGATGTCAGATTGTGAATAGTGCTTGTTTTGCCAACAGACATTCTTGCAGGAGTGCTGGAACAAATTTATAGTGGGGGTGCTGATAATGGAAACCAAATAATTTGGTGTTTATTTTTACTACTTCAGCCAGGGATGCAGAAGCACCTCCTGAACCCCTAGTTCCAGCACCACTGCATTCTTGTGTTCCTCAGGAATCATTTGAAGCTGTTATTTTGCTGCCCTGGTTGTTTTATGCTATGATCAGTCCTAAGACCCACCACGTTTGTCTGTGTGTCTCTGGGTTGTGTTTCTTAGTCTTCTCAACCCAGTTAGAACTGCAATTGTGTAGGTTGGGGAGAGGTACTTGGTTTCAAGGTCCACTTAAAATTGTACAAATCCACATCTTGCAGAATCTGTTTGTAGGGTTTGGCAGTTTGGCTTATTCTGATTGTTTAGATATTTGGGATGGTGTTCCTTTTTAAAGACATCACAGTTCTAAGATTGGACCTGAGTAAAGGAGTAGTTAGGGGCATTGGTTGGGGGCTTTTTTTGGTTTTGGTTTTTATGTAAGGGTATTGGGGATATGAAGGTGGGAAGAAGGATAGAAATTATGATACTTGTTGTGGAGTTCTTCCTCATTCTTTTCATTGTGTTCCCTTTTTGATATCACAGACACCTAGTGTTTACTTTCCCCCCCTTGAAATATATTAACATGTAGACAAAGGTATAAGACAATCTACAAGATAGCAGTAAGTGCGTACCTGGATGAAGTCTGGGTAAACCTTTGATTTTTTGTTGTTTAGAACACATGGATGAATAGAATAACTTGACTTATCTTTTTATTTCATTTTAATACTCTTTTTTTAGTATTGACTCTTTTAGTGGCAGTCATAAACGTTTTGGGGCTATGAGACAGGTGTTCCAGCAGGGTCTTTTTGGATAGAATTATTGTTATTGTTGGTATTTGTTTATTTGTAGAGCCATGTAAGTACAAATGATGCTGTAGAGATGGAGAGTTCTGCCAAGCTAGTAAAATTATTGCACTCTCAAATGACTTGCATAGTAAGGCACAAGTTGGCACAGTATACAGTGATAATACAAAGGCATGCATGGTGATGAACAGTAATTATTCATCTACCTACAATGAAGAGCACTGTTGTACACAATATATTTAAAGTTTCCTACTTGTTGATAATAATGAACGTTTTTATAATGAAAGTATACTGGATCGCTAAATGCGAGCAGTATCAAACTCTGAAAAAGTTTGGGTATGGATCTGGGTCCTGATCTGAACATTGCCACTCTCCAATTTCAGTGTATCAAGTGTAGCTAGGCAACTGATGTGCTACAATTGCTGCTTATTATACTAGTTACACTGCTTCACTGCTCTCTTTTCTTTCCGACTCAAACACTAATTGTTTTACCCCGTTGTTGTCTCACATCATATGTCAAAGCTGTAAGCTTTTTGGGTTAGGGCCCATATTTTATTTCCTTTTGTGTACAGCGCCTAGTACAATAGGACACAGATGCCTGATTGAGGTCTATTAGCTTCACTGTCTGTAAGTGGCCCAAATGGTACCTAGTGCTTCTGTGGGATACTCTTCAGTACTCAGTAAATGCTTTCCCATAGTCTGCATTTAAAAAAAAAAAATCACCCTTTCTGTGGTGTTTCTAGGTGATTTCTGAGGCCTGATAACCCAGCTGAATGCAAGTATATTAAACAACCACACTCCAGAAGTGAACTGGACTGTACTTCCCACCCAAAAATAGAGGGCATCAGAGCTTATGCAATAAAATTCACATGTGCACAAGGACAGGAAATAGAGCAAAAATAGACTTTTCTGCTGTTTCCTACCTGTCCAGAATCAAATTATCAGCTGGCTAGTGGAGAGGCTTTTTTTTTTCTCCCCAAGTTACTGCAACAGAGCCAATCTGAACTTTGAAAAATCTTCTTCATTCTAGATTAATCTTACTTTAGCTAAACCATTCACTTATCCCTAATTTAAATTTTAAATAAAAGCATAACAGTCAGTTGAAATCTGCTCTGTATTTGAATAAAGGCCCTTTTTCAATTCTGAAGCCAAATCCTGTTGAGGTAGGACCATCTGTAACTCGAGTTGCCAACCCTCCAGGATTGTCCTGGAATCTCCAGGAATTAAAGATTAATCTTTAATTAAATACTGTGATGTGATGAAATCTCCAGGAATACAGCCAACCAAAATTGGCAACCCTACCTTCAATGCCCTTAGGTATGTTCAGGGCTGGCTCTAGGATTTTTGCCGCCCCAAGCAAAAAAAAAAAAAAAACTCCGGGAGCGCAACTGCCGAAGCAAAAGAAAAAAAGGTGGCCAGAATGCCGCCCCTGAAATTGTGCCGCCCCAAGCACGTGCTTGGTTTGCTGATGCCTAGAGCTGGCCCTGGGTATGTTACGCAAAAGAGAGAGCAAGACCCGCATTGATGCAACCTCCTGAATGCTGGTGATAATCCAGTTTGTGGTATTCCATTTTACTGGCACACAGATTACAACCTGCTATAGTTATAGATTCCCCCACTCCCTCCCCAAAGCTGGCAACCACTTTCAAATTTACATACAGCCTTCCTGGAAAATTCTTATTGCTTAGTAATGGTACCTACCCTGACCAATAAAACTCTGATTTTAATCAATAAACATAATGTGTAGCAAGATTAATAGCCCTGGCACTCCATCAGCTTTTGGCATGTGCATTCAGCTTTCAAACCTTATAAATTCCTCAGATGTATTTCTGTTGCAGTGAGATGGCATTTAAAGATTCCCCGGACAACTGGAAAAGTACAGTATGAATTAATAAGACAAAAAATAAAGTTTGGGGTTTTTTTGGTATTATTTTAAAGGAGCAACAGGTGACCAGTGCTTCCCGTATATATAGTATCAGCCAACAATGACAATTATAAGTTATTTCTTGTGGGGTTTATTTATAAAAAAAAAGATTCATTTGGGCATTGCACCAGTTTTTTCCAGACAGTTGTCTTTCCTCTTGAGGGAATAAGCTGTTGTCTCTTTCCTCTAAGGAAGCTTACAGTATGATGGACAAAATGTCAAGCATAATTAGACAAAATGACATTGTAAAACCCAATAGAGGCACTTCATCTTTCAGAATTTTCAGAACCTATAGTCTATTTTAGACATCTTCAAATTAACACTTATCTAGACTGAAGCTGACAGATTTTTCTTAGATCACAGAAAACGCAGCCCTCCTTCCTTTTTTTCTTAGTAGCATATGATTTTCCTGAGCACTACAGTGTAAGATGTATTGCTCCAGAATCCCTGTGAAAAGTGGATCTTTGAACTGACCAGTATGTTTGCATATGGATGAGTCATTTTGACAGTGTCTTGCCTATATAAAATAATCATCAGCCACAGGAAATATTCAATATCCTGATTTTATTTAAATTGTGTTGTTTTAATATTGATTTTTAATGCCATGTTGCATGAAGAAGATTACAAACCGACAGCTCAGTAGATTTATAATCTCCTATGGGCCTTTATGTAAATCATCTAAAGCAATTTTTTGTATTGGTACAGTAAAGCTCTTACTTTAGGAAGGAGGAATCGTTCATTCGCTTCTGCTATTGAAAAAGAGTATATGTCCTACTTACCATAGGGAAATTACTGTGGTATATCAAATGCCAACGGAATGTTAACTGTTGGCATGCGTCTGACGAAGTGGGTATTCACCCACGAAAGCTTATGCTGCAATACATCTGTTAGTCTATAAGGTGTCACAGGACTCTTTGTTGCTGTTGGTAAAAACTGACTTTTTAATGGCATCTACTATACCTGGTTCATCAGTGAATGGGTTTTCTGCTTTTCTCAAGAAGCAATTTCTTATTTATGCAGAAACCAAAGGCAATTTCTTATTTATGCAGAAACCAAAGGCTTTCTAAGTTAGAAATGAGGCTTTTCCATAAAATTACTTAATTAAAAATTCACCTGGAAGTAGAATATGTAGTGACATTTGCATTTTACTCAAGTAAGATCCCTGAAGACAATGTCTGACAGGTAGGCTTAATAGCAGTTAAGTGAACTGTTAGGTTCCTATATACTTTAACCACCAAAACTACTTTGCAGAGTTGTCATTAATCAGTTATTTCTTTTTATTAGTATAAAATAGTAAATACAGTTGGCTTTACTAATTCTGGTGACATAGGTACATATAGTGAAGATAGCTGAAATGTTTGATTTTCCTTTGGAGTTGTCAGGGAGTCATTTGTAGTTTACAGAGTTCTGCAGGGAAATGATTATAACATATGGCCTCCAATAGGATTACTGTGTACATTTCAGCTGTCTTTTCTGTACTTACTGTCGATATCCAGATAGATGTAGTAGGAAAATAAAGTAGGTTTATTGAAATGTATGCCAGTATGTTGGGGTGTTGGTATTTGACTACATGCTGCTTGGTAGAAGAAGCTTGAGCTGACTGTATTGGATTTCGCTTTGTAAGTGTGCCCAAAGCTTGAGTATCGGCACAATTCTGAATTGAAAACAAAGTATTTAAAATTGATTTTACTTTTAACGTCTACTTGCAACTGACAAGGCAAAACGGTTCAGGGTTAGGACTTCCTCTTTGTCCATAATGCACCTTGTGCAGCCGAGTGGCATGGCGTGTTAAGAGAGAAAATGAAGTTATGGGGTTGTGACAGAATATATACCTGTGGCCACTATTGTAGTAATCTTTGTACAAAGTGTGCCTTGTGAGGTATCATTTGAAAACTCTGAATTTGCTTGTCTTTATTGTCCTGGTAAATTTAAGTGTGCAACATTACATGTAAAGTTATAAGATTCCACTGTATGGCGTTACTAACGTGTTCCAAATCTGGGGAGTGGTCAAACCAGTTCCTCAGAGACAAAGGGCAAACAGAGGCCACAGCCACGTGTAAACAAGGGCAATGGACCATTGCCTGCTAAGTGGCCATTCTTTGACAGGAAAGAAGAACATTCCCGGAGCAGCTGATACAGAGCGGTCAATGTGATGATGCCTGAACCATGTGCACATGCAAACTGTCCGATCAAAGACTAATGTGATAAAATGGGCTAGTCTAATGACATGAATATATGTGAGTATGGTGATGTGCACACCATAGAACACCTGCTCATTTGCTGACTCTTTGGGGAGACCTGTTTGAAGGAGGACCTTGCTGTTGTGACAGAGTAATCGCTTGTGAACGGTTCTGGAAAAACATCTACACCTCTACCCCGATATAACGCGACCAGATATAACATGAATTCTGATATAACGCGGTAAAGCAGTGCTCCGGAGGGGCAGGGCTGCGCACTCTGGCAGATCAAAGCAAGTTCAATATAACCCGGTTTCATCTATAAGTGGTAAGATCTTTTGGCTCCCAAGTACAGCATTATATCGAGGTAGAGGTGTAGTTTGTGACAAAGACACAAGAAGAAGAAGGCAGGAAAAGGGGGTCGGACAAAAAAATCTACATCTTAGCAAAGAAACAGCATGGAGTTCCCATCCATACAGACTGTCTGTCAGCTTTATTCCCAGCTGGAAATGCTTCTCAAAGAGGGGGACAAAACTTTAAAAAGAAGGGTCAGACACTCCAAGACACCCTTCCCCTACCACGCTCTTTCCATTGACTCACCACACTGGAAGGGACAAAGGAAGAGTCATTAAACAGAAGAAGGGGTCCTGACCTAAGAAGTTTGGCCAATAAGACCATTGAGACCATGTGGTGAGAAAAACTCTGCATTTAATTTAACCTAGTTTGTTAAGTTAGGCACTAATTGTGTTTTATGTTTATTTTTTTTTAACGTTTCTGACTTTTATTCCTCATTACTTATATTTGCTTAATATCTATCTCTTTGTAGTTAATAAACTTGTTTTATTGTTTTATCTAATCCAGTGAGTTAAAATGATGTGTGTGGGAAACTTCCTTTGGGAGAACAAAATGAGTGCATATTATTTCCACTGATGAAATAATGAACCTATGTAAATTTCTTTGTCCAGGAGAGGGCTGGGCAGTGCAGGACATACATTTGGGGGGGGGGGGGTGTGGGGGGGAAATCTGGCACCAGGAGTGTGTTAGGGTCACCCTGCAGTATAATTCAGGCTGGTAAGAGCCTAGGTGTGGTTGGCAGGCTGCAGCACACACAGACATAACTGGGAGTGACTTGCATGCTGGAGGCTGTTTGTGGGCAATGCAGGCTGGAAGCTACAGCAGCAAAGCATTGTAAAGGGCACCCCAGGTTGGAGGGCAGGAATGACACAGCTACTCATTAGTCTACCTAGGGTATGTCACAGGGGTATCTCTTGGAGAAGGTGGCAGTGCAACCCGTTCAGTTTTTACTTTACTGTCAGTTAAGTTTTAATGATAAAAATTAATCATTTACATTTCAAGTTTGTGGGGTTTCAAGTTCTGAAATGTGTGAAACAAACTTGTTACCCCCTAAACTTTCAAAGTAGTAAACAATCTTTTCTAGTTGTAATTTAACCATTCTATCAGGCTATCAATTTAAGAAAGGTAGGTGGTGATCCTGATTTTCTTTATTTTCTGCTAATATTTCTTTCATATGGTCTGGTCATTAAATTGATCCCTGATCTATTGAGATTGCACACAATGCCCTTAACTTGGAAAAGACTTTCAATAGCTGCAAAGCAGTAGTTTTTGCTATTATGGTACCACCTTAGAGATCTTATGGTATAATCAACAATCACAATGTAATGTTGGTAATCTGCTGTATTCTCCTCCCACTGCACTAAGTCTATAAATATTCTTTCTGTAAACTGGAGCAGAACCAAAGTTAGCAGCCAGCCACTGAGCAGGAAGTGAGAGTTTTGAAGGTTTTTTGTTGTTGTTGTTGAGTCTTTTTTGTTTTTGTTTGTCTATTCCTGTACCATAGAAATAGGCCTCTGATTGGGAAAGCCCTGAAAACAGAATAGTATGGGTCAAGAATAGGCCCGTAATCTTTCACCACATATCCTGAAATTGTAATAACACAAGTCAATCAGATGACGTCAAGCCTAGGTGGCTGAGGACCAAGGAGCTGGGTAATTCTCACTTGATTACTCAGCCTGAATTTCATAATAAAGGTCTCACTGGGGTTCATTATCTTTGTATTTCCCACTGTCTCCTGGTCATGTTTCTGACCAAAAGTTTTATCCCTACGCTATTCAACCAAAACGCTTAAGAACCCCACTGGCAACTTGAGGTCTAGCTCAGGGTAATCTGCTGTTTTGTAGAGTTATGCATGTTTTTCAGAGTTTCATGAAGAATGGAGAAATCTCCTTCAGTTGAGGCAACTTCATCTATCTCATTCAGACTCGTAGGATGAGGGCTTTATTGCCTCATTAGGTCTGTAGTCAGCGAAATGGGGATCTCTGAAAACTCCCAAGAAGTTAAAGTAGAAAAGACTCACCCTGATACAGTTGGATATGCTGACTTCTTAGACAGACCCACATTTAAGAGATCTTGTGTTGTGTCCAACAGCCAACTGTACCCCAATACACAAATATGACCTAAGATATTCATGGATGTACTCTGTGACTAGTCTCAGCCCCGGGCATTGCCAGGTGTTCTGAGAGCATTGTTTGGCTGCAGGTGGTTAAAGTAGTTTTTCCTTGGAGGAAACTGCCCACATATAATCAGTCCTCAGTTGTCATTCACTTTGAGGATTGTTGGTCAGTCTCTCCCATTTATTAAGTAGTCTAACAGTTTATTGACTGAGCCTCCCATTCCCCAGGAAAGCGCCTTGTTTCACCAACTGGCTGTAGCTGTCCTCTTTCTGTACCTGTAGCCACTCTAAGTCTCTAGAGATGAGTATCCCTCTGGCCAGGGCAGCTGCCTTTGAGGCCCCTTTACTTCCATTTAGACTGTTTCCTCCTGATTAGGAACTGTAGTTGGAAGTAGAGTTTGTCCCGAATTTCCCATCAGAATGATTTTTCCAATGGAAAATGTATATTCCACAAAACTGACTTTTTTCTGAGGGAAACCTTTTTGATTTTGCTGTAAATGTTAGATTTATTCAGTTTGGAGAATCAAAATGAAATATTTAATTTCAGGTTGATTCAACCTGATTTGGAATATTTCATTTTTTTGAACTGACCTAAAACATTCAAAGCGGTTTAAAAAATATACTAAATTCCAATTACCTGTATTACATTGCCTTATGGGGGTTGTAGTTCCAGGCCCAATGCCTCGACTGCTCGTCAGGCAGCCAGGAGAACTAAATCTTCCTATATTGCAGTACATCTCTCATAATGAATTTCCTCTATGTATCGCATCATAGGAATAACATGACTGTAGATGCATTATGGGAGATGTAGTCCTGCCACAGAACCTGGTCCATAGGAGAGAATGGGGGCCTGAAGTAAGCTCCTAAAAAGCAATTGGGAAATGCACTTTAATGTTGACATGTGGTTCAGCAAACCACAATGAAAGTTTCTGTTCTGGGACTGTTGTATTGCAAACAAATGTTAATCAAAACAAAGCAATTTCCATTCCATGGAAATTTTCAATACTTCATTTTTTTGGTTTCAGTTCTAGACAGCAACAAATATTGAATTGTCCAAATTTCCGATGGGATGGAAATTCCAAATTTTGTCAGCTCTAGTTTGAAGGCCTTCTTCAGGTTTAACTCTTCTAGCTAGTGTTGTGGAGTAAGGATAATTGAATTTTCTGGCCCCAGGACATGCCATTAACCCTCACTTGTCCTGGTCCAGTGTGGTATTCACACCCACTCTAACTCTACAGTCTATCAGAAGGTCTTTCACCAAAAAAGGGTAATTGAGGCTTGATATTCACTGTACTCCTAAGAGTTAAAAAATGAAAGGCACGATTTTAATTATATGTCACCTAAAGTCTTCATAACTTCATAAAAGATCCTAAATGGGCAACAGCAAACCCTCCTCCCCCCCCCCAACAACACATAATAACATGAATTGAACAGAGTGCCTTTTTTTTCCCCCAGAAGGTGGGACAATGTTAATATGAGGAAAAAGCACTTATGTGAAACATGTAAATATTATACCTCTGCTAAGAACTTGAGGCGAGGTCATGGATCCACAGGACTGGTGCCATACCTCAGTTTTTAAACACTCTCTTGGAGGGAACCCCTTTATAGTGCTGGGCCTCTAAGGAGTCCCACTCCTTCCTCCAGATAGGCCATGCAGCCTCACCACGTACTAGGCTGAGCTACTGGGCTCCAGCATCCTGTTTCACACCATGAGCTCTGCCCAGTGAGTCCAACTGACATTGGTCCCTGAAGAGTAAATAAGTCTCTACCAGGAGTCAATGTAAGTATTTGTAGTGATACCCAAGTTGTGCTCTCAAAACTGAGTAGGATTTATTATTCAACTGGAACATAGCATTGGAAGTGAGCATAGAGAAATACAGGTTAAAGCATAGTCCATTCAGGTGAAGCCAGAGCAATTCGCCAGCCAAGCTGTACTGAACTGCATTTTCAGTCTGTCTCTCCGTAACTCTTCCTTAGTCAGTCCCAGTAGAGAGTATCAGCTTCTTCCAGAGTCCACATTTATTTTTTTATAGGTCACCTCACAGGCCTTTGTTCTCCATGCAAGACCATGCTGAGTTCACAATACCCCCGCCAGAGCCTGAGTCTCGGCTCAGCTTCACCTCTGAGAGGTGTTGATTTGAACTGTCATTTGGACTGTTGCCTCTCTATTTATCTGAGTCAGTTTCAACCAGTTCCTTAATGACTCTCTGCTCATTGCACCCAGACAACAAAGTGACATATACACCTGTGTTTCCAGTGTCATTCAAGGAGCATTGTTATCTCTTTTGCCCCCACCGGGGAGCAGTGCAAAGTTTAGAAGGAAACTGAGATGCACATAAGATTCATAAAAATACACCGCTACCTCGATATAACGCTACCCGATATAACACGAATTTGGATATAACGTGGTAAAGCAGTACTCCGGGGGGGGAGGGGGGGGCTGCGCACTCCGGTGGATCAAAGCAAGTTCAATATAACGCGGTTTCACCTATAACGCAGTAAGATTTTTTGGCTCCCAAGGACAGTGTTATATCGAGGTAGAGGTGTATTACAGAAAATTTCCACTTCATCACGAAAGGCTTTTTTTGTGTGTTGCCCAGCAGGGATGGTAAATCTGTTGTGAAAAAAACACTTGCAATAAGTTGTATCAAATACATTTTCTGAATACTCCATGAAAGTCAATTTACGTATATTAGCATAATGTTGGGCTATTTATTTTTAAAATGCAAATCAATTTCTGTTCTACTTGAATTGAATTACTGAACAATTTTCTGCCACAGCCAAAAAAGTCATAAAAATCTAAATGAACTCTTGCAAATTTTTATCCTACCTACTGTATTTCACATTTTTTGAAGTAAAATGTGTAGTGCTGTCAGGACTTTAAGCAAATTATTCTTTGAAAAATGAGGTAGCAGCATGATTAATAAGATTCTCTTTCACGTGCTCATCTCCAAATAGATAAGGAGCATTTATAAGTCAGGAAATCCAGCTACCTATTACTTTACAAACCTCAAGGCCTAAACATTCAGAGGCAAATCTCTTAGGGCTAGTCTAGACAGCACCAACAAACTACACTAAAGGGGTGTGATTTGTAGAGCGCTCTGACTGCCCCATGTTGACCCTGCTGGTGTACACTGAAAGGTACCTAGTTTGTGTTAACGTAGTCCTATTTCAGAAGTTAGAATGAAGCAAGTTAGTACATTTTACAAATCACACCCCTCTGGCACACTTTGCCACACCATGTAGACAAGCCCTTGGACTTCCACAATGTGAAGATAAATATTTTAGATTATGGGTGCAAAGTATTGGCTATAGATGATAAAACTCACACTTTACAATTTAAAGTATAATTAAAGTAATTTGCATAATAATAATATGACCAGAACTAATAGTTATTAAATATATTTGTGATTATTATGTAGAGTAACAGTGGAATCTTTGTTCAACGAGATTGCTTTTCTATCTGTATAGTGCTAGTAGTTTCAAAATATTTTCTGAATAGATGGGGGTCTGTTGTGTTAAATTCAATGAAATTAATGCATCTATAGAATCAAAGCTGGCAATGTGACCCTGTTGCTTGACATGCACGTCATTCTACTTGAATTCTATGGCAAAATGTATCTTTCATTAACGATACAGAAAAGGAAGGAAAAACAGAGCATTTTAAATGTAAAGTATCAAGTAAGTCTTTCATTTTAACAATATCTTTTATTCCCTTTCCCTTTAGCTGTAAAGTGTTTTAATAAGGGGGAAAATGGATTTTGGCAATCTTTTAGATAGTATTAGCTATCCCTTTTGAGGAAAAGAGAAGTTAGTTGAGATGGTCTGGAGCTGCTATTGTTGTTGGTGTTAAAATCTGATTCTGTTTCCTTAAAGGAAACACAAGACCAATGCACACAAAAGGGGAAAGAAAAGAACAGCAAAGATAAAAAGCACAATTTCTGTGTCTGGCGCTGACTCCTATGTCTAACTATGCCTGCTAGAGAAACACAGTCACAGCATATGGGCTTATCAGCCCTTCGGAGACTGACAAACTTGTACCAGCATAGGGCTGTTTAGGGCATTGTTTTAGCTGCTTCACTGGTCACATGTTTGCCACATAAGCCACACTTATTAAATAAAAATGGAGGGTGGGGGGGAAGAAAGAGGAAAGAGAAGAAATAAGGTGGGGAAGGAAAATGACACTTGAGGTAGGGGGTGACAGCAGGAACCAAGTCTAATATTCCAAGTTTTGTTCAGGATTTAGCTGAAGCCAGTGAAGGTGGTGATGTCCTCTGGGTCCCTCTCTGTGGCCTGGTGTGATCAGGATGCCTTTCAGGATCATGATAGTGAAGGCATAATGTTATGGTGAATCCCAGAATCCTTGGTGATGTGTGTGACAGTGATGATGATGATGATCAAGTTTTCTCCTTTTAGTGCACCCTTCTACAGCTGGGTGTTATGATTCCCTCACAAAGTCTCTCCACCTTTTTTTAGGGGGTGGTGAGCAGAATAGCCTATCCCCTAATTTTATCCACAATTAGGCCTAATTTCTGATCAAATGTAGTCCATTAATTTCTGATTCCATTCTCCTTTTTATTACGACACATGATATTAACACGGTCCGTGAGGGGTATTAGTAGACATTTTTGTTTGGACTAATTCTTATTTTGGTCTTAAACTTTTGATGACCGTTAAATAATCTTATGTAACAGGCTGACTTGGACATTTCTTACTTTGAACAACTTAAAGTAAAGATCTCTACAGACACTTAAGAAACAAGTAGTTCCTTCCAAGACTTTCCATGTGAACAAGACCATACTTAGTTTATTGTTTGAGAAGGACTACAATAAACTAAGTATGGTCTTGTTCAGGCCCTGGATTGCATATGTGTTATAGTTCTAACTCTATATACTGCAAGAGTCTCCCACAAACTTCCTGTGTACATTTCCTTTATTAAAAGAAAAGTATTTTATTTTAAGTAGCACAAAAGTCAGTCTGTAACTGTCTGATTTCCAAGAGGTGTCACAGCAGAGTGGGTTTTATGGAGAGATTTGGAGGAGAATGTAGTGGCTTTACACGTGGAGGTTGTTCCATATTTAAGAGGCAGCATGAAGGAAAGTTGCAGGTCTTCTCATGAGAAGCTGACAAATGGATGTATGACAGGTGTGTCACTGAAATCTCACCCTGTCTTTTCTATCACCTCACATTCAAAAGTTGAAGATAATTATATAGGGCTCTTCTAGCTTAATCTCTTGCTCTTTCCAACTAGAGGGTGAGTGATGGATCTTCACCTTACAAAATTGTCTGAGCAAAATTGAATTCCTATGATAGCCACTTGCTTCTGGTGATGCAGCCAATGGACAAGATGCAGGGGAAGCTGTTTAGTATACCACCAAACAAAAGCAATTCATGCCCCCTTATATGTCTCTCCCTCCCAGAATGCCATAGCTCCACCAGTAATGTAGAAGACACAACTTGCTGATCACAGTTTTATTACTGTAACCCTTCTGCTAGGTGGTGTCAGCAACAAGAGGGGACAGGTTCCATATCTAGGGGCTCTCTTAACATTTAAAAAAAACCTGCCTCAAGACCCCAACCAAAAATCTGGGAAAAGTAAACACCAACCTTGGGATATTAAAGAAGTACTAACAGTGATTCCCCCAAGTGACAGTGGCCCCCTCATAATTTGTCCCCCACACTTTAAAATCCAACAGTTTCACCAAGTACAAAAATCTCTTGGGTCTTCTGTTAAAACTTGTAAGCTACTGTCTGTAGAAATCATTGATTATATCTATCCTGTGAAAAATACTTTATTACTATGTAAAACTTACAAACAAGTTAATTGACTTTGTTCTTGAAGTAATTGATACAATGTAAACAAACACTGTAAGCCGTTAAGTGACTTTCACGTCATTGTAATAGCAACGGCTCCTAGGACAGACCCCCACGCTCTGTGATTAAAGGGCCGGGAGTCTCAAATGAATTAGCACACACCCCGAAAGTGGTGGAAACAGTAAATTAAAATATGGTTAAGATATGGAATGTATGCTGATGAATGCTTAATATACATGAATGGTTAGGGAGGTGCCAGCCTAGAAAGGGAGTATCCATCAGCCGAAGAATGTGTCAAGTGGATGACCAGACAACCCCCGGAGGGTAAACTGGGATCCACCCCATCACCTGAAAGGATAAGAAACAGAAACTTTGTACAGTTTGGAGCCACCAGGAATGTGCCATCTGCTGATTGAGTCAGCAACAGCAGGATGAAACAGCTCCCATAGACTAACATAGAAATTAATTCCTATAAGAATGGACTCTCAAGACTGATGACTTTGAGTCTCTGGTTCTGCTGCCAACCTCCAGGAGCATCAGGTGCACCTGACACAGACTTGGCTCCATCCTCAGGACCAAGATACCTGGCCAGTAACTTGGCATGAGCAACTTCTAGGCTGGTAACTATAACACCTATACAGAACTTAAATGAATGATTGTGTAAATGAATATGAATATATATATGTGTGTGTGTGTGTGTGTGTGTGTATATAAGGAATAAGTAGTGATAGGAATAAGTGGTCAAACAACATTGTTTACTTTTATCTTTTGCTTTATCATTATATTTACAATAAATGTGGCATCTTTGCCTTATCCCTCTTAATAAGATCCTGCTGGTTTTTATTCTATTGGTATAACAATCTCTATGAAGCAATACTTCCCCACTTGCAAGAACCGAACCTGTGCATGACAAAAGAAAACTTGTATTAAGAGGAGAAGGAAACATGCAATTAATTTGGAAAAATAACATAATGACTCAAAGCAAAGTAAATAATAGTTAAAAAGGTAAAACACCTGTCCCACAATACCCTGAGCATAGTCCTTTGCCTAAGTTTCCCAACTTTGTGGTGTGATAGATGGCTATTAAGCTATTATATGTTACAATCATTATATTTTATTCTGGGAGCCCAAGAGAAATAAAGGATGAGCTATTGTTTGTTCACATGAACAGGGGGAACAATGTATTTGTATCAATTTTACCTCCCGATTTGTGAAATGCTATTAGTACTGCTGCATAGAAGATCATGAATGGTTTGCTCCTTACCTACCGTGTTCTATTTTGTCTCCTGGAGTCCTTTTGTCCAAGAAAAGCAGGTATATTGCTAGGCAGCATGGTATAAACTTAGTGATGGCAAGTATAAACTCTGCGTTGTAAGTGCTAGAAAATTTTTTTTACTGTACCTGTGCCAGTATCAAAAAACTACTCAGCTTCATACAGACACCACTCAGTCAAGGCAATCCATTCACAAGTCTATTTTTATTGATTTTTTTGCCTTAGCACTGATATTGGAATTTTCATTTTGTTGGGATACCTGCATGTCATATATAACTTTTGAAACACAAAGGCAAATAGATGGTGCTAGAAAAGGCTGTTTTCCACTCAGTGTTCATTTTATATTTCTTACAGTTCAAAAGAGATTTTGCAATAATTTACAATTTTGATTTTTTGATTTCCCTCCTGTGTGGAACCTGTCTTCAAGGAAAGTATGAACTGTCAGATTTTGTAAAGCTTCGTGAAGAGTATTATTAGAGTGTGGACCTGCTGGGCTTTACCTCTAGTGGGTTCCACTCCAGGGAAGAGCTAGATGAAAAGATTTTTATTCTTTGCAAGAAGAGACGTTTGCTATACCCAACTGAACACCCTGAAAATAAAAGTTTTAACATGCGAATCTGCAAAGGTTTTGTACCAGTGTCTCTCTGGAGTAGAATATGGTGGGAGGAACAGTGAAGTAGTATTAAAACCAACAAGCTCACCAAAAAACTAGATAAATACATATACCACAAATAAATAATCATAGCATAAACTTTTCTTTTTTGCTGCAGCCATGCGACAAACTACATTTATTTGCCATCTTTGAATTTCTGTACTCTGGTCACCAGGACTAATCCCAACTAAAGCTAACCAGAGAACAACAATTCCTTTTTGTTCTGTATTGGAATAAAACCAGAAATGTTTCAAAGAGTTTCATGAAATGGGTGAGAGAATGTGCACGTGCATAACTGCATCTCTGTCTTAGTTACAGTATAGTCTACTGGGTAGGGCATTGCGCTGGTTTGTGGAAGACCTAGGTTTAAGTCCCTGCTGAGCCAGAGCACAGTTTTTCATCCTAGTTCACCCCAAATTAGGCAAAGCAGAGACTCAAAACCTGGGTTTCCCACATACCAGCCTACCACCCAGTATCTCTCTGTGTGCCTCAGAACCAAAAACAGTCTGATGAAAGTTTTGTAAAAAACTGTACATCCCCCTGAGACATTTGAGCTTTGTGAAATAGCATATTTTGTTGACATTTCATTTGGGCAAAAACATTGTCAAGCAGTGTTCCTGTGTCAGTCCTTCACTGATGTTAATACTCTATGGTAACTGGTTGGTAAATGCTGACTTTTTAAAATGGCAACCACAATATTGATTAAATGTCTACTGTAGTGGTTCCCGACCTTTTCTCTTCTGCAGCACACATTGACCTCCAGGGGCTCTTCCCCCCCCCCCCTTGAACAGGGGCTGGAAGAAGAAAGATGAGAAGCCTGCCCGTTGCTCTCACAGGAGGGGGGGGGGGGAGAGGGACAGATTGAGCTCTGATTGATTGCTCGAGAAGGTGGGGCAGTGAGTCAGACAGCCAATCAGAAGGTGACTCTCCTCCCCCCCCCCCCGTTCTCACATGCAGTTTTTCAAAAAAATCCACAGCACACCTGTTCCAGCCTGACTGTACACCAGTTGGGAAACACCGGTTTACTATAACATTGCATTGTGCTTGTTTACCTCCTGCTCCCTTAAACATAGTTGTTGTAGGGCTTTTTTATCCTGAAGAAAACCATTGTGGTAAAGATGCATAGGATAAGACTACTATTATCATCACTAAATTTAAGGTTGTGAGATCCAATATGGTAGACACCATTAGAAGGTCACCATTTAACACCGGTGACCATACTGTAATGTCTGATACACTACTGTTTCTCCCTATACTTAGTAGTATCTGAGATACTGTAATTATTTCTGTGTAGAAATGCTTAGTAAATATTCATTCCTGAATGATGATCACTACTATACTACACGAGTGGGTCTCAATCTTTCCACTCTACTGTCCCCCTTTCAGGAGGCTGATTTGTCTTGCGTACCCCAACTTTCACCTCACTTAAAAACTACTTGCTTACAAAATCAGACATAAAAATACATACATACAGACATAAAAATTACAGCATACTATTACTGAAAAATTGCTTACTTTCTCATATTTACCATATAATTATAAAATAAATTGATTGGAATATAAATATTGTACTTACATTAGAGTGTGATATTTGAAACTGTTTTTCACTTGTGAGCCTGGGGCTGAAGCATGTAATTTAGCTTCGCGTGGCCCCCTGTGGTGTGGGATCCCAGGCAATTGCCCTGCTTGCGACCCCCAATGCTGACCCTGCAACTGCAACCCCCCTAAACCCGTCCCATGACCCCTCCCCCGGGGGCTACAACCCCCATGTTCAGAAACAATGATCTAGATTAGTTGAATACCCCCTGGAAGACTGAGTACCCCCAGGGGTACACGTATCCCTAGTTGAGAACCACTGTTCTATACTGTATAAATGAAAGATTATTTGGATGTGTATAATAACTTTTGATTAATGTCTTTTATACACAAAAAGAGCAGGAGTACTTGTGGCAACTTAGAGACTAACAAATTTATTTGAGCATAAGCTTTCATGGGCTACAGCCCACTTCTTATGCATCCGAAGAAGTGGGCTGTAGCCCACGAAAGCTTATGCTCAAATAAATTTGTTAGTCTCTAAGGTGCCACAAGTACTCCTGTTCTTTTTGCAGATACAGACTAACACGGCTGCTACTCTGAAACCTGTCTTTTATACATACATTTAGCACCATTAAAATGCAGCCATGCCTCAAATGATGCTGACAGCATAATTGGGGTAAGGTAGAGGTGAATTTTGATGTGGGATAGCTGCCCTTCCATGCACATACTCTTTTTAAAAGCATATGTTTGGAGCTTCCCTGTGCTCACTTCTCTCCAAGCCCTAGTCCTGCCTTTCTCCAGCCTAGACCCTGCTCTGCCTCCAGCCTTGTTCCAGTTCAGTCCTGGCCTAGACTTGCTCCTCCCTTCCCTGACTATAGGTAATCTGGTTCTGATGTTTGGCTCGGATTCTTGGCTCTGATATTTGAGTGTTGACCTTTTGACTCTGATTCCCTGGCTCCGTCTTGACCTTGGGTTCTACCATTTGGACTCCAAACACTAGGCCAGACTCCAGCTCCAACCACTAGACTTAATTGCCTACAGCCCAGTCTCCTGAAAGATGGATACTCCCATTGACTTCAACTGGAGTGGTGGATGTTCAGCACTTCTGAAAATTGGGCCCTTAGTCTTTCTCAGAATGCTGCTTTCCATCCAAACTGGCACTTCTCTACTGTCCTCTTCACCCTTCATCTCAAAAGACATATCATTCACCTGGGAAGCAAATAACTGAGATATGGGTTTAAACTCTGATTCTACACAGTTGGTATTTCAGTGCACTGCCATTAGGACTGCAGCCTGTTTGTGTTTGTAAATATAAAGTAATTTGGTAATCCGCTACTCTGAAGGTCATCATTATTAGATGTTTGAGGTAGGTGGTGGGTTTTTTCATTAATGTCCTATGCTGTTTCAAGTCACACTTTGTTACCATCACTGCACAGAGGATGCAGTAATGAATTTTGAAAAAAAGTTTTTTCTTTACTTAAGGACCCTATTGTCCCCATGCAGGCTGTTCCCATATAGGGGACTGGATGCTTAGAGCTTGTCCTCAGGTAACTTCCTAATTCTCAAGTGAGTGAGTAGGATTTCCCCTCTGACTTAAGAAGTGGGGTCTGTCCTCAAAATCAATCAATACCCCATGTCCCTATACAGCTAATGGCTCCACAATCCTCCTTTGGTGACCTGACATTACCTTTAAAAAGCATGACTTTTAAAGAGCACCCTCATTGGTCATCTTCAGTGATTGATAGAGGGGTTTTACATACTACAGATGGGGTAAGTAAGTTAATGCTGACAAATCACCTTTAACTTATCCATTAAAGTCTGAGCAAGATAGGTTTGGAGGAGCACAACTGTGGTGGGGTGAGCAGCTGTAACCTCAGCCATACCTCTCACCACACTAAAAACCCGGTTCCCCTGGAGGATCAGAGAAAGAAGGGAGTGAAGCCACTGAGACAGCATTCCCACTCTAACTCCTTGTGCTGTATTCCCCTCCCACTCCCAACCCCCCACATGCCCATAGAGATGGAGAGGGCCCTGAATATTTTGGGGGTGGGGAAGCTGAGACAATATTAAGAAACAGGAAAAATGGAGAGATGTAGCTTTTATATTGTATGAATCTTTCTCTGATGGAGGTCTCTTAAGTGAATGTTTACAATGTACCAGCCAATGGTGGAGCTGTCTCACAGACTATGATGTTAAAACTGTCACTGGTGGATGACCAACGGTAACTGAAATTTAGCTGAGCACTATGCTTTTGCTGTGCTTGTATAGCATGAGACAGAATTGTCTATTGAATTTTTATTTGAGACAAGCATTTTTAGTCTTCTGTCTATGATCCTATCTGTAGTGTTTTGCCTTGTGACCTTCACTCAAAGATCACAGAGGAAAAGGAAATCCATTTCTGTTTTCATCTGAACTGGTTTTGGCATGGAAAACATATGTGTGCTTTTAAAACATCAGAAAAAGGAATGCTTTCTTTTGTAATACTCTCACTTTTAAAAATGTCTCATAATCTCTTAGAAATATATTGAGAAATGTATTGAAAGATGTCTTGCTTGGATTAAACTGTCTGCCTGGTTTATTTGTCATACTGTGTAGCCACGGGTTAGAAATGGTTACACTTGGTTTCCCAGAACTGGCTGTTTATTGTCATTTAAAGGGAGCAAGGGGGGAGGTAGGATGACCAGGTGTCCGGTTTTCGACCGGAACACCCGGTCAAAAAGGGACCCTGGCAGCTCTGGTCAGTACTGCCGACTGGGCTGTTAAAAGTCTGTTCCGTGGTGCTGCAGAGCTAAGGCAGGTTAGTCCCTACCTGTCCTGGCTCCTCGCTGCACCCAGAAGTGGCCATGGAGCAGGTCCGGCTCCTAGGCAGGGGGACCATGGGGCTCTATGCGCTCCTTTCACCCCGAGCACTGGCTCCACACTCCCATTGGCCGGGAACCACGGCCAATGGGAGCTGTGGGGGCGGTGCCTGCAGGCAAGAGCAGCATTCAGCAGAGCCGCCTCCGCCTAGGAGCCAGACCTGCTGCTGGCCACTTCTGGGGTGCAGCATGGAGTCAGGACAGGCAGGAAGCCTGCCTTAGCCCCCCCGCTGTGCTGCTGACAGGGAGCCACCAGAGGTAAGCTCATGCCCCAACTCCCTCCCCCAGCCCTGAGCCCCCTTTCACACCCTGAACCCCTGATTTCTGGCCCTGCCCTGAAGCCCGCACCCCCAGTTAGAACTCTCACCCTCTCCCGCACCCCAGCCCAGAGAAAGTGAGTGCGGGTGGGGGAGAGCGAGCCACCAAGGGAGGGGGAATATAGTGAGCGGGCGGCAGGGCCACGGGGAAGGGGGTGTGTCGTCAGGGAAGGGGTGGGGCTAGGGTGTTCGGTTTTGTGCAATTAGAAGTTGGCAACCTTAAGGGGGAGGAAATATGGGATTGTTTGAGAACAACAAATAGCACAAAATGAGGTTACTTAGGAAACATGGGGACATCAAAATAGCCATGGTACAAGATATTTCACACATTCTGGCCACCGGTTTATTTTACGTTCACTCAGAAGCTCTCTTGTCCTGATGACCATATAAGAAGAGTTAACAAGAGCATTTTAACAGCAAAGCTCTACAGCTGTTACTCAGTGACTGATGGTGCTGCATGACATATGTTCAGTTATGTTTCATCTAATGGCGACTGCTGGAGTGGATAGCCTCTGTGATAGCAGTATCCCTCTTGCTGAGAATTAATGTACTGACCACAGGAGTTGTGGGTCATTTTCACAAATGTTTTCTTGGCTTGGAACAGAGAGCTCCTTTCAAAAGGGGTGGGTGGGCAGGCGTGTGTGTGTGTGTGCATGCGTGTGTGTATGACTGACTTAAAAATGGAATCTGTAGTTGTGGAGCATTAAGGAATCTTCCTGCTTTGATAAAATAGTATCGGTTAAATGTTGTAGGAGAATCATAAGATAGAAGTACCATTCCTTTTAGGTACAAGTTTCTATAAAACCAACTGTAAAAAGATAATATACCACATATCAAGATTACGTTCAAGATTCTCTGTGAACAACATCAGATTCTATAAGTAAAGGTTGAGTTCCATGTGAAGTACAGGTTGAGCTACAATAGGTAGAAATTCATTTGCTGTTCATTAGGGAAAACAAGATGCAAGTGCAGTAACACCAATGCATAACAGCCATTAAAAATGTAATTTGTCATCCTGCTAGGTAAAAGATGTTAAATTATTTCCCTTTCAAATTGGATACGATAGTGTTACCATTTGCAAAACTGATTCCATTTGTCTTCGGGTACAGGGGACAGCATCATTTACAGCAGAAAATAGGTTTCCCATCTTTGAAGTGCAAAAGTGAAAAGCATATTTTATTAGTTAAAATTTGTTGGAATTTAAAGGGAACACCAACTGTAATGTCTCAAAATACATCTGTCCCTGCCTTTCTTCATACTGCAAATAAGACTTACCACTTTCAAGTCTGTGGGATTGCCTGCAACCATTCGGGTTTCTGTGGTGAATCCTAGCAACAATTTGCGTTCTGGATTTTGGTATTGAAACCTATTCAGCAGCAAAATGAATGTGCTAAATACACAGGAGTGCAATTTTAAAAAAACTTCTCTGAGTCTCTGATGTTGCACCTTGTTTTTTTCACCAGATATGCTGTTATAAATAAACTGCAGTGTGAACGAACCATTTACAATTTTGTTGTACAGAGTGGGAGGGGGAAAAAGGAGTTGGGGCGAAGGAAACAGGATTTTGTGAAACTTCACGTGAGATAAAATAATGTTGAGGAATAGATGGTTTACACTTGTTGGGTGAAGCCCAGAAGGATATGCTTACATAATATTTATTTTCTAATTATAAAGGATTTCTTTGTGTTGCCTTGAGAATTTCAGAGAGAACCCTAGTATATTGATCCAGCTAGCAGTTTCAGGATAGTGCCCTGTTTGCCACCCATTTACTATGGGTATGTCTACACTACCTGCTGGATCGGCGGGCAGCGATCGATCCAGCGGGGGTCGATTTATTGTGTCAAGTCTAGACACGATAAATCGATCCCCAAGTGCTCTCCCCTTGACTCCTGTACTCCTCCACCATGAGAGGCGCAGGCGGAGTCGACGGGGGAGCGGCAGCAGTCGACTCACCGCAGTGAAGACACCACGGAGAGTAGGTCTAAGTATGTCGACTTCAGCTATGTTATTAACGTAGCTGAAGTTGCATAACTTAGATCAATCCCCCCTCCCCCAGTGTAGACCAGGCCTAAGGTAAAATTCACCTGGGCTTCCGTGGGAGCTTTTCCTGAGCAAAAGAGTGTGGAGTGGATTGTTTTAGTATTGCTTTTGAAATTGTTGTAACTAGTAACTTGAACATGTCTGTTTGCTAAAACATTTGGAATTAAGTGTTTGGCCAAAACCGTGTGTGTGTGTGTGTGTGTGTTCCTAAAAGCTCATAATTATCAAATTATTTAATGTACATACCTTGTGGTCTTCCCTCAAGGCTAGAGCTGTAGAAATAGTTCTAAACAGTTTAATCTTTGATGTATCATTTAATTTTAAATAACTTGAAATACTTGAATCAAATTAGTGATTAAACTTACAAAGTAACATATTGAAGAAATAAATTGGAGTTTCTTAAGCAAAGGAACTTCTACTATATTTTTGAAAAACAGAAAATAAAGCTGAAATCTTTAGAAAGTATTCATACTGTTGAGCCCCCCTTGTGGGCATAAATCTTCACTATGCTTTAGAACAAAAGTCTGTCAGAATTTTGATAGCAAGGGGTTTTGTTTGTTTTTGTTTTAAGAAAATATGATAATTTAGAGATTAATAAAGCAGTTAAATTCACCTGCAGCAACTCCTCCATTTATAGTAACATATGGAAGGTAAGCTTGAAATTTTAGTTACCTAGTGACAGACACTGCTCAGAGCAGTTCACAGAGTTGCATAAATTTTAATGGGGAAATGGGAGAGAACGTAATAAACAATTCACCTAAACATTGAGTTTAATACAAAACTGATGTTATTCATCAACTCCTTATCCCCACACAGATTCTAGGTCCCTCTTTTCCATTTCCTTTGTAACATTCTCCTTCCTATGAACAATGGCAGCACCTCATGTTCTAGGATTTTCCTGTCCAGTTTGGCTATATTCTAAGAATGGTCATGTGGCTGTTTATAACAAGGTGTGGCAGGGTGTTTACAACATTTGGAGTGGAATCCGATAGTTATAAGGCAATGTCTGAGCCTTTGGGGAAAAGGGTATTGAGGGACAGGGTCTGAAAAGAGGATTTGGGAGCAGATTTCAAGAAAGCAAAGTTCAGATACATATCCTCTGAGGTTCACAGGAAATTCTTACCCAGGCTTGGGTGAGAGCTTTGCCTGAAACTCATAGGATTCAGTTTCTCAGCAATCCCTCCAGCCACCAGACAGAGTTCTACTGCCAAACCCCTTATTAATAGGAGTTGAGTGTACACAGAGTCAGCAAAATATACTCCCCTATGTAATATCTGTAATTCACATGAAATATACGTATATTGATTTGGCAAGGGCAGGATGTCCACCAGTTTATAAATACTGCAAAGTATTTTATTATTTGTTCTAACTATGCGCCCTAGAGGAAATACATTTCTACCTGAGTCCATATTTACTCCTGGAGGCACACAGTTATTAATTATTTTTGTATGATACTAAGTTGTGTTGCCTCATAAAATTAATCCTTATTCCCTTTAAGTAGATATTTTTAGTCTTTCAAAGCATTAATTTTAATAAATAACCTTCCATTTTTGTATGGTTTTATTTTTTGAAGTGGAAGGAATATCTAGAAATAGTCATTGATTTCCTGTAATTATAGAAAATATGGAATATACCTAAAGAAGGTGACAATTTGATTAACATAAAATGCCATATT
This sequence comes from Emys orbicularis, assembly GCF_028017835.1. Classification (NCBI taxonomy): domain Eukaryota; kingdom Metazoa; phylum Chordata; order Testudines; family Emydidae; genus Emys; species Emys orbicularis. The sequence goes on along the minus strand of NC_088689.1, from coordinate 39,103,371 downwards.
TAGACATAGTGACAGTTAAAACTAAAATGATTAGTTTAAAATTTTCAAAAGTGAGTAGCTTTATTCACAGAGGTTGTCCACTTGCAGGCAATGCTATTCAGCGTGAGTAAAGACTAGATTTAGGCTCTTCATGCTACTTTAAGGCATAGTAAAACTACAGGTGATATTATATTATTATATATACCTAGTACATAGCAATCCCCTTAAAACTATTATGCTTGGAAACTTGAATTCCGTACAAGGTTTTAAGTTGAAAACCATGAGAATGTTAGAATTTGTATTTATACATACTTAACTATTGGTATCTATATTTGAATACACTTGCAAAATTATAAATCTGTTACGGTGAACCTTAAACATGGAAGTGAAACTGTTGTTATAGTTAAGGTTGGCTAATGCTTTCCTTTATAAGATCTTGTCTTTAATTATTTATACATTTGCCAAAGTTTAACTGTTTGGGATAAAATTTAGCATGCCGAGATTCTACGTCCAACTATTTTTTTTAAGTTTCACCAAAACTATTTCAATTGTTTTCAAAGACTGAGGTTACAGGAAAAATGCTCTGTCAGGTTTAAAAACCTTACACCCTTTTGTTGAGCTCTAATGTCTCCCTACTTTGGAATTTGAAACTTGGCAGGGGTCACCTTGGAGTTACAGGTGCTTTTTGCCATTCCAGTGAAAATCCATACAAGTTAGCTGAATTGCATAATGCTGAAAGTAGTCGTCAGCACATGCTCAATAAAGGTTGGCTACAAGCTGTCAGGAAAATTCTTTAAACGTTCCATCTATACTGAGCAGGCACCAACAACAATGAGCCTCGGGCTAAGCAGGGCTTTTCCTACAGATGCTTCCCTTGGCTTCCAGGGACCACTGTGGTGCTGGACACGAGAGCTGAGCCAGGAGACTTCTCTCTCGCTCTCTCTCTCCTATGCTCTCATTCCTTCCAGGGCTGGTGCCCAGACAGCATGGAGAAGGAGGAGGAAGCAATCAGCCTTGGTTGCACAGGATTGAGGAGCAGAGGGACCTGAGAGAGACAGGAACAGAAGCGTAACAGATCAGGGTGTGGGGACAGAAGCAGGAGGGGACAAAGACAGAAAAGGGACAGGTTGGGGGAGGGACAGATGAGGACAAAAGAGGGACTGTAACCAGTAAAGAACTCTCCTCTAGTGGTTTGTCAACTAAGAGAATAAGTCTGCTTCAACTATCATCTATTCCATTAGCTGAAGTGGTAGAGGTATCTGCAGTAAATCTAAATGGTTGTTGACCAAGTGATGAATCAGGGGTGTGCAGTGAATGAGACTGCTGTCTGTAGGACTCCCTGCCTCATTTGTAGCTGAAATTGTGAATGAAACGGGAATGCAGGGACAGAAAGTGTAATCCCATTCTGCCTCTGCTTACCCACTATCAGCCCAGGCTGGGAGGCTAGTTTCTGTGGGCTGTGTAGATGTACCCTTACATGACATACAAGATAGACATTGGGGTACAAATGAAATAACAGAAGCTGAAATAGAGATGGAAGGAGCACATCAAAAGTATTTGTGAAAGACTATAATGGAGAAACAATTCCAGTGTTGGGAGAATGCACTTTTTTCACTTAAAATACAACAGAAAAATGATAAAACAAGGGTACTGCTCCCTATGGGCATTCATTGGGTATGTGTGCAGTCCGTGCATCTGGGACTGGAAATTTTTCAAATAAGTGTCCACTGGTCCACTCTTGAATCCTTCATCTGCTCGTGCTCCCAACCAAAGGCAAAAGGAGTGGCATGGATTGACTGCTTCTCTAATTCCTTTCTGTCACCTGTGGTCTGTGTTCCAGTTTGATTTTTGTTTCTGTAAGTAATTCATAAATAGTTTTAGATACTTAGGCTAGGTCTACACTACCCGCCTGAATCGGCGGGTAGAAATCGATCTCTTGGGGATCGACTTATCGCGTCTCGTCAGGACGCGACAATCGATCCCCGAATCGACGCGCTTACTCCACCAGCGGAGGTGGGAGTAAGCGCCGTCGACTGGGAGCCGCGGCAGTCGATTTTGCCGCCGTCCTCACAACAGGGTAAGTCGGATCTGATACGTCGAATTCAGCTACGCTATTCGCGTAGCTGAATTTGCGTATCTTAAATCGACCCCCCCCGTAGTGAGGATGTAGCCTTAGATAATCATAGTTCTAGTTAGATAGTTGGAGGTTGGCAGGGGGAGGGGGAGGTTCCCTCCCATAGCTCCCCTATGGTTTGGGACACTTATGCCCAAGATACAAATCCTGCCTGTCTTCCCCTTAAGTCTTAATGAGTAACCCACACAAGAGCTCTGTGTACTGCCTTGGGGAAGTGGATATCTCCTTGAGGTGTGACATCTGTTGTGCCTTTCCCCTGTATACCATGCAGTCTTGGGAGTTGAGACTCTGTAGACATCTTATGGAGCATTCTGTGAGGCCCCATTTGGACCCTGGGCCTCCTGCTCCGATTTAGCTGACCTGGGCCTCTTGCTGGCAGCAAGGCCTAAGGACTCCACTGAATGGAAGCATGAGGAAGGCAAAAGTAAACATCCTCACAAGAAGAGAGATAAGTCCCTCCAGAAAGACATCTATCTTTCCCCTCCCTTCCACACACCCTGAGCTATGTGCCCTGGAACATGTGCCTCCTGAGCTCACAGGGAGAAGAGGCTGTTGGGAGCACTGCAGAACCACACACTGAAAGGGAGCACCCAATGCTGGCATGGCACAGGGACAGAAGAGACCGTTCACCATACTGAGCTGGCACACCCCATCACAGTGATGTCAGCATGTTCCAGGGGAGTGAGACCTTTTTGTCCAAGGAGTCCCTATTTGGAACACAGACCATCCTCAGCCATACCTGGAGGCACATAAGTGCACCCTTGCAAATGGGATGACATAGGTACATGAGACCATATGGCCTGACAGGACCAGGCTGTTGAGGGCTGAATTGAAGCTGGGGCAGGTGATCCCTTCTCACAAGAAATGAGCCTTGAGGTAAGTAAGCCCTTGCCTACTGGATGAAATCTAGATTTTTTCTGATAAATTCTATAACTTGTGTGGTGGTTAAAGTGGACTTTTTCTGAGTTTACCTGATGTCAAAAAGCTGGAAAGAGGTCCTGCGATAAGGGGATTGCTCCCTGCATTTCCATATATGATTGACCTGTGAGCAGCCAATCATCCAGATAGGAAAATATTGTGCTGCCTTGTCTGCATAGGCTTGCAGCCATCAATGTGAATACTTTTGTAAAAACCCTTGGGGCCATCACAAAGCCAAAGGGGAGGACTCTATTGAAAATTCTCTGGGCCCACAGTGAAGCACAGAAGTTTCCTGTGAGCTGGATGAATCTCCAAATGAAAAGATGCATCCTTCAATTTGAGGGCTACAAACCAGTCACTGTCCTTTACTGAGGGGATTCTTGAGGCCAGAATGGTCATCCTGAATGACATATAAAGACATTCAGCTGTCTGAGGTCCAGAATGGTCCTCCAGCCTCCCTCCCCCCCACCCCCCGTTCTTTTTTGGAGAAGGTATGGGCTCTATTGCCTCCAGCTGGCGTAGGGAGTCTACCACGCATTTGAGTATCCTTTCATGATATGGGTCCCTAAAAGGAGAGAGGAGACAGGGCAGAGAGAAACTCTAATGGGTAAGCCAGTAAAGATGATGTCCAAGATCCACTTGTCTAATGTGACGAGGTGCCACATCAGGATGAAACAGGCCAAGCAGTCACCAAAGAGAATGCGGGGGCTAACAGATGGCATGGAGGCTGGCTGACAGCTTTCCAGCACCCCGTAAAAATGCTTCTTGGAAGGTGGCTGGAATTGAAGAGGGGAAAGTGGTTGGGCTAGGTGCCTGCCACACTGGACCCTGTTTTCTGGGCAGCTTGTAGGTCTTTTGGTGAAAAAAATGACTGAGGTGGTGGGCAGTAGCTAGGAGGAGGTAGCTTGAAATATTTCCTATGGGTACGTATCCCTACGAAGTGGAGGATAGCATGAAAGTCCTTGAGAGTGTGAAGTGACTCAGCAGTCTTTTTGCGAAAAAAGATTTTACCTTCAAAAAAGAGAACCTTTACCATTGCCTGGACCTCTTTGGGGGATCCCTGAGGACTGTAACCATACATCCTATCTCATAACAATTAAGGTAACCATGAATCATAGTGCAGGGTCCACTGCATCAAGGGTTGCTTGGAGGAATGATCTTGCAACCAGCTTACCCTGATCCCAGATGGCCTGGAACTGGGGCCTATGTTCCTGTGAATGTAGCAAATTCTGACTGCTTGTTGGACATCAATGCCTGGGAATTCGCCATGCAGAATACTAGGCTAGCCAATGAAAAGTATATTCTGCCAAAGAGATCTAATCTCGTGCCATCCTTGTCCAAGGGGTGGGCCTGAGCTGATGAAGCCTGCTTTACTCCATGACAACTTGTGCCATTAAGGAAATGGGGTTAGGATGGGGAAACAAATATTCTTCCCCCTTGGAGGGAACCAAGTACTTTTTCTCAACCCTTTTTGGGGTCAGGATACAAGTAGCAGCTGTTTGGCAAATTGCTTTATTGGGCTCCAGCATGGCCTAACTGATAGGGAGCATCACCTTGGAAGGAGCGATAGCCTGGAGAATATCCACGAGTTTGTTCATATAATAAGACAGTGGTCATGCTACCTGGTCTGACCTGGACACGCAAGGGCTACCCAAGGCTTGAAGAGATTGATATGCAGCCTGGATTCCTGTGACGACCAAGAATCCTGAGCTACCTGGTACCACAGATGCACTCCCCATCCCAGTAGGGAGGCATCAGTGTTTTTGTTCAGTGATGTGTGGTTGCTGGTGAGTATTTGCTTCAGGTTGGGGGGTTGTCTGTAAGCGAGGACAGGTCTGTCTCCCAAGATCTGTGAGAGTGAGAGTGATCTTGAGAGACAGACCTGTCCTCGCTTACAGACAACCCCCAACCTGAAGCAAATACTCACCAGCAACCACACATCACTGAACAAAAACACTGACCCAGGAACCTATCCTTGCAACAAAGCCCGATGCCAACTCTGTCCACATATCTATTCAAGTGACATCATCATAAGACTAATCACATCAGCCATACGATCAGGGGCTCGTTCACCTGCACATCTACCGATGTGATATATGCCATCATGTGCCAGCAATGCCCCTCTGCCATGTACATTGGCCAAACCGGACAGTCTCTACGCAAAAGAATTAATGGACACAAATCTGACATCAGGAATCATAATACTCAAAAACCAGTGGGAGAACACTTTAACCTGTCTGGTCATTCAATGACAGACCTGTGGGTGGCTATTTTACAACAGAAAAGCTTCAAAAACAGACTCCGAGGAGAAACAGCTGAACTCAACTTGATATGCAAATTAGACACGATCAATTTAGGTTTGAATAAAGACTGGGAATGGCTGAGCCATTACAAACACTGAATCTATCTCCCCATGTAAGTACTCTCACACTTCTTATCAACCTGTTTGTACTGGGCTATCTTGATTATCACTTCAAAAGTTTTTTTTTTCTCTTACTTAATTGGCCTCTCAGAGTTGGTAAGACAACTCCCACCTGTTCATGCTCTCTGTGTGTGTGTGTATATATATCTCCTCAATATATGTTCCATTCTATGCATCCGAAGAAGTGGGATGTAGCCCACGAAAGCTTATGCTCAAATAAATTTGTTAGTCTCTAAGGTGCCACAAGTACTCCTGTTCTTCTAAAGTTAGTTATCCCCTGCTGAGCTACATTAGTAACAACTTTGAAATGTTTAGAGTTCTGCTCTGAAAAGTAATTATGTTAAAAGGACACCTTTTTCCCCAACAGATCTCTTCCCTTTGTGTATTCTATCAGAACTGCCAACTTTACTAGAAATATGTTTTTTACTCTCTTGCCTCTGCTAGCACTGCATACTACACAGCTAGGTGAATGGATTCTAACCTTCCTTGTGTATCCTCTACAGAATTGTATACTAAATTCCAGTCAGCAACACCTGGGCAACCCCATTGCTAGCAATGTGTCACTGAGGACATAATATGGCTTGTGAAATTATATTGCAGTAGATGATACATGATTAAAAACCCAGCTTGATTGTCAAGAGCCCAGCTGAGTTTGCAGGGCTGATGCTTAGGGGGAAAAACATCTATTTATTTGTAAACTAAGCACATTTGATATGGGAACTACTGAGTGCCAATAAACTTGGGACTCCAAACTGCATTTTTTTTAATGAGTCACTTTTCCATGTAGAACTGCACTTTAGGAAGTAAAGTGCTGTATCTTTAAAAAAAAAAAAAAAAAAAAAAAACTTGGAATATAACTAGATTAAGACATTTCTCTGGGACAAGACCTGAAAATGTAAGGTTCTCAGACTTCGTGTGACCCTTCTGTGTCTCAGGTATGGAAAAAAATATTTTTCTCTACTACTATACCATAAATATATTTTAAAGAGAGTAGTTAGAGCTGCTTTCTTCATATATATTTTTCAGAAAATAATCAATGTTGCTAATTATCTTAAACATATGGGCAGAAAACACATTTGTCATTCTGTTTTGTTCTTTTTTTACTAGTTAGGAGACAGTGGTATACTTCTCCATTGCCAGCTGATGAAGACTGAATAAAGAGATTTGTGTAAAAGGAGCTTGCTGGATCAGTTTTAATCTTTCGTGCTTCAAACGGTAGAATAATTCCTTTGCTATTTGGTTGAAAGGTTGTGTAGGAGAAAAAATGGCTTGAGTGATCTCTGCCATCAAAGCAGTAAACTGCAGTTTTTTCGTTTGCCATTGAGGGTGTTGCATATATTACTCTTATCTGTTGAGATACAAAGGGTTTGGCAAATATTCCTAGTACTCCTGTGTGTATTTGAGCACGTTTCTGTGGATTGCACACCATGACAGATACAAAGAAAGGGACCAGCATGGGTTTTTTAGAGGCCTGATTACTACTTTGAGAAATCCCATGGGTCTGAATTGTGTAGATGAAGGACCAGAGAAGGGTAAAACTTACTATGGGATCATTCTGTTTCTTAGTTATTCCATCCACATCCCACTAGAACTTTGAGAAATTAAAGTTATTAGGCTTGTATTTATGCTGCTGTGGAAAATCAGCTGAGGGCTATGCTCTAGGAAGCAACTTTTTAAACAGGAGAGACACTTATACTGTCTTCATGAGTCTGGGCTGGCATGAAAAACTCAAGCAACAAAAACATGGGGTGCAAAAAACCTGATGAAAGCAGAAACGTTGATCCTGTATTCCACACAACAGTAGGTCTGTGTCTATGAAACTGAAAATCATTATTCAAGAAAGACATTTTCATGCTTACTTATCCCTATTTGAGCCTTCCCTGGAAGAGGCTGCAACCTTCCTAGGGAGGCGAGCCTTACAGTTGGACAAATGCTCCTTTTAATTCTTGTTTCATCTTTACTGCAATTCTTTGTTTGCTCATTTTCAAATTCCTACCCTTTAGCCTGTAGCAAAAGTGATACTGAACTGAAAATAATAACTTTAGTGAATTTATTTAAATGAATACCTAGATGTGGAATAAAGACTACACAACCACAACTACAGGTACACCTAGCTCAGTGTTGAGTCAAATTAATGGAGTACTTGGGAGTAGGTGGGAATAGGTGACATTGGCCATCAGCAGATTTTTGATCCCTTGTGTTTAAGAGGCAGGAAGAGGTGTGAGGGTGGTGTGCCTGTACCAGTTGGGGGCAGGAAGGGGTAAGAGAGTGGAGATGCAAAGCCCTGACCCCAGATCTTGGCCTATTGGATGTGTAGAACCCCTTCTCCATACATCTGCAGCATAGGGTAACAACACTTTCTGGCAGCATGCTGTTTCCAGGGGGGGACTATTTGGAAGGGACACCTCCTTGGGAACTGTCTGAGAAACCATGGGACTGAAGAAACCATATTGTAAGTAGCTACACTAAAGCTGGAGTTAGTTAATTAACCCTGTCAGAGTGAGATCTTATACAGCAGATGATCCAACACAATGAAGCATAAAATATTGTGGCAGTGGTAATCGAGTCCTAGACAGCAGGAGAGACCATTCAGAGTTGCAGTGTAGATAGCAGAATACTTCTGTGAGTACACAGTTTGTTTTACAAGACAAGGCTGATAACAGAAAATGGAAGGGCTGAAGCCTCCTGGGACATTAGACCTGCAAGCTTAGAATTTAGCTCAAGCATGGAAGAGCTGGAAAGAATAATTTAACCTCTATGTATATATTGCTATGGTGGATAAAGAGGATGCTGTGAAAATAAAACTTTTGTTAACTGATTGGAGAAAGGGGGAGAGGGATAAGTGAGACTCCATACTCAGACACTTCCCAAGCTCAGTGCACCTCAGAAGCAATTATGGGGTGCTTTGATACTCACTGTAACCTCAGGAAGAATGAAATGGTGGAAAGATGATTTCTTTACGTGGGATCAAGCAGCTGGGGAGGGCATAGATGAGTACAGCACTGATTTTAAAGTGCTAGTAGCAGTTGCAATTTTGCAATATTAAAGATTCATTGATAAGAGACCACGTAGTGTGTGAGATATGAAATTTGCAAGTGTAAGAGCAATTGCTGAGGGAAGCTGACTTGACTTTGGAGAAAAGCTTGGAGATACGCAGGGCTGCAGAGCTATCCAAAGAGAGGATTAGAACCCTGGAACAGCATCAGCAGAAACTGTCCATGTAATACATAAGAAAGAGAAATCAAAACCAGATAAAACATCAGTAGATGACAATGGTACTGACAAGTAAAAGTACTGTGGGAGAAGGCACGTAAACCAGAAGTTTCTGGCTTATGGGAAATAATGCCATATTTGTGACTGATTTAATCATTTTGTGGCCAAGTGTTTGTCCAGCTAGAAAAGAAACAAATCCAAAGTACACACAACAACTAAAGGTTTCAGAGTAGCAGCCGTGTTAGTCTGTATCCGCAAAAAGAACAGGAGTACTTGTGGCACCTTAGAGACTAACAAATTTATTAGAGCATAAGCTTTCGTGGGCTACAACCCACTTCTTCGGATGCATATGCATATGCATCTAAGGTGCCACAAGTACTCCTGTTCTTTTTACAACAACTAAAGAGAGTAACAGGAAGTGTGAGGACATTATGTAGGTTAACAAACAGATAGTAAACACAGTGCAAGAAGACCCTAGAAAACACCAGAAACTGTATGTTGCATGCATCCAAGTTACTTGGGAAGAAAGTGGTATGATTTCAATTAGATGATGCAATTTGTAACATTATCTCAGTCAGTCCGATGAACCCAGACAGTTGGAAGAAAACTAACCAGCTGATAACAATATACAACCATAGCACTTTAAAGAAATGTGTTTCAGGGAGATGGACGGCTAGACGGTAGTTATAAAATAGAGATTGACACCAGTGTGAAGCCAGGTAAATGAAGCCAGGTAAATTGCCAAAAAGAAAAGTACCCATTATGTTACTACAGCCAGTGAAAGATGAACTGCAGAGCCTATAGAATCATGCAATTATACAGCCTGTAGAGAAGAGCACAGACCAGAAAAGCAGTCTTGTGGTGATAAGAAAGCCATCCGGAGAACTAAGAAAATGCATAGGCTCCTATAAAGAAAGCTTTGAAACCGAACCATTTCCCTCTGCCTCCAGTTGAGTACATATTACCAGATCTGTCTAAAGTGAGCCTTTTTACAGTCTGTGATGTAAAAAATGGATTCTGGCATTTCAAACTGGATGAAGAATCCAGTTGCTTGACAATGTTCACAACTCCTTTTAGGAGATACTGATTGTTAAGGATGACAATGGCAATAAGTCCAGCATCAGATGTATTCCAGGCAGTTGGACCCAAACACTGGAGGGCCCGACAGGATTCCAGACAATAGTAGATGATGTGCTGATCATGGAGAGAGGATGATGATCCAGAACGAGCACAATGAGATAGTGATTACAAATTACTACAGTTTTTAAAGAGATGCAGAGAAAGGAATATTAAATTGAACTAAGACAAGCTCAGGTCGAGAGTAACCACAGTGCCATACACTGGACATTTGTTGATGTCCAAAGCCTGAAAGTATACTCAGAGAAAGTGAGGGCAGTTAGAGAAATGCGAGACCCAGTGATGTTAAAGGAGTCTAAAGATTCCTGGGAATGGTCAATTTATAAGGAAAGTTTTGCAAGCATTTCTCTGAGAGCTGTTTCATCCTGAGACAGCTGACACATCAAGACACTGTATGGGAGTGGACAGACCAACACAAGCAAGCATTCTGGAAAGTCAGAGATGATTGGGAAGGTTTCCATTTTGAAATATTACAACTCAGAGGAACCCCTGATGTTGCTATGTGACTCATCTGTGTTGGGTTTATGGGCTACTGTGCTGCAAGAGGGGACATGTTGCATTTGCAAGCAGAACATTGTTCGTGACCGAGAAGGGCTTTGCTCACACTGTAAAAGAGTTTGTTAGCAATACTCTTTGGAATAGAGAAAAATCACCAATACACTTACAGTCGCATTGTGCACATACAATCTGAACATAAAACTCTCAAAAGCATTTGGAGAAAGCCATTACTCATTGCACCAAAGCACTTATGGTGGATGATGATGTGACTGCAGAGGAATGACGTACAGATCAGGTATAGCCCAGGCAGAGACAGTGTTGGCATAAATCTTGAGCTGTGGATACTGGCCAGAACCCAGCAATGAAGAAGGATCTGTAGAGGCAGAGGTAGAAACAATAAATATGGTACAGTTCTTACCTACCTTCTGAAGAAAGTTGGAGAGAGAGAGTTTCAGAACAAGACAGAATTATGCAGATGTTGAAACTCATGATCCTACAAGGATGGCTAGCAGAAGGAGACTAAATACCTAAAGAGAACACCATTCTTTCAGATAAGAGAAGAGTTGTGTGAACAGAATGGCATTATATTTCAGGGAGAAAGAGCTGTTATTCCAGCAGCTCTTAGAAATGAGACGATTCACAAAGATGGCAAAGGCACATCCCTGCCACGAAGTCTACTCCTCCTGCCAAATTTCAAATTCCTACTCCAAAGTGTGATTTTGTAGATTTGATGCTAGATTTGCTCACAGAAAAGCTCATCATAATTCTTATAAGCAACTGTTTTCAGCTGTTTACAATAGAAAGTGTCAGGCAACCTTAATAGGTGGTAGCACTAGCTCCATCTATAATTTGTTTGACTTAACTTTATTAATATATTATTACATTTATTTTATATGGACTTGATGCAGAGCTCTGAGATGGTTCCATTTAAAGACCTTCAAGAAATATAAATGATTGGTAAAGTAAACTTCAGTTTTGTATCCTTAGGAGGAACTGACTAAGCTGTCTTACATATCTTTTATTAAAAATGGTCAGAGAAAGTTTGCAGGCATTTCATACTCTGACACAGATATAGGGAAAACATTAAGCAAATGCAGTGTTCACTTAGCATGAGACTAAGTGGTATCACTTTATATTAACCATGTTAACCATTGGTAAAAGGAGCTGAAAATACTTGACGTCTGTTTCAGATGAAATAAAAAATCCATCTTTTAAAAAAACAAAGGATTTACTATAGAAGGAACAATAAAGACTTTGTAGAAGGCTGTGGGTTTGAATGTAAAGTATGGCACCTTCTGGCTGCTGAGACAAGACAGAGAGGAAGTCTGTCTTGTGTTTTAATAGATCACTTTTATTTTCAAGAAACACAAGCTGCTTTTCCTGAAGACAGAATGGCGAGGTGGGGACTTCGGGGGACAAAAATTACAACACTGCTCCAAAACAATTTGTGTTTTGTCTACAAGAAGGGTAGATCAGAAATCCAGCAACGATTTTGTTTAAGAGCTCTCTAGAAAATCTGGTCATTGGCATCACAATGGAAGCTGCTGGGTTCTGAAATATCTTGGAAATCTGACTCTATCTGTCTATTGCCTAATTTAATAAAATTCTCAGTTAAGGCAAGCATTTAATTTTTTTTTAGTTTTTCTACTTAAATGTCCAAAGCATTGATCACCCATGCACAGATGGAACTAAAAACTAGAAAAGGTAAATAGTGATACAGAGCTCTTTTTTTTCCAGATGTTTTCTGATCTTATCTATTCCTTTGTAATGCACAAATAAACTGTTCTTGTAACTGGATATAACTTTCCTTCCTTCCTTTCAAACAATCATACTATATAAAGCATTTTTTTCAAAATTATCATTAAATAATGCTTCCCTCCATTAAAATAATTATTAAAATATTATTTTACTTTGTACATCATCTTGTTTATATAACCTACATGTTCATATTAAACAGTGTAAGGTACATTGTAAAAGCTATATGAAACTTCATTTCTTTTGGGTGAATTTTGTAGATACAAAGAGGAAAAAAAAGGGATTTACTGTTTAATATTGTTACACAATGTGCCAGTATAGGGTAATAATATTAATCGAGCTCCCCAAAATCCCACCCTACTGAAGCATCTGTTAAAAATCAGACTTTCTTAGTGAAAGTTTAAAAATGAAGTTTAAACTGAAGTATGTATATAGCCCAAATTGTTGAATCAAGTGTGAGACTGACATACGGTTGCCAGGTGTCCAGTTTTCGACCGGAAAACTGCTGACCGGATACTAAAAGTCTGGTTACCTGCAGTAACTGGCATCCACCACCAGGGGTCTAGAAGAGCCGCAGCTGCTTGCTGGAGGAGCAATGGAGCACTCAGGAATGGCTTCAACGTAGAGAGGTACCAGTAGCTCCCCCATCCTGCTCCAAGTGTGGTTCTCTCTTCCCCACCCTGCCCCACTCACCCCCACCCCAGCCCTGGAGCATGGGTCTCCATTCCCTGCCCTACTCACCCCTCCACCCCCGGAGCCTGAATCTCTCTCCAATGTCCTGCCCCAGTCACCTCTCCACCCCTAGAGCTGGAAAGAGGGAGAGGGTGGTGGAAAGAGCAGCGAGTGACAGTGGGATGGAAAGAGGAGCGGGGGGGCAGGGCCTCGAGGGAAAGAGGTGGAGCAAGGGCTGGGGCCTTGGGGGAAGGAGGCGGAGCAGAGGGCGGGAGAGGTTCTGGTGCTCAGTGTCCGGTTTTCACAAATTAGAAAGTTGGCCACCCTAGACTGACAGGGAATAGGCTAGACTAGATTTGTTGAAAGTTTTGTGAGCCAGCATGAGGGCTCAAGCTCTCAGTAGTATCAGTGATGTGAGGCATTTCTAGGTTTGCCCTGGAAAAAATGTAAAAGATTCAAGTATTCCAATTACATATCTTTAGGATCTTTGACCTGCCTTTATTTAAAAATATTTAAATTGTGGAATATATCAGTTTTTCCTGGACTTCTTTGGTTATAATCTCCTTTGTGTATTAAATCCTTAGAACTTACTCAGATGCTTTTCCAGTAGTTTGGATGAGAGAGAGAAGGGAATTCTCATAGCATAAGAATCTGGGCCACAGTTTCTAGGAGGCTCTGCACAGAAGGTACTACCTGTGCATCTCCTTAATACTGGCTACCATGGGCCAGCGTGCTCTAGGGTTGCTCTATTTCATAGCAGACCTGCTCAACTACTTATGAACTTCTCTGCAGCTCAGAATGGCCAGAGCACTTTGCATTCTGATAACTTCTGCTCCACGCATGCCTGTATGCTGGAGGCTGAGCAAGAAGGCTGTGCTCAGGGAATTACCCTCTCTACATCACCAGAGCACTGTAAAGGGCCAGAATCTGCCCCTACCTCTTATCCCATGCCTCTCCTTTTTCCTATGGTCTCTGAGCAATACCTAAACACCTGGAAAGGTGAGAAGCCAGGGAGAGACTGGAGCCATATAAACTGGAAAAGGAAAAGCAAGTCCTATAAACTGACAGAGAAATATAAAATATTTGGAAAATAGCAGGTAGTAGAGCAAACCCCTAACTTAAAATGCACTTCTTTCCCCTCCAAACCATCACAAGATTGACAGCTACAGATAGCAGCAGTTTTACAGCTTTTAGTATAGCTTGTTAGAGTACAAAAGTAGAAGGCAAAATAGGAGCTTGAAGATACCTGATCAAATAATATTTGGCAGTCTATTTATACTTATTTTTCACTGGAATGGGCCTCTTCAGACTCATTGACAATTACTGCATACATTCTTTTTAATAAAACATCATAAATGTGGTTAAAAATGTTGAATTAATGTTTAGAAGATTTTATGCAGCACACGATTACTTCCAGGTTTAACTAGCCCTAATGGTTCTAATGATGAACTGCTGTAGTGCACAAACCTGAGATGTTGGTCAAGGGGATCAGTACAGGCATATTGAGAAGATGTTTTCCTTGTTTGAAATATGGTAATATGTACTCTAACAAACTTTTTATGAGCTGTAGACTCATCACTTACCAGAGTTGAAGCTTACAATGACTTTTACAGTCCTACCTCATTATGTGTTTAATGGAAGATGCTTAATGGAGAAAAGGTTATAGCTACAAGCAAAATCAGTATGAAAATGTTAAACAAGACAGGTTTTGGTGGACGCACAAAAAGAACACAGTACACCCCTTTTACATTTTTCTGTTTTCAGTTATGGCTTGTGGTACTGGGACCTGTGAATGTTACAAAGATTATTGTCACATTTTTTTGTTCCTTACTTCCAAATGTATGTAATATAAAGAGACCAACAGTTCAGATGTGACTATTTTTTCAAGCCTGAGTCATCTTGCATCCAGACTTATATCTTTGTATTTAACAAAAATAGCTGGAGATGCTGTAAGTGTAAAGGGCACGTTAACTGGACAGGAATCAGTGAAATACGAGGCATAGCTTAAATGTGTTCATTTGCAGAGACAATGACTGAAAAGCATTATCTTCTGATAGTTGTTTCTGAAGATTTATGTGAACTGACAAGTGGACAAGTAGTCTAATCTCTCGCGCCTGGATTTTTCAAGTATTTAGGAATGATTTAAGCACTTAGGAGCCAAGATCCCATTGACTGTCATGGGATCTTGGCTTCCAGGTGTCTAAATCCATTTTGTAAATGAGGATTAGGCTCCTAATTCGTTTAGGTATCATGTGCTGAGCATCACAATGCCTAAGTACCTTGAAAAATCTGGGACTAACTATATCTGTATTTTAATTGGCACTTTGGTTGATAGAGGTTAATGACTGAATGGGAGTACAGATTGAAGAATATCTATGCTGGAAGTGGCCTTTCCAAGTCAAGTTTGAGGCATGCTGTTGGCAGGGGCTGCTGCTATAGCACTTCCAAAGATAGAGGGGACATCAATCTCCAGTCAGCCCCACAGCACTAATAAATCTCAAAATCCCTATTGAGAAGAAAATATTTAAAGCACGTAGCCTCTTCTGCCTTGTCCCCTGTCGCTACCTTTTTCCTCTCTCCAGACACAAATTAGGATGCCATTCAGTGTCAACCCCACTTCGCTACAAGGAATGGAACTATGATGTCTGTTGTCCTAGGGCCACGTGAAGAGAGAAGGATTCTTTTCTTTTCAGGTGCACTGAGTGAGAGAGTGACGTAAGGAAAAAAAAACCCACCAGCATCAACTTTGTGTGAAATTGTTATGGCAATTGTTACCAGGGCTGCTTTTACACATATGGCTTCTCTACATGGTGTGGTAATATGCTCAATGGGGATATGATTTCTAAAGCATATTAAAGTGTTGTGCATTAATTGTTCCGTGTCGACCCTGCTGGTGTACACTAAAGATTCCCTAGTGCACTTTAATGTAATGCTGTCTCAAACAGCACTACCTTAAAGTGCATGATTATGGTCCACTTGGACCAATTAATGTGCAACATGTTAGTGCGCTTTAGAAATCATACCCCCGTGGAGTGCGTTACCTCACAGTGTGGTTGAGCCCTTATTCGTTAAAGATTTTTTTTCTTAGCATGTGAGCATATTTTTAGTCTCAGAAGAAATGTTGTAGGGATGTTTGTTTTTTGTTATATAAGGCTCTATCTAGAGGTAGCTGTGCTACTATGAAGCTTGTAAATACATATTAAAAGTAAAAAATAATAAGAGAAAAGTAGGAATGGGTTCAAGAGGAATAGGGATGGGCACAAAGAAAGAGAAACAAAAAATATTGTATTCCAAGCACCTGTTGCGGCTAAACATGCAAAGTCTTTGTTTTTATGCTCCTGTGTTGATGATTTAACAATTTAGTATTATCAGGGCCGGCTCCAGTCACCAGCGGAGGAAGCACGTGCCTGGGGCGGCACATGCTAAGAGGTGGCATTCCATCCATTCTTGGGGCAGCACAGTCCGGGTGGCTTTTTGGCTTTTTTTTTTTTTTTTTTGCTTCAGCAGTTCGAGCGGCTTTTTTTTTTTTTTTTTTTTTGCTTCGGACGGCAAAAATGGTAGAGCCGGCCCTGAGTATTATGTCCAAAAAATCTTTCAGCCTGTACACTGAGGACCGACCTGTGAAGACAGAACTACAAAATATTTGAAGTTAGCCTGCCAAAATTGAATGATTATGGTATTTTCAGTCCCCTTGAACTAGTTTTTTTTTTTTTTTTTGAAGCTCTGTAATATAGGTTTAGAGTCTCTTCTTGCTCGGTCCCGTCCATAGTGCTTTGTGGTGAAAGGGCATAGAAAGCAGGGCTGCCCGGGGGGGGGGCAATTTGCCCCAGGCCCCCACGAGAATGTCAGAGGCTCACCCCCACCTCCGCCTTCCCCCAGCGCCTCAGTGCGCCGCGTCCAGGAGCGGCCCTGGACAGCGCTGCAGCAGCCTGGCTCCGGCAGGGCCTGATCTCCTCCCACTCAGAGCCGCATGGTAAGGGGGCAGGGCTCCGAGCTCCGGGCCGAGCGGCGGGAGCTCAGGTCCCGTGGAGCCACGCCGCTGCAGCGCTGTCCAGGGCCGCTCCTGGACGCGGTGCGCTGAGGCTCCAGGAGGGGGGGGAGGCGGGAGTAAGCAGCATGGTAAGCCCCTCTGAGCCGGACACCCCCCCGAACCTCCCCCCCAGCCCTGACCCCCAGCCCCTCTGAGCCGGACACCCCCCTGACCTCCCCCCACAGCCCTGACCCCCTGCTCCGAGCCTAGTCCCTCTGAGCCGGGCACCCTCCAACCCCATCCCCCCACAGCCCTGACCCCCAGCTCCGAGCCCGGCCCTTCTGAGCCGGGCACCCTCCGACCCCATCCCCCCACAGCCCTGACCCCCAGCTCCGAGCCCGGCCCTTATGAGCCGGGCACCCCCAACCCCATCCCCCCACAACCCTGACCCCCAGCTCTGAGCCCAGTCCCTGTGAGCCAGGCTTCCCCCGACCCAGAGCCCAGCTCCCCACCCAGCCCTGGGCAACAGGCAGCGACAGCCCATTGGCACCAACCATCACCATCACCTAGCGACAGCCCATTATGTAATTGCAAATGTATACATACCATTAAAGCATTTAATGTTTTTAAATAATGTATTTCGTGTATTTTCAAATTATTAAAAATTAATTTTTGAATGTATTTCACTGGTTATTTTTTACATTTCCAAATACATGTTACTATAATATTGCAACTTTTTTTATGGAAGGGGCCCCCGAAATTGCTTTGCCCCAGGGCCCCTGAATCCTCTGGGCGGCCCTGATAGAAAGCTGGCATATTCAGCCAATTGTGAATTCCCATTGCACAGGTGCTGTAAATCTAGCATAACCAATTCTATGTCACACGCTAAGGCCCCTATTTTAGGAAGCAGGATGGTATATGGCCCCAGTTGGCCCCAGTGATCCTGCACTTACAGACTTAGCCTTTGTAGACTCTTACTTCTGGCACAAGTTGAAGCAGCTCTGAGAATCAGGTGATTCAGAGGTGCCCAGAGGAGGAGCAGCTGCTGAGGGCTTCTATGCATGTGGAGATGGAGAGATGGGGATAGAACAGTGGCAGCAGCAAATAATACTTGCAGAGAGACAGGATCTAACCTTAATTGAATTGAATTGGGGTGAGGGAGGCAGCATTAAATGAAATAGGGGAGGGAAAAAAAGAAGAAACCCCAGAATGGAAGTGGGGGGGGGGGTGCAAAGTTGAAGTGGTGGTGATGCTGGGGAGGTTTTGAAACTTGATTATGACAGCAAAATGCCTACAGCCACCCCTGATTCTTGGGGCCTTGCTGAATATTTCTAGATTTTGTTTATACCTACTCTTATGTTATTCTTGAAGGGTGAATTTTGCCCTCAAAACAGAGGGCCCCCAGGTATCTCTGTGTACTGTGTAGTCCCTTAATACTGTGCTTAAGTGAAACATAGGCCCTTGAGTGAGCCATCTACACCAAGGTGATTTCCTCCAAAGTAAATTCTGTGGGGAACAGTTAGTGGAAATGCTAGAAACTGAAGTCCTGTTTATCCACAGAGCAGATGCAAGAGTGTAGGTTCCCTCTCACTGAGGTACCTCAACCAGGACCGGCTTCAGGCACCAGCCAAGCAAGCTGGTGCTTGGGGCGGCAGCTTGTAGGAGGCGGCATTCCGCCCAATCCTAGGGCGGCATGGCTGCTTTTTTGTGTTGTTACGCCCCGGCCGCCCTGTAGGGGGCGGCGGCGCAGAGGACGGGAGCGCCCTGCAGCAAGCCCAGCAGGGCAGCCCGCATCCTTCCCTCCCAGCCGACCGGACCGCTGAAGCCCTGGCCGCCCCCCTTCTCTCTCTCTCCCTCCCGCTCCCTCCCCCTCCCCACTGCACCCTGGCTCCGGCTGTGCCGCAGGTTTTTTTTTGCCATTCTGGCCGCCCCGGTTTTTTTTTTTTTTTTTTTTTTTTTGCTTGGGGTGGCCAAAAAGCCAGAGCCGGCCCTGACCTCAACACTGACCTGAAGGGACTATCACTAGGGATGAAGTTAGTTCAATTTCCATTACAATAGAATCTTTGCCTCTACACAGTGTAGAGGCAAAATGTGACATTTGTGGTAGTGGTTTTCTGATATAGACACTTGTTTAATAGTAACAAGACCAACAAAAAACAGCGAGCTTTTAGATGGCACTGACTTTAGCCACCTGAGCCAGGTTTGAACCAATGACTTAGAAGTATAAATCTCCATATCTGATTCCCAGTCACCTGAGCCATCTCTCCCCTTCCTCAGTTACATTCCAGTTGTGTCCAAATATTTTCAAGGAGCATAAAACAAAAGTGTTGTTCTGCTACAGATATCATTGGATTAAAAAGGAGAGGATGCTGATGTAAATTCAAAAATTTTAAATTGTATATTTTTCTACTGATGCTATCTGCTCATACTACATCCCCTAATCTCCTCTCCCCTGCTTCCTTCTAGGGACAGATAATTCCGCTGAGGCCCCTTCAGTACAATGACAATTCCAAAGCTTTTTCCTGAGACCATCCAGAGTGTGATCAGATTTTCAAACTGCAAACAGTTATTGAGCTGCCTTCTAAAATGTTCACACCTGGATAAAGAGTTTCTCTAGACTATCTATCTCCTCGTCCGTGCTGTTCAAGAGAATAATTATTCTCTCCTCTGTACCTCTAAAAAGAGTGGAGCTCCTCTCCTAAAGACCTCAGGAGCTGTGCAGGAAGTTCTATTATCCCTCAGATCCTAAAAGATCTTCAATAGCATGACTCCTTCCACACAATCATTCTAAGGTGCACGAGAGAAGGGCGTGTCAGTACCAAACTCCTCCCAAGGTACATAAAATGTGCACTCTGTTACTGTGCATTTAGTAAGTTGCATGCTAGCAGAGTTCTGTGTCAATAGTAGAGGAGTTCTCCTCCTGTGCAGAATTGGACAATTTGGCACCATAGGAAAATGTATGCATTACATTTTTTACATCAACCCAATCTAAACTTTTAGGACATATATTTCTTTTTTTAAAAAGTACCCATATAAAATGTCTTAATGATAAGTGAAAAATGCTTAATTAATATCTTTATGCAAATACATAACAGGGATATTTCCTTTAACATAACCCTAAACCTTAAGTATGGAAATATAGATTACCTTAAATTACTAAGTGTATTCTGTTACCCTTAGCATTCATATTTTCAGTTAACAATAGGAGCTGGGGCTGCTTATAAGCAAACTGATTTTCAGTGGTGCTATTTAGGTACCTAAATATGGAGTCTAACTTTAGATACCTATGTTTGGAATTTTGACCAATATGCATTGCCATGAAGTGTCTGTGTAGGGAATGGATGCTTAGGCACTGAAGGTTGTAATCGTTAATTTATCATTTATAATTTATTATTTTATTCAGTCACTGTTTTTGCATGCTGCCAGTGAACCTCAGTGTTACACAGTGTGAGCAAGAATTTCAGACCAAAGTGTAAAAGGAGGAGACTTCATGGTAGTTTGGGCTAAATGAAAGTTCAACTTCAATGAAAATGCACCTAACTTATACTACCAAAGATATAAAAATGTCTCCCTATGTCCAACAGGACAAGGTTCAGATGACTAGAGTGGGCAAGGATTTATTGATGAAAATTGATAAAGAGATGAAAGAGCAAATATCTCTTTGTTTCCCTATTCCAAAGCCCAGCAGGTAGGTAGCTCCAAAAAGCTATTGCATGTCAGTGCATGTTTTTAAGCTTGTTATAGAGTGTTTGTTAATATTGGGCCCATTTTTGAAATGCAGATTTGGTACTCTTTTCAGCTCTCGGTGATCATTTAACACCCAAAGGGAATAGAAAAAGTATTATAAGAGCAAGGCAAATGCACCTCTTTAGATGTGAGAAGAATTTACACAAACTTGCAAATTTTCAGCTTTTTGCCAGGTATATTTGAATTGTGAAATTTTGCATGGAATGTTTGCAGTAGCAAAATCTTTCTTTCTGGCCCCTCCAGCACCAACCAAATGGGGGCTGATATATGGGGCAAAGTTTCTTGGGCTCAGGATTTAAATTCAGATCATGGGAGGTTATGGTTGTACACCTCTACCTCGATATAACGCTGTCCTCGGGAGCCAAAAAATCTTACCGCGTTATAGGTGAAACCGCGTTTTATTGAACTTGCTTTGATCCACCGGAGTGCGCAGCCACGCCACCCCGGAGCACTGCTTTACCATGTTATATCCGAATTCGTGTTATATCGGGTCGCGTTATATCAAGGTAGCGGTGTATTATAGTTTTGCCTTCAGCCTTTGTAAATTTACAGCTATGGTATGGTGTTTAAAAACTCAAAGATTTGACAGTTTCTGCTTATGTCCAACAGAGCTGGCCTTGAGCCCATAGGCACTTTTGGAAGCATAGAGTTATAGGAATGGTGGACTAGAAGGCACCTTGATAGGTTATCTAGTTGGTCCCTAATTATTATCTAGATCATCCTGACAGGTGTTTGTCTAATCTGTTCTTAAAAACCTCCAATGATAGAGATTCCACAACCTCCCTCGGTAATTTGTTCCAATGCTTAACTACCCTTAGCGTCAGGAAGTTTTTTCCCTAATGTCTAACCTATATCTCCCTTGTTGCAATTTATTCCATTACTTCTTGTCCTGTCCTCAGTGGTTAAAGAGAAAAAATTATCACCCTCCTATTTAAAACAACTTTTTAATGTACTTCAAGCCTATGCCCCCTCCTCCGTCTTCTCTTCTCCAGACCAAACAAACCCATTTTTTTTTCAATCTTTCCTCGTATGTCATGTTTTCTGGACTTTTAATCATTTTTGTTGCTTTCCTCTGGATGGCTCCAGTTTGTCCACATCTTCCTTGAAGTGTGGTGTCCAGAGTCATAGGTGCTGTAACTAGGGGTCCTGGGCCTGCTGCTGCACTCCCTGGCTTGAAGCGTTTTCTATCGTATAGGGTTTACAGTTTGGTTCAATGGCTCTCAGCTCCCCCACTATAAAATTTTTTCCAGCACTCCTGTATAGAACTGGACACCATACTCCAGTTGAGGCCTAATCAGCTCAGAGTAAAGTGGAAAAATTACTTCTCATGTCTTGCATACAATACTCCTGCTAATAGATGTTTGTTTTTTTTCCCAACAGTACTGTGTTGACTCATATTTAATTTATGATCCACTATACCCTCCAGATCGTCTTCTTCAGTCCTCCTTCATAGGCAGTAATTTCCTTCCTAAGTTCTTATTTAATTTCATCCTATTTTTTCAGACCATTTCTCCAGTTTGTCAAGATCATTTTGAATTCTAATCCTGTCCTCCAAAACGCTAGCAACCTCTCCCAGCCTGTTGGTGTCAGCAAACTATACAAGTGTGATCACACCTTGGTGTTCAGCTACACAGGAAAGCACTTGGTTGATTGAAATTGAGAGAGATGATTCAAAGCTCTCCTCCTCTGTTGCCTGCACAAGGACAAGCAAGAGAAGGAAGCAGCAAAGGGTTCTGCCAGGGAAGATGAGATGTAGGAGATGGGGAAATCTGTGAACTCAGAAATTCCCCTGCTGCTAAAGTACTCTTCTGCATGGAAAAAATACAAGAAATTGGCTGACAAAGGTGCCCACTTGCACAGATTTCATTATACATACATTTTAATTATGGCTCACTGACTACAGTATTTTGACTGGCCCTGCCTGGTGCAGACACCAAAATTTGTGAACTCTCTTCTGAATTGCTTTATTCGTTGTCCCTACAACAGCTGTAGTGGCAAGAGCAGGCAGCACAGGCCACCCATCTGTGTGCCCAGTTGAACAGCCACAGAACACATGATAGTAGGAATGACTGACACTGTGATGGACTCTAGTGTACGTTTTATTATTTATTAATAAAATGGGGATATGTAAATTAAGAGGTTGCTTTGCCAAAAAAAAGTTTGTGTTTTTTTTTAAGATTAAGTGAAAACAACATAATTAACCTTAACTGTACTAACTGTCCATAATTGTAATAGTAAAATAGACACAATTGTTTGAACAGGTGGAGTGTGAGAGGAGGCACAACAAAATTTCTTCTTTTTGCCATGAAACCCTCTCTCCTTTGCTTTTACCTTCTTAAGGCAAACCAAAACAGTTTTTTAGCAGTTACCTATGATCTTTACTTCTTTTGGGTGGTTCTCAACTATGCCCCATTGCTTTGTCCAATGGTGTCTTTTCAGGTGAAAGCTGGGATGGGTCTGGTATACAGGAAACTAACTTTGACATAAAGGTGAATGTAACCTTCAGTTTCACTACACGTTGTTTAAAAATTTGTTTCTAAACTGATCTTTTCAGTTACATCGGGTCTGATCAACTTGACAGTTCAAGATGAGGCCTAATCTTGTTGTCAGGGCTATTTAGCATAATTTTTCTCTATTAATTTTATTGGGTTAAAATTGTTTTATGTGGCATGTATATCTACTACTAAATTAAGGCTTTTCATGATTCATAGATTCATAGATTCTAGGACTGGAAGGGACCTCGAGAGGTCATCGAGTCCAGTCCCCTGCCCGCATGGCAGGACCAAATACTGTCTAGACCATCCCTGATAGACATTTATCTAACCTACTCTTAAATATCTCCAGAGATGGAGATTCCACAACCTCCCTAGGCAATTTATTCCAGTGTTTAACCACCCTGACAGTTAGGAACTTTTTCCTAATGTCCAACCTAGACCTCCCTTGCTGCAGTTTAAGCCCATTGCTTCTTGTTCTATCCTCAGAGGCTAAGGTGAACAAGTTTTCTCCCTCCTCCTTATGACACCCTTTTAGATACCTGAAAACTGCTATCATGTCCCCTCTCAGTCTTCTCTTTTCCAAACTAAACAAACCCAATTCTTTCAGCCTTCCTTCATAGGTCATGTTCTCAAGACCTTTAATCATTCTTGTTGCTCTTCTCTGGACCCTTTCCAATTTCTCCACATCTTTCTTGAAATGCGGTGCCCAGAACTGGACACAATACTCCAGCTGAGGCCTAACTGGAGCAGAGTAGAGCGGAAGAATGACTTCTCATGTCTTGCTCACAACACACCTGTTAATACATCCCAGAATCATGTTTGCTTTTTTTGCAACAGCATCACACTGTTGACTCATATTTAGCTTGTGGTCCACTATAAGCCCTAGATCCCTTTCTGCCGTACTCCTTCCTAGACAGTCTCTTCCCATTCTATATGTGTGAAACTGATTTTTTCTTCCTAAGTGGAGCACTTTGCATTTGTCTTTGTTAAACTTCATCCTGTTTAACTCAGACCATTTCTCCAATTTGTCCAGATCATTTTGAATTATGACCCTGTCCTCCAAAGCAGTTGCAATCCCTCCCAGTTTGGTATCATCCGCAAACTTAATAAGCGTACTTTCTATGCCAATATCTAAGTCGTTAATGAAGATATTGAACAGATGATTGTGACCCTTTTTTTTTCTTTCCATTTTCTGGCTGGCTTGAGAGGCTGCTCTGAACCTAAGTCGCACAAGCTATTTTACTTTATTTAAAGGTTGCACATATACATTATTTCACTCATTACAGTTTTGCATATTTTACAGATTAAACTACAGCTGAATCCTTAAATTACTGACCATGCATAACATATTTATCAAACTATAAGCCTGTGACCGAGTTGTACATTTGTCAAGTTTTTACATAGTTTCTTGGTTTAAACATGTACTTTACAAAAGTGTAGTGAATTAGTATACTTGACTACCCACTTTACTTAACTTCAATTTTAATATACTTAACTAATCACTACAGTTGCATGCTTTCATGGTTGACTACATCTTTTGATACTTTACTTCAGCATTATACTATGCTGTTGAGTTTTTATGTACTTTACCGACTGAACTGCATACTGCACTGGTATTTTTTTCCCCCACAGTTGACAGATGTTGGCTACAAACTTTATTGATCAATCTGCATACTTTAGTAGTTCAGTTTTATGTGCATTGCTGAATGAGCTATATACTTTACAAGAGCAGCTTTAAAATTTTTCATAGATATAGCTACAAACTGTCTAACTGAAAGTCATGCTTTAAGAATGTATTTTATTGTATTTAACTTATCAAGATGTATAATTCAATATATTTTTTAATATTTTGCATATTTGACTAACTGTCTTACAGTCTCAGCTGTCTTAAAAAATAAGGTTTATAGGTATTTCATGAAGCCACAGTTCTAGGTAAACCTTAGCACACAGTGGTATTTTTAACAGAACTGCAACTCTGTTAAATAACATAATCACAAGTTAACCACAACATTATGCAGTTGGCAGGAGAGATAATGTTGCACTTACAGTCCAGTTGCTGAAACTAGAATAAGGTCACTCCTAAAATAAGATGGGTGGGGTGGGGTTGTTGGGGCTTAAAAGGCAGATAGCTCTGTGAGGTTCTGCTTATGGAGATTTACCAACACTGTAGCTAACGTTCCCCATTCAGTTTCTAGTGGGCTAGGCTGCAGCCACTATCAAAAGCACCATGGATCCTTTGGGGGTTCCATTCCAGGATAAGATGATCCTTATGAAGGCCCTGTCCTTCTACTTTGGTTTTGTGTTCCCAGTGTCCACCACTTTTCCTCTTGCCCCGTTCCCTAATAGCACACCTCCAAATGTACTCCACTAGTATGGACTCTCTCTATCCCCAAATGTGGATACCCAACTTGAGGGGGAGCTGTGATAGTGGACACATCCCCAAAATTTATTCCCATTCAGGCTGGTCATCTTTAAATAGAGATTGAACACGGATGCTTGTGGCCTAAGACTAACTGGTAGAGTCAAGCTTTCTCCATGTCAGTCTGATATATTCAATGCCGAAATGGAAGTGGCTTCAGGCTACTTAAATTTGTCCTGTCTTTAAAGTAGGTAATTACCCCAAATTCTTCATCTTGAAGGACAAACATTCCCTTTCTTATTCCAAAGTTAATACATCTGAAGGGCCTAAAAATTCCTCAGACAAGGATGGCAACTCAATACTATTTCATTAATACAGCACCCCAGTATAGGCATAACATTGTAAGAGGGAAGAGAAGACCAGTATTATCTAATTTGTATGCTTTTCTCTCAAAGAGGTTTACACTATTTATATTTTGAGATCACTTGAGGAAAAATAATATTTATTTTGGATCAGTTATTGTGACTAAATACGGATTTCTTAGTACTAAGTGAGAATGTTTTGTCATTATGAGGGCACTATAAGATTTATGATGGCACTAATGACTCAAGTTCTTGCTTTTGAGTGCTTGTGTTTGATAAATGATATAATAGGTAAGCACATTTTTTGTCACCTAGAAACCATCGCTGGTCTTAGAAACAAAATTGTTGCATTTTTTTCTTTTGTTTTTGCAATACATAATAGAGTGGTATGGTCTTTTTATTGGTATGTGAGTTTAAATTTGTTCTATTACAGATGGCAAAGCCATGTGCCATTCCAAATTATTGTCAGTGAAAACTTTACACCACACCTAATGATCATAGGCCACGTATGTTTCCAAAAATCCTACTTTACAAATATTGGAAAGTTTAAAAAAAAAATTGGACTTTTTCCTTAGCTCTCTTCCTGTAAAATAAGCTGCTGTAGAGTATGTCTACACTATGAGCTTGCTGCCATACACAAACCTGCCTGAGCCCCATGAGTATGTATTTGGCATAGCTAGCTCTGCTGCTGCCACCTCCATTGCCATGCTACCATGGCTATGCTACTAATTTTAGAATGCTAGCTCAGATGTGAGCTAGCACGTGTATGTGTATGCTATCTGGGGATCACATCCCTAGTTTGTAGTGTAGACAATGGCAACTGCTTGAATCCCTGCAGGGTTTAGAATATTAGGGGTTGTCTACATAACAATGTACTGTGCCACAAGTGAGGATGTGAATCTATAGCATACCAGCTTGCCACATAGTAATATCTCGAGTGGACTCTGCTACAGCGTGGTGAAAGTCCTGGAGTGTGGCTTCAATAGTACACTAAACCATGCTCCAGAAGTTTCATTGTGGTGTAGCAGTGACCACACAGAACATTATTATATGGCAAGCAGTTATGCTGGTCAATGGTGTCTTGCCTTATACACAAGCCCTTAGAATAAGACTTGGGGAGATGCAATACTGGATAGAGAATAGGAGAAACAGTCAAATGTGCATGATACATTCATTTATCATATGGCTATCATCTCCACATATGTCTGGTCTGTGAATATATGGTGGTAAATGTGTATCCAGTGTATATATAACATTTAAAAGCTTTCTTAATATTAAAAACACTCATTTTTCAAATCCAACTGTTGGTTATTTGATGCATAGAATGATCTGGGGTAACTCAGCATCAGTTCAATGCTGCAAATGTTTTCTAGTAAATCAAATAAATGAAAACTCACAAGGAAGAACAAAAACGCTTGACTCCTCCCCCTTCAAAATATAAATCCACTGAGGCCTGAACATGACTTACAGTACCACCTTATGTGGCAAACTGCAGCTCAAAGAGCTTTTTTTTTTTAAAAATAGCTGCCCTTTTCACCTTGTTCCTTGCATGATCTCTCGTAATAACAGGGTAGGTGAATGAAATATTATTGCCCAGGAAGAAATAAAAGGGATTGGAAGGAGAGGGCTGCAGAACATTAGAGCCAGAAAAATATAAATGAGGATGATGATTCAATGGGTTTTATTAGGCATGTCCACCCAAACCTGACATTATGAAATAAATTAATAATTAAACAACAATCCTACATGAAATGCCTCCTTTTGAACAATTCCAATATAAACTACTACTACTATTCCCATACCATGTACTATGGTTGTCCCATTGAATTGTCCAACCTCATTTTTTCCCATTGCAAACAACTTTAGGTGTAGTGATTGTTGATAAATCACTGTCAGAGTATTCCATTAGACGTCAGGAGGGTGACTCAGACTGATGTCCTTACAGTAGTAGTCTTCATTGCTATTTGAGATATTTGGATTCAGTTTTGCATGCGAATCTCTCATACTTCATGTTAAGATACACTAGGTTTCTGTACAAGCAGTATGTTCAGTCCTGAGGTGAATGGGGAAGAAGAAAGTACAATGCATAGCTCAACAATGTTCTCTATGGCTAATTAAAGCTCTCCATTGATGAACTCTGAAGGGAGTTCTGTTCTCAGATGAAAGACTGATAGCCACAATATGTAACCTTGAAAGGTGGAAAAAAAGGATCAAGGATTCAATAAGGATTTAGAAAGAGATCTCATATTATATCTTATGTCTCTGTTATGTCTGCTAGGAAGCATTTGGTCAGCTGGATCTTTGTTTATCAGTGTCTCCAAAGAAAGCTTGGTTCAATTTATCGGAATAGTCTAATTTTGCTGTCCTCATTACTATGGATCATCCTGTCACCAAAAAATGGGCTCTTTGAAACTAATTTTACTCACTTAATGCCTCCCATAATTATAACTGTGCATCATTCCTGACTGCACACCTTTTCACACTATTAATAGCACCTAGAGGAGACAAACACTTTCTTCTTGGTTTTAAAAAAAGTGATAGAAAATTTAGCCCTTATATATGAAGTGATGTAGTATATGCTGAGAATGATTTATTCTACTTACTGTAACAGGCTTACATTTAAAACAACTTTAAAAGGAATTACATGGCTTATAAAAAGTTGTAGTCAGATCAGTTCTGATGAACGTTCCTAATAACTCAAAGGGGATAACTAGAATTGTGTACTATATTATATCTTCTCTAGCTTTCACATATAAAAAAAATGGTGGTTTGTCCCCAATTCTCCTCAAAGATTTGATGGCAGAACTTTTTAGAGAGGTGTCATTTGACTAAGACTTGATTACTTTTGTAAAATGTACAGCAAAACAAGTTGCTGCTATTCTGTGAAGTTTTACTATGAATAATTAAAAGCATGTGCAAAGTACATTATCTTTGCTTCTTTATTGTTTTTTATTTGCTAATCACAATATTAATTCATTTACAAAAGCTGTCCCAGTTGATAGACTGAATTAGAGAGGTTCTGATATACGGGTACTTGTTCAATAAAATAACTTCAGCCCAGTTTGGCAGTGGTGAAAGTCATCTTAAATCAGGCTTAAATCATTCATCATAAATTTTGAAATGAGATGCAAGATATTCTTTGCATAGGTTAGACTACTTTCCAATTTAAAAAAGAAAATATATCTGATTTCCACAACAGCAACATTCCAAACTTTTACAAAACTGAATCAAATTGAAGTGGGTTTCACTTCTGGGAAAATTTCCTAATGTATATTTTAGTAATCATATTTCCAAAGACCTAGATTTGTATTCATCTATTGGGTGCAGTATTGACAACACCAGGCATTCAAAAATCTTGAGTCAGGACCCTAAAAAACATAAGGTTGGCTTAAAATCCGTGGGGGGGAAAAGTGCATGTTGTTCCAGTTTTAAAATTATTAAATAAGAGCTAGTGTATACATGGATAGAAACAAAGAAAGCTCGGAAGAAGAGTCAGAGGTCAATATGTCTGCATCAGGAGCTCTTTAGCGACCTGAACATAAAATAAGGAATCCTACAAAACGTGGACACATTGACAAACTGCTAAGGAAGAATATGAAAGAATATCACAAGCATGTAGAGACAAAATCAGAAAGGCTAGGGCATAAAATGATTTACACCTAGTATGGTACATAAAAAGTAATGAGAGGAGGTTCTATAAATACATTAGGAGGAAGAGAAAGATAGAGGACAGTGTAAGTGCACTACTTACTAAGGAAGGTGAGCTAATAACATGACACCAAGAAGGCTGAGATGTTTCGTATTTCAATCTGCACTAAATAGGTTAATTGTGATCAGCCACTTAACACAGTTAATATTAACAACAAGAGGGAAGAAACATAAGTCAGAATAGGGAAAGAACAGATTAAATAATATATGGATAAGTTAGATGTATTCAAGTTAGCGGGTTCTGATTAAATTCACCCTATGGTACTTACGAAATTAGTTGAATAAATTGAGGAACTGTTAGCAATTATCTTCAAGAACTCATGAAGTACAGGTGAGATCCTAGAGGACTAGAGAAGTGCAGACATATTTAAAAAGTGGAAAATAGAAGACCCGGGGAATTATAGACTAGTCAGCCTAACTTTGATACCTGGAACAAATTATTAACAAAACATTTTGTAAACATGTAGAGGATAATAGGGTGATAAGTAATAGCCAATCTGGATTTATCAAGACCAAATCATGCCAAACCTAATTTGCTTCTTTGACAGTGTTATAGACCTACTGGATAGAGGAGACGCAGTAGACGTGATGTATCTTCTTTTTAATAAGGCTTTTGACTGTCCCACATGACATTCTTGTAAGCACCCCTGGAAATGAGGATGAGATGGAAATACTATAAATTTGGGTGCAAAACTGGTTGACAAACTGTACTCAGAATAGTTATCAATGGTTCATCGTCGAAGTGTCTCTAGTGAGTTCCCACAGGCGTCAGTCCTAGGTCTATCACTAGTCATGTTTTTCATTAATGATTTGGATAGGGGAGTGGAGAGTATAGTTATAAAATCTATGGATGACACCATGCTGAGAGCAGTTGCAAGCACTCTGAAGGACAGGATCAGAATTCATAGTGACAAATTTCAGAATTGTTCTGAAATCAATAAGATGAAATTCAATAAAGAAAAGTGCAAAGTACTGCACTTAAGAAGGAAAAATAACATGCACAAATATGAAATAAGGAATATCTGGCTAGGCTGTACTGCTGAAAAGGATCTGAGAGTTAAAGTGGATCAATGAGTCAATAATGTAATGCAATTGTGAAAAAGGCAAATGTTGTTCTGTGGTGTCTGAACAGAAGTGTCATATATAAGACACAGGAGGTAATTGTTCCAGTCTATTCAGCCTCAGCTGGAGTATTGTGTACCATTTTGTCAGGCTTTAAGAAAGATGTGGACAAACTGGAGAAAGTCCAGAGGAGAGCAACAAAAATGATAAAAGGTTTAGAAAACCTGACCTGTGACTAAAAGTTAAAAAAAAAAAAAAACTGGGCATGTTTTGCTCTTGAGAAGAGAAAACTGAGTGGGGATCAGATAAGTCTTGAAATATGTTAAAGGTTGGAAAGATAAGCAGTAAATGGCTTAATCTGTAGCAGGGTGATTTAGATTAGATATTAGGAATTTTTTTCTATCTATAAGGATAGTTAAGTACTGGAAGAGATTGTCAAGGGAGGTTGTGGAATCCCTGTCGTTGGACATTTTTAAGAACAGGTTGTACAAACACCTGCCATGAATGGTCTAGGTATACTTGGTCCTGCCTCAATGTAGGGGGATGGGCTAGATGACTTAAGGTACCTTCCAGCTGTATATTTTGATAATTCTATGAAATCTCCTAGGCCCAGCTATTAAAATTGTTGGGATTTGCAAGGTAAAAGCAAGATGATGGAAGACTACACTTAGGCTACTACTACACTACAAAGTTAGGGTTGTGATATCCCTGCTTGTGCACACATATTTGTGCTAGCTCTCTTTGAGCCATCTGAAACTGGTGGGTATGTACTCGGCATGGCTCAGCATGCCTGCACTGCTGCTATCTGTGCCACCATGACTACAGTGCTATTTATATTCCTGCTAACTCAGCGAGAGCTAGCATGAGTGGTTTTGTACATAAGCAGGCGAATCATACCCGTAGCTCATAGTGTAGATGTAGTTTTTGGGTCAAAATGTGTATATGCAAACCAGTGCTCTATAGTCATGTGACAGGCTGTACCAGCCCAGAGCCTGCTGGAGGCCACAGGGTCCTAGCACACGCCATCCCAGAAAGTAGCAGTAGAGAAGTCCACCAAGCAATCTAGAGTAGCTGTGGGGAACAGCCAATCAAGAAAAGGATGCAGGGAGCAGCCAATCAGAGGGTTGCAGACCCATACAACGAGAGCTGCAGCTCAGAGCAGCAAGGAGTGCAGATGTTGCTCCTGGCTGGCCCAGGGGAGTTGTAATACCACATAAGAACATAAGAACGGCCGTACTGGGTCAGACCAAAGGTCCATCCAGCCCAGTATCCTGTCTACCGACAGTGGCCAATGTCAGGTGCCCCAGAGGGAGTGAACCTAACAGGTAATGATCAAGTGATCTCTCTCTTGCCATCCATCTCCACCCTCTGACAAACAGAGGCTAGGGACACCATTCCTTACCCATCCAGGCTAATAGCCATTAATGGACTTAACCTCCATGAATTTATCCAGTTCTCTTTTAAACCCTGTTATAGTCCTAGCCTTCACAACCTCCTCAGGCAAGGAGTTCCACAAGTTGACTGTGCGCTGTATGAAGAAGAACTTCCTTTTATTTGTTTTAAATCTGCTACCCATTAATTTCATTTGGTGGCCCCTAGTTCTTATATTATGGGAACAAGTAAATAACTTTTCCTTATTCACTTTCTCCACATCACTCATGATTTTATATACCTCTATCATATCCCCCCTTAGTCTCCTCTTTTCCAAGCTGAAAAGTGCTAGCCTCTTTAATCTCTCCTCATATGGGACCCGTTCCAAACCCCTAATAATTTTAGTTGCCCTTCTCTGAACCTTTTCTAATGCCAGTATATTTTTTTGAGATGAGGAGACCACATCTGTACGCAGTATTCAAGATGTAGGTGTACCATGGATTTATATAAGGGCAATAAGATATTCTCTGTCTTATTCTCTATTCCCTTTTTAATGATTCCTAACATCCTGTTTGCTTTTTTGACTGCCGCTGCACACTGCGTGGACGTCTTCAGAGAACTATCCACGATGACTCCAAGATCTTTTTCCTGATTAGCTGTAGCTAAATTAGCCCCTATCCCCCATCATATTGTATGTATAGTTGGGGTTATTTTTCCCAATGTGCATTACTTTACATTTATCCACATTAAATTTCATTTGCCATTTTGTTGCCCAATCACTTAGTTATGTGAGATCTTTTTGAAGTTCTTCACAGTCTGCTTTGGTCTTAACTATCTTGAGCAGTTTAGTATCATCTGCAAACTTAGCCACCTCACTGTTTACCCCTTTCTCCAGATCATTTATGAATAAGTTGAATAGGCTTGACCCTTGGGGAACACCACTAGTTACCCCTCTCCATTCAGAAAATTTACCATTTATTCCTACCCTTTGGTCCCTGTTTTTTAACCAGTTCTCAATCCATGAAAGGATCTTCCCTCTTATCCCATGACAACTTAATTTACGTAAGAGCCTTTGGTGAGGGACCTTGTCAAAGGCTTTCTGGAAATCTAAGTACATTATGTCCACTGGATCCCCCTTGTCCACATGTTTGTTGACCCCTTCAAAGAACTCTAATAGATTAGTAAGACATGATTTCCCTTTACAGAAATCATGTTGACTTTTGCCCAACAATTTATGTTCTTCTATGTGTCTGACAATTTTATTCTTTACGATTGTTTCAACTAATTTGCCAGGTACCGACGATAGACTTACCGGTCTGTAATAGTCAGGATCACCTCTAAAGCCCTTTTTAAAATATTGGCGTTACATTAGCTATCTTCCAGTCATTGGGTACAGAAGCTGATTTAAAAGACAGGTTACAAACCATAGTTAGTAGTTCTGCAATTTCACATTTGAGTTCTTTCAGAACTCTTGGGTGAATGCCATCTGGTCCTGGTGACTTGTTACTGTTAAGTTTATCAATTAATTCCAAAACCTCCTCTAGTAACACCTCAATCTGTGACAATTCCTCAGATTTGTCACCAACAAAAGCCAGCTCAGGTTTGGGAATCTCCCTAACATCCTCAGCCGTGAAGACTGAAGCAAAGAATTCATTTAGTTTCTCCGCAGTGACTTCATCATCTTTAAGTGCTCCTTTAAGTGCTCCTTGCTGTAATACCATGGATAGCTCAGTGCTGGCAGGGAGTGGGGAAGTGAGAAGGAGCTCCTGGCTGACTGCTGGGACTGAAGATAGAAGATCCTGAGGTAAGGGTGAAGAGTTAGTGAAGGCTGGGCTGAGGGGAAATGGCCCAGGGAAAAGTAGCAGCCTTGTGAGTGGTCAAAGGGACACAGTGGGCAGCGGCTATTCATGTCCCTGCTAGACTAGTAGGTGGGCCTGGGTCCTCTCCATTAGCCACTGTGAGAGGTGAGTGCCACCCTGTCACAAATCACTGTTTCGTATGTCTTACATACAAACTACACAATTTGTGGTGGGGGGGGTTGGTTTTGGTTTTGGTTTTGTTTTTTCTCCAACTGACTGTTTAATCTAGACTCGGAATAACAAAGATTTTTTTTTTGGTAAGAAATGTCTTTTCTGAGGATGTTAACAAATCAATAATAAGTGAAAACTGGCTGAAAAACAGCATGTTGTCTATATTGAGTGATATATAGCTACAAAGATAAATTTTCAACAGAAAGAAACTAAATTTTCAAAAAAAGTTTTTCATGTGTTTTTTGCTTTGTGTGTGTGAAAAGCAGCTGAAAAGGAAGCTCAAATATTAAGTCACCATAAGTCTGCCCACATAAAATGGATGGTGTCTCTAAAAGGTAAGGATTATATTTTTAGTGATCTTCAAATAGGCATATATGCTGGGTTCACAAATCAAAATGTTCATTTTGCAAAAATTCAAAAATTATGCTTACCCAAATCAGCACAATGTCCCCTTCCCCTCTGCCACACATACAATATCCCCTTCCCCACATCATACAGAAACCATCCCTCCATCCCCGGTGCTGCAGCTAGCTAAAACAATGCAGACGGTATTTCTCCGGGTTCACCGAGGCTGCAGCAGAATAGTTGCTCCTTTGCCATTAGAAGTGTTTGTTCCTCTTCACTTTGGCAGGTCTGAAGAACAGCCCATTCTTGTTAAGTGGAACTTGGCTTGAATGGAAGTATTTAATCTTTGGAAGAAATTACTTTTGAGGTAATATTTAGCACTCACACAGCACTATCTACCCTCAAAGCACTTTCTAAAACAATAATTAATGCATAAGGAATACTATTACTGCCATAAAGACAGTGCAGGGAATTGATCTTGGGGAAAGCAAGCAGTACTGTTTCATTAGAGCTATTCAAATAAGAGACAAAAGACATATTATTGTAACAAATTCAAATGGTGCTGCTTTTGCATCTCAACAGTTTATAGGTTTAATAGCTCCTCTGGTTATTTCGATCACATTCCTGTCGAATCCTGAACTTACAACAGTATCCTGTTAAAAATATCTGCAGAATAGTTACTTGGACCAGAATGACTGTTTATGCTTTTGTGAAGTTTTAGCATACTGATTGCATCCCTTAGGCATATAAATACGAGGAGGAAAAAACAGCATATACACCATTCAAAACCTCTTAATGGATTTTAGACAACATTTTTCTGCATTTGTGCAATGCTAATAATAAAAATGAAGCTGAATCTTCCATAATTTGTCTGCCAAACAAGGCATGTTGTCTTTTAGGATCCTTGTAGTGTTATGTAATGCTTAAGAAGAACAAGCTGACCTATGCTGAGTAAGGATGGATGAACCAAATTTGAGTCAAGTAACCTTCTATGAGACTTGAAAATGTTTTCATTAATTTCTGATATATTAAATTTCCATGTGCCTCTTTTGGTTCCTGGTTCTGACAGGGACCAGAATCGGAAATGTTGAAATGCTTTGAGAGAGACTTATGTTGACTTGGAAGCAAGGAGCACCTGGATTTTGACAGTCTATTTTCTTGGATTTGAGAGAATTCAACATGAAAGCTTTTTCTTGTGCTTCTAACCCAGTTTTGCAATAAGGAATTAGGGCCCTATTGTGCTATGCTCTGTATAAACCTATCATTAAAAAAAAAACATAGTTCATACCTCAAGAGGCTTGCACCTCTTAAAGGTATTACAAGAGACAACAGGTGGAGGTAGACAAATAGTGAGAAAGACAAGGTGACAGTAAAACAATCATATTTGGTATCATATTCACCGAGTTTCTAATGTGCCTCTATGCACTCATAGTTACAGCTATGCCTCTGCTCCTGATCCTATGCCTTTGGCTACCCCATGTGTTGTTTCACTGTATTATACAGTTCCTCATAGTCCTGGGGAAAAGTGGGCACATTGGTTCTGCTGCATATAGGTCAATGTGATGACTCTACAGTCAAGGATTTTCTGAGGGGCCTTGTCTAGCTTAGGAAAAAAGATGTTTTTTTACAAACTTGTTAGCTAACATGTTTTAATTAAATTTTGTTTAAAATATACTGGCATTTAGTATAGACATTGTTCAACATCTTTTAAAATTATATTCACTGATTGCGCATGACCTCTTTCTTCCTAGTCTTGACAAGGTCAGAGATTGCATTTGTTTGTCGCGGTGTCCTTGCAAATGCAGGATTTTTAGGATCAGCACACTGTCAAATTCCTAGGCTAATAGTGAATAAATTCAGCCAACAGAGTTGTCTGAGGCTGGTTTGCAGGCCAGATAATGATCAGAGGTAAAATTGGTCTACCAAGTTAACTCTATAACCTCTGATAATTTTATAATTAAAATAGCATAGTGTAACAGATATTATCACTTTTTTTTTTTACACCAGTTGCACCCATCTGAATGATAGCAGAATTCTGGGGCCTTGCAGGCTGAGTTCTCAGTTTACGAGGTATCAGTGATGCAGATGCTCTTCATATATTTTACATGCAACTTGCTTTGTTTACACCAGTCCTGGAACAGAGGCAGTCACAAGTAATATCTTGGAAGTGCCCTCTTACAGAAATCTGAGTCCTCAGACCAATGTCGGGATCTCAGGAAGCTACTCTGTCCCAGGAAATGACTCTAGTTAGAAAGATTAACACAGAGAACAAACTCCCCAGCTACTTGCCCCAGCTTCTGTTTAAGGAC
The DNA here is from genome assembly GCF_028017835.1 of Emys orbicularis. Classification (NCBI taxonomy): domain Eukaryota; kingdom Metazoa; phylum Chordata; order Testudines; family Emydidae; genus Emys; species Emys orbicularis. The sequence continues at coordinate 39,066,885 of NC_088689.1, read as the reverse complement.
CCTTGTCCAATCAAAATAACAGTACAAGTTTTTCTTAAAAACTAAAAATTGGATCACACTTCAAGGGGGAAAAAAAAGATTCTGTGTGTAACAGCATGACTTTGACATCTGCCATAATAGTGGATATACTGGAACTTTATTTGCTAGCATGTCATACTTCTGATATATTTCCTATGGAGTATAGTTCTATTATGTATGTTGATTAGAAAGCATTACAACATTTGAAGAAACTGCTGATATTTTGATGTCAAAACAGCCACTTTGATAAACTGGAAATTAATAGTGAAATCTAATTGCTAAGTATTCACTTCCTCAGTGCCATCTCCCTGAAAAGGAATATTTTTAATTTTAGCATTATTAAGTGGTCTTTTAATATGAGTCTGAGGACATACAGTGTAGGGGAGGATCAAGGTTGATACTTTGAATCTAGTGTTCTATTAGCAAAGACATTTATTTTCTTAACTGACAACATTTTACTTTGCTGAAAATTAGACATGGTCACTGGGGCAGTATCAATTGATTTTGAATTCTAATAAAAGATAACAGAGCCTGGATGCAACTCATACACCAAGAGTATCAAAACAAAGCTGTGGTTGTTCGCTTTACTGTGATTTAGAAAAGTGATGAGAGAGCTGAATATTGATTAGATTAAAAAAAACTAGCTTAAAAATATTGACAATATCTGCTGTTTGCATATTAAAAAATTAAAAGAGAAAATCCCTGAAATTGAGCAGAAAAATGTTAACTTTTTCAGCAACATTCAGTCATTATCAGTGAAGCAGATACCTGATCACTTCTGAATTTAAAAGATCTATGAGCAAACCTGACAATTCTGCAGATTCTATGTACAAAGCAAGCAATAGATTTGATGGGCTGAATTCTGCTCTCCTTCATGTAACCTGATTGATCTACTGGCCACACAACCTTTACTCTGGTTACCTGCACAGAATGATTCCATGGAGTGTTTTTGGTTTTGGCTTTATGGACATTTTAACTTTATTTTATGAGCCTGATTCCATAACTGTTAATCACATGAGAAGAAAATTCAATGGGATTACTGATGAGTGTGTGGGTGGCAGGACCAACACCCTTATAAAGTTACTACACTGTGTAAATGTTTTTATTAATAAATGGTAGAACCTGTAAGTAATGCAAAAGGAACCTCTGGGAATTTTAAAATTTTGTATTTTAAAAAATCCTCTAGAAAGATACAGTAAACGTAAATTGCTGTATTGTTGACTGTGCATGTGCTTAGTCATCATAAGTGCAGTCAAGTTAACTTGTAGAAAAAGTTGAGTTTCATAAGGTTGTTATTTGCAGATCTTGAGGCTGACTTACGCCTGTGTTACGCCTAATTTGCTCTGGTGTATAACTCCATATATAGTCTTCTAATATATGAAGTTAATTTCCTTTATGCATGAAGAAATCTGTAAACACTGGTAATTCTCTCCTTTGAAAAACAGACAAGTATACAATTTCTGAATAAAATTCACATGCACTGCAACAGTTTTGCACATTATGTACAACTGCATGCATATATGGAACTGTTTTTATTCCATTGTAGATATTTCTTCCAGGATGATTCAAATGGTGTGCGTCTTAAGTTTTCTATTTGTGTTTTCATAAAGCTTTTATAAGCATTAAAAGCAGCCTTCCCCCCCCCCCCCCAAATAAGCCATAAGTAGGTGATGGAAACTTACTAATATACTTCAGCAATATATTTATCTACTTCAGGAGTATAAATTGACTTCAAATTATTTCTTAATCTGTGGACAATATATTTCTGAGCATCTAACAAAATTATATTTTTGACATTGTTGTAGTTTCTACAGCATGAAATTTCCTTTTTCCTTTTCTGCTGATATATCAGTGTGTTCCCCTCTGTCAGGGTGGTATATCAGAGCCAGCAAGGAGTTAATGAAAAGTTGCACCTGGATTCTATCCCCACTTGCTCAACCTTGCCAATTTCCTGGGCCCAGCTGCCATGCGCAAAAGGAGGAGCAGGAAAAAGGGGGGAAGTGCATATTCTAGGAGGAGAATCAGCAGTTACATCAGGAGACTTTGCTTTCTTGCTTGGCCCCAGATTATTACAGTACTTTTACTTGAACTTTGTTTATGGCCCAGAACAGAAAGGACTTTTAAATTATTTATATTTATACTCCCCACAAGGGAGAAATAGAGCTGTGGTTTTTTTAATCTTGTTGGAAATGTGCTGCTTATGCCAGCGAGGGAGAGCTCCCCATTGATACACCCGTACATTTTTTGATTTAGAAGTCTAGATTATATTGAGCATTTATCAACCTAGCTTCATTAATCAGCACTGTTTGCTACATAATAGTGCTATGTTCTTGTCATTTTGTTTGGGAATAGGCAAACTGTTGTCCCTGATTTGCAGCTTGTTTAGTTTTAAATGTTTTCTCTTAGCCATGTTTTAATAATTTATTTCCCTCCTGGGTTTAGATGTCAGTTAATGGACAGTTAAGGATAAGAGAATGTTTTTTGTAGGGGAAGACAGTTTGTTACTGTTAGGTGGATCTGTCTTGTGTTTTGTAGCCTTTCCTGTTCAGAATAGTCTTCCCTTGTGTCACGCTATCTAGAGTGGCTCATGACTGAGTGTGCCAACCTCAGGGCAGACTGTCCAGAAGCAGAGCAAAAACCACAAACTGGTTGTATGTTCTATAATTAGATTTCACCAATCCAGTAACAAGCGTGAAAATCCTAAAGCTCTAGAACAGTCTTCCCATGGAGTCACAGACAGTCCCCTTGGACATTCCAGTCTCCCTTGCCTCCCAGGCAAACCTGATTTTATGATAGATAGTGGCTTTACACCAAAAATCAGAACAATATTCAGGTTGCTCCCAGTCCCAAAGGGCCAGTCACTTACCCCAGGTAAATTGTACTCCGATCCCAAAGACACTGCTTGTAGCCAATCTTGTAACAAGCTAACTAAAGGTTTATTAAATAGGAAAAAGTAATGAGTTATTTACAAGGTTAAAGCAGATAAACATACACCAACAAATGAGTTACATTCAGGTTTCAAAAGGTAATAGAAATTCTCTAGTAAGCAGACTGTATATCCTATAGAGCTAGCCCAGGCAAAACAGCTGGGAACTCCTTGCTTATGCTTTGAAATCCTTGCCCCTTAGAGTTCAGGCAGCATAGGAATAATATATTCTTCTTAACAGGGATTTTTATCCCCTTCCCCCAATGTTCAGGCTGTAATGGGATGAGGGTTTGGGCACGTACCCTCTTCAGGGTTGAGGGGAAAGCAGTCAACAAAGTCTGATGTTTGTACACCTTCTGTTGAGGAGGAGATAACACTTCTTGTGGTGAACTAGTATTTCACACTTCGTAATGTTTCTCCTCTGACTGTGGGGGATTTACAGTCTTAGAAAACATTTTTATAGTTACAAAGCAAACATTTAAACCTTGTTATAAGATAAGATAGAGATATTATAAGAAGGATTAATACATGCAGCATCTTACAAGCATTTCATAAAGTCTAACACATTGTTAAAACTCTAATATCAATTTTATCTATACTAACATATACAGGTAAAGATTGCTTTCTAACTATGCATTTGTCAGTGTTCAGTGAGGCCTGGGGCCTTGGCATGAGCTGGCACCTGGGCTGCCAGCATCATACCTTGATCTTTGTAAGTAAGCCAATATGTTATTCAGACATTTCATACGTCTTTTAAAACCATAGTCCAGGGAATAAAGGGATTAAGCCGAAGCAGTTCACCTGAAAATCTGTAAAATAGGAATATTAATCACAAATCTGAGTGGCAAAATGTGTTAATCTGTATTAGTGTCCATTTGAAATGGAGCTTCTGAAAGTGACTAATAAAATATTAGTAATTAGATGCCAGTATGTATGTATTTTTGTGAGATATGAGTGTACCACCCCCAAATCATGCTCTCAATGGACGAGCATTAATTTTTCTAAACATCTTATTGGTGTACGTATATGTGTTCAGAGTACGGTAAGAGCAAGGGTAGATCTTGGGGGTGGAGGGAATCCTGTTTGTGTCATTCTTGGTGCCCAAAGGGAATCTTTTAAGATAGAAATAAGATTTAGAATGGAATAAACTCTCCTTGATTGCAATTTGATAAGTCCTGTCACCCCTTGCCTGTTTCAACTAATGATTTATTTAAAAATGTAGTGTTCCTAAACTTGGCATTTATAGATAAGTCGAATGTGGGTATTGTTTCCATGTTAATAAATGTTTTCATTTTACACATTATGCTACCAACTTGGTCCACAATTGATCTCTGGTGTTGACTGCTTATTATTAAATGGACAACCTGGTTGTAGGGTAGATACTTTGGACCCAGATGACCACCCGGTAGACTGACTATAGATTACTATCAAGCTCGTAGGGGCAGGGGCATTCTTTTTTTTTTTCTGGTTGTACAGTGCTTAGCACAATGGGGTCCTGATTAGTGACTGGGGCACTTAGATGCTACTGCAATAGTAAAAATAAATAATAATGGTGGAGAATCTGGGCTTTAATGCCAAGGGTCCATGAAAGGCTTCATTTCTCTATTTAGTCTACTCTTGTTCCTACAAGAACCAGTCAACAGTTCTTTTGCCTCACTAGGCAATATTTGCAGCGTCCAAAAACTGTCTTTATCATGCTTTTTTGCAGACTACGTGCAATCTCTCACAATGTACCCTGCATTGAGGATACAGCCAGATCTTCCATAAGAATTCTGGGCCAGTTTCTCAGCTGGTGTAAATTGGCATAACGCCATTTACTTTAATGTACACCCTTTTATATAAGCTGAGGATCTGTCCCTTTATACTGCCCAACATGACCTCAAAAAGCCAACAGGCACTGGAGCAGCAAATTAGAATGTTGTCATTGTGTCACTCTCAACTGATGCTGTTCCAGGCTATGGTCAACATAGCCCCCCAAATACTTTCGTGATAGCACACTGAGGAACACTAAACATCTGGGCTTGCTTCAGACAGACACTTGTTTGGAGGGAATGTGCTTACAATAAACAGATTAGAATATTATCCAAACATTAAAAGCTAACATCGAGTTAGAATATTTTAGAACCATTTAATGATAGATTAAAATTAATAGAATTAAAAAGAAATGATGACAGAATAACTAAATCTTTACTTTTCCCCCTCTTCTTTTAAAATGTTTTAACCTTCTTGGCAAGGTACACATTCCTCCAACAGTACTTACCTAATTGTAGTAGGGAGGGAAAGAACTAAAGTGACATTTTGTGGCAGATTTGCACACAATTGTGTAACTTTTCAGTGTATGGGGAATAACAAGGTATTGTCCAAAAATCGTAATTCCCCATGTGCCACTGTACAAATGCCCCATGACCTACTTTTACGTGGGACAACATCAAACACCAGAGCCACATCTATTATTTTAGTCCATATAGAAGTAATATAGTACTTCTTGTTAAAATGTTATATAGAAATCTCTACAATCCAAATTTAGGATTCCTTCTGAACCTTAGTTTCTTATCTCTGAATCTAGATTAGAACATTGCATCTATAGGATATAGTTCCTTGCCACATAAATTTATAATCATAGAATCATAGAATATCAGGTTTGGAAGGGACCTCAGGAGGTCATCTAATCCAACGCCCTGGTCAAAGCAGGACTAATCCCCAACTAAATCATCCCAGCCAGGGCTTTGTCAAGCCTGACCTTAAAAACCTCTAAGGAAGGAGATTCCACCACCTCCCTAGGTAACCCATTCCAATGTTTCACCACCCTCCTAGTGAAAAAAATTGTTCTAATATCCAACCTAAACCTCCCCCACTGCAACTTGAGACCATTGCTCCTTGTTCTGTCATCTGTTACCACTGGGAAAAGTCTAGATCCATCTTCTTTGGAACCCCCTTTCAGGTAGCTGAAAGCAGCTATCAAATCCCCCCTCATTCTTCTCTTCTGCAGACTAAATAATCCCATTTCCCTCAGCCTCTCCTCATAAATCATGTGCTCCAGCCCCCTAATAATTTTTGTTGCCCTCCGTTGGACTCTTTCCAATTTTTCCACATCCTTCTTGTAGTGCGGGTCCCAAAATTGGACACACTACTCCAGATGAGGCCTCACCAATGCTGAATAGAGGGGAATGATCACGTCCCTCAATCTGCTGGCAATGTGCCTACTTATACAGCCAAAATGTGATTAGCCTTCTTGGCAACAAGGGCACATTGTTGACTCATATCCAGCTTCTCGTCCACTGAAACCTCTAGATCCTTTTCTGCAGAACTGCTGCCTAGCCTCTCGGTCCCTGGTCTGTAGCAGTGCATGGGATTCTTCCGTCCTAAGTGCAGGACTCTGCACTTGTCCTTGTTGAATCTCATCAGATTTCTTTTGGCCCAATCCTCCAATTTGTCTAGGTCCTTCTGTATCCTATCCCTACCCTCCAGCGTATCTACCACTCCTCCCAGTTTAGTGTCATCTGCAAACTTGCTGAGGGTGCAATCCACGCTATCCTCCAGATCATTAATTAAGTTATTGAACAAAACCGACCCCAGGACCGACCCTTGGGGCACTCCACTTGATACCAGCTGCCAACTAGACATGGAGCCATTTATCACTACGCAATGATCTAGCCAGCTTTCTATCCACCTTATAGTCCATTCATCCAGCCCATACTTCTTTAACTTGCTGGCAAGAATACTGTGGGAGACCGTATCAAAAGCTTTGCTAAAGTCAAGGAATAACACGTCTACTGCTTTCCCCTCATCCACAGAGCCAGTTATCTCATCATAGAAGGCAATTAGGTTAGTCAGGCATGACTTGTCCTTGGTGAATCCATGCTGACTGTTCCTGATCACTTTCCTCTCCTCTAAGTGCTTCAAAATTGATTCCTTGAGGACCTGCTCCATGATTTTTCCAGGGACTGAGGTGAGGCTGAGTGACTTGTAGTTCTCCGGATCCTCCTCCTTCCCTTTTTTAAAGATGGGCACTACATTAGCCTTTTCCAGTCATCCAGGACCTCCCCCGATCGCCATGAGTTTTCAAAGATAATGGCCAATGGCTCTGCAATCACATCTGCCAACTCCTTTAGCACCCTCGGATGCAGCGCATCCGGCCCCATGGACTTGTGCTCGTCCAGCTTTTCTAAATAGTCCTGAACTGTTTCTTTCTCCACAGAGGACTGGTCACCTCCTCCCCATACTGTGCTGCCCAGTGCAGTGGTCTGGGAGCTGACCTTGTTCTTGAAGACAGATGCAAAAAAAGCATTGAGTACATTAGCTTTTTCCACATCCTCTGTCACTAGGTTGCCTCCCCCATTCAGTAAGGGGCCAACACTTATTCATTTCTCCAGCCATTTGTTTCTTAGTTGTGGGGTCCCAAGCGGAGCGGATAAAGCACACGACCAATGTGGTTGCAAGCTGAATCGAATCCTGTTTATTACAAGCTTTCTTTTATAGTTTTTCTCAACATTACATAACACAATTAGGCTATAATCACACATCTACCGATTGGACAAGAAGGAGAATCATGTGTTTATCACATGTATAGCCCCACACCGATTGGTTCAACCGTTCCTTACATAAGGCCATGATTTATTACCTTGTTTACCTCATCTTATATAATCCCTAGACCACCAGGGGGCCTTACATAAGGCCATGATTTATTGCCTTGTTTACCTCATCTTATATAATCCCTAGACCACCAGGGGGCCTTACATAAGGCCATGAGCCATTGCCTGGCAAGTGTCCCATCGTGACCCTTATCTTCTCATGGAACTTTCCATAAGGTTGGCGTAAGGATGATACATCCCCACACTTAGTATGTCTCACAAGTAGTCTGAAAGGCTGAAATAAGTATTCCACGAAGTGTAGGGGAAAACTCTATTGTATTAGAGCACAGTATCTTTATATAGAGCATTTTACAAATCAGTTCAAAATAGAAAACTAGGAATTTTCATCACTTGATGTTTTAGAGCACATAAGTTGTATATTTTTGATGTTGCCATTTTTCTCTTCCATGTTGATCAGTTGTATAAGTCAAATACTGAGAAGCTTATAATGCAATTTGTACATAGAGTTCTTTAGCTGTAATAATTATCTTTATAGGAAACAAAAAGGTATGCACAAAATGAGTTTTATTTGGGACATAAATTATATGTCCCATTTCTTTTTTCTTAAACTTGGTGATGCCTAACTGTTTTTAAAGGGCACAGTCAGAGCTGCCAAAAGGTAGAGCAGTGATCACAAAGGAGCAGGGACATCTTCCAGTTGCATGTGTCATTACTTAACTTCCCAAGCCATGTAAAATCATACAAGAGATTCCATGACTTTGGAATTTATTTTAAATCTCGAATATAACACAACTCTTTCTAGAAGAGTTTTTTAAAAATGCTCTTTCAATTAAGTAACCACTTGTAATTTTCTATTGACCATTGTACCCATATATCTTTTCCCTTATAGTAAGCTGTCCTGCACATGGACTATTGTGTATTCCTATGTTTTCAGGCCCTCAGTTTTCATTCCTATTCAACTTCTTAATTCACCTCCACTTCTTGATGCATTTTTCCTGTTACTGGAAAAGTGTTTACTCACCAGTGAGTTTGCTACTCTCCTAATGCTACACTGTGTGCTGTCTTAGGGCAAGATTTTCAAAGATATTTAGGCACGTAAAAATGTAAATAGGTGCCTAATGGGATTTTCAGAAGCACATAAGCAAGCTAGATGCTTAATTCCCATTCATTTTAATGGCAATTATGCATGCAACTTTTGAAAATCTCAGTAGTTTTATATCTACCTCTTTAAGCATCTAAGATATCTTTGAAAATTTTATCCTTAGGGACTAATTCATTTAATTTTCCACTTAAAATATTAAACCCTTTATGGAGGATGATTTGCTGCGGAGTTTTTATAAAGAAAATGGGGATGGTAAGCACTGTTTCAAGATGAAATTATTCCTTTTGTAGTGGGATATGAGTACTGTCTGGTCAGTAGTCTGTCACAATTGGGCTTGAGTTTTGCTACAAAGATGAAAATCCATTTTAAGCATGTTTCCTATGTTTGATAAGTTTTTGCATCTTGACACATTTATTCACACAGAATAGTACAGATGTGCAGGACTGTGAATGCTGCCAAAGTTTAAGTGGAGATCTTTTCATTTATTTTTTCTATTTTCTTCTATGTTTATATTGACCATTCTACGATAAACAGAAAGTTTTGCATTTTAGCATAATTACCAACTTAGACTGTCTAGTCTTGAAATTTGTAAATTGGAATTTTGTGAATGAAGTTTTATTGTCTAACTCTAAGTATTCTGCATAAATAGCTCTTTTTTGTTGTTTTAAATGAATTGATGGGATTTATGGATCAATATTAATGTAGGAAATATATGAGCAGATCTCTGGACAATATTGTTTTTGAATTAGTTCTAATGAATAACACTTATCTTCCCTGATGACCATGTAGAAAATATAATATGGATTATTTTAGTACAGATGAGTTGAAAAAGCCAATTTCCAATGCAACGGAAGTTGGTAAGACATAAAGCTCTTATATGATAACTGATCATCATAACATTATGAAATAATGCACTAAGCCAAGCCATAACTAATTATACCATTCCAGTACATTACTTGATTAGTCTTAGTATTATATCTGATTTTTTTTAACTGATGAACACAAACAAGCATGAAAAAAAGGTGAATAGCTATCCATTGCATTCCTGCTGAGGTAATGGGAAGGCACTCAGTATTGAAGAATGCACTTAGTTGGTTCACTGATTCTAAGAACAGTGTCCCATTTGCCAACTTAGTTTTTTACCAGAATAATTTCTTATCCATATTTTTCTTAGCTTTTAACATACAGTTGCCTTCAGATCTTGTTACCAGAAAAAGACAACTGTCTGGATAGATAAGCAAGTTAAACCTTTGCTTTCTTGCCTAGGGATATATTTGATTTATAAATACAAAAATTTGCAGTGTACATATAAGAGAACATGTTTCTGAATATTGAGTGCATGTACTAGCAAGAGTAAAGAAGTTACAATTCAGGGATACAGAGGTACATTTCATTTGTGTGCCTCACTTGGCTTGTTTGGTGTGTGTGTGGCAGTGGGGGAGGGCAGGGAGTATTTTGAATTTAGTTTTTTTGCTGGAGATTAGCCTCTGAAGGGAGGAATTGCTGCAAATAAATAAAAAATAAAAACTCTGATCTAAAGAAGAGCTCCAGAATTTGGCTCAGTCTCCTTCTTTCCCCATTTTCCAACTGTGTTCAACTTTTATTAATTATCCCTTCTTTGATATGTATGTGTGTAATTAAATGTAGCAATATATATATAAATGTCAGTTTGATTCATGTAGTTGTATCCTGTTATGAAAAGATCTAGAAAATCTAGTTAAGACAGTGTTATAATGAAATGAAGCATACAGCTTTTAATCGCTCTAAATGGTTCCCTAATGCATAAAACATTTTACTTTAGGCTCTTTGTAATGCTAATTGCATATATTGAGCGTCAGGACTGAAACCAACTGGAATTTCTAAGGTAGGCATATTTCAGTGCTATGAATTGTATGGACCAGAAGTCAAGTGGTTGCTTTCTAAGGTTAGAATTCAGAAAACCTGTGTCAGTAACAAAGCAGGAATTGAATTTTGACACCTTTTGAGCAGGATAGTGTCAAAAGCAGTAAAGATACATACATTAAGGTGAAATCTTTGATTGGATAAGCTGGATGAGACCCTTTGAAGATCCTTCCTTTTGAATAATTTTTTTTTTAAGCTGATGGTTTTTAAAACTTGAAAAAACATATAGTTAATTATGGTCGGCATCTCCTTTAATTCTTCTAGGCGCTTTTTAGACCTTTTATGGAGTTTATTTCTGTCAGCTGAAAAATTGAGAGGCAGTAAAACATATGCTGAGATGTGATTTAATTGCTTTTTTCAGGAAGGGTTTTAGAAATTAAAGGAGGGAAGAGAAGGGGGGAAATATGTAGGAAAATAAAAATAAACAGGAAGTGGAGAAAAATGTTTTTAAGTTACATCCCATCCCATTCACACTCTCCCTTGTATATATCTTAGCTCTTTTTCTCTTTAGATGGTAAACTTTTTGCAGCAGAAACATTTTTCTTCTTACATGTATTTGAAGAAACGTGCAACTCTGGTGGCATATAGCAATGCTATTATGTGAAGAGGTATTGGTGTCTTCATGAATCAAAACCTCTTGAATTTGGGTGTGAATGCACCCTTCAATTAACATAACTGTCAGGATAAGTTACTCACAAGTACCCCACCTAAGACAAAAGGGGTTATGAACCTCCTCTTGAGTTTTAGACTGGGTGGGCAGAGGGGTTTTTGTTGAGTATTGTTTTGGGTAAAGTGTATGTGTGGGGAATGATTTAAAGACAAATGATGTTAGAAGGTAAGTAGGATATGAAATCAGTGTACGAGTTTGGCTACAGTTGAAAAGATTACAATGGTGAGGGGCACTGCAGTAGACAAACAGATGATAGGATGCCAATGAAAATAATGCAAATACAATTAAGATTAATCTGACCTAGTGACCAACTGCTGACTAGATGGCAGGACACTGTATGCAGGGACATGACCAGGCTGGGTTTAATGGAGAAACAAGCCATGTACGGGGAAGAATGGTGACACTGTACTGCTCCCTGTGCCTACAAAGATGTTCTGGGATGAAAAGAAGTGTCCTGCCTTCTCTCTATCTCACACACATATAAAAACTGAGAACAGACAAGAACACAGAGTGAGGCAGAGGCCAAAAGGAAGAAAGCAAGTAGCAGCCTGTAAGGACAGTGACCCTGGAAAAAGCAAGAGAGAGAGCATTTGGGTCTGTTGGCTGAAGAGGCTTGGGACTATAAGAGAAGAAACTGCTCCTTTAGTTCTTGGTTTCCTGTTTTGTGTTCTGAGAAGCAGCACTTTGTACGTTCTGTGTGAATAAACAAGATAACACCAAAGAAAATATCAGAGTCCATCAATTTCTACTTACACCTGGCACATCCCTAAGGCCCCGAACTTTGACTAGCCATTAGGCTCAAAAAGGGGCAACAACACTATTTCCCTTTCTGCTATAGGATTTCTTAACACCACTGCCTTCTAGCAAAAGCTTCTGGATCTAGTTTTTGGGGGTTTTTTGGGGGGGGGGGGGAAGTGTCAATCACAACCCGAATTGCAAGTTACTGCATTTCCTTGTACCCTTTCTTTTTGTTCACTGCTGAAAAATATTGTTTTACAAGGTTTTACACCCTTCATCCTCACCAAATGATTTACTAAAATAGTACCTTATAGGCTGTAATCAATAACTGAAATTTAAAATGCATAGCACTTCACCAAATATCTAAAGTTCAAAATACAAAGCTGCCTTCACTGAGCTGCTTTCATATATGACAATGAGCAATTATTTAATGATGTATGTGTGTCATACATTATGACAGCTTAAAAGAAATTTATATCAATTACAGAATTTTTAAAAAGACTTCATATGAAAAAAGAAATTTGTGCATTTTCTTACTGAAATCCTATTTAATATGAGAATTATTTGTGTCGGGGAGTATAAGGTGCCATGAACTATTTTTCATTCACTAACTTGATCATATTATTTTAACCTATTTTAAAATGAAGATTGATCAGATTATATTGAACACATGAGAGCCCAAATAGGAATGGACTAGGAATCATGGTTATCAAATATTTCCATAATGCAGACATTTTAATAGAGGTGGTCTTTTGTACACCTGCCCTCCAATTCACAAATGCACATGCCATTTCCTCTCCCAGTAGAGATTGGGGCATACTTTTTATTAACAGTACATTTAAAAATAGTTTATTAAAGGTTAATAAATTCTTAATAGAGGTTTTAATAAATGATTAAGCAATTGTTCTAGATTTCAACAGGTCAATAGGTTGTATATAGCCATAAGTTATAACTATTTGTGTTACATCTTCTACAGATGTATGTATAATCATTGTGCATAACATATTGCTTCTGTCTTCAGCATGTTTATAATGAGAGAGACAAGGAAGGTGAGGTAATATCTTTTATTGGACCAACTTCTGTTGCGGGGGTATTAATCGTAGCAATGGAGGTATGTCTGCAGATTTTGTATCTTTTATGACAGGTACCACTTTGAGTTGTTGTGTTCTAGCCTCTGGGGAGCTTGCTTTTGGTGATGAGCTTGGCAGGTTGTTTGAAGCCCAGAAGAGAGGGCTTGAGAAAGATTTCTTTTTAGACATGATACCCATCAAGTATGGATTGTTGTTGTTTTAATGATACCCCATATGGGTTCTAGTGTGAGGCAGTGGGTGGCAAATAAGCATGTGCAGTCATAGGGTGTGTTTTTTTCTTGCATTGAAGCAGGTTCTACTGTGGTATTTGGGTGGTGTGTTCCCTGATGGGATCTACTTCTGCGATGGAGCGTCCTTATTTAGTGAAGGTGTGTTTAGGTGTGTATCCTGGACTTTCTCCTTGGACCATATTCTGTGGTACCTGAGTGCCTGACTGTAGATAATAGATTTCTTGGTGTGCCTGGGGTGGTTGCTGGATCTGTGGAGGTAATTGTGGTGATCTGTGGATTTTTCATACATTAGTCAGTTCCATTGTTGAAGGTGATCGTGGTGTTCAGGAAGTTGATATTGGTGTGGGAGTGTTCTCGAAAGAATTTGATGTATGGGTGGTAATTGTTGAAGTTGTGTTGGAAATCTATGAGGGGGTTTAGGTTGTCTGTCCAGAGGATGAAAATATAATGGATGTACTTCAGGTATATCATTGGTTTCATGGTACATTTTTTCCAGAAATTCTTCCTCAAGGTGTCCCATGAAGAGGTTGGCATATTGGGGAGCCATCCTGGTACCCATGGTTATTCCCATGGTTTGGACAAAGTGTTGTTATATGTGAAGTTGTTGATGGTGAGGATGAAATGGGAGAGTTTGGCAGTGTGTTTGGGGTGGATTTCCAAGCATTGTTCATTATCTGATAGGTATTTGAGGCAGACGATGATGGATGTTGGTGCATAGTTCTCAACATGTTACTATGGGATTAGGTTTTGTGGTGGGGCAAAAGTTCAGTCCCCTGGAGATTATAGATATTTCGGTTCTGGGTAGGGGTAATCTTGCTAGGTTGATGATGATGGGGTGTTGTGTAGTGTCAGACCTGGTGTAGACCTGGTGTTGTGGTTTCTCCTGGAGGTTATGTTCTGTTGGCTGTGGAGGAGTTGTAGTTAGTTCCTCTTTTTGTTTTTGTGTTGGAAGTCTAATGATTTCATGTTTGAGGTGATCCATTCTGTAGTATGCCAGGTGCAGGAGATGGTTCCCTGGTTTTTCAGAGGCCCTTCTGCAGAGCTTTTCAGCATATTTGGAATTATATGTAGTGGTCAGAGTGTTATATGTGGTGAGTTCTCTGGGGATGATGATTTGTTTCTTGCATCTGCTCAGGAAGTATTCAAGCTTATAGTGCCTTAGTCATTTATTAACACTGTATATTAATATCTAATAACAAATGCACTGTTAATACAAAATGTAACTGAATAACATCCTGGTGGCAACTACAGCAAGTGTTTGCAATTAGTGATATTAGAAAAATATTTAGTTTGATCATTGTTTAGTGATTTACTATCTGGAACAATGTGAGGAAGCAGTTAACACAACGACTCTCTGTGGGCATCCAGCAAATCTTTATACACCATTGGTGGTCTGCAGACCATAGTTTTGAAACTACTCAATTAAGAACATTTGTTAGATTTTTTTTCTAGTTGTCCAGCATTCAGACAGGCAGGGGACAAAATTCAGAAAATAATTCTGACTAGTTAATCAGGATCTTATTCATAAATAAATGTACCAGATGCGGATACACTTGGGGTAGGTTTTTCCACGTATTCTGGCCTGCTCTAGAAGGACATTTTGTGGAAAGAATAACTTTGTAATGGAGAGTCAGACTGCATTATAACTGGTTATTTCCACTATTCACCTTAACTCTATCTTGTATAAGGTTTCTGTGGAAGTTTGTGATATTTTTTACCAAGCTTTGGGAAAGCTAATTCAGCTCAGGGTTCATGTAGTGAAGGTACATATCATTAACCATAAGCATGTAAGCAGAAGACAGTAATTTTGATACTTGAAAGTCAGATATACCTAGTTTCAAATACAAAGAAGTTGAAAAGCGTCCCTATGCAAAGGACAAGCAGAAGGCCTGCACATGCTTAAATCTTTAAAATAGGGTATAAGTGGAATGTA
Organism: Emys orbicularis; assembly: GCF_028017835.1. Lineage (NCBI taxonomy): Eukaryota > Metazoa > Chordata > Testudines > Emydidae > Emys > Emys orbicularis. The sequence continues at coordinate 39,051,683 of NC_088689.1, read as the reverse complement.
TAGGCCTTGTGTTGGTCTCATTAGAGGGGTGAATTTTGAAGTTTAAGAAAATTGGAATCATAGATGTTGTTACACTGCATCACATTTACATCAACATTTTAATAACACCTGAATACAGAAATATAAGTTGCTCATCAACTCTATGGAGTAGTTATAGAGTTCTTGGTCCTCCATGTTACCAGAGAGGACCACAGTGTATTGCAAAAGGGAGACCTTAATAAATAGAGGGACTTGCTGGTCGGGGAATTGTTCATTTGCTGCTTAAGGCATGCTCTTTTTGTTTATGTTGTCACATTAGATGGTGTCAGAAGATGTTTGTCATCACACTACAAACTCTTTAAACTTCTAACAATACAGACTGCATTGCAAAATGTGCATGACAAAATTTATTACGTTTAGGTGAAATATTTAAGTACTGTATGTAACAAGAATGTATGTATGCTTTTTCCCCCCCCAATAAAGACACTGCCCCATTCCCTTGCTCAATCTCAGTGGGTAGGAAGGTTGCTTGAACCGGCAACGGGAAAGACAGCCCTAAAGAAAGGGGAGAGCACATTCCTGGCAATGCAGAGCTGGGCCCCTCCTCTGAGGTCTCTCTGCCTCCCTTTGGCCAGCCACAGGGAGAACTGGGAACCGATTGGGCCCTTGATTCACCTGCTCATTAAAGTAAACTTCTGCTTGGGCTCTTGTCTCCATTGGCTACATCAGGAACAAGCAGAAGGAAGCACAGTATCAGGGATGCTTTCAAAGTTAGTGAATTGGGCCAGGTTGGGACATGCATTAGAATTATTGGCTACGTGGTTTACATGAGGAACAATATCCTTGACATTCAGGTATTTGAAAACTGACCAAACCAGAAGAGAGACCTAAGTAGAATAAGAGAATTCTTGGATGAATGTATGCAGATTCACTATGCTCAGGAAACAACTAACATGGCTCACAATATATATTTTCTAGGTTAGGGGAGTGATAAAGCCAAGTACATGTTACACTAACTCCTTTCTTTGTTGTAATGTCATAATAGGTCATGGATAAACAATATCCCTTTTGACTTTTGTCTCGTGGAAATGGTCCATTGGCTTTACACGAACCCTGCACTGTTTATATATCTTTTTACTTGGCTGTACTTAATATCTAAAGATAATGACTTCTGTCATCAGCAGGAGGAAAAGTAGGTTCTTTTGCTGTTAAAGGCAGCACTTTTGCCGAGCTCTTTCTTTTCTAATACATCCAAATTCTTGTTCAGATTTTTTTAACAAAGTTAGTTTAATCACAGGCCATCTCAGTCATGATACTAGGTCCACTGTCTTGCTCTGTGTCATTTTCAGTCTTATCAGCTGTGCTATCAGGCTTATTCATCCTTTGGGGAAAATATGCTCATTTTAGGAAGCTTTGCATCCAACAGCAATTCATTCTTCTTTTATTTATGCTTTTGTGCATCACTTTTATGTTTTGGAGGTATCTTTACATCCAGCAATACATTACAGCTTTTTACTCCTTATTCTGCACCATGGAGAAACTATTATGCACACACTTTACCAGTCAATATAGTCCTTTTGTCACTCCAAGATTCTGTGTGTCTGGGTCTCCAGCTGTCATGGGCTCTGCTTTATCTAAACATCCCGGTGCCTGAGGTCATAACTTTTAGTGAGATTCTATTCCAATATCCTTCTCTACAGTTCTGGGGGAGGGATAGCTCAGTGGTTTGAGCATAAACCCAGGGTTGAGAGTTCAATCATTGAGGGGGCCATTTAGGGAATTGGGGTAAAAATCTGTCTGGGGATTGGTCCTGCTTTGAGCAGGGGGTTGGACTAGATGACCTCCTGAGGTCCCTTCTAACCCTGATATTCTATACTTTGATCCTTTTGACATCTAGATAGGAAGTAAGACTTTTGACAGTCTCACATGACATTCTCATAAGCATAACTGTGCATAACTGGTTGAAAGACTGTACTCAAAGAGTAGTGCACTGTCAAACTGAGAGGTCATATGTAGTGGGGTCCCATAGGGGTCAGTCCTGGGTCCAGAATTAGTTTAATTAATGTTTTCATTAATGACTTGGATAATGGAGTGGAGACTATGCTTATAAAATTTGCAAATGACACCAAGCTGAGAGGAGTTGCAAGCACTTTGGAGGACAGGATTAGAATTCAAAACAATCTTGCCAGATTGTAGAATTACTCTGAAATCAACAATATGAAATTAAATTAAATAATGTGCAAAGTACTGCAATTAAGAAGGAAAAACCAAATGTACAGCTACAAAATGAGGACTAACTGGATAACTGGTAATACTGCTGTAAAGGATCTGGGAGTTACAGTGGAAAACAAATTAAATATGATTCAACAAGGTGATGCAGCTGCATCCTGACCTCAGCACCGGGGGAGTTGGGGATTTTCTCGCAGTCCCTTCTATCCCTACATTTCTATGCTTCTATGATTGCAATTACCTGGTGACTGCGAATTCACCAAAGATGATACGATGGATTTTTAAGTCAACATACCCTCCCCAGTACATGTCACAATTTTATTTAGTAATGAAGAGGACCTTGCTTTCATGAGCAAAGGATTTTTCATCTCCTGTAACTTAAAATACACCATTTCAAAGTAACTTGAGGAAATTTTTACACACTTCTGGATTATAATGACACCTATATACTGTAGTGTAGGTCTATTTTTATAATGAAGAAGAAAGATGGAGAGGGTGGGGGATCAGAGGGCCCAGACTGGTAGCTCCAGTGTATTTCCACCTGGTATTTCACTAATTTCACATTAGTTAATAGACACTTAGAGCAGCATTGAAACCTTTATTATTTAGTCAGAGACATAATAAAACAGCAAACAATAATCATAAGTGTCTTCTTACACAGAACTAAAAATAAAAAATATAAAATAAAAAAAATATATGGAGATATACCTATCTCATAGAGCTGGAAGGGACCCTAAAAGGTCATTGAGTCTAGCCCTCTGCCTTCACTAGCAGGACCAAGTACTGATTTTGCTCCAAATCCCTAGCTGGCCCCCTTAAGGATTGAAGTCAAAACCCTGGTTTAGCAGGCCAATGCTCAAACCACTGAGCTATCCCTCCCTGCTAAACTAACTCACCAGTTTGTTGCTACAACTTGCATACACTGTACAAGAAACTGATTATGCCCAATTGTTGTACAGTGTGTGCGAACAGTTGTAGCAACACAACTGCGCATCAGCTCAGTGTAAGGAAATTTAATTATTACAACAGTTATAAACCAAGGAAAGCAGGAGCCTTTGCCTTTCCCCTCATGACTTGTACACCTACACCTTCCAGGAGCCTTAGTCAAGAGACCCTTACCTACCATCCCCTCCCAGGACCCTGGACAAAGCCCAGAAGAATGTGAGCCATGATATGGCCAGAATCTATTTGGAGCAGGAGGTTTGGTGGTCACACTTAGGGACATCCAGTACAATTAACTTTTGTTCTAGGGTTGATGGAGTCAGATGCAGGGGCCAACACTTGGTGTCAGGACATTAAGGATTGGACCGGGCTGGAAATAGATACCAGTTGGTGGTGTAACTAAGCTAATTGCTGGCACCCCCAGTGGCTGGTGAGGATAAAGGCGGAAAGGGCCAGCTCCCAGAGATAAGAATTCTGGGGATTTTACTAGTGGACCTTGTACCTATGAGAGAAGCGGGGGGGATGGGGACGTGAAGTCTTCACAGACTGAGATCCCGCATGGTTCCCTCTGTCCCCTTCCCAGGGAGGAGGGTCAGAGTATTTAGAGGTGAGCTGTGTCTTAGGGGTAGGCTAAGGAGGACCTACCTTGAATTATGGGTTACATGGTGGGAGTCCTGTAACCTGCACTGAACCTTGTTAAATGCCTGGGATGTGAGAGATGGGGGAGGGAAAGGTAGATCATGCCCTTCCCCAGTGTTAAGTTAAGGAAATTGCAGCCTTCATCTCAAATCCATCCCTGTGTCCACCTTCATTCACCTGCATGTCCTGATCAATTAGCTTAGGTTGTTTGATGGCAAATAGTGACATTCACAAGGAGCCCAAATGAAAAAGAAATGCTTTGCACACCTAAAAAACCTTCTGATCTGTATGTCTCAGAAAAGACTAGTGCATCTGCCTCTTAGTTTTAGAGAGTCTTGTATGTTTCCATTTAAATTTGATCTGCTGTAGTGATCTGAGTGATCATTAATCTTGGGATGATGCCCATGTTCTCTGTGCATGCTTAGCTGACAAAAAGCTTTATTGTTAACCTGGGTAGGTGTAACTCAAAGTTACACTTGGAATATTATTAAATATTGCAATTTGCATTTCCTAACTATGCAGAAAACCAACTTTGGCATCTCAAATCAGGATTGGGCTTTATTGTAGCTGACCATGAGAAGAAATCCTATAACTTCATCTGGGTCATCAGTGTTTCCTAGACTCAAGCACTTTGCGGTGACATAAATCGCTTTTCCAACAGTTACCATTACTGATTAGTGTCACTGGCAATTCCAATTGTTCTTTGTTTTGAACTTGCATCTGCAGAGAAACCAAACCAGCAGAATAAAAGTGTTTAATTTGTGCTCTCAAGCATAGGAATCAAAAGCCACATAGAATTTATATATTATTTTGAATGTTTATATCTATAATCTATCTATATGTCAATGCCAGAAATAAGAACATTTGAATGTGTTAATTATACATGAAACACCTTTCATTTCATTCTAAATGTCAGGTGATTGGGCATTCTAAACAACATCATGATGTAAAGTGATGACAGTAGTGGAGTTCTAGAAGAAATGGGGTTCTCTGATAATGAAGAAAGTGATGCTTTCTATTATCACTCATTTCTATTAAAATAATGGCTTGTTGTCATCCTTATATATCAGACAGTATCAAATGGAACAGAATTATTAAACTTATTTGTTTCTTTTTGCACATTTTACACTCCCCCATTAACCAAATATTTTGTTTAGAAAGATTAGGGGCAAATTTTACTAACACTTAACATCTTATACAACTCCATTGGCTCCAGAACTGTGAGAACAGGCTCTGGCCTATAAATGTTAGGATTTGCTTGTTTTTTTATTTTTATTTTTTTATTATTATTATTATACATGTAGTTATCTCTGGACTTTTTAAGGAGGCCTGTTCCAGAGAAAGTGATAGTGAAAGAAACTGGATTGCATTTAAGAAATCGTTTCTCATACTGAAATTAAAATGTTCAAAACATATAAAGTTTTATTTAATTAGTGTTATTAAATTAAGTATTAAAACTAGCTGTTTGCATATCTTTATTCTTCCTTCCAGGTTAATAAAACTGCATAATCCAGTTTTTTTAAACAGATTGACAATTTCTTCCTAGTTTTCAGATTGTGGAACATTGCACAAAGCCTAAAATATCAATGAGTTGTTAGTGAATCAGGCTTACGCATGTTAATTTGATGAGACTGCTGGTTCAAATGGCTGAATATTTAAAATGCTGATATACTAATGTTTGCAATTTTTAAAGAAATCTTTTATTGCTGGACCATATTCAGAACCTTTATTTTACAAATCAGATTTATAAAATTGTCATTACTGCCTGATGTTACCAAACAAAATGCATGTGATAGAAATATATAAATCTTCAAGAAAGTATATAAAGAAAATTATCGCAGTGTATAATTCTCAAAAATAGAAAGGGATATTACTGTCAAACAAGTATTCCAGTGAATAAAAAAGATAGTTTGACTCTTCACTAATCCTCCCAAAAATGATTACTGTGCTGCCAAAATATCAAGCAGTAAAGCCACCCAAGAGGCCAGCTAGAGAGACCACCAAAGTCCCAGACACATCTGGTAGAAAACTATATTCCAGAACTTAGCATCTGGCTAGTGCTGCTGCCAAACACACCATATGTGGCCATGGAAACTGGGTCTAAGTACTAGAAAACCTAGAAGAAAGCAAAAGAGATCTCATTGACCGTTACCATAGCATAAGGAGTTGGTGCCTGCTTAGCTGTTGAAATAACATAGATGTGCCAATTATTTTTTTTAATTTCAGTGCTATGTGTGGGAAAAGTCTAATTTACTAAAGTATGGGCCTTTCCAGTTATAGTAGAGTAGGAGTATGGGTAAAAGAGGAAATTTCTTTCCCCTCCCTCTATAGGCATTCACGCTAAGGCTGCTGAAAAAGCAGAAGTAAAAAATATTATAAACACAGTGAAGAAATCACCAAGTTTACATAAGCAAACATTTTGGAAATAAGAGACTCAACTAGAGGAGGTGTCAAGAAAACAAAATATGAAAACAATATACAAAGAAAAGTTAAGTTGTATAAAAACACAATCAGGCCGACAATGCAAGTGGTGAGAAGGGCTACCAGTGAACTGACAATAAATGCCAAAGAGTTTTGGAAGTATGGAAGGAACATTTTGACAAAGTGCTGAATTCTGAAGTTCACCCAGATGCAAAGCATACTAGACATGCTAGATCAGGGGTGGGCAAACTTTTTGGGCCGAGGGCCACATATGGGTGGGGAAATTGTATGCAGGGCCAGGGCAGGGGGTTGGGGTGCGGGAGGGAGTGCAAGGTGTAGGAGGGGGTGCGGTGTGCAGGAAGGGGCTCAGGGCAAGGGATTGGGTCAGAGGAGGGGTGTGGGGCATATGAGGGGGCTCAAGGAAGGGAGTTGGGGTGCAGGAGGGGTGCGAGGTGCAGGCAGGGAGTTGGGGGGCAGGGTGAAGGCGGGGTTTGGGCTCCGGGGTGACAGCAGCACGCAACGGGGCCAGGGCAGGCTCCTTGCATGCCTGCCCTGGCCCCACGCCACACTGCTCCAGGAAGCGTTGCGGCCCCTGGGGGAGGGGTGGGCAGAGAGCTTCGCGTGCGCTGCCCTCACCGCCCCTCAAGGTACCTCCCCCAAAGCTCCCATTGGCTGCGGTTCCCCGTTCCCGGCCAATGGGAGCTGCGAGGGGCGGTGCTGCCTGGAGGCAAGGGCAACGCACGTAGCCCTCTGCCCCCCCACCGGGGGGCCGCAGGGAAGTGGTGCTGGCCACTTCTGAGAGCGGCACGGGGCCCGCAGCATCATGGGGGGCAATCCTGTGGGCTGGATCTAGCCCACGGGCTGTAGTTTGCCCACCCCTGTGCTAGATGAACAGGGCTACTTGCAAGGCAGAATGGATATCAGCACTGTATCACCATCAGAAGAAGAAATAGAAAGAACAGCGAAGCAGATAAAAAACGGGAAAGCTGCAGAAATAGACATAACTGCTGAGCTGCTAAAAACCAACCCTATGAGTGCTATCAAAGTGTTAGGAAAATATACAAGAAGGAATGGGAGCAAGAGGAGGTACCAGATGACTGGCTAGAGGCAATAGTAGTATCAATATTGAAGAAAGGAGATCCTGCCAATTCAAATAATTATATAAGTATAAACTTACTGTCAGAAACGGGAAAAATCATGATGAAATTAATTGTCAACAGATAAAAGCCAGTTTTAGAGGAAGTAGTAGGTGAGGAACAATGTGGTTTCAAACCAGGCTGAAGTTGCACTGATCAGATATTCACATTCTGACAGCTGATGGGAAAAAATGGCAAGAGTGGGGTTTAAAGGTATCTGCTGTCTTTGTTGACTTCACAAAGGCATTTGTTTCAGTTTGCAGAGAAGCATTGTGGACAGTAGCAAAATAATATGGAGTTCCAGATAAGATCATTGCAATTATAAAAACAATATACAAAGAGTCCTGCAGTATTGTAAGAACTGGGGAGAAATTAAGTAACTAGTTCAAGTCAAAGTTTGGTGCAAGACAAGGGGTCATGGAGTCACCACTGCTTTTCATCATGTTCTTAAACTGAACATTATGAATGTTAGATGCGTTGGAGGGCATGACATTGGATGATCTAGAATAAAGCTCCTCAGTTTATGCAGATGACATTGTATAACTGGCAGGTATATTTGAATTACGGAGGATACCTTTTGCTATCTTGGAAAAGTGGTGTAGTTGACTTGGACTTACAATAAATGCTAAGAAAATGAAGTGGTTACATCTTGGAAAAGAGACCAATAGATAATCTTGTGTGTACCTAGGAAGCTTGATTGGTGCTGATGGTTCTATCAAGGTTGAAGTAAAAAGGAGATGTGCCTTAGCCATAAGTGTTGCACAAATATCAACAAAATTATGGACTGATAAAACCATTTGGTACCAAAGTGAAAATGTATTAAATCTATTACCAGTATTTCTCTGTGGTCTAAGAGCAGCTGCATTAAATGCAACAGATCCCAGAAGGCTGGAGACAGTAGAGATAAGAATTGTTCAAACAATGGCAAGAGCAAAATGGAATGATTTTAAGACGAACGAAGAAGTTAGAAGAAGAGCAGGCTATGAAATCAGGGCACAGGATTGGCTACAATCAAAAAGATGATGATGATGGGGACAATGCAGAAGATAAAAAGATGAGAGGATGCCAAAAAAAATAATGCAAGCTCAACCACAGTCAATTTGACCTAAAGGCCAACCGTCGACTCAGCGTCAGGATAACATATGCAGGGGCTTGACCAGGCTGGGCTGAATGGAGGAACACACGGAGAAGAATGAATTTTGACACTGTACTGCTCTCCTGCAAAGATGCTGTGTGATGAAAGAGAGAGAGAGTCATACTCTGGAATTTAAACACATTATTTTCAACTTAAGTTTCTTGTGCTTTTAAGATAGGAGTAAAATAACAAGGAGTCCTTGTGGCACCTTAGAGACTAACAAATTTATTTGGGCATAAGCTTTCATGGGCTAAACCCCCCTTCATCAGCATCACAGAAGCTTATGCCCCAAAAAATTCGTTAGTCTCTAAGGTGTCACAAGGACTCATTATTTTTGCTGATACAGACTAACACAGCTACCTCTGAAACCTAAGATAGGAGGGTAACTTACAGTACTACCAGACAAATTAGGTAGATGGATTAGATGCAACAAGTAAATGCTGGATTTAAAGGCAACTTTAACTGAAGCAGAACCTTTATATAAAAATAAAGCTTCTGCTTCAGTGAAAATATGAGACAAATTTTAAGCCCACATTATAATATAAATAAAACCAAAACTATTTCTAAACTTTGACGGCTGTAAGAAGCAGATGTGTCTGCTATTTGTGAACGCTTTGGATCAAAATCTACTACCCTTATTCATGCTGAGTTATTGATTCTACATTGTTGATCTCCTTTCTAAGTAGGGTATTCTTTTTTTTTTTTTTCAGTCTAAAGAAGTGTGGCAAACTCTTTTAAGAATGCAGTTTTGCAAAGGTCACTCAACACAACCTGCCCCCTTCCCCACAATGCCTATCGTAGTGCTCAGTTTCAGAACTGGGTTCTGAAATCTGAGTAAGACATTTGTCAACTATGGATTTCTTAGGAGAATAAAGCAAACATTAAGATTACTGGTAACATGAACATATTGTATAATGTCAATTTTGTGGTATCTGAAATAGTTCAACATTTTTAATATGTAGTAAACTGCTTATATGAGGTAGATAGCTCATATTAGAATTTTGTGATGATGGACTATTTACTGAAAAATGGTGCCCAGGGAAATACTCAGAGGAGAAGATTTATCAGGAGGTACATTTTTGCAAGGATCTTTTATGGGTGTTTCCCCCAAAACATTCAGTGATTAGGATTTAGATTTGTGCCATCTTTGGCCAGCTGCTCTTTTCCTGGATATTGCTTCTATTCCAAAAATACACATTTTCAATGCAATGTAATAGTACTTGAACATGATTTTAAAAATGCATCTATGAAATAGCTTACAGGAGGCATCAGTTTCTGTTTTAACCCCTAAGTCTTGGTACTGAACCATATATAAACGTCTTGTTCTCACAGTAGGCCCTTTACTCAGGGGTTTGCAAAATTCCTTCCTTAGCAGCAAGAACCAAAACCAAAACAAAACCAACAGTGCCTGTCTTCATTTCTACTGCATTCCCCCTTATTTTTTTGCTGCTACTCCAGTAATAAGTGTGGGGGGAAATACTGTTGTTTGTTTGTTTTTGTTTTTTTTGTAAATGGCACGTTTTAGGTTTACAACTAGCTCCAGCTGCAATTGTTGCCTCATTCTCCTCTCCTACATATTCAGAGAAAGTATTGTGGATCTGGGGACAGACCTGGACATGGCCACTTCTCCAATATGCTAATGATAGGTTCAACTACTGCTGCTCTGTCATTGACTAGATGGAGTGGAAGCTGTTGCTGCTTTGGCACTGAAACAGATTTTAGATTAATTAGTCTATCCCCTGATTGCATGACTTCCTCTGTGGATTCTGAATCAAATGAAGCTACTGCTGAATTGATCTTTGTTTTCTCCTCTCCCTTCATTGCCGCTTGAACTGTCTCCTGATCACAGCCTCCTTGCCCATCTTCCACTTTTTCTTGTCCTTGCCAGAAAATAGCAATAATAATAATATAGCCAGTAGAGCTGAAGATATCCTGAACACCAAAACAAATGAGGGGGAAGGTAGATATATGCTGTGTCTTAACTACAAAAAACATGAGTTTTTACACGAAGATAGCTAACTCTATGTAAAATCTTAGTGGAGTCAAGGCACGGTACATCTGTACATCCACCTGTGGTTTACCTGAACTAACTACATCAAGGTAAAAACTACAGTGACTAGTCTCCATTATCTGGTTGTAAAAATGCACACTCTTTGCAGTGAAGATACAGCCATAACTAGAAAATCCATCCAAACGCAATACCCCTTGTCAGTCACTGATAGGATGAATAAATGCTGATTTGTGACAGATGGGCAACTTCCTGCAATATCCTCAACAAACTTAATTCAGTAAAGTTCAACCTTATTAAATTAAGTTTCAGTATCTTAGGAGTTCATTGTATTAAAAATGCAAATGTGCATATAACATCTCTGTGGAGGAGAATTGGCTAATGTAAGCCCTGGGAAGTGTTATGTGTGCTGAACTCTTTAAAACAATGTGTTAAACAAAGTTAAGTGGGATTCCTAGAAATATTTAGGAGGAGGGGAAGGCAGCTTTTCACCTCCTGACCCAACCCTTTGAAGCTGTATGCTAAGGAGAAGCTTATTGCCTGCAATCACCTGTTACATGAGGACAAGATCAGAGGCCCAAACTGGATAAAAGAGTGACTCTCAGATTAATGAGTGCGCTTGTTTTCATCTAACAGCTCTTATGAACTGGTGACCACTGAAAAACCTCTTGGTGGGGTTTGAAGGACTGTTCACCTGCCCGAGCTTTCGTTGGAGTTGGGTTGATCTCTGGTAAACTTATTATCATGCATGTAGGTTCTTTTATTGTTTTTAATGTTTATGCCTTCACCATAAAAATAAATGTATTTGCTTAAAAAGGGCGGTGTGGTACTAAACTGTGGCAATTGCACTGTTTATGGGACTCTGGGGAGAAGGCAAAACAGGCCTTCTTAGAGAGTTCCTTGCTAGGGAATTCCAAGTGTAGGCAGGGAACTATGCAGGTTGGAAAGACCCCATCAGAAGGGGGAGAGATGTATGTCTCCCACCTAAGAAAGGTGATGGCTAGGGAACCAGAACCTAAGAGTGGGTGCCCTTGCTGGACCATGGAGGAGTCATGCAGGTGCCCTGAACTGTGACACTGATTACAAGACCCAATATAGAGAAAAGTAAAAAAGTAATCAACAGTAAGGAAATCGAGACTGTAATAGTCCGGTGAGGGGGTTTGCGCCCTCTTAAGGGCCGTCGGGCGCCAGGCCGCCTCACTACACGGCCGAATCAGCCCTCGGTGCGGGAGGTCTCGGGTTTCCTCCCTTTAGGCCGGGGCTAAACAAAAGGCTCCCTGCGGCTGCAAGGAGCTCCAGCCCTCAGTCAGGGCTGGGCAGTATACCAGTCCTAAGCTCCGGTTGAGGCAGCCGGAGCTGAGCACTTGCCCAGTCAAATAAGCCCGTATGCTAGCTCAGGGCGGGGTAATACCCCAGGGTTCAAGGGGCTCCGGTCCTGGTAGCGGGAGCGGAGCACTCACAAAGTCAGGAAGCTCCGGCCCTTAGTCGGGGCGGGGCTACAACCAATAGTTCAGGGGGCTCATGTCCTTGCAGCAGGGCTGAGCACAACAAAATCAATAAGCCCAGTCCCTTAGTCAGGGAGTGAGCAGGCAGGTAACTGCAACCCAGGCCCTGGGTCAGGGCGGGCTGCAAACAATCAGTCTCTCTGGGGCCCAGGCCCTTAACCAGGGACTGGGTCAGTTGGTGGCAGCCCCGGCCCTAGGTCAGGGCGGGGCAGTAAGCAGCAGTTCTAGGCTCAGACCCTCAGGTAGGGGCTGAGCAAACACACAGTAACAAAGTCAGTAGTTTAAGCCCAGGCCCTCAATCAGGGCGGGGCAGCAAACACACAGTACTTCAGGGCTCAGGCCCTCAGGTAGGGAGGAGGAGAGACTGCCACCCGGCGTGGGGGTGGCAGGGGGGAACACAGGCCCACCCACTCCACTGTGTTCCAGCCCGGGGCCCTATCCGCAGCAGTCCGTCTGCCGCGGGGTCAGTGGGGATCCTGCCCGCAACACACTGACATAGGCTCGGGGTCTGCTATCCCCAGGCTACTTCCCATCCCCTCCTCCATGGGTACCTGCTCCTCGCTGGGCTCGGCAGCGGGGTCCCACACCATGGGCTCCTCGGGTTGCTGGGGTCTGTCTAGGTCAGGCCGCTCCTCCGGTTTTGGGTCCGGCTCAGGTTCGGGTGGCCCCTCGGGGTACCGTGCTCGGGGCAGGCTCGGCCAGTCCACCTCGGGGTACCTTCCTTGGGGCAATCTCGGCCAGTCCACCTCGGGGTACCGCGCTCGGGGCAGGCTGGGCCAGTCCACCTCGGGGTACCTGCCGAGCGGGAGGTTCGAGCGGCGCTGGGTGTTTGGATGCCTGGTTCTGGGGAGGCTCGGTCCGTCGGCGTCCAAGTACCGGGCTCGGGGTAGGCTCCGTCTCGCAGGAGCGTCTGTCCTCTCCAGCCGCTCGGCTCCAACTGAGGGTTGGGGCCGGGCTTTTATACTTCCTGTCCCGCCCCTTGACTTCCGGGAGGCGGGAACAGGTGGCGGTGGCTCCGCCCACTTGAGTGGCGGTTCTGTGTCCTCCCTCTCTGGGGTTGGCTCCGCCCACCTGGGTGGCTGTTCTGGCTCCTCCCTCTCAGGGGCCGTCGGGAGCCAGGCCGCTTCACTACAGAGACAAAAACCAAAAAGTGAAAACAAATAGAAATAGAAACAAAATTAAGAAGACCTGTTGTGAAAAGAAAGGGCACTAAATTCAATACTGAAGTCTAAATGATAATGGGTCACAATATTTGTTCTGTCTTTTTCCTAAGCTTTGCCTCTTTTTCTTTGTAAAAACAGATTAAACACGCTCTTCTCTCTGCCCTTATTTCATCCTGTGCTTTATCTACCTTTCTCCAAATCTTTGTTCCTGATCATTCCCTTTAGGATTGATTCTTTTCTCATTTATTTAGCCTATACACCAATGTGACTTTGTTGGACCAGATCCTTATCTGGTGTAAATTAGCATAGTTGCACTACTTCAATGGTGCTATCTGTATTTACGCCATTCATTGCACTGAAATTGCTTTTGATTTGCACCTTCTATGAGATGAGAATCAGGCTCTTTGTGAACTCTCTCTCTCTCTTTCTCTCAGCTTTTGTAGCTTGTTTAATGGTTGCACCATGTCCTGAAATAGCCTTCCATATTCCATCACCAAGTGCCCTCCCTTTTCTCCCTTAAAAATCTTCCTCAAACACACTTCTATCATGATTCCTTCCTATAATAATGTCACAGACAGTGAGCCAAATTCTGTTCTGGTGTAATTCAAGAGTAACGCTGCTAAGAATTTACTCTGGATCTACAGCATTGTCCCTGATGAGAATTTGGCGGCATGTCTATTCTTCTTAAGTTTGAACTGTTCTCCTGTGTACTCTAAGTTCTCTGGGGCAGGGACCTTGTCTTTATCTATTTTTAAAGTGCTTTGCATTTACAGCCCTATATAATTACAATTCAGAAAAATTCAGTGCTGCCATCAGGATGAGAGATATGTGAGTTATAGAGCGCTCTAGCATGTTCTGCTCTAATTGCCCCATGTAGACTCTGCTGGCATAAGAAAAAGGTATCTAGTTCACTTTAATGTAGTCATGTTTAAAATGGGTCTACGTCAGTGTGAACTGGATACCTTTTTGTTCATGCCAGCAGAATCTAGTTCACACTGATGTAGACCCATTTTAAACATGACTACATTAAAGTGAACTCTATACCTTTTAGTTCATGCCAGCAGGGTCTACATGGGGCAGTTAGAATGTCAGAATGCTCTAAAATGCACACACCCCTCATCTGGACTATGGTACTGAATTTTTTATGAATTTTAATTATATGGGGCTGTAAACACAAAGCACTTTACAAAAGTCTGAACCACAGCACCATGTAGATTTACTTTATTGCTAAATATCAGCCTTTGGATAGATTTGGGGAAGGGGGGGGGGGTTGGTTCTATTATTTATGCCACCAGGTAGCTATCTGCTATGAGAATATCCAACTTTGATGGTTTGGTTCTTGAAGGTATAACTTGGACAGATTCTGGGAATAATGTTCTGTGAAAAGGGAGTAGACCGGTTTTGTGATTCCTGTATGGGGAACTTGGCTGAGAGTCCAATATTGTATCTGATTTCTGAAAATTTATTTCAAAAGCAATTGATAAAAGAACTTTTAAAAGTGTGTAGGTATGCCACTGTCTGACACATTGTGGCTATTGTGTACCAGAGACTGGAAATATCCTTTTTTCTTGAGTACATCAGCTGAGTCGGCTCTGTATGGGAGGCCACTTTACTAATTATACAGTTTGACAGGTTTTGTCAATCACTAGTAAATTTGGAGGAATTTTGATAGAAGTGTCTATGCTGTTCTCCACAGTGAGAAAGCCCCTAGTAATCTAAGGGTGAAACATCCCCCTGGTCATTCTGAAGCCTTTTTCTCCTTTTCCCCAGTCGAGACCGATCATCTCCTTCCATCAAATTAATAACTGGTGTAGGAATAACAGCTAGGAATGTTTTGTCTCCAACAAGACTGGCATTTAATGGCACTCTGGATTAATGTTTGAAGTTACTATAAAGTGTGCCATTAGATCCCCTGCCAGCTCAACTCAAATTGAATGGGCTCAAGGAATTTACTAACATTTTAGAAATGTTTATATTGCTCTGAACTGTCTGACTTCAGATGAGAGCACAGCAAAATTATCAAGACACCTCGAGGCAGGCTATTAATGCGTTTGTTACAGTCAAAATCAGGAAATACAGGATAAGCTTTGATATATTTTCCCCCCAAACACCGAATATTTTAAACCCCTGTATTGTCCAAAATTCATGTCTAATCTAGAGGTGGGTGAAATTTTAATCCCATATTAACAAACAAAAAACACCATAAAAAAATTGAAATTTTTGACCGTTTGGAACATTTGTTAATTTTTCAATTCAGTGACTTTTTTCATTTCCAAATTCACTTCAATTTTTTTTAAAAAAAATAAGTTTAAAAAAGCTCAAACTAAACAAAATATCTAGTTTGCCCCCCCCCAAATTTTTTTAATAATTTATTTTTCAGAATGTCCCATGAATTTAAAAATCAGTTTTTGCACTGCTCTGATCTAATCACATATCTCAAATATGTATCGGAATCATAGTTTATTTTTTCATCAACCCCCAAATGTCAAAGTTTCCAGATTTCCTCTGACATTTTGAAAATTCAAATGCGCTTTGGAGAATAAAAATCTGAGTGATTTAGATAAGCATCTGCAGAAACTTCCCAATCTTTAGAAGTGTGCCTGTTGCTCTGCCAACTCCAGAGGGCAAGTGCCTCACTACCTCAGTACAGCTGTTTTCTGTTGGCCCAGCCAGAAGGAGTGCTGTTGCTCACACATGTTGTTCTGATTTTGCAATGAACTTCAGCTACACCATGAGTATCCCATAACGTAATAACACTTGACTCAACTCAAGGACACTCGGGATTGCCTTGCTTTTTGTGTGCATATGTTATAAAACACATTGAAATTTGACATAATCCACCACCAAAAGGACTGGAAAAAGTCAGTTGCTTGACAGAGATGGTCTTACAGTTTTGCTCCATTTTAAACTAAATATGTTTTGGAGTATATGGGACAATCTCTTAAGAGATTGACTAATAAAAATGGCTTCTTGTGTAGGTTTATCGTACTACAACATATATTACACACACAATTATATTAAAAGAACATTATTAAGGTTGCAAAGTCAAGCACTCAAAAGTTAAGAAATGGCAGAATTAAGGTTTCTTGTGCATAAGCTTTCGTGGGTAAGAACCTCACTTCTTCAGATGCAAGTACTAGCTTATGCTCCCAATACTTCTGTTAGTCTTAAAGGTGCCACAGGACCCTCTGTTGCTTATTATAAGACTGTCCTACATAAATGAGGAAAAGTTGAGGTGCCTTTATTATTCTTTTGTTCCACTCTTTCTTTCTATGGGGAATTTGCCAATGCAATATCACTGTCTTCCTTTTAAACAAACAAACAAACAAACAAACAAACAAACAAACAAAAAAGGCAATGGCTGTTGAAAATAGCAATTCCAGTCCTAATAACCACTGGGAAGCATTTTCTTGCTCAATTTTATCCTACTTTTTTCTACAGCAAGTTACAGTGGATCAGTATATTTGATTTGGGAGAAATGAAGTAACAGCTGCCCAAACTGAGCTTGAGCACTCCTGAATTTTGAGGTGTTCAAATCTGGAAGGCAGGTGCTGGGGGGGAGGGGGCTGTGGCTCTGCGGGGGAGCACGGCAGCATGTATGCAGCAGTGTGTCTGGCGCTGCGCGGAGCCAGACACGCTGGTCTGAGTGGCACGGTAAGGGGGCTGGGGGGTTGGATGGGGCGGAGGTTCGGGGGGGGCAGTCAGGGGCAGGGAGAAGGGGGGGTTAGATGGGTCAGGGGTTTGGGAGGGGCAATCAGGGGACAGGCAGCGGTTGGATAGGCATGGGAGTCCCGGGGGTTTGTCAGGGGACAGGTAAGGGGTGGGGTCCTAGGGCGGAAGTTGGGGGGGTCTCAAGAGGGGGCAGTTGGGGACAATGAGAAGGGAGGCTTAGATGGGGGTGGGGTCCCAAGAGGCAGTTAGGGGCAGGGGTCCCAGGAGGGGGTGATCAGGGGACAGGGAGCAGGGGGGGTTGGATGGGTTGGGGTTTCTGTGGGGGGCAGTTGGAGGGAGTGGATGGTGGCAGGGTGGGGCTACCCTCCTTCCCTGTGGAGTGTCCTATTTTTTTAATGTTAAAATATGGTATCCCTACCCTTCCCAGTGCAGCTCTCCATTCACAGCAGGCTGCAGCATGAGGTCTCAGCTTCCTCCCTCCGTCCCTCCCTCCCCCTCTTTCCTGTTGGTAGTGGCCAAGGGAATGCTGGGAAATGTAGTTCTTTCCCTGCTCCAGGGCTGGCTCTATAGGCAGGGAGCTAACCAAGGAACTACAGCTCCCAGGGCCCCCTGTTGGTTCTCAGCTCCCATGCTGGATCCCTGCCGCCCCTGCAAATGGGCTGCCCCAAGCACGTGCTTGCTTTGCTGGTGCTAGAGCCGCCCCTGCTAGATAATTGGCTACATTCCCTGCCTCAGCCACAGAATCCCTATGTGTTGCTAGGCAAGTCACTTAAGCAAAGAATTTCTTAGGTTGTCACGAATTGTGTGTTCCTCATTTTCTGGGTGCCTGATTTGAGACCCTCGGGTCTGATTTGCAGAATGTTGAGCACTCACAGTTGAAGTCGATGGGAGTTGTACTTGAATATGTAAAGTCCTGTATAATGCTAAGTACTTTGAAGAATCATAGAAATGTAGGTCTGGAAGGGACCCTGTGTGGTTATCTAGTCCAGCCTGCTGCAATCAGGCAGGACCAAGTATTCTTAGATCATCCCTAACCTGTTTTTAAAAACCTCCAGTGATAGGGATTCTACAACCTCCCTTGAGAAGTCTGTTCCAGCACTTATCTATGCTTATAGTCAGAGATTTCTCCCCCTTCCCTCAGTAATATCTAACCTAACTCTGGATCCTGTGCACTTTGGAGCTTTCCTGCATCTTCACAGGCTTCAGACACGGTCTCTGGCTCTGGCCTCTTGTGCACACTTCCCAGGCACAGACTTTCTATCTGTGGGACCCTCTGGTCCAACTTCCCTAGGTCCCCAAGACCAATGCAGAGTCCCCAAGACACCCCAATCTGTCAAGCACACCTTTGCAGAGCTACACCCTCCTGGGTACTCCAGTTTATAGTTAACCCTTTGGGAACACTGGCTAGTTGAAGCAAGAAGACAGACTTTGTGAAATGAATTGTAATCCAATCACATTTTATTCATACACCGCACAAGAGAGATACAGATCTATAGAAAACCAACAAAACCTGCATGCAAATCCCCACCTCAGTTTCCTCACAATTCCTAGAGTTCTTTGGGATTTGGTCAGTCTCTTCAGGGAGTCCAGGATTCTACTGCACCCGCCTCTCCTCCTTCCTAACTCCTGCTCAGTCTTGCCTTCTTGTTCTGGACAATAAGAACTGCTCAGAACAGATCTTGTCCTTTTATAAATTCCAGGCCCCTCTGTCAGGTGACCTCAATGGTCAGCCTCAAAGTCCCCCCTCAGGTGATCTGCTGCAGTTACAGAAAAGTCAGCTTACTCCTGAGCACTCCCTCTATGACCAGAGGTAATGCTGTGGCACCCTATTTCTATCTCTCCGTTTTCAGGGCCCCTTAACTCCACAGCTGTCTCATCCAATAACAGCCCTTTTGAGGGTCTGATTTTAGGAGCACAAAGTTCCAAAAACACGCCCCAAAAAACCCACAAAAAACCTCTTGCACCCAGCCTTAAGAGGAGCACATCCCCTTGTCCCTGAGGGACCATTCCTTCCTTCTCTGAGCACCTGGAGAAGATGCAGGGCTTGGTCTGCCTTCTTCCCAAAAGGAAAACAAACTTTCAGCTGGGTCTTCTTATCTAACCCCAACTCCATTCTTCATGGACCACTGCAGGAGACCCTCTGTCCCTGCAGCTTCACTCTGCAGTTCTGTTGCTCCTGCTTCCTAGTACGTGGATGTGCAGTGTGTGTGTGTGTGTCTGTGTGAGCGTGCACAGCTAGTTCGGTTCCCTTCCAGCTCTGCTCTCACAGAAACTTCATGACTCTTTATAGATCAGTTGCAGCCCCACACCCTTTACTGGCCCAACTGGGAGAACCTGATCTGGCACAAGGAAGCTGGACCTACTTTACTCATAAAGGCCATCATTGTTGTGACACCAGACCACTAGGGAACCTAGGTTTTCCTGGGCAGTAGCCATCTATTTGTTCAAGGATGCTTCAGTTTGAATGGAATGTCATCATTGTTTAACAACTCCCCATTCTTAGCCCTCTGCTAGGAGCAAAAATGTCTCCTGATACCTCTTTCAGAGCACTCTGCATGCTACAGAGCCAAGGTGAAGGTACAGAACAGTTTACAATCGAAACAGCCTTCATAAAACAAAATGGAGTTTGCAGGTGGATATCGATACATGCATAAATATACTAATCCAACCTAACCATCATCTAGCCTGACCTCCTGCATTAGGAGAGGGAATAAATGAAAGTAGCATAAATAAAAAAAAATAAAGTTCATTTGGCTGTGCTCTTTCATTCTAAACCATGCAGGAAAGTAACTGGGAGGTTGTGTGGTATGTTTGGTTGATAGATCAGCTGTGGCATATGCCTATGAAAATTTGACACTTAGGTGAGCCATGTTAAACCCAAATACAGCATGATAGGAAAACCTACCAGTAACTTTATCTATCCAACTTCCCAGAGACAATTTCAAAATCAATCTTTGTCACCCCCCTCTTCATTTGGATGCAGGCTAATGACTTGGACTTCTTTGACTCACTGCAGTAGTTGAACTGTGAGTGATTTAGTACAGCAGTAGTAACTGAATTATCAATTTGTATTAGGGAACCTGATCTGTTGTTACACTTACAAGGCTACGTATTGGGGTGAAACATGCACTTGTCACAGAGAACAAGTTCTTTTTCTAGGCAGCTACTTAGAGTTAATTGAGAAGATGAAATTTGTTGAAACGCATGCAGAAATCTTATCTGAAACCGACAACTATAATTGAAATCATAGGAAATCAATATACATAAATATAAGAAAAAGATAAGTACAGTAAAATGGTTTTGTGCATTGTTCATGATTACAATCTTGCACTGTGTGTTCTTACAACTTCTTCCAAGACCACTGGAAACAAAAATAGAAGGGAAAGTAAGTGGAGCCCATCAGAAGGGAGGTCCTGAATCAGTTTACAGCCTCGGGGACCTGACAAACCCAAGAAATGCAAACTGGGTGTGGTATTTTATAGTGGTAAAAGTATGGATATATACCCATATCTGTGCCTTTACCCTGATTATAATAAGGTCAATACTTGTTCCCATCCATATGTGGACTTTGGGGTGTCCATAATTAAGCATCATGCATTAATATTCACAACTGACATAAATCATTGTTTAATAATTCCTGCACATAAATGCAATTTAATTTCCTAGATACTGCAAAGCAACTTGATTGCCAAAACCCTCTTGAAAACTCACTTCTTGCAGAATTCTGCAGTGTATTGTACCTTTGTGGTCACTTGTTTGTCTTCTCAGAATGAGAGTGCAGAATTTATGATGTAGGAGTATCTCTATAAGCTTAAACTATTTCAGCTAAATCCCATTCTTTAACATAACTACTCCTATAAGGCCTTATATGAAGACAATAGGCCCTTAATCATAGAAAGCCTAATAACCCAATTATTGGTTCTCCTGCTAGCTGTTTCAGCTTTCATAACATCCATGAAACATGCTTAGTAAAAGAATTATGTTACCCAAAACTATAAACTCTCCAAGATCAGGATAGGGTCAATGGTCAACAATTATGAATACAAGATTGATGATTCTATACTTGTCACAAAATCTAATGTTTTACCTGTGGAGTACAATAGGGATAAATACATGATCATTTGATCAACTCTGAAACACCACATAAATACAGTACAAAAGAAACAGAACTTCACCTATTGCAAAGGGAATACAAATGGGTTTTATATCTAAAAATGGTTTATGCCTTCTTCAGATAGAGGCTATTCAGTATCCTTAGGCCATAAATTGGTGGTGACAGTGCAAGGCCTCTGAAGAACAGACACTGTAGAGAAAAACCCATGGGAATATGGGATGGGATTTAGGTTTTCAATTTTTGATTGGCACTGTTGTCATTTAAAAAACAATTGAAATGTTAAAATTTTAATTTAAAGTGCTTGAATCAGACTCATTTCTTGGGTTGTATTTTAAAAATGTTTTGTGCATTTTTATTTAATGTTATCAAAATGACTATCAAAGTTAAATAACCATTTAGAAAACACTTTTATAATGATTTTGCTAAAGTTGTTGGGAACTATTATAAAGGTACTTTTTCGGCAAAAAATGAAAAAAAAAATTAAATGTCAACAATTGTGTAATTTGTTGTAATTTTGATAAGGCTAATTTTCAGTTACCTTTTTTCATAAAAATAAATTAATCCTGTTCTAATTGGGATACTCAAGACTCCATCCAGGCTGTAGGGAACACTGCTGGGTTGAAATAATAGAGAGTATTTATTTCAAAATGCTTTTTGGCACTCAATCTACAGTGTCCTCCCTCAATTTGTGTCTCTGATGAAGTTTTAATTGAAACATACCAAAATTAAAAATGAGACTGTAATATTCTTCTAAGTGTTTACTTTTCCTGTCACTGGGTACGTGTACACTATACATGGGAGAGAGCCTCCCAGCCTGGATAGATTGACTCGCACTAGCAGGACTCAAGCTAACAAAAATAGCAGTGTGGACATTGTGGCTCTGGCAGCAACTCGGGTGACCTAACCACATCAGACCTAGGCGTTTGTGTGGGCTTGAGAGCCAGAGCCACAATGTCCACGCTGCTATTTTTTGCACACTAGCTTGCACCCCACTAGTGTAAGTCAGACATGCCAAACCCGCGAAAAAAACGCAGAAATTGGGCTTTTTTTTTGGCTTAATTGGCTTGTGAGTTGCTTGTTGGCTAGTGTTTGGCTTGTAGCTTGTTGCTTCTTTTTTTTGATTGGCTCCTGGCAAGCAAGTGGGGGAGAGAGTCAGGGGTGCATAGCGGGCCCACCACAGTCCCAGACTGCACGACGGGGGGATCCAGACACATAGAATGTTGGGGTTCTTAGGGATTGGCTGGTTTTGGTCTTGTTTTGAAATGGGATTAGCTTGATTTTTGGTTTATTGTGAAAGTCGGGGTGCTTATTTACCATGTGAAAGTTGGCAAGTGGAACGTTAACTCTTTCTACTGGCCCGGTGAGGCTCACTCCCATGCTGATGACAGTGTTAAGTATAAGATGCATCTGTTTGCTGCAATTTCTGTCACAGTTCACAAATCCTCTTACTGCCCCATGCTGTGCTCTTACAAATTCTCTAACTCAGGATTCCTGTAATTCTTGTGTACACAGCATCCTCCTAACACCACCCACTAACAAACAGGAGATTAAAAATTGTATCACAACTGATGTCATCTATACTACAGAAAAGACAGTTTCTCGCAAGCAATCTCACCCAAACCTTCCGAAGAGTGAATACTTTTCAGCAATGGGAACTGCAGACCAGTACTAGAACACTGTTCCATCACCAGCTGTTGATTACACTCTGTATGAAGAAGTATTTATTTTTATTGCTCTAAGTTTACACCAGCTGTTGCAACATAGGAAAAATCTTTTACTTCAACTATCTTAAAAAGCATTTTCATTGGCTACAACACGTTAGAACAGATCGTTTAAGGCAAAATATAAGAGGAGAATTCAGTAGTAAAAATATTTCTATGAAGTGTCAGAGGAGATTGTTTTCTGTATTACAATCGTTAATGACTAAAAATCTGTCAAATATTTGATTTAGTCTTCTCTCACTTGATATGGGAATAAGGGGTGACACAATATATCAAATTAATGGTAAGTAAACTTAGAGCAATAAAAAATAAATACTACTTCATACAGAGTGTAATCAGCATGTGGGATTCTCTGCCACAGATGATCAGAGCATTGAATACTATAGATGAATTTTTAAAAATGGGCTGGATTATTATGTGACCAATAATCATGACGGGGACAAATATAAAAATAACGTATACTTTTCATTTCAGGTTGTTTGTAAGCTGACTGGTGCAGGGATGAGAAAAAGAACTTCTCTCCCCACCCCTTTTCTCCATATGCAGCGTTGTAAAACTGTCTGGATGCATTGTTAGGGTGGTTGGGTGATGGGAAAGGTCATCTTCCTTTTAAAATAATGGATAATGACCGCTGCTAGAAGTAGGCTATCACACTTGATAAACCAATGGGCTGATTGGGTATGGCAAATACTATAGTCCTATTTTCAAACATTATTGTAACAACACCATTTTAAACCCCTTCAATATTTGCTCATTGAAAAGGCTTCACTGACCATTCACATATTGGTGGTTATATGTACTTAAATAAAACAAAACAAAACAAAACAAAAATCCTCTTTGTATGCAAGGTGGGGGAAGAGAAAGTAATAGTATTATTTTGCTCATATAGTGTGCTTGCCATCCATACGTCACCATGCCCTTTACGTTTTACGAATGGACAAATTGAAACACAGTGGTGAAGTGACCAGTGACCAACCAGGCCAGTGACAGAACTTGGAGTAGAATGCAGGTTTCTTGAGTCTGAGTCCAATGCCTTGTCCAAAATTGTTAATATCTGTACTGAACCTTTGTACAATGAAGTAGGTTATGATTTATAAATGCAGATGATGGTGCAAAATGTAGAGGTTTCATTCTCTGGAGAGCATAATTTTGCTTAGTAATAATTGTTTTTCATTTCTCTTAGAGTAACTTATAGCTATATTAAAGAGGGAGAAAAAAATCCAGTAAAGCTCTAGCTTTGAAAACTACTGAATTAAAACAAAATATTTTTTGTCTCCAAATGTATTAGCTTGTACAATCTTCTTCACATCTTTCAGACTCACTATAGTGGAGGGCAAGTTACTTTCCTTTCCTCCATCTTAGGCCTGGTCTACACTAGGCTTTTATGTCGAATTTAGCGCCGTTACATCGAATTAACCCTGCACCCGTCCACACCACGAAGCTATTTAGTTCGACATAGAGCTCTCTTAAATTCGACTTCTGTACTCCTCCAAAACGAGAGGAGTAGCGCTAAATTCGAAATGGCCATATCGAATTAGGCTAGGTGTGGATGGAAATCGACGGTAATAGCTCCGGGAGCTATCCCACAGTGCACCACTCTGTTGACGCTCTGGACAGCAGTCCGAGCTCGGATGCTCTGATCAGCCACACAGGAAAAGCCCCGGGAAAATTTGAATTCCTTTTCCTGTCTGAGCAGTTTGAATCTCATTCCCTGTTTGGACAGCGTGGCGAGCTCAGCAGCACTGGCAACGATGCAGAGCTCTCCAGCAGAGATGGCCGTGCAATCTAATAGAAGGAGGGCCCCAGCATGGACTGATCGGGAAGTCTTGGATCTCATCGCTGTGTGGGGCGATGAGTCCGTGCTTTCAGAGCTGCGCTCCAAAAGACGGAATGCAAAGATCTACGAGAAGATCTCTAAAGCCATGGCAGAGAGAGGATACAGCCGGGATGCAACGCAGTGCCGCGTGAAAATCAAGGAGCTGAGACAAGGCTACCAAAAAACCAAAGAGGCAAACGGACGCTCCGGATCCCATCCCCACACATCCCGTTTCTACGAGGCACTGCATTCCATCCTAGGTGCGGCCGCCACCACTACCCCACCACTGACCGTGGACTCTGAGGATGGGATATTGTCCGCGGCAGGTTCCTCGTCGGACATGTTAGCGGACGGGGAAGATGAAGAAGGAGATGAGGAGGACGAGGCAGTTGACAGCGCTGGCACCGCTGATTTCCCCGACAGCCAGGAGCTCTTCATCACCCTTACCGAGATCCCCTACCAACCGTCCCCATCCCTTACCCCGGAGACAGAATCAGGGGAAGGATCAAGCAGTGAGTGCTTTAAATATCTAAACATTTATTTTTACAAGAACTGGAATATTTATAATATTAACAATGGCTGTTTATTAAAGTGCTTAAACATGTAAACAATTATCTGCAAAAAAACTGGAATATTTACAATAGTAACAAAGGGTTTTTCATGATTTGTCTGCCTTAGGCTCTTCACAATTTAGTCCCAAGTATTTAAAATTTTTTTTACAATGTCCGGTAAGTCATGATTATGCTGCCCAAGACGCTCCACTCTTTAGTCCCAGTGCACCTACGCGAAAATCCGGTCAATATGGCCGGGGATGGAGGCGAAATCCTCATAGGAGAACTCCTCGTAGGTCTCATGAAGGTACATTTCCAGCCTGTTCATCAGGTTCCTGGGTAGGGCGATCTTAGTGGGCCCTCCGTGGTAGGACACGTTACCGCGCCACGACACCATCAGATACTCTGGTATCATCGCCCTGCAGAGCATAGCGGCAAACGGCCCTGGTTTCTGAAGGCTTTCTCGAAACATCCTTTCCCTCTGGGACTCCGAGATCCTCAGCAGGGTGATGTCGCTCATTACGCCCTGCTTTGAATTAGGGAGGGGAATGTTAGTATTGGGACTGCTTTACAGCCACGCGGTGGAGGGAGAGGGGCAGCATACAGGGATCTTTCCCTGGAACAGCCGCGAGGGGGTGGGACAGGGGCATAGTTCATGCTGTCCTGATTGCTGGCAGCAGAGACTGGCATTGCTTTCAATGTGAAAGGAGGCCAGTGCTACTAGTACAGTTTTAAGCAGCCAGAAGTCTACGGCTTACCATGATTGCACGCTACAGAAGTTCAGGTGTCCTGCCACGCTTCTCAGATAACTGCAAGACCACTGCAGGACCCCAGGCACTGAAGGCGATGGCCGAAAATTTGACCTTGTCCTGAGTGCGCATGTGAGAGGTGCAGTGCATGGTCTTGTTCACAGAGAAAGACTAGGTTCTTTGTACACAACTTCATTTATCTGTCTCAGGAATTCACTCCATTTTTCCCATTCACACAGACACATCTGCGACTGTCTCCCAACCCAGCCTGTCAGCACACTCCCAGAGGCTAGCGCAGATTAGGAGGAGGAAGAAGAAGACGCGGGAGGACATGTTCTCAGAACTAATGAGCTGTTCCCGAGCCCAGGCAGCCCAGCAGACACAGTGGAGGGAGAACTTGTCCCAAATGCACCGAGCAGTCATGGAACGGGAGGAGAGGTGGCGTCAGGAGGACCAGCAGGCTACTGAAAAGCTGCTTGGACTTCTTAGGGAGCAAACGGACACGCTCCGGCGCCTTGTGGATGTTCTGCAAGACCGGAGGCAGGAGGACAGAGCCCCGCTGCAGTCTATCTCTAACCGCCCTCCCCCGCCACCAAGTCCCACACCCCCCTCACCCAAAGTACAAAGAAGGAGGGGCGGCAAGGGCCGTTAAAACTTTCAGTCAACCCCTGCAGACTGCTCTAGCACTAGAAGGCTCTCATTCCCCAAAATTTTAAAAGTCCTTTCCTACACACCTCACAGAAGCCCCCGTGCAAGTTTCAACCCCCACGTTTCATGTCTGGTTCATAATAAAATATTCGTTTCTGTTAATTACTGTTTCCATGATTTTATTTTGGAGGAGAGTCTGTCTGAACGAGGGGAAGGGGCATGGTAATTGGACAGGACAGTCACCTTTACCAGGGTACAGAGGCGGGGTCAGGTCCAGGATCAGGACACATACCCAGTGCAGTGACTAGTGACCCTGTTCAATCTGGGAGGTGGTTTTCATGTTCTGTGGGGGGGGGGGGGTTGCTCTGTGACTTTGTGGCGGGGGAGGGCAGTTACAGATCTAATGCATCACAGAGCCCCGCAGCAGGGGAGCTGTAACCCTCCTCCCCCTGCCAGACAGTCACGTAGCCGACACATACACGCTGTCCCGCCCAGGAGGGCTGGCAGGCTCTGTTGAAACAACCAGTCCACCACTGCGGAACCCGTCATTCCTGGAGTTTAGAAGCATCATTTGCATCACAACAGTAAACCCGCACCCCGCCACAGTCTGCGTCCCAGGTTTAAAACATTCCCGCGAAAACAGTAATAAAGACAACGGTGTTCATTAACAAAACAGAACAGATTTTATTTTTTGGGAAGGGGGTGAAGGGGGTATGTAACTGGAGAGGATAGTCAACGGTAACTGGGTAAAGAAACGGTGGCAAGTTCAGGTTCTGAGTCCACAAACTTAAAATTCACTGGTGACCCTGCTCAGTCTGGAAACTGTCTTTCAAAGCCTCCCGGATGCACAGTGCGTCCCGCTGGGCTCTTCTAATCTCCCGGCTGTCTGGCTGGGAGTAATCAGCAGCCAGGCGATTTGCCTCAACCTCCCACCCCACCATAAAGGTCTCCCCCTTGCTCTCACAGAGATTGTGGAGCACACAGCAAGCTGCAATAACAATGGGGATATTGGTTTCGCTGAGATCACAGCGAGTCAGTAAGCTTCTCCATCTCCCCTTGAGACGGCCAAAAGCACACTCCACCACCATTCTGCACTTGCTGAGCCGGTAGTTGAACAGTTCTTTTTCTGTGTCCAGGGCGCCAGTATAGGGCTTCATGAGCCAGGGCATTAGCGGGTATGCTGGGTCCCCGAGGATCACTGTAGGCATCTCCACATCCCCAAGAGTTATTTTGTGGTCCGGGAAGTAAATACCTTCCTGCAGCCTTCTAAACAGACCAGAGTTCCTGAACACGCGAGCGTCATGAACCTTGCCCGGCCATCCAACGTTGATGTTAGTAAAACGTCCCTTATGGTCCACCAGTGCTTGCAGCACCATTGAAAAGTAGCCCTTTCGGTTGATGTACTGGCTGGCCTGGTGGTCCGGTCCCAGGATAGGGATGTGAGTCCCATCTATAGCCCCACCGCAGTTTGGGAATCCCATCGCGGCGAAGCCATCTATGATGGCCTGCGCGTTTCCCAGGGTCACTACCTTTGACAGCAGTACCTTCACGATTGCCTTGGCTACTTGCATGACAACAACCCCCACGGTAGACTTGCCCACGCCAAACTGGTTCGCGACTGACCGGTAGCTGTCCGGCGTTGCAAGCTTCCAGAGGGCTATGGCCACTCGCTTCTGGACAGTCAGGGCTGCTCGCATCCGGGTGTCCTTGCGCTTCAGGGCAGGGGACAGCAACTCACAAAGTTCGAGGAAAGTCCCCTTCCGCATGCGAAAGTTTCGCAGCCACTGGGATTCATCCCAGACCTGAAGCACTATGCGGTCCCACCAGTCCGTGCTTGTTTCACGGGCCCAGAATCGCCGTTCCACAGTATCCACAAGACCCATTGCCACCGTGATGTCCTCGGCACTGGGTGTCGTGGTTTCAGACAGGCGTGTGCTACTCTCGGAGTTCAGGTCCTGACCCCGGTGCCGTAGCCTCCTCGCCTGATTTCTCTCTATCTGCCTCAGTGAAAGGTCGATGATGAGCTGCGATGCGTTGACAACGGCCACAACTGCAGCGATGGTCACAGCGGGATCCATGCTCGCAGTGCTGTGGCGTCCGCGCTGTCACTGACCAGAAAAGTGCGCGAACTGATTTCCCGCCGGCGCTTTCAGGGAGGGAGGGCGGGAGTGACGGTTGGATGACGACAGTTACCCAAAAGCACCCTCGACACATTTTTTTACCCAGAAGGCAATGGCGGCTCGACCCAGAATTCCAATGGGCAGCGGGGACTGCGGGAACTGTGGGATAGCTGCCCACAGTGCACCGCTTCCAATGTCGACGCTTGCCCCGTTAGTGTGGACTGACAAAGTCGAATTACTGTCCTTAGTGTGGACACACACGTTCGACTTTGTAATATCGATTCCACATATTCGATTTAACTAAAATCGAACTACTCTCGTAGTGTAGACATACCCTTAGTTTCCTCACTTGCAGAATGATAATGATATCATATGTAAGTATAATAATAATAAATACATAGCACTTACATAGCACATTAATTATTTACCTTCCAGGGCTGTTGAAAATTAGTTCATTCCTGAAGTATTTTGAAAAGCCTGGCTCCTCATTTGTAGAATCGACCCTGTAATTATGTAATTTGAGGGGATTCTGATTCTTTATAATACTGTCTAAAAATTGGGACGGAGGATTTTTCCAATATTATGTGCCAACTGCAAAATAAATTGACCTTGCCATTCTTAGCCTTCTGCTTCTCTTAATGCCAACATATTAAATGGTTTATTGTGCAGGTAGTAATTAAACACACAAAACTACATTAAAATAAAGTTATTTAGGTCTCAAAGTGAAGCACTCCAAAGTTAGATAATGCCATATTTACGGTTGCCTTTGCAACAGTAATTCTGCCCCCCTGTGCCTCCATTTGGCATTTTCTAACTTTGAGTGTTTGATGTGGCAACCTAAGGAACAGTTTTATTTAGGTTTTTTAATGTAATTTGCTAGGTGCTTTGAAAAAGTAAAAATTCTAGTATGTGCAAGTGTAATAACCCCCTCATCATGCATCACCAGCAGGTTTTGAATTCTGAACCTTGCCGCACTGCATCACAGACTCATAGCACGTGAACTATATAGGACTAGCTACATTAGCTGTTAGAAGAAAACTGTTATCCCAGAGAGGGGATAACAGTGGCATCATTGACTGGATTCTAGAGGTGGTTGGGGGAGCCCAAACTAGGTTTCTTCCCCCTCTCCCCTGATGGAGGGATGATTGTATGGAATTCAGCAATCTCCTCCTCCCATCCCTGCATTAAGAGTTGGGGAAGTTCCTGTCCTGTGTGGTGCACCGGGGGGGAGGAGGGGAGGGTGTATGGAGCGTGGGAGAAGGGGAAGGGCCCCTGGGGCCATATGCCAGATCCAGGGAAGGGGGGTGTTGAGGCCAGGGGAGCCTGGCCTGTTTTCCCTGCTGCTACAGCTGCTCTGACCTCTCCCAGGTGTTCCAAATATAGTGTGCTCTGCTGCTGACAGGAGTGTGGGCTCAGCATTAGATTAGAATGTTCATGTTCAGTTCCTATTTTGACATGCTGCCAGGATTTTCCTGAACAACACATGGGAAATGGCAATCCTTAACAGTATATATCTCAGACAAACCTGAATGGAATTTTATTGGACAAAGAAAAGGTAATTCTCTGCCCCCAGGGCTTTGTCCCTTCAGAATATCAAGAGCCTCCTACAAACAATGGATGTTACAGCGTCTCAAAAAAAGGGTCACAAAAATCTTTTTTTTTTTTTTTAACAGAAAATGGTTAGCAGCCTTAGTGTAGGGATCTCTACCAAATTCCCCTATAATAAGTGATGTAATGTCATAGATTAAATGTCTGGAAATTTACAGAATAGTTAAAGAGCTCTGAAATCTATATAGAGAACATTTCTCTCTCGTATTCTTTGTCAATAAGCATCAAGTTTCAAAATATTTTATCTTCTTATTCAGCATAAAAATAGTAGATATATTAACACTGTTTAATCATAAAAAGGAAATTAAAAGATCTCTTGGAAATATTTGAGATGGATTCTTTCTTTTTTTCCCTGTTTTTTGTTGAGAAACGGATACATGAAGGATAAAGCTACCAAAATGAAATACATACCTTATCTCAGACATGACTGTTATATATCCTATTTATTTCTCCATGTTAGAGGAGTATGGACTTCTAGCTTTCTAATAATTAGGCTTATGTTTTATCTTTTGTGAATACAAAGGTTTCTCAGTTTGTCCTGTATAAATAATAAAACAGAGCAAAATCTCAGTTATTTTTAAAATGTTTGGTACTTTGCTTAGAATAAAACTCCACTACTAACTGCAGTATAATTGTCCAGATTATAGAACTCTAAGGAGTTTTCTGAAATACAGGATCCAATGTACATAAATTCTCATGGTGATGTGAATGGTTGGACTACATTGAAAAGGAAAAGCAGAGCTTAGAAGAACAGCACAATGGTATCAACAAGAGGAGTTGTTATTGAGTGTTTTAAAAAGTATCCTGGCAGCTGAGAATGTGGGATGATTGCTTACTAGAGCTTTATCAACTAACTTGTTCTTTTGCTGACTGATATATAATAGGGAGTATAAATAATGTACAACACAAAGAAGTATTCTTCTTTTTGTGATTTATCATTTTTCTACATGAAACTCATCTGATGTGAAGACAAAGCCATGGAAATATAGTAATGATACAAGGTCTATATTCCTTTGATTCCTTTTTTCTCTTTTGCATACTCTGATGTTGTATTAGCTGTTCTATATTTGTGCATACGTTTACTGTGTGGACTGTCTTCACACTGGATGTGAACAGAAAGTGGGTAGTGATCTGTTCCGGAGAAAGGTGCTGACACCCAGGGCCAGATTAACGCAGGGGCTTTTGGGGCTGCAGCCTGGGGCCCCGGGCTAAGGGGGGCACTGGCACAGCAGGGCTCAGGCAGGCTGCCTGCATGCCGTGGTTCCACGCCGCTCCCAAAAGCGGACGGCTGCTGGCACATCTCTGCGGCCTGTGGTGGGGCGGGAGGTGGCTCCGCGTGCTGTCCCCAGCACCATCCCCGCCACTCCCAGTGCCCAATGGGGGCAGCGCTGCGGGCGTGGGCAGCGCACGAGACACTGTCCCCTTCCCCCCAGGGGCACGCAGAGATGTGCCAGTGGCTGGCCGCTTCCAGGAGCGGCATGGGGCCACAGCATGCAGGCAGGAAGCCTGAATGAGCCCTGCTGCACCACCGGCTGGGAGCCGCCTGTGGTAAGCACCTCCCGTCTGGAGCCTGCACCTTGCACCCCAATCCCCTGCTCCAGGTCAGAATCCCCTCTTGCACCAAACTCCCTCCCAGAACCTGCACCCCTCACCCTCTCCTGCACCCCAACACTCTGCCCCAGCCTGGAGCTCCCTCCTGCACCCAAAATCCCTCCCAGAAAGAAACTAACATAACAGCTGTTCTAAGGTAAGAAATAGACTATTTTGAATTAACTTAACTATATTCTACCTGTTTTAGGACTGAAATGTAACCACAGAATGGCTTTATGTTAATTAAAAGGCAAGTTTAGTATAGCGTTACTGGCCTCGATGCCATAATTGTGATAATTTTGTTTTAAATTAGGAAAAAGTCTTGTATACAGAGGCCCCACAAAATCGAATAGCCCTGGGCCCACAGGAGAGTTAATCGGGCCCTGTTGACACCGATTTAGCTCCACATTGCCTGCCAGCAATATCAGACTTGGAAGAGAGACAGAAATAGCTTTCATGATCCCTGTACAGTGGCAAGTACATGCTTAGGGGTTTTGGAAGTGGGAGTTCATTTGCATGAGCTCCCCATTCCCTTCTGGACCTCTACAGGGCCTGAGAAGCTACTTCCTGCCCAGGATTGAGCAGGCCAGAGTAGAGCTCTTCTCCAGGGGGTAAATTCCTGATGCTGTAATTTAAAAATAAACCCCTTATTTACTACTTGCTATTCAAGCTGTTTGTTTTGAGTTTCACTTAGACCACAATATGCTTTAAAAACATTACTGAATTAAGCCTCATACCAACCTTGTGAGGTAGGAAATATCTCAATATCTCAGAAGAGACACTAAGGTTAAATGACAGGAGTACTTGTGGCACCTTAGAGACTAACAAATTTATTAGAGCATAAGCTTTCGTGGGCTACAACCCACTTCTTCGGATGCATATAGAGTGAAACATATATTGAGGATATATATATACACACATACAGAGAGCATGAACAGGTGGGAGTTGTCTTACCAAGTCTGAGAGGCCAATTAAGTAAGAGGAGAAAAAAAAAAAAACTTTTGAAGTGATAATCAAGATAGCCCAGTACAGTACAGACAGTTTGATAAGAAGCAAGTGTGAGAATACTTACAAGGGGAGATAGATTCAATGTTTGTAATGGCTCAGCCATTCCCAATCCCTATTTAGCCCTGAGTTGATTGTGTCTAGTTTGCATATCAACTCGTACAGATACAGACAGACATCATCTTCCTTTCCAAATGCAAGCAGATGGACATCATACCAAAAGGACTAAAGGTAAAAAATCCATTACAATCTACATATCACACAGACTATGCTGAGAGACTGTGTCACACACTCTCAAAGAAACTGCGAAACCACCTGATCAGCATCCTATACAACAAACAGGGAAAGATTAAGAATGAGCTCTCAAAACTGGATACTCTCATAAGAAACCAACCTTCCACACAAACTTCCTCATGGATAGACTTT
The DNA here is from genome assembly GCF_028017835.1 of Emys orbicularis. Lineage (NCBI taxonomy): Eukaryota > Metazoa > Chordata > Testudines > Emydidae > Emys > Emys orbicularis. The sequence goes on along the minus strand of NC_088689.1, from coordinate 39,018,506 downwards.
ACAAAAACTAGACAAGCCATTTACAAGACAAACTTTGCCTCTCTACAAAGGAAAAAGGACACTAAACTATCTAAACTGCTACATGCCACAAGGAGCCACAACAGTAGTTCCCTTAACCCACCCAGCAATATTGTTAACCTTTCCAGCTATACTCTTAGCCCAGCAGAAGAGTCTGTCCTATCTCGGGGCCTCTCCTTTTGTCCCTCCAGACCCACGAACATGATACAGTTCTGCGGTGACCTAGAATCCTACTTTCGACGTCTCCGACTCAAAGAATATTTCCAACATACCTCTGAACAGCATACTAACCCACAGAATCCCCCCTACCAGCACTACAAACAAAAGGATTCTGCGTGGACTCCTCCGGACGGTCGAAACAACAGACTGGATTTCTACATAGATTGCTTCCGTCAACGTGCAAAGGCTGAAATTGTGGATAAGCAACATCACTTGCCCCATAACCTCAGCCATGCTGAACACAACGCCATCTACAGCCTCAGAAACAACCCTGACATCATTATCAAAAAGGCTGACAAAGGAGGTGCTGTCGTCATCATGAATAAATTGGAATATGACCAAGAGGCTGCTAGACAGCTCTCTAACACCACATTCTACAGGCCATTATCCTCTGATCCCACTGAGGATTACCTAAAGAAACTACACCATCTGCTAAAAAAACTCCCTGACAAAGCACAGGAACAAATCTGTACAGACACATGCCTAGAACCCCGACCAGGGACATTCTATTTGCTACCCAAGATCCATAAACCTGGAAATCCTGGACGCCCCATCATCTCAGGCATTGGCACCCTAACATCAGGCTTGTCTGGTTATGTGGACTCTCTCCTCAGACCCTACGCTACCAGCACTCCTAGCTATCTTCGAGATACTACTGACTTCCTGAGGAAACTAGAATCCATCGGTGATCTCCCAGAAAACACCATCCTGGCCACTATGGACGTAGAAGCCCTCTACACCAATATTCCACACACAGATGGACTACAAGCTATCAGGAACAGTATCCCCGATAATGTCACAGCTAACCTGGTGGCTGAACTCTGTGACTTTGTCCTCACCCACAACTATTTCACATTTGGGGACAATATATACCTTCAAGTCAGCGGCACTGCTATGGGTACCCGCATGGCCCCACAGTATGCCAACATTTTTATGGCTGACTTAGAACAACGCTTCCTTAGCTCTCGTCCCCTAACGCCCCTACTCTACTTGCGCTACATTGATGACATCTTCATCATCTGGACCCATGGAAAAGAAGCCCTTGAGGAATTCCACCATGATTTCAATAATTTCCATCCCACCATCAACCTCAGCCTAGATCAATCCACACAAGCGGTCCATTTCCTGGACACTACTGTGCTAATAAGCGATGGTCACATAAATACCACCCTGTACCGGAAACCTACTGACCGCTACACTTACCTACATGCCTCCAGCTTCCATCCAGGACACACCACACGATCCATTGTCTACAGCCAAGCTCTAAGATATAACCGCATTTGCTCCAATCCCTCAGATAGAGACAAGCACCTACAAGATCTCTATCAAGCATTCTTAAAACTACAATACCCACCTGCTGAAGTGAAAAAACAGATTGACAGAGCCAGACGAGTACCCAGAAGTCACCTCCTACAAGACAGGGCCAACAAAGAAAATAACAGAACACCACTAGCTGTCACCTTCAGCCCCCAACTAAAACCTCTCCAGCGCATCATCAGAGATCTACAACCTATCCTGAAAGATGATCCTTTACTCTCACAGATCTTGGGAGACAGACCTGTCCTCGCTTACAGACAGCCCCCCAACCTAAAGCAAATACTCACCAGCAACCACACATCACTGAACAAAAACACTGACCCAGGAACCTATCCTTGTAACAAAGCCCGATGCCAACTCTGTCCACATATCTATTCAAGTGACACCATCATAGGGCCTAATCACATCAGCTATACCATCAGGGGCTCGTTCACCTGCACATCTACCAATGTGATATATGCCATCATGTGCCAGCAATGCCCCTCTGCCATGTACATTGGCCAAACCGGACAGTCTCTACGCAAAAGAATTAATGGACACAAATCTGACATCAGGAACCATAATACTCAAAAACCAGTGGGAGAACACTTTAACCTGTCTGGCCATTCTTTGACAGACCTGCGGGTGGCTATCTTAAAACAGAAAAACTTCAAAAACAGACTCCAACGAGAGACTGCTGAGCTGGAATTGATATGCAAACTAGACACAATCAACTCAGGGCTAAATAGGGATTGGGAATGGCTGAGCCATTACAAACATTGAATCTATCTCCCCTTGTAAGTATTCTCACACTTGCTTCTTATCAAACTGTCTGTACTGGGCTATCTTGATTATCACTTCAAAAGTTTTTTTTTTTTTTTTTTCTCCTCTTACTTAATTGGCCTCTCAGACTTGGTAAGACAACTCCCACCTGTTCATGCTCTCTGTATGTGTGTATATATATCTCCTCAATATATGTTTCACTCTATATGCATCCGAAGAAGTGGGTTGTAGCCCACGAAAGCTTATGCTCTAATAAATTTGTTAGTCTCTAAGGTGCCACAAGTACTCCTGTTATTTTTGAGGATACAGACTAACACGGCTGCTACTCTGAAACCTAAGGTTAAATGAGTTGCTTAAGGTCACACAAGATGTCTTTGGTAGAGCTGGAAATAGAATCCTGTAAAGAAATCCTGGCCCTACAGAAATCATGGAGCCAGGATTTCACCGGTGATGCCTCTGTCCTCTGCTTAAGCCACAAAATCAGCTTTACTTGCTTCCTCTGTTACACTTGTATGCAAATCATACCAAATTATTGGGCTCAGAACAGAGATAACGGAGTGCTGTCATTGCAGAAAAGTATTTCTATTTAATACTCTGCTTTGTGAAATATTTATGTTTTTAAAGCCTTTATTTTTAACAAAATGAATTTTTGGCCCTATATCACTGGGTAGTGTGTTTTCGGCCGAGGACACTGATAAGAGAACTTCATAGGAAGAGTAATTGTCAAGGTAAAGCCACCCACCATCAAAATGGTCGGTTTCTCCAGGTACATGACAACAGGAAGTGAAGGGTGCTGTATCCAATTGACCCTTCAGGAGTAACTGAGGTGGCCTACTGTAATTAACCAATCTGGAATTTGACCTGAACACCTGATGCCTGGGCTAACGCTCTTATTTACAAAGCTAAAAAGGGGTGTCAAACTTTGGATATTTTGTTCTACGTTGTTAAGTGAGATATGTGGCTGGAGGCAAGAAAACAGAACTACAGCATATGTATAGCATATTTCACATTGGAATGATGGTCTGAAAGCATAAAATTCAACCTAAATCTCCTTCACCCCCTCAGTACAGTGTATTTATACCTAGGGCTTTGCTTTCAGGCTCACCTCCAGAATCATGTTGTCTTATTCCTTGCATCTAGATAAAATAGATGTGTTTATATTGACAACTTGGGGAGGTTTACATATAACTATTAGAAATAAAAAAGTTATGCACCAAACTCACCCTGAACTACAATGAAAATCCATTCCAAAGCGTCATCTGTAATGATATGGGAATATTTCTTGTATAATTAGATAACTTTAGGCACAGAGAAACCCTTTTAATTGGCTTGGAAAAGATAAGCTTGCCCTGGCTGAGTCACTGTGCAGTACTTGATTTGACTACTTGTCTATGGCTGCAGGTGTCACTAACACTGACTGAAATATTGATTATTCCAGAAAATATTCTGAGTGGCTTTCTTTTAAAAAATGAATAAGTAACATATTCCATTAATTTTGATTTAAAATGCTTTTCAAATAATTTCCCCCTGGCATGAATACTCCTGCATCATGTCCGTAAATAACCATTTCTTAACTTTAATGATTTGAGCACCAAAATATGACAAGACCTTTTAGCAATGATGACTAAATTGACTTCTGTTTATCTCATCAGCATGTAAGCTGTAGTTATTCATGTTTCTTTATTGTTAAAAATATGTTATAGATTTCAGGCTAGATAGTGGCCATGTAGACTGGGTACACTGTTTGATTTTACAGTTTCATGTACAAACTGTATCTCATAACAATGTCTAAGTAAGTCAGTTGCAATCTTTAGTCCTTACATGCTTTTAAATATTTGATCTCCCGGTTTGTAAGAATTTAACTTCTGGACCATAATAGTTTTTGTTGCTTTTTTAAAAATCTTCTGGTACTTTCAGGGCTTAGATGAGTATCCTAATGAATTCATAGCCTTCTGTGTAGTTTTATGTATCTCATTTAGTTGATAGAAAATGTATTTCAAAAATCCTCTCTCTTTAAAAGAATTTGTATCATTTATGGGGAATGGGGATGAGAAAGTTTGAGGGAATGAAGAGTTCTCTTTGAAGAGCTAGATTAGATACGTGGGCTCGCATCACAATGTGTCTTTTAAAATCAGCTACAATGCATTTGAAGTAACTGGTTTTACAAACTTCCTCAATCATCCGTGATACAGTAGCTGATCTTTTAAACTATTACAGAAGGCTGGTAATATGGAAATAATCGCCTCTATTCTGATTTTCTTGTGTATTCATTTTTTCCAGAGTAAAGTAGCTACAAAAAACCACAATTTATTCTATATGAAAAGGTGTGGCAAATGAAGGATAAGTGTATTATTCTGTATGAATATTATATAAACAGTTAACCTGTTTAACATCATTCTATCTAACTAAATGGAGTTAAATCAAAGGAGGATTTTAGGGAGAGAAAGCAGGAAATGAAACAATGGTCAGAGATAAGAGAAGGGTAGAAGAAAGAAAGGTAGATTAGAAAAGGAAGCTTTTCATGTCTGTCATCTCTTCAGATCTAGATCTGAGTTAAATAGTTACCATTTGCTTAGCCTTAATTAAATGAATGAATGGTCTTAATCTAGATGTCCACATCACAAAATCTGGGACCATGGTGGCACACTTGCTTGCATTCTTATCAAAGAGGTTATGGATTACATCGTTACATATTGCTTTAAGGGTGGGGTGTGAGAGGCACAGACGCTGCAAATGCAGAGTGGGTCAGTGTGATGATACTGTCTCCAGCCCAGGGACCAGAAGGGCTGGGGAGTTGATAAAGGGCAAATCCAATAGGAGAAGCCCCTTTCTCCTGGACTAGGTGGAGCAGCACACACCCTCCCACTTCTTTGAAGTGCTGTGATGGGGTTTACAAACCCCACACTACAAGGGGTTAAGGGATTATTTTGGGCTCAGCAAGCCCTGCCCTGCCACACCTGCAGCAAATGCTCCACCTGCTGGAGGAATTAAAAGACAGTGAATTAGCTCATTTGGGTGGCAGAGCTGGAGGTGAGCAGACCTCCAGCTCACAACTCCAGGAGCGCAGAGCAGAGGGAAGCCTAAAGGCTGTGATACAGTTGCCCAAAGGGGCTCTCCCTGAGGGAAGGGAGGACCTACCCCAGAGACAACTAGAGAGGGACGTATCCTGTGGATCTTGGACGTTGGTAAACCCCTTTTACTTATTTTGGATTTGGATTTCCCCACTAGGCGAAAGGCTGGGAATAAACTGATCCCGGAGCGGGGGGATGAGATGAAGAGGCCCAGGGAGGAGAGCCTTAAGCAGCCTTGGTTGCTAGGCCACTGGTAGCCCAAAGAGCTCTAGGTCAGAGTCCAGTGGAGTGGGAGGGCCTGGGCTCCCCTCCCCACAACCCCTTTTGCAATCAGGGGTTACAGCTGTGACCACCAGGCTACACTTCCCAACCAGACCCCTGAGTAAGGACTATTAAAGTGCCAAAATACCAGGTTTGGTCGGGACCCACTGTGCGCATTGTGCTAGCCACTCCTTTCACAGGGGGCTGGGGAAAAAATTCTCTCACCATCAGATTGGCCAAGGTGGAGTGGGGGGAAGAGAGTTACATAATGTGAGTAGGGAAGAGAGTTACATAATGAAGTTGCAGCATCATAGCCTAAGTGAAGGACAGATGTCCAGTGCAGGTACTCGATAGGGAGAGGGTACAGTGACTGGATAAATGTCTTGGTAAAGGACTTAAAGGAGGTGTTTGTTAGAGGAACTGAAGGAGGGTGGGTTTCAGGGCTGCTATGACTGGCATGGCAGGGAGCCAACACCCCCTTCCTTTACAGTCCACCTGAACCCTCATTAGTCCCAGCAGTGGATTGGCTGGGGACCAGGATGGAAAAAGTAGGTGGAAGCCCTCTGGTAGATATTGAAATGATTGTGGAGTTGCCTGCATTCATTTCTATCTGCCCAGTAGTCCCAGACATCTAATTATAAAATTGCAGCCTGATTAAAACCACATCCAGAGTCACCTGTCCTTTTGGTATAGCTGGACAATACTGCAGTAAGCCACTTCTAGTTGCAGAAAATGCTTTTTTTCTAATGTGTGTTTGCAAAGCAGCATTGATCTACAAGGAAATGAATCTTTTAAAGAATAAATCACTTCAGAAATGTTTTATTATACATAGCCACTCACTGTCCTTCTATGTAGTTCTTGGCTTCTAAATCACCAAACACATATTCTATAAAACATAATTTAGAGAAAGGCATGGTCTATGATAGCTATCTCAGCAGGAAAAAAGTAATGATGATATGCATGCTTTTGACCAAGGTTAAAGATGAGTTTGGGTAGTTATGATTACATACCGTAATACAGAATGTCTTTCCAGACTTCACACTTATATTACAATTCATAATATTAGCACTTCTTTAAAAAATAAAAGGTCCCACACCACACTACTTGTTAAGTATTGAAAAGACTTTAGTAGAACACACACATTAAGCCTTGTGTTCACAGCCAAAATCCTCTACATCTTTTTGAAACTAAAGCCAGTGTTTTTATTTGATATGTCTTGCCTACCATTCTTTAAGATAAATGCCTATGCCCTTAATCTGAAATAGTTTTTTCACTTGTATCTTTTCATCTTGTAGCAAATCACTCTATGCTGAGATTTTTGAAATCAACATAGAATTGGCAAAGCTTTCACTAATTTAGTATTGCTTTCCTTCTCATGAAAGAAGGATCTTTCTTAAACCTGTTGGAGAAGTTGTTTTAACAGGATGCCTTTTGATGAGATGAAAGTAAATTTTGTATATTGGGTAGAATTGGCAATTTTTACCATTTTGCTAGCTACACAAAACAATGGTGCAGATTTCTTCTATGCTTAACAAAAAAACAAACTCCTGTATTTCCAGCATGGAGAAGCTGAAAGTCACAGTGTCAATTCTACTTACAGTTGTCATGACACATTTTTATGGGCTGAATCTTAGCCATGTGATTATTAGTATTTAGGCTTAGAATAGAAAACTGTGGTGAGAGATGGAACTAGGAGATCTAGGACTATGAAACAAGTATGTGATTATTTAAAATTGAGTACCAGCAGGTATGTATTTTTCTTGGTTTTAAATATGAGTAGGTTAAAAAATTCCATGTGCTAATTAGTGAGAGAGAGAAGAGAGAGAGATGTCAACATCTTTCTGGTAATAGATACAAGGGTATGCAACATTCCAGGTGCAGTTGCTTCAGACTTGTGTATATATGTATGTATGTATGTAAACTGCCCTGCATTGATGATTTCCTTGTTTTTGATGATTTTGTCTATGCAACCCAAAATTGTATTGACCTTCTTTAGTTTTTTTGCAGCTATGTTGCACTGCAAGTTCAGGTCTAGATTTCTCTTCACTATTGCCAGAGGGGTGGGATTTTAAAACTCACCTAAGTGAGTTAGGAGGATAAATCCCATGTAATTAAAGTTAGCTGGGCTTGTGCTCCTAATTCATTAAATGTGCGTTTGAAAATCCATCTTAAATCTTTCAGTATTATTGCTTCCAAGGTGTCTCTCCCTCACACTCAGTATCAATGTAATACAGATATGTTAGTTTGCATTCTTCCAAGTTAAATATTGTATTATTCCACTGAGCTTTCCCTTTGCTGCTGCTGTTAATCATTTACATTGTGGTAGCACCTAGAGTCCTGAACGAGCTCAGGGCCTCAATTGTGCTAGGTGCTGTACAGATATATGCTAAATAAAAGTCCCTGCCCTGAAGAGTTGACAGTCTAATTAGACAGGTCATAAAAGGAGGATGAGATAAGCAAGTGGGTAGGGAGGAGAGATTAACAAAATACTATGATACTTTAGGCCAAACTAGCTATATTTGCTAATCTTACCCAATCAGTAGCAATAATCACAACTTGTGCCATGTTGAGCTGTTATCAGTTTCCTGTCTGCATCAAGGAAAAGGTGACTTCTCAGCAGGAAGTGAGAGGAGAAGGTGGTGGCTTTATAGATTTTGCTCAGGAGCTTTTGCATTTATATTATGTTTTTGCTTGACAGGTGTTTGTGGCTACTTTCAATTTTGTGCTATCTATAGATATGTCCCTTCTACTAGAACCCTAAGGAGCTGTAGTTAATTTGTATCAGATAACAGAGGAGTAGCAGTACCAATAAAGGCAGGGTTAGAGACCAGGGTTGAAAATGCAGCAAGGTCATATTTCTAGTTGTAGTTTGCCTTCTTTCCAGGGCCGATGGCTAACCTCCCCAGTAATACTGCAACTGTCAACCACATTACAGACACTGTGTAGTGTGGCTTATGCACATCTGGTTGTTACTGGAGATTGTTGAACCTGCAGCCCATGTGCTACAAGGAGCAAAGGGAGAAATATAGAACATGAAATATTGGATTCTTTGGAGCTAATTGAGGACATTTCTAGCCCCCGCAGTGGCGGATTATCAGGCTGTGATTTCTTCAGGTCCAGGAGCAAGCAAGTTGTGTTCCTGAACTGGGGTGGGGTGAGATGGGGGAGGAGGATTGGTGTTTCTGAGCCTAATGGTGATGGATGTCAGGTAGGAGGGCAAAGAGTTTGGAGCACGGGGGAAGGGGGTTACGCATGCTAGGGTGAAGTTGTTCTGAGCTATGAAAAGGTTAAGCAGCAGGAGGATGGATTCTCAGCCTAAAGGGATAGGTGTTTGTATATCCGGGATGGAGAGGTATTTCTGAGCTGCAGTATGTTGAAGGGAGCTTGGAGGGGAATGGGCTGGAATTGGCAAATCTATTGCAGGGGGAAATGAGAATGAGAATATAGGTGGATGTATGGAGCTGCATGGCAGGGAAAGAGTTTGATTGGCTGGGAGGAAATTGGGACTAGGAGAGAATCATGAAGAATTGTTGGGTAAATACTATTTTCTCCTACCTTATCCTTTAAAGTAAGGTGTCCTGCTTTCAGAATGAAAAACTGGGAGGTGGTGTGAGAGTGAGGGGGAAGAGCCCATTTTTCTTCCTTATTCTCCACCAAAACGGTAATCTTTGACGTCCCCAACCAGTGTTTGTTTTCATTTTGATCAAGCTACTGAGATATGTGTCTGGGGGGTATTGAGCAAGGAGAGCATTGTGCTAGCTGCAACCCCACTAATTATTCTGGATACCAGTCATCTTTGCTCTTGTCTCATTGATCAAAAGCACCATAGGCAGTAACTGATCTTTCAAGCACTTAAATGAAAAGATTCCTCTGAATCCTTGAATCCACTGTGGACATAGGCTGATAAAACTAGTGCATTCTCTTACTTGTTTGCAGTACATGTAGTTGTATGAAAATCACGTATCTCCCACTAAGATCAGTCGTATAAATCATTTCTTCCTGTACTCAGAGGGCCCGAATGATCAGTTTCAACATTGATTTTGACATAGCATTGGTAGTGTCTTACTCACTTTCCTACTGCCTCCCGTTTCTCAGCATTAACTACTTGTGCAACCCAGAGGGAGAATGTGGTGGCAAGTCAGAGTTAACACTAGCAGATTTTTTTCCTCTTCTCCTCCCATAGGTTCTTCTACAAGAAGGGGCATGAGGTCTTATGACTCTGAATATTTTTGAACCTCGGAACTCTTTTTAGTATTTGAAAAGTACCCTTTGGTATTCAATGGGGGCAGTAACAGTTTGATAGTTGATGCAATTAGTTTTGTCCTATTACAGTTCTGAGACTAGGAAGAATGGCAAAAGAGCTTTCTGGCTTTTTAATTTTTAAATTGTTTTAAATACTCTTATTTTTATCAGTCGTGTTCCTTATCCAGACAGTCTTTTATTTCTGAGTAACTAAATCAAATAGTTATTGATGATGATAATGTATAGAATACTGTAAAATGCACACCATGCTTTACAAACAGAGTAAGAGCTGTTCTCTGCCCCAGGGAACTGTCCAACTGAGAGACAGGACAGAAGTTCAACTAAGGGAGGGCATGTGAAGGAGTAGTGAGAGAGAGAGGTAAAAAGAATCCCTTTAAAAACATTAAGGATGGATTTGAAGGAGTGGGTCAGTGTGCATAGTTGGCAAGAACTGGGAGTTGAGTCTAAGCATAGGGATCTGTATGAAGCTAAGAGTGAGAAGGAAACAAAAAAAGCCCATTCAGGAGAAAAATTTGGGAGGAACAAAGGGAATGAAAGAAGAATGAGGAGACAATGGCAGATATTAAAGGTGTATATCAAGCTCTTAAATTTCATGTTGTAAAGACTGAAGCAATGACCAGAGGGAGAGGGTTGATATATCAGAGCAGCAGAAAAGAAGGGATTTTAGCAATAGTGATTTTTGGTTCTGCTGGAGAAGGCAGAGTTGAAAGACAAAGACCCTCAATAGAAGAAAGGAGAGATGGTCACGGCATAAAAAGTAGGAGTAAGGAATAGATAGGAAAGGTGCATTTTTGGTAATGTTTATTCAGGAAGAAACTGTAGGAGCAGCAAGAATTTAGACATGATGGGAGAAGTAGCGCGTGGACTTGAAAATGACAAGGAAGCTGCAAGCCTGGGTGATGGGGAGGTGAATAGATGAGTCAATAGAGAACCAATAAGTGGAATGATATTGGAAAGAAAAATAAACCTTACTTGGAGGATATGGGGCTGATCCGTAATAGTTCATGAATACTATGTATGTCATGGCAGTTAGAATTATACAGTTATGACTATATTGGGTTATTGAAATGTTTACACACACACATGCTTGTTTAGTTTAATAATGGAGTTGTTAGGAAATCAAGAAGGTAACGCAATGGTTCCAGAAAAGTAACCTCCACAGCAGGGTTATTGAGACAATGCCTCAGCTATTAGCTGGAAAGATGATACCTCCAGGCTCCAATCAAGATAAAAGACTCATTTTCCTAAGGCAGGAAGCCAACACATCAGGAGGACTACAACTTAATTAGTTTTAAGAGAGATCTGGACAAATTTGAGTGGGATTGTGTGACATGATTGCTTGTGGTGGTGGGTGGGTCAGGACCATCTGGAGGTCCTTCCAGTTCATGTCTTACGTTCCTAAAATATTATGCTTGAGGGCTTCAACAGGAACCAGAAAGAAAATCATCCCACTCCAAAAATGTATTCTAGAGTTTGGGGCTTTTTGGTTTTGTGTTGTCTTCCTCCTCTGAAGCATCAGAGATGGTCACAGCTGGATATGAGACACTGGACAGGGTGGGCTAGTGCTCTGAGATAGTACCAAGCATTCTCCCTCAGGTGCATGGCTGGCTGGTTCTGGCTCACATGTTCAGGGTCTAACTGCCCACTATATGTGGGGTCAGGGTTGAATTTTCCCACAGGTCAGATTGGCAGAGAGCTTGATGGGGTTTTTGCCTTCCTCTTCTTTTTGGTCAAGGGGTGTGTGCTGGCCACAGGGGACCTGAAAGGGCAGGTGGGCACACACAGCCAATTAAGAGGCAAACAAGGGAGATTTAGGCTGAGTGAAGAGCCTTGATTAGAAAGAAGCTCACCTGTGAGGGAATAGGTGTGGGCTTCTATAAAGTCAGGAGGCTGGCAATAGTGTAGAGCTAGGCTGTTGTAATATTATGGTGGTTGATTATTCTTTATTTTTATTGTCACATTCAGCATCACAGAGGGGAAATATACTTACCTTTGGGACCAATGCTATTTCTGCCCTTTGTTTGTTTGTTTGTTTGTTTTTTGTCCTTCCACATTCTCTTTTCTCTGTTTCTTTCTTGTAATTTTCTTTGACAGCATTCTTCCCTTTTCATTGCCATCCCTTCAGTAACTCCCAGTCTCCCCGGTCCCTATCAATGGGCTTGACTCCACCCCTTTTCCTATTCCAACTACTGAGAAAATCAGTGAAAGGAGAACAAGTAGGAAATTTGATTCATGTTAACAGAAGATTTCAAAATATATCCTGTCACTCAAATTTCTTCAAATGATTGTAGTTGTGTACAAATTGTACGATTTACAGTTAAAGAAGAATATTCCTACTAGTATATAAAACTGTGGTGCACAGTATAGCTTTTTGGAATCCGTGGCAATGTAAAATGTATCTTTTGTGTGTTTATAAAACATTACTGAATGTATTTCTATAAATTCTGTGTGACAGACATGCATTTGTCTCCACAATTCAGCCATTTCCCCCCATACACTAATGTATCTGTTTTTCTTTCTATCCATCTGTTTCTCTCTCCTCCTAGTCAGTATTTCCAAATCAAATTTTGCTCTTACCATCTATTGGTGTAACTAATTACACAATTTGGCCATCCCTTACTAACCTATCACATTGTATACACTTTTGTTTTTAGAATTACTATAATTTCATTTTGCAATATAAGAAGTCAGATTTGATTACAGTGAAAAGTGAACAGTCATGTCACAGGAGCATATCTACAATTGTTCAGTATGGGATACGTTTTATAGCTTCTTTAATTCAATGTAGAATGGGACTTTATATGCAAAAGGATTTTTGATCAAACCTACTTGATTCAGCAGAAGTTTGATGACTAACAAGGAGATGATAGAATTTACAGTATATAAAATTTACAAAGCATTTAAAATATGTAACTTAGTTCATATATATCTTTTGGTAGATTAAAGGTGAGGAGCCTACAATTGTCATAATATGAACTAATAGTGCATAGCTTTGTGCATGCATAGCATGTCTGAAAGCCACTCAACGTTCTTATTAGTTGAAATTCTTTCCTTCAGACATTTTGTTCTACAATGTACTTGTGCCAATACAAGTCCAAAAGGTCAATCTTATTAGAATATATTCATCACTATCTTTCTGCTTCAACTGTACAGTCTTATAAGGTATGTAGTACGGGGAATAAAATGTGCTCGTAATACAATAAGATGGAAGAATAATACATTTATTTCCAAGTACACAGAGAAGCACAGAAACCTGATTTCCCCCCTCCCCAACTTCTATTGTAGTAATGACAGTTGCAGATCATTGCAGTGTAGTACCAAAGACTGAAATGCAGATGCCTGATAAACACTTCTCAAAGAGAAACCAAATGTGAAAATCATTTTAAGCAGTCTTTTATAGAGTATTAACTTCATGGTGAAGAGACAGGGTATATCTGAAGTTAAGAGCTCACAATGAAAGAGGAACTGCAGTTTGCTTCTTGTACTAGACTTTAACCTTGAACTTCTTACAAATCCTGGCACTGATTTGTGGTGCTCTGTATAAAGATTTGTCAGTACATCCATTATAAGCATCATTTGAGTATTTTGCCTTAAATTAGAAGAAAAATAAAGAAACAATTGTTTTTTAAAAAAAAACTATTTGATGCATTCTTATTAAATGTATGTGTATATTTGCCTACTTAAATCATCAATTCTGTCCCAAAATTCCATATTAATGTAATAGGTTAGTTGCCTTTCACCTAAAGATATTCAGAGTTCAGTTTCTCTTAGATCTCAAATTAAAATAAATTTGGTTTCCACCTGATTCTTAGTGGACTTTTGCCCAGCTTCAGATAGTAGTATGCCTCGTTGTTTAAATTACTAAATAAAATGGATGTAAATAGTATTGCACCCTGTTATCATATTGCAGATATCATTTCTACTTTCCCCAGCATCTTAGAATATCTTCACCTTTCAGTAATTTTACTAAAAGCTAACTTACATTTGAGCTGAATATGAACACATTTTGAGTGTAAACATTTAAACACTATGGCATTTACATATGGGAGGCAACGTTCTGCTATCAATTGAACCAATGGCAAAATTGGGGGTGGAGAAAACAGTGATATTCTTTCAAGGTCTATCCATTTGAAAATATTGTTTTCATTGGGCTTGGCTCCCCTTGGGTAGGGTCTGGTGCACTTATTGGCTCTGCTGGCTTCCTTAGTTCCCTTAGGTGACGCTTGAATGCACTCTGGTTTCTGTACCAGCTGTCTGCTTGTCGATGGCAAAGGCTCATAATGGGGGGGGGGGGGAAGAGAGAGACAGGAAATGCTCATTGCACCAAGGTGAGGTGTCTGTTACGGTAGTTTGTGCACATTTTTGTCATACAATCCTCTTTCTTCTTCATAGGGTTTGATCAGCAATGAAATGGCTAAATAGTGACGTTTAAATTATCATTGTTAGGCATCTGACAATGCACTGGAAAAATGAGTCTGAAGCAATAGTGCTGAAAGGTCTGAACTATCTGCAAACTCAGGCAGACTTTACTGTTTTGTTTATACTTGGTTCATATTTAGAAAGTTTTATTCACAGCTCTGAGGGCTTAGGGACATAGTATTTTTCAATTATAGCTTAAGTTTTGGCAGAAAGAAAACATTCTTCCTCTCCCAGAAAACAAGAAAACTAATCCAGGTTACTAAGCTACCTTGAGATGGTCCATTTCAAGCCCTGAATTTATACCTCTTGATTTCAACAAAAATAAAGGTCAGTTATGTAAGGGAGAATGATTCCAAACTTGGCTTCCTACATCTGAATCCATGCCCCTGTCAGGACAGAATCACCAGTAGAACGTCAGTGGGAACAGGGAAAGTTAGCCAAACTCTGTGGAGGTTGTAAAACATGCTGTCAATTAATTTGTTAGTGATATGGGCAGGGCATAAATCTGTGGTCCAGATGCAGCTGTGGTCTTTGCACATATGTACTTACATACAACTAAAAATACATGGCTGAGATTTTTTTTTTTTTAAAGAAACAAAACATCTGATGATCTCTTCCACATTCTGGATGCTATGGTCCTAACTCCCCCACGCCCTTTCATTTTGTAGGTTTGTGGACTGTTTGATAAGTTTAGGGAATTTAGAGTGCAATAGTAGTCTTCCAGTCACTGGTCTATTCATGATTCAGTGCACTACAGCAGGAAACATGCAATTGGTAGGCATGGGAGGGCCTTTGAAAATTTCACATGACAAAAATTCATGAATTTGTTTCACACAGATTTCTAATACTCAATATTACATTTTCCACAAAACTTTAAAGTCTCACGTACATATGGAGACCAGCTTCTGAAATCTACGTTTGCTGTCATACTTCACACATCTGAAATTTCATACAGAAGTATCATTGGCCTAGGAAGGAACAGATACAATTGTTCAGACACCCTAGCTCTTTCAGGGCAAAAGTAGCCAAGGATGAAAGTGCTTTCACTGCTATACCTAGCCTTTCACCCTCTAAACTAGAGCAGAAGATCAAATTGAGGCAATAAGGTGTTGGCAATTTCAAGGAAGGGGAACAAATGCTAGATCTTTCTTTGGAGGAGGGGAATGCAATGGCCCAGAGATGTAGTCGACTTTCTTTTGGTGCTTGTCTAACACAATATGATAGGTCTTGAGCAGGCTATGGAGTATTATGAGCACTAGTAATTCACTAAGAAACACAGGTTCATCCTGCTGTTGTGCAGCTGGAGGACAACGTTTTTTTTCAGGTGGTAATGCAGGTAACTTGTGTGTCATGAGGTGGTAGTCATGAAAGAGGGCACTTTGCTCGCTCCATCACCAGGCAGCTCCTCTGATAGTATTACAACTGGTACATTAGGATGGACTGCTAGCTCTTCATGGTTTTTGGGCTCTTGTGTAGTTTCCTTAGTTGTTGATAATGGCAAATGCCCTGCCAATGCCTTTTGTCTTTGGCATGCAGAGATCCCACTTTTCATTATGTAAGTGTTGCATTTAGTGTACTTCCATCACTAGAAACACATCATGATATCAAAATTGCATCTTGGTTTTTTTACAGAAACAGGAGCGATGCAGAGGGAGATTTCAAATACCATGTCCAACCTGGAATACTGGAGATATCGTTCAGCCAGAAGTCTTGCCATCAAATACATAGGAATTCAGCCTCTTCCCCTCAAGCCACTATTTTCACAACTATCGCCTGCGGGCCGCTTCCAGCCTGTCAGACATTTTTATCCGGCCCTCGAGCTCCCGCCGGGGAGCGGGGTTGGGGGGCTTGCCCTGATCCAGTGCTCCAGCTGGGGAGCGGGGACAGAGGTCTACCCTACTCCGCCCGCCCAGCACTCCCCAGCCCCCAACTCGCAATTCTACCATCTTCCGGCACACACAGAGCCACACTGTGCAGGCACAACTTCACTGTGCTGTTTTGGGGATTGGAACCCTGCCTCTACATGGTAGCCCTGCCCCTACATGGCTGCATGCCAATCCCTTCCTGGTCTCCTACAGCCCCACCCTCGAGAGCCTTGAAACCGCCCAGGAGCTGCACTTGTCCCAGCTAGGGTGCCTCTGCCTATGGCGGTGCCTGGTACAGCCGCCTTGGTGTCACTGCCAGCAGGGCCCCTAGGAATCCCCAATATCACCCCTGTAAGAGCCCCCCCATGCCACACCCCATGAGTCCCCCCCTCCTCCCACCTTGGTCACATCCTTTATAGAGCCCCCAATGCTACACCCCATAAAGTCCCCTTCCCCACCAGGCATTCATGGCCTGCCATTCTATTTCCATACCCAGATGTGGCTCCCAGGCCAAAAAGTTTGCCCACCCCCGACCTCCCAAGTGGATGCTCACCTTTTCAGAGGAACATTTTGCAGCATAGTTTTTCTGGCAGTGACCCTTTAAATTTGGCAAAGACAAATGTCTGCATCCCTAAAGGTGACCACTAGGCAGCTGTCTCCCTCCCTTTCAGTTGGTTTGGTGTGTCTATTACATGTTCCTTTGTCTTATCATTGAAAAGGATGGCGCATCCTCACACAGCCCCTTCTTTTGCCAAAGAGTAGTGTCTACTCACCTTCCTGACCACATGGAGCAGGCTCAGTCAATCAGGAAACCAGAGCCACTACTTCATTACTAATCACAACCAATAAATCATCTGGGCATTCAAAAAACTGATGTGGAAAGTATGTTATAGTATTATGAAATTATCCTCTAACAAAGACACTTCTAAATGAAATTTCCAAGTAACACAATTTTGTGATTGGGTTGTGTATTTTTCTTTCCACTAAATATATAAATATTTATAATAAAGAAACTAGCTTCAAATAACCAAGCTCACTAAATGTACCCAAACATGCAATGCCTAGGTACGTACAAACTGCTCCTCTGACTGGTTTCTTACAGCTTCTAAAACATAGAACACAATGAGTGCCACAAGAGTTCTCAAGGTAGTTAAAGGGATACTACCCTATTCCTCCTATACACTCAAATTTGTAAACACAAAAATATATCAACATAAATGTTTCACCCCAGCCTTGTTAAGGAGCATAATTGGATGAATTAAAACCCTGGTTCTAGCATGAGGGTTTTTTTAAAGTGTGGCTATGCTTTAAAACTGGGAGCTGGTTTTTGTTGTTTGGTATTTGAACCGCCTCCTTCAAGAATGTGTGCTCAATAATATTTTTCAACTGTTGCTAATGTTGTTATGGATAATACAAAAGCCTTACTGCCACAAAGCCTGGAGAGAGACCTACCTTAATCAAACGTACCCTGTTTTATTACTGCAGAATTAGAGGAGGTGGAGCCATTGCTGTATGAAATAGCTAAATAAATCTTTTACTCTATCGCAGTGGCACTACTAAATAGATGATGGTACGAACTGAAGTGTACAGTACTGTCTGTTTTATAATTCCAGGGAGTTGGCAATTATTCATAGGGATTGATTGATAAGGTTTACTCTGATTTCTCCTTTTGAAGGTGGTGTTGTGCAGCAAAGCAAGTTACCTTTCAGTTCAATTTTTTTCACTTTAGCCAATACTAAACAGACCTCAGAAGTAGCACATTTTTAAAGTTGATGAGTCGAGTGTTGCCTTGCAGACACTTCTGCTTGTTCGTTTGTAAGCTGAATATGTCCCTTATAAAGATTACATGCTATTACAATCAGACTGATAATTGATAGGTCGTATTTTTTTTTTTGAGTATATTTTGTGTGTATGTACAGAATGCTATAAGGTCTCTCTCTTTTCCTTTATTGAAGAGGGGGGAAAAAAGGAGTGGGGGGGGGCCTTATCACAGGAAATTTCAAGTGTTGCACACATTCAAATCTGAGGGAAGACTATGTACATTTTAAGAGTATACTATAAAATGCATGTATGTATGAAAGCTGTTTGTTTGTTTGTTTGTGGGAGATGTACACTTCTTCTTCACAAAATAAGTGGGTTTTGCCCTTTCCAGTTTCTATGTCTTTTCATGTTTGTTCATAACCATTTAATTAGTCTTTTTTTGTGTGTTCAATACCTGTTTTTAATTTTCAACTCAGATTCTACATGACCTATTTAGAAAAGAGCCACTTTATTTCAACAAATGTGCTATACCAGAATACTGCAATGCTTTCTCACTATATATATATATATATATATATATATATATATATATATATATATATATATATATATATATATATATATATAAAATATAAATATATTTTTTTTATTTTATTTTGTGCAACAGCAGCCTAAGAAAATTGACTGAAAGCAAAGAAATAAGTCATTTTTTTTAAAAAGTGGGCATTCTTTAGCCATAGGGATTCTCATATTTAAAAATGGTTTTCAGAATTTTGGTGAGCTGGCTTTCACTTGCTTCTCTTTTATTTCTGTGTATGTGTGTTGGTTTTCATTTAAGATAGTATCTCTGTGATTTTAAATATAGCTCCAATGCCTGTGGTGTAAGGAAATTAGAAATGTGACATAGTGATACATTGATCTGTTTTTGAAATCATACACATTCAGAAGTAACCATCCATCTATTCATACAGCACTTTAGTTTTATTGAGCATACTTACTGTAAATGTTAAATGTGCCTCATGTTAGCATAATAAACTGTATTTTAAAGTGTCATGTTTGAGTTGACTTTGTGCTTGCTTTGTTAGTTCTTTGGTCAAATGCCATAAGAAAATATGCACATGAGAATATTTTTCTCTATCGTGGAAGTAGAGGCTGTTACCTGAAGTGTAGATGATGGGATACACTGTGAGACATTAGTTATAAATCAAACCAATGCTCCTTATGAAATGCTCTGATTTATGAATGTAAGATTTACTTTTCCAAACTTGCTATAATTTATCTCCAACATGGCAATGTTCTGAAAGAAAATGAAATGCATCCACACTGTGCACTTGAGGTAAAGACCTTGATGTAGTATTAATCAATACCACTGTCTTCTAGGAAGATGGGGATATAATTCACCTGACACACTTGAAGCAGCTGTCATTTGGCTAGCTGACAGAGAGACAAGACACTAGGGTAAGTAGAACCTATTGTTTTGTTACTAAAGAATGTTTGTTTATTTTTCCTTGTTCTCTGGCTAAATAATAATTTCAGGATGGGTTTTAGCTGCTTATGAATATTGGCTTTAGATAATGTTGCCCCTGTATAATTGATCTAGATGATAACAAGTATTATCCAAGATGAAAGAAGTGTTAGTATAAGGTTTTATAAAAGCAGGAGTTTGTCTCCAGAGATGTGAAGTGCCAGTTGTTTTTCCTCTTATACATTTATAACAAGCAATTCTATTATCCAGTTTAGATTTATTCTTCGTTCATTGCCTCATTCTGTTGGAGGACATTTTTGGCAGTAAAGTAGTAGACCCATCGCATCTATCATGACGTGTCAAAAATCTGTCAGATCGATGGCTCTTTTTGAACTTTGCTGTTTCAGAAAAACATAGCTGAGCATTATAGGCAGAAGTTTGACATTTTTGAGATGAAAATCAATCTTCTATTTGTTGTTTCTGAACTAAGGCTTATGCTGTGATTACAGAAGCAATGGCTATAAAATGTTTGGGGATACAAAATGAGAACAGAAACACTTAGATAAAATTTTGACAGATGTTGTCTTACTGTAACATAAACAGTGGAAACAATGCTATAAGAGATGTTCAAAGTTAAGAAAAATGAATCGGTGGCTTGCTGCTATTGTAAACATGTAAAAAATGTAATATACACCTCTGTACAGTTACTTAAGGGTAGAGAAATTAAACTTTAGTCCAGTCAATGGCAAACTACTGTATAGTACATTTAGCAGGGGGGCAATGTCAAAGGTTTAATGGATGAAAGTGAATGTTAAAAAGTCCTTTCTTAGACTCTTCAGTATGAAAGGTGCTGTATGAATCTTAAGCTGGGAAATTTATTATTTTGCTGGGGACTGGCTGAAACCTTGATTAAGCTGGTGACTGTAACAACTTCCCTTCGTTCTCACTATATAAAAGAAACAGATAAGCTGCTGTTGTAGTAAAATATCTGAAACAATAGGAGCCATCAGCCAGAATGCAGGCCACACTTAAGGTCAGTCAGGAGCTGAGCTATGTGGGTGGAGGGTTTTCCTTGAAGGCAAAATGCAGAGGGCTTGGTATTGCTTGGTGGGGGAGGCAGGGATATGAGAGAGGGAGATGCAGCCAGAAACACCAGAGAAACAGACAGAGAAGGTAATGGACAGCCAGGGAAGTACTTGAAGTGTGACCTCAAGAGAAGGCTAAGAGAGAGCTTTTGGGTTAGAGTGCTGGCTGGAAAAAAGGCTTGGAGGCTTGAGTGAGGAAACTCTCTGGAGTCCTACTGTGGTCAGGGAAATAGGACATTGTGTACATTCTTTGGAAATAAACAGGATTACATCACAGAAATACCACACTCTATTGGAAGAGACACCAATGGAAGTGACCAGTGCTTAATTTGTAATGAAAGAGGTGCTGGGGCTCAAGCAATTTTTCTTTTTATATTCATAACTGATGCAGCAAACCCAGAGGTGCCGGGGCTATGAAGTGCCAAGCCTAGAGGTGCTGGGACTTGGCCCTGGCAAACCCTGGGACAAATTAAGCACTGGAAACAACACACAAATACCTTGAATATTGGCTAACCCCTCATGTCAAAAGGGGTAACATTATACTGAAAGTGTCGTTGTTTTCTGGGACTATAAGAGACAGATCATCTCCATATATGTATGGATATAATGACCCTCAGCTCTCCTTAATTTTTTTATTCTTCTTAATTTTGTTAAAGTTCCTTCAGAACAAATTTGAATGCCATTATATATTTTAAATGAACTAAAACAAAGTTAAGGTAATCAGATGCCCTAGTATCAAAGTATATCAAACACCAGATCAATGGATAGAAAGATTCAGGCAGAGACAGAATTCACAATGACTATAACTGTCATAACTACAGCTGCATCATTGTTATAAAAGTGACTGAATGTTTTCCAATTTTTTTTAAAAGTCAATGTTAATGCAACATTTATGGTTGCACATTTAAAAATATAATAAAAAGTTAGGCGATCCAGAAGTTAATACCAAAATTTGCAGCCTGGGTACCTGAAAACTATATGTGAGCACATAAGTAAAAATGACCTGATAGTTTAAACTTGCTTTTTTGTTGTTTTTTGTTTTGTGGTTTTCTTTAGGGTGGAGGGGGGAATTTAAAGGTGCTGTCTACCGACCTCTGCAAACAGAGGCACTCATCCTCAGCAGCACTATGTTCATGCCAAATTTCAAGACATTTATTTAGACCTGTTTGGAATGTGGCTATAATAATTTTACATTGGGAAAACCTTTTTTCCTCGTGCTTTCAGCTCTAAAAACAAAGGGATTTTGTTAAAATATTTTTTAAAAATCACCTTTGGGAAGACCAAACATTCCAGAAAGTGAATATAGTTGAAAGTGAGGATTGTGTTAAATAGGAAGAAGGGGGGACACGATGGAAACTAGTTTTGCAGTCTTAGTTAAACAGATGCTGCTTGTAACCCTTAGTAGTATATTATCTGGTGTATTAATATTACTATAGTACTAGTTTTAAATCAGAAATTTGTCTTCAGAGTTTTTCATTTTAATCACTGCAATAGGCTTACAGTTTGTGTTGAAAATGCATGTTATGTGTTTAATTAAATAACGTGACATGTAGTAGGTAGGACTCGTGCCTTATTTTGCTAAAGTTAACAATAAAAGGAAGTTAGCTAAATCTGTTTTCTCCATTTCCAAGCTGAAGATATTAGGATTGAGAAACCCATTCCATGTAGACTCCATTAACACAGATTGCCTTCAGCCCATTAAGCATTGTCATTAAGATGTTTTAAACAAGTGTTTGTTTTTAAAAGCTACATTGGAAAACTGAAAAAGAATTTAAAAAACATTTTGGTTTCTAAAAGCATGTTTTCTGAGCCTTAAGAAAATGACTCTTCATCTTTATTTTGTACACCAGGTCCTGCAGCAAACTCTACCTTTTTAAAACCATAACTTCTCAACTCAGAGCTTTGTTCTTGCGAGATTCAGACTCAGTTCTACAGATTTTACATTTTACAAATGTGTGTAAATCTATTATTTGATTTTTAGATTACTATTGCTATTAATTGAAATACAAAACATATAATCTCTTAGTGTTTCCTTTCCCTGCTGTAACCATAAAAATCTGGAGGTGGTTATGTATACATCATAAGGATACACAACCAAATTTATTTCAAGTTTGTAACATGTCACATAATAAAGGTAGAGTCCCTGGAATATTCTCTACAACATTTTATTTCATATTTCACTTTATACATGTGATTCTCAGAGCACAAAAATCTCATGCTTTATATTACAATGAACATTGAAGAATACATTTAGATGATGTGAATAAGCATGATGTGGTTATGTAATCTGTAAGGTTTTATCTTTGCCCCCCTCAATTTTCCATTTACAAATTCTCCAATTAATACTTTCCAACCAAGAAATATCCTACTTCTCAGCTTCATCATCTTTCAGTCTCTTGACCAGTCTCTTGACTCAGTCTGCTTTGATGCCTGTGAGGAAAAGGTGGATTTTGCAACCTCTGATAGAACAAAGAGGGAAGCCAATTATAGTGTCAAAATTCCATACAAAGAACATATTGCCAGTGCCTGCCTCTTTTCCCACGTAAACAGAGATCTGGCTCGAGTGCTTCTGCTCATTTTAACTGGGACCGGGAGAGAGCCAGTCCCTCAAGTAACCAGACCCTTCATAGGTGAAAATAGCATCTTAGAATTTACCACAAGGCCAGTGCAACTCTTGCAATTGTGGTAGTGTGTGTCCTGGTGTACTGAACTGTTCAGCAGGCAGGCAGCCCCATTATGCTGTTTATCATTCTTCATTAGCTTGAATTTCAAAGTGGTTCCAAGGTTTATCTCTATTAAGAACTTTGTTTTGAGGTAGCAGGGACGTAGAGGATGGTAACAAGGTCCATTTTGAAAATAAAATACCACTCTTCGTGCCAAATATAGATGGAGAATGTCGTTCTGCTACAGCAGCAATTTTGTTTTTCCAAATCAGCTCTGAATCAAATTATGTCTCTGCCCCAATTGGGTTTGACTTGCTCTGGCTGACCATCTGGAAACCAAATACCACTGCACATAAGTTTCCTTTAGAACAGTCAGGCACTCTGCCCTTCCAAAGGAAAACCTTGATAATCGCCACCAACAATGAAACCATATAGCCTTGTCCTTCAAGGATCAGATCGGTTGGTAAAGGGCAAAAGTTGGTTATAGAAGCCTACCAAATCCATCGCTAAAGCAGTTTGGCCGCTGAAGAGCTACTGAGAATGGAGTAAGAAAATAGGTCCTTTACCCCTGCAATAATGTACTGACTTCAAGTTGAAGAAGTTTGTCTAAAGCAAGAGGGTACTGTCACGTATCCCACCTCTATATCAATGAGAAATATTAGATCCAGGGTATGGCCAGTTGTGTAATTTCAGTCAAAAACACTTAGGATAATCTCTCAGTTCTTAGAGCATCCAAAAAAAATCCTGAGTGGGACAGGAAACTTGTCCGTTCCATGGACATTAGAATCATGAAACAATATTAGCCTCTGTGCCTTCAAGAGTGCCAGTGTAACCCACACACCTCCAGCGTGTGGTGCTCTGTCCCCTCTAGTTGCACCAATCTTAGAGCAAGATTAATGAGTCTGCTCTACAGCCTTAGCTAAAGGCCATGTGGCTTTTAGCTCATGCAGTAGAGGCTCATGCATTTAGCTCCAGAGGTCTCAGATTAGATCCTGCCCGATGATGACTGGGGTCTGTTGGTGTTACATCAGTACATAGAGGAACCTGATCGCCTCAGCCAAGGCTTCTTTGTTGCTTTTGGGCAATCATTAAACTAGTACTAGCACCATTTGTATCCCGTTCTGGCAGACTCGTACCAGAGGGATGCACTGATTTGGATCTGTCATTGGCATGGGTGACCTTATACCTGAAATTCAATACAAAAAGCATGGCCCCATTCCAGCCTGTTCTTTTCCATCCCATATTGCATTCTGGACCCAGCTGGAGTCAGATGCAGCAGTCAGGCAGTGTCAACCAATTAAGATGCAAAGTTGGGGACCTCCTCTTCAATAAGATCACACATAGTCATAATTCTGACTGCAAATGTTACTCTAAGTAGCATATAGCGAAGAGTCTATTCTGTTCTATATAGGTTCTTATCCTAAGCTCATCGCCATGGTATCTGAATTCTTTGTAGTAGTGTATTAAGCAACGTGACTACACCTCTGTAACATCACTTTTGGATTCAGTTTTAGCTTCTCCCTCTGCACTCATGGGAGCTGATACCTGGTGCCACCAAGGGAACTGAGATTAAAAGACCTCAGTTTATGCCTTGTATAAATTCTCTTATGTCCTCTACTGAAAGCCATCACAAGGATCAAGGGGCCCAAGTCCCCGGCAACAGATTCTCCCACTTCAAACCATCCCATCTTCAGCATAATATACAGCATACTTCTATCTTCTGCATGGTGTACGGGCCACCGAAGCAATGCAGACACTGCAGCTGCATGTCTAAATAACCTCCAGTAGGGCTGAAATGGCCAACCAACCCATTAAAATACCAAAGCATCCCCATCTTGTCCTAATCACCAGGCCCGTGCAAATTCTTCCTTTCTTCACATGATGATCAGTGCCATCGAAGCCTTGCCCTAAGTCAAGCCATATGCAGAGCGCCCGTTTATTTTAACAGCAATAAATGGTCATTTTTCTGATGCACACTTCTGGTGTAAACACACATTGAGATGAGAGAATGCATTATTTTAGGTTTAAAACTAGCTGCATTTTGTGAATAGTTTTTGGCATATTTTCTGTCTCCCTTATCCTTTTATTTATTTTTCTATTTGCATTCCACATCAGACTAATGATTCATTTATGAAGTCATGGAAAAAGTAAAGGTCCTCACATAAAGGACTGCAATCTACATCATAAAAGTGCTATCCAAATTGTTGCACTATAATTAGCAACTTTATTGAGAGTGGCTGCCATTAGAAAGAAAATGTGTTTACTGTGCAGATAAGTAAATAGACAAACCTATTCCACACCTGCTTTTCGTTTTGAAAGGACAAGTACACGTAGTATGAAAGCTGATTTTAGCTTTTATTCAGCGTAATACCCAGAAAGCAACCACTATTAACTTTCTTTAGAAATATTTGCAGGTTGAGAGAACATGTTTGTATTGTGGAGAACAATACAATGCAATTGCAAACATTTTGACCTTCTAATCATTATTCTGAATTGTCTAATATGTTTTTGTGACAACGTTGAAAAAGAAATGCTGGGCTCAAAACAGGCAGCAATAATACATTGTGATGTGAGGCAGAATCAGAACTTTTGTCATTAGAGGATATTCTCAAATGCAAAAATGAAATACAGTATTAGTAACTTTTGGTGGTGGTGGTGGGAGGCTTGTCTGATGTATGATGAAGAAAAAGAACTGAAGAAACTCATAGTAATAGACACATTAGGAGGTAGTTTAAGTAGTAGATAATATTAATTTCTTCTGGCTTGCACTCTAAATGGTCACCAAGCTGCCTGAAAGATCCAGACTCTGTGTATTCATTTTGTAATTTGAATATATTTAGATACATTAACTTTACAATGCTAGAGAAAAATGGCTTAATTTTTTTTACTCTTCTAGTATTGCATCACTGTAGTTATAAAAATTACTTCTAAGAGGTAGCTCTCAAAGATCATACCGAGATCTTACTCTCACTAAACTTATATTGACTTCAGTGTCTGTATGTTGTACTAAAATTATGAAGCTTTAAACTAGCATCAGTCCTAACAGAAGTGAATGATATGGGGGAGGAGGGTGGAGAGGAAGTGAAGTTTGGGGGATTTCAGGATTTATTTTCTAAAGCAGAAAATCTCCTGCACAACAGGTAAAAACTTAAGGCTCCAGGACTATGCTCCTCCTGAGCATTCTTTTAACTAGCATGCTAACTGTTAAACAGGTTTCAGAGTAGCAGCCGTGTTAGTCTGTATCCGCAAAAAGAACAGGAGTACTTGTGGCACCTTAGAGACTAAGGGTACGTCTATACTTACCCGCTGGTTCGGCGGCAAGCAATCGAACTTCTGGGTTCGATTTATCGCGTCTTGTCTGGAGCAAGGAAACTGCCTGCTCCTGCTGTTTTGTTTCTGTTGTGTTCAGGGAAACAGGACTGTGTACAGTCCTTGTAAATAAACAGAATTGCACCAAAGAAATATCTAATTATATCATACTTTTTCCTTTTTAATGAAAACATGGCAAGGTTCAAATAGTGATTAATTGCTTGGGCCCAGGGGCAACACTAACATTTCTAAGAATTAAGACTTCAAGGAAAGATTACTACTTGAAAATGTGTATATGCTAGATGTAACCCACACACCTTCTGGGTGTGGTGTTGTCCCATCTAGTGGCACCAAGACCACTTAGAGAGCAATTAATAAGTCTGTTCTACAGCCTTAATTAACAGCCAGTTGACTTTTAGCTCATGCACTAAGCTCCAGAGGTCCCAGGTTTGATCGGGACCTGTCAGTGTTACATAGGCACTTAACTAATACATTCAGTCTCTCACGTATTGTCATCAGTATTTAGCAGTTTGTGAAAGTATTATAACAGTATTGAGAGAAGTGATTGTCTTTTTTTTTTTTTTTCTCACTCTGTCAATATCATAAAAAACTAATGTGTAAACTTGTCTTTTTTTGTTAAGCAGCAACAAAAAGCCAGAATGGTTATGACCGTTTAGATCACTTAGACATATACTTATTTCCCTGCGAGTAGATGCCTTTAGTAACGTGGTATACAAACACAATCTCTACTGTATAAATCTATTTCCCTTGCTGTAGTTTGGTTTATTAACAAAGAAAATAAGATTACCCTGAATCTTCTCTCTAGGCTTGTCTGCTCCTTCAAGAATATTCAGCCCACATGTAAGGTCCTTTTATCCCCAAGAACCACTCCACCTTCATGATATCCAAGTGAGGTAATGACATACCTGCTGAGTGAGTCAGCAGATCCCACATAACACTTTACCAGCAGGTTCAACACCTACTATAACTGGGTTGAATGTTCTAGCCAACAGTGCCAGCCTGTTACATTTTCCTTTTACTCACTTGCAATCCATTTTTGCAATTATATTGTCCTAATCTTTTTTTTTTCTTCAGGTTTATGGTATAATCTCAATTCCATGTGGCTGCTTAGATTTCCTAACCTAGATGATAGTGCTATGTACATTCTGTTTCTTTTAATGGTGAATCAGTATAAGCAGAAGTGATGGCTTGTTTATCATCCCTACATCTAATTGAGTTGTTTGCCTATGGCATGTTCTCAGTGTAAATTTAACTGGGACCATAAAATACAGAAACAATTTGCTTCTATAAGATAAATTCTGTTGTAGTGATTTTTTTTTTTGGGGGGGGTTCCACAACTGAAAGTACTTAGTACTATTGATGAAATTAAATGAACAGTTTAACATAGAGAGCTTCAGATGTGAGATTATTAATAAAATCTTAATATACTGCTTCATAAATTTTAAAGATAATATCTTTAGGGTGTTTTAAGAGATTGGCTGCTGTATTTTGTTTTACTTTTTTAACATTTTTCTTTCTAGCTAATCTAGGGCTTAATCCTGCAAGGGAGAGGTGGGTGGAGAAGTAAATGTGGCCAGAACAGCCAAATGGCTGCTCATAATCTTGAGTTGATTGGCAATACCTGGCACCAAAATAGTTCCATAAATGTTGACTCTGCACACCACATTGGCATGCTCTGAACACAGGCTCTATGCCATAGCGCCAAAAAAAATTTTCTTCCTTATCCCCTGAAAGCCTGGCTTTTCCCCTTCACACTTGTGTCCAAATATAATAGTGTCCCTGGATTGCTTTGTTTTGCCATGTTTTGCTCAATGCAGTATTGCCAGTACAGCTGCTGATTATGTGCATGAATCACTGAAGCCTAAGGGCTTGCAAGATTAAGCCCATATTTTGCAAATGTTTCAGCAATTATGCTTTGAGAATCTGACATTTTGAATGTGTGTATATATTTATTATATTATTTGAGGTAGAATTATGCTAACCCATAAATGGAAACACTTGTCATTTGGGTATTATTAGATGCAATTAGATCCTTAAATGAAAGACTGAAGTTGGCTGTACTCTTCGCACTCAAATTCAAATTAGCATTACAACTTGTTTGACAAGAAACTTGACATGTATCTTCTACATTCTGTGGGTATCAGGGCCAAAAATTAAAGAAAGTCTTTATCTTGTAGTATAAACACTAGTAAGTCTACGAGTTTTATTATCTGCGTGTACACACACACACACAATTTTGTTTTCTGTCGCTTTTAAAACTTAATCAGAATTTATTTTTAAAATTTATGTAGAATTGATTTAATCAGTTTCAATTTCATTGATTCATACTGAGCACATGCTAAGTAACTCTTATTAAAAGTTATCTAAAGATAGACTTCATTAAAAGATTATCCCATACTTGATATATCTGAAAGGTATTATGATTATTTAAAGGTCCAGAGCTAAAGCGAGGGATGAAAGTAACATCCAACACATACCAGTACAGGGCCTCGGGCCGAAGGGGCAGGGGCGGGGGGTCAGTGTCCCCCAGCCAGCCAATCTGTGCTGCCTGCCTAGCTACTGTGTTGCCTGTTCAAAATGGTATTTTAGAATGAAAGATCTATTTATAAATTTATATTTACCATTTCCGTTCTTTGAATTAAAAGTAAATCTATTTGTGGAATTGGATCCTTAGCTGATTCAGCCCAACACCAGCTACACACACACACACACTTTCAAAAATCCACAAAAGGGTTTTAATGCCTGTGACTAGTTGTAGAATCAAGCTCATATTTTGCAAATGATTATGCAAGCTCCTAAGCAGCTCAGAGCATGGTAAATAGGGGAAATATGCATTTACTGTTCTGTGGGCAGATATGCTCGGCAACAGTGTATGAGAAACATGGCACACAAATACTTGCTTAGTAAGGACCTGCTCCTGGAAATTGTTGAGTATCCTCAGCTCCCATTGAAGCCAGTTGGAGTAGGAAGTTCAGCACTATGCAGAATCAAGCCCTAAAGCTATACAGCATGAATTATGGTAAATATATCAATTAAGGGGCAAACTCACTGGTACTTACTTGAGTAATACTCCTATTGGATTCAGTGGGAGTTAAGGAGGCTTAGCACCTTCCAGAGTAGTCATGATTGTTTTTCTGCCTAACTTTTACACACAAGATGGAAGATGGTGAATGGCTGGCTGGCTGTTAGAACCCTGGATCACACTCTGGAGGAGGTTTGGCATCCAAATCCATGTCCCGAATTTGCAGTTTGGGCCTATTTATAATTTTTGACGTTAACAACTATAGTTTAGGAATGTTATTTTCCTGATGTTCTCTTCTCTTCTTCTTTCATAACTCTCCCTTGAGCATGTATTTCTGCACATTTCTTAGTTACTAAGGACCAACTTGTGATAGCCATACTCATGTTGAATAATGCCTTTCAGTACAAGTTCATTACAATGACCTAAGTGGGACTCGGAGCATCATGGTATGACTCTGTGTAAAATCAGTTCTTTATTGTTGGTCATATTTAAAAAAAAAAAAAAAAAAATTGCTATACCAAGGAGTGCTAACATGAAGATGAACTTCTTGTGTTCAAAATGGGGTTTGTACCAGTATGACTCATTTCCTGTAGTAAGTCACATGGTTATACACCCCATTGATGCATCAGTGCGGTGCATCCACATTCAGGATTAATATCAGTGTGGGTACACTGGTGTAGCTATATTAGTGCAGATTTTCCTAATGTAGCCAGGCCTTAAAGAGGCATACCCATGACAAACCACAGAAAAGAAAATGGATATTTTTACATTCGTTTAGGAAATGCAGGTAACAAGTAGTGGGCCAAATTCTTAGAGCTGCTGAGCTCCTACAACTCCCAATGAAACCCATGGGGCTTAATGGCTCTTACCACTTAATTTAAATTTCTGATACAGTCGAATTGTCATTCCCAGTAAAACTACATTGTTTAGAAATGTAATTTCAACGAAGGCTCTAAATTATATGGGGAGAGAGGAAAGCTATTACTTGTAAAGTTAAAGCAACTTGTTTTTATTTACAAATTAATTTCAGCTTCTTAGAATTAGACAATGTGATGAACAGATTTAATCACCATCACATTCAATAATGATATTTTATTTGGATTCTCTATGCCAATAGTCATGTTTTGTTTCATTCAATCCCTGATTAGGTTTTGTTTCTACCTGCACAACTTGCATCGTATTTTAAACTAAACATTAAATAAATATGGTAGCACTTAATTTCATTTTATGTTGATGTCGTGCTTTTGTTTACATGTGATTACTTCTTTACAATATATTGCAAACAAATCTATTTCAAAAAGGGAACATAAAGCACTGTAAATGCATTTCTCTTCCAAGCACTACTTTCAAAAGTGTGAAGTCAGGCAAATACAGTAAAACTTACCATATCTTTAACTTCATTCTGATTTGTATCTGCTACTAGAGAATCTTATGTAAGAGCATATGGGTTTGTATTTCTACCAATAGTGATTTCTAATTCCTGATTCAATATTCTTAAATACTTACATTTTATTTAGTAGCCATGCAGTTGATTAGCAGTTACTTTTTTTTTTTCTTAATGTGAGCATGTAGAACTCACCCCTGCTGCACCTCCTGCTGGTACCTTCTGGAAATTAGCTCTCCAGCTGTCGGAGTGCCCTCTGCAGGACGGTGTCCTACTTTTCCTGGCCCCCGTGTCCCTCCCGGACTCGGTGTCCCTTGCATGCCAGGGTGCTGCCCCCTGGCAGCACACCCCTCTCTGGGTCTCCCCACCCAGGGAAACCCCCACCCACTATCCTCACCTCAGTGGCTACTGCCAGTCACCATCTAGCCCCCGCTCACTGGGGAAGACTGCAGTGTAAAAGCCACTCATCGTTGGCAAGGAGGGTTTGGACTGGCTGCCTCTGCCTATCCTGGGCTGCATCCTTGCACCTTTCTGGCCTTTGACAAGGCCACGGCCTGGGGCTTTTCCGGGCGGGAGCTCCCCGGCTCCTTTGCCCTATTCCCCAGCCCTGCTCCCCTCATGTACTTTTTTTTTTTTTTTTTTTTTTTTTTCCCCCTCCAGGTACTCTGTTCAGTTTCCCAGCAGCCAGGCCCTTCTCCCTCTAGAGACAGAGAGAGTGACTCTGCTCTGGGCCCACTGCCCTCAGAAAATCAATCTTCTTCTATTTGTTGCTTTTGAACTAAGGCTTATGCTGTGATTACAGAAGCAATGGCTATAAAATGTTTGGGGATACAAAATGAGAACAGAAACATGACTACAACAATGCCATGAGATTGCCTGTTCTCACTTTCGGGTGACATTGTAAACAAGAAGTGGGCAGCATTATCTCCTGCAAATGTAAACAAAGTTGTTTGTCTGAGCAATTGGCTGAACAAGAAATAGGACTGAGTGGACTAGCAGACTTTAAAGTTTTCCATTTTTATTTCTGAATGCAGGTTTTTTTGTACATAATTCTACATTTGTAAGTTCAACTTTCATGATAAACATCAATTAATCTCTTTATGTGGCATCATAACTTTATGAAGTGCTTTATAGTTACAGTTAGACACATTCCCTATTGTGAAAGGCCCAGTTAAGGATGTGTTCATCTGACTGCTAATTGAATTGCCTCACTTACCTGGGAATTCACTAATGTAAATGATAAAATTTTCATCTCCCTTTCAACTTGTGATCCATCAGTCATTCTTGCCATTTAGGAACTGCAGCCATGGACAACAGAACTCCAATATTCAGACTGGAGTAATTTCACAAGTTTACATGGTTACAATTTCCCTAGGCAAATGACAAGATGGAAAAGGAGATGCAGATTGTAAAAATATTGTTCAAAAAAGTATGACAACAATTTACATCTATATTTAGACTTCAGTTTTCTATGCTGCTCTATTAGAATGCAGATTTGTCCCAAAGGAACTTACAATTAGCCACAAAATTGCATGTGAGACTTTTCTGGATGAATAAAGCTACAGCCAACAATGATTACTTGCATAAAAAGAGATCGTTGAAATGTAACAAATGAAATACTTTGACAGATCAACAAAACATCTTATGTCACTGAGGGGAACGTACGCAGGAATGTTAGACCTGGAACCAAAAAGTTGCAATTTAGAAGCAAGTAGTAATAAATCATATGATCTGATGCCTGACAACCATCAGATGTATAGACAAGAATAGGAAGACATTTTCCAAAAACTAATCAGACATTTAATTTTAAGCTGAACTTTGGGAAGAAGTTAGACTCCATTGGACTGGACAAGACCTGACACAGAAGGGGTATGAGAGAAGGGGTGAGCTGTTAGCACTGGAATTTCAGGATTTAGAGACAGAGAATTATAAAGAGTAGTGATGTTGACAAGTGGGTGGATAACAGATTTCTGCCTACAACATGGATTTTTTTTTTTAGGTTTTTACTTTATATATTTTGCCTTTCTGTTGTCCAAGGACCAAACATATCATTTTATCATTTAAGCATCTTAAATTGTAAATAATTGAAAGGAAAAATAGTCCATGACTACAGATAAGAAAGGGATAAGTAGTCAAGAGTCAGTTTAATATTGGGGGAGGTGATCAGATGTTTCTAAAGCTCTCTTCACTGTAGATGTTCTCTTTGCTGTCATGCAAAATGATAAAAATTTGTTGCTTTTACTGACATACTGGTTCTGAGTGATCACTAATTCTTACAAGAAATGCAGCATTTAGCTAAAGGGTGGTATAAAAAAACTGCAAGCTATATTCAAGGTCAAAAGAAGATAGAGAAACTGCATTAAGCCAAAGAAAGGCTTTTGTGAAATACTTATCCAAGGTTCTTAAGAAGGGAAACAGAGAAACAGAATAAATCAACATTTCTCCAGTGTGAGTACAGTAGTCAGTTTTGTATGGAGAGCCAAAAACCACACCCCTTTAAGATTATAATTATTCTTTAATTCCTTCTTTCCCGAGGTACAAGTTTTAGAGTGCTGACATTTTGCAGTAGTCTTGTGAACATTACATACAATAACTGATTAAAACGCCCATACAGCTGTTTATTCCTTAGTGTTCCTCTGTAGTTAACTTTCATTGGCAGATGAAATCAGCCTCCAAAAAACTGTGACTGCTATTCGTAGCTTGTGTGTTTCATTACATCTGAAGCCAACCTTAGTCAATGTTATATGATTCAGATGTGATAGGCAAAGTCGTGGGGGTTTTTAGACTGGATATCTTGTATCTAATGTTTGATTGCATTATCAAATATTCAGAGTAAGATGCCAATAAGAATTACACATCTGTGTAGTGTTGGAACATATAATTAATCACACATATCTAGTTCCATTTTGCAACTGTGAGAGTGATTAAATACATTCTTCAAGTAGAATGTATATATTCCAATCCTGGACAGGAGAAATATGGAGAGACAGATGCATAATATCACTAAGTGTTTCTGATCACTGAATTGGCAGTTCATTGAGGATGTCAATTACAGTATACTGTATCTGCCAAAAAGAAAAGAGTAAAAAATTGCTGAACTGCTTTGGTACTGGAAAAATGGTTTAGGAGTAAAATAGCTAGACAAGGAGGGAGATTCATTTAATTCTTGAGGTAGAAGAATAGTCAAATTCCTTGTATAACACATTCATATTGGATAGATTATAAGGGTGAATGACCTCATTTATGCCACACTTTGCTGAACAGAACAAAGCACCTAAAGACTCAACTTCTTAGAGTATTTTGATGTACACAAATGTAATCCATTAAAGGCCTACACTGAATGACCTTCATTTAGAGCAGGGATTCCCAAACTTGGTTCACGGTTTGTTCGGGGTAAGCCCCTGGTGGGCCACGAGACACTTTGTTTACCTGAGTGTCCGCAGGTACGACCGCTCGCAGCTCCCAGTGACCACAGTTTGCCGTATCCAGGCAATGGGTGCTGTGGGAAGTGGCGCAGGCCAGGCCACCACTTCCCGCAACTCCCATTGGCTGGTTACAGCGAACTGTGGCCACTGGGAGCTGCGAGTGGCCTTACCTGTGGACACTCAGGTAAACAAAGTGTCTCGTGGCCCGTCAGGGGCTTACCCTGAATGAGCCATGAACTAAGTTTGGGAACCCCTGATTTAGTATAAATGCAGCCATGAGGCTAAGGTGTAATGTTTTATACAATGAATAACAGAGGTCACAAAATAAATTCAGCAGGCCTTTTGAAAATGCTAGATTAGGATAAGGGATGTAATTTACAGAAATGGTCTTGAAGGGGGTGGGGTTTCTTTCCCCTTCATTTTGCAATATCAAATGTGGCCATAATGTCATTTGATCTGTATTATTACTACACTTCATTTCAATTGTATTCCTTTACAGTATGACATTTATTTAAATAATCTCATTCTCCATCATAAGGTGCAATTCAGCAGCATTTTAAGGATATACTTCAGCATTTTATAATCTGAGATCAACTTGGTAATATAAATAATGTGAAACTACATCATAAGAGTAGTTTGGGCTATTAAAGCAAGTTTTGCAGATGAATGACAAACTCTGGTAATAGGTTGAATGTCCTCAGCTCACATTGGAGTTGAGAGCACTCAGCATCCCCAGGAGGGAGGGCCTAAATGCAAATTTCTCAAACTCAGAAGTACTTTTCATAAGGAGTATTCTCATATATATGAGTGTATGCTACAAATGTTTTAAATGTTCATGTGTCTGTGGGCCAGATTGGGGTTTACCTAAATAAATGAATCATAAATGTAAATAAACTGACAGAAAATAGAGAGAACCTAATGTGTTTGATCACCTTATTCTACATACCATGCCAGTGCAGGATTGTTTCATGCAGTATATTTATTTGTGCTTTGCACAATCTAACTTTAATTGTCTCCAGCAATGGGACATCTACCATTTCTCTTTAAAGACTATTACTATAGATTTTACCATCAGGAAAATGTCCTGACATTTCGTGTCAACTTTCTCTTTTTCCATGTCAACACATTAGTACTTGTCATATCTCTCTTTTCCCCTTCCCTACCATAACTGCAAAAGACATAACAGCTGTCCTCTTTTGGTATTGCTTTCCTTCAGAGCTTTGTAAACAAGTGTGCAATTTATGTATCTTCAGGTCCACCTTCTGTTTCCTAACCTTTCTAGGTCACTTTCCTGTTTCCTTTTCACCCTGGTCTGGATTGTCGCACTAGTGTCGGGGAGGGTGTGTATTGGGAGTGTACCGGTGGCCAAATCTGTGTGTGCACTCCTGAAAACACTATACTTGCCTCAGGAAAAGTGCTGTTGGGAGCGGCTGTCTCACCTACCTGCATCAATGGTTGGAGGAAATTGATGCAGACAGTGTAACCTACACTTCGCCTGGGTGTGGTGTTCTGTCCCATCTAGTGGCACTGAGGCCACTTAAAGAGAGAGAAAATGAGTCTGCTCTACAGCCTTAGCTAACAGCCAGTTGGCTTTTAGCCCATGCGATAGAGGCCCATGTACTAAGCTCCAGAGGTCCCTGGTTCAATCCTGCCCATTGACGACAGGGTCTTTCAGCGTTACACCAGCAGTGAAAGGGGGACATATCAAGGGAGGAAGACGCTTGCTAGGGAACAATATGTAGTGACCCTTGGGAGTCTCTGGCATCCATTTGCCAGATGGGAGAGAGGTGTGCTGATTGGCCAGCATTCCTCATCACGCAGGATTTAGCCCAGTGCAGGGGCCATGTGGAATCTCTCTTTTAGCTCCGTTCCAGCAGCCCACCTTACCCATCCAAACTAGGAATGGGAACCAGCTTGCCAGATGCTGCAGGTCTAGCCAATCCCCTGGGTAGTGGGTCAGGAAGAAATAGTAGAATCATAGAAGATTAGGGTTGGAGGAGACCTCAGGAGGTCCTCTATTCCAACCCCCTGCTCAAGGCAGGACCAATCCCCAACTAAATCATCCCAGCCAGGGGTTTGTCAGGCCGGGCCTTAGAGGTTTTTAAGGAAGGAGATTCCATCACCTCCCTAGGTAACCCATTCCAGTGCTTCACCACCCTCCTAGTGAAATAGTGTTTCCTAATATCCAACCTAGACCTCCCCCACTGCAACTTGAGACCATTACTCCTTGTTCTGTCATCTGCCATCATTGAGAACAGCCAAGCTCTATCCTCTTTGGAACCCTCCTTCAGGTAGTTGAAGGCTGCTATCAAATCCCCCCTCACTCTTCTCTTCTGGAGACCAGTTCCCTCAGCCTCTCCTCATAAGTCATGTGCCCTAGCCCCCTAATCATTTCCGTTGCTCTCCGCTGGACTCTCTCCAATTTGTCCACATCCTTTCTGCAGTGGGGGGGCCCAAAACTGGATGCAGTACTCCAGATGTGGCCTCACCAGTGCCGAATAGAGGGGAAATAATGACTTCCCTCGATCTCCTGGCAATGCTCCTACTAATGCAGCCTAATATGCTGTTAGCCTTCTTGGCAACAAGGGCACATCGCTGACTCGTATCCAGCTTCTCATCCTCTGTAATCTCCAGGTCCTTTTCTGCAGAACTGCTGCTTAGCCAGTCAGTCCCCAGCCTGTAGCGGTGCATGGGATTCTTCCCTTTTAAGTGCAGGACTCTGCACTTGTCCTTGTTGAACCTCATCCGATTTCTTTTCGCCAAATCCTCCAATTTGTCTAGGTCACTCTGGACCCTATCCCTACCCTCCAGCATATCTACCTCTCCCCCCAGCTTAGGGTCATCTGGGAACTTGCTGAGGGTGCAATCTATCCCACCATCCAGATCATTAATAAAGATGTTGAACAAAACCTGCCCCAGGACCGATCCCTGGGGCACTCCGCTTGATACCGGCTGCCAACTAGACATCAAGCTGTTGATCACTACCCGTTGAGCCCGACAATCTAGCCAGATATCTATCCACCTTATAGTCCATTCATCCAATCCATACTTTTTAACTTGTTGGCAAGAATACTGTGGGAGACCGTATCAAAAGCTTTGCTAAAGTCAAGATATAGCATGTCCACTGCTTTCCCCATATCCACAGAGCCAGTTATCTCATCATAGAAGGCAATCAGGTTGGTCAGGCATGACCTGCCCTTGGTGAACCCATGCTGACTGTTCCTGATCACCTTCCTCTCCTCCAAGTACTTTAAAATGGTTTCCTTGAGGACCTGCTCCATGATTTTTCCAGGGACTGAGTTGGGGCTGACTGGTGTGTAGTTCCCCGGATTCTCCTTCTTCCCTTTTTTTAAAGATGGGCACTATATTTGCCTTTTTCCAATCATCCGGGACCTCCCCCGATCACCATGCATTTTCAAAGATAATGGCCAATGGCTCTGCAGTCACATCAGCCAATTCCCTCAGCCCCCTTGGATGCATTAGATCTGGACCCATGGATTTGTTCATGTCCAGCTTTTCTAAATCTTTTCCCCATGGGCTAGTTGGCAGAGGACCAAGGAGTTTTTTGCCTTCCTTGCAGCATCTTCAAGCCACAATAGGTTAACAGGAACATGCTTGGTACCTAACTGAGGGTTTGGGGGGAGGGTGTTATTTGTCACAACTT
Organism: Emys orbicularis; assembly: GCF_028017835.1. NCBI lineage: Eukaryota > Metazoa > Chordata > Testudines > Emydidae > Emys > Emys orbicularis. The sequence goes on along the minus strand of NC_088689.1, from coordinate 38,980,512 downwards.
CTAGCCAGTTTCCAGTGTGGCTAAGAGAATAAAATGAACCATTCCCAGAGTAAAAGATCTGAGATTCTGGTGATGGGTCTTGAGCTCATGTGATAGGTGAGGCCTTGTGGCTGTCGTGGGCCTACATCCCCACCCTGCTGCAGCCTTTGTCCCTCTTGCGGGGGACAGGGAGGATGCTAGGACTCTGAGGAAAGCTGAATCATGGGGATCACGCAATATGGGTTATATGATAAGGAGCCCTGTAACCCCTGCACTGGAACCAATTAAATGCCTGGTATAGGCGAGTATGGATGATGAGGGGGTAGTGCCTCTCCCCTTCGTTAAAGTTTTTAATAAAAGCCTGCTGCTTAATTCCATGCATGTTTCTGTCCTCGTTTTGCTGTTGTGTCCATATCAGTGAATGTTTCTGTCCTCGTTTTGCTGTTGTGTCCATATCAGTGTACCTCCCTTCATATGCCCCTCCTCTGGGCTGTGGCTAAAAGCCACAAAGATTACCTAATTGTCTAGAATTTTCTCTCAGTATTTGTTTTGTTACTTAAGAACTGCAGTGAATTAATGGACAGTGTCAGAATCACTTTAAAAAAAATCTGTACAATATTTGTTGTTTTCCAGTCCTCCTGTCAAGCATAGCTAGCTGTGGGGCATGTGTGGATCAGTGTTGTTGTCCACTCAGGATTTTATTGTGAATGGTGTGATATTTTGGTGTTTTTCCTTAAAGACCTAACCCTGAAGGAAGTCAGAGGTTACAGGAGACTCTCGGGGGTGGTGGGGAGTGGGGGAGTTAAGTATCCACCCTTGTGGTTAAAGAGGAAAGTATGAAAATTTGACCCAGCTCTGCACTTAATTTTTACAATTTCCAAAAATAATTGATCTATTGACTGAGAACAAGAATGGGAAATTTCAAGCAAAAGAAAATGGGGAATTATAATGGAAATCTCAAAATAACCTAAACTATCACTTTTGCTAATTAATGATAATTGCTAATTAACCCATGATAAATTGCACATTGTTTAAAAACAAACTATTGATATTTCACATTCATATTTAATTAGAAGTGGTTATTTTTATGGTCTTTGAATATTGTTTGTAATGGGCAAATCATTAGAGTTTAAAAAAACATTGCAGGGTTCATGAACTGCAAGAAAGACAAAGCTTTACTAGTATGCTAGACTGGCTGAGGAGCTACTGTGGTAAATAAAGCTTAAGAGTCTCTCAGGTTGAGTGGGGCTTATGATATAAAAAAGGACTTCTAAATTCCTGTACTAAAAAAATCAAGAAATTACTCTGAGGGAACTCTCTGTAAGTAAGGCTAACTGATGGAATTTGTTCTGACAGAGTGGAGAGACATCTTAGTGCTATAGTCAAAAGTGGGTTACAGGTTACTGTCATCAATCAGTGGCCTCAATTATAAAGTAGACTACCAAATTTCCTGGGTATTATAGTATAGCCAGAGGTCCCCAGTTCTCATTGGTTTCTGTTTGTTTTTAAATAATATAAAGAGTCTGATTAAGATGTTTCAGGACTGTAATATTGCTAATAAATAACAGTGATGAATAACTCACTGAACACAAATGGACTGTTCCATTCGTTGACTAAGGTGAGATTAGATCCCTCACTTGGGAATCAGTTTGCATAACCCAGGACTTCAGACTTCAATTTCCTGAAATGTTTGATTCCTGCTCATGCTTTTTTTCTCAATCATATATGCAATATCATATTATCCAATTAACTTCAGGCATAATTATGGTATCACTCATACTTGTGTAAATTAGGAGTAATTCATGGAAGACAATGAGTTACTCCAGAATAAATCTAATGAAAGTGAGATCAGAATCCAGCCCTTTATCTCTCTATTACAAATCCTTATTCATCATTAAACATGCGTTCCAAATTGAATAGTGGTAATCAACAAGCATTTTTAAACAAATGTTCAAAATAATGCTCATTTTAAAATGTCAGAAGTTGTATTGCAACACCATTGTCTCCCTCCCCATCACCTTTTAATATACTTTTCCATGGTGTGCTATAAAGGATTAAGCTTCATCAGGAAGTTTAAAGTTATCACCCTTCCTGTTAACTCTCCTGTACACAGAAACAGGAACTGGTTGCAGAGAACAAGACCGAGAATCCTTATTTTTAAAATCCTCATGATTTTCAAGACATTGTTGTCATTTTTTGAGGGGTGACACATGAACACTTGAGATTACCAATACTGGTTATCAGAAGTGGAAAGCACAGAGTGCCAGGGAGTCTGAGAAAAGAGAAATCAGAATCAATGTTTGGTGAAAGTGATATTTACTACAAGTACAAAGGTAAAATAAAAATGGTTGCTGCACAGGCTGTCCAACTACTATATGGCAATCTATCACCATCCGTAAAAATTATAGAGGTTACTGAGCAGTGTTGGTTTAGAAAATCTTGAAGTAGCAATAGCAATTTGAACTGGGTATTTAAATCAAAGGAGCTAATAAAATAGAAAACGAACAAAAAAAACCCTATGTTGTTTTGATGATGGCTTGTGATGAAGCACTGGACATAAACCATGCATTCCATACTGAGGAGGAGGAAGGGGAAGAAAGCTTTGAAGAAGAAATGAAATGTTTGTGTCCCTACCAAAAATATTTCCCTTAAAATATATATTCTCTATTGAAAGACCCACAAATAATAGAAACAACTGAGTAGCTTGTCATAGATTTACAATTAATAGCCAGTTGTGTGAATCTGGAACATTAAAAGACTCCATCATTGAAGATCAAATAGTTTTAGGGAGCAGGGGCAAAAAGGAATATGAAAGGGTTTTATTTTTTGTTTTAAGGCATGGACCCAACACTTGAAAGGAAGTATTTTTCACATGAAAAGAATGGCCGTAACGAGAGAGAGGCACAGACTGTAAACACCAAATTTGAGTAAGTCAGGCACAGAAAAATGAAAATATGCCAGGAACAAGATGTCTATCATGTGGCAACCAACGGAATATAGGGGGGAAATCTGTAGTAAGTCCTACCTCGGATTTAATATAATACAATTATTCTAATTGAGGTGCACATTTTTAAAAAAGTGTTAAAGTTTGAGAATTAGTTTTTCTTGTGTTGAGATTCACACAGCACAGGTGGGTTGGGTTGTCAAAGAGCTGGGTCACAGTCAGGGCCGCCCAGAGGATTCAGGGGGCCTGGGGCAAAGCAATTTCGGAGGCCCCTTCCATAAAAAAAGTTGCAATACTATAGTAACATGTATTTGGAAATGTAAAAAATAACCAGTGAAATACATTCAAAAATTAATTTTTAATAATTTGAAAATACACGAAATACATTTGTGACGTTGTGCAGTCTATATGGTTTTATAAAAACATAAGTGAATATAATGTATCTGGAATATGCTTCATGCAAAAGGTCTCTTGTAAGGTATCATTACAAAGCTTATAATCTACTGAGTGTGATCATCCCATTTGTATAAATGTACCACTCTTGTATCTAAAACTAGAAATATGAAATATAACTCCTAGGGTCTATTGTAATTATGTAAAGTGTGGGCCATTAATGATGGTTTGGAATTTTGATGACTCCCATTAACCAGGACCATTGTCTGCAGATGGCTGTGTTTACCTGTTAGTCTTCCTGTATATGTGTGTGCTGGCAAGTGGGCAATGAAGTCTTGCAGTGACATGTGATCATGTCACCTGAACTGGAATCCATCTTTAACCTGGTGCTTTTCCAGTGGGGGGGGGGGGTGGAAACCCAGAGGGACAAAGGGTTCCCGCCTTATGCAAAAGATATATAAAGGGGTGGAAGAGAACAGAGGGAGAGAGGAGCCATCATGAAGAATCCCCTAGCTATCACCTGAGCTGGAACAAGAGCTGTACTAGGGGAAAGAATTGTGCCCAGGCCTGGAAGGTGTCCAGTCTGAGAAAAACTTACTGAAGCATCTCTGAGGGTGAGATTATATGTATTTAGTTTGATTAGACATAGATTTGCGCATTTTATTTTATTTTGCTTGGTGACTTACTTTGTTCTGTCTGTTACTACTTGGAACCACTTAAATCCTACTGTCTGTATTTAATAAAATCACTTTTTATTTAGTAATTTACTCAGAGTATGTATTAATACCTGGGGGAGCAAACAACTGTGCATATCTCTCTATCAGTGTTATAGAGGGCGAACAATTTGAGTTTGCCCTGCATAAGCTTTATGCAGGGTAAAACGGATTTATTTGGGTTTAGACCCCATTGGGAGTTGGGCATCTGAGTGCTAAAGACAAGCACACTTCTGGGAGCTGTTTTCAGGTAAACTTGCAGCTTTGGGACAAGGGATTCAGACCCTGGGTCGGTGTTGGAGCAGACGGGAGTGTCTGGCTCAGCAAGACAGGGTGCTGGAGTCCTGAGCTGGCAGGGAAAACAGGAACAGGGGTAGTCTTGGTACATTGGGTGGCAGCTCCCAAGGGGATTTCTGTGATCCAACCCGTCACAACATTATTTTAAAAACATTAAATGCTTTAATGGTATGTATACATTTGCAATTATATAATGGGCTGTCACTAGGTGATGGTGATGGTTGGTGCCAATGGGCTGTCGCTGCCTGTTGCCAGGGCTGGGTTGGGAGCTGGGCTCTGGGTCGGGGGGTGCCCAGCTCACAGGGGCTGCGCTCGGAGCTGGGGGTCAGGGCTGTGGGGGGATGGGGTCGGGGGGTGCCCGGCTCCGAGGGGCTGGGCTCAGAGCTGAGGGTCAGGGCTTGGGGGGGGGCAAGGGGGGTGTCTGGCTCAGAGGGGCTTACCATGCTGTTTACTCCCACCTCCTCTCTCTCCCCTCTTCCGGAGCCTCAGCGCGCCGCGTCCAGGAGCGGCCCTGGACAGCGCTACAGCGGCGTGGCTCCACGGGACCTGAGCTCCCGCCGCTCAGCCCGGAGCCCCACCCCCTTACCACGTGGCTCTGAGCGGGAGGAGCTCAGGCCCCGCCGGAGCCAGGCCACTGCAGCACTGTCCAGGGCCACTCCTGGACGCGGCGCACTGAGGTGCCGGGGGATGGGGGAAGGCAGAGGTGGAGGCGAGCCTCTGACATTCTCGTGGGGGCCCCTGCGGGGCCTGGGGAAAATTGCCCCACTTGCCCCCCCCCTCTGGGCAGCCCTGGTCACAGTCCCTGATTCTGTACACTGATCTTTCCTGGCTCTGGCACCAACTTATGCCAATGGGATATGACTTTCAAGGGGCCATATACCAGAGGAGAAACAGAAGAAGAGTTCTTCACTGGGAGAGTTCCCAACTAACCAGCTGTGGTCAGATTCTGGCTCATCTAAGTGGCTCAAGAAAACCACCACCACATCAGGTGGGGTGAGGACCTAGTTCAATATATTAAGATTCCTCAAGATATTGTTATGGAAAGAAATGAAGAGAAATATTAACAGGAAACATTTCTATTTGCTCCAAAGGATTGCTAGGATAGCAGAAGGCAAATTCTTTAGCAAAAAGAGTGCATTGGCAGCGCTTCTGGCAGATTTCTGTTGACTCAGAAAGTTGTAAGGTTTCTACTTAGGGTGAATTGAGAATGGGAGTTAGGCAATGATGTCACAACTCATTATGTAAGCATGGAATGGATTTCCAGTGCAGGTACTCCATAGGGAGGGGATTCACTGATAACAGGGCCGGCTCCAGGCACCAGCCCACCAAGCTTGTGCTTGGGGCGGCACCTGGAAGGGGGCGGCGCGGCGCTCCGGCCGCCGGGGAGAGCGGGGCCACAGCCGGGCTCGCCGCCCTCCCCCCGGCGCTCTGGCCGCCCTCCCCCCGGCCGCCCTACCGGGGCTCGCCGCCCTGCGCTCTGGCCGCCGGGGGGAGAGCCGAGCCCCAGCCGGGGCTCGCCGCCCTCTCGCTGCCCTGCGCTCTGGCCGCCGGGGAGAGAGCTGAGCCCCAGCCGGGGCTCGCCGCCCTCTCGCCGCCCTGCGCTCTGGCCGCCGGGGGGAGAGCCGAGCCCCAGCCGGGGCTCGCCGCCCTCTCGCCGCCCTGCGCTCTGGCCGCCGGGGAGAGAGCCGAGCCCCAGCCGGGGCTCGCCGCCCTCTCGCCGCCCTGCGCTCTGGCCGCCGGGGGGAGAGCCGAGCCCCAGCCAGGGCTCGCCGCCCTCTCGCCGCCCTGCGCTCTGGCCGCCGGGGGGAGAGCCGAGCCCCGGCCGGGGCTCGCCGCCCTCTCGCCGCCCTGCGCTCTGGCTGCCGGGGGGAGAGCGGAGCCCCGGCCTGGGCTCGCCGCCCTCCCCGCGGGGGGGGGGGCGGCCGGAGGCTTTTTTGCCTGGGGCGGCAAAAAAGCCAGAGCCGGCCCTGACTGATAAGATAAATGGTTTGGTAAAGGAGGTGTTTGGTAAAGGAGCAGAACAGGGTGGGGTTTGGGGAACCTATGAGTGGCATGGCAGGGAGCCCACCTTTACCCTCATGTGATGGTAGCGGATGCACTTTTATCTGCTGGAGTTCCCAGACATTTAATAATAAAGTTTTGGCCTAATTAAACTATATCAATTGTCTCCTGTCCTTGCTCCAGCATAGCCAGGCAATGACTGTATAGACTATTTAACGATAGAAGAAGAGATAAGAAACTATATCTTTACCATGGTCTGAGTAGCTTTCAAACAACTGAAATCATCAGCCTGGGAGAGAAATTGACCACCAGTGCCTGATTTTAAGATTCAGGTGATTCTGAATATGCAAAGACTCAAAGATATATTGGGGGAAAAAATCAAACTGCAAGTCATATTGAATTGTGTCAGTAAGTTCATATTCAACTATGCAGCTCAAACTCACTGTGGCAGTCTCCTTCACCAACATACAGAATAGGCACGGATGCCAGGGCATGGAAGAGAAGCCAAAGATTTGAAATATGTACTGACATTGGTACCAGCTCTATTATTCTTTGACCCACTGAATGAGATCAGTCTTTCCACAGCTGCTTCAAAAGTAGAGCTAGGAGCTATATTACTACAAAGACATGGGACTGAATAGCTGTAGTGTGAGAGCTATGATGGCAGCAGAAAAAAAAGTATGCAAAGGAGGCTTATGTCTTATTAAGATGCGAGTATAAAATTTCCTGTTTTCTTGATGGTCATCGCTTCAAAGGTGAAACCCACTGTAAACAACTGATTGTAATACATATGAAAGAGCTTGGAGAAACAGCAAGTAATCAACAATTATTTTTTAGAGTACAGAAGTACGATATGACCTTGGAATTTCAGTGAAGATGCCATCTAGCAATTGCAGATGTGCTTCCTGAATGTATGCTTCACTTGATTACTAGGTTTTAAACAAGCTTTATTGGAACATGTGAACATGATAAAAGCATCCAGCAATAAGGATTTAGCTGGAAAAAGAAATAGCTAAGGGTGAAACGCTGCAAGCAGTAATACACGATATATAATGAATGGATTGAGAGATCTATACTTTTCATCTGCATACTCCCAATATAAAATTGAAATGTAAAACTGTAGTATTAGTAATTTCCACAGTGATAAGAACATAAATATTGGAAAGAATATATGAAGTACACATTGGCATAACTAAGTCCAAAAAGGAACAACTGCAGAAGTCATAGTCAGACCTATGTACAGTCTGTCTTTTAGATGGTAAGTAGGTTAGCAAGTATTGAACCTGCATGAAATCTAGAGATGTACAGTTAAATCTGACCTTTCTTCAACATTCCTATAGTCTCGTGGAACAAAGTTCAAATTAATTTGTTTGCTATAGGAAAACATTATCATCTGATGATGGACTATTTCAGCAACTTTCAAAAAGTATTCAGAGTGGTAGCCGTGTTGTCTGTATCAGCAAAAAGAACGAGGAGGTCTTGTGGCACCTTAGAGACTAACACATATATTTGGGCATAAGCTTTGTGGGCTAAAACCCACTTCATCAGATGCATGCAGTGGAAAATACAGTAGGAAGATAGATAGATAGATAGATAGATATACACACACACGCACGCACACACACCATGAAAAAATGGGGGTTGCCATACCAACTCTAACGAGACTAATCAATTAAGGTGGGCTATTATCAGCAGGAGGGAAAAAAACTTTTGTAGTGATAATCAGGATGGCCCATTTCAAACAGTTGACAAGAAGGTGTGAGTAACAGTAGGGGGCAAATTAGCATGGGGGAATAGTTTATAGTTTGTGTAATGACTCATCCACTCCCAGTCTTTATTCAAGCCTAATTTAATGGTGTCCAGTTTGCAAATTAATTCCAGTTCTGCAGTTTCTCGTTGGAGTCTGTTTTTCAAGTTTTTGTTGTTGAAGAATTGCAACTTTTAGGTCTGTAATTGAGTGTCCAGGGAGGCTGACATGTTCTCCGACTGGTTTTTAATGTTATAATTCTTGATGTCTGATTTGTGTCCGTTTATTCTTTTGTGTAGAGACTGTCCGGTTTGGCCAGTGTACATGGCAGAGGGGCATTGCTGGCACATGATGACATATATCACATTGGTAGAGGATCAGGTGAACGAGCCCCTGATGGTGTGGCTGATGTGATTAGGTCCTATGATGGTGTCCCTTGAATAGATATGTGGACAGAGTTGGCAACTGGCTTTGTTGCAAGTATAGGTTCCTGGGTTAGTGTTTTTGTTGTATGGTGTGTGGTTGCTGGTGAGTATTTGTTTCAGGTTGGGGGGCTGTCTGTAAGCGAGGACTGGCCTGTCTCCCAAGATCTGTGAGAGTGAGGGATCGTCCTTCAGGATAGGTTGTAGATCCTTGATGATGCACTGGAGAGGTTTTAGTTAGGGGCTTAAGGTGATGGCTAGTGGCATTCTGTTACTTTCTTTGTTGGGCCTGTCCTGTAGTAGGTGTCTTCTGGCTCTGTCAATCTGTTTCTTCACTTCATCAGGTGGGTATTGTAGTTTTAAGAATGCTTGATAGATATCTTGTAGGTGTTTGTCTCTGTCTCTGTCTGAGGGATTGGAGCAAATGCGGTTGTATCTTAGAGCTTGGCTGTAGACAGTGGATCATGTGATGTGGTCTGGATGAAAGCTAGAGGCATGTAGGTAAGTATAGTGGTCAGTAGGTTTCCAGTATAGTGTGGTGTTTATGTGACCATCGCTTATTAGCACTGTAGTGTCCAGGAAGTGGATCTCTTGTGTGGACTGATCCAGGCTGAGGTTGATGGTGGGATGGAAATTGTTGCAATCATGGTGAAATTCCTCAAGGGCTTCTTTTCCATGGGTCCAGATGATGAAGATATCAGCAATGTAGCGCAAGTAGAGTAGTGGCATTAGGGGACACGAGCTGAGGAAGCGTTGTTCTAAGTCAGCGTTGTTCTAAGTCAGCCATAAAAATGTTGGCATACTGTGGGGCCATGCGGGTACCCATAGCAGTGCCGCTGACTTGAGGGTATACATTGTCCCCAAATGTGAAATAGTTGTGGGTGAGGACAAAGTCACAAAGTTCAACTGTTTGAAATGGGCCATCCTGATTATCACCACAAAAGTTTTTTTTTTCTCCTACTGATAATAGCCCACCTTAATTGATTAGTCTTGTTATGGCAACCCCCATTTTTTCATGTTCTGTGTGTGTGTGTATATGTATATGTGTATATATATATATATATATATGTATGTATGTGTGTGTGTATATATATATATATATATGTATGTATGTGTGTGTGTGTGTATGTATGTATGTATGTATGTGTATATATATATATATATATATATATATATATATATATATATATATATATATATATATATATATATATATATATATATATATATATACATACACACACACACACACACACATTATATATATATATATACATACATACACACACACACACACATATATATATATATATATATATATATATATATATATATAACTTCCTACTGTATTTTCCACTGCATGCATCTGATGAAGTGGGTTTTAGCCCACAAAGCTTATTCCCAAATAAATTTGTTAGTTTCTAAGGTGCCACAAGTACTCCTCATTCTTTTTTCAAAAAGTAGTGAAACTTGAGGGTACCATAGCTTCAGGTGTGATAAAGTGAAATCTTTGTTTGAATATCTTAGTATTCCTAAGATAGTGGACCACAGTTCAAAAATAGTAAATCCTTGGGCTTCATTATAGCTTACAAATTTCAACATAAATTACCTAAAAAACAGAATGTGGAGTCTGTATATTAAGGACTTGCTTAGATAATTACTGCAAGAGAATACACATCTTGAGAACCACTCTACTACAGAGCAAGACTGCTGCAATCTGGAAAAAACCCAGCAGAAGTTTTATATAATAGACATGTACATACTCTGTTACCAGATCTGAGACCTAAAAGAATGACACACAATCCTGTGATCTTGGCAAAGGGATTAAGATAAATCAAAATGGATATAAAATTATAGCAGAATAACTAAATCTTTTATCACAATTAAAAAATAGTCAAAATTTGGTAAGATGGTCACTGGCTAGAGGAAATTACATATTGTTCATATTCAGTGATCACTTATTTGAAACCTTTGAAAATAGAATTATAAGCATTGAAAGGTACCTGAGAATATGACTTTGGGTATGTCTGCATCTGGGAGCCACATAATAGCTCTCTGTCAGCTAAAGTGCTAAATAGCAATGTAGACAGAGGTAGCATGAGTAACAGCTAGGAGTATCCACCTGAGTTCAAACCCCTGGACCTCCTGAGCACATACTTGGGCAGTTAGCCCAAGCTGCTGCTCATACTACCTGGCTACATTGATATTTTTAGTGCTCTTACTGTGGCAGAGCTATCAGCGGTCACTCTACCCATACTAGGAAATATGTTCCCAGCTGCAGTGTAGCCATACGCTAAGAGAGAAAATGAGCAAATAGCAGAAAAGAGTGAAAGGAGAGCAGATAATATGGAAGAACAAATGTCTTCATGGACCGATCTGGTTTGGGGCTCTAGACTGAGAGTGGAAGACCTGGAGATACCTGAAGATGCTTTCTAATCAGCCAGAAAGACTGCTGGAATGTCTAGAAAGACTGAGACCAATTGATTCTTTAGTAACAATCTAAATGATGCTTAGTTAAACCACTGTATCTGTTAGAATTTGTTGAGGCAGGAAATTTAGAGGGGGGAACAGTTTGGAGGAAATTTTGCAATGTCACATCCTGCCACTCTTCGTTAGGCCACATGCGCACTGTACACCAGCCCCCAAAAGCCATATAAAAAGACTCCATTTTAATCCTGCTTATATGAAATTGACAAGTCGGCTATCCCATGCCACCACCTGTTTTGCTGTAGCTTCACTGCATTTTTTTTTAAATCAAACTAGCTCATTCAAAGCCTGCTCAGGTATGTCTACACATGCTTCAGTCACAGCTCCCAACTGCTGTGTAGACATAACCTTGTAGGTGCTGCCACAGAAACAAGAACTAGCTGCAGAGCCTGAGACAGGGACCCAAGACAGGTTGGATTATAACAGTGTCAATACATTTAGAAGATAGGATATTTAATATTAAAGTTGACCCTTTATCCTTGACTTGTATCTCTGTCCTCTTATTTTCTGCAGTAGAGTTGAAGATGGAGAGTCAAATTCTCTGCTGGTGGAAATTTACATAGCTTTGAAGTCAATGGAGCTTTGCTGATTTACAACACTGCCCCATGTGTCAGCTAGACTTAGAATTTCTTGGCATTTTCTGGATTGTGTCACAACCTTATCAATTCTTAATTTATTTTTTTTATATTTAATGGTTTTCTTTTTCAGTGAATCTATTTATGGCACCAATTTAACTCACAAATTCACACAAACCTTGCCAATTCAGCATGTAGTACAAAGAACTGAATGTATTTATGGGCCGTGATGCTGTCTCAGGAATACTTGACAGTACTGCAGATGAGATTATAGGATCACACATTACTACAATATAGTACAGATTGTGTACGAATAATAGGAGAATAGTGGAAGTACTGAATAAATAGAGTATAATTTTTTGTTAAATGACATTAGTATGACTACCAACTTTAGCTACAATTCTGTGTGTTTCATTGTTCTTCTGACCTAACAGATGATGAACCTTATCATTTAACACTTTCAAAGCTGCAGAGCAACTAGGATAAATTTCATGTGAAATCTAATGTTTGTCTCTGTAAGAATGTACAATTAAGAAGAAAGCAGAGGCAAAATTTATAGGAACTTTAGAGACCCCTTTGATTTGTGCTCTAGAAAAACAAATTTCAAATCATAATAAATTATAGCAGATATGGGTAGTACACACTACAATTAAGATGATCTGAGCAATTTCCATTCTAATTTCCCCCTTTTCAACCACTTGTAGCTTTCTCAAGCAATTATTCAGTTTTGTCTCATCATAAACGTGACTTTTTAAAGAGTTTGAGCAAAATTGTTTCAGCTGTTACTGAGTTGTGTATGTATATTTAAAAGGAATAAAAAGGATACAATCTCTAACCCTAACCCAAAGATTGTATCCTTTTTATTCCTTTTAAATGTACACACACAAATGTACACTGTGAATGTCCCAGTCAGTAATAGTATGCCTGGGTAACCCAACTGCATTGGAAACATCAGACTTGAAAGTAGACACATCAAACTCTGCTTGTTTTCCTTAAATGTCGAAGCGTGAAGAAAATTAATTCAGTAGTTTTAAAGTTACAGCATTTATACTAGGGGAAATTCATGCACATATAGTAGAACTTTGTCATTTTTTTTTGTTTGCCCCCAAATTTGAATAGATTAAGAGTCTAATCATGGAACCCTAGTGTGGGGTCTTTCTACTCCTTAATCGCCTGTGTGGCTATGTCACAATCTGGCTCTCATTGACTTAGAACAGAATCTTCAACCCATTTCATAGTATGCAACACATCTTAACAGAGAGATTATCTAACAAACCTCCTTTCCTCCCAGTTATGATTACTTCAGACCACTACCGTCCTAAACAAAATCTAGTTCATAATTGCAGAGTATCCTTGTAATAACTACTACCATTGCTTGGATACAGTTTGCCTAGTTTTTCCTGCTTGATTTCAGTTGCTACCATAAGCATCCAGGTTCTTCTTGCAATGTGGAGACTAGGTGCATGTAGAAGCATCTGAATATGAAATGGAGCCAGTGATCTGTGACCTACTAGTTTTCTGCAGTGTTCTGCTGACCATGAAATATAGTTTGGAAATTACTATCTTATAACACTGGGTGTGGGGATGCAGTGAAACACATTACTTTTGGATGGATTTAATTTTAGAGGCAGTTTCAACATAGAGATGGCCTAATGGCTAAGATGGTTGATTTCCAAAATGTTTTAATCAAGGCTGACTGAATTCCAAGATGTGCTGAGACAAATAACTCCACTACAAGTAACTTAAATGTCAGACTTTTTTTGGGGGGGGGGAAGAGGGGTAGGTGGACGGAGTGTGCAAAAAAAGAAATACTGAAAGTGTAAAATGAAGTTCAAGGCAAAAAAAAACCCCAAACAAAACAGCCAGTTAGTTCAGAGTTAAGAATGAGAAGTCAAGCTTTCAAGAGGCAGAATTAAGGTTGAAAGTTGTGTTAATTCTATCCCTTTCTGCTGTGAGATGAGGCCACAGTTTTAGATGACCCAACAGAGTAAATCAGATAAGTGATGAATACCTCTTTTAAATAATTAATTACATCATTTTTATCTTGCTAACTTCATGTTCATAACTGTAAAACTACTGAAATAATTTTCTGCAGACTTGGCTTACATTTACCTTTGTGGCACAATTGTTAATTAAAGTGTGTGTGGGGGGGGGGGAGGAAAGTATCTGTCTTCTATGGTGCCTTCAATTATGGACTTAAAATTACTCCACAAAGATAAGTAAATTAGCCACCCTCCTGTGAGGTGGGTACTTACTGGCCTCATCTGTAAAAATGTAAAAGGTATTGACTAAGGTTACATAGCAAGTCAGTTGAAGAACCATAAACAGAAACCAGAGTGAGTGAATCTCTGTGCTGTGGTTTATCCATTAGACCATGTTTCCTCCACCACTTCATCTCTGAATTCTGAGTTGCATGGGACTCTGAGGCATGCATTATCTAAAGCAGGGGTTCCCAAACTTGGTTCGGGGCTTGTTCAGGGTAAGCCCCTGGCGGGCCACGAGATGCTTTGTTTATCTGAGCATCCACAGGTACGGCCGCTCGCACCTCTCAGTGGCCACAGTTCGCCGTTCCTGGACAATGGGAGCTGCAGGAAGCGGCACGGGAACAGTGAACCGTGGCCACTGGGCGGTGCGAGCGGCCGTACCTGTGGATGCTCAGGTAAACAAAGCATCTCACGGCCCACCAGGGGCTTACCCTGAACAAGCCCCGAACCAAGTTTGGGAACCCCTGATATAAAGAGACTGATGCAAGTGTTTTGCACCCTCAGTGTTCTCAGCTGTTCTAGGTTTGAATTGTACTTAAGAAAGAAAATAGGGAATTTTAAAACTACTGGATCAGTTTTCTTAAAAAATGGTTTATTTAGGTGATCTCTTTGAGACTTATTGTAAAAAGCAATTAAAGTTTGAAGATTGTAAACTTTAAGTACTGCAAAAATACCTTCTATTAAATATAGAAGATGCATTTCCCTTTCATAATGCATTTGGCAACTTCTGAGTTGTTAATCTGTCAATTTTAACATTGGCAATATCATCAATACTATGTTTTGCATAGAATCAATACATTTATTTAAGCTAAATTGCAGTAAACTGTTAAATTGAAAATAAACTATGTGCTCAGCTGGCAAGGGATAATGAATGTCACCAGGGAAAAGACAGCATCTATGAATTATGGCCCTGCAGTTTTAATTGCTCGTCCTTTCTTTTAACTAAAGGGCTTATATTATTTTCCAGATTAGCACCAGTGTTGCTGCTAAGTCACCTCTTTACCTTGTCTGATAACGCTCACTGTTTTTGTTACAGTTCCAGAATATAAAGACTGGATATGGTATTTTCTTTTGGAAAGTGAGGTTGTGGGGTGAGGGGAGATAACTATTGCTTCATTGTATCTCCAGTAAGTGTTCCTTTGGGTCTCATGCTATTGGATGGAAAATACTGACAATTTTAAAACAAAAAAGGATATTAGTTGTCTTCAGTTAGAAATGTCTCTGTACATTGCCTTTTCTTTTTTCTGAAGTGAACAGTGTCATTTCTTCCTAAAGAGAAGATTTGCTTTGGTGATCTAGTGCATTAATGACCTCTAACGAAATGAGCACTTCATCTCTTTTCCAAACCCACAACAGCATGACACTCATAAAATGTACATAGAGCTGTCAATAGCTCTGACAGGACTCTTTTGAAGGTTATGTTTTGCAACAGTGATCACACTGCTAATATGATCTCTGGGAGTAGGGTCATTTAAAGATTATTAATTCTGTTTCCTGGTGCCTTCGTAAAAAGATGGAGGCAGAAATGAATAAGAGTGGCATGAATCCCTCCACTGAGCTAATTATCTAGACAATCATTATGATTCCTTCTTCGGTAATACTTGTTAGAATCATCAATTAGTTTTCTTCCAAAGTCAAGTTCAGTATTTTCAAATAATGATTTCACTCTGGTAGCTTTACAGAATGAGACGAGTCATGTTACTGATGTTAAGCAGTATTACCTTTGCTATGTATGCATAATAAAAACATTAAGAGATTTGCAAAGTGCACAAGTGGAGATTTTACAATTTTACAATTAATTCTTCTTTTTTTAAAAAAATAGACTACCTTTCAAAGACCTGAATTGTGAAAAGAAACAAGGAAAAGCTAAAGAATGTATATATTCTTTGACAAAACACAGGACTTAAATTGTTCAAAATTTCCATTCACTGCAATTGAATATCTGAGTGTTGACATTTGTGCTGCATCATTAATTTGCAGAGAGTTCAGAACCTAGTGTGAAATCCTGGCTCCATTGAAGTCAATGGCAAAACTCTGATGGAATGCAGTTGAGCCAAGATTTTACTCCTAATGCAGAGCCAGTGATGCCATGAAGACAGATGGCTTATTGTTATACAAGCTGCCTGACATAAGCTCATAAGAAATGAAAGAAATTAACATGAAAGATTTGATGTTTGGATTTTTGATTTGTTACATTTTTATTGTTAAACCAGAAAAGGGTGTATTCTGTTTCATAACAACTTTCTAGGGAGGGAAAACACGTATTGGTTGTAAATTGTATTTTGCTTCTAATTATTTTGTTGCTTTATTAACAAATGAACAACTTAAGGCAAGAGGTCAAATTCAACCCTATTTGAATTCCATTATCTTTGCTACCATCTAGAACTCATGTAGCAGAACAATAAAATGCTATATATTCTATAAGCCCAATACAGTGTAGGCAAAACTAAATTTCGATTTAGAATAAATTGCCCACATTCTAGCATTTCCCTATATCTACTTGAAGACCTTTCTCATCCTAAATCATTCCTTGATGCCAAGGATCAGTGAGATTTGATGGTATAAAATAAATTACAAATAACCGATGAATTTTAAGCTTGGTGGTGTGTAATTTTCATCATAATCTTTGAAAATTTCATAATGTGATTTTTTTCAAAGTAATAGAGGCCTCTTTGAGATAACTAACCTTTAGCCTCTTGAATCCCTCACAGGGAACAAAGAGAGGCTGCAGAGCCATCTCACTCAGGGAGCATAGAACTTCTAATGTTGTAGAGAGCTGTTAGCAGATATGAAGACTCTAAGCAGTATCCTTGGGAGGTCAAGCTTGCAAGCTCACGATTTACTCACATGACTAGCAATGATGAATAAGCAAAAAAAAATGTCAAATGAAAATCAAGCCTCAATTGCTGATGAAACTGAGCAAACAGATTAAGTAGCATTTTTGCTTAAAGGGGTGCTAGTTACCACTAGATTTGTTTGCCCTTGATTAGCATGTCTCAATTTTGAAAAAGAATGAGAGAGAGAGAGAGAGAGAGAGAGAAACATAGGCAGCTCCTTGTGGAGTGTTTTCCTACTCTCTCTGGCCAAGTAGCAGAGTACTTAAAGTCAACAAGGAGAAACGAAAGCAGCCTATGGCATAATACTCACAATACACAAAATAAGCCTTTTACGCACAATCTATGCACTTACCACCCTGTGTGTAAATTTTTAGATCGTAGAAAAAATCCATAGAAGTTAATAGAGAACAGAATTTAATAGGTAATCTTTCTATAGAATGTTAAACCATCATACACAATTTGATGAAGA
Organism: Emys orbicularis; assembly: GCF_028017835.1. Lineage (NCBI taxonomy): Eukaryota > Metazoa > Chordata > Testudines > Emydidae > Emys > Emys orbicularis. The sequence goes on along the minus strand of NC_088689.1, from coordinate 38,963,384 downwards.
ATTGCATTTCTGCTATGTTATATGAAGGGTTAAATAACCCTGTAGAAAATGTATCATTCTCTGTTAATGTCAATAGCATTTTGGTGTCATTTCCATAGAAACCTACTGGTTTGTACAACAGTTTCTGTATAACCCTAATTTCATCCCCAATAAATTATTTTCCATAGGAGAAGGTGGTAGCTCAAGTAATTACATAGTAACTCATTTAGGCCAGTGTGACTGGTTGATGCTAGGGCCCATTATTGCTTAAAACTTTGAGACTTTGTTGCAGTTAGGATTGATACTAGTATGGGAATGAAGCCTCTGAGAATGCCTATGTGGCTGAATGCACCCCAGTATTCACATCCTACTCGCTATTGTAAATAATCTTTGTACAAAATATGCCTTGTGTAGTATCCTTTTGAAAGCTGATAACTCACTGATCAATAATAATATGGTGAAATGTATGTAGCAATATTGCATGCAAAGTTATGAATGTAAGTTGAAATTATGACTGAAAAGTCTGGAGGGGGGTAAACCTGTTTCTCAAAGACAAAGGGCAAGCTGATGCCTCTAGTCAGGTATCATTGAAGTTAATTTGTAGTCACCTGTCAAGTGGCCATTTGTTGGCAGCTATGGGGGGCAGGAACAGATCACTCTGCATTTTAACCAACAACAACATGAAACTTCTTTCACCACAAGACTTCATATATCTGTCCTCATGTTCGAAGGAACTTTATCTATAGGTAACCCTCAGGAAGATACATTTCGAAGGGAAATTGGATTATAAAAGTGAGTGACAAAAATACCCCCGTGTATTATCTCTTCTCTTCTCTTCTCTCTTCTCTCTCTCTCTCTCTCTCTCTCTCTCACCTAAGAAGATGAAGGAAGCAGTCTTTTGTCTTTGGGAGGGATCCTAACATGAAAATTTGGTTAGCAGTGCTGCTGGGAACCTTCATTAAGGATTTTACCTTGAACCAAGTCTAGCTAGTTAAGTTTAGCTACTAGAAAGCATTTTATCTTTTTCTTTTGTAACCATTTTTCACTTTAATACCTTATTTGTACTCACTTAAAATCTCTCTATGTAGTCAGATAAACTTGTTTTATTCTCTAATGAAAACTAATCCAGTGTTTGTGTTTAAACTGAATTGTTTGGGTAACAAGTTAAAAAGCAAACTGTTGTTTGTTGGCCCTGTAAAGGGTCAATATACCTCTAATATCTGAACTGTCCAGGAGTTCAGTGCAAAACACCTGTTTTGGGAAAAATTCAGGACTGGGAGTGTGTTGAGGTCACCCTGCAAGTGGTAACCAAGGCTGGTGGAAGTCAGAGTTTGACTGGAGTGTTGCTATCAGGCTGCAGCTATACACAGACACTCAAGATATGACCTTCATGCTGTCTGTGAGGGGCCCAGGATGAGAGGAAGCATTGTGAGGTACCCAAGATTGCATGGCAGGTGGTGACAGCCCCTCACTAGTCTCGATTGCACCCCAGAATGTGACAGCCTAATGTGAATGCGATATTTCCAGAAGCCTAAAGACGGTCAGCATGAACAGTGTTCTTGTGCAGTTAATGGAAGTGCTGTGCATTCTCCCTAATTAGCCTGCCTCCTGGGTTCTTTATTAATACAACAGTCCTTGTGTACGTTTAACATGAATTGGCATATGTTAAAGGCCTTCAAAGATTTTGATTCATCTGTTCATGTTGGTGCTTCCCACTCATTCTGTTCAGAGTGCCCCCTTTTTGATCATCTAGCAATCTGATACAAAAATTAACACTGTAGCATTACAACTATTCAACTTTAAGACCCTGATTTAGCATAAAACTCAATAAAACTTTAGAGGGACTTAAGCATGTGCATAAGTGCTTTGCTTAATTGGGTTCTAACACATGAACAATATTCACAGCTAATTATCAGTAAGAGGAAAAGAAATGGCTGCAGGGATTAAGTCTAGTGTAAGACTTTTGTTTGATATCTTTCTCATTATCAGGCATACACAATGCTAACTAAGACTCTGGTAAAGCAAAGCCATTAAACACAAGTATTCCCATTGAGTTCAACTGGGACACAATTCTGGGTTTCCATAAAAAATGGAAACTAGGACAGATTACAAAGGATGAATATAGGCAAACAACACAGGAATGCAGGGGCAAGATTAGAAAGGCAAAGGCACAAAATGAGCTCAAACTAGCTACAGGAATAAAGGGAAACAAGAAGACTTTTTATCAATACATTAGAAGCAAGAGGAAGACCAAAGACAGGGTAGGCCCACTGCTTAGTGAAGAGGGAGAAACAGTAACAGGAAACTTGGAAATGGCAGAGATGCTTAATGACTTCTTTGTTTCGGTCTTCACCGAGAAGTCTGAAGGAATGCCTAACATAGTGAATGCTAATGGGAAGGGGGTAGGTTTAGCAGATAAAATAAAAAAAGAACAAGTTAAAAATCACTTAGAAAAGTTAGATGCCTGCAAGTCACCAGGGCCTGATGAAATGCATCCTAGAATACTCAAGGAGCTACTAGAGGAGGTATCTGAGCCTCTAGCTATTATCTTTGGAAAATCATGGGAGACGGGAGAGATTCCAGAAGACTGGAAAAGGGCAAATATAGTGCCCATCTATAAAAAGGGAAATAAAAACAACCCAGGAAACTACAGACCAGTTAGTTTAACTTCTGTGCCAGGGAAGATAATGGAGCAAGTAATTAAGGAAATCATCTGCAAACACTTGGAAGGTGGTAAGGTGATAGGGAACAGCCAGCATGGATTTGTAAAGAACAAATCATGTCAAACCAATCTGATAGCTTTCTTTGATAGGATAACGAGTCTTGTGGATAAGGGAGAAGCTGTGGATGTGGTATACCTAGACTTTAGTAAGGCATTTGATACAGTCTCGCATGATATTCTTATCGATAAACTAGGCAAATACAATTTAGATGGGGCTACTATAAGGTGGGTGCATAACTGGCTGGATAACCGTACTCAGAGAGTTGTTATTAATGGTTCCCAATCCTGCTGGAAAGGCATAACGAGTGGGGTTCCGCAGGGGTCTGTTTTGGGACCGGCTCTGTTCAATATCTTCATTAACGACTTAGATATTGGCATAGAAAGTACGCTTGTTAAGTTTGCGGATGATACCAAACTGGGAGGGATTGCAACTGCTTTGGAGGACAGGGTCATAATTCAAAATGGTCTGAGTTAAACAGGATGAAGTTTAACAAAGACAAATGCAAAGTGCTCCACTTAGGAAGAAAAAATCAGTTTCACACATACAGAATGGGAAGAGACTGTCTAGGAAGGAGTACGGCAGAAAGGGATCTAGGGGTTATAGTGGACCACAGGCTAAATATGAGTCAACAGTGTGATGCTGTTGCAAAGAAAGCAAACATGATTCTGGGATGTATTAACAGGTGTGTTGTGAGCAAGACACGAGAAGTCATTCTTCCGCTCTACTCTGCTCTGGTTAGGCCTCAGCTGGAGTATTGTGTCCAGTTCTGGGCACCGCATTTCAAGAAAGATGTGGAGAAATTGGAAAGGGTCCAGAGAAGAGCAACAAGAATGATTAAAGGTCTTGAGAACATGACCTATGAAGGAAGGCTGAAAGAATTGGGTTTGTTTAGTTTGGAAAAGAGAAGACTGAGAGGGGACATGATAGCAGTTTTCAGGTATCTAAAAGAGTGTCATAAGGAGGAGGGAGAAAACTTGTTCACCTTAGCCTCTAAGGATAGAACAAGAAGCAATGGGCTTAAACTGCAGCAAGGGAGGTCTAGGTTGGACATTAGGAAAAAGTTCCTAACTGTCAGGGTGGTTAAACACTGGAATAAATTGCCTAGGGAGGTTGTGGAATCTCCATCTCTGGAGATATTTAAGAGTAGGTTAGATAAATGTCTATCAGGGATGGTCTAGACAGTATTTGGTCCTTCCATGCGGGCAGGGGACTGGACTCGATGACCTCTCGAGGTCCCTTCTAGTCCTAGAATCTATGAATCTATGAGACAAGGCAGTGGTTAATCTCTTGGCTCTTTTTAAAAAAAAAAAAAAAAAAAAAAAAAAAAGCATGCAGTTAAGTGCAGCTATCCAACCTTTTCCTCCTTATCTATTATATTTCTCACTTTCTATTGCTCCTTTGTACCTCCCCTCCCAATAAGTTTTGCTCTCCCTTTACTCACTGCTCTTTCATGCTTCAGGAGTCTCTTCTTTTGCTCCACCTCACCACACCAAAACTAAGTGTTTTGTTTAATGCAACAAGAAATAAAGCTATGGCCAAATATTTTTTTTTAAAAAAACACATGGAGCTAACATGATCTATAGCTGCCATCAGTTCGTTAGTGTCGTATTCTTTTTCTACACACTTCATCCTTTTTTCTTTTTGTTGTCTTTTTAGATTGTAAATGCTTTGAGGCAGAGATCATGTCTTCCTGTGTTTTGTTCAGTAGTTAGTGAAATGAGGCCTGATACTGATTGGGTGCTTTGGGTGTGATTGTAACACAAATAATAATAAAATTAATCATTTGCATTTCAAAATAAAATCCACCACCAGAACAACACTATTGGATTTTGGTAAAAGATAGAGAACTAGATTTAAATTAGTGTCAGAGACCCACCTAAGTGCCTATTTTCATCCTTCGTTCTGGTATCCATATTGACATTTATCTTTATCATTTATCAGCCATTACCTAGGTTACCTTTTTTAATATTATGTTGCATAATATATGTGAGGTCAGTATTTTTTATTGTTCATTGTTCATAATAAAATCAAAGAAGTTTGAAAATAATACTTTCCCTTTCAGTTGTTTTCCTTGATATTTCAACAATGTAAAATCCCTGAAAATATCATTCAACAAGCTGATACCTATTAATTTTCTATATTATTTCTGGGAGAATAAAAATGTTTGTTCTGTGCATCATCCCCTCTGGGAGCCCTCCACTGGCTTCCCCTTAATTCTGTGTAAAATTTCAAAAGGTTTGTCCTTAATTTAAAGGCCCTACTACTCAGCTTTTGCCTACTTTTATATTCTGGTTTCCTTTCTTATTGTACACCACCCTTCCATGCTGTCATTGCTTCTAACTTTGAAACTGGTTATCATAGAGGATAAGAGCCTACTATTGCTACCATAAAATGAATGCTACTTCAGGTGAAGAAGTAACGAGGCTTGTGATGTTGGTATAGAAGATCATGAGCTCCATAACTGCTGCTGACCCATTGATGCAGTTGTTAAAGTTTCAGCAAGAGAATGGTGAATTAAAATATATATGTATCTAGTTGTGTGTTTATAAAATATACATGTATATGTATACCTGTCCAAAATCTATTTCTCCAGGTCAGTTGAGGTTGATTTTATGATTATTGTGTGATGTAGATGGCATGATATATCAGTTTAAAGTTTGTCAGACTGACAGATTCTATTTAATTAGACCGTCTTAACTGCAGTACAGTCCACCAGCTATGTGGTTTTGCTGCCTTTTGCTTTATCCTTCTCCATTCTGCTTTCCTATAGCAAATCTGTGGTGACAAGGTGAAGGTCGGGCTAATTATCCCTTACTGGGGTGTTCCTGGTGTGATTATACTGAACCTGCACTAAAACTTTAAATGTTAGTATTCTCCATCCTCTGTCTGTTCTACTTTTAAAATTGTGGCCATATTTCAAAGTCAAATATTCCTTAGCTTCCTCTTCTGTGTATAGAGTCATAACTGGCCAGTGTCTCTGGTCAGTCACCTGTGTGATCTGCTGTGGTTTTCTATAGCTGTAGATAAGTTTAATGACTTGTAATAGTAGACACTGGGTTCCTAGCTAAATTTTCTAGTTCTTATAAACTATTAATTCTTTTCTATCAATTTCTGTAAAACTACAGGGAGGGGGGAATACGGCTGCTTATACCTCTATATCTCTAACATCCTTCTTTGTCATTTTTTCCACTAACTAAGTTTCATGGTCTTTTGATTGAAAGGAGCAAAGATACTTTTATTTTGTTGGATTCCATCATGAAATTATGTCCAGAATCCCATTTTATCGGACTCCCCTTTTCCAGTTTCTATGAAAAGAAAGAGGCGCTTCCAAAAATATGGAAAAGAGAGGGCTGGAAGAACCAGTTCAGGAAAAATCAGAACTGACTAGACGATTAGCCCAAGGTCTCCATTTGTATTTGTTTTCATGTTTATTCATCTCAGCAGAACCAGGATTTATCCATAAGTGGAAATCCTGAAATACTGCAGGAAAAGCTTTGATCAGAGTATTTCTGAAAAAGTCAGAAGGAAGGAGTACCAGAAATTTCTCTCACAGTCTTTAAAAAGAAAACAAAACAAAACCCTAATACAAACAAAGTAACAGCTTTCTGTTGTGTTGTATCTACTCTGTTTGTTTCTGAACTGAGATATCAGGGATACTTCAAATAAGCATTCAAACTCCTGGATGATTATCTGCCCGAAACCTCTGGACCTTCTGAGATTCTCATTTCTCTTTGTTTGTTTCCTCTTCTTTACAAGTTTCACTGATGTCAGTAAGGCTCTAACCATGTAATTCTGCTTGAGACATGCTTCTGAGCAGTCTTATTTCTATTGAAGATCTGGCACCAACAGAATCAAGGTCAACAAACTTTTATATAGGACTAAATCTGTAAAGTAGTCTCATCACCATGGTTTCATTGTGTCCTCATAGTCAGTTGTCAGGAATGCCAAGCTATTCATTACCTGGAATAGTTTTGCTGATTTTGACTTTTCAGTTGCAATGATGGAGGAGAGGAATACTCCATCATTGCAGAACTTTAGTAAATGACGTCAGAAGTTCTTTCTAGTGCAACCAATCTGATTGGAAATGAAGTTTTGCCATTGGCATTCTGGCCTTATTCACGTACAGGTTGTGTGTCTCAGATTATCTGTAGGAGAGAGTGATCTGTGATCTGCTATGCAGCAGGAAGAAGTTTGTTTTAATGACTGAAGACAAATACTGATCTCAGTCTCCTACTAGGCTATCAGTAGTGATCGATCAGCTTAAAGAAATCTGAACCCCAACTAGATCCTTCACTGTCCACAGGTGAATGAGTGAATAGGCCCTCCTGTCTGAGGAGAAAAAAGGTGGATCCTGACTTCAAATTACCATCAAATCCCACCAAATAGCAGGTCTGAATTGTGCCCAACTTTGTGTATTGAGGAAGAGCTATTATTGACATAGAAGTAGAAGTCACTTATCACTTAAGCCTGAATATGTCTAATGCCAAACTACATGATTTCTTGGCCAGCATAGCTGGATGTTTGGAGTTTTGTTTCTGCATGTTTATTTTTACATTTCAATAGTATTTTACAAATATCAAATACTTAAAAAAAACTGATTAATATTTCAGTATTTTGTTTTTGTTTCCTTTAGGAGTGTTGCTAGGTGCAAAACTCAAATGCAGACAGAGAAATAAAATAAAATGTAAACTGATGGCAACTTCAAAAATGTTCTTTCACACATCTACATTATAAGCATGCAGGCTATAGTCAGATTCTTTGTAATTAGGGTTACTCTAGGGCAGGGGTTCTCAAACTTCATTGCACTTTGATCCCCTTCTGACAACAAAAATTACTACACGACCCCAGGAGGGAGGACCAAAGCCTGAGCCCCCCCTGAGCCCTGCCGACCTGGGTGGGGGTGCGAGGCAAAGACTGAGCCCTGCCACCCCTGGCTGGGGAGCCAAAGCCCAAGCCCAAGGGCTTCAGCCCCAGGCAGGGGGCCTGTAAGCTGAGCCCTGCCACCCAGGGCTGAAGCCCTCGGGCTTTGCCTTTGGCCCCGGGCAGTGGGGCTCGGGCTTCACCTTCAGCTCTGGGCCCCAGGCCTCAGCAAGTCTAATGCCAGCCCCGGTGACCCCATTAAAATGGGGGCACAACCCACTTTGGGATCCCGAACCACAGTTTGAGAACCGCTGCTCTAGGGAAACTTCAGTTTGTAGAGGTCTTATAGATTGCAAACCAATTTTGAAAAGTTTTGGGATTGCCTAATGACTTTTAGCTCAGTCAGCAGTAAATTGTGGGGTGCGGGAGAGGAGGGAGAGACTTCTTTCTTTCAACTACAGTGTTTGTCCTATAAAGCTTATTAAGGTTATCTTTATCCATTATTGCTAAAGGGACCAAAGGTCAAATTGTATTTAATATTTACACAAGAATGTCCAGATGAATGACTGGATTTCTGAAGCTAAGATTTTCAGATCCTTAAATAAAGCTGTCTGGGGGCTATCTTTTTAATGTTTAAGCTTGCTAAAGTGGCTAGTAAACGTGATGTGCCTGCATCTCTTGAGAGACTGCAATTTGATTTCTGGGCCAGCATTTCAAGGTTAGGAATTGCACCAGTGGACTTTGCCAGCAGGGTGATTGCTTTTTAGAATAAATTACACTAAAATAAGAAAAGAGGAACAGCTTTTGAACTATCAACACTGCAATATAGAGCTGCTAATTAGGAAATGTTCAGCTATAATTCCAATCTACCACTCTTCAAAGCAGGGTGGTTTTGTGTTGTAGCCAAATCGGAGACTATCACTGTCAGAGCCGTAAAAGTTCAGCAGACCTGTGCTGATGCTGATGATTGCACCATTGCCCTCTGTGTATATTTCAGTATGCTCGGAATCGCAAGAGCTTGCCATCTTTCTGTCCTGGGTTTGGGTGACACCTTCCTCTTTCCCCTCATCTCTAGAGGTACACTGGATGGTCATACCTGCCTGCAATAGGAAATTGAAAAGCTTGAGATCATTAAAGAAAGAGAAAGGAAAGAAGTGATCCTCAAATCAAACTGTTAATTTTCAGCATGCTGAGTTGTATCCCAGTAGCCAAAGTCGGGGGTGGGGGTGTCTAATGGACATTTTGACTAATACAGTATAATATAGTTTCCTGCTAAAACACTAAGTACTATGTGGCTATGATATGGAGGTTCATATAGCTATAAGTTGTAGTTAGAGTGGGTACAGCAGAGAATGTTTTATTTGATTTTAATCACTATTACCTGTGGAACTAGCAGCACCAGGGAGCTCATAGGTTAAGTGCATCATGAACCCTACAGGGTTCAGTTTATGTGGGTTACATTAACCTGACCACCTAAGGATTCAGTCATCAGGGGGCTGACATTGAACTTGGTTCCATATTTTTCCTCCTTTCCCAGAACCTATTCTTCTTAGGGATCTGTATGTGAGCACAGAGACTTGGCCCCTCTTGGGGCAGGCTGACACACTCTTTTCTTCTTGAATGTTGGTTTATCACTCTCCCCTGCTGCAGGATTTCGGAGAAGGATGGCTGTCATTTACGCCCCCCCCCCCCCTCAATCCTGAAAGCATCTGGAGGATGAGGTAGAAGGAAACATCTACCACATCCCATACAAGGAAACAGGACACAGAAAACAATTCTATTCCCACTGCAGCAGCAGCTAATGACTACTAACCCTTTGGGATATACAGCTATGGAATTCTTAGAGTGATTATAATCTCTAATGCATGATTACTAGGGGTTTGCTAGCTACCTAGTACTAAGGATTAGTAAGTAAGTAACCTACATTTATTCATATTTGAATATTGGTGATATCCTAGCAGAAAATTTTGGAAGCATTCTTGATCAATCATTAGCTTCACTGGGAGGTCATCTGCCATGTGTTTGATCTACTGCAGACCATGTATCAATCTCTTTGCCGGTTGTCCCCTACTATTCCTTCCATAATAACTTTCTCAAGGCTATTTCCATTTGTATGCCTGATGTTAACAAAATACATAAGGTTGCACCTATTGATTTCCTGACAGCAGGGTCTGCATCTTCCAATAATATTTCTAACATGAGCAATTGTCCTCTTTTCTGTTCAGGAGATGTATAAGAGTCTTCACCAGCACCACATCTCAGAAGCTTCAATTTTCATCTTGTCAGCAGCATTAATTTCCCACAATTCACTAAGCTGCTATGGAAAAATTAAGCTTTTTGTCAGTTGGACTTTCATACAGTTTTTCCAAAAGGAGATCATGACTTCTGGTTTAACTATTTGTTTGAATCAATCCTGAAAGAACAAACAATAACTCTGGCATTGTTTAGTCCTACGGTTCTAATACATCTACATCCTCCCCATATTACAAGATTAGGTTAACTTGTCCGAAGACTATTTTGTAGCAGTAGATTTGCCATTTTCATACTGTAGGGAGGTGAGTGTGTAAATAAGGGGAGAGGGAATGGAAATGTACTGTATAGTGTCAAGTTGGTAACGACAGTTTAACATGAGCAATCTTTAAGTATAAACCTGTCTGTGTTTTGTGTGTTAATAAGTAGGCAACACACTTGTGCTTTTTTACAGGATGTTTCTAGCCTCTTAAATTAGGCAACTGTGGAAATTTCCTTCTTTCATATGGCAGTATAAAAATTCTTATGATTGACACTTCACCTCTTTACTATCAGGCGAGGGGCTGCCTTTTCTTCACAAACTGTTCCAAGCTTGCAGTGCAACAAATCAGTTTTACTTGTTGCAGAGACCCTGCTGGAAAATTTTGGGAAAAACACAGGTGTAGAAGTTATTTAGGAGAAATAAGAGACGGTTGTGCTACAGATGAACTTTTCTAGAACTATCTTTCCAATTGACTCAGTAAGTCTCATGTTTGTTTTTTTCCAGAGCTGAGTTAATATAGGCTGGTCCTAATATTTGTGTATTGTAAATGAACAGCTATGACTAAGGACAGCATTTAAGATTATTCTGTCTCACATATACAGAAACCCTCAGTACTGAATAGTATGTCAGCTTCCCCAAAATGGGGCGGAGGGGGGAATTGACTGAAAATATTATATTGAGGAAAAATAACTATTTTCTTTTATAAGAGAAACATAAATTAGTTGAATTTTTTCTTTTCTTTCTTTCTTTTTTTTTTTTTTTAGGTACAAAAATCCCTTGACCTTGATTATACTCAGGTATTTTCTGAGATCTGTACCGCTGAAATGCCTTCACAGAGATACAAATTGAAAAACTGTATCTGCAGGAAAGGCACGTATGTAACTTTTAGACCTCAATGACAGCTGGAATAGAAACTTTGTAGATAATTTTCCAAGACAATTGTACAAATTGTTTATTCATTTATTAATATTATTATTATTTATTTATTTTATTATTTTATTTATTGTTAATGTGTATTAAAGTTGAAGCTGGAGTCCCCAACTTTATATCAAGTGCTGTAGAAGCACATAATAAAAGTCAGTCCCTACCCCAAAGAGCTGACAGTTTAAACCAATTACGGACCAAGAGTGGGAGGGGAAATAGAAGCATAGTTAAGTGCCTTGTCATACATCTCTTACAAGTCAGCCAAGAATAGAACAAATATCTTAATTCCCAGTCGAGTTCCCTGACCAGTAGACCACACTTTTAAAAGGTAACAGCCAAAACAAAAAAAAATTTAAATGTAAGCATGCAGTGGCCCATGCTTCTTTATTCCATGTTATTGACATGACCCTCCTGAGTTTCTTTGAATTCTTTATATTTTAAATATTTTTCCAAAGATGAAAATGAGTTTCAGCTGTAACTATTTTCCTGGAAGGTTGCGAGGAATATTTGATACTTGTCAGTACAAGCAGGAAGGAAAAACTATTTTCATACAAGTATGAATATTAAGGTTTATATACAGGATATGGTTAATAGGATGGTACTAGGACCATAGTGCTGGTTTATGAAACAGTGATTTGTGGGACTTTGGAGGGTTATACAGCACCTGGGGGAAAGGCAGTGAGGTATCGCAAGTATAATCAAACAGGCCACTTAAGAAGAGATTGGCATTTCCATATGTATGAGGTCTAGGTTTGTTGGCTACTAGTGAATAATCAGGACCAATAAGTTAGTGCACACATGCTAGAGCATGGTAAATTTACACCCCAGCTTCCTGCTCACTAACTGTTTGCCTAGTCCTGAGTGTGAATTTACTTTTGATCAGAAGTATAGTTTTGGGAGGCTTCTTGCTTTAACGTTAGTTCCAGTGCTCTCTTGCTGCCTCAGTACCCGTTCCAATGTTGTGAGAGCATGCATGGCTCTACAGTTTGTGGGATGCCAATATATATTAGAAGGGAGATTGGACTGTGTGTTGTTTCTCTTTTGGGGAGCGGTATTGGAAGCTGAGGAAATGGCCAACTATTGACTCCAGGATTAGAATAGCTACTGCCTACTAAGTGTTTGGATTGTTTTGCTGAGGATGTTTTGAGGAGTTTTGCGGGGAACTGTGGAGCTCCCATTCTCCTCTGTGCTTTTGATATACTCTGTAGGGACTGAGAAGTCACCTTTGTAAAAAGTTTGTAGGGGAGGTTGTGTGCATGTGTACACATGGAGTATTTTTCACTGAAATACTTAAATAACACAATGAAATGGAGACATCTGTGTGGGAAAACACCATAGCGTTACCACCTAATAGTTGTTTATGAAAACTTTTCAAGTATTCCAAAAGTTGGTTGCAGATGTATGCTTATATTAAATATTATTCTTTAAGAAATTGTATGGCTGTTTAACTTTGTGATACTTTAAAAAAAAAGTGTGGCATGGACTGAACTCTGGCCTTTGCTTCAGCAGAGAAATAGGCTGAAGTGCAGAGAGGGAAAAGAGTGCATTAGTCACACATAATACTACCTGACTACTCTCTCTAAGCCATTACATGAGCATTTTGCTTTAGAAAAGAGCTATAGTAAATATTTCCTAGTTCTTCACTCTGCCTACTGGTTGGCATCTTGTTTGGCAAAAGTAAAACCTTTCATGCATAATGTTTCTTCTACCTTGGTCAGGATTCGGTCCATATTCTTATTCTTAGTTTGCATAAACAAATATGGGCCTTATAATATTGACAAAAATACTACTTGGGAACTAAAGTAGTTTTTAGAGTCTGAATATATTTATGAATCTAGGTAAACTGCAAGAAGGGGTTTTGCCAATGAGTATTACACATATCAAACATTCCTAGAATATGATAATTTGATTCAGGATTCTTGTGCTAAGAGATACACAAGGTGCTTCAAGTATTGAGTTCTGTGATATATTCCTTGGTAGAGTAGGAGACAGGTTCTGTGATGAGACTGGAGAGTTAACCAAACAGTACAGATATATCCATTTTATGTGATAAATAGTTTTAGGAAGCTGAGACTAGGATTTTACAATACTTTTACAGTTTAATGGAGAGTTCTGGAGAGACCATTCTTAGAATGTAATTTTGTCTGAGGAAATATCATCATTCTGATCTTTCTTCCTCCAACATTAAAGGGAAAGAAGAGACAAGCCATTGTTCCTGCTTTCTGTAATATATTATGTAGTTTTTCAAAGAATTTTTCTAAAAGATAAATTATCTTAGCCCCTGATCTTGCAAAGGGACTTGCATGCACAGATCCTTATTCCTCTGGGGAGTCCCAATTGGGACTGTAAATAGTTCCATGTTGGGTGTGAAGTTACTAGCATGATGTATGGCCTACCATGATATCAGTGTAACAACTGTTCAGCTGTGGATATGATGGATGATGCAGGACCAAATCTGGCTATTAAGAGCATGTAGAATGGTGGTATTGTTAAATTGCTAGATTACTTTTGAGAGACTCCTTTATGCCAGAAGCTTTTCAAGGACAATTATCTAGAATTTCCAGACCTTGAGTATCCTCTCAGGAAGGCTGCTGGAAGCACAACTTTCAATCCATTATGCCTCCCCTCCTCCCATGTGTGTGTACACTCCTTTGAAAATGCAGCAAGGGTCTAGCCACAATCATTTACAAACTGATCCCCTTCCCAAGCTCCAGAAATAGTCTAGGGAGCTCTTCATGTCTCCTGTCCTCTATTCTTCAGGAGAAAGGCATTTTGGGAGTCTAAATTTGGCCTGATTGGGACAGTGGAATCCTGATTCTTGAGGTAAAGACCTTTGTCCATGTACATTTTGGCAGAAAAGGAGGTTGACTTTATTTTGGATCCTTAGGCATGATCTTAACTCTCCTGCCCTGATCTAACAAAACACACAAGGACTTCAGTGGGACTGCTCATATACAAAAAGTTAAGCACATTCTTAAGTGTTTTGCTATATTGAGGTTAGAGAGCTGACATTTTACAGGATCACCTTTTTGAGCAATTACTGACCCCTGTCACTAAATATTTTTCTTCTGGGGAAGAGAAAATGTATAGGGAAAACACCTAATTATTGTTTTTAAAAGTTGTAATAGTATCCCACTGCTTTCTGAATGGTGATTTCTCTCCCCTTTCAAAAAATGTGGGAGGGGACAAAAGGGAAAATATCCCCCAAATTGGCATAGTCATGTGCAAGGACACTGTAAGGGTACATCTACTCTTTGTTTTAAAAGCCACAGAATTGAGTCTCAGAACCCAGGTATACAGACTTGGGCTAGTTCAATGCTGCTAAAAATAGCAATGTAGACATGTGGGCTCAGGATCTGAACCCCGTTCCCTTCTCTACTGTCTGCCTTCGTGTTTTGAGCTCTATGGTGCAAGCCTGTGTCTGTAGACCCGGGCTCTGAGACTTCCTGCCACAGGTTTTAAAACTTAGGCATTAATTTTTCTTAATATTGAAACTAAGTGGGAAGAGAAAGTTTTTGTGGCTGCTGTGATGTTTTGATATTCTATAGTGTCTGATCCTTCTAGAAATTCTTAAACAAATCTTGAAACCGTTCATCCATATAGAAATATGATCACTGTAATGCTGCCAGTGTCAGTAGTTACTAACAGGATCTACTAATTTGTCATGTATGTTAAAGCTGCTTTAATGCATGTACTGTTCTTTTTTCCTGAGATTAATATACATTGTTTTCTGATTTGGCCATTTCTTCCCCATTTCCCTTGTTATGAACCTCCTGTTTGAGATTAAAATCATCTAGATTCCCCAAATTCTGTGTGAAAAAATGGCAAGCACCATCTAGTTAAATGAGACTGACAAATATCTTCTGTCCCTTTTCATTTCAATAACTGAATAAGTGAGACACACAGGAGATACCGGAGGAAAGGTCCTCTAGGAAGGTGATATAAATTTTAATATACATGCACACACACGGTAAGCATGGCATCTATTAAAATTATATAATAAGACTGATGGAATGGAGAATAATAAAATAAGCATGAGACTTCAAAATAAATGTCGAGATATACATGTGTAAAAAATCATTTGTGTGTGGGTTTCTTTCTTCTGATTTGCGCAAGACCATCTAGGTCACCTTAGATACAGCTTCTGGTTTTCATTTTTTTTATTGTTTTTTAATTTTTCAGCTGAGTTGAGAAAGTGTAATGGAGTATGTTCCAGTTATGCTAGTTGTTCAACAGGATCAAAGAGTTACTTTAATATAATTGTTAATGTTTGCTTAGAATAAGCCTACAAACCGTACAGTAGTGCACAGACATGCAGTGAAATTTTAGAACGTGTGCACTGACTTTTTGGGCATCTCTACACTGAATATTAAACCCTGAAGTATTTGTTATCCCAAGGCCGAATCCTAGCCATTTATCTTGTATGGTCCTAATCCAGGAAATACTTAAGCACATGTTTAAATGTTAAGTATATGAGTAGTCCGACTAAGTGCATGTTCAAGTGCTTTGCTGGACTGGAAGCTATTGTCTCTAGTGACTTTTTTGGAAAATTAAGTATTTTCTCATCAGGAGACAATTTCTGTGTAAAGTAGAAGTACTGTATGTGAAAACAAGATTTAAATAAGAGGAGGAAGGTAGTTGAAATATACTGTATATCTAAGAAGAAAGTTCAATTAAAATACACCAGATCAGGGGCAAACTCTTACTTTGTCCTTTAAAAGAGCCTCATCATTTGGAATGTATGAGTTCTGCCTCTATTTACAGCACTCATTCAATGACAGGGTCTGACAACTCGGGTCAGGCAGATTGCCTATACTTAGAGTGCACCTTGTCGCTTGTCTAAAAAGGAGCAGCGTGTACTTCGCTAGCGCATGCTGCTGATCACGTTCCCCCTATTCAGTTTCTCTATATGCCCAGTTGGGGCCAGGATGCTCTAGCTGCAATAGTAGTTAGTCCCACTTCCTAGCATTGTTGTTTACAGAGATAACAGAGGGAAGAATTTCCCTATATCCATTTCCACCTACCCTACTGCACCTTATGTGTTACAGAGCAGGATTTTCCTCAGTTTAAGGCATGAAATTAGAGTTCCCAGACACTGATTGTGTATTGTTTATCTGTCAAATGTCTAATAATTATGAAGTAGGGTTTATATGGGACACATTTTTAAGAAGATGTAAAAAAAGAAGTATCAAAGCATGCTTTGAAGATACATGAATGTGAAATGCTTTGAGATCCCTGAAATGCTAAGTGCTATTTAAGTGCAAATTATTCTTATTATTTATCTTATTTATTGCTACATAATACTTCTGATCCAAACTATTTCACATATTACATTCAAATTATGGAAAAACAACTCAGACAGAATATTGTGCTATTTATAAAAACAGCCATGTTACTCTGTTTATTCCACTGTAAATATTTGTACCTTTAGAGTATACACATTTTGGGGCAGAAATTTTGTTCTTTGTCTAGGATGCTCTACCTTTTACCTATTTTTAAAACACCATGTTCAGCTATGGCACCATACAAATAATAATGTTAGGAAAATGTCAATTTTTTAAATGGGCATGTGAAAAAAGACAGCTAAGGCTGACTTCAGCCTCGCACCAATTAATTACCAAATATGCATACAAAATTATAAAGGCAATTGCAATACAGGCTTTTGGGTACCTTTGATCATCTCTAGGAATGAGGAAGGAAGTTTATTTCCCATGTATACCTTGCACAATTGACTAGATTCATTGTCATTTTTCACTTTCCTCTGAACATAAGGTATTGGGTGCTGCCAGGCTAGATGGATAGATTGATCAAGAATGGCAAATCCTATGTTACTATGGCTACACCCATCTCATAAAGATGCATATTATAATCATGACTGAATTTTGCTCACTTTAAAGAATATCACTGAGCACTTGGAAGGCTCTTGGGCATCAGTCTACTTATGTTCTTAGACGAAAACTAAACAATGATTTTCTGCACAGGAACCTGAATTTCTGCTTCTGTCCAAATATTATTATAACAAATGCATTTTGATAACATATATCAAATATTAATGTATTTAAATACATTTAAATTAAGTGCAATGTATTAATTTCCCCAAAAATATTTATCTCCATATTAACTTGATACTGTAATTACCTTTCAAGTTTTGTAATTCTAAATAATTGCAGAAGTTAATCATTTTTTACAACCTAAATCGACCTCCCTAGAATTCAAATAGAAACAATACACTGAAGTAAGACAATATAATTGATATATGAAAGAAACCTGGAATTGTTCAATGCCATCTCTGAGAGACATTAGAGGAGAATTCATCACATATCAGAAATATTGAACAAGACTCAATGACAGTGGTATCAAGTATCATAAAAATATCAAAAGTGAAAATGTCTGCCAGCATCAAGGATGAACACCAGGAGATCTAATTTTTAAATTCTACTCTAGTGTGTTACCTATTGACCACAAAAATCATAAAAACAGAATAAAAATACAGGAAGGACTGTAGCCAAACAGTGTGCCCCCTTTTCTAATCTTGAGAAGTTATATGAGATATGTCCACCTGACCTTGATCCAAAAGAAGGCAGAAACCTCAGAGTATCCCTACCTTAATAAGGGGAAATTACTTCCAATTCCCATGGATTATGATCAGTATGATCCAATAAGGCAGCTTCTTATTGACATATTCCTTCCAATTTTACCCAATTCAGCAGGGCTGTATATTAAAAGCCTTGTATTCTGCAATGTATATCACAATATCTAGCCCCTTATCTGGTTTGTGTAATCTGTCCATCTGCCAACTGTGCAAACTAGGCAAGGTTTGTGAAAACTTTTGATGAATTGTTTTGCTTGAGCTCCGGCGAAGTGTTGATCAGAAATGATTATTTTGTGGCTAGGCTGTTAGTTTTGAAACTGACTGGACTTGTTGTTCTTGCAAAAATATGGAAGCTAACCAGTTTTGCGATAGACCTGAGAAAGCTAACCATTTTTGTTTGTTTTTCTTTGAATTTTGGGGGTGTATGATACTAAAAGAAGAAGCAAAATGAATGGGTTCCTAAACTGTGCAAACAAAACCAACTAAAATGTATGATCCAACATGTGTATGTGGATAGATAAGGATGGTATGTGGGGTAAGTAATATTTATGTAGATAGAGAAATAAATTTCTCAAGATATCCCTTAACATTTCAGAAAGACACTTCTCTATGACCAAGTTTCACTCTACTTTTGAGATACCATTATCAGGGCTGAGAAGTTCTGGAAGCCACTCTGCTTGTTCCTGGCTACCACTAGATTAAAGGCTTGCACAGGTAGTCCCAAGGGACAATAATTGGATTCAGTTGTGGGCAGAGGCTAAGTAGTAAAGCTACTAGATTGACCGGACCCTACAATAGGATCTCCAGAATTTAAGACTGTGGCTAGTCAGAAAGGAGAGCATATTGGAGGGTCTGAAGTTGAGCAGGAGAGATGTCTGATGAAGAGGTCACACAGAGAGGAGGGAGTTATAGTTTTTCTAGAATTATAACCGGGACAGCCCATGATGTAGGGTAAAGGAGGAAGCTATGAACTGTTATTTCATAGTGCATGCTCCATCATGCTGCAAATCATTTTACAATAACTTTTGCTGTGTTGGACACTATCTCATCAGGCATCTGACTGTTCATCGTTCTCTCAGGTTAGGGTGACCAGACAGCAAGTGTGAAAAATTGGGATGGGGGTGGAGGATAATAGGAGCCTATATAAGAAAAAGACCCAAAAATTGGGACTGTCCCTGTAAAATCGGGACATCTGGTCACCCTATCTCAGGTACATAGGCACAAGTCCCTTGGCCCTAATTCTAGTTTCATTTATAACCATTTTACACTAAAGTAATTCCATTAACTTCCCTTGAGTTACTCCAGATTTACATTGGTGTAAATGAGATCAGAATTGGGCTCCTGCTCTTTTGTCAGATATGCAGGACCTAAAAATGTCCAGTGATGCACAAATGTGCACTGGAACATCAAAAACATGTACTGATATTCTGGGAATACATACAATGTTAGAAACCTTTCGCTCTACTGGAACTAAGAACACGGAAGGTCCTTTCAGTATTTAATCACCAGCCCCTACAAACTGCTGCCTCTGACAGCATTTCCAGTTCCTTGATCTCTTCTATATGCTACTGACACTTGTTATTGCCTGCATGGATATAGGTAAAGTTTGCTAAGAAAGTACAGCTGTCTCTGCACACCTGCACACTCGCTGTTTCAGCTGAGTCCTAGAATGACACAGCTTGGAGCATGCAATTCTCATGGAACCCAATGCCTGCTGTGCTGCTTCCTGGAGCTGTAAGGACAGGCAACATTGTTATTATGTGCAATGACTTTCAAAAACATTCATAGGCAGTGGGCAGTTCCTGCTGGGATGGGATTTAGGGGACATGAGGGTTTGGGAAGGGTCACATATTTGCAAAGACAAGCTGAAAGATCTGAAGAAGTAATGACTAACAATATTAGACGCTTCCCAAGACATACACTCAGTTATCCATCCCCAGGGATTTCTGCACATACTGCTGTAACTCCCGATGAACACACTTTTTGTGAACTACTGTTATATATAACAGCTAAATTCCCTTTTCAGCAATGTGGTGCTGGTCACTAACCACATACAGTTTTGGCTGTATGACAGTTTCCATTATAAATCCCTGCTTTCTCATCTTTTAGCCTGAAAATTTCCATCCTTAACCTTTGTTAGAAGGAGGATTTTTTTGTGGATCGTTTTTTTTGTTGTTGGTTGTGGTTATTTGTTTTTGGAAGGGGAACAGCTGGTAATTTTGGGGAAAAAGAGGAGAGCTGGAAATACATGTCCTATGTAAAGAAAACATTCTTGGAAACCTTTTCTCGATCAGTTGTACAGCTGTAATGGCCGAGAGTATAAAACTGCACTTAAGCACCACCATGGCCTTCAGCAATGAGCAGTACCCAATAGCTGTTGAACTTAGTGAATATTGATCTGTCATGTGATAGGCATATAATACTAATGATCATGATCGTAATTTTTTGTGTTCAGTGATTGGATCAATATTCATATGATAAAGCTCTATGGAGTGCATAAAATATATATTTTCAAAAACTTCTAATTTTGGAGGCCCAATGCTAGTCATCTATGACCTTATTTTCATAGGTACTGAGCAACCCCAACTTCCTGACCTTAATTCAGATTGGGCTGCCTGCCAGAGAAGCAGGCTTAAATTTAACACATACAGCATCTTGAATCTATTGCACTGACCACCCATAAGGATGAACAAACTAGTACTTAGAGCATGTAATTAGTGATGGAATAGTTCCATGCATCTTGGAACATATATTCATATTTTTGGACATTTGTGGAAACAATTATTTTAAGCAAATGTTACAACAGAGGAGTGACTTATTAAATGTCAGTATATTTATGAAAGGATTCCTATGTACCAGGATCCTTGAATACTCCTTCAAAAGGAGAATCTAACTGGATTAAACTAAATTCATTGATACATTTTAAAAATCCACAGAGGTTGAAGGAAATTTCCCCCTCTCACTCTACAGAATGGATACGAGCATTCTCAGATATTGTTACTAAAAAGTGACTAACATACAGCCTGGAGGATATCATGAAATGTTTAATGAAATCTGCCATCAGTTTTTAGAACATACAGAATCAGTAAAAAAGTGTTAATATACTAACAAGGGTATGCAGCTCACAGAGGAAAGTTCTTAAATTCTCTTCTGCTCACCTCTCCTCTCTATTTTTCCTTGCTTTTTTCTGTCCCTATTTTATAATTTTGTAATTTTAAAGGAGATAAGTGATAGTATGTCATTAAAATAGGCTTGCATACACAATGCTCAGTTTTAGTGGTACCACTTGCTCTTTGGGATATAGACTCTGTAGCGACAGTTTATAGAAAATCGGAGGTGTATGTCAAATCTCATTCCAGCTAAAATAGCTAAAAATAAACCAATATACAAAACTACCTTTAAATAGGCTTGCTTCTGACCCAACTTTGAATTTCCTGGCTTTAGCCAATTTAATCTAATTCTTAACCTTAAAAATATGTGTGCCTGATAGCTAGATCTGTTATCTGATTTCTGATTTCGTATTAAGCTTTTGAACTTTGGGGTCTGCTTATGCTCTTCTTTAATTTATTGAGAGTAAGAATTGGGCCCTCTCTGGAATTTCTGTGAGCCAGATTCTGCTGCCCATATTCATGTTGAGTAGCACTTTCCTTCTACATAACTTAATGGGATCACTTGAGATGTAAGATACTGCTCAACTTAAAAAAAGGAAGCAGAATGTCTTTCTCTGGGAATGCCTTAATTCATATACTATGAGCTCAGTCCTGCTTACATTGACTTTAGCAGTAAAAATATTGGGTCCAGTGGATCAAATTCACTGCTGGCTTATATGGGTGCAATTGTATTTACTATAATGGAGTTTCACCCACTAATGTTAATGGTAAATTGACCTCAATATCTTTGCATACATTGTTCTTCTAGAAATGTTGTATGGGGATGCATATATATCCATATTGCATATTCCTGTGGCTATTGTACGGACAGTACACAGATACTGAATTTTGTGTGTGTGTGTTTCTAATGCACTCTGAGTTGTAGTTTGGTATTCTATGCTTTAGACATAAACATACAGAGAATTACCAACATGAATTTTACTTGTATGTGTGAAAATACAATCTTCTGTTTCTATATGCTGTTGGAGTGACTTGATACTGCCCCCTAGTGTTCAGATGCTTCTCATTGACGTAATTCTTTGGGAGTATTTAATTTTTTCTCCGAATTATTTTTATTGGAGAGATTTGTGGCATATCGGGGGCGGGGGGGGATGGAACCTTTGAATGGACTGAACATTTTAAGATCCCAGAGGGAATAATACGAAAAAAAATTAGCAGAATCTGATATTTCAAAATGGATATAGATTAGATAGTTGTAATCAATCATACGTACCCAAACCAACGTATAATTAAATACAATATATCTAGAAACTCATTTAGTGTTTATAAAATCCCAGTATTTTATGTACAGAGAAGCAACAGAATATTTCCATTGGGGGCATGCCCTTTTAAATAAAGTCTCTGTCTCAGTGGTGGGCAACCTGCGGCCCGTTAGGGTAATCCATTGGCGGGCTGTGAGACAGTTTGTTCACATCGACCGTCCGCAGGCACGGCTGCCTGCAGCTCCCAGCGGCCGCGGTTCACCGTTCTCGGCCAATGGGAGCTGTGGGCAGCCATGCCTGCAGACAGTCAATGTGAATAAACTGTCTCGCGGCCCGCCGGCAGATTACCCTGATGGACCGCAGGTTGCCCGCCACTTCTCTATATTGTACTCTACTACATGTATAATAAATCTTCTCGCATCAAATTAAGAATTAGCTTTCAGTAACAGTACAAAGTGAAAATTCAGTGAAATTACTCATGTCATTCATTGTGATGCTACCTTACATCTGTTCCACACTAACCCCCCACTTCGAACTAAGGTACGCAAATTCAGCTATGTTAATAACGTAGCTGAATTCGAAGTACCTTAGTTCGAACTTACCGTGGGTCCAGACGCGGCAGGCAGGCTCCCCCGTCGATGCCGCGTACTCCTCTCGCCGAGCTGGAGTACCGGTGTCGACAGCGAGCACTTCCGGGATCGATCCCAGAAGATCGATTGCTTACGGCCGGACCAGGAAGTAAGTGTAGACCTGCCCTTAGTTACCTTCTCTGACTAATTCACCCAGTATCCTCACTAGATCAGCTGAAATCTCAAAGGACATGCACCACTGGGTGGGCTAATCCACATTAATCATCACCCAAGAGGCTTAGTTAATTTCATTATCTACAAAATAAGACTCTACCTCATGGTTCTTTATTTCTTTTTAGGATATTGGATAGAAGCAGTTTGAAAGAGAGAATTATGGTGAATACTGCCAAGTACTCTAGCAAGGTTAATTTCAAGTACTCACTCTCACAAACTTTATCTGGACCAACTGGCTATGCACATGTAATGGAATTTCATTACCCCCCGCTTTCCATCTCTCCCTCCCATTTAATTCATATGTAATCTTCAGGTTAGTGTGAAGATTTTTCTGTTTATCAGCTTTATTTTAAAGAATGACATAATATCTAGCAGCTTATAAACGGAATGAAACCACGTTATTTTTATACATGGGTTGTGACCTTGCCCTATAAATGATGTGAAGTGCCCACAAGTTAATTTTTACATACAAAACAAAACCATAGGGAGAGTGATCCTATTTCCCTAAAGTGAAAATGGGACACTGGGCAAATGGCGACACTAAGCAGCTTGGGCCAGCCCCACACCACCTGCTGTGGCCTTTCACCCGAGCCCCGCCGCCCAGGGCCACTCACCCAAGCTGACGTCTCAGACATTACAACTATTTTTGGCAAAACTGGCCATTTGTCCCATTTGCTCTTGCTCTAACATTCCTCAACGCCCACTAGGGCAAGAGCAAACGGAACAAATGCCCAGTTTTGCCAAAAAAACTGTGATGTCCAGGACAGAGCTTAAAAAGGAGACTGCCCCAGCCAAAATGGGACGTATGGTCACCCTGAATTATCTGTTCCCCTTCTTCCTGGAAGAGTTCATCATAAAAATCTTTCTTTATCACAGCTGCATGTCTTTACTAAGCAGTAACAATAACAGTAACAACAGAATTGTGTCTTACACTAAAATTAAGTAGGGAAATTGGCTAAATTTAGCAACAGATGTGACATTGATAAACTGAAAAATTAACTGTACCAATCTGGAATCACGATCTTCATTGGACATTAATAGAAATATTAGATATGGGCAGGTTATAATTTGAAAACTGTGAATTAAGATGTGTGAATTCCCCTTCATAAAAATGTCTTTATTAGCGGTTCATTTTTTAAAAATATTACTTTTGAGTTTAACAGTAGATAAATAGTTATTTATTCAAAGTTCCACTGCAACCTATTAGACTTGAGGCATGAATTATTGGGTGAAATTCTATGGCTTGTGTTATGAATGAGGTCAGACTGGATGATCACAGTCATCCCTTCTGGTCTTAAAATCTATTAATTTATTTAATGGGAATAAAGACTTCTTATTGCTCCATACGCATTATGTGTGTAATAGAGAGAGCACCCAAAACAAAAATCTTAGACCAGAACACTTTTGACCTTTTGGAATTCAGATTTGGCTCTAAACTTTAGACCTGCTCTGAATTTTCATGAATTTGTGGCTTTCTCTCTCAAGAATAAGAAAAATAACCCCATTTAGTGGAATAGAATGTAAATTACTGCTTCAAGAAAAGAGTGTGTTCATGAATATTTATTCTTTAATTCAATTGTTCCTAATATGGAGGAACAGCTGTATCACAGAAAGTAACGACTATTAATTACTGTACCTTTAATAGCTTTTAAAGAAAGAAATAAGAATAGGATTTGGAATAGGAATGGAAGAAATTACCACTTTTTATTCTTTTAGTCAGAGTTTTAAAATTGTATTAATATTTTTTCTTAAACTAACATTATAAGGAAAGGCATCCACAGATGTTCCACGATATCTGAGGTCTCTGCAGAGGTGCTGGAACAATTTTTATAGTGGGGGTGCTGAGATTCATTGAACTAAACTGTAAATCCTGTATATAATGGAAACCACTTCAAGCCAGAGGGTGCAGCAGCACCCAGAGGTCCCCTAGTTCCAGCACCTATGGGTCTCTGTTAAACTCAATAACTCCCAAAAGGTCAGATTTGATTGTGAAATCAAATGCTAATATCACGCCTCTGTAAAACCAGGAGTAGTTCTAGTGAAGTCAGTGCATTTTCCAATATAGTAAAATCAGTGTGAGATCAGAATCAGTTCCATGGTCCCATGGTCTTCACTTATGTCATTGTGTCTAGCTTCTGTGCTTGCTGTAGTATCAGGGCCTTTAGGAACTGTAGGGCATCTATCATACTGGCAGAGTTTCAGCACTGTGGCCCTGATATTGCAACTGGCTCTGCATTAGCAGACCCTTGTGCATTGTATAAGCCAGTTGCCATGCTGGGTAGCTGCAAGGTCCACCTGCACAGAGCTAGTTTCAGGTGTGGCATCTAACTTTGTATTTCCTTGTTTTGGGGTGGTTTAAACCAGCTCTTTAGTAGAATTTTATAGTAACTTTTTCATATATGGATAATTAGCAAGGCTTAACTGAACATTTAAAACAGTTTTCAAGTACATAAAAGGTTGTTACAAGGAGAAGGGAGGGTAGGACAAGAAGTAATAGGGTTAAATTGCAGCAAGGGCGGTTTTGGTTGGACATTAGGAAAAGCTTCCTAACTGTCAGGGTAGTTAAGCACTGGAATAAATTGCCTAGGAAAGGTTGTGGAATCTCCACCATTGGAGATTTTTAAGAGCAGGTTAGATAAACACCTGTCAGGGATGGTCTAAATAATACTTAGTCCTGCCTTGAGTGCAGGGGACTGGACTAGATGACCTCTCAAGGTCCCCTCCAGTCCTACGATTCTATGACTCTATGATGTGCTGTTCATATATAACCTGATGTCTACATTCCAGGTTTATCTTGTGCATTAGCCCTAGTAGCAGTGTGTTCCTGCTTATCTTAGCTAGACTGACTCCACTCTAATGCTTGTTACATCTTATTTACAATTTAATCTTCCGTTTACCTTCCCAGTCATGCCCACTGAGAAATGAGTGGGCATGGATAGAAGATCAGATCTTACTAAGAGAACCCTTTCTGCCTTGAGGTTCTTGCCTGCTCTGTGTCCATGTGCTTTCTAGCAAGGACTTTGTCTTCTTTCCTGACCGTAAAGTGATTAACAATCTGTTGGCTTTATTAATATTGAAGTAATAAATAATTGCTGATTTTTCACCAAACACTGAACTATTCCTCAGCTTCAAGAAAATACTTGAAGTGAATGGAATTGGAATTACTGGAACTGTTTTAGTTATTTCCCATGAGAATTCAAAGGGCAGTCGTTTTAAATGCCAGAAAAATCAGGGAAGATTTTCAAAGGTTTACAGGGCAGGTGGGTGTCCTTTGAAGGGGAACTGGGTGCCTAACTATTCTTTGTACCTTCGAAAATCTTCATTTGAGTGTTATCGTCACAACTGAAGATTTGAGAAGCAGTGTACATAGCTACCACTTAGTTACTATCTGAGAAGCAGTGTTAGCATAGTTTATATAAAGAGCAACTCATAATGGATGTGTGGAGTCACAATTTGAATGTTTCAACAGCTTGATTTGCTGTATAAAAATTGAAATTCTCTGGTATAGAAATGTTACTTATAAATGTTACTGGTCTGATTTATGAGTGTTACACACATATAATTGCTCTGTAAAGTAAACATGCCAATTGACTTTAGCAACACACAGAACATAAGCCATAACTGAGAAAAGGAACTTAGTGAAGAAACATGAATATTGATATTTTGTGTCAACCTTTTTATTTTTTTGCTATTTCTAAATGAAAACACACTTTCCCTGGTTTTCAGGATGGGTTAAAAGAAACGTTACCCCTCACATCCAAATGCCTTGACATTTGAGGAGGACTGGAATTTCAATGTGCATCTAGAGCCATATATCCTAGCTGGTCCTTAGCTATATAACAAGCTAGTCAAAAGTTCTGGATTAGATTTCCTGAAATATTGGAGAATTTGAAATTCATATCTGAATTTTTATTCTGAAGCCCATCTCTATTATTCAGCTTATTATGTTCAGATAGTGGAACTCTCTCCCATCTGGCCCTCTTCTTCAACCTCACTTTTAGAAGAAAACTTTGAACAGACTATTTTTTTAAGATGTATTTTTAGTTTTCAGAACTTACTCCCCATTTGTAATCACACCACATAATTTGACTCTTTAATATTTTTATCTTGGTTTTATATAATTTATTTTATAGTTATAATATTATTTTGTTGAAATTTAAATCAAAGAAAATGAAACAATTCAGAATAAAGATGGAAGCTTTTGGCTTTCCTCACACTAGTCTGCTTAAACATTACAGCTCTTGGGGAAGGACAGTCTGAAAACAAAGGGCCCCATCCTCAGATCTGAATGAGCAGCTTTCAACTTTAAATAAAGACTGGATGCTTTTCTAAAAAATAAGCTCTAGGAATTATTTTGGGGATGTTTTAAGGCCTGTGGTATATAGGAGGTTAGACTGGATGATCACAAGTCCCTTGAGTTAATAGAATCTATGAACTCAGGAACTGGAGGAGGAGAATGGCAAATGGTTGTATGCAATATTTATAGCCTCCTGTTCCTGAGGCCAATCAGGCTCTGGGCTGTCCTAAGTTTTACCCAGTTGCACCACATGTAAAGGGTTGTTTCAGCAGCTAAGATTTCTAGAGTGCAGCTGTGTTCCAGCAATGTCCTTTCTCCCCCCACTGTGTTCCTCACTATGTAACTGGTGATTCCCGTACTGATTAAATCCATTTCCTTCCCACTTTGTGCTGCCAGAATTGTGCAAAGTAGATTAAAGCCCTATCTTGGCTTTTACAGTGATGACAATTGGAGTTTATTTAAGGCCATTCACATTGTGACATGTTAATAGGATTCGTGGAGGTGTTTTAATCACACAATTAATAGCTGTTCTTACAAAAAATTGAACTGTGTAAACATGGAACTATTAAAATAATACCAACAATAAGGGCAAAATAAAACTTCAAAAATTCCAAAATAGAGGGCCTAGTTTACATAAGATTATCACTGTATAATATTTATTTGGGAAATCATATGCAAGTCATATACTGTTAATTGATTGGAAAAATTGTCAAAGAAAGTAATTTAAAAATTGTTGCTTAGTCTAACTTTTCTCGGCAAAGCTGTAAACCTTGGGAAAGGAGCAGAGAAGCCAAGCCTGATGCTTTAACTGCTTATGAGGCAGCCGCTAATATATGGTGTGTATAGATAATAGATATGACTGTGGAGCAACATAAAACTAATATTAATAGTAGAACAAAATTTAAAAGGCTTTTTAAAATGACTCTGCATTAGCACTAATCAGCTGAAACTGTGTTAACGCTGCATTTTACATATGTGACTTTATTTTTTCTCATTATTAACAACTGTGATGTTGATCTATTAACAAGCAGTGGTGCAAAACAAAGTGTAGGCACTATGATGAAGATTGGACTGGTGAATAAAACTGTTTTATCACTTTCAAAAACCTTTTTGAAACCCCTCCCCTGCCAAACCCAATAGTGAGCATAAAGAATCTAAACATAAATGCTCTCAAATGAAATAATTGGCTTTTTGACATAAGAATATACCAGAAGATTAATTGTGATGATCAGCCACTACAAATATTCTCTGTTTCTCTAACATCAAATACTTTTCCCTAAATAAGTTTAGTAATTGCACATTTTCTATAAACACAAAAATAGTCATACTTAAAAGTGAAAATAAAGAAAAATAATATAAATGATGATTCCCCCTATGATTTGATTCAGTAATTCCACACACTTTAGGACTAATCCTGCACATGCTTCACATGCAGGGCTGCCATTCAAGTCAGTGACTCTTCTTCTGAAGAGTCCTCTCTGGACTGGACCATTTAGTTCAAAGCCATGCTTGTACAATACAAAAAGTGAAGGGAGGGTACATGCTTGTGATGAAACACTGAAATCATCTGTTTTTATAATGGCTCTTTAATCAGGACAAATCTACTTCTCTTGCCTCCAAACTCACCCAGCCCAGTCACAACTGCCTTCTATAAAATGAGTATAAATCTATAAAAATAATGGTAATATTACACCTACAACTTTTTCTAAAATTCCCTAATCCTGTTTATCTTTTTGCTTGATTTAAACTGCTCCTTCACTCCAAGAAGTCCCTGTAGCTTCTTCAAGCCCTCCTTCCTATGACAGGTATGCTCATCCAATCATAGAAGAGTAACAATACCACATGACAGACGTAACCAATCACAATTAATGAATGCTGCTCAAATTTCTTACTTGGAGATTGTGCATTAGTAGAAAACGTCAATCATTCTACTGAGTAAATTAAAGAATTCAACAACAAAAAATAGTTGCTGAGTAAAATAAAACCATGAATAGAGTTGAGGCAACCTTGATTTACTCATGGGCATTTTGTGAGCAGGAAAAGGGGCTAAATAAAATTATTTGCTAAGCATTCAATTTTAACTCTGAAAAAGAACCTGACATCTGAGCAGCGAAGCCATTCACTGTTTTGCTTTCTGATACTGAAGATGAGAGGCATTTAATAAGAAAATGTATACTTGTAAAATGCTATTTTTCTTCCAGACATTATATTTAAGTTCCTTACAAGCTTTGAGATTAGTGAATTTTGAAACTAATTATAGGCATTCAATAAATGGATAAAACTTAAAATTCTACATATTGTCAATGGTCTCTGCCTCTGCTTGCTTGGCAGTTTTTGTTCACCTTCAGGCATGCCTCAAGGGCTTCTTGTACAATATGTATGAATTAAAATGATCAGACCAAGTATCTGACAAAGAAATCTGGGCTGCAGAAATCTTTCAGGTCACATTTTAGAACCCGGCCCTTTTGAGTTTTCTGTGAGCAAGACAGCTGCCGCTCCTGGCTTTTTTATTGTTTTGGCTTTCCTCCCAACTAGTCTCACTGGAAGAAGTGACCAAACCAGCTTCATGCTCACCTGCTTTAGCAATGTCATATTCATTTTCATCCTGATAATATGGACAAACTCAGTGAACTCTGCCAGCTTGTTTGCTTCAAGGTGAATTAGCAGCCTAGCATATCCTGTTGAATATGTGTCTATAATAGGACTGGGTAGAATCTGGAAGTACAGTGGTAAATGAATAAAGCAGAGTACAGTGAATCAGGAGACCGAGTTGTCTTGCTTTGTGACCACAACTGGAGTTGAGATCGCATATCACACTGTGTCAGAACCTTAGTTTTCCTTTGTTCATGTTACCTACCTGCCTCTTTTTTCCCCACTCCCAAGTATAGTCACTTTTTTCAGAATGGGATTGGACACTTTTGTTTGTTATGAGTTGACAAAAGAAAACATGAGTAGTGGGAGGGAGAGAGATTTAATACATTTCTTTACTCCCAGTAAGACACCTTGCTGAGTTCCAGTTTTGAAAACATTTTTGTAGAAGGTATAATTTTAATTCAATGTTTTATCTGGCAGTCTCCTTTCAAACAAATGTAACATTGTTCTTTAGTGAAAATTTACCATTACATTGTAAATGTAATGCATGAAAGTATGCTGTATCTGCAAGAAAATGCAAATATGTTAGGGTCTAATTCTGCTTTCACTGAAGCCAATGGGAATTTTAAAACTGACTTCAAATGGAGACAGGAGCAAACTCTTGGTACTAAAGGTGTGTAGCCTATATTTAGTTTAACTCAGGACAATCCAGTCAATTTTATAGTGTCCCTAGGGAGTGAGCTTGGCTCCTGTGGTGCTATGGTTTTTAGATCAATAATCATAAAGGGTAACTTTCATCCTCTCTTAGATTGGGAGACTCATAGCACATGAAAAATGAAAACAGTGACCACAAACACAGCTACAAATAAAAATCTTGTTTGTATTATAAATTATAAATTATACTCACGTGCACAGCTACACAATCTGAGACAGCCCAAGAAATAGCTAATGCTGTTGCCGAAGCTATTATACAGTCTTCTGGATCTCTCAATGGTTGGTTGTCGATAGAGGGGTTGGTTCCTGCTGTGGTCTTCACAATGAGGTCTTCCCTTCCCAATGAGGTCTTCCCACTCTGGCACAACCAGGCAACCTCTTTTATCTTGTTCTGACCACTCCTAACACCTTATGCATATGCATGGGGGTTCCAACCCTCCTTTTCCTTATCTGTACTTCCACATCCCATGATTTTTGGGGTGCTCTGCTTTTCATAGGTTGTTCTCTTTAACATTTACATCAGTCTGTTCCCAGGGTCACCTGTAGTCCGAACAGAACTTTCTGTGATGTTACAATCAGGTGTCTTGCGGTCTGGGTGGGTACATTGTGACATATTTTCCATAATATTACCTATTGGCACATCCTTTACAGTAATCTTGTGGTTTTATTGGCATAGGGTTAGTTTTAGGCTGCTCACTCATGTCAAGTCTCCTTAAGCCTGAGGTCTAGTATGGCTTACAGGCCTTAGCCTGTAGGCCTTGCATTACAGACTTGCTTTAGTTGTATACTTAATACACACTCATCACTCCTAAATACTTGTCAATCTTATACTCCTGTAGTCCTATCCTACTTATATCTATTCATCACACCTTGGTTATAGATGACATAATATATGAGATCACCATAACGATAACACGTTTCAATGATCAAATTAATTAATTGGCTACAGGTAAATACTTTAAGGGCTTGCTGCTTAATCAGAAATACATACCGCTCATCAGAACCAATTGTATTTAAAATGTAACTCTGCCTAAGAGTTACTCAATTTCAGTTATTATAATGAAGTTGAAAACAGATACTATAGAGGAATCTCCACTTGCTATTTTAAAAGCAATGCAGGCCTGATCCTGGGAGGGATTGAGCACCTTCAACTCTCATTTAAATTGAGGGAATCCATTACATCAGAGAAATCCACTTTAAAGGCACCACAAAACATCCAGTATAGGTCTACGGCTCTGGCCCTATGTTTAGACAATATGGTACCACATCACTTTACGAAGTAACAGATTCATTGATTGCAGACATTCGCTGAAATGCAGGATAAAACATGTTTCCTAAATGAGCCATATTAAACGTTTTGTTGATTTATAATGGACTTTTTCTATAATATTTGTGAGCCTCTTCTATACTGAAGAAAGATGGGGACATGGACACAGCTGTACAATTTCCCATTCAAAAGTACATTAGTACTAGGACTGAGTGAACTGCAATGAAAACAAACTTTGTATTTTATTTATTGATTTGGGTTTTTTTTAATCCGGTATTTACAAGTAGAAACAGAGGAAGGTGCATAGGTCAACAGACATATATGTACACAGGTCAGTATACTACTCCTGAGGGCATTCTGCGCCAAAAAAAAAAAATTATGCCCACAATATCTTAAAATTCTGCAAATTTTATTGCATTGGGGAGCACAGGCCACTGGCTGCATGGAGGTGGGAGATCAGTGTGCAGCTCCCCCGGGATACAGACTCAGTGGTGAGGCTGCACCCAACCCTGACACAGTGCAAGGGGGGGTTCAGGTGAAGGTAGTTGGGGCTGAGCGGGGGGGTATAGAGCTCAGCAGGGGAGTTTGGGTGTCGGGGACTGCATGGGGGTCCAGATGCTGGGGGAGTGGGGCTCAGTGGGGTAGGGATCCAGGAGCAACTAGTTGGGGCTTGGTGGAGTGGGGCTCATCTGGGGGTGGGGGGGATTCTGAGTATGGGGGAATGAGGCTCGGCAGGAGGGTTTGGGTAAGAGGGGGTCTGGATGCATGGGGGTTGGGTGGATGGGGGAGCATCTCCCTGTACACAGATCCTTCCCCCTGCAGCTGAGGATCGATGGGCGCAGGAAGCGGGATGAGGGGGTGTTTGCAGAGCTTCCTGCGCCCAGACTAGCAGCTGAGCCTGGCACAGGGTAGGAGCCATCAGCCGGGTCTTCCCTACTTCCGCCTTCTGCCCCACAGTGATTTACCTCTGTTGGCTGCCCTGGGTACACAAAACATACTGCTGGGGAGGGTCGGATGACCACTCTTGTGGCTTCCCTTTGCTTCCCCATCAGAAAGTCATTTTTCTGTAGGGAAGTAAAAAAAACCTGTGGGGTACATAAATTCTGTGCATGTGCAGTGGCACAGAATTCCCCCAGGAGTAGTATACACATTCATGTTGAAGTAAATCTTATTCAGGAATAGAGTTTCTGATACAGTGTTGTTTGTTTATTATACAGATTTTTAATGTAGTATTGTTATATCCAGACACACACACATGTTTAGGGGCAGCACAAATATATAAAAGTATCTAGACATGCTGATTGTAATATTGTGACAGATGTGATTTCTTTATGAGCCATAATATTCTGATGCATTCCATTGCAGTTAATATTTTGAAAAATTGTGTTTATTTTGATGTAAAGTTCCTAATGTGTATCACCAAATAAATGATAGGTTGCTTTTAACTGGAAGGTTTAATGTGGAAGGTTTTCTGCAAGATTTTGGTCACTGATGTACTGAGACCACAGCCTATTTTGGTGACCAATATTGTCTGATTGTTTCTTGTAGTCCCTTGTCACCATCCACCTATTATCTCTTGTCTTATACTTAGATTGTAAGCTTTCTGGGACAGGGTCCATCCTTTAGTTTAGTGTTCGTGAGCACCTAGCACAATAGAGCCCTGGTCCATGACTAGGGCTCTTAGGTACTACAATAATGCAAATAAATAATATATTATAACATGACACTTTTGAGTAGAGATGAGTGAATTGATTCTTAGGAAATAAAAACTGGATACAACATTTGCCCATCTTGGATCAGTTAAGATATGCACCCCTCCAAGGTCTTTTCACTCACCTTTTTCTCCAAACTGTCTCCTTAATAGTCCCCATTGTAATCTGCATACAGACCACATAACCTTTTTCGGGATGTAGTAGTGGGTTAGAGGAGATAAGGTTTTCTTCACACCACTGGTGTATGCTATTTTAAAGCCTGCACTGCTACCTGAAATTGACTTGGCATTTCCTATACAATGAAATAATATACAGGAAATCTCTTATCTGTAGGTAGTGGTTTTCAATTACAATAGATAAATAAGAGCTTTGATGTATATTCCATGAGTGTGGCACTACTATATGGGGGTTATTTTATTCTAATTCAAATCATTTCCATTTTGTTAAATCCTACTTTAGTCTTCTATCCATTAAGAAGATAGTTTCATTTTACCTTTTCTTAATAAATGTGTTACTCAGTATGTGAGATGTAGATAGGGTGATTGCTCAGGTAAGGCAGCTAAATTGCACATTCCATTACTGGATATATTTATTTTTGAGAGTTACCCCTCATAAAAGTAAAAAAGGTCTCCACTGGCAAGTAGGGAAAAAGGGATTATTACATTATAGAAATGTATTCTTTCTTAATATCACTGCATGTTTTATTATCAAAAGATGACCTTGATATGGAAATGGTCCAAATATTTCTTAATCAGATTGCATGAACTGTGAAGGTTTTTAATCTCTCCTATGTGGGGATAAATGTGAACTGCCACTCCTCACTTTTGCAAATCACATCTCCTCCCATTTTCTTTCTTTAAAGTATCAGTCTGCCCCCTATCTTTTGTACTGACCACCTAGTAAAATGAAATCCAAAGAAATCTGAATTAATGTGATACATTGTGTGAGTGTCACATTTATTCCAGTGTAGACATTAATCAATAATGAAATGTTGAATGATGACATTCTTGAGTACAGTTCTGGGAGGTACAGTCATTTTATAATATAGCGAACATGGTTGTAACTATGGACGTGTTGAAAATTAATGAATGTAGTGCTCTCTGTTCCTTCTGAAAACTGGCTTTCAAACCTGTCAGTAATCGGTGTACAATCTGTTGTCACATAATATAAAATATAAATGACCACCTTTGTAAATACTAATATGTGTAAATCTGGTTTTACTAAGCAAGTCATTTTCAAATATGAATTTCAGGCATACTTAGGGGATAATTTCAAATGTGGATAATGAGTTTAATTGTATGAAGCAAATCTTATTTATTTTTCCCCTCAGGAAATCATAATTTACTAAAGAGGCATATGTGATCCTAGGATGTATCGGGCAAGGCATTTCCATTAGAGATAGAGAAGTGGTAATGCCATTGTATAAAGACACTGATAAGACCTCGTTTGGAATACTGTGTACAATTCCCTGGTCACCCATGTTCAAGAATTCACACTGAAACTGTGCAGAGAAGAGCTACTAGGATGATCTGGGGAATGAAGGGGCCTATCTTGTGAGATGAGACTGAAAGAGCTTGGCTTGTTTAGCCTAGCAAAAGAGAGGCTGAAGGGGGGGATATGATTGCTTTCTATAAATACATTGAGGTAAATGGAGGGTGAAGAGCTATTTAAGCTAAAGTACAAAGTTGGCAGAAGAACAAATGGATGTAAACTGTCCATGAACAAATTCAGGCTATTATAAGATAGTTTCTATCAGAGGAGTGAGGTTCTGGCACAACCTCCTGATAGGAGTTGTGGGCCAAACATCTTAATTAGTTCTCAGAAAGAGAATGGCAAATTTATGAGTGGGGTTGTATGACGAGGTTGTTTGTGAAGGTGGGAGTCAGGAGGTCACTTCTGGTTCAGGTCTGATGTTCCTAAAATCTCATGCTTCAGAGTTTCAGCCACTCACAAGCAGGGGTCAGGGAGGGAATACTCCTCCTCTACCTTCTCTCCCGTCCTCCAGATTTATTCTGTTTTTTCTTTGTTTCTTTGAGGATTTTTTTTTTTTTTTTTTTTGGGTCTCCTTCCTCTGAAGCATCAAAGATTGCTGCAGCTAGAGATGAGACACTGAGGAGGCCGTAGATCTGAGATAGTACTGAACATCCTCTCTTTCATGTGCTTTTCTTGTTTTGAGATTATGAGAATTTCTTCTTGGTTTCCACAGCTGTGTGAGAGGAAACTTGAGAGTACCATGAAATATGTCAAGTGAAATTTTGTGATTTTTTTTTTAAATATTTATCTCTTTAAAAAAAAAAAAAAAAGCTCCTTCTCTTGGTTCTGTTTGAAATAGGAACATACGTTTTCTGCATGTTGTCTCACTGAATCATAATTGATTAATCAAGCTGTCTCGTGAGATCACTTTGCTCTTGAGATCTTTACTAGATCACTGAATTGTACCGAGAAGTTAAATTCTCTACAGTGAGAGAGCCCCACATTTCTCATTGGAGTTATTTCCAGGTTCTCCACAATTTATTCTCAATAACAGCCCTGTTTACTAGAGATGTGTGATCAGCTACTCACAGTAAAATCAGTGAAATATTACTTTTTACTAGTTTTCTACAGAAGCATGTGGGGGAAGGAGTAAGGATGACCATCCAAGAGAAAGTTTCATTTAACAACCACCGGAAAGCTGTGTATCAGAATTGAGGAGGAGTGTGAAGAGGGTGTTTAAGTTCAAAGATTATTTTGTGTGTCTGCATATCTAATTGTCAGAGAAGCCTCCAAGAGGTGTGCTGGGGAGGGGAAAGCCTGATCGGTTTTAGGGTGGTAGAGAAGGATTAATGGATTGCAGGGAAGGGTCTGAAACTGATAAATTGTTTTTATATGGGAAGGTATAACATTGACAAATACTTTGATACAAGGGCCAGTATTTTACCCTAGGAATCATCTACAGAAGTAGAAAATGTTAAGAGGATCCCTTTTAAAATTTTGGCAGCAAGCCATGGTTTCACTACAATTTGCTTATGTAATTTAGAGGTTAGTCCCCAAATAACCATCTAATAATTCGATTTATAAAGTCTGTCTAGCTCCTGCCTCCTCACTGTCAAAGGAAAAAAACGTGATCCGGGCAATTACAGACCTGTTAGTCTGACATGAGTAGTATGAAAGCTTTCGAACAAATTTTGAAGGAAAAAATAATTAAATTCATGGAGGTAAATGAAAAAGAGGATGCAATACAACCTGAGTTTACCAAAAGTAGATTGTGCCAGATTAACCTGATATTCTTTTTTGAGAAGATAACTGATTTTTTGAGACAGGAGAAATGCAGTAGATCTAATATACTTGGACTTCAGTAAAGCATTTGGCATGACACCACATGGGAAATTATTAGTTAAGTTAGAGAAGATGGGGATTTGTACAAGAATTGTAAGATGTGTAAGGAACTGGCTAAAGAAGAAAAAGCAATGTTTTGTGCTGAAAGGTGAACTGTCAGACTGAGGGAAAGTTACTAATGGAGTTCCTCAAGGGTTGGTCTTCGGACCAAACTTTTAAAATGGTTATGTGATACAAAGCTATCCTTTTCCTAGGTACATTTTATTTTGTTGGCTTTGTATATCTGCAGAAGACATCACTCTGAATAGTGTATCTTATGTATTTGTAGTCTATTTTCATAATTTGTCTTATTTTAAACTTGCCAGATTTGAGCAAAAGTATGACGGATTTAACCGAGAACTCTAGAAATCCGGGAACTTAATAGTTTTTGTTTGTTTTTTAGTTCATTTCAAATAGAATCTCTATCTTTTCTTAAACAAACCTTTTGTTTTATTACAAGTATTATGTGTTATACAGGAGCGGGGGCTGGTTAAGACAAAACTGGTAAATTGGGGTACACTGCTTCTTTGGGAACAGAAGATATGGCATTTATATGGCTCCATCTACACTGCACACCACTGGCAGCTGTATGTAATGTATGTGTAGATACACACTGTAGTGAAAACCAGGCTGCATCCACACTGTAGTGCATAGCTATACATGTCAGTGAAAGGCTCTAGCTGAGGAGAGGCAGCAGGGAAAGATTTTAGCGGCTCCCCATTGCCAGAGCCTTTCACCAAGGTGAGGAAGGGCTGTGGCGGGGGGCGGGAGGGAGGGAAGGGGAGGAGGCACTGCCCCTCTGCTGTGGGGAAAGGCTTCAACAATGAGGAGCTGCCTGAGTCTTTCCCTGCAACAGGGGAAGAGCTCGAGCAGTGGGGAGCTGCTGAAGTCATTCCATTCTGCCTCCACCCTGCCAGAGCCTTTCCCCAGAAATGGGAAATGTCCCAGCAGTGGGGAGCTGCCAGAGTTTTTCTCTGCCAGAGGGAAAGGCTCCAACAGCAAGAACTGGCAGCCTTTTCCCACTGCTTCCTCCTACTGGAATGTATCTTTCCCTTTAACGTGGGAAGGCTCCAGCAGTGGGGAGCTGGTGGAGCTTTTCCCCGCAGCCCCTCCTCCCCCACTGTGGGAACGTCTCTTGCTACAGGAAGCTATCTAAGTTTTTCCCTTCTGCCTCCTCCCTTCCAGAGCCTTTCTTCACTGGGGGGAGTCTTTTACTGTGGATGGAAAAGGCTTCAGCAGTGGGACACTACACTGGTAAAAGTAGCAGAGAAGACAGAGATACACAGCTTGAGAGAATAGAGCGTGTTTTTGTATACACCCACACCCTTCAGGTGTGTCTTTAAGCTGCTTGTCTAAGGCCAGGTCTGCACTACCGCGGTAGTTCGACAGCTGGCAATCGAACTTCCGGGTTCGATTTATCGCGTCTGGTCTGGAGGCAATATATCGATCCCGGAAGCGCTCGCCGTCGACTGCGGTACTCCAGCTCGGCGAGAGGAGTACCGCGGAGTCGACGGGGAGCCTGCCTGCCGCGTGTGGACCGCGTCTGAACCGCGGTAAGTTCGAACTAAGGTATGTCGACTTCAGCTACGTTATTCACGTAGCTGAAGTTGCGTACCTTAGTTCGAATTTGGGGGTTAGTGTAGACCAGGCCTAAGATGTGCCTCACTGGCTACACTGCTATTTATACCCATGCTAGGGATGCTGTGTGGATATATACCGTATGTGATGCTGGAAGTAGCATGTAGAATTGACTTACCCTGAGTAACTGATATTGGGCTGGATATTACAGGGGAATGCTTCAATGGGACTTGGGGGCCAGGATGCATCTATTGTTAACCTGCAAGGTGAAGACAGAGCTGGCATAGTAAAGAGAAGAGATCTTGAAAGGCTGACAGGCTGGTGGTTTATGGGGGCTGACACCCAGCCACCACAGGCAAGGCTCCCTCACACCGAAGATTGGGGGTAACCAGGTGACTCATAGTCCTGCGTTCCCTGAGAACTGTCAAAGATGATCTTTGTGGTTAAAGCATAGGGCTGGGAAATCTGAATTTTATTCTTGAGTCTACCACAGATTTTCCTTATGACCTTGGGCAAGTCACTTAACCTTGCCTTAGTTTCTTCATCTGTAAATGGGGGGTAATAATATCTTAATAGCTTAATCCAATGGTACTGGATGCTATCACACTTTATAAATTCTCATATAAGATATAGATACCATATGATGTTATGTGGGAGTGTATAATAGATTAGATACTGTACTTTTCATACTTGATAACATTTTAGGGCCGAGTCCTGAAATCTGGCATTCTCTGTGGAAAAACCTCTTTGGAATTTGAAATTTATTCCCCACCCCTTGCTTCACCATAGTCTAGATTTGTTAGTTTTTTTGGCACAATGCACAATACGCATCTTTTCATGGACACTTCGAAAAGGAGTAAATTGTTGGGCAGATGAACAGAAGGTGGGTTTAGTTTTGCAATCCTGTTCAGCTAATGTCCAATATTGTGACATTAAGTATATCCTGCAGAAGATTATTTTTAAATTGGGTTTGTGGCCTTTTTTATTTCTTTATGATGCATAAAATAAACCAGAAAATATTTTTATTATTCTCTTTAAAAAAAATTCCTGCTTGGTTTTTCTTCCTTAGACATATCAGGAATGTAAGCTCTAGTCTTCCTTGATTGGAAGATTTCTTTAGGGTCTCAGAGGATGTGTATTGTGAGCTCTCACACACTAATTGAACCAGTGTTGAATCTTCCACAAAGCTATCATTTTCCCCAAATGTTCATTAGTTATTGGAATAAACTATGCTGCCTGCATGCCATCTCAGGAAGCCCTCAGCACTGGGAAAATTTCCACTGGGTTCCAGACCCTTTATTCTGCTAGGACAGATGCCTGCTGAAATGATGAAGAGTGAAATAACTATCCACACTGATGTCTTGTTTTGATGTCATTGTGCTTCAGAATTAATGCATGACTGAGATATTTAGAACTGCTCACACATTTCTTAGAGCTTTTGTTTGTTTGCCTGTCATTAGACTCAGGAAAACAGCTCCCCATTGCTTTGTTCACATTTGGATCCAACTTGTTATATTAGCAACAGTAAGGACCACACATTAGATAGATACGTATGTTTATAGATATAATTTCCCCAGTGAAATGTTTTCTGTAGAATATGATGTTTCCAGTGGATCCATGTTGCTGTACTGGCTCATTTTGAGTCCTGGGTGTAAATAATAGTCTCCGACATTAATTTAACTGTAAATATACCCTAATTTATAGAAACAGGCATAACAAAAGTCATTGGACTGGACATGAGGTAAGAGAAATGCACAAGAAACAGCTGAATGCTTACAAAGTCTAATGTTGCTAATGAAGAAAATACTTTTTCATTTAAAGTACAGAAAATAATTTAAGCTAAATGGACCAGATCTCGGAGAGATTATAGACTTCTGACTGTTGTGGAGTTGTGTGCTCAGCGGTGTATCGCAATATGTTGCTCTCATAACGCACCAGCTGAATTGCTTTTCAAAAGGCAATCAAGGGTGTTTGAAGCATCTTCTGATTTGACATCCTTGTTGAGTTTTAATTGAGAAAGCTAAGGAAGTGAGGATAATTTTGGGAAGCAGTGCATGAAGTAATATTTATCTTACAGTTTCATCACACGGTGCTATCGTCTGCATCACATCTCTGTGATTTAATGAACGCAAACAGTCTGATATATCACAAGACTTTTTTAATTATTACTGTAAAGAAATAAAACAGAGTTCAAAGAAAAATGGCACTTTATAAAATAGGATTTGGTCTTCATGCAATGGTCAGCCCATTGCTAATACTAACCCGACAGCCTATTCTCACCTTGCGGACTGCGGCACTTTTTAATGTAGTTTAATATTTCACCCTTTCCTTAAGGCATTATGCTTCTGTAATTCTTTTTTTTAAGTGCAGTTTTTAGTAGTGAAACTGATGATTTTTGCCCTATAAAATAATAGTGGAGAGAACCTAATATAAAATGAAAACAGGTAAAGTTATATAAATTATGTTTGCATGCATCCAAAAGATAATTCA
The DNA here is from genome assembly GCF_028017835.1 of Emys orbicularis. NCBI lineage: Eukaryota > Metazoa > Chordata > Testudines > Emydidae > Emys > Emys orbicularis. The sequence goes on along the minus strand of NC_088689.1, from coordinate 38,922,615 downwards.
CTAGTATTGAAATGTCTGTGTAAAGAAAATACAGATAAGATTTAACACAGTTAATATATAGGTTCTTGTAGTTTCCACCCTTATGTATTTTCCAACAAGTACCAAAACATGTGCTGAAGTATATGTTGGATATTTTGAAACAGTGGCCAAAAAGGTGCCTCAAGTAAAATTAACTCAATTTTTATCCATCATGTTGTATCTGAGCTTGCTTGCCCAAACGTTTTGAATGTGGTCCATATGAATTCAAAGTCTTCAGTTGTGTTTCTAATTTAAGAACATAAGAACGGCCGTACTGGGTCAGACCAAAGGTCCATCTAGCCCAGTATCCTGTCTGCTGACAGTGGCCAATGCCAGGTGCATCAGAGGGAGTGAACCTAACAGGTAATTGTCAAGTGATCTCTCTCCTACCATCCATCTCCACCCTCTGACAAACAGAGTCTAGGGACACCATTCCTTACCCATCCTGGCTAATAGCCATTAATGGACTTAACCTCCATGAATTTATCCAGTTTTCTTTTAAACTCTGTTATAGTCCTAGCCTTCACAACCTCCTCAAGTAAGGAGTTCCACAACTTGACTGTGCGCTGTGTGAAGAAGAACTTCCTTTTATTTGTTTTAATCTGCTGCCTATTAATTTCATTTGGTGACCCCTAGTTCTTGGATTATGGGAATAAGTAAATAACTGTTCCTTACCTACTTTCTCCACATCACTCATGATTTTATATACCTCTATCATATCCCCCCTTAGTCTCCTCTTTTCCAAGCTGAAAAGTCCTAGCCTCTTTAATCTCTCCTCATATGGAACCCGTTCCAAACCCCTAATCATTTTAGTTGCCTTTCTCTGAACCTTTTCTAGTGCCAGTATATCTTGTTTGAGATGAGGAGACCACATCTGTACGCAGTATTCAAGATGTGGGCGTACCATCGATTTATAAAGGGCAATAATATATTCTCCTTCTTATTCTCTATCCCCTTTTTAATGGTTCCTAACATACTGTTTGCTTTTTTTGACTGCCTCTGCACACTGCATGGACGTCTTCAGAGAACTATCCACGATGACTCCAAGATCTTTTTCCTGATTCGTTGTAGCTAAATTAGGCCCCATCATATTGTATGTATATTTGGGGTTATTTTTTCCAATGTGCATTACTTTACATTTATCCACATTAAATTTCATTTGCCATTTTGTTGCCCAATCACTTAGTTTTGTGAGATCTTTTTGAAGTTCTTCACAGTCTGCTTTGGTCTTAACTGTCTTGAGCAGTTTAGTATCATCTGCAAACTTTGCCACCTCACTGTTTACCCCTTTCTCCAGATCATTTATGAATAAGTTGAATAGGATTGGTCCTAGGACTGACCCTTGGGGAACACCACTAGTTACCCCTCTCCATTCTGAGAATTTACCCTTAATTCCTACCCTTTGTTCCCTGTCTTTTAAACAGTTCTCAATCCATGAAAGGACCTTCTCTTTTATCCCATGACAACTTAATTTACGTAAGAGCCTTTGGTGAGGGACCTTGTCAAAGGCTTTCTGGAAATCTAAGTACACTATGTCCACTGGATCCCCCTTGTCCACATGTTTGTTGACCCCTTCAAAGAACTCTAATAGATTAGTAAGACACAATTTCCCTTTATAGAAACCATGTTGACTTTTGCCTAACAATTTATGTTCTTCTATGTGTCTGACAATTTTATTCTTTACTATTGTTTCGACTAATTTGCCCGGTTTCCTAAAATGCCCTCAGGTACAGGGGATGAGTTCATTTTTTTTTCAGTATTTGTGGCTAGTGGAAGTGCTGCAAAAAGGAAGGTCTGCTCACACTGTTGTCTGTTAAGTGTGGCAGGGATGGAAGTAGCATATATAAAGTGCCTTACTCAAGGCAAGGTCAGAGAAGAGGCTAAGAACATGACTCCCACTCTCATTTCCTTTCTCTAAGGGCAAGTCTACATGATGAAATTAGGTCGATTTTATAGAAGTCGATCTTTAGCAACCGCTTTTATACAGTCGATAGTGCATGTCCCCACTAAGCGCATTAGGTCGGCGGAATGCGTCCTCAATACCGTGGCTAGCATCGACTCATAGAGTGGTGCACTGTGGGTAGCTATCCCACAGTTCCCGCTGCCCATTGGAATTCTGGGGTAAGTCCCAATGCCTGATGGGGCAAAAACATTGACGCGGGTGGTTTTGGGTACATGTCGTCAGTCACTCCTCCCTCTCTCCTTCCCTCCCTCCTTGAAAGCAATGGCAAACAATCATTTTGCACCTTTTTTCCTGGGTTATCCCTGCAGACACCATAGCACAGCAAGCATGGAGCCCGCTCAGCTGCGCACTGCTTTTGTGAGCATTGCAAACACCTCGCGCATTACCCTGCAGTATGTGCAGAGCCTAGCTAGGAGCCGCCAGCACGAGGAAGATTGTGAGGAGGACATGGACACAGACATTCCTGAAAGTGTGGGATATGGCAATTGGGATATCATGGCAGCATTGGGGCATGTTAATACAGTGGAACGCCGATTCTGGGCCCGGCAAACAAGCACAGACTGGTGGGACCACATAGTGTTGCAGGTATGGGATGATTCCCAGTGGCTGTGAAACTTTCGCATGCATAAGGCCACTTTCATGGAACTTTGTGAGTTGCTTTCCCCTGCTCTGAAGTGCAGGAATACCAAGATGAGACCTTCCCTGACAGTTGAGAAGCGATAGCCCTGTGGAAGCTTGCAACGCCTGACTGCTACCGGTGAGTCGGGAATCAATTTGGAGTGGTGAAATCTACCGTGGGGGCTGCTGTGATCCAAGTAGCCAGGGCAATCAATACCCTTCTTCTAAGAAGGGTAGTGACTCTGGGAAATGTGCAGGGCATAGTGGATGGCTTTGCTGCAATTGGGTTCCCTAACTGTGGTGGGGCGATAGACAGAACGCATATCCCTATCTTGGGACCGGACCACCAAGGCAGCCAATACATAAACCGCAAGGGGTACTTCTCAATGGTGTTGCAAGCACTGGTGGATCACAAGGGCCGTTTCACCAACATCAGCGTGGGATGGCCAGGAAAGGTGCATGATGCTCGCATCTTTCGGAACTCTGGGCTGTTCGGAAAGCTGCAAGAAGGGACTTTATTCCCGAATGGAAAATTACCGTTGGGGATGTTGAAATGCCAATAGTTATCCTTGGGGACCCAGCCTACCCCTTGTTCCCATGGCTCATGAAGCCGTACACAGGCAGCTTGGACAGCAGTAAGGAGCAGTTCAACTATAGGCTGAGCAAGTGCAGAATGGTGGTAGAATGTGCCTTTGAGCATTTAAAAGGGCACTGGCGCAGTTTGCTGAGTAGGTTAGACCTCAGCGAAAGCAATATTCCCATTGTTATTGCTGCTTGCTGTGTGCTCCATAATATCTGAGAGAGTAAGGGGGGGACGTTTATGGCGGGGTGGGAGGTTGAGGCAGATCGCCTGGCGGCCGATTACGCACAGCCAGATAGGGCGATTAGAAGAGCACAGTGAGGCGTGCTGTGCATCAGAGAGGCTTTGAAAAACAGTTTCATGACTGACCAGGCTATGGTGTGACAGTTGTGTGCATTTGTCCTTGATGCAAAGCCGCCCCCTTTGATGAATGTACTTCCCTGTAAGCCAATCCCCCTCCCCCCTTTGACCACAGCTGGCACAGGAAATAAAGTCCCTATTGTTCTGAATCCATTCATTCTTTATATATTAAAAAAAACCTTGAGATCACTGGCAATGCTGACTAGTAAAAGGAAGCCTGGGTGTACAAAGGGTTTGATAATGGGGTGGGGTGGGGGAGGAGGGAAGGACAAGGCCACATAGCTTTGATTTGTAGTGTGGATACAATAAGCAATTTGAATGACACCCTTCTGTTGCTTGGGCCATCCCCTGGAGTTGAGTGGCAGAGTGCCTGGAGCCTCCCCCGCCATGGTCTTGGGCATCTGGGTGAGGAGGATATTGGACTTGGTGAGGAGGGCAGGCGGTTACACAATGGCTGCAGCAGGGGTCTGTAGTCTAGTTGCCTTTCCTGCAGCTCCACCAGACGCCTCATCGTGTCCGTTTGCTCCCCCATTAGCCTCAGCATCTCCTCCTGCATGTTACGATCACGCTCACTGTATGCTTTCCCGGCCTCTGCCACCGAATGCCTCCATGCATTCAGCTGTGCCCTATCAGTGTGGGAGGATTGCATGAGCTCTGAAAACATGTCCTTGCAAGTGCGTTTTTTTTTTTCCGCCTTCTAATCTGCGATAACCTCAGGGACGGAGTTGATGTGGGGAGCATAGAAACATTTTGCAGCTGCAGGGGGGGGGGGAGTAGACTTTACAGAAGATATGTTTCCGAGAACAAAAGGGAGATGCTTTCACAGTGAATCAAGCAATTCACAGCAGTCAGCACATGTGTTTTAGGTACAACGTTGCATTTTGCCTTTTATATTGGGCGCTTGCCGGTATGGTGATACATCACACACAGCCCAGCATGCCTGGGGTCTGATGTGTCGGGGATCAGCAAACAGAGGGGATTACTGTTCCTTTACAAAACTTCCCCTATTTCAACCAGGTGACCATGAATGATATCACTCTCCTGAGGCTGACACAGAAAGATAAAGACTGAATGTTTCATGAATGCGACCAAAACCCAGGACCATTCGCTGCCATGCTTTGTGCTGAAATGATTCCAGACCACTTGCTATTGGCTTGGTGTGGTAAAGTGTCCTACCGTGGAGTACGAAATAAGGCAGCCCTCCCCAGAAACCTTCTGCAAAGGCCTTTCAGAGTACCTCCAGGCAGGGCCGGCTCTACCATTTTTGCCGCCACAAGCAAAAACAAAAAAAGCCGCTTGGACTGCCACCCGAACTGCCGAAGCAAAAAAAAAAAAGTCGCTTGGACTGTGCCGCCCCAAGAATGGACGGAATGCCGCACCTTAGCAAGTGCTGCCCCAGGCACATGCTTTCTCCGCTGGTGCCTGGAACTAGCCCTGCCTCCAGGAGAGCTTCATGGAGGTGTCCCTGGAGGATTCCCACTCCATCCCCAGACACGTAAACAGACTTTTTCATTAGCTGTACTGGCCGCGAATGCATCCCAATTGTTCAGGGCAAATCAAACATTAAACACAATTGCTTTTAACCCCTGTAGTGTCGTTACAAATGTGCACTCACCAGAGGTGCCTTCTCTGCCATCAAGGTCCGGGAACAATAGACCCTGGGAGGGGATTGGCTCCAGGGTGAGGAAAAGGTCCTGGCTGCCGGGGAGAATGGATTCTCCACTTGCCTGCTGCGCATTCTCCTCCTGCTTTTCCTCATCCACAAAATCCTCATCTGTGTTGCCTGAGGCTGCCACCTTGCAGGTGTCCACGGAGAGTGTTGGGGTACTGGTAGGGTCCCCACCTAGAATGGCATGCAGCTGATCATAGAAGCGGCATGTCTGGGGCTGTGACCCGGAGCGACCAATTGCCTCCTTTGTCTTTTGGAAGGCTTGCCTGAGCTCCTTAATTTTCACGTGGCACTGCTGTGCATACCTGGTATAGCCTCTCTCCACCATGCCCTGTGTCATTTTGGAATATATATCCGCATTTCTTCTGCTGGATCAGAGTTCTGCCTGCACAGATTCTTCTCCCGATACAGCAATCAGATCCAGTGTCGCCCGTTCGCTCCATGCTGGAGCTCGTTTGCCATTCTGGGGCTGCATGGTCACCTGTTCTGCTGAGCTCGCCACGCTGACGAAACAGGAAATTAAATTCAAAAGTTCCCGGGGCTTTTCCTGTTTACCTGGCTAGTGCAGCAGAGTTGAAAGTGCTGTCCAGAGCGGTCACCTTGGAGCACTCTGGGATAGCTCCCGGAGGCCAATACCTCAAATTGCACAGCGCTGCATCTGGACTACCCCAAATTTGACCCAGGAAGGTCATCAGGGAGAAGTTCAGCAGTCGATTTTAAGAGCCCTTTAGATCAGCGGAACAGGGTTGGTTGTGTAGACGCATTCATTATAAAATCGACCTAACGCGGCTAAATTCGACCTAACCTCGTAGGGTAGACCAGGCCTAAGACTCTGCATGTGAACACTGTAGGTGGGTCTTTCTGTTTAGTGGCAGCAACAACAGCACATTCCTCTTCTCCCCCATGTACTAGCTACCAGTTAGCAAACACTACAAATCAAAACCATGTCAAGCCTCCCCAGATTTGGGTGGGGGAATAGGGTTATCTAAATAACTTCCCTATTTAGTAGCCATTGCAGCAGCATCAGTAGTAGGGGCGACAGGTGGGTTATCATGCAGTCTCCGGTGGAGGGGTGCTTGGTAAGATACACAGTGGGACCCTATGGTAATGGCCTGAGGAGTGGTCCACACTGGGTCTTGAGGTGGACACACCTCCTCTGTCTGCCACTGATCTCTCCTAGCTAATGTGTGAGGCTCAATATGGGAGCAGGTTTCCCGCCCCAGCTGGGGTGAATCAGGCTCTAGGTTTCCTCCCAGGACTTGTTTTCCAAACTGTGAGCTGCAGTTGGGTGTTCAGGCAGGCAGTGACTGGGAGAGAGGTGACTGCAGGACTCCTGGGCAATAACAATTGGGCCCCACATCTTTTATATATGTTACTGGTTGTGTGGAGCTGAGGTAGAGAGACTACATTGTGCATCCCACATGCACTTCAAACAGCTGTAGCACTACCAAACTTTTAGTGTGTGGTAGCAGGGTCCCACATGGTGACTTAGTGTGCAGCATGCTAGAGCTCTGTAGATTTACATCCCATTTTGCTGTGCCCTAACTCTTCATGTAGACAAGCACCTAACAGTGTTGGAGAAAAGACAGACAAAAAACACGTTCCCTTTGTAACAACTTCTTGTGGCCATGGCAGTAGCAAGTGCAACCTACAGCTTGGCTGTAGCAATCTCAGTTCTCGTCTCAGAGGGGGTTGAAAATGTGAATTCAGAGCTGGCTTCAGTATTTTGGATCAGAGTTTCAGAACAGCTCTTCACTCCCAGAAAAAAGTCATGGAGCTCAGCAGCAGTTCAGGGGACCACCTGCATAGGTGTGATTACAGGATTAGGGCCTAACTGATCCCATAAGGAAACAGCAACACTGGCTTTACATATAGTGCATCCAAAAGCACAAAATACACTAACTTGCAAAAAAACAGAACAATATATTTTCAGCTAACTTCTCTCAGTTATAGTAACCATCCGTGTTCCTTGTAACTACAGCAAGTATACCATTTTCAGCCAGAAATGTAATTTTCAAGTTTATAGTGTCTCTTTAAAGGCTAGATGAGTTTATATTTTATATACTCAAGTAAATCTCTAACCCTTTGACACTGGGAGGCTGAGTAATATGCTCACACAACATGCTTTAGTGTTGGCTGCTCTTGACCTGAGTGTCAAAGGGTTCATTCTAGTCAATTAAAATGTACTGGCAGACCCACATCCCCAAAAGACTAGAAAAGGGACAGTGTTAAGTGAAGGAGAAAATGAAGTACCAGTCCTAGAGAGTGATAGAGGAGAGGCAACCTGCATTCTGTGATAATTGCACATTTCTAAACAGAGAAATACACAGCAGAGAGAGTACCATCTACCTTCACAGATTGTAAGTGTGCTGATGCCATACCTTCCTATCTATCTAAGCACTTCTATAGTCCCCATCACCACAGTATCTATCACATTTCTATGTATTGTTAGTTACATTTCAGTAGCACTCAAAGATCCAAATTAGGATCTGGGTCAGGGTGTGCTGTGCACTCTACCATTACACGGGAAGAGACAGACCCTGTCCTGAAGAGCTTACAGTGAAGGTCTTGATCCTGTGGAGAGAACTGTGTGCGTGGACCTCTGTGCCTGTTCATAGCCTATCGACCTGATCAAGCTGGTGCTTGGGGCGGCAGATTGTTCGAGGCGGCATTCTGCCCAATCCTAGGGCGGCACGGCCGCTTTTTTTGGTCTTGTTCTGCTCCAGCCGCCCTGTAGGGGGTGGCGGCGCGGAGAACCAGAGTGCCCTGCAGGGCAGTCCTCTTCCTTCCCTCCCCGCCAACCGGAGTGGAGCCCTCGTGGCAGGCGGCAGGAGGCGGCGCAGTGGGAGGGGCCGAGTGGCAGCGCCCCCGCTGTAGCCCTGGCCGCCCCCTTCACTCTCTCGCCCGCCCGCTCCCTCCCCCGCCTGCACCCATGCTCCGGCCGCGCCGCAGGTGTTTTTTTTTTTTTTTTTTTTGCTTGGGGCGGCCAAAAAGCCAGAGCCGGCCCTGGATATGATTCTATTTGCAGGATTGGAGTCTCTTTATTTGTGATCCTTGATTTATAAGATACAGATGATTTGGGGCACAGCTTACCAAATGAGTAGGGATCATTAATTTATTATATTGTAGGGAACATTTCTGCACTGGCATAGAGGTGAACAAATAACCCAAGAGGTATTTTCCAGTCTCCAATTTCAATGGGCCAAATCCCAAGGAATGCTGAGCATTTGCATTGCATCTCTCATTGACAACACTGTTAAGGTTTAAGTTAAGCCTTTACAGAAGAGGCAGGAGTAATACTAAACTTCTTCCCCTTTTACACATAAGACTTGTTCTATTAACGTTGGAGTAGTGTTAACTAGTGTTTATCGAAAAATAAACATTTTCTTTGCAATGTTTTCCCTCAAGGAATCTTTTAGTGACTATTCTGTATATCATTCTGTATATACATGAGGGAATTGCAGAGTCTCATGGTAAAAAATTGTAACATTTAAAGATGTTGAAGGAGAACCCAGAATATACTGTTATGAATATCAATAGAATTGTAGTGTGTCTATTATTTATATTCTTGAAAACAACAAACTCAGTTCATTATTATAGGAGTATCAGCTTTACTGACTTATCCACTGATGTGTAAATTAAAAGTTTAACATATTAAATATTTAATGTTTATGCAGTTTAAGGTTAGTGTGAAAAATTAATAGCAACAGAGTTTTGTTCAGCAATGGAATTAGATTTGTGCTGGAAATGTTCACTGAAGAAGTACCATATTTAGATGTATGCTTACTGTTGGAAAGAGTAACATTTCTAGCGTAAATGTTTCTATGCTTTTGGGCATAAATAAAGCTGTTTGTCTTCACGCTGTTTTCCCATTATTTGCCACAAGGACTCCCAAAATCCAGTCTGAGGAAATGTTCATCACTTTAAGAAATTCATCTTGGAAATAGCTAGGACTACTATGGTTGCTGATGCAGACAGAACTAGAGCTGTGTTCATGAGGAATTTTGGCCATATCATTCATTAACACTTCCTTTTTTCTTGTGCCACTTATTCAAAATCAAAATACCATTTGTACATTTATCCTTTCAGATAAGTCTGTGGTCGAGCATGTAAGAGCTTTCTTATAATTGTTTTACTGTTCAGAGAGTTTGACTTCAGTGATGCATCCAGTAGAAAGTTTACTTAAGTGAAATTACCTGAACACTTAATGACAACTACCATTACTCTGATAAAATGCCACATTTGAAAAGCCTCACTAAAAGCAAGAATTTTGTTCATCCAGCTACTTTTGGGCTGGAGATAAGTGTTGAGATGAAGAGAAGTTCAAAAGTTTTCATAGCAATGGTCATTTATAAAGGCTCTATCCAACTAGGGGAGAAACATTTCTGTGGTAGTTTTCTTTCTTAAATATAGCATATATATCACCCAGCTCAAATGGAACTCAACCACATAAAACACACCAATAAGCAAATCTGGGTCCTGGGTCCATCTAACAACTCACTGTTGCAATCCAGTCCCTTTGATGCAATCTGCCATCTACATATTTATTATCCTTCTGTTTTAAAGGCAGAGATATTGATAAACGATGTCGTTTTCACCTGAAGCTTAAAACTATTTTTAAGCTTACGTTGGGAGTAATCTAGTGTGATATGTTACACTTTTGTTGTCTGATAATTTAGATTGATTCCATTCCATTTCTTGTAGATGGCCTGGTTTACAATACATTCAGACAAAGAATCCAGAGATATCAGAAATGCTCTAGGACAGTTTGTGACATACCCCCTGTGGTACAACCTAGACTGTGGGACTGAGTCCTCCTAATCGCTTCAGCCTGGGCTGTTTATCACAATGTTATGCTAGTGATGAGCAGCAAACCCGTCCAGGTGCTGTGATCACTCAGCCATCAACATCTGGAGAAGCACACTCAACTGAGATGTATGAATGTTTTCTAAGCCGCTCATGAATTATCCACAGGGAGACTCCAGCCAGTTTCCCCCAGCCCCAGGCTTGCACCCCAGTGATGTACTGTCTTGCACTGCTCAAGATGTTCTCTTGAACAATGCAAGCTCATTAATTAGTTTGCCACTTCGACAAAGGATAGTGGACATACACCAGCCTTCATAATCTGAATACATTCCCCAAACACTTTAGACAAACTCATTGGTAAGGATAAAACATTAATATAATCTTATTAACTACAGAAAGATTGGTTTTAAGTGATTATAAGTGTTCGGTATAGAGGTCAAAGTTGGTTACATAAGAAATAAAAATAAAATCTCAGTCTAAATTCTAAACTTCATCAGACTAAGTAATATAGAACAACAACACTGTAGAATTCTGTGCAGTGTATCTCTGTGTTGTATTCAACACCTACCACATGCCTCCTGAGAGAGCTAAACTGTTCGAAGAAAGCTCACACCTTAAGCAAGGTGGGGGGAGGGAGGGATCTGAGGAGTCAGCACTAGATGCAGCTTTCAGGAGGGAGGGGGTGCTAAACAGAGGGCCTGAATTCCAGGAGTATTCCTATGGACCCCAAGACTGAGACAGTGGCTGGGCTTTGTCGGAGTTTGGAAGCCAGGGGCTCAATGGGGAGTGGGTTGAGCAGGGGGCCCAGCCCTGCCTTGGCCATAGAGAGGGAGGGTAGGGGATGAGAGGGAAGGAGTTACAGCTGATTCTAGTTTCTCTGGTGGAAGGGCAGGGGAGTGAGAAGTCTCAGCTGGTCTCTCTCACCAGGGGCTGATCCATTTACTGGAGGAAGCTGACCCCCACCCCCAAATCCATTTTCTGAGCCACCTAACCACCCTCATGCATGTAAAACTCAACAGGTGAAGCCGTGTGTCCAGAGGTGCCAGGGCCAGGAAGGAGGCAGGGTGGGGCAAAGTCTAGTAAAGGATAGAGCCCCAGCTGGATGCCTGCTGAGTGGAGCTAGATTCCTCAGTCCTGCAACAGGGCCTTGTATCCTGAGTGGCGCTTCCTGGGAAGGTTTATTGGGATGGAATCCCAGGTGAGCGGGAGAGAAGATCCTGAGGGGATTACGGGTGATATAACCTGGGTTCTCTCCTTAAAGAAAATTCTGGTTGTGCTTAATAGTCTCTGCCAGGGATCCAGAGGCTGGATTCCACTCACTGTGGTGGTGCGGAGGAGCCCAATCAGATCTGTGACAAACAATGAGACTGTTTCCATGTCAGACTTCCACCATTGTTCTATCAGTAGGTCCCTACTGTCACTGTGCCTCCGTGGGTCACAACTGAGAATACCAGTAAGGGTAGCAGTACGGCAATACCCCCTTCAATAACCTTGCGAGCCCCCCACAACTCCTTTTTGGGTCAGGATACTTACAATTACAACACTGTGAAATTTTGGATTTAAATAGCTAAAATTATGAAATTTACAATTTTTTAATTTCTGTGACCATGAAATTGACCAAAATGGACTGTGAATTTGGTAGGGCCCTATCTATCAGCAAGATACTGAAATTGTAACAAATGATTCTGCACCCTCCTGATTAGATTATTATAATTTCTGGTTTGCCCATCTCATTGAAAAGGCATTACTTGAGCTTCTGCTGGCCTAGAATGCAATAAGTTTTCTTAACAGTTTTGTCACCAACAGTTGGTTTGCTATTGTTTCTCTTTTAACACTAAGACTGCACTTTAGATTCAATATGTTATAGAGGAACGATTGACTCCCTACATAAATCTATTGTAATGCCGAGCTGATCCCCTGCTTGAGCCAAGATCTTGTTTGAAAGATTACAGCACAGTTTGTAGCTGCTTAGAGCTATACTTCTCAATGTAAAATTTATATCTAGATAAATCCTAAGAGTGCAACATCAGTTGGAATTTTTAAGTTGAAATTTAAATCCAAATTATTTGTAGGTTCGTAACATGAGAATATTTTTGAGTGTGGAGCAATGAATGTCGTTGATTCTTATAGCTTTCATTTTCTAAAGTACCTTTCAGTGCATATGCATCAGCAACACAGTGAGTTATTGTTGTCTTTGTAGCTGCTTCAAATGAGAACAAAGGACCAGAAACGTAATTCTAGCTTTATCTCATAGAAAATATCACTACAGGGCCAGATCTTCTTTACCTTAAAAGTAGACACCTTTTCCCCTAGGATTGTGAGAATCTTTCCTTCCTGAAATGCACTGTAAGTACAACTGAACACTTCTAATGCTGCCAATTGCCTTTTTTATCATTTCATTTATTTTTTGGAAAACCTACTAAAAATGCAAAGAAAATATATACATTTTTATTTGAAACAAAAATTGCCCTTTTGATGAATAAAAAACTCAAAAGTTAAGGTTAGTGTTAGAGACACTGTCAACTTAAAAATAACATACATGCCTGATTGTTTTTAACTGAATCTTGTCATAAATGACACCTAAACTTACTAAAACTAAAAAATAGAGGAAATAACATTTTGCCTGGTTTTTGTTTGGTTTATTTATTTAACAAATTTGACAGCACTTTGTGTCTATTCAGTTGGGCCCAATTCTGCATAGCCCTGTTCTCTTCAGTGGGGTTATGTACAAGCATAACTGTTAGCTCTAGCAAATTCCATTACAGCATCGGGGCCTTAATTATTCATTCTCCCCCTGCTGTTTGTGTGGCTTTTCCATGGAAATAAAAACATTTAAAAAAAATAAGAAAATGTGATGGTGAAATCACAAAAATGGGAAGTGAGACCTGGGTGTTGGAGTTAGTCCTAAAAGTATTTTTAAATCTCCTTTTTCTTTTTTCTTTCTTTTTTTTAATGGACTGGGTATCCGGTTGAACTTTGAGAGTGTTAAAATCCAAAACAGAGAGATCAATTGTCAGTCTTCTGGCAAGGAAGGAATCTACATGTATTTCTTGGATACAGATAGTGTCAATTCTCTGATGAGCAATGAGATTCGCAATTCTAATCGCTTTGTAGCTGATAGCCCCCCAACATTGATATTATAATAGTCGTTTTAAAGTTGTGAATTTTAACAACCTTCTGAGGAAGCCTGGAATACCCCACCTTTACCACCACTTAAATATTCACTCATCTATGTTAGGAACTTCAATAGCCACCACACCTCGTGGGGCTACAGACAATCTGACAAAAATGGACTGGATCTCATAGACCGGGCTTTTATAAATGATCTACATCTCTTGCATGACTCTAAGCAGCCAGACACTTTTTTTTCCATATGGTGGAAGCAGGGCTACTCTCCTGACCTCAATTGGGTCACCTCAGCAGTGTGCCAAGGTTTATCAGCTTCCTGCTGAGTTCTTGGAAACTTCTCACACAGCCAGTCACTGCCCTATTTTTACTCAAATATGGGTGATGATCCCAATAATAACACTATCCCTAGATTTCAGTGAAACTATAGAAGGGCAGTCTGGAAAAAAATACTTAAAACTGACTGCAGAATATATACTGTGCATACCACATAATACCCCTGTAGAAAACATTTACTTGCTTCTCCAAAGCAGTCTTTATAGCACCCACTACATCCATCCCAAAAGACTTCTGTACCTTGCTTAGATGAGGAGTATACATAACTTCTTAAGCAGTATGAAGAATCTGGTGACTCAGAAACAACAACAACAAACCACCATATTGACAGCCTCAATGCTCATCGTAGGGAACGTCGGGAAGAAGTTACACAAAATATGGACATGACAAAGTCTAGCAGGAAAGAGTGGGCACTGAGAAGGAAGATTGGGGACGCACATAAATCACCAGCTACATCAGTGTAGAGTGTCCCTGAACAGCATTGCCACACATCTATCTAACATGGCGAAAGCCAACAAGGACAAGCCCTTTGAGCAGTCAGTAAAGAGGGAATGGCACGATACAGAGAGGCCCTATCTTGGCATGAAGAAGCATGTACCAGCCTTTTCCCCCCCTGAGGAAGTAGAGAGAGCACTGAGCTGCAGAAAAGCAGGAAAAGCAGATGGCCCTGACAAAATTTCACCAGAAATGCTACTATATCTTGGTAAGAAGAGCATTAAATGGCAATCAATTTTAATATCCCAAATCACCCAAGAGAACGGGATGCCTAGCTCTCACCCTAGCTTTCTGCTGTACCAAAACCAGGAAAGGACCACTTCCCTACAGCTAGCTACTATCTGCTATCACTTCTGTGCTGTGCTTACAAACCTCTAGAGCCACTAATTCAACAAAGAATCAGGCCCACAGTAGAACAGGCTCTGAGTGATGACCAGGCAGGCTTCAGTTATTCTTACCTCTGTGACCGGGTGTACAACCCCCACACTGGGCAATAAGGGGTTAAAGAGCTGCTCTGGGCTCAGCCAGCATCACCTCACCACACCTGCAAGAGATGCACAGACTAGAGGAGGAGTTAAAAGGGAACAGAACAGCTCACTTGTGGGTAGAGCAGGGAAGAGAGCAGACCTTTCACTTACAGCTGATGAGGGAAGGCAGGATCTGTCCCATCAACAACTGCCTGAAGGTCCCTGGGAGCATAGGCACGGATTTCTTCTCTACCCGGGGGGTGCTCGACTCCCCCTCTGCCCCAGGCCCACCTCTTCCCCAAACCCCCCACCCTGCTCTTTCCGCCCCTGCTCTGCCCCCGCCCCCACTCCATCTCTTCCCTTAAAGCCCCACCCCTGCCCGAGTGTGCCCAATCCCCGCTCCTCTCCCGCCTTCCCTCCCTCCCTCCCAGCACCTCCTGCACACCGTGGAACAGCTGATCACCGGCGTGCAAGAGGCACTGGGAGGGAGGGGGAGGAGTTGATTGGCAGGGCTGTTGGCTGGTGGGAGGCACTGGAGGCAGGGAGGAGAGAGGAGAGCTGGCTGACGGTGGGTGCTAAGCACCTGCTAGTTTTTTTCCTGTGGGTGCTTGTAGTGGGGTAGTCACCCCACTCCGGTCCAGAGGGGTTAAAAACAGCCCTGGGAGGGGGCTGTGGCTGGAGAAAGCAGCTTTTAGGCTGAGCTGATTGGAGGAAGTAGTTGCAGCTGGGCCAGGTCCCAAACAGACTCAGCTAGCCCTATAAAAGCAGGGAAGCCGGGGCGCAGAGAGAGTCTCCCTCTGCTTGTTGAGGGAGAAGGGCCTGGCTGCCTAGAAGCTGGGAAAGGTACCTAGAGTGGAGCAGGGCTGGGGAAAGGCTAGAGGAGCTGGGGAGCTCCAGCCTGGAGAACCCCCAGGCTGCAGGCCTGGATAAAGGCCAGGACAGGCACTGGGTCTACAGGGGGTAGCCTGGTGTAGGCAAAGGCAACAGGTCCAAATCCCCCTTTGCCAGTGATGAATGGCGTGTACACTGCAGTCTGCCCCAGTGAGCGGGGGCTAGATGGTGACTGGCAGTAGCCATATTTTGAGGCAAAGTGGGAACAGTGGGTGGGGGTTCCCCTGGTAGGAGGGGGAGACCCAGAATTTTGGGGGTACTGCTGGGGGGGCAGCACCCAGAGAAAGGGGCACCGGGGTCCTGGGAGGGACACGGGGCCAGTGGCAAGGCGGATCACCAGCCTGCAGAGGGCGCTCCGGAGGCTGGAAGAGAGAATTCCCTGAGAGACCAGCAGGAGGCGCCGCTGGGTGAGTCCGTGCACTGTTACAGTGCTCCAGCCCTGGAGCACTCATGGAGTCGGCACCTATGGTAGGGAGGACCTGTATCTGCTACACCCTGAGAGCGAGGCATTTTCTCCCCTCACCTACTAACTTGGGGCGGGTTTGTGTTGATTCCCCTTGTTTTGTTTGTGGAGTACCCTGCAAGAGGAGAGATTTGAAAGTGACCTGGCCAGAGGTTCAAGTCTCCAGAGGAGGCAGCCGCCACCCTTAACAGAGAGATGTGTAATGCCACACCAATGCAGGTGGAGGTGCCAACGGGTGATCTGACCCCTTTCACACCTTCTTGCTACAGACTGAATTTTGGCCAATAGAAGGATGGTAGGAAGTGGCCCAGGGAGGGTGGCTTAAGTCATTCCTGAGTGTCAGATCCCTTGGTAGCCCTCATAGGCCCTGGGCCAGAGTCCAATGGAGTGGAAGGGCCCAGTCTCCCCTACCAAGCCCCCCACCCTCCTGTTGATGGGCCTAACTCCCTGATCACTAGGCGATGCTCCCCATGAGTGCCAGCCATCACACCTCCTATATAGAAAATGGTTTCTAATGGAAGAAGAAGGCAGGGGCAGCAATATATGATACCTTCTGGCACACTGGCCTGCTGGTCAAAATGTAAAGATGTTAGGGCTATGGAAATTATACTCCAAAACTGACCATTCCAAAAGGAGAGAAGCTGAGCACATGGAGGAGCCATGAACCCAGAGAGAGCTGTTCTTGCTCCAACTTTCTTCAATATTTTTACAAATGATTTGCCTCCAACAATCTCAAGGCTATTCAAGTATGCAGATGACATCTCCCTCGCTGCAAGAGACAGAGACTTCATAAAGATTGAGGAGAACCTGAACCAAGACATGGCAACAATCAGTGGCTATTGCAAGAAGTGGAGACTTAAGCCCAGTTTGTCAAAGGCAGTGTTGTCATGCTTACATCTCAACATCTTCTTGAATGGAGAATGACTGGCACTTGTCCCAAAGCCAGTATATATCTAGGAATAATCCTAGCTCACACACTTACCTAGAAAGACCACCTCACAAAGGTAGGTCAAAAGATAAAGAGCAGAAATGGCTTCCTAAATAAGCTTGTGGGCTCAACTTGGGGAGTTAATGTTCAAACATTGCACAGCTCAGCGCTAGCTCTCTGCTTCTCGGCTGGAGAATACTGTACTCCTGGTTAAGTTCTTAGTTAAGCTCTTCCCACACACAATAAATGGTGTGAATAATAACTGGGGCCATGAGACAAACAAACGCTGAGTGGCTATCTGTCCTTTGTAATATCCCATCTCCTGACATCAAAAGTTATACTGCAGCAAAAAACCTCCTTGAGAAAGTTCAGGAGATCCCACAACTGTCACTTTACAAATATGTATGTGAAGTGCCTCACCGCCGACTCATCATCAGAAGATCCATCTAGATTATGTTGGACACTGCCAGATTGTGGTGAGCAGAATGGGAACAAGCTTGCTCCCTTTGTAAGAAACTCTTTTTCCTCATCACTCAGCCTGATGAGAGACTGCCTGGCTTCAAGCTGCCATGCTATCTCTGGTGCAAGCTCAACCATTTTCAAATACCAACACTTGGGGATTCATGAACAATCCCCTGTGTAACTGCGTTGCAGCTGAGGATGGTGCATAACTGTTGAATGGGTGCTCACCTTGTGCTGGTTTATCAGGAGGACTTTTCAACCTCCACATTGCTGAACCCAAGGCTATTGAATGGCTAAAATGTGTAGTGTCTATCTGTGCCCTTCTGACACTTTTTTGAATTTCTTTTTAACTTAAACATTTGTTTTATTTCTCTACTTTACATTTTGTATTTTGAACTTTTTTCCATCTTCATTGTGCCACTTGTACATTCACTAATAATATACTTAAATGCTCCTTTCCCCCCCTCTGCATTGGAAAATTTTGCTTTTATCTTTCCTATCTTATTTAAATAATGTGGGAACTAATGTGTTTTGGATTTTTTTTTTAAATTGTTGAACGTTATTCCCCCCTCATCCTTCTGCAACACTTCTGAGTCATTTTGACTTAGCTTGTCACCATGGTATCCACTCCACTTAGGTATTTTATGTGCTGCACATTCGTTTGCATGTACATATATAAATAAAACAAACAGTAATAACAAGCAACAACAAAACAACTTTATCACAATTTAAGGCCCGTTGCTACTGTGACGGGTTGGATCACAGAAACCCCCTTGGGAGCTGCCACCCAATGTACCAAGACTACTTCTGCTCCTGTTTTCCCTGCCAGCTCAGGACTCCAGCACCCTGTCTTGCTGAGTCAGACACTCCAGTCTGCTGTAACACAGACCCAGGGTCTGAATCACTTGTCCCAAGGCTGCAAGTTTACCTGAAAACAGCTCACAGTAGTGTGCTTGTCTTTAGCACTCAGATGCCCAACTCCCAATGGGGTCTAAACCCAAATAAATCCGTTTTACCCTGCATAAAGGTTATGCAGGGCAAACTCATAAATTGTTCGCCCTCTACAACACTGATAGAGAGATATGCACAGTTACCCCCAGGTATTAATACATACTCTGAGTAAATTATTAAATAAAAAGTGATTTTATTAAATACAGACAGTAGGATTTAAGTGGTTCCAAGTAGTAACAGACAGAACAAAGTAAGTCACCAAGCAAAATAAAATAAAATGTGCAAATCTATGTCTAATCAAACTAAATACAGATAATTTCCTCACCAGTTCCAGAGCACTCCCTTTTACAGGCTAATCTCCTTTTAGCCTGGGTCCAGCAATCACTCACACCCCCTGTAGTTACTGTCCTTTGTTTCAGTCTCCTTTAAGTATCCTGGGGGGGGGGGCTGGAAAGGCTCCTTCTTTAGCCAGCTGAAGACAAAATGGAGGGGTCTCCCACAGGTTTAAATAGACTCTTGTGGGTGGGGACCCCCCTCCTCCCTCCTATGCAAAGTCCAGCTCCAAGATGGAGTTTTGGAGTCACCTGGGCAAGTCACATGCCCCTGCATGACTCAGTCTTTACAGGCCGACGCCATTGTCCACATGGTATTTTGCATGTCTCCAGGAAGACTTCTTATGTGGATTGGAGCATTCCAAGATGCATTGTTCTCCAAGTATTTCCTGATCAGGTACTTAACCTGGCGAATTCCTTCCTAAAGAAGCTGACCAAATACCTCCCAAAGCTTACTTAGAAACCAAGCAAGCATACAGCCCATATTCTTAACCTCAAGTAGAAAATGATATATATATGTACAAATAGGATGAGTAGATATAGTAAACCATAACCTTTACGGAGATATGTTACCTGGCATAGGCAGCACAAAACATATTCCAGTTATGTCATACATACATTTATAAGCACCCCCTCCCCATAAAGCCTTATGGGGTACACTGTCACAGCTACTATCACTTATGAACATGAATAAGTGTATTCACATGAGTCTGAATGATTGCGAGATCTGGCCCTTTAACTTTAAGAGCTGGATGGATGTGTATAATAAACATGATCCCATGTTTCTAGAAAGTAAAAACATCTGAGACCCTTTACTTTAAAATAGGGATATCAAACTCATTCCGTGAAGAAGGATGAATTCCATTTCTAATTAACGCTATATGGACCAGTGTATAAATTCAGAATTCCATGCGCTCAATCCACAGCAGAACTCCCTCTATTAACAATGGGAGGTTTGCACCAATAGTAAGGATAGTTTATACAAACATTTAGTTATTGCTATTGTTTAATCAGCACCTTATTGTCACATTCAGCATGATTCAATGGGAAAATTTGTTCACCTTTAGCACCACTTTTTCTGCCCTTGTTTTTCTTTTTTATCCTCTTTTCTCCGTTCTTCTTCCCCTCTCTCTGCATCTCCCACCCTGCAGCAATTTCCAATTCACCCCCATCTTTGTGAACTTAACTTGCACTCCCTACCCGTACCTTCTAATAAAGTAATAAACAATGAAATAGTTAATGCTGACATTTAAAGTGTAGTTGTCAGTAGGCTTTGAAGACAACAAACTATGGACCGCATTGTAAATCAGTGCCCAGTTCAATCATTTTCCGATGACATTTCAGCTATCTCTTTGGGATAACCCCATGTTCCTTCCCCAGATTCCTCTCTCTGCCCTGCCTCTGTGTGGGCTGTGTCATGTCCTCTGACTGAGGTGTTCCCCCATATCCACAGCCACCCTCTGAAAAGGGTCCATTATTATAGGCAGTGACTAATGACTGCCACACACATGTTTGGGCTCTTCTCAGCCTGGAGTAGCAATTACATAATTCAGTACTCCTTAACTGCTTCAGTTTCCCCAGGTTAGTACAAAGCAACTAGCCCCTTGAACATTTAGGTGTATATTGAGTATGGAGGAATTTACAGGAAGCATTTGAGGACAGGGGTGACGCCTTTCAGAATCTGACTGCAAACTGTGGGGTTATGTCTATTGGTGGGGCAGTTTCTATCAGGGCTAATAAGGAGTTCAGAAAGGAAGGATTTATGTAGGGCTTTGGAATTGGGGGAAGGAGAGATTTGACACCATACCTCTGTTTAAAAAACTAACAATACATAATTAAGGGCTAGCAAGGTGAATCATAGTACTGTAAGAGTGTGAGGGGGCTGGGATTTGCAGCCAAGCTAATTGCTGATACCTCCTCGTGGCAGATGTCCAGTGCGGGCACTTGTTCCATAGTTGATCCAGGTCCCGATAAACAGGAGTTGGAAATGGACTTCCCCTAAACCAGTGGTTCCCAAACTTGTTCTGCCGCTTTTGCAGGGAAAGCCCCTGGTGGTCCGGGCTGGTTTGTGTACCTGCCGCGTCCGCAGGTTCATCCGATCGCGGCTCCGAGTGGCCGCAGTTCGCTGCTCCAGGCCAGTGGGAGTTGCTGGAAGCGGCGCGGGCCGAGGGATGTACTGGCTGCCGCTTCCAGCAGCCGCCAGCGGGAGCAGCGAACCGCGGCTAGTGGGAGCCGCAATCGGCCAAACCTGTGGACGCGGCAGGTAAACAAACCGGCCCGGACCGCCAGGGGCTTTCCCTACACAAGTGGCGAAACAAGTTTGGGAACCACTGCCCTAAACTCATTGTGGAATGGAGTTGGTGCTTCTAATGTCTGTTATAGTGAAGTGACAATTCCTTTTCCCTAGCCCCTTAACCCTCATACAAAAGAAGAGCAGTGGGATCCAAGCAGAGCGCTGAGAACCAGATATGGAAGGTTGACAGGAGACCGCCACCAGTTGTAAATGATTAAGGAGAGAATAATGACCTTTATTGTGCCAGTTATTGCCAGCTATTTCCTAGATGAGTTCAGTCAGTAAAGGTGTGGCCTATTTGAACTACATCCCTGGCATCTTGGCTTTCTTTTTTTGTGTCTGGGTAAAACACCTTTTGTTTCAGATTGTGATTTAGTTTTACTTTGTCAGGAATCAACATTGCCCTGCTGAACTTTTAACATTTTGAAGTCAGGAAAAGTGCTCTTAATACTGGTGGTTTGTTTGATCGATGCCGTGATTTATAATGTCAGCTCTGTTTTGTCACTATAACAGAAAAATGTTTTAGGAGCTCTATCACTGGGTGTCAATTTAACACCTGCTTTCAGCTGTGCTCTAAAACCACCAATGTAATTTATATCATGACCTGTCTGTGTGGAAAGCAGTATTTAGATAAAACTTCAAAGAGTTTGGGGAAATGTTTTAATCTGTGGCTTGCTCATCCTGAACAAAAGTGTTTGAATGACTATCACTAAACATGACCATGTACTGTAACCTAATCTACACTGGGAAGATTGCTGGCCAAATGTAAATACAGTGGGAGAATTTTTAACCAGATTTTAGAGCTATGATCTTTTTAGCATGACTATTACTCATAATTTAATAACTTCACCTGTTAGGTTGTCTACATTTATAACGCATGTGTTGTAACTACAGGAACTATTTCTATTTCTGTGGTATTGATGAGAATGAAAGTTTGTTCATGTGACATAAAAATATTGTCAATCTATTGAACTTGTTTATTGTACACTTATTCTTGAATATGGCATTTGGATAATTTTATTGCCTTCTTTCAAATAGCACAAATATAATTTTTCAATACTTCATGATAAACCAGATGGTTGTATTACTTTTCTAACTGCTGCCAGTGTGGTTTCCATTCTCCAGTTTATATTGATTGCATTTATGTGGTACTGCACAAATTAAGTAGACCACAATTAACAAAATACATAGTATATTCTTTGCATTATTCACATTCTAATGTTCAATATGGGGGCTGCTACTTAGTAAAAACTGCATGCCACAGGGAAATAACTGGGAAAGTACTTTGATATATGTGGAATAAAATGTGTGTTTCTATGGTTCTATAAAGTCCTTTACCCTGCATCTCCTCAATCACATTTGTTACCATGAAACAAAGTATACATCTGCAAATAGGGAAGATGATGAACTAAAAGTAAAAAGGACTAAAATGGTAATTCAATCATGACTGTCAAACATTGGAATTTCTCCAGTGTAATAGTACATAATCATTTACTCTAGTGAAGAATCCCCTGTATGTATTTATGATGTATAATGCCAGGATGGAATTGTGTATGTGGGACTAGATATGCCAGATATGTTTGCTGCATAGCTAAAAAGTCAATTTTCGAGCTCCAGGGAAAGGAACTGGAAGCAAATCCATGTAGCACCTTGCAAAAAAACAACAACAACAAAAAAACGGTGTATTGGATAGAGGTTAAAAAATGGCCTTCAATAAAATCTTCAAAGAAAATGTGTGTGGACAACTATAATTCTGGTCCTGCAATTCTAAATCCCTGAAACACTAGATTGCTTAACAATTAACAAAATATATTGTAAAGATTTAGTTAGTTGCTAATGCTTTCAGAGTTCTGGACTAGTTCCAAGAATAATAGTGCAAAAGTCAGGATCCCCATAGGAATATATGGCTGGATTTTCTAAAGAGCTCAGCACGTTGCATTATAAACTCTTAGAAAAACTGACCATAAATGGGAGCTGAGCAGTGGAAAATCTGCTCTGACTTCAGTGCCTTTATTGGAGCTGGGCTCTTTTAAAAATTTAGCTCCAGTTGGGGGTGCTGAGCCCTTGAAAATTTGGCCCTGAGCTCTTTTGAACATTTTGTTCCATAACTGCTTGTCATCTTCAATCCCTACAGAAAACACACAGGAGCTATTTTTTACCTGGACTAGGAAGAAGTGACAATGTAACGTTTCAGTCAAGACGTATTAATCGCATCATGAACTCAAAACTGCTATTCCAAGGAGAACAATTCATCTTATGACTTGACTTTTTTTTGTTATCCTGCACAAACTGCATATATCACGATAGAACATTATTCATGGTACTCTGGAAAAAGCTCTTTGCAACAGCAGGATCCACACAGGGGAGTGGGAAGGCCTGCATTCCACATCTGAGGGAGAAAGAAGAAAATATTTATCTGTTTTTTTTAAGGCAGTTGTTTGAATCTACTTAAAACTTTGGAATGCTAGAAGTAGTCCCAGCCGAGATGGATTGGTAGGCAGGATGCAAGTGAAGGGGTCAAAGGTGCATGTTAAATGCAATTTATCACACACATCTGCAACATATCACATGTGTATTTACACTCACCCACGCCCATTTATGTGGTGATAACATCTTTACCTCTCCAAATATGGAAGGTCCTGGATCAAGTAGAAGTAGAGGTTAGGGCCAGAGGTCCATAGCTAGGAATTGCTGGTCTAGGAATAGTAGTAATTTAAAATTTGGATGTGCTACATAAATCACTTGTAGTTTCACCGCATGTGAATAATATAATACACCTCTGCCCCGATATAAAGCAGTCCTCGGGAGACAAAAAATCTCACCGTGTTATAGGTGAGACTGCGTTATATCGAACTTGCTTTGGTCCTCCCTGTTCCTTGTTCCCTGACCACCCCCTCCAGAGACCCCCGTGCCTAATCACTCCCAGGACCCCAACCCCTACCCAACCCCCTTGCTCCCTGTCCCCTGACTGCTCTGACCCCTATCCATACACCCCACCCCCTGACAGGCACTCACCGGCAGCAGCGGGAAGCGGAACAGCCCGGCCCCAGCCTGCTCCACTCCGCCACCTCCCAGCCGCGGCGCTCCGCTTCCCGCCATCAGTGAGTGCGGGGAGGTTGGGGAAAGGACGGCCCCCGTACTCACCTGTGGGGGGAAGCGGAGTGCCGCGGATGGGAGCTGGCGGAGTGGAGCGGGCTGGGGCCGGACTGCTCTGCTTCCGCTGCTACCGGTGAGTGCAGGGGGAATCCCTTCCCCCAAGCCCCCTCCCCCGAGCGAGTCGGCTGGGGTCGGGGCGAGGGAAGCAGAGTGGGCTGCTCCCGACCCCCCGCTAATCCCCAGGACCACTCTGGGACTGCGGGGCCCCCAAAAGTGCCCCCCCCACAGCTCCTGCCTCCAAGACCTTGAGGGGGGGTAGTCCCTGACCGCCCCCAAGACCCTCTGCCCCTTATCCAACTCCTCGGCCCCGGCCTGGCCCAGCACCCTTAACACGCTGCTTAGAGAAGCGTGTCAGAGCTTTACCGCATTGTACATGAACCCGCGTTATATCGGGTTGCATTATATCGGGGTACAGGTGTATTTGTACCTACGTAACAAGGGATTTTTAAAAGTGGTCAGAGTTCGTCTAACTTTGTTCCCACTGTCAATGGTAAAAGTCCCATTTGACATAATGGAAGCAATGTTAGGCCAAAGCTGAATGCTTTTCAAAATTTGTCCCATAATATAAAGGTTATCATACCTCTTATTTTCCTCTTTCAAGTTGAGAAGTTGAAGTGGCCAAGTTTGTCTGTGGGTCTATGCAGGGTGAGTTCTAATGGCAGTAGCTATTCATAGTGCAATTATTTCTGTACACTGATTGCTTTACTATACAGCGTCTCTGTGGTCTTGCTGGCCAAGACTATTCCCTTCGGTGTAGTTTTTCATACTTAATGTCTGAAGACAAAATACCTCAATGCAGTACACTGAGCTCGTGCTGAAAGCACAGTAACAAGAGATTATGTAGGTGTTCTAATGACAGCTACTGATACTAACATTTTGTACTTCAAATGTGAAAAAGTTTCCATCATAGTGATGAGTCTGATCCTGTACCATCAAACTCAATGAAAGTTTGATTATTGACTTCAGTGGAAGCAAAAGCAGGCCGTACATACACAGGAAATACTTGGTTAATGGTGTAATTAGTCATGAAATTTATATTGAAAAAATCATTATTCCGTTAGAGCTTGTTAAATCATTTCAAGATATATATTCCACCTCATTTTTTGTCATGGGCATTTTTTGTGTTCAAGACAGATTTTATTCTTGATTTTTAAAAAACTAGCCCTAGGTTCCTAATTCACTTCTTATGTTGTTTTTTTGGTAAAAGGAACAAAGAGTTTTTGTTGATTTGTTTGATATTTGAGAATATCATGTGTCATGCCTATGAGGTTTTAGTCACTAAAGAAACAGAAAATGGGGAGAATTTAGGACCAGCAATGCAAATTATGGTCTTTAGTTTAAAGAGCCATGAATTACTGCTATTATCACTTTATTATTATTTTCAGTGGATGTAAATAAGCTTAAAATGAGGTCTGAAGATCTCTGTAACTGTCCAAATGGGTTTGAACAATCTAGTTATGCTTAGCAGCCAGGCATGTTCTTGCAACTATATTGTTTTGTTACAGCCCAGACTTATGTGGGGTGAATACTAATACAGGGAAGCATTCTTGTTCTTTTCCTTTGCTACAGATACAAATCAATAGGTGCATGTACTATAGCTCTCTCTATCAGATACTGTCACAAAGTTCCTGTGTTCAATTATTCTGGCCTTGAAACACCAATTAAAAAAAAAAAGAAGGAATGAAATATATTAATTCAATTACTGGGGAGGGAGGAGAGTGAAGCCGGTACCAGTACTGTATTAGATTTCTAATAGGCTTTGTGTGGATAGTTGAAAAAAGAACATTTAAGTAAAGGCCTAAAGTGAGTGGTTCTCAAACTTCTATACTGGTAACCCCTTTTACATAGCAAACCTCTGAGTGCGACCCCCCCCCCAATAAATTAAAAACACCTTTTTATATATTTAACACCATTATAAATGTTGGAGGCAAAGTGGGGTTCAGGGTGGAGGCTGACAGCTCGTGACTCCCCCCCCCCCCAGGTAATAACCTCCTGACCCCCAGGTTGAGAACCCCTGGCCTATATCATTGATATAATTTTCTATTAAATTTTAAGGTTTAGTTTTTTAAGACAATACAGTTCTATAGACAATTAGATCCCTACTATAGAATTCATACACTGTATTTCTATGCTGTTTAGTAATGTGTAACCATTTACGTTTGCTGCCCAAATCTGCTTTGCAAACAATGTTAAAAAAGTGTACAAACACTATTGTGATGAAACACATTTAGATCAAATATGCAATTGAAATATAATTTAAATCTGAACATATTTGTTTTGTTAGGAAAAAGAGAGAGGGAGCTGGGAGTGGAAGGAATGAACATTGCCATTCAGTTAAAAAAAAATTCAGTGTTTGTTTAATATTCTCAAGTTCCAAAGTATCTGTGTACATGCGTGTGCTCTCTCTCTCTCTCTCTCTCTCTAACGCGCACACACACACACAGACATTTCAGTGTTTAATATGCTCAAGATTTCTCTCTTTCACTCTCTCACACACACAGTGTGAACGACAGACACAGTTTATGGGAACCTAATATGTGTGGTGTTGTGAAGTTGTTCGTCATGGGTGTTGAAAAATTCAGGATTGTGAGCAAGCCCTAGAAAGTTTGTAGCGGGGAGAGTTGTAGTGAAAGAGAACCTGTATTTGAAACTGTTTTTTTAAATCTAGTCCCTCTTCCCTGCAGCAAATTGCTAAAAAGAAAAAAAAATCTTAACGATCATCACTCATGATGAATGTAGATTGGCTTCTTTAAAGTAACTAGGATGTAAATTTATGATTTCATGATCCAATCAGTAAATATTTCACATATAACTCATGGAAATGTACTATTTGTTCAAGTTAGTATGAGTGATCATAAAAGTTCATTTTAAAATTGGGGTGAAAACACTTGAAACTTGGCATTTGCAGATATCTTAGGTCTTTGAGCTCATACTTGAAGAGAATGCTGCTACTTGTATGAATGAATATATGTATTCATAACTTATTAAGTGGCTGTATTTACCATTCTCCAGCTTTTGGTATTTCAGTTATGATTATGATGAGACTATTTCATGCCAGATATATTTTCCAATTATAATATCCAACAATCAGTTTTGAATAACTTCAAGACCTCTCTTCCATATGAATAAACAATATGAATATTAAAATAACAGATGTAAACACAATGAACCAGAATTTACAACTTCAAAAAGAGAAAAAAATGTTTGAGAAGGCTTGAAAAAGCTGAACTGGTAAAAACTTATTGAGTACTATGCTAACATTCATAATATGAATTCTAAACTATATTTATGTAGCTGCAAATCATTCAAATTCCAAGCACCAATTTTCTTTAGGAATTGCCTGGGTATATCTAGTTTTAGGGTTTAATTAAAATTAATTAAAAAATAGGAGGGAGGATGGTGCTGTCCTGCAATGTAAGTAGATTTTGCTTCATCCCTTGTTCCTCTGCTTTCCACACAACATGACAGATTCATGAGGGAGCCAAAACCAGAGGATTTGGGAGTGCAGTAAAACCTACGTGGTAGCTTTTGAACAATGTCCTCTAGAGTGGCATAGGAAGAGATACAGAGCTATGAAAATAGTCTGTTCCCCTGTCACACTGAAGAAGAAGCCAGAAAGCTGTCACCATTAGTAATCAGGTCTGATTTTTTTTTTATTTATTTATTTACTTTTTACACGGCAGGCATTAAAATAAACCTTTGTACTCTTAAGCACAAGGTACACCTACAGCTCTGAAAATTCTGCAGGAAATTTTCTTACATATGTGTGTTAATGAGCCAAAATGTCTGGAAAAGCGGTCCTTCAAACTCCATGTGGAATTTCCTTAAAATACGTTAAAAAAAACCACCATTACTGTGAAAAATGATAGATATCAAAATACAGACTAATATTAAGGCTAATGTAATGGAAGTATGTCACAGGGAGAGAATACTGGTGTTACTACTGATATGTGAAAATATAACACAAGGAAAGATGAATAATTTACTAAAAAGTAAAATCTTAGATTCAGAGTATTGTATTCCATATATCCAAATACAGATTTTCATTTGTGCACTTCATGAAGAATTTGGCTCATACAGCACACAGCCTTCAAAATTGTGAAGATGCATTAGGGTCCAGCTCAATTTCCACAGTAGTTAATAGATAGATTACTATGGGAGTTGAATCAGATCCTTAGAAAGTGAATATGGTGAAGATAAAAAAGGTTAGTTCAATAGTTCCATTGTAAAAAAGATAAGCTTTGTAAAGATAAGCAGGTTCTCACTTAATCCATTTCTGTTTCATGAAATGCAGTGAAGGCTTCTTAATTGGTGTCATACATAATAGCAAAATGTAAGCTTCATTCTCTACTATTGAAATAGGTAGGAAAATGTACATGGACTCTCTTTTTTACGTAAAGTGAATCATGTTCTATTTTCAAATAATGCATGGGACAGAAAAAACCTGATGCATTCAAAGATTTCAAGCTTGAGGTGTACTACATTATTTCACTATACGGCATATAATCACACTGTGAAACAATAGAATACTAATTGACATTTATTAAATATTTTGGATGTTTTTCTACATTTTCATATATATTGTATTCTGTGTTGTAATTGAAATCAAAGTGTATATTTTTATTACAAATATTTGCACTGTAAAAATGATAAACAAAAGAAATAGTATTTTTCAATTCACCTCATACAAGTACTGTAGTGCAATCCCTTTGTCGTGAAAGTGCATCTTACAAATGTAGACTTTTTTTGTTACATAACTGCACTCAAAACCAAAACAATGTAAAACTTCAGAGTCTACAAGTCCACTCAGTCCTACTTCTTGTTCAGCCAATCACTAAGACAAACAAGGTTCTTTATGTTTAGAGGAGATGATGCTGCCCTCTTCTTATTTACAATGTCACCAGAAAGTGAGAACAGGCATTTGCATGGCACTTTTGTAGCTGGCATTGCAAGGTATTTATGTAGATACGCTAAACATTCATATACACCTTCGTGCTTTGGCCACCATTCCAGAGGACATGCTTCCATGCTGATGACTCTCGTTAAAAAAATAATGTGTTAATTAAATTTGTGACTGAACTCCTTGGAGGAGAATTATATGTCCCCTGCTCTGTTTTACCCACATTCTGCCATATATTTCATGTTCCAGCAGTCTCGGATGATGACCCAGCACATGTTGTTCATGTTCAGAACACTTTCACTGCAGATTTGACAAAATGCAAAGAAGGTACCAATGTGAGATTTCTAAAGATAGCTACAGCACTCGACCCAAACTTTAAGAATCTGAAGTGCCTTCCAAAATCTGAGAGGGATGAGATGTGGAGTATGCTTTCAGAAGTTTTAAAAGAGCAACACTCTGTTGCAGAAACTGCAGAACCTGAACCACCAAAAAAGAAAATCAACCTTCTGCTGGAGGCATCTGACTCAGATAATGAAAATGAACATGCGTCGGTCTGCACTGCTTTGGATTGTTATCGAGCAGAACTTGGCGTGTCCCCTGAAGTGGTGGTTGAAGCATGAAGGGACATATGAATCTTTAGCGCATCTGGCACATTAATATCTTGTGACGCCGGCTACAAGAGTGCCATGAGAATTCCTGTTCTCACATTCAGGTGACATTATAAACAAGAAGTGGGCAGCTTGTTTGTCTGAGCGATTGTCTGAACAAGAAGTAGGACTGTGTGGACTTGCAGGCTCTAAAATTTTACATTGTTTTATTTTTGAATGCAGTTTTTGTACATAATTCCACATTTGTAAGTTTAACTTTCATGGTAAAGAGATTGCACTACAGTACTTGTATTACGTGAATTGAAAAATACTATTTATTTTGGAGTTTTGTACAGTGCAAATTCTTGTAATCAAAAATAAATATAAAGAGAGCACTGTATACTTTGTATTCTATGTTGTAATTGAAATTAATATATTTGAAAATGTACAAAACATCCAAAAATATTTAAATAAATGGTATTCTATTATTGTTTAACAGTGTGATTAATCATGATTAATTTTTTTAATCGCTTTATACACACACACACACACACACTAATATATATATATATATAAAAATAAAATAAAATAAAAAAGCTTGGTTCCAGTACATTCCAGCTCATATCAAATGAGTGTGCTTTGTTTATAGCAGGGAGAGATAGGTCTCGATTGAAAAGTTTGCAAACCACCATCTTACATCACTCTCCTATCACTGAAAAATAAGCTACTGCCTATTTCTTCTGATGATAACGGCTAGAAATTTGTGGATCCCTTCACAGCAGAGTTGGACACTACTTTCTTCTATTACTGGACAAACTGTTCTATTTTTGAGTCATCCATTCTATAAAAAATAAATTTATAATTGTTTGTAGGCTAGTTAATTTGAAAACATAATGATATGACCCCTTGTTTTTAGTCAGTCCTTTTTTCGAAAAGTATTGATATTAATCTGATCCATCTCCTTTAAGATTTAGTTCATGTCAATAAGATTTCCACTTGATTTTATTTTTTTGCTGTTCAAGAGGGCAACTAGCTAATCTTTTGTTATGACTGAGTCCACCTGAATACTTTGTAGTACTTCTCTGCACTTTCAAAGTCTTTGCGGTGGTGTTTTGATCTGTGTAGTTTTTCAGTAGACTTATCTTACTAACACTTGCTTACCTGAAGGGACAAGTCAAATGTGGAAGTGGTTTGGGGAAACCTATGATGTATAAGCAGTGAGCCAGTAGTTTTCACTTCTCTTTGCCACTTGATACTAAATTTACAATGGACATTTTGTAACTTCTTCTGTCCTTTAAACTACTGTACAGTTAAATGAGAGAAGGACTTTCTGATGTATTTAATATGTTTCAGGGAAAATTAGAATAGTAATTTAACCTCTTGGGTAGAGCAGGCAGCTCTGAAATGAAGTAATGATATGACTTCTATTTTGGAATACCTCTCTTTCATGCCATTGTTATGCTGTAATTGAAGGGTTCTAGACAAATGAGATGTTTACTTCCCATAAACAGTATCTAAGATTTTAGAAAATGGACACCTGAGATTAGGTGCCTAAATCCATATGTAGGCACTTAAATAAGAGGCCTGACTTTCAAAGGTGATTAGCACCAGAGTTGGTTGGAAATTTTGCACTGAAACAGAGCTTATGCAGAAAATGCCTGTTTGTTGTATCACAGGCAGGCTTTCATTGGAAACTTCCCTATTTTCCTGCGAGCTCATCCAACAGGGCTGCCTGGGTGCCCAGGGCTTCCAAGGTCCACAGCTCTGTGACAGCTCTGCTATGCCAGAACTTCTAGGGTTTCCAGGCTCTGCTATGGAGCTGGGTGCATGAAAGCTCTGGGAACCGTGTCTCTAGCTGGGCCTCAGCTCCCCGCTCCACCTCCAGGAAGCCCTGAGAACCTTGGCTAGAGCAGAGTTGAGATTGTTTGGGTTACCTAATTATGCATTTTCATATAGTGTGGTGTTTGGATTTCTCTTAAGGTTAACCTTAATTCTGATTTCCTCAGCTTATCCTGCTTTGTTTTGAGATAATTGCGACATCTTTGAGATGTATCTAACGTTGAATTATTGAAATATACTCTCAACCTTAACACCTCTTAACATAGATTTTGTCAGGGAATAGTCTTTTTTTTTAAGTTCATACATGAACAGTAAACAAGAAATTCAAAGGTAATGTTACTGTGTGATATTTCTAATGATTTGAAGGTATGAAATATCACAAATATTTTTTTTAAAATTTACTTGTATGGCCAGATTCACTAGTAGGCTCTGTTTGCTTAACCCTGCTCTGGAGAAGAACAAAACAGCTAGACACACTGAACAGTAAACTGGATTTACAACTGTTTTGTTTTTCCAGAGCAGCTCAAAGCAGACAGTGTACACTCTAGTTTCTCCCTCTCTTCTGTCCTGCAAATTCTTCCCCCGCCTCAGGCAACTGCTTACATTCTGTGACACCCCAAATTCTTGGCCCTGCTTGTCCTTCACACACAAACATACATACACACTAATGTTCTCCTCTCCTACACTCTGTGTTTATCAGAGCTCATGCAATAGGTACTTTTTAAAAAGAAATATATAGGAGTAATGGTCATTTTTGCTGTTATTTTTCATAACTGAAAGTTTAGTGTCAGTAGACGGTGCATGCAGTTTGTTCAGAAATATCTATAAGGAATTTCTCTTTCACCATCTGCCATTGTTCTCAGTGAGAGTGACTCCAAACTGCCCTCAGTGAACCAAGTACTTCAAATTTATACAGTAAATTATATTTCAGTAAGTTTTAACTATATTGGAAGTTTTATGAGGCATTAAAAGTTTGAATCTGTCTTTGAGTGTCATTCCATTATTAAGATAATTTAGGGAAAATATGGTCAGTGACTGGGTGGTAAATTCATTCTTAACTTTAACTGATAAACCAATTGACAGATCTACTTGTAAATTCTTCAAAAATTGATTTTCATGTACTCAAATAGTAAGTACTATAATTTTGAGGCTTGTATGCTGTTATCTTCATACATAACTAAGTGGATGAATCCCTGTTTTAAATGCAAAACTCAGCTCAGCCCTACCTTTGGAACTATGCATGGTACTTCCGTAATATTTTAAGTGTTCACTTGTCCAGTAGTCTGAAAAAATGAGTGTTCTAAAGACTGGAAAAAACAATTCTGGTTTCAAATGGAATGAAACCGTAACTACTTCTCTGGAATCCTATGGTTAAGGAGATGGCTTACAGAAGGATTTGGTTGAAAGTGTTTGAACCTCTGCTAACCTTCAGGTATATAACAAAATGGACACCGCTCTATTTACACCTATTTTTAGGTGCAGCCTTTCTTTTTACATTGTAGTTATTCAAGAATGTTCTCAAGTATTTTCTCTGAGACTTTTAGTTGTTCTTTGGTGTGATCACAATTCTAGTCCCTGTAATCTAGACTGATTTTTCTCCTTATTAAGTTGTCTAGTATTTTAAACAAGTACATATTTGTAGGTTGTCTTGTTATCTGGTCATAACCTTTATTCAGTTCTTTGGGTGACAGAGTAGGTATCTTTATCTCATGAGAGATTTCTGAGAGTTGTGACCTAAATATGGTCTCTGTCACTCTGTTTTAGTCTGCAGGCAGGGCAAAATTTGTGCCAGGGCTTGCCAGCACTGAGCCCTGGCACCTCTACGCTTGGAAGATCATAGCCCCGGCATCTCTGGGCTTGCTGCATCAGTTATGAACGTAAACAAATTGCTTGAACCCCGGTACCTCTTTCATTACAAATTAAGCACTGTTTGCAGGCTATACGAAATCTTGTAAATCTTTCAATTTAACTCCCTTGCAGTTCTTTGTCCTGTGGCACCAAGCTTGGAGACCTTTTATATGATATATGCCAATATGCAAACTCCATAAAATATAGAGGTATTGGCAAGAGTCTGTGTAACTAGGCTGTTAGCTAATCCAGCAGGCTAGGATTGATAACTATCTTTCATTTTATATAACTTGTATGTTTGTGTGTGTATGTATATTTTATGTGTATTTGTATGCCATCTTATTCAGCACAGAGTTAATGGATTTCAGACTAACTGTTCTCTAGGATTAAAGTAATCAGGTAGGGGAATACCGCATAAAAGGCTGAAGAATTTTCTTCCACTTTGGATGAAAAGGTTCAATGTGTGCTGTACCATATATTTGTTTGTTCATTACTTATGTAAACAATGTAACTTTTTTTCTTCCTACAAACAAGAAGTTAGTTGGTCCGGATATATTGTAAAATTTGTGAGTTCAGGTGTGAGTTCAATATGATTTTTATTTGTTATTGAAATTTATTCCATCAGGAAGACTTCCTTTGACATTTTCGGTCTCCAGGGTTGGAGCTCCGTTATAAATCACTGATTTTTGGAGAGAGATGAAAATTACTTACCTGGAATTATTGTTCTTTGATGGTAACAGTTTTAAGAAATCACTCAACTGCCTTTCCTCATCTGTGAGAGTTGGCTTTGTCTTTTTCTTCTTAGCTTTTTGTGATCCAAAAAGAACTGACAGTTGGGAACTGTGGCATGCTACATCTTCAGCTCAGGTGAATGTGCATCTTCCCAGAATTCTAAAATCTTCACATGATCTCGGTCAGTCACATTTTAGAACACAAATCAAGGAGTGTGGATCTAATATCATTATCTTGAGGTTATAATTATTACAGGTCAGTAAGTTTCATATCACTTAAATACAAGTAGTAATACTCCAGAAAAGAATAAGTAATGATATTTGTGTCATATATTTTAGTGAACAGGATCTCCATTTAATAAACACAATTTAAGCTAAAGAAGTGATTTATACTAGTTTTATGCCTTCAAACATTTCTTTGGATTGACTTACTGTCCCATGTTGCTCAAATTGTTGCACACCTTTGTCATTTTTAAAGATTTTGTTAACATCGTGTGTCTAAAGGAGGGTTATGAGGATTATAAAATCTGTCAAATTTAACTTTGCTTTTAAAAATCTAATTAGTAAAGAGAAAAATAACAGTAAATGAACCTGACACTTGACTCAGACTTGCTATTTGTCTTCTCTTTCTATAATTTTGGTATTGTTAGAACTGAGTGAATACTGCAAAATTAATCTCCAAATATATTTTTTTAAATTAGATTTATCTTCAGTATATTAATGTCCTTTTATGTTTGTTTTGCATGATTATTGTAACTCATTTGATATTAGAGAGAACGGTTAGGTCAAAATCATACTTTTATTTCTATGCTCCCTCCACAACCCCTGATCAGTGCTAATGTTAGTAACTAGATGAAAGTTTTGAATGCATTTATAGCCTTGGCAGGTTTTAGTTACCTTTATGAGGTGATCAAACACATAGGAATGCCTTCATACAGTGTGGGAGATAAGGCCGACATGTATTGGGCATTTTACACTTGTCAGAAGACCAGATGAAAGAGAATGAGTCGTCAAAAGAGAATTGGATACTCATTTTATACTCCATTGAAATGTTATTTTTGAAAGAGTTTTGTGAAAATTTAATCACAGATGCCAAGTGACAGGTGAAAAGGCAGTTTCTTTCATTATGATTCTACATGGTGTAAGAAAGATGTCAAACTGACAGACTGCAAACTTGCTCAAGGAGTATTTCTAAGCTGCAGCTGAAGTGTGCTTCCCAGAGTAGGTAGACAAAAGCACTATGTCTGCTCAATCTAGTGTGCTAAAAATAACAGTGTAGCGGTGGGTAGCAAAGGCAGTTGGTCTGGCTAGCTTCCCCCCCACCCCCCCGAGTATGTTTCCAGGGGGTCCAGGTAGGTTTGTACTCAGGCAGCTAGTCCGAGCTGCCACCTTTGCTACCTCTGACTACCCTGCTATTTTTAGCATTCCAGCTCAAGCAGAGCTAGAACATTTGTCTGGCTATGTTGGAGACAATGGATGTGGTTTGATTAGGCTGCAATGTTGTTCTTAAATATCTGGGAGTAAATGGCAGATAAAAGCGTACAGTGCAGGTAATTCATAATCATTTCAATATGTACCTGGGGGGCTTCTATCAGCCTTCCCCCTTACTTATCCTGATCCCCTGCTGCTGGGACCTCACCATCTGCCTCTCCTTGAATGACAGGTGAAGCAGAGCTTGGTTCCCTGCTGTATCGTCATAGGAGCCACAGATCCCACCCCCATTTCTGCTCCTTTAAATAATACCTCCTTTAAATTCTTTACCAATCCATATTATCTGATTACTGTATCCCTTCCATGCAGTGTATCTGCACTGGACATCCGCCCTCACGCTAACATAATAAGTTGTGACACCATAGCCTAACTCCTGTTTCACATTCATCCAAACTAAGCCCCCCAAAGCCCACTGTGGGCAAGGTGGGGATAAAAACCCACTTGGCCTTGGCCAATCTGGCGGTAAGGGAAAAATTCCTTCCCAGCCCCCGTAGAAAGGATAAGCACAATGCCCACAGTGGATCTTGATAAAATCCAGTATTTCACCACTTGCATGGGTGGGAGTGTGGGTGCTGCTCTGCTGGGACCAGTTAAGAGAGCATTTCCTGCACTGGTATGGCCTTATATAATCCTCCCTCTCTTCCAGTCACCTGGCAGGTGGAGGTTGGAATGGGTCAGTGTCCCATTGCTGAACTGGTCTGCAACTGCAATAGAAAGTCTCTGTAGGGCTTTCTAGCCCTTAAAGGGTACTCCTGGGGGAATTCTCCACCAAAGAATTACAAATTCTGCATACAATATTGTAACATGCTGTGTATTTTATTTGTCAAAATAACACAATATAATCATTCTGATTTCAATTATTTTTGTAATTTATTTAAACTACAATACAATGGATGAAGAATGGGAGTAGGGCGCATTGGAGGAAATCCCTAAATGCCCTTGCCTAATAGTAATGTAACTAGGTTTGACCCTTTCTTTTTAGTTATTAGTCAACAAATATATACAGCTATATGCTCAGTGTTACATCATAGGCAACTGAAGAGCAAGTGAGGGCTGGGGAATCAAACTCACAATTTATATTGGCTGCTGAACATCTCCAGAAAGGTCAGTAGCAAACAGTTCATGGAGCACATTTTGATAGGGAATTTTTTCAGTCCAAATCTTTAGACCAGTTCTAATCACTAAAGCACCATAAGAATTTATAAGGCGCTGTAAAGGAGCCTTAAAACTTTTACATCTATTATAGGGTGACCAAATAGCAACTGTGGAAAAAATGGGACAAGGGGTAGGGGGTAATAGGCGCCTATATAAGAAAAAGGCCCAAAAAATGGGACTGTCCCTTTAAAAACGGGACATCTGGTCACCCTACTCCTGGGGGAATTCACAAAGACAATGGGAACAATTCACTAAGCAAGCAGGCTGCTATAGTCTGCTCTGACTGAGGGGACAGAGCCTGCCCCACACCTACCTCCTCAGAAACACCCTGAAGCTCTGCCCCTCCACTCCGAGTGTGGTGCAATAGCGAGCAAGATGGACAGAGTGTGTCTCTCTCTCTGACACACACACACACACACACACACGACTTCCCACACCCTCTCCAGGTGGTGATTTACATCTCTACAAGCTGCTCTGGGGGCCCAAACCAACCTGCTTGCACTGCCGGGGAGGGGCGTATGGCCGTTCTTTCACCTTCCCTTTGCTTCCCTGTCAGAAGTCATTTTTCTGCACGGAAGCAAAAGAAATCTGCGGGGGACATGAATTCTGTGTACACGCAGTGATGCAGAATTCCCCCAGGAGTAAAAGGGACACACACCTTTTCCAGCAAGCCAGACTACAGTCTCCACCACTTAATGCATGGTGGGGTGAATCTTCATTTGTTTTGGGAAGCACAATTCCAGATGCAGTGTAGACGTACAAAAGTAGTTGAACTAACCTACCCGGCTCAGTTTGTGATACAATGGAAGAAGATTTTCATCAATAGTTTGCATGTGTACAGTCCGAATCCTGATACACAGAGTCAGCCACTCTGAGGGCATGGGAAGTCTGTATCTATGTTTGTGCAGCTCTGTGGCACCTTTCACGTGCAGCCTGGAGATAATTTTGTCAATACGCTCAAACTTGTCACATGCGGATCTTGTCAGAGACCGCAAGCGAGTCCTGTTCTGAGCAATTTGCTCAAGCCCACTGGAGACTGCTGTTCAGATTATCTTTGAAGTGCTTATACGGACGACCCTTCTTTCTTTTGCTCTGACTC
Organism: Emys orbicularis; assembly: GCF_028017835.1. Classification (NCBI taxonomy): domain Eukaryota; kingdom Metazoa; phylum Chordata; order Testudines; family Emydidae; genus Emys; species Emys orbicularis. Next base: position 38,885,051 of record NC_088689.1, on the reverse strand, counting down.
AGCTTCCCATACAAGATCTGTTTTGGGAGAAGGTGGTCTTCCATTCTGATGACATGCCCAGTCCTCCTAAGTTGTGCTCTCAATAACATTTCCTCAGTGTTGATTGTGTTTGCTCTCTCAAGGACCTTAATATTGGTCACTCTGTCCTGCCAGCGATGCTCATTATTGAGTGGAGGGAGCACATGTGAAATTGCTCAAGCTGTTTAATGTGGTGTCTATTAAGAGTCCACATCTTAGATCCATACAGGAGAGATGGTAGAACCACTGCACTGTAGATCTTCAATTTGGTGGAGAGATGGATGTTGTGTCGGTTAAGAACTTTTGTTCGAATTCAACTAAGGGCTGATTTACTAATTCTGGAGGAGATTTCCTTATCCAGGGAACCGTCACTTGAGATGGTACTGCCCAAATACTTGAACTGATCTACATTTTTCAACTGTGTGCTTTGGATGAAGATGGCTGGGGTTGGGGCATTGGAATGAGGTGCTGGTTGGAACAAGTCCTCTGTCTTCCGGAGACCGATGGTGAGGCCAAAGAGCTGGGATGATTGAGAAAATCTATCAACGTTGACCTGAACGACATCTTGTCTATGAACCATCAAGGCGCAGTCATCTGCAAAAAGCGTCCTGATGAGAAGCCTCTCCAATGTCTTGGTCTTAGCATTGAGTCTTCAAAGGTCAAAGAGGGAGTCATCGACTCAGTAGCAGACGTGTATCCCCTGATTCAAGTCCCTTGTGGCATGGCTGAGAACACAAGAAAAGAACAAGTTGAACAACACTGGAGCAAATACGCAGCCTTACTTCACTCCATTCGAGATTTAAATGTATCAGAAAAGTTACCACTGGTGAGTACTTGCACTGTCATGTGATCATGGAACAGATGGATGATTTGTATGAATCTTCTTGGGCAGCCCAGTTTATGTAGAATAGCCTATAGACCCTCTCTGTTGACTGTATCAAACGCTTTGGACAAATCGATGAAAACTGCATACAGTTTCATGTTCTGCTCTAAACATTTTTCCTGGACCTGCCTTACAACAAGGATCAGGTCCATAGTGCTACTATCTGGTCTGAAACCACACTGCACTTCTGGCAGATTCTCCTCAGATATGTTTGAGTCTGTTCAGTAGAATGTGAGCTAGTGTTTTGCCTGCTGTACAGAGGAGAGCAATGCCTCTGTAGTTTCCACAGTCAGCTTTGCTGCCTTTGTTTTTGAACAGTGATACAATAATAGCATCTTTGAGGTCTTGTGGCATTTCTTCTTCCTCCCAAATGCTACTCAGGATATCGTGAAACACCTCAATAGCCTTTGGGCCTGCTCTTTCATACAATTCTGCTGGGATACCATCCTTTCCCAGTGTTTTGCCAGAGTTCAGTTGTTTGATGGCTTTTATAACTTACTCAATTGATGGAGGGAGATCAAGATCCTCTTTGATGGGTTTCTCAGGTAAATGGACACACCGATCAACTGTGGATGGTCTATTAAGTAGACTACTGAAGTGTTCAGCCCATCTCTGTATGATTCCCTCCTTGTCTTTGATGAGGGTTGTGCCATCTGCTGACTTCAAGGGGGCTGTGCCAGATTTCGATGGTCCATAGGCTGCTTTGAGAGAGTCAAAGAACATCTTTGCATTGTTTGTATCTGCATAACGCTGGACTTCTGCAGCTTTCCTCTCTCCCCACTCGTCTTGCATTCTCCTTAGTTCAGACTGGGCCTTGCTCTGTAGGTACTTAAACCCATCTTTCTTTGAGATGAAAGTGAGTTCATTCTGACATTCAACAAATGCTTTCTGTTTGTCACTTAGGAGTTTCGAGATGTCCTCGTTGTTCTCATTGAACCAATCCTGGTGTACCCTTTTCTTTGGCCCCAGCACTGATTTAGCTGTGTCAATGAGCACATGTTTAAACTGGTTCCATTTTTCCGATGGGTTGCCAGTGATTGGCGGGCATGAAAAAAGCTTGTCATCAAGTGACTGCTCAAACTGCACCTGATAGTGTGCTTGAGCTTTGCTATATTGAATGCTGTTCTATTAAGTTTAGGACACTTTCGCTGTGAAGGGATGATACTGCTCTTACCAGTCTGTGGTCTGTCCAGCATTCTGCACCACACATGGCTCTGGTACTTCTGACATCACAGATGTCTCGTTGGTGGATGATAATATAGTCAATCGGGTGCCATTGTTTGAACCATGGGTGCATCTATGTCATTTTATATTTATCATTTTGCCTAAAGATGGTGTTAGTGATGAGCAGACTCTGTTCTGCACATTTACCCAAGAGGAGGAGTCCATTCCTGTTCATCTTTCCCATTCCACGTCATCCTAGCACACCTCTCTAGTCATTGCGGTCTCTACTAACTCTGGCATTAAAGTCTCTCAGCAGGATGAGTTTGTCATATGCAGGGGTTGATCTGATGATCGAGTCCAGGTCATTGTAGAACTGTTCCTTGCTTTCCTCTGTGCTGGTCAGTATAGGTGCATAGGCACTGATGATAGTGACATGCCGTAGAGGATTCAAGGGAAATCGAAGTTTCATAAGCCATTCATTCAGGCCAACAGGGAGGTCAGGAAGTTGTTTCAGGAGTGATGTTCTTATGGCAAATCCAAGTCCATGGATCTTGTCTTCATCCTCTGCTTTTCCTTTCCAAAAGAAAGTGTACTTGCCTCCTAGCTCACTGATGGAACCTTCTCCGGCCAATCTAGTCTCACTCAGTGCTGCAATATTAATATTATAGTGGGCAAGTTCTCTGGAGACAAGAGCTGTTCTTCTCTCAGGCCTTCATGCATCACCTCCATCTATAAGAGTGCAGACATTCCATGCTCCTAGGGTGTCTTTTCTTCTTTGTTTTTTGACCGCTGTAGGATGATCTGCCAGGTGCGGTTGTCTGGCCAGATATTATGGGGCAGGCAATGTTTAGGGCATCTTTTCTAGACCCTTCCCTTAAAAAGGTGAGCAGTGCTATCCTAAAAAGGGCTGCTTAATCGCCTAGGATACTGCCGAACTTCTCCGCTACCCCAGGGATGGAGCTGAATGGCTACTGGTCCCATGGCCACCTACGTGCAAGATTGTGGCTATGACTGCCGGTGGTCATCTCCACCAGTTGCTTTGCCATGCCCCCATCGCCACAGGACTTAAATTAATATGATGATGATGAGATTTGATAAGATGTTATTGAGATGAGAGTCGCGAGAAAACCTGTGTGGGAAATTTTTAAGTGAGAAAGACATTGCACAGGGGCAGTCCCACTCTCTTGGCCGTGAAAGCCAGATTCCAGCAGCACGAAGAATCGTTACGGCTGGGGACTTCCTTGGCTGCAGTGGGTGATGAGGACATCTTCCGTGCCTTGTCATACTCTTCGTGCCCACAGCAAGTTGCTGAACCGCCTTCGTGGCTGCTGAATCACAAATTGAATTCCTCCGCCCAATCCACCAGAACAGTCTTTGCATGCTAGAGAGAGGCAGTTTCCCTGTCTTGCCGAGGGCAAAAGATCCATCGACTACCTTTTCCTGGTTTGGCCCACTCATCGAAGCGGTTTTCCAGGGTGTGCCTTCTGTCACATGCAAACAGCTGCTTGGAGCCACAGGTGAAAGCTGGGTGTAGGTGGGGACCAAAGCGGATTAACTTCTTCCAAAGGAGCATGACGTGTTCCTCCAATAGAGGTACTACTCCTCCCTAGTCCCCCATACACCTCGTTTTAATATTATTGTAAAGCCAAATAGTAATGAAATAAAAACCAAAACAAAGATAAAAATCTTTATATGTGAAGCAGGCAAGGACCTCTTTTACAAAAAGAAGTAAGGATGGAGTCCAAAACATGACAGTCTTTTTGTAGTTAATATATGAACCTGAGTTCCATGGTAAGTCCAATTTTCACATCCTGACCCCATGACATTGTATTAAATAATAATAATTTAGACTTGACATATTCCGATATATCTAAACTCATAGTACAGTGTGGGAGTAGATTTCTCTTTGGAAGGGGATTTAAGTACTGGATTTGTGAAAAAGTTGAGTCCCCATCCTACTCTCAATAGAGCACACATAATCTTGTACTTCTCTTATTGTTATGTAGCAAATTTTATCACAAGTAAACAAAGTTTTTGTTGTTCATAAGTGTCCAAAGAAATGCAAATGTACCTTGATCATTGCTGATTGTCAGCATTGTCAGATGACCTCTGTGCAGGGTTAGAAGTGATTATCTATCTAGCTGAGATTAAAAATGCCATCAGTATAAAGTGAAGTGAAAGTTTGCTTTCAATTTCAGTCTGAAATCAAGTTCAGAAATTTGAGTATAGTTTGCTTAAAAAAAAGGCACATGAATTAAGGGGAATATTTCCATGTGCTGCTGAGAAAAAGTGAAAAAGCACCTAAGGACTATATGTGCATTGTGTCACAAAAGGTTTCAGTACAACTTTTAATCCTTGTACCATAATAGTCTTTGGATTAGTTGCAGGGGTTTTGAAGAACTCTCTAATTGAGACTGAGAGTGAGATACCAACTAAAGATAGTTACACTAGGGATAAAATGAAGGGAGAGTATGAAATTAAGCTGTAACTGTATGGTAAACCATTGAACTGACAGCTCCCAGAGTGATTAGCATCCCATTGGTAAATTCCAGTGAAAGATGTACTTAATAGAATGTAAAAAATAAAGAACAATATCATATATAGATGAAGAAAGTGACTACTGCTCTGGGATATTTGTTGTCCCAAATTCAAGTGGCTCCAACAAAGATTAGTGTGTGTGCCAGGAAAAAAAAAAGAAGACATATGGCCATCTATCTCTTCTCAGAATATTTACTCTTTAGAGACTGATGAAATTGTCATGCATAGTTGTTGAGATTTCAGCACTATATGTATTTTATTTTATTTTTAAATAAAGTCATTTTTAAAAGAATATAATGTAAGAAATTGAAAACAATCTAAGAATAACATTTTAAGGTTTGAGGTAAACTGGAATGCATGGTAGACTTGATGTTCAAAAATGGAGCTAGATGTCATATGTTTTGGATGTTTGTCACATAGTATGTCTTTTGGTACCAAGATTGCCCCAGGAAAAAAATGCATCAAGCTTTGGAGGGTTTAGGATGTTATATCTTGATTTATCTAGCAACAAAATTGACCGTAAAATACCTTTTACAATGCTCATGAGAGCAAGGCATATAGATGTCATGCTGAATAGTAACATCAGAATAATATCAAGGTCTTTGGTCATCTCATAGATTTCACGTGGGCGAAACCAGCTATAAAAAGATTTTATGTGGATGGTTAATACTTAGAAAAATTAATGATCTCTCTGGCTGAAAAGATAAGACCTGAGTCACAAGAAATAGGGGGTCTGGAGGGAGAGCCAACTACATGCATTTAATTGTTTTAGTGCTGCCAAAAATACCATTCACATTAGGTAGAACTTGTATGTGGTACAGACCTTAAAAAAGTACCAGTGTTCCATCAAAGGAACACCAGTGAATTTTCTGCAGCCTGAAGAATGCTGCTAACTGACAGTACTTCATGAGAAAAGCATTCTAATTATGAAGTTTATTTTTTTGCAGTCCATTTTTTTTAAATTGTCCTGTGAATTAAGAACAAGGTTCTTGCAGCCAGACACTATTAGTTGTTTGTAAATGTCAGAAGTACATGTACTGATGTACATTAATGCCTTGCTTTCAGATAGAATCTGATTTGCGGGGCTTGCAAAGGATGGCAGTCAAATTGATATTTTATTGAATTAGATTCTTATTAGGACAAACAATATTGGCTCATACTTTTACCTGCTCATGCTTTTACCAGCACGCTGGATGTAAGCAGCTAGCAAGATATGAAATGCAAGTAACCATGACAGCAAGTGGCTATATAAGTCTGAAGGACATGTACCAACAATGATAAATCTGGGCTCAAATTTTCAAAAGTAGCCATTCATTTGGGTGCCTTCATTTTTTGAGTGCCCAGCATGAGAATGTCAGAGGTGTTGAGTACCTACAACACCCATTAATAACATTTGGAGTTATGGGTGCTCAGCACTTCTGAAAAACAGGTCCTATGTATTTCAAAATGGACACTCAAACACTGAGGCAACCCAAAACACTGTCTGTATTTGGAAATTTGGGGGTTCTAGTTAGGGAATTTGGAGGCAGCCCAGACACTGAGGTAGAGGTGGCAGAGGCAAACTCTGTCATTGATACTGCAGCTAAATCAGAATAAAATGGAAAGATATGTGGGAATTGGGTTTCTTGATTTGTCCTTCCTCCTCTTCTCCCTCCTTTTCTCCTTCCTTCTACCTTTTCTCTCAACCACTTTACATGAAAAAAGTTACAGTACCTTGTCCTTGTCTTCAAAGCTCTCTGCTGCTCTGCCCCACCTAAACTCCCCTAATGTTTTCACCTAAAATCCCCTCATGCCTTTGGTCCCCAATTCAGCAAAGCACTCAAGCATATACTCAACTTTAAGCATATACTTGAATCCTATAGAAGTCAAAGTTGAGCACATGCTTAAGTGCTTTGTAGAATGGGGATGGACCAAAGTACATGCTTACAGTTAAATACATGCTTAAGCACTTTGCTGAGTTGGGGGCATACATTGTACAGCATAGCCTGACTTAGGCACAGGGCAGAGGAAGAGGAAGTTAACTATGCAGTTAACTTCGCTGCAAATTTAGGTGGCCTTCATTTGCCAGAAAATGCTCATGGAGTTTGGCTGACATCCAAGTAATACATGGTACACTACAAGATGGTCTCCATGTCCAAATCCTCTGCTGGTGTAACTTTACTGAAGTCAGTCAATTTTGAATGTTAAATGCTACAATTTTTAAAATCTCTGGGTTAAATTCTGTGTCCCTGAGAGAGACAGTGAGTGTACAGAAAGTGCAACACAAAAGGGCAAAGGTGGCTTCAGACCATATTCAGGCCTTCTTGATTTTGGGTGTCTGTGGTGGCTGAAACACTTCCCAGTGTAAGTTAGAGCAGCCCCAGAGCTTCCTTCTGCCCTACAGCCAACACACTTTGCATGCCAATGGCTAGGAGGAGCACCAGCACAGAGCTGCTTATAACAGCCCTATTTAGCTGCTACATCAGGGGCATTTTCCATCCTACTTCCCTATGCAGCTCCTAGCAGAGCAACATAAGGGGCCAGGATGGGGGCCAGGATCAGAAGGATAGATGTCTCCTGCGAATCCTAGCAGTTGTGGCATGGCCTGGATTCTGAGCCCTTAAAACCTACTAAAGAAGATCCTCTGCTTTAGGGACCTTATACCTTTTGTAGGGCAGACATAGCTGCAGATGTTCTAAGGAGCAAGGAACCAGAGCTTCACCCTCTGTATACCTTAGCAGATCTGTAGTATGGAGACTCTTGGTCACCAGATGCAACTGATGAGAGGCAGCTGTGGGGCAAGAGGGATTTTGAGGGGAGAGAGGATGTGAAAGTTGCATGCTGCATGTGTGTGTGTACACCCCCCCCCCCCAATTCTAATGTAGAGTGCATTTTCCCTCAGTCTTTTTGTCAAACATGACTAAATCGGTTTTGATCAAATGAAGAAAACAAACAAAAAAAGGCCTTGACGCAGACATGCTCAAAACATGGAAGATGATATCCCTATACTTGAAAGGTTCTGAAAATTAAAAGCAACAGACAACAGGGTTAGATTGGAAACACTTATGCAACCTTAAATATAGCAGTCAGTACCACTTTCACTACAATAATAATAGTAATGGTAATAATAAGTAATTAGTATTTTTATTATCACAGAAATTGTTATAAAGATTGAGCTTCCTTATTATGCTCTAGTTGCATTGACTCCTGCAGAAAGGGAATTGGTTAAATGCTCCAACATTTGGAGTCTTAATACCTCATTACATTTTATGGGTTTATGGTTATGTTTTTACATTGTTTTATTGTATTTATGTTTTGTACATACTCATACTAGCAAATTTATAATACACAATAGTACTCAACATTTAACAGAGGCTTCTCAAGAACAGTATGTAACCAGTAGCCCAAAGCCATAGTCATTTTCATAAAAAATATAATAAATGGGTAAAGAAAAGGCATGCATTGCACAGATGACAAATCGCACTGGAGTGCGAGAACAGGCAAATAATGCAAATTCAAAAGCACCCTTGTAGGCTTCAGTTGATTTCTTTTTGTAAAGTAAACTTTTTTAAAAGCCGCAGAACATTGCCACTGATGGCAAACTGGATCCAGTTTAATTTCAAAAACAATTATATTAAAACAAATAATTTCTCACTAGTGTTTGATTAAATTGCAGGACCACAAAATATGAAGAAAACATCTCCCTTGTGCCTTACATCGTAAGGATGTATCAGATTGTTTTAATTATTTTTCTAAGGGACTTACGGGGGAGAACAATAATAGTAAAATATATAAGTATATATTAGGGCTATCAATTAATCGCAGTTAACTCACATGATTAACTCAAAAAAATGAATCATGATTAATCAGGTTTAATCACACTGTTAAACAGTAGAATACCAATTGAAATGTATTAAATATTTTTGATGTTTTTCTACATTTTCAAATATATTGATTTAAATTACAACACAGAATACAAAGTGTACAGTGCTCACTTTATACTACTTTTGATTACAAATAATTGCACTTTAAAAATGACAAACAAAATAAATAGTATTTTTCAATTCACCTCATACTAGTACTGTAGTGCAATCTCTTTATTGTGAAAGTGCAACTTAAAAATGTAGATTTTTTTGTTGCATAACTGCACTCAAAAACAAAACAATGTAAAACTTTAGAGCCTACAAGTTGACTCAGTCCTACTTTTTGTTCAGCCAATCGCTAAGAGAAACAAGTTTGTTTATATTTAACGGAGATAATGCTGCCCGCTGCTTATTTACAATGTCACCTGAAAGTGAGCACAGGCATTCGCATGTCACTCTTGTAGCTGGTATTGCAAGGTATTTACATGCCAGATATGCTAAATGTTCATATGCCTCTTCATGCTTCGACCACCGTTCCAGAAGACATGCTTCCATGCTGATGATGTTTGTTTAAAAAAAAAATGAGTTAATTAAATTTGTGACTGAACTCCTTGGAGGAGAATTGTATGTCTCCTGCTCCATGATTTTGCCTGCATTCTGCCATATATTTTGTGTAATGGTAGTCTTGGATGACAACCCATCATATGTTGTTTGATTTAAGAACACTTTCACTGCAGTTCTGACAAAACGCAAAGAAGGTTCCAATATCAGATTTCTGAAGATAGCTATGGCACTCGACCCAAGGTTCAAGAGTCTGAAGTGCCTTTCTAAATCTGAGAGGGACTAGGTGTAGAGCATGCTTTCAGAAGTCTTAAAAGAGCAACGCTCCGATGAGGAAACTACAGGACCCGAACCACCAAAAAAGAAAACCAACCTTCTGTTGGTGGCAGCTGATTCAGATGATGAAAATGAACATCAGTCCACACTGCTTTGAATCGTTATCAAGCAGAATCCGTCATCAGCATGGACGCATACTAAACACTATGTGTCCGAATTCAATTTGTCTCCAGTTTTCCAATAAAAACCTAATGACTAAGGAAGAGGTGAGTGTAATTACACAGTGAGGTCAAATTTCATAGAACCAGACCATAAAACTGTTAGGAACCGGGAAATAGGCAGTCTGGCCTAGTAGTCAGATTAGGAGTCAGGTCTTGTGGGCAAAACAGGCATCCAGGTCAGGGAATGGAGTTGAGGGTCAGCATCAGAGTCAACTCCTGATTTGACCCAGGAGTTAAGCCAGAGTCAGAGCCAGCAAGTGGTGGCCAAGATGCAGTGACTGTCTGGGTTTTGAGACCTGGGACATCACATCACCCCCTCCCTAGGGCAGCAATAGGCTGGACTTTTCAGGATGGTTGTCAGGAAAGGTTTTTACAAGTTCAGGTACATGGACAATTTCAGCAGTCTGTAGCCTTCCCAATCAATCAACCATCACAGCTTACCCCACTTGCTTTTAAAATCAGGGACTTTGTGGATGATATACTCATCATGGTGCTGAACTTGCACCAGAGGGTTGCAGAAGGGTGGTTGTGTCCTGTGGGGAAAAGGATTAGACACGTATGGCTTCTAGAGGGACACATGAAATACCATGACACATGAGAGAATGAGGCAGGTGGAGTTTGAAAGCAATTGGGTTGATCGGTTGGTGGATTCGATGCAGGCTGAAGAATTGGTGATCAAGTTTACAGGCTGGTCTGTCAGTATGGAGATGCCTCACTGAGAGCCATATTTTTCTGGCATACAGAGAAGTTGGGGCCTTTCTGTCATCCTTGATCCTCCTACCACTTGTAATCATGTTTTGCTTCTTCCAGGCTGGTATTTAGCTCTCTGGGTATGATGAATCAGTTTTACCCATTCCAAAGCTATCGGGTTGGGGCAGGTTGCAGATAATTCAGGGTGGAATCAGGGGTGGTACCCGTAGTCGGCAAAAAAAAAGGGGGTGGGGAGGGGCTTTGTCCCATTAAGGAGTTGTATTATATGCAAACTCCACATAGGATAACAGTGGCAACCCATCATTCTCATGGTGGCTGATGTACCACCAGCGATATTGCTCCAGGATTTGCTTCACCCTTTCCATTTGGCCATTTGTTTGGGGATGATAAGACCAAGAAAGTTCTGATGTTGGTTATTATGGCCCTTATGAATTTAGAAAAACAAGCATTCATTCGCAGAGTATTTCTTAAAAAAATTAAACGATTGAGACCAACTGCTATTGAAAATGGTTACTATAGAATTTTTCATGAATATTCCATGTCCCAGCACTCTGGGATCCAGTTGTTTTGCAGAGACTGGATATTTTAGTGGATTTTTGATTCAAAGGGCCAGATTGTCTGGCTATACTGAAAGGAGGACAGGAGACACTCAATATGGTTTTAATCAGGCCAGAACTTTATTATTAGATGTCTGGGATTACCTGGCCAATAAAAGTGTACAGTGCAGGTAACTCCATGATCATTCAATATCTGTGGGCTTCCGCCACCCCCCTCTTTTTCCATACAAGTCCCCCAGCCAACGCATTGCTTCCCCCCCCACCTCTGAATAGTTAAGGTTAGGGTTGCCAACTTTCTAATTGCACAAAACCGATCACCCTAGCCCCGCCCCTTCCCCAAGGCCCCACTCCCTGATCACTACATTCCCCCTCCCTCGGTGGCTTGCTCTCCCCCACCCTCACTCACTTTCACTGGTCTGGGGCAGGAGGTTGGGGTGCGGGAGGGGACTGTCTGTTGAGACAGGGGGTTGGGGTCCAGGAGGGAGTATGGGCTGGGGGTGTGGGCTCTGGGGTGGGCCCAGGGACGAGGGGTTTGGAGTGCAGGAGGGGGCTGCGGGTTGAGGCAGAGGGTGGGGTGCAGGAGGGGGGCTCTGGGTTTGGAGACGGTCAGGGCTGGGGCTGAAGGTTCGGGCTTCGGGTTGGGGCACAGGCTTACCTCAGGCGGCTCCCAGTCAGCAGTGCAGCAGGGCTAAGGCAGGCCCCCTGCCTGTCCTGGCTCCATGCTACACCCCGGAAGCAGCCATCAGGTCTGGCTTCTAGGCAGGGGTGCCAGGACATTCCATGCACTACTCTTGCCCTCAGGCACTGTCTCCCCAGGTCCCATTGGTCACAATTCCTGGCCAATGGGAGTGCAGAGCCGGTCCTCTAGGAAAGGGGCAACACGCGGAGCCCCGTGGCCTCCCCGCCTAGGAGCCAGACCTGCTGGCCACTTCCAGGGCGCAGTGCGGTGCCAAGACAGGTAGGGACTAGCCCGCCTTAGCTCTGCAGTACCACCGACCGTACCTTTAACGGCCTAGTCAGCCATGCTGACCGGAGCCGCCAGAGTCCTTTTTCGACCAGGTGTTCCGGTCGAAAACCAGACACCTGGCAACCCTAGTTAAGGTGGGCTATATGGAAGGGAGGTTGGCTCCCTGCTGTGCCAGTCATAGGAGTCCCGAATCCCCTCTCTCCCAGTCCACTCCTTTAACAAACGCCTTCTTTTAAGTCCTTTATCTCCATTTACCTTTACCAAGCCATTATCATTTATGGAGTACCTACACTGGACATCTGCCCTATGCTTACATGATGAGTTTCAACATCATAGCCTAACTCCCTTCCCTACTCACTGTAACAGCACCCCCAATCTGCTGAGGGGAAGGCGGGGAAAAAACCCAACTCCATTTCAGCCAATTTGGTGGTGAGGGAAAAATTCCTTCCCAGTCCCCCTAGAAAGGAATAGCTAGCACAATGCCCATAGCAGGTCCTGAGCAGATCTGGTATTTTGCCACCACATCGGGAGGGAGGATTGGTGCTGCTCCACCTGCTCTGGTGAAAAGGGGCTTCTCCTGCTGGGCTTGTCCCTTTTCAACAACCCATCCCTTCCAGTCCCTGGTGATAAGTCAGCATCATCCTGCTGACTCACTCCCCACTTTTGCAGCAGCTTCTGAGCATCTCTCCCATCCCGCACCCCACTATTCCCCTTTCTCTGATGAGCCAGACCACACACCCCTCCCTCCACCCCACTTAAGGTGCGGTGCGGTCATTCTCAGGATTGTTCTCCTATTGAACAAACTAGAATTTTTTTTGTTGCTTTGATCTAGGATTACCAGATTCCAGAGTACTCCAGCCAACCCCTAGAATATTCCCATAATTTCTACTGTCCCTGGGAACCATAGCTGGCTACATTGGCTTTTCACCATCTGGGGATTCCCTGTGCAAAGAGAATCCCTAGCTATCCTATTACAGCAGCTCGCCATCTGATATGGCCACCAGGGCTGGCTCCAGGCACCAGCGAACGAAGCAGGCTTGGGGCAGCCAATGGGAAGGGGCGGCACGTCCGGGTCTTCGGTGGCAATTCGTCGGTGGGTCCCTCAGTCCCTCTCGGAGTGAAGGACCCGCCGCCGAATTGCCGCCGAGGAATGAAGCGGCACGGTCAAGCTACCACCAAAGTGCTGCCAATCGCAGCGTTTTTTTCCCCCACCGCTTGGGGTGGCAAAGAAGCCTGAGCCGTCCCTGCTAGGAACTGTCTACATAACCAGTCCAACTGTTGCCAAACTGGTAGTCTGAATTTGTTAGCATTTTACAGTTCTGTAAAGATTTTTTTACAGAACAGTTGTTTTGAAATAAAGTTATTAATTCAATTTCCAGCAGACAAGTGCCTTCATTTAAAAAAACAAAACAAAAAACAGTCTCCCATTCTCTCTCTCACATGCACACACTCACCCAGAGTACTAATTGTCACTTTAAGGAAACTAGTACTGCCACCATTCATAATTAACTTGGTTTTTGGTTAGAGAGAGATCTTCATTCTGTAGGTCTATCTTTTATGAAGGCTGAGTTCATTTAAAAATATATAGCTTCTGATGTTGCATTATTAAGTCAATAGCTCATATACTTTATCATAAAGATCTTTAATTTATATAATTTGACTTATGGCACACACTTGTTAAGATGAGAGACAGTTGGGAGAATAACTTCCTGCTACTCAGTTGTTATATTTCATTTTCAATTGCCAGTACTTTCCATGTTTATGTCTCTGCAATAAATAAATTGTACCAGTATATTCAGTGAAACCTTAGTGCAAAGTCAATCTCACAAACAGAAGTAGGAAAATAAATGCACCGTCCACAGAGACCACCTTCAGTGGAAGATAGAACTGCACAGTTCTCCATAAATTTCAAGCCTAATACTGAATGATGCGGTGAAGTAGGAAATATGGAGCTGTAGGCTTCTGTTAGCATTATATAAAGTTTTTGTATTTTACATTTCTTCTATGATTAAAAAGAGGTCCAGATTCAGATATAAAGTATTTTGTAAGAGTCATACAATTATTAAATCGAGCGAAGGTCTCACTGTTGTTTATTGTAAGAGAAACATTCAATTGGAGTCTGACATGCAGACATTTTTGGTATCAGGGGGTAGCCGTGTTAGTCTGTATCCACAAAAACAACAAGGAGTCTGGTGGCACCTTAAAGACTAACAGATTTATTTGGGCATAAGCTTTCGTGGGTAAAAACCATTTTTGTCATTCTTGATCAGCATAAGAATTGTTAACCAATTCAAAAACAGGAGATTCCATTGTTAAAGGCAAGAAATACTTTCCTATATTACTGCCCACCATAATGATGTTTGGTGGAGCAGCAAGAAAAAAAAATGTTTATCCAAATGAATGGACATGTAAGGCCTGATTCTGATCTCATTTACATTGGCTTTACACTGGTATAAACCTATTTGTCTCCAGAGTGGCAAGGAAACGGAGACAGGAAAAATGTGCATAGGTTTGTTTATTATTTTGTATTGATCTGCATATTGTATGTGCTACCCAGGTAAAAAGTACTGGTGTTGAGGATCCTGTGCAAAGTCCATCTGTATGTTTGTTGACTTTCACTATTGCATACCCCCTGAAGAGGTAAACTGTAAACCAGAAGACTCATACCTTAAGAGGAATTTTGAGGAATATGCAAGGTGCTGGAGAGGCATGGGAGAAACAGTCCCCACTTACCAAAAGAGGTGTCAGACATGAGGTTTGCACCTGGAGTGGGTGCCTAGGGGATCAATCAAGAACAGTGCCTACACTCTGCCCAGCCCAAGAATTCTAAGGGTATGTGGGATTCAGGATTTGGAACCCCTCACAGCAGTGTGGCAGGTGTCCAGCAGTGGGAGTTTGACCAGATCTATGACATCCCACATATCTCACAAATACCATAACATCATCTGTATGGCCACAGTATTTTACAGATAGCCTCTGACAAATAAAGCACCAAGGCAGGGGGCTCACACAGAAGATGTATTCCAGATTGAATCACAGTACGGGTTTTTGTTCTGTTTTAAACAGTCTTATTCTGGAGCCGTGGTGCAGGCTAGGAGGTCACTCCTTTTTTTGCAGTAGTGTCAGCAGACACTTTTCTCCAACATGTAAATCAGTATTAGCACAGGGATTTGTATTGGTTTGGCAAAATCAGTTTAATTCACACCTGGTATAATTTTCTTATGCAGACAAAGCCTTACATTTAGAGCTGTTCAACAGTTGCAATTTTTGGTTCATGGGAGAATTTGACATTTTGAAATTTCTTTTCACTCTGATCTGGACCAACCACAAATATTTTCAAAATTCCCCACAAAATGGAATTTCTGAAACAGTTTTTCATTTAGGAAAATTTTCATTCCAGAATGCTGAAATTTCAATTCAAATTCCATTTTGTTGCATTATTTAAAATATATATATATTTTAATATTTTTTTCATGTGTCAGTAGTGCAGATTTTGTGCTGATATCTGACATAATTGTTGGAATATTATATGTTTATTGTGTTTTGATATTAATCACTAAGGACAGCTGCTATTTAGTATTGATTGAAAAATTGAAACTGCTAAACTGTTTCATTACAATACAACACTTTGATCTAGAAAAGACGATAAAATGTTTCAATCAGTACTAAATAGCAGCTGCCCTTAATGATTTTTAAAATAAAATAAAAATACATTTCAACAATTATATTCATTACATTATGACATGTCTGTAGTACTACTACCAACATGCTATGAAATAATGTAAAAATAATTTAAAAATGTAAAAATAAAGAAAAATAAGATTCAAAATGAAATTTCAGAATCCCAAAATGAATTTTTAGGATTCTGAAAGGAAAATTTGCCTAAGCAAAACAAAGAACAATTCATAATATTTTATCTGTGAGAATGTTTGTAGAAATTTACACTTTTTGGAAATGTTTCAATTTTACAAAACTGGTATTTTCTGTCAAAAAACTTTTTGATGAAAAATATTTGACCAGCTCTATTTTCATTGTCATTTTAACGTGGTAAGACTGAAATTCTTTCACAGTGACAACATGGAAAGGAGCACCAGTAGATGCTCCATCAGTAACATTCTCCCCATTTCAAATAGCTCTGCCTTATGTTCTATAAGCTACCTCATGTCCCCTATTCACAGTGTTTTCAAAGGGTTGCAGAAAGAGAAGCAGTCAATGAAAGAGCTAGGTTCTAGCCTATTGCGGCCTAAAAGATGAAGGCCAGGAGTTTGAAGTTGATCTGGAGCTGGATCACTGCTGTTATATAGTCTTGTTAATTTGACTTTAAGAGATGGGTTGTTGCATCTTGTATCAGCTGAATTTTCCATATGATCTTCATGGTGAGTCTAGCCTACTAGTGAGAACAAAGTGAATTAATGGCTAGGTCTGTCTTTCCACTAGTAGTACTTAGATTCTTGGATGAGCTCAGTAAGACTCCAAGACAAGGGACTATACTGACAACTGAAAAGTAGATAAGACAGGATAACAGGTGTGGTCACAATTTGAACCAATTGCACACATCCTTTCTTACCAGCATTGCACTAGGGTTAACTGTTTCACATCTAGGGACTCATTTCTTAAGGGATTGTGTCAATTGAATATTGGGAATTGATATAAGGATAACTTTCTAATGAATAATTTGGACAGACCGAGATGATACTTACACTGTTATTAAGTAAAGTCATTTATAGTTGCTGCTGTATAGGACAAAAGGGTTATTTTGACTACAGGGTGTGTTAAATTGTAGGACAACAGATACACTAAATCTGCTACCAAGAAACAATTAGGGAAAAAGTCCCCAATACTGGGCAAAGGATAAAGTGACTTGGTCAAGTATGCATGATTAGTATGTGATCAATGGTAATAAATATGAATAATATGAAAATAGTGTGGTCAGCAAAAGTTCTGCAAACTGAAACTTACGCATGCTTGATGTGTGAGTTGCATAAGACATGTAATGTTCATAATACTGAATGTTGATTGGAAGACAACTAATGAATATGTAATTTGGATGGGCTCAAAGACATCTGTTTTAAAATGTAAAGGATTAGTCTGAATGTCAAAGGAAAAATCCATCGTGACCCCAGGAGAAAGTCACTATCTGTTCCTGTATGTCTGTATTTCTTAATTTCATAGTAATTGTAATCACACAGTATGCTTTTAGTTCAAATAAAGGTTTGAATTAATAAACCTGAGTGTCTCAGATCAAGTGTGTGTCATTCTCACCTAGCATGAGTGATGTCCAACTCCTTCAGGGAGTTTAGGAAATTCAGAATCTTGCAAGAGGGGCTCAGTATCTTGGAGGATCAGGTAACTGATGAGATAGAGTTATAGAGCTGAGTATCATCTGAATAATGATAACACTTAAGCATAAGGGCCTTGTGATATCCCCTAGTGGCCTGACACAGATATTAAATAGGAGGGAACATAAGGGAATATTGTTAAATTACAAGAAAGACACAGCAGCTTGGCATTTCTGTCCCTTGGGATCTAACAGAGAGGAATGAGCAAAAGTATCCTATTGTGACTGTCAGTCATAATTAGAGAGACAAGGTGGGTGAGGTAATATCTTTTATTGGACCAATTTCTGCTGGTGAAAGAGACACGCTTTCAAGCTACACAGAGCTCTTTCTCCAACAGCAGTCTAATAAAAGATATTATCTCACCCACTTCGTGTCTCTAATATCCTCAAACCAACACAGCTACAACAACACTGCAAACAGTCATGATTAGGTCTTTTTAGTTGGCCCAAACACTGTATGACATGATATATCTGGTTGTAAAGGGGTTCACGCACTGCAGGAACATCTCCTTGTGGCCAAGAATGCCATAGTAGCTGTCTTCCCATTTGGTGCCCCTTGCCGATGATGGCTTCATCACTGCAGTGGTCTCTCTTCCTGCAAGTTGGCTCTCCAGCCTGGTTATGCTTTAGACCACCAGTTTCAGGGTAACAGAGAGACCAGACCAGCTTTAGGCCTCACAGCAAATCTTCCATATGTCTCTGGGCTCTGTGGTCTTTACACCCCTTATCTCAGGTGGTTGCAACCCTTCTTCCTCAGTGGCTGGTAGGGGAACCCTCTCCTCTGCATTACAACCCAGGGACCTTATGGCTGGCAGCCAAGTTCTACTTCCTCAGACTCCTTGCTGCTTCCCTGGACCACCTACCTCTTCGATCCCCCCCAGAGGGTGACTGCAGACTATCTCCCTGCAGTCCCTTTCTGCTGCACACTTCCTGGCTTTATAATTGCCACTCAGCCCCTCCACAGCTGAGCTTCATTATCAATTATGCCTATAGTTCTAACTCAGAGGTGCTGCCAGGTATATTTATTGGCCTCTTAGGCTCACATTAACCCCTTCAGGGCCTGTGTGGGGTATATACTCCATCACACTGACATATTTTCTAATATTTACTGTTTCATGAGGAGTTTCAACATGCAGATTTGTTAATGGGAGACTTTCTTCCCTACTGTGAGTATAATCACAAAATATTACCAATGCTATGAAATATGAAAGCATACTAGTTAGCAGATGAATAATCAGGTGAATAATTCATATTTGCTTTTATATTCCTAGATAATTATTATCAAAAAGGTGTCACCAAAAATGCTTTAATTTCAAGTCCTAAGTGGGGGGAAAAAGGAATTTCAATGCCTTTCTAAAAAGCTAACTCAGTACTTAGGAGAGAAATGCAGAATCCTGGTTTGTTTGGGTTTTTTTTTAATACTTATTTGTTTTCTGTGATTTATAGATAATTGTTTCTAATCTGATTTTACCAGGTATATTTTTCAGGTTAAGAGTTTATCTTCTGATAGGGAAATTAAATTTGAAACATTGTCTGGTTTACTAATGCAGCAAATTGACTTTACCTTTTACCTCCTGGTGAGTATATTTTGCCAGAGGCATGACTAAGTGCCAATAAACTCAGTTCTTGATTTCAGCAAATTAATTATTGAATTAAACATTAAGCTTTGCGGAGCTAAGAATCTTTATTAAAATGAAGGGCATTACAATATATTTCAAATTCTAATCTCACTAAATATTCTGGAAAATTTGCCAGAAATAAATACTGAAACACTGATTTCATAACATATTTAATAGCTATCTAGTGCAGTACTAAACAAAGATTTTTATTTTTAATTGGAACATATATTGTTTGTGATATTTTTGTAATAAAACTGATTTATTATTCATAATTAAACATTTGATCTCCTTGTATTATTTCTGTTTCTCCTTTAATTCTTTAGATTTATGATAAGCATCTCTGGGGAGAACAAACTAATGGCATTATGGTCACTGGTATTTGTTTTTATTTAAGTCTCTGCCACAAGAAGGAAGTGTAAACCTACAGGTGATAGCACTATTTTTCTTCCTCAAAAAGAACACAATGGCTTTTGCTATCAGAAAGAAGCTAACTGTGCTACCACTAAACTACTGAACCTTTATTTCCTTTCCCATAGAGCAAGGTGATGGTCCAGCCAGCTGAGGAAGGTAGAACAATAATAGACAGATGTCCCTTCCATAATAACATGGGGAGTGTCTATTCCTTAAGGAAAATGTGCAATTGTTACAAACAATGTACGTTTAACGTGCAGATTTTATTTTCACACACTTTGTTATAAATTTTTAAAACATAAAGTGCTGGAGGGAACAAAGCCGCAAAAATGGCAAAATATGTTAATATTAAAGCTCTGCTGTAAGTACCAAGGAATTCCTCATATTATGCCCTCCAGGCTGCTCTTAAACTCTTAGGGCTGTACTGCATATTTACACTGGTGGATAGAGTGGTCACAGCAAGCGGGAGGCTCGGGGAGCAGCTCCAAGGCAGAGGGCAGGAGCAGCACATGGCAGTGGGGGGAGGGACAGCTGAACTGCCCCGCAATTGATAGCCTGCTGGGCAGCTGCTGCACAGGGAACTTAGGGGAGCGGGGAGATGGTAGGGGGGCTGCCGGTCCACCCTGGTTCCAAGCCCCCACCAGCTAGCTCCAATGGGCTGCTCTTCCTGCAAGCAGTGGACAAAGCAGGCGGCTGCCAAACGACGTTAGAAGGGAGCATTGCACAACTTTAAACGAGCGTGTTCCCTAATTGATCAGCAATGTAACAACGAAACAACGTTAACCGGGATGACTTTAAGTGAGAAGTTACTGTAACGTGTGTTCCTTTTTTGGCCTATTGGTATCCATCTTGACATTTTCCTGCACTGAGGAATCTGGAGGAGAAGGGGTTATGTCTGAAAGCCAATTGGGGTCCAGCCAGCTTGAAGTATGTTTTGAGATTTGGGAAACATCATAATGAAGTGGGTTATAACCCATGAAAGCTTATGCCCAAATAAATTTGTTAGTCTCTAAGGTGCCACAAGGACTCCTCGTTGTTTTTGCTAATACAGACTAACACGGCTACCCCTCTGAAACCTATCATAATGAATGACATTATGGAACTTTGGTTAAAATAAACCAATTCGTTTTTCAGAGTTTATTCCAAAGGAAAGAATAATTCTGCAACTCTGTTGTTGTTTAGAACCAGATAGATCATTTGTAAGTCTATTGGAACCTTCAGTAGATTTATATCTTATGACTAAGCGTTCTGTTCCTTGGGACTACTAACTGCCTTTATAGTAGTATCAGAAACACCAACCATGTTCACCATAACTTTTCTGAAAATTTCAAAGCAGTTACAGTAGATATGCTTCAGAATTAAAACAGACAATATTGGGTCCAGTCCCCACTTTGGTTGCCTCTAATATGTGCATTACAAACAAAAGTGCTTGGCTTGGCTTCTTGCAGGAGGGCTTGCCAGCTGTAATTAGCATAATTTTCAGGATAACTAACCTGACACTGAATTATGGAGTCGTATCATCAAATTTTAAAGCTTTTGCCTTTCTGCTATTAGAAAAAACAAAGTTAGTAACAACTGACCTTTCTGCTTAGTCCACTTTTTAAGCTTGTTTAAAATCAAAATTAATTGGGGGAACAAGTTCTCTATTACTGACTTATTTTTATTTGAAACATTTCTATGAGTCTTTTGAAAACACAGAACAGAGATGACGGTGTTAATGACATTGTTAAGAATGTGCTAATTGATTCTAATACATGTGTTTCATCACTGTTGATGACATCATTTGGTACAGTGTATTGCTTGACATTGGTTTATTTAGGCCAGTATAAATCTCTCTATATAATATATAATTTTAATAGTTATACCCCTCTGGGATTGGTTTTAGGTCCTTTGATGTTTTTCTGTTTGCATCCTGCTTACTCTCATTATTCAGAAAAATGAGTTTGCAGTGCAGATGATACCCAGCTATTTATTACTTCAATATTAAAAATGAATAACATTTACCTGGAGCTTTACCAAATATAGGTAAGAGATGCTCTCTTTCCTGAAGAGTCAAATTGTTACTATTTGTGTATGTTATTAAGGATGGATGTCACATAATCTCAAGAAACTAAACTGTAATAGAACTGCAATTTTATTGAAAGGTATACTTGTGGGAGATGCACTGCTTTAACCACCTCATTTAATTATGTATATAAGTTGACTGTACTTAAAGACCTACCTATGTATTATACTTCTGGAATTGCATTTTAAAAGAAAAAGAGAAGGGAAGAACACTCTTAAAACAATCTTTATGTTTTTCCCATTGGGTAATGCAAACTTTGTTTAAAGACAAGTAATAGCTTGTGTGTGCCCATGAGTATCACACTATTTCTGAATATGCACAAATATTTGTGTGTGTGTATTAGAATGCTGCATTCATGTTAGCAAAGGGACATCTGTCGCTAAAAAAATATTGGTGTTGCAAAGACAATGTTGCATACAACTTTGCAAATGTTTATTTATTGAATTAGTATTTAATGGCAAGAATTACCCCAGAAAAGCTCAGCAGCCAGCCTTCTAAATAAAGTGTGAAAATCATCCCCCTCAAAAGTTTCATTCACCTGATTTTACCCTTGAGAAAATAGTTGAGCCAAAAATATGCTGCTTATTGAACTTTATTTGTGTTAAAAGTTGTATCACTTTCAGCCGCAGATCATTTTAATAACATTCTAATATCTGAAATACTAATTTAATATTTTGAATATTTAACTCCTAAGCAAAAGGGAAAAAAACACAACTACAGATCAATCTGCCAATACCATTAGTAGCATTTATTTTAATGGACACAGAGAGGTCACAAGGTTTTCATTTTGCAATCCTTATGTTTAGGACTGTTTGGTGCTTTAATTTAAGATGCATGTGAGATATGGATGTAGGTTATGATTCCTCCCATGGCAGCTTCACCACTCTTTGGTAGGCTGTATCATGCGCTCCCCTCCATACCAGATCAACCATGCTCAGCTGGTGCATATGTGGAAGGATACTGCCACGCTGCTATATCTCTCTTGGCTCCATTCAAGTAGCCAGCATTACTAGCTAGGAGCAGTACCACTGCGCCCTCCTTTCTGTTTCCCTGCACAGGCTGGATCCAGTCGTCCTTTTGATTTTAAAATTCTCTTTTTGACTTTTCAGAACTTTAAAGGTGCAACTGCAGCAGACATCTTGAAGGAACTCTGTGTTCCATACTGGCAAGTATTTCGGCTCCGATCCTGCAAAGATATATGCATATTAGAAATCTCACTGCACTCAGTGAGGACTACTCATGTGCATAAAGTTAATCATTACTTACTAATTATTTTGTGGTAGCACCTAGGAGCCCCAGTCATGGACCAGGAGTCCATTATGCTAGATGCTGTACAAACACAGGAAAAAATGGTCAACTGTCCCCACAACCTTATAATCTAAATAACTGTGTGTATAAGTCTTCATAGCTTCATGACCTTGTTACCCGCAGTTCCCTAAACTCAAAGCTCTCGGTAACTTTACTCTCTGCAAGGCAGTATCAGGAAATAAACCAAGGGAGATGCAGCACCTCTGTTTGCTATATGGCTGGCATAAATCACACAAAATCAAGTGCTTTTACTTAAAGCCTTCACTTTATTAGTCTTCAGCACTGTCACCAGAATGCCGTTAGTCAAAGTCTCTGCTTTATTTAGTCTCAAGCACATACAAACAATAGGTTTTAGAGCACCACCAAACAATAGTTATCTATGGTCTGGAGGCGTCTTGAGTGGTCAAACAACAACGTTCAAGTAGCCAGCTGTCTGCCTATCGCCAGGGATTCCAAGAGATGTCCAGAAGGTCTAATCCAAATTCCTCAGACCTGTCTACTCCTTTCATGTTAGTAACGGCTACAGTTACATCAACATGTCAATCAAAGAAAAAACATTAAGCAAGCACTTTTAAGCCATTAGTTATACAGATGCGTTTTTGCAGTCTGCAGTCTCATGGGTTCCGACACTCTCCCCCCCCCCCCCCCAGAAGTCAAATATAGATAGACTTCCTGTTTTTTACAGACACTTACCTCAGCATATCAGGGAGGATGCAGTCAGATTCACTCCTCGTGATTTCCCCTCCCTTCCAGCTTTGCCTTAGTTATGCTAAGGCTGGTACAAAGGCCTTACAGGTGCTACTCCTGGCAATAAGCAAAATAATTGATACTCCATTCCAGTAGTGGGCAGTGATTTGGGTACTCAGCTGGTTGCTAAAAATGCCCATCATCAACCTTGGTTTGTTCTGAGGTTCTAATCCTAAAAGAGAGGGGCAGTATTGGAGCAGTGATGTACTGTTGTTGCTACTAATCAATATTTAAAAGTAGATTTATGAGCTAGAAATTTGGAATTACATTTGGTTGTTCTAAATTACTTTTTTTTAGGCCTGGTCTACACTAGAATGGGGGAGGGGGTCGGTCTAAGTTACGCAACTTCAGCTACGTGAATAACGTAGCTGAATTCGACGTACTTAGATCTACTTACCATGGTGTCTTCACTGTGGTAAGTCAACGGCTGACACTCCCCCGTCGACTCTGCCTGCACCTAGACATGATAAATCGACCCCCCGCTGGATTGATCACTGCCCGTCGATCCAGCCAGTAATGTAGACAAGCCCTTCGCTTATGCTCAGTGGTCTGTGTGTGCATGTGTGCACACACACTCTATCCATTCAATTTGTTTTCATTGTTTTCAGTGGATCTAGTGCTGCCTCCAATCTTATGGAGTCTTCTCTGGCCAGGATCATACAGTGAGAGTATTTAAATAAAGCTAGTTGTTGAAGCCTTTGCTTAATTTGTTCCCAAGCAGCCTGTGCACTCAGATGAAAAAAATAGAATGATGACTCAAGGCCCCACCATGGAAGGCTTTTTGTGGGAAGCTAGACTCATAAAATTCCAATGATTGCCCCTAAACCTCACAGAATTATCTGCAGACAGAAAACTATCTTCATTATCCTGCTTTCAATATGATTAGTGTTTGGATCCAATATTCATTTCCCTATAATGTAGGGAAAATATATTTTGGGGCTTATCCATATTTAAATCTAAACACCAAGTAGATAGCTCCAGTGTTTTCATCCTAAGGATGCTAATAACATCCTTTCCTGATGTCAGGATGAAGGAGAGGAGAGGATCAAGTAAAAAACAAATTCTATATGTCTCCCACCTTTTTGCAGCTATTTGTTACACTAAGATTTGTCATCATTAGTGGTTTAGAAACCTTAGTGCTGGCCCTGGTACTTATTTATTATTATTGTGTGCTACAAAGACAGCAAATATTTGCAATCATTTCTAAAATAACAATAGGTGGCATTGCAACTATGAGGTTCTGGTTTTGACTTTGACCTATTCATAGCAGATATTGAAATTTTGCAGAGATATGTGATATGATCCCTGCTTACCTCATTGTGGCAGATGCAGCTTATAAACCCACCCTACATAAGCAAGAGGTAGGAACAGCCACTCTAATTAAAGGAATCAGGGTTTGTGGCTGAGCAGTCATTAGAGAGGAAGAACAAAGCTGGGGGAGAATATTTGAGCTGCGTTGATCATGGGTTGATCAATTTATTGATCAACCCATGTCAATTTTGTACAATCGTCATGGGTAAAATACAGCCCCATATGTGAAGTACAAATAGATCACATGATTCTGTGCTTTTTAAGTCTTTTTTTTTTTTTTACTTATTTTTATTATTGTTGTTAGTAGTTCATGTAGCTGTCAAAGGGGGAAAACATCTGAACAGTGTATCCATGGAGATTTTCAAATACTAGTTGTTAAATTAATCTTTGAGCTACATGCATTTGTTTCATAAGCAAAAATGATTTGTTTTTTTTGTTTTTTTGTTGTTTTCATGTTTCTTTTTTTGAGGGGGGTGTTTTTGTTTTTAATGAAAGACTAGGCAATATCATTATAAATATTTATTTATTTTAGTCTCAAGGACAGCATACATCAGAATAAATGTGATATGGGCATAAAAACAGTATGGGGGATAATAAGAAAGTCCTTGTTCAAGGAAGACAAGATTTGAAGACTGAAAGATGTAAAGTGAATAAAATATGATCGTCTATGATGTATTTCTAAGCTTTGATGCTGGGTATGTTTAGATTAAATGAAAATTTACCCTAATGTTATTTTTAAGAGATGGTCACTGGTAATAATCTGATTCCCTCTGTTTCCCCAAACTTCTCAGATTTTGCCTTCTTGCAAAATGTAAAATATTCTGATGACACTGTTGAAAAATGGATTGTAAAACAAAATCATAATGATAGAGATAGACCAAAACTGGAGCTGGTCATTTGAATTTTATGGTTATTTGCAGTTCAGATTAAATGGGATCCAGCCTAAAACTGCAAAATCAGAACCATTTCTGAATTTGCACATCTCGGTTTGTAACAGATCAGAACCATTTCCCAGTACACCACACATCCCTTCCACACAAAAATTTTGGAGGATGCGGGTCATATATAATCCATTTTGACTTTTCAAAACCACACTAAGACCAGAAAGCTTTAGCAAAATGACCCTAGGCTTAATCCAGATTTGCTTAATAGGAGATTTAAATGTAGCCTTTATTCCATATAGTGTTGGGTTCCAGATCACCTTCACTAGAGAAATTGATGTTCCATGTGATTTCTTCTCATCATCTGTGTTCTGCACAGAAAAGTAGCTAACTTTCCAATTCTTTCTAGACACAAGCGTGGAATTAAGGCGCTAGATAACTTGTCTATGGATTGGAGAAGAAGAAGGTGGAGCATTAATAATGTATTCAAATATAAGATGGATGGGGTAAGAGATGAATTTAGATTTAACGTTATTCTACTTGTATTCTATCTTGGCTGTGGTGATTGTTTTGTGCAGAGATGTTATTTCTGAAACGAACAGTGGGAGTTAAAGTTAGTGAATTAAAACCAGTTACGTTTTTATAAACTAACCTTTTCCATATCTATGTTTTACTTCTCCCAGTACATCCCCAGTGAATGTAAAAAGTGAAAATTAGTTTGGAGTAGAGAGAGAAATAGTGTTGAAAGTGTTGAAATGTCCATGTTGAATGTCCATGTATCACATACTAGTGAAGAGGAATATTCTTAACATTTGTAGTAGAAATGTAGTGGCCATGACTTACTGCTCTTCATTTGTTTGTTGGTAGTTTTTGCCACCTGAATTTAAATCATTGCTCTCTTCAAGTGGAAATTTGCATTGATGATTTTTTTCCTGATGGCTAAGCATACTAGTAGCCCTCTTGACCTTAATTTGGAAGAGTTACTGATTATGACAGAAGTTTTAATATCTGGCTGTGCATTACAGTGATGTATTTCTGTGAGTTGTTGTAATGGTAAAGCATCAGTGAGCATTACCTTGATGGTATATTTATTTGTTACAGAAAAGTACTTTGGGACAGAATAGAAATTGTGGCTTTAAAATATTGTTATGATTTACTGCATCATATATACCTTTGTTAACCAAGGTATTTGTTAACAAATAATGATATTTGGTTTTATGTAGTGCTGAGCCAGAGACAAATTAGAATACTTCTTTACAAAAGTTGTTTCTTTCATATTTTCATTTTTTCATCAAGCTGGCTTCAATTTATCTCCTTCCCCCAATAAACTTATAGTAATTTAGTTTTAAAGTTTTATGTAAAACTGTATGTCCATGTGACCTGCTTTCTAAATAAGGGTTGCCAAAACAACATCCTATTTTTATTGCCCCTTAAGCAAGGCTCAAGAACAAAAGGGTGGGGGGAAAGATGAATTAATTAGATATTTAAGTTGTTGGTGAGTTTCACTCCTGCTTGTACAGTTTGGGATGTCTCAGACACTCACTGACACTATCACTAAGTCCAACCCTACTCCCCCCGCCCCACCCCATACACAAACTTGTGCTTAGGCCTGGCCCTTCTTGTTGCTAAGAAGCCAAAACATGGTCACTGTTTATGTGTGATTTATACTCTTTATGCTGTGGCAGAATCAGTTAGCATTAGTAAATAAGTAAAACAGAGAAAGTTTATAAGCTGATTGGTTGGGTTGGCAAGTAAGGAGGAAAAAAGAAACAACCCCTAAAAAGAACCATATACCATATCAATTTGTGGTATATAATTAGGGCCCTACCAAATTCTCAGTCCATTTTGGTCAATTTCATGGCCATAGGATTTTTAAAATTGTAAATTTCATGATTTCAGCTATTTAAAGCTGAAATTTCAGTGTTGTAATTGTAGGGGTCCTGACCCAAAAAGGAGGTGTGTGTGTGTGTGTGTGTGTGTGTGTGTGTGTGTGTGTGTGTGGCGGGGGGGGGGTAACAAGGTTATTGTGTGGGGGATTGCAGTACTACTACCCATACTTCTGTGCTGGTGCTGATGACAGCACTGCCTTCAGAGCTGGGCCGCTGGAGAGCGGCGGCTGCTGGCCAGGAGCCCAGCTCTGAAGGCAGAGCCACTGCCAGCACCACGGTATTACCACCCTTACTTCTGTGCTGCTGACTGAAGAGCAGAGCCCTCAGTCAGCAGCTGCCACTCTCCGGCCACCCAGCTCTGAAGGCAGCAGCGCAAAAGTAAAGGGTGGCATGATCTGGTATCGCTACCTTTACTTCCGCACTGCTGCTGGCATGGCATCGCCTTCAGAGCTGGGTGCCTGGTGAACAGCCACCACGCTCTATCCACCTAGCTCTGAAGGCAGCGCAAAAGTAAGGGTGGTAATACTGTGACCCCCCCTAAAATAACGCTGTGGCTCTCCCCTCCCCCCGCAACTCCCTTTTTGAGAAACACTGGTCTCCCCCATGAAATCTGTATAGTATAGGGTAAAAGCATACAAAAGATCAAATTTCATGGGGAGGGGGAGACCAGATTTCATGCTCTGTGACACGTTTTTCATGGCCATGAATTTGGTAGGACCCTATATATAATCTTTGACTTTCATTATGTGCCTGACTGTAATCTACCTGTTTAGAGAGCCTTTCATCAGGAAGACTCCCTTAAGCACTTTAAAGATTATATGTAAGGCATCACTTGTCCATAACTGAAATTGGTCAGCACCACACAGAATCTTCTTTAAAGTGGAATTAAAAAGTAATGGAGGGAGAAGAGAAGATTTTTTGGAAATTACCCCTGGTAGAAATAGGCCAGTATGCCAAGGTTAACAGCTCTAGTGTTGTACAAGGTGCTCTTCGATGTAGAGCTGGGTGGGAAATGTCTTGCAAAAAAAAATATTGAGATGTCAAATTTTTTCATGTTCTGCACTGGAGTGAAACTGAGACCTTTCAAAATTTTTCACAAAAAAGAGAGAGGCCCAGCCCAGAACAGCCAATAGCCGGCATTTAGGGCACTCACCTGGCATGTGAGCAATCCTGGTTCAAGCCTTTGCTCTGCTTAGGGTGACCAGACAGCAAGTGTGAAAAATTGGGACGGGGATAGGGGTAATAGGAGCCTATATAAGAAAAAGACCCCAAAATTGAGACCGTCCCAATAAAATCAGGACATTTGGTTACCCTAGCTCTGCTTAATTCATAATGGGGACTTAAGCCTGAGTCCTCCACATGCGAGATGATTGCCCTAACCCTTGAGCTATTGGCTATTCTCGGGTGGGTTTCTCTTCTGTTTTGACCAGAAATTCCATCCTGGACCTGAGGAATTTTACTGATGAAAGTTTCATTGGAACCAACTGTTTACCATGAAAAGTTTTGACAAATCTGCATTTTCTACTGAAAAATCATTTTGCTGAAAACATTCCTGACCAGCTGTAATCTGCTCATTGAATAGGGTAATATTTGGGTTCAGATACCGACTGTATTTGGAGGTCCTATTCGAGAATATTTGAATTCTGAAAAACTAATGATGGAAATAGCAGGAGTAGAATGTGAACTCTGACAGGAAGGGCACGAGAACTATAACAGAACAGGCTTTGTGGAATGGCAATGATTTATAAGGTCTTTGTTCAGTAAGATACTATCATAATGGGAATCTCTTATGTGCACCATAGCAGTCAGTGCCATTAAAAGGGCAGATGACATATACTTTAGTATTTTCTGGGTGTCCTTGACTAGCTGTAGACACAGTCCTCCAATTAAACATTCCCTCCTCTACTGAAGGTGTGCAGTTTGCCTTATGGGCATTAGGGAAGACAGTAGCACAGTACAGCAACAACCAGCAGCAGCTAGGCCATTGTGTAGGGCACAGTGTGGCAATGGCAGCAAGAGTTCTGTAAGTAACTGTACATGCTTTACACAGATGAATCAGAGTTGGTTACAGACTGATGGCAGTACAGATTCAGTCTGCAAGAGCAGTCAAAAGCAGCAGAAGTAGAGCTCTTGGAGCAAAGCACACAGACAAGCACTGAACCCACTAGGTGTAATCAGGTCACTTTGACAATCATTGATACAGTGTGACAGGCAGGCAGACCAGGCTGACAGCATCACAGGCTCAGACTGAAAGAAGAACTGCTTTTAAATATATAACAAAGGCGTTTGTGGCAGTGGTAACAAGAGAGAGACATCTAAACTCAAAAGTGGGAAATTGATACCTGTTGCTGGATAGACTCTCTTCCTAGCCTAGAATAGCAAAAGGAGAGAACAGCACTGCACATCTCCTGCTCTCTTCTTTACAATTTGTGTTTGTAATCGTGCAGTGCTTGAGAGTCATCAGCCCAGGTCAGTGGCTACACCTGTGTGTTGTTTTATTTTAGTTCAGAGAGATGTAAGATTTTTTTTTCAGTTTACATTTGAAAAGTTAAGTCACATGGGCACACAGTAAAGCATCACGGTGATGTATAGAAGATACATTCCAATATCACTGAATTCAGGGCTCAGAATAGGTGCCCTTCCCTCCACAATGGCAATATTCTTTGGTGCTGCTGCTCTTTGCTTGAAAGCCAGCTCAGTTATAGTTGCATGGACAATTTTATTTTGGGTCAGAGTTATTTCCAAAGAAGCCAAAAGAATTTTATGCTGCCTTTCAACATGCTTCACCCTCCAGCACCACCACAGCAGGTGTAGGGCAACAGAAAAATTTCTTGTCACCAGAAGAAAGTGATATTTCCATATAATGCCAATAAAAAAAGCCAGTTCTTGTTAGCAGCAATGCTGCCAGTGTCGCCTTATAAATGGAGAAAAGTGATGGCTGCAAAAGGACTAAAATTAAAACTATTCATATCTATGTAATTACTGCTCCTTGATCCTATTGTGCCTGTTATTACAATTAGAGCCACCTCTTGCTGATGCTTTAACTACTGGTTGCTCCCAGTGCCTCTAGTGGTTGTATCATTATTTATGTATCTGATTCCGTTGTCACTGATATTCTTACTGCTTTGCCGAATGAAATGGGAGGGAGGGGGGATGAGTTATAACAGAAAGTATAATGGTTCTATTGTACAAAGTAGTAACCCGTCTCCAACATAAAATGTAGAGTTTCAGACTATGATAGGAACTAATAGTGAGCTAGGAAGTGACAAGCACAGGTGCAGCAATGTTATTTTTTGCAGCATTACTACAGAGGAGGTAGCTATGCCAGCAACAAAACATAGGAAGAAGTGTAAGAGGATTCTGTAGGAATAAAAGCAAATAGATTAGGTTGGAAAGGAAGGATTCCTTATTAGACTTTGGGCACTTTGAGGTACAGGCTTTCTTCCTATACACTTGGACAGCGCTTAACACATTGTGGGCCCTACTAGAATACAAATAATAATCAATAATGGATTGTTTCATTTAAAACACTAAGCAATCCACTCTTCAGCTTCGTTCTGCAAAAGATGAATAGAACTGTGGAACTTTATTTTACACAGAATATGAAGTCCGACACAAACAATAATATGATGCAGAAGGCTCACTCTATGGTTGTGTACTGAAAATTAGTACCATGATGTTGGAGCATTTGAGTTTCATACATTCTGTGCCACACAATCTGCATGAGCTCACTGAAACTTGTTGATAACCTGCATACCTATCTGTACCCCAGAACAAATTACCCCTTTTAATACACGACAAGCAAGTCCTTGGAAAGCAAAATAAACAAAATCAGGCTGCAGAGTCTAGTAGAACTTCAGCCACTGTAACTCTAGGTCAGTACATAATCTGAAACAAGCTGAGAGAAGAGGGGGATGTTGTGACAGACCACCTTACTTTCTCAACCATCTCTTCCCCCTCATCTGTCTCTGTACTTTGAAACTGATAGTGTTGTCCCTTCATCTTCAGTAGATATAGCAGTATCTTTCTATGAGCACAAATCTCCTGTGTGTTTTTGTCTCACCACTCTGTCACATTTCTAAGGTACCTATCATTATATTACTAGAAATATTGTTACTTATTAC
Source organism: Emys orbicularis (assembly GCF_028017835.1). Lineage (NCBI taxonomy): Eukaryota > Metazoa > Chordata > Testudines > Emydidae > Emys > Emys orbicularis. Next base: position 38,853,620 of record NC_088689.1, on the reverse strand, counting down.
TACACCTGTTTCTCTTTTATTTCTGAAATACAAAGTTTTATCATTTTTTTTTCACTAAAATGAAACTTTGGTGTTAAGAGGAAAATATTCATATGGCGTTTCTGTGAAATTGTGTTCACTGTGAGCAGAATATCCTAAAAATGATTTTTATTTATGAATATCTTCACATTTAAGTTTAGGTTGTGATTTGTTATATTGCAATAACCTGACCTTAAAATGCAGCATAATTTTGGTGAGAGTTTAACAACTTGTCAAAATTTCTCTCTGATTAAATCTTCCTGGTTTGATTTATATCATATGATTAGACATGGATGTGGATTGTTGATAAAGTTAATACTAGCATTATACATTTTTAAATGATATGTCATCAAGAGTTCTTTTAAAACAAAATCAGTAGTACTGCTCTGTGTTCAATTGTAGTAAACTATGACCCCAAAACATTAAGTCAAATAGGAAAGTTATCACCTAATTGCACATTTCTGCTAACATGTTCTAGTAAATCATTTTAATGTATGTCATTAGCATTGTTAAATAACTACCAAATTAATGGTGTTAGATGTTAGAAGACTAATTACGTCCATTTGGTAATAATGCCTTTTATGCTTAAGAATAAATACTTTTAGATATAGAACAGCCATTAGGATTGATTAAACAATGCATATGCAAATCATTGCTCGTGTTGTGCAACCCCTGAAAGCATTATTTGGTGTTTTCAAATCATGTTCAACAGCAACTAAACTGAAAGATTAATGAAAATGGATTGAAGTTTAAAAGCAGGCAAGAGGACTATGGGTGGATGTTGTTTCTTTATCTTCTCACAGTGGGCTGCAGTTGTAAGGTTGGCTTATTATTTATTTAAAGTTTGGTTTTAAAAACCCTCAGATTTGTTAATAGCTTACTGCTGCTGTAATTTCTGCTACTTAGGCCACATTTGGTAATAATTAAGCAGTAGTGTGTCACTAGGAGTATTCTGACTGTATTTAATGTTCAGTACTAATTATTTCTCATTCATGTAATTGGAGACCACTCACTCACAATGTGAAACAAAAGGGATGATAAGTCTGAGAACTGGTGTGAAAATATGGATCCTATTTAAGTCAATGTGATTTTGCCATTGGCTACCATGGAGCCTGGACGTCATCCCTGAACTGCACCAAAACACAGTAAATTTGATAGAATAACTGAAAATATGAATATACACATTTATGGTCATACTCCCTTAATTCCTAATTAATAATGAAGGATTCAGTAAATATACATTTGATTTGACCTAACTTTCTTAAGCTTTTTTGAACAAAACAAACTGTATTTGTTCTGTAATGTTTTTCACCTGGATCTGATTGTATAAATATACTGCAATGTATATAGGAACATAAGAATGGTCAGGCTGGGTCTGACCAATGGTCTATCTAGCTCCGTATCCTGTCTTACAACATTGGGTGTTGCCAGATGTTTCAGAGGGAATGAACAGAACAGGGCAATTATCAAGTGATCCATCCACTGTCATCCAGGCTCAGCTTCTGGCAGTCAGAGGCATAGGGATGACCAGAGGATGGGGTTGCATCCCTGATCATCTTGGCTAATAGCCACTGAAGGACCTATCCTCCATGAACTTACCTAATTCTTTTTCAAACCGAGTTAGACTTGTGGCCTTCACAACATCACCTGGCAATGAATTCCACAGGTTGACTGTGCATTGTGTGAAGAAGTGCTTCCTTATATTTCTTTTAAACCTGATGCCTATTAATTTCATTTGGTGACCTCTGGTCCTTGTGTTATGTGAAGGGGTAAATAACCTTATTCACTTTCTCCACACTATTTCATGATTTTATAGACCTCTATCATATTCCGCTTAATCATCTCTTTTCTAAGCTGAACTGTTCGTCTTTTTAATCTCTCCTCATTCGGAAGCTGTCCTATAGCCTTAATACATTTTGTTGACCTTCTCTGTCCTTTTTCCAATTCCAATATCCGTTTTGAGAGAGGTGAACAGAACTACATGCAGTATTCAAGATGTAGGCTTACAATGGATTTAGATAGTGGCATGTAGCGCAGTGCCTCCTGCTGGTCATCCAGGGAATTAGCTTTTCCAGCCTTTGGAGCACCCTCTGCAGGCCGGTGTCTCACCTTGCCGCTGGCCCCGTGTTCCTCCTGGACCCCAGTGCCCCTTTATCACCCCTCCCCATCTCGGGGAACCCCCAACCCTCTATCCCCACCTCGCCTCAGTCTACGGCTACTGCCAGTCACCCTCTAGCCCCCGCTCACTGGGGCAGACTGCAGTGTACAAGCCACTCATCACTGGCAAAGGGAAGGCTGGACCTGCTGCCTTTGCCTAACCCCTGGGCTGCAGCCTTTGCAACCCCAGTACCTGGTTTGCCCTCGCACAGGGTCTGCAGCCTGGGGAGTTGCTAGGCGGGAGCTCCCCAGCTCCTCTCGCCTTTCCCCAGCCCTGCTCTGTTGCCTGCACCCTCAGCTCCCAGGCAGCTAGGTCCTTCTCCCCCTGAAGCTGGAGGGAGAGTGTGTCTAGCTCCTGGCTCATAGCCCTTTTATCAGGGCCAGCTGAGGTCTGATTGGGGCATGGCCCAGGTGCGGCTGCTTCCCCCATCAGCCTCCCTTTTAGCTCACAGCCCCAGCCCTCTCTCCGGCTGGCTGTAACCCTTTCCAGACCAGGGAGCGGGTGACCATCCTGCTACATGGCATTACAATATTTTCTGTCTTATTATCTCTTCCCTTCCTAATGGTTCCTAACATTTTATTAGGTTTTTTTTTTTTACTTCTGCTGCAAATTGAACAGATGTTTTCAGAGAACTATCCATGATGACTCCAGGATCTCTTTCTTGACAGGATGACCGATGACAGGATAGCCAATTTAGACCCCATCATTTTGTATGTGTAGTTGATATGTTTTCCAATCAGAGCTGGCTCCAGCTTTTTTGCTGCCCCAAGCGGCAAAGAAAAAACATTGATTGAGCTGCCGCCGAAGTGGCAGAGAAGGAATGAAGGACTCGCCGCCGAAATGCTGCCAAAGACCAGGACATGCCGCCCCTTTCTATTGGCCGCCCCAGGCACCTGCTTCCTTCGCTGGTGCCTGGAGCCGGCCCTGTTTCCAATGTGCATTACTTTGCATTCATCAAGATTGAACTTCATGAGCTGTTCTGTTGCCCAGTCACCCAGTTTTGTGAGAAGCCTTTGCAATTTTTCAATCAGCTTTGGACTTAACTATCTTGAATAATTTTGCATCATTTGCAAACTTTGTCACCTCACTGTTTACCCCCTTTTCCAGATCATTTATGAATATATTGAGCAGCACAGTTCCCAGTACAGGTCCTTGTGGGACCCCTCTCTTTACCTCTCTCCATTATGAAAAGTGTGTCCTATTTTTTAACCAGTTACTGATCCATTTGATGACCTTCCCTCTTAACCCATGAATGCTTACTTTGCTTTAGAGACTTTAGTGTGGGACCTTTATGGAAGGCTTTCTGAAAGTCCAAGTATATTGTATGGACTGGATCACTCTTGTCCACATGCTTGTTGACACCCTTAAAGAATTTTAATATACAGGTATTATTAAGACACAATTTCCCATTACAAAAGCTGTGTTGACTCTTCCCAATATATTGTGTTCATCTTTTGTGTCAAATAATTCTTTTCATTACTAATATTTCAATCAGTTTGCCTGGTACTGAAGTTAGGTTTACCGGCCTGTAATTGCCAGGATCACCTCTGGATTCTTTTTAAAAATTGGCGTTACATTAGCTATTTGGCAGTCATCTGTTAGTAGTCAGTAGTTCTGCATTTTCATATTTGATTTCCTTCAGAATTCCTGGGTGAATACCACCTGGTCCTGGTGACTTTACAATTTTTGAGAAGTCGTCTGCTTCAGAGATAAAATGTGCTATTTATTATGTATTTTGATGTGCTGAATTCAAATATGACAATTAAAACAACTGATTGGCTACTGTTTCTAAGATATTTAAGTTTTTACATTTTATGTCTATGTATATTGTGTAGATAGTAGAGTTTTAATCATCAATTGTAAACCTAGGTCTTTTCATGTGTTTATGGTTGCTTTACATGATAATATTTCACCTGTCCTGTTTATGTAACACTTTAAAAATCAGCAAAAGGGTTATACAAATCAAATTTATTATGAAACAAAAGGCAAAAAACTATTCTGTACATAGTTTAGTCCTATTCAGTGTCTACTCGGCGCTTCTTGGCTTGTCTCTTGTATTCATTAAATGGAGCATCTCTTGTCACTGTCCAGCAATAGTCTGCAAGCATTGATGGGCTCCATTTGCCCTGATAGCGTTTCTCCATTGTTGCAATGTCCTGGTGAAATCGCTCGTCGTGCTCATCGCTCACTGCTCCGCAGTTCGGGGGAAAAAAATCTAGATGAGAGTGCAAAAAATGTATCTTTAGTGACATGTTGCAACCAAGGCTTTTGTATGCCTTGAGGAGGTTTTCCACCAACAGCCTGTAGTTGTCTGCCTTGTTGTTTCCGAGAAAATTTATTGCCACTAACTGGAAGGCTTTCCATGCCATCTTTTCCTTGCCACGCAGTGCATGGTCAAATGCATCATCTCGAAGAAGTTCACGAATCTGAGGACCAACAAAGACACCTTCCTTTATCTTAGCTTCACTTAACCTTGGAAATTTTCCACGGAGGTACTTGAAAGCTGCTTGTGTTTTGTCAATGGCCTTGACAAAGTTCTTCATCAGACCCAGCTTGATGTGTAAGGGTGGTAACAAAATCTTCCTTGATTCAACAAGTGGTGGATGCTGAACACTTTTCCTCCCAGGCTCCACTGACTGTCGGAGTGGCCAATCTTTCTTGATGTAGTGGGAATCTCTTGCACGACTATCTCATTCGCAGAGAAAACAGCAGTACTTTGTGTATCCAGTCTGCAGACCAAGCAAGAGAGCAACAACCTTCAAATCGCCACAAAGCTGCCACTGATATTGGTCATAGTTTATGCATCTCAAAAGTTGTTTCATGTTGTCATAGGTTTCCTTCGCATGGACTGCATGACCAACTGGAATTGATGGCAAAACATTGCCATTATGCAGTAAAACAGCTTTAAGATTCGTCTTCGATGAATCAATGAACAGTCTCCACTCATCTGGATCGTGAACGATGTTGAGGGCTGCCATCACACCATCGATGTTGTTGCAGGCTACAAGATCACCTTCCATGAAGAAGAATGGGACAAGATCCTTTTGACGGTCACGGAACATGGAAACCCTAACATCACCTGCCAGGAGATTCCACTGCTGTAGTCTGGAGCCCAACAGCTCTGCCTTACTCTTGGGTAGTTCCAAATCCCTGACAAGGTCATTCAGTTCACCTTGTGTTATGAGGTGTGGTTCAGAGGAGGAGGATGGGAGAATATGTGGGTCCTGTGACATTGATGGTTCAGGACCAGAAGTTTCATCCTCTTCCTCGTCTGACTCAAGTGAGAATGATTCTGGTGCATCAGGAACCGGCAGTCCTCCGTGGGGTACGGGGCGTATAGCTGATGGAATGTTTGGATAATGCACAGTCCACTTTTTCTTCTCTGACACACTTTTCCCAACTGGAGGCACCATGCAGAAGGAACAATTGCTGGTATGATCTGTTGGCTCTCTCCAAATCATTGGCACTGCAAAAGGCATAGATTTCCTTTTCCTGTTCAACCACTGGTGAAGATTTGTTGCACAAGTGTTGCAGCATATGTGTGGGGCCCACCTCTTGTCCTGATCTCCAATTTTGCAGCCAAAATAAAGGTGATAGGCTTTCTTAACCATAGTGGTTATACTGCGCTTTTGTGATGCAAAAGTCACTTCACCTCAAACATAGCAGAAATTATCTGCACTGTTCACACAAGTACCAGGCATCTCTGCTCACTTTGGCTTAACAGAAATGTGTCCCTTTGCAAAATCAAACACTGACAAATAAGAGAGCACGACACTGTATGATTTCTAGAGCTGATATAGGGCAATTTGTTCAGCAGAGTGATGTAAGCTTCATTATGATTGCATCATCCATGACTTCTAGGAATAACATGATGCAATTCATATCATGTATGACGCAATACCAGCTTCAGATTGCATCATTCATTGTTTTGCGTAAAAAGCAAGTACTGTCCAAACCCAGTCATAGATTTATTCATAGATCCAGTCAAAGATGTATTTTAGTCATTTCTGGTTTAAATTGAGATCCCTTCCCTTTATAACTCACTTATCCTCCGCCATTCCCAAGTCAAGGGTCGTATATACGGACCCAATAGCATATCTCGAAAACTAGAGCCAATCAACAATTTTAAGCATCATTTTCGTTCTCAGTGACCCAGAATTAGTAAAGTTTGACTACATTTATTTTAGAACCATTTTGGCTGTAGAGCAGTGTTATTTTTCAATTTATCAGTTTGTGCCAAAACCTCCCCTATTGACACTTCAATCTGGGTCAGTTTCTAAGATTTGTCACCTACAAAGAATAGCTCAGGTGTGAGAATCTCCCTCACATCCTCTGCAGTGAAGACAGATGTAAATAATTGATTTAGCTTCTCCGCAACAGCCTAATCTTCCTTGAGTGCTCCTGGATTGTCCAGTGGCCCCCCACTCATTGTTTAGCAGGCTGCCTGCTTCTGTTGTACTTTTTTTTTGGGGGGGGGGGGGTTGCTATTAGTTTTTGTCTTTTGCTAGTTGCTCTTCCAATTATTTTTGGCCTGCCTAATTAAACTTGACTTGCCAGCTCTTTTCTGTTTTACTCAGAGGGATTTTACTTCCAATTTTTAAAGGATGCCTGTTTGCCTCTAACTGCCTCTTTCACTCTGTTGTTTAGCCATGGTGGCATTTTTTGTTGGTCTTTTTACTGTTGGGTTTGTTTTTTTTCCCTCGGGGTAGGGGTAGGCGTATACATTTAATTTGAGCCTCTATTATAGTGTTTTTGAATAGTTTCCATGCAGCCTGCAGGCATTTCACCCTTGTGACTGTTCCTTATAATTTCCATTTAACTAGTTTCTTCAGTTTTGTGTAGTTCCCCTTTCTATTGTGGTAGGTTTCTGTGGTATTCCCCCACCCCCCACAAGGATTTTAAATGTAATTACTTTATGGTCACTATTACCTAGAGCAGGGGTGGGGAACCTTTTTTGTATCAGGGGCCATTGACCCACCAAAAAAATCAATGGTGGGCCATGCATGTTCAATTCACTTGCCTAAGGGGGCGCTGAGGCTCGGGGCTTCCTCCCGCAGTAGAGCAAGCCGGCGCTCACGACTCCAGCCCCACGGGCGGGAAGCCCCAAGCCTCTGCACCCTGCGCCCTCCAGTGGGTGCACTGAACGTGTGTGACCCACAGGCTGGATGAAAATGAGAAAGGGGCCAGATCCAGCCTCCGGGCTGTTGGTTCCCCACCCTTGATCTAGAGGTTTCACCTCTTGGACCAGATCCTGTTGTCAACTTAGGACTAAATCAAGAACTGCCTCTCCCCTTGTGGGTTCCAGGACTATGTACTCCAAGAAGCAGTCATTAATGGTGTCTACCAATTTTATCTCTGCATCCTGTCCTGAGGTGACATGTACTCAGTCAATATGGGGATAGTGAAATCCCCCACCGTTATTGGGCTTTCTGTTTTTGTATTCTCTCTCATCTTCCTGAACATTTCACAGTTATCATCACCATCCTGGTCAGGTGACTGGTAGTATATTCCTACTGCTATTCTCTTATTATTCAAACATTGAAATTCTATCCATAGAGATCATATGGTAGTTTGATTCAGCAAAAAAAATTTAAGTATATCAGAAGCAGGAAGCCTGCTAAACACCCAGTGGGGCCACTGGATGATCGAGATGCTAAAGGAGCACTCAAGGATGATAAGGCCATTGTGGGAGAAACTAAATGAATTCTTTGCCTTGGTCTTCACAGCTGAGGATGTGAGGGAGATTCCTAAACCTGAGCCATTATTTTTAGGTGACAAATCTGAGGAACGGTCCCAGATTGAGGTGTAATTAGATGAGGTTTTGGAACAAATTGATTAATTAAACAGTAGTAAGTCACCAGTACCAGATGGTATTCACTCAAGAGTTCTGAAGGAACTCAAATGTGAAAATGCAGAACTACTAACTGTGATATGAAACCTATCATTTAAATCAGCTTCTGTACCAGATGGCTTGAGGATAGCTAATGTGATGCCAATTTTTTAAAAAGGCTCCAAAGGTGATCCTGGCAATTATAGGCCGATAAGCCTAACTTCAGTACTAGGCAAATTGCTTGAAACTATAGTAAAGAACAGATTATGACACATAGATGAACACGATTTGTTGGGGAAGAGTCAACATGGCTTTTGTAAAGGGAAATCATGCCTCACCCATCTACTACACTTCTCTGAGGATGTCAACAAGCATGTAGACAAGGGGGATTCAGTGGATATAGCAGGGATCGGCAACCTTTGGCACGTGGCCCGCCAGGGTAAGCACCCTGGCGGGCCGTGTTTGCCTGCCTCGTCTGCAGGTTCGGCCGATCGCAGCTCCCACTGGCCGCGGTTCGCTGCTCCAGGCCACCAGGGGGCCGTGAGAAGTGGCGCGGGCCGAGGGATGTGCTGGCCGCCGCTTCCCACCGTCCCCATTGGCTTGGAACGGTGAACCGCGGCCAGTGGGAGCCGCGATCGGCCGAACCTGTGGACGTGGCAGGTAAACAAACTGGCCTGGCCCACCAGGGCACTTACCCTGGCGGGCCACGGGCCAAAGGTTACCGACCCCTGGGATATAGTGTACTTAGATTTTCAGAAAGCCTTTGACAAGGCCCCTCACCAAAGGCTCTTAAGCAATGTAAGCAATCATAGGATAAGAGGGAAGGTCCTCTCATGGATCAGTAACTAGTTAAAAGATAGGAAACAAAGGGTAGGAATAAATGGTCAGTTTTCAGAATGGAGAGAGTTAAATAGTGGTGTTCCCCAGGAGTCTGTACTGGGACCAGTTCTATTCAACATATTCATTCAGTGTGGTGGCAAACTTTGCAGATGATACAAAACTACTCAAGATAGTTAAGTCCAAAGCAGACTGCGAAGAGTTACAAAGGGATCTCACAAAACTGGGTGACTGGGCAACAAAATGGCAGATGAAATTCAGTGTTGTTAAATGTAAAGTAATGCACATGGGAAAACATCCCAACTATACATATAAAATGATGGGGTCTAAATTAACTACTCAAGAAAGCGATCTTGGAGTCATTGTGGATTGTTCTCTGTAAAAATTCACTCAATGTGCAACAGCAGTCAAAAAAGCCAACAGAATGTTGGGAATCATTAAGAAAGGGATAGATAATAAGACAGAAAATTTCATATTGCCTCTATACAAATTCATGGTACACCCACATCTTGAATACTTTGTGCAGATATAGTTGCCCCATCTCAAAAAAGATATATTGGAAAAGGTACAGAAAGGGGCTACAAAAATTATTAGGGTTATAGAACGGGTTCCATATGAGGAGAGATTAATAAAACTGGGACTTTTCAGCTTGGAAAATTGACGACTAAGGGAGGATATGATTGAGGTCTATAAAATCATGACTAGTGTGGAGAAAGTAAATAAAGAAGTATTTACTCCTCATAACACAAGAACTAGGGGTCACCCAATGAAATTAATAGGCAGCAGGTTTAAAACAAACGAAAGGAAATATTTCTTCACACAACACACAGTCAACCTGTGGAAATCCTTGCTAGAGAATGCTGTGAAGGCCAAGACTATAACGGGGTTCAAAAAAGAACTAGATAAATTCATGGAGGATAGGTCCATCAATGTCTATTAGCCAAGATGGGCAGGGATGGTGTCCCTAGCCTGTGTTTGCCAGAAGCTGGGAATGGGCAACAGCGGATGGATCACTTGATGATTACCTGTTCTGTTCATTCCCTCTGGGGCACCTGGCACTGGCCACTGTCAGAAGACAGGATACTGGGCTAGATGGATCTTTGGTCTGATCCAGTATGGTCATTCTTATGTTCTTACTTTATTTGACTCTATGCTTTTTGTGACCTAGAGTGCCACTCCTTCAGCGGCATGACCTATTCTGTCATTCTTACATATTTTGTGCCCTGGCATTACCATGTCACAGTCATTATCATCATTCCACCAAGTTTGTTTGGCTTGTAGCTTATTGCTTGTAGCTTGTTGCTTGTGGTAGCTTGTCGCTTCTTTTTTTTCTGATCGGCTCCTGGCAAGCGGGGGTAAGCAGGGGTAATATAGGGAGAGAGTCAGGGGTGCACAATGGGCCCACCACAGTCCCAGGCTGCACGCCAGGGGATCTAGTCACATAGAGTATTGGGGTTCTTAGGGATTGGCTTGACTGGTACTATTCAGCATTTTAATTCATGACTTGGATATTCGGGGTGAAGATTATGCTTATAAATTTGTGGATGACACCAAGTAGGGAGAGGTTACAAGTATTTTGGAGACCTGGAATAGAATTCAAAATGATCTTGAGAAAATGGATAACTTGTAAATAAATAAGATGAAATTCAATAAAGATAAGTGCAAAGTACTACACTTAAGAAGGAAAAATCAAATGCACAAATACAAAATGAGAAAGACCTGGCTAAGCAGCAGTACTTCTGAAAAAAATCTGGGTGTTAAAGTGCGTCACAAACTGTCTATGAGCCAACAATGTGGTACAGTTGTGAAAGAGACTGATATCATTCTGGGACGTGTTAACAGGAATGTTGTATGTAAGACATGGGATGTTATTGGTCTGCTCTGCTCAGTTCTGATGATGCCCCAACTGGAATATTTTGTCCACTTTTGCATGCCACACTTTAAGAAAGATATGAACAAATTTTAGAGAGTCCAGAGGAGAGCAGCAAGAATGATAAAATGTTTAAAAAACCTGACCTATGAGGGTAGGTTAAAAAAACTGGGCATATTAGTCTTTAGAAAAGAAAACTGAGGGGGGACATAATAACAGACTTTAAATATGCTGAGGACTGTTTCCAAAAGGACAGTGATCAATTATTCTCCATGTCCACTGAAGGTAGGACAAGAAGTAATGTGTTTAATCTGCAGCAAGGGAGATTAAAATTAGATATTAGGAAAAACTTTCTAAATATAAGTGTAGGTAAGTACAGGAATAGGTTATTTAGGGAGGTTATGCAATCCCTGTCAATGCAGGTTTCAAAGAACTGGTTAGACAAACACTTGTCAGCGATGGTGTAGGTATACATGGTCCGGCCTCCGCATGGAGGGATGGAATAGATGATCTCTCAGGTCCCTTGTAGCCCTACCTTTCTATGATTCTATGAAATTCAAAACTTAAGCCCCAATGGGAAACCTTTTGAAAGCTGATATGATGCTGAATATATGGCTATGTGTGAGTGTCAGGAAGCTGTTTGTGCAGGAAGAGTTAGTGTAGTATACAGCTGTCCTTTTTATTTCCTTTCATTTTATTATATATAAATTTTAAATTTTTTGGCCTTACAAAGATAAACAGGTAATTCTATAAAGGGAGAATATCTTCATTCTTGTGCTTTTTGACATCCAGCACCACTTTGTTGCTCTGACCACATCTACTCCATTCTTGGTTCTTTCAGAAAACTCCCCTTTTTTCTCCATGAAGACCAAGATTCTCCTCTTCACAAGAAGACGGTTTTATGTGTCTTCCACTCCTACATATCAGCTGCTTTATTCTCCTATACTCCTTTCCATTCCCTATGTTCTTGACTAGTGTCACACCTAGTCACTTCAGTTACTTTTTCTCAACTTTGATCTTTGTAACTGCCCCTTCCTCTTCCTATAGCCTCCATAAACAACATATGCAAAGTGCCCTCTCTCCTCTCCTTCAAACAAAATCCTTAAAACCCGACACTTTCAATGATCATGTGATTTGACAAGGCTCTCCCTTAAAAATTTACACCCTCATTTGTGGATATTTGTGATGTTCCATGGCAAAATACTCTTGGCAGCCCAGTCCAGCCCCCTTATTGCCCAACCAACAAATCCTTCACACCCTACCCACTCCGCCCAACCCTCTCCCATCAACTACATATGCTTTTCCATACTTCCATAAACAGTGCATTTTGGAGAATGGGTAATATTTGGCCCTTGGAAGATGAAGAGGGATCTAAGTCCTCTTCACATCTCCATCAAACCATCCCATTTCTCTTAAAATGTCTGGAATAATTTATGATCTATGAATGATCTAAGGATGGTTTGATTTCTTAATCCTGATTAGCCATTTTGTCTCTTAAATCATAGGAACAGATTCCTCACAGCTTATGCAGGGAGCTCTAATTTACTTTTCTGTGTCATCTGATCCATTTTCAGCCTGCTTGGATTCACCCCATATGTGGTAGCTGATTTGGCTATGGGCTTTCTGCCAATAGAGTCCAGATTTAGAATGTAGAAGGAGACCCCAGAAGACTTGGGAAGTGTTTAAATAGAGTGGTTGGGGGATTGCCTGAGCCAATCAGCCCACCCACTCTTTCCAGCCCAGCCAATGGGAGCCAGAGGACCCAAAGAGGAGGAGGGGTCAAGCTACTGCCTAGCCACGCAAGTGCTCTTGCCTCCCCCTTCCCTTGTGGGCCCTGAGTTTCATCTGTTCCAGCTTGACCCACAACCCATTCCATTGAAATGGTAGGCAAGGGCATTAATATAAAGAACAGGTGTGAATAAGGGTTAGCAAATATTATCTGAGACTTCATCTCTTGATAGTAATTACCTCTTGATTACAGTAATATGACGCAGTGGTGAAACACTAATTTTACTTTGAAGATGCTTGTGTGAAGAAGATATTTATCATGGGTGAAACAATACCTAATAGTACTTGAGAAAGGTATTAGTTGAAAGCCCATTATGTCATAACTATTAAATTTCATTAGTTAAATGTATTTAATGTTTTTGCTAGCTCTAAAACACTTGCTGTATAAAGAGGCTTATCCTGCATATTTTTGCAAAGCTCAAAATGACCTGTGTCCATTGCAAGTCCAATGGATCAATGCATTTTTATGGTTAAAACTGTCATAGTGCTGGCAGCTAATTAAGTATAATCAATTGGGAGGTTGCTTAAGGTTCACATATCCCATAATTCTTCACTATCTTACCCAGGCAGACATTTGCCCTGGAGGATATCGAAAATTTTATGGTGTTTCCCCTCTAAAGAGTCAGCAGCTGCAAGTGAGTTATGTGCTTATTTCTTCAGAGGAGAATGAACAACATTAATGTGACTTTGGATGGCAGTTTCATTTTCAGAATGATGATGATGCGTCCTTATCTTTTTGAAGTTCCTTCTGTGCAAATTTGAAGCAGATGAGAAATCATTTAAATTGCATCTTATAATTTAACTTTGTTGAAACAAATTTTGTCTGTAAAATGTATCTGCATTTTAACATTATAATGGGTATCTGTTCTATTTATTCTGTATCCTGGTGCCATAACCTTTTTTCTTCTGCATGGTTTTGCACAGGGTCCTTGTAACATCTTATTGTTGGATTGTATTGGTACGGTGCATTCCAATATATGCATAGTAGGAAATAGGTTCATAAAAAGTGTAGGCAAAGGCACTGGGAGGAAACTTTCTACTTTGACTTCTCAACCTAATGGGATGGTGATGCCTTTCACCTGTAAGTCACTGGTTTGAATCTGATCCAGATCAGAATTGTCTATAAAAATATAATGGCTGTTGGGTGAAATATATAAAATGAATGTATGATCTCAATCCATTTCCTAATTGTACAGTGGTCCAGTGACAAGACCAATGCCATTAACATTCATTCTAACAATTTCAACGAAGAAACCAATATATAAATAAAACACACATATACAAGCCTGAAATACTATACAGTATTTGGTTTTGGTCACACTCACTCAGAAAGGATATAGCAGAACTAAAGGATATTCAGAGAAGAATAATGAGAAGGATTATGGTCATGGAAAACCTCTCATATGATGAGAGACTGAAAAGGTTGGAACTATTTACCTAACAGAAGATACAAGTAAGAGGAGAAATGACAAAAGTATACCAAAAAAATGAATGGTATGCAGAAGATGGATTGGGAAAATCTAATAACTCTTTTTCAAAATACAAAAATTCAATGAAATTGAAAAGTGGCAAATAGAAAATTGATAAAAGGATTTTTTTTTCAGACAGCATGCAATTAATCTGTGGAATTCATTGCCACATGATATCAATGGGACCAAGAACTTAGCAGGATTCAAAAAAGAATTAGACATATGGGTGGCTAACAAAATTAGCCAGAGTTGTTATAATAAATATTATAAAATGAACAATTTTGGAAGGGTTATAAAACCACTGCTTTGTAACATGGGCCAGTCTCTAGCTATTGGGGATTTCTCTGTGGTCAGGGTATCTCATAACTATGTACTGCAAGGTGCTTGCTCTGAAGCATCAATCAGTTACAGGATTCTTGAGTAGATGGACCACTGGTCCAATCCAACCAGTCATTTCCTATGGGTATGTCTACACTACAGGATTAATCCGAATTTATATAATTCGAATTTAGGAAACCGATTTTATAAATTCGAATGTATTCGGCCACACTAGGCACCATTAATTCGGTGGTGTGCGTCCAAGCTACCGTAGTAGCATCGATTTCCAGAGCGTTGCATTGTGGGTAGCCAATAACATCTAATTGCCAATAACATCGAATTGCGGCCACACTAACCTTAATTCGGATTAACAATACCGATTTTGACGCTACTCCTCTCGTCGAGGAGGAGTACAGAAATCGAATTAAAGGGCTCTTTAATTCGAATTAAATGGCTTCGTTGGACGGGTCAAGCGTTAATTCGAATTAAAGCAGCTAAATCCGAATTAAAGTCGTAGTGTAGACCAGGCCTTCGTTACAGTATTAGGCCAAATCCCAGTGCAATGTTCTGATTTCAGGGGCATGACTAAGGACTACAGAATTTAGCTTTATGTCTTTTGGTAGTTAACAAACAAACAAACACAAAAAAACTGATGTTAAGTAGGCAACTTTCTTTTTGCAAGTTTCCATGCATAATAGCACCCCTGCAGAAAAAGAATGATGTTTTTAATATGAGATCTGCAAATTAAAGCATTCCAATCTTAATCCACTTCCAGTTGTAGATTTACAAATATAAAAAAGATAAACTGCTGTAAAACACATTTGTGCATAGGTTTTACAGTTTGAGTTTTTTAAAAAATCAAGTGCATCACTTTATGGGTCATTTCCCTGACAAATAATGATGTAATAAACTGATTATACTCTTTTTTTTTTTTTTTTTTTTTTTTTTTTTTTTTGGTGTTACAGGAGTTATTTAAATTTAGATTAGCAATAAATCTGGATTTAAAGTAAAAGACCCAGGAGAACAGGTAAAACCTCTTCTCACATTTTGAACCACATTAAATCCATGCTGAAATGATTTAGAATATTTTAAGGGGTAGATGCCCAAAGGGACATACAGAAGATAGTTGCACAAATCCTGTTATTTATTAATGGGTTTATGCGCTTACCTCCCACATGTTGCTATGAAAACATACTTGTAAGTGCAAGCAGAATTGACAGGATGGAGACTTATGAGGAAATGGGATTTTTTGAATTAGTGAATATTTTAAAAATTAAATTTTGAGGGAGAGGGGTGGAAGGTTGTTTCATAAGAACAGTCTGAGTTGTAAAGGTTACAACTCAGACTGTTCTTATGAAACAACCTTCCATCAGCTTACACACCCACACACATTGTAAACATTTTGCAAGATTATAAAGGGTTATTGCAAGATCGCAGTTTTCTGACACAATTATTATGTATGCAGAAAATGACTCTTCTGATGGAAAATATATAAACATTTCTTTTTGGGTAGTGTGCGGGAAAGGAAGTAAATTTTGAAATTCAGGTTAGATTTTTCTGTGGAAACATGCACAGTATGATGACTCTGATTCAAATGAAAATTTAAAATCTGGTCTCTGTAAATTTAGTGATTCTTGCAGTGGACTTACTAGCAGTTTAGCCTTAGAATGTTGAACAGTAACCTGAGAGCCTTGAAACAGAGACTTTGAGGGCAGTCAAAGATGTACCCATCTTAAAGGTACCAAGCACACTTGACTTATTGTCAGGGGAAAGTGGCAGTGGTATGTATTGCCTGTCAGTTCAAAGAGAGCCATGCAAAGTTAATAACAGAAAAATAAAAGGAATTTAATTTGTCTATAAGGGCATGCCTTTCTTATTTCTTTCCTAACATCTATATGTTAGAGAAAGCAGCACATTTTCCTACATTAATCCAGACAACAATATTAAACCCTAACAATTTAATGTAGCCTGTGTGTGAGAGAGATGTGTGGGATGGAGGGGGAGGATGGGAGAACGGGGCATGAAATTACACACATAATTGTATCAACAGCACTATTATTTGTGTTACCTTTGTAAACTGTGATAGAAATATAATCCAATTTGAATTGGCAGGTTCTGTAGACTACTGTGTTCTAGACAAAACCCCCAATATTTATATATTACTGTATTAAACTTTCACAAAGAGTACATCTTGCCAGCTAGTGTTGTTTGCATGTTAACAAAGCATTCACTTGAACACTTACACTTTTTCATGTTTGAATGCATTTAATGTTTTAATTTGCTAAGAGTTTTTTTGTTTGTTTTAGTTCCAGTTAGAACTTGATTGTGACCATGTGTTTCCTAGAGCTCCATGGGCTATCTTAGGACTTAATATCATTTTCAGATGTGATTTAGATCCTAACTCTCTGGTTGCTGACACTTTATTTGAGGAAACACAGATAATGTTTGATGCCATAACAAACCAAAAGATTCAAAACATGTTCAGACCTTAAGCCAAGTGTGGAAAGTAACAGCATTAGGAGTACTGTGTAGTAAAAATGAGCAGTGACTTAACATGAACTGTTGATTTGGGTAAATTCTAAAATGGATGATTGGAGATATTCATATCTTGAGAACGCTACACTTGTTCAATACAATTCTGTTGTTTATGGATAATACCTAGTGCAGTGATTCTCAACCGGCGGGCCAAATGAGCTCACAGGTAGTATGTATACATTGTGTGAATGGGGCCCACATAACACATAGAGAGCTGCATATGCAGCCACAATGGTAAATAAGTTGAGAACCACTGACCTTGACTATTTGGAGAGCAAGGTTAAATGTAAGCATCCTTGATATACTGTACCTGTAGACTGAGAGTTGCTGGATCTTCTTGTGCTACTGAAATAATTGATCATTATCATTACTGAAGAGAGAGACAAAAAGATGATCTGAATCAGGAAAAGAAGGCACAGGTTGTGGGAAAACAAGTGGAAAGGATCAGTGTGATATGACATACTGATTATCACTGTCTCATGCACTTGAAACCGAATTTGCATTCTTAGAGTATCTTGCCTGAGAAACAAACAAAAATTGAGGTCAGTTAAAAGTAAGTTACATTAAAAGTAGCTGTATCTTATTCCACTCATACAATGAAATAATTTCCCTCAAGAAGTCCTTTAATGAGGATAGAAAAATTATTTTCTTCTGCAATGAGTTAAATTTAAAATGATCTACTAAAAGAGATGCATGCCCCTATTGTTGAAAAACTTAAAAGAATGGGAAAGAGGAATCTGGTTGGTATTTTTATGTATCTCACAGTAAAACTGTTATCAAGTGGAGGTCTAGATTTAAGTCTGTGTGCCCAGTAAATACTCAGGTCTACCAAGTTAATGAAATTTTAAAACGAGGGTTTAATATTTTACTTATGATATGTCTCTGTCAAAAATGAATTGTATTAAGCTATAACATAATTGAAAACTTAATAAAGTTTTTTTGTTATATAACCCTTTGTCAGGGTCCTGAGGCAGAGATTGGGGCTCAAGCAGATTTTTGGGCCCAGGTCAGTACCAGAGGTCAGGACTAGTGTCGGGGTTCTGGGTCCAGAGCAAGAGTCAGAATCAAAGTCAGAGCCATATTTGATGCTGGGAGTTTGGGAGCAAAATAGAGTTATTTGTGGCAGCTCACTGGGGATCTGTATTGTGGCCTGGATGCTTCCTAGTATGCCCTGTGGGCTTATATGGCATCAAGGGTCCAACTGGGAGCCTAAAAAGCAACTGCCAAGTGAGTCTTTCAGGCAGGAATTCCTGTAGTGTATGTCCACCGCAGCTTGCAGGTCACAGGGACGAACCAGGTTACAGCTGCCGCAGAGTGACCATTGACTGGTGGCTCTGCCAATCCAGGTTTGAGTCATGCTGTTGCCAGCACAGGGTGCCCGAGGCAAAGCAACAGCGAGGTTCGTGGCCCGGTGTGCTTCGCGTCAATAAACACACCAGGTGGAGAAGCAAACAAAGTTTATTTGAGATCTCAAAGCGGTGCTAGGAGACAGGCACGTCTCAAATCAAGCACACTAACAGAAACAATTTTTTTTCCTTTATACCTTTTGCAGTCAAGCCTCATCCCCCACCCTCTTCCCCCACTACCCCTCCCTTCCTCCCCCCCCCATTCCTCTCTCTACCCCTCCCGTCCCTGGTAACAATTACTAAGCAAATAACTATTACATTTAAGCAGTTAAGTCATTCTTGGCAGCTATAAGCCTAGCTTGTTAGTAACTTCTTTAAACCGTTATCTTGTCCTTTTTCCCTTCAGCCAGAAACATGCAGGCCTCATTATTACCGCTTGCTACCGGTAAAGGGGGTTACCACTGATAGCAGGTTGCTTATACATTCCACTTGCACCTGGCTTTTGAGGTCGATTAGAGTTTAAACATGGAAGGAGTTTGGTTCAGGCCTAGTGCAGGAAGGCTTCATTGACACTTGTGATTTTCCACCCTCCTGAGTTACCTAGGGTGATGGTGATGCCTGGTGACGTCAACAATGCCAATCCTCTTCCTGGGGCACCCCCCCCCCACACCAGGCCAGGTTTATTGGGGTGGGGGGAGCTGTATGGAAAGCTGCTCTGAGCTCATACACACAGTCCTGGGACATTTGTTCCTAGGAGTGCTCCTCGGAGCCATATTTTTCCCAATCAATGAGTACCAGAGGGAATCGCATTTGATTTTAAAATCCAAAATCTCATTAACCTTTGTGACAGAGTTCCTTCTCTGCCTTGGTAGGTTCGCGCTTCCACTTAGTGGTGGGCCGGGGTAGTCTTCTCTACCTCAGAATTTCCCCATGTACCTGGGCTTGCTGGCCATAGCTTGCCTGAACAAGGTTCCGCCCGGCCTCCCTGACGGGGGAAGGGGAGGATCCTCTTAGTCTCTGGTAGCTGCTCCAGGCATGGTGGCAACAAACCAGGCATCCAGCTCAGTCTCTCCCCTCCAGCAAGGTCTCTTCCCTCAGACCTCTGGGGCCCAGAAGGGCTGTTCACCCTGTTGGGGGGCTAGGGTTTCCCCTGCCCTTCACCTGTGTACCTGTGCCTGGTGCTTGTCAGCATCCACACCGCCCAGCTCTGCAGTAGCATGCTTTCCTCCCACAACTCCTATTGCATGCACCTATCTGGCTGGAGGGAAGGCTTTTAACAGGTTCTGGCAGGCCCTTGATTGGCCCCAGGTGTCCTAATCAACCTAGAGGGACCTCTGTTCAGTTACCAAGGGAAAAGGGACCTGCTTATCCTGGGGCTAATATATCTGCCTTCCAGCACTCTCTTGTAGCCCTCTGGCCTGACCCGGTCACACCTTATATTCATCGTGACCCTGGACCCGTACTGAAGGGGGCAGTGATTGTTGTTGGTGAGCAAAAGATTTATTGACGTTTGGCTTCAGCAGTGGTACATAGAACACCAGGTATGCCCTGTGGATCTGGGCAGCCGGACCCAGATGGTCAGTGGGTCAATCATTTGGCTGATCACATGCAGTCAGAGGCATTGGCAGTCTAATTTGCAACAAGGCCAGGATATGTTGTGCTGAGAGCTAGACCTTTTGTCCAGCTGCAAACATTGGTCATTCCTGGTGCTGATGGTCAGTGTATTGCCTGTAGTCCCTCTAGGCATTTTCAAGGTGCGTCTCAAGCTTCTCCTCTACTTTGTGGATCTGCTGTACCCAGTTGGTGGCTTCAGGGTTTATGGAGACAGCACTATGGCTGGGTGGAGACAGTGATGGAACCCAAAGTTTGCGTAGAATGGACTCTGCCTAGTGGAGACATGGTAGGTGGTGGTGGTGGTGTGGGCAAATTCTGGTTGGAGCAGGAGATTCAACCAGTTATTCTGGTGAGAATTTGTAAAGCACCATATATACTGTTCTAAGACTTGATACACGCTCTCACTCTGGCCATCAATTTGCGAGTAATAGCTGGAGGACGCGTAGGTTTGGGCCCCAAGCAGCTGTGAGGTTTTGCGCCATAACTATAACACAAATTGTGGACGTTGATCAGATGTGACCCATTCGGGGAGTCCATGGAGACAGACAGTATGTGTGACCAGGATTTGAGTCATCTCTTCCATAGTGGGCAGTGGGGGTAAATTTGGATATTTATTAACTGGTGAGGATAACGGTATATCTGTCAGACACTGAGAGCTCCACTGTAAAATTTAGGGTGATGGCTGCCCCAGGTCTAGCTGAGGTATCTGCAGGTATTAGAGTGCCAAGGGGTCTTGTGCGTGGATTCTTGTTCCAAGCACACTTCTTGCAAGAATCCACACAGGAGTGTACTGTTGCTCACATCCAGGGATACCAGAGGTGCAATCAGGTGAAGAGTCTTGAGGCAGCTGAAGAGCCCTGCTAGTTGGGAGTCATGGCTGAATCTCAGTACTTCCAGTTGGGACTGTCCTGGTGGGATGTACAGGAGACCCTTACCATAGCGTAATCTATCTTGTATCTGATGTTGCACCTTGCTTCCTACCTCAAGTTCGTTCTTTGCTGCTGAGGTCTTGGGAAATTGCAGTGTTAAGGAAATTGCAGGGCTTTCTGATGTGGGATGGCTTTGTGCAAGTGGTGGCTTGGCTGGTGAGGTACTCCCCTTTTCAGAACAGGGTGTAGACGGCCTTCTTCTAGGTTGCAGGAAGGTAGGTGATCATGAGGTTAAAATGTGTGAAGAATAGGGCCCAGCGGATCGGTCTTTGGTTTAACTCCTTAGCCTTGTGAAAATATTCTAGACTTTTATGATCGTATATACCTGTATTGGGTGCAGGGACCCTTCCAGGTAGTGGTGCCACTCTTTGAAAGTGACCTTGATCTCTAGAAGTTCTGTATCTAGTATTTCATAATCCTGTTCTGTTGGAATATGCTTCCATAAGTAGTAAGCACAAGGGAGGAGATGCTATTTGGGGCCATATCTTTAGGATAGTATGGCCTAAATGGCTGCTCTGGAGGCATTGGTCTCAACAACAAAGGGCTGTGTCACGTCAGGGTGTGCCAGGAGTGATGCACTGATGAAGGCCATCTTGAGCTGGTCAGACACCTGTTGTGCCACTGGAGACTAGGTGAAGGAGTTGTTCTTCCATAGAAGCGCTATCAATGGGGTTATCTGGCCTGAAAATCCAGGAATGAAGCATTTATAAAAGTTAGCAAACCCCAGGAAGTGTTGCAGTTCCTTGATGTTTCAAGGTGCTCCCAGGTCTGAACAGCATCCATTTTGCTGGGGTCCACTTTGGGGCCCCCAGGTGATAAGTTGTAGCCCAGGAACTCTATGGAACGTTGATTGAAGCTGCAATTTTCAAATTTTGCATATAGAGCGTGTTGGCAGAGCTGATCCAGGACTGATCGGATGTGCTGGATGTTCAGGACTCTCAGAGAAGTCAAGTATACCATTGAGGTAAACACTCAACATGTGGTCTAAGGAGTCATGGGATACCTCGTTCATAAAATGTTGGAAAGTGGCAGGACCATTTAGAGACTGAAGTACTTTACCAAGTCTTCATAATGGCTATACTGGGTTCAAAAAGCCATCATCTTTTCATCCCCTGCTCTGATCCTTACCAGCCGGTAGGCTCTTTGCAGGATGAGCATAGTGAGTATGTGGGCTGAACACACACAGTCCAGCTACTCCCAATATAAGTGGAAGGGGGTAGGTACCGGTTTTTGAGGACTATTTGATTGAGTAATCACCTTTAATCCACATATAGGCACACAGACTCACCTTCCTTTTTGACAAAAAGAACAAGGGCCCCAGCACAGGAGTTTGATGGCTGGATAAACACCTTGCCCAGATTCTCTGGGAACTAGGAATGCAGGGCGGACAGTTCTGATTCTGACATTGCATAAATGTGGCCAAAGGATATCTTCACCCCAGGCTGCAGCTCATTTGGACAGTTATGATCCTGGTGTGGTGGTAAGACAACCATGGGTTTTTTTTCAAAGATGCCACGTATTGGTGATACTTGGCAGGAAGAGAACGGGTTGATTCTGATGCTGGTCTTACCTGACCTATGGCTAGGGTCTGGGGATTTCTTGGAACAGCAAACCGCGGCCGCTGGGAGCTGCAGGGGGCCGTGCCTCCAGACGGTCGATGTAAACAAACTGTCTTGCAGCCCGCCACTGGATTACCCTGACCCACCACTGCTCTATGATGTTGGGAGTCACCTTTGGCCGCACTGGGATTCTCAAGCCTCATGTGGCATTGGCATCCATGAAGTTGTCACTGGCCCAGAGTCACTGAGTGCCAATTGTGAGGGAACCCATTGAGACTCGCCTGGGATGTGGAAGTGGACCTGAACTTGGAGGTGTAATGAGGGCCTCAATAAAGGGATAAATGGCAGATGGGTCCCATTTATCAGGCCTGGGCTTGGTCATTTCCCAAATTTTGCTGGACAGGGGCCCATGCTGAGCATCTGGAAAGTCCATGGCCAGGTTCCCCACCACTGAAACTGTGGAGGCAATGACATTCTTTTTCCTTGGAAATCACATGGGGGCAGGCTGCATCAAACTGTATGGGCTCCTGGGCAGGGACAGGTACCATTACCAAGAAGTATTGGCAGGGGGGCACTGACCTCTTCCTTTCTTTGCATTACTTGCACGGTCTGTTGTCGATGGCTATGGCAAGGTCAACAAAGGCATCCAAGTGTGTTGGGGTTTCCATGCAATGTAATTCATCTTTAACTTCCTTGCATAATCCCCATTTAAACTGATACAGCTGGGCCACATTGTTTCACTTGGTTTCAGAGATGAGTCATGTGAAGTGGGCAGCAAAGGAGGCAATCAATTCCTGCTCCATTGGAGTTTTCTCAGGACTGTCTTGGCTGAGCGAGTGTGACTGACGTTTTATATATTCCATTTTTATTTGAACATATCTAATTATGCCCACTACCCCTTTCTAAACATAATGGTTGTATGCATCAATTTATCTCAAATGTGAGTATTTAACTACTCACCAATCAGGTAGTGAGTTTTGAAAGGCTACTTACAAACTGAATATACCAGTTGACAAAGAGGAAACAACATTTATATGCATCAACACCTAATTGTTATGATTCAGTTAAGGAAGATTAAATATTTTTCTGAGTCTTTAACTTCACATGCAGTGTTGTTGGAGCAGTGTTGGGGGTCCCAGGATATTAAAGGGACAAGGTGGGTGAGGTAATATCTTTTATTGGACCAACTTCTGTTGGTGAGAGACAAGCTTTTGAGCTTACACAGACCAATTCTTCATCCTCTTAATAAGAGCACTGTGTAAGCCTGAAAGTTTGTCTTGCTCATCAACAGAGGTTGGTCCAATAAAAGATATTACCTCACCCACCTTCTCTTTCATTTCACAGTCAGTTTTGTTGGTAAAGCATGAGGCAGAAGATCTACAGCAAGAGATATGGTATTACTTTTTGTTTCATTACTTTAAATAAAAATGGTTTCAGAGCATTAGCACAATGTCTGCCTTTCAAACATAAATATGTCAAGTATAATATTCAAATTAGGAAATATTTGCCTTTCAAGTTCTGTGGGAATTATATTCACTTACTTTTTAATCAGCAATTCTCTGTTGTATGTTAACATTTTAGGTTCAAGAAAGTACTTGCCAAAAATTGGCATAGGAAGAAGTCTTTATACATCTTATTTCTCACAGATATCCAAAAGGTGCATTAGAACTTAGAAGATTTGTGATCAGTTAGAAGAACAAGTCTTAAAGGAACTGAACTGTTACAAGAATATAGCACCAACTAGTTGTATCTAAAAATAACTACAACACTCCTTTACAGACTCAGGGCTGGTCCACACTACCCGCCTAATTCGGCGGGTAGAGATCGATCTTCTGGGATCGATTTATCGCGTCTCATCTGGACGCGATAGATTGATCCCAGAAGCGCTCCCCCGTCGACTGCGGAACTCCTGCTCGCCGAGAGGAGGAAGCACTGTCGACGGGGGAGCCTGCCTGCCTGCGCCGCGTGGACCCGAAGTAAGTACTTTTAGTTCGATATAGGAAACGTCGACTTCAGCTACGCTATTCTCGTAGCTGAAGTTGCGTTTCCTATATCGATCCCCCGCCCCAGTGTGGACCAGCCCTCAGTTGTGAGTCCAACCATAGACTAGGTAGTTGTTTGGCTTACTGGAAAGATCTGATTTGAAAGTGGGCAGAGAAGTTAGAGTTTCCATTCTTCATTCTCTCAGCCAAGTTCACCTACCTTTGTTACATACATCCATGTTTTTCCCTAGCATCATTATTTTTCAGAGATAATTCCTATTCCCATGTTCAATTACATTTTCAAACTGGAGGTGTATGTAATATGATTGGAGAAGTGCCTGTCTTATTTTTGAAGGAGAGCAGATGATAATGTTGAGACTGAAATTTAACTCATACAAAGTTTAATATTAATTGGTTGCATATTTAAAATAGTGTGATAATTGCCATTGAAATGCACAAATGTTTTCTACGTGATTGCTTTCTATGATTGTTTTCCCTCCCTACTCAAAACAAGCATTCAGTTTCTATTATCTGCCATATTTATATTCATTCTGATTTTTAAAATTCCAATTTTATCCTATTCTGTTCTTGCTGAGATTCCTTCTTTATTCACCCTTTTATCCGTTGTCTCCCCCAACCTCCCCCACACCCTTCCTTTTTGGTTGGTTCCCTGCCTATTGTTGGGTGAAGTTTAACACACTTAGGCCAAGATACTCAAGTTTATTAATTCAAACCTGTATTTGAACCATAAGCATGCCTTGTGGTTACAATTACTATAAAGACAATGAATAGTGACAGATATACAGAAAAAGATAATAATCAGTTACCTTCTCCTGGGGCATATACAGGTCATGGTGGATTTTTCCTATGATCCTCCAACTCCTCTCTTACATTCTAGCATAGTTATACCTATCCAAATTATATAACCATGACTTTCCTCCAGTCAACATTAAGCATTGTGTTTTATATAACTCATACAATACTCATGCACAACCTTCAGTTTCCATAACTTTTGCTGTCCATGCCATTTTTATGTTATATTTCTTTTCTAATTGGTTTGTTTCTATTGATTATACGCTAATCATGCATGCCGACCCAGCCATCTACCCTTACTCGGTGTAGAGACTTTCCTGTTTGTGCTTCATCGCCTTCTGTATATCCACTGTACTGATGACATTGTCTTATTTATATACTATCCTCAAAATTGGATATATTTTGTGTCAAAACATCACCATCTATAAGCATCATGAGTAGGTTTGCATAAGGACAAATTAGCAAGGCAACACCCATGCCAAGCAAAGACTAGGTCAAATCCAGCCGGCATAGCATAAGTATTACCCTGGCCTGTTTTTCAATATCCTTTTTAATGTGTGGACAGCAGATTTGGATATATTATTCCAGTAATGGAATCAAAGTAATTAATGATAGAAACAGTGGTGATACCATCTCCTTCCTTCCTCTGAATGTTCCTCTGTTTATACATCAAGGTGTTAGTGCTCTTAAGGTGAAATACTCTTATGGGTCTATATAATTGTCAATGAACTGAAAAAGCTGGGTTGACTCAACCTGAATTTTAAAGTTAAAAAAAAAATAAGAAAAGAGCCTCATTTAAAAAAAAGTAACTGGGATGGAAGTGTAGAAGATTTATATATTTTGAAAGGAGAGAAAATAAATGATTGTATATGGGTTTTTAAATAAAATAAAATCAAGTACTTAGTAATGCATTTTGTAGCCTGACATTTCAAATATTCAAGGCTTAATGTTTCACATTTAAAATGCATGATTACATGTACTGTTTAATGAGTTTCCATGATGTTCAATAAGAGGAGTAATAAGTATAATGTTAATGTGTCTGGACATGTCTGTGTTTTGGTAGTGAATTTAGGTTATTTGATGTGGATGTAAATGAACTTGAATTAACATCAGAAGTGATGAAGAATCCAGTAAATTAAAACTGTCTTTTTTGTGGTAATTGGGGTGGCAGAACACCCTCCTCACTTGGCATATTTATCTCCATTTCAACTGAGAATTTCACAGCTGTTTGGTAAAAGAAATAATTTATGTAGGTAGACTTTAGGAGAAAAAAATCATTTGTTCATACAGGAACCCACTCATTAATGGGACGTATGTATGTTTAACAATGTCAGGCATTCACTTTGCTTTTAATATGGACAGAATCAGATCCAGTGTTCTCTTTTTGCTGAAAAGTTTGTTTAGAATTTCTTTGAGGAAAGGGACTAGCCTTTCTTTTTCTAGATTCAATTAACAGTGCACACTTTGTTTTCTAACCCTGTAACCAATGTTCCAGTTGTTGATCTGTTTCCTCTAGTGTGAGAATTTCCCGCTCCTGAACCAGTTTACACATTGAGAATATCCATAGAGTCTTTATTATGCTGGCTCTTTGCCACTAATGTTAATATGTACAAGCAAGTCTTTGGACCAGCTCCTCAACTTGGCACTATGCAAAGGACTGTCTACCATTACCATTTTCCTGCTTGTGATACAAGCCATATACTGTTGCACTCATCTCCAAGACGATTTGGTCATGCTGCCAGTTATTCTTTTTTTTTTTTCAATATTTTCCCCAACTTCCTTGCCTCCTGTTTTGTGATGTCTCTGTAATTCTCAGTGTTGTACAAAACCACTTTAGAAGATTTCTTGAGCTTTTATGAGTTGAAGAATTTATTGTATTCTAGAGATTTCCCTTGAGCTGTTAGTCATGAATAGCAGGAATCTAGTCAATATGGCATCTGTAGAGAATGAAAAGTTAGTAACCCGTTAAGTCACATTCCCTGTATATATCATTTGGCCAGAGTCCTACTTGCCTGTCCACTTTCTCTTCAGAGTTGGGAGGTAAAATCCTTAATGACTTGCCTTCATATTATCCAATTGTAAAGATATATATTTCTGGCATAAATTTGTTCAGAGGTTTAGACTTTTTCTTTCCCACTCATCAAGGAACTGAAGTAAAATATTCCAGAAAATGTTGAGACTGTGGATGGGATGGAGGGTGAGTGGGTCTGACAATAACTTATATTTTATGGTAAAGGAAAATTGATAAGAGGAAAAATTCATACAGCCTCTATAGTCAGCAGTGATAGAATCCATGTGTACTCAGCAAGAGGACATGATCCAACTCTTAGGCCAGGTCTACACCCAGCCGCTAGTTCGGCGGCTGGGAATCGAAGTTCTGGGTTCGATTTATCGCGTCTGGTCTGGACGCGATAAATCGATCCCGGAAGCGCTCGCCGTCGACTGCGGTATTCCAGCTCGGCGAGAGGAGTACCGCGGAGTCGACGGGGAGCCTGCCTGCCGCGTGTGGACCGCGTCTGAACCGCGGTAAGTTCGAACTAAGGTATGTCGACTTCAGCTACGTTATTCACGTAGCTGAAGTTGCGTACCTTAGTTCGAATTTGGGGGGTAGTGTAGACCAGGCCTTAGAGCAAATAACAATGGCCATGCAAGTCACAGGATGGTTAGTGAGATATGGCTAAAGAAATGGAGTTCAAAGGGGCTTTTGAAATGCTGGACTTGGAGACAAGAATTTGGGGAACTACCCAGAGAATGAGGGATCAATAGCCCTTGTATAGATAACAAAGCTTTGTGCATTTCTTTCAGATGGTATTGAGGAGCAAACACCCCTTTGGAGAAAATGTTAATAAAACATCACCCTAATATGACAATGAACCCAAACAACTGGGACTTGATAAGCAAGTTGGGTGAGAGAGGGAGACATCCATCTCTGAACAGCAGTGCCTAGTTATTACCCTGACCACAGGAGGTCAGGGAAGATGCTTGCATTCTAGAGATGGGGAATTTCCATTCTGTTCTGTAATTAAGCTAAGGGAGACCTCTCTGGGCTTTGACTAAGTATTCAGAGGAGGTATGCTAGGTACATATCTTTTATGTTTTAACTGATTCTCCCCCTGTTTGTAATAAATGTTGTTCTTAAGAGGAATATTGTGTGGAAGTTTAATGCAGATTCCCTCAAAAGAGAATGAAGTCCTTCAATACTAAGGAGAAGCAGAGAGACAAAAGATGTGTTAGCCGCCTCCCCGCCACTTCTCTCCAAAATATGGAATAATTGTTTTCCTTATGCTCCAGAGAAGCATCTGAATCTCCCAAAATAAATTAGAGATAGACAACTTAGCCATTTTCTGAACATTGCACTATTGTGATTTTGAACTTCTCTGCAAAACTGCTTCTAATGATAGCAGTGCAGTAGTAAATGATTAATTTGAAATGAAGGGGGAGGAAATGCTTCACAAGAACATGGCCTTATTAAAAAAAAAACACTGATGCAGCAGGTTTTTTCATTGTTAATTGTTGTGCTTTATTATTAAGTGCTGAAAATTAAGGGTTCTTTTTTTTCTGTAAATAACTCAATCAACTCCTACCCATAAATATCACTAGGACAGCCAACATTTTGCATTCTTCATGCAGGTAGTCTATCCTTTGTGGTTTTTTGTTACTTTATATTTTCATGATCACACAAACTATCATGTTAATAGATTATAAGGCCAGAAGAGACCATTATAACCATGTAGTCTGATCTTCCCTATAACATAGGCCATAGGACTTCCCTAAATTAATTCCTGTTTGAAACAGAGCATCTTTTGTGGGGAGGGGAGGTGGGAGTGGGGGTGGGGGAAGGAAGCAACTGCAGTTTTGATTGACAAATCTCCAGTTCTTGGTACGTTGTTCCTATGGTTTAGTACCCTCACTGTTAAAAATGCTTGCCTTATTTCTAGTCTGAATTTGTCTAGTTTCAACTTCCAGCCATTGGAACTTGTTATACCTTTGTCTGCTAGATTGAAGAGCTCATGATCAAATATTTTGTTCCCTATGTAGGTATTTATGCATTCCTTAAATTTCTCTTTGTTAAACTAAACAGATTGAGCTCTTCAAATCTATCACTGTAGAACATAGTGTTCTTTTGGCCATAGTGTTGCATTGGGAGCTCATACATGACCCTCAGGTATTTTTCAGTCACTGCATCCCAGGATAGTGTCCCCCATCCTGTAAGTACAGGCTAAATTCTTTGTTCCTAGATGTTTGACTTTACATTTGGCCGTATTAAAACACACACTGTTTACTTGCACCCTGCTTACTAAAAAATCCAGATCTCTCTGTATCAGTGACTTTTCTTCTTCATTATTTATATGAAAAGCACCACAGTTTAGGGTGTGGGCGGGTGAGGGTGTATATAAAATCACTTGTACCTGTGCTACCACTAATTATTAGAATTGTGATCAATACTCTTATCTGGCAAAACAAGGTTTAATATAGAATTCCCCTCTGTTGGGTGCAATACTTCTTGAGTTAGGAAATTGTCATCTATGATATTTATAAATTATATATACATTACTCCTGAGGGAATTCTGTGCCAAAAAATAAAAAATTCTGTGCACAGTATTTAAAATTCTGCATATTTTATTTGTCAGTAAATACATGTGGAGGCTTCAGCATGGCAGTGGCTGCACCAAGGTGGGAGATCACCTGGCAGCCTCTCCAGGACATGGACTCAGTGGTGAGGCCGCACCTGATCCTGACACGGCTCAAGGGCCAGGCCTGTCCCAGAAACATCGCAGGTGTATCCATGCCAGGTGCATCAAGATAGTGAGCAAGAGGGACAGTCTCACATGCACACCCAGTCCTGGCCCCTGATCCAGGTGTGGGGTAAGCAGGCTCAGCCTGGCAGGATCCAAGTGTGGAAGGCGTTAGTGTGGGGGGATCCAGGTATCGGATGAGAGGGTTTTGTGTAAGGTAATCTGGGTGCAAGTGGCTTGGTGGGAGGTCCAGGTGTGGGGGGAATCTGGCTGCACCAGGGCTCGTTGGAAAGTTCCAGTTGCAGGGGGATGGGACTCTCCAGGCGGGGTCTGGGTGTGAGAGTCTGGGGCTTGGCAGGGGGTCAGGGTGTGGGGGGCTTAGTGGGAGAGTTTGGGTGCTGGGGGAATGGGGTTTGGTGGGGTGGGGGTCTGTGTGTAGCTGGTTGAGGCTCAGTGGGATGGGGATCCAGGTGTGTGTGTGGGGGGGCTCATCAGGATGGGGGTTTGAGTGTGGGGGCCTAAGTTGGGGTGGTCTGGGCGCAGGGGTGGGGGTCTGGATGCAAGAGGAAAGAGTCTGGTGGGGATCCAGATGCAGGCAGTGGCGGACTTGATGGGGAGCTCTGGATGCAGAGGGTGAGGCTCAGTGGGGTGGCAGGTGCAGGGGCATCAGTGGGGGGGCGGTTGGGTGTGGGGGGTGAGGCTCGTGGGGGGGTCTGGTATGCGTTTAGTCCAGATGCATGTGGATTGGGTGGATGAGGTAGTAGCTTACTGTACAGTGACCCCTCTCCCCACGGCTCAGGAGGGATAGGGCAGGTAGTGGGGGGGAGTGCGCAGTTGAGGGAGGTTTCTGTGATGGGTCTGACCCAGCCCTGGTCCCAGCTGCGCAGGTGAAGAGGAAGCCCTATCTTGCCCCACCCCCAGCCCAGCCAGGAATAGCAGCTGAGCCTGGCACAGGGTAGGACTCATGGCCAGGGAGTCCACAGCCCCACACCCCACAGTGCCACCTCATCATCTTACCTCTTCACCGGCTGCTCCAGGTTCCAGAAACAATGTGCCCGTGCTGCTGGGAAGGGGTACATGACCACTCTTGCAGCTTCCCTTTGCTTCCCCATCAGAAAGTCCTTTTTCTGCAGTGAAGCAAAGACATCTGCAGGGGACATGAATTCTGCGTGCACACACTGGTGCAGGATTCCCCCAGGAGTAATGTTATCTAGCTAGCTAGCTAGCTAAACTGGTTTGGCCTTCCTTCTGTTTGCACATTCCAAAAGTGATAAAAAAAAAAAAGTCATCTATCATATTTAGAAATTCTGAGGATGCTTTAGTGTGGGCAAGATTGCACCTCAAGCATATGTCACTCAGATTGAAGTCCCTCATGCTAACTCAACTTTTTCTCCCTACACACTATGGACAGGTTCTTAAGGAACCAGTCCTCCTGTTCCCTAGTGTGGTTTGGTGGTCTGTAGCACATACCAACTAGTACTCTATCTTGCATTTTATTAGGACATTGATCCATAAGCATTCAAGGTCATTTTCTTCTCAGTTTTCCATTACTCAAACAGCTAATGTCATTTTTTACATAGAGTGCCACTCCCCTTCCCTTTTTGCCCATTCCCTTTCTTTAAATTGATTTTAACATTCCAATCATTGAATCCTCCCAATACGTTCACTAATACCAAGTAGGTTGAATTTATGCTCATAAATGTGCGATTCCACTTCCTTTTATTTATTATCCAGGCTCCTAGAATTGGTATACAAGCGATCTAAGAATTTCTTCTTTTTATGTAATGCAGTGTGTTGAGTCCTTTTGTAATCAACATCTTGATTTTCAGTTAAATGAATGCTCATTTGTTCCTTCTTTTCACCCTCCCCATTTCTTATTAGTTGAATGCTCTCGTGACTAGTCTAGTGAGCCTGTCCCCTAGCAGATTGGGTCTCCTCCTACTGAGATGTAGACCATTTAGGTGGTTCAGTGTTCACAAAACCAATGCCACCTCATCATCTTGCCTCTGGTAGTTACAACCTACCAAGCCTTCTCTCTGATTCCTTCGTGGACAGTTCCTTTCTTGTTTGAATCTGAAATAGTGATGCTTCCCAAATCTGGTTATCGAAGAACTCTTCAGCTTCAGATCTAAGAATCTTTTCTGCCACTACAGTCACTGACTTGTACTACTTCATATACAGAAAGTCCCTTCTAGCTTCAGATAGGAAAGAAAACACAGCACATCCATTGTAGGTCACAACTACTGATCCATCACTGGCTATCACGGTATTCAAAACTGAACTATACCTAGAAACAAAGCTTCTCAGACTTCCTCTCTAAATTACCTCCAAAACTCTCCTGTTTGCTGCCTTGTTCACTGCTTGCAAATCGTTGTTTCCAATTGAGTTAACATAGCTGTCAGTTAGTATGTCAAGAGGTCACCTTCCCTCCATGAATACAGACTTTTTGCAGAAGATTCAGAAGCAAATATTATGAGGGTTAAAATATATGTTGGATGCTTTTCAGGTTATGTAAGTTATGATGTTGTGCAGTGAGGGCATGACTGGATAAATGACATAAGCACCAGATAAATGATATAAGCACCAGAGTTATGTATCTACTTGAACTAGAGGCCAACATTGCTAGACAGTACTTGTGGCAGATTATTCCATTGTTATTTATGTCTCAATTTGTATATATTATCTACTTTATTTATGTTGGGCAAACAAAAATACTACTTCAAAAAATATTATCTAATAGTCTGATTTTTCAGAGTTCTTCAGTACACCAGTTGTCTTTGAAGTAAATTGGAATTGTGGGTTTTCATTGTTGAAAATCAGGCCATAAATTAACATCGTGTCAAACACTGACATCAACAGAGTGTGTATGCGTGTGTGTAAAACAAAACAAAACCACACGCCATCTGCTCCATCATTCTGTTCAGAAAAAGCTTGAGGAAATATATGTAGTTGCAGTATGCCCAGAATGTCAGCAAAACTGGGCTCAGACATTTAATGGAGCGGTTGGCAAATCCAAAGCTAACACTGAGGAATAACCTGTTCCCAATTTAGATAGCCCAAGGGAATGTTGACTCAAACATCACACTGGACCTCAATGATTTAGCTCCTGGTTTTCTTAGTCCTTCTCAGTGGGACCACAGCCACTGTCTTGCAGTTAATTATTGTATCTGTTTGGTCAGCTGACCTCATGTATTTTATCATTTAGGCTGCCTTCCTAGTCAATGCATTTCCTAAAGCCTTTTTATCATGCTGCAACTCGAGCTGACATCCCTGGAAATTCAGGTTTCCAATGGGAGCTATGTGATAAATATGCTAAGTTGGGGACCTTTTAATAAAATACCTTCAGATGTGTCTCTCTTATTTCAAGATATTATTCCTGATTCTCAATTATATCACAATTCTTTGGTGAGAACAGTAAGTCACTCCATAGTTTGTTTGTTTTGAATGCTATTTGAGTTCAGAAAACCGAATGTCACTTGACTATAAAGATACATAACCTTTCAGGAAAAGACTTCCAGGTTGTTGAAGAATGGTTGATTGAATTACAAGAGAATATTGTTAATCAAAATGAGAGATTAAGATCTTCAGTTAATACCTAAAATTAATCCACATAGATTTTGACAGAAAAAGGGTAACAAAGTCAATTGATGCTGCAGCACAGAATTTTGACTATCAGGTTTTCTCCCATACTTGCCACGATCTGCCTCTTTATGACTTTCTCCTTCCTGCTGAAACTAAAAGTATGTAACAAGAACAAAACAGACAATGACAGGTTTCAGAGTAGCAGCCGTGTTAGTCTGTATCCGCAAAAAGAACAGGAGTACTTGTGGCACCTTAGAGACTAACAAATTTATTAGAGCATAAGCTTTCATGGGCTACAGCCCACTTCTTCGGATGCATATAGAGTGAAACATTATATTGAGGAGATATATATACACACATACAGAGAGCATGAACAGGTGGGAGTTGTCTTACCAACTCTGAGAGGCCAATTAAGTAAGAGAAAAAAAACTTTTGAAGTGATAATCAAGATAGCTCAGTACAGACAGTTTGATAAGAAGCAAGTGTGAGAATACTTACAAGGGGAGATAGATTCAATGTTTGTAATGGCTCAGCCATTCCCAGTCCTTATTCAATCTTGAGTTGATTGTGTCTAGTTTGCATATCAATTCCAGCTCAGCAGTCTCTCGTCGGAGTCTGTTTTTGAAGTTTTTCTGTTGTAAGATAGCCACCCGCAGGTCTGTCATTGAATGGCCAGACAGGTTAAAGTGTTCTCCCACTGGTTTTTGAGTATTATGATTCCTGATGTCAGATTTGTGTCCATTAATTCTTTTGCGTAGAGACTGTCCGGTTTGGCCAATGTACATGGCACAGGGGCATTGCTGGCACATGATGGCATATATCACATTGGTAGATGTGCAGGTGAACGAGCCCCTGATGGTATGGCTGATGTGATTAGGCCCTATGATGATGTCACTTGAATAGATATGTGGACAGAGTTGGCATCGGGCTTTGTTACAAGGATAGGTTCCTGGGTCAGTGTTTTTGCTCAGTGATGTGTGGTTGCTGGTGAGTATTTGCTTTAGGTTGGGGGGTTGTCTGTAAGCGAGGACAGGTCTGTCTCCCAAGATCTGTGAGAGTAAAGGATCATCACAGATCACAGATTGTCTGGCTCACAAAGGGTTGAAGAAACCTAAGAAAGAAATTTTACTACTGAATTTGCAACACCTTTGTTAGTTTTGTGGAATTTAAGAGATTAAGCAGATAAAATGTTTCGTGTCAGTATGGGGTTCTCCCAAAGGGTTGGATAACAGATAATCCCTAAATACTAAAGCTATTTATTTCAGCAACAACAGCAATCAAAGTAAAGCTGTGAGCCTGTAAAAATCTGCCTGAAGGGCAAGCTTTCTATAGTTTCGACAGAAGAAATTTTCAAAGGTGCTATAAGGAGATCAATTCACTCTTTTTTTCAACACTGTATGCTGAATGTTTGGCCTCCTCTGGTTCTATCAGTCACTGTATCCTGAATACAATTGTCTGAGATGTCAACTTCCTCTTTTATTAGCTGTGTTTTAAAAGAATCAGGCTGGTAGATCTGAGGAATATAAGATGTACTCTCTTACCTGGAAAAAGGGTTGGGCTAACTGGGTCATAGGTAAGGTTGCTAACACTCCCGTATTACAAAATTGCCTGCCTCTTACTAAATCACTATGGGATGCCTTTTATCCTCTATTTCAACAGCAGGGGGCCAGTACTGAAGGGGACATCTTTCTACTCCTCTCCCAATCTTGGCCCTTCAGTGATGTGCAGAGAAAGCAGATGGGGCTGTGCTAAAGGACCAGGGTCAGGAGGGGAGTGGAAAGATGCACCTATCAGTACTGGCCCCCTGCTGGACAAAGACTCCTGCTGATTCTAACCCTTGATTGCGGCCCTGTCTCCTTTCCCTGTTCAGGCTCTGTCTGGCAAGACAAGTGGACAGACTGTGTGCCTTGGGGCTGCACTGAGAGGCCGGGGTCAGGAAGGGGCTCTGTCTGGCAGGGGATCAGGTGTAGCCTCCCTGCTCGCAGAGTCTCTGCCAATGTCTCCAGCAGAGTAGCATAACTGCTGGTTGGTAGCTGCTGCAGCAATAGGGGAGCAAGTTAGGCAGGGAGCCTGGTCCTTGCAGCCGAGACCACCGTCAGTGCTGCAAAATACCCCTGGCGAATGTAGGTGTATACTGCTTTTTATTAATATTGATAATAATTAATGTGAGAATGGATGGGGTGGAGGTGCTAAGAAAACAGTCCCTTATTTTTGAAATATAGTGTTGGCAAACCCTAATCACAGGCCAATATGATATGCTACAAACAATGCATGATGACTCTGTGGGTGCTCTGGGGCTGGCGCACCCACAGGAAAAAAACAGTGGGTGCTTAGCACCCATCAGCCACAGCTGTTTCCCTCCCCCAGAAAGAGCTGATCAGTGGATCTGCTGATTAGCTGTTTTGCCGGTGGGGGAGTGCCTTGGCGGGGAGGGCGGAGAGCAGCAGGCAGGCGGGGCTGGGAAGAAGCAGAGCGAGGACGGGGCCTTGGAGGAGCGGGGAGGAGTGGGAGCTGGGCCTCGGGCAGAGTGGGGTCTAGCTGTCCTGTACCTATAATCATCTTCACTGTCTGCTTTCCCCTCATTTAACTTTTATTTTTCCCTCTTTCCCCATCTTAAAAAATCTCTTTTTATTCAGTCATCATGAATTTATCCTTGGTTCCCTCCTGCTTCTGTCAGATTTATAGAGCTGGGTAAATGCTACATTTTTTTTCTGTGAATATTTATTGGGAGTTTTAAACTATTTCATTTCATGTATGTTCCTTTCAATAAATAGTCATGTGACTGAATTTTACTAATGCAAGTGTTAAGCTTAAATAGTTGCAAAATTGATTTTAAAAGTGTGTTTAAAAGAGAATTTCTACAAAAAACCTGATGAGTTATGCTAATCAAGTTAAAGGACAGAAAAAATCCCATGTAATTTATATAGGCAATAATAAGAAAACAATACAGCTCATTTTTTTTGGATTTTGAATAGCAATAGAAAACCATAAAGTGATTTGTAATTTGTGGAAAAATTAGACAATTAATTGGGAATACTGAATACATTTGAGAAATGTGATCTGTTACTGGACATTGTATGATCAGAAAATAAGGGGAGGGAAATATCTCTCCTTGACTCCTTTTCTCCACTAACCTATCATTTCACCCCTTCATAAGAACATAAGAACGGCCATACTGGGTCAGACCAAAGGTCCTCTAGCCCAGAGGTGGGCAAACTACAGCCCACAGGCCACATCCGGCCTGCGGGACCTTCCTGCCTGGTCCCTGAGCTCCCGGCCAGGGAGACTACCCCCGCCCCCTCCCCTGCTGTTCCCCCGCCCCTGCAGCCTCAGCACAGCATGCCATCGGCACAATGCTCTGGGCGGCCAGGCAGCTCAGCTGCAGAGCCCGGCCTGACCCGGTGCTCTGTGCTGCGCTGTGGCGTGGCTGGCTCCAGCTGGACCATGCGGCTGTAGAGCTCCCAGCCTCCGGTAAGGGGGCAGGGAGCGGGGGGGGGGGAGGTTGGATAGAGAGCAGGGGAGTTCGGGGTGTGGATAGGGGTTGGGGTGGTCAGAGGGCAGGGAACGGGGGGTTGAATGGGGGCAGGAGTCCCAGGGGGCAGTCAGGAAGAAGGGGGGGTTGGATGGGGCGGTGAGGGGCAGTCAGGGGCAGGGGTTCTGGGGGTGGTCAGGGGACAGGGAGCAGGGGGGGGTTGGATGGGGCAGGGGAGTTCGGGGTGGTTGTCAGGGTGCAGGAGTGTGGATGGGGTCGGGGTGGTCAGAGGGCAGGGAACAGGGGAGTTGAATGGGTGCAGGGGTTCCGGGGGGCAGTCAGGAAGGACAGGGGTTTGGATGGGGCGGTGGGGGGCAGTCAGGGGTGGGGGTTCCAGGGGAAGTCAGGGGACAGGGAGTGGGGGTGTGTTGGATGGGGCAGGAGTCCCGGGGGGGCCGTCAGGGGGCTAGAAGCGGGGGGGAAATAGGGGTCAGGGGCCGGGCCACGCCTGGCTGTTTGGGGAGGCACAGCCTCCCATAACCGGTCTTCCATACAATTTCCGAAACCTGATGCGGCCCTCAGGCCAAAAAGTTTGCCCGCCCCGATATAGAGCTTATTGACGACCTCAATTCCCATTTACAATCATGCAGACCTCCTTCTTTAACATTTGCAGTTACATTAATTGCGTACAGGGAACATGATATTAAAAATATTGTTTTCTCTTTTAATGCCATTTGGCAGCTGGGGAAAAAAGTGTGTGATCACCGTGTGTGATCAGTTACTTCTCCTTGGGATACTGGCAAGTGATCTCAGGCCTCCAGTGGATGCCTCTATGCCTGTATAGGGGCCATGTCAGGGTGTGGAGGGCTGGGCAGGGGGCTAGCTGGAGCATGATAAGCTCTGGCAGTTCGTCGTGCATATTATTTCTAGGGACCCATTCCTAGCAGGCATAGTTTGAGGTAGCCCCAAAGCTAATCTGAAATGCATCCTAGGCCAGAATGAGAATCAGGGAGGCATAACCAACTCCCTGACAGCCTGCACACACCCTCTTCTTTACCCATCTGAAAGTAGCAGAGTCTGAGAATTGTAAGACTCACCTTAAATGTAAAATGATGCATAGCTTCACTGTCCCAGGAGAAGCCCAGGAACTGTGACCCAGATGGTCACAGTTACATTCCTGGTTTCCCCCGTTGCTCTCAGGGGCAGGTAAGTATAAGTAATCTGCTGTACCAGTAGAAGGTTTCTTCCCCCCCCCCCCCCCCATGTTCCAGTGTGTTGGGTGAGCAGACCCCGGGCTCCACCCATTCCCCTCACACAAAACATGTTTCTACCCCTTCAGACACAACCACACAGACCAGTGAGGCTGTGCAGAGGAATAAGGGCTGCTGTGTGAGGCAAGTCACAATCTTGCAAAACTTGTAAGTATAATTATTAATAAGGATATCACTTTGATGAAAGTTTTTCTACTAATTGTAAAGTGAAACTTGTCTTAAGCAATCACTAAAAGAGACTGGACCAGAAGTGATCTCCTAATAAAGTTGGAGCATAATTGTACTCAGTATTGGGAATTCTTTGGGGCCATTTCATTAGTCAAATGGTTGCCCTAAAAGGGTTTTGTACAGGTTTTGCTGTATTTTACTTCATACCACTATTTCCTAAAACAAACACACACCAGGAATGAGATCAGATGTTTGACCTAATTGTACCTTGTTTAAACATAATCATTTAAACTGTTCACCCATTTCTCTTTTTACACTTTGGGAATGTTTTATTCATATATGCATGGAAAATAATCTTAAAGACTTGCAAACATTACGTGAGTGAAATAGACTGAAATAAATGCCAGGAACAATTTACAATTAAATATAAAACGAATAAGTTGTTTTAAAGGGATTTAAAAGTTGTAGCAGCTCAACACTTCTTAAATCCTTTTTCTAGATTTTATGGCTATCACAGGATATCAAGGAGGCTTTTATAGACAACACATTACATACTATTCTTTTTTCTGACCGGATACTGTTTTTCCAACATGCTTGTTGTTTTGCGCTATAGATGCCCATGCATTGAAAACACCATGATATGGTAAGGTATCCATCTAACATGAAAAGATCTGATAGCTTGGTCAACCTTGCTGATTTTTGTAGTGTGAATATTTTCAGAATCCCCTGGATAAAGCTGTTATCTGAAGATGTTTTCAAGCTTATGTCATATTCTTGGATACAACTGATTCATTTCCATCTTATTCAGAGAATAAATTATTTAATACTATAGTTTGCATATGTTTGAATGCATCCTGTGTTCTGGTCATAGAAGCTGTTTTGAAGAGAAATGGAAAGAATCCTGCAGAAATTAAGGTTCTTTGGGCATTTTGGGTATTATAATGACTGAGAATTTTCATAAAAGTATGTCTCTTTTATAGAAGACCATAATATTAAATAATACTTTTCTTCACACATACAGATTCAGTACATAACTTTCCATCAAAATAATTTGAGATTTTTTCATCCATGTAATAAATTGAACATCCATCAAACAGAACAGTAGATTAACTTAATCCCAGTGCTGTATTTTTATATGAAGCGGTCAGACTGGGTTAACAAAGAGCTATAACTTATTAATCATCGTTGACTTTAACCCAATGAAAACAGGATGGAAAAGATTTCTCCCCGCCCCCTCGCCCCCCCGAGAGGATGGAAAACATGATGGCTGGATGACATCAACATACATCCGTCATGCTCAGTCCTTCTACTCTGTAATGTGACAGATTTGGCTCAGGACAGAACATTATGGGGGTACATAAGGCATTCGGTTGTTTCTATGCTGTCCAAACGACAGCATGAGAACTAACATAACTTATTAAACATTTTATAACCAGGCAACCATTAATTCATTCCAAATTACAATAGGATCAATACAAATAACTATACAAAATCTAGCTACATAAATATTAAAACCAGTGTGCTTACAATGATTTATAAAATAATAAAGGGATATTCCCTTACAACTTGCCCTAACAAGAAACAACACTTGATTTGATTCAAGAATTGAATAATTAAATAGTAATTTCATTGTTTGTAATCCTAGACATAGGATGAATAGGCTATTTTGTTTTGTAGTATCCCCTTGAAAACATCTTCTGTCCAGAAAATTGAATATGTTTAAATCAGAGCCAGATATTCTGAGATTATGTGCCCAGTGAGCCCGAACACCAATTATGAGGGAGAAGACTAAAAGTGTGCTCACTGCAACCTAAAAAGCCATGGGACTTTGTCAGATTGGTAGGGAGAAAAGAGTTGGTGGCTTCTTTAAGATTCCACCCCACCGCATTTGGGTTTAGAGAGAAGAGCAGAAAGTGGGGACTGGTTACCTGAACTGGAAGAGGCTGGCTCAGGTGGGGGTATGGACCACCATGGGATAGGGAGGATATTTAAGTCTTACTACTTCCAGCCATAGCGTGCTCTCACCATGCTAGTTGCCTGTTTTCTTTTGGGGTTGGGAATGCATTTTTTTTTCTCACTGCCAGGATGGGGTAGGTTTTTTGCCTTTCCCACAGCAGATCATCGACCCAGTGGGCTAAGTAAGGAGTTTAAGTCAATTTGTCACAACTTAGCAGGTGGAAGATACGCAGTACAGGTATTCTGTGGAGGGGCCGGTTCCCTGATGAACCAAAGTTGGAAGTGGACTTAGGGAAAGTCATCTCCTAAAGAAACTAGGAAATGGGGGTTGGTGCTCCTAACATCTGGTACAATAGCAAGACAACCCTCCTTTTTACCAGTGTTCCCTTAGCCTTCTGACCTGAGGCTCCTTCTAGAGACTTCAAATAACATAGTTCTGAAATTGTCATTCATACCCTAGGAAAATAATTTTATTTTGTAACTGAGCTAGAACATTACATTTCTTTTATTTAGGAGGTGATGTGTGATATATGAGAATAAGAAAGTAAAATTGATTTGATATACTTTAGAGAATATTGTGTGAAAAGTTTTGGAGTCTTATGTCTCTCACTTAAAATAGTGGTGATTCAGAAAAGGGTAGAAAATGTCTAAGTGGACCTGAAGCTAACAGATCTTGGTTTGGTAATTTTTTATTTTTTTTCTGTGGCAGGGTGTGAATGGCAGACTAGAGTTTAGAATAATATAAGAGAAACAGTCATTATTTGTAAAATATCAGACCTTGAGACAGTCTTCAATTTGCTTGGTGTTGCCTGACTCTGAGAAATGTTTTTGACAATATTAACAACGAGGAGTCCTTGTGGCACCTTAAAGACTAGCAAATTTATTTGGTAATAAGCTTTCATGGGCTAGAACCCACTTAATCAGATGCATGGAGTGGAAAATACAGGAGCGGGTATAAATACATGAAAAAATGGGAGTTGCCTTACCAAGTGTGAGGTCAGTCTAACGAGACAATTCAATTAACAGTAGGATACCAAGGGAGGAAAAATAACTTTTGTAGTGGTAATGAGAGTGGCCCATTTCAAACAGTTGACAAGAAGGTGTGAGTAATAGTGGGGGAAATTAGTATGGGAGAAATTAGGTTTAGGTTTTGTAATGACCCAATCACTCCCAGTCTTTGTTCAGGCCAAATTTGATGGTGTCCAGTTTGCAAATTAATTCCAGTTCCGCAGTTTCACGTTGGAGTCTGTTTTTGAAGTTTTTTTGTTGAAGAATTGCCACTTTTAGGTCTGTTAGTGAGTGACCAGGGAGATTGAAGTGTTCTCCTACTGGTTTTTGAATGTTATAATTCCTAATGTCAGATTTGTGTCCATTTATTCTTTTGCGTAGAGACTGTCCAGTTTGGCCAATGTACATGGCAGAGGGTCATTGCTGGCACATGATGGCATATATCACAAATTGAATTGTCTCGTTAGACTGACCTCACACTTGGTAAGGCAACTCCCATCTTTTCATGTATTTATACCTGCTCCTGTATTTTCCACTCCATGCATCTGATGAAGTGGGTTCTAGCTCATGAAAGCTTATGCCCAAATAAATTTGTTAGTCTCTAAGGAGCCACAAGGACTCCTTGTTGTTTTTGCTGATACAAACTAACACGGCTACCACTCTGAAATTTGACAATATTGACTCAGTTTGGGAAAAGCAAATTCTTTCTCTTTCGAAGTTCAGAAAAAGTCATATTTTTATGCTATTTTGTTAGTTTTGGTTGCTGCCATTAGTCTTCACAATAATTTGTTAAATGTTATGTTAATCAATGCACACAGCTGCTGTATAAAAGTTTTGATGCTGTCGTTGCCAAGAATTTTTCTGAAACTAATGATTATAGCACAATTTTTGAAAAACACAGAAAGACAAACATGAATAATATTTGTAATTTGTAGCATTTGAAACCATTTTGGCAAACAGAGCATTGCATCATTACATAAGCAAAACACACACACACAATGCTAAAATAATAAAAAAGAAAACTTATATTCTTGTTAATCTGAAATCCTAAAACTAATAAGAAAAATTTGAGACTAGTTTAATTTTTTCTTCAATACAAAATTATATAAATCATTTGCTATTAAATTGACATTTGGCCTTGATAAATAATATTTGGCAATAAATCTAAAAGATTAGTGAACAGAAATGTGTATTTTATATAGCTAACTAAAGGATTTAGTAAAAGAATTACACATTCTACTATTGTGGTTATTACCATGAAGTCTTAA
The DNA here is from genome assembly GCF_028017835.1 of Emys orbicularis. Lineage (NCBI taxonomy): Eukaryota > Metazoa > Chordata > Testudines > Emydidae > Emys > Emys orbicularis. The sequence goes on along the minus strand of NC_088689.1, from coordinate 38,811,093 downwards.
GACTACGGACTAAAATGTAATTCTTTGCAAGATCCTAGAAATCACCTAGATAGTTCCTTTTGAGGTGAATAGGACTATTCATATACTTGAAGTAAAGCACGTGTTTAAGTGCTTTGTTGTATTGGCGCCATAATGCAGTCTGATGGGTTGGAAATTCATACAGGTATGTGTTCATCACTTTACATAAAATAAACATGCATGAAATATAAGCATGCTATGAAAATGGATTGATCCAGGGCCAATGTCAACATGGGTTACAGAAACAGTTATTCACTTCTGCAGACCTGAGATTGTCTGGTGTAGCAAAGACTGAATAATATTATTGCTATCTAAAATTAAGTTTTAGAAGTGTCAGAAGAGATGTAGGATTGGAAAAGTAATGGTGTTCCAAATCAGTTTTGTAATACTGTAATATCTATTTGCAGAGTTGCTGTATATGAAGCAATTCACATTCCCTCTCTAAATGTTTGATTTTTAGTGTTGGCTAAAATTTTCAAAAGCACCTGTCCCAGTAAAAGTCAAAGTTCCATTGTTGCCAGTGTATCACTAACAGAAGCTCTAAAATTTTACTAAAACCTAGCAAAAACAAACAAGCCTGATTCTCATTTACTGTAATCTCTCCTTATGCCATTCTTGCAGTGTAAAGTGACCTTAAAGTCAATGCAAACACAATTATGTCCATTTTAAGGCCCTTTTCATTGTCAGAACGATGCAAAAGGTACATTTCGGGCCCAATTTTCACAGTAAGGCCAAGTCACAATCCTGCAGGTATACAGCTTTAAATATCAAAACACCCTCCTGAGCTCAGCATTGTAGGTTGCACACAATATCTGGTCTTTTGTTTTTGCTGAGTTCAGATACAAAGGGCATGTACTGCCTATATGATCTGCATGGAGAATTAAAGTTGACATCACTTACTAATCTCTCTTAGCTTGCAGTAGTATATGGACCCAGAATGAGCATGAGAGAAAACTTGCTTCAAAATATGTCCTTCCTTCATTGTTCATAGCAAAAAATTTGAGAACCTAGAATCATCTGTGCGTATAACCTCCAATAATATCAATGGGAGTTCCATTGAGAGTAGTATGTGCGGCCTTGAAGATGGTCGACCATTTTCTTTTAAATATACTTTCTTAAAATTGTACAGTTTTTTCCTTTTGAAAATCAAAGGAAATACAGGGTTTTTTGTTTGTTTTTAACTACAATATAAAATACAAAGGTGTCTTCTGATTTAAATAACTTTTTGATGATCGAAACACTAGAACGCTGGATGGGTTGGCTGTTTAAGCAGTCCAAAAATGATTGATTGGTTCGCCTGTCAAATATGGTCAAATTAGTACTTTAAAATATGTATTAGAACAGTAGGAACTGTTTGGGGAGGAGGGAGAGTAAGACTTTATGGTCTCCAACAGCTTAGCCTTCGATACTTATGCCTAATACCAAAGAAATAATTATTTTTTAAAAACCTTCCACGTTATTTGAACTCAGAAAAAATACAAAACACAATGAATTGAAGTTCTAAAAAGTGAAAGAATAGCACCATAATGGAATCCAAATGCCCTACATCAGGGCATTCTTGGTGTCGCATTTGACCATATTTAACCATGGTCAAATAATAGGTGGTCAGTTGACTGGTCAATTAACCTGCTTGCCAAGCCTACTATGGGCATACATTCCTGGAACCACAAGCTTATGAATCATTTGAAGTTTTTTGCTTCATATTTAACCAGAATGTTTCTATATAAATCTGAATGTAAAGCACAAACACACAGTGCATATCAGCAATGGGTGAACCTCAAAAGCTATGGAGCTTTTGTTCAGTTAAAATGTTTCCAAGAGCGTGGATGTCTATGTATTCAAATTTATCTGAATCTCTCCAGGATAGGGGTCAGGATGGAAATTTCATGATTGGAGAGATAAATGTAGATGACAGAAACTTGCCTGAAGCTCAATCCATTTAAGTCAGAAATGATGATAGGTGTTGGGAGAAACAATCAGAAACCATGATGGAGATTGTGTGTGAAAATAACTGTGTCCACTTTCTATTTGTTGCTGACGTTCACAAGCTGGGCTGTCTGGTTCGACCAACAACTGTTTGTATGACCTAGAGGCAGCTGTAGCCCTGACTGTTTTGTTCCAGCTATCTTTGGCCAAAATCTCAAATATTTTTCTATCTGATGCAAATCTTGCAACTGGCATCCATTCCTTTGTCTGCTGAATATTAGGTGCAATACACTATGTTGGGCTTTTTGAAAGCTGAAGCTGGTGCAGAATGCAACTACTCCCTTGGGCTGGAATTTTCAAAATGACTTGGTTCCTAAATCCCATTACATTTGAGTGAAAGTTGGGCACCTGAGTCTCAAGTTTCTGTAAAGCTCCCAACCTTGGTGAGTAAGGGTGTACTGAAAGCATATGGCAACCAATGCAGACCATGGAGGTATTAGTTGGCTTTCATGAACAATTTAGGATGTTGGTTAAGCTGAAACTCTTTCAGTTAAAGAAAGAAGAGGCTGCTCATATTGCATTATGAGTGAGGGCTCCTTGACTTTGGAATTCACACAGCCCTTGCACTGAAATAGCTGAACTATCTGAGCTTTAGGACCCTCTGCATGACTCGTCCATTTCTCAGATACTTGGGTTATGCTCTGAGGTGGAATTGAATAATGGTTTGTTTGTTGTTTCTGTCATCTGATCACACTGAAATTTAGGGGGTGACGCTGTCTAGTGTGTTCTTATGTTGCATTATTTGAACGTGATTTTTTTTTTTTTTTTTGCTAAGCATCATGTTAAAAAAAAAAAGAGAGAGAATATGTATTCCACTATTTTGAAGTAGGAGGTAAGTATTTTGTAGCATTTTGTACCAGAGCACTGGTCCTTGGGTGCATGCTCACATATCAATGTGTCTGTTATGGCCCTGTACCTTTAAAGCTGGGAGTAGTAATTTCAGTGCACATAACTGGGAGTAAGCATATTACTTCTAGGAAACCAGATTTCAGGCAAGGTCAGGAGAAGCCCGGGGTCAAGAAGGGTAAGTCCTAGTGTGGGTCTTCCACAGTAGCCAGACAGAGGACTAATGGATTACAGAGCCCAGAGCGGATTCTTCTGCAGACCCTAGGCAGAAGGCTGCAGAGAACCGTGAACCAGAGTATTTGAGGCTGAGTTAATAGAAGTCTGACAGTTTATAGAGCCCACAAAAAGTTGTGAGACCCTTGACCCAGGGAGACGGACTAATCCCAAAGAAGCATAAGGGATGGAGTATTTGTGAACTCCATGCTGCCCAACAGGAAAATATGCAGATACTTATTTGCTTGTGTGTGTGTGTGTACAGTATAACAAACCAGACCACAAATGCTGGATGTTATTTGAACCACATGGGTAAGTGTATATCGGAAAGTCAAGATGGGGAAAGTGAAGCAACACACTCATGACCAGACAGAGTAAGATAACATTAGTGCACATGCCTGCCATTGAAACAGAACTGTAAGATGTTTATTACACTTGAGTGACATACTACCTATAGCTAACAAACACCTAAAAATTGTAGTGATCAATAACTTAAAACAAGAGAAACAGATTTGAGGGATAGGCAGATTTATTGATAAGACAATATATGACATGTCCTTCTCTTCACTAAGAAATGTGCCATATGCCATGAAATACTGCAATCTCTTTTCACCTTTTCTGTGAACAACCTCTATTTCTCTTTTTCATGTTATGTTCTGAAACAGTGAAGTTAAACTGAAGAATATTATCCATTCCATATTATATCTGACACAGACTACAAAATTACATTTATGAAACTGTATAATCTATTTATTGGTTTATGGTCCCCAAGTTCTCCAGGGTATGTGACAAATCAAAAAGAAAATTTAGCATTATGGGGCATTATATTTTCCTGATTTAGCAGAAAGATATGTAAAAACTCCATGTAGCCTATTGGCAGAAGAGACTTGACAGTTTAAGATATTTTGTCCAGAATCTAGGTTATCATACTGATAAAATTGTTTGCAGACCCCCCTTTATAGGTATTAAATAAGTTACTGTTTAGCGCAAAATAACTGGTTTTGCTCAAAACATGTCTTTCCTCATACATGAGGATGAACAGTTTTTAGAATGGGGAAGAATAAGCAAGGATTGAAATGTTAGCAAAAAGGATTTTATCAGACCCTGGAATTACTATTTTCAGAGATGGCACCTCTGGCAGAACCAGGTTTATAGTTTTTAGTGTAAAACTAACAAATGTCTCTTGCAGACAAGTAGAATAAGACTTCTTGCTATCTGGCTCTCTGTTTCTATACTATGTGGGTGGCTCATCTGAGTGGTCCAGGTGCAGGGGGAGTGGAGCTCATTGGGGGGGGAGGGTTCTGAGTACGGGGGATGAGGCTCGGTGGGAGGGTCTGGGTATTAGGGGGGTCTGGATGCACAGGGGTTGGGCAGATGGGGGAGCAGCTCCCAGTACAGGAATCCCTCCCCCTGCAGCTGAGGAGCGATGGATGCAGGAAGCGGGGGAGGGGGAAAGTTTGCAGAGCTTCCTGCAGTTGGGGGAGAAATCTGGGGATAGGTCTGACCCTGCCCTGGATGCTGTGCAGGAGAAGAGTAAGTCCTGTTCTCCCCAGCCTAGCTGTGACTAGCAGCTGAGCCTGGCACATGGTAGAAGCCACCAGCTGGGTCTTTGCCAGTCCTGCCTCCTGCCCCACAGTGATTTACCTGTCTGTTGGCTGCCCTGGGCACCCGAAACATACTGCAGGGGAGGGTCACATGACCGCTCTTGTGGCTTCCCTTTGCTTCCCCATCAGAAAGTCATTTTTCTGCAGGGAAGCATAGAAATCTGAGAGGGACATAAATTCTGTGCATGTGCAGTGACGCAGAATTCTCCTAGGAGTATTATTTCCATTTTACAGATGGAGAAAGTATGGCAAATAGGTTAAGTATCTGGTCCAAGGTCACAGCAAAATCAGTGCCAAAATTGGAACTAAAACTCCAGAGATCCTAGCTTGTAGCTGTGTTCAGTCAACTAAATTACACTTTTTTGATGCCCGGTTTTCATTAACTTTAATTGGACATCTGGATTCCTCAATGGCTTGGATAATTTTAATTTATCTTTTTTTTAACAAATTGTTTCGAAAATATTTGAGTCACTTATTTTGGTTGAGAGAGGAACAATGTTGGCTGAGGGGGAAAAATGTGAATCTAAGATGAAACACTCTAGGAAGATATTTTTTATACTCAGATAATTTTTTTAAATGCCTTTGCTTTAAATCATCAAAATGAGATCAGATCAGTAGTTGCTTTGGTCCATTTGAAATATTGTTGAAGATACCCAGCTTTTTTTTTTTTAATAATAACAAATAGAATAGCACAGGGCCTCAATATTGACAATATGCCCCCAAATTCACTAGTAACTGGATAAGTATCTTTCATTTGTCAAAATCAAGATTTGAACCAAAGTTTCTAGAAGTAAAATGTTAGTACATCAAGCCACAGTGCTACTTAACAAAATGCCTATTCTTAAAAGAAATTCAGTCTGATAGACAGTCGAGTTTTGTATGTATGCAGCAAAAAAAAGTTCCTTTTGAATTAGTTTCTTCATGTCCTGTTTCTTCATGACATTCTCCAGAAATGACCATATTTATGGTACAGTGTAATACTTATTTCCTGTATTTAGCATAGAATATAAAATGCAGTTGGTTCTGTGTGATGTTTTCTCAAAGACTGAAATTATAGCCCATCCGACAACACACATTTCTCAGTCAGAACAGTTTTTAATATGTCAAAAAAATAAGGCTAGGTCATGAACAACTTATAGTAGCAAGCAGCTACTCCCACAAGCAGTCCTGTTTAAGTAAATATGACTTCTTGTGTGAGTAGGTGCTCACCAACATGAATAAGGGGTTCACAATCTGGCCCAAAGTTTACAGTACCAGCAGTGAATTCCTATGAGGGATTAACAAACAACAAATCATCTCATTTTAATTATAATGGATTCAAAGACTGCATTTTGAATCTACAAGTCTGATTGATTCAGAGTTAACTGGAAAGATGCTATAATGATTCATTAGCTGGAAATAATGCACTTCTGCTCACAGGATATCTTCTGAGATGAATTTGTAAAACAACAAACAGTCTATGAAGGGAACTGAAATCAGTCATAAAAAAACCCCACACCAAATGCACTGTTTCCACTTTATACCATATTAGGATTGTCTACAAATACCCTCATTTGAAATACATTAAATTAAATATCTTTGCTAAGCAGCAAATTATTATTTGAAAAGATGGCTCCTAAATTATAATTCAATATAGATTGATCATTAAAAACACTTATTGAAATGTAATATAAAGATATTAATCTAGTTGCGTTTACTGTGTTTAATGTGAAATTTCTTCAGCAATAAATACATAATTATATTCTTAGTAAGGCCTCAAACTTGCTGAGGAATTTTTGATCAGTTAATATTTAACAATCATACAGCAAATCAATTATAGATTACCTTTAAAATGCTGCTTATAGTTTGTATTCTAATTAGGATGTTCTGTGTAGATTAATTTAATATATGATAATGTATTCATTCAGATTTTATCATGCTATTTAATTTTGATTTACTTAGAAGATATCTCTCTGAGGACACTTACCATCATGTTTCTTTCAAAAATCAATTGAAATATGTCATTCTGCTATTTACATTTCTTTTAATTTCATTTCTAGCTTAATTTTCCAAGACTAAAACAACCTATAGTGTTGATGTTCATTAAGTAGCCAGAACGGTGTGGTCTTTCAGATACATGAACGCAAGTTGAACTAAATTGAAGTTGTTCTAAAAGCAGAATGTGTCACTTTACTATTTGTTTGTTACTTACATTTTTTGCTCCCTTTGTTTGCTTCTTTTCCTTAATGGTCTGTTTCTTTCCTTATACTGTTTCAGGTACCTGAATGTATCAGTTCTTGCTTGCTTAGTTCTGAGTTTCTACCTTAATGTGAGTTCGACCTCTGCTGATTTCCTCACCATTCCAGTACTAATTTCCATCTCCCTTTAAAAACTGTTAACGTTCCTCTCAGCTGGCGGTGAGATAGAAAGTAGATACTAAAGCAGCACCCTATGGAGCTGCAGTTACTTAAAGTCGTTTATGAATCAGCAGGAGTTGCTGTAGTATCATGCTGGCTGTTAGGTACCTCACCACTGAGGGTCAAATCCTCAGTTGGTGTAAATTGGTGTGATTCCACTAATTTTGGTGCAGCTCAGCTGTTTATACCAGCTCAAGATATGACCCTGAATGTCCCCAGTTCTCTCCCAGGCTTTGGAGCTCTCATAGTTGCACAGTATTAGCCAAGAACTTTTCTAACTCCGTGATTCATTCCAGTTGTGTAAAACAATACATGAGATCAAATTTCATTACTTTGAAAGGCAATATACATACAGGTTCTGAATGTTCAAGTTTTGGAATATCACCTGTATACTGTGGGTAAACTTCTGGGTGCTCATGCTAGCTCTTTTGAGGCTTGCCTCTGCATATATCCATTAGTGGGGATCCCCCCCATCTTTAAGCTTGAATGTCAGTTAACCCAAGTTCACTTCCAGTTGCCAGAAACAGCATGATTTGAATCCATTCTCTGTCCATCAACTCTCATATTTTCCTCTGTCACTTTCATTAGTTGTCTATAGTTATTAATGTAATATAAAAATAATAATGACGTTGATAGTAGTTAGAAGTTCTGAGCCATTCCTTTGCTTTGGACTGTTCAAAGCAGCACCACTATGTTTCAGACTCCAAAATACCATCAAATCTGCAGCTGACTAGAAAGTCGAGGCACATGGATCTGTGTGTGGAATCAGACTTTAGCAAATCCTCAGTTATGTTTTCTGCTAGCCTCAAAATAGGAAAAACATGGCAGTTGTTTCCAAACAACTCTGAGTACAAGTGTCTAACTCTGACTCATAAAGACTGAGCACCACACATTCAGATGTACCTTTTGGATTTAAGAGTTGAAGGCGAAGTTGCCTCATTCATCTATCTTCAGTGTTGAAGGTCATGTGTTGCAATCAATATGACTGTAGACTCCTGACAGCAACCTCTTATCAGTCTTCTTGGAGTAGTGGAATATCTTCCGCTGATTGTACTGCTTCAAGCAGATTGGGATGATCTTCCCCACTCGCTTCCATAGACAAAAATGCAGTGGCACGTGGGGTCAGGCTTGAGACAAGTTGCATTGGAAAATCAGTCTGCATCCTTCAAGTCTCCCCTCTGATTGGTGGGGAAATGGAATTATTTTGCAGGCCACCTGAGTCACAGATATTATAACTCATATGAGTGTTCTTCGGACACTTCAGGAGAGAGAACATTTTCAGTTACACTTTCAATGTTCTTTTCTGTATAGTCATTGCAAAATGCCCTCTGTGTACTATACAAGGGCCAGAAGAGACCCAGGATGAGTCCTTTATGGATTAGGTTTATTTGTACTTTCCCACTAACTTCTGTGGTTTTCAGAAGGATGAAATAAGATAGGGACCATGCCATCCTCATAGCTCTGACATGGGCATATCACTTATAGCTCTTGGATCTCCAGTTGTTTGTTCCTTTGTCCTCTATTCCACTAACTCAATTCTATCCCTGACTCATCCTCTTCCTTCCTTAGGTGAAATATTCTATATTTACATTCTGGGTAGATAATTTTTGTGGCAGGTATTGCAATTTTCTGGTTATTGAATGAAGTTCTCCAAAATCTGAGAAACTACTACAATGAAAATGTCTGCTACAGCATTAACTCTGCCACATACAATATATGTCGTGTATCTGTTCCTGTTTTACTGGTTAACTAAATGCTTTAAAGTACCACTGTTCGTTATAATACACTGGCTCTGTGATGCATACAAGGCAGTATGCAGTAGAAAACAACTTTTGAAATTTGACACTGAGTTCTTTATTTCTGAGCTTTATTATTGCATTAATGCTAATGTCTGCATTCAGTATGCAGTCCACCCTGATTTAGCCCAGATTAATTCTATACATACTAATTTTATGTAAATCTGTAAAGTAAACCTGCAATATACTTTATAAAAAATAATGAAACAAGGTAGTTGAGGTAATCTTTTATTGGACCAAATTCTGTTCGTGAGAGAAAAAAGCTCTCGAGCTTACCCAGACCTGAAGAAGAGCTCTTTGTAAGCTCGAAAGCTTGTCTCTGTCACCAACTGAAATTGGTCCAATAAAAGATATTACTTCACCCACCTTGTGTCTCTCATATCCTGGGATCAACATGGCTACAACAATATATAAAAGTCAAACATGTTCACCTACAGAGGGCAGTTGGAACAATAGGTTAATGTCTGAAGCTTCCAGTTCTAAAGACCCGAGTTTAAGTTTTGAAAAAGAAAACACAACAAAATAAGACTGTTTCCCCACCGCCCAAAATAAATAGAGGGAAACATCCATGAAACAGTTATCAGTAACTTCACTATCTCATTAAAAATGAAAAAGTAAAACCTGTAGAGAAACCAGGTGGGTGAAGTAATATCTTTTATTGGATCAACGTCGGTTGGTGGGTGAGAGAGAGAGACCAGCTTTTGAGCTACACAAAGCTCTTCTTCGGGTCCAGGAAAGTAAGAAAGACCTGTGCATGCTCAATTCTGAACCTTAATCATAAAACGCCTTGAATTACTTTAAATCCTGAATAGCCAAGCAACAAGCATTACTAGTTCCTCTTCAGAACACCACACTATAGTTTCAATTACTACAAAATAAGCTACACACAGATACACCAGTTTTTTTTCTCTGTAACAGAATAGCGATAATGTTTGGCTAACTGGAGTATGGTCATAATAAATGGTGCCTGTGCTGCTCATTAAATGCCGTTACTGTGACGACCTTGTCATTTTAGTGGCAGTGTGAGGGGTAACATATCTCTTCATGTATTCCCAGCCAACTGAATACTATCACTTAGATAAATGTACAGATACTACAATATAATATAGAGAAGAATCTGCAAATGTCTGCTTAATGTGAAATTGGCAGCTAGTCACGTAGATAAATGTGACTTCATTGAAAACCAGGATTTTGCACGCAGAGGGCAATAGGTATGACAGTGTAGGTAGCCATTGTACTCATTTTTAAGGGAGACCCAAACACAAACTAATATCCAAACAACCTATAACCCATGAAAAAATTAAGAGTCCGGTTCAAATGTCATGGTTCAATCTCCTCTCGTAGATTTTTTGTTGTATACTATTTGACAGTACTATAATTTGAAATGGATTCAAGCTGCACAATACAGATATAAGGTCAGGAATTTTAACACCCCAAAGTTCAGGACAGTTTAGTCTGGGGTTTGTTTAGGCCCATTCTGGAAAAAAGGGGCCATTTACAATGTTTGGCTTGAGATCAAGATTTGGAGTTTGGAAGTGTTCAGTTCCATGGGTGTGGTTTAAACTGAACTCTAATACTTATGATTAACCTGCTCCTATATTTTCAGAATGATCTCTTAACCTCTCCAGATAAACTTGTGGGTTTGACTTATTTGTATGAACTAATTCCACATTTGTCCACAAAAAGTGGCAATTGCATATCCAAATGCTCGATCTATATTCACAGATGCAGAATTTGTACATGAAAACAGGTGTCTGTGCAAATTCTGCCCATTTACAATAGGTTAGCTGAACATTTTGCCCGAGTTAATTTACCCTATATCCAGAATGTAAAAGATAATTCAAAGAGATCATAGCATCATAACTATGACTCTCTAATGACCTCATGTTGTGTATTCATATATTTTATGAAAGGTTATAGCCAGGGGTTGCCCTAGACTAGCTGCCAGCAACTGGCACCCTAGGCGAACCATGCAATCAGCGCCCCCCACCCCCAAACCGCAAGGGCATATCTAGGCTGAGGGTTTTGGTAAACTGGGAAACATTTTCCCCCTTTTTTCCTTTTAATATTTTTAAGCATTTTTTTTAAACAGAGACTTAATTATTCAGTTTCCGTCCGTCTGTCTAACCAATGTTTCTGAGATCAGATAAAATAGAGACACGAAATTTTCAGAATAGATTTGTACATGACAGCTAGATGATATTTCAGTCCAATTTCAAATAAAAACTCATTAAATTGTTAATTATAATTTTTATTATTACAAATCCAAAATCATCCATTACGCTCTGCTGCTTTAACTGCTGTTACCACCACATCCAATATAGAAAGAAATAAGAAAACTCTTCAATGAACTTTAACCTGTATTTACAAAACACTCCGAATAAAAAACACTCTGTGCTCTTAAAACATGACTTTTCCTGCTTTAAGTTTTGAAAATTCAGTCACTAGTTCTTTTAGATCCAGTTTTCCAGCTATTTGATGCTCTATTGACATTGTGGCAAGTCCAACAAGTCTCTCTTGCACCATTGTTGAAAGCAAATATGTTTTTATCAATTTTAACTTTGAGAAGCTGTTCCCCACTAGCTATGGAAACTGGCAAAGTTAAAAGAATGCATAGAGCTATAAAAATGTTTGGAAAGCTGTTTGTGAGTTTATTTTCACACAAAAAACTTCAGTACTTCTTCAGGAGTGGAATGTTTCTTAAGTCGTCTTGAAAAAGCCTGAAGCTCACTACACAAATCTGTAGCATCAATGTCTTTTGAATTTTCATGAGTCAATGCTGACTCCAGTTTTATACAAAGTTCTCTTATCTGTTTTGCTGTTTTCTTTTGCAAGCTGTGGATATCATATAAAAAGCCAAATACTGACTCTAGCTGCTGCATCTGTTGAAATCTTTCGTCAACCGAATGAATAGCAGTATCAAGGACTGTGAAGTAAAAATTCACTTTGAACCTTTGTTTTGGTTTCTGAATGGGTGTGTCTCATCCTTCATATGAAAGGTGCAGTTTCTTTTGCTGAATGCAAACTGGCTGTGTCGGAAAGTCTATTTCTTCAGCAAGCTGAAGAGAATCTTCCAGAGTTCTTTTGAACCCTTCATCACTTCTGAATTCCTCCAGAATATTTTTAGTTTGCTGCAGTTTTTGAATAGCAGAATGTATGTTCAAGTTCTTTTCCTGAAGCTGCTTACTAGTGAGGTTAATCTCGAAAAGGATATTATACCACAAAATGAGTGAAGTCACAAACTTGAACTTGGTAAGACCATATGCAGGAGCTTCTGCATCTGAACGTGCCGTATTGCCAGATGATCCAGTAAAGGTAGTATCATCAGAAATTTCAGTTGGGGCATCATAAATGTTTCCAAGTTAATAGCAAAGAGGCTTCAAAGCATCAGTGCAACTCTCCCATCTTGTCTAAGTGGTTTCACAGTTAGAGAATTCACATGGCGAGTCAGAATCTGTTGAGCCTGAGAAAAACACATAAACACATTGCACCAGGTGAAAGAAACTGCTTGCCTCCAATCAGCATCTAGCAGCATCATTGACAACCAAATTCAGAGAATGCACACTGCAAGGAACGAAAAATGCCCTAGGATTGATTTCCATCATTCTCCTTTGCACACCATTGTCTTTACCCTTCATATTACTCCCATTATCATAGCCTTGGCCACGTAAGTTTTCAACACATAATTTGTTTCAAGCTCCTGTAGAATAGTTTCAGTCATAAATGCTCCAGTCGTCTCCTTCAGTAGTAAGAAACGCAAAAAATGTTCCTTTATGCGCACTTCAACATTATCTTCAGCTGCAGACTTTTCCATATCCACAAAACGAATGATCATCATCATTTGTTTAACATGACTCACATCTGGTGTACAGTCCAGTATTATTGAAAAGTATTTTGCAGAATGGGCAGCTTCTACAATTTTCTTTTTAATTGCATTTGCTAGAATTGGAATCAGTTCATTCTGCATATTTTTTCATAAGTAATAAACCCGTGTTTCATGATCAGTTATTATACGTAGATGCTCCTTCAGGACTGGATCAAACAAATTTTAAAAAGTTTCCATTATCTGGAGTGTATAATTTTTCATTTCTACCACGGCCGTGGAATGCTAAATTTTTCCCACCGAGAACTCTCACTAAAGCAATCAGACCTCTAATGTTTGTTGCCAATATTCTTTTTTCCTAGATCACACGTAAATTTTCTTCATTGATAGTTTTTCCTTTTTTCAATCGTAATTCAAGTTCTTTCCAATTTTGAAAACATTCTATTCCACTTCTTTAATGTGAAGAGAGAATTGAAGATATGTTTTTCCAGTCCTTCGAACCATTTTCAGTAAGTGATGTACCAATTGCTTGATTTCTAATCAACTTGCAGAAAAGCAAAACACAGAGTCCTTCAACACTGAACATTGTAACCAGTTTCAATGAATTTCTTCCCCATTAATGAGTTTCCTCTTGTAATGCTGAGCAGAGAATTTTCTTTTATTTCCCTCCTTAGGGAAGGAAAATTCATGAACTTGTTCGGGTCCATGTTCCACGAGAATTTGCCGCACACTGTCATCACATCTGGGCCATGAAGCTGGGTCCCCATACTGTAACTTGTTTGTAACTTCCTCATCCTTTCTTCCTTCTACTTCATTTACTTCAATTTCTGCATGTCTCTCTGAAGGTGAATAAATTTTCTCCACTTCCATATCAGTCTGATGCTGTGAGCTGCTTTCATCTAGAAGTAAGTTTCCATCATCATGAGTTTCCAAACTGCTTTTTTTGTGGAGTGAGCTACCCTCATCTTGAAGTAATATACCTTCATCTTGATGTTCCAAACTGCTTCCATGCAGATGTGAGCTAACCTACTCTCCAAGTAAAATTTCTTCATCTGGATGCTGTGAACTGCTTCCATCTTTATTTGGATGAAAGAGAAGATATTTCAGGAAGGATCCCTGCTCTTTTGCTTGGTCCTTTTCCTTCTCAACCTTTTGTTTACGATACTCAGCTCCTGAGGGTTTTATTTTTCCTCTTTCTGCCATGGGGCATTTGAATATTGTTATGTACTGTGCTCCCAACTGCAAGCATTATAGCATTAAGGATGGCTGACACACCACATGGTTCGTGATTTAAACCACATTGCAGCCATCCCAACATGTCTTTTCACTGCTTAAAGGTTCAATGATTTGTAACATACACTCACTTACCTATTAAAACAGTTATTTACAGCGTTTACACGGAAACAAAATGACCTTTTTCGACATTATAACCCCACACCGGTTGTTTGGAAAGTAATCCCCTTCCTCACGGTTACCCGCTTGGGGTGTGATGTCAATCTTTGTTGACAAACAAACAAACAAATCTTTGTTATTTTCTTCGTATTTTTTTTCATCTTTTTCATTTTTTTCTTTTTTTTTTAATTTGATTTTATTCCTCGAATTTGGTGCCCCATTTCACTTGGCACCCTAGGCGACCGCCTAGTTCGCCTATATGGATGGGCCACCCCTGGTTATAGCCCATGTTGTTTTTTCCTCTACTACATTTTATGTTTATGCTTATTCTTCACAAACAATAAAATATTTGTCTATTTTCTTTTGTGGATGGGGTGTAGAAGTGTAAGACTCTCAAATGTAAGATTGAAAAAAGAGAAAGGGAAATGAAGAAAAAATGTTCTTTGTAAAACAGACTAAACTTTACTCTGTATTTGCTTGTGGCACAGGCTACGGTTACAGATGTAATTTAAGAATAACTAACTATAGGACACAATTGGTCATTAAACAAGGAAGGAAGGGGAGAAGAATAAAAACATAGGGAAAAGGTCACAACTGCTAGCTAGTAACCATACCTCAAGCAAAAATGATTTCCAGATAATACCAGAAGAGCAGTATCAGGGACACCAATCTCTTCTCTTTACTTCTGTCATCCCTTTGCCAGCACTGGGCCTGGATCATCCCTTCCCTCAGTAACCTTACAGGAGGATGCTCAAGGAGGAAATCTCTGAGGATATATCCTCATAGGATTCTTCACCTATTTCATTCTGGAGCTGGGCTAAAAGAAGGATGGGCCAACCGCAAACCTGATAAATTCCTAGCAGGTCAGTCTCTTCTACTTTCTGATGCGAGGCACCTTGATTCTTCCTGGCTATGGCTCCCAGGATACTCTTTAGAAAGTAGAAACAATCCAACATATTCCATGAAATCTCCATGTGGCCAGAAGGGGAGCCATGTGTCCCCATGGCTGTGCTCCCCCATCCAATCACTTCCTCCTTCTCTTTTTGGATCTCCAACCAGGAAAAAATACTCTGCAGGGTACAGGGGAATGATGACTCAGCCCTTGCATTCCCCACACTATGGATTTAGGCAAATAGCGTAGGCCCCGATGGGTAGGTGATCTGGGGTCCCAGGATCCAGTGGCCTCTTCCACCATCAGCCACATGGAGCAGGTGCTCTGCTAATTGTGTCTCAGGGAGGGTCTATAAAAGCGTCTTTCCCACAGGAGGAACACATAGGAGCAGTATGGGGTAGGCTTGTCCAATCCAAGTAGCCTGTGACAGCTGACAAAGTCAGATGACTGTTCAATAGCTACCTGATGTGGTCAGAAATTATTCAAACTGGGCTAATTCTTATCTTAACTGACCATTATTATTTCTGTAGACACAAGGCAAGGAGAGTAGGGAAAGGAGGAAGTAGTTGTCAGGAAGGAATGGGCGGAAGGATTAGGGGAGTCTCAATGATTAAATTTAAAAAAAAGATGAGTGGTCAAAACTGTGGAAAGGGTATTACTAAGGGCAAAGTTACAATAGACATATAGGTTTAAGCATAAGCATAACCAGACAGTAATATTCAAAATTAAGTATTAATCAAAACAGGCTAGGCTTAAAATGCAACAAATCCACACAACTCCTTTCTAACGTTGTAAACAACAAAATAAGGATGATACAAAAGGATTTAAGAAAAGAAATAGATGGGGAGGGGGACCAAACTGTGGGGGAACAGCTAAGGGTGGGTGTGTCACACAAAGAGAAGATGACTATGGGCAACAAACATATTGGGGTTAGGAGCACAGGCACAAGTGATTAGCTCTCTGGATATAAGAACCATGGGAAGCTACAAGGGAAATTCGGAGAAAGGTTAAAGGAGCTTGAAGGATTGGGGGCTGGAGGGAAACAACTAGGGAAGTGGCAGTCTGGGGAAGACAGAACGAGAGGTTTGGTTGTGAGCTGAGTTTGGGAAAAGGCAGAGGAAAGATTGGAGTAGCGGATTCTTGAGGAGAAGAGCTGAACATTTGGTGGAAGGTGAGTTTTGTGAGAGGGAGGAGATGGAGGAGTTTGTGGGCAATAGGGAAATGGTTTATTATGGTCTTGCAGAAGCAATGACCATAATTAAGGTTGTGTTATAATTTTCTGTTTTACAGCGTCGGTACCTCAGTGCCTTACCTTTTTTATAAACGTACCACAGAATTTGAACCAAATTTCAGCCACCAACTAATGTGTGGAATGATCCCTGCTCCTTGCTACCTGAGCAGTAACATGGTGACATCAGGGATAATAAGCCAGTCATCACTCTGTCCCTCCAGCATATTTAGTGTGAGTCACTAGTACCCCGGTTGTCATGGCAATGTCTGCCTTTGATAACTGATTTCCATCAGAGTACGGTGACATCCTTCCAGAGAAGGGTCACAGGAGGAGCTGTAATGAAAGCAGACTGCGTTTTGGTAAGCTCCTGCTGTGCTTTTTCAGGTTTGTGTTGTGGTAAGTTACATAGTTTCTTGTCAAAGGGAAATTATTTACTTTGCTCAAAAGGGTTACATTAAAATAAGACAAAATTACAGCTCATTTTCATCTTCTTACAAATTGAGGGCTATGAGTTCCTGAATATTTATCTTCTATAAAAAGCAAGAAATTATAGCGGAGTCCTTCTAGCTATGGGTTTTCTGTTACACAATCTAAAAAAAAATTTAGAAGTTGTAATAAAACTGAAATTGCATAAAAATGTTGTGTTTGAATACTGATTACTTTCAGTATATTGGTCAGCATGGCAGTGAGTGGTGAAATATGGAACTGTGCAAACACCATGTGTATTTTATTGCCTTTAATGATAAATATGTAAAGTGCTTCATTATTTTAATAGTCCATGCACCCTTAATTTGGTCCCCTTGTGCATATACAGAATGACACAGTATTTAATTTCATGATTCCATATTCTATTTTACACAGGACCCTCGATTCATTCAGTGCACAGGACAGAACTGCTCTGGGATGAACCTGGGTTGTATAGTGAAAGGAGTCTGTCTGAAGGACCCTGCCTCATTTGTTGCAATAATATTGAGAGGAAACAGTCTCTCTCTCATATTAGGGCCTTGTGTTCATTAGGGTTTCCTGGGTTGGGAGTGGGGGAATTCACTGTTAGTAATAGTTCAGTGATTCATTTGGTGTCAATAGTGGGAGTGCTAGTGTAAACAAGGCTACCACAGTTGTTGCATTTTTAACACCATGTTGGTTAGACCTCCTATGAGCGGGGTCAGCTGATGAGCATTCAGTCTGACAGTGATCATGGAAATTTTGTCTGCTCTAGCGCTCTCACCATTGATACCACTAATGCGGCTGCACTAGCATTAAGTTTTACTCAGTTTGAGTGTCCCTAAAGTTATTCATGCATTGGGGGAGAGAACAGAGAGAAAAACACAGAAGACTTATTGAAACTAAAGGATTAAGTCTAAAGGAACTCTTAGGGGGATTGATTCTATTGCCCACAAAGTTAGATGATTTCTGAGAAAACAACAAGGAGTCTGGTGGCACCTTAAAGACTAACAGATTTATTTGGGCATAAGCTTTCGTGAGTAAAAACCTCACTTCTTCGGATGCATAGAGTGAAAGTTACAGATGCAGGCATTATCTGTAACTTTCACTCTATGCATCCGAAGAAGTGAGGTTTTTGCTCACGAAAGCTTATGCCCAAATAAATCTGTTAGTCTTTAAGGTGCCACCAGACTCCTTGTTGTTTTTGTAGATACAGACTAACACGGCTACCCCGTGATACATGATTTCTGAGAACATCTAATATGTTGTAAGTGAAGGCCATGTCAAATTAACCTGCTGAGTATTTGTTAGAGTAGAAATGCTTTTGCTGTGCTATCACTTATTTCACTGATGGATATTTATGACTTTTATTAAAGATAGTTTATGGTTAACTGTTTTAATATCTGTACTTACAGAATAATGATAATTGGCTTGAAAAGTCATATTGAACATTTCCAAAACTTTGTGGCGTCTGCTTCACAAAGATTTTATTTAAAAAAAAAAGCAGAGTGGTATTTAGAAAAGGTGAAAGCTATTTTTGATATAAGATATTAGAGAAAGATATAACCTAATTGCCAAATCTTAGAACCTGTGATTCAAGGGAAGTTGGGGAAGGGTAGCTTGTTTTTCTTTATCATTCAAAGTTGTATTTGAAAAGGATCGACGAAATCATGAACGTTTCCCAGGAGCTTAATAGACAGATGCAGTGAACTTTTCCTTTTATAAACATGTGTTGATAATGAAGCTTTCCTAATCTTTTCTTACTGTTGGCTCATTTCTGAAACTCCTTTATCTCATACGGGGCTCAAACATGACCAAGTTGTCAACATTGGCTTAGGACTTTAATTCTGGTGAGTCTTGCCCACATGCTCAGGGTCTACCTGATCACCATATTTGGGGTGAGGAAGGAGTTTTCCCCCAGGTCAGATTGGCAGAGACCCTGGGGATTTTCACCTTCTTCTGCAGCATGGGGCACTTGCAGGTTTAAACTAGTGTAAATGGTGAATTATCTGTAACTTGAAGTCTTTTTTTTTTTTTAAACTGTGGTTTGAGGACTTCAGTAACTCAGCCAGAGGTTAGGGATCTATTTCAGGGGTGGGTGGGTGAGGTTCTATGGCCTGCCATGTGCAGGAGCTCAGATTAGATCGGGGTGGCCAACCTGTGGCTCCAGAGCCACGTGCGGCTCTTCAGAAGTTAATATGCGGCTCCTTGTATAGGCAGCGACTCCAGGGCTAGAGCTACAGGTGCCAACTTTCCAATTGCCGGGGGTGCTCACTGCTCAACCCCTGGCTCTGCCACAGGCCCTGCCCCCACTCTACCCCTTCCCGCCCCCTCCCCTGAGCCTGTCATGCCTTCGCTTCTCCCCCTCCCCCCCCAGAGCCTCCTGCATGCCACGAAACAGCTGATCGGGAGCTGCTGGGAGGCACTGATCGGTGGGACTGCCAGTGGTTGGGAGGCACTGGGAGCAGGAAGGGGGAGCATATGGGGGGGCTGCTGACGTATTATTGCGGCTCTTTGGCAATGTACATTGTTAAATTCTGGCTCCTTCTCAGGCTCAGGTTGGCCACCTCTGGACTAGATGATCACAATGGTCCCTTCTGACCTTCAAGTCTGAGTCTATTTCAATTACAACTAGCTTCACCTTCAATGGGATTTGAGTGCACTCAGCACCTGTGTTAATTTGGCCTTGTATGGGTCCCCCTTCCAATTCACAAGAAAATTTATTTTATTTGCAGTGAACTAGAAAATTAGAAGTTTTTCAGACACATTTAAATTCTATGACACTAATACTTTAACATGTTTGGCTCTGAGTTTCACAGAGCAGGGAACTCACCCAGATGAAACATATTCTGGTTGAACTCCTGTTGTGTACATCCTTTATGTTGATAATTAGTGACTTGGATTCCTAATTAGCAAAGTCTTTCCAAGAATATACAAACTCTGTTAATGAACATCCCAGGCTTCATTTCAGTGGGTTTTTTTCTTATTGGAAGCTGCCTCTATGAGAAATAAAATAAACAAATACCAAGTGCTAGGTTCTCCACAATGTGTTTGGAAGGGCAAAACCCTAATTTAATGAAGTGTAAATGTCTGCTAATCAACACACACACACATACATAAACACACACATACACATGGTATATAAAACATAAGCAGCATGACTAAACCATGTATTTCCTGTTGACCAGGTCCTCAAAACTCTGAGGCAAATAATGATCGGCAATTTTTCTTTCAATGTGAATATGCTTTAAGGAAAACTACATCACAAAGTATGCTATCCAAGAAAGCAGCTGAATAACCACATTTCCTTAAAATCACTTTCCTTCTGGAGAGTTAGTTTTCTTGTCATAGTCTGCTTTGTATACCTTAAATTTCCCCTTTTTTCTGGTTGAAAACTAAGGGTAACAGGATACATTATTTATTTTGTATTTTTGTTTATATTTTTAGGTTTATATATAAGAGCATTTTCAATACTCTGTACATGGTTACATATTGGGAGTAATGCTTTCATGACATGCTGCTTTGACTGCTGAAGGCCATGCTCTTTAAAGATTAACTTCAAAAAAAAGTCACAGGGAGTGATACACAGCCTGTTCATAGGGAACTCTTTGCAGGGTGTACAGTGCATACCTCAGGGCATTAATGAGTGAATTGATGGTTCAGATCGCAAGAAGGAAATCAGCTCAGCAAGTTGAATTTTTCTTATTTGATAGAGAGCTGCTTCTTGCTGGAATTAAATTTCACAGCCTGAGTTGTCCCTCTTTCCTCAAGTTGTCAACTTTTTAAAATACAGTGTTGGCTTTCGACAAACAGTTTCTGTGTGGGAGAACTTGGAATTATTTCAGGTTCTTTCTTCACAGCTGCCTGCACTGCAAGTTGGAAGTTGGGGGTGCTGAAAAATTGAGTGAATGAGAAGTTACTTGACATCTTCTTAAGGGAAATGCAGCTGAAGCATAAATGAAATCTAAGAAGGGTGCTAGCAATCTTTATTTAAAACAAACAAACACAAACTTTTACCCATTGCAGCTGTCCTGGCAGCTGTCCTAGAATGACATGAATTAGACCTTGTTGTTTTGTTTAGCTTGGCAGTACTTCCATAAAAGCTATTTAAGTAAAACCCCTAATAAACACTTCAGTGCTGCTGTAATTCTGCCACTTATGGGTTAACTGGTCAAGAGAGGTAAAAAGCTACATGACCACTTCAGTTGTCATTTTGAGCAAACGCCTGAGTTAGTTTTATTTTTCTTTTTACTAGTTATGCTTGTCATAGAACCTTAATGAATGATTTTCCCTGCTTCGTCTAAGTCCTCAAGGGCCTCTGTTGTGCTGACTTTCCATAGTAAAGGAGTTGGTGGGGAACTGCTTTCACAGACTGTCAATTCACTTATGCCAGTGAATTGAAGCTCTCTGTTTCATAACAGGATGAATGTGTTGCTTCTTCAGTGCATCCGTACTCTGTCAGGCCAGGAAATGGAAGTCTGGGCTGGGATATCAAATATAGGTGCTATATGAGAGAGTCTGAATTGTATGTGCTGCTATTTTGTTATGTTAATAACTGCTAGTGCCTGATTTGCAGTTATCTTAATAAAAGAAATACTTCTAAGTGTAATTCACAGGTTAACTATGTATAATTTATTCCTTTAGGTCAAGTTGTATAGCCCTTGGGTTTTTGGTACAGAAAGTGTCCGGTTGAATCCACACTGATGACCTATGGTAATGGTTGTTCCATGAATTTATAGGCAAGGGATGTAAAGAATGCAGAGGCCGTAGTATGCTCTTGATTGCTCAAACCAGTAAGCAAACATGCTTCTGCATTCTGACCAATGTGCAATTGACAGAGACTTTGCTGTAAGCCCTGATAAAAGGGAATTAAAGTAATCCAGTTTCCTGGGCATTTTCAAAAGTAATGTAATGACTCTAGTAAACACCTCCATTCAGAGCCTTCCTTTTTTAGCAATGCTTTATTGTCCACTGCTACTCTAGCAATACTTTGGACAGTTACAGCTGTGACGGGTTAGTCACAGAGACCCCCTTGGGACTGTCACCTGACGTGCTGAAGTTACCTTGGAGCCTGTTTTCCCTGCCAGCCTGGGACTCCAAAACCCGCCTTGTTGAGCCAGAGACTCTAGCCTGCTGCAACACAGACTCAGGTCTGGTCCACACCCCCAAAGCTGCAGACTTTAACCAAAAACTGCTCAGCAGGTTACTTGTCTTCAGCACCCAGACACCCAGTTTCCAATGGTGTCAAGTATCAGGGGGTAGCCCTGTTAGTCTGTAGCAACAAAAACAACAAGAAGTCCGGTGGCACCTTAAAGACTAACAAATTTATTTGGGCATAAGCTTTCATGGGTAAAAAACCCACTTCTTCAGATGCATGGAGTGAAAATTACAGATGCAGGCATTTTATACTGACACATGAAGAGAAGGGAGTTTCCTCACAAGTGGAGAACCAGTGTTGACACGGCCAGTTCGATCAGGGAGTATAGCTTTTGTCTCTCTGGATCCCTACCCCTCCTTCCAAATGGAAAAGCACCTGGTTTAAGATGGATTCCAGTATACTGTGACATTGTCACATGTCCTGTGAGACTTCATTCTTCCAGGGCTGACCCACAGGTACCCAGGGAGATTTTCAAGTAAACAGAGCCATTTACAACCAATTGTCCTAGTCAATGGGAGCCATCAAGATTCTAAACCATCATCAATGGCCCACACTTTGCATAATTACAATAGTGCCTCAGAGTTATACTTTATATTTCTAGCTTCAGATACAAGAATGATACATACATACAAATAGGATGAACACACTCTGTAGATTATAAACTTTGTAATGATACCTGATAAGAGACCTTTTGCATAAAGCATATTCCAGTTACATTGTATTCACACTCATTATCATATTTCCATAAAACATATGGAATGCAACATCACAACAGTCTTTCCAAATAAATTACTATTTACAAACACATGAAAAAGTAAGAATTATAGGATTTTTTCTGTACTTTACTCTAAATAATGTAGGGTGTGGGTGTGCATAGTAAAAATAAATCCTGTGATATTTATAGATTGAGAAAAGTAGAAGATGAAATCCAGAAATAGGTTCAGCTAAGAAGTAACACAGGTCACTGTCAGAATAGTTATCCTGAAGACCCTGTCCTGTTTTAATGTCCAATTTGCTCCAATGGAAACAGGAAGAAATTATGGAGGGAGAGGAACTGGATAGTTTGAGTGATAGAATAATAAGCATCTGAGTCAGCTTAACCAAAATTGCTATTAGTTAGCCCCTCTGAAATGTGTTGGTGTTCAGTGTATTTTCTTGTGAAAATATATTTTTAGTGCATTAAAGTGATGCAGTCAGGGTTCATATTAGCTGGGTAGCACAAGGAACCATGTATTGCTGCACCTTACGTAGTAGCATGAATTGCTTGTAGAAATAGCAAGTTTCCAATCAAAATATTATCCTTCAGAAAAAATGGGGTTTCATAAAAATGAATTTTTTTCTCAGGAAAATGTCTTATTTTTTAATTTAAATTTTTG
This sequence comes from Emys orbicularis, assembly GCF_028017835.1. Lineage (NCBI taxonomy): Eukaryota > Metazoa > Chordata > Testudines > Emydidae > Emys > Emys orbicularis. The sequence goes on along the minus strand of NC_088689.1, from coordinate 38,787,918 downwards.
ATGGGACATTTCAAAATGAAATGTTTGTTTTTTGTGTAGCTTTGAATTAAAATGTTCATTTCATTTGTTTTCAAAAACAAAACATCAGATTTTTGTTTTCACACATCTTCCTCTCCCTGTCTTATCATTATATGAATGATGGGTGATACTTGAGAGTAATTTTTCTTCACTTCTTCACTTTCTTTTTATTATGATTATTCCTTTGGTAATGTTACAGAGTAGCAAAAGTTGTAGAAGCTTTAAAATTACAGAATGGAAAAAGGAAAGAATGAAACAGGAAGTGTGTGTGTGGATAAGGCAGGTATCGTTCATTCTGTTACATTCAGGAGGAAAAGGTAGAGAAGCACATAAGACAAAATTCAAGTCTTTAATTTGAAAATATTTTTGAAAATCAAAATGCAACAAAAATTATATTGCCTAAATGGAAATTTCACTTCAAATTCAAAATTGTACTTGGATTGAAATGAAATATTTTGTTTCATTTCAATATTTCTCTTCCTCCCCATCTCAAAATGACACAATTTCAAATGAAAATTAATTTAAAATTTTCATGAGGGGGGAAAAAATGTGGGTTTTTCAACCAGTTCAAATCATTTCAGCTTCTGATGCTGTCCATCTTGTCCCTTTTTATGAACATTAAAATATCTGTTTTCATTGTCGTTTATTTTTTAAATACATCATTTTCACAGGAATTCCTGTACTGGATAAGAACTGTGATCCATGTAGTCAAGCATCATGTCTCTGACAGTGTCTGGTACAAGATTCTGCAGATGAAGGTGCAAGAAACCTTCCCATTCCCACCCCACAGTCAGTAGATAGCTATGGGCCCTAATCTGTCCCCATCTTTATCTCTAACAATCACAGATTGGCTTAGATCCTGAAGTATCATGTTTTATATCTTTTCAAATTTTACATTATTTAATACTAATCTAAATATTCTTGTTATCCATATAAATTCAGTCCCTCTTTGAATCTTGCTACATTATTGTCCTCACCAACATCCTATGGCAATGAGTTCCATAGTCTGTCTATGTATTTTATGAAAAAGTATTTCCTTTTAACGTTTTGAATTTTGCACCTTTCAGTTTCATTGAATTTCCCCTTGCTGTTTTGTTATAAGACTTGGAACTTCTGTTCTCCCCATCTATGTTCTCTAGACTAATAATAATTTTATATAGTTTTCATGTCCCATTTATTCACCTCCTTTCTGTGGTAAACAATTCCAGTCTTTTCAGTTTCTTCATATGAGAGCTTTTCCATGTCTTATTTTTCTCACCATAGTGAACGGCTTCTAATTCTGCAATATGCTTTTTGAGATGAAGTGACCAGTATTGTACACTGTATTAGAGAGGGGCATACTATTGATTTATATAAAGGCATTATAATATCATCTGTATTATTCTCCATCCCATTCCTCATGCACTCCAATATCTTGTTTGCTTTTTTGACCCAGCTGCCTACTGAACAGAGGTCTTTACTGAGCTTCATTGATCATACAAGGAGGTGAAGTAATATATTGTTGTTGGAACAATTTCTGTTTGTGAAAGAGACAAGCTTTTGTGCTTATACAGAGCTCTTCTTCTGGTCTTTGTAATTGATTGGTATTCATGATCTTAGAGGAGTTTTGCTGGGCTTATATTCTCCTGAATATATCTGTCTCGTAATGGCATCATTTTAACACAGACTGAGCAGGCACAATCTCTATGTTCCTTACTTGCATACAGAGGTTGTTGAGAGGTACATGGAGCTGAGGTATATAATTCTAGAATGAGAGTGTATCCTATGAAAATAAAATAACAAGTTGGAAAGAAAAGATTTTTAAGCAACATGAAATTAATTTATGCAACTCACTGTCAGATTAATTTACATGAAGCAAAGACTGCATTTTAAAAAAATAATTACATCTTAATCTGAATAAAAATACCATGTGTAGTTCTATTTACTAACATTATAAAAATTATCCGGACTTGTAATTTTTCTGTTTCTGATGATGATTGGGGCATGAGTCAATTTCCTCACATAATACTGTGCTATTAGGTGCATTCAAAGGTCTTAAATGCTCGCTTTTGAGGCACGCGGTACTGACCACTATAGGAGACACGATACCAGATGAGGAGGACCATCTAACTGTCTAATTGTTTAGTCAGATACTATGGTGATGAGTATCGTGTATCTCACTGTAGTCATTTTGTTTGGTCTCCTGCACTCAGAAGGTGAGGGTTAGAGTTTCTGGGAAGTATGCAATGTATTTTCACCTTTAATACCTCATTGTTTTAGTGAATGACAGCTGGGAGATGTATGCAGTTTTCCCTTACAGCGTCATCCCTTTATATCAATGATGTCATGCCAAGGTGTTAAGGAAAGGTTCTCCAGGGTTTAATCATCCAGAGATGTAAAGAGTGTTCAAAGACTATTGAACATGCTTTGCAATAGTGATCTACTTATCTGAAGTACTTACTACAGCAGTAAGAGCCATATATCTTAAATGTATTTGTCCTCACAGTACTCTGGGAGATGGGAAGTGCAATTATTCCCATTTTACTGATGGGGAAAACTGAAGCACAGAGAAACAAAATTACTCTGAACAGCGCTGGGACTTTAACCTGGGTCTTCAGAGTCTGAGACTACACCCTAACTACTGGCCATCCTTCTTCTAATCTGACATTATTATGATACTAAATCTTTTCTGTATGTTGATGTTTACAGTTTTAAAAAAAATCTTTTGTCTTTAACAAGTTTGCTATCATGTCTAGTTCAGACTGGAATGCTGTCACTTTTGTATTTCTGTAATTACTATATTCTTGGAGACCTTAAACAGCCTCAACACCTTAAAAGCAGAACAGTTCTGACAATAATAAATAACATAAGCACTGACCTTTTGGTCCTGAGGAGAGTGTCTGCTTAAGAACATTCACTGTTTTCTGCCTCAGTGCAGATTGACATTTGCAAGCTTGGTAAATTGCTTATTTAGATGTAAATCAACATAGAGGAAAAATAGTGTCACCTTGACCAATCGTCATGGCAGTGGCCACATAATACTCTTTTTAAAGTGATAGATGATATATCGGGTGAATCAAGAATAAAAATTCCATCATGGTTGCATAATTAAAATGTGAGTTGCTTTTATGTATCGCCATGATAGGAAAGCATGAAAAGAGTCAGTAAAAATATTGAAAGATCTGCCAGATGTCAGTTAAAATTCTTCTGATGAGTTTGCTTACCACATTTTAAAATATAGTAGTGCAAGGAGTAAGAGTGTTTGTTTGTGCTGGGGTGCAGGATGGGATACGATGGAATCCTTTTAAAGTATGTGTATTTCTAAACAAGTCTGTTAGTGACTAAAAAGAAGTGAATATATCCTCTCCACCCACCAAACTTTGGGGTTTCAGATAAAATGTGACCTGGATCTGAACCACTAGGATTTAATTTTGGTTTTTCGATGTGGTCTAGATCAAAACCGTCCATTCCCACTATATTCTATGCATAAAAATTTGTTTTCCTTTACCAGCGCATTAAACTGTGAGAACTTATCTTAATGTACATAACGTAATGCCTCCTGGGGTTATCTTCCTTTGAGATCTACAGTATACGTTACAGCTCTGATTCTGCAATTCATCATGTTGCAGTGTGAGCCTTATCAACAGAATATAGTACTTCAAACAGCATATTTCTGTTATAGGACCAAAAATAAAAAGCGCAGTTAGTTGGGTGGGCAATGTAAATCAAGCTGATAGTGACTGAGAAGCACTACACTGAGCCATTTCCCAATCTCTTTGCTAGGGTAACCGCCCATTCTGAATTGGGCGGGACAGCCCCAAAATGCAGAGTTTAAGTCCTGGTCCTGGGCTGAATGATGCCAGGACAGCATTTGTCCCTGTTTCCCTGCAGCACTGCTTGGCGCCTGCCCGAGGCAAAGGGGCAGTGCCAGCCTCTTCCTGGTGGTGGGAGGCTGAGGTGGATCTTAGTACCCCCTTTGCCACAAGGTTCTGCCCCTGTTCCTCTTCTCCCCAACAAGGCCATGACCCCTGGCCAGGCCAGAAGCCAGAGTGGGGCAGTAGTAAGAGCTGCCCAGGGAGCCCGCTGTGGGGAGCCCCAGACCCTTCATCTGACTTGGGTGGAGCACCCCACGGGGTTGGGACACAGGCTAGGTGTTGTTCTTGGGCACCCAGCCCAGGTCAGGTGGAGGGTCTGGGGCTCCCCACAGCGGTCTGGGGTCCTTAGATGGCCGGGGTGGGGCCTTGGGTGAAGGGGATGGGCAGGCGCAGGACCATGGATGGGGTGGGCAGAGCTCCTGCATGTGTCCTGCTTTTGCCTTTTGAAAAGTGGTCAACCCTGTTCTTAGCTGGTAATTTCAACACATTTTTGTTTGTGTAGAATGTTCCAGAATAAGCCTCCTGGCCTGATTGGGACATCTGGAGACTCCTTTACTACAAATAATTTTTAACATTTTGGGTATTTTTTGAAGTGAGGCACTCCCATTAAGAATAGGTAATACTGTCTTTTGGGTCTTACCTAGGTTTATTCATTTTTTAACAAAGCTTTCTGTTTGGCCATTACAATATCATATACAGTTAGGGAGTTGGGATGAGAAGATGGAATTAAGTGATGTATTGATGGTTGGGGCTGTTCTAAGAGTGGAAATGACAATGCTGATCAAACAATAGTTTTCTTTAAAATGAAAAAAAAAGCTTAATCTGAATCCTATTAAAATATACTTAGTGTATGCTTTAAATATGCACTTTATTTCTATGGAGCAGCAATGATTGTAGATAGTTCATCACGATTATGTCATCAGTTGGAAACTGGCAAGTAACATGCTAGTTTCCATTTTCAAAATAAAGTAGCACTCTGAATTTAAAGATATCTTCAAATTGTAGTAATCTCACCCTTTACATGGGAAAGTCCCTATTCACAGATAAACCATTAAATAATCTCAATGATGAAAATGGAAGATAGGTATTAATAAAAAATCAAGTTGATGGAGATAGAATCAAGAAGAAATAAGACTAGCAGGCTTTCATAAATGAAATAATCATAAACTTTATCACCAGTATCCCTATTAGCACTGGAATAGTTATTATGAAACACAGAATAAGTGCTCCACTGAAACATCTGGTTATAATATACTTTCAGATCGTTATAAAATTATAAAAACAAGGTATCGCAAATTCTTTATTTTCCAAAATGGTGATGGTTTGATACATTTGCATTGTCGAGGCATGGCTTAATAGTGCATAGCTTTACACTGCTAATTTGATCTATACTGATCTCTCATTAAATGTTTTACTTTGAATTTGGGTACTCCTCACAATTAGTATTTCATTCAGCAAGTGCTGTATACAATAATGCATGATATATGTGAAGGCACTGCAACATCATCATCAACTCTAGAGTTGGGATGTTGCCATTAACTGGGTCATGTCTTGAAGAGGCTGGAACAGATCGTTACACAGCATTTCTACATCAGTCTTTAGGCATGATTTCTAGCCAGTGCAGGCCACAATAAATTCCTGTCTTTTCTAAATACAGAAAAAGCCACAGCCATTATGTACCATGGTAATCTCAGTTCCTATTGTAACCATCCAGACTTGTTGAAAGCGCACAATTTTCCACCTCCCCCATTTCCAGTAAATGTAGGGTCAAGGAAGAGTTCTAGCACAAGGGTCCCTTGACCTTGTACTATGAGACCCAGAAGATGATGGTCAAAGTTGTCAAATGGTGATCAGGTTCCTCCACTCCCCAGCCACATTGCAGGATGGGATACTCTTCCTGTGCAACATCCACAGCTCTCTCACCCGCACCCCCAGCCATAGTCCTCTCCCAAACCCTGAATCCCTCATTTCTGGCCCCACTCTGGAGCCATCATCCTCTCCTGCACCCCAACTCCCTGCCCCAGCCTCGTGAAAATGAGTGAGTTATGGTGGGGGAGGATAAGCAACGGAGGGAGGCGGGATGGAGTGGGCGAGGCCTCAGAAGGGGCAGGGCCTTGGGGAAAGGGTGGGGCAAGGGTGTTCGGTTTTCTGCGATTAGAAAGTGGGCAAACCTATGGGCATCCAGCTGGCTGGAAGCTGTGACTTCAGATTTGTGGTAGCATTCACTGGTGCAAGGAGGTAGAAATCGCACTTTTCTGGCAGGGGCGGTGAGTTGGATGGGCCTGTGGTGCCTGTGCTCTCTTATATTTTCATCAAAATGAAAGTCTTTGCATTAATTCTGTAATGAATTTCATCACAGCATTTGGATTACTCCTAAGGGAGCAAACTTTAAGCAGAACATTTCTTTAAGGTATTCAGGTTCCCTTCATTAGTATTCAATTGCATGATTATTTTCCATGGGGAAGGGAGGGCAGGTTATGCAGTTATCTGTACAGCCTTATGGCTACTGTTTTTGAATCTGCCAGTAGGGAGGCACTTTAACATTCGCTAGCCAGTTCACTTATTTTACTGTATTCCCAAGGTAAGGAATAACCCATCTGTAAGTCTTTGGTAAGCAAGGATGCTGTAGAAGTTATACAATAGCACAAAAATTCTCAATCAGTTCTGTACAGCGACTCCATTTCCCATACAGGGACTACCCTGGGACCCAGGGCTGGCTCCAGGGTTTTTGCCGCCCCAAGCGGCGGGAAAAAAAAAAAAAAGCTGCGATCGCGATTGGCGGCAGCTCCACTGCGCCGCTTTCTTCTTTGGCGGTAATTCAGCGGCAGGTCCTTCCCTCTGAGAGAGACCGAGGGACCCACCGCCGAATTGCCACCGAAGAGCCCGACGTGCCGCCCCTTCCCCTTGGCCGCCCCAAGCACCTGCTTGCTGGGCTGGTACCTGCAGCTAGCCCTGCTGGGACCCCACACCTACTTATCAATATGGGAATGGCAGGATGGTTGTGACCCCATGTTCATGGCCTACTGATACAGAACCTGGGCACTAGCAAGTTAATAGTGCTATACTCCTTGTAGGAATATAATGTATCTGTCACTTGGCTTTTGTTTGTGCATACACACACTTATTATGAATATGCTGGTTGTGATTCAGTCGAGGTTGCATTGAGTTTTCCTACTTAAAGCAAAGGCTCAGCTTCTTTAGTTTGTATAAAGATATAGTATTATCTTTCATAAATTTAGAACACAGAATCTGTGGCTAAAGATTGAATTGTCTGAGACTTTTCAAATAAATGTTAATTACTTTGCATTAAATTAATTTAAATGGTACTTTTTTGTGATTTTTCCCTTCCCCCTTTTTTCAGATATCACTGCCTAACAAATAGCTAACCCTTTGAACTTTCCACATAGTTAAAGCTCATTGGAAAACCTGTACATTTGAGGAACTTAGGTTGCAATTCATCAGATGTTGTAACAATTGTTGTATAGAAGTTTTGACGTTATTGCCTTTCTGCCCTTGTAAGTTACAATGGAATTAAAGCTATGAGCTGGCCTCAGCAATGATGGCTAACATTTCCCTACAGACTTGGCTCTCCTCTCTCATTGGTCCCCGTGGGACTGAAACCTGATTGCTCTCAGGGAAGGTGTTCATTCCCTGTGCTCTATGGCTAGAAAACTAGACAGGAAATGAGGGGATATAGGGGGAGGGTGAAGGAAGTTGCACCTCTCCAGGGTTTCCCCCACTGCTCTCAGCTCAGCTTGCTGGAAGAGTTTCCAAACTTCACACGTTTTGCCTGGTTCTCCCTCGAGAAGGTGACCAGATGTCCTGTTTTTAAAGGGACAGTCCCCCTGCCTCCTGTCCCATTTTTTCACAGTTGCTATCTGGTAACCCTACCCTTGAGTCCATGTCTCCTATACTGCTTCCTTCAATGATCCAGTGCTAGTATGGTGAATACAGAGGAGTAGAAGAATATTTTACTGTAATTTCTTTCTCCGCTTTGAAGGAGAGAGAGGCATGTCTCAAAGTGTTTGGAAAAAGGGACTTGAGGTTAACCTGTCTGAAGAGCACTTGTGTGCAAGTGAGAAAAGAGTACAAAGACTGCGTGAGCCTGGTAAAATAAGATCAACTTAAGGTAGAATGGAAATGCTGTTCAATTCTGGAGAAGAGTGGAACATAGTCAATGTGTTCTAACTTTAAAGAAAAAAAAATACTGCTTCTGAAAGGTCTCATACTGATAGCACTATTGAGCTAAGCCAGTTGTTAGGATGACACCTGTCCATCAGGAACTGAATTGAGCCCACCAATGTATTTTATATAGGTCACAGAATATCTGTACTATCTTGGGCTGATTTGACCCAGTGTGGTACAATTTAAAGGCATTGCATCAGTTTATTATATTATTTTAGAATGTTATGAAGAATCCAGTATAAAAACATATGTATTCCTGTACAAACTTATTCCTTAAATAATTCTGGCCCAGTGCCTCCTTACCACATACCTCACTCTGACCCCCCCTCGCTTTTTAAAGCAGCTTTCTTGACTTTTTTTCTCTTCTTTCCCACTTCTTCTCTCCATTTACTCTCATCCTGAACCTCTCACCACTTTACATTCTGACTTCATCTGTCCCCCAAGAAGGAAGAGAGAAGGCCACAGCTGGGAGCCTGTACCAGGTGTGACTTTCTCCTTTGTGGGGGATGAGATTCTTTGCTCTCAGGAGACAGAAGAAGAGATTAAGTCTTTATGTTTAGTGAGTAAAACAGGATGCTGGTGTCACCCCTTCTCCGTGTTGACCAGTGGGGAGAGTAGAGTTTCCCTTGGGAGCAGCCTCAAGGGAGAAGGGAGCCACACCCTCAGAGACTTGCGGCTAGATCAGTTCCATGCCTGGGGCCAGTTAGACAGGCAGAGCTGCAAGGTCTCAATGTGTGTATGAGATGATGGTGTTGGGAGGAGGGATTTAGGTTTATTACGAACTAGGAACCTTTTGGGATAGGAGGAGATTGTACAGAAAGGATTGGCTCCACCTACACCAAAACAGAACCAGATTGCTGGCATGTAAATTTGAAAAAAGACAAAATGGGGGTGTGGCAGGGCGACAACTCACCATGCGGCACCTCCTGCTGGTTGTCCAGGGAATTAGCTCTCCAGCTCCGAAGCGCCCTCTGCTGGCTGATGTCCCACTTGCCGCTGGCCCCCATGTCCTTCCCAGACCCCAGTGCCCCTTCCCTTGGGGTTCTGCCCTTTACAGTACCCCCATAGTCTCTGGGTCTTCCCTCCCAGGGGAACCCCCAACCCTCTATCCCCACCTTGCCTCAGTGGCTACTGCCACTCATCATCTAGCCCCCGCTCACTGGGGCAGACTGCAGTCTATAAACCACTCATCATCGGCAAGGGGGGTTTGGACCTGCTGCCTTTGCCTACCCTGGCCTGCACCTCTGCAACCCCAGTACCCTTTCCAGCTTTTAGCAAGGCCTGCAGCCTGGGGGTTTTGCTAGGCTGGAGCTTCCCAGCTCCCTCTGCCCTTCCCCAGCACTGCTCCTGCTCAGCTTCCCAGGCAGCCAGGTCCTTCTCTCTCAAGAGGCTAGAGAGAGTCTGTCTCAGTCTCTGACCCTCAGCCCTCTTATATGGCCAGCTGTGGTCTGATTAGGGCGTGGCCCCACCTGTGACTGCTTCCCCCAATCAGCCTAGCTTTTCCCCCACCGCAGCCCTCTCCCAGGGCTGTTTTAAGCCCTTCAGGGCAGGAGCGGGGTGACTACCCTGCTACAGGGGGTTTTAAAATAAGGCTTTGGGGAAAGCTAACAGGTGTGGAGGAGCACATAGGTTCAGAGAGATTCTTTAGGAGAGGATCTATTAATGGGGATTCTCTATATCCTAGTAAACAGGAGAGCATAGAAATTGATTAAAGTACAAATAGAAATTGAAGTGAAACAGTGAAATGAAAGAGTCCCAGTCAATTATATCACATAAGGGCAGACAGCTAAAAAGTGTCAAATTTGTAAGTGCTTGTATACAACTATTAGAAGTCTAAATACTAAGATGGATGAATTTGAGTAGCCTGGTATTAAATGAGGGTATTGATATAATAGGTATCACAGAAATTTGATGGAATGCTTATATTCAATTGGACATGGTAATACCAGGGTTATAAATATATAGGAACGATAGAGTAGGTTGTGCTGGTGTGGAAGTGGCACTGTATATGAAAGAAAGCATAGAGTCAAATATAGTAAAAATCTTAAATAAATCAAACTGTACCATAGATGGAATCCCTATGGATAGAAATGCCATGCTTGAATAATAAGCATATATCCATAGGAATTTACTACTAGGATGCTGGTGGTGGTTGTGAAATTCTCAGGGAAATTGGAGAGGCTAGAAAAATAGAAAATTCAGTAATAACAGGGGATTTCAACTATCCTCATATTGACTGGATACATGTCACCTCAGGACGGGATGCAGTGCTAAAGTTTCCTGACATCATAAATTACTGCTTCTTGGAGCAGCTGTTCCTGGAACCCACAACAGGAGAGGCAATTCTTGCTTTACTCCTAAGTGGTGCACAGGATCTGGTCCAAGATCTGAATATAGTTGAACCGCTCAGTAATAGAGACCATAATATAATTAAATTTAACATCCTTGGGGTGAGGGGAAGCCCACCCAGTAGTACTTAACTTCAGAAAGGGGAACTATACAGAAATGAGGAAACTAGTGAAACAGAAATTAAAAGGAAAAGTCACAAGTCACAGTAGATTTGATAGGTTTCAGAGTAGCAGCCGTGTTAGTCTGTATCCGCAAAAAGAACAGGAGTACTTGTGGCACCTTAGAGACTAACAAATGTATTTGAGCATAAGCTTTCATGGCCTCTTACAGTTGGTATGGCTACTTCCACCTTTTCATGTTCTCTGTATGTATAAATATCTTCTTTCTGTGTGTTCCATTCTATGCATCCAATGAAGTGGGCTGTAGCCCACGAAAGCTTATGCTCAAATACATTTGTTAGTCTCTAAGGTGCCACAAATAGATTTGATATATCTTGACTTTAATAAGGCTTTTCATACTGTCTCACATGATCTTCTCATAATCAAACTAGGGAAATGCAACCTAGATGGAGCTACTATAATGTGGATGCATAACTGGCTGGAAAACTGTACCCAGAGAGTAGTTTCTCAGTGGTTACAGTCAAGCTGGAAAGGCATATCATGTGGGGTCCCGCAGGGATCAGTTCTGGGTCTGGTTCTGTTTAATATCTTCATCTATTATTTAGATCAGTGTTTCTCAAACTGGGGTCCACGAGGGTACTCCAGGGGGTCTGTGGGCCCTGCTGATCAACTCCTCCCGCTCCTTCCCAGTGTCTCCTGCATGCTGGGGAAGGCGCTGGGAGGAAGGGGGAGGAGCAGGGACAGGGCACATTCAGGGGAGGGGGCGGGAAGAGGTGGGGCAGGGGTAGAGTGGGGGCAGGAAGGGGTTGAATGGGGGCGGAGCCTGGGGCTGAGTGGGAGGTTTGGGGGTCAACGAAAATTTTAAAATCCAAATGGGGGTCCTCGGGTTGCTAAAGTTTGAGAACTGCTGATTTAGATAATGGCATAGGGGGTACACTTATAAAGTTTGCAGATGAGACCAAGCTGGGAGGGTTTGCAAGTGCTTTGGAGGATAGGGATTAAAATTCAAAATGATCTGGAGAACTGGTCTGAGGTAAATAAGATGAAATTCAATAAGAACAAATGCAAAGTGTTTCTTCCTAAGTGGAGTAATCAGTTGCACTCACACAAAATGGGAAATGACTGCCTATGAAGGAATACTGCGGGAAGGGATCTGGTGGTCATAGTGGATCACAAGCTTAATATGAGTCAACAGTGTAACACTGTTGCAAAAAAAGCAAAGGTCATTCTGGAATGTATTAGCAGGACTGTTGTAAGCAAGACACTAAATAATTCTTCTGCTCTACTCTGTGCTAATTAGACTTCAGCTGAAGTATTGTGTCCAATGCTGGGCACCATATTTCAGGAAGGATGTGGACAAATTGGAGAAAGTCAAGAAAAGAGCAACAAAAATGATTAAAGGTCTCGAAATCATGGCCTATAAGAGAAGAGTGAAAAAATTGGGTTTGTTTAGTCTGGAGAAGAGAAGACTGAGGGAGAACATAAGTTCTCATATACATAAAAGGTTCTTACAAAGAGGAGGGAGGTAAATTGTTCTCGTTAACCTCTGAGGATAGAACAAGAAGCAATGTGCTTAAATTGTAGCAAGAGTGTTTTAAGTGGGACATTAAGAAAAACTTCCTAACTGTCAGGTAGTTAAGCACTGGAATACATTTGCTTAGGGAGGTTTTGGAATCTCCATCATTGGAGATTTTAATGGGCAGGTTAGACAAACACCTGCCAGGGATGGTCTAGATCAGGGATTTTCAAACTTCATTGCACCACGTCCCCCTTCTGACAACAAAAATTACTACACCCCCCCCAGGAGGGGGACCAAAGCCTGAGCCCACCCAAGCCTAGCCACCCCGGACAGGGGGGGTCCAAAGCTAAAACCTGAGCCCTACTGCACCTGGTGGTGGTGGAGCCAAAGCCGAAGCCAAAAAGCTTCAGCCCCAGGCAGAGGGCCTGTAAACCTGAGCCCCACCACCCAGGGCTTGTGCTTCGGGCCCGAGCAGTGAGCCTTGGGCTTTGGCTTTAGCCCCGGGCCCCAGCAAGTCTAAGCCAGCCCTGGTGACCCCATTAAAAAGAGGTTGAGGCCCACTTTGGAGTCCCAACCAACAATTTGAGAACCCCTGGTCTAGATAATACTTAGTTCTGCCTTGAGTGCAGGACTGGACTAGAAGACCTCTTGTGGTTCCTTGCAGTCCTATGATTCTAAAAGACCATAATAGAGACTCAAATTTAATGTACACCCGAAATTTAAAAATATAGTAAGAGGACTAAAAAAAGTACCACCATGGCTAAACAACAAAATAAAAGAACCTGGTTAGAGGCAAAAAGGCATTCTGTAAACATTGGAAATCAAATACTGCTGAAGAAAATTGAAAAGAGAATAAACTCTGGCAAGTCAAGTGTAAAAGTATAATTAGGCAGGCCAAAAAAGAATTTGAAGAGCAACTACCAAAAGACACAAACCATTTTTAAGTACATCACAAACAAGAAGCCTGACAAACTATCAATGAGGCCGCTGGATGATCAAAGTGCTAAAGGAGCACTCACGGAAGATAAGGCTGTTGTGGAGAAGCCAAATGATTTTTTTGCATCAGTCTTCACTGCAGAGAATGTGAGAGAGATTCTCACACCTAAGCTATCCCTTTTAGCTGACAAATCTGAGGAACTGTCCCAGATTCCGGTGTCAATATTAGTTTTGGAAATAAATTGATAAATTAAACAATAAGAAGTCACCAGGACCAGATGGCATTCACCCAAGAGTTCTGAAAGAACTCAAAGATGAAATTGAAGACTTCGAAGTGTGGTACATAACATATCATTTAAATCAGCTTCTGTACCAAATGACTGGAGGTTAGCTGTTGTGATACCATTTTTTTTAAAAAGGCTTCAGAGGGGATCCTGGCAATTGCAGAGTGTTAACCATAACTTCAGGCAAATTGGTTGAAACTAAAGAACAGAATTGTTGTGTTCATTTATGTATCTGATTTGTTGGAGAAGAGTTAACACAGCTTTTGTAAAGAAAAATCATGCCTCGCCAATCTATTAGAATTCTTTGAGGGGATCAACAAATGTGTGGACAAGGGTAATCCCAGTGCCCATATAATGTATTTGGACTTTCAGAAAGACAAGGTCCCTCACCAAAGGCTCTTAAGCAAAGTAAGCAGTCATGGGATAAGAGGGGAGGTCCTTGCATGGATCAGTAACTAGTTAAAAGACAGGAATCAAAAGGAATCAAATGATAGGAATAAATGGTCACTTTTTCCTGAGGGAGAGAGGTAAATAGTGGTATCATCCAGTCCTGTTCAACATCTTCAGAAATGATCTGGAAAAAGGGGTAAAAACAGTAAGGTGGCAAAATTTGCAGATGATACAAAATTACTCAGAATAGTTAAGTTCAAAGCTGACTGGGAAGAGTTAAAAAGGCAACTCACAAAACTGGGTGACTGGGCAACAAAATGGCAGATGAAATTCAATGTTGATAAATGTAAAGTAATCCACATTGGATAACATAATCCCAGCTATACATACAAAATGATGGGATCAAAAATAGCTGTTACCACTCAAGAAAGATGTTGGAGTCATCGAGCAAATGTTTCCAGAGAACTATCCATAATGCACAGCAGCAGTAAAAAAAAAAAAACAGGCAGAATTTTAGGAACCATTAGGAAAGGGAGAGATAATCAGACAGTAAATATGCCACTATCAAAATCTATGGTTTGCCCACAGCTTGAATACTACATGCAGTTCTGGTTACCCATCTTGGGGAAAAAAGTATATTAGAATTGCAAAAGGTACAGAGAAGGGCAACAAAAATGATTAAGGATATGGACCAGCTTGGATATGATAGATTAAAAAGACTGGGAATGTTCATCTTAGAAAAAATACAACTAAGGGGGGGATAAGATAAAGGTCTATAAAATCATGTGTGGTGTGGAGACACTGAATAAGGAAGTGGTATTTACTCCTTCACATAACACAAGTACCAGGGGTGACCCAGTGAAATTAATGGACAACATGTTTAAAACAAACATGGGTCCATACTTCTTCACACAATGCACCATCAACCCATTGAACTTACTGCCAGGGGATGTTGGGAAGGCCAAAAGTATAACTGGGTTCAAAAAAGAATTAGATAAGTTCCTGGACGATAGGTCTATCAATGGCTATTAGCCAAGATGGTGAGGGAGGCAACCCCATGCTCTGGGTGTCCCTAGCCTCTGACTCCAAAAGATGGGAGTGGAGGTCAGGGGATGGATCCCTCGAAAATTGCCCTGTTGTGTTCATTCCCTCTGAAGCACCTGGCATTGGCCATTGTTGGAAGACAGGATATTGGACTAGATGGACCATTGGTCAGACTCTGTCTGGACATTCTTATGTTCACCAGAACATCCATCTCGGGCTGTAGGAGTTGTCAGACTGGATCAGACCAATGGTCTATCTTGTCCAGTTTTCTGTCTTGTATAGTGGGGCAGCAGCAGCAGTGCCTTCTGAAGAAGAAACTGTGTGATAGGGGGAGTTATATCCTATAACTCCTATCTCTAGGGGAAGTTTCCTATAACCCTGAATACCTTTGCTTTCAGCAGGGCTCCATAATGGTTCTGGGGTCCATCTATGTGGATCTGATTGTAGGATTTTCATTCTAAAGGATCATTTTCAGAAGCTCATAATTTTGTCAAACTTCTACCTTTTAGGCTGAAATTTGGCACATTTGTTTCTAGCCTAAGAGCAGGTTGTTTTGGAAGTTAGAGAAGTTAGAGAAAAAACAATTTGCCTGTTTTAGAGACTTCAAAGAAAGAGGGAAATAAAAGGAGATTTTACAATAATAAATAAATAAAAGTTATTTTAATCAGCACTCTCACACATACAGGAGGTTGTAGAAACTTCTAATTTGGCAAGGACATATTTCCCATGTTACGGAAGTGCTTTAAGATGATCCAGTGAAAATTAGCTTTCATGTGTCCATGAGCGCACTGAGTTTTGTAGGGTTTTTTTTTTTTTTGTATGTATGTATCTATTTTATCTAATCTACCTATAAGATAGGTGCCCTGCTGTAGAGAAGGCCACAAAGCGGTTTCTCTTCTAGCCCCAGTTTACAGTTACTTATAATTCTGAAATCTCAACTTTTAGGCTGAAAATTTCCAAGGTCACTGCAAATTTGTGGGGTTTGTTGTTGGAAAGTTTGAGATGCTTTTGAGTGCTAGAACATGAAAATTCCACCCTTCTCTCTCTTTTAAACAGCCTATAGCTGGAGAGAAGGAAGTTTTGAAAGCTGAAATTTGACATGGAATGAGTCTTCGCTTAGAAGCAATTCACAGCCTTTTACTATTATTTTCAAGACCACTTAGAGAGAGAGATTGAGTCTGCTCTACAGCCTTAGCTAAGAGCCATATAGCTTTAGCTTGTGCACTAAGCTCCAGAGGTCCCTGGGCTTCGGTGGGCGGGATTGAACCTGGGACCTCTGGAGCTTAGTGCATGAGCTAAAGCTATATGGCTCTTAGCTAAGGCTGTAGAGAAGACTCACTAATCTCTCTCTAAGTGGTCTAGGTGCCACTGCATGGGACAAAGCACCACACCCAGGCGGTGTGTGGCTTACATACTTCCCCTAGCTGAGGAAGTACATCCCGAGCTTCAGAGACTTCACAGTTGAAATCCCGGAAGAGCCCCCACTTGTAACACCGACAGACCCTGGTCCTTGGTGGGTGGGATCAAACCTGGGGCCTCTGGAGCTTAGTTCATGAGCCTCTACTGCATCAGCTAAAAGCCATATGGCCTTTTGCTAAAGCTATTGAGCAAACTCATTAATCTCGCTCTAAGTGGTCTCGGTGCCACTACATGGGACAGAGCACCTCACCCAGGAGGTGTGTGGGTTACACATGCACGATAGATTTCATTAGATAAACTCATTTAGCATGTACTTAAGGAAAGTCATGCTGAGCTTTCATGAGAAGCTAAGTTAGCTTCTCAGACAACTGGCCAGTCTCCTGTATAGCTGAAAGTGCTACAGAGAATGGAGTATGGCTGTCTACTGGACTACATAAACTGCACAGGGGCTGAGGTTAAGCGTTCAGACTACTGTAGATCTTGTAAGGAGTGAAGAGAGCTTCCTGCAGAGTTTGTAACTTTTGCCTGTGGTGCATCTTCCCTACTTGGGTAGTTCCTCTGGCGTGACCACTTACAGACTTCCTTCAGTGTGTCAGGGGATCTATGCCTTCTTTGTCCCAATTCAGAGAAATGAAGTGCTTGTAGTTGTTCTTTTTCAACATCTGTCCTGGAAGCCAATGTGAGGGGAAATGTTTTGCCAAACACTGCATGTTTACTGGGCAATGGAGTCACAGTTAGGACTGCTTCCAGCAGCTTAGATTAGGGGGATAGGGAATAGCATGAATGTTAGCAAAACATTTGACCATGTTTAGTTGGTTGAATAGAGACAATATTTGTAAGGTTCAGGGCATTAATAATTATATTTGCCAATCCCTACAGAATGCATCATTCTGTGACATCACAGCAAACTCAACTGGAGTATGAAGAGACCCTCAACAGTTTGGTAAGTCTCAGTTTCTAACGTAGGCAGAAAAAGAAGTTGAAAAATATGTCATTCACATAAAGGGCTGGTATAAAGAAGACATTGCAAGAATGAGGAAATTTGTACATCAGAAAACACGAAATTAAGAGAATGTAAGATTAGAATGGGGGAAGAGGGGAGAACAACTGAATTGACAATCAAGGTTTACCAAAAACAAGGGTCAGAGCCTCTACTGCTGTAAATTGTCATTGCTCCTTTGACATTAAGGGAAAACCAGCTGAAGATTTGCCCCAATATATCCTCCAATATGTAGGTATAATGGCCATCTTTTATTAATTACAGTGCTTTTCGTTTTGTTTTGTTCTCCTAATGTTGATCTCTAGGTACTAGTGTTTTTAATTCTAAAATTTATATCTATTTATTTTTTATTTTGTGGCAATATTAATCCTTAACATTTTCTTTTATTTTCATTTATGGACCCGTACTGCATTCCAAAAGATGTACAATACTTTAGCTAAGGGGAGACAGATCTTCTGCCCATAGTACTTGCACAGCTAAACCTATATTTTTGGGGTTGTACCAGGTTTAGCCACAAACCCCCCCAAAAATTATTTAGACCTAGCGTGAAGTCATACAACAGTATAATTTTGTCCTGGTGATTAATTTTGTCCCATAGATTAACATTGTTATTGTGTGATATATCACAAGTTGCACTGTATATTTTTGTGAGCTTTTGTGCCAGCTTGTTGTGCAAACTGTCCAGTAACTGTATTACACATTAATGCTTTAATAGCTGAAAACCCTTGCTGTCACACAGGTATGGCAGTTGGGCCAAGTAACCCACTATGTGTGCAGGCTCCCTCATGTAACCAGTGACATTGTTGCATGAGAATTAGTTGTAGAATAAGGGTGGCAATTGGTTGAGTTACCTCTGAAATCATAATAGTCTAGGACTCTTGGCATGGCATAGTTACCTTACGGTAGCTATAAACCACATGGGTGTAATTTGTAAAGTCAGAATGGCTAAGAATTTAAAAATTGGATGGTAACAGATCACAAATCAGAGTGATTATTGAACCTGGAGATATTCTAAACAGAAAGAGCTCTCAACCATGTTCGTAGCTGTTTCCATTCCTTCACATTGACTCAACAGACATTCTGGACTTTAGAATGTCTGTCAGTGGGTCATTCTGGACTTCAGAGTGACCCATTGACAGAGTGTCAATCCTGGAATCTTATTTTATAGATTCTACATTAGGGTAAATTTGTCAGTGAACTTATTCTTAACATTAAAGTAAACAAGTGTGATGGTACACATATATCACTGGGAGTCATCTACACATATGTCATGGACAAGTCTGTACTGGAGGTATTAGGTAAATGTCTGTCTCTGTGCTCAATAAATGAGTACAAGCCAAGGAGGAGCCAGGTAAAGGAGAGTATTCTGCCATCACTTTCTGGCTGTTACACTTGCTTTAGACATAACTTTATATATTTACGTCCACATAGTAAAGTAGATAGTCAAATCTAATCATTCATGTTTTATTACCGTACCTAAAGGTAAGAAAGACCTATTCCTTGGCTTGGTACAATTCCCAAAGTCTTGCTTTCCCGCGTGCATCTTTAAGGAACCCTATGGTTCTATGCATATTTGGCAGACCTTTATTTTCCAGCAGGGCATAGGAATGTAGTTCCATGGGAAATGGAAGAGGGGAATATAAAATTTAGTAATCCATTTGAATTTTTTCTTTTTAATTGTGTTTCCCCCAAAAAAGTCTGAGAGTCTAGAAGGTTGGGGATAGAAAATATCTCATTAAATTAACATGGAGAATTAGATGGGAGTTTTTTAATGAGATTATATAAGAAGAGAATATACACTGTTTTGTTTTTTAATATTGCTTTATAGCTTGTGTATAATGTTTGCATCTTTTTCTGGTATTCTATTTTCTTTTATTCACTGCCCTCTAGAGGTCTTACAAAAGAAATTAGATGAAGAGAAAATGAATCTGCTACAATGACTGTGTCTGTCAATTGTTGCTGTGAATTGGCCAATCCACTATATTTTAAAACAAATCAATAGATTCACCACCAACTGAATGGAACGTGCCACTTGTCTGAAAAAGAAACAAAGAAATTATTGTGTAAAAAGTCCACTTTTCAATTAATCGAAAGAAAAGGTATATGTCACAAATCTTATTTTAAGAGTACAAGACAAAAACTATGTGATATTATACTATAAGAAAATTTATATGCAGTACTCTTATCAATAAGATTTATAGCGTAGTCTTACTCGTGTATCAGATGTTTCTGTCTATTTATCTCTCTTTTTCAGTAGTTTTCAGTTACAGGTATTGTATGGTAAATAGATCATCTTTATAGCTGAACAGGACAAGTTATACTAAATCTTTCAAACTTGCTGTTAAGAATCCAAAAGAAAGCAAAACAAATCCCTTTTGTTTAAAATATTAACACCTACTCTAACATATTTCCTCCAAGGACCTGCGAAATCTGAGCTGTGATCTTCCTGGTTTCTCTGCCACAGAATTACAGCAATAGTAGCAAATAGAATTTTAGAAGAAATGGTTCTTTCCAACCTTTGATTAGGGTCTGTCACTCTGACAGAGACAATAGCAAATCTCATTTCTTAGGCTGTTAAGGAGATGGTAATTTGTCTATCTTTAATGCTAATTTCATTTTTTAAAATGGCTGTCTACTTCTGGACTTCTACAAAAGTGTTTTGAAGGGGTTTTAAAACATTGCATTTCACCTTTAAAGTAAAACAAACAAAGATAATTGAAGCATTTTCAATGTTGTGTTATGCTTTGATTTGAAGCTCTTTGAGACTGGGACCATCTTTTTGTTGTGTGTTTGTACAGTGCCTAACGCAAAGAGGTCCTGATCCATGACTGGGTCTCCTAGGCACTACCACTATACTGATAAATAATAATAATAAGCATTTCTTGTAATTTGTTCTGATGATACAAACTGTGCGACAACCTTCAGTGCATTAGTATTTCATTCCTAAGTAGGCAGGCAAAGATCACTTTTTGTCACTGATATTAAAATTATCTAATCTCTCTAGGTTTTGATATTCTATAAATCTCATGGAATGGCTGCAAAAGCTGCAATGTACATACATTAATTTGTTTGTTCAAAGTAAAATTCAAATTAAAGGCCCTTCAATCTTAAATTAATGACATTTTTAGAGTTGTTGAAGTGTTAAAAAAAAAAAAAACACCTATATCTTAAACTTGGGCAAATTCTGCCCCAAAGTCAGGTTTAAAATTGAATTATATTTCCCAAAAGAGAGAGATTATTTAAAAATGCTGACAACCACCACAGATAATGTATTGGCTTAAGTGGGGTCACTATGTTGATAATATAGAGCAACATTTTTATGAGTGTTCACTCTTGGGTGCCTACTTTCGCCTACTTTTCAGTTATTGAGGTTCCACAGCTCCCATCAATGGGCACCCAAAATTAATGAGCCCCCCCGGAAAGCTTGGTTGTAAATGATGAATACAGAAAACGGATTTACTTATACCATAACCTTTGGGCCAGAATGCTCTTCTTAATTTCTAATTTATTTGGGATTGCTGTGTCACGGAGGAATTCAAATCTCCTGGTATCAAAGAGTTAAAGAAGAAATCACCCATTGCAAACTATCATTTACAGCAGAGCACTTTACTAATCATGAGATGTTCAAGAGTGAAGCAAGAAAGAGCTCTAAAGTACTTGCTTTCTTGAATCTGTTCATTATGTATTACACTAGAGGGATGTAATAGGTGTTAGAAAGTACCTAGAGAGCATTACTTAGAAAAAACACACTTAATAGAAATATCTACAAAGACCATGTGAATTAATTCAGGAGATGGATAAGTGCAAGAGGGGAGGTAAGCCACTGAACTAGTTGTAGTCTCCTAGGGAGAAGTGGGAAGTGAGAACAGTGCAGTTTCCCCTCCTTTCTTTAATTTCTTCCAACACCTCAATTCATTCCTCTAACAGCCACTGCTGAAGGAAGCGGTACTACTCTATTATCCTCTCCACTTCTCTGCTGCTCCTTTGTCCAACCTCACACACACACAGAAAGTGGCAGTATCAAAGAGGATCAATGCCTGAATTCTGAGTCTGCTTTGTAGCACCTACTGCAAGCCAGTATTGTACGCATAGGCTTTCCCTTATCTGCTAAAAACTCACTGCTGTCTTCCAATAACCTGTTTCAGAGATAAGCATCCTGATTTTATGGATGGAAAGCATGGTCAGCTCCTTCATGGGAAATTCCATGAGATGATAGTTTTGCTATAAGACAGTGTGAGTCAAATAGAATCTATGCATAATGCAGCAATAAAAAGCTGGTAATATCTGTGACTTGTCCACTAGATTTTCAAATCAGAACACAAACTTGTAGTCAGTAGTTTTTAAGTACCAATTTTGTTTTATTTTTATTTTTACTAGATGTTACCTGATAACTCTCACACTATAGAGATAACTGATCTCTCTCACACAGATGTATTCTTCTTAATATTAGTCACAAACACATTCTGCATACTGTTTTAACTGTCTCTACATTCCTATACAAAAATAGTATAGTGTGATTTCTAATGTTTTCATGAAAGGTATGCACAAAAACATGCTGAAAACATTCATTAAACAAAAAAGGTATGTTGAAAACGTTTATTATCTGGTGGATATTTGGCCTGTAAATTATGGCCTGTTATGGTCAAATAAATTGGAGTTTGTAGCCTACGTTCTAACAGCAAGGTATCTACATATACAAAATCATTGTTGCAGTTGGAACTAATTGGTGCCTTTTCTGACATTCTCAGCACTGTTAATTTGTACATAATTAACGTATATAGATTTATGCAATGGAAAAAAATAACACTTGTTTGTATACCTGTCATAATATTTTTCAGACCTTAGCTATCCTCTCCTAGTTACCTTAGAAATACTTAGACAGGATGATGTATCTGTTCTGTAGATTTCCTCTGTTGGATTTCATACTTGCTAATCTAGAATTTTGCACTGAAGGCAACGTCTTTAAACATTTTATTTATTCAAAGTATAGTACTTTTATTTCAGAAAAGGTAAAGATTTTCTTTGAATATTGAATAGAGCTGGTTGGGAATATTTTTCAGTTGAAAAATTTCAGTGAAATATGGGCTTTTGTCAAAATCAAAATTGTCATGGGAAAATGTCAATTTTAACACAATTTTTTAACAGGAAAATTCAAACTGAAACATTTAATTTAGGATTGATGTTTCAAAATGAAATATTTTGTTTCAACTGAAAATGTTAGAATTTTTGTTTTGACATTATGTACTCAAAATGTTTCAAAACGTTTCGTTTTGTGAAAAATGTTGATATTTTCCTTTTATAACCCATTTTGTTATAGAAACACACATAGAAACGTAGGCATTTCATGCAAGATAGAAATTTCATTTTCTGAACAGCTCTTATTTTTAACCAAATTGCGTACCCTTGTTAAGTGAGAGTTGTTTTCCCTCTAAATCCATGGTCAAAATGCCTCAAGAGCTGAGAAATAGTCACATGAAATGAAGTACAAACCAGGTGCTGCAAGAATATATTGTGCTCCTAATCTCTATGCTCTGGTACTAATGACTTATGGAAATTGTGTTCATAATATAGGATAGTGTTTTTGCTGGGTGAGGAACGCCTTCTGCATTGACACTTCATTATTATAGTACTTTTTTGCTTAATGTTCTGACTTTCTCACACTATTGCACATTATTTAGAACTACTTTTCCTGACTACACAAATTAATCTGTAGGCAAGAACAGCAATATTTTGTGTTAAATGATCTAACCCAAGTTTTGAGAACTGAAGATACCCTCATGCACTTAGGCCTGGTCTACACTACGAGTTTAGGTCAACTTTAGCAGCATTAAATCGAATTAAGCCTGGACACGTTCACACGATGAAGCCCTTTCTTTCGACTTAAAGGGCCCTTTAAACCGGTTTCTTTACTCCACCTCCGACGAGGGGATTAGCGATAAAATCGGCCTTAGCGGGTCGGAATTGGGGTAGTATGAACGGAATTCGACGTTGTTGGCCTCCGGGAGCTATCCCACAGTGCTTCCTTGTGACCGCTCTGGACAGCACTCTCAACTCAGATGCACTGACCAGGTAGACAGGAAAAGCCCCGTGAACGTTTGAATTTCATTTCCTGTTTGCCCAGCGTGGAGAGCACAGGTGACCACGCAGAGCTCATCAGCACAGGTAACGGTGATGGAGTCCCAGGATCGCAAAAGAGCTCCATCATGGACCGAACAGGAGGTACGGCATCTGCTCGCCATATGGGGAGATGAATCAGTGCTAGCTGAACTCCGTAGCAGCAAACGAAATGGCAAAATATTAGAAAAGGTCTCCAAGGCCATGAAGGACAGAGGCCATAACAGGGACGCACAGCAGTGCCGCGTGAAAATTAAGGAGCTAAGGCAAGCCTACCACAAAGCCAGAGAGGCAAACGGAAAGTCCGGGGCAGAGCCGCAAACATGCCGCTTCTACGCGGAGCTGCATGCCATGCTAGGGGGTGCAGCCACCACTACCCCAACCGTGTGCTATGACTCCTTCACTGGAGAAACACACAGGGAAGCGGGTTCGGGGTACGAGGAAGATGAGGATGAAGATAATGTAGATAGCTCACAGCAGCAAGGAAGCAGAGAAATCGGTTTCCCCAACAACCAGGATATGTTTATCACCCTGGACCTGGAACCAGTAACCCCCGAACTCACCCAAGGCATGCTCCCAGACCCTGAGGGCACACAGGGGGACCTCTGGTGAGTGTAACTTTGTAAATATTACACATGGTTTAAAAGCAAGCGTGTTTAATGATTAATGATTAATTTGCCCTGGCAATCGCGGCCAGTACAGCTATTGGAAAAGTCTGTTAACGTGTATGGGGATGGAGCGGAAATCTTCCAGGGACATCTCCAGAAAGCTCTCCTTCATGTACTCCCAAAGCCTTTGAAAAAGGTTTCTGGGGAGGGCTGTCTTATCCCGTCCGCCATGGTAGGACACTTTACCACGCCAGGCCAGTAGCACGTAGTCTGGAATCATTGCATAACAAAGCATGGCAGCGTATGGTCCCGGTGTTTGCTGGCATGCAGACAACATCCATTCCTTATCGCTCTTTGTTATCCTCAGGAGAGTGATATCATTCACGGTCACCTGGTTGAAATGGGGCGATTTTATTAAGGGGACATTCAGAGGTGCCCGTTCCTGCTCTGCTGAACAGAAATGTTCCCCGCTGTTAGCCACGTGGTGGGGGGGAGGGGTGAAGTGATCATCCCCGATAATTGGGTGTGGGGGGAGAGGGGGGTTAGTTGGGTTTGTGCTGCATGTTAACCCGGAGACCGCAGCCCCTCCTTTTACATTGCAAACCCATTTTAAATGGCCAACCCAATGGGTGCTTGGTATGGGAAATGAGGGCGCTACTGTTTGAAACCATTCCCACATGTTAAGAAGGTTAAAAAAGCCAAAAGACTGTGGCTTACCATGGCTGCCTGCAAGCCGAAATCTGTTGCCTGGCACTGCGTGAGTGATCTCTCACACCAAACCGGCAGGCCCTCAATATAAGAGGAAAAATGCGACCTTGTAACGAAAGCACATGTGCTGTGTAATGTGAACCTCAAAATGTAACGTGAAAGAGTGTACCCATTGTTCTCTAAAATGTCTTTTTTAATCACCTCTCCCTTCTCCTCCACCAGCTGCAAATGTTTCTCCTTCACAGAGGCTAGTGAAGATTAGAAGGAGAAAACGGCGGACTCGGGATGATATGTTCACAGAGCTCCAGATGTCCTCCCACGCTGACAAAGCACAGCAGAATGCGTGGAGACAGTCAATGTCAGACTACAGAAAAGCACAATATGAATGAGAGGAGAGGTGGCGGGATGAACAGAGCAAGTGGCGGGCTGAAGATGATAGGTGGCATCAGCTTGCAGACAGAAGGCAAGAGTCAATGCTCCGGCTGCTGGAGCATCAAGCTGATATGCTCCAGCGTATGGTTGAGCTGCAGGAAAGGCAGCAGGAGCTGAGACCGCCGCTACAGCCCCTGTGTAACCAACAGCCCTCCTCCCCAAGTTCCATAGCCTCCTCACCCAGACGCCCAAGAACACGGTGGGGGGGCCTCCGGCCACCCAGTCACTCCACCCCAGATGATTGCCCGAGCATCAGAAGGCTGGCCTTCAATAAGAGTTAAAGTTTTAAACTGCAGTGTGTCCTTTTCCTTCCCTCCTCCCCCACCCATCCTGGGCTACCTTGGCAATTATCCCCCTAGTTGTGTGGTGAATTAATAAAGAATGCATAAATGTGAAGTAACAATGACTTTATTGCCTCTGCAAGCTGTGCTCGAAGGGGGGAGGGGAGGGTGGGGTGGTTGGTTTACAGGGAAGTAGAGTGAACCGGGTGGGGCGGGGCGGAGGGTTCATCAAGGAGAAACAAACAGAAGTTTCACACCGTAGCCTGGCCAGTCACAAAACTCGTTTTCAAAGCTTCTCTGATGCGCACCGTGCCCTGCTGTGCTCTTCTAACCGCCCTGGTGTCTGGCTGCGCATAATCAGCGGCCAGGCTATTTGCCTCAACCTCCCACCCCGCCATAAATGTCTCCCCCTTACTCTCACAGATATTGTGGAGCGCACAGCAAGCAGCAATAACAATAGGGATAATCTTTTCGCTGAGGTCTGAGTGAGTCAGTAAGCTGCGCCAGCGCGCTTTTAAACGGCTGATTGCACATTCCACCACCATTCGGCACTTGCTCAGCCTGTAGTTGAACAGGTCCTGACTACTGTCCAGGCTGCCTGTGTACGGCTTCATGAGCCATGGCATTAAGGGGTAGGCTGGGTCCCCAAGGATCATGATAGGCATTTCAGCATCCCCAACGGTTATTTTCTGGTCCGGGAAGAAAGTCCCTTCCTCCAGCTTTCGAAACAGACCAGAGTGCCTGAAGACGCGAGCATCATGTACCTTTCCCGGCCATCCCACGTTGATGTTGGTGAAATGTCCCTAGTGATCCACCAGGGCTTGCAGCAGCATTGAAAAGTACCCCTTGCGGTTTATGTACTCGGTGGCTTGGTGCTCCGGTGACAAGATAGGGATATGGGTTCCGTCTATCGCCCCACCACAGTTTGGGAATCCCATTGCAGCAAAGCCATCCACTATGGCCTGCACGTTTCCCAGAGTCACTACCCTTGATATCACCAGGTCTTTCATTGCCCTGGCAACTTGGATCACAGCAGCCCCCACAGTAGATTTGCCCACTCCAAATTGATTCCCGACTGACCGGTAGCTGTCTGGCGTTGCAAGCTTCCACAGGGCTATCGCCACTCGCTTCTCAACTGTGAGGGCTGCTCTCATCCTGGTATTCTGGCGCTTCAGGGCAGGGGAAAGCAAGTCACAAAGTTCCATGAAAGTGCCCTTACGCATGCGAAAGTTTCGCAGCCACTGGGAATCGTCCCACACCTGCAACACGATGCGGTCCCACCAGTTTGTGCTTGTTTCCCGGGCCCAGAATCAGCGTTCCACGGCATGAACCTGCCCCAGTAACACCATTATTTGCACATTGCTGGGGCCTGTGCCTTGTGAGAGGTCTATGTCCATGTCAATTTCCTCATCACTCTCATCGCCGCGCTGCAATCGCCTCCTCGGCTGGTCCTGGTTTTGCTTTGGCATGTCCTGGCTCTGCATATACTCCAGGACAATGCGCGTGGTGTTCATAGTGCTCATAATTGCCGCGGTGATCTGAGCAGGCTCCATGATCCCAGTGCTATGGCGTCTGGTCTGAAAAAAGGCGTGAAACTAGTATCTGACGGACGGAGGGAGGGAGGGGCGAGTGACGACATGGCATACAGGTACAGGGAATTAAAATCAACAAAGGTGGCTGTGCATCAGGGAGAAACACAAACAACTGTCACCCAGAATGGCCCCCCCAAAGATTGAACTCAAAACCCTGGGTTTAGCAGGCCGTTGATTTCACGGAGGGAGGGGGAAGCAGATGAATACAGAACAAATCTATTTTTTACATCTTAAGCTGGCAGACGACGGTGCAGCATGACTGATAGCCCTCGGCATCTTCTGGGTGCCTGGCAGAAAATACTGGGCGCTTGGCAGAAAATAGCATACTACGACTGATAGCCATCATCGTCAAGACAGTTCGATAGGACCGAGCATTTCTGCCCAGGTGCCCATGATTGACAGCCACTGCAGTACGACAATGACGGATACCAATCGTAATATACCATCTTCTACCAAAAGACAAGGGGCTGCTGCTGTGTGCAGTGCAGCCCCACGTCTGCCAGCCCCATGTCTGCTGGCACCCAGATCGCCGATGAAGGCTACCAGTCATACTGCACCGTCTACTGCCAAAAGGCAATTAGCTGCTGCTGTGTAGCAATGCAGTACCACGTCTGCTGGCACCCAGAGAACATATGGTGACGGTGAGCTGAGCTGAGCTGAGCGGGCTCCATGCTTGGCGTGGTATGTTGTCTGCACAGGTAACCCAGGTAAAAAGGCACGAATAGATTGTCTGCCGTTTTTCTGACGGAGGGGGAGGTGCCTGACGACATGTACCCAGAACCCCCCGCGACACTGTTTTGCATCATTCAGGCATTGGGATCTCAACCCAGAATTCCAATGGGCGGCGGAGACTGCGGGAACTGTGGGATAGCTACCCACAGTGCAACGCTCCGGAAGTCGACGTTAGCCTCGGTTCTGTGGACGCGGTCCGCCGACGTAATGCACTTAGAGCATTTTATGTGGGGACACACACAATCGGCTGTATACAACCGATTTCTATAAAACCGGCTTCTATAAATTCGACCTAATTTCGTAGTGTAGACATACCCTTAGATGACTTCATGGGAGGAACATCTGGTAGGAGTGGAAAGGATTCTAAAGCTTTTTAAGGAGTCAGGGTTTAAATGTGCAGGAAACAAATGTCAGTTTGAAAGAAATTACATCATCTTCCTAGAACAGAGGTCTTCAATCTGTGGGGTGTGCCCCCTTAAGGAGGCATGGAGGAAGGTTTGGGGAGCACTGCTGGGACCTGCAGCAGCCCCCATAGGGGGTGGGAAGGGAGCGCTGCCAAGCTGCTGGACGCATGGCCAGGGATCCACTCCTGGCCCCGGCTGTCAGCCCCACGGCCCACCGGCTGAGGGTCCGTTCCCGCCCCCACCCTCTGCCCCCTTACCCCTGTCTGCATCCCTCCTCCTGGAGCTGCATCCCTGCTCTGGAGCCACGTCCCTGCTCCCAGCTCCATGTGGGAAGGTTGCAGACAGGGGTAAGACTGATGCCCATTAACGACCCCCAGGATAGCTGTCTGGAGTCCCACTGAAAGGACAAGTGCAGAATCTGCAAAAACTTTTGCCCTCGAACTCAAAAGGAGCGGGATATCTGCTTGAGGGCCCTCCTCATGGAGGCTGTACTTCTTCCTGCCTCAGAGCCCTCTCAATTGGACTCCATGCCTGATACTTTGGCATTGGTGCACAATGCACCGCCAGCACCAGAATCCACCTGGCACTGTTCCTCCTCACCTAAGAAGTGGTTGAAGTCAACGGGCCCACTGGCACTGCAGAAAAAGGAGACTTTGGGCAAAGGACCTGTTAGGCCATGTGCCGCCCCAGAGCTACTCAGTCAGACCCCATAGCCCAGCCAGGGACCCATCTCCGATTCCCAGGGATTGGCAGGGGATCCCAGCCCCTAATAGGGTCATTTGTGCCTGAAGCGGGCCCAGTGGCCAAAGAGCAAGTAGGCCATCTGGCACCGCAGATGCCAAGCCAGGTGATGGACCCGGCTAAGGCCCTGGCATCTACGGGCAAGCTGGTTATGGGTCCGTCCTCTAAAGCATCGGAGTGTCCCCGGTTCCCTGACGACAAATTGAGGATCCTCATCACTGCAGCCTAGGACCCCTGCACCGCAGCCTTGGTTAGAAGACCCATGTCCCTGAGCCAAGGTCTCGACCTACAAGGCACGGGACAGCTGTCTCACGACACCGATCCCCATACCCACAGTACGGTCGAGTCTCCCACCAGAGATCACTATGGCGCAGATCACCATCTCCTAGGCGGTCTCCCAGGCATCAATCCCCCCCTGGTGTGGGAGTGTTCCCAGTTGCATCACCAATCTCCATCTGCCCGGTACCGCTTTTTGGGCAGGCACCAATCCTCGCCCTCTCCTTAATAGTTCCCGACAAGGGTCATTCAGCAGACTCCATTATCTACAGCTCCATCCTGGTCACTGGAAGGGCAATGGTCCAAGTCAGAAGGAGAGTTCAGCCCCTCCCCTATAAACGGCAAATTGCCACTGGCCCACGAGACCGACGCAGCTCCTGCAGCGGTGGCATAGAGGAAGGGGCAGTGGCCTGCTCAGTGGCAGTACTCGAACACGTGGGGTGTATCTGTTATACCTGTCTCATATTCCTGCCATTCCTCCCAGGCCGCATTGGACAAACTGTCCCTGGCACCAGAGTCTGAGCACGGTGCTGAAGCCGACATGAGGGTGAGATATTGGGCCCCGATGCCCAAGGAGTCATCCCCAGATGAGCAAGGAGAGGCTGCCCCACCGCCTGCGGTGCAGTTGTCTTCATCGTCTCTGGACGAAGCAGTGGCAGGCCCCTCGCAAACATGCAGACCTCCCCCCCCCAATGACTTCAAGGAGAATCAGGCTCTGCTCAAAAGAGTGGCTGCCAACCTGAACTTGGAGGTCGAGGTACAAGCAATGGAGTCCAACCTCTTTAATGTCATACCTTCCTCTACCCCAGCCCAGGTTGTGTTGCCCGTCCACCCAGGGGTCCTAAAAATTGCTATGTCTGTGTGGCAGACCCCCTCTTCCATTCCGCCTAAAGTGGAAAAGAAGTACTATGCCCTGGCAAAGGGATTTGAGTACCTGTATACCCACCCTCCAGTGGGGTCCCTGGTCGTCGATCATCAACGAAAGGGGCAGGCAAGCAGCACACCGAAAAAATAAAGACACCAAGAGGCTGGATTTGTTTGGCAGGAAAATTTATTGGACAGCCAGCCTGCAATTGTGTGTGTCTAACCATCAGGCCTTTCTAGGCAGATACAACTTGAACCTGTGGGACTCCATCAGTAAGCTGAAGGAGGGCCTTCCACAGGACTGAGCCCAGGAGTTTACCACCTTGGTGGAAGAGGGAAAAGCGGTGGCAAGGGGTGCCCTCCAGATGGCCTGCGACGCTAAAGATTCAGTGGCCAGTGTAGTCACCTCTGCGTTGGTCATGAGGCACAGCTCCTGGTTAGTCCTTCAGGCTGTCCTAGGAGATGCAGACTATCCTTCAGGATGTCCCGTTTGAGGGAGCAAGGCTCTTTTCAGAGCTGACTGATGCATGGCTCCACAACCTTAAAGACTCCTGTGCCATCCTCCGTTCCTTGGGCCTACACACCCCTCAGCAGGCTAGAAAGCCGTTCTGTTTCCCACCTTCTCTGCCTCTGTCGAGGTCCTGCAGTGTCCCCCAGTCTAACTCCTACACAAAGAAGGAAAGAGACACAGGATTTAAAAGGCATCATCCTTCGTCTTCCCATTCCTCTGCCCAGCCTGGTTCTTCCAAAGGCCAAAGAAGACAGAAGTGGCATTTTGAGAATGTGCCCGAGGATGGCGCCCCAGTCACTTCCCAGGATCCACTCCCTGCTCTTTCTTCAACTGCCTGTGCCCCTTCTGGTTGGCCTGGTCACGGCTGACCTCGGACCGTTGGGTGCTATCTTTGGGCTATACCCTGCAGTTCATGGCTGACCCTCCCTCACACCCACCTTCCCACAAGCAACTCCTCATTCAAGAACTCAAGAACCTCCTATGCCTGGGGGCAGTAGAGTAGGTGCCTGCAGACTTGACGGGGAAAGGGTTCTACTCCCGCTATTTCCTAATCGCAAAAGGGGGCCTTAGACCCATTCTGGACCTGCGCCACCTCAACTAGTCTCACAAGAAGTTGAAGTTTCACATGGTCTCTCTGGCCTCCATTATTCCCTCCCTGGACCTTTATGGACACCCAGCCAGCTGCTAGCTATAAAATCCCTCTTAGTAGCTGTTCTCTAATTGCTCTACCTATAAAGGGTTAAAAAGTCTCACTGCTGTGCATAAGTAAAAGGAAGTGAGTGGACACCTGGCCAAAAGAGCCAATGGGAAGGCTAGAACTTTTTAAAATTAAGAAAGGGCTTGAGGGTACCCCACAGGAAGGAATTCCCAAGTGTGCCTTCCTGAGCTCTCAACGGGGTTCTGCACTTGAGTGGTGGCAGCATTTACCAATCCAAGGTCAGAGAAAAGTTGTAACCTTGGGAGTTTAATACAAGCCTGGAGTGGCCAGTATTTTTAGAATCCTTGTGGGCCCCCGCCTTCTGCACTCGAAGTACCAGAGTGGAGAATTAGCCTTGACAGCCGCCCTCGACTTAAAAGACACATTTCCATTTTTCCAGGGCACGGGCGTTTCCTCTGTTTTGTGTTGGGCCACCGACATTTTCATTTCACGGCACTGCCCTTCAGTCTCTTGTCAGCCCCGAGAGCATTTACAAAGTGAATAGCGCCAGTGGATGCTTACCTGAGGCGCATAGGGGTGCAAATGTATCTGTACCTCATTGACTGGTTAATAAAGGGCCGATCTTGGGATCAGGTGCGGCATCATCTCAACCTGGTTTGCTCCACCTGTCGCAACCTGTTTCTCCCTGTTAATATGCGAGAAAAAGTCGACCTTAATTTCAGTGCAATGCATAGAGTTTGTTGGAGGAGTTCTCGACTTTACTCAGGCCAGAGCCTTCCTCCCTGAGGCTTGGTTCAAAATCATGGCGCACCTGATCTCATGCATGCACACCCACCCTCTCACCATCACTCACATGGTGAAAGAATCCTGCATTGGTGTTGGAGGGAGTTCCCTTTGTGGCTCCATCCCTGTCGGTGTCCCTCATCTCCGATGCTTCGGGCTTGGGGTTGGGAGCTCACCTGGGCAATCTCCACATGCAAGATTGTTGCTCGAGTCATGATCGCTCCCTACACATCAAGGTCCAGGAGCTCAGAGTGGTTCACCTGGCCTGCCAAGCCTTCCTACGTCACACAAAAAGCAGCATGGTCCAGGTCCTGATGGACAATACAGTGGCTGCCCACCTGAAAAGCTCTTGTCAATTTTACTTTTTAGAGGTAGTGAGTCAATTCTGCAGAAAGTGACATTGACAGGAGCCTTCTTGCATGGCTACAGGGGAGGCAGAGAGCTAGGGACCTCATCCTCCTGCCTCCCTCCTCAGCTTCAGAACTGGAGACCCCCCGGGCACTAAACCTCTCCCCCAGCTTTAGTAGCTGGAGAGACAGAGAGCTGGAGTGTTCAGCCTCTGCAGCCCTGGAGCTGGGGAGTAGGCAGAGAGTTAGGCTTGGCAGCCATACTGTCTGTAGTCAGAAAGTGAAACTGACAAGAACCTTTCAGCGGGGCATCTAGGAAGCTGTCATTTCCATTTTCCTAATGGAACATTGGAAAAAGAAAAAAAAAAACCTGTGTAGTAGACTGTAGTAACAAAGGCAGCCTGCAAGTGGCAGCATAAATTTGGAAACTGCAGAAATGTCTAAACATATTAACAAATTGTGTTGGGTATATTGCAAGAATATTTCATGACCCGGGGCACCCAACAACTGGAAGACTCTGTGTAGGTCTACAGAAATGGCCATCAGTAAGAAGTGTATTATTGAGAGATGCATCAACAGCACTAAATACTATATACTTTGGTACACTGTGTTCCTGAGAGAACATAATTTCAGTGTTTAAATCCATTATCATGTCAAAAGTGTTTGTAGTCATACATACTAATGTATGAAAACAGGGACTTCAGTCACCGCATAATTCATTTGTAACTAAAGTATACTACCTTGTCTGCAGTTGAGCTCTCTGAGAGGTATTTACTAGTATTGGAAGAGTTCATTAGGCTTGGTGCAGACCTACTTTAAGTCACGGTGACCAGTGGCAGATATGCATCCTGTTCCCTCTCTGTAGAGCCTCTTCTAATATAGTCCTTAGTATATTGCCCATTTGACACTGAAAAAATAGACAACCAAGGATGTAGAAGATATGAGGGCAGGTTGCAGGGATTAAATGAAAGGTTTAATGCCACCTGATCAAACTTGTTAGCTATCTCCATAGTGAGGGGAAAGAGGGAAGAAACATTTCTTTGGACAGATATTGTGGTGTGATCAGGCTGTGCAAGCAGATGAGAAGGTATGCTGCATGAAGACTTGTGACATCACCAACACAGACCTATTGGGTTGTCTTTCTTGACAATAATGTATACAATGCAGCTTTGAACCATAGAAAGACACAGAATCATGTCAACAGCTTGGTACTAAGATAAATTAGTGAGCAGGCTTGAATGGTGATCTGGTTCTATTTGCTCAGGCAACAGCACCGTAGTAATTGCTGCTCAAATTTAGCCAAAGGGTGATGCGGAGTTCCTAGACAATCACCATGAAAACTTTTTCATGTTGTTGTGTGGCAGAGGAAAGAGACCACGAAAATATAAAACCAGAGAGAGCCTAGTGTATAATCAGAGGCAGATTAAGATTTATTGGGGCCAGAGCACAAAAAACACTTGTGCCCCCTTGTAAGCATGTGGGACTCACCTTTGCGGTGCCTCCTGCTGGTATCATCTGGGAATTAGCTCTCCAGCCGTCGGAGCACCCTCTGCAGGCCGGTGTCCTGCTTTTCCTGGCCCCCGTGTCCCTCCCGGACCCGGTGCCCCTTGCACGCCAGGGTGTTGCCCCTTGGCAGTACACCCCTCAGTCTCTGGGTCTCCCCTCCCCAGGGAACCCCCACCCACTATCCCCACCTCACTTCAGTCGTAGGCTACTGCCAGTCACCAACTAGCTCCCGCTCCCTGGGGCAGACTGCAGTATAAATGCCACTCATCACAGGCAATGGGGTTTGGACCTGCTGCCTCTGCCTACCCCTTTTGGACTGCCCCCTGCAACCCCAGTACCTATTTGGCCTTCCACTAGGCCGCAGCCTGGGGGTTTCCAGGCCGGAGCTCCCCAGGCCTTCCCCCATCCCTGCTCCACTTCGGGTACCATGGTACGCTCCCAGCAGCCAGGTCCTTCCCTCTCAACAGGCTGGAGAGACAGTCTGTCTGTGCTCCTGGCCCACTGCCCTGTTATAAGGGCTAGCTGAGCCCTGATTGGGGCATGGCCTCAGCTGAGCTTACTTCCCCACTCAGCCTGGGAACTGCTTGCTCACAGCCACCGCCCTCTCCTGGGCTGTTTTAAGCCCTCTTAAGGCTGGAGTGGGTGACCACCCTGCTACACCCCTACATGCCAGGGACCCAGGGGTGCTGGAACTGCGTGGGCAGGACCCCCCACTATTACAAGTAGGAAGGCCATGCCCGCCCACAATTTAACATGGGAGTAGTAGCCTTGGGCAGGCATGGAGCGGCAGTGGCAGGGGCTGCGCTTTGCGGTGGGGAAGGTGATCAGCTCCTAGGGTGACCAGATAGCAAGTGTGAAAAATCAGGACAGTGAGTGGGGGGTAATAGGAGCCTATATAAGAAAAAGCCCCAAATATCG
Source organism: Emys orbicularis (assembly GCF_028017835.1). Taxonomy (NCBI): domain Eukaryota; kingdom Metazoa; phylum Chordata; order Testudines; family Emydidae; genus Emys; species Emys orbicularis. Next base: position 38,753,326 of record NC_088689.1, on the reverse strand, counting down.
GGACTGTCCCTATAAAATCAGGACATCTGGTCACCCTATCAGCTCCCCTCCTGTGAACTGCAGCTCCTGCTTCCCAGTGGGGGACTGAGGTGGGCCTTAGCCCCCTTGCCACAGGGCTCTCCCCTGCTCCTCCTCCCCCCCACCCCAAGGCCCTACCCCCTGGCCAGGCCGGAGGCGGGCTGTCGTGCTAAGAACGCCCAGGAATCCCGGACCGCTGTGGGGAGTCATGGACCCTCCACCTGCCCAGGGGGTGGGGACACGGACTGGAGGCTGCTCTTGGGCACCACGGCACCCCTCCAAGGCAGGTGGAGGGTCCAGGGCTCTCCACAGTGGTCCAGGCTCCCTGGGTGCCTCTAACCACAGCCCAGCTCTGGCTTCTGGCCTGGCCATGGGGTGGGGCCTCGGGGAAGAGAGGAGCAGGGATGGGGCCACAATACCGGCACTGGTGCCCCCCACCCAACAGGTTCTGGTTCTCCTGCGGGGGCCCCCAAATTGACTATGGCCCCATATATTAATCCTCCAATGTGTATAATCCCTCAGAGTCCAAACACGTGTTGAGAAACTCTTTCAACACACCCTGGTCTGCTTTGTAAAGGGAAGTCATGATTCTAGGGCAATGTTTCCCAAACTTGGGACACCGCTTGTTTAGGGAAAGCCCCTGGCGGGCCGGGTCGGTTTGTTTACCTGCCATGTCTGCAGGTCCGGCTGATCGTGGCTCACACTGGCTGCGGTTCGCTGCTCCAGGCTAATGGGAGTTGCTGGAAGCAGCGCGGGCCGAGGGATGTGCTGGCTGCTGCTTCCAGCAGCTCCCATTGGCCTGGAGCAGCGAACCGCGGCCAGTGGGAGCCGCGATCTGCCGAACCTGCAGATGCGGTAGGTAAACAAACCGGCCCGGCCTGCCAGGGGCTTTCCCTAAACAAGCGGCGTCCCAAGTTTGGGAAACACTGCTCTAGGGTATATATGTTGCAAAAGAAGATGTGTTCTTAACTTGGTGTAGCTAAACTGTGGTAGCAAACTTGGGTTAAAATAACAGCAAAGACTCAGCAGCTCAGCTTTTAACTTGGGTTAGCAGATCAAGTTAAAGCCTGTAGGGGAACCTGGGGTTGAACTCACTAGAGACCTTACAGCAGCGAAGCTGTGCCTCTCTATGCCGACGGGAAAGAGCTCTCCTATTGACACAATTGTATGTTGGCAGGAGAAGCTGTCCTGCTGAGATAGCTCTGTGCACGCTACCACTTACGCTGGCGAAACTTACATTGCTATGGAGTGTGTTTTTTTTCTTACCCCTGAGAGACATAAGTTTTGCCAAGATAAGTGGTAGTGTAGACATGGCCTTAGTCTTCTCTGCTACTTGAACCTGATTTAGCTAATGCGAGTTAGCTAACCCAAGTTAAGAATGTACCCTTTTTTTGCAATGTAGATATACTCTTAGCCCTGGTCTACACTGGGGTGGGGGCAGGGGATCGCCTCACCGTGGTGTCTTCACCGTGGTGAGTCAACTGCTGCCACTCCCCCGTCGACTCTGCCTGCGCCTCTCGTGGCGCTGGAGTACAGGAGTCGACGGGAGAGCGCTCGAGGGTTGATTTATAGCATCTAGACTAGACTAGATCCCCGCTGGATCGATTGCTGCCCGCTGATCCGGCGAGTAATGTAGACATACCCTTAGATTCTGTTCCCAGCTTTGGGGAAGGGAGCTGGATCTGCTTGTTAGAACAAGGAGAGTGGGCTAGCCCTCAGATTACGGGAGGATTGCTAGTTCATATACTTGGAGAGTCATCTTCTCACCAGTAGACTACACTCCCATTCCTTCCTGCAAGTCTGGAATAGTGTGTGCGTGTGTGTTGGGAAACTTGGGTAGGATGAAGTACTGAAGGAGAAAGTAGCAAAAGGCCTTTATTGAATCTGTGTTTGTTGATAAACTTCCTTCAATATTCACCAGCTCCAAAGGAGAAGCACACTGTAGCTCCTTTGTTACTCCTGAAATGAACAAAGGATTCTGTCCTACAAGCTGTCTCAATTCCTGAGAATCAATCACTGAGGCATGATGAAAGTTTTTTTTTCCAGTTCCCCTGCTGTGCACTAAGGTAATTCAGACAAAAGGAGTCCTTTACTGCTTTTTTTATCTTAAGGGTATTGGATTCCTCAGCATAAGTCGGAGGTTGTGGAAATTGCTTTTGCAGGAAAAGTAAAAATAAATAAATAAAAAGATAACTAGGGCCAAATGCAGAGCCAATGTATAAGTTACACTCCATTAAATCCAGGTTTCTTTAGGTCTACTTAGACCTACTTCCCAATGTGTAAATGAGAGTAAAGGAATTAATGTTGGTGTAACTTACACACTGAGGAGCTGTAAGAATCTCTAAATTAAATCAGAGGATTGCTCAATTATTAATACTGTCTTACATCCTTTTGTTAGTAACTTTTCTATACTTACTCTGGCCTCCTGGCATACATGTTACACCAATTTACTATACTATATATATATATATAGAGAGAGAGAGAGACCTATCTCATAGAGCTGGAAGGGACCCTGAAAAGTCATCAAGTCCAGCCCCCTGCCTTCACTAGCGGTGTCCAAGTACTGATTTTTGCCCCAGATGCCTAAGTGGCTCCCTTGAGGATTGAATTTACAACCCTGGGTTTAGCAGGCCAATGCTCAAACCACTGAGATATCCCTCCCTCAAGTGTATTTCCTTGACACTTAAATACAATAGAACTTCAGAGTTATGAACAGCTTGGGACTGGAGGTTGTAACTCTGAAATGTTTGTAATTTTGAACAAAACGTTATGGTTCTTTCAAAAGTTTACAACTGAACATTGACTTGATACAGCTTTGGAACTTTCCTATGCAGAAGAGAAATGCTACTTTTAACCATCTTAATTTAAATGAAACAACACAAACAGTTTTCTTACCTTGTCATATCTTTTTTTTAAACTTTCCCTTTATTTTATTAGTAGTTTACATTTAACACAGCACTGTGCAGTACAGTATTTGCGGGGGCGGGGGGTTGTTTTTGTTTTTGTCTCTGCAGCCTGATTGTGTACATCTGGTTACAAATGAGGTGTATGGTTGACCGGTCAGTTCATAACTTTGGTATTTGTAACTCTGAGGTTCTTCTGTACTTTCAGCCAAATTAAGAGGCACTGTGTAAGATAAACATCAGTATTAGTAAGTGGGTATACCTCTGAGGGATCCAAAAATATTTTAAGTTGTTGTAACATGCACTTTTTGGGGTAAGGAGAGTCTGGAAGTCAGTGAAGGTTTCATCAATTCAGATGACCTAAACCCAATTGGTCTGTCCTTTGAACTCAGTCAAATGCTCTGTCTTAAAACTCTTATTTACATTTCAGAAATACAGTTGGTGGATGCAGGATGCTTATACATCTAATAAATAGATGCAGAACAAAAGCAACCAAGTGCTTACGTTTGGCATGCATCTTACTGGTTCCATGTTCATTTCTGTTATTTAGCATTTTGTGTCTGATTACAGCTAGAAGCTAAGTCAACTGACACTTTCTACCTATTCTGCTTATTTTTGATTGGCCATTGATTTGTTTAATATCCCATGTGCATTCTGTACTATTTACTGTAGTTCAAGTGTCTATGCTGTCTAAAGCTTCCTCTGTTTCTTGCTTTTTCTCATTCCTCCTTGCTCTTGTATAGATATATCATACAGTAAAACAAGAGAAAAAAGTAGTGAAGCTTATGTGACACAGAGACTTCTCGGCAAATGGTCCCCTATTCTTTGCAAACAACTCTTACTTCAGACCTGACAAATTCACTATACGAGACATATATCTTACAGGATATGTATCCATAGAGAGTAATATGTAAGATATCTACAGAAAGCTTGTAACGTGTCAAGATCCATAATCATTGTAAGAGGTATGTATGGGTAACATTTAAGGAATAATGTATTTATATTGAAAGAAGGCTTTATGGACTTGGATTAAAAATTAGTCACCAAGGGATAATATGACTCAGTAATGGCCAACTCAGTCAAGAGGGAGTGTGTGCCTGTGATGCAATGCAAGACACAATTGTTTAGCCTTGTTCAATGCCAAGACTTCCAATGGAAAATCATCAGAGGCAACTGCAAACAACTGAAACCGCCTGAAGGTAAAAAAAGAATTTTACATCAAGATGGGTTCGCCCTGTCTATGAATAGAAACAAAAGACTGTTTACAGTATAACACAAAAGAGGGAAAGGTCCTCTGGATCTACTCACTCAGGAAACCTCTTGTGGATATTTTCATGAGTGTTTGGATCCTGGTTTTTGGGAAATCAGCCAGCTCTGCAACAGACTTAACTTTTGGGGGGAAACCTATTTTATAAGATAGAAAAGGTAACTATTAATAAAGGGTAGACCCACGTTCATGTTTTATAGTTTATTTTGTGATGTAACCATTTGCTTCCATCATTTTCTCTTGCCTCTAATTAAATCTTTACCCTTTCTTAAATAAACCTGCTTTTGTTTTAAGTGCTCACAAATGCTGTGTAGTTTACAGGAGCCATGGTTTAAGGTTAAACTGGGATATACTACACCTTTGGGGTCAGAGGACCTGGATTTTCTGTGAATAGCCAGTGTCGGGGTGGATGTCACAGGGGACACCTCAAAGGGACTTAGGGACTGAGGGCACCTATTAATCTCCAAGGTGAAGACAGGGCTGGTATAGCCAGAGGAGAGTGCTTGAGTGTCTGAAAGGCTGGTAGTGGTAGGGAGCAGACACCTAACCAGGCACAGGCAAGACTCTCACACACAGAGGGCAAAGGGTCACGCACAGTCCAGGGTGCCCTGAGAACTGTCACAGCTCGTGATCACCATAATGTTCCCAGATGTTCAAAGGTAGTCATCATTAGTAATGTGTTACATTGTTCACCTTCTTGTTAACTGTGTGTGCGTGCACAGTAATGAATACGTAGGAAAAGGGAAAAGATTGGATCAGTGGGTAGCTATGCCAAGCTATGACTGTAATATAGGCAGCAATTCACAGAGTAATTTATGAGCCTCTTCACTTAATAAAGACTAGGTATTTGAAGAGCTGAGACTATAGTTCTGTAGTGTACAGTTCATTGGCATCAGAATGATAATACCTATTCAAGCTCTTAAGTTTTGCACATATAAAACACACAATATCCTGTCTGTGGTGGAAATGGAAGGATCCTCAAACAGCTCCACAGCAGAACATTCCCTTTAGTGATTTTAAGAGGCACTTGACAAGGTGATGCAGTTTTGAGGCTGCCTAATCCTATTTCCTTTAATAATTTCAATAGAGTTTATTTTTGCATATTTTTAGTCATAAAAAAATTCCTTGAGTGCTTTATGGTCAACTATTGTTTATACAAGAAAATATTTTCTCTCTATTCCATTTATCTCTGCATTCAAACACCGGTCGGAAAACACTTCAACCTCCCTGGTCACTCGATTACAGACCTCAAAGTCGCAATACTCCAACAAAAACACTTCAAAAACAGACTCCAACGAGAAATTGCAGAATTGGAATTAATTTGCAAACTGGACACCATTAAATTAGGCTTGAATAAAGACTGGGAATGGATGGGTCATTACACAAAGTCAAGCCTATTTCCCCATGCTAATTTTTCCCCCCTACTGTTACTCACACCTTCTTGTCAACTGTTGGGAATGGGCCATCCTGATTATCACTACAAACGTTTTTTTTTTCTCCCGCTGATAATATCCCATCTTAACTGATTACTCTCGTTATAGTTAGTATGTCAACACCCATTTTTTCATGACCTCTGTGTGTATATATATCTTCCTACTGTATTTCCCACTGCATGCATCCGATGAAATGGGTTTTAGCCCATGAAAGCTTATGCTCAAATACATTTGTTAGTCTCTAAGGTGCCACAAGTACTCCTCGTTCTTTTACTACTGAAAAGGCTCAGTCAGGATTGGGGTGTAGGGTTGCCAACCCTCCCAGTATCGCCCAGTCTCTCCCAGGATCGGGCTCTATTTCCCGGCGGCTACTGAAGCAGCACCGGGAGATTTTAGGTCGCTAAAAGTCCAGCAGGGCAAAGGCAGGCTCCCTGCCTGTCCTGGCCCCACACTGCTCCCGGAAGCGGCTGCCACATCCCTGGCGGGGGCAGGGATCTCTGCATGCTACCCTTGCCCCGAGCACTGACTCCACAGCTCCCATTGACCGGAAACTGTGGCCAATGGGAGCTGCAGGGGAGATGCCTGCAAGAAGGGGCAGGATGCAAAGTCCCCTACCCACCCCCCTAAGGACCGCAGGGACATGCTGGCCGCTTCCGGGAGCGGCACGCAGCGGGGGCAGCGCGCGGAGCCCCCTGGACCCACTTACCTTGGGTGTCTCCTGGTTGGCGGCACAGTGGGGCTAAGGCAGGCTCCGTCACTGCAGCTCCTACTGGCCACAGTTCCCATCCAATGGGAGCTGCGGAGTGTGCATTCGGGGTGAGGGCAGTGCACGGAAACCCCTGCCCCTCCCCCCCAGGGGCTGCAGGAATGTTCTGGCCGCTTCCTGGAGTGGCGCGGGGCCAGGGAAGGCAGGGAGCCTGCCTTAGCCCCACTACGCTGCCGACCAAGAGCCATCCAAGGTAAATGCTGCCCAGCCAGAGCCTGCCCACGTCACCCCCCGTGCACTTCCAACCCCCTGACACAGCCCTGAGCCCCCTCCTGTATCCAAATTCCCTCCCAGAGCTTGCAGCCCCAGCCCTGAGCCCCCTCCATCACCCAAACTCCCTCCCAGAGCCTGCACCCCAATCACCTGCCCCAGCCCTGATCCCCCTCATGGAGCCTGCACCCCACACCCCCTGCCCCACCCCTGAGCCCCCTCCCGGAGCCTGCACCCCACACCCCCTCCCCCAGCCCTGAGCGCTCTCCCACATCCAAATTCCCACCCAGAGCCTGTGCCCTGCAATGCCTCCTGCACCCCAATCCTCTGCCCCAGGCTCAGTCCAAAGCCCCCTCCCACACTCCGAACCCCTCAGTCCCAGCCCAGAGCCTGCACCCCAACCCTCTGCCCCAGTCTGGTGAAAATGAGTGAATGTGGGGGAGAGCAAGCAACGGAGATAGGGGGAATAGAGTGAACGGGTTTGGGCCTCAGAGAAGGGGTGGGGCGGGGCCTCAGGGAAGGGGCTGGGCAAGGGTGTTTGGGTTTGTGTGATTAGACAGTTGGCACACCTATTGGCAGGGCCGGCTTTAGGCCGATTCCCCTGAATCGGGCCCCGCGCCCTTGCCGCTGCCGGTACGCTGTACCGGGGCGGCACGGCTTTCCCAGGGGGCAATTTAAAGGGCCTGGGGCTTCCAGCAGGGGCTGGAGCCCCAGGCCCTTTAAATTGCCACCAGAGCCCCACTGCTGGAGCCCTGGAGTAGCGGGGGGCTCTAGGGGCTATTTAAAAAGTCCGGGGCTCCAGCTGCCTCTGCCGCTCGGGTCCTTTAAATAGCCGCGGGAGCCCCGCCGCTTCCCCAGGGCTCCCGTGGCTATTTAAAGGGCCGGGGTGGTAGAAGCAGGGAGCTCCGGCCCTTTAAATAGCTCCCAGAGCCCTGGGGTAGCGGGGGGCTCTGGGGGCTATTTAAAGGGCCTGGGCTCCAGCTGCCCTGCCCGCAGCCAGCCCCTGTCTCCAGCCAGCCTCACACCCCCTGCCTGCAGCCAGCCCCTGCTGCACCCTCTGCCTGCACCAGCCCCACATCCCCTGCCCTGCCTGCAGCCAGCCAACTATCAAAACATAAAATATTTTCCTAATATGAAAGTGAAAATCTATAATTAATATTCTTTTAGAATGTGGTGACGTCTATCAATATGGGTAAGAGATCAAGAGACATTGGTAGAAAGTACCCAAGTGGGAGTAAGAAAAGAGCCATATACAAGGCAACGGCAGTTGAAAGACAGAAGCATCCCTGCCGGGGCCCCGCCAAAAATGTTCGAATTGAGCCCCACACTTCCTAAAGCCGGCCCTGCCTGTTGGGGTGCCATTGTGTTATGTGCTGTATTAACACATAAGGTAATACAGACCCTGCTCTAAAGTGTTTACAGTGTAAACAGACAAAAGGTGGGAGAAGGGAGCAGCATACCAGCAATCAGATGAAGGGGGTAGCTAGACTTGCCAGGGAGTCTTGCAGTCACTGGGGTTTTTTTGTTTTGTTTTTTAAACTCTGTGTTGTGTAGATGTGCTCTGAGAAGAGTTAAGCAATTTGGTGCTAAAAAGATACAGCAGCCTGGAGCCTTGTTTATATTGCTATCACCATAAACAGTAAGGGAGAGAACCATTATGGAACCAGGAGTGGTAATGGTGGGAAAAGTTGGGGGCGGGGGGGGGGGGAATTGTACTGTAGACAAGGCCTTATACAACAAAATGCAGAAGTATCACATACCTAAGTATTGCTGATCATGTCCCTATACAGTAAAACTTTGTTGGGTGCTCTCCAATACAACAAAAAGAACAGGAGTACTTGTGGCACCTTAGAGACTAACAAATTTATTTGAGCATAAGCTTTCGTGGGCTACATCCCACTTCTTCTTCTTCTTCCAATACAACAGTCTGTTACAGACAGAGCTACTGCTGTAGGTTTCTTTTGTTTTTCCTGCAGTGGAACAGATTTTAGATGTATTTGCCTTATCTCTTTCTACTCTCTTGTTATAGAGATAGTTGCAATTAATTGTGGCTTGGGGCTAGACACAGTTGTGCCTATCCCCCATAGGTTGTTGAAGATCAGCCTGGTGCAGCACAAGTTAATAATTTTATAGCTCTCTAGTAACGGCCTATTGTCCAGTAAGCATAAAGTGTATGCCTTTAAAAACTTACCAGTTTTCCATTTAATAACTAATATGAGATTACCTCAGTATTTGAAGTGTTGTCTAAACTTCCTTGTAGCTCAACCAGGGAACTGTAAGTAGAAATAGTTATCTATGGCAATTGGCAGGTTTAAAGAGATCAGTGTATCTGCTTATTTTATTGGTTTGGGATTATCTCTATAATCAGATCCAGTGCTGATTTTGTAGTGTCTTAATTTGAAGATGTTAGGTAGACTGCCTTTAGCATGAGCCTCTACTGCATGAGCTAAAAGCCAACTGGCTGTTAGCTAAGGCTGTAGAGCACTCATCTCTCTCTCTCTCTCTCTCTCTCTCTCTCTCTCTCTCTCTCTCTCTCTCTCTCTGTGGTCTTGGTGCCAGGAGGTGTGTGGGTTACATAGCCAATAGAGGAAACTAGGCCTGCTATAAAGGGAAGAGTACAGGAAAGGGAAGGGAGGAAGAAAGGCCTACAATAGCAAGGTGGTGACAGCCCTCCACCAGCCTCCCTCCAAGAAATCAGCTAGGAAACTGAAAGAGATTGCAAACCAAAAAAGTGAAGGGCTGATAGGCTTAATTGAAGGTGAGGGTCCATGAACTGACCTGACTGAGAGCAAGTCAGTCAGGAGAAGCTGAGACCCCTCAAGAGACCACCCCAAGAGGCAGTGATGCCTAATCTGAACCACAAGAATGATTAAAGCATTAGAAAACATGCCTTTTTGTGATAGACTTCAAGAGCTTAGATTAACAAAGAAAAGGTTAAGGGGTGACTTGATTATAAGGATCTACAGGGGAAATAAATGATTCAGTCTAGCAGAGAAAGGTGTAACACAAATGACTGGAAGTTGAAGCTAAACAAATTCAGATTGGAAATAAGGTGTAAATATTGAACAGTGAAAATAAATGATCACTGAAACAATTTATGAGGGTCATGGTAGATTTTTCATCCCTGACCATTTTTAAATCAAGATTGGATTTTTTTCTAAAAGTTTGCTCTAGGAATTATTTTGGGGAAGTTCCATGGCCTCTGTTATTCAGGTCAGACTGGATGATCACAATGGTCCCTTCTGTCTTTGGAATCTACATGAATCCAGAAAGGACTGATGATAACCATAAGACATTTAACACATTACCGGACCATACTGCACAAATAAAGACCACTATATCCGTTGGTTTGTGCTATAATTTTGTTTTGTAAATTTTTGTTTTTAAAACATTGTTTCAGTTGCTGACAGTTATGTTTTGAGATTGTTTTTCTTAGTTAACAGTCTTCTGTCTGTGATATAAGGACTGTTAGTCAATGAATAAGAAAACTGTGCTTAGGGTTCTTCTGGTCCTATGGATATGTTTTTTAATACCACATATGTAGTTCTCTTATATTTAGAGACCTGTCACAGATTCCCTTCCTGCTAATTCTTTCCCATTTATGAATGCTGATCAGTGGATAAGCTTCAGCCTGTGAAATTGAATGTTGGCAAAGGGAATTTCCCATTTGGTTTTTAGACATTGAAAATGGGAGAAAGTGATTGTCCCCTCTTTTTCTCACAGAAAACCCTTCAAATCTTTTTACTATTTTTATTTTGCATGCAAAATGTTTCTGGTTAGCTCTTATGTTCTTTCATGTGCAATTCAGCTTTAATACTGTTCAGTAGTGATGAGCTGCTTTCTTTAAGTAAAGGTTTGGCAGCAAGCAGGTATTTGCTACTGAGGCCAAGTTGTTAATTTCGTTTGCATAGAGTTGTTATTTTTCTTATATAATCAAAGTCAAAGGGGATGTGACAGAATTTTCTCTCCTATAGAGGCAAAGAGAATAAATACGAATTCATTTTTGAAGCTTTAGTCAAAGCAATTCACTTTGGAATTGGGTTGGAAGAACAGAAGAGAAAGGGATTCATCTTTAAATTAAAATCTATATTCTTGATTTTTGCATAAATAGCAAGGTATTTTTAAAACATTTGCACTTTCATTTTCTTGTATTTTGCAACTGATTTAAACTGCAATACTGTTCACCTCCCTGAGTCAGATTTCTTCATCTTTTGAATTTGTTTTCCTGAAAAGGAAAATTAAATAGATTAACGAGTGATAAAACACCAAGACCTTTTCCCCAGTATACACATGAATAAAGGCAATTGTAAGATGTTTGAGAATATATTGAAAAATCCTTAATCAACCTAGAAACCCTTTGCTATACACCAAAGAAAAGGAAGAACTGTATCAGCAATAGCTTACTTACTTTACATTTTTGAAGGCTTGGCAGTTTTGTGCTAGTATTTATAAAAGTCTAATGTAATTCCTTGTACAGGAATGATTAGTGAAACAAGCTTTCTACTTTCTGTATTGTCTCATATATGTACTGAGAGAAATAGCAATATCATTTCCTATTGATCTATATAGGCCAATATGTAATGCAGTTCAGAAGCCTTCACTTTTATTTGGAATTAAAATAAGTAATTTAATTGGTGAACTGTATTGTCGTGGTCAAAGACCCCCACGCAGTCATTTTAGTTCAAAGACTCATGCCTGAGGCCAGTTTATTGACATACAAACCAGTGCACTGGGGTGTAGTCCGGAGACCAACACACCTAGCAACAGCTCACAAGCTGCTTTTATTCCATTAAACCACAAGCAGGGTACAAACAATACGTCATGAGTTAAGAAATTGGGGACCAATTATAAGCTGGGCATGGGGTGAACACGAGCTCGGGGGCAAATCACAGGCTGGGTTTGGGGTGATCACGAGCTAAGGAGCAGGGGTTGGGGTCAGTCCCCCTACCCCCTCCCTACCCTCTGACTTAATTTCCGAGGAGTGGGTGTTTATTTGGGTAGAAGGGTGCTTGCTGGTTTCCGCAGGGGTGGTGCTCGGCCCTAGCTTGGGTACATTTCTTAAGACTTGGACTATGTCATTTTCCGGGGGATTTCAGCAAAGGCTTAAGGGGGGGGCTAGTTTGCAGATAGCTGGGCTATGGAAAATTTTGCAAACAGTTATAGCAGCAAGGATGATTAACTGTCTGCAAAACAATTTCTTAATATCGAGCATCTTACGTTATTTCCGTAGCTTCCGGTTATCATATTTCATCAGTACTACTGCGGGGGGGGGGGGGGGGGTTATTCTCCCATTCCCTCCTCTGTTGCTGCTTTTGACTGGGCATAGCCTCACAAACTGATTTGAGCAGTTTGGTTCAGGCTTTTAGGCCTACCCCATTACCCACGAAAGTCCTCAGTAAGGCAGCTTTCTAGGGGAGATGTTTCAGGGTCTTCAGGCCCTGGATCTTGGTTATCGGAAAGAAGGCCACCCTGCTCTATTTCCCCACAGTATTAAATACCAGTTCCATACAAATACATGTAATATGCCTGTTTTTTTAATGAAATTGTACAAGAAAACTAATACTTAGCATTTAAATAGCACTTTGTTTGATAGTGCTTGACAACTACTCATAACCTAATAAGTTTGTAAATTTCTTCAGAATTTAAGATAAGAATTTTTAACAGCAAAAAGTGTAGGCATTATGGCTGTGAATACAAACTTCTCAAATATTAATTGATTTTTAATTACTGTCATCCTGAATTTTAATGTTTATATATGCAGTGTTATCGTTGTAGCTGTGTTGGTACGAGAGACAAGGTGGGTGAGGTAATATCTTTTATTGGACCAATTATTGGTGAGAGAAACAAGATTTTGAGCTACACAGAGCTCTTCTTCAGGTCTGAGAAAGGTACTCAAAATGGAACAGCTAAATGCAAGATCAAACAGATAGTTTAGCATAAGTAGGTAGCACATATTCTAAGGGACCATTCTAGGTGTAGTGGCTCTTTAACAAACATCACAACCACCACAATCTCTCTACAGAGGAGAGGACAGCAATAGGGTCTCTCAGATCTAACCACCAGATAGTGATCAAACTGGCAGACACTCTGGCCATGTCTACACTAGCGAGCTTACAGTGGCACAGTTGTACAGATGCAGCTCTGCCACTGTAATATCGCTTGTGTAGCCGCTCTGGGCATTGGGAGAGAGCTCTCCTCTCAACCTAATTAAATCACCTCCAACAAGTGGCGTTAGCTATGTCGGCTCTCCCGTCGACATAGTGCTGTCCACATCAGCACTTCAGTCGGTGTAATTTATGTCGTTCAGAGCGGTGGGTTTTTTTTCATACCCCTGAGTGACATAAGTTATATTGACAAAAGTGCTAGTATAGACATAGCCTAACAATCATGGTCTTGATAAAAAAACCACTAGATTTATGGTTTATTACAGTAATCTGTAATCCACTACCCCCCCTTTTTGTCCTATGACTACAGGGGTGTTAACAGGCCACTTCTCCATGAATGGTCCCTTCGTTTAGCATTAGTTAGCACATTTTCTATCCGTTTGATCTTGTCTTTAGTTGAGTACCTTTCCCAGACCTGAAGAAGACCTCTGTGTAGCTTGAAATCTTGTTTATCTCACCAACAGTCGGTCCAATAAAGGTATTACCTCACCCACTTTGACAATGTTTTTATATAGTAATTTTCATCCAAAGGTCTCTGAGTGCTAGAGCCTAAAATGATGAAATTATAAATTCTGACCATTCACCTCAGTAGGATGTTAACTCTGAAAACACTTTTATTCTGTTACTTGGATGTGTCTATGCTAGGGTTTCCCTCCCCTCCCCTCCACCCCCCCCCCCCCCCAGCTTCCCACTCTTGCTAGGCAAGGTTCAACTCCCCTGGTGATATCAATGAATGGAATACTAGCACAGACACAACTCCAGGCAGCTCTCAGCGTTTTAAGTACTTGTTAGCTAATCCTGCCCTCAGCAGGACTATGCTAGCATTAACAAGCAGCTGCTTACTACTCAGTGTCCTGTCTATATCAGCACTCCCACCATTGTTCCTGCTTCATTTCTGTTGAGGAAAACAAATTCAACCAACTGAGTTTTGGAGGAACTTTTGCTCCACTCTGAAGATAAGTTGCATCCTCTACTGAAAGCAGCATTGTTGAGAGTAGGCATCTTAGATAATTCCTATTTCTGCTGTATCACACCCATTTTGTCAGATTCACCCTCAGACATGAGACTCTTTAGCTCAATCACAAGTTTTACCTGGGTTGGGGGAAAGGAGCAATCTGTGGGATACGGGAGTACTATGAATAATGGTTTCTGCAGGCTTCTGGTATCTGTGCTGTTACCCCTAGGGACGCATTCTGCAGCTGATACTTAAAAAGGAATATGTACAAATATTTATAACAAGTTTGCCATAGTGAAAGTTTGCTTTGTTTATGACTATATAAAGAACTGTGTAATTCAGGTAAAGCAATATTAATCACAAAGCTCTAAAACATGCTCTTGTATAGCCTATCTAAGTATCTTGTCTGCCTCCTTTTTGACTACACTGTTTACCAGTAATTCTGACCCTGGTTCGTAATGCCTCATCAAAAATAATGAAGCCTGACAAATGCAGCTTTAAATCCTACAGCTTTCCTCCCACAGTATTTGTACACCAGCCTTTTCTCCATGTCCATTTTTGGACTTCTGGACATAAAAACAAATAATTTTGTCAGACTTCTTTTTTCAAAAGGGTAAATCATTTGGGAGTTTCTGTTTTAAGCAGTTTTATCTGATTTTTTGAATGTTCAGCTTCACCAAATCATGATTTTATAGCAATGCCGCAATCCTCATCAGTCTAGGCAGGTTTTGTTTTTTGTTTTTATTGTTTCTGGGGGGGGGGGTTTATAGGAAAACAATAACATCTTATCAAACTGAATGCCATAAACAAGACCAAACATTTACTACATAGAACAAATCAGATACAGTGTTTATATAGAACTAATCAAATATCTGACTCTGAGAAACCATAACAATTTTATTCTGTTAAGACTGTGGTATCAGAGTGGTGATAGATGTATTCGAAATAGACACACATACATTTTGAAAGACATTGCGTAGGATATCAGTAAATATTATAAAGGATTTACACAGCTTGATTTGGATGGGTATGGAGAAAGCTTTGAGTAGGAACTTGAAGTATATTTTGCATTGGGTGGAAATTCCAGACATGTCTGGTCTTTGTATTCCTTTTTTTTTTTTTTTTTTAATTTGCAGTTTCCATGAAACTCTTGCCCAGGTTGCCTGGCAGAGGATATTTCTGGTCCTGTGAAAGACCTGACAGAAAATATGATTGACTGCTATGCAGGTGATTATTTACCAATGTCATAATCTCTTTATCTAGTATGTTACATATACATACAACTTGTGGCTCCCTTTCTGAATTTAAAATCAATTTCCATAAACGTAATAATTTTAATGCAAAAATAGCGACTGGACTTATATACTAACTTCCTATTTAAGAGGGATCATCTCTATTTTAAGCAAAACATTGATAATTTTTCTACCAGTTTTGTGAATTCTTACTATTTGTACAGTGCTAATAGTGTTCCAAGATTTCTATAGATGACTACAGCGTTATGTCTGTTGTACTCCATAGTCTTTGAAATGGGTGATGTTTACCTCTTAATGAGACAATAGAATGCACTTGACATCTATTTCGAGGAGAGGACCAGAATGGTGCAGGTAGTAGTAAGAAGCTGGGTATAAAAAGCAGATAGATATTCATGCTTTGTCTATGTTAGCCTAGTTTTCAGCATTTGTGCAGCTGCCCCAGTGCTAGCAAAGGTGCATGCTCTAGTTTAAACTGGGCAAATGTGTTCTTACCACTGTGTTATTTCAGAACAGAATTAGATGAGATGAAGGCAAAATGCCTTTGGCTCCATCCATTCCAGAGCTTGCTGAAAGATTGGTATCATCAACGCAGCTGTGCCATTTCTGATAAAATGGGTAAGAAATTATGTAGTGTGGATGCATCCTAGGAAAGGCAGCCCCAGACAATGCATGACATCAAGGTTCCTTCTTATGGAAGAAATTGAGGATTATAATGGCACCGTAGAAGAAAATAGGAAGTAACCTCTTCATGGTGACTTACTTACAGAAAGGTTAGAGTTCAGTGATATGAAGAGATAGAGATGGGGAACTCATTACTGAATAATGCAGAATGGTGATCTGCATTAGCCTGTCTTGTATAGTTTATTTTTGCTTTCTAGTTACCCAAACAAAAAGTATTATGGAAACAGAAGATATTACCAGGAGTAGTGGTTTATGATCGAAGCACTTGTAGCTGCCAGAAGCCACATTTAATGTGATAAGGAGGCAGCTTAGGAACTTGTTTTCTATCCAGGTTATCTGTGGGACATATTCAGGGCCAGATAATGCAAAACAGACTACAAACCTACATGTGTGTTTAAGGAGTGGTGCGAAGCAGCAAAAGGTGACTGACTGTAGGACAATGTGAACAATTTTGTAGACCGCTTTATACAAAAGTTGGATGGGTTACATCTGAAATAACAAGACTGCAGAAAGAACATTGTTCTGAGGAGGTGTTTAAAGTATGTTTCTAGGGACAGAGGCAAGTATATAGAGAGAGTAGAAAGAAAAAAGTAAGAAATGTGTATGGATGAGAAGGACAAATATAAAAGGGTTGTATTCATTGTAATGGAAATGAGCTATTACAAACTTGATTTGGGTTTTATGAATGTTAATTTAGAAGGAAATATGAAATGTAAATGTGAGTTATTAAGGTGTCTGTATAAATCTAAGAAGTTTAGGAAAGAAAATAGGATACCTAGAGGCATATGGATATAAGAGAAATTTTTATATTATGAATATACTGTAATTAAAACCTTGCTAGAATATAATAAGGCGGTGATAGCAATAGCTGTATATTCTTTACCCCAGGGGCTGCAATCCTGCTCCTACTGAACTCAGTGGAGCTTTGCCCAGGATTACAGGGGGAGCAGTGGCAGGCCCTCTATATTTGTATAAGATACAGTAGTGTGCGGGAGAAAATTTTCAAAGAACAGATGGAAATGTAATGAAAGAAAGAGAGAGATTTTATATAAAAGAGTATCTGTGTAGTCCTGAAATGGGATATATGAGAAACTTGGAATGTGGTTTCTGAAAAATATGTTGTAATAAGTTGTAAAAATACCATAAAGTGTTTGGCCAAAAAGAACAACCAAATTGTTAAATAATTGGAGCAAATAAATATCTTGGAAAAAAAGTGAACTGATTTAAATGGGGAATTTTAACGTAGACTAGAGCACATCTTGAAGAAGATATGTAATAGTAGTACACTGTGTATCTATAGCATAGTTTATACTAGGGTTGTTTTTTAAAACTGCATGAGTCAATCAGTTGATAAGAGAGCAACACTAGATACTAAGTATAATTGTAGAAATAACTTCAGATATAAAGAAGGGAACTTTAGAAAGCAGAATCAGTACAACTGAATTAGGAATGTAATGACAGCTGAAAAAGAGGAAATAATGGAGCATTACTCATAAGGCCAGAATTTGGGAGTGCAATGTGTCTTAAAGCCATAGGCGTAATTTGACTGAGATATTTGGGAGGGCAATGCATATACATGAATGTGTGCACAGGTTGAAGCCAGCTCCCTTGGCTCACTGGATCTCGCCACCCATTTGGAGTGATACCTGCGCTGCAGGTGCTGGGAGGTGGAGTCGGGATGGCTAAATGGAGGAGCCCCAGTTGCTGCTGCTGATGTGCTCTGTGGCAACCTGAGTGTTGGCGCTGTGGCCAGGCTGGCACCAGCTACTGCAGCGATGCCACCACTCTGGTGCCTCCCAGTCCAGGTGCTGCTGCGGCTGCCTTCCTGCCCCATCCCCTCCACTTTCCTCTTCCCACTGTCTCCTGCCGTTATCCCCCTCCCCCCACTCCTCAATCCTCTTGCCCTATTCCTCTATCCACTTCTCTTCCCCCGCCCTATCCCATCCCCTTTCTTTCCCCACTGCCTCTTTTCCCCTTCTCCCATTTCCATCTCCCCGCCCCACCCCATCCCTCTTGCCCTGTCCCCTGCCATAGGCACTCACGGTTGTACAGGAAACAGAATGGTGGCCATACAGGGCCCCCAGCACACATAGAAGACAATGATAGGTGCTAGGACCCAGGAGATAGCGGCACGGAATGGCGCTTGCAGAAATCTGGGGCAGTGGCATGTGACCTCATGTGCCCCCTCCCCCACGCCTTGCCTCTGTTTGAGGGCACAATGCCACTCCAAACTATGCCCATGCAAAGCCACCCCTGCCCTCTTCTCTTTTCCTGAGCTAAGCACAGGAAAGGAGTAACAGAGAATGTGTCCTTTGAGGTTTTGCACTGTACTGTATTCAAATGTTTAAAGATTAGGTAGAGTTCTACTGTCCTGTGGCATCTGTCTAGACCACGCCACTTCCCGCAGCTCCCATTGGCTGGGAACAGTGAATTGCAGCCACTAGGAGCTGTAGGCGGCCATGCAAATGTAAGCAAACTGTCTGGCAGCCTGCCAGCAGATTACCCTGACATGCCGCAGGTTGCCCACCACTGGTTTAGACTGAAAACAAAAAAATGACAAACTCCCATAAGTCATTGAATCAGGCTTCAGTCTCAAGCTCTGATACATATGTTTTTATTAAGTCCAATAGATTGATTAGGAGTGTATACCAGCAGGCTTTCCTTTAAATTGATCTGGAGGCTGTAATGAGCAAAATCACATAACTTGCTTGCTTTTTCTGTGGGGATGTCTACAGTAGACTTTTTGCAACAACAAAAAAAATCCCATAGTTGACACTGCTGGTTCAGCTTCCCTGGTGGTAGCACAAATGGAGCTTGAGTGTAGACATAAGTTCAGGAAGCAACCATCATTTTAAGCATCATAGGTGAAGTCCTGACCCGATTGATGTCCATGGCAAAATTCCAACTAACTTAATGGGGCTAGGCATTTACCCTCTGTCCTCTACATGTCAATACAGAGAAGATTATGGCAAATAAGCTTCATGTGCACAAGGCCTAAGTCTTTGCCCAGAAGTTACCACTGGTCAGGGTGTGTTGGCTCTCACCCTTGTGGATTGTCATTACACTTTATATGTTAGAGACATGAGCTAAAATTATTATATTATTGTAATAATAAAGATAACTAACTTGGAAATAGAAGATAGGAGGTGTAGAAACAGAGGGCATTTGTAATAGGAAAGCATTTGACACTATACCACAAACTTCAGGATGAATAAAGAACAATATAGAGGAAAGCTATTCTAATGGATTAGAAATTCTTGGGGAGGAAAAAAGTATAAGGACTGATCATTGTGAAGTAGAGATACATAACAAGCAAAGTGCTAAGATGATATAGGACTTCTTTTGATTAACTGGGATTAACTCCCTCACTTTACTAGGGTTGAGTCTGGCTCTTTATATTGAAAAGACTTTGTGTCATGAACAATTTAAAAGTAACTACACTTTTTGTTGATACTCAATTGACAGGGGAACAAATAAAAAGTAACAGAGCAAATACAGTCAAAATGATTCAGATAATGTAGGCTTATGGCCCAAGTGGTTTTGTTCTTCAGTGTAAGGGATTTAATCATTAGAAAGTTGATAATATAAAAGAGAATGCTATAGAATATAGATCAAAAGAAAAAAACACATGGGATGATCACTGAGAAAGACACGAAAATCACCTGTGCAGTGTGCTTTACTGTAACAGTGATAAAGCAAACGATGTCTTAGGTGTGTACTTAGAAAATTAAGGAAATTAAGGAAATAAATCAGGGGATATTCTGGCACTATATAACACACTTTGACCACATTTGAATGGCATACAGATTTGGTCATTATGTTTTGGGAAGGGCATTACAGAGATTAAAAAAGGTACCACAGAGGTGAAACAAATTGATTCAGGGTTTTTGTAGTGTTTAATTATGAAGTAATTCCAGGAACATTTGATCTACATTTTTTTTTTAAAATAGCACAACAGTGTAGTAGAGCATCTTCATTGAAGTGCTACAGCAGTGCAGCATGCAGCTGCGCCGATGCAGTGTTTTAAGTGTAGACCTGCCTTAATTTGGCAGGTCACAGAACTGTAATGATCTTGGGGTTCATTAAATAACAAAAGAGTGAATGAGAAAGGAATATAACTTTAATAAAACAAACTGGAGAGCTTCTGTAGTGAGCTGCTCCATATAGACATGTGGTGTTCCCAACCCCCTGCCTCCAAAGCACATCTCCCAATTTCTATGATCATAATACTGTCCCTGGTGAGGAAGTGTCTCTAAATTATAATCTCTACAAACATATCTTTACAAGAACCTGGTTGCACTAAGACATTTAAACTGATATGCATTGAGGAATGAAAAAATCAGTTTGGATAAAACACGAAACATCCTGAAATTTCACCCAGATCTAGAACCAAAGAGCTTGAATTTGATTTTAGATACAAAAAGCAAGTTTAACTCTTACTGACATTTATATGTCTTTACATTTTTTGGTTTTGGCCAGCTCCAGATATGGAAATACTACAAGTTATTTCTGATTCTGACGGACACTAAGCATCACTGGAAATTATGTAATAGAGTATGGTTTTATGAGATATCTTGCCCCATACATTAATCATATATGACAGGATAATTGTGTGAAATTATACAAAGATTTTGTGCTTTCACTGTGTGCACTACAGGTTGACACTAGACCACTGTACTTATTTTCACTTGTGCTTCAAACCAGGATTATAATCTATGGCTCCATGAATGAATGACTAGTGTGTTAGTCTTGTACTTCCTAGCCACTAGAAAATGGGCTTATGAAATATGTATGCACTCAAAAGAGTGGAGAGGCAGTAACTAACATATATGGCAGCAAGGTACACTGCTTCCTTACATCAAGATAGGTCTGATAGAAAGCATGCTGTGCAGATTCTTAAAGGCTTTCAGTTTTCCAGAAAGAGGAAGAATGGTCTTGCAGTTAAGCCACTGGTTTGGGATATGGGAAATCTAAATTCAGTTCCACATATTTCCTGTATGATATTTGACAAATCACTTAACCTATCTGTGCTTCAGGTTCACATCTACACAATGTTGCTATTAGGGCTGTCGCACAATTAAAAAAATTAATCGCGATTAATCGCACGATTAAACAATAATAGAATACCATTTATTTAAATGTTTTAGGATGTTTTCCACATTTTCAACTATATTGATTTCAATTTCAACACAGAATAAAAAGTGTGCATTGCTCACTTTATATTTGTTTTTTAATTATAAATATTTGCACTGTAAAAATAAAAAATATTTTCAATTCTCTTAATACAAGTACTGTAGTGCAATCTGTTTATCATGAAAGTTGAACTTACAAATGTAGAATTATGCACAAAAAATAACTGCATTCAATAATAAAACAATGTCAAACTTTAAAGCCTACAGGTCCACTCAGTTGTATTTCTTGTTCAGCCAATTGCTCAGACAAGCAAATTTGTTTACATGTGGAGGAGACAATGCTGACTGTTTCTTGCTTACAATGTCACCTGAAAGTGAGAAAAAGGTGTCCGCCTGGCACTGTTGTAGATATTTACATGCCAGATGTGCTAAAGCTTCATATGTCCCTTCATGCTTCAACCACCATTCCAGAGGACATGTGTCCATGCTGATGATGGGTTCTGCTCAATAACGATGCAAAGCAGTGCAGACCGATGCATGTTCATTTTCATCATCTGAGTCAGATGCCACCAGCAAAAGGTTGATTTTCTTTTTTAGTGGTTCGGGTTCTGTAGTTTCTGCATTAGAGTGTTGGTCTTTTAAGACTTATGAAAGCATGCTCCACACCTCATCCCTCCCAGATTTTGGAAGGTACTTCAGATTCTTAAACCTTGGGTTGAGTGCTGTAGCTATCTTTAGAAATCTCACATTAGTTCTTTCTTTGCATTTTGTCAAATCTGCAGAGAAAGTGTTCTTAAAATGAACAACATGTCTCATCCGAGATGGCTATAACATGAAATATATGGCAGAATGCGGGTAAAACACAGAGCAGGAGACATAAAATTCTCCTCCAAGGTGTTCAGTCACATATTTAATTAACACATTATTTTTTTTAATGAGCGTCATCAGCATGGAAGCATGTCCTCCGGAATGGTGGCCAAAGCATGGAGGGGCATATGAATGTTTAGCATAGGTGGCATGTAAATACCTTGCAATGCCATGCGAATGCCTGTTCTCACTTTCAGGTGACAGTGTAAATAAGAAGCAGTCAGCAGTATCTCCCATAAATGTAAACAAACTTGTTTGTTTTAGCGATTGGCTGAACAAAAATTAGGACTTATAGGCTTTAAAGTTTTACATTGTTTTGTTTTTGAGTACAGTTATGTAACAAAAAAAATCTACATTTTCACGACAAAGAGATTTCACTACAGTACTTGTATGAGGTGAATTGAAAAATTCTAATTCTTTTGTTTATAATGTTTACAGTGCAAATATTTGTAATAAAAATAATATAAAGTGAGCACTGTACACTTTGTATTCTGTGTTGTAATTGATTTCAATTACATCTGAAAATGTAGAAAAAGTCCAAAATATTTAATACATTTCAATTGGTATTCTATTGTTTAACAGTGCGATTAAAGCTGCGATTAATCACAATTACTTTTTTTCATTGCGATTAATTTTTTTAATCGCGTGAGTTAACTGTGATTAATCGACAGCCCTAATTGATATTAATTGATCCTTTTACTGTCTTGTCTATTTTGATTGTAAACTTTCTGAAACAGGCATTGACTCTTACTAGTTGTATGTACAGCATCTGGCACCATAGGTTCCAGTCTAGGCACTACCATAATACAAATAATTATTCATACTACTAATAATAATGAAATCAAGTAATGGATGTTAATTATAGAAGCAAAACATAACTAATCATTTACAAAAATGAAAATTATGCAGAGGAAGGATAGTCCAGTGAGTAAGCACTAGCCTGGGACTCGAGACCTGGGTTCAATTGTCTGTGCCACAATAGACTTCCAGTGTATCCGTGGGCAAGTCATTTAGGAACTCTGTGCCTCAGAATCCCATCTGTAAAATGGGGATAATAGTACTTCTGTACCTCACAGGCATGTTATAAGGATAAATACACTTAAGATTGTTAGGTGCTCAAGTACTATGGTAATGGAGGCTATAAAAGTACCAAAGATAGATGGACCCCATAAACCTGTCACATCAATAGCTTTCTTATCTGCAATCCACAAAGGCCTGATGTCTGGTTAAGCTCCAAGTGTTATTGGTTATTCTTTCGGGATTGCAACTTTTTGGCCTGAGGGCTCCATCGAGTTTTGTAAATTGTATGGAGGGCCTGTTAGGGGAGGGGCTCCTGCCCCATCCAACCCCCTCTGTTCCCTGATGCCCCCACCCCCAGGACTCCTGCCCCATCCACACACCCCTGCTTCCTGTCCCCGACCGCTCCCAGACCCCCGCTGCCCCATCCAACCCCTCCTCTCATTCTTGACGGCGCACCCGGGACCCCTGCCCCATCCAACCACCCCTTCTCCCTGTCCCCTGACTGCCCCCGGAACCCCTGCCCCTGACTGCCCCCTGCTGCCCCATCCAACCCCCCCTCCTTCCTGACTGCCCCCCTGGGGCCTCTGCCCCCATTCAACCCCCTGTTCCCCCCCTCGACCACCCCGACCCCTATCCACACCCCTAACCACCACCCCGAACTCCCCTGCCCTCTAGCCACTCCCCCCCGCTCCGTGCCCCCTTACCGCGCTGCCTGGAGCACCGGTGGCTGGCGGCGCTACAGCCGCACCACCCGTCTGGAGCCGGGCCATGCTGCCGCTGCCACCACACAGCACAAAGACCGGGTCAGGCCGGGCTCTGCAGCTGCGCTGCCCCAGTAGCTCGCAGCCCCGCTGCCCAGAGCATTGTGCTGGGGGTGGAGTGAGCGAGCTGAGGCTGTGGGGGAGGGAGGACAGCGGGGGAGGGGCTTGGGGCTAGCCTCCCGTGCCAGGAGCTTGGGGGTCGGGCACAGGAGCGCCGCCAGCTTTTTTGCCGCCCTAGGCGGCGGAAGGTCCCGCCCCCGAAATGCCACCCCCGACAGAGGCAGCGGAAGGTCCCGCCCTCTAACTGCCACCCCCGACAGAGGCGGTGGAAGGTCCCACCCCTGAAATACTGCCGACAACCGGGGCGGCCAAAGATCCGGCCTCCGCGGTCGCTGCTCCCCAAATGTTAGCGCCATAGGCGACCGCCTAGGTCGCCTAATGGGTTGCGCTGGCCCTGAGCCTACTGCTCACATTCCAGGCCCTGGCTGATAGGTGTGTGTGTGGGGGGTTACTTTGGCTGATTGGGAAAAAAAGAGGGAGTGTACATGAAACTGACTTATCTGAGGATTCAGTTACATGAGGGAGAAATAATAATATGGGACTTGAACAGGGATGGTAATAATCCCATATACGTGGGCTGCGTCTGTGTATTGAAAGCCTCCGCTCTTTTTTTAAAGAAGCATTTTCAGGTTAGTTTTCTAGAAAAATGCTTTTTTCAGAGTTTGACTTTGCTTGTGAAACACTCTGAGTGTAAACACTTCCATTTGAATGTGATATAGCACTTGTCTTTTTAAAAGCTTAGGTAATACTTCAAAGACAGAATTGTTGGGGGGGTTTTAGGATTCAGAGTTTGCAGTGTTTTTTGAAGAATTATTTAATGATACTTACACACTGTCAGTTTATGATCACTTTTTTTCTAAATATTTAGAAAACTGAATGTAGAGTTGACAGGGTTGATAAGTTAATGCACATTTTGAGTAGGCAGCTTTGTCTACTTTAGAAGTAGGAAAAATAGATGTTTTTCAATATCTTTTGAAGATTCGTGTTTGCCCAAAAGTTCCGTATTAATTCAATGCACTCTACAAATGAAGTTATACTTAGGACCAGGTTCTGATATCCTTACAGTGAGTTGTACCTTACTCCACTAGTGGTCCCACTGAGGTTAATGAGATTGCTTGTTTTGCAAGGGATTCTTCAGCATGAGTAAGGGTACCTCAATCTTAGTAGTTGTTTATGCTTCTATTTTTACTAATACTTGCTTTGTTCTCAGATCTTTGCTAATTGAGAAATGGCTTCAATATAATTCTTTCCCTTAATGTCTGGACATTGTATTTATGGCTTTAAACCTCAGTATGCTAATTTTACAGCTTTTTTGTTGACTAACTTTTAATTTTTCTTATGAAATACAGACTTTACACCTAGAAAGGTGCAAACGTTAACTTTGCTTTTACAATAGGATATAACAGGTGATTGGTAAAGGGATATGGAATCTATTGTAATTTGTGGCTTCAAATCAGTGTCGGTGATAATGACAAGAAGTTGTTATCCTTCTACAGTTGTTCACTTGCCTATGCAAAATGAGATGTGATTGTTCTTAATCCAATGTCTAATGGATATTCTGTAACATCACAGTTGGCAATCATGCTGATAGTCACAGCTGAGAGTCCAAGGGTTGACTGGACATAGAGAACACTGCAGTCTAGTTGAGAGAACTCCTCCGTAACTTATTTCCAAGGACATTCTGAGCGCTAAGGTCAAGTCTGTAGTACAAATTTACATCACTATAACTACGCCACTCAGGGGTGAGAAAAATCCACACCCTTGAGCGACACAGTTATGCCAACCTAAGCCCCCGTGTAGACAGCGCTATGTCGACAGGAGAGCTTCTCCCATCGACATAGCTACGATCACTTGTGAAGGTGGATTAACTGTGCCGATGGGGGGAGCTATCCTGTCACCGTAGTAGCATCTTCACTAAAGCTGCAGCTTTTTAAGTGTAGACCTGTCCTATTTTTGCTGTACATGTTGAGGTGAGAGGAGTTTACTTTCATTTGTACTTTTATGAACACTGTCTTACTGGAAAAAGAAGCAGGGAGTGTCTGTTTGCTTTCAAACAATTTTTGGAAGGTGTCTCAGAGAGAGAGAGAGAGAGAAAAAGAGCAGGACACAAAAGAGGGGCTCAGGGCTTCCCTGCCCTTTGTAACCCCCTTTCTGCCTCCTTCCAGGCAGGTAAACCATGTCTCCTGTGTGTGCATGTTATTGGGCAGGCTTGCATCCTGTCACAATGGGTGAGGTTTTTTTTATTAAAGAGCTGCACAAAGGAAGATTATTTCCAGTGCATAACAGCAAGTTTTATTGATTCTACAAAGGCCAGGAACTATCTCCTGGCACTTTGTCTATTACCTGTCTATGTACACATATATAGCGTACTCTCATATTAAGCTTTGGATATCTTCCCCAACCTGCAATGTACTTGGCAGGTTCATGAGTTGCAGCGGAACCTTACTGGCTCCTGCTATCACACAGTAGGGATATTTAGGGGTCTCCAAGGCAGAGAGATTAGTGTTTGACACCCTCTTGATACTCACCTTTTCCTCCATTTATATAGGTACTCTCCTAGAATGCCAGGTGCTTCACTTGCTGCTTTTTGGGTTTGGAAGATATTTTTTACATACAGCAAAACTGAGAAACTGCTTTGTTGGATTTTTTCACCTTTTCCAAGAGGACTGGTTCGGGCAGGGGAGGCTCTCTGATTTAACTGACACAATTTATGGTGGGTTCCCAGTATGGATTACAAGTTAATAAAGGCTTATTTTGGGACACTTAGCCCTCATTAGGAACTACTCAGACTTTGGACCTGGCTGTAAGCCTCATTATCTTGTGCAGCTTTGAATTCTCTCATTTTAACACTCTCACCTCACAGGAGGAAGGAGGCAGGGACTTCAGCTGCCTTACCTGCTGGTGAAAGAGGATGGATAGGACCCCTCCACCAGCTTATGAATGCTATCATATCTTAGACCACTTTAACTATCTTGAAACTTGCCCTTGAATTGTCCTGCCAGCTAGTTGTTGGGGTGTTGTTTAGCTCAAGGTAAGTTGTTGGCTAATATATATATTATAGAGAGAGAAAAGAAGGAAGTTTGAAATGAGATGTATTCAGTGCTCATGACTAGCTAAGAGTTGTATATATGCAGCTATTTTTGTTACCTCATCACCCCCACTTCTCTCCCCCCATGCTCACCTTCTTGTTTGTCGCATCTACCTGTTATGTCTTTGTCTTTTAACTGTAAATTCTTTGAAGTGTGGACAGTTATTTGCTATATATTTGCATACAATGGGGCCAGCCAAATTTCATATGGCTTTTTGTCTGATCCTCTTCTCTAGAAGGCATAATTGAATACAAGCAGGCATGAATTGTCAGTTGATGGGGTTGGAAAGAAATGACAGTGTAGTGATAAGAGAACAGACTTAACACTAAAAGAAGAGTGAAGTGTTTCCAATGCAAGGTTTACATTTACTCTAAGATTTGAACTGATTAGTGATTGAATGGGGCCTTAAGCAGTGCAACTACCTTTAATTAAATGTATGGGTTATTTAGCTATATGTAAGGCTACACTTTAGTAATGGGTATTTTTAGTAAAAGTCATGGACAGGTCACAGGCAGTAAACAAAAATTCATGGCCCATGACCTGTCCATGACTTGTACTATCTAACTAAAACTTGGGCCTGGGGCTTGTGGGGTGCTCTGGGAGGGCGGGATGGAGGGGGACACAGTGAGTGCTCTGGGGGGAGTGGGCCAGGACCCACCCTGGGCAGGTGGGTGGCAGCGCGCGGTCCAGGACCCCCGCTGGTGCTGGGCAGGGGAGGGTGGGCGGGGCTGGCAGGGTCCCTTCCCAGCTCCACACACCTCCCTGGAAGCTGCCTGCATGTCCCTTCAGCTCCTAGGGGGAGGGAAGGCCAGGGGGGCTCCATGCGCTGCCCCCGACACGAGCGCCAGCTCCGCAGCTCCCATTGGCCAGGAACTGCAGGCAATGGGAGCTGCGGTGGCAGTGCCTGCAGGCAGGGGCAGCACACAGAGCCCCCTGGCCCCTCTGCTTAGGAGCTGCAGGGATATGTCGACCGCTTCCAGGGAGGCCCCCCCAAAATAAGCACTGCCCCGCACCCTAACCCCCACCCCAGCCTTGAGCCCCCTCCCACACCCAAACTACTGCTGGGGTGGGTGGGCACGGTGGCCTGAGACTGCCTCAGCAGCGGCTGGTGCAGAAGTCATGGAGGTCACGGAAAGTCACAGAATCCGTGACCTCCATGACAGACACATAGTCTTACCTATATGTCACTGAATATCACCTATTTCAAAGGACTGGATACATTAATTTATTTCACTTTTGTCTAATCAATATGCTATAATCATAAACAAGAAAAATGTAAAAGAATAAAAATTATACTCTGAGCCTTGACTGGAGGTTCAGAAAGTAGAAACATCTTTTCACAATATCTTCCCATATAGATGAGGTGTCAATGTTGGTTATTTAACCTGACTATTGAAACTGTCAATAACTACTAAACCAGCCTGAAAATACAGGCATGACTACTGTATCGTTAGCTTTTATTTGATCTAATACTTAACTCAAAGGGGGAAAAAATCACTAGTGAAATTGAATCAGTCCACATAGCTTTCTCATAAAATCTAATTTACTAAGACATTGACCTAAATGGCACATATTCAATTCCACAATAATAGTTTATTTTTATGAAAAAGCTGCATTGGATTATGTGGACTTGAAAAGAAAACCTTTCAGTCCTACCATTCTAATTACCTAAAAATACCTTATATAATCAAAACAATAGTTTTTTCTTTCATATATTATGTTTGTGTACTTTTGTGCTAGAAGCTATATAATTCTTAGAGGACTGTCAGCTTAACAGCAGGTAGCTACTTTTATACCTGAGTAGTGGTTGTAACTGTTTGATGTGTGTGACAGCTTTTATCAGACTGATATTTTAGTAAGTAGAAAAGAAAACAATGTTTAAAAACAAAACCAAGTCTACTTACTGTATATAATAGCAAATATGTAGCATTATAAACCTGAATGAAAAGTATAATAAAATGTTTGTTTTCAACATAAACATATAAAAAACCAAAAGTGTGTCTGCCATAACTCCCTTACCTCAGTGCAAATGTGCCTAAATAGTTCCGATTGCTTACATTCTGCAAGAATGTCCAAAACACTGGTTGATGCTCCACTATAAAATGGGTTGATTGTTTATTTTGCCAACCACCTGGAAAACCGATACTAAGGGTCTTGGGACCTGATTCTGCCACTTTTACTCATTTTAAATAGTACCTTTCTCCAACAGTAGTCCCATTAGCCTATGGAATAAGCCACTACTCAGCATGAGTAAGCATGGGTGGAACTCAGTCTTTAGCTAGGTCTTGATTTAGGAAAACATCCTTGTTCAGGACAGCACTTAAGCACATGCTTAACTTTAAGTTTTGAAGTGCTCAAAGTTAAGGATGTCCTGAATGAATGAATGAATTTGAGCACATACTCAAGTGCCTTGCTGAATCAGGGCCCTAATCAACAGGGTCCCTTATGTAGTATCTGCTAGACTAGTTCCATGACTAGTGCACCTACGTGTTATGCATACACATTGTTTTCAAACCATTTCTGGAAAGTCTCTCTCTCTCTCACACACACACACACACACACACACACACACACACACACACACACACACACACACACACACACACACACACAATGTGTATCCCAACTTTAGAGGGATATTGAAAAGTATGCTTTTATATTTCTACTTCATAAATTTGGGATGGGTTCAGAACGCATGGTGACGGGCACTATCTAATAGCATACATACATAGAACTTACATGTTCAGTTCTTCATTTGCAAAATTTCCTGAGGGTAAAAAAAAAAAAGTTTACAGTTGTTAGTTTTTAACAACGTTTTAAATTAGCTTTTGTCTGGTTAATTTTATGTGTAGATTATTATACAAGAAAGTCCAATTATTGAAAATACATGCCAACTTAAGCAAAGGAAAAGTAAGCAGACCTTGCAAACTTACACTTTTGTCTTATCACATCACTCAGGTTGTAAGAAAAATTTAAGCCATTAAAGCATGAAAGTCAGAATAATCTATTTTTTCATACATGTCACAAATCACAGTAAACACATTTTATTATGCTAAATGTTTAGTTCCCAGTCAACTCCAGATCCAGTGTTTCAGCTGAAATGTTAATATTATGACCTGGAGGTCTGACAGCATTAGGCTGACTTAATTGTTAGGGTTACACATTAATATATGATGTGCTTCTGTTTGTCTCACAGTCCGTGTACCTTAAAGCATGATGCCAATTATTTTCATTTCCAAGCTGTCAGCTGGCAGGGTGACTCTACTTGTGCAGTCTTCCCTGAGGTATATGAAACCAAATGATGCACAAATAAGGAAAGACATATTTTACTGAGAGTGATTACTTTTAGGAGTTTTCTATATGAAAATTATTCTCTGGAGAGGTGTATGGTCTGAATTACTTATTAAAATATGTGAAATTAAGTTTTATTTTCTGATGGAATAATTAGTGTTCAAGTAAATTTTGATATTTGTTTACTGAGGTTTTCATTGTGTTCCTTGATTTCATAGCGTTTGTTTTCTGTGTTTTATTTTCTGAATGGTTTTTTACTTCCTTCTCCTTGCTTCTGGCTGCTACACAGCACCTTTTCCCCAGCTGTGCTGCGAGAGGAAATACCTGCTGATAAACACCTGGGACTCACTGGCAGTCATACTGTCTTTCCTTTAAATAGTAGTCTTTGTAGTAAGACAATATGACTTTATCTAAAAGTAATTTCATTCACTTTCACTCACTCTGTCTCCTTTTAAGACCAGCATATGCTGTGCAAACTCTGGCTATTTGGGGAATCTCTGTACAACTTATGAATTCCAGGCTGGTTTTATGAACTGCCTATCCTTATGTCCTATGACTGTCTTGTACTGTATTCTGCCTCATATGCTTTTGTGCTAAGGAGACAGGAGAGTGCTGCTTGCATGTGTGTCTAAAGATATGTTAAAACTATCAGCACAGCACCCGAATAAGTCTTGCCCAGGAGTGAACAAAGGAGTAACTGCATCCTAGATGTAAAACCAATTTTTTCCAACTTTTCTTCTGGGGAGGCTGGAGTTTCAGGGAATGGAATTTTGCCAGAGGCTGGACAAAGTAATCCGGTGCTAGTGGCAGGATTGAAAAACTCAGAGGGACTCTCAGAGACAAAGGGGCATGCTTTTGTAGCAAAGAGGACCTCTTTTGACTGAGGCTGTCGATACTGATGTGCATATTCGAGTAGTGGACCATGTACATGCTCGCTCATGCTACCCGTACCTGTGCTGAGTGTCCACATTATGCTGTACTGCTGGACACACACATAACACTGTGTACACACGTATACCCGTATCCACACTGCTGATGCTGTTACACAATGTTAGCACTACCATTTGGTGTGGTGTCCCAGGGTTCTGTGCAGACAGAGAGACACTGTAGGAACTGCTTTGCTGTGTGTTGTTTGTACTGTCCCCAAGCATCACAAATGTGCCAATGTCAATTTTGTCTCCCCCTGTCCAGCTGGGGAAAGACATGGAACAATGGGATGATGGTCTGCTTCTGTTCCTGCTTCTTATTGCAGGACAAATGGTTATGCAGTAGAGTAGTCGATTGGTGAGATGCTGGATGAAATTTGGGCAGAACTTTGTGATACATTGAAGACTGCTGACCTTGAGGGTCAATGACAGTTCATTCAGCTCATATGGCACAGATAGAGTGAATGCCGGTACTGCCATGGGTATGCCCTTGGGTGGACCATCACTACTGGTGCAGGAGAACCAGCATGGGGCGGTGAGATCACATCATTTTGAAAATCTGGCTTGACTGGCATTGGCTTCAGAACTTCCGAATGAGGAAACAGACCTTCATGGAGCTGTGTGAGGAGCTTGCATCAATTTGGTTCAGGGAAGTCATAACAGTTCAGAAGCAGGTTGCTATTGCCCTGTGGAAGCTAGCTATGCAGAACAGCTATAGGTTCATTGAAAACCATGTTGAGGTTGGAAAGTCCACTATTGCAGTCATGGTTGTGCAGGTTTATTAGGTAAATGAATGGATACCATAAGAAAAGTTCCAGAAATAATTGCTGGCTTTCAGAAGTTGAGGTTTCTGAACTGTGCAGGGGCCATTGATGGGACCCATATCTCTATATTTTGCCCACTACGAGGGGCAAGTGATTATGTGAACTGAAAAGGTTACTATTCACTCATTCTGCAAGATTTAGTAGACCACAGAGGCAGATTCATGAAGACAAATGTGGGAAATACTAGAAAGGCTCTCAATATCAAGGTGATAACACCAGGATTGTACTTGAAGGAGGAAGAAGAGACTTTATTCCCCAGAAGCGGTATTGTTCTATATAATGGATGTGCCAACTGTTATTTTGGGGAACGCTGCATATCTGCTCCTGCTTTGGCTCATGAAACTGTATGCTGATATCAATGCATAAAACGGAATTCATTTACATGCTCAGTAGCTACAGAATGGTCACAGAGTGCATGTTTAGTAGACTGAAATCTCTTTGGTGCTGCCTATGCACCTGTCTGGATACCAATGTGGCAAACGCTGTTCCTGTAATTGTCACCTGCTGTGCACTCCATAGTGTTTCTGAGGGTAAAGGGGAGTGCTTCCATCCTAAGTTGGCTCAGGAGCAGACTGGTTTGCAAACTCTGTACAGGCAGCTGAATCCTACCCATGTGCACACTTGTGCTGGTTCCCAACAGGCAAGAGAAATCAGGGATGCCATATGTGTACACAACTTGGCAAAGCAGGAAGGCGGAGGATGACATCTGCCTGGGCTGAGGGACACCACCACACCTTGTACAGCTGCTGGAAATGCACATGAGGGAGCATTGGCATGAACTTGCATGGCTACATAGCTTTGTGAGGCTTTTGTTCCCCGGTAGCCAAATCATTAGTGATTTGTTTCTGTGACATTTCACACATTAAATACAATTATAACAGGGCACCTCCACTGAGTTACCCTCTTAGGGTTGGGTTTGCACTGTGAAGGGTGGTGGCTAAGTTGTAATGCGGTCATTGTGTAATGTTTTTGTCTTCACTATTCACGCTGTTTACAAACCTCCGTTTTTGGGAACACTCAGTCTCTTAACAGCATTATGAAGATTTGCTTGGAGGAATATGTAACCTTTTTTTTAATTGCACTTAGCAGCTGTTATAGAACACTAATCCCAACTACAACTGAAAGTGAGTAAGGTTTCCTGGAGGAAGGAAGGCCTGTTTACTCATAGGGTAGTGGCAGATGATCTCATCACCTGTATTGTAACTGAAATTGTCTTTTTATTTTCTGCGTGTGAACTAAGCAATAAAGATGTTCATCTACTCCTTTTCTGTGTTTTAGACATCTGCTGTGTTGAAAAGTAGTAGTGCTTTCTGTTGCGAGCACTTAACACTAAGTTCATTTTCCCCATCCCTTCCATGTGTCCATGCTTCGGTTATTTCTGAACCTGGAGGTGGGAGAAGAGATAGACAGAAAGGTGCTTGCCGCATCCTGAGACCAGACAGTTATACACCATTCAGTTTCATGTGTTGTGAATCATGGGGCCCAATCCCAAACCTGAAAACATCTTCAGTTTATCAGATTTTGGAAAGAAGGGCCACACACAAGCCAAGGAAGTATAGTATTTATTAAAAGTACTAGATGGAACATACAATTGAAATATTTTTAAAAAGTAAGGTCAGCCACAACTGTAAAAAATTTAGGGAATACAACTGCGAACACTGGCCAAATGTTACATCTCTGCACCTGTATCCTTGCTCTCCTCCTGACAAGATCCCAAGAATGATAGGAGAAAATTACTTGTGGAAAACCAGGGATGTCTCCTGTGAGGAGTTATAGAGGGTGGGCACTTGGTGTGGTTCTGGGACATACACTGGCTCATCGTTCCCCTTCTGGTCATTCAGGGAGCATCCCTCTGTGAGGGGTTTCATGTGTCAATGGAGGTACCTTGAAAGTGGATTATCTGACTCATCAGCACCTGGAGGAGGAAGAGGTAGGGGTTCATGGACTGGTTCAGTGGTCTCGGCAGCAGGTGAACCTTGAACTCATTCAGCCACCCCAGCTCCATGGACCTCTCCTTTTAGAGAATTGTCACATTTCCTATGGTGTGTCTCCTGCTGAACAAACTGGTTATTAGTGTCTTTTCCTGCTATAGTGCCTGATCATCCCATGCTTTCTATAGAACTCAAACTGCTCCTGGTTTCTCCTGTCCATCCCGATGAGCAGATCTTCCAGGGTCCTCCTTTAACTGCCTCTGTTGTCTTTGAGGTGCTACTCCATTCCTCCTAGCAGAACCGTTCCCCTCTGGGGAGCTGGAAGTACAGCCAATTCAAAGAGAAGGTAGCACATATATTTTTTCCCTTTGGAAAAAGCTGAGAAATCCCTCCAAATAAATATTTTTGCTGTTGAAGGCCACAATTTTGATACTTTACAGCATTCCAGTAGTGTGACTATTAGACTATCCTTTGGTTCTCAGGCAATTGTTGCATCCCATGAGGAAGAAGCAGAGGCTAGTGTGACCGAATGCAGTATTCACACCATTGTAATAAACTTTGTACAAAATATGCCTTATAAGATATCATTTGAAAACTAAGAACTTGCTGTCAATAATATCATGGTGAAATGTATGTTGCAACATTATATGTAATGTTATGAACATAAGCTGAAATCACGATTGAAGTGTGTTTACCAGACAAGTGTGGGGAGTGGGTAAATCTGTTTCTCAAAGACAAAGGACAAGTTGATGCCTCTAGCCAGGTATGGTCAATACTGATGAGTAATCACCTGTCAAGTGGCCATTCTTTGGCAAGGAAGGGGTGTGGGACCAAACAGATCTGCATCTTAACAAACAGCATGAAACCTCATTCATCACCACTCTTTGTATCAGTGAAATATAAAAGTGAGGAGCAAAAATGCCCCAAGTTAACTCTCCCTATCCATCACGATCTCTATTATTCCTCCTAAGGAGATAAAAAAAAATAGTCTATGGGCTTTGGGAACAGATCCTGACCTAAAATTTGGTCTGCCCTGCTACTGGGAGCATGTGGTAAGAATTTCATCTTGAACCAAGAAAAGCGTAGCAGTATAAAGTGTTTTATCTTTATTTCTCTTGTGACCATTTCTATATTTAATGCCTGATGCTTTTACTTCAAGAACCCTGCAGATCCATGGATATCGCTTTATATCCATGGATGTGGATATCCACAGATCATTTTTGCAGATCTCTGATGGATGCGGATCCAAATTTTATATCTAAAGCCCTGCAAATCTGTGGATATCCGCGAATCAGATGTGGATACAAAATCCCGCTTACATTTCTAATGTCCATGGTGCATGTATTCTGTGGATGAACTAAAAACTTTAGTTTTAAATAGCCCTTAGGACAGCACCTTTTTCTAAACCCTGGTCTACACCACAAACTTATGTCGGTATAACTACATCGCTTACCTCTGAGCGTTGTAGTTATACCGACCTAAGTCCTGGTGTAGACAGCATTATGTTGACAGGAGGGCTTTTCCTGTCAACATAGCTATGACCTCTTGGGGAGATGGAGTACTTATGCCGATGGGAGAAGCTCTCCCATCTGCATAGTTCATAAGTGATACAGTGGCACAGCTGCACCAGTGTAAGTGTAGACAAGCCCTAAATTGACTAAAATTCCACTATAAAAAGAAGCATTGCAAACCTTGATTTTTAAGTTACTGAAGAGACTGATATCTATATGGTACAATGGAAATTTAATTCTCTTTAAGTTAGGGTTTACAATACTGATGTTAACAGAAGCTATGGGCTTAGGCGCTGGCTGAAGTTCAGGCAATGCAATACTGAAGTAGCATTGACAAGGTTGAGGAAAGCATGCAGATTTGTAATCCAGTTATGTCGATACCTGTTTTTGAGGGGATGCAGTTGCTATTTGTAATGCATGGGGTTTGTTGTTAAATCCTTGTCCATGCCTTGTTTGTTCTTGGCTATTCAGTTAGCAATTGTGGCCAAGGATTTTTTATTTATTTATGTATTTATTAATCTATGTGTGGGAAGGCAGGCAAAACCATTTATTTTAGATGTGGCCCTTGCTAGCGCTATCCATGTCTTTCTCACCTCAAACGTAGTATACTACAATATATTTAACATAGGCTAGTTATATTTAGAAGCTAATGCAGAATGCATTTGCCCAATTAAAAAGTGGAGTTTCATGCTGATAGCAGGAATACAAATGCTTCTTGCTCTTCATTGGCTGCTTGTTAATTTCCAAGCAAAGCTCAAGGTGTTGCATTTGGCCTAGGAAGACACAAATTGTTTAAGTGAATATAACAACGTGAGAGACTGACCTTTCCTTGTATGGCAGTTCAGTAGCTGAGATCTATAGAGGCATTCAAGCTAGAGTGCCTTTGTTTTAAATAGGAGCACGGTTATGGGCAAGGCATTTTCTGTGGTTTCCTTGACTCTGGGACCGTCTCTTCACCTGGTGCCCCACAAAACTCTGGATTTATTAATTCACCTGCCATGCTGCAAAGCTTATCATTTCCTCCTATATGTTGAAAGGAACGAGTGGTTAGTCAGAGATTTGCTTTTTTTAATGTTTGTGTATTTTGGAGGCAAATATTGTGTATATTTTCAATTTTATCTTGTATTTTTGCCTTTGTTTGTAAAGCATCTAGAATTAAGGATATACTTTGAATACAAAGCAAAATAAATATATGTATAATTTTTTTTAAATCATTGCCTTAGATCAGGGGTCGGCAATGTTTGGCACGCGGCTCGCCAGGGTAAGCACCCTGGCGGGCCGGGCCAGTTTATTTACCTGCTGACGTGGCAGGTTCGGCCGATTACGGCCCCCACTGGCCGCGGTTCGCTGTCCCGGGCCAATGGGGGCGGCGAGAAGCGGCGCGGGCGAGGGATGTGCTGGCCGCGGCTTCCCGCCGCCCCCATTGGCCCGGGACGGCGAATCGCGACCATTGGGGGCCGCAATTGGCCGAACCTGCCGCGTCAGCAGGTAAATAAACTGGCCTGTCCCATCAGGGTGCTTACCCTGGCGAGCCGCCTGCCAAACGTTGCCGACCCCTGCCTTAGATGCTAAATAAGGTTACCTGCATGACTGCTGTACTCATTATAAGAAAGAAAATGGACTAATGAAAACACAAGGTTAGTTATTTCCGGCAGAATTTTAAAGATTTTCAGAACAATAATAATTACATTATTAAAAATCAGAAGATATTTTCTATATTATTTACAATTTTTATGTTTACCAGTAAATACTGCAACACTTAATATATATATTTGAAAAACAAAATAACGTATGTGCAATAGAAGATGTGTAGTAAAAGTAATGTACATACATAATTGAGTGTTTTGTTCCCACCTTGTATTTGAAATTGACATGGACATTTTGAAAAGTTCAGACTTCCAGGTTAAAATAAGGCTTTGGTATGTGTTTGAAACCAAATCCCTTGGTCTTTCATTGGAAATTATTTTAGAAAATTTAAACAAACAAAAAGCTTCACCACCTCTTTTACTGATTTAGTATTGGCCCCAAACAGGTCCTGATCTAATGCCCATTGAAAATAATGGAAAGGAAATCTATTGACTTCAATGGGCATTGAATCAGCAATGTAGTGAGGTACCAAGCAATCATATCCCAAATTCCATGTGTAAGTGGTGACTTAGCATGTAAGAGATAAGGGGGGAATGTGCTGAATTTTATAATTTATTAGGTTTTACTAAATTGAACAGCAAGTATTTGTGTATGGAGAGAATCTACTTTTCTGCAAAGAGAATAATAATGTAAGGAGAATAATCCTCTGCTGAGGTGTAAGAATTGTTTATGGGAAAGTTTCTCATTTACATATAATTCATTGATTTATTTTATAGTTGTTCCAGTATGAGACTTTAAGCCTTCTCAGAGTACTTGTCTTCATCAGGGGAAAAAAAAAAAAAAAAAAAAAAAGGGTGAACAGTTGCTTATTTGTAGCTCTGGTAATGGAGATAAGTAAAACTAAGTGAATAATTTACCAAAAAAAGTTAATCTCTTCTTCTGTCTGTGAATTGTGTATGTGAAGATCCCAAACTACACATACTTATTGATTATTCAAAATAACTGTTAATTTTTGCAGTGGATAGTTCTTTACTTTTATGTAATATGTTCAGATGATGTTATTAATATGACAATTGAATCAACTATAATTCACAATTTGTGCTATACCTTAAATTATATGTAACTAAACTAAGCAACACAATGTAAATTTCAAGTGCCTATTTGATTTTAATAATCACAATGTGCACTGTTAGTCGCATAAGCCATCCAGTCAGGGAAGGGAACAGTACCATATGAATTATGTAGCAAACACATACTAAATTACAATGTTTATGGTACATCATACAATTCAAAATATGCCTTCGGCAAATATTCAAGCTAAAAATTCACTTTTAACATGTATTTTCACTAGAAAAGCCCAATTTGTTGAATGTTAACTGTCTCCCCCTCCCATCGCATGCCAAAAAAAACCCAGGAAATATTCACAAACATAATCAAATCAAAATTCATTTTTATGAAGAGAAATATCCAGCAGAATCCAGTCACAGCAGGGTTTCAAGATAGCAAGATGAATTGGAAAAGGTTCAGAAAAGGGCAAACAAAATTATTAGGGGTATGGAACGGCTTCCATATGAGGAGAGATTAATAAGACTGGGACTTTTTAGCTTGGAAAAGAAACGGCTAAGGGGAGATATGATTGAGGTCTATAAAATCATGACTGGTGTAGAGAAAGTAGATAAGGATGTGTTGTTTACTACTTCTCATAACACAAGAACTAGGGGTCACCAAATGAAATTAATAGGCAGCAGGTTTAAAACAAACAAAAGGAAGTATTTCTTCACACAGCGCAGTCAACCTGTGGAACTCTTTCCAAGAGGATGTTGTGAAGGCCAAGACCATAACAACGTTCAAAAAAGATTTAGATAGGATAGGTCCATCAATGGCTATTAGCTAGGATGGGCAGGAATGGTGTCCCTAGCCTCTGTTTGCCAGAAGCTGGGAATGAGCGACAGGGGATGGATCACTTGGTGATTACCTGTTCTGTTCATTCCCTCTGGGGCACCTAGCACTGGCCACTGTCGGAAGACAAGATACTGGGCTAGATGGACCTTTGGTCTGACTCAGTAGGGCCATTCTTATGTTTCTTTCCTCAAGAGTTCTAAAACTCGGGACTCCAGGATGTGCTGCACAGCATGGAGGAATGAATTCCTTGACTTCCACAGCCATCCGCTAAAATCCATTGCTATCCAGAATCCAGGGCCTCCAAAAGACATCCACCCCCACCAATAAAACAATGGAGTAAGAGGGAGAATATCTTCCTTGGATGTTCAGGTACACAGGTTCTCTGCTCATATTATATCAAAAATAGGAGACCTCAAGGGAAGGTCATGATACAATCATTTGAGAATTATAGTAGGAACTGAAGGAGGACAGAAAGGCAGACCCCTAAAATGTACTCCCTAAGCACTTTATAGAGGTGCTCAGCCTGCCACATTATTTTAAATTTGATTTAGAAAACACATAGGTTCTTACTTCTAAGCCAACCTCAAATGCCAAACCATATGCCTAGTCCATAGATAGTAAATCTGAGAAATTTGACAGTAAAGGGAGAAAAAATGCAGCTAGCTTGTGAAACAAACACAAACAACCCCCAACCACTCAAAACCCACTGTTTTTGAGGAGGCCCCAAAATAAGATAATGATTTTTCAAGATTGCAAAATATGTGTGTGATGGAGTCTGAGTAGCTTAAGGCTTACTCATTACTACGCACTTTGCAAATGTCCCCACTTGGGCCAGATGGAGGAGATAATTGGTTAAGGACTGGATGATGAATCACTTTGTTAATTGTTTAAGCTCATCTGCTGGGGACAGTTAAAAGAGACAGGAAGAGCTAGGGGAAGGCTGAAATGAAGGGCTCGGAAAGGTCAGAATCTCAGGAAGATGAGATTCTCTCTCCGTCTATTCTACTCTTCCTCCTTTTCCTACTCCTCTAACCTGGGATCTGGGGAGAAGGTTAAAAAAAAAAAAAGCCTTATGTTGTGAGGAACAAGCACCTATATAGCACATTGTAAGTAAAGCACACAGTATTGAACCTATATGGGAGTGAATGAGGACTGTTTGCAGCCAGGAATACAGCATAAGGGAATCCTCTCCTGTGACAATATAGTTAACAGACAGCCTTTAGAAAAGCTAGAGACCTTGTCAAGCAACGAGAGCTCAGATGTTTTATCAAGTTTCCAGCTCAGTGTTATGTCAAGGTTGGTGAACAAGTGCATCTGTTCCAAAAGTCACAAGAAGCAGTTGGTTTTTTGTTTTTATTTTTTAATAACCTGCAGTGAACTGAGTACCTGTTTGTTTTACCACAAGTTTATTTCCCAATTGTTATGTCAGCCTTACTTGCACATATGAACATATCCAGGGACTGTGACAGACTCACATACTTACTTGGGTTACCTCTTCAGTTCCAAGCTTATACTTCATTACCTTTTGGGACATGTTAGCAATTCTCATCAAAAGGCTGAATGTGAAGTGCCCCAGCAGGAGCGTTAAGGGATCACCTCACCCCAAATAATCTCATAAGAGTGAACTGAGTGTGGAAAGGATTTATTTACATTGTGTATTAACAATATGTAGTACCTTTGTGCCTGTGTTTGAGTTGGGGGATTAGTGAAACATTTGACAGCATCCCTAAGTGGACAGATCAATATGAGCCATTTGTTTGTGATTATACAAGGCTTGTATGTTAGCTTGGCATGACTTGTACCAAAGAGATCATTGGGAGAGGTACAGCTCCCTGTTCCTCTGTAGGACTTAATTTAGGACTCAAATTCCATTTTTTAAAATAGTTGCCAATGAGAGATCCTGCTGTGGCATCACCACTGGGGTTCTTCAAAGCCCTGCAGCATGATATATCGTGCTGAAAGTGCAAGATATGGATCTCTCCTTCCTGCAGGGTCCCTGGAAAGGTGCACAGGAGATAAGTGATGTGGCTGTACCCCCGATGGGTCAACAGAGGGGTTGAGAAGACCACAATGGGTTGCTGAGCTGCATGGACCAGTGATTTCTGCCCACTCTATCACCTCCTACTTCTTTGCCTTTCACCCTACTCCTGCTTGGCCCTTTCCCATCTCCTCTGCAATCCTTTCACCCCATCCTCTCCCCTTACTCCCTCCTATGCTTCCCTGCTCTCTTTCCCTCCTTCTTCTTCCCTTTGTATGCCACCCTCAACTTCTTCAGCCAGTTTGAACACCCTAACATCCTCTATAAGCTGAGACCCTGAGTACAGGGACATGGAGTATGAAATTTGTTTAAAGGAATCACTTGCAGAATTGGATCATTGTGCTCTTTGGTGCAGAAATTTATCATTTGTGGGAGCAGTTTGATTTCTCTCCTGTCAGTTTTATATGCCCATGTAATACAGAGAAGAGAAACTCTTTGTAAACCAAAAAGAGGGAGGCATTTGGCCCAGAGAAAATAATCCTCACAACATACAATGTCTCACTTGGGGCATCACACTGCATTATCAGTACTTCAGTGTTCAGTTTGCCAAACTGAACACGATTACAATTAGGGGATAATATACAGGCATATCCTTAACATACTAGGTTAAGAAATATCAAGTTTGCTGATTGTATGCTCCCTTTCTATCTCCTTGTGATGTGTTTCTTTGTAGTATGGGAAATATAAGATGCCCATTAGAAAATATAATTTAAATAGTGGGTATCAGCAGAAAACTCAGCATGGATGGTGCATCTCTCTTGTCTAACCCCTCCAAAACTTATGATTGATTTAGTTTTGTTTATAGTGTTGTGTCTGACACTTGCTACTGTTTCATTGTGATTTACTTTTTAAATGGGGAATATGGAGATACCACTTGGGTTAGTCTGCTTGAAAGCAGCCAGTCAAGCTTGGCACTAAGTCAGATGGTTATGTATTTTTTTGTTTTTCCTTTAACCTTCCTTTGTGCTCTTCCTGCCGTCTCCTACCTCCATGTTCCCTACTCTTCCCACTTGCCTCTAGACCAGCCACACTCACAAAAATTATACACCATAAGATTGTGATTTGCCTCAAGCAGGTGGCTGTAACTAATTCTGACGTAACACAGACATATCCCGGTTGTCGGTGGGCAGGATCGAACCAGTAACCTCTGGAGCTTAGGGCATGAGCCTCTACAGCATGAGCTAAAAGCCAACTGTCTGCTAGCTAAGGCTATAGAGCAGACTCATTTTATCTCTCTCTTTAAGTGGTCTCAGTGCCACTAGATGGGACAGAACACCACACCCAGAAGGTGTGTGGGTTACACTGACACCTGCCCCAAGTGTCCTGCACTTATGCTATTCCCTGGAAGTCTAATGAGTATCTGGCAAGATAATCCAAAATCTGTGGAACAAGTGTCTGAGGCATTTCATCCATACACTCCCCCTTCTCCTGCGATTCTGAGTGGGGAGTAGGGTGAAATGCAATATAACAAATGGCACAAAAATTCCATCACCCTTGTTTATAAGATCACATGACAAAAATAATCTTTAACATAGCCAAATGGCCATGAATCTGTTTTATTTCCTGGAATGTAAAGGGACTCAACACTCCACTAAGAAGAAGAAAAAAACCCCTCCACCACAACTCATTACTGAACAGAGGAAAGGCAGATGTAGTGCTTCTGCAGCAGACACACTTGACCACAGATTAGGCTGCTAAATTTGAGTGTGATTAGGTAGGAAAAGCCGTGTCCTGCTACTTCTTACCTAATCTAGCGGGTTAGCCATATTCTTCCATCAAGTACTGGAAGTAACTGAGTCAATTTCAGACTATCCGAGCAGATTTTTAACCCTTAAAGTCACCACAAATGGATTTGAATGAATCATTGCTAGCCTTGATGATTCTGAAATCTATCATAGGGTTTTTGTTTGTTTTGGTTTGGTTTTTTACTAAATTATATGGTGAACCCCATATTCCTACTGTGGTTGCTGCGGATTTTAAAGAAGTGCTTGATCCTTTTGTGGACAGATCTCCCCCTTATAGTCAGAAGCCAACCAAAACCAGAATGGCTCTGTAATTGCACATTAAAGTCCTAGGTATATCTGGTTACAAAGTAGCAGCCATGTTAGTCTGTATCCGCAAAAAGAACAGGAGTACTTGTGGCACCTTAGAGACTAACAAATTTATTGCAGATGCATATGCATCTGAAGAAGTGAGCTGTAGCCCACGAAAGCTTATGCTGCAATAAATTTGTTAGTCTCTAAGGTGCCACAGGTATATCTGGCGGCTCATACATCCAATGAGTAAGGACTATTCATATTTTCCCCTGGTATGTTCCAACATAGATTTCTTTTTGATCTACAAGCATTTGGTTAATTCTTTGATTCTTCCATTGATACAATTGTTCTCTCTGCTCATGCCATTCTAACTCTTTGCATAGCAACAGATCCGGGTAAGAAGCAGCTATGTAGATGGAGATTTAATTCTCACTTTTATTAAATCCCCATTTCAAAATTTTTGTTAAAAGAGAAATTGCCCTGTTCTTAGAGATAAGCACACGCTCAGCATCTTCTAGAAGACTATTGTGGGAGATTCTCAAGGCCTTTTTGAGTAATAGAATTATTAGTTTTGCATCTACCCAATAGGAAGGAACGTGAAGAAAATATAATAGCCCTTGACAAAATTATATTCTATATTTACCAGCTAAGATGGGTTTAACTCTGCCACAAAGACTTTTCATTTTTGAGGCTGTAGTGATCATGAAGCATATGATTTTACAAAAATGGAAGAGCAGACTTATGCACAGTATATAGCAGTGGTATTTGGAGCTTTCCAAGTTAGCAACCAAAGAGCAAATAGGTTATCACCATAGAAAGCAATTATATGAATTTGAAGAAATTTGGACCCCATTTCTAGATAGATGAAAAAATGCCAAACATCCATTCAACATAACCATTCCTCTTTTTCCCTCCCCACCACCTGTCCACTTCTTCCCTCTTCTCCCTGTTCGGGCATGTTTTCTCCTATATTATTACTGTTAACCCCACCCTAACATGTTATACCTGTAGTACTGTCTGGTATTGTATTGTCTGATCTTGGAGCTTTGAGAAGTTGTAAAATTGAATAATTCTGTTGAAGGTCCCCTGAAGCATGCTGTATCTGGAAACATACGCAAAAGGTCATTTACCATTTTTGTAGTTTTCATTGTCTGTTTCTGTATGAAAATAAATCCAAAAATCACAAGAGTTCTAAAACTCATAATTTGCTTTTTGAATCTTAAGTTTTGGTGAATACTTGTGAATGTGGAATTTTGAATAAAAGTCTGTGGAGCAAGGACTTGAGCTAGCTCTTGTTAAAATTGATGGTAACACTCCCATTGAGTACAATTTCTGCTCTTAGAAGTACTGAGTTACTCTGGTTGAAGTGAACAGATGTATGCATCCAAGAGCAGAATGTAGCCCTGTATCAAGTAGGCACATAAGCATAGCTCATGTTAATAGCATCCTTAAGCCCAGTTAAACTAATACAATGGTTACCAACGGTTTTCTGGTTTTTTGTGACATGCTTGGAATCCAAAGGAAATGTAATGCATTCAAAATCACAATTTTTTTCAACATATTTTTATAGTTTGATGTTTTATTTTGTTCTTAATTGGTTTTATTGGCATACTGGTTTCAAATAAAACCAGAAACAGACTTGAGAAAACATTTAAGGTATTAAATACATTTAAAATAAAATAAATGATTAATATGCATGTCATTCAGACTACTGCCTTCTTCCACCATCATAAGAACATAAAAACAGCCATACTGGGTCAGACCAATGGTCCATCTAGCCCAGTACCCTATCTGCGGACAATGCCAGGAGAATCCGAGGGAATGAACAGAACGGGCAATCATCAAGTGATCCATTCCCTGTCGCCCATTCCCAGCTTCTGGCAAACAGAGGTCATGGACACTTCAGAGCATGGTTTGCCTCATACTGGTGTTTGTGCGTAATTTATGAATTATGCTTATCCAGCTGGCATTAGGCCTTAATTCTTTCTTACAAGAGGAGGATTTTCAAACTAT
Organism: Emys orbicularis; assembly: GCF_028017835.1. Taxonomy (NCBI): domain Eukaryota; kingdom Metazoa; phylum Chordata; order Testudines; family Emydidae; genus Emys; species Emys orbicularis. The sequence continues at coordinate 38,708,688 of NC_088689.1, read as the reverse complement.
CAAATTGGATGGTCTATGATACACCATACATAGATATGATATGATACACATGTTGACTCATGATCATTCTAGTCTTGTCTTTGTCAAACTGCAATAAATATAGGGTGAGTTCCAGAGTCAAAGAATGTTGGTTACAAAGATGGATCTGCCATCTTCACTGCTGTACAGTAATTGACTGCTGTGAAACTCGAAGAAAATCATCCCAGCTAATATTGGGATAACTTTATTTGAATCAGTTGGAGATGACAGACAAATAATTACTCTGTCTCGTATGCATTCATTTGGTTGGGAATCTGGAAAATGGCAGTTGTAAAGTAATTTGATACTTTAAGGCTGCATACAAAAAACCTATGGCAGTATGATAAATAGATGGGAGCCACTGGAATTAACATTTTGGTTTAGGTTTGAAAAGTTACTATTCAAACATTTTATTTCTTTTAATGATTCACAGTTGGAGAAATAGTGAAAAGACCGAATCATCCCTCTGTTAGACAGTTTTGCAAACATTAGCAGGTGATATTTTTCACTTGTGAGACGTAGAAAAATCAGATAAAAAAAAAAAAAGTCTACTTGCACCTCAAGGAAATGTTCAAAATGAAGGCTTCTCTTTATCCATTAACAGGTACTAAATGCTAATCATAGCTGTTAAAGTGTCCTCCTTGCCCCCACCCTTCTCTCCCTCTCTCATTTAAAAGAAGGTTGAGGCCAAGTTTAGATCAGTAACAGGAGACATTAGCAAATGACAGGTTTCAGTTGGATCACAGAAACCCCCTTGGGAGCTGCCACCTAATGTGCAAAGACTACCCCTGCTCCTGTTTTCCCTGCCAGCTCTGGACTCCAGCACCCCGTCTTGCTGAGCCAGACACTCCAGTCTGCTCTAACAAAGACTCAGGGTCTGAATCACTTGTCCTAAAGCTGCAAGTTTACCCCAAAACAGCTCACAGGAGTGTGCTTGTCTTTAGCACTCAGATGCCCAACTCCCAATGGGGTCTAAACCCAGATAAATCCGTTTTACCCTGCATAAAGCTTATGCAGGGCAAACTCATAAATTGTTCGCCCTCTATAACACTGATAGAGAGATATGCACAGTTGTTTGCTCCCCCAGGTATTAATACATACTCTGAGTAAATTACTAAATAAAAAGTGATTATTATTATTATTATTATTAGCAAATGAGTTGATACAATAGATCTGTGGAAAGGTATTCTGTGACTGCAGTATTCTGCAGCAATGTAAGGCACTGTGAGGTGCAGTAAGGAAATGTATTATAAAATACAGATAAAAATTATGTACCGTGAAGAAACCTTTTACAATAGAAAAGGTTTGCAGTGTTTTAGGATGTGTATTGGGGCTTCTGAAACCATTTACAATAGAAACAAGGATTTAATTTCAGGCATGGGCTGTGTGTATCGTAGGCTGGGGGAGGCTATGCCTCCCCAAACAGCCTGGCATGGCCCCTCCCATGTTCCACCTGGAAGGCCCCCTCCTGCTTGCCCTTTCCCCCTTAGCCCTAGCCCAGGCATGCTGCTTGCTCGTCTTCAGGGAAGCTGGTTGTGGCTGTGGCTAGGGTGGCTGCAGCCAGCCTGCAGCTGGGACTTGGGATGGTTGGGGCCGCCCCGCGCTGGGGGCCCATGGGCGCTGGGAGAGGGGCTGCTGGGACTGGGGGGGGTCATGCGCCACCTGCCCGTCGCTCGTGGGGCTCCGTGCAGCACACTAGGGGTCGGGGGTTGGCGGCCATGGAAGGAGAGTGCTCTGGGCTCTGGAGGGGCATCGCGCAGGGGCTAGCCTCCCCAAGCTGGTGGGTTATCCACTGCCCATGATTTCAGGTGTAAAATACAAGAGATAAAACATGCCTGTCTGATTCCTGTAATCTGTAAATCTGTATATGAAATGAATGCTTGTTGCTGTGTTTTATACCACAGTATTTTACTAAATCATCAGATTGTGAAATGACATTATGATCTCTGTGTAATATGAATCCTGCTCACAATATTGAGTGTTAGAATATGATACAAATATTTCAGATATTGATGCCTGGTGAATAATGTAGCATAATATGTTCCTTCTGGAATGTCCATCTTGGACAGGCTTTGCTTGGATTATAATTGATACATATATAATATTGGACCTTGCATTAGATTTCCTCTTTAATGGTGATGTGCTCAAAGGAAGGCAGTATTCAATTGGCATTCTTATCATTCAAATTCAAGAAAGTTTTATTAATGCTATGACAAAGTTGTTAAAGAAACGGATGTTATAAATCATAGATATCTAAGTTCTTGATCTAAAACTCTTCATAAACCATGGCTACATCCAGACTAGGAAAATAGGTAGTGTTCATAAACGTGTTAGCTGACATGTATGAAGTAACATATTAAAACACTAGTGAGGAGCTTTAAATCATGTTAGCTAGTTGTAGTCGGCCCAAGGGTTCTGCCATCCCCAGGATATTTGCATTGGACATTCTCCCCTCCCCCTCATTTTTTACCAGCTCTAGTATCTTCTTTTTGCAGTGTCCTCATAACCAGCCCTAGTATTGAAAACAGTCACAGCCATGTGACTTTGGACTGACGGGACAGAATGGTCACCGAACAAACCATGTTCTATGAGTAAGGATGAAAAAACATGGGTCACAGAAGTGTGTCAGGTAGCCAGGGCCACCCAGAGGATTCAAGGGGCCTGGGACAAAGCAATTTTGGGGGCCCCTTCCATAAAAAAAAGTTGCAATACTATAGAATGCTATATTCTCATGGGAGCCCCTGCAGGGCCTGGGGCAAATTGCACCACTTGCCACCCCCCCTCTGGGCGGCCCTGCAGGTAGCTGTTTTTTTGGGTACAGACCTGGATAAAATTACTCAGTTGGGGTTTCTGCAACTGGACCTGCCTGTGTGCTGTTTTGGCCACTTCTGTTCAGGTTTTATTACAGTTCGTAAATAAATAAATGACACAAGAACATATGCTATGTCCCCAATCTGCCTTCTATAACTCTCTGCAAGGACTCCAAAATTGTTAATTCTCAGGAATGGGGCAACAATATTTATCAGACATCAACATGTTAGCACATGCTAACTGGATGAATACACTTCCTTTTTTAAGTTACTCAGGACAAAGGGAAAGGATAACTTGGAACAGAGATGCTGTTTGAACATGTGATCATCTAAGGTTTGTAAACAAATTAGATTTTTTTGGGTGGGTGTCTTTAAATAGAGGCCTATTTGCATCAGAACATCGTTTTCTAGCATAGGATCACAAAGTCTAGATCAGGGGTTCTCAAACTTCATTGCACAATGACCCCCTTTTGACAACAAAAATTACTATAGGACCCCAGGATGGGAGAATGAAGCCGGAGCCCACCCAAGCCCCACTACCCTGGGTGGGTGGGGGCAAAGCCAAAGCCGAAGGGCTTCAGCCCAGGCAGGGGACCTGTAACCTGAGCCCTGCAGCCCAGGGCTGAAGACTTCGAACTTGGACTTTGGCCCCGGACCCTAGCAAGTCTAAGCCAGCCCTGGCGACCCCATTAAAAGAGGGTCGCGACCAACTTTGGAGTCCCTACCCACAGTTTGAGAACTGCTGGTCTAGATCAGTGAAGGACAGGAAAGGTCAGAGGGAAGCATAGAGCTGATAAGCTTAACCTCCGTGGAAAGGAGTTTAGCAAGCACTCTATATTGGCACTTGCTTCCTGGCCCAGTTATCTTTGAAGAAAGTATCTGCCTTCCCAGCCTCACAATATCTGCTCCACTGCATACACTGGTTTTGCTATGTTGCACAGGCTCACTTGGGGAGACATAGGGATTTGGGAGCCCATTTTCTCAAATATTTGCAGCCAACACTCCACAGACCCATGGTTGTGTGAGGTCTATTATTGAGGGACCTTGACCAGCCTCCAAACCAACTCTCACACATGCTGTGAGATCAGATGTCCCAATTTTATAGGGACAGTTACGATTTTGGGGTCTTTTTCTTATATAGGCTCCTATTACCCCCCACCCCCGTCCCGATTTTTCACACTTGCTGTCTGGTCACCCTATGTGAGACACAGCACACGCTAACTGGATGAATACACTGTTCCTTTTTCAAGTGCATCTGTTCATGCAGACAAAGCCTTTTTGTGTTGTGTTTGTGATCTCTTGTCTTGCTTCAGCTTTTATGTTTCAAATGTGATAAAGTTCTCTTTCGATCATTTTATTTTGTGAAGAAAGGAAATGTCACATCCTTGAAGAAAAAAATGTATTATCTTCCATGAAAAAAATCAACTTTAATTCTTCACTATGACTATTGAATCTTTGATTTGTGAAATGTAGTGGTCCATAAAATAGCACTGTAGAAGAAAATCCGATGGGTTCCAGGAAGTGAACGGCAAAGCTATATGCAAGTTAACCTGTGGTAAGTAATATAAATCATGCAATCAGAACAGCCAATCATGGAAGTTTCTGTTTATACCAGCAAGGGCTCATCTCATTGATAACAAGGCTGATAGTTCTTGCAAGGAATGCAAAACACACCTTGTTTTTTATTGCAGGATAAAAATTCACCAATTTTAGAGGTAGCAAATACTGCAAATGAGCACAATAACTTTTGTAAGCAGGTGATTTATGTACTTGAAATATGTACTCTAGGATTCAGTGGTTATTAAAACAAGAAGAAGAAAAATGCCATGCCATGTCACACTAGTGAATCAGAATGTAGGACTTCATGAAGGAAAATGGAACTTGATTGATAGTTCAAGTAACAGATTACAAAACTGGAGTCGGTGTTATGTGGGAGCATGAGTGCCAAGGTTGCATCAAGAATTTCAGTGCTTCTTTTTTTCTTAAAATTAACCTTTTGGGTTGAATTTGTTTACACTTCATTTTAGCCCAGCGGTGAATTTTTCTAGACATTTTGAGCAAAATCTGTCAGCTTTCTCAGTTTAAATAAATGTCTCTCCCACACTACTCAAACAGCTGAACTTTAAAATTTTCAGGTTGGCTTGTTCCCACTGAGGATAGGCCCTTTCACCACTTCCCAAATTAAAAAATAAAATAAAAACCTTACGTTATAAGCATTTATAAATATACGCTCTGATCCTGCAAGGACCTACAATTATGCTTAACTTTGTGCAGGATCATGTCCTAATTTCCTAACAGAAATGTTAAATTAATATTTTTGTGATTAATTAAAGTACGTTTATTGACAGAAAATGCATATAAATGCATGTAAAATATGCCTAAAGATTCAGTGTACTGTGCAAAGTGGTGTATTATCCTAATAGTAATGACTGAGTATAGTCATAATGTGCATAATAGCACATAATGATTTCATGTGGGAAAACTCGTTTAGATACTGGTTGTTGAATTTTACTGGTAAATTTGTCTTTCTGTTCCAATGATATAGGTGTGAGATTTTAGTCAAAAGTGGTAAGAATAAGATTTTTTTAATAAAAGTTTCTTTGCCATCAATGTTATTGACTAAGAAAGCTTTCAGTGGATTCATATCCAGTTAATGGTACTATAAAACTTAGATAGAAAGTATACAAAAAAATCTCATTTTTTCTTAAGTAGCTGCTGTCTTATGTGAAGACTATTACCTATCTGATTTTCAAAGTTGGTTATAGTTATTAACAAGAATGCTAACTAATTCAAGAGCTCTGGAATAGGTTTCCAAGGGAGGTTGTGTAATCCCCATTATTGAAGGCTTTTAAGAACAGGTTCGACAAATGCCTGTCACGGATGGTCTAAGTGTACTTGGTCCTGCCTCAGTGCAGATGACCTCTCAAGATCCCTTCCAGTTCTACAGTTCTAGCTCACCATCCAATCACAGGGAGCTGGGGAAGGAGTAGTTCAGTAGATTATAAGGTCATTGCTGCTGGGGTATGAGTTAGGACAGCCCTAGAGGGCTAGAGAAGCACAAACTGCTTCCTCTCACTCTTTGCTGAGCCTGACAAAAGGTGAGCATAGAAGAATTCTTCATACCTGTTAAGGCTGATTCCCCACTCTGGCACATTAAGTGCAGAAGGTGGGGGTCCGCAAGGATTCTAAAAATTAATACTGGCCACTCCAGGCTTGTATTAACCTCCCAAGGTTACAGCTTTTCTCTGACCTTGGATGGCTGCCACCATCCAAGTGCAAAAAGCCCTTTGAGAACCCAGGAAGGTGCAGTAGGGAATTCCTTCCTGTGGGGTACCTTCAAGCCCTTTCACCCCCACTCCAGGGAAGAGCTGAGAAAGAAAACAAAGGAAATCAGCTGTTGCCACCAGCTAATTTATCAACATATGCACAAACCTCCTAGGGACACAAAAATCCAATCCTGTTCTTAAAAAAGGTAAATTTTATTAAAAACAAAAAGAAAGAAAATACATCTGGAACTTAAGCTTTTTGTTAGGTTTAAAAAAAAACAATTACAAGGATTAAGCATCAAGATAGCATCTTGAGGTCCAGTTTAAAGGTTACAAGCAAAACAAAAGCACCTGGGGTTAGCACAGAGGAGTCCACAAGCCATAAAGAAATAAAAGAGATAAATGTAATCTCGTCTTCCTAGACATTTCCTGATCTACTTACATATCTGGGGTTTCAAATGAGTAGTTTCTAGGTATGATCTGATGATTTTCATACCTGGCCCAAGCTTTTACAGCATAGCTCCAGCCCTGTCTCTGCTCTCCGGGAGAACAACACAGACAGACAAAAGGGAAGTTTTTCACCAATTTTAAAAAGTTCTAGCCTTTCCATTGGCTCTTTTGGTCAGGTGCCCACTCCCTTCCTTTTACCTATAGACTTTTTAACCCTTTACAGGTAAAGCAAGTAGAGAACAGCTATTAACAGGGGTTTTATAGCTAACTGGCTGGCTGGGTGCCCATAAAAGGGAGCTATCCCCCCTTCATTTATCACAATACCCTATTAGTATGGCTCCCCATTTCATTTATCACAATACCCTATTAGTATGGCTGCTGCTAGTGGCTTTTTGCTCCAGCCCATTGCTATTATTGCTAAGTATTATATGTTCTTATTGTTTACTTGGAACAGTTTGTTCTCGTGGAAGGGAATACTCTGGAATGGAGGGACACAGAAAGAGAGAAATGTACATTTATTTCCCTTTTTATAGATGGTCACTATATTTGCCCTTTTCCAGTCTTCTGGAATCTCTCCCGTCTCCCATGATTTTCCAAAGACAATAGCTAGAGGCTCAGATACCTCCTCTATTAGCTCCTTGAGTATTCTAGGATGCATTTCATCAGGCCCTGGTGACTTGCAGGCATCCAACTTTTCTAAGTAATTTTGAACTTGTTCTTTTTTTTATTTTATCTGCTAAACCTACCCCCTTCCCATTAGCATTCACTATGTTAGGCATTCCTTCAGACTTCTCAGTGAAGACCGAAACAAAGAAGTCATTAAGCATCTCTGCCATTTCCAAGTTTCCTGTTACTGTTTCTCCCTCTTCACTGAGCAGTGGGCCTACCCTGTCTTTGGTCTTCCTCTTGCTTCTAATGTATTGATAAAAAGTCTTCTTGTTTCCCTTTATTCCCATAGCTAGTTTGAGCTCATTTTGTGCCTTTGCCTTTCTAATCTTGCCCCTGCATTCCTGTGTTGTTTGCCTATATTCATCCTTTGTAATCCATCCTAGTTTCCATTTTTTATATGACTCCTTTTTATTTTTTAGATCATGCAAGATCTCGCGGTTAAGCCAAGGTGGTCTTTTGCCACATTTTCTATCTTTCCTAGCCAGCAGAATAGCTTGCTTTTGGGCCCTTAATAGTGTCCCTTTGAAAAACTGCCAACTCTCCTCAGTTGTTTTTCCCCTCAGTCTTGATTCCCATGGGACCTTACCTATCAGCTCTCTGAGCTTACCAAAATCCGCCTTCCTGAAATCCATTGTCTCTGTTTTGCTGTTCTCCCTTCTACCCTTCCTTAGAATTGCAAACTCTATGATTTCATGATCACTTTCACCCAAGCTGCCTTCTACTTTCAAATTCTCAACGAGTTCCTCCCTATTTGTTAAAATCAAGTCTAGAACAGCTTCCCCCCTTATCTTCTTTCTGAAACTGTGAAACACTATGTTTAGTGGGTTTGGGGGCAGAGATAGGATACATGAGTGGGCAGAGCTAGGGAAAGGTTGTTTCTGTGGCATCTCTCTACCAGAAATTGTCAGGATTAATTCACTCCATGCCTTCAAAACACTTGGGGGGAAGGGAGAGACTTAGCCAGGTAGGGGTGGGGGTGGAGTGCATAATAGAATAGCTTTTAAAACAGCAGGATATGGAGGGGCAGAGAATAGTAGAGAGGACCTGGGCATCCATACAGATGCCCTTGCCTCCAATGTATCCACAGTCATTGGAAATGCAGCTTCATTCTGTCTCACCTATGAATCAGAAGGGTACCTTCCTTGCTGTTCCTTGAGTGACTAAATCCAGCCCTCTCGCCACATGATGAAGAGTAAAAAAAAAAAAAAAAATTATCTGGATTTTTCAGCCTGTCTTTTGCCATCGGACAGTGAGAGTGATTAGAATCATATGTTCAGCCGTCAATGAGATTGTTGCACAGTGGAAAAAATGATTTGTTTTTAAATTGTAAATTTTTATCTAACAATGGCTGGGTAAAGACTGAATTAATTGAAGGAAACACAAAGTAATGTATTGATACTATGCATCAGAAAAACTAGTTCATAATCCAAGATTAACAACAAAGTATTGTCTTATTTTACTCTCTTGTATTTTAGATGCTTGTGGAAATGGTGTACAGGCTGAACCCTTGTTGTCTAAAAAGATTAAATAACTTGTCAGTAGAGGAGACAGATGCTTTTGTTAGGAGACAGGCTTTAGGATCCAGGGGAATGTAAGGATTTCCTCCTTTAATCTTATGTGGGATTTGGCTTTGACTAACAGGGGACTAGCATGCATTTGACTTTGAGCTTTCCGCTAACTTACATGTATATGGAAAATGAGGCTGCCAAATGAATGCCCTTCTTCTCCATATTGGAATTTATACCAGGATCCACCCAGAAGTGCCATGGCATGAGCTGAGATTGCCATTCTTTCCTGTGGAAAATTTAATCCAGGTTGGACAAAATATTATATAGTTTTTTTTAATCTTCAATATATAGGGATTATTAAGAAGGTGTTTTTTATTTAACGATGAAAACAGAAATGATAAAACTCCACTTGTACAGCAGAGTTTACTAAAAGTAATTTCATGGGCTGTTTTGCTGTGCAACAAGCATTATGTAAGATTACATTATGGTATTCAAGTCAGGTGCTCAAACTACATCTCTGAAGTGAGCCTTTCATGGTTCAAAGCCTTCAATCAGCGTATTAATGAATGGTCCATAGATATATAAATATCCGGTAAACTATATTCGAAGAGTAAATCTTTAGGCTGTGAAGAGTAGATAATTAACTAAATACATAAAGAGTGCAACAGTTAGAAATGGTGGGTGAAAGTGAAGAAAGGAAGTGAGAAATTTAAATTTAAAAGAGATTTTGGGAGTTAAGATACTTTGTTACATTATCAGAAGAGAAGTAAGTCAGAGAAAATTTGCCTGATGTACAGGTTCACTGTATCAAAAACAGCTAGCAGAGGAGACAAACCTGCTGAGATGTGGGACTGTTCACATGAGTAAAATACTGTACATATAAAATACTCCCTCTTACTACAAAGAGCACTTGTGGGAGTATCAATGTCTCCTTCACTTTTCTTTGTTGTTTTGATGCTCAAGAATGAATAAATCATTTAGGCAGAGTGTGTGGCTGGCTGATTCATGTAACTAGGATAGCATATCCTTTCATATGTACTCCAGCACCATTTCAAATTCTAACCATGGTAGCAGTGAGCAGAATCATTACAGTTTTATAGTTTTGTGTTTGTGAAATGAGTTGATGGTTTCAGTGCAGTTTCTAAGTAAACAGTTGTTCACGTCACAAAACTATCATTACAATTGATATGATTTGTCACGCCCTTTGCCAATGAGATAGAAAGGCCACAGACTAAACAAGGATATGGAGTCTAAACTATACTCTTAACTTCGTGTTCTCTAGAAGACCAAGGTAGAGGCATGTTGGCTTGGCAGTGCACTTTCACTGTTATGTGGCTAAATAGAGCACTATATCCATGATAGATCAATGTTCCACAGCCCTCCTTATTGGTGCTTCAAAAAATAAAGTGTGCCCAACTCCCCCATTGTCACCTACCAGCTGAGGTCCTGGCCTAAACATCTGGCTATAGCTGGGGCTATGGAGATTCCTCACATGCTTTAGCTTGATCAATTAAACACCTGTTAAAGGCAGACAGCCTGGTCAATACTAGGCTTTTAACACACGTGTTAGCTAACACCTTTCAACTCCTACTCTAGAGAAGGCTGAGGGTCTGAGTCCATAACGAAATGGAATAGCAACACTGAGCATTGCTATACCTAACTTTTAAATACTTTGAAAATCACTAGACTGCACAAACCCTGTGTTAGGTGTCTAGGTTAACTATACAATGCATGGGAAGAGTTAAGCTCCTGACAATGGGATCCACAAAAGCCAGCATGCTAGACAGGGAGCCACCTAAGATAGCCAGTAGCAGATGCTGACAAGAGGCTTGTGTCCAAAATGACCCCCACCCCCACAGAGTTTTTAAATGGCATAGGCACCTGCCTAACTCCACACAAAAGGGATAGGAGTTGAGGGAGTAGGTGGCCTCCCTTATAGCTTTTAGCGCAGTAGTTAGGGTGCTCACCTAGAATGTGGGAGATGGCCACTCAATTCCCTCCTCCACCTGATGAGAAGATACTTGAACAGGAGTTCCCACTGCTCTCATGAATGCCCTAGCCACAGGACTATAGAGGCATTCATACTCCCTCTGACGCAATGCTTATTTAACTATTCATACAAATTAAAACAGCTTCAACAGGAGGGATTGAGAGAAACCTCTATCAGAATACCGATAGCCCAATGGTTAGGCCACTTACCAGAGGAATGGGGAAGGCCTGTCCATATTCCTCCTTCTCCTCAGGCTGAGGGGGTGGGTGGGTATTGAAGCAGGGCTTCCCACGTTCTGGGAGAGTACCCTAACCACTAGGCTAAAGGTTATAAGGGAAGCAGCTTCCTCCACCCCAGACATTTTGTGTGGTATTTAGGAGTGCACAGAGCACCCATACTGTATCAGGCCATGCAAGCTGTAAAACTTAAGGTGCCTTGGGGACTTTTGCAGCCAAAATTTAGGTGCTGAGTGAGTTTAGGTGCCTCTAGGGTTAGGCAGCAGCTAAGTGGGGTTTCTGGGAATTGCAGTAGCACCTAAATCTGTGGTTTAGGTGCCTAAGTCCCTTTGTGGATCTGGGCTGAAATGTTTTATCTGTGCCCCTTACCAGCTCCTATGAAGGTGGTCTAAGGCATTGTGATAAAGAGGCTCTGTGTACCCCTAACACAATAGACTTGGCCAACCCAAGGCAGGATTGTTCTCTGAATGTTGCCACTGCAGTAAAATATTTCAAGTTATACAGTCAAAAGAGAACCTATCTGTTAGATGAGACGTTAAAGTGCTATTTCCACATATTTAAACCTGGTAGTTCTCTGACTAGAGTCTAAAGGTTCCAAAATTAGAGTAAAAAAAAAAAAAATCTTTAGTGTCCTTGACCAGCTTTTCTCACTCAATTCATCCCAGCAAAGATGAACTGGCATGAATATAAATGTTTGTGGCAATCTTCACAGCTGTAATTGGAATATTGCTCACTGTTTGCATACAGTTAGAGTACTACACATTTGTAATTCATTGCTCTATAAAGTGCATGAGATGCACTTTTCAGAAAAAAAGTTACATAAATGCCAATACAATTAGCTTTATGATTTTTTAGAGTAAGAGAGATCTATTCTAAGAGATCTAATCTGTTCTAATAAAAACTGGATGAAAAATCACAAGAAGCTGCTATTCTGTATTTCAAACAATATTTATATAGATCCAAAGAATACGTAAATTGTTGAAGGGGAAAAAATCTGTAATATGCAGCATGAACTTGCCTTGATACCAATTTGAGATAAAACTGTAAACACAACAAACTTTAATTTGTTTAATAACCAATTACTACTGTTCCTGGATTTGTGAATATGAAAGCTCAATGGGATTTAATTTAATCCTCACTGTGAACAGATGGACAGATTGCAGGCCTCTGTGTAGCAGATCCCAGTGCTCCCTACTTCTTCCAATCTGAATTACAATCAGGTTTCCTTACACCCTGCCTGTTGGCAGCAATAATAACTAAAGGAGTGCCAGCAGAATCACATCAGATGTGGGTCTTTGTTACATGACTTGATGCAAATGTGGTTTACTTTTTATTGCATTGTACTTTAAAAAATCACTTCAAGTGGAGTTGGTCACAAAGAGGGTTTTTTGTTGGAGTACATTTTAATGAGCCTACTAGTATTCCTACACAAAGTCAGCATTTTATTATAAACTCCTATTTTCAGGGATTTATAACTTTGCCAAAACCTTTACTCCAGGCTTAAACCAACTAAATTGAAAATACAAGATCCAAGACAGAAGCAATTTTTAATCTTCCCCCACCCCCCCCAGTCACTTTAGTTACAATGAGCAAGTTGCTCCTCTTCTCTAAAAGTGAGAAAAATAAATTTCATTTCAGCAAGATAGTCAAAATGTTTAATCAGATTACATGTAAAATGATCCAGCATTTTGTCCCAGTGTAATTAAACCAGCCAATTTAGGCTTTAGTCCTGGAAACACTTTGGGACATGCATAAAATTTACTGATGAAAGTGGTATCATTGACTTCAGTGGGACTACTACATGGTTAAAGTCAGGCATGTTTGTAAGGATTTGCAGGCTTAGGGCCTTAGCTACTAACAGGAAATAGGTCCATGTGTCATTTGGACTCCATCCAACTTTCACCACATCCAGTTTTTCTCTCATTTTCTCCTCCACAGAGAGTACTGTTTTAGTATAGTAACTACTCAGTAATGAGCCAACTTCTCCCTTAGTTATAATATATGAAATGGTTCTTGAAATTATATAAAATACTTAAATTGACTCAAAAGACAGAAAATGAAAAATATCATTATACAAGTATATAAAACACTAAACAAAGTAGACTGTAATATGCACTATAGAAGATGGATTGTGGACATGCATTATGTTCACCTATGCACTTTGGCCCAAAACCACAAAGAGGCATAAGCATTGCAATTCAGCTTTTAGATACCTATGGACCCAGTGGGATCAACAAAGCCTGAGTAGATGCATAAGAATGGCCATACTGGGTCAGACCTATGGTCCATCTAGCCCAGTATCCTGTCTTCAGATAGTGGCCAATGCCAAGTGCTTCAGAAGGAATGAACAGGACAGGCAATCATCAAGTGATTCATCCTATCGTCCACTCCCAGCTTCTGGCGAACAGAGACTAGGGACACTCAGAGCATGGTGTTGCATCTCACAGTATCCCCTGGCAATGAGTTCTACAGGTTGACTGTGTGTTGTGTGAAGAAGTACTTCCTTTCATTTGTTTTAAACCTGCTGCCTATTAATTTTATTGGGTGACCCCTGATTCTTGTGAAGGAGTAGATAAGATTTCCTTATTCACTTTCTCCACATCAGTCAAGATTTTATAGACTTCTATCATATCCCCTCTTAGTTGTCTCTTTTTCAGGCTGAAAAGTCCCAGTCTAAGCTTCCTATACAGTGCCTGGCAAAAGATAGGCACCTAAGAATGGGATTTACAAAAGCCAGGATGCCAAGCAGTGAACAACCTAAGGGTATGTCTACACTATGAAATTAGGTCAATTTAATAGAAATTGATTTGATACAGTCGATTGTGTGTCCCCCCACTAAGCGCATTAAGTCGGTGGTGTGCGTCCACAGTACCGAGGCTAGCGTCAACTTTCTGAGTGTTGCACTGTGGTAGCTATCCCACAGTTCCCGCAATCTCCTCTGCCCATTGGAATTCTGGGTTGAGCTCCCAATGCCTGATGGGGCAAAAACATTGTCGGGGGTGGTTCTGGGTACATGTCGTCAGGCCCCCCTCCCTTCCTCCCTCCGTGAAAGCAACGGCAAAAAATCTTTTCTCGCCTTTTTTCCTGGGTTACCCATGCAGACGACATACCACGGCAAGCATGGAGCCTGCTCAGCTCACTGTCACTGTATGTCTCCTGGGTGCTGCTGGCAGACGTGGTACTGCTGTGCTACACAGCAGCATCCCCTTGCCTTGCCTTGCCTTGCCTTGCCTTGCGGACGGCAGACGGTGCAATACGACTGCTAGCCCTCATTGTCGTCCCATGGGTGTTCTTGGCCGACCTCGGTTAGGTTGGTTGGGGGCGCCTGGGCAGACATGGGTGCTCCTGGCCGGCCTCGGTGAGGTCAGTCGGGGGCGCCTGGACAAAAATGGGAATGACTCCAGGTCATTCTCTTTACGTTTCATCTAATGGAGATTCAGTCCTGCCTGGAATATCATGCCAGCTGGAGGCTTCTGCCTCAGGCTGCTCTCCCAGTTGGCAGCACCGCATGGTCGCACCTACCCCTGGCTCCCATGGCTCATAAAGCCGGGATAGTAGTAAGGAGCAGTTCAACTATAGGCTGAGCAAGTGCGTAATGGTGGTAGAATGTGCCTTTGGACATTTAAAAGCTCGCTGGCACAGTTTACTGACTCGGTTAGATCTCAGCGAAACCAATGTTCCCTTCGTTATTACTGCTTACTGTGTGCTCCACAATATCTTGAGAGTAAGGGGGAGATGTTTATGGCGGGGTGGGAGGTTGAGGCAAATTGCCTGGCCGCTGATTACGCGCAGCCAGACACCAGGGCGGTTAGAAGAGCACAGCAGGGCGTGGTGCGCATCAGAGAAGCTTTGAAAACCAGTTTCATGACTGGCCAGGCTACGGTGTGAAAGTTGTGTTTGTTTCTCCTTGATGAAAACCCGCCCCCTTGGTTCACTCTACTTTCCTGTAAGCCAACCGTCCTCCCCTCCCCCCTTTGGTCTCCGCTTGCGGAGGCAATAAAGTCATTGTTGTTTCAAATTCATGCATTCTTTATTAATTCATCACACAAAGGGGGGGATAACTGCCAAGGTAGCCCAGGAGGGGTGGGGGAGGAAGGAAGCACAGGGGTGGGGTAGTTGTAGGGGCACCTGCTAGAATTGCATGCAGCTCATCATAGAAGCGGCATGGATGGGGCTCTGACCCAGAGCGGCCATTTGCCTCTCTGGTTCTTTGGTAGGCTTGCCTGAGCTCCTTAAGTTTCACGCAACACTGCTGCGGGTCCCTGTTATAACCTCTGTCCTTCATGCCCTTGGAGATTTTTTTCAAATATTCCGGCATGTCATCTTTTGGAACGGAGTTCGGATAGGACGAATTCGTCTCCCCATACAGCGATCAGATGCAGTACCTCCCATTCGGTCCATGCTGGAGCTCTTTTGCGATTCTGAGACTCCATGGTCACCTGTGCTGATGAGCTCTGCATGGTCACCTGTGCTGATCAGCTCACCACGCTGGCCAAACAGGAAATGAAATTCAAAAGTTCACAGGGCTTTTCCTGTCTACCTGGCCAGTACATCTGAGTTAAGCGTGCTGTCCAGAGCGGTCACAATGGAGCACTCTGGGATAGCTCCCGGAGGCCAATACCGTCGAATTGCATCCACACTACCCCAAATTCGACCCAGCAGGGTCGATTTCAGCGCTAATCCTCTCGTCAGGGAGGAGTACAGAAATCAATTTTAAGAGCCCTTTAAGTCGACAAAAATAGCTTCGTCATGTGGACGGGTGCAGGGTTAAATCGATCTAACGCTGCTAAATTCGACCTAAACTCGTAGTGTAGACCAGGTCTAAATCAGCCAACAGCAGATGCTATGGAGAGGGATGTGTCCTAAGCCCTGCCCCTGTTACAGATTTAGGTGCCTAAGTCTGAGCTGAAGGAAGGCACCTATCCACTTAGGATCCATATCTGGGAACCCTTCCTGGAGTCAGTGCCTCAGTTTTTTTTTTGCCAGAAAGGCAGTGGCACATACCTAATGCCAAACAATATGGCTGAGGTAGTGGAGGCCTCCTTTATAAAGCCAGTAGCTCAATAGTTAGGGTACTCGTGGGGTGTGGGCAGAGGCAGATTAGAGATTTGTGGGGCCCTGGGCCAGAGCACGAAGGAGGCCCTCTCCACCCTTTCCGCCTGCAGCGCCCCCCCCCCCTGGCACTCCTGCTGGGGAAATGGGGTTGGGGCACAGGGGCTTTGCACTCCTGCCAGGGAGAAGTGGCTTCCCCCACTCCCCATCAGGAGCACCGTGTGGGTGGGCGGAGCAGGGGAAGCCCCCAACCCCACTCCCCAGCAGGAGTGCCGTGCGTGAGCCCCGCTCCCCAGCAGGAGCGCTGGTCAGGTGGACTGGGTTGGGGTGCGGGGGTGCCCATTTTCCAGGGGGGCCCCAATTAGCCAGGGCCCCTGGATATGGGCCCCATTGGCCCAGTGGCTAGTCCACCACTGGGTGTGGGCAACCATGGTTTAATTCCTCCACCTTGCTCCCACCTGAGGAGAAAGGTTTTGAACATGGGTTTCCCACCTCTCAGATGAGTGCCCAAACCTCTGGAATATAAAATAATTCTCCCTAGCTGTGATATGAGTACCCAAGTGCCTACACTGAGGCATTCTGTGCATGCCCAGAGGCATAAACTTGGGTACATAGGGGACATTTACAGCAACAATGTAAGCACTGAGGGGTATAGGCATCTCCAGGATTAGATGGCAATTTATAGGGGTTTTGAGGTTCTCAGTGGCAATCCAATCTAGATTTTGGATTTAGGCACTTAACTCCCACTTAGGTGCTTAAATCCTTCTGTGAATTTGAGCCTGTATGGATATTCTTCCAAATCCACAAAGGGACAAGAATTCTTCAAGGGTCTCTGAGTGTGGCCTATGTGATTTAATATTTATGTTTTCGAGTGTTATTGTAGCAAGAATTAGTATATTGATTATCCTTTGGGCAACAATGAGTTAAACTCACTTCACTAGAACAAATCCCATATTATCTTTATAGGAAATAATAGAAGGTGGGTGAACTTGAGTGAAGACTAGAACCTCAGTGCACCCTTTTTCCAGGCAGAATTTATTTCCTAGGAGAGCTCATTGTCAGGTGGAAAGAATATATTTCAGGATGACTACAATAGCAAATTTTAGTCCTATATTCACTACCCTATCATGACATGAATAAACTTCAGACAGAGTTCCCCATGCTGATGAGTTGATTTCAGGGGACATTCCACACATAAGACAAAGGTCTGATCCTGCCGTCAGTTTATTTAGGATATTCTAGGTGAAGATGATCAGACAGGTGCAAAAGATATGGAAATCCTGTTCCGATGATAAACAAATCATTTAAGCAATCTCTAATTTAAGGAGTTCAAAAACAATGAATTTGTCTGATTTGAAAGGCTTTTTCAGACTTCCAAATTAACCCACTTAAATATAATAGTTAAATATTGTAGACCGTAACGTGAACTAGGTCCTTTCAATAAAGTTTAAAGAAAATAAAATGTTGAGTTAAAACTTAACACAAACTACTGTATAAGTGTGGTAACCAGATGAATATTTAATATGCATGTCCACACTTAAGAGCAGATCTCTGTTACAGATCTCATCTTCAGTATTCCGTTTACCCCATGGAAGTTTTCTAGATGTAGGGAGACAAAAATATTGGCTTCAACATCTATTTGGATCTAATAGGAATTTTTTTTCTTAATGTTTCACCAACGTATTGACATAGTATACTTATTATAACCTACTTTCCAATTTACATGGTGTGCACTTATAGCTCTGATGAAAAAGAAAGCCAAGTAATTTTTTTAAATAATCTAAATATACATTTTCTTTTTAGCTCTGGTATTTTTCAGCTCATGGCTGATTTTTGTTACATTTTTAATTTATAAGAAGTTTTTTGAAAAAGGAAACTATCATACAAAATGCATTCTAATATCAATCATCTAATTTAAATCCACAGTGAAAGGAAATTCAACATTAAAGAGAATATACCTTTCTCCGCTTATGTCATTGTGTCTCTATTTTAATATATATTTGGAGTAAGATCATAGTGTGTGGTCACTCCTTCCATAGTTAATAAAAATAGAGTTAGGACAAGGTAGGAATTAAATATGAATGCTATATATTAATATTCTTTTTTATTGAGTAATTTTAATGTAATTCAGCTCTTTAGTCTTATTTCTGATTTTTTTTTAGAAAAAAGTAGCTTACATTGAGATGGGTCTTCTTTGACAGCCCTAGAAATTGATATTGTCCCTTTAAACAAAGAACAGGTATAGCATAATCAGGAAATGAGCTATTGTAGTGCACACACAAATTTTATGAAAACATCAATGTGCTTCAGCATAGTTCTGCAGAGGTTACCTTTACATATAAATGTGAGCTTCAATTTCTGTTCCATTCACACTCTGCCTGTTTTTTGACACCGACAAGAATTAAGCTAAGTTTGGTGGTATCTTATGTGATGGGAAAACTGTTGCATTAGGAAGTGGGCTAAGACCACCAACTCATTTCAAATGGGCAACCAGTCAGAAGTCAGAAGGTAACAATTTTCTATCATTGCTAGCTTAACCAGATTTTTATTGGTAACCTGACGATGGCTACTGACAAGGAGTGCTGTGAGGGGAAGTCAAGCCTTTGCTGCTCTGGATCCCCCATGGTATTTTGAGCTCCTGGAGCCTGAATGGAGTCCAGCCACTGTCCCAATCTGAGGGTTCCTAGGCAGCTCCCACTGAGTGTTGGAACCCACTGGACACAGCGCTGACATTTCAGACTCTCCAGTTGTTAGGAACTGGGACAGAAGCAGTCTTGCAGGCAGAGTAGGCATCCTAGTTGGGGAACAGAATCGGGGTCAGAACCAGAGTCATCTGCCAAATACCAGAGCCAAGGATCAAGTCAGAGTCAGAGCTAAGAATGGTAGCTGATGGTCAGGAGCAAGGCATAAGAGCAGGAGGCAGAGAAGAAGCAAGCCTCAGGCACAGAGCAGGAGCAAGGTGGGAGCTAGGAACAAGAGCAGGGGTGAGGAAGGAGCAGAGCAGGAATCAGGAACAGGGTTGAATGCAAATTGCAAGAGCAGATCCAAGGTGGTAGCAGCGTCTTCTCCCAGTTACAGCAAACACATTTTCCCGAGGTGTGTAACTTTGAATAAACTATCTTTGAGTGCTGATCACTCACTTCTCGCTGTGTCTTGGCGGAGGCATGACACAACCCTGCTAACTTAGGGTGGATGGATCCACAAATATAGGATTTCCATGACACGGTAGTTTCATGACATGATTTCATAAAATCATCCATAGTTCAGAATTGGTACAGACAGAACCCTCAGTTTCTCACAGCCCCATATTCCATTGCAGATGTCCAAGATACTCAATCCCCATCACTGCAGTTTGTTTATTTTGCTGTCAATTATGCAGTTACTTTTAATCAAGAAATGCTAAAAGCCTGACTTGTTTGCACTCAGGCATCATTGTTTAAAGATGTGTACAAATTCATGCAACATGCAGTTCCCTTTTAGTCAGTTACAGACACAGCCTCTAGAAAGGGTAGTGCCCTTTGTGGAAACCCACCTGCTCTTACTGAACATTCACATCTTAATAAGCTTGATTTGTTTCTGTGCAGTCTTACATGATTTCCACTTTAAAAGACTGCATTCTGTACTTGCTTTTTGCGAAAGAGAATTTTAACAAATGGCTTTTGTTATTTAATGAAGATGAATAAAAGAATAAGGAAACTGTAAAAAAAAAAAAATCTTTTGCTTTTCTTTCTACCCAGTGATTTGATAGACTTTATTTAGGGTAATGTAGATTTAACTAGCTGTAATGCCTGTGGTGAGAAGGGCTTTAAAGAGATTACGTCTTTCTTGTCAAATGATATTGTAAATGAATGTAAGCTGCTGGGCTTCTTTGTCACTGATGAGGTAGAAAAAGCAAACAGAGCCACTAGAAAAAGCTGATTGGACACAATACATTAAAGAAACTAGCACTGATTATCAGTGGGACATCAATTTGTCTTTTGGGCTGGAGTACCTGCTACTAATTGGTGTGAAGAGCATAGTGGTCACTGTATGTTTTAGCCCACTCAGTCCTCTCCACTATTTGCTGTGAGAGCAGGACAACTAATTGCTATTGCTTCAGTGCTAGTGAATCAACATGCCAAGCTAATAGCTGCAGATAGAGGGCAGACAAAATCCTGCTAGGAATGTGTAGCTAGTTGCCTGTGATAACTATAGCAGTTGGAATGCACAGCAGAGCATGGAGAATGATTGTGTGCTTTCTGGTCTAATATAAGGTATTTTTATTATTACTGTTATTTTGTATATTATGCTGAATGTTTATTTCAAAATTTACAGTGATTATGTTTTACATTGTTCATCTTGAAACTAGATAGTGAAAATTGGATGTTCTGAAGCTGCTCAGTAAACAGGCTTGGCAGAAAAAACTTGCAGTATAACCCTATGCTGTCTAAGCATGAAACTTTAAACAGCTAAGTAAGTTAATTTTTATTTAAATTGAAGTGAAGAGTTAAACTACCTGAAAAGTGATCATTGTGGCATGTAATGAAAGGCATGTGCCACATTAAATCATCTTTCAGATTTATAGCTGGAAAAAAAATGACAATGAGATGGTAAAACAAAATATTTTGGTGCAGGTAGAATACTCTTCTTCCTAAAACTCAGTCTTCTGCCTTTCACGTGAATATTATTCCCTCCCCAAAGATGAATGTTTTTGCATTTTAAATCTTTTATGCTTTGCTCTTAATATTTCTTTCTCATTGATTCATAGTTGCACTGTGAACTAATGTTTGTTTTCCTTGTTATATTACAAGGTTTTTACTTCTGTATTGATTTTGATGTTTTGTGTTTATGTAAAGGAAATAGTTAATAAGGAGATTACCAAGTAACATGAAGCTGCATTTTGTTTGTTCTTGCTGTTTTCAGAGGTACTATTTGATTAAGCCAATTACATGGATCTACATACAGTTTGAAGTGATGTCTTTAAACTCTGTACTGTACAATAACTATTGTGTTTTGAAATTAATACAAAGTAGTTGAAGTAATTTTCTTAGAGTTAGAATATTTCACTTGTAGAACATTATTATGATGACACTAAGAACACTACTGGCGACATTTTTATATGTAAAGTTTCACCTGTATTATATAAGAGAGTTGATATAGGGTGTTAGCAAATACTTTTACTAAAATAAGATCTGGTTATGGAATTAAATCCAATTTGGAAAATTTGAATATATTGATAATATTCAAATGTATTATATTTGCTGATAAAATGTCTTTACTCTTGATTTAATATACACTGCAAATCTAAGTGCTGCTGTTACAAGAGGATAATATGTTCAGCTTGAGTAAGATTAACTCTAAGTCCATATTTCATTGCTTCTTTTAAAGTCAGCTAATTGTCTAATATGGCAGGGGGTGGAGTTGATGCTTTCTATGAGAAAAGACAATATACCACTGCTGTTCTTATTTGTTAAGCATTAACTACGGTGTGGAATCCTGCAAGCCTGACACACTAGAGTGTTTCAGATATATATGTAATTTCAACTACTCTGAGTTGAATGAAACTTGTTTTATATATATATATATATATATATATATATATATATATATATATATATATATATATATATATATAAGGAGATTGGAGGACAGTTGGCAGTGTTATTTGATGCATGTATCTATTGTGCTAGTCCTCAGGTTTCAGCAACATAATCCACCTGGGTTTGGAGTCACAGCCCTATCAAATAAGAATGCACTTAAATGAGAGCACTGTTCCACTTAATGATGAAGTGCTCCTCTCTCAGCTGTTGTAATGATGTGCCAAGGCTAGAGCATTAGCCCTAATCACTGTTTTACAAGTTTCCTTTGAGTGTGAGTGTGCAGGCTGCAGCAAACTTTGGAGCTTGATACCTGCTTTACAGCTATTTATTTGTGTTAAATCACTGGTTGGAATAATTATAGTGTCACCTCATATCATCTTTGCTCAGGTGTGATAGCTCTGCCAGAAAGGTGGTCTCCTGTAAAACTGTGGTGTAAAAGATTTTTAATATTCTTTGGAAAGGTTTTTTTAAGCTTTGTTTTGCATTAGTTTATTGATTTACTGGTGTATGGCATTATTTGACAATCATCTCTGCTGGAAGCATTAGGCAGATGTGAAATGATTTAGTTGGGGTTGGCCCTGCTTTGAGTAGGGGGGTGGACTGGATGGCCTCCTGAGGTCTCTTCCAACCCTAATCTTCTTTGTTTCTGTGAAATCATAGTCACAAACAGAGAACATGTTTAAACAACATGAAGGCTGTGATCTTAAGCAAGGAAGTTTAAAGATAAAGGAAAAACTCCCACACTAGACTCTGTCCTTAACTTATTCTGCTGTGTCTAGGTGTCACAAGAGTCTGAGTTCAGTGTGAATAGGTACCATACACAGCTGGTAACTGGTGTCGGAGCCTCCCTATTCAGTTTCCCATAAGGATAAAGTTTACCTCCACCCTTACCCTAAGTTCTTGACAAAGGTGATCTCCAGTTTTCATGCTAACCAGGCAATTTATTTACTGACGTTCTTTCAGAAGCGTCACACTCAGAGATGGAGAAACTTCATTTGTCAGATGTGAAACCAGCTTTATGGTTCTACCTGGACCATACTAAATAGTTTAGGTCCTAAACACAGTTGTTTGCTGTGACTGCTGAGAGAGTGATGGTCCAGTCAGTTTCCACTCAGATGATTTCATCCTGTATTTCTTTATGCATATGTTTATGCTACCAGTTGGCTAATATGACTTCACCAACTAGGGTGTTGGCCCATTTGACTATGGTGTATGCAGCATTATCAGACTTTCTCACACAAGTACCTATTCTGGACACTTGCAAAGTGGCAACTTGGTTGTCAGTGCAGACATTTACTTCTCATTATGCTATAGCTCATCAGTCCAGGAGCAATGCTACTTTTGGGTGTGTTTTTCTCCAATCTCTGTTCAAGTAGAGTCCAAGCATACCTGTAGGCTATTCTGCTTGTGAGTCACCTACAGTTGAGTGAACATTTGCAATCACTCAAAGAAGAAAGTTACCTACATTTTCATAACATTGTTCTTTAAGATGTTTTTCACATGTCCATTCTACAACCTGCTCTTCTTCCCTTCTCTGTTGGAATCTATCCGGTCAGAAGGAACTGCAGGGAGGTTGGGGTGACTCCAACTTTTTACACCTGCATGTAGTGGCACAGAATGGCAGAGGGCACTCAAGCTGCTTTGAGGGGAACTGCTTAGGGAAAAAAAGTTCTCTGACATCTGGGCATGCACACACCTACGGTGGAATGAATAGACATATGTAACATCCCTGAGAACAAGTTGCAGAAAGGTAGCTATCTGTTTCTTATGGTTAACATAACAGGCAGCACTAGCACATACCACATGGTTAAACTCAATTACTAACTATAATAGCTAATGGTGTTTAATCCCTGTCAGTGGCTTCAGCTGATATGCTGTTGCTTTCATGTAACCAGTTCAACATGAACTTTTTTTTTTTTTTGCAGTGTGCATAAAGACTAACAAACCCAGTTTGACTGTCTTAGCTTTGTCCTAACTATGAGTGATAGCACATCCCTTAATGCATTGCCTCACTTTCTGATACCACTCTCTAGAAGATTGTCATAACAGGGTGCTAAGGCTCTTCTAATAATCTAACCTCTCAGTAAATTAAGACTCCTGCATAAAGTTCCTTAATTTCTGTTGGCTCAGTGTAACAAGTTTAGTTCTCACCCACCTTTGTACATCCATGGTGGTATTAACAAACCAAAGAATAAGGGGTTTGTAACCTTTATGTTGAAATGTTGCCAAGTAATATTAGTTGTTTAAAGTAAGGGTGCAATAAAACTCAACGTAGTTTTCAGTTTGAACCTCTAGGTCAGTTACAGAAAATGTATTTAGTGGAGGACTTTGAGTGGTAAAACCCCTCTTTATTCAAAAGAAAAATGACTAGTTAAGCAAACAGGCATGCAATTACTGTGCAATATTAGTTATACTTTCAGTCAAAGATGAAATAGTGTACCAATGGGTGATCAGTCCACTGACAACAGAGTGAAGTACAGCCTTATAATCCTGGAACCTAACAGTACTCTTTTGATATTATTCGGAGCTCATACCAATATTAACAAAACTACTCCTTTTATAATCCATTATTATACTAATTAACATTAAACCCACCTATTACCACAGTCATGTCTGCCACCTCCTCATTGGTTCTTGACATTACACATTATTTAAATTCACATCCGCACCAATGTCCTTTCGGTACTATCAATGTAGATTGACTTTTATTAAAATGCTATCATTTAAAAAATCTTGCTAAAAACAGTTATAACCACGGGTCATGTCCTTGCTAACTTCAATTTTCCCATCTTACTATTGCCAAATTATCTCTAACTTTTCTCACACTGACAGGTTTCAGAGTGGTAGCTGTGTTAGTCTGTATCAGCAAAAACAAGGAGGAGTCTTTGTGGCACCTTGGAGTTTATGTCCAAATAAATTTGTTAGTCTCTAAGGTGCCACAAGGACTCCTGGTTTTTTTCTCACACTAGCAACCACAAATTCCCATACTCTTCTACACTTAGGCCAAAAACTAATTTCTACTTAACATAAACTGGAGTTACCTGGAGGGAGTCGAACTCAAGGAGTAAATTTAGGCTCAGGTTAATTTTTTGTATTGGTTTTTGACTAACACTAAAGCCGAATACCATCAATGTAGGTTTGGGCACTAGCTGAGAATCTGTGTGCTCTGTTCAAGACTGTAGAGCAGGGGTCGGCAACGTTTGGCACGCGGCTCGCCAGGGCAAGCACCCTGGCTGGCCGGGCCACTTTATTTACCTGCTGATGCGGCAGGTTCGGCCGATCGCGTCCCCCACTGGCCGCGGTTCGCCGTCCCGGGCCAATGGGGGCGGTGGGAAGCGGCGCGGGGGAGCGCTGGCCGCGGCTTCCCGCCCTCCCCATTTGCCCGGATCGGCGAACTGCGGCCAGTGGGGGCCGTGATCGGCCGAACCTGCCGCGTCAGCAGGTAAATAAACTGGCCCGGCCCGCCAGGGTGCTTGCCCTGGCGAGCCGCGTTCCAAACGTTGCCGACCCCTGCTGTAGAGCATCTACTTGAGCAGGGAAACAGTGATGGGATGCAGAGCCAGTCTAAACATGTACAGGTCCATACATGGTTGAAATTGATGATATGACTGGTTCTGGATGTCTTATGAGAAATTAGTTTGGTTTCCCAGTCAATGTCCTAATAAGTAGCTATATCTAACACAGCACTCTTGTACTCTTTCTAAAATGAAACCTTAGCAGGGAGGGTTATGACTAAATGATCATGAAGAGTAAACTATTTTGCTTGTATCTAGAGGGGATATGTCCAGATCAGAGTTGTAGAATGTTACTGGAGTAGGCTAGACTAGGAAGTCTTTATTGTGGTTGCCTGTGCTGTGTCTATTCTGTGGATAAATAAAGGACTCTAGCTTCTGGTACTGTCCATTCAGTGCCTTTCATATACTGCTACCAACACTAAATCCACTTTAAAGAGAAATAAAAATAAATGTTTGCTAACTGACGCTTAAGGTCTGAGTGTTTGCTGTTTTGCATCTTGTGTAATATTTAAACCTTTGAAAGTTGGTGTGAAACATTACTATTCTGACTTAGAATAATTTACACTTGCTTTGTACTCGGCTTATGTGTAAATGACTAAACAAGATGTAAGGTAGTGGAAAATCAGCTGCTTCATTTTTATGTAGGACAAAGTTTAATAATAATTGTCCCCTGAAAAATGCAACTTGAGGTAATTTAAATGAAATAAAATAATTTAAATGCCTTAAAGATAGCATCATCAATGACTGGGTTATAAGTTAAAAGGGAATGGCAGTAGTAGTTTCAAGAAAATTGGAAAACAAGACAACCATTTACTTCTGGTATGAAAATTGAAGGATTGCATAATTCATCTATAGTGTTTGCTTCTTACTACACAACTTACAGAATCATAATGAAATGATAAAACGATTAGAGAGAGGAATTTTTCCTCTGCTATTAACATGCAAATGTTCTCTGGCTGTGCCAGATGTTTAGCTTCCATTATTTGGAAGTTTCCTTCATTTTGAATTTAGTGGAAGGAAAGCTTGAGCATGTCCAGCAGAATTAAAAACAGTTTCCTGTATAAACTAAGACAGCCGCTTACTTAATGAAGTGCATAATTCTAACAGCAAGTCCAGCTAATGAATGCTTTCCCTGTTGTTTTAGAGAGGTGTCCGAGTGACACTTTTCTGATTCTGGATCATTGAATCCGTATGGAAATGCAAATTGTTTGTCTGAGAACAGCTTCCTTTAATTTTATTTTAACATTCAGAAGGCAAGTTTATTTTATACTCTACATTTCGCAGTTGGGCTCCTGTGACAGGTACAGAATTTGTAGGTATAATTATTTGATATTACATTCAAAACTTGATAAGATTAGATCTACTGAGAGTTCAAATGAAGAAAGACATTTTTTTACTAAAGTTTTGAAGTAACAACTTTCAAATAATTTGTTATGCAATTGCTATGGAAAGTATACTGAATGTGTTTAATGTGACAAGTAGATACCAAAACAAATATTATAATGTCTGTAATATGCATATTACAACCTTGCTTTACAGTTTTCAGTGGGTTATGAATTAGTGTTATCCCAATTATAATGCTTTATAACCCAACTGATTTTAAAATACATGCATGGTACCAGCTAATGTCCACTGGTTTTCTTATGGGTGCTCTAATAACTTATAAAATTAGAATTAAAATACAATAAATTTAAACACTAATTATAGAAGCATAGGAAAGGCTATAAATAGATCAGCTTTATATTTATATTTATAGGCTTATTTTGTAAACAGTATGCAGAGTGACTTACACCACACATGGAAGGTATGTTTTGTTTTGTTTTTTCCTGTGTGAAATTAGCAAAAGGTGCTAAAGCATTCATTAGTACCTTTTCTTTTCTTTTTGTTGTTGCTGAAATGTCATAGTGCTTCACTTTTCCAGGCTATTATGGACATTAAGTAAAGCCTTATTTAGTACCATATGATCATTCCTTTCCACAGAGTGATCATCTACTTTACTGTATCTGATTGAGTATGCAACTACTTTCTCATTGTAATGCCTGATGTGGTGGAGTCTATTGGCCCTTCTCTGTTTTCTGTGGAGTCACTGATGCCTTGACACTCCCCTGCTCACGCCTCTCTATCAATCAGATTTAGTCCTCCAGAGACTTAGAATGGCCAGGAGGAAACACTGGCCAATCAGAAACCAAAAGGCCAGTTAAGATGGTTGGCCTTGCCTGCACCTTCTTTTCCATGATAGAGCTGGTGAGACTGGGACAGAGGGAGAGGAGCTCTTCAATGCTAGCCTAGTGCATTGCCTTAAAGGACTGCAACTAAGCGCTTGCCTCTGTGGTTTTGTTTAAGGTAGGGTTACCATATTTCCACAATCAAAAAAGAGGACACCGGGGGGGAAGCCCCGCCCTAGCCCTGGCCCCGCCCCCATCCACTCCCTCCCACTTCCCACCCCCTGACTGCCCCCCTCAGAACCCCAACCCCCCCTGCTTCTTGTCCCCTGACTGCCCCCTGCTGAGAACCCCCCACCCTAACTGCCCCCCTAGGACCCTACCTGTCCCCTGACTGCCCCGACCCTTATCCACTCGCATGGGTGGCAGGGTTGTAGAAATTTTGGTGGTGCCCAGAACCCCCCCCCCCCACCTGCCTAAGGCTCTGGGAGGGGGGTTCGGTGGGGGGAGGAGGTCTGGGGTGCAGGTCCTGGGCTGGGGATTAGGGTGCAGGAGGGGTGCAGGGTGCAGGCTATGGGATAGAGTTTGGGTGCTGGGTGCAGGCTCCGGGCTGGGGCAGGGGGTGGGTGTGCAGGAGGGGGTGAGGGGTGCAGGCTCTGGGATGGAGTTTGGGGGTGGGAGGCGGTGCAAAGGGAGGGGGTGCAGGCTTTGGGAGGGAGTTTGAGGGCAGGAGGGGGTATGTGGGAAGGGGGAGGGAGTTTGGGGATAGGAGGGGATGCAAGGGTGAGGGCTGTGGGTCTGAGGATGAGGGGTTCATGATGCAGGAGGGGGCTCACGGATGGAGCAGAGGATTAGGGTGCAGGGGGATGAGGGTTGGGGCTGAGGATTAGGGTGCGGGGGGATGAGGGCTCAGGGCTGGGGATGAGGGGTTTGGGGTGTTGGAGAGGCTCAGGGCTAGGGTGGAAGGGCAGGGTAAGGGCAGCCTGTCTTCCCATTAGTGGATGGGGGGCACTAGGACCCGGGGGCAGCAGACAGCAGTTGCTGCTGGCTCTGGCAGTACAAGCAGGCAAGGGAGAGGCAGGCAGGGAGGGGAGGGAGGGACACGGGGGGGGGGACGTGCGGAGGGGGGTTGGCAGGTGAAGGCCGGGGACCCATCCAACACTCCCCCGCTCCCTGACTGCCCCCCCCCCCCAGACGCCCCTTACCATTCTGGCTCCACGTGTAGGCAAAACATGCTGCCTGGTGGGTCGGTTTGTGTGTTACACAGGGCTGCAGACAGAGGGAGGGGGAGCAGTGGAGGGGCTCTGGCTGCTGCAGGCCAATGGGAGCGGTTCAATCGGCCCAGCCGCCCAATCAGCAGCCGCACTCTGCATGGAAGGGAGGGAGGGAGGCGAGGGAGAAAAAAAACCCGGACATTTTAACCTTGTTACCAATTCCTCCCGGACGGCTATTTAGAGACGCAAAAGCCGGACATGTCCGGGGAAATATGGACGGATGGTAACCCTAAAGTTTAAGGTGCATACAGCCAACATATGAGTTTATTTTCATTTAACTGTATAGAAACTGAGCCAGAGCTTATGGCCCAGCTACCCAGCTCCAAGCAGCCAGTCAGCCAAAACCTGTGGACTAAAGCAGGGACCACCTGGAGTACCATATGTTGCTGCAGGAGGGGCTTTAGGGCAACCCATCCTGAACATTCTGCTCTTACACAACTGCAAAAAATATTTAGGAGTTTCTTTTCAATAAAGATTACATCTAAGCGCATTCACACTTTCTCTTCTTTCTGTTTTGGGAGAAAATATGTAATTTTATATAGCATAGTTTACTTTAGATTGGAATACTATAATATTTAAAAACAGTTGTGTGACTTGTTTCTTAAGGGGTCATGTCCCTTTACATTCTAAATTGTTGAATGCCTTGTGTATCAGCATTACACCTGAGTGTATGTACAGTAATTCTGCTGATTAAAAATTGGAGTGCTTTTCTTATAGAAGAAATATGTTGATTGCTCTTTTTGACTGAGCCTGTGAAGTCTTTTCACTGAACTCAGTGGCATTTCAGTATCTGTCTCTATGTAAGGTATCCACATCCAATTGATTGATTCTAAAATTTCAGGGAATGTTCTAGGTTCAATAGCCAGAACCCTATTGATTTTGGGGAAAACTGAAGGGGGGGAATGGACACAGAGAGCTCCTTCCAGCTGTTTACACAGACACAGCTTCAAGTATCTTTCCAGTTCTCTATAGATCAAACAACTGTTTGAGGACACCCACTAACACCTTTCAGAATAAAAATACCCTGTCTCATCTGTGCTTATTCTCCCAATAACATGCGGATATTCTGAATGATTTACCCCAGACATAAGAATAGTAAGGGGGGAGGAAGGGAATGAGGGTGCCCAACCATCCTTACTATGGGGTGGGGGATCAGGGATCATGGTGGAAGGGAATAAGAGGGCACACAGAACCCCTGCTGGGGGGCCAGGAGGGAAAGATAAGGGGACCTGGTTTATGGGGGAAGACTGGGATGGAATGTAAACAGAGCCTCTGCACCAGGGTATGGGGGGAGGAGGAAAGGGGAATGGAGTGGGGTCCCAGAGAGCCTCTGCCATGGTGGTAAGGGGAATGGAGGGCAGCGGGGGGGAGTGGGAATATGGATGCACACAGAGCTGCTGCTATGCAGGGGGAGATTGAGGGACAGAACCCCTGCCAGGGGAGAATGTGGGGAGTTGCAGGGAGTTTCTGAAATAGATGGGAACAGGAGTGTGGTACTCAGGAAGCCTGTGGGGTGGAATGGAGGAATGCAAGGAGCCCCTGGTGTGTGCTATAAGTTGGGCTACAGGGGTTACAAAGTGTGTTATATGACATAGCTCTGTTTGACAAATCATTGTTTGTGTCAAATTAGCATAGGGACACCAGGAAAATGAAAGTAAATACTTTCCCCCAAAGGTTAATATTTAATTATGCAAATAATAAGCTATACGTTATATTTCTCTTGCTTAGAAAATGCTTTATTTACTCTGTCTTTTAAAAGGCATGCTAGGGCAGCAACCTTCATACACACATTGTATAACATAATAATATGATTAACATGCCTGAACAGAATTTGCAAGATTATATAAAATGTATAGTATATACAGAGAGAGTTCAATTATTGCATTTTAATTGGATTTCCCTCCTCTGATCTGTTCATAGCATCTTCTCGCTTATTGCTAGATAATGTCAAACTTCACAGTACCACGAGGAGTCTTTGTGCTTTACTCCAAGACATTTATGTACATTTTACACTTTTTCAACTTTAATCCTGTATTTGAAACAAATGGAAACTATTGAAGGAATGCTTGTGAATTATTTACTTAAAACACAGTACTGGTGAATCATGAAATTTATGCTACTTTTCAAATCTTCCAATATTCTTGGAAAATATTATGATTTTGAAGATTTGAACTGATTGTCTTCATGAATGTACATACAATTATTATAGTGCATGATAGATTTCTCTAAAGAGTAGAAAAATATTCATAGTTAATATTTTGCCCCATTTTTTTACAGAAGTTTGTTACTTTTAGAATTACAAAATCTGTTCATTTATTACTGAAGAGATTTCACAAAGTGCTTAAATCATTAAGGGAATTTTACACTGATTCTTAATCATTTTTTTTATTGTCCTTTATTATGGTTCTTACACATTTATGTAGTAACAAATGATAATACACACACATCATACATAGAGAGGGGGTGAAGCTGCGGTAACAAAAGAGAACTAACAAATGTTGGCCCTGATTCTGTAATGATCAGGTTCACCCGCACAAAGCTCATTGCAGGATCAGAGCCTCAGTGTCATCAGGATGGCATCTCATCAGGCCCGCCGTAACTTTCATTATTATAGTTATTAATGACTAGTTACATGCTATCAGGAATGCTGAATGCATATTCAACTGCTCACTTTTTACCTCTTCGATGGTCTTAAATTAGAATTGTTACAGCCGCTAAAAACTTTGTCTGGTCCCAGGATACTGGCTGCTCTTAGAGCCGGAGGCATATTTCCCAGTTTGAGGAGACATACTTGCTCTCATTGAGCTAGTATGTTAAAAGTAAAGTGGAGCAGCAACAGTGAAAGTGGCAGGATAAGCTAGGTGCCCCAAGCATATGCCCCAGGTCTCAGATTGGCATGTTATTAGGGCAGGTACCCCTGCCCACGCCTCATGGTGCCACAGCTACCCTCTATATTTAGAGTGGCGGGTGTTGAAAAAGAATAACTTGACAGGTGTCAGGTTAGGGTGACCAGACAGCAAGTGTGAAAAATCGGGACGGGGGTGGGGGATAATAGGAACCTATATAAGAAAAAGACCCCAAAATCGGGATTGTCCCTATAAAATCGGGACATCTGGTCACCCTATGTCAGGTAGGGCTGTAGGCAAGGCTTTTGACTGTAACCACACACTGTTCTGATACTCTGTTCCTGTACAGCAGAGCACGGGAGACTATCAACAATTCAACTCCTGGTGGCACTGGCTCATGCACTGTTGTTGCACTGTTGGGTAAGAGAGAGGAAAGATTCCCCAGCTGAGGGAGACACAGGGTCCTTGCGAGTGGGAAACAAGTGGAAACCAGAACAGGGACCCTTCTGGGGGGCAGGCAAGGAAAGTCAACACTGGAATTTCCTCCCCCTCTCCGCCCATAAGTATCTGAATTGGCACCACTAACGCAGCACTGGAAGCAGCTGCCAGCAGGTCCACACATGGTTGCTACTTGCAGTGTGCTTCTTTTAACAACTAAGTTACAAGTGGGAGAGGGGAAAAAAGTGGCACATTTCCTCCTGCATTGCTGGTTGCAAACTGTTCAGGCTAGTTAAATACTGGCTTGGTGGCAACCCTAGGCACAAACCTGGTCAGGGTGGCCCTTTGATTGAGAGCCTTGTGCAACTGTACAGAGGGCACATTCGTTAATCTGGGACCTCCAATATGCTTGAAAAGGCATCACACATATACACCTACTCGCTGTCGGTGGCCATCCCTCCCTGCCCCCATTAGGTCTGTTGTGGGCGCAAACAGCTTTTCCCCGTCAAATGCAGAGCGGACTATCTTGACAATGTATTTGCTCATGCCTTTTAAAAATGATGCTTTCCAAACTTCTGAAATCTGAGCCCTGCTTCAGGAAAGTGGAAATCAGTTCTCGCTGCCCTCAATTCCTTGCAACCCTGCCACATTCTAAAAATCTCCACAGCTTACTGCATCTTTTTTTTTTCCTGTGCCCCTGCCTACTCACATCAACTTTGGGAAATACGGGTGTAGATCTTCATAACATTCTTTCTCTCATTTCTTGGATCATTGATACTATACATTGTTTATTTTATTTTAATCCTCTGAAGCTTTTGAAATTCAGTGAAATGGTCCACTTTGGAAAGGAGTCAGAACACCTTGATATTCATCTGTTCTTGAGCTTAGGAATTCCTTTCTTGGATATAGAGGCTAAATTTTTTTTTTTCAGTTGCTCTACAGGGTATTTTATATATCTCCAGTATTTGAGTGATCCTTTGTAGGGCAGCTATACATCAGATGAATTTTCGGAATCATTCCAAGTCTGATAAGTAAACAGCCTGAAGTTACAGGCATGCATGATGAAAAACAAAGAAATCCGAGAAGAACATCCTTTTCTTCACCAGTTTCACAAGCAGACTTCTGTAGAAATGTTTTATGATTTTGCCTATCTTCTGTCTATGAAAATAAGATTATGAATATTCTCACCTTGGCTTTTGAGTGGAATACACAGTCTGTTGGCTGCTCCTCCTGTCCTTTTTTGATGCCTCTGTTTCTGCCAAAGCTGCCAGGGTTTAGGAATGTCTATGAGGGTAGCTGGGTAACTTGGGAAGGAGCTGAAGACAACTGTTCTGGGGGGAGTGTCTGGAGAAAGATGGGGGCATCAGGGATGGTGACTAAGGGATGGGTGGAAATTGGAACCAGTTTGGGTGCAGGACTTGCTGGGGGTCAGTACTGCCCACCCGCCCAACCTTTTGCCTCTGCCCAACCTTTGTCCCCTTTGCTGCTTGCCTGCTCTTTCTGGCTGCTCTTCCCCAGTTGAGAACCAGCAGGGGGGGCAGCAACACAGAAGTCAATGGGCTGCCAAACTTACCAGGCTCTCTAATAGCCATGTGCCACAACTGCAAGCCATTCTTGCAGTCCCAGTGAAAGTCTGATAATGTGGACTGAGGAGAGGTAGAGCTGGTCAAAACTGGATTTTCCATTTCTCAGGAAATTCTGCAATTTCAAAAACACTCTTCATACCAAATTGGAATAAAGTGTGGAATTTTAAAAAATCCTGGAAAACAATTTTTTTCTAAAAAGAAGCAAATTTTCAGGTCAGTTAAGTGATTTGTTTCAATAAAACCAAAATGTTGCATTTCTATTTTGATTTCATATTTTATAAATTAAATTGAACAAAAAGCTGTTTCAGAGCAAAAAAATTGAACCATTCGGTTCTGATAATGTTCACTTCCATTTTTTTAAAAAAGAACATTTGTTTAAATCAACATTTACACAGAATGTTTCAATTGCAGTGAATCAGCATGTTCCACAAGAAAAATGTTCAGTTAGAAAAATTTTGACCCACAGGTCTATGTCCCTCAAAATTGCACGACCATTCTGCAATGTCTTCCCTTCACCTTATAAATAAGTGATTAGTCTTAACTCTCAGCACAAAGTTTCCTGTTCTGATCCATCTTGAAAAGTATCTTATCTATCTTTTACTTCCATTTTAAGCCCCCCTTTTTAGGGAGAGGTTTGCAATCCTACTCCAACCATGCATTGTTATGAAAATTTAATAAGGAACTAAAAACAATTAGTATGGTATTTAACAAATAAACATTAGAGAATATTTTGTCTGTGAAAATAAACGTATCCATTCTTTTAAATTAGGAGATCAGAAATCAACTTATTTTCTAGTTCTATGCTTCTCTGTCTCAAATGCAGCTGGAAAAAAAAGGCAGTTTATTATTCCATAGTGTGAACCTCTGCTTTTGTGTAAACAGCTCAATCTTTTTGTTAGGAAAAACAGTTGGCATGCACTGTAAGTTTTAAAATCTCCTAAGAATGCTCAATATATTGAGCATCTGTGGTGCACACCACCAGAATTCAGTAATTCAATACCTTTCAATTGTCTTATGGATAACAGGAGGATGTAAACTGCTATTATCAAGAGGTTTTCTCAGTCCTACTTCCACTGCTGAAGACAAGATGGCTAGCTGCTCCTCAGATGCTAATTAGTTAGGATAGCAGTCAATGAGAAACTCATTTTGGAGTCTTTCGGCTAGACTAGTGCTGCTTGCTTCACCATTCTCTCTTCCATTTTCTGGCTCACTACTACACTAAAACTTGCTCTTTCTTTACAGTTAATTTGTTTTTTGTTGTTGTTGTTGGGAGTTTTTTTTGGCCTGCACTCTTCCCTGCTCTCCACCTCCACCTCCCCCAACCCAATTGAGCTCAGAGTAGAAGAGGAAGAGAGAGGCAAAAAGGGAACCAACTTGGGGACCTTAAGTTGATAAACTAGCTCCCTGTGCTCTCTGTGGTGCAACCCAAGGTCCACCATCTGAGTTTCTGGACAAAGCAATGCCTTCCACTTACTTCCTGAATTTCCTTGCTTCAATACACCTTACTGTGCTGGTGTGCTACAGCTAATGCAGTATAAAGTAGAAACATAGTCATAGCAAAGTCATTATTTCACAGAACTATTTCAGTATAGTTGGAATTGTAATTTGCACATTGAACCAATGCAGGACTTCCATTTTATTTAGTATATTGAGTTTGTTTCATTTGAATGTACTGTAAGGTCTGGTTTACACTGGGGAGGATCGATCTAAGTTACACAACTTCAGCTATGTGAATAATGTAGCTGAAGTCGATGTACTTAGATCTACTTACCCTGTGGTGTCTTTACTGTGGTAGGTCGACTGCTGACGCTCCCCTGTTGACTCCACCTACGCTTCTTGCTCCGGTGGAGTACCGGAGTTGACAGGAGAGCACTCGGCGGTCAATTTTTCAAGTTTTCACTAGACGCGATAAATCGACTTCCCCCTCCTCCTCCTCCTCCCCTCTCTGCTGGATCGATTGCTCCGGAGGTAAGTGTAGACATGCCCTAAGCAGCTTCCACTGTGTATGGTCACTTCCTTTTCTGAGTCCCTAAAACAGGACTTAGGTACAGCAGGTTAAGTTCAGAATAGCATTTAAACCACAGCTCCTGAGACGCCTTCCTTTTGTTAGTCTAATCCAGATTTAGGTTGTACACAGTTCTTTTTTAATTTCCCGCAGTGAGAATCATAATAAGCAGAGTATATCACAATTTCTAATCACATCCTATGGCTGCAACTATTGTGAATCCTCCCACTGGATTAAGTTACACTACTTTTTTTCCCTAATTGCTATTGGTATTCAAAAAATACCACAAGAAGCTATGATTCCCGAAATGCCTTGTACTGCACAATAGGGTCACAAAAGCAAGCTTACCTTCCTATGTGCACCTCAAAGAAAATGGGTTTTGCATTTTAAAAAACCTTCACTATACAATGAGTTTTTTTCTAATGTGAAGTAAAACTTAAATGACACATCAAGAATTTTGTCAGCTAATTGAGCAACAGTCTGAACATACACAAATTCTAGAGATTAGGTTTGTAGTATTAGTACTACATTTTGACAGTAAACTTTTCATAGAATGTTAAATGAAAATGACTGTCTCTACATTCTAAAAATTTTGTCTGGTAGCAATGCTTTGTAGAATTGACAAAATAGGCTTTATGAAATTATTTATCGATCAGTAATTTTTCAAGTTACAGGAATGGAGCCATGTATTTAAATTGAAGCCTCTCTCAGACAACTGTTTCTGTTCATTTAAAAACTAGCATCTTTCATGGGGGATATTTTTCAAAGACACAAATGGGACCTAACTACCCTTTGTACCTTTGAAAATCTCCCCTTTACTACTTAAAAACAATCTGGCAGACAGGAACTCCTGAGTTATACTAGCTGTCTGCCTCAGTTTCCCCAGCTGCAAAATTGGAATAAGTTTTACTGACCTCACATGGGGTTGGAAAGGATAAATTAGTTCTTCTTCAGCTGGCCTTTCCATGTTCCCATGTGTGGTTTTAAGGTACCTGCCATTGGAATCACTTATTCCTGCCTATCTGCTTTCTCTGAAGGTATGAAAAAGGGAGTGACCTCAATTTACATTCAGTTCTTCTAACTGCTGAATGTAATGCAAGCTTGGTTTGGCCTCACGTCGCCGATGTTTTTTTCATTTGTTCTGCCCTACAGAGACTATTTTTGTTTGTAGTTATTTAAATGGTCAGTCAACTTTCTTAAAGAAAGAAAGGGTGTCCAGATGGTAAGATATCATATAGGCCTGCAAAAATGTGAGGGCCCTTGAAAACGGGGGCTCTTCAAATATAATCAACTAAATCTCACAATGTTTAAATCCAGCATCAGACTGTGGAATTCTACTCTGCACATCTGAAAACAACTACAGTTATTGGTTTAAGTAACCTTGGTGTGTTGTCTGTAAAGCATATTGAAGATGAAAAGATATATATGTGCTGAATATTAGTGGTAGTGATAACAGTAATAGCAGTGATATTGCCTTTGTAAAATAAATATTGGTTTTGTGCATTAGTTCTCCATCATTTATGATGGTGGTACAAATTACATCTCAAAATTTCCTAACTTAATTCAATGGTTGTCAAAACATACTTTGTGATTAAACCCTACCATCTGACTTTTTTAAAAGGATCCCTCAGCAAAGCTCATGTGATCACTGACCAGTAGGTGGTGGTATGCAGTCACAGTCAGATTCAGAAAGATTGATTCTCTGCTAGTATGTTTAATTAATGGGATGCTTTTAAAGAAAAGGGGAAGTGGAGAAATTTTAACCACCATGGGAATGCAGTAGAGAAGCTGAACAAAAGAAAAATCTTAGCAATTATTTACTCAGTCTGTTTCATTGATATGGAGGAATATATACTTTAGTATCCTATAAAACTAGCTACAGAACGTACATGTTTGAGAGAAACCTCCAATTGTAGACTTTTCTTGGAAAATGTTTTATTTGAATGGTTAGTAACTCTACATATGTTATATCACTTAATCAGTTCAGCTTCTTCTATAAATTAATGAGGACTTAGAATTCCACTTTCTAAGTCACTTTTGAAATATTAAACATCTACAATTAAGTAGTAGGTTTGCTTCTCATATTTATAGACTCAGCCAATTAACTACTTCATATATAAGCCTGACAGACTTTTTGGAATTAGGGAAAACATTCCCCTCAAGGAATTAGCTACAAGTGTAACCCAAATTAGTAACCCAAGATTATCTTGATAGTTATTATCATTTTTATGTATTTGGTTGGTGTGTTTACAATCTGTTTTGGTTCTTGTTCACAATGCAAGGAGAAGTATTGCAACATCTCTGAAGGGGACAGAGAGGCGTGTCTTGCCTCCCAGGCAAATGGCCTGTGGAGTATAAGAGCTGCAGGGAGTAGATAGGCTCCTGCAGAAGTCTCTGAGTCCGGGGGAAAGAAACATGATTGTTATGATGAACTTAGTTTAAATAGTTCTATTTGCAGAAATAAAATGAGCCCCTGCAGAAAAGGGCCTGGAAACCAATGACTGGAAAGTGTTCTTTGGTGTACAGGCTGGTGAGATACTCCACTGGCTTACAAACATCCTATTGCCTGGCTTCATTCAAGTGTGACATAGCAATGCTTCAGGAGATGCACCTTCTTCTGGATGGTGAAGAAAGAACACTTACTCGGGTGGGTTCTGCTTAATTTTCAGGTTATTAATGTTAAACCTTCATAAAGAAGTTGGTAATAATGATTCTCCTATTTAGAAGGAATTTAAGAATAATAATATCCTCATAGGTAACAGCAATGTGTCTGCTCAATTGTGGCTAATGTTCAAGATTTGGACTGACTTACATGTTCTCCAATGAAAAATGACGAGTTCCTCTATATACTTCTTGAGCTTTTGGAAACATTATTGCCATGAAAAAGGGAGTGTGTGTCTAGGTTCAGTACCTTTTAATAACCACATCAGACAGTTGATTAAATATTGTTTTAATTCCATACTTAAAGGAAAGGAGGCAGTTTCAACCCTAGTAAAAGATTTGGATTGGCTGATGTGGAGACCGATTCAGTCTAGCAGTGAGGGACTACACATTTTTTTTTCTTCTTTAACAAACCAACTAATGCAGTTTAATTTTATTAGAAACAAGGTGTCATGCTGGCTGGAGTGGTTGCAAACCTCAGGGAAGCCTGTCAATAAGCAGGGTAAACACCCCAAATTGGTGGCATGTTCCATAATTAGATTTCACCAACCCAGTAAAAAATGTGAACTCCTGAAGCTCTATACCTGTCTTACCATGAAGTCACAGACAGTCCCCTTGGACACCCCAGTCTATCTTGCCACCCAGGAGAGCTGGACTTAGAGATAAATGATTGCTGTACAACAAAGTTCACAAAATATTCAGGTTGCTCCCAGTTCCAAGAGACCAGCCACTTACCCCAGGTCAATTTGTACCTTGGATCTCACACCGAAGATGTCTGTAGCCAATCTTGTAATAAACTAAAGGTTTATTAACTGGGAAAAAGAAATAAGACTTATTTGTAGGGTAATGCAGGCAACATCTATTACAAATGAGTTACAGCCTATGGTCCCCAAAGGTGACAGAGATGAAGTAATCTGTCAGCACTTAATTTATTTTAAGGCTAACCCAGGTTGATCCTGGGGGGTCTCTACTTTTGTTGCCTAGTTTCAGTCCTGTGAGAGTTCAAGCAGCATTTGCTTCATGTTTCCAACTTGTTCTGCACACTCATGAGTGCTAGAAACTTTCCCAAATAAATAAATATATAAATAAGAACAGATTCTGAATAGTGATTCAGCTTGATAAGTTTTCCAGTCTCTGTTGTAATACAAGAAGAGTTCCTTTTATAATTTTCCAATATGTGAAAGTTCAATAAGAATAAAGTAAGGTTTAGTCAATGTTGTTAAAGAAAATAATTGCAATTTAAAAAAAAAAGGCTTAGTGTACTTCCCTGTCTTGTAGAAAATGGAAAGCTAACTAAAGAAGAGAGAGTGCAATTTGAATATGGGGAAATTTATTGACATTCTTGAGCAATGAAAATGCTATTTACAGTGCCTTCCAGAGTAGCACTGAGGACCACAATCTTTCATTTTGCACACGGCATAAAATTGCTATCATGACTTTATTAACTCCTAATTTAATAAATTTATTTACAACTTTGTCAGAATGGTCTTGATGAAATTTAGGTAAGTAATGATACAGTCATAATTACATTGGCCTTAATGGCATGTGTGCGACTTTTCCCCCCCTCCTTGTGTGAATGTGCAATATTAAAACTCAGACTACCATAGCTACTAACAAGGTGTCTGAAATCATATTTTTAGAGGCAGTAGGTGCATGATTATACTGAATATGTTCCTTATTGAATTTTTATCTGAGTATAATGTTACCTTGCAAAATGTCTCTAGGAAATCTGAATTGACTGTGGTGAGAGTTGCTATTGCAGACTAATCCACATTGTCTGCACTGAGCTCCATAAGCACTTGTGTCAAGGAGCAGCTGTTAAACCTTGCTCAAAGATGTAAGTGGGGAATTTATCTTGTAGGGGGAGGCATTTGTTTCTTTGCTTCTCTCTTTCTCTCTTTGTGTGTGTGTGTGTGTGTGTATATGTGTGTGTGTATAATATAAAATATACTATATTATAGTATATAATATAAAATTTCAGTGTATTGTTGGCTACAGCAGAAATGGAATGAGATGTACATTTGAAAAAACGTTCTCAATGGCAGTTTGATATTTTACCTATTCCTTTTACCCTACACAATTCTTTCTATTTCTCTTTACTGAACTGGTCTGTTCTTTAAGAAGTTCAAAGTCCTAGCTGAATCTCCCTTTTCCAATAAAAGGGAAAGGAAAACTTGGATTAAATCTGTTAGAATGGTTGAAAGAATCCTGCAAAAAAAATATTTTTTAATTTTAGTTTTAACTATTCCTTTAGAAGCTTAGAATTCACAAACACTTTAGGACTTTCCTGAGAAAGTTTAACATATTTTCAAAGATCACCATTTTTGTTGTCTTTTTTTTTTTAGCTGAAGTTCTACAGGAGGACTACAGTAAAGACTATTCCATGTAAGAAAACTGACCTTACTGTGTCCATCTACTTATCTTTCACAGTTTGTTTGCTAGAATTAGGTTTCAGCCAAAACCACTCTCTCCTCCTAATAATAAAGACTAGAACCATTTATCTGCCATTTAATTTTTGGGATGTGTAACTTTTTAAAAATATTTTTACACTCACACTGTGGGGGGAGGGGAGATTCTCATTCACTTATTTATTAGCTACATCATCCATTATAGAGTTTATAGGTGAGAGAGAGACTTGCTTTTTAAACCTATGGAAATAGCGAGAAGTTACTTTTAATTGGTTCCAATTGGTGGCACCTTTCTCTTCAGTTTCCTTACATTGTACAAGGTTGGTGTTGCTAAGCATTTTAAGAGCATGTCCATCTAGCAAGGGAATGTAATATTCCCAAGCAGAATTGTCTGGATGAATTAATCATTCATAGCTGGAAAACTCTGCAAAGGAGCAAAATTTTATTAAACTAACTTTCTCAAAGAGCTTTTAATAAAATAATCTTGACAACTTCTATGTGAGGTAGTTAACTACTAGTATGAAAATTTTACACGTTGGTAAACTGAAGCCCAAAGCGGCTAACTGATGTGCCTTCAGTTATACATTAAATTAGTGGCAGAGCTGGGAACATGTTATTCTTTGTGACCAAAGATGACACTGACAACGGTATTACATCTTGTGATGATGGTTGTGGCTAAAAAGGCCAATGTTTGAGTGGCAGTCCTTTCCACATTGAATGCATATATAGCATGTTACTGAGGGGAAGGGATCACAGTCTGAGCCTGCTGAATCTGCTGCTGTTTACAGCTCAACCTCTGTGCCTGAAGCTCCATACAGTGATTAATCTTGAACTGAGAAACCCCATCATTGACTGCTGCTTGCCAAAGTGA
This sequence comes from Emys orbicularis, assembly GCF_028017835.1. Lineage (NCBI taxonomy): Eukaryota > Metazoa > Chordata > Testudines > Emydidae > Emys > Emys orbicularis. The sequence continues at coordinate 38,667,344 of NC_088689.1, read as the reverse complement.
TATATCTGTTGCTGACGAGTCGACTGCTAGCTGTCGACGTCTAGGAACATAACTCATTCCTGAGTCCCACTACCTTGATGAATGCTGTGTGTGTGTGTGTATATACATATATCATGAACTACTCTGACGTTTCATGAGCAGAAAAAGTCCTATTAATCAAGTACATAATTTGGCTCAGGTTTGAGAGAAAAGAATATAGGACCCAATCCTGCAAACACTTAAACACGTGTAGCACTTTGCACATGAAGAGTCTGACTTTGTGGGACTATTAAATTTGTTTGCAAGATAGGGGGCATAGGATGTTACCTGAGGAAGGGTGTTAGTTTGTAACACAGTTGTCAATTGACAAATACTTGGTTTTCAAACCAATAACAAAATTAATAGAATAATAAGAGAGGATGGTGTAATGGGTAAAAAACTGGATTGGAACTGAGGCCATCTAGATGCAGTTCCTTGTTCAGCCACAGATTTCCTGTGTGGTACTGGGAAATTAATCTAGAGCCAGATTTTAAAAGGGAAGATGGTGAATCTCAAAGTGGCAATTTTTATGCATATATATTTTCCGTGACCTCATAACCTAAAGTAATTAACAATTTTTAGTAAATTTCCCTAATATTTCTGGCAGTCTGTTGATAAATATTTTAAATACATAGGAATGTATAACCATATGCTGTGTTCAAGATCTGCATGCAGAGGGGACCTTCACATGTGGATCTCCTTATTAGCCGAGTGAGAGCCAGCCATTTCTGCAGTAGCATCTTCTCTTACGTTTTTACAATCTTGTGGAGGACACTTCACAAGTTGGGAGATCATACAGGGCAAGGGAGAAAGAAGTATGGTGGCTGGGAGAACACAGTAGGTAGCCCTACACTGAATAGGGCAAGGTGGGTGATTTGTATTGTCTAACCCACTAGTGCTGTGAAAATCACTGAGGTTAGGGCCTTATCTTTTGTGGCAATCCCCTACCTGGTGTGTATACCACTTTAAAAAGGGTCTCTAAGGGGAGTCACTCTGCCAGGGAGCACAGTGGTGGTATTGTTGTGCCAGAGGCAGAGACGCTCCACTCAGATGGCCCTAGTCTCCTGCAAATATCTGGATTCTGACACACATTATGGAAAACTTCATCTCAAAACTCAAACATTTTTCAGATCATTAGGAGCAAGGGAAAAGGGTGGGGTTTATAATGAATTTCATAATGAAAAGTTGTAATACCTGTTTTCCTAGTAAATGCTGTCTTAAATGATATACAATAGATTGTAATGGACTGCAGTGTGCATGCATTATATCAGTTCCTACAATGGATATTGTTGTTTTTTTAATAAAAGCCTCCTTCCAATTGGCTAGTAAACTTTTCCAAATGGGTAGAAGTGAGTAAACTTTGGCTAATATTTAATAAAACTACACATTTGTAGGCCTTTTTCGCTATTTTGCCATGTCTTGAATTGAATGTCTATGAATGTAGAAAACATTAAGGAAACTGTGTCACAGTTTCAGGGCAACAGCACCTGTTTCCCCCACCTCCCCTTTGTGGTCTACCAAGGGCACCCACTTAGAAGTTTCCAGCTCCCAAACGTCTACTCTCCTGGGCAGAGACTCACATCTCACTCCTTTCTTATTGGCGTTTTTAAGGCTGCACAGCTCCCTAATTTACACTCTGATATCCCCAGGAAACCAGAATACCTAAACAGGATAGAGTACTTTGCTTTCTCTCTGAAGACTATGACCAGTTATAAATTACCACACAACTTCTTCCAAGAAATAACTTTTATTCTTAAAAAGCATTACAGAGAAAATATATTAAAACAAAAGTTCCTACACATATGTTAAAAAGCTCACCAAAGGTCATCCCCTCTCTGGGAAGATTTAGTTCTTCAAACCCAACTAATGGGTTTTCCCTGTTGTTACAAGTTCATCTCTCTTAGATTTAGAACCAGATCAGTCATTTCTTTAAACAGCTTGTGCCTTTGATCTTGGCCTTATGTAACCAATAATCAGCAGACAATAACTGTCTTCCTAGAGCATAGCTTAAAAGTATAGTGTATTTTTACATAACCAGAGTTGAGGAAATTGCATTAACCTCTCCGTAAGGATTCCCAAGGAAATCCATTTAACACTTGTACCAAAAGTCCATACTTGTCTGGCACATTTTCAGGATAGTCTTTTTGAACTCCCAGTTTTTACATCGGTCCCATTTCCTCTCTAGAGACGTTACATGCAATCCTGGCCCATAATAATACATAAATTTATTGTATCAAGGTTTTTTTAAGGATATTGCAGGAAATTGCTATATTTGTCTCAGACTATAAATGCTGTTTGGAAAATGCAATTGTCTGCAAGAAGCTTCTGAAATTTACAATAGTTCTAATAGCATTGCTGCTCCTGCTGTTCCCTTTGATTTCTCTTCCCAGGGAAATGGATGTTGTATCCCCGATAACAAGTAAGGTACTTAATTACCATTTTAAAATGTTGTTGGCTGTCAGCTGATTGATTCAAGTGTTGTTTTTCAGAAGGTGATTATATACTTTTGTTCCATTAGACTTTGAAAGTCTGTAATGTTTGAAGTATAAAAATAAAATAATAAAAAGCACACACAACAAAGCAAACGCTTCAAATATCAGAAGACTAGGAATATTCAACCAACTCAGCAAATTAACTGGCTAAGCACTAGAGCTGGTCAAGCTTCCAGTGAAACAGTTTTCTACTGGAAATTGTAGTTTTGTTGAAATCAAAATATTTTGAGGAAACATCTTTATTGTAATGACATTTTTGACAGGGAAAAGCCAACATTCTTGTTTCAACAAAATAAACATTCCGTTGTGACTTCAAAATTGTATTTTGATTTTTACATTATATTAAAATATTACTTTAATATCAAATATAATACTTATGTTTCACCATATCAAAATGAAGTGTGTTGATTAAAAAAATCATTATTCAATTGATTGTTTCTGTGTATTTTACTCTAGGTGAACATGCACCTTGCACCTGGAGATTTTTAGCTTGCAATGTCTGTTCAGTTCATGCATGCAGCCTGAACACCTCTGTACCCCATACCAAGGGGATGATAAAGGGCAGAGCTTGTCCAACCATCACTCCAGTTCCTTCTCAACACTGTTGGCTTGAGACAGAGTACTTAGTGTACATATCCCCTTTAGCTAGGGTGATTCCTATAAACTTGTAAATAATTAGTTTAATAGTTTAATTGTTAAAGTAGTTACTAGTTGGCAATCCTTTTATAAACTGCAATTTGTGGCAACTCAAAACCATTACTAATATAGGGTCCTAAGTTTTGGCCTATCTACAGTTCCAAGTTTATTTATGAAGGTATTATCTGTATTGGCAGATCAGCTAAGAAGACTGTGATATCTGTATCCCCATACTTAGATATCTGGCTATTCAAAGAGACAAATTGTCAGGAAGTGCACTATACCATCCAGACCACTTCTCATCTCTTCAGTCCTGGTTTTAAACTGAACACGTAAGGTCTATTTTAGTTCCAGGTCAACAAGACAGAGTTTATAGGACCTTTTCTGGATTCAAAAACAGCAAGAGCCTGCCTACCTCAGTCCAGATTCCAAACCATCTCCAGCCTGATCGTACAACTTCAGTCAGTAACTCAGACAACAGCAAGAACTTGTCTCACCTTGTTAGACCAGAAACCCTCTAGCATCTTTGTAGTGTTGCATGTCAGACTCTACCTGTGCTGCATCTAGTATTGAATTACATACCAAAGAAAGATAAATTGATCTCACAAGAGGTTCTACTCTGGCTCCTTCAATAGAAAGACCAGGCAGCATTGCCAGAAACATACCCCTTTCCCCACCTTTTCTAACAAAAACAAATAGTTTCAGATGCTTCACTGCTGGGTTGGAGAGCCCACTTGAAATGTCATTTAGTGCAAAGCAAAATGGATAACCGAAGAATTGTGGTTCCATATTACTAATCTGGAACTCAGACCAGTCCAAAATGCTTGCAAAGAGTTCCTGTTGCTCTCACAAGGTTGTTCCATTCATATCATGATTGACAATACAAATGTGATATTTTACAAAAAACAGGTAATGGAGGGGCTTGATTTCCCCCCCGGTATGTAAAGAAGCCGTACAGCTAAGAGAACTGGTGCATGCATCATTGCATTACGTTCTTGGCAATCCATTTACCAGGGCAGCAGAATACTTTGGCAGACAGATATGAGCAGGGAGATCACAAATGGGAGATAAAGGATCTCATTGATTGATTCATTCCATCTTCAGGATGGGGGTTCTTCCTTCAATAGACTTGTTTGCAATTCACACAAACAAGAACTGGTGTTTTTGAATCTGTATACTTCAAATTTATTTGGTTTCCAACCTATAGCTTGTCATAGTTAGGACAACTGTACCTGTATTCCCTCTCTGTGATCCACCAGGGGCTTCCAGCTCCCCAGCTGTTTTCTTGGGCAGAGACATGCATCTTAATCCCTACTAACTGTCTAGTTTCCAGGCTGCGGAGTTCCCTGCCTGCACTGTGAATTCCCAGCAAGGCAGACTGCCTAAGCAGGCCTGCATTGCTTTTTCTCCTCAGAGACTATAAACTGCTTAATTGCCCACAGTCATAAGGTAATGCACAGCTCTTCATAAGCAAGCATATTTATTCTTAAGGTGAACATATTATAGAGAAAACATGTTAAAACAATGGAAGAACCTATACTTATGCTAATAAGTTTACCAGTGATCCAGTTCCAACAAGGGCTCTGGTAGGAGTTCAGTTCCAACAAGGTCTCTGGTAGGAGTCAGTCCATAAATCCCCACAAGGGTTTTAATATGGTCACAAGTTCATAACAGCTCAGAACAAGCACACACACATGCCCCGCCCCCATGAATCAGTGAGTCACTCCTTTATACCGTCAACTCTGATCTTGTCCTCATGTAACAGGTGATCAGCAGACAAAGGTCCCCTTCTTGGAACCAAGCTTCAAATGGCTACATTCTTGCATAACTAGAGGGAGTACGTTTGCATACACCTTCCCATAGAAATTTCCTGGGAAACCCACTTAACTTGAAAAAGTTCATTCTTGTCTTGCACATTGTTTCAAATAGTTCTTTTGAAGCTCATAACACTTCCCAGGGTTTATAAGTCATATGTCCTCCCTAGAGACATTACCTACAATCCCACAATAATATATAAGCATTTGCATTTTAATACAATGAACTACATACTTAAACGTAATTCAAATAAGTTTGTCCCGGATATTGCAGAAAATTGCTATGTATGTCACAGCTAACCATTGATTTTGAAATTCAATTTCAAAATTCTCCATCCATTCTCTGCTTGTGACAAAAAGTGGTTTTAAAAAGACTGTCCTCTAATCAGATGTATTGGTTTTTGTCTGCGTTTGTAAACACATGCTGTAGAGAAGCAGAACTATGTGAACTGGATGTTAATTTTTCCTGGCACTCTTACAAAAGCCTAATTAGTTTCTGTGAGGATTAAAATAATTGGGCTAAAATATCTTTAAATACTCTGTTGCTTCAATCAGTGTTTGCTGTTTGTCTTTGTGTTAGAGTAATATATTAAAATTAAAAACAGCCGTGTCTATATGGTATGTTGCCTTTGAATTATACATAAAAAATAATTGAATCGGCTAACTTTAACCTCACAAAGAGTTATGATAAAATAATAATAGCAATGAAGCACATTGTGTATCAGTGTCAGTTAGAATTTGTTTTCATATCTTCTTTCCTGGGAAAATTAATTTCCGTTCTAGCAGACACAGAATTAAGATAAAATTATTCTCGATTGAAATCCTGTTTTTTTTAGCATATTTGTAACAACACAACATATTACTTCATGATAAAAGAAAATAAATTTGGTGTTATTTCACCTTAGAGGTGCAGTGCAAAGTATACTGGAATGTGAAAATTGGGAAAATTGCTAAATTCTTACTAATCTGTTTGCAAGTGTATATAAACTTTAGGCTAACTTACATTTAAGAGCTTGAGCTTTAGTGGAAGCTACATAACTCAAGTGGTTTGAGTACTTATCAAAGGAAAACTTACAATACTGGGAATGGAAGTCCTCTAACCATAGAAAAAAGTATAGCACTCTCCTTATAATGAATCCAATTTTTTTGCTTTTCATGCTTGCTTAGAATTATCAATACTATATAAAAATCCACTATCTTTATAATATCTAGAAACTATTGACTGCAGTACTTTTCTATCCTGGCTTGAATCTTACCAGGAGTTGCTCATTTTTCATCTCCTATCGTTTTTATATTCCTCTACAATATTTTTTCATTTTTCTATAAAATATTTTCTTCCACCAAATTATCATTGCTTTATGCCCAAAATGGAAACATTTCTCTGTGAATAACTCCCACCTGTTCATCTGTCTCAACACTTTCTGATTCCTTCATCTCCCATCCAGGTATTTGTGACACTTGTTACCTCTTTGTTATACAGTAACTTCCTATTTTTGTTTACTTTAAAGACTGACAGCCTGTGTCACAGAGCTGTAATTTCATTATCATTCTCCTTAATTTAGACCTTTCTTGTCAAGGCCAAAAATCTTGAAATTATCTTCCAAGATTCTTCTTCCTAACTGTATGCCAATCTTGTCTGTACCTGCCAATCTCTGGAATATTGCAGGAAGTCATACTTGCCTTTCCAAGGCCATTGCTGAAATCTTTATTCCTGCCTCTTATGGCTTTTCCCAAACACTACACTATAAATGACTAATTGTAGTCAAAAATACATTTATTTTTCATTAGAATTTTTTGAAATTTCCATTTGAAAGATAAATGGATCCTTTTTATTGTCATTTTGTGATTTTTGGTTTAGCACTTTTTTTTAAATCTATTTAAAACATTTTATTGAAACCTTTTTTTAACACTGTCACTTATTGAAAATTCAGATTTTTACCAGGAAAATCACAATATTAAAAAATTCTCTCAATGATTTTTCACAAGAAACTTTAAGAACTGTCATTTTGACACACAAATTAGTTTAAAAAGTGTCAACCAGCTGTAATACTGACCTTTCCCTATGCTCTCCTGTGTGTGTAGTAAATTATTGTATTTCAGGTACTTATGGTATTCATGTGTCCAAAAATGTATCAATTGTAATTTTTGTATGCTTTTGAGGTGTGGCTATAATTAGAAAAATATCCCCGTACAACAGAGTTTTTATTCCATATATCTGTTTTTTCTGTCTTCAGGTCTTATTTTCTCCCTTTCCTAGCACCTATTTCTACTGTTAGCCCTGCATGTATTCTGTCTTATGAAAAGATGCCAAACTGCCAAACAATTAATTGCAGAAGTTTAAAGCATATCCTGAGGCAGTCATTCTCCTCTGCTGTAGAGATTTCTTGTTTTTTCATACACATACAAAACAATCCCTTATACTTAAATCAACACTTGCCCACAATCACACAATGATATGCATTAGCCACGGGCATTCTAAGACAAGTATATGCAAATGTGCAAGTATAAGCAAACGGGGCAAACAAATACTTCTGAATAGTTGTGTCTGGCTTAATTTGCTATGTGTGTGTATAGAGGAGTATTATTAATGACTAGGTACACACACATGCTCAGATGCAAACCTTTCTTATAACTTCCATTAAAAAAAAAAACGGTTTCAGGTGTTTTAATACTGCACAATTAGTATCACAATATTTATTTCTGTGTTGAGTGTGGGTGTATATATGTATTAAAAATGACTGTGCGATAAGTGTATAAGAGGCTTTTTCAGTACCTGTTAACCTATGAGTTTGGACAATCAAGAGGACTAGGAATGGGGACATTTGTATTATGGTGCAGTACTTGGATATTTGAATATGAAAAATGAATATGATTTTGACATAATGTCCATATGTGTGAAGGATGCCAGTAGTACACAAAATGGGACAGACTACTTTGTATATAAAGGCTTGAGATCTGTGATCTCTGCTTGCCATGAGGAAATGAAGCAGATGGTAAGTTCATGTATACAAGGTTCACATTAATCCATTTCCAACATGTACAGTATCAGCAACTGCTTATTGTATTTTTTTTATATCATGATACATTGCATCAGTTATTGCTCATGTGAGTAAGGAAAGATTTAGCCCTTTATCATATTCACCCTCACTTAGAAATAGGTGAATCTCAACGAATCCATTTCTCAAAAGTGTGTTTTTGTTTGTTTTTTACAGATCAGATTCAGTTTGAATAAGCACCCAAAATTCAGATATTTATCTGAACTGCTAAAGTTTGCAAAAACTGGTAGGAATCTCATGAGCATAGGTGCTGACTCTGTGGGTGGGCTGGGGCTGGAGCACCCATGGAAGAAAAATAGAGAATGCTCAGCATCCACCAGCCCCTCACCCATTAGCTGTTTGGCGGGCCCTGCCTATCAGCTGCTCAGCGGGATGCATTGGGGGGAGGAGGCAGAATGTGGGCCGGGCCTCAGGAGGGGGTATAGCAGGGGAGGGAAGATGTATGGTGGGGCCTCGAGAGAGGGGGCAGAGCAGGGGTGGGAAGAGGCGGAGTGAGGGTGGGGTCTTGGGGTGGAGCAGGGGTGGAGCACCCATCCTGAAAGAAGAAATTTGGTGCCTGCACTCATGAGAGCAGGTTTTCCCTTGAGATTTCTGGTATTTCCTGCCAGTCTGGAAATGCCATTAGAACAGTCTTACTAGTCTTTCACTATTTCTGGTTTGGTCCCAACAAGACATGGAGAAGCATGCAAACAATAAGGGAAAAATACTAGATCTTAGCCAAAAATTTCAAAGCTTTAAATATTTTATATATACACATGTGCCTGTATATTTAATCATTTGACACATTTTAATATTTCTGGTTAAATGTATTATGTGTATATATTAGGTTGAATTTAGTTCTAGAAGTCAGCAAAAATACTTGTTTCTGAATGTGTGACTCTACCTTAATAAAGGTACAAGATCATTGACAAAATGAAAACTCTTAATTATTATGGGGAAAACTATATATTTTTTAATAACTAAAAAATACCACTTTAAAGAGAATGGACATTTTCTCTTCTCAGTATGTAAAATCCTAAAGAGAGAGCATGGTTACAAAGAGAACAAACATGTTTATGAACAACATTGGGTCTGGATGCTGCTTGTTTTATTACCTTTAGGTTTGATTTAGTTGCTCTGATGTTTAACTTTATGGACAACTTTTCTAATGACTAATGGTGAAGGCAAATAAATGAGGGGGATTTTCTGAGTTCTGTTTGTTTCAAGTGCCACTCTCTCACTATCCATATTGCTCAGCAGCCATGGAGATAGACACACCCTGTGTCTCCACTGAAAAATATCAGTCATCTCTTCACTGTGAGCAGTGAAAAAAAATTACATTGTTGTAAGTTGTACTCAGCAAAGTTCAAATTGGCAGTAAGTTTAAAATATTTTAAGTAAGGCTAATTAACCATTGGAATTATTTAACAAAGGGTGTGGTCAATTCTCTCTTATCTGGAACTCATGATTAGCTATCTGTCTAAAAATATGCTGTAGTATGATCACAAATTGTTGGGCTCGATGCAGGAATCACTGGGTGAAATTCCATAGCCTGTATTATGCAGGAAGTGAGACAACCCTAATGGTCCTGCTGGCCTTAATCTATGAAACTTACAATTCTATCTGGTTAAATATTCACTTTGATAGACACAAGGAGTCTTTCTGCCTGCACTGTCTACAAGACAGACATAATTTGGCTGCTATGCTTGGAAGTAGGAGGTGGGTGGCTGATTAATGCTGCCAGCATTACTTAATGGCCCAATACTGGATAGCACTGTCAGGAGTACTAGAGGAAACCACCTGTGCAGATAATTTTTGTTTGCAGTTTAATTGACAGTGTCAATTTTTTAATTATATAAGCCATTTTATATACTATCTTTTGCCATTTACACATTTTAAAAGATACAAAATACAGATGGGGTAAAGCCATATTGTTACGCCTTTCTAAGCATGCAGTAAGTGCCACTGTCTACCTTATTTCTCCCTAAAATATTTTCTTCCACCAAATTTTTATTGCTTTATGCCCAAAATGGAAACATTTCTCTGTGAATAACTCCCACCTGTTCATCTGTCTCAACACTTTCTGATTTCTTCATCTCCCATCCAGGTATTTGTGACACTTGTTACCTCTTTGTTATACAGTAACTTCCTATTTTTGTTTGCTTTAAAGACTGACAGCCTGTGTCACAGAGCTGTAATTTCATTATCATTCTCCTTAATTTAGACCTTTCTTGTCAAGGCCAAAAATCTTGAAATTATCTTTCACTTCCAAGATTCTTCTTCCTAACTCTATGTCAATCTTGTCTGTACCTGCCAATCTCTGGAATATTGCAGGAAGTCATACTTGCCTTTCCAAGGCCATTGCTGAAATCTTTATTCCTGCCTCTTGTGGCTTTTCCCAAACACTACACTATAAATGACTAAATGTAGTCAAAAATAAACTTATTTTTCATTAGAATTTTTTGAAATTTCCATTTGAAAGATAAATGGATCCTTTTATTTTAATTTTGTGATTTTGGGGAAAAGATGGCACTCTAGTAAGTGGTAGACTGCTCTCAGCCAACAGCTCCCAATGATTGTTTAGAGAACCCAGTTTGCCTAAAAGAACTGGCAGTTGCAGAATAGGGAGGAGGATGCCTCTTGTAACTTCTGCTCCTCTTTTTGGACAGGTCCTGGGTATGCAGCAATTATTAAAGCATTCTGTCAGATTAAATTATTAATTAAGGCATAATTAATATATAGCTCTTCGATATTACTACAAATATATTATTAATGTAAGCTGCTATACTATCTCACACCAGCCTGGGAAAGACTAATGTCACATCCAAAACACTGTTCAGGCCCTTCCGTCATTGCACAGTTTTATTCTTTAAACCTAAGTTTCCCAAGTAACACCAAAACACGGCTATTCCCCTAATCAAAGCAAGCTGCAGAGGCCTTTCCCCTTGCATCTCTCCTCCCTTTACCAGGGCCAGCTACAGGAACCAACTTCCCTCCTACAGCTCCCCTTACACCTGAACTCTCTCAATCCTTTGTAGGCATTAATGAGAATTACGGGCAGATTGTATCTGTATATGTCTAGTTGATCACCCTGGATCATATTTTTTAGGATTTTTAATGATAACCCTGGATCATAATTAAGGCTATGTTTTAGTCATGGGTATTTTTAGTAAAAGTCATGGACAGGGCAGTAAACAAAAATTCACGGCCTGTTACTGATCCATGACTTTTACTATATACCCCTAACTAAAACTTGGGCTGGGGGGCGGAGGCTCAGATGCTCTGGGGGGGGTGGCCTAGGACCCCCTGCTGTTACAGGGGGGGGCAGGCGGTGGCGCACAGCCCAGGACCCCTTGTGGTGCTGAGGACGGAGGGTTGGCAGCGCTGGCAGGCTCCCTAACTGACTCCAACCAGCATGTCCCTGCAGCTCCTAGGGGGAGGGGTGGCCAGGGGGGCTCCGCCCACTGCTCCTGCCACAAGCACCAGCTCCGCAGCTCTCATTGTCCAGGAACCGCAGCCAATGGGAGCTGCGGGCGTGGGCAGCACATTGAACCCCCTGGCGCCTCTGCCTAGGAGCTGCAGGGATATGCCGGTGGGAGCGCCCCCACCGCCCGAGATAAGCGCCACCCCGCCCCGCACCTCTGCCCCAGCCCTGAGCCCCCTTTCACACACCCAAACTGTTGCTGCTGCTGGCCCAGGGGCTGCCTGATTTGGGCCAGCTTGTTTGAAATTATGACAAAGTTAGCACATAGTTCTACAATACTGAAGGTGCGTACACCATGGAGGGAAAATAATTATTTAAGGAATTAAAGGGGGAGTACAACTACAAGGAAGAAAGGAAACCTTAGGCTGACTATCGGGAAGAATTCTGTACTGTAAGATTTATTGAACTCTCAAATAGTTTTCCAACAGAAGTGATAGAATCTAGTTGCTTGGGGCTAGTCTGAATACATCATTTGTAAATGTTAATGTACAATAGGAAGTAATCCTGTCTTGGAAGATAGGTAGCTAGATGACCCATAAGTCATTTCATCTTAAACATTTCATAATCTTATGTCTGGTAGGCCAAGCTCAGAAGTAAAACAAAGAAAAGTTTGCACAATGTGAAAGTCAGTAAGCGGTTTACCTCCATCACCCAACAAGGTCTTCTATGCATGGAATACTAGGCTCAATGATGTACAGGTCTTGGAAGCATTGTTAGTTACTGGAGCCTGAAAATCAGTTAAAATTCCCAGTGGCTCCAAAGTGGAAATATAGATCTTTTTTCAATAGGGGTTGGTTAATAGTCCCCGTGCAATCTTTATTTTCCCTTTTCTGGAATTTTTATTTCTGGCATTCTAGACATATATATATATATATGTATATATGTGGTAGCTTGCATATTGTCTCTGTGTGACTGAATCAAAGAGAGAGAGAGAGCTTGGTGTGAAGATCCACCACAAAAACTATGTTGTATAATTCCTCAGTTTGTTCACTTTGTTGAATCGCTTAGCTATAGCAGCTACTTCCTCTTTCATTCTCTTGTTTTGGCTTTTGTATTTTGAGGTGGGCTGTCATACCCTTGTAGCTGGTGCTCCCACAGGGATGCAGGTGTCCTGAATTTATCTATGGGCTCAAGAATTTTGATCACATTCTCTAGCAAACTCTACTAAGCTGGACTCAGCATGTCATCTTGTACCACTTCAAAGAAGAAAAAACAATCCAATGCTGTTCTCAGTTTTTGTTTTGTTTTACCAGCCCAAAATATGTTGCATTAGATCCTGAGGTTACATCCTTGGAGAGCTAGTTCACAGAAAGACCAATACCACTTACAGTTTGTGAATCTGGGAAACAGCAGTGGCAGAAACTTGAAAGTGTCTGACCAGCATGCCCGCTGAGTGCTTCCCTTGTTCTCACTCTTTCTCTCCATGGAGATTCAAAATAGTTATCATGTGAAAAGTGTAACCATCCTGGGGTTCATTAAAGAACAAACCAAACGAATGAGAAAGGAATAAAACTTTTAATAAGACAAACCGGAGAGCTTCTGTGGTGAACTTCTTCACACAGCCATGTTGTGTTCCCAACCCCCATCTCCAGGGCACACTTCTAAATACCTATCTTCATAATACTGTCCTTTATGAGAGAGTCTGTAAATTATAATCGTCTACAAACAAATCTCTACAAAATAGACCCAAAATGATCATTCCTCAGTATAAAATTAGCCTCTTGAAGCTTGTCAATTGGGACAGATCATAGAATCATAGAAGATTAGGGTTGGAAGAGACTTCAGGAGGTCATCTAGTCCAACCCCCTGCCCAAAAAGCAGGACCAACCCCAACTAAATCATTCCTGCCAGGGCTTTGTCAAGCCAGGCCTTAAAAACCCCTAAGGATGGAGATTCCACCACCTCCCTAGGTAACCCATTCCAGTGCTTCACCACCCTCCTAGTGAAATAGTTTTTCCTAATATCCAACCAAGACCTTCCCCACTGCAACTTGAGCCCATTGCTCCTTGTTCTGTCATCTGCCACCACTGAGAACAGCCGAGATCCATCCTCTTTGGAACCCCCCCTTCAGTTAGTTGAAGGCTGCTATCAAATCCCCCCTCACTCTCCTCTTCTGCAGACTAAATAAGCCCAGTTCCCTCAGCCTCTCCTCATAAGTCATGTGCTCCAGCCCCCTAATCATTTTTGTTGCCCTCCACTGGACTCTCTCCAATTTGTCTACATCCTTTCTGTAGTGGGGGGCCCAAAACTGGATGCAGTATTCCAGATGTGGCCTTACCAGTGCCCAATAGAGGGGAATAATCACTTCCCTCAATCTGCTGGCAGTGCTCCTACTAATACAGTCTAATATGGCATTAACCTTCTTGGCAACAAGGGCACACTATTGACTCATATCCAGCTTCTCGTCCACTGTAATCCCCAGGTTTTTTTCTGCAGAACTGCCGCTTAGCCAGTTGGTTCCCAGCCTGTAGTAGTGCATGGGATTCTTCCGTCCTAAGTGCAGGACTCTGCACTTGTCCTTGTTGAACCTCATCAGATTCTTTTGGCCCAATCCTCCAGTTTGTCTAGGTCACTCTGGACCCTATCCCTACCCCCCAGCATATCTACCTCTCCCCGCAGCTTAGTGTCATCCGCAAACGTATTGAGGGTGCAATCCAGATCATTAATGAAGAAGCTGAACAAAACCGGCCTCAGGACCGACCCCTGAGGCACTCCACTTGATACCGGCTGCCAACTAGACCTCAAGCCGTTGATCATTACCCGTTGAGCTCGACGATCTAGACAGCTTTCTATCCACCGTATAGTCCATTTGTCCATTCCATACTTCTTTAACTTTCTGTCAAGAATACTGTGGGAGACCGTATGAAAAGCTTTGCTAAAGTCAAGGTATATCACGTCCACCACTTTCTCCATATCCACAGAACCAGTTATCTCGTCATAGAAGACAATCAGGTTGGTCAGGCGTGACTTGACCTTGGTGAATCCATGTTGACTGTTTCTGATCACCTTCCTCTCCTCCAAGTGCTTCAAAATGCATTGCTTGAGGACCTGCTCCATGATTTTTCCAGGGACTGAGGTGAGGCTGACTGGTCTGTAGTTCCCCAGATTCTCCTTCTTCCTTTTTTTTAAAGATGGGCACTATATTTGCCTTTTTCCAATCGTCCAGGACCTCTCCCGATTGCCACGAATTTTCAAAGATAATTGCCAATGGCTCTGCAATCACATCAGCCAATTTCCTCAGCACCCTCGGATGCATTGCATCTGGTCTCATGCACTTGTGCATGTCCCGCTTTTCTAAATAATCCTTAACCTGTTCTTTCACCCCTGAGGGCTGCTCATCTCCTCCCCATACTGTGCTGCCTGGTGCAGCAGTCTGGAAGCTGACCTTGTCTGTGAAGACCGAGGCAAAAAAAAGCATTGAGTACTTCAGCTTTTTCCACATCATCTGTCACTATTTTCCCTCCCCCATTCAGTAAGGGTCCCACACTTTCCCTGACCACTTTCTTGTTGCTAACATACCTGTAGAAACCCTTCCTGTTACCCTTCACATCCCTTGCTAGGTGCATCTCCGGTTGTGATTTGGCCTTCCTGATTACACCCTGCATGCTTGAGCAATATTTTTATACTCCTCCCTAGTCATCTGTCCAAGTTTCCACTTTTTGAAAGCTTCCTTTTTGAGTTTAAGCTCACTGAAGATTTCTCTGTTAAGCCAAGCTGGTCACCTGCCATATTTGCTATTCTTTCTACACATCGGGATGGTTTATTCCTGCTCCCTCAGTAAGACTTCTTTAAAATACAGCCAGCTCTCCTGAACTCCTTTCCCCCTCATATTAGCCTCCCAGGGGATCCTGCCCATCAGTTCCCTGAGGGAGTCAAAGTCTGCTTTTCTGAAGTCCAGGGTCCGTATTCTGTTTCTCTCCTTTCTTCCTTTTGCCAGGATCCTGAACTCGACCAACTCATGGTCACTGCTGCCCAGGTTGCCACCCACTTCTACTTCCCCTAGTAAATTCTTCCCTGTTTGCGAGAAGCAGGTCAAGAGGAGCACAGCCCCTAGTTGGTTCCTCCAGCACTTGAACCAGGAAGTTGTCCCCAACACTCTCCAAGAACTTCCTGGATTGTCTGTGTACTGTGTATTGCTCTCCCAGCAAATGTCAGGGTGATTGAAGTCCCCCATGAGAACCAGGGCCTGTGATCTGGAAACTTCTGTTAGTTTTCCAAAGAAAGTCTCATCTACCTCATCATCCTGGTCTGGTGATCTATAGCAGATGCCCACCATGGAATCACCCTTGATCCTCTTGCCTCTAAACTTAACTAAAAGACTCTCAGCAGGCTTTTCTCCAGATTCATACTAGAGCTCTGAGCAGTCATACTGCTCTCTTACATACAGTGCAACTCCTCCAACTTTTCTCCCCCGCCTGTCCTTCCTGAACAGTTTATAACCATCCATGACGGTGCTACAGTCATGTGAGTTACCCCAGCAAATCTCTGCATCTCCAAGATGCTTTGGCATGGAACATATCACAGTCCTGTTGGACTCTCAGCTTTGTTTTTAGGGAACAAGAGCCAGACAATTTGAGTTTGCCCCACAGGCTGGATTAATGTACAGATGAAGTTCAGTTTAGGAAATTGTCACATCTCCCACTATTCAGTTTTATCACTTTGATAATTCTATTCAGTACATACACAAACTGTGGGCCACCATGTATTACACTGGCATCTTATCAGAACCCGCAAGGCTGCACCGAATCTACGTTCAATTTTAATAAAAATATAAATGGACACAAAATTTGTTTGTACTTGTACCTTCCTTGTTAAACTATTAGAATTTTTTGTTTCAGTGCACAAGTAAAAAATATTGCAGCTATGTCCTCCTAACTTTGCCTTTTCAGGGCAAAGGATTTTAGGAGTCTATGTTAGGGCACCACTAGCATAGCTTCTGATTATATTGTCTGATATACCAGTGAGTTGTGAAGCTTGACAGAATAACTCTCAATAAAATACAACCCTGCTTTTATTAATCTGCCTGGTAATTAGCATTGTAACGGGTTTTTTGTTGCAAACAGTCACACTGTCTGTGGTTTTGTAGTATCAGAATAAAAGGGAAGATCTGCATGGCCATATCTGAAATCCTGCTTTTTCTTTTCACTTTGACCACAGTGAGATTACAACAGTGTAAAACTGGTTTGATGGGAGAATCGGGGCCTCTAGATTTTTGCACAACCAAAATCTCTCTGATATACTGGTATGCATATATGAAACATATAATGTAGGATCCTCTCAAACTATTGGGCACAATTGAATATCTAAGTTCAAAACATCTGAAAAAAAATTAAGCTTGAGGGTTTGGGAATTTGTGTATATTTAAACTTGACCTGCTAGCACTTACATATAAAGACATATCTCTCAGAATCTTTAACAGTAATCTTTTTTTCTGTGTATTAAAGAGGCCCACTCAGTGAGAAAAAGATATTAATATTTTTAATAAAAAGATTAGACAGAAGCCTCTTAACTAGACATTGATAACACACACAGCCCAATAATGAGGCCAAAGAATGATACCCTCCTGTTCTCATTTCTTATACTTGTTACAACTGGCTACAAGATTTCACTTATCTTTGTTTAGATCAGTGGTTCTCAAGTACGTGTACCCCTGGGGTTATGCAGAGGTCTTCCAGGTGGGTACATGAACTCCTCTAGATATTTACCTAGTTTTACAACGGGCTACAGAAAAAGCACCAGAGCAGTCTGTACAAACTAAAATTTCATACGACATGTTTATAATGCTCTATTAACTGAAATGTAAGTACAGTATTTATATTCTGATTGATTTATAACTATATGGTAAAAAAAGAAAGTAAGCAATTTTTCAGTAATAGTATGCTGTGACACTTGTATTTTTATGTCTGATTTTGTAAGTAAATAGTTTTAAGTGAGGTAATACTTGGGGGTACGCAAGACAAATCAGATTCCTGAAAGGGGTACAGTAGTCTGGAAAAGGCTGAGAGCCACTGGTTTAGATCCCATGTTGACCTATGGCAGCCAATTCAGAGAAAAATGAGAAGTGTTTGTCACCGAGAGTGTCATTTGATATAGGAACTTTCTCACTGAACGTAGTTTTCCTTGCATGTTGCAACTTCTCCTTTGATTTATTGTTGATCATTCCAAAGTGCTGTCTGTGACACAGTTTTTAGTTTCTGTTATTGTGATTGACAATACTTTGTGAGCTATGTTGTTTCTGTACTACAGTGAGACAAAAATTAAAGAAACGTTTTCTTAGCTCAAAAGAGTGGACAGCGTGTGTGTGTGTGGGGGGGGGGCGGTCCATCTGTGTTCCTGTATTAATTAAAAATATAAGTGGACTGGCTATTTCAAAATGACATATGAAGAGCTTACTGAGCCTTGTTCTGCACCCTTCCAAATCTGAAGGCACTTCTGGCTGCAGTTTGAAATGCTGAGTCAGAAGACTAGTTCAAATATAAAATAGCATCTTTTTTTGCAAAATAGATAAATATTAAGTTAAATAGCCCGGAATACCCTCTCATTTATGGTGCTTCAAGGCACTAACATCGCCTCAGCCAAAATTCTTCTTAGAGTTCACTGCTTCCATTAAGATCACAAAACTTTTAAATTATGTCAACTAAAGTAATGTTGTCATTAGTGAGGGGAAAATACTATTCTAAGAGAGGACATTTCTATAGATCTTCTAGTTGTCTGGTTTATGTTGTCTATGTATGTAGGTTGTATTGTTCTCAGGCAGGAATTGTGTCCCCTTCTCTGTTTTGTATAGCCTTGAGTGCATCGTTGTAATTTAACAATAAATACTTTTTTTCCTCATACCTCTTTTCACTGATTGAGCTGGTTTGCTACGTTGGATGATTAGGCATTTCTGTAGTTTTACCGCATGGCGTGACACTGACTTTGAAGTAACTATGTACATATTGCAGCTGGAAGTATAATGATAAGATACCTTTAGAAATAACTTATCATGCGAAGCAATTCTAAAAACTATAGGAATCCTTCCCCTACCATTGAAATCTGCATAATGTTTAAAGAACACAAAAACATTGTATGATAGATTAGGACAGGATATCATGAATAAGGCTCTGTATTTGTCACGAAGGTCACGGGACTAACGGATTCCATGACTTTCCATGATTTCTGCAGTGGCCTGTGCGGCTGCTGGGGCAGTCTCAGCTCCCCCCAACAACCCAGCAGCAGGAGTTTGGGTGTTGGGGGGCTCATGGCTGGGGATTGGGGTGCAGGGCGGTGCTTACCTGGGTGGGGCTCCCCAGAAGGGTGACAGGAACTCCTCTCCCTCAGCTCCTAGTTCCATGTGCTGACTCCACCCGCAGGCACCGTCCCCGCAGCTCCCAGCCAATGGGAACTGCAGAACTGGGGCTTGGGGTGGAGCAGAGGCAGCACGTGGAGCTAGGAGTTGGAGGTCGCCACTTCCCAGGAGCTGGGTAGGGAACCTGCCCCAGCCCTGCCAACGCCCCCCCCAAGGACCCGGGCCACGACCCCCCCATGAGCACCCGTGTTACTATGGCTATCTGCTGTTTAGTTTACTGGGGCGGCTCTATGTATTTTGCCTCCCCAAGCACGGCAGTCAGGCGGCTTTCGGCGGCATGCCTGTGGGAGGTCCGCCGATCCCGCCGCTTTGGTGTCCCCGCCGCCGAATTGCCGCCAAAGCCGCGGGACCGGCGGACCTCCCGCAGGCATGCCGCCAAAGGCAGCCTAACTGCCACCCTCACGGCGACCGGCACACCACCCCCCGCGGCCTGCCGTCCCAGGCACGCTCTTGGTGCGCTGGTGCCTGGAGTCGCCCCTGTTAGTTTGTACTCGCACTATCTTCATGAAAGCATGTGTTTGCAAGCAGAAGAATCACACCCCTAGCTCATACTGTAGACATAGCCAAAAAGGTCAGGCCTAGTGCCTTGCAGGCCAAATTTAAATGGTCCCTAACTACCTGTCTCTAAATTAGAGTAACTTTCCTCAAATTCATGATTATCTTATGAACACTCTTAAATTGTTCAGTTTTTCCTTAGTCAGGTGCAGTACACCTATCATAACATCAAAACTGATTTCCAAGTGTGTCCGTCTTTTTTCGGTGGTCAACAGGACTCCTGGGCACTCTTGCCACCTGTCGACATGTTCCTAATGAGTGCAGCTTCCCAGAACATGCTATAAAAAAATCCATGGGCATAGTTCTAACAAAATAATCAGAGCTTTCAAACAGAAGAGCCAGCAAGTTACAATCTTTAGTATCGACAAGAATTAAATGAGTGCAGATATACTCTTGCACTTTTTTAACCATGCCCCTCAGTCTTTTACCTTAATTATGCCTACTGTGGCTTCAAATGAGGGCTAACAAACCAAGCCTAAATGTGAATGAATACTTTCACTCACCAAGTAGCCTCAATCATAAAATTAATCATGAATTAGCCAATACTCTCTTTTAGCACTTTTAAGTTATTGCCTTCAGGGTGAATAGGATTGTAAATCCATCACTGATAATTTCAAAAAAGACCTAATAATTTTAGGTGCTACTTTTGCTGAGTTTGTTTGTTCATCTCTTAATGATTTACCTGTTCTGTTCATTCCCTCTGAAGCACCTGGCATTGGGCACTGTCAGAAGACAGATACTGGGCTAGATGAATGATTGGTCTGACCCAGTATGACCATTCTTATGTTCTAATTGTTTAATTGGCTTTGCTTTCTTTCTTCTATCAAAAACTGTCAGTTCCCCCCCACCCACATAAATAAGACCTATCAATCTTGTTGGGATTATCCCATTACAGAGTTATTGATTCCTACTAATAATTTAATTGGAGATTGTTGTTGTTTTTCTGGAACCACAGTTTGTCCCCTCTCCCACATGGGGGTGGGGGACTTCTGTTGATCATCCCACTTTAAGGTTTTTTCCTTTACCCCCATTACACATGTGGGCACCATGCTGGCCTCCACACTTCTTACAGGATTGAATTCACAAGAAGAATGAAAACACTTGAGTTCCTTAAATGGTAAAGAAATCTTGAATCCTATGGCTTGCTAACAGGAAACTTGCTCTCCATGAACATGTACATGGTGGTTTGGCGAGGTGTTATGCATTCGAGCCAAAGCTCCTTGTCTTTCTGATTCCACAGCCAATTGAGATCATCCACTGCCCCAAAACAAGAAAAATAACTTGCCCTATATCACATAGTAGGTTAGTCAGCGGCAGAGTCATGACGAGCATGCAGGTCTAGAAAGCAGTTTGAAAGCAAATCTTATGTCTACATGAATAAACAATTGGAAAGCAAGGCTACTACCTAAATGCTGAATTTCCCTAAGATTAGTCCTATGATAATGAAATGGACCTTACACTGTAATGCTAGTGGGAAGTACTAACTATGACATAATTCCAATTAGAGAATACTATTGCTACCGCTTCCATTCATTAACAGCAATAATACAAACAAGTGGCACAGAAAAAATTATAATCCTCAAAGTCTTTAAACATAGCTGATGCCTGGCTCTGACAGACTACTGTCTGTCTGCCAGGCAGCAAATTAGTAATGAAACAGATAATAATGCTGTAATGTATTGCTGCTGCAGAACTCCATTACTGAAAAGAGGAATTTTTCTTCCAGTACTTTACTCGTCTATAATGATGAAATCCTCATTCTGTCATTAAATTAAACTAGATGATTAATTTTGGAACTAAGAGTATAAATCACACCATTTTCTTTGATATAATTATTGATTTTTTCAGAGATGTTTATATTCAATAGTTATCCTTTTTATTATTAACTTAACGGATGTTTCATTTATCAGCATTATTAAAAAGTGCCTTCTGTTCTTGCCTTGTGAAGTGTGGTGGCCTGACAGTTATTGACCAATAATTGGTGTACCAAGACAGGAAACATTACCAGCAACTAAATATTCTGTTTGAAATGCTATGATATTTCAACAGCACAGACCAATTTCCTCCCCCCACTTTTTGTGTGTGTGTGTGTGTGTGTGCGCAATGTGTCTGTGATGCAGAATTTTGCATTTGTTTTATGAAGTGCAGTTCTCTTTTATTAAAAAGACAATGGAAAAAAATCTCATGCTGTGTGTGTATGTGTATATATGTTAGAAAAGTGAGTTAATGGGAGAAATTATAGTGTGGAAAATGGGTAATTTTCAAAAGGTTCAAAAGGGTTGCTTAGAATGGAGGCAAAATTGGGTCAGAGGAAGAAAAATCAGTTGGTGGCTCAAATGCTAAGAAGGCAAGTCTGTAAATAATTCAGTGATTATTTTGATTGATACAGGATAAGAATAAAAATACATTAGTCATATGCAACTGAGAGAATGGAATGAGCAAAAAGGAAGATAAGGAAAGTATGAAAAAAGTAAACATGTAGAGTTCAAACTTGATAGAAATGAAGTCTTTTGAAGATAAACTCTTATTAGTGTTAAGTGACATTTTACTTGTACTATGCCTATTCTAAAAAAACACTGATGGAATAAGTCATAACCAAATCATGGATGTGCAAATCAATGTGAGAATTTCTGTTTATAAATATGTAAAGTGTATAATAACTGTCTGCTGAGAACTTCAAATCCAATTTTCTGTAACTACAAAAAAGTTGCAATGGTTAGAAAAGCAACCAGTCAGTCTATGTTCTGTATATATTTTACATAACTAGCTATAAAGTGTTTATGATGCACATTAAATTTTCCTTTTTCTGAATACTATTATCTTAGTTTTATACATTTGGGATAGTGGAAAATTCTATTTTAAAAAAAACCCCACAAAAACACAACCCGCCCCACTTAAATGCTTGCTTGAGGTTGGGAAAATGACCCACAGAAGTTATATGCCTTTTCTGAGGTTCACTATGTTCGAGAGTAGGTCAAGAAATCAAAAGTCATAATCCTGTTTGTGATATTGTGTAATTAACTTAACTGTCCTGAGCCTCTATTTCCCCACCTGTAAAATGGGGATAATTATATGTACACTCTTCATAACTAAGCAATGTTCATAAAATATCACATTAAGTGCCAAGTATTAAGGTGGATCAGTGGCAGAGGTGGATTAAATGCTTGTAGAATGCTGCATGTACTGATCTCACTTATAACATCTGTATACTGTGGTATAAAGTTATATTTGATGTTTGCATTGTAAACCTCTGTAACTGTGTAAATAACCAAACAGGAAAAAAAACACTAATTCATGTAAAGTGCTGGTTCTGCACACAAGAAGGCCCATTGAAATCAAATGAGCCATTGTGAAACATCAAAGGACACAGACTTTGTTGATTTGCCCCACACAGACCTATGAAGAGGAAACAGGCACAAACACTTGCCCTATCAGTTTGCACTATGGGGGAAGGCAATAAAAATCCCTGACCAAAAGGAACTGTGTCACTATACTGCTTAAAATTTGGAGAAGGAAATATTTCTAAGCATAAGCAATGGATCCCCAAGCTGCTTGGCTTGGGTTAGCTCTAGAGAACAGACAGCTTGCATGTCACAGCAATTTATACTACTTTTTGCAACCTAAGACTGTAACTCACTTGTATGTGTACATTTACCTGCTTTAACCTAGTAAATAACTTTTATTTCTTTTTTTTAGTTAATGAATCTTTAGTTCATTATAAGATTGGCTACAAGCTTGTCTTTGGTGTGAGGTCTAAGGTGCAGTTGACCTGGGGTAAATCACTGGTCTTGTGGGACTGGGAGTAACTTGAATATTGTGATTTTTGGAATAAGGGACCATCTGTCACAAAAACAAATTTGCCTGGGTGGCAAAGATGGACTGGAATCCCAAGGGGACAGTCTGTGACTCATGGTTAGTCTGCAATAGTGCTTGAGGAGTTCACACTTGTTACTTGGTTGGTGAAATCTAAATATAGAACTCATAGCCAATTGTGTCCTGCTTCTTGACAGGCTTCTCTGAGGCTGGCACTCACACTTGTGATCTACTCCAGACAGCTTAACTACCAATTTAAGACTGTAGATAATGCTGCCTATCCTACTGTCAACTTCATATTGTGACGTTACACCCCATATTCTTCATAGAAATATGGTTATGATATGAATATGGCATAACTAAGATATACTTTATGCGAGATGGCTCATGTAAGGTATCATTGGAAAGGTTATGATTTACTGAATGTGATTATCCAATTTGTATGCCTGTATCATTTCTGTATCTGAAGTTAGGAATATTGGCTATGTAACAATTACAATTGTGTGTGTACTTGGGGAAACGCCCACCAATTAGCCTTAATGGGCCATTAGAAAAAGACAATGAGTCTTTGAAGATGTGGATCTCCCATCTGTCTGGAGTTCCTTCCTGTGGACATTGCAAATAAATCTGGTTTCATAGTTGCTTTGACACTGCAAGGTCAGGTGATAAGATGACCTGATACAAAATACACCCTTGGACACTGCTAGTACTTTTTCCTCTGTAGGGGGATGGGGATCAAACAAAGGTTTCCCACCATAGGTCATTTTTTTTAAGGCTGGGGAGGGGGTTAATCTTGACCTTCCTCCATTGCCTACCCAAGAAGAAAGACTGATGAAAGAACCTGAGGGGAAAGGCAGGGGTGAGTCCAGACAGAGACAGTGATCCAATCTGTAAGAAGAAATAACTGGAACTCTAAGCTACAGAAACTCTGCAACTTGCCTAAAATAATACTTAGGGTGAGAAATTACTTCTTGAAACCAGTCTCTTTTTTAGATCTTAAGTTTAGTATGTGTGTTTTGTTTTTTATTCACTCAGTAATCTGCTTTGTTCTGTTTGCTATCCCTTATAATCACTTAGAACCTGCCTTTTATAGTTAATAAATGTGTTTTGTTTATTATTACACCCAGTTTGTGCAATTTCTAACTGGGGGAACAAGAAATTGTGCATATTTCTCTTCACATTGAGGGACAAGACAAATTTTTATGGGCTTGCACTGTGCAG
This sequence comes from Emys orbicularis, assembly GCF_028017835.1. Taxonomy (NCBI): domain Eukaryota; kingdom Metazoa; phylum Chordata; order Testudines; family Emydidae; genus Emys; species Emys orbicularis. The sequence goes on along the minus strand of NC_088689.1, from coordinate 38,642,928 downwards.
ACCTTTCTATACAGCGCAAGACAGTATTATTTTGGGATTATTCCCCAAAGGGGGTGTGCATGTGAGTGCTGGGTGACTCCTCTCACACAGAGCTGGCTTCAGTCTGTGTCTGCAGCTGGGTGTGGCCCTACCTCTCTCTGTGTGTGTGCTGCAAGAGGCTGGAGAGCCTACTTCAGCAAAGTAGGGAGAGGGAATCCAGGCTGGTAGAGCGGGTGGTGGTGGGGAGATCAGTGAAATCGCTGTACATCAGGTGGCATCCTGGAATGGGGGTCTAATCTGTCACGCACATTGTAACATTACATTTCAGTTTTTAGTGTAGTTGATTGTTGACTTGTATTTCAGATACCTTATTTTTCAGCTCTGTTGTTCTCCATTTGCTTTGAAGGTACTGTCATTGTACTTTGTTTGTTTTAGTGTTTGTTCTACTGCTCTGGCTAGCTGTATTTTAATGGGAATTCACAGATGATTTCCTTAAAGTCTCAAGCAGTTTTCAATCTCATACTTTCTTTAATGTACTTATTGCTGTTTTCCCTCATCTGCTGCAGTGAAGATTATGAGTACAGAGTTCCTTTGATTTCTATTCCGAGTTCTTGTCTCCCCTTGGGCTACACCATTTAGCAGCTTAGATATAGGTGTTGTGCCATCATATTTACCATGTTGTGATTGAACTCGTGTCTACTAACACTGTTCAGTTATACATTTGTGGATTTAACTAGTGGGATTCCCCTGTTAAATACACTACTTCAATGATTTTGGAAACTGCAGAACAATACCTTGTATTTGCCATCAATCTTTAAAATGCAATACTTTAAAATTTGCTATATTTTTAGAGCCACAAAAACTCTTTCCCAGAGACTTTGTATTCCACTGAAAATGTCTATATAGGCTTTTTTATAAATAATCTAAGTGGTTTTCAACCTTTTTTTCATTTACAGACCCCTAAAAAATTTTGAGTGCAGGTGCAGACCACTTTGGAAATCTTAGACATATTCTACAGACCCCCAGGAGTCCCCAGACCACAGGTCAAAAACCACTGCTCTAAATCTCTGACCACTTATTTACTCTGTAGGAGAGAGGCTTGATAGTTACTCTCTACAAAGAAAACCTGAGTTTGATAAGAGACAACAAGTTTGCATTGACTTTTTTAACTTAAAAAAATTACAGAATGCCATTTGTTAAATACTCTAGATACAGATTTTCTTTCTTTAATATTTATTACTATTAATATTTTACAGCACCTTTAAAGAAGGGTCTCAAACAGTTGTACAAAAAATTACTAATTAATCCTTCTAATACCTGTGTGTGATTGGATGCTTTTGTTTTCAGTAACTAGCACACGGCAATACTAAACAAGAATAGAGCACTGATATTAAAAGTACCATAGTACCTATAAAGGCCAGAATCAATCAATATTTGATTTGTCTTATCTGAAAATGGCACTTCCAACTGCAAATACTACCCCGTATCATAATAATAACTGATTCAAAGAGGATCACATCTATTGTCTCATCAACACCACTCCTTTGGCTCCTACTGTATGTGTCCTATAGGGCCCAAATCTAACCCCATTGACTTCAGTGGTACTGGATTGGGCCTTCAAGGTTTCTCATCCAAAGAACAGTTTATACCCAAATCTCTTTAGCATGTGAGATTGCAAAAGATCTCATTGAAAGATAGTGTGGATACTTGATGGTTTTAGTAGTGGAAGTACCTGTTCAAATAAGGATATATTAAAAATGTCAAATTATTGTTACATTGAGATCATATTTGAAATCCAAGACATGATTGTAAATGGTTGGAAAAATACCTTTCCATTAATTTATAGCACTATTGGAAAGAATTAATATCCATCCACCCATTCATTCAAACTTCAGAATCCCCAAACTATGTAATACGTTTATTGCATCTGCCTAAGAAAGTGAGCACACTGCAAGCAATTTTTATAAATGGATTGAATGATTTTCACTTTTATTAATGCATATCTTCTGCACATTTTTATTTTACTTAATGAAATGCTATTTTGTAACTTCCAACAGCAGCATTGCTCAGTGAATCACAGCATATATTTTACTGTGTCTCCTACAACACCAATAGATAGGGGAGAACTAACTATTTGTCGTTGTCTTCTCCAGTAGCTATTTTATGATTTAAAAAAAGTAAAATATCTCTTCTGTCTTCTCTAAAAGTAAACAAATAACACTTTCCCAAGGAGGATCCCCTGGAACTCTTTGACTATTAGTGCTGCTGGGAAGAGAAAGAAGTAGAAAATAAGAATGTATGTTTTGGCATTGCAATATTAAGAGAAAGTTGAACCAGATGATTGTATAATTGGAAGACTCAGAAAATTGATGGTAGAACATAAAGCCTTTTTACCTCTAGATTATCCCTTACCATTCATTCAAGGCAATGACTGAAAATCATTACTAATGTATGACTGGTTAGTGGCCTTTGTGAAATGAGTTGGTGATCTTTGTTCAGTTTCAAGTGTACATCACCCAAGCCATGGGTGACTTTATCACATTCAGCTCAGATGTCAGTGATTGAATGGGCTAGAGACAGGAAGGATGGCCTTTTGGTTAAAGGAGGCAGTGTGACTCAGGAGATCTGGTTTTGGCTCCTAATATGCCATAGACCTCCTGTGTGACACTAGACATGTCTTTCTATACCTCATTTTCAAAACTGAAAAAAGTAATTATACTTCATTTCTCTCACCCATTGTCTGACTACTCTGCTTAGACTCGTACTATTTTTGGGATAGAAATTGTCTCTTTTTATGTGTACAGTGGTGAGCCTCGATCTTAGCTGAGGCCTTTAGGCACTTTTATAATGCTACTTTTAATAATTAATAGCAACAACATGGATGACTACACTGTCTCCAAAGCAGGTTGAAATACATTGCTAAGTGAGTGTGGAGAAGCTCCAACTGTGTGTTTTTGTTTGGTTTTTTTGTTTTTGTTTTTGCAGATATAAAGAGGTCTTGAGTCTTCAGGACTGTCAGTCTGGTGTTCCTTGTGTATTATATTTTATTTACTTAAAATGGCTATTGGCTATTTGATGTTAGGTGTCTAGTTAGTATAATTTAGTTAATCTGTTGGTTGTATCTACTCACATTGGCAAGTATTAAATAAAATGCCCCAGTAGATTAGAGGCTATCCCTGGTATCCAGACCCTAGCTGAAACCAAGTCCCGAGATGTACCCATCTTGTGAGGCTGCTATCCTGATCAGAAATGGATGCTCTAAGTGCCTGTGTCTGTTGACATGGTGCACATCCCTGACTTATACTTGATGTGGGTTTCTTCTCCAAGAGGACACAGAAGGTGAGAGAGGCCCACACCAAGCTCTGTCTACTGGAGTGATTAACGATTGCCTTTCTCAGAGCCTGAGAAAAAAAGATCCAACCAAACCTTGACAGTTGTCTTCTGCTCATGTCAGAATTCATAGAGAAGCCTGCACTAGATCAAAGAGATGAACTCAAGTCACTGGTCTCTGAAGGGTTGTTAGTGGCTCAAACATCTCTTCAGGCTGCTATAGACTCCTCTGATAAGGCAGTACATTCAATAGCCACTTTGATCATGATGCACAGGGCTTTATGGCTCAAATCTTCTGGAATATGAGGACCAAATGACAATCAAAGACCACCCATTTGAAGGTTGTGATCTGTTTATTGCCTCAACACCTGCATTCATTGATGGATTTGAGAGCTCCACACTGCTTCCTGGATATATACACACCAGCCCCAAGATGAAAGCACACCAGACCAAAACTCTTGACCAGACCACAGCCCCTCTACTCTTAGCACTATAATCCACAGAGGTCAACAGAAAAACTGAGGAAGAAGCATCTACTTCACAGCAGAAATTTTGATGCCAGTGTCTAGAGCCAGTCAGAACCATTGCATAATCTCCTCTTTTGGCAACCACCTTTTTTTTTTCTTTTCTTCAGGAGGCCTGGAACTGGATCACATCAGAACAATGGGTCCTGAAAATGATAAACAAAGGATATTCTATCTAGTTCTATTCCCTTACTACTACACAGCCTCCTTTCCCATCCCTTTCCAGGGACTCTTACACAAGATTCTGTTTTTAAAATAAGTGACACCCTTCTAGAACTTACAGTAGTAGAAAAGGTGCCCCTGGAATTCAGAGGCAAGGAGTTCTTCTCCCAGTCTCTTTTAATTCCAAAGAAGAAATGGTGCTAATGTCCTATTCTAGACTTGAGACATCATTTCAGGTTCAAGATGGTGACTCTGGCTTCAATTATCCCCTCACTAGACCCTCAAGATTGGGTCAAAACTCTTGACCTTCATGATACTTATTTCCGTCTGTTCATACATCCAGCACTCAGCAAATACCTCATATTTGTTGTAGGGGACTCTCACTACCAGAGACACCAACTTTGTGATTACTCCTCAGGGTGCCGGACCCCCGCTCCACCCCACTTGTTCCCGCCTCCACTCCGCCCCGCCTCTTCCCACCCCTTTCCATCCCCTCCCATGCCTCTTTCTGCACCAGCTCCTCCTCCTCCCCCCCAGAGCCTCCTGCATGCTGCTGAACAGCTGATTGCGACAGGCAGGAGGTGCTGCGAGGAGGGGGAGGAGCTGATCCACAGGGCTGCCAGTGGGTGCTGAGCAACCGCTATTTTTTTCCCCATGGGTGCTTCGCCCCAGAGCACCCCTGGAGTCGGCACCTATGCTCACTACCAATACAGGGTCCTGTCTTTTGGTACTGTGGAAAAGCCCAAGAGTATGTGCCTAATGGTCATCACAGCTCACTTAAGAAGACATGGCATTCAGGTATACCCATTCTTGGACAACTGGCTAATCTGGGGAAAATCTTCCCAACAGGTGGCAATCCAGTCACATAATCTGACAGCACTTTCCCACACTGGAGCTCAAGACTGCAGAGTTTTACTAACCCAAAAGTATAGAATTCGTAGGAGCCATATTGAGAGTCAAGGTCAGCAACAGCTTATTTACCACAAGATGGGTTCCAGACCATAGTGGGTTTCATTTATAATCTACAAGCTCACCCAGAGATATCTGTAATAGCATTTGCAGATTCCTGGATTACATGGCCTTCTACACCAAAGTCATGTAGCATGCCAGGCTTCATGTATGCTCCATGCAGGGATAGCTGAAATCCATGTATTTACCATGCACCACAGGGACATGAAGGTGAAGATCCCAGGAGAAGTCCTTTTCTATAATTGATTGGTGGAAGACCCCACTTCATGTGTGCATTGGAGTACCTGTTACTGCACTTCCTACCAACAAAGATGCTGGTGATGGATATCTCCACACTTGGATGAGGAGTTCAACTTGGCCACTTTCGGACACAAGACTCTTTGTCCCCCCAGAAAACTCAACTTCACACATGTGATGGAGTTCAGAGCCATACATCTAGCATGCGCAGTGTTCATACCAGTGTTCATACCAATTGTTACAGGAATTCACAATACAAGTATTGACAGAGAACACCACAGCCCTGCATTGTATCAACAGATAGGGAAGAGCATGGTCATCTCTGTTCTGCCAAGAAGCCATTTGTCTTTTGGATTGTTGCTCTGTCATCAAATCACACCAATGGCTCTGCATCTTCCTGGTTTGCAAAATGCCCTGGCAGATCCAATCAGCAGGCAATTCTCAGACAACCAGGAGTGGATTGTAAAAGACTCCATTCTGTGGAGCATTTTTCAAGAACGAGGTCTTTTCTACACAGTGAGGCAATGTACACTGTAGGGGTGTGATTTCTAAGTGATCTGTGTAGACCTTGTTGGTGCACACTAAATGTTTTAGTGCTCTTTAATGTGGAAAAAATATGTTTAGTGCACACAGTACTAGGGAGCTTTCAGTTTGTATCAGCTGGGTCCACATGGACCAATTAGTGTCAATGCAATAATGTGCTTTAGAAATCATACCCCTCTAGTGTGCATTACCTCACTATGTGGACATGCCTTCTGGGTTTCCAATAGCCTTTTTTTGACATAGACCAGAACAAGAAATATCCTGTATTCTGACCATAGGGGGTTTGGGCCCAGGCTCCCTGTTGGATATCTTCTTCATCTCAGGGACTCCAGGACTCATGTAAGCCTATCTACCAATGCTGTTAATGTCTAGGGTCATGAGGGAATTCAGACAAGATTCAGTCTCAGTGATCATGATAGCCCAAAAAAGTTCTGGTATTTGGGTCTGGTGAACCTGTCAACTCAGCCTTTGATCATACTACGTGCTCTACCCAAAGTGGTTTCACAAAACAGATCAGATTATACACCAGGATCCAGTATCATTAGACCTGATCATCCTGGATGTTGGCCTGTTAATTGTCACTGAGAAACTCTTCTGTCAAAGTCCAGAACATATTGGTACATGCCAGCAAAAAACTTCTAAGCTAATTTATGAAGGAAAATGGGCAGCACAACATGATCTGTGTCCCTTGGAGACCCCTGTTTCTGTTAATTACAGATTTTCCGCTACCCCTAAAATATTTGTGACTATCCATTAGCTCCATAAAAGTACACTTACCCCGTAATATCTACACATCATACTCCAGTTCAGGGCTATACCATATTTTCCCACTCTACAATTACTGGATTCCTCAAAGGTCTCATTCAGTGTTTCCTCCAGTCTGGTAGTCCCCTCCTTCCTGGGATCATATCACAGTGGCTTAATGGGACGCCCTTTTGAGTCCCTAGCAACCAGCTCTTCTTAACATCTGTCCATGAAGACATTCATTGACAGGAGAAAACCATTAGGAAACTGAAACAGACCTATCTTATTTGTGGCTTTTGCAGGGACAGAGAATGCAGGAACAGACATTATCCTCACAGATTATCAAATTGTGTCTTCCCCAGCATAAGAACATGCCTGGAGTTAGCCAGGTTAGATACACCCAGCCTACATAAGAGCTCATTCTGCTAGAGCTCAAGTAGTCTTTGCTGCCTGTTTGAGGAACGTTCCTATTTCTGAAATCTGTAGGGCAGTTCTGGGGAGCTCATTCTACACATTTGCAAGATGCTATTCTTTGCTAGAGATTTCTAGATTGGGTGCCTGCTTTGGTGGGGCTATCCTGCAGTTATCGTTTTAAGCCTGATACTTATTTCTCTCCCCCCCTCCCCCCCCAGCAAACAGACAACTGCTTGTTAGTCAGCAGGAGTGGTATCCATGTGGGTAATCAATCCAAAGATGAAAGAATGTTACATACCTTGCAGTAACTGTAGTTTTTTGAAAGGTGTTGCCCATATGGACTCCATGACCTATCCTTCTTCCCCACTAGTAAAGAATTCTACATGTATGGGATTCTGTATTATTGAAGTAATTGATGGATTGCTGGGCCCTCTCTGCCTTTTATGATCCAAGGTTTGGGGTGTGTGTGAAGACACCTAGAATGCAAGCATGGCCCAAAAGTCACTGCTGCCTAAAATAAGCCAATCTTGTGTGTGTGGGACACACACTTCTAAGAATCACAGTTACTGCAAACTAAGTAGCTGTTCTTAAATATTTGTTATAAATTCGGAAAACTGGTAATAGCATGTGCTGGAATGTTGATCTTTGTAACAGTCATAAAATTAGTAAATTTGTCCAGTAACTACTGAGGTCCCAAATGAGTCATAACACATTTTTAAATATCCATTCCATGCTAAAATACTGTGATGCAATTATGTAAGATTTCCTCTGGAATTTTTCTGATTGTTAAACGTAACGACACACTCTGAATTGAGTTAGTGATGCTGATTTTTGTATTTGAACATTTGAAAGGTTTTTTTAGTGAATATTAATTGGGGCCTGGGCTTGGTGTTTAAAGTTAAAGCTTGTTTATGTGTTTGGATATTCAAATAAATCTGAAGAGAATATTTGAAATTTCCTCATTTAATCAGAATCTGCCTCTCTTGGTTTATATTCTCTCTTAATAGCAGCACACGCAGACTGTGAAATGTTGCCACCAAAATTAACAAGATGTTATGGGATGCTCAAATTTGGATTAATGAAAATTGAATAAAATTTTTTTCACATAGTATGAACAAGTGAGAGATGTATACAGTGTAAGTGACAGCAGAAGACATTCTAAAGCATTCTCTTTCAGATGCAATAACAATTGAAATGATTGATATGGGATTTTTAGCCAAAGTTTCACATATTGAACAGGAGGAGGGTAACTAGGGAGATGATGGTAATGATCCAGCACAAGAAAATTATTTTCAGATCAGTCATTTTATTAAATATTCCAGAAGATCAGTAAATCCCTGAATTGATATAACTAATCCGATGTATGCCTTTTTTGTTCTTGAGGGAGAAATTCAGCTCCTACTCCCCCGTCTTTGGCATTTTGTTAAAACAACTCATTACATCAGCATGTGCAGTAAAGCCTACAAAAGATATCTTCAAAAGCATTAAAGAGCCTATGCTTTTGGTTCTAAGCTACAGTATTTGGAAAAGGCTTTTTCCTGTTGCATCCCAAATATACTGTCATGGTAACTGGGTAAGCTGAGCTTTAGACCCATTTTTGTCCCCATCAAGTGTGCCCCTCTGTTGACATGCCTGGCTTCCTGCATCTCTCTCTGGGTGGCATCACATGCTCCAAACATTGTTAGACTGAATCTCCAGGAGGGAGTTTGGCATCTGTAAGCCCTTTACCTCTGGGGACCTGTGATGGCAGCTGGATAAAGTAACTCAAAAACTGCTTCTTCAAAGCAAAGCATTATTTATCCTTTCACCCAAAGGTACATAGCTTGCACAGCAAATGGGTTAAAACAATAAAATTCTATATCCATATTTCCCTTTTCCTGCATATCAATTTTTCTTTGCTATCATTTGTAAGTTTCCCTCAGCCTAGATAATGTTCATCTCTGGCTGAGCAGTCCTGCTCCCAGCATGCTCCTCTGTATCTTAGTGTCTCAGTCACCTTTTAGTCAGAAACATCAATTGAAATAAGTTGCAAGCATGAAAAGTTAAATTATAATAAGGAATGCATCTGTGTTGCAGTGAAAACATAAACAATGAGAGTTTAAGCTACACTAGTACACTGAGTTTAGAGTAGTGCAAAAGGTCTAGTCAATGTAAACATTAGATGGACCTTCCCGTTTAAGGAGCTAGTTACTGGTATATGCCACATAGACTGAAGCCCGGAGGAAAAAAACAAAAACAAAACAAAAATAAAAACAGACCACCAAACATTGGGTTACAAGGATTAGTCAGCAGAGGTCGGCAACCTTTCAGAAGTGGTGTGCCGAGTCTTCATTTATTCACTCTAATTTAAGGTTTTGAGTGCCAGTAATACATTTTAACATTTTTAGAAGGTCTCTTTCTATAAGTTTATAATATATAACTAAATTATTGTTGTATGTAAAGTAAATAAGGTTTTTAAAATGTTTAAGAAGCTTCATTTAAAATTAAATTAAAATGAAGAGCCCCCCGGACCGGTGTCCAGGACCCAGGCAGTGTGAGTGCCACTGAAAATCACGACACGCCTGCCATAGATTGCCTACCCCTGGACTAGTGAGTATCAGCCTCAGTCTGTTGACAACCCACTCCCTCCCACCCTCCACAATCATCTTTAAGGTTTAGGATCCCCTTTGATCCTAGGCTTTCAGTCTTGGGAAGAGTAAATCATGTCAAACTGATGGGAGTCAATCAAGTCTACTCCCCAATTAGAATCTCTCCCTTTTCTCCTCCACTCCCATTGTTTCCTGGGCATGCTCCAGCTGGAGATTAGGTATAAAAGGGAGCAGCTCAGCTCATTCAGGACTGGCTGCCCAAGGGGAATGACCTTGGGTGGAGGCTCCAGCTAAAGAGCCCTCCCAGCCCTTGCCTGTGGGAGCTGGAGATCCTAAGAGTCAGACTGATAAGCTTATTGGCATGGCCTTCAGAGTCCCAGGGAATCATCCGTGCTGAGGAGCCCAGAGACCCCGATACCCTATGGACTGCGGCTTCGGGAAACACAGTAGGAAGTGACCCAGGGGTGCTGAGCGAGTGGTATCTCCCACCCAAATGAGGTCAGCGTGTTTCGGTGGGATTCCATGATGACCCAATGGTGGACCACTCTGCTACTGTTAAGGCCCTGGGTCGGTGCCTGGTGGAAACAGGTGGGCCCGGGCCCCACTACCCAGGCCGCCGCCCCCACCTGGTGGCGGTCCCCCAGGTATTGGCCACCAGGCCACACTGCCCTGTGTCCAGAGGCTATTATATTGACTTTGGCCTCCAGGCCACACTGCTCTGAATGCAAAGAGCAGCCCTATTGACTCTTGACTGCTAGGTCATACAGCCCTACCAAACTGGGAAGTCATACTGACTCCAGCCAGTAGGCCACGCAGCCCTGAGAAAGGGCAGCCCTACTGACTCTGACCACTAGGCCACACGGCCCTGAGAGAGGGCAACCCTATTGACTCTGTCCATTGGGCCATGCAGCTCTGAGAGCAGCCCTGAAAGAGGACAGCCCTACTGACTCATGCCACTAGGCCATACTGCCTAGCTGAGCCAGGTGGCCACACTGACTCTGAACACTTGGTGTTACACCCCGGCTGAACCGGAAAGCCATTTTGATTCAGGCCATTTGGCCCCATTGCCCTGTGGGAGGGGGCCGTCTCCCTGACTCTGGCCATTGGGCCACACAACCTTGAGAGAGAGAGCAACCATAGTGACTTGTACTATTAGTCCTCACCACCCCAAGATGCAACCATGGTGGAAGTAATGACCCCACCCCATGAGGGAACGGGGCACACTTGCCCCATGACAATTAACAATAAAAGAACATACACACATGCCAATAAGCTTATCAGAGAGCACCCTAACATGAATTCTGGCAGGTGCAGTCCTTTAACACCCCACCCAATGAGATTCCTTGTGGTTACCACAGCTTCAGCTCAGAACAAGCACTCAGTCTTATGGGGCCTCAGTAGGCCTAGTCCTTCCAACCCTACCATAAGGAATGGGACTAGCGGACCTATTCATTTGCTGAATCAGGAAGACCACGAGCTAGTTTAAAACTGGTCTGTTCATCCAAAAACCATTTCTTTCTCTGTTGGTCCCTGGAGAATCCAGTTTGAACTAGTATATGTGGAGTTCTCCAGGAGGATGGCTTCAAAGGGCTGGTAATGGAGGAATTCTATTAGCATCCCCCTCACTACTAGAGAAGTTGCACACAATGATATACTAAGACAGATACAATTGCATTTTAATAAAATGTACCCCAAAGGTATTAACCTTAATTCAATAAGGTTTAACTTAATCCAGCAAAGTTTATCTTAAGTCTGTAAGGTTTGTTCAGGATATTACAGGATATCATCAGTCTGTCACACTATTTATATCTTGTTTGTCATTCTTTTACTAGTGCATATCGAGCAGATGGTTTTAAGGCAATTGATAATAACCATCCCAATTCACTTTACTTGGTCTGTGTTATTTTCTTTACAGCTTAATGCATTATTACTTCATCATCTCTAAAATGTTCTGCATGAGCCACTTTTCAGCTCATAATACTGAGACATTTATTCATACCAATTTGAAATTTTATAGTCTGTTTTAATATTTGTTGCAATCATTAGCAAATTTGGTAATTTTCTAAAATTATACTGTTCCCCAGATGACTTATAGTACGTCCAAGGTATGTGTACAAAAATGTTAAATGATGTCTCAAAATTAGAAAGATTGAAAGCTTTTGTCAAACACTGTCTGGTAGTTGATGCAAAAATGTCTTATTGGAGATAATACATATCTTCTGTCTACCACCTAACAGTTATTGAACTTCTCCTTTGGAGTACAGTACAGGCTTCAGTCTTTGGAGCTAAGGATCTTAAGAAGAGTGGGTTTTGTTCTCTCCAGCTTCCAGGAAGTGTTACAAGAGGGCAGCCAATGAAAATATAATACTGTCCCTTTCTAATAGGACATATGGTAACTCTGTTAAGAGAATAAAAGTGCTGCCATTCTTCTGCAATCTTAACTTCTATTAAAAAAAAAGAATAATGAAGGCACTTTTAGCACTGTGGGTCAGAATTACAAGACTTACATTTTAGTAATCTCTCAAATGTCTCACAGATGCTATAGTGATTGGCCTGATATAGAAATTTATTTAAATAAAAACTAGTTTATAGTATCAAAGTTTTCAGCTCTAGTAAATTAAAAACCACTAGTTGTTCTGAAAATAAGATATCACCTGCACATCTACCAATGTGATATATGCCATCATGTGCCAGCAATGCCCCTCTGCCATGTACATTGGCCAAACCGGACAGTCTCTACGCAAAAGAATAAATGGACATAAATCAGATGTCAAGAATTATAACATTCAAAAACCAGTCAGAGAACACTTCAACCTCCCTGGTCACTCGATTACAGACCTCAAAGTCGCAATACTCCAACAAAAATCTTCAAAAACAGACTCCAACAAGAAACTGCAGAATTGGAATTAATTTGCAAACTGGACACCATTAAATTAGGCTTGAATAAAGAGTGGGAGTGGATGGGTCATTACACAAAGTAAAACCTATTTCCCCTAATTTCCCCCCTCCCTACTGTTACTCACACCTTCTTGTCAACTGTTGGAAATGGGCCATCCTGATTATCACTACAAAAGTTGTTTTTTCTCCTGCTGATAATAGCCCACCTTAACTGATTACTCTTGTTCTAGTTAGTATGGCAACACCCATTTTTTCATGTCCTCTGTGTGTATATATAGCTTCCTACTGTATTTTCTACTGCATGCATCCGATGAAGTGGGTTTTAGCCCACGAAAGCTTATGCGCAAATAAATTTGTTAGTCTCTAAGGTGCCACGAGTACTCTTCATTCTTTTTCCTTATATCATTGTCAATGTTTAGATTACCAAGGGATTTGCAAAGCAAGTACTCTGTACAGTTCATTACATTCTTACGAGTTGGTACAGTATCTGTAAGATACATTTTTTTATTATACTGCAAAGAGATTTATTCTCTAGTATGGTTCTAGTTCAGTAGTCCAGAAATAACACAACACACAGTTGTATTTACATTCCCAACCATGTGCCAGCTTGTACTGGTGCTATGATCTTTGATCTTCTTTAGCAAACTAATGAACTAATATTATTGAGCACTGGTGAGAAGCCTAAAGAGTTATCCTAATGTGGGACCTTTCAGGCCAAATGTAAATAAAATAAGTAGCATCTTTCTTCTGAGGATCTCAGGGTGTGGCAGATTTATGTTACCAATCTGCCTGGGGCGTCAAATGATTAGGCTGAGGCCGCAGGATCTTTAGGGGAGGAGATGAAGAGCACACCAAGTGTCTAAGTTTTAAAGCTTTATTAATAAAATAATAAAATAACAATGGTGAGTGTTGGGACCGCTCCCACGTTACTCAAAGGAAGCAAGAAAGCGTTAGTACCCCAGCCCTAACCTACTTTCATACTCACACATGCACAACCCGAGGCTGGCCAAGCCTAGGTGTAATGTAAGAAGAAGAGGGGGAGGGGTGGATGGGAGTTTTTGTCCTGTGCACGGGTCGTTCAGGGTCCGCTGTAATCTCCGACTTGCTTTGGCTCCCGGGAGGGTTTTTAAGTCCTTGGGTTTTTTGGGGGGTGTTTTTGTTCAGGGCCCTCTGTTCCTGGTGCTCTTTGTACCAGTCCAAACTGGATTTCTGTGGCCTTCTCAACTTTTTTCAAAACACACTGGTGGCCATGAGACGGTTATTTTTTCCTCGTTGACCTTGTTGTCTCACTCCTTTTCGCGTCCCCTGCAATTTATTCAGCCACTTTTCTTTTTCACAGCTGGTCGGGGGGGGAGGGGTGGACTCCCCCCCCCCCTTCTTTCTTGGCAGATAGCAGAGTGTGTGCAATGGCCTTGGGCTGGAGTCAGCTCTTTATCTTCGGGTGTAGCTGGAACATCAAGTTAACCCGTTCTTTTCTTCTTTCCTCCCCCTCCGGCCTTTCATCGCCTGTAAAGAAACCTTTCGTTTTACACTTACACCTTTAACCCTTTAACCCTTCCCAAAATGCCTTGCGAACCTTGCAACAGCGTTAGCAACATACAATGCTTATCTGCCTTCCCAGGGGACCCCTGGGTTGTGACAAATGTACATTAAAAATGTTTAATGCCTCATATCATCCTTTTGCAGTAGGGTTGGTACTCCCATTTTATATAGATACAAAGTCAGTCACAAAAATGTTTAAATGATTTACCCAATCTTTAGCATTAAGTCCTACACCAAAGAGGCATACATTTGATCTTGAGAGATTCCTAGCTTTTCAGACAGAAAAAAATCTGCATAGAACTTGTTTAAATTGGGGCATTAAATGACTAAGGCCAGTATTCGGTAGCATCTAAATGAAGGGCTGAGGCAGTTGAGAGTGGAATTTTTATTCTGAGTGATAAGAAGTTCAGATGTATTAGGTTGTGGGGAATGAGAAATGTTACTTTTGGGGATTACTTATGTTTTATAGTGTTTATGGTATTTTGTTTTTAAATATGTGTCACAGTTGCCCAGAATTTTGGATTGACACTCTTTTTGGTACTGGGATATTTTAGATTGAAATCCAAATAATGTGGACAAACTAGATTATTCTGCAGAGTGATCCAATTTAGAAAGTCACAAAATGAATGTTCTTGACAAGATTGTATTGCTCTTATCAACAAAAGGCAATAATTTGTCTGTTCTCATTTCTATCACACCCGCTGGCTAAATACATTGTGTCTATATTTTATTTTCATTTCCCTAAAATAGACTAAGCTTCTAGTGATGTTAGCACAATGGGAACAGCAAATTTTATGCATCTTAAATATCCTATTATCATTCATCGTAAATGCATAGAAGTGTTCCTTGTACTGTACTAAGTCTGATTTTCTTCACAATATGTGTCAGGGTGCACAGTAACAAACGAGAAAATTTTAGAATAAGTATTTTTGTTTCTCAGTAAGATCAGCATTTTAAAACCCTAACAAAATATACCTGTTATCAGCACTGACTTCATTAGCCTAGATTTGAAAATGCTTCTTGTTGCTGCAGATTTTTCTTCTCCGTCAGAGTAAATCAGTTTAACTACTTGTAGGTAATAATAGCTTCATCAGTTTGCTCCAGAGGGTTCAGTAGTCAGTTCACAGGCATTTGGGCAGGATAGTATATTTACCTGCTTGAAGACAGGGAAAGCTAGAAAAACTTAGAACAAGAAAAAGTATTTATTAGAGAGAATAAATATTGTTTTATTCACAAGAGGTGGTGTACCCTGACACATATTAGAGGAGGTGTTGGAAAAGATATGACCTACTGGGTTTAAAACTGTTGCCAAGAGTTACAAATCAATCACAGGATATTTTTGAAATAGACATACTTCTACATGCTCAGTGTTTGTAGGATTTTTGGTGAGCAGTGGGGGGAAAAACTGTCAGTTTATATCACTTTAATGAAAATATCACAAAGCCCTGGTATTAAATTAGTTTTCTCTTCTTACCAGTTTTTTTTTTTTTCAGTTCTAAGGCAGCATCTCACCCTAAGGAATAACAGAACCCATCCATTTTATGTGTATTATTAATAAACAGGGATGTGAGATTCATAGAATTATAGAAGATTAGGGCTGGAAGAGACCTCAGGAGGTCATCTAGTCCAGCCCCCTGCTCAAAGCAGGACCAGCCCCAACTAAATCATCCCTGGCAGGGCTTTGTCAAGCTAGGCCTTAAAAACCTCTAAGGATGGAGATTCCACCACCTCCCTAGGTAACCCATTCCAGTGCTTCACCACACTCCTACTGAAATAGTGTTTCTTAATATCCTCCCTGGACCTCCCCCACTGCAACTTGAGACCATTGCTCCTTGTTCTGTCATCTGCCATCACTGAGTACAGCCGAGATCCATCCTCTTTGGAACCCCCCTTCAGGTAGTTGAAGGCTGCTATCAAATCCCCCCTCACTCTCCTCTTCTGCAGACTAAATAAGCCCAGTTCCCTCAGCCTCTCCTCATAAATCATGTGCCCCAGACCCTTGAACATTTTTGTTGCCCTCCTCTGGACTCTCTCCAATTTGTCCACATCCTTTCTGTAGTGGAGGGCCCAAAACTGAATGCAATACTCCAGATTTGGCCTCACCAGTGCCGAATAGAGGGGAATAATCACTTCCCTTGATCTGCTGGCAGTGCTCCTACTAATGCAGCCCAATATGGATCTCAGTATGCTTTGAAGCAATATAACTATATAGTGTTGCTTATAGCTGATGACTGCCTCAAAGACAAAACTCCTTATCACTGAAAGGATATCATTCGGTCTCCAAGGAGAAATTTACAATTCTCTATCTTAGGGTTACACAGTACAGCTGTGTGCAAATTAGGAGCTGCCTCCAGGGAAAAGTTCTTGTCATTACAATGATTTATCTGTAGCTTCTGAGCAAAATACATAACTTCATAATCAAATATGCACTACCACTGAAGCAGAAATCCCACCCTTATTGGGTTGCACTTCTGCATGGAGGGCAGTCTTTTTATCTTGGGTAATGAATTTGTAACGTTGTATCTATGACTGCTACCACCCAAAGAAGGATTACCAATATTATCTCTAGAGCTATCTGTAAATTGTGCAGTGGGAGGACAAGTGCTAAACTGGGTGGGTATGAATAGAATATAGCTCTCCTCTGATAAGAGCTTTCCTGAAATGTGTTGTTTTTTAAAATGTTACAAGAATTGCTATTGAAATGTGACGTCTCCTCCAGTAGCAGTAGTCCGACTTAGCACTGGAGAGTAGGGCAGAAATTGCAGTGATGATTCTCATGCCCTCAAGGCATCCTTTGCTTTAGAGGTAGAGGGTAATGTTAGGAAGTCTACAGCAAAGACAAGAGTTTCAAAATGGCACTGTGAGGAATCCCCTTTGGAAAGAGCTCTACAACAGCAAAAACAGAAACTCTACCCCAGAGAATGATGGCAGGCAAAACCTTCATTTTGTTAATACCAGGACCCGTCCCAAAGAGAGAACAACATTGTATTGACTGTGGAGACAGCACATCATGCCACAGGAACTCAGAAATAATGCCCTGGAGGTAGATATACATCCTTGCAATAGGATGGTTTGTGCCTGGAGCAGTTCTCCCTCCCCCCCCCCCCCCCCCTCCGGTGCTACTGCTCCAGACCTTCATCTCTATAATTTCTCATTATTCTTTGATAATAGAATTATCCATGTTTAGAAATCTTTTCTTTCACTAAGTTACTGTAGCTTTCTGCAGGGATAAAACTAAATTAGAACATACAGTAGTATTGGAGCTCCACCTTAAATGTAGACCACAAACCTATATAATTCACTAACAGGAAAGAGTGAGCTTAAAATAAAATTTGACTAGTTGATAATTGACTAATCAGTTTGTTTCACTTTTGAGTCTCATGCAATTGCCCAGTACTGCAAAGTTTGTTCTTCAAACGTTGCATGGGAAAGTTTAAGACCATGAAGTGAAACAAATGGACTAATCAAATTATGTAAGTGTGTGTGTGTGTGTGTGTGTGTATGCTTGTATGTGTATGTTTGTGTGTGTGTATACATATATAATTTGTACACACACAAACATACACACACAAGCATATACACATATAATTTGAGATATATCTATATCTATAATATTCTTTGTATTAATATATATTTTATAAAATCTGTTTTAGTAAACAAAGAGAAAATTTGGGACTAAACTGCTTGACTGTGTGCTTTTTAGCGGTCATATTATGTATGGAGCATCTGGTGTGTTTGATATGACTTTCCTTTGCTGTGTGTCAAAGGGTGGAGATACTAATGCAAAAGGTGTGTTCCACTCTGCTTAATCTCAAAATCTCAGAGATTTCTAGAGGAGTACCCTATAAACCAATTGCCTTGGCAACCAACTGAAGACATTCAGGAGTGAAGCTGGAAAATGGCTGCCAAAATATCTGGGAGTGCAGAAGAGCAGCACTAAGGGCCCTGGCAATCTCCTGAATACACTAATGACAGGACTATAACATTAGGGAGTGCCTGGGATAGCAGAATAATCCTGTTGTCCACTATCTGCATGGAGCACAGGTACCACATATCCTCTTTTTCCTTCTCGCTCTCTTCTCAGCACGTGTAGTGATGAAGTACTGAGGTATTGTTCCTTTGTCAGGGTCACACAATGAAGGGCACAGGCAACTGGGTTTCAGCAGGATGAGTAGGTTGCTTTGGCAGCCAGTTTTAGTTCCCCTTGATGTACTTGTGTCAATGCAACCAGTGAGCACCAAAAATAAATTGAAAACAACGGTGCACCTGGTAAAGAATATAGCCATGTGGATAGGGCAGCTTGTTAATTTTCTATTTTTGATGGCTCTGCTATGTCACTAATGAATGTAGTGTGGGAGAGGCATAAGAGGGGAAAGTCACACCATTCTTCCTTATTCTGAGATTTTTTCCCCCATTTGCTTTGGCTGGGCAGTTTGAGACATTGCATGAACTAATATTCTTTAGTATTTTAATAAATTAAGCTGTTTTGTTTTCAAGATGCAAGTTTAGGAACAGGCAAATTGCATACTGACTCAGACCATTAGCCCATTTAGTTTGGTATCCTCTCTTTGGTGGTAACCAATATCTCATGCCTCAGAGATGGGTTCTTTGTATTTATCCTAAATATATGTTTCATATTATAATATTACATAACTAGATGAAAAATTAGCTTCCATTGTGATTATATTATCATCAAAGGTTTCAGTCAAATTGTTCTCTAACTTCTCCTTTTAAGAACAAATAATCCTATTTTTTTAAATTTATATTCATAGCTAAATTCCACTATGTCTCTAACCATTTTAGTTGTCCTTCTTCAGGGCCTGTCAATCCCTTATAGCTTTCTGCAAGTAAGGCAGCCAAAACTGGATATCGTACTTGTACAGGTTTACTATTGTTTTCTATAATGCCATCATAATTTTGGTACTATGGTTTTGGTTTGGAACTTCTAATGTTCCCAACCATTCTATTTACTTTAACTACTGTTGCTCAATGGGCACTGAGCTATCTACATTGGTTCCTTAGACTTTTTTTCTCAGAGCAACTAGTAAATTCAGAGCCCCCATTTGTATATATGACCATTTTGATTACTTGTCTGAATATGCATTTTTATCCAAATTAAATTAAATTTCCCATCATGTTTGCTTAGGCACCAGATACATTTAAATCCATCTAGAATTTCTCAAAATCCTCTATAGTTCTTATTAACCATAAACATTTTTTGTCATTGGAAAATCTCAGCAAATGTCTGTTCCTTCCTTCTTCCCCCACTATTAAATAACTCTGGTTCCAGTACTGAGGCTGATCTCCCTTCAACCCATGCTATTAAATTAGTAAAGCGGAGAGGCTGTTATTTATCTGTCTACCTGTCTTTCATCTCTTGATTTTCTATAGTATTCATCACCATCATATCTTAGTGTTTTATTATAAATATGTTTGTTATAATTTAACTATTGCTTATTTTTTTGGCAGTTGACTACTTACCCTTGGCTATTTTCCTTTATTATCTCTCTACCCAAAAATCCAACCAAATTTTCTCTGGTTGGCAAAAAGTCATCATTCTCTCTCTCTCTCTCTCTCTCTCTCTCTCTCTCTCTCTCTCTCTCTCTCTGTGTGTGTGTGTGTGTGTGTGTGTGTGTGTGTGTGTGTTTAAAACTTCTAACATGTTTGACAGTTCTAGTTTTATTTTAGAGAAATCAGGTTGGTTTGACCCAAGGAGATACCTTACCTATTGCACTATTCTATCCTTAATTACACACTTAAGCAGATTCTCTGGAACTAATGTCAGATGATCTAGCTTGCTATTTTGCCGAGCATAGCAATCTACCTGTCATCCTCTAATAAAAAAAAAATTAAATTAACTGCAATGTTGGATCATTTCTAATTGCTACTGACAATTTAATTTAAAATGTGAAGTTCCCTGATATCTAGCAAAAGATGGACTATTTTTGTTAGTTTGTTTTTTTAAGGGACAGTATGAGTGATTCTGGCAACAACAACCCTTTAATTTGATCTCAGTGTTGAACATCATCTCAAATATGATACCCAGGTTCTTGCTGTCATACCTCATGTGTCATTTTCCTTGCACACTTTATTGTGCTGGACACCATGGGAAGAAAGACAAGACACCAGGAATATGGTTTAATAAGGCCACAACATTATTAAATAAAAAATCTGATAACTAACACTAACTCATCCAGTGCATGTCATCCTTCCTTTGTAATCCATACCACCTAGTAGAGGGCTGCCATTAGCTCCTTACCCCATTATTCTGGTCCCAGCACCATTTCTGGAACCCCACCACCCTCCCCTCCTATGAAGATTAAGGAGATAGGTAGTTGTTTCCTCACTGTACAGGACATTAGGTGCCCGACCACATTCCTCATCTTTAGGAAATTTCTTCTTCTGTGGCAGGAGAGGCTGAAGTACACTGGAGAATCTTTGGGAGGGTTACTATGATCACTGACTGAATACAAGAAAGATGGGGCTCATTGGAGGGTAGAAGAAACATTTGCGCTATAGGAAGGTCTTAGCAAGTGAAATGATCAACTGTTTATCACTGTTGCACAGCACAGGCAGTTAGATTCTAATTTCCTTGAAGGGACAAAGGTACAGGCCCAGAGCTTTTTGGAGGTTTGAGAATGGAGGAGTAAAGAGAGACAAAAGTTAAGAGGAGAAGAAGGTAAAAGAGTATGGTAGGCAGGTGGCGGGAGATTTTCAAAGGTGGTACAGGCAGGCAGAGGTTTGAGGACTGAGAGGCAGAGTGACTGCAAAGCTTGCATGAAGAGAGACTGGAAGATTATTATTAAAATAATTTAGAAACAGCTGAAAACTTACAAACATTTTACAAACCTAGACCTCTCACCTTTCTCTCATAGCCTACAGCTAAGAGAGGCAAATCAAACAATAAACAACAAATAAATAATCTTGTCTGAGCATGCTGGCAGTGCTTAACAAGCTGTAAGTAATAATCAGAGGAGGGACTGAGTGATTTGTGATTAAAATTTTAAGGAGAGAGAATGTGTTTGGAAGAGACACAGGAAACTCTAGAAGGTGTACAAAGCCATATGAAAGAAGGTATGAAGCCATGATAAGGAAGAGTGTGCAGAGCAGGCAGACAGTAAGAGAAAATGGCAACAGAGGTGGGGGAAGGTTGTGTTGGTTCTTATGTGAAAACAAAAAGCTTGAATTTGATATACTAAGACAGGAAGCTAATGATCAAAATGACTAGAGGAAGAAGATAGTATGGCTAAATTGGAGGAGGAGAGAGACCACTTTGGTAGCTGGATTTCAGTTAGATAGGAAGGGAGAGAGTTGAAAGGCAGGATAGCTAAACAAGATAAAGTAAGAGTAACCAAGGTGACAGATAACAGCATATGGACAAGAAAGATATTACTGGGTTAGTGAGGAAAGACAGATTTGGTGATATTAATGAGGATGAAGTGATTAAAATTGACACAGGAGACTGGGTTTAGTAGAAGAAGAGGAAGAGAACAGAGGGAAAAAGGTCATTTGTTGCCTAGAAGGAGTTCTGGGAATTGATGGAGAAGAGGAATTGTGAAGAGGAAAGGGGGACTTTTTAGACAAAAAGGATTGTTAAAGGCCCTGTCAAGAAAGGGATGGCTAATTTGGTTCCTACACCCTCATATTGCATACAAGTCTTTATATGGCCCCTTTAGGAGATCCAGTCCTGTTGATGCCAGAATTGGTTTAGAGTTGCTTCAGGAATTCAATCCCAGCTGGCAGCTTCTTAGGTACAGCTGGTTCTAGTTAGGCTTAGCACCTTAAAGTGGGATGAGGTTACTCCCCTGAAGGGGAACAGAGATTTTACTATCCAGAAATCAGGTCATTTAGCTCTAAGGGAAGATAGGGTCTGGGCAGTATTTATATTTAATTATGCTTTTGGTCCTTGTCTACAATGGGGATTCCTACTGTTCATACGAACAATTCAATTATTAAAATTACTTTAAAACCTGCCAGTTAAAACTATAAAAGCCACTTTAGACAAATACTTTTCAAAACCACCTGCCAATATTTTTCATTATTATCGTTCACACACAGGCTATATCTACACTTGTAGCAGCATGTAGAATACAAGCACTATAGATCTATAGTGTGTATATAGATAGTGAGACTTGTCTGTAGTCATTATTTTTTGTTACAATGTGGTGTGGAAGATTCAGGACAACTGTGTTTTCCATTGGGTATTTTAGCACATCTTTGACAAGTGCTGACTGTGTTCTAACAAGCACTTAGGAACAATCATTTTCTATAAAGATAAACTCTGCTATGACAAGTTTGATTGTTACAAGTGTAACCAGATTTTGTCAGATTTAAGAAGCAACAGTGGTTGTATTTATCAGTTAGAGGAAGGTCATATTGCATACACATGAAACCTACTTTATTTGAGAGGCTGCAACTTGATTTCTGATGTCGATGTTGTTGTGGGAGTTTCAATCAAAGTAATGGCACCAATCTTCTAAACCTTGATGTACTGAGAAAATTAGTGGTTTTGCACAAAAGCAACAAAGTGGTTCTGAAAGTAGTTAACAGTGTTAAAGGTGTTCTCTAGGGAAGTCTGCAGTGAGGGTAGTCTTGCTTTTATCACTAAGACCTACCAGTATTTAGGAAGTGAATATAAAAACGTAAAGGGCAGAGCTTTGTGCATTTGAATCTTTTGAATTTATACTCAAAAGTGGTGAGAATTTAAAGGTTTTCATTTAGATTCTGGAAGATGGATATCTATCTAGACAAGGCAATTTGATTCCATTGTGTTTCCTGTACAAATGGTTAGAGTAACTATTTTTTAACTACAAGACACCTTTTCTTAGGTACCTTATGGTGCAAAAGTGACATTTAATAGACTTAAAATAATCACTATTTCCTTCTTTCATACTGTCCCAGCTAATGTATTTTAGAATAGTCAATAATGTTAGTCAAGGGTATTTGAAATAGATATTAAACTCTCATTTTAGAAAACAAACAAACCCGTGTTTAGTTCTCTTATTCAATTGCTACATTAAGTCTTTATTCAGATAAGTAGCTGATTCTTTTGTCAGTATTGGAATGGAGAGTATATGTTTTCAACAATTGCAACAAAACCATCTGTGATTCAGAAGGTAAACATTTCTCCATGCTATTTCTGTAGATCTTGTACCGTGGGTTTAAACCAAGAAATCAAATATCAGGTCTCTCCTTCCATCCCCATGTATAGAAGGTGAGGTGGCAAACACTGACTTCCCCCCCTTCATTGGCATTTCAGAATACTGCATATAGGCATCAGAATAACTAGTGACAAAATACTTATGCAAATATTTCAAGATATTGGGGATGATCCTACAACTGGCTCTGTATGTGGGCAAACTCCTGGAATCCATGTAAAGTCCCATTGAAGTCAATGGGGGCAACCCTGTGGGTGCAGGGGTCTGTCTGTAGGGGACCATTTTCAGGATTGGGGCCTTAGTTTGTATGTATATATATGTATATATTTTGGTCTTACTTAAGGTGACCAGATGAGATGAAGAAAATATCGGGACACCGGGGAGGGGGGAAGCCGAGTGCTGCCGGCTGAGCAAATTGCGTCCTGACAAGAGATCGGTCGGGACGCAGGACAAACAGCTAAAAATCGGGACGGTCCCGATTTTATCGGGACGTCTGGTCACCCTAGTCATATTGTAGCCATAGGTTAACAAAATTAAACTGATTTAACTCTGCATGTTCAGAAAGAACCATGGCAAGATACAAGGGACATTTTAACTGTCTACAGTAGGACACTAAAAACCCTTAGATTTTCCTTTTAGCTCAGATGTTACTCCCACTTTCCCACTCCCTATTTCCCAACAGCTGTCTCTCTGACATTTGGGATGGGTTTGAGGGAGGAGAGTAGACAGAAGCTGGACAACAGTTGTATGGAAAAACTCCAGAATTATCTTTTTGCAGCCTGTCTGGGCTTGTGATTGTGACAGCACCAAAAGTTGTGACCAATTAGAGACAGTCCTCTGGAAAAGTATTGGAGTCTCTATTTTCAACATGCATTAGTTTATCAAAGAACTTACCTTTTGTATTGCATACATGTTGACAACATAAGGAAGATTGATGGTTTTCTAGGAGTCCATTACTGTATAACTTGTGCATAACAAAAGACAAATAAAATCAGCATTTACTTCATACTCCAAGTTATATATATATATATGTAATAAAAAATTGAAGAGTTATTTTAAAGACTTTTAAATAAAATATTTGTATGTAGAAGCATTAAGGAAAATACATAAACAATACAATAAACAAGTGGGAATTATGTCATTTTAGATGGACATGCACACAGGCAGTTAAGAGACCATCTGTGTTTATAAGGTGTGTTAAAGAGTTGGATTTACAGAGACGAATAAACTATATTGAGTTTCCTGTTGGAAATGTTGCCTCCATTTTCTTCCCCTACTCAAAAACAACTCCATCAAGATCATGATGGACCACGCAGCATACATGTATTATATCAATCATTGGGATGGGGCACACTCTCCCTCGCTCTACACCAAAGCAATAAAACTTTGAATCTGGTGCATAGCCCATCAGATAGCCATCGTGACTTCTTCCCTCCTGGGTATACAAAACACTGTGGCGGACATTTCTTCCTAAATTATGAATGGGAGTTGAACTCTCAAGTCCTCAACAAAATATTCCTAGCTTGGGGATTTCTGGAACTCAAGCTTTTTGCAATGGCAGCCAACACAAAGTACAGGAAATTCAATTCCAGAATGGGACTCAATCCCCATTCTCAAGGAAACATTTTTATGGTATTTTTTTATGCATATCCTCCATCTTTATTGCATTTAAAGGTCCTTATGAAGATCAAACTGGATCAAGCCTAAGTCATTTTGATTGCACCAACTTGGCCAAGACAAGTTTGGTTTCCTTATGTCATCAAACTCATCTGTCACCCTCTGTGCAGCTCCTGATCGAACCTGGACTGTTATCTCAGGATCTCTAGGGTCAGATACTTAACCCCAATCTGAATGTTCTGCAACTTCAAGCTTGGTTCCTCATTAGTTCTTGGGACTAGAGACTGTCTTGTCATCGGAAGTACAAAAGGCACTTTTAAATAGCAGAAAGGAATTTACAAGGCATACTTATCTTCAGAAATGGAGAAAATATAATATTTGGTGTAACTGGTGCCATCTTTCTCCTGTCTAGTCGTCTCTTTCCTCAATCTTAGATTATCTGTTGGAATTGAAAAAATCAGTCTTTCTATGACTTCCGTCAAGGTTCATTTAGCAGCATCTTTCCACATGCCAGTAGAAGTTTTTCATATGCATTCATCCAACCACAGCTAGATTCCTAAAAATACTTATCAAACTTTTACTGCAAATTAGAGCCACTACACCACTTTGGGATCTCAGCCTTGTTTTTAACCATCTAATGAAACAGCCTTTTGAGCCACTAGCTATTTTCTCGCTGCTACATCTGTCTTTGAAGATGGCCTTTTTGGAGGTCATCACTGCTGCTCGAAGGATTGGGGATATGGAGGCTCTAATGACAGATCCTCCTTTTAATTTGTTCTCTGAGGAGAAGGTATCTTTATGAACCCATCCAAAGTTTTACCTAAGGTGTCTTCTGAATTTCACATTACGCAAAGTATTCACCTTCTTCATTTTTTTCCTAATCCGCAGCAGTCCACACAGGAGTCGTCTTCTTGTACGCTAGATGTTGAGAGGGTGTTAGCCTTTTACTTGAACAGAACTAAGCTATTCAGGAACACCCCATAGGCTCTTTTTGTTTCTATTATAGACAGGTCTAAGGGAGTACCTGTCTCCACTCGAAGGCTTCCTAAATGTATTTTTGGATGTATTATTGCCTGTTATGGTTTCACTGAGGTTACACCTCCCTTAAGAGTGACTGCATACTCTCCTAGATCAGTCTATGTCTGTAGCCCTACTCGAAGTTGTTTCAGTTGCTGAAATCTGCAAGGCTGCAACAGGATTTCAGTGCATATGTTTGCTGCCCATTATAGCTTGGTTCACACTGCAAGGTCAGATGCTGCAGTAATCAGTGCATTTCTTTCTTCAGTCATGGACACTGATCTGAGCTCCCACCTTCTTAAAAGGATGCTGCTAGGGAGTCACCTAAAGTGGAGCACCCACAGGGACACCAGTCGAAGAAGGAGAGGTTGCACATCTTGTGCAGTAACTGGAGTTCTTCAAGATGTGTGTTCCTTGGGTACTCCACTACCTCCCCTCCACTTTGGAGCTGCCTCTATGGGCTTTACAGTAGAGTAGAAACTGAGGGTGGTTCACTCATGCAGTCCTATTCGGTACGGGAGACGAGGATGTCGTGTGGGCATGTGCATGCTGAACAGGCACTGCTACTAAAAGGCGCAGGAGCAAAGGCGTACCTAAAATGGCTCACCCCACAGGGGGCCACATCTCAAGGAACTCCAGTTACTGCACAAGTTAAGTAACCTCTCCTTTGGAGACTCCAGCTAGAATTAGCATTTGGGATCCACATTGTGCAACATCTGAAGGATGTCTATGGTTCCAGGAGGCCCTGATTTGGGGGTCAATGGAATCTGATGCATTGAGGAGGGATGAACGGGGAAGAGAAATACAGGGAATAGGGGTATCATAAAATAAATACAAGGTCAGACCATGTGAACTGCTGAGTGCCCTCAATTCTTCTTGGAGAAAATGGGTGGTGAGGATAATTAGCACCTTTCGAGAGCCAACCCTCACTGGATTATGGAACAGCACACTACAGTTAGACATGGCCCCTGTCATGAATAGTGACACCAGTTTGAATTAGGGATTGAATTTTAAACATCATTGAGTTTCCTAACTTTTGTGATTTTTAAGTCATACTTCTGATGTGTTTTCTTCTATTTGTGAACTAACATAGGTCTGATTAACCTTTTGCTGTTGAATGTGCCCAAATGTACATAAAGCACTGGAATTATTTGAAATGTTGTCATTCCAATGTCAGGATGGAAGTGCTTTGCTTCAGGTATCTAATATTTGAACAGATTTTAATTTTAAAAAACTTCAACATTAAAAGAGTAAGAGTTTTGCTTAGTAAAAACTTTGATATGATATCCTATGACAGAATATATCCATTAAATATTATTTAAAAGTAGATTATATATTGTTCATTTTCATTTTTTATTGCAACTCTAATAAACTCACAGAGAAAAAAGAGCTAATTAAAGTATATAAGTTATGATCCTTGAAGATGTTCTGCTTGGTTGCATAAATAAATACTTTATATGAAAATGGGTATTTAGACCGTTTTAAAAACCTGTATTATTTATTCAACCATGGCAGTTCCAAAGGAGCTATTATATTCTCTCATGTAAACAAATATTTTCTATTTAAAATATTTACATGTGAGGCTACTGAATAAATCCATATTTACCTATTTTTAATGCATGCATATTTCATTTACACATTCTAATGACTACTTTTGAAGCATTTTCATAATCTTTGGTAAAGTATCTTCAAATTTGCTGCTACAGGGTAGCAATCCATTTTAGAAAGGTATTAATATATGGATGTGCTTATAAAATAAGGAATTTTAAGTGTATAGTTAATATTAATATTAGAGATGGACCCACGCCACACACTGCTGAATCTACCTCCCATGAAGTCAATGGCAAAACTCCCACTGTTTTAAGTGGTGCAAAATTGGATATAGATCCATATCTATATTTCTCCAAATATTTTGGATTGTTGAGATTCAGTGTTATTGTACATCTAGGCCCTCGCTGTAGATTAAATATTTACTGGGGGCCAGGACAAGATTTATTTTTTTAGTTCAGTGGTTTTCAACCGGGGGTCTGTGGTCCCCTGTGGGTCCACGGACTATATCGAAGGGACCCACAAAAGGTTGTCATTACCATAGAAGAGTGGTTAACAAGCTGTGGTCCTCGGATCCGTGGGGGGTCTTCAGGCTACTGTTAAGATTTCCAAAGGGGACTCACTTCCATTTGAAATTTTTTAGGGGTCCGCAAATGAAAAAAGATTGAAAATACTGTTTAGCTCATGCCCATCTCCATTTCCTGGTTTATTTCACTATTCTGTTTCACCCTGGGTTATATGGGATGGGTATGGTGCCTTATATTTTATTTTATTTTATTTTATTTTATTTTAATTTAATTTAATTTAATTTATTTATTTATTTATTTATTTATTGTTATTTTGTGAAGAACTAATGGGGGGGAGGTAGTACCAAAAATGATGGGCCTTCCATCACTCCATTTGGGCCTGTTATATACCACTTTATTTCCCCCCTAAATGTTACACAGTCATATATCACACTCCTAAGAATACTGATTATCAGAAATTTCCTGATACTGAATGTGCATTTTTCCTCTCTTAATTTCATCCTAGTTAAAGTCTTTGCTCTCAGCTATATAATTCCTCATCTTGTACGTTACTCTTTGAACTCCCTCTTCATTGCATCTTTCTGTAAAACATTCAGGTACCATACCATGTAGAAATATTATAGTTTTCTACTCCAGTAATCATATTAGCCTTTTTTTATTCTCTATTACATTGCAAATTTAGAGCTTGAGCCTGCATCTCTTACTCATGTGAGTAATCAATCCTCAACTGTCTCACTTGAGGTCTTCAAACTTATTTGCGCTGTTCATGACCTGTTTTGGCATTTGAAGATTCTGTTTACTTCCTATTTTGTAAGGATGCTTGTGTTTACTAAATTTCTGATTCCAGTTTCTGTTACAGCGGCCCACAGGATTACTGAATGAAAGGCTCGATCTTTTATTCTGCTCTATTTACAGTTTCATCTAGAGACACTTACTCTTAGAACAACTCCATTTCCATCCTTATGGTTTACTTGACATTTCATCTGAATCAAAAATAAATCTACCAAGATGTCTGAGTCCTAAAACCTCTCTGGAGTAGTCCCACCACACTGGATGTCAGTTGAGGACTCAATAACTATCTTTCTAAAATTAAGCATTTTAGTTGGAGAACTGGTCATTTTTTAGTATAAAAATCGTTGGGGAAGTGTATATGCCTATTTCTCTTCAGGACTATTACAAATAGGTGCACTTTTCTTCTTTGTATGCATGTTCATTCGCTGATTTAAGAATTATCTAATTACATATTTTAAAATGAACTCATTCTGTTTGCTGCAGATCTGTAATCATAGATCGTTTGCCTAGCATTTCTGAATTATAAAAACTTGGAAGCATTTGACAACTAGTAATATCTAAAGTAATTTTATTAGTATTAAAACCTTTATTTTATTAGTGTTCTAGAAGACTGGGAAAACTGTAAAGCATATAATGCATTTAGGAATCCTTGCTCACTCATTGGCAAGATCTGTGAATAAATTTATTCTGAGATTCTCACATATCCTCAAAAGCCAATTAACGATGCTGGTGATTATATTAAATTAATTTGCTATCAATAAATCATACTATGAAGTGGCTATGCTTTATATAATGATCAAATTTGTTTAATATTAACCAGTTAAGAAAAAAATCATCATCATATATTTATTCACTTACTTTAAAAGTTGTGTTTTTAAACCACAAGTAACTTTAAAGTAACTTCAGATTGGCTGAAACTGGTAAACTAGCAATTTAACTGAAAGTAATCAGAAAGTAGCACTTGAATAAACTTTAAAAGGTAACAAGAACAAGCCATATCTGAATTACTGAAGGAAAAAATAACATTGTAACACTGGTAAATTTTGTGTGGTCTTGAGTAGAAGGTCTGTTGCTTTTTTTCTATGTTCCTGCCCTACATTGGAGAAACCTCCATTTGGTCTAGGAGCTTCCTCTTTATCACTCTGTTGAAGGCTAATTTTGACCTGCCCTGAAGAAATAGCAAGCAATTTAGGGATTAAAACAAACACTTTGCCATGAATGTGTGGACTTGTGCATACCTCCACAATCTCCAAAATGCTCCCCATCCTCTTCTGTTCTCTAAGGTGCTATAATGGGGGCTTCAACAAATCCAGCTATTCCTTTGGAGAGGAAATTATTGTTGGTTCATTCAGCAATAATTTCTGCACAAATTTCCAATTAAATTTTCTCTGTGTCCTCCGTACAACCTTATCAGTGGAGGTCTGAGGCAAGGCCCACACAGTAGATGAGGAGTTAAGCCAAGCCCTGTCACGTAATTTATTGCTGTGGAAGCAACCTAGAGAGATGAAACTAGGAAGCTGGAACAGTCTCTGGAAGTTGGGGGACACTGTTCTGAGTGGTTTGTTTTTGGACTAGTTTGTTTATGAATCAGTAAAAGAAAGCTCTGAAGAAAATAATTGAAACTGCTGCTATTAAGAGCATTATCCATCTTCCTTCACTGTCCTAAGTGCCCTTATCACACAGAAGGGCTTCTCTGGTTTCTTGGAATTGATGTTCTCTCCACCAAGCTGAAGATATGCTCTCGGTTTTATACTTCCACCAGCATACCCACAGGTAAGGAGATACCCAACTGCAGTTACATGCAGGCTCTCTGACTAGCCACTGCATGAACCAACAGTAGAAAGGCTAAAGCTCCCCAGGCATGCACCCCCTCTGGAGCATAAATCCAAAATTACACCGGCTTGCGCTGCACAGGGAACTGTACAGTGTAAGTTCATAGAGTTCGTCCCTCCCCCTCCCAATGTGGAGTGGAGAGAAATATACAACAGCCTCTCTGAGCAAATCCCATGCACTTCACTCCAAACTCACTGGTTTAGATTAAAACATAAAATAAATGTATTAACTACAAAAGCAAACAGTGGTAGCAAACAGATCAAAGTGGATTACCTAGCAAATAAACAAAAATGCAAACTAAGCTTAATATACTAGATAGACTGGATATGAACAGCAGAGTCTCACCCTAACTGATGGTACAGGCAGACTTGTAGATTCTTAAGGCACAAGCTGCATTAGCTTTACAGCTTGGGTTTCTCAGGTCTTCATACACAGGCTAGAAATCCCTTTAGCCTAGGACCAGCACTTCCCCCAGTCCAGTTTCCCCCCCCCCCCCCCTCAGGTGTTTCCAGAAGTCTTCTTGTGTGGGGAGTGAAGAACAACAGATGATGTCACTCCCTGTCTTATATAGCTTTAGCATATGGCAGCAACCCTTTGTTTCAAAACTTGGTTCCCAGAGCGGTTTGTGGAAAAATACTGACATTCCAAGATGGAATCCAGAATCATATGGCCTGGTCACATGTCCTTGTAGAGTCATAGCAGCCATTATTTACAGGCTGTCTGGAGTGTTTTGAGGAAGGCTCACCAGGTGGGAGACAGGCTTCTCCTAAGGCCTATTGTTTCCCCTAATGGCTCATTGCCCTGAACAGGCCCTTCCCAACCAGCTATCTAGACTGAAAGTATCATATCATAATAATATCACTATGAAGAATACGGGGTGCAGTGTCACTGCTATAAACTGGGAAAACAAGATTCAAACCAAGTCTTGTAGATGTGCGTGCCTCTTCCAGTACTTAACAGAGCTGTCATTTATTTCTTTTAACGGAAACCCTGCTTTCTCTTGGTTGCAATAAATGTAACTTAGTGTGAGTTATTTAGAAGAAAGCTTTAATGTCCTAATATGATACTATTGTTTGTGATGTAAATAAATGCCTAAGATGAAACTATACAGATGCAGAGATAGGAAAAGTTCAATTTCTTGAAGGAAAATGATAGCAGTGGCTTTAATAATTTCTTGTTGATGGCAGATCAGATTGCTTTGATGCTGAAGGCTGTTAAGTGGCGGAGGGTGGAGGGACAATTGTTTGACTCAGAAATTAATGAAAATATAGCTCATATGACCATAATACAAAAATACTAGCAGAAAGTGATAAGGAAAACCAGTGGGCTAAGTGCTTTACATGAGTAAAATGACAGCATTTATATACTTTTTAGACAATAGCTTTGTTTTACTATCCATGTCTCTCTTCATTTCCATGGTTCTTGTTGCTTCCATTTGATATTTCATTGTTGTTATTCTGATATTTTCATATAAAAATGTTCAGAGTAATGTAATTTTCACCCCTGAATTGTGAGAGTTCTTTTTTATCAGAATAACAGAATAGAGTATTGTATAACTTTTAAAATGCTACTCTTTATAAACTTTTGTTTGGTTCAGTGGGCCTGTGTCCACCAGGTTGCCTTGTTCTATGGTTTGTGCTGCACTGGCAGTGGACCAGTCCCAGATGTTATTAGAAGCCTGGGTGTGTTCAGTGGGTCTAAACACTGTGGGATATCTCCCAGCCAAGCCCAGAAGTTGGGCAGCAGCTTTAAGGATTGGTACATCTGTTTTATATTACCACTTTTCAGAAAAGTAGTGAACTTTAATGGTGAAGCTGAAGGAAGGAGAATAACATATTTCTTTGCTTGATACCTTTGTTGGGTGCGAAACAAGATCCACTCCAATCTAGACTTAAAGAGGGTTTTTTTTAGCTTTTGTTATATACATTTTAAGACAGGGTTATTATTACATATGAATTACATATACATGTAAAAAGAGATAAGTCAAGAAAAGTAAATGATCAAGTTACTTTCCTTGAGGACAGGGTGACTCTTTTCAAATCTCTGGTTTCTGCTATGCTTGACTAGTCTTCCCCTGTATTTTCTCCAGTCCCTTATTGTTAAATTTTTAATTTTCTTTTTGTAACTTTGTGCAGACTCAGTTTACAGAGCTACTTCATTTGTCTTTATTTTTATACATTACATTCTAACCCCCTAATTAAAACATTCTCATGCATACATTACAATAATTAACCTCAGTTAATACATTTTTGAATATTCTGCTGATACTGACTTCTATTTGTTCCCCAACATTTTTTGGTCCCACTCCCACTGGCTTCATCCAGGTGATTTTATTTTACAGTAGTAGTTGTTCATTTCACTGGTCTGTTTTTTGTGGTGTTGGGTTTTTGCTTGTTAGCTTGTCTTGTTGAGGGGAGGAGGGACGTACACCTGATTTTCTGCAAAGCTAACCGGTTCCTCTTGACTTTTTGCTTTACCTTGTTATTTGCTTAGGCCAGATATTTTACAAATAAGACACACAAACCAGTTTTCTGATTCGCAAACTCTTGCAGCAAAATCTAAAGTGCTATCTCAGCAAAAATGTACAAAAAGCAAACATTGTTATCTTTTCTTATCATGTTATATATATTAATTTCTCTAACATTTAATATATGTTTGACTAACACAAAACATTACACAGTTCTCTAACACCGTGATTGATGTAGAAAGAGCAATAACATAAACAAAACAAAACTGTCCTGTTCTG
This sequence comes from Emys orbicularis, assembly GCF_028017835.1. Lineage (NCBI taxonomy): Eukaryota > Metazoa > Chordata > Testudines > Emydidae > Emys > Emys orbicularis. Next base: position 38,609,760 of record NC_088689.1, on the reverse strand, counting down.
GAGATTGGACATGCTTGCTGATAGATACATATCATTTAGTAATATTGCTTAGGGACCCATACTACCAGTGATTAACCATGAAGTCATTATAAGCTCTCTGCACTGACAGATGCATTTACCTTAACTGATTAATGAACATGTCAAATCTTTCTTTTTATTTCAGATCTGCCTTGAGTGAAGTTCAATAGAAAATGCTACAGCAGTTTTGTCTCTGGGAATGGTTGGCTGTAGGAATTGCGATTGCTACTGTCTTCACCAATTGTTTGGCCCAGAATGATGATGGTAAGCATGTTTTTATTTTACATGTTACACAAAGATACTATAGTATATGGAAAAAATGTTTACCCAGACGATTTGGTATTTAATGGAATGAGCTATTAATATATGCTGCTTTAAGAAGACAAGTTACAAATGAAAGGATAACAATATATGGCCCTGGTATGCTTAACTGTCACAACTGTGTCCAATAGGGATCCATTATGGAGAATGTATTCAAGACCTGTGGATTACAACCAAAGTCAAGAAACACATAAGTAAAATTAAAAACATAATTTAAATATACACTTATTTCTAGCATTGAGATCTGAACACATTTTAATTATTATATGCTTGCAAGTATTCTCCTCAGCACATTTTATTTGGAAATATACCAGTTACAGCACCAAAATGAGAACTTTTAAAGAGAAGAAGAAATTTACTCTGAAGCTATATTTACATACACCTCAACCAGCCAAAGTTTCAGTGCAGGGAAAAGATCCAAAATGAGGAACTCAAGAAAAAAGAGCAGTGCAGGAATTGTAAAATGATGTGACAATAGAGAGACCATATTAATTCCTGGTATATCTTCATTTTATTTAATGGAGATATGCGAGGGATGCATTTGACTCAGTATTTGTAATCAAATTGCAAATGTATATACCATTGTTTCTTAAACCAACATTTTAAACATAATAAATATAAAGAAGAGAGAAAGGTCTGTTTGTGTGGGATTGCTCAAGTGAAAGTAAAATGAAGAACTATTAAGAGGCACATATGAACATGCAGTATGTTTTTCTTTAATGAAACTATTACTTTTGGTATAGGATGCTTATAATGTTACATTCATGTTAGTTATTATTTTTGTAGCTAGGTTTCCTTTTTTAAATTTAGAAAACTGTATGTTGGTAAAAAGTTGTACACCTTTGTGAATTAGAGAACTATTTTTTTTATTACGGACATCTCAACAATACACTGCATTTTGTTTGTCTTTCATTTTATGTTGAAATGGGATGCTTTCCAAAACGCCTATTCTTTTTATTTCAACATTTCCTATTCTAACAGTAATTTCAGCTCTGAATGTTTTCTTTTTTTTTAGTTTTGTATGATATCCATGCCATGGTATGTAAGCAAATTATTTCCCCCCCTCATTCCTTCCTTGTATAACATCACTATGCTTTTCACCATCAATACATGTTATCTAGTTGCTCACAGAGGCAGTGAAGAATATGAATCGCGCTTGTGCTTTTCTTGGCTTAGGTGACGTAGACACTTTTAACCTATTTACGATGATGATTATTTTATTATGGTAGCCTAAAGTCTTCAGTCATGATTGAGGTATTGTACAAACACACAGTAAAAGACAGTCCCTGCCTTAAAGATCTTGCAATATATTTAATATAAGATATAATCAGTGGGTTATACAATCTGAAGGAACTGGGGAGGGAGGATGATGGAAATAGTAATAAGAATATGCATTTACATAGGCCAGGTTTATACACAACTAGAGTTAAAAATACAATATTGGACACTCCTAAAGGCCATCTGACTATCCATTATCAGTTGGCTTTTTCTGGTAGTCATCATTGTAGAAGTGAATCTTGAAGAGAGATTTGAAAGACAGGGTATTCTCTTTACAGACTAGTTTAAGGAGAGTGGTCCATACATAAAGGAGCAGCATGGAAGAAAATGTGAGGGTGTTTATAGTAGGAGCAAATAGGAAATGGAAGATAGTACCACTGAAGGAGTAGGGGAAAGATCACATGATAAATGTATTAAATAGGGAGGGGCTAAGTTGTGAAGGGCCACATCATTTGATGCAGTGGAGAAAGGGGGACCATCTCTCAGTTGAGGGTAACATGGTCAGAAGAATTAATTTAGTATCATCTTTTGATTGGACCTGGGAATCCAATTGGATGTCAGAAAGGCCAGAGAGAAAAAGGCTGCAGTTGTTAAGATGAGAGATAATAAGGGCCTAGACTAGGCTTTTACTAGCAGAACAGAGAGGAAAGGCCAGATCTCTGGAAGGAAGTGATGGAGGAAGGAAGAAGGGGAAACATATGGACACTGCCTAGATGTGTGGGTCTAGATAGATGATACTCAAAGATGTCATCCAGGTAGAGGCTCTGAAATTTGACCATAAAAGTGTCATTAAAGACCATGGAGACAAAAGTTTCAGTGGCATAGAGACCAAATTGGAGGGTAAAAGGACAGAGTTGGAGGAGAGAACCTTAATAAAACAGTTGTGTGTGACACTTTCACTGAGTTTAGAGGTGAAGGGAGATGGGATAGCAGTTGGCGAAAGATGCAGGGTAAATGTTGGGGGGTTATAAGGATAGAGGAATCATAGCATGTTCATACTGTGAAGGAAAGGAACTTAATAAGAGTGAGAAGCTAAGGGTTGAAGAAGGTGGTGAGAGTGTAAGGGCAGGGTAGGTCATGAGGAAGAAGGAGATGGCATCGCTTGGCCAGGTGGAAGAGTTAAGAGGAAAACAGGTGAGGAACCTCATTGTTGTTGAAAGTGCAGAAGGAGGTAAGAATGGGGTGAGAGAAGATTGTGAAAGGAAGGCAGAAAGGATGTCATGCTGAATCTTCTCTTTGAAAAAGTTGGTGAGAGAACATGGAACAGGGAAATGCTTTTAGGTGGCTGGAATTGCAATATGGGATTAAATGATGGTGGAGAAGTGTTGTTTGAGCTGGGAGATGGTAGTATTGAAGGATGAGTGTCTGTGCGGTCAAGGCATTTTCTCAAAATGCACTCAGCAGTACAGGAGTAAAAAGGAGTTGAGCAAGAATTGGAGGTTGATGGAATGGACTTTGTGGTGAGAGAGTTTGGGGAAATAAAGGAAACCAGAGTGATGGAGATATTGTGGTGTAATGAAATGACAACTGAGCATATGGAGAAGAGAGCACGGATGGTGGGGAGAGAGTACAGAGAACGTAACTTTTTACTGTAATCTAGTGTTATAACCCTTTCAGGTCGTGTTTCCCAAACTTGGGATGCCGCTTATGTAGGGAAAGCCCCTGGCGGGCCGGGCCGGTTTGTTTACCAGGTCCGGCCGATCGCGGCTCACACTAGCCGCAGTTGGCCGCTCCAGGACAATGGGAGCTGCTGGAAGCGGCACGGGCCGAGGAATGTACTGGCCGCTGCTTCCAGCAGCTCCCATTGGCCTGGAGCAGTGAACTGTGGCCAGTGGGAGCCGCGATCGGCCAGACCTGCAGACGCGGCAAATAAACAAACCGGCCCGGCCCGCCAGGGGCTTTCCCCGAAGAAGCGGCGTCCCAAGTTTGGGAAACACTGCTTTAAGGCTTTCTGAATAAATGACAATGTAATAGAAGGAGACTTGCTAATTGGAAAAGATGTTACTCAAATACAGTAGAACTCAATTTAATCCTCCTGTTGTAAACCTTATTTTGGTTAAATTTAATATGTGTTTGTCATTTCAAAGATTGTGATTGTCTGTAGCCATTTATTCAGATAAATATGTGATGCCAAAGTAAACCATGAACAGTTTGCTACTCTGCCACTAAAAATAAATTGTTTTGATTATATCATGATTGTATCATGACTTAAAAACACTTAATATCATGATACAAATTAGGGAAGATAAAGTAGAAATCTTCATTTTTAATGTGAGATTTAGATAGTAAATCTTTGCTGTTATATACAAACATCATTTTTTGTCTTACCTTCCTCACCAAAAATGTATTTAAATAATTATACAGGATATAATGGATGCTTTAATGTGAGAAAAATCCTTTTACCTATAGTTCTGCATAAACCTATACATTTAATAATAATATTTTAAACTGCAGCAAGTTTGATTTAGTGTTGTATGCTGGCTTCTTTTCTAGCTAGAAGTGTAAGATGCACTCCCCCAAAAGAATCAGTGGTTCTTTTCACATAAATAATTTCTTGTACACCTCATAAATCACTGTATAAAAGAGACAAGAAGTGAACAGGAAGAGCCTATGCAGTTTCTAAACTGTATATTACTTTCAGAAGTTAATGTGAATAAATCATATATCACATCACCTTAACAAATAATAACAGCAACAGAAACCCCCCTGGCCCCGGACCCCTTACCATGAGAGGAGGCTCCTAGCCTCCCCGCGGAGCCAAACACTGCCCCGCAGGAGCGCACAGCCCCGGCCCCCAGAGCGCTGCGCGCGCGGCGGCATGGCTCCAGGGGTGGGGGGAGCATGTCTGCCTCACAGCGGAGCCAAACGCTGCTCCGTGGGAGTGCGCAGCCCTGGCCCCCAGAGCGCTGCACGCGGCAGCATGGCTCCAGGGGAGGGGGGGGGGGGAGGTGGAGGAGGGGCCGGTGGCTTGCTGTGCTTGGTCGGGCACTCCGGCCCAGGAGCGTGGACCCCGCGGCTTGCCGTGCCGGGGAGTGGAGCCATTTGCCCACCCGTGCATTAGGGTGTGCCTGGGCACACCCCGTGCGCACGCCTATGGTTAAGGACTCTGCCCTGATATATCTACCTGCACGTAGCAATGAAATGTAGAATATGTGAAAATGCAGAATCTAAGTTTGAACAATTGCCCCTGAAGTTTATGATTGTCTGGATCAGGCAGCTGGATTCTCTCAATTATAGAAATAGGGTAGTCAGCCACAAGATTTAGATCTGGATTGAAGTTCAGATTTTGAAACTTTCATTCACCTCATCAATTCTGAATATTTTCAGATCAACTAACCTACAACATGAGATGCTTTAGAAGAGCTGCCAGTATTATGTGCTATTCTGGCTGCTTGAAGTATTTCTGTTTTGTGAAGGTTTTCTTTTGGATAAATATTCTTGTCTAATACACCTGTGGAGGACATTGAGATGTTTCAAGTCATTGAGCACCAAGTAATTTTATCCCCAAAATTACTACATTTCATAGTGTAGAGAAACAAGAAATGATAGGCCAAATCGTCATTGTCTTTTCATTCAGGGATGTGACTCGCACTACTTTAGTTGCATGGAGTTCTTTGCCACACCTGAGCGGATACCACAATTAAACAAAAGCAAAATAATCACAATTGTTAACTATTGTTAAAGAAAATAGAATAAAATTAAAAACAAAAGAGAATACAAACAATAAAGAATGGTTACTTCAGTTACAATCTCTTCTGAATATCTCTCTGTGGAGAGCTTTCAGCAGAGATTACACCTTCCAAGAGTAGGTCTTCTCTTGGACAGGTTCCTAGTAATGAGTTCTGTTTTAGTGTTTCAGAGATAACTGAAAACGTTTATAAATGGACAAAAGAATTTTGTGAAGGATAGGTGAGTCCTATTGGTTTATCATAGATAACCTAAACAGTTAAAAATTGGCAACTATGAGGTATCTCGGGGCCATGGAACCTTCCAGAGTGAACTCTGGAGGGATTTGGAGTAAGCCATCAGCATCCACCCGCATCTGCCACCAGGCACCCACTTTTCCACTCCATGAGCCAAAAGGCACACAAAGCAAAGTAGGATAGCCAGAGGAAATTACATCACAACAACATGGGCCCCCTAAAATATTATTGTATGGCTTTGATTTGGTGGGAATTTTTCTGGGAGAGGAGTGGTGTGTGTGGTTGGTTTGTTTGTTTTTAGAATGAAGCTAGCTCTCCTACCTCTGACATATGTTAAATGTACACAATCTGATTTGACTGTTAACCTGATTCTCCCCTTTCATGGAGGTAGTGGAATTTGGCTTTTCCTCAAGCCATTTCCCTTACCTATAATACTTAAAACCAAAACAATACCCTATTTCAATAACTCCTAGGCTACGTCTACACTACGGGGGGATCGGTTTCAGATACGCAAATTCAGCTATGGGAATAGCGTAGCTGATTTCGACGTATCTGATCCGACTTACCCCGCTGTGAGGATGGCGGCAAATCGACTGCCGCGGCTCCCCCGTCGACGACGCTTACTCCTACCTGGGCTGGTGGAGTACGCGCGTCGATTCAGGGATCGATTGTCGCGTCCCAACGAGACGCGATAAATCAATCCCCGAGAGATCGATTTTCTACCGCCGATCCGGGCAGGTAGTGAAGACCAGCCCCTAGTCACAAGTCCAATTACAATTGTTTTAAAAAATAATACAGGAGAAAACTGAATCTCTGGTAAATTGTACTGAAGAAGGAATAGCACAGTGTACCACTGACATTTGGACTAGTAGTAGTACATGTAAGGCATATTTGTCATTGACAGATCTTTAATTCAAAATCATCAGTCATGTCTTTTCTCCTCCAAATTCAAAACCTGCTACAAATAGCAACAATACCAGTAAGAATACTTTTAGAGGGCAAAGATTTTACATATTATGGTTCTGGATGGTAAAGAGCATTAGCTTTTTTGTTACTGTCTAATTTACCATGTAGATGAGAAAAATCTAATTTCAGTGGAAATGTGGTATAATAGAAATGTAGTATAGTAGTATATACCACATTTCATCCATAAGCTAATGAAGAACACTAAAGAGCTTAACAGATTAATTTCATTTACAGAAATGCAGACTTGTCTGAGATGGAATACAGTAATTATTTAACAGTGCACAATAGTTTAGGACTGGAAGTGAAGAATGCGGTATCTAGTTGAAACTGTTGGAGAACATAGATTGTCATGTGTTGGAATTGCCTTTGTTGGCATTTGGTGACAACAGGAGTAACATCCCTACTTTTGTGCAAGGTGCCATGGGATCTTGACTGAGTACAGATGGTAAGAACATTGATTTTATCTTCTCATCCAAAAGACAGTACCTTTAACAGCACAATGTCTGATAGCACTAAGCTCACACACTTTTCATTACAGACTCTAATGGAGGAGTCCACCTTCAGAATTGCCAAAACCACTGTCTAGTTAACTTGTGAAGTTTGAAAAGGTCATACCCTTTGTGTGTTGTCTGGAGAGAATTTTGTGCCATATGTAGGGGACTACATTGCTTCTAGTGGAACATCAGCATTTATGGTTGTTGCCATATTGTAGCATTGAATCTGCAGCAGAAACCTTCAGTGAAGGAGTTAAAAATAATCCCATATATATTATACTGCTATAATTAAGTCAGTCCACATCCTCAAGCCAAAAGAGGGCAATAATTGCCACAGACAGTGGTGCTAAAATATGTGATGTAGTAGATAGTGGCTTTACAAGTATCCCATTCATTACATACAGTCAGGGCCCCTTGAAGTCGGTGCAATAACTGACTCACAATTCACTTCCTTGCACTTTGGATCAGACTTCTAGTATTGTCATGAATATAAGTAGAATAAGGAGGAGGAAATTTCCAAAGTTATGTACATGAAGAGAAACATGTTATATTTGGGGGAATATATTTTTAGATTTTACAATGTCCAGTAAACATCCCTAATTTATTCAAAATGCAGTTACTGGATGGACATGTTTTCTTGACTGAGCAAATGAAACAAGACATGACATTTGAACATATTAGATGATCATTTTCATAGATGGACTTTATATGAGGAAATTAAATGACTTATTCAAGAAGTGAATTTCAATACACTCCCAAGAGACTGCAGTGAATTGGATATCATGATTGAGCCATATCTCACCATACAATTATTGTTACATATAACACTGGTCTACAATTTTTGAGAAGTCGTCTGCTTCAGAGATAAAATGTGCTATTTATTATGTATTTTGATGTGCTGAATTCAGATATGACAATTAAAACAACTGATTGGCTACTGTTTCTAAGATATTTACATTTTATGTCTATGTATATTGTGTAGATAGTAGAGTTTTCATCATAAATTGTAAACCTAGGTCTTTTCATGTGTTTATGGTTGCTTTACATGATAATATTTCACCTGTCCTGTTTATGTAACACTTTAAAAATCAGCAAAAGGGTTAGATAAATAAAATTTATTATGAAACAAAAGGCAAAAAACTATTCTGTACATAGTTTAGTCCTATTCAGTGTCTCCTCGGCGCTACTTGGCTTGTCTCTTGTATTCATTAAATGGAGCATCTCTTGTCACTGTCCAGCAATAGTCTGCAAGCATTGATGGGCTCCATTTGCCCTGATAGCGTTTCTCCATTGTTGCAATGTCCTGGTGAAATCGCTCGCCATGCTCGTCGCTCACTGCTCCGCAGTTCGGTGGAAAAAAATCTAGATGAGAGTGCAAAAAATGTATCTTTAGTGACATGTTGCAACCAAGGCTTTTGTATGCCTTGAGGAGGTTTTCCACCAACAACCTGTAGTTGTCTGCCTTGTTGTTTCCGAGAAAATTGATTGCCACTAACTGGAAGGCTTTCCATGCCGTCTTTTCCTTGCCACGCAGTGCATGGTCAAATGCATCATCTCGAAGAAGTTCACGAATCTGAGGACCAACAAAGACACCTTCCTTTATCTTAGCTTCACTTAACCTTGGAAATTTTCCACGGAGGTACTTGAAAGCTGCTTGTGTTTTGTCAATGGCCTTGACAAAGTTCTTCATCAGACCCAGCTTGATGTGTAAGGGTGGTAACAAAATCTTCCTTGATTCAACAAGTGGTGGATGCTGAACACTTTTCCTCCCAGGCTCCAATGACTGTCGGAGTGGCCAATCTTTCTTGATGGAGTGGGAATCTCTTGCACGACTATCCCATTCGCAGAGAAAACAGCAGTACTTTGTGTATCCAGTCTGCAGACCAAGCAAGAGAGCAACAACCTTCAAATCGCCACAAAGCTGCCACTGATGTTGGTCATAGTTTATGCACCTCAAAAGTTGTTTCATGTTGTCATAGGTTTCCTTCATATGGACTGCATGACCAACTAGAATTGATGGCAAAACATTGCCATTATGCAGTAAAACAGCTTTAAGACTCGTCTTCGATGAATCAATGAACAGTCTCCACTCATTTGGATCGTGAACGATGTTGAGGGCTGCCATCACACCATCGATGTTGTTGCAGGCTACAAGATCACCTTCCATGAAGAAGAATGGGACAAGATCCTTTTGATGGTCACGGAACATGGAAACCCTAACATCACCTGCCAGGAGATTCCACTGCTGTAGTCTGGAGCCCAATAGCTCTGTCTTACTCTTGGGTAGTTCCAAATCCCTGACAAGGTCATTCAGTTCACCTTGTGTTATGAGGTGTGGTTCAGAGGAGGAGGATGGGAGAAAATGTGGGTCCTGTGACATTGATGGTTCAGGACCAGAAGTTTCATCCTCTTCCTCTTCCTCGTCTGACTCAAGCGAGAATGATTCTGGTGCATCAGGAACCGGCAGTCCTTCACCGTGGGGTACTGGGCGTATAGCTGATGGAATGTTTGGATAATGCACAGTCCACTTTTTCTTCTTTGACACACCTTTCCCAACTGGAGGCACCATGCAGAAGTAGCAATTGCTGGTATGATCTGTTGGCTCTCTCCAAATCATTGGCACTGCAAAAGGCATAGATTTCCTTTTCCTGTTCAACCACTGGCGAAGATTTGTTGCACAAGTGTTGCAGCATATGTGTGGGGCCCACCTCTTGTCCTGATCTCCAATTTTGCAGCCAAAATAAAGGTGATAGGCTTTCTTAACCATAGTGGTTATACTGCGCTTTTGTGATGCAAAAGTCACTTCACCACAAACATAGCAGAAGTTATCTGCACTGTTCACACAAGTACGAGGCATCTCTGCTCACTTTGGCTAAACAGAAATGTGTCCCTTTGCAAAATCAAACACTGACAAATAAGAGAGCACGACACTGTATGATTTCTAGAGCTGATATAGGGCAATTGGTTCAGCAGAGTGATGTAAGCTTCGTTATGATTGCATCATCCATGACTTCTAGGAATAACATGATGCAATTCATATCATGTATGACGCAATACCAGCTTCAGATTGCATCATTCATTGTTATGCCTAAAAAGCAAGTACTGTCCAAACCCAGTCATAGATTTATTCATAGATCCAGTCAAAGATGTATTTTAGTCATTTCTGGTTTAAATTGAGATCCCTTCCCTTTATAACTCACTTATCCTCCGCCATTCCCAAGTCAAAGGTCGTATATACTGACCCAATAGCATATCTTGAAAACTAGAGCCAATCAACCATTTTAAGCATCATTTTCGTTCTCAGTGACCCAGAATTAGTAAAGTTTGACTACATTTATTTCAGAAGCATTTTGGCTGTAGAGCAGTGTAATGGAAGAAAACATTGCCATGAAAATCTCTATAGTGACCATTGCTAAATAATCCAGAGGTCACTAGTCAAATGATTTATTATACTTGCAACCAGTGATCAAAGGACATGCAGAGTTTGGAGGACAGGCAATGGCTTACTCCTTCCCTACTCCCTTCCTGAGAAGCTGCTGAGCTGCTCACAAGCACTGCAGAGATGAAGGCTGAGCTCATGAGGTGACAATAAACATCCCTTCCACAGTTCCTCACAAAAAATGTTAGTAGTCATGCAGATTTTTCCAGGATTGGTCTGAAACAGCGATAAAGTTCACTGGTGTTATGAAGTTTAAGTTTAAAAAAAAATCTGTATTAAAAGCTCTTTAGCAAAAAATGAATCTGAAATAAATAAACTGTCTGTGCTATCCCATTTTTTCAGGAGTTGTTTCTCGGTAACTGTAACTCAGTCTTCTGTATTCTTATCCCAAGACAAGGAATATATGGATGCAGCTTATAAAAGAACAAAGTGGAATTGTTCTGAGGAAAAACATAACAGTAAAAAACATTATTATAATCTGTCAATCAATAGATTCCATCATAAATATACACTGTTCCATAAAAAACACCTCACAGGCTCTCTCATTTACTGCCCAATGCATTGGATCCCCTTTCATTAGTTTGCTATCTTAAAGAATATTGCATTTGGCAGAAAATATAGGCTCACTCTACAAAATGTAGATAAATATAGGCTCTAAAAATCATTTTAAAAGGTCATTTTAAAAATAAAAAGAATTAATCTTTCTGAAAGTTAATCTAAGTTGCTCAATTAATGATAGCAAATTAATTCAAGAAAATTCTAAATTGAATACTCCCAGCAAGTTTATCATCATTTCTGGTGGAATGATATACTGTACATACACAGTGAGAGAAGAAACACATAAACAGGTGCTTGCCTTCAGGCTGTTTAGAAAACATGTAGTGTTTGGATGAGAAATCATGTCACCTCCTGGGTTTGTTTGTGAGTGGAGCGAGTCTGGAATCAGGAGGGATCTTTATCATCTATGCGGCTGTTTTTAAAAAAGCCACATCCGTGTATGTTTTTTTACTGTTCAGTTTGCTGTTTTACAGTGTGTTTGTTGAGTTGTTTAAATTGTAAGCACTGCTGCTGTTAGGGTGATATTCTGGGATATTCTGAGGTTCTTTGTAAAATCTACTGGAGATGAGACCTCTAAAGCCAGCACATGGGGTTTCGAGGCTATTTACCTAGGTGGAGGCACCACATATTCTAAATTCTAGTACAGGACCTCTCCACCCAAGGGGCCTATGTAAATCCATACCTCCTGCTGAAAGGAGGGAATTAGCGTGAACATGTAATAAAATGAACTTTTCCTATAGTGATATTGCAGTTTTGTTCAACAAATCACACCTGTGGTCTTTTAATTCAATGTTTATTGTTAGGATATGGATATTCAAGCCTGTCTGGCCTATACTTTAAGAATTTAGGTGTATTCTTATCACTTAGCTAGTTATAGCGGTATAAAAGAAAGAATCAAAATCATTGTCTATCTGTGTCTCTCACTGTGACAGTCTGAGGCCCTGTTTAGTCAAATTGAAATAAGGCAATCTGGGGCTGTTAGGAAGGTGATCCGATCTCTCACCTCCAGATAAAGGGAAAAGCCTAGAACATGTAAAAGGAAATTTAGTTTGATAGTTTTCTGTCTGGTAAGAACTCACTTATCAATAGACACAGCTGGAAAACCCTTATGTCTGTATAGATGTAGTTGTGAAATCCTCACTTCTGTATTGTTTTGTATGTTTATTTGCATGGTCTCTGTCTGGTTCTGTAATTGTTTCTGTCTGCTGTATAATTAATTTTGCTGGGTGTAAACTAATTAAGGTGGTGGAATATAATTGGTGAGCTAATCATGTTACCAGGGCCAGCTCTAGGCACCAGCAAAACAAGCAGGTGCTTGGGGCGGCACATTTGCAGGGGGCGGCATTCGGGCCATCCTTTTTTTTTTTTTTTTTTTTAAACTCACTTCTTCCCCTCTCGCAACGCTGCAGAAGCGGAGCCATGGAGCAGCTGGGGATCCAGCATGGGAGCTGAGAACCCATGGGACCCTGGGAGCTGTAGTTCTTGGCTAACTCCCTGCCTATAGAGCCAGCCCTGGAGCAGGGAAAGAACTACATTTCCCAGCATTCCCTTGGCCGCTAGCCACAGGAAAGGGAGGGGGAGGGAGTGGGGAAGCTGAGACCCCATGCGCTTGCTGTGGATGGGGAGCTGGCTGCTAGAAGGGGGTGGCACTGTGAATGGGGGACAAGTATGCCCAAGGAGTAGAAGGCTTTGCCCCAGATATCCCCTTCAGAAGACTTCCCCAAATTGGATTAGGGATACTGGTGTGACCTCACCTTGCAGCAGCCCCCAAAGAAGGAATTGGGTGGACTAAATGGACAGTGCCCCTCTCTATCTGAAGCCTAGCAAGGGAGGTACGTGGATCCCACTAGAATTTAAAATGAAAAGTACGGGAGGGGAGTCTCTGCTAGAGGGCTTGGGCAGCTTTAGATACAGTACCAGGCACGTAGGAGGATTTCCACTTCTGAGCCATGGAAGCAGAAATTGACTTTTCCTTTCCAGATTTAGCTAATATTCAGAAAGGGAATCTAGCACCTGCCTTCCAGATTTGAACACCCTCAAAATTCAGGAGTGCTCAAGCTCAATTTGGGCAGCTATTACTTCATTTCTCCCAAATCAAATATACTGATCCACTGTAACTTGTTGTAGAAAAAGTAGGATAAAATTGAGCAAGAAATGCTTCCCAGTGGTTATTAGGACTGGAATTGCTATTTTCAACAGCCATTGCCCCTTTTCTTTTTTTTCTTTTTTCTTTTTAGTTTTATTTGTTTAAAAGGAAGACAGTGATATTGCATTGGCAAATTCCCCATAGAAACAAAGAGTGGAACAAAAGAATAATAAAGGCACCTCAAGGTTTCCTCATTTATGTGGGACAGTCTTATAATATGCATCCAGATATCCTCCAATCACACAAGCTGAAAATTGTTCCACTTTACTGCAGTTCTGTAATCATATGGGAACCAATCCTGTCTGTGTTCTGTGCACATCCAAAATTTCTGCTGAATGACCCGCCCTGGGAGCGAGTTACCAGTGACCCAGGGCTGGAGCGGCAGGAGGGTGCAGGTTGGGGGGAGAGCCCAGGGCTGGGGTGGCAGGGGGGTGGGGGTTGGGCACTAGTGGGGGGGAAAGGAGGGAGCCCAGCGCTGGGGCGGCAGTGGGTGTGGGAGGAGAACCCAGGGCTGGGGCAGCAGGAGGGTGCGGGGGGGAGCCCAGGACTGAGGTGGGGGGCAGCCAAAAAATTTTTTGCTCGGGGCAGCAAAAAACCTAGAGCCGGCCCTGCATGTTACAATATGTTAGGATTGGTTAGGTAGTAGGTTAGTAGAATGATTGGTTAAGGTATAGCTAAAAATATTACTATATAAATTAGGGGCAAACAGGAAGTAAGTTGGGATTCAAAAATAAGGAAAAAGGAACTTGGATTTAAGCTTGATGGAAATTCACCCCAATAAACATTGAATTGTTTGCACCTTTGGACTTCGGGTATTGTTGCTCTCTGTTCATGCGAGAAGGACCAGGGAAGTGTGAGAGTGAAGGAATAAGCTCTCTAACATTTATAACCAACAGAGTACTTCATGTATGTACAATAGTAATCTCTCTGTGTATCCATACAGTAGTGTCACTAGCTTTAGTGTGGACAATTTTAGTGTTGCTCTGTTCTTGTATCCTTTAAGTCTTATGTTTAGAAGTAAGAGAGTCCTCTCTTCTAAGGCTGCAGAGTAGTGTCCCTGTTTAGGCCTGGTCTACACTAGGCATTTAGGGTAGGTACAACTACGTCGCTCAGGAGTGTGAAAAATCCAAATCTCTGAGAGATGCAGTTAAGCCAACCTAGGTTGATGGGAGAATTCTGCACTGACCTAGCTACCGCCTCTTGGGGAGATGGATTACCTATGCTGACAGCGGAATCCTTCCCATTTGCATAGGTAGTATCTTCACTAAAGCGCTGCAGCAGTAGACAAGCCCTGAGTCACGGTTTCTAGGTCAACTAATATGTAAAATGTTTTTTATGATAACTAGAAAAATAAAATAAAAATGGGCCAGATTTTGCAGCACACAGAAATGTGGAATAGAAGTTTAGCAAGAATGCTATTCAACATGTGTAAAAGGGAAGAAATCTATCCTTATAAAAGTAATAAACAAAATAGCTGTTTTGTTGGGGGGCTTTTGTTCATTTTGTTTTTAATAATCTGTTGTTCAGTTTACTTTTAGATTAGTCACTCTATAATACCTTTAGGAAGCAAAGACTAACCCAATAACATTACAGGGAAAAGAAAATTAAGGAAAATCCTGAATATGCCTAAAAGCCAGTATCCAATCGCCAAAGTATGAGATTTTCCATTGACTGGAGTTTAAAATTTGATATAAAAGTATTTATTCAAAGAAGTGGTCAGTTTTGATCAATATTCCATTACAATGCAAATCTTTCTAGATTTAAAATAAGTAAATAAATGGGTATTATCTCATCATAGAAACTGATGAGTCTCCAAAGTGACACCTGAGTTCTTTATGGGTGAAACCAATAGCTGAAAGCCCATGCTGTTGCACAGGTGTAATTCATAAGGTTATGTGTAAAAAGAAGCTGAAAATGCCTCAGAACTTTAAAAAAAAAGAATGGTAACAGACCACAAATCACAGTGATGATTGAACATAGTGATATTCTAAACAAAAAGAGCTCTCAACAATATTTTTAGTCATTTCACTCACTTTCCACTGACTCAATAGATGTTCTGGGCTTCAGACTGATGTTTGGGGTTATTGTGTATACTAGTTGGTTGTTGTATGGGTGGTTGTGAAGGAACTGTTGGGGCTGCTGACATCACCAGTGGTGATATCATTAAAAGGGATGAAGCCTCTGGGTTTTTTTTGGTCAAGGTGACAATTGAAGAGTGGATCTCGAGAGAGAGAAATCTGAAAACTATGACAGGGCAGTCACAAGGAAAAGGGAGTCTGAAGGTCAGACAGAAGGTCTTGCCAGGCTTGATTGGAGATGGGGACTAACTTAAGAAGGGTTAGTAGAGCTCTGAGAGGGAAACCTGAAGAGGCTGAAAAGAGCTCAACTTGGTATCCCTAGTCATGGAAGTTCCCCACATAAGTAGTTCATGTTGAGCTCTGGAGGGAGACAGTCCTCAGAAAAAGTGAGAGACTCCCAAGGCCATCCCAGTAACCCAGCAGCAAGAGTTGGTGTTGAGAGCTGACATCAGACACTGACAGGTCACAACACAATACAAATGTATATTTGTAAATAATTAAGATGCTCAAGAAAGATTTACATAGATAGGGTTAGATGAACAGTTTCTATGTATAAAACTTCCAGTTCCATGTCAGATTATATTTATTAGCATAATAAATAAGATTGTTTATTTTCACTAACTGTAATACTAAGCTTGCTACGGGCAACTAATTTATTTAGACACGTTACTATAACTTTTTGGAGTAACGCAACATAATAATTACCACATGCAAGACTGTATTTTCTGGGTTCCTTGATGGTAAAAGGCTAAAAGACTTGTATGAATTTGTGTGGTGGCAAATGGGTGTGTGTTTGGGGTAATTGTGTATACTGGTTGTGTTGATTTATCTGTAGGGGAGGTTGAGCTGGGAGATTTGTGTTAAATTGTGTGGGTGGCAAATGAGGGATGTGTGCTGTGGTGAGAGGCAATGTGCTGGGAGTGGTATCGTGTGTGGTTTATGTTGTTCAGGGAGAGTTGTGTGGGTGGCAAATGGGAGGTGGGAGCTGTGGTGAGGGGTTGTGTGTTTACATTTATGTAGGTGTGTGTTGATTTGTGTCTAGGGGGGTTGTGCTGGGAAATTTGTGTTGATTTGTGCATGTGGCAGTTGGGCCAAGTAATCCAGCATCTGTGCAGTCTCCCTCCTACAACCGATAAAATTGTTGCATGCAAATTAGCTGTAGTGCAAAGGTAGTGATTGGTTGAGTTACCTCTGATATCACAATGTTTTAGGATTCTTGGCATGGCAAAGATACATGTGTTACTGTGTAGCTTACACTTGTGTAGCTGTACACCTCACAGGCATAATTCGTAAAATCAAAATGACTGAGCACTTAAAAGCTGGATAGTAAACAGACTGCAAATCTCATTGATGATTCAACCTGGTGATATTATGAACAAAAAAAGCTCTTAACTATACTGGTAGCTGTTCCACTGCTTCCTACTGACTCTAAAGACATTTTTAGGCTTCAGAGTGACGCACAGTGACATTCCTAGAATCATATATTGATGATAGTGTTTGGGATTTGTTTGTGGTATTTGTAGTACAGTTTTAATAATGATGAATAATACTACAGAATATTTTGGTTTCTCACTGCAAGCCCATCTGAAGTTGAGAATTTAGTGAAAGCACACTATCAACATTTGTTTCAGTGCTAAAAATAGCATTACATAGTAAATGGTACCAGTTCTCTGTGTCAGTCATTCTCACTTCTGCTGACTCTTTCAGTGTAGGATTTACAAGTGCACTGGGAACTTTAATAACTACAAATGGTCAGAACCTTTTTTACACCTCATCTGAAGAAATATGTCACTTACAGGACCAGAGTTCCCCTAACAGTACTTTAGAACATTGGTTCAATGCTGACTTGGAAAGAAAACTGCCACTAACTGAATTAACATCATCACTTCTTGCTGTACTTGGATTTTCCTTGTAGGTTTCTCATCCAAGTAATGATCAGACCTGACAATTGTGAGCTTTAATGAGAGTGCTTGAGGGGCTGTGGCAATTGAATAGGCTATTATTTTTACAGTTCCGATGGGAAGAATAAAGAGGCGCCTTTATTAAGTCCCTTGTCAAAATGCCCTAGTTTCTAAATTTCTAAAATAGCTAACTTTTTTTTTTACTTTAACCTGAAAAGAAAATTTAATTTTTACAAAAAAGCTTATTTATTATCACAATAAAAATTTTAATCTGCTGTATATGTTGACATATAAATATCTCCTTTCTTTTTTTAATTGATATAGTTAGATTGTACTAGGCAGCTTTTCAAATTTCAGAAACATGACTGAGATACATTGAACTCTTTTTGACTAAATACTGCATCTCCATTCTATATATGCTATATTATTATACCAAAACAATATACCAAAACAATTAAAAAGTAAACATTCTAATTTATATTAAAAATCCATGCATCAGGGGGATTGGTACTTTTTAGATTGCTCCATCAGATTTTCATGGTCACATACATACCAAGTCACATGTCCAGACTCCACATCACAAAGCCACCATTTTAATTACAACTAATATCAACTAGTTCCCCTTTGGCACACTGAGTTGAGAGGTCAAATTGAAATAGCATAGAAAAGGAATTGTCTTTTCATCTGGGAAGGTCTTTTCTCCAACTCTGGGATGAAGTAAAGTTGAAATATACTACTGGAGCACTGTAAGGAAGATTCCACTGACACTGATCTTACTGGGAATGTTCTGTGGTTGAACGAATAAAGAACTTCAGGATTCTCCATCTAACAGTTTTCTCTCTCTCTCTCTCTCTCTCACACACACACACACACACACACACACACACACACACACACACAAATTCAACTTTTGTGTGTATTTTTGTAAACATGTGAAATTTCCACCCTACCGGGGCGGCCCTAGACTAGCTGCCAGCAACTGGCGTCCGAGGCAAACCATGCAATCGGCGCCCCAAACCCCAAGGGCAGATCTAGGCTGAGTTTTTTGGTAAACTGGGAAACATTTTGCCCCTTTTTTCCTTTTAATGTTTTTTAAGCATTTTTTTTTAAACAGAGGCTTAATTATTCGGTTTGTCCATCTGTCTGTTCAACCAATGTTTCTGAGATCAGATAAAATAGAGACACGAAATTTTCAGAATAGATTTGTACATGACAGCTAGATGATATTTCAGTCTGATTTCAAAGAAAAATGCATTAAAATGCTAATTATAATTTTTATTATTACAAATCCAAAATCATCCATTATATTATCCTGCTTTAACTGCCATTATCACCACATCCAACAGAGAAAGAAATAAGAAAACTCTTCAATGAACTTTAACCTGTATTTACAAAACACTCCAAATAAAAAACACACTGTGCTCTTAAAATGTGACTTTTCTTGCTTTAAGTTTTGAAATTCAGTCACTAGTTCTTTTAGATCCAGTTTTCCAGCTATTTGATGGTCTATTGACATTGTGGCAAATCCAACAAGTCTCTCTTGTACCATTGTTGAACGCAGATATGTTTTTATCAATTTTAACTTTGAGAAGCTATGTTCCCCACTAGCTACAGAAACTGGCAAAGTTAAAAGAATGCATAGAGATATAAAAATGTTTGGAAAACTGTCTGAGAGTTTATTTTCACAAACAAAATTCAGTACTTCTTCAGAAGTGGAATGTTTCTTAAATCTTCTTGAAAAAGCCTGAAGCTCACTACACAAATCTGTAGCGTCAATGTCTTTTGAATTTTCATGAGTCAATGCCGACTACAGCTTTATACAAAATTCTCTTATCTGTTTTGCTGTTTTCTTTTGCAAGCTGTGGATATCATATAGAAAGCCAAATACTGACTCTAGCTGCTGCATCTGTTGAAATATTTCGTCAACCAAGTGAATAGCAGTATCAAGGACTCTGAAGTAGAAATTCACTTTGAGCCTTTGTTTTGGGTTCTGAATGGGTGTGTCTCGTCCTTCATATGAAAACTGCTGTTTCTTTTTTCAAATATGAACTGGCTCTGGTTCAAATTCTGTCAGAAAGTCTATTTCTTCAGCAAGCTTGAGAGAATCTACCAGTGTTCTTTCAAACCTTTCATCACTTCTGAATTCCTTCAGAATATTTTTAGTTTGCTGCAGTTTTTGAATAGCAGAATGTATGTTCAAGTTCTTTTCCTGAAGCTGCTTACTAGTGAGGTTAATCTCGAAAAGGATATTATACCACAAAATGAGTGAAGTCACAAACTTGAACTTGGTAAGACCATATGCAGAAGCTTCTGCATCTGAATGTGCCGTATTGCCAGATGATCCAGTAAAGGTAGTATCATCAAAAATTTCAATTAGGGCATCATAAATGTTTCCAAGTTCATAGCGAAGAGGCTTCAAAGCATCAGTGCGACTCTCCCATCTTGTCTAAGTGGTTTCACAGTTAGAGAATTAACATGGCGAGTCAGAATCTCCCAAAGGCGTGTTGAGCCTGAGAAAAACACATAAACACGTTGCACCAGGTCAAAGAAACTGCTTGCCTCCAAACAGCATCTAGTAGCATCATTGACAACCAAATTCAGAGAATGTGCACTGCAAGGAACAAAAATGGCCTAGGATTGATTTCCATCATTCTCCTTTGCACACCATTGTCTTTACCCTTCATATTACTCCCATTATCATAGCCTTGGCCACATAAGTTTTCAACAGATAATGACATTGTTTCAAGCTCTTGTAGAATAGCTTCAGTCATAAATGCTCCAGTCATCTCCTTCAGTGGTACGAAACCCCAAAAATGTTCCTTTATGAGCACTTCAACATTATCTTCATCTGCAGACTTTTCCATATCCACAAAACGAATGATCGTCGTCATTTGTCCAACATGACTCACATCTGGTGTACAGTCCAGTATTATTGAAAAGTATTTTGCAGAATGGGCAGCTTCTACAATTTTCTTTTTAATGGCATTTGCTAGGATTTGAATCAGTTCATTCTGCATATTTTTTCATAAGTAATGAACCTGTGTTTCATGATCACTTATTTTACGTAGATGCTCCTTCATGACTGGATCAAACAAAGCTAGGTATTCAACAACTTTTAAAAAGTTTCCATTACCTGGAGTGTATCATTTTTCATTTCTACCGCGGCCTCGGAATGTTAAATTTTGCCCACCGAGAACTCTCACTAAAGCAATCAGACGCTCTAATATTTGTTGCCAATATTCTTCTTTTTCCTTGATCACATGTCAATTTTCTTCATCAATATTTTTTCCTTTTTTCAATCGTAATTCAAGTTTTATCCAATTTTGAAAACATTCCAAATGTTCTGTACTACTTTCATGTGAAGAGGGAATTGAAGATATGTTTTTTTCAGTCCTTCGAACCATTTTCAGTAAGTGATGTACCAATTGCTTGATTTCTAAACAACTTGCAGCAAAAGCAAAACACAGAGTCCTTCAACACTGAATATTGTAACCAGTTTCAATGAATTTCTTTCCCATTAATGAGTTTCTTTTTGTAATGCTGAGCAGAGAATTTTCTTTTATTTCCCTCCTTAGGGAAGGGAAATTCATGAACTTGTTCGGGTCCATGTTCCATGATTATTTGCCGCACACTGTCATCACATCTGGGCCATGAAGCTGGGTCCCCATACTGTAACTTGTTTGTAACTTCCTCATCCTTTCTTCCTTCTACTTCATTTATTTCAATTTCTGTATGTCTCTCTGAAGGCGAATAAATTTTCTCCACTTCCATATCAGTCTGATGCCATGAGCTGCCTTCATCTAGAAGTAAGTTTCCATCATCTTGAGTTTTCAAACTGCTTTTTTGTGGATGTGAGCTACCCTCATCTCGAAGTAATATACCTTCATCTTGATGTTCCAAACTGCTTCCATGCAGATGTGAGCTAACCTCCTCTCCAAGTAAAATTCCTTCATCTGGATGCTGTGAACTGCTTCCATCTTTATTTGGATTAAAGAGAAGATATTCCAGGAAGGATCCCTGCTCTTTTGCTTGGTCCTTTTCTTTCTCAGCCTTTCGTTTACGATACTCCGCTCCTGAGGGTTTTTTTCTCCCTCTTTCTGCCAGGCGCATTTGAATATTGTTATGTACTGTGCTCCCGACTGCAAGCATTATAGCATTAAGGATGGCTGACACACCCACCACATGGTTGGTGATTTAAACCACATTGCAACGATCCCAACACGTTTTTTCACTGTTTAAACGTTCAATGATTAGTAACATATACTCACTTACCTATTAAAACAGTTAGTTACAATGTTTACATGGAAACAAAATGACCTTTTTCAACATTATAACCCAACACCAGTTGTTTGGAAAGTAATCCCCTTCCTCACCGTTACCCGCTTGGCATGTGACGTCATCACTTTTGTAGTCTATTAAGCGTTAACGCTGTTACTTTTCTTTTATGGACCTTATTTATTACATGTGAACCAGTTATAACAAAGAAAAGTTCATAATTATACAGCCCGATAATAACGCTAAAGTTTAATAACACTTGAAGATACTCACATTTTGGATTTATAATGCTGAAAGACATTATTCTTTATTCTTTGGCACCAAGAAACAGAATTTTCCACAGTATTCGCTCGATTCTTAACCATCTACCTGCGACGTGTTAAAATGACCGTTTAACACGTATCAATACGCGATATCTCCGCTCTACATGAATTTCCGGCTATGTGACCTTGATGTATGTTCGAGTTAGGTGTCACTAGCATTGCAGGTCTTGCCGCTGGTGGATGTGTTTCCCTGTGGCTGAGTTATTGCTTATCAAAATTGGAGAGTAGGTCATCTTGACCCTATGTCGCAAATTGAAAAAAAAAATCTCTAAAATATTATTTATTTTTGCAGTAAATAAAAGATTTGACATATTAATAAATTATCAGAAATGTATAGGAATGAATTATTATTCATATTCCCTCTGTATGCGCACGGGAATTGAAATAATGACATCTTCGTTATTTTATTTGTATTTTTTTTGTCTTTTTCATTTTTTTTTATTTGATTTTTTCCTTGAATTTGGTGCCCCATTTAACTTGGTGCCCTAGGCGACCGCCTAGTTCGCCTATATAGACAGGCCTCTGCTGCCACCCTACTCTAAACATACACTTTGGGCTTGGCATAGCTCCAATGACTGACCCACTACATTTATTCCATCCACTTCCTGGGCTTTGGCTTTTAGTCACTAAGGCCCCAGTATTGTGAACATCTATGGACATGTTTAAATTTACTACTGCGAGAAGTCCCTACTTATAGTAGAAAAGTTAAGCACGTGCATAAGTGTTTGCAGCATTGGAGTCTGATCTAACAACTTCAGAAAAAAAGTGTCAATCTCAGCTTTTTATATTTTCCCTATGTTTTTTTTAGTATCTCTGCCCACAGAGCTATTTCCTTCCCCTCTTATAAATATGATGGAGTAAACAAACTGCATTTGTGCTAATGAGTCAGCAAATCAATTTTCCATATACCTGTTGAATTCTAACTACTACTAAAAAGCAGGGGCAACAGAAGAATTCTGAAGTTCTGTTACATTGCTTTATACTAAATATAATTAAAAGGAAAGTATAAAACTTTTGCAATTTAGTACATCTATATTTTTAAAAATGGAAAGCTGACACTGACTAGACTCATTTCTTCACAGGGAGCCCTTTTAAAAACTTAAAATATTTTTCTTCTTCATTCCTAACGTGTGTGGTAGGTACTTATGCTGCTTCAAAGGACATTTCTCAATATGTGTTTATGATTTTTGAAGAAACAATTCAAAATATTTTTATTAACTATTGACTTGCATAGACAGCCGACAAAATGCATTTTTTATCATCTAAATTTGACTAAATTAAATTAGTCTATTATCAAAACAGAATACAGGGTTGAATCCTTTGTAGCTTCTATCAGCATAATTTATTGCGCACACCAGGGCTCCTTGCAGTCCTCCATTTTACCTCACAAGCTCCTTGTGTGCCACCGCCATCCGTCTCTATTTTAGGGACTTCTTGGAACTCATCCAAGTCTCCTTGGTAGGGGTTCTGTATGTCCTCCTTCCTCTGATGCGAATTCCAGGGTCACCCAGTCTTCCCTCTATACCAGAGGCTCTATGTGTGGCTTCATTCCCCTCTTTCTCCCCATAGGGAGGATTCCCCCATCTCCTCCCACTAGAGGTTCTGTGTGCCCCTTCCTTCTCCCCTCTCTTATTCTCCTAAGAGCAGTGGATCTGTGTGCATCCTCATTCTCCCCTCCCCATATAGGGGGGTCCTCCATCTCTAGCCCATGCCAAGGTCTTTTTGTGTACTCCCATCTTCCTCTTCCCCATGCTCCCATTCTGTCCTTTCCCCCCATATCAGGGTTCTCCATTCACCCCATCATGGGGCAGGGACTTTGTAGACTCCTATTTTTTTTTCCCCCTCCCCACCATTCTTATTTCTCTGGGGGATAAGTCGGTCAGTGTATCATCATATTAAACTCTATTGGGAGGATGTGCAGAGATGATATAGGATATTGTTAATGGGTTTTACCAACCAGTTGTTTTATCTATAGACAATTTCAGAGGTGCTTTAAGCTGTGACTGTGCTAAACTTCTGGCAGGGGCTCTGTGTGTTTCTCCCCCCCCACACACACTTTTACTTTTACTGTTTCAGTTTTCCAATTTTCCCCAAAACCAATAGAGTTCTGGCAATTGATGCGGACGATATTCCCTGACATTTTGAAATTGATCAGTTGTGGTGTTCAAAAGTTATCATGTTAAAGGTAGACAAACATAGTGAAATGCCATCCAGTGGAGTGTAAGGCCTTCATAAGCTTGGGGGGAGCTTGAGTAGGGGGCTGGGAGTGCAGGGAGCTGTGTGATGGTGGCTTCATTACAGCTGGTTGTGTCTGGCTCCTTCCTCCGCAGCCCCTTCCCCCTCTCTTCTCTCAGTCTAGCTCCCTCCCTCCTTCCCAGGCATCATCCCTAGCTCTGTTTGCAGGCACTAGGGAGAGACTGAGTTGCCACTGGTGTTCCAGGGATGAGGTTGGCTCACTGGACACTAGCCAGACTTGGAATGGACTCTGCCTGCAGCACCCAGCCATGGATTCTTTGACTCACCACTCTGCTTGCTGCTGGGCTCTAGGGACTCTTCCTGCTCATCTGCTGCTTGGAAGCCAGGTGGCTCAGTACCAATCTGGCTGTGGTATGACCAGCAGTGGAGCTGGACAGTGCACACAGGTGGCATGGTGGCTCAGATTTGTGGGGGCTGAGCCCTTCTAGTATTAGCCACCCAGTTCCCTATGCTGGCCATAAGCCCCCTGTCAGTTAAAGGGGCAGACCATCTTGTTACACCAGTATTTTCAAAATCCCTATTAATGATCATCTAAACGAAATAATAAACTGAAAAAGATAGTTTTGCTGTTTGGTCTAAAAAAATGTTCAAATATTGTTTACTTAGACACGTGAACTCAGCCATTTAAAATGCCCGCAACCAATTTGTTCCGTTTTGCTTGTTAAAAGTGCACCAAGTGTTGGGGAGTTGGGGAATGTCCAAAGAAATTTTGTCCTATTCTTGTTTAATTTAGGCCATTTTAGATATTTAATCATCATTATCATAAAAGTATGAACAAGGCCTTTTTTTCTTGCTGTTCTAGTTCAAGAGGCCATATTGTCCACTGTGGACCTAATCAATTAGTCTCTGCTCTCTGATAATGAGTAAAAACGTGGACACAGACTCCAGGGATGAAATCCTGGCCTCATCGAAATCAGTAGTGGAACTCTCTTTGACAATGAGGCTAAGATTTCACTTAGACAGTACTTCACCAAGAGATATAGTTTGCGTTCTTACTAATAAGGTAGGTTTCTTTTTTGGGAGATGGCTACTTACAGTTTCTCACCCAGATCTTGTATTAAATATTATATATAATTATAGTACTTAACAAACTGTGTGGTTTTACACAAGTCTAATGACAAGTGAAACATTCCTTTCTTGGGGCAAAATTCAGTCTTTATTTCAGTTAAAGTGATTTTTAATGAGAATTATGTGCACCTATTAGATCATGGAATTTGCCCTTATTGATTTTTTTCCAGTTACTAATTTTCAAACATTATGACTCAAATTATATGACAAATTTGCAAAACTTGTGATATAAACATGAACTTTTTTTTGTAAAATAAACCTTTTTTCCCCTTGTCTAATAATATCCCTGAGCATCAATGACTCATCAGTCAGTACCAGAGGTGGAATATTTTACTGCATCATATTTATTTGCATTTCTTTGCGAAGTTTATGAGCATGACCAGCTTGTCCACAGATTATAAGATTTCACAGTATGTGAAACCTAGAGTTTTAACCTTTATATAATTTCTGTTTTACTCCATCAGCTGAGGTTTGCAAAGGTATCTAAGAAATATCTGATATAGCAGGGATGAAAGGTGAAGTGTCTCCAAAATAAAACCCCAATCGTGCTCAGTAATGGGTGATGATGTTTGTCCATCGTTATCGATGAAGACCTCAACAACTCATTCTTTCGATGACCGGGCTTTGTGCGTCCGAAGATGACTGATCAGTCCGATTCGGGCGTGGAACGTCCTGTCACACGTCGGGCAAACATGTAATGGCACTGTCGATGATGTACGAGCAGCTCTGGACTTGCGCAGCTCACGCTTTTTTTCAGCCTCGCCTCAGAGGTATTACTGCCTGTGTGAATGAGGCTGTGCCATGCTGAACGGTTCAGTGCGAAGGTTTCCCATGTGGCGGTGTTGATCTTGAAGGACTTCAAAGAGGTCTTCAGCGTGTCCTTGAATCGCTTCTTTTGTCCTCTATGGGAGCGCTTTCCCTGAGTGAGTTCTCCGTAGAAGAGCTGTTTAGGAATGCGTTCATCTGACATTCTCACAACATGTCCGGCCCACCTGGTCTGGGCTCTCATCAGCAATGTGTGAACTGACGGCAGATTGGCTCTAGTAAGGACATCAGTATCGGGCACTTTGTCCTGCCATCTGATTTTTAGAAGCTTTCGCAGACAGGAAATGTGGAAGTGATTGAGCCTTCGTGCATGACTCCGATAAACAGTCTACGTCTCGCAGGCGTACAGCAGAGTTGGAAGCACCACTGCTTGGTAGACCTTCAGCTTCGTTGATAGGCTGATCCCTCGACGTTCCCAAACATTGAAGCGCAATCGGCCAAATGCAGAGCAGGCTTTAGCAATTCTGCAGTTTACTTCATCATTGATTGACACTGCTCGGGAAAGAGTACTGCCCAGGTACGTGAAGTGGTCCACTGTCTGAAGTCTCTGTCCATTTACAGTGATGGACGGTTCTGAGTACGGAGCGTGGGGAGCTGGCTGGTGCATGACCTCAGTCTTCTTGATGTTAATAGTGAGACCGAAGTTATTGCATGCAGTTGAAAACTTGTCCATACTGGCTTGCATTTCTGGCTCAGTACTAGCATTCAGAGCACAATCATCGGCAAAGAGAAAGTCTCGAAGTACAGTTTCCTTCACCTTGGTGATGGCACGCAGTCGCCTCAGATTGAATAATTTCCCATCAGTTCTATACTTCAGGCCTACTCCTTCAGTGCAGTGTTGAAAGGCATCAGTCAGAGTGGCAGAGAATATCATGCTGAACAAAGTGGGTGCTAAAACACACCCTTGCTTGACGCCGTTGGTGACTGGGAAGGCCTCAGATGTTTCACCGTCATCCAGGACACGAGCCATCATACCGTGATGAAATTGACGTACCATTCGTATAAATCTGTCTGGACAGCCAAATTTCGACATGATCCTCCACAGGCCCTGGCGACTGACAGAGTCAAATGCTTTCGTGAGGTCCACAAAAGTTGTGCAGAGTTCATGATTCTGCTCTTGACATTTCTCCTGTAGCTGACGCACAGCAAAGATCATGTCAATAGTCCCACGACCTTTGCGGAAGCCACACTGTGATTCTGGCAGTAAGCCCTTCTCCAGGTGAGTAATCAATCGGTTCAACAGAACCCGTGCAAGAACTTTCCCCACTGTAGAAAGCAGCGAGATTCCACGGTGATTGTCGCATACCTGGCGATTGCCCTTCCTCTTATAGAGGTGCAAGATGGACGCGTCTCTAAATTCCTGTGGAATGGTTCCCTGCCCCCAGAAGGACTGAAACAGCTCAGTGAGTTTCCGTAGCAGCACGGGTCCACCGACTTTGTACACCTCTGCTGGTATGGCATCTGACCCTGGGGCTTTGCCATTTGACAGCTGATTGATAGCTTTCTTCACTTCGTCCTCTTCTGGTGAAGCATCCATGGAGTCATTGACTGCAACTTGGGGCATCTTGTCAATGGCTTCATCATTGATGACTGAGGGGCGATTGAGAATTGCTTCAAAGTGTTCAGCCCATCTCTGGAGAATCTGCGTCTTCTCTGTAAGGAGCACAGTACCATCAGAGTTCAGGAGGGGAAAGCTCCCAGAAGACTGTGGACCATAGAGTGTGTTAAGGGTTTCATAAAACTGCTTAAAGTCATTCCTGTCCGCATATGCCTGTATTTCATCTGCTTTGGCGCTCAGCCACAAGTCCTGCATTTTGCGCAATCGGTTCTGTACTGTTCTGCGAACGTTGATAAAGGCGGTCTTCTTTGCCGCCGAGGATGGATCGTTTTGATATGCACGATGCAGGCGGTGCTTCTCAGCAAATAAGGCCTGGATTTCTGCAACATTTTCATCAAACCAGTCTTGCCGCCTGCATGTGGAGGGCCCCAATACCTTCGATGCAGCTGTATGGACAGTGTTGCGGAATCGCTCCCAGTCTTTCTCAGCGTCATCCTCAATACAAAGATCAGCAAGCTCATTCTCTAGGTCTTCCGCTAGATTTTCAGTGATGCGGCTGTTCTTCAGCTTCGACACGTTGATCCTTTTGAGAGCCTTACAGCCTTGTGGTCGTCTCTTCGGCATGATACTGAGCTTCATTTTGGATACTATGAGCCTATGATCCGTCCAACAGTCAGCGCCACACATAGCTTTTGTAACCCTGACATCTTGTCTGTCCCTTCTCCTGATGATGACATAATCGATCAAATGCCAGTGCTTGGAACGGGGATGCATCCACGAAGTCCTGTTGCGGGTAGGAAGGCGGAAGACCGTATTGCTGATCAGAAGGCCATGTGCTGCACAAGTTTTCAGCAGTAACAGGCCATTGCGGTTGCACTTTCCCACTCCATTTTTCCCGATGACTCCTTCCCAGGCTGCGGCATCGCATCCGACTCTTGCGTTTTAATCGCCAAGCAGAATCAGCTTGTCTGTGTGGTGCACTGACGATAACAGAGTATCTAGTTCTTCGTAGAATTTATCCTTCACATCCTCTGGTTATCTTAACCACGGATGAAAAGTTTGACTCTGTTATTTCAATAATTCTGCCTTTGTGTTGTCAGGTGGAATGGTAGATAACAGAACTCACCACTTGTTGCATCTGGCTCCCCTGTGATTAAGGATCTTCTAAATGCAACAGAATCACAATAGCGATGGCCACGGTGAGTCAGACTCATAAGAGCAGGCCATGGGTAGGATACAGAGGAGAATCTCTTTTCTACAGAGTGCATCTCAACAGCAGCATGGAACCACTATGGAAAAATGCAAATTTAATTCTTATTACATTCTATAGGTTTTCTCCCTTTAGATGTCATGACAAGCTGGGCAGGAACATGAGATCAGCCACTATGCAGATCCACAAACCTATGTCTCAAGTACAGGTTGTTTGTAGGACCCTTAAATGCCACTGTGACTGCTGCCTGGACTGCTGCCTACAGAGAAGCTGCTTTCC
This sequence comes from Emys orbicularis, assembly GCF_028017835.1. Classification (NCBI taxonomy): domain Eukaryota; kingdom Metazoa; phylum Chordata; order Testudines; family Emydidae; genus Emys; species Emys orbicularis. The sequence continues at coordinate 38,580,844 of NC_088689.1, read as the reverse complement.
CACTCAAGCCACTACGTTTCAGATCCTCCCTGCACAGTGCCCGAGTAAATGTGATTTGTGGGGGAAGAGAGAGTCTTAAGTCCACTGTCAGTACACTATAAAGTAGAGGTTCCCAAACTTTTCTTATTGCATACCCGTTTCCAGACAGGGCCGGTGCAAGGATATTTTGCGCCCTAGGCGAAACTTCCACCTTGCGCCCTCCCTCCCCCTCCCCCCCCCCCGCCACCACCGCTGCCCCTCCCGGAGCAGGCTTAGGGCCCTGCGCCCCGGCGGCGGCTCACATGCCTAGGAGCCGTAGAGCCGGAGCTGGGGGCGCACGGGGGCCTCTGCCTGCATGCATCTGCTGCAGCCTTCAGGAGCCCCCGAGGTGGGCGCCAGGCTGCAGCCTGGGCAGGAGGGGCGGGGGGTGCGGCTGCTCCCCGCTAGCAGTGCCACCACCTTTGCAGGGCTCCTGCCCCCCTGCGCCGCGCTGGCTCCTCCATGGCTGGGGCTCACCGCCCCTGCAGGCCGAGGCTCTGGCTCTCTGGTGCCTCTGGAAGGCGGCTTCTCCCTGCCGAGCCAGGGCACCGCTTTTTGGTGCCCCCAGGGCCATTCTTAGGATTTCTGGGGCCCTATGCAATATTATTAAACTGGTGCCCCTATGCCCAACGGCAGCCTGAGCTTGCAGCCCGGCGGAGGTGGGGGCGGAGGGACAAGGCAGAAAGAATAACAAGATGCCCGGCCCGCCTCACGGTGGCGGAGAGTCACAGTTCCCCGCAGAGACCCCTGTACCCTCTCCCTCACGCAGAATGGACATGCAGAAGGTACCTAATTAAAAGCACTAAAATTGGGAATAAAAAAGTCAGTCACAGGTTTTTTGATATGCCCTGAAGTTTGTCAGACATTTATTTGCAAAAACTTTGTAGTAGGGCTGAGTCAGCTGTCTTGCTGAATACGACATTAAATATTATGGAATACATGATGCAGCTCTTCTGTTTTACATTTTCTTAATCAGTATTTCTAAGCTGATTTTATATTTTAAATGTACTCTTAAGCCTTCATAAAGTAATCATTCCAGATAACTACATATTAAACTCACTGAAACAGACATTATTTTATATTAATCAGTCACAGAGGTTTAGTGTGTTCATAACAATGTTCATTGCTTTTAGAAAAAGGGAACACTAATTTACTGTGTGTGATCTCCATAACAATACACATGTTTATGAAATTTCACCAACTTTAAAAAATATGTTTCCAAAGATTTTAGGCATAACAAAGGATTTTATATCTTACTAAGGTACTGATTTTGCTTAAAACTAGTTAATCAGATAGATGTAAAGAAAGGGAAAGTCTTTGTCCAGCTATCTGGAAGCAAAGGGCTGTTGCTTCCTTCAATTGGGGGTTGTGGGGGAGAGGGGGTGACAGAAAGGACAGGAAGACTTTGGAAGTAATTTTTTTTTACTATAGTAATTAAAATGTGTATTTTAGATAAGGGTGGTCTTTTGAAGAATTTATTTAAAAAACCATATGGCTGAAGATCCAAGCATTTAAGGCTAAAGATGACTGTGCATCTAAAAATCTATGCAAGGATTTTTTTAGAGATGTGATTTTATAAATCTTCACCAACTCACTAATGAAATATTTTTAAAGCAAATTTTACACTAAGGTCCTGTAGACTGACATGTTCTGAGTAAATATTACAGTCATGCACAACTGTTTTTGTCAGTACATTCAGAAACTGACAGTAGATACCTGGGGTTGGCAAATGCCTGGTAAATGTCTTCATTACCCCTTGAATGGCTCTTTAACAGTTTCAGTGTTGTGCTAATAGGTCTGGCAGGCTGGAAACTTTTTCTCTTTTAACTACTAGATCCCCTTCCCAGGAAGACTCAGATCCTGCAGGAAGGGTCAGAACAGGGATAGGAAAACCAGTCGGGTGGACACTAAGACCCAGTGGTGCCCCAAATTTTCAGGTGCCCTACCCAGCTTCCTATGCCTGAGGACATCCCCGGGCGCCCCCAACCACTTGCCGCCCTAGGCCACTGCCTAGTTCGCCTAGTGGTTGCACCGGCCCTGTTTCCAGATCAACCATCTGCCCGCGTACCCCATGCCTTCTCATCACTGGTACTTTTTTAGTTCTTCTTAATGCTACCTGTTTTAGCCATCTGTCCATATTTCACTGTTACATACAGATATATTTATAGTGTGACGTATACAACCGGGAAAAAAAAAAAGTTCTGAGCTCAGTTAGTCTGGACAGTTGCTGGGCAACCGAACCCGTGTTGTACAGTGATTGGAGGTGAGGGCTCTGTATGTCCGCAGCTCTGTGTATCTTGAAGTAAATTACCTTACTGCATTTTATATAACACATTCCCACAGTTTTAAAGCTTTGTCTGAATAGCCTATTATGAAAATGCAATACATAAAATAATTAATAAATAAAATCCACAATTACACAATTTCTTCCACGTATCCTCCCACAGATATCTTGCATACCCCAAGGGGTACATGTACAGTTTGGGAACCCCTGCTATAAAGGACATCAGTGATCTGTGAGCTTGAGCATGGCTAAGAATCCAAAGATTGTTGTCTTTCAAATTCTGCAACAGTCTCTATGTGTTATTTACAAATCACGTAACCTTTTTGTGCCTCATATAGTCCATCTGGAAAACTGGGATAGTAAAGAAAATTACATTTTATTTTTATTGTATTGTGGTACTGCCTAAAATGTGCTAATCCTTGTACAGATATACAAGAGTTCCTGCCCCAAAGAATTTGAAAGAAATCTGTGATAACCCCATTTAGGCCTTGGTTGAGGGAGGCAAAAGGGTTTACGGTGTGATGTCTTGGCACAAGTGCACATTTTATGGGAAGCAAGAAATGACTGTGTTGTAGAAGGCATTTGGGGACCTTAGAAGAAACAGGATACCAAACACTGGGTTTCGAAGTGCCCCAGATGTCCTGCTAACAGGAAGCCATGGCATTGTTGTTGTGCCCCCATGCTAGGGGGACCAGTGTAACATAGATGCATCCCTTCACAAACATAACTCTCTACTGAGTGTTGTGTGGCTCTTTGTTTAGTATGGCTAACTCATTGGAAGGTATTTTGAAGCAGAGACAGAACAGATTAAAGAAAATAAATCCTGTTACATGGCAGCTTTCAGGAAATTATGGGGTGTAAGTATATGAGATGATTCTTGGCTTGGCTCTTTTGATCAGTGTAATATTCTCCTTTCCGGAGAATATTACATGGCAGCTTTGCCATTTCTAATTCTGGGATGGTAGGAGATAATGAAGTTGAACTGTGAAAAGAACAAGGCCCTGTGACAGGGTGGACTAGACCTGGAAGCCACTGTTGGAGGCCTTAGGGCACTGCTACACCCATGCCAGGAAAGGAGCAGTGGAGCTAAGTCCTCTGAGCAGCCTAGAGAGACTGAGGAGGAAGCAGCCAATCAGGGGGAGACTGCAAAGGGCTAACCAATCAGAGATACTGCAGTGAGCAGCCAAACAGGACCCAGGAGGGACATATAAAAAAGGGACTGCAGAGCCAGAGACAATACCTTGCTGGAGCCGGAGGAGTGCAGATGGTGTTCCTGGCTTGGTAAAGGGAACTGTAGCACCATGAACTGTTCAGTGCTGGCTGGGACTGGAGGAGCAAGAAAGAGCACCTGGCTGGCTGCTGGGACTGAATGCAGAAGAGTCTTTAGGTAAAGGTGAAGCATTGGTGAAGGTTGGGTCTACAGGTAAGTGGCCCAGGGAACTTAAAGCAGTTTAGTTAAAGGGACATAGCGTTACATGGCTGCTATTCTTAGGGTTCCTGGGCTGGGACCAGGAGTAGTGGGTGGGCCTGGGTTACCCCCATAGGCCACTGGGGAAGTGGCTTACAATTGGACAGCAATAAACCCCCAGAAGGGAGTCTGAACTATTAAAAGGCCCAGCTGGAGAGCTGGGCCCAGAAGGGCCCAGAGAGGGTGAAACCATTGCCTACAGGGAGGAAGCCCTAGGGGTACAATCTGATACCATGGCTGGGACTGTTAAAGACTTCAGACACACGCAACCAGAAGGGGCACTTGTGAGAGGTGGCTGCCACACCATTACAGGCCCACTGAAGTCGCTGATTCAATGCTATAACCTTTCACAGGTATTCTAAATTTCTATACTCAATAAAAACCTGGACTGGATGTTGGGTTTCCTTGAGGTAATGATGCCATTCTTTGAAGGCTGTTTTGGTGGGGGTTCATGTTCTGCAGGGGTGAGTTTTTGGGAGTAATAGGCACAGGGATGTAAAATCTGTTTGGCTTCCCCATTGCTTTGCCACTTTAATCGCCATACCAGAGGCACCTGCTTCTACGACAAAAGCTTGTATGGCATATGGATGAGCCATGGTAGTAGCCAGTGGCACTGGAACAATTTTTATAGTGGGAGTGCTGAGAGCCATTGAACCAGACTGTAATCTCTGTATATAATGGAAGCCACTTTGAAGCAGGGGATGTGGCAGTTCCAGCACTTATGGTAGAAGCAGTGGTTAAGGCTAGCTTTAATTGCCCAAAAGCTATTTGGGTTTCAGGAGACTAATGGAACTAAACATTCTTGCATGGTAGGTCCATGACAGGTGTGATCTGCTTTGAGAAATTTGAGATGAACCAACATTAAAAGCTGAAAAGCCTAGAAAACATTGCAGGTCACGGACATTTCAAGGTGCGGCCCAGTCACAAATAGCCTGGACCTTGAGTGGATCCATCTTAATTAGTTTAGGAGACAGCTAAAACCCAGGACCTCTATAGTTGTTTGATCAAAAGCACATTTTTCTAGTTTAGCATAAAGGCCATGTTGTGACATAGTATCTCTGGGACCATCTTTATGTGGAAATTATGCTGCTCTGAGCATATCATCAAGATAGACTACAATTATTTGTCTAATATACCATATAACACATCATTGAGGAAATTTTGGAAAGTGGCCAGGACATTCATTAGGCCAAATGTCATTACTAAATACATAGATTCATAGATTCTAGGACTGGAAGGGACCTCAAGAGGTCATCGAGTCCAGTCCCCTGCCCGCATGGCAGGACCAAATACTGTTTAGACCATCCCTGATAGACATTTATCTAACCTACTCTTAATATCTCCAGAGATGGAGATTCCACAACCTCCCTAGGCAATTTATTCCAGTGTTTAACCACCCTGACAGTTAGGAACTTTTTCCTAATGTCCAACCTAGACCTCCCTTGCTGCAGTTTAAACCCATTGCTTCTTGTTCTATCCTTAGAGGCTAAGGTGAACAAGTTTTCTCCCTCCTCCTTATGACACCCTTTTAAATACCTGAAAACTGCTATCATGTCCCCTCTCAGTCTTCTCTTTTCCAAACTAAACAAACCCAATTCTTTCAGCCTTCCTTCATAGGTCATGTTCTCAAGACCTTTAGTCATTCTTGTTGCTCTTCTCTGGACCCTTTCCAATTTCTCCACATCTTTCTTGAAATGTGGTGCCCAGAACTGGACACAGTACTCCAGCTGAGGCCTAACCAGAGCAGAGTAGAGCGGAAGTGGCCATAATGAGTCCTAAACTCCATTTTCCATATAACCTTAAACCATATATTTCAAACATTCTATTTTTCATTTTAGTTCATAATGTATGTTCTGATATACTTAGTATCTGCAAAGTTTCCTAGCATTAACTCCTGTCCCATTATTTGTTTAAAGCTATTACTTAACAATATTCCTAATAAACTTAACATACAAATCGTTCTGATTACTTTTGCCGTTTAAGCTCTATTTTCCTTATCAAGTATAACAATTGTGCTTTGTTACATTCAAAAGTCATTCTAATTTCCCTTTCTGATACTTATATCCTTGATTAAATTGTATGCAACTTGAATATTATTAGTCCTCACTTCGTCTTGGTCTCCTGTGCTTGTTTCCAGGATTGAGTTCAGGAACCTTTACTTTTTTCTTGGTGTATAAAAAGTGTGAGTTTGACCCACCTAATATTCTTTCAGGATGCTAAGGTAAAACATGCAAATCAAAGCTCTTTCCTATGGAGCTGTTTGCAAACGTCTGTAAATTCATCTCTTTTCCTCCATGCATCTGTATAATAGTTTTGATAGAAAGAGACTCAGTTGCCCTCCACTCCTCTTTCAACTTCCTGGCAGGGTCAAGGATCAAGATCTGGTCCCTGCCATACTATGACAGGATATGGTGTAGTCAAATTTCTGTTATGCGCTGGTATCCCCCATTCCACTGCACCCTTTCAACGTTAATTTTATCTGATTTGACCAACAGATTCAAAGCTTTTGAAATCCATGCTTCAAAGTATTTTATAGGGTATTTTCTATTGGTCCCCTCTGGCAGCCCTAGAATCCTAATATTTTTCTTATGACCCCTATTTTCCAAATCTTCCACTTTTTCAGTCAGCGCTTTGAGTTGAGAACCATATGTCTTTCCTCCCAGCCCTGCATGTCCTCCTTAGTACTGGCAATCCTAGAGTCCATGTCTGTAAGGGCTACTACTAGTTTGTTTATTTGACTGTTCATTGTGTCCATTTTGTCCTTTATTTTTTCTTCAAACTCGATAAAATGGATTTCCAGCACCACAGTTAAACCTGTGTCTTCTGACTCCAGCCCATTAGTTTGCATATTATCTTATTTTCTTTCCCTCCTCTTTCCCCCTGTGTGTTTTTCCTCCAGAGTTGCCAAACACTGCCCACATTTCTGGAATGGACATATTAACTGTGAGGCCACTTGCTGTTACCCATGTCCTGTCCACTGTATTCTGGCACAGCCAAGGCTCTGTGACCATCTAAGGGGGTAGATGATAATTCCAGTCACCCCACGTTTCATATTTCTGAGAGAACTGTGTACCTCCTGCTGCTACTGTATCACGAGTTTGGGGGGAAGGGAAGAAGATACAGCAACTCCTTGCAGTCCTCTGGGGGCAGGAAGGATGGGCCACCTCTTCCATTTATCTTTTTTGTCTTCCCAGAAAATAAAGAGAACTTGTCTCCGGCTACCACTTTTCCAGGGAATTCAGGGAAGGAGGGAGGCATGTGGGGGTGAAGCCACAGCCTTTCACTGTGTATGTCCCAGCAGGGAGGCAGATGGACCTCTCATTCACCTCCAGCAATGCTGACAGTCTTGCTCCAATAGGTGGCATGGAGGAGAGGCTTTTTGCTCTAATCTTCTCTGCTCTGCCCCTTCTGCTCTATTCTCACCTTTCCCCTGCTCTCCTGGACTCCTCCAGGCTTACTGAAAGATATAGGGCCTTACTGGAGGGCTCTGCTGAAAAAGTTCCTGAAAACTAAGAAAGGGGTGAGTGGGAGCTCCCTGAGTCTGCTCACTCACTGCACCATGACAGTTGCGTGACTCCCCTGTCTCTAGTCTGTTAGTGAATTGTTTGTTGGAAGTATTCCTTTCCACATTTGATATTCTGAATTTAATATCTGAGTTCTGGGATTGATGACATTATATTGTTCAGCATCTCTTCTTTTCTATCACTGTCCTCATCTCAGCATATGAGAATTTTGTAAAACAAAGTTCCTGACCATGTGTAGTCAAAGATCATGGGGCTGTTTCACAAAAAGAGGGGTATCTCTGCTAGTCAAATTCAAATTTGGTATTACCTTCTACTTTCTTAAACTCCCTCTGTGATGTCAGTTTCCATTCCCAAATACTGTTAAACCATTGCTGTGTTTCATCTCAGAAATCGCTGCATATATGTTTTAACTGGGGTGTCCTGAAGCTAACTTAATATTTATTAAATATGTTGACATCCTCGGTGATGTACAAGTGCAAAATATATTTCTTTTAATTACACTATGTATTTGCTTGTTACCAGAACTGTAATCATTAAGACCTTTTTTGATAGCCGGTCATTTATTTTTGCTCCCAATAAGTTTTTCTATTGATTACTCTCTGTCTGCAATGTACATACAGTAATAGATGTGATTTATTTGTTGCCTTTAAACTTAGGTCAAGTACAGTGTTGTAATACAATCTGATTAAAAAACAGGGCTCAAATCATTACTTTTTAAAGCCACAATCTCTTTCCCTGTTAGAAGCAGCTGAGTGTGTATTTTTAAAATAAAGCTTGATATAGTTTTGATTATTATACTATGTTTTGGAAAAGTCATTGGCTTTACAAATTACACATTGTACTGTTACTGCCATGTATTTCCCTGATTGTCTAATGGTGGAGAAATTAATCAATTGACCATGACTGCTTTTCAGCTCATGAATGATGCATAATTGCATAACTTTTTATAACAGGAGTACTTGTGGCACCAGTCTCTAAGGTGCCACAAGTACTCCTGTTATTTTTGCGGATACAGACTAACACGGCTGCTACTCTGAAACATAACTTTTTATAAATGTTTTTAAGACAATAAAGGTAGGAACAAAATAGGGATTAGCTACAAACATGAAGTAATGACAAGTTTCATCTGAACAAAAGATGGTAGAAATTTAATGTATGAAATCTCCGATTGCCTTATGTCACCCCTGTGCTAGGGGAATTTAGGATTACATTTGTGCTTGATGGCCAATTTTGAGGCTTTTTCGAAGTGTGAGTTGCCTTTGTAGAAAAACATTATAGTAGTGCTGTTTCTCTTTATGTAAAATGTTGTATCCTTTAAAAGTCATTCATTTCTCTGTAGGTCAACATCACTAGCAAGTTAAATACAATATTAGAAAACTATATAAAAGTAAACAGATTACCAGTCTGTGGCCATCCAAAATGTATGCTGATAAATCCTTTATACACCATGGCACCCTGTCGTATACTATGATATTTTTATTTACCAAGAACAACTGTAGGCAATTTTAGTGGTATTTTCAATGCATTATTAGTTTTAATTTCTGTCTCCTTGATATTTGAACAGTTATAGTTCATATAACTTTTAAAAAGCTCTCAAATATTTCTGAAATATGTTTCCTCCGCAATATATGGCATGTACAGAATGCATGATGGTGTTTTATGATATACACATTTTATTGCAATGAGTTTATAATTATATTCATACTTTCTCCTTTAATAGTAGAAAATATTGATTTAAAAAACAAAACAAAATGTGCATGCTTCTTTGTAAATAACTTCCTGTCCTCCAGTAATATTGCAAAAGAGATATGAGTGCTGTGCAAATTAGTGAAAAGCATCATATGATTTTTTCACTTTTTTAAAACAATTTTGCTTGTATAGTATATAGCTAAAGTAGCTGAAAATAGCAAGTCTGTTGCCACCATTAAGATTCTGCCTCTGAATTTGCTTCAGGTTCTTTGGAAGTTACCAGAACTAGGCAATATGACATGTTAGTCTTCCTCTTTACTAACATCAGTGAGACATGAATGGGATTCATTTTGGTTTGTCGGTGTTTTATGAAACTGTTGACATCAGTTGACAGTTCCTCATGAAGCCTAAACAATTTAGCTGCAAAGATGGCTTGGTTTTGCACTCTGATGGTCAGGTATGGTGTCTGATGTGGCATTTCTGAAAATCAGTGAGGCTGAAGGCTTTGAGTTCCTATTGCTATAGACGACCAACACCCAGATTGACCACAGTAACTACTGTCATAGTTCAGGGCAACTGCACCTTTATTTCCCCTCAGTGGTCCAGCAACAGTGGCCACACAGGCTTCCTGCTCCCCAGCTTTTGGGTGGAGACCTGCATCTCACTCTCTTCTGACCAGGGTATGTCCAGGCTGCACAGTTTTCCTGCCTTCACTGTGTACTGACCAGTAGTGTTGCCAACTTTCTAATGACACAAAACCGAACACCTTTGCCCCGCCCCTTCTCCAAGGACCCACCCCCGCTCACTCCACCCCCCCTCCCTCTGTTTCATAGACTTAAGATTCATAGACTTAAGGTCAGAAGGGACCATTATGGTCATCTAGTCTGACCTCCTGCACAACGCAGGCCACAGAATCTCACCCACCCACTCCTGTAACAAACCCTAACCTATATCTGAGTTATTGAAGTCCTCAAATCGTGGTTTAAAGACCTCAAGGTGCAGAGAATCCTCCAGCAAGTGACCCGTGCCCCATGTTGCAGAGGAAGGCGAAAAACCTCCAGGGCCTCTGCCAATCTTCCCTGGAGGAAAATTCCTTCCCGACCCCAAATATGGCGATCAGTTAAACCCTGAGCATGTGGGCAAGACTCACCAGCCAGCACCCAGGAAAGAATTCTCTGTAGCAACTCAGATCCCACCCCATCTAACATCCCATCACAGACCATTGGGCCTATTTACCTGCTGTCATAACTATAAAGGGAAGGGTAACAGCCCTCCTGTGTACAGTACTATAAAATCCCTCCTGGCCAGAGACTCCAAAATCCTTTTACCTGTAAAGAGTTAAGAAGCTCAGGTAACCTGGCTGACACCTGACCCAAAGGACCAATAAGGGGACAAGATACTTTCAAATCTTGGTGGGGGGAAGGCTTTTGTTTGTGCTCTTTGTTTTGGGGGTTGTTCGCTCTTGGGACTGAGAGGGACCAGACATCAATCCAGGCTCTCCAAATCTTTCTGAACAAGTCTCTCATATTTCAAATTTGTAAGTAAACAGCCAGGCAAGGCGTGTTAGTTTTTCTCAACTTGTAAATGTACCTTTTTGCTAGAGTGTTTATCTCTGTTTGCTGTAACTTTGAACCTAAGGCTAGAGGGGATTCCTCTGGGCTCTTTAAGTTTGATTACCCTGTAAAGTTATTTTCCATCCTGATTTTACAGAGATGATTTTTACCTTTTTCTTTAATTAAAAGCCTTCTTTTTAAGAACCTGATTGATTTTTCCTTGTTTTTATATCCAAGGGCGTTGGATCTTGATCCACCAGGAGTTGGTGGGAGAAAGGAGGGGGATGGTTAATTTCTCCTTGTTTTAAGATCCAAGGGGTTTGGATCTGTATTCACCAGGGAATTGGTGAAGAGTCTCTCAAGGCTACCCAGGGAAGGGAATTATCACTTTGGGAGTGGTGGCAGCGGACCAGATCTAAGCTGGTAGTTAAGCTTAGAAGTTTTCATGCAGGCCCCCACATTTGTACCCTAAAGTTCAGAGTGGGGAAGCAGCCTTGACACCTGCTAATAATCAAAGATAAATTAATTGCGAAAATTAGGCTATCCCATCATACCAACTTATCAAGTTTAGTCTTGAAGCCAGATATGTCTTTTGCCCCCACTACTCCACTTGGAAGGCTGTTCCAGAACTTCACTCCTCTAATGGTTAGAAACATTTGTCTAATTTCAAGTCTAAACTTCCTAATGTCCAGTTTATATCCATTTGTTCTTGCTCACTCTCCCCCACTCTCACTCACTTTCACCTGGCTGGGGCAGGCGGTTGGTGTGCAGGAGGGGGTGAGGGCTCTGGCTGAAGGTGTGGGCTCTGGCGTGGGGCCATAAATGAGGGGTTCAGGGTGCAGGATTCTGGGCTGGGGCAGGGGGTGGGGCCGGGGATGAGGGGTTCTGGGTGTGGGAGGGGGTTCTGACCTGGGGCAGGGGTGTGGGAGGGGGTGAGGGGTGAGACTTTGGGAGGGAGTTATGATGCGGGAAGAGGTTCTGACCTGGGGCAGGGAGTTGGGGTGCGGGAGGGGGTTCAGGGTGCAGGCTCTAGCCGGGCGGCACTTACCTCAGGCGGCTCCAGGAAGTGTCTGGCTCCTAGGTGGAGGGGCTAGGAAGCTCTGTGTGCACACACCCTGCCCGCAGGTGCTGCCCCTGCAGCTCCCAATGGCTGTGGTTCCCGGCCAATGGGAGCTGCAGAGCCACTGCTCGGGGTGGGGACAGCATGGGGAGCCCTCATGGCTACCCCTGCGCCTAGGAGCCAGACATGCAGGCTGCTTCTGGGAGCCACGCAGAGCCCGGGGAGACAGGAAACCTGACTTAGCCCTGCTGCACCGCCAATTGGACTTTTAGCGGCCTGGTGCTGACCGGAGCCGCCAGGGTCCCTTTTCAACCAGGTGCCTGGCAACCCTACTGACCAGCTAAGACAGTCTGCCTAAAAAGACCTGCTTGCTTTCTCTTCAGAGACTAACAGAATGATTGCTACAGATATAAATTCCCCCACAGTTCTTTTTAAGCAAGACTACTTTTTTCTTAAAGTAAAGTACAAAGAACTTATGAAAAACAACCTATACACATGCTAAAAAGCTTACCGGATATCACCCCACCGTAAGGGTTTTGTTGCAATTACAAGTTCATCAGCTTTCATCAGAACCAGCACACAGTCTTAGTAGGCCTCATAGGCCAAGTCCTTGCAATCCTCCCCTAAGGATTGGGGCCCACTGTGGACCAGAGGTCCTGTCTGTTTTCTGGACCAGGAAGGAGTAAGTTTAAGAATCAGGCTTTTATTCAAAAGTCTTTTTTTTTTTTTTTGGTCTGTTGGTCTCTGGAGAATCCAGTTTGAACTAGTGTATGCATATTTCCCCAGGGGGATGGCTTCAAAAGGCTGATAATGGAGGAAGTTCATTAGCAGCCCTCCTCCCACCAGAGCAGGTACATATAATACAATTTTGTGTGTGTTGCGATGGCATTTTAAATTAAATGTATCCCAAAGGTATTAACCCTAATTCAGTAAGTTTTATCTTAATTCTATAAAGTTTGTTCAAGATATGACAGAATGTTGGTCACAACAATTAGTAGTAGTAATAATCTTACAACATCCACAGTGTAGTCAGTGCTTTATCACTAGGCTTGGAAGGGTTAGATTTTTATCAGTAAATGTTAGTAAACATCAATTTCAGCATACACACACAAACCAATGAAAAAAAAAATTCATTGGTAATAATCGAAATTTCCAGATAGGCAAAGTAAGAAAAATGATGCTTGAGAACTTACTCAAGTTTGATTTAAGGATTCAATTTTGATGTGATGTTGACAGTTTGTATTTTAACAGTTATAAAGCTTTAATTTTTTGAATCGGTCTCTACTATCATTAAATAATTATTGTTTGACATGTCCCCCATAATTTCCCACAGCCGTGAACATTTAAATTGATAAAAAAATAGACAAAACGCTTTAAAAAAATCAATATTTGTCAAAATTATATATTAAAAATGGTATTTTGCTAAGCCTGTTTATAGCAATGTAAACCCATGGGCCAAAATTTTCAAATGTCGTTGGCTTCTAAATCCATATTTAGGATCCTAAGTACAGTACTTTCAGAGGTGTTAAGCATCTGTTACTGCCAGAGAAAGCCAAGCCATTTTATTTAGGACCCTAACGTTAGGCACCCATATCTGAAAATATTTTCTTTCTTTCTCTCTTTACCTCTCTTTCTCTCTCTTGTTAGAGATGAATAGACAGATATATACAGAGATATAGACAGTACTTTTACTGTGCTGCATTTCATTGGCTTTACTGTATAGCTATGGCATGTTGGTTCTGAAAGTCCTGGATACTATCATCTGATAATCTGGTTTGCCAGGGATTTAAACATTTTTGGAAGCTATTTCTAAACACACTTTAAATAGAAGAATCTATCAGTATAGACAGAATATTCTGGTGAGAGGCTTTTTATTGAATCCTGTGGTGCTTCCCTTTTGTAATCCATTTTAAGGCTCATACTCAAGGTAGAAATTATTGTTCTTCGAGCTTGGCAACAATGCAAGGCTTACTAAGCATATATAATTGTAATTTGAGTGGAAAATATGAGAAAGGAGTTAGACAAAAGCCAGTATTCAGAAATTAGTTTGTTTGCATGCAGTACACACAGACTGTTTAAGTGCTGTGTCATTTGGTAAGATTTTCTGTTTGTATGGGAGGGATGACCTTAAATTGTCCACATGTGTATATACAATGGCTGAGCTGTGTATTCCATTGCATATGGTTTTCCAAATAGGTTGCTCTTTTTCCTAAATATTAAATACATTTTTCAGGGAAGGAAAAAAACAGGTTTGTTTGGGGTTTTTTTTACACAATCTTTAGGCAGAAACATAATATAATCAAATTATTTTTATAACAAATGCAACTACTGCAGCAGTGTATTCTCTAGATGTTAATAGCCTTAAATTTCTTCCAGTAGCAGACATTAATCAGTCAGGGATGGGTTATTTTATGTTCTTTAATGGCCTTTCTTGATAGATGGAAATTTTGTTTACAGATTATTCTTCATTGAACTGCCACACACTGCTAGCTATGATTCTTAAGAGATGCTTTCAAAATACAAATTGTGCTGGTAAGAAATCTGTTCACTGTTAAATTAAATTAGAAGGCAACATCCATAGGTAATGGAGCAGTATGCTAAGAATACCCTTTCATGTATCATCTATAGGGAAAGCAATATTAACTCTACAAGTTGTTTTTACATTTTTATAACAACTTAAAGACTTTTTTTCTTGTCATTTCTGAACAGCATCATAATAGTTTCTGCACAGTTCACATGGTTTCTTTCTATACATTTAATTTCTGATAGTCAATTACTACTTTTGTCTTCTTACAGGTAATATTAATCTTCAGTTAGAAAACTTATGAAACAAGCATAGCTTTTAAATGCTTTCTGGGTGAATTAATCATCCTGAATCGTTGGGGAGAGTTCAGCAGTGTGATGATTTTTTTTAAAGTTGTCATGGGAAATGGTTCATTTCATAAAGACATTTTATTTATTGCACATTTCAATGCAGCATTAGTCAAAGGCTTATAATAAAAGATTAATAATTCATCTAGGTTTTAATGATGTTTTGCATCATAAATCTTATGGATTTATTAAATATAGGTGGTGGTATGTTTCTTTTAATTCTAAATTAATAGTCTTATCCTAAAAAGTGGATGGATGAATGGTTAAAATGTTTGTTTTTAGGGTATCTCTGTTCTGTGATATTTTATTTTTATTATCTTTGATTTTGTCTACAGCCAATGGAAACTGTCAATGGTTCAAAGGAAAATCAGAAGATAACTGTTGCTTGAATTATATGAAAATGGAAATGTTTGCAGTAAATTCAATTCAGAGATAGAATAAGACTTCATTTACTAGATTTTCAATGGAAATGAACTGGAGAAATGGTCTGAATTAAACAGGATGAAATTCAATAAGAACAAATGCAAAGTACTACAGTTCAGAAGGAATACTCAATTGCACTAATTCAGAATGGGAAGTGACTGCCTAGGAAGGAGTACTGCAAAAAAAAAAAAAAAAAAAAAAAAGGTCGGAGGGTATAGTGGATCACAAACTTAAGTATGAGTCACTAATGTAATAGCATTGCAAAAAAAACAAATCCTCATACTGGGATATATTATCAGGAGTGTTGTAAGCAAGACATAAAGTAATTCTTCTACTCTATTCACCACTGATACAGCTTCAACTGGAGTACTGTGTCCAACTGGACACCACACTTGTGGTCAAATTGTAAAAAGTCGAGAAGAGAACAAGAAAAATGATTATAGGGCTAGAAAACATAGAATCATAGAATCATAGAATATCAGGGTTGGAAGGGACCTCAGGAGGTCATCTAGTCCAACCCCCTGCTCAAAGCAGGACCAATTCCCAACTAAATCATCCCAGCCAGGGCTTTGTCAAGCCGGGCCTTAAAAACCTCCAAGGAAGGAGACTCCACCACCTCCCTAGGTAACGCATTCCAGTGCTTCACCACCCTCCTAGTGAAATAGTGTTTCCTAATATCCAACCTAGACCTCCCCCACTGCAACTTGAGACCATTGCTCCTTGTTCTGTCATCTGCCACCATTGAGAACAGCCGAGTTCCATCCTCTTTGGAACCCCCCTTCAGGTAGTTGTAGGCTGCTATCAAATCCCCCCTCATTCTTCTCTTCTGGAGACTAAACAATCCCAGTTCCCTCAGCCTCTCCTCATAAGTCATGCACTCCAGACCCCTAATCATTTTTGTTGCCCTCCGCTGGACTCTTTCCAATTTTTCCACATCCTTCTTGTAGTGTGGGGCCCAAAACTGGACACAGTACTCCAGATGAGGCCTCACCAATGTCGAATAAAGGGGAACGATCACGTCCCTCGATCTGCTGGCAATGCCCCTACTTATACAGCCCAAAATGCCGTTAGCCTTCTTGGCAACAAGAGCACACTGTTGACTCATATCCAGCTTCTCGTCCACTGTGACCCCTAGGTCCTTTTCTGCAGAACTGCTACCTAGCCATTTGGTCCCTAGTCTGTAGCTGTGCATGGGATTCTTCCGTCCTAAGTGCAGGACTCTGCACTTGTCCTTGTTGAACCTCATCAGGTTTCTTTTGACCCAATCCTCTAATTTGTCTAAGTTCCTCTGTATCCGATCCCTACCCTCTAGTGTATCTACCACGCCTCCTAGTTTAGTGTCATCGGCAAACTTGCTGAGAGTGCAGTCCACTCCATCCTCCAGATCATTAATAAAGATATTAAACAAAACCGGCCCCAGGACCGACCCTTGGGGCACTCCGCTTGAAAATGGCTGCCAACTAGACATGGAGCCATTGATCACTACCCGTTGAGCCCGACGATCTAGCCAGCTTTCTATCCACCTTACAGTCCATTCATCCAGCCCATACTTCTTTAACTTGGCAGCAAGAATACTGTGGGAGACTGTATCAAAAGCTTTGCTAAAGTCAAGGAATAACACATCCACTGCTTTCCCCTCATCCACAGAGCCAGTTCTCATCATAGAAGACAATTAGGTTAGTCAGGCACGACTTCCCCTTGGTGAATCCATGCTGACTGTTCCTGATCACTTTCCTCTCCTCTAAGTGTTTCATAATTGATTCCTTGAGGACCTGCTCCATGATTTTTCCAGGGACTGAGGTGAGGCTGACTGGCCTGTAGTTCCCCGGATCCTCCTCCTTCCCTTTTTTAAAGATGGGCACTACATTAGCCTTTTTCCAGTCATCCGGGACCTCCCACGATCGCAATGAGTTTTCAAAAATAATGGCTAATGGCTCTGCAATCTCATCTGCCAACTCCTTTAGCACCCTCGGATGCAGCGCATCCGGCCCCATGGACTTGTGCACGTCCAGTTTTTCTAAATAGTCCCGAACCACTTCTTTCTCCACAGAGGGCTGGTCACCTTCTCCCCATATTGTGCTGCCCAGTGCAGCAGTCTGGGAGCTGACCTTGTTTGTGAAGACAGAGGCAAAAAAATCATTGAGTACATTAGTACATGATCTCTGAGGAAGGATTGAAAAAATTGTGTTTGTTTTCGTTTGGAGGAGAGAAGGTTGAGGGGGGAATATAACATTCTTCAAGTATTTGAAAGATTGTTATAAAGAGGAGGGTGATAAATTGTTATCCTTAACCACTGAGGACAGGACAAGAGGCAATGGGCTTAAATTGCAGCAAGGGAGATTTAGGTTAGATATTAGGAAAAACTTCCTAACTGTAAGGGTAGTCGAGCACTGGAACGAATTACCCAGGAATGTTGTAGAATCTCTGTCACTGGAGGTTTTTCGCAGGTTAGGCAAAACTGTCAGGGTTGGTCTAGATAATACTTAATCCTGCCTCAGGTCATCTAGTCTAGTCCTCTGCACTATTGAGGTCGTTTCTATCATCAGGGCAACTACTTTTTAAGTTCAGATTGTGTGTGTGTAAAATCTAAACTTAAAAGTAGTTGCTCTGATCAGTACACTTCCACTGAAAATATATTATGTTTATTTTTCAATTTTTTAAATAAAATTAAATGTGGTATCTTAATATCTGATTAATCCTTTATTGGCTGGTAAATACTCTTCCAGGATTTGATGATCTAATATCTATCTCTATCTCTTACTATTATGAGTCAATAATGAAATTTATTTGCCCTTTCTCTAGCTGCTGCTTAACTATAAATAGAACTACAGAGAAACAAAAAAGATAAATTTAAACAAAATAGTCATGTGTGTTTTGTGCAACCTTAATCTACTACATTTTAAAATCTTTTACTTAACAAGATAAAGGATCTGAAGACCATAATAACTTGTTTGACAGGATTTAAAATCAGCATATTTTATACTAGGCAAAATGCAAGATGATTTGAAAACTATGTACTTTATGTATTCAGCATATTTTCTGAGGGTATACAGTTGCTTTCCTCTCCTAATTTGACTTGATTCTTTCTTTGATGATATTCTTCTCAGACAGAAAATGGGCATGAAATAGTCCCCAGCCCTGATCAAATAACTGTATTTGAATATTTGTGACTGGCATTATGCCTTTAAGCATGTATACAGTATTACATAAAGTGAAGTGACTTTCAGTCATACTGAATTAAAGTAGAGCATAAGCTGATTATAATAATACAATGACAACTGGAGGCTAATTATTCCCAACATATTTTATTTCTTGTTTTAAAAAGTTATGATAGATCACTTTAGCTTAAAATAGTTCACTGTGTTTTAGAATATCTTAAAACAGTGTTTTTGTTTTTCTGTTCCGAGGCATGTGGTTAGACAATCTAGAAAACCTTGTGTGGCAGCAAAGTCTACTAGACAGACTATTTCTTTCACTGTATTTGTGCATATGAAATCCAAGATTATGTTCAGAAAAAGATAGACGTGTCCGAGATATACTTTTTGATGAATTCAAGCATATTTTCTTTCTCTCTCTCTCTCTCTCTCTCTCTCTCAAAGGTATAATACTACATTTCTAATGTATATGCTAAGATAACGAATCCCTTCTCAGACACAGAAATTAAAGCACTTTACATTTATTGATTAAGTCCCCAACAGTCTGGGGATGTTGATATTTTACTTATTTATAGGAGGGGTAAACTGAGATACGGGCAAGTAAATGATAAAGAATAGTTATCTTCAACCAGAAACACAGACTTGTAACAGTGTGCTTTTCATTTAAATTAATTTGATAGACTCCTTTTTGCATTCATTGTGTAGTCACATAAGACAAGATGCTGCACACAGATAGTATGATACTGCCTTGCAATATTTGAAAAATGATATATGGTCAAGTACATATACAGAAGGGGAAAGGAGGGTTGCATATGCAATCTTACTCCTAATAAAACATTATAGAGAAAGTTATATATTCAGATATTTTATAAATATTACTAATTAACTAAATTATCACAGTATGATTGTTAGTAGGTCAGTGGGCATGATAATTGCTATTTTTACAGATGGTGAAACAGAGGGATGAAGTTAAGCGATTAGCCCAAGGTGACACAGTGACACTGGCACAAGTACACCATATCTCCCAATTCTTGGTTTTCTACTTCTTTGATAGACCACACTGACTTTATTAGTGATACAATTGAACTTCGAAATATCCTCAAAAATAACAGGAGTACTTGTGGCACCTTAGAGACTAACAAATTTATTAGAGCATAAGCTTTCGTGGGCTACAACCCACTTCTTCGGACTGGACACCTTCCAGGCCTGGGCACAATTCTTTCCCCTGGTACAGCTTTTGTTCCAGCTTAGGTGTTATCTAGGGGATGCATCCGAAGAAGTGGGTTGTAGCCCACGAAAGCTTATGCTCTAATAAATTTGTTAGTCTCTAAGGTGCCACAAGTACTCCTGTTATTTTTGCGGATACAGACTAACACGGCTGCTACTCTGAAACCTGTCGAAATATCCTGACTTTTGAATGCTAAACTATGTATCTTTAAGATTCCCTTAACATAGTGTTTTGTATGACATTTCCTACATAAGTTGTTGAAAGGAAAATGATAGGGAAAAAAGCTTCAGTCTCTAGGACTTCTTGCTTGAAAAATGTTGGTACTGACGTAAGTAAATTCTATAATCTGGAACTATTTGTTTAAACTCCCTCAAAAAGCCATGTCCTATACTCCTAAGAAAGTCCATGGGAAAAATCATTCTTCTTATAATACTGAGTTTTGCATTTTGCAAAACTGAAAAGGTATAGAGTGAAGCTCCCTCCTGCTCACATGGGTTGAGGGAGTGGTTTCTGCGCACTTTCTAGGGTCTGTAGAGGATGAAGGAAAAGCATAGAGGATGTCTCCTACTACAGTGGTTCTCAACAGGGGTATGTGATGTTGAGGAGAAGAGCACATCTTACTGTGCATCTGTTAAGGAGAACTACAGAGAAGGTTGTTTTACCTTACAAGATTTGCCTTACGAGATGTGCAGTATTGAGATAATGCTCTACACATCACATTCAGGGAAATTGGGAGAATGAGCTATTTAATTTTGCTTTACTTGATTAAGAAATCAGTTGTACAGAATATTTTCTTTTGTTTTAGAGGGCTTATCATAGCTCCTATTAGCTGCAAATAATAGAATGGCATCCTCATTGTCTCCACCCCCAGCAGCCTCAAGAAGGGCTGTTCCTTCATTACAAATCTCCCTCTCCTAGAGTCTCTGCCACCATGACGAGCAGTTCTGTCATGTTGAAAGGGACTGAAAACAAGGATTGACCATTTGTTAGTCTAGCCTCATCCATTCTCAGCTCCTGATTTGCCCTCCTTTTCTCCTATTAAAAAATCTGCATGGTGAGCAATTAGGAGCTGGATGACAGGATCCTTTCTCTTTCCTGCTGTCTTCTGCCTTCAAGTGAAGTTGGAAAGAGAAAGGAAGAATGGAGGAAATGGTCATGAAGAAAAATCTGGCAGACATAAAGGCAGAAAAAAGAGTAAAATAAATGAAAAGGAAGAATGAAAAACACAGATGATAAAATAGATGCATGCTTTATAGAAAGTTTGATGTCAAAATATAACTATGGAATGAATATGAATGTTTGATTATATACATCAGGAGACGTCTGTGAGATATTATTCTGCAGGAGTAGGGGACTTGAGAGGCCTGGTTGTGACTGGGAGATGGCTACAGGAACCCTTTTTTTCTGAGGAATAAGGGGAAGGGTTTGGTTAATTGCATAGCATTACATTACTGATATTGGCACTATACGATTTTAGCATATGTTCTAATCTGTATATCTGCTGCACATCTGAGTGCATTTGGAGCCTATGGTTTTGGAACATATTCATTGTTAAATGTAATAACTTTCCACTGGCAAGTTAATCTAATACAGATAAATCCAGAGGAGGATTTTTTAATATTTTTTGGCATAAAATCTTGGCTTTCTGAAATGCAGCAAATTGTATTTGATGTTTCAGAAGTTTGCTTGGGAGAGACTACCAAGCTTTGGTTTTCAACTTATTTTGTATCAGTTAACACTTTTTGGCCTTGAAAAGTCTACATGTCGGTATATGCATGCTGGATTGAAGAGCATTAAAAACAAACAAAAGGAAGTATTTCTTCACACAACACACAGTCAGCCTGGGGAACTCTTTTCCAGAGGATGCTGTGAAGGCCAAGACTATAACAGGGTTAAAAAATGAACTAGACAAATTCATGGAGGATAGGTCCATCAATGGCTATTAGCCAGGATGGGCAGGAATGGTGTCCCTAGCCTCTGTTTGCCAGAAGCTGGGAATAAGTGACAGGGAATGGATCACTTGATGATCACCTGTTCTGTTCATTCCCTCTGGGGCACTTGGCATTGGCCACTGTTAGAGGACAGGATACTGGGCTAGATGGACCTTTGGTCTGACCCATTATGGCCATTCTTATGTTCTTATCTACACATCTCAGTGCAGATTATTTTGCATGACTAGCTCTGAGTCTGCTTGGGGAGATGAACTGGTTTCAGATAAATTAATTTTCTGGTCTGGTTGTACCCTATCATTTCAAGATGATGCAATATTGTGTGTGTGTGTGTGTATAAATATAATGTGACATTGAAGTCTGATATGCCAGCTGCCGAAATTGCAGAGTGCCTCTCTTATTTTGATCTGGTGTAACTGCAGCATCAAGCTGATTTGGAAGTGCCTTCAAGGCATACAGGTAGTGCCCAGTTTTCAAATCTCAAGTGCACAACCCGAAGGAAAGCAATATTATTTTTCATGTAATGAGCTTTAGTACATGAACAATTAAGAAAACATAACTGAATGAAGCTAATCAGCAAGATGCAGAAGCTTGCTTCCAGGACTCTGCTGAAGTGAATTGTGCCTCTTATCTACAGTTTTATCTGTTAAGCTAATAGCACCAATGGGTATAGTGGCACAGAGTAGTAATTACACAACTCCAGGGGCTCAGTTTTTTTTTTTTAAAGTTTGAGGCTTAAAACAAAGGCAGTCTTTTAATTCTGTTAGAAGCAGTTATGATTAGCAGTTGGTGGGGACATTTGCTTGGCCTATAATTTTCAGGGCACTCCAAAAAAAAACCTAGGAACTTGAGGCAGAATACAATATTGTAAAGGTCTCCAATTCTGTTGGTATATATTACTTCCAACATAGACTGGTATTTATGAGTCCAATCCTCAATGAGCTAAATTCATGCCCTGCGTCCCGCCTTAAGAGAGCCTGTTGTAGGATGGGAATCTTAGTCATGGAGATCACATCTTACCACGCAAGATGAACTGAGGGAACCGGTTCAGATAAAATAATAACCACTCTGACTCTTCCTCAGAAACTTGATTCACATTGAGCCCAAATCTTTTCTGACATTTAAAAGTAATTATTTTATACTTTTTTAAAAAGGTAAAATATTATGTAGAAGAACATAAGTAAGCATGTGATAAAAAAAATATTTGTTTGATAATTTTTGGTAACTAATCGTGATTGCTTTGAATGACTAAAGAGCAACAAACAAACACATTTCTTAATTGTGCTGAAGTTCACAGATCTGTTACAATGGATATTTCAGATTCCTTGCAGCTTGGAGAGAGAACCAGACCTGTCAGATATTGGCAACAGGGGAAATGCCACACTCCCAAATGGTCTCTCCAGTTTTATGTGCCCCATAGTGGCAGCTGGCTCAGCCAGACCTCCCTGCTTTAGAGCTTTTGCGAGAGAAATTCCAACTTTATTCAATTATTTTTTTTTTTTTTTTTTTTTTTTTACTAAAGACTTGACTCAACATGTCCACATAATTCCTAGCCAAATCCTAAGGCTGTATTTGCCTTTTGGAGAGCGTGTCCCCTCACCTCCACTTCCCCTTCTGAGGAGTTTGCAGCAGCTGGTTCCCTGCAGGCTTCAGAGGGTGAACAAGGCAGAGAAAAGCCAGAGACAAAAGGAAAAATCTGTGTCCTGCTCCCCCTTATTGAGTGTCTCACTGGGGAGCTCAGCTAGATCTATAATGCAGTATCCTTCTCACAGCCTAGTCTGGTGAGGTTGCCTTGCTCCCCTCTGCTTTCCTGAACATAAAAAGAGCCAGGCAGGATTGGAAAAACTTCCTCAGGCAGTAAGCAGCCTCCCCTCTCCCACCTCCATGAGGGTAGTGAAGCCAGGACAGCATGCTGGGTGTAAGATCATGCCTAAATCGCTAGAACTTGCACCAGAAGACTTGCTTCTGACTGGAACTCAGCTGCTTCCTCTCCTGGGGCTATGAATAGGGGATACCAGATACACCACTGGCACCTGCCAAGCCTAGGGTGCAGTAAGTCACCTTAGGGTCCAGCTTCTTCCTTGAACTCCAGGACAGTACCTTTTCTTAGATGTGTAGAATGGGCCCATGTAGGGGAGGAGAAAGCTGGAACAAATAGAATAGGGCTTTAGACGTTTCAGACACATTCCCAAAGGAGGTATGCCTTCACATTCCCATTTTACCAACCCATGGACAATTCTTCCATTTTGCATATGGATTACACCTTTTTTCTTTTGCTTTTTTCCAACTTTGAGCACTACCATTTGATCTGACAAGTGCTCATCTCTTCCCAGATAATTTTTCTGATCATGGATCTGTAACAGAGAAAGCTAAAACAAGAAACCAACACATAGAGTGATATGGTTTCTGGAGTATCTTGGATTTATGTTAAACATTAACATGAGTGCAGGGGACTGGACTAGATGACCTCTCGAGGTCCCTTCCAGTCTTATGATTCTATGTGGTGCCCTGGAAATCCATCATAAGCCTGTGCTGAGGATGAATATTTCATCTCAGAAGGATGTTAGCAGCAGTTGAAGATGGCTCTGAAAAAAACAAAAACAAATGGTGTCATAGAAACAGAAATCCAATTCTTATTCAAGTCTATTGGGAATGCTGATCTCCTACTCACACGTACTTCAGTAAACCAGAGTTTATATTAAATCTATCCAGTAATTCCTGTTCTCCCCTCCTCCTCTCACCCATAGAGATCAAGATTTGATTGTATAGTCCCTGGTGTCTCAACTGTTCAGTGCAGAGAATCAAACCTTTTGATGTTTCCTTCCATTAGTTATCCAGGCAGAATGATCCTTCTGTCAGATGCCAACTGGGGATAATAGAGAGGGTCATTCAGGTCTCAAATTAATGCAGGGAATAGTACCAGAAAAAGAGAGAGCACAGTAATTTAACATTTGGAACACGATTAGCTGAGATCTCAGAGCACGTTTCTCCCATTGGTAACAGCCCTGATCTGGTTATGACAGTCAATATGCCTGATGGGGTTTTCATAAATAAACTAGGAAGAACACAATTACCCTGACCACAGAACAAAAACCAAGTTCTGTCATTGGTGGAGCAAAGTTTCCTGTCTCTTTGTGTGCACTGACCACCATGGGAAGGTGAACACCAAAACTTGCTTGGCATAATTTCCACAGCTAATCGATTCCAAAATATTTCAGGAAATATTCTAGGCATCAGTGGGAGGAACACAGCTGATTTGGTGAAAATCAGAAATGAGAAGGGGGAAGTGAAGGACAGACAGATCCACTGGCATCTAGTTAGCAGATTCCAGCAGCTTCATCCAGGTCTGTAATTGTCTGTAGATGAATGTAAATAACTAGATCTAGCATTAACACCTTCAAGCACAATTCCCTCCCCCATCTCAGATTTGCCCATCATCCAAATAGAGTTTAATAAGTTGACACTGTGATTGACTTTTCTTCAAGCCAGAGAGAAAAGAAATAACAGTGGTGAGAGGAATGGGAGGTCGGGGGGACATCCAGACTTAGAGTGTGGTGAAAGTAGGAAGGGGGGGGGCACACAGAGTCCCCTGGTCTGAGGATGAGGGTCATGGGATCTGTATTCCTCATGCTGATTTGGCAACCAAAGTGTTAACTGCCTGCCTGCTCTGCTGGAGCTCATTGGCAACCCCACACAGGGACGGCTCTAGGCACCAGCAAACCAAGCACATGCTTGGGGCAGCACATTTTCAAGGCGGCATTCTGGCCGTCTTTGGTTTTTTTGCTTCGGGTGGCAAAAGCCTAGAGCTAGCCCTGGCAGCAGCAGCGCGTCGCCCTGGGGCCATGGCGGTTCATGCCGCGGGGGAGCAGCGCCCGCACCTTGTGGCTGAGCTGGGCAGGCTCCTAGCGGGGGACCCTCAGGCTTGGGGGCCGCCCCCCGGGGCACATGGAGCCACCTGCAGATGCCGCAGGGCAGCCGCCCCCCCAGTGCTGCAGCCGGGGCTGGGCGAAGCGGCCCGAGCCGCCCAGGGACTGCGGCAGGGCAGCCAGAAGCAGTAGCGGGGCCATAGAGGGTAGGGCGCTGCCGTGCGGGGCCCATGTCCCACTCTCCGGGACTCCGCTCCCTCTGGGGCTACCCTGCCCTGGCTCCTCAGCCCCATGCTGGGCGGTCCCCCGGCTCTGCCCTCCCGGGTCCCAGCCGGTCTTGGAGGCGGGACCCCTGGCTGGAGGGACCCTGGGCTGAGGTGCGGCCCGGGAGCCCTGCTGCTTACCCCGACCCTGCCAGCACCGGACCGGCTGGAGGCGAGGGGTAGTGGGTGGAGTCAGCATTGGTGGCGGGGGAGCCCAGGGCTGGGGCAGCAGGGGGTGTGGGTGGGGTGGGGGAGAGAGCCCAGGGGTGAGGTGGGGAGGCAGCCAAAAATTGTTTTGCTTGGGGCGGCAAAAAACCTAGAGCCGGCCCTGACCCCACAGCAGCTGTGAGGATAAAAGGGCTATAAGGCAGGAGGGTGGGAAGTTTGCCAGAGATGTAGAGGGACTGTGGAGAGAAGTGCTTGCCAACAAATGGGTGAGAAGCTGCCAGAGAAGCCAACACACCAGAGAGAGAAAACAAGAGGCTGGGAAGCGTACAGAGCTGGGAACAGCAAGGGTCTTGAGAAGGTTAGCGCTGGGGCTCTGAACAGCTGAACCCAATGGAGCAAGTGGGCCTGGGTTCCCCTACCACCTCCTCAGACTAAGAAGGGAGAGGGAAAATTGTCAAGGATCACATGTGTGAAACAGTCTCTTCTCCGGCCTCTGTGGGACTGTTAGACTTTGGGTTCCTTAGTTTTGGATTTTTCTGTTAACCATGAAAGGGGATAGACTGAACAGTGACTTAGTGGGAGAGCTAAATAAGACAACAGACTGTGTTATGCCCCTTTCAGCCCTTTTGATGTCTAGATTGAAAGGACCCCTGCAGCACCATGCCTGGACGCAGGGATGATCCTAAAGGCAAGGGTGTGCTCCTACAGGGAGGAATAGGGGAGCACACTGAGGCCCTGATGTGGCGGGAAGAGGAGGAGACTCACAGAACCCATGGAATGAAGGAAGGGTTGTGGAGTTGCAGTGTGTCCCTGAAATAGGGTAATCAGATAGCAAATGTGAAAAATTGAGGCAGGGAGTGGGGGGTAATAGGTGCCTATATAAGATGCCCCAAATATCGGGACTGTCCCTATAAAATAGGGACATCTGGTCACCCTACCCTGAAATAGAGAGGGTTGGGAAGGTGAGACACAAGTAGCTTGCAGGGTTGGATGGGTGTGGAGGAATATAAGCAGCCCCTGGTGTGTGCAATTAATGGAGCCTATAATAGAAACAAAGGGCAGGTCTTCACTACAGGGGGGGATCGATTTAAGATACGCAAATTCAGCTACGCGAATAGCGTAGCTGAATTCGACGTATCGCAGCCGACTTACCCCGCTGTAGGGACGGCGGCAAAATCAACCTCTGCGGCTTCCCGTCGACGGCACTTACTCCCACCTCCGCTGGTGGAGTAAGAGCGTCGATTCGGGGATCGATTGTCGCGTCCCGACGAGACGCGATAAATCGATCCCCGAGAGGTCGATTTCTACCCGCCGATTCAGGCGGGTAGTGTAGACCTAGCCAAAGTGTTCCTTTAGAGTTATACTTCCTATCCATTAAAACAAGCTGCCTGATAGCTTCTGTCTCCAATCAGCTAAGTTATTAAAGTTAAGAACTTTCTCAGATGAGACCCAATATTGTACTTTTAATTCAAATTAGTAGTCCTTACAATTGTCATAATATTGATTCTCAAAGTAAATTCAAGTAATATTTTACCTCTATTAACCATCAAAATCCAATCTTTAGGATTATTGACAATCTCAGGGCAGAGAAAACCTGTCTCCTATATTGAGATAAATACAGTCACCAAATTTTATATACTGTTTATCCAATCTTTAGTCAATGCCATTTTTTGAAGTCTTCTCCATCCAGGGGAAGATGGAGGGTATAATATATACCTCATTTTTATGCCTACCTTTAAGGGATGATCTTGTTTCTTATCATGAAGGCACATGCTGTGCATATGCCATTGTAACAGATCTGTGGGCTTTTGCATGATGAAGAATAGGAAAACTATCTGTGATTACCCGAAAATGTCCTTTCTTAAAGTAATAAGTTTTATAGATCTGACTCACCTTGGAGACAAACATATCCTCAATAGTATGGAAACTGACCTCAAATATGTGAGTTTGTTTCCGTTAGGGGGAATTTCCCATGTTTTGCAGTAAGAGAAATTGCCATAGTTCATGGCCATTGCACCTGTTTTCCCCTCTGTGGTCCTTTGAGGGCATCTCTCTACGCTCCCAGCTCCTCATCCATCACCTCTCTAGGGCAGTGAACCTTGTCTCTCTCTTCCTCCTCCTGGGGGTTTTCCAGGCTGCACAGTTTCCTGCCTACCTTGAGATATTCCCAGTAAGATAGATTGCATAAACAGACCAGTGTTTACACTTGCTTTTTCTTCAAAGTCTATGAAGAGCTGTAATTGCCAGCAATTGCAAGTTACCACACAGACCTTTATAAGCAAGCAAATTCATTTTTAGTGTGAAAGTATTACAGAGATAACACATTAAAAACAATAAAAGAACCTACATGCAGCTAATAAGCTTACCAGAGATCACCTCCAGCTGCAACAAGGGCTCTGCTAGGAGTGATTACAAGTTCATGACTGTCTCAGATTCAGAGCCAGAACAACCATGAATAGTTCAGTCTTTCCTTTGCACAGCTTGGGCCTTTGATCTTGGCCTTATGCAACAGTTGATCAGCAGACAAAGGCCAATTGCTGGAGTGCATAATCATGGGTGGGTAATTTGCATTCATTTCTCTCTAGATATATCTTGGGAAATCCACTTGGGAAATCCAGAAGTCTATTGTTGTCTGCCACATTGTTTAATATGGTACTTTGATCATCTTGGCCCACAATAATACATAACATTTGCATTTAATACGATGGACTCCAAAGATACTTTAAGCTTATTGAATTAAGTTTTCACAAGGGTATTGCAGGAAATTGCCATATCTGTGACAGAAACTATTGTACTTTTTCCTCAAAGTATATTTAACACCATCTGTGATTTAGGATGGTAGATTTGACCAGAGCTGGCAGAAAAATCTGAATTTCCAGGTTGCGGGAATTTTCAACGTTTTGAAATTTGGTTTTCCTTTGAGGAAAAAAAACAAAATTTTCAAAATTTCCTGCAAACTGGAAATTCTGTAAAACTTTCATTTGGAAACATTGAAATGGCATTTCTGGAACAAAATACGTTTCTGGGACTCAGCAGCTGCTGATGGAAATTGATATATTCGGAAATTGATATATTTGTCAGTTTCACTGCTGCCTACCACTGAATAACAGTAGTGAAATTCAGCAATCATGTCAATTTCAATCAGCAACTGTCAGGGCTTTCTGGGTTCATGGACCCTGGAAGTCCTGAGATCCCAGGCTGCAGTACAGTCCGTTTGGCAAGACTGCCCTGGAACTGCAAGTGCTGGAAGCCCTGAAGTCCCCTATAGTCCACCAAGTGGTCCAAAAGTTCATGAAACCCAGTCTGTTTCCACAAAGGATTTGGGGTTCAGCAAATCAGCGTTTTAGATAAAACAC
Organism: Emys orbicularis; assembly: GCF_028017835.1. Lineage (NCBI taxonomy): Eukaryota > Metazoa > Chordata > Testudines > Emydidae > Emys > Emys orbicularis. Next base: position 38,551,969 of record NC_088689.1, on the reverse strand, counting down.
TGAAGATTCCCGACCAGCTCTAGATTTGATTTCTCCTGACTGTGAAAGTTGCTTCATTTGGAGTGAATTTTACATGTCAGGGCATTCTCCTGCTCCTAATGACTAACAGGGCAAGTTCTGACCCCAAACTGTAAAGCAAGCTGTTGCCCATTTTAATAGAACTGTAGACTTTATTACTCAAGGGAAGGACATTTTCAGGTAAGCATAGATACATTTTCCTATTCTTGACTATTGGAATGTAGGATTTGTAATGTTTAATAAGCTCTCAGTAAACATGCAGGCTGGTTGGAGAGAAGGTAAAACACTTTTATGAACTGTATAAGCATGCAACTCTTTCTGTTTGATTCAGCTAAGGTTTCCAAAATCTAGTTCATGCTAGGCATTTTCAAGTTGAACATCCAGTAATAGCCTAATCACTCTTATTTTAATATTACATCTTGTTTGCATAATTATCATATTTGTAGCATTCAGTGAATAGAGGATCTGACCTGTACTACAAGTAGTTGTATACAAATTGAAGTCAAGGAGATTTTGTTTAAGTGTCCCAGGATTGGCCAAGAGATTATGATAATAATGATAATAAAAATAAGATAAATACCACTTGAATAGCTTTGGAATTAAATGGCACAGGCGACTGGAAATATGGCAGGATATAGGTATGTTTTGTAATCCTTGCCCTCATTTTCTTGCACTATTATTGTGTATCCAAAATGTTTTCCATAGAAATATGTTTGCATTGTAATACATGAGTAAATTGTACTGATGGTGCAGGACTCTCTTGGCATATTTACTTAATACCAATTAAGAAAAACAGAACTGTATAGATAAAACAATAACAATTACTGATCTTTCTGCAAGTAAGCAAATTTACTGAAATTCTGTGGAGAAGTAATGTCAATGGGGAACTAACATGTTTCTAATGCCATGTTTTAAATCATATTTCTGATATTGGGTAGAATGTAATTTTGCAGTAAAACAAATTTAACTGCTTTACTCCTATATCTCCACTCCACCTGATGTGCTGCAATATTTGATTGATGCTCCATTTAATATCAGGACAAACAGTTGTTTCCAAAAGCACTGCAAATGTGTTTTTGAAGACCTGTTTGGTACATTAGGCATGTGTCAACCTGTTCATCATAGTAAATAATAGTGATTTCACAATTAAAACAGGTAATTAAACAAAGAGAACTGAAGATGCAAGATTAGTGTGCAAAAGGAAGCTTACTTATTTCCTAATTGAGTCTTCTACCTCAGAGTGTGCTGAAAATCCTTATCTGTTTTTCATCACTTTACTATCACCCCATCTCCCAAAAGAACCCAACACTTTTTAAATTAAATAGTACAACAAAAAATAAAGATTATTCTGCAACAACCATCCCAGACCCAGAAGCTCATAGACTCATAGACTCATAGACTTTAAGGTCAGAAGGGACCAATATGGTCATCTAGTCTGACCTCCCGCATGATGCAGGCCACAAAAGCTGACCCACCCACAACAGAATATTCCAGCCTGCGAGCCCTGCCCTATGCTGCGGAGGAAGGCGAAAAACCTCCAGGGCCTCTGCCAATCTACCCTGGAGGAAAATTCCTTCCCGACCCCAAATATGGCGATCAGCAGTACCCCGAGCATACAGGCAAGATTCTACAGCCGGACCCTCATTTTACCCGCGATGGCACGTTAATGCCTAATTGACTAAAATCACGTTATCCCTTCAAACCATTCCCTCCATAAACTTATCAAGCCTAATCTTGAAGTCAGAAAGGTCTTTCGCCTCCACCGTTTCCCTCGGAAGGCTGTTCCAAAATTTCACCCCTCTGACGGTTAGAAACCTTCTTCTAATTTCAAGCCTAAACTTCCCCACGGCCAGTTTATATCCATTCGTTCTCGTGTCCACATTACTACTGAGCTGAAATAATTCCTCTCCCTCCTTGGTATTAATCCCTTTGATATATTTAAAGATAGCAATCATATCCCCCCTCAGCCTTCTTTTGGTTAGGCTAAACAAACCGAGCTCCTCGAGTCTCCTTTCATAGGAAAGGTTTTCCATTCCTCGGATCATCCTAGTGGCCCTTCTCTGTACCCGTTCCAGTTTGAGTTCATCCTTTTTAAACATAGGAGACCAGAACTGCACACAGTACTCCAAATGAGGTCTCACCAGCGCCTTGTATAACGGAAGCTGAAACCTATTACTGCAGTGTTTGAGCCATTAGTGGAGACTACTGTGTTATATATTATAGGCCATTCAGAAAACTTGCTAAATACTCGTCTCTCATGCACAATTGTGTTTGCCAGCTCCCCCTTCCTTGGTCCTATGTAATCACATTTGTTCATGTCTCCTTATGCTGCATATAAAATCAAACTCTCTCAGCTGTGTATCTTTTGTGATGTTTTGGACCTTAATATTCTGTAAAACAATAAGAAATAACTTATTGTCTGCATTTTTTTTGGTTCTCTTTTTCAACTTTCTTTTAACTCTGATTGACTTTTCCCCCTTCATTTACTTTTTTCTCCTCATTTCTCAGTTCCAACCACCCCTGTCTCTCCTATCTGTTCTTTGCTCCAGTTCTTTCTTTCCCTACAAGTCTTTTTCCCTTATCCACTGATATTTTATTAACTTTGTGAGTACACAGCTAACTATGACTCTGCAAAACTTCTTGCTAAGGCCATCTTGCTCACTCAGGGCATATTCAGAAGATTAGCACAGATATTAGCACTGCAGTCTTTCTCACTGGTCTCCACACTCCCTTACTCCTGCACCCCTTTCTTCTTCAGATGTCTGTCTATCCACTCCATACTCCTAATACTGCCTAGTTATTCCACCCTGAACATAAGTCTGTGGGCTGAACTAACTTCCTGCATTGTCTTGCACAGATAGTAGTATTAATGCTGGAGCCACACCAACAAAGTTGCATTGGCGGTATTGTCAGTCCTTACAGTATTCAATACTCATTTTAAAGCCCCAGCTCCAGGAGTCATGTAATAGTGAGAACTTCATTTGGGTGGGTTGTTTTTTTTTAAAACACATTTCTAGCCCCCATGGTTCTAAAGAAAAGTCTGAAAACATGACCAGAGCTTAACTTAAAGGATCAAAAACCATAAGTCAAACAAAAAAGGCACTCTCATTTTTGTTTTTTAAATCTCATGTTTTTGGGGGCTTGATTTATGATTTTTGAAAGCTATGATGCATTTATAGTACAGAAGCAACTTTGTTTCCTACTATCTTTCTTCTTTTTCTTTTCTGAACTAATGAAAGTTAGAGCTTCACTGTATTTGTACAATGTGATTAAAGAAATGACTGTGTTCTCTGTAATTAATTGAAATGTCAGCATTTTGTCTCAATGTTTTGCAATTAAGAATTTAAGTAGAAAAGCAGAGAAAAAGTTTTTGTTGATATAGTGTTATACACTTTAAGATATTGTGGAGATAACGAACATGAGTCTTCAGTGAAGCAGAAATTTGGTGTGTTACTTCGGTCTGTTTTCATTTCTTTTATTTGCCATATGATTTTATGGATTTGGGACAGTATGTGTGTGTGTGTATATATATATATATATATATATATATATATATATATATATATATATATACTGTGCCTCGACTTTATCCCTTCTTGGTTAAAGTGTAATTTAAAATATATAATCCCTATCTAAAATGTGTAGATTTCTGAAGGATAGTTATAGTTTGAATTGGGAAAGTCAAATCCTCTGGTTCAAGTGGCGTATTATAATCAGTTGCTTGATACTCAGTAAAACCATTTGCAATTTATTCATAGAAACATTATATATATTTAGTTTTGTCTTGGTTTTAATGGAGAAAGAACAAATTTTGGCTGGTATGATGGATTGAAAAGCCACAATTGAGTTCATGCCAAAAGCTTGAAGCAAACATCCTAGAGTACCTTAGAAGAGACTGCTAGCTTTGCATTGAAACTTTGTAGTTCCTTTTCCTTCCTTAGGCAACTATGTGTAGAATTGCCAAGAAGTCGGTGAATTTACTTGTCAATGTATTAAGAACGTCCAATGGGACCAGAAACAACAAGGCAACTTAAACTACAGTTGCCATTGTAAGTGCTGAGAAGACATTTTATTATACAATTAAAAGATGCAAATAGTGCTTTGCATTGTGGACATGATGATTTCTATTGCAGCCAGGTGTATACCATCTAACCTAGAGGAAAACAATATAAGTAAATTTTAAAACTATTCTGACTTTTAAAATCATACTTTGCAGTTAGGGCCAAATCTGCCCAGCATGTAGTCCAAGTAACTTCGCTGAGCTCTCTGATCTCTGCGGAGACCAATCAGGAGCCATCCTTGTCTCACATTGTAGAGCACTAGCAGAGCTACTTCACAACTTCTCCAGCCTCAAGGTTGCAATAGACTCCATGGCCCTTCCCTCCAACTCCCTCTGGCTGAGTGTGTATGCGGGTTGCCCATGGAGCTGGTTGTTTGCACAATGCAGCTGGTGTGCATCACTAGTGCAGGTTTCTGAAATTCTGCCCTCTTCTCCCTTGCACAGCACAACTGTGGTGGTTCCACAGAGATGGGGCAGGATTTGTTCCATAATGACCAACCTTTCTAAAAAATTGAAGTGATATTAGGACAGGTATTTTGCACAGTTGCCTTGTATTGTCACCTTCAAATAGTTAGTGCATGGAAGGCTGATGCCTAGAATTCCTGAGTTCTAATTGTGATGGTTTCACTGACTCACTTTGTTGCCTTATCACTAATCCTCTTAGTCTCTTCCTACCCCTCTCCACACCTCCACCCCCTCAAAAATAAAAATAATATTTTTCAACCTTGTAGAAGTTGAGAGGAATAATTATTTCATGTTTCTAAATGTTTAGGATGCTATAAATGTGCCAATCGGATCTCTCCTTCCCAACAGTCCACACAGTGAGTGGCAAGGAGAAGCAAAAAAATCCTCTCCTCATACAGTGCACTCCACTCTCAGGAAAGATCTCCATGTGCATTCTGTGCTGTAGGGAGTCAAATCTCTAGAGCAGCTGAGCCTATATAACCCATGTGCCTCATAGGGAGATATCTCTTTAAGAGACCCATGGGGGGTGGGAGGGTGGGGAGGCAGGAGTGAGTTGCGTCTGGGTCATTATTGCTATGCTGATTAAGCACTCCACATCCAGAAACTTCTGGAATTGGGTGTGGTAGTTATGGGTATGCTCCAATAGGTTCCCTGTTGCTGGGGTCAGACTCCATGAGAGCAAGCAGTCAGGTCAGCTGCTTTACAAAGGGCCATGTGCCCTGTGTGAGTTGGGAGAAGCTGAGCAGAAAGCAGGCTGTTGTGCCTAACTCTGAAGCATTTTGCAGCAGGGTTTTCTTTAAATCTATACACTTAACTGAGTGACTGGTTAATCAATTAGGTGACTGGCTAGCTGTGATGTCAGCAGAGGAAGAGTCTGCATGGACTTCAACTGAAGATTCCTACAAGCAGGTGGAGGGAAGATGTAGGTGAACAAAACCTAAGCTTTTGGGAGCTTTCAGTTTCTTCTCACTGTATTTCTGTGGGGACTGAACTGTTCAGATTTTAATTTGTTTTCTTTATTTATGTTTATGTGTAACTGTGAAGGTAATGTCTGTGGATTATAAAATAGACATGTCATGCTGTAAAAATTAGATTATTAGTTGTTTCTTTATCATAAGATTTTATAAAATTATTTAATTAAATTAATTTCTTTAGTTCCTTTTGGGACTTAAATGTGGGGAGGTTGACCCTGTGCAATCCTTGCTGAAAATCTTTAGAGACTGAACTCTGGGTCTCCAGCTACTTTCTGTGGGAGTTGAGTTTTTTGAAGGAACTGAAGATGGGAAATGAAGTGAACTCTAGCCCACCCAAAGGTTACAAATTGCACCCAAACAGGGACTTGAGGATTGCTCAGAGCTCACCTCTGAATTCTTCTGAAGAATATTGCAGTTCGTTATAAAAGAATGTGGTGTTGAATATTATTGAATTTGTGCACTGTATTAATATTATTAAGATAATGTAAACTTGTACATAGTTAGATCCCTATAGGACCATTTTGGTCAGGGATTTCTGTTGATAGTACAGCAGAAATTAAGAGGGCGATTAGAATCTTTGGTCATGTGACTAATATGAGGCAGGTGAAGGGAGGAAAAAATATGATTCTCTGTGAATTTGAAGACTCTGTTTCTGTGATACTCATAGGAAGGAAATGTGTGTTGCAGAAGCTAGGTCAGAAGTGGGATGTGACTCCTATTCATTTTGAGGTTTTGCTATTTATATCCACTGGTTCTGTGCCCAGAGTACCTCAGTGCAGGAATCAAGGATATTCTGTGTATTCTGACAGAGGATTCAGGACTGAGGTTACACCTGTGGGTGATAGACAGACTAGGTGGTTAACAGATGCTATACCAGTTATAGACTGAGGTCCAGTAGAAGCCTCTACTCCTGCTGTGAGTCTCCCTCCTGACATCTTTTGTTAGAGAGAGTGCTGAAATCTGCCAATGAAACTGTGACTGATGTGAAACTTAAACTGAAATGTTTTTCGGGTAATTCACTCAGACCCAATGGAGAAGTAGATTATCCTACTTGGCGAGCACATGCCAAAGAGATGATGGAAGACAGTGAGATTTCTGACAAAGGCAAAAGAAGGAAGATTATTGAAAGTTTATTACCCCCAGTATTGAGGGTGGCCTTAGGAGCTGGTAGCAAGGCATCCACTGTAGAATGCTTTGATATTTTAGAGAAGGCATATGGAAGTGTCATAAACGCATCTGAGCTTAAGTCTCAATTTTCTGAGACTCACCAACACACTAAAGAACCACCTTCTGCATACCTGACTAGATTACATGCATTAGCCCAAGAAATTTTGGAGGCTGGTGGGGTAAAAGATACTGAATTGGACTTTTATATACAAGATGAATTTTTCTATGGTTGTTGGCATGAATCCTTATTAAATACACTCTTAATAGAAGGGATTAATTGTAGTGGTAGAAAAAAGACTGTCTCTTATGCCACACTCCTTTTTGAGGTGAGATCCATTGAAAGGGAGCACTCTGATATACAAAAGAGACAAGAACTAGAAGAAAAAGGAAGGCCATTGAGTAGAAGTAGTTTGCATTTGATAAAGGCATATGAAAATACTCCCAGTGCCCATGAAGAAGTCACTGCAATACACTGGAAGGAGAAATACTGCAGACTGAGCAGCAGTTGGTAGTAATGCAGTTGACCCAGCCAAGTTCTGAAATGCCCATTTCAGATACACGATTTACTCCTCAAAGACCCAAAGAATTTAATAAGCAATAACAAGATTTAACAGAAAAAATCATTTATGGTTTAACTGTGGACAAATAGGACATTTTCAAAATGAATGTCAGAATTATCCTAACCCCAATTTAATACATCAGCAGCTGACTGGTAGACATTCAAATCAGAGCAAATTTGAGCCAGGAAGAAAAGAAACTAACAACTCTCAGAGCAAGGCTGCTAGTCAATGGTTTCAGGAGACAGATGTTACCCAAGTGGGTGTCAGTGAGGCCATCCAGCAGTTAGTGGGGCCTGCTTGTCATGGCTGTGTATACCTAGATGAAGTAAAGAGTACCTGCCTAATAGATACTGGTTGTCAAGTTACTTGCATATGTGAAGCCTTTCTAGAATGAACATTTATCTTATCAAAAGTTACAGTCAATTGGCAGTATACTTCAAATAGAAGGGGGAGGAGGGCAAATGGTTCCATACCTGGGATATATAACCTTGAAGATACAATTTCCATCTTCTTCAGTCCTCTGCTTAGCCATTGGCTGGGCAAGGGTGGATGGATCAGCTGATTGGCTGCTGAGTGTCCGCCCCTCAGCTATGTAAGTGATCCTGGTTCTTTCATAAACTTTTACTCGCCAGTTAACTGCACTGCCCGTCTATTGCCCTTCCCCCCTCCTCTTGTTTGTAGTTTAGGAGCTGTGCCTCTTATAATGCTGCAGGTCTGATTGATAACCATTGTTTTAGGGATCAGGGAGTAATTTTTCAGTTGGGGCCAAATTGGCATGAGATCTGGTGGTTTTTTTCACTTTCTTCACAGCCTCCTAGAGGCATAAGTGGGTTGAGAGTAATAGAACTCAAAAATTGATATAAAGCTGATAAAACTACTGACCTGTCAAAACTTGACTGTCATCCAATGCAGATAAAGGCTAAAAGGGACAGCTCCCAGAATTAAATGAGATTTGGGGTTTTGCTGTTGGACCTTTTACTCTTTGGGGGAGAGGGACCTGAAGCCTTGGTGGACTGATGTCTCACCTCTGCCTTGTGCCTCTATCACCCCACTCCTCTTTTGCAGGAGGAGAGGTTTCACACCAGACCTGAGTTTGTGGGGTAGGTCGGGGAGGGTCTACTCAGAGTTATCATTTTGTTTGTGGTGACAGCCCTGTAACCCTCACAGGAACTAATTAAATGTCTGGTATATGAGGGCAGACATTGTAGTGTCCTCTTCAGTGTACAATTAATAAAGTTGCTGCCTGCTGATTAAACACATTCCACGTCTATCATTAATTTGCCTGCAATGACTCTGTCCGTTGACTTGAGCAAGTGGCTTAATCTGTCATTCAAATTCCCCATCCTGTAATGGTCATAATATTTGCCTACATCACAGAGATTTATGTTTGAAATATGTTTGAAATATGTTTTGAAGATAAAAACTACTTTCCAAGTATGATGATAAATCACATTTTGGCAATGAGAAAATAGGGTAAAGAATATCTTAGTTTTCCTGTTGTATAAATAGATTTTCAGTTTTGCCTGAGGATGCTGATGGGAAGAAAAACATTAATAAAGTTGGAAATACAGGTAATAGAAGCTTATAAAAGTTAAGGCTTTAAAATCACCATGAGAGTTCTGATTATTGTAGTAGCCTCACCTTAAAAGATCTGATCCCAAATATGCTGGGGACTTAGCCTGCAATGGAAACGTGCAAGTTAGTATACTTTTGTGATATTTGCTGAATAATGAATTTATGGAGTCAGTTATTTTTACCCATATGTGATATTCGGGCCATTTTTGTGGGTTTGGAAATGTGATAACGTTAAGTATAATACTATTCATGGAATACAAAAAAGGCTATTACACATTATAATACAATGCTACTGTTAAGGCTCTGTCTGGTTTCTTCTGATATGACTTCTGGGTACTTAACTACCGTTCCTAATTTTACTTAATTTAATAACCACTCCTGCCCTTTACAATGTGCACCCTCCCTATAACATGCAGAATTACTAACTCTGAAGAACGGCTTTGTTCAGAAGCTGTCATTTATAATGAAGACATTATAATTAAATATGCTTGTATTATATAATGTGGTAGCAATACTCCTAAATAAATTATTGGAAAAAACCCTTTTCTTTTTAACAGTAGATTTAATATGTATATCCTCTTCAGGTTGGTAGGTATTTTCCATTTCATATTATATTCTTTAGTTTCTCTGTGTTGTATTTCATCTTTTTTGTTATTATGGTACATTGGGATTTGTTAGCAAATGGTCTAATTTACTTTGAATGTAGGAAGTAACTTCGGAAGGGGGGTCTGAGGCAAACACACTGTCTGACCTGGGCTACTCACTCAGCTGTCATGACTCTCCCTTCCAACCGCACCTGCAGCGACTCAGCCCTCAGGCTTGCTGTAGCAGCGTATTCCAGGGCTGGGGTCAGATGACCGCCCTCCCCCCCGCCACAGGTATTTCACTGACCATCCCAGAGCTGCAAATTAGTCTGTGCAATAGCACTACTTGGCCAAGAATCGTCCTGCTGCCTTATGGAGTTACAGACTCTTCAGGCTTCCAGCTTGCCTTTTATCCGGTTCCTGCTCCTGCCCCAGCCTTGCCTGAGCCTGTTCAAGCCCACTTCAGCCTTGTCCATGCCAGACTCTGACCTTGTTCCATCAGGCCTGACGGCCTAGAACCCAAAGCCTGATGGGGTGTATGTGTGCAGGAGGTTGGGTTTGGGCTATTAAGCATAATTAGCTTAACATCAAAATGACTTGAAGTAGGTCAGATTTATATGGATGCTCACTCTGGTATGATTTTCACACAAGCCTCATTTTATTCTTTCTTACAGAGAGTACTCTGCAAACCCTTAGAGAATGTGCATCTGAATAGAATTGTATAATGATGATGATGATTATTATATTACACTAGTACCTAGAAGCCATAAGCAAGAATAGGGCCTTGTTGCGAAGTCATAGTAAATGACGGTCTTTGCTAGCGTGGACTGGTGCCCGGTTTCCGACTGGTCGAAAAGGGGACCTGACATTGTCTTGTCAGATCTACTGACTGGACACCCAAAGTCCAGTTACTGCAAGCGAGGGAGTTGGGGAGGCGCTGGCTTATCATCCGCTCCGGGGCCACCTCCTACCTTTGTCAGGCAGCTGCTGCTCCAAGTCCCGGCTCGGCAGGCAAGTACCTCCTAACCTGGGTGGTGAGGGGAGGTGAAAAGCAGCGAGCGACGAGGGGGAGGAGGAAGAGGAGTGTACAAGGATGGGGTCTCAGGGGCAGAGGCAGGGCAGGGGAGGCTCAGGGGAAGAGGTAGGGCTGGGGCAGGATTTCGGGGGGGAATAGGTGGGGCAGGGGTGGAGCCTTGGGGGGAAGAGGCAGGGCAGGGGGCGGAAAGAGATGGGGTGGGGATGGAGCAGGGGTGAGAAGAGGTGGGGCGGGGGTGGGGCCTTGAGGGAAAGGATGGGGTGGGGGAGGGAAAAGGTGGGGTGGAACCTTGGGGTGGGGTGGAGGCGTGGCTGGGGGGCAGATGGGGAGATCAAGCACCCCGGGTAGAGAGTAAGTTGGCACCTATGCCTGCTGGAGTGTCCGTTTTTTAAATATTACCAAGTTGGCAACCTTAGGGCAGGTCTACGCTACATTGGGGATCGACGCTCTGAGATCGATCCAGCAGTGGTCAATTTAGCGGATCTAGTAAAGACCCACCAAATGGACTGCAGATCACTCTCCAGTTGACACCTCTAGTCTACCCCTGACGAGAAGTGTAACGTAAATTGATGGGAGATTTTCTCCCATGAACCCCCCACGGTGTAGACCCCGCGGTAACTCGACCTAAGGTACGTTGACTCCAGCTACATTATTCACATAGTTGGAGTTGCATAGCAAAGATCGACTTACCGCGGTAGTGTAGACATAGCCGTAGTCTTTGCCCCAAAGAGTTTTCAAGTCCAAGCTGAGACCAAACACAGCAAATGAGTGTGACAACTATTAGGAGGGAAGGGGGAAAGGGTAACCAAAGAAAAAACATAAAGGTATGTGGATGTTGTGTTTTTGTGTTGAAGTTTTTAAATCTATAAATAAAACCAGCAGTCCCTGATGGTCTCATAACCAAGCTGTGCCAGATGGATTTATTTCTGTTTGGGCTTCTTTATGAAGGGAGGTCTTGAAGGATTTGAAGAAGGCAAGACTGGTGACATTCTAGATACATTTGGCGAGAGATTTCTTTGTTTGAGGGATGTCATGGAAGAAGTTGAGGAGATTATAAGTTATGGAGGAGATGATATGATGTTGCTTAAAATGGCATAGGCCCACTGGCGTCTGCTAGTAGCAAATATCTCCAATTGCCAATGGGACTATAGATGGGGAGGGCTCTTAATTAATACAGCAAATTCTTTGGCAGGTGTCTGGCAGGTGGGTCTCACCCACATGCTCAGGTTTTAACTGATCACCATATTTGGGGTCAGGAAGGAACTTTCCTCCAGGTGAGATTGGCAGAGACTCTGGGAAAAAGAATTGATTTGAGCATAAGCTTTCGTGGGCTTCCGCCCACTTCATCGGATGCATAGAATGTTTATAATAAAATATCTTCTCAGCACTTACAATGGCAACTGTAGTTTAAGTTGCCTTGTTGTTTCTGGTCCCATTGGACGTTCTTAATACATTGACAAGTAATTGATGAAGTGGGCTGTAGCCCTCGAAAGCTTATGCTCAAATAAATTTGTTAGTCTCTAAGGTGCCACAAGTACTCCTGTTCTTTTTGCGGATACAGAGTAACATGGCTGCTACTCAGAGACTGTTTTTTTTCCCCACCTTCCTCTACAACATGGAGCATGTGTCACTTGCTAGGCTGACCTAAACTAAGTGGTGGATTCTGTGTAATTAGAAGTCTTTTAAATTAAGATTTGAAGGCTTCAGTAGTTCAGCCACAGATATGGGCCTATTGCAGGAGTGGGTGGATGAAGTTCTTTGGTCTGCGATGCCAGACTATCACCACTAGTCCCTTGTGGCCTTAGTGTTTTCACTTATTTGTAACCTCAGGTTGTAGGAGAAGCTGGCATCTTTGGTGGATTGTATACAGTGGGAAGGGTGACACAGAAAAAGATGAGTGGAGAAGTAGAGAGATGAAAAGGGCCTTACAAGTAAAAACAAAAATCTTGAACATGATGTGGTGAGAGCGGTGCCAGTGCCAGAGGAGTGAGGGCCAAGGAGAATGATGCTAGCATTTACGTTTGGTGATGTGTGTACTGTGATTTGAGTTTTACTTATAGAATGTGTTATAGGTTTGCTTGTGCTTTCTGTAGCACTATGCATGATGGTGAGGAAGGGAATGCAGTTCGTTTGAATGATGACGTCTTCATTGTTCTAAATTATTGAAAGTCTGAAACTATTATTTACAGTTTGCGCAAAATTGCTGGAAAAGGCAATAACTTTATGCAGTTATAGGCAAAAGGAACTCATGTAAAGCTTAGGACCTGAAGTCCAGGTATCTATGAAATCCATTCCTCCTTTCTTGTACTGACAATTTTGTCATGAAAATTTGTTTGGTCCATTATATGGGGTCACCCTTCTGGACTAACCTTAACAGTCTAGGATAAGGCTGATACCTGTTCCACTGGAGGAAATGTTTCATTTTCCAGACACTCTTACAACCTCGCCCCAGCTCGTCATCTGCAAATGTCTATTCAAGAATCTTGCTGGCAAAATCTCTGTATTGTGTAAGAAGAGAAACCGTGTTAATAATTGCATCCAGGTTCGGTAAAACAGAAGATACAGGGGGAAAAACAAAGCTTGAAACATGAAAACCACACATGACTTCAATAATTGTATCTTCACCCTAAAGGGAGAATATATATATGCACAGATCACACATCACTTCAAATAAAATAGATTCTGTACCATTTCAGACATATGTAAGTGGGTGAGTGGAGGAAAGCTCTTTACCATTGCTGGGGAGAAAGAGGAAATTATTTCCGCAACCGTCTTCTAAAGGTCTTCCTGGTATTGGCCAGACAAACTGACATAAACAAATGACAGCATGTCCTCCTAAAAACGTTCACTTTGGGTATGCCTACTCTTCAAAGTAAGCCCAGGGTTAATAGAACTCCAGTTAGCAGACTCTGGATTTGTTAACCTAAGGCTTGAGTGTTTTCACTTATTTGTAACCTCTGGTTAAGAATTGTTGAACCCTGGGTACAAACCTGGGGCTCCAGCATTTATGCTGCATTATGTGGGCCCGAGTCCAACCACCTTATCCTAGATTTCCTAGCGTCCTCCCAAAATGTGGCCACTCGAGCCCTTTGATTGTGGTTCAGTGTGGGAAAACACTTGACTGTCCATCAAACTTGACTGTCCAGAGGTCAAAGAAAGTCAGCCCCGGGTATTGTGGGATACATTTAGCAGACTCCCAGAGCATAAGTCCAGTGGGACTATGTCAGCATTGCAAAGCAATAGGTCTTGAACCCCTGATCTTGGTTTGACTCAGGCTTGGACCCTCCACCCATATGGGGTCCTGGGACTCTGGGTCCAAGCCCTGGATTTATGAGATTTGTCTGTAGATAGAAGGCGGGGACTAGTCTTGAACCTGACTTTGAACCCTGGGCTTACATTTCAGTGTAAACATAATCTTTAGGGTCTAATCTATTGGGGGAGGGATGGAACCTCTATATTGTATTCTCAGCACCCCTTCTCTGAGTTGCAATTTTAAGTTCTATGACCAGTGGCTAATTTTAACATGTTATAAGATGTTTCAAAGTGCATGCAATGAATGGTTTAGAGGAGGAGGACTTCTATCTTAAAAAAAAAAATCCTATCCTTTTGTTCGTTTATGTGACGCACACAACATAGCAGGATATTACTTTGCAACATAATACTGGAACTTCTTCCTTACCTTCTGTCAGTTGTTACTTGGTGTCTCAATTAAATTACATGAAGATGTTGATCAATGTTGAGTTCCTTATAGATGCCACAAGAAACATTTATATTTATAGGAACAATATGTAAATGTTCATGAAATTGTTAGTTAATTCTCTGAAGCATCCCACAACAGGCAAGCTAATTTGTGCAGCCTTTTTTCTGTGACGATAAGCATTGGATTAGTTACTTTAGTTACAGCACATATGTTATAAATATGTACAGACGCTATTGCTTCAGAATTGTTGGGGTTGCTTAGTATTGCAAGGCAACAACTATTTGTTCTTAGAGATCTGACAACTCAGCTTTTTTTTTGGCTTAATAGGATCTATGTATTGCAAAGATTTGGAATGGAGGGGGAAAAAAGGAAAAAAGATGTTCTTTGCCACAAACTTGAAAGTTATGCTGCTGTAGAACTTAACTCCCCTTGGATAGCTCTATATTTCTAGTGTTTGTTCTAAAATCTTATATTTTTAAGAAAACCAAGTATAAATTGAGTGGATAATATAGCACCCATTTTAAGAAAATAATTAAACACTATTTGCCAATTACATATTAACATAAAATTCTAAAATATTTATTACCTCTCTGAATTAAAGTATGCATCTAACACTTATAATTAATGAAGAATCTAAATTATATTTTTCATCTTTCTGTATTTAGTCATAAACCCAGAGACCTACTTTTTCCCCACAAATATAACCAATTCTAATTTTGTTCCAACTAAACCAGACTAATTCTGTAGAGGGCATAAACTTACTATATATCTGAGCTACATAAGATGTTGCTCCGTCTGGTGAGGGAGCTGTTCTCTGTTCATCAGATCTTTGGATTTTCTAATGTGAAACCCATAAATAAATCTAATTTCTTTTTACTGAACCTAAAAATAATTTGGCCACAAATTACTTGCTTTATGTGCCCTTAATATTTGTCAGACCACCAGACTTCACTTTTTCCTTATTAAAAGCAAAACAAAAGCAAAGCCAATGTCCAGAATTTACAGTTAGCCAGCCTGTCAAAGGAATCTGTGACATTTTGGCTTCTGGATCTCTGAACTACAAATTTCTGGGGATTGCTTAGTTGACCAGTTAATTTACAATCTGAATCATAGCCCAGAAATCTAGTGTAGTTTTCAAGTGAATTTGATGAACTCAAACTAACGTTCATTGTTGTTTTTTCTGGACTTTTACAATTGGATATCTGTTGCAGGAAGAGCTAGAAATACACTGTGAAAGCTTTCTTTTATGCTATTTTCAATATAGAAGACTTGTAGTACAAGTCTGCTAATGTAAAAGTTATACCACGCTTATCCTAATTTGCACAGCTGTAGTTCTGAATTCACTAACTCAGGAAACAACACGGGGCATTTTCCCCTTAAATTGGGTTGCTTAATTACTCAAACAATTTAAATATATGGTTCTATGTAGCTCTTTATTAGGAATTTCTTCTGTAACTTGTTGCATTTGGAAGGAGTCTTTTACAGGATATTTTTAACATTTGATTTCATTTCAAGTTTTTTCTGTTGCATAAACTTTGTGAAAGTACAAAATGCACTATTAAATATAAAATCCCTTTCAAGGGGATGCCTGGTTTAGTGGGTATTTAACATTAGTGTTAAATTAGTGTTAACATTAGTATGCTTGTTTTAAAATAATATTGACAGACCTGTCTGAAGTCTCTATGTAATAAATTTGGATATAAGTGGAGATATTCAAAGCCACATAGATTTGGATGTCCAGTTTCTATTCATTTTGGGCATCCAAATCCCCTTGGTATTTTGGAAAATCTCAGCCATAAGTTTTACCATGTTTAACTAAACCATTCATCCAAATCATGGGAAGTTCACACATCACTTGACCAAATTTAGAAAAGTGACTAAGGGCACAGTGTTTCATTCCTTTCATACCAGAAACTTCCAAGAGCTTCAGTAAGAGGTTCTTGTGCAAAAAAAACTATTGGATTTCTGGAATTGAAAGGCCGCGTATTCCCTCTGTGCCCTAAGCCCTCCAGTCCTACTGACTAAGATTTCATAGAATGTGTCTCCGTGCTATTTCTAACCATCCCAGTGACTCAAAATTTGTCTCTGCAGCTGTGCACTCATTCTCTCTTGCAGTATTACTCTGTAAAGAAATGAATGCCATTTTACTGGACTTGATCCATATTGCAGCTCCATATACACATACCTCTTCACAGTTTTTCTCCAGACAGTGTCGCCAATCAGAAGTCACTTTTAAATATTTGTTTGCTAATTTCTCCCCCCAGCATTTGTTAAAACAACGTTGGTCACCCTAATGATTTCCCAGCTCTATTAAGATATGTGCCTCAAAAAAGTTCTGACTGCTTCCCTGTGGATACCATAATTTTTACTTAGTTTGACATAGCCTCAACAGTTGAACAATATGAAGCAGCAACAATACATCACTTTAGATACCATCAGCCAGGTAAAACAATTAGCTGACTGAAAAACTCCTTGGTTAGCAGATACAGTTATTTTAATTACATATTCCTATGTATAATGGCACACAACTTCAATGTATAAATAGAAAGGAAGTTGTGACTTGCTGTTTTTAATTTAAATTATCCATGATTTGAAAAGCTGCTTTCTGAAATGGTGTTCTTATGTCAGTTAAGTGGTGGCATGGCAGCAATAGGTTAACAGTGCTTTAGTCATGTTCCAAGAGTGGCACATCTGATTAACTGAATAATATATGCCACTAATTGATTTAGCGATATTGCACCTTTTTGTGTTATGTTGCTCTTGGCTTTAGCTCAATATACATTTGCAGCTATTAAATCACTAAACAACCTTTGTTACACTAATATTATTTAATCAAATCTAAGGTATGTGTTGGACAGTCTACATTATAGGTGTCTGGAGGCATTTTGATACAGAAAGAAATCATGCCCAGTCAGGATAGTTTGCCCCACTGTTGGAAAACCAATGCCTTCGAAAAAGTTAAATGATTTCTCTCTAACAATCCTCCATCTCCCAACAGCATTTCTTGTGTCTGACAAGAGGCATTCTGTCCTATCAGATAGATTTTCTGTCTCTTATCTCAATCTGTGTCTTAGAAATTTCTCTGTTTTCTGTTGTCTGCCCTATTTTTTTCTGTCTTCCGGTTGACTCTGGCCTCTTTCTCTCCTTGTACTTTGCCATTCTTCTTTCCAACATCCCACTTGTTTCAGATTGTCTTGTCTTTTTCACCAGTCCTTTCTTCTGTGTTTTGGGGTCAATACAGCGATTCTTCTTGCTACTTGTCAGGCAAGAAGTTCAGTTGAGATGATTCAGTGAAACAGTCAGTCTGTTATAGCTGTAACAGCTGCTCAATTACATTTTTATAGGGGTGTGAGAGTCCTGTATCTTTTCCTGTCCCATGCTTCATTGCACGTCTAGTGGGTGGATATACTAGAACAATGACCTTGGGGATGGACTGTTCCACAGTATCAGGACACTTTTCTACCTACAGGTAAATGGACCCAATAGAAGCCCATTACTGGGCACAAATCTTTTTTTTTTTTTTTTGGTCACCTTCTGTCCATGAGTTGACGTGGTCCTACTTTTAATATTTAACTGATGCTGTTTGGGCACTTAGAATTGAATAAATGTGTAACCCTTCTGCCAGGGGGAGCCAGCAGCAACCAGGGCTGAGTTCAATATTGAGGGGTTCGTTTTTAAATATACAACACAGAACTGGCTTGAGCCCCCACCCTGTAACCTGAGAAAATTAAACACTACCGCTGGACACCTCTGAGAGGCAATACTTCCCCACTCACGAGCACAGAGTCTGCGTGTAGAAAAGAAACTTTTAATGAAAGGAGAGAAGTCACTCAACATTAATTAGGGAAAATGCCACAAGCAGGATTCATAAATATAAAACTGTGAGCTGGACGCCCACCCGAGAGTGCATGGGGCAGTGCCTTCTGCCTCATGTTCTTGAGTTCTACAACCAAAAGTTCCGTTACTGTGCCCCCCCCCCTGCTCCTTCACCATACCCCATTCACGGTGGTTGTCCTTGTTCAGGGAGAATCCAGTGTTCAGACGTTCATCTGTGGGAATTCACCTCCCACCCAGCAAAGAAGGCTCCTGGCTTGCTCTGCCATCTGAGCACTTGCTCTGGCTGGCCGCCCTGCCAGCTGCTATTCCTCGCTGCCTCCTGCCGGCTGACTGCTTGCTGCTTCCTGCCAGTCGCTCCTGCTGGCCACCTTTTGCTGCGACCTGCCTCTCTCCTCTGACCTCTCTAGGTCAGTCCCTTAGTGATTGTCAGCTCTTGGTGATTTTTAGCTCTCGGCAGGCTGGGCAGAAAAATGGTCCCACACAAATGATTTCAGCCCTTAAAATAGCAAAAGGCTCCTAATGAAGCCTGTTTAGCTCTATATTTGAACAGTGTGTAGGAACAGGTTAAATCAGACTGGGGACCATTAGAGAGAGTCCACACCTCCTGGCTGGGACACCTGTCCCCAGCCCTCTCTGCTTTCACTGGGGTCTGGCATTCAAGCCTCTGGCTTAACGAGGTCCTTTCAGCTGAGGGTGACCACCTCATTTAGGACAGGTTAAACACAGTTCTGTTCCCCTTCACTCAGACAATAAAGACAACATTGATAACAACATTTCACTACTCCTGCATTCAGGACTAAAGTGATTTGTAACCCAACACCAGCCAAAGCTGATGACTTGGAGCTGCACGGTTCCTGTCTGTTAGATACCTACATAGAGTAGGTGTGTTCATGTAAATACAGTTTGCTCCTGAAGTCTCTCTCCGACCCCAATTAGCTGTCAGGTGAGAGTTCATTCAGATCCTGCTTACAAATGTATAAGATGTGATCCCTTTCTGAAGGAAACAACAGGCTAATACAAACTGTTTTGAGGATTGCATAGCTGTTTTTAGGAATAGTTAAAATAAGTTAAGCTATTTATTACTTCACTCATTGCTAGAACATTAACAATAATTTGGTATTGGGTTTTGTTACCACGGCCTCTGTTTTGCTTGTTGTTGTATACCACCAAACACGAAATTATTTTAAATGTTTATTAAAAATACAAAAAAGGAATTTTTAAAAAGTCATTTTAAACGTAAGACTTCATTTTCATAAACTTGTATTCCCTCTTCCTCTCTCTTTTTCAATTTGCACAAAATGGGTTGGGGGGTTTACTTAGAAAAGTATTTTAAATGACAGTGTTTTACTGGGTGAGAAAAACATTTGGGTGGTAATTCTCGGGTGTGCAGGCTAAAATCCAGTCCTCTTTCTTCTTAAGACAAAACAATGCAGGAAAAAAGAATAGAAAAATATAGGAAATGCAGTTTTGGGCTCTGATACCTGCAGCTCAGTTCAGGTTACTGGAAGTCTACAACATAGGGTCAACACTCTAATTACCCACTCCTGTACCCTGGTTTCATTACTCTGGCTCTGGAAAATGTTTGGATAATTTTGCTGTTGTATGCTGTTTATAGAAGCAAATGATTTCTGTTTGTTTTTGATAGCGGTTGGACTTTTCAGGAATTGCTATTTGTTTACAAATCTGGTCACAGCAGAGGATTGCAATGTCATTGTCCTGGCTGGTTGAGCCAAATTCTATAGAAACCAAAAAGAGTGAATGCAGAGGAAGAATAGATCTTATTAGGAAATAGTGAATGTTTTCCATGTCCTCTCCTTGTATGGTCTGATCAGAGCATGTCTTGAGGATCAGAAAATGGAAAGCCTTAATAATGTGATGGTAGGTTCCTTGGATCCAGAATGTAATGGCAGTACAATTGATGAATGTGGTGGTGGTGCTCAATCTACCCAAAGTTCAAGAGCTGCCAAGTGCTCTCCAGAAATATCCAAAAAGAGATAGCAACTGTGTCTCATCAAAAGTGTCCAATCAAAATAAATTTCTGATGGTCATACATGCACATTTTCTCTTGTCTTAAGATGATTTCGGTCTATTGCTCTAATAATTTATTAATCTCACCAGCAGCCTTGAAAAGTCGTAGTTAACAGTTATGTCAGTTGAAACAAACTGAGTTCACCCATTTATTGAACTCTATTTTTGTTCATTCTTCAATAGTAAATTTTTCATATATAAGTTAAAATAACATCCTGCTTTGGACCAGGTAAAATTTCACGCATGTTAGGGTTTAACTCAATAAGAGATACCCATTTCAGTTAACATTATAATTTCCATCATAAACTCCTGCGACTTTTTAAAAAATTCACTTTTGGAGGTGAAGAGTCCATGTTTTGTGCCCAAAGATGATTTGCCACCACCAATTTTGAAAAGTTTGAGCACAATCCCTTTTGCTAATTTTGAATCATGGGAATAGGGAAAAACACACTTCTAATTGTTAAAAACGTGTAGGTAAGTAATCCCCCCTTTTAAACTTAGTTCCAGCAAAAAAACAGATGAAGTCCAGGATTTGAAACATCAAATGGACATATACTTTATGAGAGAGCATCTCTAAATTATAATCTTCTACAAACATATTGCTACATCTTCCCTTAAAAAACACAAATTAACTCTTATATGCATATATATAAACAGCTGACAACTATCTATTAACACATGCATTAAATTCTCAACCCATGCAGTACATTTCCATAAACCGCATGTGTCCACTACCTTGAGAGGAGAGGTTTACCAGCATATCACTCTCGAGTGAGTCTTTACCACTCACTTTCCCCAAATCCCCCTTCTCCAGGCAGGTTAGCAAGTCTCTGAGTCTTTCAGGACATTTAATCTCCTGCTCTGATCTTCTCAGTATCAGCCTTTCATTAGAGTCTGTCTGAGTTGTTCACTTGTTCCTTGACAGTTTCTCCTTTTGCGTTGATAAAGGATCAGTCAGACAGGGAAATGCCAGAGTCCACATCTACTGTCAGGGTTTTCAAACTTTCTGGGATTATTAGTAGATCCTTTTGATTATGTCTAAATGTGTTCCCCGATCTGTCTGGATTACATAAGACCTTGGACACATCTGTTCTTTAATTGTACCCCTTTGGCACCAACTATTAGAGGTGTGTTTCCTCAGGCACACTCTATCACCTGGGTTAAGAGATGGGAGATCACAGTCCTTTATGTCAAAATAATATTTCTGTTCCACTTCTGATTTTCTTTCATTTTCTGTATGGTTTCATTGTTATGAGATTTCAGCAAATTATCAGTAACTGATAAATTAGATCTGATCCTTCTTGCCATTAACAGCTGAGATGGAGAAAAGCCATTCTCTAGGGGTGTACTTCGGTAAACCAGTAACACTTTATTCAAATCACCCCCACTGTCAAAAGTCTTTTTCATAAGGTTCTTTACTGGCTGTATAGACCTTTCCACAAGTCTATTTGATTGGTGGTAATTTGGACTTGATGTTTGGGGATGAAAATCCCAATGTACGGCAAATTGCCTAAAATCTGCACTGGAATATTGCAGCCCCTTATTGCTAAAGACTTCATCTGAATTCCATGTCTGGAGAAGATTCCTTTCATGCCGGCTATCCCTGACTTACCATTAGTACTCTGCAGTGTGCAAACTTCTGCATACAGAGAATAATAATCTGTTACTATTAAATAATCCTTTGATTGCCAGGAAAATAAATCTGTGCCAATCTTCTTATAAGGCCTTTGTGGAACTGGAGGAGTTCTCGGTGGCTCTGCTTGTTGGCATGGCTTGTATTTCAAGCAGGAAAAGCAGTTTCCTATCACGTTAGTGATGTTGTGATTGATCCGCAGCCAATAGCACCTCGTGTGCTCATTGTTTCCATTTCTCAATTTCTAAATGACCCTCATGGATCTTCCATAGCATTTATTTTCAGAGACTCATTGGAATTACAACCTTACTGTCCTTGAAAATCACTCCATCTATCACAGTAAATTCATGTCTGCAGTTCCAATAGTCTCTTAGAGTTGAACAACAATTGCTTATTTCTTCAGGCCACCCTTTAATTATCACTTCTTTAAGGATTCCCAAAGATTCATCTTTCTCCATTTCCTCTCTTATTTGTTGCAGTTTCCTGTTAGCTATTGGAATTGATGTTACAATCAGATCTACACAGGCTTGCATCTCTAAAGTCTTCTCTTGTTTCATTGCAGCCACTGCTCTGGAAAGCTCATAGGCAGTGAACATGAATTACCAGGTGTCCAGATCACAACCAAATCATAGTTTTGCAGCTTTATCATCATTCTTTGAATCCTTAAGGTACAGGCATTTAGCGAAGGGGCAGCCAACCTGTGGCTCCGGAGCCACATGTGGCTCTTCAGAAGTTAATATGCGGCTCCTTGTATAGGCACCAACTCCAGTGCTGGAGCTTCAGGTGCCAACTTTCCAATGTGCCGGGGGTGCTCACTGCTCTACCACAGGCCCTGCCCCCACTCCTCCCCTTTCCGCCCCCTCCCCTGAGCCTGCTGTGCCCTCGTTCCTCCCCCCTCCTGCATGTCATGAACAGCTGATCGGGAGGCACTGATTGGTGATGGGTGGGAGACGCTGGGAGCGGGGGCAGGGAGCTGATGGGGGGACGCTGCTGACGTATTAATGTGGCACTTTGACAATGTACATTGGTAAATTCGAACTCCTTCTCAGGCTCAGGTTGGCCACCCCTGATTTAGCGTTTTGCGAAATAATAATATTAGGGGCTTGTGGTCCATTTAAACTTCCACTGTCTGTCCATAAAAATACTGATTGAATCTCTCACAAGCAAACAATATTTCTAAAAGCTCCTTTTCAATTTGTGTGTATCTGCTTTCTGCCTCAGTCAGTGATTTGGATGCATATGCCAGTGGTTGCCAATAATCCTCATGTTTCTGTAAAATCAGACTGTGAAGCATCTGCTGAAATGTTAATAGCCTTCCTGGTGCATAGAACTTCAACACTGGTTCTTTTATTACTTGTTGTTTTAAATCTCCTTCATAGAGCAGACTCTCTCTTAACACATTGTCTTTAATGCCACAAATGATTCTATCTCTGACCTAGAGACTCTGTCAGCTCACCAAAGTCACGGGTTTTACTGAGTTTCCTTAATTCTGAGACATATTGCTCTATGGTGTCATCATTTTTTTGCATACACGTAAAAAAAAATCTCTCTCTCAAAGGTTTCATTCCTTTTTGGCATGCAACGTTCCTCAAATTTAGTCAGTATTGTACTTAACTTCATGCTTTCACCTTCTTCAAACTTAAAGTTATCAATATTCAATGCTTCCTCCCCAACAACATGCAAAAGAATTGATAATTTCACCTCATTTCACATCATTTTTCTCCTCAGGAATTGACTTCAAATGACTGTAGTTTCTTTTTTATTCAGCACTTCTGACACCATGTAACGATCTTGGGGTTCGTTAAATAAAAAAGCAGTGAATGAGAAAGGAATACAACGTTTAAAAAAACAAACTGGAGAACTTCTGTTGTGAGCTGTTGCACATAGCCATGGGGTATTCTCAAACCCTGCCTTCAGGGCACATCTCCTATTCCTATGTTCATAATACTGTCCCTTATGAGGGAGCGTCTCTAAACTATAATCTTCTACAAACAGATCTCTACACTAATGACAAGTTACCCACTAAGAATGCTCAGAAGTTTATATCTGCTAAGATTTTAGCATAGCCTTAATTGAAGCCCTATCTTCTTTATGATTTAACTTCACAGTGAGAGGGAAAGGAGTGAAGAGGGAACATTGGGAGAGGTAAAGATGAATGAATTGCACAGGTCCTTGAATTGAGCATGAAAAACTTGAACTTGATGTGGAAAGAAAAGTAAAATCAGCAACGACAGGATTAAGAACAGGAAGTGACATTGGCAGAATGATGAATGGAAGGTGATGTTACCAACAGCATTCTGAGTGAACTGGAGAAAGTGTGCTGAAAGTTGCAGTTTTTGATATCTGGAATTTGGTTTAACAGTAGAGCTGAAGAACACAGAATGGAGTTTAGAGAAGCAGAGTAATAACTAACAAAATGTGTCAATATTTGACAAAAATTTGGAATTGAAGACAACAAAATCACAATGGACCTGGGTGATGGGGAGAACTATGGTGGTGGTTTTTGCGAGGGAGGAAGATGGAAAGATTCCCTTCCCTCAACGTCCTGGACATTTCCACCCTGGCCTACATCTCAGATCTCATTTATCTCAGTATTTTGTATGATTCTGCATAAAGAGTTTAGGGTTAAAAGTATTTATTTTAGATTTATATAGACATTCATGAATTGTAGGATTGCAATGAGATACCATAATTGATTACTTACAGTGGCAGCTCCAGTAATGATTCATCACAAACAGTTGTAGTCTGGATATTTGAGTTTTTAATTAATTTGTGTGATTATAGTTCCATTATAAAGGTTAGCTTGCCAAATACTAAATGTTTTTTTCTTGTATGTGGAGTCTTTTCCCCACTTTTTGAAGTCTCTTTCCTTTTTACTCTCAACTATATCTTCAGATTGATTTAGAGTGTTTGTTATGAGCAAGATTCCTATCTGCAGTGGAAAACCAAGCACCTCTGCCTCTTGCTGGGAAATAAAGTTCTTCAATCAAGCAGTTTTTTTTAGGGCACATTAGATATGTAGAATTTTAATACCTTTATAAAGAGAGAAAATCTCATAGGTATACTACCTCATTCTGCATTTCATGAGGGCAAATACAAAGCTGCTGTGTTCCATATGAATTTGACATATCTAGAACTCCGACAGAACAGCCTTGTTTATAATGAATTCTTTATTAAATGTTCTTAACAGACATTATAGAACATACATTATATTATAATCTGAATCTTAAATTGTAGTATAGCCAGAATATCATGGAGACTTCATAAGACTCTTTAGCAAAGTGAAAAGAACCATAATATTAAGGAAGATACCACAATATGTGACACACAAGTTTCAAGACAGCAACTTTAGCCTCCTTAAAATTACACTGTGAACTTGCACCTTTCCTAACCTGCTCATCAGATGCAGTCCACAGACTCTGTAAATTCTAAACTCCTCCTTTTCCTGGGATTTGGTGCACACTCACACACAAAAATAGTAATGAGGTAACACAAAGATCATCTGAAATTTTCTCCCCATGCTTGGGTGCTCTTAGGGTTCCTTCCTTGGGATGGTTTAGCCCACAACTCGTGTTTGTATGCAATGTTTAAAATATTCTATAATCAAATGGCTTTTTAAGTGATGGATATGTCTTCTGTGTACAGGGATTTTGGTAGAACTTTCAAATGTGTGTCAAACAACTTTTCTTTCCATCTCTGTTCTGAGAACTGTGATAAATTACAGTAAACGTTTTATGAAATAATTAGGGTATATTTAAATGATCTTTGATTTCCTGACTACCCGGCTAACTGATTGATAGAGTATCTGTGCTGGTCCTTTACTTGCCAGACAAAGTCAGAATCAATCATTGGGTTGCAGATATTGCTTTACGTATTTCAACCTTGGGCTATTCTGCTGCCTCTTTATCAGGAATAACTTGTCATACCAAGATACGCAGAAGGTTAAAATCAAATGAACAGTATATTTACTGTTGCATTTTCTTTAATGGAATATGTGGGCTAAAGGTGTTAACATAACCCAATCCCTGTCAATACTAAATAGTGTTAAACGAAGTCCAGGGTTTGGCACACACAGACCTCAGCCTGCTTTGTACCAGGCTAAACACATAATTAAACATCTTTTTTGGCCTTCTATTAAAGATACAGAAAAGAAAGAAAAACAATTAAATCATTTGAAATGTAAAGTATTAAGTAAGGCTTTTGTTTTAACCACATAGCTTGTTCCTTTTCCTTTGGTGGAGAAGTTTTTAAAGGGAAACACCCCCCCCTTCACCTCTGATTTGACAGTCTTTTAGATGGTATCAAAGATGGTGGTAATGATCCTTTTGGAGAAGAGGAAAGAAAAGAAGTTAGTTGAGATGGGCTGGAGCTGCTGTTGCTGCAGTTAATGTTCAATGCTGATTCACCGCAGGCGGTGGCTGGGATTCAGCTAGAGCTGGTAGAGGTGGCAATGTCATCTCGGTCCCTCATTCTGGTCCAGTCTGGCCAGCAGCCACAGTCCCAGGGCACTGGGCACCAGCAGGAGGAGGATCAGGGGTGAAAGTAACTTAAAGGACTTACCGGTACGCCGGAGTCCTGAGCGGGGGCGTGGCCTCAACCAGAAGAGGTGGGGCCTTTCAAGATTTAAAGGCGCTGGGGCTCTGGCTGTGGCTGGGAGCCCCAGGGCCTTTAAATCACCCCGGAGCTACCAGCTGCAGAGGTGGCTGGGAGCCCTGGGGCTCAGGGGCAAATTAAAGGACCTGGAGCTCCGGCCGCCGCGGAGCTCCGGGCCCTTTAAATCACTGCAGGAGCCCAGCTGCCGGAGCTCCGGCGGGGATTTAAAGGGACCGGGGCTCCCTGCAGCGGCTGGGAGCCCTGGGCCCTTTAAATCACCACCGGGGAAGCTGGTCCAGTCCGGCACGGCGTACTGGCTCTTGCCGGTATGCCGTACCGGCTTACTTTCACCTGTGAGGAGGATATGGGGGAGCACCGCAGCCGCCCACACCATGGCACCAGCCAGTGCAGTAGCTGCCCCGCACTGCCCAGCTCCAGGTTCTGGCCTGGCCAGGGGGCAAGGCCTTGGGGAGGGAGGAGAGGAAGAGGCGGGGCAAGCAATTACCTGAGGAGGAGCAGGGGTTGTGGCAACAGAGAGGGATGGGGCCTCATGGAGAGGGGTGTGTACTGCCCCTCCAATTTTCTATCTAGCCCACCTCAGCCCGCACAATGGGAAGAGGCTGGCGCTGCCCCTGACCAGGAGCAAGGCAGGGAAGCAGGAGTCAGGAATCAGGCGAGAAGGCAGGGTTCAATGTAGCAACCAGGCAGAGCCCAGCTATGCAGACAAGTTCCTGTGCCTCTCTGAGTTTAAATAGGAAGCTCTGATCAGGACCAGGGAATCCCTCCCTGATGTAACTTCAGGTTTCATAATCCCTCATGTTTAGTTCGTTAGTAGTTAGCCTTTGGATGGGAGCAGGGAACAGTTAATTGTAGACCCATGTTCAAGACCTGTGCAGATATGACAATCAATTAAACTGACTTTAGGGCCCCCGTTGTGGTGCCAAAGTACAAATAGAGACTTGGACCTTATATTGTGTATTGAATATATTGAGAATTAAGATTCTTTATGCTTTATGTTCATAAGAATATTTAATCTTTACCCAGTTTCATTAATATAATACTGACACCTAATAAGGTACATTTGTTTGGTTGATTGACATCTATTATATATATTGTTTCTGTGATAAGACTAAGTAACTCATATTCTTCAATATAGGTGCACTTTTGTTGCTGTGCCTTGATTTCATTCTTAGGATACTCTGTTTACTATTTTTATGTTTATTGTTATGGCTTTAAAATCACCTGAATTATCTGAAAGCACATGTTGCTATTTCTGAGAGAAAATTCACCAGTATCAGACTGTTTTCTTAATTAGATTTACAGTTAAACCATTTAATGATGGCCACTTGTTATGACAGTCCACAATTGTGGAATTACTGCATGTTTGTTTTTTTGTTGGTGGTGTTTTTTTCCCTCCAAGTTATTGTTCTTATGCTCTCTTAGTGGAGTAAGTATGAGCATATTTGTTTATACAACTTGTACAGCGTTTTCTGACATTTCTTCTGAAGGATGAGTCAATTTTCATATCTCCAGACTGGATAGTAGTAATTGTGTTGTTGGTTTAAAAATAAAATATGCAGGTGGTAATAAACTTATTCAAATCCTGTATTTTCTCTTTTGATATCATTTACTTTATTATGCACATAAAAAGGCATCAAGTCTATTACAGAGTGTTTCCATATAAACAGTCTCAGTTCAGATGAATTATTATTATATATGTTACTAAAACGTTTGGTTTGGTTTTTAAGTGGAAAAATGTATATTCTTAACAAATCTCATTATACATATCTTAACACCTATTAAATATACTATTAAGAAGGTTTCTTGTCAAGAAATTAGAACGGGACGGCGATCAGGATTCTTGGTTCTGTTGATAGTCAGGACTATATCTGGTTCTACCATTGTCATTTAATTTCTCTGTTCTTTCAGTTTACCCATCTCTATGTAATGAGTATAATGGCTATAAAAATGAGGTTGAAGATTTAGTGAATTAATATTTGCGGCAATTCGGATGAGGGGTGAGAGAGAAGTGTGAAGTATTATTAATACTGTATAGTATGTTGGAATGGATCATCATTAGGAATGGACCAAAATTGGCATGTCAGACTTGGAAAGACGTTGAATTTCAGGTTTCAGATTATAAATTCCGCCTTGTGTCTCAAAATCTGTGTATGACATCAGATATAAGGGGGCTTATTTTCTGGTTCAGAGGTGCTGAAATTATGCAAGTACAACTGACCTTGCAAGAGTTTACTCATTCAGGCTCTCTGTATCAAACTGTCTTCTGAAGAGGACAAAGTCATTAGTCTAAATGATGAATCCTTATAAGGTGGTCTATCAGGTACAACTTTACCACTGTCCACAAATGTGGACTATGGAAGGTTTTCAACTATGAAACATTTAGCATTATTTCTGTCATATGCAGTTTTCTAATTTTTAATGCAAATGATTTAAATGTGATTATTACTTTAAAAAATGTTTTACTTTGCAGAATTTGAACCTCTGGTGGCCATTTTGAACTTAACTTAAATTGACTTAAAGGGTGTTTACTTTGTGAGATGCTCCATTGGGTTAGGTGAACCTGTGACAGCCAAGTGCACTTATGGCACTCAATTAATAATAATACATCTAGAGTGTTACTTATAATTTGCCTCTTGAGACACAGTCAATCTTTTCATGATGATAAAACATGGCCAATTCTTTGATACCTTATTCTTCATTTTGCCAGGCAAAGATTTTGTCCTTTGAATGGAACCTTAGGAGAAAGCTACAATAATTCTCTCTTCGTATGATGCATATCACAGTTCAAAAAATCACTTTTCTATCGCTGATTTTCCTAGGTGCACACTAATATTGATTAATACATAATGTAAACTCTAGAACTTCATCATTACATCAAAGATGTCTGTAGTTTAAATACATAGTAATCATCCATAACAATTTTCTGATTGGCACAGTCGCAGCCCTTATGTCACTGATAATGGAGTGGTATTATACCCAAAGAAAATAAATGAGCCTTGCAAAACTAGTATAGAAATTTAGCAGCTTAGGCACAAACATCTACTCATTCGCCATTCTGTTACAGTCAATATGAGGTTAAGGGACAGGGTAACTACTTCCCCAGGTCTGGGTAATTGGTTGACCAGAAACAGTTGGGATAAAATAAGCCCCGTCATAGAGGCCTTGTATCAGCAACCAACTGGCAGAAAACTGCCCAAGGAGCAGGACCCAAAATTCCCTGAGTACTATTGTGGGGAATCCTGCCAGCCTAAACAGTTTTCACCTCTCTTGCACTCCACAAGCTAGAGAGAGACTGGACTCCCTAGATTACTGCTATGAAACCCAGGAGCAATATGACATAAGGAGTTGAGGATGATGGTAGCCGAGCTGAATAGCTAAGAAAGCAAGCACTTAAAGGTCAGTGTGCATTCAAGGGACCCAAAGATGGGGTAAGGGCTGAGCCCAATCACAGATGGTAGTGATAATGAACCAAAAAATGTCATATTTCACTGACCCATCAACAAAAATTGCTCATTCTAGCATAGTGGATGAATACTATTTTAAAAGCTGAATGAAATGCTTCAAAACAAACCAAAAATGTTTCAAATCCTTTGTTTTTTGGCTGGACTGCCATTAAGAATTGAGAGACTTCTGGCTCCTCTCCACTCTGATTGCTAGTGGCATTCCTCATATAATGTATCGTAGTAATGGGATATTTTTGTAGCAGTCTCCTCTTAGTTAGAACAAAATTGCTAGTTAGCACTTTGTTTCATCCTTGGTTTTTAATTTCCTCAGTCCTTAAATGGCTGATTAATTATGGTCTCCTCTGCAGTTCTTTTCTTACCAGAATAATGTCCACAGTATGGTTCTGACAATTTTCTAGAAAATCATGTTTTGGTCTCTGTAGGGCAGCTCTACCTTTTTTTCAGCTTAAGACTTTTTTCAACCCTGACATCAGGAATAGTAAGTCTGGATGATTTGGAAAAAGCCTTTTTGTCCCATTTATTTTTAATAGCTCAGAAATCTTTTTGTTTATTAAAGCGACTTGAGGCTTTGAGTATCTTGCTCTCTGTGGGGAAGTCCACCTTTCATGAGAATCTCACACACGGGCACATATTCTCTATTTTTTAGTGCTGTTGATTTTTTTTATTGGCTTTCCATTTTAATTTCATGATTCAGATTTATTTTTGTGGTGGCTGCAGTGGTGGTTTGTTGATGACAATCATATTTTTTATAAATATCTGATTAAAAAAAATAGTTGGATAGCTAGTCTTTAAGGTTATTTTCTTGCAGTGGTCATGCCCTGGGTTATATTTCAGAGTTTTTTGACATTTATCTCTTCACTTTGTAAATACTGTATTAGATTTAACAGGTTTGACCGGATTGTTTACAGCTATAATTTAATGATTAGCACACAGCTTTACACAGTTTTCCCGACTAATTCAAATGCTGTATTTTGCTTGATGTTAGAAATACTTTTTTTTTAAAGTAACATGGGAAGGAAAAGAAAAGCAGATCGGAAGATTTAGAAAGAATAGCTGGTTTTTGCGTTTTCAAGATAATGATATTGTACTAGAAAGGCTTTTTTAGGCAACTGTGCATAGTTCTTGCAACAGCTGAAGACTTCATTTATTTTGTATAACTTTACATATAGCTTTTCCCCACAAATTTCCCATAAATCATGGGAACTTTTAGGAATTATATTAGGGCTGTTGATTAATTGCAGTTAACTCACGATGAACTCTCAAATTCATTGCGATTAATCACAGTTTTAATCGCACTGTTAAACAATAGAATATCAATTGAAATTTATTAAATATTTTGAATGTTTTTTCTATATTTTCAAATATATTTATTTAAATTACAACACAGAATGCAAAATGTACAGTCATCATGAGAAGATTATATATCACACAAGCAGACAAGAAAGCTAATATCCAGAGAGACATATACACCATCAAATATGAAAAAGGCCATCTGCGTAGAAGTTTCTGGTGTAGTAGATGGTATCCAATATTTCAACCAGAATATTTATATTCATTGGATTAACCACTTGGGGACAACTCCTGCCACATCCTTGATGGCAATGGACAGCCCTAGTTCTGATTCACATGAGAGCAGCATTCATGGAGCCTGCCACAGAGCTCAGTTCCTAAGAGCTTCCTGTCTTAGGCCTTGTCTAGGGTTACCATAATTTAATTTAAAAAAAGGAGGACACTCCACGGGTCCCCGCCCCAGCCCCGCCCCAACTCATAGACTCATAGACTCATAGACTTTAAGGTCAGAAGGGACCAATATGGTCATCTAGTCTGACCTCCCGCATGATGCAGGCCACAAAAGCTGACCCACCCGCAACAGAATCTTCCAGCCTGCGACCCCTGCCCTATGCTGCGGAGGAAGGCCCCTTCCCCAAAGTCCTCGCCCCAACTCTGCCCCCTCCCCTGAACGCTCCGCCCCCTGCTCCTCCCCCTCCCCTGCTTCCCGCGAATCAAATGTTCGCGGGAAGCCTGAAACAGGGAGGCAGCAGGTAAGCTGGGACTGGGACTGGGGCTGGGCGGGGCTTCGGCCCAGTCCGGCCCCCCCCCCGGCCGAGCGGCTCCCTTCGGCGGCCGGCTGGCCCAGGCCAAGAGGCTCTGGCCCCGGCGTCTCCCGCCCGGCTCGGCTCGGGCCCTGGGGCGCTGGCCCCGGCCCCCAACCGAGCACCGCCGGCCCCGGCCTCGGCCCCCGACTCCCGGCCAAGCACCCCCGGCCTCGGTCCCCGACCCCCGGCCCTGACCCCCGGCTGAGCACCCCCGTCCCCCGGCCGAGCACCGCTGGCCCCAGCCCCTGGCCGAGCGCCCCCGACCCCCGGCCGAGCACCCCCGGCCTGGCCTCTGGCCGAGCACCACCGGCCCCGGCCTCGCACCGCTGGCCCCGCACCGCCAGCCCCAGCCGAGCACCGCCGGCCCCTCCCTCCCTATTTTCCCGGACATGTCCGGCTTTTTGGGATTTCCTCCCGGACGGGGATTTAAGGCCCAAAAAGCCGGACATGTCCGGGAAAATCCGGACGTATGGTAACCCTAGCCTTGTCTACACTGCCACTTCACAGTGCTGAAACTTTCTTGCTCACGGGTCTGAAAAAACACCTGCCCACCCCCCAAGCGCTGCAAGTTTCAGTGCCATAAAGTGGCTGTGCAGACAGTGCACCAGCACTGGTAGCCACGCTTCCAGCACTGGTAGCTACTCCCCTCGTGGGGGTGGGTTTTTTTACAGTGCTGGCCGGGAGCGCTCTCTCCCAGTGCTGGTGCCGCGACTACACAGCCCCATTAAAGTGCTGCCTTTACTAGTGAAGATCTATTAGATCTATTTCTTGCAGTAAGTCATGTTGTGTCCTGGACCTTTGGGTATTTGCCCATTATTTTGGGTAAATGACCCCACAACTGAAGCTGCATTTTAACTAAACTGGAGAATATTTTTCCTCATCTTACTTGATGTTTTGTTTTTGTTTACTGTACCTTTGACGTGGTTAAAATTTAGAGATCTCTTTTCTAAATGGCTTCTCTGAGCAACATAACTGACTGTGGATGGGAAGTGAATTTGAATGGGCAAGGGCAGAATGAAAACAGACTTGTTAAGCAGCAGTTTGCAGTATACACTATTAGTCAGATAGTTGTGTGTCTGTTTCAGCTTCTAATATTTGACCTTGTTGAATATCTTAGCTAGAGCAATAGTTGAGGATTTCCTCTGAGCCATCTCATTAAGAATAGTTAGAAATTAAAATAATGAAAATTAGCAATCAGAAACAAAAGGGATCTAAGCTATGTAACTCCTTTCATAAAGCCTCTTTGTCTCACTAAGAAACAGACCCTTTATTTATTTCGTTGTTCTTTATTCTCTATGCTTTACAATTATATGATCAATTGATGATATATTGGAGTAAATAAGATCAAAGAAGCCTTTCAGAAAGATTTTAGCACATAGACACAAAGATCTTTTAGCCTGTTTCATTTGCAAAAGATTTTTATATTATTTGCCTTATGATTAAACATCAAAAATGTTTCTTCTATGAGTTGCAACAGTAAATAATTTCAACATCAGTTATACTGTGTGGAGACATTTACCAGAGCAGTTCTTTACATGATTGTATTGTGAAAAATATACCACAGATCTAATGAAACTAGCCTATGTTTTAAATTGTTGGAATTTTTTGCGAATATCAAGAGATGGATCTCTGTCAAAAACCTCTTGTACTTTGGGGAACAATTCTTGAATGGGACTTTTAATTTGGCATACCTTATTTTTATTGCTAGTTTTGTTTCATTCATTCTAGTAGTCTGCCAGTGGTACTATAAAAATAGCCCCCAGAAGTGGGAAAAACGACAGCTTTGAAAGTGTTAGGGTTTCCTTAGCTACAGCCATAGGCCACAAATAAATAACTAGGAATCTCAGTTTACCGTAGCTAGTGTGCAGACAGTCTTCTGGGATGCTTGTGAGATTTAGATCCCAATAAGCCAAATGTAGCATTGGAGTTTGTGCTGTTGCTGCAGGATGGTGGAATGTTGAAGCAGAAACTTTTTCCGTGTGTGTGTGTGTGTATGCGTGCGCGCAAGCAGGGGTTGAGGGTGGGGCTTATCTATTCTAGGACGAAAAAGGAAGAGATCATCTAGTGCCAATGGCAGGACAGAACAGGACAGGAAGTAACTTTGCCTCCAAAATCATGTACCCGAGGAAGTGCATTTCAGGACAGCAGACTCTGACCAACACAGAGACATCTGATTATAAAAGGGTATCTGAAGAGCAGCCCACCTCCTCCAAATCTGAAAATTAACTGACTCCAAATTCAGAAACCTTTTATGTTTAGCCCTGAGGAGAAACGTAAGTTCTTCTTTGAGCAACTGTCCACATAGATTCCACTTCTGGTGGACACACACCCCATGCAGATGAGATTGGATTCTTTTGAATAGCAGTATTGGCTGGGGATACATCCGTATTGTAGATGCCCTTGTGCCCTTGCACCCAAGAGTATAAAGGGTGGAACAGGCCCAACTGTTCCTCAGTTGCCTGAGGCAGTGAGACAGAACCCCTGCAGTGTCCTCTCCTCTGGGCACTGTGCAATCTGTGATTCTATCTAGTTGTTTTAGTAGCTGTTGTTAGTGCAGCTATTCGTATAATGTAGTTTGGGATAGTGTAGTTCTAACACCTATCAGCCACAAGAACCCCAAACCCTTAAACTTAAACTTTAGGGAAGTTGCTCCAGTACCAGAACTGCCCTGCAATGGTGGAATCAAGGTTTCTGGGATCCTGTCCCTTTTTGCACAGGCACTTTTGCTATCCATGATGGACCCTCTAAATGCATGAAACACGGATTCTGGATAAGTGATTGATATGTTCTTGTTTTTCTAAGAGGACACAATAAGTGAGGAAATCTTGCCTTAAAATTTCATTCTTGGAATGCTCCATGAGGGTCTCCTATGAAGTTGAGGGAAAGAAGACCGCCAAACTAGATCAGATTGTCTTTGTGAGTGCTCTGGAAAGCCACATTTCTGCCTCAAGCTCCAGGCTCACTCTTTCTTACCAAAGCCACACTCTTCAACTGTGGCGTCAAGAAGAGCATCTAAGCTGTCCTTTACACTCTTTGGAAGAAAGGAGGGGAAAAGAGCACCTCTCTCAAGGTGTGCACAGACATATCTTAGCATGCTACCATGTATCTGTTCTAGCTCATATTTCTGAGCCAGGAGGCAGGTTGAGGCCCAGATTGGGGTTGCTGATGCCTTGGCACTCGCTAGTCACCAAACAACCCTGGTACACTCTGAAGAGCCTGTCCATGCTTCTACCAGTACTGACTCATCAGCCCTAAGCACTCTGCATTGCAGCACTCAGTACTGAAGCACTCCATACTGTCATTTGCAGTGCCCATCTTGGTACCACCTGCAGTTGTAACCTTGGAAGATGTTGTAAAGCTTCCCAGAGCAGCTGAAAGGGATAGCTTCACCCATGGGGGACATATAGTCCTCCTCTACGTTTGCCTTTGCACAAAACAGTGATATGTTGCCAATCTACTTACCACATTTTCTTCCCTACAAGCCAAATTGGTCTTTCAGGAATCAAGGAGACATTCCTATAAATGAAGACATAAGGAATATTGAAGTGAGCAGATTTCCTGGTTTTGTGCTCCATGGCCTGCAGTCCCATATTTATGTAATGTGCAGTAGGGCCATTCTGGTTTCCCTAGAACTTGGATCCCAATAGGAAGACTTCTTCCATTGCTCCTGCCTCTATAGTCAGGTCTTGCTCTCTTCATAGGCCATCTTAAGAGGGTCAGCTGGTACAACGCACAGCATCAGGAGTTACTGAGTAGGAATAACTACAAGAACCAGAGGATCAGTCCATCCCAATGATGATATTCTCCACTTTGCCCAGTGAAATGGTTATCCCAGCAGCTCCAATCCAATCAGGTGACTACCTCATATTCCAGGAGTTGTTATGGTGAATGGCCAATACACTGGAAATCTCAGTAGAGAGAGTTCAGGTGAAGTCATGCAAATTATTAGACATTCTGCATTCTTCTCTTCCTGGCAATGCCAATATATGAGCGTTTTTAGAGCTAGCTGAAGATCTTTTGCAAACCATAACTTCAGTGCATCCACATAAAAAAAGTGGGCAGATGCTACCAGGTTACCTCAAAGGGATTTTAATATTTCTTCAATCACCTGATTCCAGGATCTTTGGTGATTGTGGTGGTGCATCGGAGGGCTAAGCAGGGATTATCCAAAATGATACTGCAGCACAAGAATCCAAAAAAAGGTTGACCTCTTTGGCTGAAAGGTCTATTCCTCTGCAGTTTGCAGATACACACATCAAATTAGTAGGCACTCCTGGCTAAATCTGACTTCCTACATAGATTGTAGAATAACTCCTGAAAGGGAACAGAGAAGAGCTGAATTACTTAGTGGTAGTGGGGCAGCTAGTGGTCTGTACCTCAATGCAGGCTGCCCTGGATACCTGACTCCACACTTCATTCCCTGGTGACTTCAGTCACAATTGACATGGCTTCATGACTGCAGTGTTTGAGGGTACCAAAATAAGTGTAAATGACCATCAAAGACCTCCTCTTTGAAGGCAGTGGTCTCTTTAACAATCACACAGAAGATGTCCTGCACACTTTAAATTACCTGAGACATTCTGCACTCTTTGGGTTTATATACATTGGCCCAAAGGAGAAAGCAATATAGGCTTTAAAACTACCCTACAGAAAGGCAGCCTTCCTCCTATTATTACAGCCAACAGAAATAGTCAGAGCCTCCAAGGAACAGACAGACTCCAGAGAGAGACCCTCTGCCCCGTACATCAGCAGGCTTGACACCATGGTTGAAAGCTGTATAGAACAACTCTAACTACCTTCCCGTTCCCATCCTTTAGACAGCTGTTATCTTTTGGTTTTCGGAGGTTGGGACTAATAGCCTTGGACAAAAGGGTCCTGAAGATTGTAGACCAGGTGTGTTCTATCCAGTTCCGTCTTTCTCTACCCCCCCTTTCTTGTCCCTCTTCAGGGACCCCTCTTATGAGACATTACTAATAAAGGAGGTAGAGTTCCTCCTTCAACTTGGAGAAATGGAAGAGAGAGAGAGAGTGTGTGTGTGTGTGTGTGTGTGAGAGAGAGAGAGAGATTCTATGGCAGGGGCTTTATTCACATTACGTCCTAATCCCAAAAAAGAAAGGTAGTTTGGACCCCATTATGGACATATGAAGTATCTCAACAATTTCATCCATCATTTCAAATTCAGCTAGCTTCCATAATCCCCACTTTAAATCCTCAAGGCTGGTTTCTGGCTCTCAATTTACAGGATGCCTATTTCCATATAGCAATTCACCTGGGTCACAGGAAGTGCCGATTCCTAGTGGGAAGTTACATTATCAATACAGAATGCTTCCTTTCAGTCTCTCCAAGGCTTCCAGAGTAGTTCACACCTGTTGAGTGGTTTCGGATGCTCGCTTAAGGAGACGAGGGCTACAAGTCTAACCATGCCTCAACAACTGGCTAATTTAGGAACAGATACCTCAACAAATGACAATTCCATCCAGGCAACTCTATAACTTTTTCCTGTTCTGGGCCTCTGAGTCATAGAAAAATCCTTTCCCCCTTCTACTCAAAACATACAGTTTACAGAACAGTGTTAGAAACCATAGCAGCAAGAGCTTATCTACCACACTGTACTGAACCATATCAGTCAACTCCAGGCTTGCCCAGTATCACCACCAGTGCCACTCATTATGGGGACAAATGGTTATGAAAACCAATACCCCAGTAAAAGTAAAAGGTTATCCCGATCCCAAAGGACCAACCCTAGACCCAGGTCAATATACAAGTAGATCTTACCCACAAATCATGCTGTTGCCAATCCTTTAGAATTTAAAATCTAAAGGTTTATTCATAAAAGGAAAAAGATATAGGTGAGAGCTAGAATTGGTTAAATGGAATCAATTACATACAGTAATGGCAAAATTCTTGGTTCAGGCTTGTAGCAGTGATGGAATAAACTGCAGGTTCAAATCAAGTCTCTGGAGTACATCCACAGTTGGGATGGGTCCTTCAGTCCTTTGTTCAGAGCTTCAGTTTGTAGCAAAGTCCCTTCAGAGGCAAGAAGCAGGATTGACAACAAGATGGAGGAGTTTTCAGGGCCTTTTTATATTCTCTGCCTGTGGGAGGACACCTCTTTGTTCTTACTGTGGGAAATCACAGTAGCGAGATGGAGTCTGGAGTCACATGTCCATGCATGACTCAGTTCTTTACAGGCGGCAGCCATTGCTCACGTGCTATCTTGAACATTCCCAGGAAGACTTCTTGTGTGTATTGGAGTCTCCCAAGGTCCATTGTCAGTTAAGTGTTTCTTGATTGGGCACTTAATTTGCAAATTCCTTTCTCAAGGAGCTGATTAAATGCTTCACTAATGCTATTTAGAATTAAACACATTGAGATACAAGTGCATAGCCAATATTCATAACTTCAACTACACAAATGATACTCACATACAGATAGCATAATCATAATCAGCAAATCATAACCTTTTCATAGACACCTCACACGACAACCTTTGTACAATATTTGCTGCAAATATATAACCGTGGTTACAGTTTGTCAGTAATGTCATACCAGGGATGAAGGGTTTGGTGTGCAGGAGGGGACTCCAGGCGGGGTGTGTGGCTGAAGGGTTTGGAGTGTCAGAGGGGGCTCCAGGCTGGGGCAAGGGGTTGGGGTGTGTGAGGGATGAGTGCTCCAGCTGGGGGTACGAGCTCCAGGGTGGGACCAGAAATCGGGTTTGGAGTGTGGGAGGAGGCTCTGGGCTGGGGGTTGGGATGTGGGAGGGGGTGTGGGCTGGAGCCTCTGGGAGGGAGTTGTGGGGGGCGAGAGGTGGCTCAGTACTGGGGCAGGGGGTTGGGATGGGGGAAGTTGTAAAGGGTATAGGCTCCGGGCAACGCTTACCTCAGGCAGCTCCCGGAAGCAGCGTCATGTCCCCACTCTGGCTCCCAGGTGGAGACATGGCCAGGCAGTTCTGCACGCTGCCCCCATCTGCAGGCCTCAACCCCACAGCTCCCATTGGTCTCATTTATGCTTTTCCTCCAGTTCAAGAGATCGCACCCTGCTGGGGCTAGAGTGGCATGTTCAAAGACTTAATGGGGCCCTTTGAATCCCTAGCCACCTGCTCTCTATACCACCTCTCTATGAAGACTGTCTTTTTAATTGCCATAACTTCAGCTTGATGAAAAGGAAGATCCAAGCTCTTATGGCTATGCCACATTACACAGTATTCCATAAGCACAAAATGACACTAAAACCTCATACAAAATTGTTACCTAAAGTTGTTTCTTAATTTCATCTGAAACAAGTGATTCTTCTACCAGTTTTCTTTCCAAGCCTCATTCTAATAGAGAGAAGCTAAACTTCACACCCTCCACATCATCAAGGCCTCTCCTACTATCTGGACAGGGCAATACCCTTCAGAATCTATCCCAGACTCTGCTGACAAGGTGAAGGGTCAACCTATATTCACCAAAAAACTATCCAAATGCATATCTGACTGTATTAGAACTTGCTATATGCCACAGATCACTTAGATCCACTTCTAGAGATTAGGGCCCATTCCAACAGGGCCCAGGAAGCTTCTATAGCTTTCATAAGAGGCATTTAAATTTCTGAGATATGTAGGGCAGCCAGCTGAAGTTCAATCTACACTTTAACCCAGCACTGCTCCTTGGTAGAGGGCTCCAGATCAGATGTTCACTCTGTCAGTGCTGTCTTGCAATTTTTGTTTTGATAGACTCTAAGCACCCATCTCCTGACTATGAGCTCACTGCTTTTGAGTCACCAGAAGTGGAATACATATGGACAGTCTCTCCAAGAAGAGAGAATGGGTACTGTACCTCTTTGAGATGTTAGCCACGTGTTTTTCCACGTCCTGTCTCTCTGCCTCACTACTATGGAGTTTCAGAATATGTTTTACTGAAGGAACTGAGGGACAGTTGGGGATGAGG
Organism: Emys orbicularis; assembly: GCF_028017835.1. NCBI lineage: Eukaryota > Metazoa > Chordata > Testudines > Emydidae > Emys > Emys orbicularis. The sequence goes on along the minus strand of NC_088689.1, from coordinate 38,512,230 downwards.
ATATTCGGGGCACAAGCACAGTCCCAGTGGACACTGTTGTTTAAAAGAATCCAATCTCACACTTGGGCAACACATCTCGAAGAACAAAAGTTACTGTAGCGTTAAGTAATCTTTATATATTGTATGCATATGTGGAGCCTTGAGAAAAGCCTTGATTTTTAATGTGTTTAAATTATGGGGAAAAGCTCAAGTAAGTGTTTATTTTAAAAGGACAATGATTGAATAAACTGGCAAGTCTTTTGTTGTTAAAATTACACCGGACCCTCGCTAGAATGCGCATCTATGTCGCGCAAATTCGCATATAACGCGGTTGCGGCCATGGATCCCAAATTTAATTACTTTAATTGCAATTCATTTTAACGCGGTCCCTGTGTTAACGCAATACCGCGCATGGATCCCAAATCCCGCGTTCTAGCGAGGGTCCGGTGTACATTGTTCACCAAGAACAAAGCTAAAAACCCCTGCTTTTCAACTTTTGGAATTTATGCTTGACGTGGATGAGTGGTGCCCATGGTAGATGACATAAAACATAATGATTTGACAGATCCTACATTGTGTAAAGAGGGGCCCAAATCTTTAGTGTTCTTAGGCTAATGTTACTGCAGAATTATATATACGTTAGAGGCAATTCTAGACATAAGCTTTTATACATTAAGACTTAATTTAATAATTCAAGTTACTGATTAAGTTAATTTGAGAATGCTATTGTCTGTGCTTTCTGGGTGATGTATGTAGTATTTGTGCATTGAGTAGTCTTGGGTTTTAAAAAAAAACGATGAGAGAAAAGCCTTGTAGATCTGAAAAATGGGTGAAGCTGAGTGAGGTGATGGTACAAAGCTGTGGTTATTAATCCCTTCTGTGGGTATTATTGGATAGTACTGTTCAAAAGACCTAATCAAATTATATAATTGATTAACAGCAACACTAAACCTCTATAAAAATATGGCATAGCTTTTATAGTAAAATCTGATCATAAATACTATTGTAGTCTGGTACTATAAACAGTAAATCGTATTAATGAAGAGAAAATACATATTTGCTAAGTTCTTTCATTTATGTAGTTAAATTTCTGCCTTCCCTTAATGTGTTCTCATTAGGTTTACATTACTTGACTTTCATAACTGCTCCATTATGCCTGGGAATTTCAAGGTCAACTTGTTTTTTGTTAGAGAGTAGACATCCAATATGATCACACTTCAGAATCTCATTCCTTTGGGAGCTTTCATCAAAGTGAATATATCTAAAATCAACAAAAAAAACTTGAATAGACTCCCTATATGAAATGAGCTAATGTAGTGTTTGTGCTTTCTGCTATTTAAAGAGACGAAGGGCTCTCTCTTTTTAAAGAAAGTACACAATGAAAAGAAATTGTCCCATTTTAGCAATTCTTCCGTTTTTTATTAAAAACATCTGTGTTGGATAGGCAAATCTTACAGCTTTCTGCCAGTAATTTTCAGCAACAAAGAAGAATCTGTCAAAGCAACATTTAAAGAGGAACAATTTTATTAAGCACAGAAACTGTGACACAGGTTTCTTTTCTCGAACGTTGAAGCCAAATACTGAATTGCAGTGGCAACATCGTGAAGGTCATCAAAGAAGATAGAACTTGACAACCATATTTAAGATGCATATTTTGCACCTCCAGTGAAATATCCTTTAAAAAGATTCTTAATACAATTCAGCATTAGCACTGCAGCTAGGTCTGATTACCACTACATCGTTTTCATTGTCTAGAAAATCTTTCACTATTGAAGCTCTTTCTAATTGAAGCTCTTTCTTTTGTAATAAAAAATAAAAGGGCAGATATATTACAACACATTCATTTTTATTAAAGGGTTTAGACAAAAAACATTGTGTCCTTCTAGTTGCTTGATTGGCAATTTGAAGAATGCTAGAACTGTACCGTAATTTGTGCATTATGTGCTGATGCTAAACAAAGCCACATCATTACTCTTTTTTTTTTTTGAATGGGGGAGAGACATAGAGAAGTCTCAGGATGCAATCTGAGCTTTAACTGGGACTGTTATGGGTGAAATTAAATATATTAAGGAAGTCCTTAGCTGTCCAATAAAAGTATGAACCTCCTCAGCAAACATGTTTTCTGTGTAACACAAGGATAATCCATAGTCTAGACTTTCATTGGGCATCCTATTCACCCTCCTTCTCCCCATTCTTAAAATTGGATTCTGGCTACAACCCTAATCTAACTTTGATTCATTTTTATTGCATAATACATTTCAGTAACTTTTCCTATTTGTAATAACTTTTTCTACAAATCTCTGACTAAGCATATCCTTGATATAACACTGTTTACTTCTAACTTTCAATGTAATAGTCATTATCACCCCACTCTTAATAATTTTTTTCACTATAATTTACAAAATCCTTGGCTGTCTTTAAATAGAAACTGCACCTCAATTATGTAAGATAATTTATTCCTTACTTATACAAACTACTAAAGAAGACATGGGGAGAAAAAAACCCAAAAAACTATTTGAGTGCATTGAAGATGAGGTATAACAAGGAGAAAGACATGATCATGAAAGAATAGTTAATGAAAAGGAAAAAAATAGGAAATCGGTTTAATTTTAAGAAAATGTGTGTGTTTAATAAAGCATGTGTAATTCCTGGAAGTGTAAATGGCCTCACTTTAAATTCATTAGTTGATTAGTTGCTTATCATACTAACCTATTATATGATAAATGACTGCTGAACCACTGGGTCATCATTCAATGAGTTGGTTGCCACTCAGCAATGAGAAGACACAAACCAGTAGTGAAAGTACCTTGGGGAGACCATCATTGTACCAAACAGGTGTGGAGTTTTTGTTTTTATTTATGTTCATTTAGCCTAGCTGTAAACCTCTTGACAAGAATTACAGTCAACTTCTAGCAATGATTAGAGTTACATCAGTTACATTAATGGTATTTTTATAACAACATGCTGTGAGAAGAGAGAATCAGAACAAGAAGATTTTACATCTCTAGTGAACATGCAATCACTAATTGTTTCCCCACAGATGTGCTCCTAGTGGAGAAAAATGTAATGGGATGACAGCTGTGCTTTTCAGATGGGTCTATTTTTCCCTCTTAGACCCTTTTTAATATGTGAGTTAGTGTCTCAGTGCTCACTGACATGTAAAATCTAATTCATGAAAGAACATTTTGGAACATACAATATATCTTGTACTGATATTATTCAGTCCATGTCTGCCAATCAAACTGAAGAATGTAAAAATCAATAGCATAAAATTCAAGAAACTGTTCAATAAACATCCATTTAGATTCCCTAAGGAAAACAGAATAAAAGCCCTGAACTGCAAAACACATAGGTGTAAAATGTGTGCAGACTTGTATGAAAAAAGTACAAGCATTGTCACTGAGATGCAGATGGGGAGAGGGCCCTATGTTTTTATTTCCAAAGCAAGGGTTTGTTAGATTGGCTTGAAATAATTTAGAATTTAATTACCAAAAGTGTTATAGTTAGCAATTAGTTATCAGTATTGATTCAGTTATCATTGTTCATTTTGTCATTATTTACAACCCAGTTTAAATTTAACATTAAAAAACGTAGTACGTTCTGCTTCCCTACACTGCTGATCCCTCTCCCTCGTTCTTTGGTCTTAAAAATTTGGCCTTGCTAATAAAGTCATCTGTAGAACTACAAAGATGTTGGTAAACAAAAGTTTCGTGCTAAAGAAATTTGTTCTCTACTGCTTTGACCTGATCACAGAATTAGATAAATACCTCCTGCATTTTAAACCTACCTCAGAGACTTTGTCTACACGAGGCAAGTAGGTGGGAGGGTAGTATTGTGTATTAATGATGAGGTAGACTGTAAAGAAATTAGAAGTGATGGAATGGATAAGAGAGTTTGTTTGGGCTGAAATCACTTTGGGAAAGAAAGCTACTAGAGGTTCCCCTGATATAGTGCTTGGGGTGTGCTACAAACCACCAGATCCAATCTGGATATGGATAGAGACGTCTTTAATATTTTTAATTAAATATTACTGGGAATTGCCTGATTATGGGAGACTTTAATAATAGTAGGGCCCAGATTTTCCTGGATGTGATAGCTGACAGATTTCTTTACTAAATAGTTGCTGAACCAACAGGTTTCCATTTTAGATTGGTTTTGGTGAGGACCTCATAGAAGTACTGGTTGTAGAGAACAACCTTGGTTCTAGTGATCATCAGCTAATTCAGTTTAAACTAAATGGAAGGATAAACAAAATAGATCTGCAGCAAGGGTCCTTCCTTTCAAAAGAGCTAAACTTTAAAAAATTAAGGGAATTACTTAGGGAAGTGGACTGGACTGAAGAAATCAAGGATCTAATCAAGGAGGCTTGGAATTACTTTAAGTCAAAGTTGCAGAAGCTCTCTGAACCCTGCATTCCCAGGAAGGGGAAAAAAAATATTGGGAAGGGTTGCAGACCAAACTGGGTGAACAAGCATCTCAAACAGGTGATTAAGAGAAAGCAGAAAGCCTACAAGGAATGGGAGATATCAGCAAGGAAAGGTACCTCATGGAGGTCAGAAAGTGTAAGGATAAAGTTAAAACTGTCAAAATCCAAGCAGAGTTGGACCTTGCAAAGGGAATGAAAACAAATAGTAAAAGGTTCTATAGCCATATAAATAAAAAGAAAACAAGGAGAGAAGTGGGACCGCTAAGAACTGAGGATGGAGTAGAGATTAAAGATTACACTGGTCTACAATTTTTGAGAAGTCGTCTGCTTCAGAGATAAAATGTGCTATTTATTATGTATTTTGATGTGCTGAATTCAAATATGACAATTAAAACAACTGATTGGCTACTGTTTCTAAGATATTTAAGTTTTTACATTTTATGTCTATGTATATTGTGTAGATAGTAGAGTTTTAATCATAAATTGTAAATCTAGGTCTTTTCATGTGTTTATGGTTGCTTTACATGATAATATTTCACCTGTCCTGTTTATGTAACACTTTAAAATCAGCAAAAGGGTTAGATAAATAAAATTTATTATGAAACAAAAGGCAAAAAACTATTCTGTACATAGTTTAGTCCTATTCAGTGTCTACTCGGCGCTTCTTGGCTTGTCTGTTGTATTCATTAAATGGAGCATCTCTTGTCACTGTCCAGCAATAGTCTGCAAGCATTGATGGGCTCCATTTGCCCTGACAACGTTTCTCCATTGTTGCAATGTCCTGGTGAAATCGCTCGCCGTGCTCGTCGCTCACTGCTCCGCAGTTCGGTGGAAAAAAATCTAGATGAGAGTGCAAAAAATGTATCTTTAGTGACATGTTGCAACCAAGGCTTTTGTATGCCTTGAGGAGGTTTTCCACCAACAACCTGTAGTTGTCTGCCTTGTTGTTTCAGAGAAAATTTATTGCCACTAACTGGAAGGCTTTCCATGCCGTCTTTTCCTTGCCACGCAGTGCATGGTCAAATGCATCATCTCGAAGAAGTTCACGAATCTGAGGACCAACAAAGACACCTTCCTTTATCTTAGCTTCACTTAACCTTGGAAATTTTCCACGGAGGTACTTGAAAACTGCTTGTGTTTTGTCAATGGCCTTGACAAAGTTCTTCATCAGACCCAGCTTGATGTGTAAGGGTGGTAACAAAATCTTCCTTGATTCAACAAGTGGTGGATGCTGAACACTTTTCCTCCCAGGCTCCAATGACTGTCGGAGTGGCCAATCTTTCTTGATGTAGTGGGAATCTCTTGCACGACTATCCCATTCACAGAGAAAACAGCAGTACTTTGTGTATCCAGTCTGCAGACCAAGCAAGAGAGCAACAACCTTCAAATCGCTACAAAGCTGCCACTGAAGTTGGTCATAGTTTATGCACCTCAAAAGTTGTTTCATGTTGTCCTAGGTTTCCTTCATATGGACTGCATGACCAACTGGAATTGATGGCAAAACATTGCCATTATGCAGTAAAACAGCTTTAAGACTCGTCTTCGATGAATCAATGAACAGTCTCCACTCATCTGGATCGTGAACGATGTTGAGGGCTGCCATCACACCATCGATGTTGTTGCAGGCTACAAGATCACCTTCCATGAAGAAGAATGGGACAAGATCCTTTTGACGGTCACGGAACATGGAAACCCTAACATCACCTGCCAGGAGATTCCACTGCTGTAGTCTGGAGCCCAACAGCTCTGCCTTACTCTTGGGTAGTTCCAAATCCCTGCCAAGGTCTTTCAGTTCACCTTGTGTTACGAGGTGTGGTTCAGAGGAGGAGGATGGGAGAAAATGTGGGTCCTGTGACATTGATGGTTCAGGACCAGAAGTTTCATCCTCTTCCTCTTCCTCGTCTGACTCAAGTGAGAATGATTCTGGTGCATCAGGAACCGGCAGTCCTTCTCCGTGGGGTACTGGGCGTATAGCTGATGGAATGTTTGGATAATGCACAGTCCACTTTTTCTTCTTTGACACACCTTTCCCAACTGGAGGCACCATGCAGAAGTAACAATTGCTGGTATGATCTGTTGGCTCTCTCCAAATCATTGGCACTGCAAAAGGCATAGATTTCCTTTTCCTGTTCAACCACTGGCGAAGATTTGTTGCACAAGTGTTGCAGCATATGTGTGGGGCCCACCTCTTGTCCTGATCTCCAATTTTGCAGCCAAAATAAAGGTGATAGGCTTTCTTAACCATAGTGGTTATACTGCGCTTTTGTGATGCAAAAATCACTTCACCACAAACATAGCAGAAGTTATCTGCACTGTTCACACAAGTACAAGGCATCTCTGCTCACTTTGGCTAAACAGAAATGTGTCCCTTTGCAAAATCAAACACTGACAAATAAGAGAGCATGACACTGTATGATTTCTAGAGCTGATATAGGGCAATTTGTTCAGCAAAGTGATGTAAGCTTCGTTATGATTGCATCATCCATGACATCTAGGAATAATATGATGCAATTCATATCATGTATGACGCAATACCAGCTTCAGATTGCATCATTCATTGTTATGCCTAAAAAGCAAGTACTGTCCAAACCCAGTCATAGATTTATTCATAGAGCCAGTCAAAGATGTATTTTAGTCATTTCTGGTTTAAATTGAGATCCCTTCCCTTTATAACTCACTTATCCTCCGCCATTCCCAAGTCAAGGGTCGTATATACTGACTCAATAGCATATCTTGAAAACTAGAGCCAATCAACAATTTTAAGCATCATTTTTGTTCTCAGTGACCCAGAATTAGTAAAGTTTGACTACATTTATTTCTGAAGCATTTTGGCTGTAGAGCAGTATTATCTAGATATGGCCCAACAACGAAACAAATACTTTGCCTCAGTTTTTAATGAGGCTAATAAAGAGCTTGGGTGTAGTAGCCAGATGGCTAATGGCAACAAGAGGATATGGAGGTAGAAATGACCACATCCAAGGTGGATGTCAAACTCAAACATCTTAATGGAACTAAATCGGGGAGCTGGATAATCTCCATCCAAGAATATTAAAGGAACTGGCAGATGAAATTCCAACCCCAATAGCAAGGATTTTTGATGAATCAGTAAACTCGGGGGTTATACCCTATTGACTGGAGAATTGCTAATATAGTTCCTATTTTTAAAGAAAGAAAAAAAGTGATCCAAGAAACTATAATCCTGTTTGACTTCAATTATATGCACGGTCTCAAATTTTGAAAGAGACAGTAGTTAAGGTGCATGGTAATTGGGATAAAATACAACATGCTTTTACAAAGGGTAAATTGTGCCAAACCAACCTGATCTTCTTTGAGAAGATAACTGATTTTTTAGCAAAGGAAATGTAGTAGATCTAATCTACCAGGATTTCAGTAAGGCATTTGATACAGTTCCACATGGGAAACTATGAGTTAAATTGGAGAAGATGGGGATTAATATGAAAATTGAAAGGTGGCTAAGGAACTGGTTAAAGGGGAGACTACAACAGGTCATACTGAAAGGTAAACTGTCCGGCTGGAGGGAGGTTACTAGTGGAGCTCCTCAGGGAACTTGGGACGAATCTTATTTAACATTTTTATTACTGACCTTGGTACAAAAATTGAAAGTATGCTAACAAAATTTATAGATGACACAAAGTTGGGACGTATAGCCTATATGGAGGAGAACTGGAATATCATAACAAGAAGATCCGGATGACCTTGTAAACTAAAGTAATAAAAATGGGATGTAATTTAATAGTGCAAAGTGCAAGGTGGTACATTTAGAAACTAACAACAAGAAGTTTTGCTATAAGATGGGTTCTTTTCAGTTGGAAGCCACAGAGGAGGAGAAAGACCTGAGTGTATTGACGGATCACAGGATGACTGTGAGCCGTCAATGTCATGTGGCCGTGAAAAGGGCTAATGCAGTCCTAGGATGCATCAGGCAAGGTATTTCCAGTAGAGAACGGGAAATGTTAATACCAGTAAACAAGGCACTGGTGAGACCTCATCTGGAACACTGTGTGCAATTCTGGTCTCCAATGTTTAAGAAAGATGAATTTGAACTGGAACAGGTGCAGAGAAGTGCTACTAGGATGATCCGCGGAATGGAAAACCTACCTTATGAGAGGACTTGGTTTGTTTAGCCTAACCAAAAGAAGGCTGAGGGGAGATATGACTGCTCTCTATAAATACATCAGAGGGATAAATACTGGGCAGGGAGAGGAGTTATTTAAATTAAGTGCCAATGTGGACACAAAAACAAATGGATATAAACTGGCCATCAATAAGTTTAGGCTTGAAATTAGGCAAAGGTTTCTAACCATCAGAGGAGTGGAGTTTTGGACCAGCCTTCCAAGGGGAACAGAGGGGGGCAAAACACCTAACTGTCTTCAAGACTGAGGTTGATAAGTTTATGGAGGTGCTGGAATGATGAGACTGCCTACAATGGCACATGGCCCATCAGCAACTGCCAGTAGCAAAAATCCCCAGTGGGTGGAGACGGGACACTGGATGGGGTGGGCTCTGAGTTACCTGGGAAAAAATTCTCTGTAGTATCTGCCTGGTGGGTCTTGCCCACATTCTCAGGGTCTAACTGATTGCCATATTTGGGGTCAGAAAGGAATTTCCCCTCGGGTCAGATTGGCAGAGACCCGGGGGAGTTTTTCGCCTTCCTTGGCAATATGGGTCATGGGTCACTGGCAGATTTAAACTAGAGTAAATGATTAATTCTCTGTAACTTGACATCTTTAAACAATGATTTGAGGACTTCAGTAACTTAGCCAGAGGTTAGGGGTCTATTTCAGGAGTGGGTGGGTGAAGTTCCATGGGCTGCGATGTGCAGGAGGTCAGACTAGATGATTGTGGTAATCCCTACTGACCTTAAAGTCTGAGTCTATGAGAACCTGGAATGAGTCACCAAGTAGTTGCATTGGGGGTAGCAAAAGTAAAATCCCTACTGTAAATTGGAAAAAGGCATTTATATCACTGTGTTTTCTGTCACTGACTCTGACTAGGATTAGACCACGTGATGGTTAGAAACACCTGAGTTCTGTGTGCTCTCTGGACTCCACCTCTGCTATCACCACCAGTGGAGGAATACAGGTCCTAATTTTCCTATATGTAGATGCAGCCTTAAAAAGTCCTCTCTGTGGCCTGGGGCAAGTTGCTTAGGCCCAGATTTTTAAATGTGTTGTGGTAGCCATGTTGGTCCCAGGATATATGAGAAACAAGGTGGGCGAGGTTTTTTTATTTGACCAACTTCTGTTGGTGAAAGAGAGATGATTTTGAGCTTTCCTGAAGAAGACCTCTGTGGAGCTCGAAAGCTTGTCTCTCTCAGATATTTAAAGGTATTGCTTTGCTCAGTGTTGCAAGGCCTTAGTGACTTAGTGACAGGTAAGTCCCATTTTCAAAAGTAACTTACGTATTTTGGCACCTAAGTCTCATTGACTTTCAATGAGTCTTAGGTTCGTAGGAGACTAAATTACTTTTGAAATGGCATTAAAGGCATGTCTATATGGAGATTTAGTGTGCAGCAAGCTGGGGTGTGAACCTACAGTGCACCAGTCTGCTGCACACTACAGAACTTCTAGTGCATGGCTGCAGTGTCCACATGACCACTTAGTGCATGGCAGGGTAGAGCAGTGTAGATTTACACACCGCTTGCTCCACACTGACTCTCCATATAGCCAAGCCCTTAGCCATTTAAGTCATTTAGACATTGCAATGTTTAGCAGAGTTATACCTAAATATCTTTAAAAATCTATGAAATGGGAATAGTAAGATTTACCAATTTGCCTACCCATTTCAGCGGTATTGTGAGACTCTTTGAAGGTGAAAAGTGCTTAGTATTGTAAACTAACAACATTTCTCCAATGTATGGTTTAAAGGAGTAAACAAGATTTTTCTCCTGTTTAGTCTATATAGCTCAGCTCCTTCTAATACACACATCATGTTTTGTATACATGCCCTTATCTGTTAATGTAATAGACTACACATTTGTATTTAGTAGCTCTCAGCATACTGCTTTGTATGTCTTAAAATCTATCTTTAAACAACTACAACAAAATCTTACTTATTTTCTTTCATTATTCTGCTCTGCTTCCATTGATGACTCTAAACTTTTGACTCCAGACTGGCAATATGAGGGTAAGATGGCAAAATGTAACTTCCTGAACATTGCTTGTCTGTTTTTTTTGTTTTTATTCTCTTTAGAACATTATTAAAATTCTGTTCACTCTCTTTAATTAGATCCTTTTGTTGCAACTAAATTCCAATCATATTTGTTTCTGTTGTGAAACTTTAATTACAATGTATCCCTTTTAATCATTCCTTCATGTTCTTTGGGTTAAATTACCATTACATTATTTTTGTCCTGAAGGACTTCTGCTTCACAGTGGTCCCTACTGGTATATTTAGAGAAACATGAATATAGGTTTATGGTGTAGCAAGTGAATTGTATTGTGTTGTGATGTGACAAAGACTTGGTGTGTGTATTCATAACATTAAAAGTAAAAGTGTCATAACAAATAGAAACTATTTCAACAATTCATAATGAGAGCAGGTTGTGAAATTTTCATTTTCATGATGGGCCAGATCCTGAGGTTCTAATTCAATACTTTCTCAGGAAAACTTCCATTTACTTCAATTAGAATTTGAATAAAGGTTAAATAAAAGCCTTGAGTTTGGCCCTTTATACCAGTAATTAGCTAACAATTATCCTGGCCTTATCTTGCTTCAATGACCATTATCTCAGCATGATTGTTTTATAGAATACAATATAGAGACCTTACTGTGGAGTTAGAAATAACTTCTGTTTTCATGTTTATAGACTGCAAGTTGGCCAGGGCAGGTCCTCCAGCCACAATAGTTCCTATTGATGAAGAAAGCCGAAATGGTGAGTGTGCTGCTTTTTTCTAAAAGATAATTATCTGCTTTACTCTCGGATCTATAGTGATCACTGTTAAGAAATCAACACTGGTGGAATATACTCACTTTGCAATGATGACCACAGTAACAGGGTTAAAATACTAGGCTCTGGGAATATCATGAATAATGTCTTCCATGTGTAGTTTTAAAACATCAGAATTAAAGTAATCAAAAATTCCTATTTATTCCATTATTTCCTTAAATTAGGTATCTTGGTAACTTGTTTCTTGGTGCTAAATAGTCCATGTGATAATGTGATTGGTATTAAAAAGAGTGTCTATACCATAATCGTTTAGGATTCATCGCAGAGTAAGTACACCTGTTCAGTTGCTAATATCCAAATAATGTACTGAGTAACTGAGTTTCATTTTTTCATGAAGGAAAAATACTTGGTCCGTCCTTGCCACATGTGCAATAGCAACATATATACATAAATAATGTTTTTATCAGTGTGTTTTCATTTTTGCTAATCTACAGCTATTTGCTAATCTGTTACATGTTGGTTAATCAAATTTACAAATAAATAATCTGCCAGTTTGTTCTGCTAGATTAAAGAGTTAAATGTAGCAATCCTAAATGCCCATGATCTTCGACTTATTGTGTTAGTACTGATTTTTTTCATTATCAAAATAAATGAGAGAGAATGCTTGATATACCGTATATACTCGTTCATAAACCGAATTTTTTTTAGTAAAAAAGGGAAGCACCAGAGAAGGGGGTCGGCTTATGAACGGATATAGAGAGGGGGAGGTGGGACACAGCCCCTCCCCCAAACAGAGGGAGCAAGGAGAGGCAGCACAGCCAGCAGAGCCAGAAGGGAAGAGGCGGGGCCAGAGCCTCTCATCTTCTGGCCACGCTGCTCTCCCCACAGCCTCCGAAGCAGCTGCAGCTCTTTGGCTGGCAGGCGGCAGCTGTGCCGCTCGGCCCCGCCCCCCAGAGCAGGCTGTGGATGCACCGCCCGGCCCGCTGGAGTATGTTGCGGCCGTGCCACCCAGCCCAGCCCACAGGAACGTACTGCGGCCACGCTGCCCGGTCTGGCCCGCCGGAGCAGGCTGCAGCCGCGCCGCCCAGCCTGCTGAACAGCTCCAGCCAGGCCAGAGACATTCTCCCCTGGCTCTCCCCAGATAAGGTGGGAAGGGATGGGATGGGGAGAGTGTGGGGGTCCTGGGCTAAGGGTGGGGTAATGTGGGGGGTGGTCACAGGGGTTATTCCCCTGACCCCCAGCTTCTCCCCCCAAAAAACATTTCCCCACCAGTTGCTGTCCCGGCCCATCAGGGTAAGCAGCTGGCGCACCGGGACACTTTGTTTACTTAGGTTTACCTCCGTGCCTGCGGACGCTCGAGGTAAACAAACCATCTCGGCCCACCAGAGGCTCATCCTGATGGCCCAGGAGCCAAAGTTTGCTGACCCCTGAATTATAGAGTTGGCTTATGAATGGGTCATAAAAAAATTCCATTTTTTTCTTATCCATCTTGTGGGGGTCAGCTTATAAACGAACTGGCTTATGATTGAGTATATACGGTAATATATAGTACAATAATTCAAAATTCTTTTCAGTTATCAACTTCTTTCCCTCAAGCAAAATAATTGAGGGTTTAATTGACAATACAAAAACAGTAAGTGGGCCTTCAACTGGATAGGTGTAATTGTGCTTGCTATTCTTTTTATTCTCCAGTATGGTAATTATTTGGATTACACTGTATAGGTCAGTTTAAAAAAATAACAACTTTGAAATATAATATGATGAAACAATGAGTATTATATTTTAAAACTGCAGTAAGCAAAGAGGAAGTATGATGAGAGGTAAAATTTTCAAGATGCCTGAATGACTTAGGAACCACATTTCATTGACTTTGCAAATGGAACTTAGGTTCCTTGGGCACTTGAAAATTTTATCTGAGCTCAGAGTTGTATGCACTTTCTAAACATCTTGGCCAAGATTTTCAAAAGTGAATGGTTATTTTGATTGCTTAAGCTTCTGACTTCTCAGGTTGAGACACCTTACTCTGGCCTGATTTTCAGAGTGTTGAGCACCCAAACTTACTAGTCAGTCTTAAAAATCTCTAGAGCACATTGAGCTGTATTTAAAAACAGAACTGAATGGCATTTGAAAACCATTGAAGCCCTTTTCTCCCTTTAACAATTTTAATGAATGTTCTGAATAATTCTGTGGTGGTTAGGGAAGGAATCCAGTTGTGCTTCCTGTGCAATTTGATAGGAGTAATAGCATTGTTATCTTTTGAGATGCCCACTCCTGAATTCAGTGGAACAATGACAGTGATTTCTAAACATTGCTTTGTTTTCCTCTTCCATGTTGTTTGTTGTATTACCATATTCATCTGTCAGAACCAATGGTGCTGCATGCTAATGGTCATGAAATTTTGTAAAAGAAAAGAATAGTCTGCCTTCACTTTATTGTTCAAAATCCCTCCTGGCTGAGCCATAGGATTATCCAGCTGTTGACTATTTAATGTCTGTATTCAATTTATGCAACAGAACATGTGAGAAATGCACACTTGAGCAGTAAGTAATAAGAGTTATACTAGGTATACACAGTGTGCGTCACTTGTGGTATCTAAGAAGTTGTTGCTTTCAGCTTTTGGTTTTGCAGATTTGTTAGGCAAAGAGTTGCGGATAGTCGAGGACACTGTGTGATTTATATTTTTTGGTGTATAGGAGAAAAATGTAGTGCAATACAATGCAATACAAAACCAAGGGTACTTACTATTGGACCACCTTTGCTCCTCCTTGCTTGCCTACCTGAAAACTGTTTCTGTGAGCTCACAGCATCGGAGTGAAGTACTGTTTAGAATGTTAGAAACTTATGTGCCTCCAGGACTATGCAAATTCTTCTGCTGGTATAGCTGCCAGTTTAATGTCCTTTTGCACTGAGAAAATGAAGATCTATTACTGCTAATATTCTATGGATTAAAATAGCTCCCATATCCCATACTGCTAATATTTATTGTATATAATGTGAAATGTTGTTAAAGGCTCTACGAGAATGGATTTTAACAGTTGGTTATTTTTCGTTATCCATGTGTTAACTTTCTTGGGGTCACATCCACTGAAGCTCTGAAAGACTGGTCTGAGGAAAATTACAGTAGTAATTGTATCTAGATATACAGTAGGGGCAACAGCTGCAATTCTAGCAGCAATTTCTGTGAGTGGAGCCTGGAGACTCAAAGAAATTATAGTATGCCTTTTTTCCTTGCATTTTGAACACCCACAAAAATAACTAACCAATGCAATATTACAGGTCTGTCGCATCTTAGGCGCATTTAACATGTGCGATTTCAGCTTTACGCGGTTGGCAAAAACAAAAACAAAACCCCCAAAAAGAGAAAAATAACAATTTAAATACTGTTTCTGTAGTGCGGGCGATTCCGCCCGCCATTACACTCAATGTAATTTTGACTATACGTGATTTTCACTTTAGGCGGTGACTGTGGAACGTAACCCCAGCGTAAGATGAGACAGACCTATAGTATTTTTTCAGTAGATAGCATTATCATATTTCCATCATTCAAAACAAAACTATAAATTGATTTATTTGCTTTTTATTTCATAGTATTTATGCAAAATTAACTTAATGATATATCTTAACATTCTTATGTAGGCAGAAGATTGAAACTGAAATATAGATGTGTACAATCTTCTGTTACATCTAAAAAGAACAGGAGTACTTGTGGCACCTTAGAGACTAACAAATTTATTAGAGCATAAGCTTTCGTGGGCTACAACCCACTTCTTCGGATGCATATAGAGTGAAACATATATTGAGGATGTGTGTATATATATCTCCTCAATATATGTTTCACTCTATATGCATCCGAAGAAGTGGGTTGTAGCACACGAAAGCTTATGCTCTAATAAATTTGTTAGTCTCTAAGGTGCCACAAGTACTCCTGTTCTTTTTGCGGATACAGACTAACACGGCTGCTACTCTGAAACCTGTTACACCTAAGAATACTTAAATATTCCGAAGCACATAGTACCTCTTTTAGATTGTTTGTTCCTTCTACTTATACTAAAAAGCAATAATTTGGTACAATTGTTTTTTTGCTGAGTGGGGTTCAGCTGGGTCTGCTTCCTTGCTGGTAACTCCCCATCCTTCCCATCTCAGGGCTAGGCAAAGGGGAATCTGGGATGGGTAGGGGGACCTGGGCCCTTCTGCTCTACCAGGTCCTGGCCCAGGGTCCAGCAAGTGTGATAGCATGTCTCACCTCCTGCTCACCTTCCCCTGATCCACTTCTGACCGTACCTGCTCCCTCAGTTTGTGGCTTGGTTGTTGTTGGGTTACAGTCCTTTGCTTCGAACTGCAAAGTCTTGGGGCTGATGCAGGTGACCCTCTGGTGCCTTTGCACATGATTCTCCCTACCTCTTGAGTAATGTCTAAAGGGTTTCTGTGTGTGGGGTAGGGGGGGAAGAGCCACAGCTGGACCTCTTCAGTAAGAGCTTCTTCTCCTACTGTTGCAGGGCAGCCCTCCTCCAGGAAATGGCTTCTCTCCTCCCTTTCCCACCTTGCCTGGGTTGCTGAAGCTTTCTCTATATTAGTCCTTTCCCCAGGCATCTTCGGCAGGCCTGAGAGGTGGAACTTTCCTGGCCCAGTATTGCTCCAGCCCTTCCCATGCCCTCTGTGTTAGTGTGGGGTGTGTAAACCACATCACAGTATCCAATACCTTTTAGTGCCCATATGAATAAGGGTAACAATTCTTACTGTAATAGCAAAATACTTGCCATTTTATCTTAAAATTGACATTGTTCAGTAGTTTAATATCTATGGAAACTGCAAATATGATACTGAATCTTTGATAATGGAAGGCATTTGGACTATATGCAATTTTCTAAGATGCAGAGTTGTACACATACATTTCCAATGGCAAATTTATACTGTGCATTTCAAATTATTCACCAAGGAAAATCAATGCTCTTATAAGTGCATTGTATTTATGTTACCATACGTTCTTTTAAGATACATTTAATGCCTGTTTTTTATTGTATTACTTACTTTTAAAAAAAATTGTTTTTAGCTTGTGAAATGCCAAGTTGTAAAAAAAAACAAAAAAAAAACAAAAAAACCCCACCTTTATAAGCACAGTACTGTACACTATATTTCCACATTTATGTAAACATTATAGGGCTTCTGACATGCTAGTAAAACTGATGTAACACTGCTGAAGTCACATGAACTGCACTGGTGTAAATCTGGTGTGAGAATGCAGTACCTGCAACCTCAAAGGTGTGTGTGGGTATGAGCTTTCCCTGTCTGGGAAGAAAGGGGTCATGGATCTTTTAAGGATTCTCCTCCTGCAAGAGTTGGGAGGGGTGGGCATGACCTAAGCTGGGGGCTGGCTGGAAGGGCTCAGGTGACTCACTGGTTCCCAGCAGACTGAGGTATATATGCCCTGTCTTTCCTGATGGAGCCCTCTCTCAGTCCTGGATCAGCAGCTTTCACCCCCGACCCGCACCCCTGGGATTAATTTCTCTCTCTGCCAGATTAATTAAGACAGAGTGTTTTTTTTCTCCTTTCCCACAGCAGCTCCAAGACCTGACTTGGTACGTCAGCAAGTAGCTTTCAAGTTGTCACAACTTAGCATGTATCAGGTATCCAGTACTGGTACTCTTTCTGTAAGGGGTTCAGTTCCCTGACATACTGAAGCTGGAAGTGGACTTAAGGGAAGGCATCCCTTAAAGAAGCTGTGGAAGAGGGTCGGGGCTCCTAACATCTAATACAATAAGGAGCCAACTACCTTTTCCCAGCTCCTTAATTCTCACACGAGGGACGGGTGTTAGGGTTCAGCAATGGGATGAGATCTAGTGTGGATGGATGGGGTCTTAGAGGATGCTTAGTGGTAAAGGCCAGAAAAAGAAGTGAGCTTTTAGGAGTAACTTGGAAGACAGCAAGGAGACATGGCTCACTGAATCAGGGAGCGAATTCCAGGTAGAGGTTTGCAAGGAAAAAGGCACAAATGTAAGTGACAGGAGGCAAGAGCATGGTAAGGTGTGAAGCATTGGGAGAACATACAAAAGACCAATCCTGGAATGAATGAATCCTTCTCCTCCTCCTCTTCATAAGTTAGAAAGTCATCATTTCCCAGGCACTAATGTCTGTAGCATCTAGCCATTATTTCATATATTAAAACATACACCAATTGTCTTAGGTGATTAGATGTCAGGTTTTTTTACAATTCTTTACAACTTCCTTTGTGCGCCTTTTGGAGAAATTTGGTTGTTTTGGATGGGTGTCTCAAATGAGCAGAACCCAAATTCACAGAACTGCCTTTTTAATGGCACAGAGGCCATCCAGCTCATATTACCCTCCCACACTGGGAGTGCACATGAGAGTTATTACAATCCTACATAGGTATTTAGGAGAGGGATTGGTCCAGGGTAAGGAACTGTGGAGAGTAGAAAATAAGACACGGCATATACCTAATAAAGTCTCTTATCTTCTCTTAAGCTGCTCTGCAATTGTGCATTATGGAAGACTAGTTTTTGGGGCATCCTATGTAGCACCCCTGCTTCAGGACCAGTGTTCACAGCGTTTTGCAATTTGTGTGACTTAAAGGGCTGTGGATACACTTTACTTAAGTTTTATTTGAGCAACAAAAAGGAAAGGAAAATAATTTTACAGGTAGTTAAATGGGACCTTTAAAGCCTCCTTCAAAATCCTGAGGTCATGGACGGTTGTTATTGAAGTTACTTGGGTTTATTTATTGTAATCCTAAATAGGCTTTGAGCAATAATGATATTTGGTATGGTAATAGATGCAAACTACATAGGGTAATTTTAAATCTAATCTATATATATTTAACAAGTTGTAGTATAATGTAGCTTTTCAGAATCCCGTTAATGATGTTGGGAATGCAAACCTTTAAAACATACTAAAATGGAACTGAATTAAAAACTCGGGATTTGTGTGCCCTAATAACCCAGTAAAATGTGCATATATAGATTTAACTTTCACACAATGAACAAACTTATCAACTCATAGAAGTAATTAACTAACTAGAAACATTTGCAAGTAGCAAAACTTGTTTTTTTATCATGCTGAATGTTGCTTCTTCAGTAGAGGAAGTAACATACTGTACAACATTGGGTCATCTCCAAATCAATTAATGTCTGGAAAACAGCAAAACTGTTCCAAATCACTAATGTCCAAAGCAAAATATGTATTCCTTGGTTTCACTTTAAGCCACATTACTGCCTATTGCTCTATTAAATATCTGGCAAGTGATCAGCCTATATCAGCCTATATATTATACATTTCATAATTGCTTACTATTAGGCGGTATCTTTATATAATGTAATTCAGGGGTCGGCAACCTTTCAGACGTGGTGTGCCGAGTCTTCATTTATTCACTCTAATTTAAGGTTTTGCATGCCAGTAATACATTTTAACGTTTTTAGAAGGTCTCTTTCTATAAGTCTATAATATATAACTAAATTATTGTTGTATGTAAAGTAAATAAGGTTTTTAAAATGTTTAAGAAACTTCATTTAAAATTAAACTAAAATGCAGAGCCCCCCCAGACCAGGCCAGGACCCGAGCAGTGTGAGTGCCACTGAAAATCAGCTTGCGTGCTGCCTTCGGCACGAGTGCCATAGGTTGCCTACCCCTGATGTAATTGAATTGCAGCTCTAATAAATAACCCCATTAACCTGTAAGATTGGTTTTAAAATACAGTGCTATAAGAAAATACAGTCATTTGGTAATAGCTGACTGTTTTCTTTTCAAGAAAACTGTGAATGTTTGATGCATAATGTATATTTAACTCTGACACTATAACTTCATGGCTAACATGATTTGCTTAGATTGTTGCTCAATATCTTTATCCACTGACAAGTTTAGTTATTCAGTCCTTTATTTTCTACTTTGAAGTAGCTTGTCAAACAAACCTTAGAAATGATCCAAAAAAAGACACCTATGCAATATTTTTCAGGCTTTTTTTCTTCAGTGAAGAATTGCTCATGTGAAAAAGAAGACCTCAAAGTCTCACTGGCAATAGACAGACAAATATAAATAAGTGAGCTGATAAAGCATAACAAGAACTGTTCAATTTTAATGCAACTCTGGGGAAGTCTGTCAACAATCCTGGAAACTGTCAGCGTTAGATTTTAAATTGGTGAATGGGCTTCTTTAATAATAATAATAATAATAATAAGGTTTTGATACCTAATGCTGTTGTTAATATTACTGACAACACCATTAATGACAGGAAATTTAGCCTCTAGGAGATCTACTAATTTTTATAGTTCAGTGAAACTATTAATAACCATTTTCTTTAGTTATATGTGTAAGATGTTACTACTCAACTTGTGAGACTATTTATATCTTAACAAGCAGCAGCATGTATACTGAAAGTTGCCACAGAATTTCAGTTGGAGAATACTTTTTTAAAACATATTTTTCAACAAGTTGAAATTTTCTGGAAAAATCTCTCTGAAGTTGCCCTGCATAGGATTGACTATATTATTAGCATATATGAAAAAAGTAGCTTGCTTGGATTACTGTAGTGTAATTGAAGCACCCACAATTTAATAATAACAATAATAATAATAATTAATGGAGATATCCCATCTCCTAGAACTGGAAGGGACCTTGAAAGGTCATCAAGTCCAGCCCCCTGCCTTCACTAGCAGGACCAAGTACTGATTTTGCCCCAGATCCCCAAGTGGCCCCCTCAAGGATTGAACTCACAACCCTGGGTTTAGCAGGCCAATGCTCAAACCACTGAGGTATCCCTCCCCCCCGATTTGTTGTGGTTTCAAAGTACTTAATGGGCACATCAAAGATTTGCCTACATTTTAATCTTTCAGCAGTGAAATGCAATTAAATATATATTAATGCAAAGTAACTAAGAAGAAAGGTATGTAGGGTCTTGATGCATTAGGATCCAATTTAATTACATTATCACAATATATACAAGAGAGAGGCATGGCCTAGTGGCCTGAATAGTGATCTGAGAATGCAAGCACGAAATTCCTGTGATCTATGCCTGTTTCTTAAATGCACTCCTCTGTGGTTTTGATTCAGTAACTTATTCTATTTGTTTATCCATCTGCAAAATAAGGATAATTCTGGTGGATTCAACTAGCACAGAACTTCTGTGGGATTGGTTCCCTTTTCCCTATGCATTGGACTTTCCATTCCCATCCTATCTCTGCATCCCTCTGACCTTCTCGCTCTCCCACCCTGCTCAAGGAAATGTACTGAGATGTGTGCAGTAAAGTTAAATAAGTGTGGAAGTGTTTGCAGGGTCAGGGCCTTAGTGTGAAACTACCAGGCATATACTCAGTAGCTTTTGGGGTGGTTTTTTCCCCCCAGACATTGAAGTAGCAAAACAATATGACAAGGGAAGTGTTCTGCATTCTCGTATGTCTTCATCCATGTACAATTGAAATTTATTATTAATTTGTATTTATTTTTGACAGTGCCTACAATATACCAGGAACCATGTGAAAGGGTTATAAAACATTTTTTCTTTATCAGCTGTACGTTTAGTGAACATTGTTTTCTCAGCATTAAAGTTTGAGGTTTCTAAATAAAATATATTGAGTTGTAGTAAATTAAAGTACACAGTACAAAATTTTATCTGAGCCCATTTATGATGAATAGAGCTAATGAATAGTTAATTTGTGAGACTACTGTGTTCATGTCTTATGAATGTCTTCGGTTAAATCGGAGGAAAACTTGTACAGTTTCTAATCAAAAGGATGTCTCTCAAAACTAACCTGATGCAAGTGTATCCCCTGTTGGTGTTGGGGAGGAGGGCATTTACAGGTTTCCCTGTGTGCCAATCGTCAAAGGATATGAGATGTTACAGCCCCCAGCTATGGAATTTTGGCTCTATAGCTCTGTTGCCGCACAGGCTTTTAGCTCTGGAGGTCCCCTGTTCAGTCCCCAGTGTGTCAGCCAAGATGTCAGCCTTCACCCAAGCACTGATAATAGTC
This sequence comes from Emys orbicularis, assembly GCF_028017835.1. Classification (NCBI taxonomy): domain Eukaryota; kingdom Metazoa; phylum Chordata; order Testudines; family Emydidae; genus Emys; species Emys orbicularis. The sequence continues at coordinate 38,490,941 of NC_088689.1, read as the reverse complement.
ATTAAGCTCTGCATACTCCAAGTATGTGCTACCAGTATAAATTAAAAGGGGAGACTTTTAAGTGCAAATAGATCAGAGTTACATACATTTTCTTAGTCTCTTAGAAGAACAGTTTTTTACCTATGGGGACTATAGATGGTGTTTTTGGTTATATGACCGACCTGTTAATTTAGAATTCAGTTCTTGACCAATATCCGATGTGTTAGATCCTTTCCTTGATGCTGTGCTTCATTCTCTAAATATCACATGTTTTAAAATGAAATAATAAAAAGAAATATAGGAAGGGGAAATGGTTCATAATCAAATCCCAGACAAGAAGTTTAACTGGTGTTAAGGCTGTAAAATATATCTCAACAATATAAAGATTGAGGAGGGAATTTAAGAGAACAGTGGAATTCTGTGGTTCAAAACAAAACATTTGAAAACCAAAAACATTATAAGCTCTAGAGATTCTGCACTTACTTACAACTTGTGTAATTTGCAAGTAACACCATATAGAGTATGGTGGAATTATTCCAGATTTACACTGGCATAAATAAGAGCAGAATCTGGCTGTTGAATAATTTCTTCATAAACAAAAAGCTGCAGGCCTTATGTACATACTGTAGTTGTGCCCCCCCAGCTCAATTAATAAACACGTTTTCTTTTTTCTGCCTTCCTTTTATCTTATTTTTTCATGTTTCTCTGTTTCTCATTTTATGCTATCATAGTGCTGTTGCATGCTAATGAAATAATAGGCCCTTCTTCATATATCAAATTTCTCCAGGCCCTTCTCACACAGATTTTACATTGCTATAGCTCCACTTATTTTATTGGAGTTATTACAGATTTATATTATATAGATGAGAGCACGGTCAGGCCTCTGATTTCCAAACTGTACTTCTGGGCGTATTTCAGTACCTGTGCATTTCTTGCTGTCCTTGCAGAGGTGTTACTTTGGTTATTTTAATCTTGAATGACTATAGTGCTGGTGAAAGGTGCCAGATTACAAAATCTTGAGTTGTGGAGTGGCAGTGCAAATTTCTCGACCACACTGATGTGTTTTAACTTTGTTATGCAGTGACAAAGCTACCGTGTTTGCCATAATGGATGTTCTGTTACTCTTGTACTGCATTTTCTGTGCTTTGTACAGATCTGATGAACATAACAGTAAGAAAGTATTTGTCAGAATATTGTTTACAGATTTTTTTTAATGTACACATTTTTGTCAGCTCTAAACACTTCACATGTGAACTTTTGTGGTTTCAGTAACAAGGGTATGGAGTCAAGTCAGAGGTTTGTTCTTCTGTTTCCCACCCAAGCGGAGGGCAGCCAGGGAATTGTCAGAGAATTGGGGACCAGGGTTATGCAGCAGTCACAGCACTGGCCTCCACCTAAGTGGCAATGACCCAGTCAAAGATGGGACCCAGTCCCATAACAGTGGCCATTCTGGATACCACGGTGTGTCCATCCTCCAGCTAGAACTTTCCCCTCTTCCCCCTCATTTGGTTTATTCAAGAGTGCAACAAGGGCATTGTTAACAAGATTGGTGCCAAGCAGCCTTTTCTACCACAAGAGATAAAGCAGCCACTACTTCTCTATCCTGTTGCATCCTCTTCCTCATGACCAGACAAGGCTATGGAGGCGACAAGCAACTCACCATTGCCAGAGGAGCACAGGGATCATCAAGATCTTGTGAGAAGGGTGGCCTCCATTCTTGACATTCAGGTGGAGGAGGTCAGTGAGCTCTCACAAGTTGGTGGACATTCTGGTATCAGTGGGCCCTTCTAAAATGGAGTGGGTCAGAATGACTCCTACCATCCCAGTGGTTGATGTAAGAAGAGTGGGCACAGAGAAAGGATCACAGGCAGTTGGTGTAACATAGATCAGCCTTTAGGCTGCTGTAACTCACTCTGGGGGACTGGACTGGTGCAAAGCAGCTTAAAGACACTTTTGCACAAACCCTGACACCCTGTGCTCCGTTCTTTGCTCATTGCCTGCAGCAGAGAGTTGGAATACTGATCATCTTCTTGTTCCAAGATATGGATAATGAAACTCAAAGTTGAATTACCATTACCCTTCCTCCAAAATAAACATCATAAAACAAAACAAATGGAAATATTGTTGGCATACAACAAACACTTATTTTAAAGAAGAAAAAATAGCCTGAAAGAAAATGGTATTGTTTTTAGTGTCAGTTAGTAATCTTTTGAGCCAAATATGTGTGAGGCACTGTTAATAATCAGTTTAGTTTGAGAGAAATTTAACCATGGTGCAGAGGACCACCTTAGACGAGCTAGACAAAGGGTAAAGAAAAAGTCCTGTACATTAAAGCTATCTTCTACCTCCAGCTTTTCAAAGACTTTTAAAAAGATGGGGTACAGGAGACTCTGTGTAGCTTGTTTTTCTTTTCAACAATTTCTTCTCCTTTTCTACTGTTCACGCAAACAGTTGGCCCTTACTTTCCCTCTGTCTCTACCCCATATGCCATACTTCTTGAGATATATATATATACACCATATACCAAACTGGAAAAAGACTTATATCACATTACTTTTTAATTTACACTGTGTGAAAATCTACAGGATGAAGAGTATGAAATCAGAAGATAGCACCAGATGACCTATATAGTCTTTGTTTTATTAATGCCCATTTATTCATTTTCATCCTGAAGTTTATATTTGTAGGGATTTGGCATCAATGATTTAATTGAAACTTCACAAATTTATCTGGTGTTGAATGATCTTCTTCAATCATAAATTTTCAGTGTGTTTTTGACTAAGGGCAACTGTATGAAGATTGAAAGATCCATAGAAGGAAGGATTTTTTTTTCTTTTCCATTTTTATTCATAAACAGACAACCAAACATTACTAATTTTAATGTCTCAAGATCATGTTGAAAGGATCTGGGTAACTTACAGAGAAGCTACATTGCTTGTGTTGACTAGCTGAACTTCTTCTAACAATTCCTCCCCTCTGTTCCCTGTTCACGCCACTTGGGGCAGATTCCGATTTCAGTTACGTTGGTGTAAATTCAGAATAAGTCCACTCAAGAAAATGGAACTACATCGGATTTATGCTATTGTATTTGTGAATCCGGCCCATTGTTTTGCTTAAATACATGCCTTTTGTAGAAAGAGAATGATTGATTTCTTAACAAAATAATTCTAAAGACACCTGATTCCTGACAGTTCTATGGTTTAGCAGTCAAAAACATAACCAGATCCAGCTGAAGTTGGCTGAAAGTTGAAGTTTGAAACATTTAAACTGGAAATAAGGTGGATAATTAACTATTGGAACAATTTACGAAGGGATGTGGTAGATCATCACTAAAAAGACCAAGATTTCAAAAAGTGATTTGTACTTTTGGCTACCTACATTCTTGAGTACCCAACTTGAGACACCACAATAGTACGTGGCTTCCAGAGAGTTTGTGCTCACAACTTCTTAAGATGAAGGTGCCTCAAGTTGGGCACCTAAAAATTGAGACACCTAAAATCACTAATTACTTATGAAAATCTTGATTTAGGCTTTAAAGCAAGATTGAATGTCTTTCTAAAAGGTAAACTCCAGTTCAACCACATGTTGTTAGGATTTGTGAATGTATTACTGGATGAATTCTATAGACTGTGTTATGCAAGAACGCAGATTAGATGACCATAATAGTCCCGTCTGGCCTTAAAGTCTATGACCTCATTAAATTAGACAAAACACGGTGTGGGTTTTTTTTTCTTTTTCTTTTTCTCTTTTTTTTTTACTAAACACTGTACAGAAGTGGTGGGCAACCTGTGGCCCGCACGCTGCATGCAGCCCATCAGGTTAATCCGTTGGCGGGCCGCAAGACAGTTTTACATTGACTGGCCACAGGCACAGCTGCCTGCAGCTCCCAGTGGCCGTGGTTCACCATTCCCAGGCAATGAGAGCTGCAGGAAGTAGCACGGGCAGCAGGGATGTTCTGGCCACTGCTTCCCACAGCTCCCATTGGCCAAGAACGGTGAACTGCGACCACTGGGAGCTGCAGGAGGTCGTGCCTGTGGATGGTTAATGTAAACAAACTGTCTCATGGCCCGTCAGCAGGTTACCTGTTGGGCCGTGTGCAGCTTGTGGGCCGCAGGTTGCCCACCAGTCCTGTACAGTGTGTAATCTCCATAAATAACATTAATACTTTCTAACATCAAAGACATCATAGGACAAATTTGAGGTTCTTTTCTAGTGAAAATTATTCTCATAATGACACATAGTGTCACCTTCAACTTCTAAAACTTTATGAAAAATTCAGTTTTGACCATTCATATGTTCAGAATGCTTGTACTCCTGAGATAGTATGATGCTGTTCAACACAGTCATATTCCCAGGCCATCAAAGTTTACCTCTCCCAAATGCAGAACAGCACAAGGTATTTGATCAATTTCATTCTTCGTTAACTTGAACAAGAGAAAGCTAAAGTGCATTTGTATGTGAGAAAAATAATTTTGCTAGCAACATTCTTTGAATGGATTTCTTTTTTCCCTTACTGAACAGAATAGATGAAAATAAAGGGTTTGGGAGTAGAAGTATTATACAACAGATATTTTTTGCCCACTGATATTTTATGCTATGCTAGTGGTTACTTATTAAGTCCCAACACTAGTTAACAGAACTGCATAATGCCGTGCTTAACAGTGAATTTTTCAGTCTGCTTACATTTCTGGAGTCACAATGAGTATGAAATAGCATGTGTATCTGCTGGGAGACCTGTGGGGGGGAGGGGGGGACACCTACATAAATAAGTGGCATGGTTGTCTATTGCTAATACGCTAAGAGAAACACTTTGTTATGTGGTTTTATGATATTCTTTGGAGTACTCATGTCATTTAATTAGGATCAATTTTTGGAACCTATTGTCCTACATTCCCTGGCTGCAACATTTTTTTCAGAGAATGTAATGTTCAGAAAAATAGAGTAGAGGAGTTGGCTACTTGTATTTGCTTTTGTCTTAGATAGTGCAGTTTTCAAAATGGGTTATATAGAAAAGTAGTTTTAAAAAGAAGTAGAAAAAGGTAATTTATGATTTGAGTTACCCCAGAAAGCTCGGAAGATAAGTTAAATATTCATCTGCCTTATTTTCACTGAATAATGCTGCTCTTGGAGACATGAATTAGTTTATATTCTTAGCAAGTTTCAAGCTTTGCATTTGAAATGTTTATCTTGAACATAATCTTTTCCCTAGTGCATGTCACTTTCATCATAAGAGATAACTATTACCGTACACAGTAGACCAAAGGCCAGTAGTTCTCATTTCAAATTCTCTTCTGCCTGCTCCTAAAACAACCCACTCCTGTTGATGCCATGGTATCTAAGCAGGGGAGAATATTCATCTGATATGCAGGTGAATGAATGACAGACACAAGGATGGGTTTAAGCAGCAGGCCGCAACTTTATTCACTCAACAATGGGGAACAGTGCTATGTGCCCATCCCCTACTCTCACATACCAGGTGTTTAATTAGGTCCAGTATGGAGCTACAAGGCTCCCATCATATTAAATGATTGCCCTGATTAGAACCTCTTTGGCCTACCCCTAAGACTCATCTCATTTCTGAATCCTCTTGCCCTACACCCACTCCCCGCCCTCATGTGTGCAGGTGTAGAGAATACCGAGGGAGGACCTGAGCCTGTGAATTCTCCTCTCATCTTATAGGTGCAGGTCCACCAGCGAAATCCAGTGTCTCATTACTTCTAGGAGCTGGGTCTTTTAGCCTTTATCTGCACTGGACACCAGCCACTGGAGGCACCAGCAGTTAGTATGGTCTAACCCTCCATCCATGTTGTCCAGTATGTATTTTCTCCTCAATCCAACTCTTAGGGTCACAGAACCCCTGCATCTGATGGATGGACTCCATGATCCCTTAATAGCTGAGGCTAAGTATATAGGAGGTCCCTTTATATGATTACTGAGCCACCTGCTTCCAAAATTATCCTGCAACTTTGCTGTTCACTTTCTTCTAGACCCCGTTGACATAGGCTAGCTTCACAGCTCCCCCAAAAACTCTCTTCACGTACATCTCTGATCAAAGCAATAGTGTGTGGCTGTTACCCTGTTAATCAAGTCTACGTCTCTCTGACTCCTAATTCTTAAATTTAATCCAGTGCAAACTTCAAGCTCATTTTCACCAAGGTGAATAACCAGGATGTCACATGCCTGGAATTTGACCATCAATGACTGCAGAAGAGGCATAAATAGATTCCACAACATGCCCCTTCAGCTGTACCAGTATATCAGCCTTGAAGTTCAATTGCGCTAAACCTGCTGACCTGTCTGCTTATTTGTGGGCCCAATGCAAAATAGCATGCCTTCAGATCCAGACAGCAACCCTCCGCCTGATGTCTTCTGCAATAACAAATGACAAAGTTGCTTCAAATCCCTGGCATGCACCAGCAATCGAGCAGCAGAGCAAGAATAGGTCCTATAACAACCCAGTTTCTGATGCCAAACTGTCTGGACCTTCAGAGAGTCAAACCCCTCTATTGCTACTGTTGTTGCTGTCCCAATATTAAAAGAACGAGTTCCAAAATTTGCAGGGTGGAGACCTATGTAGGTGAGCGCCTTCATAACTGTAGCAAACTGCTATCCAGTTGAATAGCTGCCATCCCCATGTATGAATATTGGGCTTAGCTCCTGATCCCTTTATGACTAAAAAGGTTTTGACAGCTTTCGCTGGACATACAATGTAATTTCTGTTCCAGCATCCAGCTGAATCTTCAGATACTCATTAATTGTTTGATAAATGTTATATAAATATAAACCTAACATTATCTTTGCCATGGGTAGCCACGATGAACCTGGCATTGTTTCCAGTTCAGTTCCTAAATATGTCAACTTCTCTGTTGGACCTTTCACCTTTTCAAAGGCTGAGAGGACACCCAAGTATTGGGCCATCTTCTGAAAAGCTCTTAGTTAGGTGGGTGCATTCATCCAACCCAGATTTCCTATGAAGAGAAGGTCCTTAAGACAATGAACTGCCTGGAGCAAACCCATTTCCCTCACTCATGCCCATTCTAGCATCTAATTAAACCTTTCAAACGCTGAGCAAAATATGGAGAAATCCTTGGTCGTGACCTTATCAAAATAGTAATAAGATTCAACTTGGAAACCCATGAAGTTAAAATCTTCAGGATGAACAGGGAGCAACTAAAATGCAGACTTAATAGCCTTTTTTAATGTCACTCCCCAGCCCCTTTTTCTTTATCCTGCCTACAGCTGTGTCTAATGAGGAATACTCATGCTTCCACTCTTCCTCTATCACTTCTGGGAACAGGGAGGCTAGGCTCCTGCCTACCTACCATCTCTGGAGCATTGAAAAGCAACATCACCCTTGAAAATGATAGTGCTCCACCAATATCTTGTCTACACTGGGATACATTTATTATATGTATTCGTCAGAGCTGGGTGAAAATTTTTGGTCAATAGTTTATTTGCTGAAGAATGTATTTTCGGGTCCACCAAAACTATTTTGTGAATTTGCTGAATAATTCTGACCAAAATGGTTTTTCAGGGTAGATTTATAAACACACTTAGGCATCATTCACAAAAATGGAGGAGGTGATAGTGAGAGACCCAAATCCCTGCTATGAATCTGGCAGAGTTGGGGACTTGAAATTGGTCTCCTACATGCCAGGTGAGTTCGGTAACTATGGGGCTATCAGGCTGACGGGGGGAGAGGGCGGTTCTACCATCACCTCCTTCTCTTCTGGTATTGTGAATGCCATTTTCAAATATCCTTTTCTTTTAATAAAGGTTTTCAGTTTTTGTTTCACTAAGAAAAACAATTTTTTTTTCAGGTCGATCTGAAATAATGTGGGTTTATTTTATTTTAGTCTTTTTTGTTTGTTTGTTTGGCCAAAAAATAAATTATTCTCACAGCTCTAGTCTTGAGTTAACATAAACACCCACAAAGCCATCTTCAAATCTCTCCTTTCTGCTGCAGTGATATCTACAAAAAAACCTTGCAAATAGATAAGCAGCTGGAGGGACCCAGCTTATCACAGTGTTTATAATTGTATCATTGCTATCTTATGTTTTCCTACTCAGTTTGTTGCATCCACCTGGTGTGTCTCATCTTACTGTAAACTTAGACCATAACCTCTTTGAGGCACGTCTGGAACTTTTTGTTGTGTGTTTGTGCAGTACCTCGCACAGTAGGGCCAGTGTTCCTATTGAAGCCCCTAGGCATTACCACAGTACAAATAATAAAAACAATAGTGTCCCCTGTTCCACTTGGCTAACAGTAAGTGGACTGAACCGCCATTATACATGAATCCATAATCAATGCCGCCATGATATTTCTGATGCCAATTGTTATCAAGTCTTCTTCCCATAAATCTTAAATATAGTTGTATATATTTCTGAGACCAAACTACCCTTGTATTTCTAAGAAGGTAGTCTTGCAAGTCAGGTGTTAGGCACATCAGTAAGAAAGTGTAAGCTTCAGGTAATAAATTACCTGCAGCTACCCATGCTGTACCACTTTTGTGGATGGACTTCAGTCTACAAGGTTATCAGATTATTTTAATGATGCTGAGGATGCTGCAGACTTTAGGAAGGAAGGTGTGGATTGGAGCATTTGCTTAAAGCAAGTTTTGCACATGCTTGTAATACTAGTTTAGTAAAACGGTGGTGTTTTTTTTTTTCTGAGAAAAAAAACTATCTTGCATTTTTAATTGTTCTGTGTGTTATAAATCAAAATAACATTCACAGGAATGTCCCTTCAAGTAAAAAAAGAAAATAGCACAAATACTTACCTGATTAAGTATATAATTTTTCTTGCCAAATTGTACATAATTAAGATTGTTGCTGTGGTTAGTTTGATTAAATCAGTTTTACAGTTGTTTTAAATGTACTTCCTTTGTAAAATAAGAAATTAGTTAGCTAGCAATATTAGTAGCAATCTTTTTTAACTTTATTTTTGTTTTTATATAAAATAAATGCATACAAAGAAACAAAACATATATAAATACATATAGAAGATGGAAATAACATAGATAATAATGTTCAGTGCTTATTATTTGCAAAACCTGAACCTCTAATGATCATGCAGAGCATTAATTATCAAAGTGACTAAATAGATACATAAGTGAGAGTATAGTCTAGGCATATCAGGTCTAATATATCAAAGGTATACAATAGTTTCATGTGTGACTAGACATCCTCATATTTTTTCCAGCTTTCTCATTGTTTCCATTAATGAAGCAACAGAGAGCTTACTCAGCCAGTCTATATGAGGAAGGCATTGCATATTTACACTTTCCAAAAATAAATCTTTTGATCACTAGAATAGTTACTGCAATCCATTTCTTAATGTTAACTAGTAATTCCAACTCACCGAGCACCCCTAAAATACACAAGCTTGGAGAAGGAAAATAATGACACACAATTTTTGAGAGAACTGAGTGTAGTTTTTCAGAACACATGCATTTTTGATAGGTATAGAGGTTGTGTGAAAGGTTGGCATGTGGCTGTTTGCATCTCCAACACTCACTGTGTGTTGCCAATCTAGCCTTAAACATACACTCTGGAGTCCAATAGTACCTGTTTAATATCTTGTTCTGGAATTGCAAGTACAAAATTAGCAGTCTTTGAGATAATTTATTTACCATATGGTTGATCCATAAGTGAACAAAAAGGAAATTATTTTGCTGTGTTTCTACGTTTCATCACAACTCCTTATTTTATTAATTATATAATGAAACCAGTCAGGCATACATAAGTAGTTCATTGTACAGTCCTTACTTAGGTAACTTCTGGCAAATAAGATGTCACAACTTTTTTTATTTGAGATGTTTCCATTAAAAACCACACCTGTATCTTATCTATGCTCTCCCTCCTACAACAACCACTACCCGTCCATCAAAGACTTCCACGCCAGCATCAACTTCCTGGACACTATGGTCAGCTTCAATAATGGAACCCTACAGACTACTACATGCAAGAAATGCACGGATCACCACATCTATATTTATAGATCCTGTAACGGCCCAGAACTCACCAAGAAATCTGTTATCTACAGCCAGGCACTTAGATACCACAGAATATGCTCCAAAACAAAGTCCAGGATACACACCTTTACATACTTAAAACAATCTTCACTAAACAAGGGCACTCCACCATAGAAGTAGATTGCATCATGAAATACCCCAAGAGAACCTGTTTCAACTATATGGGCGAACCCAGTCAATTACTGCACTCTTAAATGAACTCCGTACAGAAAGACAAAAACATTGTATCACCCATGGGCAAACAGTTTTCACAAAACAATCTCTCTGTATCTCACCCCTCAGTCCTCATCCTCAAAGGAAACCTGTACAACACCTTCAAAAGATGAGCCTGCGGAGGTTAAATTCATAGCTTTGGTAGATACTAAAAATCACAGTCTCAATCAGAAAACCAGATTTATGGTTTATTACAACAACCTATAATCCACTAATCCCCTCCCCTTTTTTCCCCCTATGACTGAAAAGGTGTTAATTGGCCACTTCACCTTGAATGTTCAACATCTTCATTAATGATCTGGATGATGGAATGGATTGCACCCTCAACAAGTTTGCAGATGACACGAAGCTGGGGGGAGCGGTAGATACGCTGGAGGGTAGGGATAGGGTCCAGAGTGACCTAGACAAATTGGAGGATTGGGCTAAAAGAAATCGGATGAGGTTCAACAAGGATAACTGCAGAGTCCTGCACTTAGGAGGGAAGAATCCCATGCACCGCTACAGGCTGGGGACCATCTGGCTAAGCGGCAGTTATGCAGAAAAGGACGCAGGGATTACAGTGGGCAAGAAGCTGGATATGAGTCAACAGTGTACCCTTGTTGCCAAGAAGGCTAACATTGGGCTGCATTAGTAGGAGCATTGCTAGCAGACTGAGGGAAGTAATTATTCCGCTCTATTCAGCACTGGTGAGGCCACATCTGGAGTATTGCGTCCAGTTTTGGGCCCCCCACTACAGAAAGGATGTGAACAAATTGGAGAGAGTCCAGCGGAGGGAAAAGAAAATGATTAGGGGGCTGGGGCACATGACTTGTGAGGAGAGGCTGATGGAACTCGGTTTATTTAATCTGCAGAAGAGATGAGTGATGGGGGATTTGATAGCAGCCTTTAACTATGTGAAGGGGGGTTCCAAAGAGGATGGAGCTATGTTGTTCTCCGTGGTGGCAGATGATAGAAGAAGGAGCAATGGTCTCAAGTTGCAGTGGGGGAGGTCTAGGTTGGATATCAGGAAAAACTGTTTCACTAGGAGAGTGGTAAAGCATTGGATTGGGTTATCTAGGGAGCTGGTAGAATCTCCATCCTTAGAGGTTTTTAATGCCCGGCTTGACAAAGCCCTGGCAGGGATGATTTTGTTGGGGTTGGTCCTGCTTTGGGCAGGAGGTTGGACTAGATGACCTCCTGAGGTCTCTTCCAACCCTAATCTTCTATGATTCTGTGAATGGTCTCTTATAATATGTGTTTACTTATCCTAAACCATCTATACCAAATTACATGTAGTTGTCCAAGACCCGAATAAGAGTTTTGTGTAGCTCAAAAGCTTGTCTCTTTCACTAACAGAAATTGGTCCAATAAAAGATATTACCTGCCCGGCCTTGTCTTGCTAATATCCTGGGACCAATATGGCTACAACAACACTGCAAACTACTCTCCTACAATCAATTAATGTAAGGTGTTAAATTTCAACCACTGTTGAATGTTAAAATGTTGGACGTTAAAAATGGTGAAGATTTTTTGGAATTTAAAACACCATTATATAGAGCAATATGTTACTCAAAGGAAATGATCTCCGTTGTGGATGCAGAGCTCAGCCTTGCTATGCTAGCTTGTAAACTGTGCACCTTCCTGGTTATCACTTACTACTGAAGTGCTGAGGTCACTGTAAAACAGGCCTGTGTATGATGTGGAAGCTGTATAATCATGATGAGTAAGGTTGAGTAGATATGTTATGTTTAGTCCATTTTCTGATGACCCAGAGACTTCTGGAAGTTGAAAGAGTGCAGTCTTTGTTGATGTTATAATTTATTGCAGCAATGAATGGCCTAGAGATATAAATTGTGTAAGATGATTAATTGTATTATTAGCACCCCTTCCCTCAACAAGAACCTCATACACAAGAATCAAAATGGCACACCTCTTGGTTTAAAAAAAAAAAAAATCTCCAAAATTATAGCATAAATATTGAAAAGATGAGATTTTGTTTTGTTTTTATGGATAGTAGGAAAGCTACTGAGGAAATGATAAGCTATGCACCTACTAAAATTCACTTAGTTTAAAGCTTGATTGTAAAGTGGGGATCAAAGCTGTTTTAAAAGCAGTATTTATTTCACTTTATTCTTCTTATCTCATTAGATAGTGAAGCCCGGTAATATTTTCAAAATCTCCTAAGTGATTTAGGACCTCAAATCCCATTTTCAGAAGTGACTAAGGCTCTTAGGGCCAGATTTCAATGATATTTAGGAGCCTGAAGTTGCAGATAGTAGGATTTTAAAAATGCCTAAATTGCTTACATGCCTAAGTCCTGTTGAAATCAATGTGGGCTGTTCAAGCCCACCCAAAACTATGAGTAAGTACTTGCATTCCCATCCTGTGCTGAAGCCCGCTGCACCGCATCTTCACTGTTATTTTTAGCCATGCTAACTAGATTAAAGCTAGTGTGGGTATGCCTACACAAGCTGCAGTCACACCTCCAACTGCAGTTTAGATACACCCTGAGGTTCCTCTCTAAGTCAATTTTCAAAATGGGAGTTAGGTGATTTGAAAATTTTATCCTCAATTCTAGGGAAAACTCAACTGAATTTTAGTGTAAGATAAAATTCTTCTGTCTTCACCATTATAATAGTGCAAGAAAGGGGAAGGCTCTTCATCATTCATTCTGCAATAAGCACTTGGAAGGAATGCTGAAAGTTGAGAGCCCAGAGATAAGAGTACATGAGAGTAAAGTGCTATATGTCATACTTTTGTAAACATTACGTTCATATTATTCAGTCTTTAGATACTAAAGGTCAGGTCCAGGTTTCCTTCAATTACTTTTATAGTGCAGACAGGATAATTGTAACAGCTGACGTTGGCCACAGTTGGATGACAGGTTACTCGGCTAGATGGACCATTGGTCTGACCCAAGACGGCCATTCTTATGTTCTATTTTGCTGTAGAAAAAGGCAAGGGACTGCAGGTGGGAGTTCAGAGCTTTTTTTTTCTCTTGTAAATGATCCCTGTGCTCAGAATATCTGTGCTTCAAGAGTAGCTTGCTAAACATACACCACTTGGTTTAGTTTTATTTCAGTTTTAGAACACTAATACACAAAACACTTAAAGTATTACTTGGTTTTAACAAAGGAGCACTTTTAGCCACTAAGACACCACATTAAATGAAGGACTGCGCTACTTAACTTTGCTCAACCATAAATTACATTTTTTATTTGTCTTATGTACTCCATATGGAAGCTTGCTATATCCTTTTAGTGTTTCCAAGTCATGTTAATCAAGTCAAATGTTCTCCTTCACAGCCCTGCTTTGTTTTCCTCTGCCCACATATATTTTTCATTATTAGCATGTGATGTCCTACATTTTATCCTACTGACAAAACTTTAGAAAAATAGTCTGATTAAAACATATCATCAGGCACTGACCTTCTGGATATCTGCTTGTAATTTAAATTATTAGCATGTTCTTTCTGGGGGTTTTTCCTCTTCCCCTTTTTATCTTTTCTTCCTCCTCCCCCAAAAGCCTTGAAGTGCAGATGTCAATAGCATGCCCTGAATAGGTGAGTAGATAATACGGGTTTACTGAGAGTGGTGAGGTCTGTGTCAAATCACATGACAGTAAATATATTACATTTGTGTTTTCAACTTAAGCCTTCATTGCCTTGTGACCTCCTAAGAGTGTTGGTGACTCAGATTTCCTCTATGACTATGCAGTGATCCACTGCTATGTATGTAAACCTGCCTTTTTATTATTGCTTGTCATCCAGCAATGGAAGTGCTGTACCTCTGAAAGTGAATGCAAACCGAATAAAAATTACACTGAACTGCCTCTACAAAGTACATGGGTTGTTAAACATAAATTCCTTCTTAGCTTAATTATTTTACCCCTAGTCTTAAATCAACACTAATACATAAGTGTATTAGTACTTTTCAGAACAATAATTATACATGGCTGCTGCCCGGCATTAACTTTTATTTTTTCAGGATGGTTTATGAGACTGATGAAAAATCTGGCATATATTGCTTCTGAAATGCACTACTGAGCATTTGTGTTTGGTCCTATTATTTTGTCACTGTCATAACAGGGTGAAGTTAAAAGAGCAATTCCGTGATAAACCATTTCCTGCACAATAGATTAATAATTTTGAAAAGGGTATCAGTGAGGAACCTGGCATCTGCAAGAACCAACCAACTTGTCCGAGAGCATGCGCGTGCATGTTTGTATATTTAATTCAATAGGTCTTTTTTTTTCTTTTTTTATCAGACTTATTGTATTCAACTCTCATTCCATTGACCATCCAACTTACTCACTGTTCCTAATCAAGGGGTGTGCTATGGCTCTGGCTACTTTGCTTTCTAGAAGATTAAGGGAGTCTAAACTCCCTACACATCTGCATGGTTATGTTAACCTTGCCCAGATTACTACTGTGGCATGGAGAAAGCAATGCCTATGATTAGTGCAAATGGTCGGGGGTGAATTGTGAGTGATAATTCCCAGTTCCTTGCTGGAGCCAGAGGAATGCAGGTGGTGCTCCTGGCTGGCCAAATGGAACTGCAGCACTTTGGACAGCTCAGTGCTGGCAGGGACCAGGGGAATGAGAAAGAGCTCCTGGCTGGCTGCTGGCCTGAACTTGAAAGAGCTCTGAGTTAAGGGTGAAGCTTTTGTGAAGGCTGGGGCCATGGGGAAGTGGAAACTGAAAGGAACTGAAAGCAATTTAGTTAAAAGGACATGGTGGCACATGGCTTCTATTCTTAGGGTCCCTGGGATGGGACCCAGAGTAGTAGGGGCAGGACCGGTATCCCCTCATAGCTTACTGGAGAAGTGTCCTATAATCAGACAGTGATACACCCCCAGAAGAGGAAATGAACTGTTGAGGTCCAGGTGGAGGGCTGGGGCCAGAACCAACCAAGAGACTCCAGGGAGGAAGCCCTGGGATTATGGCTTGATACCAGGGCCGAGACTGTTGAAAGACCACAGACACACCCAACCAGAAGGGGCGCTGATAAGAGGTGGGTGCCATGCCGTTACACCTCCAATACAATTGTCCCAATACCATCATCCCAATACAAAGTTGGGAGTATCAGAATGTTATACAGGAAGAACTGGATGTCTTTGAGAACTGGAGTAATATAACGGGGGTGAAATTTAATAGTACAAATGACAAGATCATGCACTTAGGGACTAGTAAGAATTTCCCCTAGAAGATGGGGGGGGTCATTAGTTGGAAATGATAGAGGAGGATAAAAACATAGGTATTTATATTAGTTGATCACAGGATGACAATGAACCACCAATATGATGCAGCCGTGAAAAAAGGCAAATGCAATCCTAAGATGTATGAGGCAAGGTATTTCCAGTAGCAATAGGCAAGAATTGATGTCGTGTATTAATGTACAAGGTACTGATAAGACCTCTTTTGGAACACTGTGTACAATTCTAGCCACATGTCCAGTAAAGATAAATTTGAACTGGAACCAGTGCAGAGACGGGCCATTAGGATGATCAGGGGAATGGAGAGCCTGCTTTAGGAAAGGAGACTAAAAGAGCTTGTCATGTCTAGTGTAGCAAAATGAAGGCTGAGAGACTATGATTTCTCTCAGTAAATATGTGAGGGGGTAAAACACCAGAAAGTGAGAAGAGTTGGTCAAGTTAAAGGACTGTGTTGATGCCAGAACAAATAGGTAAAAACTGGTCATGAATAAATTTAGGCTGGAAATTAGAAGGTTTCTAACCATCAGAGGAATGAAGTTCTGGAAAAGACTTCCAAGAGGTGTAGGTGGGGGGCAAACAACCAAACTAGATTGAAGATGGAGTGTGATAAGTTTGTGAACAAGATTATATGACTTGGTGGCCTGAGATAGAAGAGGAATGGGCTCTAGTGACCCAGTAGGTCCCTTCCAGTCCTTTGTCCTATGTTTCTTTGTGAATTGCAGTGAACTATTAAGCTGGAAGTAAAGGCAATATGGAGTTGAGCGGGGGGGGCAGTGAATGGACAGGAGAAAAAAGAAGACTGTTTTACTGAATGCATACTTCTCATTAAAGACCACTGAAGCTCTAGGGCTCATCTTACTTGTGGAAAGTGTTATGACATTGGATGTCCTTGCCTCTCAAACATTACCTTGCACTATATTTGGATTTCTTGAAATTGCCACTTGCTTTGTTACTGTTTTTATCGGTAAGATTGTGCATTTGTTTGGGAACAGGGAAGGCTCTATGGTAGCCCATCATGTTGTCAGGTTGACACTTTGAGTTGAAATAAGTAATATGCAACAGACCTTTTTTAACTTTACACAGTACCTGGGACTAGATTAGCTACTGATGGTATGATTGTATGACTTTCTGAACTTCTGATTTATATTTCATTATCCTTAGCTAGACTTAAATAACATCTCTAGGAAATAAAATTGGAGAATATGTGAGCAAAAATTGCTAAAATGATTGCTAGCAAATCTTTAGAAACATAATGAAATTTCAACCATAGTTACCCCTGGAAGGTCTGTCTCAAATGTAAACCAAAAGAAAGTAAATTTAATATCTCTGTGGTGTTTTTATTTTTAATATGTTTTCTTTTTCATTTAAAAACATAGTTATATTTCTGTTTATGGAAAGAAGATACTGACATAGTAATAACTTTGAAGCTTCAAGTTAGGAGCAATGCAAAAAGACAGCAGTCTCTTTTTTGCCCAATGTTTATTTTCACTCTTAACTCCTGGACTTTCTGGAGGATGTAAAACTGAGTTCATTTTCTGTTCTGTGGGCCCAGCTGTTGTTCAGGAAAACATTAGGGGGGATTATCAGGAATGTGTGATTGTATGCACATTTTGCCATTATTTGTTTGAGATAATTGAGGTGATATATCTTAGCATAGTTACAACAGTACAGTATACCTCTGGTTTGTGCCTAATGTCTCATCTGAATTTGTCTAGTTTCAGCTTCCAGCCATTGGATCTTGTTATGTCTTTGTCAGCTAAATTAAAAGAGCTCTCAGCTATCAAATATCTTGCTCATGTTGGCACTTACATACTGTGATTGTCACCTTTAACCTTTTCTTGAATGAATTAAATACATTGAGCTTCTTCGATTTTTCACTTTAAGGCAGATTTTCCAGAATTGAATATTTCTTATTGCTGTTTTCTGAAACCTTTCTAGTTTGTCGTCATCCTTTCTGAAGTGTGGACATCAGAACTAGATGTAGTATTCAAGTCATTGTCCCACTAACACCATATGAACTGATAATACACCTCCCTACTTTTACTTGATATTGCCCTGCTTCTCCATTCAACAATCACATATGTTTTTTCAGTCATCACATCAAATTGGGAGCTCATGTTAGGATGATATTCTATGACAGGGGTTGGCAACCTTTGAGAAGTGGTGTGCCAAGTCTTCTTAAATTACAGTAAATAAATGATTTCGCATGCCAGTAATACATTTTACATTTACAGGGGCTGGCGGACGGAACCCCCGGCCCGCAGCAGGGGTGGCAGACTGAACCCCAGACCGGCAGTGGGCTGAGCCGCTCAGCCCGCTGCCGGCCTGGGGTTCCGTCTATCCAGGCCGGCAGTGGGCTGAGTGGGACCGGCGGCCGGGATCCCGGCTGGCAGCAGAGTACCACTAAAAATCAGCTTGTGCGCCGCCTTTGGCACGTGTGCCGTAGGTTGCCAACCCCTGTTCTGTGGTTACATCTGCATCTTTCAGAAAAGTTTCAGAGAAGGCTAACTAAAATGATTAGGGGTTTGGAACGGGTCCCATATGAGGAGAGATTAAAGAGGCTAGGACTTTTCAGCTTGGAAAAGAGGAGACTAAGGGGGGATGATAGAGGTATATAAAATCATGAGTGATGTGGAGAAAGTAGATAAGGAAAAGTTATTTACTTAGTCCCATAATACAAGAACTAGGGGTCATCAAATGAAATTAATAGGCAGCAGGTTTAAAACAAACAAAAGGAAGTTCTTCTTCATACAGCGCACAGTCAACTTGTGGAACTCCTTATCTGAGGAGGTTGTGAAGGCTAGGACTATAACAGCATTTAAAAGAGAACTGGATAAATTCATGGAGGTTAAGTCCATTAATGGCTATTAGCCAGGATGGGTAAGGAATGGTGTCCCTAGACTCTGTTTGTCAGAGGGTGGAGATGGATGGCAGGAGAGAGATCACTTGATCATTACCTGTTAGGTTCACTCCCTCTGGGGCACCTGGCATTGGCCACTGTCGGTAGACAGGATACTGGGCTAGATGGACCTTTGATCTGACCCAGTACGGCCGTTCTTATGGATGTAAAAGCCCCATGGCATGGCTGCGGCTGGCCTGGATCGCTGCCTCAGACTTGCGGGGCTCAGGCTGTGGGGTAAAAAATGTCTGTGTAGACAATCAGGCTCAGGTTGGCGCTTGAGCTCTGGGACCCTCCATCCTCTCAGGGTCCCAGAGCTTGGGCTCCAGCCAGAGCCCAAACATCTACATAGCAGTTTTTCAGCTCCATGAGCCTGAGTCAGCTGCCCAGGGCCAGCTGCAGATTTTTTATCCCTGTATAGATCTATTTTATGACCCCTTTTCAGAGCAGTTCCATTAGAGGACATTGTCTTCTATCTTGTAAGTGTGATTTTTAACCAGCAATGCTTCCCCCCCCCCATAACTTAGATGAAATATTGAATAACATTTGAGCCAAGGATTGATCCCTGTGTGACTCCACAGGAAACAACCCCATTGGATATTGATTCCTCATTTACAGATATGTTTTGATATCTATCAATTAGCCAGTTTTTAATCTATTTAATATATTCTACATTGATTTTTGCACAGTGATAATTTTTAAATTAGAATGTCACGGTTCTAAGTTTAACTATACTATTTCAGCACAGCTACCTTTATCAGCAAAACTTTTATGAGAAAACATTTGTAACTTGATTTTTAACCTTTTTCACATAGAAGTTAATTTTGTAAATAAAAGTAAATACAAACAGTTTGGAACAGAATCTGCAAAACTTGAAACAGCTTTTGTTCAGACTCATACCAGCCACCACTAGTAAAGTATTAAGAAGCATTCATGAGCTTCAAATGATGTTCAATGGCAGCTGAAGCCTATAGAATTTCATGCATTATTTATAATAGTCAGTGAAGATTTCCACTATTTATATAATTGATAGCAGTAAAAGCATGAGTGTAAATACTTCCTGAGCAACAATAACTGCCTATGCTTGAGGTGCAGTAGAAGAAGCTGTTTTTTATCATAATTCAAGACTGTGATGATTTTACTGTATTGAGCAGCAGTCAATCAACATGAGGAGGATGAACTATAAATTAATAGTGTTGAATATTTTTCTGCTTAGTTTTTCCAGTGCTGGTTTTAAAGACATATGCTTGTAAAATGTTTGACATGTGATTAAGGAAATAAGATTAACTTCTGTTGGCCTTACAGTTCATTCAGTGTTGGACTGCTGTGTTTTCATGAAATTAAAGGCTTTACACAGCTTTTATTCTTCACAAGTTGTAGCTCTTCAATTTCAATATACTCAGTTAAATTATTTATAATATGGCATTAAGTTATGCATATCAGGATTTACTTTTAGATTGCCTATTATTGGATAGCATCATAAAACATGTTACATCTGTTCAGAGTAAATTGTTCCAAAAAGAAAACTATTATTTATAAGTTTCAGCAAGTTCAATATAATAATTAGCTTTTTGGGGGAGGGTTGTTTGTAAATAGGGCTCCCTGCTTCAACTGCTGACTGCCCTGTTTAATACAGGAAGAGGAAGCTGAGTAGGCCTGGGGTGAAGACTAGAAACTGCACAACTAGCAAGGGATTCAGCTCCCTGAGGATTGATCTGATCAGTCCCAGAGACTTTTTGTTTGTTTGTTTGTTTGTTTGGGGGCTTTTAATTTTGTAATACTTCAGAGCCCAAGTTTGGACTAACAGCCTTTAAATGGTTGTTCAAGAGATTCTTTTGTTAATTAGAGTGTTTGGCTTCTCCTTGCCTGGGCTATTAAAGTGAAGCCATTGCTGCCCCATCAATAGGGTTACCATACGTCTGGTTTTTCCCGGACATGTCCGGCTTTTTGGTAATCAAACCCCCGTCCGGGGGGAATTGCCAAAAAGCCGAACATGTCTGGGAAAATACCGGCCGGGCACTTCCCCTCCCGGGCTCCAGCTGCTGTACTCCTCCCCTGACTCTTTGGCTCTGTTTAAGAGCTGAGCTGCCCGAGCTCTCCGGCTTCGGGCAGCCCCCTTGCCTCCGGACCCCGAGCAGCCGGCCGGGCACTTCCCCTCCCAGGCTCCAGCTGCTCTGCTCCGGCGGCGCAGGGTCCGGAGGCAAGGGGGCTGCCCGAAGCCGGTAGCGCTCGGGCAGCTCGGCTCTTAAACAGAACCGAAGAGTCAGGGGAGGAGCACAGCAGCCGGAGCCCGGGAGGGGAAGTGCCCGGCCGGGGGCGCAGGGTCCGGAGGCATGGGGGCTGCCCGAAGCCCGAGCTCTACCAGCTTCACGGTTTGCCGGGCAGCCTCCAGACCCTGCGCCCCCGGCTGGGCGCTTCCCCTCCCGGGCTCCAGCGCGCTGGGGAAGCGCCGGCCAGGGGCGCAGGGTCTGGGGGCTGCCCGGCAAACCGTGAAGGCGGTAGCGCTCAGGCAGCCCTTTTCGCGTGGCTGGGAGGGAGGAGGGGGAGTTAGGGCGGGGACTTTGGGGAAGGGGCGGGGAATGGGCGGAGTAGGGCGGGGCCGGGGTGGGAAAGGGGCGGGGCCAGGGCCCCGTGGAGTGTCCTCTTTTTTATTTTTAAAATATGGTAACCCTACCCATCAATGGGGAAATTGAGGCAGGCTTCAGCAAAGTCACGCTTGACACAAGGTGGCACAATAAGGTAGGCACCCTTTTTACAGGCTGATAGAAGACAACACTGAAGTTGTATGTGCTTAAAGGGAAAGATGTATGCTGATAGTGCTCACCTATAAAGGCATTTCTAGGCAATGGATCAGAATTATGCCCCGTATATAGAAACTTGTATCCTTTTACAGATTGTGACCAAGACCATAGTGACTGATATTTTTGTATTGGTACCCTCTTCTTTGGTATCTATAACAAGAGCAAATGTGAAATTAGAGATCTCATGAAGAAAAAATTGCCTAGATTATCAAATGTACATGTACAGTGTATGCATATTGGGGATTTATGTATAAGCATATCTATGTGCAAAACCACAATCCGGACTTGTGCACATCAATTATGCATAGTTCTGAAGCTTTATTGAAAATGTGGGCTAGCATATGCAAAGTCTGGTTTTCTTGCCAATGCCCTTCATTAAAATGACTCAAACTGCAGATTAGGCAGTCAGAATAATGATTGCTTGCCCATTTGTCCAGTAAGTTAAGATCCTGTGTTTTTAAATTCCTCGTGACTCCCTAGTGGCAAAGCTGGCCTGGTTCCATGGTTTCTCATGAATTTTCCCTCACACAGAGTTTTTTTTTGTGACCAGTAATCATATCATTAAACTTCACAGATTTCTAGAATATTATTGAGATGATTCTTCAGGTGCCTAGGACTGTGAGTCACAGTGTTAACCCCCTACCCCATCTCAGTGAGAGAGAGACTTGTTGGTGCTTAGCAGGGTGTAAGCTTCCTGGCTCCACCAGTTTGTTAGACACCCAAACAATCTCCTCCGAGCTCTGCCAGTCCTTACTTTGTTTTACAGCACTCATATCCCTGAGCCTCTCCGAAAGCATCCTCCTGTAATATCCAGCCCCTATCACTGGATACTCAATTATAAGGTTGCTGTTCCCAAGGAAACAAATTGGATCCTTGATTGGTACATCACAGGATCAGGTCCTTTGTAACATCAGAGCACAGAAATATATTGATAATGAAACAGTTTATTATCTAAGAGATACTGAGTAGGAATAATGAAAACAGAAAGGATTATGTATAGAACAAAAAGTATAACCTTCTTATTGCCTACACTTAACATTAATAGGCTAAAATCCTTGTTTAAAGACATCTCTCATCTAAAACACTGTCCCGGCATCACCAGCCCACATGGCTGGAATCTGCTGTTCGTGGATGCAAAAAGTGCTGTTCTTTTTGCTCCCTCAGTGATGGATAACAGGGTGCTGTCCCTGTCCCCCAGTGATAGTCCAATTAAACCCTTTGAGGTGTGCCTCTACACAAAGCTGTTTCCCCCTATTCTTCTCTTCCTGTTGACTTCCCCATCCCTCTGTTGCCTCATATGTAAACAGGGCTTCCATTGTTTTGGCTTACTGTACTTTACATTTGATATGATAGAGTTCAAGATTCTAAGGAATGGTAGGAGGGAAAACAGCAAAATAAAGATAATGGACTTCAAGTAGGCAGGCTTTAGCAAACACGGAGGATTGTTAGATAAGATCCCATGCGAAGTAAGTCTAGTGGGAAAAAAGGAGTTCTGGAGAGTTGTCAGATTTTTTAAAAAAAATCATCATCTAGGGCAGAAGTTAACTGTCCCAAGGGAAGATACGAAATACAGTGAGAGGCCACTCTGGCTTAATTAGGAGTTCTTCAACAACCTCAGATTTAAGAGTCATTCAAAATATGGACACTAGCTCAAATTATAAAGAATGAATATATATTATATATATAAAACAACAACACAAGCATATAAGGACTAAATTAGAAAGGCCAAGGCACAAAATGAGATTAAACTAGCTAGGGACATAAAGGATAACAAGAAAATATTTTACAAATACATTAAAAGCAAGAGGAAGACCCAAGACAGAGTTAGGCCTATTACTCAAAGAGAAGGGAAACAAAATAACAGAAAATACAGCAATGGCCAAAGTATTAAATGTCTTTTTTGTTTTTTTCTTCACCAAAAAAGATTAGCAATTATCGGATGACTAACATAGTGAATGTTAGGGTAAATGGGGTAGGATTTGAGGCTAAACTAGCAGAAGACCAAGTTAAAAATTTCTTAGACAAGTTAGATGTTTTCATGTCAGCAGGGCCTAAGGATATACATTGTAGATGACTTAATGAAATGGCTGAAGAGATCTATAAGCCATTAGCAATTATCTTTGAGAAATCATGGAGGATGGGAGAGATCCCAGAGGACAGGAAAAGGGCAAACATAGTATCTATCTATAAAAAGGGGAATAAGGAAAACCCATGGGATTATAGATCAGACAGTTTACCTTTGGTACCCAGAAAGATAATGGAGCAAATAATCAATCAATCAGTTTGTAAGTACCTAGTAGATAATTAGGTGATAAGTAACAGTATGGATTTGGTCAAGAATAAATCATGTCAAACCAGCTTAATATCTTTCTTTGACAGGGTAACAAGCCTTATAGATGGGGGGAGGGGAGAACAGCAGATGCAATATCTCATCTTTTATAAGGCCTTTGATACCATCTATAATCTTCATATAAGCAAACTAGGGAAATGTAGCCTAAACAAACCTACTGTAAGGTGGGTGCACAACTGGTTGGAAAACCATACTCCGAGTAGTTATGAAAGGTTCACAGTCGAGCTGGAAGAGCTTAGTGAGTTGGGTCCCGCAGATATCTGACCTGGGTCTAGTTATACAGAATCATAGAATATCAGGGTTGGAAGGGACCTCAGGAGGTCATCTAGTCCAACCCCCTGCTCAGAGCAGGACCAATCCCCAGACAGATTTTTGCCCCAGATCCCTAAATGGCCCCTTCAAGGATTGAACTCACAACCCTTGGTTTAGCAGGCCAATGCTCAAACCACTGAGCTATCCCTCCCCCAATAAATATTGATATTTATTTAATATCTTCCTAAATGATTTGGATACTGGCAAAGAGAGTAAATTTATAAGATGTTAAGATGATTCCAAGATTGGGGGGGGGGGAGGTTTGGAACTGCTTTGGAGAATAGGATTAGAATTCAAGATGATCTTGACAAATTGGACAAATGATCTGAAATAAATAGGAGAAAATTCATGAAGACAAATGTGAAGTGCTACACTTTGGAAGGCATAGTCAAATGCACAAATATAAAATGGGAAATGACTGCCTAGAAAAGGATCTGAGGGTTATAGGGGATCACAAACTAAAAAGCAGACATTGTGAGATGTACTAGCAGGAGTGCTGGAATCAAGACGTGAGAAATAATTCTTCCACTCAACTCAGAACTGATATGGCTTCAACTGGAGTATTGTGCTCAATTCTGGGCACCACACTTCATGAAGGACATGGAGAAAGTCCAGAGGAGAGAAACAAAAATGATTACAGGTCTAGAAAACATTACCTCTGAAGAAAGATTTTAAAAAATGGGTTTGTTTAGCCTGGAAAAGAAAAGACTGAGAGGGGACATAACAGTCTTCAATACATAAAAGTTTGTTATAAAGAGGAAGATGATAAATTGTTCTCCTTAACTACTGAGGACAGGACAAGAAGCAATGGGCTTAAATTGCTGCAAGGGAGATTTAGGTTACACATTTGGAAATATTTCTTGTCAGGGTAGTTAAGCACTGGAACAAATTACCTAGGGAGGTTCTGGTGTCTCTGCCATTGGAAGTTTTTAAGAACAGTTTAGACAAACATCTGTCAGTGTTGGTCTGGATAATACTTAGTTCTGCTTCCATGCAGGAGATAGGACTAGATGACATATCAAGGTGCCTTATAGTCCTACATTTCTGTGATTCTAAGAACCTAGACAGACTGATTAATATGTATGTATATCCCTTTTTTCACCTCTGCTGAAGGTAACACCTTGCTACAAACTATGAGGACATAGTTTCAGTAAGTAGACATAATTTTTTTAATATTATCCATTCATACATTTCACAATTATATTAATGGCCAGCACAATCCTGACTTTCATTTAAAATCTCATGCAACATTCTTTATAGATAATTACCGTGACAGCAATGTGTTGGGGGCAGTGAGTTTGTCATGCCTTCAGGGGCTACTATTATAGAACAGTGAACCCTTTGCCAGCTGGCACTGAGGAGTTCTTAGAGTTACAGTTATCTGCAATAAAGACTGTTTAACATCTTCAAATGTATATGGATGACAGTCATGCCTTCTCTCCTTCTTTTCCCTATGTAACCTCATTTATATTTCTATCTCTGAATCAAACATCTTGTCGTCACCTACACTATTGTTCATAATTCTGCTTATCCTTGTAATAATAACCACTGGACTCAGTGACAGTAGCATGAACTTGTACTCTGATGCATTTCAGGGGATCCGGGTCCCGGAAATAAAGATCAATATCAGCACTACTGTGTGTCACTCCATGGCACTCTCCACTTATCTGACATGGAGGAAATTTTCAGACAGATGAATGGTAGCTAAGCATGTAACTCCCACTGCAGACACAATGGGAGGTAGTTGCCTAACTGCCATTTGTGTCTCTGAAAATCTGTCCCTTTATCATTAACAAGAAGAAGGTCAAGGAAAGTGTGGGCCCCTTACTGAAGGAGGGAGGCAACCTAGTGACAGAGGATGTGGAAAAAGCTAATGTACGCAATGCTTTTTTTTGCCTCTGTCTTCACGAACAAGGTCAGCTCCCAGACTACTGCACTGGGCAGCGCAGCATGGGGAGGAGGTGACCAGCCCTCTGTGGAGAAAGAAGTGGTTCAGGACTATTTAGAAAAGCTGGACGAGCACAAGTCCATGGGGCCGGATGCGCTGCATCCGAGGGTGCTAAACGAGTTGGCGGATGTGATTGCAGAGCCATTGGCCATTATCCTTGAAAACTCATGGTGATCTGGGGAGGTCCTGGATGACTGGAAAAAGGCTAATGTAGTGCCCATCTTTAAAAAAGGGAAGGAGGAGGATCCAGGGAACTACAGGCCAGTCAGCATCACCTCCGTCCCTGGAAAAATCATGAAGCAGGTCCGCAAGGAATCAATTCTGAAGCACTTAGAGGAGAGAAAAGTGATCAGGAACAGTCAGCATGGATTCACCAAGGGCAAGTCATGCCTGACTAACCTAATTGCCTTCTATGATGAGATAATTGGCTCTGTGGATGAGGGGAAAGCAGTGGACGTGTTATTCCTTGACTTCAGCAAAGCTTTTGATACGGTCTCCCACAGTATTCTTGCTGGTAAGTTAAAGAAGTATGGGCTGGATGAATGGACTATAAGGTGGATAGAAAGCTGGCTAGATCGTTGGGCTCAATGGGTAGTGATCAATGGCTTGAAGTCTAGTTGGCCGCCGGTATCTAGTGGAGTGCCCCAAGGGTCGGTCCTGGGGCTGGTTTTGTTCAATATATTCATTAATAATCTGGAGGAGGGCATGGATTGCAGATGACACTAAACTGGGAGGAGTGGTAGATACACGGGAGGGTAGGGATAGGATACAGAGGGACCTAGACAAATTAAAGGATTGGGCCACAAGAAATCTGAGGTTCAACAAGGACAAGTGCAGAGTCCTGCACTTAGGACAGAAGAATCCCATGCAGTGCTACAGACTAGGGACTGAATGGCTAGGCAGAAGTTCTGCAGAAAAGGACCTGGGGTTACAGTGGATGAGAAACTGGATATGAGTCGACAGTGTGCCCTTGTTGCCAAGGAAGGCTAACAGCATTTTGGGCTGTATAAGTAGGGGCATTGCCAGCAGATTGAGGGACGTGATCATTCCCCTTTATTCAACATTGGTGAGGCCTCATCTGGAGTACTGTGTCCAGTTTTGGGCCCCACACTACAAGAAGGATGTGGAAAAATTGGAAAGAGTCCAGTAGAGGGCAACAAAAATGATTAGGGGGCTGGAGCACATGACTTATGAGGAGAGGCTGAGGGAACTGGGATTGTTTAGTCTGCAGAAGAGAAGAATGAGGGGGGATTTGATAGCTGCTTTCAACTACCTGAAAGGGGGTTCCAAAGAGGATGGATCTAGACTGTTCTCAGTGGTAGCAGGTGACAGAACAAGGAGTAATGGTCTCAAGTTGCAGTGGGGGAGGTTTAGGTTGGATATTAGGAAAAACTTTTTCACTAGGAGGGTGGTGAAGCACTGGAATGGGTTACCTAGGGAGGTGATGGAATTTCCTTCCTTAGAGGTTTTTTTGGTCAGGATTGACAGAGCTGTGGCTGGGATGATTTAGTTGGGAATTGGTCCTGCTTTGAGCAGGGGGTTGGACTAGATGACCTCCTGAGGTCCCTTCCAACCCTGATATTCTATGATTCTATGATTAAGGGCCATTACAGCAGCTTGTGATTATTAGACTGCAGCAGCACTCTGGGCACACCTCTAGTACAGCCCTGCTACGGGGAGCTATTTTTGCTTATTGATATTTAACTGATGTGAATTCGGTTTGCTATAAACATAGATGCAGTGGGAACATATTATTGCCTCATTTGTAAAGCAGAATGAGAGCTTTCATAAGTTATGGAACCTTTATCCACATAGTGAGCTGGGAGCTATTATTGGCTTCTTCAAGGGCAACCTAACAAAAATGTTAACTCTTAGAAAATTATAGTTTCATAACCTTAGAAATACTGAGTTTATACTCAAAAAGAGGTCAAAAAGAGCAGCCCAAGAATATTCAAATATTTTAAATTCAAGATGGAATTTTAACTTTTTAAAACTGAAATTCAATACTAAGCAAGCACACTTAGAACCTCTGTATAATTTGCTTGCTAAATGTGTGTGTGTGTGAGAGAGAGAGAGAGAGAGTGGGGATGGAAATCCCACTGAAGTTCCAATAAAGCTCTGTTTGTGCGTTTACATAGCTCTAAGGGGTCTTCAGTGGGATTTCTATGCTGCATGCATATACGTGTCTAGCAAGAAAACATTTAACCTCTGTATAACTTATTTATATATTTATTATGAGTCATACAGAGGTTCAAAGTTGGCTTGTTAAGTGTACATATGTATGTAGCATGGGAATCCCACGTAAGTCAATGGGACTATCACATACACATTCATTGGCCTAAGACTTAACAGTTAAATTATCATAGTTTTTCCCCCTCTATACGGTTACTATATTTTTATAGCATTTGAAGATCTGACAGTAACTTAGGTAAAGTGTATAATGGTATTTAGAATAATGAGATAAAGTATTTTCCAATAATTAAGACAAATGTAATGTAGGCAGGATTGAGCAGAGTTACAATACATTTAAATATTCAGAACTCAGTGCCCAGTACTATGAGATAATATCTTGTAATCATTAATTATTTTTAATTATTTGTATTACTGTTTCCAGGGACTTTTTGTAGTTCCTAAGGGCCCATTATAAAATAAATGGCGCTTCAAACTAAGAGAAGCCGTATCCTGTCAAATTGAAAATGAGGAAATAGCTGTTTAAAATTATGGCTTGACTGTCTAAATAGTTTGACAACTAGATGAAATGTCACATTTAAACAACTGAAGTTGAGAAAAGATCTGTGCAAATCCTATTTCATTTTCTCCAATCAGAAAAAAATACTTATTTTAACTCGATCAAATGTGAATCTAAGTGTGTATGGAAAGAGTGAGAACATACTGCACATTTGACTTAAACATGATATATCAATAAAATTCAGAAGTACTTTATTTTAATATACACCTCTACCTTGATATAACGCTGTCCTCGGGAGCCAAAAAATCTTACCGCGTTATAGGTGAAACCGCGTTATATCGAACTTGCTTTGATCCACCGGAGTGCGCAGCCCCGCCCCCCCGGAGCACTGCTTTACCGAGTTATATCCAAATTCGTGTTATATCGGGTAGCGTTATATAGAGGTAGAGGTGTATTTAGAAATAAGAGCCTTCAAAATAATCACAGTCATGTTTGCTCCATCACAGGGAACATCAATATCTGTTTTTTTCAAAGTAATAACCTTGACAATTTCATTTTCCATTGCTACACAATTCAAAATAGGTCTGCATATTGTTCATTGCACTAAGCAAAGATTATTATGCTTACAATTATTAATTGTATGAATGAACATTGACTTAAAACTGGTAAAAGTATGAAAATATGTTTGTACCATGTAGACTTGTAATTCACTTCTTTAAAAACAAATATCATTAAAAGTATTCTAAGTTACCAGTTTAGTTCAAAGGGTTAAGGGCAGATCAGAGAATATGCCAGAGTTTTATATATTATTATTATTATTTATTATTTGCACATGAAAAAGTAAATAACACCACCCTACAATATGCTTGGTACGAGCGCTATTAGGAGCTATCGACCAGGCAGCAGATCCTGAGCTGGGAAACCTGGGTTCCATTTCTAGCTCTGTCAGTGACTTCCTTTGTGACTTAGGCAAGATATTGAACCTCTCTGTGCCTCAATTTGTCTCCTCTTAAAAATGGTTTAATAATACTCAGGTGAAGTCCTTAGAAATCTGCAAATGAAAAGTGCTAAGCATCGACACTCTCATATCATGGGCATGGGACAGTATAAGAACCTAAACAGAACATCTTACTTCAAAGTTTAACTCAATATTTGAGTTCTAAGATTTACAATGTGAAATTTGAAACCATTCTGGAAGCACACAACCTAACTGCTCATAAAGACTCCAGTTTGTGGCAGGTGGTCCCTCTCTATGGTTCACCAAATGATTTAGACATTATAGGCTACTAAAGTAGCTCTTTGAAAACCAATGTTTTTATCAAGTTTACAGAATAGAAACAGGGGCCTGACTCAGGGGCGGCCCTAGACTAGCTGCGTGCTGCCAGCAACTGGTGCCCAGGCGAACCATGCAATAGGCATCCCCACCCCCAAATCCCAAAGGCAGATCTAGACTGAGGTTTTTGGTAAACTGGGAAACATTGTGCCCCTTTTTTCCTTTTAATGTTTTTTAAGCTTTTTTTTTTTTTTAAACAGAGGCTTAATTATTCGGTTTGTCTGTCCGTCTGTTCAGCCAATGTTTCTGAGATCAGATAAAATAGAGACACGAAATTTTCAGAATAGATTTGTACATGACAGCTAGATGATATTTCAGTCCGATTTCAAATAAAAATGCATTAAAAATGCTAATTATAATTTTTATTATTACAAATCAAAAATCATCCATTACATTATCCTGCTTTAACTGCCATTACCACCACATCCAATAGAGAAAGAAATAAGAAAACTCTTTAATGAATTTTAACCTGTATTTACAAAACACTCCGAATAAAAAACACTCTGTGCTCTTAAAACACGACTTTTCTTGCTTTAAGTTTTGAAAATTCCGTCACTAGTTCTTTTAGATCCAGTTTTCCAGCTATTTGATGCTCTATTGACAGTGTGGCAAATCCAACAAGTCTCTCTTGCACCATTGTTGAACGCAGATATATTTTTATTAATTTTAACTTTGAGAAGCTACGTTGCCCACTAGCTACGGAAACTGGCAAAGTTAAAGGAATGCGTAGAGCTATAAAAATGTTTGGAAAACTGTCTGAGAGTTTATTTTCACAAACAAACTTCGGTACTTCTTCAGGAGTGGAATGTTTCTTAAGTCGTCTTGAAAAAGCCTGAAGGGGTCACTACACAAATCTCTAGCATCAATGTCTTTTGAATTTTCATGAGTCAATGCCGACTCCTGTTTTATACAAAATTCTCTTATCTGTTTTTCTGTTCTCTTTTGCAAGCTGTGGATATCATATAGAAAGCCAAATACTGACTCTAGCTGCTGCATCTGTTGAAATCTTTCGTCAACCAAGTGAACAGCAGTATAAAGGACTGCGAAGTAGAAATTCACTTTGAACCTTTGTTTTGGGTTCTGAATGGGTGTGTTTCGATCTTCATATGAAAACTGCTGTTTCTTTTGCCAAATACGAACTGGCTCTGGTTCCAATTCTGTAGGA
Organism: Emys orbicularis; assembly: GCF_028017835.1. Classification (NCBI taxonomy): domain Eukaryota; kingdom Metazoa; phylum Chordata; order Testudines; family Emydidae; genus Emys; species Emys orbicularis. The sequence goes on along the minus strand of NC_088689.1, from coordinate 38,460,025 downwards.
AAGTCTATTTCTTCAGCAAGCTCGAGAGAATCTGCCAGTGTTCTTTCGAACCCTTCATCACTTCTGAATTCCTCCAGAATATTTTTAGTTTGCTGCAGTTTTTGAATAGCAGAATGTATGTTCAAGTTCTTTTCCTGAAGCTGCTTACTAGTGAGGTTAATCTCGAAAAGGATATTATACCACAAAATGAGTGAAGTCACAAACTTGAACTTGGTAAGACCATATGCAGGAGCTTCTGCATCTGAACGTGCCTTATTGCCAGATGATCCAGTAAAGGTAGTATCATCAGAAATTTCAGTTGGGGCATCATAAATGTTTCCAAGTTAATAGCAAAGAGGCTTCAAAGCATCAGTGCGACTCTCCCATCTTGTCTGACTAAGTGGTTTCACAGTTAGAGAATTCACATGGTGAGTCAGAATCTGTTGAGCCTGAGAAAAACACATAAACACATTGCACCAGGTGAAAGAAACTGCTTGCCTCCAATCAGCATCTAGCAGTATCATTGACAACCAAATTCAGAGAATGTGCACTGCAAGGAACGAAAAAGGCAGACTTTTCCATATCCACAAAATGAATGATCATCGTCATTTGTTCAACATGACTCACATCTGGTGTACAGTCCAGTATTATTGAAAAGTATTTTGCAGAATGGGCAGCTTATACAATTTTCTTTTTAATGGCATTTGCTAGGATTTGAATCAGTTCATTCTGCATATTTTTTCATAAGTAATGAACCTGTGTTTCATGATCACTTATTTTATGTAGATGCTCCTTAATAACTGAATCAAACAAAGCTAGGTATTCAACAAATTTTAAAAAGTTTCTCTTACCTGGAGTGTATCATTTTTCATTTCTACTGCAGCCACAGAATGCTAAATTTTGCCCACCGAGAACTCTAAGTAAAGCAATCAGACGCTCTAATATTTGTTGCCAATATTCTTCTTTTTCCTTGATCACATGTCAATTTTCTTCATCAATATTTTTTTCCTTTTTTCAATCGTAATTCAAGTTCTTTCCAATTTTGAAAACATTCCAAATGTTCTGTACTTCTTTCATGTGAAGAGAGAATTGAAGATATGTTTTTTCAGTCCTTCAAACCATTTTCAGTAAGTGATGTACCAATTGCTTGATTTCTAAACAACTTGCAGCAAAAGCAAAACAGAGTCCTTCAACACTGAATATTGTAACCAATTTCAATGAATTTCTTCCCCATTAATGAGTTTCCTCTTGTAATGCTGAACAGAGAAGGGAAGGGAAAGGAAATTCATGAGCTTGTTTGGGTCCATGTTCCACGAGAATTTGCCGCACGCTGTCATCACATCTGGGCCATGAAGCTGGGTCCCCATACTGTAACTTGTTTGTAACTTCCTCATCCTTTCTTCCTTTAAATTAATTTACTTCTTTCTGCATGTGTCTCTGAAGGTGAATAAATTTTCTCCACTTCCATATCAGTCTGATGCTCTGAGCTGCTTTCATCTAGAAGTCTTCATCTTGATGTTCCAAACTGCTTCCATGCAGATGTGAGCTAACCTCCTCTCCAAGTAAAATTCCTTCATCTGGATGCTATGAACTGCTTCCATCTTTATTTGGATTAAAGAGAAGATATTTCAGGAAGGATCCCTGCTGTTTTGCTTGGTCCTTTTCATTCTCAGCCTTTCGTTTACGATACTCAGCTCCTGAGGGTTTTCTTTTTCTTCTTTCTGCCGTGGAGCATTTGAATATTGTTATGTACTGTGCTCCTGACTGCAAGCATTATAGCGTTAAGGATGGCTGACATTCCCACCACATGGTTGGCGATTTAAACCACATTTCAACCATCCCAACACATTTTTTCACTGCTTAAACATTCAATGATTAATAACATACACTCACCTGTTAGAAAAGTTAGTTACAACCTTTACATGGAAACAAAATTACCTTTTTCAACATTATAACCTGATACTAGTTGTTTGGAAAGTAATCCCCTTCCTCATGGTTACCTGCTTGGGTGTGACGTCATCGCTTTCATAGTCTATCAAGCGTTAACGATGTTACTTGTCTTTTATGGACCTTATTTACTACATGTGAACCAGTTATAACAAAGAAAAGTTCATAATTGTACAGCCCAATAATAACGCTAAGGTTTAATAACTCTTAAAGATACTCACATTTTGGATTTATAATGCTGAAAGATGTTATTCTTTATTCTTTGGCACCAAGAAACAGAATTTTCCACAGTATTCGCTCGATTCTTAACCATCTACCTGCGACGTGTGTTAAAATGACATTTTAACATATATCAACTCGCGATATCTCCGCTCTACATGAAATTCTGGCTACGTGACCTTTATGTATATTCGAGTTAAGTGTCTGTAGCATTGCAGCTCTTGCCACTGGCGGATGTGTTTTATTGTGGCTGAGTTATTCCTTATCAAAGTTGCGTAGTGGGTCAGCTTAAACCTAGGTCGCAAATTGATGAAACATTTCGCTAAAATATTATTTATTTTTGCAGTAAACAAAAGATTTGACATATTCATACATTCTCAGAAATGTAGAGAAATTAATTATAATTCATATTCTCTCCGAATGCACACGGGAATTGAAATAATGACATCTTCGTTATTTTATTTGTATTTTTTTCATCTTTTTCATTTTTATTTTCATTTTATTTTTTTTTAATTTGAATTTTTTCCTTGAATTTGGTGCCCCATTTAACGTGGCACCCTAGGCGACCGCCTAGTTCGCCTATATGGACGGGCCGCCCCTGGCCTGACTCGGCATCCCTTATTGTCCCACTATACCGAAAGAAGGACAGGAGACATTTGATATGGTTTTAATCAGACCGCAACTTTATTATTAGATGTCTAGGACTACCTGGCAGAGGAAAGTATACAGTGCAGGTAATCCCATGTTCATTCAGTAATTACCCCCGGGGCTTCTGCCAGTCCCCCCCACACACACTTTTTCCATCTAGGTCCAACAGCCAATCCATTGCTGGGACCTTAGCATCCACCTGGAGGAGGAGGGTTAAGATGGGCTATAAGGAAAGGGGGTTGCCTCCCTGCTGTATCAGTCATAGGAGCCCAAACCCTCTCCACTCCCCCGTTCCAGTCCCTTAACAAACACCTGCTTTTTAAGTCCTTTCCCAAGCCATTTATCTGGTCACTGTATACTTTCCCTATGAAGTATCTGCAATAGACATCTGTCCCACACTTATATGAGTTGCGACATATAACCTACCTTCCACACATGCCTACCTTCCTTCATGCCACCCTCCCTGAACCTGCTATGGGGAAGGTGGAAAAAACCCAACTCTACCTAGGCTGATCTGGTGATGAGGGAAAAATTCCTTCCCAGCCCTGCTAAAAAAGGATTGCTAGTACAATGCCCACAGCCGGTCTTGACCAAACTTGGTATTTCACCACCTAAAGGGGAGGAAGTGTGGGTGCTGCCTCAGCCTGTTCCCATGTAAAAGGGGGTTTCATGCACAGGGCTGCCCCTTTTAAACTCTTCCGCCCATCCAGTTCCCAGGGGATGAGTCAGTGTCACCATGCTGGCCATTTGTCCCCTTTCGCAGCATCCCCCAGCCGTAAAGCACTGTTCCCTTCATTTGGCCAGCCAGCCAAATTCCCCCCTCTTCTTAAAGATGTGGTGCAGTCATTCACATAAGTAAGGGCTAAGGGTTGTGCATTTTATTTCTATTTGTGGTCAATAGTTACTTCTGTAAGTAAAGATGACTCATGTGACTAATAGTGGTAGGGACACAACCAAACAGAAGAAAAAAATTACTAACAGGGCAATGTTAGAATGAAGAGAATTGTAGTAATTGGTGCATGTCTGTGATCCATAAATATATGTATTTGAAATTGTTGTATAATGTGTATATAATACCAAATATTCAGTGACCTCTTAGTCATTTTAATTAAAGAAATTACTCACTGAACTGCAGATGTTAAGGAAAGAACTCATTTTAAATGAAATGTCCAATATTTAAGGGATTTCTAAGTCATTTACCCTTACTTCAACTTCCCAATAATAGACTTTTTTTTATTAATCTGATTCCATTCTAATTCCATTACCACAAAAAGTTTTCTAACACTTTATAAAGTAGAAAGACATGGGTATTGTAGGACAGGAAGAAAATCTTAATTTTGTACTTTAGAATTAATGAGTTGGCTCCTTTCTCACACTAAGGCACCCAATCTGGTGGCACAAAAGGGCCATGGTGATGCCTTAATTAGGCATCTCAGGATGCCCCAAGTGATAGGGGCATGTCAGGGTTGTGCCAAGAGAAGGGGCATGATCAAAATGCTGCTACACTGCAATGATCTCTAGCCCTTAGAGATGATTATTAGCTGGTGTAGTTTTGGAGCAGCCTTAAATCTGCTCTAACTTTTGTTAGGCACCCAACTAGCTCCTGACAGCAATGAGAATTCAGGAAGCCGAAAAAGTGACATTCAGACATCATTTCAGTTCCCCTCTCAAGTCCTGTGCAGATTGTAGGACAAATTTCTGTAGCCACACACCATTGCTTCCCTCCTATATTGGTATCAAATTTATTAGATCTTGGATTTCACCTCTTGAATTAAATAATGACATTAATATATTGCTGAATTCAGTGGTGCTGTAGAATAGTAACGAAATTTGCAATGGTCAGGTTATGCGTGTTTCTGGCAGTGTAGTGATACTTTGATTCATAGAGTAAATTCCACCTTGCCATTAATAGCTGCAACTTCCATTGAAGGCAATAAGAGTTATGCATGATTTACATCACAACTGAATTTGGCTTCAGAAATTTTGGGGATTGTGCACATACAATTTAAAGAGAAGTAAGAGTAGGCAAGGATGTTTTGCATCCTTCTGTTAGCTGTTTTTTCCTACTACTCCGCAGCTTCGCTCTTCTCTGTTTGTAAAGTTATTTTTCTTTTACATACCCACTGCATGACAAATTGGTAAAGTTACAATATAATGCAATTTCTGTCTAATTAATTCTGTGTATGCTCAATTTACACTGGGATTTTATGTCACCACTAAATATGGCTTTGAAATTTCCCTTGCAGTTGCACTGACTTAATTTAGGCTGAATTGCATCCACTTTGCAGGTGCAGAGTTTTGCATATATACATTTTAAATGGGTTATAATAGTTTGAGTACTGTATGTTGTTGACCTAGTGATTGGGATGTTTACTGTATGACTATATTGGGTTAAATTAACAGAACTGTTAGGGAAACAAGCAGGAAGGGGAAACAATAGGTCAAGATAACCCACTCTCCAGTAAAAACTTCAGGGTTGTTATGAGACAATGCCTGAGCTATTAACTGTGAAGATTCTACCTCTAGCCAAGGTATTAAACTTACTTTGCTATTCAGGACAGGGGCTGGGAACCAGAAGATCAAAATAATTATAGCTGGGTAAAAACAGAGAGGCAGTTGTTGAGGAGCTACTTGGATTGACACAGGCACCCACTGGTGTGTCTGAAGAAACTAGACTTGCAGAGGCTATTATCGGGGGATGGTAAGCCTGTAGGTAAAATAGGCATATGTATAGATGGTTTGTTGTTTTAAAATCCTCCTTCTCTTAAAATCTTTGTTCTGACTGTTGAAATTAAACAATATTTTGCTTTAAGAAGGCTGTCTGGTTACTGTATTCACAATTGGCTACAGATGCCTGAAGGGATCAACTACAGGTGTTGAACTCAGTCATACCTTCTTGATCAGCATGGTTTGATTAATCATAGATCATCAGGGTTGGAAGGGACCTCAGGAGATCATCTAGTCCAACCCCCTGCTCAAAGCAGGGCCAATCCCCAGACAAATTTTTATCCCAGTTCCCTATATGGCCTCCTCAAGGATTGAACTCACAACCCTGGGTTTAGCAGACCAATGCTCAAACCACTGAGCTATCCCTCCCCCAGGGTCCTATAGCCCAGTGCCAAGTCTAAGAATGCGAGAAATATGGAAATCTATTCTAGGAGAGGTGGCAGCATAGGACATGACACCTGTGGGGGTGCACTCCGAGACCAGGGAGGGGACAGAGTTGCAGCAAACCCTGCAATCATGACAGTCCTCACAAGTGAAGAGAATCCTGAATTAATGAGAATATACATCCAGCAAGTTGCTCCCTCTTAGGAAGATGAGGGTCCTGCTTAAATCACAATCTGTTCAGACACACTTATTCTATAACACATTGCCAATGTTTTACTTAGTACGCTCTCAAGTAAGGGACACTTCTGTTCAGTGTGGAACCATGAATGAAAACACTCAGTAACAAAACCCAGTTGTCATTGTGGACAGCAGAATGAAAACAGGCATTTAATGCACAATGACTATCAAAAGAGCAAACAAAATAATAGCATATATAAAGAGTGGGATAGATAATACTGCGAGAATATTATGTCATAGTATAAATTGAGTGTGCTTCCCACATATGTAAAACATGGTTCATGTCTGGTCAACCAATATAAAAAAAACAACATAGCAGATATAGAAGGGTTCTAGATATAGGTGACAGAAATTATTAGAGGTATGAAAAAACGTCCATAAGAAAGACTTAAAAGCCTGGGACTGTTTAGAACAGAGAAGACATGATGGAGATATATAAAATAATGATGGCTGTAGAGAAGATAAATCAAGTGCTTCAATTTACCCTTTCTTCATACAGGAACAAGGTGTCATTCAATTGAATTGAAAGATTTATTTTAAAAAACCCAGAAACCACAAGGTATGACTGAATCCAAGAGCTTAGTAGGAATCAAATACAGACATTTACAGGAAATGGATAGTGACAACATTAAATAGGCTTTAAAAATATAAGGGATATAAACGCTCATGCTTATGGACATAAAGAAATAAACCAAACTACTTTTTTGGGGTTAGGAAGAAATCCCATATATAGTTAGGTTATTCCACAATTGTTCATTTTGGTAATGTTGAACCTTCCTCTGAATCATGTGTTACTTGCAGCTGTCAGAGACAACATACTGGACTAGTTGGACCACTGGTCTGAGTCAGGATTTCAAGGCTTATATCTTTAATTTTGGAAAAATAATTTCAACTAAAACTTAAGAAAACATCACATGAGAACTAATTTCCAGTCTGAGTGGTCTGAATCTTCTGATTTTGGATTGTTTTGTTTTTGGAGGGTTTGCAGTTGCAAGTGTCCAGAACAGAAACAATATCATCAACACCAGGAAGGGAAAGTCAAAGAAAACTAAATGTAATGCACTCTATGTAAAGAAGAAGGTAATTCAGAGGCAAACATAATGAGGGACTAAATTAAATCAAATAAAAGATTTATATGAATTGATTGAAAATGAAAGGAAAAACCTGCACACAAATACAGAACAGAATAAGAAAATAATAGATTAAAATAAATGCATATGCTGCAATATTGACTTCAGTTGTTTAAACACATTTGAGGTTGAATAACTCAAGAGCTGTATTTTTAAACCCAAAGTTGGCAAGTAATTGACAAATTAATACACCAGTGTGATGGGTTTGTACCTGGCTACACCGCGCCCCACAAAGAAGCAGCAAAGGTGGGTCTTCCAAACCTGACTAGAAAGGCCTCATTGAAGCAGCCAACCAGAGACTAGCAGGCTCAGCTAAAACAAGATGCAGGGCCTGAGCAGTTCCTGAGTGGGTCAAGAAGGGATGCTCCACTCTGGCCACAGGAACTTGATGGGTAGCATTTACTGGATGTGGGAGTGAGAGGACCTGAGAACTTTAACCCTAAAGTAACAGGTGAAAGGAAAGGGACCATATGGGAACAGGCCCAGTGAATGCAGCAGCAACTACTTAAGGAGAGCAGTACATGGCTGCTGTTTATAGAATCTCTGTCATAAACAAGAATAATGGGTGGGTCTGGGTTCCTCCACCAGCCACTGGGAAGGTGGCCTAAGCCCTAAGAAGGGGACAAGGCTTGTTTAGAGCCTGAGTGAAGAGTGGGATTTAAAGGGCCTAGAGATGGGGCTCAAGATGCTATTGAGGGCTGACAGTGTGTTGAACACTTTGCTTCTTTGAAAGGGGTGCATCCTTTTAATTGTGTGACTTGGCCGGAGGGCTGAGCCATTGAAGACCAAGGTCAGCAACCTACAGGGGGTGCCAAAAGCAGGAAAAGTCTGGCAGTACTACACCCAGCCACTAGGATGCACTCAGGAGGTGAGTGTCCCTGTCACAAACAGTCTTTAAATCACTGTTAGGCTAAGCAGAACCTTTTTTCCAGTGAAAGTGTTCCTTTTTTGTTCTTGGATACATACCAGAAGGCCAGCCGGCCTCGAATACCCCCTTACACTTGCTGGAATAAGATCAGGAGTTTCCAATTATTCATTAAATAATTTAGTAAATTTGATGGATTTGGGTTAATATAAATGAAAATAATTTCCTGTGAAGAAATCCAGAACTAATGAGAAATAGTCATGCAGAAATATGCCTGGTTGGCAGTTGGCCAACTGAAATAATTTGCATATCTGATTTGAATCACTTATAAAGGATTGCTCCTGGTAGGAGCATGGAGAAGTTTGCGGGAAGAGAGCTTAGCATATCTTCCTTCTGTTACAGTACTTCCGTGTGATTTTAAAAGTCTGGGGGTGAAGATAATATAAGATGGCAGTTATATTCCTTGTACAATGACCAAACTCCTTCCATAAGGGACTATACTTAACCAAAAACATTGCAGGGTTAGAGAGCAGCTACAGATCAGGCTTCCTGAAATGTGAAAGAATGCATGCCATTTAAAACAGTTTCTGAAAGGTAGCTCCATTTCATGATTAGCTTTTGATTTACAGGCGTCTTTCCTAACCCATCAGTCCCTACCATTAAGGAAAACATTGTGGTCTAGGTTCATATTTGAGAGTCTCTATCTAGCTCTGTGACCTACATATCATTATGACCTGAAACAGAACTATAAAGTCTTTTATATGAAGTTGGGATGTATTTAAGATTTCTTGGGTATTTCTTTTATTTAAAAAAAGAAGTAGTAATCCTTGGGTACAGAGTTTGACTAGAATGAATTATGTGTTTGTGTTCTTTAAAAGTAATGTATGACAATTAGTAGTCATAAATCTTGGGATATATATGCATTTCATCACTACCAGATTGGAAAAACATGCTCATTGAACATGTTATGCTATGGCCCCCGCAATAAGCACAAATAGCACAAATACCAGTCATTCTTCAGTGCAGTCAGTCACTCACTAGCCTTGTTTCAAGTAACGAATTAACCCATTGCTGATAACAGTTGTCAGCAAAGAGTACAACTGAAGTACAGTGCTGAGAACTGAATGATGACAGGTATGAATAGGACAAAAATGTGTTTTGGCACAGGTTTTGAAACAGTGGTTAAGCATTGCAAAGAGGCAGCCATGGGTCAGTTTACAAGACTACATAGAGCAGAAATTTAAATATATAGTGACATTGCTGATATTTAAAACACAATAGGGTAGTTGTTACATGCAACTAAAGAATGGTCTAGTATAAAGTACTACTACAAAAGCAATGTTACAACAGTGACTGACTGCTCCAAAATGACAGATGGGTCCAAAGCATCCCTGGTAATATTGTAGGTGAAATGGAGCTTGTGGTATAGCAGAATACCAAAATTGTTGTCACTGTGTGATATCAAATACTGTTCAGAATGAAAATAAATAAACTTACTTTTATATATATGAAATCAATTTTGATTGCAAAGTTAATACCTAGACAAATAGCTACATTTAAACTTCAGAAACAAAGAGCAAGGTCCTAAGTCCTCTTTTTTTCTTGCCCACACTTTTATCCAGGGTTTTCCTAAACTAATGGGAATGCTGAAGTACTGTAGCCAGTTGTATAACAGCCCCTTTGCAGATCCTGGCATGGGGCAAGGTCTGGATTGTTGGTAGGAAAAGTGGGCTTGGCTAAAATGCTGTTACACTTCAGCTGCCTGGTGGTATTGCTATCTTTCCACCACCCAAATCACTGAGCTCCACGGAGCATGGTACTCGTGTAACTGAGAGTCTGACAGGTACAGTTAGTTTTCTTAAGAGCTTTATGGAGGAATAAGATTGGCAGATGCATGTTCATTTACCGTTACCTATCACATACTTCTTGAGGTGGTGAGGGGCTGACACTAGATGTGCTAATGTTATATTAACTCATCTTCATGAAAAGAAGGGGAGAATTGACAACGTTTCCTATTGCCTCAGGGCTGCTCTGTATTGTATTGGCTTCTAAATACCCTCTATGTAGCTGTTTAACCAGCTAAGACTCACTGGAACACGGTGATCTCCAGCCATAGCCTGCAGTTGCCAATGAGCCTGGCAGCTGGTGGTGCAGAGCTGTCTGCACCAGCTCTATGCCAGCTAGGGATTCTTCTGCACAGGAGAAATTCTCAGCTGTATGTTTGGTGCAGCTTTAACTCCTCTTTGTGCCACCAGACAAATATATTAGGAGTCTTAGCATCAGACATGATGAGGCCTTTCATTTTTATAGGGAGATTTTATATGGAAGTGTCATAAAATGTTACAGCTAACAGAAACACAGCATTGGATAAAGTAACTTTTTTACAGGCGGAAAATGACCAAAGATGGGGGTAGGGTAGAATAAAACAGTTAAAAGTAGTAAACTGTCAAATAATCTTAAACACTCATTGAAGTGAGGAAAGATTACAAGGATGCAGTAAATGGAGAATAGTGAGGGAGGATCAGTACTCTAACTGTACAGTTGGCTACACTGAATGGAAATTTAAGACAAGGTATGAAGGGAGGGAGATTGTTGAGAAATGAAACACAAGCAAAAGCGTGACCTCAGTGAGAAGAGTCAACGCAAAGAGCTGCCTCTCCTCCACCAAGTTTGGTATAGCAGAGAGAGAGGCAGAGGAGTTGGTGGATATAAACTCAGAGAAATAGTGTTGTGTTATACTGATCCAATGTCTGTACAGTATGTATGTGTTCAAAATGAATTGATAATTTGGCACAGATTTTCTTATTTAATAATAAAGAATCATTCCTACCATTGTCAGGACACAATTACTCCAAGAACAGATGAATCTGACATTGTTGGCTGATGTCCTCTCCTACTCCCTCTGCCCAAGAACCACCTACTACTTACTTATTTACACTACAGTAAGATTGATTGCTTCTGGCAAACTTCATTTTTCCATCATAAGTAGGAGGGATAAAGGAACTATTTGACTAAAAACAAACACCCATCTATCTTAACCCTTCTTATCTAACACAGCTGGCCACTTGTGGTTAAACTCTGAATTGATAACTGGCAAGTCGCTGCCAGTTGGCTATTAAATATATTACCCGTTATTTTTTTAGATTCTAGATTCCAAAATAAGCAAAAATGTGCATAGTTGTTGTTAATAACCATCCGACGAAGTGGGTATTGCATCCGTTGCATCCGGCGAAGTGGGTATTCACCCACGAAAGCTCATGCTCCAGTACATCTGTTAGTCTATAAGATGCCACAGGACTCTCTGCTCCAATAATAACCAAATCATTCATGTGAATTAATTAACTTTCCACATTCTTCATTGTTTAGGAGGTCCCCAACTGTAAAAAATTACTAGTACTTTCTAGATATCGTTCCATTCTGTAATTAGGACAGAGAAACAGCATTATATAGCTAACTGTTTCTTAATTCTAGGAATTTACAAGGTCTGCTCTGCATGTTCTAGCACCATATGACTCCTAAAACTCACATCACCATATAATTTCCCTTCTGCAAAATGAGTACAGTACATGTATATTCACAGAATTGTATTTCTGTTCAAGTAACAGCTCTATTAAACTATTTACAGGTTCAAAGTTGTACATGTAGTTATAAATAGTTAACTATACATAAGATTTGTTGTAAACTTGTTTCATATGAATTTGCTCTCCTTCCCTACACGTACGTGTGTGTGTGTGTGTGTGTGTGTGTGTGTGTGTGTGTGTGTGTGTGTGTGTGTGTGTGTAAATGCAGGAGACTGGACACTATTTGCACTAGATGTAAAAATGCTAGATACCATGGTGATTAGTGCATTGAAGATGCCTATCACAGAAACTGCTAATCTGAGATTGTACATTTTTGCACTAAAGTGGATTTCTGATTAATTTTTTAAAAAGCTGAATGAAGAGGTGTTGGCAGTGGGAATAACGGCCCACAAAAGCCTGCTAAACCCAGGGTTGTGAGTTCAATCCTTGAGGGGGCCACTTACGGATCTGGGGCAAAATCAGTACTTGGTCCTGCTAGTGAAGGCAGGGGACTGGACTTGATGACCTTTCAAGGTCCCTTCCAGTTCTAGGAGATAATATATAATAATAATAATAAATGGAGATATCCTATTATTTCTGTTCCCATCTTGTGCTGTTGAGTGGCATAGGTGAAAGTAAGCCGGTCTGATCCAGTACGGCGTATCAGCAAGAGCTGGTACACAGCCAACTGTACCGGCAGGGGGCAGCTTCCCCAGGCCGGCAATTTAAAAGGGCCCTGGGCTCCAGGCAGCAGCAGCCGGAGCCCCGGGTCCTTTAAATCAACGCCAGAGCCCCACCGCTGGAGCCCCGGGGGTCCCGGCGACAGACATGAGCCCCGGGGCTCCGGCAGCGATTTAAAGGGCCAAGGGCTCCTGGCAGCAGCCGGAGCCCCCGGCCCTTTAAATCACCACCAGAGACCTGCTGCCAGAGCCCCGGGGTAGTGGCGGCGGCCGGAAGCCAGCCCCGGGGCTCCTGGCCACCGCCGCAGCTACCCCTACCATGGGGCTCCAGCAGTGATTTAAACGGCCCGGGGCTCCCAGCCGCCGTGACCGCAGCCGGAGCCCTGGGGATTTAAAGTCCCTGCCTCTTCTGATTGAGGCCCCGCCCCCTTCCGTTTGAGGTCCCACCCACCCCGCTCAGGACCCAGGCCCTGCATACTGGTAAGTCCTTTAAGTTACTTTCACCCCTGCTGAGTGGACATAATTATACTTAGCAGTTCATTCCAAGTAATTGATTGCTTTCTTCAAGTAATTCATCAAATGTAATGTACAGGTTCTCTATGCTGTGCACTTGCATAGAACCTTCCCTCTGAAGATTAAAAATGCACATTACGAACATTAATTTTAACAACATTCCTTTGTAGTAGATAAGTTTTACTATTTTATTGTTAAGGAAACTGAAACTGAGAGGCATGATTTGTCCAAGAATACCCTGAGCAAGAAAGAAGAACCTAACCGTTTTGTTTCCTAGACTTATGGTTCAAATACTAGACAATATTGCCATAGAAACAAAACCATATGATTTATGTGATCAATTTCAACCACATGTAGCTCAGGTGCTGAGTAGCAAGCTACATAGTAAAAATCACAGGAAAAAAATTGGCTAACTTTTAATAGCTAACCCATTCATAAAAATACTAATTTCCTCATGGAAATTCGGTGTCCAGAAAAGGAAGTGAAAGCCACCAGATATTCTTTTTTTAATTTTTCACCTCTAGCATTACCAAAACTTGGTTCTTAGCATCTGGGAGGTCATTCGTTTTAACAGTAAGAATTTGTTCATAAATGTGTTAAACCAGCTTCTAAAGAATAATATTGGCTCAGCAGAGATGGACAGAAATGCAAAGAGAGGTATAAATGGAGAACAGTTATTCTTGCCAAAACATCATGCACTATAACTAGGACATAGCACTAGCTAAATAATACATTTACTATTCCAGGAACTTTAATCTACCACAAGGACTACATGTCATAATGTTAATGTATGTCTACACTAGTCCTGGAGGTATAATATCCAGCTCTAATTGAGCGAAAGCACTAAAAATATAGCGTAACTATGGCAGTGCGAGGTGGCAGATAGTCTACCTGCCTGAGGACATACCTAGAGTTTCAGATGGAATCATACTCAGGGTGGCTAGCCCATCCCCCTGCTCACATCTATTTTTAGCATGCTAACTCTGTGGTCATTAGCAAATGGGGAAATGGTGTCCAAAATAATCTGTCAATCAAGATGTAGTAAAACTGAAAAAGCAGAGAATCCCACAACAGGTTATTTCTGTAACAGAATATTTGCTAGTGCAGGTATGTCTACCCAAAACTAAAAATTACACCTCCAGTTCCAGTGTAGACAGAGTATGTTTCAGTGCCATCTAATTAACACCAAAGTAATTTGCTTCAGTGCAAGCATCAGAAACAATATTCTGTTCCTTTCTTAGAAATTCTATTTAAACCCATGTAACCCAGTAGTTTCCAGATAAGACCTATTGAGGGATTCTCTGCTTTTTCTGTTGTCCTACATCTTGATTGATAGATTATTTTGGACACCACTTCCCCATTTGCTAGGGATCACATGGACTCCTTCTCCTCCAATTCATAATTGCATAGAATGTCTGTGGCATCTACAGCAATTGCTGACATGGGAAAATCTTGGGAAAGTATTTAATAAATATTTTAGCTGTCTCTGATATGATATAGCAGCTGGAAGCAAAGTGGATGACCAGCACCATGTAACCAGCCAGCTCTCCACAGACAACTTGCAATTGTTCCCAGGCTATGAGTGTTCTATAGGACAGCAATTTGTGAACTTAACTCCAGTAGTTTGCTACTGGCAAAGAGAATGTAGGTCAGGGGTGAGCAAACCCCTGCCCGGCCCCCAAGCTCCTGGCCCGGGAGGCTCGCCCCCAGCTCCTCCCCTGCAGCCTCAGCTCGCTCACTCGCTCCGCCGCCAGCGCAATGCTCTGGGCAGCAGGGCTGTGAGCTCCTGGGGCAGCACAGCTGCAGAGCCCGGCCTGGCCCGGTGCTCTGTGCTGCGTAGTGGTGGCAGTGGCAGTGTGGCCCGGCTCCAGCTGGGCAGCGCAGCTGTAGCACCACCAGCCACCATTGCTCCATGCAGTGCAGTAAGGGGGCAGGGAGCAGGGGGGGTTGGATAGAGGGCAAGGGAGTTCGGGGCGGTGGTCAGGGGACGGGGGTGTGGATAGTGGTCGGGGGGGAAACAGGGGGTTGAATGGGGGCAAGGGTCCCAGGGGGGCAGTCAGGAAAGAGGGGGGGTTGGATGGGGTGGCAGAGGGCAGTCAGGGCAGGGGTTCCGGGGGCAGTCAGGGGACAGGGAGAAGGGGTGTTTGGATGGGGCAGGGGTCCAGGGGGAGCCAGGGGACAGGGAGCAGGGGTGTGTGGATGGGGCAGGGGTCCCAGAGGGGCTGTCAGGGAATGGGGGGTTGGATGGGGCAGGAGTCTGGGGGGGCAGGTAGGAGGTGGGGGCTGTGCCACCACCCCATCCCCTAACCAGCCCTCCATACAATTTACGAAACCCGATGCGGCCCTCAGGCCAAAAAGTTTGCCCGCCCCTGATGTAGGTACTTGAACAACTTCAGTTAAATATTTGTGAATACTTTTAGTTTTTTGTTTTTGGTACTGGGTGTGTGTTTTTTTGTTTTTGTTTGATTTGTTTTTGTTTACTCTTTGTAACATACAAACAGCAGAATAATAAATGAAATGGTTAAAGTAGCTATACTTTTTTCTCTGTTGTTTCCAAGCTAGTTACCCTCCATATTTTATGACCAACCATGATCCAGTTATGTAAATTCAGAAAAATTCCATTGAGGTCAGCGTTGTTACTCAGGATTGTAAACTGTTGCAACCAGGATGAGAATCTTTTCCAAAATTTCTAGATGTCATCTTTTTTTTTTAAACATCTGAAAATGGTCTGATCTAGCTAACATACATGCCAACACAGGCTAGAATGGCAGGCTGACATCACTCATGCACATCATCTAAAACAGTGGTCTCCACCCTTTTTACACCCAAGATCACTTTTTGAATTTAAGGGCAACCCAGGATCTACACCACCCCTTCCCCGGGGCCCCACCCCTTCCCCAAAGTCCTGCCCCACTGACTCCATCCCCACCTCTCTCCCTCATTCACTCTCCCCCACCCTTACTCACTTTTACCAGGCTAGCTGTGCCGAGTACAAACATACCTCAACCCTCTGGGTATGTACTTGGCAGAGCTACACCATGCTGCTGCTTGCCACTCCCCTTGGTACACCAGCTACACTACTATTTTTAATATGCTAGCTTGATGAGAGCTCGCACAAGTATGGCTCTGGGCGGGGGCTGAGAGGTTTGCAGTGTGGGAGGGGGCTCTGGGCTGAGCCTGGGGCAGGAGGTTGGGGTGCTGGAGGGGGTGAGGGGTGCAAACTCTGGGAGAGAGTTTGGATGCAGGAGGTGGCTCTGGGCTGGGACAGAGTGTTGGGGTGCAGGAGGGGGTATGGGATGCTGGCTCTGGGAGGGGGGTTGTGACGTTATGAGTGTAATATAATATTTAATTAAAAGTTGACACAGGGCCAGAAAGAGTTAATTAACTCACAGACTGACATGACCTATGGCGGAACTTTAACGACTTGTTAGGAAGATATGTAAATGAATAGAGCTTTAAAATGCAAGCCTGCATTGTTAGAGATAGAATTGTTGGGCAAAAGTTAACATGGTTTCTGTAAAGGGAAATCATGTCTTACTAATCTATTAGAGTTCTTTGAAGGGATCGACAAACATGTGGACCAGGGGGATCCAGTGGACATAGTGTACTTAGATTTCCAGAAAGCCTTTGACAAGGTCCCTCACCAACGGCTCTTACGTAAATTAAATTGTCATGGGATAAGAGGGAAGATCCTTTCATGAACTGAGAACTGGTTAAAAAACAGGGACCAAAGGGTAGGAATAAATGGTAAATTTTCAGAATGAAGAGGGGTAACTAGTGGTGTTCCCCAAGGGTCAGTCCTAGGACCAATCCTATTAAACTTATTCATAAATGATCTGGAGAAAGGGGTAAACAGTGAGGTGGCAAAGTTTGCAGATGATACTAAACTGCTCAAGATAGTTAAGACCAAAGCAGACTGTGAAGAACTTCAAAAAGATCTCACAAAACTAAGTGATTGGGCAACAAAATGGCAAATGAAATTTAATGTGGATAAATGTAAAATAATGCACATTGGAAAAAATAACCCCAACTATACATACAATATGATGGGGGCTAATTTACCTACAACTAAGCAGGAAAGAGATCTTGGAGTCATTGTGGATAGTTCTCTGAAGACATCCACGCAGTGTGCAGCGGCAGTCAAAAAAGCAATCAGGATGTTAGGAATCATTTAAAAAGGGATAGAGAATAAGATGGAGAAATCTTATTGCCCTTATATTAATCCATGGTATGCCCACATCTTTAATACTGCATACAGATGTGATCTCCTCATCTCAAAAAAGATATACTGGCATTAGAAAAGGTTCAGAGAAGGGCAACTAAAATGATTAGGGGTTTGGAACCCGGTCCCATATGAGGAGAGATTAAAAGGGGCTAGGACTTTTCAGCTTGGAAAAGAGGAGACTAACTAAAAGGGGGATATGATAGAGGTATATAAAATCATGAGTGATGTGGAGAAAGTGAATAAGGAAAAGTTATTTACTTGTTCCCATAATATAAGAACTAGGGGCCACCAAATTAAATTAATGGGCAGCAGGTTTAAAACAAATAAAAGGAAGTTCTTCTTCACACAGCACACAGCCAACCTGTGGAACTCCTTGCCTGAGGAGGTTGTGAAGGCTAGGACTATAACAGGGTTTAAAGGAGAACTAGATAAATTCATGGAGGTTAAGTCCGTTAATGGCTATTAGCCAGGATGGGTAAGGAATGGTGTCCCTAGCCTCTGTTTGTCAGAGGGTGGAGATGGATGACAGGAGAGAGATCACTTGATCATTGCCTGTTAGGTTCACTCCCTCTGGGGTAACTGGCATTGGCCACTGTCAGTAGACAGGATACTGGGCTGGATGGACCTTTGGTCTGACCCAGTATGGCCATTCTTATGTTCTTAAGGGTAGCTGTTTGCTCAGGTCTTGTGATGTAAGAAAACAAGTCTTGTCTATTACCGTGGCTTTGATTCAAAGATCAAAAAAGGAGTATTAACATTTAGGAAGACGTTTGAGTAAAATAGTATTATTGTCTATATGTCTCTTTGAAGGTTGTGGTTACCTGTATCTGAACTGTTCAATGGGTAAATTACCCTATGTTAATTACCATGATGTTTGGGAGAAGGAAAGTTAAGCCTATTGTTTTCTAAGGCCAAAAGGCTGCTGGAAATGTATAAAAACCCTGGGACACGATCCTCCTTCATCTCAGATCTGCTTTGGGTTTCAAGAAGGGTTAACCCTAAGCCAGAAGAATTGAGATCCCCAGTCACTGACTGGAGTCACCCTGAATATGGACACTGGACTATAACCTATGGACTATTTTTAAAAGGACTTTTGGCAACAACAAACTCATCTCTGCTATGTATCTGAACCTCAAGAATTGAATTCAAGTCTGTATGTATATTGATCTTTTAACCAACACTCTCTGTCTTTTCTTTTTTAATACATTTTAGTTTAGTTAACAAGAATTGACTATAAGCGTGTATTTTGGGTAAGATCTAAGTTATAATTAGATATGGGTGTGTAGCTGATCCTTTGGGATTGGAAGAACCTTTTCTTTTATATGATGAGATAAAGATTTTCAGTAATCATCATCATATCTGACGTGTGTCTGGATGGAGGCCTGAGGCTGGGTACTTTAAGGGAACTGCATTCTTTGGACTTCTGTGTAACCAGTGAGGTAATATAAAAGCTGTTTTGTGCTCGCTTGGTAAATCTAAGTATTGGAATATCCACCAGCATTTGGAATTTGTCTGCCCTGTTCTGTTTGCAGTTCACTCTAATTGAGGGACCTCAGCTGGCTCCTATGGGCAGCATCTTACAGGGGTGCAGGAGGGGGTTCGGGATGCAGGAGGGGGTTTGGGGTGCTGACTGTGGGAGGGGGCACAGTGCTGGGGGCTGGGGTGCAGCCTCCTGCCGGGCAGCACTTACCTCAGGCGGCTCCTGGTCGGCAGCGCAGCGTGGCTGCTGCTAAGGCAGGCTCTCTGCCTACCCTGGCCCTACGCTGCTCTCAGAAGGAGCCAATGTGCTCCTGCGGACCCGGGGAGGGGGGGTGGGTGGCACATGGCTCCGCGTGCTGGCCCTGTCTGCAGGCATCACCTCCACAGCTCCCATTGGTCACAGCTCCCTGTTCTCGGCCAATGGGATCTGCAGGGGCGGTACTTGCAGGCAGGAGCAGCACGTGGAGGGAGACTCCTTCCCCCTACCCCTGGGGTCGTGGGGCATGCTGGCCACTTCCGGGAGCAGCGTGGGGCCGGGGCAGACAGGGAGCCTGTCTTAGTGGCAGCCCCGCTGCGCCACCGGAGATTGCGATCGACTTGGAGATACTCTAGGATCAACCAGTCAATCGCAATCGACCGGTTGGTGACCACTGATCTAACACAATACTGTTTTATAATCCCATTCTAAAATCTGTCGAGCAAATCAATTCAAAATTTGAACAGTATAATCAGTTTCAAGAATGGCACTATTTCTGTATCCAAGGGCTGGACTAGACAGCTAAGGAAGAATAGTGATAGCAATCATGGAAATGAATAATGGTTATAAATCTTGGCTTTCTGCAGAAGGCATTCTGGCTTTTTGTTCCTTTGCAATTATTGGTTGGACTTTGGATGGCGCGCATGTATATGTGTGTGTGTGTGTGTGTGTGTGTTTCTTGCTCTTCAGGGATACTTTTTGTTTGTTTGTTTGTTTGTTTTTGTCTCCCTTTTCTATACAGGTTTAATAAATACAACACTTTCTCCAGTTTAGCAGAACCATTCTCTCACAAGCAAATGTATATAAATAAAATCAAAATGCTGCATGCAATAACTGCACAACAGATAGATGGGATACAGAGTATGTAAGGAGTACACATCTAAGGTTTATTATTTTTCAAACCACTGAAATTGTAACCTCATTGGGTCAAAACTAACTTGTTTACAAACTTAGAGCCAGATTCTTAGCTACATTGAATGTAAAATCAGTGCAACTGAGTAGATGAGGGAAATAAAGATATTTCTAAGGGTATGTGCTGAAATGAGTTATTTACACCCAAGTTACTCTTCTTGGGTTAGCCTAGCTTGAGTGAGAGCAGCCACACTACAAAGTAACACTCAAGCTACTCTGTCCACACTAGTGCTGTGCTCACTTATGTGTAGCACTAAGACTTCGGGGAAATAGTTCTTTGTGCTGCAATAAACTGAGCTGCCCTATTATTTGTTTCCCAGTAAATTGTCTGTCCTTTCTGGGCACGTGAGGGAAATTTTGGGAAGGCATCAGTGGCCCTCTGTCCTCTGGTGTCCTCTGCCTTGTTGAGGCGGGATCAGTGGTAAGGCAACTCCCATCTTTTCATATGCTGTGTATTTATGCCTCCCTACTGTATTTTCCACTCCATGCATCTGATGAAGCGGGTTTTAGCCCATGAAAGCTTATGCCCAAATAAATGAGTTAGTCTCTATGGTGTCACAAGGACTCCTTGTTGTTTTTGCTGATACAGACTAACACAGCTACCACCCTGAAACCTGTCAAAATAACTTTGCAATGAAGACAAGCCCTCTGAAAGTTTTCTGCTCTCCTGATCCTGGGACAGTTGGGAGTCCATTTCAGCCCCCGGTACAGTATTTCCAACCACAAGTGTTCAAAAATCACGAGTCAGGCTCCCCAGAATCCTGAGATTTAAAAAACAATAAATTTGAGGCTCTTTATTTTTTCTCTGGTTTTTTATCCTGTAATGGTGGTCATATTTTCAAGCTTTTTTCCCTCAATAATGAGGACTGGATCCAACAGGGATCAAGATAGGAGTTTTTAAATGTCCATTGTACTACCTACATGAAGGTGGATGAAGAGAAAACCATGTAGCACTGGCTATGACATCTTTTGTTGGGGAATCCTTGGCCTATCCCCCTAGGGCTGCTTTCCACCTGTTTTGCATTAGCTCTGCTCAGCATCGCAAAGCAGGTGTGGTTAAGGCTGAGAATCTGACCCTTAAGGTTTTTAAGTGGGCTGCTAGAGCATGGTTTCCCAAATTTAGGGCCTGATCCTGTGAGGTGCAGAGCCTCTCCTCTAATCTCATGTCATGGGAATAAACAGCCTCACTTTGAGGCACTGCATACCATTTAGAATCTGACTCAAAGCCTGGCCCTGAAGTCCTAATGCAAGTAAAAGTCCTGTTGACTATAATGGGAATTTTATCTGTGTGAGAGTGAAAATTAGGCATATATGTTATTCCTCCTTTGCTCACATATTATTTTTCTGTGTTTATCTCCTAATGAAAATGCTTTTTAAAATGAGGTACTGAACGGAAGGACTTTTATTGGAAGAACAGAAACTGGATTTGGGCAGTAAATTTTAATATTATGGGAAAAGCAGCCTCTTTTAACTTTTCTTTCTTGCTGGGTCATTATTATAGTAGAGTAAACAAACTAGGAGCCATCAATTAAGCATTTAGTATTCATCATTGAATATTCAATATTAGGTTCTCATTTTGGCAAGTCTGTAGCACAAAAAAAGAAGAAAGCAGCACACATTTTTAATCTCATTTTTCCTAAGCTTGCTTGTGCCTCCCCTTGAAGAGGTCAGAACTTCCCCAGGGAAGCCAGCCTTACAGTTTGAGAAACACTGAAATAGATCAGTGCATAGGCATGTAGATGATTTTAGAGGCAATATTTCATGCACATGTTTCTCAACCATGTTTTATTTTCTTTACAAAAACTCATTGTGGAGTAGCAGTGATTCTGGTGCATTTTTTTTTTCAAACTAACTAAAGTGAAAAAGTGACCAGATGTTTGTGGAGGAGCAGTGATTCCCAGTACATTTTACACACACACACTCACTCACTCACACTCTCTCTCTGTGGCCTATAGAAGCAGATAATCTGAATTCTTCAGTGTACTTAAATAAAAATGCTGGCTGTAATGATCATATTCTTTCCTTTTGGTAGTTGCATAACTGCTGTTAGCGCTAAGAGAAGCTGTGCACATAAATGTTGGGTGGGAACAATATATCTACTAGTATTTTACTGTACCTAACAGCTGTGAAGTTACTCCAGAAACAATAAATATTGATGCAAACAGAAATATCTAGCAAATGAAGGAATTGAAACAAGCAACAATTCTTCATCCTGTTGAAAGAAAAGTAAAATTGGAGTGGGGTCAATTTTAAAGTATTTATTTTTAATATAAATTTTATGCAGTATGTACATTTAAAATATACCAAATATGTAATATTGCTTAAGAAAACATCTATCCTTCAGCTCAGAGTGCTGTGAAAGGTGGAGAGGAAAACCAGTCAGGGACATATGAGAATACTTTTTTGGACAAACAGAGACCAGGAAAGTTTTTAAATGTTTTGCAGGTTGATATTAATGAATAACTAGATTACTATTTTATTTCAAGTCATATAGAATCATAGGACTAGAAGGGACCTCAAGAGGTCATCTAGTCCAGTCCCCTGCGCTCATGGCAGGACTAAGTATTATCTAGACCAAGGTGGGCAAACTTTTTTGCCCAAGGGCCATATCTGGGAATAGACATTTTATGGTGGGCCATGAATGCTCACAAAATTGGGGCTGGGTGTTGGATGAGGGTTCTGGTGGGGGGTGTGGGCTCTGGGGTGGGGTTGGGGATGAGAGGTTTGGGATGCAGGAGGGTGCTCCGGGCTGGGAACGAGGGGTTTGGAGGGCAGGAGGAGGATCAGGGCCGGGGCAGGGGGGTTGGGGCATGGGGGGAGGCTCAGGGGTGCAGGCTCCGGGCGGTGCTTACCTCAAGCAGCTTCTGGAATCAGCGGCATGTCCCTTCTCCGGCTCCTACATGGAGGCATGGCCAGGCAGCTCTGCATGCTGCCCTGTCTGCAGGCACTGCCCATGCAGCTCCCATTGGCCACAGTTCCTGGCCAATGGGAGCTGCGGGGGCGGTGCTTGGGGTGGGAGCAGAGTGCGAGAGTGGAGCCCCCTGGCTGCCCCTATGTGTAGGAGCCGGAGGGGGGCCATGCTGCTGCTTCTGGGAGCCGTGTGGAGCGGCTCCCAACCCTGCTTCCTGGCTGGAGCACCGGAGGGAGTCCATGCCACCACTTCCGGGAGCTGCGTGGAGTTGCCCCTGACCCTCCTCCCCGTCTGGAACCGCAGAGTGGAGCAAGCCCCAGACTCCGCTCCCCAGCGGGAGCTCGAGGACCGGATTAAAATGGCTGATAGGCTGGATGCAGCCCACAGGCCGTAGTTTGCCCACCTCTGATCTAGACCATCCCTGACCTAACCTGCTCTTAAAAACTCCAGTGATGGAGATTCCACACTAGGGAATTTATGCCAGTGCTTAACCACCCTGACAATTAGGAAGTTTTTCCTAATGTCCAACCTAAACCTCCCTGGCTGCAATTTAAGCCCATTGCTTCTTGTCCTATCCTCAGAGGTTAAGAAGAATTTTTTTTTCTCCCTCCTTCCTTTAACAACCTTTTATGTACCTGAAAACAGTTATCATGTCCCCTCTCAGTCTTCTCTTTTTCAGACTAAGGAAACCCAATTTTTTCAATCTTCCTTCATAGGTCATGTTTTCTAGATCTTTAATCATTTCTGTTGCTTCTCTTCAATTTGTTCACAGCTTTCGTGAAATGTAGTGCCCAGAAAAGGACACAATACCTCAGTTGAGGCCTAATCCGCGTGGAGTAGAGCGGAAGAATTACTTCTCATGTCTTGCTTACAACACTCCTGCTAATACATCCCAGAATGATGTTTGTTTTTTTGCAACAGTGTTACATTGTTTATTCATATTTAGTTTGTGGTCCACTACCCCCAGATCCCTTTCCGCAGTATTCTTTCCTAGGCATCCCATTTTGTATGTGTGCAACTCATAGAATCATAGAATATCAGGGTTGGAAAGGACCTCAGGAGGTCATCTAGTCCAACCCCCTGCTCAAAGCAGGACCTAATCCCAACTAAATCATCCCAGCCAGGGCTTTGTCAAGCCTGACCTTAAAAACCTCTAAGGAATGAGATTCCACCACCTCCCTAGGTAACCCATTCCAGTGCTTCACCACCCTCCTAGTGAAAAAGTTTATTGAATTTCATCCTATTTATTTCAGACCATTTCTCCAGTTTGTCCAGATAATTTTGAATTTTAATCCTATCTTCCAAAACACTTGCAACCCCTTCCAGCTTGGTATCGTCCGCAAACTTTATAAGTGTGCTCTCTATGCCATTATCTAAATCATTGATGAAGGTATTGAACAGAACTGGACCAAGAACTGATCCGTGTGGGACCCCACTCATTATGCCCTTCCAGCAAAACTGTGAATCACTGGTGTTTACTCTCTGGGAACGGTTTTCCAACCAGTTATGCACCCACCTTATAGTAGCTCCAGCTAGGTTGCATTTCCCTAGCACATCTATTGCTTTCCCCCTATCCACAAGGCTTGTTACCCAGTCAAAGAAAGCTATCAGGTTGGTTTGACACGATTTGTTCTTGACAAATCCATGCTGACTGTTACTTATCACCTTATTATCTTCTAGATGTTTGCAAAGTGATTGCTTAATTATTTGCTCCATTATCTTTCAAGGTACAGAAGTTAAGCTGACTCGTCTGTAATTCCCCGGGTTGTCCTTATTTCCCTTTTTATAGATGGCACTATATTTGCCCTTTGCCTGGAATCTCTCCCATCTTCCATGACTTTTCTAAGATAATCACAAATGGCTCAGATATCTCCTCAGTGAGCACCTTGAGTATTCTAGGATGCATATGTTTAGGAAGGGCATGCCCTCAAAAAGTGGTCTTTGTTTTTCGAAATTCTGTGATGCTACAGAGTAGCAAACAGATCTGCTCAGGCTTTCCAGTCAAATTTAGGGAGAGTTTTCACCCTGCTGGAGGACTTGTTACTACTGGCATAGCGTCAGTAACAGCAAATTGGCCACTCAACATTGATTTATTCTTTACAAAAATGAATTAAAACTTTCAGTTACCAAATATCAGAATATAATGAATGCTGAATGCATAAAATGGGTCATGTGTTTTAACCGGTTTTGGTTTTTTTGTAATCTGTAGATATGCAGAGTGTATACTCTTTGTAGATGTGCAGAGCATATCTTTTTTTGTTGTAAGATTAGCAATTTTAAACACTATCTGGTCTATTTTCTTCTCATAGGGAACCTGTTAATCACTTCAACTTGGATATCGTTTACCATCTGTTTGTGGATTAAATTTACTACTGACCATCTCAATCTTTGTGTATAGATAGGCAAGTGCACAGCTTCACATTGCCACCACCTGAGTTAGGTCTGAACAATGAAGGGGAGGAATGTTATATTTATCTGGCATGTATTTTACTTACTGTCTTAAAAAATTAATCAGATCAAAGGGATTTAAATATCAGGCACAGAATAGCAGCTGGGTGGTGTTAGTACAGTTACTGCTCTGCTACCAATAATGAAAGGATAAGATGGCAATTTACAATTCAGAGCTGTCCAGTAAGACAAAGCTGCTAAAAGCATTGTTTAGTCTCTTCTTTTCTTTTCCCCTGACATTTTGAAAGTTGCTTCTGATTCAAGAAAGAGGAGAGGAAGAGACAGGCAGTTTATTTAAATTTTATTTATTTATTTATTTTATGCACCAGCATTTGTGCATACAGTAATAACAGAAGATGACAAAGTAATTTGATGATACTGCATGTTAAATTGCGCTGGCCATTGTAGCTACAGTACATTTGTAGGGAGAGGGCATTAAAGAATGGA
The DNA here is from genome assembly GCF_028017835.1 of Emys orbicularis. Lineage (NCBI taxonomy): Eukaryota > Metazoa > Chordata > Testudines > Emydidae > Emys > Emys orbicularis. The sequence goes on along the minus strand of NC_088689.1, from coordinate 38,434,458 downwards.
GTCCAAACCTCTGGGTTATGTGCAGCCCCTAGTGGCCAATAGGGGCTCTCTCTTTGCAAGGGAAACTGACAGGTGCCATTTCATTTAATGATTCAAGGGATTGGTCTGTCTGGTGCAAATGCCATTCATAAAGTGGTTAACAGGGCAAAAGCTGTCACCTTTCCAGATCCTCCCTGTGCACATGGACTGTCTAGTTTGTGTTGTTGCGGGATCACGTGCTTTTCACTGGATTACATAGGTGCATTTGGTCTCAACAGGATGTTGCCAATTAATGTATTGATGCAGTTACACAACGGTTCGGTCTAGGATCCAAGCATAACATTAAGCTCAAGCACCATCCCTATGAATTAGGCTTCAATCCCCCTTCAAGGATTTGCAAGGACTCCAGAGCACTTTTTCTAGGTTTGGTGGTAGTGAGGTGAACCCATAGCCAGACCAGGGCTGCTAACTCAATAGGTACCATGACTCAGCCTTCCAACAGAGCCTGCAGTGACTCATAGCTCTGGCATATTGCAGCAACTCAGCTGCACTGATGCATCCCATAAGCGGAGCCTGCAGTGACTCAGCCCTCAGGCATGCTGTAGCAGCCTACCCGCCCAAGCGCCAGGTCTGCGTGAGATGACCTCAGCCACAGGTATTTCACTGACTCTGCCAGAGCTGCAAGTTAGCCTGTGCAACACTTATTACTCAGTCAGAGCCCTCCTCCTGTCTTGCTGTGTTAGACCCCCTAGGCTTCCAGCCCTGGCCTTGCCTGAGCCTTGTTCCAGCCCACTTCAGCCATATCCATGCCCTGCTCGAGCACTGTTACTGACCCACTCTGACTCCGAGGCCCTCAGACTGACTCCAACCTGGCTTTGACCTTTGGTCTGCATCCAGACTCCAACTACAATTTGACTTGCCTACAAACTCGGGCCTTGGTTCTGACCCACAGCCTGTCTCTGGACCCTAGTGTCAGCGCTGCCTTTGGCCCAGTCTGATTCTACAGCTTGCTTCAATCCTTGGTACCTGTTCTCAGCTATAGCTCCAACCACCAGGAGCCTAGAACCCAGAGCTTCATAGTGGTATTCTATGGGTATGTACCTAGGTTATCAGATCAGTACAGAGCCTGAACTAAGCTGGACTCTCAGGGGCATTTTAGTGAATTGATTAAACCCTGAAGAATTGGAGAGCTGTTGGATTTGAATCTATATGCAGGAGGGCTGGTGATGCTGTCAGGTGTGATCCTCCCTGTTCGCTACTCTTCTTATAGGTTTCCCTTTAGAATCTATCCAATTTAGGTTACTCTACCCAATAAATAAAATTTGTGGCTAGTTGGCTAAAATTCCGGATGGTTGTCTCCGTCTGTCTCTTGACCGGACGACAGGGGATGGATCACTGGATAAATTGCCCAGTTCTGTTCATTTCCAATGAGGCAACTGTTACTAGCCACTGTCGGAAGACAGGATACTGGGCTCAACAGGCCATTGGTCTGACCCAGTCTGACCATTCTTATGTTCTCATTGGGCCCCTGCCATATGCAAAGCAGTGGTTCATTTATACAGCACTTTTCCTATCTGGACAAAGAACAGATATATAGCAACAATGTAACATGATTTGTGAGTAAAGTTGGGAGTGTATTATCAGTTTAATGTTGTCATGATTTGTGCTGCCATTCACAATCAGCTTTGAAATCCACTTCCATGCACTGAAAGGACACAATATTAAATACCATTGGAAGAAAGACTAGTACTAAGCCATTCAAACAGGCACTTCACTGACACTACCTCAAAGCTGTTTCATGTGGGGGCTGCTTGATCTAAGATAAATGTGTACTGTATTAGACAGAAAGTGGTAGTAAATGTATCATTTTAAGTAGATCCTGATGTCTTTCAGGAGGCATCGGAAACTCTTATTAAGTGTGTTAAGAAAACACAAGCAAAAGCACAAATCTTCAGATAAATTAGAGGTGAAGGTTGGCAAACATCAACAATTAAAAGAATTGAGGAAGTTCATGAATAAGTTTCAAATCAAAGGTCTTATTTTGTAAGACTTTAAATATTAATGGATTTTTAAAGGACTTTCATAGCAGTCAAGCCATTAGGAGTGGAATAACTCACACCAGAAGGTTTATATATATATATATATAGTAAGACAAAGATTAACAGCAGGTAACTTTAAAAATTGAATAAGTTAATATAAATATGACTTAACTTATTAAATTTTTAAAGTTATCTGCTGTTAATCTTTGTCTTACTATATTGTCCCTTATGGTTTACTTTTCAATTTTTTGTTTCATGATGAACAAAATGCTTTGTTAGACTAACAAACTACAATATATGGTAACAGCGTGTGATAAAAGCTTTCTGATGTGCAGATCACTGACAAGTTCCTATCAGTGAATATGGCATCTTATTTGTGACTCAGAAGGGTAAAGACTATTGAGTGAAAAGAAGGAACAGGGCCTGCTAGTTTTTTTTTTAAAGTTGTAAAATGGCAAAACTGAGAAATACAGATTATTTTCTTTAGTTTAATTCAATTGCATTTCTTGTGAAAAAATAAAAATATGTGGGACAAGAGTTCATTCATGAAAAGTCGTTTTTAAGTATAAAAAGAATGAAAAGATGTATTTTAGAAAACTAAGTCTTACAATGCTATTGTAGTTCAAGATGTACCAATTTTCACAATACTGTTCCACGGGGTCAAGTCCTGTTTGCAACCAATATCCATGCTGCAAAGCTTCAGGCACTACCTTCTCCAATTTGTTGTATTCCAGGAGAGATGCTTATGTGGATTCTGAGGTATATATCGTACAGCTAGTTATGTCTGCTCAACTCTCCCACTTTCTAGAGTCAGTCCCTCTTAAGAAAAATTAGTATTCATTGGTTGGAAGCTGAGCTGAACAAATTCAGATGGGGAAATAAGGCATAATTTTTTGCTCTAAACTTGGAGCAATTAACCACTGGAACACTTTACTAAGGGTCCATGGTGGATTCTTCATCAGTGACAAATGATGAAGATTGCGTGTTTTTCTAAAATATATGCTCCATGAATTATTTTAGGGAACTTCTATGGCCTGTGCTATGCAGGTCATTCTAGATTATTATGTTGGTCCCTTCTGGCTTTGGAATCTATGAATAACTAATAATTTACCCATAATAACTACACACAGAAGCATCTTCACTACTAGGATATTTTCCTTGGTTTTGGTACAGAATAACCTCAGTATATCAGACACCACTGTGTGGTAAATGTCAGACCCTTTAATGTCAGTCATTGCACATGGCAATTAGAACTTATCTGAAACTTATCAAAATCAATAGCAGTCTCACTGTTGACTTCAGTGAACATTGGATAGAGCCTCAGGCATGTGGGATGAAATCAAGGGAAGCACAGAGCCTATACAGTTGCTTACAAATATCCCAGCTGAGAACAGGGTGACCATAAAAAGGGCCTCAAGGCCCCAGATAGGATCTTTTAGCCAATATCTCCAAAGCTGAGATATGAGCCAAATTGAGAAGGTAAAGTCTATCAAGTTCCAAATGGTGTCTCCCCATCAGATGAGATGGGGCATCCCCGATGACTTACTACTTCATTCACAGGTAGTCAGTATTTAGGAATTTCTGATTTTATGTTTTTAAACTTAGATCTCAGTTCAGATTCAATGTATCTCCCAAATCTTTGATGCACATTCCTTGGTGAATTTATTTGAGGGTTTTCCTATAGCCCCAACAGGGTACAGGATGAGGAATAAAATGGGGTCAGGATTCCCAGCTGTTCAAGTTGAGGAGGGCTGTTTGTTTCTGTATGCTTCCACTACCTAATGTGCCATAGACAGTTGGATCAGGGATATGGCTCATAGACTCTAAACGCTTATTTTTGTAATTTCGAGGCAGTCAAAACTAATAACTATTTTTAATGCTCCTCATCATTACCAGATTCAACAGCTACTAAGTCCCAGTTTACTACTGAACATTTTCCAGTGTTGGGAAGTATTCATATTTTGCTGAGCACTTACTCCTGTGTCTCTCTCTAAACTTGGGGCAATTCTCAGTGCCAAATTTCATGTTGGGAATGAAAAAAGATAATAATAGGCATTATAGGTAGTGAAGTCTTCAATTAATTCCTAATGGGTATGACCAAGTACAGAGGTAGACTGAAAGTGAGATAATTTCTTAGTTTTAAATTACAATTTATTAGTATCCTTGGTTGCATGTAAATAAAAATGTAATCCACCCTGGAGTCTGGAAAGATAATATATCAATAATGCCCTAAATATTCTCTGTTGCACATAATGAAAAACACATTGTATTCATTTTCATGGGGTTGTGTGTTAAAGCTTACTGCGTTTGATGCCCCGTGTCCTGTGATCAGATTTAGCTTTGACATCCATTATATTTTCATTAAATTATAATTTCTGTATCTAATTTTCATAAATTACTCTGTTTCTTCTGTTAGTGGGGAGTCCAAATGCTGTTCCTACTTGCAGAGTCAATGCAGACAGTAAGCCCTACAGAGAGACTTAGAGAGAAACCCACCTACTATATCTTTTCCCATTTTCATCCCTGCACTTATAGGTACCCCCTATACACGGAAAGATTAGCAGAGCTATAGTGATATATAATTTTTTATCTGTGCATAACTACAAGCATCATAGTAAGTCAGATATATTAATCCTTTCTTAGATCCTTAGCAATTGACTATTATCCACCCATAAATCTGCTAATTAGATGGGTATGCAATACCCTGCATAGTCTTTTCACACTTATGCCAATTAATTTATTTAAAGAAAAGTAATAACCAAGCTTTTGGGTCTGTCTCCATAATATATGTAGGATTTCTGTGCATATGTCCAAGCAGTCATAGATCAGAGTTACCTGTATATAGTAAATCCCTTGGGCATTAGTAGGTGTGTAGACCTTAATAGATATCTTCATCTATGGTTAGCCATAATCTGCAATAAAGATCTGCTGGATAGAAAGCTAACAAATAGAATAATTCAGTGATTGTCAAAATAATGGAATTTTATTTTTCTATCTATATTTGCTGACTACATTCCATGGGGTGTGTATAACTAGAAAAAGTGAAGGAAGGAAGGAAGGAAGGGCCTAGAAAAATAAACAAATATCAGTTTAAGTAAATTGTTCACTTCTAGTCATGTAGATTAGCTACTTTGTATGGACATAGTATCAGAAACTATATAGATCACCATTTGGGATATATCTTATTAATGTCTTAGGATTTTAAGCATAATTGTATATATTTAAACAGTCAGATTGAGCCCATGGTGGTATCATCTGTATGTGTCTCATAAACCTTATATGATTAGGTGATGTTAATCAGTTGTACCACACTTCAAAACTGAGAATAAAAGCATCCCTACAAAGATTCATATTCTTTTCCTTTGAAAAAAAATACTAACTGTAGAATTACCTAGCATGACTCTCATCAGTCAGACTATTAATTTGTGAATTTTTATAATAAGGAAAAAATGCAAAAAAAATTATAGCACCTGTTTGTCACTTCAGTGAGATCACTTCAGTGACTTTGGCTAGTGTGTGTGTGTGTATGTTTTTAAACAACCTTTCAGCATTTGAACATTCACTGAATTTTTGCACCCTGATAGCTTGAACAGTTTCAAAATTCAGGACATTATCTCAGTATGAAGTCCTTGTATGTGATAGCCTTCTCTCATTAAAGCTCTGAACTGTCAAAATAAGTAAAACTGATGTAGAATGATTCATTTTTTCTGTGTGTTTTTAACTCCAAAAATATAATTTCAATAAGCATTCTCAAGATTAGCTTTACTTTTTTTTTATAATGCTCCCTTAAAATAAGCAAGAACTAGGGTTACTGGCTCTATACTAAACCTCATTACAGATTTATCAGGCAATACCATTTGAAGATCTGCTGCTAGTAGTTAAAAGCAAACTGAAATTTCTTTCACTAATTAATATATTCAGGATAGAATGAACCTTAAATAAAATCATCTGGTGTCAATTATCCTTGTCTACTTAGCCACAAACTAGTTAATTTTTCTTACAACTTAAAGGCCAAATACTGCTCCTCATCACAGACCTTAAACACAGCAGAATTACCACTCTTCCATTCTATAAGAAGGGCAGGTTGTGGAGAGGCTGCTGTGAGAAATTCTTGCATTACCTATGTACTGAAAGGAGGTACTCCACAGTGGCTTTTTCCAGGGTATTCAGACCTTCTGAAAAAAATCCTTTTGGGTTTGTTTCCATGCTGTCCCTGAGACCACAAGCGACTTTATTTTGATGATTTGGGGAGGCGGGGAAATAACCATTTTAAAGTGAGAGTAGGAAGGGGATAGGTGGAAATGAGAGTAGATATAGAGCTGTAAAGTTATGTTAAGGGCAGAGCTATGTGCTCTTGAAGGTGATGAGAAACAGCCTTTGACCCACCTTACCCATTAATACCTCTTTCCTACCTATTACCCAATTTCAGGAGTCTCCTTTATTTTATCCCCTCCTCCTTCTCCCCACCTTCTGGTCCTCAAACAGGAGACCTTAAGCTAAATTCAGCCTTTCCATAACTGAGCACAGGCTATTTGGGTGAAATCATGGCTCCATTGTAGTCAATAACAAGAATCCCATCAATTTCAGTGGGGCTAGGATTTCACCCATTGTTTTTTGTTTGTTTCTTTCCTTTTTTAACGGTTTGCAACCACTTACATCAGAGATTAAATTAGCCCCTGGGCTTGCTTGTTATATTATGCAAAGAAGAGTAAAAAGAAGTGGCTGATCGGAAAATAGTCCCATAATATAGAACAAAAGTTGGAAAGCTATCTTCCAAGCTGTGGCCTCTCCTCTGGTGACTCTCAAAGAATCATCTCACTAATTCTTCTGAAGCCCTCAAACCAGCCTTCGCTTAGTAATGTAAGCACTTTTTTAAAGAGGTGGCTGCAAAATATTTGTTCATGTTCCTTCCCAAAAATATATAAGCTGGCTCTGATTGCTACACGTATTTAGAGTAGGCCAGAAAGGGTTGATATTAATAAAAGCTTAAATGATAAACCAAAGACCCTTTTTCTTTTTATTATATTATAGAAGCCATAAGCTTGTGCAAAATATGTAGTTGCATGTTGGTCCCCTTTTTCAGTGACATTCGGAAATCCTCATTAATCTGTGTTCCAGCAGGATAATATATGGTGGATAGGATCACATAAGACAGACCACAACTACTTCAATTCCCTCCCCCCGGAGTTGGAGGGCACATTCCTATGCTGCTCCATACCCTTGCTCAGCATATTTGTGTCATGTTGTGCATAGGCAGCATGGAATGAAAAACTAGCTGGCATTCCTTTCCTCCATAGAACCATCCAGGAAGAGAAAAAGAATTGGAAGGAAATGGAGGCAAAAGAGCTAGGGAAATTGGGACAGGTAAGGTGAAGAAAGGGGAGCTGAAGAAAAAATGATCATGAAAGAGAGCCAGTGGGGAAGGACAGAGAGAATAAAACAAAAAGAACTGAAGGAATGAAGGAAAAGGGACAGTGGGAAAGCAGAAGAAACTGCAGCCTAACATGGGAGGGCAGGGAAATAGATCAATGAGAAAGAGACAAAGAATAAGTGAAGGATATATATAAAACCTAGTTTAGAGACTCAGAAAACCAAGAATCCAAAGAAGAGGAGTATTTCAAGAAGAAAGGGGGAAAATAGAGGAAGAATAAGTGCAAACCACCCCCCTCCCAATAACTTGTAAGTTACTGGGTTATGTGTTATTTATTTATCATTCTACATTTTATTGTCTCACTTTGACAGATGTCCCACAGCTCTAGAAATTTTGAGGAAAGTAGATGGCAGTGGATAGTTTTCCCTGCAGGATTCCACTCATTGTAAGAAATCTTCCTTGGCAGGTAACTTCTTTTCTGAATGTCCAACCTTGTTTTGGACAAGTGGGGACATTTCAGCCTCCTTAAGATGACTAAGTACTAAGAACAGATAGATGGGACTAATTGGTGCCAATTTGCCTGTAGTTGGGTTCAGCAAAGGTTGACTGCTCTTTCAGTTAATCGGAATGCTAGCAGTCCAGAAATCAGTCACTCAGCAAGACATCCGCATTTTAGAAAGGTCAGGGCAAAGAAATAGTCTTTGACAGACTTTTTGGTCGTTTTGGACATTAACTATATATCTATGTTAATGTAATATTAATTATACTCTGGAAACTGGTTAAATATTTGGTGTTAACTTGATTGCTAGGTAGTTATTGATTCTGGCCTTTTATTCCTTTTCTTCTTTTGGGGATTTTGATGTTCCCAGGGTGGATATTTTGTACCTTTAGCTGGTGTAAGAAAACCTTTCTTTTCAAGGAGCACAGTTTCATTTCCCTTGTTTTTCTTCTATTTGTCAGGACACACATACGCAACTTGGCTCCTTGTTTAGGAAACGTCCTTGTTGTGCTAAAATCTAGATCTACAATCAATTTAGTCATAACATTTACTTTTAAAAAAAAGTTTATGTAATATCTGCCTGGCAAGTGTTCATTTTTTTTCTTTGTTCAACTCTATAAAATTTATATATAAATGTGCACTATTTTGCACTATTAAAATAAATATTTCTGAGGCAATTCTCTGTCCCCCTTTTTAATAAGGGATTAACCTAGCATCTGAGAGCATTCCCTTAGGCCTGATCCATGGCCATTCTGCAGTTTCAAAACAGTTCACTTGAAAGCAGATTACTTTTTTCTAGATGCTTTCCAGTTCTTACCATATATAGGGGCTGTCAAGCAATTAAGAAAAAAATACGTGATTAATCGCGCTGTTAAACAACAATAGAATAACATTTATTTTAAATATTTTTGGATGTTTACTACATTTTCAAATATATTAATATTAATATATTAATTTCAGTTACAACACAGAATACAAAGTATACAGTGCTCACTTTATATTTATTTTTATTACAAATATTTGCACTTTAAAAAACAAAAAAAAGGTATTTTTCAATTCACCTCATACAAGTACTGTAGTGCAGTCTCTTTATCATGAAAGTTGATCTTACAAATGTAGAATTATGTAAAAAGAACCTGCATTCAAAAATAAAACAATGTAAAACTTTAGAGCCTACAAGTCCACTCAGTCCTACTTCTTGGTCAGCCAATCACTCAGACAAACAAGGTTGGCTACAATTTACAGGAGATAATGCTGCCTGCTTCTTGTTTACAATGTCACCTGAAAGTGAGAATAGGCATTCTCATGGCACTGTTGTAGCTGGCCTTGCAAGATATTTACGTACCAGATGCGCTATATGTCCCTTCATGCTTCAACCACCATTCCAGAAGACATGCTTCCATGCTGATGATGGGTTCTGCTTGATAACAATCCAAAGCAGTGTGGACTGATGCATGTTCATTTTCATTATCTGACTCAGATGCTACCAGCAGAAGGTTGATTTTCTTTTTTGGTGGTTTGGGTTCTGTAGTTTGCGCATCAGAGTGTTGCTCTTTTAAGATATCTAAAAGCATGCTCCACACCTTGTCCCTCTCAGATTTTGGATGACACTTCAGATTCTTAAACCTTGTGTCGAGTGCTGTAGTTATTTTTAGAAATCTCACATCGGTACCTTCTTTGCGTTTTGTCAATTCTGCTGTGAAAGTGTTCTTAAAACGAACTTGTGCTGGGTCATCATCCGAGACTGCTATAACATGAATTATATGCAGAATGTGGGTAAAACAGAGCGGAGGCATACAATTCTCCCCCCAAGGAGTACAGTCACAAACTTAATTGACGCATTATTTTTTTAACGAACATCATCAGCATGGAAGCACGTCCTCTGGAATGGTGGCCGAAGCATGAAGGGGCATTTGAATGTTTAGCATATCTAGCATGTAAATACCTTGCAACGCCAGCTACAAAAGTGTTATGTGAATGCCTGTTCTCACTTTCAGGTGACATTGTAAATAAGAAGCAGGCAGCAGTATCTCCCGTCAATGTAAACAGACTTGTTTGTCTTAGTGATTGGTAGAATAAGAAGAAGGACTGAGTGGACTTGTAAGCTCGAAAGTTTTACACTGTTTTGTTTTTGAGTGCAGTTATGTAACCAAAAAAAAAATCTGCATTTTTAAATTACACTTTCACGATAAGATTGTGAAGTGAGATTGCACTTCAGTACTCGTATGAGGTGAATTGAAAAATACTATTTCTTTTGTTTATCATTTTTACAGTACATATATTTGTAATCAAAAATAATAATATAAAGTGAGCACTGTGCACTTTGTATTCTATGTTGTAATTGAAATCAATATTGAAAATGTAGAAAAACATCCAAAAATATTTAATAAATTTCAATTGGTATTCTATTGTTTTAAGTGCAATTAATCACGATTAATTTTTTTGAGTTAATCACATGAGTTAACTGCGATTAATTGATAGCCCTAATATATTTAAATTACTTAAGCTTTTGCTATCATGTATGTTATTGTAGCTGACTGATTTTTTTTAATGGCCTAGTACAAGATATTGGTTTATAAATTATAAAAATTGGTTGCTCTGATAAAGGCTAATTTCACATTTATCAACAATACATACTTTCCAATTGTGTTTTAAGATAGCAATCAAATGTGTTTATATAAATCACTTATTTATTTTATGTATAGTCTTCATAGCCCACATGGCAGACTCTGATTGCCCCTTGAGTATTTGTTTTTTATCATGAAATAGAAATTGAAAATTGTTTCCAGCCACCAGTGTCTTCTATAAGACTTTTTTGCTCTTTCTGAAGTAGAAACAGAGGATTTTCCTTTTAGAATGGACTTTAAAAATGTTTTTTTGAGAGTGACCATGATTTTATTGAAGTTTCTCATTATCTGTTATTTCTATTTGTATGAATAATATGGTAAGAAGAAACAAGGAGTGTCTTATGACAAATCTTAGTTACACCAATTCACTGCATATAGCAATGTAGATACAAAATGGACATCCATGTCTGCTGATGTGCATTCCACTTATTTGATCTTAAACATGCATTTTTCAATCTTCAAATATTTATTTAAATTTTAAATAGATGAATTTCAAGGATCACTATTGCCAATTGGGTCAATGGATTTGTCCTAATCATCTTCTGGATTCTTTGTATCGTAGTGATAAAATGTAGCATTCTACAGATGATTTAAAAAACAAAACAATACACCCTCTTGTATGTCTGCCTGACACATAATGTCCCTGAAAATATATTTTATTCTGGAAACAAAATAGAAATTAGACTGTTATTTTAAACAAAGTCAATTTAGTGACAGACCTTTCACTTTGACACATCTATCCATGTATCCTCATCCTTACCATTCTCATAAGCATAAAGTATCTAATTACACTGGTCTACAACTTTTGAGAAGTCGTCTGCTTCAGAGATAAAATGTGCTATTTATTATGTATTTTGATGTGCTGAATTCAAATATGACAATTAAAACAACTGATTGGCTACTGTTTCTAAGATATTTAAGTTTTTACATTTTATGTCTATGTATATTGTGTAGATAGTAGAGTTTTAATCATAAATTGTAAACCTAGGTCTTTTCATGTGTTTATGGTTGCTTTACATGATAATATTTCACCTGTCCTGTTTATGTAACACTTTAAAAATCAGCAAAAGGGTTATATAAATCAAATTTATTATGAAACAAAAGGCAAAAAACTATTCTGTACATAGTTTAGTCCTATTCAGTGTCTACTCGGCGCTTCTTGGCTTGTCTCTTGTATTCATTAAATGGAGCATCTCTTGTCACTGTCCAGCAATAGTCTGCAAGCATTGATGGGCTCCATTTGCCCTGATAGTGTTTCTCCATTGTTGCAATGTCCTGGTGAAATCGCTCACCGTGCTTGTCGCTCACTGCTCCGCAGTTCGGTGGAAAAAAATCTAGATGAGAGTGCAAAAAAATGTATCTTTAGTGACATGTTGCAACCAAGGCTTTTGTATGCCATGAGGAGGTTTTCCACCAACAACCTGTAGTTGTCTGCCTTGTTGTTTCCGAGAAAATTTATTGCCACTAACTGGAAGGCTTTCCATGCCGTCTTTTCCTTGCCACGCAGTGCACGGTCAAATGCATCATCTCGAAGAAGTTCATGAATCTGAGGACCAACAAAGACACCTTCCTTTATCTTAGCTTTACTTAACCTTGGAAATTTTCCACGGAGGTATTTGAAAGCTGCTTGTGTTTTGTCAATGGCCTTGACAAAGTTCTTCATCAGACCCAGCTTGATGTGTAAGGGTGGTAACAAAATCTTCCTTGATTCAACAAGTGGTGGATGCTGAACACTTTTCCTCCCAGGCTCCACTGACTGTCGGAGTGGCCAATCTTTCTTGATGGAGTGGGAATCTCTTGCACGACTATCCCATTCGCAGAGAAAACAGCAGTACTTTGTGTATCCAGTCTGCAGACCAAGCAAGAGAGCAACAACCTTCAAATCGCCACAAAGCTGCCACTGATGTTGGTCATAGTTTATGCACCTCAAAAGTTGTTTCACGTTGTCATAGGTTTCCTTCATATGGACTGCATGACCAACTGGAATTGATGGCAAAACATTGCCATTATGCAGTAAAACAGCTTTAAGACTCGTCTTCGATGAATCAATGAACAGTCTCCACTCATCTGGATCGTGAACGATGTTGAGGGCTGCCATCACACCATCGATGTTGTTGTAGGCTACAAGATCACCTTCCATGAAGAAGAATGGGACAAGATCCTTTTGACGGTCACGGAACATGGAAACCCTAACATCACCTGCCAGGAGATTCCACTGCTGTAGTCTGGAGCCCAACAGCTCTGCCTTACTCTTGGGTAGTTCCAAATCCCTGACAAGGTCATTCAGTTCACCTTGTCTTATGAGGTGTGGTTCAGAGGAGGAGGATGGGAGAAAATGTGGGTCCTGTGACATTGATGGTTCAGGACCAGAAGTTTCATCCTCTTCCTCTTCCTCATCTGACTCAAGTGAGAATGATTCTGGTGCATCAGGAACTGGCAGTCCTTCTCCGTGGGGTACTGGGCGTATAGCTGATGGAATGTTTGGATAATGCACAGTCCACTTTTTCTTCTTTGACACACCTTTCCCAACTGGAGGCACCATGCAGAAGTAACAATTGCTGGTATGATCTGTTGGCTGTCTCCAAATCATTGGCACTGCAAAAGGCATAGATTTCCTTTTCCTGTTCAACCACTGGCGAAGATTTGTTGCACAAGTGTTGCAGCATATGTGTGGGGCCCACCTCTTGTCCTGATCTCCAATTTTGCAGCCAAAAGAAAGGTGATAGGCTTTCTTAACCATAGTGGTTATACTGCGCTTTTGTGATGCAAAAGTCACTTCACCACAAACATAGCAGAAGTTATCTGCACTGTTCACACAAGTACGAGGCATCTCTGCTCACTTTGGCTAAACAGAAATCAAACACTGACAAATAAGAGAGCACGACACTTTATGATTTCTGGAGCTGATATAGGGCAATTTGTTCAGCAGAGTGATGTAAGCTTTGTTATGATTGCATCATCCATGACTTCTAGGAATAACATGATGCAATTCATATCATGTATGACGCAATGCCAGCTTCAGATTACATCATTCATTGTTTTGCCTAAAAAGCAAGTACTGTCCAAACCCAGTCATAGATTTATTCATAGATCCAGTCAAAGATGTATTTTAGTCATTTCTGGTTTAAATTGAGATCCCTTCCCTTTATAACTCACTTATCCTCCGCCATTCCCAAGTCAAGGGTCGTATATACTGACCCAATAGCATATCTTGAAAACTAGAGCCAATCAACAATTTTAAGCATCATTTTCGTTCTCAGTGACCCAGAATTAGTAAAGTTTGACTACATTTATTTCAGAAGCATTTTGGCTGTAGAGCAGTGTTATAGATGTTTTCCTATATGTGGCTCTTACCTCTGGTTTCCTTAGAGGAAAAGGGGTGAATCAGGAGTCTGGTGGTGTTGTTTTTTTAATTGCTCATTCTTCTAAATTTTTCAGACATTACTGAAGTGGAAAACAAGTCATCTAGAGAACAGCTTGGCTGATTTTTAAGCTGCCAGCATGTGGAGTTATGAGGAGATGAACAGAAAATCCTTAATTTGGTCTTTTCCTATAACTTCAATCATCTTTGTCAGTTTTCTCCTTTCACTTTCTTTTGTTTTGTCTCATCTCCACGATACCCATAATGGCATTCAAAGGTATCTATGGGTAATACTATTATGAATGTCCCCACTCACAGTGATCAAGTGGTGCAAACTTCCTTTTTTGTTTTTTCCACATTTTTCTCTTTATCGCTGACATCCCTTTTCTTATAAACACGACTACTAGCGCAGTACAGAAACAACACTGCAGGTTTTTTGACAATGGAGCCCTGCAGAGTCAACTATTGTACAGCAACTAGAGTCCTAGTTCAACTATGTAAGTTGTCAGGCTTATTATCTTCTTTTCTGCGTCTCAGTGGATCAGTCACTTTCACAAGTGACTCCATTGTCTTTGTCCTAAATAGGCCGCTGGCTAAAACTGATTTCAGATCTGACAAACAGAAACAGTCTAACCTATACTGTTGAAAGCTTCCACTGTGTATAGTAAATCATACCTACGTCAGCTGAAACACCGATCTGGAGGACACAAAATACTTTACTCCCATAATTCTTTGGCATTCGATAGATATTACTTAAGTATCTATTTGTAGTATCGGATATCCTAAGCCTCATTCAGATAGTTCCGTGTCTGGTTGTTTGTGTATCAATGTTTTTCAGCAGATGATTGCTTTTGAACATTCTCTTGTAGAGCTTTGCATTGAGAACAGGCTGAATGAAGATAGAATGTGTGGGAAGTGTTGGATAAACTATTATCCTCAGATAGCTGTAGCTTGTTTTGGTAATTTGTTGATACTAAAAAGCTTCAGTGTGTTTTCAAGATATTAAGTATAATTAATGATGAGAAGATTTTTCTTGGCACAATCATAGGTGCATAAACATAGCAAATTTTAGTGTGTAATGCATCCATGTGATGGGGTGTATAAATTGCACACTGGTTAATCATGGGTTAACAGGAGTCTGACACCAATTAAGCCACTGGGGGCATCTGGGTGGGATTAGACATCTTTGGAGGTCAAATCCAGCTGGAGAGGAGCTTGGCCTTCATAAAGGAGGGAGGACAGGCAGTGAAGAAAGGCCAGGGAGGAAACCCCGGTTAGAGGTAGCTGGGTGTTTCCTAGGGCTTAAGACTCAGAGTAGTCTGGGAAGTCTGAAGGGGTCCTGAGCCAGGCAGAAGCTTGGAAGGCTGGGGGAAGTGAAGCCTGGGGCCATATATGAGTTGTCATGAACCAGGAAGAAGTTAATACCAAGAGGTAGTGACTGTGAAGTCTAATGGGCTTTTGGACTGCAGTTTGAGGGGCTGCAGAGAGATAGGCAAGAAAACAGCAGTCACTCTCTGGGTACTAGAAAATGAAGATACCTGGAACACACAGGATTGGAACAAGCTCCTGTGGCTGACCCTGAAACCATGTTAGGAACCAGAGTTCAAGGGAGAAGCTCTGGGAAGTGTTGCTTATTACAAAGAGCCCAGGAGGGGGCTAGGGAAAGGTGTGAAGAAAGGCTAATGGTAAGAAGTCCAGGGAGGCAGCAGTAAGGCATCTGACAGAGTACAACTTGGCTTCTTGTCCTAGGGTCTCTAGACTGGAACCCAGCGTAGAGGGTGAGTCTGGATTCCCCTACCAGCCACTTAGAAGATGATATGAAGCCCCTAACATAAGGAGGTAAGGACAATTCAGAGCCTGGAGAGAGGAGTGTAGTGACACTGGGCCCAGAGTCAGGGGTTGGAGACTTGACACAAAGTCATCGAATTGTTTGTTAGATGCCTGGAATGGGTGGGACTGAAGTATGACCTGGCTGGAGGGCTGAGTCATGAGAAGAGGCAGACCACCATAGGGCCAGAGCAACTATTGGCAGTGGGTGCTACATGAGGAGAAAATGTTAGGCCATTCCAAGCCATGTGGGGGTGCTCAAGCATTGAATTAAAACCCCTATAATTGCTTTATGTGAGTGGTCCAAAATACAAAGTAATTTAGATACTAGTACCACAGTGGCTGAATAGGGGAAATGTGGCAATCACTATGCATTCAGTAATATTTCTCATATAACCCTAGGTTGCATAGTCCAGAAAATTGTTTGCCATGGCTTAGGAGTGAGGGTACAAAAGTGACCTTCAGCCATTATTACAGAGTTGGTCTCCCCCACCCCGCTGCAGTCTAAAACAGCATACTGTAAATTACACTTGTTACCCAGGGGCTGTTCCAGCAGCTGCATATTGCTATAGCGTAAGGACATTCTGGACATGTTCCATCTTCACTGGCTGCTAGCATGGCTGGGGATGGGAGGAGGGAGTGTAGTAGATGCTGTGCCATTTCTGTTTGATCCAAGGATTCAAATTCATGCCTACAAATGAGTTAAGGAACATAAAAACCCTAATTTTGTCTGGTCTGGTTTTCCCAATCCTACTTGTAATCTACGGCCAGATATGACCCCAAAACTTCTAGTGTGAAAAGCAGTGTTGCCGTTCACTGCCTACAGACATCTCAGAAGTCTCTAAACTAATTCCAAAATAAATGAAATAAATTATTTATTAAACATTTATTATAGTAGTTCCTATGGACCAACCAAGATCACTGTACAATACAGCAGTGGATAGCCCCTGCTGTGAAGAACTTGCAATCTAAACAGACAAGACAAAAGAAAGGTAGGGAAAAGCAGAGCAATAATTGTGGTGGCAGCAATTGTCATGTTAACGCCATAATTTTTGTTTTGAGAGGTTGTGCTTTAGTTAGGATGGATAAGCTAAATGAAACAAGTGAAGAAAGAGAGGTGAGAGGACAGAGCTGGTGAGCTCTGAAGCCAAACAGCGAGTACTAGATTTTGATGGGAGTAGTGCCTAAGTCTGTGTGGACATTTATTTGTAAAACCACAATTTTCCAGATCATATCTTTCTTTCACTTTAATGTGTTTTACTCCCTTCAATGTTACCCACCAAAAACTACATGAAAAGAATACTATTAAGGTTGCAAAGTCAAGTACTCAAAAATTTGGAAATGCCAGAATTAAGATTGCCTCTGCAACATCAATTCAACCCCTTCACACATATGCATTATAATAGATTCTTCTATTAAATGATCACATAGTGTTTTTCCCCAAAGGACCCCTGCCTCATTCAAAATACAGAATGGCCAGTGATTACTCAATGATTAATTCAGTATTTTGTTCAGTAAGTGGCCATAGGCCTTATTTACTGCACACTATACAAACCCTGCTCTGAAGTTAGAATTAATATTTACCTCATGGGCTTTTCTGAGGTGCTTATTATTACAGTATCCGAGTGCTTCACAAACAAAGTGTTTTGCATGGCTACTTTATGAATTTCTCTTGTCAAATTTACAGACAGTCCCAAATATACAATACCGCAGAATAAGAGATCAGTGACCTGTAAAAACTAGAACGGAGCAGGACTGAAGGAAAAGAGAGGAGATTCAGTAGTAAAGATGCAGTGTTAGACCCAGGGGGAAGAAATAAGCAGTACAAAATGGAGTGAATTAACTAAGCAGAAAGACCCTTAGCATTACAGTTAATTTATTGTTTACAGTCTCTTTAATGGTGTCCTAATATATTTTTCAAATTGTATTAATCAAATATGGCCATATGGAAAGAGGTGGAACTGGGACTGTAGGTTTTGAAATGGAGAGAGAGCTGATATAAGATCTGTCTTAATAAGTGGCCAGAAACATGAAAAAAAACCCACTTATCATTTCTTTTATTTAAAATAAATAAATAGATATTTATTGTGAAGTTTGAAATATTTGTTTTTCTCTGTTGGGGTAATGGTGCATCCGGAGAGGAACTTCAGAGGGACTTAACCATGCTAAGTGAATGGGTGATGGCAGAAGAAATTCAGTGTTGCTAAATACACATTAGAGAGCTTTGACTGTATCAACTCAGGAAGAAGAACTTGAGCATCATTGCAGACATCTTAGTGAAGACCTGTACTCAATGTGTAGCTGCAGTAAAAAGTAAAAAAGATGTTTCCTAAAGAATGGTATTGGGAATAATCCTTCAAATATTCTCTCTCTATATAAATCACTAGTCCAATCCTCATCTAGAATGCTGTTGAATCACTACTGGTCACTCCATCTTATTAAAGATATTGCAGAATTAGAAAAAAGAACAGGAGTACTTGTGGCACCTTAGAGACTAACAAATTTATTAGAGCATAAGCTTTCGTGGGCTATAAATTTGTTAGTCTCTAAGGTGCCACAAGTACTCCTGTTCTTTTTGCGGATACAGACTAACACGGCTGCTACTCTGAAACTTGCAGAATTAGAGGGGATTCTGAAAAAAAAGTGACAAATGATTAGGAGCATGGAAAAAACCTCAGAGGTTGAAAAGATTGGGACTATTCTCCTTAGAAAGGATATGACTAAGGAGGATGTGATAAAAGCTAACATACAGAAGGGAGATCGAAAGCTTCTGTTCTCCCTGTCTCACAGCACATGGGCATTTTATGAAATTGAAAGATACCAAATTCAGAATGGATAAAAGGAAATGCTTTTTCACTGAACGCATAATTAGACTGTGGTACATGTTGCCACACGATTTCATTGAAGCCAAGAATTTAGTAAGTGCCAAAGAATGATTGGATGTTTATATGGATAACAATATCCAGAGTTATAATTATTAACACAAAATTATGGATAAAAACGTCATGCTTTGGACAATCACTGACTATTGGGGTTAGGATGAAACTTTTATGGGTTGGCAGATTATCCCACATCTGCCTACTGTGAGTTTGTTACACCTGCCTTTTAAGCATCTGTTACAGGCTGTAGTTTATTTAAAAATTGTGTTGGAATTGTAGACTGTCACTTTAATTTATAAGGAATTTCCTGGCCCTCCTTGCAGGCTAGGAAAGTGTGTGATCAGTGTCAGTCTGGAAGGAGTCAGCTTCAAGCAAGCGGAGGGAGTTGCGCCTCTGTCTTAGGGAGCAAGCCCGTTTTCTCTCTCTCTTGTGTGTTATAATTCTGAATTTTAAGAAATAAAGTAAGTTTACACTGAAGTCTTCCAGCAAGGATATCTATGCTTTTCTCTAACTTCTCTGTGTGCATGCTGTGAACATAATACAGACCACAGTCAGAGACAGAATGCTGGGCAAGGTGGACCATGGTCTGATCTAGTTTGGCAATTCCAGTCATCCTATCTTGCTAAAATATTTTTAAATGCTGGAGAAGTTTGTTTTTATTTTACAATCTATAAACTAACCTCAAATCTACAATTAGCCAGGCTTCCTGACTTCACTCGTGAGTGGGAGAGTGGTCTCACTTAGGGGACGGAAGTTGAAAGAACAAAAGTTAGAGAGAATGTGAGATTAGTGATGGAAAAGGGCTGTAACTGGGAAGTGAAGTGGGAGGCTAATGACAAAAAAGGGAGTGTCATGAGCTAGCTACAAATAGAAGAGATGAAATGATGGAGGGGCCTGAAATAAGGGGATCCTTCTTCTTAATTCCTTTCCTGCCCCAGACCTATGCTGGGTGACCACTAAACCTGGCCATGAGAGGGAAGTACAAGAAGCAGCAAGGTTAACCGTGGGACAGATACTGGGATTAGAGAGCTGCACCTTCTCTCAATTTAGCAATTCTAGTACATTCAATTCCCACTACGTAAGTAATGTATTTTAATGATTGGAAAAAGACAAATATAGTGCCCATCTTTAAAAAAGGGAAGAAGGAGAACCTGGGGAACTACAGACCAGTCAGCCTCACCTCAGTCCCTGGAAAAATCATGGAGCAGGTCCTCAAGGAAACCATTTTGAAGCACTTGAAGGAGAGGAAGGTGAACAGGAAGAGTCAACATGGATTCACAAAGGGCAAGTCATGTCTGACCAACCTGATTGCCTTCTATGATGAGATAACTGGCTCTGTGGATATGGGGAAAGCAGTGGATGTGATATATCTTGACTTTAGCAAAGCTTTTGGGTGTGGTCTCCCACAGTATTCTTGCCAGCAAGTTCAAAAAGTATGGATTGGATGAATGGACTATAAAGTGGATAGAAAGCTGGCTAGATTGTTGGGCTCAACGGGTAGTGATCAATGGCTCAATGTCTAGTTGGCAGCCAATATCAAGTGGAGTGCCCCAGGGGTCGGTCCTGGGATCGGTTTTGTTCAACATATTTATTAATGATCTGGATGATGGGATGGATTGCATCCTCAGCAAGTTCGCAGATGACACTAAACTGGGGGGGAGAGGTAGATACGCTGGAGGGTAGGGATAGAGTCCAGAGTGACCTAGACAAATTGGAGGATTGAGCCAAAAGGAATCTAATGAGGTTCAACAAGGACAAGTGCAGAGTCCTGCACTTAGGAAGGAAGAATTCCATGCACCGCTACAGGCTGGGGACTGACTGGTTAAGCAGCAGTTATGCAGAAAAGGACGCAGGGATTACAGTGGGCAAGAAGTGGATATGACTCAACAGTGTGCCCTTGTTGCCAAGAAGGCTAATGGTATATTGGGATGCGTTAGTAGGAGCATTGCCAGCAGACCGAGGGAAGTGATTATTCCCCTCTATTCAGCACTGGTGAGGCCACATCTTGAGTATTGCATCCAGTTTTGGGCACACACCCCCCACAGAAAAGATGTGGACAAATTGGAGAAAGTCCAGCAGAGGGCAACAAAAATGATCAGGGGGCTGGGACACATGATTTACGAGGAGAGGCTGAGGGAACTGGGCTTGTTTAGTCTGCAGAAGAGAACAGTGAGGGGAGATTTGATAGCAGCCTTCAACTACCTGAAGGGAGGTTCCAAAGAGGATGGATCTCGGCTGTTCTCAGTGGTGGCAGATGACAGAAGAAGGAGCAATGGTCTCAAGTGGCAGTGGGGGAGATCTAGGTTGGATATTAGGAAAAACTATTTCACTAGGAGGGTGGTAAAGTACTGGAATGGGTTACCTAGGGAGGTTGTGGAATCTCCATCCTTAGATTGTTTTTAAGGCCCGGCTTGACAAAGCCGTGGCTGGGATGATTTAGTTGGTGTTTGTCCTGCTTTGAGCAGGGGGTTGGACTAGATGACCTCCTGAGGTCTCTTCCAAACCTAATCTTCAATGATTCTATGATCTTTTTTTTAAAAAGGAACTCTTCATAACAGAGTGCAGTCTATTACAGTACTCTAGAGGAATGCATGACAGTTATGACATTTGCAGTTAATCCTCGGATATGACTCTGAGTGTTTTGTTGAGATTTGGGGAAATATAATAATTGCATGAGGGTTTGACAGCTTCTGTCACTTTCCATGGAGAGAGACATATTGCTAGATCCCTGAAAATCTGCAGATATCCGCAGATGCAAATATCTATGGACCATGTTTGCAGATCACGGATTGGATGCAGATACAAATTTTGTATCTACATAGGGCTCTACATATTGCACCACTAAGCCCCCTCTGGCAGGGATTCTCCCAACTTATGGTTATACCAGACACTGCTCCTCCCACTTGAAATTTGTTCTTCAATAGAGATAGGCCCTGCAGGAAAATTAATATTGCCCTGACTTTGGATGATCCATTAAGATAGTGTAGCATCCCATGGGGGCTGTGTATTTCTGTATTACTTCTAGAGGTGCACCACAGAATCTAAGTGCTAGACTTCTGGACAGCCCAAGGTTAAAACAAGACCCCCTCAATTCTGAGTTGTAAATATGCATACACCTGTTTTTTTTTCCATTTCACTTAGTCCTATCCCTTTCTGTGAAGGCTTGAGGTGCCCATTTTCTTCTGGAGCCTCCCTTCTTTTTTTGTACGGTAAGAAGTAAAGGCTGCTGAACATATTTAACTTTAGAGGTACAAAATGTAATGAAAGGACTACATTCTAGGTGGCTCAGCTTGGGATAAGATATTGTTATATATCCCTTTTGTGTTGCCACCTCCACTTTTAGAGATGTGCCTGGCAAGTATCTCAAGGTAGTGTACTCTTAATTCTTGTGTGGAGAATATAGTAGTTCAATATGTGTCTTTATAGTGTCATATTCTCTTTCTTATATGAATATGTGTTACCTTGAGCTTAAGTAAAGGCAGAACAGAGTTCACAATACACTTTCTGTAAATAGGTTTTTCATTTTCCATTGATTTTTCAACTTATTTCTATTCAGTTCACCCTGCATTACTGAAATACATCTTCAAATGTGGAGATATAGAGTATATGATGCGGGTTTAGCTGTGAAAACTATACAGAATGTCAAAGTAAGCAACTGACAGCTCAGTTAATCCACTTACTACTATTTTTAATGGAAAAATCCCTGCTTTCAAAGCATTTTGTGATCAGTGGAACTCAGAATAAACTTAAGGCAGTTCATATGTGTATTTGCTCTTTTTAAACAGAAAACAGGAACATTGCTTGTTGTTGTGTAAACACTGCTCAGGGCTCATTGAATGATGAAGTTTGCAACAGAAGGGGTTGGAATCATGCCAGGTACAACTTATATTCTGTAGCTAATGCTAATGTTCTGTACAAATGGATTACCGGAACTACTTCAACAGATGGCAGAATGCCATTCCAAGAGCTTCCTCTGCATTTTTTCCTCTTCCTCTCTATCCTGGTCAGTAGTGGATAAATTTAGGAAGAGCACTGGGAAGCAGGTCCTCCCTTCTGTGAACAGCAGACAGAGAGATTTCACAGTTTTGCTTATTTCTGATCTCCAAGAGCAATGCTCAATTAGAGCTGCACCATTTCACTGCCAGCAGATCATTTTTCCCATCCTCTATCACCAAATAGGAGGGCAATTTTTATTTTACTTAATGACAATATTTTAAAACCTCTTTGTCTTTACGATTCTTTGAGGCTGTTCTTCCACCCGACATAAATGAGATCCTGCCACGTGGCATCTGTATCATACTTATGCCTCCTCATAGGTGGGAGGGTTTACTCTGCTAAAATCTGATTGGCGTAACATAAATAGAGATGAACCTGGGCTTTCCTGAATTATTTCTTCAGACTTCAGTTTGCCTGCTAAAATGAGTGGTTATTGCTAGTGTGCAGTCATAGTTGATTGGATTCATACTTGGTGGTGTTGCTACTTGTAAACTCTTGGTATGTTGATACAGAGTAGCTTTCTGTAGGAGTCATGATAATTGAGAAGGGTGAATTACTGTAGTTGGTTTTAAAAATGTACTCAGTATATAATAGTAAGCCTTCTTGTAAAATTAAGTTTTTGATGATGGGTTGTTTTTTTTTCAGTGAAATTCAGACTTGGGTTTAGGTAGAAGGGTATATATTTTAAACATAGGACTTCCTCACTTCACATGAATTAAGAACATGATGCAGAAGATTTCTGTTGACTTCACTGGGCTTTGACTCACTCTAACATAAATGCATAAAAGAAAGAGAATGTTCTTCAGAACAAGAAATGCTGTGTTAGAGCAGGGGCGGGCAAACTTTTTGGCCTGAGGGCTGCATCGGGTTTCAGAAATTGTATGGATGGCCGGTTAGGGGAGGCTCCCCAAACAGGCAGGCGTGGCCCGGCCCCCACCCCCTATCTGACCCCCCCTGCTTCTCACCCCTGACAGCCCCCCGGGACTCCTGCCCCATCCAACCCCCCCTGTTCCCTGATGGCCCCCCTGGACCCCTGCCCCATCCACCCCCCCGCTCCCTGTCCCCTGAGCGCCCCCGGACTCCCCGCCACTAACTGCCCCCCACCACTCCATCCACCCCCCCTCCTTCCTGACTGCCCCCCGGGACCCCTGCCCCATCCAACCACCTCTTCTCCCTGTCCCCTGATCGCCCCCGGAACCCTCATCCCTGACTGCCCCCAGCCACTCCATCCAATCCCTCCTCTCATTCCTGACTGCCCCCCTGGAATCCCTGCCCCATCCACCCACCCTGCTCCCTGACCGCCCCCGGAACCCCCGCCCCCAACTGCCTCCCGTCGCCCCATCCAACCCCTTCTCTCCTTCCTGACAGCACCCCCTGGGACCTCTGCCCCATCCAACCACCCCTTCTCCCTGACCGCCCCCGGGACCCCCGCCCCCATTCAACCCCCCTGTTCCCCGCCCTCTGACTGCCCCAACCCCTATCCACACCCTCAGACCCTGACCACCCCTGAACTCCCCTGCCCTCTATCCAACCCCCATCCCCTGCCCCCTTACTGCGCTGCCTGGAGCATCGGTGGCTGGCGGCGTGGCTGCACCATGACAGGCAGCCACGCCGCCTGGCTGGAGCCAGCCATGCACCGTGCAGCACAGAGCACCAGGTCAGGCCGGGCTCTGCAGCAGCGCTGCTCCAGGAGCTCACCGCCCCGCCGCCCGGAGCATTGCGCCAGTGGTGCAGTGAGCTGAGGCTGCAGGGTAGGGGCTGGGTGCTAGCCTCCTGAGCCAGGAGTTCAGGGGCCGGGGAGAATGGTCCCACGGGTCGGATGTTGCCCGCGGGCTGTAGTTTGCCCACCTCTGTGTTAGAGGCTCATACATATAGCCCATATTGATTCATTGAAATTCGCTCTGCAGTTTCAATTATACATTCTTCCGCACTTTTTGCTACAAACTCCTTTATAGTGTTGCTATGAAGTGTTAAACATCTCAAAGGTGCCTATATTTTATTTACATGATCCTGTCTAGTACTTAAGCCATGATCTAGCCCCAAGAGCTATACAAGTGGCCTTCAGCTGCATAGTTCTTAGCAGAGGATAGGTGCTATAGCTTGTGTGATATACCAGTTTCTGTATCAAAGTGGGTTGCTTTGAGATGAGATACTGTATAAATAATACACCTAATAATGTATACCTAATTATTAGCATCTGTTTATCAAGTGTATTTATCAAGAGCCGTGAAGTGTACCAGTCATCTCATAGTGGGGAGGATCCTCTGCTGGTATAATATGTCATAGCTCCATTGACTTCAGTTCATCCACACGAGCTAAGGATCTGCCCCATTGACTTCCAGAATTTTCATCACTAACCCCTGGAGTATCTTCTTCATTTTTAATGATAAATTTTAAGATCTTGCGGTGGTTAATGTACAAAAGATGAGTCAAGGCACTATCTTTAAATTACATAAAAAATAACTATCAAGAACCTGATAATGAATCTAAATGCAAAATGTCTATTTTCCCCCATTTAAATGTCTTATGAATTAGCTTCCTAAGGTCAATAGGAGAGCTGCTTCTGTGTTTATGGTAGATTCACGGAAAAAAGTTGATTTCATGGAATCATATATAGCATTTGCATAAAACCGTCACACACTCTAGCTTTCTCACTAATAATCATTCCTTCTCTGGCTCATCCATTCTAATGTCAAACTGCTGGGCGTCAGTGGCAGGGGTTCCTTACTCAGTATCCCATTATATTTATTTTGCAAGTTACAAAACCAGCTTTTCTTTCTTAGCCCTCTTCTTAAATGATGGAAGTGCAAACAGTGTTACATATACAATGTTCTCAGCTTACCTCCAAAGTTGTTGCTTTGTCAAGGTGGGTAAGGTAATATTTTTTATTGGACCTACTTCAGTTGGTGATAGAGACAAGCTTGCACAGAGCTTTTCCTCGGGCCTCTGTGTAAGCTCAAAAGCATGTGTCTCTCTCCAACAGAAGTTGGTCCAAAATAAAAGACATTACCTCACCCTCCTTATGTCTCTAATCTACTGATATCAACATGGCTATAACACCGCATATTTACTTTGTCAAATCAGTTTCCCTTTCTAAACATACACACAAGAACACAGATAAGGGAAGCCTGGAGAAGAGAAAAGGAAGTGGGGGAATTTACTAGTGCTCCTTAAATGGTCTAATGGTAGGCATGGGATTGTTTAGCTTCAGGGTAGAGCTGTGGCTCTTCGTTAGAGTGGACAGGTTTCCTGGTCCATCTAGGTTAGGTTGAAACATTGGATTGGATTCCCCTGGAATTTTGAGAAATTCCAAAGGAAGAGTCCATAGGACTTAATTTCATTAGTCTTACATCTGTAAGTAGATCATACTTGTTGGCTCGATTGCTATAGCTAAACTCAGTTTGATTCTCAGTCATGTAGCAGCTTCTACAGGGATGAGTGCTTAGAAATGCTTATAGTAGAACTACAAGTGTTACTCATTCCAATTTCACCTCTAGTGGTTGGCTGGTCAATGTTTTCTTTTTCCCCACCATCTATATTTATTACATAAATTTAGTCCAGCCTTGTATCCTTTACTTCAACTTGTAACTGTAGCCTCCTAGTCCACTGGAGTGAATTCATATGATATATTGCACATCTACCAATGTGATATATGCCACCATGTGCCAGCAATGCCCCTCTGCCATGTACATTGGCCAAACCGGACAGTCTCTACACAAAAGAATAAATGGACACAAATCAGACATCAAGAATTGTAACATTCAAAAACCAGTAGGAGAGCACTTCAATCTCCCTGGACACTCAATAGCAGACTAAAAATGGTCATTCTTCAACAAAAAAACTTCAAAAACAGACTTCAACGAGAAACTGCAGAACTGGAATTAATTTGCAAACTTGACACCATCAAATTATGCCTGAATAAAGACTGGGAGTGGCAGGGTCACTACAAAAAATAATTTCCCCTCTGTTGATACTCACACCTTCTTGTCAACTGTTGGGAATGGGTCACATCCACCATGATTGAATTGGCCTCATTAGCACTGACCCCCCACTTGATAAGGCAACTCTCATCTTTTCATGTGCTGTATATTTATACCTGCTTACTGTATTTTTCACTCCATGCATCTGATGAAGCGGATTGTAGCCCATGAAAGCTTATGCCTAAATACATTTGTTAGTCTCTAAGGTGCCACAAGGACTCCGCGTTGTTTTTGCGTATTTCCTGCTACTTTTTCCTTTAGCCATACCTAGGCTAAATGAAATGGGTTTTGGCTTTGAATGCATAAAAAAATTGCTTAAATGCAGTAACTTTTGGCTGTGGCAATGACAGTAATTCAGTTGTGTCTACATATATTTTTTATAATAATAAAGAATGTTGAATTTTCAGCTACACAAAACTTGGTGTAATTTGGTTTCTAGAAATTTGTGCCAAACCTTTTCCCCCGGGCTTTGCTTCATGTATAGCATTTCCCATTAAAGTTTATCTGATAGATTAGGGTTCAAGAGAATCCTCAAAAAGTGAAAAGGCAAGTCAGCTGAAACAACTCAGTTTCAGTTGACTTCTACTGAATCAATGACACGTTTGCTATCCTCAGCAAACCCCACCAGAGATGCAGAAATGTCCTAAAGGTTTCATATGACTGATGGTAAAATAATAGTTCACAAACAGAGCTGCGTTGACTTCATTTGGCTTTGGGTTAGGTCCAACAAAAATTTCTTATGCTTAAACTCATTCATAACAATTCTGCAGTAATGTCATATGGAAGTTTATTTTTGCTTCAATGTTTCCTTTGTATATTCCCACTAATAAAAACCTGTTAACCTAAAATTATGGTGGTTCAGGTGTTTTGCTATACAGAAATACAAACATTAAACATTAAATAAATAATAAATTAAGTCAACATTCACGTCTGACACAATACCATTCTACAAGCAGTAGCCTACTACCAACACAACACTCAACCACATTAATACCCTTTCACATACGTTCCCTGTCATGGTTATAGGACTGATTGCACCCATTTCCTTTCTGTTCTTTCTGTGTGCCCCCCTCTGGTGTTAGGCTTGTGCCCTCCTTCCCAGTCTTGGAGTGGAACTACGCCATTCTCCTACTCTTAGACTGGGATCAGAGTCCAATATCCCATCTTTGCCAACCACTTATTATTGTGCAGGTCTTACTCGATACCTGTTTTCTTCATTTTGGAACACGTGACCAGTGAGATACATTGATGAACAGCCTTCTTAAAACAAGTAGGTTTATCAGCAAATAGAACCATGCATAAGAGAAAATTATTTTAAAACAACAAACATCATACATGCATATTAGACTAATCTAATCCTATGCTTTGCTACAAGATAAGTTATTTGTCTTCCATGTTGAGTTACAGGAACAGAACATATCCAATTTACATAATTGAAGCAAGCCCAGAAGCTCTTGAGATCCAGAGAATGTTTCCCCCTCTTAGAAGAAACTTCCTTTTCTCAAAGCCCCATCTCCCTCTGTATGCATGACCCCCATTTACTTAATAAGTTAATGGCTTTTGTTTCTAGGGTGTAGGTAAGAAGTCTTCCTTTTGCCTCAAACTGTTTCTTTTGCGGTCAGGCAGCCAGGCCATTCAAGTAAAAAGGTCCATCTGGTTGCTCCATTGTTTGGCAGTTAGCTCTATTGAGCCTTCATGACTTGTAATCACAGGCCTTGTGACTGTAGGAGAGTGTGCTGCAGTTGTCTGTTTCGCCAGTGTTCCAACCTTCCTTCACAGAAATCCCATACCTCAGACACCTTTGGGGTACAGAACAGTAATCATTATGAAACTCCATGACATTCGTCACCTTCCCACTTTCATACCACAACGTTCAGGGCACATGCTAAAATCACATACACAAATCTAATTACAGCCTTCTAGCACTATATTTTTAATTTAATGATTTAAAAATTCCAGTCTTACCATCTCCACATACCATCCACAAGACAGAGTGGGTAAGTTCCATAGAAATCAGTGGACTATTCTGATTTATTGAAATACTAGACTGGTTTTAAGTTTGAGCATTGCAGTGTGTTTTCGGTTCTGTTTTTTTGATGTGCACAAAAAAACCCTAGCACCTTAGACTAATCA
This sequence comes from Emys orbicularis, assembly GCF_028017835.1. Taxonomy (NCBI): domain Eukaryota; kingdom Metazoa; phylum Chordata; order Testudines; family Emydidae; genus Emys; species Emys orbicularis. The sequence goes on along the minus strand of NC_088689.1, from coordinate 38,405,767 downwards.
TGTAAGCTACTTGCAAACTAGTGCATTCTGGGCATTTGGAAATATTTCTGCCTCTCTACTTGCACTTATAGAGACATAGCATAGAAACTGTCATTTCATGTCATGTCATGTTGTATCAAAATCTTTTCTGTGTCTTTAGATTTATTGTGAGTAGGTGACAACTTGGCATTTTAGCCTAAGGACAAAAGCAGGCTGTGTGCACCTAAAATGATCAAACATTTTAAAGAACAGAAATTGAATGTTAGAATCTTAATAAGATACGAAAATAATACTATAATGATAGATATTAAAAGGCTTATTTTCAAATGTTTATAATTTAGCAAGAAATCTCAAATGCCTTTATCATGGATTTATATAAAAATGCAAAATGAAAGTTTCTTTTAAGAACATAGGAATGTCGGGTGCCTTAAAAAAATCTAAAATCAAATTATGTGGTTTTAAAGGACTTTTTATCTAGCAGACAAATGTATAACAAGATCGAGTAGCTTCAAACTGGAAGTAAGATGCAAATATTTAACAGTTGTCATCATTATTATCTCCTTTGTCGAAGGCCAAGGTTGGGTAGGGCTGATTTCTGTAGGTTTCTTGGCTTAGGCAAATGCATGGACTGCCAGCCACCTCAAGTGTAAAATTTTCAATAGTGAGGGCAGTTAATCTTTGTAACTGTTAATCAAATGGAGTAAATTCTCCATTACCTGGATTATTTTAATTAAGTAATGCACACTAGCTGCTAACTATGTAGAACAGGGGTAGGCAGCCTATGGCATGTGTGCCGAAGGCGGCACATGAGCTGATTTTCAGTGGCAATCACACTGCCCGGGTCCTGGCCACCGGTCCGGGGGGCTCTGCATTTTAATTTAATTTTAAATGAAGCTTCTTAAACATTTTAAAAACCTTATTTACTTTACATACAACAATAGTTCAGTTATATATTATAGACTTATAGAAAGAGACCTTCTAAAAACGTTACAATGTATTACTGGCACGTGAAACCTTACATTAGAGTGAATAAATGAAGACTTGGCACACCACTTCTGAAAGGTTGCCGACCCCTGATGTAGAACTATTAGGCAATAATTTAACCAAAAGAGAAAGAAAGGGTGGGGGGAAAAGAGTGAAAACAGATTATCTCTATTAGACTAATGTATGATACTAATTGAATGCCCCAGAAATGCTGCATAATAGAGGCGAAAATTGCAGTGCTTTTATTTTGTAGGGTCTCGTTTTTTTGATTTCTTTATGCTACAATTTGTTTTTCTCTTATGGATCTCCACAAAAAATGAAATCTTTCCATGGATATTGTATATATGTCTACACTGCAGTGTAAATCCAGGCTTGGAACTCATAGTCAAGCCTAATCTCCCCCCCTTCTGTCTCTATACACATTGCGTTAACCCAGGGCTCAGACCCAGAGCCCCAGCACCCTACGGGGATGGAGGGCCCAAGCCTAAGTCAAGCTGACACCCAGGGTTCAAACGCTTTTCCTTTGCAGTGTGGAGGCAGGCCCACTGGACTTGTCCTCTGGGAGTCTGCCAAAAGTATACCCCAATCCGATGGGCCAATTTATTTTCTCTTCTAGACAGTCAAGTTTGGTGGATAGTCAAGTTTTCCCACATTTCTCTGTGAACAAAAGGTTAGACGTGGTCACATTTTTGGAGGGCGCTAACAAGTCTGGGATATGGGTGATTGGACTCAGGCTCTCTTAATGCAGTGTAGATGCTGGAGCCCCAGGTTGGGACCCAGGGTTCATCCGTCCTACCTGGGGTTACAAATGAATGTAGACACTCAAGCCATAGGTTAGCAAATACAAGGTCTGCTAACTCAAGCTCTACTAACCCTGGGCTTACATTGCAGTGTAGACATACTATGTATTACTACTGTTACACTTTATTTCTTTCTCTTTTTCTTCTTCTATTTTCTTTTTTCTATTTCTATTTTTTCTATTTCTATTTTCTATTTTCTTTTTCTTCTTCTATTTTCTGATGCACTCTTTCTATCAGAAGCCTTAGTCACTGAATTGAAATATCAGTCTCTCTAACAGTACAGTAACTCCTCACTTAACATTATAGTTATGTTCCTGAAAAATGCGACTTTAAGTGAAACGATGTTAAGTGAATCCAATTTCCCCATAAGAATTAATGTAAATGAGGGGGTTAGGTTCAGGGAAATTTTTTTCACCAGACAAGACTACACACACACACACACACACACACACACTATAAGTTTTAAACAAACAATTTAATTCTGGTACACAGTGATGATGATTGTGAAGCTTGGTTGAGGTGGAGGAGTCAGAGGGTGGGATATTTCCCTTACTGCTAAATGATGAACTAGCAATTGGCTGAGCCCTCAAGTGTTAACTCTCTCACTCTACATGGCAGCAGGAATGGAGGGAAATATGCGCATTTCCCCTTTAAGTACCGCAGCTGCTGCAAGCTCCCTCCGTCCTGAGCCCGGGTGTGTCCCCCCTGCTCTATGGAAGATGGGGTAAGCAGGGTGCAGGAGCACAGGGGAGGGGGACACCCTGACATTAGCCCCCCTCTTCCTTCCCTCGCCCCTCCCCCCTCCTCACAGCAAGCAGGAGTCTCGGGGAGCAGCTCCAAGGCAGAGGGCAGGAGCAGCAGCACATGGCAGTGGGGGGGGGGGCAGCTGCAATTGCTAGCCTTCTGGGCAGCTGCTGCACAGGGAACTTAGGGGAGCGGGGAGCTGATGGGGGGGCTGCCGGTCCATGCTGGTTCCAAGCCCCCACCAGCTAGCTGCAACGGGCTGCTCTTCCTGCAAGCAGTAGACAAAGCAGGCGGCTGCCAAAGACGTTAGAAGGGAGCATTACACAACTTTAAACGAGCATGTTCCCTAATTGATCAGCAACGTAACAACGAAACAACGTTAACCAGGACGACTTTAAGTGAGGAGTTACTGTATTTTCCTTTGTTCATGATAATGTTGGATGATAGATGACGGGGGGCCGGGGGCCAGAAATCACGATGTTAACAGAAAATAAGAACCTAGATAGTGGGTCTAATCACCAAGGTAAAACTTGCAGTGTTTTTTATAAAGAGTTTACTTCAGAGGTTCCTGGAATAGTTTATACTGTAGTTAGCCAAAATAGGTCTTTTGAAGTGGATTGTTCTTTTTTTTAATACCAATTAAATCCACAATATTGAAAAAAAAGAACTAGAATGAAAGTGAATTATTCAAATGCATTGAAATTTGCTTTATAGTACACATATATGAACGTATTCTCTTTTATCCATTTTTTTCTTGCAGGCACTATCCTAGTGGACAGTATGCTGATAAAAGGGACAGCAGGAGGGACTGATCCCACTATTGAACTATCATTGAAGGACAACATTGATTACTGGGTGATTCTGGATCCCATCAGCCAGAGGCTGTACCTAAACAGTACTGGACGACTTCTGGACAGAGATGTTAGTTTATTTCCCAGACTTTTTTTTCCCTCCTAAATCTTGGACCAGGGAAGCAAGTATTTAATAGTTAGAAATGGAAAGTTTTCTAAGGGTGACTAGAAAAAAATAAGTAAAGTAGTAATAGGATCCAGGAAACAGAAACATTCTGACTCGCTGTTTTATAGACATACCAGGGGTTATCCTTTATGTTGTTGGACAGAAGACATCTCTGCATCTATTTTAAATTAATGGTATTTCAGGACATAATCAATACATTCAACAGCATGGGAAGGTCACATTTACAAGTTGTACCTACGTGGTAATATACATTCAGTAACAAGCTAATAATGCCATGTATTGTTGCATACTCCCTTTTTAATGTTCAAGATTTATTATAAACATAATAATTTAAAGGAGATGAAAAATGCATCTAGTTCTCTTTCTAGACTATATAGAAAGGATACATGGGCAAGTTAACTTGGTTCCTGATGCTAACTTGTCACCTGCTACAGATGTCTGTCAAGGTACATGCATAAAAATTTGTACAACAAACAAGTTGAGACTGCAGTCAAATAGAGGTATATGAGCTGGCGAAAATAAAGTAATAACTGACCTAAACCCAACTTTAAAAAAAGATTGAGGTAGATTTTTTTTCTCTCCCCTCCACATTTTTATTTTTGTTTTCACATAACTTTGTTTCCTGATTCTGGATGGAAGCAGAAGTGTTGAAATACCTTCCTCATGAGAGTCCTCTCCTGGGGCACTTCTAGTCCTGCCAGAAGCAAGGAGTAACAAAAATATTGTGAGAATCTAGACTTGTGAGACTTATTATGTAGATGTAAGAGGACCTCAGAAGATTCAAATAAGCATCTGAGATGTTGTGTTCTTACTCAGAACACCAGTTTATACCTTGTGTTGTTCCCCTGTGTTTAGTCCTCACACATCTTAAAGGAGCATTGTCATATCAAATTTGGGTTGTGTAAAAACAAACCTTTGCAAAATCTAGGGCCAACAGGAATGTTTTCATTGATGTTTAATTAATTCAATAAAAATACCCCTGAAAACAAATCCGTATCCCCCCTACATGTTTGCTCACCAGTCATTGTAGCAGTGTGTTAATACAAGGTGAATGTAAAATCAACTCAAAACTGACTATAGACAGAAGTGAAAGGGCCTGATCTGAAACCTGTTAAAGTCAACTGGGATCTTTCTGTTGGTTGCAGTGGGCATGGATTAGGTCCCAAATGACTAGTTTATTTTCATTGTGTATAGTGAAATAAGTACATTAAGTAAACAAAGACTAATAATGAAATGTAATTAGTTTTATTAAATTATCCCTGATTTAATTTACATATATAAATTTGCCTAATTTACTTCAATTTTTCTTATTTTGTAACTTTTTTCATTTGCAAAGTGTACCCATCACATTCTCTAAGCATCTATACATAATTAGCAAAGTCACGTAAAGAAACACACAGCAGAATGGGCACGGAGAACTCTACCAACTTCCCAACAAAGAAACTCAAGCGCCTCTTAGGCCTGGTCTACACTAGGCGTTTATGTCGAATTTAGTGCTGTTACATCGAATTAACCCTGCACCCGTCCACACCACAAGGCTATTTAGTTCGACATAGAGGTCTCTTAAATTCGACTTCTGTACTCCTCCCCAACGAGGGGAGTAGCGCTAAATTCGACATGGCCATATCGAATTAGGCTTGGTGTGGATGGAAATCGACGCTAATAGCTCCGGGAGCTATCCCACAGTGCACCACTCTGTTGACACTCTGGACAGCAGTCCGAGCTCGGATGCTCTGACCAGCCACACAGGAAAAGCCCCGGGAAAATTTGAATTCCTTTTCCTGTCTGGCCAGTTTGAATCTCTTTTCCTGTTTGGACATCGTGGCGAGCTCAGCAGCACTGGCAACGATGCAGAGCTCTCCAGCAGAGATGGCCGTGCAATCCCAGAATAGAAAGAGGGCCCCAGCATGGACTGATCGGGAAGTCTTGAATCTCATCACTGTGTGAGGCGATGAGTCCGTGCTTTCCGAGCTGCGCTCCAAAAGACGGAACGCAAAGATCTATGAGAAGATCTCTAAAGCCATGGCAGAGAGAGGATACAGCCGGGATGCAACGCAGTGCCGCGTGAAAATCAAGGAGCTGAGACAAGGCTACCAGAAGACCAAAGAGGCAAACGGACGATCCGGATCCCAGCCCCACACATCCCGTTTCTACGAGGCACTGCATTCCATCCTAGGTGCGTCCGCCACCACTACCCCACCACTGACCGTGGACTCTGAGGATGGGATATTGTCCACGGCCGCTTCCTCGGACATGTTAGAGGACGGGGAAGATGAGGAAGGAGATGAGGCGGACGAGGCAGTTGGCAGCGCTTACCAAGCTGATTTCCCCGACAGCCAGGAGCTCTTCATCACCCTTACAGAGATCCCCTACCAACCGTCCCCAGCATTTAACCCAGACACAGATTCAGGGGAAGGATCAAGCAGTAAGTGTTTTAAACATCTAAACATTTATTTTTAACAAAACTGGAATATTAAGAATAATAACAATGTGTTCTTCATGATTTCTTAACCCTGGGCGCTTAAGTATTCAGTTCCAACTATTTAAAAAAAATCTAACAGTGTCCGGTTGTGCATGATTCTGCTGCCCAAGCTGCTCCACTCTTTAGTCCCTGCCACTGCAGCTATATTAAAATCCGGTCTATATGTCCGGGGATAGAGCTGAAATCCTCCACGGACATCTCGACGAAGCTCTCCTGGAGGTAATGGGAAAGCCTGTTCATCAGGTTCCTGGGGAGAGCGGCCTTAGTGGGTCCTCCGAAGTAGGAGACGTTCCCGCGCCAGGAGATCCTCAAGTACTCCGGGATCATTGCCTTGCACAGCATGGCGGCATAGGGCCCTGGTCTTTGCAGGCTTTCCCGAAGCATCCTTTCCTTCTCGCTGTCCGAGATCCTCATGAGTGTGATGTCGCTCATGATGACCTGCTTTGAATTAGGTAGGGGACTGTTAGTATTGGGACTGCTTGCAAGTTCCTTTACAGAACTGTAACCGCTGGTTTACAGCCACGCGGTGGAGGCGGGAGAGGGGCAGCATACAGGGATCTTTCCCTGGGACAGCCGCGAGGGGGTGGGACAGGGCCAGAGTTCATGCTTGGCCGATTGCTGGCAGCAGAGACTGGCATTGCTTTCAATGTGAAAGGAGGCCAGTGGTACTACTACAGTTTTAAGCAGCCACAAGTCTACGGCTTACCATGTCTGCCTGCTACAGAAATTCCTGTGTCCTGCCCCGCTTCCCAGATCGGCAGTGCAAGACCCCAGGCACTGAAGGCGAGGTCCGAAAATTCGACCTTGTCCTGAGTGCGCATGTGATAGGTGCGGTGCATGGTCTTGTTCACAGAGAAAGACTATGTTCTCTGTTCACAACTACATTTGTGTTTCGGAGGAATTCACTACCTTTTTCTCATTCCCACAGCCACATCTGCGACTGTCTCCCAACCCAGCCTGGCATCACACTCCCAGAGGCTAGCGCACATTAGGCGGAGGAAGAAGAAGACGCGAGAGGACATGTTCTCAGAACTAATGGGCTGCTCCCGAGCCCAGGCAGCACAGCAGAACCAGTGGAGGGAGAATTTGTCCCATGTGCACCGGACACACATGGAACGTGAGGAGAGGTGGCGGCAGGAAGACCAGCAGGCGACTCAAACGCTGCTTGGACTTCTGAGGGAGCAAACGGACACGCTCCGGCGCCTTGTTGATGTTCTGCAGGAACGGAGGCAGGAGGACAGAGCCCCGCTGCAGTCTATCAGTAACCGCACTCCCCCGCCACCAAGTCCCATACCCCCCTCGCCCAAAGTCCAAAGAAGGAGGGGCGGCAGAGTCCGTGAAAACTCTCACTCCACCCCTGCAGACTGCTCAAGCACCAGAAGGCTGTCATTCCCCAAAATTTGAAAAGTCCTTTTCTGCCCGCCTCCCCCAAGCCCCCGTCCAAGTTTCACCCCCCAGTTTCATGTGTGGTTGTTAATAAAAAATACGTTTCTGTTCATTACTGTTTCAATCATGTTCTTTTGAGGGAGAGTCTGTCTGAAGGGGGGGAAGGGGCTTGGTACTTGGACAGGACAGTCACCTTTAGCAGGGTACAGAGGCGGGGGCAGGTCCAGCAGCAGGGCACATACACAGTGCAGTGACTAGTTACCCTGGTCAGTCTGGGAGGTGGTTTTCATGTTCTGTGCGTGGGGGCGGGGGTTGCTCTGTGACTTTGTGGCGGGGGAGGGCAGTTACAGATCTTATGCAGCGGTCCTTGTCCTGGATCACAGAGCCACGCAGCAGGGGATCTGTAACCCTCCTCCCCCTGCCATAAAGTCACATAGCCCCCACATCCACGCAGTCCCGCTCAGGAGGGCTGGCAGGCTCCGTTCAAACAACCAGTCCGCCACTGCGAATCCTGTCATTCCTGGAGTTTAGAAGGATCATTTGCATCAGTACACTATACCCGCTCCCCACCACAGTCTGCGTCCCAGGTTTCAAACATTCCCGCGAAAACAGTACTAAAGACAACGGTGTTCATTAACAAAATAAAACTGATTTTATTTTTTTGGAAGGGGGTGGAGGGGGTCTGTAACTGGAGAGGATAGTCAACATTAACTGGGTAAAGAAACGGTGGCAGGTTCAGCTTCTCTGTACAGAAACTTAAAAGTCACTGGTTACCCTGCTCACTGTGGAACCTAGCTTTCAAAGCCTCCCAGATGCACAGCGCGTCCCGCTGGGCTCTTCTAATCACCCGGCTGTCTGGCTGGGCGTAATCAGATGCCAGGCTATTTGCCTCAACCTCCCACCCCGCCATAAAGGTCTCCCCCTTGCTCTCACAGAGATTGTGGAGCACACAGCAAGCTGCTATAACAATGGGGATATTGGTTTCGCTGAGATCACAGCGAGTCAGTAAGCTTCTCCATCTCCCCTTGAGACGGCCAAAAGCACACTACACCACCATTCTGCACTTGCTCAGCCGGTAGTTGAACAGTTCTTTTTCAGTGTCCAGGGCGCCAGTGTAGGGCTTCATGAGCCAGGGCATTAGCGGGTAGGCTGGGTCCCCAAGGATCACTGTAGGCATCTCCACATCCCCAAGACTTATTTTGTGGTCCGGGAAGTAAATACCTTCCTGCAGCCGTCTAAACAGACCAGAGTTCCTGAACACGCGAGCGTCATGAACCTTGCCCGGCCATCCGACGTTGATGTTTGTAAAACGTCCCCGATGGTCCACCAGTGATTGCAGCACCATTGAAAAGTATCCCTTTCTGTTAATGTACTGGCTGGCCTGGTGGTCCGGTCCCAGGATAGGGATGTGAGTTCCATCTATAGCCCCACCGCAGTTTGGGAATCCCATCGCGGCGAAGCCATCTATGATGACCTCCACGTTTCCCAAGGTCACTATCTTTGAGAGCAGTACCTTAACGATTGCGTTGGCTACTTGCATCACAACAACCCCCACGGTAGATTTGCCCACGCCAAACTGGTTCACGACTGACCGGTAGCTGTCCGGCGTTGCAAGCTTCCAGAGGGCTATGGCCACTCGCTTCTGGACAGTCAGGGCTGCTCGCATCCGGGTGTCATTGCGCTTCAGGGCAGGGGACAGCAACTCACAAAGTTCAAGGAAAGTCCCCTTCCGTATGCGAAAGTTTCGCAGCCACTGGGATTCATCCCAGACCTGCAGCACTATGCGGTCCCACCAGTCCGTGCTTGTTTCCCGTGCCCAGAATCGCCGTTCCACAACATCCACATGACCCATTGTCACCGTGATGTCCTCGGCGCTGGGTCCCGTGCTTTCTGACAGGCCTGTGCTACTCTCAGACTTCAGGTCCTCACCGCGGTGCCGTAGCCTCCTCGCCTGGTTTATCTGCATCTGCCTGTGGTAAAGGTGGATGATAACCTGCGAGGCGTTGACAACGGCCACAACTGCAGCGATGGTCGCAGCGGGATCCATGCTCGCAGTGCTGTGGCGTCCGCGCTGGCACTGACCGGAAAATTGCGCAAACTGGTTTCCCGCTGGCGCTTTCAGGGAGGGAGGGAGGGCGGTAGTGACGGACGGATGACGACAATTACCCAAAAGCACCCTCGACCCTTTTTTTTTTTTACCCAGAAGGCATTGGCGGCTCGACCCAGAATTCCAATGGGCAGCGGGGACTGCGGGAACTGTGGGATAGCTGCCCACAGTGCACCGCTTCCAATGTCGACGCTTTCCCCGTTAGTGTGGACTCACAAAGTCGAATTACTGTCCTTAGTGTGGACACACACGTTCGACTTTGCAATATCGATTCTACATTTTCGATTTAAGAGAAATCGAACTACCCTCGTAGTGTAGACATACCCTTAGATAATCTCTTTGGACAAAGACATATGTAGATAGGCCTTGAAGCATCCCCTGTGCTTCATATAAGCTCAGTTTTTGGACAGAATATAAGGAGACAGACTGTAATAGAACCTGACATCCTAGGACCCAGCATAGACATGCAGAACTATTCTTCCTAACTCACCGCACTAAGTGAGTTCTATTAGCTCTAACTAGGGCCAGGGAGAAACTGTAGGAAGAAGACAAACTCAGAGCACACTTAAGTTTTATTTTTTGTTTCTGTTTAAGTGAACAATACCTACCTACCCCAGAAAGTGGGTGAATTTGGACACTAAGGACAGCACACAAACATTAAATTAAAGGAGGGTAGAGTATCTTAAATAGCCATGATCTTAACCACATTGGCTTTTATAGATCAAAACCAACCCCTATTATTTTCCTTCACTGTGTCCCTTTAAGAACACTTTGTCCAATACAGACTTATTTATTTGAACTTTGTCATCTGGTGCAATGACTTGATTTTATAAAAAACAGATTTATTTTTAAAATCTAATCATTTTTAGTCTCTTCTCTCTTCCTTTGGGTTATTTTAAAATTTCACATTCTGCAAAAAAGTACTGTTTTGAGCCAGATCCTCTGCTTAATTGAAATCAAAGTCACTGTGCCAATTTACACCATCTGAAGATCTCTGTTCATGTGGATATTGAAAACTGAGAAAGAGGTCTTGATTCAACCTTTTTACTTAGCATAGCTCTGTCAGTGCTATACTGAGATTTAGACTGTTTTTTTTTTATTTATAACCATAGCGCTTCCAGATTGTGCTAAAGTAACTGTGTTTACAGAATTATAAAAGTTGTGTTCTGAAAAGCACTGCTTCACTGTCAGGGATATACTGTAACTGAAGTGGAGATGACTATATTTAGACCTAGCCTAGACTGATAAACATGCCTTTCAAAATGTAATGTGAATACCTGTACCTTCCATATGTCATACACTATCTAGTCAGAGAACTTGCTGACCTGATTGCTGTTCTATATTGGTTAACTGTGACTTGATTGCAGCTGAAAGTGGTTTATAGTGCTATGAATTTATGTTAATTCTCCACCATGGCAACATTCTTAAGAAAGAGAAACAAATAGGTCACTACATGGAAAATGGATATACCTTTATTTTAGGCTTTTTATGCATTATTTTATTGGTAATATTTTCAGCATATTCTACTGTTATGATTTTGGTGCCATCCATTGCTTGTTTTACAGTTAATTAATTATGTAATATTAGTAATGGTCAAATACAAAAGTGTGAGTGTGGAGTGAAATTCCTCATGTTTGCCTCACAAATTTCTTTGAGTGGGAACAGAAATATTTTAAGAATACATGTGGCCTCAGTTTGAGAGTTCATGTAAGTCAAAATCTAAAGAAAATGTAAAAATCCCAGTGGAAAAAATTAGGTAAGGGTCCCCTCATGTCTTCCCCTCATGTCTTCTTGCCTCCATCAAGAGCCCTGCCACACAACTCCTCTTCAGAAACAGGAATACCTGTAGGGTCCATGGAATTCTGAAGAAACTCTGGCTGCATTTATTTAATGTAAAAAAGAATTACATTTTTTTAATGAGCTCATTAGGTTTTCTTAAACATTCAAAACTGGAGTCATGCAAACTCTTCATATCAAAGCCTGAAACCATACAAAATCTAGAAAAACATTAGATCTTTGGCAATGTTCCATTTGAAAACTGTATAAAACTTGATAGTTTGGACGGAGTTTTAACTTTGAATTTTTGGGGTTTATTTGAACTTGAAAATCAAATTAGTATAGGAGTCTCTGGGTATCCAGCAGAAATTGAAGTCCCACTGTACTCGAAAAGTACAGCTTTATTCTTGCAGTAAATTAATGTAATCCTCCTGAGGTCCTTTCCGATGTCTCCATCTCCCATCTATCCCTTCCATGTCAATTTACTACTCTTTGCAATCCAGATGAAATCAGTTTTTGCTAGATTGTCACCTGGCCTGAATCTGGAAACACCCATTCCCCATTTCTCTCCTTTGTTTTGCCTGTCTCTCTGACCAACACACAAATGAATATTCAGTGAAACTTACTCAGAGATCAAAAGTTATGGAAATTTATACTGTGTATCTTGCCTATTACCACAGCTGAGATATGAATTTCTGGTCCATAGACAGCACATCTACTAAGTGAGCCAAAAGAGATCCTTCCCTCTAGCCAAACACACAGGAACTGTGCTAAACCTCTCTAAGCTGACAATCACTCCATATCTTAAACTTTCTTTAAACCTCAGAAGCTCTCAAGCACACAGTAAGTTTTGGGGTACCTCTCATTTGATGGAGCCCTAGCACGTGTCGGTTTATAACATAAGAGCAATAACTGGAGTGTTTTTAATTTTTTTTTTAAACAAATGAAGCTTTAAAAAGTTTGGGTTTAGCTTGTTTCCAAGGTTGTTTGTTGTTTTACTATTTTGAGGGAGGAGGATCAGATCTTATTTGATTCAACTGATTGAATTTGTGAGAATCTGTAAACCACCCTTTCACTAACTAGGATACAATGCAGGCAGAAGCCCAGCAGCAGAGTGGGGGCTATCCAGTTTATTGCACCGACTGTTGCATGTATGATTACCTGCCCTGTGGGCGGGTGGCGTATGTGTGCAGTTGGTGCAAGGAGCTCCTGGCCCTCAGAGACCATGTACGGACTTTGGAGGCCAGGGTGGCGGAACTGGAGGAGCTGAGAGAGGCAGAGAGGTATGTTGATGAGGCTTTCCGGGACACTGTAGAATTGTCCCACCTCCGCTTAGACAGCACCTGTGCTGTTAAGGAGGAAGAAGGGCCCAGGGAAGTAGAGCAGTCAATGGGAGCAGAGGGAAACTTTCCCATAGTTAGGACCCTTCTTCCAGATGGTTCTGGGGTTGCCTCTCGCACTGAGGTTGCCTCTCCGGGGGAGGGAACTCCAGTTTCTAGGAAAAGGCAGGTGTTAGTAATGGGAGATTCGATTATTAGAAATGTAGATAGCTGGGTCTGTGATGACCGGGAGAACCGTATGGTGACTTGCCTGCCTGGTGCGAAGGTTGCGGATCTCTCGAGGCATCTAGATAGACTTATGTGTAGTGCTGGGGAGGAGCCGGTGGTAGTGGTACATGTAGGTACCAATGACATAGGGAAGGGTAGGAGAGATGTCCTGGAAGCCAAATTTAGGCTGCTAGGGAAGAGACTGAAATCCAGGACCTCTATGGTGGCATTTTCAGAAATGCTCCCAGTTCCACGCGCAGGGCCAGGTAGTCAGGCAGAGCTTCAGAGTCTCAATGCGTGGATGAGACGATGGTGTAGAGAGGAGGGGTTCACGTTCATTAGGAACTGGGGAAACTTCTGGGATGGGAGGAGCCTATACAGGAGAGATGGGCTCCACCTAAACCAAAGTGGAACCAGACTGCTGGCACTAAACATTAAAAAGGTAGTAGAGCAGTTTTTAAACTAGGAGATGGGGGAAAGCCGACTGCTGCAGAGGAGCGTGTGGATCGGACACAGACTTCTCTTAGGGGAGAGTCTGATGACAGAGAATCTCCAGGTTATAGTCAGGAGCAGAGGACTGAAAAGTATAATGTAAGGGCCGGATCAGATGATAACCAGTCACATAAAAAAGAATCTGGCACATCAGAAAAAGGCAGGCTAATAAACAGGGACAAGTTTTTAAAGTGCTTGTACACAAATGCCAGAAGTCTAAATAATAAGATGGGTGAACTAGAGTGCCTTGTGATAAAGGAGGATATAGATATAATAGGCATCACAGAAACCTGGTGGACTGAGAGCAATCAATGGGACACAATCATTCCGGGGTACAAAATATATCGGAAGGACAGAACAGGCCGTGCAGGGGGAGGAGTGGCACTATATGTTAAAGAAAGTGTAGATTCAAATGAAGTAAAAATCTTAAGCGAATCCACAGGTTCCATAGAGTCTCTATGGATAGAAATTTCATGCTCTAGTAAAAATATAACATTAGGGATCTATTATCGACCACCTGACCAGGACAGTAATAGTGATGATGAAATGCTAAGGGAAATTAGAGAGGCTATCAAAATTAAGAACCCAATAATAGTGGGGGATTTCAATTATCCCCATATTGACTGGGAACATTTCACTTCAGGACGAAATGCAGAGATAAAATTTCTCGATACTTTAAATGACTGCTTCATGGAGCAGCTGGTACGGGAACCCACAAGGGGAGAGGCGACTCTAGATTTAATCCTGAGTGGAGCGCAGGAGCTGGTCCAAGAGGTAACTATAGCGGGACCGCTTGGAAATAGTGACCATAATACAATAGCATTCAACATCCCTGTGGTGGGAAGAACACCTCAACTGCCCAACACTGTGGCCTTTAATTTCAAAAGGGGGAACTATACAAAAATGAGGGGGTTAGTTAGACAAAAGTTAAAAGGTACAGTGACTAAAGTGAAATCCCTGCAAGTTGTGTGGGCCCTTTTTAAAGACACCGTAATAGAGGCTCAACTTCAATGTATACCCCAAATTAAGAAAAACAGTAAAAGAACTAAAAAAAGAGCCACCGTGGCTTAACAACCATGTAAAAGAAGCAGTGAGAGATAAAAAGACTTCCTTTAAAAAGTGGAAGTCAAATCCTAGTGAGGCAAATAGAAAGGAGCACAAACACTGCCAACTTAAGTGCAAGAGTGTAATAAGAAAAGCCAAAGAGGAGTTTGAAGAACGGCTAGCCAAAAACTCCAAAGGTAATAACAAAATGTTTTTTAAGTACATCAGAAGCAGGAAGCCTGCTAAACAACCAGTGGGGCCCCTTGACGATGAAAATACAAAAGGAGCGCTTAAAGATGATAAAGTCATTGCGGAGAAACTAAATGGATTCTTTGCTTCAGTCTTCACGGCTGAGGATGTTAGGGAGATTCCCAAACCTGAGCTGGCTTTTGTAGGTGACAAATCTGAGGAACTGTCACAGATTGAAGTATCACTAGAGGAGGTTTTGGAATTAATTGATAAACTCAACATTAACAAGTCACCGGGACCAGATGGCATTCACCCAAGAGTTCTGAAAGAACTCAAATGTGAAGTTGCGGAACTATTAACTAAGGTTTGTAACCTGTCCTTTAAATCGGCTTCGGTACCCAATGACTGGAAGTTAGCTAATGTAACGCCAATATTTAAAAAGGGCTCTAGGGGTGATCCCGGCAATTACAGACTGGTAAGTCTAACGTCGGTACCGGGCAAATTAGTTGAAACAATAGTAAAGAACAAAATTGTCAGACACATAGAAAAACATAAACTCTTGAGCAATAGTCAACATGGTTTCTGTAAAGGGAAATCGTGTCTTACTAATCTATTAGAGTTCTTTGAAGGGGTCAACAAACATGCGGACAAGGGGGATCCGGTGGACATAGTGTACTTAGATTTCCAGAAAGCCTTTGACAAGGTCCCTCACCAAAGGCTCTTACGTAAATTAAGCTGTCATGGGATAAAAGGGAAGGTCCTTTCATGGATTGAGAACTGGTTAAAGGACAGGGAACAAAGGGTAGGAATTAATGGTAAATTCTCAGAATGGAGAGGGGTAACTAGTGGTGTTCCCCAAGGGTCAGTCCTAGGACCAATCCTATTCAATTTATTCATAAATGATCTGGAGAAAGGGGTAAACAGTGAGGTGGCAAAGTTTGCAGATGATACTAAACTACTCAAGATAGTTAAGACCAAAGCAGATTGTGAAGAACTTCAAAAAGATCTCACAAAACTAAGTGATTGGGCAGCAAAATGGCAAATGAAATTTAATGTGGATAAATGTAAAGTAATGCACATTGGAAAAAATAACCCCAACTATACATACAACATGATGGGGGCTAATTTAGCTACAACGAGTCAGGAAAAAGATCTTGGCGTCATCGTGGATAGTTCTCTAAAGATGTCCACGCAGTGTGCAGAGGCGGTCAAAAAAGCAAACAGGATGTTAGGAATCATTAAAAAGGGGATAGAGAATAAGACTGAGAATATATTATTGCCCTTATATAAATCCATGGTACGCCCACATCTCAAATACTGTGTACAGATGTGGTCTCCTCACCTCAAAAAAGATATTCTAGCACTAGAAAAGGTTCAGAAAAGAGCAACTAAAATGATTAAGGGTTTAGAGAGGGTCCCATATGAGGAAAGATTAAAGAGGCTAGGACTCTTCAGTTTGGAAAAGAGAAGACTAAGGGGGGACATGATAGAGGTATATAAAATCATGAGTGATGTTGAGAAAGTGGATAAGGAAAAGTTATTTACTTATTCCCATAATACAAGAACTAGGGGTCACCAAATGAAATTAATAGGCAGCAGATTTAAAACAAATAAAAGGAAGTTCTTCTTCACGCAGCGCACAGTCAACTTGTGGAACTCCTTACCTGAGGAGGTTGTGAAGGCTAGGACTATAACAATGTTTAAAAGGGGACTGGATAAATTCATGGTGGCTAAGTCCATAAATGGCTATTAGCCAGGATGGGTAAGAATGGTGTCCCTAGCCTCTGTTCGTCAGAGGATGGAGATGGATGGCAGGAGAGAGATCACTTGATCATTGCCTGTTAGGTTCACTCCCTCTGGGGCACCTGGCATTGGCCACTGTCGGTAGACAGATACTGGGCTAGATGGACCTTTGGTCTGACCCAGTACGGCCTTTCTTATGTTCTTATGTTCTTAACGAACAGTGTACTTTTTCTGAACAGTCCAAGGCACTGGTTCTCAACATGTTTACTATAGTGGGTCACATATCCAGCTCTCTGTGTTATGTGGGCTGCATTCACACATATATATTACCTGTATGGCCGTGAGGATGTTACATGGGCTGCAGCTCTGTGCTGATTGGGTCACTTATTTGTTTTTAAAGTTAATTTTTTGTTTGCAGAAGCACCCCCAACGTACTGAGTGCTTGTGTAAAATGGGGATGGAGAAAGAATGCACTGAATATCAATACCCACATAAATAGACTCACCTGGAGTCTATAGATATATCTATAAGATCATCTGCACCCTTAAGCAAAGTATATGGGCCTTATCTAATATGTAAAAGATAAATATACCTTGGCTCAGTCAGAGCAACGGGGACAGCAAATTTCAGAGTCAAGAGTCATGCACTGACAATCTCCAAATACTTGTATGGTAGAACCTCAGAGTTTCAAACACCTCGAGAATGGAGATTGTTCGTAACTCTGAACAAAACTTTACAGGTGTTCTTTCAAAAGTTTACAAGTGAACATTGACTTAATACAGCTTTGAAACTTTACCATGCAGAAGAAAACGCTGCTTTTAACCATCTTAATTTAAATGAAACAAGCCCAGGAACAGTTTCCTTACCTTGTCAAATCTTTTTTTTAAACTCTCTCTTTATTTTTTTAGTTTACATTTAACACAGTGCTGTACTGTATTTGGTGCGGGGGTTTTGGGAGGGGCGGGAGGGAGGTGTCTTTTTTTTTTTTTTTTTTTTGTATCTGCTGCTGCCTGATGATCTACTTCCAGTTCCAACTGAGATGTCTGGTTGACCAGTCAGTTCATAACTCTGAGGTTCTACTTTATCTAGAAACTGTTAGTTAGAGGCCCTCACTAGGGCACAGCTGCTGTCATAGAAAATAATAGAGAGAGAAAAAAAGCTGTCTCTTGAGTATCCTGAGATCTAGCCACATGGGAATGGTAGGAATCCAAAGATGAGATTTAACAGAAAGACATCACCCCTTGTTTACTTAAGGCCCATTTTTTCACAATATCACAAATCATTTTTATGGAATTAGGTTTTTGGGGATTTTTTCAAGTATATGAATATATATGTTGACATTGTAACACAGCTTTAGTAACTATTTAATTTTATCAAGTAAATTATGCATTTCTTAAAGACTGTCTCTTAATAAATATGCTTGCCATATAAGAAACAGCTCTATCTTGAGCTCTGAATGACTTGTAAAAATATAATGTAAAAACTGGCTATATTGCTGAATAGATCCAGTATGCCCATACTTTGTTGTTAAATTGTGTGTATTTAATATAGAAGAAAAACAAATGTTTGTGTTTGTAGATGTTAGCATTGGTAACTAATGGAACATTTGGTAAAATTTATCATTATTGTACTTACTTGAATGAACCTATTTAAGGAAATAAAAGAAAATTAAATTAGCCTGACTGACTTACAGATTTAGTTCTGACACACAATCCCTGATTTTTTTCAAACACATTCATAAGCATTTTTCAGTCCCTAAAATCTCACTAATCTATTAAGCATGCTTGCTGCTGACATATTTATGACCTTCCTATACAGCAGAATGTAATCTATTCGAATGTAAGATTAGGATGTATGTTATATTAGTCACAGGAAGTTCTTATCTAGAGTAGTGATCCATTGCCTCTAGAATGTATTGCTGGCTAAATTCTGTCAGTACTACTTACAGCTGTAGAAGGAACTGGACTCTGGAGTGCCTACCCTTACAGGTGACCTGGCTTCTTTTAAATTATGAATACTTGTCAACTGCAAGTGATGGATTAGTGCACTTGATGCTGTTTCCAAGAACTGTGTGACCTTTCAATTCAAATACTACTACTCAAAATGGGATTAGAAATTGTAATGGAAAGGCATATATTTTATCAGTCTCTTTTGCAATATTTTGAATATTCATACAAAAGATATGTCGTTGTATTGTCCTCTGAATGTGTCAGTTGATAATAAATTTTTAAAAATCACTGTCTTTACTTTGAAATATGCAGCAACATGCTAGTAGAACTGACAAGCTGCAAGAGAAGCTATCTGAGAGGCATGTGTTGGTTCTACATAACTTTTTTTAAAAAAACGTGTTGCAAAAATAGGTCTAGGTTGTTTTGTTCAGGGCACTGTCCCTGACAAACTTTCTAATCGAGAAATGTAAAATAACAGTAAATGGAATGATATAGAAAACATATTTGTCTATAGTAAACATAGGCCATATTGACGGTAGTGAAGAAGCGGAGTCTTCTTTAACTATGCCTCACCTTTCTGTGTATTATAAAGATGTGTTTTCTCATTTACAGCCACCAATGTCGATTCAATCCATTGTGGTTCAAGTCCAGTGCATTAACAAAAAAGTTGGCACCGTTATCTACCACGAAGTACGGATTGTGGTGAGAGACAGGAATGATAACTCCCCTCGCTTTCAGAAGCAGCGGTACTATGTGGCAGTAAATGAGGTCAGCTTCACTTAATATCTCTTTTTTTCCTTTTCTCCATTTCCTTGGTGTAGATTACAGTTGGAAAATGCTTCTTCCCATCCTCTTTCATGTTTTCATTTAAAAAGCAAACCTTCAATTGTAAGAAACCCTTTTGTTTCTAGATATTTTTTTCTAGAAGATGTGGCATGATTATTATATTGGAGTTTTTAATATGTAAGCTATTCATTTGCAAATATAGCAGAAAGTTTGGCACAGCTCTCAGCAGAGTGCTTGTATAGTTTTAGCTTTTAAGCATTAGGGAGCCATTCGCTGAAGAAACCAGATCCTGACATTGGATCACAATGAATAAAAGCATCAGTTAAAGTGCAATAAAAAATAATTGAATATATAATTATATCAACAGAATTGAACAGTGTCACAGGATAATGCTTTCCTATTACTACATAAATGCAGAGGCAAAATTGAGGAACAAATGCCAAGTCAGGAGTCATTTTTTTAAAAGAAAGAAACAATAATCCTTTGACAAAGTTGTATTTCATTGTAAACATTTAATTTA
The DNA here is from genome assembly GCF_028017835.1 of Emys orbicularis. Lineage (NCBI taxonomy): Eukaryota > Metazoa > Chordata > Testudines > Emydidae > Emys > Emys orbicularis. The sequence goes on along the minus strand of NC_088689.1, from coordinate 38,386,261 downwards.
CTTCTATTCTGTCCATTAAGTGGCCTCACAAATGGAATTATTTTGACTTATCTTGTTTGTGTGTCAGGGAATGATTGGAACTGCAAACTAACTGAATAAACAAGAGATCTGAGGTTTGGGGAATTGAGGGATGGATTTTGCTATATTTGTGAAAACTAAGTTATTCTGTTTACTTTCTCTCCTCTGCCTGTCTTACTTTACTTTAATCCTTTTTATTTTTATATATTAATGTTGTATTGGATAACAATGGTAGCCAGCACAGGGAGTAAGAGTTCCTGGCAACTCAGCTTGGTGGGTGTGACAATCAAGGTCCAGACACCCCAAGGGGAGAAAAGAAGGTTTAAACACCAAAAATAAGCAGTTAAACCAACTGATTGCATACTATGTGATTGTGCTATAAAACCATATTGAGTAAGGCCTTTTGTGAAAGCTTGTAATGTTCTGAACTTGATGGTCTTTATGAGATATGTACAGACCATGGTTAAGAATATATGTATGTGTATATACATATATAGAGAAAATGGCAACTGTAGTGCAACTTTAGCATCACCTCACAACAAGCTGGTAGAGCGATCAGGCAGGGAGGGGCTACCTCCCACACCATTTGTTTACACAAAACTGACTTCAAGTACCCATCCATTGTACAACCCAGGGAAAGATTGGGGTGGGTAGAGGCATTAAAGTCAATGGGAAGACACTGAGACATCTTGACTATCAACCCCAGATAATTTCCCTCATTCTGAATAACCATGAGTTGTCATGCCAGAAGTGGGTGAGTGTGGGGGGGAAAGCTGTTTAATAAAGAAACTTGAATCTGAGGTGTTCATCCAGAACTTCTGCCAAGCCCAATAAAAATGTATATGCAGATAACAGGTGTGGTTTTGTGCTGGGGCCTCTCAGCACACAGGAGGGAAGTAAAGGTAGCTTTATACCTCTCCTGTATTCTGGGCTGCTCCAGTGGTCAGAGTGGTTCAGCATTACAGCAATTGTGAGGCCCTGCTATTACAACAAGAGCTATGGAGACAGGGAAGGTGGCATCATAAGGCCAGGCAGAGCAGCCAGCCCATCTCTACTCCTGCCCTGGAGGAATTTCCCTGTAGCCCTTTCCTACTGCTATGGTCCCTGTATGTCACTAATGTACCAGAAAGCGGTTGTGGTTGAAATGAGAATCTAGCCCAAAAAATAAATATATATATATATATAGGGTATTCTAATAAAAAGGAACTGAATATTTATAAGCCTAAACTCAAGTCTTAAAACCCATCTGCAAAAGAAAACATGCTGAGGGTGACAGTACAAGGCACAAGTGGTTTCTTAGACTTCTGACCAGAAAGTTCTTTGAGACTATCTTCTTCCTGCAATGGAGTAAAATGTAGGGGTAGAAGTTTACTACTATTTTGATTGCTTACACATGTCCATTCCAGTGTAGGTATGCGTGTGCCTCTTCAGTTTCTTCTTGCTGCTTGCAGTCGACAGGGCCCTTTATACCAGTGCTATGAGCATGCGATAACAGAGGGTGCTGGACCCGACTTTACGGATACCACTAAGGGGAAAAAAATCTGGCAGCTGTGCTCAGGGTGCATGCAAACCTACATTGGAATGGACATGTGCAGTACATCTTGAAGAACAACAGTTACAGAAAGGTTAGTAGCAGTTTTTCTGTTTTGTTTGTTTTTGTTTCAAGAAAACAGGAGGATTAAGTATGTGTGATCAAATAATAATAATATATGGAGATATACCTATCTCATAGAACTGGAAGGGACCCTGAAAGGTCATCAAGTCCAGCCCCCTGCCTTCACTAGCAGGACCAAGTGTAGGAGCTGGATTTTATAATGTACTATGAGAATTAATGTATGATTTGATTTCATCCTGTCAGCCACCCTTTTTGAATAGCAGAAAGGAATGACAGACCAGAACAATCCTTATGACTGATTATGGTCACCCTTTTGTTTTAGGATAAGTTATAATGTCTACTATGGTTTCCTATATGTATTACAAATTAGGCACTCTAGTTAAATATACATTTCTTTGTTTTAAGGTTTTAGTAAGTAAGAGACAGGATCCTCTATTGTGTCTATGTTAAGTAGATTAGAGGAACATTGAAGGCCTGGGTCTCAATGTAAATTGTCTTGGTTATTGATTGTAAAACTTAGCAAGGTTTAATTTGCAATGCCTTTTTGCTCGATATAAAATACTACTGTTTGTAGTCTCGATCTGTTTGTGTGAATGAGGAATGTATGCATCAGGAAAAGATAAGGTGTGAAGACCATTGTTATAGCCAGAGTCAAGGAAGAAGGAGTGAAGAGACTTAAAGGACATCAAAGAATCATCAACGCGCATCCATAATGAAGGGCAGATTGACAACCCTGAGGTGAAGGCTGGCACCCCTAAGGACAATTAAATCGGAACAAAGGACAGGATGATCCTCTCGAGGTGTATTGGAATGTTTACACCAATTAAGAAGTAACCCTCACAAACTAACACAGCAAAATCCATAGGCTTCAACAGAGAAAAAAAACCTATAAGAACAGGGTGCTTGGCCATGGGACTTTGGGTTCGTCTTGCCACACTCCAGGAGCATCGGATCGCGACCGAGAGAGCCCCGCTCCCCTCTGCGACCAATCTGGCTGGCCACTAGATTGATCCAGACTCTGGACTGGTAACTATAAACATCACTGCAGGACTATGTGTGTGTGTGTCTAAAAAGCATATGCTAACTGTGGTATTCTCAATAAATGCTGTGTATTTACCTTCCTCTATAAAGATCCCTTGTGCTTTGTATGAGCATAACACACGTACTGATTTTGCCCCAGATCCCCAACTCTCAACCCTGGGTTTAGCAGGCCAATGCTATCCCTCCCCCCAAATAAGACAAATAAGATAAACATAGTGTGATAGGCAGCACTGGTAGCATTAAGATTACCTAAAACTTCTATTATAAGACTCTGTTTTCAGTTACAACATTAATCATTTGGGCTGAAATTTCCCATGCCAGCTCTCTGCCTCAGGGTACCTTTTTTGATCATTGTTGCTGAAACATTCTTTCTCCTATGCTCTCAATGCCCCCTTATAATAACCCTTACATCCGCAAGCATGGAGGGAGCAGGAGGAAACACCTTTACATGGATACAAAGGGATGAGTAGGAGAAAAATGAGTATACTGGGAGTGATGGGAGGGGGGCAGTAGGAACTGGAGGACAGATGGATAGAAACTGAGGGGGAAGGGACATGGACAGAAGCTGGTGGGAGGCGGGAAATAGGAGCAACATGGGGATGTGGCAGGAGCCAAAGGACAAGTACAACAATAGAAGCATGTGGAGAACAGTGAAGGGTCACTGACTACTAGAGAACATTCACGTGCAGAACCAGGAACTGAACCCTGGATTCTTGAGTGTCACCATTCCTCTACTGTAAGCAAATATCTGTGAAACCTACTGGCAAAGTATGTTCCTCCATATAGAAGATAGCAACCTACTACTGCTTGTTACTGTGTTAGCTCAAGTGAATATGTGAATTCTGTGTGCTGTGAATCTAGAGGTTCTAACCTACTAATGACCTTTGTGGAGGGCAATATGGTTCCACATTGTAGAACATTTGTGGGGTTTCAGTTTCCTTTTTGTAAAACTTAAGAAATTACATTGAAAGCCACCTCACTGTAAAAAGAACATTAGGATTGCAAAGTAAAGCACTCCAAAATTAGGAGCAGTCATACTTATGTTTGCTGTACAATCTTAATTTGGTTCCTCTGTTCTTATGTAATGTAACCATCTTTAATTACATAAATAAAAGCAGTGTAGATTGAAAAACTAACTGGTGTAGATGATTTTGGAGAATGCCAAGTTTTATGTCCTAAAAACTAAGTATTTTTGAAATTCTAGTTACACAAAAGGACTTAGACACACTGTGAATAATCTAAACATATTACATATCAATTGCCTTCAACTGTGAAACTGTTAGAGCAATTTCCTTCAATCTTTGCACAAGAAGGGGGGGGGGGGGGAATCTCTTGTGGCTGGACTATAACCTTGAAATGGTTCAGAGGGATGCCGGTAGATGGTGTTTTCCCTGGCAAAATTAAAGGGGATCAAAATAGGATTTAGAAGAGGACCCTGGTAGCAAACATAAGAATAAGCATTGTTAGCTTGTGCAAGTAAGGAGCAGACTCTAAAACTTACACTTAAATGCATTATTCTTAGGAATCAAATGTTATATGTGGCTATTCACCTCTGCATCCCCACTGGCAAGTACAGGGGTTTTAGATGCCTGGAGTAGCTTTTTTGCTGAGGCAGCCTCTGAAACCCTAAAAAGTGTGCCAGAAACTTGTGGGAAACAATACATTTCATCTGCACAGTATATTTCATCTTTTAAGTATTTGTACAAAGTGGAAAGTTTGACTAGAATTATCTATCAACACACACCAAATAGCTTTCCTTTTTGTGAATGCATTTGGAGGTCACAAAACACTGTTTGTATGAGACTGATAAGGACCTTCTTAGGATAAAACATTGTTTTGAAATCTATCTCTATATGGTAATTGTGGATTCTACCTTTACAGTGTTAGCTGATAAAGGCATTTTTTGCCCCACATCAAGGAAATACACACAACGATCTCAAGTGCCCATATGCACTATGATGTGAGCCACCAAAGGATTTCTAATAATTTTTTTACAGTAAAACAAGAGATAGGTGATGTTTCCGGCATTGTCATACTATAAACGAATGTAAAGCAGCAACAGTTTCTTCTTATCAGCTAACGTAAAAGGCAGAGAGAAAAACGTATCGTTTAAATAATAATATAGTTTTAGCGAGATGATACAACTATCTTATGGTCACTCATTTGTACCATCACTGGGCAAAGATGCAGTTCTTGTTACCAGTTGAAATCCTGGTTTAATACTTTATTTTTCTTAATCATCGTTATGCTTATATCGTCTGACATGGCATCCCCATGCCTTTCGGCAGTACCCTTTGGGTTAATGTTCTCATTAATTAAAAAACTATGTTCCCAAAATGTGATAGTTTTTTTTTCTTGAAGGTTTTAGAGAGTAATTAAAAAAAGTTATTGATAGTGTCAATTACCAGCAGAATACAACATTTTTCCAGTTTAAACCACAAGAGTGTACTAAACTGTTTCTGAATTATCTATGGCCTTTCTGTTTCCCTTTTTGGTTTACATATGAGGTATAATGAAAATATTTGTGTTTTAATTAATATCAAGACACTAAAAAAAAACAGATGTTGTGTGTATGACCTCTAAACTTTGGCAGAAAGAAATCTATTGTAATGGAGATTATCCTAGATACTCATGCATGCATTTTATAATTATAGACCGTATAAGTACAAGAAAACTATTTGTGGTCAAAGATTAATTTATTGGACACTATCAGAAACATCAAGGGGGAAATCATTGTAATGAATGGAATTCCTCATATTTGAAGTCTTTTTTTATGTTTAAATTATCCACAAATCATTATAAGGAATATTTTAAAAATGTAGAGAGCTCTATTTTAATTTTAATATAATTCCCAATCTTGTTAATCTGCTCTTCTGTCATGTTAAAATTATAAATTTCAGATTAACCCCATATTTTAGAAGAAAGCCCTGGAGGAACTGCACCCAATATATCTTGCATGTCTTCTCTTGTTTTGTACCGTTGTGCGTAGGCTTTCATCTTCATTCACACTAGACGACATCAAGTGTTACAGAAAGAGAAGATAAGAATTTACATGGTCAAATATATCTGAATCTCAAAGTCTCCTTTAAATTCAGGAATGGGTGGCAGTCTCTTTCCATACATGCCGTCTAATATCTGGAAATTTGAAATGTTTTTTGTAAGAATCTGTGGGAGTAGAATCTGGGACTATAGGGATGCTAGGCTACTGATGCTTCTGTATCACCATTGGAAGCTTAGGCAGGGTTTCACCTGTAGGCCCTGTGAAGCTAAGCTCTGCAGGAAGTACTGCCCGGTAGGTCCTGGGTGGCAGCACCTCACAGCCCACTGATTGGCTTATGGTGGTATATCTACCAGGAAGCCATCATAGGGAGCTGTCTGAGCAACAATGTAGGCTGCCTACATAAGAATGCTTCAGACCTCGTTTTGCTGTGGACCCTAGATTCTGGCTTTCAACCCTGGTTTGTCCCAGACTCTGCTGTTTGCTTGCCCCCAACTCTATTTGCCTGCTACCTGCAACTTGGTGCCTGTCCCTGACTTCCTGGTATCCTGACCTGGCTTGATCCTGATCCTACTACTCGTCTCCTGACTGCAACTTAGTAGACTAGTGCACACAGGCTGCCCACGGCCCAGCCCTGACAGTTATGATATACAGAAAACACTTTTTCTGAGACACCTTTGAAAGGCCTAGTTCTTTCAATTTCCCTCTCATTTCTCCCCTCACCAAGTTCCTCCCAAAATAACAGTACATAAGAAGAATAAAACTTCAAAATGACCCACTTCAAAATGATTGCATTTACTAACCAACGCAAGCATACAGCTTTACTTCTGTAAGACTTGTCTTCTCTTCCCTCTACTCTCCAAGTGTTTCATAGCCCTTTTTGATCATATCTTCTCTAAAGCACTGATCCAGCAATCTGATCTGAGCAGTCAGACATCTGAAACCAGTGGATTCCACATGTACAGACAGAAGTCTGCCTGTGTGGACCAGATACCCAATCAGGATCTTGGACTATAACTTGGTATAGGTTGGATGTTGGCTTTAATTTGTCCGCAATCACCATACAAATTATGGCACTGAATAAATGAATATAAGAGAAAATTGAGAGATTTGCCATTAACTTTTCCAAAATGAAAGTCTGGAAGAAGTAGGGTTAGAAGTTTTAACATCTTTATGTCAAGTTATTTTTTTATATTACAGTAGCTCCCAGAGGTGTCAGCTGCGATTGTGGCATATTTGTGCTGGGCACTGCAAAAAAAAAAAGTTTCTGCCACAATCTCGGATAGAAGCAGTAACCTTTTTCCACATCGTAGTTCAGAATAGGTCCTTAAAAGACTCTAAACAAGTAGATATAATTTGGAACTGTCATGTGCATATAAGAAAACCATGGTTAGAAAAATTACCGGTAGGTATTGCTCTCTCAAACTCCCACATATATCTAGGAAAGTATGACCGACAATCAAAGTGGTGTATGGAGAAGCTAATTATACATTGGATTATTCTTGGTTTCAAAAAAAGTCTTTAGATGAAGAAAGCATCCAACTGCAGAAATGTACATTAAATGTTTGTAAAGGAAATAGTTTATAGTGGCTTACCTTAAATATTCCATTGAATTGTTGATTTTTTTTTCTGTTGGTTGCAACAATATTATTCTGATGTGGTATCTGTGAAGGCTGATAAATCCATGAGTGTAACATGGTCAGAAGTGCAGACCAATATCTAGCCTGGATTTATTTATCATAGTGCAGACTCCAGTGAGGCATCTTTTATAAATCTCACTGCAACTTTAACAAAGCCTACTGTAATGTCGTGTGAAAAATGTCACCAGATTTACTAATTTTCAGCTTTGAATGAAACAATATTGTTAATACATTGTTCTCTTTACAAGATTATTACCATGGCACCAGAATCAGGTTCCTGTTTTATCAATGTTTATATACCAAGATGTAGGTTTCAGAGCTGACAGCTCTCACAATGGCATCGTGTGTTTGATGATATTTGGTGTTTTTCTTAAAACCTCAAACTGAAGTCAAAGGAATATTTGAGAATCTCAGCTTTCTCTTTATTTAACAAAAAATGGGTGTGGGGGGATTTCTAGCCCTTGGAGTTGCAGAGAAAAGTCTGAAAACATGCCCTGAGTGTACCCTGAAGGCTCAGAAGGCAAGAAAAAACTCCCAGATTATTATTATAATTTAATTGTATTTATTTTGTTTTGTTATGATAATTAATAATAAGGTCTGAGTCATGATTTTTGAAAGCATGGGATTGGGAATACCTAGGTTCATAATTGATGGAGGCACTGGTCATAACTCCATAGTTAAAGTTAAGTTCAGTTTTGCACTTCAATCAGGAATTCAGCCTCTTTGTTCTATGTGAATAACACAAAATTTCCCTTCCCAAACTTTACAGTACTTTCTCTTTGAGTATCGAATACATTTTCTGAGGATCTAAATCTTTTTGAGTTAAAATTAAAAACTGGGTTCTTCAAAAATGTAGTTTCCATGTCAGTTTTTCTTGGCTTAGGTGACTGCAATAAAGGAATAATGCAGACACTTCAAACTATCCATCTAGTTAAAATTCATTGGCATCTTCGTCATATGTTATATTTGAGGAAATTAGGTTGTAATTAAGCTATTAATGATTGTTGATCTCATGTTTTGTGATTTGTATATGGTACAAACAGCCTTAATAAACAACTCAGGTAACTTTTAAGTGGAAGAATTTACATCTAAGGTGAATAATCCACTTACCAACTTTCCTCTACAACTAATTTACATGTAACAATTCTGTTGCTTGTAATAACTCATTTATATGAGGGAGCTTAGACATGTGTCAGTTCTCATATGTAGAATCCTTCGTCCCACTGTCACTGCTCTTTAAAGATTTTGGGGCTGCATGATAGCTTCGACATCAGTTCTTGAAAGGCTCCCCATGGCACTACTGCATTGGCTCCACTGTGCATTGAGGTAGCAGTGCCAGGGTAACTGAACCAGAAGTGCAGGGGGACCTCTTAAAGAACTGAGACATTGGCTCTTGGGGAATTATGTTCTTCCTGCCCTACCACTATATCACCAGTCTTATTAACACTGACTTCTAAATCAATAAGCCAATGGCAAATTAAGGAACTGAATTACCAGAATATTTTAGTTGCCCCCCCCCCCCCTTTGGTGTACTAGTGAATCTCCCCTTCAAAGTAAAAACTTTAAAAAAAAAATATTTAAGGTTGATACTCATTTTCAAATAATTGGAAATACCTCATGGTAACATTCTCTTCAGTTTCTTCTTCTGTACATGCAGAAACATTTTAATAGTAATAAAAAGGAAATCCCCAGACAAAAACTACATTCAATTACCGTACTAATATATATTATCAACCTTATCTCCATGTGAAAGGCTAAAAACATTACAGATGTAATTATCTTAAAACCAAGTTCTATAAACCCAGGATGTTTAGTTTTAAGACTAAACTTAAAAGTAATCCAAATGTGTTAGGTTAAGAAATGCATAGCTAACTCATACAGCATCCTAAACACTACCCTGTAGTTTTGCCAGGAGGGTAAAAATATGAAAAAGTAATGTATCTTTAAAATCAGTTTAGCCTTGGACCTGTCGGAGAAAAACAGAGTTCTCACTATTCGTTTGGGTACAGCAAGTCAGATGCTTTATTAACTCTCACAATTGCGCAGAGGGAGAGAGCTAAGCAGGTCTCTCTACAGGTAAACAACTACAGCAAACCTTTATACCTTTCATTACAGACAATAACAAGCAACAGCTGCATTTTGTTTATACATAGGCCATCTTGATATCTTATTTTTCTCACTTGTTTTGACTCTAGCCTACATAAAATATTTTCTACACATTATCTACACAAGGTCGCAACAACTTCTCACACAGTTGTTTCCCACTCGCCTCACACAATCCTCGCTTCTACAAATCTCGCGTTATTAGGATTACAGTTAGCCTGACTCTTGCTTCCACAGACCACAGACATTAAATTTCCTTAAAATCGTATAGTTATTGCATGGGATCACTGCAGGGCACAGTTAGTCCTATTCACTTCTGTCTTAACTCAAGTTCAGCTTCAACTTTGTGTTTTTCATCCATGACCTGATAGTGTCAAAGTATTTGGCCATATTGGTGGTAATCGTGTGGTCTTATGTAATGCTATGTAGAGATATGTCATCTGAATATTGCTGGCTTTTTGAGGCCATGTTGTCTGACCAGCTCACCTAGAAGGCTGCATGTAAATGTTGAAAAGGACCAGTGAGAGAATTGATCATTGTGGGACTCCACAAATGAGGGGTCCAGTGATAGAGTTTCCTATCATTACTCATTAGGTATGTCCCTTGAGGACATTTTAGTGCATTACCTTGGACCCCTACCCCCTCTGTCAGGTGGGATGGCAGGATCTCATGATTAACAGTGTCAAATGCTGCAGAGAGGTCTAGGAGTGTGAAAATGGATGTCTGTCCTCTATCCATTGATGGGAGAACATCAGTGTCACCCAAGCAGTTGTTTGGGTGCCTTAATTGTACATTTCTTAGTTAACATGTTTGTATTTCTTTTAAGTGTAACCTTAACTCTGGATATCTGGATTTATGTTGCCTGGTTTTGAGAGAATTTCAGCATCCCTGTAATGTGTTTCATCCTTACATTGCTGTTACAAATTCTCAAACTTATCTCCATTTTAATATAGTTTTTGTTTAGAATATAAAAGGAGTGAATTCATCATTGGTTAATACAATGTAAAAGCCAGGTTAACAGCTTTATAATAAGGATAGAAAAGTGCCTTGTAATTAATGAAGATTTTTCTCTTCTTGGAAACCAAAATTTTTTGGCTAGTGTTCAAGACTATGTATGTCATTTGAATTCTTCACTTGCAGAGAATGCAGCATTTATGCAGTACTGTTTCTTGAACTCTGATTGTCTAAAAATATTGGCACTGATGCTGCTGGTAATTACAATTTAAGCTGAATTTACTTCACTTTCAACGTAATTGCTCAAGTCTTTTTCCTTATGGTATTGAAGTAATTAATCTCTGTTGGTATACATCATCAAAAGTGCATTAGCTCACAATGATTACTTGCAAATTTTATTTTGTTCTGCTATGTGACCCACTGTGGCAAATTTTTCTCTTTTTCTAACTTTGTTAATAAGCAATAACAAGAGAATTTATTCTCAGTGTGTCATGAAGGTGATGAATATATCTATCAGAATGTATCTTCCTGATGCACATAAATAATTTCAGCAATTTTATTTATGTTTAAAGTTTCCTGTGTAACTTTCACCTATGGAAATAGAAGGCTTACTGTAAGTTTTTCCTTTTTGCTTAGTCACATTCTTAATTCCAAGATTTTTGTTTTCTTTCTATTTCTTTCTTGATTTGTTTCCTATCATTGCTATTGTTTGCAATATATTGCCTTCTCCACAAGGACAGATCATCTCAGTCTTGTTGCTAGTGGTGATTTGTTGCTAGTGGTGATAATAGGCTTCCTTTACAAATGTTTATAGTTTACCCAATGTAAGGTCAGGCACCCACAATGGCCATCAGCAATCAGTCTGGAATACTGTTTTGATGTCTGACTTTTTGGAAAATTTTAATGCCTTCCCAGCAGCTCAAATATCTAGAAACGAAACTTGCTTGTTTTTTTTTTTTTTTTGAGGTACAGTGTGTCGCAAGCAGCCTTATTTGTCTTTGCTGAAAAGATCTAGTTACCACTAAAGTCAGTGAAAAAACTGGGTCTCTTCTTACATTGTTCTGGTGGAGATTTTTGTATTAAGTATCGTATATATTTTATAATAATTATACTTAAGAAAATCTATAGATAGTATCATAAATCTGTTTGGAAGATGTGTTTATTACATTCTTATCACTGGATTGGGCGGGGAATAGGCCACCCTCAGGATCCTTATTGGGCAGGTGTGTGCGCCATCTGGCAAGAGAGCCCTTTCCTTTCTCTCCACCAGGACATATTTCGAGATTGTGAAATGGCTGAGGCTGGACAGAGTGTAACAATACTTCAGTTATCCTAGCCACTCTTTGGCCATGTGGTGTTAGGGGATGGGAATATGTTTGAGAGAGCTGATGGGCTCCAGTGAACAGCACCCCATTTGTTTAAGAATTTCCAATCTCACAGCAACCATTCTGTGGGCTGAAAACTACCCCACCTCATCTGCCCTGTTAGCCTGCGGAGCAAGAAAACTGTACTTTTACCTCAATATAATTAGATGAGGTAAACCCCAATTGGAGAGAGTCAAGGTCAATCCTAATAAACTACATTCAAGTAAAAACTAGCTTTGCCTTGTGTCTACTAAAACTTTACATCAAGAAAGCTATCTCCAGTTAACAGTGTCATTCCAGAAACACACCTCTTTTTGCAGTGAAGACTTGAACTTTTCTCTCATCTGTACCCTCACTTCCCTTCCCAGGGAAGAGTAAAGGGATTTACCATTTGACTGAATATGAAATTTAATAGTGGAGGTTTGGCTAAGCTAGCCAACCCTCTTTCCGTGCTGGTATTTTATAAGGCCATTGGATTTTGGAATGAAATGGACAAAATAATACCTGGAAGTTTGTTGGGGCTTGACATTAAAGTTAAGAAAGTTGCGGCCTGCTTCAATAAATCCACTCATGTCGGTAATCTAGAGCTGGGTGGAAATCTTTAGACAACAGAGGTTTTTGTCAGAAAATGTCACTTTATTATAATAGAAACTTAATGGAAATTTATCTGTTTCTATGAAAATTTCACCAAGAAGGTATTTCAGGTCCCGGATGGAATTTCTGGTCAAAATGGGAGAGAGAGCAGCTGAGTGTCTAACCATCTGGCTATAGAATTCAGTTAGTGTCGCTCTCTCACATGCACCCAATAAATATTTTCTTCATTGATATGAAGTGGAACAGCCCCAGCAGGAGAGACTGACTTTTTAGCCCAGTACTCAGAGCACTCACCTGAGATATCCGAGAGTCAGGTTCAAGTCCCTGATCTGAATCAGGTGAATGTCCTAACCACTGGGCTATTGGCTATTCTGAGCTGAGTGTGTCTCCCTCTCTGATTGTTTTAGAGAGATTTTTAAAAGGCCTAGTTTATTCCAAAGCAGAATGAAAACAAATGTTAAAACTATATTTTTGGCAAAAGAGAACTTTTGTTTAATGGCCAGCCCTAATATCCTCATTCTCTTGCATGTCTTGATCAAGGGGAATTAGCATAAGTTTGAGGTGATGTCATCATCTTGCAGCAGTCACTTTAGAAAGGCTTCATGGAAGAAATTTTTGGAGAGAGGTTTTCCCACTGGAAGTGGGGCCAAAAGGAAGAAGACGTTCAAATAACAGTGAGATACAACGAAAGCAGAAAGAAGGAAAGTTTGAAATAAATGATGGATGAGGCATGGAGAAAGATGAACCAAGAGCAGAGATGTGAGCATGTTGGTTATGCAGAGGCCTATATCAAATGTCTTTGAGGCAAACTTAAATACACAGTGTTTTACATAAAAATGGTGTGGTTGATTTTGTGCTCAAAATAATAAAGCATCTTTTATTCTTTAGAGACTCTGAGCATCCATCTTCCAACACATTAATTTGGCTGTCAATCTGAAAAAAATTAACATATACCATCACATTTTATGTGCTACACTGAGTTTCCAGGTTTGTTTTTTTTCCGCTGAAGTAATAAATAGAAGGACTTCGTAGTTTTTAGAATCAGGGTAGAATATTCTCTACCCTAGGGAAAGGCCAGTAGTTCACAAGCTATTTTACAGTGTACTGTTAGAAGGAAATTGGTATGAAAGCAATTTTGTATGACAAAAGAGGTCATAAGAACATCCCATATATCATCTCTGGACTGATTACCAAAACATATTGGTTGCTTATTATCATGACATAGCATTGCCATTTGCTATACAAAATCCATTACTGTTTGTTAAACAGTAAGCAGTATGGCTGTGAATTTCTGGAGGAAAGATTTTCCCCTAGTTTCTGCAGTATATGTTTAGAATAGAATATATTTCCATATAACCACCTACTGTTATATCAAATTGCTATTTTGGCGCTCTTTACAGGAAAGTTGCTCTCCGGAATTGTTTATGTATTTCAGGGTCTAATGTGAAATATCTTCTTAATAAAACATTATCTATTTGGTTTCTGCTTTGGGCATTACTTTGTAACATATGGATACCAGAAAACCAAATTTAAAAATCTTTATCTTGAAGATGGAATTGTCTAATGAAGAATCAGATACTCTCTGTAACTTCTCCTTTAATGAGAGGTGCAGTAAGTATACATATGTAATTTTGCCTGTTGTTTGTTAGGTCAAAAGTGAGATCTATTCAATAAATAAGAATACCTTAATATTTGTACTCTTCCTACAAGGTGTTCCCTGAATGAGGTATCATTCATGCCCAGTTCCAGCTCCCATTGTGGCCAATGGGAATTGGATCAGGCCCTCAAAGCACACTTTAAAAGCTGAACTGTGCTTGAGGTGGCTCTCTTCTTTATACTGAAGAGATAAAATGACTGTTGTGATTGCAGTCTACTCCCTTCAGCAGAAAACCTCCATAAATTTGATAAAACTCAATAAAATTGGCAGTGCCTGCTTATAATACCTTACTGCATTTTCAGATCGGTGTGTAGAAAGCTGGTGCAGCTTTTGTCTATACTGTGCCAATCTCTAATGGATTATATTAATTTCTCCTCCTAATTCATCAAGTTCATTCTGGAGGTGCACATGAGACTTGTAGTTCAGATCTGAATATTCAGATCTGAATGTAAACTGATCCAGAGTCTGAAGAAATCCCGATGAGGGGTTTGGGGCAGCCCTAAAGTTTGAATCCATATTGAAATTTTCCTAAAGTTCAGGGGGTGTTCAAATGCAGGGTTTTGGTTCAATCTCATTTCTAATTTATTCATATTGTATAGAACAAAATGCAGAGAAAAGGAAGAGAAAAAGAATAAATATACTCTAGGGACAGAAGTGAGGGGATGTCCAATACCACCTTTTGAATCAAAGATATCAAGCTAGCAGACTAATGGAATTCATATTGCTAAATTCATGAAGGTTGGCAAATCTGTATTGCTTTAATGCATTATATCTAGAATAAATCAGAACTGCAGGCTTTGACCTTTGCAGTTATAACATGCAACTGCAATTCATTTATTTTATAGTACCAAATCATTCCTTTTGGACTGTGGGTTCCTTTTACGGTTTCCATTTACACAACTATGTCAAATTGAATATAATTCAACGATGGGGTTTAAATTGATAGAACCCTTCATCTTATCTGGTGAATTTTTATTCTCTTCACCCTTCCACCTTAAGTCCAAAATGGATTTTTATTTAATACTATAAGAACAAGAAGAGAGAGAGAATTGAATTGACTGTGATCACCATTAAAATCTTCAAAATTTTACATTTTGCCTGCTTAATGGTACTATGGTATTCATGCACTTCTTATAGGGAATCTGATGGGGATGTTAATGACCTGCAAATGACAAGTTTAAAAAGTTTAATGGTGACTGTATTGCCAATTTTTAATAACTTTTGTAATAACTTTCTTGAAAGAAACGGGCACAAGGGAAATGAAATGAACTTCATGTTTGAAAGTTAACATTGTCAGTGGCATTTGTTTTTCAGGGGCCAGAGAATTCAGAGATGAAACAAGCCTATTTAAGTAGTAGCCGTAAGAAATACAAAATGTCACATCATCTCCCCTTAATACATTGACAACTTGCACTCACAGAACTGCAAACATAGTAAAATAAATGATTAGATAGACACAGATTTTAAGACCATTTCCAATGTGTAAGGCAGTGACCACAAAGCTTTGTCTAAGTGAGGGCTTCATTAGCAACTTACTCTGTACTAAACAAATAACAGCAACCACTACTGATTAATATTGGTATGGTCTATAGAGGCTACAGGTTCCAGCATACGATTTCACTTTGCGACTTAAAAACATGGAGCATTGCATGCTGGAATGGTAGTTTCTTTGGGCTGCATGTCTGTGGTTCAAGATAAGTGGTCTGGGATCACACTGTAAATTACACAGTAATAGGTCATCAGGACCAGATGGTATTCATCCAAGAGTTCTGAGGGAACTCAAATATGAAATTGCAGAATTACTGTGTTACGTAATTCTGTTGCTTAAATCAACCTCTGCACTAGGTGACTGAAGGATAACTAATTTAACACCATTTTTAAATGGCTACAGAGGCGATCCTGGCAATTGTAGGACATAAGCTTATCTTCAGTACCAAGCAAACTGGTTGACTACAATAAAGAACAGAATTCTCAGACACATAGATGAAAACAATATGATGGGGAAGAGTCAACACATCTGTTGTAAAGGGAAGTCATGCCTCACCAATCTATTAGAATTCTTCGAGGTATTCAACAAGCATGTGGACAAGGGTGATTCAGTGGATACAGTGTACTTGGAGTTTTTAACAAGGCCCTCACCAAAGGCTCTTAAGCAAAGTAAGCGGTCATGGGATAAGAGAGACGGTCCTCTCATGGATCAGTAACTGGTTAAAAGACAGGAAACAAAGGGTAGGAATAAATGGTCAGTTTTCACAACGGAGCGAGATAAATAGTGGAATCCCCCAAGGATCTGTACTGGGACCACGACTGTTCAATATATTCATACATGATCTAGAAAAGGGGGATAAACAGTGAGGTGACAAAGTTTGCAGACAATACAAATTACTTACGATTGTTAAGTCAAAAGCTGACTACCAAGAGTTATAAAGTGATCTCACAAAACTGTGTGACTGCGCAAAAAATGGCAGATGAAATTCAATGTTTATAATTGCAAAGTAATGACTTTTGAAAATATAATCCTAACTAAACATGCAAAATACAAAATGATTGGGTCTAAATTAGCTGTTACCAATTGAGACAGAGCTTGGAAACATCATGCATAGTTCTCTGAAAACATCCACTCCATGTGCAGTAGCAGTCAAAAAGCTAACATGTTAGGAATCATTAGGAAAAGGATAAAAAATAAGACAGAAGATATTGCAATGCCATTGTATTAAATCAATGGTATTCCCACACCTTGCATACTGTGTGCAGTTCCAGTCTCCCCATCTCAAAACAGATATATTAGAACTGTAAAAAAGTAAAGAGAAAGGGAGGGAAATGTTTAGGAATATGGAACGGCTTCCAAATGAGAAGAAGTTAAACATGGGATGTTGTGAAGGCCAAAAGTATTACTGGGTCAAAAAATAGTTGGAGCTATCCTCCATGAACTTCTCTATCAATGGCTATTAACTAGGATGGTCAGGGACACAACCCTATGATCTGAGTGTCCCTAAACCTGTGGGCAAGTCTACACTAGCGCGCTAGGCTCAGCTGCAGCACGTGTGGTGAAGACACGCTATGCTTATGGGAGAGTGCTCTCTAGTCATCATAATTACTCCCACCCAAATGCAAACAAAACCTACAACTCTGAAGAAAAAATCACCCTTTTTGATGCCTCACTTTATTAACGAACATTGATTCCAAAATAACACTGTATGAACCATACCCTTCTCCTTAGGCTTAGCTGCTCATAGGTTCCATACCCCAATCTCCCTTGTATTCAGAGTAGAGTTAAATGATCTATACTTTCTTCACTGAGTGCCAGATTTTTAAAGGTATTTAGGCACCTAAAGATGCAGATAGCCTCCTAGATGCCTAGCTCCTACTTTTGTAGCACTTTTGAAAATCCAGTTGGGTGCCTATTTGCATCTTTAAACACCTAAATACATTTAAAAATCTGGCCTTGAATCAGCTTTTTTTTTTTTTTTTTTACTTCAACCATTAGTTCTAGAAACTTACTTTGAAAAAAAAAGAAACAAACTGAGATTCTTGTGTAAACTTTTGACTCCAGGAGCTGGAATCCTAGCCCCTCCGTTGATCTGAATCGGAATCTTGCCACCCTTTTACAATGTGGTCTGCACTTATTTACAAGTTCTGCCTTAGTTACCTTTGCTTGCTGACTCTTTTCTTTCCAATTTTATGTTTTTATTCTCACACACTTGAAGAGGGTGGCTTTGGACAGCTATAATTTGTTTTCCAACTAATAATTTTTTTCCTCTGCTGTGAGTGCCTGGTTCTTGAAGTCAAGTCCAAGTCTGAGAAAGCCGCTCTCTTATAGAGTATCATGAAATTACTTACCTCATCATAGCTGCCCCAGCTCAGTGCTCTGCTGACAAATCCTGCATTTTACCGAGTGCTTAACCCTCTCCATGCTAGCCCTTTATGGGCATATACATCTCATCATCTCAGTCACTTCCTCCTATTTTTTTCCAGGGAGCTCTGCAGCTTTTTACCATTCTGACTGTGTGTCAGCATTCTCCATCATGTACTGACCCTCAGACCAACCACTATGATGAACATCTCCTTGAAACAATACATCTTAACTTATTGTGAAAATCAAATATCTTTTCAATGACTAATGTCAAATATTTTATTTTAATAAAAAGTTTCACATTTCACCATAAAATATCTGAAGTCTCTTTTGATTATTTTGCTTTGTTTCTTTATAGCCTGTTTAAAAAAAATAAGAAAGAATCCTGAAAAATACTGTTCTTAATAGTAAAACAGTAATATATCCAACTTGGTTTATGGCATTTAGCTCTGATTTTGTACAACTTCATCCAAGTTTCTGAGACAATTGTTTTCCTAATTGGTTTTTTTTTTTAAAGTTTGCTCTTGCAACAGAGATTTAACGTAATGAGTCTTGTGTGCAAATCACAAGGTAATGAACTCCATGGAGACTGATGTAAGGAAGCAATTAATAGGAACTGAGGGGTAGTCAACTCTCTTATTCACAACTTGTATAGCATGGATAGTATTTTTACAGCCTAGGACACTGGCAGGCAAATCAAGTTGATAGCAAAAAAAATATAGTTATGGTTTAAGTATATATAATGTAGTTTGGCATTAAGAAAAATATACTGTACACACTGTTATCCTAAACAAGACTCTGCAAAGAAATGGGTTTTATTCTAAAGCTTAATTATTGTTAGCTCTGAAAATATTGATTACAGAAATCAAAACTTCCTAAATAACAAGTTTTAAAAATCAAACCAGGATCACCTAACCTCTGAACCAAGGATACAGGAGAAAACAATGCAAATTGACAGATAGTAATTATTTGCTGTGTGTTGTTAACTATGTAATGTGGCAATGTGGCTATTATATTCTGCATTTATTCCAGAAATGTTTGTTTTTTAATAAACTCTGTGGGACAAATCCTTTCCTCTTTTTGCTTGCACACAAAGTCTGAAAAGCAATAAAACTGGTATTGTGTTGGACCCTACATTCCGAGGACAATTTCTTTGTGGCAGCTCAGCTTTGTTTTAGCAGCATGGCTGGGGAGTTTGGGGAAAAAACACTGGCTAAAACTCCCTGTGTAATGGGATTGTGGGGGCAGTAACTACTACTTCAGCTAATGGTGAGCTGGAGTGCCTGCTCTGATGCTCTCTTTCCTGAATAGGGGATTCTGTTCCCCTGACTCCAAGTGGTATCCTCCGGACATATCCTGTTTTCTAGAGTTTTACAAGAGAGCAGAAATTGGTCCAATAATGCAGTTGGTGGTTAATTTCTAATCTGAAATAATTTTCTGTTTATATTTACAGTCCAAATTAGGGTTTTGGTTCATTTATTTTGGTTTTGTTTCCAGACTATCTCTGAACATCAAGGATGACATTCTGACTCCACTGAAGTCAATGGGAGTTCTGCAATTGACTTCAACAGGGGCAGGAATTCACCCTAGCTGCTCAACTCTGCTAGGATAGTTTGGAAAACAGTATTTTCAAAACAAAATTTATGGGGCGTAAAATTGTCCCTAGCAAAATATAGTGAAACATTGTCATTGCTTTTGTACCATAGTAGCAAGAACTCTGTTGGCTTTCAGAATATCTGTTTGGAATGAGTATTAAAATCTCTTTTTTTCTTGTATATATTAAGTTTACTAAAGCTATAAATATTCTGTTTTACATGTGTATATATAATTTATCTTGCATTGTACTTTCAACGTTTCCATGAAATGCATTGTATAATATATACATATTTAATTTTTAAAATTGGCATCTTTGTTTACACTTCCCCAATCTAAAGAGGGAGTCAATTGTTTATTTTCTCGTTTGCCCTTTCTTCTCCTTTCTTCTTTTCTCTTCCTTTCCAAAGCTTGTTGGCCCTTAACTCAAAAGTATATCAACAAAGAGATTACTATCTTGATACATGGAAGTTATATGAGTCAACCCCATTTATGGTTTTAATCCTCTTTCGAGGAAATAACATGATCTAAAACAGAGACTGAAAGTATTGGGTCTATAACTTATCCCCATATTTTCTTTGAACTTTTAGCACAAAAATTTGGGAGAGGAAATGGCAGCCTTTCTTTATTTTTTTTCTGTAGTTTCCAAGTGTATTTGAAGTGTGTATATTCTTTTTGTTTTTGTTGTAGTTAACACCAGTTGGAACCACCATCTTTACAGGATTCTCTGGGAACAATGGTGCCATGGACATAGATGATGGTCCCAATGGCCAGATAGAATATGTCATCCAGTACAATCCTAATGACCCAGTAAGTGAAGTTCTTCTTTTCAGGACATACACACTGTACAAAACTAGCATGTGTATTGTTTTTTTTTAAATCAGCTTAGTTTACCTTTCCTGCTATCTGTCTCTTATGGTAAACACCATTAATAACACTGCTCTACAGCCAAAATGCTTCTGAAATAAATGTAGTCAAACTTTACTAATTCTGGGTCACTGAGAACGAAAATGATGCTTAAAATTGTTGATTGGCTCTAGTTGTCAAGATATGCTATTGGGTCAGTATATACGACCCTTGACTTGGGAATGGTGGAGGATAAGTGAGTTATAAAGGGAAGGGATCTCAATTTAAACCAGAAATGACTAAAATACATCTTTGACTGGATCTATGAATAAATCTATGACTGGGTTTGGACAGTATTTGCTTTTTAGGCAAAACACTGAATGATGTAATCTGAAGCTGGTATTGCGTCATACATGATATGAATTGCATCATGTTATTCCTAGAAGTCATGGATGATGCAATCATAACGAAGCTTACATCACTCTGCTGAACAAATTGCCCTATATCACTCTAGAAATCATACAGTGTTGTGCTCTCTTATTTGTCAGTGTTTGATTTTGCAAAGGGACACATTTCTGTTTAGCCAAAGTGAGCAGAGATGCCTGGTACTTGTGTGAACAGTGCAGATAACTTCTGCTATGTTTGTGGTGAAGTGACTTTTGCATCACAAAAGCGCAGTATAACCACTATGGTTAAGAAAGCCTATCACCTTTATTTTGGCTGCAAAATTGGAGATCAGGACAAGAGGTGGGCCCCACACATATGCTGCAACACTTGTGCAACAAATCTTTGCCAGTGGTTGAACAGGAAAAGGAAATCTATGCCTTTTGCAGTGCCAATGATTTGGAGAGAGCCAACCGATCATACCAGCAATTGTTACTTCTGCATGGTGCCTCCAGTTGGGAAAGGTGTGTCAAAGAAGAAAAAGTGGACTGTGCATTATCCAAACATTCCATCAGCTATACGCCCAGTACCCCACGGAGAAGGACTGCCGGTTCCTGATGCACCAGAATCATTCTCATTTGAGTCAGATGAGGAAGAGGAAGAGGATGAAACTTCTGGTCCTGAAGCATCAATGTCACAGGACCCACATTTTCTCCCATCGTCCTCCTCTGAACCACACCTCATAACACAAGGTGAACTGAATGACCTTGTCAGGGATTTGGAACTACCCAAGAGTAAGGCAGAGCTGTTGGGCTCCAGACTACAGCAGTGGAATCTCCTGGCAGGTGATGTTAGGGTTTCCATGTTCCATGACCGTCAAAAGGATCTTGTCCCATTCTTCTTCATGGAAGGTGATCTTGTAGCCTGCAACAACATCGATGGTGTGATGGCAGCCCTCAACATCGTTCACGAACCTGATGAGTGGAGCCTATTCATTGATTCATCGAAGACGAGTCTTAAAGCTGTTTTACTGCATAATGGCAATGTTTTGCCATCAATTCCAGTTGGTCATGCAGTCCATATGAAGGAAACCTATGACAACATGAAACAACTTTTGAGGTGCATAAACTATGACCAACATCAGTGGCAGCTTTGTGGCGATTTGAAGGTTGTTGCTCTCTTGCTTGGTCTGCAGACTGGATACACAAAGTACTGCTGTTTTCTCTGCGAATGGGATAGTCGTGCAAGAGATTCCCACTCCATCAAGAAAGATTGGCCACTCCGACAGTCATTGGAGCCTGGGAGGAAAAGTGTTCAGCATCCACCACTTGTTGAATCAAGGAAGATTTTGTTACCACCCTTACACATCAAGCTGGGTCTGATGAAGAACTTTGTCAAGGCCATTGACAAAACACAAGCAGCTTTCAAGTACCTCCGTGGAAAATTTCCAAGGTTAAGTGAAGCTAAGATAAAGGAAGGTGTCTTTGTTGGTCCTCAGATTCGTGAACTTCTTCGAGATGATGCATTTGACCATGCACTGCGTGGCAAGGAAAAGACGGCATGGAAAGCCTTCCAGATAGTGGCAATAAATTTTCTCGGAAACAACAAGGCAGACAACTACAGGTTGTTGGTGGAAAACCTCCTCAAGGCATACAAAAGCGTTGGTTGCAACATGTCACTAAAGATACGTTTTTTGCACTCTCGTCTAGATTTTTTTCCGCCGAACTGCGGAGCAGTGAGCGACGAGCACGGCGAGCGATTTCACCGGGACATTGCAACAATGGAGAAACGCTATCAGGGCAAATGGAGCTCATCAATGCTTGCAGACTATTGCTGGACAGTGACAAGGGATGCTCCATTTAATGAATACAAGAGACAAGCCAAGAAGCGCCAAGTAGACACTGAATAGGACTAAACTATGTACAGAATAGTTTTTTGCCTTTTGTTTCATAATAAATTTTATTTATATAACCCTTTTGCTGATTTTTAAAGTGTTACATAAACAGGACAGGTGAAATATTATCATGTAAAGCAACCATAAACACATGAAAAGACCTAGGTTTACAATTTATGATTAAAACTCTACTATCTACACAATATACATAGACATACAATGTAAAAACTTAAATATCTTAGAAACAGTAGCCAATCAGTTGTTTTAATTGTCATATTTGAATTCAGCACATCAAAATACAGAATAAATAGCACATTTTATCTCTGAAGCAGACGACTTCTCAAAAATTGTAGACCAGTGTAATTCTTCTTATTTTGGGTCATTTATTTCATAACCCTCCCCAGCAGTTGCTTTACTCACTCTTATTTGTCATGCATTTTCAATCCACAATGAGTAATTTAATTCATATATATATATATATATATAATTGTATTGATAGAAACATATTAGGGTGTATTTTAAGAGGCAAATTGGTAAAGTTCCTTAAAGAATCATTCCCAGAATTAATTTATTCTGGTGGGGAATAAATAAAATGAACATTTAAAACTGTTTCTTAGTTGTGAATCAAAATATTAGTCCTGATAATCCAATTTTAGTCCGCTACCCCACACTGCGAGATGATGGCAGATAATCTTAATGAATACAGCATGCAGTTCATCTGAGAGCATGCATTCATGACTTAATGCTCTACTTTGGTTCTTTCAAATCCTCAGAAGAAAATTATTTTTGTTTCCTTTTGCAACTTCATTTAAAAAACCCTGATGCAGTTTTGCTCTGTTACACTAGTATCAAGTGCGATCAGGATGGCCAGAGGGCAGCAGGAGAGGGTTAGAAGGGAACCTTATTCCCTGTAGAGGGAAGAAAGTTTGCTATAGATTAATTAAAGCACCTGAAGCCAATTAGAGCACCTGACGCCAGTCACCTGATAAAAACCCCCTGCTTCAGTCAGACAGGGGAAGGAGTTGGAGCAGAGAGCAGTTTGGAGGAGTTGAAGCAGAGTGGATTGGTGTTGGAGCAGAGAACAGTTTGAAGGAGTAGAAACAGAGTGGATTGGTGTTGGAGCAGAGAGCAGTTTGGAGGGAAGCAGAGGAAAGTTTGGAGAAGTGCTGTGGTGGGCTAAGAAGACCAAGACCCTAGGTAAAGGGACACCTGGCTTGTGCAGAGGGAGGGCAGAAAGCCTCCACAAGCTGAAGGGCAGGAGAGGGAAGTAGCCCAGGGGAAGGAACCGCTAGTTCAAGTGGTTTACCGCTGTCCCTTGGGCCCCTGGGCTGGGACCCGGAGTAGAGGGCGGGCCCGGGTCCCTCCCTCTCCACTCCCCTCCTCTAGGACACTAGTGGGGCAGTTAATATCCCAGTTCAGGGGCAAGAAATGGTGCCCTGAACCGCCCCCCCCCCCCCCAGAAGAGAAAGCGTGAGACCCATCATAGTAGTGCCGGCAATTTGCCACACAAGGTAGAGCAAGTCCATTAATTTACAGTAAATTGGATCTTAAAAGTAGTTGTATTTGTGCTATTATCAAGAACCACTAAGCTCTTTTCCCTTTTCCCTATTTACTTAAAGCATAATGTCTCTTCCATATATCAGATTTGAATGAAGCCCCATGATTCCTATGACTTCGTGCTTTGAGCATAATTTTTGTTCTTCTTTACAAAGAGTTTGTAAAAGTTCATTAAACGGACATGAGGATTCATCTGGTATGAGAGAATTGCTACCTGGCATAGAGCCAGCCTAGACAGCTCTGAGCATGGAAAATTCTAGAGGGTAAGGGGTAGGACATTGTCAATTCATCATCTTTCAGGAAATGCCAAATGACTGTACCAGCATTTGTTTGCTTTGATGAGGAGGGCAGGGAAGGGCCAAAAATAGATGCAAAGGGGTCAGGACTGCTCTAAATTACAGTTGTGATGTAATACCCCCTAAAAGTATTATTATGCCAATTGGAAATTGGAGTGCAGTGAGGCAATGTCTCCTCTGCCCCCCAAAATCTCTTTATAACAAGGGGCCAGAAGGAGGTGGCACAGAGCCAGCAGTGGTCCTAGTCATTTTGCCACCCAGGGTGATCTGTACTGGGACCAGGACTGTTCAATATATTCATACATGATCTAGAAAAGGGGCCATATCTAGGATCAGGATCTGGTCCTTTTCTTTCAGTAAAAGCTGATCTGGAATATTCTGATATTTGCAAATCTTTTTCTCCTAAATTCTTCATATTGTTTAAATTTGGGGCTCTCAATTAAATGCAGTTAATACATGCAATTAATACAAACAAATTAACTAGGTTTTTAAAAAAATCATGATTAATCACAGTTTTAATCACACTGTTGATAATAGAATACCAATTTAAATGTATTATAAATATTTTGGGATGGTTTTTCTACATTTTCAAATATATCGATTTCAATTAAAACACAGAATAAAAAGTATACAGTGCTCACTTTATATTATTTTTGATTACAAATATTTTCCCTATCGATAAATAAAAGAAATGGTATTTTTCAATTCACCTCATAAAAGTCCACTCAGTGCTACTTCTTGTTCCGCCAATTACTAAGGCAAACACGTTTATTTACATTTACAGGAGATAATGCTGCGTGCAACTTATTTATAATGTCACCTGCAAGTGAGAACAGGTGTTCACATAGCACTGTTATAAGCCGGCATTGCATGGTATTTATGTGCAGGATATGCTAAACATTCATATGCCCCTTCATGCTTTGACTTATGCGCTTTAAAGTTTTATATTGTTTTATTTCTGAGTACAGTTGTGTAAAAAATAATAATTCTACATTTGTAAGTTGCACTTTCAAGATAAAGATATTGCACTACAGTACTTGTATGGGAATATATATATATTTTCCTTCATGAAAATGGTGCAAAATTATTCCACTGGAAATAGTCATAAATTAAGTGATTTTATACATGGTCAATATTTTCATCTAGTTCCCCCATTATGATCATTATTTTATCTTGAAGGAAAAAATAATAAAAGGAGAAAGTTGCCATTATAGCATATTAGTACATTATACAAATTATTGTTGAAAGGTCTATCGCAGGGGTCGGCAACCTATGGCACACGTGCCAAAGACAGCACGCAAGACTCCAGCGTGCCATTAAAAATCCTGCCCAGCCCAGCCCGCTTTCCTCTGCCCTCCGCTCCCCACGCGGGGGCAGGGAGCAGAAACATAGGCATGCGCACGGGGTGGGCAAATAGCCCCACTCTCCTGGCGTGGCAAGCCGCGGGGTCCGCACTTCCAGGCAGGAGCGCCTGTCCGAGCTCAGCAAGCCGCCGGCCCCTCCCCCGCCTTCCCCTCTGCCCTGGAGCCCTGCCGCCGCGCGCGCAGCGCTCTGGGGGTCGGGGCTGCGTGCTCCCGCGGGGCCGTGTTTGGCTCCGCGGGGAGGCAGACACGCTCCCCGTTCAACCGGAGCCCTGCCGCCGTGCGCGCAGTGCTCTGAGGTGCGGGGCTGCGTGCTCCCACGGGGCTGCGTATCTGGCTCTGCTTGGAGCCTCATGGTAAGGAGGCCGGGGGGGTTGGATAAGGGGTGGGGGCAGTCAGGAGACAGAGGGCAGGGTGGGTTGGATGGGGGTGGGATCCCGGGCAGGGTGGTTGGGGCGGAGGGGTCTCTGGAGGGGGCAGTCAGGGAGCAGGGGGGTTGGATGGGGCATGGGAGTCCCGAGGTCTGTCAGGGGGTGGGGGGTGGATAGGTATCAGGGCAGTCAGGGCAGGGAGCAAGGAGGGTCCTGGGGGGCAGTTAGGGTGGGGGGGTCTCTGGAGGGGGTGGTCAGGGGACAAGGAGCGGGGGGCGTTGTATGGGTCGGGAGTTCTGGGGGTCCTGTCAGGGGGTGGGGAGTAGTTGGATAGGCATGGGAGTCCTGGGGGTCTGTCTGGGGGTGGGGGTGTGGATAAGGGTCGGGGCAGTCAGGGGACTGGTATGGGGTAGGGTCCTAGGGGGGCAGTCAGGGGACAAGGAGCAGGGAAGCTTAGATAGGGGGTGGAGTCCTGGGGGGCAGTTAAGGGCAGGGGTCCCAGGAGGGGGCAGTCAGGGGAGAAGGAGCGGGGGGGTTGGAGGTTCTGAGGGGGGCAGTCACCCAGCCCTCTGCCTTGAGCCCTGACCTCCCCCCCCACACACATACAGCCCTCTGCCCTGAGTCCTGCACCCCGCACACACACCCAGATCCCTGCCCTGAGCCCTGTACCTCCCTCATACACACCCAGCCGTCTGCTTGACTCCTTCACCCCCCCCCCATGACCCCAGCCCTGACTCTGGCACCCCCACACATACCCAGCCCCCTCCCGCCCTGACACCTGCACCCCCTCACATGCCCCCAGCCCTCTGCCCTTACTCTTGCACCCCCCACATCCTGACCCCCACCCTGAGCACCAAACGGGAGCTCCTGCACCCCCCCCCACATTCCCACCTGCAACCCTCGCATCAAATGGGAGCTGCCCAGGTAAGTGCCCCACATCCAAACCTCCTGCCCCAACCCTGAGCCCCCTCCCTCATTCTAGCTCAGTGCACTCCCATCCTCAGCTCAGTGCAGAGAGAGGAAGAGAATGGGCCAGAACCAGGGAGAAAGTAGGTACCCACTGTATGTGGGCAGGGCCGGAACCCCAGACTGGCAGCGGGCTGAGCGGATCCGGCAGCCGGGATCCAGCCCACTGCCGCTCAGAGGTTCCATCCGCCGGCCCCGCACCCGGCTGGCAAGGGTCCGGCAGCCAGAACCCCAGACCGGCAGCAGGGCCTGCTGCCGGTCTGGGGTTCTGGCTGCCGGACCCTTGCCAGCCGGGGTCCCGGCCACAGGCCCCGCTCAGCCCGCTGCCGGCCTAGGTGAACAGAACCCCAGACCAGCAACGGGCTGAGCAGGCCGGCGGCGTAAGATCAACATTTTAATTTAATTTTAAATGAAGCTTCTTAAACATTTTGAAAACCTTGTTTATTTTACAATACAACACTAGTTTATTTATATAATATATAGTCTTATAGAGAGAGACCTTCTAAAAAACATTAAAATGTATTACCGGCATACAAAACCTTAAATTAGAGTGAATAAATGAAGATTCGGCACACCACTTCTGAAAGGTTGCCGACCCCTGGTCTATCGCATGAGGACTTGTTTTTCCAATGCCTTGCACTTTTTGCATTCAGTCACCGTATAAGAAGTTACTTTAAAAACAAAGTTGTTGTTATACATGTCTCCTGGGATATAATACACCACAGTAATATGGGGAAGGATGCTTTGTGTTTAAGCTTTTAAAAGAGCTTTATCCATATGACTCCATTTTATCTTGCAATGCATTTTTGTTTCTTTGATCGTATGTGTGCCCTGTTTGGAAAGATCCCACAACAATGTGGCCATAATCTAATAAGTATAACTCAAAGCTGCTAACTGTCCATTGTATTGCATTTAATTAATCATCTTGAAAAAAATCTATTGTATATAGTTCAGTGAAGATGTCTGCTATTTGGTGACTGAAAGCTTGATTGTATTGTAGAAGAAACCTGGTCTGCCTGATTTGGAGCAAGGATTTGAACCTGGGTCTTTTACATCCCAGGCAAGTGCGCTAACCACCAGGACACAGAATCTACTTTTGGCCCAGTGAATACTCATTGAATGAATACGTAATTATTTATACAAACTGGAACGGCTCCAACAGGAGAGTGTGAGAAAGAAACACACTGACTTTGTAGCCTAATTTTAGGGTACTTGACTGGGTGTGGGAGACCCAGGTTCAAGTCCTTGAATGTGGGTCTTCCATATCTCAGGCAAATTCCTGAACAATTGGGATAGACAGAAAGACCCCCACACATTTTTTCCTGACAAAATCTCCCACAAAAAGTTTCAGTTTTGATAAAGAGGCATTTTCCAGCCAAACAACAATTAGAAAATTCCTGACTAGCTCTGTTACTCAGTGTATTTGGTAAGGAGCCATTGTCTTGCACAAACTTAGAATGCATGGTAGATCTCTAAATAAATATTATTTTAGTCTAAAAGTAGATCACCATGGAGGAAAAGGGTGGAGAATTATATCATAGTCACAGGTACTGGACTAACTCCACATCTGGTTTCTTCAAGTGCACTCCCTCTCTCAGGCCTCAAGCCAGTGTCTCCCTCAGGTTGGAATCACATGATTCTACTACTCTCAAATTGGATCTTGGATTGTAGTCCTCAGGTGTTAACCATGATTACCTCATCAGGCCTGGCTTAGGTTCAATACCTGCAGTTTTGTTCCCTTCAAGAGCTATGATCAATGATACCCACCAGAAAGTCATCAAATAGAGTATTGTTTGGTTCTTGTCAAGGCTCTTTCCCCACTCTGAACTTTAGGGTACAGATGTGGGGGCCTGCATGAAAATTTCTAAGCTTAACTACCAGCTTAGATCTGGTCCGGTGCCACCACTCCCAATGTGCTAATTCCCTTCCCTGGGTAGCCTTGAGAGACTCTTCACCAATTCCCTGGTGAATACAGATCCAAACCCCTTGGATCTTAAAACAAGGAGAAATTAACCATCCCCCCTCCGTTCTCCCACCAACTCCTGGTGGATCAAGATCCAACCCCCTTGGATCTAAAAACAAGGAAAATCAATCAGGTTCTTAAAAAGAAGACTTTTAATTAAAGAAAAAGGTAAAAATCATCTCTGTAAATCAGGATGGAAAATAACTTTACAGGGTAATCAAACTTAAAGAGCCCAGAGGACCCCCCGCTAGCCTTAGGTTCAAAGTTACAGCAAACAGAGGTAAACACCCTAGTAAAAGATTTACAATTACAAGTTGAGAAAACAAAGATAAAACTACCACGCCTTGCCTGGCTGTACTTACAAGTTTGAAATATGAGAGACTTGTTCAGAAAGATTTGGAGAGCCTGGATTGATGTCTGGTCCCTCTTAGTCCCAAGAGCGAACTCTCCCAAAACAAAGAGCACAAACAAAAGCCTTCCCCCCACCAAGATTTGAAAGTATCTTGTCCCCTTATTGGTCCTTTGGGTCAGGTGTCCACCAGGTTACCTGAGCTTCTTAACCCTTTACAGGTAAAAGGATTTTGGAGTCTCTGGCCAGGAGGGATTTTATAGTATTGTACACAGGAGGGCTGTTACCCTTCCCTTTATAGTTATGACAGTTCTAAATAAAGAATTAAAAAAAACAACAGATACTTAAGACAATAGTCTGTCTATATTCATGTCTATCTTTCCCTGGGACATACAGTCCCTGGAAACCAGGGAAAGCTGCAGTTACTTTCAGGCACTTCCACAGGATCTGTCTTTCTCTTCCTTGTCAGGCTGTTCTTTGTAGGAACAGCTCACTTGTGCCTCTCCTCTCTTGCTCTCCAGACTGTTTTCAACTGTTTAGTTTCTATTTGATCTCTGTGTTCACAGATTTTACAAAATGGCTCTGTAACTCTGCTAACTGTGAGGAGAGGCAGAGGCAAATCAAGACAAATGGGATAATTTTAAATTTTTAGAACATTATGAGGGAAAATTTAAAAATTGTACCCTGGAGGATAAATAAAATAGAATGCTACCAAATGCATAGTACTTATAATAATAAACTATAAGTTACCAAAACATTAACTTTTGTTAGCTTGTACATGCTACTCTTCCTTGCTCTGTGCAGTTAATACCAAGTGCATCGTTAAAAGAACAAGAGATTACTCAACAGTATACTGGGTCACTTCAGAGAAGAATGGGTGTAAGGCCAGCTCCACTCTTGCTGTCTTGTTCTTTGCTTCTCTTTGATTTGAATTACTCCTGAGATTTGATATTTCTGTGGCTGTACCTCTTTTTACAGAGTTTATCCATGTAACAATCTTGGGGTTCATTAAATAACAAACCAGTGAATGAGAAAATAATGAAACAAATTGAAGAGCATCTCTGCTGAACTGTTGCACACAGCCATGCGGTGTTCCCAAACCCTCCAGGGCACATCTCCCAATTCCTATGTTCATAATATTGTCCCTTATGAGGGAGTGGCTCTAAATTATAATCTTCCTCAAACATATCTCTGCATCTTCCCTATTAAAGAAAAACAAATTAACTCTTATATGCATATAAACCTCTACCCCGATATAACGCGGTCCTCGGGAGCCAAAAAATCTCACCGCCTTATAGGTGAGACCACGTTGTATCCAGTTCGGTCCGGTACGGCGCTTTAACAGGCCCGGGGCTCCCCGCTGCTTTACTGCGTTATATCCGAATTCGTGTTATATCGGGTCGCGTTCTATCGGGGTAGAGGTGTATATAAACAGCTAACAACTATGTAATAACACATGCATTACATTTTCAACCCATGTAGTATATTTCCATAAACCCAATGTGTCAACTACCTGGAGAGGAGAGGTTACCAGCACATCACTCAAGTGAGTATTTACCACTCACTTTCCTCAAATCCCTCTTCTCCAGGCAGGTTAGCAAATCTCTCTGAGTCTTCCAGAATGTTTAATCTCCTGCTCTGATCTTCTCAGTGTCAGCCTTTCATTAGAGTCTGAGTTGTTCTCTTGTTCCTTGGCACTTCTCTTTTTTGTGTTGATAAAGGATCAGTCTGATGGGAAATGCTAGAGTCCACATCTTCTATTACTGTGTTCAAACTTTCTGGGTTTACTCGTAGATCGCTTTTATTACATTTAACTGTGTCCCCCTGGTCTGTCTGGTCTACGTAAAAGCTTGGAATCAGTTGTTCTTTAATGGTACCCCTTTGGCCCCAAGTATTAGAGGTGTGATTCCTCAGGCACACTATCACCTGGATTAAGAGATGGGAGATCATGTCCCTTTTGTCAAAATAATATTTCTGCTTCCACTTTTGATTTTCTTTCATCTTCCGTATGGTTTCATTGTTATGGGATTTCAGCAAGTTATCAGTAACTGTTAAATTAGATGTGATCCTTCTTCCTATTAACAGCTGAGCTGGAGAAAAAGCCATTCTCCAGGGGTGTACTTTGGTAAATCAGTAACACTTTTTACAAATCACCCCCACTGTCAAAAGTCTTTTTCATAAGGTTCTTTACGGTCTGTATAGACCTTTCCACAAGTCCATTTGATTGGGGGCAATTTGGACTTAATGTTTTATGATGAAAATTGAAATCTATGGCAAATTGACTAAAATCTGCACTAGAAAATTGCAGCCCATTAGGGCTAAAACCTTTATCTGGAATTCCATGCCTGCAGAAGATTCCCTTCATGCCAGCTATCACTGATTTACTATTAGTTCTGTGCAGTGTGCAGATTTCTGGATACAGAGAATAATAGTCCTTTGATTACCAGGTAAATAAGTCAGTGCCTGCCTTCTCATAAGGCTTTTATAGAACTGGATGAGATCTCAGTGGCTCTTCCTGTTGGTATGGCTTGTATTTCAAGCATGAAAAGCAGTTTCCTACCACATTAGTAACGTTGTAATTGATCCGCGGCCAATACAGCACCTCTCATGCTCATTGTTTGCACTTCGCAATTCCTAAATGACTCTTGTGGATCTTCTATAACATTTCTTTTTGGAGGCTCATTGGAATTACAACCTTACCTCCTTTGAAAATCACTCATCTATCATAGTAAATTCATGTCTCCAGTTCCAATAGTCTCTTATAGTTGAACAGCAACTGCTCATTTATTCAGGAAACCCTTTAATTATCACTTCATTAAAGATTCCCATTGATTCATCTTTCTCCGTTTCCTCTCTTATTTGTTGCAGTTTCCTGTTAGCTATGGGAATTGACTTTATGATCAGATCTACCTAGGCTTGCATCTCTGTCTCTAAAGTCTTCTCTGGTTTCGTGGCAGCCATTGCTCTGGAAAATGCATAGGCAGTGAACATGAATTTACCGGGTGTGTAGGTCACAACAAAAGCATACTTTTGCAGCTTTATCATTATTGTTTGAATCCTGAAGGCACAATCATTTAGTCCATTTCAGCTTCCACGGTCTGTCCATAAATATACTGATTGAATCTCTCACAGGCAAACAATATTCCTAAAAGCTCCTTCTCAATCTGTGCGTATCTGCTTTCTGCCTCAGTCAATTATTTGGATGCATCTGCCAGTGGTTGCCAACACTCCTCCTGCTTCTGTAAAATCACTACACCTAACCCAGATGGTGAAGCATCTACTGAAATTTTAATAGGCCTTCCTGGTGCATAGAACTTCAACACTGTTTCTTGTATCAGTTACTTTAAACCTTCCCATGATTCCTCCTGTTCTGCATCCCAATACCATTCATTTTTATTCTCTAGGTGTTTTCTCAAAGCCACTGCTTGGGTAGATAGATTAGGTATGCATTTTCCAAGATAATTAACCATTCCCAGGAAACGTTGGACATCTTTATTTGACTGGGGATGTGGCATCATTTCAGTGGCTGAACTATTCCTCTTACCAGGTTTTACACCATTGTTGGAAATAAGGTCCCCAACAAAAGTCAGTTCTGTAATCCCTAAAACACATTTCTTCCTATTTAGTTTGAGATTTTCAGCTCTAGTTGCATCTAGGACTTCATGAAGTCTACAATCATGGTTCCCTTTTGTTGAGCCCCAGATGATGTTGTCATCCATTGAGGTGTCAACACTATTAATATGTTCATAGATTATATGTATGGTTTTGTGGTACACTTCTAGTGCAGAAGCTATGCCGAAGGGTAAGTGTAAGAATCTGTATCTTCCAATGAGGGTACTAAATGTGTATATTTTTGAGCTTTCTTCAATTAATTTTAGCTGCCAAAAACTGTAGGCTGTATCCAATTTACTGTAATATTGAGCTATTTGCAAATTGAGACATAATCTCTTCTCTGGTTGGCAGTTTAAAATGTTCTCTTTTTATAGCTTTGTTGAGGTCTCTGGGATCTTAGTATAGGCGTAGCTGGCCATTACTTTTCTCCACAATGACAACGGAACTCACACATTTTTTGCATTACTTGCATTGTTTCCATCCTTGCAAGCTCAGCCTTGAGTTTATCATGGAGTGTAAGTGGCCTTTCTACATGGACGGATAACCAGAGGGACCTGCATGTTTATCCAGATTGCATGTTCACCCTGCAAGCAACCCAACCCTTGAAACAGGTAATGATATTCCTTGAAAGAGTGCCTCATAGCCAGGTTCAATATGATCTTGTAGTGAGAGCACCCATTTTACCAGACTGAGTTTCTCACATGCAGCCAGGCCTCCAATTGGTGTCACCTCCTTTGGCACTGCAACGAAAGGGAGATGTACATGGTGGTTTTATGGCTGTTGCTAACATTGCACCGCCCCTTCACTGGTATATTTGTTCCAGAATATCAAGTTACTTTTATTTATGTTGGTCCCAGTTTGGGTCTTATTTTTAGTCTTTCATAATCTTTTTTTTCAGACAGAATAGTAATCTGAGCTCCTGTGTCCAGTTTCAATTAAATAATGTTTCCATTCACTGTCATAGGCAGTATCCAGTCCCTCTTATCAAGCTTGCTAGTTCTCAGTACATCAATGAAAAACTCCTCAACCAGGTTGTGTTTAACCGAGTACACTTGACTTTTCTGCATTTGGGATCTGCAGCATTTTGCAAAATTATTATTTTTCCCACATCTATGACAGAGTTTTCCAAAGGCAACACACGGTTTGGGGCCATGCTGTGATCCACAGCTTCCACATGACCGTCTGTATCCAGTCTTCACCCAGCAGTGGCTTTCATAGTGAGTGGTTCCATTCTTTGATTTGATCTATTCTGGCTATATTCTTTTGTACTTAGTACTTGGATAACCCCTTCTGATGAATTCAGCTCTTTGGCTTATGCTTTCACAGTTTCTGCTGCCTTGCATATTTGGAGACCTTTTTTCTAAAGTTAAATCTCCTTCACAGAGCAGTTTCTCTCTTAACAAATGTTTAGTTCCACTAATGATTCTTTCTCTGACCAGAGACTCTATCAGTTCACCAAAGTCACAGGTTTTACTGAGTTTCCTTAATTCTGAGACATACTGCTCTATGGTATCATCAATTTTTTTGCATGCAGGTAAAATAATTGTCTCTCTCAAAGGTTTCATTTTTTGGCATGCAATGTTCCTCAAATTTAGTCAGTATTTTACTTAACTTCAAGCTTTCACCTTCTTCAAACTTAAAGTTGTTATAAATATCCAATGCTTCCTCCCCAACAACATGCAAAAATATTAATGATTTCACTTTATCATTTTTCTCCTTTTCTCTGTGGTTGCTAAATACAATTTAAATCTCTGTCTGGATGTTTTCCAGTTCTCTGCAACATTCCCTGACAATTTCAGACTGGATGGAGGTTGCAACACATCCATTCCTGGTTTTTTCCCCCTTCTTTAGTTAGTCAAGCTACTATTGTGCTCACCAAATACATGCAAAAGCCTCTGTGTCTGATGCTTCACATGCTTCTCTGGTTCTTCCCTTTGTCTCTGCTTTCAGTTGCAAACACAAGAGTTAACTTCAAAATGACTTCAGTTTCCTTCTCATTCAGCACTTCTAACACAATATAATGATCTTGGGGTTCATTAAACACAAACCAGTGAATGAGAAAGGAATAAAACTTTAATAAAAACAAACTGGAGAGCTTCTCTGGTGAACTGCTTCACACAACCATGCAGTGTTTCCAACCCCTGCCTCCAGGACACATCTCCCAATTCTTGTCTTCATAATACTATCCCTTATGAGGGAGAATCTCTTAATTATAATCTTCTACAACCATATCTCTGCAATCCACAATTTTTTTTTAACCTAATGGCCCTCACTTGTCCATTAGGCACCTTTGAACTGTATTGTGTCAATAGGTATTCAAATACGCATTCTCTCTGGTCACTTACTGTAGGTCCTTTGTGTTTGGGCTTCTCGTTTACTCTTCTTAGGATCTGTTTTAATCTAACCACTTTTTGATTAATTCTCTTTTTCACCAGTTATAGTTTCTTTCAGTTTTTTTTCCTTGATTCATTCTCTCTCTCTCTCTCTGGAAATTTTATTTCCCTCTACTTCCCTTCTGTAATAGTGTCTGCTCGCATACCCTGTTCCATTTTTTTCTGCTTCTCCTGATCTGAAACCTTTCCTGTTTTCCTCCTTATCCCTTCCCAGTCCCCTACTTATTTTCTTCTCTTTGTTAATTTTACCCTCTCACCTCCTACCCTACCTCCAGTTCATCCACTAGCTCAGCATCTAGATCCTTCTCCTTCCCTCCTCATTCTCTAACAGCTTTTTCCAGCTGCCCCCTGCGGGTGGATTATAAGCTCCCTCCTCATCTTGAGCTGCCCTCTTCATGGCCATCTCTCACCCCAGGACAGCATTCTATGCTTCTGCATCACAGCTGCAGCAGGTGCTAGGGTCAGGGTTACTACGTTGTCTTTCCACTTGTATTTTTCAAAAACCCCGTACTCATCTAGGCTAGTACATTTATGCAGGAAAGACTAATAATTCAATAACTAATAACGCATTTGCTATATAGTTCTCACTGACCAGGTCATATAACATATTCATAAAATTATTACAGATCAATATTCTTAGATTTTTACATAGTAGCTTCATATCCACCAGTCATGTGATGGGAGTAAGAAAATAATCCACGCTGTGCCAACTCCAACACTGCACAACTGGTTAGGATCATAAACTGAGTGTTTTCACCATCCCCTGAAGTAGCCCATATTGATCATTGTTGGAGGAGGGGTATTAATCAGAGATAACAATAGTCTGCTCTACTAGACACACTGCTCTGTTGTTAGTAAAGTCAGTGTGATATTGTATATGGATATTCTGTAGATTCTCTCCTGCTCTGTACAAATATAGAGTTAATTTATATTTTTTGCATTGTAGATGCTATAACCTGATGAAAAGCATGTCTGCTAATTTGTCCTTTGTAGCAGTCTCAAAGCTGGACTAAGGATGCAATGTGTGGTTTCCATTAGCTTCTACTTCAGCTTGAAAAGATTAAAACTACATTCACGAGATGCTTATTTCTAGGATTTCTAGAGTGGAGTTCAGCAGGCCATAGCAATTTTGAAGAATTTCCCCTCGGGCAGGCTCTATTCATTTTGTAATATTTTAGAATCCCTATAATTTTCTAGAGAATAGAAATAGGAAAAATGAGTCATAATTTCTCTGAAAAATACATTTTATATCTGATTTTTGTGTCAAGAAAATTAACTGGGGACAGTATACAAAAACAAAACTCACAGGAAAGCACTAACTTCTGTCGCTTTCAGACTGTTGGAACCATTTATCTGTAACTATTACGCTACATTTTAGATCTCATGAGAAACCTTTCAGTTCAACTACAGACAATTAAATTTTGACTTCTGAAAGTAACAGTAAAAAAGAAGCAAAAATAAATGCATTTTTCAAGTGAAAAAAACCTGAGAATTACATAGTTAGTACTAAAATGTTGTTGTTTGTTCTTACTGAGATGGTGTACTACCCAAAGAGTCCAATTAGGACTGGAGTCT
This sequence comes from Emys orbicularis, assembly GCF_028017835.1. Taxonomy (NCBI): domain Eukaryota; kingdom Metazoa; phylum Chordata; order Testudines; family Emydidae; genus Emys; species Emys orbicularis. Next base: position 38,349,264 of record NC_088689.1, on the reverse strand, counting down.
CATTGCGCTAAGCGTTGTACAAACACTGAGGAAGACAGAGTTTACAATCTAAAAAGATAAAATAAAGGGAAAGGGATACAGTATGCAAGCAAAATGATTTGGGTGCTGATTGACACATCTCTTGTTAGTTCTATTTATCAGTAGTAGTAGTAGTAGTATGTATTAGACTGAATCATGGCTTTGCCCCGAGCCCCAAGCAAGAGGAAGTATACTGCTGTACTGTCCCAGAGCAGCTGAAAGTCACAATCTCCCTCCAGGTTCCCTTGCTGCTTCATGGAGACAGTACTGCATTGGGTCTAGCCAAAGCTTCAACCTCTTGGCTCCTTTTGTCCCACTCCCTTTCACCCTCTGCAGTGGGAGTGGAACATCGTGACGTTGTAAAGCCTGCTTCTCTTCCAGGGCTGCTACTTGTGATATAGATAGCCAGTCCAAGAGCATGAAGAGGTAGCTTGGAGTCCTCTTGTGCCCACATCGTGCCTTGCTAGCTGGCCCAGAGTTTGGCCTATTGCTTGTCATATTTTTAAACAATATAATAATAATGCTCTATTACAATAATATCCTTGACTTCCCCTATAACCAGCCATTGTTAGTGCCTTTTTTAATTACACACTTTTCATTCGGTGTCAGTGTACATGAACTATCCTAACTAAGTGTTCTAGCCACCCATCTGTCCCAGTTGCTAACCCAGGGTATTTCACCATTGCTTGCCCGGCTCTAAAGGCAGCCTCCCGCCAGCAGCTGTGCAGAAGTAAGGGTGGCAACACCATAGCACACCACCCTTACTTCTGCACTGCTGCCTTCAGAGCTGGGTGGCTGGAGAGTGGCGGCTGCTGACTGAGGGCCCAGCTCTGCAGGCAGTAGCACAGAAGTAAGAGTGGCAATACCACACCAGCAGCTGCTATTCTCCAGCTGCCGAGCTCTGAAGGCAGTGCCAGTAGCAGCACAGAAGTAAGGGGAGCAGTACCACAAGCCCCCCTACAGTAACCTTGCAACCCCCTGAAACTCCTTTTTGGGTCAGGATCCCTACAATTACAACACTATGAAATTTCAGATTTAAATAGTTGAAATCGTGAAATTTATGATTTTTAAAATCCTATGACTATGAAATTGACCAAAATGGACAATGAATTTGGTAAGGCCCTACCAACTACCGATAAAGACAAGGGGTGGAATTTTCAAAACTGCGTATGTGATTTAGGAACACAAATTACACTGACTTTCAAAGTCACTTTACGCATTTTCAATAATCCCACTCTAGAATTCAGTTAAATTGGAGTTCTAAAGTGGAGCTGTTGTTGCACTAATCTGAGGCTCATTTGAATGTTTTTTTTGACTTTTGAAAATCCTGCTACGAGTATTATCTGGTGGATTAGAATACGAGGTTATGCCATCATAACATTTGTGCTGAGTTTGTGTAACTATAATTAAAGAAATGTTGGGGATAGTCCAGACGTGTTATCCTGCTCCTGCAGTTAACACACACGCAACTCACATCTGCCTCACGGGATTAAGGGATTACTTCTGTAGATGTAACTTTTTCACAACAAAATGTAGTATTTCTATGACAGTTTCCAATATCATCATAATTCTACAAAGTTTTCTTGAAAATTGAATAATATATGTAATATATATGATGCACTATAATTTTGTGCAAAGTGCTGTGTCAGGCAAGTAACAAGAGTATATAGGGGTCTGTGATGGCAGAGCCAATGTGGAGGTGGGAACTTGTTTGCAGTATATGTATATTTTAACATATATAAAACTACTCATTTACATCCAGGTCCTGATTTCCTGATACAAAAAATCACTGTAGACCATTTAGACACTCTTGGTCTTTCGTTACACAACAATTTATGTCAATTTTGTCCACTTTATGTCTGCAGTTAAAAACATACTATAGCGGCTGATACTGATTAGATTAAACCTAAAAGTAAATTAAACACGGGGCTAATGGTCCTAGGAAAACTGCCATAGAAATGTAACATTTTAATTTGAAAGGCCTACGCAATAACATCTTCCCTTGAATGTGCCTTAAAAGGAATAAAAAGGGCCTTCTGGTGGTAAGTAGCCTTCTATGCACATCTGCAATAAAGTCTGCAATTATTTCATAAATAATCTCCAGACATTGCAAGTAAACTGTGTATTGAGTCAACTTCCTAATTGCTCTCCTCTGTCTTTGGCACTTGCTCCCCAGGAACTTTGAGTGACATTAATAAGGATTTTGTAACTGATATTTTAGTTGTGGTATGAGGTTTAAGAATAATGTATGTTTTGGATCCATTTTCTGGTTGGCTGCCAAAGAAGTGCTTACCTCTCATGGCACCATAATTTAGGATAAGTGATTTAATATTAAACAAGCTTCGGTGATTTCTTTTCTGAAGAAACCTTCCTCAACAGCTATCGATGAGTCTAATTTTTGTTTGGATTCTTTTTATTCTTAAGTGATTGTAAAAGTCATGTAATTAAGGTGCAAAATTCTTATTCAATTTGGCTTGCATGAAACATTCCAGGTTTTAGGGCTCACCATAGCAGAGAAATTTTTTTGGTCAAGTGGGATAGTGATTTATAGATTTCTGCCATTTCAATTTCTTTATCACTTTTAGTTTTGTTAGATCCTTCAGTAGTATTCCACCTTATTGAATATGATGTTCTTGTGTCATATTTCCAATCTATTGTTGGACTGTCAGATCCTACTTTGTCTTGGTTTGAGTCCTATGTAGAGCTTTTGTCAACAACTGTTACCATGGGTCAATTTAATTCTTCACTTACCTGTTTGTCCTGTGTTGTGCCTCCTGGATGTATGTTAGGATAGTTTTATTGCATTCATGTGACTAATAGCTGATAATTTTTAGGGAGTATGCTATGTGTTTTCACTGTTATTTGGATGATATCCAGTAAAAGCTAGCAATTCCATCAAATTATCAGGCGTACATTTCTACTCTAACTGCTTATTCAATATCAGGTTATGGATGTTGGCTAATTTTATTAAATTAAACCCAGCTAACCCAGAAACTTTGCTAGTTGAGTCCAACTGTTGCGTATGTGCTAGAGAATGTTATGCTGGTTGCATGCCAGTTGCCAAGTGAACTTACAGGATGCATATTCTAGAAGACTTCCTGGTGAGTGTGTTGCTTGAAGTGGAAGGAAAGCTCAGATGGTAATTGAGCTGGGGGCTTTGATAAAATTATTTGCTTTTCCTTCAGGAAGTGTATAGTTGCACATTTGTATCTCTGATTCTAATGACACCCAGATCATCAATTTCAACTAAGGAGTGAACAACACAGTGTAGCAGGAAATATATAAAGAAGGCCTCAAGTCATCGTTGTGCTTATTCATTCCTGAGCAGGCTGTGTGCTGGTCTAGTCCTCTAGCATGATTTAGGCTAGCTTAGAAGCTGATGCAAATTATACCAACTCCCAGCATTCCCAAGATGCTCGTAAGGCAGCTGAAGATTTCTGAGGTGCAGAGAAGCCAAGGCCCTATCCTTCCACCAGCTCTACACCATCAGAGTTTTAGGGTCTGTGTCCATAGTATGCCATGTAAAATAGTTCAAGCATAGGGGAGAATCTGGGCCAGAGTGAAGGTAAAATAAACTGATTATATGGGCCTGATTTTTAGCCTCCAGTTGTGTGAATGAGTATTATGCATGAACTCACCGGTGCTTGTTCAGTAGATATTAAAATTAGTAAGACAAATCATAGTTGAAAAACAAAAACAAAACAATTTACAATTTTTATGAAATTCTCATAGTTTAGATTGGAAAAAAATATTAGGCAAATAACACTGGTCTACAATTTTTGAGAAGTCGTCTGCTTCAGAGATAAAATGTGCTATTTATTATGTATTTTGATGTGCTGAATTCAAATATGACAATTAAAACAAGTGATTGGCTACTGTTTCTAAGATATTTAAGTTTTTACATTGTATGTCTATGTATATTGTGTAGATAGTAGAGTTTTAATCATAAATTGTAAACCTAGGTCTTTTCATGTGTTTATGGTTGCTTTACATGATAATATTTCACCTGTCCTGTTTATGTAACACTTTAAAAATCAGCAAAAGGGTGATATAAATAAAATGTATTATGAAACAAAAGGCAAAAAACTATTCTGTACATAGTTTAGTCCTATTCAGTGTCTACTCGGCGCTTCTTGGCTTGTCTCTTATATTCATTAAATGGAGCATCTCTTGTCACTGTCCAGCAATAGTCTGCAAGCATTGATGGGCTACATTTGCCCTGATAGCGTTTCTCCATTGTTGCAATGTCCCGGTGAAATCGCTCGCCGTGCTCGTCGCTCACTGCTCCGCAGTTCGGTGGAAAAAAATCTAGATGAGAGTGCAAAAAATGTATCTTTAGTGACATGTTGCAACCAAGGCTTTTGTATGCCTTGAGGAGGTTTTCCACCAACAACCAGTAGTTGTCTGCCTTGTTGTTTCCGAGAAAATTTATTGCCACTAACTGGAAGGCTTTCCATGCCGTCTTTTCCTTGCCACGCAGTGCATGGTCAAATGCATCATCTCGAAGATGTTCACGAATCTGAGGACCAACAAAGACACCTTTCTTTATCTTAGCTTCACTTAACCTTGGAAATTTTCCACGGAGGTACTTGAAAGCTGCTTGTGTTTTGTCAATGGCCTTGACAAAGTTCTTCATCAGACCCAGCTTGATGTGTAAGGGTGGTAACAAAATCTTCCTTGATTCAACAAGTGGTGGATGCTGAACACTTTTCCTCCCAGGCTCCAATGACTGTCGGAGTGGCCAATCTTTCTTGATGATGTGGGAATCTCTTGCACGACTATCCCATTCGCAGAGAAAACAGCAGTACTGTGTGTATCCAGTCTGCAGACCAAGCAAGAGAGCAACAACCTTCAAATTGCCACAAAGCTGCCACTGATTTTGGTCATAGTTTATGCACCTCAAAAGTTGTTTCATGTTGTCATAGGTTTCCTTCATATGGACTGCATGACCAACTGGAATTGATGGCAAAACATTGCCATTATGCAGTAAAACAGCTTTAAGACTCGTCTTTGATGAATCAATGAACAGTCTCCACTCATCTGGATCGTGAACAATGTTGAGGGCTGCCATCACACCATCGATGTTGTTGCAGGCTACAAGATCACCTTCCATGAAGAAGAATGGGACAAGATCCTTTTGACGGTCACGGAACATGGAAACCCAAACATCACCTGCCAGGAGATTCCACTGGTGTAGTCTGGAGCCCAACAGCTCTGCCTTACTCTTGGGTAGTTCCAAATCCCTGACAAGGTCATTCAGTTCACCTTGTGTTATGAGGTGTGGTTCAGAGGAGGAGGATGGGAGAAAATGTGGGTCCTGTGACATTGATGGTTCAGGACCAGAAGTTTCATCCTCTTCCTCTTCCTCATCTGACTCAAGTGAGAATGATTCTGGTGCATCAGGAACCGGCAGTCCTTCTCCGTGGGGTACTGGGCGTATAGCTGATGGAATGTTTGGATAATGCACAGTCCGCTTTTTCTTCTTTGACACACCTTTCCCAACTGGAGGCACCATGCAGAAGTAACAATTGCTGGTATGATCTGTTGGCTCTCTCCAAATCATTGGCACTGCAAAAGGCATAGATTTCCTTTTCCTGTTCAACCACTGGTGAAGATTTGTTGCACAAGTGTTGCAGCATATGTGTGGGGCCCACCTCTTGTCCTGATCTCCAATTTTGCAGCCAAAAGAAAGGTGATAGGCTTTCTTAACCATAGTGGTTATACTGCGCTTTTGTGATGCAAAAGTCACTTCACCACAAACATAGCAGAAGTTATCTGCACTGTTCACACAAGTACGAGGCATCTCTGCTCACTTTGGCTAAACAGAAATGTGTCCCTTTGCAAAATCAAACACTGACAAATAAGAGAGCATGACACTGTATGATTTCTAGAGCTGATATAGGGCAATTTGTTCAGCAGAGCGATGTAAGCTTCGTTATGATTGCATCATCCATGACTTCTAGGAATAACATGATGCAATTCATATCATGTATGACGCAATACCAGCTTCAGATTGCATTATTCATTGTTTTGCCTAAAAAGCAAATACTGTCCAAACCCAGTCATAGATTTATTCATAGATCCAGTCAAAGATGTATTTTAGTCATTTCTGGTTTAAATTGAGTTCCCTTCCCTTTATAACTCACCTATCCTCCACCATTCCCAAGTCAAGGGTCGTATATACTGACCCAATAGCATATCTTGACAACTAGAGCCAATCAACAATTTTAAGCATCATTTTCGTTCTCAGTGACCCAGAATTAGTAAAGTTTGACTACATTTATTTCAGAAGCATTTTGGCTGTAGAGCAGTTTATTTAAAAGTGGCCTTGCATTTGTTGAACAAAATATTTACCACATATTATTTAACCAGTTCTTCTGTAAACTCTTCATGCGGATGTTGGTACTGAAAATGTACAAGCAGTTGTGTGTGTGGCAGCCCCAATGAAAATCAGGGCCTGATGTTTATATAAGAACATGATTATCATTGTTAAATAAACATTTTCGTTGGTTAATTTTTCAATATACCTTCTTACTTTTTTAACTATAAATTAATTATTATTTTCTATTTTTGTGTATTTTCTATATAGCCTTTTATTGGTCTGAGACTTGTAAATATTTTTTCTGTGGTTTTATCCCTTTTCATGGAGACTGCTTTAATTTAACTAATGGTAGTAGCATACAAAAAATGAGAAATATAATCTAACATTTTTTCACTCTTAAGGCATGCTGCTTAATTATAAAGGCTGAGACAGTTTTAAAACCGTGGTACACAAGCTGATATTCCATCCATTCACTTCACAACAATTTTTTTAAGAGGGTGGTATATGAACCAGTAAAATTTGGGAACCACTGGGCTAGATCATCACCAGCACTATGCAGCCACAAAAGTGAGTATGGAGGTGTAAGGCCACCCCTCTACACTCTTTCGTGGGCAACCTGTAAGCACAAGAGCAAAAGCAGACTCTGCAAAGTCACTGCTTTCTTGTGACCTCCACACAGATGAGAGGGAGGGATTAGACTGAGCGTTGGCTCTCCCCCCAGCAAGTGCAGCATCCTTGTAGCTGCCCCAAGTGACATACTACAAACAGCTATGTGTTTCCCCTTGCATAGGATAGATTGTGAATTAAGATGTAGCCCAAAATACTCAAAGAAGATGCCCATAGTCCTGATAAAGTTGCACACCAAGAATAAGCACAAATTTGGTGGCAATGAAAAACTGATAGGTAGGTAGATATTAACCTCTACTGAAAAGATTCACAAATTTGCATTGTCTGCCTGTCTAATTAAACATTAAAAGTTGTCACACTAGGTGCTCATTCAACAAAGCTCCAATGTTTAGATACTTCTGATGAGAACTTCTTATGACCTTTTTTTTGTATAAAGAGTCAGGGGTTATATCCATTAGATTTGTCAATATTCGTATTGTCACCTTTTGTAACTAGAACATCTTTCTATCCAGTAAAAGGATGGGATTGGGTTGAACCTTCAGCTCTGGGACCCTCCCACCTTCCAGGGTCCTAGAGCTTGGGCTCCAGCCCATCTCTGGAAGTCTATAAAGCAATGAAAAAGCCCCGCAGACTGAGCCTGGCAAGCCTGGGTTGGCTGGCATGGGCCAATCACAGGTTTTTCTTTGCTGTGTAGACATACCCTAAGAGGCCCAGTACAGAACTGTCAGCACAGGGCAGCAGCTGTGAACCCATATGAACCTCGTCTGCTTTCGGGGCCAGAGCAGCCCTGGCCTAATATTAGACAATTCCTCAGGAAAGTCTGTCCCCAGCTTTCTTTGCGCAGCAGTATTGCCAGAATCTCCACAGTGCTGCATGCTCCAGACCCCCTGAGGCACACCCTTCCTGTCCCCAGACCTAGCACATCCCTTATCCCAGGACTTGCCAGGGGTTCCTTGAAGCCTGGATGTCTTCCTCAGTTCCTGTTTTTCACCCATCTGAATCTGATTCTATTAGGGTCCCTTTATGCTGCTCTGGCACTTTATCTCTCAGGTAAAGGGCCCAGAGCCACCATGGAAATCTCACTCATGGATTAGAAGTGGCATATGCATTTACGTTATGATACTGTACAGTAATCACAGATGTTTGCAGTTATTTACTTAATTCACAACATCTCTGCCATATATTAGCAAATTCCTTTAAAAAAAATATTGAGGCAAAAGCTGCTGGCTCTCTCTACTGAGTAGAAAACTGCCAGACAGCAGAAACCCAGAAGCACTTACCACACATCTAAATGTTGCAACTGCTGCTCCTACTGACTTTCTTGCATTGTTGAGTACAATGGAGAAAATTGGAGTGTGTGATCATGCACAAAACTGCAGAAGCTAATGCTACAATTGCCTTCAACCAGCATGATGTTCATTGGGCTTCAGAGTTATGGTGTGCAAAAAGGGCTTAGAAATGGTTGTTCAAAGTTGAACTTCAGAGCAACTTACCTACTACTCATGATTTTAAGAGATTCTCCAATTTTCTCTTTAACTTTCCTCCTTCCTTTCAGTCCATACACATAGCCTTGAACCCTTCCTAACTCCTGATTGGACTCCTTGTCTCTTTTAGCTATTTAATATCCCATTCCAACCCATCAGTCACCAGCCCCTTCTTGGTTCTGACCCATTTGCCTAGTTGCTGTACAGCTCTCACCCATCTGTGCATTACTGGTCCATTGGTGGAGCTATGCCTATAAACACCAGCTACCCCCTCATTCAAGCAGTATTATGTTTAAATTGGTACTCACCCTGTATAATCTACTTCATTATCAGTAGGCCACTTGCTTGTCAACTCTCTTTGTACTTCTATTTGCTCCCCTCCTAGCCTCCATTCTGACTACCTCTCAGACTTTTCAGAACTCCTGTCCCCTCTCCTCCCAACTCCATCAGCAACATCAGGTTTCTCCCTTTCCCACTCCATTATCACCAGTGGTTGATGCCAGTTCAACCTGGCAGCCTGCCCATCTTCACAACTGCTGAACATTCCCCTGCACAGTCTCTTACATTTTGGGGGCATATCATCAACTGGTATAAAGTGTTGTAGCTCCATTTACTACAATAGAGTGATACTGATTTACACCAACTAGGAATCTGGTGTTTTTTCCCCCCTATTGCACTCTCCATGCACATTAGCACTCCTGATCCAACCCTTTCATCTCTGTGCACTTGTCCCATCCCAACCCCTACTCTGATTGGTCTCCCATACTACTTCATCCTTACAACATTCCATTCCACAGCAGCAAATGTTAGCAGGACCTCACCCATCTATGGCAGAACTATAGGCCCATTTCATGTTTTCTGAATAGAGATCCATACATGAAATCAGTCCACATCTCCCCTCCTGTGCTGGGTCAATTCACAGAAAATATTTTACCAAAACTCATTTAACTAAAATGTTTTACATATATTAGGCACAAAGCACTATGTTGTATGTGAGTTAAGGTTCCTCTATACATAACAAACCTTACACAAAAGCAAGAAAGTGATAAATTAAGGCATCTGACATGGCATACCTTTTACTCCTCAACACAGAGATGCACACTTCACCTGTAGGAAAACCATCATGCCACAAACCACCTATAACCCAACACCTCTACTGCCTCCCATGACATTGCATCACTTTAGTAGTACTACTATATTTGGGCTAAGTTTGTATGACTTTTTTTTTAAAAGTGTGCCTCCAGGAACTCTGTCTGGGTTACATATATATATATTTTTTCATGGCTTCTAATATTTGCCATTTAGAATCTGTTTGTTTTGTCTTTTAATATTTTATTTGTTTAAAATAAACACAGCATTGCATTATGGCACATTATTGCACAAGCATCGTTGCCGTATTATTTGAATGCATTAAATGCTAAAGCAGTCATTCCCGAAGTGGTGTCGTATAGCAATGTGCTTGATTTGTGGGTTGTTTTTTTTTAAATGCTGTAGTTTTAGTTTTATATTAGAGTACTTATTATGAAAACCCAGTAGCCTATTTCTTAGTGCTGGGTAAAGAACATATAACCATGATAGTTTTTAAGCTAAAGTGGATTTTTTTTTTAAACTGAAACACCTGAAGCAAAAAAAAAAAAAAGCTTACTTCACTCAAAATCTACACCTGCCTTCAATCTGAAAAGACACTGCTGAGGTTGGTAAAACTAAAATGTAACTTTCAATGACAGTTTTACCATTTTAAAGTTCTTCTTGCCTTGAGGGATATCTAAATTATTCTTCTTTGCTCTTGCTATCTCACTGGCTCTACTTTAGTTTTTCTTCTGCTTCCATATGAAGTGTTTGCATTTCAGTAGATTTTTTTTTCAGTTTGTCTCTCCAACACTGATTATGCTTATTTTTGTCCAAAAAGACATAACTGTCAAATTAAAAGTAAACAGATCAGCAAACAACTGCTATCTATAACATGGCCAACTTGTAATGTGTACCACTTGTTTACTGAAAAATCAGTCACAATTTAAACAAACATTTTCAACCCTGAATTATTCATCATTAGAGGAAAAAAACTTGCCATAATAGTCTGTTTAAGGAAAGAAAATACTTTGTTCTTTTACAAAGCCTTTCATGGATGTATCTTAAAGTATTTTATAAACATTATCTCCACAACATACCTGTAAATTAAATAAATATCTCCATTTTACAGATAGGAAAACTGAGGCACAGAAAGATTCTCAATGTTATAGAGACAGTCACTGACAGAACTGAGAACATGGTCTTGATCAATTGTCTCTAATCCTATGTTTCAACTTCTAGATTATCTTCTTTCAAAATGGGCCGTCAAAGTAAATCAGTTTTAGTCTTATGAAACATGGTAGTTTCAGTACTGTAAAATGGAATCGGTCTATCTAAATAAGTGGAAATATAGTGGAAATAGAATTTCACCTTTGATTTAAATAAGGTGCAAAATAAGTAAGGCACTGCTTAACTTTAATCATATGAATAACTCCATCTCTATCCAGCAAAAGACCCAGTTGGATTTAAGCATGTGCTTAAATGCGTTTCTGAATGGAGGTCTAAATGGGGGTCTCTACTCTACTCTTATTTTTTAACTTTTTGCATCTCCCCACAAAATTGGAAAATGGGAGGGGAGGGTAGTTTTTCTCTTTCCCCTGTGGCATGGGTCACTTGCTGATTTAAACTAGAATAAATGGTGAATTCTCTTTAACTTGAAGTCTTTAAATCATGATCTGAGGACTTCAGTAACTCCGCCAAAATTATGGGTCTATTGCAGGAGTGGATGGGTAAGATTCTGTGTCCTGTGATGTGCAGGAGGTCAGACTAGGTGATCATGATTGTCCATCTGGCCTTAAAGTCGATGAGGCTATGAATCTTTTTTTTATTATTATTATTAAAGTCTCTGATACTTGAAAGTACTTTCTCAGCAGCAGGAAATCTTCCTTGAATATAGGAAAGGACAACAGGAAGAAGTCAAAGAACATGAATATGTTTTGATAAACAGAAAAAAGTTGTTTTGAACTACCCTATCTGCAGTGTCCATCAATGATTCAAGACTTGTGAAAAGGAAATATAAGAAAGACCAGTGTTCCCAAGTCTCTGCTCACAAGTATCTCATGACATTTTATGAATGGAAGTAATAATACATGAAAAAGATTCTGGTGCCAAGTTACCTACAGAATCTTTATTATGGGGTTCATATGAAACCCGCTTGATCAAATAAAAATTTACAAAGAACTGATCAGACAAATTAATCACTTCCCTAATATATCCTTGATTATCATACATATAGGTATCCATTGTAAGCTGTCTGCATTATTTAACATTAAAATACAGCATATTAATTCTTATTTTTGTTGTTTTGGCTTTTGCAGACATCCAATAGGACCTTTGACATTCCTCTCACTTTGTCTGGAGCAGTAGTTTTACGGGAGAGACTAAATTATGAAGAAAAGACACGTTATTTTGTTATTGTTCAAGCAAATGTAAGTATGGATTCCAAAACGGTTATTTCTGTCATAGATTCCTCGGGAGCAGGGGATAGGGCATGGGGACGTCTTTTCTACATGTCAGGAGTAGGTGTTCTTTTTCTTAAGTCACCAGTGTTGAAATGTTGCCTAATATCTCTTTAGTCCTTATAATCTTTTACACAGTTTGGCATATTGCTGGTTAGAACAAAGACATTCATGTTGTGAAATAAGACATTCTTTTGGCATGAGGAATAGATTGTATATTTTAAATATAGTGCATGTAGAAAAGTACATTCTAGTGTCACAGAGAGTTTGTTTTCTGACATATCTAGCTATACTAATGTGATCTGAAATTAGTTTAATGGATACAATTTAACTGTATCCTTGAGCTTTGAAATGGAGCCTTCTAAAACGAGGCAATTTTTCTTTCAATCCACACTGTATGTGTGTTAAGTGTTTTTTACGGGATGACTAGCAGTGGATAATGCATGCTGAGAATAAAAGTGACATTTAAACTGTATCTAATATAGCTGTCATTGGGAGAAGACTTTAGGTGTCCTTGAAGACAATGAAAGTTATTTTTCCTGTTCTTTTTACAATAAAATTTGTATTTTTAATAAGTGGATGAAAGCATTCCATTCCATTCCTATGCAGCAGTTATTAATTCCACACAAATGGTGTAGTGGTTGAACAGGATGCTCTCAAATAACCTTAGAAGTGTTTGCTCCTGAAAATATCTATGTGCATTTGTGCTGCCTTGTTCAACGTTGTGCCAAAGAAAGGAAAGAATCTACTTGAAAATTCACCCTCGTCTTTAATAAATATCTCAGGCTTTTTATAGTAATCCAGATTAAAACAGATTTTAAGCCTCAGAATCTGCAAAGAGGACCACAGTGATCTTTGTCCTTCTCTGGGAGCACCACATGGGACAGAAACTAGACTGGGCTTCCCCTCTCACAAATCCAACACTGTGTCCCAATGGCCCATCCCACCTCACCTCTGGGGACTTCACCTAGGGCTGGAGCTCATGCAACAAGGTTGAGGGGGAAAGAGAGCCAGGGCTGGCTCTCTCCAGCAACTGGTTTTGGTGGCTCATTCTTCCACTTTAGGGACACTAGATGGGGCAAGAGCTCCTCTCAGCTCCTGAGCTGGAAAGACAGAGAGCTTGACTGTGTGGGGCTCCTCCATCACTGACAACCTGCAGGACCTGGTCCCAACAGTCCATCCATGCTGGGGGATAACAAACTTCTGTTGCCGCTGCTGCCTGATATAGTTAGTTATTTAACTTAAGTGGTAGTAATCTGTCCTGTATTGCTGAGTAATCTCTACTGTATTTTTGAAGGCTCAGAGTTCAAACCTTTCTGATCATATGTGATGGAGGGGTTATTATAGCTGCAGATGTTATTTGCTTTTTCTAGTAGTTTTTAATAATGAAGAAAAAGGTAAATTACATACAAAAATAAGTTAAAAGAATGTTGTTTAGGTTGCAAAGTTAACTATGAAAAAAGTTAGGAAATGGCAGATTTATCATTGCTTCCTCTCTCATTGTGCGTATGCATTATGATACTGTCTTTAATTACATACTGTTATTTCCACCGGCCATCTCCCCCATTCAGTGCACAGGATGGATGCACAAGGGAGCTGAATTAAGGTTGCATGGCATTCCCTAGCTTTCAAGTGTTGGACTTTGCAACATAAATAGCATTCTCTTAAAGTACACCTTTACCCCGATATAACACTGCACATTCTTCGGCCTGCGCCGCTTCCTGCAGCCCCCATTGGCCTGGAGCGGCGAACCACGGCCAGTGGGAGCCGCGATTGGCCGAACCTGCGGACGCGGCAGGTAAACAAACTGGGCCGAACCACCAGGGGCTTTCCCTGAACAAGCGGCGGACCGGCTTTGAGAAGCACTGACCTAAGTAACACTTCTCGCTGGTCTCTCAGAAATGGGAATGCATGAAGTCCCCCAAAGAAGAAAGAAAGGTTACTAACCAGTAACTGGTTCTTCTTTGGGCATTGATACTTCCTGTGCCTCATGTTTAGCACATGCATAAATCTTTGCAGGATTAATACCATAGTGACCCATCCTATATAATTTCCATAATATAGCTACTTATATGAATGAGAACTACTTGAGTGAGTAAAGGTTTCATGTTGAGGCCATTTTATTAAGATGATGTTAAAAAAAATAGTGAACAGAGTTTGAGCATAGAAGTTTCTGGTTATCAGGGAATAATGTACAGATTATCGAGGGTGCAAAGTTTGGTTTAAAATCAGGTGGCATAAGGAATACATAATCTGCAATATCCCCGATTGGGGGTAAAAGGTTGATGGGTCAAAATACAGGCATTGAGATATGAGGGTATGAAGTTCATATAGTGGCTATGTACGGGTGTGGAGTATAATGAGTGGATATGATAATGAGGATGGATTGACCCTCATTTGGTGAGATTTAATGTTCAGGGAGTTTATGGTTCCAGTTCATATGATCCAACGGAGAAAGTCTCTTGGTCCCTTTCTCATAGTCGAAAAACGATGTCACTTTAGCTCACGCCTCCTGGTACTGTCGGTGGCCGGTGATGTGCTCGATGTAGATGTCCCTGGACCATCGGATGGTGTCTGAGACCATGAGGCGCCACATGAGCCGTGCGTAGCGTCGACCGATCCCGCAGGTCCGCAGCACACGCTCGTTGCAGGGGTCCCAAGCGCCCAGGGCTACGACAATCAGGGCGTCCATCTGCACCTCGTAGCCCTTCGCTCTCAGGGTGTCAGCCAGGGGGGCCTACTTTTCCAGCTTACGAGCTCGGGCTTCGCGAAATGCCGGGGTCCTGTTCTCAAAAGACACCGTGACGTTGATGAGGATGATCTTTTTCTGGGCCTCGTTGGTGATGACCACGTCAGGTCGTAGCTGGCTGTCAGTACCGGGGATGGCGCAGTTCACGGAGATCTCCCCCAGGCGTGGTGCGATGGTTTTCACCAGGCGGTTCTGGATGGCATTGTGGTGCAGCTGCCAGGCTCTGGAATGGGGTTTGCAGCTGCACAGGACGTGGGGCAGGGTCTCGTTGGAGTAGCCGCACTTCCTGCAACGCTTGTCTCGGTTCCCGTGGCGGACGGCTCCGTTGAGCGGGACATGCTCAAATCTGGTACTGTAATCAAACAGGAATTGATTTCAATGAAGTTTTGAGTGCTCCGGTGTTGTAGAAGAGCGCTCAGAGAATAGTTTGTTGACCAAAAAATGCAGTTTTCGTCAACTCAAAACTATTTGCAAATTTGCAGAATGTTTTTGGCCACATTTTTTTCAGGCTGGATTCACAAGGGGACTTAGGTGCCATTAACAAAATGGTCAGAGGAGGTAGTAGTTGTGGTGCTCCCCTTATGCCTAATAGCCCAGTGGCTAGCACCTTCACTGAGGCTGTGGAAGTCTGAATTCAAATTCCTTCTCTGGAGCAGGGAATTCAGTGCATGCCTCCCTCTTGCAGGTAAGTACACTTACCACCACACTATAGGGTATTCTGGGATAGGTCTTTGTGTCTCTCCTATTGAAGTTGTTCCACTTTATATAAATAAATAGTCATTGGGCCAGAGAAAGTGAGGATAATTTTATAGTCTAGTGATTAGAGCTCTCACCTGGGAGTAGGAAGACCCAAGTAAAAGTTCCTACTCCAGTTACTATTCATTATTTATACATATAATCTTGAAAGAGAAAGTGGAGTGTGAGGTGAAGATCAGACCAAGTATCTAATTTATCCCATCTAATGCTTTTCATTCCAGAGGATCAAAAAGTATGTAAATTGCTGTATTAAAAAGGCACCATATCATCCACCATTGAAATGCAACTACTCCTGGGGTGAAGCACAGAAGCTGTTTCTGTTTAACAATGTACAGCAACATTATTCATCGTTTTAAGACAGAAGAATATCATAGTCATTTGAAACAAAAAGGAAAATTTTTGCAAGTTTTCACTAGTATTTTCTCCAGTTAATATAGTTTTGCTTAATTCTGTTTTTACACATGATCTATTATCAAGATGTAGCTTCAATTACAAAATATACTGTATAAGACACTAAAAAAGATGGCATGGCCCCCACTTTGATGAGATTATAAGTTTGGTTGATAAAGGTATCTGTGTTAACATAATACTTAACTTCTGTAAGGCATTTCATGCTCCGATTTAAAAAAAAATAATAGCAGGACATTTTGATTAAAAATAATTGCACTACACAAAATCAATGTAGCCCATATTACAGGGATAAAAATTGATTGATAGAACTAAAAAGTACTTGTAAATGGGGAATCATAATTCATAAGAGGTGCTTCTAGTGGGATACTGCAGGGATCTGTTCTTGGCAATTCAGTATCTTTATCAATGATCTGAAAGAAAATATCAAAGACATTGCTGGCAAAATTTGCAGATGACACCAATATTGGTGGCGTGGTAAATGATGCGAACAGGCCAGTTTTACAAACCAATCTGAATCACTTGATAAGGTGATCTCATTTGAACAGCAGGTTTTTAATATAGCTGAACACCAGGTCATACATGTAGAAATGAGGAATGTAAGTCACACTTATAAAGTGAGAGGAAGGTTCTGGAATGTGATGGCAATGAAAATGACCTAGAGTTAATGTTTATACAGCCAGTAAATATGAGCTCACGGTGTGGTGTAGCAAAGATGGCAGTCCCAATCCTGGGTTTCCTAAGCAAGAAAATATCAAGTACGAGTAGGGAGGTAGTATTACCTCTGTGTACAACATTAGCGAGACCATTACTGAAAGATTGTGTCCAGTTCTGGAGTTCACACTCCAAAAAGGTTGCTGACCAATTGGAAAGGGTTCAGAAAAGAGCAACAAGAATATGATTCAACGTCTGGAAAACATGTCTTATAGGGTATGTCTACCCTGCAAGTGAAGGTACAATTGTAGCACTGGTAGGCATACCCATCCTAACGTTAGTTTAGCTAGTACAGGTAACGATGCAGTAACTCCTCACTTAACGTTGTAGTTATGTTCCTGAAAAATGCGACTTTAAGCGAAACAATGTTAAGAGAATCCAATTTCCCCATAAGAATTAATGTAAATGAGGTGGTTAGGTTTCAGGGAATTTTTTTTTTCACCAGACAAAAGACGACACACACACACACACACACACACACACACACACACACACACACACACACACAGAGTATAAGTTTTAAACAAACAATTTAATACTGGTACACAGTGATGATGATTGTGAAACTCGGTTGAGGTGGAGGAGTCAGAGGGTGGGATATTTTCCAGGCAATGCCTTACTGCTAAATGATGAATTAGCAATTGGCTGAGCCCTCAAGGGTTAACTCTCACAGTCTACAAGGCAGCAGGAATGGAAGGAGGGGAGAGAGCATCACAAACAGAGACACACACTGTGTGTGTGTGAGAGAGATGCGCATTTCCCCTTTAAGTACACTGCTTTGTTAATTAGATCAGCTTGCTGAGACCGCAGCTGCTGCTGCCAGCAAGCTCCCTGTCCTGAGCCCTGTTGTGTAGGGTTACCATATTTCAGCAAGCAAAAAAGAGGATGGGAGGAGCCCCGCCCCATCCTGCCCTAGCCCCGCCCCTGCCACTTCCCCCCCTCAGAACCCCCAACCCTCCCCCCGCTCCTTGTCCCCTGACTGCCCCCTCCTGGGACCCCTGCCCCTAACTGCCCCCCAGGACTCCACCCCCTACCTAAGCCTCCCTGCCTCTTGTATCCTGACTGCCCCCTCCTGAGACCCTCCTCCCATCCTAACTGGCCCCCTAGGACTCTACCCCCTACCTGTACCCTGACTGCCCCAACCCTTATCCACACCCCCACCCCCAGACAAACCCCTGGGACTCCCACGCCCCACCCAACCACTCCCCACCCCCTGACAGCCCCCCCCCAGAACTCCCGACCCATCTAAACCCCTCTGCTCCCTGTCCCCTGACTGCTCCAATCCCTCTCCCCACCCCTGCCAGCCCCCCCACTCCTTGTCCCCTGACCACCCCTCCTGGGACCCCTGCTCCTAACTGCCCTCCAGAACCCCACCCCCTACCTAAGCCTCTCTGTTCCTTGTCCCCTAACTGCCCCCTCCTAAGACCCCCCCCAAATGCCCCCCAGCACCCTACCCCCTACCTGTACCCTGACTGCCCAAAACCTTATCCACACCCCCACCCCCAGAAAGCCCCCCCCGAACTCCCGACCCCCCCCCCCCCGTCTCTTGACTGTCCCCTCCAGAACCTCCCTGTCCCTTCTCCGACCCCCTGGCCCCCTTGTTGTTGGCCTTCGCCTAATATCTCTGTGAGCTTGCTCAGGAACGGCCTGAGCCGTTTGTCCCGGCACGCTGGGGAGCGGGGGAGGAGCTCCAGACTGCCGGAGGCGATCTGCGAATGCAGGGAGGGAGGGAGTGATCTCTGCTGCAGGGGAGAGGAGGAGGGGCTCTCTCTGGCTGTCGGAGCCCCATGTAAGTGGCACCATCCGGCCGGCTGCCCTGTTAGCTGCGCGCGCTCTGCATGGGGGGGGGGGGGGGGGAAGTCCGGACATTTACAAATTCCCCCCGGACGCTATTTTTAGCTCAAAAAGCCGGACATGTCCAGGGGAATCCGGACGAATGGTAACCCTACTGTTGTGTGTCCCCCCTGCTCTATGGAAGATGGGGTAAGTGGGGTGCAGGAGCAGGAGGGAGGGGGACACCCTGACATTAGCCCCCCTTTTCCTCCCCTCCCCCCCGCACAGCATGCAGGAGTCTCGGGGAGCAGCTCCAAGGCAGAGGGCAGGAGCAGCACATGGCAGTGGGGGGAGGGACAGCTGCAATTGCTAGCCTGCTGGGCAGCTGCTGGGCAGCTGCTGCACAGGGAACTTAGGGGAGCGGGGAGCTGCTGGGGGAGCTGATAGGGGGGCTGCCGGTCCACCCTGGTTCCAAGCCCCCACCAGCTAGCTGCAATGGGCTGCTCTTCCTGCAAGCAGTGGACAAAGCAGGTGGCTGCCAAACGACCTTAGAAGGGAGCATTGCACAACTTTAAACGAGCACGTTCCCTAATTGATCAGCGAAACAATGTTAACCGGAACGACTTTAAGTGAGGAGTTACTGTAGTAGCAGAATTGTTGGCATGGGCTAGCAACGTGAGTAAAAAAACAGGATCCCCAGTGTGCTTGTACAGGGGTAACCTGCCTATGCTGAAGCTTATTCCACCTCATCTGCATTATTATTGTCACCTTTGCTGGTAGATTAAAGCTAACACAGCTATGATTACCTGTGCTACAATCATACCTTCATTGGCCATGTAGACATACCTACATACCATGGTGATGCATTTAAGAAGCTCAATTTTGTTCTAAAAGTACCTACATGAGGAAAACATTTCTGATACAATACATATCATTAATCTTCCAGAAAAAAAATAACAAGAGCCAGTGGGTTGGAAGCTAGAGCTAGAGAAATTCAGGCTAGAAATAGGGTGCATATTTTTAAACATTGGAATAACTTACCTAGGGCTGTGGTGGATTTTACATAATGTGAACTCTTCAAATCAAGACTGGATATCTTTCTAAAAGGTAATCTGTAGCTCAAACAGACGTTACGGGTTTGATGCAGAAATTACTGGATGAAGTCCTATGACCAGTGTTATGTAGAAGGTCAGACCAGAAGATTATAATGGTCCCTTCTGGCCTTAACATGTATGAATTAAGGAGAGCACTTTAGCTTATACTTAGGTCCATCACTATTCAGAAAAACATTTTTTAAATGGTTAACACCCCCTGATGTACCTAAATGCTGTGTAGAATAGGGACAGATTTAAGCATGTGCTGAATCAAGGTCATGCTGAAAAGGTAACAAATTAAGATGGGATCATGAATTAGTAGTAGTGATAGTTGTATTTTCTAAGGTGTCCTTCTGCATAATACATTGGTGTATTCAGTGCTTGGGATCTGGGCCTACTAGTTTGAGGGTCCTCAATTTAGCAGCAAGTAATCAAGATTAGAATCTGGCTATTACCTGAATATTACCAGGGAAATAACAAGGAATTATTTTTGAGGAACACGAAATAAATATTTCTCAAAGGGAGTAGCGGAAATTGAAAGGATTGTCTCTTACCATGTGTTTGTACACTGCCTACCACAAAGGGGTCTAGTCTTAGTTGGGTTCCCTAGCAAGGGCTCATACAGTGAGAGACAAAATCTCCTTATTCACTATGAATTTGCAAGAACTGGCAGAACTGTTGTTGTCTTGCACACATTGAAGTTGGGCAAAGGGAGTTAAATAAACTATTAGAAGAGACACCCAAAGTTTTGATTAATCTTTTTAAAAAAGAACCCATGACTTTTTTGAGGTTTGTCTCATATTTTCTTTAACTTTGGAGGAGAGCAGATTTGATATTGGAAGAGAATGTGGTGTGGCATTCATAATGAGCATGTGGATTTGTATGGTTGTGATGATGGGGAGCATGGAGGTGACGTCAAAGTCAATGCTTCTGTAACTAGCAATTTTCCAGATTTTTCATGATTGTTTTGATAGGATATGTTCATGATCAATCTTAACTTTAAGTTAAAAAACGTTTTTGTGTGGACCGTGTTCTAAATTCTCTAAATCATATTTATAGAAATACCCTTTTCCTCCACAGGACCGGGCTCAAAATCTTAATGAACGAAGAACAAGTACAACCACCCTCACAGTTGATGTGCTTGATGGGGATGATCTTGGACCAATGTTTCTCCCATGTGTCTTAGTGAATAACACTCGTGACTGTAGGCCACTCACCTACCAAGCCAGCTTACCAGAGTTCACTGATCCTGTAAGTACTCAATGAACTCTCTTTCTTGGGTTCTTAATTTCTCCCTCACTCTTTCCTAAACAAGTACCGGTATTATGTTTTTCTACAGACAAAATGGGAAACTATTATACATTTTTGTTAGTTATTGTGTTCCTAATTAGAATAAGTGCTTCCATTTGCAGGCATGAAATACACATCTAGGGCTGAGTGAGGTTCTAGTGGGGTGTGAGCCACCTCGGCACTCAACTTGAAGTTTGCAGATGGAATTGAGAGACAGGGACAAGCTGAGGTCCCTGGGAACAAAGAGGGGACAGGTTTGATGGGGCAGGGACAGAAGAGGGCAAGCTGTGGGGCACAGGAGCAGAAAGGTCTTAAAGCACTAGAGCAGGGGTCTCAAACACAAATGACCACGAGGGCCACATGAGGACTAGTGAATTGAACCGAGGGCCGCATCACTGACACCCCCCCTCGCTGCCTCTGGCCCCGCCCCTGCCCCACCTATTCCCACCCCTTCCCTGCCCCAATCCAACCCCTTCCCCAAAGTCCCCACCCCAGCGCTGCCCCCAGGGTGTGCAGAAAGGGTGCAGGGTGAGCCAGGGGGCTCAGGGCAGGGCGTTGGGTGGGGTGCAAGAGGGTGAGCAGTGCGGCAGGGGGCTCAGGGCAGGGAGTGCAGGAGGGGTGTGGGATGTGGCAGGGGGTTCAGCGCAGGGGGTTGGGGTGTGGGATGTGGGAGGGGGCTCAGGGCAGGGGGTTGGGGTGTGGGATGTGGCAGGGGGCTCAGGGCAGGGAGTTGGGGTTTGGGATGTGGCAGGGGGCTCAGGGCAGGGAGTTGGGGTGCAGGGTGTGGGCTCCGGCAGGGGGCTCAGGGCAGGGAGTTGGGGTGCAGGGTGTGGGCTCCAGCCCGGTGTCACTTACGTAGAGCGGCTCCGGGGTGGCAGCGGTGCGCACCGGGGCCAGGGCAGTCTCCCTCCCTGCCTGCCCTGGCCCCCGGTCCCGCGCTGCTGCGTTCCAGGAAGCAGCTGGAATCCTGTCCCTGCAGCCCCTGGGGGAGGGAGGAGGCTCAGGGTTTCGTGTGTGTGCTGCTCTTGCCGCTCCTCTAGGTACCTCCCATGAAGCTCCCATTGGCCGCGGTTCCCTGTTCCTGGCCAATGGGAGCTGCGGGGGGCGGTGCCTGGAAGGAGGCAATGCAGGAGCCCTCTGCCTCCTTCCCCCTCCCCCCCCGGGCCCAAAGGGGCGTGCTGCCAGCTGCTTCAGACAGCGGCGCGGGGCTCGCAATGCCACAGGGGGCAATCCCGTGGGTAGGCAGAGGGGCGGGGGGGGGGGGGTGCGCGGGGAGCCTGGCGGGCCACACGCAAGAGCCCCGCAGGCCACGTGTTTTAGACCATTGCACTAGAGTATGCTGTCCTCCAGAATCTGGAATGGAACCAAGTATTCCTGATAGAAAACATTCTTCTGCTGCCTGGCAAAGAGCTGTGAAACCACTGACAAAGTGTGTGTCTCATTCCCCTTTCAGGCCTGATCTACATAGAGGATAGTAGCCCACTTCTAGTACCTGTTGGTCTGTTAACTCAAGTGGTAGAGGCATGTGCTTTGGATCTAAAGATTCCAACTCAGTGTTATGATTTTAGGCCTAGGTATGTTATGGTCTGGAGGGAGCACCTACATGATTTAACATCTAGTCTCCATGCCTATGCATTGCTTGGCCTCATTGTGCCAAGAGGGTGTTCATTAGCTGAAATGTCTATACACTAGTGACTAGGACTGAGTCTGCTAATTCATATCACAACTGAATAGCTGTTAACATAAGATAATAATGTTGACTTGAGTCAGATTTTAGCCAGTCTCCTACAGATATTTGACTTCATATTCCATTATTAGGAGCACTATTTATGGAAGAAAGGACATTTCAGATATCCTCTATTTGGGTTTTGTCTGTAACTTATGCTATATCAGTCAACATTTTTCTTTCGTTGAAAAAAAATGAAACCTTTTTTGTGAAAATAGCTTTTTGAAGGTACAATGAAGTTGATGAAAGCTATTACTGTTATCACAATCCATTCATATAGTGCTGATTGTCCTATTCCCTGCATTGTAAGTTTAGAATCTAAGGCCCCAGTCCTTCAGGCACTTATGTGTAAAACTTCACTGACACAAGAAGTATTGACTTCAATGGGATTACTCACACAATTTATTCCCATGAGTAAATATTTGCAGGATCAGGAGGACCTAAATTAATGAGGTGAACTTCAAACTTTGCTGGAAATAACATTCTCAAACATAGCAATCTAAGAAACAAGTGGGGGCAGGCACTTATATAGGATTAGATTTATGCATTGTGTAAATATAGTGACTTCATTGGAATTACATCTGGGATCAGTTTGGCTTATCAGCTTTCAGGAGTACTTCTCTTTGCTTTGCTCATATGGACTCTATGCTCTAACCAGGATTTTTGCCACTTCTGGCAAAACTGCAGGATTTCATATCCAATACATTATCCCTGCTATTCACAGTTGGCTAAATAGGACATGATGATTCTAACTGTATAATAGCAAAACTTTTCCTCCACTAAGCCTTCAAAATCCTAAACTAATTCTTTTATCTTTTCAACTTTTATCTGACACTTCTTAACCTTCTGGGAGAGTTGGAAATGGTTTGCTAGTTACCTCTGTGGTTTTCATTGACTTCATAGGCCACTCCCAAGCTATTGGCAAAGCTTGAAGCCTTTTTTGCAGTGCAGACCGAGTTAGAAGCAAGTTAACCGTCCACTAAAATAATGAAATAGCAGAACTAGGTTATGGAAAAATGCACTTCAAAAAGGCCATATCTATTACACAAGTTTAAAGATGTATAAAAAGCATAGTATGGTTTAACTTCTTCCTTACAGATCAAAATAAAACTAGCTGTTCATAGAAGAAGCTAAGAGCAGATTCTGTAGTAGATAACCTGCAACACCACTGTTGTTATGGAGAACTCTTAGATTATAAAAGGATTAATTGGTTCCACAGCAAACCATTTCAGTAAAGAAGCTAAGGACAGAATGGACCATGAAAACTGAAATACCTTTTCACATCACTTTGTCATCAGTTGAGGTACATAAACAGGGTGTTAGAGAAATTTGTTTTCCCATCCAGCGAAGCATAAGTATGTGAGGCGTCCCAATTGCTTCAATAGGATCACTCATTTACTTAAAGTTCAGCATCTGTTTAAATGTTTTGCTGGAAAAGACCTTGCATTGTTCCCATGCATACTTAAGGCCCATCATTTTCAGTATTTATTGATTTTCCCCCCCAAAAAAATCCCTAGGTCTTGAAAAAAACAGTATTCATGGTTTTACCAATTATCACCCAAATTTTGGCTCTTTGGGGACCGGGTGCCCCCGTGCAGAGTCCCAACCAGACTTCAGTGTGGACTTCCACTCCCCTCCTGATCCTGGCCCTTCCGCATGGCCTCGTCCATTTCCTATGCACAATATATGTCCTGTTTGTATTTCAGCATTGTTGCAGAGGGGTTACTTTTCTTTACAGTGAATAATACAGGAAATAATAATGAATCCCAAACAATGAAGTTTTAAGCTTAAATTATGTCGCTACAGCTGCTTGGATGAAAATGTTTCATTTAAAAGATAGTATACTCCACTGAATTGACCCTAAAATAAAGCATTTATAAGCACAGTATTAAATGTGGTTGTAGTAATAATCATTTTTTTCAGTCTTCTAAGATTAATTATCTTTAGCTGGCTTCTGTCAAAGCTTTCTCTGATGTAAAACCCAGATTATTTTTTCGAATGTAATTATTTTCTTTAGTGACTCTAGAGCAGCTTGTTACATTGGCAACATGGAAGGAATCCACATAGGGTGTACTTTGTTTACTGTCTTTGGCTGGAATGATAGAAGAGGCAGGCAAAATTAATGGGCTACTTTGTTACCAGAGAACTGATTTATTTATACCCCAAACAATGTCAGGGTTTATATTATGCCTTCTAGGACTGGGATTGATTCATGCCAGTATTATTAACAGTGTTAAATCTGCTGCAAGCTGTATTTAGGGCTATATAATTAGTATTTATACACCTGTAGAAACATGTTCTAGGTCCTTGCTGCTTGCAAGGGATGAATACCAGCTGCCCCAAAACTGCCAGTTTCTCAAGCAGACCAACAAAGGGTATCAGAGGTCTTTCTTTTTCTTTCTTTCTTTCTTTTTTTTCATATTTGCTTGTTGTGAGTAAAATTATATGTTTATAATAGCAATACTGCCCTTTCAGACTTTAAGGTACTGTTGTTAACCACTCAGTTTTGGCAGTATTTAGGACTCAAGGTGAAACCAATTCTCGGAAAACTGGTAATGGATTGTTTGGGACTGACATTTCTGCAACACCACCACCAATGTTTTACCTTAGTAAATTATTGTAACTAACTCTTTAACACTATAATCTGAGTTTAAGGTAGTGTGAAAATCATTATTAATAACATTAAGCTGCTGTGATGTTGTGTGACAACTCTGTAAAAAGGCCAGAGCATTAAATGCTTTGGCAGCAAACTCATAGCTAAAAACAAAAACAAAAAACTGTGGGCTTGATCCAATGACCAGAAGTCCTTCCATTGACTTCAGGGGGCTTTAAATCAGGTCCTAAAGGGGAGAGCAACCTTTAAAAAAGCAAAGATAAAAATCATACAAATGTGACACTTGTTCAGACATTCTGAGCCAATGGTTCTCAAACTTTTTTTTTCACGGACCACTTGAAAATTGCTGATGGCCTCGGCGGACCACTTAATGATCTTTCCAAATATTGTTTGTACCGTTAGCTAACTATTGTAAAGCACTTTGGATAAAAGCACTATATTAAATAAACCTTAATAATAATAACTTTTTTTGTTCTACAAATAAAAGCACACAACTTATATTTTAATATCAGTAGTCTTACCTTTCTAATGCGATGGATGTGCCCTTTCTCTCCTGCTGTGGCAGCCCCTGAGCTGGGGCTGGGAAGGAGCGGGGTCTCCCTCTCTCGCCCACTACAGCAGCCCCCGAGCTGGGGCTGGGAAGGAGGGGGGGTCTCTCACCCGCCACAGCACCCACAGAGCTGAGGCTGGGAAAGAGGGCCATCTGTCCCCGGCAGCCGCAGCCCTGGAGCTGGGGAAAGTCGCCTCTTTCTCTGGCCACCGGAGCCCTGCACATCCCAAATTCCCCCCACCCCCTCTTCTCACGCCAGTGCCCCCTCCCACCTCCCACCTATTTCCCCCAAGGCCACCACCTCACCTTACATGTGCATCTTCTTCAGGGTCCAGGCACCTAATTAGTGGAGCCACGCCTGCGCGACTCCACTAATAAGGTGGGTGGCCCTTCATTCTCTCATGTGCATCCACCCAGGCGCGCATCTTAGAGGGAACTATCCGCGGACCACCTGAATGGAGCTCGCGGATGACTGGTGGTCCGTGGACCACAGTTTGACAACCTCTGTAGAGTGAGCAACAAATTCTGTTCTCAATTTCATGTATGCAAAGCCTTTATTTTCAAGTGAAAGCAGAATTGGGCCCAATTTTTTTAACCAGATAAAAAAAGTCTATAGAATTATACATGAATGACACAGTAAAGATGTTATTAGGACTGTGGGTAAATTATTATTATTATTATTATTATTGGCTACATATAAATCCAAATAGCTGCATTAGTGCCTAATGAAAATCGGAATCCTTAAAGAGCTCATTGAATAGGACCAGAAAAGGCAGTCAGTTGTCTCTCCTTCCTTAACTCTCGAAAGTCCCAGATACCTTAACCTAGGAGCAGATTTCGAGTGGATTCATGGGTTCATTGACACCCACAGATATCATGAAACTAAGAATGAAAAACCTGAGTGATGCTGTGATCCCATCCACCAGGTTGCAGTGCCCAGAATGGGGAGCTGAGATTAGGGGTGCAGGCTGCTACTGTGGGTTGTCAGTGCCACCCTTGACTACAACTCAAAATCATGTCAAAGAAGTATTTAGTATAGTGTACCCATTGAATCAGGAGGCTATGTGCACCCCAACTTTAGCCTCAGAGTAGCATTCTTCATTGCCCTAAATCTACCTCTAGTCTCTGTTTTGCTGTATTTGGTCCCATGTAACTTCATCTGGCCAGATTATTGTATTTCTCCAGAAGAAAACTATAATGGTTTTTGTTTCATCTTGAGTGAAAATCTTGTTTATTTTTAATCATTACTTTAGCTCTGTATATTCTTCTTATTACACATGTGTAGTCCTTTCTAAATCCTGCTAAATTCTTGGCCTCAATGATATCTTGTGGCAACGAGTTCCACAGGTCAATGATGTATTGTCTGAAAAGTATTTTTTGTGGATGAATGATGTATTCTAGATCCAGATTAACCAAGTTCACTAAAGGATCAAATTGCTTTGCACAGATTCCAAATTGTCACTCTTGCATCTTCTCCTTGAATGATTATACTCCTGCTGTGAATTGAGATTGAGTTCCTAGAGAAAACCATGTGATTCATGCTGGGTATATTTTATTTTTACTATTTCTTTATCTGATAGGTTTGAGTAAAGTTAAATATGTTTCAAGTTTGTTGAGGAATAATTCAGCAGGTGAACAATCAGTAACAGTATATTAAGTTCATTAGACCTTTAGTAAAAAGTTTACAAGACAAGATTAAAAAATTAATCTCATTTTGTCCTAAGTAGCACTTTTTGTAAGGTCCTGTACTTGTAGTTCCCATAGAGATGGGATCGTAAATAATAATAGAGAATGTTTAATATGTTTCAGTAAATTGCTGGAATTCTTTTGAATAAAATTGTTTCACTATCAAGTTCCCTTTTCCTCAAGCTGTTCATCCATCCATATAAAATATTAACACTCCATGGTGCCCTTATGGAATTTTTTTTGCCCATTCAAATTAGGACTCGTTACTTTGTATGACTGTAAGGCACTAGACGAGGTTATTGCTTATGAATGTACCACCATGGTAAAGTTTATTATTTCCCCAGATATAGAGGTTCTTTTGTTCTGTACCTTTATATTAACTGTTGTACATTCTGTTTATTATCTTTGTGTTTGTGTCACAAAGTGGGATGGGCCTTTAAAGAAGGTGGGTTTAGCTGCACTTATGATTAATTAGCTATATCCCAGATGATGGGTCTGAGGCCAGAGATATCTGCAGGACAACTGGTCCTTAGATAAAAGGCCAACAAGCAGCTTCCGGTGAAAAGTAAGCTCCTTTAGAAGTCCCTGGGGCTGAGGAAAGGACCAAGCTTATCTGTCTGACTTAGGTTGAAACATTTTTTTTTTTAAAATAAAACTCTGCAAAACAGGGACAGAAATCAGGTTGGTTTTGTGAGTGCTATCTGATACTCTGGCCAATGAGTTGGATTACCAACTTACAGTTTACCTCCAGAAATAGCTTCTCAACAAGACATTCATACAATGCAATCCAGGGCTCGAAAGCTTAGAAATATTATCACCTGGAGTTTGCTAAGTAAACATATTTGTTCTACTGAGTATTCTTCCTTAACTACAATACAAATTAAGGGCTACAAAGTTTCCTTGGCCACAAAGTTGGTCAGCCATTCATAGTGTACTTTTATACTTAAGACAGGGCAGAGATTTTCCAAGTCAGTGAAACAAATGTTTTCTCAGAAAAGATAGGTTATTGCTACTTATAGAGCAAGAGAAAAACTCATGCCTACCACATGAAGTTCAACAGATAAACCATCAAGATTAGCATGCTCTGCCGATTTACCATATTTTGAAACTACATGACAAATAAGATCAATACCAATCGTTGAATCCTCAATACATTTCAGCGTAGGTATGGCTGATTTGGAACTTAGAATACCATCAGTGGTTTATGTGAATTTTGTTTCAGAGAGATATTTGTAGAATTTTCATATTTGAGACCCTTTTTCAATTTTTGTGTATTTTTAGTCGCTGCTTGTTGAAGTTCTAGAGACAAAGGCAATGGTTTCTCTTTGCCATCTTCATGTAGTGTTATAGCTCAACATCATATGGTGAGGCACTTCAGCAATATGGACTAAATTATGATGCGATACACCAGTGCATAGCTAATGTATCACATGATAGCTCTTTCCATTCATTGAAAACATTGTTTGAGCTTTTCCAGAGCTGATCCATTTCTAGTAAGTAATGTATTTTAAAGTTTTTAAAAAATTAACAAAATAATATAACAGATCTAAAGTTGGTTAGCGTTCAGAAATATTTTTCAGTTGTGGTTCCTAGACTTATGACTGCAATATATTAGAATTTAGGTGCAATCCTTTATCATCTATGGCATGCCCTAGATACTTTATATTCAATTCTATACTGACTTGGGTTTTGGTGATGGGCTCACACAAGCCTGATTGATTGCGGCCAGGGGAGGGGAGAGCAGGAGGCCTACAATAGCCTAAGGGATTGATGGAGATGGGACCCATGCAAGCTTGAGTCATTGACAGTGGACAGGGTTGGGGCATACAAATCTAATCGAAGGGAAAGGTAGCTGGGCACATGCAGGCCTGATTGTCAGTCGAGGTGTGTTTGGGCCCATGCAAACTTGACTTTAGTGGTAGATGGGCCCACACAAACCTGAGTGATGATGGAGGCTGGGTACATGTAAAACCTTCTCCATCATGAGCTACACTTTTCCATCAGCTTTTGTTCTACAACAGAAAAGTGTGTATACATAGCTGTTGATAGATAAAATATTCTCCATTAGCTGCAATTCTGTCCCCAACAGGTCTGCTTACCACCTCTAAATCTCGATAAACCATTATAAATACACAGAAAATGAATATACAAAAACTTTGGGAGAAATTAGGTTTGATAAAAACAACATACCTATACAGAATCAAGGAAAAGAGTTCAGCCAAATAACAGTACATATCCTCTCCTCCACCCATAGGCATGCACCTTACTCCTCTTCTTCAACTGCTTGTACCTATAGGTACTCCACCTTAGGTGCACATACGTTCCATGCACTTTTGCCAGCTGGTTTTGTATGATCTGCACATGCGTCCTAAGTATCCTTATTCCCTGTACCAAGTTTATATAGGGCAGTTTGGGACCTGCTGCCACTCATTTCCTTCTAAATGGCTTCAGGCCTGATATGTAGTGCTGTGGTGTCTGCATAGTTTACATACCTTTAGTAAATTTTGATAGTTTTAGCTCGTTTTAGAGTAGTTTTAGCATTAGTGTTCAATAATAGTTTCTTTGTAGTGTAAATAGTTGAACTGAGGGATTTCAGGCCTTACTTTCAATTGTTCCCCTTATTTTGACCTCTTCCCCCCCTGCATTCTTCCCTTGGATGGGGGACGTTTTGGGAATGACATTTTTTTTTCTTTATTTGGACTTGGGGGGGAATCGCTGAATCCCCTTGAAGTCTTGTGACATTTTTAGGAGGGAAGTTAGCCCTGTGAGCAATAACTCCAGTTGTTTATTTTGTTTAGGGAAAGCCCATATTCCTTCACATTGTAACATTTGCAGTCTTTTAAAATAGAATACTAAAAGAGATCACAGAAACAAATGTGAGGATTTCTCTCATGGAGTCTTTAATAAGACCTTTGTCAGAACTAGACTCTTCTGACCCAACCTGTACGTGGAGAGACGAGTACTCAGGGTGCCCCACTGAAGTCAGACCCCTCCAAGACTCCATCATCTGGTGGGTCTCAGGGCAACCTTTGGAGACAGGGACAAGGACTACTTCCAGGCATAAGAGGCCTAGATCTCCTTCTGCAGAAGTTGAGAAATGAAAGTGGCCAAAATCTTGAAATCTCATGTTTGGGCCCAAGTGCAGCTTTGTTGGTACCATCCTGGGTACACAGTGCAGGATGGTACTGGCATCAAAGACTGGTTCAAGTGCTGTGATAGGGACTAAGGCTGTTATGAAGAGCAAGTCATCTTCTTCAAGGCATACAGTACCAGTTGCAGCCAAGACCATAAGGATAACAGTACTGATCTTGATGACCGTCAGATACTACAACACCCACTAGCCATTAGGCACTGAACACTTACTCGGCAGTAATTAGACTTTAGGTACTGATCTGTTCAGACTTGACCCTGCTGCAGGGAATGTTTATGCTCCATAAGGACCTTATGGCTACTGAAGAACCAGAATCTCCCTGGTTGGCAGGTGAAGTGCAGTTATCCCAGTTTCCAATTGTATCTAAATGATTGCCCCATACAACTTCATCTTCTACAGCACCTCCATTTGCCTCTGAAGAATCTTCTGAATCAGACTCTCAGTCCAGCAAGCAGGGCTCTCCAACCTATTCCCGAAGAGCCCCTTCTTCAGGATCCAGATCTGAAGTGGGGTCAGTGACATCTAAACAGGGCAGAGAGTCATATCATCACCCTCCTATACTCTGGAATGACCCACCTCGGGTATCCCCATCTTTTTCATATGACCTACACAATGGCCATACTGGAACCAATGGGATTTGTATAGGGAGCAATATTTGAGCTTCTAGTCATCCAGAGAGAGTGGATAAGAGGAAAAAAACCTGCTCCTCCATAGGATGTTTCACATCTGTCCCTGCAATACATTTAGAGACATCTGAAGAGCAGGAGCATAAGGAGGATAAAGATATTGTATCTCAAATAAATACATCACCATCTTCCCCTGATGAGGCAGTAATGCCCTCTCTCTCCCCATGCAGATGCTTTTAAACAATTTCAGGGAGTAATGAAAAGGGTAGCTGAAACTTTGCAGGTACAGGAAGAAGCCCTTCATAAATTCTACGCTCTTGTTTCAGGTTGCATAGTCCCACCTATTAATGAGACTTTACTAGAGCCAGCCAAAATCATTTGGCAAACTCTTGCCACAGGAACACCTACCTTCCAAAGGGCTGATAGAAAGTACTATGTGCTGTCCAAAGCTTCTGAGTACCTTTACTCCTATCCCATTTCTAATTATTTGGTGGTCAATGCAGCCAATGAAAGGAATATACTGGATCACTGAAGATCAGGATCCCATGGCAAAAATCAGAAGCATCTCTGCCTCTTTGGGTGCAAGTTATAGAAAGTGGCTAGAAAATGCCAAGCAGAACATCAGGATGGAAGAAACACAAACCTCTTCTTCATTAGCTACTACACTAAACACAGAGGAATAGACATCCTTATAAATCTTAATGCAGTAGTTAGGAACTATGCCCTGAATGAAATGCCCATATTCCTTAAAGTAGACTTTTTGGAGGAATCAACTTTCATCAAAGGGTTATAAGTAGGGCTTCTGGTTTTAGGTTATAACTGATAAACACTGATTAAAACCCCGATATAAAAAAGAGAGAGAGAGACAGGTGGGGGGAATGAGAATAGTGTTTTTCCAATAAACAGCAGAAAAAAAACCACACGAGAAATGGTTACTGGTATGGAAGGGCTTGTCTATATGCAGCAGTAGTGCAAACTACAGGGGTGTGATTTCTAAAGTTCACTAACATGTTGTGCATTAATTGTAATTGGTCCATGTAGATTGTGCTGGTGTGCCCTAAAAGTTTCCCAGTAATCTTTAAAATAGTACTTTATTAACTTTGCCATGTAACTTTGGCAGTACTTTGCCACATTAGGCAACATTACAAAGAGATTATTTATTACAGTATATACAAAGAGTTCCCGGACAACCCCAATTTTTGGATATCTACATAAAACTCAAAAATTGCTAAAAATACCCCCCTACAGATCAATTATTCCCCAAAACAGAAGCCTTACTTCTGAGGTATCTATATTGATGTCCTATGTTTAGTGTAGGAGCGGCTGCACCCAGAGTCTTTGGGGATATGTGGATTGTTTGTGTACACTGGGTTATGCGGCTGGCATTGTTCTAGGGGTGCTGATCAACTGCTTTTTCCCATCCTGCCATCAAAGATCTTTATAAAGTTATGGGATGCAGTGCATATACTTAATGGAATCAATAAATATAGTAAAATAGATTAACCTTATACCCTTGAAGATGCAGAGAGGGGCAATGCCAGACCCAAATATAGTGTAGCCATGCTACAGCCCCCTTGAAAATTGTAAAAGTAACATTTGTAGGCAGTTGTGTGATCTGGAGGGAAGTGGGGAAAATTGGAGCTGAAGTGCAAAGGGTTCCGTTTAGAGAAAAGTATTCTATATAACCTGAACCTTCAAGTAAAAAAATATTTCTACAACCTCCAAACCAACCGCTAACTCCTGTAAATGGAACCCTGTGAAAATCACTGTTCTGTAGCCATATGGGTTTAAACTACAAGGATAATTCATAGGGACAATATCCATGTCAAATCTAATCAGTTTTTAAAATATATATTTCAAAATAGTTCTGGCTACTACGCCTGTTTCAGTGGTTGTTGTTTTAAAACCATATTTTCCTGTTTTATTCAATATTTTTCTCTCCTTTTACTGTGTGAAACAAAAACAGATGGAAACTGCCTGTATAGGGGTAAAAGTGAAAATGGTTACAGCATTTTATATATAAAATACAAAGTAATCCAAGTGAAAAATAAAGATTTTTTTCAGTTATAATCAACTTAGATGCTACTTTTAATAATAGAAGGTTAAAAATATCAGATGTGTGAATTTTTTTTGTAGGTTGCATGTCCCTCTGAGAATATTTGGTGTATATTTATTATTAAAGAGGAAATGAATAGTGACCATGACTAAGATATACAACACTTTGAAGGGCAAAGAAAAGGTGGATGTCACAAAACTGTTCCAGATGATAAAAGATTCTAATACAAGAGGGTGTAATTGAAACTACAGAAGGAACATGTACTAAGTACACAGAGAATCTACCTAGAAGTTATATGTGGCATAAAATACCAAAGATTACAATAAAAATAAATTCTACAATCTGAACATATTTAAAGAAGGGTTAAGAATTAAAACTCTTAGAAGGTGAAGCATTACAGGGTGTAAACTTTTGAATGCAAACTTGGACAATGGAATAATCTCACAAGGAAGTACTTAAAATAGAATAAATGAAAGTGTGCTTATAAGAAAAAAAGTCCATTGTAGCTGTTTAGCAATTTTACATTTAATTCTGTTTTTTAAAAGTAGCATAAATATCCTAAAAAGCCAGATACTTACAAAAAGCATGTTCTGTACTTCAGTAACAGCTTTCAATGGCTATAAATGCTATATTCTATTGGTACAAGTCAATTAATTGATATTAGATGAATAAATCACAAACTGAGCAATTCTTCACATCAGTGATTCTTATATTAAAAACAGTTGCTCCAAATAGCCACCAAGTTTGGGGTTCAATGTCCTTTTAAACATCACACTGATCTCAGTTTTTAATTGATGAAATCACAGACTTTAATTACTGCTGTCATTTTTCTGTTCCTTGTAATCCATTTTATTAAAGATCATTTGTAATCCCTTCTTATGGTTTTATTGTTCGGCATTTCATTACTTTATATCTGTGTATGCCCTTTCTCTCCTGAGGTCTCAAACATCATATTCCTCCTACACACAAAGTAAGACCAAAGCCTTGCAGTTTTTAACCATTTTTTCCAATTGCTATGGCAACTCAGTGATGGATGCAGTGAGATATGTAATATAATCTGCTTCAGTGTGCTGCAACTGCTGAACTTTTTGTTTTTAACAGGTTCTTTGTAAAGATAGAATTTTGTAAGGTTTTGTTTTCCATTTTCACACTGAGGCTTTTGTTCATTTTATCATTGCAGGAGACATCAAGAATATGTGTAAATTCTCGAAAGCCTTGTATCCCTGTGTGTTCTTGGATGGAACACAGCGAGGTGCATGAGGTTTAGTTTTCCACCCTGAAAACTAGTAAATTTGAAGCCCTTTGTGTGAACATGCTTACATTACTCACTATTGTGCAGGGTAAATAGGAGCAGTGT
This sequence comes from Emys orbicularis, assembly GCF_028017835.1. Taxonomy (NCBI): domain Eukaryota; kingdom Metazoa; phylum Chordata; order Testudines; family Emydidae; genus Emys; species Emys orbicularis. The sequence goes on along the minus strand of NC_088689.1, from coordinate 38,314,736 downwards.
CTTGGTGGAGATTAGGTGTGCTTGAGGAAACATGGATTTAAACAATCCTCATCAAGTTAAGGCTGTATTTATCTACTGTACATCTTCCTTATTACTGGGCAGGAATAACTTGGTAGCCACACTGCAACACACCCATTTTTTACTCATCACTTTTGACCATTTGCTAATATGTACAATACAGACTTAGGACTGGGTCTTTAATGGCATAAAGTTAAGTTTTTTAAAATCTGGTGAAAATTTTGTAATACATTGTACCAACTAACGTGTCTTTCCTCCAAGCTCTCAAAACATGTTAAGCCTCACAAAATATATGTAAGTATATTATTTTTTACAAACTTGAGTTATCTGAGACACACACACACACAGGTTCAGTGCCTGATTTTTTTTAAAAGATGTTCAGAACCTGCATCTCCCATTTACTTTGACTAGAGTGCCAGTTGACATCTCCAAGGTATACAAAGTAAAATATTGTCAGAGTTTGGAATAGAACCCAACAGTCTTGATGCCCACTTCATTGCTCTGACCACTTAATACCTCTTCTATACTAACCATATTAATGTGTCTTACTGGTTATTATATTGTCATTCTGAAATATATTAATAGTGGCCGTCAGTCACAGACCTGGCAAAAACTGATGGATGTACTAAGCAACATTGATTCAAGCTAAATGATGGAGTAATGTAATGACCCTTTGTGTAGAGAGCTGAAATAATGGAAGCCAAGGTCAGAATGGCAAGTCTTCAGCAAAAGCTAATGAATTCCCTTGAAATTGATTGCAAACGCAGCAGATGGAGTATTAATTGGTTGCAGAGGTGAGTGAATGAGAGAGAGAGAGGAACCAGAAAGAAAAGAGAGAGCCAGCAGAAAAGTAGAGATGTCGTGGTGCATGGTCCTGGGAGGAGCAAGAGAGAGAAAACACTTCTGTGAGCAGAGAACTTGCTGAAAAGTAGGGTGACGAGACAGCAAGTGTGAAAAATCGGGACAGTGGGTGGGGGGTAATAGGAGCCTATATACGAAAAAGATCCAAAAATCAGGACTGTCCATATAAAATCGGGACATCTGGTCACCCTACTGGAAAGACAAACATGAAGTTCTGAATAAGAAAACTTCCTGTTGCTGCTGTTTATTTTATTTCTACTGTGTTCAGGAAAACAGGACTTTAAAACCCAAAACAAAACAAAAAAGCTGAATTGCACCAAAGAAATACTTGACTCGTATCATCAGTTTTGCCTCCTAATGGAAACAACCCAGCACGGCCCTGAATATTGGTTTACCAGTCAGGTCAAAGGAAAGCAACACAAAAAGAAAAGAATTTCAGCCAGTCATAGTACAGAAAAATTGAAGGTGATCCCAAATCAGTGGCTCTCAAGCAAATTACTTACAAATTATCTTTGAGACTTTAAAACTGATAATGTTTCATGAATAAATAAATAAACCATTAATTTCAGAAGCAATTCTATCTAAACATTGTGCCTTTTCTCTTTGCCTTGTTCTTTGCTTGCCAAATTGATTAGCGGGAAAAGGAAAATTGTTGCTGCAGGGAATCATCCTTTTAGATGTATGGTTGCTGTGTCTTGCTCACCTGATCAGGGTCATACTGATTATCTGCACTGGCCCCATGTTTAGAGCACAATTGGGGCTTTAGCCACAAAGGATAGGGAGTGGTTTAGGTTTTGACATCCAGAAAACAGTGAAGGCTTTTGGCACTGGGGAATGGTTGCATTTTCTTTTTTCCTTCCTCCTTACGCTTTTGAAAAGATCGGTGGTGACCTGGAGTTTGGGTGGCTTGAACTCCTTACACGTTTATTCCATTAATCATTAATAGCAACCAGCTTCCTCCCTGTATTCCACCTTGGTGTCTACTACATCCAATAATGGGTAACCACATTAGCTGATTGTTTCTGTTAAAATGATTGGTAATGATTAAGGATGCGAGTCTGTCACGGAGGTCACAGAAGTCACAGATTTTGTGACTTTCCATGACCTCCGTGACTTCTGCAGCAGCAGCAGCAGTTTGGGTGTGTGGGAGGGGGCTCAGGGCTAAGGGCAGGAGTTTTGGGGGGGCATTTACCTAAGATGGGGGCCTCCTTGCAGCTCCTAGGCAGTGAAGGGGCAGGGAGGTCTCCATGCTGCCAGCGCCCACAGGCCCCGCCTCCACAGCTCCCATTGTCTGTGGTTCCCAGCCAATGGGAGCTGTGGCAGCCAGCACTTGTGGCGGGAGCAGTGGAGGAGCCCCTGCCCTGGTCCCTCTGCCACCTAGAAGCTGCAGAGACGGAGCCGGTAGGAAGCCCCTGCCAGCTCCCCCCTTCCTCCCCAGTACCAGTGGGGGTCCTGGCCACACATCGTGGCCCAGCCCCCCTTTCCCCAGCATCAGCGGGGGTCCCAAGTCAGTGCCCCCGGACCACCCCCGCCCCCACAAAAGTACCCCCACACTCCTGCCCAAGTTTTAGTCATGGGAGGTATTTTTAGTAAAAGTCATGGAGAAGTCATGGGCCCATGAATTTTTGTTTATGGCCCGTGACCTGTCCATTACTTTTACTGAAAATACCCATGACTAAAACGTAGCCTTAGTAATGATAGTTCACTATTGTGAGAATTAAATTGGCAGCATTAGGTTTGAGAAGAATGTGGTAGTCACACTTCTAACAACTATTATTACAGAGAGTTTGCAAATTCATGATAACATAAATGGGTTTAAGTTAATGCACATTTTTAAAAAATGAAAGCTTATATAGTGATGAACAATTCTGCAGCTGAGGGTGAATTCTGTAGCAAATTTCACAGCTGTAGAACCACAAGCAACATAATGTTCTGCTCACCACAACCTAATATGCTCTTCTTTTGTTTTTCATGTCTAACATGCCCTAGTAACTTTTGTAAAGGTACTTTAAATATATTTTGAAACAGAGGTTGGCCTCTCCTTTAATGTCAGTTTATTGGTATGAAAGAACCTCCGTTTTGGTTTTAATTTTAGTACAGTTCCCATATTGTCCATACTTCTGTCTGGACCCTTTATAGAATTTTTTCATAAGAATTCTGCTGTTTCTGTAATATACATTATCTGTGTCCAAGCAAAGAGCATGGGAGAGATTTCTGTTCGCAACCTGAAGATTTTTAGTTGTGTAGCTGAAAAACACTGATTTAGAAAACCTCACAGTTCTTAATGTTAATTAGATTAGAATCGCTTAGGCAAGACAACATGCTGTCAAATATTAAATTATAATACAAATAGAATCACTGCATACTTAGTACCAGAAATCAGTGGGTAGGCAGCACATTGTCAGTTATAAACTACTCCAGCCATGCTGTATGAAATAACAAGAGAAATGCATTAACAATGGAATAGTTCTTTACCTTCTTTGATTGTTTATTTACAGTAATTCAGAAATGAACACTTCTGTCTCATATTGGAGGCCTTTAAACAATCCCATTGCCACTGGCTCAAAAACGAGCAATTTGGCTCATTTTAAAGGGGATGGCAATGTTATAGGATTTTAGGTGGGCTCTGAGGCCATCAGATTGGAAAAGGGATAAATTAAGATTGACCAATATGTACCTGTCATGGAAATACGTGTATTTTTATTATTATTTAAAACAGCAATTTATTTGTTATATCCAAGTAATTTGCTATATAGCTAGCCAACAGATAGCAATTTTGCTAATTAATTATAAACACAGATGCATGACAAACTGATATTCATTCTTAGATTGCTTTGGAAAGTGGAAAGCTATTCAGAATTAAAGGACTATCCTCTCTCTGGGACAAATCATTCCCTTGTAATCTTGTAGATAAAAACAAAACAAAAACCAAGTTTGTTTTGTATTTGTTGATGGCTTGACCCTTTTCTATCACAGGACAGACCATCACAGAGTAATGTTAAGTACAACGTGAAGGGGAGTCTTAAAGCTTCAACAGATTTATAGCAGAATTGCTAGATAGTAGATGTTCTAACTTAACAAAAACAGTGATTTTGCATTAGCAGCATTTTAATGGGATGCCTCTTTCAGCAATGTCAAAACAGAAGGCTTTGATAAGCTATTGATTGTCAGCTAGTGCAGGTTTAAGGCTTCATAAAAAGCTTTGTCCAGGATTCTATTTTTCTATCCTTTCTTTTTTTGATAAATTGCCTGTCCACCATGTGCAATCTCCTGATAAGTATGTGTTTAGTAAATGTCACTGAAAACAAGTGAAGCATAAAAAGGTTAAAATTATAAAGATGTGAGTTTATAGGTAATTAATTTTTATATATCTGGGGGCTGCACCAAGAATGGCAGGGCTAATTAAAAGAAATTGCCACTTGTTTTAATATAGAAATATGTGAGACTGGGGGAGGATCTTTGCATTGTTTCTCACCAGATGGGTAAGCAGTTACGTTACTTGAAATGTTAATTAGGTGTGGAAGTGACTATTGTATATCAAAGTTTCACCTGTGGTTAGGATTTAGGTCAGACTGAGTGTGAATTAATATGGTCATGCTGCTCATCAGAGCACAATCTAATCAGGGCTTTTAACTTTTTTAAAATACTGAAGATTAAATAACTTGTGCTTCAGTTACCTTTCAGAAACATACTAATCATTTCACTTCTGAGAGCCAGAACATACTCAGGTCTGAAGAACAAGGGAATAAATTTTGAGAGCGGCTTTACTGACATCAGGGTTTGAAACCATACTTGGAACTGTTTTCAGACATGACTAAAACCAAACAAGATTGTTGCACATTTTGTTTGTACATTTCACACACTGTTTTCACCTATTCAGTATTAGTGGTAGGGTCCTGCTTAGGGGACAGTGTCTGTTGTTGTCCTTAAATGGTTGTCAAGCATGTTTGTTGCACATGGGGAAGAGCTGTTTGTTGTACAAAAGCCAGAATGTGGTGATATTAAAAACCTATCGCAAAGTTAGCCCATCATCTCAGTAAAATTTCCTATCTATATTGCTTTCCTTTTAAGTTTTTATTTACAAACTATTTTATAAGGACTTAAATGGTAACTTTATCATACCACTAAAAGTTAATTGGTTGATTGTAACACATTGTATTTTGTAATTATATATTAGAGCTAACTGGTGGAAAAAACTGTCTACAATTTATTTTGATAGAAATGTTTTTTTCCACCAAGTGTCTGCTTTCCACAGAAATTTTTGACTTCTAGATGAAAAACCAAACACCTGAAAACCAAAATTGAAAATCTATGGAGAAAATCAGGTTTTTTTGCTTTTGATTTTCAGGAAGAATACCCCGGAATCCATAATATATAAGACCTTTACTTTCAGAAATAAGAAACTTCACTTCCATTATAAAAGGCTTAAACTTTGGTTTGACAGGTCAGCCAAAGAAATAGTGCAGTCTGTACAATGTTTGAGAGAGTTTGCTAAATAAGATTCCTGAATGACTTTGATATGTACAATAATAAGGGCGTACATGATTATTATAGTCTATGTGTGAACATAAGACCATAGGAACGGTCATACTGGGTCAGACCAATAGAGGCTAGGGATACCATCCCTGCCCATCCTGGCTAACAGCCATTGATGGACCTATCCTCCATGAATGTATCTAGTTCTTTTTGGAACCCTATTATAGTCTTGGCCTTCACAACATCCTCTGGCAAAGAGTTCCACAGGTTAACTGTGCGTTGTGTGACGAAATACTTCCTTTTGTTTGTTTTAAACATGCTGCTTATTAATTTAATTTGGTGACCCCTAGTTCTTGTGTTATGAGAAGGAGTAAATAACACTTCCTTATTTATTTTCTCCACACCAGTCATGATTTCGTATACCTCAATCATATTCTCACTTAGTCGTCTCCTTTCCAAGATGAAAAGTCCCAGTCTTATTAATCTCTCCTCATGTGGATGCTGTTCCATACCCCTAATCATTTTTCTTGCCCTTTTCTGAACTTTTTCCAATTCCAATATATCTTTTCTGAGATGGAGCGACCACATCTGCATGCAATATTCAGATGTGGGCGTATCATGGATTTATATAGAGGCAGTTTGATATTTTTGGTCTTATTATCTATCCTTTTCTTAATAATGCCCAACATTCTGTTCGCTGTTTTGACTGCCACTGTGCATTGAGTGGATGTTTTCAGAGAAGTATCCACAATGATTCCAAAATCTTTCTTGAGTGGTAACAGCTAATTTAGACCCCCTCATTTTATATGTATATTTGGGATTATGTTTTCCTGTGTGCATTACTTTGCAATTATCAACATTGAATTTCATCTGCCATTTTGTTGTCCAGTCACCTAGTTTTGAGAGATCCTTTTGTAGCTCCTCACAATCTGCCTGGGACTTAACTATCTTGAGTAGTTTTATATCATCTGCACATTTTGCCACCTCACTGTTTACCCCTTTTTCCAGATCATTTATGAATATGTTAAATCAGACTGGTCCCAGTACAGACCCCTGGGGGAAACCACTATTTACCTCTCTCCATTCTGAGAACTGACAATTTATTCCTACCCTTGGTTTCCTATCTTTTAACCAGTTACCAATCCATGAAAGGATCTTCCGTCTTATCCCATGACAGCTTACTTTGCTTAAGAGCCTTTGGTGAGAGACCTTGTCAAAGGCTTTCTGAAAATTGAAGTACACTATATTCACTGGATCCCCCTTGTCTGCATGCTTGTTGACCCCCTCAAAGAATTATAGTAGATTGATGAGGCATGATTTCCCTTTACAAAAACCATGTTGACCTTTCCCCCAGCAAATTATGTTCATCTATGTGTCTGACAATTTGGTTCTTTACTATAGTTTCAACTAGTTTGCATGGTACTGAAGTCAGGCGTACCGGCCTGTAATTGCTGGGATCACCTCTGGAGCCCTTTTTAAAAATTGGCATCACATTAGCTATCCTCCAGTCTTTTGGTACAGAGGCCAATTTAAATGATTGGTTACAGACGACAGTTATTAATTCTGCAATTTAACATTTGAGTTCGTTCAGAACTCTTGGGTGAATACCATCTGGTCCTGATGACTTATTACTGTTTAGTTTATCCGTTTGTTCCAAAACCTCCTCTAATGACACCTCAACCTGGGACAGTTCCTCAGATTTGTCAGCGAAAAAGAATCGCTCATGTTTGGGAATCTCTCTCACATCCTCAGCCATGAAGACCAATGCAAAGAATTCATTTAGTTTCTCCACAATGGCCTTATTGTCCTTGAGTGCTCCTTTAGCATATCAAACGTCCAGTGGACCTACTGGTTATTTAGCAGGCTTCCTGCTTCTGATGTACTTAAACATTGTTTTGCTATTACTTTTTGAGTCTTTGGATAGCTGCTCTTCAAATTCATTTTTGGCCTTCCTAATTATATTTTTACATTTCATTTGCCACAGTTTATGCTCCTTTCTATTTTCCTCACTAGGATTTACCTTCCACTTTTTAAAGGATGCCTTTTTGCCTCTCACTGCTTCTTTTATTTTGTTGTTTAGCCATGTGGCACTTTTTTGGTTCTCTTACTATGTTTTTTAATTTGGGATATATATTTAAGTTGAGCAAGTTTAAAAAATGAAGAAGCAAGTTTAAAAAATCCTCTGGATTATATCATAGAATCATAGTTTCCAAGACCAGAAGCAACCATTTTGATCATGTAGTCAGACTTCCTGTATAATACAGGCCATCGAACTTCCACAAAATAATTTCTAGAGCATATCTTTTAGAAAATCATCCAACGCTGATATAAAAATTATCAGTAACAGAGAATCCATCATGCTCCTGGGTTTATCGTTAATTACTCCCACTGTTAAAAATGTATGTCTTATTTCCAATCTCAGTTTGTCTAGCTTCAACTCCCAGTCATTAGATCATGTTATAACTTTCCCTCTTAGACCGAAGAACCCATTATTAAATGTTTTGTTCCCCATGTAGGTACTCATAGACTGAAATCAATTCACCCCATAACCTTCTCTTTGTTATGCTAAATAGATTGAGTTCCTTGAGTCGATCACTATAAAGCATGTTTTTTCTAACCCTTTAATCACTCTTGTGGCTCTTCTCTGAACTCTCTGCAATTTATCAACGCCCTTCTTGAACTGTGGACTCCAGAACTAGTATAGTATTCCAGCAGTGGTCACAACAGTGCGAAATACAGAGGTAAAATAACCCCTCTTCTCCTACACAAGATCCCCCCATTTATATATCCAAGGATAGCATTAGCCCTTTTGGGCAGAGCATCACACTGGGAGTTCATGTTCAACTGATTATCCACTATGACCCCCAAATCTTTTTCAGAGTCATTGTTTTCCAGGATAGAGTCCCCCATCCTGTAAGTGTAGCCTGCATTTTTTGTTCTAGATGTATATATTTTAAAGTTTCTCCTGTAGTCTCTTCATACCGTTTGATCCTAATTGCAAGGGTCTTGATGTTTCATGCCATCATAGGCTTTCTTTATTTGTCAGCTTTATTTTTTTCAATGTGTGTTTGAAAGATAAATCACTGCGAGAACCCCTTCATCTCTACCACCAACCCAGCAAGAATGCTTAGAGCCATTTTGTACCAGAGATTTGGAAAGAGGGCGCAATGAGCCTCCCTCTCCCTTCGACCACTGCACAAGGGTCAAGCACAATCAGAACGCTATAAGAACTGTGATCCCTCATTGTACACTCAGGATGCAAGACACCCCAAGAGGTGAGGTGAGCCATATCCCTGTTCCCCCTTTACTCAAGCAATGGAACTACTCAGACACACAGAGAACATGCACGGTACTGGCTGAGTGCTGCCTGCCCCCCGCCCCCAACACACACACACACACACACTTCCAGGAGTGATAATCCCTGAGGTCATGCTACCTCTTCACAATCCCCAATACAGAGCAGTGCCTGGAAGGTACAATTGATTGCTTGTGTGTTTTGATTGGTTTCTTGGATATATACCGTGACATAAAGGCTAATCGCACATTACGTGCTTCTATTTTCTGTTTCATAAAACAGACAAATAAAAAGTGGAGTGTTTGAGAGATGGAGAAGAGGAAATGAATGTATTCATTTATTTGATCCTTAAATGTCATTTAGAACCGTTTAAAGATTTTTAAATGACATTTAGACAAAATAGTTTCACAGTGATGCCTTATCAGTGAATTTTACTTCAGAAACATTTCTCATCTTTGTCATAGTGCCACTTCTCATAGAGATAATTATAATTTCAATTGCCAGGCTATCCTGTTAGACCAGAAACTGTCTGTTTGTTATAGGTTTGTTATAGCCTTCATGTTGTTGTCACAGTATCGAGAGCTCAGAATGTTATATCCGTTGTTCAATTAATCGAATACTAATCCATGCAATTCAGGCTTTGCCAACATTCGGCGTAATGCATGCATCCATACATACATAACTGTAAATGCATTTGCAGACATTCCCCTCCCCCCCTTTAGGGCTATAAATGCTGATTCTGTAAAACTACAAGACGCACCATAAATGGTGCTGTTGGTTTGCTGTACTACTAGATGGAGGTCTCTTATATCATGGAAATAAGAACAGAGCTATCTGGCATCAAGTGTGATAATCAAATTGTGCCCTGGGCACCTGCTGGAGTAAAGCATTTTAGACCTATATATCTATGCCTCATAGAACAAACTTACATAGAGTTCTTGCCTGAAATTGTTCTTTGTTCTTGTCTTGTTTAATGAGGCTCTCCATGTCAATTACTATTAAAGTTCTTCCCATTCCATTTGAAGAGACAAATATCATACAAATGTAGATGGACTTTGTACTGGAAAAGTACACAGATTTGATAGAAGTAGCATACTGTCAGGACAGAATTTCATAGCACTTCAAGAAATAAATATTATTGAACAGTTCAAGAAATAGAGATCCACTCTGCCATATATAGAAACATAACATGTCAACACAAATGTTCTTATAAAATTTACAGGTGAAGCCACTATGTGTTAAATCATTCATTTTCATATGTTCTTTTGTAGTTCTGCATATGGATGTGGCTGCACATTTTGGGCCATTTTGTTGAGGTCATTTGAAAATTAAGTACAAAGAGTCTTTAATACTGCTGGTCAAAGGTATAATTTTCCCTATTATGGTTAACCTGAAATTGCTAAAGCAATTTAACAAAGCAGTCATTTGTACATGTGTACATTGAGGAAAATATGATATGATAAGTAGTTTGTAATTAGAGCTGGACAAAAACAAATCATGTCTGAAATTCTTTCTTTGACAGAATAACAAGATGAATGAATAAAAAAAACCTAGAAGTAGACATATTATAGCTTGACTTAAGTAGGCTCTTGTTTACTTATGAGAATATCATATGAAACAGTAAAAATAGAAATGTAGACTAGATATAATTAGATACATGACTGGCTAAAATAATAATGGAACGATTGATGTTTCATTATCAAGTGTAGAATAATGTTGTTTCTGACTGGTGTGTGTTTATCCAAAATTATCAAGTATTTTTATTGACTTGGAGGAGATGGTTGTGCTAAGCATATTAACTGAACTAGCTGATCATATACCAAACCGCAAGAAATCTCAATTTCTTTGGAAAGAAGATTTAACTACAGTAAAATGTTAACAGATTAGATAAATGGGTAGGCATCTATACATTACAACAAATTATAAATGATTCATGTAGGCAGGAATAATTGAAAGTGCACACATGAAATGCGGGAACATTGGAGAGACAGCAGTAGAGAAAGGAATGGGGAATTACAGTGGGTGATAAAGACAATGGGTCAAATTCATGTTTGTATTCCTTACACATTGCTTTAACATGGCAACCAGGTAACCTGAAGTGACTAGTGTAAATTGGCCCTATATTTATTGGTAATTATTAAAGTTTAACAGATATCTGATGTTTGGGGGTTAACTCCTGACAATCACCTGTTTATTATTTCCATTGTGCCGTTCTGCATTGTTGATAATGCACTTCAATCCCTTTTCACTTTGTTGTTTGATATTTTAGTTAATCCCTTAGTGTTACTGATGGACATGAATGATTTCTGTATACCTCAAATATCATACAAAACAAAACAAAACCCACCTACATTAAAAGAACATTATTAACATTGCAAAGTCACACATTCAGAAGTTAGGAAATGCCAGTATTAAGGGTGCTGGTGCAACATTAATTTAGCCCCCTTATGCCTATGGTTTATGATACAGTCTTTATTTATTTATTTTTTCCACATGCCCCCTGCCTCATTCAGTGTCCAGAATGGGCAATGCTCACTTAATAAGCAACTATTCAGTATTCTTTTCTCCTCGTTCTATGTGTGGCTCCATACCTCATTTACTGCACACTAGTCAAACCCTGCTCTGAGGAGAAAATTATTAATTTCCTCGCTGGCTTTTCTATAGTGCTCATTGCTATAATATCCAAGTGCTTCACAAACATTAACTAATTTTCAGAACACCCAAGGAATGTAAGAGTGTGGTATTATCCTGAGCTGAGTCACAGAGTGATTAAGGTTAAAAAAAAAAACTGCCCTAATTTTGGGTGTCTGATTTGAGACACCTTGGACCTGACTTTTCAGAATACTTAGCATTATATAGCACTTCCTATCTTCAAAGCACAACTCTTATTTAATGCAGCTGCGAGCACTCATCCCTTCTGCAAATCAGACTAAGAGTATGTCTCCACTGCAATTAGACACCTGTGATTGGCCCATGCCAACTGTTTTGGGCTAATAGGGCTCAGGCTAAGAGGCTGTTTAACTGTGGTGTAGATGTTTGGGCTCAGGCTGCAGCCTGAGCTTTGGGACCTTCCCACTTCACAGGGTCCTAGATCCTGGGCTCCAGCCCAAGCCTGAACATGTACACTGCAATTAAAAAGCCCCTTAGCCTGAGCCCCATGAACTCGAGTCAGCTGGCACGGACCACCCATGTGTGTCTAATTACAAGTATAGACATACCCTCAGAGTCTGAAATCACACACCCCTAAAATAAGGAAAACACAATTAGTGACCACATGTGAAAAGTTTGGTTTAAGTGATTTGCCCAACATTACATAAGAACTCTGTGGCCGAAGCAAGAGCCTTACCCACAAGCCTGTGCTTCTTTTCCTACAATCCCATGTGTCACTGATTACACGCAATACAACTTCCTCAACAAATGAGGCAGGGGTCCTACAGACAATAGCCTCCTTTACTACACAACCCTAATTCATCCCCAGAACAGGTCCAGCTTGTGCACTGAATGAGGCAGGGGTACTGTGGAAAAATAGTATGTAATTAAATTTTTGAATGTTCCGCTTTGCAACCTGAATAATGTTCATTTAACATGTTTTTGAATGTAATTTCCGATGTATTTAAAAAAAGAAAAATGAAAAACAGAAATTCCATCTGGTGACATCATATTGACACCCACATGGCTCATCTGTAGGGTAGGGACCTTTAAATCCTCCCCACAGACCTCTGCCACTTGAGATAACATAGTAATTGATACAGGATGACAACCTACTACTGCTATATGGCCCACCAGTAGAGGGGGAAGAGATACACACCTTACATGTGGGTTTCACAGATATTTTCTGACAGCAAGAGAATGGATAGATTTGTGAAAACTGGGTTCCATTTCAGGCTCTAGGACTGTGCTGTAGAGGGTACAGACTCTTCTGCCCATTCAGTCCCTTAAGCTTGACCTCTTCTTTCCCGTCCCTTCAAACCTGCCCCAGTTCTGTTTGTTCCCTTCTGTGGATCCTTGTGTCAGTCCCATTCTCCTTGCCTGGCCAGACCCAATGTCCATTCCTCAGGCTTCTCCTCCCAGGCTGTCTCTCTTTGCCCAGCTACTACAAATCTCCTCCTCTGGGCTTGCTGCCAAGTACTAGCCACGCCTTCTCTCCACACCCTGGTTCCAGTCTCCTTACCCAGCCAGGCCCATTTCCCCACTCCTGCCATCTCATCTACCCTGTGCTTCCTTGCCCCCCACTCCCACTGGCTCCCAATTCTAGTCTCCCTTGCTGAGCTCCTCGTGCAATCTGTCTCCCGCCACACCAAATTCCTTCCCTAGCTCCTTGCTCCAATCTCCCCTCTTCCTGACCCTGTTTCTTTGTCCATTCAGGCCCACTTCTCTCCCCATATTACAGCTTTCTTGTCAGATCTGCCTCCCCTGCCTCCCTGCCCGTTCCCCTCTACAAACACACTGGTTGCTAATCCCAGTCTACTTGATCAGATAGTTCCAGTCTTACCCCCTCCCTCCCAGCTCTTTGGCTATCAGCCAGGATGGGCAGGGATGGTGTCCCTAGCCTCTGTTTGCCAAGACAGGATACTGGGCTAGATGGACCTTTGGTCTGATCCAATATGGCCGTTCTTATGTATTTATGTACTTAATGCCCCACTAGCCATCTTGCTCCTAATCCATCCTGTTTCCCTCATTGGCTCCAAATCCCAGTCTCCTTGTTCAACCAGTTCCCGATTCCCCTCCCTGCCTTCCAACTCTCAGTCCCAGATTCCTTGTCTGTCTACTTCTCTCCCTCAGCCCAGTCCAGCTTCTGCCTCTTCTGCACTCAAATTAGATGGCTTCCTCTTCCACACACTTAGGTTCCAGCAGGGGGGTCACTGAGAGCACAAGAGAGAGACTCCCTGTTCTCACTTCCAGTGTCTGGTCTCAGATTGGCCCAGAGAAGTTGGGACCAGCAATTATGTGGAAAGTTCAACTTTGCCCCTGTAGCCCTGAACTGGAGGGAGCAAGCTCATTCACTGTGTGGGCAGCACTAGGAGCTCTGAGAGGCTCATGCATGCTCAACGAGGATGGACTCTTCAGACATTTTAGTTGCTAAAATCTCTACTAAGCATGTGTGAACTGATTTTTCAAAGGCTTATAACTTGGATAGATTTGGACAGATTTTTACATGGATGGCAAAAAGCACATCCCTGACACAAAGGCCACTTAGCTTCCAAATTTCAAGTCCGTGCGGCAACATATGGGGGTGCAAGCACTATTCAAAGAAAAGATCACCAAACTTTTTTTTTTTTTTTTTTTTTTTTGGCAAAACAGTGTAACTTTTCCCCCTAGCCTCGTTTTTCAGGAACAGTTAAATCATTTTGGCCAAAAAAAAAAAAAAAGTAACAATTCAGCCTGATGCAGACACCCAATATATAAAATTTAAGCTCAAATGGTTAAAGTTTGCAAAATTATAAGCAACTGTAAATATGATCTTAGTGTTAATAAATGACGCTACTAGCCTACCCTATAATATAGCTATTAAATTACAAACATGTTCCCATGAAGTTGTACATTCACGTTTCTTAAAGTTGATGGGGTTGCATGAGACCTCAGTGCGGAATCTGAGCCACTGTCTTCTAGTCTTCAAGTGAGTTAAATAAGGTTTTAACTGTATGCAAGAGAGACAAGGTAGATGAGGTAATATCTTTTATTGGACCAACTTCTGTTGGTGAGAGACACAAGCTTTTGAGACACACAGATCTGGGAAAGGTGTCTACACTACCAAGTTTTGTCAACACCCAAAAGTTGACAAAACAAAAATCGCCAAAGGATGTTCACAGTTGCTTCCTCTATGGACAGATCACGTCCACCTTGTGGGCACCATGATTGACAGCGTGTGCAATGCACTGTGGGTATGTATCCCACAGTGCAGTGTTGTGGGAAGGTGGAGCTGATCGCTGCACATCTTGGGAGAATTTCTTCCAAGTTCTCCCACAGCCTCCTCAGCTGCATCATGAGTAGCTCTGTGAGCTCTCTCTGCTCAGGAATGTAAAAGCAGCATAGCAGGCTCTCCTCTCCCCCTCCCTGCGACAGCAGTCTGCCTGCAGCTGTGTTCCTAGTGCAGGACAGAACATGAGCATTCCAGTGATTTGCTCTTTGTTCCCCAAACAGAGCAGCACACTCAGTTGTCAGATACTTCCCACAGCTTTGAAAGGGGAGGGGCACATGCCTGCAGGGCAGCAGAGATCAAAACACTGAGCAGATAGAACAGGGCAGGCAGTGTGGGATACTGGCGGAAGCCAGTTCTGTCGACAAAACAAACAGCAATGTCTACACTGGTTCTTTGTCGACAATAAAGGGAGGGGAAAAGAAAAAAAGTCTCTTGTAAGGGTGGAAGATTTTTGTCGCCAAAACCGGGCGTTTTTCCCTACAAAAGTCATTGCAGTGTGTACGCTCTCACTGTTTTGTCGCCAAAAGGCAGTTTTTGGCGACAAAACTTGGTAGTGTAGACAAAGCTTCAGAGTGTCACAGCCAAACACAAGATGAAACAGTTTAACATAAGCAGTTAGCACATGTTACAAGGGACCATTCAAGCATAGGTGGCCTGTTAACACCCCTGTAGTCCAGGAGTGTAGCTGGGGGGGGGAGCAGGGGGAGCGGCCGCTCCCCCACTGAGCACAGTCTCCAAAAGTGACGCCTTAGTAGGAATTTGTAACACGGTAAAAAGGTCCGGGATTTCCCCCCCCCCTTCCCCCCCATGCAGAGTGCGGCACTGCTGATTGGCCGCCTGGGCCTGATTGAGCTGCTCCCATTGGGCCTCCAGCAGCCAGACCCCCTCCCCCGTCCTCGCTGCCTCAGCACGCTGCGGGGGCAGGGGTGGGCTGTGTGCTGGCAGCATGTTTAACTTTGGCTCCAGGGGCAGCCAGCAGCTCGAGCTGCATGGTGGTAAGGGGAGTCCCAGGGGGCAGTCAGGGAGCAGGGGGAGGGTTGGATGGTTCGGGGGGGGGGGGACTTTCTAGGGGCGGGGGTCTGGAGAGGGGCTGGGACAGTCAGGGAGCAAGGGGGGTTAGATGGGTTGGGGGTTCGAGATGGGAGGAAGTTTGGGCCTCTTTCCAATAGCAAAACACAAGCATATAAAAGCCAGCCTTCAGTGCGAAGTACTATCAGATGGCCTGGGAAGCCTGCACGGCACCCTGCCCGCTTGCTTGAGCTGTATTATTAATGCATTTTATTTGGAAGATGCATCCCGAGTGATTTAAAGGCCCTAGACACTGCTGAAAGAGCTGGGAAAGTTGCAAGCTTTCTCTGCTGGGCTTTTCATCTGGGTAGTACAATGCAAACCTGCTTGAGGCACCGCACAAGAGATATTTATTGAGGAAGTTCATGCATCTCACACCTTAAGCTCTTCTAAGGTTGCAGCCATGGCAGAAAAGGATTTGGGAGCAGTTAACAATTCTGTGTGGTTAAGAGATTTTCATTTCCTGGGCCCTGCTACCCAATCCCATAGGGCCCCACAGGGGAGACTGAGTGAGTAATCCCGCTTTTGTCCTCTGCCCAGACACAATCCCTTCCCAGCGTCTTTCTCTTGTGTTTGCAAGGGTCTCATTAACATGCTGCATCCGAACGCCCCTCCCCCAGGCCTTCCCTCCAGAGAGAGAGCCTCCTGGCTTCTCCTTCTTCCTCACTTTCTCCTTCTCTCCATCTCTGCGGTTTTTCTTCATGTGCCATCCCTTTGTCTGTACTCCCTCCCCACCCCATGCACTGCATTAAGCACATCTCTGCCTCTCTTGTTTATGGGCTCTGTGCTGGGATGGCAGAGGCAGCGCTATTGTTGTGCTCTCTGCTAGGTCTGTTTGGACCAGACTCTAAAACAGGGGTCGGCAACCTACGGCACACGTGCCAAACACTGCAAGCAAGCTGATTTTGAGTGGCACGCTACTGCCTGCCGCAGTCCCAGCCCTCAGCCCCACTCAGCCCCCCCACCCACTGCTCTCCCCTGTGGGGGCAGGAGGCAGAAGCTTGGTCCTGTGGCAGCCAAGCTCCCCCCTCCCCCGCTTCTTCCCCAGCGTGGTGCTTTCCTGCCCCTCCTCCTCTCCTTCCTTACGCCGATCAGTTGATGGCCCTTGCGAGGGGGAGGGGGATGAGTGGCAGCTTGCTCGCTGCTCCGTAGAGGAGGCAGAGAAGAGGTAGGGACAGGGGACGGGGACGGGGCCTTGGGGAAGGGGGTAGAACAGGGCATATCCCTTCCAGCCCCCTGCCTTGAGCCACTCGGGGCAGGGGGCTGGGAGCATCCCCACAAGCTGAGCACCCCAGCCCTCTGCCCTGACCCCTGAACCCCCCCACACACCCAGCCTTCTGCCCTGCACCTCCTCACCCCCCAGCCCTCTGCCCTGACCCCTGAACTCCCCCCCAACCCAGCCTTCTGCCCTGCACCCCCACCCACCTCCAGCCCTCTGCCCTGACCCCTGAACCCCCCCCACACACCCAGCCTTCTGCCCTGCACCCCCACAGCCCCCATCCCTCTGCCCTGACCCCTGAACCCCCCCCTAGGTCTGGGGTCCCGGCCGCAGGCCCCGCTCAGCGCGCTGCCAGCCTAGGTGAATAGAACCCCAGGCTGGCAGCGGACTGAGGAGGCTGGCGGCGTAAGATCAGCATTTTAATTTAATTTTAAATGAAGCTTCTTAAACATTTTGAAAACCTTGTTTACTTTACATACAACAATAGTTTAGTTATATAATATAGACTTATAGAGAGAGACCTTCTAAAAAACGTTAAAATGTATTACTGGCACGTGAAACCTTAAATTAAAGTGAATAAATGAAGACTCGGCATACCACTTCTGAAAGGTTGCCGACCCCTGCTCTAAAATCAAGCGCTCCCTTTGATAGCAGTATCCCTCTGCCTGCTCGCAAAGGCTTCTGGCTAAACACTAAAGCCAGGTGCTAGGGCAGAATCAGCTGCCCATGTACCCTCAATGGCAGGAGCTGTGTGTGGTCCCTCGCCCCCCCCCCCATTTTGGATTATGGGGTGTGTCTCGGTGTATATTGGGGGTCCTGTCAGGGGGCAGGGAGTGGTTGGATAGGCAGAGTCCAGGGGGTCTGTCTGGGGGCGGGGGTGTGGATAAGGGTTAGGGCAGTCAGGGGATAGGTAGGAGGTAGGGTCCTAGGGGGCCAGTTGGGGGGGGGGTCTCAGGAAGGGGCAGTCGGGACAAGGAGCAGGGAGGCTTAGGTAGGGGGTGGGGTTCTGGGGGGCAGTTAGGGACAGGGGTCCCAGGAGGGAGCAGTCAGGGGACAAGGAGCGGGGGAGGTGTTGGGGGTTCTGAGGGGGACAGTCAGGGGGTGGGAAGTGGGAGGGAGTGGATGTAATTAGCAATTTGATATGTCGGGTGGCGCCTTTTTTTATGTGTTCACTCCCCCTGATGTTAGAACCTGGCTACGCCACTGCTGTAGTCATAGAACAAAGTGGAGGGTTAGTGGTAACGTTGTAATAAGCCAGTGTCTTTATTAAATAAAATAAAAAAATAATAAATAAATTAATGGAGATATCCTATCCCCTAGAAGTGGAAGGGACCTTGAAAGGTCATTGAGTCCAGCCCCCTGCCTTCACTAGCAGGACCAAGTACTGATTTTGCCCCAGATCCCTAAGTGGCCTCCTCAAGGATTGAACTCACAACCCTGGGTTTAGCAGGCCAATGCTCAAACCACTGAGCTATCCCTCCCTCCCCCGATTAATACCATAATTTTGTTGACCAGCAAAGTTATGAATTTAAGATCCAAGGTTCATCTTTTGGAAAGTGTTGTGCGGCTTTCCTGTGAGGATGAGGACTGATAGGTCAGATACAAAGTGATCACTTTGTGAAACCCAAGGTGACGTTTTCATCTTTTATCATGTTCCTATGTGAGTTCATTCAAGAGCATAGTAATTCTCTGGTTTCACCCACAAGGTCATTTTTGGGGCAGTGTGTGTTCTGGATGAGGTACACCACACGTTGTGATAGGCATGTGTAGGATCCATGGATCTTGAAAGGTGTGTTGTAGGTGGTGGTGATTATTGTAGCAGTGGAAATATGTATGCAGGGTTTGCATCTGTTGTCCTGGCAGGGTTTGGTGATGATTTGAGTTGGTGTATCCTGATCCGTGGGGAGCTTGCTTCTGATGATGATCCTGGAGAGAATAAAATTACATTAAAGATACTGGGAATTACATTCCTTTTGAACAAATGACCACAAACTCATCAGATGTTCTACCTTAATATTACACTGGTCTACAATTTTTGAGAAGTCGTCTGCTATGTATTTTGATGTGCTGAATTCAAATATGACAATTAAAACAACTGATTGGCTACTGTTTCTAAGATATTTAAGTTTTTACATTTTATGTCTATGTATATTGTGTAGATAGTAGAGTTTTAATCATAAATTGTAAACCTAGGTCTTTTCATGTGTTTATGGTTGCTTTACATGATAATATTTCACCTGTCCTGTTTATGTAACACTTTAAAAATCAGCAAAAGGGTTATGTAAATAAAATTTATTATGAAACAAAAGGCAAAAAACTATTCTGTACATAGTTTAGTCCTATTCAGTGTCTACTCGGCGCTTCTTGGCTTGTCTCTTATATTCATTAAATGGAGCATCTCTTGTCACTGTCCAGCAATAGTCTGCAAGCATTGATGGGCTCCATTTGCCCTGATAGCGTTTCTCCATTGTTGCAATGTCCTGGTGAAATCGCTCGCCGTGCTCGTCGCTCACTGCTCCGCAGTTCGGTGGAAAAAAATCTAGATGAGAGTGCAAAAAATGTATCTTTAGTGACATGTTGCAACCAAGGCTTTTGTATGCCTTGAGGAGGTTTTCCACCAACAACCTGTAGTTGTCTGACTTGTTGTTTCCGAGAAAATTTATTGCCACTAACTGGAAGGCTTTCCATGCCGTCTTTTCCTTGCCACGCAGTGCATGGTCAAATGCATCATCTCGAAGAAGTTCACGAATCTGAGGACCAACAAAGACACCTTCCTTTATCTTAGCTTCACTTAACCTTGGAAATTTTCCACAGAGGTACTTGAAAGCTGCTTGTGTTTTGTCAATGGCCTTGACAAAGTTCTTCATCAGACCCAGCTTGATGTGTAAGGGTGGTAACAAAATCTTCCTTGATTCAACAAGTGGTGGATGCTGAACACTTTTCCTCCCAGGCTCCACTGACTGTCGGAGTGGCCAATCTTTCTTGATGTAGTGGGAATCTCTTGCACGACTATCCCATTCGCAGAGAAAACAGCAGTACTTTGTGTATCCAGTCTGCAGACCAAGCAAGAGAGCAACAACCTTCAAATCACCACAAAGCTGCCACTGATGTTGGTCATAGTTTATGCACCTCAAAAGTTGTTTCATGTTGTCAGAGGTTTCCTTCATATGGACTGCATGACCAACTGGAATTGATGGCAAAACATTGCCATTATGCAGTAAAACAGCTTTAAGACTCGTCTCCGATGAATCAATGAACAGTCTCCACTCATCTGGATCGTGAACGATGTTGAGGGCTGCCATCACACCATCGATGTTGTTGCAGGCTACAAGATCACCTTCCATGAAGAAGAATGGGACAAGATCCTTTTGACGGTCACAGAACATGGAAACCCAAACATCACCTGCCAGGAGATTCCACTGCTGTAGTCTGGAGCCCAACAGCTCTGCCTTACTCTTGGATAGTTCCAAATCCCTGACAAGGTCATTCAGTTCACCTTGTGTTATGAGGTGTGGTTCAGAGGAGGAGGATGGGAGAAAATGTGGGTCCTGTGACATTGATGGTTCAGGACCAGAAGTTTCATCCTCTTCCTCTTCCTCGTCTGACTCAAGCGAGAATGATTCTGGTGCATCAGGAACCGGCAGTCCTTCTCCGTGGGGTACTGGGCGTATAGCTGATGGAATGTTTGGATAATGCACAGTCCACTTTTTCTTCTTTTACACACCTTTCCCAACTGGAGGCACCATGCAGAAGTAACAATTGCTGGTATGATCTGTTGGCTCTCTCCAAATCATTGGCACTGCAAAAGGCATAGATTTCCTTTTCCTGTTCAACCACTGGTGAAGATTTGTTGCACAAGTGTTGCAGCATATGTGTGGGGCCCACCTCTTGTCCTGATCTCCAATTTTGCAGCCAAAAGAAAGGTGATAGGCTTTCTTAACCATAGTGGTTATACTGCGCTTTTGTGATGCAAAAGTCACTTCACCACAAACATAGCAGAAGTTATCTGCACTGTTCACACAAGTACGAGGCATCTCTGCTCACTTTGGCTAAACAGAAACCAAACACTGACAAATAAGAGAGCACGACACTTTATGATTTCTAGAGCTGATATAGGGCAATTTGTTCAGCAGAGTGATGTAAGCTTCGTTATGATTGCATCATCCATGACTTCTAGGAATAACATGATGCAATTCATATCATGTATGATGCAATACCAGCTTCAGATTGCATCATTCATTGTTTTGTCTAAAAAGCAAGTACTGTCCAAACCCAGTCATAGATTTATTCATAGATCCAGTCAAAGATGTATTTTAGTCATTTCTGGTTTAAATTGAGATCCCTTCCCTTTATAACTCACTTATCCTCCGCCATTCCCAAGTCAAGGGTCGTATATACTGACCCAATAGCATATCTTGAAAACTAGAGCCAATCAACAATTTTAAGCATCATTTTCGTTCTCAGTGACCCAGAATTAGTAAAGTTTGACTACATTTATTTCAGAAGCATTTTGGCTGTAGAGCAGTGTTATCAAATGAAGTCAACTGCTACCATTATACTGTTTAAAAAAATTATAGGAATTATGAGCTATAACCTCATAGCAGTTAAGCTATTGAAAACATTTTTTCCCCTTCAGCAATTAACATGCATTTTCAGGGCAAAAGTCAAGATAAATGTTTCATAGATTTTATTGTGAATAGCAATTACTATCCCACATCAGCAACATCCATGCTCTATGACATTTTATTGGAAATGGCTTTGAATTAGGGCAAAAGATTGTAATGATTATACACCTGAAATTTGTATACAGGAATGGACAGAGTGTTTGGTTTTAGAGTTAGCAATACTGAATCTCGGTGTTTGTGAGTATTTTTCAATTTTACAAGAATACATTTTTCTCTTCGTTATTCTATATCCACATTTTATGTTTTATTTTAAATTTCATCATCAAAAAAATCCAAAGTATATGGATTCCGCCATTGACAAGTGGGAAAACGGCCAAGGGAATTGCACTATGCAGCTTTATACACAAAAAATGAAATGACAGAGAGGAAATGTTTATAGTTCTTTAATCACAATCATCAAATCGTAACAAATCGAACCTTCAAATTGAATTCCCACTTTTGCCTGAATTGCACATGAGATTATACCTGCATACCAAGTCAAGAGCCATATTTCATAATCCATTTCATTTGACTTTCAACACAGATGCTCTACTGGAGACATTTTCTATAAAGCTTGTCAGATATAGAAAAAGCAATTTAATAAACACTGTGAGCAAATATTGATGTAATTCTTTTCTTCTTTGGAGCCACAGCACCTGGAGGCCATCATTGCTAAAGAAGAGTCTATATTTTCTCCTTCATTCTGATTCATTAAGCCACCTTTATTGTCCTTTGCAAAGTTGTTTTGATACTCGTTAGTAAAGCTATCAATTTCTTTTAAAGGTGAATCACTTTTATTAAATAGAGGACATGTGCTGTTTGATAACACTATCTGTTAAGAACACATATCGGTTTGTGTTCTGTCATGTCCTACAGAGTTTACAATTCTCATTTGTGTACACGCAATAAATGTTGATATATGGTCTCTTAACACAACTCAAAACCTGCAACACAGCTTCAGCTGAGTGAGTTCAACAGCTCAATAAAATGTACTAAACCCCACTTTAACATGTTTATGGTGCTGTGTTAGAAAGTGTGCAGTCATTCAGCAAACAGCCTCATTTAGTCAGAGCCAGCTACAAGAAGGCTATCCTCACTTCTAACCTCCAGAAAAGCAGCATAGTGAAAATCAAAATAGAGATTTTATGTGTGGGCTTCATGCATTTTCACACAACTCTTGCAACCTGCAGTTAAGAGAAACTGAAGAATTTTAAGAAAAAATTTAAACTAAATGCAATAATTTGATTTATTTTAAACAAATAAACATTTACTGCAGAGTGCACTTCATTATTTTTCTCTCTCGCACTGATATATAGGCACAAATGAAATTGTTCAATTCTGAATATCTCCACTCCACAATATCTGTTTTGATATATGTTGTTACTCAATTTGTGTTTGTTTCCTTTGGCCTCATTGTTTTACTAGTGATATATCAGTGAAGGAAGCAATTTTAAGAGGTTGGGTGAAAGTGCACGATAGCAAATCTGAGCTCCGTCACTGTTCACATCTGATCTGTTGATTTTCATGTTACTTATGAACATCACATAACTTTCTTCTTGGAAACTACATTATCATGTGGCACAGTCAATGAAAAAAAGTGTTATTTTAATTTAAAGCCTAAGCCTTAAGACATGCAGTGCTGCAAATAAGAAATACATAAGCCCTCTTTTCCTTGGTGTGCACAGCAGTACGATTACCAGCCAATCCTCAGAGGCTGTGATTAGTTCTGTTGAACTAGATTTGGGAAGTTCAGGTTTTGAAGGAACTGGCTTTCCATGTACACATGACTGTATTTCATCCTGTTTTGGAGAGCAATTTTTGATGCTTCTCTTGATGTAACCCTTGAAGATTCTTTTTGACTTTAGCAGCAGTCTTGATCAAAACCATTTGCTGCAAAGTATTTATGCAGCTTTCTCTACTTCAGTTTCACAGTGTGTATCAGTTAAATCTATACCTGTCATTTTTCGTTAGTGTTGGCTTTACGTTTAGAAACTGCTGGAACTATCTCTGCTGACTTCATAAAATAAACTAGTGGTCTGGGGTAATTTGTACTCCAATCTCATTTTAACTAGCTTGTTCTCAGACTGACACAGTATCTTTTTCCGTGTCTTTTTTGGGAGCATTTCTTTGTCCAAATAAAGAATGTTAAAATCCCCCTTCACATTCAGTGTGAAATTTGACATTTTTATGAAATCAATAGTATTCCCCAAAACACCACAAATGTTAGTTTGTACCGTACATCTTGCTTAAGATGCTGTCAGTAGAACACCTTTCCTTGTATTAATATTAATAATAATAATAATTAATAATAGTAAATATTTATTTGTATTGTGGGAGCATGGAAAGACCTCATTGTGCAAAGCATTCTACAAATATTTTAGACACAGTCCCTTCCCCAAAATTTACAATGTAACTAAAACAAAACTCTAAAAGTGAGCATATCAATCAAAGATGAGGGTAGAGCACAGGACGAATGCGGATAACAAAAAAACCCAAACATGTTTACATAGGCTAGCTATGGCATTAGTAGATGGTTCTGAATCCTGTGAAACATTTTGGGGATAAATATGAGCAGTCTCCTATATCAAAGTGGAACTGTTTGAATGTTCTTTCTTCAGTATAATTCTAACTTTCTGGACTGGCTTCACATTAGTCTACTTTTATACATTCTGTTGAAATATATTCTGTATATTTATGAAGATTTTCATGAAGATTTTCTTGACTGAATTGTTGAGAAGTGGCATTTAATTAAAAATTTGCCACATACATGGTTGTCAAGCTGATCATCTGAAAGAGCGGCATGGAACAATGTCAGAATAACTTGCTACAGTGTTTATATACTCTTTATATTCAATATTAGTATCCAGATAAATTCATATGTGGCTCATAAGTGTTATTGTTAAAGGGAGAGTCAGATTTTAGCTCCTAAATTTACCTGATGTAAAAAAGTACATTTATGATTGCACTTAAGCTTTGTCTAGTTAAGAAATTATAATAGAAACAGTCTTTGTTTTTTTTTTAAATGTACCCATGCAGTGGCTGCAACTCAAACATGAAACATTGCAGCATTCTGCTTGTTCAAGAGAACTTGAACGTGAAATTGACTAGTCATTTTTTATTGTCCAAACTGAGTGAAATGCAAAAAGTAAACTGCACAGATGGTGACTGTAACGGAGCCTTGCACTGCTTGTGCCACAAATCAGCCAGAGACCGCTTAGAGTGCAAGCACCAGTGCCCTTTTATTTGCAGTATCACTTCCCAGCACCCCGGGGGAGGGGCAGCTAGCTTCCTCAGCCAGCAGGGAGCTACAGGCTCCTCCCTTTCCTCTCCCCCGCCCCCGGCTTCTTTCCTGCCAGCTTTATATAGCCCCTTTGCTAATAAGTCCTGCAGGTGTTTCCCGTCAAGCCCTTAGGCGGGCCACACCCAGTCAGTACCAGTTAATTCCCCTTAATTGGAGCTAGGCTAACAGGGGCCTGGCTTAGGCCCTCCTGGCCAGCACCGTTACAGTGACTCTTCAGGTTTCCCCAGTGCAAATCTGCTACACAGAGGTGTAAGAGCAAATACTATTTTCTCCCTCCCCGCTCCTTCTGACCCTAATTTCGTAAAAATAAATAAATAAATAACATTTTCTGTAACAGTATAAAAGAAATCTAACGAATTACAACACTATGAAAGTGATTGGACAATCCATAATTTGCTAATACGTTGAAAGAAATTCACTGATTGGTGGTTTGTGTCCTGGCTGTATTGTCCTAATATCTCTGTATTGTTCAGTTTTGGAATTTTTTTAACAGATTTCATAGTTCAGAAACTGTTGTAAACATGGTGCTTTCTTGACTAAAGGAATTATCCTTATTTTAGCTATAAAAATTTAACTTCCTGCTAGACTATTCTAAGAATTACTTCTAAGTGGATTCATTAACTCATTTGCTCTGAACATTCAAAATTTTCAGAGCAATTCTAAACCAAACATTACCACAAGATATTCTACTCTGTTAACTTATAACATGTTTCCAGAGTGGAAATTTTTAATCATCCTTCATAATTTATCTTTCTGTCATATAACCAGAAAGGCATACAAGGCCAGGTATCAGGTTTCTAAATGGTCCATTTTCAGTTTATAATTCACTTTGTAAAGTAAACTTTACAGTTGTAAGAACATTGTGCCAGTGCAATAAGTAGTTCTCCTGCACCAAAAATAATGAGCAATTTTTTTTTTTACTCTGGTTTCAACCCCACTTAGAAATTTTGCAATATCGTCTGCTAGATGTACAGCATCAGGGTGACAATGATGTATGTATGTTTGAACAGTGTGACTACAGCTTAACTAGCTTCTGATTTAGATGTTGTTTTTTAGCCTCATACATATCTCTCAAGAATGCATAAGTGGAAGAAATGTATAACCATAAGAAGGCATATTTGGTTATGGCAGTTCAGTACTGTAGTATTCCTTATGAGAGCTATGGTAAATCTTCACAATTTTCAACCTAAGTTTCATGTGGATTTTTCTGCTAATGTGGTCTCCCTGCAAGGTATATCTTCATAAGTGTTTGTAAGGAGAAATGTATTTTTAGGGTTTTTTTGACCAACAGATTTAGCAGATGAACTATAAAATATGCTGTGTATTCAATGCATTGTATTTTATGTTGATCTGTTGTGGATTGATATGCCATCCTAAGCAGGAAGATTGTATAAATAGTATATATTAAAATTTAAAATGCAGCCCTGAAATATCAATTAATTTATTAAAATAACATATCTGTACTCTACCTTGGTAAGAGTAGATAATTACCTATTTTTAGCTCCTTAGATCCAACAGTGGCACCAAATCAATTTCTGGCAGTGTATCTTAAGAGAAAAACCCAAGACACACTATTAATTTAATATAATTCAATAAGAGACCCATATTCTCTTCTCTCTACATGATAATCAAGATTTATAGATTTGGTTGGCAGGTGTTTTAAAATGCAAAACCTTTTAACATCAAATTCCCTAGTACTCACTGATCAAGGTTTCTCTTGAAGTCAGTGCGTAAAAAAAGATTTATCAGGATCACATTATAGGTGTTATCCAAAAGAGGATTCTAAAAACAAGCCTAGCAATGTTGTCTAGTTCATAGGCTTTCACAGTTCTTGATAATGAAACATGCAAGCATGTATTGGACAGCATCAAAAAAGGGGATGGTGTCCTTCCACTGAGGTTGTCAATTAATCGCATCTCCGTGAGTGGCAGGAGGACTGAAACCTCTGGCGCAGCTCTGGAGGTGGAGGGGGGCTGCAGCAGCTGCCACTTGCAGCTTCCCAGGCAGTGGAGGGGCTGGAGCCCCTCACCTCCGAGCCCCATGCCCTGGGTGGGGGCGGAAGCCTCGTGCCACACTCCAAGAGGGGCTGAAGCCCCCAGCCCTGACCCTATATTTGAAAATATAGTAAACCCCCCAAAATATTTAAATAAATGGTATTCAAATATTGTTTAACAGTGTGATTAAAACTGTGATTAATCACAAGTATTTTTTTAAATTGTTTGACAGCCCAACCTTCCACTGTTGGAACTAGCCATTGGCTGAGGCACCAAGCAGCCTAATTTGGTTTGTCAGTTTCTGTTGTAAATAAGTAGGATTCAGATTCCCTTGGTGTATTTTAACACAACAATAGAATAGGTGTGATATGCTACTATTTTATTGCTCTTGAGACTTAATGAGCATCTTATATATTCAGGATTCTACCCTTTTGCTACCTGGACTATCAAACATCTCAACATGATGTTCACTTGTATCAAACTTATTTATTTAAAATCACTTCATAATGCTAAAAAAGCTAAAGCAAAGCAGTACCTCTCCCATCCACAGATACACAGAAATTAATCCCTAGAATAGCTCCCACAACAACGCCAAACCACACTCACCTCAACCTGTCTCAAATACTTCCTCATGCTAGATGGACTGCAGCATACCTGCCAGTGAAGAGTTTCAGTCCAGTTTGGATCATGAAGTGGTATCAATTCCAAAACCAGGGCAACCTGCCAGCATACACTGAGTGTGTTCAAAATCTAGCATCTCTACTGATTTCAGCTCAAGTAGCAGCCTATGGAGATAGAGGTGATCTCTCAAATTGGCAGGTCCCAGGATGTTAGAGCTTTATATTTCAAAAACAATGCTCTAAATGGTACCTGCTGTTACAGATAACTGCTATAGATTCTTGAGCATTTGTATTATTTGCTTCTGTTGAGATAAAAGGACGACTATTTATAAGTGGGTAGTCCCATGGTGCATGAAACAGCAGTTTATTTCCTGTTGGAAGTCCTGGAAGCCAGCAGAAGGAGATGTGAGAAAGAAGTAGGAGAGGCAGTGACCCCTGGTAGCTGGGAGAATGAACTGCAGAGACACCTTTATTCAGTCACAGTTGTCTCTGTAGGATTCCAACATGATCGTGCGGTTATGGAATTGGGAGTGCCGATGGTCATTTTGTGATTATCACCTCCATTGTGACACCTCGATTTGAAGACTAAGAAAAAAGATAATTTATTTAATATCATCTGCATTCCAGAATTAGAAATAACTCCTGCTTTTCCTTTGTCTGTTCCACTGATACAGATGCAAATGTATCTCCTTGCTTCTTTTGGTAAGAAAAATGATGCCCTTATCTTTGTCATAGAAGACACTTTGGGAGGTATTCCAGCCTTTCCAATTCCAGCAATTTTAGTAAATTCCTTGCAGAATATGTTTAATCACTCAGCATTTAGCCCTTCTTATCATAAGTGCTGTAGATAATGTTCATAACATACTCTGGGACAACTAAATATGTTCTCAGTGCATATTACAGATTTTGGGATTGTTTCTACAGTTCTTAAAGTTGCAGGGAGCTTTAATGACTTTTTAAAAAAATAAATCCCTGGTCCAGGCTATATTTTCAGAATAACTGATTTTTATCTCTCTCTCTCTCTCTTTTTTTTTTTAAGAAAGCCAAGGAAGCTCAAAAGCAAGATAATATATATTTTTCAGGCACATATAGTAAGGGTTGGTTAACACAAGGCTACCAACCTTGCAATTATAGAGTGTTCCCTAGGTGCTAGGAACCCTAACCCACCTGGACAGGCTATAATACTAATGTAAGTAAACACTTGGGCACTAGTGGTTCATTGTCAAAGTGCTGTTATAAATCCTGCTCCTCCAGTACAGCTAGCATTGAGTAACACATACACACTTTGGCTTTATTTTATTTTATGTATTTCTATTATCACTTTTGATTGGCTTAGTCTTCCATAACAACTAATATACAGAACATGCTTGAAAATTTTTTGCTATAAAAGTAAAGTTACTAATTTTAACCTCATAATTTTTACCTGTGTGGGCTTGTTATACACAGAAAATTTATGTAAGGCACCTATGAAGCTTTATAATGTGGTCCACTTAGGTACTCGTAAATGTTAATATTATGTGACAAGTAAAGTGTTTGTCATAATAGTCCCTTTAGATATATCAGTGGTGCTCAACATATTTACCATTGTGGGCCACATATGCAGCTCTCTATGCTATGTGGGCCGTATCCACACAATGTATATGCTACCTGTATGGCCCTGAGGATGTCACATGGACCACAGCTGTGTGCTGATTGGCCCATGGGTTGAGAACCACTAATATATATTTGTATGTATCTATATAGATAATATGAGAGAGAGAGACTTTGAACATCTTAATTTTTCATTTTTTTTTGTCTTTATTGTCCAACAATCTCTAATGATAGAGATTATGATTGCTTAGGTTATTAATTATCTCATAGGGTTAGATTGTTGGGAATATACTTTCATTTGTATGTAAGGGGCTATATATAGTCGTCCCACCCAAAGAGGAAGTGCAGAAAGGCTTGTGACTCAGAAGCACCCTTCTGAGTCACAGCTCTTCTGGAGTTCCTTTTTTGCCCAAGGGCAAGGAATACGAAGGTCTGCCAACTGGTAAATAGTTGGGCATAGAGTCTTGGCTTTGTATTCTCTCCTTCAACTTGCTCATGAAGGGGGAGTGGCAACCACATGGAACCTGCCCTCTTCTTCCCTTCCCTTCCCCTCACCCCCCCCCCCCCCCCGTACAAGTAGGGTCTTCGTTGCTACATAGGAACAATCAACAATCTAGGTCATAATGAATGTTTCTCATGTCAACAATTTAAATAATCCATTTTATTCATGCAAAAATAAATGTTTATATATTTTTAATTCACCAGCTAACTTTCCCAAAGATAGGAAAAGGCACTAGTCCTCAACAAGGCCAACAACAACAACAAAATGAATTTCCTAGACTGATATTTTAGAGAGGAAGTATAATGAGCCAAAAAAAAAAGTATTAGAAAAATTAAGATCAGGAAATAATCAGATCACAATACCTTCAAAACTCTAATTTTCCCCGAAAACTTTCCAGAAAAAAAAGTTCCCTGCAAATCAATGTGGCATATGACATTTCTGAAAAATGGGTTTCTTTTTGAAGAGATGAAGGAAGTTGAAAATATTGCTGATAACTGTGAGCTGTTTTCAGCCTTAACTATGGAGCAGTTACTATCCACCCATAGTATTATCTACAGATTTCAGACGTGTAACTCAGAGCAAATACTGATCAACACATTTTTAATTTTTCATGATGATACCTATGAATAAGTACAGCATGGAATTAATTAGAGTAATTTGACTAAGCTGTAACCGAAAGGGCAGCAGCTGGGTGCTTGAAAACAGATGGTATTACTGAATAGATTTGATCTTGACTGATTTTCAAAGCTAAGCAACACCGGGTGTGGTTATTGCAGTACTTTGTGTGGGTGATCATAAGCATATGTAGGCCAAAATTCACTCCTGGTGTTAGCAGGTGCAATAAGTTTCAAGTTCATGGAGTTATGCTCATTCTGTCTCTTATAATGCCTATCACTGTGGTAACTGAATTTGTCCTTTAGTGTTGTTGGCTTCTCTGTATTAGCAACTGTAATGACTGTATATACAGGCATATATGTAGTATTGGGTTACATTCCTCCTTCTGTTATCTCTCTATGGGCTTCAGCAAAATGGAAAGTGAAAAAAATTATTAGCCAGCAACTGTAGACATTGACTTCGGTACTGTTGTAAATTAAGCAAAATAGAGCCTTGTCAATAATTCTCAAGATAGCATTCCCCTATCTGGAAAAGGTAGCTCCATGGGCTGAAATCCTGCCCCCTCCCAATATCGAGGGTAGGACCAGGGCTGGCTCCAGGCACCAGCCGACCAAGCACGTGCTTGGGGCGGCACCTTGGGGCAGGGCGGCGCTCGATTATTTATTTATTTATTTATTTGGCGGCGCGGCACTCAGAGGGGGCGGGGCTTCAGGTGGCGTGGTGCTGGAGGGGCAGGGATTTCGGCGGCGCTCTCGGGGGGAGGTACGGCGGGGCGGCGCTCTTCTTTTTTGCCCGGGGCGGCAAAAAAGTTAGAGCCGGTCCTGGGTAGGACTTTTTGATGTAGCATGCATTCTGCAGTGAGACTGCCCTGTTTTGAGGGTGCAAGGAATTTTTATCTATGGAAGGGAGGAACCCGATTTGAGAGAGTGGTAGTTGAGGGAGATTCTAATCTAGGGTTCAAAGCAAAGTTAAAGGGTAGAGTGACTTGTGGGGGAAAGATGTAACAGGTGAGGGTGAAGAGGAACAAATGTTCTGAACTGGGAGGAGGACGGGTTGGATTGGGAGGCTTGAGTATAGGGGGAATGTAGTCAGTTGGTGAGTGAGGATATTAGTGAATTGCCAGTGGGGGCATGTGGTATAGTAGAGCTAGGTTGGAAGGGAAGAGGTTGGGACTAGGAGAGAACAATGAAAGGATCACAGAGAGCTAGACTCTGTTTTCTCCCAGTTTGCCTTTTCAGTAAAGCATCAATTTTTTTCATTCTGGGGGCACTTTTTCTTTACACTTCTCTCTGATGCCTCCAACCAATGTTTCTTTTTAAATATATAATCGATCTGCTGGGGAGGAGATTGCTACCTGCAGCCTCCCCAGTTATTTGGGGTACTAGCTGCTTCTGAATTTTGGTTTAGTTAAAAAGATAAAAAACATAGCTGGGAAAGTGTGTTGGATAATCCATATTGTATTTTCTGTCTGTCTTTCTCCTTATACATTCACCCCTTGCTATTTTATTTCTGAGGTGATTGAGATATGGCCGTTCCTTCTGTGCATGTCAGGATTTAGACCTTTGGGCTGGGCCTAAATCATCATTTGCCAACTTACATTAAATTTAAAAGACCTGAATAACAAAAATAAAGTAAACCATATTTTCATCCAACACTGTGATGAATTCACATTATCGGACAAGAGACCTGAATGAAACTTTGTTGGGCTTGGTTTGTGATAGCATTAGTGAATCAAACTCCACATTTCATTTTGCAGCTGTTGGAAGTGAACCAACCCCTGCTGGTTTGCTTGTATGTTTCAGATTTAGAAGCTGTAACTTCTAAAGGGAACATGGCCCCTTCTTCCCCAGCAAGATGCTCTCTTCCTATCTATCCAGCCCCTTGACCCTAGAAACCTCTCCAAACCTAAAGATAAAATGGAGATTCCTGAGGTAATTGTTGGGAAAAGACAAAGGATTGATGAAGTAAACAAGTTAGTTAGCTGGAGAGGATGTTTATATAGGGGTCATGGTTAATACGGCATGAATATTCTTCTATTATGTTTATAGAACGTATTAGGCCTCAATCTTAGGCCATGTTTGAGTGTGTTTGAGGGCTGTAGCAAATATTTTGCACACGTCTAACCTATGGTAATCAGATAATGTAGCGAGAGTACAATATAAGGGCACAGATAGACTCAACAGGCACTGGGTAGTTTCTTATCTACATATTTTCAGATGTCATCAGCCTTCATTACTGTGTTTTCTGTCCCAGATTCATTTTACTTTGGGGTTTTGTGGACTGAATACAGAATGCCCAATTATTCTGTAAATTAACTGACTTTTCACTTTTTAGTCTCTGGCGTGCAGAATTCCCAATATTCACAAAAGGAGAAAGAAAAAGGTTATGAGGTGGGGGAAGAGAGGAGAAAGAGTGTGAAATAATAGTTCATACCTTTCAGGGGAAATGTGTGTTGTTAATTTTTCTTTCTTTCTGCTAGCAAATGCAGTTTGGTTTATAGAAACAAACATGAAACAGACTGTGCAGTTTAAAAAGCCTCTGGGAACTTGGAGCTTTCTTAGTCTGATACGAGATGAGAATGTGTGATTTCCACTAACAATGCCTTGTTCTCTTCCTTTCATTCAATATAACTTTGTATGTGATGCAGACAGTCCAGCAGACTTTAAATAGCCATTAAATCACTGGACACTGCTACTGTCAGATACTGGTGGATACGTTTTTGTTGTTTGATTTTTTTAAATGTAATTATCAAGTAGCAAATAGGCAATGCATAGAGTGATAGATTCTGAGATAAGTTAGGATACTGAATTACATACTGGAGGCTTGGGGGATTTTAAAGTCATATAATGGCTGCTATTAACATATTTCCTACTTTGGTAATGCATAAAATTACTGTATTCTGGGGAAATTACTGTAAGGTCATATATATACAGCACAATTATCCTTTAATTTACCACATAATGGTTTCATTCCATTGACTTTAGATGAGGTACCCCGATGTACGCTGCTGGAAGTAAGGATATGGCTACACTAGAGCTGGGCAAATAGCTAATTTTTCAGTTGGTGGAAGTTCTGAAAAATTGGGGGGAAAATCAGTTCATCTTGAACTTAATCTGAAATTGGACATTTTAATGCATAAAAAAAGGGGATTCAAACCTGGGTCTTGCACATTCCAGGGAAGGGCCCTAATCACTGGGCTAAAGGTTATAAAGGCATGAAAAGTGGCAGTAGCATCACCCTTCCTCCTCCTCCTCCTTGCTGTTTTATGAATGGCTGAAATTATTTGTGTTAAATTTGCAGATAGATTTAGGTCAGTCAAAACTACATTTTTCATCAAATAAACTATTCATCAGGAAAATGTCATGCAGTTCTAGTCTACCCAGAAAAAGCTGTGGCTGGTTTAGCCTACCCGAGCTAACTTGAATCCAACTAGTGCAGGTAACAATAGCAGTGAAAACAGCTCAGTGTGGGCTTCAGAGCAGGCTAATGAGGCGAGTATGTGCCCAGGGTCTATGCTATGTTTACACTACCCATGCTGATGCCTCACTTGGGTAAGCTAGCCTGTGCACAGCTTTTACTGTGTAGACATGACCTAAGAGGAGAATCAGGTCCAAAATTTGCATGTGAAGGAAGGAGCTCATTCCTGGTATGAAGGTACTTAAGATTGGAGAGAGCTGTTTTTGTCTTGCTTCTCCATGTCTAGTTATTCTCAGCAGAAATCAAAGTTTTATCAGCTGTTTTGTGTGTGTGTGACTATTCTCAACACACACACACACACACACACACACACACACACACACACACACACACACACACACACACACACACACACACACACTGGCATTGAGGGAGTCTTTTCCTAGAGATTTAAGCTCAAAGTCACTGTTCCTAATATCTTATGAAGTTCCATGAAGGACTGCTACCAAAGAAAGAGAAAAAAAATGCAAAAATTCCTAAGGTTTGAAGGCAACTTCAGATGTGGAACATGAGGATATACCTAGGATCTTTTGATGAGAGTAACCAGTAAGGGGGAGTTTAGAGCTGAAAATATTGCCCATTTAAATAAGTAAGCATAAACTAAGTGTAAATCATGATGACTACAATAAGAAAGGACAAGTAACTCAGTTTCACTTTCAGTTTTTAATCAAATAAGCTTTACTTTTTAAATTAGGGATTTTTAATGGATTATCATATTTTAAGTAATAGATTTATAGACTCTAAAGCCAGAAGGGACAATTGTGATTATCTACTGACCTCCCATATAACACAGGCCACAGAACTTCCCCAAAATAATTCCTGGAGCAGATCTTTTATAAAAAACATCCAATCTGGAATTAAAAATGGTCGGGGTGGAGAATCTACCATGACACTTGGTAAATTGTTTTAATGGTTAATTACTCTTACCATTAAAAATATATGCCTTAATTCCACTTTGTCTTTATGATGACAAATCTAATCTCTAGGTGCATGTTAAAAGTTTTTTAGTACAATTTTTTTTTTAAAAAAAACTGACACACATATGACACCTATACACACTCCAATTATAAAATCCTTAGGAAATATGAACTTCATCATTAATAAATAATTTTACCTTTTATTATGGCATTTTAATTATGTTCAATGATGCTAAATTTGGTGACTGTGAGTTTCACACATGCAGTCCTTTTCAAATGTTGAATATTGTATTCAATTAGGGTTGTGTCAATCAAAAAGTAAATATTGCTTTAAGTTTGAAAAAAATAGGTTAACCTTTGCCATTCATTGTTACTGTATGTTCAGGCATATATATTCATTCCATATTCTGGCTGGGATGAGAAGCCGAAATGCTAAAATGTCTTCATGCCAATTTCTATCTTCCCTTCCTCATCTGCCTGCCTTTTAAACCATGCCTGTATCTTTTCCCTTCTTTCTCTTGCCCAGAGATTGCTAAAGAACACTGCACCCATTTTACCTTGGTGTGCACCCGCATCAGGGCAAGCACCAACGGACATGTTTGGACAGTCTGACCTTGCAATGCAGGAGAAGCACAAAGGGGACAGAGCAATGGGCCAGGATCTGGCCTATTGTGTGGGAGGCTTTTCTTCTAGCATTTACAACTGATCTGAAAACACAAACTAGCAAAAATCTTGCAGAAATGCCTATTTTTGTTTGATTTCCAACCCAATTATGTAGACTTGAGGGATTAGATCAGGTTTGAATAAGTATTTTTTGTGTGTGATTAACTAAAACTCTTAACCTTGTGAGTTTAAACTACCACTTTAGCTATCAGCTAAAGTGTCAAATTAAGGCACGTTAGGGGATGGTGTGAATATGAAGTCATATTGTCCCACAGGGAGTTTATGAAGGGTTCTGTACCTCTTTGATGCACAATCCCTTCCAGATTCCCTTGTGCACACAGGGAAGCGTGGAAGCCTTCTCTTAGGATGAGCTCAGCCTACTCTTTCCTTCCTCGGCCCTTTGGGATGATGTGAGCCCTCATGGGTTCAGGGATGGACCAGACTCTGTGCTTCTTGTTCCTGCTCACTGCACAAGGGGCAGGGACATTCTGTTCCTCTGTCTTTTGTTCTCTTGATATGTTTTTTCATATAGTAGCTCTGAAAGAAACTTGTTCTCTGTAAGCAAGTAGCCATATATTGCAAATTTGGATTTTATAGTATAACTTTTAATAAAACACTGTCTCTGCCAGCCAGACTGCATGCATAATCAACAGAGGACGTAAAGCTAATGTCCATCATTTTGTGACTTGTTAACTTTCCTCTTCATTCACAATAAGAATTTTAAGGAAACCCACATTTCACTTAAATCTTACATAGTACAGCAGAGCTTAAAAGAAGTAGGCCAGCTTTCTTTCTTTCTTTCTTTCTTTCTTTCTTTCTTTCTTTCTTTCTTTCTTTCTTTCTTTCTTTCTTTCTTTCTTTCTTTCTTTCTTTTAGGATACATACTCTTTATTGTTTAGGGAATTAAGTGTAATTGTTTTGACACTGATAAACAACTTAGTCTTTATTGAGTGTGCTTGTTTTCTTTAAGGCTGTGTATTCAATGAGTTTGTATGAAAATTCTGTATATTGGCACACAGCACAGGGAAAGTTTCCCAGTGTTTGTCCTTGTAGCTAGCAAACAATTAGGACTTTCCTTGAAAGGATGACCTTTTTGGATGACTACCCTCTGAAGAGTAATTGATTAAAAGGTTTCTTTATGTGAAAGCAATGTATTTTTTTAAGAACTGAATTTCAACAACGAAAACACGAAAATCTTCAAATAGTTTATTCAGGCTGTGACCCTGAATGTTTCAGAAGTTGTTTAAGGTTTGGCAGGATCTTGTAAAACTTTCTTGGAATACTAGATTATTTGTAGCATGATGCTTTGGGGTTATATAAATTACTAGAGCAAAGAACAGGTGCTGCATAAAAGAAGAAAATTAGAGATTATGTAAATACAGGCCAAGGATTTCTATTAAAATAATGTTAACTATCTAAAATAAGATGTCATTCTAACCATCACAAATGTAGTATGCACAGATAATGCACCGAGAGAGCTCACACTAACTTACCTAACCTGTATGGGGAAGTCTTTATGCACTGAAGACTTTATGTGTATAAAATATGGGAAAAAATCTAAAAGTCTAATAAAAAATAGTTTCACTCTCTCCAACGACAATAGCAATGTTAAAAACAGGATCATACTTGAGTCTGGGATGTGTAGTTAATGTAGCTGTTGTCTGTAGGATCCCCTTCCTCATTTGTTGCAGAAGATGGAAGATGTATAACGAATGAGGCAGGGGATTGCAGGAGAAGAATGGTCTTGTAGTTTAGGTAGTTGAGTGCTGTCCTGGAGAATTAGCTTCTATCTCTACTCGATGCAGAAATTAGTGTGTGCGGTTCTTTAACTTGTCTTATGCTGGATGTCCAACTAGATGATCCTGATGGTCCCTTTTGGCCTTAAAATCTATGCATCTCAGAAACAATGGAAAGAGTTATTTAACATGGGAAAAACAATGTACTGTATATACTCGATCATAAGCCGGTTCGTTTATAAGCTGACACCCCCCCCCCAAGATGGATAAGTAAAAATGGAAAATTTTTATGACCCGTTCATAAGCTGACCCTATAATTTAGGGGTCAGCAAACTTTGGCTCCCGGGCCATCAGGATAAGCCGCTGGCGGGCCGAGATGGTTTGTTTACCTCGCGTCCGCAGGCATGGAGGTAAACCTAAGTAAACAAAGTGTCCCGGCGTGCCAGCTGCTTACCCTGACGGGCCGGGACAGCAACTGGTGGGACATTTTTGGGGGGCGAGAAGCCTGAGGCAGGTGCTAAGGCATAGAAAATTTCACTGCATGGTTAAAGTTTGGCAAAGTTTTAGGCAACTGAAAACAGTGTCTTATAATGGAAACTGTCAGGCAACCTTAAGTATATTACTGAATTATCTATAATGATGTGTTAAATGGTTATAGAGCCTTCATCTTGATGAATTTCAAAGTGCTTTATTATGATCTATTTATACAGGCAGAGTGGTCCTTACCATCTTTTTGATACTAAGAGACAGCTATAGAACCTGTCAATTTAATGTCAGAGCAACCAGTAAGTAATTTATAATGACAGTAAGTAGAATGAGAGGGAACCATATGCAACTTAACTATGTGTCACAGGCTTAAAGCCATCTTTGTACAGTATTCCCAGTTCTTTTCTATAGCTGGAATGCCATGCTCAATAAAGATACACAACAGGTTAACACAGGAAATTAAGAATATTGTATTCAGTTGAAATTCAGTGGGAATTTAGGTTGGAGAAAAGTTAGTGCAGGTACAGTCCCATATGTCACTGAAACATATTCATTCCGGTTTTCTTTGCTTCCTATGGAAATAATGACTTCTGATTTTTAATTGAAACAAGTTAACAGCATAACATAGGCTTGATCCTGCAAACACTTAAGCAAATGATTAGTTCCATTGAAATCAATGGGATTGCTCACGTCGTTATTCATGAGTGAGTTACAGCAGCCTTAAGAGGTCCATCTCTAGCAAAGATGCAATTTCTGCTTCCCAAAAAAAGTTAGCTACACGCCTCTCTCTTTCACTGCCCCCCACCATATCTGCTGTTGCTATTGCTGTCAAATGGTCTGAAAAAAAGTAAGTGAAGATGAGGGGGAGCAAGTCATTATCTGGGATCAGTGTAGTTGTAGCCGTGTTGGTCCCAGGTTATTATAGAGACAAGGTGGGTGAGGAAATACCTTTTATTGGATGAAATTCTTTTAGTGAGAGAGACAAGCTTTCGAGCCACATAGAGCTGCTCTTCATGTTGGGGAAAGGAACTCCCAGCATCCCAGCAAAATGCAACTGCTAGCAGCAAATATCTGATCTGCGAATGCTGGCAGCAAATATCTCTAATGGCTGGTGATAGAACAGTAGATGGGGAGGGCTCTGAGTTACTACAGAAAATTCTTTCCCAGATGTCTGGATGGTACGTCTTGCCCACATGCTCAGGGTATAACTGATCACCGTATTTTGGGTTGGGAAGGAATTTTCCTCTGTGTCAGATTGCCAGAGACTCGAGTTTTTTTGCCTTCCTCTGCATCATGGTGTATGGGTCACTTGTGGGTTTAAACCAGTGCAAATGGTGGATTTTCTGTAACTTGAAGTCTTTAAGCCATGATTTGAGGACTTCAGTAACTCAGCCAGAGGTTTGGGGTCTGTTACAGGAATGAGTCGGTGAGGTTCTGTGTCCTGCAACTTGCAGGTCAGATGCTAAATGATCATAATGCTCCCTTCTGATCTTAAAGTCTATGAGTCTATGCAAGGTGGAAAAGATTGTTTAGCATAAGTAGTTAGCACATATTGTAAGGGACCATTCAAGATAGAGTGGCCTGTTAACACCTCTGCAGGCAAAGGACAAATATATGGGGATAGTGGGTTGTTGGTTGTTGTGACAAGCTATAATTCCAGTGTCTCTGTTCAGTCCATGGTTTTTGGTGCCTAACAGAGTAATGAATTCAGGATCCCAGGCTTGTATTTTGAGAGTGTTGTGCAGGGTTTCCTTTGAGGATGAGAACTGAGAGGTCAGATACAGAGTGATCTGTATGATATAGATATATAGCCTATTGTATTTTCCACTGTATGCATCTGATGAAGTGGGCTTTTGCCCACGAAAGCTTATGCTCAAATAAATTTGTTAGTCTCTAAGGTGCCACAAGTACTCCTCATTCTTTTCACTTTGTGAGAAGTGTTCTCCCACAGGTGATGTGGCGTTTTTGTCTTTTATCATTTTCCTGTGAGAGTTCATTTGAGAGCATAGTGATTTTCTGGTTTCACCCACATAGTTGTTATTGAGGCATTTAATACACTGGATGAGGTACACCACATGTGATTGGCATATGTAGGATCAATGGATCTTAAAAAATGTGTTGTAGGGGGGTGTTGAACGTCGTTGCAATGGAGATATGTCTGCAAGTTTTGCATCTGTTGTTTTGGCAAGGGTCTGGTGCTGCTTTAAGTTGGTGTGCCCTGGTCTGTGGGGAGCTTACTTCTGATGATGTGCTTGGAAGGGTTGGGGGCAGAAGTGGAGGTTAAGGAAAGATTTCTTTCAGGATGGGGTCCCCATCGAATATGGGTTGTAGTTGTTTGATGATACCTTTTATGGGTTCCAGTGTGGGGTGGTAGGTAACAATTACAGGTATGCAGTCAGAGGGGCTTTTATTTCAGTATTGAGGAATGTTCTCTTGGGGTGTTTGGGTGGCCCATTACATGATGTGATCTACTTCTCTGGTGGAGTGCCCTTGTTTGGTAAAGGTGGTTTTAAATGTGTTAAGGTGTATATCCCAGACTTTGTCTTTGGAACATATTCTGTGGTATCTGAGGGCCTGGCTGTAGATAAGATTTCTTGGTGTGTTTGGGGTGCACAGGATCTATGAATTTAGGTTTCGTGATCTGTGGGTTTCTTGTATGTGGTTGTCTGTAGAGTTCCATTGTTGAAGCTGATTGTGGTGTCCAGGAAGTAGAGAGAAGTAGCTCGTGTGATGGAACAGGTGCTTAAAGTGCTCCCCTCAATGACCCAGCTAGATTTTTACTGTATTACGTTTTTGCCATTTTAAGCACTGAAGTCTTTAGCTAATCTTGAGACTAATTCTCTGGTATAACTAAATATTACTGTTCACATTTTACAGCTGAGGAAACAGAGTCAACGAAGGTTGAATAACACGTTGTCAGACCCAGGAGTGGAACTCAGGAGTGCCTACATTCCACTCCTGTGGTCAGTTCACTAGGCCACTGGGTGTCTGGATAATATAAACTACTTTATTACAAGGAAATATCTGTCTATCAGAAATATTTCAAATGCACCCATCATAGTACCTAAGCATTGGTTTGAATTTTGTTTGGGGCACATATATTATTCATATTGTTGGCATTTGAATTCATAATGATTCACAAAATGAGTTTGTATTAATTGTCTGCATATTTTGAAGTATTAATGTATTCAACAGCAATAATTTAGAAGCTAATTAATATCTGACACGATATTGATGAAGGTATTCTTTTTGACTTTGGTCCTGCAAACACTTACATATGTGCTTAACTTGATTACTATGGGTAATCCCATATCAATGGAACTACTCACAGTAGTAAAGTTAAGTATATACATATTTGCAGAATTGGGGACTTTATCAGGATATATTATTTTTAAGATAATATGGTTTCTTTAAAGAAAAACACAATAGAGACATATGTTCTGTGTTCCAAATTTTTCACCCTTGAAGTTTTTAGTTTTGCATAGTTAATTTTACATTTCACAAAAGATGTGTCCTTATTACGTTATATATTTACATGCATGCACATTATTTCTTTGGCATTCAAGTAAATGTCCACTGTAGCAAAATGTTTTTGTACTAAATCTGAAGAACTGCAAACAAACAGACTTTGTAATTTATCAGCTCTAATTTCCCTAATTTTCATTTCAGACACAAGTGAACCCCATCAATGTCACTCCACCAATAGAAGCTATAGATCAGGACAAAAACATCCAGCCTCCTTCCGATCGACCACGCATCCTCTATTCCATCCTACTTGGTTGGTATCTGCTAATCTTGCTATCATTCATAGTCAGTCATTGTATTAGGATCAGGCAGAGAAAGACTAAGTGGGAAAGCTGAAACATAATAAAAGATTCATGTTGTAGTTGGTAGATATCATTGTTCTATTCAACAACATTTTTATTGCAGTTCTGGTATTTTATTCCATTTTGGACTGTTAACTGTATTGTTATTTATTTAGATTAGATTGAGAATCTTCTGCTTCATCCAGTAAAAATAAGGAAGCAGTCAAGGAAGGAAAATATGGAACATGCTTATCCACACCCTCAGTTAGACTGTGTTCCAATTCTGTTGAGGAATAGCTAGGGAAGATAATAATAATAATCCTTGGCTCTTACTCACAGGCACAAACACATACTAAGTCTTTGTCTACATTACAAATGCTTTGCTGGTACAGATATACTGACAGAGTCCCATATTGTTGATGAAGGTTATTCCGACAGGAGTTTTGTCGGTGTAATAACACTGCTTCCTTGAATGACATTAGGTAGGCCCACAAAAGCACTTTGATTTCTGCATAACTATTTCCACATTGGGGCATAAGTGCAGGAACTAGGGGTGCTGGGGGTGCTGCTGCACCTCCTGGCTAGAAGTGGTTTCCATCATATACAGAATTCACAGTTTGGTTCAATGGCTCTCAGCACCCCCACTATACAAATTGTTCCAGCAACCCCGCAGCTGGGGTTTTTGCCAGCATAACTGTATCAGATAGGGAGAATGGTTTACAAAACTTTGTAGTGTAGTGTAAAAATTGTCAGGGGATGGCAACTAGGGTAAGTTTCCTTCTAAAAGCTAAATCTGAACTTTTCTGCTCAGAGAAATTTGGTGTCGTCTTGGTGTCATCCACCTACTCTTTATTTTGTTGTTTTTAAGGTTGTAGCCTGCCCCTTCTCCTCCCTTGCATCAGATTGTCTTCATTGTCCATGGTCTCTTCAAGAAGGAGTTCATGGAGACACCCCCTCTTTCTTTATTGTGGGGGACTTACACTGTGCCATTTGACAGGTTTCAGAGTAGCAGCCGTGTTAGTCTGTATCCGCAAAAAGAACAGGAGTACTTGTGGCACCTTAGAGACTAACGAATTTATTTGAGCATAAGCTTTCATGGGCTACAGCCTACTTCATCGGACTGTGCCATTTAACACTCTCCCTCTCCCTTTTGGACAGATAGGAACAAGTTTCCCCAATTTTTCTATGGGCTGATAGGAAAAAGAGCTAAAGCACTGATTGACCATCCCCAGCGAAACCTGCCCTCCCCACAACATACAAAGTCCAAGGACATACTCCCCTCTGTGAGATTCCTTTGATCCACCTTCCTGGAAACTGAGAGATTATAGTGTTCACAGAAACACAGGTGTCCCATGCAATTTGCTTTTATAACCATCAGGTGACTGGGTTTCTTTAGGGGAAGAGAGAAGGGTGAGGATGGTGCAGTTTTAAAATTCAAACTTGTAATGGGAAGACAGCTTACCACTAGAACATAATAAAGCACACAAAAGTAGACCCTATTTTGAGTCTCTAAGGGGGGGGGGGGGATTAAACAGTAATTTTAGTAGTAGTCTTTATTTTTGCTTTTGTCTTCAAAAAGGAACCTTTTTAGGTCTTAAATGTGCCTTTTCTTTTGCTGGTATGCACTACTTTATAGCTTGCAAACTCTGCTACTGGGTATTTTAAATAACTTCACAAGAAGCACAATGATACACACTGGTGAATTTGAGAGCCTTCATCTGGAAAGGAGTGGAAGTGGATTATTCAGTGAATTTAGTAAGATATATGAGAATGCAGGTTGATATGCTAAGTTTTTGGAGAAGTATTTCAAACATATAATTGAAATGAATTATCTGTTGGTCCTTCCTTTCAGCTGTTTCTCATCACATGGAATTTCCCCCACTGTAAACCAAAATGTACAACTCCCACATAGACATTGTAAGATTTCACTATAGTTTTATAAATTACTTAAACTAGAAGTGCTGAACTACAAAGTGAGAGAATATGCTATTTTTGACTAATTAGATAATAATTGAACATTTTATAAGTTTCCTACATTTTTTTTCTTGTGGTCTATTGACTTACAGTCCTACATTTGTACCATGACGGGTTGAGTTACAGTATGCAGTTAGGTCGCCCTGACCATTATCCAAGTTACTGTGTTCAAATAAAAATTCACCTAATTTTCCAGTTAGAACTAAGAGTTATTAGGAGATAAGAATTGCATACTTCTCTGAGAGAAAAATTAAGTCCTCTTGCTTTACGGTATGTTTTTACTACAGATTTAACCTGGGCTCTTACTTGGGTGTTGCTCCCAAATCGCTTCTCAGTCCCACACACAAGCTTTTGAGCAGAATTTAAGGGTGCTTTTAAATCAAACTAGCTGACTCACCCTAGGGTAAAGGCTAAAGTCTACAGAACTAAACTCCACAGTATAGCACTGTAATACTTGATTTCTGATTGCATAGCATCTGGTATCCTGACATTTGAAAACCTGACACTTGGAAACTTTTTCATACATTAACTTTTACATTAATTGACTTTCAGGAATCGAACCATATTTCAGTAGAGATGATAGGTCTACATATACCCACTGACCCAAACTGTGTGTAGCTAAGGAATAATCTTACTCCTGCCCAATGCATTTTTTTCAATCTGGCCTATCTTTAAGAAGGTAAATGAATAAATTATATGGTCAGCTGGTTTCCAATATATCAGGGATGGCCAAACTGTAGCTTGTGAGCCACATGCAGCTCTTTTATTGTTACAGTGCTGCTCACAGATCCTCCCATGTTCCCCCATTCTCCACCTACCAGACTTGGGGGGGAGGGGGGAGTTCGGGACCTCTGCCTTGCAGTGTGGTGGTGGGGTGTCAAGGCTGTATCCCTACTTTGAACTTTAGGGTACAAATGTAGGGGCCTGCATGAAGACTTCTAAGCTTAACTACCAGCTTAGTTCTGGTCCGCTGCCACCATCCCAAAGCTAATTCCCTTTCCTGGGTAGCCTTGAGAGACCTTCACCAATTCCCTGGTGAATACAGATCCAAACTCCTTGGATCTTAAATAAGGAGAAATTGACCCTTCCCCCCTCTTTCCTTTCACCAACTCCTGGTGAATACAGATCCAAACCCCCTTTGGATCTTAAAACAAGGAGAAATCAATCAGGTTCTTAAAAAGAAGGCTTTTAATTAAAGAAAAAGGTAAAAATCATCTCTGTAAAATCAGTATGGAAAATAACTTTACAGGGTAATCAAACTTAAAGAGCTCAGAGGACCCCCCTCTTCTGTCTTAGGTTCAAAGTACAGCAAACAAAAATAAACACTCTGGTAAAAGGTACATTTACAAGTTGAGAAAACAAAGTAAATCTAAGACGCCTTGCCTGGCTTTTACTTACAATTTTGAAATAAGAGAGACTTGTTTAGAAAGATGGGGAGAACCTGGATTGATGTCTGGTCCCTCTCAGTCCCAAGAGCGAACAACCCCTTAAACAAAGGACACACACAAAAGCCTTTCCCCCCCCAAGATTTGAAAGTATCTTGTCCCCTTATTGGTCCTTGGGGTCAGGTGTCAGCCAGGTTACCCGAGCTTCTTAACCCTTTACAGGTAAAAGGATTTGGAGTCTCTGGCTAGGAGGGATTCCA
Source organism: Emys orbicularis (assembly GCF_028017835.1). NCBI lineage: Eukaryota > Metazoa > Chordata > Testudines > Emydidae > Emys > Emys orbicularis. The sequence goes on along the minus strand of NC_088689.1, from coordinate 38,269,889 downwards.
TAGCACTGTACACAGGAGAGCTGTCACCCTTCCCTTTATAGTTATGACACGCCCCCCAAATCACAGATAGTGTTGGACGTCCGGTTCCACACTGGCTGTGATTTCTTCCTGGAGCTTTAGGAGAAAACAGTGTTAATAAAACACATGTACATTTAGACATACTACTGATTATATAAAAACTAACAATATGTTTTATTTCAAGAACAATTGTTAACCAGTTAACTCTGGGAAACTTTCCCGGGAGAGTGCATCAGCCACTTTGTTAGAAGCTCCCGAAATGTGTTGTATTTCAAAATCAAAATCTTGGAGAGCTAAACTCCACCGAAGAAGTTTTTTGTTATTTCCCTTGGCGGTATGAAGCCACTGTAGCGCAGCATGGTCTGTTTGTAGTTGGAACCGCCGTCCCCAAACATATGGCCGTAGCTTTTCCAGCGCGTACACAATGGCGTAGCATTCCTTTTCGCTGATTGACCAGTGGCTTTCCCTCTCAGACAGTTTCTTGCTGAGAAACACGAGAGGATGGAATTCTTGATCCGGTCCTTCCTGCATTAAAACTGCTCCCACGCCTCGCTCGGACGCATCTGTGGTTACTAGGAACGGTTTGTCAAAGTCTGGGGCCCTTAGCACAGGGTCAGACATGAGTGTTGCCTTAAGCTGGTTAAAGGCCTTTTGACACTTATCAGTCCACTGAACTGCATTTGGCTGTTTCTTTCTGGTTAGGTCTGTCAGCGGGGCGGCGATTTGGCTGTAGTGTGGTACAAATCGCCTATAATATCCGGCCAAGCCTAAGAAGGATTGGACCTGTTTCTTTGACTTTGGAACCGGCCACTTTTGGATAGCATCCACTTTGGCCTGTAGGGGATTTATAGTTCCTTGACCCACCTGGTGTCCCAGGTACGCCACTCTGTTTTGGCCTATTTGACACTTTTTAGCCTTAACAGTTAGTCCTGCCTGCCGGATGCGCTCGAAGACTTTTTTTAGGTGCTCCAGGTGTTCTGTCCATGAATCAGAAAAAATGGCCACATCATCGAGATAGGCAACGGCAGATTCTCCCAATCCCGCTAAGAGACCATCTACAAGTCTTTGGAAGGTGGCGGGTGCATTTCGCAACCCGAAAGGGAGTACATTGAATTCATACACCCCTGCCTGGGTGACGAAGGCGGACCTTTCCTTAGCGGGTTCATCTAGTGGTACTTGCCAGTACCCCTTGGTTAAGTCTAAAGTAGAGATGAATTGGGCATGTCCCAATTTCTCCAATAGCTCATCTGTGCGTGGCATTGGATAGTTGTCAGGACGAGTTACAGCATTTAGCTTACGGTAGTCCACGCAAAAGCGTATTTCCCCATCAGGTTTGGGAACTAGAACCACTGGAAAAAATAACAGGAGTACTTGTGGCACCTTAGAGACTAACAAATTTATTAGAGCATAAGCTTTCGTGGGCTACAACCCACTTCTTCGGATGCATATAGAGTGAAACATATATTGAGGAGATATATATACACACATACAGAGAGCATGAACAGGTGGGAGTTGTCTTACCAAGTCTGAGAGGCCAATTAAGTAAGAGAAAAAAGAAAAAAGAAAAAAAAAAAAAAAAAACTTTTGAAGTGATAATCAAGATAGCCCAGTACAGACAGTTTGATAAGAAGCAAGTGTGAGAATACTTACAAGGGGAGATAGATTCAATGTTTGTAATGGCTCAGCCATTCCCAATCCCTATTTAGCCCTGAGTTGATTGTGTCTAGTTTGCATATCAGTTCCAGCTCAGCAGTCTCTCGTTGGAGTCTGTTTTTGAAGTTTTTCTGTTTTAAGATAGCCACCCGCAGGTCTGTCAAAGAATGGCCAGACAGGTTAAAGTGTTCTCCCACTGGTTTTTGAGTATTATGATTCCTGATGTCAGATTTGTGTGTGCCACAAGTACTCCTGTTATTTTTGCGGATACAGACTAACACGGCTGCTACTCTAGAACCACTGGAGATGCCCATGCACTGCTAGAGGGGCGGATTATACCCATCTGTAGCATGTTCTGGATCTCCCTTTGTATAGCCGCTTGGGCATGAGGTGACTCCCGGTAGGGTGGGGTTCTAATTGGGTGAGCATTACCTGTGTCAATGGAGTGGTATGCCCGTTCGGTCCGTCCTGGAGTGGCTGAGAAAATCGGTGCAAAGCTTGTGCACAGCTCCTTTATTTCCTGTCGCTGCAGACGTCCCAGGGTCGTGGAGAGGTTCACCTCTTCCACGCCACCATTCCTTTTTCCTTCATAGTAGACACCTGCAGGCCACTCCGCGTCATCAGTTTCCTGGGCTGTAAACTGGCAAACGTTTAATTCTCTAGAATAAAAGGGCTTAAGAGAATTAACATAGTATACCTTAGGCTTTATGTTGGAGGTGGGGGAGGCTATGAGATAGTTAACAGCTCCTAGGCGCTCCTGGACCGTGAATGGTCCTTCCCACGACGATTCCATTTTATGGGCCTGGAGCGCCTTTAAGACCATGACTTGGTCTCCTACTTTGAAGGACCGTTCTCTGGAATGTTTATCATACCAGGCCTTTTGCTCTTCCTGAGCATCCTTTAGGTTTTCTTTAGCAAGGGCTAAAGAGTGTCGGAGGGTGTTTTGTAGGTTGCTTACAAAGTCTAGAATGTTAGTTTCTGGAGAAGGCGTAAACCCCTCCCATTGCTGCTTCACCAACTGTAATGGCCCCTTAACCTCGTGGCCATACACAAGTTCAAATGGTGAAAACCCTAAACTGGGATGTGGTACAGCCCTGTAGGCAAAAAGCAACTGCTGCAACACTAGGTCCCAATCATTGGAGTGTTCATTTACGAATTTACGTATCATGGCCCCCAAAGTTCCATTAAACCTCTCCACCAGACCATTGGTTTGATGGTGATGAGGGGTTCAACCAAGTGATTCACCCCATGAGCTTCCCACAGGTTTTTCATGTTCCCTGCCAGGAAATTAGTTCCCGAATCTGTAAGGATGTCGGAGGGCCAACCTACCCTGGCAAAAATGTCTGCTAATGCCTGGCACACACTTTTAGCCTTGGGGTTGCTTAAGGGTACAGCTTCCGGCCATCGGGTAGCAAAATCCATGAAAGTCAGTACGTACTGCTTTCCTCTGGGTGTCTTCTTTGGGAAAAGACCCAGAATATCCACAGCTACTCGCTGAAATGGGACCTCAATTATGGGTAGTGGCTGGAGAGGGGCTTTAACCTGGTCTTGGGGCTTTCCCACTCGTTGGCACACCTCACAAGACCGGACATAATTAGCAACGTCCTTGCCCATTCCCTTCCAGTGGAAGGACTTCCCCAACCGGTCTTTGGTTCTGTTCACCCCAGAATGGCCACTGGGATGATCATGGGCTAAGCTCAAGAGTTTATCCGATACTTAGTGGGAACTACCAGCTGTCTTTGAGGATGCCAGTCTTCCTGGTGCCCACCAGAAAGAGTCTCCTTGTATAAAAGTCCTTTTTCTACAACAAACCGGGATCGGTTAGAAGAGCTGAGAGGCGGTGGGGTGCTCCGTGCCGCCGCCCAAGCTTTTTGAAGGCTGTCATCTGCTTCCTGCTCGGCCTGGAACTGTTCCCTTGATGCTGGAGACATCAGTTCCTCCTTGGACTGTGGACTGGGGCTTGGTCCCTCTGGAAGCGATGCAGGTGCTGGGGCTTTTTCCATTGACTGTGAACCGCTGTCCGCTGGTGCACTATGTGGTATTTCAGGCTCTGGCTGAGCCTCTTGGGTAGGGTTATCTGCTGCGTCCGCCAGTTTAGGCTCGCTGGTGCCCTCTGGCATTGGAGTTGTAGACGGGGTTGTAAGCGCTGGACTCAGTGCTGGCAATGGTTTTGGTGCTGGTTGCGTTGCCAGTTCCGGTTCTGGGACTGGCTTTGGCTGGGTCTCTGGGATTGGATCCACTACGGCTGTTGCAGTCGTTGGCAGGGGATCCGGTTCCACCACCTGTGTTTGGGTCTCCGGTAACACAGACGGGGCCCTGGTGGACGGCTCAGGAACAGGGATGGGGGTGAAAGCTTGCTTAGCCTGGCTGCGGGTGACTATTCCCACCCTCTTGGCTAGCTTCACATGGTTGGCCAAGTCTTCCCCCAGCAGCATGGGAATGGGATAATTGTCATAGACTGCAAAAGTCCACATTCCTGACCAGCCCTTGTACTGGACATGCAACTGGGCTGTAGGCAAGGTTACAGACTGTGACACGAAGGGTTGAATTGTCACTGTAGCCTCAGGGTTGATGAGTTTGGGGTCCACTAGGGATTGGTGGATAGTTGACACTTGTGCCCCAGTGTCCCTCCAAGCGATAACCTTCTTTCCGCCCACTCTCAAGGTTTCCCTTCGCTCCGAGGGTATGAGAGAGGCATCTGGGTCTGGGGTTCTTTGGTGTGATTGGGGTGTAATGAACTGTAATCGGTTGGGGTTCTTGGGGCAGTGAGCCTTTATATGCCCCAGTTCATTACATTTAAAACATCGCCCTGCTAAGGTATCACCGGGGCGATGTTGGTTGATGGAGACTGGTGTGGTGGGGTGAGAAGGCGTCTGGGGTTTCCCTTGGGATGTGGGTGGGGCCTTGGGTTGTCCCCGGTGATAAGGTTTTGTTTCGGCTTGCCCCTTCTGATATTCGCTCCAACTGCTACTAGCTTTTTTCTTTTCTGTCACCTCCACCCATTTGGCTCCAATCTCCCCCGCCTCGGTTACAGTTTTGGGCTTCCCATCTAGGATGTACCTTTCTATTTCCTCAGGAACACCCTCTAAAAACTGCTCCATTTGCAATAGGAAGGGCAACTCTTCCGTAGATTTAACATTTGCTCTTGATATCCAGGCATCCCAATTTTTCCCAATGTGGTAGGCATGTCGGGTAAATGACACATCAGGTTTCCACCTTAGGGCTCTGAACCGCCGACGGGCATGCTCAGGTGTTAGCCCCATTCTGATTCTGGCCTTGTTTTTAAAAAGTTCATAACTGTTCATGTGTTCCTTAGGCATTTCAGCCGCCACCTCTGCTAAGGGTCCACTGAGCTGCGGCCTCAGCTCTACCATGTACTGGGTTGGAGGGATGTTGTATCCAAGGCAGGCCCTTTCAAAATTTTCTAAGAAGGCCTCAGTATCATCGCCTGCCTTGTAGGTGGGGAATTTCCTGGGATGGGAAGTGGTACCTGGAGAGGAGTTGTTAGGATGGTCTGATGCACCCTGCCTAGTCCTTGCTGCTTCCAGTTCCATCTCTTTTTCTTTCAGCTCCATCTCTCTTTTATGGGCCTCCTGTTTGGCTTTTTCTTCTCTTTCATGGGCCTCCTGTTTGGCTTTCTCTTCTCTGTCATGTTTGGCTTTTTCCAGCGCCATTTCTCTCTTGTGGGCCTCCTCTTCAGCTTCTTTCTCGAGTTTTTTAATTTCAAGCAGTCTCTGATGTTTTCTCTCATTTTCTTCTGCTTCTAGTCTGGCCAGTTCTATTTTGTTAGCTGCGTCTTTGGTAGTCATTTTCCTGTTTTCTTGTGCTGGGTCACACCCTCTGCAGTTGACTGAAACTGGGATGTATTTAGCTTAGGCTCCTGCTGAGTGCTGCTGAGTTAACAGAGACTTTCTAACTAGCTACTTCCGAGGATGTAAAAAGAAAAAAAAAATTCAGCTTGTAAATTACCTTTACCAGATCAAAGTTTGCTCACTTATTTGAACACTTCTCTTAACAAAGGACCTTGTTAAAAAAACGTAACACCTCTGCCTTCAGGCAAGGAGAGATAAGATATGCATTTACCTTCAGCTCTGCTCTCCAAGCAGCTAGAAGGAAAAAAAAATCTCTTACTGGCTTTTGGGTTTAAAACGATCCCACCGCTGTGCCACCATGTCAAGGCTGTATCCCTACTTTGAACTTTAGGGTACAAATGTAGGGGCCTGCATGAAGACTTCTAAGCTTAACTACCAGCTTAGTTCTGGTCCGCTGCCACCATCCCAAAGCTAATTCCCTTTCCTGGGTAGCCTTGAGAGACCTTCACCAATTCCCTGGTGAATACAGATCCAAACTCCTTGGATCTTAAATAAGGAGAAATTGACCCTTCCCCCCTCCTTCCTTTCACCAACTCCTGGTGAATACAGATCCAAACCCCCTTTGGATCTTAAAACAAGGAGAAATCAATCAGGTTCTTAAAAAGAAGGCTTTTAATTAAAGAAAAAGGTAAAAATCATCTCTGTAAAATCAGTATGGAAAATAACTTTACAGGGTAATCAAACTTAAAGAGCTCAGAGGACCCCCCTCTTCTGTCTTAGGTTCAAAGTACAGCAAACAAAAATAAACACTCTGGTAAAAGGTACATTTACAAGTTGAGAAAACAAAGTAAATCTAAGACGCCTTGCCTGGCTTTTACTTACAATTTTGAAATAAGAGAGACTTGTTTAGAAAGATGGGGAGAACCTGGATTGATGTCTGGTCCCTCTCAGTCCCAAGAGCGAACAACCCCTTAAACAAAGGACACACACAAAAGCCTTTCCCCCCCCAAGATTTGAAAGTATCTTGTCCCCTTATTGGTCCTTGGGGTCAGGTGTCAGCCAGGTTACCCGAGCTTCTTAACCCTTTACAGGTAAAAGGATTTGGAGTCTCTGGCTAGGAGGGATTCCATAGCACTGTACACAGGAGAGCTGTCACCCTTCCCTTTATAGTTATGACATGGGGTATGGGCTTCAGCCAAGCAGGGAGTGGGGTCTCAGGGCTTCAGCCCCATGGGGCACATCTGCCGGGGCTCTGGGCTTCAGCAAGAGTGGGGCTGAAGCCCTGAGTCCTGGCAGGCACCTACCGCTGGGCTGAGGCCCTGAGCCTTGGCATGCTCCTCCTGTGGGGCTGAAGCTCCGAGCCCCAATAGGCACCTCACGCGGAGCTGAAGTCCCGAGCCCCGTCAGGTGCTCCCCAGCTCTCAAACTTCTGAAGATTGTTATATGAGGTTCGGAGGGTCAGTAAGTTTGGCCACCCCTGCAATATATAGTATTGCACATTGACAGCATCATAAATGATTACATAATTTAAACTATTATTGAAGAATTCTTAGTTTCTCTATATACTCAGAAGTACCACATGACATACTAACTGCACATTCACACATGTCAATAATGAAAACACTTTTGAAGTATTCATGTAGTATATAAGAATTTCAAATAAAGCCTGCATAGGATTTTGATGGGGGTAGTCTGCCCTCTTAAGCGTAGTAGAGCCTAGGGATCAGCGAACCTTGTCCTCTGGTATGGTCCCTTTAAGATTTTGGGAGGTTTCATGTATGCAAGGACCTAGGAACTAGGAGACTGAAGACTAGAGAGGGAAGGGGTTTTAGGAATAAGTAGTGTTTTGGGGAGAAAAAGTGTTACTGTTTCTTTAATGGACCAGGAGCCTTGCAGAGTATATGGGACAAGGCTCCCCTCTCTTCCAGCTAATTGGGATGAGCTTTGGGAAGGGGACCACCATATATGCTGCCTTCTCCCTCATAGCAGATGAATACCACCAGGAGGAGGTTGGACTGCTGAAGTCTCCCAAGTATAAAGGTAAAAAGACTGACTGGGGGAGAGGGGCCAGCAGGAGGAGAAGCTGGTTGAGTCCCTGGAGCTGACCTAATGTACAATCCAGCTGCAGGAGAGATGGAAGGCGCCTGCATTAAAGCAAAGCGGAATGACTGTTTAAAGTACAAGCTAGGTCCGTCCAGGAGGAGAGCTGGAGAGAGGGGGCAGAAGGGCAGCAAACCAAAAGGACACGAGGGGATGCTCAAGGACAATGCCCCATCATCAGGTTAAACACTACTTTCACGACTGTCCAAAAGGACCCATAATTTACATGCATCATATATGAAAATTAATTTTTGTACAGTCTGTCTTCACCTAGAGAAACATATACATTATAATAAATCTCCACCGGTGGTGTAAACAATCAGATTATCCTCACTTACACAACCTTTATACCAAGATAGCTCCCCTGACTATACTACTATTACTACAGTGTAAATGAGAGGAGAACCAAGATCATAGGTATTTCTTCCCCATTGATAATTTTATAAATACGTATTTTATAAGGATTTTATAAAATTGTAGACTCTTCTTCAGTATTGCCAAATCCAAGCATTCCAATATCATGAATCAAGCCCTAAAAAAGTCATAACACTGGCTTTAAAATCATGATTAAAAAAAAAAAGATTTTTTTTTTTAAATTCTCTTCTTGTTTCTGAGCCATTATGGTGCACTTGCTTCTTGATTTTAAGCTTTCCTCCACAATCATGGCATCTAGAAACCTGCTGAGATTTTCGTGCAGTCTGTTCCTTCCAGTAGATGGAGTTTTTAGAAAAATACAACAGATGTCACAAGACTTACAATAAAATCTCAAGATCTGGCAAAAGCTCTTCTTTCTCCTTCTCCATATAGCTAGTTGCTCTTTAAGTCCTTCCTTGCTTCTTCCCGTTTAATTCCTCCAAAATTCACCCTCTCTTTACTGTCCCCATTGCAGCAACCCCCGCAGAAACCATTGGTTATCTCACATCTTGATTCCTGTAATCTTCTGTTGTAGGACCTCACTGTCTCTCCTATCCCTTCCTCCTCCAGTCTATCCAAAATATCTCTATCAAAGTCCTCTTCCACCAATCTGTCCATATCACTCTGTCTCCATTGGCTTCCTGTATATTGCTGCATCAAGTTCAAGCTCCTCATCCTTACTTACCATGTCCAACATCATTTTCCTCCCATTCTATCATATATCTTTGGTCTTGTTTTCCCTCAGGGACACTTGTGCGTTCTGCATTCAATCCCTTTGCTTCCTCTATTCATCATCTTTCCTCAATCTAAGCTTCAAACCCAACATTCTGCCTCCTATGCCTAGAGCAACCTATCAGTTATTATCTGCTGAGCACCCAGACCTGCAGGAGGTTCAGCACTTCTGAAAATCAGGCTATTATTTGTAGATGTTTAAATATCGGTATAGGAGCTTAACTTTAGACATTATTTTTAAAACAGAAAATGGCTTAGGTTTATAAACTTGACCTTTATACAAGGCTTGTGTGACAAATTGTGCATGGGGAGGGGGGGTGTGATTGGTTGCTTAATATCAAAAGGGTTCTAAAGGAACCAAGCAGGAAAAGCAAAATAATCACACAGATAAGAGTCCCTGAGGAAACAATGGGAGAGCTGTTTATTCTGGGATACACCTTTCTTGGCTCCCCTCCAGCTGAAAATGATGTACTCTTCTGAGGTTAAGCCTAGGCTCAAAGGAGGATCCTAAACTAGAATAAAACCCCAGTCCTAGAAAAGGGAGGGGATTAAGTGTGAATGGCCAGAGCATAACTAGGTACTGTCAGGGAAGCAAGAAGACCCACAGAGACAGAGGGAGCATGCTGCTAGCAGGACAGTCTGCTTCTCCCAGCACAGGGATGGAGGTAATTAGACTATATGAAATGTACCAAAGCATGCAAGGAAAACGTAAGGGTTTGGTAAGAGGAAATATTCATATATTCAAAACATAAGCCTTTATTATTATTTTTACCCTTTGCTCCAGGTGCTTTATAATGTTGGGTGAATGAATAACTAATAGTTTTTTTTGAAAGTGCTATTTCTGTGTCCAAAAGGACATGGTTGGGTTATGGGTGCTGTGACCTGGAGATCCAGTCCCCAAGTGGTTGAACTGCTCAGAGAGAGGGTTGAAAATACATCCTCCTGTGTGTCTGTGAGCCTCTGTCTGTTTCTCTTCCAGTCTTGTTCTTTCTCATTTGTATGGATGCCCTGACTTCTCCTGTTGTAAAGAGTTTGGGGCTGCGCTAGAGACTGGGCTAGTGTCCTTACGGCTGGCTCTGATCTTCTCGCAGTCTTTGTTCTCCAGACACACCTCTAGGATGAAATATCTATTTCCATATATGGTACAGAAATACCATACTAGTGACAAATACAGATACAGTGATAACAATTATTAAAGAGCACCGCCACACCTTTCACAGAGGGATCCAATCAATAATCCATTTATGAATACTATAAATAGAAATATTTTAGATACTTAAAATTATATATATATATATATATATATACACACACTCTCAAGTAACTGATATATGTAGTATTTACAAGATACAATGCATGATAGTGTGGTGTGAAGTTTTTATCATCACTTGTTTAAAATGACCAGTATAAGGTATTTGTTGCCTCACCACTCTTGAGTACTATGGCCATCTCGAACTAATAAAATCTTTATAATGTATTATATCAGTACTTGTTTTGTTTGTGGGTGAGTGTTATATATGTGTACACAGGTATGTGTATAATATTTTACATATATTATATCCATCTCCTGTGAATTAAACATTTAACTCTTGTGTACACCTGTTTTCCATTACATGTTTCTTGTAGTTTTGTTACCAGCATTGGGAGCAACTGATTTTTCTGGATACTTCTATAAAGTAGAATACAGCATTCATGCTATTCACTCTCTCTCTCTCTCTCTCTCTCTCTCTCTCACACACTTTTTGACATAGATGAAAGTACCTATTCAGTACAAGATATTGCTTTTTCAATATGCTATAACAAAGATGATCAGGGTAGATATTAGCTCACACATAGAGTTTCTTTAGACACTGTCAGAGTTGATAGCTTTCACTCCCTGTGGCAAGGCTCTTAAAAGGGTAAAATTTCCATAATGGAGCCCAGGGCTCCTGCAAAATTCTAGTTCTGCAATAGGTTTTAGCTTTTGGAGAAACATAATTTCCTATACAATAAAGCCTGTAGATCACAACTGTGTATGGATCTGTACAGTGCCACTTAACAGAGGCAAACATTACCAATAATTTTGTTGTTAATCCCTTCAGCAATAAATGCAGTACTCCCATAATAAACCTTTCTGGAGCATTTGGTAATCTGTGGTAAAAAGTGCTGTCTTTGTATTCTGCCAAAGCTGTAATTCAAGTACTACCTTTTTTACCTCACCCTTTTCACCTCTCCATACCTCTTCTCTTGTTTTTTCTAAATCTTAAAAGCGAAAACTCTGTAAGTAGAAAATGACTCCATTATATTGTCTCTGCACAAATTTACAGACCTGCACATAGTTACCTTTATGCACTTTGAGTAGTCCCATTGAAGTTAATGTGACTTCTTACAGTGCATAACGTTAAGTACATGTGTAAATCTTTGCACAATGGACCTAACCTATCACTTAGTAGTTGTTTACTGAGACCAGCAGTGAGATATTTTCTTTTTTTGTTTATCTGATCCTACAATTCTAAAATACTTTTTTAAAAATGGAAAATCACTCTTTCGAGTGACTCTTCACTCTGTTTTGTACAGTACTAAGTATATTGATAGTGTTCAGTAAATAAAATAATGGAGTGCAATATTCAAACTTTGTTATTCAGTAGTAAACTGAAATATTTGTTTAGGTGTAAGGGTTATCTCTTAGGAACTGGGCTAAAATCTGTTATGTCCACCACAAGTGAAACAAATATGTTTGCTCTCAACTGACTCACAGGTGAATAGTTGTTCTCATCTCAAACAGTCATAGGACTTGGTCAGGGAAAACCTCTGGGAGGTGGCTAAAAAGGAGATTTCTATGTCATACCTTTGGAAAATGGGGTTTAATATGAGATGAACAGAAAGCTGGGACCGTCTGCATGGAAGTCCTGTGCCTTCACAGTGGCTCTGAGTTCCTTATTCTCTGGAGCACAGCTTCAACAGAGTTATGTTCTCAAGGTTTCTGCAGTTGACTGCTACACTAGTGCCCCTTCTCCCCCTTAAGGGGAATCCTCACCCTACGAGTGGGGTATGGAAATGTAAACAGCTTTTGGCTGTGTACATGTCCACAGAGAATTCTGATGGGGGGCAGGAGGAAAAAATGTACATCTGCCACTCTGGACCTGCCCTGCTTGTTCTTCTGTGGTCCAAGCCTTCCTGTGGTGATACCAACCAGTATAAGAGGACCTATGCAAAGCCTGAGGGAATGTAGAGGGAAATGCTGCCATGAACTTTACTGAGACCTCTTTCCATGCAGAGGAATGAAGTCCATGTATTCCCTTTTTGCACAGATCTCAGTGACACAATCAGAAACACCATTTGGCACACGTGGTAGTCTCCTTTCATAAAGGGAACAAAAGGAATGTTCAAGGTCATAAGTGATGATGTTTTAGTGACATGGTCAATAATTGCCTTCTGTAAGCTTTATTCTAACCAGTGCTATTAGATGCTCTTTCATGAACACTGACTATAAATCCTCAAATTTATTTAAAAATTGTGAAAACAGCTGTTTTTCAACTTTTGAAAGTTACAAAAGAAATTATTTTATTTTTATTAGTTTTGTCCAAGGTCTGTTCTTTCTTTCTCATATACTGCATGATTTTTTTACCCCTTTACTAATTGAATTTGATTTTATTCCTTTGTTGGTTAATGAGTGAAGTAAATATACTGTTTAAATAAAGCTGTTACACACAGTACTTATTTCTCTCAATTATGTTTTCAAACCTCAATATCTTTTTGCAGGGACTCCTGAGGATTATCCACAATACTTCTGTATGAATCTTACAACAGCTGTACTCAGTCTCCTAAAGCCAATAAACAGGGATTTGCACCAGAAATTTGATTTGGTTATTAAGGTAATTTCAACTGAATTCTCATTTCCATACACTTGCGAAACTGCTTAGCAATAAAATCTCTGGAGAAAATTGTGGATATGTTCTACCTTTTTACTTTTTTTTTTGGTAGAGAGTCCGTTAATAAACAAATCACTTCTAGTAAAAAAGGTAAGGTGCACTTTTGAAAAGGAACAATTTAGGGTTCATGATCCTTTACAAATATTTATTATTAATTTTTGTTATAGCACAAGTAAAAAAAGTGCAACGTGTATGTTTGTTTTTTATCAATATAGTTGAGACAAAAGGGTTTATGCATTTTATATTTCACATTTTTCCACTTCATTTAAACTTTGTAAGTATATCTAATACAGGGGTCGGCAACGTTTGGCACGCGGCTCGCCAGGGTAAGCACCCTGGCGGGCCGGGCCGGTTTATTTACCTGCTGACGCGGCAGGTTCGGCCGATCGCGGCCCCCACTCGCCACGGTTCGCTGTCCCGGGCCAATGGGGGCGGCGAGAAGCGGCGTGGATGAGGGATGTGCTGGCCGCGGCTTCCCGCCGCCCCCATTGGCCCGGGACGGCGAACCGCGACCAGTGGGGGCCGCGATTGGTCGAACCTGCCACGTCAGCAGGTAAATAAACTGGCCCGGCCCGCCAGGGTGCTTACCCTGGCGAGCCGCGTGCCAAACGTTGCCACCCCTGATCTAATATGTATACTTAGGAATATTAATTATAAAGATAATATTCATAATACTGAATACAGAGTCAGAAAAAACAATGTACATATATCATAGGAGAATTCAATATTTAGAGATGAAGGAGAACAAGGAAGCTCAGATCCAGATCGAGATCCAGGAACTCAGTGCTGGCCTAACTGTGCTCCCAATGAAGTAAATGGAGTAAACTCAAAACATTGAGTTCTTTTGACCATCCCACTCATAATGTATCGGTTCAAGCCCCTCTCTGTTTGTTTTTCTGTCCTTAATTTCAAAATGAGTCAGGATAACATTAATAACTCAAATTAATTTGTTGATGTGGAACTAAATGCATACAAAAAATAACTGTGAAAACAAGAGGGGGTAGCCCCTACAGTATCTTTGAAAAGTATTGTTATCTACAGTACTGAATTCCGTTTTAGAAAATGTGGGAAGATGGGTTTCAGTGTTGCTTTCTTTCCCCATTTGAAACTTAGAAGTAATGGAATAGGTAGTATTGATATTTATATATTCAAATATCTGCATGAAACCTCATAGATTAGTTTTACTCTGGGTGTACCCTAAAATATTTATGTTTTGCTTAAGAATATAGTGATAGCTGCCTAAAGGGAGCAACAAATATCATTTGCTTAAAATATGTGGTTTTGTAATAAAGCAAAATTGTATTCTGTACATTTGGGATAATCCCTTAGGAGGTTGCCTAATGATGCAGAAAGTTGTAGAGGTTTTGCTGCATTTATTAGTAGGTATAGAAGCAAATAATGGGTTATGGAATGTAACAAATTGCAAATGTTTACTTTAATTTGTATGCTGAATCAGAGAGAATATTGTAGTGTCCGAGTCCAAGTTTAATACTGTAGCATTCTGGAAAAGGGTTGGCTGCCTCCTGTGCACCCCCTCATGGCCAGAGGTCACTCTGTAGTATACGGCTAACAATTTCTCAGGGCCCCTTAACTCTCAGGGCACAGGTAATAAATGGGACCCTGGGGGGAAACGTTTTGAGTCCTTAGATACTGGCCCTCCAGGCCATAACTCCAATTCAGTCGCATTCTCCCTTTAAGTAGAGAGCCTGCAGCACTTTTCCCCAGAACTAGGTCCCAATTCAAAGCCTCTCTGGTTTTACCTGTGTGGAGCTCAGCCTTCTGGCTTCCAGGCCCCAAACTCTTCTCCCAGTTAAGATCTCAAGTAGGAACTGGACCCAGTAGTCCCAGGATTTACCTGGTTAACACTCAGCTTTCCTCAACCCTCTGGTTCTGGCTACCAGGCCCAAACTCTTCTCTCAGTCAGGGTCTCTAGCAGAAGCCTTCTGCTCACTGCAGTGCCTCCCTTTCACAGCTCCCTTGACCTCAGGGTCTTTCCTGCAGGAGCTTCCCTAAGTTTTCCCAGTCCCTTGCTAGTCTTCTGCTGCTCTTTCTAGGGCAGTCACCCTGGTCTCTCCCAGGTGTGGCTCATTCTATAATCTGAGTTAGCTAGCTTCAGCCCTAAGGGAGTAAGCCATCCCTGGTGCACATTCCAAACTGCAATCTCTTTAACAATTGGAGGTCTTTACCTTTCTTGAAAATTAGTTTAGTACTATTATCATAACCAAGTTGTAATACAACAGTTATGCTGATATGACTATAGTAACTTAGGCCAATTTTTTTAAAGGTATTTAGGTGTTGCTGGGCTCGGAGTTACAATGTCTAACTGATTTAGGAGCCTAAAAGTCATTTTCAAAAGGGATTTAGGTACTTAGGAGCCTAAATCCCATCAACTGCCAATTCCTTTTGGAAATGAGAGTTAGGCTCCTAAATCAGGTGTTACAATGCTGAGCACAGCAATGACCTATATACTTTTAAAAATCTGGCCCTTAGTAATTTGTGAGCCATTTATTAATTCAATTTAAACTTTTCAATTGACTTTATTTTTATGAGGTGTGACTTGATCATTTCTCTTGTGTCTGATCTCTTATTTTATACTGCGTATAAATTTATCCTTGGAGTATCCTCCTCCTCCCTCACGCCCGCCTCTTTAATGTGTCCTATTTAATGTGGTTCCTAGTCCCTCTTAATTTTTATTTCTTTTTGCCTTCTATTGAACTAATAATGTGTTTTTTGGTTTTGTCTGTTTGGTTTGGACCTCTGGTGTCAAAGACGTATGTTGGAAAGTATGTTACCATATGGTGTAAATGTGCACCATGTTAAACTCCATTGGCATTATTATATTTTTCTATGGTAGGAAAGCAACAAAGTTCAGGGAAACCTAAAAATATGGATCCTTATGGAAATCTTGTCCAGACCTTTTGATATTTCCCTCCTATGCCTCCTATCCTTCCTTCTGTCTCCTGTCAACACAGTTACATATTTCTCACATCTCCCCATTTCCTGTCCTTGTCCTCTCTGTTTTTGACTGGGCTGATCCAAGAGTGCCACCACACAGGACCCCACCCTTACGATAAACTCTGAGCACATATTTCCAGGTCTAGCCCTATTCTGAAAATCCCCTGCTTCATGACCCCCAACACAGAAGTAGTGGAAAGAGGAAGGTGGTCAGCGATGAAAGCCTAACTTCCTTCTCTTGCCGAAGGACAATCTCTGGATTCACTGATACTGAGAAATGGATAGAGCCCCCATTAAGCTATTTCCTTGTCCAGCAGTGTTGGGATTCCCTATGAGACTTATTTCCACTATGCTTATCCAGAGCACCTTGTTCAGTTTTGGGAGAACACTTCATCCAGTTCTCTGGGATCCAAAAAATTCAGTTTGACTCCAGATTTAATCATTCAGGTTCTTTATTTGTCATACAGCAAAGCTATGCTGAGTTGATCAGACTCAAGTGTTAGGGGGTGGGTATAAGGCATACCACATCCGAAGTTGCAAAGAAACCCTCTCCCTTCATATACATTTACACATCTCATTGCATTTACTGTACATTGCATCACACTTTTGGGGGGTTGGCTTGGTCACTTTGGAGGAACCAATCCCTGTACAGCATGCTCTGTCCATAAGAGGGTTCATGTTCGAGCGCCTCCTTACATTCCTAACTTGTCTTGTCCATTGTTAGTAAATGGTTCCATGGGAGTTCTCCCTCTTACCTTAGCTGGCTCAGACATTCGGTCTTTTTGAACCTTATGATCTGTTTATCTCCCTGATTCTGTTCTCCAAGAAATGAGGCCTCCCTTATGTGTTAATTACTCATGGCAGGCCAGGCCTCAGCTACGAGCCATGCTCACACCACCATTTCTCGAAAAGAAACAGATCAGTGTTCTGTTCCCTTTGCCTAAGAGCTGAGTGCAATCCAGTCCCTCCATTGATTATGGTTGCTTGCTAGTTGTAGTACTTCTTCCCAGGTGATACCAGCACATTCGGTATTCTCCATCAGTATCTTCTGCAAGTTCTTGCTTGGCCTTTCTTGCTTTCTCTTTCCTTCCTTGGGTACCCAATTCAGTGTTTGCTTAGCATGTTTCCCATCTTCTGTACAATATACATGTTGCAACCACTTGAGCCTTCTTTCTTTGATGATATTTTCTAACATGTCCTGCTCTGTCAGATTCCTTAGTTTTGCATTTATTTTGTTTTTTCCGTGAATTGTATAGCATCTCCTTCATCCATCTATGTTGGGCAGTCTCCAATCTCTAAGTCTTTTCTCCATACAGTAGTGTGCTCAGTACAACTACATGGTATAATCTGACCTTTAGTTTAGTATGGAGACCTCTGTTTGACCAAATACTGTTCAACCAGGAGTAATTTTTCACTCAGTCAATTGTGAATGGGGAGGAATGGTTGTTGGTACCTCTAGGTCTGTCTCTCCCCTCCTTCCCTGGGAGGGGAAAGGTGTGTAAGTGCTGTGGAGCAGAAGAGACTAAGGAATATTCTCTTCCTAGTACTGTCTCTACTCTACATGCACACAAAACGAGGTATGCTGTTTGATAGATAAGCCTGAGGTTAAAAGGAGAGCTCAGGGATTGAGGTGCAGTTGAAGGGCAACCGTGAACACAGTCTGAATGATGGCTGACAGATAAAGAAGAGTGATTGTGGAGGATCTGAGTTTGAATGAAAGAGTTACATATGTAAAAAGGTGGGGGAAAGGTTCGTATAGAGAAAAAAGGGAAGGAGAGAAGGGAGAAAGGAAGAATTGGAAAGAAGTGTTTTAAAGAAAGAAGGGAGAGTGAAAAGTTTGAGGAGAGAAAAGAAATGAAGAGGATAGGAATAAAACCCAGGGAAAACTTCAGCAAAAATGTAATTGTATATAAAATGTGTTGGCAACTGTTACATGACAAGTATATTCATTAATAAATATGTAATTATATGTGTTTGCATTATATATGTAGTCTAACACGAGTTACATTATATTGTTGTCACATCCCAAGGTGCGGTCCAGACTAGTCAGGGGTTATGTCACCACCTGCCCCGCATCCTTGGGTGCCTCACAATGCTTTGCTGCTGTAGCTCCCAACATGGGTCCCTCACAAACAGCATGCAGGTCACAACCTGAGTATCTGAGTATAGCTGCAGCCGGCCAGCAATCCAGTCACACTCTGGCTTCTACCAGCCTTGGTTATCACTTGCAAGGTGACTTCAAAACACTCCCAGTCCCGGATTTCCCCCAAAATGTGTGTTCTGCACTGTCCAGCACTCTCCTGGACAGCTCAGGTACTATAGGTCCCTTGCCCCTGTAAGGTTTGCTACTTCAATTGGAGTTACCAAACAATTCAATTTAAACACAGCACTGGATTAGTTTTTATTAAAGAATAACACACGTTTATTTAAATACAGAGGGATTTTAAGTCAGTATGCGTATAAGACATTGAAGTCAGAAATGGTTACTAGAGAAATAAAGATAAAACTCTTTCTAGTAACTAAGACTTGACTTAAGCTAGGTTCAAGGTAAAATTCTTACTACATGTTCCCAGCACAGGGTTGACCAAATTCTCAGGTCAGAAACCATCCCAAAGTCCAAAGGCTGGTTCCTTTGTCGTCTTATGTGAAAGAGAGTGGGAGAGAGACAGAGATCCACTTGCCCCTCACTTTACATAGTCCTGTTGCCCTTTGAAGTGGATTCTTCTGAGAATTACTCTTCAAAGCAAAATTTATTCAAAGAAAGCGACACAGAGTCTGAGGTGAAAGTGCCCCCATACTCTTTCTTCTCTCCATGTATGCTGAAATGCAGATTTGCTTTGTCTTCCTCTTGCTGTCTCAAGGACTCTGTTTACTACTTATATGTAAATTGAGGTAAACACACATTCCTTTCTTTAAGCTAGACCAGGGGTCTCAAACTCAAATGACCACGAGGGCCACATGAAGACTAGTGCATTGGCCCGAGGGCCGCATCACTGACACCCCCCCCCCCTCGCTGCCCCCGTCCCCGTCCCCACTCCACCCCTTCCATGAGACCCCGCCCCTGCCCCATCTCTTCTCCACCTCCTCCCCTGAGCACGCGGTTCCCTGCTCCTCCCCCCTCTCTCCTGGAAAGTGCTAAGCGCCACCAACAGTAATGCACCTCACTCAAAGGACAAAACACGCACTTAGTTAGATTTACTTCTGTTAAAGCCCCCCCACTGCATTGGGCTGCACCACCACTCCACCCCTGCTCTGCCTCTTCCAGGGGTGGCAGGTTTGTAGAAATTTTGATGGTGCCCAGAACCTGCCCCCCCCAAACTCCACCCCCACCTGATTAAGGCTCTGGGAGGGAGTTTGGGTGGGGGCGGGGGTGGGGGTGCAGGCTCTGGGCTGGGGCAGGGGGTGGGGGTGCAGGCTCTGGGATGGAGTTTGGGGATAGGAGGGGGTGGTGAGGATAGGTGGGTGCAAGAGGTGAGGGCTGTGGGGCTGGGGATGAGGGGTTTGAGGCATTGGAGAGGCTCGGGGCATTGGAGAGGCTCAGAACTAGGGCAGAAGGGAAGGGGAAGGGCAGCCTGCCCTGGCCATAGTGGAGGGGGGCACTAGGACCCTGCGGCAGCAGGTGATGTCAGAAGCCGGCAGAGCAGAGTGGAGTCAGCATGAGCTGCAGGCTCGGGGCAGTAAGTGAGCCCGGGGGACACTCTTGGGAGACACGTGGGGGTGGCAGGCGGGGCCGGGTGAGAGACCCAGCCCCAAACATTGGGGAGCAGCAAGCAGGGAGCTTAGCTGCCACATAAAATAACTCGGGGGGGGGGTGTCCCGGGGAGCTTGGTGGGCCGCAGGGAAGAGCTCCGTTGGCCGCATGCGGCCCGCGGGCCGCGTGTTTGAGACCCCTGAGCTAGACCTACTTAATCACTCCCACCTAATTAGGGCTAAGTGGGTTTGAATATATGCTACCAACATCATACAGGGGGAATTCATAACTTTACATATAATGTTGCTACATACAGTTCACCATGATATTATTGACCAGTGAGTTATTAATTTTCAAATGATACTTCACAAGGCATATTTTCTACAAAGATTATTACAGTAGTGCGTAGGGTGTGAATACAAGGGTGCATTCAGTCACAATTGTAGCTGTGAGCTTTACTGGTGCCATCTGAGGCAACATTCACTATTGAAAGAATTAACACTTGGCACAATTTGGCACAGACTAGGCCTCCTCAGACCACAAAGAGAGCTCTAATCTCTGAATATCTGAAATGGCAGCTAGCCAAAAACATGTTGCTGAGACCCCAAGATGTCACATAACTAATAGGAACAGATCTCTTAAAACTATCTTTGGACATTTATGAAACACAACAAAGTCACGATTCAGGATCCCAAGCCCTCACTTGGATAGACAGAGGCCCAATTTCTTGGAGAGGTTGATGATGAATATACCAGATACCCAGCATTCTTTCCTGGTTGTTCTGAGGAGAACAAAGTATTTGCAGTGTTGTAGCTGTGCTGGTTCCACCACATTACAGAGACAAGCGGAGTGAGGTAATGTTTTGTATTGGACCAACAGAGGTTGGTCCAATACAAGATATTACCTCACCCACTTTGTCTCTGAGAACAAGGGATTACAGTGCTACAAGGGGGGGAAACACAATTGCAAATCCACTGCTTGTTAGCATTTTGAATGATCCAGCACCTGTTTTTACTTTCTTTCCATATTTGATTATTTGGTAAGTGCAGTACTCTAAATGCAATTGAAGATATTACAGTTTTAGAATGAAATAAAATTTCCAATTATGTTTATTTTATAATCCATTTCTATACTAGGTTATCTTCAGTTCTTTTTATCTATCAGAGCATAGCTGTCATTGGGATGTATAAAATGCAAATGGATTCATGGCTAAACAAAAATGCATGTGCAGTTCTGGTTCAAACCTGCCACAGTAAAACCCTGGTTTTGTTTGGTTTTGTTTTGATTTTGTTATACAAATTCAGTGACACTAGTGCAGCCAAACATGTGCATACACTACATCAATTAAAAAAAAAATCAGTTACACAAATCTAGTGATACATGTTTTGTACCTTAATAACAAGCTGTATTATTAAAGGAAATTTTTACAGGTATTGTTAGATTCAGATTGCTGTGTTTTGTATTCAGTCAAGGGGATAATAAGCAAACATAATAATATTCTGACTGCTTGAATAATAGTAGTTTAATACAGTACTACTCAGGGATCCATTGAATTGGTACAATGTGGGAGTTTTTCTCCATATCTGGTTTTTAAGTATCTCTCATTTAATATTACTAGGTTTATGTTTTTCATTGTGCTTGAGTTGATGTTGAATTTAATCTCATTTTATTTGAAAGGGGGAAATGTGTCAGAAAAACATTTGTGTTTAAGCTTCAAATTTACCAGTTCAAAAGACGCAATAGGTGTAACACCTAGAATATGTCTCTGCCTCTGATATCAGATCAGTATGTTGCCCAAAGAACATATAAAAGCGAAATGGGGAAAACAAGTTTTACTAAAACATAAATATTAGACCATATGAAGACGAATTTGACAACAGTCAGGATTGTACAGTATCTGAGAAAAGACCTACTTAGTCAGAAACATGTAACCATAGGAATGTTCTAACTTTCAAGAATTTGTTTCCCAACTAATGTTCTATTCGTTCCCTTTTTAGATATTGTTTTTGAAATGCCCAAAGTGTACCTGACACTTTTTGTATGTGAAGTCAATCCATGCTTTGAAAACAGTCATTTAATATTTGTGTAGTTTGAAGATTAATACATGCACAGGCAGAAGTATCATATTTGTCACAAATGCAAACTCTAATTGACTACAGAGTTGGAAACTCTTCTGACTGGTTCAATGGACACTAGCTTGGTTAGTAGATTCTATAGGACAATAAAGGAAGGACAAGCAAATATAATTGAAGAAAGATGGAAAAGCGATGCAAAAATAATATCTGCAAAAGAGTGGTCCCAAGCTGTGCAGAATGTATAAAACTATTCCATGTAATTGGAACAAGCACAGTTTTTATTGTTTTTTTGGGGAGTGATGTTTTTTGTTTCACACACAAGTTGAATTTCCTTCAAATTACATAATAAGCAACCAGAACAATTGGGACAAATGTAAAACGGAATTGCATTGGAGTTGCATGTGTTCTAAATGTCTTGTAATACAGAAGTACAAGAAAAGATGTGTAGTATTTTGTCTGGTATATACCATATTTACATATATTGCTT
Source organism: Emys orbicularis (assembly GCF_028017835.1). NCBI lineage: Eukaryota > Metazoa > Chordata > Testudines > Emydidae > Emys > Emys orbicularis. Next base: position 38,248,041 of record NC_088689.1, on the reverse strand, counting down.
GTTTAAAGTTTGTGTTTTCTTTCAATAGATTGATTGACGTTCATCTGACTTAAATTCATAGATTACTGTGTGTGTCTATTAGTAATACAGGTCTGTCTCATCTTACGCTGGGGTTACATTCCGCAGTCAGCGCCTAAAGCGAAAATTGCGTATAGTCAAAATTACATTGAGTGTAATGGCGGGCGAAATCGCCCGCACTACAGAAACAGTATTTAAATTGTTATTTTTCTCTTTTTGTTTTGTTTTGTTTTGTTTTTGCCGACCGTGTAAAGCTGAAATCGCACATGTTAAATGCGCCTAAGATGCGACAGACCTGTAATAAAAAGACCATGGTTAAACAACTGACAATAGTGACAGCCTCTACTATACTAGATTACACAAAAAATTTACAATGCTATCTCACCATGTAGCTAATTACTTTTTATCTTAAAAAGGGCATAGGAACTTCTAAAGAAAAATGAGCTTTGTTGTTAGATTATATAGATATGTGTATGAATATATATTCATAATATAATTATTATAAAACTATAATCAAGCATTTTTTCTTTATTAGTGCATATACCTCTTTATATTTTTAATTGATCTTTATAATGCGGGGGGTGGGGGGAGAATTCAGATCATGGAAGAAAGATTTTTTGCACTGAAATACAAATTGAGCAGCGAAAGTGCAAGGGTGCATCTAAACTGAAGTCCTGATCTTGGCAATTGCCGGGCATCTACTAAGTGCCCAAAATTCCCATTAATATCAATCAGAGTTACAAGGGCTCATAATCCCTTGGGAAGAAACCATTGCCATTCTTTTCATAAAATGATTGATTATGTCACCTGTTCCTGCAATTGCTCAGCTCATCTACACAGCACCACCGTTTCTGACACAAGCAAGTTAGTACATACACACTGAGCCTGCCTTATAGTCATGGCTATTTAAGTACATTTTGAGTTTTCCAAAAGCACCAATTTTCTAAGTTAACAGCTGCTGGGAAAAGAAGTCATTGGGTAATTTCCAGAATGGCTACTTCAATCACTATAGCGTTGTGGTGGTTGAAAGGCATTCTAGCCATGCTGATATTAACCTCAGAAGAGACCGCATCATGAAATGGCAGTGGCAGAGCCAACTCTGTAGTAGCATTCAATTTCATAAGAATTTAGATGGGAACAGTGTCCAAACTACATTGGATAGAATTCAGCAGATCAAATTTCAAAGTTGCAAGTAAATTACTTTGGGATCTTGCCCCACAACAAGCAGTGTGTCAAGCAACTTAACAGTAGTGCTTGCTTAGCTCACTTTCTGGCCATGGACCTTGCTCAAGCGAAGTGCTATTTTGTAACAAAAGTAGATCCTATTCTAATCTGTGGCTGGTGTCTTGGTGAGACTATGAGCAGCTGAAAAATGTTATGAGGAAAGTCAAAATGTACTATCTGGGTGTGGGGATTAGCCCATATTCAAGTGTACCCAGATGAGAGCTCCAATTCTAATGCACAGAAAATGGTAATATGATGTGGAACCTGGCTACAATTGTAGAGTCCAGCACACTGGCACATGTTTAATATGGGCAAGCCTATGGAGGGGAGACATTATTAAAGACATTTTAGGATGTTTCATTGCCCACAAGACCATTCCTCAAGTAACGGAATGTTTTAAATTAATTTGTTCATTCCTTGCCCATTGCAAGAAACAGTATGTCAGCCAGAAAGGCCAGTACACCACTGTGATGTAGGCATGCTGGATCAGAGAGGCATATTCCTGGGCATGTTCCTTTATTTTTACATCAGCAGGCTTTGCAAAGTGCACGATTTTCACAAACTCTAGCTTGCAGGAAAAATGACAGTGTCTTTCTTCCACTGCTTTCAGTAGAGATTATTTGGGTTCTCTGTTCCTTTTGTGATTCTTATTGACATCCATTATTCACTTGGCTACTGAAATTTTACCCAGATTACATCAACAGATTCCAGCACCGACACTTGTTGATATGGTTGTTGAATCAAAATATTGTTAAATGTGCCTTTGGAAAGCAGAAGGTGAGGTGGACATAGCTTCTAAAGTGCAGTGACTCATCCCCAATATTATTTTGGTAGGCTGTGCTTTGCATAATATTAGGTGAACCAAGAACAATTTTTTTTTTCTTTGTGAGAATTGAGTTAGGAGGCAGAAAGGTCTCTTGCAGATGTGGAGTAAAGCATTACTGAGAGTATCAGGAAGGAGAAAATGATAAGGGATGCCCACTGCCAATACTTCATTACTGTAGCAACCGGGGGGAGGAAAGCATTAATAGACATTCAGTGCCAATAGTAGTTACAGTCAACAACAAATTACAAAGAGTATTAAGAGATTTTTCGACACCTGTTTCCTGATTATGTATAAAGTTTGCTTACTTCATCGTGTTTTGATATGGAACAGCTGGGCAATGACAGTATAATTATCAAATCTTTTAATGTAGCTCTCTCACACTTATTAAAACCTTTCATCTATGTTAGTTTCCTCTACTTTATCACTGATGAAGAGACAAATTTAATTGCAAAACTTCTAAAACATTAAGTAGTCACAAAGCTGCACCCAGTAGGATTCAGCATAGGAAATATTATAGGTGCGTATATTGGGGATCTGTAATATCTAAGAAGTAACTGTAAAAATATATTAAATATTATGGTTTACCAGAGAGGGGTAGAGAAAAGATACAAAGGATGGTAGTTTGGATGAGGGCACTTCAGCTGATGTGAGGACATACACTTAGGTTACTGCCTGGAGTGATGGTGGTGACCTAACAAAGAGAGAAAAAAGAAAAAGAGCATACAAAAAATGTCTTTCTGTTTGTCTTGCTAGTTATGTCAAAGCCGAAAATATTGTTCCTATCGTTTCATCATATAGCTAATATAATTGTCACCGCTAAAAAGTTGTTCTGTACCCACAATTGCCACACACATGTATCTGAGATTCCAAAGAATCCTCTTCTGAATATAGGGAAAAAACTGCTTAGATAGTATCACAGAATGTTCAGTTTTTCTTTATACTCAGAACATTAATAGCATTGGTATCCTAGTTACTGCAGCTTGGTAACTGTGCTTTAAGATTGACTTTTTATTTCTATACCATACAGCACAGCACCACAGAGAGGCCAGATTCTCATTTTATGTAAATCAATTTTCTTCCATTTACTTTCATTTAGGATTATCAGCTTTGCCTCTCTGCACTAAATGGGCATTTTAAATTACGTACATCATTCAGACTATGCTATTGTGATTGCATGGTCAGTATTTTTCTTTACTCAAAGTAAAGAGGAGAGAAAGAGATTTTATTATTTTTAATAATAATTGTGGACAGTCACAAGGTGTATTTTTCATTGCACTACAACGTCATAAGCCTTACTAATACAGAAGTCCCTTAACCATACTACAGTAAAGAAGATTTTTGTTTGTTTCTTTTTTTTAAACCTATCTGTCAAGACATATTATGTGCCAATATCATTTCACTGCAACATCAGCTTCAGTGATGGAAACATCAAAAATCTTCTCTATCTTGAAGTTACCCTCTGCTTCTTTTCCCTAAGCCAACTTTGATCCATTTCAGCAGTTCTCCCCCATACTGTATTTTGTGGCTTTGTAAATTAATATACAATTTAATGCTTTCCCTAAATCTAGAGAAATCATCCCCAGTTTCATCTTTATCTCATGATTCAGTAATGCACTCGAAAATTCAAGCAATTTTGTCAGAAGTGACCTTCTTTCCATGAATGTATGCTGACTGTTCTGTTTTATTTTATTTCTTTCTAATTATAGAAGTTGAATTGTTGTATATTGTTTCAGATCTCTTCCTCTCAGCTGAAGTCAAGCTTATGTGTCTGAAGTATCCTGGCCCTTTCCTTGTTCTTTTATTAAAAAGGAGACCTCATTAGCCAGCCTATTCTCTAGAACTACACCATTTTTAGTAAGATATCAAATATAGTTGCCAGGTGCTTTTCCTTATTTCCAGTTCTGTATCTCATAACTAATGACAGAGAGCATACAGGACATTTTTGGACTCAGCAAAAGGAGATGACAGCAGTATTGGGACTTGTTGCACCACCTGAAGTCATTGCATTTACAATTTACACTAGGGTACATATGAAAAAAATAATAGACCAACTAGCTAGTTAATTAGTTGTCAACTACAGAATGTCTTCCCATTAGAAAACTGAATAAAGAGGTAGCCAATATAAAACTGATGCTGATAATGCTTAAAGTTTTAGCACATTTCCTTTCCGGCAAGAAATGAAATCAATTTACCATACTAAAGCCACTTGTGACTTTATTTTAAAAGGGTGGCTGCTATATCAAACTTTTTTTTTCAGAAAAGCAAAGGTCTCGGGAAGCAATAGAAGGCCCTTAGTTGCAAGTTTTCTTTAAATTTCCATTCAAATTTTTGAGTGATCTATCTTTGGCCGTGCTCAAGGTCATTTTGTGTTCAGTTTACATGTTAATTTGAATGTTTGAAATTTACTGGAAAGATTGTTTACATAAATCAGTTTTTGAAATTGCATGTGTGAGTATTTGCAAACTACAAATTTTAAATTTGTATGTTGAGGTAATTGTACCATCCATCAGAAAAGAAATATATATATATATATATATATATATATATATATATATATATATATATATATATATATATATAATGTGATATATGTGATCATTTCCAAGTAAGCAACACAGTTTGAATTTTGAATACTCGTGATCAATCCATAGATTTAAAAAGTTCAAAAAGATTTGTTCTGTCAATTCAAGGAATATTCCATGAGCTGAAAAAAAGATCAAATTCAAATAAATCATTTATTGTAAATTCTTTGCTCAATTCTGTTTCCCAGAGGAAACAGAAGCAATGATGTGGTGATTGCATTTCTACAAAATGCACTATCCTGAACTTAGTCTTAAAGGTAGGTATAGTGGCATTCTAAAAATGCATTTAGAAGCACAAAGAAAACACTGCCTACAAATCTGAATTGACTGTTGGGAGAATTAAAGTATTCAAGGTTACTGACCTAAGAGACAAAAAGGGGTTTAATTGCTGCAAAAAAATGAGACATCCTTATGATGTTTAGAATGTTTTTTGTTCTGAAGAAGAAGAGATGGTAGTGGCCACACTCGTTCCAGCAAATCTTTCTGTCGGATAGTCCAATAAAGAAGTTATTTTTGAGAGGCTAAGTCGGCAACATGAGACCATCAAAACAGACATTCCAAGACCAGACATTTGATTGTGAGTTAGATTATTATGATATTTGAATAACTCTTTAATCTTATTTTTCATATTTTTATATTCTTAAATTAGAAGGGTTAATTATCTATTTGATAACTAATAACCTGCTTTGGATGTTTGTTCCTATAAAGGACTATATGTGAGATATAGAGAGATATAGATATACACTGTTTTCCTCATTGTGTTTATTGCTCACAGAGCTCTGTATTAATAATAAGATGAATCTTGAGGTCATTTCTGATTTTTACTTATAGATTCCATGGATTCTTTATTTACTTATAGGTCATTGATGAGTTTTTATTTATTTATAGATTTCTAGGTTTTAAGATCAGAAGGAACGTTTATGATTTTCTTGTCAGACCTACATAACACAGGCCATAGAATTTCACCCAGCTTCTTTCAGTCTTCTTTCCCAGTCTTTACTTAAGCAAAGTTCCACTGAGGATGGTGGGAGTTGGGTTTTTTCCTTAGTAAAGGCTGTGTAAAAATTCACCAAGGATCTCATGAGTTTGCACAATGACAATTTATCTTCCTGTTAAATGCTTTGAAATTCTGTGCAATATATGCTGCCCCTAATGGTTGACTCTAAGCTTGTTTAGTTCTCTGGCAGTTATCACAATGGAATGGTAATAGGTCCTGGATTTAATCCTTCTTCTCTCCTATTCCATTTGGGATTAGACATAGACATAGTTACTGCATCAATGATCACTAAGGGGGCCCAGAGAGGTTTTTATATTCTGCTTTTTGTTCCGCCCATTCCTTTACCACAGCCTGATCCCAATGGACAGAAGAAAGCCAACATACTAAAGAACATTCAAATGTGTTGCATTATTGTTAGACGTTATTTCCAGATTCTCTTTTTCAGTATGTTTAACCAATTCCTTTTGACACAGATTGCATGTGATAATTTTATTTAGACTGAAAATCAATATACAAACTTTAAAATAAAGAGAGTAAAAAAGTGTATGAGGCAGTGCGTCAGTGCCCCCTCTGGCCAAGCGTGGCACAGCCCCTGGACTCACTTAGCCTAGCGGGGCTGTCAGGCTATTCCTGGTGCCCAGAGCTCTGAAAAACCCTTTCTTCGCTCCCAAGTCCATCAGAGGTTGGTAGGGGAATCCAGGCCTGTCCAGTCCACTGGGTTCCAGCTTAGGGCCCTAGAGCTAGATAAGCAGGATCAGGGTTCTTTGACTCTGAGAATGGCCTGAGCTTCATCCAGGGGAAGGTAGGATTTCTGCAGGCTCTCCAGTCTATCAGTCACCTCATCCCCTCCTGTGATGTTGTCTCTGGGCAGCTCTTAAGTAGCTTGCTGACAGGAGCTCCTTTCTTCAGCCTAATCCACCCCTCTGCTACCCACCCCACCCCTATGCTTCCCAGCCCTTTTATTCTCCTCGCTGCTGTGATGCTTCAAATCAGCAGTGGCAGGCAGTGCCTGTATTAACTCTTTGGTCACTGGGCCAGTGTGGGGTACATTCACTCCATGACAAAGTGTTATCTCAAAAGTATGACCATATATATCACTGAGATGGTCAAAATATAAGGAATAGAATATAATAGAATAACGTAATAGATATCCATGTTGCCTTGGAAGTATAAGTTGACACTCTTTATAATCAAGGATGACTGGTTGCTAAGAGAGAAACCATAATGTCACAACTGAGTAGTGTCTGATGTACTGCAGGGTTCTGCCATGCTGGGGGACATCCTGGTGGGACTGGAGCTGCTCCAGCTTCCAAAGGCTGCAGTACAATTCACTCCCATCATTGGGAGTTTGGCCCTGCATTACACAGAATTCAGACAGCAAAGGAGTGGTACAGAGCAGGGAATACAGGCTTTGGTGGGACTAGCCCAAAGAGGCAGAGTTTAGGACTGTCTGCATATACTCCCTGCAGCATCTGTCCCCGATAGTCCCTGCAACACATTGGTTGCAAGCAGCACAGGACTGATTCATTTAGAAAAAAAGAGACAGAGCAAGGGAATACAGGCATCTTTGGAGTTATTTCAGATCATATACAAATTCTCCGTGCTGTCTCTGGTGTTTCTTTTCCAGACCCAACAGCAAGTGTGTGTGTATGGGCTGGGGGGGGGGGGGGAGGGAGGAGGGACAGTTGTGAACTATGAGGTTGTGTGGAGGTGGTTTGGTGGGACGGGGACAGAGAGTGACCGAGGCCTGAAAGTGTTCAAAGCAGACAGAGTGATTTTGAGCTGTAGACTTGTTAGTAGGAAGAGGAATTCTCAGCCAGGGGAATATGTGTATATGGGTGTTTCTGAGCTGGTTGATGTTGGGGTTGGAGGGAACTGATGGGTTTGGGAGGATCTGAGCTGGAAGTGGGGACAAGTTAGTTTGGCACTGTTAAGTCTAGGGGCTTGTCTACACTACCGGCCGGATCGACAGGTAGCGATCGATCCAGCAGGGGTCGATTTATTGTGTCTAGTATAGACGCAATAAATCAACCACTGATCACTGTAGCGTCGACTCAGGTATTCCACCTCAACGAGAAGCGCAAGGGGGATAGACGGCAGAGCGTCTCCTGTTGACACACTGCAGTGAAAACACCGCGGTAATTAGATCTAAGTACATTGACTTCAGCTACGTTATTCACTTAGATCTTAGTAACTTAGATTGATCCCCCACCCCCCCAGTGTAGAGAGAAAGGAGTCTGCTAGCAAACAAAGTTGTTGGTGAACTGGTGGTTCGTGTGTGCAGAAGGATGGTCGGAGAGAACTAGATTAAAAGGATGAGTGGTTGGGGCTAGGGAAGAACAGAAGAGGGGTTGTAAAGGAATAATTCTATTTATTTCCCACCCTGCTCTTTAATGTAAAGTGTCCTAGTTTTTCACTTTGCTCAGCCTGTTTCGGTTCAGAGATTGCTACTTGTAGCCCCATGACTTATTTGGGCATTAGCCACTGATGCATATATTTGTACACATTGTTATTAATGTTTTAATTTAGACTTAAATACAGTGCAAGAAAGAAGCAGAACAATCTCAGAGTTTACAGACAAGTCATATGACAGTAGTCCCGATAGCCATCCTTACCTGTTTTACGTAGAGAAGCATGAAATTCTTTTATAATGTAAGCACATGGCCATTACTACTTACAGAACCTGCATGGAATGACATGAACACCAGTTTGAATATTATATTAGTAAAGACAGAAAAAGGGGAAAGAGAGAGAAACTATTGTGTATTTAAAATATACACATAGTAAATGAATTATATCATAGTATAGTTTATGGATATGAAAGTAAAATTTCTTCTGCCAAACATACAGTTATCAAATTGTAATGATTCAGTAATCAAGACAACTTCATGTGCAACAATGTTCAAGTATTAAGCATTTGTTGACCTCAGTATTATAATATTCCCCAATGTCAAAATAGCCAAGTCTGACGGACTTCCTAATTAAGAAAAAATGTGCTGTTTTAAATAATGTTAATCTGGGCTCTGGCATACTTGTCATCATAAAAGTATATTTTGTTTAATCAGTATTGATAAGAATTGTACCAATTTTAGCTTCTTAATCTACAGAAAATTTAATTTAGATTTCACTATTGTTAAGGCTGAATCCTCACTCTGTCACTTCGAGTGCAGGAAGTGGGGGCCCACAAGGATTTTAAAAATTAATACTTGCCACTCCAGGTTCGTATTACACTCCCAAGGTTACAGCTTTTCTCTGACCTTGGCTTGGTAAACACTGCCACCACCCAAATACAAAAAAAAACCCTTTGAACCCAGGAAGGAGCACTTGGGAATTCCTCCCTCTATGGTACCCTCAAGCCATTTTACTCCCCCTCTGGGGAAGAGCTGAGAAAGAAAACAAAGGAAATTAGCTGTGGCTACCAGCTAATCAAACAACATGCACAAACCACTTAGAACACCAAAAATCCAATCCTGTTCTTAAAAAAGGTAAATTTAATTAAAAACAAAAAGGAAAAAATTACATCTGGAACTTAGGCTTTTTGCTAGATCTTAAAAGAAACAATTACAAAAATTAAGCACCCAAAATAGCTTTCTTTGGGGTTCAGCTTAAAGGTTACAAGCAAACAAAAGCATCAGGGGTTAGCACAGAGGAGATTCATAGATTCTAGGACTGGAAGGGACCTCGAGAGGTCATCGAGTCCAGTCCCCTGCCCGCATGGCAGGACCAAATACTGTCTAGACCATCCCTGATAGACATTTATCTAACCTATTCTTAAATATCTCCAGAGATGGAGATTCCACAACCTCCCTAGGCAATTTATTCCAGTGTTTAACCACCCTGACAGTTAGGAACTTTTTCCTAATGTCCAACCTAGACCTCCCTTGCTGTAGTTTAAGCCCATTGCTTCTTGTTCTATCCTCAGAGGCTAAGGTGAACAAGTTTTCTCCCTCCTCCTTATGACACCCTTTTAGATACCTGAAAACTGCTATCATGTCCCCTCTCAGTCTTCTCTTTTCCAAACTAAACAAACCCAATTCTTTCAGCCGTCCTTCATAGGTCATGTTCTCAAGACCTTTAATCATTCTTGTTGCTCTTCTCTGGACCCTTTCCAATTTCTCCACATCTTTCTTGAAATGCGGTGCCCAGAACTGGACACAATACTCCAGCTGAGGCCTAACCAGAGCAGAGTAGAGCGGAAGAATGACTTCTCGTGTCTTGCTCACAACACACATGTTAATACATCCCAGAATCATGTTTGCTTTTTTTGCAACAGCATCACACTGTTGACTCATATTTAGCTTGTGGTCCACTATAACCCCTAGATCCCTTTCTGCCGTACTCCTTCCTAGACAGTCTCTTCCCATTCTGTATGTGTGAAACTGATTTTTTTCTTCCTAAGTGGAGCACTTTGCATTTGTCTTTGTTAAACTTCATCCTGTTTTACTCAGACCATTTCTCCAATTTGTCCAGATCATTTTGAATTATGACCCTGTCCTCCAAAGCAGTTGCAATCCCTCCCAGTTTGGTATCATCCGCAAACTTAATAAGCGTACTTTCTATGCCAATATCTAAGTCGTTAATGAAGATATTGAACAGAGCCGGTCCCAAAACAGACCCCTGCGGAACCCCACTCGTTATGCCTTTCCAGCAGGATTGGGAACCATTAATAACAACTCTCTGAGTACGGTTATCCAGCCAGTTATGCACCCACCTTATAGTAGCCCCATCTAAATTGTATTTGCCTAGTTTGTCGATAAGAATATCATGCGAGACCGTATCAAATGCCTTACTAAAGTCTAGGTATACCACATCCACAGCTTCTCCCTTATCCACAAGACTCGTTATCCTATCGAAGAAAGCTATCAGATTGGTTTGACATGATTTGTTCTTTACAAATCCATGCTGGCTGTTCCCTATCACCTTACCACCTTCCAAGTTTTTGCAGATGATTTCCTTAATTACTTGCTCCATTATCTTCTCTGGCACAGAAGTTAAACTAACTGGTCTGTAGTTTCCTGGGTTGTTTTTATTTCCCTTTTTATAGATGGGCACTATATTTGCCCTTTTCCAGTCTTCTGGAATCTCTCCCGTCTCCCATGATTTTCCAAAGATAATAGCTAGAGACTCAGATACCTCCTCTATTAGCTCCTTGAGTATTCTAGGATGCATTTCATCAGGCCCTGGTGACTTGCAGGCATCTAACTTTTCTAAGTGATTTTTAACTTGTTCTTTTTTTATTTTATCTGCTAAACCTACCCCCTTCCCATTAGCATTCACTATGTTAGGCATTCCTTCAGACTTCTCGGTGAAGACCGAAACAAAGAAGTCATTAAGCATCTCTGCCATTTCCAAGTTTCCTGTTACTGTTTCTCCCTCTTCACTAAGCAGTGGGCCTACCCTGTCTTTGGTCTTCCTCTTGCTTCTAATGTATTGATAAAAAGTCTTCTTGTTCCCCTTTATTCCCGTAGCTAGTTTGAGCTCATTTTGTGCCTTTGCCTTTCTAATCTTGCCCCTGCATTCCTGTGTTGTTTGCCTATATTCATCCTTTGTAATCTGTCCTAGTTTCCATTTTTTATATGACTCCTTTTTATTTTTTAGATCATGCAAGATCTCGTGGTTAAGCCAAGGTGGTCTTTTGCCACATTTTCTATCTTTCCTAACCAGCGGAATAGCTTGCTTTTGGGCCCTTAATAGTGTCCCTTTGAAAAACTGCCAACTCTCCTCAGTTGTTTTTCCCCTCAGTCTTGATTCCCATGGGACCTTACCTATCAGCTCTCTGAGCTTACCAAAATCCACCTTCCTGAAATCCATTGTCTCTATTTTGCTGTTCTCCCTTCTACCCTTCCTTAGAATTGCAAACTCTATGATTTCATGATCACTTTCACCCAAGCTGCCTTCTACTTTCAAATTCTCAATGAGTTCCTCCCTATTTGTTAAAATCAAGTCTAGATCCACAAGCCAAAATAAGAAATAAACCTGATAGTGTCTAACTAAACATTCCCTATCCAAATTATTTCTTCTAGGTACGGAAGATACTTTTTCATACCTGGGTCTAACCTTACACAGCATTTCTGCTTATAGCATTGCTGCTCTGTGTCCCTGCAGCCCAGAGAACAACAGACAAAGGGAAAGTTTCTTTCCCAATTTTTAAAAGTTCTAGCCTTCCGAGTGGCTCTTTTGGTTAGGTGCCCACTTTTTTTTTTTAACCAGGGGGACTTTTTAACCTTTACAGGTAAAGCAAGTAGAGAACAGCTACCAAGAGGGATTTTACAGCTAACTGCCTGGCTGGGTGTCCATCCAAGTGGGCTACCCTCCACTTCATTTATTACAACTACATCCTTTCATTTTAATGTGAACAACTAGAATCTATCTAGCTAATAGTTTTACATATGTAGTATTTTTACTTAAATGCACCTATGTGACCTACATTTAATTGTGGAATATAGCAAGTAAGGAGCCTTTGACTTATGGATGAGAAAAAGGGAGAAGTGGCTGAAAGAGACCCATGAGGTGGCAAAAGCAGGAGCGGCGCCAGGGTTTTTGCTGCCCTAGGCAGCAGCGCTCCTCCTCTGAGCATTCGGCAGCGGGGATCCTTCCACTCCGCGTCTTCGGGGCCCTTCGGCGGCGGGTCCCGGAGCGAATGAAGGACCCGCCGCCGAATTTCTGCTGAAGACTCGGAGCGGAAGGACCCCCCGCCGCCGAATTTCCGCTGAGGGCAGCAAAATGCAGCCCCCCAAATCCTGCCACCCTAGGCGACTGCCTAGGGTCGCCTAGTGGAAGCATCAGCCCTGGGGAAAAGGGATAAGGAAAGAAAGCACTAAATTGACTCATTTGTATATGAAACTGAGTAGCAAAATCAGAATGAGGATGAGTCATATTCATGCTATCAGCTAAATACCTGAGGCAATGAGGACCTGATCAAAGTTATTTGGAGTCAATGGAAAAGGACTCAGTAGGGTCCAGATAACAGCATAATGGATACTAGCTAAAAACTCACAAGACGTTTTTCCACATTGCTCTTTTATTCACACACAACTTGTGACTGTGCAGAACTGCTGGTGAGCAGGAGGTAGGAGAGAGAAAGGAGGACCGAGGGATGTGCTGAGAGAAGCCTATGTGGAGAAAAATCAACTGTTTGTGCTGGAATGGGGGAAGTTGCAGTCTGTGGAGTCTGTGGATGGTAGAGTGCCAACGAAGGGTTGAGATCAGACACCGCCCTGCACATAGTGAATGGGGAGGCAGCAGGTTACTGAAGAGGATTGGGTCTCAGGCTGGGCTATAGGGGTGTGGGAGAAGAGTAGTGATTTGCAACTAAGTGGCCAGAGGAGAGACCATAAGCTGGTGGGTGCTGTGGTAGTGCAGTTGTGAGAGTGTGGTCTGCAGGTGAGCAAGGCGTAATGTCAAGAAGGAAGAGGTAGACTGGCAGAGTGAGAAGGGGAGGAGGGATCAGGGGGAGTGGGAACTAATTTACTCCCAAGTTACAGCCAATATAAAGTTAGGTTGTGTGTGTCATTAGGCTATCCATAACAAATATATCAGCAATATACCATCTGGGGTTGTGCTGGGGTTCTTTCCTTTTACTTCTAATTACAGCTGCAACATACCTTCCAAACTCAGCCAAGCAGAGAAGTGCACTTTAAGGGAGTGGAGAGCAGGAACAGTATTCAAGCAGGATATGTAAACTACATGCAACTTGGTCTCAGTGGATTTTGCGATAGATTTTCTGAAACAAACAAGTTCAGTACCTGATCCAAAGATGCACTGTAAAGGCTGTATTCTGTGCCTCCACTGTGAACTAGAAATCATGAAATTAAATAATAAATGTTTGCTGAATGCTCCTCTGAGAGGCAGAGGTATTTTATTGCCTTGCAGAAAGATAGAGAGGGGACATGATTTTCTGAACCTGGGGAGTCTGAGAACCACAGAGTAGCTAGTGCCAACTCTGGATACTTGGAGTCTGCCTTCCATTTTAGTCTCTAGTCCCTCATCCCCCACAGCATCCCTTGGGAGATGTCTCCCTACTTGCCCCACATTGGCTCCATTCCTCTTTTCTCCTGCTTTAGGGAACTTTCTGCCTCCTCTTTGCCGCCCCTCCCCATGCTTCCCAGTCAGTGGAAAAACCCTGAATAGAATGCAGAATTTCAGATTCTCATTCTCGGGCTCTAGCTAGTGGGTGATACTCCCCTCCATAAAACCCTAGATGCCAGAAAAAATGTTGTACTAAAACAGTATTTGTCAAAGTGACTTACACCGAACAGGACATTTTCTGGAAACAGTGCTCTCTATGAGACTCCTGTCTCATACTGAGAAAGAGGGACGATCGATGAGTTATCTTAAGTGCCTATACACAAATGCAAGAAGCCTGGGAAACAAGCAGGGAGAACTGGAAGTCCTGGCACAGTCAGGGAACTATGATGCGATTGGAATAACAGAGACTTGGTGGGATAACTCACATGACTGGAGTACTGTCATGGATGGATATAAACTGTTCAGGAAGGACAGGCAGGGCAGAAAAGGTGGGGGAGTTGCATTGTATGTAAGAGAGGAGTATGACTGCTCAGAGCTCCGGTATGAAACTACAGAAAAACCTGAGAGTCTCTGGATAAAGTTGAGAAGTGTGAGCAACAAGGGTGATGTCGTGGTCGGAGTCTGCTATAGACCACCAGACCAGGGGGGTGAGGTGGACGAGGCTTTCTTCCAGCAACTAACAGAAGTTGCTAGATCGCAGGCCCTGGTTCTCATGGGAGACTTTAATCACCCTGATATCTGCTGTGAGAGCAATACAGCGGTGCACAGACAATCCAGGAAGTTTTTGGAAAGGGTAGGGGACAATTTCGTGGTGCAAGTGCTGGAGGAACCAACTAGGGGCAGAGCTTTTCTTGATCTGCTGCTCACAAACAGGGAAGAATTAGTAGGGGAAGCAAAAGTGGATGGGAACCTGGGAGGCAGTGACCATGAGATGGTCGAGTTCAGGATCCTGACACAAGGAAGAAAGGAGAGCAGCAGAATACGGACCCTGGACTTCAGAAAAGCAGACTTTGACTCCCTCAGGGAACAGATGGGCAGGATCCCCTGGGAGAATAACATGAAAGGCAAAGGGGTTCAGGAGAGCTGGCTGTATTTTAAAGAATCCTTATTGTGGTTGCAGGAACAAACCATCCCGATGTGTAGAAAGAATAGTAAATATGGCAGGCGACCAGCTTGGCTTAACAGTGAAATCCTTGCTGACCTTAAACGCAAAAAAGAAGCTTACAAGAAGTGGAAGATTGGACAAATGACCAGGGAGGAGTATAAAAATATCGCTCAAGCATGCAAGAGTGAAATCAGGAAGGCCAAATCACACTTGGAGTTGCAGCTAGCAAGAGATGTTAAGAGTAACAAGAAGGGTTTCTTCAGGTATGTTAGCAACAAGAAGAAAGTCAAGGAAAGTGTGGGCCCCTTACTGAATGGGGGAGGCAACCTAGTGACAGAGGATGTGGAAAAAGCTAATGTACTCAATGCTTTTTTTGCCTCTGTCTTCACAAACAAGGTCAGCTCCCAGACTGCTGGACTGGGCAGCACAGTATGGGGAGGAGGTGACCAGGCCTCCGTGGAGAAAGAAGTGGTTCGGGACTATTTAGAAAAACTGGATGAGCACAAATCCATGGGGCCGGATGCCCTGCATCCGAGGGTGCTAAAGGAGTTGGCGGATGTGATTGCGGAGCCATTGGCCATCATCTTTGAAAACTCATGGCGATCGGGGGAGGTCCCGGATGACTGGAAAAAGGCTAATGTAGTGCCCATCTTTAAAAAAGGGAAGGAGGAGGATCCGGGGAACTACAGGCCAGTCAGCCTCACCTCAGTCCCTGGAAAAATCATGGAGCAGGTCCTCAAGGAATCAATTATGAAACACTTAGAGGAGAGGAAAGTGATCAGGAACAGTCAGCATGGATTCACCAAGGGGAAGTCGTGCCTGACTAACCTAATTGCCTTCTATGAGGAGATAACTGGCTCTGTGGATGAGGGGAAAGCAGTGGATGTGTTATTCCTTGACTTTAGCAAAGCTTTTGATACGGTCTCCCACAGTATCCTTGCCGCCAAGTTAAAGAAGTATGGGCTGGATGAATGGACTGTAAGGTGGATAGAAAGCTGGCTAGATCGTCGGGCTCAACGGGTAGTGATCAATGGCTCCGTGTCTAGTTGGCAGCCGGTTTCAAGCGGAGTGCCCCAAGGGTCGGTCCTGGGGCCAGTTTTGTTTAATATCTTTATTAATGATCTGGAGGATGGTGTGGACTGCACTCTCAGCAAGTTTGCAGATGACACTAAACTGGGAGGCATGGTAGATACGCTGGAGGGTAGGGATCAGATACAGAGGGACCTAGACAAATTAGAGGATTGGGCCAAAAAAAACCTGATGAGGTTCAACAAGGACAAGTGCAGAGTCCTGCACTTAGGACGGAAGAATCCTATGCACTGCTACAGACTAGGGACCGAATGGCTAGGTAGCAGTTCTGCAGAAAAGGACCTAGGAGTCACAGTGGACGAGAAGCTGGATATGAGTCAACAGTGTGCTCTTGTTGCCAAGAAGGCTAACGGCATTTTGGGCTGTATAAGTAGGGGCATTGCCAGCAGATGGAGGGACGTGATCGTTCCCCTTTATTCGACATTGGTGAGGCCTCATCTGGAGTACTGTGTCCAGTTTTGGGCCCCACACTACAAGAAGGATGTGGAAATATTGGAAAGAGTCTAGCGGAGGGCAACAAAAATGATTAGGGGTCTGGAGCACATGACTTATTTGGAGAGGCTGAGGGAACTGGGATTGTTTAGTCTCCAGAAGAGAAGACTGAGAGGGGATTTGATAGCTGCTTTCAACTACCTGAGGGGGGGTTCCAAAGTGGATGGAGCTCGGCTGTTCTCAGTGGTGGCAGATGACAGAACAAGGAGCAATGGTCTCAAGTTGCAGTGGGGGACGTCTAGGTTAGATATTAGGAAACACTATTTCACTAGGAGGGTGGTGAAGCACTGGAATGCTTTACCTAGGGAGGTGGTGGAATCTCCTTCCTTGGAGGTTTTTAAGGCCCGGCTTGACAAAACCCTGTCTGGGATGATTTAGTTGGGAATTGGTCCTGCTTTGAGCAGGGGGTTGGACTAGATGACCTCCTGAGGTCCCTTCCAACCCTGATATTCTATGATTCTATGAGGGAAAACAGAATAATGTGTGACTTTGTTGTTTCACTTAGCATCCCAATTAGGGTTAAGATAATGCCTTTTATTTGCTGTTCTAGCAGAGAAGCCTTAGAACCATGGATGAACTTTTTTATCATTACACTGACGCAAAAGGATGAGTGCAGGGCAGAGTACATTCACCCAAAGCCGTGCGGGGCAGGGCAGGTTACCCTTGTCTTAAATTACAAGTTTTCTTTATTTTGTTCAAATCATACCCTGTGACCAGCTGCACCACTATAACGCTTCAGTGTAGATGCTCACTTCAGCAAAGGGAGGGGTTCTCCCATTGCTATTGGTAACTCACCTCCCTGCAGGGGTGAAAGTGAGCCGGTACGGGCCGGTACTCCGTACCGGTCAGAACCCACACTGGCCAATACCCAGCCCACATTAAAGCGCTGCCTCCTTTTGCCTCCCCTGTCGGGGGCCCTGCCAGTAGGGTCCGTACCGGCAGGGCCGCTGACGGTGGGTGGGGGGAGGGGGCAGCAACGTTAAAGCGCTGCCGTGGCAGCGCTTTAAGGATGGTCCTTTGCTGCGGCAGCGCTTTAAGGATCCTTCTAATGCTTTCATCAGATATTTTAATACTGGTTATGTACAGAACATTTTTTCAAGTTTAGCAATGTAGTCAGTTGTACCTTTTCAGATTCTGGACCTTATGGCCCATCTGTGCCACAACAACGGCTTTTCTGTATATAAAAGCCAGGGGTGGCATTAGGGGGTAGCAAGCAGGACAATTGGCAGGGGCCCCATGCCACAGGGGGGCACTGTAAAGCTAAGTTGCTCAGGCTTCTGCTTCATTTCCGGGCTGTGGGGCTCAGGGCCCCACCCCGGGCTTCATTCCCATGTGGTGGGGCTTTGGCTTTCTGTCCTGGGCCCCAGCAAGTCTAACACTTGTCCTGCTTGGCGGACACCCTGAAACTTGCTTGCAGCCCTCCAGGGGGCCCCAGACCTCTGGTTGAGAACCACTGATCTAAGGTATGGATTGATTGCTATAAATATACAAATACTGCAAACTGCATTTAATATACAAAATCATTGCATCATTCCACAGCAGTTTACATGATAAATAGGATTAAACATATTTGATTTGAGCATTATTTAACAATTCTTATTTTATTTTGTCATTTTCCCTCTTATGTTCACTTACCTAACAAAATAAGTTTTCTCAGGGTTATTCTGATATTTACTTACACTGTAATCAGTCCTTTGTATATAGTGTAAAGGATCTGGCTGCTCTGTTATGAGTGATTATTATAACAGCATACGGAAAGTCAAAATGTCTTTATAGATAAATAGCTGTATTGGAGAAGAAGGCTTCATTAGGTTTTTGGTTTGAGTTTTTTTCCCCCCATAGATGATTTTCCATGTCCTTATGGCCCTGATGAAGGCCTGAGTTATACCTTAATTTTTCTTCATTTTAAACCCTTTAGTCACCATAATTACAGACTACTTTGCTTTCACTGAGGAACAGTGGACTCCATTTGAGATCCATTAGAGTCAACCCATAATTGTCTGGAAGGATCACTGACTGTTAGTAACACGAGGTACAACATGCTAAGGCAGAGTCCAATTATTCTGCAGTCATCCAAGCCTAGAATCATATTTTTTAATCAATGAAGTTTGATTAGAGCCCAGGATAGTAATTATTTTATGTTGTATTTAAATGAAATGAATTATATAAAATAAACTGTGACCCATAGTATCCCAAATAGCAGTGAATTTTGTATTTGGAAAAAAATACAAAGTTGTCCATTCTAAATGTTTCAGAATGTATCCACTAAAGAAACTAGATAATAAAATATTTATACTTTCAAATATAATAATCTCATCTACAATCAATAAAAAGAAAATTCGCTCTGGTATTAATGTAATGGGAATTATTCATAGGATTCACTTGCTTGTGAGAACAGGTCCTGTAAACAGAATGCTGAACTTTATCCTTGGAAAGTATAGTTTACAAAAGTCTATTATAACACCATGGTTCTCAGCTAGAGAGCGGGCTACAACCTGGAAGTGGATTGCATCTCCCCTGTGATTGGGTTGTGATGCACATAGTTTCTGGCAGACTAGGCTTCCCTGATTGCCCCCCTATGGTGTAATCAAATAAAGCATGAACAAATGCTTTAAAAACACAGAAAATGCAGGTATCCAAAGAGAAAAGCAAGCAGGCGGAAACACTTTGGATCCAGAAACAAAGGAGTCAGAATTTTGTTGTGTTTTTTTTTAAAAGGAGGCATGAAGATAATTAACTTGTTTTCAGCTTTCCTTTTACTAGCAGAACTGAGTGTCTGAAACAAACATATGTTTTATGTAACTGCATCTTTTAAATTGAAAGAATGAAACCTGAGAAGCTACATGGATACTGCCAAAGAAATTGAGTAAGGCATTGTAGACTAAAAGTATAAACAGTGTAAACTAATGCTGGTCAGACTGTTCCAGATAAATAATTGATTCTGTGAATCTTTCCTTTTTCTCATATTCAAATAAAACGTACAAACTAACCATAATTTTCATGATTTTTTTTATTTGTAATTTTTTTTCAAATGATTTTATTCAAACAAATTACAGCCTTTGGTTCTATCTGCAGAGCCTTTTGATTTTTCATTATTCTTTGTGTGATTGGATATCTAAGTTATATAGTATTTCTATTTCTTGTTTAGATAACTGAATTTTTTTAAACATGAGAATAACTTAGTAATAGTGAATAAAAAATAATTATTTTCATAAATGAATACCTTTGTTCACAAACAAATATATTTCACAAAATCTATGTGAATAGAAACAATCCATATGTTCATGGTAAAAAAAGTCCCAAACACAGCTAAAACGGAGTCATGAGTCAGAAGTGTTTTAAAACATAAATCTGGAAACTTCTCATAATCTTATGATATTACATCTTTATCTCTGATTCAGGTTCCTGAGGCAAATGTTGGAGATAAAGGCCAGATTCACCCAGGCAACAAGTGTACAAAACCTGTTTTTTGGTCTACTAGCATACATTTAGAGCTGAGTGAATTATTCATAATGACTACTTTATTCTCTCTTTTTTTCTGCTTATGGAATAACCAGTAGCATATCATGATTTCTTTGGATGTATTTTTATTAAAATTATTCAAAACTTTTCCCAAGCATTTTAAAGTCTTTGAATTGGTCACAAACAGTGCTCTATGAGGAGTCAATATTTAGTTTCCATTAGCGCTCAAGCATATCACTTAAAAATTCTATTTCTGCAAACATTACTGCCTCTTTAAACTTAAGCACTCAGATATACACAGAGTGCCTACAAAAAGAGGTGCTAAGTGGTCTGAAATGAATTGATTAAAAAAAACTATTTGAAGAAATTACTTCTTAAAAGATGTTGTGTTTTGCTAATTACTGAAATAATATATATTCATAAAGTTTCAAAATATTTGGTTTGTCTAAGCATGCAGGTATATATTTGTGTCTGAATGTATTTGTAAATACTTGTAATTTGTTGGCAGTTCTAATTCTGTATGTACATTGAATGTCCAATTTATAATGATAGAATATAGTAATAATACTTTGAGAGTGGTATTTGTTTAAATAATATAACTATGAGAAAATAATTCCACTAAGTATATTACAAATAGTACATATTAATATGTCAGTGAACTTCTGTAGCTAGTGTTTTACTTATATGTTCACTTTTAATTCCATTTGATTATTTGGATTAAAAAGTAACTATCATCAAATAAGGCTCCTCAGACTCCTTTGTTGACTTTTCATGAGTAAAACCTTAGAGAAGGAAAACAGCAAGTACTCATGCTGTTCCTGGAATATAACCAGAAGCCAAAAGGCTAAATTAAGCTCCTTTTGCATCTATTTTCCTTAGTCCCCTCCTGGTTGCATTCAGTTTGCATTTTTATTGGAAGATTTCTCTTTAAATACAGGACTTCTCTTCAGATTCTCAACACTCTTTCTGCTTAAGCAGCATATGTTAATGTAAGGGAGTTTTGCAGTGCTTGTAAGGAAGTAATTACTGGTGTATTTATGAATAAACTCATACTTCTATGAGACTTCTCTTGGATATCAGGGGAGAAACTGGAGGAGGGGAAAATACTCCTCGTCCTCAAGGGAGACATAAGTGTTGTTGTCTCATCTCATTTCTGAGCTTACTCTGAGTCCTAACACAAAATGTCACATATTTTGCATGCATACAATACACAGTTGTTTATATTTGGTAAAATCCTGAAAGGCAGGAAAGTGGAGATTAAAATATTTCCCTCACTTTAATCATGCTAATCCAAATTCAGTGAGGTTATATGGTGTGTAAAACAGGACAAAATGTATTTTATTCTTTTCTAACATAAGAACTGTAAAAGGTATCCTATACCATATAGGGAAATTTCAGTCAAGTTCCCTTCCCCCTTTCAGCTAAATCTCTTGAAAGGTAGAGAGGGTTTATATTATAATTCCTCATTTATTACAAGTATTAGGTCCATTCCTAGTAATGCATAAATATATAGTGTAGGGATCAGTAGAAAATGGGTTTTTTTTCTCCCTTCACATTTTAAATGTTTTTTTTTTCATTTTACTATTCCAAAGGATTCTAAATTATACAAAAATCTGTGTCAATCAAAACTAGTACTGTGTAAAACTGCTTTGCAGTGAGTTTTAACCTCTGGGCCACATATGTAAGATATTGGATCTGAAAAGCAATAACGTGTGCAAATTTGGCACAGTCAAGAGAAAATAGAAGGCATATCTAGGTACAGCTTAGTGCGTTCCTGACTTTCTTTTAAAAGGGCGGTTTCTGTCAAGTATTCAGAGACTTTTGCCATTGTCATCTAAACAATAGGAGCTTTGCTTCCTAATGTCTGCCACTGTCCCAAATGAGGATTTTACCTGAGTAGGAATTACCGGTTCTGGCTAGTGGCGCTCCAGCTGGGGAGCGGGGTTGGGGTCTTGCCCCACTCCGCATGGCTTCCGGAAGCAGTGGCACATCTCCCCCTCTCCCAGCTCCTACGTGTAGGGACAGCCAGGGGACTCCACACGCTGCCCCCACCCCAAGTGCCGCCCCCGATCTCCCATTGGCCTCTGATCGCGCCTCTGCGTAGGAACCTGAGGGAGGACATGCCGCTGTTTCTGGGAGCTGCTTGAGGTAAGCACTGCCCGGAGCCTGCCCCCTGCCCCCCTTCTATGCCCCAATCCCCTGATCGCCCTCCAAACCCCTCAGTCCCAGCCTGGAGCACCCTCCTTCATCCCCTGCCTCATCCCAGAGCCCGCCCCCCCCCAGCCAGAGCCCTCCCGCCCCCCCCAAACCCCAATTTCTTGAGCATTCATGGTCCGCCATACAATTTCCATACCCAGATGTGGCCCTCGGGCCAAAAAGTTTGCCCACACCTAGACTCTAGGTGGTAATTATATTGTCCAGTGAATACATTTATGCAGAGATTTGTGGCTTCTCTCATCTTCATTGCAAGAGATTTTTCATAACCACTAATATATTAAACAATTATTTTTACTAATACTGTATGTCTTGAGTTTCTCTCTAGTTATTAAAATCAACATGACTAAATCTATAGTATCTGCCTTGTTAGTTAATTCTTTGGTTAGTATATATGTATTTTCTGAGATGTGATGTTTCAAAATAAGCAGAGAAATACTAAATATTAGTTATCTGTGTGAAAGTATTGTTACCCTTGAAAGTAAAGCAGTAGTAATTATTGACTATTCATAGTTGTACTTGAGCTGAGTCAATTATATACTCTATAAAGAGATTAATAAATGATATAAAAAGAGCCCATAGCCAATCAGATTTGTGTCTTTTTAGGCAGAACAAGACAATGGTCATCCACTTCCTGCCTTTGCCAATTTACATATCGAAGTCCTGGATGAGAACAATCAGAAGCCTTACTTCACAGAATCTCTGTATGAGGGGTTTATTCTGGAGTCCTCTCCAGTGGGCACAACCATCTCTGACAACCAGAATTTGACTTCTTCACTACAAATCATAGCTTTGGACAATGATGTAGAAGAGGTGTGTTTCTCTTTCTTTTTACTAAACCATCCTTATGTGTGTTTAAAGTTTTTATAGAGGCTTAGAAATGTCCATTTTTAAACACTTAAAATGTGAGTGAAGCCTTTGAAATAAGGTAAATTATCATTTATATACAGTACACCATATACAGTCGAACAGTTTGTTTTTATTTATTCACTTATTTATAATATAGCAAGTAATTTAATGAATGAATTTGAATTATCCACAAGTAGTTAATGATTTTTTTTTTAAGTTTAGTCACTATTTGAAATTATTTGCTGAATCATTTCTGCAGATAATCTTGATCAGTAGTTTTTTTCATTAGTACTTCATTGTGAGTATTCAATATTTGAAATTTCAGCTGTGGTGGTTCATTTTGATTCTGCATGCATAGTGGTTTATACAATGATTTACAGGTTACATTGTATCATGTATGTTTCTTAGCTGTCTGAATGTTTCCAGGTTTCCAGTGAAAGTACTTTTCTGAGTTCAAAACTGACTTTGGTTACTATTCTGTTATATTTGCTTAAAATTTGCTATTGTCATGAACATTCCTGCCAGTGAATTTATTTGCATGTATATTTGCATAAAGTGAACACAGAAGTGGGTTTTTCTTCAGACAAATGTTCAGGAAATTATTTAATATATTCCCCATCTCTGAACACCACAGGCCTGATTCAGCACTGAGCTGATCCATTTTTGTGTCAGTCTGACTCCACTGACTGGGTAACACAGTGGTAATTCAGATCCTATATGTCTCAGAGAGATTAATCCTTCAGGCCAAATTCAGCTCTACTGGAAGGGTTGCAACTTCCGTGAAGCAAAAACTTGCTTACATTAGTCTTCTCTTCTATAAACGTAGGTATGAAGTGCTAAATTCAACCCCTGGGCCTTAAATGGGAGTTGCATCTGCTTACACCAGGGTTGAATTTGGTCTGAAACATTTATATACTTGAACTATATACCATTACAGCTAAGGTTATCTGTGTACTTGGGTCAGAAGAACTTGGCAGAAGTTAGGGTTTTACAAACCCTTTAGAATATTTTTGGATTTAAAGGTTTAAACTTTTTAAAGCTTTTTTTTTTTTTAATTCACTGTTAATTTAAATGATTGCTCTTCAAGGATAATCTAATTTTTAAAGCATGTTGTTCTGACTAAGCAGAAGCCTACGCTATGTAAACTGTTCTATTCAAATGCAACCTTGTCCTGTTTGTGACCATTAGAACAGTATTTTATTAATTTTATTTTATATTGTTTTTAAAAGGGGGGAAATGTAACAGTACAGAATTTGTTTTTCCAGAATTAAAACTGAACTTGAACATCAAATGTACCAAGTTTGGAATTTAGTTTAGAACTCACAATATTTTTAGGAAGAAAGAAGGCATAAAATTGGGAATGAGCAAAGAAAAGACGGGGTCATAAAGAGTGAAGCTGAATTAAAGAGGCCAAGTCTTTAAGGTGAAGAGAAACTTGAAGATTAAGTGAGAGAAGAGGGGGAAGCCACTGTGAAGACTGAAAATATGGGGAGACAAGGTCAGTGTGTAGGGAAGTAGATACAGTTTGGCTATAGCATTTTAGACAGACCAGAGAGGAATAGGAGAGTGGAGGCTTGAGAACCTGAAATTCTATCCATTCATCCAAGTTTTTTTTTTATAATGGCACCCATCACTGTACTATCTGAGCACCTCCCATTATATGCAGTGTTTACAGCAAGACTAATAATTTATTGCTGAGCCCTCGTCTACATTAACATTCAAACTCTATTAGCACCTTTCTATTAACAGATGAAGTATGTGTAAAATTGAAATTTTAGTCATGGTTTAACACGTTAATTAATGCAGGTTAACTCACATGGCCGTAAATTCTAATGTAGAGACCACACAAATGTTTGTTGCCAGTCATGTTTAATGGGCCACTTCACCTTGAATGGTTCCTTGAAATACATTAACTACTTATGCTAAACAATCTGTTCCACCTTGTATTTAGCTGTGACACTGAGTACGTTTCCTAGACCTGAAGAAGAGATCTGTGTAAGAAGTTGGTCCAATAAAAAATATTACCTCACCTTACCATCGCATCTCTCATGTTTAACTGTAGACTACTGGGGACTAATGATTAGCAACTAAAATTTGTGCTCTTCCTACAGTAGACATTTAAGTTGTGTTATTTAACGAGTGTTAATGAAACTGTTGTTAAAACACAACTAAATTCAAGTTTGGACATATTCATGAGTCTTGTGACAAACTGTTAATGCAGTTTCAAATGTCAGTGGAGATAGAGCTTTATGCTTCTATGATTTTGGTATCCATGGGAGTTGTATGCTTGATGTGCTGAAAATCTATTTTCCTATGAATCTCAATTGTTAGTTTAATTAACTTAATAGAGTTGATTAATTTTTCATCATAGCATAAATATTCATAATACTAATCACAGACTCCTAGACTTTAAGATCAGAAGGGCCATCATGATCATCTGATCTATCTCCTGCACATTGCAGGCCACAGAATCTCACCCACCCTCTCTTGTAACAGACCCCTAACCTCTGGCTGAGTTACTGAAGTCTTCAAAACATGATTTAAAGACTTCAAGTTACAGAGAATTCACCATTTATACTAGTTTAAACTTGGAAATGACCCATGCTGCATAGAAAGGCGAAGACCCCCCAGGGTCTCTTAAATGTATTAATTGCATATAGTTAGCTATGACTGGAGTCAATTTCACCCATATTATTAAAAGTGATGAAATATTTCCAAAAAGTATTCTTCTCCAGAAATAGCTTTGATGGAAAATTTTTGTCCAGTTCTACATCTCCAACAGAGCTAGGTCACTTTACAAGGATTGAAATCAATGGCCGTATGCCAATACCCACCAACCAGGCTTTAAGACCTAAAACATCAGGTGGAGAATAAGCAATAGAAACACATTAACACTTTCACAGTTAGAAAATTTTGTTTTCATGCAAATTTCCAAGGAATAAAAAATGAAGAAAGAAGTAAAGAAAATAATATAAATATTCTATAACAATTGTTTCTATATAGTGTTACAATATTTTTCTTGAGGCAACAGATGGTCTTTAAGATACTGTAAATCAGTGTTTTGCAAAGACTTCCAAAACTGATTGTGGACGGTGTATGGCCTAACTGATCACAGAAATTCTCTGAAAAGATATTGGCATTAATAACTAAATGTACATTAATGTATTTTAGTCAACTAATATTATAATGTGACTTTTTTTCTGAAAAAAAGCTCATTAAACAGACAGACATAAATGGCAAACAAAATGGGGGAATTGGGTGGAAGCACAATAGATTTTCTGTATTATTTCTTGTGTGGTTTCAGCCATGTGAACTAATGAAGGAACTCTTCTAGCTTAAGTCAGTCGATTCTCATTTACATATTGCCCATAATTTTCTAAAGCACGACTAAACAAGACATAATTTCATCATGCACCTTAAGTTAGAAACTAAAATAAAAGATCCATTGCAAAATTAACATGATAAACAAACCCCTGGTGTGCAGTAATTTGATTTATGGATCTGAGAATTTGAAAACTTTGAAAATTTGAAATTAATGAATGCTTTCCCCGCTCTCAGAATATAAAGCTAAGAGTTACTGTTAATAATAGCTTCCAGTTCACAATCTCAGACATGGAACTTAAATATTATATTAAATATTAATTATGTAGGTGCCTTCAACATTAGTACTTTGAAGCCAAGGATTCATTTTCAGAGGCAGAGTGGCTAGATCACCCACTTCCACGGAGATACTCAGAACAGAACTGCATGATGATCTCCTAATATCATTTCCTAGGAATTGTCCCCTCATGGGTGATGGATTCAAAGGATGGGAGGAAGATGGGGAGGGTATAGATCTGCAGGGAAAGGTCACAGTAAGCCTGCAAATATAGGAGTCATCTGCAAGAGCACGTCCTGTCTGTGCTCATCTGCTGGGTCTTCAAACACTTGTAGTAAACTCCTGCTGTGCTGCCTGTAGTGCTCCCTCGCCCTCCAGTGGGGAGGGAGGCCACTCTGCCTCGTTGTCTTGGGGTTTAGTCCTCGGCCTCGGGTCACACTAGTGGGACTGAGCCGTAAGCAGTCTAGAGCTCTGGGCCCATCTGATAGAGACAAACACACAACAACGGTCTGGGCCCCTTGTCCCAGCCCATGTGCGGGGCAGCGACTTGAGGTCTGCTCAACTGAATATGACACTTCTTCCATGCTGGTGGGAGGGCAGTATGTAAGTATAGTTTATACAGATAGTTTTAAAAATTAACAAGACATGTCAGATCACAGCACAAGGTGAAAGAGCTGCAGGGCATAGATAATTCTATTTTTTAACTTCTACGTTTGTTAAAGACATAGAGATTTTATTTTAGGTTTGTAAATAAACTTAAAAATCAGACATTATTGGCCATTAAAAAGACAACGTTTATCCACTGTGTGGTATGTAAATATTGGCTTTTAATGGTGACCGCTGTGATGTTGTCCATAATAATACTTTGTATTTGCTCTTCTTACTTAAAATCCACAAAGTAATTTAAATCATATTTTGTATTATTCTTCATTTACCTGCCCAAATTTGTCTTCACTCCTGAGCCATCTAACCTAAATTTCAACCCTTGTCCAGTTATAAATCTTTCAAAAACTGACTTTATATAAATGGGATTGTTGGCAGACCTGTAACTGTAGCAGCATTGTCCATTGCTGTTATAATTAAGTAGGCTGTTTAAATGGCATAAATTTAATTAAGCCACATAAATACTTTGGGAGCCAAGTAAACTGAAGCGGGGAAGTGTTCCAGGGCCTTTTATAGCTTCTGCCATGTGGCGGGAATCCCATTGTTCTTACTGTGGAAAATTACAGTAACAAGATGGTGTTTGGAGTCACATGGACAAGTCACATGTCCATGCATAATTTTGCCTAGTCACAGCAGGAAAGTCCATTAAGAGTAGATGGGCATCTTCCACTGTAAGTTAAGTGCTCCTTGATGAGCCACTTAATTTGAATAGTCCCTCCGAGATGTGCTGGCTAACTATCTTGTGGGCGTTACCTCAAGAGCAAAGATTTGAAATACAGGTATAGAGCCAATACTCATAACTTCAAATACAAAAATGATACATGCAGACAAATAGCATAATCATATTCAGCGAGTCATAATCTTTCCATAGACATCTTACATGCCACATTTTGTACAAGGTTTGTTGCAATTATATAACATGGTTGCAACAATGATCTATATGGTCATATTTTAATCAGATAACATAACAGCCCCACCTTCCATTTCTTGTATGTATCCCTTTTGGTTTTTAGATAGCTAAAAATCTCATTATGAAGACACATTGGTCTCCTGCGGCTCTTATATTTCCTCTGCATTAGAGTAGCTTGATGTTGAGCCTCTAGTGTTACATCTTTTAGGAACTGCCAGCCCCCTTTCAATTCCTTTTCTTCCTAACTGTTTTTTCCCTGGGACCTTGCCTACTATTTCCCTGAGTTGGTTGAAATCTGCCTTTTTGAAGTCCAGTGTGCTTGTTTTGCTGTTCTCGTGTCCTCCTTTCCTTAAGATTTTGAACTCTATCTGATCATGATCACTTCCTTTGTGTTTGAAACTAATTCATCCCTGTTGGGCAAAACCAGATCCAAAATGCATGAGCGCATAGTTGTTTCCTTCACTTCCTGATTCAGAAAGTTGTCCCTACACATGCTAAGAACTTGCAGGATGTATTATGGGTTTTTTTGTATTCGTCTTCCAACAGATATCAGGGAAGTTAAAATCTCCCATTAATACTAGTTCATGTGTGTTAGTTAATCTTGTTACTGCTTGGAGAATGCTTCAGCTACTTCCTCCTCTTGATTTGGTGGTATATAATAGAGCCCCCTGCTGTAACATCACTACTATTCTTTTCCGTCTTTATCCTCACTTGCATACTCTCAGTAGGTCTGCTGCTCACTTATTCTTGAACCTCAGAGCAAGTGTCTATATTTTTGACATAAAGCGCAATGTTGTACATCATATTGAAACCTTCTGGTACACCTTAACTTACCTTTACAGACACATTAAAACCTTCTGGAACACCTTATCACTAGGGATCAGGTAGGTCCCTTGCTTTGTTCTGCTTTATTGTGGTTCCTATACCACTCTCATCATAGTATCAGAACACCTTCCAGAAGTACATTTTGGCCTTATGTAGTCCCCTCAGATAAGAAAGTCATAGCCTAAGAGTAGGGTCTCCAAAAAACAGCCAAGGAATAGTCTCCTAGCTGATCTCCATCACCTAAGGATGATAGTTGCTAGTTATCTTTTATTCTTTGATTGTTCTTGCATTGCTTTGTGATCTTGGCATCATTGTACTGTATTCTTTGTCCAAGGGATCATTTGCAGAAGGAGAAGACTCTGAGACTTTCAATAAGCTAAGACGACATTTTCCATCTGCACCATCCCCAACTGGAATTGTGGGTTCTTCCTCCTTTTCTTCCCTGAAGATTATATGTTTTCAAAGAACTGCAAAGGGCTATCTGGTTGATGTCATCCATGAGTCATGGATATCCTGTAGGCTAATCGGCCTAGAAGTGTGGGCTATTTCCATCAACATTGTTAAAAATAGCACTCTGTGCTAATTCTTATTGAAGAGGAGTGTATAAAACAAGTTTGGAGTTTTTACAAGAAGCAGCTATGAATGGATTATAAAGCTAGGGGGGAAAAGATGAAAAGACACACATTTTGCAAAGTTTCAATAATATAAAAAAAAAAAAGAAAAAATTCCCCTTCTTCACTTATATTCTGCCCCCTTTTTCTTGGGCGTAGGACCATTCCACAAACTTACTGTACTTATGCTATCTGCATTAGAAGTGATGGTGACATAATATGCCACTCCCATCCCATCCACCCTTTTTGCTCTGTGATATGGCAGGATGGTTTTACTTGGTGGTTCCCGTGGAGTGCTGAATGGCAACTTCCCTGATCCCAAGCAGGTTATCTGGGTATGACAGTATGGGTCACTGCCTTAATCCATCAAGTGTGTTCTAGGGGATGAGATGCAGCTCTACTGCATGCATGGGATTTGGGTTGCCTCTTAGCCCTGGTACAGCCAGAGTTTAGTTGCAGATGCAGCCTCTTTGCTGCTTCCTGCTACACAATATGGGTAGAGGAATCCTTTATGGGAGTGGGAAATGACCCATATGTGGCTCTTTCCCTGAAGAGGATCACTCATTTCCTTCTGACGTCTTGGAAGGAAGTTAATTGGCTTCAAGGTTGGGGCAGGAAGTGTGTGGACAAGCCACCAGAGGCACTCTTTGGATACTGAGGTTTGTTCTGGAAACTTATGGGAAAGTCCTCTAGAAATTTATAGAGAATTATATCCCTTCTACAAGTTTTACACAGTGGTTCAAAAATCTGTTTTCTATTGATTCTGTCAGTGTTAAGAGTAATTTCTGTAGAAGCTATTGATTTTATCCCTATTAAATTCTATAGGAATTTTTTTTTGTAAAGGAAATGAACTTCAGTAGGAGGGAACCGTGTTGTGTGAACTGAAAGTGACCTTCTTCCCAGATTTGCAAATTTTCAAGAACTGCTCTGAGATTTGGAAGTAGAACAAACCAGGCTCAGTATAAATGGACTCCATGTGCATTGTGAAAGCTTTTTGCAGCTCACCTAATTGTTTCAGATTTGTAACTGTTATTTTTTCCATTTTCATAAGGTACATCATTGTTGTATATGTGTTTTTGTTTGTATGTATTCATTTTATATCATGTTTGTTTTGTTTTGTAGCTTGTACCAGATGCCATTCCTGTAGGTACTGGGTGTTGAGTGTGTGAAACTATATTTTGGTTGGAATTGTGTGCTTTGGTTTCTCTTTCCTTCATGTTTATTTCAGTAAAGCTGGGAAACTTTGAAACTATTGTTTTTTTAGAGAAGTCTGCCTGTAACACATTAAATACATTGGGCCATATTCATCTCTGCTGTAAGCCCACTTAAGTCAGTGGAATTTTAATAGGGATATGTTACAACTGTTTTATATATTCAGCAGATAAATATATATCCTGCTACAAAATAAATCGTCATTGCTACAGAAAATGACATTGATTACTTACCAGATGGGTAACAATAAATAGTCTAAATAGCGCCAAGATAAAACATATGAGGTTTGTTCTGCATGCTTGAAGTGGTTCTTAGCTGCATGTTGTTAGTTTACACTATTCTGAGTGGTTTCTGATTGCCGGTTCTATCTGATCTGCTCAGACCTTTGCATACAATTTGGCAGAGAGAACCTCAAATACCCACTGTAGTAGTCAAGAATGGTAGTGCTTGTGTACAATCCTTATTTTTAAAAGAATGATTATATTTATAATAGTGATCACAAAAGTGACATATAGTGTTCCATTATTTAGTTTGTCTCAGTGTCTCCCATATCAAATCTGCTCAATTTACAAGTCAAAGATTTTTTTTCCTGACATCAAGCCTAACCTGCAATCAGAATTTAGCTGGCAGTTTTTGTTAATGATGGATGACACCGAAGAGAATGCTAAATTCCATTATTATAGCTTTTTGGAGGAGTATGTCTCTTTCACTGTATCAGTCCTATCACAACCATCTTCCCAATATTCCATTCTGGATACTCACCAAGTATTCACTTGCTTTGAGATGAGAGTTCTAATGTCTGTGATTAATAGTGTCTTTAGCATAGAAAGCATCCAAATTCCATTGATGGACCTCAAAGAAAGTAATAGAACACATAGATGGTCAGAAGCAAAGGGTTATAATGGAACCCAGGGAACTCCACATGATTGTATGTTTGAAACAAAAGTCATCTAGAAAGTTAAATTAATCATGTTCAAAACTGTGTGACTAGCAGGAACCATACAAGACAGATTTGGCTAGAAGGCCATACAGTGTTTAGGAATCACTTGTGTGATATCAAATTAAGTGGAAAGGTTCAAAGAACGAAATTGGAATGAACATTCTTAGAGTTATAAACAAATCCTTTAGTTGAACTGAGCCTGTGCTAACTCAGTACTATATAGAGATCTAAAAAATGGCTTGGAATTTTCTGAAAATAAAGTTCTGTGTTTAACTTTATAGAGTCTACAAGTGAACAGTCATTGCCACCACTTCTGGAAAAAACATAATGGACACCCTTTTTTCTTTCTTTGGACTATTAATGGCGAAAAGAGCTTTAATTTTACTGACAGCTGTCATGGTTACAGTGTATCTTTAAGTGACAGGAAACCACTCATTTGTAACACTTCTTGCACTTAGTTTTGAGCAATTGAAGTGTTTTCCTAGGTCTAGGACTTAAATAGTATAATCTTTGTCTTCCAAATCTGTGCTTCAGTGTCCTAGAGTACTTTGGACTGCAAAATTAAATCTTTTTTTCATCTTTTTGCCCTATTCTGTGTTTGCAACTGTTTATTACAGTATTATAGTTTTAGTGCTTTTGTTTCAGGTTGTTGAAATGTTTCAGTTATGCCTGCTAGGCCATGAGAATCTTAAGGTTTTTCACTCTGAAGTAACTTTTTAATTCCTAAATCTTCCTGCATAATTAATTAGCTAGGAGTAGAAGGAAATTGATCTTCAGGAAAGCTGTTTATGATACAGTTTGAGTAAATGCTCTTAGAACAAGAACAGTGCTCTCAGAAAAGTAATATTACACCTTTTGACACTGTGTTTTAGTGTTCATAACTGTGTAGCTATATATTTGTCTGGTTTTGTCTACAGAATTCTTTTGTGAGATGAGAGTCTAAAACCATAACAAGTTTAAGCTTCAGATTTCATTTAGTGGCACTGACTTAAATGTAGAGTAGTATGTCCATTTCCTCCTTAGGTGTTAAAAAATGGTGAAATGAAGATCTTATTTTGAAGTATTTCACTCTGATATGTGTATGTGGGTGTGGGGACAGGACCTCAAAATGCATTCTTTTTCAAGACAAACAGGCATTTTGCAACCACTGGATTTGGTGAAGATGGTAAAAGCTGTAATATTTGATCAATAATTTTGCTTTGGCCTTCTTTCCCTTGGTCTGTACCATTTTGGACAATTTCTGTGTGACTAATTTTCTAACTTAATATCCATTTTCTATTTTGATCAGTCACATAGCATCCCTTGCCCCTCTTATCTACTTCAAGAGATTAACCCAGATAACCAGTAGCCATGTTGAAAAATAGCAGAGGTAGTGTGTCCCAAATTTAAAAAGCACTTAGGTTCCAGTCAGATTATATAAAAAACAAAGAGGCATTTATTTTCATAGAATAGGAGAGAAAATAAAATTAAAGTATTTAAAAAGTTAACTGCAATACATAGTAACTGCAAAAGATCCAATAAAATCAGCGTAGCAGGTTAGATACATAATTAAATAGAAGGTGCCCATTCCTCTGTTTTTGTGTCATTTCAACAGCACAAAATGCATAGAAAGATAGCTTAACTAACCAATTAGGGGTTCCTCTGGCCTAGAGGAATCTGCAAGTGAAATAGTTTTGGCATGATTGTGTTGTTCCCTGCTCCAATGTAGGACTATCTCCATGATAGGCAGAATGGCCAGAGTTTTAGCACACTCCTAAGGTTGCTCTAAATTGTTCCTCAAGACAGACCTATCATCCAGCAGCCTGAGAATCAGGGATCCACAATGTGACTTAGAGCCCCTTTTGCAGCTTCCTTCAGACCTCCCCACTCTCAGGCTACACTGGTTGCTTAAGAGCCAATCCTCAGATTCTGGCCATTAAACATCACATCTTTTGAGTAATTTTTGATAGGGAGTAAGGCTCTTTCTCTCTCTCTCTCTCTCTCTCATGGCAGTCCTAGTCTGTCCCTCTTTCAGACAGCTGGCATCCTGTCTGTTCCAAAATGCAATCTGACTACCTCTTCTCTGGAAAGGGTTGTTATTGCTTTTCCCCACACCATTGAAATAACCGTTATCTATTCAAGCTATGTAAAGAAAGACGAATTAGCGTGAGTTCCAGATCAGTCATTTAGTATGTCTTTTTAGGTTGGGGAATTCAAAGCATGGAAACTTTCCCTGTTTAAAGAAGTCTTGACTGCCAAAATATATCACATACGTTTACTAAAAATGTTACTTCAAAATCAAAATAAATATTAAACTATAGTATATCTAGATTCTGAGGTTTATTTTCATTTGTGGTCAAAGTAATTATCCTTATTTTACCAGTGTATAAATGTTTCTTTCTTCTGATGTACAAGGATATGCCTGAATGTTTTGTACTACAGAGTTTCTGCAACAACCAGATACTAATCTTCACCATGTGGTAGACATTGTT
Source organism: Emys orbicularis (assembly GCF_028017835.1). Lineage (NCBI taxonomy): Eukaryota > Metazoa > Chordata > Testudines > Emydidae > Emys > Emys orbicularis. The sequence goes on along the minus strand of NC_088689.1, from coordinate 38,213,925 downwards.
CATCTGAACTATTTTATTGCTGCACTGAGCAAATGGAAAGATTTCTCAAGATATGCTATGAGAACAAATGCTATGAATCAGAGATTAGAATCTTTATCTTGATAAGTAAAATGCAGTTTTAAGAATTATCTATTTAAAAGTCAAAATGTTATCACCCTATTTTAGTAGAGGTTTTTTTGTTTTATTTTTAAAACATTCTTTGGGGGGAAGTTCCCTAAAATTTTTAAATTTATTTTCAAATATTTTTTCAGAATATTACATTTTAAAAGAGGGCTAGTGAAAGCAATGTAGGTGTTTTGCTGTTTCACAGACTCTATCAGTAATGGTACTGTGCATTGTAAACTCTTTCAGGCAGGGACCATCTTTTGGTTTGTACAGCACCTAGCACAATGGGATTTTGGTCATTAACTAGGGCTCGTCGGCACAACAGTAATACAAATAAATAATAATAATAATAATAATTCTGCTCATTTACACTATAATGCTTGCATATTTCTTGAATATTTACATATATATTATATATTAATACATATTCATTTCTTTCTCTTTGAAGACAAAGGATCCACAGCTCCATCTTTTTCTAAATGATTATAATACATTTTTCACTGTGACTCAGAGTGGTATAACACGGTACCTCACCTTACTCCAACCAGTTGATAGAGAGCTCCAGCAGCTATACACCTTCTCGGTAAGCAATATTCTTTCAAAAGCACACCAGGGACTGCTCAGGTATTATAGCATTTTTAATGCTGAAAAAGCCAATATGGTATTTACAAACAGAATTCTAAATTTTGATATGACAGTGAGGAAATAAAACAGAGCATATGCTTTTGAATAGGCAGTCCTCAGCTCTCTCTCATATACAAGTTAATACCCATTTGGAGGATAGGAATAATTTAGGGCTAGATCATTACTTTACAATTTGTCCTGAATAAGATGTAGTGTGTAGCTGCAGCACCCAAGGAACAGACCAAGGAATGAATTCTGACTCAGAGTTGCTCTCTTCCTTGTTCCTCCCTGGATATGGGTGAAGGAGGAGTAAGTTAGTTCATCCTTTTTAATGAAACAGCTTACTTCTCCCATTTACCCAGGCATCTATCTGGTAGGTAAAGAGGGCTGAAAGTAGGATTATTCCCACTTCTCACTAGTCTCTGCCACCTCCCTGCCCTCTTGCTGATATTGAGGAGGCATAAAAGTGTGAGCGGTTCAGAGAAATTTAGGAAATTCTAATGTGTATGTTCAATCCAGTCCTGCAAGATACCAAGCGCCTTTTGGAAGGTGCCAAATTACTTCAATTCCTATTGATTTCAATGGGAGCTAAAGGTATGCAGTTCTTTGCAGGTTTGGGTCCAAAGTGAGATTATTTTCAAATGTTGGTTTCCTTTCCACATCTTGCTCGTATTGACAACATTGCTAGTTTAACTATTAACAATATCCTTAATTTTGACCAATAAACACATGCTCATAGTATCCACTTGATGAAAAAATCCTCTCTACACAGCTCTGTGCTGTAGAAATTCATTTAGCTTCAAACCAGTACTGGTTTGGTGTAAGTATAGAGAACCAGAAACCATTTAAAATTCCCCGCAATGACAAAAAGAGTGAGGGAGAATATATACATACTTCCAGAGTTTCTGAGACTGCAGCCCAGTGGCCTACTCTATACTCTGCCTCTGAGCTTTATTAGGAAACTTGGGACAAAACTAAGGCTTCAACAATCACTCCTTTCCTATTGCCTGATACATTGAGGTATTTTGTGCCAGGTATTGGGGAAGAGCAATATAGGAACTGGCTCTAAATCCACTGGGGTGCTCCTCGGATCACATGAATCCCCAGCAGGGGAGTAACAGTGAATGTCTGGTCCCTTTGGGTTGCCTGAGCAATACAAAGTGAGCACAGAAAGAGTGAGAATCTGCCTCTTTAAATAGTAGAGAACACAGGATGGGAATGTAATTAAGCCACTGGGCTGGGACTTGGTAGATCTGAGTTCAGTTCCTGGCTTTACCATGGACTTTCTATTTGACCTTGGGCAAATCACTTATATCTTTGTGCCTCAGTTCTGCCTCTATAAAATAATTCTTCCTTTTCCTTATCCTTTGTCTTGTCTATTCAGAGTTTATTATTTTTTTGAGGCATGGATTGTCTAACTCAGTGGTTCTCAACCAGGGGTACGAGTACCCCTGCGGGAACACAGAGGTTTTCCAGGAGGTACATTAACTCATCTAGATATTTGCATAGTTTTACAACAGGCTACATAAAAAACACTCGCAAAGTCAGTACAAACTAAAATTTCATACAGACAATGACTTGTTTGTACTGATCTATATACTATATATTGAAATGTAAGTATAATATTTATATTCCAATTGATTTATTTTATAATTATATGTAAAAATGAGAAAGTAAGCAATTTTTCAGTAACAGTGTGCTCTGACACTTTTGTATTTTTATGTCTGATTTTGTAAGCAAGTGTTTTTTAAGTGAGGTGAAACTTGGGGGTATGCGGGACAAATCAGACTTTTGAATTTTTCTTAATTCTATCCCATTCAAGTGTTTTTTCTGTATTCTTTTTTCCTTTGAAGATGACAGCTTCTGATGGTGTACAGGAGAGTATGGCAGTTATGGTCAATATCCTGGTGATTGATGCAAATGATAACTCACCAACCTTCTCCAACATATCATACAATGTCAAGATTTATACAGACATGAGGCCTGGGGAAAGCATTATAAAGGTAATCTCATGCCTTTTATCTAGTTGTGTTTAACAACTCTTTGCTAGCAATATGCAGTTTTTTAAGTTAATATTAATTGTAAGTGTACTGAAAACAGGTACAAATGAAGTGTATGTGTCTTCCCCCATTTAAATAATGATATAGGTCATTAAAAAATTAACAATTGTGAATCTCAAAAACTTTGTAGCTTAGTATGTTTCAACTACTGCTTATCTGGCCAAAAATTTTGGGTTAGAAATCTTGTACAAATAGATATCCTAAACTTTGCAGCTTCTGATGAGATATGAACTGTCACAAAAACAATTATTCTCCTGCATGTTGACAACTCCACATATAGTACCAAATAAAACCTGTATGTGGATAGGCACATTATGAAATTATCAAGAAATATTTCTGACTTGCCTTTTAATGAGAGTCAGATGTACAATGGCCATTCATTTTTCAGTCCATGCCATTGACTGCATCATTTGTATAGTAGTGCACAGTTAGACCTGAGAAATGTGGTTTATAGTAGACGAAAAGAGGAGAAAGTATTGTTTATTGTTTAACATTTGTATATAGCACTTTAAATAGTGAGTAAAACAGTGGGTGAAATCCTGGCCCTATTGAAATCAATGGCAAAACTCCAACTGATGACAGTGGGGCCAGAATTTACCCATGGTCTTTGCCCCTAAATACTTGCAGTTTAAATTGATCACAATAAGACAAAAAGATGCTGGATAGAGATCAATAGGAAAGGAGAATGGAGAGGGTGGTAAAAATAACCTCTTTAGTAAATATAATTGGTAGTTGAATTCATGAGGGAGGGAATGTGGTTTATTCCTTGATCTGCATTGACTTGCTATATATACATGGGAAAGTCATCTGGCCTCACTGTGCATTAGTTTTCCCATCTGTAAAATATCTACCTCACAAGGTTCTGTGAGGCTTAAAGAGCAGGTCAAGTCTGTAAAGTGACTGGAAAGTGAAAAGTGACATTGTGGATTTCCATGTTAATTGTCAACTTCAATGATTTCCTTATTAAATATGCTCAGTTAACAAATTTTTTAAAAGTTCTGGATTTTTTTTCAAAGCAAGTTCTGCAAACTTACTCTAGGGTTTTAGAATCAAGCTTACCGGTAGTTGTTTCATGTTCACAATAACGGTTCTACAGGACACTTTTATTTTCAATTATGCCTTCAGTGACTTTTCTGCAATCCCATTGCCTTTAATGAGTTTGTACAAATCCAACTGAATGGAATTTAAGGATTGTCTACATTCATGGGGTTTGTAAGAATGAGAGAATCAGCATAACCAAATACAGTATACTCCCAATTATCCAAATAGCATGGGGGGCACAAATTTTGTTTGGATAATAGAGATGGCAGGAGCCATTCAGCAGCAGGGTGGCCTCCCCGTTGCTAGGGGCTCATCCTCCTCTCAGTCTTGGCCTGGAGTCTCTGCTCAATTATCTGAACTTCCACATTATCTGAATCCTTTCCTTGTCCCCCAGCATCTGATACATGCTGCAAAGGGGCTGTATCCTATGCTGAGAGACAAGGAAGGCATTTGGATAATGCAGAGGTTTGGATAACAGGGTTTCAGAAAAACGGGAGTATACTGTGGTGCCTGCTAAATTCTTGTCAAAGCCACATGGCAGAGTTCAGTTTTGATATTTTGCTCACTGTATGTACAAGCTGTGAGAGACTGCTGATTTCCTGAAATATCTTGACTGAACTTTATTGAATTAAGTTAAACCTTATTGAATTAGGGTTAATGCCTTTGGGGGTATATTGTATTAAAAATACAGCTATGTATGTACTATTGTGGCATTGTATGTATCTTCTCTAGTAGGGAGGGGGAATGCTAATATACTATCTCCCTTAACAATCCTTTGAAGCAACCCTTCTGGAAAGGTATGCATATACTAGTTCAAACTGCATTCTCCAAGGACAAAGAGAGAAAGAGTTATTGTATAAATAGTCTAGTTTTAAACGGGCTCATGGTTTCTTCCTGATCAGCAAACGGACAGGACCTGTGGTCCACAAAAGGCCCCAATCCATTGGGAAAGGTTAGAAAGATGGGGCTTCCGGATGCTTGTTCGGCATTGGAGCAGTGATGATTCTGTAACCACATCAAATCCCCTTGGGTGAAGGTTTAAAGGACTGCTCTTGCCAGAATCCATGTTAGGGATGGTTTCTGGTCAGCTTCTTAGCATGTGTGTAGGTTTGTTTGTTGGTTTTAATATATTTTCTCTGTAATGCTTTTTACCTTAAGAATAAAGTGGGCTGGCATAGGAGGTGCTATGTGGTACCTTTTAACTGTAGCATTTACACTTGTTAACCATCTCTAAAGAGAAAGCAACCAAGTTTTGCTTTGGCAGCCTGTCTCTCCTGGGGATAACACAGGGAAGTTAAGGAACTGCAGCCTGGAAATACTCCAGTCAAAAGGGTGAGGGACACATGTCTCCATCCAGGAAAGGCAACAGCTGGGGAGCTGGAATCCTGAGAGTGGGTGCCTTTGCTGGGCCACTGAGGGGACATACAGGTGCAGTTGCCCTGAACTGTAACCCAAGTAATCCGTGTCCTACAAAAGGAACATTTGTCCTAAATAACTTGCAAACTTAATACAAATTACAGATCACTTTAATAAGAAACATGTATGTATTGATATGATAAAACACTATATAATTTTTTGAAAGAACTGCGCTGATGTCTGTAGTGGTATACCTCGTACCTAATCATGGAATATAAAGCTAAGCTTCGGAAATTTGGGGTTTCCAGGGACAATTATATCCTCTGCCATGTGAAGGGAAACCCATTGTTTCCAACAAAAACATCAGCGCAGGTAACCAGATTGTGTTTGGAATCACATGGGAAAGTCACATGTTGATGCCCAATTTCGCTCAGTCATTGCAGGAAGCCATTACCTATATTCCAGAAAGTACATTTATAGGACAGTCCACTCTGTGTAGATGGGCGTCTCCCATTGCCCATTATGAGTTAAGTGTCCTTTTGATGGGTCACTCAATTTGAATAGTCCCTCCAAGATGTGCTGGCTAACTACTTCATGGGCGATACCCCAGGAGCAAACATTTGAAATCCAGATATAGAGCTAATATTCATAACTTCAAATACAAAAATGATACATGCATAGAGATAGCATAATCATAACCAGCAAATCATAAACCTTTTATAGATATCTTATGTGCCACATTTTGTATAAGATATGTTGCAAATATGTAATAGTGGTTGTAACAATGATCTATATAGTTATATTTTATCAGATAACGTCATACTGGCCATGACTAATATTGTAATTCTCTAATTTAGTACCATACCTATGTCAAAAGATAAAATCTTATACTGTATAAGGTAAGGAAACAAAGCTTCTTAAAACATGCTAATACATTGTCACTGCAGAAGACAGTCAGTACTATTCCTTTTCTTTGAAAACAATAAGTAAAAGCAAGGCTGTGTAGGAAAGTGTTCTTCCCTGTGCTGTCTTGCTCGTTTTATTTTCTGTGAGTAGCGCTGCTGCTGGTGGTGACAAGAGCAGGAAGGGTGTTTGAAATGATTTTTTTTTAAATCAACCAAAGTGATTTATTTCATTAATCTATCACAAGTTTTATTTTGGCTTTAGAAAATAACTTTAAAGCTATATTTCCATTCATTGATATATCTCTCAGGTTTTTTTCCTTGCTTAATATTTTTCCTGATATTTTCCCCTAAGCAATAGATTGTTTAATGCTTGTTTAGCTGTGTCATCTGTATGTAAATATAAAGATGTCAACTGGGATTTACAAAGGAACCTAATGGTGTTAGGCATGCAACCTCCTTTGAATTTCAGGGGGATTTAAGCACCTAGCTTCTTTAGGATTTTTTGAAAAATCCTAGTCTTACTTTCTTATTTAAATGTGGCAATTCAAAACGGGAAGAGAGTATCAGTCACATGCTGTTTGATACCTTCTTTTCATCACTAATGTAAAACGTGTAAGATTTAAGTATCATAAAAGTGAAATCTTCTACTTTTGTTTAATGTAAACTATAGTTGTACTTATGAATGCAATAGTAGGATAAACTTTAGTGTATACAATTATTTTCTTCTACTATTTATTAAATTTGATGAAAGTTAAGTAATTGTGTGAAAAAGCTTTGTGCTTATTGTGGGTGTTTGTTATTATATGCATTAAAATGTGACCTCAGAAGTATATTCTTATAGTACAAGAGGTTCATTTTGGGAGTTCTTGGGGAAACAAAAAGCTCCCATAATTCATGTATGATATGAAACTCCCATACTATAAGAGAAACTTGCTTTTACAGAGTTAGTTATTATAAGGATGTGGAGGACTAGAACCCAGGTCTGCAGTTCCTAGAGCAGCTATCTGACATTCCTATATCACCACTGGGAGGTTATGCAGAGTCACCTCCAAGGAGTACTGTGGAGATTAGGTGTCACAGGAAGTACCACCCAAAGGGGCCAGAGCAACAGCACCCTGCTGCCCTCTGATTGGCCCATGCTAACTATTTAACCCTAAAGGGTGCCTCAGAAAGTTGTCTGGACAACCATATAGATGTCTGGTTTACTGCAGCTCCAGGCCTTGCATCACCTTCTGATTTCCAGTCTCTGATCCCATTGTGATTCTTAGGGTACGTCTATACCCAGCCGCTAGTTCGGCGGCTGGCAATCAAAGTTCTGGGTTCAACTTATCGCGTCTTGTCTGGACGCAATAAGTCGAACCCGGAAGTGCTCGCCGTCGACTGCGGTACTCCAGCTAGACGAGAGGAGTACCGTGGAGTCGACGGGGGAGCCTGCCTGCCGCGTGTGGACCGAGGTAAGATCGAACTAAGGTACTTCGAACTTCAGCTACGTTATTCACGTAGCTGAAGTTGCGTACCTTAGTTCGATTTGGGGGGTTAGTGTAGACCAAGCCTTAGTTACCAGTCTGAAGTCAGAACCAGCTACTCCTGATCTCTGGTCTCCAACCCTGGTCTGACCCTGAGTATTGCTCTGGTATTCAACTCAGGGGATTACCAAAGGGAAGAAGATTGGAAGTTAAGTGTAAGTGTAAATTGTAAATATAATTAGGCAGCTGTCCTACACCAAGATGTAGGCGGTATAAACTAGTGGACAGAGAAGGAGTCTGGCCCTAGTGGTCAGAGAAGAATCAAAGGGCAGAAAAAGAGATGTGCTTAGGAGGCAAGCTAAGCACTGTGCTGCTGTTGCTGCAGGGATTAAATGGCAATCATTTGGCTTTTCTGACGAACCAGGGAGCACAGTCGTTTAGTGAGGGTTTGTTGGGACCAGCTGAGTTTCTGACAGCAGCTAGCAGAAGTTATGCCTGAACTAAGCCTAGAGTAAATAATTCTATATTTGCAGGTAGTGTGGATGGAGAGGAGTGGGTTGGCAGGTTCTGGGAATGACTTCTGGCTTTCCAGAATTAAAAATAAAGTAAAGCAAAACCTGAGAGTTGTGAGGGTAGGTTTTCTCCTCCCCTTACCTCTCTCTGCAGATCTAGTGCCAGGATGCTTCCAAACCACACCACTTTATAATGCTGGCAGTGTGTTAGAGGCAGATAAATCCAGGCTCTGATTGCTTTCTAATAAATACGTACATCCGTGGCAGGAACTATCTTTTTAATGTGTTTGTAAAGTGGCCAGCACAATGAAGCTCTGATTCTTACTGGGGCCTCTGAGCGCTACTATAATCTAATAATGAATAATAGTTCAGTCAGTTGAGAAGTAACTTGCTTCTGTATCAAAAAGATTTGGGAACTTGCTGATCTTGTCTCTTACACTGGCCAAGGCTGCCAACATGGAGTCTTTAATTCAGTATACTGCAGACACTAGAGAATGGATTGTACTTCTGGAATTATGAATAGCATTAACATCTGTGGATTCTAGGCCTGTGGAAATGTAATGGACCAGTAAGACAGACTTGTAATGCTGAATCAGTCTATTAGTTTTGTTTAACATTATTTCTTTAAAAAGAAAAACTAACTATTTTTTTTGTTAAAGACTGGTTAAAGTTTTTCTTTTTCGAGAAACAGTGTTAAATAAAACTAAATTATATATGGAATTTTACTGAAATAATTACCCTGTATACTCATCTGCATGTACATAACTATCCTGTTTGTACTCATCTGCATGTACATGTGACAAAGCATTTCATTCTATAGCACCACCTCATAATTACTTTTGTATATTTTAAGACACTTATCTCCTTTGAGATGATAATCAGCTATGATTTAAAAGGAAAATGACCCAGGTCAAATTTGTTTAGTCGGCGAAACCACTTACTCCAGTCAGAGAAAGTAGGTCAGAAAAGGCAGCACTGACCTCACTGAGTCTGTGTAATCGGATATAATTTACACATAAGCAAAGAATGTCTATGTTCCCTAATCAGATTGCATTAGAGAGATCATTAATAAAATGATTAATCTATAAAACAATTAGTCCTACAAAAACGCTAATTCCTTCTCCAGTGTATTAGTTTGTTTTCATATAATGGCCAGTTTGCTTTTGAAGTTTGAAAGCCAACAGAGTGTTGTAGTATTATGATTAAACAAATAAGTAAAATCTGGGCTGCATTCGTGGCCCTTGCTAAGGTCAACTTTGTACCAAAGGGATCTTAGACCAGCCCTAAATGTGTAACTTGCTACTTGCCTAGGGTGGTGAGGATTCCCACCACAGGGAAATTCTGCTTTCTCCCCTACTTCATCCCATGCCAGAGATCGGACTGGGACATGTACAGCTCTGCCATACTCTCTGTCAGTGGAAGAGTCCCTAAGGGACTGGTTCTGACAGTGCAGTTTATAGTGGCTCAAGCTGCACCAAGTGTAAGTTCACCAAAGCCTGGGATATGGAACATTGAATATCCAGAAAATAAAGAGGAATTGAGGTTTCTGCACAAAAATATGTTTTTGGTTTTTTTTTGTATTTGTAAATACCATAGATTGAAATTAAAAGTACCTGAAAGCATATTTCCAATTGTGAATTTGTTATTTTGTTGGGAAATCATTTTGATTTTAATACTGATATCTATGTGGGTAGTTAATTTAATGAATTTCATATTTGCTACCCCCTTGCATCCTTAAAAAAATGCAGGGCGCTGTTCTGCCCTACCGGAGAGTAACTGCATAGGAGAGAAAACATTCCTTACAAGTTATACTCATAGATTTACTTCTGTGGGGGGTGGAAGGAGAGGAAGCAGTGGGTTTTCCCTACCCCTGCGGAAGAAACCCTGATGCATGCTCAAGAACTAGATTGATTTCTGGGGATCCACCAGAGCCACAGGGCCATCTTCACAGAAGCCCTATACCTCTGAACCAGCTCTGATGCTGCCTGCTCCATGTCTCTTAATTCAATTGGAGTGGGCAAGTCACTGGAAATGAATAGTCTCTGGTTATAGTGACTTTTGCTGGCTTTCTCAGTGGGCTTGGTGGAGAGAGTAATTTGGCTCCTGCACTGTAACCTGACCTGTCTGGTTTTGTGGATCCCCTACAGAATAGCTTCTACAGAATTGCTAGAAAAGAAGAGAGTGCTGCAGGGGAGGAACTTGCTGCTTTCATAAATCAGGTTCCTGTCTGTCTACAGATAGGAAGAGGGGCACAGAATTCAAAACAAAGAATTATCTCCTCAATAGAGACTGGTGTGTTAGTGTTTGCCTTACTCCCAAGTCAGAATCTACTAGGATTTATTTTATTTTGGATGTCTATCTTAAGAGTTGTGATCTTAAGACTGTTTTGGAGGATTCATGCTATTCTCTTCCAGAGGAGGGTGGGGTATTTTGAATAGTTGTGTTTTTTTTTTTTTTTTTATAAAAAACAATAATTATTTGTGCTGTATGAGATAGATTTAATGTCCTGTCCATCTTGAGAATTTATTTTTATCAGACCATTATGTCTGCTTTTCTAGGAACTACAACAGTCCACGGCTGAGAACTTAGCAATTAAATAAATCCATTGTTTTGATTTTAATGCTGATAACTATGTGGGTAGTTAAAAATGAAATATGTGATCATTATTTTGACTTAACTGCACAAAATAGCCTAAATGTATACTGGTTAACTTTGGTGGGCAGGGTTAATTTTCTTGTAGGTTTTTCTGTTCTATCTGCCATCATTACCATTGCTATTAGTAATGTTTGTCTGTCATAACTCAGATGATTAAAGAGTTGCATATTAATAAATGGAATGTGTAGTTGTGTGATAAAATTATACTTCATGTAAGTGATTCACACCATGTCATTATTTAATTAGACATATCTTTATTTCTATATATAACATATAATTGGAAATAAAATGAAGTAAATGTACAGGAAAGAAATCAGCAAGGAACAGAGAACAGTAACCAAGAAAATGACAGAACTGAGGAACAAAAAAGCTAGATTTCTGCAAAATTTGCCTTTGGGGGCCAAAAACTTTCTTGGCCTTTGAAAGCTACAAAAGGGATCCTTACTGTATTTTTGTATAGTGTTTTTATTCTGTTTACATAATAACTCCTGAGCTTCCCTTGCAATGTATGCACTGCTTTTCTTGTCTGAAACTGTATTTTAAATGTATGAAACAAAAGTAACCAATTTTATTTTTTCTGTTTATCTTAATTCCCCCTATTTTTTTTATCAGAGGAAAGTATCATTCTGATATGTCCATGTTCAGAAGATTTTACAGTACATTTGTCATAATAACAGTTAAATAAGTCTATGGATAAAAAGAAAAGGAGGATAAGTAGGGGAGTGGATTAATTCAGTGGTTCTCAACCAGGGATACATGTACCTCTGGGGGTATTCAGAGGTCTTCCAGGAGGCACATCAACCCATCTAGATATTTGCCTAGTTTTGGAACAGGTTACATAAAAGCACTAGCGAAGTCAGTACAAACTAAAATTCCACAGACAATGACTTGTTTATACTGCTGTATACACTATACACTGAAATGTAAGTACAATATTTATATTCCAATTGATTTATAAGTAAATGGTAAAATGAGACAATAAGCAGTTTTTCAGTAATAGTGTGCTTTGACACTTTTGTATTTTTATGTCTGATTTTGTAAGCAAGTAGTTTTTAAGTGAGGTGAAAATTGGGGGTATGCAAGATGAATCAGACTCCTGAAAGGGCTACAGTAGTCTGGAAAGGTTGAGAACCACTGGATTAGTGAATTAGTTGTTCACTTCTGGAGACATTAAATAATCCTGCTTCAGGTGAGAATTAAAAATGGTTTTGGAGGTCCTGTCCTAGCTCCTGCTTGTCATGTGGCACAAAAACACCTCACTCAGTGCCATGCATGGTCATGGTGGCCAGACATGTTGCTGAAGATCAGAAATGGTAGCGCATTAATAGATCTGCATGTGGAAACATCTGTATTGCATGTCTCTTGCTTGCAGTATAAATGGTTGTAAAGAGTATTATTAGTTCTATTACAGCTAATGTTATTTAAAAAATTAATAAAATTAACTCTTTTATATCCCTTCATGAATTGTCTTGTCATCATCTTAGGCTATGTCTACACTTCCGCGGTAAGTCAACCTACGCTACGCAACTCCAGCTACATGAAAAAACGTAGCTGGAGTCAACGTACCTTAGGTCGAGTTACCGCGGGGTCTATACCACGGGGAGTCAACGGGAGAAAATCTCCCGTCGACTTACCTTACTCTTCTCGTTGTGGGTAGAATACAGGGGTTGACTGGAGAGTGATCTGCAGTCTATTTGGCGAGTCTTTGCTGGACCAGCTAAATTGACCGCTGATGGATCGATCTCAGAGCGTTGATCCCTGCTGTAGTGTAGACCTGCCCTAAAATGTGACATGCTTGAGATTTAACTCCTTATCTTCTATACAATCAGCATTTTTTCATTTAGCAAACATATCTCAGACACTATGTAAAGTAGGATTTTTGCAATCCAGTGCACACTAAGTACTGACAATTTGTTAAGAATCTTTTTTAAAGACCAAATTTGCATATCCTGTATTGTAAATAATACATTTTTTTATATTTGCAATGTGTCATGTCTTTGTTCCTGTTGATTTCTTAAACCTACATCTTGCAATGAATCCTGTGAGCATTTGCAGCTAAATTTCCATAAAATATCCTGTAAAAATGCACCTAGAGTTTTCTGCCTGTACTTGTTTAGAGACACCTGTGTGTCTGTCTGTCTGTTTGTGGCATTCCTGCAGAATAGTTTCTAAGCACAAGGTAGATAAGCTGTTAAATGCAAACAACTGAGAGCATAAGAAGCTAGATATAAGGTAAGAGAAAATTTGGCCCCCAAAGCACATCTTAAATGTTTTATTTCAAGTACAGATAAACCCTGAATGTTTGAATGTCCACATTAAATGAAATTCATATCTGGTCCCAGCTCTGAATTTTTATTAAAGTCAAAATTAATTTTTATGACACTTTGATTTTAAAATGTATTGCATACTCCTTGCAACCTTTGTAAAATCAGGTTTCTCTGCATACATCAAGAAATGCAGTAATATATAAACTCGATCTAAGGTTCAAAGTGATTGGTTGGACTGGAAAGGGGTTAAGTGAAATTGTGTGTCTAAGACCAGGGCTTTAACCATAGTTTGTTATGCTCTAATTACTATTACATTTGATTAGTCCAAATCAATAACTTGATGGAGTATATATTGGATTATATGCACATTTTCTAGCAGAAGCAGTTGCTGAATTACATGGGGGAGCCCAAGGAAAAAAATGAAAAATGTGCATAGTTGCTGTCTGAGCTTTGACAGCCCAGTCATGGCAGTCCTCAGTAGCATATTGCTCCAAATGACTCAGCTGTACAGTTTACATGGTAATTTTCATAAAATTACCCATAATGCTAAAATAAATTTGTACTAATTAAATATGACTTTGAAAAATCAGACTTGCTTGACTGGAACAGTCATTCCAAGTATGGATGTTGGGAGACAAACCAGTTTGGCAGATAATATCTGTTCAATTCAATTTACGTCAGCAGGAACTAATTGTGTATGGCATTTGGGATTCAGACCAACTTGATTGAAAGTTAGTTCATGATAGATGTGGGACCACTAGAAGTGTTGATGATCATATGTTTATTAGCTTCATAACAGGTTCCCTGAAACTGTCACTTCTAAAGTGACCCAGGGCTAATGGTATAGTCCAGTTCCTCCCTTCAAGTTTAAAGTGATTGAGATTATCAGAGTTTGTATACTCATCAAGTATATGGTTTTATCAGATGCGACGTTAATAATATTTCTTATTATAGTTTTCCATTTGCCTGCTACCAAACTAGCTCTTGCTGGGTTGAGTAGCTGTAGAATACGTCATTGCAAAATTATTAATCTTCTTACATTTTAAAGGTAACAAAATTACTGTTATTGTATGCAAGAGATATTTTGAGGAAGTAGAATAAATCCTATTTAGTCTGTTACTTTTTCTATGTATTTTGACTTTAAAATATTTCCAAAATCATATTAATTATGAAGTCCTATCACCTTAAGACACCTGCCGTTTGAATTTCCAAAATTATAAAGTATGATGCCAGTTCTTGGACTTCAGTTATACCTTTCAGACATCTTTTTGCCCCAAAAGTGTTATTCAGATTACTTAAATTTTCAAAGCCTTTTCTTTGTAAATTTAATTAACCTTACTAATTTATATATTTGTATATTCAACTGATTTCTCTTTTCATGCTGTCACAGTAAAAACTGGCCCTGCCCCAACTGCTGAAGTTAAATACTTAGGACCTCAGATTTTTCAAAGACTTTTTTTTCTTTTTCTTGTGTGTGTTTTTATTGTTGGTGTTCAGTGCGGAAGGGTATTGTAACACTTTAACTATGTCATCAAGTTTTTATAATAAGTTTTCTTTGGAAGGTTAATGAGTATGAGCAATTGCATAGGGTAAATGTAGAATATTTGATTACAGGAATATGCAGTTTGAGAGATGTTTAAGATCTAAAAAACTGTCGCATCCGTGCTTTTTCACTGGAGGTGCTTTTGCAAATCCTAAGGGAGTATAGAAAGTGGATTTTATGTGCTGCAGTTTGATGTGTTGTCTTTATCTAAGCATCACAGGGTATTAAGCTGAAACACCAAAGACACCATCATATGGAATGTAGAGCAGTTATGAAACCACAGTTTATAGGACATCCTATGCAGAATTTGGCACGAATTAGAGAAGTGTGTTCCAAGGACAGTGTGTGACACTTTGATTTTTTTAAATGACTTTCTAACATGAGTTGCTCACTATTTTGAAAACAACTGAAAGGTTTCATTATTAAAAAATATTTCAAACATTCAGCATGAGTATGATACCATGCTACCTCTCAAGACCGCTGTGAAGAGCTTTGGCTGTTCTAACGAAGTGTGTATCCAAAAAATAGTTCAAAATAAACTTTAACATACCTTTGTTCACTTGGAAATGCACCTTATATTGCTATACTGTATGTGAAGACAATAATGCACTTTAATTTCAGGGTCAGTGCATCTTACCTACAGTACAGTTAATTATAACTCTCTATACCTTATTTAATCCATTGTTGCTTCTTGAGAAAGGGTTGATTCTACACACAGCGTAGTGTGCAACAGCAGTAACAGCCTTTGTCACCTGCTGCATGCTGAATCCATAATTTGAATGTTGGATCTACCAATACATCCAGATCATTTCCTCTGATCATATTAACTAATTCAGTGCATTTTTACTGTACTGAACTTGGGTATTGTTTTTGGCTAAGTGCCTCACTCTTCACATTAAAATTGATATTCCACTGAGCCTATTTGTGTAATCTATCAATATTCTGAAAAAAAGCTACATCCCTCAGTGTTTTATTCACTCCCTGTAGCTTAGAATCATATGTAAATGTAATTATCTTGCATGCTACAGCTTTGGTTGTACTCTCCCTGCTTGCTCTAGTGGCAGGATACTGTGCATGTTTTCCTCCTTCTTGTCTCCCTTTCACCGGGGGTCTTGGGAGCAGATGGCTCTAAGGTTGTGAATAATGTTCTCTGAACTGCAGTGACATGACCAGGGCTGGCAGTGTAATAATATGTTGATTAATAAGTTACATTATATTCTAATCCAGGAGAGGATTTGAGTGACAGGCTGGCGATAGGCCACCTCCACATATACTTCTGCCAGCCTACTGAGTGATGCAGAGGCAAAGAAGAGGATTTCTGGCTCCCAGACAGTTACCTGAACCTGCCTCCATGTTTGCTGAGTCTGTGGCTGCATTAGGGGCTGTGGGAGCAAGAAAGCAGGAAGGTAGATGGGCCAGCAGGAATCTTTAGAGGAACCATCGCTTTTTCATTCTTCTGTGTATGAGCCCTGCAGGGGAGCACTTCTGAAGTCAGAGCTGCTTAGTGTGGGTTCTTACAGTTTTCCATATCCCCTGCTATTCTTCTCCTGTACCAACTGATGCCTATTGATGCTTCAACCTTCTGCTGCCCAACACCAAACATGAGCAGCGGGGGATGGAGATGTGAATTTTTTTTTTTTTTGTCACTTTCACTTCACAGCTGTTCACCCAGGAAGGTGAGCTGATGGACAGTGCTGCCAGTACATGCTCTATGGCTGGCAGCCAAAGGCTCCAGTATGCCATGTTGATGTATTGGCTGTTGTCTATATCAACAAACTACATATTTCATGGGAAGAAAATATTCACCATTAATCAATCAAGAGGTACTGGAATTCACAGGTTTTATCATAGGAGTTTCCAGTACGCAGCACAACACACACATACCTGATTCAGAACTGAGGAAATAGGCCCCAGGTGTTGCTTCCCTCCACCACCACCCCCTGGGAAAAACTACAGAGAGGAACCAGCTAGAGATGTAGCCATTAGGAAGCAGCAGAAGCAGCCAAATTACAGACCATGAGACATTCAGAGAACTTCCTATCATTTTACTGAAGTTTGTCTGCACTGTGCTGATTGACTGTTTGCTCCAACCCTCTCCCTTTCCCTCCATCACAGTCTCTTCACCTCCTCAGCTTCCCCCCGCCCTGTTTCCCTCACCTCTGTCTTTCAGTGTCCCTTCTCCCTTCAATTTTCTTTACATTTAACTGATCCCGTCCTAACTACCCACCCCTCCTCAACCCCTCACCCTCTCAAAATCATGGAACCAATTTGATGTTTGCTGCCATTACATTGTTCATTCTGCTTGTGTGCTATATCCCTTTCCCTCACCCTGTGTCTGTCTTGTCTATTAGATTGTAAACTTTTTTGGAACAGGGATTGTCTGTCACTCTGTTTATACACTGCCTAGCACAATGGGACACCATTCCTGATTGGTCCTTAGGCACTACCCTAATAAACACGTTTAATAATGATACTTCAACTATTTCCCCCACATCTGAGTGTAGCAGAATGCAATACCTCATTTTTGTTTTCATTTTGTAATGTGTTATTAATTAAGATGGCTGTTTTAATGTATGAGATAAAGTTCAATGGACAAGCACCACCACAGATTTATGTATAGATATTTATGTGCTTTTTACGGAATAATCTGTTCATTCTGCATATGGAAAGAGAAATGCTAAAATGTGCATACTTTTGATCTGTTCTCAAGAAATATAGTCTTCCTGAATCCCAAGCAACTGAAGTGAAAACATTGCCTACTTGTTCTATATATGCCTCTTGTGTGAATATAGTGCATTGATAATATTAACAATGTCTATTCAATACAGGATATGCCTGTAGTTCCAAGTCAGCTTAGTGCACTTGGTAAAAAACACACATTCCCTATATCTCGTATCAGAGACTGTGCATATCATATACTGGTAATACACTAGGAGTAAGAAGCAAGAGCTGCTGTGTATCTCATTACAAAGATAGGAATCTACCATTTCCAATGGCATAAACTCTCATTTCTAGCCCTAATGGATCATAAGATATCTGACCTTAAACTTGCACAGCCTGGGTATCAGAGCTTTATAATTTTGTGGGAGAAATGTCAAAAACAGAGTTGCAATAAATGGTTTTGGATTTCCTTTGTATAGTATCTCTCTCTCTCTCATAGATGTGTGTGTGAACGTGCACCTTTATCATTTCACCTGGACTTGGTTATCTAATCGGTCTGTGGTACACCTCCTAGTCCCACCGCCCACAAATGATAATGCCATTGTTCCCCACCTTAACATGAACAGGTTTTTATGCAAGACTTGAGTATCATAACTTTTGGCAGCAACAGCACTATCTCAATACAATTTTAAGGAAGACAGAGGTAGGGAACTTTTCCATGAATAAACTTCAGACCCCCAGTTCAAACATTTATTTTGTTCTTGTAAATAACATGGTTGGGGTTTTTTTAGGCAGTGGCAGAAATTCCTATCTATAAAGAATAACATCAATGTTGTATTAATTAGCCTTTCATTAATGCTTAGATTTCATAGTTTACTTGAAGTCCTAAATAAATTCAGGATTGATTGTTTTGGATTTTTTTTCCTGATGCAGGATTTTCTTTTACTCATTTTATGATATTCTGATTTTAAATTACATTTTCCTTTGACAATATTTTTAGTGAGTAGATGCAGACTGTTTCTTCTTGCTTTGAAAATGTTCTTCTCCAAAGCAAGATCCCTTGTTGGGAGAAAATAAAATAGGATGGAAAGTTGATTCTTAAGTATTTACATTCTGATTTTCAATTGCAGCTCAGTGCCATAGATGCAGACCAAGGGCCAAATGGGCAGATCATATACGAAATTCTGGCTGGGGACCAGGGAGACTTCATCATTAATGACCGAACGGGCCTTATCACCATTGCTCCAGGAGTTGTATTGTCAGTAGGGAGGTCCTATGCACTCACTGTCAAAGCATCTGACAATGCTCCTCCTGCACAGAGAAGGTAATTAATGATATAATAAAAAGTATTTTTTTAATCTATGTCTATCCCAGCAATTAAATTTAAGAAGCACAGCGTACTCTTATTCATAAAAATCTGCGCTGCATCGGGCATTCAGAGGGATATGGCTTCAATTTATTCTGTTTTGTGCATTGATCCCACTTCAATTTTTCTTTTGATAAGTACTATATTAGGAATTAGTCTAATACTTGCATTTTCATGGCTTATTTACATATTCTCTGCAGCTCACAACTTTCACTATTTCATTCCCCTTGAATTATCTCCTTTTTAAAATTAAATTATTGCCTGTTGAATTTTGTCTGTCCTTGTTTGTATGAGAAATTAAAAGTGAGAGAAAGGAAGATAGATGTTGGTTGTCTGGACATTGCTTGCTATGATGAAGAAATGATTAATAATAGTATCTTCAGAATGATCCCTCAGCTGGCAGCTGCCTTCAGCCCAGGTGACAAGGTATTATAGTATTCATGTTCATCTGGACTTGGCTTATTTTGTCACATAAATTGTAAGCTGTGTAAATAATGAAGTACACACCACTAAAACCTAAATTCACACCAGCAAAGTCATTTAATGTCTAATCTCAGACTACTGTCAGATCAGAGCAGTTTGTGTGTTGTCTGTGGTTGGCTCAGGATTGTCGTGTTCCCCAAATAAAGCTATCCTGTCCCACTTTCCTGCTTCTTTTGTTCTCGATTTCTGTGTGCTGAAAATAAGCAAAAATGTTGGCACTTCACTATTGTGTAGAGAAATACATAACAATGGTTGAGATGACATGTTCTGGGCCCAATGCCAATAAGGAGTCATTGTGCTGAAAATGTGACAAGTCAATTCTCCAGTTAAGGGGACTGGGAGAAATGGCAGCCTTGTGTAACTGCACCTCTCAATGTCTCTCACATTCACAAATTGGGCAGTCAATGTAAGAGGAAGATATCATCATGTGAGTTTACCCAGATGCCTCTCCCCTGCCCCCCATGACCAACTTCTGCTGTTAAGTCTGCAAGCAATTAGCACACTATGGTGGCTAAATTGAGCTGGGATGTTATTTGTTTATTCCAAATTATTATATATTTCCAAATTATTGGAATATGCTGATCCATCAGACTATTTACAAACTAAGCTCTGTAAACATGTGATCTTTTATTTGAACTGAAACTTCTTTATAGAACACATTCTTTAGCTGCCAGGATTTCTTTTCCCCAAAAACATTTCAGATTTGTCAAACTTCATCTTAAACTCATACACTTTGTCTTACATTTTGTCTTCCCTTCCCTCTTATCATGTGTTGTTAGTCTCTAAGGTGCCACAAGTACTCCTGTTCTTTTTGCGGATACAGACTAACACGGCTGCTACTCTGAAACTCTTCTGTTACACCATGTTTCAATGTAGATGGTAAACTCT
Organism: Emys orbicularis; assembly: GCF_028017835.1. Classification (NCBI taxonomy): domain Eukaryota; kingdom Metazoa; phylum Chordata; order Testudines; family Emydidae; genus Emys; species Emys orbicularis. The sequence goes on along the minus strand of NC_088689.1, from coordinate 38,193,993 downwards.
TTGATGCAGACACTGTGTGGTGTTATGTATTTGTATAGTGCCTAGCACGCTGGGTTTCTGATTAGTTGGCTCTGCAATACAAATAATTTACTTGTTGAACACTAGCATGGAACAGGAAGATCTTTAAGGTTGTTGTTAAAATATTTAAAGCATTTGACTCAAAGGCTAGCTCTCTTAGTATTCATGGTGTCCATTACACCTTGGTCCAAGATAGACTTTTCATTCTCTACAGCAGTGGTCTCCAAAGTAAAAGAGGGGTGCGCGGCAGGAGGAGTGCCGCCGGAGCAGCGCCCCTTCTCCCCCCCCCGGCAGTTCAGCCGGGAGTCCGAGCGGTTTTTTTTTTTTTTTTTTTTGCTTCTACAGTTCGGCCGGGAGCAGGGGGTGCGTGCTCAAAATGTTTTTACTGATGGGATGCGCGATCAAAAAAGTTTGGAGACCACTGCTCTACAGCACTGTTTTCACTAGTAATAAACCCTTTACCAAATCTTTAAAGAATTATTAACACATGCCCTAAGATCTATATTTTAATGGTATCCTGCTGGGGGATGAATTCCTTACTTCTATTAGAGAGGCTGATTATTACAATATTCACCAAAAGCAAGTTAAGATCTCACTTCTTGTAGTTCCATTGGTCTATTTTGTTATAGACTTATGACATATTTTTTTTCAAAATTGACTAGTGATTTGGGGTGCCTCCGTTTTTGAGTGTCCAACATGAGATGCATTCAAGGAGCCTGACTGCCAGAGAGTGGATGTTCAGAACTTTCAGTAAATCAGGCCTCTCTCAGACATCTTATGTGAATCACCCAAAATTACTAGTCAGAGATTAGACAAGGTTTATCGAAGATAGACAGATGGCAACAGAAGAAAGAGTCTGGAAATTACTCACTTGGCTCTAAAGTTAGGTAATGCACACAGGCTTCTTTTATTTCATTCAGAGAAATAGAATCTTTGAATAAATGTCTTAATTCATATTAAGGGGGTAACTCCACTATTCTCAGATCCCATACACTGATACCGGAGCAATCATTTGAATAAATGGCAATAGGTTTTGCTTGATTGTTCATTAAAGAATCAAGCAAGAGTGCCCACTTGCACTCTTGTTACTGGCTATAGTCATAGAATCCTTTGCTGAGAGAGTATGTGACAACATGCACAATACAGTGCACATTGTACCTGAGGTACATCACAAAGCAGAGCTGCATATGTATGGGATCTTGCTGTTTTTGATTACTTTGAGGAGATAAACACATTTAAATCTTTGCAGAAGTTTATGGGTTTAAGATGAAGTTTGACAAATCTGAATTTTTTTGGGGGGAAAAGAAATCCTGGCAGCTAAAGAATGTGTTCTATAAAGAAGTTTTAGTTCAAATATATAGCTCTCTCCCTGAGGTTCTTGCGGTGGACATCTCTTAGGATCTGGAACAGCTATCTGACCTTAATTTTTATCCATTAATACAACAAATAAGAAGACAGTGTGATCTGTGGAACACACATACAGTCTTATTGGAGTATTGCTAACATTCAGAGCAAGATTTCTCCAGTTATTATATTTCAGTCCCTCCCCATAGTAATTCCAGACAGAATTCTAACACACATACAGAACATTCTTTAATATTTTATCTGAGAGAAAGAGAGTCCAAGAATGAATGAGGTTACACAAACCCTAATGATGATGGGCTAGAGGAGCAGTACCAAATCTAATACGCTCTTACAAAATGGGGGAGGGATAGCTCAGTGGTTTGAGCATTGGCCTGCTAAAGCCAGGGTTGTGAGTTCAATCCTTGAGGGGGCCACTTAGGGATCTGGGGCAAAATCAGTACTTAGTCCTGCTAGTGAAGGCAAGGGGCTGGACTCAATGACCTTTCAAGGTCCCTTCCAGTTCTAGGAGAAAGGATATCTCCATTAATTTATAAATGTATTTATTTATACATTTAAAATATGCCAGTTATGGGCTTTCATAGACTAAGGGATGTGATGAGCAAAACAGACCCTGATGCATACTGTCCAGGTTTGCATAATAAAGTGAAGTGGCATCAATCTAGATATTGGGGGTGGAGGGAATGACTCTAGGCAGGTTCTTTTCATAGTTTAGAGAAGTTGAGGAGACTGTTTGGCTCTCTGACTCAATATTATAAAGGAACAGTGCTGCACTGCTTTTAGAGCAGCTCAAAGAGAGGGTACAGTCTCTAAGGAAAAAAAATGACTACCAGAAAGAAACTCTTTTTGTTTCCCCAGAAAGCTTGAGGGAATCTATTTGGACAGATCTGGAATCAAGCTTTAGACTAGGTCTTGTTTTTGTCGCTTCCTCTTTATACAGCAAATAAATGAAGGAGGACTTTAGAATTCCAGTAAAGAGCTGAAAAGATGTGTTAATAGTACTCATATATTTAGATTGGTTTAATTTTTTTAAGCTATCAATAGCACAAAATGAGACAAGTGATGAGTAACTGATATTTCTCTGGAAGACTAGAAAACTAAACATTTCAATTCACTCACTCAAAAATTCATTGGCCCATTTACCATGTTTCCTTTTTAAAGTATAGGGAAATACTGAAGTTTTTTCATGTAACACTGTGTAGTAACTGAGGTCAAATATTAACTTTTTAATGGTGACTACTATATACTGAATATTTTATAAACTCAAGTTTATTAGTGGTTTTTGACTTATCTACAGCTGATGGCATTTCCTGGCTAAAGGCTATGTTATTGATTTCATTGGTGCAGGATTTCATCCTAGGGATATAGCAGTTTGTTTAGTTGAAGAGTAATCTAATTCAATAAAGTACAATGGTTCTACTTATAAATTTTCTTCCTTAGAAGACTTTGTGAGAGAAATTTCCTATACTTAGAAGAGGGGAATACAGCTGGATTTTCTCTCAAATGTGACCATTATTCCTGTGAAAAAATAAGAAAGTTTAATTGGGTTTAGTAAGAGTTCAGTAAGAGTTCAATAAGAAGTAAAGAAACATGAAATAGTAATTTAGATGAGGAAAAATATCTCATTGTCAAACGAAGTAATAAGTGACTGGGTTCTGCTTTGTGAATCCAAATTTAAAATTAGCTTAGTTCTATGTCTTATTTTTGATTAACACTTCAAATTAATGGTTTGTAATTCATTATAGCCATATGGTAAGATACTGTACTCGATATTCTTAAGATCTCCATTATTAGCTAGACTTAGTAACATGGTATAAGTGTACTAAATTATATTTAATTACATTAATCAAGGACAAATGTTTCATGCTTAATTCTGTCAGCTATTTGTTATTTATGTCATAGTTAAGGAGTCATTCATGAGCAATTTCCAGTGTATTGACAAAAAGGAAAGGCATTTGTGATATATGAGCAATTATAGAGCAGATTTTAAGGTTTCCTGTCCTCTTCCAGTTCTTCTTAGACTGTAGGATCATTACAGTTAATGATGAAAACAATCCACCAGATCAGGTCTATCCACTTGCCCATCTGCATCATAACAGTCTTGGAAAACATACTGAATGTAAATGCATTTTCTCTTTGAAGGGTGTCTACAGTGATGCAATAGGTCCTCAGAAATGAGAGTCCACTAATATGCATACAAATCTCTTTATACTTGTACATACATGCTAGCATATCTTAAAACAGTACTGATGAGCAGTTGGTGTACACTGGCCCGGATAGTGATCAATTTCTGTGTACTCAGGGACACCTGAGTGAGAAGTAGCCCCCTTTGTGTAACTACTGTGGGTCCCCTCTTACCTGTGTTGCATGCACTGAGGACTCCACAAGGAGGTGCAGAGAGAAGACAGAAAATGAGTCCAATCTCTCCCAATGCCACTTTGGGAATGGAGTGGCTTTTCATTGCCCCCTATATGGGCAATGTGGTGTTCAGTAATCACTCTGGGCCAAAGGTGCTTGAAAGAAAACCTCTTTATTCAGTGACCAGTTCCATCTTTCTCTGCAGTTCCCCTCCCCCAGACCGCCTGTCTGGGAACCTATGCTGTTTAAAGGCACAGTTTCCAAAACCACATAATCTTTTCCCAGCCAGAATCAAATAACAACAGTTAACAAACAACATTTATGTAACACAGTTTCAAATACTTGTAATCAACCTAGTTACTAATAATAGTCAATTAATCCCTCAAGTGTCTTGTACTGTTACTTGAACTTGCAGGTCACCCTTGAAATATCAGAACTACTGTTGTCAGGAGGCAGTAAGTCCATTTGTTCTGGCAGTATGTTCTGGGGCTTGGTTGTCTTGACCTATTGTGGTTGTTGCCCAGGGCCGGTGCAAGGAAGTTTCGCGCCCTAGGTGAAACTTCCACCTTGCGCCCCCCCCCCTACCCCCCAGCCCTGCGGCAGCTCCCCGCCCCCCCCCCCCCGCCCTGAGGCGCCCCCCCGTGGCAGCTCTCCCCCCCTGCCCTGAGGCGCCCCCCCCGTGGCAGCTCCTCCCCCCCTGGGGAGCCATGCGGCAGCTCCCCACCCCAGCTCACCTCTGCTCCACCTCCTCCCTGAGCACGCCGCCCCTGCTCTAATTCTCCTCCCCTCCCAGGCTTGCGGCACCAAACAGCTGATTGGCGCTGCAAGCCTGGGAGGTGAGAGAAGTGGAGCGGCGACCGCGCTCGGGGAGTAGGAATGCTGTAAAAAAAAATTCGGGGCACTGCTTTTTGGTGCCCCCAAATCTTGGCGCCCTAGGCAACCACCTAGTTTGCCTAAATGGTAGCACTGGCCCTGTTGTTGCCTAACTGAGACATTCTCAGGCAAAGTAACCAAACTTGATGCCTGTTATTTCCCTCCCTAGTCGAAACAGTAGAAGGCATCATCTATTCCACCACAGTAAATGTTCAGCTGGGATGACAATCTTATATGACATCTATGTTGTTTGCAACCATTGATTACTATCATAGATGTACACTATTGATGTTCGTGAAGTGATTGCTGCTCTTAGGACTCCAAATCATACTGCTCTTTTTGTTTAGCTTTATCTGCCTCTTTATACTTCTGCAAATCCCCAGTTCCTCTGACATCAGCATCTAACATCTCAGAGATCTGTTAAAATGAATGAATGCAAGTGACAAATCATGTTTTTCTGGTGCCCGCCTATAGTTTAACAGTACTAAGTACAGATGAGACTCTGCAGCCTTTTTCAGTAGCTGCTTTATTATTTTAACATTACTTTCCACCATCCCATTGGATTGGCAATAATGGGGACTAATGGTTACATGTCTAAACCCAATGTGATGAAGCAGAGAATCCACCTACCAGCACAGAAGGGGTTAAAGAGAGCCTCCAGGTTCAGCTAGCCCTGTCCTGTTATAGCTGCAGCTAATGCCAGGCCTGGAGAGGGGAAGGAGAAGGAGATAACCCAGCTCAGTTCATGGCTGACTGGTGAAGAGGCAGGAGCTAGCTGCCTCCCTACCTGAGGGGAAGGGTCACCAATCTGCCATCTGAGTAAGCCATCAGGAAGCAAGCACTGTCTTCCTGGCCAAAGGAGACTGAGAAAGAGGCCTAGGAGCTCAGGTGACTGAAGCATGGAGACCTTGTGGGGATTCCAAGCCCACCGAACTTACAGCTGCCTCACCCAGAAAAATCTGGGACCACAACAGGATGCCACCCAGGGTCCACGAGGAGGTCACTACTAGAGAAAAGCCACCACAGCAACTTGGACTGTAGGGGCCTGTGACGGGGCATGACTCACCACTGTGGCACCTCCTACTGGCTGTCTTGGGAAATAGCTCTGCACCCTCTTCTGATGGTGTCTCGCTTGCCCTCACCTCTGCTCCTGGACCAACATCACTCCAAGGACTGTGGTGTCCTCTTCATGACACTTCTCTCCAGCTGAGCCACACTCCATGGTCTCCCCTTCTGGGGGACCTGCAGTCTCCACCCAGCCACTTCCCTCAGTGGCAACTGCAGTCCATTGTCCCAGGGCCACTTCCCATGGAGCTCCAGCACCCTCTTCTCCCCTTACTTCAGGGCCTCAGCCTGCAGGCCCTAGCAGCCAGCCAGGAGCTCTCTCTAGCTCCCCAGTCGCTGTTTGCAGCATTGAATTGTCCCAAGTGCTGGGACTTCTTCACCCTGCTAGGAGCCTGGTCTTCTCCCCTCAAATTCCAGTCAGTTACTGAACTCTGTGCTCTGCCTGCCCTTCTTATATGAGCCTGCTGGGCCATGATTGACCACTCCTCTCAGCCACTTTTTAATTGGCTGCCTCTGGCACAGCTTCCCTGGGTTCTGCCAGTGAGGGACAGCCACCCCATCACAGGGCCATTCCCCAAACGGAAGGGACTGCAGTAGGAAGTAGTTCAGGGCAGTGGACATAGACTCCCTGATGGGAGATCACCTACTCAGGTGTTGACTTACACAGGACCCTGGGCTGGGACCTGCTTCAGTTCCCCCTTTTGGCAATAGTAATAAGTGATTCATGGCCTCCCATAAATATAGACATTAAACTTTTTACACCCATGGACTTAAGTGAAAGCCTACTCCTCTATTTCAGCGTATATCAACACTCCGTTTTTGTTAGTGCCAGTGACACACAAGCTACTGGTCTCCAGTTTTGACCATACTGCTGTAAGAGGAATGTGCTAATACCCTTCTTGGAGGCATCCATGGTCAACTTAGTTTTACTCTTACTGTCATGGTACCTCAGGACTAAGGTCTCTTTAGCTAACTCTTTCAGTTTTTCTAACGCTTTATTAAGATTTGCATCCCGAGCTCATTAGACATTTTTGCACACTGGTGCTCTCAGGTTGCTGGTTTGGACAGCTAGATTAGGCATGAATTTCCCCAGTTCACCATTCCAAGGGATCTTTGTTTACCTTCCTTATCTGTTGAGGCAGGCATGCCTCTGCCTTACTGTGCTCTCCCTGCACGCCTTGTGGTGTTAAGTTTTCCCATGGATATATTTTCCATTACATGGAATTTACATTTGTGTTTGTTTGGCTTTAACGCAGCACCTCTTGCTCTTTCCAGGGTTGCCCAAAACCTCTGGTCATGCTCTTCTACTTCTTTTCCCCTGATCAAAACATCATCTGCATAAACTTTAGCACCCTCAATACTGTCAAAAATTGTTGTTTTCCTATGAAATATCTCAGGTGGTGAACATACCCCAAACTGTGTCCCTAAAAGGGGTAGGTTGAATGTGCATGAACATGTGCATGTTTTTTCTGTAGAGCATCTGCCAGAACTCTGCTGACACATCCAGAATTGAAAAATATTTGGCATCAGCCACATCTGTCAACCTTTCTCCCCTGGTAGCTAGTAGGAAATGTTTCCTTTTTATATATGAATTTAAGTCAGTAGGTTCTGTCTTTTTTCCCCCTACAATGATCAGTTAGTATACCAACTCTGTTGGTTCTTGTACTCACTCTGATTCCCAGACCAATGACCCTATCTAGCTCCTCTTTTAGCCTCTCCCTTAGGGCAAAGGAAACTTTCCTCGAGGTATGAGTTGTGGGACAATTGGGCTCTTTCATCTCTATTTTGTATTCTGAGTACATCCGTATCCCATCCTCAAATTCTTCCTCGATTGTCTCCCTGCTTCTCTGATGAATACACCCTCTTGATCAGACCAAGGGCTTGACACAGTTTTAACCCAATAATGGGCTGTCTTTTCCCTGGTACTATTACAAATGTTATATTTTCTACACATTTGTTATTTATACAGATATCTAGTTTATATAATCTTTTAGTGGGGATAAGACCACCACTATAAGCCCTGGCTTTTACCTGCTTACTTTTCACTATCTGTGACTTTTCTTTTAGTGCTAAAAACACTGTTTCTGGCAACACATTAGTTTGTATACAATGTCCAGTTAAAATTAATAAATGTCCCATTTGATTTCAGGTTGAAAATCCATCTTCTGCTGGAAATAGTGCCCATTTCTCCTATGAAAAAATCCACTGAGATGGTGTTGCTGTCATCATCCTCTTTGTCCATGCTGTGCATACTCTGTTGGTGCTTCTAAACTATTGCAAAGTGATGTAATCTGTTGCATTTCTTGCTCTTTTCTCGTATGTCTGTTCACGACCTAGCTTGTGCTTGTCATCACAGCATGTGCAATTCCTTGTGCTGTTCTTGCTTGACGCTATGAGCACCATGTGCCTTTCTGTCTCAGGTCTCTTTTCTTGTAGTAATTTGGATTCTCAATCAAGACAACAGTGTCATAATATTGTCCACCCTCAATAAGGTTCTGTCTGGATTGGGTGGCTTCCACTGCTTGGCAAATTCTAATTGCCTTGTCAAGAGTTAATTCTGGATCTCCCAGTAGTCTCTTGAGTTTTTTGTTCTGGATTCTAATCACAATCTGATCTCTTAATAGAGACTAGGTTAGTCCCAAAAAATTGCAAAATTGTCTCTTCAGCCTTAGACTATGTCTACACCACTGGCAGCAGCATGTAGTGTGTGTAGCAACATGCAGCAGTGAAAAGCAAGTTATGTCCGCCCTGCAGTGTGTAGCTACATGTTGGTGAAAGACTGGCAACAGGAAGGCTTCAGCAGTAGGGATGCAGCAGGGAACCTCTCCTCCCCTCCCCCCGCTGCCCGCCGGAGCTTTTTCCTGATGCAAGAGTCTTTCCCTATGGCGAGGGAAGGCTCCAGCAGCGGGGAGCTAGTGGATCCTTTCCCCATTGCCTCACAACCTCTTGAATTTTTCCCTGCAGTGGGGAGCTGCTCAAGCCTTTCCCCACTGCTGGAGTCTTCCTGTGGTGGGGAATGGCTCCAGCAGCCGGGAGGCAGTGGGATGCTACACTGCTAAAAGTAGTAGGGTTGATAGGGAGGCACAGCTTGGGTGAGTGGAGTGTGTACTTTTGTGCATACCCATGCCCTTCAGGCAAGTCTTTACTCAACTCATTTGAGTTGTGCCTCGCCAGCAACACTGCTATTTATACCTGTGCTGGGGGGCTGCGCATGGGTATGCTTCATGCCCCCAAAGGTTCTTGAAAGAGACCTGCTTTGTTCAGTCACCAATTCCAACTGCATCTGCAAAACAGAACATGGCCTTCTGCAGTGTCCTTCCCGTCTGGAAAGCTATACCCCTTAAAGGTGCTACAATTCCCAATACCACTGGTGGAACTGCAGCATGAAAGTTACAATTCAACCGTATACATGTATGTGAACTGACAACATTTGATCTGGAATTTTCAGGATATTTGGTATTTTCAGTTTCAGATCCAAAATTTGACAATTTTAGGTCTTAGTTCTGATCTCTGTTCTGAAGTGTTTTCCCAGTACAGAAAATCACATTTTCATCTTTCCATGTTGTGTATAGTACATCCATCATGTTTAAAGCGTGGGAAAGTCTCAGGTCTGTATCTTTTCACTTTATATACTATAATACTTTTCTCCCAACAGCTTATATGGCCTTTATGTACTCTTATAAACTAAATGGCTACAAGTGGAGAGCACTTCACTAATGGATTGGGAATAATAAAATAGTAGTCATATAATATTATAGTGATACCTTCTATTTTACGGGTTGCCATTATTTCACTTCTTTGACCTTACCTTAAAGAGTTGAAGAAAATTTGCTAAATATTGAAGGCCTCATGTAGGAGCAAAATACCCCATATTTTTTTTAATTAGACTTAATTTATATTAGTGTGGTCATTATTAGGACATTAAAGAACCATGTAAAAGAAGAGAAAAAGACTTTAGGGTCGAATATTCAACAAAGGAAGCAAAATGTATACCATAAACACCTGAATTTTCGTACAAACAAATATTTACATATGCATATCACATACAGGTAACAAAGGTCCTAAGTGACCATTTGTGTGTGCAAATGAGTTATTTTCCAAGTAAATATGCAGTTGCCTATGGTACAATGAATTTTTGTGGGCTCATCCATTGCACTCATTTTTGAACATTTAGCTATTGGATTTTTTAATCCAACAATGTAATAACATTTAGATTTTATAATGTAAGTGTCCAGAGCATTAGTTCATAGAATAGATTAGTGAGATTTGGGGACATATTTTAGAATACATGAAGAAGTAGCGAAATTTTAAAAAGTGACTTTTGCCTAATGAAGTTTAGAGTCTGCTTTTTTCCCTTTTTAAATGTCCGGCTTCTGCTTAACTAAATCAGAGCCATTTATATTCATTGTGTCAATAATCTTCAGATTAGAGCTTCTGAAACATTCATGGAGATGATAGACTGTAACCACCCAGTGATTTATGTGTTATAGGTATATACCATGCACTCTAATGGAGATTTTGTACTTGTGTTTAAATTGTGATTGATGCTTAATTTGCTTTGTTTTCACTTAAATTTCACTATTACACTTAAATCACTAGACTTTCATCTCTTTAGGTTATAGGAGAAACTAAGTTTGGCAGCTACTCCCTAGAGAACATTTTCCCATGTTGCTAAACAATCACACAGTGTGGATAGTGGCTGCTCAGGTACCTAAGGATGATGTGCACTGGGAGAACTATGTAGGGAGGGTGTGGAACATTTAGCTAATGTCTGGCATGATATAAGCAACATGAACATTTTTATCAACATGAACATTTTCTAACTTAAACCTAAAAATAAATTAGTGTCTGTAATATAGCAAGAACAAGCATGTACTGTATCAGAATCCTGTACAGCTAATTAACGAAGTATTGATTAGTGATGTGTATTTTATTGTATTTAACTAAACTTATCTTCAGTTGACAAAAAGTGATTTCAAATTCATATTCCTGTGTACCTTTTAGTAGATTTTTAAACTATTCATATTTTATATCCTCTGCAAAACATACATGTTCAGATTTCTTCCCAGCAGTTTTAGACAGATTTGTTTGTCAAATCATGATTTCTTTTACTTCAGCCCCCTAAAGAAAATGGAGATTTAAAGACTGTCAATTAGTTTATGCAGAGGAAAATGTCATACTGGTCCATGACTGGGACTCCTAGGCACGACAGTAATACAAAAACTAAATAATAATAATAATAACCTGCTGTATAATAATTGCTTACCAGGTGATATGTTTCCTGATAATGAGGCACTGCTTTATGGTTCTGGAGATATTGTAGACGTTGTTAGTATAGTAAAGTGTGTAGGCTAGATCTTCAGTTGTACTGAGATGTAAGAGAAAGGTGCCTCTAAGACACTTTTCCCATTCTCTTTATCCTGGAGTTGCTGTGGGCTATTTTGGCGCTCAGTGTTAATTTGGAGGAGCATAACCTAGAGTGCTCTGTGTTGCAGCCCTGTCCCTTCCTCCAGCCATCCCTGTCCTCTATCCCCGAAGAAACATAGCTGGCTTTCACCAGTCAAGGATTTCCCCCAATGGAGGAGCATGCATTAGTGTATCAGAATTTGACACTGTGTCAGAAAAGACATAATACGACTCAGGGATTTGGGGGCTCATTTTTGCAAAGCACACACCAAGTTAGTTCCTTTTAAAAATATTTAAGATTTTGATAGGTTGAGATGGGAGTCTGGGTCATTTCTGAGACAATGCAGGAAGAGTTATGACTTGAAGAAGGGTTTTGAGCAGGAGAGAGAGGTGGTGTGACCTACAGGATTAGGGAAGACAGTCCATAGATATAGGAATTGTAGGTTATATTGCCATTCTGCTTTAAATTGATTTTACTTGGATTTGGTTCTTTTTCTGTCGTTGCAGGAGCTCCATCACTACTGTTTACATTGAGGTACTTCCTCCAAACAATCAGAGCCCTCCCCGCTTTCCCCAGCTGATGTACAGTCTTGAAATCAGTGAGGCCATGAGAATTGGTGCCATTTTGTTAAACTTGCAGGTACAGAATACTTCAGTGTAAGCCTTTACACAGCTACTTCTGTTTACATGTGTGATGCTCAGGGTCCTGTCCTCCTCCTGTAGAGGTCAAAGCGAGGATTAAAATCTATTTCATAACAAAGACATAGCACATAAGAAAATGCTGACTTGGCATTTTTGTAACATTTCAGATTTCCATCATACCAAAATATATTCATGCATAGCTTTTAACCAGCCTTCTGCTCAGAAGTGTGATAAAGAATAATAGATTATATTTAAACTTTTCATTGAATTTAATATTTGTGTAGGTTGTCAGCATGAAAGCCCTGGATATTGAAGGGCTTGTATTTATCCACCAGGCAGTTACAGTGGTTATGCAAACTTCCCTATAATGATTCACTAGTCTCAACACTAGTCTCAACAGAAATGTGTCCATTTCTGTGTCCATTGATTCCTTAGCCTCTCTGCTGATACTGCCAAAAAGGAGGCCAGTTGTGTTTATTGTATCTGCCCACTATGAAGTTCACTGACACTAACAGCTCATTGTTTCATATGTATTATGACTATTCAGTTATGTAATTACTTTCAGTCACTGCTGACTGGAACTTGATTTGAACCAGTGACCCAGAGGCAAAATGTTCAATGTCCCAGTTAGAGTCCTCTGATGTCTCATAACTTGGGACCTACTATGCCCAGAATCAACAAGCTTTTCCCGATAGGAAGCTGAGAATCTTCTCTCTTTCTAGTGATTTAAAATTCCTATTTCTGGTCCTGAGCAGTCATGGTATTGGACCACTGAACCTGTCAGTGGAAAAGGGCTTTACCTCTGAGGCATGTGATTTTGGGAGGTAATTCCACATTTAGGGAAGGAAGAAGGAAACGTGTGTGTGTGTGTGTGTGTGTGTTTTTAATTGCTGCTATTTGAAGGTGCTCCGAAGTTAGCAATGGAGTAGATGGATTAGTGGGCAGGGTACAGCTGAGGTGGTCCCAGATGTATGTAAAATGCAATTCCATGTGGTCCTGCAGTTTCTTACATGACTCCAAAAGTTGTTATATGTTGTATCACTACATATAGGCTATGTCTACACTATGAGCTGTGAGTGTGATTCCCAGCTTGCATACACATATGCTACCTCAGTGAGACCTAGCGCAAATGGAAATAGTCATACAGCCACTAGCAGCACAGGCAGAGGAAGCAGCAGCGTGGCTTAGCTGTGCCAAGTGCAAACCTGCCTCAACCCAGTAGGCATGTGTATGTGTATGTGAGCTGGGAATCACACCTCTAGCTCATAGTGTGGATGTAGCCTTATTGTGTGTCTAGATAGAATACAGTATGTGAAATCGTTATAATATACTCACTTTGAGCCTTAGAGACTAACAAATTTATTAGAGCATAAGCTTTCGTGGGCTACCCACAAGTACTCCTGTTCTTTTTGCAGATACAGACTAACACGGCTGCTACTCTGAAACCTGTCACTTTGAGCCTGGTTCTCTTCTCAGTTTGCTATTTTTATGCTGTTGTAGAATCAGGCCCTTGTAATAAATGCAGCACAAAACCATGAGTTTTTCAATAAATCTGGGCTGGAGTTTTTAAAGAAGCCTAAAAGAAATAGGCATCCCTATCCCAATTGGATTTAGGCAACTAATTCTCTTAGGCTCATTTAAAAAACCTAGCCTGAATGTATTTATCCCAAATGGAGTTTGTGCTAACTGTTGTCATTGGGTAACTAAAACTCAGTAGTGCAAAATAGTAAGAGATAGCATTTAGGGCTGTCAAACTATTAAAAGAATTGCAATTAATCGCGAGGTTTAAAAAATTGTCATGATTAATTGCAGTTTTAATCACACTGTTAAACAACAATAGAATACCAATTTAAATTTATTATAAATATTTTTGATGTTTTTTCTACATTTTTCAAATATATTTATTTCAATTACAACATTGAATACAAAATATACAGTGCTCATTTTCAGACAAGTACTGTAGTACAATCTCTTTATCGTGAAAGTGCAACTTACAAATGTAGAACTTACCCCAGCTGCAGCAATGCCATGCAAACACCTGTTCTTACTTTCAGGTGACATTGTAAATAAGAAGCGGGCAGCATTATCTACCATAAATGTAAACAAACTTTTTTGCCTTACCAATTGGTTGAACAAGAAGTAGGACTGAGTGGACTTGTATGAGGTGAATTGAAAAATACTATTTCTTTTGTTTATCATTTTTACAGTGCAAATACTTGTAATAAAAATAATAATATAAAGTGAGCACTGTACACTTTGTATTCTATGTTGTAATTGAAATCAATATATTTGAAAATGTAGAAAAACATTCAGAAATATTTATAATAAATTTTAATTGGCATTCTATTATTGTTTAACAGTATGATGAAAACTGCAATTAATCACAAGTATAATTTTAATCTAATTAATTTGTTTTGCTCTAATCTCATGCCATAACTGCAATTAATTGACAGTCCTATTAGTATTGCTTGGACAATTTTGACCCGAGAACTCAGTCTGTAGTGAATGAGGCCCACATACCATAGTCTGGTTACCTCAGCAGAATGCAGATGCTCAAAGGCATAGAATCAGAGACAGTGGACTAAATCATCAGCTGGTATAAATAGCATAATTCAATAGCGCTCCACTGAATGGAGCTACGATACTCATCAGAGGATATGGCTCTGTATGTTTGCCATTTTCAGTAAATTTATTGAAAACAAATGATCTAAACCAGAATGAAATAGAGGAACTTTAACTGAGTCTGATTCATGCAGATGCATGGGGAAACTTTCTGTTAAATAGTGTGCTGTACCACTGACAAAAGATTAGCATAATTATGGATGGTTAAACAGACACAAACACCCACGCTGAGAGAGGACAAATAATTTAGCCCCACACTGAAAGTTACCTTTTGGCACACTTTTACTGCCTGTAGTGTGTTTTAGAATTACACAGCCCAACTCTTTTGGATAATTTTCATAGCCAATCATAAGCTAGTTGTCTCTGAAAGCATTGAAAAAAGGGAGCCAGCAGCAGGCTGAATCAGGAATAGGCATTAAACTGGCAGCTGCTCTAATGCAGGAATATGCAATCCTTGAGGCTCAGGTTATCTTGTAAGTAGCAAACATTAGCTAGTTTTAGGATATTGGATAATGCAAACACAGTTTTGAAAAAGTAAATAGAGTGTTGAAATGAGCATTGCCCTTTTCCCAAAGTTTCCAAATTAATTTTCAATATTTGTTTGTAAATGTTGCATTGTAATATCAAGTTTTGTAATCAGAAATTATTTAATCTAGTTAAAATTATCTTTAGGAAAACATGTCAGGCCTAAATTACATTTGTAGAGAAGGGGTGATATTAGCCATGCCAAAGGGGGCATGAAAGAGTCATGGTCCTTAAATCCCTTCTCAGTGACTTGGTCAGCTATGGAGGGGAGCATTTAGGTGGTGTAGCTAGCCATGGCCACACTCCCATTACGTACCAGAGATTCCCAGATATTATCACTAAGGATATTTTGAAAAGAGCATAAAACATTCTAATTATTAAAGAACAGTGCTTTGAAAATTAAAAAAACCACCTTATTATAATATACATTCAAATTATAACTTTGTATTGTATAATGTATATCCTGACACACAGCATGGCATATGTGTAATATATTATTTTATTATTAAATTCAAATAAGATATTGCAATATTTAAGCAAAATATTTAATAGTTAAATCACAAATATATCTAATAAAATTTGTCCAAAGTCTGTTTGTCTTGAACATGTCATTTCCATTGAGATCAAGGAGACTGCTTGTGATTTTAAAGGTTAAGCACATGCATAATTGTTTATAGGATTGAGACCTTGTTTTGTTTGGTAGGATGGAAGTGAGAAGTATTGGAAACAAAAAAACACATTTTAAATCCTTGTTCATTTAATTCACTTTTGTTAATTTTTGACACAAGATTATGATGTCAATAGCAAGAAAAGACCACCTTCTTTTGAGAGCAGGTTCTTTAATTTTTTTCTGAACTATGTGACTCCTAAGGCCTTGCAATGTATTTCAACTCCTAATAAGTAATCCTTGATATTTCAAATATACCCAATAGCTACATACACTTAAAAATTCCACTTTATTGGATATTCTAATTGTCAGTTCCTTCTATTAACACACAGATGAAGGAAAGTCCAATTTATTTTGTATGCTAATTCCACATATTTTAAAATGTACCCAGTTGATTACAACTGGTATTTTAATAGCAACAATCAAGATTACCTTAAGTAACGCAGCAATAAATAATCCCCACTGTGTTATTTAGTAAATAAGACTGCGTTTATTGCATGCCTAGAAGCTGTTTATTACTTCACATTCTGCCAGCCATTGTTGATTAAAGCTTAAGTATGCAAATGTTCTCATTTTCTTGAGATTTTGATAAACAGGAATAGAGCAATTACCATCTTACTGAGGTGTGCTCTACAAGCAGGCAGCAGGCAGTAATTCTTTAGGGGTGGCAAAATGGGTGCATTTAATTGATCTTGAAATATACAGGTGTCAAAATACAATTTTATTTAATCAGCTGATCCAAATTTAGAGAGAGATTATTTTTATTGGGTTGTGAGTCTTCAGTTTTCTTTGTGTTTTTACATGATGTACTTATTTGAATTTAATTGATTAAGATCATACATAATTTATTTTGCTATTACTTGTGCATTTTAAAGAAGCACATACGAACCTACCAAATCAGTAATAAGTGCATTTCCAAGTTATTGGGGAAAGGGGGAGTGTCTTTGTTTCTTGTGTGAGAGAGTCTGGATTCAAGAAGAGAAGGGGGGGGAAAGCTGCCAATGTTGCAAATTTGATTGACAGTCAGGATAGTGAATTTGTCAACTATGATGGGGAAACATAAAGGGTTCTGAAAAGTAACAGAAAAACAGTGACAGTTAAGAGATGTGACGCCAGACAGAGGGAAAGATGTTAGGTGTGTAGAGAGAGAGATTTAAGACTCATCAATACAAAAATGATGTTGGAGACCATGGAAATTAATTGAATATTAGAGCTTCTTAAAAATATGGGGTTTTCTACAACAATTTTTGTCAGATAATTTCCCCCCATTTTTTGTTTAAAAAAATGAAATTTTATTGTCCAGCTCCCTGACATGGAGATGAGTGTAGAGGAGACAAAGGATAGACCTCTGGGAACACCAAACAAAGTGAAAGAGAAGGAAGTGGATCCATCAGAGCTAAGGTTGAAGAAGCAGTCATCAAGACAGGCAAAAAACCAGGAAAGGGCAGAAACATAGAAGTCCAAAAAAAAAAAAGAGAACATTAAAATGAAACTGGTGCTCAAGAGTGTCAAAGGCAGCAGACAGATTAAGGCGGATGAGTATGGGAAAGAGACTGTTACACTTGGAAAGGAAGAGGACAGTTTCAGTGGAGAGGACTGTAATTATTTATGCAAAGTGAAAGAACTCCAACAGGGGTGTTTGAGAGAGACCCATCCCTGAATAGCCAACAACATGGTGATTAGAGCCCTCACCTGGGATGTGGGAGACCCATACTGAAGTCCTCCCTCTCAATCAGGCAGAGTGAATGCTCTACCCACTTGGCTATATGCTATTCTGGGGTCTCTCCCTTTTTTTTTTTTTTTTTCCTTCCTGGACCTGAGGAACCTGTCTTAATTACAGTTTCATCAAACAGATTTCATTTTGACTGATCATCACTTTTTGACCGCAAAAAATTGTCAAAAAATTCCCAACCAATTCTTCTCTTAAAGAGATATTTGAAAGAGGAGAGGGTAGTGGCTTACAGAGCAGTCTGTGATTGCTGCTTTATACAAAAAGGGCAGCATGGAAAAAAGTGTAAAGATACTTACGCTTTGGGCAGTCAAATGTGGCAAAACTGGTGGAGCCGAGGGGCTCAAGAGCGGATCTAACTTGTGCCAAATGTCTGTAGCCCATCAGAGATCATATGCCATCTTGGGATTGCCAGAACACCAGGAAATGCAGCCACTTCCTCACCCAAAAGCCAACACATACCTTGTGCCAAGGGCTTTTGGAAGAATATTTAGGAGCCGACTCTGTCAGCTCTATACCTGATGGAGATTCCCCCATGCCAGAGGAATCACCAGCAGGGAAACTGTGTGTCTGCTTGGTTTGTACTGCCTCAAAAGATTGATTGTGGCCTCTTGAACTTTTTAAAATAATGTTTGGCCCTCAGGCTCAAAAGGTTGGACCCCACTGCAGCCCATCACCAGTTACCAGTTGAGGGGGGATTTGATAGCAGCCTTCAACTACCTGAAGGGGGGTTCCAAAGAGGATGGAGCTCGGCTGTTCTCAGTAATGGCAGATGACAAAACAAGAAGCAATGGTTTCACATTGCGGCGTGGGTGGGGGGAGTCTAGGTTGGATATTAGGAAACAGTATTTCACTAGGAGGGTGGTGAAGCACTGAAATGGGTTACCTAAGGAGGTGATGGAATCTCCATCTTTAGAGGTTTTTAAGGCCCGGCTTGACAAAGCCTTGGCTGGGATGATTTAGTTGGTGTTGGTCTGCTTTGAGCAGGGGATTGGACTAGATGACCTTCTGAGGTCTCTTCCAACCCTAATATTCTATGATTATGAGTTTTACCATCGCAATCTTTCAGCGAAAACAAAAAAAAACAAAAGAAATCCCCTTTTGTTTTTCACTTTTATAAATGGGTCTACTAATAACATTAGTTACCAACCTTTGCAGACTATATATTAGTTTTTTTAAAAAAACTATTATGAGGATGTAGAAAATAGAATTAAATTCTTCTGGCCTTTCACAGCATTTGTATTCTTCCTAACTTACACTAAAATCTTGTCAATTATGTAAACTATCTTCTATTTTTAAACCAGTTACGAGAGATGTTTATTAATGTCAACATTCTTTCAAGTTTGCTTGGACAGTTTTTGAGAGAAAAGTATTTGTGCAATTCGCAGAGCTTATTCAGTAGTTATCTTCTGGTATGTGCTTGGTTTGCAAATTCCAAGAATTCACACGTCAAGTTTCTTGTTGTTTTTCTTCTTAAAACAGCCACTCAACATGTGAAGTTCAGGTTCATGGATACAATTGCAAGAGCAGTTCTGTTAATCTAAATATCAAATCAGTTGTTTCAAACGTTGTTTTTTAGGGCATTAAAATTTGCCCAGGGAAGGTAACAACGGCATGGACAATTATTATTGTGAAATCATTTTTTGAAAGTATTGTTATTAGCACAGTTCCTGGTTCTCATCCTGATCTTTCGGGATGCCCCAGGAACCTGAAAGAAAAGTCAGAAGGGTTGTGATTCAGGGGTGAGGGTCAGTAAGAGGAACATCAGCAAAAGGATTGAGAAAGATGGCAAACAAAACAACCAGAAAGTAAAGTATCTGGATGAGAAGAATAGGGGAAAAGTCCCTCCCTAAGGGTTGTCAAGGAAATGTCAGGATTTGGTCCAATCAGAATATATTTGCACAGCCCTTAAAAATAATAGAAAACATAAGTACTTAAATAAATCATAAATTTCATATGCTACTTGTTCATACTGGTGGTAATAATTTGAAAGTGTATATTTAAAATAAAATATTTTTGTATGTGTTCAGAATATTGATGTGATGCAACTGCATAGTGAATACTGCACATACAGCCATAGTTGATAAAATGGAAACAGTGAGCACTGATTCCTCTTGAAAAGATACTTAATACTTCAATGGGTCGATTTTGAAGGTTAATTTTACAGCATCTAGATTGAACAGCACTAACCAGCTTTGTTAGCATCTATGACTATAACATATTATTTTGATTGTTTTTCTGAAGGCCACTGATCGAGAGGGTGACCCAATAAGATACCTCATCCAAAATGGAGATCCTCAACATGTTTTTAATCTCTCTGAAACGTAAGTGGAAAACCCGTTAGAACTGAATTTTTAATTCTTCTGTCAAATGAATATATAGATTGTGAGCAAGAGAAACGACTCCTAATCAGAGGTGTTCAGCTGTTTGTTGTTCAGCTCTTAGCTGTTAATGAGAGCTCACTCCGTGATACTGAGCTCTGAAATTTTACACAGGGGACTATTTATTTATTTTAAACATTTTACTAGCTAAAACCTATTGAAATGGAAACATTCCATTTACAAGAGTGACCTGGGATTAATTAGATGCCTTTAAAGTTGTCAGCCTTTTGCTAATGAAAGGGATATTTTTACTTACTTTCTAACTTTGAAAAATACTACTCTGTAATGAAAAGGAAGATTTTTTGAGCTATTATTTTAAAACTAGATATTTCAGACACCAGTAAAATGGGAAACATTTAGCTTTTCCTAAGGTTGAAAATCTCCTTAATTTTAGTAAGAAGAGGATATGTTATTAGATACAAGCACCAGATAGTGCCCCCCCATTCTTTCATGTGCCTGCAATTTACATCCTGCCATTCTGCCAAATGTCATTCCTATTCAAAGGGAAAGGGAGGGTAAGCTGACTTCCCCCTTGCAGAGAATGGGAAGAGAGTAAGCAGGGGTGGAGGGAAGAGGAGGGCTTTTGTTAGGGGCTTATATGTTAATCTAATTTAATCAGGTTTAAGGAGTAAGTGAAGAATTGCAGAGACTTCCTTACACCAATGTGAATATACCAAAATAAAAGACAATAGATCCATAAAAGTTCAACCCCTAATGTTTGGATGGGATCAGCTAATCTAAATTTAATGTATTTTTTAGGTGACCTTTACCTTGGTCTCTAAGCACTAACAACATTATGTAAAAAGATAATTGGTAATGGGCTCCCCGATTGGCTACCCCACCTGACTTCAACTCTGACCCTTGGCTCTTCCATTTTGCTCCCAACTTTGGTTCTGACCCTGGGTTCTGATTCCTGGCTACAACTCCTGCGCTAGCCATGAGGCCTGACTCCTGCTCCAACTGCTAGGCATGACTGCCTACATTCCAATCATGGACATCCTCTGAAGAGAGTGTTGGTTCTCAAGAGAAATGCCTACAAGGCTGTAACCTCTGGGGGAGGGCCTGCATTGTTTTTGAAATAAACCCCACAGGTGTGGCCATTAACTAACTTCACCTTCCACTACCAGGGTTTCAATGTATATATGTGTGAGGGTAGTCATTGCTGGAACAAGCGTTTATCAAAACCGTGGGCTTTTATTATGACTGTAGTCTAAACTCTACTGGCACACAGTTCCAAATTTGGTGTCACTTGCTGCACAACACTCGGTCCTCAGTATCTAAGGGTTTGTCTCCACTGCAATAAAAGACCCATGGACATGGTCACAGCTGGCCTGGGTCAGCTGACTTAGGGTCACAGGGCTCAGGGTGTGAGGCTATAAAATACCAGTGTAGAGCCTGGGCTCTAGTCCGAGCCTGAATATCTACACTGTTGTTTTTAGCCCTGCAGCCTGAACACTGCTAACCTGAGTTAGCTGACCCAGGCTCTGAGATTTGGTGACACAGGTTTTTTATTGCAGGTACCCTAAGAGTCATATTCTGTGTGTCTTCAGGTGCATTGTCCCTGTTGGACACAAATCTATTTAAGATATTCATGACATCAATTCATTGAAGATTTTTTTGGATTAAGATCAAGACTAAGATTTTGAATTCAGTCAGGAAACAAATTAGGAGACACTGGAATTTGTGGGAAACTAGTGTGTTGTGCTCTCATCATCATCAATCAATCAATCAATCATCATCTTATTATTATTTCTCAGTATTACACATAGGGATGTTTTGTTTTGTTTTAAACAAATACCCTTCATAACATACAAGATATTTAAGCATAAAAAGGGAAAAGCTACTGTTTAACATTTATCTCCAGGAGTCACCAATAAATCCTGACCACGAATCAACTCTGTAGGTTTGGGTACTCAGATGTTTTGTTTAAACCTCTGCAGAATTCCAGCATTTTAGTTGTTAAAGTTCACTTGTTTTCCTTTGACTTTCCTTAAAATTCTGCTCTGCCTGAGAGTGCTGTCTTCTGGATGTCACCGATTGTGATGTCTTGCACTTCTGTCATGTTCTTGAGATCTCATTCATACCCTTAAGATTCACACCAAGTGTTCCAGTAATCACTGGGATCGTTTTTGTTCTAGTTTTCATAATAGTTTCACTTTCATACTTCACTATCTTCTCTTCTTTTTTCATTTTTATGTTTCTGTCTGCTGGTTTGGCACCTCAATTCATATGATGTTGTTTGTCTTCTTTTTACAACAACTATCGATCCCATTTGCCCGCAATGTGACAATTGCCAGATCCCTTAGAATCTTAGCCTCCTCAAGTGTGCTTTCAATTTGGTGGTTGTAACACTGCACGGTTCTTTAAAATGCATACTTGCCACAGAGGCTCCAGTGTAGACACTTGGGTAGCCTCATTTTGTCTGTTTATATAGTCTTTCCAAGCTGGCTCCCACAGGAACCCAACACTTTAGTTTTTAGTATTTTATTTTATTTTATTTTATTTTATTAACATAGCATTTAGGAGCCCCACTTATGGACTAGGACCCATTGTGCTAGGCATTGTACAAATATAGGACAAAAAGGCAGTCCATGCCCGAGACAGCTTAGTTGCTTGGGTGATTGGCTGTGCATTCTACCCCAGCAGCAGCCTCCATACCATAGTTGTATAGAGTCTCTGGTACAATGATAAAAGCTTGGGTCCTTAGAGTGACTGGGTCCTTAGAGAGGAAAAGTTGTGCTTTCCTAGCCATCTTAAGATAAAAGGCAATCCACGCAACTGTAACCATCTGTGTATCAAGAATAGTGAGGAGTCCAGTATAGCCACTAAGTTTTTCCATCTTTCATGGTGTGTGGTCTGTTGTTAGAGTATTGTCAAATTTCTTTGAAGAATATCCCCCTTCGTACCATCGTCACTTCTGTCTTTTCTGGACTGAGTATGAGCTAAGTTCTCTTTGTCCATCCACTGATTTTTTCCAGGCATTGAGACATCTTGTGCAGAAAATGGATTGATGGTGAGGAAAATATATAGTTAGTGTTATCTACATGTTCTTGGCATAGGAGTGACGTCTCATAGCCTCTTATAGATATTCATAGATTTTAAGGCCACAATCATTATCACCTAGTCTGACCTCCTTCATAACATAGGCCACATCACCCACTAATTCAGTGAAACCAGATTGATTGATGTAGAGTCTATCTTTTAGAAAGGACATCCAATCTTGACTTGTTCTGCCAAGTCAAATGCTATTTGATTATGGTGGAGTAAGAGCACAATATAGGAATAGCAGCATGTCCCTGCGATTGTTCCAATAATCTTTTTATTGTTTCAGGTCATTTACATTAGATACTTTTCTTAAGAGCCCAGATGCACTTAGGACCCAAGCCAAAGACCATTGAAATTACTTGAAAGTCTCCCATTTATTTTAATTGGAGAAGGATGAGGTCCTTAAATAGGAAGCTTTTTCATACGTTTCAATTTAGGTAATTGTGTGGAAGCTTCAAAGCTTGCCTCTCACACCAACAGAAGTTGGTCCAGTAAAAGATATTACCTCAACCAGCTTGTCTCTCTAATCTAGGTAATTGTGAGTGTGAGTAAGGCTGACTCACCACAATGTGCCCTTTGGAAGTAACCACACAGTGGGGTGAATTGATGAGGTAATAGTTTAAGTACTAAGTGATCAGCTAATTAATTGGGTGATTCTGCTTATCAACTGGAAACAGTTGAAAGAGAAGCAGCGTGAGACAGAAGTGAGTAGAGAAAGCTGGAAGGAAGGGTTAGGGCACGTCTACACTGGCAAAGTTACAGCACTGGCAGTTACAGTGCCGGTCAGAGAGTGCAGAAGGAAAACAGCTTTTGTGTGTTCACACTGACAGCTGCTTGTGCAATAGTGTGTTCACGCTTGCGGCACTTGCAGCGGTATTCGGAGTGGTGCATGCTGGGCAGCTATCCCACAGAGCACCTCTTTCTCTTTTGCCACTAAGACTTGTGAGAAGGCGGAGGGGGTTGCGGGACATCCTGGGTCCAGTCCCAATGCCCCATGATGCATTGCTTCACATCCCAGAAATCCCTGTGCTTCCGTCTGCATTTGGCACCATCTTTCAACAGTTTGTGTACTGCCCTGCCTCTTTCGAGCTGCAGGAATGGGTCCCGAACTGCTGACCAGTATGCTGCTTGCTCTGACCAACATGTCACGAGTGGCAGTAGAGTTATTCCTTAAACTGCAAAGGCAAGAGGAGTGCGACATTGATCTCGCCATGTATAGTAGCTACGTCACGAGATTGCTTGTGGCACTGAGTGGTGAGATCACATCGTGATGCACGTCTGGGATGACGAGCAGTAGCTGCAGAACTTTCGCATGAGGAAAGCCACATTCATGGGACTGTGTGATGAGCTCGCCCCAACCCTGCGTTCAAGGACATGAGAATGAGAGCTGCCCTATCGCTGGTGAAGCACATGGTGATTGCACTGTGGAAGCTGGCTACTCCAGACTGCTACCAATCGGTCGGTAACCAGTTTGGAGTGGGAAAGTCGACCGGGCCATTAATCGCATCCTGCTCCAAAGACCGTGGCTCTCGGCAACGTGCATGAAATGGATGGCTTTGAACAAATGGGCTTTCCTAACTGCGGAGGGGCGATAGATGGCATGCACATTCCAATTCTGGCACCAGACCAAGTAGCCACAGAGTACATTAATCGCAAAGGGTATTTCTCAATGGTTCTCCAGGCACTTGTGAATCACCGTGGGCGTTTCACAGACATTAACGCAGGCTGGTCCAGAAAGGTGCATGATGCACACATCTTTCGGAACACTGGCCTGTTCAAGAAGCTGCAAGCAGGGACTTTCTTCCTGGACCAGAAGATCACCATAGGGGAAGTCGAAATGCCCATTGTGATCCTGGGAGACCCCACCTACCCCTTAATGCCGTGGCTTATGAAGCCATACACAGGGCAATTTGACAGCAGCAAGGAGCGGTTCAACAACAGGCTGAGCAAGTGCAGAATGACTGTTGAGTGTGCATTTGGCCGTTTAAAAGCCTGCTGGTGATGCCTGTATGGGAAACTGGACATGGCTGATGACAATATTCCTATGCTTATAGCTGCATGCTGGAAGGGTGAAAGCTTCACTCAGGGCTGGACCGCAGAGGCTCAGCACCTGGAGGCTGAGTTTGAACAGCCAGAGACCAGGGCTATTAGAGGGGCACAGCGTGGGGCCATAAGGATCAGGGATGCCTTGAGGCAGCAATTTGAAGCTGAAAGCCACTAATATTTGTTGCTATGCTCGGGATTGCAGTGCTTGTAATGCTAGGAGGTGATTGGTGCACATGGTGCAAGAAGGGGCCTTAACATAATTGTATGTTGCTTTGCAGTGCTCTTTTTGCTTTCACGTAATAAAATAAAGATTGCTTTCAAACAAACACAATTCTTTTTTTAAAAGAAAACAACTAGAGTAGAGACTCCAACAAAAAAATTCATCAGCAGGGAGGAGGATAGGGGAAGGGAAGGTCTCAAGAGCAGGAGTGGTCCTGGGATGGCTACAGATTTGTGTATGTCCAGGGATCATACCCAACCTTCTCCTTTGGAGTACAATGCAGCAGGTGCTGTACTTCAGCAGGGCCAAACTGCAGAGGGATGGGTGTTGAGTGCAGTGGGTAGTGGGACTCCACAGTGCTGGACTGTGAGGAAGGAGGAGTGGAGCCAGGAGGTTGATAAGAGTGTGTTGGCAGTGTGTGTGTGGGGGCGCATGGGAAAAAGTTTTGCGACAGCAGCTTCAGGGGAGGGCAGGCGCGGAGCTACTCGGTTTGAAGAGCTAGTATCACCTGAAGCATGTCCACTTGGTCCTCCATAACGTTTAAGAGCTGCTCTGTGGCTTCTTTCTGGTGTGTCGTGTTCTCCTTTTGGTCCCTCTTCTCGCTCTCCCGCCACTCCTTCAATTCCTGTTTCTCAGCAGCAGAGTGCATCATAAACTCACGGAGAAAGTCCTCCTTAGTTCTCCTTGGCCGCTTTCTAATTCTGCACAGCCCTTCTGCCGCTAATAACAAAGAGGGAGGCTGGGCTCCCAAGGTCATCTCTGTGAAGTTTAAATGCAACATTTTACAGAAGCAGTATTGTTTGCAACACAGACAACACTGATTCAGTGCTTTAAAACACAGCCAGTACTCACACACCTGTCACTAACTGGCTGACCCCAGGCAAGCACACATGAGCCACAAGACCCCCAAAATGGTGAGTAGCCGCAGAGGCAGGGTAAATCACTCTTCCCGGACCCTGCTGGGCATGTTGCTCTTGGGTAGAGAGCCAACACTGGGCATGTTGCTCTTGGGTAGAGCCAGCACTGTAGGGGGGGGCCTGATAATCATTCCTGTCCCCACACTTTCCACAGGCGGTGATCATTATGGAAGATACACCTTTACCCCGATATAACGCTGTCCTTGGGAGCCAAAAAATCTTACCGCGTTATAGGTGAAACTGCGTTATATCGAACTTGCTTTGATCCGCCGGAGTGCGCAGCCCCGCCCCCCTGGAGCGCTGTTTTACCACGTTATATCTGAATTCATGTTATATCGGGTCACGTTATATCGGGGTAGAGGTGTATCTCGCTGCTGAGGGTGAGCAGGGAATCAAGGGAGGGTCTTCTTCAAGCCTGCGGCTTCCGCCCTGGCCCCTATGTGGCTCGCCTGTGTGCAGTAATGGTTTCCCCCATGATGGCAAAGTGGCGCGGGAAAGTTACCATTAATGGGGCAAGAAACAAAGCAACTCTGCCGAGGAACCTGTGGCAGCGGATTGCCCAGTATCTCCATGAGAATTTCCTGGAGATCTCTGAGGGAGATTCCCATGAAGTGAGGGAGTCTATCAACAACCTGTTCCACCACTCAGACTAGGCATGGAGTGGAAGACAAGCCTGCTTTCTCCAACCCTCCTGCCCCCAACAACTCGCTTTAGCAATTCCCAAAATCAGATCCACTTACCAGGGGCCTCCTCTCCTGTTTGCGCTTCGCCAAGATCCGATTGCTGTGACTGGTTAGGCTCCTCCGTGGTAGAAAAGAGCTCCTGACTGATGCATCTCTGGCCTCCAAGTCATCCTCTGCCTCTGAGTCCCCTTCCCCCTCTTTGTCCAAGATTTCCTCCTCCTGGCTCGGTCCACCCTCGACTGGCACGCGAGCCAACGAAGTATCCACAGGGGCCTTCCCAGTGGACGTGGGGTCGCCACTGAGTATTGCGTCCAGCTCTTTGTAGAACCGGCAGCTCGTGGGCGCAGCACCGAAGCGGCGGTTTGCCTCCCGTGCCTTGTGGTAGGCGTTCCGCAGCTCCTTCACTTCTACACTGCAGTGAGTCCCAGTCATGGCCCCTTTCTATCATGCATCGTGAAATCTGTCCATAGGTATCATAATTCCTATGGCTGGAGTGCAGCTGGGACTGGACAGCCTCCTCTTCCCAAATGCTGATGAAGTCCAGCAGCTCGGCATTCCTCCAGGGGGATCGCCTGGTGTGTGGAGCAGGCATGGCCACCTGGAAAGATACGCTCAGACCACTGCACACATCACCGAGCAAACAGGAAGGGGACTTTCAAATTTGCAAAGGAATGTATGGGGTGGGGTGGACAGTTGATCACCTGAGGGCAAGGCAATAGAGTTCAAACCGATGACCAGAGAGTGAGAACAGGCATTGTGGGACACCTCCCAGAGGCCAATCGCAGTGCTGTAATCGCCATGGTGTCTACAGTGGCACCGCAGCACTGTAGCCCCAGTGCAGAAAGCTCTACGCCTCTCGTTGGGGTGGGTTTTTTAGAGCGCTACAACTTCACAGTTTCTGGGCACTAAGTGGCTTGGCAGTATGTACACCTCGGGAGTTACAGCGCAGAAAGCTGCTTTACTGCGCAGAAACTTGCCAGTGTAGACGGGGCCTTAGAGAAGCCCAGGATCTCACAAAGGAGCGATCTTTTCTCTTCTGTCCTGTGTGTTTGCAATAGGTAAAGATTTGGGGGAAATACTTATTTATGCTGTGGGGAGCAAATATTTATAAAGCACATTGTAAATAAAACACCTAGTGATGAACTTGCAACTGGAATGCATAAGGATTGTTTGCAGTGAGAATCCAGGGTGAGGGAACCCCATTCTGTGACTCCAGAAATGGTCTAGTCCCTTAGTGCTATATCAATTAATCCTTTTTTTAACTGTCTACAGTATATCTCCTTTAGCATTCACTTCACTAACTCACTAGATAATGCCTCCATTCTAAGGATTGACATAGTAGCCTTTTTAATTAAGCTTCAGTTCTGTCTCCTCTGGCAACTAAAATCTGAATCTGATCTGAGATAATTAGGAACTTCATTAGCTCCCCATGGATAGTGATGGATATTTGACTAAAGCCAAGGAATGACAATGGAATACATGAAACTGAAATGCATACAGTCCATTTGACCTGAGTACAACACAATATCTTAAAATTAAACCATTTCTTCAAGTATGTTAAAGTTATCTACATAGCTTATCTAGAAAAGATGTATTACAAATGTTAAAGAGGTAAAAAGACTGCCTTGAATAGGGCAGTATGGTACACACTGGAATTAAAAAAAGCAAAACAGCTTATGTTTTCCTGTTCATTTTAAGAATAAAATTCACAGGTGATAAATGAGCCTGCAGCTGTAGTGTAGTGTTATTGGAGCACTATTTCTTGTGGACATTTTATTTGTCACAAGTATGCTTTTCTTTCAGAGCCCAATCATGAAATGTATTTTAACAGGTTACCTGTACTAACATTTTATCACAATAAAAGCACAAATTTCTTAATGGGAAGCATTCACGTTGAACATGAGCAAAACATGCAAATCCAATTTCCTTCTGTTTAGATTTTATTAGAGTGTTCTTAAACCTTTATCTTAAGCTGTTTTATTACATTGAGATGATGGCTAATTCATTACAAAGGGCAGTTGGGGTTATGTGTATTATTTAAAAGCAGTGAGTGGTTTTCTCTTTTGTGCCTATTCATAGACATCTGACCTTTTTAAAACATTGGAAGGGGGCAAATTGCCATCCCAGGACATCACTGCTGTTTCTACTTTTCTGATTTATAAAATATTGAAATAAAAAAATTAGGTTAAAAGTTAAATGGTCTTTAATAAGATGAGTGTAATTACTAATTGAATTCCCAAGTTTAGTGGCCCCATGCAGAGAACAGTGCATGAGATTAGAGAAGTGGAAGTAAGATATAGAGTATTAATGCATGTTTCCCTTAGTTGTTTAGTAAAATTCTGGAAATAAGTTATTGCTGAGTCAATCTGATTTGATGTTCTTTCCTTTTCTGAAAGAAGCTACTAGAGACATTCATGCACCTTAGCATTTGGGGGTTTTTTTGTAGCCATGAGTGACATATGATTTAACACCTTCCTCAAATTCCCCCTATCATGATGATTGAGACTGGACTTAGAGGTCAGTCACTTGATCTTAGGGAAGAGCTCCTAATACTTCCCATTTATTCTTATTCCACTGAACCCTATTAGTATTCACTTAAAAGTGTCTGCTTGCTCTAACCTGCTGACCAAAGATAGAGTGCTGGCATAATAGACTTTAGTCTTCACCGCCAAGGATGTTGGGGAGCTTCCTACCCTGACCTTCTCCTTTCTGATAATAAAGAGGAGTGCTCTTAGAAAGTGACATGTCAGAAGAGGAGGTGCTGGAGCAAATTTATAATATAAAGACCCAGATTATATAAATCCAAGGGGTTTGATGGAGTTTAACTACGAACTGGCTGAGCAACTAATAAAAATGTGCAATACCTCTTTAAAAACAACAAATGGGATTACGGATAGCAAATGTTATACCTGTATTTTCAATAGGCTCTAAGATTGATAGTTAGTTATATACTGTAAGCCTTAGATCTGTACTTGGCATGCTGTTTGAAATGATCAATAAAAACAGAATAAGAAAACACTTGGAGGATCACAATATGATAACCAGCATAGCTTCTGAAAAGGAAAACTAATCTCTCAGAATTCTCGAATGTGTCAATAAAATAGTGGATAAAGAAGATCTGGTAGACATTTATTTAGATTCCAAAAGGCCTTTGACAAGTTACTGCACAAGAGATACTCAAGAAGCTAACCAGTCATAAGGTGAGAGGCAAAATATTGTCATGGATCAAAAACAGGCTTGGAGATAGAAAACAAAGACTAGGATTAATGGTCAATTTTCATCTTAGAAAATGGTTAACAGCAGGGTTCCTGAAAGTTTGTACTAGGTCCTGTGTTGTTTATCTATTTATTAGTTATCAGGAAAGTAGCAGGGTGGGGAGGAGTAGTGAGGAAACAGAATTTGCAGATAGCGCAAAGTTATTTAAGTTAGTCAGGACAGGAGAGGAATGTGAGAGATTCAGAGAGACCTAGACAACCTCGGTGAATGAGCAACATGATGGCAAAGGCAATTTGTTTCCATTATATGCAAAGCAATGCGTGATGGAAGGGAAAAACAAAACAAAACTACTAGTTCATCTTGCAGGGTTCTAAATTAACCCTTCCAACTCAGGAAAGAGACCTGGATGTCATTATAGATAGCTGAATGAAGACTTCTGCTCAGTGTACAGCTGTGGTCAAAAAAGCTAACAAGATATTAGGTTGCATAAGGACTGGGATGATTAATATTATTACCACCTTTATATAAATCAATGTGGTGGCCTCATCTGGAATGCTGTGTGCAATTCTGTTCACCTCATCTTAAAATTGATATTGCTATACTAGAAGGAGTTCAAAG
Organism: Emys orbicularis; assembly: GCF_028017835.1. Classification (NCBI taxonomy): domain Eukaryota; kingdom Metazoa; phylum Chordata; order Testudines; family Emydidae; genus Emys; species Emys orbicularis. The sequence continues at coordinate 38,163,600 of NC_088689.1, read as the reverse complement.
GGTGATGAGAATGATCAAAGACATGGAATAACTTTCATATGGAGAGAGAGCCTGGGATTGTTTACCTCAGAAATAAATGAATAAGAGGGGACATGATAAACATCTATAAAATAATGCATGGAACAGGGAAGGTAGATGGGGAATGTCTGTCTCTTCTCCCTGTTTCATAAGAGAAGAACCAGGGGACATTCAATGAAGTTGAAAGGTGGGAAATTCAAAACTGATAAAAGGAAATACTTTTTTCACACAATATATAATTAAATTGTGGAACACACTGGCACATTCTCATTGAGACCAAGAATTTACCAAGATTCAGGAAGGGATTAGGTGTTTATATGGATAACAAGAGTATCCAGAGTCGTCGTCATTAAATATGACAAAAAATTGTGGAAGGGATATTAAACATCATGCTTCAGAGTTTAAGACAGTTTCTAACTATTAAATACCAAGCTGAGAGCAAATGTGGGGGACAGATTACTACACATCTGCCTGCTGTGGTGCTCTTACCTACCTCTAAATCATTGGGTACTAGCCACTGTCAGAGATAGGATACTGGACTAGATTTATCTCAGGTCTGATTCTCTATGGTGGTTCTTACAGACTGTGGGAAAGCTACAAGAAAAATAGCTGTATCACCCAAGATGAAATAGAGATGAGCCTCCCTATAAAATGAGGATTAACTGCTAATTTTGTGATGATTATGAGTGTTAGTCCAAAATGAGTATCTGTTCTTGTTCCTTAGCACCACAAAGCAGTTCAAGAAGTTATTCAGGCTCCTGACCATGGAGATCTGGGACAAATCCTACTCTGCTTTATTTGTCTTTGCTATTTACATCCATTTTTGTTTTGTAGTGCTTTGGAACAGCACAAGTTCTTTCATGGCCTAAATGCAGTAGGCTGATTTATTCTCCTTTACACACCACGTGCACTGGGGACAATCTTTTGTTACTAGGAAATACAGTACCTGTACGGTGAGCACTGAAAAAGAATTGACTCATTGCACACTCATTCAGTACACTTATGCAATGAATGGAAAAGTAAACTTTTCTGTAAAACATTCAATGAATCCTTGTGAGAGACATTCCATAGTTTATTACAAATAATCTAAATGCTTTTCTGTTAGAGCTATCAGAAATCTGCTGTGATTAATATACTGCTTGAGATTCTCTCTTGTGGTTTATGACAGCAGTACAAACCCTTTGAATGAATGACCGCCTTGTGTTCAGTTTGGGACTATCTATTATATAATCCTGTACATCATCAGGTCACTACTTTAATCCTAAATTATACATGTATGCAACCATAAAGCATTAGAAATAGGCTCATCATTTTACAAGTATTTACCCATCCAAAGCCTTCACCCAATTATAATATATCCTAAAAGCTTAAGGAATATTTGCTGAAAGGAAAACTTTCATCTAAAACATAGTAGTGGACCAAAAGAACTTGCAAGTTTTTAAGACTATTGTGATATAACATAATTTAATGTTTTGTTTTATTACTAGTTCTGGACTTCTTGCCTTAGGAAAGCCCTTGGACAGAGAAAGCACTGATCGCTACATTTTGATTGTCACAGCCTCGGATGGCAGACCAGATGGGGTGAGTTTCTATTGAGAGTTTAAGAAAGCATTTAGTTATCATACCAAGATGTTGGGAGCTGGAAATAATATAACCATAGAATCTTTTATCTGGGTCCTGAATGAATAGATCTATGACTTGCAGCAATTTCCCTATATGCAAGAAAGGTTTGTGCAGGTACCTCCTGTCAAGGCTGTATCCCCACTTTGAACTTTAGGGTACAAGTGTGGGGGCCTGCATGAGGACTTCTAAGCTTAACTACCAGCTTAGTTCTGGTCCGCTGCCACCATTCCCTACCCTGGGAAGCTTTTAGAAACCTCTCACCAATTCCCTGGTGAATACAGATCCAAACTCCTTGGATCTTAAAACAAGGAGAAATTGACCCTTCCCCCCTCCTTCCTTTCACCAACTCCTGGTGGATACAGATCCAAACCCCCTTGGATCTTAAAACAAGGAGAAATTGACCCTTCCCCCCTCCTTCCTTTCACCAACTCCTGGTGAATACAGATCCAAACCCCCTTGGATCTTAAAACAAGGAGAAATCAATCAGGTTCTTAAAAAGAAGGCTTTTAATTCAAGAAAAAGGTAAAAATCATCTCTGTAAAATCAGTATGGAAAATAACTTTACAGGGTAATCAAACTTAAAGAGCTCAGAGGACCCCCCTCTGTCTTAGGTTCAAAGTACAGCAAACAAAGATAAACACTCTAGTAAAAGGTACATTTACAAGTTGAGAAAACAAAGTAAAACTAAGACGCCTTGCCTGGCTTTTTACTTACAAGTTTGAAATAAGAGAGACTTGTTTAGAAAGATGGGGAGAACCTGGATTGATGTCTGGTCCCTCTCAGTCCCAAGAGCGAACAACCCCTTCAAACAAAGAGCACACACAAAAGCCTTTCCCCCCCCCCAAGATTTGAAAGTATCTTGCCCCTTATTGGTCCTTTGGGTCAGGTGTCAGCCAGGTTACCCGAGCTTCTTAACCCTTTACAGGTAAAAGGATTTTGGAGTCTCTGACCAGGAGGGATTTTAGTACTGTACACAGGAGAGCTGTTACCCTTCCCTTTATAGTTATGACACCTCCTATGCACCACTTTGAAAATGTACCACTTTTAGACACTAAAACAAAAATGATTTTGCCAGCTCACTTTTGACATTTCTTTCTTCTGCAATAGCAAGAATAAATACAATAAATGCAACTGTTTGAGTCATCCAGCTGTGTGGGATCTTGTGACCATTCAATTTCCCTGATACGTGGAGTCCAGTCTCCCTGCCTGTCTCCTTCTGCATACCATTTTGAAAGAGCTCCCTTTTATTGTGTGCAGCCATATTCTGTGTCATTTTCTCTGTCCTATTAAATGTGTTACTCAATCTTAGTTCAGAATTTGCACATGGCAAATGATGTCCTAGTTCAAATTTTTTTAAAGTACTTAAGGAAATCAGATTGCACGAGTGTTTGCCAAACTTTTTATGAACTATAACAGGCATTTTTCTTTTAGTTGGAAGTGTAGCAAGAAATTTGCAACTTATCTATTAGGAGTTTTTGACTTCTTTTTCTGCATGTTCTGCCAGAGGCAGTTAGACACTTGGCAATGTGTCGAGAAGTTAGATTAATCTATCTCTCATTACATTCTAATGATTTTTTAAATTACCTATTGTTATTCCGTTTCCCTTAAACTCTCTCTGCTTGTGTATTCTTAGCTTCTGCGGTCTTCGGAGTGGGGATCATCCATCTTTAGTGTTTGGAAAGCACCTTGCACATAGTTCAGTCTATAATAAATAAATTTGTTGAATTACTGGCTGTTCATTTCCGGTTTCTGAACCACTTTTTCAGAACCTTAACTAAAGAACTAGAAGAAAATCATTTTACCTCTCTAAAAATGAATTTGAAGCATTCCATCTAGTATATTTTGGCACATTTAATGAAACTGTAATATGATTCTTAAATAATAATATTACCCACACAAAAGCGTCATTAATTCCGAGTACATCTACACCGCTCACTCCTTAAGGCAGTGAGTGCATAGAGTACATATGCTACCCCTGTCTCTCCCCCAGCATGGGTATCAATAGCAGTGTAGACAGTGAGTCACTGCTTAAGTGAGTAAAGATATGCCTGAACCCTTAGGGTATGTACTGGGTATGTACCTACATGGCTCTCTACTTGCCCAAGCAATGTCTTCCCATCTACACTGCTAAAAATAGCAGTGTAGTGTCCAGTGCCAGAGCCTTTCACTGCCATGTGTAGCTACACACCATAGTGTGGATATACCTAGGTTTACACTGTGGCATGTAACAATATGTACCCCACATGCTGCTGCAAATGGTGTGAAGCATAGATGTACCTTCAGAGTGAAGGTCCATCAAGTACAGTTCCTGACAATAAGACAAATATTAAAAAGGGAGGAAATCATATGATAAAGAAACACTCACAGCCAACACCACAAGTCTCTGAGCATTAGCGCACTGTAATTGTGAACCCACATTCTCTTTTAGTGGAACAATATAATTATCTTCAATGTGTATATCAAAGAGCTGAAAATCACATTTTATAATTATGCAGATATCTGTATCTAAAATGTGCTTATCCTTATACGTAGAAAACTGGATGAGGTAGTAGTGGATGTGGAGATATTAGATGGCACTGCAGGGGCATTCATCAAAGAAAGGTCAATAGACAAAGATCATTCTTAAAGTCTGCAGCAAACCCAAGATGAATGTTTCCCATTCTACAATCTTAAGAGATGCACAAGCGTGGAGTAATTCTTTTGCAGATCTTTCACAATGGAAAGAGAAAAATGGAAGAGAAATGGTTTAAAGTACCTTGGCTGAGTGTTTTTTTCTGGGCCTGCTAGAAGTGCAGCACAGAATGGCTCCTCCCTGCGGGAGGAAGAGGCAAATATGACTTTGTCATTTTTGCACCCTCTCCACTCTGTGGACCTCTAGGAGCCAGTGCAATTCCCAGAGTGAAGTAGAGCAACCAAGGGCTGCTCTACATTATGGCACCCCTGTGACGGGTTGGATCACAGACACCCCCCTGGGAGCTGCCAACTGATGTGCCAAGACTACCCCTGCTCCTATTTTCCCTGCCAGCTCAGGACTCCAGCACCTGTCTTGCTGAGCCAGACACTCCTGTCTGCTCCAACACAGACCCAGGGTCTGAATTACTTACCCCAAAGCTGCAGGTTTACCTGAAAACAACTCACAGAAGTGTGCTTGTCTTTAGCACTCAGATGCCCAACTCCCAAGGGGTCTAAACCCAAATAAATCCGTTTTTACCCTGTATAAAGCTTATGCAGGGTAAACTCAAAAATTGTTCGCCCTCTATAACTCTGATAGAGAGAGATGCACAGTTGTTTGCTCCCCCAGGTATTAATACATACTCTGAGTTAATTAATAAGGAAAAAAGTGATTTTATTTAATACAGAAAGTAGGATTTAAGTGGTTCCAAGTAGTAACAGACAGAACAAAGTAAGTCACCATGCAAAATAAAATAAAATGCGCAAATCTATGTCTAATCAAACACTGAATACAGATAAGATCCTCACCAGTTCCAGAATGCTCCCTTTTACAGGCTAATCTCCTTTTAGCCTGGGTCCAGCAATCACTCACACCCCCTGTAGTTACTGTCCTTTGTTCCAGTTTCCTTCCAGTATTCTGGGGGGTGGAGAGGCTCCTTCTTTAGCCAGCTGAAGACCAAATGGAGGGGGTCTCCCACGGGTTTAAATAGACTTTCTCTTGTGGGTGGAGACCCCCCTCCTCACTCCTATGCATGACTCAGTCTTTACAGGCCGAAGCCATTGCCCACATGGTATCTTGTATGTCTCCAGGAAGCCTTCTTATGTGGATTGGAGCATTCCAAGATGCATTGTTCCCCAAGGGCTTCCTGATTAGGTACTTAACCTTGCGAATTCCTTCCTAAGGAAACTGACCAAATGTAGGGTTACCATACGTCCGGATTTTCCCGGACATGTCCGGCTTTTTGGGCCTCAAATCCCCGTCCGGGGGGAAATCCCCAAAAGCCGAACATGTCCGGGAAAATAGGGAGGGGCCGGCGCCGCTGGGTGCTGGGCCGGGGGCCGGGCCGGGGCCGGCGGTGCTGGGCCGGGGGTGCTCGGCCGGGGGCTGGCCCGGGGCCCGGGGGTGCGGGGCCGGGCCCGGGGGTGCAGGGCCGGGGGTGCTTGGCCGGGGACCAGGGGTGCTGGGCCGGGGCCGGGGTGCTGGGCCGGGGGCCGGGGCCGGGCCGGGGCCGGCAGTGCTGGGCCGGGGGCCGGGGCCAGACCGGGGCCGGCAGTGCTGGGCCGGGGGTGCCGGGCCGGGGGCTGGGGCCGGGCCGGGGGCCGGCAGTGCTGGGCCGGGGGCCGGCGGTGCTGGCCTGGGGGTGCTCGGCCAGGGGCTGGCCGGGGCCGGCACCCCAGGGCCCGAGCCGAGCCAGGCTGGAGACGCCGGGGCCGGGGCCGGCCGCCGGAGGGAGCCGCTTGGTTGGGGGGGCCAGACTGGGCCGCGCCTCCTCCCCCCACCCCTCCCAGCTTACCTGCTGCCTGCTTCAGGCTTCCCGCGAATCAAATGTTCGCGGGAAGCAGGGGAGGGGGCGGAGTTGGGGCAGGGACTTTGGGGAAGGGGTGGAGTTGGGGCGTGGGCGGGGCCGGGGCCCTGTGGAGTGTCCTCTTTTTGGACACTCAAAATATGGTAACCCTACCAAATGCCTCACAAAGCTTACTTAGAAACCAAGCAAGTATAAAGCTCATATTCTTAACCTCAAGTAGAAAATGATATATGTGTACAAATAGGATGAATAGATATAGTAGACCATAACCTTTACGGAGATATGTTATATGGCACAGGCAGCACAAAACATATTCCAGTTATGTCATACATACATTTATAAGTACCCCCCCCCATAAAGCCTTATGAGGTACACTGTCACAACCCCATCCCCCAGACTGACTATGGGCCGGTTCTCAACAGTAAAAAAAAATCCTGTGCTGCTGAGTGCTATTAGGATCATCCTGCTTCCAGCTGCTGGCACATCTCCTATGTTGGAGCTTACAGCCCTTTCATATAGGGGAAACCCGTGGCTGTCCTACACAGTTTGTGCTTGGGGCAAATTCTCCCCAGTGTAGTTAGTTTTTACCGCACCATAGCAATATACAGGAGCCATAACAGGACCCAGCATCTCAGCCCTTCTCTTAATAGTCTACATAAAATAATCTTAAAGTAATTATTGTCTTAATACTTTAATTTTCTTGACACTTCGAACCCTTCTCCATCCTTTAATCTCTATGAGTTCAGCTGCTTTTCCAGTGGCCATTTTCATTTTCAGCGGAGTGGCCATTTTCATCTCTTACTTTCTATAGCAAAAACTAAATCTGGAGAGTTAAGCAACTCCTATTGTAGTTTTGGTTATAGAAAGACTATAGTCTGCTGCTGGAGTAATATCAAGGCCTCATGAGGATAGTTGAAAATATTTTCCTCCTTTTTTCACCTTAAAACCCATCCCTCCGTCACCTCTTGCCCACCCTGACATCTCTTAATTCAAGAATGTTTAAAGTAAAATCAAAAATAACTGGAGTACTTGTGGCACCTTAGAGACTAACAAATTTATTAGTCTCTAAGGTGCCACAAGTACTCCAGTTATTTTTGAGGATACAGACTAACACGGCTGCTACTCTGAAACCTAAAGTAAAATCTAGTGTTATAGCAGCCCAGCCACTTCTGAAGTGCTGCTGAGTGTAGCAGCAGGGCTGGAGTTGAATGAAATGTGACTTTTTTTTTCCTTTGAAGTTAAATTGCCTAAAGTGCTGCAAAGGAACCATTGTATGCATCTCCCAGCCCTGCCCCCAACCTCTTCAGGCATCTGGGCTGATGTACAGCTTCCCTTTCACATGAAAAGTAACTGACTTTCCTTTATGTGTGGAAAGTGAAACTTCATTAATGCCCAGTTATCTATGCAGCTTGGTGGCAATGTGGGCAGTTTCCTTCAGAGATAAGGTGCCATTATGTCATATGTGAAGAAACTTCACTGTCATGAAATGATCTAATGAAAAAACTGGTGATGACTTTCCTGTGTGGTGTTGGGGCTTTATACAAAAGGAAAACATCACCCAAAGTCACAGCTGGGCAGTCAAATACTTGGTGTTCATAGACCTGTTCTAATGTCAATCAAAAATATTCAGTGGTCCTTTGCTGTTGGGTCAGATATTTTAAATGCAAGGTGGAGTGGGGAGTTCACAAGTGAAATCTCATTGACTCACGTGGTAGTGTCCTTTTTCTCATTATATTTCTATTATAGATAGGAAACAATGGTTACTTTTTTACAAATGAGGATTACTGCAGTTTTTCTTCTAACTGTTCCACCTTAGACTTTGTTACAGAGGTATATTCTTTTTTGGAAAAACACTGGTATGGTGTTACTTATGAAGAGGAACACTATAGTTGGAGGAAGGCTTGTTTCAAGTACCTAAACATTGTTTAAGGAATAAAACTACTTATTACATATTTAAACACCATTAGCTGGCATAATAATCTGATTTGTTTCCATCCAGCAATATGCTACTTGAAATTAAATGAATTAAGTAGATTCAAATATACATGGAAAAGCTTAGCTTTTACATTTAATGCAAAATCTGCTTTAAGAATTAACATGTAGAGCAAGGAAAATTACTTTTGTTTTCTGTAAAAAAATTCCTCTCCTGAATTGTAGCATGGACATTTGGCTTTGGGACATTTTGCACTCCCATTGTTCAGAGTAAGTATTAGGAACAATGGTTGAATAATCACTTTAAAATGTAAGTCATATTATCCCATTCAGGGTTTCCAAGAACACAGACATTTAGGAAATATATGAGAACTCCTATTCAGAGTAGAACAACCAAACGCTTTTATATTTTCTTTCATTTATACATATTTTGGCAGTTTTAAAGTTGATTGAATTCTGTGTGGCTTCAGCAATTGAATGCACTGGACAGTTTCTGTACCATGCCCTAGTTGCTTCAGTGTGATTGACATTTTCAGCTTAACTGTCTTGCGAATGAGAACTTCAACTGCTGTTAGTCAGTTTTTTAAGAACTCTGACTTCTTCTTGTCCAGTTTCTAAATAATGTATAAAATAGTTGCCTTCATAAAATGACACTTTGTATACAGGTGCTCTGTGTTTACTGGGAGTTGTTTGAAAAGGTACTTTAAGGAATATTGCTTGTTGAGTTTACAAATATATAAAGTGGACTGTAAAACAGTTCAATTTAAGAGTTTTTCAAGTTCTATAGAGTTGCCTGCATTTCAGAAATACAATGTAATCAATGAGTAATGGGAAAGTTGGGAGTAAACATCGATAGAAAACTTTTATATAGTTGTTTTTAACGTATTCACCCAGTGTAATATGTCGTAAGCTGTAGAATCATTTTAGACACTACTGCTAGAATATAAATTGATCCTATTCATGGAAATGGATCAGCAGTGCATAGGTTTTCAACTGACTTCTGATAACTCCAACAAGCAATACTGCTTTCCATTTTGCTGCACAGCATGTGTGACATCATTTTATCACTTGGGTCCTTCTTATACCTTAAAATGCTCTTGATTGTTTGAAATACTCAGCCATGCTTCCCAAGTTATATTCGTTCTGGTTTACAGTGCTAGCAGTTTAGTAGGTGCATGGTTTTTATGCGGACCTTGAAATAACATAACCCATTGCCTGTCCCTGAAACACCACAACACAAACAGTTGAATATGTATAAAGGACTTATAGCCAGTTATTGCTTCCCCAGTTATGAGGCTTGTCCATAGATAGACAGAACAATGACAGGTGAAAGGAAAAATCTGTCAAGTTCAAGTTACATTGCCAAACTTCGATATTTTCAGGTAAGATTTCAGTGCAGAATACAATTGCCATTAGGTGCCAGTAGGATTTAGAGAGTGACCACACTGCACCTTCATGCAGGGTGGATTTGTTGATGTGTGGCATAGATGCCGACTTCCTCTCTACCCCTCCGCCCCAGGCCCCACCCCCATTCCACCTCTTCCCCCAAGTCCCCACCCTGCCTCTTCCCACCCTCGCTCTGCCCCCACTCCATCCCTTCCCCTGAGACTGCACCCACACCCTGCCTCTTCCCTGCCTCTTTCTGCTCCCTCTGCATGCTGCAGAGCAGCTGATCCGCAGCAGGAGGGAGGGGGATACGTTGATCAGTGGGCTGCCAGTGTGGGGGAGGCTCTGGAGGGGAGGTGGGGGAGAGCGTAGCTGCCGGTGGGTGGTAAGCACCCATTATTTTTTTTCCGTGGGTGCTCCAGGGCTGAGTTGGCACCTAGAATGTGTAGCATGAAGGGGTTAGACTATATGTTGCAACTCATTACGTAAGTCTGGGGCAGATGCCCAGTGCACATACTCCGTAGGAAAGATATATAGTTACCAGATAAATGGCTTGGAAAAGGACTTAAAAAGAAGGTGTTCATTAAAGGAACAGAACGGGGACAGTGGGGTGGGAGGGAGTTGAGGGTCCTATGAATGGTATGGCAGGGAGCCAACCCCCTTTTTTTATATCCCACCTTAGCCCTCCTATGGGGAGCAGGGATTGTAAGGTTCCAGCAATAGATTGGCTGGGGGACCTGGATAGAAAAAGAGGGAGGGGAGCTGGTGGAAGTCCCCAGGTAATTATTGAATGAACATGGGGTTACCTGCATTGTACACTTTTATCTGCTGGGTAGTCCCAGACATTTAATAATAATGTTGCGGCCTGATTAAAACCATATCAAGTGTCTCCTATCCTTTCAGTATAGCTGGACAAGCAAAGTGTGCTGAATTTTTGTAAGAAGCAAGCAATCCTATTCTGTGCCATTTAAGAACTTAAAATAACAATGTGTGTATGTTTCTTCATTTGTATGTGAGACTAGAATATATAATGTACTGCAGGATCATTAATTTACTGCTCTTTGTATTTAAGGAACACAGAAAGGTGGAGGTGTTTGTTGTGGTCTTGGAAGTAACTTACAGAAGACATATAAAGCAATGATTAATAAAAAATTTAGGAACTCTGAAAAGTGGAAATTAGGTGCTGTACTCTTGACTACAGAGCACAAGAAAATGGTGTTTGTAGAAGGTCCTGTCTATTTTTCACAGCAGTGTCCTTCCAGAACGTCCAGTGGCTTAAAATCAATATCTGTTCATCTTACAATACCGTTGAAGGGCTGTCACAGACCGTTAATGAAAACTGTAAAATATTGTGATGTGAAATGGAATGTTTTGTAGTACATTCCATCCTTGCATTTAGTTCTAGCTAAAAATGAGGCAGAGGCAGAACTGGATAATAAAATAATCTTCCTGCCCACAAGGCCATGAGATGCGCAGGTGAGCATAGTGTATCTTTGCTATGTAATTCTCTTTCTTAAGCATCTTATCCTTCACCAAAACAAATCAGAACCACTTTTAGTGGAGAAAAAAGATTCGTTCCTGGACTATATATGATAAATTACATTATCCAAGTTATGCTTCAGTGTTTGACTTCCTAGCAAAGTCTATTATTAATTTCAACTATTTATCTACTAACATATTTAAACTAAATATTATACATATATGGCAATAACTAGGTGCTAGTAGATTTGTGTAATTTAGACACTTAAGGATTTTCTTCCCCCTTTAATATGCATGGGAGGAAGTCGGTGTTTAACAAAATTACAACTACAATATAATTTCTATTAATTCTACAAGCATTATCTACATCACTCGATAGTATATCGAGTTACTTTAATGTACTTGTTTATCTTTCAGTGAATATAAAATTGAGACATTTTACATACAGTGTAGCTTATATTTCTTCAGAAATATGTAACCAGCCTTTTTTAAATCAGTTAAATATGATCAAAATATTTTGGGTTTCTGTCTAATTGATTTTTTTTTAGGTCCGCAATAATCTTATCCTTTATAAATTAATGGCATTCATATGATTGTATTGCCCCAATATTTCATTATTCAGTAATGTTCTTCTAAGGTCATTGAAAGAGTTAATGTTATAATTTAACTTGATAACCATATATTCGAGCATACTGCCATCGTTACTACACGTTGTTATACTTCATCTGTATATTTTTTTCTCATAAAAATTATTTACATGTCTTCTGTCTGGCCTATTCAAGAAGAGCAAAAGACAATATTTTGAGGAAAGTTTTAGAAAAATGTGATATCTGAGAAATAGACTATGACCATTTTTATGCACAAGAGTACAGAATTAAAATTTTGTGTGCGAGTTAACATTGGCATTTCCGGACTTTCGAATACAACTTGAAGTTTGCTTTTACCTAGTTTTTTGTTTTTGATCAATCAGTACAGTGGAAATGTGTTTGGTTAAATGTATTAAAGGGAACTTTATAGGCAGACAAATAATTCTGTACTTTCTCAATACAAAGAACTCAAAAAGTTTTATTTTTACCAATAGGACCCCTAATTAAGGAAAGCAAATGTGGCCTATAATTGTTCTCTTGTGCAGCATATGGGAAAGTCCTTGAAATTTCCTATTGTGATTGTATAGGAAAAGCATCTGTGAACGTCAATTTGAATCTGTAGAATCCTTTAAAGATCAGGAGTTTTGACTGAAACCAAGAATGTTTACCCATGCTTGTGAAACTCATTGTCTCCTGGGACTGACATGGATAATCCAGTATATACAGCCACCCAAACCCATAATCTTATCAGACATCACATGAAAGAAACCAGGGAGTTGACATTAAAATTTAAAATGTACTGCATGATAGCATAACACATAATAAAAGTTTCAGGTGGTTTATGTTCTTCATGAAAGTTTTGATTTTGATTGTCAAAGAAGAATACAATGGTTTATGTAAGTCATTTTTTAAAAAAAACTGACTGACTGAAATTGAGCATACACTGTTATATTCATTTTTTAAAATGTATTTGGAAAGACATCTGTTGGGCTAATGTTAAGGTGGGAAAAGCTTCTGCATCCGGTAACATTTTTGTAACTCAAAAATATCTTTATTTCACTAAAATAGTGTTTGCAAACTGTTAACAAAATCTGCCATGTATTTTACATCTCTCACGAGTCCTAGATGGGCCTGGAAAAGATAAATTGGTTTCATGTTTTGCTGCCACAAGTTTATCTGTGATTTAATAGTTTAGGGCTAGAATCACCTCTTTGGTATACGCTCCTATAATGCTTCTCTTTAATCAAGCATGCCTTCCAGGTTAGATCTTGCTGACTATCAGTAACCTTCTGTATTTTTACAACCGCTTCACATTCACTGGTTCTAAACAAACAGAAGCAAGGCATATAGCAGAATTGTGCCCTGCCTGCAGCTGAGGGGTATAATGACACAATTGCTAGTATATTTTACAGCTTTTGGGTCCTGTTAGATCCTAGCTGCATCAAGATAAACAGATTGTAGTGATGACTCAGAGAAGCTTTATCCATTTATGATTAGCCACAGGATTCTGAACGTTCCTCTTAGAACAGCCATGGTTATCCATACCTTTGTCACCTCTAGACGGGATAAGTATAATGCAGTCTACTTGGGGACAGCCCTTGAGTAGCCTTGAGAAACTTGAGTTGGTGTGCAGTACAGCAGCATTCCTCTAGATGGGGAGCAGGGAGAGGTTACCCTAAGCTCAACAGAGATGCCAAGTTCCAAGTAGCTGAAGTTGCATTTTTGTGGACATAAGCCTATGAAGCTAGCAAACGTTTTCTGATTCAGCTTCTCTCCCACTGTATAATAATAAAAATACCTTATAAGTAATGTTTTCATGTTAATATGTTACGGTGTTTTCATCTAGCTCATAGTAAATTGGTGTTAGAAGGGGGCTCTCCACTGTTACTGCTCCTGAATATAGGTGTAAACTGCATCTTTAAAAGTGTTTAGGGTAAGGGCACAAAGTGTGAGGCCTGCAGCAGCACTGATGGGGACACCAACAAGATAGTAAAATGTTAGTGAGAAAGGATACATTCCCCACTCTTCTCCCCCCAGGATTATACCTATGCTCTGCTAGTCACCCCTCACTGTGATTATGCCATTTTGGCATAAGCACATGGATCAGGAACCAAGATCCATATACCATAGCCCTTTTTCCTGTTAACATACCTGTTTTTGAGCCTACAATACGTATAAAGATATTAGATTCTCATTAGCAGTGAATTGCATTATTGTGGAAATGTGAGTCTTCAAGGACTTACACTCCTGTAGTAACTAACTTATACTAATGTAACAATTTCCATTCCATTTTACCCCATTAATAAATACTCTATTTTGGTTCTTATCACTTCGCTTACCTTGATATCTGAGCACCTGAATTTGTCCCAACTGATTAAAAATAGCTATTATTTTGTATATTTAAGCCACAATGTAAATATAGGTTTCAGAGTGGTAGCCATGTTAGTCTATATCAGCAAAAACAATGAGGAGTCCTTGTGGCACCTTAGAGACTAACAAATTTATTTGGGCATAAGCTTTCATGGGCTAGAACCCATTTCATCAGATGCATGGAGTGGAAAATACAGGAGCAGGTATAAATACGTGAAAGAGTTGCCTTACCAAGTGTGAGGTCAGTCTAACAAAACAGTTCAATTAACAGTAGGATACCAAGGGAGAAAATATCAGTTTTGTAGTGGTAATGAGAGTGGCCCATTTCAAACAGTTGACAAGAAGGTGAGTAACAATAGAGGGAAATTAGTATGGGGAAAATTAGGTTTAGGTTTTGTAATGACCCAATCACTCCCAGTCTTTGTTCAGGCCTAATTTGATGGTGTCCAGTTTGCAAATTAATTCCAGTTCTTCAGTTTCACGTTGGAGTCTGTTTTTGAAGTTTTTTTGTTGAAGAATTGCCACTTTTAGGTCTGTTATTGAGTGTTCTCCTACTGGTTTTTGAATGTTATAATTCCTGATGTCAGATTTGTGTCCATTTATTCTTTTGTGTAGGGACTGTCTGGTTTGGCCAATGTACATGGCAGAGGGGCATTGCTGGCACATGATGGCATATATCACATTGGTAGATGTGCAGGTGAATGAGCTCACACCATCAGGGGTGAAAATGTAAATATAGTTTTCTTAAGTTTATTATAGCAAAATCCTGCCATGTAGAGCATAAGCAGTTTTTACAGATTCTTTTTCAATCAAATAAGGCCCTGGACTTTTTGCTCATATCTTATTACTTACTAACTCATTTGTATTTTAGGATGATAGTCTTTGTCTTAGAGTTTGTCTAAATTAATAAACTTGTTTGACATCAAAGCTAGGAAAATTCACTTTCCTATGGCAAACAATACACTCATCAATTCCCAGTTTCCAATTAAATGGCAGGGTACAAATAAAGTAAGTGACATTTTCTTTGTATTTATCTTCTATTCTTTAACATTTATGAGAGCCTTGCATACTTAGAGCAAAATATATTTGTGTAGTCTATTTAAATATTGTGTTTATTGCTTAGAGATGAATTATGGATATAAGAACTATTGCACTTGGCATAAGAAAGCTATAAATTGCAGATGTTCATCTTTTATTAGACTTACATTTATTATATGTGTGAAGAACCCATTGATTGCTTCAGCAACAAATAGGAAGTGCCCAATCCTTTTGAGAAGTTGCACTATTGCTGGCTTTTCATGTTACACATTCCAATGATAACTTTAACTCTGACCTATAAAACATTTTTTTTTAAATCAGTGTTGCTACTTACATAGACATTATGAAAAGTTGAAAAATTTACATGCAGATATCATAGCATGAGATCTGCATTACTCACATCTAGCCCTGTATGCCTCCTAACGTAGTCACTACACCTCTATAGAAAATGCATCAGGACATACATAGAAATAATAGTAAGTTGTATTTTCTTCCCCCCTCTCTCTAATCCTGATTCAGTAAAGTGCTTAAGCCGGTATGTAAATCCATCCCTATTTAGGAAACCACTTAAAGCATATGCTCATGTCCCATTGACTTAAATAGTAATTAAGCACATGCTTTATGTTAAGCACAGGCTTAAGTGCTTTTTTTTTAATTGGAGTCTCTGCTTCCATAGAGTCTCCTGCTTTAGTGGTGAACGGTGCTATTTTTTGCATTTTGTTTTTTTTTAATACCCCATGCACAAGATAGTGGCTTGTACTCTTTGCCTATCAAATGATGAAATGTAACTTTTTTGGATTATGAACGGAGAGGAATGGACAAAATGTTGCAGGTTCTGATGATATTTCTGAGTCTTCAATTGATGTGCTTCAAACTTTGTGTGAAACTTTTCATTCATTCTGAGTATTAACTCTAAATATTGGGAAGCACATAAATTAGGCTTGATTTTGATCAGTTATTGGGAGGTTCAAATTAGGCCTTCAAATTAAACTCTAATTGCAATCTTACATATCCAACTCACCTTACACTGGGAAAAGCTGAGAATCAAGTGGAGAGGTCAAACAGCAGTGTTGTAGGATGCTGAGCTGGGGAGGTTTCAGAAGTGTGTGGAGGCAGCTGAAGTATGAATAAGAGTGAGAATCTGACTCTGTTCCTGATTCATGAGGCTCTGAGATGTATGATTCAGCAATTTTTTTTTACTAACAAGACAAGAAAGCCTGCTGTAAAAGAGTAAACAGGCTCCTAATTGGATACACTGAACTCATGTATTTCTTTCAGTATTGATTTTGTTCCTTTAGCTTTATAAGGCAAGAATAACTCTCACAGTTCTCATATTCACCAGAATTTTCTCTGATGAAGGTGGAAGAATAGACGAGTGTTTAAAGAATCTCCATCTCCGTGTCTGTGTGGTAGAAGCTTCTTTGTTAGAAGAATGTCCTCATTTTGCAAAAAGTGAATCATGGCTTACATGACTTTCAGAGCAATCACAGCATTGGTACCTGCAATAGGAAATCGGTGGTGTGAAATATGATGGAGCTGTCTGACCGTACATGAAAGTGAGCTGCATGCAACTGGTTGTAGAGAGAGGAAGGTCTCCCTCACAGTGTATGCATTTACCCTCTTCCCACCCCACCAAAAAAGTGTACCCTAAACTGTGGGCCTTCCCTCATATTAACTGTTGTGCCAGGTAATTACTCTTGTGGCTGTTGAAAGGCCATAAGACCCACAGTTTACTTGCTGGCTCTATTTTCTGCTCATTGATAGGCTAAAAAGAGGCCCCGTAATTCACCCCGGTTGCTTACTGAAGGATATTTTAGGATATACTTGTCACCCTTTTGCTGTGCGTGCTAGTCATGACACTGTTGCTCTGGAGCCCCTTATTGGAATACACACACACACACACACACACACACACACACTTTATTAAACAATCTTTTGAGTGTGGCAGTTACCAAGGTGAACTAGTGGCAGAATCACCAATAGATGTTACATGCATCCCAAAGGAGACCAATGTAGTTAACTGAGTTAAAGACCATCTATAGGGTTCGCATCATGTACTCATGATGGTGAAAAATAGCACCTATTTAACACTGTATGTCCATTATTAGCATTGCAAAATGATAATGCAATCGGATGAAGTTGATAGAGGTTTATGAGTCTAGAGGAGAAAAATAGAGAATTCCAAAGTGTTCTTTTGTTGTGAATCACAAATGCTAGAGAAGTTGACAGCAAAAAAAGGGGATCGGGGGACAAACAAACACCTCTTGGATATGTATTTTTTAATAATATCTCTATACTATATGCACAGCTCAGTGAATTAATTTACGTCTAATGGTTCACTAAGTTGTGACTACTGTAGAAATTATGGTAGCTCTATTTAAAAATGTTGGTACTGGGTCAAGAGCATATTTGAGTACCATGGAAGTTTTAAATAAGACAAACAAAAAAAAGTTGATGTGCTTTCTTGTAAATTTTGGATTAAGTTTGATTATCTAATTAGGGCCTCAAAATCAATACAATTTTCAGGCTATTTTAAAAGATCATGTATTCTCCTCCCAGACCAAGATGAATGTTGAAACAGGATAGTGCTTCTATGACAGGATTATTTATTATGACATTGAAGCAAATACAGGAACATAGGAATTGACAGACTGGATCCAGAGTCAAGGTACATGTAGTTCAGTATCCTGTCTCCAACAGTGGCCAGCACCAGATACTTCAGAGAGAAGTGCAACTATCCAACAGTAGACAGTTGAGGAGTCATTTACAACCCATATTAGGTCTCATTCTCATCTCTAATAGAGATTGGTTTAAGCCCTGAAGTATGAGGCTTAATAACCCTTCCACAACATTTTTATTACCTGTATATTCTATATGCCCATATAAATGTCCAAATTGTTTTAGAATCTTAAGTTCTTGGCCTCAATGACTTCCTGTGGCAGTGACTTCCACAGTTCAGTTATACATAGTTTGAAAAAAGTATTTCCTTTTATCATTTTAGAATTTCCCTCCTTTTAATTTCATTGACTGCCCCCTTGTTCTTGTGTTTTGAAACTGGGAGGACAGATGCTTCCAATCTACCTTCCCGATAGCATTCAATATTATATGTACTTTTGTCTTGTCCCGTCTTATTCATCTGCTTTCTAAGGTAAACAATCCTAATCTTTTCCATCTCTCTTCCTATGAGTATTGTTCCATGAGCATGATCATTCTCATCCTTCTCTTAACCTCCTGTAGTTCAGCAATATCGCATATATAATTACATAAGAACTTGCCAAAAACAGCATCAGCCCTGCAATAATAGGTATAGCAAGGCACACTCAAGGTGAAAATAAAAGCAATGTTGGAAAATTAAGATCTAGGTTCTAAAATGAGCCCTGTCTGATCTTATAATGATCCAGTAGCCCTTGGGTCTCTGCCAGTTATCTCTAAGGTAAAGAGCCCAGGTTCCCAGTAAACCTCTTCAGATATCTCGGAGGTGGCAGTAAACTCGTTTCTTTCCCCCATATTACCATACAGATTGAGGGAAGGTCTGCTTTACCCTTTTGTATTTTGTTGGGCATCTTGTCCCTTTCTCACTCAAGTTTCTTTTTTTTCCTTGCTTTTCACTGATAACACTGCTCTACAGCCAAAATGCTTCTGAAATAAATGTAGTCAAACTTTACTAATTCTGGGTCACTGAGAACGAAAATGATGCTTAAAATTGTTGATTGGCTCTAGTTTTCAAGATATGCTATTGGGTCAGTATATACGACCCTTGACTTGGGAATGGCGGAGGATAAGTGAGTTATAAAGGGAAGGGATCTCAATTTAAACCAGAAATGACTAAAATACATCTTTGACTGGATCTATGAATAAATCTATGACTGGGTTTGGACGGTACTTGCTTTTTAGGCAAAACAATGAATGATGCCATCTGAAGCTGGTATTGCGTCATACATGATATGAATTGCATCATATTATTCCTAGAAGTCATGGATGATGCAATCATAACGAAGCCTACATCACTCTGCTGAACAAATTGCCCTATATCAGCTCTAGAAATCATACAGTGTCGTGCTCTCTTCTTTGTCAGTGTTTGATTTTGCAAAGGGACACATTTCTGTTTAGCCAAAGTGAGCAGAGATGCCTCGTACTTGTGTGAACAGTGCAGATAACTTCTGCTATGTTTGTGGTGAAGTGACTTTTGCATCACAAAAGCGCAGTATAACCACTATGGTTAAGAAAGCCTATCACCTTTATTTTGGCTGCAAAATTGGAGATCAGGACAAGAGGTGGGCCCCACACATATGCTGCAACACTTGTGCAACAAATCTTCGCCAGTGGTTGAACAGGAAAAGAAAATCTATGCCTTTTGCAGTGCCAATGATTTGGAGAGAGCCAAGAGATCATACCAGCAATTGTTACTTCTGCATGGTGCCTCCAGTTGGGAAAGGTGTGTCAAAGAAGAAAAAGTGGACTGTGCATTATCCAAACATTCCATCAGCTATACGCCCAGTACCCCACGGAGAGGGACTGCCGGTTCCTGATGCACCAGAATCATTCTCACTTGAGTCAGACGAGGAAGAGGAAGAGGATGAAACTTCTGGTCCTGAACCATCAATGTTACAGGACCCACATTTTCTCCCATCCTCCTCCTCTGAACCACACCTCATAACACAAGGTGAACTGAATGACCTTGTCAGGGATTTGGAACTACCCAAGAGTAAGGCAGAGCTGTTGGGCTCCAGACTACAGCAGTGGAATCTCCTGGCAGGTGATGTTAGGTTTTCCATGTTCCGTGACCGTCAAAAGGATCTTGTCCCATTCTTCTTCATGGAAGGTGATCTTGTAGCCTGCAACAACATCGATGGTGTGATGGCAGCCCTCAACATCGTTCACGATCCAGATGAGTGGAGACTGTTCATTGATTCATCGAAGACGAGTCTTAAAGCTGTTTTACTGCATAATGGCAATGTTTTGCCATCAATTCCAGTTGGTCATGCGGTCCATATGAAGGAAACCTATGACAACATGAAACAACTTTTGAGGTGCATAAACTATGACCAACATCAGTGGCAGCTTTGTGGCGATTTGAAGGTTGTTGCTCTCTTGCTTGGTCTGCAGACTGGATACACAAAGTACTGCCGTTTTCTCTGCGAATGGGATAGTCGTGCAAGAGATTCCCACTACATCAAGAAAGATTGGCCACTCCGACAGTCATTGGAGCCTGGGAGGAAAAGTGTTCAGCATCCACCACTTGTTGAATCAAGGAAGATTTTGTTACCACCCTTACACATCAAGCTGGGTCTGATGAAGAACTTTGTCAAGGCCATTGACAAAACACAAGCAGCTTTCAAGTACCTCTGTGGAAAATTTCCAAGGTTAAGTGAAGCTAAGATAAAGGAAGGTGTCTTTGTTGGTCCTCAGATTCGTGAACTTCTTCGAGATGATGCATTTGACCATGCACTGCGTGGCAAGGAAAAGACGGCATGGAAAGCCTTCCAGTTAGTGGCAATAAATTTTCTCGGAAACAACAAGGCAGACAACTACAGGTTGTTGGTGGAAAACCTCCTCAAGGCATACAAAAGCCTTGGTTGCAACATGTCACTAAAGATACATTTTTTGCACTCTCATCTAGATTTTTTTCCACCGAACTGCGGAGCAGTGAGCAACGAGCACGGCGAGCGATTTCACCAGGACATTGCAACAATGGAGAAACGCTATCAGGGCAAATGGAGCCCATCAATGCTTGCAGACTATTGCTGGACAGTGACAAGAGATGCTCCATTTAATGAATACAAGAGACAAGCCAAGAAGCGCCGAGTAGACACTGAATAGGACTAAACTATGTACAGAATAGTTTTTTGCCTTTTGTTTCATAATAAATTTTATTTATATAACCCTTTTGCTGATTTTTAAAGTGTTACATAAACAGGACAGGTGAAATATTATCATGTAAAGAACTATAAACACATGAAAAGATCTAGGTTTACAATTTATGATTAAAACTCTACTATCTACACAATATACATAGACATAAAATGTAAAAACTTAAATAGCTTAGAAACAGTAGCCAATCAGTTGTTTTAATTGTCACATTTGAATTCAGCACATCAAAATACATAATAATTAGCACATTTTATCTCTGAAGCAGACGACTTCTCAAAAATTGTAGACCAGTGTAATTGCCCATTTCCCTCTCTGATATGTCTCCTTCCCCCCTCCCCCCGAGGCTAATCCCTGCGCTGTAAGAATTCCTGAGATTTATTGCAAGTTCCCCTCACATCAAAATTGAACTTATGTTAAAGAATGACACAAAATTGCACCCCTCCCTTGAGTGGCTGAAAGCTGAAGGAAAGTGTTTTGTTCCCTCGTATGTGCCTTTCTAGAATTATACCAGCATTCAGACTGATAGACTGTATTTGTGGTAAGGCCATAATGACCATTTTGGCAAAAAACAATTGTGCAGGGGCAATACAAGATGTCTTAGAGACTGGGATTTTTTTTTTTATTAGAAAGATCATTAGGCGGTCATAGGTCACATTTTAGATCTGAATTTTGAGATGGGATTGAGTATGGTAAGAGAAGCTCTCTTTATTGGTTTAATGTTTAATAGTACTGTTACAGTCTATCATTACACAAAACTCTTGGCATTTTTGGGTGTCATTTAAAAAAAATGCTTGTGATAATTGAATTTTCCACAGTACGTAGATTTATGTGTGTAATATGCACGTGCGCGCGCACACACACATTGATATTCTTTTTTCTTCAGACACAAAGATGGATCTGTAAGCAAATCAGAATAATAATTTTACTTTCATAAACTTGATTCAAAAGCAATCAGACAAAATGTGTTTTGGCTGCTGAGTAACAAATCTAAATGTTCTAAATGATGCACTAGGCTGACTCACTATTGACAGCATCATGAAAGCAACAAGCACATTGTAGAAACATTCCATTAAAGTTTCTTTGTAATAGAAAAAATAATCTCTCAAACTGACAGCTATTTATTTTCTGATGTCTATGATTTCCATGTCATGTTTTCTCAGTTTACTAAATCTAAGAGATTTTATTTCTTTTCATTGTGCAGAATCAGATTAGCTTATTAAAACAAATTGAATTCAGTGTGCTTTGTGTATCATCAACAGTGAATGTTCTGGACCCGTCTTATTGTTGACAATGATTTTGTACATCTTTAAAAAAAAGAGCTTGAGCTTCCTAAAATAAGTTAAATATAGGAATGACAAGTTTCAGAAATAAATAGTAAGCAACTGAGCAAAAAGCCACTACAAGAAGCTAGTTAATTGCACCATTATTTTCATATAATTTTTAAAATACTTTGTGTGTGTTTAAGTATGTAGTATATTATGTCAAAACAAGACAAATGTATGACTGAGTATTGATTACTTGTTAAAGCATCATAAATATAACAAGAACTGAATAATAAACTCCATCGACAAAGCCAGCACTGGAGTTTCAGCCTCACCCTGCTGTCAACCCAGATCCATATTGGACAAAGAAAAAAGATGGCCTTTGCAGCCTGACCTAAAGGTTAACAAACCTGGGCTATTACAGACTGGGAAGAACTGATTTCCAAAAGAATGGGGTCCTAGTAGAGACCATCCTACAAGCAGCTTTCTGCTTTTTAATACCATTGAAGCTGTAGTTCAGACCCCTTCATTGACGGCAACTGTGGCCATGTCTCATGAGGAAAGAGGTTGTCTTGTTGGGCTTGTCTACATAGTGAGTTACTGGGTCTCAAGCCAGGGTGTAAATCTATAGTGCACAAGGTTCAACACAGTAACTTGCCACACGGACACTGCTATGGTACAGTGAAAGTCTTGGAGTGCAGTTTGGCATAGCAGTGACCACAGGGGACTTGACTGCATGGCACATTTTTGCACTGTAAATTCACACCTTGACATGAAGCTCAGTAACTCAGGGTGTAGATAAGTGTATGCCGACAGACAGGGCCGGCTTTAGGACGATTCCCCCGATTCCCCTGAATCGGGCCCCGTGCCCGTGCCTAAGAGGGCCCCATGCCCTAAAGAAGAGTGCCTAACTTAGGCGCCTTTTTAATTTTTACTCACCCGGCGGTGGTCCGGGTCTTCGGCGGCACTTCGGCGGCAGATCCTTCACTCGCTCCGGGCATTTCGACGGTGGGTCCTTCAGTGCCGCGGAAGACCCGGAGCGAGTGAAGGACCCGCCGCCGAAGTGTCGCCAAAGATCCAGACTGCCGCCGGGTATTCAAATCGGGCCCCGCACTTCCTAAAGCCAGCCCTGCCGACAGATCCCGGTCGTTGGCGGGCAGGATTGAACCGGGGACCTCTGCAGCTTAGTGCATGAGCCTCTACCGCATGAGCTAAAAGCCGACTAACAGCCAGCTGTTAGCTAAGGGTGTAGAGCAGACTCATTTTTATCTCTCTTTAAGTGGTCTCAGTGCCACTAGATGGGATAGAACACCACACCCTGAAGGTGTGTGGGTTACACAAGCACTTAGTGTAGGTCACAGGTCAACTTATATTAATGATTACATTTTTAAAGATAAAAATTTTCTGTGGCCTGCTGAGTATGCAACAAGTCTTTGAACAGATTACAGTTAAACTAAATGCTACATCCTGGAATTTGTACATGAAACAGAACAATTAGTTTTTATGGGTTTTAACAAGAATTTGGTCAAGGGTCAAAACTAGCTATTTCTGCCAGAAAACATGGTGTTTCATGATGAAATACAAGGAAGGAAGAAAATCACAAATGTTCATGTTTCCCAAAGGTACATGAAATGGATCCATAGTCTTTGCTTTAACACACCCTCCATTCCCCCAAAAGCTGACAAACAAAAGGCAAAACTGACTAATGCTTGACTTTTCACAGACCAGGGGAAGAGTGATATTTTTAATTTGTTTCACGTTTAGTGCTTTTTCACAGCAGAGCTCTAATCATACATAGTAGTAAGACATCATGTAAAGTGAAAATATTTGGCTCACTATTTTATCTTTCCCTGCAGACCTCAACTGCCACTGTTAATGTGGTGGTGACCGATGTAAATGACAATGGACCAGTCTTTGATCCCTTTCTACCTAAAAATCTATCTGTACAAGAAGAGGAAGTGAATGCTTTTGTCGGGCAAGTGAGGGTAAGTTAATCACGGTGTGCTTGAAGATCACAGTAAAAATGTTAGAGACTATGAAGCATAGAATTATTTTAGTTTAGAAGTTAAATAGTCGGCAGTATAAATATACTGTGCTTTTTGTCTTTAAGTAGAAAAGCTTACAAATTTTGCTTTACTTGTTTTAATTTAACAAAAAGAATGAGGAGTACTTGTGGCACCTTAGAGATTAACAAATTAAGGTAGTCTTGTTAGAGTTGGTATGGCAACACCCATTTTTTCCTGTTCTCTGTGTATATATATCTTCCTACTGTATTTTCCACTGCATCCATCTGATGAAGTGGGATTTAGCCCACGAAAGCTTATGACCGAATACATTTGTTAGTCTCTAAAGTGCCACAAGTACTCCCCATTCTTTTTGCTGATACAGACTAACACGGCTACCACTCTGAAACTTGTTAATTTAATTTTCTTTATTTTTAAATCTGCTATGAGCTGAAGGGAATTATGTATTTATACAGCATTTAAAATAAATTTGTATATTTTCAGAAACATCTTTTAGTAATGTCTCATCATGATGCACTTACATATCATGCCATACTGTATACATTTTCATACTTATTTCTTTATTTTATGGACATTTGCCAATGTTAATATTTGTATAATTCACTATGAATAGTTAATCAGTATTAGTCCCAAAGTCTTATTGAAAATGTGGTGACCCATTTCCACTGAGAAGGTATGGAGTAAATTTTTTTATTAAATGATAACTTTGGAGCTTCCAATTCAGTTCTGTAGTGAAACTAGAAGCAAGAGCAACTTGAAACTAACCAGGCTACCACTGTTAACGAGAAACCTTAATGTTAATGGAATTGAATATTGTCGCAAGACCAGTCTCCTGCTGCTATAACAGTTAATTTCTATTCTACCAAATGATTGATGTTTCACGTACACAAATTGCTAAGATTAGTGAGGGGGGGAAAAGCAATTAGAAATCTTTTAATTTGATCTAACTAAATTGTGTTGATGTTGTAAAATTAGTTTTTGAGTCCTGGCTTACATTTGGAATCTTTAGTAGTAGTAATTTTAAGCTGTTTATTTTTTTTTTATATTATTTTGTCACTCATTGGGACATGCTGCCAAATGAAGAATTTGTCACTGAAAATATTTTGTTATTTTGTGTTGTTTTCTTGGCAGTGCCCCAAGTGTCAGCAAGCTGAGGTATGTGGGTCAGGCTTTTGAACTAATGGACAGGATTTAACACAACTTAAGAAATAAAATAAAATAAAATCATGTTTTACTTTTACTTTTACATCACTTCTTCTAAAACAATACCCAGCAAAACCCCTCTGCTCTTATGTGTCTTTGTTTTGGACAGTACATATGCCTGTGTTTTAGGTGAAGGCTGCTATTGTTTGTTTTCTGGTTCCATAAAAGAGCACAATAGTTTCTTAAAGCTATGTTAAATGAATGGCAGTGCTTCCGCCCACTAGTTTCAATGATATTTCACACAATCCACAATACTATTTATTTTTCTACATCCTGATAAGGAAGTAAATGTAAAGCTCCCAACCAGAACTGAACTTTTGATATTATGACTGGTTGCCAAGAAGATGAGAAACATATGATTGGCAGACTGTTTTTCTTTTTAATTATCTTAATCCTGCAAGTAAATATTTCCCCCCTTTCCCCCCCCCCATAGGAGATAAAAGGGTTTTTATTGAAAGCTCCTTCCCAAGTTTATAAATAACTGACGCATCATTTCTAAGAAAAATCTGACAATGTTAAAATTATAATAAGAGACTATAAAAAGTTGCTACCTCCCATGATTACAGTACGATTCTAATTCATTTTAATCTTGATCTCAAAGCCCTCACTTCTGAGATAAGGTTCTAATAAATTTTACTTTGTTTCAACCAGCCCACAGATAAGGGCTATAAGCAGGCATGGGGAGAAATAACAGCCATCACAAGAAAGGGGCAGAGGGGTAGAAAATACTGAATGAGGGGTAGAAGAGAGGGGATAGAACACAAAATGCCAGATGGAGGAACAGTTTGAAGCCTCAGTAGAGAGCTAGATAAAGTTTTCTGGAATGCTAGGGTAGAGCTAGTGAGCCAGGATACTGCTGGTCTTCATGCTGCATCGATGTGGGTTTGACTAGTTGTGATTCTTGTCAGATCGCTGCTGTTTTGCATGTATGAGAGAGGAAGAGGGTTGGCTTTTATCTGTACAAGTATGATTTTGTGTATATCAAGAAAATTTGCTCCCTATAGTTAGTAATGAGGGTGGGGCCAGCCTTTGCAAATAAGGTTACCATATTTCAGGTTCCCCAAAAGAGTACACTGCGGAGGGGAGGGGGCGAGGGAGAAGGGGGAGCTGAAGGATGGGTACAATTGGGGAAGTTGGAGGGGGTATCTGCAGCCGGGTACTTACTGGAGATTGGGGGCAGTATTATTCCATGTCACAGTGGCATGGTGGCTGGCACAAGCCCAGGACGCAGTGCCGATCATCAGTCAGTCCCTCTCTATGGGACCCCTCTCCACAGGGCTGGGAGCCAGGGCCTGGGTGGGTATGATTCAGCAGCTGTGGCTGCAGGGGAATGGACCAATCGGCTGCCAATGCCAGAGAGGGAACCCAGTCAGGAAGTGGACCAATCGGGGCTCTCTGAGCTGCAGCATCTTTGAAAAAATCCCAGACATTGTCTATTGTTTGAAAAATCTGCCTGGACAGAGGATGGAGGCTCAAAAAAGAGGCAATGACCAGGAAAACCTAGCTGTATGGTAGCCATAATTGCAAATAGCTCCTCAAAAGGAGAAAGTGTTATGAAGAATGTATTCCTGCTTTAAAAAATAAAGCTTAGCAAAGATTCTAGTGGCTGATTAGAGGGAGCTCACATTTAATTTATTTATTCAAGGAGCTACATCATGGCTGTAAGGTTAAATCAAATCTTGGCTGCAGTGGTACACAAGGATATTCCCCGTGTCTCTTTTTCATATGCACACAAACCAACCAGCAGATGGGAAACTAAACTTACTTAGGGCTTGTCTACACAAACAATTTGTTTGCAGCAAGCGGGGATGTGACACTATCCCGCACTAGCCTGCAAAGGAGTAACTGTCCATCTGGACCCTGCTGAAGCTCATTGACAGTAAGTTAATGTGCTTTCATCTAATAGTCTTTCAAGAACGAATAGATCAAAGTGTATTAACAAACTGTTAATGCACATCAGCAGCATCCATGTGGATATTGAGTCCTCGGCAGGCTAGTGTGGTGTAGATTCACACCACAGCTTACTGAGAACCAGTTGTTCATGTAGACAAGACCTTAGATTGTAAAGTGGCAGATTCTTCAACTTAATCCTCCTATTCAGGGGCAACCTGCACCCTCCATCCCCATGCCAGATATGAGTCTGCAGCCACTCACTCTTTCCATCTTATTTAAAAAAACAAAACACAAAAAACTAACTTTACGGACACTACTTCTAACTTAGGCCCTGGACAGAGCATCCCAGGTGATAGGCACCACAGGCAGGTGCACACATCCCCCCTATGTCCTGTTTGTCCTTTTTCTCTGACCACCTCACCGTCTCATTTTCCCTTCATATTAAACCATTTCTTTTTAACACAGCTTTTAAGAAGACTTTTTTTTTCAGAAGTGAGATGTCTGTTTGAGGTATCTAAAAGGGTGTCATAAGGGGAGGGAGAAAACTTGTTCACCTTAGCCTCTAAGGATAGAACAAGAAGCAATGGGCTTAAACTGCAGCAAGGGAGGTCTAGGTTGGACATTAGGAAAAAGTTCCTAACTGTCAGGGTGGTTAAACACTGGAATAAATTGCCTAGGGAGGTTGTGGAATCTCCATCTCTGGAGATATTTAAGAGTAGGTTAGATAAATGTCTATCAGGGATGGTCTAGACAGTATTTGGTCCTGCCATGCGGGCAGGGGACTGGACTCGATGACCTCTCGAGGTCCCTTCCAGTCCTAGAATCTATGAATCTATGAATCTCAACAGCAGCTCCCTATCTTAGCCATTAGTGTAATTTCTAAAACATACAGAATCTGAAATATTCAAAAAAGCCTTTTGATAGCTTATTCCTATAAGCTGCATGATAGAACCAATTTAGATAGAACCAAAATAAGGCTATATTTTAAAGAAGCCTTATTGAGGGCACAGGAACAAACCATTCCGATGTGCAGAAAGAATAGCAAATATGGCAGGCGACCAGCTTGGCTTAACAGTGAAATCTTCGGTGAGCTTAAACTCAAAAAGGAAGCTTACAAGAAGTGGAAATTTGGAAAGATGACTAGGGAGGAGTACAAAAATATTGCTAGAGCATGCAGGGGTGTAATCAGGAAGGCCAAGGCACAACTGGAGTTGCAGCTAGCAAGGGATGTGAAGGGTAACAAGAAGGGTTTCTACAGGTATGTTAGCAACAAGAAGAAGGTCAGTGAAAGTGTGGGCCCCTTACTGAATGGGGGAGGCAATATAGTGACAGATGATGTGGAAAAAGCTGAAGTACTCAATGCTTTTTTTTGCCCCAGTCTTCACAGATAAGATCAGCTCCCAGCAGCACCGTATTATTGCCTAGGTCGACAAGGCCTAGGCCTAGGGCGGCAAATTTTCAGGGGCGGAAGCTCTCCTCCGCGTCCCGCCCCCCTGCTCCAGCTCACCTCCGCCTCCTCTGCAAGCGCGCTGCGGCGTCCTGTTTCTCTCCCCTCCCAGCGCTTGTGCCGCGAAACAGCTGTTTCGCGGGGCAGGGAGGGAGGGGGGAGGAGGGGGAACGCCACGCGCTGGGGGAAGAGGCGGGGGCAGGGATTTGGGAAGGGATCCAATAGGGGAAGGGACGGGGCGGAGTTGGGGCGGGGACTTTGGGGAGGGGGTTGGAATGGGGGCGGGGAACGGGCGGAGTCAGGGCGGGGCCAGGGCGGCAATTATTTCCCGGCCTAGGGGCGGCAAAATTATTAATCCGCCACTGGCTCCCAGACTGCTGCACTGGGCAACACAGTATGGGGAGGAGGTGAGCAGACCTCAGTGGTGAAAGAACAAGTTAAGGACTATTTAGAAAATCTGGACATGCACAAGTCCATGGGTCCAGATCTAATGCATCCAACGGTGCTGAGGGAGTTGGCTGATGTGATTGCAGAGCCATTGGCCATTATCTTTGAAAATTCGTGGTGATTGGGGGAGTTCCTGGATGATTGGAAAAAGGCAAATATAGTGCCCATATTTTAAAAAAGGGAAGAAAGTGAACCCAGGGAACTACAGACTGGTCAGCCTCACTTCAGTCTCCGGCAAAATCATGGAGCAGATACTCAAGGAATCCATTTTGAAGCACTTGGAGGAGAAGAAGGTGATCAGGAACACTCAACATGGATTCACCAAGGGCAAGTCATGCCTGACCAGCCTGACTACCTTCTATGATGAGATAACTGGCTCTGTGGATATGGGGAAAGCGGTGGATTTCTTGACTTTAATCAGCAAGTTAAAGAAGTATAGATTGGATGAATGGACTATAAGGTGGATAGAAAGCTGGCTAGATTGTCGGGCTCAACGGGTAGTGACCAACGGCTCAATGTCTAGTTGGCAGCCGGGGTCGGTCCTGGGGCCAGTTTTGTTCAACATCTTCATTAATGATCTGGATGATGGGATGGATTGCACCCTCAGCAAGTTCGCAGATGACATTAAGCTGGGGGGAGAGGTAGATACGCTGGAGGGTAGGGATAGGGTCCAGAGTGACCTAGACAAATTGGATGATTGGGCCAAAAGAAATATGATGAGGTTCAACAAGGACAAGTGCAGAGTCCTGCACTTAGGAAGGAAGAATCCCATGCACTGCTACAGGCTGGGGACCGGCTGGCTAAGCAGCAGTTCTGCAGAAAAGGACTTGGGGATTACAGTGGACGAGAAGCTGGATATGAGTCAGCAGTGTGCCCTTGTTGCCAAGAAGGCCAATGGCATATTGGGCTGTATTAGTAGGAGCATTGCCAGCAGACTGAGGGAAGTGATTATTCCCCTCTATTCAGCACTGGTGAGACCACATCTGGAGTATTGCGTCCAGTTTTGGGCCCCCACTACAGAAGGGATGTGGACAAATTGGAGAGAGTCCAGCGGAGGGCAATGAAAATGATTAGGGGGCTGGGGCACATGACTTACGAGGAGAGGCTGAAGGAACTAGGGTTATTTAGTCTGCAGAAGAGAAGAGTGATGGGGGATTTGATAGCAGCCTTCAACTACCTGAAGGGGGGTTCCAAAGAGGATGGAGCTCAGCTGTTCTCAGTGGTGCAGATGACAGAACAAGAAGCAATGGTCTCAAGTTGCAGTGGGGGAGGTCTAGGTTGGATATTAGGAAACACTATTTCAGTAGGAGGGTGAAGAAGCACTGGAATGGGTTACCTAGGGAAATGGTGGAATCTCCATCCTTAGAGGTTTTCAAGGCCCGGCTTGACAAAGCCCTGACTGGGATGATTTAGTTGGTGTTGGTCCTGCTTTGAGCAGGGAATTGGACTAGATGACCTCCTGAGGTCTCTTCCAATCCTAATATTCTATGGCCTTGGCTACACTTGCGAATTACAGCGCTGTAAAGGCTCCCCCAGCGCTGTAACTCACTCCCCATCCACACTGGCAAGGCATTTGCAGCGCTGTATCTCCATGGTTGCAGCGCTGCATGTACTCCACCTCTCTGAGAGGAATAGCGAGTATTGCGCTGCCACTGCGGCGCCAGTGTGGCCGCCCAATGCGCTGTGAATGGCCTCCAGAATTATTCGGCAGTATCCCACAATGCCTGTTCTGGTCATCAGTTCAAACTCTACTGCCCTGGCCTCAGGTAACCAACCATGTGACTGACCCTTTACATTCCCTGGGAATTTTAAAAATCCCCTTCCTGTTTGCTCAGCCCGGCGTGGTGTGGAGTGCTATCAGCGAATCTTTCCAGGTGACCATGCCTCCACGCGCCAAGCGAGCCCCAG
Organism: Emys orbicularis; assembly: GCF_028017835.1. Lineage (NCBI taxonomy): Eukaryota > Metazoa > Chordata > Testudines > Emydidae > Emys > Emys orbicularis. The sequence goes on along the minus strand of NC_088689.1, from coordinate 38,132,634 downwards.
CATGGAGCATTGGCGAGTTGCTGGACCTCATCAGTGTTTGCGGGGAGGAAGCTGTACAGTCCCAGCTGTGCTCCAGCCGTAGGAATTACGATACCTTCGGGAAGGTATCAAAGGACATGATGGAAAGGGGCCATGACCGGGACGCCCTGCAGTGCAGGATTAAAGTGAAGGAACTGCGGAGTGCCTACCGCAAAGCCCGCGATGCAAACGGCCGCTCGGGTGCTCCCCCCCCCACCTGCCGATTCTACAAAGAGCTGGATGCGATACTTGGGGTTAACCCCACCTCCACTCCGAGCACCACCATGGACACTTCAGAGCTGGTGTGGGGGGGGTGAGGAGGAGGAGGAGAAGGAGGAAAACGGGAGTGATGGTGGTGGGCCGGATGGAGACACCCCGGAATCCCTGGAGCCATGCAGCCAGGAGCTCTTCTCGAGCTAGGAGGAAGGTAGCCAGTCGCAGCGGCCGGTACTTGGTGGAGGACAAACAGAAGAGCAGGTTCCCGGTAAGCAGGTTTTTTTTTCGGGAAGGAATTTTTTCGGTGCGGGCTCTTTGGAAGAGGAGGGTTAGGCATGCATGCCTAGATGCGGAATAGTGCATTGATGTGGTTTATCACATCGCGGTAATCGGCCTCGGTAATCTCCTCGAATGTCTCATCCAGAACGTGTGCAATGCGCTTGCGCAGGTTTATCGGGAGAGCCACCGTGGTCCTTGTCCCAGCCAGGCTAACGTGTCCACGCCACTATGCCGCGAGCGGCGGGGGGACCATTGCTGCACACAGGCAAGCTGCATTTGGGCCAGGGCGGAAGCCGCATTGCAGTAGAAGACCCTCCCTTGCTTCCCAGGTCACCCTCAGCAGCGAGATATCGTCCAGGATGAACTCCTGTGGAAAATGTTGGGACAGTGTTCAGTGTAGGTGCCCCCTGAAGCTGTTGGCTCTCCCCAAGGCACAGAAACCCAGAGGACAGTGCAGCCCTGAAACAATCAGTCCCCCTTACTCACCATTTTGAGGCTCCCGTGGGATATGTGTGCTCTGTTTCGGACGGGAAAATTATGCTATTGTGTAGACCCTGTGTGTTCTCTACTCCTTAAGTGCGGGGGGAATCATTACTCTGTCTGGTATAAACAATGCTGCCTCTGTTAAATGTTGCATTTTGCCTATACAACTGCATCAACCTTGAGACCTCAGCCGTCCCTCTTATCGCCTGCTCAGAGACTGCAAAGACTCAGGAAGAGACCGCGAAAAAGCAAAGAAGACATGCTACAAGAAGTGATGCGGCAATCTATTAAAGAGAATGAGAAAGCACAGGACTGGAGTGAGAGAGAAAGCAGGATCTGCCAAGAAAACGCAGCGCACCGGCGGCAAAGCACCGCGCACCGGCAGCAAAGCACTGATAGGCTCATAAGCATCCTGGAGCGCCAAGCAGATGCTATCCAGGAGCTGGTAGCCATGCAGAAAGAGGAGCAGTACCGCAAACGCCACCCCCCCCTACAGCCCTTGTCCCAAAACTCTTTCCGTTGTGCCCCACTGTCACCTCCAACCCACTTTCCCCAACTTCCGTGTTCTTCACGCCACCCGCTGCCTCCAACACCAGTATCTTCACCACCCAGCCCTGAAAACCACGACCCTTACCCTCTGCACTCAAGCCCCATCACCATGCAGTATAGCTGTCCTGAAGTGCAGCACTCACTGCACAGCACACCAGACAGGACATACACGAATCTGTGATTGTACTGTTCCCCACTCCACCCCCTTGTTTCTTTTCAATAAATATTTTTTTTTTCTTTTCAATAAATGGATTCTTTGGCTTTGAAAACATTCTTTATTATTGCATAAAGTAAAAGACTCCTTAGCCCAGGAAATAAACAGGCACTGCAATTCTGCTTGTCTGCTTAGCAGACACTGATTCCTAAAGATTGGAACTACTGCACTTCACTCCCGTGCAGGGCACCAGATATCACTGCTGGTTTTCAGCCTCAAATTGTTCCCTCAAGGCATCCCTAATCTTTGCAGCCCCGCGCTGGGCCCCTGTAATAGCCCTGCTCTCTGGCTGTGCAAATTCAGCCTCCAGGTGTTGAACCTCGGAGGTCCATGCCTGAGTGAAGCTTTCACCCTTCCCTTCACAAATATTATGGAGGGCACAGAACGTGGATATAACCGCGGGGATGCTGTTTTCGGCCAAGTCCAGCTTCCCATACAGAGATCGCCAGCGGACCTTTAAATGGCCAAAGGCACACTCCACAGTCATTCGGCACCGGCTCAGCCTGTAGTTGACCCATTCCTTGCTGCTGTCAAGGCTCCCTGTGTAGGGTTTCATGAACCACGGCATTAACGGGTAAGTGGGATCTCCAAGGATCACAATGGGCATTTCAACTTCCCCTACCGTGATCTTCCGCTCTGGGAAAAAAGTCCCGGCCTGCATCTTCCTGAACAGCCAAGTGTTCCGAAAGATGCGTGCGTCATTCACCTTTCCGGGCCAGCCTGTGTTAATGTCAATGAAACGCCCACGGTGATCCACAAGCGCCTGGAGAACCATAGAGAAATACCCCTTCCGATTAACGTATTCGGATCCTAGGTGGGGTGGTGCCAGAATAGGAATGTGCGTCCCATCTATCGCCCCTCCACAGTTAGGGAACCCCATTTGTACAAAGCCATCCACTATTTCCTGCACGTTACCCAGAGTCACGGTTCTTCTGAGCAGGATGCGATTAATGGATTTGCAAACTTGCATCAACACGATTCCAACGGTCGACTTTCCCACTCCAAACTGGTTTGCGACCGACCGGTAGCTGTCTGGAGTTGCCAGCTTCCAGATTGCAATAGCCACCTGCTTCTCCACTGGCAGGGCAGCTCTCAATCTCGTGTCCTTGCGCCGCAGGGTGGGGGCAAGCTCCTCACACAGTCCCATGAAAGTGGCTTTTCTCATCCGAAAATTCTGCAGCCACTGCTCGTCATCCCAGACTTCCATGACGATGTGATCCCACCACTTGGTGCTTGTTTCCCGAGCCCAAAAGCGGCGTTCCACGGTGCTGAGCATGTCCGTGAATGCCACAAGCAATTTCGTGTCGTACGCGTTACGCGGCTCGATAGCATCGTCGGACTCCTCACCCTCACTCTCACTGTCACTTTGGATCTTAAGGAATAGTTCGACAGCCAAACGTGACGTGCTGGCAAGACTCGTCAGAATACGCCGCAGCAGTTCGGACTCCATTTCCCACAGACAGATCGCGCTGCACAGAAACCGTTGAAAGATGGCGCCAAAGGTGGACGGAAACAAAGAGATTTCTGGGATGCGAAGCGATGCATCACGGGGCATTGGGACAGGACCCAGAATCCCCCGCACCCACGCCCCCTTCCCACAACCCACGGCGCCAGAATGGGAAAAGGTGCTCTGTGGAATAGCTGCCCATAATGCACCGCTCCCAATAGCGCTGCAATTGCCGCAAATGTGGCCATGACAGTGCGCTGGGCAGCTGTCAGTGTGAGAACAGGGGCTGCTAACAGGGAGTTTCGCAAGGGAGTTCTCCAGGTGAAGGAGGAGCTAATACAGCATCTGTGGGGGACCGTGTGCTCTGGCTGGCAGTTGGAGGCAGGTTTGAAAGCTCGAAGCCTCTGGTAATTGGCTGAGCCTTAATCAGTGGGCGGGGCATTCACTCAGGCCAGGGCTTTATAAAGCCGCGCACAAGCGACCAGGGAGCTTTGCGACCAGGGGCTGCTAACAGGGAGTTTCGCAAGGGAGTTCTCCAGGTGAAGGAGGAGCTAATACAGCATCTGTGGGGTAAGTGACTGTCTGTAGTGTGTGTTTGTTTGTGTTTGGGGGTTACTTGCTGTGTGCTGAGCTTGTGTTTGTTTGTTTGGTTGTTTGAGGGACCGTGTGCTCTGGCTGGCAGTTGGAGGCAGGTTTGAAAGCTCGAAGCCTCTGGTAATTGGCTGAGCCTTAATCAGTGGGCGGGTCATTCACTCAGGCCAGGGCTTTATAAAGCCGCGCACAAGCGACCAGGGAGCTTTGAGAACAGGGGCTGCTAACAGGGAGTTTCGCAAGGGAGTTTAGAAGGGGAGTGGGAAGGGAGTGGGAGTCCCTCGCCAGCCGTAACCCCATCCCCGTGGCCCCCCCCTAAAACCTATAAACCAAACCACATTCCAAAACTCCCTTCTGTAAACCACCCTTTCAATAACTAGGATACAATGCAGGCAGAAGCCCAGCAGCAGAGTGGGGGCTATCCAGTTTATTGCACCGACTGTTGCATGTATGATTATCTGCCCTGTGGGCGGGTGACGTATGTGTGCAGTCGGTGCAAGGAGCTCCTGGCCCTCAGAGACCATGTACGGACTTTGGAGGCCAGGGTGGCGGAACTGGAGGAGCTGAGAGAGGCAGAGAGGTATGTTGATGAGGCTTTCCGGGACACTGTAGAATTGTCCCACCTCCGCTTAGACAGCACCTGTGCTGTTAAGGAGGAAGAAGGGCCCAGGGAAGTAGAGCAGTCAATGGGAGCAGAGGGAAACTTTCCCGTAGTTGGGACCCTCCTTCCAGATGGTTCTGGGGTTGCCTCTCGCACTGAGGTTGCCTCTCCAGGGGAGGGAACTCCAGTTTCTAGGAAAAGGCAGGTGTTAGTAATGGGAGATTCGATTATTAGAAATGTAGATAGCTGGGTCTGTGATGACCGGGAGAACCGTATGGTGACTTGCCTGCCTGGTGCGAAGGTTGCGGATCTCTCGAGGCATCTAGATAGACTGATGTGTAGTGCTGGGGAGGAGCCGGTGGTCGTGGTACATGTAGGTACCAATGACATAGGGAAGGGTAGGAGAGATGTCCTGGAAGCCAAATTTAGGCTGCTGGGAAGAGACTGAAATCCAGGACCTCTATGGTGGCATTTTCAGAAATGCTCCCAGTTCCACGCGCAGGGCCAGGTAGGCAGGCAGAGCTTCAGAGTCTCAATGCGTGGATGAGACAATGGTGTAGAGAGGAGGGGTTCACGTTCATTAGGAACTGGGGAAACTTCTGGGATGGGAGGAGCCTATACAGGAGAGATGGGCTCCACCTAAACCAAAGTGGAACCAGACTGCTGGCACTAAACATTAAAAAGGTTGTAGAGCAGTTTTTAAACTAGGAGATGGGGGAAAGCCGACTGCTGCAGAGGAGCATGTGGATCGGACACAGACTTCTCTTAGGGGAGAGTCTGATGATAGAGAATCTCCAGGTTATAGTCAGGAGCAGAGGACTGAAAAGTATAATGTAAGGGCCGGATCAGATGATAAACAGTCACATAAAAAAGAATCTGGCACATCAGAAAAAGGCAGGCTAATAAACAGGGACAAGTTTTTAAAGTGCTTGTACACAAATGCCAGAAGTCTAAATAATAAGATGGGTGAACTAGAGTGCCTTGTGATAAAGGAGGATATAGATATAATAGGCATCACAGAAACCTGGTGGACTGAGAGCAATCAATGGGACACAATCATTCCGGGGTACAAAATATATCGGAAGGACAGAACAGTCCGTGCAGGGGGAGGAGTGGCACTATATGTTAAAGAAAGTGTAGATTCAAATGAAGTAAAAATCTTAAGCGAATCCACAGGTTCCATAGAGTCTCTATGGATAGAAATTTCATGCTCTAGTAAAAATATAACATTAGGGATCTATTATCGACCACCTGACCAGGACAGTAATAGTGATGATGAAATGCTAAGGGAAATTAGAGAGGCTATCAAAATTAAGAACCCAATAATAGTGGGGGATTTCAATTATCCCCATATTGACTGGGAACATTTCACTTCAGGACGAAATGCAGAGATAAAATTTCTCGATACTTTAAATGACTGCTTCATGGAGCAGCTGGTACGGGAACCCACAAGGGGAGAGGCGACTCTAGATTTAATCCTGAGTGGAGCGCAGGAGCTGGTCCGAGAGGTAACTATAGCGGGACCGCTTGGAAATAGTGACCATAATACAATAGCATTCAACATCCCTGTGGTGGGAAGAACACCTCAACTGCCCAACACTGTGGCCTTTAATTTCAAAAGGGGGAACTATACAAAAATGAGGGGGTTAGTTAGACAAAAGTTAAAAGGTACAGTGACTAAAGTGAAATCCCTGCAAGTTGCGTGGGCCCTTTTTAAAGACACCATAATAGAGGCTCAACTTCAATGTATACCCCAAATTAAGAAAAACAGTAAAAGAACTAAAAAAGAGCCACCGTGGCTTAACAACCATGTAAAAGAAGCAGTGAGAGATAAAAAGACTTCCTTTAAAAAGTGGAAGTCAAATCCTAGTGAGGCAAATAGAAAGGAGCACAAACACTGCCAACTTAAGTGCAAGAGTGTAATAAGAAAAGCCAAAGGGGAGTTTGAAGAATGGCTAGCCAAAAACTCCAAAGGTAATAACAAAATGTTTTTTAAGTACATCAGAAGCAGGAAGCCTGCTAAACAACCAGTGGGGCCCCTTGACGATGAAAATACAAAAGGAGCGCTTAAAGATGATAAAGTCATTGCGGAGAAACTAAATGGATTCTTTGCTTCAGTCTTCACGGCTGAGGATGTTAGAGAGATTCCCAAACCTGAGCTGGCTTTTGTAGGTGACAAATCTGAGGAACTGTCACAGATTGAAGTATCACTAGAGGAGGTTTTGGAATTAATTGATAAACTCAACATTAACAAGTCACCGGGACCAGATGGCATTCACCCAAGAGTTCTGAAAGAACTCAAATGTGAAGTTGCGGAACTATTAACTAAGGTTTGTAACCTGTCCTTTAAATCGGCTTCGGTACCCAATGACTGGAAGTTAGCTAATGTAATGCCAATATTTAAAAAGGGCTCTAGGGGTGATCCCGGCAATTACAGACCGGTAAGTCTAACGTCGGTACTGGGCAAATTAGTTGAAACAATAGTAAAGAACAAAATTGTCAGACACATAGAAAAACATAAACTCTTGAGCAATAGTCAACATGGTTTCTGTAAAGGGAAATCGTGTCTTACTAATCTATTAGAGTTCTTTGAAGGGGTCAACGAACATGTGGACAAGGGGGATCCGGTGGACATAGTGTACTTAGATTTCCAGAAAGCCTTTGACAAGGTCCCTCACCAAAGGCTCTTACGTAAATTAAGCTGTCATGGGATAAAAGGGAATGTCCTTTCATGGATTGAGAACTGGTTAAAGGACAGGGAACAAAGGGTAGGAATTAATGGTAAATTCTCAGAATGGAGAGGGGTAACTAGTGGTGTTCCCCAAGGGTCAGTCCTAGGACCAATCCTATTCAATTTATTCATAAATGATCTGGAGAAAGGGGTAAACAGTGAGGTGGCAAAGTTTGCAGATGATACTAAACTACTCAAGATAGTTAAGACCAAAGCAGATTGTGAAGAACTTCAAAAAGATCTCACAAAACTAAGTGATTGGGCAGCAAAATGGCAAATGAAATTTAATGTGGATAAATGTAAAGTAATGCACATTGGAAAAAATAACCCCAACTATACATACAACATGATGGGGGCTAATTTAGCTACAACGAGTCAGGAAAAAGATCTTGGCGTCATCGTGGATAGTTCTCTAAAGATGTCCACGCAATGTGCAGAGGCGGTCAAAAAAGCAAACAGGATGTTAGGAATCATTAAAAAGGGGATAGAGAATAAGACTGAGAATATATTATTGCCCTTATATAAATCCATGGTACGCCCACATCTCGAATACTGTGTACAGATGTGGTCTCCTCACCTCAAAAAAGATATTCTAGCACTAGAAAAGGTTCAGAAAAGAGCAACTAAAATGATTAAGGGTTTAGAGAGGGTCCCATATGAGGAAAGATTAAAGAGGCTAGGACTCTTCAGTTTGGAAAAGAGAAGACTAAGGGGGGACATGATAGAGGTATATAAAATCATGAGTGATGTTGAGAAAGTGGATAAGGAAAAGTTATTTACTTCTTCCCATAATACAAGAACTAGGGGTCACCAAATGAAATTAATAGGCAGCAGGTTTAAAACAAATAAAAGGAAGTTCTTCTTCACGCAGCGCACAGTCAACTTGTGGAACTCCTTACCTGAGGAGGTTGTGAAGGCTAGGACTATAACAATGTTTAAAAGGGGACTGAATAAATTCATGGTGGCTAAGTCCATAAATGGCTATTAGCCAGGATGGGTAAGAATGGTGTCCCTAGCCTCTGTTCGTTAGAGGATGGAGATGGATGGCAGGAGAGAGATCACTTGATCATTGCCTGTTAGGTTCACTCCCTCTGGGGCACCTGGCATTGGCCACTGTCGGTAGACAGATACTGGGCTAGATGGACCTTTGGTCTGACCCAGTACGGCCTTTCTTATGTTCTTATGTTCTTATGATGATGCTTAGCACCTAGAACCATGGGGTTAGAAGCAACTGCAAGGGTCATCTTATCTAACTCCCTGCCTAAACCATCCAAGACAGATGGATATCAACCTCTTTTTGAAAACTTCCAGTGAAGGAGCTTCCACAATTTTCCTAGACAGTTTCTTCCAATGTTCTATTGCTCTTACAGTTAGGAAGTTTTTCTTGAGATATAATCTAAATCTGCTGTGCTGTAGTTTGAATCCATTGCTTCTTTTCCTGCCCTCTGTGGCAAAAGAGAACAAATTTTCTCCATCTTTTTTTATGGCAGACTTTCTAGTATTTGAAGAAAGCTATCATATCCCCCCTTACTCCCATCTTTTCCAAACTAAACATAACCAGTTCCTTCAGCCTTTGCTCGTATGGCCTGCATTCCATCCCTTTAATCATCTTACCTCTGGATCCTTTCCAGTTTCTCTTCATTCTTTCTATACAGTGGTGACCAAAATTGGACACAGTACTCCAGCTGAGGCTTAAACAGTGCCGAGTAGAGCGGTACTATCACCTCCCATGACTAGCATGCTATGCCTCTGTTAATGCAACCCAAAATTGCATTTGCTTTTGTTGCAACTGCATTGCATTGTTGACTCATGCTGAGGTTGTGATCCACCACAACTCCCAGATCCTTCTCAACAGTGCTGCTGCCAAGCCAGTTACCCACCCATTCTGTATTTGTGGATTAGTTTTTTTTCCACTGAGCGTAGCACCTTACATTTGTCTTTGTTGAATTTCATTTGTTGTCTGTAAGTATTTTTTATCTGCAAATCACTTTCTAAACATTATTTAATCGTGTTGATTTGTTGTCCTTTGCAATAAATTAATACCAAGAGAAAGTATATTTTTTACAAACATTGAGATGAGTTTTGATCTGACTGAAATAATGCCTCTTTTAACTAAACCTCAGGGAGAGCCATTTGAAAAAAGCAATATTTATTGTGTCACACTTTTTCACCATTGACTTTAAATGGAAGTTAGGTACCTAACTGATATCTGTGCCTTTAAAAAATCTTTCCTACTGTATTTAAAACACAAAACCTAAAGTTCACCAGAATGTGTATGCAACTCTTTGGCAGCAGAGGATGAATTTTGAAACCAACTTTGTAGGAATTACTGATGTGATTCCCATTAAGTTAATCACTTAGAATATTTCCCCCACATATTTTGCATGGGAAAATCTTGTACTGCAGAAGAAAATGTTTTAGCATGTTTAGCTTATAGTTTAGCTTATAGTTTAACTTATTTCCTCTGATGCTGAAACAATCCAGAAAAGTAGCCTGTCAGTTAAAATTCTAAAATGAATACTGTACAGTTTTATTAGTATATCTCAAATACAAGGAGTACTTTTAAAATCTTTACAACTGCCATTTACAATCAACTAATATTACCATGGCATTCTTGGAAATACATTGCAGCAATGTTAACTAGGTGAAAGGCAAAACTGTACTAGATTTAATGGTAACCATTGTATAGTATTAATATTCTTTACAAAATATAGAGAGTAGTAAGAAATGAATGTCTGCCTTTTTAAATCAGATTTTCTCTCATAATTTTCCACTTGATGCTCTCTTCTGTCCTTCTGAGATTTCTAGCACTGGGTTTCCTCAGCAATCACAAATTCACTCTACTAAAGCATATGGTAAAATACATTCAGAATCCCTCATTTATCTGACATGACAGAATTTAGAATTCTTGCTAACATTTTGCTTTTGAATAGAAAGTTAGGGCTAAAAATGGTTACACCATAGTCCTTATTTCCCAGGAAAACACAAGGCACTGTAAATTAAAAGAATTTCTATTAGAGATGGGTGCCTGTTATGTACCTGTAACAAGTATTAAAATTCTGTGAAGTAACAGAATTCACAGCAGCTCTGATCCTAGGCTCTTTCTGTCAGCTGGCGCTCTTGTAGGCAGTGGCATAGTAGTACCGCCTGTGGGGCTGGGGAAGCATACTGAAGTTAAAAAGGATAAAGCCAAAAGTGTAATGGATGTATTTCAAATCCCTTTTATTTTACACAGTGCTGTCTAAATTGGGGCAGTTGAAGGTGCACTAGATTCCCTGCTGTTGGCATCCCCCAACAAGTCAAGGGAAAGAATGCTGAATGAAGTTCTTTTCTTTGTAAATGGCTGATGTGAAACAAAAGGGTTTTCAAGAGTTCAAATGCACAAAATTAACAATGAAATTCAGGCTGTTTCAAGTCAAATTCCTTATGGCCATTTAAATCTCTTATGTGTGATATTAAAAAGAGTCTACTGAAGAAATGACATCCCAAATGACCTGCGATATAATGTGAAATATTTAGCAATATAAACTCATTTTCTGAATTTTCAAGAGCCTTCAGACAGTGTTGGTTACATGGATCCCCAGTTCCTCAGCTATTTGAGGTGGAGAGGAAATAGTTTTAGGTGGGTTATATCTATGTACTAGTTGCAAAATGTGCAAAAGGTCTGAATTCTGATGCTGCTGGATGATGGAAGGACCCTGATTGTTGTTTGATGCCGAGCTTTAATAAATAGCCACTTATTTACTATGAAGCCACAGAATTGAGGGCCAGATGCAGAAATAAATTAATAACAGGCAGAAGTCTTAATTCTTTTTTTATACATTGGCTCCATTTCCCCCATTTCTCTCTCCATCTCGCATTAATTTTGTGGACATTGTTATCAAATTCACTAATGATTAATGAAAATCTTCAAACTCAGCAAAGCTATTGAATGAAAGAGGGAAGAATATGAAAGAAAGGGAAGAGGGAAATAAAGCGGAGGGAAGGAGAATATGGAAAAAGGACATGAATTATTTTTAAATCGCATGATAAATAATCATTGCATCTGTTACACTCAGAGGTGAAAGTAAGCCAGTATGGTCAGGTACGGAGTACCAGCAAGAGCCAGTACGCCGTGCCGGACTGGACCGGCTTCCTCGACAGTGATTTAAAGGGCCCAGGGCTCTTTAAATCCCCGCCAGAGCTCCGGGGCCTTTAATTCACCCCTGAGCCCCAGGACTCCCAGCCGCCTCTACAGCTGGTAGCTCCGGGGTGATTTAAAGGCCCTGGGGCTCCCAGCCACAGCCGGAGCCCCAGGGCCTTTAAATCTTGAAAGGTCCCGCCTCTTCCGGTTGAGGCCACGCCTCTTCCGGTTGAGGCCACCCCCCCGCTCAGGACTCTGACGTATCGGTAAGTCCTTTAAGTTACTTTCACCCCTGGTTACATCATATAAACCAATCCATGATAGGACACAGTCACTGGATTGTCATATAATTGTAGGTGCTCTATCTGCCATAAAGAGGAAATATTGTAAATAAGGCCCAGTTTATGAAAAGCAGCTCTATACCTAGACCTTACATATACCTCCATCTATTAATTGTCACTTTTCAAGAGGAATCACTTTGAAGGTGCTTTTTCTTCTGTTATAGGAATAGAAAATATGAAATGAAGTGATGACTGTGTTGTATGGCGCTGTTCCACCATTTTTGGAATGGGCATTGAGAAAGGAAACAGAAGTGGATGGAGGGGAGATGGGAAACTGGCAGGGCATGGAAATAAAAGGGAGATTTAGCAGATAGGGAAGAGAGTGCAGCTGATTGAGGATGACATAGTGGATGGGAGAACAGGCCTTGCGGGAGGGTAGCATGGTGAGCACAAATAAATGTAGAGTCTTTTATCCATGTTAAACTTTACAAGTTTAAAATATATCTCTGTTAAAAGTATGTTTCTGTGATGTCCAGTTAATGACCCCAAATAATGTTACACTCCACTTGGCTTGACTCGGGAAAAAATAAGTACTGGTCTCTCCCAAATGTCACCCACTTGCAGCACCAAAATGAGGTCATTCACAGTAAATTGTGCAGTACTGTGATACTCTACTTTAATACTGTTGACATATAAATTATCATTATGTGGCATCTGAGCTAACATTTCACTGAGATGAACTGTGCTGTTCACATGTCTCAGAGCTATTTTTCCAGACTGCAGACTCACATAAACATCTCTCTATCAGTTCCACTTGGTTCCCATTTATGAAGTTATTTGCCACAACCATAACAACTAAAGACTTTTTTCTGTTTGGTGGTGGTGGTTTTTTGTTTTATTTTTTAAATGAAAGCTGTGATTTTGGACAAGATAGTGGCTGCAGAGGAGTACCAATATGGCATATGGGCACATACTGGATATTTCAGAGCCCTGAACCTGACTTGACATACACTGCCCACTCAGCCTTAATGTTGTTCCATACAAAATTGCACAAATTTGTGCAAAGGACAAAATTGCAATTGACTAGGAAATTGTAAAATCCCACCTCCAATGTAGAATAGAACACTGTAGTATTATGGACTACACCATTGTGTGTCAGAAGTAACTCCATTGAAGTCAATGGAGTCATGCTGTAGTAAATCCAGTACAAGTAAAAGAATGCTCACAATTTTAGTTGTCACATAATATAATTAAAATACAAACTTACAAAGTGTATTTAAATTTACATCAACCATATAACAAACATTCCATAGCACCAAACATCAATAATTCATAAAAAATATCCTTCATCACTAACACATCACACTATGAGGAAACTTACAGACCTCTGCCATAACTAAATGTACGCTGGGGCTATTTCCTTTCATGTTCACTTAATAAACTCAATATAAAATCAACAGTGTATACTCAACAGTATATTTAAATTACAGAACCAAACAAGAGGCCAAAATGTAGAATAGGTGGGTAATATAAAGATGGAGAGTGTGGCTATGGCATCCCTTAACTGTTCATTTTCAGATGTTATAACCAGGGCCAGCTCCAGGCACCAGCTTAACAAGCAGGTGCTTGGGGCGGCCAAGGGAGAGGGGCGGCACCTGCGGCAATTCGGGGGCGGCAGGTCCCTCACTCCCTCTAGGAGCGAAGGACCTGCCGCTGAACTGCCGCCACCGATCGCGGCTTTTTTTTTCTTTTCCAATTGCCGCTGCCGATCGCAATTGCGATCGTGGCTTTTTTTTTTTTTTTTTTTTTGCTTGGGGCGGCAGAAATGCTGGAGCCGGCCCTGGTTATAACATTTAGATTTTGTTTTAAGGTGTAGAGTTTGTAAATATTTGTAAAGTAAATGAAACATTATTTCTGGGTGATAACTGGATGCTACTGAAACACACTTGCGATATTAGCACTTTCTTAACAAGATTGCATTTAGTTTTTTAATTTTGAATATTATGAATTCTCATCCACTTCTGAATTTTATCTCTATTGATGGGGTGGAAAGCCCTAAAGTTTAATGATTTGGAGTTTAGTCTAAAGTCCACAGAAGTCTACGGGGGCATTGAAAGGAGCCTGATGTGTCCAGTCCAAAAGAGATATAATGACTGTAGAAGCTTTGTATATCAAATAATGTTCTCTAACATCAAGACAGACCTGCTGCTTTGTGTAAATATAATGACGAATAGTTTTGATGCTTGACGCTCTTTGAACAGAATATGATTAAATATTTTAGCTTCAGTTATTGTCATACGCAATACAGTAGTAACTTTATACAAGAGACCTCACTGTGTTAGACTTTGCTGTGTTAGTGGAAAGAGCAGAGCTGAAACGTATTAATATTCTTTACAGTTGTGTGTGTGTGTGTGTGTGTGAGGGTTAATAATGGATTATAAAACAAGCTAGAATACATAGTTTGATGATTTGGCTGGTTAGAAATATGATGCTTCAGAATTGGTGTGTCTTATATTTATCATGTAGGAATATTTTGCAACCTCCAGGATCTTTTCTTAGGGTATGTCTACACTGCAAAATTAGGTCGAATTTATAGAAGCCGGTTTTATAGAAATCGGTTGTATTCAGCCGATTTTGTGTGTCCCCACATAAAATGCTCTAAGTGCTCTAGTCTGCGGACCGCGTCCACAGTACCGAGGCTAGCGTCGACTTCCGGAGCATTGCACTATGGGTAGCTATCCCACAGTTCCCGCAGTCTCCGCCGCCCATTGGAATTCTGGGTTGAGATCCCAATGCCCGAATGATGCAAAACAGTGTCGCGGGGGGTTCTGGGTACATGTCGTCAGGCCCCTCCCCCTCCGTCAGAGCAACGACAGACAATAGATTCGCGCCTTTTTACCTGGGTTACCTGTGCAGACAACATACCACATTAAGCATGGAGCCCGCTCAGCTCAGCTCACCGTCACCATATGTCATCTGGGTGCCGGCAGACGTGGGACTGCATTGCTACACAGCAGCAGCAGCTAACTGCCTTTTGGCGGTAGACGGTGCAGCATGACTGGTAGCCTTCATCGGCGATCTGGGTGCTGGCAGCCGTAGGGCTGCATTGCACCAGCCCCTTGCCTTTTGCCTTTTGGCAGTAGATGGTTTATTACGACTGGTATCCATCGTCATCATACTGCAGTGGCTGTCGATCATGGGCACCTGGGCAGACATGCTCAGTCCTATCGAACTGTCTTGACGATGATGGCTATCAGTCGTAGTATGCTATTTTCTGCCAAGCGCCCAGTATTTTCTGCTAAGCACCCAGAAGAGGCTGAGGGCGATCTGGGTGCTGGCAGACGTGGGGCTGCATTGCTACACAGCACCAGCCCCTTGCCTTTTGGCAGTAGATAGTATATTACGACTGGTATCCATCGTCGTCGTACTGCAGTGGCTATCAGTCTTAGTACACTAACTGCCAAGTGCCCAGTATTTGCTGTCAAGCACCCGGAAGATGCTGAGGGCTATCAGTCATGCTGCACCGTCGTCTGCCAGCTTAAGATGTAAAAAATAGATTTGTTCTGTATTCATTTGCTTCCCCCTCCCTCCGTGAAATCAACGGCATGCTAAACCCAGGGTTTTGAGTTCAATCTTTGGGGGGGGGGGCATTCTGTGTGTCAGTTGTTTGTGTTTCTCCCTGATGCACAGCCACCTTTGTTGATTTTAATTCCCTGTACCTGTACGCCATGTCGTCACTCGCCCCTCCCTCCCTCCCTCCTTCCCCTGGTCCGTCAGATACTAGTTTCACGCCTTTTTTCAGACCAGACGCCATAGCTAGCACTGGGATCATGGAGCCAGCTCAGATCACCGCGGCAATTATGAGCACTATGAACACCACGTGCATTGTCCTGGAGTATATGCAGAGCCAGAACATGGCAAAGCAAAACCAGGACCAGCCGAGGAGGTGATTGCAGCACGGCGATGAGAGTGATGAGGAAATTGACATGGACATAGACCTCTCACAAGGCACAGGCCCCAGCAATGTGGAAATCATGGTGTTACTGGGGCAGGTTCATGCCGTGGAACGCCGATTCTGGGCCCGGGAAACAAGCACAGACTGGTGGGACCACATCGTGCTGCAGGTGTGGGATGATTCCTAGTGCCTGCGAAACTTTCGCATGCGTAAGGGCACTTTCATGGAACTTTGTGACTTGCTTTCCCCTGCCCTGAAGCGCCAGAATACCAGGATGAGAGCAGCCCTCACAGTTGAGAAGCGAGTGGCGATAGCCCTGTGGAAGCTTGCAACGCCAGACAGCTACTGGTCAGTCGGGAATCAATTTGGAGTGGGCAAATCTACTGTGGGGGCTGCTGTGATCCAAGTTGCCAGGGCAATGAAAGACCTGGTGATATCAAGGGTAGTGACTCTGGGAAACGTGCAGGCCATAGTGGATGGCTTTGCTGCAATGGGATTCCCAAACTGTGGTGGGGCCATAGACGGAACCCATATCCCTATCTTGGCACCGGAGCACCAAGCCATCGAGTACATAAACCGCAAGGGGTACTTTTCAATGCTGCTGCAAGCCCTGGTGGATCACAAGGGACGTTTCACCAACATCAACGTGGGATGGCCGGGAAAGGTACATGATGCTCGCGTCTTCAGGCACTCTGCTCTGTTTCGAAAGCTGGAGGAAGGGACTTTCTTCCCGGACCAGAAAATAACCGTTGGGGATGTTGAAATGCCTATCGTGATCCTTGGGGACCCAGCCTACCCCTTAATGCCATGGCTCATGAAGCCGTACACAGGCAGCCTGGACAGGAGTCAGGACCTGTTCAACTACAGGCTGAGCAAGTGCCGAATGGTGGTGGAATGTGCATTTGGACGTTTAAAAGCGCGCTGGCGCAGCTTACTGACTTGCTCAGACCTCAGCGAAAAGAATATCCCCATTGTTATTGCTGCTTGCTGTGCGCTCCACAATATCTGTGAGAGTAAGGGGGAGACATTTATGGCGGGGTGGGAGGTTGAGGCAAATCGCCTGGCCGCTGATTACGCGCAGCCAGACACCAGGGCGGTTAGAGGAGCACAGCAGGGCACGGTGCGCATCAGAGAAGCTTTGAAAACGAGTTTTGTGACTGGCCAGGCTACGGTGTGAAACTTCTGTTTGTTTCTCCTTGATGAATCCTCCGCCCCCCTCCCCACACACACCTGGTTCACTCTACTTCCCTGTAAACCTTCGAGCACCGCTTGCAGAGGCAATAAAGTCATTGTTACTTCACATTCATGCATTCTTTATTAATTCATCACACAACTAGGGGGATAATTGCCAAGGTATCCCGGGATGGGTGAGGGAGGAGGGAAGGAAAAGGACACACTGCAGTTTAAAACTTTAACTCTTATTGAAGGCCAGCCTTCTGATGCTAGGGCAATCATCTGGGGTGGAGTGACTGGGTGGCCGGAGGCCCCCCCACCGTGTTCTTGGGCGTCTGGGTGAGAAGGCTATGGAACTTGGGGAGGAGGGCTGTTGGTTACACAGGGGCTGTAGTGGCGGTCTCTGCTCCTGCTGCCTTTCCTGCAGCTCAACCATACGCTGGAGCATATCAGTTTGATGCTCCAGCAGCCGGAGCATCGACTCTTGCCTTCTGTCTGCAAGCTGACGCTACCTATCGTCTTCAGCCCGCAACTTGCTCTGTTCATCCCGCGATTCAGCCCGCCACCTCTCCTCTCGTTCATATTGTGCTTTTCTGTAGTCTGACATTGACTGCCTCCACGCATTCTGCTGTGCTCTGTCAGCATGGGAGGACATCTGGAGTTCCGTGAACATATCATCCCGCGTTCTCCGTTTTCTCTTTCTAATCTTCACTAGCCTCTGTGAAGGAGAAACATTTGCCGCTGGTGGAGGAGAAGGCAGAGGTGGTTAAAAAAGACACATTTTAGAGAAAAATGGGTACACTCTTTCACGTTAAATTTTGCTGTTCACATTACACAGCACATGTGCTTTCGTTACAAGGTCGCATTTTTCCTCTTATATTGAGGGCCTGCCGGTTTGGTGTGAGAGATCACTCACGCAGTGCCAGGCCACAGATTTCGGCTTGCAGGCAGCCATGGTAAGACACAGTCTTTTGGCTTTTTTAACCTTCTTAACATGTGGGAATGGTTTCAAACAGTAGCGCTCTCATTTCCCATACCAAGCACCCATTGGGTTGGCCATTTAAAATGGGTTTGCAATGTAAAAGGAGGGGCTGCGGTTTCCGGGTTAACATGCAGCACAAACCCAACTAACTCCCCTCCCTCCCACACCCAATTCTCTGGGATGATCACTTCACCCCTCCCCCCAACCGCGTGGCTAACAGCGGGGAATATTTCTGTTCAGCAGAGCAGGAAGGGGCACCTCTGAATGTCCCCTTAATAAAATCGCCCCATTTCAACCAGGTGACCGTGAATGATATCACTCTCCTGAGGATAAGAAAGAGCGATAAGGAATGGATGTTGTTTGAATGCCAGCAAACACCGGGACCATACGCTGCCATGCTTTGTTATGCAATGATTCCAGACTACGTGCTACTGGCCTGGATGTGGTAAAGTGTCCTACCATGGTGGACGGGATAAGGCAGCCCTCCCCAGAAACCTTTTTCAAAGGCTTTGGGAGTACATCCAGGAGAGTTTTCTGGAGATGTCCCTGGAGGATTTCCGCTCCATCCCCATACACGTTAACAGACTTTTCAGTAGCTGTACTGGCCGCGATTGCCAGGGCAAATTAATCATTAATCATTAAACACGCTTGCTTTTAAACCATGTGTAATATTTACAAAGGTACACTCACCAGAGGTCCCCTGTGCGCCCTCAGGGGATGGGAGCACGCCTTGGGTGAGTTCGGGGGTTACTGGTTCCAGGTCCAGGGTGATAAACATATCCTGGCTGTTGGGGAAACCGGTTTCTCCGCTTCCTTGCTGCTGTGAGCTATCTACATTATCTCCATCCTCATCTTCCTCGTACCCCGAACCCGCTTCCCTGTGTGTTTCTCCAGTGAGGGAGTCATAGCACATGGTTGGGGTAGTGGTGGCTGCACCCCCTAGAATGGCATGCAGCTCCGCGTAGAAGCGGCATGTTTGCGGCTCTGCCCCGGACCTTCCGTTTGCTTCTCTGGCTTTGTGGTAGGCTTGCCTTAGCTCCTTAATTTTCACGCGGCACTGCTGTGCGTCCCTGTTATGGCCTCTGTCCTTCATGGCCTTGGAGACCTTTTCTAATATTTTGCCATTTCGTTTACTGCTACGGAGTTCAGCTAGCACTGATTCATCTCCCCATATGGCGATCAGATCCCATACCTCCCGTTCTGTCCATGCTGGAGCTCTTTTGCGATCCTGGGACTCCATCACGGTTACCTGTGCTGATGAGCTCTGCGTGGTCACCTGTGCTCTCCACGCTGAGCAAACAGGAAATGAAATTCAAACGTTCGCGGGGCTTTTCCTGTCTACCTGGTCAGTGCATCTGAGTTGAGAGTGCTGTCCAGAGCGGTCACAATGAAGCACGGTGGGATAGCTCCTGGAGGCCAATAACGTCGAATTCCGTCCACACTACCCCAATTCCGATCTGCTAAGGCCGATTTTATCGCTAATCCCCTCGTCGGAGGTGGAGTAAAGAAACCGGTTTAAAGGGCCCTTTAAGTCGAAAGAAAGGGCTTCGTCGTGTGAACGTGTCCAGGCTTAATTCGATTTAACGCAGCTAAAGTCGACCTAAACTCGTAGTGTAGACCAGGCCTTAGTCAGTGTTCATAAGTTCTGTTTCTAAAAACCTAGCTGCCTAGTATTATTTCTGATTAATCTTAGAGGCAAAGTAAAACTGTTTTGTTGAATAATTAAGTACCCAATCAACAGTCACAATGGATTCATGCTAGGTGTTTTAAAAATATTTTGATGAGGCTGTGATAAATAAAGGGGGGAATAGCTCCCTTTGATGGACACCCAGCCAGCCAGCCAGTTAGCTGTAAAATCCCTCTTGGTAGCTGTTCTTTACTTGCTTTACCTGTAAAGGGTTAAAAAGTCCCCCAGGTAAGGAAAAAAAACATGGGCACCTGACCAAAAGAGCCAATGGGAAGGCTAGAACTTTTTAAAATGGGGAAAGAAACTTTCCCTTTATCTGTTGCTCTCTGGACTGAAGAAACAGGGCAGCAGGAATGTTGTATAAAGTTTGAACCAGATATGAAAATCATCAGATCATATCTAGAACTACTTTTAACAACCCAAAGGTGTAAGTAGATCAGAATGATTAGCTAGACACCATCCAGTTTATTTCTGTTTATTTTTTAAGACTTGTGGATCTCCTCTGATGCTTTTGTTTGCTTGTAACCTTTAAGCTGAATTCCCAAGAAAGCTAATTTGGGTGCTTAATTTTTGGAATTGCTCTTTTAAAATCTAGAAAAAGCCTAAATTCCAAATGTATTTTTTCCTTTTTGTTTTTAATAAAATTTATCTTTCTTAAGAACAGGATTGGATTATTGGTGTCCTAAGAGGTTTGTGCAATGTTGTTTGATTAGCTGGTAGCCTCAGCTAATTTCCTTTTGTTTTTTTCTCAGCTCTTCCTGGAGGGGGGATGAGAGGGCTTGAGGGTACCCCACAAAGAGGAATTCCCAAGTGCTCCTTCCTGGGTTAAAAGGGTGGGGTGTTGTTGTTGTTGTTGTTGTTTTTGCATTTCGGTGGTGGCAGCGTTTACCAAGCCAAGGTCAAAGAGAAGCTGTAACCTTGGGAGTGTAATACAAGCCTGGAGTGGCAAATATTAATTTTTAAAATCCTTGCGGGCCCCCACTTCTGCACTCAGAGTGACAGAGTGAGGATTCAGCCTTGACAGAGGCCATAATTCTACGTACTTGTAGTATATTCTTTACTGTGCTTGACTGAGGAATACATACAATCAAAGGCACCTGTGGATACGATAGGTGAATGCACTAGTGCTAACGCCTAAGGATCTCTCCAGCTAAAAAGTCTCTTGTTAAAGTGTCAGTTTCTTTAAAGTTTATCTTCTTGCCTGACCCAGGAGATGAACTCCTTCTACACTACAATTTACCCTGGGGTCTTCTAGTTAAGAGATTGAAACAGTCTATTGAATTAGTAGTTTCTTTAAAAAATTTAGCTGACCTAAATTATACTGACTGCCTTGAGGTTGCAAATAAGGAGATTTGTTCCATACAGACTGTTGAATAGACAGTCACTCTTGATAACTGTCCTATACACTTTTTCCTTAGAGAGTTTGAAATGAATTGCTGAAATTAAAGTTGTTAATATGAAACCAGTCTTTTAAATTACATCAAAAACATTAGCTGAATTATTAAAAGATGAAACATATTCCCCAAAGTTCCCTGTCCTTCCTAATCAGTGCTCTTCTTGTCCCTTAGGTATATATTTTCCTCTCCTTATGCCAGAGTCCCACTAGTATCAGAGTGGGAGTTCTGCATGCATACAGACTTGACAGTCAACTTGAGTAAGAAAGAATTTACTTTTTAACACATTACTCATTATGATGAGGTTTGAAATATTACCCATTTTGAAGATACTGAATCAAAAGATACAGTATTAAATGTTACATTCCCCGTTTTGACATGTGGGTGTTTTACAACTGACAAATCTTTTTATAGTGTATTTGTTCCCCTAATATGGATGCATCATTAGTTTAATTTTCAGAAGAAATCTAAAGTAATTAGCCATCACAGAACTGTTAACAATTTTGCTTTGTTTATAATTAAAGCTGGTGCTGTTTTGTGTAAAAACTGTTGCACTTCTTTCCCTCCCCAACAACTGGACTGGAAGGCATCTTGCTCCTTGAGTTTCGGGACTGGCAATGTCATGTAAAACTAAGGCTGGAGAATCACAACTTGACAGGTCTAGCACAGCCAGAGGAGACTAAGATACTTTCTGTGACCTTTGCTTTCAGTTGTCTGTTGTGCGTGTGTGGGAATGTGTGTGTATTTATATCTGTACAGTTATATATAGATAGGAGAGAGAGACAAAATGTCGGTGTAACTATGAGATCTGGCTTTGCAGGTGGAAAACTTTACAAACTAGTTTCCTATCATTGTTATTTATTTATTTATTTATTAATGGGCATTCATTTGGGCTTACTTCCAAAATTCATTTGTGGTTTTGCCACTCATGAGTAATGGGGTCATTCTAAACCTATGCTGATTGAAATTTTATAGTAAACCTCCCTTTCTTTCTTGTGTGCAGCTGAACTCTCCATTGTAGTTAAATTAATTTTCAGTCTTTGTTTAACAAAAATAAATCTGTGTTCCAAACCTTTTGCTTTCAGTAAAGAAACAAAGGATTTTGTCTTTATATCTGTGATGGAAAGGGGATGAGCAGCACATAAAGGCACCACCAAATTTTAGATACAAGTTCGTGTGCACATGCCCCCACCCCCCAAATATACTTGAGTACTTTAAATAACTGTACTAATTGAAATATATTAATTTTAAATTTAACAAAAGATAATTAAAATAGTTAAACTGCAAATAATTAGCTAAACTATAATCTGGAGGAAGCAGCTTCAGGGGCACATGAAGTCTTGGCTTTTATTTTTAACTATAATTGGCTACTTAACAGTGCAATTTTAATGAAGGGGAAACTGTCAGACATCTAAAACAATCAGGTATCTAAAAAAGAGACACAGGCAAGATTTTCAAAGGCACAAATAGGCATTAGGTGGTCAACTATCCTTGAAAGTCATTGCCTAACTCCCTTTGTTCTTGTGAAACCTCCTCTTTCAGATACTTTAGCTCATTTGCTATCTAATGTATTAACAGTCTGAGAGTATCACTATTTTTCTGAATGTTACAGACACAGATTTTGACAGCAAATAGTGTGTTTGTTTATGTGTGTGTATATACCTGTATAGTGCACACTCCTACCAACTTGACTAAATAAATGCTAGCAAAACTACTTTAATTTCCTTATACAAGAGCAGATTAATTATTTTACTATAATTAAATAGAATTAGTTTTCTCTGGATAATAAAACTCGATGTATATCTGCTTTATGATCTGGGAAGAATGTATGTGTCTGAAGACAGGCTTCTGAAGAAGCAACTGAACAGTTAATTTTATGTATAATACTTACAATGCATTACAACATTTCTATTTCTGTCTTTGTGGTATGGCGTATTCAGTACTTATAAATAACTCTTACTGCTGCTAAAAAGGCTTGCATCCCTACTGTACTATGAGAAGAGATTAGTAAATATCTCTTGCTTGAGTCAATATTTCTACCCCAACTATGTTTTGGTCATTCAACAATTTTTCAATGTAAGCAAAGTCCTTTAGCCTTTTAAAACAAATGATAGAAGCCTCAGTTCCCAGTGCCAGCTGAGGAGCTCTCAGCTGAAGAACAGGATGCAGTGGTTGCTTTATGTCTGTGCACTTCTGGATCCCAGTATCACCTGTGCTCATCAAGTCCCCAGTTTCAAGTTAAACCAGCTAGGTGTTTTTACCTGTTTCAGCTGCTTGTCCCCAATGAGCTATTCGGTAGCCAGGGAATGCCAGTGTGCAGGGATGTACCAGCTACACACATGGCCCCTTCATTAGAGGGCTGGTTGAGTTGCATTTAGAGCAGCTTTGCCTCTCCCGAATGTATACTAAGGAGTGACTTTTTATAGCAAATGAAACATTCTGAAAAGCAGTTCAACTTTGATTTTATTTATCTGTTCATTAGCCTGTATCTGATATCTGTGGCTCAGGAGTGTTCCTGTTGGAGAGGTGGTTCAACCTTTTTGCTCTGCATAATAGTTGACAATCTAGGGTGTAGGTGTTGGATAGAAAAAGGAGTCCCATAAATATATTTTTCTTTTCTCTGATTTCTCATATCTAAGTGTTTTTTGGGGGAGGCCTATCGTCTGTAGTTTTCCATCATGGCTCCCATGACTACTTAATATCATGTGAATCCAGTATTGTATGTTTAGATTTCTGTGAGATCACTTTTTATGAATCTAAAATAAGAAATAATGATTCCTCTGAGTTCACAAAATAGACTAGTTCAAATTGGGGATGCTGACTGGTCCCCGCAGTCTTCTATAGCTGTTTATCTCTGGGTTTAAAAGAAGTCCATAGCCATCTACTATAGCATTTCCAAAGATACCTGGTGTATGGAGAGTGTTGTGGAGTCAGAGTTTAAGGCCAAAAGGGACCACCAGATAATCTAGTCTGATCTTCTGTATATCGCAGGCCACCAACTCCACCTAGTACCCTCACACTAATCACAACAACCGAAATTAGACCAAAGTATTACAGCCCACAGGAGACCAGACTGTTATAGCCACCGGCAGAGAATAGGAAGGACTGAGGTGTACCAGTGTCCAAGGGCCCTGCAATGGCAGGGAAATGATTGTGAGATATATGCAAATAATCCTGGAGAGTGACCCCACACACACACATATGCTGAAGAGGAAGACAAAAAAAACCTCCTCAGCCCCATCATCACTGCCAATGTCATCTGGGGGTACCTCCTTCATGCCCCCGCATATCGTGATCAGTTAGACCCAGAGCATGTGAAGAAGAGCCAACCAACCACGCACCAGATTTTCTCTGGTATTTTTCAGGTGCTTTACTTTCAGGTATGACACCTAAACAGTTTTTTTTTTTAAATAACACTGCTCTACAGCCAAAATGCTTCTGAAATAAATGTAGTCAAACTTTACTAATTCTGGGTCACTGAGAACGAAAATGATGCTTAAAATTGTTGATTGGCTCTAGTTTTCAAGATATGCTATTGGGTCAGTATATACGACCCTTGACTTGGGAATGGCGGAGGATAAGTGAGTTATAAAGGGAAGGGATCTCAATTTAAACCAGAAATGACTAAAATATATCGTTGACTGGATCTATGAATAAATCTATGACTGGGTTTGGACAGTACTTGCTTTTTAGGCAAAACAATGAATGATGCAATCTGAAGCTGGTATTGCGTCATACATGATATGAATTGCATCATGTTATTCCTAGAAGTCATGGATGATGCAATCATAACGAAGCTTACATCACTCTGCTGAACAAATTGCCCTATATCAGCTCTAGAAATCATACAGTGTTGTGCTCTCTTATTTGTCAGTGTTTGATTTTGCAAAGGGACACATTTCTGTTTAGCCAAAGTGAGCAGAGATGCCTCGTACTTGTGTGAACAGTGCAGATAACTTCTGCTATGTTTGTGGTGAAGTGACTTTTGCATCACAAAAGCGCAGTATAACCACTATGGTTAAGAAAGCCTATCACCTTTATTTTGGCTGCAAAATTGGAGATCAGGACAAGAGGTGGGCCCCACACATATGCTGCAACACTTGTGCAACAAATCTTCGCCAGTGGTTGAACAGGAAAAGGAAATCTATGCCTTCTGCAGTACCAATGATTTGGAGAGAGCCAACAGATCATACCAGCAATTGTTCCTTCTGCATGGTGCCTCCAGTTGGGAAAGGTGCGTCAAAGAAGAAAAAGTGGACTGTGCATTATCCAAACATTCCATCAGCTATACGCCCAGTACCCCACAGAGAAGGACTGCCGGTTCCTGATGCACCAGCATCATTCTCACTTGAGTCAGACGAGGAAGAGGAAGAGGATGAAACTTCTGGTCCTGAACCATCAACGTCACAGGACCCACATTTTCTCCCATCTTCCTCCTCTGAACCACACCTCATAGCACAAGGTGAACTGAATGACCTTGTCAGGGATTTGGAACTACCCAAGAGTAAGGCAGAGCTGTTGGGCTCCAGACTACAGCAGTGGAATCTCCTGGCAGGTGATGTTAGGGTTTCCATGTTCCGTGACCGTCAAAAGGATCTTGTCCCATTCTTCTTCATGGAAGGTGATCTTGTAGCCTGCAACAACATCGATGGTGTGATGGCAGCCCTCAACATCGTTCACGATCCAGATGAGTGGAGACTGTTTATTGATTCATCGAAGACGAGTCTTAAAGCTGTTTTACTGCATAATGGCAATGTTTTGCCATCAATTCCAGTTGGTCATGCAGTCCATATGAAGGAAACCTATGACAACATGAAACAACTTTTGAGGTGCATAAACTATGACCAACATCAGTGGCAGCTTTGTGGCGATTTGAAGGTTGTTGCTCTCTTGCTTGGTCTGCAGACTGGATACACAAAGTACTGCTGTTTTCTCTGTGAATGGGATAGTCGTGCAAGAGATTCCCACTATATCAAGAAAGATTGGCCACTCCGACAGTCAGTGGAGCCTGGGAGGAAAAGTGTTCAGCATCCACCACTTGTTGAATCAAGGAAGATTTTGTTACCACCCTTACACATCAAGCTGGGTCTGATGAAGAACTTTGTCAAGGCCATTGACAAAACACAAGCAGCTTTCAAGTACCTCCATGGAAAATTTCCAAGGTTAAGTGAAGCTAAGATAAACGAAGGTGTCTTTGTTGGTCCTCAGATTCGTGAACTTCTTCGAGATGATGCATTTGACCATGCACTGCGTGGCAAGGAAAAGACGGCATGGAAAGCCTTCCAGTTAGTGGCAATAAATTTTCTCAGAAACAACAAGGCAGACAGCTACAAGTTGTTGGTGGAAAACCTCCTCAAAGCATACAAAAGCCTTGGTTGCAACATGTCACTAAAGATACATTTTTTGCACTCTCATCTAGATTTTTTTCCACCGAACTGCGGAGCAGTGAGCAACGAGCACGGCGAGCGATTTCATCAGGACATTGCAACAATGGAGAAACGCTATCAGGGCAAATGGAGCCCATCAATGCTTGCAGACTATTGCTGGACAGTGACAAGAGATGCTCCATTTAATGAATACAAGAGACAAGCCAAGAAGTGCCGAGTAGACACTGAATAGGACTAAACTATGTACAGAATAGTTTTTTGCCTTTTGTTTCATAATAAATTTTATTTATATAACCCTTTTGCTGATTTTTAAAGTGTTACATAAACAGGACAGGTGAAATATTATCATGTAAAGCAACCATAAACACATGAAAAGACCTAGGTTTACAATTTATGATTAAAACTCTACTATCTACACAATATACATAGACATAAAATGTAAAAACTTAAATATCTTAGAAACAGTAGCCAATCAGTTGTTTTAATTGTCATATTTGAATTCAGCACATCAAAATACATAATAAATAGCACATTTTATCTCTGAAGCAGACGACTTCTCAAAAATTGTAGACCAGTGTAATCAGATATTGGGCACCCTGGTCTCACTAATTTCTTTAAGAGGATGGTTTCGATTTGAGCCTGCATATTCTCCCTTGGAAGCATTATTTTCTGACCAGTAGAGTAAGTGTCTGACAAACAATAACTGATAGATTCCTTTCAAAGAAGCTACTACTAACTGTTCTAAGTAATTTTACATCCAAGTGGTGGATTTTGACCTTCAAACCCAGTTCTGTTCTTCTCTAGTTAGAGAGACTAGGTGGGTGTGGTAATATCTCTTATTAGACCAACTTCTAATTGAAGTCTAATAGACTGGGAGAAAACAAGGTTTCGAGCTACACAGAGCTCTTCTTCAGTTCTAAGAAAGCTACTTACAGTATACAATAGCTCTGTGTAGCTTGAAAGCTTGTCTTGCTCACCAACAGAAGTTGGTCCAATAAAAGATATTACCCAACTTGTCTTTCTAATATCCTGGGCGCAACATGGCTACAGGAACACTGCATACTTCTATAGTTACACAGTCTCATTATGGTGTGTCAACAACACAAGGTAAACATTACTTTTAAAAACAAATGAACTAATTAAAAAAACAGCTTGAGATCTCAAGCTATTACATGTGGAGACTTTAAAATGGTAAATATATATGAACTGGAAGCCTTCATACTTTTACTTGCTACGTGTTGCTAGTTTGCAACACTTGACCAGTTTTGTTTTGCTAGCTTGTCCCTCTGCTGTAAAAGAGCTGTTAAATAGCAAAACTACTTCAAGGCCTGAAAATTTACCACATGCCTACAAATTACCTATTAATGGGCTTGACTTTACTACAGCATTTTATTATGTTTGAACATGCTATGAAGAATCGAGTAAATGGACATATCGCAGACCACAACTTTGTGATCAGTGGAGACCAGTACAAATTGTTTTCAGCATTGTGTCAGCTAACCATGATTAAACCTCTCTGGGGTCTGTTTATGGTTTTCCTAGTAGCAGAATGAAGGTTGACAGGATTTCTTATCATTTTCTCTGCTGCCCTGAATAGCAACTTTGAAGCTCTCCAGAATCTGGTTGATTTACTCTGCTCCTGTTTGGGAAGGATGTAAGGTTGCCAGCTTTCCAATCACACAAAGCTGAACACCCTAGCACTGCCCCTACCCTAAGGCCCCACCCCCCAATCACTACATTCCCCCTCCCTCGGTGGCTCGCCCCACCCTCCAATCACTACATTCCCCCTTCCTCGGTGGCTCGCTTTCCCCCACCCTCACTCACTTTCACTGGGCTGGGGCAGGGAATTGGGGTGCAGGAGGGAGTGAGGGCTCTAACAGAGGGTATGGGCTCCAGATGAGGGGTTCAGGGTGTGGGAGGGGGTTCTGGGCAGGGGTAGGGAGTTGGGGTGCGGGAGGGGATGAGGGCTCTAGCTGGGGTTGTGGGCTATGGGGTGGGGCTGGAGATGAGGGGTTTGGGATGTAGGAGAGGGCTCCAGGCTGTGGGTTGAGGCAGGGAGTTGGGGTGCAGGAGGGGGTATGGGCTCAGAGTTGGGGGTGCAGGCTATGGGGTGGAGCCATGAATGAGGGGTTTGGGGTGCAGGAGGGGCTCTGGGTTTGTAGGGGTCTCAGGGCTGGGGCAGAGGCTCAGATTTGGAGTGTGGGGTTACCTTGGGCGGCTCGCGGTCAGCGGCACAGTGGTCTAAGGCAGGCTCCCAGCCTGTCCTGGAACCATGCTGTGCCCCGGAAGCGGCCAGCAGGTCCGGCTCTTGGGCATGGGGGCCAGGAGACTCTGTGCACTGCTTTCACCCACAGGCACCGCCCCCCACCCCCAGCTCCCATTGGCTGTGGTTCCCAGCCAATGGGAGTGCGGAGTAGGGGCTCGGGGCGGGCACAACATGCGGAGCCCCGTGGTCCTCCCCACCTAGAAGCCGGACCTGCTGGACATTCCAGGGTGCAGCATGGTGCCAGGACAGGTAGGGACTAGCCTGCCTTAGCTAACTTTTAATGTCCAGTCGGCGGTGCTGACTGGAGCCGCCAGGGTCCCTTTTTGACTGGGTGTTCCGGTCAAAGACATTGGTTTTGCCTTTCTTCAGTCTTAAGAAAACAGCACTGTATTGGTTCACATTTACATTTATCTTCACAGTCATAAAATTAAGATATTTTTTTTTAATTGGAGGTTTGAATTCTTCAGCAGTTGGTGGCTTAGCACTCATTTCATAATGATATGGGGTTTTGTTTGTTTTTTGTTTTTCTTTTTAAACCCTAAACTATTATTTTGCATATTTTCTCTAGTGAAAAAAATTAACACCTGGGAAACATGTTTGCACTCAGAGAATAGATTTTATTCCCACAATAATGTATCATCATCCATTCATTTTGTTTTTGTTCCCAAACTTACTCTTAATGCACTCATTGTTACCTTAAAACAGAAGATAAATACATACTATATCTAAACATATGGTAAGTTTCAATATTAATAATAAAAGGAAATATTCATGGGCTGATCTTTAGCTAGCTTTATATAAGGCAGTATATGTAGTTGCTCAATGAAATAATTATCCTGTGAGGCTTCATCTTTCATAAGTCTTAGGAAATTAATCTATGCCATCTCTATCTTTGAAGGAGAAAGTAGTTAAGGACATTAAGGTAATTGGGACAAAATACAACATGGTTTTACAAAAGGTAGATCGTGCCAAACCAACCTGATCTCCTTCTTTGAGAAGGTAACATATCTTTTAGACAAAGGAAACACAGTGGATCTAATTTACCTCAATTTCAGTAAGGCATTTGATACAGTTCCACATGGGGAATTATTAGCTAAATTGGAAAAGATGGGGATCAATATGAAAATTGAAAGGTACATAAGGAACTAGTTAAAGGGGAGACTACAACGGGTCATACTGAAAGGTGAACTGTCAGGCTGGAGGGAGGTTACTAGTGGAGTTCCTCAAGGATCGGTTTTGGGACCAATCTTATTTAATCTTTTTATTACTGACCTTGGCACAAAAAGTGGGAATGTGCTAATAAAGTTTGCGGATGACACAAAGCTGGGAGATATTGCCAATACAGAGAAGGACCAGGATATCATACAGGAAGATCTGGATGACCTTGTAAACTGGAGTAATTGTAATAGGATGAAATTAAATAGTGAAAAGTGCAAGGTCATGCATTTAGGGATCAATAACAAGAATTTTTGTTATAAGCTGGGAACGCATCAGTTGGAAGTAACAGAGGCGGAGAATGACCTCGGAGTATTGGTTGATCACAGGATGACTATGAGCCGCCAATGTGATATGGCCATGAAAAAAGCTAATGCGGTCTTGGGATGCAACAGGTGAGGTATTTCCAGTAGAGATAAGGAGGTGTTAGTACCATTATACAAGGCACTGGTGAGACGCTGTGAAGGAACAAAGTAGATAGTACCATTCAAAAACTAGTCTGCATGATAAGGACACAAATGCTTAGATCTTTGGCCTAAAAGTTACTCTTCTGCTTTGTTGCAGTTTAGAATGATTAGCTATCAAGCCCTGATTGTGAAATATAACACAGTAGGTATGGAAAATGTAATTATTTTATTGATCATCTGCCTCAAGAACAATGACAGAAATCTCAGGCAGTCATCTTGGGGGGTCATTAATTAGCCAGGAATTGTTAAAGGCCTCTCCAGATGTGGCCAACATGGTGGCCTGCTCGACCTCTACAGTGATTTTCATGCAACATGCCACCATGGCTGCAATCCTCAGGAATTTCAGGATGATTTCAGGAGGATATTCAGGAAGGTGACATTTGCAGCTATAATACCATCTCTAGATCCAGGGAACTGGTTCACATCCTTAGATCAACAGGATGGATATTTTCATATTGTGATGCATCCTTCTCACAAGAGTTTTCAGTGTTGTGTGGTAAACCAGGAACATTTCCAGTATCTAAGGCTCACTTTTGGACTCCCTACTGCCCCCAGAGTCTTGACAAAGGTACTAGTGGTGGTAGCCGCTCAACTATGACTGTCAGGAGTAATCATCTTTTCTTATCTTGGGGACTGGCTCCTCAAAGGCCCTTCACACAACTAACTTCTTTCTGCAGTGAGGAAAGCTATGGTAGTATTTGATGAGCTCGGACAATTCAACAAAGTAAAAGTCCACTTTGATACCTATACAACAAGTAGAGGTTTTAGGAGCCTCCTTAGATGCAACATCATCTAGAGTTTCCCTGTTGAGAGAGAGGTTTATAATAATAATAATAATAATAATAATAATAAATTAATAATAAATCTGATTTGAAGGTCCAAATGAGCCCACAAACAACAGCCAGAATTTGTCTGCAGCTCCATGTGAGCCTTCACCTTTGTCACACTTTATGCCAAGTTGCATATACGCTGCTTCCAAGGGTTGAGAACGGTTTATAAACCCAGCAAACACAGTCTGAATAAACTAATATCAGTCCTTCATGAGATTCTAGAGTTACTGAAAAGACCCAGGCAATGTCTGTGCTGGAGTCTCCTTCACTCTGCTTCCCCACCATAGCATCATATGCAGCTCTTGTAAGATGGGAAGCTCATCTTCGAACAAGAGTCCACTCTCCAAATCAACCTCCTGGAACTCAGAGTGGTCAGATTTGCCTGCAGACACTTCATTCCCATGATCAAGGGCCAATCTGTGAAGATCATGACAGACAACAGCGTTTACTCTATAATCTCCAAGAGGAGCAAGATCCCCTTCCCTTTGTGCAGAAACAATAAAATTATGGAACTGGTGCATAGCCCATCAAATTTTCATCTTGTCCTCATACTTACTGGGTATTCAGATCACCATAGCTGATGGTTTGAGCAGATACTTCTGCCTGGACTATTAGTGGGAATTCAACAACTTGATTCTCAAGTGTATATTCCTTACTTTGGGTTTCCTGGAAATAGACCTCTTTGCTACCACCATCAATGGCAAGTGATGAATGTTCTGCTCGGGGGTGGGGACCATCATTTTCTGGGAGATGCCTTCCTCATCTTCTAGTTGAGGAATCTCCTCTATGCCTATCCTCCGATGATCATGCTCCTCAGAGTCTTAAACAAAATCAATAAGGACAAACCAAAGTCATCCTAATTGCACTGACTTGCCCAAGGCAAATTTAGTTCCTCCACTTGATACATCTTGCCAACATCTTGTCTGGTACTACACCTACCAACCATTCCTGACCCGCTAACTCAAGATTCAGGGTTTGTTCTTGACCCCATTTTGAACACACTGTGTCTGAAGGCTTGGTTTCTAGATGGTTCTCTGGAAAGTACCTGTTGCAGAAATATGCTAAGCTGCCACATGGATTCCAGCCTGCACCTTCTCAGAACACTGTGCCTTAGTACATGCCTATAGGGCAGACATTGCTTTTGGGTCTGCAGTTTTGCAAACAGTATTAGACCAGGCTCCAAAGCACCAGTAGCACAAGTAGGGTCATACTCTCCAGTACGTAGTACCGGCAAGAGATTTTTAGGGGGTACGGCGTACCGGAAAGACTAGGGGCTAGCCCCCCTCTTTCAGGGGAGGGAGGGCTGCACTGTGCTTCTTAAAGGAGCAGAACAGGGCTAGTGAGGGCATTCATTCTTTAAATGGCTTTAATAGCACAATGCATATGCTAACAAACTTAAACAAAGGCTTTGTTTAAGTTTGTTAGCATACGTATTGTGCTGTTAAATTGATCAGGAGTCCTCAAGAGGGGAGTGGTGGGGGGTGGGCAGAAGGTGTTTAAACAGTGTTTTAGATTCCGTTTCTCCCCATTGGTCTGAATTATCCATGACATTCATACTGCATCACATCAAGTCCAAATCATTAGAGGAATGCCTCTGCTTGCACTGACCACAGGATGTTTGGATTCTGATGTCAGCCCAGTTCTGCAGCCTGACAGGTATCAGGTGTTGACCCCAGTGTACACAGAATTCTTCTTTGCAGCCAAACTAGTCTAACAGACTCCTGAAACTCTTACTATTTGCATGTCTATGGACCACTTCTGTGGTAAGAGTTTCAGGAGTCTGCTCTGTTCCTATAAAGGAAGTTGAATCCCCCATTGAAATTCAATATTTGGGTATAATACTATAATGCAGTTTAGGGTACAGTTCTACTTAAAATTTATCTTTTAATAAGTCATACATATGCTGAAATGGCTCCTCACCCAACTCCCATATTCCATATAAACAGACTGAAATACTACATATTTTGGGGGAAAGTGAGTAGTTAAGCATGTTGATGTTTGTATATACAAACACCCATTTAATCACTGTACTGGAAAATATAGCTGAACTTAATTTTCTATGAAATTTGAAGAAAGGTTAACAGCCCCAATTGTTTTCTGTGTTAATCAGTGTGAACCTGAAAAAATGACATGCCTTCTAAGAGAAAAGAATCAGTCCACACTTACTGAAAAAAAAAAATCCTTCCAACTGGTGTTCAGAAGAGTGCTACAAGACACATATATAACCTCATGAGCAGAGGGTGGAGAGGATACCCTCCCACATTATGACCAGCAAAAAAATAATAATAATAAAAAAAAAATCTCCGAGGCAGAGGTTCACAGATTTGCAAATCTAAAAACCTGTGTTCTGCTTTAAACCACCTCAGCACATACCAGGTTTATGAACATTAAAAAGTTAACTGCAAAGGAACATTGAAGCCCATTAACCTGAATGTGTGCCAGCCAGTATGTCCTCAATGACTAAAGGTGCAGTCACACCTGAACAGCTAAAAATTAACCTTGCCCTTTTAAGCTAAACGGAGTCATGTCACTGGCTCCATCTCTGTTCTTACATAACAGATAAAACTCCAGTGGGGCATGGTGCTGGCACATAGGGTCTCAGGTATGTGATGTGATTTTTCATAATCTCTTTTGGGAATAGTCATGTAGGTGAAATAGCTGGTACTTATGATTCTGCTATTCCTATACATGTATATTCATCTTGGTATCTGAAGTTATGAATATTAGCTATGTTTACTACGTTTGTTCCTGTGGTAACGCCCACAAGATATTTAGCCAGCACTTGAAGGGACAAGTCAGGTTGAATGGCCCACTAAGGAACACTTAGCTCACTATGGACCCTGGAAAACGCCTTTCTACACTTAATGGAGTTTTTGTGAATGTTCTAACTAGAATATGAGTAGGGGTGATGGACATGTAACTTGCCCATGTGACTCCAAACACCATTCTTTCACAGTAAGAACAGATTTCCCTTTACTTGGTACTTGGCAGAAGCTAAAAGGCCCTGGCCTGGGAACATATCCATTTTGCCTCTTTCCTTCTCTGGCCTCTTTCCTGCTCCAGCCTCTGGACTATGAACATATACTAATGGGAGCATTCTAACCAAGGGACTGAGGACTAAAGTAATCTGGAGTCTTCATATTTCCTTGATCCTTTGCAGATGGACTTATGAGTTGGATATAGTACAGAGACTGTTCTAGCCTCATTGATGGCTGATTTCTTCCTTGAAATGGACAAAGATCAGATGTCTGCCGACTTTCTCACGAGTCAGCAGCCTTTGATACCTGTGGTATAAGCAACATAGCCCTTGTTTGAGTGGTTTTGTTCTTTCCTCTCCAAATGTCAAAGCCTGTTCCCATTGAACTCAATAGCAAAACTCCTTTTGATCTCAATGGGAACAGGATTTGGCCCCAAGAGATCAGAGAATGTGATGATCAATTGCTTATCTGTCCAGAGACAGTTCTCATGCATGTTCTGTGAGGCTGATTTTGATTGCCCCTCCTGTATGTCATGCTGAGGAAAATAATAAAACAATTTGAGCTGTAGTTCTATCAAGATGTACATGGCACACACAGTTCTATGCCTCTTTTCCAACAAACCCAGATGGCGCAGCACCTTCACTTTCCTATTGCCTGGTGGAGAGCAATACTTAGATAAAGCCAACCTGGCAGAAGCTTAGTTTGGACATAAGGGAGGCACTGATAGTGTGTTAAGGGAAAGTGGGGTGATTGTCCTTCCTATCCTTCTTTCATTTAAGAAGTTTTCAATTTGGGGTGTTGCTGGATCCTCAGTGACACCTGAAAGTACAGGTGGCACCAGGGGCCCAAAGCATCATTTTACAACTGTAAAACTGTACAATTTTAGACAGTTAAGGGGGGTGTTGGAGGGGATGGGGAGAGCGTGGGGTCCCGGGCTGGGGTGGGGCGGAGTCACATGGAGGGTCACATGTGGAGGTTATGTGCCCTCCCTTGTTTCCCTCCCATAAGTGCAGTACCAACAAGAAATGGTTTCTACTTGCACCACTGCAAAGCAACCATCTTCTTTAGGGAGTACTGCTTGGGAATCACCTAAAGTGGAGTACTGCTTGGGAATCACCTAAAGCACTTTAGGGTCATTACTCAAAGAAGGAGAGGTTACTTACCCTTGATGGTAAATGGAATTCTTTGAGATGTTTGTTCCTATGGGTGCTTCACTCCCCACCCTCCTTCCCTTCTGCTTTGGAGTCTGGGCTTGATAGGACTTTGTGGAAGAAAAGGAATGAAGAGTAATTCTTCTGACTCTGCTGTACATACTCTCAGTACAGGGCACAAGGATAGTTAGGGTGCATGTGCAGATTGAACATCACTGCGACCAAAATTCTCGTGGGGGCAAGCACACCTGAAATATAGCACCCATAGGGACAAAGATCTCCAAGGAATCCAACTACTGCACAGGGTAAGTAATCTTTTTTTTTTTTTTTTTCCAGTAGATTTTGAGAGTGTTTGAATCTAGGGCTTTGGTTTAGACCATTTAAAACATAGAAAGAGCCTTGAAGTTTCAAGTTAAATCTGAAATTCTCCATAATTCTGGGTTATTTAGGATCAGGGATTTTGATTTTGGCCCATGTGTACTAGAAACAAAAAGCTAATTTAGATCAGCCATACCTGATTCAATAAGAGATTTCCCTAAAAAAGTGAATGGCAGATTAATGAATTATCATGTGCTACTTCAATGGCCTGTTTTATTTCATGTATTTTAGAACATATAACCAACCCATTAAGTGCACTGTAATAATTCTGTATATTTAAATCACGTATACCCTGCAACAAAGCATCTGATTTCTGCTGCAGTTTGGTATTGAATTCTGTGACATACTGGAAATTCTCTGCCACATTCAAGTTAAAATATTGATTAAATATGAAAAAGAATAACACATACATTATTCCTTTATTTGCTCAAATTATTATTTGTCCTTTGTATATATTACAGTCCTATAATCAATCCTGTAATCCTATAATAAAAGATGGTCAGAAATTACAGATGTTTTCTCCATTACATAATTTAGAAGAATCAAATTTAGGCCCTGATCCTGTAATCAACTCCTCAAAGATGGACGCTTGCATTTAGATAGGTCATGTAGATTGTAATTTTTGTATGAGTAAAGTATTTTCAGCAGCATGTTAGACTTTATCTCAGAATCTGTATGTCTTATCCTGTCCCATTGAACACAATGGGAACTTTACAGTGCAATGGGCACAGGATGAAGCCCGATATAATTAGTTACCACAGCAAAACCACCATGGTTGTTAGCATGATGTGGAGTTTTCTGATAAAAGATCAATAGTGAAATAATTAACAATGCTGAAATTTCAATTGTCATCACTATGTTTCAGAGTTAACATCCTGTTAAGATGAATTGCACTGTTCATACATCTCAGAGCTGTTTTCAGGCTGTTTGAAAACTCAGGAAGAGACTTCTTTGGTTTACAGTTGATTAACATTCATAAGGCTTTCTTTACAAACATTAAAGACTAGAATCTTGAAACATAGATGTAAGGTTGGATTCTAGAGCAGAATCCTGCTACAGTAGATGGAGTGAAGAGTCACAGAATGTACATAGCGTTGGATATGTTTTTTGTAAGTAAGCTGGAAGGTAGTGATATGATTTTAGTCCTAGGCCTTTTGCAAGTTTTTTTAATCGTATCTGAGTTATCTTCACTGTGTAAGACACAAATGAGAGTGGTCACAGGGATCAGAAAGTAGCAGCTACCACAGAGTCTTCAAAATAACTTACTTGTTATACTTCTCAATGAACATAATTAGATTAGAGAGCCAGCAGCATACGTATCATCTCTCTATGTCCCTTGTCACAGTCATTGATGAGATGAAGCTGTTCAGCAAGGGATCATTTATTTAATATTTTTAAAGTCTAATTTATATTCATGCAGATGTTCTGACTTTAAAGAAAAATTAATTCAGGCCTGCATATAACCTTGCCCTTTACACAGAAAAAATCCGTTCATGTTAGGCCACAGTTAGACTTAGCAGTATTTATCTGCTCTTCAGTTTTGTAAGTTCATGTGTGGATATTTTACATTTGCTTAATACATTGACCTTTAACTACTATGAATAAGAATATGAGAAGGGAGAGTTAAATTCTATAGAGACAAACCTCAAAATGATGTAGAGCCATGATGCTCAGTATTTCTTTCACCAGAGCCTGCAGAATCCACGCATGGTTTCTTATCAGTATCCACCAAAATCTCAAAGGTCATTTGTGGTCATGTCAGGGTACAGACATGGGGACCCGCATGAAAGACCCCCTAAGAGTATTTCTACCAGTTTAGGTTAAAAACTCCCCAAGGCACAAATCCTTCCTTGTACCTTGGATTAGGTAACGCTGCCACCACCAAGTGATTTAAACAAACATTTAGGGAGGGCCACTTGGAGCCCTACCTTCCCCAAATATCCCCCCAAGCCCTTACACCCCTTTTCCTGGGCAGGCTTGAGAATAATCCCCCAAGCTCCTACACCTCCTTTCCTGGGGAGGCTTGAGAATATATCCTCACCAATTGGTACAGGTGAACACAGACCCAAACCCTTGGATATTAAAACAATGAAAAATCAATCAGAAGAAGAATTTTAATTAAAGAAAAAAGGTGAAAGGAGTACCTCTGTAAGATTAGAATGGAAGATAATCTCACAGGCAATCAGATTCACAGAGGGTTTCCCTCTGGGCAAAACTTTAAAGTTACAAAAAGAAAACCAGGAATACCCTCCCTCTCAGCACAGAGAAAATTCACAAGCCAAAATAAAAGTAAATCTAATGCATTTCCTTGCTAAATACTTATTAACTCTATAGGAGTTGGATTTCTTGCTTCTTTGATCTTGCTCTGGCCAAAGCCGCACGGAACAGACAGAACAAAGCCTTCCGGCCCCTTCACCCCACCCCCAGATTTGAAAGTATCTTGTCCCCTTATTGGTCCTTTGGGTCAGGTGCCAGCCAGGTACTTGAGCTTCTTAACCCTTTACAGGTAAGTGGATTTGGTGCCTCTGGCCAGGAGGGATTTTATAGTACTGTATACAGGAAAGTTGTTACCCTTCCCTTTATATTTATGACAGGTCACAATAGTGTTTGAGTAGTGGTGGGTCGGGTGCTGAGTAGAGGGACTCTAGTGATCCTGATGCTGGATGGGAAGGCTTTGTAGGTGGGGGCACTTGATCTTCCGTCCCCCATCCCCTGAAATAGTGTAATGCCGACAGACTTCGGTCGTCGGCGAGTGGGATTGAATGTCTGGAGATTAGTGCATGAGCCTCTACCGCATGAGATAAAAGCCAACTGGCTGTTAGTTAAGGCTGTAGAACAGATCTCTCTCTCTCTCTCGTGTCTCAGTGCCACTAGATAGGACAGAACACCACACCCAGGAGGTGTGTGGGTTACACTAGCACCCAGCTTCAGGACAGCACTGCTCCACAGCATCTTGAAGTGCTACTTCCCTTTCCCCTAAAAGCTCTGTGGGGGTGAGGGAATAGGAGGGTGAGGAGATGCATTATAATTGTGTTACGGTTGGATGGAGCAAAGTGGCAGCTGTAGGGCATACAATGTAGGGCATACCATTTATGACAGGTAGTTTAGTTATAAATCATGAAAATTTGAAATTTCAATGTTGTTTGTAGATTAGTAGACTATTTATATAAATTTCAAATATAAAGAGAGTGTTAATGGAATAAAAAGTAATTTACTCTCACTAATATATTCAGGGAACTTCTGATGATTTCACCACACACTGGTGTCTGAGAAATAGAGTCTAAATACTATTCTAATACTTATTTTATTAAACATTTCACTATGTACCTATAGCTATGTCCTAATTGTCACATTCTTTCTTACTTTCTTATTCTAAAGTCGGTACTAGTGGAACATAAAGGAAAAACTTCACTGTGAAGATTATGCAGTATGGCATAGACAGAACATTCTGTATTTAAAATTCATCTCTGGATCTCTGCTAGATATGATGACATTTCCTAACTGCTATCTTCAAACACCTAGTAAAACAAGAATAAAGTAATTCACTATTAATGTTAGAATAGGTTTCAGAGTAGCAGCCGTGTTAGTCTGTATCCGCAAAAAGAACAGGAGTACTTGTGGCACCTTAGAGACTAACAAATTTATTAGAGCATAAGCTTTCGTGGGCTATAGCCCAGAATAGTTAATTGTATCTGATTCTCATTCGGTAGTACAGTATGTTGGTGACAACCAGCTAGACATAGTGTTTCCAAAAGGTTTCACCTTTAATAACAATGAATCAAATAGATGAAATATTGTATTTAGGAATTTAGGGTCAGTACTTAACAGATAAATGTAAATATTCACACGGAAAGTGAAGATCATAGGCTAAATGGATTCATAGATAAAATGCTGGCCTTACTCCTCTGAGATGACGCTTCCTGCCTAACCTAATTACTTAATAAAGATCTCTTCACAACTAATAACTGCATACTGAGGATAATGTGGCTAAGCATTTGGAAATAATTAATCCTATTAAACATATTGTGACCAAACTAGCAGGAATTTGCAAGACAATGGCAAATGCCAGCAGGACTGATTCAACTCACAGCAGGATTTTTCAAACTTTTTTTATAGAATGGGACCACATGTTAATAGAGAAATTGTTTTATAAACTCATTCCCTGCTTCCTGTTTGTGATTGTGTGCACCCCCTGGTGCACCTCCCCCTATTGTGATCATAAAACTCCTTGTGGTATCTAAACAAGTATATACGTGAAATTAGGGGGAAATATTAATGAATTCTTATCCATCTTAGTGTGATGTAATAGCTGCAAAAAAGAACAGCCAGTACCATTGAGTGCTTCACAGACTAGAGTTTTGGAACTGCTTTTCTACAGATTATAATGCCCTGAACTGTTCTTAGACTCTGTTGGAAACAATTTTCATATAAAAATAATACATTGTATATGCCCAAAATATGTGATTCTTTAAGAAAATCGGTGAAACTTCATTTTCATCTTTAAAAATGGTTAATTATCTCTCTAGTTACAAAATGTTAACTAAATAAGACTAAGTGAATTTGCTAAATTTATATTTTGCTACAGTTTTTATGTCAAAACCAATTTTGATTGTCTGAAATGTAATATCACATAACTATACGCTCGTATGCTAAATGGTATTTACTATGGAAAGTACTCTGTTAGGATAGTTATTTTCTTTCATAAGACTGATTCTCATACTTGACTTTAGCTCTCAAAATATTAAGCTATGACTATAAAGGTTTATTTATAAAAGTTTGTAAATAAAGGATGACTGGAGTATCCCATAGTCTGAATTCAAATATATATTGTTTAGAAATCTATATCTCAGTAGATCATGTCAGTTCTTGTCCCCTTCTCTAGCTGCTTTAGGGTCACTCCTGCAGTGCAAAGTAGCTGGAAAACCAATGGATCCATATCACTGCAGATATATAGGTGTCTAGTGCCTCATGCAGCTTCCTGTTAACCGTGGCTTAGACCTAAACCCAAAACCCCAGGCCATTTTTGTTGCCTCTAGACTAAAGTATTACCCCTGCCAAAATCATGAATCAGGCTGCAAAAAATCACAAGAATGATTTAAAATCACGAGACTTTTAAAAAATAATAATTTGGAATCCTTTTGGTTTGTCTTCTGGTTTCTAAGACTTTAAAGTACACGCTAGTCGCATTTTTAGGCTATTTGTTGCAACCATGAGAGCAAAAATTGTGCATCTTTTTAAAAGAAAGCTGAGATTCTCACAATCACATGACTCCACATGTTATGAGAGTTAACAATAATGAGATTTGGATTTGTGGTCCTGTTTTAACTTGAGTTAATTCCGTGCCAGTGAACATAGTTATTAACACAGTTGTAAATGGTGGTCCGGATACTCCACAAATGTTTGTTCCAGTACACAAATGTTTTTGTGATTTACCTCAGGACTTAGCATTAGCAATTAAAAATTGGCTGACTTCTGGGGTAAACCAAAAATATTTGTGTCCTGAAACAAGTGTGTCTAGAGTCATATTTACAATTGTGCTAGTTAAGTTAATTGCCAATCATTTAGTTGAGG
Source organism: Emys orbicularis (assembly GCF_028017835.1). Classification (NCBI taxonomy): domain Eukaryota; kingdom Metazoa; phylum Chordata; order Testudines; family Emydidae; genus Emys; species Emys orbicularis. Next base: position 38,091,667 of record NC_088689.1, on the reverse strand, counting down.
TTAAAACAGGACCAACAAACTCTTGTCTAGGCTGTAACACTAAGTAACCTTTTATTCATGCCCTACACACTACTGCAATAATATCTGTATAAAATATTTCTCATGAGAATTCCATATGAAAGCTTATAACACACTGGTTACTAATATCATTGTAAAATGTATGTGTTAACATTATATGTGAAGTTATGAATTCCCTCTCTAGGATATTATTAGAACTTGGTAAAGATCAGACAGCCCAGCTTAGGTAAAGGTGATAAATGGGTCTTTCCTAGACAAAGGAATGTGGGTTTATTTCAGTTTACATATTAGTAGTAAACAAAGCCATCAGGGTAAACCAGCAGTGGTTATCCTGATCCTGAACTTGAGAGACAATATTAACAAGGCTCCTGCACCTCAGAGACAGACATGAGATTGAATCCCCAAGAGGCCTTCCTGCTTGCTTTATAAGACTAAAGCAACCCCTTTGGGGATATAAGGAACAGAGAGGGCTTCTATCTTTTATCCTTCACTTAGGAGACAAAGAAAGCAAGCAATTTGATATCGGTGCCAGGTCCTGGCCAGACTGGTCAGTAAAAGCTGGAAAGGAGATTATGGGTGAGAGAAAAATGAGCTTGAACTAAGACTGTATCTTGCTAGATTAAGTTGTAGGTTTTTAGATTAATATTTTCACTTTTATTTGCTTTTGTAGCCATCTCTGCCTTTTTATTTTAATTGGAATCACTTAATCCATGCTCTTTTGTTAATAAACTTGCTCTGCATTCATTATAAATCACAGTGCTGTGTAAGTTCAATAGAGTGTGTGCTTCTAGAAAGGTAACAGGTTGAAGTGTTTTACTGTCTCTGTAAAGGTCCAGTGAGAGAGACTGGTCACTGCAGTAGGACGATTTGGGGGCAAGTTCGGGGCTGGAAGGGTACTAGGTCAGCCTGCAAGGAGTAACCAGGTTGAGCAAAATCAGGGTGAGGCTTGTGGGCTGCTAGCAGGTTGTTGGGGTCAGAGGTCTGGACCAAAGCTGCACAGCCACAAGACATCCAGGATCACAAGAAGACAAAAATACTGTGTCCAGTCTCAGCAAGGCTTCCTTCTAGTGACGTCATTGTGGCAAGGTGTGGCAGACATCAAGGAAATGCCAAAAGACCTGTGAACCCTGGCACATTATCCTACTGTTGATTTAATTGTTAGCCTCACCCACCCTTACATACCTAAAGTCTATAGGACCAGACCCTCAGCTGATGTAAATTAGAACTATGACAATTTACAGCAGGTATGGATCTGGTCCATAACATTTAGACGGGTATCCTAGTTACTTGCTTAAACTTGCTTTATCATTGCTTAGTATCAGTTTGTCAAACCATTTATCTGAGGGCTGTTATCACAGATAAATAGCTTCAGTATTTTCTTATTTTTCTACTTATGAGATTATAATGCTTCTTTCAATGATCAGTGGTGTATATTTGTACATAAGTGTGTTAACACATATTTTTATACACCAAATAATTTAACTGATGGCTTACTAAATGTATAGTATATTATAAATTAGGATCCTAAATACAACATGGATAACACAAGGCATTTAATTATTTTATTTATTTATTTATTTATTTATTAAAAAGAGAGAGGGAACAGAGGAGGGATTCTCCTTCCCACTACAACCCCTGTACACTGATATAAAACCTCTTAACTGTCCAGGGGAGAATTTGCCTAGCACAGGCACTCCATAAGACATTTGTAGGCTACCTCACACAGGACCTCTTGCAAACCCCAGTGTAGGGGACAGGGTCATGGGATATGAAGTTATGACCATTCTGAGCACCTCCAAGTTGCAGTGCTACCCCTAGGCAGCCCAGGAAGAGCAACTGTAACTTAGAAGAGCTTTGAGCTACTTTTATTTATGCACCAGCCCAGAATCTCAGGACTCCTCCTTTTCTCCCTCCAGAGCTCCACCTGTGTGTGCTTCTCCTCCAAGAGGAGCAGCACATAATCCCTCCCCAGTTATTGGATAATATTTAGAATAGAGCAGTAGTGTTGATGGTCTGTATTTATCCCTGGCTTACGTCCATTGACTTCAGTCAATGAATTTTGGATTAAGTTGGTTTTGTATCTTTTATATGGATAATAATAAAATCAATAGAGTGGGAATTTTACTAGACAAAGTATATGTAATTTTTATTAGGGGAACTATTTCAGGATTTTATTAGAACGTTTTTTTTTTAACCTTGGACTGTTGAACTAGTATGTAGCAATGCACAAAGGGACTATGATAAATTAATACTGGGCCTTATTTTGATCTCTCACCAATTTAAATAGGTGCAACTGCATTGACTTCATTCACAGAACATCTGATTATTTGCATGCTGCTATAAATGAGATAAGAATCAGGACCAAGCATTGATATTCCTGTGAAACTTGTAAAATAAGTGTATGTCCAGAGACATACACAACTGATTTTACAAAATGAGCATTCACGGCTCTCAGGAAACAGGGTCCAAATATTAAGATTTTGGGCTGTCATTTAAAGTGAGCTCCATTAAAATATAGTAATCTTTCGAAAATGTTATTTCCTTGTTAGAGAGAGAAATAAACTTTACACAGTTTAATTTAGTAGTTTAATTTTCTACAGCAATAAATCTTTTTCCAGATTACTATTGTTACCTTAATGAGGGCTGATTGTAATCCAGTTAGCAGCTGTTTAATTGCTATCATGTGGCTCTGGTTTAAACTAAAGCCATTTGAGCACATGCCGCAGCCTCACACACATCTGACATGGATTAAGACTGTGGAAATACAGCTTGCTGCTACTATCTCAGCTAAAATCCCAATACCATATTCTGTATTTCCTATATGCTTACTTATCCCAAAACAGATTTTTTAATTTATTTTGCGTTTCCAAGTTTTAGTTTTCTCATCAACTAGCTGATGTTATCACCTTTTCTGATAATTCTCCAGTGTCTCATCCACTGAGATCTTTCTTCACAAAACCAAATTACGTACATGGGAGTAGAAGCACTTGCAAACTAAGTAGACACAGATCAGATGCAGGTAGTAAGACACTGATTACAAAGATGTGTTAACTATAGATAGATCATTATAATGTTGCAGCCACTACTGCTTATTGAATTGATGTAGTACAAGGGGGCAAATGTGTCCTTTTTCTTGTTAACCATTTTAATTAACTTTTAATTAATTTCTAGGAAGATAAATTGTTTCATTATAGTGTCTCACACTGAATACTTTGGTAGGATTTTAAACATTCATGAAAACTTCCTGATAGTAGTGCTGATAATCAGCGATTTTTATGTTTTGTTATTTTCCTCAACATCTGTAGGTTCATTTATAAATGTAAACAAATGAAGCTACCTTGCTCACAAAATACACTTACCTTACATGACCTTATTCACGATGACTTCATTTAATTAACAGGGAGGAAAGAGAACAGGCCAACACTCAAACTATGTTAAGACCCTAGCAGTCAGTATGAGATGATGACACCTCTACCCCGATATAACGCTGTCCTCAGGAGCCAAAAAATCTTACCGCGTTATAGGTGAAACCGCGTTATATCGAACTTGCTTTGATCCGCCTGAGTGCGCAGCCCCGCCCCCCTGGAGCGCTGCTTTACCGCATTATATCCAAATTCATGTTCTATTGGGCCACGTTATATCGGGGTAGAGGTGTATCTGAATTGCATGCCCTCTAATAAAAAATAAAATGGACACCACTTATATGTAGGCAAGTTTATTTTGCTAATATTTAGAATATCATGTGTATGGGTTGGATGCACTAGTATGAGTAAAATGTTACCCAAAACTTGAACTAAATCAAATAATCACAAACGTTGGATTACTATTTTAAAGTATTTTTTTCATGTTGGTTCACTTCTTTGCTTGCTAAGATGGAAGTGGAAGTGTAAAGTATAAAAAGAGAAGCCCAAGTCAGTCTCATGGAATAGTGTTACAGGCCTGTTTGGAATTAAAATGCCCAATTCTGTGTTGCATTCCACTCCAGGGCAATTTTTCAGACTGGAGTAATTTAGATAAAGTTTGAAGTATCTGGAATTTGTGGTGCTTATCTGGACTAATTTCAGCTTTCTCCTGAATATTCATCTATATCTCCTGTATCGTACGCTGAAATTCCTAACTTAGAAAAATTTATCTAGCAAAGTTTGCAGACCCAACATTTAAAAACTAGTACATTTTTTTTGTTTTCTCTAGATTTCAGTTTACCATGTGAATGAAAATTATTCACAGTCCTCAGTGTAACTGTAAGAACTATTTTGAGTGCTAAAATCAGTAACCTAGCACACTAGGGATTTTATGGTCTGAGTCATCCTAAATCCTATTTTAAATTACCTCAAAGATATTTAAACATTTGTGAGATGATGCCAAGGAAATGCACAAAAACATGCTTGCAAATAGTGCTATCAGCAAATGTAGAATAAACCTTTCATGACAATGTTACTGTCTTGGTCATGTAAATACCAATAAAGTTTAAAGAACATAACTAGTAAATAAACTATAAAAATGAAATGACACTTCAAGGAGAAAGTGTTTAAAATTACTAAAATATTAAGAGTTGTAACAATAAATTAAAACACATAAGTTACCTCACTGAACACACCATTACTCATTTCTTGTATGCAGCCTGGATTCTATGACACTTGCAATGAAATTGGAGTTTTCCTATTGATTTTTAGTAGGAGCAGAAATGGGCTCTTGAATACTTTTCTTCAGATTGAGCATCTCATAAGACATAGACCCAGATTCTTAGGCCTTGTCTACACTACGAGAGTACTTCGATTTTAGTTAATTCGACTATGTGGAATCGATATTACTAAGTCGAACGTGTGTGTCCACACTAAGGACAGTAATTCGACTTTGTGAGACTTTGTGAGTCCACACTAACGGGGCAAGCGTCGACATTGGAAGCGGTGCACTGTGGGCAGCTATCCCACAGTTCCCGCAGTCCCCCCTGCCCTTTGGAATTCTGGGTCGAGCCCCAAATGCCTTCTGGGTAAAAAAATGTGTCGAGGGTGCTTTTGGGCGCCTGTCGTCATCCGTCCGTCACTCAAGCCCTCCCTCCCTCCCTCCCTCCCTCCCTGAAAGCGCCGGCGGGAAATAATTTCGCGCGCTTTTCTGATTACTGACAGCGCGGACGCCACAGCAGTGCGAGCATGGATCCCGCTGCGACCATCGCTGCAGTTGTGGCAGTTCTCAACGCCTCGCAGCTTCTCCTCCACCTGTACCAGAGGCAGCTGCAGATCAATCATGAGAGGAGGCTACGGCACTACCGTGACGGCATGAAGTCGGACACTAGCTCCGACCTCTCTGAGAACATGAGACCCAGCGCCCAGGACATCTCGCTGTCACTGGGTCTTGTTGATACTGTTGAACGGCGATTCTGGGCCCGTGAAACCAGCACGGAATGGTGGGACCGCATAGTGCTGCAGGTCTGGGATGAATCCCAGTGGCTGCGCAACTTTCGCATGCGGAAGGGGACTTTCCTCGAACTGTGTGAGTTGCTGTCCCCTGCCCTGAAGCGAAAGGACACCCGGATGCGGGCAGCCCTGACTGTCCAGAAGCGAGTGGCCATAGCCCTCTGGAAGCTCGCAACGCCAGACAGCTACCGGTCCGTCGCTAACCAGTTTGGCGTGGGCAAGTCTACCGTGGGGGTTGCTGTTATGCAAGTAGCCAGGGCAATCGTCAAGCTACTGCTATCTAAGGTAGTGACCCTGGGAAACGTTGAGCTCATCAGAGATGGCTTTGCCGAGATGGGATTCCCAAACTGCGGTGGGGCTATAGATGGGACTCACATCCCTATCCTGGGACCGGACCACCAGGCCAGCCAGTACATAAACAGAAAGGGATACTTTTCCATGGTGCTGCAAGCACTGGTGGACCATCGGGGACGTTTTACCAATATCTACGTTGGATGGCCTGGCAAGGTTCATGACGCTAGGGTGTTCAGGAACTCTGGTCTGTGTAGACGGCTGCAGGAAGGTATTTACTTCCCGGACCACAAAGTAACTGTTGGGGATGTGGAGATGCCTACAGTCATCCTCGGGGACCCTGCATACCCGCTAATGCCCTGGCTCATGAAGCCCTACACTGGCGCACTGGACTCAGGGAAAGAACTATTCAACTACCGGCTCAGCAAGTGCAGAATGGTGGTGGAGTGTGCTTTTGGCCGTCTCAAGGGCAGATGGAGAAGCCTACTCACTCGCTGTGATCTCAGCGAGACCAATATCCCCATTGTGATAGCTGCTTGCTGTGTGCTCCACAATTTGTGTGAGAGCAAGGGGGAGACCTATATGTCAGGGTGGGAGGTTGAGGCAAATAGCCTGGCTTCTGATTACGTCCAGCCAGACAGCAGGGCGATTAGAAGATCACAGCGGGACGCACTGTGCATCAGGGAGGCTTTGAAAGCCAGGTTCCTGACTGAACAGGGTCTACAGTGACTTTTTACTTTGTGGACACAGATGCTGAACCTGCCCCCGTTTCTTTACCCAGTTACTGTTGACTATCCTTCCAAGTTACATACCCCCTTCCCCACCTTCCCAACAAATAAAATCTGTTCTGTTCTGTTAATGAACAAGGTTCCCTTTTCTACTGTTTTCGCGGGAATGTTTTAAACCGGGGACGCAGACTGTGGCGGGGGGCGGGCTTACTGTTTTGATGCAAATGATGCTTCTAAAGTCCGGGAATGACAGGCTCCGCAGTGCTGCGTTGGTTGTTTCAACGCAGCCTGCCAGCAGTCCTGGGCGGGACTGGATGTATGTGTCGGCCAAGTGACTTTCTGGCAGGGGGTGGAGGGTAACAGATCCCCTGCTGCGTGGCTCTGTGATCCAGGATAAGGACCGCGGCATAGGATCTCTAACTGCCCTCCCCCGACACAAAGTCACAGATCAACCCCCTCGCACCCCAGAACAAGAAAACCGCCTCCCAGACTGACCAGGGTAACTGGTGACTGTGCTGTGTATGTGTCCTGATGCTGGACCTGCCCCCGCCTCTGTAGCCTGCTACAGGTGACTGTCGTGTCCAAGTAACAAACCCCTTCCCCCCCCTTCAGACAGAATCCCCTCCAAAAGACACTCTCGGAAACAGTATTTAACAGAAACAGATGTTTTATTACGAACCGCACATGAAAAGGGGGGGGGAAGGAAACTTGGACATGGGCTAGTGTGAGATGGGTAGGAAAGGACTTTTCAAAGTTTGGAACGAGAGTCTTCCATTGCTGCAGCAGTGTGCAGTGGCCGACTGACAGTTTTAACGGCCCTTGCCGCCCCTCCTTCTTTGTACTTTTGGTGAGGGGGGTGTGGGACTTGGTGGCGGGGGAGGGCGGTTAGAGATAGACAGCAGCAGTGCTCTGTCCTCCTGCCTCCGGTCTTGCAGAACATCCACTAGGCGCCGGAGCGTCTCCGTTTGCTCCCTCATTAGTCCAAGCAGGGTTTGAGTAGCCTGCTGGTCCTCCTGGCGCCACCTCTCCTCCCGTTCCATGACTGCTCTGTGCATTTGTGACAAGTTCTCCCTCCACTGTGTCGTCTGGGCTGCCTGCTCTCGTGAGCACTCCATAAGTTCATAAAACATGTCTTCACGAGTTTTTCTCTTCCTTCTTCTAATCTGCGCTAGCCTCTGGGAGTGTGATGCCAGGCTGGGTTGGGAGACAGTCGCAGATGTGTCTGTGGGAATGGGAAAAAGGGAGTAAATTCCTGAGCCAGATAAATGAAGTTGCTAACAAAGAGCATAGTCTTTCTCTGTGAACAACACCATGCACTGCACCTTTCACATGCGCACTCAGGACAAGGTCGAATTTTCGGCCCTCGCCTTATGTGTCTGGGGTCCTGCAGTTGCGATCAGAGAAGCGTTGCAGGACACCTCTACTTCTGCTGCGGGCAAACACGGTAAGCCGTAGACTTGTGGCAGCTTAAACATGTAATAGTAGCACTGGGCTCCTTTCGCACTGAATGCAAGGCCACTCTCTGCTGGCAGCAATCAGGGAAGCATGAGCTCTGCCCCTGTCCCACCACCTCGCGGCTGTCCCCGGGAAAGATCCCTGTATGCTGCCCCTCTGCCGCCTCCACCGCGTGGCTGTAAAGCAGTCCAAATACTAACATTCCCCTCCCTAATTTAAAGCAGGGCGTCATGTGTGACATAACCCTCATGAGGATCTCGGAGACCGAGAGGGGAAGGATGCTGCGTGAATGCATGCAGAGGCCTGGGCCATATGCCGCCATGCTGTGCCGCGCACTGATCCCCGACTACCTCATGGACTCATGGCGTGGGAACGTGTGCTACCACGGGGGACCAAACAAGATTGCCCTGCCGTTGAACCTCGTGCGCATGCTGGAGCGGTACCTCCAGGAGAGCTATGCGGAGCTATCCCAGGAGGACTGTCTGTCCATTCCCGGGCACATTGACCGCCTTTTCCTTTAAGTTGAGCATAACGGACTACAGAGTGGAGGGGCCGTGTTGTGGACTAATCATGAATATCCGGACAGTACTTGATTTTCTATACATAGTTAGTAGTAAAAAGTTTACTAAGCCAAATAAATCATGAACAACAAATTACTGAAATAGTTATTATTCCTGTTTTGTTATAAATAAAAGTTTCTATGTTTAACTGAGTGACTGAAAAGCCCATTCTTAACAATATAAATATTCCACTTATGTTAAAATGAAATGTTTAGATGTTTAAAGCACTCACTGCTTGATCCTTCCCCTGATTCGGTGTCCGGGGTAAGGGCTGTGGACGGTTGGTAGGGGATCTCGGTAAGGGTGATGAAGAGCTCCTGGCTGTCGTTGAAATCAGCGGTGCAAGCGCTGTCGACTGCCTCGTCCTCCTCATCTCCTTCCTCATCTTCCCCGTCACCTAACGTTTCCGAGGAGGAACCGGTCGTGGACAATATCCCATCCTCGGAGTCCACGGTCACTGGTGGGGTAGTGGTGGCGGCCGCACCTAGGATGGAATGCAGTGCCTCGTAGAAACGTGATGTGTGGGGCTGGGATCCGGAGCGTCGGTTTGCCTCTTTGGTTTTTTGGTAGCCTTGTCTCAGCTCCTTGATTTTCACGCGGCACTGCGTTGCATCCCGGCTGTATCCTCTCTCTGCCATGGCTTTAGAGATCTTCTCATAGATCTTTGCATTCCTTCTTTTGGAGCGCAGCTCTGAAAGCACGGACTCATCGCCCCAGACAGCGATGAGATCCAACACCTCCCGATCAGTCCATGCTGGGGCCCTCTTTCTATTAGATTGCACGGCCAACTCTGCTGGAGAGCTCTGCATCGTTGCTAGTGCTGCTGAGCTCTCCACGCTGTCCAAACAGAAAATGAGATTCAAACTGGCCAGACAGGAAAAGGAATTCAAATTTTCCCGGGGCTTTTCCTGTGTGGCTGGTCAGAGCATCCGAGCTCGAAGTGCTGTCCAGAGCGTCAACAGAGTGGTACCCAGATGCTGCAGTAAATGGGATAGCTCCCGGAGCTATTACCGTCGATTTCCATCCACACCTAGCCTAATTCGATATTGCCATTTCGAATTTAGCGCTACTCCTCTCGTTTTCGAGGATTACAGAAGTCGAATTTAAAAGAGCTCTATTTCGAACTAAGTAGCTTCCTGGTGTGGACGGGTGCAGGGTTAATTCGATGTAACGGCGCTAAATTCGATATAAGCTCCTAGTGTAGACCAGGCCTTAGTTGTGCTATTGGGCATTGCTAAGGCAGGGAAATCTCAGAGGCTCTGATCCAGAGGTCAATTTTCCATTGGCCTAGTACTTGGTATAGTTTAGAGCATTCAGTACATTGCCATTAAGAGCAGTTATGTCCGTCAGAGATCACGACAACACAGCAGTATCCTGCTATGTCTCTACACTCGGTGCTTGAAGATGGGTTGCATAGGATGTGGCTATTCCAGTTCTACATCAAATTGGGACTCCCCCATATTGGAGGAATTCTCAGCTGGGAAAATCCTAAGGCATTATGGCTCCATTGCTCCAGTGGACTGCTTCAAAGGGTTGCAAGCATGGGGTAAGAGTCTGGCTGATATGCTCTTTCCTCAGTTTGAGCATCTGAATTCCCTTAACAGTAACTGAAGTCAGAGACTTGCAATACAATGCACACATTCTCTTGTGGTTGCAGCCACATCTAGGTAAAGAGGGGCTGAGTTAAAGGCATTATGGCAACTTAGATACGCCCTTCCGCTCTCTTTTGATTAATGCTATAACTTAAATGCCTTTTAAAATGTATTTTTTGTGTTTAATTATACTATACCATGGTCAAACATATCATCAATATTGTCTGCTACAACAAGTTAATAGAATTTTTGCCACGGCTGGTAAATGCCATGATTTTGCAAAGCTGCATCTAAGGAATAGTATTCAAAAATAATTAGTTTTCAACAGTAACATTTTTTGCTCAGAAGTAGGTTGAAGAGGACAAGAGGTGCTCAATTTAGATCTTTATGTAATATGTTGAAAGTGTTGATTGTAAATAACTCATTGTGACTAGTGAAACAAGGCCTGTTACATGTGTTGTTCAAAAGAATTAAGAAGTCATCAGACCCAGTGAAGAAAGTTTAACAACAATCACAAGCTTTGATGTAATATACATGGGCAAATCTAAGCTTCCCCACTTTCCCAGATAATCCCTTCCATACTTATTCCAACAGTTTTCATAAACTAAATTAATACTATATAGAAAGTAACAATATGAAATTTTTCATGTCAGGTGTAAGTGGAAACTTGAAGCTCATCCACAAACCACTGACGTCAATGGAACGACTTCCATTGACTTCAATGTCCTTTGGATTCTTTTATATTAGAAAGTCGAATAAAAGGCTCCCTGATCATGTCTGAATCTAATCCACATACCTTTCAAATGTATTTTAAAACAATATGGCTTTTTTCTTATCTTTTAGGCTACAGACCCAGATGCTGCAGTAAATGGCCAAGTACATTACAGCTTGGTAAACTTCAACAATATTTTCCGCATCACATCAAATGGTAGCATTTACACAGCAGTTAAACTGAACAGAGAAACAAGGGACTATTATGAACTTACTGTTGAAGCAACAGATGGAGCTGTGGACCCCCGCCGTTCAACATTAACTCTGGCAATCAAAGTTCTGGATATTGATGACAACAGCCCTATGTTCACTAATGCCTCCTACACTGTCTGTGTTCCAGAAAATCTACCACCTGGCACAGTCTTCCTGCGAATAGAGGTAAGGCACTCTGGATCAAAGAAAATGTTTTGTTAATCTTATTGTGTGAGGCTGTTCTCATCTAACTGGTTGCCATTAAAACCAAAATAAGAGATTACAAATGTGAGGGGAGAAGTGATACCCAAACCTCCTTAAAGCCTTTTTCTCTTTGTGAAAATGTGATATTTGGCGTAGGACAGGCAAGTGAAAAATATTAGAAGCATAGAGCTTACATTTCTACTAATTAATAAAAGCAATGATGGAAAATCAAAACATAAGTAGAATACTATTGAAATACTTTACATGTAGATTTTTTAAAATGTCAATTACATTATACTAAAATACATTTGCATTCTCCAGTGAGGCTCTACTATATGGATATTGCCAGTTTATTTTAGCCCCAAAGAGTTCAAATGTCCTTCCATAATTTTAATCCAAATCTCTTAATTAGGCAAGTAGAACATATCTTAAAAGCAGCATCTGTTGACTAGCAGAGTTGGTTTTGAAAAAAAGTTGGTTTCTTCAGGCCTACTAAAAATATATCTTGTTAAAATTAACAATTAAAATTATGAAAAAAAAATATATGAATTGCACCGAAGAAAGCAAATGTTCTTAGTAATATAAAATAAATCAAATGTATGTCCTGTAAAAATTGTGAGCTGGTGTTTTTAATTGTGACTCTTCAGTTTTAGTTTTCAAGTAAATTCTCTTTTGCTGTAGGCAAAGGATATTGACCTTGGTTCAAATGTTACCTATCGCATACGAACCCAGGAAGCATTGCCGTTTTTTTCATTGAACAAGTTCACAGGAGAATTATCACTTTTAAAATCCTTGGATTATGAGTCATTTTCTGGCACAGAGGCAACCTTCACCTTTCTAGTGGAAGCCTTTGATAGTGGAGGAACTATGCCTCCAGGACTTGCTACTGTCACTGTGAGAGTAAAGGTAAGAGTAAAACTTTGCAGTCGATAACATCATTTTCTCTGTTATACAATACCTCAGTAACCTTTAGAGGTCTTCCAGTAGGATGCAGGAGCACTATAGCAATATCTTTGTTTTCTTTGTAGTTTGTCCTATCCCTCACTTACAATTTATGTAAAGCTGTTGCCTTTTTTATAGCAGTAACTTGTTCCCATTTAAAATGTACAGTGTATCACTATTGTAATTGCTTTGCAATTGCATGCAATTACACAGTTATGTGCTTGCTCATAGATTTATTACTTACAGGAATAGATCTGAGAATACTTCATAAATGAGTAAACATTTAATTCTTTATGATCCCCAAAAGGCTGGAATAAATACTTAATGGAATGGTTTGAAAAAATGACACCATCACATTTCAATTTAAGGTCACATAAATTGTAATTTTATTAACCATTCTTATGCATTAAGTGCTGATGCTGCACACTACTTATATTTCAATTTCTGCTGCATGAAGGCACAGCCTTACAAAAGAAAATAGCTTATTTTGTGCTTCTTTTACAATATTTAGTCCTTATTCTGCCAGTGACTGGCTGTGAGAACTTGAGCATTTAACTTTACCTCATCTCTCTGTGTCTTTCTTTTCCAATCTGTAAAATGGCAATAATGATGTTCCTATTTGTAAAGTGCTTAAAGATCCACTGATGAAGTATTATATGAGAGCTTCTTAATAAGAGCTGCTGTTTATTTTGCTACTAGTTATGATTTGTCTGATGCAATTATATTGTCAGGATCCCAACAAGGGCAATGGGGACCCAGATCAGAGCAGGGGCAAATCTGAGGCTAGTAGTGGAGGAGTTTGTAGTCAGGTTTCAGGCTCTGGTTCAGGAGGCGAAGTCCAACTCAAGCCAAGGTTGAAGCCAGGAGTTCAGGAGCAGGGAAAAGAAATGTACATGGCTGCTACAGAAGATCCACACTGTTGCCTGGACACTTCCTGGAATGCCTCTTAGATTTATATAGGGTGTGAAGGCAATCAGGAGCCACCAGGCTGCTGCCTGCCAGCCACTTTGGGGTGGGACTTTCCATGGGTCTGTGTCCACATGGTTCACAAACTGGTCACAGCTTTTGCTGGTTGACAGTATGGAACTGTAAGCAGCCTGGCAGTTCTGCAGGACTGGGTTCTAGACTTGTGGGGTCTTACATTTTTCTGGGAAGGCATTTTGGATTCCTTTATCAAGTGTCTGCTTCCTTGAGTTTTCATGTCTGTGGATGAGCTGATTTTTTGTGCCAAAAATGCCTTCTTTCTTCATTTTGTGTAGTTTGGGTAGGATGGTGTGGAGGTAGGTCATCGGTGTTTTAGTTCAGGAATGGAAGTTTGTATGTGAGAACCACATTGCAGAGTCATAAACTTTCAACTCTGGAGATGTGAGTTAAGATTTGTCCGCCTTTGTCTGACTTGTCCTCAGCTGTCCCTCCACGAACGCAAGTCGATGCCACACCATTTGTTTTGTTGCAAGCACGTTCTTTCCATTTCTGGTCAAAGAGTTTTGTCATGGGATCCGCCCAGCTCATTTTCGGTCTTGGTCGCTTGTGGTCTCTAGGTATCTAGTCACTGATGCAGGTTGTCCACCTATTGCAGTGGTGGGCAACCAGCGGCCCACCAGGGTAATCTGCTGGCAGGCTGCCAGACAGTTTGTTTACATTTGCATTTGTGGTTCACCGTTCCCGGCCAATGGGAGCTGCGGGAAGTGCCGCAGGCCGCACAGACATGCTGGCCGCCGCATCCTGCAGCTCCCATTGGCCAGGAACGGCAAACCACGGCCACTGGGAGCCGTGGGTAGCCATGCAAAATTAAACAAACTGTCTGGTGGCCCAGCAGCAGATTACCCTGACAGGCTGCAGGTTGCCCACCACTGACCTATTCTCTTGCCTGCGAACGACATGACCCACACATCTCTGCTTTGCATCGTACATCGCCTGCACTATATCGGTCACCTCTGTGCCTTCTGATCTCCTCATTTGTTAGGTGATCACGGAGCAATATCTTACACATTTGCCTTTCCATTGCTATCTGGGTGACTCTCTGAGAGCCAGAGAGTTCAGGTTTAATTGTGGCCATATATGAAAGCACTATGTTGGTTTTAACCTAGTGCTTGGTTAATATTTATCCACACTGTAAATTGCTACGTGGTTTTGAATAATTTAACTTGATTGTCAGTTTATCTTCTGCTCTACTCAGAGCAAAGAAATTAGCATCATACACCTTCCCTGGCCAGCCCACAGTGATATCAGTGAAGCATCTTTGGTGATCCATACCTGCTTGCATAAGCATAGAAAAATAGCCTGTTCTGTTGATGTTCTCTGTGGTAAGGTGGGCTGGTGCCAAAACAGGGATATGTGTGCTGTTTATCACCCCACCACAGTTTTGGAACTCCATAGATGCACTTCCATCCACTGTGTCCTGCATACTGCACTCCTGGGAGAATTCTGCGCCGCTGCGCATTTGCAGAATTTATGTCCCCTGCAGATTTCTTTGCTTCCCTGCAAAAAAATGACTTTCTGATCGGGAAGCAAAGGGAAGCCACAAGAGTGGTCATGCGACCCTCCCCAGAAGTATGTTTTGTGTGTCCAAGGCAGCAAGCAGAGAGGTAAATCACTGTGGGACAGAAGGCAGAACTGGGGAAGACCCAGCTGGTGGCTCCTACCACATGCCGGGCTGGGCTGGGGAGAACAGGATTTCCTCTTCCCCTACACAGCATCTGGCGCCGGGTCAGACCTACCCCAGACTTCTCCCCTGGCTTCAGGAAGCTCTGCAGACACCCACACCCACTCTTCCTGTGCCCATCACTCCTCAGCTGCAGGGGGAAGGATCCCTGTACAGGGAGCTACTCCCCCATCTGCCCAACCCCCGTGCATCCAGACTCCCTCATATCCAGACCGTCCTGCCAAGCCTCATCCCCCTGCACTCAGAACCTCCCCAATAAGCCCCACTCCCCCAGCACCTGGACCACCCTGATGAACCACCCATACCCAGATCCCCACCCTACCTAGCCCCAACCAGTTGCACCTGGATCCCCACCCCACTGAGCACCACTTCCCCAGTATCTGGACCCACTATTTAGCCCTACACGCCCAGACCCCCCTGCTGAGCTCTATCCCCCATTCTGAGACCCACCCACCTTCACCTGGACCTCCCTGCAGAGTCCCATTACTATTGCACCCAGAACCCTCCAACAAGCCCCTCTGTACCCAGATCCCACACTGAGCTGCCTTCACCCAAATTGCCCCACACAGAACCCTCTCAACCCACACCTGGATTCTCCCCCACACTAGGATCCTGTCTTGCTGAGCATACCTGGTGCACCTGGCATGGAGGGTCAGGGCCCGGGGGTGTTTCTGGGGCAGGCCCCATCATTGCACTGTGTCAGGGTTGGGTGCAGCCTCACCGCTGAGTCCATGTCCTGGGGGGTGGGGGAGCTGAACAGTGATGTCCCACCTCTGTGCAGCCAGTGGCCTGTGCTCCTCAATGCCATGCTGGAGCATCCACATTTATTTGACAAATACAATTTGCAGAATTTTGCAGAATTTTAAAATATTGTGCGCAGAATTTTAATTTTTTGGGCACAGAATGCCCTCAAGTAATACTGCCAACAGTTACAGTGATGTGTGGCAGGAGACAATTAATGACGCTACATGTTTGCATGATAACAGTCCCTACTATGGATTTTCCAGCTCCAAAATTATTTCCCACTGGCCAGTAACAATCTGGCATTGCAGACTTCCAGAATGTGATCACCACTTGCTTTTCCACTGCTAATGCAGCTCTCATTAGGGTGTCCCTGAGCTGAAGGGCTGGTGTGAACTCAGCACACAGATCCAGGAATGTGGCCTTTCACATCCAAAAGTTCTGCAGCCACCACTCATCACTCCATTCTGAGACAATCCCACCAGTCAGTGCCCATTTCTTTGGGCCAGAAGCAGCGCTCCACCATCTGCAGTTGCTTAATGAACACCAAAAGCCTTGAATCGTTTTTTACTATGTCCCTTTGCAAACTGTCTTTGAAAAAATTGTCATGTCCTCATTGTTGTAATACTTCCTGTGTGTCTGCAAATACTACAGGAGCAGGGCCGGCTCCAGGCACCAGCTGAGCAAGCAGGTGCTTGGGGCGGCCAGGGGGAAGGGGCGACACGTCGGGCTCTTCGGCGGCAATTCGGCGGAGGGTCCCTGTCCCTCTCGGAGGGAAGGACCTGCCGCCAAATTGCCGCCGAAGAAGAAAGCGGTGCGGTGGAGCTGCCGCCAATCGCGATCGCGGCTTTTTTTTTTTTTCCCGCCGCTTGGGGCAGCAAAAACCCTGGAGCCGGTCCTGTACAGGAGAATCATTCATCCAGTATTTGCAACGACCATGAGGGTAGTGCAGAGCTGCATGGATTCCAGGCTTCTGTCAGAGATGGTGGGCACCAAAAAATGCCATGCAGATTTTCAAAAAATGGCACAAAATTATGGTATATGTGTAGCAGTATGGGATGGAGAAAGTTGCATGCTGGAAACTTGAGTCCACACTCCAAAAGATCCCTGGGAAAGTCATTTCTATTTTTCACAATATGTAGCAAAAATTTCCCCAAAGACATTGTGCCAGATGGCAGTGCATGGCACATAGAGTTATCTACCTGAAGTGCACCGCACCTTGCATTGACATACAAGCAGTCAAGTATGCACATGCCCGAGTGATGTACAAACTTTGGCAGCTGTATGCCAACGTATCTTGTGCCAACCAAAGTTTGTAGTGTGGGCCAGAGAAACAAAAGTCATTCTAGCCAACCGTTCGCCCCGGAACTGGCTGCTTCTAAGATTCCTCCATGAGCATTGTTCACCTCTGATCCTTTCTGTGTAGACAGCCATTCCCAGGTCCCTTATATTCAGATTGAAATTAGCCATCCTCATCTGTTGTAATGAATCCACAGGAATGAAGGGTTCCAATATCAACTCCTAATGAACCTGAAATCCTTACTGGGACCATATCCTTACTGACTACATTTAATTTAACATAGCATGACACGCATAGCATATGTTAAATTAAATCACCCTTTTTTCTATACAGTTTACTTCCTAAAACAATTATTCCTTTCTGTACCACTTTGAATAAATATTCACCTAACCCACACCCCAATGTGACATGAATGGAAAGTCCAAGAAAGCAACAGCACAGAGCTTTCTAACTCAAGCTTCAAATTAAAGCTCCTCTAACTCCCTCCCCCAAATATATATGTTAAAGCTGGATGAATTTTCTCTTTTCTAGTCGCCTTATAGGAAAAATGTACATGGCACTGGACTGTGCTTTCAATAAGTGGCTTTAGATGTTATCAAACTCCTCAACCTCACATCAGTGTTTAATCACCCGAAAAAGCCATTTAATGCTCCACCATTAACATTATCCCTTAGTAAGTAATTAGCTACTTTGGGGCTTGCAGAGCATTAATTATGAAAAATAGGTAGTTATACCAGATCAACAACTTGAATGTAATTAGCTTAAGTTTTGTTTAGTTTAAAAAAAAATAGAAGTAGACCATGTTTTTTTGTGCTGGTAGTGCACAGCACTTTTCCAGTCTAACCAAAATAAAATGTTGGTATACCATGATACGTACATAAGTAAATTTGTAACAACATCTTATTGTTTTAATACATATCGTTGCAAAAAAGTACTAAAGAGGTATTATTCTTATCCTTTCCTGTCTACTCTGTGTCTTACTGGTTCTTTTTAATGGCTAATTCTACAAATGTTGCGTTTGCCTTTCTTCTCCATTGATAACTTGCCATATTATTTTGTGTCTTTTGTGTCTCGTCACATTAACATTATCTATTTGTGATATTTTGTACTAGTAAATTTGTTTATCTTTTCCTGTGTGTGCCAACTGATGGACAAACTGCTATAAGGGTGAAGCACCAAAACTCTGTCAATGTGATCAAACAACAATGTTTACGTCTATTTTGTTTCTATGCCGTATGCAAGACAAATGTATTCTTCTGATTGGGCTTCTCCACAGCAAATATAATTAGGCTTAGAAGAATTAGATTTTTATTGGTAAATGTTGATTTCACCATACACACGCCAACTGACAAATATTTCCATTGGTAATAACTAAAATTTAAATATAGGCAAAGTAAGTAAAAATGCTGTTTGAGAATTTATTAGAGTTTCATTTAAGGATATTTATTTTCTGTATTTTGGCATCTGATGTTGACAAATATGAGTTTTAATGGTTATAAAGCTTTAACTTTTTGAAACATAATGGCTGCTGTCATTAAATAATTGTTTGACTCCTCCCCCCATAATGTGGATTTAAATAGTTTTAAACAAAGTGCTTAAAAATAATTATTTGATGAAATTATTTTTAAAAACAAAGGGGGGAAAAAAAGATTACCAAGCCTAACTATAATGTCCTGCCTACAAGGTACTGAGCCCCTTCTGCACCTTCTGTTTGACTTAATTAGGAGCTGATGGTTCTCACCACTTCTCCGGAGTCATTTCAGCATCTTGCAGTAATGGAGCTATGGTTTCTAAGTTTCTGAAATAACAATTTATTGAAACACATTTTTATTTTTTGTTAGTTCTTTCTCATACTTCCAAAGGATAATTTTCTCCCCAGAGCCTAATGACTCTGTTAAATATTTGTATAAATGGCATTTGTAGGCAAAGGCTTGGGGTGTCCAAAACAACAGAAGATCTGGTATAAATAACAAGATTTAGCTAGCTGCAGTTCACAGATTTTAATGCTTTATATCTGTGCAGGGGGGAAATTGCGTAGAGTTACTGAAGAATTATTGTAATGCATGTTGTTTTTGGTGGTATTCAAAGCTCCACGATTCAGACCAATTTACAGAAAAAATTGCAAAACATTTTGCACGGTTGGATATTTTGTCTCGTCTCCATATTTCCACTATGTTTACAGATTTATTTCTTTTTGCATATTTATTTTCTTTTCACAAATATAATTGTCATAGTAGCAATGGAAATGCTAAGATTATAATCAAAATAGTTGTGTTTGCTACATTTTACGCATGCAAGTGTTATTCTAAAAAGTGGCCTTTTTTTTTTTTTTTTGGAGAGAACAATTTTCAGTTGTTTTCACACAAGGAATTACTCCTCTGGTTACATATTTATATGTAAGCAATACATTAAACATAAATTTAAATGGTCCTGATTTTCCTCTCATTAAAGAAGTATAAAGGGGCTCCATTGAAATCCTGGAAATTACACTTGTGCAAAACAAGTGTGAATGAGAGGAGAAACCATTTCAATTATTTTAACAACACATTTATATTAACATAAAATATATGGATCACTGAACATCAAACATAGTTGAAAAACTGGAACATTTAGCTCCAACAGAAATCCCTAGTTATGCACAACCTCTCTAAAGTCAATGTGAAATTAAGCAATTATTGCTGTTTAAAGACAAATTCCAAAGTCTCAATTCTACTTATTAGTTTGGGGCACTGTCGTGAGAGCACTGGTATTTTACAAAGGTCCTGAATCCCATTGCACTAAAGTTATTCACCCTAGATAGTTTCCTGCCTCACCACATAAATCCTCTAACCTCAGACCATGCAGATGAGTTAACATAACTAATACATAAACATAAAACAGATTTTCAGACACTTCTGCAACAGCTAGAGATGATTTTCAACTAAGGGCCTGATTTACCATTGCATTACTCCAGTTGTATACTGAAGTAACTCCATCTTCTTCAGTTAAATCACATCACTGTAGAACTGGACTGTAATACAATCATGAAACACACCCAAAGATTTTAGAGAAGAATTTAAATGATCCTTGGAAGCTTTGCTACAAGTTCTGAATTGTACTGCAGGATGATTGATGTCATTCCTGAACCTAAAAAGGGGAACATCTTAAAGATATATACTACCGCTAAACAGTTAATTTCAGTAAAGGATTTTAGATATATTTTACATTTATACTTCCTGTTGAGGAATAAGGAAAAACTATAAGCCAGAGAGTCCTTGTGATGTTTCTGATTCTCACCAAAATCAGGAAGTAGGGGGAATTTCATAAATACCATGCAAAGTTATGGTGCTATATAAACATTTAATGATAAAAATATAGCCCTGGGGAAGTTCAGCTATCTGACAGGCACACACCAGTGCAATGCCAGAATTTCAAATGATCAGACCTAAATGGAATTATTTCTTCTACTGTAAATCAAATTTATATGGCAAGTGTACTGAAAATGAATTAATAATTATTTAACAGTGCCAGCTATTTTATCATGCAAACTTCAGTATATAGTCTGAGTGGCTTTGCTTATTCAAATCAAACTGTGCTTTTCTAGAAAAGTGCCTGCAAAGTAGAAACTACTTACTAAAATATAAAGCTAGTCCTTCCCAGAGAGTCTTATTATAGAAAGCATGAAATGATTATTCCATTTTATGATTCTGACCATTTCATACAGTACTGTACTTACAAGAAGAGATTTTAGGTGAAGTTCTGGCCCTGTTGAAGTCAATGGAAGTTTTGGCATTGACTCAATGGGGAGAGGATTCCACATTTTGTATATACAGTGGTGACACATGGGGACAACTGCTACAGGGGAGAGATTCACCCCTTGGAAAGAGCAGCAACTGTACTGCTACCCCCTTTCCCTGGGGTTTCATCAGGAAAAGGCAGCTTTGAATTCCAGCTTAGGTTCCATATAAGACCTATCAGTGACAGTTAGCTGGAAGATGTGTGAAATAGTGCATCTCCCACCCAGCCCTGACTACTTTTGGGGCTATGATGGTTGGCTACAGACCTCTGGTGGCATGAGAGTTATGGGCTGCTAATGCTGCTGGGCCCCCGCTTCATACACACATACTGTTTTGCTGGCATATAGGAAACAAGGCCAGTAAATGCATACTTCTTCTGGTGCTAATGGGAAACCAAACTTCACGTGCAAACGTTGGATGTTCTCTGTAAGGGCACTTCTGCCTTTGGAATTCACTCCCTTCCTTGGTCCATAATAGAACGAGTTTGTTCACTGAGCCCCTTTTTCCCCCTCTCTGGCTTGTGAGGAGTCGGAGGCTTGTGAAGTTGGATAATGTGGGGGGTGAGCAGGGACTCTGATGAGTTTGCGTTTCTTGGGAGTTTAGGGGGTTTTATATTTTTGCTAGGGTTGATGTACTGTGTTCTTGAAGCAGTGAGAGGAGTCTGTTTATTGTGAATGGTGCATCAAGCGTACCCAGAGCTTTAGATGACACTCTTAATTTTTGTATAAATTGAAATAAATAAATATCATAGCAAATTTTCCTTAAAGGCTTCTATAAATGCACTTGGCTACTGGGTACTTGACTACTGACTATTGAGCTACTGTACTACTGCATAATAATGAGAAAATCATTTTTAAAGACAAGCATCAGTAAGATATGCAAGCAATACTGATAACTCATTTCATATAAGGCACATTATATACTAAAGATAGTATAAATTGTTCTGCCAACATATATATTGGTTTCAAATACAGAAATTGATTGCTAAAATGAAAACAGGAATTACAAAGGAAATAAAACATTAGAAACTCCCTCTAAATAATTCTTAAATCGCTCATATGATTTTTGGCCAAATTCTGCTCTGTTACACTTCTCTAACATCTTTGCGGTCAGTGGAAAGGCCGGATATAACTAAGATTAGAATAAAAACAACGAGGAGTCCTTGTGGCACCTTAGAGACTAACAAATTTATTTGGGCATAAGCATTCGTGGTCTAGAACCCACTTCATCAGATGCATGGAGTGGAAAATACAGTAGCAGGTATATATATACATAGTACATGAAAAGATGGGAGTTGCCTTACCAAGTGGGGGGTCAGTCTAACGAGACAATTCAATTAACAGTAGAATACCAAGGGAGGAAAAATCACTTTTGTAGTGGTAATGAAGGTGGCCCATTCAAACAGTTGACAAGAAGGTGCGAGTAACAGTAGGAGGAAATTAGTTATGGTAAAATTAGTTTTTGTAATGACCCATCCACTCCCAGTCTTTATTCAGGCATAATTTGATGGTGTCCAGTTTGCAAATTAATTCCAGTTCGGCAGTTTCATGTTGGAGTCTGTTTTTGAAGTTTTATTGTTGAAGAATTGTCACTTTTAAGTCTGTTATTGAGTGACTAGGGAGGTTGAAGTGTTCTCCTACTGGTTTTTGAATGTTATAATGCCTGATGTCAGATTTGTGTCCATTTATTCTTTTGCGTAGAGACTTTCCTCCTACTGTTACTCACACCTTCTTGTCAACTGTTTGAAATGGGCCACCCTCATTACCACTACAAAAGTGATTTTTCCTCCCTTGGTATTCTGTTAATTGAATTGTTTCGTTAGACTGACCCCCCACTTGGTAAGGCAACTCCCATCTTTTCATGTACTATGTATATATATACCTGCTACTGTATTTTCCACTCCATGCATCTGATGAAGTGGGTTCTAGACCACGAAAACTTATGCCCAAATAAATTTGTTAGTATCTAAGGTGCCACAAGGACTCCTTGTTGTTTTTGCTGATACAGACTAACACGGCTACCACTTTGAAACCTAAGATTAGAATGTGGTCCTCTGCAGTACTATGTAATGTATACTTTATTGCTGCTGTAAGCCACTCCACAGAACTGTGTAGGCAAATTTGAAGTGACTGGTGGTTTAGGCGAGTAATACTGCTCATCTAACTAAAAGGTTAAAGTGAGCTTGTTTAAAAGGTGAAGATCCTGGTTATTGTCTCAGTAGCAGGGACTTCTCCAGATGTTAACAGTAGTCCATTAGGAAGTGTTCGTGATGGAAATATTGGTACTTTTCATGACCCCGGCACAATGTGGTGGTGTTCACCTCTTTTTAGTCTTGGCAAATAGTGCTCGCTAAATGAAGGAAAATATACAGTTGCTAACAAAAGTTTATAGATATTTGGCTGGAAATGAAAATCTGCCATTGTATCTTCTTATTGCTGTGTACGTGACAGAAAAAAGTAATAAGGTTATCCCATCATTGAGAGCCAAATCAAAATAATATCTTGGTTTTAATTAGGCATTTCTCAATGGGCACAGTATTCAAAAATTCCTAAGCTCCTACCGCTCCAGTAGAGTTGCTTATGAAAATCAGCCCCAAGTACACAGTCCTTGGTTCACAAAAGCAGTTAGGCATTTTTTTAAGTTGATCCACATTCAGGACAGCACTTAATTGATTGTGCTTAACTTCAAGTCTGTCCTCAAGTCCCATTGATTCCTGTGGGACTTAAATGCATACTTAAAGTTAAGCTTGTGCTTTATCCTGTCTTGAATAGGAATGCTTCCCTGAACTGGTGCCATATTATGAAAACTGCAGCACAATACAGTGCGTTGTCAGTGCAAAAAGGTAGGAGACAGACTTACCAACCTTAGCAAAACAGAAAAAAAGAATTATATCAAGCAGGTGAAGTAAACAGGATACATAACATTTGAGGAATTGCAGGAGAACTTGAGAAACATAATATTGCTCATACTAGTTCAAAAACTTAACATGGACTAGAAGAGTAACCTGAAAGAAAATATGACATGCTGAAACACAAGATGATCAAAGGTGATCAGAGTTTGGTGGAGACAACCTGAGAAAGAGTGAAAAGTTCTGGAACAAAGTTTTATGACCTGGTTTGAAACATAAATGAACATGGGGGGAGGGATAGCTCAGTGGTTTGAGCATTGAACTCAACCCAGGGTTGTGAGTTCAATCCTTGAGGGGGCCACTTAGGGATCTGGGGCAAAATCAGTACTTGGTCCTGCTGGTGAAGGCCGGGGGCTGGACTTGATGACCTTTCAAGGTCCCTTCCAGTTCTAGGAGATAAATAAATTAATGCTCTACTCTGAGGGAAATCTTCATACATAAGTGTTAACTTCAGTGAGACTTAATCACTTCCTTAAAGCTAATCACCTCCTTTATGCTTAAGAGCCCAATCTAAAGTCCACTAACATTAATGAAAATATCTTCTTTAGCTTTATCTGCTTTGCTTTGTTGAACAGAGGCCATAGGCCTGAGGTACTTGAGTGACCATTCCTCTCCCCCATGTCCCTTCAAGACAGTTGCGGTTGACTGGGTTTCTTCCTGAGGTTCTGTATGAATTGGTTAAGGGAACTTTCTTCATGTTTCTGGCATTCGGCCTGTGTAACTTCCCCTGAGTATGGCCACCCATGTCTTTTCAAGACTTACTGCAAGGCTATACTATGTTTGTCATTATATCTCTTTCCTTCTCCATCGCCTCCTCCTTTCTGGATAATTTTCTTCTTTTCCTAATGTTTGTTTAAACATAGATTTTTGATACAACCTCCCAAAATTTGGAAGATGGATGCTGTCAAGGCTGTATCCCCACTTTGAACTTTAGGGTACAAGTGTGGGGGCCTGCATGAGGACTTCTAAGCTTAACTACCAGCTTAGTTCTGGTCCGCTGCCACCATTCCCTTCCCTGGGAAGCTTTGAGAAATCTTTCACCAATTCCCTGGTGAATACAGATCCAAATCCCTTGGATATTAAAACAAGGAGAAATTGACCCTTCCCCCCTCCTTCCTTTCACCAACTCCTGGTGAATACAGATCCAAACCCCTTGGATCTTAAAACAAGGAGAAATTGACCCTTCCCCCCTCCTTCCTTTCACCAACTCCTGGTGAATACAGATCCAAACCCCTTGGATCTTAAAACAAGGAAAAATCAATCAGGTTCTTAAAAAGAAGGCTTTTAATTAAAGAAAAAGGTAAAAATCATCTCTGTAAAATCAGTATGGAAAATAACTTTACAGGGTAATCAAACTTAAAGAGCTCAGAGGACCCCCCTCTAGCCCAGATTCAAAGTATAGCAAACAAAGATAAACACTCTAGTAAAAGGTACATTTACAAGTTGAGAAAACAAAGTAAAACTAAGACGCCTTGCCTGGCTTTTTACTTACAAGTTTGAAATATGAGAGACTTGTTTAGAAAGATGGGGAGAACCTGGATTGATGTCTGGTCCCTCTCAGTCCCAAGAGCGAACAACCCCTTAAACAAAGAGCACAAAACAAAAGCCTTTCCCCCCCCCCCCCCAAGATTTGAAAGTATCTTGTCCCCTTATTGGTCCTTTGGCTCCGGTGTCAGCCAGGTTACCCGAGCTTCTTAACCCTTTACAGGTAAAAGGATTTGGAGTCTCTGGCCAGGAGGGATTTTACAGTACTGTACACAGGAGAGTGTTACCCTTCCCTTTATAGTTATGACAGATGCTTTAGAAAATAATTTTAAATTAATGCACTAATAAGTAATACTGTGCTCTTTGTATGTATACAGATCAGAAAATGTCCTTTTTCAGGATTAAAAAATCTTCAATCTGTGATTATTACAATCAGCTTTTTTTGCTGTTGGAGAATTGGTACCTGTTAATGTGAGATCATTACACAGTGATACACAATAATTTCATAATATGTTTCTGTTCATTAATACTCTTGATTGTCGTCATATGATTTGGAAATAATGGAAACTGGTTAACCCATCTTGGCATAACCTATCAGAAAAAGTAAATTGGATTGCCATTATTTAGCTCTTTAGATTATCTAATAAACTAGTAGGAGATCGACCAAACCCCTTTTGTAAATATTTGTCATTTGTCCCAGTAATATGCAGTGAATTTTGAAGAATGCTGATAAAATTCCTTTGAAATATCTATCATACAAAGATGTATTCATTAGAATACATTATTTAAAATATGATGATCAAGAAACTAAGTGCACTGGTTTACAGTGACAAGATTTACTTTTTTTGTCAAATGACATCTGAGCAGAATACATTTCAGTGAAAGATATTTATTTGCTCCATTTGTAAAGTATTCATCACACACAAAGGTGTATTGGAATAATATATTTTTTATCTGATATGCTATTTACATAATAGATAATCAAGAACTACAATAGAACCTCAGAGATACGAACACCTTGGAAATTGAGGTTGTTTGTAACTCTGAAATGTTCGTAACTCTGAACAAAACATTATGGTTATTCTTTCAGAAGTTTACAGTTTTACATTGACTTAATACATCTCTGAAACTTTACTATGCAGAAGAAAAATTCTGCTTTTAACCATCTTAATTTAAATGAAACAAGTACAGAAACAGTTTCCTTACCTTGTCAATTTTTTAAAACTTTCCCTTTATTTTTTAGTAGTTTATGTTTAACACAGTACTGTAGTGTACTGTATTTTCTTTCCCCCGCCCCCTCTGCTGCTGTCTGATTGCTTACTTCTGGTTCCAAATGAAGTGTGTGGTTGACCAGTCGGTTCATAACTCTGGTGTTCGTAATTCTGAGGTTCTACCGTAATTAAATGTTACATTGCGTGGGCTTAATTGTGGGTTTGCCAGAAGCTTTCAGTAATGGGCAGCACATAGTTCTCAGCAGAAGAGCAAGGATGAGATTGTGAGTCACAGTCTCATCCCTGGCTCCCCCATTGCCCAAGAGGGAAGAAATTTGTGTCAGCCCTAAACCTTATGCAGCTTCCTCATCCTCACAAGCTCCACCCACTGCCCACCAGAAAGCATAGTAGGGGAAGTAGCAAGTGCCCAAATGCTGTTCTCCCCACCCTGTGCTGTGACCTACAATAAAAGTAGGCCATGGAGGAAAGAAAGAGAGGCATATGTACAATTATGCCCTAAAAAAGGTGGTCTTCATTATTATTTATGAAGACTCATTAAATGGTCGAATAAGGTCCTTTGACAGAAACTGACATTCCATTTGGTTTCTACCCACTTAAGCACATTTTAATGGAAGCTGCTTATTTAAGTATTCCCTTTTTAAAGTATTTTCATTTCTGAGCTGGCAGTTAGGGGGACGTGGAGAGTGAACCTTATATTCTCAACTAAAGGGATTCCCATTGTGTTTTATTTAGCAACAGCTGATTGCAGATCCAAAATATTCTGTATAATAAAGTGTTAAGGCACATCATCCTTTGGTTTGAGGATGTCGGGAAATATTAATTTTACAAAATTTCAAAAGCATAATAAAAAACAAAAAACAAAGCCCTCTTTCTATAGAAGAAGGCTCCTGAGGAGCGTTGCTGGAGATGTGTCAAACTGCCATTTGGAAGTTAGGATAGCCCTGAACAGTAGGGGGTTATCAGACAATTGCATGCAGTAGAGATGGCAAGCCACCAGCTCTGTTGATGTGCAAATACCCTGAACTGACAGATGTATAAAACAAAATCATTGCAGGAAATTAAACGCATGCAGGGTTTTTTAAAATTTTTTTTTAATTAAAAGTGTTTTTTAGACTTGAGAATTTGGCACATAAATGACTTTTTGGTGAAAGCAACTCTTCCCTCCCCCCCCCTTTCCCTCCCCTTTTGTGGCATTATATATATTTTGGTGTTAGTGGAAGGAGATCACTAGGATTTGAATATACATTTTCCTGTTTATTTCATGCATGATAAAAAGATAGCAAGTTGCGAAAGAAATTGTAAATCCCTAATGCACATTTACTAGCTCAGTTGTTGTTCAGTCTTGTTGTTTTATAGTGAGGCCTCAATGATTTCCCATTTGATATAGTTGACTGGAAACTTTCATATCAACAGATAATCTCACAGTACACTGTCCTAAAGTAGTAGGGGAAAAACTCTAGAAATATGTTTACAAGCTCTTTTTTAAAAATTTGATTTCATCCTTTAAAAACCATGAGTGTATAATATTTCAGAAGCTATTCCTACTTAGGTTAACAAACAATATTTTCAGCAAATCAGACCCAGAAGAGTAAAGCACAACTTTGTAGATTTTTAAAATACATTGGGACAAGTACTTTTTCTTTGCAAAAAAAAAAAAGAAGACCCTTGCAGAACTGCATTTGATATAGACTTCCCCTGTATACAGCTCTGAAAATGTAGACCATAGCAAAAGACATCTCAACAATACAATTCATTTAACAGTCTAGCTAAATCAATAGAATCCTTAATGATTATGTTGTTTTTAATTAACAGGAATTCCTCCCTTTTGAATTATTTATTAGATTTATTGACACCAGATTTTACTGCCTTTTATTGTAGGTACTTTCAAAAATAACACTGGTCTACAATTTTTGAGAAGTCGTCTGCTTCAGAGATAAAATGTGCTATTTATTATGTATTTTGATGTGCTGAATTCAAATATGACAATTAAAACAACTGATTGGCTACTGTTTCTAAGATATTTAAGTTTTTACATTTTATGTCTATGTATATTGTGTAGATAGTAGAGTTTTAATCATAAATTGTAAACCTAGGTCTTTTCATGTGTTTATGGTTGCTTTACATGATAATATTTCATGATAAGATTTACATGATAAGATTCCACTGCTGTAGTCTGGAGCCCAACAGCTCTGCCTTACTCTTGGGTAGTTCCAAATCCCTGACAAGGTCATTCAGTTCACCTTGTGTTATGAGGTGTGGTTCAGAGGAGGAGGATGAGAGAAAATGTGGGTCCTGTGACATTGACGGTTCAGGACCAGAAGTTTCATCCTCTTCCTCTTCCTCGTCTGACTCAAGTGAGAATGATTCTGGTGCATCAGGAACCGGCAGTCCTTCTCCATGGGGTACTGGGCGTATAGCTGATGGAATGTTTGGATAATGCACAGTCCACTTTTTCTTCTTTGACACACCTTTCCCAACTGGAGGCACCATGCAGAAGGAACAATTGCTGGTATGGTCTGTTGGCTCTCTCCAAATCATTGGAACTGCAAAAGACATAGATTTCCTTTTCCTGTTCAACCACTGGCGAAGATTTGTTGCACAAGTGTTGCAGCATATGTGTGGGGCCCACCTCTTGTCCTGATCTCCAATTTTGCAGCCAAAATAAAGGTGGATAGGCTTTCTTAACCATAGTGGTTATACTGTGCTTTTGTGATGCAAAAGTCACTTCACCACAAACATAGCAGAAGTTATCTGCACTGTTCACACAAGTACGAGGCATCTCTGCTCACTTTGGCTAAACAGAAATGTGTCCCTTTGCAAAATCAGACACTGTATGATTTCTAGAGCTGATATAGGGCAATTTGTTCGGCAGAGTGATGTAAGCTTCGTTATGATTGCATCATCCATGACTTCTAGGAATAACATGATGCAATTCATATCATGTATGACGCAATACCAGCTTCAGATTGCATCATTCATTGTTTTGCCTAAAAAGCAAGTACTGTCCAAACCCAGTCATAGATTTATTCATAGATCCAGTCAAAGATGTATTTTAGTCATTTCTGGTTTAAATTGAGATCCCTTCCCTTTATAATTCACTAATCCTCCGCCATTCCCAAGTCAAGGGTCGTATATACTGACCCAATAGCATATCTTGAAAACTAGAGCCAATCAACAATTTTAAGCATCATTTTCGTTCTCAGTGACCCAGAATTAGTAAAGTTTGACTACATTTATTTCAGAAGCATTTTGGCTGTAGAGCAGTGTAATAATCAGTGTTCTTTGGTAATAAGTCAGGTAATATAAAGCCTGAAATTGAAATACTGTGGTGACAGTCATGGTATAAAAACTAAGATGTATAAACTTTCTTTTAAAATAATGCGTAATCGTGTTTCAGTAAGCTAAAAAATTAAGATTACTGGAAATTGTTTGCTTTTGTGTAGTGTTGGGGAGGGAAGGCTAACACTGATTTTTATCACACAGCACCTTTAATAAGATTTCACAGGAGTATGTTCTAGTGGACTGAGGGGCAAATGCCAAATGGTTTTGGTGTGCAGGGCCGGCTCCAGGCACCAGACGAGAAAGCACGAGCCTGGGGCAGCACATTGTAAGGGGCGGCATTCCGGCCAATCTTGGGGCGGCACATTCCGCCGCCCTGCCATGGTTCTTTTTTTTTTTTTTTCCCCCACTTTGGCAGCCTGGTCCGCAGCTCCGGAGCCCCCGGCCAGCTCCCCGCGCTCCGCCAGTCCCAGCCCAGCCCTGCAGGGGCACGGACCCCGGACCGGGGGGGCAGCAACTAACGATCCCCGCCACTCATCGTGCCGCCGGGCTCCCCGGGACGCGCCACTCCCCGCCGCCTGCACCAGCCTCAGCCTCCCGCGCCGCTCTGAGCCCGGCCCGGCCGAGCCGCCTTTAAAGGAGTGGCTGAGCCAGCACCTCCTGCAGCCCCCGGGGGCTCCGCCTGCCCGGCCAGGAGAGGCACCCCAAGGCCAGAGGGGGGAGCCCCTCTCGCCCAGCTGCAAGCGGGCTGCAGTGCCCTTCCCCCCCCTGCGAGCCTCCACGCGCTTCCTGCGGCTTCCGCCCTTTTTTTTTTTTGCTTGGGGCAACAAAAAAGCTAGAGCCAGCCCTGTTGGTGTGTGCAAGTCGAATAGCATAATTGTACTTGTTGGCTAAAATAGCACTTTTACAAAGGAGCTTTTGTAAGGTATTTATATTATATTATATTATATTTTATATTATTACTGAAGTGTCATCTTGAGTCACTGTTGTTTGTATTAATATATGTAGTGAGAAATGTGCTGCTTAATTTTTGTTATTTACATTTTCCTTAAAAAATTTATAAATGTTATAGCAAAACATGCTAGACCAAATTATCTTTGGTTAGCAACAGTCAGAACACATAAGAGTTCCGGGTATTTTACATCTTAGCAGTAAAGAAAAAACATGTTTACAGTCATTAACTGTATCACTGGTTTGCTGGGGTGGGGAGGAAAAAGGGAATATATATCTATGGCCAGACTCCATTCCCCACTATGACTGCTTTGCATCCATCTAGTAATGGAAAGCAGCTGTAACTAGCAGACCAAGGACACCCCCTTTACCACCCTTACGCCTTCAAAGTTGCCATGGGGCTGTCATCCTCCCTCCCAATCACTAGCACAGGGGGTATATGTATAAGAGGAAAGAGAGTTATGGCTTTTGTGCTACCTTAAGCCTTGGATCTGTAGTTATTGAAACAGCCCCTTAGAATGCCAGGAGTAAATTGGGGAAACTCTGGGGCTGCTCTAATTTATAACAGGGACTAATCCAATCCCCAGTTGCTACAGGATCCAGGAGCTGCAAAGGTAGCTGGCCTTATAACTATCTTTAACCCCCACCTCACTCAGTTGTGCTGAGGACAGTTTAGATGCAGCCCAGGATGCAGATCTAATACTTTAAATTCTAATTATTTACTTCCCCCAGTTTGAGGGAGGGGAAAGAGGATGTTATTTTACCTATCTAAATATTATACATTTATATTGCTGAAGTTCTGTTGGAGGCAGACATAAAGGGTGTCTTGGGGTCACCCTTGTTAAAATATTTATTAATATCTCTGGAAATACAGTTAGGTTTTCAGACTTGTCTTCTTCTGGTATCCCCCAACTCAAATATTTCTATCCTGCACTAGTCTTTATCCTCCCCTCAATTGACCACCAGCTGTCTGAGTACCTTATTGACCATTAGTGTATTTTAGTTAGTAACTGTCTTACCTTTTTCAATCTTTTTTTTTTTTAAACTGATTTTCAGTTTTAATGCCATTTCTCTCCAGTACTTCCGTTCTCCTCATCCCCACTCCAAGATGATTGTCCTGGTTTACTTACCATTGTGTTTAGCATTTTCTCTTTTCTTTCCAGCAATGCCAATATTAGTTTTTTTAGAGAGTTGTTTGTAGAAAAGACTCCTTTAATCCTTGTAAACATGACTTTATGACTTTAAGGGATGGGGGGGAACAGATCATGCTAGAGCTAAGATGACAGCTGGGTTAGCAATAGAGATGGCTTCAAGAAATCCATGGATCAGCCCTCATTTTGTTATGTGGAATAGTTCCAGGGGTAGCTACTATACATTCTGCTAAATGAGGGTATATGAACTTTCTCCGGTACTGCAGTCTCAGCATACTTTTTTACCCTTTGCACAGGGGAACTATGGGAAATACATGTCCTTTCCTGCTCCTTTCATATTCTGTCGAATGCAAGCAATGTGAAACAAAACAAGAAACAGAATATAAAGTGTAGCTATGATAAGGAGAAAACCTTGTTCCTTTATTATGCTTTGACTTTACTTCTATTGTGTAATATTTGTGAAGAATCCTATAACTTGCTTTGCCCAATTTATTCACACATTGCTATTAAATGAGTCAATATGAAAAACCTTTGTAGAAGGATTATGCACCTTAGGAATTTTTCTGGTGATAGACTCCCCCACAGCCAGAGCTTAACTGCCTCAAGTTTACCTGCCTCAAATCTATGACAATCCTCATTAACAAGCTACCGAATCAGTCACATACCTCAGTGAGAACCTGTTTGAGTTTCCCAGGCACATGGCCTCATGTAGATTTGTCATGCAGCATGCTAACCTTCACTTATGCTATATGGAAGTCTGTCTGAAATTGGTGTATATACCAAATGGACACCTATCAAGTCAGTGCTAGTTCCCCTCAATATCCTTCCCTTTGTAAATTGGTGGAAAAATCCCAGTCATGTGTGCAAGGTTGGTTTGTTCTTCCCACCAAACTCCTTGTGACTGATGCATCCGTCGTACGATGGGGAGCTTCTCTCAACTTCCATCAAGTTCATTGCTGATGGACCCAGAAGGAAAAGAGGTTGCACATAAGCCTCTTAGCACTTAGGGCAGTTCATTGACAGACTGCCTGAGCAGACAGTTCCCCATGGACCATGAGTTGACTATCAGAGAGTCCGTAGTATGAAGCATCTCCCAGGAATGAGGTCAATCATCAGTAGACCTCTTTACAAAGATGAGAACAAGAAATTACCCAAATTCTGCTTGGTTTTTTTATCAGATACATTCTTCATTTTACAATGATATGCACCCATCCTGCTGATATGCACCCAGATGATATGCACCTATCCTGCTGATCACAGTGCTTTTGAAAGAGATCAGGCAGGAGCTCCAATGTGGCTAATTCAGTTTTGGTACTTGGGTCTGATGAGCCTATCAACATACCCTCCAAAACACTTGCCTCTTCTTTTCGACTTGATCTCCCAGGAAGATGGGAGCATCCTGCATCTGAATCCATCTTTCTTCCACTTCACATTCTGGATGGATGACAGATATAGAGAGATCATGTCCTTTAGATCTTCAAAACATTTTGATTGATTGAACAGGAAGGATTCCACCAGGCTTACATATGCTGCCAGGTGGCAGTGGGTTGAGCAACGTCACTTACCCCCTATAAATACCCACATCCCAGATATCCTGGACTACTTGTTGATTTTCAAGAACTCAGAATTGTCTCTTAGTTCTACTTGAGTGCATTTAACATCTATATCAACACATCTCACCCCTCTCCCTAATCCAGAGTTGCACAGTTTTCTCCCACCCTATGGTGGCTGAATTCCTAAAGGGCTTTGCATTTGTTTCCCCCCAAGTTGGGGAGACTTACCCTCTCTCGACCCTCAATATGACCCTATAGAGTTTGATGGGATTCCATCTGAGCCTTTGGCAACTTACTCATTGCTACATTTATCCATAAAATCAGCATTTCTGAAGCAATTACATCAGCCAGAAATTTGGGAAAATAAGGCTCTTATGGCAGACCTTCCATATTCAATTTTTCATAAGGATAAGGTCACACATAGGCTCCATCCCAGATTATTACCTAAGGTAGTTACTGGTTTTCATTTGAACCAAAGATACTTATCTGCTTTCTGTCAAACCACATACCAATGAGGGGGAGGTTACATTACATATATTTTGTGTCCTTAGAGCACTAGCTAATTATTTACTTTAGAATTTACATTTTGAGTCTCTCAAGACTCTTCTTAGTATATGCAGACATATTGATAGGGCCAGGCCATTTCAATGCAGAGACTATCAAAGTAGATGTCGGTCTATATTAGACTCTGTTATAAATTAGCCAATTTATATCCCACAGCTCAGATTAGGATTTATTTTATTAGGGCTCAGGCAGCATAGGCAGCTTCCTTGAGAAGCTGGCCAAAAGATTCTAATCTTGGGTGCATGCAGACCACAAGTGGAATACATCTGGACAACACATCTTTAAGAACCACTGTTTATTGTAAGGTAAGTAATTTCATAACCAGCTCCTTCACCTCCTTCCC
This sequence comes from Emys orbicularis, assembly GCF_028017835.1. Lineage (NCBI taxonomy): Eukaryota > Metazoa > Chordata > Testudines > Emydidae > Emys > Emys orbicularis. Next base: position 38,057,552 of record NC_088689.1, on the reverse strand, counting down.
CACAGGCCCTGGTGAAGGGGCATGTTGGGGCAGTTAGGGTGTGTGTCTGGAGTATGCTTCACTCCAGCTATCCCTACCTGGCTCATGGTCCCTTGAAGCCATGGTTCCTTAAAAGCTTCTGCATGCTCAGCCCTTTTGAAAATCAGGCCAATTTATTTATGTGCCTAACTTTGGAGTCGGGAGTGTAAGTTAAGCATCTAGTCTTTGAAGATCTTGGCCCAGATCTGAGGTGTTAGAAATGAAGACTATGCTCAGCTCCCATGTTTAAACAAAAATCAGATGCAGGCTGAATTCCGCATATTGACATTTTTCACCAGAAATAATAATAATAATTAAAAAAAACAATGCTTTTTCTTTTACAACATCATTGATGCTTTTTAGTGCTTATAAATGCTAAGGACAAATAGTATTAACTATACCAAGTTATAATGTAGGGAGAGACTGAAGTTTTACTATACATCACTGTCAATACAGACAAAGAAACTGTGAAAATAATAAATTGCTGTAAAGAGTCAGTTTCTTCTGATACTGAAAAGGAACTTTATTAGAATAAGAAAAACAGTATTATCACTAAAGCTTCTCTTTCTCTCCATTTCACATGCAGAGTTTCTGCCTAGAACTTTTGCCAACTACTTCCTGCCTTGATTTATGCCACAAATTTAAAGAAAAGTACATATACTCTCACACCCATTGTTCCACTCCTGGACCTTTCTTGAGTACACACTGTCAATTCTGCTGAAACTCCATAGTGATTTTTATGTGGATATCAATTATTTTTTATTTTAACCTAAACCCCAAACTGGAAGCCTGGTGTCTAATATGTAAAATGAGCAGGCAGTTTTGGCTGTTGAAAAGTGTGGGGGAGAGGGATAACCCTTTTTCTTATCTGTCCATAAATTGCCAAAATATCTTGCTGCCAAGTGGGAGAGGACATTTTATTCAGCACAAACACGTGAGATTTACTAGGAAAAGTTCTTGTGTAAAATTAGTCTTGGTGGAAAGGCAGTTTTAGGGCAAAGTCCCTCTGCCTTACTATTGACTTTATATGCATATTCGTTTGCTGCTGATTCAAATACCTTAGAAAAATAAATATATAAATATGGTTTCCTTTTCATTTCCCATAGCAGTGGCTGTTCTGTATCATCCTTAAACAGGATTTCTCTTTCTTCTTTCTGACATTTCTATCTTAAGTCTCTGATTTTCAGTCACTAAGGACACATAAGAACATACAGAAGATGACAAAAACTTTCAGAGAATGCTGAACTTATCATGTATTATCTGAAAACAATAGAGATGTTTTAAAGCAACATTGTTGTGGTTGACAGATCCAGATATGATTTTCCCAACTAAAAAAAAATCTTCTCTTACGTGTGTAGCTTACCTTAAATATTCCATAAATATGCCCAAAAGATTATTAGGCCTCTGAAACAAAGCCAGTCTTCCAGTGAAAGGGGAGAATCCTTCGCTGTGCTGCAAAGGAGCAGTTGGTGGGTTTGTGTGGAGCAAAACACAGTATAGGGAGTGTCTTTTCCTCCCCACTCTCTAACCGACACAAACAGCAGGGTAAGAGCTATGCCTACCGCTCCACTGAGCACTAGTAAAAGAGGATGAGCTACCATGCCAGCCAGCATGCTGTGTTTTAGAAGCCAGCTGGATATATGTATTACTCAAGGCCTATGCTGCTAGTTCTCTTTAACCCTTAGCATTTTACATTCCGATATACTTGTTTGCAGCATTCCTCACTGCCCACAATCTCAAAGGTGGGTATTTTTCTGGACTAGAGTATTGGCTCTTTTAAGAGTCTGGACCTGGGAGAAGGGGATGCACCTGAGCTGGTGCATGGGCTAGTGCCATTCAGTTAAGCTGCTGACCCCTCTCATCCTCCCTGGACCAGGATCCTCATCCTCCCTGGTCCAGAATGTCTGTTATCACAAAAAAAAGTGATATATATTCAACTAACAATCAAATATGTCACTTAGGCAAGTTTTACAAGAAGTTTGGGGATTAACCTTTGCTCTCTGAGGGACTACCGGTAAATATAACAATCACATATGGTCACCAAAAAGAGTGGTTAAAATCTGTACTACTTAAAGGGCTGGGCAAAATCTCAGACTGTCTCAATTTATAGCATAAGGAATCCCCGTACAGGAGTCAGTAACAGCTATATATAGCACCGTATTGTAAAGTATCTACTGAAGGAATAAGTTTATTCAGTCAAGAGTCTGGACTCACTTTGTTTCAGGGTCTGCTCTGACCCATCTCCTGATGGTCTTTGAAAGAAACAAAATTATAAATTATTTTACGGGTATCTGCAAAGACAAAAACTTCTGAACTAAGACCACTGTGGAATTCTGTTCTGGATTTTATTCAACTATAATGCAATCCAGGTATAATCCAAATTAGTAGTAGGTGTTCCTCAAAAATATAAGAGATTTACGTTGGAGGCAGATGCGCCAAATGCTTATTCAAACTAATTAAGGATGTAATTTTGCAAGGATGCACTTTCTAAACTAATGAGGTTTGCTGTACTGCCTCCGTCTAGAGCCAGATACACTGGGAAAGCAGTTTTATTGACACTTTGGCACTCCTGCTTCTGGTACTGGCTGAAACGTGAAAGTGCAGATGCATGTGAAAATGTAAAATAAGGTTGAAATCTGAACTTTCACCTGCCAAATTAAAAGAAATCAGGCTGGGTTTGGTTTGGGAGATTGTTTGGGTTTGGTTTTATTTTATCTGAAATGGTTTGCTCGTCTCTCATCTATGTCTCTGGTAAGTTTCAATGAGGAAGCAGGAGTGGGGGACACCTGAAATGTCTATGCCTCTGTGTCAAAGATAGTCTTTTGAATATACAGTGGATCCAGTTCTCTTCTGCTCTATGTCCCCTTTGATGCAATTCAGTGTAAAGGGGGTCATTAAAGATGTAGAAATGGCTGCTGGACAATATCCCCACAGAGGTGCTGCCATGGAGCTACTCTAACTTACACCAAAGGCCAGACCAGGTCTAAAGCACCCTTCTACAGTTCCTACAGGAAGCACAGGAACAGGGTAGCAGAGGATAAGGCTTCGTATATTCACCACAACAATTAAAGGAATATGGACAGGAAATGGTTACTGTTCATAACCAGATCCATAAATAACATCGCTCAGACTTAAATAACTGGGACATGACTCCAAATAGCAACAAAAGAACCTCAGTAGGTTCAGATAAGCACAAAAACAACTTTTCCCTCAGATTTCCAGGACAGTGGTAATGTGATATTCCTAGGGTTGTAGTTGAGAGACCACCATGTAACAAATATGAGCAGATCTTGGAAAAATCATAACATCCATTCAAGTAGCATCACTAGTAATGAAAATGCAATCAGATTGATCTGATTTTTTTTTAATTATTTAATCACTGATCTGTCTAATCAGATAGAGGGGGATTTGAATTGCAGTCCCAATATGTGAAAAAAGTTATTTAACAATGTCTGAGAGGCCCATTTGGCCATCCTGTATTTAAACCTTTATAAATGAAAGTAGTAGATTCTAATTTAATTGGAGAGCTCATGATGAAGGTTCCTGTCAAAGTATTGAAAAAGTTGCGCTTTTCTTTCTTTAAAGAGATACTCTACCTGTAGTTTAGACCTTCTCATTCCCATTGGCATGCGTAGTCTCATTCATATTCACTAATCAAGAGTCAAATACACAATGAATGCAGAAGCTTTGTTTGCATGCAGTGGGTGACTGTCTTAATCTCTTTGTGAAGTAGGAGTTTACATCCACTTAATTCATGCTTCTTTGGTTTGCATTGTCCATGAATGTGATTGTTTGCCAGCAAACACTAAGAACATAAAGTAAACTGTGTAGGTTAAAGACAGTGAAAGAAAAGAAGTAACAAACGAAACCAGGAAAGGAAGAATTGCAAATTACTTTTTGCTGCAATGTATTATTTAATAATTAGAACCCTTCAGGAGATGATTTTTAAAAATCACCAAAGTGAAGTACAAGTCCAGAACTGTTTTGGCATGAAAAATCTGTCCCTTCTCACATTTTTCCACTTAAAAGAAAATGTATTATTGGCATCAGAACTATCCTGCCAGCACAAAGGAAAATATGTGCAGTTTCAGATAAATCCTCCCCTTAGGGAGGTAATTTGCAGGTCTGTGTAAGTGTCCAAGAGCCTTGACTCCAAATCCCATAGAAAGGGCTTCCTCTTTGTTTTGCTTTGTGTGTGTCTCTCTCCCCAAACATGGCATCATACCTCTCCCAAGCCAATGACAGAAGCATTAACTTTTAAAAATACAATTTCTCCTTGACTTACATTATAATTTGAGGTAAAGTTAAAGCCATATAATTATAAGTAGATAATAATAATAAAAATAATAAAAAACCCTACCCAAACCTATGTTACTATTATGTTAAGATTACAAGTTTAAATCTAATGAATGTCAAATATGAAAATTAAAAGATGAAGACTTTCAAAAACAGGACCTCAAACTAGGTTCTTACATCCTGATTTAGCCTCTCAAATAAGTAGGCTGGTTTTCAAAACTGCTCAACACCCAGCGGCTCCCACTGAAGCAGGGCCGGCTCCAGGCACCAGGCACCCAAGCACGTGCTTGGGGCGGCACCTGGTAAGGGGCGGCGGGAGGAGCGCGGCTCGGCATTCCGGGGGGGGGGGGACACTCCGGCGGCGCTCGGCAGGGGCGGGCTCCGGGGGGGGGCGGGCTCCAGCGGCGCTCGGCGGGGGGGGGCGGCTCGGCGCTCGGCTTGGGGGGGTTTCCGGCGGCGCTCGGCACGGGGGGCGGGCTCCGGTGCTCGGCGGGGGGGGGGCGGCTCGGCGCTCGGCTGGGGGGGGTTCCGGCGGCGCTCGGCGCAGGGGGGGGTGGGCTCCGGCGCGCGGTGGCGGCAGCGCTCTGGGGGGGGGTTCCGGCGGCGCTCGGGGGGGGGGCGGCGCGGCCGCTCGGCTGGGGGGGGCTCGGGGGCGGCGTTTTTTTTTTGCTGCTTGGGGCAGCAAAAAAGCTAGAGCCGGCCCTGCACTGAAGTCATTAAGAATGTAGAGGTTAAGGAGCATAACTGGAGGATCCTATTTTTTGAAAACTTTTGCCAAGATTTTTATAGTATCATTAACATTTCCACAATGCAAATGCTATATTTACTTATACATCTAATAGCTAATACTTATGCATCTAATGGATTCATAGACTTTTCTGTGTTTGCATATTTAAACTTATTGATAAATCAGTGCAGGGTTGTTGATGTTGGGTGGGATGTAGGTGGGGTGGTTTTTTGTTTGTTTGTTTTCTTTCTTACATTTTGAAAATGTCAGTTCCCTGTTCCATGTGTGACGGGTGGACTTGTAGCCTGACCCAAAGTTGGGTATATATAATTGTAACTTGAGGATTAACAGGTTCTTGTCCCAAGATCACGCCTAGTAAGATTATTGTAAAATTACCATATAATTTGGGAACCCTGATGTGCACAGGTACAACACTCACACTATAGGAACTCTCTCTATATATAAATATATGATTTATTAATAATTTACCAAAGTTATGCACACATTTAAACTTAACAAAGCAGATAGAGATGATACAGAAAGTACATTTGGACGTCCATACTTACACCCTTATCTTTCAAACTTAACCATTATCTTTCTCATCACTGTCACCGTCCTTATCTTCCCTGGTGGCCATCATTCTTGCCCCTCCTATGGTCTACATCTTGACAACCTCTCTGCTGCCCCTGGGATGTTACTTTTATAGTAGGTTATGCTGAAGCTCCATGACCAATGCATATTCAATAGAGGTCCTTATTTGTATTTCCTTCCCTTAAGGTGTCCGTTTTCTATAGGTTAGTATATGTATGATGTTACCCTATTAGCATACACGTCAATTTGCTGTCATGGTAGCTTTGCGGTCAGAGGTCCTGCCCGGAACTTTCCGGAAGCTGGTGTCAACTATGTTCTGTGCTGGGGTCAGCTGTGTTCTGTGAGTGGCTGATGTCAGTATTCTGGACCAAATTCCCCCTCTTGCATGCTACTTTCAGTTCCCTATAACTTATGAGTTACTTAAGTTTATCTATACCAAAGGTTAGAGGCCTCAAGCCTCACACTATCTACTAAAGCCAAATCTTACAGGATAAAAGCCTGTAGGTTCCTTGCATTACTATTAAATATAATAAAGCAAAATAACAAAGCAATGAATATAATACTGGTAAGTTTGGCCCACTGGGCTACAGACTCCCACCCCCCTTTGGGGAGACTAGCCCCACAGCCCCACCCCTTCCACACGAGGTCCTGAGCCCCACCCCTTCCAACCAGAGCCCCCTGCCGCCCTGTGGCCAGAGAAGCCCCTGGCTGGCCGGAACCCCAAGCCGCTCCCCCGCCGTCACCGCCAGAGGAGCCATAGGCCAGCCCCAGCCGGCCAACCGATTCAAGCCCAGTCCGGAGTAGCCCCAGCCAGCCGACCGATCCAAGCCCCGGCCAGAGCAGCCCCAGTCGCACCGGCAGGCCCGGGACCACAGCATCCCTGGCCCAGTGTCCCATGGCAACGGCCTTCCCTGGCCTATTATACCCACCCCCCATGCCCTTTTCCTAACATAGGAGGCAAAATTTAGATGAAATTAGAAGAGCTGTATTTAAGATTTGTTTAGCCATTATTTTCCTGGAATTTTGCAACATGGGTATATCCCCAGGACATGCATATGATCTCCATTGTTACTTGGATTTTTTCCAGCATGATTGATACCAGGAGTCCTCATCTGGGGTGGGGGATAGATGGTCACAAGTTCATGACCTGCCCTTCCCTTATTGCTAAATAGGAGGGTAGTTCCAGCAGGGATCCTACTATGGAAGTTGAGAACCACTGGTATAGACAGTCTTAAACCTGAACTAAAATGTGTATGGAGTACATAATAGCTGGTGCCTAAATCTGTACTTGGGTTAGTTTTAATTTAGACTCTCTGATTGTTTTGGTGCTTACACCTGTATATGTGATCAGATCAACTTCACTAGATGAATCCAGCATCTTTTCCCCATGTTTGGGGCAGGAACCATCTTTTTATTCTGTCTAGATGTTAACAGTTATACAAATAATAAATAGTAATAATCAAAAATGGAGTGTGGATGGACTCCTGTAATCTGAGATTGCTGTGTGATGCTTCAAAACTCTTTCTATATATACATACACATGTGTGTGCGCACACACACACAGCAATACAAAGATTCCAGAATGAGTCTTTCGGGGCAAGGTAGAGCAAGGCCTTAATTTTTGTCAAACTTGGCATCACTTTGAAGTATTTAGAAAAATGTGATTTGTTTGTGTAAATTAGTCTTCCATTTTACATTGTCAGATGAAGTAAGATGCCCAGCTGGAAAAGGTCAGCAAATTTGAAGGCACCCATTTCTATCCCCATAATCCAATGTAAGGAATTCTGATCTATTTTAATTGAACAATTTGCAAAATTCAACCCCCACAGCCTCAGAGGTGGGGAGGGATTTGTCTGGTCAAGCAGCAAGAAAGAGGATGTGGCTCTTTTAAGGGTTCCCCCCTCCTTTTGGTGGTGGTGGTGGTGGGGGGGAAGGGAGTTAGGCATCACCTGATCTAGGGACTGTCTAGAGAGGCTCTTGAAAGCCATTGGGCCCCATGTGGACCAGCAGGGAGAGTTTATATATCTATTTATGCCCTGACCTGCCAGTAGAGCTCTGTCTCGCATTTGGCCCACAGGCAGGTGGCCAGTTCCCCTTGGAAGTTCACAGCTGGGCCTCGTTATTGAGGCTACTCTACTTTATCCATATTGATATGGATAAAGGGTTGTTATATCAGGAGCAAGGGAAGAGCCAATGTTTGGAGCTATGGGCCCAGAGGTGGGCAGCCAGTTCCCTAGAGGTTTGCAGCTGGGCCTTTGGTGCTGAGGCAAACCTGAGTTGTCTTGGCAAGAGGAGCATCCAAGAAATGGCAGTTGAAATTATTACTGTACACCAGCGTGAAAATGATCTGGGATTTTGTATGGGGTGGGGGGACTTATTCATCAAGGACAGAGAGATTTAGGGCAGATCCGGGACCTTTACCAAGGGCAGACTGCAAACTGGTTTGAAATACTACAGTGGACAGTGTGGTGGGATTCTATCAGGCCTCTGTAGGTTTACAAAGTGTGAATCATCAGGAGTGGGAAGTTGATAATTGCACACCAAAATTTTCAGGGATAATGGAATACAGCTCTCCGATCCAGGATATATTTTTGGTTTGGGAGGGACTTATTAAGTATTTGGGAACCTGGCGGGCAGTGGGGAGTGGCAGCCAAACTAGTGGCAGGTGTCCAGTGCAGGTACTTGTTCTATAGGGGTCTGGTTCCCTGAAAAACTGGAATTGGAAGTACACTCTGGGGGAAGGCATCCCCTAAAGCAGCTGGCGAATGAGACCGAAGCTCCTAACAATCCCCTTATGTGAGGGGAGGGTGGTGGATTTGTGGGGGGACTGATGGCCACCTTCCACAAGTAGTTGGAAATGGGTGAGGAGGGAATGATAATTTGTACAGTTCAGCGCATTGCCAGATAATTCCCAAACGAGATAACAAAGGTGCAGCCTAATTAAAACCACATCCTTCATACGTTGGCATTTTTCCTGCACGTTTGGGACAATGTGCTCATCTCCATGCACTCCCTCTTTGATTTTGGTCATTTAAAAAGTCAAACATGCATTTTTTAATGAGTTTAACTCATCTGTTTTCTCTGCAATTGCAAAAATGTATAAATCTGTTACTAATACATTCAAATTATGAAAATAGATTTAAAGCAGAAAACAGACATTAAATGAAAAGTAAAAACTGTGGTTTAAAGTTGCATTTGTTTAATTTAAAAAAATAAAATAAATAAAACTAAATTTAGTGGGCCTTGATCCTGATTGTGTTATTTATAAAGTACATATTTCAGGATAGATCACACTATCAAGGTAAATGATTGTTCCTATTAACGAATTACAGTATTGCTGGAGAGAAGCTTCGAAATGTATTTGGCTCCTGATAGGGCAGTTATTAATGGTCCTTCAGCTGAGCATGGTTGAACTTTGCTTTATATTTTTATTTTCTTTTTACTGCCTCCCTCAATATAACGTACCTTTGCTTCTAACTTAAATTTTTCCTTCACAATACATAGGTCACTATGAAAAGCATAATTTAGGCTCTCATAAAGTGTTTATAGTAAGCTGGTCCTGTATTTTCTTGTCATTCTGTCACATATAGTGTAAAAAGCACTTTCAGGAAAGAGCAAGCTCATCCGGTTTAGAAAATTAACAAAGCCATATTGTGGGACATTGCTTGAAAAACAACTGTCATAAGAATCTCTGCAGTCCCTGGAAGCTTTATTTACTTGGGTGACAGACTGTTTTCTGAAGTAGAATTACTTTAAGTTGATCCCTCACACAATAATATTGTATTGAAAATTTGGCATCTTCCTCTTGGGTGCCAGGCTTGTGTGATAGTAATAGAATTGAGAGTATGGAAAGGCTGACAGTGGCAAATGGGTTCTCTAATGGGAAGGGAGTGAATGGGTATAGTTTGAAAGAACAATTGTGGATAGGTCCATAATCTTGTTTCAACTTGAGAACTAAACTCTTAATTATATTTTGCAGGATATGAATGATTACTCCCCAGTATTTAGCAAAGCTCTCTACAGGGGAATGGTTGCTCCCGATGCAATCAAGGGCACTGTTATCTCTACAGTTTCAGCTGAAGATCAGGATCCTCTGGTAAGCAAATGATTTTGTTAATACACTTCACCCAAGAGGGAATAATCTTTAACCCTCATATGTGACCTAACCCTCTGAGCAACAAAGAAGATTATTATGAGTCTCGCACAGCAGTAGCTCGCATAAATTTTTTATCCCAGACTGTCCTTTGTCATCATTGACATAGGCTGCATTTCAAATGATTTTTCCCAAGGCTGACAAATCAACGATACAGCTTCTTTTTGATGGGAAGTTATCCGGCTTCATGGCACAGATGATAAAAAGAATAGGCAGGAAGCAAACCCATGACTGCCTGCATTTGGAACAGCTCTGTGGCTTAAAAAGAAAACAAAACACAACTTTGCAAGCTTGTCATTTCCTTGATTTGCAGTCATTGTGAGTTTCCAATCTATGTGACATACTAGTGTTCTACAAAACAGCACAGTTCATCAGTAGCCCTTTTTGGAAAGGCAGTATTTGAACTGAGCTTGGTTGATCTGGGGATAAAGATTATTTATGCCACTGGTTTCTTATCACTGTTCCCTGGTGAAGCTCTTGATTGACAGAACTGTGCAAATTTTTGACTTGTGAGCTTTTCTGATGGGTAATATCTATTTGTGTAATCAAGGAGGTTCATGAACACTGGTGACCAACTGATACACCGAGGACAATAAAAGCCAAAGATATTCTGTCAGAAGTGTTTAATTTTAATTGTTAATGTTTAGAATAGTGAGGAGAAGAAGATACACTCCAAATGCTCAAGGAGTGGTGTTCTGAGAGAGTGTTTGCAATGCACATTAAAAGCTAATGATAATATTTTGACAGAGTTCCACATAAATCAGTTATAGTTAAATACAGTACAAAGTAGTTTTTTTTAACACTGAGATACTAAGGCTGTACTTATATAAGTCATATTTAATATGTCCTGTCTGTGCTATCCCTTTGCAAAAAATCCAAACACAAAATGGAAAAGACCTTCAGTTGATGTTAATGTTAATCAGTCTAGCTCCTTTGAAGTCAATTGAGTTGGGCTAATTTACATCAGCTTAGGATCTGGCCCATTGTATGTTTAAGATCTGTAAAGAGAGTACTATTAAAATTCAGGTTAATAGTATCAATATTTATTTATTATTAGTATACATTATTTGATTAATGCCATTGCTGTGTTGAACTCTATACAGAACACAGAGGAAGACACAGTCTGTATTCTAAGGATCTTTCAACATCAGGGCAAGATTTGGGATTGCATGGAAGGGCTGAAGAGGTGCTAAATACTGGCAGCCATTCTCAGACCCATTGTGCCTTAGCAAGGCGCAATGCCTCCACTAACATAGGGGAGCATAGATCTTAGCAGCTTCTGCTATGCCCTTTCACAGAGGTCAGTGTGCATATCCCTTTGCTGGCCTAGCTCTGGTAGCCATTGTGGATGCAGATTAGGGCAATAGCCCCACCCTCATGTTTCCCCTGTAGCTTTCTTTGGTGGTGTCACAGGGCTGGTCTACACTGGGGGGGATCGATCTAAGATATGCAACTTCAGCTACGAGAATAGCGTAGCTGAAGTCGATGTACCTTAGATCGACTTACCTCGGGTCCTTACGGCGCGGGATCGACGGTCGCAGCTCCCCCGTCGACTCCGCTTCCGCCTCTCACTCTGGTGGAGTTCCGGAGTCAACGGGGAGCGCGTTCAGGGATCGATTTATCGGGTCTAGACGAGACGCGATAAATCGATCCCCGATAGATCGATTACTACCCGCCACAAATGGGGCTAGTGGTTGGAGCAGGAGTCGGAAGCCAGGGACTGGAGTCAAGGATCAGAGTTGGAGTCAGAACCCAGGTGTTGAGCCCAGTGTCGGAGCCGGAGGCAGGAGGAACCAAGGCTGGAGCGGACTGGAACACGACAAGAATAAAGCCAGGTAGCAAGGCTGGAAACAAGGCAAGAGTATGAGTAATTGCAGCTGCTGCTGAACTTAAAAACAGGCCTGCTGGCTTCCTTCAGACAATCAGGCAGGCCAGCCAATCTGGTGGTCCTAATGCAACCCAGTTGAGCTCATTAATCTGTCTGGAGGATGGGCTGGCTAGTCCTCATGCTCAGCTGAAGGAGCACACTCAAGAAAGGTGGAGACTAATATTGCTGTTCATGATGGATTTCTCCAATTTGTGTGCCAGGGAACACAATGGCTGGGCAGTGTCTGTTCTCTGCCCTGGGGGAGTAAGACTACGTACAATCTAGCCCTAATCAGGCATCCAGTGATTTGAGGAGGAATTAATCCTGATTGCTCACACCTCCCATCATTTGTTGTCAAGTCATTTTGAAAATTCTTCTAAGATGATATTCTGAAACTTTAATTACTTTAGTGTTCTAAGATTTCCATCTGAGGTTGATATTGCTTGAAGCTTTGTTGTCATCAGGTATCTCTTTGGTATTCTGTGTATTTGGTATTAAGGATATTAGTGAGGTGTGTGGTTCAGGTGTTCACATTACAAAGGACATTATCGTAATGCTTGAAGCTTTGTTGTCATCAGGTATCTCTTTGGTATTCTGTGTATTTGGTATTAAGGATATTAGTGAGGTGTGTGGTTCAGGTGTTCACTTTACAAAGGACGTTATCGTAACTTGCAAAGTTCGGCAATTTCATTAGAAAGTTAGGAGGAATATGGGTACAATGAAGCACACACCATATTTCAAGGAGTTCAGTGAGCAACACTGGGTGAAACTTGAACAGAGATGGCTCCATTTTGTCCCCTCAGGAATTCCCTGTCACTTAGGGACTCAGCAAATTGTCTCAATTCAAGAGATGGTATCCTCAAAGTAACCTGCAAATTCCTCACGGGTAAAATATCTACTCGATTTACAGTTAGTCATCTCATATTAACCAAATTATCCACCCCTGGGAGCAGTTCCACTGTGTATGACTTGCATATACTATGAGTAAGGCTAAGATTATGTCATGGAGGTCATGAATGTCACAGAATCTGTGACTTCCAGAGACCTCTATGATATTTCTGCTTCAGCCCTGGGGCGGTGGGGCTGAAGCTGTCAGCCGGCAGGGCCTTGGCAGTTCCTAGTTACTGCAGGGGCCTCCTGCAGCTCCCAGCTGCCACCAGGGGACCTGAAGCTCCCAGCCACACTCCCTTTGAGCCGCCATGCATAGTGGGGGGAGGGCAGCAGCACTCTCGGCCACTGTGAATGGTGAGGGGGATGCCAGAGTCCCAGCAGGAGTGGGTGCTGGACCCAGGGACAAGTCACGGGCTTCCGTGAATTTTTGTTTATTCCCTGTGATCTGTCTGTGACTTTTACTAAAGACAACCATGACAAAATCTTAGCCTTAGTTATGAGGGATGTTACAATTATTTTCTTTGCCTCCTGCACAGCCACAGCTCAAAGCTTGATAAATTCCTTAGGTCACAGTCCATGGGCCCTGGATCAGGACTCCACCACCAACATGTTAGCCATATTCCCTTCTTATTTTATTCATTGCAAGTTATCTGTAAATCCAGTGAACTCTGTGGGCAAGGCCAGAAGAGAGGCTATTTAGGATCCACTGTATCAATAGTAGAGCTGGCTGAAAAAATGATTTTCTGTTTTTCAGCCTATGGTCAATTCTGATACTTCAGAATTTGATTTTGTCCCAAATTTTGATGAAAAGTCAATATATCTTTGAGTTTTTTCACAAAAAGGAATATTCCAAAATATTTCATTTTCATCTTATTGAATCATTTTGTTTCAACTTCATCATTTTGACTGTTATAATAGCATAGAATAGAATAATCTAAATATTTTAACTGTCATTATCATAATGAAATATTTTGATAATTTCCCATGAACATTTAGATGAATTTTGACCAGCTCTAATTAATAGACATGTACAAAAGAATCCTGTAATATATCACCAGACCATAGATAGTGGTGATTTGGCAACATAGTTTACTCCCTCAGAAGGTCCTGAAATCTGTCCAGTTCCAACAGCTACCATTGTCAATGTATTAATAATTGAAAATGTCATTGTATGAGTTTTAGAGAGACAAGATGGGTGAGGTAATAATCTTTCATTGGATCAACTTCTGTTGGTGAGAGACAGAGCTGTTCAGCATAATTAGAGTTGTATGTAGTGGTCAGAGGGTAATAGATAGTGAGACCTTTGGGGATAATGTTTTGTTTCTTGCATTTGCTCAGGAAGTAGAAAAGAAATAAAATATTATCATCACCAGTTTCACCATCTATAACCCTCTGACCACTACATACAGCTCCAAATATGCTGAACAGCTCTGTCTCTCTCACAGAAGTTGTCTGTGATGGGGTGGACTAGGTCCAGAGGCCCCCTGCTGGAAGCCTCAGAATCCTGCCACATTTGTCGCAGGAAAGGAGCAGTGGAGCTAAGTCCTCCGAGCAGCCAAGAGAGGCTACAAAGGGCTAGCTAATCAGAGAGGCTGCAAGGAGCAGCCAAATGATGCCCAAGAGGACCATATAAAAAGGAACTGCAGAGCCAGAGACAGACAGTTCCTTCCTCGAGCCAGAGGAGTGCATATGGTGCTCCTGGCTGGCCAAAGGGAAATGCAGTGCCATGGATAGCTCAGTCCTGGCAGGGACCAGGGAAGCAAGAAAGAGCTCCTGGCTGGCTGCTGGGCCTTGAATATAGGAGAGCCCTGACATAAGGGTGAAGCATCAGTGAAGGCTGGGGCCTCAGGGAAGTGGCCTAGGGAACTGAAAGCAGTTTCATTAAAGGAACACAGTGGCGCATGGCTGCTATTCTTAGGGTCCCTGGGCTGGGACCTGGAGTAGTGACCAGGTCTTGGTCCCCCCATATGCCACTAGGGAAGTGTCCTACAATTGGACAGTGATAACCCTCAGAAAGGGATCTGAGCTGTTCAGAGGCCCAGCTGGAGATCTGGGGCCAGAACAGACCAAGAGGGCACTGCCTCCTGGGAAGAATCCCTGGGGTACTGCCAGTACCAGGGCCGGAACTGTTTAAAGACTGCAGACACACCCAACCACTGTTACATAGTCCAATAAAAGATATTATCTCACCCCCCTTGTCTCTCTGATATCCTGGGGCCGACACAGCTACAACTACACTTCATACATCATGTGAGTTTGTATGGCATTTAGCACACTGGAGTCCAGATATTGACTGTGACCTCTAAAAAGGACTGTGATAATATAATTTAAAATCTCCAACTCAAATTTTCCCCAGTACTCCTTCCTTACAATGCTTTCTCTAATATTTATTTAAATGTCCTCTCTGCTCTGAGGGTGGGGAGAATGGGGAGTTTCCCACTAAAGACCAAAGTGTGTGTGTGTGAGAGAGAGAGAGATAGCAAAATCACCGTACATAGGATTCAGCTTAAATCCGTATATATGCTAGTCCATTCCACATATAGCTGGACCCTATACATGTGCATATATATAAAAATGTGGAAATTTAAACTAAGCCTCGAAAGGGGGGAAATTAATAGATAAAATTTAGCCAAAATCTGAAGAACAATTTTTTCTCTTTACTTATTTAGGGAAGGTAATTTAATAGCATTTTTAAAGTTAATATGTTACTAATATATATACAGTAATACATACACATTATTTAGATGTGTGTGTATATATATGATGTGTATACATATATGTATATTTCCATTACAACCTCTCTCTCTCTCTAAATGCACGCATATAGGTTGTTATGGAAATAAATAGAATTCTATGCACAATTATTTTAATTAATCTAGAAAAGAAAAAAGAGATTAGAACAGAAAATAAAGTTAACGTTAATGGATTTTTCAATATACTGTTTGTTTTATAAAAAAGTTGAAAATTAAACTTAATCCTCAGAAACAAAAATAGAAAAGAAAAAGGCCATAAAGGTTTGCTAAAATCTAAAGAGGAATTATGTCTCCTTATTAAAAATAAAACAATTTAATACATTTTTGAATAGTTGATATTTTACTTCCAACTAATGACTAACAATACTAAGCCACTTCCTGACTTTGAAAATCAGAGAAAATTGACAAAGAACAAATTGGCTTTTATTTTTTCTATTGAATTAAAGTTGCTTAGCTGTTTTATCCTCCTGGCACATTAGTATTTTGGGGCCTGCTTTGACATTAAGAGGTGTCACAAGACAGATGGGTAATGAATGACTGACAATCATAGAAAAAATAAAACAAATATCCTTTTCTCTGCTATTACAAAGCATCTTTCTTTAAACTTGTCTTCGGGGGATAAAGCTTTCACTGTGACCTTCATCAATTTTTTGGTAATTTTTTCATCTAATTGGATCTTAATTGGGCAATACTAATCAGTCTGTTTTATCACTTCAGGAAAAACCACTTAAGCTTCAGTTCTACTGTGAAAAGTGACTCTAAACTGCCAGTGTGGTATTCCATGTTTGTATCAAGTATCAGAGGGGTAGCCGTGTTAGTCTGGATCTGTAAAAAGCAACAGAGAGTCCTGTGGCACCTTTAAGACTAACAGATGTATTGGCGCATAAGCTTTCGTGGGTATTCACCCAATACATCTGTTAGTCTTAAAGGTGCCACAGGACTCTGTGTTGCATGTTTGTATCATAACCAATTCCATATAAAATGTGATTCTGTGTGAATCGCAGATAATTAATATATTTGAATAGCAGGAAAATAATTTGGATATAGGACATATCTAATTTAAGGTATCCAAACTTTAAAAGATTGCTATTTTACAAGTAAAGAAAGAAAAGTATTTCTTAACTGTCAGCCTTATAAACGTAGCCTGAGATGAAAATCAAGCTGGATTTTTTTCCTCCTTACATATCACTCATAATAAAAGTTTTGCAGACCAAATCAGGTCCTCAGTTACTCCCCATTATCTTCATGAGATCCCCTCATTGCATTCAGGTATTATAGTGATGAGGGTGGTATAATAAAGTTATTCACAGGGTTGCTGGCCCCATTTAAGGGGAGTCCAAGCCCAAGCTATATGTGACAAGCTAATTTAAGGGGAACTAGCCTATCTAGTCAGTTAATTGAATAACGAGCACCTGAGCCATCCAATAAAAGGCCGTCTCTGCTCAATTGCCAGGAGGTGCTCAGAAAGAAAGCTCTTCTGTGGGAGGGGAGCTCCACAGAGACTACTGTCTCCAAGAAGGAGGGCTGTGCAATCCATGAGCCAATGGGAGATATTACAGGCTAGAGAGGTTAGGAATCAGAATCATTGGCTCCAGGGAGGAGGATTGTACAACCCTCTGAGCCCATGGAAAGAGACGTTATTTCATGTATGATTTGGATTTAATAAATTAGAATCCTAGTGGGGAAGTTTTCATACCTTCTGGACTTTGTGACGTTCTTAAGGGTCTCTGAGAGAAGGCAAACTGAAGCAGGGTGTGCCTGCAGCACCACACTGGATCAGTGGGGGTGCTGCAGGGTCTGAATAAAATAAAAAAAGAACTCATTCAACCCCACTGTCTTGAATGAGTTTGCACAGGCAGGACTGAGTGAAACATAGAAAATAATTCTGTTAATAATGCACCATATGGAATGGAATCCAACTCATTCTCACTTAGCTGTTTTGACTGTGTAGTGCCTGCAGGAGAAAAGAAAATTGGAAAAATGTTTGTCTGTTATAAAAGCAGCTAGATCATCAATAGAAAGAGGAGCCAAATTCTGCTGAAAATGTTGTTTGTAGTGTTGTAGCCATCTCGGTCCCAGGATATTAGAGACAAGGTGGGCGAGGTAATATCTTTTATTGGACCAACCTCCGTTGGTGAGAGAGACAAGCTTTCAAGCTACAAAAAAGTTCTTCTTTTCTGTATAGCCTGAAAGCTTGTCTCTTTCACCAACAGAAATTGGTCCAATAAAAGATTTTACCTCACCCACCTGTCGCATGAAAAAAATATTGTCATTCTGATAAAAAAACACAAATATTACTAGCCTGTATGTTCAAAGTTACAGATCTGCTTTAAATACAAACAAACCAAAAGCATGAATACTTTGGAGCAATCGCCCAACTTACTCCCTCATAAAACTGCCATGAGAAACAAATGACAACTTAGAGACAATCTTATCCTTGCTCTCCCAATAGTCCTAGACTGCTGAAATGGTGAATTCTATTCAGAGGGAATATGCCCAGTCTGTTTGCTCAGCATGGCATCATTAAAACCAAACTGCACCAGGCCGGATGTCAGAATCTCATGTGACTCCTGGATTCTATATGGCTATATTCAGTTCACAGAAAAAATTGTCATTTTTTACTTCCTAAAATTAAAAAGTCAGGCTGCAAACAATTGTTCCCCATTCTTCCCAAAATGTACATTTTCCTTCAAGTTACAAGCACAAATTTGGTTTGGCACAGAATGATGATGTGTGTGTGTGTGTGTGTGTGTGCGTGTATGTTTCCGAAGTGCTTCATGAGCTTTCGTATAGTTGTGGGAGTATGATGAACAGCTGCCATGTGGAAATTCTGCTCAGACCACAATGCACAAATATAAAGGGAGAGGAAATGATGGTAAAGGACACTGGGACACGTTCTTAGTCTTATGAAAAGTGCAATTCAGTTTTTTTAAATGTCTATGTAGATTGGAAATGAATTTGGTTTCTAAGAATCCAACTGAAATGTTCCCACACAATAACTTAGATGTAACTCAATTTATCCAACTTATAGGATGAATGGCTGAGTTGGGATTTAAACCTCTATTTCAAACTGATGCTTAAACCACTAAGCCATTCTTGGAGTGTAAATTTTTTAACTTTGTTTGTGGAAAGTAATTCCATCATAACTAATGTTTATACAGTTATAGCAGAAAACTCTGTCTTGGCCAATAATCTTAATGCTCCCACGTAGTTGCTCCATTACATCTTTTAATTTAAATTGTGGATTTTAAAGTGTTCAACAACCTTGGCTGTTAGCAATGAGAAATTTCTGACATGTTATTTCTGTGTTCACATCGTCTATGAACTGTCAGTTATACCATTGCCCCCAAATGCATTTTACCAAAGATTTGAGTAGGATTTGATAGTTTGTAGAAAATGTCACTCTAATTCTTACTGGGCAATATTTTATTCTATTTTCAATTTGAATTTGTTTTATCTTTGGTTGAGAACGTAAATTATTTTTAAAATGTTACACCTAAATCTATAAGAACAAAATACAATGTGAAAAATTATTGTAAAAATGTTGTAATGTATGATTATTTTTACTTCATATATGTTTCATATGCATACAGCATTATGCAATACTAAAACAATATATTGAACCCTGCTTACAAAATAACTGGCACATCTGATCTTTGAACTATCACAGTGCCTGGTTTTGGAATTATTATTTATTATTTTATAATTCCAAAAGTGTGCTTGGCATCTCACTGTCCTAATAAAACGTGGTCCTTGCCTGAAAAGCTTACAATCTAATTTCAGAAATAATGCAACAAAAGGGATATCAGAAGAGTAGGAAGAGCTAAACAGAGGAAGGACAGAATTATGACAATAAGGTTTTGTAGGTACTCAGCAAAGGCTTATATGCAGCATCCATTATTTCTAATTTTTAATACAGGTAAATAAATGTAACTAAATACAAAAGTCTTTAATTCTTTTTTGAAGGAATTGGAATAGATGTGAGTCTTAGATAGGTATTTGGGAGTCCAATCCAAGAAAGCAATTATGCCCATGATTATCTTTAAGCAGATGTATAGTTACATTGAAGGAGGAAGTTCATATATTTAAAATGTTTTGTTCGATCAGGCCCTGAATGAGGAGAGGACAATGGCCTGGTAGACCAACTCAGGAATGGTATTCTGTGTGCTGGAGAAGCAGTCAAATATGAAGCATCAAGGCTGGCATTATAGGCTGAGCAAAATAGGCAGAAGGCAATGCAGTAAGAGAGGAGGTAGCTAAGTAGGAAGGAGTGTCTGCTAGGGTCTGGAAGGTGAAGACAAGGAACCTGATTTTCCACTATGTTACACCAGTTTTATATCAGCAGAGCTCCATTGAGTTATAATGGTGTAAAACTGGAGTAATACAGTGGTGAATCAGGATCCAACTGAGAAATGGAAAAGGATACTGTCAGATTGACATGCATGGTAAATTATTTTAGTAGTTGTGTTTTGAGTGGATTGACGTGGGGGCAATGTGGACATCCAGGAGGCTGGAAAGGCCATAGTTGCTGTAGTTAAGGTGGAATGTGATAATATCCTGCATGAAAGTGTTTACTGTTTGGACAGAAAGAAAAGGTCAGATCTCATAAATGTCAAGCAATAAAAGCCTCAGGTTTTGCTCACAATCTGGATGAAGGAGACGGAAGTGTCAAAGATGATCCCTCAGGGTATAGGCCAAAGTGACAGAGCATTGTAGTGTTGTCAACAGAGACAGATAAAGGGGAAAGGGAAGAAATTTTCAGAGGAAAAATAAGGAGTTCAGTTTAAGCCATGTTAAGTTTAAGCTGTTGGCAACCCATCCAGGTGGAAATTTCAGAAACATGCTGAAATGTGGAATTGGTTGTGGGGAAACAGAGCAGGAGATTTGTGACTCAGTGTAAGATGATAGTTAGATAGAGTGGATGAGGTCACACAGATATATGATGTAAAAGGAAAAGAGGCGGAGGGCAAGGATAAAAGGCCTCTGGGACCCTTACCAAAAGAGGGAGAGGGACAATGAAGAAAAATGACTACAGAGGCAAGATTGGGATCAGTAGCATCCAACACAGCAAAAGTCAAACAATATTAGAATGGAGTATTGATCCTGGCCAGGAAGTTGTGAAAGAGAGAAAATCCCCATGAGCAGATGCATAAAGTACAGTGTTCATGTATTCTAGAAGTAAGAGATTACTTAATGTCATCCATAGTCATGATTTGTAAATCATATTAGGCCCAATCCTGATGTTTTTATTTATTCTTTACTGTGGCCTCCTTAGGGGAGGATCTATTAATGGAGATTCTCTATATCCTAGTAAGGAGGAGAGGATGGAAAATGATAAAATACAGGTAGGATCTGATGAGACACAGTGAAATGAAACACAGTCCCATTCAATTACATCATGTAATGGCAGACAGCTAAAAAGTAACAAGTTTTTAAAGTGCTTATATACAAATGCTAGAAGTCTCAATAATAAGAAGGGTGAACTAGTGTGCCTTGTATTAAATGAGGATATTGATATAATGGGCATCATAGAAACTTGGTGGAATGAGGATAATCAATGGAACACAGTAATACCAGGATACAATATATATCGGAAGGACAAAACAGGTCATGCTGGTGGAGTGGCACTATATGTGAAAGAGAGCATAGAATCAAATGAAGTAAAAATCTTAAATGAACCAAACTATATCATAGAATTTCTAAGGATAGTAATCCCATGCTCTAATAAAAAGAATATAGCAGTAGGGATATATTACCGACCACCTGACCAGGATGGTGATAGTGACTGTGAAATGCTCAGGGAGATTAGAGAGGCTATAAAAATAAAAAACTCAGTAATAAAGGGGGATTGCATCTATCCCCATATTGACAAGGTACATGTCACCTCAGGATGGGATGCAAAGATAAAGTTTCTTCACACCTTAAATGACTGCTTCTTGGAGTAGCTAATCCTGGAACCCACAAGAGGAGAGGCAATTCTTGATTTAGTCCTAAGTGGAGCACAGGGTCTGATCCAAGAGATGAATATCGTTGGACCGCTTAGTAATAGTGACCATAATATAATTAAATTTAACATACCTGTGGCGGGGAAAATACCACAGCAGCCCAACACTGTAGCATTTAATTTCAGAAAGGGGACTACACAAAAATGAGGAGGTTAGTTAAACAGAAATTAAAAGGTACAGCACCAAAAGTGAAATCCCTTTTTAAAAACACCATAATAGAGGTTCAACTTAATTGTATACTCCAAATGAAAAAACATAGTAAGAGAACCAAAAAACTGCCACCAAAACTGGCTAAACAACAAAGTAAAAGAAGAATGAGACACAAAATGTCATCCTGTTACAGACTAGGGACCGAATGGCTAGGAAGCAGTTCTGCAGAAAAGGACCTAGGGGTTACAGTGGACGAGAAGCTGGATATGAGTCAACAGTGTGCCCTTGTTGCCAAGAAGGCTAACGGCATTCTGGGCTGTATAAGTAGGGGCATTGCCAGCAGATCGAGGGACATGATCGTTCCCCTCTATTCGACATTGGTGAGGCCTCATCTGGAGTACTGTGTCCAGTTTTGGGCCCCACACTACAAGAAGGATGTGGAAAAATTGGAAAGAGTCCAGCGGAGGGCAACAAAAATGATTAGGGGGCTGGAGCACATGACTTATGAGGAGAGGCTGAGGGAACTGGGATTGTCTAGTCTGCAGAAGAGAAGAATGAGGGGGGATTTGATAGCTGCTTTCAACTACCTGAAAGGGGGTTCCAAAGAGGATGGATCTAGACTGTTCTCAGTGGTACCTGATGACAGAACAAGGAGTAATGGTCTCAAGTTGCAGTGGGGGAGGTTTAGGTTGGATATTAGGAAAAACTTTTTCACTAGGAGGGTGGTGAAGCACTGAAATGGGTTACCTAGGGAGGTGGTGGAATCTCCTTCCTTAGAGGTTTTTAAGGTCAGGCTTGACAAAGCCCTGGCTGGGATGATTTAGTTGGGAATTGGTCCTGCTTTGAGCAGGGGGTTGGACTAGATGACTTCCTGAGGTCCCTTCCAACCCAGATATTCTATGATTCTATGATCCTTTAAAAAGTGGAAGTTAAATCCTAATGAGGAAAATAGAAAGGAGCATAAACTCTGGCAAACGAAGTGTAAAAATATAACTAGGAAGGCCAAAAAATTTGCTGTTACAACTCAAGAAAGAGATCTTGGCGTTATTGTGGATAGTTCTCTGAAAACATCCACTCAGTGTGCAGCGCAGCAGCGGCAGTCAAAAAAGCGAACAGAATGTTGGGAATCATTAAGAAAGGGATTGATAATAAGACAGAAAATATCATATTGACTCTATATAAATCCATAGTACGCCCACATCTTGAATACTGCTTGCAGATGTGGCCTCCCCATCTCAAGAAAAATATATTGGAATCGGAAAAGGTTCAGAAAAGGGCAACAAAAATGATTAGGGGGTATGGAACAGCTTCCGTATGAGGAGAGATTAAAATGACTGGGACTTTTCAGCTTGGAAAAGAGACGACTAGGGGGATATGATAGAGGTCTATAAAATCATGACTGGCGTGGAGAAAGTAAATAAGGAAATGTTATTTACTTCTTCTCATAACACAAGAACTAGGGGTCACCAAATGAAATTAATAGGCAGCAGGCTTAAAACAAACAAAAGGAAGTATTTCTTCACACAACGCATAGTCAACCTGTGGAACTCTTTGTCAGAGGATGTTGTGAAGGCCAAGACTACAACAGGGTTCCAAAAAGAACTAGATAACTTCATGTAAGATAGGTCCATCAATGGCTATTAGCCAGGATGGGCAGGGATGGTGTCCCTAGCCTCTGTTTGCCAGAAGCTGGGAATGGGCAGCAGGAGATGGATCACTTGATGATTACCTCTTCTGTTCATTCCCTCTGGGGCACCTGGTATTGGCCATCAGAAGACCCAGTATGGACATTCTGATATTCTTATGACCAAACCATGTCCTAAATGAGAAAACCCCACTGCATGGCCAGGAAAGTAGGCATAGCATCCCCTTCTTTCCTGTCCCCACTATTAAGATAAAGGTGTCTGTACTCAAAAGATATTGGAGGGGGGTGGAGGGATGGAATGTGACAGGTTCATGGAACAGACAGTCCTAGTACTTCGAACAGAGAGCCCCACAGCCTCAAAAATTGCAGTGGTCAAAACCTACTTAGGTACTTTTGCTGACTCCTAGGGAGATTCTGCTGATCAGGACTAGCATTGAACCTGATCTCTTTAATGCTGTTCACAAATGTTTGCCAAGTCATGTATTTTAAAAGAGTTAATTGACAGTATGGTGGGGTGTGAACAGAGGTTGCTAAGAGTTTTCTTAGTACTTTGTGATTGACAAAGTGAAAATGTTTAGTATGTCTGCACAGATGGCTTTACACACATCTTAATTATTCAAGGACACCTTTGTTCCTCTCTGGAGGGCAAAAAAAGGCTTATTTCTTCCTTATTTAATGCCGACAACTCATGTTTTATTGAAGTGGCACAATGCCACTGAAGGATGCCGGGTAATTATGGTCATCTTCTCAAAATGCTTAAGCCTCCAAATACTGATTCAGTAACAGTTTACTAGCAGGGGGTGTAATTGAACCATTAGAATTTTGATAAACCTCAAATATAATTTGCTTGCCTTATTTATATGTAAATATTCATGAGTCTGACATATTATGGGGTGCTGTTTTTCCCCTTTGATAAGCATGCCTGTTCTATACAGGTTATCACTGCAGTAGCTGTAATGATCCATTTCTACACTCTCCCGTTATCATCTCTCTTTTTTTGTTATACTGTATTGATGTGGTGCATTACCAGAAAGGGAGATTGAACACTAATTTTAAATATCAGATTGCTTCCTTATCTTGGGTATGAAATCATTTATGGATTTATCTGGTGAAGCAGTACATTGAGAACTTTTCCCTCAAATCAAGCTTTTAGTGAAATCATCAATGATCATTCTTACAGTTCTTGACAACCAGTGGAAATTAAGATGTTTATGAATATTTAATTGGGGTGAAAACCTATGAAACAGTCAGTTCTTGATCTTTGAAAACACATTGGATTGCTATTAGATTTGATACTGTAAGTCATGTATTGTAAATTTCTATGTAGGAAACGTATATACATAAGTACCTCCTTAAGTAATTTTATCTCATGGACTTAAGAGTTTGTATAATTTTAATTCTTTAGGCTGCACTGTTAGAATAATTATGGGTGCAATCCTGAAAACCTTTTATCATGTGAGGCAAAGTTTGCAGGATCAGACTCTATTCTGTTGACCTGTATGCTCATAAGTAAAACAACTCAAGTGATAGAACTGAAAAATGCCTTGCAGTAAAGGGCAAAATTGTGACATGTCCTTATGTGACTCCTGGAGAGGAAGAGAGCACACAAGAAGCCCCCCACCCCATCATTGAAGGTTATCTACATAGGACTTGTCACAACTGCAGTTGAATGCCCACATGGCTCCCTTGGTGTGGCAGTGGAGACCTCCAACACTCCAAAGGGGCAGCATAAGATGGAGAGGTGGGGGCCTGACCCCACCTTCCTCTGCACTCTTCTGCAGAGTTAACCAGCCACAAAGAGAGGAGTAGACTGGACCATTCTAAAAGATGGTGCAGCCTGCACAGTTCTCCTGGAGAAATTGTGCCTTCCCAAGTCCTCCAGTAGGGTCTGTGACCCTAAGAACTCCTAAATGCCAACTGGCAAAGGGTTCCCTGTTGTGGAACAGCCATTCCTATCAAGTCTGACAAACTCATGACACCTAACGCACTGCTTTCACAGTATTTACCCATAAAGGATCATGTAAGATGTCTAATGGAAGCTTATGTCATACTGATCCTCTTAATCGTTGCATGATCGATGTATGGGTGATATTTTAGAAGCTGTATGTATGTAGGCAGGATTGGCAAGGTGTTTTTGCCAGACAAAGGAATGTGGAATCACCTGCCTCAGTTCATGTGTAAATTCAGCATTGTAAAGCTAACACAAAGACAGCCCTATTTACATGTGATAGTCAACAGGAAAAACAGTTTGGGGGGCGGGGAAAGATGTGAAACAAACATGAGTAGGGGAGACACTTTGGAGCCAGCACTCCAGGGAGGACACCACAGGGAGTCATTCTGATGTGGAGACCAAAACAAGGGAGTTTTGGGACTAAGAGGAGGGCCCCTCTTTTATCTTTCACTTGGGGGGGGTAACCGGGCAATGTGGTTATGCCCGTGAAAAAACAGGATCTCAACCAACCTCCGCTGAAATGTTGCAAGAAAGGTGGAAAGTAAGAAATTGCTTTAGACAAGGTTAGCTTGTTATCGTTAAGTCTTAGTTTAGGAGAAGCGTTTTATACTTTATTTTCTTTGTAACTTGTTCTTATTATCCTTTCCCACAATCTCTTTAATAAACTTATACTAGTTTTCACTATAAATAGATTACTGTGTTATGTTGTTATATTGGAGCTGGTACTCAGTTCTATCAAACAAGCTGATGTGTGTATACTCTTCCCTTGCAAGTAGCGAACCTTGTCATTACTGTGAGTGTCCAGTGAAGGGGCTGGACTCTACAGGGGGATGCTTCTGAGGTGTTCAGGGACTGGGGTACACCAAGTGTTAATTTGTAAGGCAAAGTGGGGACTGGCAGAGCCCGGAGAAGAGTGCTTGAGTGGGTGAAGAGCTGACAGTTTCAGGGAGCTGACATCCAGCTACCACATGAAAGACTCCTTCTCACTGGAGGCCGGAGAATAGCACAGTGACCCACAGTCCTGGACACCCCAAAAAACTGTCACAAGATCATGTGGCTCTGCACTATCTCTTGTCCAGGCCAGCATCTATATTATCATTCATGTTTATTACGGTTGTGCCTAAGGGCCAACCAAGAATTGGGGCCCCATTGTGTGTGTGGACACAGTAGTAGAAGGTCTCCGTGCTGAAGAGGAAGTGTTGCAAGTGCTGTCAGCCCCTGGTGGCTGGTTGTTAGATCAATATGGAGAACCGGAAAATGGAGACTTTGATAAATGGGGTTCTACTGTATATATATGAAAAACATTGTCTAAAAGAGATTAATATTATTTTATTGCCATTGTCGGCATCCCATGACCCTTCTCCTGGCTTGCTGCCATTGCAGCCTT
Source organism: Emys orbicularis (assembly GCF_028017835.1). Taxonomy (NCBI): domain Eukaryota; kingdom Metazoa; phylum Chordata; order Testudines; family Emydidae; genus Emys; species Emys orbicularis. Next base: position 38,031,118 of record NC_088689.1, on the reverse strand, counting down.
CCATGCAGAGTGATGCAGGACCATTGAGGTCATTTGAGAGGTGCACAGGCATCTCTGTGTGGCCACTCTGCCCCTGGCCTCCATCCGCAGCCTCCTTGCATGGTTTAAATGGTGTGGAATTTGGTACATCCAGCTCAGTCCTGCATGCCTTTCTCAGAAAATGTTCTTATTGAGGGCAGTAGGAGTTTTGCCTGTGTAAAAAAAGACCAAAAAAACAACAACAATATATGCAGTATATTAGAAATGGTGCATTCTATGGATGGCCCAAACACTTGGCAATCATAAATGCTGACTTCTAATGTGATACCTAACGGTCGCGGTGGGAGGAAAACTGAGAAATGGTATTTTGTGTTGCACTTGCCATGCATATTGCTTACTAAGTGGCTTAATGAACAGTTGTACCTAGCAGGTGTTGGGGTATGTCTACACTGCAATTAAACACCTGTGGCTGGCCTGTGTCAGCTAACTTAGGTTTGCAGGGCTTGGGCTGTGGGGCTGTAAAATTAAAATTGTAGATGTTTGGGCTTGGGCTGGAGCCTGAGCTCTGGGACTCATGGGGTCTTCATAGCAAATTAAAGCCCAGTTGCCAGGGCCTTGTAAGCCCAAGTCAGCTGACATGGACTAGCTATGGACGTTTAATTACAGTGTAGACGTATCTTTTGAGTTCCATTATAGGCATAGGCTTGCATCAAAAATTATTCAAAATACAGGCAAAAGATTAACTGTTAAAGAATAATAAAACTAGCATAAACAACCCCCAGTGTTCTATCTAGAGCTGAATGAATAATGCATTTTTCAGTTCCCTGGCAACTCCAATAATAAAAAGTTTCAGATCAAAACAAAAAACTTTTTTTCCCCGCAAACTTTTCAGCCAATTGAAAAATAATTTTTAAAAAATTGTTTCAGGACAAATGAATAATTTGGTTCAACCTAAAAGAACATGTTTAATTTCTATTCCAAGCATGTTTTAGCCTTTTTTATATTATTACAGGCCATTTCAAAGCAAAAAGTTATTTTGAATTGAAAAATCAAAACTTTTAGTTTCAAAAATGTTGAAGTGAAACATTTATCTTTTTTCAGAATTTTTTTGAATTTTTTTCTTGACTGAAATAAGTTGGTGAAATCAGTACGAATTCGTGAAATGTTTCGGTGTTGCCAAATCTGCATTTTTTGCCGAAAAAGTTGCAGTTGAAAAGTGTTATGCAATTCTAGCTAAATCATCCTTTGGTGATTTTGTCAATTACAGTTTGGCCTATATCTATATGTATATATCATCATCCTGATTTTGTTGCTTTCAGAAATGATGACATAAAAACAAATTGGGTAGCTGCATCAGAATCTGTAGTCACATGCCAGCTTTGTGTATTTAATTACCTAATATGTGGATCTTTAATGATAATAATAGGTTTTAGTCTTCCAGACATAATGTGATTGTCATTCTGAACAAAATCATGTGGATTTGAGTAAGTAATGTCTTGCTAATTATATGTTGAAGAAAAATTACTAAATTGGGTTTCCTCCTGACATTGAATGTATAATCACCTTGGTACACTATGATCTCTTTGAAATTCTTCATGTTTGCAAGGATCTGAACATCTTTAAAATTATATCCAATTAAATACTTTAATAATTAATCATGTTCTTTCTTAAAATACACCATTAAGGGCCCATTAGACATAGCCCCCCTGAGTTAGATGTGCAGTCCTTCACTGTCCTAACCCCACAGTGTGCAGCAGGAGTCTCCCCACTATGAAGCCCTTTTATTGTGTATGCTTTCCCTTATACGCCAGTCTTGTTCTTCAGGCCACTACAAAGCAGGGATCAGGTCCATCACCCTACTTTCTCTTCACCCCCTTCAGGGTGCCATGCACCACCAGGGGACTAGGGACTGCTGAGCTGACTGGCTTTTCTACAGATTGCACAACAGATGGATAAAGGTTCCTTCTGCCATACCCCCACTGTGCACCCTTGTAAGAATCAGGAAGGATTAAGCTCTAAACTCAGAGGCGTAGCGAGCGCCCTCCGTACCCTCCGACCGGAGGGGGCCCCGCAAGGAAGGGGGCCCCTAAAAGTGGCAAAATAAATACCGCATTCCAGTTTCTGCATTGTAAGGGGCCCCGCCCAGACATATGTTCGGAGGGGGCCACCGTTCGGAGGGGGCCACGTTCTTTGTTGCTACGGCCCTGTCTAAACTTGTTGTATTGTGGTGACAGCTAAGCTCTTTTTAACCATATGTAAAACTGGGACCACCAGTTTGCAACTGGAATTAAATGTTTACATGCGATATGTGATTTTAGTCCAAATAAATAGAGCCCAATTCTGCTACATTACACACATTGAGTAGTCTTATCAATTTCAGATATACTATTCACCATGATTAAAATCTGGCAGCTATGCATTTCTGCAGTGTTCATTACCATAGTATCAGTGGAGCTATCTTACATGGTTTCAATAGAAACAAATTTGTGTTCTCAATGCCTCTTGTTTATCATCAACAGAATATATGTGAGTAGCATAAAAGAGTTCAGCCTTTTAGTAAAACTATATTTTCTTCTCCACGTGTCTTTGATGCAGTTTGTGCTGCAAGTTCACTGTTGTACTTACCGATAATTAGTTGACATGCTGCGTAGAATGCATGATCAATAACAGCAAAGCTATTTTATATCATATTAGTAAATTCAATTGAAAATGACCAATCATATTTCATGAAACTTTCAGAGAAAATTGGCTTTTGATATTTTTCCTGATTAAGTACAATGCAGGTATTTAAATATAATCTGCGTGTATTTAGAATATCAGTCAGTATTTCTGGTTTCTGAATGTGAAACTGGGTCATGCACAGTCCGATTCATCCAAAAATATCTGCAAATTTCAGGGCAATATAAGCTTTATTCCTATGTTATCTGATATCTTTTTTGCACCCTGCTGTTGGTTGTTTTTCCTCATAGAGCCCCTCAACATGTAATTTATATTCAAAGAGATTTAACTGTTTTACTGTCGTAACTGTACATCATCTCATACAGTAGCTGCATGGCTCTGATAGAGGAAAGTGCAGTCACTGAATGCCTAATCTAACACTCCAACTAGAAATTGAAAAGAGGTGAACTTTCTGAAATTTTCTTTGTCAGATACTGGTATAAAAGATGAAACATGTTCAGTTTTAATGATTAAACAGAACAAAGTTGATAAATGCTATAGTGCAGTGCCCCACTAACTGAACTCACCTGAGGCAATGCTGCTTTAACAAGTCTAGAGGGGATTCCATGATGGTTCTTTGGTTGGCAGTTGATTTCATACAGAACTTTTGTCATGATGGGAAACCATCATTTCAACTGCCAGGGTTTCTGTTGAATTGTGTGCCCCTCCACAGAATAAATTGGTTTGCTTCGATGTGAACATGTTTCATGATATATTGCTGAAAATACATTTGGTATGGCCCCCCGATGCACTAAGCTCCTCCCTGAAGCTCTGAGCCTGCTCCTCCTGTAATATAGGCTGGGGGAAAATATGTTTTGGAAGTTTGCATCTTGTGTTGATAATACAGTTGTTGTTGTTGCAATAGTAGTTACAGGGCCTGGAAGCCCCAAACAAGATTGGTGCCTCATTGTGCTAGATATTGAACAAGAGTAGGAGCTCCACCTGTCTCAAAGAGCTTACTATATCAGTACACAAGGTAGACAAAGAGTGAGGGAAAGAAAGTAAGTTTACAGATTTTACAGATGGGAATGCAGTCTGAAAAGGAATTGCCAGTTGTCTAAGTGGAATCTTGTCTCTGGGTATGTCTACACTACAGGATTACTCCGAATTTACAGAATTCAATTTTTGGCAACCAATTGTATAGTCGAGTGCATGCGGCCACACTAAGCACATTAATTCAGCGGTGTGCGTCCATGTACCGAGGCTAGCATCGACTTCCGGAGCGTTCCACTGTGGGTAGCTATCCCATAGTTCCCGCAGTCTCCCCCGCCCATTGGAATTCTGGGTTGAGATCCCAATGCCTAATGGGGCAAAAAACATTGTCGCTGATGGTTCTGGGTACAGCCTCACCCCTCCATCCATGAAAGCAAGGGCAGACAACCGTTTCGCGCCTTTTTTCCTGGGGTGAACACTGCAGATGCCATACCACGGCAAGAATGGAGCCCGCTCAGCTCAAGACAGCAGTCATGAACATTGTAAACACCTTGCGCATTATCGTGCAGTTTATGCTGAACCAGGACCTGAAAAACCAGGCGAGGAGGAGGGGGCGATGGCAGCGCGGCGATGAGAGTGATGAGGACATGGACACAGAATTCTCTCAAACGGCGGGCCCCGGCGCTTTGGAGATCATGTTGTTAATGGGGCAGGTTCTAGCCGTGGAACGCCGATTCTGGGTCCGGGAAACAAGCACATACTGGTGGGACCACATAGTGTTGCAGGTGTGGGATGATTCCCAGTGGCTGCGAAATTTTCGCATGCGTAAGGGCACTTTCATGGAACTTTGTGACTTGCTTTCCCCTGCCCTGAAGCGCCAGAATACCAAGATGAGAGCAGCCCTCACAGTTGAGAAGCGAGTGGCGATAGCCCTGTGGAAGCTTGCAACACCAGACAGCTACCGGTCAGTCCGGAATCAATTTGGAGTGGGCAAATCTACTGTGAGGGCTGCTCTGATGCAAGTAGCCAAAGCAATCACTGAGCTGCTACCAAAGGTAGTGACTCTGGGAAATGTGCAGGTCATAGTGGATGGCTTTGCTGCAATGGGATTCCCTAACTGTGGTGGGGCAATAGATGGAACCCATATCCCTATCTTGGCACTGGAGCACCAGGGCAGCCAGTACATAAACCGCAAGGGGTACTTTTCAATGGTGCTGCAAGCACTGGTGGATCACAAGGGACGTTTCACCAACATCAACGTGGGATGGCTGGGAAGGATTCATGACGCTCGCGTCTTCAGGAACACTAATCTGTTTAAACGGCTGCAGCAAGGGATTTACTTCCCAGACCAGAAAATAACCGTTGGGGATGTTGAAATGCCTATAGTTATCCTTGGGGACCCAGCCTACACCTTAATGCCATGGGTCATGAAGCCATACACAGGCAGCCTGGACAGTAGTCAGGAGCTGTTCAACTACAGGCTGAGCAAGTGCAGAATGGTGGTAGAATGTGCATTTGGACGTTTAAAGGGTCGCTGGCGCACGTTACTGACTTGCTCAGACCTCAGCCAAACCAATATTCCCATTGTTATTGCTGCTTGCTGTGTGCTCCACAATCTCTGTGAGAGTAAGGGGGAGACCTTTATGGCGGGGTGGGAGGCTGAGGCAAATCGCCTGGCTGCTGATTACGTGCAGCCAGACACTAGGGCGATTAGAAGAGCACACCAGGAAGCGCTGTGCATCAGAGAAGCTTTGAAAACCAGTTTCATGACTGGCCAGGCTACAGTGTGAAAGTTCTGTTTGTTTCTCCTTGATGAAAACCTGCCCCCTTGATTGACTCATTCTCTGTAAGCAACCCACCCTCCCCCTTTGATCACAGCTTGCTTTCAAAGGAAATAAAGTCACTATCATTTAAAAATAATGTATTCTTTATTAATTGATTATAAAAAGAGGGAGAGAACTGACAAGGTAGCCCGGGTGGGGTTTGGGAGGAGGATAGGAGGGAAGGAAAAGGCCACTAAAAAGTTCAAAATAATGACAGCCTTTTGCTTGGGCTGTCCACTGGGGTGGAGTGGGAGGGTGCACGGAGCCTTCCCCCCCCCCCGCCCCCGCACATTCTTACACGTCCGGGTGAGGAGGCTATGGAACTTGGGGAGGGGGGAGGGCGGTTATACAGGGGATGTAGCGGCACTCTGTGATCCTGCTGCCGTTCCTGAAGCTCCACCAGACGCCGGAGCATGTCCGTTTGCTCACGCAGCAGCCCCAGCGTTGCATCCCGCCACCTCTCATCTCGAGCATCTCTCCTCTCCTCACGTTGGTCCCTCATGTCCTCACGTTGGTCCCTCCTGTCCTCACGTTCACTGGCATCTTTCCTGTACTTTGATACCGTGTCCTTCCACTCATTCAGATGAGCTCTTTCATTGCGGGTCGATTCCATGATTTCAGAGAACATTTCGTCTCACGTCCGTTTTTCCCCCCGCCTTATCTGAGATAGCCTTCAGGACGGAGGAGGGAGGCTTGAAAAATTTGCAGCTGCGAGAGGGAGGGAAAAAAGGGAGAGAAGTATTTAAAAAGATACATTTTACAGAACAATGCTTATACTCTTTCACGGTGAACAACACTATTCACATTACATAGCACATGTGATTTCGGTACAAGGTCGCATTTTGCATCTTAATATTGAGTGCCTGTGGCTTTGGTGTTAGAGATCACAGACGCAGGTCCGGGCAACAGAATTCGGCTTGCATGCGGCCATGGTAAGCCATTGTCTTTCAGCTTCTGCAGCCTTCCTAAAAGCAGCGCCCTCCTTTCCCACATACCAAGCAAAGCCCGCTGAGTGCTGCGGTTTTCCTGTTAACGTGCAGCAGCAGAAACCAAACTAAGCCCCCCCCCATCCAATTCTCTGGGATGATCGCTTTATCCCTCCCCCAACTGCGTGGCTGGTATCAGGGAAGATCCCTGCAGAAACCAAACTAACCCCCCCCCATCCAATTCTCTGGGATGATCGCTTTACCCCTCCCCCCACCGTGTGGCTGGTATCAGGGAAGATCCCTGCTAGCCAAACACGAAAAGCTCAGCGCCAATGATCCCCACCCCCCGTTTGGCTAACTGCAGGGAAGGATTTCTTTTCAGCCACAGGCAAACAGCCCAGTAGGAACGGCCACCTCTGTCCCCTTAATTAAATTCCCGTATTTCAACCAGGTTACCATGAACGATATCACTGTCCTGAGGATAACACAGCGAGATAAAGAACGGATGTTGCTTGAATGCCAGCAAACACCGGGACCATACGCTGCCAGGCTTTGTCATGCAATGATACCAGATTACTTGATACTAGCATGGTGTGGTCAAGTGTCCTACCATGGAGGACGGAATAAGGCTGCACTGCCCAGAAACCTTGTGGCAAGGCTTTTGGAGTACCTCCAGGAGAGCTTCATGGAGATGGCCCTGGAGGATTTCCGCTTCATCCCCAGACACGTTAACAGACTTTTCCAGTAGCTGTACTGGCCGCGAATGCATCCCAAGTCCTCAGGGAAAATTAATCATTAAAAAACGCTTGCTTTTAAACCATGTTTTATATTTACAAAGGTACACTCACCAGAGGTCCCTTCCATGGCCTCATTGTCTGGGATACTGCCGTGGGAGGGTTGGGAGGGTACTTCAGTCAGGCTGAGGAAAAGATCCTGGCTGTTGGGGAGAATGGAGTACTGTGTGCTGTAAGCAAGCTCCTCCTCCTCCTCCTCCTCCTCCTCATCTTCCCCATCCGCAGAATCCTCAGGCATAGCTGAGATTACCCCCTCCTCAGAATCCACAGTCAGAGGTGGGGTAGTGGTGGCGACCCCCCCTAGAATTGCATGCAGCTCAGCGCAGAAGTGGCATGTCTGCGGCTTTGACCTGGACCTTCCGTTTGCTTCTTTGGTTTTCTGGTAGGCTTCTCTGACTCCTTAACTTTCACGCGGCACTGTAGTGAGTCCCTATTGTGGCCTCTCTCCATCATGCCCTTGGAGATTTTTTCAAATGTTTTGGCATTTCGTCTTTTGGAACGTAGTTCTGCTAGCACGGAATCCTCTCCCCATATAGTGATCAGATCCAGTACCTCCCGTAGGGTCCATGCTGGTGCTCTTTTTCGATTCTCGGACTGCATGGTTACCTGTGCTGATGAGCTCTGCATGGTCACCTGTGCTCTCTACGCTGGGCAAACAGGAAATGAAATTCAAAAGTTCGCGGGGCTTTTCCTGTCTACTTGTCCAGTGCATCTGACTTCAAATTGCTGTCCAGAGCAGTCACAGTGGTGCACTGTGGGATAGCTCCCGGAGGCCAATACTGTTGAATTGCGGCCACACTAACCCTAATTCGAAATGGCAATGTCAATTTCGGCGCTACTCCCCTCTTCGGGGAGGAGTACAGAAATCGATTTTAAGAGCCCTTTATGTCGGAGTAAATGGCTTCGTTGTGTGGATGGGTGCAGGGTTAATTCAATTTAACGCTGCTAAATTCGACCTAAATGCATAGTGTAGACCAGGCCTCTGACTGGAAAGAGAGCACAGCTGGTTCCTAGTGGCAAAGAAGAAAAGTAACTAGGATAATAATAGGGTAGACTGATAGTAACAAGAATAATAAATCATTTTATGTTAACCAATATAAGTGAGCAAAAATCTCAGTTTGGAAAAACAAATACAAAATACCTTTCTTAAGATATTCAGAGAAGGCCCTGATTAATAGGAAATACTTTATTTAAAATAAAAGTATAAATTTTATATAGACTAATTAAGCGCCAAAGAGTCTCCAGAACCTGCAAGGCCTTGAAGTGCTCTACAGCAGCTACCCTTTCATCATACAGCCTCTGTTTTTTTGCTATCACCATCAGCATTTCACCCAGCTGGCTAACAGCTGTAACTCTCTTAGCATCCCAGGGATATGTACTTCTGTACTTTGTTTAACATACCACTTGATAGATCATAAGGATTGACACAAACTGTAAAGCAATGGTTCTCAACCTTTTTCTTTCTGAGGCCCCTGCAACATGCTGTAAAAACCTCCAAGGCCCACCTGTGTCACAACAACTGTTTTCCTGCATATAAAAGCCAGGGCCACCATTAGGGGGTAGCAAGCAATGCAGTTGCCCGGGGTCCCATGCCACAGGGGCCCCCATGAAAGCTACATTAAAATAAACTTGTTTGTCTTAGCGATTGGCTGAACAAAAAGTAGGACTGAGTGGACTTGTAGGCTCTGAAGTTTTACATTGTTTTGTTTTTGAGTGCAGTTATGTAACCCAAAAAAAATCTACAGCTGTAAATTGCACTTTCACGAGAAAGAGATTGCACTATAGTACTTGTATGAAGTGAATTGAAAAATACTGTTTATTTTGTTTACCTTTTATAGTGCAAATATTTGTAATAAAAATAATATATACTTTGATTTCAGTTACAACACAGAATACAATATATATGAAAATGCAGAAAAACATCCAAAATATTTAATAAATTTCAATTGGTATTCTATTGTTTAACAGTGCGATTAAAACTGCAGTTAATCGTGATTAATTTTTTGGGGGCTAATCACGTGAGTTAACTGCGATTAATCGACAGCCCTTGAATTAAACTTGACATTTTGCAGCTTGCTTTTTTTTTTTAAATAAAGTTTTTTCTATACTCTGTCCAAAATATGCAGCTTTTATTTACATTACATGAGTCACATGGAGTTAAAGATTTGCTGGACTGGAGAATGCAGTTGTGCTAGCAGACCAACCAGGACTATGTTGTAGCTCACAGTTTGGGACCCCCTGCATTAGTTAATTGCATCCTTTTAAAGAAAATGTTTTTATTTAAGATATTAGTATTAGTAGAGGTGAAATCAGTTAAATGAACCTCTATTATAAAATGCTATTTATTTAGTTTGTTAATGTTAATACATCATCATATCAGGTTACAGTAGCTGAAAAATTAATTTGTTATACTCTCCCAATATTGATTCTTACTTTCCCTTGCCTTTCCTCTGCTTCCCCTTTTAATTTGTTTTTCTAGTAGTGAATGTATCTGGGATCTGTGTGACACATGCATGGATAGATGTAGACTTTCTATAATAAATCCCTTTCCTTGGATGCGGGCTCAGTATATAATATGTTAATTACAGTAGCTACTTAAAATCAAATTGATACATTGTGTTTTCCATCAGCACTGGTAAGTAAGCCTTGACAGATGATGAAGAGTACATCCTTCTTTTTGTTTTCTGATTCTGTATGTAAAACAAAATCTGATATCTAACAGGTCAGCAGTGCTTTTAAAGCACAGCTGCATGTTGAGTGGCAGAATTCCCTGTCAGGCAGGGGGAGGGCAGCAGGTGCATCTCTACAGGAGTGCAGCCTACACTTCCTTGAGCACCTGCGCATGGCATCCCCCATCTTGTTCCTCTTGGGGTGACTTATGCCTCCAAAATACCTGGATCAACAAGTAAAGTGCTCCAAGGAGCAGTAGGACTGCTACTCCACTGCTGTGCACAGGCACCCGGGGGTGCATATGCCCTTCTCAGCTTCTGTTGCACACCTGTGGACTAACTGATCCTAATTATTTAATTACATACAGAGGTGGATATGCTTTAGAAACTGAAAACCGAACATGTGTGTCTATATGGTGTTTTGGAAGTTATACTATAATTAAAATGTTAAAATGTTGCTGAAAGCTATATTAGAGGTTGTAGCAATGCCTCTGTTCCTTACTCTGCCAGTTAAAATCTCAAAAATCATAGATCCCAATAATACTCTCAATTACAACTATGAAACTCCATCAAATTGAATGGAATCGGAGGAGTAACAGCAACATTTGGCTCAAAGCATATAATTATGAAAGTAGTGATGCCATTAGAAATTGGTGGACATTCAGTTCGTAATTCAGCTCACAAATTGTTCTGAACTGGGGAATTTACATATAGGATCTGACCAGTGGTCTTTCTAGTCCAGTGTCTTGTCGCTGACAGTGGCCAATACCAGATACTTCTTAAGAGGTTTCAAGAAACTCCAAAATGGACACTTATAGAGTAACTAGCACATACACATCTTTTTTTCTAAACCTCGTCAATCAGTGTTTGGTTTATTCCCTGATGCATGAAGGCTTATATCTAAAGACCCATGAAATTCTTTTTATTTTAATAATACTTTTTGTTCTATTTTGGGGTATTTCTTGTTAAATTCTTTATCCATTCCCCTCCCCCCAACCCAGGGGGTTGGGTCCTGTCCCCGGGAGGTGGGAGGCCCTGGTGGGGCAGCACAGAATGAGCATGTCCCACACTCACTCTGCAGAGGTGGCTCTGTCCCATGGGGCTGAGCCTGGCTCTCCACTCCATGTATTGCAACCTGACACACTGGGTCACAATGCCACTCACTCAAATTTGGCCTGAGAGGTGCTGCGATCTCATGTGCCAAGTCACAACTCTGGGAACGGGGAATTGGTCCCAGTCTTATGGGACAGGAACCACAAGAGCCACCACTGTGGGAGTGAGTATTTTTGTTTTATTTTATTTTCATTGTTTTTCATGTTTTGTGTTTCACATTTGTGAAACACATGGGGCTCTACATATATCAATTCTAGTGTTTGTCCTAGCTAAAGTAACTATTGATGTTCTTATTGGTGTAAAAACACACATAGTTAAGGTTGCACAAACATTCCTATTCTAAGAAGTAATTTTCAAGCTCTGTTTGGAGCTGGTCAGGACTAGAGCTGGGCAAAATGTTGTAAACAATGAGTTTATTCCCTGAAAAATACAGGTTTGGGTTGGCCTGTTATAGATGTGTTTGGCACAAATTCACCAAGTAGTTTTGGATGAAAAAGAATTGCTGGGAGCTAAATTCATAAGGGGACTTAGGCACCATTCACAGAGGACAAGAAGGAGACTGTGATGCTGCTGTCAATGACAGGCTTATGCCCAATAGCCCATTTGTTAGAACATTCACCTGGGATGTGATGGATCCAAATTCAAGTTCCTGCTCCAATGATCTTTTAATTATTTATACAAAGTGGAACAGCTTCAACTTGTAACTTTAAATTTGATGGAGCATCCCCATGCCACAAAGGTGTATTTTAGTGGTCTGGTGAAAACTGAATGAGTATGTCAGAGTTATAATAGTGGTTTAAAACTATATTTTCATATTCACACAATTTTGTAATGCAATCTCTTAACAGTCTTCTCTGTGCAAATGGATGTAGTTTAGAAAAGCTCATAAGCAGTGCTGTGCCTTTTTCAGTGATGTCTGAGGAAGGAGGCAAATGTTCTAAGGTTGTGTAAAACTATTTCCTTTTATCAGTTTTATCAGTTTGTTGTGTTTTAGTTTCAGTGAATGTCCCCTTGCTCTTGTATTATGAGATTTAACTTCTCTGTTCTATTAATTATTTTGTATATCCTCACCCCTTATTTATATCCTCGTTGAACTAAACAGTTCCTGTCTTTTCAATCTTTCTTTATAAGGAAATATTTCCAAACAGCTAATCATTTTCATCACTCATCTCTGGGCCTCTTCAATGTCACCTGTATCTTTTTTGGGAGAATCCCTTAGAAATGAACATAGTTTTCCCAGTGGGGATAGGCCAACAGTGTATGTTATAATATTTTCCAATGTTGTTTTCTATCCCATTCTTTATACATCTTATTTTGTGCAAAACTAAGAAAGTATTTAAATATTTGTGCTGAATTCTTACAATTGTAAATATGCTTTTGCCTTACAGGGTACACCGGCAAGTCGTGTAAGATACAAAGTAGATGTCATCCAGTTCCCTTACAGTGCTAGCATTTTTGATGTAGAGGAAAATTCAGGACGTGTAGTAACCCGAGTAAATCTTAATGAAGAGCCCAGTACGATATTTAAGGTATGAATATCAGCAGGCATATGCATATATATTAATAAAATATGAAATATGACAAATGTTATTTCATTTATACCTTTGGTTTTATATTATGTATTATTTCAAATTTAACCAGTTTTCATTTGTGATTGAAGAAAATGTAGTTTGAATTAAAACCTTGTTTCCTCTTTTCTAAATATTATAGGACTTACTGTTCCGGAGATACTATTTTTGGTTCTGTTTCTTTAAATAAAACTATATCCATAATTTGTACAAAATTTATCCTCAGGGCCACAAGTGGCCTACTAGCACTATATTTTCCTGTCATATAGGAGAGAGAGACTCCAAGCCCTCATTGTTTGCTTTCAGATTAGCAGAAACTATGAGAGCTGTGAAATAATCTGTGCAGTTTCTGGGGGAAAAGATTAAGAATGATCTCTTTCAGGTCTGTTAATGAGCAGTGTTGCTAGATGCCGACAGACAGACAAAGCCTTATCCAATTAGGCACTATGATAGTGGTTGTGACATGGTAGTTTTGAATGAATGGGAGAATGGATCTTCAAGGCAAATAAGAACCACCTAAATTCTCCCCTACCATACACTCTATCCAACCCATTGACTTCAGTAGAGGCATACAGAGTACAAGTCAGGACAAAGTTTGATTCCAGATGTGTCTGAGAATTCTCTTAAAGGGGCAGAGATGGGGAAGAGAAGCCTTCTCTCTGAAACTTGTGTAAGAGGTCGTACTGTGTATCTGTCTATGTATTTGTCTTGTATAAAGTCTATCAAAAAGCGTAATTAGAATGAAAATGCTGTTTCTATTAATTGTCTGATGGTGGTAAGAAATTCAGCATAAAGTTTTGATGAAACTTTGATGGGATTTTCAGTTTATTAAAGACATACTCTAAAAAAAATTGATGGCAAAGAATAATTTAACTAGGAATTACGTTTTTTGTGGTATTGTTTTTATCGTACCTGAAGACGGAGGCTCAAATATAGAACAATTAGTGTTTTTCATTTGATTTGTTGGGTTATAATAGCTCTTTCTTAATCACACTTTTTCCTAGCTGAAAATGACAAAATGTCAATGGGAGAAAAATGTATACATTCATCTTGTGATGATTGGGGTATTTTTGATGTCTAATTTCCTGATGTGGATAATACCGTCTATCAAAATATCCTTAAGTCATGTTTTTCCCTTCCTTTTGTTTATATATTTTTGAAACTAGGATAGAAGAGTTGTTTGTTTATTTTTAAATGTAATGAAATAAACCTGACAGGTCACTGTTTCAAATTTCTGACATGAATAATGTTGCATTCTGTGGATTAATCTGACAACATGAAAAGTTTCTCATTTGCTTTTGAGTCAATACATGGATAAAATTTTCCAGAGGGGGAATTATTTTGTGCTCACATTAGTATTAATATGACATAGGCTTTCTATCGCCCCTCTATGCTTCCCATGAATTCTTCATTAAGTGGCCAAATTCTGAAGCCCAGCTACACAACTATAGGACAAATGGCTGCTACATTCCTACATATGTTGTCTCTGCACTGACCCTACTGATTCTGCGAAGAGATGGGCCTCATGCAGAAGGGGGATAGAAGGGCTGTGCTGGAGTGAGGTGCAGAGTAACTCAAGAGTGGTGAATTCTTGAAATAAAACTGATCTTACAGGCAGAGGTATTGGGGTGTAGGCTGTCCTGTCATTTTCTGTCTCAGTAGTCTGGTTGTTGTCCTCTTACTAGTTGACAGCTGTGCTTCAAACCTCTCATCTTTGAGTGAGAATAGATGATCCTATTTACCAGCAACCTGGTTTGTCTCAGCTACGGGATCTAGGATTGAATAGGGATGGACACCAAATAAGCAACAAAACATGAACAGAAACAAGAATAAGCAAAGTACCCTTACTATCTAAGGAGATCTTTCTAATTTATTATTCTAGCACAGTGGTGGTCTGGTGTGACAGGGCTCGCCCTGCTGCCTGTAGCGCATTACTTGTTCTTTGGATATAGGACTTCAATTTTGAATTCTGTTTCCTTTCAGCTGCACTGAATTCACAGTTTGTTGAAAATTTGGAAATCTATATTTCTCAATCTGAAAAGCTTTTTTGAGGGAATTATTTAATGTTAAAAAGCACTATGGTACAGCAGGTTAAGTAATGTTCAGATTGCAGGAAGAGGGCAATCTATAATCAGAGAAAACAGAAAATCCTTATTACAAAATAGCATTAAAATGTATATAGGTTGCCAAAGTCATGCTGGCTTGCCAACATTTAATGTGCCATTTTGAATCATGAGACAGCCTTGCTCTTGGGGGATAACATCCATAAGTTGGGGAGCTGAAAAAATGGACAATATGTAATAGCCTATTATCAGGCACAGGGATGCAGAATCTCCAAAATGAGGATTTGTAAAATTGGGATTTACCTGTTATGGCAGAAGAGCAGAAATGGTTTCAACCTTATCTTTGGTTTGATGAAACACTATATTAAGGAAATCCACTGGATAGTTTAAAGAATGTACGTTGGGCTGTCACCATATTTTGGAGCCTGTATTTTGTATAAGAGAATATGTTGTTCAAGTGTGCAACATATTTTTGTTTAAAGATTTCCTGAACTTTGCATGATCAGTTAAGCCTATATTTGGTTATTGTTGTCTTTTTTACCTGTATATTATGTCCCTATGTTATTTCATGATAGCATCTGTTTTGCATTTTTAAAAATAGATATCTGGTTTGTGAGCTCCTGAAAATGTAAGAGTACCCTGGATAGAAATTGACATAAAATATTTCTATCCATATTAAATGAGTGACTTTTGTTTTGTTTATAGCTAGTGGTCATTGCATATGATGATGGTGATCCTGTGAAGTTCAATACCACCACTGTAGAAATTGCTGTATTGCAACCCTCTGTAATTCCACGGTTTACCCAGGATGAATACAGGTATAGTGTGTTTCGTTTCCATCACTAGTACTTCTCCTGATACATTTGAAACAGCTACTCTTTGAACTCCTATCTTATGTATGCTAGTGATTATTACAGTGTGCTCCTAATGCCACTCTGTGATGCTTCCTGCACAGTCCTAAATTTATTATCACTGTAAATTATTACAAAAATGTACTAATTTGTAATGATACGAGAGGCTAACAATGTAGTCATTTCATTTTCAGTCTCATGTTATTGAATGTTATACCTCTTGACAATTGGTTGGACCCAGGCTTAGAAAGACTGACCATATTTACTGATTATGCTGGTGTAATGAAACTTTTATTACATCGGTGTGGCAGTTTAGACCATTTTTTCAAAAGTGACTAATTATTTGTAGCGCCTCAATTTTTGTGTGCACAAGATGAGACACATTAAAGGGGACTGATTTTCAGAAAGTGTTGACTACCATGAGCAGAAGAAACTAATTTGGCTGGAGTTACACAAAGGGGAGAATACCACCTCTGCCTGAACATATCCACCTCTTTGTCAATGCACTGCCAAGAAGAGGGGGGAAATGTCACAGTGGAAGTCTGTGCCTAAGTCAGTGCTAGTAGAAGCATCATTAACTGTGGCATTGTTAACCTGCAACTCCTTGGGAAGGGGGAAAGAGTTGCACATATACAAGCGTGGGAAGACTGGGAGGGAAATAGGGTGGAGGAGCTGCACAGACAACATCACCGTACATAAGTTCTGGATATGGATCTCTTTATCTGTAGATCCTGGAGATGCATAAGTTTAGGAGGCTGTGCGGCATGCCTTCTTCACAGACCTCCAAATCCTTCCCTCTAGGAGGAACAGTTTGAAGGAATTTTCTTGAGGTGAACTTCTCAGAGTTCCGTGGCTCCCTTTAATCCTCTCTCCTGTATAAATCTGCAGGAGGGTATAATTTAGCATAGAATTTCCAAATTTTATTGTCTGCCTTACTGGAGCAGATGTGCAAAGAATAAAAGGCGTCCGACTGAAGAAGTATAGTTCTGTTATTCTATTGCTCAACACTGTGTTTTACCTTGTGGTGGTCATTCTGGACACAGGATGCTGCCTTGTTTCACACTGCTATGCTTGTTGTTGAGGTAGGAGAAGCAGTCCTGTTCCTATCTATTCCCATGGCCATAGCAATCACAAAATGGAACTCTCTTACTAAAAATTGGTTGCATCATACTCTTATTAGTTCTGTATGTGGCACATACCTCTAAACACAAAGATTTCACCTTCTGCATTGATATGGGACTCAGCTGCTACTGCAGCACAGAGCCCCCAAGGTCTGTGGTCAGTGCTGAGGGAGGTTATGGAAACTGGGAAGGCCGCAGTGAAGAGTTGACTTGCCTGGGAGGGATGTAAGTCTCCCTCTTCTGTCCCATAACCATACCTGTGCTATACTACCTTTCCTGTATTGCCTCAAGCAGGGCTACTACAGACGTGAGGATTATGTCTCAACATGGCTCCTGTAGAGTCACACTGTGTGGGATCCATGGTGAGGGGAAAGATTATCTGAACCAGAGTCACTGTGGAATTACAAGGGGGAATCCTTGTGAAGATTTAAAAACAAACTAACTTTCCCACAACTTTTAACCCAGGCAGGGATAATTTAGCCCCAAACTATGAAAAGTTTAAAATAAAACATAGAAACAAGAATTTGAGCAAAAACAAACAAACAAAAAGTCAATGATATCTGGTGATAAATAACTGTGCTTCAGGCACCAAAAATTCATATTGACTGATGGAAGGACCAGCCAACTGTCACATCAACAGAGGTTGAGACCAGAGCATCTAAAATAATATGCAAATGTTTATCTTTTTCCAGTCTCATCTAGATAGGATAGCAAAACATGCTGCAATCTACTTCTCTAGATTAGCCAGGGTATTATTGGTCAGTACAATTTTGTCACAGCCTCCATTTTGATTTATAAAACGTCTCCAGAGCTCCTGGGTATTAGCAGGCAATATCCACTGGAAAAGTTCAAGGGTTGAAAATGGCACAGTTGAAACCATGATTATTTGGAAGGTTGTTCCCATTTAGAGCACAGTTCCCATGGTTTGCCTAGAATGAAGGATAGTTTGTGTGAAGCTTAGTCTTAACCCCTTTTTGAAAATGTTAATCAAAGGTACAATCAAAGTGTCCAGGTATGCAAACTTTAGCTGTACTCTAATCTGGATAATTTTCATCCAGCCTGTATACACCATTCACATTGCACTATTGAGTCCCGATCCTGACTGAGGCCTTTTGGGTGTTTCCATAATACAAATAATAATAATCAAAAGGGTGACAGGTAAGCAAACTTTATTTTACACTCTAACAATTTAATAAAGATCAAACCAATTTTCTTGAAAATTAGTAAACAACAAATACTTGTGACTTTGGACTGCTTAATTTGCAACATTTGATTATGGAACAAATATTTACAACTAATTTATACCTTCTTAAAAATGAGGGATTAATATTTACAGAAAACTGCATTAGGAGCCCTATATTTCTAGAGATTTATAAACTAGCTGTAAATATTTACTCCAGAATGAAATGTAGTGAACTAATCAGTCTGAGGTCATCGATATTTTTTGTTTACTAATTTCAGGTTTTATTACGTTGTTAGAGTATATAATGAAGTATGCTAGCCTGTGAGCCTTTCGATTTACTACTAGTATTATTGTTTGTTTATATTATGGAAATGCCCAAAACATAGACATGAGCCAGGTTACAAGGTGGTGTAAATCAGTGTAGTAGTATTAACTTCAGTGCAGCTATACTGAAGAACATTAGGTTAGAAAGTGTAAATAGATTAGGCAAATAACAATAATGAACATTTTATTACCATAGCTGAAAATGGAATCAATATTTCTGAAACCAATAGTTATTTTGAAGCAAAGTAATAAGCTACAAAATAAATTTGCAAAAATCTAACAGAAGGGGATGATGAGGAAAGATTACATTTTGAGGATTTACATTTTAAAACAGCAATATGAAATTCAAAGGAATAGTATAGAATTTCAAATTGGTGGTTTAAGCAGAAAGTTTTCCTTTTAGAGATCTTATTTCTGCTGTCTTTCGTATTTTTCATTTAAGAAAACATCTCACTAAATTTACAAAGTGTAGTCAGATGGAATATAAACTGTAACAGAAGCTAGATCGTTGTGTAAAATTAATACTGTTTTCCTTCTTTCATGTTAATTTCAAATGGATGGATATTTGTGCTGAATCTAAAAAACCTCTATAGTAGAGGTAGACATATTTTATTACTTAGCTTTATGATGAAAAGAATAGGTTATAGCTCTTATAGTTGTGTAGAAAATCTTCTGATGAAGTACTGTCGTAGAATCGAAGAAGGGTATATAAAAGCAAGTGTATTAACTGCCTCATCAATGCCTCATGAAGCCTAATGATAATTATATTGTGAGCGTTGTTAACTATTTCACTGATTATCATTTTAATACAAACATTCAATGATTATGGAAAGATTATGGGATTGTGGGCAGACCTCGGTTAGTTTTCCATCACCTTTTTAATCCAGTCCTTGATTAATCCAGCATTCTGTTTTGTTTATAAATTTTACATTTTAGGAGAGCTGTGCAAACCTTTGCCACTGAAACCCCAAACAGGTGAAACTCAATATAAAAATGAAACTAGAATTCTTAGGAGGCCAGCCTGAGATTTTCCTTTGTCTCAAAACCGGGTTGGTTTGGGGCTACTACTTCCCCTGAAATTTCCTCCTGTATGCTTCACGTGTCGGTTTAAATTTTTTCTGTATGCTTCACGTGTCGGTTTAAATTTTTTCAGTAATCTGTTTATATTGCTCATAATTTCCATCGTCCTTCCTGACCATACAGGGGAAGGCATCCAGGACCTTGTCCATCAGTAAGGGAGACAGATACCGTTTCATGTCCCCAGCAGCCACCAAGTTCAATTCAACCAACTCATCTCAAAAGCACTCAAAATACATTGTCACCCCCACCTGTGGTTTTAGGTAAAAATTTAAGGTACATCTACGCTGCACACCTCTGGGGGCGGCATGTAGAGTATGTGTAGTTACACTCCTCAGTGAAAAGCAGGCTGCATCCACACTGCGGTGTGTAGCTACAGAAAGCAGCAAAAGAATCCAGAAATGGCAAGGCAGAGGGGAAAGGCTCCAGCAGCAGCGAGGCAGTGGACACTACACTGGTAAAAAGAGCAGTGTTGATGGGAGAACCATTGCTTGGCATGTAGAGAGCTGTGGAGGGCAGCGGTTCTTAACCTTTTTCTTTCTGAGGCCCCCCCGACATGCCATAAAAACTCCATGGCCTACCTGTGTCACAACAACGACTTTTCTGCATATAAAAGCCAGGGGTGGCATTAGGGGGTAGCAAGCAGGACAATTGGCAGGGGCCCCACACCATAGGGGGAACTGTGAAGCTAAGTTGCTCAGGCTTCTGCTTCAGTCCTGGGTGCCAGGGCTCAGGGCCCCCCCGGGCTTCATTCCCATGCGGTGGGGCTTCGTCTTTCTGCCCTGCGTCCCAGCGAGTCTAACACTGGTCCTGCTTGGCGGACCCCCTGAAACCTGCTCGTGGCCCCTGAAGGTGTAGGGTATATGCCACTGGTGTAGGGTATATGCCTTAAGGGTTCAGGTGTGTCTTCACTCACTAAGCAGTACCTCACCATCTACCCTGCTATTTATACCCTGGCTAGGGGTGCATGCAGGTTATCTCCTCTACATGCCGCCATAAAGAGTGTTCAGTATAGATGTGCCTTTAGAATCTAGGCTGCTTGAGGAGCTAGGTATGATGTCTGTCCCCACTTTCCGAATAGGTTTGCTGCTGGAGTATTCTTTTCTCATTCCAGTGTCGTTTCTCCTGGTCTGCATGCTGCTTTTCCTCCAGCTCCAACTTCCCCCCTGCCCATGTTGCAGCTTTTCCCTTTAAATCTGCCACTCCAGGCTTTGCTGCCCTAAGGAACTGAGTCTGGACAATGCCATTGCTCTGGTTGCTGCACACGTGCCAATTATTGGAGTGTAGCACTTGAACTAACAGTGGATTGCTTAGCTTTTGGGGTCTGTCCCCTTGCCTCTGCATATCTCCATGACTGCTTTTTAGGAAGCTGTGCATAACTCATTTTCTCTAACTTTTTTTCCTTGTCTCTTCCCAGAAATAACAAACCATTTTCCCTTTTGCTTTACCTTTGCAAATGTTTGTTTTTACTGCTCAAGTATCAGGGGGTAGCTGTGTTAGTCCGTATCCACAAAAACAACAGTCTTTAAGGTGCCACTGGACTCCTTGTTGTTTTTGTTTTTACTGCTGTCTCTGACTTACTGCAAATTACCACTGTCACAGTTAGAATCCCACCACAACTGCCACCATTGTCATGGGTACAAGGTAAACTATTATCTTATACCCCTTTTAGTCTATCTCATGTGCACACCTCAGGTGACAGGCTTGGCTTCCTGCACCGCACTCTGGGTGGAAACAGGTGTCCACCCACTCTTAGACTGGATCTCTGGGGTTCAGCCCTTGGCTTCCTAACCATGTTAACACAGGTCCAACTCTGTTTTGGCACTTGTAAGACTTTCCCTATGGACACCATACATTTGCAGTGATACAGAAACACTGGCTTTAAAACAAAGCATTATTTATTCACTCCTAAAGTACAAACTGCATAGAGCAAAGAGGAAAAACAATAAAAAGCCTTCACACATGAGTATTCTCAATCTCTGGCAGGAAGAAACAGACCACCCCTGCTGTAGTTTCTCCCTCTCTGTGTGTTTTCCAGCTTGTCAGCTTTTCATTGACACCCAGGGCAGTCTCTGGCCCCGGCTTAACCACCACCCTTTCTAAGCCACAAAGTCCTCTAGTTGGGTACATTATTGGGTACATCTACAAAACAAAAACACCGCAGCAATGAGTTTCAGAGCCTCGGTCAACTGACTTGGGCTTGCACTATGGAGCTAAAAATAGCAGTGTAGATGCTCCCACTCAGACTGGAGCCTGGGCTCTGTGACCCAGCAAGGGAGGAGGGTCTCAGAACTCGGGCTCCAGCCCAAGTGGGAACATCTACACTGCTATTTTTAGCCCTATTACCACAAACCACATGAATTAAAGTGAGCTGACCTGGGCTCTGAGATTCGCTGCTGCAAGGGGGTTTCTGCAGTGTAGACATACCATTAGTGTTAATAGATTCATAGATTCCAAGACCAGAAGGGACTGTTGTGATTACCTGGTCTGACATCCTGTATATAATACAGGATATTGAATTTCACCAAAATAATTTCTATACCATCTCTTTTAGAAAAACATCCAATCTTGATTTTAAAATTGCCAGTAACGGAGAATCCACCACAACTCTTGGTAAATGGTTAATTACCCTCACTGTTAAAAATGGACACCTTATTTCGAGTCTGAATTTGTCTAACTTCAATTTCCATCCATTGGATCATGTTATACCTTTCTCTGCTACAGAGAAGAGCCCATTATTAAATATTTGTTTCCCATGTAGGTACTTAAAGACTTTAATCAAGTCACCCCTTAACTGTCTCTAGTTAAATTAAATAGATCTAGCTCCTATCACTATAAGGCATGTTTTTTAATCCTTTCATCATTCTTGTGGCACTTCTCTGAACCCTCCTATTCATCAGTATCCTTTTTGAACTACAGACACGAGAACTGGACACAGTATTCCAGCAATGATTGCAACAGTGCCAAATACAGAGGTCACATAACCTCTCTACTCCATACTCAAGATTCCTTGGTTTATGCACCCAAAGATCACATTAGCCCTTTTGGTCACAGTATCACACTAAATGCCCGTGTTCAGCTGAGTATCCAGCCCCCACCCTAAACTTTTTTCAGAGTCACTGCTTCCTAGCATAAAGTCCCCCATCCTGTAAGTATGACTTACATTCTTTGTTCCTAGATGTATACATTTACATTTAGCCATATTAAAATGGATATTGTTTGACTGCACCCAATTTACCAACCAGTTCAGATTGTTCTCTCTCAGTGACCTGTCCTCTTCATTATTTACTGTTCCCCTAATTTTTGTCTCATCTGCAGACTTTATCAGTGAAGATTTTATGTTTTCTTCAAGGTCATTAATAAAAATCTTATAGTGTCAGGACAAGAACTAACCCTGTGGGACCCCACTAGAAATACATCTTCTCAATGACGATTTTCCATTTCCATTTTGAGGCCTCTCGGTTAGCCAACTTTTAATCCATTTAATGTGTGTCATGTTAGTATTATGAGGTTCTAGTTTTTTAATCAAAATGTGTGGTTCCAAATCAAATGCCTTAAAGAAGTCTAAGTATATTACATCAACACAATTACCCTTATCTAACTTGTACTCTCATCCAAAAGAGGTATTTTCCATAAAGCCATGTTGATTGGCATTAATTATATTACGCTCCTTTAATTCTTTATTAGTGAAATCCTGTATCAGTAGATCCATCATCTTGCCCAGGATCAATGTCAGACTGTCAAGCCTATAATTACCCAGACCATTCTGTTTACCCTTTTAAAATATTGACACAATACCTAGGCCATTGTTTTACCTTTCTGTGCTTGGTTCCTCTAACAATCTGTTATGGTCTACCTCCATAGAAGCAACGGATCATAAGCACACACACAGAGGCATGCACCATGCTCATAAAAATAGATACTTCGCAGTTTGTAACAAGTATATGAATTTCTTTGATTCTGACATATTCTGAAAGACCTCCTCTAACTATATAGTACTGCATATTTATCTCACTGAACTTTGGAAGCAATATAAACTTTCAGTCCCCCTAAAACAGGGAATAGAAAATCTATAGTTTTTTAATTAATGGATCACAGTTAGCATGACAAAATTGTGAACTCCAGATGTGAAATGAGCCTCAGAAAGAGATTATTAAATTGGTATTTTTAGCAAAACTATCTTCTGTGATTACTTATATTTTTAGAAGGTAAAACTTTAAAATATTTTGGATTGTTTGTTAATTAATAAATACCAGTTCCTCCTCACAACTAGAATATCATAGCTAATAGTGATGTGCTGCTATAGCAGAAAAGAAAATGCTAACTGAAAGCAGCCGTTATTGGCTCCTAGTTGTTGCCTTTGGGCACATTAAACAGATTGTTCAGACTTTTCATAGTTAAAAAAAAAAAGGAAAATACTAGAATCTTTTAGTCTGCTTTAGAGTCATAGAATATGCCCTCATATCTCATTTTTAAATATGGGTCCACTTGTGAGGAATGTGAAGTTTGGTTCCGGTTTATTAGGGATTTTTCCCCCCCTCGCAAGATATATGAAGATCAGAATTTCAGGCTGTTGAAAGTGATGTAGATGTAGCATGGCATGTTTTTCCTGGACTAGTAATAATACTGTTCAGTGTGAACATTTCTACTGTATAAAAATGATATTTCATGACAGGCAGGATTTTCTTTCTTCTTTTCTTTGCCATTAACAGGTGTAATGTTTTCCACTTGAAGGTAATGTTTTCCATTTGACTAGATTTGTCAACACCATAGGCAGATCTAATCCAACCAAAGTGCTGTAAGATTTCACTGAATATGCAGACACAGAACAAAATTATGGAAATATATTAAGAAGTCACCTGAAAGTACTGTTGTAGCATTTTTCAAAACACAGGAGTTCACTGCCGCTAATGCGCACATGATCGAGTTTTTACTTTGTTTCAGTGAGGAGCTGATGTGCAGCTCTCCTCAGGGGAGTTTTTTTTTTTCTTTCAAAACGTGACTGACAATGGGGAAAAACAGAGAAATATAACAGGATTGTTACCAATTGCTCTGTCGCAGTGGCCAGACAGAAAAGATTCTGTGTTCTTGTGATGCCTGGGTTCAGCAAGACCCAGCCAGCTGCAAAATCCTGTGATACAGGTATCCTTCCATTTCTTACAAATGTGCAGGCTCTCCATAAACTTCTTCAGAGTCAGCAAAAGTAAAATGTTACATGTTGGCCTTTTTCCAACTCCATTGCCACCATGATGGGAGTCCTAAGTCACCTTAGACATCCCTGCTCCTGATTCTATTTTCCTTTATGGGATCCAGACCTCAACAAGGATTTCAGAGAAGCCAGTCATTGCAGCCACTGTCTCAACCCTCTTCTACAGAGGTCAATCCCACTTTAAACATATGAGCAAGAACTATTTCTGCCCATCAAGCAAGTGCCCTTTTCTTGTGCTAAGAAGCCTGACAGGCCTTCCTCTTCTGACATGCCCTCAAAGGTGAAAAGGAAATTGAAGCATATTCTCTCTCAGGTTTTGTAACAAGAGTAGGCATCATCTTTCTTTTTCAAAGTTAAATACTGAACTCGAGGACACCAGCCCGAGGGAGTTTAGCACAGAGGACACGGGGCATTTAATCATAGCAGTGCTCATGATCTTAATTTTTTCTGAGAATTCTATATTTCCAGCTATCATAAAAAAGAGGGCTTGGGGTTTTTCTGACCCTCAGAAAAAATAAAAAGTTTTTCCATGTGTTTCCAGTTTTAAAGAAAGGATATTTGAAGACCTGATAGTAGATATTTCTTCATTAGTATTTAATACAATACATAAATTCCTTTAAAAGAAAAAGAATATCTGGGATCCTTATTCTCATCCATTCCATTATTGCAGAATACACTAATAAACTTAATTTCCTCAGAAGTTGTGGGTTTTTATTATTAAACCAGAAAAATGGAAACAGTCTTAAAGATGATGTTTGATAGAGAGGCAAGGGGTTGGCAGCATCTTTACATACATCTTTTTTCATCAGAATATTTATCATTTGGTTGAGGGATATTGAGAAGGCTTCTCTTCACATAAGATCATTTCAAAACAGATTCAAGAGAAATTGAATTGTGACATTCTAGCCAATTCTACTTTGGGCATTTTCAAGATTTGTCTATACATAAAAATGGGCAGTCAAGTGGTAGCACACAAAACACGCTCTATTGCTATTGTCTGTGTGCCACCAATGTTCAGAAAACAAGGCTTCTCTCCTCACCATTCTGGGAGACAGGTGATAAAGCAATAACAGATTTTTCTGACTGAGGTGTGTAAATACACCTCTAGTATAGATAGATTCCCAAACTCAATCCCATTCAGCTCAATTTTCCTGGCTCAGGATGCTGTAATCAATGTCACAAAGGCAGAGATGACATTCAGGATGTCTCCACCCCCAATAAATCAAATTCTGACTTCTTTGGCTTGCCCCTCCAATGCATTCTTTTGAGAGAGGAAGAGAATTACCCATTTTCTCAGAATGAGAAAACATAATATCAGACAAATGGAGTCTGCCTATAGGTTCAAATGGTGGTTGTTTAGAATTTGCTTCATTTCCCTCAAACTCAAAAATGTTTTCACCTTATTTCTTGGCTCTCTAAATAAAGATGTTGTATACAACTGTATCGAACACCCTATTTGTGCTACCCTTCTTGTCCCTTCAGATTGACCAGACAAAGGCGTTTTCTCTGTTGTTTGTTTCTAGAGCTGAAGTAATCAGGAGTCTTCATTCTTAGATCTCAGATGGCTAAACTTCTTTCTAGAGTACAAGAAGTTAAAGATGTAATCTGTTCTCTCTGTAATATCAGCTGTACAGCAGGGAGAATATTTAGTTTTCATATATCTACAAGATGTGTTTCACCATATACCTATTGCAGTTCTCTTCAGAAATACCTCGGTTTCAAGACCAACAACCAGTCTTTACAACATACAGCCCTCCTTTTCAGTGTGACTATGGCTTATGGATTTTGTAAGGATTCCAAGTCTCTTTGATTGCCCATCACTAAGAAGAGGTTAATATTCTGACTTATTTAGATGACTGGCTAGAGAAAGCTGAATCTCTTTAGAAGACCTATCATAAATTCTCCAGTGTGCGCTGGAACCCTGTTAGGCTCTGAGAGATCACTTCATAACTCAGGAGGACTGCATGCATTTGTCTTAAGAAAGGCTTCAGAAAATACTCTCTAACAACCAGCTCTCAGCCTAGTCTATCTGCCATGCAAGTCCCTTTTTGCCCCTTGGGTTTATAACTTTCTTCAATATAGTGCCTAGAGTTTGCTGTACAACAGATACCACCTGTCCTCTCTATGTATGCAATGGAACAGAAAACGTCACTTTCTAAAATGAGGAAATATCTGGTCTCATGTACTCTATCCATTTCCCTCCTTAGGTGAATTATACTATCAGATCCTGATTAGACCATTACAGTGACAGAAACCAGACTCTTCGGATGGGGAAACTATGTGACCGAGATGTCTGTGCAGGACAAGTGGTTCTACAGAAAGAATCACCTTCATAGTAAAATGCACTGGAAATCTAAAAGTTCACCTATATTTCTACTATTCAAACCTTAGATTTTGCCAAATCCCATTCTAGTCCATTCAGCCAATGCTGCAACAGTGATTTACCTCAGCATTCAGTGGGAGACAAGTGTCCAGTGAACAGTAACTATCCTAAAATTAACCCCCCAAAATCCGTAGGTCTTAAAGCAAATCAGCATAACCAGGGAATTCATGATGACAGCAGACAGTATATATTCAACCAGATATATGTTCCACCATATATCATCAGAATAAATTTTCAGCCTACAAATATTTATTCAGATTTGCAGAATGTCCAAAAGTAGACTTTTCCCCTCCAATCCACAACTTCAAAGTACTTCATTTGTGCAGCAACTACAAGGATAGATACGTTCTCTATACTTTGGAATTACAATCTTTTGAAATACTCCATCTTTTCCTCCTTATTACCCAGAAAATGAAGACACAAAATTAAACTGATTTTTCTATAGCTTCACCTTGATTACAGAGGAACTGTTTTGTGGACTTTAACTGTAACTGAGCCCTGGCCTCCTCCTTGTACAGACATCCTATTATTTCAGAAATCCAGTCACCATGACCATCTCAGCAACCTGTCCCTGTCTCCTATTCCTCCAGCTTGGCCTGAGGTGCCAAAAGCTACTTGACTCAGTTATCGCCACTGTTTTCAAGCCATGAAAACAAGTCATTAAATAGTTTGGATAACCTCCTTCTGATGGTGTCTAATTTTGGTCCCTAATTCTAATTTTCTTAAATTTATCCAGTGCATCATAAAATAAAATTTGTCTTTTAGTATATTCAAGGGTGAGGCAACTATATTTAGTGCTAATGGAGGATGTAGTGACTCCCTGTGGAGTCTCTTCCTTTAGTAATGCAGTTTCTGAAAGCTGTCAAGCTAATAAAGGCCAATTTTCATTAATTTTGTTTCATCATAGAAGCTCATTATGGTGTTCTAAAGAATGGGCCTGCCTTCTTTTGAACCCATAACTACTATTCCTCTAGCTTTTCTCATGTGCAGCTTGGTACTTTGTGGTTACCTCAGCCAGAAGGATAGGAGAAATCACAGATTTTCCTAGATCTTTCAGCCTGGCAAATTGGTTCTGACAATTGTGAACAGATTCATTCATAATACATTTCTACCTTTTTAATAATCAAGAGGTATCCTTTCTTGCCTACTGTCCCAACCAAAAATGGGACAAGGATAGTATCTTGCACTCATTTTAGTTGCTGTAAGCCTTCAATTTTTATCTGAAAAGAAAAAAAAATCCCACTGGCCATTTCCGCATTTGTTTTGGAGCAACAGAAGAAGGCTTCCAAAGCATCCATCTCTGACTTGATTTGCTCAGCTATCTTTGAACCATACCTTCAAGAAGTGGTCCCTGATCCCTTGCAGTAAAAGCCCATGATATAGGGGATGATTCCTGAACAGAAAATAATGTCAAAGTGGCCACTCAAAAGTCCATTCACTGTTTTACATTAACAGTTAGACACTACTGCCTCAGGGGGTGCAGCTTTTGGCAGATATTGCCTATGGGCTGTAATTCAGTAAACCATTTTTTTTTTAAGTCAAGGGTGTTTTTTGCATCCCTAATTCTATTCATTGGTACTGCTATTTAGAATGTACTACTGCTGCACCAGAGAGTCATTTTCTCCTCCTTGTAAAATGAGAGAGTAGCTCCAGTTATCCATACAGCCACCCAGTTAGTCTTGTTCTGTGTTACTGATATTTGATATTAACAAGGTCTATTAGTGTTAATCCTGTGTGCACTAGTAGCAGTGACCTCCTTTGAGACAAAAGGTTCTTCTTTCTTCTACCTGTTGGACTGTCACCACCTATGGAGAAAGGAGGCTCTATTAGTATGGACTAATGAAGCTACTTTTATAGAAACCCATTTTACATATAGTGAAGAAAGTCTGCACAGTCACTGCAGCAGCTATTAATATCACACACTTTTGTACCGGAAGAGTATTAAACAAAAGCTTAGCAGCTGTGGAACGCTTAATTCCTGCACTCATTTTCTTGCCTGAATCTTAATCACAAGAGAAAAATGTACCACAAAGTATAAATGGGATTCATGAACTATAATTAACTTCCTGCAGAGCATCGAAGCTGGCTAGTTAAGTGCCATTTGACCATATTTTCCAATGGAGGACAGCCTCTCCCTGCCAGAAAAAACAAATGCCATTATTATTCCCATTTATAGGGGCAATCCTACATTTCTTACTCAGATTGAACCAACATTGACTTCAGTGGGAGTTTGGCTAGAGGAAGGCATGCAGATCAGGCCCTTGCCGTTAGAACCATTAACACTTTGAACCGTTGGCTATTGTTTAGTTACTGGAAAATGAGAATAAGTGTTTAATAATTTTTATTTCTAAAAGCATAATAACAAAATGCAATGTGCTACCAGCCAATGATAAATACCACATTGTAGATTTTAATGTGTACTAAAAAGAGAACTGCTTCAGCAAGTATGAAGCTCTGATGTTGCTAGTGGATAATTAGATGGTTAACAGGCTAGAAGAGAAGATCAGTTTAATAGTTGAAGTGTGTTTGTTCGCTCATTTTTCACTTGTTTAATAATGCTATGTCTTTGTTTTGTTTTCTTTGCTAATGAAAATGTTTTCCCATGAAATACTATGGTGAAATGATTTACCTAATTTTTTTATCAGCTAAATCATAAATGATTCTGACTCCAGTCTGATCCTGGGGACATATGTTGCTGTGTTTGGCAGAAGGGCAGGCGGGAGATCATAGCTGAATTACCACTTACATTTGATAGATAGACCTTAGGGGGGTTTAACATCATGATGGAATTTTACAGCTAAGTTAAACTCAGAAAATATGGATGTGTAATAGTAGCGCAGACACAAGTTTTATAGTAGAGCATGCTGTGCCACTGCAGTGTCAAATTCTGTCAGCTTTCAGTGACCTATTGTAAGGGAGCAAAATCACTCCATTAGCCTTGATTTCACAAGAAGAAATGATGGCAGAATTCAATCTGCACAGAAGATCTGAGGAATTATAATATATGAGAAAATCCGACAATCATGTTATAATAGCTAACCTTTCAGAAGTTACTTAGGAAAATGTATTTTTCCCTTCTTTTTTTTGGTGGTATTCCTGACAAAAATATCAAAGTCCTAAGTAATAATGTCAGCACTTAGCTTTGATTTAGAAATGTTCCTGGAATTACACAAACGCATTGTGCCTGATGACATAGAGTTCATCAGAATGAAGTTTGACATTTATCTTAAAAGATAATGGGCCAAGGCAGTGGTTCACTGTAACAATGCCTAAACTCCCTTGTCATCTGGTTTAGAGATAAATACCATGAAAAAGGTCAAAACATTCTGAACTTATCTGAGAACTCAGGCAGAGTGAATGGATGTTTATAGCAGAGAACACTTACTGAACAGACTTTGAATGTAATACTGCATGGGAAAGAGACAGTTTTAATTGGGGAGAAAGTATTCATTTCAGGAAAAACCCTTTGGCTTTTTGGCAATTGGTATCACTTCAAACTCACAGTTGAGCTAACAACGAACAGCAGCATTTGTGGGAGTTTGGCCTGAAAGGAGAGTGGTGGTTTTGTGTTCTAGAGGTGCAATCTTGATTTTTCGGGGATTTGTTCCAAGTGTGCAGCTTGATCTGGTGCTTGCTGATATCCCTTAATGAGAGGATAGTGCTGATCTTACTTGGCTAGGTTTAAAAGCCAGTCAGTAGTGAATGTTGGAGCAGTGAACACTTAGCAGCTAACAACAGAATTTCAGTGGGAGTTTGTAGGTGGGAGTTTGTGGGGATTTATTTCCTCTCTTTTTCTGTAGGAGTAGGGACTCAGAAGACAAGATAATGATGGCTACTAAGGCAGCACTAGAAGTGAACCGAGAAGGAGAGGAGACAAAGAAGATGGTTGGATGCAGAAGCTGCAGGATGTGCATTATCCTTGAGTAGATATCTGATGGAAGCTACTTATGCATGAAATATCACCTCATAGAACTCATGGCAAAGAAGATCCAAGGATCAGAGATGCAGCTGGGAAATCCATACTAAGAAGAATCAACAGGCCTGGCACCAGATCAGATCCAGAGAACAGAAGAGTATGCTGACCACCAGGAGCAAGGATATGAGATGTGGACGTGAGGTTGAAAAGGATCCTGATAAGGTTAGGGAAAAATCCACTGACTGTGCTGCATATTGGGATTAACGATGCTGCTAGATTCCCACTGGAATGGATCAAGGACGATTGTGTGAGACTGGGTAAGTTGCTTAAAGAAGAGGAAGGAACATTCCTGGTCCCTGGAGAAGGAGGGGCCAAAGCAAGAAAATATAATGAAGATCAACAGATGACTCAAGGATTGGTGCTATGAGGAAGGTTTTGGGATAATAGATTATTGGGAGGCATTCACAGAAAGAAGACTCTTCTCAACAGATGGACTCTATTTGCATATTAACCTTCTGGGATCAAGACTGGCATGATAGATAAAAAGGGCTTTAAACCAGGAAATGAGGGGAGAAGACTGAGAGAGACTCAGATAATCTCCACATTCTGCTTCGATACAAAGAAGAAGGAAAAACAGCTAAACGAAGATATAGTACGGGATAAGGGAACACCAGAAGGTGAAAATATGGATGGCAACAAGATAGAAAGTAAAAATATTGATTGAAGTAGTAGTCAGGTAGATTATACAGTTGGTCCAACAGCTATACCTAATCTAGCTTCATAGAAAACTGTATGAGGTCTGAAGGAAATAACTGAGATGCTTGTATATGAATGCAAGCAGTCTGGGAAATAAAATGGAGGAACTGTAACTATTGGTGCAGGAGATCAAACTGGATATTGTAGGGATTACAGGATCATGGTGTAAGAGCAGTCATGACTGGGATACAGGTATTAAAGGGTATGTAGTGTTTAGGAGAGAGAGAATAAGAAAGGTAAGGTGGCTGGGTAGCATTGTACTTCAGTGATGCAATAAATTGTAAAGTAATAAGAATAGATGGTATGGACAAAACAAAATCTATTTGGATCTAAATCACTCCAGGGAAGCATTGTAAAATTGGTTCTACTGGGATAGTGTTAGGGGTCTGCTGTCGACTCTCAGGGTAGAACTTAGATATGGATAAAGATATTTTTAAATCTTATTATAAATATTGTGTCATAATGTGAGACCATAACTTCCCAGCTATAGCTTGGAGAATAAATGCTACTAATATTGGTAGGACCTGGTTCTTCCTGGATGTGATAGACTACAGTTTTATTCATCAGATCATCACGGAACCAACAAAGAGACGATACAATTTTAGACTTAGTTTTGGTAAATAATGAGGACATCATGGTCATAGGAAATAGCCTTGGATTAAGCAATCAGGAATTGTTTCCGTTTAAATTTGTGACAGACCCAGACCAGTGGGGTACAGGAGTCTGGTAGAGGGCAAATATACTGGTCACTGGATGAGTAGTTTTCTGTTCCCTGAGTGACCAGAGCAGGGGCTGCACTAGAGTAATCAGGAACCTGCTAGAACCAGTTAAGGCAGGCAGGCTAATTAGGACACCTGGAGCCAATTAAGAAGAAGCTGCTAGAATCAATTAAGGCAGGCTAATCAGGGCACCTGGGTTTTAAAAGGAGCTCACTTCAGTTTGTGGTGAGAGTGTGAGGAGCTGGGAGCAAGAGGCGCAAGGAGCTGAGAGTGAGAGGGTGTGCTGCTGGAGGACTGAGGAGCACAAGCGTTATCGGACACCAGGAGGAAGGTCCTGTGGTGAGAATAAGGAAGGTGTTTGGAGGAGGCCATGGGGAAGTAGCCCAGGGAGTTGTAGCTGTCATGCAGCTGTTACAGGAGCACTATAGACAGCTGCAGTCCACAGGGCCCTGGGCTGGAACCCGGAGTAGAGGGCGGGCCCGGGTTCCCCCCAAACCTCCCAATTGACCTGGACTCTGGGTTCCTCCAGAGGGGAAGGTCTCTGGGCTGTTCCCCAACCCACATGGTGAATCTCTGAGGCAAGAAAATCCGCCAATAAGCGCAGGACCCACCAAGATAGAGGAGGAACTTTGTCACAAAGTAAATAGAAGGATAATCCAAACCAATTTGTCAGCTATGTTTATTATTTTCATTTCAAAAGGGCAGACTTTGGGAAATTAAGGGAATTAATTAAAGAAGTCAACTGAACTGAAGAGTTTAGACTTAAATGTGAGGGAAGCTTGGAATTTCTTTAAATCAACTATACAAAAATCTATCTGCTTTCTGTATTCCAGGCAAGGGGAAACAATATGTAGGGGAACGTTTCAAACCCAGTTGGATGAATAAATGATTATTAAGAGTAAGCAGAGAGCCTGTAGGAATGGGAAAAGGGATTCATCAGCAAGAAAGTTGAATATTGTAGGCTAGAAAATGTAGGAACAAAGTGAGGATTGCCAAAAATCAAGCTGAATTAACTCTTGGCAAAAAAATTAAAATAAATAACCAGAATTTTTTTAGTAATATAAAGGAAGGTTGTGCTGAAAGGTGAACTCTAAGAGTGAAGGGAGGTTACTAGTGGAGTTCCTCAAGGATCGATCTTGGGACCAATCTTGTTCATTATTTTTATTAATAATCATGGCATAAAAAGTAGAAGTGTACTAATGAAATTTGCTGATGATACAAAGTTGGGAGCCATCATCAATATGGAAGAGGATTGGAATATTGCACAGGAAGATCAGGATAATGTTGAAGACCCGAATAACAGAAATAGGATGAAATTCAGTATTACAAATTGGGAGATCATGCACCTAGGGTCTAATAATGAGAATTTCTGCTAGAAGCTGGGAGCTCATCAACTGGAAATGTGAGAGAAGTGATATTTGGGAGTTTTGGTTGATCACAGGATGACAATTAATGTTATTGCATAAGGCATTGGTAAGAATTGTATACAATTGTGGTCATTCATGTTCAAGAAAGCTAAATTCAAACTGGAACAGGTGCAGTACAGAGCTACTATGATCGGGGAATGAGAGCCTTTCTTATGTGAGAAGATTGGTAGAGCTTGGCTTGTTTAGCTTCTCAAAAAGAAGGCTGAGAAGGGATGATTGCTTTCTGTAAATACATAAGGGAGGTAAACACCAGGGAAGGTGAAGAGCTATTTAATCTAAAGGTAATGTTGGCACAAGAACAAACTATATAAATTTGCCATGAACAAATTCAGGATGGAAATTAGAAGAATGTTGCTAACCATCAGAGGAGTGAAGTTCTGGAACAGCCTCTCAATAGGAGTTATGGGACAAACAACTTAATTAGTTTTTAGAGAAACCTGGAGTGGGATTATATGACAGGGTTGCTTGTGATGATATGGGGCAGGGTTCAGCAACCATGAGAGTCTCCATCAGTTTGTCTTATGTTGCTGAAGCCCTGAAGCATGAGATTTCAGTTGATGACTGCAGAGGTCCTCCAATATATTCTAGGTCAAAGGTGGTTTTGGTCTACTTCCTCTGAAGCATCAGAGATTGCCATGGCTGGAGATGGGACAATGGACAGGATTGGTCAATTATCTGAGGTGGCTCCAAGCATTCTTTCTTCCACATTCCTGGATGGTTAATGCTCACATGCTCAGGGTTTAACTGACACCATATATGGGGTGAGGAAGGAATTTTCCCAAAAATCAGATTGGCACTGACCTTGGTGGAGGTTTGCCTTCCTCTGCAGTATAGGGTCCAGGTCAGTTACCAGGATTATCTGGGTATTTCTCACTTAATCAGTTCCCTGCCATCGCAGGGGCCTCAGGCATTAGTGCAACTTGGTCCCTCCTATTCTCTGCCTGTGGCACATAATAGTTTAGGCCAGTGCTTCTCAACCTTTTTGCAGTCTAAGGCACACTCCAATAAAAGTTTTGTGCGGCGCACCCTCACCTCTGCATGCTAAAATTACGTCTTGTGATCTCATGCATGTATACATGATGAGCCACAGCACAAAATGGAATTCGGTTCTGACATTAATTAAAATAAATGAGCTTTTTTTTTTCCTCATGAGTGATTTTTTTCAAAATTCCTGATGGCACACCCGTTCATGCCTGATGGCATGCTGGTTGTGAAACACTGGTTTAGGCTCCTGAGAGTTGTAATACTTTGGTCTAATTTCAGTAGTTGGAGTTAGTGTGTAATTGCTGGGTGGCAGTGGTGGTGGCGGCCTGTGATACATGGGAAGTCAGATTACGTGATCTGTTGGTCACTTCTGGCCTTAAACTCTATGAGTTGCATGTGATGGAAGGTGAAAGCTTAAAAACTTGATATATTTTTTCTCTAAAATTTAATTATATACCCTTCTTTTTTTTCAGTTAACAAAGTTATGTCTGCAGAACTGAGTGAGCAGGAACTCAATTTAATCTAAATGTAGATAGAAGGAAGCTAAACAGCAACAATTACTACATTTACTGCCTGACTTTTATTTATTTCTATTTTACTACTGCAGTCAGAATATATAAAACCTTCTGCAGTTTATGAAGTTTTTAAAAATCCAAATGCACAGTCAAGAAGTTCACTGTTTGTGTTTGTAGACCTTTTTTCCAGCTGACAATTCAAAAAAAAATTTGCTTAAGACAGTACATTATCAGTTGGCTTATCTTAGTTGAGGCACTGTGATGGTTTGTACAGAATGGATCTTCCAACAGAAGACTACATTAATTCAAGACAGTTTATGTTTTAAATAACCTCTTTCATGAAAGCATTATAAAACATTTTTTAGTGAAAAGCAGAATAGATAAGATGATTTGTAGAGATGGACACAATACATAAAAGCATGAAGCACATATTGCATATAAAGAGGAAGTAATATAAACTAAAATATAACTGACAATTAAAAGTACCAAGGGAAGAGAATGTAGGATCCATTTGAGAGTGATGGGAATGGGACAATGAGGTTGACTTTCTGTTAAAGACATTTTAAACTGGTCAGGCTAAGGATGTTACCTTCATTATGTAGGAGTGATTTAAAAAACCCTGTAAATATGAATGTTCATTTCTGAGATAGATAATTAGACTTTTTAAAACCAACACAAAACAACAAAATACAGCAGGCTAAAAATCCATTTGAATGATACAAAACATGCCCACAGCTTATTATTGCACTTTAGTGTTATGCCTAATTTTCAATTTATTTTTGGTTCTGCTGCTCTTCAGCTTAATTCTTGATCAAATCTTATGCCCATGCTCTTGTGGATAGAAGAATTTCATGGTAAATTTGAAGTGCGTTAGGTGGGAGACAAATTGAAAAACAGGCTTAGTATCAGGGCCGGCTCTAACTTCTTTGCTGCCCCAAGCAAAAAAAAAAAAAAAGGGTGCCGCCCCGCCGTAACAACACCCCCCCCCGAGCGCCGCCCCACCGAAACAAAAATAACTTCCCCCAGCGCCGCTCCGCCGAAACAAAAAAAAAAACCCCCAAGTCCTGCCCCGCCAAACCAAAAAACAAACAAACCCCAAGCACTGCCCCGCCGTAACAACCCCCCCCCGAGCGCCGCCCAGCCCAAACAAACCAAAAAAACCCGAGTGCCGCCCTGACAAAAAAAAAAAAAAAAAAACTCGAGCGCCGCCCCGCCACCCCAAGATTGGCCATCCCTTACAAGGTGCCGCCCCAAGCACGTGCTCGGTCGGCTGGTGCCCGGAGCCAGCCCTGCTTAGTATCCTCCTAGACCAGAGGTGGGCAAACTATGGTCCACATCCAGCCCATGGGACCTTCCTGCCCGGCCCCTGAGCTACTGGCCCGGGAGGCTAGCACCCAGCCCCTCCCCTGCTGTTCTCCCTCCCCCGCAGCCTCAGCACGCCATGCCACCGGCGCAATGCTCTGGGCAGCCTGACCTGGTGCTCTGTGCTGCGCGGTGGTGTGGCTGGCTCCAGCCACAGCCGCGCCGCTAGTCACTGATGCTCCAGGCAGCGCGGTAAGGGGGCAGGGAGCAGGGGGTTTGGATAAAGGGCAGGAGAGTTCGGGGTGGTGGTCAGGGGGCGGGGGTGTGGATAGGGGTCGGGGTGGTCAGAGGGCGGGGAACGGAGGGGTTGAATGGGTGCAGAGGTCCCAGTGGGCAGTCACGAATGAGAGTAGGGGTTGGATGGGGCAGTCAGGGAGAAGGGGTGGTTGGATGGGGCAGGGGTCTGGGGGGGGCATTCAGGAATGAGAGGAGGGGTTGGTGGGGGTTCTGGGGGCGGTCAGGGGACAGGGAGTGGGGAGGGTGGCTGGGACAGGGGTCCTGGGGGGGGAGGTGCTGGAGGGCAAGAAGCAAGGGGGGGGAGAGAGATATGGGGCCGGGGATGGGCCACGCCTGGCTGTTTGGGGAGGCACAGCCTCCCCTAACCGGCCCTCCATACAATTTCCGAATCCCGATGCATCCCTCAGGCCAAAATGTTTGCCCGCCCCTGTCCTAGACAATCTATCACAGAGAAAGAAGACAAAATAAGTGAGTGAGGAAAACTTAGAATTTCACTCTGCCAATTACAAAAAATTAATATAGATGTTATGCCTTAAAGAATTTTGATACCTTGATGAGAGAAGAGCAAGGAGACAGAACATGTAAAGGCAAGCCAAATACAGCACCTTAAAAAATATGCATTTTACCGTTTTAAACCTCTTCCTGCTAAATATTAAATTTGTTTTAATCCCATTTTTCTTCTAATTTGATCTTTTTTATTTGGGCCAAACACATTTTACTGAGCTGCCTTTTACTTTCTCAGCAGAACACAATGAAATAAACACTACAAAGGTCCAAATCCTACACATATTCACAGCCTGAGGAACTTAATTGTGGGAGTAGAGAAAAGGACCAAAAGAACCACTCCACAGCCATTATTGTGGCTTTTAAGTCGTTTTGTTTTTCCCAAATGTGAGGCCACCACGTGCCAACCTCGACTTAATGTAAACTAGAGCAGCTTAAAGGCTGCTCTATTTTTACAACTTGCTGACTCTGTCCCCTCTCCCTCGCCCCACACACATACTTCCCAAGGGCTGCTTGACAACAGG
The DNA here is from genome assembly GCF_028017835.1 of Emys orbicularis. NCBI lineage: Eukaryota > Metazoa > Chordata > Testudines > Emydidae > Emys > Emys orbicularis. The sequence continues at coordinate 37,993,440 of NC_088689.1, read as the reverse complement.
AAACAGCCAGATACAGCAGTGTCCTGGCCATTCCCCGTTTTACCAGTCCACACCAGGGTCCAGTATAGGTGTGCTGTTGGTGCCTCTGTCAAACTGTCTGGAGTGGCTATTGACCGTGAGTGCCAGCCTCAGGGCAGACTCTCCAGGAATATGGCACAACTCTCAAAATGGTTGTATGTTCTATAAGTAGATTTTTAAAAAACAAAATAACAAATGTGAACTTCTAAAGCACTATAACAGCCTGAACATGGAGTCACAGATAGTCTTCTTGGGCACTCTGGTCTGTCTTGCCAACCAGGCAAGCTTCTCTTTGTGATAGATTGCCCCTTACACCAAAAATCTCAATAATATTCAGGTTACTCTTAGTCCCAAAGGGCCAGTCACTTACCCCATGTCAACTGAATTGCAGAACTTAAACCAAAGACAACACTTGTAGCCAATCTATAACAACTTATCTAAAGATTTATTAACTAGGAAAAATAAATTGGAGTTGTTTACAAGGCTAAAACAGGTAAACATACACATACAAATGAGACAATCTTAGGTTCCAAAAGATGATAGTACTGCTATAATGTGCAAGCTTTATATGTCTGTTAGGGATAACCCAGACAAAACAGCTGGGGTTCTTTTGCTTATGCTTAGTGATTCTTGTTTCTTTAGAGTCCAAGCAGGGGAAATAACCTAGTTTCTCCTTGTCAGGGATTTTTATTCCCTTGTCCCCGGAGTCAAAGCTGATGGAATGAGTTCAGATGCAGGTCTCCTCTTCCTGGAGGCAGTGAAGAATACAATTAACCATGGGGGGCAGGTTGCATAGGGTGGGGGAGGGTGGGGGAGGGTGGGCCTCCCCAAACAGCCAGGCGTGGCCCCGCCCCTGCTTACCACCACTCCCTGCGTGCGGCTCCGAGTCCTGTCCTCCAGCACTCCGGCTGGGGCTGGGGAAGCTGGGGCTGTGCGCCGCCCACCTTCCCAGCGCTCCGGAGATGGGGAGGCTGTGGCCGCCCATCTTCCCGTGCTGGGGGCGCTACAGCCACCTACCCTCCCACGCTCTGGAGTTGGAGGGGTGTGTGTGGAAGGGCAGGGCCAGGGGTGGGTCTGGGCGCTAGCCTCCCCCAGCTGGCAATTCACACACCACCCATGCAATTAACAAAGTCTTTGTTCTTTGATGTCTCACAATGGCTCATTTGGTTTCAAAGGCATTCTCCTTTGGCAAGACCTAACATCTTCTGTAGGTAACCAGCATTTGCATTAGAGAAGTCTTTTCTCCTGTTTGAGGAGTTCCTCAGTTACAGAGGTTTACAGTGTAAACACTTAACATAACATCTGTAGCCATGATGTAAAGTTATAAGTGAGATCATTGCATGCAGCATCATACAAGCATTTCATCAGGTCTAAATACTAAAGACATTTTTACCAACTTAACATCTACTTTAGCAATGCTAACACACCGGTAAACCGAACTGTGTCCAGCTGTTTTGCCTGGTTGTTGGGGTTCATTGAGGATTAGGGGCCTTGCCATATGCTGGCACCTGGTCTGGCAGCATCACAAACTATATCATTGACCATACCCTATCAGTGGAATTCCTCCACTTCTATGGCAAGGGAAGGATTTCCCAAGCAGAAATCTATACTTGCCAATTAAACTGGCTTTTAAGGTTGCTTTGTGCCATAGAGTGGCTGTGATGGGCTATACTAACCCACACTGGCCAGGAAGGGTTAGTGAGCTACTGTGGGATCTATCAGCTTTGCCCTGCTAAACCTACAACAGGTGCCAGACTTGGAGGGAGGCGTTAGAAAGGGGGTGAGCACAGCTCAGTTGGGCTGACCAGGAAGGAGATCAGATCTTCATCTCTCTGTCTGAGAGAGAGGAATAGCTTGAGATCCAGTTGCCTGCCAGAGCTTCCCCAATGGAAGGTAGGCCTGATGTAGGAGTATTGTGTAATTTGTCACCAGCGACTTATCTGCTGGTGCTGAGTAACTCTGCTGCAGGTGTTGTCCAGTCTAAGGGGATGACAGCTTAGTAATAGACCTTTTGTTTCTTTACACCTGAGTGGGGACCTGGTAGAGAGTTGTCCTGAGCCCAGAAGTGACCCAGTCACAGTGGCACAAAACATTTTTTACTGGGTAAAAGATCTAACCCTATGAATACAGCGACACAGACTTTGAAGGTAGAGAAGCATTATAACTAATACTATATTACCCAGCTTGCGCCTCACAAGAGGGTAATTTTCAGGAAAAATTCTGTTTACTGTGAATGAAGCAGACTTTTGTTTTGCCTTATTTAAATGGCAGTTGTTCAAAGCAGCCTGAGTGTTTTATATTGTCAGAATAAATCCCAGAAAGAAGTATTGGTGGCACTTAGAAAGATTTGACTGCAGGTAAAGTGGCTAAAGTATGTGATAAATGCGGTTATACTAAAACTCTTATGGTATATAAGGAGTTTATCACATGGACCTGCAGTTTATCACACGGACCCACAGTTTATGACTATCACCATTACATGTGTCGTTCTTTGTGTGTATCTGGATATATGGGTATGTAACACTAGGAGACAGTGGAATATTTCAAATAATGTATTTAGGAAAAGGATATATAGATATATAGTATATACCAGTAGATGTCCTTTCTAAGGACAGGATTGAGAGACAGGTGCTTTAAATTCTTATGTTGTTGTTGGCAATGACATAGGTGTTGTGTAGGTGAACAAAGAACTCAATTCTCTTAATTTAGAATAATTTTTGAGCACTCTGTTCAAATTTAGGGGGGAAAAAACCCTGGGTTTGTTTGTTTATACTTTATATTCATACAGCCCTTTGCATTTACACAGTCCATTCCAGCCAAGTATCTCAAAGCACTTTACAAATATTAATGTAATCTATGAAGACAAACAACATTGTTGGTAGGTAATAATATCTTCATTTGCAGATGGAAAACCTGAGGCACAGAGACATGAAGGCCCATATCCTCAAAGTAGTTATCTCCCATTGATTTCAATGGGGATTATGTGTCTAAATACCTTTGAGATCTAGATCTAAGTGCCCAGGAAGTCTGTGACAGAGAAAAGTATAAACCATCTAATCTAAATCTTAATCATGTGCTTTAGCCACATGACTGTTCTTCCCCTTCTAATATTGTATTTGTATTGTAAATTGCAGACCAGGTGGGTTAGACAGGATCATGAAACATAACTAGTGTTGTGTCTTAGCCCGCAAATAAATAATTGTTCCTTTTTCTCTAAATAATTTTAAACTAGTGAATAAAGATGCCTCTCCCTACTGCCAAATTAATTTCACACTTAATTTATTTCCCAAGTGAAATCAATGCTTCTACTGTACATTTTAGTGTTAAAAATGGAAAATAATGTATTTATCTCTAAAGACGGGGTATTATAGCTGAAGTACAGGGCAAAGAACAGTATGTTATCTACTGAGTTCTTCTCTCCTTTACCAATTCACTTATCTGTAGTTCAGCAAAAGGTTCTTAAGGGACGCACTATATGTTCTAATTGAACTGATGTATTGCTCTTTGCACCTGATTGCCATAGTTAAATGAGGGAAATGAAATCAATGAGGTGCAATTACTGGAAGGTTACAAAGAACGTGAATTCCCGTGGTTCTGTCTCCACTTCCTTCAAATTCTCTCATATTGAACACAAAAGCAGCTTCTTAATTGGTATTGATTTGTCAATCCCTTGAATTCAGCAGTGTCAGAATGGAAGTTACAGGATTGTGTCTCTGTTTTTTGTTTTTTGGGGGGAGCGGGTGTTAAAGTAGTACTAAAACCAACTTGGGACCAAGTAGGTTTTTTAGATAAGAAATCTTGTATTCTTCACAGACTTCAATTGTGTGCATTTTGAAGAAAGAGGGGAGCCAAGGAGTCTAATGTAACATAAAATAGATTTTAATTTCATCACTAACCTACATTTGATGAACACATTAAATAAACTGAATTTTAAACTGCATCAAAATTGGTTTGATTGTCTTTTTCCATGTCATTAAAACCAATCTAAAAATGCACATTCATAATAATTATGCAGATCTAGTTTTAGTGGTTTAGTAAAAGACAGTCATAATGACTTTAATTTCTATAGTGGATAGCAGACTTCCTGTAGAAGGACTGGAACCATACTCTGTGTGTATGTGTCTTTGTAAATCTGGCTAACATCCCATCTTATATGAAAAATGCATACAGTAAGTCAGAAACCAAGGTCAAATTGTTGGTATCCCAGTATATAATTGTTAAGCGATGGTCAGGTTTCAGTAGTTAAGGTTGCAAACAGGGTTCTATTAAAGAATGCAATTTTCAATCCCTCTATAGCTTTGAATAGAAAACATGGTGTGCGCTAAAACTTCTAAGATGATTCTGAAAATAGAGGAGAATTTTTGAAAAAATATCTGTAATGAGTGCTGTAGTAATTGTAGACAGCAGCCAGAATTTTCTGAGTCCCTAAAGTAAGGCTTCTAAATAAAGCTGTCCTAATTTTCAGAGGTGCTGAGCATCTACAGATCCCAGTGAAATGCTACTGAATGTCCATTTTTATTTAGGAGCCTAACTTTAAATAGCCAAGTTCAAATTCTATTTGTCTGTATCACATGAGTATAATAAAAAGTGTGAGACTAGAAAGGAAAATATTTTTTATTAAACATCCAAATATCAAAACTTGTGGATGAATGCAAAAATCTGCTTCTGCCTGTCCTGTGGCCAATGGCCCTTCAGGAAAGATCAGGGCCCAAATGATCCATGATGACCCTGTGGGGAATACCTGGGGGCAATCAGGTGCTCCACATCGCACTGTTTAGCTAATTAGAAATGGAGCAGCTGAGTTGAAAAGAAACAGCTAGAACAGTATAAAGAGGAAGTTGCCACAGGGAGGGGAGGAAGGAGTCTCTAGAGAAGCCCTGTGTCAGTTGCAGGCTGGAGGAAACTATATGATGTGGAATAAGCCTCTGTGGGGATGAGCCCTGAATGAGGCCTTGGAATTGACAGCAAAAGCTCCAAAAGAACTGTCAGAGTCCCTGCAGAAGGGAGACAGTGGGGAGCTCCTGTCAGTAAGGTCCAGGAAAAGAGCTAGTGTCTTCCTCTAGGCTAGATAGGCCTACAGCTTGAGCCTGGCTCCTAGGAAGGGAGTAGGAAGATGAAGAGTGTTAATTTAATTTAATGGGGGCTTGGGGCTCTCAGTCCACAGAGCTGAGAAGCTCGTAAGCCCCATGTAACCACCCTGCAACCCCCTAAAGAGGCACAACACCCCCTTCCACCCCCCGCCCCCCCGCCAGAGTGAGAACCCCTGGTAGCAGAACAGAAGACTGAACCCTAGTGTGGATGGGGTGGAGCAGTTGAATCTGTGAGGCAGGAGGGGCTGCTGGCGATTTACTGATGAGAGGAGGCTAGAAGAAGAATACAACGCTGGTGAGGAGGAAGCTGAAGCCTGGGACTATCTATGTATTGATTTATTGGTTATTAATTAATAAAGTCTGTTAACAAAAAAATAATGAAAAAGGAGTTATGGAAGGTAAAGACTGACTCAGGACTAATTTATATAGCCAAAAGGGGAAATTGAGGCACATTTCCCAAGGCTTGGACTTGTGACACTGACACTTTATTTGCTCATATTCAGAGTGAATATTACCTCATCTTTTGCTGTAACAAATAGCTGAAACTTGCTGTTGAGTTTACTTCCAGTATCTCACTAAATTTGTTGAAAGGAAGCTGTTTAAATTTCATTAGCACTGATTCCTTAGTTGAAAGTGAAGGATAGCTCCCCACTACTTCCTCCTTTACTTTTATTGGGGAAGGAAGCTCTGTGGCACGTCAGGTGTTGTCAAAATGTTCCTGTAATTCCTGTGATTGGGTGAGGAGGGTTTTGCTGTAGATTATATAGTCATGTTGTTTTTCATAAAAGTATCACTCATTATAGAGATAATGTACTAAATGTCCTAAAATTTGGACAGGGAGATGTCTGAGGGTGGAATTTTATTTACTGTGTATCGGGAGGCAGCTAGTTAATTAAATACAATAAAATGAGCAGTCTGGATATGAGATACTCATTTCTAAGTCTAAGGCCATAAGAACAAGGACAGGTGCCTGTTGGTGGAATATCATTTACAAAACAAAAGAATAATTAAACTTACATACAGATGAATGCTCAGAGAGATGTTCAAAATGTAAGCTTCTCCTTTGTTCTTCAACTGGCTAACTTATAGGTCTCAAAATGTAACTGTAAACAGGGAATCATCATCAAGTGGTGGTATTTGCAATGGGTTCCCACAGGGATCAATTCTTCCCCTATACTATTTAACATTTTTGTCAGTGACGGGAACGAAAACATAAAATCATCACCAATAAAGTTTGCACATGACAAACAAATTAGGGGTGTGGTAGATAATGAAGAGCACAGATAATTTATTAAGAGTGATCAGGATCACCTAGTAAACTGGGTGTAAGCAAACAAAATGTGTTTTAATATGGCTAAATATAAATGTATACACCCATGAACAATGAATGTAGGTCATACTTACAGGATGGTGGAATCTATCTTGGGAAGCAGAGACTCTGAGAAAGAGTTTTGGGGGCAGAGGGGAATAATCAGCTCAACATAGGCTCAAATGTGACGCGGCGAAGAGAGGTAATTTGATACTGGAATGCGTAAACAGGGGAGTCTTGAGTAGGATTAGAGAGGTTATTTTACTTCTGTATTTGGCAGTGGTCTGACTGCTGCTGGAATACTATGTCCAGATTTGGTGCCCTCAATTCAAGAAGAATGTTGATAAATTGGAGAGGGTTCAGAGAAGAGCCACCAAAATGATTAAAGGATTAGAAATCATGCCTTATAGTGATAGATTAAATGAGCTAAATCTATTTAGTTTAACAAAGAGAAGGTTAAGTGATTACTTGATTATACTATATAAGTATCTATGTGAGGAACAAATATTTAGTTATGAGCTCTTCTATATAGCAGAGAAAGGTATAACACAATCCAATGGCTGGAAGTTGAAACTAGACAAATTCAGACTGGAAATAAAGCCTAACATTTTAACTGTGAGGGTAATTAACCACTAGAATAACTTACTAAGGGATCTTGTGGACTCTCCATAGTTGACAATTTTTAAATCAAGATAGGATATTTTTCTAAAAGAATTGCTCTAGTAATTATTTTGAGGAAGTTCTATGGCCTGTGTTATACAGGAGGTCAGACTATGTAATCACAATGGTCCTTTCTTGCCTTGGAATCTATGAATTTGTGGGTGTGCAAGGGGAGATAGTTAAAGTTATACATGTGAAAACTATGTGCCCTTTCCCACTGACTGACTTCACTAGGATTACTCATGAGCTTATGTGCATGCTTAAATGCTTTGCTGAATTGAGGTCTAAATGCAGGAAGCAGTGGATTTCCTGAAAAGCGTCTTGATTTTTATAAAGTTAGTAATGTAGGAACCTTTCCCCACATGCATTTCTAGCAGATGTCATTTTCATTTAGCAGAGCATAGCTCTATCAAGTGCCTTTTTTGCTGATAACTATTGCTTGCTTTCTTCCAGGTGGTGAGTATTCTTCGCTCCTGTTATCTTTATCCCCTGTTTTTCTCTTTCTTATACCTTGAGTTGTATCCTCACATTGTCATATTTCATATGTTATCTACCTTAATTTCCAGTAGACAGTCAATATTGCTGCAAGGATTAAACTTTGCCATGTTAATCAGGTCCTCAATTGTCATCCTGCTGTGGCAACCTAATAGGTGGGGAGAAATGCTAATATAGAGAATAAATGTGTCAATCTGATTCTGCAGACCCCCGCCAGTGAGTGAAGGTGCACCCAAAGGAACTCTGATTGCTGTTGTAACTGCTGCTGCCTTGAATCAGACTATTGTGTATTCAATTGTTTCAGGAAATGAAGATGGTAAGTAAGAGTATCTCAATGAAGTCGCAGATTATGCTGTATGGTACATTCATTAAAAGTAAACAATTTCAGAAAGTGGTGTGTATATATAAATAAAACCGCTAGTGCTAAATCCTGCCTCGCCCAAGTAGCAGCTCCTGCTACCATTACTCTGCTTTCATAAACCTGCTACATCCTGCCTATGCAGCAGAACTGCATTTGATGCCCTTTATGGCTGAGGAACAGGAAGCAGGGTTTGCTCCTTAAAATGTAAGAGAGATTTTTCATAGCTCAGTAAGTGTGTTCTAGCTAAAATGTAGGAAGTTGTTTGGTTCTACATTGTGTTATATACATGTCGATATTAGATTCTTCAGTTGTATCATTAAAAATATATATAATGTGCTTTTGAGTGTGTTTTAAATGGAATCAGCCTAAATCTATCCTTTGTATAATTGGGATGCTCACTACCCCTGCAATGTGATTTTTATTGATGATCATATCATATCATGAACACTTGAAAAATATCATAGAGCCACACAATATCCCCGTTCATGAAGAAATCTCACTTGAAAAATCTCCATGCAGTATTTTCAAGGCATCATTCCCCTAGGTGAACGGGCTTATGTCTGAACAGAAGGTACAGGAAGGAATAATGTAAGGATCTGTGTGTTCATTGATGATCCTAAATTTACAAGAAAATCCAGTTGCAACACTACTGTATTTTGGTTGTCCATGAAAACGGCCAGTCTACCAAACTGGTCCCTGCTGTATGCAGTGTAGTTGCACCCCTATTCATCCTTGCAATATGTCTCACTGTTGGTCATTCTGCCAGAGGTGATCTGGTTGTGGCTTCACACTGTGCTTCCTCTCCTGGGAGCAGATGTAAGACATTGAATGGGATTTAATGTTAGTGGCCCTCAAGTATTCACATACAGTGGGTTTTCTGACAGCTGATCTTGAGGTTGCCACATAGAGCAGCTGGTCCTCAGAACTGTCTTCTGGCCAGCTCTGATAATAAAATGGTGCAATACGTCAACTGCAGAGTGTTCAAATAGAATTGCTTCTGACCTGTCTCATGGCTGGGATGAAAGTGTAGATAGTGTAGTATTGTAGTTGTGTCATGATCATGGTTGGAATGGAAGTGATGATGGGAGATTTACATGTCCCTGGTGAAGTTCAGCCCTCTTCTTGCACACTGATAAAACCTCTCTGCCAGGGATAACATATCCGTGCCTCTAGCATTCCACATCACCCAGCACCCCACTGCTGAAAAATGCACACACTTGATCAACTCAACCAGGATATATTTTCATTTAAGGAAATATTAGACTTGTGTTAGTTGATTACAGTAGAGAAGCTTGCAAAAAGGTTTGCCATAACCTGAGTCAGTTCCAGTTTGTTTCAGACCAGCCAGCTGACAGCTTCACTCCTTGTTGTGGACAAAGGCGGACTAGGGGTTTGTGAGGCCCTGGGCCAGAGCAAGTGAGAGCCCCTCCCCCCCACTTCTGCCTGCAGTCCTCCCCCCCCCCCCCCGACCCCCCGGTGCTCCTGCCGAGGAAATGGAGTTGGGGTATGGAACCTTGCACTCCCCGCCCCATCCTCCCCTCACCCGGCACTCCTGCCAGGAAGCGGGTCGGCTCAAGGGGGCTTTGCCCACTCCCCAGCAGGAGTGCCAGGCAGGTGGAGTGGGGAAAGCCCCTGCGCCCTGACCCTGCTCCTCGGCAGGAGCGCTGTGTGGGAACCCATTTTTCCAGGGGACCCCCAATTGGCCATGGCCCCTGGGCACGGGCCCCATTGGCCAAGCAGCTAATCTGCCACTTGTGGACCATTCCCTTGCCATAGCTAAATCCACTCCTCTTCTTCTGACTTGCCAATGATCTACAAACAAAAATTACATGCTGACTTAAATGCACATGTTAAAAACATTTCTATTTCCATACTGTGCCCTGGGCCTTGTAGAGTGACAACTATGAATTTCAAGTCTGCAAGTGATTGCTATCAACAAATCTGTAGGTTGAATTGGTGGTACTGGTACTGAACTACGTACAGAGAAGTCTGATTTGTTTTAATATACTGTAAATTTCAGTCATGACAGTGCCCTACATATTACTATGTAGCATGATGGCTAAAGTCTGATATTTAAAGAAAGGGGTAAAATGTTAGTCTCAAACTTACCTCATTCTCAGGTGCTCACCATGCTTGACCTTAAAAATTGCAAACAAAATTATACTGGATTATTTGGGGAAGAATGGCGTTAACCTTCTCCCAGCTGTGGGAATAGTCTATATATCCAGATAGTTTTTGCAGCTTGCCCTGAAGTTTGTTGTTCCAGTTCCAGTACCCACATCAGCAGTTGTGCCCTTTTCATGATAACAATAAAGAACGCAGCTGAGGACAGGGACTATGGAGTCCTTAGCGTGGTGAAGGCTTTGATCCCTCAACCCCCTGTAGTAGGAGGCAGGAATGAATAATGTCTTTACAAGAATGGAAAAACTTAATCTTAAAGATTTTGCAGAAACATCCTATTAGTATCTACAGGTTTTAAAAAGTTACTTGTTTTGTTTTTTCTGGATTCCAGATGTGTTTGCCATTAATAACAGAACAGGTGTTATCTTTATTAAAAAGCCTCTTGACTATGAAAGTGTGAAAAGCTATGAACTTCGGGTACAAGCAGACTCACTACAAGTGGTACGATCCAATCTACGTGTCCCTTCCAAAAGTAAGTTATATTTCATGTATTTTCAAAAATATAAACATATTTAATTTAATAAAAATACTTTTTGAGACTAAATAATGTTACTATGTAACTTTATCTTACAGGGTATTGATAAGCTTTCACTCTAACCAGTTATATAATAATTTTGTGTTGCTCTGTTTTCACTATGTATGTAGATAGTGATACCAAGTAAATCATAAAATATGCATTAAAGCCTCCCTAGTAGTGTCTGCTAGGAAGGGGATCCAATGGAAGAGATAATACTGCCTAATTACTAATTATATCCATGATATACATTTGTAACTCTTATTATCCACAGGAAAACGGGCCTTCAAGAGTTGAATTAATATTCAGTATAATTACAGTTTCTTCTTTTAATTGAAACATAAAACCCATCAAAACCTCACTGAAGCAAAGTTTAAGAATATTTTTTTCAAATAAAATATACAACCCAAATACACACAACTCACCATTTCTGCAGGGCTGATATTTGTTTGCAGAGGAGATTGGTGGGTTCTAAAGTTCTCTGATGCAACTTGTAAACTTATCTCTAGGTGAAACTTCAAAGTGGGGCCAATTTTTAAATATCAATCAGGGAAAACAATGTTAACACCAATAACATTACTTTTACTCCAAAAATATGAATCATAATCTATCCAAAACTAAATGTCTCCTACTGGAAATGCTAAATATAACTGGTAAGTAACATCCAGTAATCAGTTAGCAAATTTCATGGTCCCTTTTTATTTATTTATTTATTTTAATAGCACCTATTCTGTACACAGATTGAGAACACCTTCACAGTATGCTTTTTATTTTGGTAGGGTTTTAAGAAACATAGTTCTGAAAAATAAGAACTTTGCTAGGAACTTCTAAATGCTCATAATAATAAAATTGCATAAGAAAAGTCATGTTAACTGGTAAATTTAAATGATTAAAGCTTATGGTAGTTTAACTTGTTACATTCTGCTTACTTCACCACAATTAACTAAACTTAATGGGCAAAAGCAATAGAATAGTTTGCTGGACTTTCCACTATTATGAAGAGGCAGGGAATGTGTGCTATGTACAGTATTTGGTTTTCTTTATGGCTGAGAAAAACCTTTGCAAATGTTTGGGATGTTCTCTTTTCTTTCATGCTATTTTCTGAACATGTCAAAGTGATGATTTAAAGGGGCAAACATACCAAGTAATAGTTGTAGTTTAATGTGGCACAGACATTTATGCCCTCACACATATCTACAATGAAAAATGTGCAAAGTATGCCCATACTGGGCAGCTTCCTGTCTTAAGAGATCATCCAAAGTATATTTGAAGTGTCCCCAAAGAGATTGGGCCTGAGTCTCCATTGCCCAACACTTTGCATAGTCATTTAAATTGATACAAAGTGAAAGCAAAGTGGAGGTACAATGCTACTAAATCAAAATGAAAGCAGTTTACATCCATTTTGTGCTGAAGTAAATGGCTATGCAAGGTGCGGGGCTACAGGGAATCAGCGCACTGAGAGCAATCCTGCTACTGCTTTGTTAGAAGACCACTTACCAGAAGGAACTGATTTATTTCAGTTCCCTAGTTACTTATAATAGGCAAGTTTTCCCTATGTAGTGTGTTCTGCTGTCATGTCTGAAGTGAACCTTGGCTCCAGGGCATGGTTCGCTGTGGATGTGGTTATGTTATACCAATATAACAGTTATTCTGTGATTTTTATTTCTGGACTTTCCTCTTGGCTTATTGCTGGCCTTAAAAATCCATTGTGATCTCTTGATCCTGTGGCTGCTCTGCACTTGGCTAGCCCTTAGCACAGTTTAGAACACCAAGGGCTGTTATGGTAGGTGGGAATCACTGAGGTATGGGGCACCTCCCTTTTCCCCAGCCATGCCCCCTGCCCAACCCACAGGAAGGAAGGTGACATAGGAATCACTATCATGCCTCTATACTAGGAAGAGCTTCCTATAGCTAGGTAAGCCAGTGATTCAGTTCACACTAGCCATAATGCAGAGGGGGAATCTAGCCTTCCATCTCTTTGGGATCAAAATTGACACTGGAGCTGAAAAATCATGACAGGTACTATTTTCTACACAAAAGTGCTGGCCTTTTTAAAAAAAAAAAAAAAAAAGGTTGGCAAGTGTTATAGGTTATCCCCAAGATGTGATCAAACTTACTGAAATGATTGTACGTTGTTTTGTGTTTTAAGTAAACACAAATGTTAATTTGTTAAACTTTGTAATCATATTATAACATTGAAATTACAGACATTAAACACATTTCAGTGTAGAAGAATGTATAAATCTTTTCCTATCTAAAGTGCTGTAATTGTGGGCCAGACCATAAGGGATCACCATTTAAAAAGGCCTTGTGAAAATAACAAAGGATATACCATTTGGTAATAACCTTGTAAATAAGAATAAATTGATGAGACAAGGTGGGTGAGGTAATATCTTTTATTGGACCGACTTTTGTTGGTGAGAGAGACAAGCTTTCGAGCTTATACAGAGCACGTCTTCAGTTCTGGGAAACTAACTCAAAGCTCATCATCAGAAGCAAGCTCCCCACAGATCAGGACACACCAACTCAAGGCAGCACCAGACCCTGCCAGAACAACAGATGCAAAACCAGCAGACATATCTCCTCTGCTACAGTGATCACCACCCCCCACAACACACGTTTCAAGAGCCATGGGTCCTACACATGCCTATCACAACATGTGGTGTACCTCATCCAGTGCACTAAATGGCCTAATAGCAACTATGTGGGTGAAACCAGATAATCATACACTCTGATAAAAGATAAAAACACCACATCATCTGTGGATGAACACTTTTCACAAAGCAATTACTCTATATCTGACCAATCAGTCCTCATCCTCAAAGGAACCAGCACAACACCTTCAAAAGATGAGTCTGGGAGATTAAATTAATAACTTTGCTAGACACTAAAAATCATGGATTGAATAGAGACACTGGTTTTATGGTTTATTAAAACAATCTGTAATCCACTAACAACCCCCTCCCAAGATGCTTCCCCATTGCCCTTCCTTTTCTCCCTGTGACTGGAAGGGTGTCAATGGGCCACTTGACCTTGAATGGTCCCTTGAAATAGGTGTTAGCCACTTATGCTAAACAATTTGTTCAAATCTTGTATTTTGCTGTGACACTTTGAGCTAGTTTCCCAGAGTTGGAAAAGAGCTCTGTGCAAGTTTGAAAGCTTCTACCTCCCACCAACAGAAGGTGGTCCAATCAAAGATATTACAGCTCTTATGCCAGAAACTGTGCCCAAGATTAGTCAGACCAAGCATGTTTCTATTTACAATTAACATTGTTGCAAATAACACTCATGTACTTGTGGCACCTTAGAGACTAACAAATTTATTTGAGCATAAGCTTTCGTGGGCTAAAACCCACTTCATCGGATGCATGCAGTGGAAAATACCGTAGGAAGATATATATATATACAGAGAACATGAAAAAATGGGTGTTGCCATACCAACTATAACAAGAGTAATCAATTGAGGTGGGCTATTATCAGCAGGAGAAAAAAAACTTTTGTAGTGATAATCAGGATGTAGGCCCATTTCCAACAGTTGACAAGAAGATGTGAGTAACAGTAGGGGGAAAAAATTAGCATGAGGAAATAGTTTTTACTTTGTGTAATGACCCATCCACTCCCAGTCTTTATTCAAGCCTAATTTAATGGTGTCTAGTTTGCAAATTAATTCCAATTCTGCAGTTTCTCGTTGGAGTCTGTTTTTGAAGTTTTTCTGTTGGAGTATTGCAACTTTGAAGTCTGTAATTGAGTGACCAGGGAGGTTGAAGTGTTCTCCGACTGGTTTTGAATGTTATAATTCTTGACATCTGATTTGTGTATTTATTTATTTATTCTTTTGCGTAGAGACTGTCCGGTTTGGCCAATGTACATGGCAGAGGGGCATTGCTGGCACATGGTGGCATATATCACATTGGTAGATGTGCAGGTGAATGAGCCTCTGATAGTGTGGCTGATGTGATTAAGTCCTATGATGGTGTCCCCTGAATAGATATGTGGACAGAGTTGGCAACGGGCTTTGTTGCAAGGATAGATTCCTGGGTTAATGTTTTTGTTGTGTGGTATGTGGTTGCTGGTGAGTATTTGCTTCAGGTTGGGGGGCTGTCTGTAAGTGAGAACTGGCCTGTCTCCCAAGATCTGTGAGAGTGAGGGATCAGCCTTCAGGATAGGTTGTAGATCCTTGATGATGCGCTGGAGAGGTTTTAGTTGGGGGCTCAAGGTGATGGCTAGTGGCGTTCTGTTACTTTCTTTGTTGGGCCTGTCCTGTAGTAGGTGACTTCTGGGTACTCTTCTGGCTCTGTCAATCTTTTTCTTCACTTAAGCAGGTGGGTATTGTAGTTGTAGGAATGCTTGTGTCACGGAGTATGGGGGACTCAGGGCCCTGCACCCCCGGCTTCCTGCGATTCACCATGACTCTCAGCCAGCCAGTAAAACAGAAGGTTTATTTAGACGACAGGAATACAGTCCAAGACAGGTCTTGCAGGCACAGGCAACAGGACCCCCCTCAGTTAGGTCCATCTTGGGGTCCCAGGGCACCACAGCCCCCTTGGGAGGTCAGAGACCTGTCCCCCCGCCCAGCCACATCACCAGCCAGCTCCTCAGACTCTGCCTTCAGCGACCCCTCCCACAGCCTTTGTTCAGTTTCCCGGGCAAAGGTGTCACCTCGCCTCTAACCCTTCCTGGGTTCTCATGTTACATGCTCAGGTATTCTCCGTCGGTCAGTCTCCCATCCCCCAATGCAGACTATCCTAGCCACACTCCCCTGTCAGCATTCAAAGCCCACAGTAAGAACAGTCCCAGTTCGTCACAGCTTGATAGAGATCTTGTAGGTGTTTGTCTCTGTCTGAGGGGTTGGAGCAAATGCGGTTGTATCTTAGAGCTTGGCTGTAGACAGTGGATCGTGTGATGTGGTCTGGATGAAAGCTGGAGTCATGTAGGTAAGTATAGTGGTCAGTAGGTTTCCGGTATAGGGTTGTGTTTATGTGACCATCACTTATTAGCACTGTAGTGTCCAGGAAGTGGATCTCTTTTGTGGACTGGTCCAGGCTGAAGTTGATGGTGAGATGGAAATTGTTGAAATTATGGTGGAATTCCTCAAGGGCTTCTTTTCCATGGGTCCAGATGATGATGATGTCATCAATGTAGCGCAAGTAGAGTAGGGGCATTAGGGGACAAAAGCTGAGGAAGCGTTGTTCTAAGTCAGCCATAACAATGTTGGCATACTGTGGGGCCATGCGGGTACCCATAGCAGTGCCACTGACTTGAAGGTATACATTGTCCCCAAATGTGAAATAGTTACAAAGTCACAAAGTTCAGCCACCAGGTTTGACGTGACATTATCGGGGATACTGTTCCTAACGGCTTGTAGTCCATCTTTGTGTGGAATGTTGGTGTAGAGGGCTTCTACATCCATAGTGGCCAGGATGGTGTTTTCTGGAAGATCACCAATGGATTGTAGTTTCCTCAAGAAGTCAGTGGTGTCAGAAGATAGCTAGGAGTGCTGGTAACGTAGGGCCTGAGGAGAGAGTCTACATAGCCAGACAATCCTGCTGTTAGGGTGCCAACACCTGAGATGGTGGGGTGTCCAGGATTTCCAGGTTTATGAATCTTGGGTAGCAGATAGAATACCCTTGGTCAGAGTTCTAGGGGTGTGTCTGTGCAGATTTGTTCTTGTGCTTTTTCAGGGAGTTTCTTGATGAGATGGTGTAGTTTCTTTTGGTAACCCTCAGTGGGATCAGAGGGTAAAGGCCTGTAGAATGTGGTGTTAGAGAGCTGCCTAGCAGCCGCTTGTTCATATTCCAACCTATTCATGATGACGACAGCACCTCCTTTGTCAGCCTTTTTGATTATGATGTCAGAGTTGTTCCTGAGGCTGTGGATGGTGTTGTGTTCTGCATGGCTGAGGTTATGGGGCAAGTGATGCTGCTTTTCCACAATTTCAGCCCATGCATGTTGGCGGAAGCACTCTATGTAGAAGTTCAGTCTGTTGTTTCGACCTTCAGGAGGAGTCCACGCAGAATCCTTCTTTTTGTAGTGTTGGTAGGAAGGTTTCTGTGAGTTAGTATGCTGTTGAGAGGTGTGTTGGAAATATTCCTTGAGTCGGAGATGTCGAAAGTAGGATTCTAGGTCACCACAGAACTGTGTCATGTTCATGGGAGTGGAAGGGCAGAAGTAGAGGTCCCGAGATAGGACAGATTCTTCTGCTGGGCTAAGAGTATAACTGGATAGACTAACAATATTGTTGGGTGGGTTAAGGGAACCACTGTTGTGGCCCCTTGTGGCATGTAGGAGTTTAGATAGTTCAGTGTCCTTTTTCCTTTGTAGAAAAGCAAAGTGTGTGTTGTAAATGGCTTGTCTATTTTTTTGTAAAGTCCAGCCACGAGGAAGTTTGCGTGGAAGGTTGTTTTTTTATGACAGAATCCAGTTTTGAGAGCTGATTCTTGATCTTTCCCTGTTTGCTGTATAGGATGTTGATCGGGTGGTTCCTCAGTTTCTTTGAGAGTGTGTGGCACAATCTGTCAGCATCGTCTGTGTGGTATGTAGATTGTAATGGATACAGACTAACACAGCTACCACTCTGAAACTCATGTATTGTTATCTGTGTCTTATGCAAGAAAGTTGCTGTGATGTTGCATGAGGGCCCCTAAAATACCACAATCAGGAAGTAATTTATGACACTTGGGTCTGAGGCTTTTGGTACCACTCACTGCAGGTTATAATACTGTTGCACTTTTTTTTAAAAAATGCTTGATTATTTAAACTCCCCTCACATACACACACCTCCCCAAAAAACACCAAAACCTGGAGGTGGGTGGAAAGGGCGTAGGTTCAGCATAGAGTTCAAGGAACTCTACAAAAAGAGGCAAAACTGTTTTTTATTTAAACTGAGTTGTATTCAAATGTGTGTGTAATAATTTAGCATAAGAAATCCCTAATGTGTAAAACACCTTTAACCTGATTTTATTGCACTCAGATCAACTTGGAATTTATGTAATACACATTTGAATCAAAATGCATTCTATGCTAGGGCTGTTCCTGGTTAGATCTACAGAAATAAATGATTCTACATTTAGCAATGTCATATAACATATGAAAATTACAATATATCAAAAGCTAAACTAATTTCTGCCAGTGTATAGCCACTAGGAAAGCCTTTACAAATATTAATTGATACAGTGTGTACCAGAAGATTAACTTTACGGATACTAAAACAGAAGATACATAGAATTCAACAAAAATAACTAGTAAATAGTGGTCACCGGGCTCAGTCCTTCACTTCTGAGCACTAATACATGTTGCATCAATCTCTAGCACACTCTCTGGCTTATGCTAGGAGAAGTAGTGACTGATTCTGGAAGAAGCCATGTCAGTCCTTGAATGTAGAATTGTTGCAGTGAGGAGCCTTCCTGAGGGAGAAACAAGAATAGAAGATTTATTTGAAGCCTATGAAATAGATCTTTTTCCCCATTCCAAAATTTGTGTATTTCAAATCATTTTCATATAGAGAGATTCTAGTCTGTATTATGTTATAAACCTTTGTATGCAGTAAGCTCCAGTACAGTATATGCTGATTTGAGGCCTGGCCTGATTTTTAGTTGTTCAGTGAGGCCTACAAAACAAGCCAAGTAGCAGAAAATCACTTCATTTAGCCACTCATTTATCACTTTGGCTAGATTGGTACCTTACATTCTGGCCTGTGTAAGGGACAGCTTGTTGTTCCACTGCCCTAGGAGCACAGCAGCAGCCAAATTGTGACCTTGTCTACACTACGAGAGTACTTCGATTTTAGTTAATTCGACTATGTGGAATCGATATTACTAAGTCGAACGTGTGTGTCCACACTAAGGACAGTAATTCGACTTTGTGAGACTTTGTGAGTCCACACTAACGGGGCAAGCGTCGACATTGGAAGCGGTGCACTGTGGGCAGCTATCCCACAGTTCCCGCAGTCCCCCCTGCCCATTGGAATTCTGGGTCGAGCCCCAAATGCCTTCTGGGTAAAAAAATGTGTCGAGGGTGCTTTTGGGCGCCTGTCGTCATCCGTCCGTCACTCAAGCCCTCCCTCCCTGAAAGCGCCGGCGGGAAATCAGTTCGCGCGCTTTTCTGATTACTGACAGCGCGGACGCCACAGCAGTGCGAGCATGGATCCCGCTGCGACCATCGCTGCAGTTGTGGCAGTTCTCAACGCCTCGCAGCTTCTCCTCCACCTGTACCAGAGGCAGCTGCAGATCAATCATGAGAGGAGGCTACGGCACTACCGTGACGGCATGAAGTCGGACACTAGCTCCGACCTCTCTGAGAACATGAGACCCAGCGCCCAGGACATCTCGCTGTCACTGGGTCTTGTTGATACTGTTGAACGGCGATTCTGGGCCCGTGAAACCAGCACGGAATGGTGGGACCGCATAGTGCTGCAGGTCTGGGATGAATCCCAGTGGCTGCGCAACTTTCGCATGCGGAAGGGGACTTTCCTCGAACTGTGTGAGTTGCTGTCCCCTGCCCTGAAGCGAAAGGACACCCGGATGCGGGCAGCCCTGACTGTCCAGAAGCGAGTGGCCATAGCCCTCTGGAAGCTCGCAACGCCAGACAGCTACCGGTCCGTCGCTAACCAGTTTGGAGTGGGCAAGTCTACCGTGGGGGTTGCTGTTATGCAAGTAGCCAGGGCAATCGTCAAGCTACTGCTATCTAAGGTAGTGACCCTGGGAAACGTGGAGCTCATCAGAGATGGCTTTGCCGAGATGGGATTCCCAAACTGCGGTGGGGCTATAGATGGGACTCACATCCCTATCCTGGCACCGGACCACCAGGCTAGCCAGTACATCAACCGGAAGGGCTACTTTTCCATGGTGCTGCAAGCACTGGTGGACCATCGGGGACGTTTTACCAATATCTACGTTGGATGGCCTGGCAAGGTTCATGACGCTAGGGTGTTCAGGAACTCTGGTCTGTGTAGACGGCTGCAGGAAGGTATTTACTTCCCGGACCACAAAGTAACTGTTGGGGATGTGGAGATGCCTACAGTCATCCTCGGGGACCCTGCATACCCGCTAATGCCCTGGCTCATGAAGCCCTACACTGGCGCACTGGACTCAGGGAAAGAACTATTCAACTACCGGCTCAGCAAGTGCAGAATGGTGGTGGAGTGTGCTTTTGGCCGTCTCAAGGGCAGATGGAGAAGCCTACTCACTCGCTGTGATCTCAGCGAGACCAATATCCCCATTGTGATAGCTGCTTGCTGTGTGCTCCACAATTTGTGTGAGAGCAAGGGGGAGACCTATATGTCGGGGTGGGAGGTTGAGGCAAATAGCCTGGCTTCTGATTACGTCCAGCCAGACAGCAGGGCGATTAGAAGATCACAGCGGGACGCACTGTGCATCAGGGAGGCTTTGAAAGCCAGGTTCCTGACTGAACAGGGTCTCCAGTGACTTTTTACTTTGTGGACACAGATGCTGAACCTGCCCCCGTTTCTTTACCCAGTTACTGTTGACTATCCTTCCAAGTTACATACCCCCTTCCCCACCTTCCCAACAAATAAAATCTGTTCTGTTCTGTTAATGAAGAAGGTTCTCTTTTTTACTGTTTTCGCGGGAATGTTTTAAACCGGGGACGCAGACTGTGGCGGGGGGCGGGCTTACTGTTTTGATGCAAATGATGCTTCTAAAGTCCGGGAATGACAGGCTCCGCAGTGCTGCATTGGTTGTTTCAACGCAGCCTGCCAGCAGTCCTGGGCGGGACTGGATGTATGTGTCGGCCAAGTGACTTTCTGGCAGGGGGCGGAGGGTAACAGATCCCCTGCTGCGTGGCTCTGTGATCCAGGATAAGGACCGCGGCATAGGATCTCTAACTGCCCTCCCCCGACACAAAGTCACAGATCAATCCCCCTCGCACCCCAGAACAAGAAAACCGCCTCCCAGACTGACCAGGGTAACTGGTGACTGTGCTGTGTATGTGTCCTGATGCTGGACCTGCCCCCGCCTCTGTAGCCTGCTACAGGTGACTGTCCTGTCCAAGTAACAAACCCCTTCCCCCCCTTCAGACAGAATCCCCTCCAAAAGACACTCTCGGAAACAGTACTTAACAGAAACCGATGTTTTATTACGAACCGCACATGAAAAGGGGGGGGGGGGAAGGAAACTTGGACATGGGCTAGTGTGAGATGGGTAGGAAAGGACTTTTCAAACTTTGGAACGAGAGCCTTCCATTGCTGCAGCAGTGTGCAGTGGCCGACTGACAGTTTTAACGGCCCTTGCCGCCCCTCCTTCTTTGTACTTTTGGTGAGGGGGGTGTGGGACTTGGTGGCGGGGGAGGGCGGTTAGAGATAGACAGCAGCAGTGCTCTGTCCTCCTGCCTCCGGTCTTGCAGAACATCCACTAGGCGCCGGAGCGTCTCCGTTTGCTCCCTCATTAGTCCAAGCAGGGTTTGAGTAGCCTGCTGGTCCTCCTGGCGCCACCTCTCCTCCCGTTCCATGACTGCTCTGTGCATTTGTGACAAGTTCTCCCTCCACTGTGTCGTCTGGGCTGCCTGCTCTCGTGAGCACTCCATAAGTTCATAAAACATGTCTTCACGAGTTTTTCTCTTCCTTCTTCTAATCTGCACTAGCCTCTGGGAGTGTGATGCCAGGCTGGGTTGGGAGACAGTCGCAGATGTGTCTGTTGGAATGGGAAAAAGGGAGTAAATTCCTGAGACAGATAAATGAAGTTGCTAACAAAGAGCATAGTCTTTCTCTGTGAACAACACCATGCACTGCACCTTTCACATGCGCACTCAGGACAAGGTCGAATTTTCGGCCCTCGCCTTATGTGTCTGGGGTCCTGCAGTTGCGATCAGAGAAGCGTTGCAGGACACCTCTACTTCTGCTGCGGGAAAACATGGTAAGCCGTAGACTTGTGGCAGCTTAAACATGTAATAGTAGCACTGGGCTCCTTTCGCACTGAATGCAAGGCCACTCTCTGCTGGCAGCAATCAGGGAAGCATGAGCTCTGCCCCTGTCCCACCACCTCGCGGCTGTCCCCGGGAAAGATCCCTGTATGCTGCCCCTCTGCCGCCTCCACCGCGTGGCTGTAAAGCAGTCCAAATACTAACATTCCCCTCCCTAATTTAAAGCAGGGCGTCATGTGTGACATAACCCTCATGAGGATCTCGGAGACCGAGAGGGGAAGGATGCTGCGTGAATGCATGCAGAGGCCTGGGCCATATGCCGCCATGCTGTGCCGCGCACTGATCCCCGACTACCTCATGGACTCATGGCGTGGGAACGTGTGCTACCACGGGGGACCAAACAAGATTGCCCTGCCGTTGAACCTCGTGCGCATGCTGGAGCGGTACCTCCAGGAGAGCTATGCGGAGCTATCACAGGAGGACTGTCTGTCCATTCCCGGGCACATTGACCGCCTTTTCCTTTAAGTTGAGCATAACGGACTACAGAGTGGAGGGGCCGTGTTGTGGACTAATCATGAATATCCGGACAGTACTTGATTTTCTATACATAGTTAGTAGAAAAAAGTTTACTAAGCCAACTAAATCATGAACAACAAATTACTGATATAGTTATTATTCCTGTTTTGTTATTAATAAAAGTTTCTATGTTTAACTGAGTGACTGAAAAGCCCATTCTTAACAATATAAATATTCCACTTATGTTAAAATGAAATGTTTAGATGTTTAAAGCACTCACTGCTTGATCCTTCCCCTGATTCGGTGTCCGGGGTAAGGGCTGTGGACGGTTGGTAGGGGATCTCGGTAAGGGTGATGAAGAGCTCCTGGCTGTCGTTGAAATCAGCGGTGCAAGCGCTGTCGACTGCCTCGTCCTCCTCATCTCCTTCCTCATCTTCCCCGTCACCTAACATTTCCGAGGAGGAACCGGCCGTGGACAATATCCCATCCTCGGAGTCCACGGTCACTGGTGGGGTAGTGGTGGCGGCCGCACCTAGGATGGAATGCAGTGCCTCGTAGAAACGTGATGTGTGGGGCTGGGATCCGGAGCGTCGGTTTGCCTCTTTGGTTTTTTGGTAGCCTTGTCTCAGCTCCTTGATTTTCACGCGGCACTGCGTTGCATCCCGGCTGTATCCTCTCTCTGCCATGGCTTTAGAGATCTTCTCATAGATCTTTGCATTCCTTCTTTTGGAGCGCAGCTCTGAAAGCACGGACTCATCGCCCCACACAGCGATGAGATCCAAGACCTCCCGATCAGTCCATGCTGGGGCCCTCTTTCTATTAGATTGCACGGCCAACTCTGCTGGAGAGCTCTGCATCGTTGCTAGTGCTGCTGAGCTCTCCACGCTGTCCAAACAGAAAATGAGATTCAAAGTGGCCAGACAGGAAAAGGAATTCAAATTTTCCCGGGGCTTTTCCTGTGTGGCTGGTCAGAGCATCCGAGCTCAGACTGCTGTCCAGAGCGTCAACAGAGTGGTGCACTGTGGGATAGCTCCCGGAGCTATTACCGTCGATTTCCATCCACACCTAGCCTAATTCGATATTGCCATTTCGAATTTAGCGCTACTCCTCTCGTTTTCGAGGATTACAGAAGTCGAATTTAAAAG
Organism: Emys orbicularis; assembly: GCF_028017835.1. Taxonomy (NCBI): domain Eukaryota; kingdom Metazoa; phylum Chordata; order Testudines; family Emydidae; genus Emys; species Emys orbicularis. The sequence continues at coordinate 37,970,276 of NC_088689.1, read as the reverse complement.
AGCTCTATTTCGAACTAAGTAGCTTCCTGGTGTGGACGGGTGCAGGGTTAATTCGATGTAACGGCGCTAAATTCGATATAAGCTCCTAGTGTAGACCAGGCCTCAGTAACATTCAATCTCTGCTTTTTCCTTGCTTTAGAGGGAAGTAAGCGGTACCAGCCCTTTTCTTGGTGTAGCTTCCCCCCGCTCCCCTTCACCAGCACAGCTTCTTTGGCTGGCACACTAGTGGGAAGCAGAGCCAAAGCTCTTCCCCTTTCCCACAGGCTTGTGCAGAAGGAGAAGTAGTTACCCCCCGGTGGCTGCTGTCTTCCCCGCTGTGTGTTGTGATCCTGGATGCAGTTAGTATGTGCAGTAGGAGTAAAGCTGCTTACTACTGAATCATTATAGTACACAGCACTTGACTACCTGTGGGCAGATTCTGCTACCCTTGTGCATATGGTTTAATACCTTGTTGTGTGAGTCTTCCCATTATTACTCATTATTTTAGTGAAAACACAATTATTGGCAATATTAGAGAGTGCACCTTGAATTTAGTTCTATGCTAGTTCAATGCCTACTGTTAAAATCATTCTGTACTAATTTTGGAACTTCAATCAAGATTTTTCAAAATATTTTTAAAATAGTAAAAAAAAATTGCACACTTTCTTACAAAATAGTCTGAAAGGTAGCAATAAATCTATTCATGCAAAATATGTTTTGCTGTACAGGATTTATGGAAACAGCTACTTCACAACCTAGTATCTTTGCTAAGACAATGAAAAGTTCATAAAAATTTCAAGTAGTTGGAGTGAATAGGAATACAGTTTCTGGAATATGCCATAGAACTAATTAATTACTGTACATGGAACCTCAGACATTGTACAGGTGATCTAACCAAAAGAAGCAGTTGAAATAATTTCAACAAAGCTTTTAAAACCTATCCAACTTAACCTCAGGGAAAGAATTTGAAAGTGAAGCACATATTGATTATCATGGAAGCCTCTTCTTCCTTAAATAATCATCCTATAGGTACAGATTTTTTAACAATTGTGTATATACATTTTAAACTATATCAAATTATATTGACAGTAGAAGAAAATACAGCCATTGGGGGTGGTAATGAGGCAAAGTGATTGGTTCTTGCCTGGTGGAGCTAAAGAAGGAGGCAGGTGGCTACATAGACAAGTAGCGATTTTGGGCTCCATGTTTCAGTCCCACCTTTCCCGCCTGTAGACTAGTATGCTGGATCTCCCTGAATGCCAACGGCAAGGCAAGGATGATTGCTAGTTTTGGGGTCTGGAAAAGATTTTTATCATATGATAAAATTGGCAAACTGCCATATGGTTTTCACCTTCTATCTGACATATAGTAGGTCTGTTTTAATGACAGTTGCCACAGTGTTGGCAGGTTCCAGTGCAGTTGCTGGGTTAGAAAGTGTTCATCTGAGGCCCTTGTAACTCAGCAGGCTTGCCTGGGTATTAGTCCTTGACACAGCAATGCTGGCCCATACGGCTGCTCTAATGGCCCTGGGGTGGGCCGCCAATCAGCTCTTCAGCAGCTGCCTCAGCTGTTGAGGCGGGGTGCAGGAGGGGGCAGAAAGAGAGCGGCAGGTGGGAGGCAATCAGGGGAGGTGATTACAGAGGAAGGGGGGTGGGAAGAAGTGGAGTGGAGGTGGGGCCTCAGGGGAGGGGAGGAGACGGAGGGGGTGGGGAGAAGTGGAGCGGGGTTGGGGCCTCAGGGGAGGGGATGGAGCCAGTGTGGGGCACCCACCAGCAAAATCAAAAGTTGGTGCCTATGACTGCATTAGCCACTCCAGCCCATCTGGGTCCTGTTTCCTTCCTCCAGTCCACCCCTCCTCATCCCCCGTACATTTGTGCAATTCACAGGGAATGATGTATGGGGACAGAAACATAATCAGCCCCCACAATATTGTATATCCCAGGTTATACCACCCCTGGAAGCAGTGGCCCCTCCGCATGTTCGAGTCTGGCAGCATGCAGGGAGAGGGCCTGGCTGCTGGCCCCAGTCCATCTGCAGCCTCTGCGGGGTCCACCAGCCAGGACCTGAGCCACCCAGCTCCAGCAATCAATTCTGGGGCTTCCTTTCCCTTGGGGGAGGCTGAATTGGGGGCAAGGCTGGCTCCCTCAGCCCTATGCCACTGGGGAGGGGAAGCCCCAGGGCCGTGATTCCTGGTGCTGAGCATCTCAAGCCTTGGTTGCTTGGGTAGTGTGGGGACTGGTGGGCCCTCAGCAGCTGTAGCAAGACTCAGGACCTGGGCTTCTAGCTGCTGCTTCGGCCTCTGCTGTCTCTGGCTATGGGAGGTTGGATTCCCCCTCTCCTTGTTGCACCACTGCTTTAAATTGTTTTCTCAAATATTCAGAAACACTGCTGTAGATTTCCAAATAAAGTAGAGACAATTTGATAATTACGTGTAACAATTTCTGCATATATTGAAGGAGCTCCCCTTATCAAACTTATCTCAGACTTGACAGGAAAACCCAGGAATATTTTTGCCACCAAACAATTAGTTTCTGCATTGGCAATACGTTTTCTGAACCTAAAGTCCATCAGACTCATTCAACATTGTACTGGTGACTTTTCCTGGGAATTGTGAAATTTTAAAGTGAGCCTGAAAAGCTCTGAGTTCCTTAAAGTAACTTGAGTTTCCCCCCCCCCCCCATTATATTAAGGAACGGTGTGATTTTTTTTCAAGCTTTTATCGTTTAATATAGCTTTTATCATTTAATATATTTAATAATGTTGTTTCTCCTGCTAACATGATTGTTCTTTTGCTGTGGATAATATAGAAGAATAGTATGTAAATACAAAATGTGATGTTTAACTAATCCTCTTGGTGAACTGAAATTCAAGGTCTGCACTTCCATGATCTTTGGTTCTGACCTAAAAAAGCTCTGTTCTTCAAGACATAGTAGGGCAGTGCAGATATATCAGCCTCTTATCAAAAAGCCACAGAGTGAAAGTTAAATTCAAAGTGAAGTTTGTAGCAGTGGGCTAAATAGGGTAATAACTTTTTAAAGGCTGCTGAACTAAGCTTCAATTTGTAACACAGCATTTTCAAAGGGTCATGCAGACAAAACAGGGCTGGCATACAGTGAAAAGTAATTAAACACTACAGTGTCCATCCATCTGGGAAATGATTAACACAGCTAGAATAGGGCATGATTTTTTTTCTACTTCTGCTTATTGAAAAAAAGAAACCCCAGAAGGGAGGAATATTGAAGCAGATTGATTAAGCACAATGGATTCAATCTGTGATGAATCTCAATAAAATATAACGCAACAGTGAAGGTATCACACAGACTATTTAAACTGCTAAACCTGAGATATATATGGGAAATTTTAGGTGCCATTAACTTTGAATATTAGCATGGCCATGCAACAATACATTAACTTAACGCACAAGTAATAAATCTAATAGAAACTAATTCTGTTACAACTAAGCAAAATAAATATTTTAAAAAATCTTGTAACAATCTTATATAGAAAGGATGGTCTAATGTCACTTAAATTACTTAATCTTGTGCCTCAGGTCCCCATCTATAAAATGAGGATAATACTTCCCTAACTTACAGGGTGTTGGGAGGAGAAAATCCACTAATGATTGTGAAGTGCTCAGATACTACAATGATCAGGGCCATAAAAATAGATAGAAGGAATAAGAAGCTTCCCCCAGAGGTGATGATGAATTGGCAGAGTCCCTACCTTGTGCACTCAACACATTACACAAAAATACTGAGTTAATGCCCAAAACTTCCTTTTTTCCTGGGTTATATTTGTACCTGCCCCACTGATTGATTGGAAAAGATCAAACCCCAGTATCTAATCCATTGTCACCATGTTTGACATATATTCCAAATTGTATTGGTATATCTAAACAATGCACAACATTTTTTCAAGAGTATTTTCCCACATCATCTTAGCTAAAATATACAAGGCTGAATTTTTCACCACCCTAGGAACACATTCCTTCTTGGGGTACAATTCTGGCTCTTGTGAACTCCCACTGACTTCACTGGAGCCAGGATTTTCACCTCTGATGTTTGTTTTCTTTTCCAAAATTCCGTTGTCGCTGCTCACCCATTTCCCTTGTAGTACTCACAGTATAACAATTGCAGTATATTCTTTAGGCCATAGTTTCTTTGTAATCTTTGTTTAAAATATTGACTAACTTATGGTTTAACTAACTTACTGAGCTGACATTGTTCCTGCACATCTGTGTATTGCATTTGTATTTTTCCCCCAAACTCCATTCTGTACCAGTGAAGATATGAGGTTGGATTGCATGAAGTCATATTACCTGAGAGCTTTAAATAGTTTCTCACAGTCCACTCTCTGCAGCTAGCAAATGATGCAGCAGTAATGTTACTCTACCTGCGGTTTTACTTTCTGCAACATCCCCAAACCCATCACACTTACTCAGAACCATTCTCAACTTTACCAATCTCTACACTTGAGGTCCCCTTGGTTCCATTAAGAATGATCTGTAATGTACACATACCTAAGTTCGTGTTGTCATTTGCTGAAGGATTTTTATAATCATTGTCTTCCTTTCTTCTGTGTCCTTTGTAATTTACAAGGGAGTTTTTCCCCAAGGGACGGTGTGTCACTGGGGCACTAGCACTTCTACCTATGTTATATTTACTTCGACATCTGCTCCAGTTTAAGAATCAGTCCTCACTTTTGGTAGAGAAATCTTCACTTGCATAGTTACCTTTCACCGGAGTCTGTCCTTTTTTGCAAAGGTAACATATACCTAATTAAAGGACATGTTGCTTATAATATACACTCTCATGTAGCATATACAGTGAAAATTCAGTAACCAACACTCTTGTGCACTATTTACCATTGTATTCTATAGAGAAAGTGTTGTATAATGTCACAATATATATATATATATATAGTAATGGGGCAAGGCCAGATGGCTATAGCAAAGTAGTGGGAGACAGATATATTAGCCACAGGCTAAACAAATCCCTGTTACCAGGATAAGCAAATGGCAGTTGCTCCAGGTCAATTAAGACACCTGGGTCCAATTAAGATCTTTCCAGAAGGCAGGGAAGACAGCTAGGTTAATTGGGACACCTGAAGCCAATCAGGGACTGGCTGAAACTAGTTAAAAGCCTCCCAGTTAGTCAGGTAGGCGCGTGTGTCAGGAGCTGTAGGAAGAGGCCACGTTGTTGGAGATACTGAGCAGTACAAACCATATCAGGCCCTGAGGTAAGGGTGAAGTAGATATTGAGGAAGTGGGGGCTGCTGTGGGAAAGTGACCCAGGGAATTGTACATGTCCTATTTCTAAAAAGTCAGCTACCATAGCTGATACTATTAGGGTCCCTGGGCTGGAGCCTGGAGTACAGGGTGGTCCCGGGCTCCCCCCTTTTGACCCCCTCCCCCCCGATTAATCACTGGGAGATAACAGTGACTGTGCAAGGGAGGATAGCTTCTCCTCATCTCCCTTGCTGGCTGATGATGAAAATGGCTCAGTAGGCTGTGACCCTTGCCTCTAGAGAGAGAAGGGCTACGTGGAGGGTCACAGTGAGCCTCTGAGGCTAGCGAAATCTGCCAGGAAACATGGGACCCACAGAGACAAGATCAGAGCTTTGTTACACTCACTCTCTCTCTCTCTCTTTCTCTCTCTCTCTATAGAGAAAGAAAATGTGTATAAAAAAATTATAATACATACCATATGATATAGTTGTTGCATTCCATTCTTGATGGATAGGTAACTGTAGTGGAAAGTGCTGGATAGATAAATAATGCAGTGGATAGATACTTGCAGTACATGCTAAAAATGTCAAGGTAATCATGCAGAAATAAGTTACATACCTCCCCTGTAATGGAGAGTCCTTGACATCTAAATTTGATTTCTATACTTACCTGTTGTATATCTTTCTATTTTCTGGTCATCGTGTTCTTTCTTGATGAGTTTTAATTAGATTATATGCTACTCTAGAGTTCCAGGGCATTGAATTGATGAACCACTGTGGAAGTAGATGACACTGAAATGATGAACCACTTTGGAGATAGGTGACTTTGAATGAACCATTCTGTGACATGGAATTAATGTACCATTCTGGTATTAGATGATGCTGAATTGATGTAAGTTCCCTTGTTAGATACCACTAAATTGATGAACCATTTTGGAGTTTGGTGACAGTGAATTGATGAGCCACTCTGAAGCCAGCATGGCACAGGAAGAATGAACCATCCTGGAGTTAGATAACAGTAAATTGATTAACTGTTCTGCCACTAAATGATACCGAATTTTGAAAAATTCAAAAGTCAAATACTGAGTTCTCAACTGTGTGGTAATCTAGTTGTTGATTGAACTAGACACAAGAGTGTGAATTTACATCATATCATTAAGCAAAACTTAAAATGTAAACATAACTAAAATTTGCCCATAGAGTGAGTGGCACAAATTGATGGCCAACTAATCTTTAAACAAACAAAAACCCAGCAATAAACGAATGAGGAAAGAAAATAGAAAATGATATACTGCTTTGGAGTAAGATAACATTATAAACAGTGAGTTAAACTGAGTTATTGTGAAAATATTAAGTTAATTGATGTAAAAATCATCTCTTGGGTTATAGTGTCAGAGTATAGTGAATTTGAAAGCTTAGAGACGCTAGGCTGAGGAGTCAGCAGATTGGGATGTTGAATCATGGATGATTTGAAGTTTTAATTTATTTAGATTGTAATCTCTTTGGGGCAGGGTCTTTTTATTATGTGTTTGTACAATGTTTAGCACAGTGGAACCCTGATCCATGATTTGGACCACTGCAGTACAAATAAATAAGAATAATGAATAGCTTCCTTATGGAGTCCTGTGAATTCTCCCTTATTGTTAGGGAGAAAGACAGAGGTAATGACAGCTATGCAAAAACTATGTATGAGGGAATGTGCTGCAACTTGAGGATGACAGTCTATAAATCCATCACAAGATGGGGAACCCCTGTCCAAAAAAAATGTTGAGAACCAATGAGTTAAAGGCATACAATAGTACATTTAGTTATTTCTTGATTCGAAAGCACTCCTAGAAGAAGGGGTAAACTTATAATTTTTTACCTCTTTTGAATATGAACATTTAAAAGTTGCTTGCAATATCTCAACATCAAGAGACCTGATATTGGGGAGAGCAGCAGTTAGAGCAACCAACTAAAATGAGACAGGGACACAAAAATATGATGATGAAACACGGAAAGAAGAGGTATGTATGGAAAAATACAGAGGGAATTAAAAAAAAAGAGAGATCGCTGTGTAAGGATGGAAGGACAAAGAAAAATTGAGAGAATTAAGGAGATGAAGGAGACAGGGGTGATACATCTCCAAATTAAACAGTCCCAGTTTTAAAAATCAAAGTATTTGTATGTCTCTCTTCCCTAATATGTGACTAATCTGTCCTCTACTGAGGAAACACTGGTATTTATGTCACTTTGCTAAGGAGAGGCTAACAACAGAGCCAGAACTTATGGCTTCACCTTATGATATCATTTAATGCTATGGATTACAAGGACATTATGAATTCCATAGAGTACAGAGGTAGACTAAGGGATTGGTCTAATTTCTTCCAGTATTCATAGTTTCTAGCATTTGACTTTAGGATTATGTTTTTTCCAACTCAGTTCACATGACCCTTCGAGTCATGCTGAAGACCTGCTTACTGTACAGCTGCTGACAATAGTTGTCGTTCTTTATCTTGAGCTATCACTACTGTACACGTGGTGTCCAAGTTTAACAGTCCTCTGTGGCTGATTCAGTGGAGGTAGCCTTAAGGCTGTTCTGGTGTCTATCTTAAAATGGTCATGGATGCAAACAGATGGTTTAAAAATAAAACCTTCATGGACAGAGGTGTTACAGTTGGGAGACAATGCCTAGTGGAAGTTTCATCCTCATTAAATGTTACGTTTGATATGTCTCATTGCTCCTGTTTTGTCAGCTGTTGACAACTACCTACGTTATTTTTAGCTGTAGGTTGGTCTTATACAGAATGTATTCTAACATATTTTAAAAGATCTTATCACTTGAAAAAGCAATACTATGCCAAAGTCCTCAGCTACTAAAGTGATGAGTATTCTGCAGAAATCAGACTGATAGTATGCTAACCAGTGTTTTCACTTTAATAATAGACTTCAGTTTTTCCTGGTCTTCTCTCGTTCTCAGAACATTGCTTCCCAGCACAGCTGAATGCCCTAACCACCAGGCTATCGAGTGAGTCTGACTTTTTCTAGCCCAATGACTATTCAAGTAAAAGTGGACAATGAAAAAACACGAGTAGTAGGTGTTGATAGGGGGACATCTAAACTTGAGAGACTCACTGAAACAGGAACAAGAAAGCTTTGGGTGGGGAGGGGAAGAGACAGACATACTTTCTTAGGAGGGGACTCCTGCTTAACTGTGGGTCTGCTGAGATCAGAGAAAACTAGCTGAGCTGGAAAGGCTCCATGTTTGGAAAGAGAAGTCATGAGCTGCAGGGGAAAGATCTCTAGGGTATTCAGGGACTCTGCCCAAGCCCAAAAAATTCTCCAGATTGGCGAGGAGCCTGAGGCCATGAAGTGCATATAGGTTCCTTTATTTTGTATAGATTCTGTGTTTCTCATGCTATTAAGTAAAGAATAAAGAGTTTTAGAATTCTGTGCAAAGTTGGCTTTCACTATTACTTGCCCCTGTAAGCCAAAAGGCTCATGCTTCTGGTGGGATTCTGGGGAATGTACAAGAGCTGCTGGGAAGGCTTGGGGAAGGTGGCACTAGTTACAAGGCCTAGGGATTGAGGGATCCCCATTGCCAAGGGAGTGACAAATATGAGTCTGCATCTGAGCATGTGCCACAAGGCCCAAAGCCAGGAACAGTGCCTAAACTGTGCCACCTCCAGCAAGTTAAGTGCATGTGGAATTCAGAAGCTGGATCCCTCCCAGCAGTGTGGTGGGTAATTAACTAGGTCAGTGACAGGTGCCTAAAAAGGCAGTTAGGCACCTGAGTCCCTGTGTGATTCTAGCCCATAGCAATTTGCATCAAAATGCCCTTGGAATATGCTCTGTTGATTTTTATTTGGGTTTGCCAAATCTGTTATACAAAGATTGAGCTCAGTTGTAGATATTTATTTAACTTGCCAAAGCACAAAGTCCTCTTAGAAGATTATTAAAATCACAGTAAAGCAAACTATTATTGATGCCTGTCCAATTATAATTCTCATTCAGTTTGATTAAAAAGAAGAGCCTGCTGTTATTTGCTTCAGAGATGAACACATGTTCTTAACCAAATTCTAGATTTCCAGTGTTGGAATTACTATTGTGTGAGGGACATAGTGTATTGTAAAAGACAAACATAATATAATCACTAGTAAAAGCATGATGTAAAAAGGATCTTGTAATGCACAAGTCGTAACTTAATAACATCCTCCTAATACCACAATGCTCAGTAAACACTTCAACATCACTTCAGTTCAAATTCATATTCCTTGTCAATCACAATGCTGCAGTGTTAGTATTGACCAAACATATTTGCAACATTTAGATAAGCATTTTAATGTGGATCAGCAGGGTAAATCAGAGTTTACTGGAAGCATGTTGGTCACTAGGGGGCCAAAGATCATGAAAATGTCAGAAAACAGGCTCAAAAAGAGAGCACAAATGGGTGGCTATTCCCCTCAAAAGTCAGGGAAATTTTATGGAGTTAGTATAATCTTTTCATATGGGCTTTTTTGGGGGTATTCTGAGAGACTATTATGCAAAGACAGCCTGTAATAGTCTCTGCCGAGATTCGGCCCTCAGCAGGGCTGTGGGGTATCCCACCGCCTCGCTCTGGTCCGCCGTCAGTCCTGGTCCAGCAACAGTCTGGGACAGCAAACACACGGTTAGGGTCTCAGGCCCCTAAGCAGGGGCTAAGCCAATAGGTCAGAAAAAAAAACGGGCCCCCAATCAGGGCGGGGCAGCAACCACGCAGTCTGGAGCTCAGACCCTCAAGCAAGGGCTGAGTCAATAGTTCGGGAACCCAGGCCCTTAAGCAGGGGCTGAGTCAATGTTTATAGCAGCCCAGGCCCTAGGTCGGGGCGGGGCAGCAATCAAACAGTCAGTCAGGAACCCAGGCCCTTAAGCAGGGGCTGAGTCAAGGAGCAAGAGGTCCCAGCCTCTCTAGGCCAGGAGAAAGGGGGAGTCTGCCACCCAAGGAGTGGGTGGCAGGGGGGACGCAGGCCCTCCCACTCCACTGCGCCCCAGCCCGGGGCCCTAGCAGCGGCGGAAACTCGCTGCTTTCAGTGGGGATCCTGGCCGCAACACACTGACATAGGCTCTGGCAGTGCTGCCCCCAGGCTACTTCCCCTCGTAGGGTACCTGAGCCATACTAGTGTCCTCGGTGCTCTCCACCAGCATCGGTTCCTCCGGGTAGGTAGCGAAGGGTATGCTCAGCTCCTCCTTGGGATAGCTGGAAAGGGGCAGGCTCGGCTCCTCCTTGGGATAGCTGGAAAGGGGCAGGCTTGGCCAGTCCTCCTCAGGGTACCGGGCGAGGGGTAGGCTCAGCTGGCCTGGTGAGTCAGCAGGCCAGTCACGGCCTGCTGCTGTCTCTCAAGCGGGAGCTCGGCCACAGACGTCTGCTCTCTCCGCCGGCTTGTTCTCCACTGAGCTCTGCAGGCGAGCTTTTATACTTCCGGGTCGGCACCATGACCTCTGAGGGGCGGGCGCCGGACCCGGTGGCTCCGCCCACGTTGGTGTTAGGGGAGGTTCGGCCCTCAGCGGGGCTGTGGGGTATCCCACCACCTCGCTACACAGCCATTCAGACTTTAAACAGAAATTTTAAAATACATTTAAATCACTCCGTTCCATTGTAACGTATTTAAAGGGAAAAAATATGTGTCTGACATATCATGATGTCTCCCTTTTAGGTGTGCATGGTTGTGTCCTAATGACAATTACCTTTTACCATATATTTTACCAACATCTACATGTCTTTCTGCAGAGCTTCTTTATTCCATAAATCATGCCCTTCTAAACTGTCACATTTCGCAGTGGGAAAGGAGAAGTGTGCACAACTGTAATTCTTTTCTGTTGCATTATATATTTCCAGTTTGATGGGGGTTTTGACAAAACACGCATTATGAATCAATGTACTCTAGCAAAATTTACCTTTTCCTTGTTTTGGAGATACTATAGTCAAAGGACTTTCTATATTGAAAAGAAGTACTTGCTTTTTCAAACAATAAAGTAACAGTACACAGGTGCCTGAGCCTGCTCCAGGACAATTGAGAATTTAGAAATCAGTGCAGGTGAGGGAGGAGGGAAAGTATGGCTCCAAATCACCTCTTCAAGCTGTTTGGCGGCTGAACCAGCCTCCATCAAGCTTTTAGTTGCCACCCAGGAAGAATCACTGCAGTTTAGCATCCTCTGACTGGCCATTCTACTACACAAATTGGGGGAGGAGGAAACTTCTTAATTAGAACTGGTTATGCCAACTTTATGCCATCCAGTGATTTACCTACATCAAGGGAATTTCCAGTTGTCCCTTAGAACAGCTTTCTAGATCCGTTTCACTGCCTGAGCAACTCCAAGGAATGGAATGGGGCTGAAGATCTGGCCCATAAACTTGATACTGAGCTTGCTTTATCTGAGCCAATGCTATATGAATTGTGCATATATTTGGCACTTTTGAATTGAAAATGAATTATGAGCCACTGCTTTCATTTTGCATGAACAGTCAGTTATATGTTGTTTGCCCTCCCAGAAAATTATCTCTTCCTCAGTCCTTTGTCTCCTCCGATTTTGTGCAACAGCTCTTTGCAGTACACCTCACTGAGAGAGGACATCTTTGTTCCTATATTTAAGGCTGTGTGGAGTTAGATTCCAGAAGCTCCTATTGTCACCTGGAAGGCTGAAGGACCTTGATGTCTTTTGAGGCAATCTGTGTGAAAACCCCACAATCCACTATTTTTCTTTAAAATTAGATTATTAAAAATAGAGAGAAACTCGGATTAAAAGAAACCAGTTGCATAACATATCTCCTCTGAATACTTAGCCAAAGCCCAGATAGGTAGGTTCCCCTTACTTAATTGCCTTGAAGACAGGAAACTATCAGTTGAAAAAAATTTCCTTCTCTGACTTTGACTTGTACAGTGTGGCAACTTCATGCTGTTTTGTCCAGAGACCGATGTTTTCCTCCCTTAACTGACCAGTTTATTAAGTCCTTTGATCCAGGGCAGTATCCCTCCATTTTACAAAATAGTTCTCTGAAGGTAAACACAGAACTCGGGCTGCGAAGCTGTGTTCTTCAAAGTTCAGGAGATGGTCCACTGAGGAGAAAATGGCCCTTTAACAGTGATTAATAGTTGTCCTTCAAATTCCTTACTACTACTTAACTGTATTATAGTATAGCCCTCCACAGATGTTTTTGTCTAACTGGACACAGTTTATCCAGGTCTCCCTTTAAAACCTTCTGTCTCAATTTCCCCTTCCCATGAAATAAATCAGTAGTTAGACTCTATTCACATGTTATGTTATTCAGAATAAGCACTTCAGTTTTAATTATCAAACTCATATCTAATGCATATCATGCAAAATAATTTATATGGAAAGATGGATTCCAAACCTAGAGTCATTAAGAATAAAGTTTTACTGCAGCATTACACCTAGTGGAGCATGAAACATTTGCTTTCAAAAGAGGGCAGTAAATATTGTACCTTATAAGCATTTTAACTGCAAGAGTATATTCTAGTTTGTGTACTATATTCTAGTACATATTATACTATGGACCAGACAGTACTTGGTTCTTCATTGGTGTGCAAGAGCAGAGGCAACAAAGTGCCTTCCCCTGCCTTATGTCCCTATGCAAACCTCAGACACAATCCCATTCTCTGCTTTTTGAGCATAGGTACAGGAAGAATCTGATGCTGTAATTAGACTCACCATAGGGGCAGGGCTATGGTGGAGCCATGGCCCCATCTCCCTTTATACCAGCCCCCCCCCCCCCCCCCCCCCCCCCCACACACACACACACAGTTGAGGTGCTGCAGGAGGAAAATGCACACCGTGCATTCTCATAACAAGAGTCCAGGATTTCTCACCTCCAGTGCAGGCTATTGCTGAACAGCCACAGTATAGATCTGTGTGCAGTGAATACTACTGATGAAGACTTTTAAGGTGTGCTGCTATAGGCTGTCTATATTTTAGGACAAAGGAATGTGTGTAGTTTGGTTGGTAGTCCTTTTGTTGCACTCAGCTGCAGATTGAAAGCTGATAAAAAGGAAGAGTTAAATAAGCAATTCACAGATGCTGTGTTTTCCTAACTCTGTCAGAGCCAATGAAATATAAGCTGTGCATAAAAATGAGGCAATGAGCTGAAATGAAGGTGTTAGTGAAATTTAAATATGAGTGAAGCATAAAGCTGCAGCAACAGTATATATGTATATAATTAATTATTGAAGAATGTTGAGGTTCTAAATAGCTGGAATTAGTAGACACACTAATAATAGCACTTTGCTTTTATATATAGTGACCTTTATTTGAAGTTTTCAGAGCACTTTGCTGATGTTGAGTACATCAACATTCATGCTGCTCAGAGAACTAAAAAAAAAAAAAAAGGTTTCTAGCAAAATACAGACCAAATTTTTCCAAATCATGGGTTGATTTATATGTGAATGGCAAGCATTAGGGAAAAGATTGTTCATTTGCATTACAAATAACTCATATAGGTTGCAGTGCTGCTGTATTACTAGCAATGAGCTTGACACAATTAGAGTTTTCCCTACAGCAGTAGTCTACCAATGCCAGCCATTGATTTAACTGTTTATACTCAGTAGGTCAAGGTCACTTACACACATTACCTGTAATCTTGCTTAAATCTTTCTTCCCTGAGGGGGAAATGCAATGAAGACAGGGCCTGAGAATCTCATTATTCTTGACAGGGCTGCAGTTTCTGAGTAAACTACAGTAGGTAATACTAAAAATCCAAGTATGCTGTCAGTGTAACGAGGTATATTTTTATCTTTTATAGAAGGCTGATATTGGCCCTTCGTTTGTAATTTGATGTAATAAATAATGCAATAGTCAAAACAGGAAACATTCTAATAAAATATAGATTTAGATCAGATACCTTCCATTGTTGTATGCAGTGCTGTTGTAGCCATGTTGGTCCCAGGATATTAGAGAGACAAGGTGGGTGAGGAAATATCTTTTATTGTCTCGCTCACCAACAGAAGTTGGTCCAGTAAAAGCTATTCTTTCATCCACCTTCTCTAGACACTGTTCCTACATATAACAAAGTTACCTGTCAAAATATAGCTCCTTTTTTTTTTTAATACGTAGAAGGGCGATAGCTTGTTATGAAGCAATTTTCCCATGGAATGACAGCACCTACAGCTTGTTCATTTTTATCTGTACAGATCAATGTGGAAAGGGAATAACTGATTATTCTGTTGCCAGAATGCCATTTCCTCATACATTTTAAATCTACTATACTTTGAACATTTTTCTCTGACTTCAGTTGTTTTTATGAAGTCGTCATGTTTCTAATGTCTAGGCCTTCAGTTAAACGTATCATCTCTGGTGCCTTTGCCAAAGCAGGAAGTGGCTATTTTCTATTAAAGATACACTACTGCACTCTTTTCAATATGCCATTGTGTTTTAACCAGATTGACAAAGCAACCGCTATGAAGTAAGCGTGCTGTACAACACTCAAAATAACCACTGATTACTACCAAGTAGGATAACCAACTTGAAATGAAGTGATTTGTCAATGGAAAATGCAGTCTTTCTCAACAAACTGGCTATCAGCATTTTCAACAGTGATTCCTTTCTGGATTATGGAGTATGGAAAGAGACAAAATTACATTACATTTGCCGTGTAGATCACTGCACAAGTTCATCTTTGCTCCAGATGGGCTGGCACATTTTGCCAGAAGGTTTTTTGTTTTTCTTGTGAAGAAAGGAGATTATTTGTGGTCATTATTGTTCATTGTGGTAACTGAGATTAGTTTGATAAAACATAATTTAAGGGCTAATCCTGCACACAGATGTGCCAGAAGGGAGCATAGATACCCTGGTTCAACATGTAAGCAACCAGGTGGACTACATCCTTGATACACAAATATACTCACCTGACACAATAAATTAAAATAGTCATTGAGAATTCTTAGCAACTTGCAGGAGCAAGTCCATCAGCTGTATATGCTGTATGTCAGCAAGCAGGTGTATCAGAGGAAGTATAAAGAGCACCCCACAGTATATTGCATTGCCCTGCAATGTAGAATGCTGCTATGAGCAGGCAGAATTCCTTATGTAGAAAATGCTCCTGCCAGCACTGTTGCACATACTCCTTGTGCTGGTTTGCTGGCCCGACATCAGAATTCAGTAATAAGTGTTTAATTAGTTACTAATAATTAAAAATTTTAAAAGAAAGTTGTGTGCAAATTAGAAAAACAGTTGATGATATTTATAATGAAGTCTTGACAACTAGTGTACATAATATATTTTTGCTAAACCTCAACAAATGTGTTTATTATTCCTTTAACAAACAACTACTGTGTAATGTATATTTTAGTACTATTAAAGGGACAATGTGAATGGTTGATAAGGGAGCAAATTTTAGCTCCAAGCTTCCAAGAGTATATCGTAAGTAGGGTGACCAGACAGCAAGTGTGAAAAATCGGGACGGGGTGGGGGTAATAAGAGCCTATATAAGAAAAAGCCCCAAATATCGGGACTGTCCCTATAAAATCGGGACATCTGGTCACCCTAATCATAAGTAGTGATAAAATACTGATTTTTAAAATAATGCAAAATACCATAACTGTATCTTTTTTAAAATGTATGTAATGGCCCTGATTTATGTCCAAACTGTGCTTCTCTTACTCCCTATTTTCAGTGTTAATTTAGTTTTGAGTAAGAGGAGGATCTGGCCATTAAAAATTTACCTTTTAACATGCAAGAATAATGTAAAACCTAACTGTGCAATTATCTTACCTAGGGCTTTTTGTTTGTTTTTACAATTTTATCAATGTATTTGTTTCAGTTGATCTATTCTTTAATGGTAGAGCATGAGCCATTCAAAATTTATTCTCAAAAGACCCACATGTATTTCTTCTTCTTTTTTTAAAAGGTAACACAGCCAAGGTGTTTATTGAAGTGCAGGATGAAAATGACCATGCTCCTGTCTTTACCAAAAAACTCTACATTGGAGGAGTGTCTGAAGATGCTAAAATGTTTTCTTCTGTGATGAAAGTTAAGGTGGGAGTCAAGCTATTTAAGTACAGTTCACAGGCTAAGGAAAAGTATTTACTCACTGGATTAAATTTCCACAGGAGGTTACAGTAGATGCATCTGCAAACTATTTGAGCTCCTGCTACATTAACAAAAATTCACACTTGACTTGTGCAGATAAGCAAGTAAAATAGGTGCAGAATGGCTAATTATCTGTCTAAAACCCTGTTCATGCATACAAATTTGGAGTTTTGCAAGTATGTTGGCCCCATAATCCAGTATTTTCCTGAAGCAAAACTCCCTTTGAGGTCAATAGAGTTTTGCCTAAGTAAGGATACAGGATTAGTTTCTTTGTTTAGCTTTGGATATTTTTATTTAAAGATTTGTAGCATTATTTTTGGGAATATGTCAATATATGGCCATTTCCAACATGCTTTAATAGCAGTTTCTGCCTAAAAGGCTTCCGAAGTATTCTTCTGCAGCACGTTAATGCTTTGGTAATGAAATAACAGTCAGCCTCTGTTTCAGTTCAGGAAAGCAATTTTACATCTGTTTGCTGTATGTCATAAATTTGGCTGTGGTTAAAACAAATTGTATAGGGTAAATATTTTTTAAAATACATTCTATTTAGGAGAAAAATAACATTTTACTTAATAAATTAGCTTTAAACAAAGAATGTTAAAACTGGAAGTGTCTGGTTCCTATAAAATACTGTATGGCCATAATCTTTAGTGTTCTACAAGACTCTGTTTACCCAGGCCTGTTGAAGTTAGCTTTTCTCCCCCTCTTTTCCTTCTGCATTTTGTATCACTTTAAACTGTTGTGGAAAAGCCTGAAAGTTGCTGATTCTAGATTATTCACAAAAGGTCACAGAAGCTTGACCTTCCAGGATATTTCCCTTATCTTAACCTAGTGATTTGTTTGGAACACCAGAAATCTAATAGAGAATGACAGAAGCTTATTAAAGCTGTCCATTATTTACCTCAGGTTAGTGTCCTTCATCAAGTTAGCTCAGAGATATTAAAAAATACTGGAAGGCAGGTAAGCACTGAATATTAGGAAGGATCCCTTGGTCTTACCTTGCCTACTGGTGCATAATATTATTGCTTGTTTTATTTATTTTTCCCCTTTTGATCTCATTCAGATCCTCAGCCCCCAGGAGGCTGTTTCAGTGGCACACAGCAATCTTAAATCTGTTCTAAGAGCGTAGCTGGGAGTTTTCCTAAATGGTGTAGGGGAATCCTTCCACTGCATCAAGCTGACATAACCTGCTCTATGCCACCCTTTCCTACCTTCCCTCCATCATATGGGATGTGCTGGGGGCCATAGTGGGTGTGGACAAATTGTGCTTCCCTCCAATGACACCCAGTTACTATAACAGCTTTTAGGAGGCCATTGCAGGCTGCAATAAATTAGCCCTGAGGACAAACTTGCACCTGGTTGTCCCCAAATTAAGCTAGCACAAAAATGACTTCTAGCCGCTTTTGTCATCCCCCCCGATGTGATGTTCTGGCACAGCTGAGAATGCAGATAATTAGGCATTTTTAAATGTTTGGTGGTACAGAGACTGGTTTAGAACATGTGGGATATGTCTAAGAATAGGATCAGATACAGTGATTGTAATGGAATGATAAACTATAGTATACTATTCAGCCATTAGTTGGTGAAGCATGTAACATTCCTTATTTAAGCTAACCTCAGCCATGCGGGGAGAACATTAAAGGGTCTTATACTGAACACATTTGGTGTGTCTCTTGCTCAGAAGGAAGCCTGTAGCCAGTCCATATCTGGTACAGGAGTATAACAGTGATTGCTATTAAACCAGTGCTTGCATATGCAAAATATGTAGTTAGATATAATTGGATGTCTGTATATCTGATTCATCTGATATGTTCACTTTGGATTTATAAATTAAAGGTTTGGCATACTAAAAAATGTAGACATGGAAAATTGTGTTAAATATTTGAACTACAGAAAAGCTTATGATACCATTCTGCACAAGAGATAAGTAAGTTACTTGAGGAGATAAAGAAGTCTTAGCTATCAAACCCATAAAGATTTAAGAGTATTTGTGAGTGGAAGCATACGAAACTTAAGGAAGAACTAAACTTGTATTATGAATTAGGTCAGTCAAAATTTTCTGCACAGTGGAGTCTTTCTCCTATCTCTTCAAAGAGGCTCCTGGTTTTCTATCATTGAATTCCAGGCACAAACACCAACAATCATCAGTAAGGTGGGTCAGAAATACATGAAATAGGGACAAACTTGCAAGGGAGGTATTTGCCTTCACCCATGGCAAGGTACGTGAGATAATATTTTTTATGGGACCAACTTCTGTTGGTGAAACAGGGAAGCTTTCGAGCTACCTTAGTTCTTTGTAGCTCAAAAGCTTGTCTCTTTCAGATCCTCAACAGAAGTTGGTCCCATAAAAAATATGATCTCAACCACCTTGTCTCTCTAATATTCTGTGACCAGCAAGGCTACAACAACACTTCACCCATGGCAATCAGTTGATATGATCTGAAGGAAAGTAGTGGAAATCCAAGCAAAGCAAGAAATATGTACACTTTAATGGCTGTATCCTTCTCCCATCAAAGTCAGTGGTAAAGCTCCTTTTGAATTCAATAAGAGCAGACCCATAGGGAAATGGAAACTCCACACTACTTTACAAGGTATAAGAGAGTGAAAGTTGTTAGTTGAAAATAAAAAATACAACCCATTACATTAAGGTCTCTTTATTTAAAATGAAACAGAAAAATAAACGGGCATGTTTGGTGTAGTAAAGCAAACCCACAAATTGGATCAGTGTGACTTATTGTTGGATTTAACCAGTAAGTGCCAATTTTCTGAAAACCACTACTAATTAACTCATTTCACTCTGTCTTCACTTGTATCTATTTAGATAAAAAGGAATTCCTTTTTTTTCGTTAAATACAATACAAAAATAAGGCATTACTAAGTACTAATAAAATGAATTAGATAATACCATGTCTAATCTCAGTAGATATTACATGCAGAATCATTGTGAGTAGAATTTAATGAATGTTTCTTCCAATTTCAATTTTAAGAACCTTAGAAAAGTAACCATATAGCTTGTGTTGTAGAGATTATTTGAATTTCAGTTCCACTGAGAAACTACTTTAAGATTTTAAACACATTTTCTTGCATTATTTGTTTATTAATTATCATTAAATTTCTTAAATTAGAGTGGCTGTGAAAAGAAACTGATAACACATATTCAAGTATGCTTTTTCTCAAAATATTCCCATTCTTTCCCTTGCTGATAACAGCTTTTAGGGATCTTAAAATATGTTTTTTGTATATCAGAGAAATTTTTATAAATAAAAGATATGAAGATCTTCAGTACTGAAATGAAAGTTACAGAGCACAAACAGCCCACAGCCCAGGAGTGCCTAATTCTGAAATGAGAATAATCTTATCTGTCAGTCCAGTTCAGATCTGCCATTACAAATCAGTATTTACAGCAGCTACACACATATCGGGGTTCACTATTGCCACTGTTGCCCTCCCCCTTCCACTCCATCCCACCACCTTAGAGTATAAGATAGCAATGGTAGAGCTGGCCCAGAACTCTACCATTTCTGGTTCATGAGAAATTTCAGTATTTTGATATTTGGTTTCATTTTGAAATGGAATGAAACCAAATATTTTGTAATTTCTTATGAACTGGAAATCCAAGACACTTTTCATTTCAGAAACACTAACACATGGTGTTTCCAAAATGCTACATAGTCCCCAGGACCGGCAGCAGCTGACTAAAATTGATATTCTTGTAATTAGTAGTGGTAAAACTGACAAGAATGTCAATTTTACTCAGCTGCTGCTGGCTCTCTGAGGATCTGCACCTCTGGAGCAGCCTAGCCCTGGGAGCCCCAATGGTTTCCAGGCTCACAGCTCCATGGCAGGGAGACTGGAAATCCTGAGAGCCCAGCCCTCACTTAAATCAAGGTTTTCAGGGCTTCCAGCCTCCTTTGTGCAAACCCAGCAGCACAGAACCTGAAAACCCTAGTTAAAGCCAGGTACTTCAGGACTTTCTGGACTGACAGGCTCCTAGGTTCATTGCGTGTAGCCTGGAAACCCTGACAATCTTGGCATGGTGGGGCTGGCCAGAGCCTGGAACTCTCTGGATCCCCAGCCCTAGAATAATACGCAAGGTGGGGCTCCTCCAGAGCTGTGGACCTGGAAGACCAATCTGTCCAGCAGCCTGCTAGGTGAACTGGCAGAGAACCAGGCAGGTTTCTGTCTTGGTCAAAAGTTGTCCAAATCTGAACTCTTTTTAAAGAGACATTTCAGGTTTGACAAACTGGCATTTTCCAGCTAAATAAAGTTTTTTCTGAAAACTTCTGACCAACTCTAGTCAATGGTAAATATTTATTAAATGCATATAAATGGTTGGAAAATGTTGATTTTTGGTGGCTTCTTTTGTATATAACATTGCCCTCGGGAGGCCAATGAGTTTATTTTTAATTTAAATATTATTTTTTGTCCTCAAAGAAAATAATGATCGGTTGGCTGGTGATCAGTTATCTTTTTATGCTAAACTGCAGAAAATCAGAAATTATGGAGGCACTGCAGTGACTCTTTTAGTTAATAATGTGACACACTTTTTATTATCCCAATTTGACCCTCTTTTCTAGCTTCCACTTTTCTGCCTGCTCTTTTAAATGCTGTGGTCTCTAGCCAGAGTATAACTTTTGGTGTGTGGGTGGGAGAATGGTGTGTGTGTGTGAGGGGGGGGGATTGAGGTGAATCAGATAAAAATTTTCTGTATTATGGACTTTGAAGAATGAGATGTAATTTATTTAACTTTTTGAAAAGTTTTTAACGTTTTTCCCTCTTTTGTGTGGCCATGTCTGATAGCTTGATCTAGAAACTTCCATTTCATTTTATTCTGTATTACCAGCTGAAATCTGACACACACAACTTCTGTGAGAAGGTGGTGTACACATTTTCCAGTTACTCATTGCAGATTTTTGCACCTCTGAAAACTTCACCCAGTCCTGCTAGAAAATGAAAATTTCATCCAGGGTTTAGTGGAATTTAGAATCTGTATATATGATTGTGTCATCAATGTCTATACACTTGGTCAGACTTCTTTAAAAAAAATTTATATCACATTTACACTCCCGTGATAGAAGGAGACATTTCAGATGTTCATTAAAAGTCTCAGTGAAGTCTAAATGGGGGTGGGGGAGAGCAAATGTTTGATCTGACAGGCCGGGGAAAAGCAACCCCTGGATTCTGAGAGGAGGAGGGGAAGATGGAGGTAGGCTTAGCTGCTCGGGGAACTTCTCCCCCAGCCCTTCTCCAGAATGCACTGGAGGATGGGAGGAGGAAGGAGAAGAGAGGCAGAGGAGGAGCAGAGAATTCACTACCCCTCTCTACTGTCACTGGGTAGGCTGTGTATGTGCATTGCCCTTCCTGTATGTAAAGCCATCCTGATGCAGTTGTGGCCCTGCCCTATAATGGAGTTATAGTTTCAACTGCATTTCCAAGATGCTGTAGGCCAGACGATCGTCAGATTTTGGAGTCAGGTAGGAATTTTTCCTTCAGAGCAGGATTGACAAAGGGATCCGGTGTGTTTTTGCACCTTGCTTGCAGCATGCCAGATTCTAGTTTTAAGTAAATAATGCTTAAGTGCCATTTAAAAGTTGTAAGTGAGTTTGTAATTTAGTTGCAATTTGTTGCTGGCATCCAGTGCAGGTGAGAGCCTCAGAGAGACCAGCTCCCAGAGGTAAATATGAGACCAGAGAGAGAACTGGTAGACCCTATTAGCTTGGAGTAAGGAGGGAGAGACTGAACTCTTCTCATGCTCAGGTACCTATCATGTGCATCCTCATTTCCCCCTCGTGGGGGGAGGGTAAGAGGATTCAGAGGCAGCCTGAATTGTAGGGGTTTGACTGAAGAGGGTCAGTCCTGAATATTGGTTATTTGGCCTGAAATAACCAATATATAATAAGGATGGCTGGAAAACAAGAATTTCATTTTGGGGAAAAATTTTAGGTTTCAACATTTGATCCCATTCTCATGCAGAACAAAGCCAAGACCTTTTCCACCAAACAATGAGAGAGTCAGATTACCCCAGAAATACCCAATTGCTAAGTGGTTAGTGCACTCACCTAGGATATGGGAGATCCAGATTCTAGACCCTGTTCTGCCTTATTCAGAATGCCCTAACCAGCTGTCTCTCTCTCAGTCCCTTCTGTTACAGCTGTTCCACTTTGAAGATGTAGTTAAATATTCATTGAGAGAGAGAGACTGACTCTCTGGCCTAGTGGTCAATACCATGGGATGTGGAAGACCCAGGCTCAAGTCCTGGTCCAATCAGGCAGAATATCCCCTCCTTGAGAAGATTTCTCAAGTCCGGACAGGAATAGCTGCTCAAAACCAAAAGAGACCCACCCCAGATTTACTTAATAGGTCAGTGCTTAGGGCCCATAGCCTGGCATGTGGAAGAGCCCAGTTTCAAGACTGTAATCTGAATTGACCAGGGACTTGAACCTACATCTCCCACATCAGAGGTGAGTGCCATAGCCACTGGGCTGTTGCCTATTCTGGGGTGACCTCTCCCTCCTCCTCACTGAGAAATTTAATGGAAACCAATACAGTTCTATAACCATTTTGGTTTTGACAAATCTGCATTTTCTGACCAAAAACAAAACAGAAAGTCCCCAACCAGCTCTAGCATGAAGATCCTTTACCACTGCACTGGACCCAAATAAATGACTGTTACTTTTTGGGGGTGGGGAAGGACATAGCACTCCTACCCTAAAAGTAAAATGTTAATAAAGATGCAGCCTTCCACTTAAAATGCATCCCTATGTCTGTGTCTCATTTTCCTTTTTGTCCTGATCATTAGCTTTAGGAAACACAGGAAATGCCAGACTAGATCAGACCAGCAGTGTGTCTAGTCCAATATCTTGCCTCCAAGAGTGACTTCTAGCAATTGCTTCAGGGGTAGCAGGTAGTTTGGAGACAGGTTATACCATGAAGAAATTTCTTCCTATCCCCAATAGTTAGAAGTTGGCTTATGCCCTGAAATTTAAAGGCTTATGTTCTTGGCGTGTGTGGTGATTGTTTTTGTTTTTAATATATTTATTATAACTTTGAACTGTCTTGTTATCCATATACATGTCTGATTCTTTTAAAAATCATGGCAAGTTATTGGCCACTATGATACCTTGTGGCAATGAGTTCCACATTCTAATTGTGTTGTATACCATTTGTTTTGTATATTTTTATCATGACACCTTTTATTCTTCACCTCTCTGAGGTATACTGCCCTTATTTTTTTCCAATAGCACTTGTCATCAGTCTTTATTTCTGCTGTATCCTTAAAATGGGGAGATCAAAACTGAGCATAGTATTCTAAATGAGGTCATACCATTGATTACTATAATGACAATTACTGTTCTTTATTATACTGCCACTGTAAAGTCAATTGACAATGGTTTTGGCTGCTGTAAAAGGGTTAGGATGTTTGGGGAAGCAAAAGTTCTATAAAGGAGAGAGAAAATAAAGGCAGAAAATGACGTTTGTATTAAAAGCAATGAAAGGTGTAAGTTCTCCCCTGCTAAGTTTCAGTAAAAGAGTGTTTTTCCAGTGGCATAATGAAAAGAATAGTACCATTGTTCTGACATATAGAACCAATAATAAGTCAATGTTTGCCAGTTTCCCTTTACACAGAACGGATGAAGAAAACTGATGTATGTTCGCGTATGAATTAAGTTTGACTAAAGTTTACCAGGTTACAGAGATTTCTCTCCTATGTTGCAATGGTGAAATTTTTCAGCAAATACAGAAGCAGAATATGCAGGGTTGTTGGTTTTTTTTTTAAAAAGTATATATAATTCAGTTGTACTTCATAAACATGGCAGAAGGAAGATAAGACCATGCCTATGCATTACATTTTAATAGAACAAGTAGTAATTACATCAGCTCTTGTTGAAATTTAAATATGGTATCACAAATGCATTTATTGAATTGTGTGTATATAATTCTCAAGAAGAAGAAGGGGCCTTAAATGTTCACTATCCTTCTGTATGTTCTTCTTGTAATTTCTTAAATGATACTTGCTCAAAAATAGTGGGAAACTATATTCTATTAAGTGGTATGAGTGTTGAATCTGTAGCTGAAATACATTCTTAAAATAAAAGTATTCGTAACAGTTCATCTTGAACTAGAGTGTGAAAGGATTGAAGGATTAGCAGTGGGCATTGTTTGTCTGAGTCCAAGATTTCAAAACTTCAGTAGGAAAAAAATAATCTACAATAAACTTCCTCCTGAAAGTACTCATTAAAGTGTAGTATTCCATAAAGCTCCACATAACACAGGATAAAAAGTATCTGGGTAATTTTGATACGAACAAACCTTTCTTTTGTCTCAAAACCTCAAATTTTCACTGCAAAACCAATAGTAATAATAGAAGAGGTATAGTGGAAAATTGGCTAAGTTGTATCCCCCCCCCCCCCCTCCTACCCTTCTGAGTGCCATTTTAACCTGAACTGCTTCATTCTGGATTATGAAGTTATGTATTCCAATACGTATTATGTAGCTGTGTCAAGACCACTAGATGGAATTCAGTCACACGCACATAAAAACTTTTTGTTGAGATGTAATGCTGAGAACTAAATGAATATATGATATTTTTAATAAATGTATCAGCTAGGCATCTATTTATCAGTCAATGTGCAGCATGTACTTCCTATTAATGTTAATGGGAGTTATATGTGTGCCCTGACAGACCCCTTAAATTTGAGAATAGAAAGAACAGAATGTTTCAAAGTGAAACTTGTATATTAAATAAAGCCATTCAAAATTTAGCAACCTGCTGCATCAATTTGTAACCAGGCCAATTTATTCCTTCTGTGCTACAGGATAACAGTAAATGTTTACATTTGGGAAATAGTACCAGAAAAACAATAATTACAGCTAAAATATGCTGTAAGCTTTTATGTGCACAAAATATACTGTTTAAATAGACAGTTTGAGAAGTGGCATAGTCTTTAATATCACAAATATTCATATATAGTTGAAAAAGTGTTTTAAAGTTCAAATGTAAAACTCTTTAAATTACAGATTGTCATTGAGGCTTCTAAATTTCACATTTTGTATAATTTTACATCTTGTTGGACAAAGACATGACTAAGTATAAAAGTAAGGTTTTAGATATATTTTAGTGTATCCCTGAGGTGTACATCGCTAATGTTAGCTCTAATGGCTGTAGAAAAAGAATTCATTTTAGAGCACAATCATAGCAAGTTTGAAAGATATAAAAAAATACTTGTCATTTTATTGTAGCAGGGAAAATACTAACACTTTAAAGAGAGGAGTTACTTGACTTTTATTCAAGATACTTTTTTATGCTGAGAGAGATTCTGAATCATTGCTCAAGTATGGACATTCCTTCTTAACGTTATTCCCGTTTCCCGGCACTAAAACAGCAGGTTATTGACAGTGATAAATACTGACTAAAATCTAAGAACAACCAATTAAAAAACAGGTTGTATTAAAAACATTTTGACACTGCTGTCTTTACTATGAAAAATGCAAGGTGGGAAAGTTTTATTTTTAATAAATTGAGAACTCCTATTGAGCATATTTACAACAATATCTCTACATAAATGGTAGCCTGGGTGCTTCATGGGAACATATTTTAGTCAAGAGCAATGATAAATCCAGTTACTTTGAAATGGCTGCTGCTGAACTAGGCAAGCTATTCTTCAAACTTGAGGAAAGTTACAGTTTTGTTTCAGTGTCAGTCTAAAAATCTGTGCTATGTTAATAACATGTAAAAATATGAATTGTCTTTCATAAGAGGAAGCAGTTTTCCCAACCTGCAAAAGGCTGCAAGTGCAGCACATATTCTTTAACATGTTGTTGCCCTTTATTGACCCGAGTGGCTAGTCAAAGTTGGGCATCCTGCTCCAGCTGGGAGAAGAAACTGAAAGTGAAATCTGTTCTTTTCTTTGATGCAATCTTATTTACAACGAATGTACAAGATTGTGTTGTTGCAAATGCAGAAGGAACCAGAAACAAAAGAATAGTTACTTACCTAACAGCCCCAAGCATCTTTAGCCAACACCAAACCAAAAAGTGCTCTCTCTAGCTTTTTTCCCCCAGGATCATACACTGCTCATAGACTGCTGCTTGGGTTTCCTGCTTTGCCTCTGGCTCTCTGTTTCTGTGTCTGCACCCTATCTTGTCTTTTTCACACAGAGACAAACACACCCACCTGGTCAGAAAAATACTCAGTGGAACCCTTTGCCCACATGATGCTAGTTTCTGGGCAAACTCTATTATGCTTTGTTTTAGGTGTGTCCCCTGCTGACAGCCATTTCAGGCCCTGTGCTGGTCTGCTTCTTGTGACTCAGCCCTCCGGACAAGTCACATAAAGTCCTACTCCTGAGAGTATAAGCTCCTCTCCATCCAAGCTTCTTCCCTGGCTCACTGAAGAGCTTCTTAGCACTTTCTGTCACCTCGCTGTTTCTGCTGCAGGAGAGTTTTCTCAGTTTCCTTGCAGGGTAATGTTCCTGCTCTGTGAATTCCACAGTGATAGAGTCTGGGCTCCAGCCCAAGCCTGGAAGTCTATACAGCAATGAAACAGCCCCACAGCCCAAGCCCTGCGAGCTGAGTTAGCTGGCATGAGCCAGCTGTGGTTTCTTCTTTGCTGTGTAGACGTACCCTTAGTATCTCCTCATACAGAAGCCTTTCCATTCCCTTGATAATCTTTGTTGCCCTTCTCTGAAACTCTTCCAGTTCCACTATATCCTTTTTGAGATTGGGTGACCAGAACTGGACACAGTATTCAAGGTGTAGGTGCACTATGGATTTATATAGTGATATGATATTTTCTGTCTTATCTATCCGTTTCCTAATATTTCCTAACATTTGGTTAGCCTTTTGTAACCCTGCTGCATGTTGAGCTGACATTTTCAGAGAGCTAGCCACAGTGACTCCACCATCTTTCTTTCTACTCAGCATTCAGAAAGGTTGCAGATGTAGTTGCCTTCAATAGGATTGTACAATTGTAACTGTAGCTGGCTTCATGGAACTTGGAGGAAGTAGCATATGTTGCAAGAGAGAAGTGTTAGAAGAAGGCACTAGGAAGAAGTGTTAGAAGAAGGCACTCTGCTCATGGTTTGATTGCAAGCTGCAGTTGCAGCATCTCTGTAAGTAGTTTATTTTAAAAAAAGAGAGAGTGTTTAGGGAGTTCTCTCGTGTTATTACCCAGCACATGGTACATAAAACAGTAATTGAGAGGGTAATACATTCTGCATATTCAGTGGCCCGTACAAGCTTTCTATAGATGAATAGAAAAAAAGTGTAGTCTCATAAGTGTCGCTATCCAGGTCTTACAAGACTAATAAAATAAAATATCTAGTAAAAATGATTTTTATGCTTGGAGTAAGCACATTATAGTAAGAAACAATGAATACACAGGGAGCAGACCTGCTGAGTAAGAAAGTGCCATTTTTACTTTGTCAGTTTTTAAGTAGAATTCCACTTTAAGGACTGAGAAAATTAAGGGCAGCAAAAAAACAAAATGAGATCATGCTAGCCAAAAATTTAAAGGAAATACAAGAGGCTTTTACAAGTGTATCAGGAGAAAACAAGTACTAGAGAAAAAGTAGTCATTAATAAATAAACACAAGGAAATGAAATGAGCAATGACTCAAATATAGACAATATACTACCCCACCAACACAGTAGAACTCCCTTTTTTTGGAGTGGAGAAGAGGGCTTCTACTACCCCAGCATAAGATTTTTTTTATGTGGAAGCCCACCATCCCACCCAATCAGAGATCTGTAATGACGGCTTTGCAAGTGCCCCCAGGTGTTGTAGAATCCACCATCTTCCACAACCCTATGCTTGGTGGGATGATGTCAGCTGCCTGCCCCTCCCACCCCACTGTAAAGAGTCCTACGTTAGGGTTGCAGAGAGAGGTCCTACCGCTGCTGGATTTCACATTAGCTGGGGTCTCTTCCTCCTCAGGTCCCTTGTTCCCTCGTTTGGTGTACATTGGTGTACAGCCCAAGAAGAGAGGGTACCTCAACCCTCCTGCAACTCCAGAGGATTCTTTTGGTGGGTAGCCCTGTAGCCACTCCAACAGAGAGTATATGATGAGAGGCCAGCATCAATTGATTTATTTGAGGGGCTTAAGAGCACCTGTCCAGCATTAATTCATTGGGAATGGGAGAAGAGAACAGGCACAAGTTGTTTTATTTGGGGGGGGGGGCGCAGAGGAGAACAACAGGGCTGGCATTAATTGAAAGGTCTGAGTTCAGCCAGTGGTGGACAGAGGTCTGTAGGCCTAAGAGACTGGATATAGCTTGGGAGAGGGCATGGCTCAGTGCACCACTCTTACAGCTTAGCAAGTAGGCTTCCTCCTAGAGATATCAGGTGTTCAGTAAATTTTCAAGTCCTGTGAAATAATACTGGGTTGAAATTAGGAAAGAGAAAATATAGACTGAATGAACAACCATCTCTGGCTTCTATGAACCTATAATATGGAATTGTTGTCAGGTCCTTGAGCCTCCTTTTTATCATTATTATTATTTTGTTTTTCCACTTACATGAGAATGCTACCCATGCTAAAGATAAAATCAGTGTCAGTTTAATTCACATATCATAAATTATAAGGGTAACTCAGTATAAAACCCAGAGCCATATTCAGCCTTGGGGTAAGTAGATGTAATTCCATTGACTTCAGTGCAGTTGCAGCAAAGCTGAATTCTGCATGTATCAGAAAAATATGAAGGTGTCAACTTGGAGAACTGCACACCATTTAATGACAGCTATTATTAATGAAGACTCGCGTAAATCTGTATAAATGATAAGCATCCACACTTTGGCTTTGTGTGCCCTTCAATTTTTTTTATTATTCATCCTTAATTTTGATAATTGTGATTGACTATAACGTAACAGATTAAAACTGATGAGTAGGAATAGACAGTATTTTATGTCATGCTATGATTCACTAACTTGAAGTTAAAGGATAGTTTCATTGTAGATAGCTGGTCTTTGCTAGCTTAGTTATCCTGAAAGAAAGAAATATTCTTAATTTAACAAACAGTTAAGTATATTACGAATTTTGGGTGTGGTGTCACAGTGATTTACTGCTCTTTAGCCTTTTATCTTTGGAGATCTGTGTTGAGATTTAGACCTAAGATACAAGTGAAAAATGAAATTGTGGTCTCTTTCCACTATCATTTATCCATATCTCAATTAGGGATAAGTGAACTGCCTTGGAAAAAATAAAGAACCATCTTGTAGGAAGTATGGTAAGAGACCACCCTGGCTTAACCAGATTTTCAGTGGTCTGAAACTCAAAAATGAGTCCTACAAAAAGTGCCAACTAGGTCAAATTACAAAGGATTAATATAAACAAATAATGCAAGTATGTAGGGACAAAATTAGAAAGGCTAAGGCACAAAACAAGATTAAACTAACTAGAGACATAAAAGGTAACAAGAAAACATATTACAAATATATTAGAAGCAAGAGAAAGACCCAAGGACAGGGTAGGCCCGTTATTCAATGGGGGTGGGGGCAATAATAGAAAATGTGGAAATGGCAGAAGTGCTAAATGAGTTTTATTTATTTATTTATTTTTTTCCCCACCAAAAATGTTAGTAGGGATTGGACATCTAAGATAGTGAATGCCAGTGAAAATGATGTAGGATCAGAGGCTAAAATAGGGAAAGAACAAGTTAAAAATTACTTAGACAAGTTAGATGTCTTCAAGTCACCAGAACCTGATGAAATACATCTTACAATAATCAAGGAGCTGACTGAAGAGATATCTGAGCCATGAGTGATTACCTTTGAAAAGTCATGGAAGTCAGGAGAGATTCCAGAGGACTGGAAAAGGGCAAATTTAGTGCCAATCTATAAAAAAGGAAATAAGGACAAGTGGAAATTACAAGCCAGTCATCTTAACTTCAGTAACCAGAAAGATAATGGAGCAAATAATTAAGCAATCAATTTGCAAAAACCCAGAAGATAATAAAAACAACAAGGAATCCGGTAGCACCTTAAAAACTAACAGATTTATTTGGGCATAAGCTTTTGTGGGTAAAAAACCTCACTTCTTCAGATGCATGGAGTGAAAGTTACAGATGCAGGCATTATATAATGACACATGAAGAGAAGGGAGTACCTCACAAGTGGAGAACCAGTGTTGACAGGGCCAATTTGATCAGGGTGGATGTAGTCCACTCCCAATAACAGATGAGGAGGTGTCAATTCCAGGAGAGGCAAAGCTGCTTTTGTAATGAGCCAGCCACTCCCAGTCCCTATTCAAGCCCAAATTAATGGTGTTAAATTTTAGTTCTTGCTGTTTCTCTTTGAAGGCTGTTTCTGAAGTTTTTTTGTCCAAGAATAGTTACTTTTAAATCTGTTATAGAATGTCCAGGGAGGTTGAAGTGTTCTCCTACTGGCTTTTGTATGTTACCATTCCTGATGTCCAATTTGTGTCCATTTATTCTTTTACGTAGGGACTGTCCGGTTTAGACAATGTACATGGCAGAGGGGCATTGCTGGCACATGATGGCATATATAACATTAGTAGACGTGCAGGTGAATGACCATCAGAGGACCCAACCACATCAGCCACACCATCAAGGGCTCATTCACCTGCACGTCTACTAATGTTATATATGCCATCATGTGCCAGCAATGCACACATACAAAATGGGAAATAACTGCCTCAGAAGGAGTACTGCAGAAAGGGATCTGGGGGTCATAGTGGTTCACAAACTAAATACGAGTGAACAATATAATAATATTGCATAAAAAAGCAAATATCATTCTGGGATGCATCAGCAAGAGTGCTGTAAGCAAGACACAAGAAGTAATTCTGCCGCTCTACTCCGCACTGATTAGGACTCAAATGGAGTATTGTGTCCAGTTCTGGGCACAACATTTCAGGAAGGATGTAGAGGAATAGGAGAAAAACAAAAATGATTAAAGGTCTAGAAAACATGACTAATGAGGGAAGATTGAAAAAATGGGTTTGTTTAGTCTGGAGAAGAGAAGCCTGAGGGGGGAGATAAGTTTTCAAGTACATAAAAGTTGTTACAAGGAGAAGGGAGAAAAAATGTTCTCCTTAACCTCTGAGGATAGGACAAAAAGCAATGGGCTTAAATTGCAGCAAGGGAAGTTTAGGTTGGACATTAGGAAAAACTTCCTATCTGTCAGTGTGGTTAAATACTGGAATAAATTGCCTCGGGAGATTGTGGAATCTCCATCATTGGAGATTTTGAAGTGTAGGTTGGACAAACACATGTCAGGGATGGTCTAGATATTACTTAGTCCTGCCATGAGTGCAGGGACTAGATGACCTCTTGCGATCCTACAATTCTATGATTCTATCTTTCTCTTTTTCTTTTAATCCACACCAAATCAAAACTGTTTCTGTGATTTGCAAACAGTTTGGTTATATTCCCTGTGCTCTTCACAACATATATACTTCTTTGTGCTGTGTTTGAATCTATCTTGCTATGAGGCTCCTAAACTCAGCAATAAATTCCTGAGCAAAGCTTCAGCGCACAGGACCTTGCAGAGAGGCTTGCTTCATCCTACCACTTTCAGCTGTGTCTGCTAGTGAGTATAGTTATGGGGAAAGAAAATATTCATAAATTGATTGGAATTGTCTAGAAATGATGATGCTTTTTATATTGAAATTGGTTCCTGCTGACAAATCATACTTTCTGAGGAAATTTTTGGCATGTACAGTCCTGCACACAATCTTTTACATATTACATATTGATATTTATTTGTTTTTAATACTGTACCTAAGTTAGCTACATGCATACAATAGAAGATACCTGTGATAAAATGGCAAATATTAGCTGCGAAATGTTGATTTTAAAATGGCTTCTACTGAGCTAACTTTTGGGTTCTAAAATAGATTTTCATTTTTTTTTAACCATCCTGATAGAGATAAAATATGTCTTTATTTTAGCTTTGTGAATTACATCAAGCCTTAACAATCAAGGGAGCAATAATTCTGAAATGTTAAAAATCTGTGTCTATTTAGGTATTTCCAACTTTTTAAAAAGAAAATATATTCATAGTATGTCAGAATAACATTAGCTTTAATTACCAAGGGATATTTAAATCAGAGGGTAGAGTTAATGTTTAGGTGGAAGTGTGAAATGTTGCAGCGGTCCTACTGTCACTCTGGCTCCTCTTAGATCTCAACCTGCCCTTGACTAGTATTCCCCTCTAGCCTCGACTTCTAAGTAGTTGTTTGCTGGGTCTCTTTCACTGAATTTGTATGTCACAGTTACATATCTGTCATTATGCAATACTATCAAAATGTAAGAAAGGTATCTTGGACTTATTTGTGCTGAGTGTATTGCATGTGCTGAAGTATGCCATTTATTTAAAACCAGGCAGACAAGCTTTTTTAGCCCTGTGCTCAAGTAACACCAGTCAAGTCAGTAAGTACAATTTTCAGTACAATTAGTGTCACTTTAACAGTACTGAACAATTTTGTTATTGTAGTCATTAATTTTTAGTCAACGGTTTATCCATATTGCATTTAGGGAAATTTATAGCAAATATGCCACTCCTAAGTGTTTATAAACTGAACTCCAGTTGCTCTGGTCTGTTACAAGTTCAAGAAAAAAAGAACTTATTTTGTGGCTTGAATAAAAATTCTAATACTTCTTATGAAATTACAATTCATGTCCTTTGCTCACCCATGTCTTACTAATAATTATGAGTTATGGAGCCTAACTTGCTAGAAAGAGAGATGGTACCCATTGAAGACCATCAGATGCCCTCTGTATATTATTCTTAAATTCATCTGTTGTTAAATGTAATGAAGTTTTTTGGAGTAAAAAATAAAATAAAAGCTGTCATGCAGACACATTAAAAAGGTGGGGGGAGAGGGAGAAAAATCTAGACTTGAGAATACATTAGCAGTGGACCCACGTTTAAATGGGAGAGAAGGACAATAAAACTGATTGGTAGTGGAAAGTGTGCCATTCAATAGAAGCCCATTTACAGCAGATGAAGCAATATCCTATTGCAGATTTTTTAGAAAGATGATTATAAGCAGATGAAAGGCCAATAAAAGACCACTCTTTAAAATTCTTCCACCTTTTCTCAGGAAATGGAAACAGAAAGAGGATCTTAAATATGTGTTAGCATATTAAAAGCCATTGTTAAGACAGTTAATTTTAATTACTAGTCCAGTGATCAGCTGATATAAAACATGGAGACCTTTGCTACCGCCATACCAATCATTCAACATGTATAAGGTCAGTGCTCCATGGAAGGAGAGACAAAAGGTCCAAAAAGCAGGCTTCAAAAGGTTCTGTAACTTGTTGCCTCTATTTAAAATATCTTAACTGAGATTTTTCTCCCATATACTAATTAACAAGTAGCATTAATATCAAAATTGGCCCTATTATAAACTGAGATCACAACATCTGAAGAAAAGTGGCTAAAATAAAATGTTGATTTTACTACTAATATAATAATAATAATTAATGGAGATATCCTATCTGCTAGAGCTGGAAGGGACCTTGAAAGGTCATCGAGTCTAGGCCCCTGCCTTCACTAGCAGGGATCTGGGGCAAAATCAGTACTTGGTCCTAAGTGGCCCCCTCAAGGATTGAACTCACAACCCTGGGTTTAGCAGGCCAATGCTCAAACCACTGAGCTATCCCTCTCCAACCTTTGGTTCCTTTTAAATCTATATAGTATCAATTTCAACAAGTAGGCATGCGTATAGACAGGGAAAGATCTATAGAGCCACTTTGTGTAACATAGGGTATGTGTACATTGCAGCTGGGAGCATGCTTCCCAGCTCAGGTAGAAAGACGTGCTAGCTCTGCTCCAAGTAGCGCACTAAAAATATCTGTGTAATCAGGAGTCAGAACCACCCTGATACCTACTCGGGTGGATAGCCTAAGCCACTGCCTATGCTACCTATTGGCAACACTGTAAAAATATTTTTAGTGTGCTAGCTTGAGCAGAGCTAATGTGCATTGGGCTGCCTGGGCTGGGAGGCACAGATCCCAGCTGTAGTGTAGATATACGCTAGACTTTAGTCCCTACATTTTAAAGTTTGTGTATGTGTTGATGATACCAAGTGAGAAACTGCAGAACCGTGTGATAAATTCAATTTCACCTGCACATATGGCCAAGGCTACTTCTAATTTTCCAAATCTGCAAACAGCTTCACACAGCCACACATTTTTGATAAATCAGCCGTCACAAAATCATTTCCTCCCTTTTCCAAAATGTTTCCCAAAGTGCATTAATACTCTATTATCCATTAGAAAGGGCTTTAAAGAATTTTTTCAATCAGCACTAAATCACAAAAGAATTCTCCAAAGATAATTGGACCTCCAGATCCTTAAGGTTAGCCGTATGCATTGGTGCAGGACCGGAGGGGTTGGACAAAGGTGGTTTTAAGCCCAGGGGCGGCTCTAGCTTTTTTGCCGCCCCAAGCACGGCAGGCAGGCTGCCTTTGGCGGCATGCCTGCGGGAGGTCCGCCGGTCCCGAGGCTTTGGTGTACCCGCTGCCGAATCCGCGGGACCGGCGGACCTCCCGCAGGCAAGCCGCCGAAGGCTGCCTGACTGCCGCCCTCACAGGGACCGGCCGTGCGCCCCCCACGGCTTGCCGCCCCAGGCACGCGCTTGGAGTGCTGGTGCCTGGAGCCGCCGCTGTTTAAGCCATCTTTGCATTCCTTAGAACCTGGGAGTAGCTGGAAGCTAATTTGGCCCTTACCAGAAGTTAGAGCAGTGTGACGGCTGCTTTAATTTATATGGGCACTACTATCCCCTTGTTAATGGCCCAGTGCCATCAGTCCTGGATTATTAGAACACATGCAGTATAGACCACGCGCTCCACATGTTTCCAATGATGTGGAAGAGTACTGAGGGAGGTTACATAAGGCTGGCTAGGCCACTTGTGGATTCCCTGATGCAAAATAATCCCCACCTACCTTCTCAGGGCAGTTTTCCATCACATTTGTGCCACCTGAGTAGCACAAAGAGGCTGGAGCAAGGGTTAAGGATCTGGAATGGTGGAGGGGAGACTTTGGATTTTCTAGGAGAGAACTTCTACTAGATGCTGATGTCTCTTAATTTTGGAATCAAAATAACAAATAAAATTAAACCACTTCCTCAAAAAATAAATGCAATCTATTAAGTTGCCCCCTCCAGAAATTTTGTCAATTGGGGAGCCATGGTGGTGAAACAACTGAAGTGGATAATGGTTGCTATTAGGAGGAAGCCCTGGCTATTTGGGCTTCCCTTTCATTCTGGAAACATTGCACCTGGGACTGCAGTGGTGAGACAGCTGGAACAGCAGTCTGGGTAATTGCTTGTATTACTATTCTAATTGTTTTTGTTACGTTTGTGCCCAGAACAAAATTTTAAGGGCTAAAACAGAACAGGTCGCTGCTTGGAATTATAGAAACCCCTGCCTTCTTTCATTGTGTCCCTTTTATGCAATTCTGTGTCTTCAGGAATTCGAACAGTCACAGATGTTCATTCTCTGCTGTCATTCCCATGGTCAAATGTTATCTCATGCTTTTTGTTATGACTGTGTGAATTAAAAATAAACATGTACTAATCACAGCTATTAATCTATGCATTTTGCATTCTGAGATTTGTTTTGAATTTCATATTAGATTATTGTAGTTATTTTGCATATCAATTGGGTTTTTCATACACCTTTTACTTTTCACCTCATTATTAGAACCTGACTTCATTCTACACAATACACTCAAACTATTTTACAAAGAATAAGTGACACACATTACCTTTGGAGGATTAAAGGAGGAAATTGACTTTTCACTGTAATGGTGTCTTATTGGCACATTTTCTCAAACATTTTGCTTTCCCAATTCTAATCTCTCTGATTTTAAAATATGACTTATTTTTCCTAAGTATTTTCTTTACTTTGATAATTTAATGTCTGAAGTGATGGGGAAGTGAAAAGTTTAAATATGTACTTCAGGTTGCTCTTTTCATGTCACTACAGCTATGTGCCAGTAGGTGGTAAGATACCACAGTGATGGGCATAGTATAAGAACCTGAATAGAACAGACAGGTGAACATTTCTTAAAGCCTTTGTTCATTAATCATTATCTGAGAAGGCTAAAAGTATAAGGTTAACTTTAGAACTGTTAAATAATTTTAGCGGACTGTGATAAAACTATGGCTAAAATTATTCCAATTATTCTCTTTTCTCCATCCATTTGACTGACTTAGGCATCAAGTGCAAAGAAAGGAAGAAAGAGAGAAAATAATCCATCTGTTAAAAAAATTAATAAACTTAGACTATTCACCTGTTGTCTAGACCCAATTATTTAATAGTTCACTTTTATCTTAATACTTTCCCTCAAACTCTCTATTCCGAAGAAGTGTTTTTTAAAATAGAAACTGTTTAATTGATAAATATTCCCCTAGATCTAAACCTCTAGAACCTCTGGTTTTTAAAGAATTGATTACATCCACCATATGGTGCAACACAAAAGGCTACAGTCATTGATTCTGGCTTTTACCCTTTTGAGGTGCTTGTAAAAGTTTTCTTTTCCTTTCCAGAGGATTTAATTGGCTACAGTTTGAGGCCTGATGCAACTAATCCATACTCATATGAGTATGCTTGTTTTCATGAGCAGTCTTATTGATTACATTGGGACTACTCATGTGAATCAGATTAGATGATCACACTGATCCCTTTTGGCTTTATAATCTACAAATTAAGGAATAAACTTCAAATTATTCATTGTGACCATTTAATCAAATGAACTTTGCCCCTTTTTTTTTTTTTTAATGAACTTTGTGCAAATAAATCACAATTTTTATTAATTTGTTTGTTATTGAGAATTGTTCAGCAAATAGTTTGTGCAAATAATTTGACACTATAGTTTGGTCATGAATTGGTCACTATTTGTTATTTACTACTTGTGCTGTGTGTTGGTCACTTAAGTCACATTCATATTGTTTCTGTTCCTTGATTTGACCACTTAACCTTTATGAAAAAAAATCTTTGTTTTATGTAGGCAGATTATCAACAAACATTCTTGTTTGACAAATCCATTCTATAA
Source organism: Emys orbicularis (assembly GCF_028017835.1). Lineage (NCBI taxonomy): Eukaryota > Metazoa > Chordata > Testudines > Emydidae > Emys > Emys orbicularis. The sequence continues at coordinate 37,932,992 of NC_088689.1, read as the reverse complement.
ATAATAGAGCTTTTCAAAATGGCTGTGAAAACTCTTCCAGTGTCTTTTCTCTAACAAATACGTTTGTTTTGGTTTATGCAAGTGTTTTGATTTCTGCTACTCTTGTGTCTAAGACTTTGCTTGCCCAAGTGCATTCAAGTAAGCAAATAAAATTCCGGCTAATTATATGGGCAGGTTTTGTGCTGAATTCACCAGAATTTATAAGGCCTATTTGTGTGGGTAAGAATTTGGAAGTTTGGGCCATAAAGGTGAAAACATGTTTCCAGAAAAGGTAGTTTGCCAGACTAAATATCAGTGAATTAATATCTCTGGAAGTGGCTGATCTACATTTGTTATTAATGACTCTATCATGAAGCCAACAGAACAGTTTGATGATGATAGACCTAATGGAGTCTGTAATGCATTTGTATCTCCTCTCATTAACCTTATTCTTACATTGTGGCTGACAGAATTCTCATTTCAGACCATTTCTATTTTTTGTGTGTGCACTTAATAATGTTAACTAACATTCCTTTGCTACCGTTTGATTATTTTTGAGTAAGGCATGAAGAAGTAAAGCATCATACATTAATTCCAGTAAAATCACCATGTCCTTTTATAATATCATAATTTTACTCACAGTTCAGGTATTTCCCTACGAATTAATCAAATTGATATTCTTATCGAAAAGTAATTGTTTTATGAGATAGCTTTTTGTGTGACGAGGCGCAGGGGGCTGGGGATTATTTTTTTACTTACATTCCTTGCAAAGATTAGATTGATGTTAACTATCACGTAATGTGGCCATCTAAATCCATCAGTAAATTCATGTCTAAAGCCATGTGTGTAAGTGTGCAGTAAGAGTAGTGCATGCATATAGAAAACTGGCATTTTTTTTATTTTTCTCCAAATTAAATCTCATTTTGTTATTTTCTGCCCGTATTTTATTTGTTTTAGCCTCTTTTGTATGCTTTCTCTTTCCTACAGCTGAAAATGATAACCTGACCATGATATTGATGGAAGAGTGTCATTGAGCCTGCATCACAGTTGCTTTGAAAAATGTTTTCCTTTAGAAATTTAGTTTTATCTTTTCCATTTATACTTTTGTATATAGAAGAGGACATACATCTTAGTATAAGTGACTCTATCATGACTCTATCTATCTATTTTGCCAGTCAGTCTTTTATTAGTTAAAATGCCATTTAAAAGTGACAAAATAATCTCTAGGGAGAAAAGAACATGTTAAGCAGAGGTAGTGTGGAAATCCACTTTGAAAAGTATTAGCCATGACAGCAGTGCACATGCACCTCTGCTATGACATTTGGAGTCTGACAGGAAGCTGCTTGATGTACTAAGAATAATACTATGGTAATTTCAAACTCAAAGATAATTTCTTTCTAGGAACATATCTCTAGATAATATGTCAGTGCTCTAAAACTTTTACTAATGAATATATATTTTTTCTCTTCTGTAGTTCTTTGTTTATTAATTATATTTTATTTAAAATGTTGGTGTGTAGAGTATAATAATAATTCATGTTAACATTTTCAAACCTGGGTATCTAAAGTAAGATTTCTAACCCAGTATTTTGACACCTGAACTAAAGTTCAGGCCAGATTTTAAAGGTGCTGAGCACCTGTATTTTCCATTGACTTCAGTGGAAGCTCAGATAGATTTGCAAAGATACAGATCTGCAATATTTCCACTAGACTTTGATCATTTTCTTTTAATACAGAACATCTGTAAGAACAATGTAACAAACAAAGCCAGATTAATGTGGCCTTCATGAAAGGTGCTGTTTTGACATCTCTAAAGCTTGAATGCCTCTACAGAGAACAGCCACAGCTTGGGTAGTATCAGCACTGCAGGCGTCCCCACACCATTCTGTTAATGTATCTCTAACCTGACCTGGAGGAGAGTGATAGAGAGCTCAATCTACAGCAAAATCCTTGACCTTTTTACTGAAACTACCAGTAGGGATGACAGTTATGTTGGTGGCTTGTTTGTGATGGTCACTAGAGACTTCACTGAAACCATTAATTCATAAGCTACTAAACCAGCCATCAGATGGTAACAACTTTTGTCACTACTGACGTGAGCTAGATTCAAACTAGCAACCTAGAGTTGGAAACCCATTATTAGTCCCATTTGCATTCCAGATTCCCTAGCAAGGTCACCCTTAATCATGAGTCAAAATATGCTAAAGGGGCTCATAAAATGAATGAACTCCTTTTCTTTTCTTTTCTTTTGTTTTCTTTTCTTTTGTTTTCTTTTCTTTTCTTTTCTTTTTCTTTTCTTGTTTAGTGGCATTAAGCAGATGGCATATTCAAATGTTGCTGGCACATAAAATATCATTTTTTGCCTGCAATATCATTTGGTGCCTGCAGGAATATACAGCTTGGTGAGTATTTGCAATTCTAAAAGCTAGCCCACAGCTGCTAGCCCACTGCTTTTGAAGCACCAGCATTTATGCTTTGTGTTTTAGTTTTATATTGCAGTCAGTTTGTTCTAACCATTGGTTTATTCCTTATTTTGTCCATTTTGGGGGGTCTTTTCTCTGCCACTATGTTTCATTATACTGTCACCTACCTCCAGTGTTACTTTTCCAATGGACTGCTTTTTTACCCTAGAGTCTCAGAATTCTCTGACTGCCTCCTATTATGCCACTCTCCATATGCAGCATTCTATCCATACATCTCCCAATCTTCTGTGGACTCTTGGGCTTGCTTTGGGAGCAGCTACAGTGTAAGGTTCAGACACACAGAGAGCCAGAAAGCAAAATGTGCAAAAACATATTGTAACTTGCTATATCTATAGAAACACCACCAGAAGGATCTATGTTAATTAGTCCAATCCCATATACTTCTCTCCTCCTACCTTGACTCTGCTATTGATCAACTGTGAGACCCAGACATTTCCAGACTTTATCTTACTTCTGTCCTCCCCATCAGTTCTCCTAGAAACTCTATCACTATTGTAACAATTTATAATCAAAAAATTCAGAAAGTGCAATTTTGTTTCTGTGTTTTTAAGAAAAATGTCAGGACCTGATTTGTGTTATGTCAACAGCAGCATAGTCATATTTTGCATCCTGCTGAGTTTGCCGTACTGGGCTTTAGAGTAGGGTGTGGGATTTTGAATGTAGGAACAGGCAAAACTACAGCTTACCATTCCCTCTTGGAAGATAAAGTAACCTTTTGGGAACCCAATGTTGGTTCTGTTTTCATTTCTAGCAGCCAATGAAATGTCAGGTATTTTAATTTTGCTAGTGATTTGCTGTATGTTGGAACTAGCAATATTTATTTATTATCATTCTGAATTCTTATTTGTTGTTTCAAGAGAGAATTGCCAAAGAAGTTATGAAATGTAACATTAATGACAAAGTGTTAAATACTCTTAATATCGAGGCCTAAAGTACATAACAATATTTGACTATCATAAAAATGTGACTAGTTTATAAAAAGAGAAAACATGGCTCAAGCTAACCCCGGGTAGGAACTCCATTCACACAGATGGAGTAATGCCCAGTTACATCACGATTAAATGTAGCCCAATAATTCTAAGGACATAAATATTTATCAGTAATCATTCATAACAGAATTCAGGAGACATCAGCATATTTATTTCTGCTAGATAAGCAAAAGAAAGATATATTACCATAATATTAAGATTAACTTGAGCTCTTTCTCTTCTTTGACAGTCATATCACAACCCTTGAGACATCATATATCTCTCCCAATGAAGTGACAAAAATATTTACCTTCATGATAAATTACAGGAATAGCAAACATACCTACCTTGTGTTAAAAGGACTTTAGCATATTATGTGAATGACAGCTCACAGGCTCTCTCTAGTGATTCGGTAAAGTTGAACATGACCATGGCCGGCTCCAGGCACCAGCTTACCAAGCAGGTGCTTGGGGCGGCCACTCCGGGGGGGGGGGGGGGGGGGCACGTCCAGCTATTCGGCGGCAATTCGGCGGACGGTCCCTCACTCCCGCTCGGAGCGAAGGACCTCCCGCCGAATTGCCGTCACAGATCGCGATCACGGCTTTTTTTTTTTTTTTTTTTTTTTGCCCCGCTTGGGGCGGCAAAAACCCTAGAGCCGGCCCTGAACATGACACTAAGTTTCATTATGTTTTATCAGAGTACAATTAACGGTGCAAAGGAAAATTGGAAATTAAGGATAGTTGAAATCGGGATATAAAGAATCTGTCTTACTTGGAATGATTTGCACTTGGCAACTTTCATCCAAGGAGTTCCATGTGCTCTATATCCCTGAGATTTTGGGTACTTGGCATGTCTGAAAATGAATCCACTTTTATTTGAGTGGCTATATATGGATTTAGAAGCTTCAATTTAGGCATCCATTTTGGTCATAACTTTCACAACCCCCCTGTTGGTAAAGTATTATTATCCCTATTATACAGGTGGGTAAACCAAGGTACATAGGGTGAAATCCCGGCCCCACTGTTGTTAGTGGCAAAATTCTCATTGATATCAAGGATAGCATTTCACCCATAGAGACAAAGGGCTAAATTTCAAATGCATAAACTATTGTGGAGAGGAAAGGTGACTTAGTGCTGGGGCTTGAGTTTGATACATTTGAGGATTAGGGCCAATATTTTAAAATATGATGCACAGAACAATTCTTCTGTTCCTTGTTTTAACGATCAGTTTGCATTTCACTTACTGCGTCAAGACCTCTGGTCCGGGATATTTGAACTGGTGATGTATCTATCAGTGTAAGAACTCTGGATCATAATTCTTTAGAGGATGTGCACCTAAGATCTGGAATTATTTGTCTTGACACAGTTTTGGCCATTAAATCTAGGTTCAACACCTACCACATTCCTAATCAATTGAACTATTAATTTTAGAGGTTTTAAATAAGTGCCTTGGAATTTGTCATTAAATTATGAAAACTACACCTCTACCTCGATATAACGCGACCCGATATAACACAAATTCGGATATAACGCGGTAAAGCAGTGCTCTGGGGGGGCGGGGCTGCGCACTCCAGCGGATCAAAGCAAATTCAATATAACGCAGTTTCACCTATAAAGCGGTAAGATTTTTTGGCTCCCGAGGACAGCGTTATATCGAGGTAGAGGTGTATTTTATTTGATTGTTCAATATCTGTAGCCTGGATGTTATGCAATTTTTCATCCATACTCTTCTTTAGAACTGACTCCGTTTTTGTGAAGAATTCTCATTTTCCCCTAACACACACATGGTTTGAATCAGAATTTGTAGTTTGTCCCCCAGTGATGCCCATAAAACACTGAGAGGAAATGTGGTTTTTCATATATGAAAAAATGATAGGTTATAGCCCCATCACACCTAAAACCTATACACAGAGATCCAGATACTATGGAACATTTGAGTAAGCCAGTCTATTGAGTCAGTTTTAGTAATAATTTTTGCTATTTATTGAAAGGGTTAAATTATGTCCCTTATAAGGCAAATCCATACTGGGGAGGGGAGAAAAGGCCATCAGCATAAGGCCATTATTATTATTTATTATTATTATATTTATATTATAGCACCGAGGAGCCCTAGTCATGGAACAAAACCCCACTGTGCCAGACGCTGTACAAACACAGGACAAAAAGATGGTCTCTGCCCCAGAAAGCTTCCAAAGTATAATACAAGAGACAACACAGGGATACAGAGAGGCAGACAGGGAGGTCAAGGAAATGAGGCTGTGTTTTTCAGCATGGAAGGCAGTGGTCTTAGCACATCACCAGCCTAATCATTGTCAAGTTTTGTGTAGGCATCGCAGGAAAGGAGAGTTGTGAGGAGGATTATATAAAGGAGAATGAGCTAGTTTTGCAGATGTTTATGAAAAACTCCTCCTAAGCATGAGGGGCAGCATAAGAGAAAGCATGAAGTTGCTTGGTTGTTTCCATTGTCAGAAGGCAGTAAGACATCATTTTTTCTGGGTTCTAAAGGAATCATGCTGAGAAGTAGGACTTGGCATACCAAAAAAGTCTAGCCAGCCCTCTCTTGCTAGCACTTGCTGGTGTGCAGAGGTGACAGAGCCATGGCCTTACCTCCCATTTTTCCAGACAAAATTCATGAGGAATACAAACAATGATGACCAGTATCCCCTTTGTGCTCCACATCTCCAGTGCCAAATTATAGGTGCCTTCTACATGTGCATTTTTGGTGGAAGAGTTTTTTCATGCCCTTCCTTATTCTAGAACAGGAATCTCAAACTCAAATGACCATGAGGGCCACATGAGAACTAGTACATTGGCCCGAGGGCCGCATTTACTGACACCTCCCCCCGCCCCCACTCCACCCCTTCCATGAGGCCCTGCCCCTGCCCTGCCTCTTCCCACCCCTTCCTTGCCCCCATTCCAACCCCTTCCCTGAAATCCCCACCCCAACTCCGCCCCCTCCCTGCCCCCAGGGGGTGCAGGAGGGGTGTGGGGTGTGGCGGGGGCTCAGGGCAGGGAGTTGGGGTGTGGGGTGCAGGAGAGGTGAGGAGTGCGGCAGGGGGTCAGGGTGCAAGGTGCGGCAGGGGGCTCAGGGCAGGAGGTTGGGGTGCAGGGTGCAGCGGGGGTTCAGGGCAGGGGGTCGGGCTGCAGGGTGCAGCAGGGGGCTCAGGGCAGTGGGTTGGGGTGCAGCAGGGGGTCAGGGTGCGGCAGGGGGCTCAGGGCAGGGGGTTCGGCTGCACGAGGGGTTTGGGAGGCAGGCTTCGGCTCGACGCGTACCGGGGGTAGGGCAGGCTTCTTGCCTGCCCTGCCCCCACGCCGCTCCGGGAAGCCGACGGAACCTGGGGAAGGAGGGGCGCAGGGATGTGTGTGGCTGTTGCTTCAGGCACCGCCCCCAGCAGCTCCCATTGGCCGGGAACGGGGAACCGCGGCCAATGAGAGCTGCTGGGGGCGGTGCCTGAAGCAACAGCCACACACACCCCTGCGCCTCTCCTCCCCCAGGTTCTTTCCGCTTCCCGGAGTGGCGCGGGGGCAGGGCAGGCAGACAGGGAGCCTGCCCTACCCCTGGTGTGGGTCGGGCCGGAGCCACTCTAGGTAAACGCTGGGGGAGGGCGGGGGGGCCGCGAGGAGCAGAAAATAACCCCACAGGCCACGTGTTTGAGACCCCTGTTCTGGAACACAGGGGCAGTCATAATTTCTATGAAAGCTAACAAGGAACAAATAAACAAAGTGTGTGAATTGATCAAGCCATCTGGTGTAAACAGTTTGACAACAAACTCTTGCTATATAAAAAATGGAATCTATATGTTTACAATATAGAGACTACTGTCTGGATTGTACTGTCTGGAATTTAAATGAAATTTTACTTGGGGTTATTTTTTGGTTTCAGAATTATAGGAGTGCAAACAAATGTGTGGTTTTAAATGTCTTATTGGTGTTTGTATACATCCTCACAAGTTTAAAACTGAGGTATGATACATGACAGTTAATGGCCAGGATATTGACAAGGGCACATAGCTACTTTATTTGTTAAATAGCTAAGCTATTAAGGTTTAAAAAGTAGTTACTGTGCATGAACATGATTTTTTTCCATAAACTATTTCATTGCTATTTATTGTACAGTAAATGTGTAGTCTTCTGTGTGGATTATACAGAGTGTTAGTTTTAAATATAGAGGCTTCCATTGTTACTCTGGATGGAGGCTTTCTAATCTCATTTGTGAATAAATGGAGGATTTAAAGCTCCCTGAGAACAAATAGAGAAGATGGATCTTAATAGAACTGAAAGAAGCCTTTCTAATCTGTCCACAATCCACAGATTATATACTGCCATTGAGGTTTTATTTCTGTATGTTATCAACTATCATTCAATTTTTAAACAAGTATTATTAATACTAGAAAACATGTTAAATCTCATATATGTAATTTTTGGTTCCCACCTTGTACTCAATTTAGCTCACAGTACATGGAGTAGAATGTTTAGCATAATAAATTAAACTCAAAACATACAAGATTAAATTATGCTTTTAAGTGGGATCCTTATTAAAGATCACTGAAATCAGTAGGGTTATCATAAGGAAAAATCTGACCCATTTTTGTGAGTTAGTTAGACATTTATGCATTGATTTTCAAACTCAGTGTTGGGCTCATATTTTAGCCCCACAAATAACTGGGACTATTTTATAGGGGCACATCTGGGGAACCATTTAAAAATTTACCAGAAACAGACAGGAGTGGAGGAGCTTTGTCGCTGCCCTAAACACCAGTAGCGTAATGGGAACACGATGATGATGATGGTATAGGATTTACACATCTACCTGACTTGTAGACAGTCGGAAAGGTAGATGTCTGAATTCTAAGAAATGCACTCACAATTAATTGTTTCTGCAACAATGTACTGATCCAAAATGCAAGCAATGCTCTACTGTGTGATTGTGACCAATACCAGTATCATCTGTCCTCTCCTCCTTAGTCTTTTGTCATGTGTTTGTCCACCACACCCTGATGGATACATTTCACTGGGAGAGAACACCATTGTCTTTACCCCGGATGGAAACTGAGAAGGGGATGTAGGTTCCGGAAACTCTTTACCCTTCACCACCTTTCTTAAAGGAAATCAGTGTGAAATTGCCCATGCAGCAATAATCTTAATAAAAACAACATTAAAATAGATAGAAAATGGAATTATACATAAGAAATAGTTTGCTTAACATATCTACATTTACACTTCTCACAGCTAAACTAGATAAGGCATTCTCTGCTTAGTTACAGAGAAGAAAACAAGAAGTGAACTGTTTACCTCCGTTGAAATCAATCCCTTTCTCTTTGACCAGTGGTTCTCCAGTCAACATTGTATTGCTGTCTAGAGAGAGACTCCTCTTCCCTGTGTCCCCTCCACATGTGCTTATTAAATCCCTTTCCTAGTTTCCCCCATTTTCTAAACAGAAAGATACACATTAGGAGTTGGTAAAATGGTTTCATTCCTCACCTTCTAGGTCATGGATTATTGAGGAAGAGAAAATCCTTAACAATGATTAATGGCTGCCTTTCAAAGATACCGTGCTCAGCTATTGTTTTTCACAGTCCACCTTGACTGGCTGTAGCCAGTTTCATTTGGGCTTCTTGGTAGATACCCTCCCACCCCACCCCAAGCAGTTTTTTGTTTTGTTTTGTTTTATGATGAACTATGAATTATAGACCAAGACCCAGACCCTTTGTAACAATAATATCAGTACCAGCAGCGTCGGCCAACTTTGGCTTCAATTACAAACTAAAAAACGGTTTCACCATGTCAGTACTTGGATGACCGGCTACCAATAAATGCTAGAATGTTGTAGGGATGGTTTATTCAGTAGCTGGCACTCTTTAATGCCCCAGTTAATGGTTTGGTCATGTAAACACCAGTGATGAGATCCTCAGCACCACTCCAACCCCCTTTATACTGGGCAGAAAAGCCAGAGGCCGGGATGTGTGTGTGTGTCCGGGGGGGGGGGGGGGGGGGAGAATACTACCTTCAGCACAGACACTGTGGAGCCCAGCCCCTGGGATGACATGGGAGGGGTGTGTGATGGGGGTGGAGCTGGGATGGGAGGGGCATGTCAGGGGAATAGCAATAGTATACAGTGCTGCAGATTCCAGGCACCACTGCAGCTCCAAGAAGCTGCCTTCATTTAGGCCCCCAGAGCTGTCTAAATTATGCCAGGAGCCTCACCACAGAGCTGCCCATGATTAGGAGGTACAAAGCTGGGTTAAAGCCACCTTTGTATCCCTTTCCCCCACTTGGGCTGAGAGATCTGTGCAGCAGAATCTTACTGAAGATTTATTTTCATATTATTATTAATCTGAAAATAAACTTGTTAAATCAGGAAGGTAGCAGAATATCTGTAAGGAGACAGAAGAAATCCTTAGGTGGATACATGGTTCTTAGGGGAAGATGCTAGGTACATATGGTTGTCCTGCTGCTCCCCTTTACATTAATAGTTGGAAAAATTACCTCTGCCACATTCTTGATTTCATAATTAAAATGCACTTACCTGTCCAATATGTTTTAAATCTGAAAAGTACATTTGTAGCTTTCATTTCTTTTGGAGCAGTTTGCCAACAAAGGAGAAATAAATTGCTGGAAAAGCAAAGAGTATTTTCAGCAGAGTTAAATGGACCATTTAATAAGGATATCCACTATCAGACCTACATCATACATTCAGGAGTGGAAAAGGTCCACTAGACCAGTTTCCAGCTATATTTGAAGGACAATGCTAATGACTCTTTGCACACATATTTTACCTTATTCATTTCTGCTTATTTTATGTTTCCTACTAGGCTGATGATAAAGACACTGGAAATTACAGTGCCATGCAGTACAGACTCATCATACCCCCAATCAAGGATGGCAAAGAAGGTTTTGTGATCGAAGCCTATGAAGGGCTTATAAAAACTGCCATGCTGTTCAAAAATATGAGAAGGTCCTATTTCAAGTTTCAGGTCATTGCAACTGACAATTATGGGAAAGGACTGAGCAGCAAATCAGAAGTACTTGTAAGTATATGAATCAGTCAATGTCTTCTTGAAATTATTCCTGATACACTAGAGGAAATTCTAACTCTAGATAAAGTTTCAGTTCCAAAGAGCTAGAAGGGATGGGCATGAAGTTTGTGAATATGATCTTTTCAAGACACTGAAGTTATTTTTCCCCAAAACAAAAGCTTTCTGAATACCTGAAAAAAATGTATGTACTATAGCAATATGTCTATATGTCCTATTTACACAAAGATAATACAGCATGCTAGATATTCACAGAATATATCCTCATGTACTCAATATCTACCAGGATTTTAATTGTTTGTATTAAATTTAAAATGAAGAAGCCATACGCTGAGGATTCGTGGAGCATGATTCTGTTCACAGCAAGATAAATACTGCAGACAGGAAGGAATCAGGGACTTCCTCTAGGCACTGAGAGCACAATATAGGTACCTCATGGTGTTTTATAAATTCAGATAAATAAATAAATAAAATATTATGAGACCTCTGACAATTGGGTGCTCAGGGGAAAACACAGGTGGCCACATCTTGGGTGTTCTGAGGAATAATAGGCCCTACATAGGAAAGCAGGATTTTTCTGTTGAATCACCCAAAATTCAGGGGATATGCTAATAGGTGGATTTATTTAGCTCCAACCAGCATATAAAGTAAGCTGCCCCTCTTTGGGCATGAAGCTAAGACAGAGAAGATGCTGGAAGGAGACCCTAGGAACAGCCAAACTCAGGGAGGAAGTTTTGCCTGAGGTTTATAGTTTGTTATTAAATGATCACAAGCTATTAAATGATCACAAGCTATTCTTTCCACAGAACTCCTACCTCATTTAATTCACAGGATGGACAATGTTCAGGGAAATGAATCAGGGTTGTGTAGTGAATGAGAATGTTGTTTGCAGGACCCCACCTCAGTTGTTGCAAAAGTTGAATGCTGTGTAGAGAGTGAGTAGAGGACCGCAGAAAGAGAACTGTTGGTTTCATGATTTAGGCAGCTGAATGCTGCCCCAGAGAGTTGGATTCTATCTCTGCCTCTCTCACAAAGTCCGTATGCGATGCTAGTTAACTCATTTAAATGAAAAATTTCATAGCTGGCTGCTGTGTGTTCCTCATTTTCTGGGTGCTCAGCTTAGGGTGCTTGGGGACTGAGTTTACATCTGGAACTAAAGTCAATGGGAGCTGTGCTTGGAACATATAAAGTACTATAAAAATGTTAAGTACTATGGAATAATATGGGTTTCTCAGTTTAAAAAGGGTAAACAAGATAACCTGGGTAATTATAGGCCTGTCGGTTTGACATCGATCCCAGGCAAGATAGTCGCTGATAAGGAATTCAATTTGCAAACAATTAAAGCAGGGTCATATAATCGGCATGGGTTTATGGAAAATAGAGCCTGTTAAACTAAGTTGATATCTTTTTTTAAAAAATTAGATTACAATTTGGTTGACAAAGGTAATAGTGATGATATAATATACTTACCACTTCTATAAGTCATTTGACTTTGTACAACATTTTGATTAAAAAACTAGAACGATATAAAATCAACATAGCATGCATTAAAAGCTAGCGGATAGGTCTCAACATGTAATTGTAAATGGGGCATCCTCATTGAGCAGGTGTGTTTCTAGTGGAGTCCCGCAGGGATTGGTTCTTGGCCCTACGCTATTTAACATTTTAATCAAACATCAGGAAGAAAACATAAAATCATCACTAATAAAGTTTGCAGATGACACACAAACTGGGGGAATGATAAATAATGAAGACAGGTCACTGGCATAGAGTGATCTGGATAACTTGGTAAGCTGAAAAGCACACACTGTGCATTTTAATGACTAAATGTGAATGTGAGCCATACTTACCCAATGGGTGCCTGTGTACTGGGAAGCAGTGACTGAAAAAGCTTTGAGGATTATGGTGGACGAACACGAGCTCCCAGTGTGACACTGTGGCCAAAAGAGTTAATGCTATCCTTAGATGCATAAACCGGGAAATCTCGAGTAGTAATGGAGAAGTTATTTTGCCTCTTTGGCATTGGTGCGACTGCTGCTGTAATACTGTGTCCACAATTCAAGGATTTGATAAATTGGAGAGGATTCAGAGAAGAGCCACAAGAATGAATAAAGGATTAGAAAACATGGCTTATTGACTCTAAGAGCTCAGTCTATTTAGTTTAACAAAGAGAAGGTTAAGGGGTGATTTGATTACAGTCTATAAGTACCAACATGAGGAACAAAATATTTGATAAAGGGATTTTCCATCTAGTCAAGAGAGGTATAAACTTATCCAAAGGCTGGAAGTTGAAGTTAGACAAATTAAAACAAAAATTTGCACCTTATTTCCTAACAGTGAGAGTAATAATCCATTGAAACAATTTATCAAAGGGTGTGGTAGTTTCTCCTTCACTGGCTATTTTAAAATCAAGATTGAAGGTTTTTCAAAAGATATTCTCTAAAAATTATTTTGCAGAATTTCCATGGACGATGGTGTACAGAAGGTCAAACTAGATGATCACAATGGTCCCTTCTGGCATTGGAATCTATTAATCAAGCTGAACACCCAACATTAGTTGATAATTGAGTGTTTTGGCTTTAATCACTTGGTGTCTCAGATCGCCGTCTGTAAAATGGGGATATTTCCCTACCTTGCAGGATTGTTGTGAATATAATTCATTGTTTGTGAACCACTAACTGTGGAATGTAAATGGTATGCAGTAAATAAGACATGAGAACACACACTGAATGATGAAGATAAAAATGAATAGCTATCTTGTGGTTTAGGATTTTGTATTACTGCCCGTCACTATTGTATCAGAGCACCTTCCATGTAGACTGGCAGTTACAAGGACTTTAGTGTACTTCATGGAGCAGGCTTGTCAAGGCTCCTTCCCCACTCTGAACATTAGGGTACAGATGTGGGGGCCTGCATGAAAACTTCTAAGCTTAACTACCAGCTTAGATCTGGTCCACTGCCACCACTCCCAATGTGCTAATTCCCTTCCCTGGGTAGCCTTGAGAGACTCTTCACCAATTCCCTGGTGAATACAGATCCAAACCCCTTGGATCTTAAAACAAGGAGAAATTAACCATCCCTCCTCCTTTCTCCCACCAACTCCTGGTGGATCAAGATCCAACCCCCTTGGATCTAAAAACAAGGAAAATCAATCAGGTTCTTAAAAAGAAGGCTTTTAATTAAAGAAAAAGGTAAAAATCATCTCTGTAAAATCAGGATGGAAAATAACTGTACAGGGTAATCAAACTTAAAGAGCCCAGAGGAACCCCCTCTAGCCTTATGTTCAAAGTTACAGCAAACAGAGGTAAAGACCCTAGTAAAAGGTACATTTACAAGTTGAGAAAACAAAGATAAAACTAACACGCCTTGCCTGGCTGTACTTACAAGTTTGAAATATGAGAGACTTGTTCAGAAAGATTTGGAGAGCATGGATTGATGTCTGGTCCCTCTTAGTCCCAAGAGCGAACTCTCCCCAAAAACAAAGAGCACAAACAAAAGCCTTCCCCCCACCAAGATTTGAAAGTATCTTGTCCCCTTATTGGTCCTTTGGGTCAGGTGTCAGCCAGGTTACCTGAGCTTCTTAACCCTTTACAGGTAAAAGGATTTTGGAGTCTCTGGCCAGGAGGGATTTTATAGTATTGTACACAGGAGGGCTGTTACCCTTCCCTTTATAGTTATGACAAGGCTATTCAGTAAGTATTATCCATTCTGTGCACTGAATAAGGCAGGGATATGGTGGAAAAAATAGTATTTGATTGTGTGTAATTAAAAAATTGTATTATAATGAAGAGGCACAGGGGGGTTGAATTAAGTTTCCGCAGACAGCTTTACTCCTGGCATTTCCTAGTCTTTTTGAGTGCTTTACTTTTCCATCTCAATGTTCTTTTAAAATAATTTTTTTTTAAATAATGCAATTGTTAATACAGTGCCCAAAAGTGTGCTAGGTGCTGTACAGGAAAAATAGAAAGACAGGCTTCCTGTCCCCAAGAATCTTATAGTCTAAATGTGTCACAACAAGTGAGAATAAGTAACCACAGGGAAGAGGAGGATGAGGAAGCACAAAGGTTACAATGATGAGATCACATTATTATTCAGTTATGGTGTGTGCACACTGATGATTTTATTAATATAAAAATGTTTGTTTACATGCTCTAATTATTTGGTGGCTTCTTCAGTGATTTCCACACTCTCCACTCCCTTTTCAGAAGGTTCACACTGCAGATAGGATACCTGAATAAATTTCAGATTGAATTTACTCACGAAGTCCCTTCAGGGTTGGTTGAGAGGGAGGAAAAATGGTGCTTCAGTCCCCACTTGTGGAGCTTGGTTCCTTGGGACACTGCCTAGGAAAGTCTCCTCCGAGTTGGGTGAAAAAGGACTACTGTGACCCTCCCATTTTCCATGCATGCTTACCCTGGTCCCCTGCAAGTTTTTCCTCTCTCTTCTGGTGGAAGTGGAGGCAATGATTTGTCCCAATAGCATCTGCAAAGATGAGAATTTACCCATATGTACCTCCTGCCCATACTTAGGCCTACATTTAATAATGTAGTGATGGAAATCTTGATATGCATGGGGGGGCATGCTAATGTTACTGTGGAAATCTTAACTTTTTGGTCCCGATCTGGGTTTGGATATTTACATTTGTTACAGTACTATGGCCTGAATATCTTTTGTACAATTCGTATACATAGATAGAATAATCATAACTTATGACCCATAGAGAACTTATGGTAAAGTGGTTGCTTCTTTTTTAAGAACTATATTTATGCAGTACTCATTAAATACTTAGGGAGTAACTGCTTTTACTGACTAATGCAATTAATTCTACTAAGCTGTTCATTGCTTTAGAGTTCCATTTACTGAATTGATCCTGAATTTTATGGTGAGTTCTTTAAATTTATTTTTTTCTTATACAGGAGTTTGCATATGCAGATCAGTCCACTTGATGACATTTCAAGAACATTTAAATATTTTAAGTTGAATTAAATTTCAAAGCTGGCAGATCATATTTGATGTGAATGATATTCAAGCATGTCTGCCAAAGTGCTTACATGGCTCAAACTTCATTTGTGAAAACCAAGGTGTCTCTTTATTCGTTGAGAACAAAGAATAGTCTGATTTTTAAATTTCTTATGCTTAATGTTGTCCTACTTTCCAAATCTTGGCTGGCTACAGAATCCTTCACGGAGAGGTGATGGAGGGCACAGTAGTTGCTGTAATCTCCTTATGGACATTCTCCAACTTTTAATAAAGATTTCAGATTTTATTTTCTCTGTAAAGACTGGGAGCAATTGCTCTTTTTATAGCCTAAGAGAATAGTACACTTTTCAAACATCATTAAGATTTAAACTTCTTGTTTGCCAGCTCAGTGGCTTAATGATGTGATGCTCCAGAGTGGCTTAATTCTGGGAGCTCCAGAGAACTTTCAATCATGGTGCTTCTGATTTGGTTAAAACTCTGTTTAAGAGAAGAAAGCTGATTTCCCAATCTCAATTTACCTTTATAGATTTCATTCTTCCTTCTTAGTGATGAGTTGGCTGACTGTTCTTGAAATGAAAAGGATAGAGTTAATGCAGATAGAATGCAAAAGAGAGAAGAGAGCATGAAGTCATGCTTCAAGAAATTTCAAGCAGGGAGAGATGTAATAGTCTTTTCTTCAATATCAGTCTGAAAAGAACTTGAGGAAACTGGATCAGAATGGATGCAAAAAAAAGTTAGCCTTTTTAGTGTGCTCACTTGGTGCACATAGGTGGTGCCATGTACCTGGTGGCTCTTTAAAATGGCACCTGGGTACAGGAGGGGTATATGTTTGTTTTTACTGGATTTCAGTGCTATCCAGGGAAATTCATTCTGCAGGATAAGTAGTTTGCAGATGGAATCCTGGCCCCATTTAAGTAAATGAGAGTTTTGCCATTGGCATCAATATGGGGCCAGGATTTCACCCACATTTACTAATTTGTTATAAAGATTTTTTTAAAAGGTTGACAGTACATGTTATTTTCTGACCTGTGTATTAAGAGAGAAGAGGTCAGATATGCAAGATAAGGGAATATAAGCTGTGTGTTACTTATATTTTTGGACCCCTTTGGAAGAAACTAACAAAATAGAACTAAACATGAAAATAAAAACGTTATTGGGGACTTTATCTACAGTGATGGATTCAGAATTGTGACAAGCTGTTGTAGTTTAGTAACAAAGTATTGTTAATTTATTTGAATTAATCTAAAATCTGCATTGCTATTAAAGAAATTTAAAAAATATGGCAGTTGAGGTACCCATAATGCATTAAACTGGAAATAAAACCAGCTTAAAATCCCCTCAACATCAACATCTCACTTGTAGATAAATCCTTGCCCTACTATTTTGGCTACTAAGTGAAGCAAGGCTTCCCAATTCACTTATTCTTGAATTGAAATGTGAAATCATTACAACAGGGCATGGCTTTGAAGACAGGAAAACAATTATCCTGTTGTTTTTGAATTGGGAGAATGTTATGCATGTAAAGACCAACTATATTTCATTCCTGTGTTTTCAGGTCTCTGTGGTCAATCAGTTGGATATGCAAGTCATCGTTTCTAATGTTCCTCCCACTCTTGTGGAACAAAACAAAGATCAACTTATAGGGTAATGCATTTATTTATTATATAAATACCATATGTGCAGTTCACTGTGTTTGTTTTTAGGTTCAGCAAGTGTTAGTCACTATGCGCTGAAGTTGGATAAAAGTTTTATTGAATGAGAGTAAGGAAAGAAGTATTTGGAAAGAGAGTAGTACGAAAGATCTAACATTGAATATTTGAAGGCACATCTATGTAATTCCAAAAATTCCAGGGTTAAAAAGAAAGACCTCATAGACTCATAGATTTTAAGGTCAGAAGGGACCATTGTGGTCATCTAGTCTGACCTCCCGCATGATGCAGGCCACAAAAGCTGACCCACCCACTTTCCCTTAACTCAGCTGTTGAAGTCTCCAGATCGTGATTTAAAGACTTCAAGTCGCAGAGAATCCTCCAGCTTGCGACCCCTGCCCTATGCTGCGGAGGAAGGCGAAAAACCTCCAGGGCCTCTGCCAATCTACCCTGGAGGAAAATTCCTTCCCGACCCCAAATATGGCAATCAGTAGAACCCCGAGCATACAGGCAAGAATCTCCAGCCAGACCCTCATTTTACCAGCGATGGCACGTTATTGCCTAATTGACTAAAATCACGTTATCCCATCAAACCATTCCCTCCATGAACTTATCTAGCCTAATCTTGAAGCCAGGGAGGTCTTTCGCCCCCACCGTTTCCCTCGGAAGGCTGTTCCAAAATTTCACCCCTCTGACGGTTAGAAACCTTCGTCTAATTTCAAGCCTAAACTTCCCCACGGCCAGTTTATATCCATTTGTTCTCGTGTCCACATTAGAACTGAGCTGAAATAATTCCTCTCCCTCCCTGGTATTTATCCCTCTGATATATTTAAAGAGAGCAATCATATCCCCCCTCAGCCTTCTTTTGGTTAGGCTAAACAAACCGAGCTCCTCGAGTCTCCTTTCATAGGAAAGGTTTTCCATTCCTCGGATCATCCTAGTGGCCCTTCTCTGTACCCGTTCCAGTTTGAGTTCGTCCTTTTTAAACATAGGAGACCAGAACTGCACACAGTACTCCAAATGAGGTCTCACCAGCGCCTTGTATAACGGAAGCAGCACCTCCTTGTCCCTACTAGAAATACCTCGCCTAACGCATCCCAAGATTGCATTAGCTTTTTTCACAGCCACGTCACATTGCCGACTCATAGTCATCCTGCGATCAACCAGGACTCCGAGGTCCTTCTCCTCCTCCGTCACTTCCAACCTGTGTCTTATAACATTTTCCTCTCATTTATATCTGTGCAACCCCATTGACATCAACATTGACTTCAGTTGGGTTGCATGGGTGCAACTCAGGGTAGAATTTTGGCCCACAAATGTTTGTCATGTGGTCAATATTCGACTTCCATTATTATTAAAATTTTCATACAATGATAAAGACATTGTTAATGGTAAATGATTTTTTATTTTAGTTACAAGGTATCATGCAAAGACATTAGCCATATGTAGTGGAGAAAAAGATAATAATAATTGAAACTCTTAATGCTTTGTGACAAAACTCAAGATTTTTGCTATATTGGAAACTGTCCAAAATCATTTTTGTAAG
The DNA here is from genome assembly GCF_028017835.1 of Emys orbicularis. Classification (NCBI taxonomy): domain Eukaryota; kingdom Metazoa; phylum Chordata; order Testudines; family Emydidae; genus Emys; species Emys orbicularis. The sequence goes on along the minus strand of NC_088689.1, from coordinate 37,914,355 downwards.
ATATATGTTAATATACTTCATATTCCAAACATACAGTAATCTCCAGAAGTGTCAGGATTTCATGGTTAGTTTCTCTTTTAAGTCGAGAAGAAATTGCTTCACTCTGTCTGTTCAGCAGTGCAATCATAAATTAATCTAAATAGGAGAGAAAATATTTGAACTTCCAGTTTAATTTCTCTCATGAGATCAGGGAAGAAAGTTGTTTGGCTTATTTATGACAGAAATTGCTAAAGGAGATATTCACTTTTTTAGCTTTTGCTCTTCTATCAGTTCTTTAAGGCAGTGAGGCAGGATATTCAGCAGATTGCAGAAGTTTCATTCTATCTTGGCTGTCATTGTAATCTTACTCCCCTTGAAGAATGAGATGCATTAGGAGTAATGATGTGCTTATCCACTGAAAAGGAAGAGCATCATCCCCATAATACCTGTTGTCTCCTCTCTCCTGGAAAAAAATTGTGGTTACTCATGAGGATGTAGGTTTTTCCCCCATCCCCCATTCTATTTTGAGTTCAGCTGCTAGATTCTAATGCCAAAAACACTACTGAAATTGTCTAGGCAATGGTCTATACTCACAGTGACTCTATCTCCTAGATCTATGAATAACAGAAATAGACATCTGCCACCTAACAGTAGGAACTTTCCTTCAAAAAAGTGGCAGTTTTTGGCATTGTCTACAAAGATAAAGAGCTTATCCTTCAATTACCTTTCAATTATAGGTATGGGTATTATTTGTCTCTCCTTTGCTAAGGTTTCAAGTTGAGTTTATCAGGGTGTGCCATGCAGTAATATCTTCTTTTTACAAGATGAATAATGTATAGACTCCCTGGGCTCCAGCTTTACTCAAATGGGATGATGAAGATTTCGAGGATGAAGGGTGAGATTTTGTACTGTCTCTAAGAAGCACATCACAGAACTTACAACCCAAAGGAATGGGGCAGGCCAAACTGGCTTTAAGCCATCTTTGAGCCCTCCCAATTCTGGACTGTTCCAGGCGTCATGGCAGTTAGTGTAATTTACACAACTCTGGGTGGCTGCCTAAGTTATAGGAACCTTCCCATAGCTGTCTATGGGTGGCAGCAATGCTTAAAACCTCAGCAATGCTACGTGCTGCAGCCCCACCCCAAACATTCTCCTCCCAGTCCCAGGGGCACCCGGTGTGCCTCTACAGCAAGACTTGTGAGAAGGTCATCGGAAGACAGTTTTTGGCCATCTTCATCAGTCCTGTGGCTGAGGTAATTCTTCCCCAGCCTGATTTGGGATATTCATCACTCCTTTATGTTGTTCCACTCCTTTTATGTGGCATAAAGGATTTGGACCATACGTGAGACTCTTACCCAAAGAGTCCAGATTGTACTGTGGTTGATTCTTTTGAATATATGTAATGATAAAATATGGCTCAAATGAACTCAGATGAGATTATACCTTCAGTAAAACATCTGCCGGAAAATGAGTATACTGCAAATGTAACAGTCCTGCCCTTAATGATAAACATTATAAACTGCTTTCATTAAGACAAATTATCAGTTTATATTAGAATTGCATGAATTCTGGAAAAAGTTGTTATGGAAAACTTGTTCAAATAAAACTGTTAATTTGTTTCAGCAGCATTCACAATTAAACTCTTTTTATCCATTTTCTAAATATGTCTATAGATTTGACTGTTTTAGTTAGGAAAAATATTTGCAGAAACTTGAAGTTTCAAGACTACTCCTACAAATATATATTTGTCTGAAAGTTTCAGCCGGAAATATATTTGCCTGGTCTTCTTGAAATTCCTTTGATTTTCCTCCTGCTGTTTATAAAAGCTTTAATCATTCTATCAGGGTGTAAAAGCTAAATGTGATTTATATGACCCATCAAATGCTACACATAACAAATAATGAATAATCAAAGAAATAGTGAATGCAAATAGTTTGTGAACCACCCATAAGTTGAAATATTTTTGCCTGAAGTGTTTTCTGAACAATTTCAATAATGAACAAATTCATAAAAAATAGAGCATTGACGTATAATTCATGAAAAGAAAAAAGAGGTACATTCATCAAATAAATTATGTTCTACAGAGGATTTGCCCAGCTCTCGTTTGCACTAAAGTTACGCTAAATAAAAATGTTAACACTGAAAGATCCAAAAATCTAACCTCTGACAACTGTAACTATTTAGCGATTGGGAAAGTTGGATATTTAGTAACTTTGACAGTGGTAGAGATTGTCAGAATAAAGTAATATTTAAAGTGGCTACAACCTATTCAGAAATATATATTGTTGGTCTTTCAAATGAGAACAGTTAACTCAGCCAAACCTCAGATGTACCTTGTACAGATGGTCAGTGGCTGGAATAAAAGAATATTCTATACATAGAATTAAAATTTCTGTTCTATGTTCATTTTGCTTTAAAGTATTGGCTTATTAGAAAGAGATAAGCAAAGTACCTCTGGCTGACATTTCAGATAGTGCCATGATCCTGTAAAGTCATTCAATAAACACTACAGACTTCCCCTGACTACTTCAATTTCATCAACCAGCTGTCAATGTCCCCTAGTCTACACATCAATGTCAAACTCCCCATTTCATTCACCCACTTCAATTAAGGCTGTTTGGGGTAGGTCCAGCTAGGTCTGCTACAGCTGCAGTAGTGCTGACAGGAAAAAATGGGTTTTGCCTTATTGGAGAAATTGATGTGTGCTCCCTTCTTCAGAATAAATCTCTTTTTGGAGGCAGGGAGCAGAATTAGGAACTGTTTTCATATTTATTTAAAATATGCCGTATGTCTCTTTATGAATAGGGTACAGTCTATAAAGGAATGTGTGACTCATGTGGCTCTGCACTTCCCGGTTTTAGCTAAAAACACTTGAGGGAGGCTGATCTTGTGCTACTTGCAGCTAGGATGTACTAGAAATGTCATGTGAAAGCAAATTCTCATGAGACTTGCACCCCAATTTTACAGACCCTAAGTCATGTTACCCAAGACCAAATAATGTGTGGAGTGGCTAAAAATTAAAACTTCTTGAAATATTTGTAACTATTTCTAGTTTCCTGTGATGGGGTGTCCACCCCATATAAGGCCTGAGCAGGTTAAAGAGAGCCTGTTAACCTTGTAGGCTGCACCTGGAGGAGAGCCAGGGGTAGATGAAGCCCAGCGGGGCAGGGGTAGGCTGGGCTTGTATAAAGTCAAGGAGTTGAGAGCAAGAGGAGGCTGGCTTGCTCGGCTGGTGGCTGCTGGCCAGAATGCAGGCTGGGAGAGGCTGAGAGCTGTAGCTTGTAACTCAGAACTTGGGGGCAGCTTGGGTTGGTCGCTGGTTGGCTGACTGAAGAGAACTAGAAAATGAGGGAGAAGAAGCAAGGAATGAGGAATAGCTTCAGATTAGGAAGAAGAAAACAAGAATGGAAATATCTGTATCTGAACAAAAGGTAGCAGACTTGGCTGGTGTATTTGCTATTTGTGCTGTATTGTTGGTCACCTAAGTCAAATGATCTTGCGTCTCTTCCCTAAATGGATGACCTAAGTTGTAGAAACAGCAAGAATCCATTTTCTGGCCATAGATTATTCATAGGCATACTTAATTTTTTCCAAAAATCTGTTGTATGAATAATCAATACTGCTTGTCAAAACAGCTTCAAGAGCGTTTGTGGTCAACACATTTTCATAAATGTGCTATTATTCACAGTGCTTGCTTCCTGCAAATAAAACCTATTCATCTGAATGTTTGCAAATAAAAGATATTACAGATACCAGCTAAGTAAATTGGAAGGCTGTGTTTGCAAAAATAAATAAATAAAACAAACCACAAATACAGTCTAGCAGTTCTTACCAAGCTATAGTTTGGAAAATAATATGTCATAGATATGTTGATGGTACATGACTACAAATAACCCATGCAAGAAGATGACAATGACACAAATGAAAAGGGAGGCAAGGTGAGTGAGGTAATATCTTTTACTGAACCAACTTCTGTTGGTGAAAGAGACAAGCTTTTGAGGTTACCTGAAGGAGCGCTCTATATAGCTCAAAAGCTTGTCTCTTTCACCAACAGAAGTTGGTCCAGTAAAATATATTACCTCACTCACCTTGTGTCTCTCCTATCTTGGGACCAACAGGGCTGCAACAACACTGCAAACACAAATGAAAAGAGTCTTTTAAGTGCTAATTCCATTTTCTGTACTAAAGGATCTCAGTACTAAAATAAAATGTGATAAATCAACAAGTGGGGGTTAGGTGTTATAAACTATTACAGGATTAGAGCATGTAAGATTATGTCTGTCATGGACTTGAAAGTGGCCAGAGAAATTCAAGGATTAGAAAATGTCATACTTAAATTTCCAATGGAATATAAAAGTGAACAAGCACTTTTTATTATAAACTCCATGTATAAAAACATGCGTCTGGTTCTCCAAAATATATTGAGCCTGCATTTAAGAATATAAAACTTCAGTATTTTAACAACGGTAGTCAGTATGACATTTAAAGTTGACTCCCACCTTTTCTCATAGGACTGTCTGTCACACTTTGTAGCACAGAAAATCTGATCCCCGTATAAGAAATGTCACATTCTCAGTGACACCTTTCCTTCTCAGTCATCCTACAGCACACCATGGATATTGAAAATATAGGTCAAATTTTTCCCCTCTTCATAACTCTGTAAACAACTGCGACTTCTACCTGGATAATACCTGAGCTGAAAAACACTCTAGCTATATCACCGAAATATTTCAGAAATTAAATGTTTTTCCTTTTGATGTTTATTGCTGGTAAAGATAGGGTAACCTTATTATGGAGGTCACCAGGTGTCATGTAAAAGGGACAACTAACAGGAATGCTTGACAAACAAAACTGTAACAATGCCTGTGACTTTTATTTTATCTGTGTCCATGTGCATAACAATTCTTTCTTAGAATGTTCATTTATTTTTAGTTTAATTGGAAAAGAGAGTTAATATCTTTGAAATCCTACTCCTTTATCAAAATGACACACATACATTAGCTACCATTGGGGTTCCAAAATCCTTGGCGGCTTGCTGAAAATCTTACAGCAAATTCTGACATGCATTATTTCACTGAGCCTGCTTAAAGAAACTTATCAAGAAATACCAATTCTCATTGCCAAGAACACCTTTTAGCCCTCCTATGCAAGGGTTTTTTTTTCTTTTCTTTTCATGAATTAGTGGAAAGTGAAGGAGTGGTGGGTTGTTTTTTTTTAATTGGTTTCATTTGTTGTGCAGCTGCTTTTTGTACAGCTCTCTAAATCATTTAAGCTCATCAGTGTCTTAACAGGGAAACTCTGCTGTCCTAGTTCTTGATAGATGATCATTTTCCATTATTACTAAATTAGGACTATGATCCACTGGAGACTCTTCAGAAATTATTCTTCCTGAGCCCACCATTAACCACTATTATCAGTTAGCACAGCATTAACAACTATTCAAATTGACTTCTTTACCAGCGCTCCAGATCACCAGGTATCTCAGTGGAACAATCAAATGGTTAGCTACCTCTATCTCTCCAGTTATTTTTTCTTTACCGGGTAATAAACATTAATTCTTCAGTCTCCTACCTTTTCTCAGGTTCGCTGTCCTACCTCAAAAAAGCCTTCATTCATCAAACTTGTCATCTACTTACTGAGTAGTCTTTCAGGTAATATGTAAAACAAACAGTAAGGCATATCCTCTATAGTTAAATAAACTATCTATCAGCTGAGCCCACTAATTACCATATTCCTTTAATCTCTGCACAACCTCAGCAGTCTTATGAAGAGAAAGGAAAAAGAGAATCTTCTTCATTTGCTGTACTCTTATTCCTTCTTTCTATCAGTTTTGAGCAGTACTTTATGTTGTCCTTACATCCTACTTTCCAGGCTGCCTTTTTCTTTCCTAGCTTTCATAAGCAACTCCTACCTGGATAGTAATGGTCTACCTACGTTTTGTCCTCCACTAGTGGCTCCTAGATCTAAAAATAATAGAGGGAGTCATTATGTGAATGTGATTTCCCCTCAGTTCCTTTGGAAAAAAATAGCATTATACAATGCAGTCCTGTTGTGCCTTTTCAGATAGAGCTATAAACTGCTTGAGCTACATTTTTAAACTGCTTACAACAGCAGTAAAAGAAGACTTTCCTGCTGAGATCTTGGATAGGCCTCTTTGGCTGAAGTAGAGATGTATGTGTATTGCTCTTTGGGTGAATGCAACATAATGCTTCTTCCTTGGCGTCAGAAATAACGTATTACAATAAGAAAAGTAGCAAAGACAGCATGATAGTGGGCCTCCTACAAAGCAGGAGCACAAAGAGAAGAAAAGAAACTTCAATCAGATACGAGGAAAGCTAATTTACCTAATTTTATATAAACTGTTTCCAAATGATTGGCGTTCCCCTATATAAAGTATTATATTCTACCAGTTGGTCTTTAACAAAATCTCTATAAAATATTTATAAATATGCGTAGTAAATTGATTCAGTGCAACTTTTTTGCATAGATACATTATTGTATGTGATATAACAATAATCTTTTGTACAGAACAATTATTTTGAGAGGGGGAATACCTCCCTTGGATAAGCAAAGCAAGATCATACATTATTGACATTTAATATAAGTAATTAATTTAGCCAGTTTATACTGTCCTACTTTCCTTTATCAGACAGCTTCCCTGCAAAATCAGATTATAAAAAATGTGCGTTATATCCTAAGAATAGAACCTAGCCCCAAGTCTGCCTTCTTTGCTATGTGTAGGCTGGCCAAAGCAGGCAGAAAGCTGACTTCACTGGCTGGTGAAGGATTTCCCTGGCATTGTAGGACCAACAAAAACAGATCTGTGCCGTTTTGGAAAATCTCCAGGTGGCATAGAACCAACATAACCAACTCTGTGCCACTCATGCACCCTGATCCTGTTATAAGGGTCATGGTGTGGGAGTAGTGTGGTCAGAGTGCAGAAACAGCTGGTATAACTACACGTCAGGGCTGTAGCTAGTGAAACCATTTTAGAACAGCTCTGAGGCTACTCTCGGCCTAGAATCAGAATGTACAGCCATCTTTGCTGGCACAGCTGGGGATCTGTCTCCTGGATTAGTGGACATTTAGCAACATCACAAAACAGCCAGAGTTTGCCTGCTTAACCACAGTTGGCAAGGTATACTCAGGAATGATTGATTGGAAAAGCAGGGAACTTTAAAATCAGTATTGAGATACATTCACAGAGCTGCTTGGGAAATCTTATATGATGTTTGGAAATGTCATTACTGCTGTTTGCTAATTTGAATAATCACTAAATTCATCCACAATTTTTTAAAATCAAGAGTCAACATTTTCAAAATTGGGCACCTTAAAGTTATGCATCTACATAAATGCCCTGGTTTTCAGAGGTATTCAGCACCTGCAGCTCACATTATATAGTAATGTAGTTATTTCAGAGTGCTGTGAAATAGATGGCATTTCATAAATCACTTTCTGTGTGCTCCAGTGATTCCACATAGTAAGCTATAAAAATATTGGAGAAAGGGGGGAAAAAACCCTTTTCCCTTAGGACTTTTTCATTTTGAAAGTTTTAAAGTGTTTAGGTATAGGTACTGGTCAAAACCAGAATGTTCACTAGGTTGAACTATGTTTACATTTTTTTCTTGTCAGTATCACCTATTGTTTGTACAGGTCTTTTACACAACAACAGAGAAAAGAAATACATTTTAGAAAATAAGAGATTGTGATTGTTAAACCACAACATTGGCAAGAAGACTCCATGATATTTGTACTATCTGATGTTAATTTTAATTCATTTATTTTTTTCTTTTTAAATTGGCAAGTTTTCAAGTTGACAGTATCCCTTTAAAGTACAGTAATTCTCTGATAAGTAACAGTGTAAGAATGGCATCACAGAGTTCTATTATTCATTGTGTGTCCGTTATTCTTATGTCAAATATGCTCAGTGTCTGAGTCAAAATGGTTTCCCCCCCTAATTGTCAGCCCTGAAAACTTATTCTGGTATGTGAGATTCAAGGAGGTATCTTCCCTTTCTGCATACCTATAATAAATTTTTTCAGGCCAAATTATGCCCTCAATGGCACAGGTACAAATCTCTGGTCTTCATTTCATTTGCACAAGTATAATTGATTGGAATTTGGTAAACAATTCTGATGAAGATGCACAAGAAGGAAGAGAATCTAGCTCACTGTTCTTTGTTGACTGTGCAGAGCTGTAAGAGTTAAGGTAGTAAAAACTATTTTTTTCACTTAATCAGCAGATATGAATCTAAACACATGCAGGGGGCAGATCTGTTGAGAAGAAGGTGCTAATGCTGCATAGTCAATTATCAAATTAGAACTTCACTTTAAATTAATTTTGACTAATAAATTACCTCTAATTATAAACTTTTTAATTGTTTGCTAAATGTGCCTTTTCATGTTTGTTTCTAAAATATTGTGAAAGAAGAGAGTCCTTTGTGCTGAAAATAAACTGCCAAGTGGTAGCTTACTGCAGTGTTTTAGTATCAAATGTAAACTTGAATTACTTTTTAAGTTACGCTCCAGAGATTTGCACACCTTTCAATAGTATTTTCTTTAAATGCTACTTTGCAATCTTTAATGTATGCTTTTTTGTTTTTCATTGAATCATCATAATGTTCCATTTTATATATATAATAAATTGCCTTTATCCTAAAAGTATAATTATTATTGTAATTCACATGTACTGTGTTTCTTGCAACATCAATCAAAGTCAGTTGTCTGTAGTGTAAGTATTTGTCATAGTCAAACACTATTATGTTGTTTATTCTTCGATTCCAATAATGTTTTAAACAGCTACTCTGTAATGGGATTGAGAATCTGGGTAAATTTGAACAGCTGCCATGAGTTCTTGAGAATAATGCATAGTATTATCAAGTTCTGGTAATACTAACCATTGCAACCTTAACAGGGATGTCAAAAACATAATCAGTAGGAAGACAGAGGATTGAATAAAACTAAGTGCTGGTAAATGTAACTGCCTATGAGGAACTGGTTTGATTTTAGCACTGATGAGATCAGGATTCATGAGATCCATAATGAAAATGTGTATGAACATTTCTAGATCTTTTTGAGCTGGGTACAATGACTGGTCCATGCAAGAAAGAAAACCTTTGGGCAATGTTTTAAAGAAAATTGGGGTTTCTTTTAGTCACTTGTAGTCATGTAATATTTTGGATGTTTTTATAGTTACCTGTGGGTTTTAGTCTTACACTGTCACAATCTTTACCAGACCAAAATTGACCTAAAGGAGCATTAATTAGGAATGTGTGGCAGGGTTGCAGCTCCAGCTGCCAAGTAGTGTGTCATAGGTAGGAACAAAGCAGATTTAATACTCACAGTAGTCAATGAGTGCTTGTTTATTTGAAGCCAATCAGTTGCCAGTGTACTTAACAGGAAGGAGCTTCCAATCCATACCTGCTATTTTTTGGTTGATTTTTGACTCTGCATTGTGTCTGGCCACATTTGGCAGCTCAAAGTATACACATGCTGCTAGATTAGAAACTATATCTTGCAGGGTTTTGCTTTTCAGAAACTTACAACAACACTATAACTCCAGGGGTATTTTGGCATTTTCACAAAGAGAAGGGAAGAGGAGTCTTAGAAATTAACGGAAGTCAATAATCTTTTAAAATTGTGATTTAGCAGTATTGCTCTTTCAGCGTTACTTTTCTCTGCTGAATACATGTGGTAATGATTTATCAGGGAAAAACAGGAGCAGAAGGTTTCCAGTTATTTGACCCAATGAAAGTGTCTATCTTGACACAGGTTTGATCAGTCCTAAATGCCCTACACAAGTTCTAGTACTATATTAGCAATTTTGTTCGGCAAACCTCTTCCATTTTTGTATTTCCAGGCCATCTATTGCACAACACCACATATTTTCCTGAATGTGTTTTTAAAGTGAAGGATTTCAGTCACTCATAGTCCAAATTTTTATTTTTCTCTCATCAATGTATATGAATCCCTTAAAGTTGTTGGGGCCTGTTCACTTTGTAGACCTGCTCCAAAATTCATCTGGAGAACGCTTCCCATGTGGTATCACCAGGAAGGCTTAAAGAGAGCCAGGACACCACATGCAGACTGTACAAAAGAAGAAAACAATATTTTTTCTTAATGCATATATTAAGATTTGTATTGTTCACATGGGAATATAAACATCATTCCCTAACCCTCACATGAAGACCCTTCAATCTGACTGCATGTACACATTATGTGGGGAGGGATAGTTCAGTGGTTTGAGCATTGGCCTGCTAAACCCAGGGTTGTAAACTCAATCCTTAAGGGGGCCATTTAGGGATCTGGGGCAAAAATCTGCCTGGGGATTGGTCCTGCTTTGAGCAGGGGGTTGGACTAGATGACCTCCTGAGGTCCCTTCCAACCCTGATATTCTATAATTATGGTTCACTCTTGCACTCCTTTGAAGAATTGGCTTTTGTAGCTATGCCTCAGCGTTGCTCAATTAGGCAATTTTACAAGCCCATATATTGCTTCATTATACTTCATTCCCATTAAAATGATTCTTTAAATATAGTATAATGCACTAGCTACATGGAATTAACATTTTTATATGTAGTATTTCCATTCAAAAGTCAGTGTTAATGCAGATATCTTGGTTATGCAGCTAAGCATATAAACATAAGGGAATGCAAAGTTAAGACTGTAATTGCATTATAGACTTGAGTTACATGATCAAATAGAATAATACTATTCTATCACTTATTCAAATAAGATCAAGAGGGTTGTTCCTGTTCCTGGAATTTGTGGACATTTTCATTCTTCCCTTACCAACACTATGAATCGAAGAAGAATTCTTATAACTTGCCATAATGTTTAGTACTCTACCTGGATTTCTGACCAGAATATCTGTTCACTACATATACATTATTTGCTGTAACTGCTCTAAATACCTATTTTATCAGATACAACACACACCTGGAGAGATGCAGTTCTGACTAGCTAAACTGATATGAAAAATTAATATTTTTTGCTTGTCAATTCCTCTAACAAGTCAGCAACTTTAATGGGCAGCAGGAAAGGTACATACCATATATTGGCTAAGTTGAAGCACAATACTTTCACTTCTATACTGATCTCATCCTTTCTAAAGCTTGTTCTATGCTTCTTGTAGGGATAGGCTAAATCCATATGAATTCCTATAACATGATACTCATTATGTCAACATCATGTGTATTTGCTATTTTTACATTCATTTTATTTTAATTTCTTGGAGAGGTTATTCTTTTCCTCCTCCTTTTACTGTGTCCTACAGCAGTGCCTTAGGTATTTCTGCTCAGGGTAGGTATGAGCTCTGCTTCTTTCTTGTTTCAGGGGAAACTCTACAAACCTTCATAAATATGTTTTTCATGAGTATTTAGGAGTAATAACAAATATTTCAGGCCTTTTCCATAAATAGATAATTTTATGTAGAAAACTTCAGAAAAATATGACAAAATAAAGTTTTGTTTTCTCAGTACATGATTCTAAAACCCTTGCTCACATCCAGTAATCCTTACTGATTCAAGTAGTCCCACTGAAGTCAGTTATTAATACTGCCAATGGGACTTCTTGCATAAGTAAGTATTATTCTGTGTGAGAACTTCTGCAAACATTGATTTGCAACTTAGCAAGACCTACATTCAATAACACACAGAAAAAGGAAATGTATTAAATATTAAAATTAGTGAAAAGGTCACCATCAAGAATCAGTAAAATGGTCAGTAAATGTTATCTTCTGTAGTCTAGTATGTTTCTTATTAATCTTATTTTTCTTGCCTATTGACACATTGGTATTCAAGCTGATATTTCATTGAGTGTATTACCATATACTATATACAGCAGTTTGCATTGATTGCTTCTTTTCTGGAAGTAAAATAAAGTAGATCTGCTGTAGTTTATTGTTGTTATGCCACTGAGATCTTGGACTTAGGTTAAGTGATTTAGAGACAGCTATCTGTCATCCTTTGTCACTTTCTGTATAACTTTTGCAATTTGTTTACAGATAGGTTTACTTCCGGAAAATAAAAATTATCAGACCAATACTCCAACCTCTCCCATGATTGTAAAGCTTATTTACACCTTTAGGAGTTGCAGGTATACTCGTACCTGATATGTTATGTCATACTGTATGTCCAGATGATATACTCCACTGAAAATGGTTGAGGATATTATTTTTGTGTGTGAGAGAATTTACTACCCTCAAGTGTAAAGGTAGAACTAAAGAGTTCTGAAACCATATAATTCCACAAAAGCTTGACAGTTTTATTTGTAAAATACAGTTGCAATTTCCCATGAGGCATTTAAAACTCAAACTATATCATAAATACAAAGAGTTAGACTTAAGGAAACTGTGTGCAATGGCCTCCCCTAACATTGCTAAGTTTTTCCTAAGGGGTGAGTATTTAAGAGGTTATGTTGGAATGGGGATTTTATGAATGGGACTCATAGGGTTATCAGCCTACAAAGCCAATGTTTTGGTCTATTAGATTACAGTTCAGGTTTTTGTTAGTCTTTGTTAGAATGAATAAATCACCGTAACTTTCTGACTCTATTTCATTTTCAGGATTTTGGAACGCTATGTTCAAGATCAGATTCCTGGTGCAACGGTTGTGGTAGAATCCATTGGAGCCCGCAGATTTGGAGATGGCTTTTCAGAAGAGGATTACTCCAAATCTGACTTAATGGTCTATGCAATTGACCCTCAAACAAACCGAGCTATAATGAGGAATGAACTTTTTAAGTAAGTATCTAAAATCATTTGTCACTGATGTCTGTATTCTTGTTGCCTGTTTTGCAGCCCACTATCTTTATTTTCCTTCAGTGCCTTGGACTTCTGCTGATTCACAACCTTCAATTCCATTCTTCCCAAGATTCTTACAGATCTCTGGAAAAATATGGTGTTTGTGGGTGCCTCCTGCTGCTCATTCCACAAAGACAAACCCTGTACCTTCAATGGATTGATGGAGGAGCTTATTATGGAGTGGATTCTCATGGAGCTTTTCTACTCTAGTGAAACCAGTGGTCACCTTTATGTGGGAGGGGGCAATCCAAGACTAGATTGATAGTGGCTGAAAGTCATTGCCATATATTAAATGTCTAGACATTTATATGTGTAGTGAGAATATGCACAGTCTAGGATAGGATCTACATAGGATTAAAAAAATTATAGGGGTTATAAACCTTCATGCTTCAGGGCTGAAGCCAACCACTAATTAATGGGGTTAAGAAAGAACTTCCCCTCTGAGTAGTTTGCGCCATTGCTCACTACAAGGTTGATGCACTTTCCTTTAAAGGTGGTATTGGCTGCTGTTGTAGACAAAATATGGCAGTAAATCTAATAGTCTAATCCACTATGGCAATTCCTTCACGTTCTTAATTAATTTCCAAGTGGGTGAACATTTGCCAGCATCACAAAAACCACCACAACTATTGGCTTATCTTTGGTAGTCTCAGAAGCCAACGACTGAATGTCATGGAAACTAAATTACTTTCTCACTTCTAGACATGGTATCTCTAGGTAATGGCTGGGGGTAGTTTATGGGACTAAATGAGTACCTTACTCTACAGAGATGTCATTCTGTCACTTTTTGTAAGCACTGTGTTCAATCAAAATGTATATATGAATAAATAAATTCCTTCTCTGCCACCTGCAGAAATGACCCTCTTAGACCTATTATTTTTATCTTGGTTTCCAAATGTATTTCCATGAGCCTTGTATTTGTATGAAAGCAAGGAAAAGGCTTACCTAGTCTTTCCAGATCAACTGTTGTCTGCTGCTTCTTCCTACATTTTGTCTGAGTGTTTGCTTCTCCCACAGTGAGAGTTAGACCAGAGCATTCAGAGATGGCATAAGGCAGTCTGTGTCCGTCACAGATCTAAAAAGCAAATGGCCGTAAGCTTTCTTTTGGATTAATTACAGTCTGAGGCACCTAGATCCATACAGGCAAAAATTATAAGGCCAGAAGAGACCAGTGTGATCATCTAGTCTGATCTCCTGTATAGCAGAGGCCAGAGCAGTTTCCAAAATTAATTCTTGTTTGAACTAGAGTATATCTTGTAGAAAAACATCTAATCTTGATTTTAAAATTTCCAGTGCAGAATTCGTCATGCCCCTTGGTAAATTGTTCCAATGGTTATTTATCCTGACTGCTAAAATGTTGTCTCTTATTTCTAGTCTAGTTTGTCAAGCTTCAGCTTCCAGCCATTGGATTTTTCTAGATTGAAGAACCCTCTATTATCTAATTTCTATTCCCCGTGTAAATATAGGAGTGATCAAATCACCCCTTAATCTTCTCTTTGATAATTTCCTTGAGACTTTAACTATAAAGCATGTTTTCCAGTCCTTTAAGCATTCTTCTCTGAACCCTCTCCAGTTTTTAAATGTCAGACACCAGAACAGGGCACAGTATTCTGATAGTAGTTGTAACAATACCAACACCAGAAGTAACATAATCGCTATACTCCTACTTGATATTCCCTTGTTTATGCATCCAAGTATCTTGTTAGCCCTTTTAGCATCATACTGGGAGCTCATAGTCAGCCGATCTTTCACCACAACTCCAAAATCTCTTTCAGAGTCTGCTTCTCAAGATTGAGCCTCCCATCATCAAAGTATAACCTGCTTTCTTCCTAAATTTATGACTTTACATTTAGTCATACTGAAACTCGTATTGTTTCCTTGCACCTAGTTAAGCAAGCAATCCAAAATTGCTCTGTATTTGTGACCTGTCCTCTTCTTTATTTAACATTCCCCCAATTTTTTTGTCATCTGCAAACTTTATCAGTGATGATTTTATGTTACGTTTCATGTCATTGATAAAAGTGTTAAATAACACAAAGCCAAAAATCAATCCCCCCAGGACCCTACAAGAGCCACAACAATGATGTTTCCCCATTTACAATTACATTTTGAGACCTATCAACCAGTTTTAAATCCATTTAATGTGTGCCATAGATGCAAATGGATGATAGAACAGACAGGGTGAAGCAAATAGTTGCATGATGGATGGATAGAGGGATTACATACAGTACCTGGATTAGGCTGACCCCCTTGAAAATCAGTGGGTGCTTGTTACAGGTCCACTGAGGAAGTACAGAAGAGATCTGTTGCTGTATCCATAAAAAGAGTGCTTGTCAAATCCCCCGAGAAGAACCCAGGACCCAATTACCTCATCAGTTGCACTCAACTCTCAGCAAAGTCAATGGGAGTTGTGTCCACAACTGGTGGGATAATCTGGCCCCTGCATTATGAGAGGTATTTGCATGTGGGATACATTCAAATTAAATGGGGCCCACAGTTTAGGCCCCCGTAAACTCTTCATTGCTGCTGTCCCTTGACTCTTTCATCCCAGATGACCACATTTGACGGTGAAGTTGTTGGGAGTCTTGGGAAATTAGAGAATGGCTCTACCCAAGTGCAAACTAGTCTGAACATACTTCCTGTAGATAGCGTGTGCTCCAGCTATCATGATGATTGTGATAGCCCTTGTAGATCCTTGTAGCCCAGTGTTCCTAAATTCAGACTTGGATTCCAAATGTGGTAGTGCAAGATCCTGCCTTAATCTACCTACATACAAAGTGAGCCAATGCACATGCATGTGGGCAATTACCTGTTTTGTGCACACACTGTGGATTTTTGCTGACAAAATGCCCTTGTGTGGACAGAAAATTTGGCCATATTTATGTCAGGGTCCATTGAAAGTACAGAAATGTATTTTGTAGTCCAGACTTGGATATACAGTACTGTATAGTGAGGAGAGGTTAAAATGCAAATGTTCAGACATATAAAAAGCATTAGCTTTCCTGGTTTCTACTGCTAAAGGATAATACTAGCTGTGGAAGGAAACTAATTAAAATGCTTCATGTGCCTCCATAGTC
The DNA here is from genome assembly GCF_028017835.1 of Emys orbicularis. Taxonomy (NCBI): domain Eukaryota; kingdom Metazoa; phylum Chordata; order Testudines; family Emydidae; genus Emys; species Emys orbicularis. The sequence continues at coordinate 37,898,498 of NC_088689.1, read as the reverse complement.
AGTGTATTTTTTTTCTTTTAAAGCTTTTAAAAATTTAAATCAGCAAAATCCTGGAGAATGCTTTCCTGCCCTTGGGGTAGAGGTGAATAAGCATCATCATAGTAAAGTAAAGGAGAGGAATGAAATAAGAGTTTCATTACTTGAAATCTGAAGCATTACCATGTTTTAGCTAGTGATGGGTGAATCTCAAAAGATTTGGTTCAGATAAGCTCAGATGCTTATTCAAATCTAGAGAAACTCCCTCCCTAAAACTGCGGCCTTCCTACCTGTAGTTGGGCTTTTAACGGGGAGGTTCAGTGATCCTTCCCCACCGCACAAGTGGGATGTCTTCAGAGGCAACATTAGTGGTCCTCCTCCCACTGGAAAGAGATTGCCAGGTTTTATAACCACCCCATGCCAACCCACTAAGAATGATCATCGCAGGGAGTTCAGTACCAGAAGGAAGATTCTTGGTGGCAGGGAACCCTGTGTAATAAACAGCAGATGCCAGGGGCTAATAGTCAGAGATAGAGAAACACATCAAGTCTCTATTTAAATACAGAGATGGAGATGGCCAATGGTAGGAGTTATGGGATGGTACTGGGGATGGGTCTGCCTAACCCAGTATTTCCCAATCTTGGAAGAGACTCCTATTTTAATACAGGAGGTACGGAGAACATTCAGAACAGTTCCTATTTAGCCCATGAGTTTGCCCATTTGTAGTTTTAGCATTCATACAAAATTATTATTTGAGTATGGGAAAATACTTTCAGATGTCCTTCAGTGATCCTTTACTAAACATTAACTTACAATACATATAGTGTAATTCTGTATATGATCCATAATTGGATCACTGGCTTTAATCTACATTTTGAGCTTTAATAGAAGGTTCCCGCCTTTACCTGTCAATTTCAGAAAAGAATCTTTAATTGGGTCTATTGATGAATATTGGGATATGACCCTGGCCCTTGTGTCAGCAGATCTGGTCCCCTAAACATTCCCCATATATGATGAATTTTCAGGTGACTTAAAGGCACAATAGCAATTCCTATACTATCCCCTTGCCGCAAAGAGCACGGTTTGTACAAGAGGGAAGTGGTTGAGGTATCCTGTCATCTCTTGCTGCCAAAATGGAACTAAGGGCTATTGGCAGCTAGACACAAGTTAGGGCAGCATCAAGGCTGTCTAACTTACACTACTGCTCCAGTCTCCAGCTAGTCTCAGAGTTAGACCGGGGGTGGGGGGGGGACACGAATACCTAAAGGTACCTAAAGCCACTATTATACTCACCTCCTGAACTGCACCAAGTGTAGCTTGAATGCAGTTCAGCATCTGAGTCTTTGGCTAGAGCAGATGTGGTATCACCGTAGCAATTTTTCAGATTGCATTTAATCATTCCCACTCAAACAGTTCTGTTCAAATAACATATAAGATTAGACTTGCAGAAACAAAAGCCAGTAAAATTTGAATTTTGTTTAAAATTTAAACTTTAGCCTATGCTGCTCATTGCCAATTGAGCACAGTAAGAATTTCTCAGAACCATGGGTGATTTTTACATACGCTAATCATTATAATACTTATGAACAATGAGGACTGCACAGTCTTCTTCAGAACTCGTGATCAATAAGGGTTAAATATATGATCTGTCTTGGCCTATGTGCTGTCTTGTGAATGCACAGTAAGTATAGAAAATCTATTTGAGGTTATTCTCAAGTATTGCAGCAACTGTATCAAATTATTTCCTCCACAAATGACTAAAAAGCAATGAAACCATTTAAACTATTTGGACTGAAAATACCAGCATATTTTAATTACACGTTTTTTATTTATTAGCGCACTAAAAGCATTGAAATTTATAAAAAATTCTCTTCTATCTATTCACCTTAAAAATATCCTACATTTAAAAAATCCACCCATCTGAGCCCTTGTGCAGTATGCGATGTAGTGAATGTGTATCATTGAGTTATGAACCCCTTAAAATAAGGGTTTGTAAAAAAAAGTTAACAGAATCTTAACTGAGACAGTGTTAAAGTCTTCCAGAGGTATAATGCTGGCAAAGCTGAATACTTGCATATTCTTCATCAGCACAGAGGACATCTACCATACACCAGTGACATCTAGTGTGCAAATGAAGAATTAGAGCTCTGGTCTCCATTATGCTTGCATTTTCAACATTCATATTGCAGATTCTGTTTAGGTAAGGGTAAATTATTTTTGCTATATTACCAAAAACAAACACATTATCTGAAAACGGGCCAAAGGCTTAGTTATGAATGTTAGCAAAACATAGTAATAAAAAAGGACAAAGTATTCGTTCTTAAAGAAAATATTATTCTCACGACCTTTGGTGGAACGTTAGAAGGAGTTGATGGATCAATGAATGATTAATAATTATTCCATTATCAAGGTAGTATTATGGAAGCACTGCTCATGTTTCCATAGTTCATGCTTAGCTGAACATTACACATAAGCAAGGATTCAACCACTTATGTTGTGTATGAAGAAAACAGCATATCCTCCCAAAAATTATAGCACTTTTTGATTTTTTTAGAATTAATATTCTGAGATTTTAAAGGTAAAAGTTAACTAGTTTCGGTTAAAATTAATTTTAAAAATTGGTCCTTTAAGAAATTTAGCGCCCAGTAGCAGATTGTTTCTGTATCTCAAATTATCTTAATAATGTAATAACACAGACACTTCAAACTTCCTTTAGAGTTTAAGCTAAATGGAATTCATATGCCTAGGTTGCATATGAAGGTATTTTTGATTAATGGTACTATATTGCATTACTGTTCATAACTTCAGGAGGACCCCTGAGGAATAATTTTTTATTACACTGAAGACCATGTGGAACTGTCCTCTTTCAAAATGGCTGCCAACGCCTGTTGTTGTCAATGGGAGTTTGGTCAGAACCTGCCCACGATTAGGTGGCCATTTTGAAAAGGACATCATGGCCCAGAAAAAAAAAATCTGTTAGATTTTGAGTTTTAGGCCAAAACATTTTGATTTAAAAATGATTTTTTTCTGTGGAAAGCAGATACTCTTTGTGGCAATTTTAATTTGTAGTTTAATCAAAACCAAAATTTTTCATTGAAAAACAATTAAGATGGAAAATTTTTGAACAGCCCTATTCCTGTTCGGTAAGTGGAGAATAAGGGAATTAATTGCGACTCTCAATCACAATTAATTCCCTGGTGCGCTCCTGGAATATAGCCATATGCTGCCCCTTACTCAGATCAGGTTACAAAACTACGATCTGACACCTTAACTAAGCAATACTATCTCTAGTTTCAGCAAAATTTATTTTGCTTTGTTCAGTGTATCTCAGTACACCGGTTTGTTAACTTTGGCCCAAAATTATACTCTTTTACACTATTATACATCTGTGGTTACTGTAGATTTTGAGTAATGATAGTAGAATGTAGTCCCTGATGATTAACTCTAATTTCCAGTAGTGTCTAAACCTATCCTGGCAAACTCCTTTGTCTATTTTCATACCTGTGTTGTTATAGTTTTCTACTAATAGTCAGAAGCCAACAGTCCAGAATTGAGAATATTAGTCAATGTTGGTTGTGATCAAATTGTATTGTCATCTGATGGCTGTCTTGATGACATATGTAAAATGAGCTAATAGGATATAGTCAGTGTGTAGTGAACAAGGTTATCTCAATTGCTTTCTTGGTGAAAATCTCAGCAGAAAGAGACAGGCTTTTGAGCCACACAGAGCTCTTCTTTGAAAGTTTGTCTCTCTCACCAACAGAACTTCATCTAGTAAAAGATATTACCTCATCCATGTTGTCTCTCTAACATGCTGGGACCAACACGGCTACAACTACACTGCATGCATTATACTACAGTAGTAGTACTTCTTCCAGAAGAGGGTTGAAAATATATGGTGGCATGATATCGATTTTACACTGATTTTTGTACTGTACATTCTCTGAATAAATAGAACACTCGGTTTACATTGATGTCAGACTAGCAACTTTCATGAGTCCCAAACTAACTTTAAAAATGTATGATCATGCTCTACTTAATGTAGTTAAAGTATTATAAAGATTGTGGGTATTATTTTCCCCTGTTCCAGCCTCTTTGCATGCCACTCAGGAATCTGGACACAACTGCTCAGCTAAGAATTCCCTTGAAAGAGTAGGTACTATGAACTAGCTTGAACAGGTTCCTGCATCAGCCATTCCCCCACCTGAGCATACAGGGCATTTCCCTAGCTTTCTCTAATTTACACAATCGCTGGAGCAGGTGTGGCTTGATAATTGTGGCTTGCTCATTTACCCCTAGCCCCAAGCAGATCTTGACACAGGAAAGAATCTGGCCCAATACATGCTATGCTTTGTTGGATAAATAGCACATACTTAGAGGCTAAATGATCTAACTTCTTATGCAGAGCAGATGTAAGAATGACATCAAAAATTATTGAAAGGCAGTTTAGTGGCATATTCTCCATGGAATCCCATTCCTTTTAATATGAGGGAAGTGAGGTCATTCAGGATATGTTTAAACATTTCAGAGTGAGCCTCCCAGCCCAGGTCAAAAGACTCAAGCTAGTGGGCTGGTGCTGTAAAAATAGCTGTATAAACAGTACTTTGAAGGTGCAGCTCAGGGTGGAGCTTGGGCTCTGAAGCCTAGAGTCGGGGGTGGACTTCTGCTGTGATTTGATATTCACCTGGTGATTTGTTGTTGTTTAATCTTTCTATGGCTACTTTAAGTTCATCCAGAGTAATATCCTCACAGCAAACATCAAGTTCTGCCCTCTTCCCTAGAAAAGATGGGGGTGGGGGAGGGAATTCCTAACTGTAAGAACAGTAGGACAATGGAACAGACTGCCTAGGGAGGTTGCTGGAGGTTTTCAAAAGCAGGCTGGATAGCCATCTAGTCTTTGATGGTTTAGACACAACAAATCCTGCATCTTGGCAGGGGGTTAAACTCGATGACCCTTGCAGTCCCTTCTAGCCCTATGATTCTATGATTATCGAAGTTAAATGTTATTTCTGGCAAGAATCTATTAAGCATGTCATGGAAGTGTTCTATCCATCTTTTCGTTTGCTGGTCTAAGGTTTTCCCTTGTTTATCTTTCATTGGACCTTCCCTGCTGTGGCTAAAGTCTCCAGCAAGTCATATAGTGGTTTGATAAAATGTTCTCATGTGTTCCTTCATTGCTGCCATTTCTGTTTCCAGTGCCTGCCTATTGATATATGCTTTTTCTGGCTGTTCTTTTTTTTACTTCTTTATCTCTATATTCCTCTTTTCATTGATTACCTTACTTTGGCCTTAAGGCATTGAGTAGATTTACCTTAGCTTGTTTTCTTTATGCAATAACATCCCATGTGGTCTTGATAGTCCACTCTTCCTTCTTACCTTTGCTAGATTCAAGGATGATATTCGATTTGCTAATGGCTTCCCATGCCATTTCTTTATCATTTAAATACTGTTTCTGCCATATTTGAAAGCTTGTTTGAAAACCGTAATTCAGAAACATTCCTTATTTGTTTATCCCCAAGCTTAATTATGTTAACCTTTCTTGTAATTTTCTTTACTCATAGTTTCCTCAATTTCATTTTCATGGTGGCAATACATGGTTGATGATCACTGCCTACGTATGCCCCATTGTATATGCAGACATCTTGAAGTGATAATTAGAACATTGTATGTACAAAAATGATCTATTTTATTTTTAGTAATGGTGTCGGGGAGATCCATGTTGTTTTATGGTTCTCTTTATGAGGAAAGAGTATCCCTTTAATAATAAAGTGATTCAACTGACATAGTTCAAGAACACATTTGCCACCATTTTGATGGAAGCCAGTTCCATGTGTGCCATTATGCCATGATTATCTGTCCCCACCATAGCATTCATATTGCCCAAAACAATGAGAATATCATGTTGTGGGACTTTGCTGATGAAGTCCTGCAGAATGTTATAACAAGTAGGCTGATCGACCTTGTCGTATTCATTCAGTAGGGTATAACATTGAATGACAGTATCTGAAATCTTGCCTGTATAATTTTGCCATTAACTGATTACCAGTCTAAAATTGCTCTTTGTGCATCAACATTCAAGATCAATGCAGTTCCTTCTCTTCCGCCATCTGGATTTCATGGGTAAAATCAGTTTTAATTGTTGTTTTTCATTTTCATAGAATCATATAACTAGAAGGGACCTCAAGAGGTCATCTAGTCCAGTCCAGTCCCCTGCACTCAAGTGTTATCTAGACCATCCCTGACAGGTGTTTGTCCAACCTGCTCTTAAAAATCCCCAATGATTGAGATTCCACCACCTCCCTAGGCAATTTATTCCAGTGCTTAACCACTCTGACAGTTAGGAAGTTTTTCCTAATGTCCAACCTAAACCGCCCTTGCTGCAATTTAAGCCCATTGCTTCTTTTCCTATCCTTAGAGGTTAAGAAGAACAATTTTTCTCCCTCCTCCTTGTAACAACCTTTTATGTACTTGAAAACTGTTATCATGTCCCGTCTCAGTCTTCTCATCTCCAGACTAAACAAACCCAATTTTTTCAATCTTCCTTCATAGGTCATGTTTTCTAGACCTTTAATCATTTTGTTGCTCTTCTCTGGACTTTCTGCAATTTGTCCACATCTTTCCTGAAATGTGGTACCCCAAACTGGACACAATACTCCAGTTGAGGCCTAATCAGCGCGGAGTAGAGTGGAAGAATTACTTCTTGTGTCTTGCTTACAATACTCCTGCTAATACATCCCAGAATGATGTTTGCTTTTTTTGCAACAGCGTTACACTGTTGACTCATATTTAGCTTGTGATCCACTATGACCCCCAGATCCCTTTCCACAGTACTCCTTCCTAGGCAGTCATTTTGATTATATCTGCATCTGGCCACCTGCATTCTATGTTATAATTTTCCATTTCTTTGATGATTTGGGCTGACTTTCTGATGCTAAAAGTCCTCACATTCCAAAACCCCACACAAAGTTTGGAACAAGCCTGGAACTCTCAGTTCTTCAGGGCAACAGTGTCCTTTCATAGCTGTTTTTGGCTGATATCCATCATGCTGTCCATTTGAGGGCTATCCAACCTATCCAAGGATCTGTATTTGGCATTTTATTTGTTCTACTGTTTCCATAACAAAAGTATTGTATGGGGTTAAATCAACTTCATGCTCAACACCCAACCAGGAGGACCAGAAGACTGATTTTTTTTTTTATGCCTGGTCTCTGTCCTTCAATCTGTCACATTTGTTTAACTCTAACTCCCATTGAAGTAGCTCTTGGGGTCATGGAGACAAGTGACCCCAACACATCAAGGTATCAGTCTCTAGGGGAGATTACTATTAAATACATCAATGATAATACTGAAAAAGGGGTTATGAAAGAATAGTAAGAGTCGTAAGTACATAAAGATGAGATATATATTATAGCAGTATATACAGAACATATAGTTATTAACTCAGTGAACTAATAGTCAGAACAGAATTAACTAGGTCTGCTGTAATAGTTTTGTTTTGTAATATTGAAGGTTCTTGGATGGAAAACTTCTGGATATCAATAAAGAATTTCAGCCATACCTTGGGCAAGGAGGACGTATTCTGGAAATCCGCACCCCAGACGTGGTGGCCAATGTTAAGAAGCAGGCACAAGCTGTAGGCTACACAGAAGGGGCATTGCTTGCTTTGGCTGTCATAATCATCCTTTGCTGCATGCCTGCTATTTTAATAGTTATGGTCAGCTACAGACAGTAAGTACTCCAAATTTCTCTGTCATTGAAAATTCTTTCTAATAACCTATACACTTACTACAAGGAGAAATACAGTTGGTAGCCCTGAACACTGGTCTGCTTTGAAAGTTGCCCCACATAGCCAATCTACAGTCTGGTTATTTTTAATGTCTGACTCCTCATCATGTCTTTATGTATATATGTATTTTTTATATTTATTATATATATATGATGGAGTAATTCTTTCAGATTATAGATGAAGTGAAACCAAAACCCTGAATCCAAATATCAAACATGTGAACACGGACTGCAATCTGAATTTCATATCTAGCTTTCTCTTTATCATGCTTCAGCCAGAACTCTGGGTCCATATATGCCCAAACTGTTGGTAGCTCAGTATATGAATCGAGATTCAACTTTTATATTGCAGGGAAAATGAGACGACCCAAAATTTTATTGTGGCTCTAAAATATGAGGCAGTTATTATTTTTGATTTTTTCATACCTGTGAACTACTTGGTTCCAGCTGGGACTGAAGTTCAAGCATTAAAACATACCGTAGAAAGGTTGCTCTTGTTGTATTCTAGCTTTTTTTGAATAGGCAGAAATCTCATGAGAATCTATTTGCTTTAAATTTCTTGTTACACTTAATGGATTCAAGAATTTTAAATAGTTTGGCTAACAAATGGATAAACATCTCAACTTTTGGATGCTCATCTGACCCAACAGTTTGAGGTTTTCTCATTAATCCATATACTCAGTTGGAAATTGAGACCATATATAACATTTCCTTTTTCCTTTCAATAAAAATAAAATAAACAGTGTCCATATACAATCTCTGAGCAACCTTCCAATATTTAAAATTACAAAAACAAAATGCAATTCAGTGAGCTCACACCTTCCACCAGACAGTAGTCGATAATAAAATACTAACACCTCCATACATCAGCCTATACCTCAATCCCTCTCCTTCTCCTCAAAGGCCAGGTAAAGCAAATGGGCCCTGCAGCATGCCCTATTACTCTGCAAATCTCAGCTACTTAGAACCAAGTGTGGGAGGGCTTTCCAGAGCTCAGAAGTTCTTACAGAGGATGCCCCGCTATCAGATCCCTGTCTGTTATATTGGGACGATTAAGTACCAGTGCCTTTGCAGACTGCAACTTGAGGCCATGTATCAGTGGGTGAAAGAATATAAAGAAACCAATGTGCATGTATTATAATGGCTCACTGGAATATGAATATTATTGCAGGTCTACAATATGGTGTAATTTACCAGATGAGATTTTAGGCTTATCAGTCGTGCTGTTTCTTCACACACGGTAACTGGGATAGAACACAGTACTGTTTGTCAATGCCCTGTCATAAGCAACTGCAACGACATAAATTTAGTTGTACTTATGATAGGGCTAAATTTGGCTGTATATCTGTCCTGTAGCCTATATATATTGTATGTGGATACCACTTTTTTTTTTTTAATATGGAGATATATCTATCTCATAGAGCTGGAAAGGACCTTGAAAGGTCATCGAGTCCAGCCCCCTGCCTTCACTAGCAGGACCAAATACCCCAGATCCCTAAGTGGTCCTCTCAAGGATTGAACTCACAACCCTGGGTTTAGCAGGCCAATGCTCAAACCACTGAGCTATCCCCCCGATGATAAAATCCAGATAATAAAATCAAAAGCAATCTTATGTTTTACAACTGTAAGTTGAGTAACAATTCTCTTTAAAAATGGAGTACTTGTATTTTGGCATTTTTAATAGCTGAGTTAGAATATTCCCTAGAGATAGGGATGATCAGCATTCTGGTGGTTTGTGTTATAAATCAAATTTACTTAATCTTTTAAGGAGATATCACTGCATGAAAGAACACTAGTATGCCTGAAGGCATGCTTAATAGTCACATAAGAGGAGTAACTGGTTTATAGCTATTTTTAAATGGCTGATATTTGTTTGAGTAACATTTATATCTGAATTTTACCAGGTTTTTTTAGAGACTAATCCTCCAAAAAGTGTCTGAAAGGCCATGGGTTTAATCAGCTCCTGCACTAGCCAGGGGCTGTACCTGGGGAGGATAACCCTAAAGCACCTCAGGCAATCCAGACTGGAGCCCTTCTGTCAGGATTGAATGGGGAGTATGTGCTGAATAAACACATCCTCCAGGTTTCCTATCCACACTCCTCTCCCCAAGCAGTGTTTAACCATTCCCCTTCCAGGCAAAATATACCATTGAGAGCCCTGCACCTCAGAATATGCTTCCAGAAAATATATCCCTATGTTGGATCAGGCCTCCCATGTTTCTTGAGTCAGACTGTGTTTAAAATTTTCATGCAGTAAATTTTTACTAAACAAAGGTTCTCATTAGTTTGCAATGTGACTTCTGTGTGATTTCTTTCAAGGAAGGAAAAGCGAATTGCAAAATTCCCCTTGACATCCATTGGAACAGAATCAGGTCCCAAATATATCAGGCTGCTTTAAGGAATCTATTTAGCTGCCATCTGTCTAAAATCACAATTTTTTTGTCTACAGGTATCATGTAGAGTTGGACTTTATATCGAACCACCACAAATAAATTATTAGTATTATGAAAAATAAATCAATAGAATTCATTTAGACTGAAGAGAATATACATGATTTCCATCTTAATATATACCTTATACTATATTGAACAAGTTCATTTTTGTCTTACTCCTTAGCTCCCCTTTTTCAAAGCTGCTTTAATATAATCTCCCGATAACATTTCTGGCAAACTAGCTGCTCAATTTTGCCACTTAGTGCATAGATTATAGCTGAATAAATGTAACTGTCACACTCAGTGCACATATAATGGAAACATTAAGACTTGCTTGATATTAAAACTCTTTTGTGTGTAGTGGGTAGTTTTTCAATACTTTCCAGCTCAATGATCAGCTAACATCCAAAGAATTAATTTTACTTATTACATTTTAAAAAAAATAAAAGTTAAACTAAATGAGTTTTACATTGCTTACTTTTAATGTGAAATTATCACTGTTAAAGCACAGCTCACTGACTGTATGTATTGCTTGTAAATAATCTAATAAATTATCATTATTATTTTCTTTTAAGTGATGTTTTGAAATTCACTACCTAGGACAAACCAAAAAGCCAATTATGAAAAATATAGTATGAATTAATCATAGCAAGGGTGGCATATTCTACATAGAAGCCAAAATGTAATTGTGCTTTACTATGAAGGACTGTTTATTTAATATTCACCATGTTAAAATGAGGAGGCAATTATAAAAATTACATCTTTAATATTCCACTTGTAAAAATCCTAATTCATACTTCAATATCCACATCTTTAATCAATATTTTTTTCAGATTCTGTGTAGCCCATAACTGATTTGTCCCCCTGTAATTCATGTTTATGGATGATAGTTTTATAACAGTCTCACAATCACAAAAGGAACTAAATGATTTTCAGTTACTGAAACATAATGATTCTTAAATATGTCATTAATTTTGCAATTTAACATGTAAAATGATTGTCACTCTTAGTTTATTATTAATATAAGGTTCACTGTTTCAGATAATTGTTGTTATAAATGGAACACTTCTAACATGACTTTCTCTCTCTCTCTCTCTCTCTCTTGCATGACAACAGATTTAAAGAGTAAGTATTTACTTTTAGATTTGCTTCTTACACCTTGTTTAAGAATAATGATAGCTGATCAATATCTACTTTTTATCATTATACAAGAACAAAGGCCATTTGAAATTTAAGGGAAGTAAATGTATTGCCAGTGAAAGGAAATACTTCATATAGTCAAACTGTAGAATGCATTGCTACCTGAGATTTAAAAAAAACTTGTCAATTTTATGACCAATTAATAAAACATTCAGTTATGTGCTAAGATAAGGCAATCAAATGTCATGTTGTTTGCCTGCAGAGAGAAGAAAGGATTTTTTCCCCATTTTACAGCATTATACAATTAACTAAGTACATTTTATGCACAGGTTTAAAGATGGGATGCCATCTTATAAAAGATCAGGTGTTGGCCAGGGTCATAGCCAAGATACCAGGTTTGGTAAATCAATGGTATGCTCTGAGTGTCTGCTTCACTAAAGCACATGGAGGGGGTCTTAGGCCCATACTGATGTGAAATAATGCTTCCACAACAACAATCTCTCTTTTTCTCTGCGAAGAATTTTCTGTTGGGGCTGTGTGGGACATGGAGGCACAACAACATCCCCTATTTCATTCATGACTCTAGTGAAGGTTAATTCTGGTGAGAATTAATTCCATAGGTGCTCCTAAGAAGCCACAGTATGTTTACGCCAGCTGTCCCTTCTACTCCAGGAGCCAAATTGCTAGGAAGGGGAAGCCAGTAAGATGGTGCCTGCCTCTGTTCATATAAGGGGTCCTTTTCCCTTTGATCCTGAAAATTATGATACCAAATGGACTTATCTTGCCAACTCACAGGCTGCCCATCCCTCCCCATTGAGGGGTGCTTCAAAAAACTCTGAATTAAATGTTCTCTTAACTTTTTCACAGGCTCTGCCTAGCTAGGGAATCCAAGTAATAGGGTTAAACGCTAAAATATCTTTTATGTGACACATACATACACCTCTACCCCGATATAACGCGACCCGATATAACACGAATTTGGATATAACACAGTAAAGCAGTGCTCGGGGGGGGGGGGGCTGTGCACTCCGGTGGATCAAAGCAAGTTCGATATAACGTGGTTTCACCTATAACACGGTAAGAATTTTCGGCTCCCGAGGACAGCATTATATCGGGGTAGAGGTGTACTAAATAAATAATAGCTTGATATTAAAAATAGTTTATATTAAACTGAAAACACCCCCCACATATCTATCTATATATGTATATACGCCAATAAAGTTGATTTTTTTGTGTTAATTGAACCACTTGCTTTTTACGTCATTTATTTTATTAACTTAATTTGAATTTGGAAATGTGGACAGATATGCTGAAGAAAACACAATAAAATGTGAAGGCTTTGCTTATGTAACCCACACACCTCCTGGGTGTGGTGTTCTATCCCATCTAATGGCACCAAGACCCCTTAGAGAGAGAGATTAATGAGTCTGCTCTAGAGCCTTAGCTAAGGGCCACCCGCCGACAACCAGGGTCTGTCAGTGTTACACTTATATAGAGCACAGGATAGAGAAGATGATCCTATCCTTTGCTGTTTATATTTCTGTATCTTTGTGTAATTTTGTAATCATTGGGTGATTGTTCTTTACCAAGATTTTGAAGTGGTATAGCCTTAAAATAGGAATCCATGAGTTCCATGGCTTTGTGTGGCCTTTTAATGTTTATGAGATGTCATTAGCAGATATTGACTTCTGTTGAGGTGAACATCATGATTTATTGACCCAGGAGATAAATGTTCGTTGAAACATGAAGTCAGTAAACCAAATTCATCCCTGGAGTAACTCAATTCAATTAAATAGAATTATATCAGGGCTAATTTAGCCCAATATCAGTAATGGTTATATACTATGAATAGTGCATATCCCAGAAATACCTGGTTATGAATATCATTATTTAAAACTAGCATTCTAAAGGGGAAATGAAGTTAGTTCTTCAGAAGAAACAATTATTGGGTAATGCGAGAGCAATCCAGGGTCTGAGAATTTCAGACTTCAGTATTGTTAATTTGGGGGGTGCAGGGAGGAAGGTTAAAGAGTAAGAGCTTGGAAACCCTAGTTACCATCCAAATCTTTTCAGCCAAATATGAGAGGATTTTTTTTAATGTAACAATGCTGATATATTTTATAATGAACCAGTTTTACTTCCCTATTTTTAGATGATTTTAGAACTTCAGTAAATGACATCTTAGCTCCAGGCACTACCATAATATAAATGTGAAGAATAATAATCATGATTTATTTTGAAAATCAAGGTAGAGTCTGTTGTACTCTATTCTGAATTAAATTTCTCTCAATCCTGTTACCAGTTACATGGTAATTATTTGCTCTTTCTCACCCCTACAAATGAACTAGAGGGCTTGAATTTATGGTCTACATGTTGACTAGAGCTGGTCAAAAAAAGGAAGTCCCTTCCTGTGAAAAAATTAATGTGTTTCTTTTTTTTCTAAAAAATGTAAATATTTTTGCAGAAAGAGATTTCCTGAAAAATTTGGTTTCAGGACATCCAAAATGGAATTTTCAGGCTTGTCAGCTGCCCACCTAGAAGACTCTTGTCAATTTAATTTTCTTCCCTGGTTCTTTGCCTCCCTGGAGTTCAGCCTCCTTGCCTCACCTCTAACCCAGATCTTTATCATCTTAATTTGGACACATGGGAGTGGAATGAAATAATTACACAAGGCATTTGCCCAGTAGGCCGATCATGGCATTCCTTAACTCCTGTTTCATCAGATCACCTATTCTCTTTGGAGGGTTTACCACCGATAAGCAGCCACTGAGCGATGCTTGGATTTATTGTATCAGTAAGAAGGGTGCTCAGTCTCTGCAGCTGCCTGGAAGGCTCTTGTTACTTTCACTTTCTGCCTGCAGACAGAAGGTGAAATTAACAAGAGCTTTCCAGATTGCCATCATTTCAATTTTCCTGATAGACCATCAAAATTTTTCAACAAAACTGAAATTTTCATGCAGAAAATTTTGATTTTACAACAAGGACATTTGGAAAAATCATTCAAATGGGAAATTGTTGACCAGCTCTTATGCTGATAAAGATGTTACAAGTCATAAAAATTAAACTTTGAATGAGACTTTACAAATGTTTAAATTTAAATGTGACTTTAATAACTGTCAATAAATGAAGGACTTTGCCAAAACAGCCAGTTCACCACATACCACCTGATGAAAACAATTATTGTTAAAGCTTAATTGACCTCTTACTCAATTAAATGTAATTGCTAATTAATGTTTTATTATTTCATGGTGATCAGGTGGTTTGGCAATTATTTAAAAGTGGGTGATAGTATTTAGATACATTTTGGAGCTCTGGAATTCCATAATGAAAGAGCAAGCCATGGAGTGATACAAAGCTGAAACAAATTGCTCACATGATTACCTTTCTTTGAATACAAAACCAATAATGTTTGAGGAACTACCATCTGACTACTGTATGTCAGCCCATGTAAGCTATAGAATATTTCTAACACCTATTTTTTTCCCTCCCTGCACAACTTACCAAAGGCGGCAAGCTGAATGTGCAAAGACAGCAAGAATCCAGATGGCCTTACCATCCGGCAAACCATCAAGTAGCGCTGCCAATAATCTCTATGAAGAACTCGGTGACAGCACCATGTAAGTATTCATTGTGAGTCATCACTAAAATTGTTAGTGAACCAAGGCATAAGTCACATTTCTGAAATGTCATTTATTACAACATAATTGAATAGACTTTTCTTGATGAGGGTATATTCCACAAACAACTTGAGCTTCTTCAAAATCAAGAAAATAAGTAAGAGGGCTGGAAACTCAGTTGTGCTACAGTGGCACTAAAGGGACAGAATATGGGGCAGTCAGCTGGGATTTCTCCTTGTATGGGGAATCTCCAGAGGAAGTAAAAGGTGTCTAAGTATAAAGTGCACACTGCACTTCAGTGTTTTGGGGCCAGCACAACAGCCCATAGGTGCTAAAGCAAGTTAAAATAGTCCTGAGGCTGCTCTAGTTTGCATCAAGGTTAGGGGGATTTAAAGGTGGCAAAAAGCCTTTACTTCTCAGATGTACTGAATGCAGCTCTAGCACGTTTGAGAACTTGGCCCAAAAGTTATTTCTTCCAAGCCGCCTGCTGAATATACTTTATAAAACTGAATCAGAAAACCCATTTGATAGACATCTCAGTATGAAATCTTCCATTGGCTAAAGTTTTTTCTTTGTAAATCTGAAGTAATTTAAATATTGAAAATAAACACAATGGGTCAATAAAATAGATTGTAAAAAAAAAAGTAGTTAAAGGAAAGCATCTTTTTACCATTATATGTTGGTAACATATTTGTAGCTGGAAGGTGTCTTGGGTCTTCTTTTCTAACAGTATGATATGACCAAAGTCATTGTTCTATTAAGACATTACATTACTAAGAAAGGGTGAATTGTACTCATGCACTGATGTAACTTAATTGTAGTCAAGGGACTGCAAGCAGAAATCAACACAGTATGAACAGACCATAATAGCATAGTACAGGAAATATTTACACATACAATATTTTTGTTTATAGGCTGTCAGAAAATATTTATTACTTTTGTATTATTTTAAAAGAATAACATTAAGATGACAACACTAAAAAGAATAGACTTCATAAAGTATTTGGGGGGGTGTGCTATCTAGTGTTGGCTGATTTTTGTTCTATTTTGAAGTCACCTTTTTCCCCTTGATCAGAGAGTTCATATATATATTTGAGTTTATAAAAATGTTACTATAGCAGGGCAAAGATATCATTGCTATAGTATGTTTTAAGTTTTGATTATTTAAAGACAGTGTCTGATTTCCAAATGTTTTGGGTTGAATTTCTCTTTGTGAATAGAGAACCTTTGCATTACTCATTGAAGCAGGAGTAGCTTCTCTTCCAAAATTAACCACTGATTCTCCACCCGCCCCCCCTCCGCCCCATGGCATTTTATGCCTGTGAATTGTTACTGTTTGGGTAGCTGGAAGAAAGAAGTATGTTTCACAGAAATACAACACACATAGAATTTAAAAGGTTATGGTATGTGAGTTCTAGGTCTTGATCTAGGTGGGACTACTCACATCTTTATAATTACACCCATGCTGATGTACTTTGCTGGATCAAGACCCTGGTTCCTTAAAGTCTAACCCAATTCCTGTGAAAGTAAAAGGAAGACTGCAATTCACTTTACTACAAATGGGTATTGGAAGCCTTATGAGTCTGCATTCTCCATCTAATTGATGTGCTTTCAGCCAGGCTAAGACCAAGCCTTAGTGTTTGTGGACAAAATTTGCACCTGCAAAGTTTTGCATAGGCCAAATGAGTTGCAGATGCAAATCTGAATACTGGCACTTCTGATTTAGAGACACACTTACTCAGATTTGTAACAGCACTTCAACTAAAAGTATAAATTTAGCAAATACAGATTTTTCCCTGTAAAGCACCATCTATGGAATATATATATATATATAAAAATAACCCATTGAAAAAATGACAATTAATATTTCCACAACCCTGAGATATTGATCAAGGAATCTCTAGTAGAAGATAGGGATATGGAAAAATAATGTAAATCAATGCACTTAATAATTTTAAAGAGATCATGTTTTTCAATAAAATTTAAATAAAAGTTTATACAAAATCCGTGAAGTTTAACTGAATCCAATATTTGATCTAAAGGCAACAATCTACCTCAGAAAATCAATTTTCAGGAAAAAAAATTATAGTAGAATATTGTAAACTAATTTTTAACTTGCAGGTGAATTGCAATACTACATTTAAATTGCTATAGTATATTATAATCTTATGCATCACTTTATTTTTTCTTCTCAATTATTTCTTGAATCTCCAACAATTTTCTTAAATACCAAATAATGGAAATTTAAGAAAATTGAAAAACTTGTCTTTATTTTTCATGCCTTTCCATAACTGTCCTTTGTCAAACATTTTCTTTCTGCAGTGCTGCCTTATGTCTTATTTTCTTAATTTTTTTTGTGGAAAGTTAATTGGAACTAAACTTTTTTTTGTTTTAAATCTGTCTTATGTCTCATGACTTCCATTCTTTCTCCATCTTTGGATACATAGGCATCAGTAAGTAAACTTACTTCATCATGCATAATATTTGTAGCCAATAGAAACAGTTGTTGATTCTTCTATGCTTAGTTTATGTTAAAACTGTAATTAATTGCCACTGATTATCAGCCTTTCTTTTACAATGGTGTACTACATGGAAGACATTTACTTTTAAGTGGAAAGATTTGTGTATCTCCTTTCATTTTCCTTAACCCTTTTATACCAAGTACCGATTACATACAGAACTGTAATTGCTGAACTTGAATAGTATTATTTCTAAGGACCTCCAGTCTCAGCACCTACACTCTTTGGTGATTGGTGCTCTCCAGATACCTAAAACAGATTGATAGGTAAGCAGGTTTCTCAAGCTCGCATTCAGTCAGAACCTTTTCATCCTTTACCCATAATTTATTTTTAGGCAGCTATCGCTGCTCCAGTTTGCAAAAATATGACTTCAAACCAATCTGATGCAGTTCCTTGTTGGAACAAAGAGACAAAAGATTGTTCTACAAATATTAAGGTTTCATCATAAAATAACTCTTTAGCGTTTTCATATAAAAATAGTCTAGCAACCAAGCAGTTTTTCGAATAATCCATTCTCTTATATATCAAGGGTATATCAGCTTGTATGTGCTTTATATTTGGAAGCAAAGTGGATCTTCATTTAACTTCAGGAATCATTGATTTTTCCAGTCTCTACATTTGAAAATCCATGTGATCACTAAGATGGCTGAGGAAGCTAGTCCAATATGTGTCAAGGCATATTGTTTAAAAATAAGTTAATGATGTAAAATAACATATCAAATCCCCATGATCAAATACTCATTAAGTACTGACACTATTGGGAATGTAGACCTACTCTAAGTGGTAGTTTCTGAGATGCATTCTGTTTACCAGTGTTATTCCGTGCACTGGGCAGAGTATACGCTCTGCTGTAGCCCTTTTCAGGGGTGCCACATACTCCCCACTGCTTGTCAGCCGCATTTAATGCCCCAGGTCCTTTTGGAAAAAAGTGTGCTCCCACATGTGTGTGAAGGGAGTAGTCCTTATACCCCATGAAATGATTCCTATCTGCCACTCCTGCTCAGTCAACATGTATCCAGATAAATTTAGAGAGTATAGATTTTCCGTGTATATCAGCTTCCAGACAAATCAAGAAACAAAATAATTGTATTATAACCTTTCCTTATTTCCTAAATGTATATATTTTTGAGCTTTTATGCCCACATATTTAAAGGGGCATCTGTGTCTTCTTATTTTACTCTCATTCAGTACTGTTTAAATGTCTTTTCCCCTGTTCTTGAGTGATTTCTCACCTTGGAATGTTTAACCGTGCCACAGTAAATTTCCCTTAGCCTAATGTTCATGAAATTTCTTGGGGTTTTTGTGTGGTGGGGGGGGGGGGGGGCGAGAAAGACATTCCAGAATATAGAACTATTTAACTAAGCACTCCTAGAACTGTGTCCTGCCATTTTCACTAAACATTGTACAATACTGGGGCTTGTCTAGACAAATAGCTAGTGTGCTTCAAGCTGGGGTAGACTCTACAATCACATGCTAGAAGTTTTTTTTTTTAAACTATTCTTTTTGATTAAGAAAAACTGGTGTTTTTAAACTTAAAAAAAAATCAACTTTGGGTAGCAACCAAGCCTGGAAAATTTCAACTGGAAAGCTGAAAATATTAGACATTTATGAGTTACTGAAAATGGGGAATAGAAAGGAACTCATAGGCAACTTTATTTTATCATGTAGTTGTCATTACTACTCTAGCTGTACTATAGCTGTAATTGATATACATATAGGACTATAAGGTGGTAGGATTTAAATAATTTAGCTATCATATCCCACTATACATGCATATTCTGAACATGTCATTTGTGTTATAGAAAAACTATTTTAGAAATATATTTTTTTTAATGATTAGGACTATTTTTTGTATCACTCCACCTGTAAAGGTACATCCATTAGTTACAATTGGTTCATCTATACCAGACATACAGGGAAACATAAAAGCTCTACTAAAGTTACAATTTTAAAATTCAATATGTCATAATTTCCAGGTCTAAAAGCCAGTGCTGGGTCTTATTGGTGAAAAAAGGGGAATCCTCTCTTTACAGGACTTAAGCGTCATTTCTAACCAAATCCAAAGTTGACTTAAACTTGTCACTAGCCCAGGAAAAAAAGTGTAAATTCCAGGCCTCAGGCAGCTGTAATTTGGAAGAGGCCAGGTGAAGGATACTTGAAACAGTTTCTGACAAATTTTTAAGAGTTTGGAATATTAGAAGTAGTCCAAGCTACATTATATTTCCATTTTAGGTTGCATAAATGTTGTGTAGCATAACTGTTACTAACAAGATATATGGGAAAATGTGTTCAAGTGTTTGTTTAGATTACTGTATAAGGGGAAATAATAATTGAAAAGGAAAGTGTAATTGTTTACAAGGATAGAAAGGCCATGTGGTTAAGGTTAGAACTCATTCATATAGGTCAAAGCTTGTTTTCTTCCTCTTTTCTTCATATCCTTTTCATCTAGAGAAGATGTAAAAGTAAATGTCTTGCCTCAGTAGACTTTTGTAAATATTTATTTTGGATAACAATATGTTAGAAGTAATGCTATGGCATTAATTTACATCATAAATTCATTTTTTCTCATGAAAATCTATGTACATGCATGTTTCCTTACATGTGATTATCTTCTTTTCTTTCAAGTCTTTTTCTTCTCTACCATTTCCAACAAAGCAGGGGAAAAAAGTCAGTCTTAGAAGAAGGAGACCGTCAAAGAGTAATAAGCAGCTTTGCTTCACGTGCTATTGAGGCTCACAAGCAGTCTAATATCAATGGATCGTTGAACAATAATCTCCCCAAATCTGCAAGTAACATTACATTTTTATCTGATGAGAACCCACTAACAACTCAGAATCCTTTGTATATGGAAGGTGTTGTTCAAGATTCTCCCAGCTCTTCATTGCTATGGAAGAGGAAAGATATTTTAGACAGTCTTTCACCTAGAAGATTAGCCTTGAAAGATGCCCTTTTGGGGTGCCCTTTGGGAGGCATTCACCGTGCATGGACATTACCAATTCGTATTACTAGGAGACATGTGTCTGATGCTCTAAGTAGGCCAATTATCATGGATCCAGTTCAGTGGCAACAGGAAAGACTCAAAGCAGAGAATGAAAGAACTGACAATCAGCACAGCAGGGTTGATATTAGCAGTCCAATATTTAAAAAAATTATTGGCACCAAGTTAACTGTAAAAGAGAAGGCCAGACAGTTTGAGCAACAGGCATTGCAGGAAATGAAACAAGTGAAATCCTATGATATGAAATGTTCACATTCACCAACACACAGCAACTACCACGAAGAAGGAGAAAACATGCTAGAGTTGTCTCCTGAATGTCTGCTTGCTTCTCCATGCCATCGCTCTCCTCCTTTCTCCTCTTTGACACCTTCTACTGAAGTAGTTGAATTTCAATCACTTGCAGTTCCTTCAGTAATCATCACTCATCATGACTGCCCTGAAGAACTTTCTCCTCCACCAACTCACAAACCACCAATTCCTTCTTTTAGGATAAAGAAACTAGTTTGCCAAAGTTTTCTGGCTGCTCAAACCAAAGTGGAAGTAACAGAAAGCATTCCAGATCCACCCAAAACTCCCCCTCCTCCACCACCCCTGCTGCCACTTCCTCCTCCAACTCCTCCTCCATTGCCACCACAACCTCCATCTCTTCCTACCATTTCTCTAGCCCTCTCCTCCTCATCTACTCTAAGTACCCAGCACCTTTCCCCTGTAAAGCATACTAAGTCCCCTGCCAAACAGCTACCAGTATCATCACAGGCCACAGCACCTGAGCCACCACCTCACAGGGAGTTGAAAGGAATTCTCAAAAATATTCACAACTTAGCAGATATTGAAAAATCTGTGGCCAACATGTACAGTCAAATAGACAAAAACCACATTCTGCCCAAGCACATATCCAAGCTTAAACCAATTTCAGCATCCGAACTGCCAACTACAGAAACTGTTGCTGAGCACAGCCAGCAGAATGGCAACTTGAGCTGTATAGTTGAGGAACTTGAAAAGCGATTTCCATCCCAGTCCACTGCATTATAAAATTACAGTTGAATTTTTTGAAATTTTTCTTGTTATATTTTGTATGACATGGCTATCACAGTACATGTTATCTGCCTCATATGTTCCATAGTTAAAGTACTTCAACGTTGATGAAAGAATTCAGACTTTTTTCCTCTTTGCTATATATTGCTATTTGTTTGTTCCTGATGCTAAACCTACAGTCCATTTTCTTTGTCTGATCACTCATAACTTTGTAATGTATAATATTTTTAAAGGTAGTTCTGTCCACTCTGCATTTTATTGCTTTATTATGCTGATTTATTTTCTTTGTCTGCATGCAAAAGATTCATGGGGGGAAATATCCCTTTAAAACCAATGAACTATATGTAGCAGGCATATGTTGACACTGCTTTATTCTAAACACTCTGCATTGTTTTGTCACAAGGGTACTCTAGTGTTGTAGGTTATGTCAATAAGCAAGGCAATTATCCTGAAATACTGAAGGCATCTCTTGCTTTACCCATAAAGTGTACATCATGGGAGAACTCTTACTTTTACTGTAAAATGTTGAATGTCACTGAAATGCAAATGATGCTAGAAAACGAACTCAGCAATAACAAGACAAAGTTGTTACAATAATGTATCATGTCATTCTATAGGAGATTGTATAGCATTCTGCTCTGGTGACGTGCTTTCATCTCACTGTTGTCCTTGTGGGTTTGATAATGGTTTTTTCTATTTATTTGTCAGTCAACCTTATTGTCCTCCTTTTTGTTATCTACATTATATGCCTCCCATTGCTTTCTTTATTCTGAAACTTCATATTGGGAGTCTTCACTTTTGTAAACCATTTAATGTAAAAAGAGCCTGTTTATTTTTTTTGTTCATATTAATTAGGTATCTCTTTAATCATATTTCATGCTAACTTGCTAAATATTGGAGGTTATTTCCACCAATAACATTTTTGCGTATCTTTGTATGTAATAATCATTCTGATCAGTGTCATAAAGAAACGGTTTGATAAGTATCTGTGAAAGATGTATATAGTATGGGTAGCATTAATTTAATTAAACCCACACTTAAATATTCCGGTTATATTAAATTAGCTTGTCCTTTGAAACAAATAGTAAGTAAAAAGAGGTTTGGCATAAAAAATGAATGTAAGTTTAGCTCAGTGCTCAGTTTTATTTTTCCTCTTTTGCCAAAATCCTAGATAATCATGTTAGACCTGACAGTTTTTATAGAATTAAATGCAGTATGGTGAGGAGCCGGTACTTAAAGGAAGCTACAATAAAAACTTAAAACCTGTCCATGAGAAAATGTTATCTGTTCTAAGCAGAAAAGTAATTATAAGGGTACTTAGCTAACTGCCTAGAAATAGCCAGCTTTTCCACAGTACGTGGTTTTCTTTTCTTTTCAGTACAGTTGGGACAAGTATGGATGTTTCAATCAGAAATTGCTGAAGGTAGTTTCTCTTTTTTGTCCCAGAGCCAAATGCTGTGAACTTCATCACACAAATTCCGCTGATATATTCAAAATACTCTATGCCTAATACAGTCTCCTTGCATAGTGGGCAAGATTTTAGGTCCAATTCATGTAATGAATAGCAATAATAGCCAAATGTGTAGGGAACATGATAATCAATCAATTTTTTGCTGTAACATAGGTTTAATATTTTATAGGATTCAAGTGTTTATAGTAATTGCCTACGGTGCTAAATTCTCAGAGAGTAGTACAACTGCAGCACCAGCAGCAAGTTTCCACTCACAGCCCATCAGACAATAAGCAAAGAAGTCTGTAAGGTTTAACTCTAAACTAGATGTATACCAGTAATTCAGGATATGTCGCTGGAATAATCCACAACACTAGGGTGACCACTGACGTATCTCCAGAATACCAGACATTCCAGTACTACTAGGAATGGCAGGGGACCACCCCTACCTGTGTGACCCTGCCCTGACAGTCTGTTCAAGGTCACACCAGCAGGGGTGGAGCGGTGCGCTCTTCAGAATGGCATCTACCATGCATGATACTGGATGAAACCACATCTGGCTTTACATCAGTACAGGACAGGACAAACCAAACAAGAGCAGGACTGTCTGAAAACTGGATTAGTGGCCTGCCTGTACAACATTACAATGCTTTGCATTTGGTCAGATGTATATGCCGTACTGCAGTAGTGTACTGAGTAGATTTTATAAGACTTAAGTGCTTAACTTTATACACTGAACAGTACAAGTGAATTCTATAGAACTAGTCCCAATGCACAAGGTTAAGCACAAGTAAGTCTTTTCAGGATCAGGGCTATAATTCACTTATGAGAAGTATATTATATAGATAAATATGGCCTGATTTGCAGAAGTTATCCATACATTCCACTGAAGTCAATGGGAGCTGCAGCTGCTCAGCATTTTTGAAAATCTGGCTAATAGTGAATTTCTTCAAAGTTTATTCAACTATAATTTTGTGTGACTTTCCTTAATCTGAACGGTCACCTAGTATACAATAGCCTCCTTTTTTTAGTTTAATCTGGTCAGGCTCAAAAGAATCTGTAGGAAAAATGATACCACATGAACTAGTTCTTCACCCACATGTTGCACTTTCTTCGTCATTTTGGAGAACCCTCCTTAATACTAATAAAAGTTTTAACGTTTCGGTTTTTTAAATTTGTTTTCATTTTCATTAGAGTTAATACCTATGGGCAACCTTGGTTGGCCAGCTGAGGTTTTTGCTACTAGCTGGCAATATACTCCAGTGTGTTTTTCTTGACAAATGACTTTTTGTTACAGTTACACATCCTTTTGCCTGTGTTTTCTTATAAGATTATAAAGTCTTTGGGGGCAAGGACTGTATCTTACAGTGTATTTTTACAGCATTTAGCACAATGGAGGCCCAGTCTCAGTTGAGGCCTCTGTATGCTATTGTAATACGCACAATAATAAATTACTGAAAAGTCTCCAAAATAAATTCCAAAGACATTGAAAATCAAGGCTGTTATTGTTAGTCCCAGTAACTTAATTGTCATCTCCCTGAACTGGTTCCTTAGGATCGACTGTAGACTGGACATGTGGCCTGTATTTGCTATTTTTTGTACCAGCTTGACTGTCTTTAGGATCAGTTGAACAAGTGAATTGATTACATAAGTGACTAGCACTTCCTTCACCACCAGATAAAAGAGGGTCCACAGTTCATCCAATACTTAAAGCTGGTTTCTGGCTTCATCATTCCCTTAACTCTCACCATTCTAAATTTCATTTTTTCTTACTTAAAAGAAAATCTTAAAACACAATCATTGTTTGTTTGTTTTTAAAAGTCAGGTTCCAAGGTAGTTAAATAACAATCAACAGTATGCAATTGGTAAGAGATACTGTCTTGCCCCAGCCATTTGGAGAAAAAAATGGCTATTATATGTTTAGAAAATTTTTGTCTTGCTAGCTTTGAACTGAGTGAAACCTTTTATCTCAAAAGACAAAAAGCAGATAAAACAATTCCTAATTCTAATTTGTATTTACTGTGTTTAGCTTTTGATCTTTCTTTTGCTTTTAATACAAGAATAAATATAAAATATCTTAAACAAAATAAAACACTCAGAAGGATTAAAGCGGATAGATAACTGCTGGGAAATTCCTTCAAATTACATTCGTAATGTAGAGCAGTGGAAGGTGTGCCATTTGTGCAAATAACTTCATTTTCACAGTAATCCTTAATTATAAGCACTAGTTATATAAAATAAGTGTTGTGTATGTTTTGGCATTAGCATACATCATCATTCATACTGTTTCCCTTGTTTTTCTTTTTTTACTAAATTGAGGGCATCTGTCAGATTGAAAGCCATGGAAACCAGATGGTACTTTTTATCCAGACATTATTACAGATCCTTTGGGGGAGATTTTTAAAATTATTTAATGGGAATGAAATATGTAGTTTCACCTTGGACTTTCCTTTTATAATGGAAGCTTATGGTGTAGAGTGAAATACCAAAAGAAAT
Source organism: Emys orbicularis (assembly GCF_028017835.1). Classification (NCBI taxonomy): domain Eukaryota; kingdom Metazoa; phylum Chordata; order Testudines; family Emydidae; genus Emys; species Emys orbicularis. The sequence continues at coordinate 37,873,050 of NC_088689.1, read as the reverse complement.
GAAAGCTAGTGTAGAAAGTTTTGCCTCTTTTTTGAAAGTGTCCAACCATTAATAGTAGAGAAACATTATAAGCACGTCTCAAAAGGCTTGATTATGCAATATCGGTGTATTCTCAGCAAATTGAATTCAAAAAGTAAATAAGTATTAACTTACTTTTATTACTTGCACTTTTAATCTACAGTGTGTTGACCATACAAGAGCAATTAAATTTAATAGGCTTGCTTTTGCTTATCCTCCTTGAAACTCAAGACCTTCAATTTCTAGAGATTGTTGTAGGCTACAAGGAAACCAAATACAGTGTTGCTCAAGTAGGCGTTGGAAGGTTAAAGGTCATATTTTGGTGATAAATCTTCATTTCATTACTTTCTTATCATAGGGACAACTGCAATAATTTACCCTGATAATAACATGTGCTGAATATTAATAGAAAAGCTTTACAGATAGTGATATTAAAAATTGAGAGTGTTCATTCTGTTCTTTAGTTTTCTCTCAACTGTAATTAAATGATTTTCCTACGCTGCTGTCTATGTACTAGTTTAAGCTCCACACAATTTTGAGCATTTACCCTCTCTATCTCAAAATAACTTAAACTTTCCTTTTATAGCAACACTGAGATGTAAATACTGTTCAATATTTTTGCCTAAACCATTTAAGGTTCCTGGAATGAAATGTGAAAGTATAAGAATTGACAGATATAAGAGCATTTTTCCAGTATATGAGTGGTTCACTGAATATGAATTAAAAACAGAAAATATTCCAATAAGATCAAAAGCACAAAGCCTGTGGGAAAATAACCATAGATAGCCGAAAGAATATAATGCCCATGTAAATACATTGAGGAAATGTTAGGATATGTATAATTTTAATAATAACCTTATTAGCGGAAATTAGCAATAGAAGCTCAGGGCCAAATTCTAGCAAGCCCTGCATGGGTGCAGAAAGCCCAAAAGCAAAATAAAAGCTAAGTGTCTATCAGCTGCAGGAGGGAGCAAAACAGAGAATTCTGCACCTGCTCTGTGCCACAAGGAAGATCTCTATGGCACGACTCCACCCTCACTGTGGAAAGAAAGGAAATGGGCGGGCAAGGGATATGAACAGTGGCACCATGCACAGTGTGTGTGCTGCCTCTCCCCATCCATATCCTATTCTACCAGTGCACTGACTCTCTCACTTACTGGGACTCGGTATGCAGCTCTAAACAACACACAGATGCAATACTCTTCCTCAAATATAGTTGTGTAAGTCCAGGCATTTATTTTGTCTCTAAAGACACAGTGATTTTGTATTCTTAGATAAATATTTCTTACCATGTTAGGAACATTTCCAAGGACATTTTTTCCACCTCACTTCCATGAAAATAGTGAATATGAACTACATCTTTACATACTCTTAGAGATGTGTACTAATGATATGTTTTTCTTTTTCTGAATTTAGGCGAGGATATGCACAGCAAGAGGTAAGGCTATTCCCCAACTACATTATTAAAACTGTGTGATAACAGAGAACGTATATCTTCCTATTTACAGCACTTTTTCTTCAGCTGTTTAAAACACAGAGAATTTTCTTTTCAAATATGTTAGTTTGATTGAAATCTTAACAATAAATTAAAAAATTGCCTTAATATAAATTAATTTTCTTAAAAGGCTGAAGATTGATGGGGAAAGCTGGGGCAAACCCATTAATGTCAGGGCCTGCAAGAGCAGTGTATCCAGCTCCATATGCTCTGTACCCCCTTTGGCATCTGCAAAATCGCTACCTTGCTGTGATTTGCTCCTTCTGCGGGGCTGCCTTCATGTGTCTCCTCCGATGGGGTGAATACAGCAAGTAGCAGGACTTCCTGCTTTTTCCATAATGGCTTTATTTTGGCAAATAAACTCATGAGTAGTACCTTACTATACAAATAACCCCATTGAATTCAGTGGAACTACTTACCTAGTAAGATACTACTCTTCTTGAGGAAGGATGGCAGCATCTGCCCCTAAATTACAATGCAATATGTGATGTGTGTTGTAAATTACAACACTCAAAGTAAGTTATAAATAAGGCCTCTGATTTTCAGTTATTTATTTCGTTTATTTCCTGGGTTTATTTAATAAAAAAATAAAAGGGAAAAATCAGTAAAACTGAAAATAAGGGGCAGTGTGCAGGCAAGAGGGGCGCTCAGTATTCTCAGCAGCCGGGGCTGCAGCAGTCAAGAGGATCTCGGGTGCCGGACCGAGCTCTCTGTGGTCTTGCTCCCACACTGCTCTGTGGAAGTAAACGGGGCCACGCTGAAGGGCTGGAGTCAGGAGGAAGCGGAAGGCTACAACCTGTGAGTACTGTCCCCTCCAACCCCCCAACCAGACACACCCCACTTCTGACCCTGACCCTTGAGTGTGGCCCCATTTGCTTCCCCTGCAAAAAATTCCTGGATCCCAAAAACGTGAAAATCAGCAAAACCTGAATACTGGCGTTTTCAAAAATCCAGCAATTATTGGTGGGGGGAGGGGAGGGAAATCCATAAATACTGATAAAGAAGGATCTTAGCTCAAATAATTTGAGCCCCATAGTAGTTCAATAGTGTAATTGCCACGAATGGGCTGTGTTTAGCTGTGAGGTAGCACAGGATAATCATATGTAGCTGCCGTTGCCCTCTATGCAGCTTCCAATTGCTCTCCCTCTGATATTGACATGTTTTTGTTATCCTCTACACCATACAGCAGAACAGAGAATATAGTTTTTAGCAATTATATAGTTCCACCAATTACATAAAACTATTTGTATTCCTCAGATGGTGCAGTGAATAGGTACTAGAGTGGAACTAAGGGGATCTAGGGTCAAACCCGAGGTCAGCCACCGACTTAGTGTGAATTAGGCACATTTTTTTAATCTACTTTATACTTAAATTCCCTAATTGAAAAATGGGAATGATACTTCTCTACTTCAGAGGGCTATTGTGATGATTAAATCTATGAATGGTTGAGATGCTCAGATACTGTGGCAATAAGGGCCATATAAGTACCCAAATACATAGAAGACGGCAACCACAGAGGAAAATAAAGAGGAAGTGATGATCTTGTGATTAAAACACAGGACTGGAAATCAAGATACCTGAGCTTTCTTATTAGTTCTATCATAGACTTCCTGTGTAACCATGAGAAAGCCTGTGGAAGCCATGTGGGGAGAGGAGTACCGAGGAGTAATGTATAAACCCCTGTACAAAGGCCAGAGGCCACTGCAGGAATCTCAAGATGCCCACAGATTTGCCTTCCACCTACTCTGAAGTTTTTTAACTTGCACAGTGAATTATCTGGCCTTTGGAAATACGTTTAAGATTAGCAAATAATTCAGAAAATAATTATCATATGACTGGGAATTAGATTGTACATTAGACAAAAGAAATAACAGACTGTAAATTGATTTTACTGCAGTATGTACTTACATGGTGCCCTATATACAATGTAACTAAAAAAGTATTCAATGAATATTGAAGTATTTTGGCCATTCTGAAATTAAAAATACAGATAGAACAGTGTTTGGAGGCTCTCCTTCAAACCTTTCAGTTTCAACATAAATTACCTCTCTATTAACTAGCACTGTCTGATTAACCTTTCTATTTCTAATTATCTTTGTCAGCAACAGCAATTGCTGAGACCCTCTCTTCTCAGACCAGAGGTACTATTTTTCCCTGTCTTACTATTCTATAACTTTCAAAGCAGCCTTTACAGTATTTTCTGATCTAAATTTCTATTTTCCAGGTAGATTTTTCTTCACTATTGAAGAAAACATCTTTATTTTGTAAAAGAAGAAAATGAACTTTTTTATCCCAATTATTTAGTTTTAATTAAATATGATATTTTCTGCCTCATGAAATTTTTCCTTGGAGCTATCCTCCCATTTCTTTCAGTCATTACTGTTGACTTCAGCAACACCAACTGCAAAGTTTACTAGCATTGTTTTCAGATTAATAAACAGAATAATTTTATTACTATCACATTTTTATCTAGTTTCTCTGGTGCCAGTCAGTTGGTCATTATTACTCCTAGAGATGAGGTGAGCAGCTGCCTTCCCAAAAATAATAAAAGTGTAGTGAAGGATCTGGATTATATCCTTGATGCTTTAAATTAAAATCACTTGGACATGATATTGCTTCCAGTGTAATCAGTAGAACAACTCCCATTAATTTCAGTAGGAGCAGGAGCAGGTCCTTTGGGTCAGATCCTTGGTCCTGATAAACAGTGCTTTTCACTGTACTAGTGCTGCCTTAAAGCTGGCCAGTATGGCCAGCTGAGGATTTCTCTAGCATATGGGAACCACTGGTGAAGTAAAGCTAATATAGTTGACGTAGGTGCTAGGTTGGGGAAGGAGGAGTGATGGCATGCCATGGAATTCCAACAATCCCTGGCAATCATAGCAACTCCCAGGAGCCACTGGAAAAGAAAAAGGAATATAGAACAGCTCTGAGGCTGCTCTAATTTACATGAGGCTGGACTTGTCCCCAGGATCCCTGGTGATCAGGGGAGTACAAAGGTAACAGACAGCCACCTTCCCCCTCCTCACTCCAGTCCAAGTTTTGATGCCTTTGTTTTCAAAAAGACTTTATTGTCTACCTTGCAAGACAATAATGTTCTCTGTAGCATCCCAAGGACTGTGAAGGTTTTTAAAAGGTACAATGGTATTTTTGTATGATGTAAACAAAATCATTCCTTCTGATCCAGTACTGCCAATAATAATTGTTAGCAAATAATGCAGATTGTACCAACAGGAGATGTGTTCTGAAGTGGAGCCTGACAAATACTGTAAAGAAAATAGTCTTCATCTTAGGCTAGGAGTGCTTCTTTAACAGTCGTATGGAAAGATATGGGGCATGAAGGCAAGAAATGAAAATTCATGAGAAAAGTGACAGTATATTTGTGATGAGTCAGTTATGCTGAATAAAGCTATTGTAAAGTACAACTGAAAAAGCTTTTTTTCCCCCCTCAGAAGGATGTGCAACTTTTACACACTAGAGCCTTTTCTAACTGTGAATATTCTAGGGATGTATCATTAAAATAAAGTATTTATTGTGCCTGTTGGCCTTAGATTACTGAGGTGCCAACTGTAGTTTCTGACCGTTTTTTTCAGCACCACAGAAGCCTTTTGAATTACGATTTCACCAGCATCCCAGCTAGGGCATGAGAAAAAAATAACATGTCCACCTGAGACTGTATTACTGAAATGACAAGTGGTAGTGATAAAAGGCACTCACTGTAGTTCTTGTCTTTTATTTTTCTCTTGCTTATACACAATTTGTAATACTCTTTTCTGCATTCCTTATCACCATCACTATGTGTTTAAGTATTTCCATTCAGTCAGTTTTCTCTTTTGGATTACAGGAGTTGTCTATGGAATCTGGAATTGATCCAGGCCAAGAATACTATGGGCAAGATTACTACAGTTATGAACATGGGTATGTTTTCAGTTTTCCTATGTAACTTTGCAAATACAGCTTTTCAGGCTTAGCCTGTTTATTATTTCAGCATTCAGTTTGGAAAATTTCATTTTCTTCAGGATTCTAGAAAAACCTGAGGATTACATTTATCTTCTACCTGCAATAATTTACATATCATTGCGACATATGGCCTAACCACTTTTCTGCTCACCATAATAGGGCCTCCCCGAACCCGCTGTTGGGAAGGTTGGGAAAAAAATCCCATGCTACCTAGGCCAATCTGGTGGTAAGGGAAAAATTCCTTCCCAGCCCCCCTAAAAAGGAGTGACTAGCGCAATGCCCCCTTCAGGTCCTAACCCAACCGGATATTAGCACCTTGACGGGAAGTAGGGTGGGTGCTGCTGCATGGAGAAAGAGCTTCCAAAACCTTTCGCCCTCCCATTCCCAGGGGGTGAGTCAGCACTGCAAAGCTGACCACCGCCCACCTTTTTGCAGCAGTTTGCAACCTTCTTCTACCCCTTTCCCTCTGTCCTTCCTTCCCCCCCCCCCCACCCGCCATAAAGCACTAGTGCCTTTCTCCAGCAAGCCTGGACAACATCCCTTCCCCTCCCTCTCCCCCCCCACCCCCGCTTCAGGTGCGGTGGGTCACTCTCCCAATAAAAACAGGCAACAGAAGCAGGTACCTGGAAGAAGGTGCCCAAATTTGGGAGCCTTCTGATTAATCCAGGATACCTAATAGCTCTGGCCTGATCCAAAACCTATTGAAATCTGAGTGTCTTTCTGTTGATTTCAGTGGGTTTTAAATTATATTCTTAATATCAACAATTTCTCATATGTAGACAATAACAAAAGAACAGGGAAACTCATTTCGGGGGGGGTGAGAGAGAGAGAGACTATAGATAAATATAGACACGCACATACATAAACACACAGAATATCTGAAGTCAAAGGTCTCTTTTCCAGGTATGAATTGCCTCAATATGGGAGTCGTCGCCGATTGTTATCTCCAACTGGAATGTATGATGAGTATGGTGAAGTGGTTGTGGAAAATGATGGCAGCTATTATTACAGTCCACATGGATCAACAACTGAAGGAGAAGTAAGTGTAATATACTCCGTTGATTCTATTGTGTAACAAGGCAGTGTCTTTTAACCTTTCCAGGTTTTCTTTGCATAATTAATTAGTGCATTATTTTGTGCACACACTAGCTAAGCAACTTTGGACTCTTCAGTCATTGCATTAGGGATCCAATAAAACCTGGTTGGGATTTTCAGTTGTGGTGATTGGTGATATATCAAGAAGAAAGTTGCTTTTCCAAATAGAAAGAAGGTTTTAAGATCAGGGTTTCATGTCATCATCTCCTTGCCTTTTTTTTAAATTACAAAGCTGCTTTTAATCTACTTAGAGCTATTTTCCATTAAATTATGGATTTCTTGTCCAGTAAGAAAAATATATAACCTCATATATAATTATATTCCTAAACAATGGTTTATTATATTACTTATATCTGCACTAGTTATACTGAATATAACATGCTATAACTGATTATCTGCAGATGAACACAACAGTTACTACAATAATTTATCATAATGCTTGGTAATGGAGTGTAAGGAAAATAAATGAAAATGCCCAGTGAATGCTAGAAAAAATTTCATTTGAAGTTATATGTTTAAATTTAATGTTCAGAAATAGTAGGCAATAGATAGAAAAAATGATATTAATTAGAAAAGAAGCTGTAATGTTTGAGTCAGTCTTTTGTACCGTAACTGAGGAAAATCACTGTGAACTAATTGCCCATTCTAGACGTTAAAATTTTTCTTTCAGTCCCAGAAACTTTGGCAAAAAAACTATATGGTAACAGGTAAGCTGGTTTTGATTCCAGGAAAAATGTTGCATGATAATATTAACTCTTCATTCTCTTCCTGCTGAACTATTTTAGGATAGCAAGTTTTCCCAATACCAATATTTCAAATTGTAATTAAGTTCCATTTTCATAATTGCAGGGGATGAGTCGAGGCAAAGGTCCTACAGGCAGAGGTATAAGCCAGAGAGCAGGGCATCAAATAGAAGGTAGTGCTTTAGGTGGTGGGATGGATCTAAGAGATGGTTCTGGAAGAGAACATAGGACCAGCCAGGGGAAAAGAAAACTAAAAGCAGTGATGCAGTTGAGTCGAATAGCCGTAAAAGCCCACAAACGAGAAGGAACAACTGAGTCTGCTCATTCTCCATGGAAGAAAGCAAAGATATTTCCAATGATTCTGCAGAAAGTAAAAGGCAGTAGCAAAGATTCCAATTATGCAAAGCTGATGTCAGCTCGCCCAGTGGACAGTGAAGACAGCATGATTATCAAAGGCAATTATTTCCAGAAATCAGCAGATGACAAACCTTCAACAACCAGAAAACTAAGTCATGTGCTAAAACACATTAGTGTTTCCAAAAAAATTCAAAAGCATTGCAAATCTCAGAGCTCTGCTAGCAAAAGTTCAGTATCTGCAAGTGAAAAAGGAGGGGAAGACTCTGAAAGTCAGGGGGTGAGTGAATCTGAAAGAGATGAAACAAAATCAGGAATTTCAATTAATATCACAGCAGAAAGTGAGCCAGAGTATAGTGATGTTTCTGATGACTATGATAAGAAGAAAAAAAGAAAATCTGCTGCTTCAGATGATGATGAATCATCAGCAAGGAGTAGTATCTCTGCCTCTCAGGCAGATGATAAAGACTATTTGAAAGTGACACTGGACCAAGATGAAACCAATGAAAGTACTGTAGATTCTGATGAAGAGAAGGAGGAAGATTTACACGATTCAGAAGATGATCATTCTGTATCCAAATCAGATAATGAACAGGATGAATCAGAAGAGGACATATCTGAGCACTCTGAAGAGGAAGAAGATGAGGAAGAGTCAAAAAGTGTCCTTTCTCAAGTCTCTGGTTCTCGGAATAAACTCTCTGACAGTGATGAAGATGACTTCCAGTCAAAGGTATCCTCAAATCAGAGTTCCTATAGCAGATCTGAGTATAGTGATTCCAATAGCAGAAGAGTTAGTGAAAGAACTAGTATGTCAAGTAAGGGAAGTAAATCTAGTGGAGGAACAAGGGATTCCAGTCACAGGTCAGAAGTGATTAATTCTGACAGTGAAATTAGCTCTAAGGGATCAGTCAGTGAAAGAAACAAGAGTTCTGGATCCAGCTACAAGAGCAAAATGTCCACAGTTGGCAGCGAAATAGAAGACACGATAGAGGAGATATCAGAAGAAGATGAAAAATCATATTTGGAGCAAGATGATACAAGCCCTGATGAGGCAGGTGACAATATAAGTGATAGGACTATGTCTGAAACGTCTTCCATCAGTCAAAAAACTACTTCCAGTAAACAGAGCAAGATAAGAAAGTCTGGTATTAGTGTTGGAGGTAGCATGGCTGAAAGCACAGAAGAGATTGATATAGATACTAAGGATAGGGAAGAAACTCTCAGTAGGAGTGAATCAAAAAGCCTTGAAAGTGAAAATAGTGTTACTTCCAAAGGCAGCAGAGGGACAAAGACCTCAGTGAGTGCCACTTTTTCTAGTAAAACGGATGCTTCCCAAGATTCACATCTTCAAAGTTCTGATTCCAATATGAAAAGAAAGAATCTAAGGAAAAAGATTTCCTCAAAACACAGTGAACTTCAGTCAGATGAGACTCCTGATACTGCTGCATCAGAGTCAGAGACTGCTGCTGACTCCACATCCTTTTAAAAAGAGAGAACAGTAGGTGTACATTTTGCAGTAAGGAATGGTCTTGTTTGCTGTGCCCTCTGCATGGTCTTTCATGAACACTACTGATTTGATTAAAACATTAGAAACAAAATGACAAAATATCATCCTCTCTAGACACTTCAATTGCACTGATATCCATCCTGTTAAGATTAGTAACACAGAAAGCTATGCAGATATCATTTCTCAAGTGAAAATACTCAAATGTAATTCTAAGTGAATATACATTGATAGAATTTCAATCCAAAAAGTCTAACAGGAAGGGATGCACTTTTTTTCCCTGTGTAAACTTTAACCCTGTAATAAAAAGGCATTTTATTAGTAGTCCTTTAATTTACCCTTTTTGCACTGTGCAAGTCATGGTGCAAAGTATTATTGCATATTACATTAGCAGTAATGGCTAGCTTGTCACAAACTTCTGCATATAGTATGCAATTTATATTATAATATAATTTATAATTTATTTATGGCATTCAGGCAGTTGCCACAATGAGGAATAGGAATTATCATAGCGATAATCAATGTTTAGCACTCATATAGCATTTCACTACATGTTCAATTCTGTACAAACATGTACTAATCTTAATAATAATCCCTTGAATGTAGATATTATCATCTCCATTTTACAGATGGGAAAACTGAGTCAGAGGAAAAGTGGCTTACTCTCTGCAGTCTTGGGCATCAGTGGCAGAGTCAGGATTAGAATTCCTAACCTCTGTGCTCATTCCTGTAGAATCTAGATCATCCTGTGTCTCAACATGGCAAAACTTTGGGGTTTAGAGGGTATCAAATAATTCAGGCAGCACATTTGAAAATGGAAGCAGATAAACAAGATGTAGAAATTCACAAAAAAGTTGTATTTTCCCCAAAAGTCACCTATAAAATGGACATTTTTTAACATGCACTTATATGACAGTTGCACTCATAGGTTTCAGTAACTACCTGCAAAGTGTCTTTAATCATTGTAACAATATGGGTGATGTTAAATACTACTTGAGCAATTTCTACAGAGACCAACTTTTTTTTCTTGGCTACGTCCACATTTTTTATTGCAGGTAGTGCAAGAAAAGTCCAGTTTACCTCGTGTCTGTACTTTTGGACTTGCTGTCTAAAATTCAATGACCTGGAGTATCTGATGCTGTTCAGTACAGAAATGATAGTTTTAGAGCTTTACAATTCCAGTTCCATTCAGAGTTGGCATGATAGTGAAGAAAGGACTCTAATTTAAAGCTCAAGTTGCATTTGTTTTCATATATGAAATTACTGCTGCATGATGCTGTGCCCCACAGAGCTCTAATTCATGCAGCCAACACGTTGAATGTTAAAAATGTGTATACCCAGTCTGTAGGCACTTTCTTGTATCTTATTGTACTAAAGACTGCACAGCTCTTTCTCAAACAGTGGATTATGTAGGAGGTTAATTTCAATATAAAAAAAATCTCACAATCAGTTCCCACATAAATTAATGTTAGTTTATAGAACCAAAGATGAATCACCTCTTTTGATCCAGTACCTGGATTGTGAGCTACAAAGTTAGGAGGCTGATAAATCTAACAGCAGCTGGAAGTCTCATAAAGGCAATTCAGTTACTATAGTACAGTGGTTCTCAGCCAGGGGTCCAGGGCCCCCTGGGAGGCCACGAGCAGGTTTCAGGGGGCCGCCAAGCAGGCCCAGCATTAGACTTGTTGGGGCCCAAGCCAGAAAGCCAAAGTCCCACCGCATGAGACTGAAGCCCCAGGGCCCCAAGCCCCGCCATCCAGGGCTGAAGCCAAAGCCTGAGCAACTTAGCTTTGTGGGTTCCTGTGGCATGGGGTCCTGGGCAATTGCCCTGCTTGCTACCCACTACATGTGCCCTGGCTTTTATATGTAGAAAAACTGTTGTGGCACAAGTGGGCCATGGAGTTTTTATAGCATGTTGGGGGGGCCTAAGAAAGAAAAAGGTTGCGAACTCGTGCTATAGTAGAAAGAGGAAAAGGTTTGATTCTCTAGTATACTTGAACTTGCTATCAAGTTAAACAGTTCTTTTTTGTCAAACTTTTTCTTGGCATCTGTGTTAATGAATAATTCATTCATATGAGTGGGAAATTGTCAGACTTGTGTTTAGTATCTGTGTGAGACAAACCTATTTCTTGCCTATAGCTGCTATCTCTGACAATATGGAGATTGCCATTGACTGAATTTTTGAGGGGGCAATGGCCCATTCTTTCAAATAGAGGATATATATGGACATGCTTTGTATATATAGGGTAAAATCCTGACTCCATTGAAGTCAATGGAAATTTATCCTTAATTTAAATTGAGTCAGTATTGTACCCCTATTTTTCCCATTCTTCTGTGATATCCCATGTCAGAGAGGTGCAGTCCTCTGTGAGTGGGGGAAAAATGTGAGGAAAACTAGGATCTGCATTATTAAACATCTCCTTAAGAATATGTGACTCCCACAAACCATGGACTCAAGTCTTAATGACTCCCCTACAGCTGTTGCAAGCTCATTGTCTTTACACCTGTCCTTTTTTGCAACATATTTTTTACTTTTTTGTAAGGTGAATTTGAAAATGTTTTCTTTGTGCCATCACTCAAGTGTGCCATGGCACTGTGGAACCAGTAGCAAAAGGTATGGAGACTAGTATTCTTGTAGGCAACAAAATATGCCCCAGAGCATGAGCAGACTGTACTGTGACAATTATCTCATATCTATGAAACAAATTTCCTTACACTATGTTCCAATAGAAGCTGTATCTCTATTGCTCACGACTGTGTAAGCGGCACAGTTACCATTAAAACTGACACTGTTGCCATTGACTGTAAAAGGAGGAAGCGCGTGTCCCTATATTTGTAATGTGCAAGGCATATAGATTCAGTTATTCCTTTCCTCTTACTCAGTTCTTGGTCCCCAAGTTGTAGCTGCACATATATTGTAGATCTTTTCCTGAAACTAGTCAATTTTCCCATTGACCAAAAGATACATACCAGTATGAAAAAAATGATACATATGTGTAAGGATAAAAAGGTAGACTAGAGCCCTGTAAGTCATTTGTGCAAAGTTTAGTTTTTCAAAAGCATGTTCAGTACCATTTATTTGTACACTGCATGATTTGCTGTTTTTTAAAATTCTCCTTTCCTCTGGTGTGTGTGTGCGTGTGTGCACGAGTGTGTTGTAGAAGTCAGCTCCAGTATACTGTATCCTAACAGTAGAACTCTGTGAATAAACATGGAGCTTTCACTATTAGTTCAAGAGCGATAATACTTGTGTTCATTTTATATTAAGGAAGCAACTTTCTAATGAGATTCATGCTATAAATTAAAATAATGTGAACACGTTATATGTAAACCACAATCAAAACAAAGTCAGAACTCTGACATTCAGCTTCTGTGATCCCTATGGAAAATATTGCATGTAGTGTAAAATCTATAAAATCTGGAGGCCTGATGTACCACTGTGTTACTTCATTTTTACCGCAATGTAATTCTGTTGATTTCAGTGGAGTTACTCCAGTTTTGTACCAGTGTAATGGACTGGTGCATCAGGTCCTACATAAAGCAATAATGTGGCATTTTTTTCTAATCAGTACTATCAACACTTTACCTTTGCCTGAGAAATTAAGACAATTTTGTTCCTGAAATGCCACTGTCATTATTACTTTATTGTAAAATAGAAATGTCAAAAGCTATCCCTGAGCTGACATTACAGTGTAGTAAGTATTCAGAATATTTATGTTCTCGAAGAAAACTTCCAGTGATTTTCCGAGTATTTATCACTTAGCACTAGCAGTTACCAAGAACAACCATTTCTGCGGAGTTTTACATGAATAAATTCCAATTTCTATTATAAAATGATAGTGATCATGTTGTATTTTATATTCCTATGTATGACCAACTGAGAAATTGATTTTGGTTTACCTATAACATGATTTACACAACACATTTCTTAAGCATGTTTCTGGAAGGGAAAATCTCCATTGTCCAGCCATATCAGAAGAAGGACAGGAGACACTGGATTTGGTTTAATTAGGCCGCAACTTTATTATTATTTGTCTGAGAGTACCCGGCATGTAAAAGTGTACAGTGCAGGTAAATCCATGATCGTTGCAATATCTATCAACCCTCCCCCTTTTTCCATTCTGGTCTCCAGCCAACCCACTGCTGGGACCTTAATATCTACCCCCCCCAATCGAATGAGGATTAAGGTGGGCTATAAAGGGGGCTCCCTGCTGTGCCAGTCATGGGAGCCCTGAATCCCTCCTCATTTCCATTCCGTTAACAAACACTTCCTTTAAATCCTTTACCAATCTATTTATCTGACCACTGTATCCTTTTTATCCCTTTCCTATGGGGTATCCCCCCCACACTTACATAATAAGTTGCAACATCAGAGCCTAGCTTCCATTTCATGCTCACCCCTACTATGCCCCCTCCCCAAACCCATTGTGAGGATGGCAAAAACAAAAAAAAACACTTTGCCTTTGCCAATCTCGCGGTGAGGGAATAATTCCTTCCCAGCCCTCCAAAGAAAGGAGCAGCTAGCACAGTGCCCACAGTTGATCCTGACCAAACCTGGTATTTCGCCACTTCCAAGGGTGTGTGCTGCTCGCTTGGTCTGGGCTTTTCCTGTCCAGCTTATTCCTATATCCTCTCTCCTCCCTTCCAGTCAGGTCACCTTGAGGGATGAATCGGTGTCCCCAGACTGACCTCTTTTCCTAGCAAGCCAGATAACGCCTTCCCCCTTTTGCTACCCCCACCTCCTGCTTAAGGTGTGGTGCGGTCAAGCCATGAAGTCTCCAAAGAATCACTTTATTTTCATGGGCATGCAGACTGTCTAATGGTGGATGTGGATTTAGCAAAAACATCATAATGTTTTTCTAATCCTGGAGAGCGTTCTCAGAAATATGTCAGATTTTTCTATCTTTACCTGGTATCTAGCTGAAATTTTGTTGAACAGCGGGTATGCAGATTTCTCAATACTTTTACATCCATTGAGTAGGGGAAATTGTTTAATGTTGAAGCTTTTGGCAGTAATAGGCACAGTTAAATGGAAATGATCAATATACAAATTAAAATGAAAAGTTATAAAATAACTTAATAAAATATGTTAGGTATTTGTCTGAAACACTAGGTAGAATATAAAAGCTGAAAAAATGTAATAAATTATGCTGTGATTTAATAAACTCTCTCTTGTTGTCAAACAGTGGGCCAGAAAGAAAAGGATCAAGTTAGTAGTTGATCCAGAATATGAGACCAGCTCAACTGGAGAAGACAGTGCTCCAGAATGCCAGAGGAATCGTCTTAATAACCCCAATATTCAAAACAATGTAAATGGCAACATCTATATTGCGCAGAATGGGTCAGTTGTGAGAACCCGTCGCATTTGTCTATCCAATAATTTAAAAGTCACATCCCCTGTTAGACTGGGGAAACACTTCAAGAAATTGGACAAGTTAGCAGTGACGCATGAGGAGAATGTCCCATTGAACACATTGTCAAAGGGGCCATCTTCTAGTGACAAACTGAACACAAGACCGTCTAGTGTCTCATTTGCCTCAACTGCTAGAGGGGCTGACAACATAGCAACAAAGTCTGGGGGCAACAAAATGAAAAGCACAGAAGAGCAAGAGTCTGTTGTTGATAATGAGGATGTCAGAGAGCCCTTGGAATCACACAGCGATCTCACACACTCAGATGAAGAGGAGCTCTGGATGGGCCCTTGGAATAACCTTCACATACCAATGACAAAACTGTGACCTTTTTTAATTTTAATTTTTACTTCAGTTTATAATAAACTACGCTTTTTAATGTCACTGAGGAAAATGTATGAAATTTGTATCGTGCACATAAATTGTATACTTTGAACGACATGCTTTAAAGTTAAGAGAGACTTTGCACTCACATTTGTATCAATTAGTTGTTCTTCCCAACAACACTTTTGACAGGCTCTCAGTTCACTAAACAATACTCAGTAAAAAATTATCTTTTTTGTTGGATCTTGATTTATTGTTTAATAAACAGTGAATTACTAAATGCACAGAAAATTTTGTTGACTTCTCAAAACATTCTATACTTGCCTAGCTTATTTCACTGTATAGTATGTGTGGTTAGACTGTTTAGATTTGAAAATTGCATTTTTATGATTGAGGGTTTGATTCGCATCTCACACTATAATAAACCAGAAATAAAGCCATTGATGTCAATGGACCAGATCCTCACTTGATGTACATTGGCACAGCACTATTGAAGTCCATGGAGCTCTGCCAACTTACACTACTTGAGGTCTAGCCCAATAGAATTATGAAGCTATAAAGCGGAAGTGAGACTAAAATCAGGTCTACTGTATCTCTAAATATATTGGTTATATAACAGATTAACATTATTATATGGAAGATTAATAGATTCCAAAGCCAGAAGGGACATGTGATCATCTGGTCTGCCCTCCTATATAACACAGGCCTAGAATTTTCCCAAAATAATTCCTAGAGCAATTCTTTTAGAAAAACATCCAATCTTGATTTTAAAATTGTCAGAGAATCCAGCATGACCCTTGGTAAATTGTTCCAATGGTGAGTTACTCTGACTGTTACTAATCTATACCTTATTTCCAGTCTGAATTTGTCTAGCTTCAGCTTCCAAGCATTGGGTTGTTATATCTTTCTCTACTAGGTTGAAGAACCAACTATTAAATATTTATTTCCCATGTAGATATTTACTGACTATAATCAAGTTACCCTTTAACCTTCTCTTTGTTAAATTCAATAGATTGAGATTTTTGCATCTATCACTATAAGGCATGTTTTCTAAGCCTTTAATTTTTCTCATGGCTCTTCTCTGAACCCTCTCAAATTTATCAACATTCTGCTTGAATTGTGAACACCAGAACTAGACATAGTATTCCAGCAGCAGTCGCACCAATGCCAAATATGGAGGTGAAATAAGCTCTCTCCTCCTACTTGAGAATGGTGTGGAGAAAGTGAATAAGGAAGCATTATTTACTCCTTCACATATTACAAGAAACAGGGGTCACCCAATGAAATTAACAGGCATCAGGTTTATAACAAACAGAAGGAAGTACTTCACACAACATATAGTCACCCTGTGGAACTCACTGCCAGGGGATGTTGTGAAGGCCAAAAGCATAACTGGGTTAAAAACGAATTACATTAGTGTATGGAGGATAGTTCCATCAATGGCTATTGGCCAAGATGGTCAGGGATGCAAACGTATGCTCTGGGTGTCCTAAGCCTCTGACTGCCAGATGCTGGGACTGCACAACAGGGGATGGATCACTCAGTAATTACCCTGTTTTGTTCATTCCTTCTGAAGCATCTGGCTTTGGCCACTGTTGGAAAACAGGATACTGGGCTAGATGGCCCGTTGGTCTGACCCAGTATGGCCATTATTACATTCTTATGTCAGCATTAGCTCTTTTGGCCACAGTGTCACCCTGGGAGCTCATGTTCTGCTAATTATTGACCATGACCCCCAAATTATTTTCAGAGTCACTGCTTCCCAGGATAGAGTCCCCATCCTGTGAGTGTGGTCTGTGTTCTTTGTTCTTAGATGTATACATTTACATTTAGCTATATTAAAATGCAAATTGTTTTCCTGCACCAAGTTCATCAAGCAATCCAGATTTCTCTGAATCACTCTTCATTATTTTCCACTCCCTCAATTTTTGTGTAATCTGCAAATGTAATCAGTGAGGATTCTTTTTTTCCATGTCATTGATAAAAATGTTAAATAGTGTAGGGCCAGGAACCAATCCCTGTGGGACCTCACTGGAAACTTAACCGCTCAATGATGCTTGCCCATTTACAATTACATTGAGACCAATCAGTCTGTTTTTAATCCATTTAATGTGTGCCATGTTTATATTATCTCGTTCTATTTTTTTAATCAAAATGTTGTGTGATAACAAGTCAAATGCCTTACAGAAGTGTAGGTATATTAGAAGAGTGGAATAGAAGATTAAATATAATAAAAATTGCGGAGGAGGGATGCTCTTGTTTCAATTTACCTGCCCTTAGTTCAGTCATTTTCTTTTATAAATTAGTTCATTTAAAATCTTCTCTAGTTATTCTTTCATCTTTTCTTGCATTAATTTTGTTTTCTTCTTTATACAGTCTATCTTCAGTTTTTATGCTACATCAATAATTGTTATCCTAGGGCTACATTCACCTACATTAAAATAGGGATGACATAGAAGCCTGAATGATAGAAATAGGCATACAAGGTAAATAAGTAGGGATGGAGATTCAACTAGAGCAGGGGTCGGCACGTGAGCCGATTTTTAATGGCACGCTGCAGTTGCCGCTACCCTGCTCAGCCCACTGCTGAACCCCGGCAGTCGGCTGAGCGGGGCCGATGGCCAGGACCCTGGCAGGCAGCAGCGTGCCATTAAAAATCCTGCCTGGCCCAGCCCGCTCTTCTCCGCCCCCCGCCTATGGCTCTCTCTGGCGGGGGCAGGGGGCAGAACAAAGTTTGCTCCTGCCGACTGCTGCTGTAGGGCAGGCTCCGCCGGCAGCCAAGCTTCCCCCTCCCCCGCCTCTTCCCCCAGCGTGCTGCATCGTGCCCCGCCTCCTCTCCCTCCCTGCCGCCGATGGCCCTTGCGAGGGAGAGGAGAAGAGGAGCCCCAGCGCCCTTGCTGCTCAGACCAGGAAGGAGGCGGAGAAGAGGCAGGAGCAAGGCCTTGGGGAAAAGGGGGGTGGAATCAGGACGTGTCCCTCTAGCCCCTGCCGTGAGCCACTCAGGGCAGGGGGCTGGGAGCACACCCCGCGATCCCAGCCCACCCCCCCCCCAGCACTCAGGGGGGTGCAGGAGTCAGGGCAGAGGGCTGGGGGCATGTGAGGGGGGTGCAGGAGTCAGGGCATGGGGCATGGGGGGGCTGGGTATGCGTGGGGGGTGCCAGTCAGGGCTGGGGTCATGGGGGGCTGCAGGGAGCTGGGGTGTGAGGGGGGTGTAGGGCTCAGGGCAGAGGGCTGGGGGGGTTCTCCCAGCCCCCTGCCCTGAGCCCTGCACCCCCCCACACACCCCAGCCCCCTGCACCCCCCCCCACGACCCCAGCCCCGCTCAGCCTGCTGCTGGTCTGGGGTCCTGACCCCCAACACTGCTCAGCCCGCTGCTGGTCTGGGGTCCTGGCTGCCGGCCCCAGGTCCCGGCTGCCAGCCCCACTCAGCCTGCTGCCGGCCTAGGTGATCAGCATTTTAATTTAATTTTAAATGAAGTTTCTTAAACATTTTGAAAACCTTGTTTACTTTACATACAATAGTAGTTATATAATATATAGACAGAG
Organism: Emys orbicularis; assembly: GCF_028017835.1. NCBI lineage: Eukaryota > Metazoa > Chordata > Testudines > Emydidae > Emys > Emys orbicularis. Next base: position 37,854,604 of record NC_088689.1, on the reverse strand, counting down.
ACCGTCTAAAAAACGTTAAAATGTATTACTGGCACGCGAAACCTTAAATTAAAGTGAATAAATGAAGACTCGGCACACGACTTCTGAAAGGTTGCCGACCCCTGATCTAGAGGTTGCCATTGGGCTAAATAGTACAGTAAGGATTTCCCACCACACTACAGAACATAAATCTGTGTTAAAGACAAATGAATCATACTGAAGCAAATGAATAGTGAAACTTTCTGAACCTAATGCATGAAAGAATCTATCAAGGGAAAAGGGTTTAGGAACACAGGAAATTTGTATTGGGTCAAAAAGTTGTAGTAAATGTATTGCTTCTAAAATTTATTATATGAAATATTGGCGCCCACTTTTTTCTTCATAATTCAAAAGTACTCTATCGTTTTATTACAATATCTGTACAACTTAAACATGCATCAGAGAGGTATCACCCTCTGTATTCATTAACTAATGCTTGGAAGGGGAGCCATTATCATTATTAAGAAAAATATTTTCTCCAATGTTAAATTAGAAACAGAAAAAATGGTCACTGATGAACCATATCTTGTCATGCCACACATTTATTTTTGTAGGGAATAGAATCAAACTGCATTTAGTTAAGAGAGAAATATGGAAACTATTGAACAGTATGCTGAGTCAATATCAGCTTCAATTCTAAAACATGCCATGCTGTAAGAAAAAATGCAGCAGCACAAAATTTTATCCCATATTGATGTAGCAAAGCTTCATTACAAAGTTTCGTATATTTATAAACTCATATTTGAGCTGTGCTAGTAAATGCATAGCTGCTGCTGTTTTGTGTTTCCCCCCCATCACACGTGCACATTCTTTTCCAGGAGATTTCTCTTACTACATGCCTTTACAGACTCTTAGCAAGTAAGGGAAGTCTATACATTCTGAAACTTCTGTTGTACTCGAGAAAGACTGCATCATTTTCAACCTGAGATTTCAGATGTCCCTATTTAAGACAAAATATTCGGAAAGACAAAAGTTGTCCTTGGGAATGTAAAATGCAGCAGAAACTGTCAAACAGAAAAATAGCTGCAGTGGATTTTTTTCTTAGTCCTTTTACTTTAGCAGTTATGCACTTAGCAGCTAATTGACCGTAGCTTTTGCAGTTTAGCTGTAGACTAATGCAAGAGTCATGGAAGAAAAGGATTTATCCTTTGAAATAACTAGTAAAAAGTTATGTTTTAATCCTGTGCAAAATATTATTTCACTACACCATTTCGCTTGTGAGCCTGTCCAACAGTTCACTTCATACTGACTCTATCTCTCTGCTGTCTCTCCCCATGTACGTTCTGGTTCCCTTCTCTCCATCACCTCAGACACTAGTATGTCACACAGCTAGAAGTTTAGCCCAGACCTACTACTACATCACCTAGTTGTCTAACTCTGCAAGGGGCAAGGTCAGGCCCTAATGCTGAAAGGCAGCAATGCTATTGCATGCTTCCTAAAGTAGAAGCCTGTCAATACCTGCTTCACAGCTCAGCACAATGAGATCATTACAATGCATTAGGTATATAGTTCAATTGTTTATCAATGGGCAGCATTAATGTAAAACCTACTTGCCTTGGCAACATTTTTAATGATATTACAAATGACTGTTGGTTTAAAGTTTGGTTTGGTGTTTGAGAGGGCTTTTGAAAACTGAATATTTTCCAGTTACTTGCTCTCTTTGGAAGTAGCAAATCTTATTATGAAATAAAAATGTAAACATATAGAGGATATCAGAACCACTAGCAATAAGTGGTATGGGTTTATAAATGAACAAATCACGGCAAAAAAACCCTGTGTTTTACTTTTTTAATAGAATTCCCATATTTGATCCTTATCCTGTGAAGAGGAGTTCTGAATGTGGCCCTAGAGGATGTAGGAAATGGAAAAGATATCAAATATCTGGATTTTAGTAAATCATTTAATAGTGTTCAACCAATGCTACTCACAAAATTCATTAAAAATGGGTTTGGTGTGAGCACTGTCAAGTAGATTGTGAACTGAGTGAGGGATGGCTAACAAGGGTAATAATCCAGCAACATATTTGGTTGGTGGGGTATCAAAGGTGAATCATAGGTCTGGTCTTATTTAATAATATCAGTGATACAGATGATGCTGTTAGTAATGTGGTCACCCCCAAACTAGGAAGAGCTGCAAATACATGTGAGGATGGGGCATATTGGGCCTGAACCAAAGCCCAATGAAATCAATGTAAAGACTCCCCCTTGACTTCAGTGGGTTTTAGATCAGCCCCCATTGCGAAAATACCTAGACAAAAATAGAAATGTGGACAAGAAATGCAATTATATTTTCTGGTAGATATGGGGGGAAATAATCCAAAATCCAGATATTCAGTTGAAGGAAATAACCTGGAAAACAATAGTGCCAAAGAGACCAGCTGTATGGTTGGTAAACAGCTATTCTTCCATACTGCTTTGACTCTGAGAACAGCTGCCCCAAACACGTTTCCCAATCCACATTCCTCACCACTTTCAAATTCGTCCTTATAACATCTTGTCCAGAAGAACTGGCAGGAAGGAAGTAATCATGGAGAGGTAAGTGAATCACCAAAGATGTGTGTGCTCCTTTGTCAGTAACCACATTATACTATTACTTTCACCCTCACTTTCCTTCCTTCCTTCCTTCTCTATGACCCTCATTTGTCATTTCATGATTAATTTAGCATGTACATTCTCTGAGGCAGGGCCTGCATCTCTGGTGGTTTTGTAAGACACCAATCACAGTATTCAAAAAATAACGATGATGGTGAACAAAAAAACTGACAAATGCGAATGTGCGATAGCAGCAAAAAAAAAAAAGGCCAATGTGATTTGACATACATACAGAGAAGCATCATAGGAAAATGGAGATAATTGCCCTTTTCTAACTGATCCTGGTGAGCCCATGTAGTATTTATTTATGGGCACCTTACTACTAGAACGATATTGACAATGGAGTAATTTCAGAGAAGAGCAACAAAAAATAACTAGGGACCTGGTAGGACATTTAAAGACAGATTAAGCTCATAATCCTGCAGTCCTTTGAAGCAATGGAAGATTAGCCTGAAAAAGAACCACACAAGCCTTTTAGGTGTTATGGCCTACAAGGTACTGAGCATGCTCCACCATCAATGATTTTAATCATGGAATCAAGTCCCATAAAAGCTAAATACGTACAGCTAGATAGCTTTTGTGATCACTGCAAGGCAAAAGGGATTTAATCATAATTTACTTTCTGAACAATATGCAATATCTTTTAAAATTCAATAATCGTTTCCCATTCAACTAGCTGAAGTATATAATAGATGGTATCGTAACACAGTGAGATATGCCTGATTCGGTATTGTGCTACTTGGTTTTCCGACTACCTGCAATTCTAACAAAAATCTGCCAAATCTGGTGTCTTGTAATTTCCTGCTTCTGAGAGTTAAATCAATATTAAATCAGTGCTTGGACTAGAGGGAAAGTGCTGCAATGCTCCTCATGCTTGAAAAACTTTCCCCTAGCCTGTGACTCTAATTCTTCAATGACTTCAATATTCCTCCACCTGCTTGCCAAAGGTGGTTTATATCAGGCTTCCTACTCCTTTCCTTCCTCTTTTCTACAAGGGAAGATTAGCCTGAAAAAGGGAAATACACTACCATGTATTGTAAACAAAAAAGAAATTAAACAAAATGCTAACATCAAAGGTGTGTGTGTTCTTGCACTTCTTTTTCTCTCCAGGCTTCTTATTTCTTCTTTCATTCCCTTTTTACTTATGCTTTTGCTTTTACTCCTTCCAACTCACACCTAAATATTCATTCCATTTTTTCTTTGTCTTTTTTCGTTATATATATTTTTAATTGTTTGGCTCCATTTTTTTTCTTTCTCCCCTCCCCTGCATCTGTTCCCCGTCTAGTTATGTCTCTCATCCCTGGTCCAGTTTTCCTCACCACAGTCTGTCTCTCTTTTCTACACACCCTTAATCTTGCACTTCCAATCTCTACCTTATTCTAGGGTTAGCCAATTTCCCACTGAGTTTCCTCTTACCAATACAGCCAGCCTCACAAGCAACATTTCTTTCCACCAGCACCCTTCACCCCCTGCAACACAAGTGTCCTGTTAACTCAAACTGTACCAGCGATCAGACCACTTGGATTCCCAGCTCTGCCACTGACCTGCTGTGTGATGTTAGACAAGACCCTTTGCTTCTCTGTGTCTTCGCTTCTGCAGCTGTAAAATTAGGATACTGATTCTTGCCCTCCTTTATACAATACTTTGAGACCTGCAGATTAAAACCACTATATAATAGCTAAGTAAGATTATCCATGACTAGTTGGATGTTCTATGGATGGGGTAGACCCCCGCCCCTCCACAAGCCTTCTGTAGGCGTGACAAGTAAGTACTGCACTGCACAGCAGCTAGCTGCAAAGGACAAAACTGGTCTTAAGTTACAATAGGAAATTTGTTTAAATGGGGCTGTTTACCTTACCACCATGGGCATCCTATCAGTAAGGCCATGCACTTGTGAGAAAATATATTTTTAAGATTGAAAATATTTCTCCTGAATGACTCTTTTTATGGTTCTAAATTATAAGGATGACTCTACATGGGCTTCCTTTATAAGCTGACCTGAGCAGTTGTAAAGTTCTGAAGCACTTAGAGGAGAGGAAAGTGATCAGGAACAGTCAGCATGGATTCACCAAGGGCAAGTCATGCCTGACTAACCTAATTGCCTTCTATGAGGAGATAACTGGGTCTGTGGATGAGGGGAAAGCAGTGGTTGTGTTATTCCTTGACTTTAGCAAAGCTTTTGATATGGTCTCCCACAGTATTCTTGCCAGCAAGTTAAAGAAATATGGGCTGGATGAATGGACTATAAGGTGGATAGAAAGCTGGCTAGATCTTTGGGCTCAACGGGTAGTGATCAATGGCTCCATGTCTAGTTGGCAGCCGGTGATCGTTCCCCTCTATTCGACATTGGTGAGGCCTCATCTGGAGTACTGTGTCCAGTTTTGGGCCCCACACTACAAGAAGGATGTGGAAAAATTGGAAAGAGTCTAGCGGAGGGCAATAAAAATGATTAGGGGGCTGGAGCACATGACTTATGAGGAGAGGCTGAGGGAACTGGGATTGTTTAGTCTGCAGAAGAGAAGAATGAGGGGGGATTGATAGCTGCTTTCAACTACCTGAAAGGGGGTTCCAAAGACGATGGATCTAGACTGTTCTCAGTGGTACCAGATGAGAGAACAAGGAGTAATGGTCTCAAGTTGCAGAGGGGGAGGTTTAGGTTGGATATTAGGAAAAACTTTTTCACTAGGAGGGTGGTGAAGCACTGGAATGGGTTACCTAGGGAGGTGGTGGAATCTCCTTCATTAGAGGTTTTTAAGGTCAGGCTTGACAAAGCCCTGGCTGGGATGATTTAGTTGGGAATTGGTCCTGCTTTGAGCAGGGGGTTGGACTTATTGACCTCCTGAGGTCCCTTCCAACCCTGATAGTCTATGATTCTAAGGTTGTTTCGTCCCTTTATGCCTTTCATCTTGCCCCATAACTTAGAAATACCAATGGTAATTCAAAACTTTCAAAATAAATACATTTTGTAGTTGGCAGATGATGACAAATTCTTCTTATCTTGGAAACTTTTAAGACCAAATTTTCAAAAAGAGTGTGCACAAAACTTCATTTATGGGTTTCAAGCACTAATCCCTGTATGTACAAAGATAGCTAGCTAGACCTAAAATGCCAGGATATCACCTGAGCTCAGCATGCTGCCAGTTTATTGCCACTGTAAATGTTGCACAGATGGTTGCCCATGCATGCAGGATTTGGTAATTGGTGCATGTTAGAGTCATAGAATTTAAAGCCGTAAGGGACCACCAAATAATCTATTCCAACCTCCTGCATATAACAGCCAACCAACACCACCCCCCCACACACAACCCAACAGCTGAAATTAAACCAAAGAATTATAGCCCACAGGATACTAGACTATTATAGCCACAGGCAGACAATAGGAGGGAACAAGGTAGTCCAATGCCTGTGGTCCCCCCAATGGTAGGGAAATTAATGAGAACATAAGAAGAGCCATACTGGGTCAGACCATGGGCCATTGAAGGGTTAAAATCCATGTGCATTTTATATAACAACCTGGTATATGGATTGTGCCATCTCTTTTTAAGACCCAAAGTCCAGAGTTTGGTCAAGAGACCAGAGGCCTAGCAAATAGTGATTAGCTAAGAGAAAAGCAGAATAAACAAGATAACATGGCCTTTGCTAAGATATGCTTGGTCAGTAGAATTGCCAGGTGTAGGAGCAAAGAACTAAATAATTGTGTCTTATTCAGAGTTGCAGATTGAACAAAGAATCCCTGTTCCTATTGTGTTAGTTTCTTCTGTAGGGAGCCGTTCTTCCCACAGATCCAACCTTGAGTTTATGAAAAGTTGGCACATGTCAGTATAAGATATGGCATCCTTCCACCTCCGCTTCCCAGGGACCAATGCCTTGCCTTAAGACATAAAGGAGATAATCTTTATTGCCATATACTTTCACTGTTTCTTTGCTTTAACCCCTAGGAATGTACCTGTTGGACAACCAAAGGAGTTGCTCCATTCCTATGGACCCCAAATCAGAATTCAACATATATATTTTATACTAATAACATTTTATCAAAGTATTAATTAAATGTTAACTTGCTAACTTGAGACCATGGGCGGAGACATTATGTAACCTGTTAACCATTGGCTACTGTGCTATGTTGTCTTGCTGCAAAACCTATCCCGGGGTGTGGAACTGCCTACCCCGTCACTTTCCCCGCCCATGGAAAATCTATATATTCTATTGTAATCAATTGATTGACAGTGTCTCTGAGCCTAATAAGCCAGGTGACACTCCACCAGCGCTGTGTGTAATAAACTCCTATGCTTGACCTCTACATAGTGTGGATTTATGTCCTTCAGCCATCTAGCCCTGTATCCTGTCTCTGACAGTGGCCAGTGCCAGATGCTTCAGAGGGAACAGAAGAGGGTAATTTTGAGTGATCCATCCCCAGTCCCAGTTTCTGACACTTGGAGGTTTAGGGAAACCCAGAGCATGGGGTTGCATCCCTGACCATCTTGGCTAATAGCCAGTGGGACCTGTCCTCCATAAACTTATCTAATTCAATTTTAAGCCAGTTATAATGATGGCCTTCACAACATCCCATGGCAATGAGTTCCACTGGTTGACTTTGTGATATGTGAAGTTCTTACCTATGTTTGTTTTAAACCTACAGCCTATTAATTTCATCAAGAGACCCTTAGTTCTTCTGTTATGTCAAGGGGTAAATAACACTTTTTCTCTTCATCATTCAAGATTTTATAGACCGATGTCATATTTCCCCCCCCCAGACATTGCGTTTCTAAGCTGAACAGTCCCAGTCTTGTTAATCTCTCCTCATATGTAAGCTGTTCAATACCCCTAATCATTTTTGTTTCCCTTCTATGCTCCTTTTCTAATTCTAATGTACCTGCATGCAGTGTTAAGAGTGTGAGTGTACCATGGATTTACATAGTGGCATTGTGATGGTTTCTGTTGTATTAGCTATCCCTTTCCTAATAAGTCTTAAAAGTCAGTTAGCTGTGTTGTCTGCTGCTGCACAATGAGCAGATGTTGCTAGAGAACTACCCGCGATGAGGCCAAGATCTCTGTCTTGAGTGGTAACAGCTAATTGAAAGTCTGTCAATTTGTCTACATATTTGGGATTATTTGTTTCCCATGTGCATTACTTTGCACTTATGAACACTGCATTTCTGCCATTTTGTTGCCCAGTAATCCAATTTTGTGATATCTCTTTGTAGCCAGCTTTGGACTTAATGCTCTTGAGTAATTTAGTATTGTCTGCAAACTGCCACCTCACTGTTGACCCCCCCGCCTCCCTTTTCTAGGTCATTTACAGATGAGTTGAACAGTACAGCTCTTTGGGAGACCCTACTATTTACCACGTTCCATTTTGAAAGGTAACAATTTATTTCTTCCCTTCATTACTGATCCATGAGAGGACCTTCCTGCTTATCCCATGACTGCTTACTTTGCTTAAGAGCCTTTGCTGTGGGATCTTGTCAAAGGCTTTCTGAAAGTCTGAGTACACTATAGCAATTGGATCATCCTCGCTCACATGCTTGCTGACATCCTCAAAGAATTCTAATAGATTGGTGAGGCCAGATTTCCCTTTACAAAAGCTGTGCTCACTCTTCCCCAACCTATTGTGTTCATCTGTGTGCCTGATAATTTTGTTCTTTACATGTCACCCAGTTTGCCTTGTGCTGAAGTTAGGCTTACTGGCCTGTAATTGCCAGGATCAGCTCTTTTTAAAAAAATGGTGTTACATTAGTTATCCTCCAGTCTTCTGATACAGAGTTTTTTTGTATTTTTTGCTAGTGACTCTTTAAATTATTTTTTGGCCTGCTTAATTATACTTCTTTCACTTGACTTGCCAAAGTTTATGCTTCTTTCTATTTTCCTCAGTAGGATTTGACTTTCAATTTTTAAAGGACACCTTTTTACTTCTAGCTGCCTCTGCTGGTTAGCCATGGTGGCTTTTTAAATTTTTTATACTTTTTTTTGTCTTCTTGCTGTTTTTTGGGGGGGGATATACATTTAGTTTGAGCTTCTACGATAGTGTTTTTAAATAGTCTCCATGTAGTTTGCAGGCATTTCACCCTTGTGATTGTTCCTTTTAATTTCCATGTAGCTAGCTTCCTCTTTTTTGAAGTCAAATGCTACTGTGGTGAGTTTCTTTGGCATTCCCTCCTCCCCCTACAAGGATGTTAAATTTAATTACATTATGGTAGCAGTTCAACTATAGTTACCTCTTGGATCAGTTCCTGTGTTCCACTTAGGCCTAAATCAAGAATGGCCTCCCCTTGTGAGTTCCAGGACGAGCTGCTCCAAAAAGCAGTCATTTATTGTGTCTAGAATTTGTATCTCTGCATCATGTCCTGAGGTGACATTTACCTAGTCAATATTGAGGATAGTTGAAATCCCCCATTATTATTGTGTTTTCTGCCTTTGTAGCCTCCCTGTGAATTTCAAAATCACTGTCACCACCCTTGTCAGTAGTAATTTCCTAAGGCTGTACTCTCATTGTTCAAGCATGGAATTTCTATCCACAGAGATTCTATGGTACAATTTGATTCGTTTAAGAAGTTTACTTTGTTTGACCCTATGCTGTCTTTCACCTACAGTGTCATTCCCCTACCAGTGTGACCTACTTTGTCATTCTTATATATTTTGTACCCTGGTATTGCCATGTTCCATTGATTATCCTTATTCCACCAAGCTTCTGTGATACCGATTATGTCAATATCCTCATTTAATGCCAGGCATTCTAGTTCACCCATCTTAGTATTAGACTTCTAGCATTTGCATCTCAGCACCTGTATATTTTGTCAATATTCAGTTGCTTCCCTTCATGTGTTATGTTTAAATGGGACTCTTATGTTTAACTGTTCCTCACTAGCTTCTATGTGTACTATACCAACTGTTTTCCTATCATCTATACTAGGATATACAGTTCTCCCTTTAATAAATTCATCCCTAAAGGATGTCTCCTCCTGAACCATGTGCTCCTCCATACCTGTTGGCTACCATGGATCCCCTGGACTTTAATCTCTCACCTAGCAGCGTAAGTTTGGCCTGCAGAACTTCCCTTTTACTCTTCATTGGTGCCCAGGTGAACCACAACCACTGGCTCCTCCCCAGTACTCCACATAACTCTATCTAGATGTCTTGTGAGACCTGCAACCTTTGCACCTGGCAGACCCAACTATCTATATTTTTAATAATCATATCCCCCATCACTACTACCTGTTTTTTCTTAGTAACTGGTGTTCCCTCCCCAGGAGGGGTATCCTCAGTGTAAGAGGATACCATGATATCTGGAAGGAGGGACCCAACTATTGTTTTTTTTCTCTCCTCTCCACCTTCATGTTCTCATTCCCTGAGACTTTTATCCTCCTTAACAGCATAGAGGTGGTCAGACTGGGGGGTGGGATTGTTCTATTGTGTCCCTGAAAGTCACTTCTATGTACCTTTCTGTCTCTCTTAGTTCCTTCAGTTAAGCCACTCTGGTCTCAAGAGCCCACATTGTGTCTTTGAGGGCTATGAACTGCCTACAGTCAGTGCATGCACACATACACCACCAGCTCACCAGGCAGATAATTGTACATACTGCATTCAGTGCAATAAACTGGATAGCCCCCAATCTGCTGCTGGACCTCTGCCTTCATTATTTTTTACTATTTCTTTTCTTTTCTTTCAGGGGGTGATGGTTATTGGCCTAAGTTTAGAAGTATGGTTGTTAGGTGTACATGCCTCTCATACGCCCTCACAAAACTCTGCTATTTGCTAGCTCATCTGGTTGCTTAGGGGTTGGCTTTTTAAACCCCTATTCTCCCTCAGTTAGCCTTGTCCCCTGTGAAATATACCCACATAATCCCCACAATTGGCACATAGGCAAAGGCAATAGAGGAAGGCAAGAAAACTCCAGGGTCACTGCCTATGAGACCTGTGAGAAATGTCCTTACTGACCCCACATATGGCAATCAATTAAACCTTGATTATGTGAGCAAGAACCAGCCAGCCAAGCATCTGAGAGAAAGAGAATGCTCGCTACCTCCTCAAAGCTCCATCTACATTCACCATTCAAGGGGACAGGTTTTGGTAACCAAACACTTAAAAACTAATTTACATATATGGCTTGAATTTCTTATTTTTTCCCTAAGGTGAATAGGACCTGCATTATTTAGAAAATATTGATAAAAGCTATTTTTTTTACTAACTGGAAACTGATGCAATTTGTCAAATGGATCTTGATACTACCTATTTATTAAAAGAACAGTTGATGAATTAAAAATACATTTTCCTTTATTATTGTAAGATAGATAGTTTCAGTGGTTTAACCCTGTGAACTTGTAGTGGTGATGCAGTTCATTAAATGATAAATAAGTGTTGATCAATATGTCTAACTGCCTTAGGACTAGAATCAGCCAATTCATTTCTATAATGCCATGAGCAAAACTTCCTTGATTGCTCAGATTCTGACAACTGTAACATAATGCATTTTTTTCTGACACTGATTAATGATTGTGCTTTTCTAACATAAGCTACAAATAATTATAATGTTTATTTTTCTGACCCCAGAAATGAGTAGCATATGCCTTATGGGACATTTACAGGCTATGCAAATGGATATCCAGTTTGGCTCACGGCATAAACTGCAGCAGCTGAAGGTTTGCTCTATCTTATGCACAGGTATCTTGGTGCATTCCCTAAGAGTCATTCCAGCAGCCAAATTATACACAAACTGCAGCCATTCCCTGAAACAAAATAAGCAGACAGAGCACAACACTATAATTGCCACTCAAGGGATGTATTACAGCTTATTTTGCAGAGACCAATAGGAAAGCTCCTCAGTAATACCTAATCTTGTTACATTAGTCAATGGTAGTTTTACTGTTGACTTCAGTGGAAGCAGGATGGGGCACTGAGGAAGATTCATGCCAGGCAAGTATCTAGCCCCAAGAAGAGCAAGGCATAAAAAGCAAAAGTAATCTTCAGAGGCTACCACAAAAAGAAAAAGCCCATGGAGGGTCACCCAGCTAATCCAGGGCTAAAATAGGCTCAAGTCAGGAGAGCCATTTTAATATTAAAATATATATTCTTACAAGTACATGGTCAATAATCCTCACAGCTAGGGTAGCATTGCATCTGAGAAATGGAGGCGGTGCATAGAGCTGATGAGCAGCACTACTAGGCTACTTGTTTATTCTACCTTGTACCGCCTGTTGGGAGGGAAAAGCCAGTCACCTAGTGAGCTAACTGCTCTACAGTCATGATTTTTTACAATATTTGTCTGTTTAAATTATTTTAAGGGGGGACCTCATAGCAGGAGTGGCTGCCAGTGTGGAATCCTTTGATTTGTTGGTAACTGTAGCAAGTTTTGAAGTGTATTTGAAAGTTTGTGTTTCAGTGGGAGGGCACTGCTGCTACAGGTTGGGTCTTGCCCCACGTGCAAAAATCAAAATGGCAATCAACTTTCTTAAAGAAAAAGGACAAGCTTCCATTTTGCCAAGTCAAATTGCTTCTCCATGCTCTAAGAGTCTACTGAATTGCTTAAGGAACAAAAAATTACATTATCGTCTAATATGGCAAAGCAAGCAGAGTAAACTTAGCCCTGTGCAGCACAACCAAGCTAAGGCTTGCTCTATCCAGCAGAGAACATAGGTTTGCCATATGTCTAATTCAGATTATCAGGACACATGAAAAAAGCAAGCTGAGGAGTTGTCTCTGTTTGTAACGGTAATCAGAAATCTGGAAAGTGCCTGTCCCAGCCTATTTCAGCGTCCATAAGAATCAACCGCCAGTTCAGATATTAGAGGGGTTCAGTCAGAGGTTTAAAAAGGATTTTTCAAGCACTGGAGAAAGAGGCTAGAATTCTAGATGCAAGGGACAACTTGCAGTTATTAATTTGCAGCCCTAGCCCCTGTACAGAACAGAACTTTCTGTCCCTTGTTAATGGCTGTTGTTAAAGGGTTTGCACAATACCAAAGAGGTATCTACTGGGACTGTATTTTTGCATGTATTGAGAAATCTTTCTATATATGTGTGCGCCTGTGTGTAAGTAAATAAGTATAGCAAAAGGAAAGTAATCATATTTTATAATAATCGCATACATTCATTATGTATCTTTTTAATATCACATCAGTGAACTCTAGCTTTGCTCACCTTGATCAGTTAGACTAGAGGTGTGTTTTTGTGTGTAGTTTCAACTTGCTATTTTTTATTCCTTTATTAACATGAGTTGTGATCAATTCCTTAGATATGGTAGCTGAGGCACTTAATACTAAGACAAGTATAAGCACAATACATAAAATAGTTAACTGAGGCTCATTAAAAAACAAAACAAACACAAATTATACTTGAAAAAAATATTCTAAATTTACCATTGAAGAGATAATGGCTCCCCTCAGAGGCATGCACTAAGCATTGATAGGCCTGGGGAAATGCTTGTTAGCCATTGAGTAAAATATATTCTCAATATATAATGCAATTGGGAGCTTTGTGCATCCAAGGTAGGGATCTAACCCTTCAACGGTATTTTGCTACTGTAATAACTATGGCCCCGATTCTACCACTCTAACTCACTGAGTAGTACCTTAGCAAAGGGCAGATTGTGATACACTTAGTCACATTAAGCAGTACTCTACTACACATGCACTCCCATTGCAACCTATCGAACTACTCAGGAAAGTAACACACTACGCAGTGTGACTAATGGCATTATAATCAAACCCCATATGAGCAGCTCTGTTGACTTCAATGTGATGACTTGTGTAGTAAGGTACTTTTCCTGGTGAATAAGGGTGGCAGAATCAGTCCCTATGTGTTTAGCTCTTTCATGGTTAATCTCACTTTATCCAATACATATTAAATTAATGTTTGGGATTTTACTTAATCTCTGTGCTGAAAGCCAACAGGAAAGTTCAGAGAAACTAGACTTTTGCAAGATTATTTTTAATATCTAAGTTAAAATCTACTATACTAGGTGATAAAAGCCACCTAGGGCAATTTTATTAAGTTCCATTATTTAATCGGATTAGTTTTTCACAGGTAAGAATAATACTGATTATATATTACATTTTAGAAATTAGACCTCGATAATCTCTCTCTCAAAGCCACTGTAGCCATGCAAGAACAGTTCTTAAATAAAAAGTTAGAATTAAACAAGTCCTGATAAACTAAGGAGCTTTCTTAATTAGAAAGTACGGTACATTTTTAAAAATTATTAAATATTAAACTCTCTGGTGTTCCTTCTACTGATTCAATATGATAGGACATCAGAAACACACTATGCTATTGCAACGGAGAAGGTTAATAAAGTGTTGGATAATACCATAATTTGATTAATCTCTGCGGTTCAGATTTGTTTTTTAAATCATAAGAATTCAGCAATAAGAATGCATTAAATCACAACATTTAATAATATCTTCAGGCTAACTGCAGGTACTAAATATCTATGTCTCTGCTGTGTTTGTTTTATTTTATTGACAAGCACATTTCCTTCCTTTGTAGAGTAGTTGCATTAACCACTCCCAGAAAAATCCAAAATATGTGACCATGTGTTCAGTGATGCTGCATAGGGTATAAGTTAATGGAAAAAGGGGCCTGAAGTATTTAATTGTATGTCTACATTGCAATTAAAAACCCATGGCAGGTCCATGCCAGCTGACTTGGGCTTGTGGTGCTCAGGCTAAAGGGCTGTTTAATTACAGTGTAGATGTTCTGGCTTGGGTTTAAGTGATTTACTGGATTAGGGCCAGATCAGCACCTTGCATGACAGCCCTAGAAGAAATATGGCAAACATCATCATCCCAGAGATCAAGTTTATCCTGTTTACATCATGCTTGGTCTTTGCTGTTCTAGGAATACAAAGTAGCATAAGGTGCAACTAAATAAAACTTTTCAACCATTCAAAGTTATCTGAGCCATTACAAGAAATCTGCTTTGACACATTTGAATAGATATTAATCCAAAAGCCTAGTACGCAGATGCCGTTCTATCCCTTTTTTTAAAATACCAAATACCATTATCTTAGTTTTAAGATTAAAATAAACAGTTACTGTCCTGACCAGCATACTAACACTACCTATTTCATTAGACACAAGTGTTATAGATTTTTTTTAAAAGCAGATATTAAAGTCTTAAAGAATTCCAACTCCTACAATTTCTCACGATATCAAACGTAGTAAAAGACACTGTTATTCCCTGCTATTCCAACTGTGCACACTAGGGGGCAGCATTATTGCCAATTTATGCATATTCTATTCAACACTGTTAGCTGGACATGCCCCTCTGGAGTCCTACATACCAGGCACTTGAACTTATTCATTAGTGCCTTACTTTGTACTTTCTGTCCTGTATTCATATTTTGCTTTTTTTTTTAATTGTGTTCCTCTGGGGCTTTGGGAGCCTGTTGTGGCTGATTACTGCCTGGGTGTTTATGTGGCTTTGTTTCAGTTTATTGGCATTCTCTCCTCCTGAACTTTTAGCATTTTCTAGAGCTATAGTTCCTGTACAGGCAGTTCAACTTTCTAGAGTTTTCATCAGCCTTGCTGGTAGAAGCCAAATGGCTATTAGGTTATCTTGGTCATGCTACTCCACACATTGTGACAGCAGAGGTGTGTCCTTCCAGAAGTCTGAGCCGTGCCTGCCTTATTATGGACATATGACTGCTCATGGGCAGCAGTTTTTCTGACCCCCAACCACAAAACAAACAAACAAACAAAAAAACAACAGGGAAAATGATTTAAAAAACCCAAACCTTAATTAACAGTAGTTTGAGCTCCACGGGATTTTTCTAATTGAATCCCAATTACCATCTACTGATCACTTAAAAAGTAGTTGTACTGTATGAATTGTTGATAACAGGTGAACAAATGGAAATAGATTTTTAAATATATTCACTGTATGCTGCAGTGAGAGTGTCCTCTGAGATGGCAGTGACATTGCATAGTCATCCATTAGGGAAAGAAACTTTCTTATAAAAGGGCCAATTTTCCAAAATCTTAAAGCAGCTGTTGACATAACGGACTGGGAACATAAATTTTAAATGGGAAGTGTTAACCTAAAACTGGAAATTGATCAAGGATATCCTACTAGATGCCCAAAAAGCCACAATTCCAAAAATACATGTAAAAAAGTTATACTGGTTGAAAAGAGATGTGGAAGACATAATTAAACAAACAAAAATCATATATAAAGAATGCTGGAAAGGGTGAAGTAACAATGAATATAAGTTAAAAATGTAGGCAACTGATGAGGGAAGCTAAAGGAATTAATGCACTAGGCCAATAGGGTTAAAGATAATTAAAAGGCATTTTTATACACATTAGGAACCAACAAACAAAAACCTAGGCCAGGTATAGGTCCATTGCTAGATGCAGTTGGTTTTAAATAGTGTAAACAATGCAGAAAATGTATTAATGTTCAATGGATATTTCTGGTCTATTATTTGGAACAAAGAAGGAAGATCTATCCCATATGACATTGTGGATTAAAAAGAATGTTCATCATCTGCAATAAAGGATATGAGGCAAGAGCTGCTTAAAGTAAATGTTTTTCAAATAAACAGGCTCAGATAATTTGCATCCAAGTGTTTTAAAGAAACTAGCTGAGCCACTAATGTTACTTGTTAGCACAACATGGAAAACTGGATTGGAGGATTGCCACTATAGTTCCATTATTTAAAAAGTTTAAAAGGGATGATCCAAGAATCTATAGACTGATTAGCCTGATGTTGATTAAAGGCAAACTAATGGAACAGTTAATTCATGATTTTATCAACATAGAATTAGATGCTAAAAATATAATTAATGTCTGTCAGCATGGTTTCATGGAAGGTAGGTCTTGTCACACAAACATATAGTCTTTTTTTTTTTTTTGGCCACGATAATGGATGGAGCTGGGCAAAAACCTTTTCCAGCAAAAAATACAAACACAGGTCAACTGACATATTTCACAAAGTTTTGAATTCACTAAATTGTTTTGACTTAAAAAAACAAAAAAATTGGGGAAAAAAACAAACATTTTGTTTTAATATTTTTAAAAGAAAGGTTTTTATTTTTTTATTTAAAACAAGTTTATTTTACAATACTTCAATTTCATTTAAAAAAGTAAAGTTAAAAAGTCTCATATAAAATGAAAAATTGATTTCTGGGTTAAATAGAACATTCATTGTGACCCAAAATTAATTACTTTTTTTTTTACTTTTCAGTTCACCATTTTTTAAAAAAACAACAACAACTTGGTTTCGGTTTGACCCAAAACAAAATTAATATTTTGTTTTATCTCATCAAATAAAAAAAACCCAGTTATTTGCACATCTCTAATTGTTGGTCTGGCTGATAAATACAACTGTGTTGATATAATATATTTGAATTTTTCAAAGGTATTTAACTTAATACCCTATTCTATTTTGATTAAAAAAACGTGCATTACATGAAAGTAACAGACCACACATTAGATGGATTAAACACTTGCTCACTGACAGATAATGTATTTGTTAATGGGGAGACATCAGTGAGTGTGGCTATTTCTAGCTGGGTCCCCTAAAGACCAGTTCTTAGTCCAATGGTATTCAATATTTTTATCAATGACCTAGATCAGGGGTGGGCAAACTTTTTGGTTTGAGGACCATATCGGGGTTCTGAAACTGTATGGAGGGCCGGGTAGGGAAGGCTGGGCCTCCCCTAACAGCCTGGCCCCCATCCCCTATCTGCCCCCTCCCACTTCCCGCCCCCTGACTGCCCCACTCAGAACCTCCGACCCATCCAACCCCCCTGCTTCTTGTCCCCTGACTGCCCCGCCCCCTATCCACCCCCACCCCCGACAGGCTCCCCGGGACGCCCATGCCTATCCAACCCCCCCTCCCCGTTCCCGGTCCCCTGACCACCACTCCCTGAACTTCTGCCCCATCCAACCGTCCCCTGCTCCTGGTCCCCTGACTGCCCCCCCAAGGACCTCCTGCCCCTTAGCCAACCACCCTACCCCTTTACCATGCCGCTCAGATCAGCAGGACTGGCAGCCATGCCGCCGTGCTTCCCGGCAGGAGCTCACAGCCCCACCGCCCAGAGCGCTGGCGGCACAGCGAGCTAGGGCTGTGGGGGTGGGGGAACAGCAGGGGAGGGGCCGGGGTCTAGTCTCCCCAGCCGGGAGCTCAAGGGCCGGGCAGGACGGTCCCATGGGCCTACCTCTGACCTAGATGATGATATAAAATCTGTGCTGGTAAAGTCTGCAGATGACACAGAGATTGGTGGGGCAGTATATAATGAGGAAAACAGGTTACTGTTAGAGTGATCTGAATTGCCTGGTTAAACAGTCAAAATCCAACAACATTCATTCTCTTCCTGCATAGAACAGAAAACTGTGCATTGCCCTCAGTGTGCTCATAACAGCTCAGCATTAAGAAAAAGACTTTAATCAAATCTAATGCTTCAGGGTTTCCACTGGTCACTGACAGGGTTCAGGAAGGATCTTTTTCCCCCGATGCACAATTGGCCAGGTGTATTCTGTGCTGGCTTTTTTTCACCTTCCTCTTAATGGCAACAGCTGCAGACAGGACGCCAGACTGGGTGGACCAGTGCTTTTAGGTGGTAGAGAGGATCTGCTTGGCCACTGTGTCTTGCTCACATGCTTGGGGCAAGCTAATCACCTAATTTGGGGTCAGGAAGAAATTTTTCCTCAGGTCAGCTTGGCACTGACCTTGGGAGTTCTTTGCTTTCATCTACCAAATGAAGCATGGATCACCTGCTAAAATCATCAGGGCATATCTCACCTAATCAATTCTCTGCTGTTTCAGGGGTCTCAGACATTGGTGGCAATTCTGTCTTTCCTCTTCTTCACCTGTAGCATACAACAGCTCCATCTCCTGAGGACTGAAATGCATTAGTCTAACCCACATGGTTGGACTCGATATGGTAGTGGCTGAGTGGAGTTTAATGGTCTCTGGGACACCATAGGTCAGACTAGATGATCTAATCTTGCCTTGAGTCCTTAAACTCTATGAAACTATAAAACCTCTATTTGCTCTAACATCCATATTAACATCCATCCCATCGTCATTATTTTTTAACTTTGTGCCTCAAGACACTGATTTGTTTGGGCTCCTGTCTCAGGCACTCCTATCACAGAACAAAATTCCCAGAGATGTCAATGGGATTTTTGTGTAAGTAAACAAACAGAATATTACTTTCAGCCTATTGGATTTTTTTACAGTATATACCACAGTATTAAGAGACAGATTATAATAGTTGAAACTTTTTACATATTTCACTTTCCTAGATTTCCCCCTATATTTTAATGAGAAAAAGGACACTAGTGGCATAAAAGTTCTACTGTTCTGCCATCTCACTCATGCTCTGCCAACTCAACCCCTGAGCAACATTGAACCTTTTATCAAACAATTTGTCCCTTTAAAAGTCCCTTCTTATGAGTCAAATATTTTTATATGTGATACTAGTCCACTGAGGTCGATAACAAAAGTCCCACTGACTTCACTGGCACAGGAGCTGAGTCTAAGTTAACCTTCTGGCATTGATTTCCACTCTAGACAGCCTTTGCTTCCTCAAACTAACTAGAATATATTAATGCAACAAATGAAAAAGTACTTTGTCTAAAAAACAATTTAACAGAAGAAATAAGATATGGACGTACCTATTGAGCTGTCTCCTTTCCTACAGCCCTTATCCTGCTAATATCCATGAAATACCTGTCTTGTCATCCCCCTATTGAGTTATGTCCAAGTTAAACTGTGAATGCCTTTGAGGAAGGATCTGTCTTTTTATATCTATAATGCACCACATGCTGCTGGTACTATAGAATAATAAAGTCAGATATGCTTTTATAATTATGCTATTTTTTAGCCTTCTGAGCAAAAAAATAAAAAACAGCAACAGACCTATAATTAATTTGAAATTAATTGGAATTTATTAATCTATACTGTATATTTAAATTACAATATTTACCAAAGTACACTATTAGCAAAAACTTGCTTGTTAATTAAACACACCGCAGTGAGATCTCTACCATACCATACCCTAATCAGAGGGCTGTTTAATTTGCAAAATTTATGACATAGTTGAAGAGCTACTCAATTGTTTTTTTCCTTATCCTGTACTGTATGCACTATTCAGATTCTGTGTTTATCTATTTGCATATCTGAATCTGATTATCATTTCTGTCACTATTATTCTTGGAAAATCCATTTTAAAATTCTGAATTCTTTCTTATAAAAGGTGCACAATAATGGATGATGAGTCTGCTTCATTCCTCGATGGTATTGTTATTATTACACCTATTTATAAAATGCCCATCATAATCTGTTCCTTCTACAGTATTTGAATTAGGAGCAAATAGCATTGTCCAAATATAGGCCTTGATCTTGCAAACATTTATGCACAGAAGTAACTTGACATGCATGAGTAGTTCCAATGAAATCAACGGGACTACTCAAGTATGTAAAGTTATTGCTGTGCATAAAGGTTTGCAGGACTGGACCATAGGGAGCTAGATCATGCTCAGATTATTCTTATTTTAAAATTTCTACTAAATTTGAAATTGTGGACTAATTTTTTCTTAGCAAACAAATAAAACAAGAAGTAAAAAAGCCAAATTAGAAAAACTTCTTGTCCGCATCCATTTCCTATATTTCAATATTTCCTATATTTCAAAATGTAGCCTAAATCCCATTTTCAAAAGTGACAGACACATACTGCCAGATTTTCAGGCACATAAAAATGCAGGATTTTCAAAAGTGCCTAACCAGTTTAGGCACCAAACTCCAATTGATTTCAGTGGGACTTTGAATGAGATTTAGGGCATGTCTACACTTCAAGCTGAGGGTGCTCAAGGAGACACTACTGCTCATTGAGCTAGTGCACTGAAAATAGAGTGTAGCTGCAGCAACACAAGCAGTGGGAAGGACTAGCTGCCCCTAGTACGTGCCTGGTGTCTCTGACGGGTATGTATTGGGATGGCTTGCCCCTCCCACTGCTGCAGTTACACTCTATTTTAGAGTTAGCTCAATCAGATCTAGCACAGGTATATCTTCTTGAGCTGGGAATTACACCCCAGTACAGAATGCAAAATTTAGGCTCTTAAATCAAAAAGCTAGCTGCAGCTAGATATATAATGAAGTACAGTTGAAAAGGGCTCTCAGATACTACATTGATAATTGCAGTATAAGAACATTTGTAGAATAGTGATCCTTGAAGTAACCTATTTATATCTCTACATACTATATTGGCAAAGAACATAAGAACATAAGAAAGGCCGTACCGGGTCAGACCAAAGGTTCATCTAGCCCAGTATCCTGTCTACCGACAGTGGCGAATGCCAGGTGCCCCAGAGGGAGTGAACCTAACAGGCAATGATCAAGTGATCTCTCTCCTGCCATCCATCTCCACCCTCTGACAGACAGAGGCTAGGGACACCATTCCTTACCCGTCCTGGCTAATAGCCTTTAATGGACTTAACCACCATGAATTTATCCAGTTCTCTTTTAAACTCTGTTATAGTCCTAGCCTTCACAACCTCCTCAAGTAAGGAGTTCCACAAGTTGACTGTGCGCTGCGTGAAGAAGAACTTCCTTTTATTTGTTTTAAACCTGCTGCCTATTAATTTCATTTGATGACCCCTAGTTCTTGTATTATGGGAAGAAGTAAATAACTTTTCCTTATCCACTTTCTCCACATCACTCATGATTTTATATACCTCTATCATATCCCCCCTTAGTCTCCTCTTTTCCAAGCTGAAGAGTTCTAGCCTCTTTAATCTCTCCTCATATGGGACCCGTTCCAAACCCTTAATCATTTTAGTTGCTCTTTTCTGAACCTTTTCTAGTGCCAGTATATCTTTTTTGAGATGAGGAGACCACATCTGTATGCAGTATTCGAGATGAGGGCGTACCATCGATTTATATAAGGGCAATAATATATTCTCAGTCTTATTCTCTATCCCCTTTTTAATGATTCCTAACATCCTGTTTGCTTTTTTGACCGCCTCTGCACACTGCGTGGACATTTTCAGAGAACTATCCACGATGACTCCAAGATCTTTTTCCTGACTTGTTGTAGCTAAATTAGCCCCCATCATATTGTATGTATAGTTGGGGTTATTTTTTCCAATGTGCATTACTTTACATTTATCCACATTAAATTTCATTTGCCATTTTGTTGCCCAATCACTTAGTTTTGTGAGATCTTTTTGAAGTTCTTCACAGTCTGCTTTGGACTTAACTATCTTTAGCAGTTTAGTATCATCTGCAAACTTTGCCACCTCACTGTTTACCCCTTTCTCCAGATCATTTATGAATAAGTTGAATAGGATCGGTCCGAGGACTGACCCTTGGGGAACACCACTAGTTACCCCTCTCCATTCTGAGAATTTACCATTAATTCCTACCCTTTGTTCCCTGTCTTTTGACCAGTTCTCAATCCATGAAAGGACCTTCTCTTTTATCCCATGGCAGCTTAATTTACATAAGAGCCTTTGGTGAGGGACCTTGTCAAAGGCTTTCTGGAAATCTAAGTACACTATGTCCACTGGATCCCCCTTGTCCACATGTTTGTTGACCCCTTCAAAGAATTCTAATAGATTAGTAAGACACGATTTCCCTTTACAGAAACCATGTTGACTATTGCTCAACAGTTTATGTTTTTCTATGTGTCGGACAATTTTATTCTTAACTATTGTTTCGACTAATTTGCCCGGTACAGACGTTAGACTTACCGGTCTGTAATTGCCGGGATCACCTCTAGAGCCCTTTTTAAATATTGGCGTTACATTAGCTAACTTCCAGTCATTGGGTACAGAAGCTGATTTAAAGGACAGGTTACAAACCTTAGTTAACAGTTCCGCAACTTCACATTTGAGTTCTTTCAGAACTCTTGGGTGAATGCCATCTGGTCCCGGTGACTTGTTAATGTTAAGTTTATCAATTAATTCCAAAACCTCCTCTCGTGACACTTCAATCCGTGACAGTTCCTCAGATTTGTCACCTACAAAAGCCAGCTCAGGATGTTAGGAATCTCCCTAACATCCTCAGCCGTGAAGACTGAAGCAAAGAATCCATTTAGTTTCTCCGCAATGACTTTATCGTCTTTAAGCGCTCCTTTTGTATCTCGATCATCAAGGGGCCCCACTGGTTGTTTAGCAGGCTTCCTGCTTCTGATGTACTTAAAAAACATTTTGTTATTACCTTTGGAGTTTTTGGCTAGCCGTTCTTCAAACTCCTCTTTGGCTTTTCTTATTACATTCTTGCACTTAATTTGGCAGCGTTTATGCTCCTTTCTATTTGCCTCACTAGGATTTGACTTCCACTTTTTAAAGGAAGTCTTTTTATCTCTCACTGCTTCTTTTACATGGTTGTTAAGCCACAGTGGCTCTTTTTTAGTTCTTTTACTGTGTTTCTTAATTTGGGGTATACATTGAAGTTGGGCCTCTATTATGGTGTCTTTAAAAAGCACCCATGCAGCTTGCAGGGATTTCACTTTAGTCACTGTACCTTTTAACTTCTGTTTAACTAACCCCCTCATTTTTGCATAGTTCCCCCTTTTGAAATTAAATGCCACAGTGTTGGGCTGTTGAGATGTTCTTCCCACCACAGGGATGTTGAATGCTATTGTATTATGGTCACTATTTCCAAGCGGTCCTGCTATAGTTACCTCTTGGACCAGCTCCTGCGCTCCACTCAGGACTAAATCTAGAGTTGCCTCTCCCCTTGTGGGTTCCTGTACCAGCTGCTCCATGAAGCAGTCATTTAAAGTATCGAGAAATTTTATCTCTGCATTTCGTCCTGAAGTGAAATGTTCCCAGTCAATATGGGGATAATTGAAATCCCCCACTATTATTGAGTTCTTAATTTTGATAGCCTCTCTAATTTCCCTTAGCATTTCATCATCACTATCACCGTCCTGGTCAGGTGGTCGATAATAGATCCCTAATGTTATATTCGTATTAGAGCATGAAATTTCTATCCATAGAGATTCTATGGAACATGCGGATTTGCTTAAGATTTTTACTTCATTTGATTGTACATTTTCTTTCACATATAGTGGCACTCCCCCCCCCTGCACGACCTGTTCTGTCCTTCCGATATATTTTGTACCCCGGAATGATTGTGTCCCATTGATTGCTCTCAGTCCACCAGATTTCTGTGATGCCTATTATATCAATATCCTCCTTTATCACAAGGCACTCTAGTTCACCCATCTTATTATTTAGACTTCTAGCATTTGTGTACAAGCACTTTAAAAACTTGTCACTGTTTATTTGTCTGCCCTTTTCTGATGTATCAGATTCTTTTTTATGTGAATGTTTATCATCTGATCTGGCCCCTACTTTATCCTCTTTCATCCTCTGCTCCTGACTAGAACCTGGAGATTCTCTATCATTAGACTCTCCCCTAAGAGAAGACTCTGTCCGATCCACATGCTCCTCTGCAGCAGTCGGCTTTCCCCCATCTCCTAGTTTAAAGCTATTCTGGTCTCTGTAATTTTATGTAGCACTTTTCTACTTGAATAAAAGAGACAATGAAAAGACTCGATACATAAAATGACACTTTCCTATAACCATAACCCTCTTCATTTATTATTAAAGCCTGTAAAATATATATTGTTAATAATAGCTGAAATGATAATTTCACATGAACAAATGGCCTTACTTGAACCTCCTTCACTGAAGCTATATAATGTGGATTTTACCACAAGAGAGTTTCTATTCTTTTCTGCAATAGGTGGAGGATTCAGGCTTCGCCATTTGTTCACTTACAAATCTGCAGTTTTGGCAACAATAAAAAAATCTTTAGCTTAAGAATTATGATATTTTATTTCATTCAATTCTAAATTGTTCCACTTTTTGGAAAATGTGTTCTGCTTGTAAACTGATATTTCTCATTAAACAAAAGTCAAGTTAGAAAAAGAACAGTTCAACTATATAAAGATACAAGGAGTGAAATCTATTTCATTACAGGCAAGGAGAGTTTTGCCATTGACTTCAGTGGAGCTGGGATTTCACCCACCCAGTATCTTTAACAGCCACCATGTTAGAAAAGACTCTGCTCCTGCTCCCTTTAATTCAAGGGGAAAACTCTCATTCACTTAAATGGGAACAACATCAGACCTTAAATGATCAAGTAAATAATACAACATTAGTGTTAACATTATCAACCTTTCCCCAATTCAGATCGCTAGCAAGCTGATGAACCCCGAGACTCCAAATTATCTCTAATTTTTAAACAATAGCATTTTTTTTCATTTTCTTATACGTATACACACACACACACACACACACACACACACACACACACACACACACACAAGTGTATAAGGAGATTTATAAAGCTGTAAATAGTGTGATCAAGGGATTTCCTTGACATTGAAACATTGGGGGAAAAGAAAAGTAGAAGGAAGTTAGGAAGCGAAGAAAAGAAGAAATTGGTGGTTAGAAGCAGCAAACAGTTCATGGGTAAAATTTTCAAAAGGGCTTTAAAAACTTAGGAACCTCAGCCTAGATTTTTTAAGGTTATTTAAGCTCTGCTCAGTGATGCAACATCTGATTGCCTTAGGAGCCCGAGACCCATTTTCAAAAGCGACTTGGGCACATTCAAATTGCCCTTGCATGTATGTTTATGCAACACCTTCTTCCACTATGACAAGAAAATTCCAGTGGAATAACTTTGCCATAAAAGATGGAGGTAGAGTTGGGGGAAAAGAGGGACAGACATTATTGCTGCAAGCTGCTCTTACCCCCTGACTTGCCCACCTCAATAAACTTCTTCCTATACCCCACCAACATACAGCACTAAACACCTCCCTTTCCCACCCTCAGGTCCTCCAAATTAAATGTGAACTATTGAACAGATCCCAGTACAGCTTTCACATGAGAAAATGAGTTAAAAAAGGCTGAAAGGGCCACACTCTGCAGCCTGGCACTTTGGGGGAAAGTGGAGTTTAAAGTAATCATTATTTTCTCCTGTCAGTCCTGAATTCTAAACAAATTTTCCATAGCCACAAATAACAATAATTACATAGCACAATAATGATCAGCGCATATGTGATGCATCCCAATTCCGATATATGCTGTCATTTAGATTTGACCAGGAGAGAATCTGAATCAATAGAATAAATAAATAAATAAAAAGGATCCAGGAGGCTCCCCTCTCCAAAATGTCCTTGTGTTTTAGAAGACTTTACACACAAACTATACATCAGTTATCTGTCCTTGACACCTTTCCCCCAGAGCAGCGAAGGAGCTGATGGTGAGAGGAAGCTAGTTGTCTTCCTTTAGAAAACAGAGGTGGGACACATCATCTCCCCGCAACAGGAGCTGCAATTTATGGTGGAAAGGCTGGGAGAAACAGTAACTCCTCTACCAGGTACCTCCTTCTGCTTCTTGAGATTTCTCTGCCTGGTGAGTCCTCATCATAGCAGACAAGGAGTAGTGGTAAATAACCATCTCCCAAGCCAGGGAGACGAGAAGGTCTGGTCTCCCTCTTCTTCGAGGAGCCACACTTCCTGTACTCCCTCTTACTTTAATCCTTGAGGAAGACAATTTAAAATAATGTTTGGGGGGGAGGGAGGAAGATGTCACTTAAACCATAGTTTTACAGTTTAAGACCCAAACCTACCCGATTAGTATATAAAATTACTGGCTCATAATAAGCTCACCATTGCCAGGCAATTGTACAGCACAGCTGTTGGAAAGTTATAATGTTATTGTATTACTAGAATCCATGAGTGAGATATCTTGGATCCCACATTATATATTGAAGTACCAGCAGAAAAATCAGAGGCTGATTCCGCTAATTCAAAAATGAGGTCACAGAAGAGAAAGCAGATTAAACTCAACTAAAATAAATAGTAGTGTCTTTATTGCTTCTCTTTGCTACTGTATAAGTTAGGCTCAATGCTAGGTAGCACTAAACACTGGAAATGTTCTAGATGTACAGTGCTATGTCTCCCAATAGCAACGTCATATAACTTATAAGTATCATAGTCCCAGCCTTTCTGAACATGCAGAGTCCTGTAACAAGTGAGATTTCATTGAGCTGGTACTGTTAACTGATTTCTTTACTTTCACTTCCCTTCTCTCTTCTTCTTTAATATTAGTTAAAAACTTGAAGTATAGTCTTCAGGAAAGCACTTAACTCATGTTTATGTCTATCCCTATTCAAGACACTATGTATGCACATGCCACAGTGTAAACATCTGCTTAAGTATTGTCCTGAATAGGGCTGATTTCCTGAATCTCAGCCTCAATGTGATGCTCAGTCTTGCGGTCCTGATTCAGGCACAATTCAAGCCATTGCCAGCTTCCCTTGTGGGTTGAATAGCATTCTTTGGTCAGATATATTACTACCAGGAACAGTGAAGTTATGCTTTTATCTATGGCACCTGTGCATGGCTGATAGGGTACAAAAAGACTTCTTTAATGACATATTAGTCAGGGCTTTCTTTTAAGGGCTTGGTATTTTTTAAATCCTGGGTTATTTTCATAAAGAAGGGTTTTGTGACAGGCATGTAGACCCCCACACTGACAAGGAAGTTGCCAGAGAGGTCCTGAGGGCAGGGCTAGCTCCATCCTCCAGCCCTGTCAATCATGTATGGTAGGGAGGTGGCCTTCTAAAGGGAGGAAACTGCAGTCAGCTGTGGGGGAAGAGCAGCATAGCTGTAAGTGGGAGATTGTTGGAGGACTTCCAAGAAGGATATCTTCATCGTGACCCTACGGAGAGTGTAGCACATTCTGAGGGTAAGCTGAACAAACTAAGCCTGACTCAGCAGCCCAGCCAGAAAGATTTCTCAACGACTACTATGTAGAAGCTGTATTGTTGGCAGCACTGTGGACTTCCTTCCTCCTCACCTTCTCCTTTGAGAGATTAGGGCATTTGACTTTGATTCCCCCATCTGGAGAGGCCTGCAAAGGACAGAGTGCCCCTACAAATAGTAAGACACTGGGGATGGAATGGCTGGCTGAACATGGGGGTCTGGTAATAACCTGAGAGAAACCAAAAAGTATTGACATTTGAGAAAAAGACACTGAAAAGTGTGCAAAAGAATTCCATTTTCTTCCATTAGGATTAGCTATAGGTAGGTTCTCTTCTCACAGCAAGATAATGTATGGTCCCTAAAACATACACATGTGCAATCATTAAAACGTTGCTTTTTCCAGCACAAGAGCTAATAGTGTGTGTCCTATTATGTATTACTGACTGAAACTTTAGACCATCCATGTGCTCCAATGGTTCTGCTTTTGTAAAGATCACGGGTAAAATCCCTGGGTTTAGATTTTAGTTTTGTTGGTTTGATTGGAGACTGATTCCTCCCATTTCATTCTCAATACTGTGTGTGTGTTAGACTTGATTTACCTTTTTAAAAACATCTGAGAAGAAAGGAATAAGAAGGCTGCTATGCTTTGCAGAGTTTTGTTTAACCGAATATTTCCAAAATCTTTTTATATTAATCCAAAGAAGGGTTAATTCTTTTAATGAAATATTGGGTGAAAAACAAAAAAGTACCTCTAACAGTGACCTATCCTGCTCAACTTGAATTGCAATGAAAGCTTGAGAAATCTTTTCTATCAGGTTCCCTGCTGCTGTGTATTCTTTGGCATCAAAACCACTTCTTATATTCCCCTCATAAAATGTTAAGACACTTGGTTTTTAGTAGTAGTATCTGTATTAACTTCCTCAATCACCAGCCCTAAAGTCAACACTGGATATACTGCATTATATACAAATTTGAACAATATCTTTGTCAAACATGCAGTCCTCACAAAGTCAAATCGTGGTCCTTGACTGACAGTACTGTCAGTCATCAGCTAATGCTCAGAACATAACTGATTCATTTTTAAAGTTACAGATTACTATAAATGGAAAGAATGCTTCAAGTTGACTTGCCATAATTGGCTCAAAAGAAAAAGAAAAGAAGCAATTCAGTGGTATTGATTATCAGCTTTGTTTATTGTGCCAAAAGTTGTAATGTGGCACTGGTTAAGATATTTGCTTCCAGCCAGAAATCACAGGCATCCATCTGCAAATGGTATGCACATAGTTACATAACATCTGTGTTATAACATAATTAATTACAATCCCAAGGTAATTTATTACAAAATCCTTGTTTTCATTTTGGTCTTGATCATTTTTAGACAGGAGCTGAAGGGTACCGACTAGTAGCTGAATCTTTGAACCTGGTTTTAAACACAATACCCAGTGGCACCTTACATGCTATAAGAAGTGCACCATAAACTGAATTTGGCAAGGTTGGAGAGAGAGTGCATCAAGCATCAGAATTTTTTTTTTACATGCTGGGATAAGTGCTAGCTGTGGGTGAGAAGCACATTATACTAGGTCCCACGACATGCGTTTCTAGAAGAACACTTGCTTCCTCTGAGGTAAGCCCAAGAGTATCCCAAGAGCAAGAGGTGGCATAATGAAGCTGATGCCTCACACTGTTCAGTGGAGTTTCTTTGTAGTTTCCATGAGGGTCAAATACTAAAATTATCTTGCATGCCACAGAGGGGTGCTACTAAATGAGACACAGCTGTTCTAGTGCTCTCTGTGATGCTACCCAAGAGTTGTGCAAAGTTCTGTTTTTGTGCCTGCTGCTGGGGAACAATCACTGTATATCCCTCAGATGTGTTCCTATTGCTGGGACAATTAAAAGTCACTGCACTACCAGATTTCCATGCCCTTTCAGGATGTGACATTACTGTCAGGTTGGCTGGAAAAGCCAAATTATTTTACTTTAAGGCATTTGATTCAGCCTCAGACACTCTCCTCACCCGGAAGGTGCTCGGAATGCATGTGATAGTCACAGTTGAGGTCATAAATGCACAGGAGATGTTAATATGCCAAATTTATCATTTGAAGACCGACATTTGCAGAAGCTATGTTGGTGGGTGTTTTCCAAGAAGCGGACAAACAAAGAATAACTTTCACTGGCAAGGTTTGCACTTATACCTGCTATCGAGGGGAAATTATTAAGCAACGGAATGACCATGGAACAATAAAGCACATATAAAACTGCTTTCTCCAATCGGGCATGAATGCGTCTTGGAGGTTGGATTGATCACACCACTGGTGGTATTTGTCCCTCCCCCTAGGTCTTTCTAGCCTACCTCAAAATGTCCTTCCATGCTGCTGTTACATGAGCCCTAGACAAGTTGGGTTCTGCATTGCTGGGGATACACACTCAAATCCTGTTCCTCTTGCATAGTGAAAACACACTGTTTAGCAGCATCTGACGTAGGAGAAATCACACTTTGCTTGTAAAGTCTATGTAGCCCTTTGAGCATTAAAAAAACCCTATATAAATGCAAAGTACTATTATCACAAAAACAAGGTAAGTTAAGAATTAATAGCTTTTGTTGAAAGCAGAGCTGCGTTTCAGTCCTAATGATTCAGCAAGGCTCCAAAGTACCTCAAATCCACATAAGTTAGGAAAAATAGCAAAGAATTTGCAGTAGACAACCAGTGGCTGCATAGAGACAAGTCAGTAGCTGAACATAATTTGCAAACTGGGACATAAACTTTGATTAGTTGTTCAGATTAGCAGCTCTCCTAGTCCAAAGAACCTTAAAGGTTATACATTAAAACCTTACACTGAATTCTGTATATTCAACTGGAAGACTAGTTTCATCACACTCTTTTTCTCCTTGAAAATATCTTCACCTGAACAATGGTAGAAGAGTCCCCCTTGTGGCCTTATGCCATATAAGCAACACCATATGTAGTTCTACCTGGTGTTGTTTATCCCTTCAGACTATGCACTGCTAAGTACAGTATATACTGTTCTGTGGGCCCAGTATCATTAGTGTGCCCTTTTTTATTTCAATTTACACCTAATAAGTACAAATATTCAGTCTAATTTTCCTATGCCTATAACAGTTATTAGATGTTAGTGAATTAAAACCTTGATCAGACCTTGTTGTAGGAGATATTTCTGGGAGGAGGAAAACTATGTGAGGATTGGCTAGCAGAGTTTTCCTCAAGTCATTCCTTCGGATATGAGAGAGGAAAAAAGGGCAGTGGGGTTTGCTTGTCCACAGAAAGTCCAGCAGTTCTGGAGATCCACAAGGTGTCAGAGCCATTCACAGTGAGTCTTAGGCCCCCTGTCTTCCTATCTGTCTGGCAGCACAGCTCCAATGCAACTGCATGGCAAAGACTTCCACAGACAGCAATGACTACAGAACTGCTTCTTAAGGAGGGTTCTCAGGCCTGGAGGGGGCCATAGAAAAGTTAATACTGCCTCAGGCGCACTGTGTGTGTGTGTGTGTGTGTGTGTGTGTGTGTGGTGGTGGTGGTTTTTGGTTGCCCTGACTTTTCTCGCAGGGTTTTGCAGGAGATGATGCATGTTCTCTTGGATTTCCCTTTAACACTCTCCCTCCCACGCTATTCCCATCCACTAAAACACTGCATATCCTGGAGGATCTTTAAGAGGCCAGGTGGCTAGGCTTCAGATCTCTGAGTATGGGAAAGATTACCACTCTACTTGTAACTTGGGAGGTCTACAGTTTTCTCTTGTATTCCACGGGCCTGAACTTTACTCCAAATATACTATTCTGAAACAGGTAAAGGATAAAAATATACATCAGTCCCCCATCTCTTTACAGAGAACACAACAATCCCTGTTGGCTGAACATTGTGAAAGAGGAAATAGTCCCTGTGGAGAAAACCCTCTCAAGCTGTAACAGCCTATTTGACCTTATTTGCTAAAGATTTACAAATGATTCAATAAGACTGTCATCAATCTCTGCCTAGGATCCTAAACCCCAAAAGTTGGCTGTAGTTTGTGGTGTGTGTGTGTGTATTTGCCAAGCTTTGAGACTAACATCTATTCTTGTCTAAAAATGTTTGCTTCTGTCTTTTCAGAGGTTTAATAGGGTGTTTTATAATTCTTTTTAATGTATTCTCATTTATTTATTAAAGTGTACACCCTTCCAAGCATCTTGGATGTTGGCTTATAAAATGTAGTTATTTATGAATGTTCATATTGAAATGTCATGTCTGCTGTATTGCTTTTCTCTTCTCATTAAAGAGCTATGTTGTAGCTGTGTTAACCAAAATCTTTCGCCAGTAACTATGGGGGACTTATTACAGCTGTTGTGCTAATGAGATAGTCTTGGCTCCTGTTTAAGGAGGTTGTGCCCTCTAGGATTCATAGTCTCCCTTCCCAAGTACTTCAACTGAGTGATGATTTATCACACAACACGTCTGATTATGACTGTCAGATTTCTGAGTCACTTCCACTGTCATTAGGTTAATGTAAAAGAAGGGAAGCCAAAGTAAGCTTATTTTTTAAAATGTGTTTGAGAGTGTCAGGGATTATTTTTGTAATTTGGCTAGACTTGCAGTAAAAGAGTGCTCTCCTTTCTTTTCTGTTTGCCCTCCCCTTTGACAGGGTCCATGTGACCTCCACACAATAGACTTTCTTGGAGAGACATATTATACCTGGGCCGTCCATGTTTCTGTGTGCTTGCAATCAAAGAATTTGATTTTTCAATTGAGAGACCAGTTATATCTTATCAGTTATGTGGGTGTGGATGGATCTCATTGTGTTGGGAAGGAATGGCCCAATCTTTCTATTTAGGTCCTTTCTTGCCCCCTGTATGGTAATATCTGACCACCTCACAATGACAAACTGATCTTATCTGGACAATACCCTCCTAAGGGAAGTATTATCCCCATTTCACAGTTGGGAGAGAGGAGTGAGAGACAAGGTAGATTCTATGTGACCTTGGGCAAGTCATTTAGGGTGTATCTACACTGCAGCTGGGAGGTGCGAGTCCCAGGTTGGATAGACTCATCCTAACTCTGCTCAACCTAGAGTGCTAAAAATAGCAATGTAGATGGTGTAGTACTGATGGCATCTTGGGCTAGCCACTCAAACTTGGACACAAGCATTTGGCTGTAGGTTTTGACTGAGGTGGTTTGGGCCCATAGGGCCTTTTCAAGGCCAGTGCACATTACTCAAACAATGCTCACCTTGAAATCCAAATTTTTGTTAGTTAATTTCATAAATCTCTGTTTCCACTATTCATGCAGTTTAGCAGTGCACAAGGTTACCTAAAAATAATGTGATTTGTAAAGGAATTTGTATGTACACTGCAGTACTTAATGCCACTTTGAAAATTATCATTGACTTTCTTATGTACCATCAAGTCTATTTCCCAGAGAGTATATAGGTTTATTTAATTGACTGAAAAAAGTGCTGAAAGTATTGTGCATTTGCTTGTTAAGCCCAATGCACACTTCACCTCAGTGTTTGTATTGTTGCAGTTCATCATCCATATTGCTGCGATAGACTAGAGCTGAGCATAATTAGTAGCAAAGGCTAAATTCTCAGCTGCATCAGCTACTCATTTTAGAATTCTCAAGATACCCACTTAGAGAGCTGAGAGAAAAGTACAAGGGATCATAGTGTGGGCCAGAATCTGATTTTTTTTCTTGTGCCTCTCTTCCTATTCACAAATTGTCCATAAGCAGTTTCTGAGTTCTCAACTTTGTTCAAAATTATTCACCAAATAGTTTTTGAACGGTTTGTCTGCAGATTGAATGACACACCACTGAGTATTGCAGATCCAAATTTTGTGCTCTGTTGGTTACTTTTGTTTGGATACAGATCACATTTTATTTTCTTACTCTCTCCCCTCCCACCCCCCACCCCTGGACTTGGTAAGGCAACTCCCATCTTTTCGTGTGTGTATACTGCTTACTGTATTTTTCACTCCATGCATCTGATGAAGTGGGTTTTTGTGGGGATGTATCATCCTTACGCCAACCTAATGGAAAGTTCCATGAGAAGGTAAGGGTCACGATGGGACACTTGCCAGGCAATGGCTCATGGCCTTGTAAAACAAAGGCGCCCCCGGTGGTCTAGGGATTATATAAAATGAGGTAAACAAGGTAATAAATCATGGCCTTATGTAAGGCCCCCTGGTGGTCTAGGGATTATATAAGATGAGGTAAACAAGGTAATAAATCATGGCCTTATGTAAGGCCCCCTGCTGGTCTAGGGATTATATAAAATGAGGTAAACAAGGTAATAAATCATGGCCTTATGTAAGGCCCCCTGGTGGTCTAGGGATTATATAAAATGAGGTAAACAAGGTAATAAATCATGGCCTTATGTAAGGAACGGTTGAACCAATCGGTGTGGGGCTATACATGTGATAAACACATGATTCTCCTTCTTGTCCAATCGGTAGATGTGTGATTATAGCCTAATTGTGTTATGTAATGTTGAGAAAAACTATAAAAGAAAGCTTGTAATAAACAGGATTCAGATTCAGCTTGCAACCACATTGGTCGTGTGCTTTATCCGCTCCGCATGGGACCCCACAAATGGTGACCCCGACGTGATTCGGCTTGGACACAGGCAGCCGACTGAAGCGTTCGGTGAGAAAAGGCAGAGGTGGCAGCCGCGGCAGGAGGTACCGGAGGATACCGGCTCCTGGTCATCCGAGAGAGACGTTCGTGAGCTCACAGGCAGCCGACTGAAGCGTTCGGTGAGAAAAGGCGGAGGTGGCAGCCGCGGCAGGAGGTACCGGAGGATACCGGCTCCTGGTCGTCCGAGAGAGACGTTCGTGAGCTCACAGGTGAGCGGCTGCATTTGATAAAATGGGCTCTGTTTTGTCTGCAGAGGAGGAGTCGGTGCATGATTTTTTATTACGCATCGCTGAAAAGCGGGGAGAGAAGCTTCCCTCTGACGCGTTGTCCCGTTTGCTGAAATGGGGAAAAGACACGGGTTTTTGTTACACCAAATACTGTCTTTGATAAGGCAGTCTGGGAGAGTCTAGGCTCTGACCTCTGGGAGTCGGTCTCTCACGGCAACAAGGAGGCCGTGTCATTGAGCCAAATATGGTGCAAATCTAAGAAACTGATAGAGACGCTTGCGGCAGAAGCCGAGGTCCGGTCAACCATTAATGACCTCTCTTGGCCAAAAGAGGAGCCGCCTTGTGTGTTGTCGGTGGGAGCCCGTGAGTTCTTTGGGGGTGAGGACACTATCATACCACTCATCCCCAGTGCACCCGAAGTTGATTCTAGTACCGTCCCGTTACCGGACGACCCCGCGGATAGAATGGAGGTCTCGAGCCCAGAAGGGGATAAGTCACAAGAATTTCGGGCGGAAATGTACAAACAGGGCCTTCAGCTACAGGACATGCTGAATCAGTTGTCCCACTTGGCCGGTGAGAGCCATCCCCCGCAGTCCCACACATTGCGAGCCCTGAACCAGCCCGGCTTTCCTGTCACCAATAATGTTTGTACCCCAGAGTTCCGGGCGGAGTTCCAGGGGCAGGGTGAGCAGTTGCGGAATAGGTTGGAAAAAATGGCGGAACCGGGCTTATCTAGCTTTGAAAGGACATATAGGAAAAAAAACCGGATAAGATCCCTCCGGCGGATGATGTAGCTACCCCCTGTCCTCGTTGTGGTTTGTGGGGCTGCGCGATTGGGTGCACCGGACGGGATAACATGTCCACGCACCGGCCACTGGATGTCACCAACCCGTTTGCCCCGAAGCCTCCGGCATACTCATCCGATGTTTCCACCGATGCGGGTCCCCGGTGGGTTCCAGCGAAGTGGGTCCGGCCGTGGCTCAAGACACGAATTGCTGAGGAGCCCGACACCGCCACGCAGGAGCCGGACGACGACCCCGCGACACCGGACCTGCACTTGTTGTTTGTCACAGCCTAGACACCTGATAATGCTGTACTTCTATTTGTTCAGACTCCTTATTATAGGAGCGGGGGTCTTTGTATGTCCAAGCTCTGTACCTTTTGTTAACCCACGACAAAATGTTTGGGTCACCTGGGCGAACCAGACTGGCCAAGAAGCCTTTTTTGCTTGTCCATGGCCACCCCATCGGATCCCTTTAGAAAATGTCTTATTGGCTATCCTTATTTACACCCCGATGGTTTTTGTGGGTATTTACGTAATATTACGTTTCTTAATAGTTCCTTATTTAAGAAAAGGGGGGGAGGTGTGGGGATGTATCATCCTTATGCCAACCTAATGGAAAGTTCCATGAGAAGGTAAGGGTCACGATGGGACACTTGCCAGGCAATGGCTCATGGCCTTGCAAAACAAAGGCGCCCCCTGGTGGTCTAGGGATTATATAAGATGAGGTAAACAAGGTAATAAATCATGGCCTTATGTAAGGCCCCTTGGTGGTCTAGGGATTATATAAAATGAGGTAAACAAGGTAATAAATCATGGCCTTATGTAAGGCCCCCTGGTGGTCTAGGGATTATATAAGATGAGGTAAACAAGGTAATAAATCATGGCCTTATGTAAGGAACGGTTGAACCAATCGGTGTGGGGCTATACATGTGATAAACACATGATTCTCCTTCTTGTCCAATCGGTAGATGTGTGATTATAGCCTAATTGTGTTATGTAATGTTGAGAAAAACTATAAAAGAAAGCTTGTAATAAACAGGATTCAGATTCAGCTTGCAACCACATTGGTCGTGTGCTTTATCCGCTCCATATGGGACCCCACAGGTTTTAACCCACGAAAGCTTATGCCCAAATAAATTTGTTAGTCTCTGAGGTGCCACAAGGACTCCGCGTTGTTTTTGCTGAATAAATGAGTGTAATTCCTAAATACAGGTTTATATTTGAGTTCAAAATTAGCTTTCCACAAATGTTCTGTAATAGTCACCTAAAATTTGCTGTTTCTGCAACCACTTTCAGTGGAATGTGGGACTGGAAGGGACCTCCTGGTCAATGAGTCCAAGCTCCTGCTATCGCAGGGAACGCTGTCATATAATCCTGTTCACAAGTTTATCAAGCTCTTAAAACTAGGTAGGTTGTTTGCCTCCACTCCTCTTATTGATAAGCTGTTCCAGAACCTCACTCCTCTGATGGTTGGAAATCAGAACAAGATTTCTAACCATCAAACCTTAATTTATTCATGGCCAGTTTATACCCTGTTATTTCTGAACAAGTTCATTGTTGAGAACAAAGTGTTTACATTGAGCATGTACATAAAAGGCTTCTGACCACAAGTGAAGCAAATTCAGGGTTTTATTAAGTGAATATTCACTGAATATTTTTAAGGCATTTGCCCAGCTCTTCTGTAGAGAGACATCCTACCCCAAAGATTCATTGAATTCAATGGGATCTGGAGGAGGACCACAAGCATTACTTTATTTGAAAATATTTGTTTCACAGTATAGTCCCAG
Source organism: Emys orbicularis (assembly GCF_028017835.1). Lineage (NCBI taxonomy): Eukaryota > Metazoa > Chordata > Testudines > Emydidae > Emys > Emys orbicularis. Next base: position 37,817,852 of record NC_088689.1, on the reverse strand, counting down.
CTGTTGCTTTCCCAAATGCCTGGGCATGAATACATAAAAGGCAAAATTAGTATGTGATAGTGTTATTTCTAATATGGATAGGTTTCAAATTTCATCATACACTTGAACTCAACTGTTAGCACTCCAGTGAACTAAAGTTAAAGCCCCTTCTCTGTTAGAGAAGTAGATTATTGCATTTGGGACGTGCCCTTGGATACAAGGTGTGTTGAAACAGAATATAATATTTAATACCTTACAAAACATGTTTAACAAATATGTACAGCTGTACAAGCCTAATGCCAGTAAAAAGCAAACGGCCGTAGTATAGCTGTTGTAGCAATTTATCATTGGTATAATGTTTTTAAAAAATGGTCTCCCAGTGTCACAGCTCTTCTAAATTTAATGCTACATCTATTGTCATATTATTTGCATTAATTTTGTTAACCTTTATACTATGTTTTTACTGCCAAATAAAAAAGCAACACAAAGTTTTAAAGCAAGCATTATATAAAATTGCTTGCAAAATTATAAAGTAATACAATAATTAATGGCATTAATCATGTATCCAAAGGGGGGAATGTTGGGACACACACACACACACACACACACACACTGATTCAGATATCCATTTAATATGTTATAGGTCTTTAAGGCCTGGTATGAATGATGCGTGCTTGACATGCATATGTGCGTTGCAAGTTAGCAACCGAAGCAAGAACATAAGGTCAAGGACTATTAGAACTATTTGTGCAAAAACAATCTTATGTTCTGAGGAAAAATACAAAAAATCATCAAAAAAAACCAACAAACAAACCAAAAAACCCCAACCAACACCCGCTAAACTGATATAAAATTGTATAATTTTCTTTTAAAATGACATGCCTATAATCATAGCAGCCCAGCCAAAATTGTCTCTTTAATATTGTGTGGGTAAAAGGCGTAGTAAAGAGAGTCAAAAAACCAATAACATGACGGAATGGACTATAAATGGTTGCCTATAATTTCTGCAAATCAAAGTCCCATGTAAATATAAATGTGGTTTTTGCCGGCTCCCCATATCATATCTTATCCTAACAAAAAACTCAACTGGCCATCAAAACCATTATAACCTTTAAACAGTGGTATAGGATGTTTGGGGTGTAAATGTACAGTAAGGTTTGTTTTGTAATCAATAAAGAGCATTTAAAGTATTGTATACCAACACTGTGTCCGGTATCTGCTTGCTCCCCATCCCATAAAAAAAATCTCTATTGCGAGTCTAACACTATTAGCTTGCATACGAGACATAATATGGTTAAAGATTTCTTGGACTGGATACACAGAAACACATGCTGGTGGTTAGGTGCTTGTAGTGAGTCGGTGTGGCTCCCCTCCTGTCCTGAAGAGGGAGCCCCGGCGCAAACACCCAAGTGAGCGGAGCCACCGCCGCCTGTCCCCGCCCCCCGGAAGTCAAGGGGCGGGACAGGAAGTATAAAGGCCGGCAGCCAGAGCTCAGTCAGGCCCCGGCCACCGCAGGGAGCAGACGTGCGGTCGAGAGCTCCCCGCCTGGATACCTCGGAGGCCCGAGGTGGGTGCCCTAGCTGGCCGGAGCTGCCCAGAGCTCATTACGAGGAGGAGCCGCCGGAACCCGTTCGCTCCCGGCGCTGGGAGGCGCCCTTGGAACTCCCCCACAGCAACCCCGAAGGGGAGGCCCCGCCAGAACCCTTGCCGCCCTGCTGTTATCCGGAGGAGCCGCCCGAGGGCCAGTGGCCGGATTTCCCTACAGAGCTACCGGACCTGCCACCAAGCCCCGGCCGAGAGGAGGCTCCACTGATGGACTGGACCGCAGCCGGTGCCACAGACGAGGTAGGCCCCGAGGGGGATAATGGAAGTAGCCCGGGGGTAGCCGACCCCAGTCAGGCTACAGAGGCCTGTGAGCCCATGGCAGTGTGTTTCGGCCAGGACACCCCACTGACCGGCAGCGACACTAATCGCTGCTAAGGGCCCCGGGCTGGGACACAGTGGAGCGGGTGGGCCTGTGTCCCCCCTGCCACCCGCACTCTCGGGTGGCAGGCTTCCCCCTCACCCCGCGATCAGGTAGGGACCTGAGCTTATTACCTGCTTGTGCTCAGCCCCTGCTACAAGGGCCTGAGCTGATTGACTGCTTGTGCTCAGCCCCTGCTACAAAGGGCCTGAGCTGATTGACTGCTTGTGCTCAGCCCCTGCTACAAAGGGCCTGAGCTTATTGACTGCTTGTGCTCAGCCCCTGCTACAAAGGGCCTGAGCTTATTGCCTGCTTGTGCTCAGCCCCTGCTACAAAGGGCCTGAGCTTATTGACTGTTTGCCTGCCCAGCCCCTGCGCCAGAGGGCCTGGGCTCTCTGACTGTGGCGTACTCAGCCCCCCTGGACCAGAGGGCCTGAGTCCGGAGCTAACTGACTGTTTAATTCGTGAAGTAGGGAGTCGGTGTGGCTCCCCTCCTGTCCTGAAGGGTCGAGCCCCGGCGTAAACCCTTTTACAGTGCTAATGGTGAATTTTTTTAAAATAACTTTCTTAAAAATAGATAAAACAAACTTTAAAAAACTTTTTCACTGAACTGAGTGGAACATCTTTATCCTCTGTGATGAGAAATATATTAAATATAACTTTTTAATTCAATTTTTAGCCATTTATTCTGTGAATTTATATCTGTGCTGTAGAGTACACTCATACTTCATTACATTGGCCTCATTCCAAACTTGCAGATGACCTTGAAATAAGAGCTATGATTGATAACCGAATGTTGAAATCATGATCAACTAAACTGGTTAAGGGAAAGGGGACAATCCTGCTCTTTTATCTCTGAGAGAAATACCTGAATACTTTTTGAAAGATCAAATGCATAGAACTGGTGAGTCCCTAAGTCATTAAAACTCAAAATATAGAGTAAGAGAATTGTTTTAATTGAGCCTCACTAGTGTTTATGATATAAGGCAGTGTTTCCCAAACTTGGGACACCGCTTGTGTAGGGAAAGCCCCTGGCGGGCCAGGCTGGTTTGTTTACCTGCCACGTCCGCAGGTCCGGCCGATCGCAGCTCCCACTGGCCGCGGTTCACTGCTCCAGGCCAATGGGAGCTGCTGGAAGCGGCGCGGGCTGAGGGACGTACTGGCTGCCACTTCCAGCAGCTCCCATTTGCCTGGAGCAGTGAACCACAGCCAGTGGGAGCCGCGATCGGCTAGACCTGCAGACGTGGCAGGTAAACAAACCGGCCCGGCCCGCCAGGGGCTTTCCCTACACAAGCGGCGTCCCAAGTTTGGGAAACACTGATATAAGGGAAGTAATCCAGTGATTCTAATTCCATTTGCAGTTATTCATAGCTTTCTGTTACTGTTTTTTTTTTTCTTTCTGAAATTTTCCAGGTTTGATTTCTGCTTAAAGTTGAAGCATAAATGACTATTTTTTTTTTTTTTGAATAAAGGAAGACTGAAAATTTACACTTTTTTTTTCTCATTACAGAAACATTCCTATTTCCCTACTTTTAAACTGACTAAGGTTTGAAAGTAGATATTTAGCTTGGAATAACCCCCTTCGTGGAAGAGAAGAGCAGTGTATGGGCTGGAGGGAATTGGTTTTGATTTGACTAAGTTATCAGAGTTTTTTAGAAAATCATATATTGAGAGAAAGTTGGTTGGTTGGTTTGTTTTTAAAGTAAGTTTATTTACTAAGTGGCTATCTTAGGGTCTGATTTACCTGACATTAAAGTCAAGGGAAGTTAAATCAGCCATTTAGCATATCAGTAAATGCTTCAAATTACTAGAGTGAACTGGATGGAGAAGAGGGCTCATGCAGATCCCATAAATGTGTGTAAAGCTGCCGGGTATCTTGCTTCAGTCTCTGTTTCCTTGCTATGATTGTCAGGAGTCCTTTCCATAGCACCTGTAGACCGTAGGAATTCTGCAGCTGGGAAAGAGAGGTGCAATTAACCTCTGTTCAGACTGTCAATCTACTATATTAGTTGATAGTTACCTTTTGGAGGGCTGTGGCTTTTAATGTTGTAATAATATTTGGATGTATTTTAACTGAGGAGGGACTTTTGATCAATACATCATTTTTTATCCATAAATATGCAATTAGCTCCTAACATATATGCAAAAAACAGAAGGAATTAACCCTTAAAACACTGGTAGACAGGTTATAGTAAAAGTTGTACTGGATTGGCACTATGGCATAAGATCAGTTTTCTTATGTCCATTTTTTATTCTCACTGGTATGCTAATAACAGCCTGTGACCACATTTACGACAGCAACATAGCCTCTTAGATGGCATCATGCAGCACTGAGGAGTGTAAATTTTAAGCACCAGTTTGATAAGCAGTATCATTACTTAATATCAAATAAATAGAACCAATGACCTCAGATGACCTTCCTGTTTCTCTACCTGGAAGGCCTCATGCCCAATGTGGCTGATTCGTGGAAGAAATTAATTTAAGCTATAACGCCTAGAGGAGAAGATTAAGGCCATCAAAGAAGCTCTGGTTATGAAATAGGCATACCTTGGCCTCTTAAAATATTATGGACTATATCTAGTGTGATGGGGCAAGGCCAGATGGCTACAGTAAAGTAGTGAGGAACAGGTATGTTAGCCCCAGGTTAAACAAATCCTTGGTACCATGGTAACCAAATGGCAGTTGCTCCAGGTTAATCAAGACACCTGGGGCCAATTAAGATCCTTCTAGAAGGCAGTGGAGATAGCTACATTGATTGGGACACCTGAAGCCAATCAAGGGCTGGCTGGAACTAGTTAAAAGCCTCCCAGTTAGTCAGTGAGGCGCGCGTGTGAGGAGCTGGGAGCAAGAGGCGCAAGGAGCTGAGAGGGTGTGCTGCTGGAGGACTGAGGAATACAAGCATTATCAGACACCAGGAGGAAGGTCCTGTGGTGAGGATAAAGAAGGTGTTTGGAGGAGGCCCTGGGGAAGTAGCCCAGGGAGTTGTAGCTGTCATGCAGCTGTTACAGGAGGCACTATAGACAGCTGCAATCCACAGGGCCCTGGGCTGGAACCCGGAGTAGAGGGCGGGCCCGGGTTCCCCCCCAAACCTCCCAACTCCTGATCAGATACAGGAGGAGTTGACCCAGACTGTGGGTTCCACCAGAGGGGAAGATCACTGAGGTGAGCAAATCCGCCAATAAGCGCAGGACCCACCAAGGTAGAGGAGGAACTTTGTCACACTGGTGTCAGGAGTGGGATTTTGGTGTGCACAGCGCGGCGGAAGAAGGAGGGTGATTTAAAAAAAAAAAAAAGGAGAGGGTTTATTTTTTTTTCACCACAATGGATGACCTAGTGCAGGCACTGATACAAGCCATGGCGGCCCAGCAGGAGGCTACCCGTGTCCAGGCAGCCGCCCAACAAGAAGCAGTGCGGCTGCAGCAAGAGACTAATCACCTGCTGATGGACCAGGCTGCTCAAGACCGAGCTATGTTGCGGGAACTGGTAAACCAGGTAAAGACCCTTACAGAGCTGAACCGCGGCCATGATGGGACGCGGCTCATACGGGCCAGCCATTGGCTGCAGAAAATGACACGGGAGGATGATGTAGAGGCATACCTTCTAGCCTTTGAGAGGACAGCCCTACGGGAGGCCTGGCCTCGAGATCAGTGGTCTGGCATCCTTGCCCCATTCCTGTGTGGGGAGGCCCAGAAGGCCTACCATGATCTGCCTGAAGAGGCTGCAGCAGACTACCCCCAGCTGAAAGCAGAGATCCTGGCCAGATCTGGAGTAACGACCACAGTGCGGGCCCAGCGGTATCACGAGTGGAGGTACCAGGAAGACAAAATCCCGTGGTCCCAATTATATGACCTCATCCATCTCGCACGAAAGTGGTTGCAAACAGAGTCCCGGAGTCCGGAAGAGATACTAGAGGTTCTGGTCATCGACCGATACATGAGGGCACTGCCACCAGATCTCCGCAAATGGGTAGGCCAGAACGATCCGTCCTCCTATGATGAGATGATCATGCTGGTAGAAAGACGCATGACAGCCAGGGAATTGACCCGACTACCCAAGGAAAGCCCCTTTCGTAGCAAACACCCAACTCCAACCCTGGAAGGTGGGACAGTCAAACCCCTGGGGAGTCCTAGGTGGAGGAAGAGGGGGGATTGAAAACCAGCAGAGACTCCAGAAGGAAGGGATTGGCCTGAGTGGGGGGAACCCTGGGACTAAACCCCCTAACCCACATGATAGGGGAATGATTAGAAACAATTATAGATGTTATGCATGTGGGGAGTGGGGACACATAGCAGCACAGTGTCCCAGCACTGAGGGGCCTATGCAATGCAACTTGGGGGATTGGGAGATCCCGTGCTCCCTTATCCACCTTGCAGGCATCGCATTAGCCCCGCATAACTACACCAGGCCGGTGAAGATAAATGGAGCAGAGACTATAGCGCTTGTGGACTCGGGGAGTGCTATCACCCTTATATCGGGTAAGCTGGTAAAAAGTAGCCAGCTGCTACAAGCCAAACGCGTAGCAGTGACGTGCGTGCATGGGGCCGTGAGCCACTACCCCACCATCCCAGTGGAGATAGAGGTTCAGGGGAACCCCATTGAGGTGACAGTGGGCGTAGTTCCTAAACTCCCATATCCCGTAGTCATTGGGAGGGACTATCCAAGGTTTGATAATTTACTCCCCCCGGAGAGGCTGGAGGGAGGTGGGGACCCTGTTGACAGCGACTCATTGTTGGGGGAATGTCAACCCCCAATGTTTTCTGAGTTTTCTCAGGATCTATTCTCAGCCCCACAAAAGGCCCAGAAGACAAAAAAAGAAAGGAAGGCCGCAAAGGCCTTGGGAACCCGGATCCTGACCCAGGGCCAGAAGACCGCGCTAGTAGGCAGATGGACACGAGCAGCCATCAGAGAAACTACCAACACGGAAGGTGAGCCGGAGGCTGGCCCCAGCCATGATGGCGACGAGCCGTTGGAAGAAGCAGAAGCCGGCCCCTGGGAGCTCAGGCAGGTTACTCCTGGGAGAGAGACTTTTGGGTGGGACCAGGCAGAGGACCCTAGATATGATAACATCAGGAAAGAGGTGGCTGAGATAGATGGGATACCAGTGGAGGGGAAGGTCCAGGGTCCAGGACCCTACTTTATAGTGAAGAAAGATCTCCTGTACCATGTGGTGCAAATGCAGGAGCAGGAGATACATCAACTTCTGGTGCCACGAAAACATCAAAAAGCCATAATGAGCCTCGCCCACAGTCACCTGTTTGGAGGACACTTAGGGATAGATAAAACCCAGGCACGGATCCTGCGGAGGTTCTTCTGGCCAGGAGTACATGAAGATGTCAGGCGATACTGCACCTCTTGTCCAGAATGTCAGCTACATAGCCCTCGCCCACACTTGCGGGCCCCTTTGATACCTCTTCCAATAATAGAGGTACCATTTGAACGCATAGCCATGGATCTGATTGGGCCCCTAGAGAAGACAGCTCGGGGCCACCAACATGTGCTGGTTGTCCTGGACTATGCAACCCGATACCCGGAAGCCGTCCCCCTACGCAACACGGCTTCCAAGACAATAGCTAAGGAGCTAGTACAGATCTTTTCCCGGGTTGGGCTACCCAAGGAGATACTGACTGATCAAGGGACACCTTTCATGTCCAAGTGGATGAAAGATCTCTGTGCATTGCTCCATGTACAAGCCCTACGGACCTCTGTATACCACCCACAAACAGACGGCCTTGTGGAAAGGTTCAATAGGACCCTCAAGGCCATGATCAGGAAAGTGGTGAGCCGGGATGGGAAAGATTGGGATACCCTATTGCCTTACCTCATGTTCGCCATCCGGGAAGTCCCACAAGCCTCCACAGGTTTCTCTCCGTTCGAACTACTATACGGGCGCCACCCCCGGGGCATATTGGATATAGCCAGAGAAGCCTGGGAAGAGGAGCCAAATCCCGGAAGGAACATAGTCGAGCATGTACTACAGATGAGGGATCGGATAGCCTGAGTTACACCCATTGTACGGGAACACTTGGAGAAAGCACAGGAGACCCAACGAACCCATTATAACCACCAAGCAAAGCTTCGACGGTTCCAACCAGGGGATCAAGTAATGGTCCTGGTGCCCACAGCAGAAAGCAAGCTGTTGGCCCAGTGGCAGGGACCCTACGAAGTGATTGAAGCCGTGGGAGAGGTAAACTATAAGGTGAGGCAGCCAGGCCGCAGGAAACCAGAGCAAATTTACCACATCAATCTTCTAAAACCTTGGCATGATCGAGAGGCATGCATAGTCACCCAGGAGACCCTTCCCCAGGAGGATAATGTACACGAGCAAGTAAGGATATCACCCGACTTGACGCCGCTCCAAAAGATCGAGGCAGCCGACATGATTAATCGCAACCGAGATGTGTTCTCTACAAAACCGGGGCGGACGACTGAGACCTATCACCATATCCGCACGATCCCCGGAGCCAAAGTAACACTGAGACCCTACCGAATCCCAGCAGCCAAAAGAGAAAAAATCAAGGCCGAAGTAAAGAAAATGTTAGAATTAGGGGTTATTGAAGAATCTTACAGTCAGTGGTGCAGTCCAATCGTTCTAGTGCCTAAACCTGACGATACCACAAGATTCTGTAATGACTTTCGCCGACTGAATGAAGTATCCCAATTCGATGCATACCCCATACCACGCATCGACGAACTGGTTGACCGACTGGGAAGTGCCCGATTCTTGACTACACTGGATCTGACAAAAGGGTATTGGCAGATTCCCCTGACCAAAGAAGCTAAAGAAAAGACAGTGTTCTCCACCCCAGACGGGCCAGACCGTCCTCCCTTTTGGGCTACATGGGGCCCCAGCCACATTCCAGCGCCTCATGGATAAGCTGCTGCGCCCCCATACTAGTTATGCAGCCGCATACCTAGATGATGTCGTCATTCATACGCCAGACTGGGGAACCCACTTGGAGAAAGTTGAGGCAGTACTGCGCACCTTAAGGCGGGCTGGCCTCACTGCTAATCCCGCTAAATGCGCCATAGGGCTAGCAGAGGCTAGATACCTGGGATATATTGTAGGGAGGGGCATAGTGAAGCCCCAAACTAATAAGCTAGAGGCGATTGAAAACTGGCCCCGGCTGACCCAAAAGAAGCAGGTCTGTGCGTTCCTGGGCGTGGTAGGCTACTACCGACATTTTATTCCCCATTTCGCCAGTAGGGCAAGTCCTCTAATGGACCTGGCGAAGGCCCGAGGTCCAGACATGGTGAAGTGGACCGACGCAGCAGAGGGGGCATTCATAGATCTTCGGACGGCCCTGTGTAATGACCCCATACTCATAGCCCCGGACTTTAACAAGGAATTTATTTTACAAACAGATGCTTCCGAGGTGGGGTTGGGGGCGGTTCTGTCGCAAATGATTGGAGAAGAAGAACACCCGATCCTCTACCTAAGCAGAAAGCTGCTCCCAAGAGAACAGAAGTATGCAGTAGTCGAGAGAGAATGCCTTGCCGTCAAATGGGCCATGGAGACACTGCGTTATTACCTCTTAGGCCGGCGATTTACTCTTGTGACGGACCATGCACCCCTCCAGTGGATGCAGAGAAATAAGGAAAAGAATGCGAGGGTCACCAGGTGGTTCTTATCCCTCCAACCATTCCAGTTCCACATAAGGCACAGGGCTGGATGCCACCACGGCAACGCTGATGGTCTATCACGAGCACACTGCCTGGTGTCCCAAGTTGCCCAACCCTATGGTGTTGAGCAGAGGGGGGGGATATGTGATGGGGCAAGGCCAGATGGCTACAGTAAAGTAGTGAGGAACAGGTATGTTAGCCCCAGGTTAAACAAATCCTTGGTACCATGGTAACCAAATGGCAGTTGCTCCAGGTTAATCAAGACACCTGGGGCCAATTAAGTTCCTTCTAGAAGGCAGTGGAGATAGCTACATTGATTGGGACACCTGAAGCCAATCAAGGGCTGGCTGGAACTAGTTAAAAGCCTCCCAGTTAGTCAGTGAGGCGCGCGTGTGAGGAGCTGGGAGCAAGAGGCGCAAGGAGCTGAGAGGGTGTGCTGCTGGAGGACTGAGGAATACAAGCATTATCAGACACCAGGAGGAAGGTCCTGTGGTGAGGATAAAGAAGGTGTTTGGAGGAGGCCCTGGGGAAGTAGCCCAGGGAGTTGTAGCTGTCATGCAGCTGTTACAGGAGGCACTATAGACAGCTGCAATCCACAGGGCCCTGGGCTGGAACCCGGAGTAGAGGGCAGGCTCGGGTTCCCCCCCACACCTCCCAACTCCTGATCAGACACAGGAGGAGTTGACCCAGACTGTGGGTTCCACCAGAGGGGAAGATCACTGAGGTGAGCAAATCCGCCAATAAGCGCAGGACCCACCAAGGTAGAGGAGGAACTTTGTCACACTAGCAAATCTGTCAAGGTGGCTTGCCCCCCCCCCCCCCCCCCCCGCCTTCATGCAATGCTCACAAAAGGGGCAAAGTGGTACTGGGGTAAGGATCAGGAGATTACTTTCAAAGAAACCAAAGAGCTTCTGAAATCAGCCAAACACCTGGTGCATTTTAACTCCAACTGTGTCCTGTTGCTTGCTTGTTCCCACACCATACAGTGAAGTGTCACTGTACTTTTGAATAGAATGGAAGGTAGGACTGACATGCCAGTCTGCTATGCCTCATGCTTGTTGTTGGCAGAACAGCAGTATTCCCAGTTAGATGAGGAAAGCTTGGCTATTGTCTTTGCTGTCAGGAAGTTCCATCAATATCTCCATGGGTTACAATTCATTATAACTGACCATAAGCTATTTTTAGGACTTCTGGGGTAGACCAAAGCTAATCCCCCTTTGGCTTCTGCATGCTGGCAACGTTGGGCATTATTGGTAACAGCCTACCAATATCGCCTGATCTATAAGCCTGGACCAATAATTGCTAACGCGGATGGCCTCAGTCAGCTGCCAGTGGGTAAAACACTAGAAGTCACTCCTGTACCTCAAGAAGTGGTCCTAGCTTTAGCCCAATTAGAAGACACTCCACTAACAGCTAAGCTGATGATTTATTGGACTAACAGAAATCTTGTTCTGTCCCAGGTGTCTCCAAGCCTGGATGGGCCCAGTTGACAATATCTTTGGACATATGTCCTTAATTTCACAGGTCTTTTGGAACTAAATCTGTGAAGTGGAGTTCTGCACTGAGGATGATGAGTCATAATCAGTGTTCCCTCTAATTTTTCCCATGCATGTGCGGAATGAATTTTGTTTTGTGTCACACATCACCTCCATATTGGTGCACATAACAAATTCATGTGGTGGGGGTGGGGCTTAGGGGTTCGCAGTGTGGGAGGGGGCTCAGGACTGGGGCAGAGGGTTGGGTTGCAGGGGGGTGAGGGCTCTGGCTGGGGATGTGGGCTCTGGGGTGCAGCCAGGGATGAGGAGTTTGGGGAGCAGGCTGCCCCGGGGCTCTGGTGGGGAGAGAGGACTCCCCCCAGCCCTCTCTCGCCTCAGCATGACCTGGGCTGGGGCCACGGGACAGGTGCCTCTCCCCCAGCTGCGGCGGGTCCGGGGCTGGGAGAGAGGCATCTCTCCCTGCCGCAGCCATGATCACCTGTGCGGCACTTAATGGGCTGCTGCGCGGCCACGCAGCTTAGAGGGAACTTAAGTCATAATACCTCCTAAGGCAAGAAAGTTAATATTGGAGGAACTGCACAGAACAAATCCTGGGTCACCAGAATGAAAACTCTGGCCAGAAGTTACATCAGGTGGCCACATGCCAACAACTAAGAAAATTTGTCTCCAGTATTGGACTTATCACCATGCAAATGGCCAGGAAAGTCTTGGATCAGACTGCACATCAATAATGCTGGTCCCTTCCTTTAGTCAATGTTCCCTATATGGATGCACATTCTAAGTGGATGAAAGTCATTCCTGCCAAAGTAGTTATCTCATCTATAATTACTGAGGAGCATAGTTTCTCATTCAGCACACATGGACTGTCTGAGATTGTGGTCTCCGACAATGCTTGTGTCTTTACCAGTGAGGAATCCCAGGCCCTCTTGAGAGCTAGTGGGCTGAAACATATAACATCTGCTCTCTACCACCAATCCATGAACAAGCTAGTAGAGAGGACTGTTCAATCCTTTAAGAAGGGACCCAAGAAGGATACTGAGGGATTGCTGCAGATGAGGCTGTCTCGGTTCTTGTGTAATTACAGAACAACCTCTCATGCCACAACAGGGGTATCACCTGTGATGAAGCAGCTGATACATACCCACTTGTGTTTCTTGAGACATTGTCTGAAGAAACAAGTGTGTCAACATCAAGAAAATATGGAAAACAATCATGACCATCAACAGGACACACACTTTTTGGCTGCCTGGCATGATGGTAAAAGCTACAGGACCATTTTCTTATCAGGTTGCTGTAGTAGATTCCCTCATGAGACATCATGTAGATCATCTGCTTGCCCAAGGAAGAGGCGAGGAACCTGAGTCAGATCCAAAGTATTCATCTTTGACTGGTGATGGTGGATCAGCAGATGCTACTCTTCCTATGATTTACCCAAGTTCAGAGTCAGTCAGGGGAAGCAGAGTCTTCTCCTGCTGGTACTCCAGTGGACCTCTGGAGGAACTTGCCTGGGGGATTTCTGCCTCTTCTGGCTATGTCGGGGAAATCTACTCCGGTTTGCCATTGCTCCACAAGACATCACAAACTCCCTGTCCACTTGAATCCATAGATAGTGTGTGGGACTGACTTGGGGCAGAATAATCCTCTTTTTTAACACACAAGGTCTACCCTGCACCTCTAGTTCCAGTTACTATACTGAGCTGTTGATTTTCCTATCAAGGAACCTTTGTTGAACTTTGATAGGGAGGGATGTTGTATTCTTTGGTTATTTTTGTTGTTTCCTGGTCGTTCAGGATAGTTATTTTAGGATAATCCTAAAACGTATTCTGGGGTGTGCATTTTGCCTCATCCCTGGGAGCCATTTTGTAAGTTAATAACAAAGCAGTTGTTGTGACCAGACCCAGTGTGTTGTGCTCTCTACATATCCTGAGTGGCTGTAACAATTTTATACTATGGAGACAGCCCAAAGGTTTTGAGCAGAATTCATTTAGGCATTGTCATAGTACAAGCCATCCTTGCATGCCCCCTTGCAGTCATGCATGGTGCCTCATGTGATCCCTGCCTCAATTTCCTCTCACCCAGGGTCTAAACAAGTCCAAGCCAGCCTTCAGTTACTAAAGAGAACTCCCTTTGGTGGATCTTATTTACTAATGATAAAAAACAACACAAAGTAGAAGTGAGACCTTCACACAGTCACTCCATGGGAAAACTACATCTCTGGGTTAGACAGTCTGGCACCTTCACCCTTCAGCCATGGAGCACTCTTACATTGAGTTCTCTGTCTGGAGTCAGGGCCTCTGCAAGAGCGTTAGGATGCTGTTGGCTGAAGAATGGCAGGCATGTCCCTCTTTGATGGGAAGATCTTAGTAGCTATTTTGGAGATCCCTCACCCAGTTCCTTCTGCTGAGATGCTCTTGCACTCTTCCCCTGGGAGCAGCTTCTCTCCAGGATTGCTTTCTCCCCATAAGCCCAGTCTTTCTAAAAGCACCTTCTCCCTGGGAGTATCTGCCCTAAGTGAGTTTGGATAACCTTTTTATTTTGTCCAGGTGCTTCACAGGCAGACTGGGCCCAGACTCCCCTTAAAGGGGCCAGTCACCCATGAGAGGCATGTATGGACTTACAAATTTTCTTGATCTTCATTTTTCCTTCTGTTTTGTCAAGTTCCAGTGAGTATTGCTTGAGTATTCCCTACTCATGAAATAATAACCATAATTTGGGCTGAAAAATGTAAGGCTTAAAGCCTGAATGGTTATAGGGAAATAAACTCTGAGGCTTATTAGCCCAGGATACAGTTAATTTTGAGTAAACGGGATTACTCTAACTTTATTACCGTGCTGAAATGTCTGCTCTCTCTCCTCTCACTCCACTGTGCTCCTTTGACTACTCTTGTCCTCACAGCTCCCCAACCATATGTGCGCACGTAACATCGCTGCCTCAGTTTATGACCTTCAATTAAGATCAGCTTTTTCCGTATCTCCCTTCTTTTTTCCATATCTCCAGTTTCTTCTTTTTGCTCCTAAAGGAGTATTTGCCTTCTGCATGGCTAGTGAATAGATGGGGTTAGGTGGGATGACTGAAGTTGAGGTAGCCATGCTTGTTGTGGGCATGTCTAGGGGGAGTTCTGAGGGCAGGAGCCAATTAGAATAGAGGGATTTATAGCAGTCAGAATAGAGATTTGCATAATCCCTGTGTAATAAGGCAGCCCCTCCTCATGCACCCACCCATGGCAGGCCAGAGCATAACTGGTACACCTAGCCTCAGTTTTCCTTTTTGTCCCTCCATGAAAGGAACACCAACACCTCTGGCCAGAGAAAGGGAACATAGCTAGAGCTGCCCTGTGCCATAGTACACGCCAGCTGCTTGTAATGGTCACTTCTGGGGATGTTGACAATTGTAATTAGACTGTTGTAACTTCATGTTGAGAGACCAGCCTCATCCACAAGATTGGGGAGTAAAAAGGTGACATAGGTGACCTTTAAAAACACCCCATTGCCAAAGTGTGCTGTGTGCACCTTTTGCTACAGTCAAAGATTTAGCCCTGGTTGTGTTCGAATATTTCAGTTCTTGGATGCTGAGACTTGCATTATTTTGGCCAAAGAGGCGATTCCCTGCACCAAAAACAAACACCAGGGGGATTTTTGTGAAAGTGGGCTCACTTAAAAACCAAAATTTGGGGTTTCTGCAAAACTCTTATGGAAGTAACCTTTGAGTACCACAAAACATAGAATTTGCAGTCCCAGTTGCTCCCAGAAGGTGTCACTACAGGACAGGAAAACATTCAATCTATGAGAGGCTATGTAAATACTTTAACAATAAATTTAATGTGACCATGTGCATAGAATAACCATAAATAACCTCTGTTGCTATTCTTGGTTTTATATTTAGAAACTCAAGCTTTCAGTTATTAGACTAACATTAAAACTGTTGTATTTATGGTGAGACAAAAACCAAGAGAACACAGAACCAGTTGCAATGTTTGCTGTCTGGTATTGTTTTTCAGTAGTGAAATGACTTCTGGAATAGATTTTTATAACTGACTTATTAAACAAAACCTGAAGAATGTTTATTTTTTGTTCAGCAATAAAAACAGTCATGGGAAAAGCATTATTTTTGTCCATAAAAGGACCGGTCAGCTGGTCAATTGAGTAGACTTTATAAAAACAGTATCATCTTTTTTTTTTTTTTTTTTTTTTTTTTTTTTTTTGCATTACCATTGGTATGTTCCCCGGTGCTTCCTCTGTCCAAGTGTAACCAATATTTCATTTTGATTAGAAGGTAAAAGGTCAAGAGCTTACTTACATAAGTGTTATACAGCTAAATAAACTACTGTTAATGGTTTTTATTCTGCAAAATCAGCATATAAAAATGATACAGATAACCTCATCCATGACTGTGTTAAAGCACTCAATTTGGGAATAAAGGGAGTATCCAAGTAAGGTTAACCAAGATCTGTAGCTGTTCATGACAGATTAATTTCAAGTATATGTACTCACCTTTTGAGTACTCTCTCAATAAGTAGTGACCTCAGACCCTAACACACATTCTAGGCCAAAGATTAGTAATTGCCCTTTATGTAGTTTGTAGCTTATACTACCTATTGGTCATCCTTTGTGTATGCACACTCCCCATATCCTCGATATTTTATAACGTTACATTTCTCAGCCCAAACACTTGAGGATGAAATCTCAAATGTAGTTCTAAACAGTTCTACAGATTTTGTAGAACTAAGTACCTTAGAAAAAAATGTGTAATGTATAAGCATCCTATTTCCCTTTCTTTTTATGTGTTAGGCACTGTACAAACACAATGAGATCCTTGTCCATGCCTGGGGCTCCTTTGTGCTACTGCAATACATATAATATATATTAATTAAATGAGATAAAAACTTATACTAAAATCATTATGGTAATATTATAGCTATGGTAGAAGAGGCACCTTCAGGGATAGATTAAGATGTTTCTGGGCCTAGATCCATCAGAACTTTGTCCCCCTTCTTCCCCTACCTTCCAGATGGTCAGTAAAACAATGTGTGTTGTGCATACTGTCTGAGTTGGACTCTCTCAACTCCCAGCTGCTACCTGTTTCCCCATCCCATTTCCTTGGGTCACCTCCTTCCCCTGAATGCATTGTGACATGGCCTCAGTTCTGACATGTATTCCCTTTGATCATGTTATTTTAGGGTAAACATAGCCCCAATGGGCAATAGTCTCTGTAAGACTGCTCAGAAATGACTTTCTCTGACAGTTACAAAATCTGCATGCATCACATTGTCCTTCAAGTTCCAATTTCACATAGGCTAGATGAGAGGACAATTATTAAATGACTTCTCTCACTCTCTCGAGGGGGATCTGATTTTTAGGTTATCTGACACTTCCCATCATAAAAAGTGCTCTCAATATTTTTTTGAGAGGCTACAACATCACCATTGTTTACAACAGGTTTTGAAATCTGGCTGGGAGAAAGCCCTAGGGACAGAAAGTTCTTTTTCTTTATTCCATGGAATTGTGTTTTAGGTTTAGCTGAGATATAAACCTTGGAAATAACTTTCCATTCTGTCACTTGCATTGTCAGCTAAGTTTTGAGACCATGCCAAAATAACTGAATATGCATTTATTAATTAAGAATACTCATGTCACCTCCAAAGCAACTACACTAGGACCCCTGAGAGCAGGTAGCCTCTCCAGGAGAGTAGGGGCAGCCTGGCCAGGCTGCCCCAACAGCCCCAATCTGTACTCAATAGACTGCCCCAGTGGCTGTCCCCCCATGTGGAGGATACCACATGGGGAAGTAGCTCCACCACTCTTCTTAGGATCAGGGGTGGGGGAAGAGCAAGAGAGAGAGCAAGCTATGCTTGCTCCTCTCCAGTTACCCCACCAGACAGGGCCGGCTCTAGGATTTTTGCCGCCCAAAGCAAAAACAATTTTGGCCGCCCCCCCCCCCCCCCGTTTTTTAATTACCCCACCCCCGGCCCCGCCTCAACTCCGCCCCTTCCCCAAATCCCCAGCCCTGCCTCCTCCCCCCAGGCTCATTGTGGCATCATTCCATAGATTGAAGTTCTCCATTCTTTTTAATGGAGAGATTTTCCTAGAGCACGTCCCCTTCCATTCACAATTGCATAACATTATTGTGGCAACTATAGCAATTGTTTACAGTGAAAAGTAATAATTGAATATAATGTTAGCTGTCTGTTGGTGAAATTCAGCAGCTGGAAACAGAGAGGTGATCATGTGTTTGGTCATGTCTCCAGAGAAAGCTGGCAAGGCAAGCGTTCTGTGGGACAAAGGTCATGGAGTGTGATGAGTCATCCCTGAGTCTGAGGGTTCTAAGCCTAATCAGGATCAGGGTGATTAGGTTTAGAACCCTCAGATTCAGGGATGATTCATCAAGCTCAGAACACTCATCACACAGAGCACGATTTAAAAATCACTGGCATAGGTCATGAGTACATTACATTCTATATAGCTAAACAAAGCAGAACAATATATTTTCTGACAGAAGAATACCATCACATTATAATTTAAAGACCCTATATGCTGCTCTCAGTCCAGGGTAAAATTTTCTTACATATCAGTGGGCGTTGCAGACATAAAAAGGAGAGTATGCTGATTTTAAGCTACTGAAATATTTAGCTTGAAATCTGTTCAGACATCTCTGGGAAAGGAATTTGGATTTAAGTAAAAAGAACTGAGATATAAGTCTTTTTCAGCTTGTTTGATGTTTGCTGAAGAGACTGTACATTACACTTGAAAAATGTAAATATCATGTTTGAAAAACTTTTTGTTTTCCTATAATTCCTAATATGTAAATCTGTGATCAATTTGCTGAACACCTCCCTTCCCTTTTGGCTTATGTGTGCAAATTTATAATTTAAGTAGCTTTTTCCATAGTCCTGGGGCCAGGGTGTGTATGGGAAAGACCTACCTACAATCTCCACAAATACATTCAAGTCTTAAGGGTTTAATTTAAAAATAAAACAACAAAAAATACTTATGGTATATTTAAGTATCTTGATTGTTTTCAATATTCTTAAATTATACAAATGTATGTAGAAGAAATCACAATCCTTCTATTAAAGGGATATTTACCATATCATAATGTAGACATTATTCGAAAGAGACACAAACAGCCAGATTCTGAACTCTGATTTTGCACTAGTGTAACTAAGATCAGTATCTGGCACAGAGTCTGCTTTTGAGCTCAGTAGCAAAATGCTTATTGACTTCAGTGTGAAAAGCATGAGGCCCTTAATCTCTCTTTCTAAATATTCTTTTCATTTTAATCTGAGGTATGAATAGTGGTGGGAGAACGTTAAAATGTTTGTAGGTTTTCCTTTTGGGACTATGTACAAAAAGTTCAATGCTCCTCCAGGATTTATCCAAGGCCTGAAATTTTGAGCACAACCTTCCTGTGACCATCTGGATTTTCTCCCTCTTGATGTAGTTTCTCAATGCCAAAGGCCTACTTTCCCTGACAGCATGTCCTCTTCAGTGCCCATAGGATTTTAGATGAGCATGGGTACTCTAGGGTGTGCTTACTGGGAAATTCCTCATACAGGAAGACAGCAGCAGGAGCTGGTGTTAAAAAAACTGGATCATATTGCACGACTAATGCCATTAAAGGGGGATAGAGGAAGTCTTCCTTTCCATGACCTGCTGCTGTGGAGAAGGGGGGGAAATGAGCTTCCATGCCACCCCGTAAAGATCAAGGCAAACGTACTGCAGTAGTGGGTATGGTCAGTGAGTGAGAAGAATTGGGGGTTGAGATGAATGAAGATTCAGGACTGTTCTTATTTTATCTGAAATGTTTCTGCCACTGATGTAATTAGCCCTGCCAACGCATAATCCTTTTTAAACCTTCATCATTTTCTGCCTTTGGGATAAGAGTTTGCAAAGTTGGAGGCATGTTTATAGAAGTGGTGAATGGGTTCTTCTATTTAGTAGTTTGTGGTTCTCTTTTCTGGTGGGCTATACAGACACAAATTATACACAAATCATAATCTCAATATAATTGCAGGGTTTGGTGTATAGTGCATATAAACTACAGAAAGAGTCTTCTCTCTTAACAATTAATCATTCCAGATACTGTATGTACACTGTAGCAATTCCCAAAGACACTGACACATATAGCACATTATTACTTATGGTATTGCATAATCTGTTGAATGCCATGTAGTTTCTTTTACAGCACTTGAGTAACCTAGTCATGACCTTTCATGAGACAAGCTTGGCAGTTACAAGACCCAGATGCCAAGCCTGGGAATTCATTTTTTCACTAGTAGCAATTGGGTGTTTGCTAGTCTGGCTCCACTGCTGGCTATTGTGATTTCTGTGAGGATCAGCCTATGTTGGGACTGTGGTTGCTAATCTGAACCGTGTTTTCCAAAGGTAGATTTACATATGTGAGGAATGTTCTCACTGTTTATTTGTTTGGAAATAAAATTTTCTTGGTGTGTGTAGGCTAGTTGTTTCCCCTTAGATAAGGTTGAAGTGAATTTCCTGTTATACTTCAGATTTTTGGTCCCTCCTCTAACTTCGCTCTTTAAAGCAAGCCATTTTAAATTGTACATGGCAGGTCTATCAATGTTGGATTTGTTCATTTGTTTTTAAAGTTTTAGTTGAAATTGGACAAGCATTTTGAAGACATGGGGACTCAAAGCTTTCAGTTTACAATATCCTGATAACTTTTTTAAGACTCAACAAAGTCTTGATCTGAAGCCTAATGAAGTCAATGGGAGTCTTTATATTAATTTCAGATGAACTTTTGATTCTGCCCCAAAATTTTTCAATTTAATTATCTACAAACGACAGATTTATTCTGCTTTGTTGTCCTCCTTGAGAAGAGGTGCCTTTTTAAAATGTATTTTATGTTTTGCTTAGTGTGGGAATTAAAAAGATGCATAGAGATATTAGTTTTACAATCCAAAATATATTTATATTAAAAATGTTTATAATATAATCTGCCTTGTGTTTGGCTCCAGGCTTTGCTTCTGCTACTGTTGGCCTGAACTAGATTTTTACTTTCCCATGTTCACTAATTTTAAACTGATCCAATCAAAATTTAACACAGCATGTCTTACCCACTTTTTATAGCACTTTTTGGAAACTTTAGTACAAATTGGAGAACAATCTTTTAGATAAGGGTTCAAAAATAGATTTGTAAAATTCTAGTCTCCCAACTATGTTTTATCTTGTACCCAAGAGTATTAAAATTGGTTGAGGAACAATCTGAACCATTAATGTTGATATTTAACAAATCTTAGAACACTAGAGAAGTTCCAGAGAACTGTCAAAAAACTAATATTTAAAAAAATATTTATCAGAGTAAATATAAACCAGTGAGACTAATACTGATCCAGAGCAAAATCATGGAAAGGTTGATATATGATGCAGTCAGTAAAAAATTAAAGGATTGTAGCATAGTTAATGTCTATCAAGATAGTTTTGGAAAAGTGAAAAACAGGTCTTGTCAAATCAACAAGTCTGGTTCATCAAAACTAACTTTAGACATAATACACCTAGACTTCTGTAAGGCATTTGTCTTATTCCCACATGAGATGGTAATTAATAAATTATCGTGATCTAAAATCAACTTAGCCCATATTAAATGGATTAAAACCTTGACAATTGATAGATCTCAAAAAGTAATTGTAAATGGGGAATCGTAGTTGATAGCACTTTAATCAGCAGAAGGCATAACAAAATTTAACAGTTGGAAGCTGAAGCTAGACAAATTCAGACTAGAAATAAGGTGCATGTTTTTAACAGTGAGTGTAACTAACCATTAGAATAACTTATTTCAGGATGTGGTGGACTCTCCATCACTTAAGGTCTTTCAGTCAAGAATTGGTGTCTTTCTAAAAGCTATGCTAAACCTCAGATAGGAGCTCGTATTGATGCAGAAATTACTGAGTGAAGTCCTATGGCCTGTTATGTGAGATGTCAGACTAGATAATCACAATGGTCTCTTCTGCCCTTAAAATCTGTGAATCTTGCTGGAGAGCAGCATCTATGAGTTTTTTGGTTTTGTTTTCAGAGTGTTAGTTGAGAAATAGAAATGTAGCAGTGTTGTCATCCCTAAGTATTCAAAAATCATGAGTCAGTTTCCAAACAATTTGAGAATTTTAAAAATAACAAATGTTGAGTACTTAGTATTTGCCTTCTGGTTTTTGAAACTTTAGCGTTCATATTTTCAAGATTTTCTCCACAGCCATAAGGGCTAGAAACTTACTTTTTGTTTTAATTAAATCTGAAATTCTCACAAAATTGTAACACTCCAGCAGCTGGGGGGTTGAAGAAAACCCCCAGGTATCATAAGACTTAATAAAAAATCATGAGAGTTGGCAACACTGATTAATAGAAACAGCTGTTTTCAAATAAATAAAGAGCTCCATGTGGCTGATGCAGTGCAATTTTACCTCTTAATATATACATTCATAATAAAAATGTATATATTATAAACACTTAAGGCCTGATTCACTTCTGTATTAGTCGAGTGCTATGTCAGTGTAACTCCACTGAATTCATGAGCATAATGGTTTGGCCTTCTCATATGAGCACCCTTTCCTATTCAGCTGAAATTCTTTATGTTGTATGTTCCCACTGAGGCATGCTCACAACACTACAACTGTAATTAAGGTCACAAAGTGCAGCATGTGAGTTAGTACCCAGGGCTCTGAGAAAGCACCTATCCTTCCTAGCTAGCTAGCCACAGTGTAACCTCATAGTATGCGTGTTTGCAAGTGTTGTTGGTCCCTAATAGTGTAAAAAAAAAAAAAAAAAAAAAGCATTTGGGCTGAGGGGGAACGTTAACTGCAAGATAAATTAGCTGATTAACTGCCACACTGCAGACAGCATTAACTTAATTGGAAAATTAGCCTAGATTTTCAGTAATAGGAAAAAAGATTCAGCTCTAGCAATTATCTGTCCACTCTAGAAACTTGGGGCTTGGTTGTAACATTAAATTGTGGTTCCTACTGTGATAGTTGTGTACTGGAGCATATGATTAAAAAAATGCTGTCTGTGTGTTCTGCATCATCTTAGTCCAGGTTATTCTTGTAAATGTATGATTAATGATAATTTGATGAGACTAGGCATGCTGTGCAAGAGACTTGTGAAGTAGAATATAATGTGAATTTATAGGGAATCAGAGAATCTACTGTTCTAGATTTCTTTCATAGTTCATACTCTCTTAGGACCTCCACTGAGCTGCACCACTCTAGCAATACAGTAATTCTTACTGTTGTCTCGCTGTCAATTTGAATAATCTGTTGCTGGGGCAATTGTGATGGGATGTCCACCCCACATGGGACTGGAAGGGGGTAAGGTGGCCAGGTAGGCCTATTAACACCACAGGCTGCACCGGGAGGAAAAGCCAGGGAGCAGGGAATTGATTGCAAGCAGGTCCAGTTGTGCAGGAATAGGTGTAGCCTATAAAGCCAGGAAGCTGAAGAGAGAGGAGTGTTTGTAGCTGGTACTCCTAGAGAAAGAGGGGAGAACCAGGAGTGGTAGGAAGCAATCCAGGGAAGGAGCAGTGAGGGCTTGGAGAGTAAAGCCTACAACTGCTGTGTTGAGGGTCCCTGGAACCTGGAGTAAAGGGTGAGTTTGGGTTCCCCTACTAGCCACTGAAGGAGTGGCACCTGAGCAGTGAATGGGAAGACTGCCTGGGATTGCTGAAGGATATACCCAGGAAAGGGGGGAACACTGAGTAACCTAGCTGGAGGCCTGAGTCATGAAGAGGACGCTGAGGTTCCTGGGATGAGAGAGGAGCTACAGACGTGAGAGAGAGAGTGTGATGACATGTGAGCATGGGAAAGGGTGTTTGGCCTCGAGAGCTAATCCCCAGAGTGACCAGGAGGAGGCACCACACAAGCAATGAGTGGAGCACCCCATCACAGCAACCTTAGATTATCAGCTACTCTGATAAATAATTGAAGATTTCTGTCATAGTTTACACCACAAGATAAATTTCAGTCCCAGCATAAAGAAACAAATAAGAATAACATGCATATTTACTATAAATCACATAGACTAATTGCCAATTAAAATACTTTTGGAAGGAACAGATGTAACCAAGCCACAGTTGCTTATCCTTCCTGGAAGACAGTCACTATGGCTGCTGTAACTTGGAAAGTGACCTAACATGAGGAAATGGGATAAATTTTGCACCCTTTTGACAGAATTTGATTTATAATTTATAAATATTACAGTGATTGGCAGAAAAATGCTGATAAGGACTACATATTTTTCAGAAGTATTTTGAGTAATTTTATTCTGGCAGAACATTTTGTATTTCAATTAGAGATGGACAAATCCAGGACCGATTTAGATTTGCAAAAATTCCTCTGCAAGAATGGCTCAAATCAGGGTCCTGTTGAATCTGAATCCCCAAAGTTCAAGTGATAACTGGCTCAGGTTTTGGCTCATCGCTGATTTCAAATGTGGGAAGTAGAATAAGTGCTTTTCCCCAAAATATCTTAACAAAATAAAAATCAAATCCATTCACAATTTGCATAGCATTGTCACTTAGGTCCTTAATAAACCCTCTTTCTTACATCAGTAATTGTTTGCATTCATGCTTCTGGGATATGGTACCTATATACAGTCCCAGTTGATGGCAACTGCACCTGTATTTCTCTCAAGGGCACCCACTCTCAGGTTTCCAGCTTCACAGCTGTTGCCTCTCTTGAATGGAGACCTGCATCTCTCCATTTTGTCCAGAGTATGTCCTTGCTGTATGGTTCCCTGCCTCCCAGCAAAAACCGTCAGCCTGAACAGCCCTGCTTGTTTTCTCGTCAGAGACTGATAACAGAAGAATTGCCACATATAGAAGTGACCACACAGTTCTTTCTCAGCAAGCCTATTTTATTCTTAAGGTTAAAAAAAACATTCTAGAGAAAACATTAATAAAAGAACCTAATGCTAATGCATGCTAATAAGCTTACCAGAGTTTATCATAACATGGATTCGGGAAGGCCCAGTCCTTCCAATCCTAAGGATCAGGAGTCTGTTGTAGTAATGTAGCTGGAATATACGGCCAAAGGTGTTAACATAACCCAGTCACTGTCCAACAAAGTTCAGTGTTTGGTTTTGAGACTTTGGCCTGCTTAATACCATGGCAAGTAGACCATTGAAATCCTTTCAATCTTTTATTAAAGATAGAGAAAAGAAGTATGTCCGAGACCAATGCAGGTTCGAATGAGTATTTGAGTGAAAGAGGAAAATTGAAGCAAAAACAGATTGCAATTCAAAACATGTGGTTGTTTATTAATGGGGGATGAATTACAACTTGGGCTGGGGAGGTGTACTTTTACCAACTAGCAATACTATCAGAGCAAAATATTCACAGAACTCTAATTAAAATAGGAACAAGTGATCAACCAAAAGTATCACCAGAACAGCAATATATATATATGTGACTTGAAACAGTCTATTTACATCCAACAACGAAGAACCGAATGATCTATAATCAATTGTTCACTAAAAACCAGAACAGACATACAAAACTGAGTAAACTGTACATGCATTAATTGAATCCCATAAAATACACCAACTGACCACAACAGCAATTAATACAACAATTCGTCCCCTATATACTATACACGAGATTTGGTACCAAGTAAGGGAGGAGAAAAAGGGAAGAGGCCAAGCAAACAGAATATTTACAAAAATTAAAATACACATACCACACTCCAGGCACAGCTGACCAGCAGTACAGACACCAGGGGCATGACGGGATGTAATCCGAAACGACACGACACGAGCCGGCTAAATCCGGAGGAGACCCTGGCTGAAAGGGTGATCAGGCCTTTCAGCTAACACGCGGACACTCCTACTGATTTTGGCGAGGGACATAGTTTTATTCGAAGACCCTTACTCGTGCCAGCATTTGATTGGTCCCCCGCTCCTACACCAACCGGGTTCCGAGCTGGTGCCCTCTACGTCAACAGGTACTGCACCCGGCACACTAAGTTTATGCACACGACACGCCGGTATTGTAGCACATGGTACCAATGTGACCTACAATTGACCAGGCAGAAGGTTCGAGAATAGGCACACGACACCACGGTGTTGCACATGACACCAATGTGACCTTTTGACCGACAATTGGCCGTACAGACATCATGTCTGAGCATAGGGTTGCGACATGCCCCCGTGGCCGATTGGAGGTCCATTACGAGAGGGACAGCTCACACCCAGGAAGGGGGGCGAGCCTGGGGAAGGGACAAAATTTAGACTGAGGTCTTGGTGTCTAATTGATCGTCAGCTGACTGGAAAGCGGAGTACGTAACTTGAATAGGAAATGCAGATACAGCTCTAACCACCAAGGCTTTGGTACATGCAAGGCTTAAACAAAAGACAACAATAACAACTGCTGCAGCAATTAACCAGTACTTGAAAGATCGTGCCCATTGTCCAAGTCCCCAGCCTGACAAAGTAGTTTGCCACCAGTCCCACGATTGACGTTCCTCGCGGATGCGGAGAGCCAGAGATGATAACTGCTGGGTGATGGCAGAGATGTTGTTCCATCCGGGACGTAAATGAAGGCAACATTGTCCTTTGAAGCGAGAGTCAAGATTCTCTAAGGCTTCACAAAAGTCCTGATGCAACAAAGTTTGTATCATCAGTGTTCGGTGTATTCAGCTAGCACAGTAAGAGAATCATCAACCTGTTGAAATCCAAGAGCTGTAAGGTTAATAAGCGTTTCTAAGTTCATTGAGAGGCTGCGAAGCTGATTGAGGGTGAAGGCATAACTAAGGGGATTAAACTGTACATAACCCCAAAAAAGGGTTTCAGTAGCAGATTTTAAACGGGTCCACCATGTGAATTCACGCTTTTATGGACCAAACACGGGGGGAGGTCTGTGGAAGACGCCTCCTCCTTTAATAAAAACTTGTCCGAGGGCACAGATGCCTTTGGGTAAATGGAGATGACTGTGGGCAACGCCATAACCACATAGCCAGTAAATTCCTGAAGGAGAATACAGGCCAGAAGTATTGCCCCATTTAAGGAGCAAGTTCTTTATGTTTATAGCTGTGGGGTCGTGTACAACTGTAATCCAATAGCGATGTGCCCAATCAATGGCCCTAAGGCCAACTGTTTGCCTCTTAGTAGAAAATACGAGGCCGAAAGAGGATAACCATGAGATGGCATTGAAAACAGTAACAGGGACATTAGACTGATTAAGAATGGCTAAGGTAGACTCGAATGCCTGGCAATACCAATTAGGGGAAGTTGACCGCTGCCTATTGTGTTGATCACTACAATTATATCGTTTACCACACCACTGACAAGGGGGGGGCATATAGAAATGGGAGCAGTTGGGATATTTTCCCCAAGAGCAGAGAGAGTCAGGACCCAGAAACACAAAACAGGGACTGGCTGGAGCCATGGAGTTATACACGGAAATAGAGGTGCTGGGGGTCTCAAATCGATCCGACTGAGAAGAAATACAGGTAAACAAATGTCTCCAGGGCCAACTGGGTTCATTACACCGTGAGGCAGGTTCCGCGCGAGACACATTTTCGATAGGAATAAAATCAAGGAAAAAGGGGATCTCTCTGAGGGTGGAGAGAGGGTTAGAGCATACTACACACACGACACCATGGTGTTGCACACGACACCAATGTGACCTTTTGACCGACAATTGGCCATACAGACATCATGTCTGAGCATAGGGTTGCGACAAAGTAAAAACAGTTAAAGCATTTGAAATGTAAAGTATTAAATAAGACTTTCATTTTAACAACATCCCTTGTTCTTTCCCTTTAGTTGAAGAGTTTTAGAAAGGGGGGGTGGACCTTGTTTGACAGACTCTTAAATTATATAAAGTTTGGTAATAACTGCCCTTTTGGGTAAAAGGGAAGAAGTTAGTTGAGATGGGCTGGAACTGCTGTTGCTGCTGCTATTGTTAAAGTTCGATACACTCTATGTCAGGTAATGTTGGGGATTCAGCTGGAGCTGATAAGGGTAGTGATGTCCTCTGGATCCCTCTCTGTGCACCAGTCTGGTCAGGATATCTTTTAGGATCAGGATGATGAGGGCCGGGGGTGGCAGCCATGATAGTGAAGCTCACTCCTGTAGCCTCCATCTCTTCTTCCTTCTGCTATTTTTTTTATTCCTCCCCCTCTCCACCTCACAGTCTGTCTTTAAGAACTGTCAGAGGGCATGATGGGAGGAATAGCACAGCCCCTTGTTGTTTTGTCTACCAGTTAGGCCTAATATCTGACACACCAATTTTGATTCATTAATTTCTGGTTCCACATCTTCTGTTTTTACCAAGCATGATTTCAACCTAGTCCTTGAATTATATCAATGTGGCCTTTTTTGTTTAGTCTAATTTAGTCTCTGTCTGCTTCATTTGCATCTGTTTATAACATTCATTATTGAAAACAATTTGACCTTCTTTCCATCAACATTTGTTATAGGTTATTGTGACGTGAACTTTCACATACTTCTTACAATTGAGCTTTCAGTTAGGGGAAATTTGTAGACCCAGTTATCACAACAGATCCTGTCCATTTGCTGGATCAGGAAGAAGGCCATGAACCCAGATGATTTATCCCAAAATCTTTTTGTTGTCTGTTGGCCTCTGGATAATCCAGTTTCAATTAGTATATGCTTATCTCTCAAGGAGGCATCACTTCAAACACATACACAATTGCATTTTCAATGTACCCGAAAGATATTAACTCCAATTCAATAATGTTTAGCACAATTCAGTAAAGTTTATTTTAATTCCATAAGCTTTGTTCAGGATACTACAAAATATTGTCAATCTATCACATGGCACCCCTGGTATCAAGCTGTGGAACTGCATTGAAAGTCCTATGTGTTGTGGGATGCATACAAGTTCTTCTGCAAGGGTAATGTCATCATAGTACTCTATATAAGAGAGTGTACTCTTCCAATCATCTGTTTTTTCTCCCAAACCAGAGTGCCCTGATGTTATATAGAACTCTGAGGTAGAGGGGAAGGTGGGCAGGTAATATGAATACACAGAGGAGACTGTCAACTATTCCTTCTTTGGGGGCGTCTGTGCATTCCCACTTGTGGGAGATTAGCAAGCAGTGCTCCACCAGGTGATTGGCCTGGGACGGCGAACCGCGGCCAGTGGGGGCCGCGATCGGCTGAACCTGCCATGTCAGCAGGTAAATAAACTGGCCCGGCCCGCCAGGGTGCTTACCCTGGTGAGTTGCGTGCCAAATGTTGCCGACCCCTGGTCTAGAGGATGCTGCAGTAGGAATTGGTGTCCTTTACCTGACGCAGGATACAGATAGATTGCTCCTTTGAACTCAAGCGAGGTTGAAAAGGGAGACAGCCGGATATGCTTGATCAGGTTGAAAAGGCCCGAGGTAAGATGCAGAGCATCTCTAATATGTCATACAGGGGATTGGATGTCCCCATTATCATCACCTTTGTTTGCAGCTGGAGAGTATTTGCCATTCTCCCCAGTGGCTCTCAAAATTCTCTCTGTTGATCATGAAGGGAAACAGATGAAACATCAATTTGATCTTTGGGCATCTCTATGGACTTCCACAGAATGCTCATATGGTTCCTCTGAAGGAGTTTCCCCATTCCTCGGCTATCCAGATACTCTTGCAACTCTCAGGGATCTGTTGCTTGTATCAGTGCTGGAAAAGAAGGTAGTATTGGCACCTGGTGAGGACTAGGCACTGGTGAAAGCATCAATGCCAGGGAGGGCATGATGATAAAGGGGTATTGATGCTGGTGCTAAGGTGGGTGCCAGATTTTGTC
This sequence comes from Emys orbicularis, assembly GCF_028017835.1. Taxonomy (NCBI): domain Eukaryota; kingdom Metazoa; phylum Chordata; order Testudines; family Emydidae; genus Emys; species Emys orbicularis. Next base: position 37,789,044 of record NC_088689.1, on the reverse strand, counting down.
TTGCAGGTTCCAAAAAGGCCTTCATGGAGTCCTGTATGAAGGGCCACATGAGCAATTTAAGAGTGTTCTGCATGATATCCTTCCACAATGTCTGGATTTGAGGCAAGGGGAGAGGTTTGGTGTCCTGGGGTTGAGTTGGGGGATTCTGCAGATTTTTCTGTGAAGGAGTCAAAGGTACTCTGAGGTAGCTGTGAATTGCTACTGGAAGAGTAGGTACCATTCCAGAGTCAGGTAGCATAAATGCATGTATAGGAGTGGCTAGTAACCTCGGTGGAAACCCCCCACTCAGACTTGGAGAGTTCAAAAGTATTATTGGAATCTGAAGTGGTAAGGAGTCTGAATTAGTCAATGCTGAGATTTCTGGCTCTGGAGACATGCAGAGAGGAGGTTACGGTGCTATGTGAGAGTCTTCAAAGCACATGTGAGTCATGAAGGAGGGAAAAAATGCTGTCACTGATGCTTTTTCTGCTGTTTAAACCCCTTCTATGGGGAAACATTTCCTCTTTTCCAGACTTTTTACCCAATTGAGCATCTGACTACTCATGAGGTGCAGTGATAGAGGTCTTGTTGCCAGAGGACAAGTCTCAAATTGGTGCTGAGGGAAATCATGTCAGAGAGGAGTAGGCAATGAGGTGATTACTTCCTGCATCAACAACGGGCTTATTGAGGCTTAATGGACCATGCCATTTTGGCCTTTGGTGCTGCTTTAGATTCAATCACATGGTGCTGGTGAAGGATTCTTTTCTAGTATAGGGCCAAGAAGACTGGTCTTGAGCCTATGATAGAAGGTGGTGCTGGAGGAATAAAGTACATATTGGGTCTGTGTAAGAGGACTTCGGCCTGGAGACTGGTCTCGGAGACACCAATGGGCCCACTGAGGTATGAGGCTACGGGCTTTGGGAAGCCAGACGAACCTGGAGCCACAAGCAATGTCCCTTCTGATGTGTGAAGACATGGCTAACTGCACATTGGGTTACAGCATGTGTTACTCCATGACATTGCAGGCACTAGACATGGATGATGGTCTCCAGGATGATCACTAGGCAATAGATGCACTTCCTGAGCCCTTATGGGGCTCTCAAGGCCTGAAATAGTCCCAGTAAAAGCCAAGGGTTTCCAGGTTGGTGAGGGCTATTTACACTAAACTGTCTTGTATAAGATAGCTATGTACAGCAAAGTCTAAAGCAGGGGTCAGCAACCTTTCAGAAGTGGTGTGCCGAGTCTTCATTTATCACTCTGATTTAAGGTTTCGCGTGCCAGTAATACATTTTAATGTTTTTAGAAGGTCTCTTTCTATAAGTCTATAATATATAACTAAACTATTGTTGTATGTAAAGTAAATAAGGTTTTTAAAATGTTTAAGAAGCCTCATTTAAAATTAAATTAAAATGCTGAGCCCCCCGGACTGGTGGCCAGGACCCGGGCAATGTGAGTGCCACTGAAAATCAGCTTGCGTGCCGCCTTCAGCACCTGTGCCATAGGTTGCCTACCCCTGGTCTAACGCTAGGCTTATGGGAAAGTCTAGTGCTGAGGACATGGAGAAGAGTTCTGTTCACTTTCTGTGATTGTGGAGAGGAAACTGAAGCAGCTCAGGGGTGCACTTCCCTATATATGATGTCACCCTCATGAGAGAACTATCATGCATCCCCCAGAGAACAACTGCTTTTCAAGACAGTTCCACAATTTGATGGCTAGTTGCCATATCTGGAAAGTGGGAATATACAGAAGCCCTTGAAGAAGAATGCCAAGTTTTTTTCCATAATAAGTTACTGCAGTTTGCTGCGTCTTGTCTGACAATGTTAGCATTTCTTGCTTAAAAACGAAGATTGCATTTAAGACTTCAGCAGTGAAGGGGTTAAGTTGTGGTAATGGTAATCAGTGAACACATTTTTATTTACTCACGCTCAACACAGAATTCTAGGTATCATAAGTGAAGCCTCTGGTGAAAGCCTACTTCAGAGTGCCTTGTGGATGATTGAGAACCATGAAAAGGGGATCTAGCTGATTCTGCTTTAAGGCAGCAGATCAGCATGAAGTGTGTGTGTGTGTGTGTATATATAGCATCAGCCAATTGTGCTGTTTTAATTAGTGGTCATTCTGTCATCATATATTTTCATTTCTTTAAATATAAAATCCCAGAGTAAGTTTTTAGCACAGAAAAGATTATTATGAGTAGGAGGCTTTTTAGCCACTTTCTTTATTTCCTTATATTTTTTGCTTTTCAAGACTCAAGTTCTCAAACTTGGCTGTGAATCGCAGTGGTCTGTAGAATTAATTATTTTCAGACCCAAACAGTGGGAATTGGGGGCAGGGGGTAAGTGGAGGTGATTGTAATTGATTCTCTTGCTAAAGTGGTGCACAGAATAAAAAGGTTGGAGAAAATCAAATTCTGAACAGTACGAAGTGCCAAATTCTCTGTTATGAGAATTAGATGTTAAAATCTTCAGACTAGTTTATGTAAATTTAGCTTGATTTTTCTGAGTTTTTAATATATGGAATTTGTTAGTTATTTTTTTTAAACTGTATGTCTTGTTTTGAATGGCACTTAACCTAAAATATAACAGGTCTTTTTGTTTTTGTTTTTTTGGGAGACTAATTCTCCCATTAAATGCTACTACTCCCTTTTCCTCTCCAAATAAATAAATATAAATAAAAGGCATCTCTTCTCAGCAAGGCCAACAAAAGAGATTTTAGGTCAAGCCATTTTTGAAATATAAAGGTACCAAAAATATTAGGAAATTTGTCTCAACCATAAGGTAAGACATTTTGAAAAAATACCATGAGCAGGATCCTCAGCTAGTGTAGATTGGCGTAGCTCCATTCACTTCACCAGAACTATACTGGCTTATACCAATTAGGATCAGGCCCCATATTTTAAATCTAGTATGTGGTTAATTTCCAAACTTCCCAGAAAAATTCTACCCTGAAATGAGATTTAGCATCTGAAATTCCAGTGGGAATATTTTAGTATGGGGGAAGTTAGAAATGGGTGAAAACTGGGCTTACAAAAGATAGTGGCAGCCATAAGTATGAAGGAACTACTGTTCAACAATTCAGTTAAAACTCATATATACCAGAACTATAGCCTAAGGAAGCATGTACCCCACTGGGCAAGTTCCCTGTTGCTCACAACCCAGTCTGGGCCAGTGTTTAGGAAGATTTCAAACCCCTGAAGTAGTTTTTTGAGATGATGTGCTTTAACTATTATGCATCATATCATCATCCATGATCATAACATCGATTCAAAGAGGAAGTTATGTCTACATGAGAAGATAAATTCCTTCCCATAATTTATTAAAGGAGGTTTTGTTCATTACTATGACCCTTTTGTTCCTTCGGAGTGCCAGTCTGCCTGGTTAAAACAATAAATTGTTGAAATAATAATCAGCATTATAGTCTTAAAGCTTAAGTCAGGCCAGACTAGAGTCAACTGAATGACCAACAATCCCATTTACCTACCTGACTAGCAGTTTGTTCCGCCTTTAATTCTAGACATTATAGGATGAGTTAATTTATAAATTTTGCATTTGAAAAGATTGTTTTAGCTCTGAGAAAATGAACCATGTTTAAAACTGCAAAAAGTTGAACTTGAGAATGGTGATATTAATTAAAAAGGCTAATAAATTTGGTCTGTTGCTAGAAATGCTAGTCAAGGAGAAACAGAGGTGCTGTGAGGATAAATTCATTAATCATTGTGAAGCACTCAGATTGTATGGTGATGGGGGAGCTATATAATTACTTGGACAAGAAGATAGACTTCTCTTGAAACAGACTTTCTCTTGAGAGCTCTGTTTGGGGCCTAGTAAATCTCCTTTCACATGCCCTCAATACTGGGTCTCAGGAGGCTCTAAAAGAAGTATTATATGTGTTTTTAACCCATTAATTTGACTTCTGACCCCAGATATTAGCCAATGGTGTATGGATTTTTTTCACCATTTTCAAGTCCCTTCGCAGTCAGAAGAGTTGACCATTGACTATAGATCTTGGTGCTTTCCCCTTGTTACTCATCCTATTCCTGTAAAGTTCAGTTTTTGATTCCTCCAAAAGCCGTGAACTTGAAATGCTTGTCTTGGGCTGAACTCCCAATAGACAAAGAAAATTTAAAATGTTCAAATTAAGAAATGATCCTACTTGATGTGGATGGGGGAGTAAATCTAAGGCTTAATTGTTCTAGTGAAACTGGCTGTCCCTGTGGTGAGTCCTTGAGAACTGTTTGGAATTAATTAAACTAACATTAAAAATTTTGTTTACTGCAGACACCAGTTCATAATGTTAGGGATCTGTCACCTTGTTGGTAGGGAGGGCTGTTGATTTATGATTGAGGTATTTGTATTGACTTTAAATGGTGGTCTTGTTGGAAAGACCATCCCTTTGCTCATATAATACTGCACTTGATCTGAACAGAGGAGCTCAGGTTGGTTCTTCCTAGACCTAAAAGCAAGAGGATTGCTGGTTGTGTATTCTTTGTTCTCTACCCAAAATATCTTGAATTTGTGCAAATTCCATCTTGGTGTTTGGGGGAGAGAGAAATGCAAAAAAGTTGGTGTTACTGGAGTGCAGGATATTTTATTATATATTTTAATGGGTTTTTTGTTTAGGTTTGTGGTGATGTATGTGTGGATTAGTAGCTGGAGTTAATTGTTACTTCGTTTTATGGGTTTGTTGAAGTTTATTAAAAGCATTTACACTTGAAATAGGCATTTTTATCTACTGTGTATATCTAAATATTGATCTAATGCTTGGAATCGATACACTACTACTACTAAACATAATAAAATATTAATACATTTAAAAACAAAGAGATTAGCTACTAGTAACTGTACCCAAAATGTGCTAGAGAAGGCAAAGATGTCCAAGCTATTGACCCGATCCTGCAATTAGATCTGTGTGGGTGGATCCCTGCGCCAATGCTGAGCCCCACTGAGGTCAGTGTGAATTTTCATACAAGATTGGGTCCACAATATTTAGAAAACATATGTGAAATGTTTCAATTTAGGCAATTCTCATGTCTCAAGAAAATAAACTCTCTGCCCTTGCAGCAAAATACCCCAAAGTGGAATGGAATCTGAGCTCTTTAGGGCAGTGTGTGCCTGCTTATTATACGAAAGTATTAAAACATAAATTTTAGGACACTGTTTCTCTGTTAGGGACAAAATTGCTCTCTCTAGTATACCGGTACTATTAGCTGAAATAGTTATCGTATACAGGGGGCCCCATGCTGCCCTGCATTGGTGTAACTGAGAACAAGCTTTGGCCTAGTGCTTGAAATTAGAGGTGGAAAAGTTAATAATTCCAACCACAAACTGAAATTTACAAACTAGTAGGTCTAAAAGGATATGTATTACACCTTTGCATTATGACATCTTTCTGAGGAACTGAAACACCGTTTTAATCTTATAAATCCGTGAAAACTACCGTTGAGTGGAGAGGAACATTTGGTTTTGTTTAGCACTGTACAGAATCACCTAAAATACTGAAAGTCTTGCAATTTCCATACTAACAAGCATTTTCAAAGATCACCCTTTCTTGCATAATTTGAGATGTGTGGGAAAAGAATAGCCCTCAAATAATATGATGCTAAAAATAATCAAAGTGAAATTTATTTAATAGACTCAAACAATACTAACTAGAACCAACATCTACTTCATGCAAATTTAATTACCCCTGTTATGCTATAATACAAGGAAACATTTATATGTCTATACATGACAACTTTGATATAGTTCAAATGGTCTGCTTCACTGACACATACTAAAGATCTTACTTGAATGCCTTGGAAACTCCTACTTCTAGCCCTTTTATGGGCTTTGTAAAACTGCTTTATTAGATGCCAAATGTCTGTGGCTATCAAGTCATTTGCCCATTGTGTAAATGAAGTGGTACGGTAACAATTTTGGCTTTGCTAAATGAATACAAACCCTAGAAGAGAATCTTTGGAAAAAGCTTGAAATAACATGAAGGGTAGGGTCAAGAGTTAACAGTCTGGTACTCATCTGAGTTCAGTAGTGGATCCAAAGAATCTGAGCTGGCATTAGCAAGGTCAAAAAAGGCAGGGCACCCTGATGAGAGGTCTTGGTAAATTTCAATTAACCCATAGTAAAACAAGAATTATTGCAACTGCCTTCTCCATTCTGTCTGCAATTGTAGACTAAACCTCGGAGTCTATGATCCTTTGTGAGGTGAAGGAATATTTTATCTTTGCAGTTATGTGCAGTTTATTAGACCTGAACACTGTAGACAGGAATGCCTAAAGTCATGATAGCTTAAAGAAAAATGAAACACTTCAACATGATTTGAACAGATGGAATAACCTTTAATGCAAAACTTGTGCTCTTGGAGCCACAGTTCCTGGCACAATCTGCCTGATATTCTCATGTTCCTATTTTGAAGATGGAAGAGTAAGGAAATTTACCCTCTAGATCTAGTTCTGATTCTCTTTTTTGCTTTGCCAAAACGTTAGTTGTTGTTCCTGTAATCCTGCTAGCGCACATCTCTGTGCTAATGCAGAGTTGATTTAATAGATTCATAGATTCTAAGGCCAGAAGGAACCATTGTGATCCAGTCTGACCTCATAGCACAAGTCATACAACTTCCCCCAAAATAATTCCTAGTTCATCTTTTAGAAAAACATCCAATTTTTACTTTAAAATTGTCAGTGATGGAGAATCCATCAAGATCCTTGTTCCAGTGGTTAGTTACTCACACGATTTAAAAATTTGTCCTATTTCTAGTGTGAATTTGTCTGGCTTCAATTTCCAATTGTTTCAGTGGAACTGTGCACAGGTACATGCCAGCATATCACATTACAGACTTGGGACCAAAATTAATGAAGCCAAAGAAAATCAAATACCAAATGCAACAGAAAAAAATATTTTTTTTTTCAAAGTGGGACACAATATCTACTATGGGTGCGGTTATATCTAGAGCATACTATATATTTGAACTTCTATATATAGATTATTCTCCCATTTAAATTTCACCTCTGTGATACCTCTGAAGAAAGGGGGGGGACTCTGAATCAACATAGAGGTTAAAAAAAAAAAAGCTTCAGCAAATATTATTTTTTCGGGATTGTTCAGCATATATTCTTCCTCCATAAACAAATTTAAAGATGGATGTATGTTTCTTGACCTAATTTCAGATCTACTTTAGCTACCATTGTTCATACAAGATATTTGGAAAGGCTAAGTATGTGCATTTTATTGAAGAAACACTTACGCATATGATTTCAGAATCAGAATGGTCATGTATAAAATTGTTGTATGTATATAGTATTGTAGCTGTGATTGGTCCCAGGATGATAGAGGCAAGATGGGTGAGGTAGTATCTTTTATTGGACCAATTTCTGTTGGTGAGAGACAAGCTTTCGAGTTTACACAGAGCTCTTTTGCAGATTATCCAACAGATCCGATGTTAGGTCATCCTTCCCTTCCTTAGCAGTTCACTTGTAGAAGGGAAGGATCTCCTCGCCTGGTATAAGCTCAATATCCTTCCCCTTGTATGAGGGTTAAGGGGCTGCTAGGGAAAAGAGGAGTGTCTCTTGGCATCAGAATGTAGGAGCCTCATCCCATTCCTCAGCTGCTTAGGAGATGCCTTCCCTAAAGTCCACATCTAATACCAATTTAAGGGAACCAGGCCTCCTATGGAAGGACTACCTGGACTGGACACCTGCCACCAGGAGGCACCAACAACTAGCTTGGCTGCAATGGTTTATATGTACTCACGTGATTGGGAGACAATGGACTTCCACTGTGCCTCTCTGACCAGAAGATGCCTCCTCCCCACCCTCTGCAGCCCAAGAGAGAGCTGAACTCCTATGAGGAATCAGAATGATTCCTGAACTCCTTAAAGGGCCCACAGCCCTCTTTCCTCTACTGGTCTAGCCAAAGCTCCTCTGTCTAAGGCAGCAGAGTGTGCATTCTGACAGATTTACCATTCCTCATGACTTGGTAAATGTTATTGATCTTGAAGTGGCTTTTTCACTACCATAGCATCGATCCTTAAAATATTTACGCACCTGAAGCTCATGGGATTACTCACAGTGAATAAAGTTAAGCAAATATGTAAGTCTTTGCATGATAAGAGCCTTAGTTTTATCAGGATCAAATTAAGATTTTCATATTATCCAGGTAGATCAACTTTTCTCCAAAGTTTCCAATCTAAAAGATAATTTCAAGTAGATTTCCCACAGAAAAAGAAAAGGAAAAAATTGTAAAAGGCTCCTTACTCATTCAAAGTGGTAAAAATATGAATGGCAGTTTGGTTATTAGGGGTACGTCTTCACTTACATCCGGGTCCGGATGTAAGCAATCGATTTTCTGAGTTCGATTTATCGCGTCTGGTTAAGACGCGATAAATCGATCCCGGATCGATCCCGGAAGTGCCCCGGATCGATCCCGGAAGTGCTCGCCTTCGACGCTGGTACTCCAGCTCGGCGAGCGGAGTACGCAGCATCGACGGGGGAGCCTTCCTGCCGCGTCTGGACCGCGGTAACTTCGGACTAAGGTACTTCGAATTCAGCTACGTTATTAACGTAGCTGAATTTGCGTACCTTAGTCCGAAGTGGGGGGGTTAGTGTAGACCAGCCCTAGGACTACTTATATTTCCCTCACCCACAGTGGCATTTCTAAAAGTAGGCAGTAGAGGGTGCTCATGAAGTTTCTATGAGTTCTGTTAGTATTTCTGTTCAAATAAGTGAGATCTTTTTAAGGGTCTTTTTAGGTGTTTGTTTGGTTTTTTTTTGGTGGGGAGAGGAGGAAAGATAATTTTAAACATTCTTTTGTTTATTTTTTCTCTCCCTGACCCCATCCTACTAAAGAGTCTACTTGCATGCTTAAAGATTTGCACATGCCTAAGGGCTTTGCTGAATTGGAACCTTGGTAAGTTGACTTCCTTCGAACTTAATACAAGGGTTAGGCATAGCAGGAGTTGGTGAGATATAAGACCTTTATAGAGCACTACCTCAATACTGCTTCTAAACAATTCACATCTATTAATCTACTTCTATTTATCTGGTCAATGAGGTTCTTCTTTCTGACAATCCTCTAACTGTGAATGAACAAAGACTACTCATAGGACCTCAGAACATTGGTGGCCAAACTTACTGGCCCTCCGAGCCACATACGACAATCTTCAGAATCTCAAGAACCAGAGCACACCTGCCAGGAGTCGGGACTCGAGGAGTCAGCCCCACTCTTGCTGGAGCCCCAGCAGATGCGCCCTGCAGGGCTGAAGCCCCGAGACCATCCTCCCCACTGGGCAGAAGCCCCTATCGCAGCACCCTGCTGCAAGGCAGAGGTCCTGAGCTCTTCTCCCCACCCAGTCTGGTAGGGGGAAAATGGGGGGCAGAGGGGTTGTGAGCACCCACTTTAATGGTAAAAGATCCACAGTTTGGCCACCCCTGCCTCAGAATTTCATCAGAAGGTTCCACAGAACTAGCAAATTTGAGTCAAATGTTATAAAAAGAAATTGGATAAATTACTCCAACATGAAAATGACAAGGGCTAGCACAAATTTATAGCAGTCGACTACCAATTGGTGGACTGCAGTAGTACCAAGATAGAAATTTATTTAATTTACTGTCATTAGTATATGTTTAAAATATATTCCTGTTGAAAGAGATCTGAGATTGCTGTGACCAGCTTTCTCCCCCCATTCCCCTTTCAAGCTAGCTCTCAATCTATCGTTTTCCACTACCTGGAAATCCTTTAGAAGTATTTAGCTAACAACTCTCAGCCAGCCAATTTCTTCTTCTGCCTTACATGTAGCCAAAGTGATGTTTTTGGGAGACAGGCTGCAAGCAAATCTCATATTTCTATAATAGACAATAACTGTGAGTTTTTTCCTCCAAAGACAATTCTGGCATCTGTTCAAAAGTGCTACTATGTAACATTCTAGGGGAATGGTGTTTATCAATTTGTGGTGTTATACTGTACATCTCAACACTGATTTACTATACTCATTCCCAGACAAAAAAACTATGCTAAAATGAAGTGAAGGGTGAGAGTACATGTTTATCATTTTTAAATTACTGATATTACAGAGATGTTGTAATTATCCTCCAAACAAGCAGTAGAAATTCAGAACTAAAGTTAAACTTGAGAAAATTCCAAACCCGTCATGGTATGTAAATGTACAGTTAAGGCACCCAAACAATTTCAACTGTGCACTGTACTTATGCCATATGGCGATTAATGAATTTTAGTGCTTCTTGTCCCAGATTAGATGGAAGTGATTTTTAAAGACATTAAGAGTTTTTTCATATTTCTTTTCTTCATAGAAATTTCCTTTTGACATCACCCAAAAAAAGCAACTCCTAATGTATCTGTTTTGAGAGGATTACAAATGAATTTTTGACACAAGTTAAAAATTTTGTTACACAAGTAACAAAACAGTAGTAAGGACGGGGGAAGGAGAGATAAAATAACAGACTGTGCCAATAAGATAATGCGATTACTAGTGAATAGCGTGATGGCTCAAAGAACTGTTTTCTGTCTTTTTTTAATAGCTTTTTCTGTTGGGGAAAAAAATCCTGATTAAAATGATGGTTGTGTGTTGGAAATATTTTCTTCTACAATCCTCTGAACTTAATGCCACAATACAAAACATTTAACAAAAATGGTGAAATGATTATGATAAATGGACTGCAATCCTGTTCATGTACACATTAGAACCTAAGCCTGCAGGATGAAACCAAAGAAAGTAATTTAAAGTACTACTGAGTCTGACTACATTTTACTACTTTTTTATTCTATATTTGAAACACTGCTGGAGTAAATTCATAAAGGTTACAAATTGCATTATTTCAAGAAACAGCCTGTTTGTCAGATTCCAGTGTACTGTGGAGATGACCTATTACAGGATTATTCAGAACGAATGTACTTTTGAAACAGAAAGATATTGTAAATAATAGCACACAAGCAATTACACCACTATGAATATGTCCTTTAATGTTTCCTTAATGCTTTCATTGTGCTATTACAAAATTGACTGGAAAGTTGAACAGATATTTTTAAACACAAGCGTCCATCAAGATTTTTTTTCCCCATTCAGTTCACCAAATTATGAAATGACTTAATGCTTAACAGGAAGAATCTTTCTGATTGGTTGTCAATGATGTCATACAGAACTTGAGTCAATACTCATTTGCAGAACCAGGGCTATGACCTGTCTGCTTTATTATTTCCTGATTTCCATTTCAGAAAAGCAATGACACAATAACCAATGCTTTCCTAGAGATTTATTGCATTTTTTCAGGTAATTGAACTTATATAGGCTTTCACCTCGTTCTATAGCCACAACATATGTGCAAGTGTGCAAATATACCCCATAATATTAGGAAATGAGAGAGAACCTACTCAGAATAGACTCTTCTACTTTGTTTTGTACATAAATATCTGCTAAATGTAATAGAGAACTTTTTGTAATGGCCTTTCCAAGACTTGTAGCCTCAGCGTTAGAGCAGGACCTAACTTCTAAATCTCTATTTGGAAGGAAATTTCAACCTTTTGCAGTGTTGGTTTCATTCCAGTTCAAACCCAAACCTATCTCTTCCCAAAATTTCCCATGAAACAGAAATTCTCTAAAATTTTGTTTCAGAATCACCCATAGTTGGTGTTTCTGAAACAAAATATTCTCACCAGGGTCCCAACAGCTGCTGACTGAAATTGGTTTCACTGCTGCCCACCACAGAATAGCATGGCAATGCTACCTTGGAAGCTTGGGCTTGCTGGCTGGCAGGAAACCATGCAAGTAAGTACCTGCCAGAGATTCATCAAACCCGATACATTTCTCCAAAACGCTTTAGGTTTGATTAATTAACATTTTTTAGTTTTGTCATAAAATTCCCAATCAGTTCTTTCAAGTCTCTTTCTCGCTCCAAAATACTGCTAGGCAAACAAGCATAAAGTTTCCCAAAGAATGTGAAAATACATAAAAACCATAAGCAGTCTGTTAAATTTACCTGTTTAACAATGACCTATTTTACTCAGACAAAAACAACAAGGAGTCTGGTGGCACCTTAAAGACTAACAGATTTATTTGGGCATAAGCTTTCGTGGGTAAAAACTTCACTTCTTCGGATGCATAGCACGGCTACCCCCTGACACTATTTTACTCAGGGAGCTAGTGAATAGACAGTTGGCCGTTCAGGATAGTTAATCTGTGAAACAATATTTTTTTTTAGGGATAAAGGAATTTACTTCTGTAGAATGTTCAGCAATTGCTGTAAAACTAAAGAGCAATTTGCAAAACCTTTGACGAAAAGCTTAACCTGGTAATGAAAAAAAACCTTTTATAGCTGAGAGAGAGAATGCACATGTGTGCACGCATGGGCCCAATCCTGCAAATGTTCCTCACTCTGTGTCAGGATTTAAATCGCCTGGGACAAAATGTAGAAGTGCCACCACCTACTTTTGGTTTTTTAGCTGAGCTTCTCCTTCTGCTGTTTCCCCTCTGTCTGCACTTGCCAACTTTGCTACCAACTTGTTTAATTATGGGGTTTCCACTTTGGTGTGTGTTGTTTTTTACAAATTCCCAGTAGTTCTGTAACAAGTGTGTATTTCTGGTTCTTGATTTGTATTCATATTCATAGATTCCAAGGCCAGAAGGGACTGTTGTAATCTAGTCTGACCTCCTGTGTAATGGAGGCCATAGAACTTCTGCAAAAGAATTCCTTTTTAACTACAGCATATATTCTTTTTTTTTTTAACTTGCCAGATGAGTTGATTGGGATAAAGATCGCGCTGCAAGCATGGCATCAGGCAACTGAGGCAGGAAGAGCAGCCGTGTCCATTGCATATGCTGTTAAAGAAAAATGATACACAGCATCTTTCAAACACTCTGTCCCCTCATAATCTAGTTCTCCTCTTACTCATTTCCCCCCCATCACAGCCATCCCCCACTAACCTCCTTCAGTCATCCCCTGCAACTCACTCCAAATCATATTCACCTAGTGACACTGTCAGGGTTCCCTCCCCACTCTGAACTCTGGGGTACAGATGTGGGGACCCGCATGAAAGACCCCCTAAGCTTATTTCTACCAGCTTAGGTTAAAAATGTCCCCAAGGCACCAATCCTTTCCTTGTCCTTGGACGGTATTGCTGCCACCACCAAGTGATTTAGACAAAAAAATCAGGAAAAGGACCACTTGGAGTCCCTATTTCCCCAAAATATCCCCCCAATCCCCTTCACCCCCTTTCCTGGGGAGGCTTGAGAATAATATACTAACCAATTGGTTACAATGTGAGCACAAACCAACCCCCTTGGTTTTTAGGACACTGAAAATCAATCAGGTTTTTAAAAGAAAAAAAATATTTTAAAGAAAAAAGTAAAAGAAGCACCTCTGTAAAATCAGGATGGAAGGTAACTGTACAGGGTGATAAAAAGATTTAAAAAACAGAGGATTCCCCTCTAGGCGCAGCTTCAAAGTTTAAAAAAAAAAAACACCAGGAATAAAACTCACTCTTAGCTTGTGAATTTTCCCTATGCTAAAACAAAAGGTAATCTAACGCATTTCCTTGCCATTACTTACAATTTTTGTAATCTTAGATGCTCATTTCATGTATGTTTTTAGGAGATGTTTTATCTGCTTGGTCTCTCTCTCTCCATCCAGAGAGGGAACAAACAGAGAGCACAAACAAAACCTCCCGCCCCAAGTTTTGAAAGTATCTTCTTTCCCCATTGGTCTGGTCAGGTGCCACCTAGGTTAATTGAACTGATTAACCCCTTACTGGTAAGGCAATTCAGTACAGCTGCCCTGTGTATATTTGACAGACACACACCAGGCATCCCTCCAAATCACCCACTACATCCCCTACCCCCAGTGACATCGTTACTCAGCAAGGCTGGTTATGTGACCATTATACCTCTTTTACCCTTTCTGGGTTTGTGCTGCACTGAGACCTATTGGAATGAGCTGAGCTAACATTAGGCTGGCAGAGTTATGCAACTTGGTCTCAGTTATGCAGGCTAGGTTGAATGCCTTTATGAGATTATTGTGAATGATGTTAATTTTGTTGGGAACTGGTGTTGGACTGATCTGGATGATACTGAGGGCCAGGTTGCTGGTTCCTGGTTCTGTGGTCTTTGAAAGGGAGGTATCAATTAAGGTGTCTGAGACAGTAAGTAAATATACCACATGATATTTTTCTGGAAGCTGATCTCTGCTTACTTTATCTCCTTGTTCCTGTCATACCAATGATTTGGTAGACCAGGAAATCCTACCCTAAACACTTTTTTTTTTCTTCTGGATCACCAGATCCCAAAGGTACAGCAAGCCTATTCAACCTTCTTGACCATCCTTTTAGTACATTGTCCCACAAAGAGAATGTAGGAACTGCCCTACTGGACCAGGCACCAATCCATCTAGTCCAGTATCTCATTTCTGCCGGGACGGGCCCTTCAGAGGAGTGTGTAACAACCAGGCAAATGAGGGATACTCTGCCCCTCCACATTCTCATCCATCCCGGATAGCTAGAGCTTGGCTTAAGCACCTAAACATGAATGGCCAAGTATTGAGAGTTTAGTTTGTGATGAAATTTGAGGCAAGGTTTTGTAAGTCATTACTCCAGCTTGAATAATGTACAGTAGAGTACAGGCCTTTATCCTGGAAAAAAACTCACCCACTGGATGATGGGAAGGTATTTTATCCCTCTATGTTTAGGTCAAATGAATGCTACTGAAAAAAGGTGTTGGTGTTACAGATGCTTCTCTTTGGTAAACTTTCTGGATGGATATTATGGATTATCCTGGTTTTGGTAATTTTTTTTAAATTAGTGCTCTTAACTTTAACAAGTGTAACTAGTTTAAGAAATAGAAATCTGAATACAGTATCATGTTTTTAAATACATTATCATGCTTTGTACAGCATACTTTCAAGGGGGGTTAAATGTATGAAGGGTACTTCAAATATAAATTCTAAGAACCTGAGCTAGCTGATTAAGAGAAAAGGGTAGACCTAGTGGAATCCCCAAAGAAAACCACTTGTAGCAGCTTTTTAGTTACAGTATGCTGAGACTTCAAAAAACTTCTGTTATCAGTAGTCTGTTCAATAACTGTGTAATACTTCAGTACAAGATAATGCATCTGGTTTGTATTAAAATAGTTATGCTGCTGAGGTCAGTTTAAGCAAATGACAATTAAGCTATGGGGTACACTTTGAAATTAGGTCCACTGAAGAATTTCAGCATCCCAAAGAGACAGGCTGTATCAGCAGTAGCTCTTAATCACACAGGAAAAAACCTAATTTCCACAACATAGTCTGGTTTAGTGGCTCATCTGTCAGTGTACAGCCTGTGGAGATTAGAGACGATGGTACAAGAGCAACTTGACTCCTTTGAGCCTACCATCTTTCCTTCATACTTCTGTGGAAAGAGCTACCATGGAGCCATTGCTGTGTAGTATAGAGAAGGTGGCAAATCCTCATGTATGGTCACTCCCTAATCTGCCCATTTTGTGCAATAGAATTCTAGCAGTACTGCTATGCTTAGGGCCTTCAGCACCTGCAGATCCAGGGATAGGTCAGTGGCTCTCGACCTTTCCAGACCACTGTACCCCCAAGTTTCAATTCTCTTAAAAACTTACAAAATCAGGCATAAAAATACAAAGGTGGCATAGCAAACTATTAATGAAAAATTGCTTACTTTCTCATTTTTACCATTATAAAATAAATGAACTGGACTCTAAAAATTTTACTTACATTTCATTGTATAGCATATAAAGTAGTATAAAATCACTGTCTATGAAATTTTAGTTTGTACTGACTTCACTAGTGCTTTTTATGTAGCCTGTTGTAAAACTAGGCAAATATCTAGATGAGTTGATATCAGTGATATTTTTTCCATAGACCCATGGCAGGTTCCAAGTTATGCACACCTGGTCCATGGTATTTGGGTGGCCTTGTTTAGTGAAGGTGGCTTTAATTTTATTTGAGTGTGCATTCCAGACTTTCTCTTTAGTGCATATTCTGTGGTATCTGAGTGCTTGGCTCTAGATAACAGATTTCTTGGTGCATGTTGAGTTGTTGCTGGATCTGTGAGTTTCTTGTATCTACTTGTTTTCAGGATTCCATTGTTCAAGCTGATTGTGGTGTTCCAGGTGTTGATGTAGGAGTATTCTAGAGAGAATTTGGATGGATAGATAGTGTTGTGGTAGAAATCTGAGGGAGTTTAGGATATGTCTCCAGAGCATGAAAATGTCATCGGTCTATCTTGGGTATATTGTTTTGTGTTTCATTTTGCCAGAAATTCTTCTTTGAGGTGGCCCATGAAGAGGTTGGCATATTGGGGAATCATCCTAGTAACAATGGCTGTTCCCATGGTTTGAACAAAGTGTTTAAGTATGAAGTTGTTGTAAGTAAGGATAAAATGAATGTTTGGCAATGTGTTTGGGGTGGATATCCCAGCATAGTACATTTGACACAGGCACAAATGTGTAATTTTACATTTAATAAAATTAATAGCATTAATAAGAGTTCAAAACTCTCTAAATTACACACAGAATATGGTAAAAGTGAAAGTGCATGTGACTTAATTTTCTGAGTAAACAGAATGTAAAATCCAACTGTATAAAATGCCAAGGAAACAATAAATGCTCACATATGAAACCTGGAACAAAACAGTTAAATTCCTTCACTGCCTGCTACGATGGAGTGTGTTTTATAGGCCAGCATTTATTTCCACCCTCATGATCATGAGAAATGTACAGTAAAACTAACTCTCTTCATGGAAGACTGTTTTTTAGAGTATCTTGGTTGTGTATGATGTTACATGAGGGCCAGATCCACACAAATTAGCCACAGCCTTCCAAGCTACTGAAAGCCAGCTGACTCAAGGACAAGCTGACTTACATCCAGGAAAAAGGTCAGTCTGCCAAGGACATAAAAAAAACTGAAGCTCTACAATGGGGAGCTACAGAGCTGATTGGATGAGATCTCTGCTTCCTTTTGCCATAAGTATTCTGAGTCAGACAAGTTGAGGTTCTCAGAAATATTTTAAAATAGTTATTGCTGCTGTTTTTCATGTGTCTCTGCCTACAAAGGCAGGTTGCCTTATTTATCATAAATCCAGATATCTAGGCCTCTGAGGGGGAGGAAAATTCTAAAAGAGGTTTTCTATACAAAATAAATACTTTTGGGGTCTGCTATCTTAGGGTCTATCAGGGGTAGGAACAAGTGCTGGGATTCTCCCCTTTCCAGTGGTGTAAAACTACTGCTTTTGGTCTTGAGCTAACAGGCTTTAAATTTCACTTGTGCAGGGCTGAATAGTGTCCACATTGAACCTCAGAACCGAGTATTTGGGATACAAAGGAAAGATATATCTTTGATGTTTTTACCAAAAAAAAAAAAAAAAAAAAGAGAGAAGTGCAGCTGAGTCATGTGGTGCCCCTCCTGCCCCCAAAATTAGTGCCCAGAGCAACCATCCTGATCTCCTGCCCCTAAGGCCAGTCCTGCCCAAAACCAACAGTTACATAATGATGTTCAGGGGGTTGGAATGCTGGAAGTGATTAGTGGAGATGGATTTGTGGGCAGAACACAGTTTGGGGTAATCAGTTGCCTGATAAATGAAATTTAGTTCATGGATATCACTACTATGTTTCTTCATAATATCTTTCATATGAACCACTAGGAATAAGTGAGTACTGCAGTCCTTTGAGGTCATTTCTTCAATTTGAGATACTGGGAATTGTACAAGTGACTCAATGATGATGATAAAGTTGGGTAAATATTTTGCCAAATTCCCACTTTTCCCGTTATCTTTAGGAGTGTGTGTAACATAAGAACATAAGAAAGGCCGTACTGGGTCAGACCAAAGGTCCATCTAGCCCAGTATCCTGTCTACGGACAGTGGCCAATGCCAGGTGCCCCAGAGGGAGTGAACCTAACAGGCAATGATCAAGTGATCTCTCTCCTGCCATCCATCTCCATCCTCTGACAGACAGAGGCTAGGGACACCATTCCTTACCCGTCCTGGCTAATAGCCATTAATGGACTTAACCACCATGAATTTATCCAGTTCTCTTTTAAACTCTGTTATAGTCCTAGTCTTCACAACCTCCTCAGGTAAGGAGTTCCACAAGTTGACTGTGCGCTGCGTGAAGAAGAACTTCCTTTTATTTGTTTTAAACCTGCTGCCTATTAATTTCATTTGATGACCCCTAGTTCTTGTATTATGGGAATAAGTAAATAACTTTTCCTTATCCACTTTCTCCACATCACTCATGATTTTATATACCTCTATCATATCCCCCCCCTTAGTCTCCTCTTTTCCAAGCTGAAGAGTCCTAGCCTCTTTAATCTCTCCTCATATGGGACCCGTTCCAAACCCTTAATCATTTTAGTTGCCCTTTTCTGAACCTTTTCTAGTGCCAGTATGTACTTTGTCTCAAACTTCCCCCTCCAATCCTCAGTTGCTTATAGACAGCCATATAATTATAAGCTTAGTCCTTGGCATCTATTTCCCCTGCGTAAACAACGCAAAACCTAATTTCCATATCAACTGTAACATGTCTGAGTCATTCCTTTCCTAAGGTGACACAAGGGCATTCTTGTATTGTTAATTATGAAGCATCTAGAATTATTAAACAATTTTATGAGGAATCAAGATATGAACTTCATCATGTAAATAATGTATTTATATTTTAATGTTCTGTTCTACGTCCAGACTTCTGCATTTGCATTCCAACACAGCTGTCTTTTTGATGCAGTATATGTTACCCGAAATTCTGTTGTACCCAGGTGGGCATGCTGACTTCCTGTTAACATTAATAGAAATTACTTCCCCATCATGTGGAAAGTAGACTTCTATGAGCACAACAGAAGTGTTCAAAGAGCAGCCGAAAGGCCAGATAAGAATGGCCATACTGGGTTAGACCAAAGGTCCATCTAGCCCAGTATCCTGTCTTCCGACAGTAACCAGTG
This sequence comes from Emys orbicularis, assembly GCF_028017835.1. Lineage (NCBI taxonomy): Eukaryota > Metazoa > Chordata > Testudines > Emydidae > Emys > Emys orbicularis. Next base: position 37,770,128 of record NC_088689.1, on the reverse strand, counting down.
CCAGGTGCCCCAGAAGGAATGAACAGAACAGGTAATCATCAAGTGATCCATCCCTTGTCGCCCATTCCCAGCTTCTGGCAAACAGAGGCTAGGGACACCAACCCTGCTCATCCTAGCTAATAGCCATTGATGGACCTATCCTCCATGAACTTATCTAGTTCTTTTTTGAACCCTGGTATCGTCTTGTCCTCCACAACATCCTCTGGTTCTAAAATGTAGCCCACAGCTGGCTTCACCCTATAAGTGCAGGATAAGGGGGGAAAGTCCTAATCATTTGCAGACTTTATTTCTGAATTTTATACAAGCAACTTCAATTTAAATAATTAATATTAAGTTCAAACAATTATTATAGGTAGGGGTGTGTGTGTGTGTGTGTGTATAAAAATGTATGCTGATATTTGTCAGAGTTCAGCAACACCTTATATTTAAAGTTGTTAAGAATGAAGCAGAGCAGGTTGGTGGCTGTTTATAAGAGTTATTTTTTGAATATGTAGCATTTTTAATAGAAAATATGCCTTTTGTGGAAATGAGTTCAAATTCCATTACATGTTGATTCATATAATGGAATTTGAACTCAATATTTCCACAAGACTAGAACTCTGATTCAGCAAACTATAGCAGGACACATTTATTAACTCCACTGAAAGCACCTGATTTGAGTTTGGCCCAGACTATTTTGTGTATTTCTCCTGCAAGCTGTTTGGACATAGGATTTTTATATGAATTAAATATTTTCTTATTTATTGCCACTTTTATCTACAACATGTCCTTGTTCATGCTGCAAAGTGGAGAAAATGTTTATTATGATGGAGTATAATATTATTCTTTTTCTAGTCCCTGTTTGAAACATTTGCTTTCCTCATCTTTATTTGCCTAATAGAGAGATCCAAAACTTCCTACTACTGAATGTGGTTATATCTTTTGACATAAGTGATGGCAGAATTAGCACCTCAAGTTTAATAGGAATTGCAAGCAAGTTATATCATGTGTAAAGCTATGAGAAATTTTAAATAGGTCTTACTTGTTAATACTAGCATCTAAAAGGTAAATTATCAAAGCAATGCATGGGGATTTGCCTATGCCTCTCCTCTGGATGTAAATGATAACCATGCAGCTTAACACCCCATGCAATGCTTTGAAAATTTAACCCTAAAAATAATACAAGGAAGTTTGTACTGAATTGTATGAATTATACTTAATAGAGAAGTTTGTCACTTGTCTAGATGCAATGATTCTTAATTCTGCAATGATAGGTCCATCACTGGCTATCTTCCATGAATTTATCTAGTTCCTGTTTTATCACTGTTATAGTCTTGGCCTTCACAACATCCTCTGGCAAGGAGTTCCACAGGTTGACTGTGCATTGTGTGAAAAGATACTTACTTTTGTTTGTTTTAAATCTGTCTATTAATTTCATTTGTTCTTATGTTATGAGGAGTAAATAACACTTCCTTATTTATTTTTTCTACATGAGTCATGATTTTATAGACCTCTATTATATCCCCCCTTAGTTGACTCTTTTCCAAGCTGAAAAGTCCCAGTCTTATTAATCGCTCCTCATATGGCAGATGTTCCATACCCCCAATCGTTTTTGTTGCCCTTTTCTGAACCTTTTCCAATATATCTTTTCTGAGATGGGGCGACCACATTTGCATGCAGTATTCAAGATGTGGGCGTACCATGGATGAATATAGGGGCAATACAATATTTTTGTCTTATTATCTCTCTTTCTTAATGATGCCCAATGTTCTGTTTGCTTTTTTGACTGCCGCTGCACATTGAGTGGATGTTTTCACAGAACTACCCACAATGATTCCAACATCTTTCTTGAGTGGTAACAGCTAATTTAGACCCCATCATTTTATATGTATAGTTGGGATTATGTTTTCCAATGTGCACTACTTTGCATTTATCAACATTGAATTTCATCTGGCATTTTGTTGCCCAGTCACCCAGTTTTGAGAAATCCTTTTGTAGCTCTTCGCAGTCTGCCTCGGACTTAACTATCTTGAGTAGTTTTATATCATCTGCAAATTTTTCCACCTCACTGTTTACCCCTTTTTCCAGATCATTTATAAATATGTTAAATCGGACTGTGCCCAGTACAGACCCCTGGGGGATACCACTATTTACATTTCCATTCTGAAAACTGACCGTTTATTCCTACCCTTTGTTTCCTATCTTTTAGCCAGTTATCAATCCACAAGAGGACCTTCCCTGTTACCGCATGACAGCTTACTTTGCTTAAGAGCCTGTGGTAAGGGACCTTGTGAAAGGCTTTCTGAAAATCAAAGTACGCTATATCCACTGGATCCCCCTTGTTCACATGCTTGTTCACCCCCTCAAAGGATTCTAGTGGATTGGTGAGACATGATTTCACTTTACAAAAACAATATTGACTCTTCCCCAACAAATTATGTTCATCTATGTGTCTGACAATTTTGTTCTTTATTATAGTTTCAACCAGTTTGCCTGGTACTGAAGTCAGGTTTCTTAGAAATAGAAGAATCTGTGGTTTGCTTTCTAACAACTGATTCTAAACCTGCTGCTGAGCATAGAGTAGACTTGGCATTGGATTCATGAACTTGTAGCTTATTTACTTTACAAACTAATGTCATGTGAAGGTTGAGTTTGTCTTTGTTTTCTGCTGGATAATTTGATATATGTCTAATTTTTAGTCTAAAGAAGAACAATAAAAATCCTTCTGTACTGAAAGGTTCAAAAACAATTTTCTTCTGGATAAATGTTCTTTTTGCATTGCCCTATTTTTTCTTATTGTAGTTTTAAACATATATTTTTATCTTTGGCCATTCATCATTTGCGCATGCATTTTCCAATTCTTTTCGCATATCTAAGCTTATTCTTGACCCAACAAATTACATGCTCTTGTGGTTCTAAACTTTCTTCATTTTTATTATTTTTAAGTTAAAAATCTATATTCTACATCTTATCATACACGTTTCTCTCTCTCTCTCTCTCTTTCAGTTGCTTCCTCATAACATTTCTCAAGTGTACAGCCTTTCCTAAGGAAAAACAAAAAAGGTTAATGAAATAGACTGGACAGTAACAGAAAGTGTTTCCCATGAGTTAAAACAGTTCTCCAGGTATGCTGTTCCAGGTATTACAATTCTTGCCTTTGAACAAATTCAATGTTTATACGTGTTCCACCTTTTAAAGCCTCTAAGTGTCAGTTGTTCTTTCTTATGTCGGCTTAAAAGTTTAAAGATTAGTAATTTGTTCTTTAAAGTCTCACAAATCTGCAAACTAGTTTGAGGTTTGCCCATCACTAATATTAGCTCTTCATAAATGCATATTTTCAATGGGTAAAGAATTTTGATTTAATTCGGATATACTCATAATACTAGTCTGCCTAAAGGATTGCTGCCAAATTAGCTCCCGTAATTCAGTGCTCCAGACAGTGACCTGAAGGAGAACCTACTGTTAAGCTACTTTCAAGTGCCACTTAGTTGTTGGTACAGGCATTTTATACCTTTTACAATTGTTTTCACTTTTTTCTTAGTTGACAGATGCACTACAGATATGTTTACATATTTGTTGAGACAGGATATTTTAGGCTGAAATTTTCTTGTTCATTTCTTAAGAACATAAGAGTGGCTATACTGGGTCAAACCAATCATCCATCTAGTCTTGTATCTTGTCTTCTGACAGTGGCCAGTGCCAGAGGCTTCAAAGGGAATGAATAGGGCAATCATCAGGTGATCCATTCCCTGTCGTCCAGTCCCAACATCTGGCACTCAGAGGCTTAGGGACACCCAGAGCACGGGGTTGTATACCTGACCATCTTGTCAAATAGCAGTCGATAGACCTATCCACCATGAACTTACCTAATTCTTTTTTGAACCCAGTTATACTTTTGGCCTTCACAATATCCCTGGCATCGAGTTCCACAGGTTGACTGTGCGTTGTGTGAAGTACTTCCTTCTGATTGTTTTAAACTTGCTGCCTATTAATTTCATTGGGTGACTCCTGATTATTGTGTTATGTGAAGAGGTAAATAACACTTTTTCTCCATGCCATTAATGATGTTAGAGAGTCCCTTATCATATTCCCCCTTCACGGTCTCTTTTCCAAGCTGAACAGTCCTAGCCTTTTTAATCTCTCCTCATATGGAAGCTGTTCCATACGCTTAATTTTTGTTGCCCTTCTCTGTACCTTTTCCATTTCTAATATACCTTTTTTGAGATGAGGTGACCAGAACTGCACACAATTCTTGTTGAATAATAAAGTTAGCTAAACACAAACTTGTTTACTATCTGCACATCTAGCAAGCCCACACTTGCCATGTTTTTAGCCTTTTAGTAACATAGTCACTTTCAAAATTTGCCAGTTTCCTTGTTCTTCACATACCAAGGCAGGGCAGGGTAGAGAAATGGTTACTAGAGCTTATTATGAAACATAATTAATATATGGTTTGTCAATCAGTGAAGTATTAAATTGTGGTCCAGAATTGTAAAAGGTGCATCATTTTTTGGTACTTTATACTGTAATACTTATGGTGATTGCAAATTGCTTGCAGGAAACATTTAAAAATCATCTGTATATTCAGTGTTTGGAAATGTGAATACTGCATTTTCTAAAAGCAAAACTCTAGCATTTAAGTGCACAGAAAAACACCACCGCCAAATCAAAAAAAATATTCTTCCGCCTCCCCTCCCTGCCCGCCCCCCCCAAAAAACTACCAACCCACAAAGGGCTAGATCCATAACTGCTGTAAATTGGCTGGCTTTGTTGAATTAAAAGGAATTAGTTCCATCGGTGATGAATTTGGCCCACCTTGTCTTATAGTCCTGCAATAGGTGATTTGATGTGGTATTACAGGAAAAACATTGGCTGCCATTCAAAGAAGGTGATTAGAACCTTTATAGCTAGGATATGTGGGCTTAATAAAGTATAATGTAATGTGTAGTTAAAATTGCCGCTACTTAATGCTACTACTGCTGAAGTCAGTGATAAACACCAATTGACTTTAATTTGCTAGTAAAAATGGAAATGTTACAGTATCCCCAAACAGAAGCAGTTATACTGTAATAAAACCAGTAGTTAGCCCTCTATTCCTTTTTTAAAAAAAAGTTTGGATAACCATTGGTTAAAAATATATCCTCAGTTTCATGCAGTATTAGTAATTTAACATTCAATACAAACCACAAAAGACTATTACCACTGTAGCTTCTAATAACTATACCTACGAGGAAGGAGGAACAGTATGGCATATATATTTTTTTTATAAATATAAGGCTGCCAAGGACATTTTAAAGATCTTTTAGTTTATTTGTTCTTGCTTCAAGCAGGAACTTATTTTCTTCCATTGGTCCCCAACTGTAATAGCAGGATGTGGTTAGTACAACTATATGACCTCATGTTTCTTAATCATGAGAATGGTATTTCCAGTAACCAGGCTCTTCCAGGAGGCAGTATTAGTAAGCTATCTGATGTAGTGTTTGCAGTCATGCCAGAATGAAAATGTTGGCATGTCAGACCAGGATGCCAACAATAAATTTATAGAATAGCATAGCAACAACAAGAAAGCTGTTAATTTTGGAGAAACATTTAAAAATAAGATGATTGATCATACAATTGTCTTGTTCATAGATACGCTCAATGGTTGAGTAAAATTTTTTGGAAGTGATAGGAAGACCTGTGATAATTTGTAAAACCATATATATAATGTTTTGTGAGGACTTACTTGAAAAGAAGCAGCACAATTCTACCTTTAAATTGCAAACCAAGAATCATGGTCCTGCCATGCTGTACAGGCAAATCTCACTGACTTGCATGGAAATTCCTCATGCAGGATGAAGGCAGGATCTGGCCTGTGTATTACTCTTTCAAGTTTAATTCTATTACCTTAATTACACCGTGACTGTGATTTCATGAACATTACCTCAGTCAGTGTTTCCCAAAATGTAGGGCATGCCCTGCTGGAAGAGGGGTGAGAACAGATTTCTCATTTGTTCTCCAAAGTGTCAACTTTCTTTCTCTTAAAAAAATAAAAATAAAGAGAATGTAAAGTTCTTATGGTTGCTAAGAACCTTGGAAATGTGGCTAATATAACTGATGCAGAGATGTCTGTCTGAGTTTGCAGAAAGCCTGAAACAATAGATCTGAGGTGAGAGCTGGTACTTGTAAAGGGCAACATTGTGAACTACTTCACTGCTCCTGAAAGAATGTAAGAAAGCAGAGGAAGTGTCACAATATGAAGATCTACATTAGTGCTTCCCAAAGTGAAGGGGGTAAAGAGATCTAGCTTTGGGTGGCATGGAAGATGTATGAATTAAGATGCGTAAACCTTTCATAAAACATGGTGGGGTTACAGGTGTGAGCATGAAGATTTCATTTGCCTGAAGTGAGGCACAGCTTTCAAAAGTTTGGGAAACACTGACCTAGACACAGTATGTTAGCAGAGGAAACTCCACTGCTATGTCTGAATGCATATGAATGTGGGAGAATGTCTCCTCAAACGTTACAAGGAAAACTCTAAGGACTGATTTCAGAGTGGTAGCCATGTTAGTCTGTATCAGCAAAAACAATGAGGCATACTTGTGGCACCTTAGAGACTAACAAATTTATTTGGGCATAAGCCTGCGGTTTATCTACAGGTTAGTGCGAGGCACACTGCAACCCTCCAAACATCTCCCTGGAGTGTCCAGCCCCTGCTCCACTGGACACACATGATATTACAGATTTTCTGCTTCCAAAGAAACAGTACACCTCAGATCACCCGTCCTCTTAATTATGTTTATAATGAATAGTATACGTTTATTTAACAAAGAATAGAGATTACAGTGATAGCAAGTAGAAGTACTGGAAACAAAGGGTTACATATGAAATAAAATCATAGCATGCTTCTAGAGCCTAGATTTAATTAACTAGATATTCTCATGTCTTGCATAGTTTGGCTGAAATCCTTGTGTAACCCACAAACCTCCTGGGTGTGGTATTCTGACCCCCCTAGTGGCACCAAGATGACTTAGAGACTAATGAGTCTGCTACAGCCTTGGCTGGGGCACAATAGCTTTTGGCTTATGCAGTAGAGGCTCATGCACTAAACTCCAGAGGTTTCCAGGTTTGATCCTGCCCGCCAATGACTGGAATCTGTCGGCGTTACACTTGCAGCACTTTACAGCAAGGTTCGGCTGTGTTTCTCTTTTCATGAGACACATGTCATCAGCTTGACTCCTAGATCAAGGATTTAGTATTTTTTTGCCCTCCAACATATACCAGTCCCATCCTTTGTCTTTATTCATAAACAGGATACTTACTGCTATTTGTTTCATCTTGAAGGTTTCACAATCTTTCATTTGCTACTGGTTTCATATGCAAATAGGCATATAGTATGAGGCATACTATACATCAGGGGTCGGCAACCTTTGGCATGTGGCTTGCCAGGGTAAGCACCCTGGCAGGCCAGGCCGGTTGGTTTACCTGCCGCCTCCGCAGGTTCGGCGGATTGCGGCTCCCACTGGCCGCAGTTCGCCATCCCAGGCCAATGGGGTGGAGGGAAGCGGCGGCCAGCACATCCCTCGGCCCGCGCCGCTTCCTGCCACCCCCATTGGCCAGTGGGAGCCACGATCCGCCGAACCTGCGGACGCGGCAGGTAAACAAACCAGCCCGGCCCTCCAGGGTGCTTACCCTGGCGAGCCGCATGCCAAAGGTTGCCGACCCCTGCTATACATAATACCCAAATGACTAGACAGGGAGATAGGTGTCTGTTATCTCCTACCTCAGAGGAACATTGCTGAGATATGTCACCTTCTGGTGACCTGCCTTAACTTCAGTACCTTAAGAACATAATTTTCAGTACAGATACATAATTCCTTAAATATTGTTTGTACATACATTTTGCAGTAGGTTATTGGCTCTTGGTAGAGACCTTGCATCCCTTCAGTGAACTATTATGCATATATCTGACCCAGGGTATTGCTGTTTTTAAAACCCTATACACTGCCGTGCCCTCTGACAGTTGGCACCATGGGGCCCATAGTAACAATCAGTAATCCGTTTGCCCCCTTTTTGATTCTCACTAATAGGTTTAATTGTACATTTTGGTATGTATCTGAAATCCTATGGTCCGAGTATGTATGTGGAGTGTTGTCACCTCCAGGGAGCCACATTCCTTAACAAAATAGGTGTTGGTGCTCCATTTTAAGTGAATAACACCTTTTATATATGATATGCCAAAATTAAATACTGGCTTGTTCTGATGCCATGATTGAACCTTGCCAGATAGGCTTGCTGCTCTGATTGAGTGCTTTATTTTACCTTTAGGCACCCTTAAAATAGACAGATCCAATTTTAACTTACATGTACATTATAGCAGACTCTTGCAACTGGACATGTTCAAACTATACCCCTATTTTTTAGAAAAACACCTTTCTCCGTCTCTCTACCAGTCCTTTACACTGACTATGATGTAAATCCTTTTCACTCACTCCTTCTGTGTTGCACACGTTCCAGCTGCTTAGTTACTTTTTTCATTTCCTATCACAGGTACAGATGGTGGTATTCCATGCATTACGAGCTCTGAATTCAGCTCCTAATGTTGGGGCAAATTTGAAATGCCAGATAGGTCCAGTTTTAAGGAAGACCCACTGAAGTCCTTTGTGGCCAGCAGTTTCAAATGATGATAGAGCTTCCTGAAGATTCCTGGCAGTAAAATCTGACTATATCGATGCCTTGAAAAAGCAAATGACCTGGAGCTATTGTCTAAGCAAATTTCAGACCTGGTATAAACAGCATCAGCTCATTATCTTCAATCGTGTTGTAGCTACTTTAGCCAGGTTTATATAAGGTCCTTTGTGCTTATAAGAGCTGCTTACAGTCTTTTTCCCTTGATGTACAATTCATTTAGACTTTAGATCCTTATTTCCATTATTTCTAATTCTATAATTCTATATATGGATGAAATAATGTAATGCTCTGCCAGAAACCCAAGTACCCAGAATAAGCAAGTACCCAGATGCTATATATATATATATATATATATGAAAGAGAATGGATTAGTTACTTTTCTGTTGTAAGCATGTTGATAAATGTGCTGTGTGAGTGCAACTACAAGTAGTTATACAGGTAGTTGAGGTAAACTGCAAAACAATGGTTAAGAACTCTTCACAATGGTTAGCAGCTGTTGTGATATGACCATTCCCTAACGTGCTGACCAGTGTTGTCTCATTGATTCCTTGTGCTCCTTGATGATTGTCTGTATTGACTTGTTTTCTCGTGTCTTATCCAGACTGTAAACTCTTTGGGGTGGGGAGGGGATGGGACTGTTGTTTGGTTCTGATTTTGGTTAGTGCCTAACACAATAGTGTCCTGGTCCATGACTGGGCCTCTTATATGTTACTGCAGTACAAATTATTAATAATTATAAAACAGTAATCCAACAGTAGCATAGCAGCACTCTCAAATCTTGTCTGGGAGCACAGTCTCCTATCTATTGACTGCGGGGCACCCATTACATCAGGGCTTCTGTAGCCTCCTGCAGTTGCTGCATTCTTCTCGGCATGGAATAGATGCTATATTGTGAAAAATCACTATACAAATATCCCTGCAAACCTGGGTTCTGTGGTGAAGTATTAACATCCCTGATTCAAAGCCCATCGAGGGGAACTGAAACATTCCCACTGAAATGGAGTGAGAAGAGTGTCTCTCTCGCTCTCCTATTCAGCTTCCCAAGAGCTAGGGTCACAAAGGCTGAATGCTAGCTCTGCTGTTGCTGCTCCACTCAAAGCCATGATGCAACTCTCATTGTGAAAGCCCCACAGCTGCACACAGAAAGCGTGGGGGCATTGTACCCTCAACATAGGCTATAGGCTCTACACCCTGAGGTCCAATAGGAAATGATGGTGAAATTATGGGGGTTTCAGCTAGGTTGCTCCATATAGAGTATACAGACTGAGTGTTTGTGGGTAGAGTATTTCACCCCACTTCCTGTTTAAATCTTCTTGTTCCCTCAGAAGACTCAGCAGCAACAGGGTTCCTACAGAGTCTAACAGACCAGCATGGAGTCTGTATAAAGAGGATCTGCTTATAGAAGTCTTAGAATTAATAGGTGTTTTGTATATTCAGTGTTGTCACTTAAATAAAGTACCTTCAGTCATTTCAAATGTGCAACGTGAGGCTTAGGTTTCCACCTAAGCGAAATTTCAACCTGGGTTTCATCTAGGGTTCTAGGCTGTTGCATGCTTTAAAAACTTTCTTACAGAATATAATGACCTTTTGACCAGTTTAGATAAGAGTGGGGTGTGACTGTTTGTTCTGTTAATGCCAACGGTCACTGTTAGATCTATTGATCACAATGTTTTGATTGATCACCTTGAAAGGTCTTTTTGGTAATGTGGAAGCTTAAACCTTCTCAGTGAACACTTCTTTCATTTGGTTAATTCTGGTATATATTGTTAAGCATAGGTCACAGGTTTTGTCCTTTTGTTGTTCTACTGTAAGCATCATCTGGGTTTTCAGTAATATTATAGCACACCTAGTAATCTTTCTTACTATAGGTTGCAAAATCATACATTTTCCAAAGAATAAATGCCCTTCTCTCTGTTAACACCTTGTTATTTAAAAAAAATAAAATTAATGGAGACATCCTATCTCCTAGAACTGGAAGGGACCTTGAAAGGTCATTGAGTCCTGCCTTCACTAGCAGGACCAAGTACTGATTTTTGCCCCAGATCCCTAAGTGGCCCCCTCAAGGATTGAACTCACAACCCTGGGTTTAGCAGGCCAATGCTCAAACCACTGAGCCATCCCTTCCCCCCATTAAAAATGAAAAAGTAAAAATATTATTCACTTTTCATCATTATTACTGGTTTTGCATTTCAACTGATGAATCAGGGTTTCTTTTTCTGTTTATAGTTTGTTTCAAGCCATTTTTCCTTTCTCATTTCATGCTCTAGCACATTATTACAGTGTTCGGACTGCCTACACTTCAATGGAAAATTGTAAAATCCAACAAAAAATTCTTCTTTAGATTAAAAAACGAATCTTTCTTAGGAATTGATCCATTTCAAAATTACATTATCTGAAGATATTCAACAAAAAAATTACTGATTACATTAACAACTATGTAAAATCATTGCCTTGAATTGCAGCTAAAAAGCTCATTGCATCAAATTTCTTTATGAAGTTTCAGGATGCTCATCTCCATATTTTGAGAGATCTGGGAGTTATTTCAGGTTTGGCAATTTCACAAATCTTTTTCTCCTGTGTGTTTCTTATGATGGATTACATGTAAGTAAGCATTGTATCCTGTCGACCATATAAAATAATTGGTTCAGTGTTGCCTGGTTTGTCTTTAAGTGCAAGTTTTTGACTCGTGCCTTTTGAGACTTCTTTTAATTGTACGTTATGCATAATTTAACCTTGTAAAGTAGAATTCTGAGTTGTTGCTTAATTAGTGTCATAATCTACTTTAAAAGGGCACAACTCAGACTGCTTCCCCTCACTATAGTTACAAAATAATCATCTTCTATACGTTTTATATTTCCTGAGACTTGTTTTCTTCCTCTTGCTTTTTCCTGAATGAGGAAGTGATTATAAGATCACCTCTTAAATTACATTTTTAAGGCCTTCCAGACTGTAGTAAAGGAAGAGACAGAGTCAGCACTCATTTCATAAAGTATCAGTAAAGGAAGTAATAGTACCCTGATTTTATTTTTCCCTTAGTAAGGACTGAAATGATTCACATAAATTTAGGAGGAGGCATAAATTCATTCTAGAGAACGTGGTTGTAAAATGTTAAAATAAGATGAATTAAAGTCAAATGAAATTGTCTGCAGTCCAGAGCAATAGTTTATTGTAGAAACTCTGGGGTAGAGAGAAATATTCTTGTGATTGGAGTGATCAACTTTTTGGGTACTTTTCATGGAATTTGGGAGTTTGAAAGTTAATTATCATTATCTTTATCTTTATTTTCATTTTTTTTTTAAATACTGTGAAGTGATGTGATGTACCTGGTGCTTCATGGCCCCCTGCTGGAGGCCCTGTAGTCCTACTACATGCTGCCCCAGGAAGGAACACTGGAGGTGAGTCCTCCAGGCCTGCCTAGAAAGGCCTCATGGAAGCAGCCAATCAGAGCACAGCAGACACAGATAAAAGGAGCTGGAGGGGCTTATCAGTGCAGTTCCTAGTTGGAGTCAGAGGGGTGAGGAAGGGTGCTTCTGTCTGACCAAAGGAGCTTGACTGGCTGGATTTACTGGATGTGGGAGAGAGAGGACCTGAAAACTTTAACCCTAAGGTAATGGTAAAAGGACTAGATAGGAAGAGGCCCAAGGAATGCAGCAGCAACTACTTAAAGGAAGCAGTATGTGGCTGCTGTTTTATAATGTCCCTGGGTTGGAACCTGGAGTAGTGGGTGGGCTGGGTTCCCCTACCAGCCACTGGAAAAGTGGCCTAAGTCCTGAGAAGGGGACAAGGCTCTTCTAAATGCAGCCCTTTGCTTTGGCTTCTAAAGGATGCTGAGATAGGGCTGAAGACCCTGGTGAGGGCATACAGTTTGGTGAACTTTGTTACCCTGGAAGGGGTCCATTTTTGACTGTGTGTCTTGGCAGGAGAGCGGAGCCACTGAGGACCTGCTTAGCAAGGTCAGCAACCTACAGGGGGAGCCAGGAGTGGGGGAAAAAGATTGCAGTACCACAGCTGCTAGGAGGCACTCAAGATGAGTGCCTCCCATCACATGTATACCAGGAGTGCTCCTCACATACCCTCTTAGTATCCCTTCCAATAGTCACACAATAGTCAATTATACTGGAACTTACTGACCACCCATATGTATATCCTATAATCCCATCATACCACAACTAGGGCTCAACCCTGCAATATACTGAGCACTGTTACTTCATTGGCACTATTCTCAAAGTTAAGCACATGATTAAGTGCTTTGCAAGATTAAGGATGGAGTGCTCAACCTGCCCTAGGACTGAGCCTTGAGCAACCTCTGCTTCCACCTCTCCCTTATTCCATCATCCCCCCACATATCTGCCTCTTGCAATGTGTCCAGAATATTTAGACATTCAGGTTAGGATGGACTGGGGAAGAGGGTGAGTACTTGATGTTGAAATACAGCATCTAGGATCAAGGAATAAACTTACTATTTAGTATTCATAATATTGTGCTAAATATTTTAAAACAGATTTTTAATAATCACCTGTGTGGTTGTATTACATTGAACAACATAACCACATTATTTATGGCAAGAAAGTGACAGAGAATTGCTAGAATTGAGCCAGAGTACTGTGGTGTTACCCTCACTTCTGGAAGTGCTCCCTGCAAGGGATGTATTTTAGGACATTTTCACAGCTTCTCCCTCCAAGAGCACTTATGAGGTGGCAACATAAAGCAGAAACAGAAATTATCATCAGAAACACAGCTGTTTGAAAAACTTAGGTTTCTCAGAAATGCCATTCACCTGCATTGGGTGGGTGAACCCGATGGGGCCAGTGGTGAAAGGGGGCCAGTCCCAATAGCAAGGGGGAGAGACATTTGCCAAGGGACAATAAGTAGCTCCTTCTCCTGGGAATCTCTGGCACCCATTGGCCAGCTGAGGGAGAGGGATGCTGATTGGCCAGCATTCCCCAGCTCCCAGGATTTAGCCCACCACAGGGGCCTGGTGGAGTTTCTTTTGGCTTTGTTTCAGCAGCTCACCTGAACTAAGAATGAAAACCCAGCCTGACAGATGCTAGCTGGTCACTTGTTTAGGGAGTTAGAAAGGATTTTTTCTCTCATGGGCCAATTCCAGGGAGGTTTTTTGTTTGTTTTTTACTTCCTTGCACGCTTTCAAGCCACAGTGGGTTAAGTAGGAACGTGCTTAGTACGAAATGGGGGGGGGTCGGGGGTGTTTGTTGCAACTTGTAGCCAGTTTACAGTGCTGTTAATAGAGTAAAAAGAACTGGAATTTGGGTGATGGGGCTTAGGCTCATGTGATAGGATCAGATCTTGTAGTCTTTGCAGGCTGAGGTCAGACCTTGTAGCCCTCATGGGTTGAGGTTCCCATGCTGCTGCACCTTCTGCCCCCTTTGCAGGGATTGGCCAGGGGGGAGTGTGCTAGGATTCAAAGAGAGCTGAGTCCTGGAGGCTAGGTTGAGGAGCACCTATCCCATTTTATGGGTTATATGGTAAGGAGCCCTGTAATCCCTGCACTGGAACCAATTAAATACCTGGTATATCGGAGTATGGGTGATGGGTAGGTAGTGCCCCTTCCCGGTGTTAAAGTTTTAAAAAAGTTGCAGCCTGCCATTTAATTCCATGCTTCTGTGTCCACCTCAACAGCTAGCCTACCTGCAGATCTATTCCTTCTCTCCTCCCCCACTAACACCTTATTGGAAAAGTACAGTTGGCCAATCACTAATGTAATGATGCCTTCCTTAAAATGTTGAGTCCATTTGTATCACACCAAGAAAATAATATATACTATAGTATATTTGTAGAAACATTCAGACTTGGTCTGGAAGTTGGTGGGTGTGGGTGGGTGTGTAAACAAACTGCTAAAAGTGAAGGCCTGCTCCTAATTTATGCCCCGGGGCTGCTTGAACATTCCACACACAATTCTATGGTTAATTCAGTTTCCGGGGGGCGGAGTTGAAGGTTCCCTTCAATTCTATCTATGAATCTTACATCATTCTAATTCTTGCTGTTGTATTTGCATAGCTCCTTTTCAAATCAAGGTTTTAAATTGCTTTAAAAACATTGTACGAATAAACCAGCATGAAACCACTAAAATGTATGCATCTCTGGAGTGGCATGTGATTGCCATTATATATCTTATGACAGCTTCCATTTATTGCTCAGTTTTCTTGTTTGCAATCTAAGAGAGGGATCTCCTAGACTTCATGTAAATATCCTGAGTTTAAAATCAAAGCCAAATGTAAATGGGGAAACAAGCTTTTAATCACCCTTACAATGTGGCTGTGGACCCTGATTGTCAAAAGTGACATTCTGATTGGCTAGCAGTGCCTTTGTCAAGACATCACTTGCATTCATCAGCTCCTGTTGGCACACTTGGGTTTATCACTGAAAAACAAACTCCAACTCCTGTTGTGTTAAATGAATGGTGTTGTCTGGTGAAAGGGATTTGTTTTTTTTTTTCTCTCCCACCTTTTCCCATTGTATCTCATACTTTCAAAACAAATGACAAGAGTAGGGTTGGAGCAAAAAAGTGAGAGTTCCAGGCCCTTGCAATCCCCACTCCTAAGATACAAGTTGCGGCAGTTTTGGGAGCTCCAGCCAATTTAAACTCAGTTGTACTAAATAGGTCTGTCTTGTGAATTGTTCCACAAGGTCAGGCCATTGACTTCAGTGTGGCTGTGCAAAGCAGATTGGGGCATACATTGTGAAATATGCCAACTGAATGTTTGCAAGGCAAAGGGAATTAAAGATGTGTGTTTGAACATGAACAGCTACTACTGAGATGCCTTTGGGGGTTCTGGCGACAGAAGAGAGATTTAGGGGGGCTGAATCTAAAGGGAGACTTACATTTATTCTTTTTTTAATTAACCTGAAACTGAAGGAAAAAGGGTTTTGCAATTCCCCTCTCACATCTGCTATGTTTTATAATATACTTTTCCAAGGAGCTACTTTCCATAGAGGAAGGATACAATAAATAGATAAGTTTTTAAGCCGAACTATATATATATTGACCCCATGTTTTCATCAGTATGACTCCCTGTGACAGGCAACAGAGGGTCCTGTGGCACCTTTAAGACTAACAGAAGTATTGCTCCCAATACTTCTGTTAGTCTTAAAGGTGCCACAGGACCCTCCGTTGCTTTTTACAGATTCAGACTAACATGGCTACCCCTCTGATACTTGACTCCCTGTGACAGGTTTCAATAAAGTCCTGCTTACTCAGTTACAGTATTGACACCTCAAGTTTTCAAAATCCTGATTTTAAACCTGCCAACGTCATGAGATTGGCTTACAAATCATAAGATTTTAAATGTGTAAAGACACAAAACACTGGTCTACAATTTTTGAGAAGTCGTCTGCTTCAGAGATAAAATGTGCTATTTATTATGTATTTTGATGTGCTGAATTCAAATATGACAAAACAACTGATTGGCTACTGTTTCTAAGATATTTAAGTTTTTACATTTTATGTCTATGTATTTTGTGTAGATAGTAGAGTTTTAATCATAAATTGTAAACCTAGGTCTTTTCATGTGTTTATGGTTGCTTTACATGATAATATTTCACCTGTCCTGTTTATGTAACACTTTAAAAATCAGCAAAAGGGTTATATAAATAAAATTTATTATGAAACAAAAGGCAAAAAACTATTCTGTACATAGTTTAGTCCTATTCAGTGTCTACTCAGCGCTTCTTGGCTTGTCTCTTGTATTCTTTAAATGGAGCATCTCTTGTCACTGTCCAGCAATAGTCTGCAAGCATTGATGGGCTCCATTTGCCCTGATAGCGTTTCTCCATTGTTGCAATGTCCTGGTGAAATCACTCGCCGTGCTCGTCGCTCACTACTGCAGTTCGGTGGAAAAAAATCTAGATGAGAGTGCAAAAAATGTATATTTAGTGACATGTTGCAACCAAGGCTTTTGTATGCCTTGAGGAGGTTTTCCACCAACAACCTGTAGTTGTCTGCCTTGTTGATTCCGAGAAAATGTATTGCCACTAACTGGAAGGCTTTCCATGCCGTCTTTTCCTTGCCACGCAGTGCATGGTCAAATGCATCATCTCGAAGAAGTTCACGAATCTGAGGACCAACAAAGACACCTTCCTTTATCTTAGCTTCACTTAACCTTGGAAATTTTCCACGGAGGTACTTGAAAGCTGCTTGTGTTTTGTCAATGGCCTTGACAAAGTTCTTCATCAGACCCAGCTTGATGTGTAAGGGTGGTAACAAAATCTTCCTTGATTCAACAAGTGGTGGATGCTGAACACTTTTCCTCCCAGGCTCCAATGACTGTCGGAGTGGCCAATCTTTCTTGATGGAGTGGGAATCTCTTGCACGACTATCCCATTCGCAGAGAAAACAGCAGTACTTTGTGTATCCAGTCTGCAGACCAAGCAAGAGAGCAACAACCTTCAAATCACCACAAAGCCGCCACTGATGTTGGTCATAGTTTATGCACCTCAAAAGTTGTTTCATGTTGTCATAGGTTTCCTTCATATGGACTGCATGACCAACTGGAATTGATGGCAAAACATTGCCATTATGCAGTAAAACAGCTTTAAGACTCATCTTCGATGAATCAATGAACAGTCTCCACTCATCTGGATCGTGAACGATGTTGAGGGCTGCCATCACACCATCGATGTTGTTGCAGGCTACAAGATCACCTTCCATGAAGAAGAATGGGACAAGATCCTTTTGACGGTCACGGAACATGGAAACCCTAACATCACCTGCCAGGAGATTCCACTGCTGTAGTCTGGAGCCCAACAGCTCTGCCTTACTCTTGGGTAGTTCCAAATCCCTGACAAGGTCAGTAATGTGGGTCCTGTGACATTGATGATTCAGGACTAGAAATTTCATCCTTTTCCTCTTCCTCATCTGACTCAAGTGAGAATGATTCTGGTGCATCAGGAACCGGCAGTCCTTCTCCGTGGGGTACTGGGCGTATAGCTGATGGAATGTTTGGATAATGCACAGTCCACTTTTTCTTCTTTGACACACCTTTCCCAACTGGAGGCACCATGCAGAAGGAACAATTGCTGGTATGATCTGTTGGCTCTCTCCAAATCATTGGCACTGCAAAAGGCATCAATTTCCTTTTCCTGTTCAACCACTGGCGAAGATTTGTTGCACAAGTGTTGCAGCATATGTGTGGGGCCCACCTCTTGTCCTGATCTTCAATTTTGCAGCCAAAATAAAGGTGATAGGCTTTCTTAACCATAGTGGTTATACTGCACTTTTGTGATGCAAAAGTCACTTCACCACAAACATAGCAGAGGTTATCTGCACTGTTCACACAAGTACGAGGCATCTCTGCTCACTTTGGCTAAACAGAAATGTGTCCCTTTGCAAAATCAAACACTGACAAATAAGAGAGCACGACACTGTATGATTTCTAGAGCTGATATAGGGCAATTTGTTCAGCAGAGTGATGTAAGCTTCGTTATGATTGCATCATCCATGACTTCTAGGAATAACATGATGCAATTCATATCATGTATGACGCAATACCAGCTTCAGATTGCATCATTCATTGTTTTGCCTAAAAAGCAAGCACTGTCCAAACCCAGTCATAGATTTATTCATAGATCCAGTCAAAGATGTATTTTAGTCATTTCTGGTTTAAATTGAGATCCCTTCCCTTTATAACTCACTTATCCTCCACCATTCCCAAGTCAAGGGTCGTATATACTGACCCAATAGCATATCTTGAAAACTAGAACCAATCAACAATTTTAAGCATCATTTTCGTTCTCAGTGACCCAGAATTAGTAAAGTTTGACTACATTTATTTCAGAAGCATTTTGGCTGTAGAGCAGTGAAATTTGCCTTTTAGTTTTTGTGGCTTTAGGGTTTGTGGCTTTAGGGTTCATGTTTTCAAGTTTTTCTCAGCATGAGAGGGGAAACCAAGGTTTGTGTTGTCCTGGTAGAATTTACTTTTGTGTCTAACTCACCAGGAGTAAGCCTTGGCTAATAAGTGGTGACTGGGTACTGGCAGTTACTTCAAACCTTTTCTGTCACCTTCCTGCTGTGAAATTATTTAGGATAGGAAAGAGAATTGGCAAAAAAAAAAAAAAAAAAAAAATATTGTGTTGAAAGATACCAGTAAAACAACTCATCCTCTTACCCCACAAAAAATACTAACTAGTGAATTTGAATTCACTGAACTCTTTCCCATTTATTCTATATGTTTTGATTAACATCACTGCTATTCTTCATGAAATAACTTCTGCATAAAATCACAATTTGGTATAATGTACAACTGTCCAGACATATGAAGAGGGCTAATGGTTGTGGGGCCAATTTTGCTCTTTCTTTTTGCACTTTTTAGCCCTAAGATCCATGAAAATCCACAAAAAGTTGATTGGCATAAAGAAGGGAAATGCTGTCTCTGCCCCAGCACTCTAATTCCACTCCCAATCTGTTTGTTTAGGCTCTTATACTGTGCCCGTTACTGTGGTATCTGAGCACATCCAGGCTTATAGTGTAAGACCCTATTGTAGGTTAGGCTTAGCTTCATAGAGTAGCTTGCCTTCTATAGGGCAGCAACCTATTACCACATATGGATGGCAGATTGGATGGGGGGGAAAAGGAAGGAAAACAGCGATCATGTTGAACATGTGCCTCTTTTGATGATAATAGGTTGAAAAATGACAGTCTTTTTACTTACACTTCCTCAAGAGGAAGGCAGGACTTGCTGAAGTGTGTTTTAAGGAAGGAGTTGCTGTGCTGAAGGATACGCAAAAGATAAAGCTACTAGAAGCTTTGGTCTGAACAGTTGTCATGACTTTCCAATAGTTGTTTCCAAAGCTATATAATACAAGGCTCTTAAAATGCTTCTATCTCAGACTTTTTTTATCCCCAAATGGAGCAATTTAACCTTATTTCATATTGTTAATAGATTGGAGATTTTACTTCAACTTCAAAAAGTAGCTGAGAGAGTCTAATGCATTCTCATTCTACTATACTAGGACCGTTTAGTATATTTTAATGTTGCAAATCTTATAAAAGTTTACAGTAGGGAGCCATGTTCTTCGTGTGCATGCACACATGCATATCTAGAAAATACGTTTTACCTGTTTTTTCCCCCCAATTTTCTGGGTTAGAAATCCATTTATCATTTGATCCTATCTAATCATTTCAGCAGGATGTTTGAAAGCTTTAGTTAAAATAACCCAGGTTAAAGGGTGATTTTGTCACATCTGTGATACACAAAGCTCTCACTTAAACTTTGCCAATAAAGCTCAAGTGTAAAAGGGATGCTGTCAACTACCAAAGGCCTAATTTCTTTTTACATTAAATTGCAACAATTGCATAGTGTCTAGAAACCAGTCATTGCTGACAAACTCAATTCCAATCCCCCCACACATACAATAGGAAACCTACAGACTTCTCAGTTTCTCCAGACTGCCTTTCAATAAACACTTACGAAAAAAATAGCTTTTCTGTCTAATCACAGGATGTGTGATTATACAAAGCATATCTATGGGCTCCATTTACAATAATAGCAATTAAAGCCTACTGCCAACTTATTCCTCATCTAATTTTCTATAAAATAGCTAAGAGCTAATAAACCATGGTTTTTATGTGTCTTTGTAACAACCAGTAGGAATATTACTTTTTTAATGTTCTGCTAAATCATGAAATCTCAGCCTTGCCATTTGCTGTATCCTGATATCTGATAACAGTAACATGAGAACTTTCCCCCTCTGATTGTTAGAAGTATGCATACTCATTCAGTGTTC
The DNA here is from genome assembly GCF_028017835.1 of Emys orbicularis. NCBI lineage: Eukaryota > Metazoa > Chordata > Testudines > Emydidae > Emys > Emys orbicularis. The sequence continues at coordinate 37,749,740 of NC_088689.1, read as the reverse complement.
TAGAAGCCTCAACTACACATTTGCAGCAATATACCTTTTAATTATTTCTATATAATTTTTCAACAAAAGACTCTACCAGTATGGCATTGATGGAGTCATGAATGGGATTTGATGGCTTCACACAAGAATAATTCATTTAAATTGTGGGCATAATTGTCTTGGGTTGATGATGTCAGTAATCATGGCTTCAGTCATGTTGGAATATTTGCTGATAAATAGTCTTGTCGTTTCTTTTGAGCCAAACGGTTTGTGTTATGAAAGACAGCAACAGGTTTAAAAACGTAAAATAAACGAGGCATTGTTTACAGTAGATAAGGGTTTAAAGTCAAAAGGAGGTGGACGACAAACAGGCACAGGTTGTCCATTGATTCTTATTGGGAGGTAGAAAAGTTCTTCAGCCTAATTTAACCCTTGAGAAATCTCCCCCCACCCACCCTCCACCCTTCATGCTTTCAAAGCAATGCATGTGGCTTTAACTGTGTGACTCAGCAGACAGCAACCAAAATCTCTGAGAGAGCTCTATATTTAGCAGTCATTAATCAAGTAGAACTGCCAATGAAGTAAATGGGACTTTTTTGTTCAGTTAAGGATTATAGGATTTGAACTCTATGAGAATTATAGTAAGGATGTTTACAGAGCAACTGATTCTTGAGTGAGACATACAAAGTTTTTGTTTTGTTTTTCTGTGGAATGTAAATAGAATTACAGATGCACAACTCAACATACGCTGATACTTAACTCTGAGTAGTCTAGCAGCCTTCAGGAGGCATGAGAATCTGGATAAAGGAGAAAAAAGGGCAGAGATTCCTTGTGTGTCTACTCTGTTACTAAGATGGAGAAGGCTATCTTGTTGTGGCTCCCAGTTCTTTGAGGATTGCCTGTGAGATGCTCTCCCCCTATACCAGGAGCAAAGGGGCAGAGACATGGCATCCTAACATACACAGTAATGTGGGGGTGTACATTCTACCACTTACTGGAGTGTAGCAGACACCTGTGTAAGGGGGAAGTCCTGGGAAGAATTATGCCTCAGAGATGTCTGTGAGATATGTCTGTACTACAGATAATACACTACCTTAGCTACATTGGCATCGCTGTGCCAGCATAACTCTTTAGCATACATACAACCTAGGCTGAGGGAAGGGGTTTTTCCATCCATGTAGGAAAACCATCTCCCTCAACAATGGTAGGTAGCTACACTGATTACGTTATTCTTCCATTGACATAACTGCGTCTACACGAGAGGGTAGGTTGGCATAGCTGTGTTGGTCAGAGGGGGGGGGGGTTCACACCCCTGACTGATGTAGCTATGTTGACCTAACTTTTAAGTGTAGACCAAGCCTGAAGCACAATATGCAGGCTGTCTGGAGTGGCTCACAACAATGAGCGTCGACTTCAGGGTAGACTGCTATAAACCAGAGCACAAACCTCAAATTGATTGCATGTTCTGTAATTAGATTTCACCAACCAAGTATGAAGTGTGGACTCCTCAAGCATTAGAACAGCCTTGACATAGTGAGTCACTCCTATCTTGCCACCCAGGCAAACCTGCCTTTGCAATAGATGGTCCCTTACGCCAAAAATCACAACAATATTCAGGTTACTCCCAAAGGACCAATCATTTACCCCATGCCATTTTTACCCTAGATTGCTCACCAAAGCCAACACATGTAGCCAATCCGGAAGTAAACTATCTAAAGATTTATTAACTAGGAAAAAGAAATGTTGTTTTCAAGGTTAAAGCAGGTAAATGTACACACACAAATGAGTTGGTCTTAGGTTTCAAATGGTAATAGAAGCTGCTGTAATATGCAAGCTCTATATGTCCTTTAGGGCTAGTCCAAGCTAAGCAAGGGATCCCTTGGTTAAGCTTAGAAATATTGCCCTCTCCAAATTCCAAGCAGCATAGTGATACAGTTCCTTCTGGTTAGGGAGTTTTATTCCCTTCCCCCAGAGTTCAAACAGTGATAGGATGAGAGTTTGTGCATTTCCCCTCCTCATGGGCATGAGGGGGAGCAATCAACAAAGTATTTTGTCCACTGATGTTCCACAACAGTTCATCTGGTTCTGTAGGCCTGCTTTTGTTGGGCAGGAGATGACCCTTCTTGTAATAAACTAGTATTTCACACTTGGTAATACTTCTCTCCTGACTGTGATGGTTTCCTGTTTCATAGCAAACACTTAAATATTACCTTATAACATGGGAAAGAGATATTGTAAGCAGGGCTTTGGAGCGGAGTCTGGAGCTGGAGCGCGGAGCAGCTCCGGAGCAGTGGAGCTGCAGGTTTTTGCCTGGAGCTGGAGCAGAGCCGGAGCACAGCTCCAAAGCCCTGATTGTAAGTAAGATTAATGCATGCAGCAACTCAAAAGCATATCATAAAGCAGGGGTTGGCAATCTTTCAGAAGTGGTGTGCCGAGTCTTCATTTATTCACTTTAATTTAAGGTTTCGCGTGCCGGTAATACATTTTAACATTTTTTAGAAGTTCTCTATGTCTATATATAATATAACTAAACTACTGTTGTATGTAAAGTAAACAAGGTTTTCAAAATGTTTAAGAAGCTTCATTTAAAATTAAATTGCTGAACTTAAGCCGTCGGCCTGCTCAGCTCGCTGCGGGTGTGGGGTTCCGTTCACCTAGGCCGGCAGCAGGTTGAGCGGGGCTTGCGGCCGGAACCCCGGCTGGCAAGGGGCCGGCAGCCAGAACCCCAGACTGGCGGCGGGCTGAGCGGGGCCGGCACCCCAGACCATCAGCAGGCTGAGTGGCTCAGCCCACTGCCGGTCTGGGGTTCCGTCTGCTGGCTCCTGTCAGCCAGGGTCCCGGCTGCCGGCCCCACTCAGCTTGCTGCCGTCTGGGGTTCTGGCTGCCGGCCCCTTGCCAGCTGGGGTCCCAGACACCGGCCCCACTCAGCCCGCTGCCAACCTGGTGCTTGGGGTGGGGATGTGGGGAGTGCAGGAGTCAGGGCAGGGGATGTGGGGGGCTGGGTATGTGTGGAGGGTGCAGGAGTCAGGGCAGAGGGCTGGGGGCATGTGACGGGGTGCAAGAGTCAGGCCATGGGGTGTGGGAGGGCTGGGTATGTGTGGAGGGTGCAGGAGTCAGGGATGAGGTCATGGGGGGGGATGCAGGGAGCTGGGGTGCAAGGGGGGTGCTGGGGGCGTCGGCTGGGATCAGGGTGGTGCTCCCAGCCCCCTGCCCTGAGCGGCTCACGGCAGGGGGCTGGAAGGATACGCCCCGCTCCTGCCTCCCTTCCCCGCCTCCTTACCGGTCTGAGTAGCGAGGGCGTTGGGGCTGCTCTTCTCCCGTCCCTCGCAAGGGCCATCAGCGGCAAGGAGGGAGAGGAGGCGGGGCTCCACTCAGTACGCTGGGGGAAGAGGCGGGGGAGGCGGAAGCTTGGCTGCCAGTGGAGCCTGCTGTACAGCAGGAGCAAGCTTGCTTCTGCCCCCGCTAGAGAGAGCGGTAGGCGGGGGGCGGAGAAGAGCAGGCTGGGTCCGGCAGGATTTTTAATGGCACGCTGCCCGGCAGGCAGCAGCGTGCCATTAAAAATCGGCTTGCGTGCTGTCTTTGGCACGCGTGCCATAGGTTGCCGACCCCTGTCATAAAGTCTAAACACTGAACACATTCTTACAAACTTAACATCTATTTTAATAATGCTAACATACAGGTGAGTTAGACTGGTTTCCAGCTATGCATTCGTCAGTGTTCAGTGAGGCCTAGGGGCATTGGCATGAGATGGCACCTGGTCTGCCAGCATCACGAATGCCTCCCAGAATCCCCTCTAAGACAGTGTGCCTAAGTATACCTCCCTATGCTAATATTCAGAGCTGTGCCTAGAGGCCCAATGTATTGTATGAACACACAGTATTGCTAATGATATTAAATCACTGTTTAAAGTCTACCTTTGTATCATAAGCAACTGTAGTATCTGTTGCTAAACGGAAAATTATTTTCTCTCTATTTTTCTGCATTCCAGAGACCTAAGATGACAAGTAATTTCCTCTCAGCTGACTTTTCTTTTCACTCTTGTCGTCCATGCCCCCGCCCCTCCCCCCCGCATCTGGTCGTGGTGAAGTATTTATCTATTACTGAAGGACCCTGAATTCAAAATTTTGCAGATAAATGAATTAGGGGACCCATTTAAATTTTTTTATATGTAATTATTCACTTGCCATTTTCATTGTCCAATCCTGTAACTGCTTTGAGGATGGAATTTTCATTTAAGTCACTTGAAGTTTCTCAAGTAGAGTAATGACAGAATCAGTAACAAGTTATAGGCCTGGCTTGGGCATGTTACAGATTTTAATTTTAACTTTCTTAGAAGTTTAGATTTGTAAGGAGATTTCTAATCTAATGTTTGAATATTTTGTTTTACTGAATACTTTAGTCATTAACCTTAATACAGTGCAAAGTATGCAGTAGTTTGCCTAAAATATTATAAAGTAGATGAATTGGGCACCTGATGTGTACCTACTAAGTTGGCACTGCAGCTGTGAGTGAGTTGGTGGTGTATGGAAATACTTATAGCTGCATGCAGAATAATGTACAATTGGAAATAATGCTTTATATCCTAGAAAATACAGTAATGTGTGTCACAGTCACAATATTGAATTAATATTCTATGATGTTGCATTGTCTTAATGCTAAAGAGGAAGCAAAGGGAACCAGTAGTAATATTTATCTAAGGACTATTAAGTAAAAATATTCCTAAATGTTAACAAGTAATAGCAATGTCTGTGCTTCCCAAGTGTACATATTAGAATTGGTACCCAAGTTTTTTATAGCTAGTACTTTTTATAGCAAGTTTTTTTATGGTTTTTACTATAATAAAGTTCCTTCACACCTTAATAATAATTTTGGGATTCAACCACTGCTGAGATAAGAAATATGGGATCTTTTCTTATGGCCTCTGACAGTTGACGTGTATATAACAGGAGAGAATCCTTAACTATTTCACCATTTCCAGCTCCAGCCCAATCTGAAAAGCAGAAGTTAAAATAAAAGGATATAATAAATTTGGAACTTTGAAAAAAATTGGTTTATCTCTAAATATTGGTGAAGGTTGTAGGGAAGTGTGAGATCTAATTTAATTCAGATCTTGCTTAGACTATACCTATTTTTACTTTAGTCCCCCTTTTTATCTCAACCAATCCATAATTCAGATTAATTGGGGAACTGACTTTTCTAAAATGTTGGGCCCAATTCTATCTCTTTTTTTTTTTTTAAACTTATTTTGAACAGCACTTTACTAAAGTTGCCCTATTGATTTTAATGAGAATATTGAGTTAAATACTGCTCATTGTGACTAGGGTTGGTAGAGTTATCAGCAAAGAGGATATACTAATAGTCAAAGCTGTAACTGTCAACCAGACAAATTTGAAAAGCTGACATCCTGTGCTTGGTGACAGCAGAATAAATCAGTTAAACATGCTACTGTGCTTGTCATGGATATTCACTTTCTATCCTTGTGACAGTGTCAACTCTTATGCTCTTGTTCCTCACAACCACACATCACTGTCAGAGGCATGTTTTTAATCTTCAAAATGTCTCTTCATAAACTGGCATCCAGACTCCTTGCTGGGGAGGGCGGAGGGGAGAAGAGACCTGGTGCCTCCTTCAGATATTATTAACCAGAGTAGAAACACAAATCATGTGGTGACAGATGTGTTTTGTGGCGTAAGCATGTTGTTGTCTCCATGGGTATTAGTACAAATAAATTGCCTGGAGCAGGACAGAGCAGCATGCTGCGTGGCAGTACACATACAGGAAGCCCCGAACACAATGGGTTGGATGTATTTTGCACTAGGGAGGGACATGCTGTAAGACAATTTCACTGTGGTTAAATAACTAAAAACAATTTATCAGCTCAGGAATTGTCACATCTGCTCATGTAAATAGTTCAGTGAATAGTTGTGCAATGAAGATACTAGTGTAAAGTTTCCTTTCCTACTTCACTGTCTGTATTTGTTTTAAAACATTTTTTATTAAAATACAGGGAACAAAGATAATTTAGTATTAAATTAATACAAGAAATACTGTATTCTATTAATGCTATGTAGCCTGATCCTGGATTCCTTACTTCAGTCCCCTTATTTTCACTGGGACTAATGACCAAGTAAAGGTTGCTTATGTAAGTTTGTGGGGGTTGGTTCTCAAATTTGTAAAACTAGTTTGTACAGGACATGATAAAGTTCTAACCTTCCAAATAATTATGTTTTAATCTAGCAAATTTGCAGCAAGGGCATCTTCATATTAACAAGTCTCCTTTTTGTGGTCAAAGAAAATCTACAGTATATGAAGAAGCTAAAAAATAGACAAAAGTTAGAATTTTCATTGACTTTCATTTGAGATTTAGGATATATCTACACCTAAAATGCCACAGTGTGGACACTACCTATCCCAACCGGACGGGTTCTCCCATCCACATAGGTAATTCACCTCTCCAAGAGGCAGTAACTAAGTCAGTGGAAGAATTTGCACTTTCACTAGCATAGCTTGTTTTGTGTTTGGATGGGGTGTGGTCTAATTATACCAGTACAAAGCACAGCTTTGCTGGTATAGCTGGGTCCACAGTAGGAGTGGTTTGGGATAGTGTATCAGTATTCCTATACCAGTAAAGCGCTCCTAGTGTAGACATAGCCTGAGGGTATGTCTACTAGAAATGATACAGCGGCACAGCTGCAGTACTGCAGTATATACACTACAGCAATGGAAAGGGTTCTTCTGTGACTGTAATAAGTCCATCTCTCTGAGAGACAGTAGCTAGGTTAACGGAGAATTATTCTGTGGACCTAGTGGTGTCTAGGGCTAGGGCTTAGGTCAGCTTAATTACGTCCCACAGGGCATGACATTTTTCATAGCCATGAGCGATTTAGTTAAGCTGACCTAATTTGTAGTGTAGACCTACCCTGAGTCTTTGAAAAATTTCAAAGAAATTTTTACCCCAAACCACTAAGCAGTTAGATAATTTATTATCCACCATCATTTTTTGTTGTTTAAATACATTGCCCATTTAGAGTGTTCCTGTCCTGCTAGGTTGAAACATATCTAGAACACTAGTTGTTTTGCAGTTTAAACAGAAATTATTGTAAAGAATATTGGGTGATTTGAACAAATCACTTTGGTTATTTTCTTGTTTTAAGCCAAACAAATACAACAACCAAAAATCTCTTCCATTTTGTGAATGAACTGATGACTATAATGACTCTTAACATGAATGGGAGGTGCATACAAAATGCCTGAATGTTCGACCATCAGTAAACTATGCAGTTTGATTCACTGAAGGGATGATCTTGTGATGTTTCTTTCACTATTGTTTAAGCTAAGTATATTCAACATAAAGCTATCTGAAATAGCAAGTGCTAGACATGCATTATAAGTATGAAAAATGTAAGTGCCAGGGTTGTTTATGTATCTCTAATCTGTATATGTAATACACACTTGCTGGAATGCAGTAAAATGAATAGAGCTGAACTGAAATATCCCAATTATTAATGTATTTGTTTAGTATGGTAAGTGTAGTCAGCGCTGTACAATACAAAGCATGACTGGAGCATGTTGTGGGCAGCAATCCCTTGATTATAAAATTCCCCCTTGGGTTCCATTGCAAATAAGCAGCTGCTAGGGCAGTCCTGGGAATCAGAGGCATACAAAGGTAGACTTAAAGCCTGGACTACACAACCTAAATAACTTTTTTTATGTAACATGATTATATGGGCTGGGGTGTTACATTTCTTTCCTGAACCACCTTTCAGAAAAGTATCCTTGCAAGCTGAGCTGTGCTCTCCCTACCTCAGCTCTGCAGTCTGCAATGGAGAGTGCAAATAGGGGGAATAAATGACTCATGTGAATTGGGGAAATAAATGACTACAATAGGATGGGAAGGTTTGTGGCCTGCAGTGTGCAGGAAGTCACACTAAATGATTATGATGGTCCCTTCTGGCCTTAAAGTGTATGAGTCTAATATGAGGGATCAAGAAAATAAGTGAGAAAGGTGTGAGAGGTGGTAGAAAAAACTGGGGAGGGGGGGCGAGAGAAGAGGAAGAAAACCAGAACAAAGGTCATTCATTCGCTCCTTTTCTATTCTAAGTGCCCAAAATTTATGGGGTTGGGGGAGTATTTGGTTGAGAAAAGAGGCAGGATAGGGGGAAAAAATTTAATGAGGAGAGAGATGAGTAAAACTGTTCTTAGTGAAAGATAACTAACAGTTTTTAAAATAAATGTGAGCAGTATTATAGCCATGTTGGCCCCAGGATATTAGAGATAAAAGGAGGGTGAGATGGTAATAAAATGTTTATCAACCTTTGGGCCTATGCAGGCAGATGCACAAGATTGTAATGTGCGCAAATGAAGGCTGGGATGAAAACTCTAAATAGATTTTCTCCTCTGATTCAAGTTAGAATTAGAAGTTGGGTCCAGAGATGAAACTAGTTCACTGACCCATTGCACCACTTCAGAAACGTCATCTTTTTATTTTAATTGTGTGATAAAATAGATTTCCAAAGATGGGCATCTGTGAATACCATGATTCTGGGTGCAAAATGAGCATGTGTATTTGTACACGTGGGCTATGGTTACACTGGAGAGCTTACAGCGGCGTACCTTATCTGCTATGAGCCAATGGGAGAGAGCTCTCCTGTTGACTGACTTAATGCACTTCCAATGAGCGGCGGCAGCTATGTCGGCAGGAGAAGCTCTACCATCAACATAGTGCTATCCACACTGGCGTTTAGGTCTGTGTCACTTTTGTTCAGGGGGTGGCTTATTCTCCCCCCAAGCGACATAAATTATACTGACATAAGTGGTAGCGTAGACCTAGCCTTGGTTAGTTGTGCCTTGCAAGAAATGTGTAGCACACTTATCTTTATTTTCTAGCCCAGTCATCTGATTTAGGTCAGGATTACAAAAGTTTATACCCCTCTCTCATGCTAAAGGTCTGTATTTACTGTTTCCAGTGATTACTGACACATCTTTGTTTTTTTGTTTTGAAAATCAAATATAAGTAAAACCAAATATTTGCAAACACTGTCACAGATTAATGCAGAAAATTGATGAAACAAAGCACCAGGCACTTCAGGTCATCTATGTTGACCTCCATCCATCCCAGAACTCCCTAACAGATCTACCTTTCACTGGACATCTGTCAATGTCAACCTCCATGATTTTCAAATCTTATGGCCACTTATTGTTCTGAAAATACCCGACCTCTGTGGTGAATCAGTTTAACTGTGAAACACAAATAATACAGCAGATTGGTTTAGGATGTTGGGAATAATATAACTAACCGTGCATTTCAAAATGAGTTGATTTTGTGCTCTCCACATGGCACACACTTTGCTTAGCTGAACATAATTTATCATTATCTTTTTGTATATGCTGCTTGTGATTACATTGCATCGTGAGCTGGCCAGATGTGCATGCAAACACTGTTTGTGTGCACTAGCCTCTGAAAATCTGTCCCTCTGTGGCTAGTTTCTTTAGTGTCACATACACAATAGATCTAGGGCACTCAATGGGTTAAATAGCTGTACTCCAAATAATACAGGCATGTAAGCATTATGATCAGACTTCTTGTTTGTATTCAAAATCCTCTTTAGTACACTTTAGACTCCAGGGCTGCCAATCGAACACCTTTCTTGTGAGCATCACATTAACTAAAACTAAAATATTCTATTTTGAACAGGAGTACATAATAAAGCTCTTGATAAAAAGAGGAACAATCCTAATTTCAGGTCTTCCATGAGACATGGAATCTTTATCTGAATTCCTTCGACAAAAGAAAATTGCGGGTTTTTGTTTTGCTGCATTTTCTGACTTGGTCTCCACTAATTAAGGAGCAATTTAAGTTACTTACACTTTGAAGTTTCATTCATTACCTGTCCTGTGTTAAGTCAACAAAAGGCTACATTTAAGGCAGTGAGTCTCGGGCCATCGCTTTTTCTGGCGGCCTAATTAAATATAATTACTTTATTTTGTGCCGGGGTTCATACTTGTAACATTGCCTTGTAATAAATTGAATGCATGCAGGGGGACTGTTTGACGCCAGAGAGGAGACGTTCCTGCTGTCCCTCCCTGCCATAGCATCTAAGTCAAAAGTACAGAGACGTCATTCTGCTACCTATTTATTAGTTGCACTACAGGAGAAACTCACCAGTAGGGCTCTCTTTCTTTAAATAGGCTGGATGTATATTGACCCAGTCCTATTCCTAAAAATAACCTGAATTCTGAACATACTGTAATTAGCTGCAGAGTGAACTCTAGAGTTTTAAGACTTGAGGAAAGGGTACAATTTATTTGAGTGACCTTTCCATGGCACATCAACTTTGCATCAATGTTCTTTTACTTCACAATATTATGACAAAGATCAAAAACGTTGTTTCTGCTCATTCTCTCTTGAAGGATTTGAAGAATGACTGTCACTGAACTTTAAAACAAAATACCTCTGCCATACCCTGAGACACTGGCCACAACAATACCAAATAGAAAACATCACCTGCATTTAATTTTTAGTGCAAATCAGGAAAAGTTTATTGTGGAAAGAGTAAATTACAAGCCTAAAGTGCTTAATGAGCTCTGGGAAAACTCTGACCCACAAAGTAGGTGTGAGCCAGTCTGAATTTTGACTCAGACTTCAGTGATTAATCATATGGTAAATCTGGTCTCACTAGCACTAATAGGCCTTGTCTTTGGCTCTTTGTTGGCCAGTGAAACAAGAGCATCTTCACGCAGTGTCAGAACCTTCCCCTTTTGTTTTAATGGTGCCAGCAGGTCTACAATGCAAGCAGTTAAAGCTAATGTGAGATCTTAAGTCTCTCTCTCAAATTGCATTCAAGTTTAAAGACCAAAAAAAAAAAGGAAAATCTAACCTTCTGGATACAGATAACTTGGGGAGTGTTTGGAAGAACATCACAAACATACAAATTAAAATAAAGGACAGATGAAACTGTTTCCCAGGAATGATAACTTCTTACAGGTATAAATTGGAAGCAGAAGGTTCTCTCATACTAAGTTCATTGTAAACTGTTTGAGACAAAAATTGCCCTAGATTTTTATTTGTTTTTTACAGCTTCATGTGTTAGCGAAGGATAGTAAGAAAGAAATCAAACATGCACAACCTCAGTGGCCTTTCTTTTGTTTTATGAACAACTTTTTACACTGGATTTAAATTGATTTCACATTGAAGTTCTCACCATACATATTGTTTGCATATAAACACCTTTGGAAATCCAAGTGCAAATTGGACAAATCCTCTTATCTGGCTAACCTTAGTTGGGGAGTCCAGCCCATAACATTGATAATGCTTACTATGCATACAGCATATGTAGCTCTCAGAAAATAATTAATGTGTCTGGAAAGCTTGCAATAGCAGTCTATCACAATAACAGTCACTCTAAATTTGTATGTATGAGTAAAAAAAAAAAAAAAAAATTTCTTTCTAGGGCTTGATCCTCATTTACCTTTATGGCCCTATTCTTCTATGTTGGGAGTGTAAAGGGTCTATAAAGTGAGTATAAATTTCTGCGTTAAAAGCATTCCAGTGTTGCCTTTGTAAGTAGGTAACATTACCACAATATTACCTAAATGTTCTTTTATTTAAATTACATTTACACCTACTTCAAGGCCCTTTTACCTTGTTGTAGTGGTAAAGTATATACAGTCCTATCAGACTCTGCTTGGTTTTAGATTTATGAATCTCACTAATTTTCTTCCTATCAAGAAATAACCCAAATCAGTCCCCATGTAATTGAATAGGAACAGTTAACTGTAACTTTCTAATTTAGTGCTACACAGTGCTCCCCCTAAAAACTTTTACATTGACTGAGATGACTAAACATATTTCAATATTCTTTAAACTAAGGAAAATTTTGGTAAGACTGTGATAACATTATTTATAAAGGCAAACTGTTTTTAAAGCTGTCCATTATATACCATGCATCCTGATATCAAATGAACAGATGTTATACACATAAGTAGAGGTCCATTTGTGCTAGAGAAAAGAGGTCTTGCTAACACGCATTAAGATATGTGGAAAACACTACGGTCAGATATTGCCTTTTTGCACTACTCTGGCAGGCAAAGTGGATTTAAAGCTTCCCTAAAGGAGCAGCTGAGGAGTAGAGCTAGCTCTACACCACCTCCTACTAGCCCCTTCCTCTCTGCACAGGGGCCATCCTCAAGAGCAGGACAGAATACAGAGCCACTACAAATCTTCATAAGCTACAGCAGCCTGGAAGCTGCTGTAAAATGCATCATGTGCTGAACATCCTCTGGTTCCCCACAAGATCAAAAGGGACTGGAGAGATGGTGTAATGTGATCATTGCCCTCTCCTTCACACAGGACTAGCAGTAGACCTGAGAGTAGTCAAGACAATGCTCGGGTGCTCTCAGTTCTATTAGACTCCCAACCTTCCATTCTGTTAGGCTTCAGAGCAGCCTAATCAGTGCCTAAGTAGTGTCTATTGTGCCAGAGAAACACTATTTAAGAATAATCTGAACATAATACAATATACATAAAATAATTAACTCTACAGTTTTATTTGAATTGATAATAATTATGGGCCAGTTTTCTTCTATTTCTATAAAAGGAACTGTAACCGTGCCTTGTGGGTCACAACTGAATATACCAAATTCAGGACAAACTGCTGAGAAGTAGGGCAGATACACCCCAAAACTGGAGGTTATTCTCCCATGAGATATACCAAACCAGCAACAAAAGTAAACTTCTGTTTCACCATACTGGCTAACAAGAAGTCATAAAAACAGTTTTCTTAGGTATTCCAGTCCTTGTATCATCCCCAAAAACACTAGACTTAAAGATGAGTGGTTCTTTACAACCTGTCTCATCAAATAAGAGGTTTTGATCCCAAAGAACCAACCACACACACCCAGGTCAATTTAGAACTCCAATCTTACCCAAAAATCACACTGATGCCAATCCTTTAGTATCTAAATGTTTATTTATAAAAAGAAAGGTTAGAGTTTAAATTGGTTAAAGGAATTAAACACAATAAATGCAAAGTTCTTGGTTCAGGCTTGTAGCAGTGATGGAATAAACTGCTGGCTTAAGTCAAGTCTCTGGCTCCTTCCAAATCATTGGAAGGACCTCAGTCCCTTGGTTACAATGCTCCCATTAGTATAAGTCCATAGTCCAGAGGTTTGAGGAGGAAAGAGGCAACATGAATGTGTTTCCAGGGCCTTTTATAGCTTCTGCCATGTAGCAGGAAACTTATTGTTTCAAAGAAAGTCCTCAGCACAGCTAGTGGAAAATTACAGGTAAAAGATGGGAGTTTGGAGTCACATGGGCAAGTCACATGTCCATGCCCGATTTCGCCTAGTCATTGAAGGAAACCATTACCAGTACTTCAGGTTGAACATCTACAGGAAAGTCTATTCAGTTTAGATGGGTGTCTCCCATGGTCCATTTTGAGTTGTGTCCTTTTGATGGGCTACTCATTTTGAATAGTCCCTCCAAGATGTTCTGGCTAACTACCTTGTGGGCATTACCCCAGGAGCAAACATTTGAAATACAGGTATAGAGCCAATACTCAACTTCAAATATAAAAATGATACATGCATACAAATAGCATAATCATAACCAGCAAATCATAACCTTTTCATACACCATCTTGCGTGCCACATTTTGTACAAGATTTGTTGCAAATAGATCAGTGGTTGCAACAATGAACTATGTGGTCATACTTTAATCAGATAACATCACAGAAACAAATAGAAAAAGTTATACCAATATTTTTAAAAATTAAAATGCTAAATGAACAATTGTATGCACTTTACTGTGGCCTAGGTTGACACATCAGTCCAGGAGCTGTGCAAAAGAAGCAAATTACAGTGAAATTATAGATATATATTCACTAATTAAAATTTCCTAACACTCCCCAAATAAATAGTGTCTTTAACTTATCCTGTTCTCATGCTCCAGTCACCACCAGGTCTCGTTCTCTTAAGAGGAGTGGTACAGTCCCCTGAGGCACTAATGGTGCTAGCAATGCTTAGTTGCCATGTTATACTTTTCTAAGGAATAATTTTGCAGCAAAGATCTATTTCCTAATGACCGTTTGGTTTGGAGGAGTTGGAAAAGTTGGTGGAGGCAGAGGTGATAGACCAGAATATTCTCAAATGAGCCATGATGGATATAAAATCATTTGACCATAGATTATCAGTTTTCGTGTAATGTTCTCATTCTAGCCAATATTGCTTTTCTAAAGAGCATTTCAGCAATGGTGCCTTCAGATATACACTTCATCTTCCTTGGTTAATTGTTGTGCAGCATAAATAACTTAGTGTTTATTCCTAGCATAAAATTCCAAACCATTACCATGCTTGGTAATATCAATAGCTGGCTTGGGACAGTTACTGATTGTTAATGTAATTAATATTTTTCTGGGGGTTTTGTATATATGTGGGAATATTTGGGGGTGGAGTATTCTAGTAAAAGTGACTGACCTCCCATTTTTTTGCTTCTTGACCTATTTTATGTCTTGCCAGATGCAGACTCCTTAAAGACTTTCATAATCCTCTTCTGTCTCTTCAATTACTACTTCCTCCTCCCTCTACAACTCTTTTCCGTTTGACCTTCTGCTAATTCCTTCAGAATATTGCAATAGTTCATACTTCCTATCCAATTAAAGATATGTAAATGGCACAGTAGAAGCAATTACCTAACAACCCTCTATATTCCCTGAGATGACAGAGGCTAAAACCCCATTTATCCAATTTGGCCAATTTATCCCAAATTTCCATAGGCAGCAGCTAAACTTATCTATCATCAATTTCAGAACTTCAGTGTTTATTATTTTTCTGCTTTTTAGTTCACAGACAATAGTAGTAGTAGAAGACTATGCTTCCAGATTTAGAGAGAAACTAATTTTTAGAGTTCAGATATTATACTTAAGGGTCAAGGTTTATTTTTATGTCATAAAGACTACTTTATATAATCAGCAATTAAAGAATGCAAGATTATCACTTTTGCAAACTTTCCTGTGCCTATGATAATTAAACCAACAAATTAGCTAAAGGCTCCAATATGGAAAAAGATTGGTAGACTGTGGTCAAGACACATTTATGGATTTTCCCTTAAGCTGCTTTTCTTGAGGAAGCTTTGATAAAGAACATGTGATATCAATTAGCATTAGTTTTGTGTGGTTTCGGTGTTTGGAATTCTGACTTTAGAAGGCAGAGTTTCCATGCTAAATCTTTTAATATATAGCTTATATTTATGCTGCCAACCCACTCTCATTTTGATTTTGTCATCTGACATTGAAAGAGTAGATTTAGGTCAATTTATACATATAGGCTGCAGGCAGCAGCAATGATATTTCTTCCTCCAAGTAGGTTTGTCAAGCTATCATAACAGCTATAACAATATATTCTAAACAGTACATTTAATATTGAACATTTTATTATATCATCCTTTTTATTAACTCTGTAAAACTGAAGCACTTTTTAAAATGGGGAGATGTGATATAGGTAAAATCTTTGTTTTCAGTAAGTTAAATCCTCTGCAGAAAGCTCAGGCAACTAGGCAATTCTTCAACATCAAAGTCTCCCTTATTTGCTCACTGTGTTCTATAGTACATCGATGTGAGCCAGCCTTTATAGACTATAATAAGAATTCGACAGACATGATTCATACTTGAGATCTTTAAGTATGTGGATGAGTCACTGATAAGTGTGTATAAATTATGTTATGCTGACCAGATTTAGAGCATCAGCAACCAGAACTGAAAATTACAGGATGCAGTTGGGAGCAGAGGAGGAAGAGCCTAAAATTTCTTACAACTGTGGAAGCCCATCTGACAATTCTGAGCAAGATTGGACAGTTCCTTTCTCTGAAAAATAATGAACTGTATAATTTATTTTTACCTTAACAAGGATGGCTTTAGAGGTGATTTCAGCCTGACTTCTCACAGCTTTTATTTATTTCCACTGAGTAATGGATTCTCAGCACTTCTGAAAATGAGGTTCAAGATTTCTGAATTCCTTAGCTGTTCAGAACAATGCAAAACCTCCAGGTGATGCAGGAATGTTGGTATCTTCAGGACCCTGACTTTTACAAGGTGCGGGTCGAGGCCAGGGCCTTCAGTGGAGAGGACTTGGTCCAAGTACAGTTGAGAGGGTCAAAGTCAGGAGCATCAGTTTTAGGATTAGGTTGAAGTTGAGGTCAATGAGCCCCACCAGGGAACAGCGAAGTGCATCAGCCAAACTAAGGTTTGTGGGACAGAGGCAGGGCCAGGAGTCAGGAGTGGAGCAGGGGACCAAGAACTGAGGCAGGGTGAGGAGTCGGGAGCAGAGGACCAGGACCAGGAGAGAGGCTAGATATCAGGAGTAAGTTATCATGGGATTTCTGTAGCATATTTAAACTTTTGGAGCTCAGGGTGGGCATCAGGGTCTGTTTGCAGCAGTAAGCCAGGGATCCACCCTGTTGCACAGACAGGCTCTAGATGTTTTCCCTAGGCCTTAAATATCATGCTTGGGCCAGTCATGGAATTCAGTAGGCTCCACCAGTCAGAACCTCTATTGGAAAGACATCTCCTGGTGCTTGAGCCCATAGGCCGCTGTTCCCCACTTCACCAAAGCTGTCAAGTAATGCCTTTATGCCCTTTTACAGCAAGGGCTGTAAAAACTGTACAGTGTCTTCCCTTTTATAGTCTTTTTAGATATAATTGCTAACTTGCTTCAAGATTTCTAATGCTACTTGTCAATCAGTCTCCTATTTAGGTGTTCTTTACAAGTGCTTCTTTGAATAAACACAATGTGGATAGCCAGTCATCACAATTTATCAAACTACATTTTCACAGCTCATGGAACCTGTATGGTGGCAGTGTGTTCTCGCAAGTCTTAAGGTTTTTATTACATATTGTTTTCTTGAGTGAGGCTCTTAAGATTTTGTCTATTCTTTACATGGTATTTCTGTAGCATGTTTAAAACCTCAGAATATGCTTGAGAAATAAAATAGTACAGGTGTATTTTGCAAATGGCATAAAATGAAAGTCCCATTTCTATGTGCTTTGTACTACTAAATGTGTAACAAAACAGAATAGTCAGCTATTTGCAAGAGATGAGAAATATCGAGAACCACGAAACACAGTGGGGCAAATTCAGACTTGATGTGAGTAGTTAATGGAGATGCACCTGTTTATACCAGGTCTGAATTGTAAATTTTGATAGTGGTTTATCAGAAGGTAGAGGTGTTACTAAAATCGTGATATATCTGGAAAATACTTTTTGTTCAATTAGCCTTAAACTCCAGCTTCCACTTATGTAGATGCAAATATTGCAAAGAACCTAGTAGCAGGCGCAAAAGCTTCTAAAGCAGTCAAGAGAACCCGAATAGATTCTGATTTTCTTTTTAATCTGAAACTTGCAGAACTTTGGTGGGGTTTTTTTATAGTCTGGGTAAAAATGAGTTCAGTTACCTTTTAAGTCAGCCCTTCTTATTGGAACTTAATGCATCGGTAATGTTTTTTGTGGGTCCTTCACAACCTAGTCCATGGCTTCTTAAGATCCTATGCCTTTCCTGTCTCAGCCTCCATTTATGAATTATGGTCTTCATGTTTGGTTCAGGGGGCTCTCCCGACAAGCAAAACTCTGACTGCTTGAATTGTCACTCATAGTAGTCTGTACAGATTCTCCATAATCTGATTGTCCATTTCACTTAGCTGGCACCACTTGGAGGAGAGGGAGGAGGAAGATGGAGGGACATGTCTCCCTCAGTTTTTTGCTTTGTTATACATGTACCATACAATTTAGTAGCAGGACTCATGCATATTAACTTCATGTCATTCTGCCCCCGCCACCACCATCAATTTTACTTATGTTGTTGCACCTCTGTTATGAAAAGATGTTTCAAAGATCAGACATAGCATGTGACCGTGCACCTGACAATGGCAAAAGGTTGAATCCTGTTAAAGGAGAGAATCAAGGCACTCATCTTCCACCACTGAAGTCAGTAAGAGCAGGATCAGTCCCATAATGCAGCTTTCTTGTGTGTCATGAATGAGAGTGATTGCAATCTACTGGTGACATAGCTTAGAGGTGTGGATTCTTATTTTAAAAGTGCAGCAGAAGCTTGCTGTGCCCTAGAAAGGTAGGGAGAAATTAAAGATTGATGGGTTAATTGTGTCCTGTGTGGGATTGGCAAATAATTTTGTATGAAATTACCACTTAGAATTCTGAGGCATCCTTCAAAACAAACCCCAAATGGATGTTTTTTTAAGTTAATAAAATATTTCTTAACACTTACCTTCAGTGGGAGGTTTTCTGTGAGGAACAATGAATCTTCTTCAGGGGACAAAAACATGATCCAGTCCAACATTAGAGTTGACTCTTAGTTTCAGAGATTGATTAAGCATTCAGGCACAAAAGGAACCTGGTAACCTTTTCACTAGTTGCTATTGATGTCTTAGGTTTCAATATTAAAATGAATCCCAAGGTGCCCATCATGTATAGTGAAACCCTGGAGCATGTGAGTGCTCTCTATTCCTACAAGAAATTCTAGTCTATCACTCTCCCACCACCCAGTCGCACAAGGATATGGACAGAGTATTTTTACAGTGGCACCACACCATACACCAAGCCACAACTCACTTAGAGGAAAATAGACATCTTCATGAGAGAGAGAAGTGACAAAGGGGGAAAGAAAGGACACAGCAGTCCAGCCAACAACTGTCTCCTCCAAGATTACACCTGTCACTTCTGTGGGAAATCTGCAGGGCACGAATTGGGCTCCTCAGCCACTTAAAAACTCACCAATGAACCCTCTTAGCAGACATCCTCCTCCCATCGAGGGATAGCCGAAGAAGAGAAGGAAGATTTATAGTGGGCCATGGCTGTTTGGGTGTTTTCTGATGCTTATTGAACAGCCTAGCTCTTGTACTTAAATTTACACTCACCCATTTAAAACTTTCCAAATGTTTTAACTTTCAAACTGTCACTTTCTGGATTGAATTTAACATCCCTGTCCTGATGTACAAGACACTTAATGGGCTTGGGGTAAAGCTACCTGAGACAGTCTGTCCATTCACGAGTCATGACCCTCCAAGATGGTTGTACTCCACATCCAAGCTGCAAACAAGCCTGGCCTAAGATAAGACTATGTGCTGGAGGCAAATTATTTTCAGTGGGGGGGATCCCAGATGTGGAACTAACTTCCAGACAACATTAAACTGAATCTGACCGTGTTAAGGTCTAAATGCACAATCCACCTCTTTGATAAAGCCATTCTTTGGCAATGACATCTTCAGACCAACCCACAATGTGAGAAGAAATATAAGGACAGAAGACAGGATGAAGAAATGGAGGGAAGGAAGAGAAGAAAAAAACATTCACATCAGGAATAGGAAGGCTATTTGACTATTGCCATTTACAGCACATGCAGTGTTACCTTAATTGTTGTATGACCATGATACTATAGTGACAGGCACCTTAGAAAAACCTAAGATAGCCTAGATGGAAGCTTCCAACAGTAATTTAAGACATAACAGTTGTTAAGTTCACAGTTTCAAGAGAGAAACTTTTGAGAGATGCTGAGTCTGTGAATGCTAAATGTTGTCTGCCTGCACACTCCATAAATAAGGCCTGGCCTGTGGCTTAAAATGAGCAATCTTAGGGAACTTTCTGAAGAACAGGGTCGTCACTCAACTCATGTCCCTCTTGGAAGAACTTGTGGTCTCTGATATGTGAAGGTTTTGTCTTGTTAATGATTTATTGGGCACCAGAAAGAAAACAATTCAATCAATCAATTAAAATAATAGCAATAAATAATGCTGCTGATTCTGTTTTTGAAGATACTGAAAAAAGCTTACATTTACAGAAATATTTTTTTTGTCAAGGATACTTACAGAAACTAATACTTCCTTCTCATATACTAGCAGATTGATATAGGTGCTTTCTCCTTCTTAGTCTGGCATCACTAGCTAGATTAATTTTTACCTTCACTAAATACAGTTGTGTATACTTATTGGTACAAAAGCATTTTCAGGAGGTTTTCTTTGGTTGTTTTTGTGATATATGCTATCTTTATTAATCCTCAGCAATATGTACCACGATTAAATTTACTTATTCTTTGTCTAGATTTTTACTACATACTTTATTACATGGAGCACTTTTCAATCCTAATGTAAGCCTTCTGCCAGGTGGAGCCAGCAGCAACAAGGCCCGGGTTCAGTATCTAGGGGTTCCTTTTTCACCAATACAACACAAAACCGGCTCAAGCACCCAACCAGTGACCTGGGACAATTACACACCTCCCCCTGGGTACCTCTAAGAGGCAATACTTCCCCTCTCGCAAGCACAGAGTCTTAGTCTAGCAAAACCTTTTAATAAAAGGAGGAAAGTAACTCAGTATTAATTTGGGAAAACACCACAAGTAAGGTTCATAAACCTAAACCATGAGCAAAAGACCAACCCCCAAGTAAGTTGGGCAGTGTCCTTTCCCCTCAGGCTTTTAAGTTCCTTTAATGTGCCCGTCCCTTCTCTGCACCCCACTCACAGTTGCTGTCCTTGGCCAGTGCAGCCCTAGACTTCAGAGGTTCATCTGCAGAGTTCACCTCCCACGCTGGGTGGAGGGAGGTGGAGTAAGGAGGCACCTTACATGCTCTGCTGCTTGGGTCGCTCACTCATTGCCATGCCTCTCTGCGGGGTTCTGCTCTGGCCCTCTCCACCAGCCACGCTGCTGGCCACTCGCCAAGATGTCTTCAGGGCCCACCCCTTAACACAGCTCTCAGTGATTTCAGCTGTTAGTGGGGGAGCCTCACTGTTGGTGCACACTGGGTAGTCTCTTGCAATAGAGACACTGTCCTAAAGTAGGTCTAATACTTAGACCCAGCTATCAGTGATTTCAGCTCTGCAGCACGTAACAAGACTCTTAATTGAGTCTAAATGAGTCTTTTATTATGCTGTGGAGAGAGAAGGGGTCAAATGGTGTCTAGGACACTTAAACAGGGTCCACACCACCAGGTACAAGTACCAGTCCCCAGCCTCTGTCAACTCATTGGGCTTTGGAACCCATGTCCCCTGCCTAGCGAGTGCAGTTCAGTTGAGGGTGAATCCCTCCATCGGGGTCTGACAGGTATAGTTCTGTTGCCCTTGATTCACACAACAAGGATAACAACCCTTTATTACTCCTGCCCCAATAATAAGGAGACTGGGGATCCAACACCAGCCACAAGTGATCATTTGGGCAAGCAATCCCATCATGCTGAGCACCTAGGTAGGGTGGGTGTGCCCATGAAAACGAGATCAGCTCCTGAAGTCCTTTTCCACAGCTCACCACTAGATGTCATGGGAGAGCTCATTCAGACTCTGCTTACATCCTCCCTCAAGCTGAGAATTTGTCATCCCAACAAATCACACTCCATATTATACTAAATTCATTATTTTCCCTCAAAGGGCCTCAGGAAACCAACTATGGCTTCCATAAGCCTATGAACTAAATGTATTGGTTCTTCACTAGCCACCCCAGGTGCATCATAAGTTAACCGGCTTACTGACCTTATAACCCTGTCCCACCTATTGAGAGGGGGTAATGCAGGGGGAGGGGGGACAGCTTCTTGGGCAAGTTTCTTGCCCAAGAAACTTGGATGGTTTCTTTGAGGATCCCTCGGCTACAGGCATAGGCCCCTACATCTCTGATTCCAAGGCATCCAGGACCCCTTCCACCTATAGGTCTCCACTGTCCAATAACCTAGATGTGTTATCGCAGGGTGGTCTCATTGGTGGCACGGGTGTGCCAGCAATGGGCCTAAATACTCCCGCCACGGGGTGTAGGGCTCTCCCTTGGTTCAGCTGATTGAGACCAAAATCTCATCTCCATTCTAGGATACACCATAGTAGTGTCTTCCTCCTCAGACCCACTCTCAGAAGTGCTGATTAGGGGTAGGTTTAAAGCTTACAAAACAGGATTCTATATCAGGTGGATTTATTCATGTGAAAATCAAATCAGTTACAGAAACTGATTTTGACCTCACCACCTTCACCCCTTCAACTGAAACTGGGCAAAATCTATTGTAATGTACCCTCCAGTGTCCTCTGCTCCATTTTCAGATTCATATAAAACAGCAATTACACAGCCCCAGAAGCTAATTTTTTTAAATTGATCCCATTTTGAAATTGGATTAGCATAATGGCATTCTGTGACCTATAGGTGGAGAGTAAAAGTGAAAATAAGATGCTGTTTTACATGTTGCTATGTTTGGAAAACTTGCCCCATCAAACATATTTGGAGCACAGAAGCTGCCTACTTATATGCCTATGTATTAGGATGATGCAGTGACAGCCTACATGGTGATCATAGCCTTGTGGCTGGGAGGAGATTAATTGGCATAGCACTGCAACCTCTGCAAGTACCCAAGCAGATTGTGTTGGAACATACATCTCTAAAACCTTAACACTGAACATAAAAAGTGCTGTATTTGTGTCCTCTAGGAGTGACTGTATTACAAATAGGGTATCATTTAACCAAAACAGTTAAACCATAAGACAAAGCAACCAGTAGAGGGAGTGACCAAATTAAAAATGCAATCAAACTAAATTAAGCTACTTTGTTGTGATGCATTATAGTTTAAATATTTCACAAAGACAAATTAGGTATGAATAATAGAACTGAATATCTTAACCAGGATCATGTTTTACATAACTTTGTGTATATGAAATAGACACAATCACATTTCCACACAACAGGGAAAGAAGTCATTTGAATAGCCAGTTCCACTCAAAATACAGTTTTATTAAAAACAAGGTTTAAGAATTGTGTGCTTTTCTTTCAGATGTTAGCATAATATGGCTGGCATAACTCAGTTTTATTGTTTTTCACTATAGTGTGTGATACATCACATCATATTGGTACTCTGCTAACTGCATTTGGTCCCCATTCAAATTCAGATCCCATTCACGACCCTCATCTTCAAAGCCCACAATAGGCAAGAGCCCAAATATATGGAGGACCATTTCTCTTTCTGGACCATCCAGAGACTATTATGATGAGAGAGGCTGAGAACAAATGTAATCAGAACTGGTGACAAAGACACCTAGAGGTAGGGTACCCATCTGTGGAACTCTTTGCTCCTATCAGGATGAACTTTCATCCTTCTGTCAGTAATGGTGAATCTTCCCTTTATTCCAACAGAAAAACACACACATCCCACTAAATATGCATCTATATCCCACTAAAGATAGAGCAGAAAACTTTTCTCTTTAACCAGGATGACATTGAAGCTTAAAGACTCCTGTATTGATGCATAGAAATGTTAATTTGCTCGAAGTAGAATACTTATGCTTTGCTCATAGATTTACTATGTTGTCAAAAAAAATTTATCAGGATATATTTTGAATTCCATGGGTTAAGATCTAGCTGTTGCATATCCTGTAAAAGATGGCATAGCATTACAAAGCCTTACCACTGGATGCTATGTCACTGCTGAAGGAGATGGAAGAGTACTACAATCTGTGCTGTTTCTAATATGAAAACTGGCACATTCAAATTCTATTCAAGAATGTTGTTGGGAATTCAACAATAGGTGGTGCTGCTGGGATTGACAACTGAAGAAAATAATATGAAATTACTCTGATAAAGTATTGCTGAGATGTAATTTAAATATGCTTATGAATCATTCTATAATTAGTTATTTATCAAATTATTATTTCTTAATGCTTTGGAATGCCAGAAGAATAACAAAGAAATGAAAATAAATAAATGAAATAAAGGAGCCTTTTATCAAGGGTGCTGGCCCACTCTTAGAGACATAGGGGATAGTTGCTGCTAGAGTGTAACTTAGGGCAACTTTGGGGGTTGATCTATCCAGGGCAGGGGCTAAGCCACCCCCCAGGGTTGGAGAGATGCAAACTGCTTCCCTTTTTTAGTCTCAATAGCTTCTCAGAGGTGTATTCCTGCATCAAGTCAATCAATGCAGATTCCCAATTGGTCCGAGTGATGTGAGGCGCTGCCTTCCTCACAAGCTTGGCTCAAACAGCAAGTGAATAGATTCTACTGTAATGTACCTGTACCTCCTTCTGCTACTTTAACGCCTATTAAAAGCAGCTCCCACAAGCACCAACCCAGAAACAGCAGTGAAGAAAAATGGCAAAGTAACATGTTTGCCTGCAACACTGAGCTGGGAGCTGATAAGGACCACAAAGGTCTTCCATACCTGGAGGCTGTGATAACCAGGCCCGAGAGGAGGAGTTGTTACTGGTTTTGGAGCCTGACATGTCTTTCTAGCATGTCTGCATGTGACTGGGACTGTCCAGATATGTACATGGAGTTGGGATAGTCTGAATGTTCAGAGGAAGGGACTTAGCTACAGATGATTGGTTTCCAGCGGCAGGAGCAGATGCAGCTCCCTCTGCAGCGCTCTGTAACAGAAGAAGAGAAGAAACAAAAAAACTCAGGGCCCATTGGTCTGAGGAGGGTGGAATAAGTAGAGTCTTCCACTCCTGGGGATCAGGAATGCTCCTGAAAAGTATTAGGATGACACACGTTTGCTTTCTTCACATGGGTACCGGGAGGATTAATAAGTATGAAACTTGACAGTGCAGTGTTATATTAAGTGCTGAGTATTACTATGCATGACTTCAGTTGTTCCTACATATGACCTCTATCATTTAAAAAAAAACAACAACCCCAAATCTGTTGCTAATGTTGAAATTAGAAAAATTACACCACGACAAAAGTAAATGGTTGCCTTGTTACATATATTTGATAAAAAAGCAGAATTCTTTTGTCCACGGAATATTGATTTAATTGCACAGCTCTAATAGTTGGAAGAATAGTTAGTATAGCTGTGTGTAAGCACTCCAGCATCAGCTCTACATCTGTATCTATTCAGATCTATGTGTTTAGAAGTATTCAACTTACCACAGATTCTGCACAGATGGCTTCTTTAATTTTGAAATTTAGACAATCATTTTGGGTATTTTTAGGAGTCTCAGATAATATAAAACTGTAGATCTGATCCTCATATACTATTGCATATAATCTCAGTTTTAAATAGAGATGATTGTATCTTACTTTAGAACACTTTTACATTTAGAATTTAATTGTCCCTACCTATAAAAAATCAAATGCTAGTTATATTAAGTTTTTTGTGTAATTGTTTCTTATGTGGTTTCTTTTAAAAAATAATTGGTCTGAGAGTTCTCTAAACTTTATGGTTTTGTGTTTAAAAAAAAAGTATAAATTTCCTCAAGAAGTATTCTTAAAGATATTTGTTTTTGCAATAATTATGATGGAAGGCTACATGTTGTGTTCTTACAGAGAGGAGGAAGCATACCCTTTGGGCTACTTATTAAGCTTCAATCTCCTAAAAGCTAAATGTATTTATTATTTTAAGTTCCCATTCTGAAAATGGCCAGGTGTGGAAACCTAAGGGAATGCAGAGGAATTATAGTAACTGCCTGAGAAAATGTTTGGCAGGGAATTGAATCATATTAAAAAGCAGTAAGGTGTGACTAAAAATATATTCATACCCTACATGTTACCACTGAAGGCTTACTTTGTTCATAACTTTTAAATACTTGTAAAGAAGTATCCCTTTTTCAGGTGCTTTAAAATTCTGTAAACTTTATAACCATAGCACATGGCTAACCAAAGGCAGGCAATATAATGTCTGAGGGAAAACAAGAGATTTCTAAGGGTTTGTCTACATTACCCACTGGATCGATGGGCAGCGATCGATCCAGCGGGGGTGGATTTATCGTGTCTAGTCTAGACACGATAAATCGACCGCTGAGCGCTCTCCCGTTGACTCTGGTACTCCACCAGGGTAAGAGGCGCAGGCAGAGTTGACAGGAGAGCATCAGCTGTCGACTTACCACAGTGAAGACACCATGGTAAGTAGATCTAAGTACGTCGACTTCAGCTACATTATTCACGTAGCTGAAGTTGCGTATCTCCCTTCTTCCCTCCCCCCATCCCTGTGTAGACCAGGCCTAAGTTTAGAAGACTGACTGAAGTGAACATTATTGGAGGACTATTTCATGGCAGGAGGTAGGTCTGGATCCAGTGTATGTATCACAGACATTTTATGGTTTGGATAGAGAAAACTCATATGGTGAATGCTGCGGTTTTAACAACCATATTTTGGGCCTATAAAATAACCAACTATAACAGTTAATTTTAACCTACTAACCCAAATTGCTAGTTGGTAGTGCAACTTAAGTCCCCTAAAACCTCTTATACAAACACACAGTCCCACCACCAAACAAGTACAAACAGGAGGATATTCCAGGGGGTAGCAATGGAAATAAAAACTAGCAGCAGATGACTGACTATGCCTTCCAGGAATACAGAGAGAGAAAATAGTTCACAGAAAGTACTGCCTGACCTCAACTATCTTTTACCTCCTTGCCCTTTTTTCTTTATTTTTTTTTCCCAGTTCTGTTTCTCTTCTCTCATATCCTGTTGCAGCCCAGAGTAGAACCAACAGAAATGAAGGGTATTGGCAACTAAAGTCATTGTAATCCTTTTCAAAACAGGTCATGTTTATAGGCAGGAAATATAGAAAATAGTTAATTATCACACCTTACTGTAGTATTAAAATATGTAATTAGCTATCTCATGATCATCTAGTAATAAGTAATTCATAATACAACAATGATAAATTAATAAGAAAAGAAAATGGCAAATGTCTAGAGTATCGTAGAAGCAATGCAACAACAAACTGTATGAATTTATATCAAATAGCTCATGTCATACAAATTAAATATCTTTTTTAATCTTTCCATTTAGTGGGAGTACATAACTGGGCTTATCTTTGATGGTATTTCTATTTCCAATTCCTAAATATGTAGGTTGAGATTTTCAAAGCCATGTAAAGGATTTGGATGCCCAATTAGAATGTAATGGGAATTGGGCAACCGCATCCCCTTATATGGCTTTGAAATCCTACTGTTAATTTCTAAATTTTACTGAGACTTGCTCTCTGTTTGGTATGTAAGTTGTATGTCCATGTTGTATTGGTAGGTTTGTGTAAAACCTGAATTATGTAACATGAGAAGACATGAGAGTCTACAAATATCTGTATCAGAGGGGTAGCCGTATTAGTCTGGATCTATAAAAAGTAACAAAGAGTTCTGTGGCACCTTAGAGACTAACAGACGTATTGGAGCATAAGCGTTCGTGGGTGAATACCCACTTTGTCAGACGCATACAAATATCTGAAGAACATTAACTCCAATGAGAGAGAAATTATTTGCTGTGTTACATGGACTCTTGTATATCCTGAAGTACATTTAAAAAAGGAAAATTTAGATTGAGTATCAGGAAACGCTTCCTGAGCATGAGAGATTAGAGTGTGAAATAAGTCTCACAAAGGGAATGCTCGGAACCCTACTAAAGTGACTTCTAACTAGGCAAAGCACTAGAAATTAAAAAACTATACAGATAAATCTTGCATTTAATGATCTAATATGTCTTTTCCATTACTAATGTTACCCACACAAATTTAAAACTCTCTCCTCCCCCCTCTGGGGGCAATCACCTCTACAGGTTAACGGGACCTTTACACAGTGAAAGAGCCTTTACACAGTGAATATCCTTAACGTACATTTATTAGCAATTAACCGAATTTACACACCAAGCACTTAATGCTCCCCACTCCCAATAAAGCAGACTGACATCTCCCGATGGCCAGTCAGGATTGGATTGTGTCTGGGGCTCCAGCTGCTGCTCGGAATGGTTGTGCAGGGTATAAGAGTTCTAGCAGCTTTGGTCTTGAGCTGTTTTCCAGAGTTAAGTTCCAACAGGCCTCTCTTTTTTGCCCTCATTATATAGTTAAAATGAGAGTCCTTATCTATACCGTAACCAATTATTTTACTTAAAGCATGACTATACAATAAATCTAACCACTCATAACCCCCTTAATGGGCTAAAACAATTTCTCTAGCAACAGCAAAACCTTATAATTTCTTCTTATCAACAAAAGCAACTTTTAACAAAAATTTACACAGTCAACCAGTAAGAAAATTGCAGAAACTTAAGGTTAGCTTGTCCATACTCCCTTCTATTCCCGTGAATCTGTGATTTTACTGAATCTATCCCTGTTAGTAATGCTGCAGCTAGTATTCTGTTCTGCCTGAGCCAAGGCCATATTTTCCTGACTCTCGTTTTTATTTCCAATATATGGTGGCTGAGCATACAAGATGGCTGTGGGTCATGTGAAGTGCAGACCTCTCGCAACACTAAGATTTATGGTTCCATGTATACTCCCAGCAAAACCATGCCAAGTTTAGAAGGATTTTTAAACCCCTTTCTAAGATGCTGAGCATGGCCAGAAAACAAGCTAGGTTATGGAAGACTGGCAGCATTTAGCCAGCAATAGTTTTCTTTCAGACTGGTTATTCTTAGTCTTCCCCATACCCCTTGTAGGGTTGCCAACTTTCTAATTACACAAATCAAACACCCCTGCCCCACCCCTTACTCAAGGCCCTGTCCCTGCCCTGACACTTCTGTGTGGCCCCGCCCCCACTCACTCCATCCCTCCTCTCTCCTTCACTCGCTCCCCCACCCTCACTCACTTTCACCAGGCTGGGGTAGAGGGATGGGGTGTGGGAGGGGGGTGAGGGCTCTGGCTGGGGGTGCGGGATCTGGGGTGGGGCCAGGGATGAGGGGTTGGGGTGCAGGAGGGGGCTCAAGGCTGGGGCAAGGTGGTGGTGTGGGGTGCGGGCTCCAGGAGGGAGTTTGGGTGTGGGAGGGGACTCCAGGCTGGGGCAGTGGGTAGGGGTGTGGGAGAGGGTTAGGGGTGCCGTATCCCGGCAGTGCTTACCACAACTCCCAGGAAGTGGCCGCCAGGTCCCTGCAGCCACTAGGCACACGGTTGGCCAGGGAGGCTCAGCTCGCTGCCCCTGCAGGTGCCGCCCCATAAGCTCCCATTGGTCATGGTTCCCAGCCAATGCGAGCTGCGGAGCTGGCTCTAGGGGTGGGGCAGCGCACGGAGCCTCCCTAGCCACCCATGTACCTAGGGGCTGCAGGGACCTGGTGGCCGCTTCCGGGAGCCTTGCGGAGCCAGGACAGGCAGGGAGCCTGCCTTAGCCTCCTCCTCCCCCCCCCCCCCCCCCCGCGCCACCGACTGGACTTTTAACAGCCCGGTCGGCAGTGCCAACCAGAGCCACCAGAGTCCCTTTTCGACTGGGCATTCTGGTGGAAAACTGGATGCCTGGCAATTCTAATCCCTTGTCTACATCTAACACTGTACATAATTTAAAAAAAGCTATTCTCACTATTCAGTTCAGATGCCGCATAATGACCGGCATCCTTCCAGCTAAGTCAGTCTGGAACTCAATGTACAGGCTACTAACAAAATTCCTTAATTGTCTGGAGGGGTTGCTTTTGAGCAATATCAGGCATTTTCCCCAAATTATTCCAGCTTCTTCTGTTTTATACAAGACTAGTGTAACTTCGACTATGTTTCCTCATGGGCCCTTGGGTCTGAGCATGCATACCAACAACTCCCCTATCTCAGAGCAAGCAGGCACGGAGTAGGTGGGACCTTGGCTCCACACCCTCTACCTTCCAATGCACTAGCCAGCACAGCTGAATCCATACAGGGAAGTGATAATTTGCTACTAATAAAGTCTGGTAGCAAATTACTACCCCTCCCCCCGAGCAAGGAAAAAGAAGCCCATAGTGAGAACTAAGAATCCAATCTCAGTTTCTGCATGGCACTTGACTGAGCCACACTTTTCAATGTTAAGAACAAGCTGATTTCTCATAGCAGCCTCCATATGTTGTACACTATTCCCAATTCATGCTGTTGAAGTATATCTACTTCCAATCCAGGTAGTTCTCTTGTCTCCACTGAGAAGAACTTAGGTTGAGTGTTGCAGTGCTGTGTAAACTGCAAAACAACACTGGATTTCTCCAAGCATGATATGTTTCTCACTGCTCGCTCTTCTGTGTGATGTGCTGAAACAATGTAACTAGATCTCTGGCAATCTGTTTATGTATGTGGCATCATTAATACAAAATGTATCACAGGAGCTATTGCTGTTGTTGAATCAGAGTTTGAATGACATTTACATGGAAATAAATTGCCCTGTTTTCTTCTCAATGTTGGCTTTTCTATGCCAATTTCTATTTCTAGGTACAAGTCATTTTGCCAGCAAAAGCTACTGCTCAGCTACTTCATTTACTTCAAGAAATTACAACTAAGCCGCAAGTAACTCTACATGCCTTGTGAAACTGTCCCACCAGGCAACTTTCACTGGTTTCATAAATTCTGTTCTTTGGATGAGTGTATGCAATTCCCACTAAAGTTAATGGAGTCCTGTGCATACATTCAAGGGTAGAATGTGTATATTTCTAAATATATATGTCCCAATTTTTACATAGTTCTAGTTTTAACATAAAGTTTATGGCCTACTTGGGATCAAAAAGAATACACTAAGTGGTATGTACATCAAATTGCTGAATCCAAATTGCATGTGTAACTCAGAAATGAGGCTGAAATCCTTTTTAAAATGTGGATCAGACCCTATAAAACAATGACTTTAGTGAGAATTGTGCTCTAACACCCAGTGTATGAAAATCTGAATGTACCCTACACTTATTACACAATATAATCTATTCGTGGTTTCTTTGGGGTTTGGGAGCTATGTCCAGCCACTTTAAGAACTGAAATATTATCACCTGAGGTTTAGAACTCTTCCCTTTTGAAATGTGATCTATAGCAGACTTGTTTTCTCTTTAAATGTGCACCAACACTCTTGAACTAACTGTTTACACCATTGTGGAAAATAGGCAATTTCTGCTGTTTAACTCTCAGCTTGAATCAATAGTTTTGCATTTCATAGTCTTGGTTTGGGGCTAGTTTTCTTGTGGCTTCACTTTTCAAAGATTTTATTTCTGATCAAAGCAACACAGAAACAACCACACTGAACTTAGCCAGTATATCACCAATAAAACTAGTTTCCACATAACTCATTTTGTTTTCCCCTTAAATCAAATTACAGTGGTTAACCTTATTGTGTGGTTTGCATGGTTACAGGAGGCCTAAAAGCAAACTTCATCACCCAACGAATTCATGAAAATCCAATCACAAATGTACTGAACTAAAACCAGCTAGAGAATGTTGAGCACGGGAGGCTGTTTGCATTTTAACGGAACACAGCTGGCAGCCTTAGTTTAATGATTCATCTTAACAATTACCATGGAAAATTAAAAGATTTGGTTTGAATATAAAAGGAGCCTTCACAGCATTTGATGTTTCCTTCTAAAGCAATACCAATTAATACAATGAAGTGAAATTTCAACCACAGTGAGAACCACTAAAATACTGGCTCAGGTCAGAGACTGGTGATGTGAACTGAGCAAAATTAAAACCTGTGGTATTTGTTAGCCATCATGAGAAGGAAACATTGGCTTCAGAGTTTTTGGTAATGGTGTGTATTCTTCTTCAACTGATACACTTTCATCCCAAATGTGGGAAACTAATTTAGACCTCAAGAGCCAATTTCTGCTGTTAGCTATGCTAGTGTAAATCTAATATAAGTCATTTTGCAGATCAGTGCAACATCACTAATATCAGCAGAGTTACTCTGAGTAACAGCAGAATTTGGTATGAAATCGTCTGTCTATTTTTTTGCTGTAAACTCTGATTTTTGTCTACAGAAATGGCATATGCAAATACCAATTTGCCCATCCTTTTGCAGGCAGAAAAACTTCCTCCAATATTGCCCTTAAAATGTGTATTAATGTGATTTAAGGCAAGTTTAAAAACTTGCCCCACTTTATATATATTAAAAATGGGGGATGGTGGGGGGGGGGAGGAACTAATTTGGACTAAAACAAGTCTCATTAAAATCTACTTCCGATTTTAAAAATAATCTAGCAAGGAAGTTTTGATGGAACCATTGAATCTGGCTTTTAGTTGCCATTCTTTAAACAAATGTGGACAGATACTGTGATATCTTACCCAAAAAGTGATAACTAGGTATTCAGTATTTGAAATTACTTCTGAATTAATGGCTCTAGGTGGTTCTGGGGGGGTGAGCAAGTGTGATATCCATTTTAATGATGATAATGTATCCCTTTTATCAGTCTGTTCTGCAGCATGAAAGAAAACCCATTTCAGTGTAATGATACATCCTCCCATCTTTAACACAAGGCCTCAACTATCTGCTGCTAATTCCCCCAAAGCTCTAAAGCATGTTTCTGATCCAAAATCCCTAGGTTCTACATAGAGTTATTAATAATCATGGGGGGGGGGGGGAGAAGCGGAGTCAGAAAAAAGGCTAACATGGACAAAATTACCTGCTTTTTCAAACATTATGCTTGGAAATGGCTTCATTGGTTTTGCTAACACATTTTTCAAAAGGGAAAAAATGGTATATCTACCTGAAGCAAAGACCAAGTAAGGAAAATTTTAATCGGAACCATTAAAGATTGGCAAAGTTTCATAAGCAATTATAAAGAAGAGGCTATAAAGGGAAGTGTTTGGCGACTTTTACTGGCTGAGCAAAGTTGAGGCCCTGCAGTCAACTCAATGTCATTTATCAGTCTGTCCATTCTAATGTGTCTCCATTTGAACACCACATCCAATTCACTCCAAAATGTCAGGGAATGTTTTAGGCATCAGTAGACAGAACCCTATTAATTTTGGTGGAAATTGGAAAACCAGAGAAGACTGATTTCCCCTGCTAAGACCCACAGAGTGGCCATTTGGAGCTGCAGGAAGAGGCATCTCTTGCATCCCCTGGTGCTGCATACACATCAGGGGCAACAGCTTAATATGCTGTTCTCTCACTGGGTGTACAGCTTGTCCTACATAAACATTCAAGTGTATGCGTCCAACTCTCTAGTAAAGGAGTTGCTACCAGAGTGTGTGTGTGAGAGAGCGAGAGAGAGCAATGAGTGCAGTGAAAAGAACATTTTGGACTTTGCCCAATATCTAGACACTTCAGAACTTTGAAAACTAAAATCACTAAGGAAAAAAAATCCCTTTTTATAGCCTACAGTCTAGCTGAAAGTGATTTATGTAATGAAAATTCTTGCCCACCCAGTGCACAGAGCAAATGCAGACTGTGCCTTGAAATAACTACAGTACCGTGCTATTTTCAATAAGGTTTCGCTCAGATGTAGTTAAGGAAGCCCACTAAGCACAGCAGGCAGATATAAAAAGAAATGCTCTTTTTGCATTTTGTGTCTGTGTGGCTTTTTTACTCCTTTCTCTATTTGCATGGCTGCCTACCAAGGAAATAAATCCCCTGTTCAGGAAAGCACTTAAGCAAATGCTTAAGTCCAGCCCCATTCCCAACAACAAGGGGAATGGCTAAGTTTTTAGTTTAACTTGCAGTCCGATCAGGTAATTTGTTTGGATGCTCAAATTATTTAGCAACATTTTTACATACTGTATACATCTAGTTGCTCAGATGTCTATTCATTGGGATTTGGGGGACACCTGTGTGTGACTGGCATTTCAATCTGCTGTATCTTTTAAATAGGACTCTCATAAATTCAAATACTATCTATTTATGCAAATTAAATTTAAAATCTTACACACTTATGTGACGAACTGGGACTGTTCTTACTGTGGTCTGTGAATGCTGACAGGGGAGTGTGGCTAGGATAGTCTGCATTGGGAGATGGGAGACTGACCGACGGAGAATACCTGAGCATGTAACAGGAGAACCCAGGAAGGGCTTAGAGGCCAGGTGACACCTTTGCCCGGGAAACTGAAACTCTGCCTTCAGCGACCGAGCTGAGCGGGGTCACTTTAACCAGTGACCCGGGGAAGTTCGAATCTACCCCCGTTCCCATGGATGCCCCAGCATCCCTCCCATTCCGTGGTGAGAATTACACCAGGCCCCTCCAGTTTCATGCCCCCCCCCCTTAGGTCGGGTGTGCTCGATGGCACTCGCCATTCGCATGTGGGAAGGTTTATGCGGCCCGTGCCCTTTTCCCACCCCAATACCCCTGGGGTTCCAACTGGGCTGTGGTCTTCTCCCAGCGTTCCAGTCTGGAGGTCAGTGATTCGGGATCTCTTGGTTCAGAGCCCCCCTTTTAACCTTGGCCACCCTCCGGAAAGGCTCCTCTATGCTGGGCAAGGGTCCTAAAGCCGTTTTCCCCTTGTCCCGGGCCTTCCTTCCCCTCTGACAGGGGTCACACGATCGGCAGTAGTGTCGGACAGTAACAAAGACCCCAGGCCAGTAAAAGCTCCGTAGCAGCCTCTGCTGCGTACGCCAGGTTCCCTGGTGCCCTGAGAGGGGGGTGTCATGGGCCCGGTACAGCAGCTGGCGGCGATACTTCTGGGGTACCACCAGCTGCCTCCTGATCCCCCCTGACTCCATTTTCCCTGGGGGAGCCCATTCTCGGTACAGGAACCTCTTCTCCCACAGGAACCTTTTCCGGCCACCTCTCCCCATGGTCTGTACCGCACTGAGGTCGGCCAGGTCCCTTATCTAACGCAAGGAGGGATCTTTCTGCACCTTGGCCTGGAACTCAGCAGCTGGGACAGGGATGGCCACCTGCTCTCTCTCGCTGGCTGGGTCTGAAGCTGCAGCCTCCCTGAGCCGTGTCCCTGGGTGTTCCCTTCCCACCAGGTTAGGGTCCTGTGCCTCGGGCAAGGCACCCTCCCCAAGGTCAGGGCGCAGTGCCCCTCGCCGGCTCTGACTGCGGGTCACCACCAGGGCACCCTGGGGGTTGCTTGGCCAGTCCTCCAGGTCCCCCCCCATCAACACCTCAGTGGGCAAATACAGGTGTACCCCCACATCCTTGGGGCCCTCCTTGGCCCCCCACTTCAGGTGTACCCTCGCCACGGGCACTTTGACTGGTGTCCCGCCCACCCCCGTCAGGGTCAGGTAGGTGTTGGGCACCACCTGATCTGGGGCCACCACCTCGGGCCGGGCCAGCGTCACCTCTGCGCCCGTATCCCAGTATCCATTGACCTTCCTCCCATCCACCTCCAGGGGAACAAGGTACTCTCTCCGGAGGGACAGCCCCGCGCCCACCGTATAAACCAAAAACCCTGAGTCTGGAGCATCCAGCCCCCCAGAGGAGCTGGCCTGGAACTCTCCTCCCTCCTTAGCAGGTGGTACTCTGCCAGCCCCCCTTCCCTGGGAATGCTGCCTCTCGCCTGGCTGGGTCTCTACCCAGTCAACCCTCTGTGGGTTCGGTCTGCTCAGTCTGTCCCTGAGCCTGGGGCACTGGGCCCGTATGTGGCCTCCCTGGCCACAGTGATAGCAGCCCATGTCCCATGGGTCCCCTTGAGTGGGTCGGATGGCCCTGACGCCGGATGTTCCCCTTTGATGGGGTTTTTCCGTATTTTCCCGCTGGGAGGTCCCATGGTGACTCTCTCTCTGCGTTGTGGTGGGACTGTTCCTTTGGGACTCCTCCCTGTTATCCCCTGACCGGCTCTTTACAAACTCATCGGCCAGCCGGCCTGCATGTTGCGGGTTCTCTGGTTTTTTGTCCCCGCTCAGCTCGGTCTCGAAGGGGGGAGAGATGTGACGAACTGGGACTGTTCTTACTGTGGTCTGTGAATGCTGACAGGGGAGTGTGGCTAGGATAGTCTGCATTGGGGGATGGGAGACTGACCGACAGAGAATACCTGAGCATGTAACATGAGAACCCAGGAAGGGGTTAGAGGCCAGGTGACACCTTTGCCCGGGAAACTGAACAAAGGCTGTGGGAGGGGTCGCTGAAGGCAGAGTTTCAGGAGCTGGCTGGGGAGCTGGCTGGGAGGCAGACGGGGCTCTGACCTCGCAAGGGGGCTGGGGCGCCCTGGGACCCCAAGATGGACCTAACTGAGGGGGGTCCTGTTGTCTGTGCCTGCAAGACCTGTCTTGGACTGTATTCCTGTCGTCTAAATAAACCTTCTGCTTTACTGGCTGGCTGAGAGTCACGGTGAATCTCAGGAAGAGAGGGGTGCAGGGCCCTGACTCCCCCACACTCCGTGACAACTTCCTCAGACAAATTTGTTTATTTTCACTCCATTCTCCAATTTTCCTGGCATTGCTTTTATGTTAACCTGACTAAGCTGTGTGATCAATTTAATACTAAAACTGAGGTGTCAATGGTGCAAGACTATCAAGAAATCTTATAATGTATCTCTTCTAGTTCAAAATGCCGTAAGAATGGTTTCTCCTCTTGGTGTTCCCAAGCTGTAAACATGTGGTTTTCTTCTTGTGGTTTACTTCTCAGATTAAAACCATGTGGTTGTAGTGGGAAATGCCATGAGAAGTAGTTTTCTCATGATATTCTATCAAAAAAGTGAGAGAGTAGGATGAGCATTAAGCAAGTGGATCTCAAACAGATTCTCTCTTCATGATTTGCTTATTTCACTGTTGCATCTTAGGAGAATGGTTCACTTTTAACAATAGATCCATTTTAAGGATTTGGGCCTCAATCCTTCATTGTCATCCAAGCAAGCATATTGCTCTATCTGTACACAATTTCATTGAAATCTGTACAGGATGATGATACAGGATCAGGACTTTAGACTTTTTTTTTTAAGGGAGATTTTTTTTCCAATATGAATGCTGTATCATTTCCCTCAAGCATGTGGTCTGTTCATTAGTCAAATTATACTGTACACTAAATATATTGTTTATTTCCTGGGTATATATCTGCTGGCTAGAAACTGTGCGTGAATGTTTCATTTCTAACCAGGTACAATTTCCATAAATATCTAAAGTGATTGAAGATGGGAATAAGGATCTTAAAAGTCATGTAGGAGCCCAAGTCACAGAGACTTTATATGTTACTTGGGTGCTTAGTAGCCTATACAACTCTTGAAAACTTTACATTGAGCCTCTTACAGCAACAAAACAGAATGACAATCGTGTGTTCCATAATGCCAGGGACAGACCCATAATCAGAAATAATGGTTCTTTATCAAAACCATTAAATATGAGTTGGCAAACTTTTTTGTGCAATGCTACTTTGTTGTCTATATATTTATTTTTTCTTTCTTTTCCTACTGTTCCCCAGTAATTCAGGGGAGACTTCCACCCAGGATTTTTTGTCATGGCTTGGTAATCTTAAAATATGTTTACTTCAATATATACATACTATCTATGCACCACTCTATGGCTCAGATATTTAAAAATATTTAGGCTTTGTGAAGCTCAGCATTGCAATGCCTAACTGATTTAGGAGCCTACATCTCATTTTCAAATTAAGGCACTTAGGAGCCCAAGTGCCTACATCCCTTTTGAAAATGAGTTTGAGGTTCCTAAATCAGTTAGGTGTTGCAATGCTGAGCGCAGGGCGACTGTGTCTAACACATGTGATTTACAGTATACCATGGGGGAAGAGTCATCCAGTGTCTTTTGAGTGCTAAGCTTTTAACTCTTTGATCAAGAAAAGCCCACAAATGAATTAGCATAGAGATTGTTTGTTTTTCTTTTCTCACTCCTTTCATTTGTCAGTCTGCCACTTGATCTTTCAGATTGTTTGTTTGCTACTTCTGAGTTGTAAATTGGTGGAAACAAGGCAAAGAAAGTAATAGGCTAGCATTGTCCAGCCTTAAGAGAATGAACACTCCTATGTTTCATTAATCCAACTAGGAAATGAGTTTTATTCACACTGATTGCAAAACAAAGGGTTGCTGCTACACTTTGAAGTTTGTGAGCATGAGAACTGTATCTGTCTTCATTGCTAGAGGGAGTAGTGTATATCAGTTGTTCTCAACCAGGGGTACACATACCTCTTAGGGTACACAGAAGTCTTCCAGGGGGTACATCAACTCATCTAGATATTTGCCTAGTTTTACAACAGGCTACATAAAAAGCAGTAGTGAAGTCAGTACAAACTAAATTTTCATACAGATGACTTGTTTATACTGCTCTATATACTATACACTGGGGGTTGGGACCCCTCAGGGGGTGACGAAGTTATTACATGGGGGGTTGCGAGCTGTCAACCTCCACCCCAAACCCCACTTTGCCTCCCGCATTTATAATGGTGTTAAATATGTAAAGAAGTGTTTTTAATTTAAAAGGGGGGGGGGTCACACACAGTGGCTTGCTCTGTGAAAGGGGTCACCAGTACAATAGTTTGAGAACCACTGCTATACACTGAAATGAAAGTACAATATTAATATTCCAATTGATTTATTTTATCATTACTTTCTCATTTTTACCATATAAGCAATTTTTCAGTAATAGTGTGCTCTGACACTTTTGTATTTTTATGTCTGATTTTGTAAGTAAGTAGTTTTTAAGTGAGGTGTAACTTGGGGATACGCAAGACAAATCAGACTCCTGAAAGAGGCACAGTAGTCTGGAAATGTTGAGAGCCACTGGTGTATACCATAACATAATAGTACAAACTATTGGTGAGGCAGCATGGGGAAACATAAACAGCCTATGTGTACGTAACCCATGTGCCTAATAGGGAGATATTTCTTTAAGCGACCCATTTCGGGGGAGGTAGGAGTGAGTTGTCTCTGGTTCATTGTTGCTAGGCAGATTTGGCACTCCACATCCAGAAGCTTCTGGAATTGAGTGTGGTAGTTTTGGATAAGTGCCAATAGGCAAGGCCAATGGGGGGGAGGGGGAGCCGGGTACAAATTACCGGGACCAGGCAGTCCAGAAGGGGGCCCGGCTTCTCTGGCTTCCCCCCCCCCCCCCTCGTCGGCCCTGTTTAGCCGGTCCACCCTTGCTGGGGGGCCCAAAAAATTTTTTTCACCGGGGCCCGAACCCGCTCTCAGTGGCCCTGCCAATAGGTTCCCTGTTGCTGGGGTCAGACTCCATGAGGGCAAGCAGTCAGGACAGCTGCGTTACAAAGGGCCATGTGCCCTGTGTTAGTTTGGAGAAGCTGAGCCCAGGAGCAGAAAGCAGGCTGTTGTCCTTAACTCTGAAGCATTTTGCAGTAGGGTTTTCTTTAAATCTATACACTTCACTGAGTGATTGGTTAATCAGTTAGCTGACTGGCTAGCAGTGATTTTAGCAGAGGGAGAGTCTGCATGGACTTCAACTGAAGATGCCTACAAGCAAGTGGAGGGAAGATGATGTTTTAGACTCAGCAGCCTGTATAGATTTGGTGATCAAAGACTCTAACTGAGACTTAGATGAACAAAACCTAAGCTTTTGGGAACTCTGTGGGGACTGAACAGTTCAGATTTTTTAAAGTTATTTAATTAAATTCATTTCTTTAGTTCCTTTTGGAACTTGAATGTGGGGAGGTTGACCCTGTGCAATCCTTGCTGAAAGTCAACTCTGGTTCTCCAGCTACTTTCTGTGGGAGTTGGGTTTTTTTAAGGCACTGGAGAAGGGCAATGAAGTGAACTCTAGCCCTCCCAAATGTTACATGTAGAGCACAGTCTTACCAGCATGACCCTATACAGAT
This sequence comes from Emys orbicularis, assembly GCF_028017835.1. Lineage (NCBI taxonomy): Eukaryota > Metazoa > Chordata > Testudines > Emydidae > Emys > Emys orbicularis. The sequence goes on along the minus strand of NC_088689.1, from coordinate 37,710,451 downwards.
TTGCTTGTTTATTAGCAGGGAAGTTGTAGAGCATATGCTCTACTTTGTTCATTCAAGGTAGTCCAGAAGAGAAATATTTTTCATCCCCACCATCATTATCAGGTGCTTCTGTTGTACCTCTTTTCTGTCATTATGTCTTAAATGGAAAGAACAGCTAAAGGGCCACTGTAAAACTGATTCCATTGGTGCTCTGTCAATCAGCAACAGAAAGGCTCAAAATGCAAGAGGGCACACCAGAACACTTATTCATATGTTGAGCACATTACATTTAAAAAGACTTGGGACCAGAGCATGCTTCTCTTGAATTCGGCAGGAATTTTACTATTGACGTCAACAAAAGCAGGATTGGGCCCATAGTTTTATTTAATGTGCCAGTTACTTTTTGCGTAGTATATCAGTGGATCTCATAGGATATACTACACATGTTTAATATAATGCTAATTGAACCCATCACATGACAGATAAAAGCACGGCTTTTTATTGTGCACAGTCTTTTGTCAAGTTAGTATTTGTATGTTTAAAAAAAAAAAAAAAAATCTGCAGCCATAAAATTCAAGAACCTTTACATTGCAAGTGAGTGACTGGCACATTTGTTAATATTTATAATATTGCATGATCGTTTCCGGATCATGACATCATCAGCAGGTTTTATGTATTATTTCTCCCTTTGTTCTTTGCACATTGAAATGCATTCACATCCCCAGGCTGCAAGTTGTATTCTAAATATTTCAGGAGTTATGTGCAAAGTGACTTTCATATTGCCATTTTATATAATTTTGTCCTTTTAGACAGAGTTTTGGTACAGTGAATGCTAAAAGATAGTTTTGCCCAGGAATCCATCCTTGCCAATATTTTATGCTACAGATTTGTAAATTCCAAATATAATGTGTATTCTCTTTTCATATATTTAATTTCTGAAGCTTATTACAAAAGTATAAAATTGGCAATGTGGAAAGCACAGAGTAATATAATTATTTTAATTGGAAACTTTTATTAAGCTTCTTTTTATATTGTACCTTCAATTTTACTCATCAGACATGGCCTCCCCTTCTTGTTCCTTCTGCTCTATTCTTTATAAAGAGGGTGTTTTTTAAAAAAAAAAGGTTAATTATTACTATAACTACTTAAACCAAAAACAAATTAAGGATAAAAATGATTTCCACACTGTACCTTAGATTCAGTATATTTCTTTATAGGTTTATAAATTATTATATCATTTATATAATTCCATAAGTCTTGTTGGTGGTATACAGTAGAGTTCAGTGCCAACAGTTAAAAAGGGTTACTTACCAAGCTCTTGTTCTTTGAGGCTCTGAACTAGCTTTCACAGAAGTCAGTTTTATGAACATCAGTGGGGGCAGCTGAAGTTTAGACCCTGAATGTATTGCCTTCACAGCGCCACACTGTAGGAGCTGCAAGCCTATCCATATAGCCACAGAACCTTTTTGAGCAACAGATGTCATGTGTATGCCCCTCAGTGATATGTCCCTTGAACTCCACATTCCATAGACTGAGTGTATAACTGCTTTAACACCAGAAGCCTTATATGGCGCTCAGCTCCAAAGCAGAGGGAAGGAGGGTGGTTCCACGTGGCTCTGCGACCTTACAGCTGGCCATGGGAGGGTCACCCTAATCTAAGGGGATCCTGTGGCAGCATACTGTCAATATGGTGTGGCTTGGGCTCCCTACCCCATGGATCTCTGCCTGCCATAACGGGACCCTAGGGCCATAGGCAACAGGTCTAAATTAGAGCTTCCTTCAGGCTACTGTTACTTACACCAGGGAACTGACCTAATGCACAGAAGGATTAAAACCATCTTTGTATCCCCATGTCCTATGATGCACTCTGTTGTCCTTGGCCATAGCCAGGTATTGTGGCCAACAAATCTAAAAATACATACATAGAAATGCGCTAAATAGGGAGAATTATTTTGAAATGCTAAAAGTTAAGTTACTGCTTCTAAGAACAGTAATTATACATGTGTTTCCGTTTTATAGTGAAATACATGAGTGATTCCAGAAATTCAGATTGCACATATGAAGCCATATTGTGAGGTCAGTTACACTTGGAGTGAGGTCAATTACACTGGGGTATATTCTTAGGGCTAGATTAACAAAGGAATTTAGGCACTGCAATGCCAAGAGTCACCAGTGCTAACTTTTAGACACTTAGAAAATCACTGGAATTCACGAAGTCTGGGGTTAGGTGCTCAAGCTCCCTATACAGTGAATAGTGAGAGATGGATCCCTAAGAATGGGATTCACAAAAGTCAGCCATGTGAGTGGGCAGCCACCTAAGCTAGCTAGTGGGAGATGCCCAGGAGAGGGGTGGGTCCTAAGGCCCACCCCATTCACGAAGTTTGGTGCCTATATCTGCATGGGATTCTGAGCTCTGAACCCTCTCTTGGAATCAGGTGTCTAAGGCGTTCCTCGCAAGACACTGAGAGGGAAGGAGGAGGACCTCCCTCAAAAGTTTTAGCCCAATGGGTAGGCCACTCACCTGGGATATGGGAAACCCCCAGTTCAAATCCCCCCTCTGCTTAATAAGGAGAAGAGATTTGAATAGGGATCTGTCACATGTCAGGTAAGTGCCCTAACCATTGGGCTATGGGCTAGTCTGATGTGGGGATCCCTTGATCACTCTTGTTGAAGCTGTTCCACTTTGGATAAATAACTAAAGCATCATTAGAATGGAATACTGGATCTCCACATCCTGGGTGAGTGTGTTACCCACCAGGCTATAGAGTCCTTCTCATGCATGTGTTCTCTTTCTGACTTATAATTTATCATAAGTGAAACAGCTTCAATAAAAGACAATTGAGGGAGACCCACCTCAGAATATTGCATTAGGTTAGTTAGTGGTTAGGGTACTTTTCTGAGAGATGGTAGAGCCCTGTTCAAATCCCATCTACTCCTCAGAGCCCATTTAGTGGATTGGGCCTGGAAGGCCAGTTAGGTGGAAAAATGCTTATCTTTCTCTGGTTTGTGAACTGCACTGGGGCTTAGGCGTCTGGCTGTCTAGAGGCAGAAATATAGGTACCTAAGGAACTTTTACTGCAACAAATGAGGTGCCATGTGAGTTTAAGTGCCTACAGAGTTAGGCAGCAGCTGGGGGGCGGGGGGGGTTGTGAATACCAGTGGTTCCTGATTCTGGGATTTAGGCACGTAAGTGGCACATAGTCACTGAAGTCCCTTTATGAATCTAGCCCTTAATGACTCCATTGGTTACACTGAAGTTATGCCAGATTTATAGCAAACTGAGATCAGAATCTGGCTCGTTGTATTTTAATTATGAAGCATGGTGAACACTTTCAAATTAAATACATACCTCTGTAATATAAATGAGTGTTAAAATTTTGTTTGTAATATGCAAATTAAATTAAAGAAATGGATAGATTCCATGACATCTCCAGGGAGCTGTCCAGGCATGTGTTTAATTATTTTATATGCTGCACACTTCACTTCCTTTTTCCTCAAGGCTGTCTCCTCCAGAGAATTGATAATTATAGTTCAGTACCTAATTCTATGGTAGTTACAGCAATTACAGGTATTATAGCTGCCATTAAGTTGCTTTAACATAAGCATGTGTCTGATAAGGAATACATAAATAGTACTTAATGTCAAAATTCCATGTCATATTATGGAGCTGGTATGTTAAATGCATGTATATATTTTGAATGAGCAAAAAAGGAACCTTTTAAATCCTGTCTCTATAATTCATATATTTTACAACCAAAGAAATTGATAAGCTATCAGTTCATGTGCTAGTGATTTCTCCTTTATCTGTGTTTCACAGTGTCTGACCAATATAAGAATGTGAACTGGCTTAGGTTCAATGGAAGTGACACTGAAAGACAGAAATTCCTCTGGATATTTTCCTTATCACCATGACACACCTTCTCTTAGAGGTGTTTGTCCAAACCTTGCAAGTCTAATTTGTGGTCTTAGGCTCTTATTCGATCCAGTGCTGCTTCTGTATTCGCAGGTGGCAAATCTGGCACCTAGTGCTCTTTTCATCTTTCCCCTCTAATGACACAATCTCTGTCTTGTAATCTCAAGGCTATGTTACTGAAATGTGCTGTTACTGTAACTATAGTCTGATTGTGAAGTTTTATTCCAAGTCCCCCATATTTATTTGTAAGAAGTAAGGTCTCAGTTTGGGATGCTAGGCATTTTGTAGTTTTAGTGGTTGAAGGATGTGTAAACCTTTGGATTTTTATCTGATAGCATCGTGAGTTCACCAATACTTACTTATGCCATATTACATTTATTTTATCTTTATGAAAGAACATGGCATGCATACTACATACCAGTCTAAAATGGCATAAAATTCATTCTTTCTGAATTCTTCAAAGGAAATATGTATGAGAAACTGAACAGGGCAGCAGAAAAGCAGCCTATGTTGTCAATTGCTCCTCAGATGGTGTGGTCCAGAAAACAAAACAAGATTATCCTTTAAGATTACATAATTCTCTATGAAAAGCAAACATATAAGATTAGCAGGCTTCAGTCACAACTGAAAGTGTCATTGTACAACCGAGGTGAGGTAATCCTTAGGGGTATTCATGGTTCTGTTTGTTCAAATGACCTGTTGAAATGACTATTGCCATGGCAATCTGTAAATCACAAAAGATTTTTTTTCTTTTTTAGGTGAGAAATAACCAATATCTCGCATCCTTTCCTGAAACTAGCTGCTCAACAAGCAGACCCTTAGTCACATGAACAGTCCTTACTTACCTAAGTAGTCCACTATTAATGGAAAGGCTCACATAAGTCAAGGTTTGCAGGATGTAAGCTATCTCCGCCATTTTCACTAGAATTTTTTTCTAAACCTTGGGTCTGGGTCTGTGCCCCAGTTTGTAAGAGCAAAAGCATCTTTTCCCATAATGTGTGTGAACTAGGAAGCTTGTTGTTTCAGAATAGACTGTTCTGATTCTTTGGAATCACAGGACTGGCAAGCGGCAAGTTAAAATGTGTACATATTAATTAACAATTAGAGCTATGTGAATATCCCATCCCATCTCCTAGAACTGGAAGAGACCTTGAAAGGTCATCGAGTCCAGCCCCCTGCCTTCACTAGCAGAACCAAGTACTGATTTTGTTCCAGATCCCCAAGTGGCCCCCTCAAGGATTGAACTCACAACCCTGGGTTTAAGCAGGCCAATGCTCAAACCACTGAGCTGTCCCTCCCCCCCTTGGTTCAGTGGCAATTAAAAACATGTTTCAGGATGACTCGCAAATCTAAATTTTATGATTTTTTTTTGGTGAATTGAAAAATTGAAGAAAATTGTTGACACACTGCTTTATTTTAATGTTAAGCATTTTTAACATTTAATTTAAAAAAATTGAAGGAAATGTTGTACAAAGTCATTTTGAATTGAAATTAAAAATGTCAAAACAAACCATTTTGACCTTTTTCAAAAAAAAATTGCTTTTTAAAAATATGAATAGTTTGGCAAAACTGACATGAATTTGTGAAACGTTTCAGTTGTAGCCAAATCTGCATATTTTTGCCAAAAATAAGTTTTGGCCAAAAAAATGTCACCTAGCTCTATTACCAATACAATAATGGCAATTTCTGGACTTGAATTTTGCATACTAAACTTGTATTCAGGTATGGGCTTCCTAAGAGGAATTCAAGAAACCTGTTTTTTTTTGGGGGGGGGGGGGGGGGAGGAAGACGAATGTCATCAGCATAAATAAAAGAAAACTAATACAACCTCAAATATCTCCAACAATCCACAAAGACAAAACAATGGTGAGGTTGACAGATAAGTTTTCTTTTTCTCTTTGTGGTTTTATATATGTTCTTTAGAGAAACAAAATAGGGACACATGGTTGTCATGGATTGCAAATAACATGGCAACAAGCATGTGCTCACTTTAAAAAAAAAAATGAAACACCACCTATTCCCTCAAGAGGATAAATGTTAGTCCACCTCTTGTTCTCATGATAATGTGAAGAGGGTTTGAGGAGCTGTCATCTACTTCATGTTGGCAGCAATACCATTCATACTTCAATTAGCATGGATCACTCAAATTTTTTGCTGAACTGCATATGTATTCTACGTTATTTTCTAAATAATTTTAAAAGACCAGTCCATCTTCCCCTCTAAGTCATTCTTGGTGATCTCAGAGGAACTCAGAGGCCATGTCCCCAAAAAGTCACTTTTCAACACAGTTGTGTTACTGTCACCAAGACCAAAACAAAGCCAAAAAACCCCAACAATCTCCAATTAGTATTCCCTAAGGATATTCGTCTCAAGTTAGCAACAATTCCAGTGTGTCTTTGATTAAAGCATTGCAATTTGTTTCCCATATAACTTAACAGCAGCATAGTGCAAAGATCAATCCACAGGTTTTGAACTAAAACCCTTGAACTTGTTGACATTCTCTTTTTCAAAATTATATGATAGTCACAGGTGGAAAATATTCAATCTGTGATCTAAGCTAGAAAGCAATGTGTCTACAATAACATGTTAGAAGAACAGTGTTTCTCAAGGTATTTTACCAATAGGCAAAGTAGTATTTTTTCAACTGACATTGAACACTTTGGGCATTGATAAGCATGAAAATATTCTTTACTGTTTTTCATATTGGATATACAATTAGTGGTATTAAAATAAAGAATGGAAAACTATTGGCATGTATTCACATCTCAAGTTCTTTTTTATGAACAGTTCACTGATGATATAATTAAGAATATGGTCCAAATTCTTCATTCAGGTACACAGTTGTATTTCTGAAGTCATTCTGTTGGAGTCAGTAGAGTCACTCCAGACTTACCCTGGAGAACAGAATTTGGCATATCGTGTAAAGTTAGGGAGGAGAGCCCTAGCTAAAATATTTCTTGTTATTGTTATTTAAGGTTTGTGTGTGTGTGTGTGTATGTATGTTAATTAAATGAATGCCAAATATTGCATATTACAAGATGAAGATGGCTCTGGTTCTCTCCTGTATTAGGGCCACATTATGCTCTCCTCTGGTACAAAGCAGCATAGCCAGCCATAGAAGTATCACCCTTACGTTGAGTGAGTTCCCCTGCCTCTCCTCTTCCTGCGTACCCCAAAACTTACAAATGCCACAGTCGGGACTTAAATTATTTGCAGGTCATATAACACTTCACACATTTAGATCTGAATAAAACTGGTATATTTCCAATGACTTCAACAGAATTGCACCCACTTGATCCATCTCTGAATTTAGCTTCTCATGCCTATGGTATTAACATGTTTATACTGTGCTATAATGAGTTTAGGTTGCAAAGAAACCAATGCTTTGTCAAAAATGAGAATTGCCTTCCAGGAAATGATCTGACCAGCTGATTACACTGAGACTCCACAACTTAAAAGAGGATGAGGTGATTAGTGGTGAACCCTGCAGAATGTTTTAATTCTATTTTGTGGCCTTTGCCTTTATGAACTTTCAGAGTTATCTTGAGGAACTTACTTGTCTTGCTGCTAGAATACTTATCATTTATTGATTGTGTCCCCTAGATTAAAGGAGTTTCCACTAAGCAGAAGAATGCATTCTTGCCCAGTTCCATATGGAATCACTTCTGCAGATTGTCCCATTTTCTGCATCTCTCCTCTGACTATTTGAGTTGCATCCACAGTGAATATCTCATCCACAGATGAGTATTTGGAACCAGAAAATAATTTTATGGATTATAGATCTCCACCAGGGTAGCCTTTAATGAGCTAATTTGTTGTCCTCAAACTGCTATTAAAAGTTAGTCTTTTTTTCTTTTTTTGACTAACAGAATTTTTTTTGGACCAGTTGCTTCAGTTAATTCTCCTTTAGACATTTTATTAATAAAAGGGGAGAACTGATTAAATATTTAGACAATGGAGAGATCATAAATATATTAACAATAGATTTTAAGCTCTATTTACACTAATAAAGTTTTGCATGAATCTGTGTAGCACACCTTACTACACGTGAAGATATCAAAATACTATTCAAAGTTGAACCAGAAATAAGATCAAACAGTCATGATATTTTAAATTTATTCATTGTCTCTTTCCCTATATCAGTCTCCAAGTGCCATGGAGTATCAAATTCCCTTCCCGTCTCTTTTGGACAGGAAAACATGTTATAATGTGGGTGGGCTAGAACCAATCCCTGTCATACTAGGGAAATTTTGGACTTGGATCCAAATTGTGCACTCTAGACTCATCTTATTACTATCAACTTCAGTTGAAAGGCTTTGATCCTTGGCTGTGACTGAACAGTCCACAGAAAGTGCTTTGAATCACCTTTGATTTATTTTAAAATTATATGGTAAAAATGAGAAAGTAAGCCATTTTTCAGTAGTAGCGTGCTGTGACACTTCTGTATATTCGTGTCTGATTTTGTAAGCAAGTTGTTTTTAAGTGAGGTGAAACTTGAGGGTACGCAAGACAAATCAGACTCCTGAAAGGGCTACAGTAGCCTAAGGGGCCATTATAGCAGCTAGTGATTGCTGTGGTGGAAGAGAGACCTGGCCATGTCCTGTTTCCCCTTAGCCCTGACCCCCTATGTCACTATTACATTTAATGAATAGGACTGTGTGTACTCTGTCTTGCTGGGAGGAGTCCGCTTGCTGCTGTTTGAAGACATAACGGGGAACGTATCCTGACTCCATAATTCCACCGTGTTTTAACTACCTAGTGTAAACTCAGTAAGGAAAAATATTTCCTGCTTAATAAAAGTAATTTTCAAAGACTGTGGCCACAGACCTGGACTCTGGATGAGCTGCACTTGGTGATGGCTACATAAGGGGGAAATATGGCTGAATGCCAGATTTATGTCACTTTAAATATAACTGCAATTTACACCCCTTTTAAGGCCCCTTTACGAGAGTGGTATAAAGGAGCCTTAGGGGATGTGTACATTGCAGCTGGGAGGTGTGATCCCCAGCACAGGTAAATAGACACTTGCTAGCTCACTCTCTTAAGCTAGCCTGCTAAAAATAGCAGTGTGGACATTGTGGCATGCACCCACTGGGTCCGAACTCGCTTGGCTAGCCCAAGCCACCACGTGTACCACAAGGTCCATGCTGCTGTTGAGTCTGTCTATCCACGCTGGGCATCACGCCTCCCAGGGTAGATATACCCTCTAAACAGAGCTGCAGTGTAAACGAGAGGGGTGTGACTTGTAGAGTGCTCTAATATGTTGCGCTCTAACTGAGCTGTGCACCCCCTGCTGGTGTGAACCAAAAGATATCTAGTGCACACAGCACACATTAGGTATCTTTTAGTTCATGCCAGCAGGGTCAATGTGGGACAGGTAGAGCAGGACACATTAGAGTATGCTACAGTTCATACCCCACTAGTTTGCACTGCAGCGCTAGGTAGACATGCCCTTGTGTAAATGAGAACCAGGGCCTCAGTCTTTATCTAAGCAGCTATTGTATTGGGGTTCTTTCCTTTTTCAGGATGTCCAGGTGGTCAGAGATATGTGTCAGAAAAGGAGACCATATTTTCTTAGTCTTTTGTTTAGTTATTGTCACATAGCCACAAGATCAGTGCTATGTCCCCTACTTTGGAAGTCTCTTGGAGGCACCAATGTGCCAGACCCCTAAGTCATGTCACACTTCCTTCAGGGAAGGCACATGGCCTCACCGCCTCCTGCAATGGAACTCTGGGTTCAGCACTGCTGCTTCACACTGAGAGCACACTGAGCTCTGTTCAGTGAATTCAACTGAAAGAGACTTCTGGTAGAGACTTGTACACTAGCGTTTACTAGTCAACTGGAACATAGCATAGGAAGTCCTTAGGGAGCATAGGGAACCAAAGGTTAAAGCACAGTCCATTCTGATCATTCCAGAGCAATCCACCAGAGCAATCTGTAGTGAACTCCATTTCAGGCACTCTCTCACTTCCTTCCTTAGTCAGTTCCCAGATGAAATCCTAGATTCCTTCCAAAAGCCAACCATTTATTCCCCCACCTCACACACCTCTTAACTCTTTGTTCTCAAGCTGGGGTCTCAGCTCAGCTTCCCTGCTGAGAGGCAGGGACAACCATGAGTCATTGGAGCTTGCATTGTCTTTCTGGCCCCCTTGTTGAGCTGGGGTGGTTTCAACCACTTCCTTACTGACTTTTCATTCCACCCAATAGGGGTAGGTGACCTACTCACCCATGTGTCTTAGTCTTACCTGAGAGCAAACTTAATCTTTTCCCCCCACTGGGTAGCAATGTAACATATAGGGGAAACTGAGGCACACACAGGTCTCATAAAATACTACAGAAAAGTCTCATTTCACAGTTACTTAACCACTAAACAAAATGTGTACAGGTATAATGATGCACGGTAGCTTGTGGATGTTATTGGAGTTCACTAGTGCCATGTGTCTCCGGATGTCATTTATCAAAAACAGATGTTCTTTGTATCAGTAAGGCTTGTAGCAATGTCTATTTAAAGTTAAACTGAGATCAACTGAAGCCAGAAAGGCATGCTTTGATTTAAATAAATCAAAGCACATCACAGCCATAGTAATTAATAATCCAAGACTAGAGAAAACATGAGCAGTAGAAGTCTTTTCAGAGAAGATTTTAAAATACTATATCAGGGCACACAGAATCTATTGGTATTAAGAGCCCAAGGTCTGCTGGAGTGAGCAAACAGACTATATAAATGAAGAATGGGGATTTTGGGTATAATGATTCTTATTTATGACAGCTAATGGAAAGCAGTTCTTCACTTGAAGTATTGTGGGCATCACATGCAAAAGCTCTGGCTAATGATATGAGACAAGGTCTTGAGATGTAATTGTTACTTGCATCATGTATCAAGCAGAAGTATTAATGAACTTAGGTTCAAATAATTACAACTAGTAGAGGAAAGAACATTGGTTTAAAAGTCAGATTTAAAATTATACTGAAAAAGGAAAGACAGTGCCTGATCGTTTTTCCGTTGAATTAATGGGAGCTTTACCTTTGCCTTCAATTGAAGTAGATCTTACTCCCTTTCAGAGCTGCATCAGACAGTCTTGACATGGATATATAAGACTAATAGTATGAGTAGAGTATTAGCCTTATGAGGCTCTGGTGACTAGTAAGGCGCTGGTGAACAAAGTCAACAAGGAAATGGAAAACTGCCAAAAATATTCACCTTTAGGTACCTGATTGCATGGGAAAGTCCTACTAAACTGTTCACCTCCTTCTGTTTGGACGTCTACACAGCAATATTGTAAAACATCAAATTTCCAATGAAAAGACCATGTGGCTTAAAAGAAAAAAAATCATCCTAAACGTATTTCTTTTATGGTAAACCTAAATAAGTATTTAATTCTGTAAAGTATTTATGTGGGGATAATTATTAAACATTTTCGTAGTTGTATATGTACTAGAGAGGTGGAAGAACTACAGAGACACAACGGACATAATAGTAACAGGAGAGTTGGATTCTAGGTTACAAAATGCATCATCCACTTAGGACAAAATCCTTGTCTCTGCTGCAGGAATACAAGAAAGAGAGAAGTGGGTGCCAGTAGCAGCATCTTTGAGCAGCAGCAGGATTCCAAACCTAATACTCTGGAGCACTAGGGCAGGGTCAGTTACTGGCTACAGTTCCAATAACCCGGCCCTAGCCCTCTTGTATGTTGCAGTTTGCAGCGAATGTTAAAAGAAAGAGGTGACAGTCTGCTCCTATGCAGAGTAGTCCACTCCAGCTGCCTTGAGTCCTTTTGCCCTGTGACATAGTTGAGAAAATAGATCTTGTAGCTCAGACAAGAAGAAAATGAGATGCTTCCACATAATTTCAATTTTAAAATTGAAGTTTGTAAATTACTTTTCCTAGTGAACATATGGTATGTGCGCGCTCTTTCTTTAAATGCCAAATTTCAGTGAGAATTTAGTCAGTTTAGCCAATTCACATTTGATCACTTGCAATTTTGTAATTTTTTATGTTTAATTACCCTTGTTTTATCTCTCTCCTGCCCTGTTTTTTTCTTTTTTACCCTTGTTTTGTTTTGTTAATTTATTACCCTCATCTCTGAATTTAAGCCCTCGCCCTGCAGTGAGCTCCAAGAGGGCAGGCCCTTGTGCCTAGATGGTAATCTCTTCTGCTAATGGACCACTTCCGTATTTATATCTATAATACACCTTGCACGCTTTTAACCACTTAAAAATTACAGATGATAATGGCCAAATCATCCCTGTCTGCATGAAAAGCTGCAAGAGGGATCTTTTAAATATGGAAATCTCAGAGCGTTTAAGGAGTATTTGGCTTCTGTGGTAAAGGCCTGGGGCTCAGCCTCAAACCTGGTGGATCTGCTGGAACCAAGACGATCCATGTGGAGATCCTATGCTCCGCCTTCAGCTGTGAACCCCAGCAACACTGCTTCATTCCTTGGCAGTGCCAGTCCCACTAGATTGGAGGAGGTAGTTTTAAAACAGTTACATTCACTCCTTCATGCCCATTTCATGTTCCATGGTATATTTTCATTGCTTTTGTGTGCCCTTGCAGTTCCCCCTGCCCCAGCCTAACAAACCGGGAATAGGGAAGTGTTTGTGTGGTTCAGTGATCAGGTCCCAGTTGCGCATTGTAGAGAGCTGGCACACAGCTGTGACCTAATCATAACCATAATATCAAAAGCTGGGATACTATCACATAGCTGTGACAATATTGAACTAGCTCATAAAATTTGCAGTACTTACACATCTGTAAACAGTCTGCACATTGAATGGCAAAGTTGAGTTCACTTATACCTGACTGACTGAACTCCTCTAGTTGGTCCTTAGTGCTTTTTTCAGAATTGCAGAGTACCTGCTGCTCCTATTGAATTCAATGAGAGCTGCAAATTCTCAGCACCTCTCAAGATCAAGCCATAAGTGCCTGGAAATGCAAACGCTGGCAAGCAGTTATTGTTTACATAATTATATAGCATTCTCAATAATGCAGTGGGAGCTGCTTTTTATAAATGGAGATATCCTATCTCCTAGAACTGGAAGGGACCCCAAAAGGTCATCGAGTCCAGCCCCCTGCCTTCACTAGTAGGACCAAGTACTGATTTTGCCCCAGATCCCTAAGTGGCCCCCTTAAGGATTGAACTCACAACCAAGGGTTTAGCAAGCCAATGCTCAAACCACTGAGTTATCCCTCCTGCCTATTGTCAAAAATATAATAGGCCAAATTCATTTTCAGCAGGAAAATGCCCCAGTTTTTCAGCCATTAGCAGTTAGCCATTTGCTTTCTGTGCAGAGAAACAATGGTATGTTAGCTCACATGCGGCTATGCCAGCCTGTGCTGTGATCCTGTCAGCATCCATAAGGTAAGTGGGGTCCTACTAATCTGGAGACTCAAGAAACCTAGCTGTTCCCGGAAGTGAAGTTGGTGCCTTAGTAGGTGGTACTCTGCCCTTTGAGTCGGTATTCAACTTGAATAGTCGGTAGTGCTTGAATTGGGCAGAAGTAGGAGTTATGCCATAGCTCCATTTCTTGCTGTTGGCTAAAAATAGTCCAACTTTTCCCTCCTATATTGTTACTTTTTCTGAGTTTTCTGAGGCATTCAATCCCTTTTTTCTTCTCTACTGTTCTGCCGCATGGTATGGTGTGGGGGGGTCAATGTGCTGCTGGAGGTGACATCTTTTGGATGAGACATTAAACCAAAGACTTGAACACCTGTTCTCATAAAAAGTACCATCAGGTCTTTCATAAGCATAGAGGGTCCTGGCCATATTCTTTCTCAAATAATTACATCATTTTATGTCTGCTTAAATCCCTGACGTTTCAGTTAAACATGGTACCACAAAATCTCATCCCTTTGCAGTGTCTGCAGCCAAAACATCAGTCAGCTGAATGCTTAAAAGTGAAACTGACTGCATCAATTTTCATTGTCCATCATGAGAGAAATACACAAAATAAGGCCCTGATCTTCATGGAATCTGCTAGTGAGGACTCTACTGAGATCACTAATGCAAAGGGTTGTGCTAGCACATCCCAGTACAGAACTGGGACCAAATAGCATGATTCTGTTGACTGCAGTGGTGCGGATCAGGCCCAAAATGAGCAGAATAAACAGTGAAAATTAAAATGAATGTGTGAATACTTTCATTGTTTAATAATCTAAGGTGTTGTTAGTAAATGTGATGTAGGAAAGGGATTTGCTTGTTTAAACTGTAATAAGTTGACATGTCTAACGAATAAAGTAGAAAATAAAATATTCCATAGACACTTAGGTTTCAATATAAAATTTCAATATTTGCCTTCAGTATCTAGTATTTAATAGCCTTTGAATTTAGTTTTAATTAGGTGTAGGAGGGCACATTTGAAACATTTATATAGTACTTATTACAATCCAGAATGCTGTCCCAATTGAAGTAGCAATAACTACTAATCTCCACAACTTGTATGAATAGTTTCAGCCATACAGGAGCCATTGCTATGATGTTATGTCTCTTGTCACTAGCATGTGCCATTATAAGTCTCAACTGGTGCATATGGTCTGTCTGCTTCCCAACAATAGCAGAAACACCCTAGGGAGTGGGGAAGCAGACAGCAGTTTTTCTCTTCTTTTCAACAAACACTTAGAGGTCTGTTACTTATTATCTTTTGAAGAAAGGGCACAGGTTTCCACAAGCAACTTGAGCTTGTATCAGCACTGAGATCGCAGCAGATGATGTAGCCACATCAGTTCAGAAAGACAAATTGGTTAAAAGACGAAAACTAAATTAATGCTCTGATATTTGGATGAATTAGTTTCTGCCTCTATCAACAGAATCATTTCTAGTAGGTTCACTAGACGATGTTTGGGATGTACAACGTGAAGAATAGTTTTAATAACTTGAAAAAGAAAGGGGGAAGGCTTCCCCAGCTTTCACAGTAGAGGATGTAGTGCCACCTATCACCAGAACATGATAGAACTATATGTAAAAGCTAAATCCACTCAAATAAAACCAGAAGTCTCATAAATGTCTCAAGGACATAAGAGCAAACTAGCGCTTGGAATAGTTTTTTTTTCATCTGAAAATGCTGCTTCGACAGAATCTAAACATTCTGCAATTGATTCTGTCAAAACTTTCAATGGAAGTCCAATTGGAAGGTTTCCTGCAAGTGTGCCAGGCTCCCCGCAACCCTGTTTTCTTTCTGCCTGCCTGGTGGGCTGCCAGGCTGGCTAGCTGGCTCCCCAGGCTGCCCAGTTCCACTGCCAATTTACTGGGGAGCATGCAGGACGGGGAGTCTGTGAAGCTGGAAGAATATTTCATTTTGGTGTTTCTGAAAGAAAATATGACAATTTTCAGTCTTGTGAAATTTTTTTTTTACTTTTTTGTCCAGATTCAGGACAGTGTTTGTTTCAAAAACGTATTGTTCATGAGACGGAAATTCCATTTCCTGGCTAATTCTAGAGCTATCACAAGATAAAAATACAGATGTGCTATGCTAGTACATTTATCATAATAAAAGAATGGTCACTATAAATTAGGCTATAGAAATTGCTTCTCAAAAAATGACTGTCAGTAGCTGGTTCCTAGAAGCAGACCAAGCCCAATGCATTGGTATCAGAGTAGGTGGGCCCAATTGAGCTAATTAAAGGGGGCAGGGCTACACCTGGGACTACAAAGATCTGTCAGAGAGTAGGAAGGGGAAGAATTGTTATAACAGTCTGTGCCTGGGGAGAGGACCCCTGGCTAACTCCTGTGGTTGGGCCCTGGAGCAAGAGGCGAGGTGCCCAGGAAGGTAGACCTGGGGCTAGTGTTCCAGAAAGGGAACAGAGCTGGCTGGGACTGGGAAGCTGCAAGAAGCAGGATCACCAGAAGGGAGGGGAGGCTATGAAACCCTAGAACGAAAGGTGAGCTAAAGAACCGTGTGTTTGTTTTTATTCACCTATGTTTATAAAATAAACCCATTTAAAGGTGACTGGGTGGAACAGTGAGTGTTTGGAAGAGAAGCCCTATCCTGTGACAGTGACCAGTGGCTTTTATATCTTATTCTCTGTATCTTGTGAACTTGCAAACGTGATGTCTAAATATTCTGATACCAGGAATATTACACTTGTGATTTATACTTATAGATAACACAACATTCTAATAAGAAATTGGTCCAATGTCATATTGGTGTAAATATGGATCAGTCCCACTATATGTGAAGCTAAATGTAGAAATAATGTCATAGATTTTTAACATATCGTGCACGTGTATATGTGTATTTCTGCAGAAAATTGAATGTTGCTTTAGGCCAGTGATACTCAGACTGAGGCTCATGAGCCGCAAGTGGCTCTTTAATGTGTCTCCTGTAGCTCTTTGCAGCACATGATATTAAAATACTGTGATTTAATTATGAATCAGTCAGGATGCTTTTACTATGTTATTGTAGTGGATAAGATAATGATATTTGGTCAGTCATTTTACTGTGAGAATAATATATAAAAAACTAAATATTTCCACTGTCATACTGTTTAAATATGGATATATAGCACTATATTAAATGAAACAATGAATTCACACTACTGTGGCTCTTTGGGGTAATGTTGATCACTAATTTGGCTCCTGAACCACTGAGGTCTATGCTATCAATTTGCTATGTCTCCATAATTATGACAGTGGACAACTTTGAATATAAGTCCAATTCTGATGCCTCCCAAATCCCACAGCTAACTTTGGGGTAGAAGTCATTGAATCCCTCAGCATGAAATTTCTCATGCTTGATGGTTCTCGCTAGATGTGATTGCTGTTGTAGATGTGTTAGCACTGTGTTTCTAACTTGAAAGAGCTTGTCATGCTGACTTTTAGACCAGAAGAATATCTGGGGACAGACCCATGAGCATAACTGAGTCATGGGCATTTGTTACTTTTCACTTTTTCAAAACATGTTTTTGGTGTTAAAAACAAAAAAAAAAAAACACCTTAAAATGGATTAGTGTAAATTCTTAATTAATGTTTTCACATTATTCGTCCATGAGAAGTAATGCATAGGTCCACTTTCATTAAGGCTGGGTGGAACATTCTCAAATTGGTAGCTGTGAAAATTTGAACTGAGGATAGGTGAACTCCTTCTACCTAACTTCAAACCCACTCAGACATATGGGTTCACAAGTTACTCATTAGATGGTTCTAGGTTGGTGTTTCACTTAGGACAGACTTAAAAAAACAAGGAGGGAGGAAGGGTTGTGAGAAGTGGAGCAGAGATGGGCAGAGTGGAAAAACAAATGTGGAAATACAGACCATGTGAAGAATCATTCAAAAACAAAGCCCCCACTTATGCTGGCCTGCCTTTTGAGGTGTTGTGTTACCCCTGTTTCATAGCACATGCTTCCCTGGGGTAGAAAAACATGTATGTTTCTTGTGTAAACTGCTTTTGTCCAAGGTGATTCAATCTGGGTTTAAATGATAATGGAATACATTTTGCTAATTTAAATTAGCAAGCAAACCCTGTGATTTTGAAATACAGTTTACAGAGTTCACAAAACCTCAAACATCACAAAATTTCCCCCTCTCTGATTTGAGTTGCTGGGGACTGTGTGAAGGACATCAATTAACTTTATAATGTCAATCAAAGGTCTTGTGGAAGGTATGAGAAACTTCAGTGTAGAATGTGTAAGTTCCATGAGGTAAAATAGCTAAATTCAGACAGTTAAAGAGTTTTCCTTATAAGCCTGATTTAGCAGTATAGGTATCACCTAGTAACTTTCAACAATAGATAACTTTTGCCTGAATTTTAGCACTATCTGGCCTATTCTTGTAGGAGGGAAGGGGGAAACAGAAAGATCCCAGCAGCAAAGGGGGATTCTGCTCCCTTCTTCCCCTCCCCTCCTGTGACCTCTGCTCATCTCCCATTTCTGCAACATCCAGTCTGGGAAGTGGAGAAGGTACCAGGACCTTGCTGCACTCCCCACAAGACTTGGGGGAAGGAGGGGGATGTGGGAGCCAAATTGATGAGGGAGCGGGGAGACAGATATGATGTCAATTTCATTTCTGTAGAAAATAATAGACCCTCCATTTTATTTCTGACCTCTTAGTTTACCCTTTGATTTTCAGCAGGTTCACCTATAGAATTAAGCGGCGTTTTCTCCTTGCAGGTGTGTCGGTCCCAGGATATTACAGAGAAAGATGGGTAAGGTAATATCTTTTATTGGACTAACTTCTACTGGTGAGAGAGACAAGCTTTCAAGCTACACATAACTCTAATCTGTGTAGCTCAAAAGCTTGTCTCTGTCACCAACAGAAGTTGATCCAATAAAAGATATTACCTCACTCACCTCATCTCACTGTAGAGTCTTGATATATTACACCACGATTTAAACATGGTTTGGTTTTTCTTATGGCTTCATGAAAACTTGCCACACACCTAGTTGACAAGAGACCAAGTTTGTTGGTAACCCAAAACTATTGCGAAAGGAGTCACTTTATGGAAAGTGACTTTACATAAAAACAGTCTTGGAAAATCTAAAAACTAAAATATGCCAGTTATTTAAAAACTCATTAAAGCTACAATAATGCATGTCCAAACTGAAACAATGGTTCCCTGAAGAAAAGCAAGCTCTGATTCAGCCCTTTGATTTTTTTCTGAAACAAGTCACCATATATACAGATACATTTTTGCAAAGATGTTATATAGAATCATTTCACCATATGTTTTAAATTCTTTCCAAATCATTATAGATCACTGACTCAAAAATCCAAAGGATTTGCTCCAACATTAACATTTTTTTTAAAATTTACAATTAAAAAAAATACTTTGTATGTTAAACAATAGGATGTAAACACAAGTCTCAATATGCACTGGAAAAGCCTGGCATCATCCCAGATGCTGTGCTGTTGTGTCCCTATCACAAATCACACTTCTTTTTATACTTTTAAAATTGATACCTGTGTTTGGTTCCTGTGGCTCTCATTAAAGTCAGTGGCTCTCTAGGGTGGAAATCATGAGGCTGGAACATTGTGCAATTTTTGTATATGTACCCTAGGAAGTCTAACTCCAGTTATGCAAAACAGAATATGCATCAATCTAGTTAGGAATAAGTCTTCAGAAATCTGGGAGATCATACAATATTCAGGTGATCCTGCACCATGGCAGCTGGTGGGAGCTTTACCATTGATTTCAAAGAGCACAGGATCAAAAAATTGATCCTCAGCTGTGTCAGTGATCAGCTGAAGGAATGTGCACTGGGTGACGTGGGGGAGGAAGAAGAAAGGGATTTGGAGACTCAACTCAGGCTATGGCTACACAATGCGGCTGCGCTGCTGTAATGCTGCTAGTGCAGACACTCTAAACCGACAAAAAACACTCTCCTATCAACTTCATTACTCCAGCCCCCGCAAGCGGCGGTAGCTACGTCGGCAGGAGAAGCTCTCCCACCGACATAGCACTGTCCACGCCGGCACTTAGCTTGGCATAACTTACGTTGCTTAGGGGGTGGCTTATTCATACCCCAGAGCGACATAACTCATATCGACCTAAGCTGTAGTGTGTACATAGCCTGGGTAAAAGGAACGTAACAATCCTAGCTACAAAGCTAGCTAAGTTATGGCCCACGTTCTGTTAAATGTGGCCCATATACCAGAGGGGGAATAAGTGCGATATAATACTCAAATGGCTATTTAACTGCTGCAAGTAATAACATACAAAAAATGTAGTCACATAAATTCATTTCCTTCCTCTTTTCTTGCACATATACACCGATGACAAGACAATTTTGAATGGATATGTCTCACCAATAGAGAAAATAAATTAATATCCTCAGCTGAATGTTTTGTATCACTGCCTCCAGTAGTGAAACATATATATCAGTGATCTGAATTTGATGGGTATGTGTCACCAGCCAGAGCAAGGACATAAATATGTACAGTGAACTTTTGTCACTTATCACAGTACTGAAATACTCTTGTGATATTTCAATGAATCCATGCCAGAGAACATGCACAGAACAATGTATGCATTAGAGAATCTGTACTAAATAGTTTACAAATTGGAATCTGCAGAAGACTGTTTATAAGTTGGATAGTGTGCAGAGAACAAGTTATATCAGTGTCTCCAGCAGTGAAACATTTATGGCAGCTAATTGATGACAATTCTAATATGTCAGTATGTGCAATGGACAATTAATTCTGCATCACTGACTATACAACAAATAAGCTATTTGTCAGCCATTAAGATGATGCATTGAAAGTCTACTACTGATTTAATGAAAAGTGCACTATGTGTTTTATACAACAGTAAACATTGTGTTTTATACAACAGTAAACATTAACTGAAATTATCAGTTCAGACTGAACTTCATTCTTCAAAATCCTTAAAAAATAAACACATTAACTTTAATGTTATTTCCTGGTTGCATAAGCAGCTGTAAAATGTTGCAGTTAAAAAATAGACTGGCAAAAGTTTAAGATTGTTTATAAATATTAACTCTTATTTCTACCTAAAAAAAAATCTCCAAATGGAAATTTTATTCTTGTAAAAATTAAATACACCTCTACCCCGATATAACGCGACCCGATATAACACGAATTCGGATATAATGCGGTAAAGCAGCGCTCTGGGGGGGGGGGGGAGAGAGATTGTATTCTCCATTTTGTATCACATAGAATATTATTTCACAGTAACAGAGGCTAAAAACATTTAAAGCACATTTGTGTGGGGGGCAATTCAATTCAGGTTCTGATACTGTTCCCCCTACCATGGTATCTGAGCACCTTCCTGAGTCTGAAAATTAAACAAGGAAATTTAATATCTGACTTTTAATGTCTGACTTGTGGTCAGGATGGGGAATGGAGAGGAAATAGAGGTTTCCTTCCCATCCCCTTCGCCAGACCAGGAGAAAAAATCATGTTTAGAGAATACCTTTGTAGTTCGTGTGTCAAACAAGAGTTGTGTTCTTTGCATCCAGTTAGTCATACACAGAAAAGGCAACCTTATCACCTTTGATATGCATTGTGTGATGTCCGTTTGCTAAAGAAGAGCACAGCAAAACATAAGGATTGTAACACAAAATATTTTATGCACTGACACCAAAATAACAATATAAAACATTTTCTAAGAAAAAAATAATTTCCTTGGTTATTATGGGGAGAGTACACTTACCTAATTGGGTGTGTGAATTAGGGATAGGTACCTCCATTAGTCTAACACAGGATGCTCATCCTAGCATGTTGAGCTGCTACTCTGTCCTACCCCACCCCGTTTCAGCTACTTTGTTCTCAGGGTTGGAGAATGGGTGAGTGCTTGCCATGCCCTCAAGAGTGCAGAAAGCCAGGGCCCTATGTTGTGTATGCCATTGAGCATCTGTGCTGTGAGGAAAGAGATCATGCCACTTCTGTAAGAACAGTACATATTTTTCCCCATAAATATGAGTAATCCCACAAAATCTGAGGTTGAAATGCTTTCCTTAACTCACCTATTATGTTGTAATGTTATCTAATATCCCTTATTCTTTGAAGACACTGCCAGTACTTACAAACATTAAGGGTGGAAAACAGATGGTGTTTCATCCTGAACTCTGCCTGTGTGTATGATTGTCATGCTATTGATAGTATTGTAATATAGACCTTTAGGGCTAGATCCACAAAAAGACTTAGGCTGTGTCTACATTGCCACTTTCAGCGCTAAAACTTTAGTTGTTCAGGGGTGTGAAAAAACACACCCCTGCACAACAAAAGTTTTAGCACTGAAAAACGCCAGTATCGACAGTGTTTTATTGTTGGGAGCCGCACTCCCGGCGATAAAGCTACCCCCCTCCATTCGGGATGGTTATTTTTTTTATCGCTGGGAGAGCTCTCCCCCAGCAATAAAGCGTGACTACACTGCTCACGCCACAGTGCGGCCACGGCTGCGCTGTAACATGGGCAGTGTTGACATACCCTTAGGTGAGTAACTCCCACTAGTCAGTGGGGTATGTCTCCTTCAATCTCTCCTGTGGGAGCTGTCCCACTGTGTATAAATTATTTAAATATTTATTGGAACCTGAATCTCCCACCTCCGATGTGAGTGCCCTCACCACTGGGCTACAGAGTCACTTTCACGCTGTCTCTGACCCAATGAATTATTAATTATTTATGCAAAGTGGAACAGTTGCAACAGGCGAGCTTGAGTGAGATATAGCCCAGTGGTTAGGGCACTCTCCTGGAAGGGGGAGATATAAATTCAAATACCTGCTCTACAGCAGGCAGGGAGAATTGAACTGGTGTCTCCCACAATCCCAGATGAGGGCTCTAACCACTGGGCTAAAAGTTATGGGTGAGGGACCAGCACCTCCTGCAGTGGAAGCACTTCTTAGAGGGAAAAAATCCTGCCTAAATGACTAACTCCAGGATGGGGTTCACAGCAGAGAATCCCAAACACAGATAGGTGCCTCCCTCCAGTCTGGATTTAGGTACTTAAGCCCCACCCTTCAAAGGGAGTTAGGTCACACTCCTCTCCTTGTTATTTCCTATTAGTTAACTTAGGCACCTCCCCATTCAGTGTGCTGGCTTTTGTGGATCACATTCTTAGGCACCTAACTCTTCCCATGCATTGTACAGGGAAACTGGGTGCTTAACCTGAAGCTGTGGATTCTGCTTGGTGGCAAGGACCCTAAAAGTTAAGCATTGCAACACCTAAGTCCCTTTGTGATCTAGCCCTTAGTGATTTTAATATATCTACCAGCCTCAAGTATTGTATATGCCATTGCTCGTGTGGAGAGGGGTTTATATGTTATAGGTTTCCCCAGGCATACCCATAAACTTTGCAAGATTTTAGGAAACTTATTTAATGAAAGAAATTCCACTGCAGACAATAAGTCCATTATATCAACTAGTGTGATGGTTAAAGCTGCTTGGACAAAGGAAATGAAATTATGAAAGAAAAAAATCCTTGAGCACATCTGTTTGTAGTCATATTATTTTATAGTATATGTCAGTGGTATTGCAAAATTACATATTATTCCAAGTGTTACAAGCTAAAAACAAACAAAAAACCCACACTGAATTGTCACATACAATTCCTTTCTTACTTAATTTCTATCGGGAGTGTCTAGCTGGATTGTACAGTACATAATTAAATGCATATTTTGTACGAGCTCTAAAGCTGCATGGAATTTTTCCTTTGCCAAAAACATGCACATCTATTGTGCTACTTAAGCAAGGGTTATTTTATCATTATTTACAATAAAACCCCCACTTATTCCTAAAGAAATGGACTAGAGTAACAAGCTATTTACACCTAGTGTATGATCTGCATTGAACATGCCAGGAAATGGTATATATCATATCCTTCCCATAGCTTATTATTACAAGATTTTGGAACAGTTCCCACTCCCTTCTGATGCACATTAAGAGATAGCCAACAAAAATCCACTGATGTCTGAGTGTTGGGGAAATGGGATATTGTCCTTCTATACTCTTCATTTGAAAAGTTCAAATTCCTTTATAATGGTTTTCAGCCTTCCAGTATCAGAGGGGTAGCCGTGTTAGTCTGGATCTGTAAAAAGCGACAAAGAGTCCTGTGGCACCTTATAGACTAACAAAAGTATTGGAGCACAAGCTTTCATGGGTGACGCATGTGGTGCGTCTGACGAAGTGGGTATTCACCCATGAAAGCTTATGCTCCAATACTTCTGTTAGTCTATAAGGTGCCACAGGACTCTGTCGCTTTTTTCAGCCTTCCAAACACTTTGCCTCCAGTATTGACAAAGCTTTTCATTAAATCATCACCAAAGGAAGAAAACAACATTTTTAAAAAAAATATTCTGTTATTCTTTAAACAGTTAGGCTTTAAAGTGCTGTTTTTCCACTTAAAATGGTCGTATTTCCCATCACCACCCACCTCCATTCTAATGAAGCTGTCATGTTTTTTAATTCTAAGGCTAGGTCTACACTACCCGCCTGAATCGGCGGGTAGAAATCGACCTCTCGGGGATCGATTTATCGCGTCCCATCGGGACGCGACAATCGATCCCCGAATCGACGCTCTTACTCCACCAGCGAAGGTGGGAGTAAGCGCCGTCGACGGGAAGCCGCAGAGGTCGATTTTGCCACCGTCCCTACAGCGGGGTAAGTCGGCTGCGATACGTCGAATTCAGCTACGCTATTCGCGTAGCTGAATTTGCGTATCTTAAATCGACCCCCCCCTGTAGTGAAGACGTAGCCTTAGACAGTTAAATCACTAAATTATAAAATGTAAGTTAACCTTACATCTAAGGGTTATTAGCTTTATGCTGCATCTAAAATTCAAACTAGATGCATGACTCTTTTTCACCTTGGGGATTTTATCCATGTGTTGCATTTATTTTTTCCTGGCACTTGTCCCATCATTCTCTAAGCATCGATGCTGCTTTAATGGTCAAAGATAAATGAGATTTACTTAGATTATTTTATTTAGTTTGTTTTATGTTCTATCCAGAAGGCTCATTTTCTTGTAAACCACTGATAATTTCTCTCTAAACTCTCTCTATACATTACTACATTATGCACACCGTAATACTTCCCCTCCTCTGTGAAACATACCATGATTTGTCTCCTCCTCCATCAAATGGTGAAGCACAGCAGTTGCAGAAGGACACTGAAGGACCAATTCCTTCCTTTGTCTACAATAAATCCTTTGCTCTGTAATAAAAATACCACATTGCACAACCGAATTCTTGAACTATCATTCAGTCTTAGGGCTGTTGATCATTCAAGACCAATACAAGGGTTTACATTAATATAAAATCAATGTTGAGGTTATGGCACATTCTACAAAATCCTACATTTGTAGGTAAGGATGGGACCTTCTCTCTAACTTGATACCATTGTCTACACTATAATATTGCAGTGCATATACTGTTTGTGACATCACTCACTACTGTGAAATTGTTGCACTGTATATAAGCACAAGTGGAAAAGATAAACTTTTGCTTTTTTGTCTTACTTTTTTTTAAGCTTGCATTGCAATCTTAAAGTTGCTTGACATAATTTAAAAAGAGAAATAACCCTTAAATGTATGAGATTGGTGGATTACAGTGGGCACTATTGTGCAGCATATAAATGCATGTTTACTAACCTTTCAGAGATTGGATTATGAATGGTTGCACTTAAGGATCTTTAAAAATTCACATACTACAATGGAGTCTCTGATCTATTAGGGTCTATTTACATATCTTGTACTCTGGGATTTTTATATGGAGATTAACTCAAGTGATTTAAATAACTCCAAAGTTAATAGACTTTAAAGCTGCATACTATTTGCAGTAAGTTTTCCCTAAAAATCAGCTGCTAAACATTAAACTGTTTGCCACATCTGCTAGTAGCAGCATGCTCAATCATTCATCTCAGTTAATCACTTTCACCATAAAATTTTGTGAAAATTGTCCTCATAATGCTGATAACTTGACTTCTAGCTACATTAAATGTATTAAAAATGTAGGGTGGGATTTTCAAAAAACTCAGCATCGGCTAACTCTGCTCCTGCAGATGCCAGTGATAAAATTCCCATTGATTTCCATGGGAGCAGATTAGTTAAACCAACACTGAGTTTTTGAAAAATCCATTTATAATTAACAGAATTCCTGAATGGAAGCCTCTGGCACAAACACAAGAGGCATAAGGGTTGCATAGCACAAGGAAATGGAGATTCATTGTTAAAGGCAGGAGTGAGAGACATGCAGTGAAGCTGCGTGAAACTTTCATAACACAGCTCAAAATTGAGTAAAAATCACCTAGTTTCAGCCTTTGCAAACTTTTCAAATGAACCTGAATGAGAATTGCATTGATGTAGGCCAAATTTCAAGCAAACTTCTTACTATCCACAGATGCGAGAGATTTATGGTTTAAGATTAAACTCAGCATTCTTTGAACCTGAAACTCAAAGGGGGCACTAACCCACTTGGACCAAAACAACACAAGTTCTCTGAACTCCTGGGAACTGAAACCACAGTTACGTACAGCTCTAGCTGGCAGTGTTCCAAAGAGAGGGAATGGCATATCAAAAGGATGAAATTTTCAGTGGCAATACACAATCCTAAAGAGACCCAGTCTCTGGTTGGAGGTAAGGTTGCAGGCTGGGTTACATTAGGCTTTTGAAGAGGCAATAAAAGACACTTAGGAAATGAAGTCCCAAGTGTGCTGACTGCTTACTGCAAGGTGAGAGGGATAATGGGAAGGAAGAGATCCTTCAAACTCCCAGCTGACTGACTGAACACTGCCTTTAAATCAATCATCCACCAAAATGCTTCCAACCGGATGTTCCTTGATAGTGCTGCTTAATGAGACTGATGTGTATTTTTAATGTGACTCATCTTCTTGCTCTGGCAGTTGTACAGATACAAAGGGGAAGACTGGGGGACTACAAAAGAATTAAATCAATACAGTGAAGTGCTAAAGCAGGCTTCATATTGAAAATTGCTCTCTGCCACATGGACCAAGACATTGTAAATAAACACTTCCAGGAAACTATCTTCTTAAATCACACCAATACAGTGTGTCCAACTGTGAATTTGGGATTTGTGGTAGAAAGCAATAAATATCTTCCTTTGACCTCATATGAAAAGTGTTTCCTGCTAATGAATATATCATGTAAGAAGTACAGGTAATATATGCATGCGTGCCAGAGTAATTATTAAATTACTCTACCCCTGTGCACAACACATTGGACAGATGTTCCGAGGACTATTGTAAAAGGGCACATTTATTAAAAGTGGAATGCATTATCTGCATAGCAATGAATACAGTTGTGTTCCTACCTTCCTGAGAGTTCTATTGAGAACTGTGCTGATGGAGTTAAGATGGAATGAACTGAGCTAGGCTTTCCAAAGACTTTCCAAATTAGTTGCGAGGAGCAGCAGAATCATACACACTTTAACAGGATACCAAAATTGTACTGAAACAATAAGGTTCTCAAGGGAGCCCTAGAAATTTCAGGAGTAGAACTTTATATGAGGTCTTATTGGCTTTATTATGTGAACCCCATGGGCAGATACAACTGCTACTGTACCCAGAATATGTAATAAAGGCTTTTCAGGAAAATGAAGTAACACATAGAAAAGCATTGGTAAACCAGGGACAATATTATATGCTGCATGTTGGATGGAGCCTCTTTGCTGCTGGATCTCCCTGTAGGCAATCTGTCTGACTCATCCAGAATTCCTCTTTTGGGGTATCTAGACCAGTGCTAGTTCCCCCAGCCTTGAAGCAGATGCTGCGTGTTCTGTGATCTGTGTCCTGACAGCTGTGCTGGCTGGTATAATAAAGGTGTGACCTACAGGAATGCTGGTAGGAGATGAAACTGTATTGAAACATAACTCTTAGGTAATCTAGTCTACCCCCTTAAATCCCTGTGCAGACTACAATGAAAGGATTGGCCCACTATTGTACAATTGCAATATGGATTTTTGTTTGTTTGTTTCCTTTCTCTGAGGCTGCTATCAGAAGAATATAATCAGAATGGCGGGATTGAAGGTCTGGTCTGATGTGACACCTCATATTCAAGACTGAAATAACTTTTTCAAACTTCTCAATAGTTATTTTTCTTTCATATCTACGAAACATACAATATCAACTGCAAATGACTCCAACCCTTTCATTTAAGGTGCTGGTTCAAGTTTGTCCTCCTTGTTTTCAACAACATCCATGCATTTGCTTCTGCCTGTTCTGTGCTGAAACTGTTGTTTCAGTTGCTTCTCCTGACTTTCTCTGCTTTCTCTCACAGTGGTTTCCTCTGTTCTCCACAGTCTTGTCACTAGTAGTGCAAACTGCTCAGCTGGTGTCCCTGTAAGCTGGAACCATTTCCCTGTATCTCTCTGCCTCTCTGGCCTTCCATCTGAAACATACTTATTTTGCCTGTCATGCCACAGACCCTTTGGAAAAGGAGCCCTGGTTGTCACCCTCTCTCAGGTGGTGAGGTAATGCAAATTTCTGGAGTCTACCCTTCCCACATTCCATAAAAATCAATGGAAATCTATCAAAGACCTTGCAAAGTAGCAATACCCCTTGGAGGTAAAAGAAACACTAAAGCTGACAGGAGATCACCCTGGCTATGAATAAAGACTGTTTCAGTAACAGAGTGTAGGGAAAGGTACTCTGGATTCACTTACTGAGGAACCCCCTTAATGAGTGGGGGGCCCTTTCTTGAATGTTTGGCTCCTTGTCCTTGAGAAATCTGTCAGCTCTGAAACAGACTGAACTTCGGGGAGTGCGGGGGCAACATAATATAGGAAAGGTAACTACTGATAAGTGTAGACCCAAGTTCACAGTTTATGGTTTTGTTCTGTGCTGTAACTATTTGCTTCCATCACTTTCTCCCATCTCTAGTTAAACCTTTATTCTTTCCTAAATAAACCTACTTTTGTTTTATCAGAAGTGCTCACAAGTGCTGTCAGGTTTACAGGAGTGGTGGTTTCAGGTAAAACTAGTAAAATGGGTTACACTGCACTTTGGGTGCAGAGGATCTGGAATTTCTCTGAGCTGTCAGGGGCTGGATCTCACAGGGGAACAATTCAAAGGAACTCAAGGATTGGGGTGCACCTATTGTTAACCTGCAAGTCAAAGTTAGGGCAGGCACAGACCGGAGGAGAGTGCGTAAGTGGCTGAGACATTCTCTCGCTGGTTGCAGCAGGTAACAAGATGACTCTTAGTGCTGGGTGCCCTAGGAACTGTCATGCCTATATCTCACATCCAGTGCTACTGTTTGTTGTTTAATCGTTCAATTGCATAATTTACAGCAATTCTGGAAAGCATAGGAAAGGTAATGTTAAAAATAAGGGTATGTTTTAATGGGTGTAAATTAAATACTTAGGTAATAGATACGGTAGATGTCTTTCTTAGATCCAAATAAATACTCTGGCACACTTATTAATATTTGGTTTTATGGCTCTCAGCACAAAGGGGTCTAACCTGGTTACAGGCTTATGTGCTGCTGTAATATAAATGTTAAATATATGAAATATTACACAGGTACTGGCTGACTCAGATGTCAGTGGCATTAAATGTTTCTGAAAGATTAAAAAAAAGTTTGAGACTGATACTTTCCCTGAAGGCAAAGGGAAGTATGTACAGTCAAAGGACTTATTTGTACTTTCATTGTTAGCTATGTGTGGCAGGGGCTGTCTTTGTTCTTTCTTTGTACAACGCCTACCACAATGGGGTCCATGACTGTGCCTCCAAGGTACTGTGGTAATACAGTACTACTAATAATTAATAATATCGTTGCATTTTTATTTATCTGTTTTGCGTTTTGGACTATAGACTTTCTCTCCCATTATCAGGAACACTATCCATTGGAGAGAAAGCAAGGTCTGAGGTTTACCAGATGGGATGTGGGATAGGCTTTTTAGGGGTAGGTTCTGAGTGTCCCAGCAATAGAATCCTTTGAGGAGTGGACTGAGCCCCCCCTCTCCAGCATTGGATAAAAGTGGTATTTAGGGGTTCAGGAGATTTCAGCTTATGGAGTCTTTCTTCCCCCTTCCTCATCAATATGTAGTCTACAGGTAAAGGGGCCAGGCACCTGAGGTGAAATTCTGGCCCCACTGAAGTAAATGACAACATTCAGATTCATTTTAGTGGGATAATGACTTCCTCCCAAGTTGTTTCCTCCTTTTGCTCCTGTCTTAGCAGCAGACACTGTGTCCCTCTGGCTTCTGTCCCAGTGGGAGATGTCAGCCAGCTCTGCTTCCAGGCTGCAGACATAAAGGATAGCTGGCTCCTCTCTCAGCAGCAGACATGAAGACCGGCTCCAAACTCCAGAGACACTTAAGGTCACAGACTCCATCCTTGTGTTATGAGATTTGCTGGGGAATTTTTTTGAAGGTTCATAAATGTAATTCCGGTCTTGTATACAGCTACATATTCTATTGCAGTAACAACCACATGGAGAAACTGAAGAAAAAGTTACACAAATTGAGCTGCTTTTCTTCCTGACGCATCTGACTCTCCACTGAAATCTTTTCCAGTACCCTGTACTATTATATTTTCATCACTTTAGTTGAAATATATTTAACCATTTTTACAGGAGAAGCTTTCTTAAAACAAACTGCCTCCCACCCCCACACACTCCAGGGAGCTTATTTCCTTGATTATTTTTATTGTTGTTTTTCCCTGCCATTCACAAATGTGGATTTTTTCCCCCGTGTACCCACTGCCACTTCTAGCCTATTCAGATAGCATCTTTTCTTCTCTCATACACTCCATTCCAAGAATATTCATTATACTCAATACTGAATGCCTTGCAATCCACTTCAGTGAGGACCTACTGTTCATTCATCCATCCTCCTACCCGTTATAGTTTAATTTGTTCCTCAGTCTTTTCTTTCCCATTTCTTAGTTGTCTAATGTGCTTACCAATATTTTGTAGCCTTACAGCATTTACAGCTGCACTGGTCCTGGCCAGTGCTTCTTAGCTGCCTGACTAAATCTGCAGTCTGTTGTTCCCATATTATGGCTTATCTGTTTTCATTATTGCTAATTTGTGGGTACGGAGAGTTAGCTGGAAACCATTCTTGAGCATTAATTAATTTTCTTGAACAGTATTAGAACTTCCATCGCATTAGCTGAACAAATTCCCTCACTGATTTCCCCTTCCCAATTCATTTCATGCTTTGCTTCCTAATTTCTAGTTTGACTCAATCTTCATTTCTTTCCTGTTCATTATAGCTCCTTACAACTATCATCTTATATTCCTGACTTTAAAAGGTGCTTTCTTTTCTTTCTTTCTTTACTGAACTCACTAAATCTCCTTGTGCCCATTTTCTTTTCCATTTATTCAACTGCTTGCCCCACTGAGAGCTTAGTTGTCCTAATAAGGTTTGTTTTTTCTCATTTTTTTCATACTTAGAAACTTTTAAGTGATGCTCCTGTTCCTGACTTTATTTGATTATTGAATGAAATAATTGCTATTGCCAAGACTATTTTCTGCTCCATACTGCTTGATTTGAATTCCTCTGATATTTCAGTTCCAAAAGGTAAATCAGAATAGAGAGGAAACAATCCCAGCCCAGACGCCAAGGGCTTCATATCTCAATTATTCCCACCAGATAATGTACCAAGAGAATATAGTGGTTTCCTATACAAAGGTTAGCATGCATTTGCAACATCTGTGATGGCATACAGCTCAGTGGAATTAGGAGCACTCTGTCGAGCCATCACTTAAAATCAATTCATGGTGGTCCCGGGCTATGTTTTTGTTCTGGCACATTAAACAGAATGAAGACATATGTCTGAATTTAAGACATCCTTTTGGTTCCCTATACATATGAGCCAGCCGAGAAATTTGAACTATTTCAAAGCACTAAAAAAGAAATTGTAGGCACATCCTTTGTTTAGGCATATATTTTTAATTATCCTGCCTTTTAATACTCTTCTCCATTTGAGTATAATCAGACAAAATAGATCCTGCTGGGCATTGTCATGCTTAATATAAGTAAGATTGAACATCTGCAAATTTGGCGACACTGTGGCGCATATGATGCACCCGTGGCTGAGCTGCATTCTTATAGAATTATAACACCACATGCAGCTGTAATAATGTAATTCTCTGTTTACATTAGTTCTACCACTTATGCTAAACTTTCCTGGGCTGAGGGCTAAGCATTTACACTGTCTGCAGTGAAGAAAACTAAGAGAAAACAGGAGGGACAGAAAATATCCAGCCAATATTATATTTTGTTTTACTGTACATGCAGACATTTAAAACATATACTGTAGGGCATGATTTTGATCACACTTACTCCATTTCAAATCAGGAGTAGCACTGTTGAAGTCAGTGTGAAACCAGAGAGAGTGAGATTAAAAATTAGGCTCATAATCTCTTTCCCTTCTGTTCTTTTGGTACTACAGAAGCCCCAGACAATGTCAGCCTCCAATCCTGGAATGATTTCTGCATGTGCTTAACCTTACACCCTATGAGTAGCTCCGTTGACTTCCATGGAACAAGTCACCATGCGTAAAGTTAAACATGTGCCTAATCCTTTGCAAGGTTGGAGCAAACTGGATTCTCCCTTATCCCACATAAACCTGACCAGGACATATATCAGAGGCAAGGACTAAAAGTGTGATCTGAAATGGGTGTGTAATGGGGAAAGGTATTTTTCTTCTGGCCTACCATTTTGCCCTTTAACTCCAGTCACCATCAACCAAGCAATTTTTCACATTCTGGGGGAACATTTAATCCCTCCATACTGGGATAGAGAATGCACATTCTCATAGTCCCTTCCTACAGAATGAACATCTCATAATCTCTTTATAAACCTAAATCTCTCACTGGGTCAAATCTTGCATCACCAGCTAAGCCTCAGGTTCTCCAAAATATTACTGGTCAGAGGTACAGAATAAGTAAAGAGCTAAATGTAGCTCTATTAGGTGAGTAAACTGCCATGTGGCTTTTAAAATTCATTCTCTTTTACCTCCAGAAACTTGGTTCATATCAGGTTGATTTAAATCCAAGTGATTTTGGCATCTGAATAATTTTCATGTCTAAATTCCATAGTTTTCTCATGCAGCATGGAAACTTTTGAAGAACTGGATCCTTTATCTTGACAGCAATTCACTTGCCAAAAGAGAAATTGTGTATTACACAGCCTTCTTAGGATACAGGAAACATGCATTTACCTCCGACTCAGCAAGCATGCAATAAATGAAGAAAAAGAGTTTGACATTATGCAACCCTAATGTTCTTGTTCACACATGGTGATATAGGAAAAATGGAATTGCCATATTAGATACACATGAGCAATACTAACTATAAAAATCCCTAAAGTTAGCCCCAAGTTATTGTGGTTTGTAAAAAGGTAAAACTGTTGGCTTAGATAAAAGTTTATTTAACTTTATTTTCCATTTATAATTAAGAAATTAATAGGACAGGTACATTTTCTAGTGTTAAACAGCTATTTTCTATGCTCTTTGGGATAGTGATAATGGTTTTTCTCTGTTTGCAAAGTACCCAGCACACTTTGGGCAGTACTGCAATATAAATACATAATTGAATTAATCATAAATAGTGAAGGTAAAGGAAGTTGCACTCAGATTTTCAAATCTGTTTATGATAAAAAAATCCATTGTATCATTACAAATATATTTTTAAAATATTATAAACTATGTACAACCCCCTCTTCCCCCCCCCCCCACACACAAATAAGATTTGGAGCCTGCTTTTTGTTTGGATAAGCATCCCAAAGTTTATATCTTAATCCAAAACTTCTCTAAACTAGTCAGTTTGCAAAATGTAAGTAGAAATTTCATGACAACGGTCATGATTGTCTGAATACGTTAATCCCTTGTTCTCAAATCTGCTGTGGAGGGGGTTGATTTTTGGTGCCGTTTTTTTGTTTGTTTGTTTGTTTTGTTTTTTAATTGGGGAACAGAAAATCAAATTGTTTGATTCACACTGTTAGTGACTTGATGCCCCACTTTCCCAGGACAATTCTGAGTTTCAGTGGTCCATTACAGAAATTTGGAGCCTGAAAATGACACCTGAATGACCCATTCTACTCTCAGCATCTCCCCTCACTCCTCCTCTGCAGCAAGAGGGCAGGGAAACCTTTCTCCCCAACCTACTGCGGATAATGGCAAGAGTAAGCAGCCAGCAGCAGCACCACCACTGGAACTCAAGCAGTTGTGCCAGCACCAGTGCAGCACCAATACTAGGCCTGCATGTGTAAGGCTCAGCTAGCAGAGAGAGCAGCATTAGCCTAGGAGGCAAGTGGAGGGAATGAGTATGAGGAATGGATTCCCCGCTGGGGTGGAGAAAATATTAAGCTCCCCGCAAGAGGAGGAGGTGAAAATGACCAACACTGACTGAAGAGGGGGGAGGGGAGAGGAGAGGCTCCAGGGCCACATTGGAGAACCTGCCCCCCAACAGGGAAAGAGGTGGTGAATCTGATTTGTTGTCATGCATGCATTATTTCAAAACAAATTTAAGTGGATCATAATATAACTCTTTACTTGACATAGAAATAAAATTCCCTGCCACCTAGTAGTACCATCTTCTTAAAGCTGAAGCAATACATTTTGAGTATTTATTAACCATCTGTTTAGATTAATATCTCTTCCATTTAATACTGTTATGAGCTGGGTGAAACCTTGTTATGGGTTTAGTTAAAATCTCATTGAGATTGACAGCTATGAACTCACACTTCAGTTAACATAACTGGAAGGTTAAGCCCCCCCACCTAAGACAAAAGGAGTATGTGAACTTTTGCTGAGTATTGTTTTTGGATGGGGAGAGGGGGCGGAGGCAGAACAGACAAAGTGGGAAAGACGGTGAGAGAGAGCCTGAAGCAGCAGCTGAAAGTATGGTGGCTGACCCTGGAAAAGGTTTTGGGTAGGGGTGCCAGCTGAAAAGAGTTCTTGGTGCTATAAGCAAAATAAGCTGTTTCCTGCTATTTATTTGATTCCTTCTGTGTTCAGGGATACAGGACTTCGTATGTTCTTTGTCAATAAACAAAACAGCATCAAAGAAATACCTGACTATACCAATTTCTCCTTCTAACTGGAACAATCAGCTAGACTCTACATTTTTGGCTAGCTTCTCAATTCAAAAGCAATATCATGCTTATGAGTATTTGACAGCTACAGTGCAATTATCTTGATTGCCCAAAACTTAAAAAGAAGAATGTTGTTGGGATTTGTATGCCTCTGTGCCAAGAAATATCCAAATACAGGGAAGGGTCTTTGATGTTATGCTTGGTATAGTTACTGAGATTATTTCAAACATTGTAGGAGTTCATAATTCATTGTATTCATTACCTAGATTTATGGTGGGGTGAAAAAATTAGAACAGTGGAATTGTTTACTTTTGTATTTCAATTAGGAATAGATGTGAAGTTTTATACTTGTATTATAATATAAATATGGGGAAATATTAACAATTTAACTTTTCCATGTAGCTAATGGGCTTTACAAAGTTTGTTCAACCATTGGCTCAGCTACAGTGCTCCACTTGCTATCACACACAAGAAGGGAGATAGATGCAGGGCTCTCCTTTTGTGGACCTTGCAAGGCAATGGACATGATGAGCCTCATAAGGCACTGCAGGGTTGATTCACTTTCCCAGCACTGGTTGGGCTGATGAGCCTAATAAGGTACTCCATGTACCCGTGCATTTACCCAGACACTTGAGGTACCAATGTGGCTCTGGTTACTTATGGGGCTGATAGGGCACCTGTTGCATGAGATACTGATTCATCTTTAGGTGACTGGAGTACTTATCTCAGGAGGGATGCAGGAATTTAACTTTATGAACTTTTAAAAACTACCTAAGTTCACAACGTGAAAACATAGCATTTACATGAGAAGAACAAAACCTAATGACCAAGCATTGCAATCAGTAGCAGAGACTTGTGCATATATAATAACACCTATAAACTAAAGCTCTATGTTGTCCCTTTTTGATACTCCACCCATGAAGGCGGGATTGGAGGCTGAAGACTCCACGTTTTCAAATGTTTGAGTTCCTTGTTAGTGTAACAAACTTTGAAAGTCTTGACTTTTTAATGAGTACATTTTTGTAAGGATTAAAACTCCTAAATTACTAATATGTATACTCAACCTGCACCTCAGTTTAATAGTTTGGTACATGCTATATATTGCATTGAAATCACATACAAAAGTATAGCTCCAGTTGGGCTTTAAATGCCCAGAGTGCAGACTCCAACAGAAATAGTGCTGTACAGTGTGAACGGTCTTGTTATAGGGTAGCTTTCCCTTTGCATACATGTTCTGCATTTGTGTGCTAACTTTCTGGTAGTACACTACATGGTACAAAAGCAGATGCTGCAGATTCAAGGGAAGCTGATACTGTGGACTAAGTTCTGTCCTGTTCTTGGCTTCTGCATAAGACAGGAAGAAAAGCACAGAGAATATCTTACTGTGAGTAGCAGGCCAGGATTTCTCTGCATCACTTAACGGGATGATAAGAATGAGAGATGGCTAAGGTATTGATCCAATCATTATATCCCCCTGGGGACATGGGACTTTTAATCTGTTCTGACCTCATTTACACCAGTGTGAATCTAGAATAACTCTACTGAAGTCAATGGAGCCATACCAACATAAAACTGGTGTGAGCTCAGAATCATACTCATTATTTCCAGTTGGCCTTTGTGTTCACTGATAGCAACAAGCACTAGTAGGGAGCATCATCCACCATTCTAGTTTACATGATTAGCATTTTCTCTCCTCTGACTCACTGCCCCAGTCAGTGAAGGATTTTGCCCTGTATTTCAGGGGAAAGCTAAGGGAGGAGAGGGAGTTATGAAAAATATATTCCGGTATCCTGTGCTGTACAGAATGAAATAATTTCTTGTCGCTACGAAAAACTGGTTTTATTTATTAAACTGCCACCGGACTCCTCGTTGTTTTTGTGGATACAGATTAATACGGCTACCCCTCTGATACTTGGTTTTATTTTACAGATCTTGATCTGTTGTGCTTTAGTGTTTGAATTTCTGCTCAATCCCCTATTTGGCTTTAAGATCCTTTTCTTTTTGACTAGATTTCTGCTCCAATAGAACAATATTTCAACATTTTTGTTATGAATTACAATTATGGGTCTATAACTTTATATTGTAATATCAAAATTAACAGTAAGGCACTCAATAATTTTATGTGGTATACACATGGTTTGCTTGTATCCAGTATACACAACCATGCCTTTTGCATGATGAAATCAATGGGTAATCAATGTGAAAAGGGGCACTCATGTAGAACTTGTTAAAGACCCAATCCTGCTTCTGCTGAAATCAATGGGAACAAGATTAAACCCTATGGGTACGTCTATACTTACTTCCTGGTCCGGATGTAGCGATCGATCTTCTGGGATCGATTTATCGCGCCTTGTCTAGACACGATAAATCGATCCCGGATCGATCCCGGACGTGCTTGCCGTCGACGCCGGTACTCCAGCTCAGCGAGAGGAGTACGCGGCATCGACGGGGGAGCCTGCCTGCAGCGTCTGGACCCGCGGTAAGTTCAGACTAAGGTACTTCGAATTCAGCTACGTTATTAACATAGCTGAATTTGCGTACCTTAGTCCGAAGTGGGGGGTTAGTGTGGACCAGGCCTAAGTGTATATTTCTCTTGACACAGTTACACATTAAAATGAAGCACAATTCTGTAGAGAGTGACTAACTTATCTGCCAATATAATGTAGAAAACAATGCGATATACAGATCACATCTATAACCCACCTTTCTTAAAAAACAAACGAGTGGCCCAACCTTGGAACCCTTACATGCACTAGTGAACACTTAACCAGATGCATAGTCTGATTTAAAGTCAATGGAGCCAGAGGCGGCCCTATGTATTTTGCCGCCCCAAGCACGGCAGTCAGGTGGCTTTCGGCGGCGCACCTGTGGGCGGTCTGCTGGTAACGCAGATTCGGCGGTATGCCTGCAGGAGGTCCGCCGATCCCGCGCCTTCGGTGTACCCGCCGCCAAATTGCCGCCAAAGCTGCGGGACCGGCGGACCTCCCACAGGCATGCCGCCGAAGGCAGCCTGACTGCTGCCCTCATGGCGACCAGCAGGTCGCCCCCCGTGGCTTGCTGCCCCAGGCACGCGCTTGGTGCGCTGGTGCCTGGAGCCGCCCCTGAATGGAGCAAATGCTCACCTGAGCACATGCTCATGAACATATGAGTTCTATAATAAGGCCATAACAATGTGATTTTAAACAGCAATCTTAGAACAGATGAATGCACAGCAAAGTGCAAAATGTTACAAAAGGAAAGTTGGAGAACAGGTGCTGTCAGTAGAAAAGGTGAGCAGGGGATGGAAGCTTGGCATCTTGAGACTTATTATTATCTTTGGAGCATTTGCACTTCACCAGAAACAATAAATCATCTAGGAATTTTATGACTTTCCAACTAAGTTCAGATATAACTACTCCTACCAGAACTAATGTAGTTTCAAATTGTAGTGTCAACACTAAATTCTACCACCTTTGGCACCATTATAGTTAGCTTAAAAAAGAAAAAAAACGATTCCATTTTAATTCACAAGAAATTAAACAACTAGGAAAGGCTATTCCTCAGTGAATTCATAGGTCCCAAACCTGCAAATATTCATAGGCTTAATTTTTATGGGATATCAATGGGACTGCTCCTTGATTAAAATTAAGCATGTGTGTAAAGTACTTGTAGATTAGAGCCTTAGATTTTAACAGTATTGCCAACCCCAAGTGTTCAAAAGTTGAGAGTCAGGCCTCCAATATCATGAGCTTGGTTTAAAATCATGATTTTCTAAAAGAAATAAAATATTCAATTTGGGTTCTCATTATTTGCCATCTGGCTTTTGAGTGTATTTTCAGGGGCAAAGATAAATCACGTTTTCAACTTTTCTCTGCATTCAGGAGGGCTAGAACCCTACTTTTTAAATGAAAGTTGAGATTCAGGTCTCAGGAGCCCAAGGGGTTAAGAAACATACCAAATATCAGGAGACTGGGGACTAGTACTGTGTCTTCCTATGTGATTTATTTAGTGCTGTGCACAACAGGACTCTAAACCTGAGCAGTGCTATGATAAAAATAAACAATAATCTTTATTAGCAAAGCATTTAAAAATACTCCTGCAAAAAAAGACATTCATACTACTGGCGTATTTCAAAGGGAACATGAAAGAATCTTTTTACATGTAAGAACTGGAATCTTCAGATATTAATCAAGGAAATTAATTGATTAATCAAGGAAATTGATTAATATCTGAAGATTAGGGAAATTGATTAATATCTGAAAATTAGGGAAAAACAGAACTGCTTTTCAGGCAACAGCTAGGTGCCACTACAACCTCACTGTCTCATTGTCGTTTAGCACCTAACTGTGTTAATGCTTGTCATTCAGATCATTAAAACAGAGGCTCTCTGCACTGAGAGAGCACACAAGAACTGGAGAAAATGCACAATCTCTGTCGCACTGCATGACCCAAGTAGTGTTTAGTGGCAATTTCTGGGTCTAAAGGGTTTAGGTGCAGTAAAAACCTTTTTTTTTTTTTTTTTTTAAAGCTCACTGAAAAGTAAGGGTGAATGCAAAAATATACAAAAATGAAAATGGATACTAAATATATACACTAAATAGGCTTGGAAAGATGAAATAGATCAAAGGTTCCAGACAGTAAGTGCTGAAATGCACTCCTGTGCAGAGGGCCAGAACATGGCCTATGCATCACTTAAATTCCACTTAAGCTCTTAAACGAGGGATTCCAGCAAACAGAACCTGCTCTTGCCTTGTTTTTCCTGTTATGGTACATAATGAAAGATTCATAAATATTTCAACCCTTTGACCGCAGTAAGGGAAAGCCAACACTGCATTTCAATCCTATGATGGCAAAGGAGAGGATTTGGAAAGCATGCAGATTAGAGGACTATTGAATATGTGATGCAGAGTGGTCACTGGAAATTATTTTTCCTTTCTCTTAGCTCCTGCACTCTCTGTGAGGACAAATGAGAAGTGCATCCAGACAGCTCACAGATCCACTGGCCCATCCCATCCCTAGTTTTGTGTCAGATTATTCTCTGTAAAAGGAAAAAATAAACAAAAATGAAATATTTCATCTCTGTCCAGTCTCACTGACTAAATAAGGGAGAGCCATGGGACTTCCAGATCTTGGTGTGTAGTGATTTATGAGTTGTTTAAACAACAACCATCTTCATCATCATTCTCCCCATTCCAGATCTGCTTTGAATAACAAATAATTATTGTGTAATTCTTTCTCCCGACTATTCATTGCCTCCCAGACTCTGCATAACAAAACAATTATATTTGTCAAGTGCCTAATATATTATTTTCAAAAGTTGACTCTTGCTTAGAGTCCTACCAGGATTGCTCAAATTCTCAAAGAATGTTGTAAAACAATCCTAGAGTAAATATTCCATTACATCCTGATTCTCTAACATTTTTGTGGTGGCAGAGAACAGCTTCTGTGAAGGGGGCTGCTCCCTGCAGGCCCACAACTAGTGGTTAGTGAATGGCCATAAATTAAAGGCAGCAAAAGCTCAGGAACCACAAGTAAGAGACACAAATAAATAAATAAAACGTGAAGTACATCACTGTTTTTGTTTCTGCCAGGAGTAGAAGAGAACTAGGCATTTGATTTATGACTTCCAAATTACAATGGGCCAGGTCCTTGAATTTATGGTAGGGGAAGTCCTCTGTTCTGGGGGAATCCCAGCAGGCATTGACCCTGGAATGCTCCTGAAGGTGAGGTTCTACTGCAGTTTCCTCTCAGTAGTTGCAATCTCAGACTACATAAAGCCAGTACCAAGGGCAAGAAGTGACCGCTGCTCACCCCCTCCCAAGGGAAAGAGGAAAACTCAGAATGGTTTTCCTTCTGGAGTTTCCTTTGACATATATTTTGAGGAGTGGTGATTGCCCCCCCGAAGAAGTGGGGTCTGACATCCTAGCTGCATGAATTTGCCTCTGCGCTGCCTCCATGGTCCCCAACTTTCCCTGAGTCCTGGCAGGCTCTGGTAGAGCAGCGCTGACAGGACTTCCTTCCCTGCAGGCATTGACCTCTGCCCCTGCCACACTGCCGAAATGTGAGGTTCCATTAAAGGGAAGTACTTCTCAGGAGTTACACACTCAGGCCATATGAGCTTCTGAGAACATTCCGCCTGGGTTGGAGTGAAAACAATGTACATCTCCTGAACCCTATACCCACCGCTCCCTCTGTGCTTACCCAAACCACAAGTTACTTACCATTAGGAAATCAAATGCTGGCACAGAATTTTAAAAGGCTTGCTTTTATTTGCAAATGTTTCCAGTGACTTTACAAGCGTATTCATTATTCATACCTATTTGCACTTTATTTCTCACATTGGAAAGATTGTCAGGTCACCTCTTTCTCTAATGATGAAGCTCCACAGGCGCCAAGAAGTATTATTCATAGGTAGAAATTAGAGATATTGGTGTCATCAGTGCCTTGAACTGTACATTGAAACCATTTGACACTATGGTAGTGAGTGGGGGGGAAATAAAGGCACTCCATGAATGGCACTGTCTGTGCTTACCTCTTAAATCTGGATAAGGTACTATAACAAATAGAAGTGGGTGAAGTATGAATTGAAATGGATTTTTAAATAGTTCAATTTAAAAGTTTGAGAAACCATTAATTTCTCTTCTACGGATTAAGTAAACATCAAGGATAAACTGGAAATGCAAGGTATTGTACAAAAAATCCTAATTTTGGGTGGGAAGTTGTCTCTTAAAAGTACAGTTATCATTTTTGCATTTTAAAATTCATAATACTGAAAGCTAATGAGCAGTTTTCAGATATTCTGGATTTAATCAGTGAGAAACCAGTTCAAATCCCTTCAATGCCCAATGTGTATTCTGATCTAGTCTTTGTATTTGTTCCCTTCTTTGCAAACTAAAAGGCTTTACAAAATGTCTATGTGATATGTTCAAGTAATAAATTAGCCAGGCCACGCATCAGCCTTACTTTGTCTACAATCTATATTAACCTACCTTAAAATATTTTACACGGCAAACCTCAATGCATGTTAGCTAAAGAATGAAGTGCCCAATTGGGGCTAGATTGGACCACTTTTACTTACTTCGAGTACCTTAGCTCCTGGAGTAGAGCCTTATTCATATTGAATAATACCTCCACAACAGTAAAAACGGCAGAACCTATCCCTTCATTAACACTCCACTGCCTAATCTAGCCTAGATATTTTACTATGTACGATTTTAGACTTCAGCAAATGTGCACTGTTTTGGAAGTGAATGTAATATACGTTACCACTGCATGATAATATAAAGTTCATATGAGGGAGGGGGATATGGATTAGAGGGAAAGTTTGCCTGCAGAAGCGCAAACTGTTACAGTAGATATTTTTTTCCCCTGTAAAACAATCCTCCATCCTTTATCTCCTACCCAACACTGTGTTTGTATAAACAGCAGGTAACAAAGCGTCAAACTTTTTGTAGTTTTAAATCCACACAATTCTTTCTATTGCCTTTTAATATATTGTTCCTTTTAAAATGTCCAAGATGAAAGTTACAAATCATTAAAAAAAAAAAACTCCACACAATTGAATTAAGTCCAGTTAAAAAATAGTGGATGTGAAAGCTTTGTGTTTGCTAAGTGGACTAGCCTTTCATCTTCCAGCTGCAGTCTTACTACTCATTGTTTGTTGCTACCAAAGCAGTAAATGTTGTTTGTCCTCAGTGGAAAACCTAGGACTGTGAATCTTTGAAGTGTTTTCTGTTACTTATTGTCACCTACTGTTCCTGTCAGCAAACTGAGATAAAGCTGATGGACTCAAGGTGTCTGGTCTAATTCCTTTATTGACACATAGTCTTGTCTTCAAACACTTGTGTAAATGAATAAGTGTCGAGATAGTAATGTGTCAGTAATAGCCTGCCAGATAAGT
Organism: Emys orbicularis; assembly: GCF_028017835.1. Classification (NCBI taxonomy): domain Eukaryota; kingdom Metazoa; phylum Chordata; order Testudines; family Emydidae; genus Emys; species Emys orbicularis. The sequence goes on along the minus strand of NC_088689.1, from coordinate 37,668,231 downwards.
GCCATTGTTTATGTACTGATCCTTGCTTCCTAAGGTCCTAACAACCCCAAAATCTTACAAATTAGCACCTCACTGAGATCAAAGATTTTTTCTTTCTGCAATTACTTACTTGTACTGCTGAGCAAATGAGACTCCTTTAAACTGTCTCTTCCCAGCTCAAATCTTACTGTTGCATAGAACAAATGGTGAAATTATGTCTACTATTTAGGAAGAAGTGATACCAAAGCACAATTTTTTTCTGTAATTAGCTATGCAAGTTCCGTTAAAAACAAAAGGGACCTCTCAAATATCAGTTTTCCTTCCTTCCTTCTATTTTAAGCATGGCGGAAAGAAAAGTTCTGTAATTGCTCTTAATAATGAACCTCTGTGATCCTTGAAAATAACAGTGGTATGGCTATATATGGAGACAGACATACTTCCAAACCCTTCAATTTCCTATAGTATTCCTAGCTCAACAGATTTAGTCTGATAAACACTGTTATCTAACTTCAGCTTGTCATGCCCAAAGTTCTTTATTCTTACACACATCCCCTTTCTTTTTTTCCTGTGTGTTCCAAAAGCCCTATGAGACCATAAATGATCAGAATTCCTAAATATTTGGTGGGGAAGAAAAAAGTTTTGTCTTATAGGATGGAGCTAACATTCCATCATGCAATACTGTTCATTTTGCTCCTTGCCCCCATAAGCTTATGATGAAAAAGGTAAATAACTGCTTGAACCTTATGACTACAAATATATTAGTCTAATTACAATTTTAAAAGATCATAGTCACTAAAGTGCATTATTAGCATGAATGAGGGAATTTGCTTGGTATTCCCAGAGGGACATTTTGAAATGCTAATGACTGATCATGTGCAAGACAACGTGCCAAAACCAAAATAGGAGCAGTTAAAATAACTATTACCATTCCCCCGTAAAACGTGACTTGTCTGGAATGGTATACACATACGTAAAGGCATCTTTCAACTTGTCGGTCTCTTTTGCTTGATCCATATATTTTACACACTAGAGGACATTTATGATCTTTCTTTTATCTTATTGTGTTCAGTTGTGTGCAAAACAAATTTAGTAAACCCAATAAAATTGAAGGAAAATTTAATTCAATATATTGGAAGGGTATGTGATATGCAAAGGATATGTGCTAGATCTGAAATATCCAATTCATCCACTGAATTCACTACCTGAATACCATTGGGCCCTGTGGTGCAATCCAAACTACTAGTACTTGGAAAAATCTCATATTTGGTGTTTTATTGCCTGAAGAAAAGAGCTGTAAAATACATCATCTTGAGTTGTAACATTCACACCTCTGTCATAGTATCACATATACACACACTCACCTACCAATGAGAAGTATGTCTTTATTTTGTGAAGGAGAAGGAATTAAAAACAGTGATAACAATAACCTATTCCTTTATTATTAAGGATTTCTTTATACAGTATCTGTTTTCGGTAATACTAGTGCTAACAATTTTTCAGGAAACTAGTTCGTAGGAGTTACAATGAGGCATGAATAAACAGCATGCAGAATGTGCTATGTGACTATATACTGTTGTAGCTGTGTTGGTCCCAGCGTATTAGAGAACAAGGTGGGTGAGTTAAAATCTTTGATTGGACCAACTTCTGTTGGTGAGAGAGACAAGCTTTTGTGCTTACACAGAGTTCTTCTTCAGGTCAATTATGTGACTATAAACTGTGCTATATACAAAGCATTATGGCCAAACTGAAGTTAGCATAATTTCCCTAGGCAGTGGTTCTTGAATGTGCTGTGACCATTTGCTTTCTAAATAATTCCTTTCATATCCTACCATAGCTAAGGAAACTGGCATACAGCACATGTACAGTTCTACTGGCACAAGTGTTTCAGTGTCAGTGCCACCTTCTTATTAGTTGGTCAGCTAGAAACCCACATCCACGTTTCTTTAGAAAAATCACTCCACTATTTCACAGACAAAGAGAGAAAGGGACAGAGACTTTATCCACTAGCACTAATGGTAACCTCTTCCATCATAGGTATCTCCATTTTTTCACCCCTCCCCCACTCTGGTTTTTAATCACGTCTTGTCTTCAAAGTATGCAATATGAGCTATAGCACAAGCTATATGATGTATCTTTCTGTCACTGTACCTACCTGCTTTCATTAGCTATAAAACTGTCCTGGTAGCTAAAGATGAAATTGGAAAGATTTGCTATCACCAAATACACATGGCTTTCCATAAGCACTGGATTCTTTTTGTGTAATTTTTTTCAATGTATTTACTTTCCCCTTTTAGAAGGTCATACAATATTTTTTTTTCTCAGTCTATTTTTCTGTTCAAATTTTAGGATTCATCAGCAGGAAGTAACAAGGTCAGTAGAGTAAAATCTTGTAAATCCCAAGAGTCTCCTCCTTACTTCAATAGGAAATCCCATAAGACTCACAAGATCTTGTTCTGGCATTCATGGCATTTGTCTGGATTTTGAGTGGCCAGCACTAGCTATATTAGTAGTGTGGCTCTGTAGGACTTCTGTTAACAGGTATAGCAAATACAGCAACACTTTTGCTGAGACTAAACACCCGTTTTTCTAAAACCCACTTTTATTTTCTGTGTGCTTAAGATGTCTCTATGATAACTTTGCTCTCATTGCAAATCGTGCAGTAGCAGTGAAACAGAATTACTGCCAAATGTGGCTAGAATATCTCAAATATATCCTGCATTCTTCTTTGGCTATGAATATGTAACTGCAGTCAATGTGGTTTGTGTTGTTGTAAAATGGTCAAAATGAAATCTGTGTTCAATGTGCCTAACTTCCAAAGCAACACCACCAAGTATATATATTTTTTTCGTTTTAAGGTTATGAAATGACTTCAGGGAATCACTGTAGCAAATTGTGAGTGATGATGCATGAAATGAAAACCTCCTGCCCAGTGGAAAGAGACTATTGTAAAGATTGTGTTGTTCTCCTTGCTGCATGTTATATAAACAAACATATTTAAAAGATTTAGCTCAGGTCTCGTAGACAGCTATACATCTCAAGACCAAAATGCAAAGAAAATACTTTGGGGGATTTGTACTATTTCCCCCTATGTTCCTTTTTACATGCAAATAAATAGATGGCCTATGGGGAAAAGAGTAATTTACTTCATTAATTCCCCCCTCCTTCCTTCCTTTATATTATTGTTAAAAATAACATTTAGAACTTGATAAATGTCTTAAACCATGTTTTCATTTATTTTAAATGAGAAAATCTTTCCCCCTTGACCTGTAGAAGCAGAGTTGCCTGCCTCACTTTCTCGTACCCACTGAAATGGCTGCTTACCATATAAGGAAACCAGATTTAGCTGGAGAGGCTCTGAAACAAGGGTATGCCTTTAATTAAGGGCTTGTCTACATGTTGGAGTAATGCACACTACTGGGATGTGATGTCTATAGTGCACTAATGGATTGCGCATTGATTGAGCCAAGTAGGCAAGGCTATTGTGCACTAAAGGTTAAAGCACACTACTAGGGAATCTTTAGTGTGCCCCAGCAGGGCTTACATAAACTAACTATTGCACAAAATATTAGTGAGCTTTAGACATCACACCCCCCCATAGCATGCATGCATTACCCCACCATGTAGACAAGCACTAAATTAAGTGCCATCAAGATTAATAAGGATAACTGCAGGCAAGTCATAGTTATTTATTTGTTTTGAAAATGCACCTAATGCTTATGCCAATCTCTAATTATTAGTGATTAGCATGAGACATTCAGTGGGAGGAGATTATCCCATGCCTGCCTTCTCTGGCCTTTTGCAACTTCCTCTAAAGCATCTGGTACTGGCTGCGGTAGGACACAGAATATTGGACTAGATGAACCATGGGTCTGATCCCATATGGCAATTTCTGTGTTCCTATGTATCCTATTTTTCTACCTAGAATACTGGAACGTAAGCCGTGATCTGCAAAGATGTTTAGGTGCCTAATTCCCACTGATTTCAATGGGAGTTAGGCATTTAAATACCTTTGAAGATCTAGGCTATAGTCTCCCACCATAATTTCCTCTAGAACAGTGGTTCTCAAAGCCGGTCCGCCGCTTGTTCAGGGAAAGCCCCTGGCGGGCCGGGCCGGTTTGTTTACCTGCCTCGTCCGCAGGTTCAGCCGATCGCGGCTCCCACTGGCCGCAGTTCGCCGCTCCAGGCCAACAGGGGCTGTGGGAAGTGGCACGGGCCGAGCGATGTGCTGGCCGCCGCTTCCCGCCACCCCCATTGGCCTGGAGCGGCAAATGTAGATGGTACTAAAAAAAAGAAAAAGAAAAAGTAAAGACAGTTTCTGTGAGAGCATCATATTGCTCCACCTATCCTTTGTTTGCCCCACTTTCTTAAATGGGATTATTTGTCTGTCTCATAAATATATTCCTGGGTTACATTCTGCAGCCACCTTTATTAAGAGAAGGCTCTTGCAAACAGAGCGGTCACATATTAAGCTCTACATGACAAGGTTCAGGCACACTAATCTTTGTTGGCAGGCAGTTTCACAATGGTGGGTCTTCCATTGAATACACACTGTCCTCAGCTGCTGAGAGCTTCATCATTAAGCCATAGAATTCTCAATAAATGCAGTTTTTATGGTGGCCTCTGGAAGAGCTGGGATCTAATTAAAGATTAGAACCAGGACTGTGGAGTTCTAGGGCACTGTGCTTTTGTCAGTTTGTCTTATCGAAGTGGAGGGCTGCTGCATGTTGAACCCACTGGAGCTTCCATGTGGCATTAACCTCAGAAACCCAGTGTAAATGAGCTGAAAATTTGAATATAGTACCAAACAGTAAGACATTTGTGAAGCTTCACCAGTTAATGTTTCATAAGTAGACAAAAGTTAGCAAACTTTTCTATACTACCTGCATTAGCACCACTTTTAAAGTGAAATCCATCAGAATGCACTTTTGTATGAAAAACTGAAAATCGGTTCAGGACAAATTCTGCTTCATTGGATGTAAGACAAAAGAGTGATTTCCCCTTTGAACTCAATCCCTAAGAAACAATTGATTGAAAATGGTTAAATCATTAAGTAAAATGATTAAGTATTCATATTTTGTCACTGTTGCATTCTGCAGTGTCTAGCATGTATGGATGATCTCAGAACAATCCATTATCTGATTTCAGGCCACAGTAATCAGCAAGTAGAACACCAGATGTGAGATTTTTCTATTTAATGTCCTGCTTCTTTTGAAGTGTGAGATTAATGACCATATCAGATTGTTGACTTTACAGAGGCTTTCGTCAGAGCTAATGTCATTGTGAGATACTTTGATACCAGGAGGATGATACTCATGTCTGATAAAATCTACCAATACACAAAGATAGATTGAACATACTTCTGTGTTATTAATCTGTACAAACAATAAGAAAATGTTTACTCAGCAGGTTATAGTTTTACTTTAGCTAACAGCTTGTTGAAGTAATTGAATTAACCTACTTAACATAGTTACTGATATCTCAGAAGCACACTGCAAGGGCAAATAAGAAATGTTTCGTGTATTGAACTGTTAGCAAAAAATATCAGCTATGAAATTTGTTTTCTCTCATATATGTAAACAATGGCACAAGGGTAGAAAGAATCTGAATAGGCTCTTTTTCTAAAGTGAATTTAATGCCCATGAAAGTTGATCCATTAGAAAATAAAGTGTTCTGTTTATCCACCGAACAGGCACAACATCTATTAGTACTTCTATAGTGTTTTTCATCTTCAAAGCACTTTACAAACAGTAACTCATTAACACTCAAGTGAGAAAGGTAAGCAACTGGCACATGAATACTGACAGGTGAGCTTATCCACACTGCCCTGACAATGTTCCTTAACCATGATCTGGAGAGGGGTAAAGGTGGTATTTTTATGTTTTATTCCAAATGGATTAATAAGCAAGTGTGGGGGAAAGGAACAGAAAACCCCCCAAAGTTTGAGAGTTGTTGAAACTGCCAGTCATAGTGATTGTGATTAGACTTGTCTGTTATTCCTAATATAACTTTAATTGTATGTATTGCATTTCTCCTTATGAGACTGGTAACCTGGATTTTAAATGGGGAGGAAAGCAAACTTTTAACTGACCAAGTAATAGTTGAATTTAGTAGTGAGAGAGAGCTCTGGCCCCAATCTGGCCACTAGAACTGTGGAGTCCTTAACCACCAGCCTCTATGCCAAGATTGCTCACAAAGGACCTTAATCTAGCAAAGCACTTGACCACATGCTTAACTTTACAGTCATGATTATTCCCTGTGACTTTGATGGGACTATTTACCTGCTGAAAGCTAAGAACACCCTTAAGCACTTTGTTGGATGGGGGCCAAAGAGCCCCTTTATCTGCTGCCAGAGTCCCTAAGCACCACTGAATGTCAAGGATGTTCACAGGGGAGTGGAGAATAAAGTCACCACTCTGTCCCCAATGTGCCTGGTGCCTCTGGCATCCTTGGGGTAACTTAAAATTTTCCCCTCATATTTATATTTTTCTTCATAGTGAGGGCCTTCACTCATATGGGCTTATTAAGTCCTTTATGGAGCTATAATTGTATGTGTTAGGCCTTGTCTACACTACGAGAGTACTTCGATTTTAGTTAATTCGACTATGTGGAATCGATATTACTAAGTCGAACGTGTGTGTCCACACTAAGGACAGTAATTCGACTTTGTGAGACTTTGTGAGTCCACACTAACGGGGCAAGCGTCGACATTGGAAGCGGTGCACTGTGGGCAGCTATCCCACAGTTCCCGCAGTCCCCCCTGCCCTTTGGAATTCTGGGTCGAGCCCCAAATGCCTTCTGGGTAAAAAAATGTGTCGAGGGTGCTTTTGGGCGCCTGTCGTCATCCGTCCATCACTCAAGCCCTCCCTCCCTCCCTCCCTCCCTGAAAGCGCCGGCGGGAAATAATTTCGCGCGCTTTTCTGATTACTGACAGCGCGGACGCCACAGCAGTGCGAGCATGGATCCCGCTGCGACCATCGCTGCAGTTGTGGCAGTTCTCAACGCCTCGCAGCTTCTCCTCCACCTGTACCAGAGGCAGCTGCAGATCAATCATGAGAGGAGGCTACGGCACTACCGTGACGGCATGAAGTCGGACACTAGCTCCGACCTCTCTGAGAACATGAGACCCAGCGCCCAGGACATCTCGCTGTCACTGGGTCTTGTTGATACTGTTGAACGGCGATTCTGGGCCCGTGAAACCAGCACGGAATGGTGGGACCGCATAGTGCTGCAGGTCTGGGATGAATCCCAGTGGCTGCGCAACTTTCGCATGCGGAAGGGGACTTTCCTCGAACTGTGTGAGTTGCTGTCCCCTGCCCTGAAGCGAAAGGACACCCGGATGCGGGCAGCCCTGACTGTCCAGAAGCGAGTGGCCATAGCCCTCTGGAAGCTCGCAACGCCAGACAGCTACCGGTCCGTCGCTAACCAGTTTGGCGTGGGCAAGTCTACCGTGGGGGTTGCTGTTATGCAAGTAGCCAGGGCAATCGTCAAGCTACTGCTATCTAAGGTAGTGACCCTGGGAAACGTTGAGCTCATCAGAGATGGCTTTGCCGAGATGGGATTCCCAAACTGCGGTGGGGCTATAGATGGGACTCACATCCCTATCCTGGGACCGGACCACCAGGCCAGCCAGTACATAAACAGAAAGGGATACTTTTCCATGGTGCTGCAAGCACTGGTGGACCATCGGGGACGTTTTACCAATATCTACGTTGGATGGCCTGGCAAGGTTCATGACGCTAGGGTGTTCAGGAACTCTGGTCTGTGTAGACGGCTGCAGGAAGGTCTTTACTTCCCGGACCACAAAGTAACTGTTGGGGATGTGGAGATGCCTACAGTCATCCTCGGGGACCCTGCATACCCGCTAATGCCCTGGCTCATGAAGCCCTACACTGGCGCACTGGACTCAGGGAAAGAACTATTCAACTACCGGCTCAGCAAGTGCAGAATGGTGGTGGAGTGTGCTTTTGGCCGTCTCAAGGGCAGATGGAGAAGCCTACTCACTCGCTGTGATCTCAGCGAGACCAATATCCCCATTGTGATAGCTGCTTGCTGTGTGCTCCACAATTTGTGTGAGAGCAAGGGGGAGACCTATATGTCAGGGTGGGAGGTTGAGGCAAATAGCCTGGCTTCTGATTACGTCCAGCCAGACAGCAGGGCGATTAGAAGATCACAGCGGGACGCACTGTGCATCAGGGAGGCTTTGAAAGCCAGGTTCCTGACTGAACAGGGTCTACAGTGACTTTTTACTTTGTGGACACAGAAGCTGAACCTGCCCCCGTTTCTTTACCCAGTTACTGTTGACTATCCTTCCAAGTTACATACCCCCTTCCCCACCTTCCCAACAAATAAAATCTGTTCTGTTCTGTTAATGAACAAGGTTCCCTTTTCTACTGTTTTCGCGGGAATGTTTTAAACCGGGGACGCAGACTGTGGCGGGGGGCGGGCTTACTGTTTTGATGCAAATGATGCTTCTAAAGTCCGGGAATGACAGGCTCCGCAGTGCTGCGTTGGTTGTTTCAACGCAGCCTGCCAGCAGTCCTGGGCGGGACTGGATGTATGTGTCGGCCAAGTGACTTTCTGGCAGGGGGTGGAGGGTAACAGATCCCCTGCTGCGTGGCTCTGTGATCCAGGATAAGGACCGCGGCATAGGATCTCTAACTGCCCTCCCCCGACACAAAGTCACAGATCAACCCCCTCGCACCCCAGAACAAGAAAACCGCCTCCCAGACTGACCAGGGTAACTGGTGACTGTGCTGTGTATGTGTCCTGATGCTGGACCTGCCCCCGCCTCTGTAGCCTGCTACAGGTGACTGTCCTGTCCAAGTAACAAACCCCTTCCCCCCCTTCAGACAGAATCCCCTCCAAAAGACACTCTCGGAAACAGTACTTAACAGAAACAGATGTTTTATTACGAACCGCACATGAAAAGGGGGGGGGAAGGAAACTTGGACATGGGCTAGTGTGAGATGGGTAGGAAAGGACTTTTCAAAGTTTGGAACGAGAGCCTTCCATTGCTGCAGCAGTGTGCAGTGGCCGACTGACAGTTTTAACGGCCCTTGCCGCCCCTCCTTCTTTGTACTTTTGGTGAGGGGGGTGTGGGACTTGGTGGCGGGGGAGGGCGGTTAGAGATAGACAGCAGCAGTGCTCTGTCCTCCTGCCTCCGGTCTTGCAGAACATCCACTAGGCGCCGGAGCGTCTCCGTTTGCTCCCTCATTAGTCCAAGCAGGGTTTGAGTAGCCTGCTGGTCCTCCTGGCGCCACCTCTCCTCCCGTTCCATGACTGCTCTGTGCATTTGTGACAAGTTCTCCCTCCACTGTGTCGTCTGGGCTGCCTGCTCTCGTGAGCACTCCATAAGTTCATAAAACATGTCTTCACGAGTTTTTCTCTTCCTTCTTCTAATCTGCGCTAGCCTCTGGGAGTGTGATGCCAGGCTGGGTTGGGAGACAGTCGCAGATGTGTCTGTGGGAATGGGAAAAAGGGAGTAAATTCCTGAGCCAGATAAATGAAGTTGCTAACAAAGAGCATAGTCTTTCTCTGTGAACAACACCATGCACTGCACCTTTCACATGCGCACTCAGGACAAGGTCGAATTTTCGGCCCTCGCCTTATGTGTCTGGGGTCCTGCAGTTGCGATCAGAGAAGCGTTGCAGGACACCTCTACTTCTGCTGCGGGCAAACATGGTAAGCCGTAGACTTGTGGCAGCTTAAACATGTAATAGTAGCACTGGGCTCCTTTCGCACTGAATGCAAGGCCACTCTCTGCTGGCAGCAATCAGGGAAGCATGAGCTCTGCCCCTGTCCCACCACCTCGCGGCTGTCCCCGGGAAAGATCCCTGTATGCTGCCCCTCTGCCGCCTCCACCGCGTGGCTGTAAAGCAGTCCAAATACTAACATTCCCCTCCCTAATTTAAAGCAGGGCGTCATGTGTGACATAACCCTCATGAGGATCTCGGAGACCGAGAGGGGAAGGATGCTGCGTGAATGCATGCAGAGGCCTGGGCCATATGCCGCCATGCTGTGCCGCGCACTGATCCCCGACTACCTCATGGACTCATGGCGTGGGAACGTGTGCTACCACGGGGGACCAAACAAGATTGCCCTGCCGTTGAACCTCGTGCGCATGCTGGAGCGGTACCTCCAGGAGAGCTATGCGGAGCTATCCCAGGAGGACTGTCTGTCCATTCCCGGGCACATTGACCGCCTTTTCCTTTAAGTTGAGCATAACGGACTACAGAGTGGAGGGGCCGTGTTGTGGACTAATCATGAATATCCGGACAGTACTTGATTTTCTATACATAGTTAGTAGTAAAAAGTTTACTAAGCCAAATAAATCATGAACAACAAATTACTGAAATAGTTATTATTCCTGTTTTGTTATAAATAAAAGTTTCTATGTTTAACTGAGTGACTGAAAAGCCCATTCTTAACAATATAAATATTCCACTTATGTTAAAATGAAATGTTTAGATGTTTAAAGCACTCACTGCTTGATCCTTCCCCTGATTCGGTGTCCGGGGTAAGGGCTGTGGACGGTTGGTAGGGGATCTCGGTAAGGGTGATGAAGAGCTCCTGGCTGTCGTTGAAATCAGCGGTGCAAGCGCTGTCGACTGCCTCGTCCTCCTCATCTCCTTCCTCATCTTCCCCGTCACCTAACATTTCCGAGGAGGAACCTGCCGCGGACAATATCCCATCCTCGGAGTCCACGGTCACTGGTGGGGTAGTGGTGGCGGCCGCACCTAGGATGGAATGCTGTGCCTCGTAGAAACGTGATGTGTGGGGCTGGGATCCGGAGCGTCGGTTTGCCTCTTTGGTTTTTTGGTAGCCTTGTCTCAGCTCCTTGATTTTCACGCGGCACTGCGTTGCATCCCGGCTGTATCCTCTCTCTGCCATGGCTTTAGAGATCTTCTCATAGATCTTTGCATTCCTTCTTTTGGAGCGCAGCTCTGAAAGCACGGACTCATCGCCCCAGACAGCGATGAGATCCAACACCTCCCGATCAGTCCATGCTGGGGCCCTCTTTCTATTAGATTGCACGGCCAACTCTGCTGGAGAGCTCTGCATCGTTGCTAGTGCTGCTGAGCTCTCCACGCTGTCCAAACAGAAAATGAGATTCAAACTGGCCAGACAGGAAAAGGAATTCAAATTTTCCCGGGGCTTTTCCTGTGTGGCTGGTCAGAGCATCCGAGCTCGAAGTGCTGTCCAGAGCGTCAACAGAGTGGTGCACTGTGGGATAGCTCCCGGAGCTATTACCGTCGATTTCCATCCACACCTAGCCTAATTCGATATTGCCATTTCGAATTTAGCGCTACTCCTCTCGTTTTCGAGGATTACAGAAGTCGAATTTAAAAGAGCTCTATTTCGAACTAAGTAGCTTCCTGGTGTGGACGGGTGCAGGGTTAATTCGATGTAACGGCGCTAAATTCGATATAAGCTCCTAGTGTAGACCAGGCCTTAGACTTTCATCAACAGAAGGGTTTTATTTTGTTTGGTGCAGAGTATTTACATGTTTGTTCAGTTAACTGCTTCATGTTTTTATATCAAAACTGATGTCTGTATAAATGTGCATGGGGTGTGTATATATATATATATATATATATACACCCCTCAAGGATTGCACTCACAATAAATAAATAAATAAATAAATGTGTGTGTTTATTTATATATATAGGAGGGGGAGGGATAGCTCAGTGGTTTGAGCATTGGCCTGCTAAACCTAGGGTTATGAGTTCAATTCTTGAGAGGGCCACTGAGGGATCTGGGGCAGAATCAGTACTTGGTCCTGCTAGTGAAGGCAGGGGGCTGGACTCAATAACCTTTCAGGGTCCCTTCCAGCTCTATGAGATAGGTATATCTCCATATAATTTATATATACACACATACAGAGAGACATCAGTAATGATGTGTGTGTATATATACACACACAGAGGACTTAATAGTTTTCTAAATTAGATTCCAGTGGTTTAGCAGGCAACCTTGGGGTTCATAATGTGGTTTGTTTTTTGTTTTTTGTTTGTTTTGTTTTGAAAATATATTTAACATTATTTTCTTACTGGCTTAAGGAGATATTTTCCTCATTTTTAGAAATCTCTATTATGCCTTCAAAGCACAGACAAAAATGACAATTTTAAGAATACTTTTTTGCTAGAAATTCCCATGGAAAACCAGTACAAGAAGAGCAACATCTGTACTTCATTGTTACCATCATACTCTGTCTACTATGGCTCTACAAGTAGTTTGAATAACAGATGAGATTCCAGTGACTATGGAGCCAGTCTTATTAGAAATTATGGCCAGACCCAGGACTGTGCTTGCTGCAGCTTGGGGCACAAAGGTGAAATGAGGGGCAAAACCACCTTTGCACACCCCGATCTCAGAGTGACCAGCACTGATCCAGTCCCTAAAGATGACTCAGCTTTACACTGGTAGCCAAGTAATCATTATTCCTGTAAGGGTTGAAGTGTTGAATCCATAACACTATGGAGTTCATCCTATTCATTTTGACCTAGTGGCAAAACTCCCAGGTGAAATCCTGGCCACACCAAAGTCAGTACCAAAATTACCATTGACTTCAAGGGTCCAGGATTTCACCCCCAGGAGCTGAACCCACATACTGAATTTTACAGCAGAATTTACTGTCTTTCCCACTTCAATATTGCTTTTAGAAGATATCAGAACATTTTCTGGTCTAATGCAATTCCAGTGGAATAAAGCCAAAGCATAATATGAAAAAATTAGGAGTTCTGTGACAACCTGAGATTAGACTAGCCAATTTTTCTAAGACCCCCTCATAACAATAAAAACAAATATTAGTATCAGTATTTGGTACATGATAAAAAAAAATCTAACCCTTCCCTCCAGTGAGGTTGCATAGATGTAAATGAGAACAATTTGGCCAATTATTTAATTTTATTTCATAAATAAGAAAATTTCTTATAAATGTATCTGTGACTCAAAAAATACTTTCATTCCTCATTCCAAGGGGATTAGTATTATCCCAAAAATTCTTATAAGGAACTTACAATAAGAAGGTGGGAAAGAGGGGAACAGATAAAAGATAAGAGGGCACGGAGAGTTGTTGGGAAGTCAGGTTTCTAAATGGATAAAAGTAATACACCATGTAAAAGGCATATCATTACATATCATTACTTATCTCTGTACCACAGTTTTCAGATTTATAAAAACTGAAGGTCATAGGTGCTGACTCCGTGGGTGTTCTGGGGCTGGAACACCCACAGGAAAAAAATAGTGTGTGCTCAGCACCCACCGGTAGCCCTGTAGATCAGCGCCTCCCCTTCCTCCCAGTGCCTCCCGTCGGCCCACGGCCCCACTGATCAGCTCTTCCCTTTCCCTCCCAGCGCCTCCCGCCTACCATGATCAGCTGTTTAGCAGCCTGCAGGAGGCGTTGGGGGGAGGGGGAGGAGCGGGGGCGGGAAGAGGCAAGGCTGGGGTGGGGGTTTGGGGGAAGGGTGAAGTGGGAGAAGGGATTGAACACCCCCTGGGAACTGAGGAAGTCGGCGCCTATGGATCTGATCCTCATTTACACTAAGGCCATTCCATCACTCTGGCAGGTAAAGTGGTCTTCAAGTGGGTATAAATTGTATTTCAAATACCATGTCAAAAAAGGCATCATATTGACAATGTACAGTGCACAGCATTAAAACCATTCCAATTTTGCCTTTGTAATTGGATAACATTACTACAATATTACCCACACTTTTCTTTTTACATTTATATCCACTTCAAGGTCCCATTACTTTGCCAGATCAGCCAAAGGGAACTTAATTTGGTGTATCCAGCCCTGTATGTGCACCATTGTGGTGTACTAAGAAGAAATAAGTGTATATAATATAAGTGCTACATTTTGACATGTCGTTTTCACTTCTTTAAATTATAGGTTCATAGTTATCAATCACCTGCTAAGGGACACTCTCTTTCACACTCCTGCATTTTCCTGTCTGCTGGTCATGTCAGAAGGTCACAAAGCAGGAGCATGGAGATTTATGAGGTTTTATGTAGCACACGAAAGCTCTGAATAAGTTTGAACAGTCCAGCTGGGACATTTCATTCCACGGATAGTATGAGGGAGAGGATGCAAGCGTGTGAATCAGTTGCCTTTATAGCAATTACTGAACTGAAAAACACTCCAGGCTACATAATTGTGATCTCTGTGATTGAGGATAAATTAAAGTTCTGTGTGGGGAAGTAACTTAGGGATATTTTTTTAAAGAAACCCTAGGAAAAAATCAGCCTATTCATATGCTAGGTAAATTTTGTGTGCCAGATAACTAACTGCCTTTCATTTAAAGAGATAGTGTGTGAGCTAATGCCTTTATAGAAAAATGGCCCTAATGGAAATACTTCTGAGATGACAGCCTGAGAAACTATACGTCATGACATGCCATCAGGATTTCACTTTGAGTATTGCCTTTGCTGTTACTTGTGTCCTTATCCTACTCCACCTGTAATCATTGGGAGTTTAGCCACTAGTTCAGTGGAAATGGTATTGGGCTCACAGCACTATAGATTTAACTCTGCTATCTTTACTCATATGAATAGCCCTCACTCAAATGAGATATCCCATTTAAATCAATTAATGTGACTTACAAGTGTGAGAAAGGGTTATTGGAGTAGGCCTTATGATTTTAGACCCCATCTTCCCAGTTTACTGGGCTTGCATGAAGTCTCATTGAAGTAATGCAGTGAATTGCAAAATCAGGGCCTCTAAGACAAGTCAAATAAAGCTAAATAAAAACACAGCAACTTTTATCTTCATACAGTTTGAATAGCTTGAATGTAAATTCATTCTTTAAAAGCAGGCTTAGATTAAATCAGAAAATATACTGTAATGTTTTAAAGGTTTCCCATTAAAAATTTGGATGGAATGCAAAGTTAAAAAGTGCCAAATCCTTCACTTTGCTACTGCTCTGTATTTATGTATCTGTTGATCCACTATGGTTTACAGAGACTGCCTTAGTATCACACTACGCAGGCATGTTCATGCTAAGTGTCTGATAACCAGGCTGGACTATTTAAAGAAGAGCATGCCTATACTTTTCTAACTGTCACTTTTTCTTAAGTAGTAAAGAGCAAAGAATTTGGAGAAAGGCTTTCTCCCTGGAATGTGGTCTGTTAAAGGGGATTAAATGTTACTTTCTCCAGGTTTAGATGAAAATATTTGAGGCTTTTTTGTTTTGTTTGTATTTGCATATTCTTATGATGTATAGCTTGTAAAGTTCCATTCGTAGATAATGATTTTCTCAAGATTGTTTGAAGCACAAAATCTTCTTCTGCCGGAAGTGGCAACTAAATCAAAAAGACTTTTTTGGTGCACAGTTAAAATAATGTTTTTTATTATACAAAGAGTAAGTGTGCAGTAAGTTCCATAAACCTAGTCCTTAGTAATGGAGAAATTACTAAATATCATTTTAAGAGGTCGACATTTCCTAACAATCAGATGGTGCCTGTTGTTAAAGTGTCTGATGTGTAAGGTGTCTATGGCTACTCACCTCATTTCCCTTCCTCCTCTCCTGGGCCCTAGAAAATGACTATTTTCTCCCTGAGGTGGGGCAATTTCCACCTAGCTCACTAACAAGCAATCAGGAGCAGTCTTAAAGGGCTAATGCAACATATAGAACAAAATCCTGGTGAAACCCCTGAAATGGAATTGTCAGCCAGGAGAGGAACTATGAAACTGGAAACTCTCCACACAGGGCAATTGAGCTGGTATCTCTTCAATGTTTCACGGAATGAAACACTCCCATTGACTTCAGTGGCATTGGATCAAGTCCTTATTGAACAGTGACCACATGAAGGGGGAGTGTGGAATTGGGAGTTTCTTTCACAGTCAGAAACATCATAGGCAGAACCAGATAGCAGACAGAAAAGGAATTGGCTGCCCATCTACGTAAGAGATTCAGACAATTACAAAAGCTGGCCACAAATCTATTTGACAGGAGGATTTTATTCTTTTTAGCATGGACCCAGGGATTTTCAGGGCTTTAGACGGCTTGCAGAATGCAGAAACAGACATTCTTTTTTCTGAATTGAGCCTCTATAGTAAATTAGAACATCTGAGCTGTTATGGGATTGAGAGCTCAATAAAGGCTTTAAAAAAACACCATTTCTTGGGGAATGAAGGAAAAACAAGCCCTATGGTCTTGAAATTCAAAGTGTCATCTTATATTAAAACAGGAAGTATGATAACAGTAGCCATTCTTGCACTAGTTCATAGCAGTGTTTGGATACAGTTAAAGGAAAAGTTTGTGAGAGCCTTCCATGGCAAATCAAAATGTTCCAAAGAAATGAAAAGCTTTGAAGGGACCACCTACCATAAACACTATTCCCAAAAACTGCACCATCCAAAGAGTAAATGATAAACAGATGAATTTGCAAACTGATATTTTTACAGCACAGTGTTGTAACTTTAACTTTCTTCCTGTGTTGAAGAAATATGCTTTCTAAAATATCTTTGGAACTGTTTAGGATTAACAATCAGTATATTCGTTTATATAAAACCCAATGCAATTTTGATCCAATGATCAGACACTTAGTGGTCATTAATTTGCTGCTAACCCAATCTTCTGTTTACCACATTATAACTGTTTTATTTTTGCTGACCACTGGTTTTTGCTTATATTAACATTGCCAGAGTACACACATGATTTTTCACAACTTTTGAACATCTGTACAACATATACTGAAAAATGAGCTTTCCAGTCATGTTACAAAAATTAGTAGAGAAGTAAAAACATCAATAATGTAAGTTTCAGTATAATTGAAATTCAGGATCAAAGTTCATACTATGCTTGAAGGAAAGGAAGCATATTGAGAAACATTTCATCAGTCTTGTATAAACCATTTCTACCTCCTCTACCTGCATCTTTCTTCTACCAGGAGCCCCATCTACCATTACTGGCTTCTGGTATGAAGTCCTCATAGGTAGCATAGGTGGTTTCTGGGATTTGTAGTTCTGTTGAGCATGAAATTTCACAGGTCAGCGAGCTTCATCTTAAAGAGAAATGACTGGACATAGTCATAGGAAAAGCAGAGAGAGAGAGTTGTAACCAGAAACAAACATGGGCAAAACACCCAGTTACAGATTTAAATAAGAAACACAAGGAAGCTGTGCAAGTTGGAGCTTGTCTGCTCTTAGGCCAAACTCTGGCTTTACATGCACAAAAATGGTTTCTGAAGAGCTGCCTCATCATGAGAGGCTGGGACTCTGATGTATAGTACATAAAGTGCGCATTTATTATGGCACTCGCATACTACAGTGATATGTAGTATTTGAGTATGTGTTTCATATACACAATACTTATTTACTTAAGGTTTTTATTGCAATAGGTGTGTGCATAGAGGTCCCCACTATTCACTGTTTAATGTGATAACTATAAAAATAATTTTATTAGAGGGTTGATTGTTTAAATGGTCAAGTTAAACAAACCCAGTTAACTTAGTCCTTATTTGTAAATTTAGCGCTGCCTACCACATATTATTATGTGCAGCACTAGTGGGGGAGGGCAAAACTGGCGGCTCCCCCTTCTCTCTATGTGTGCATAAAGTGGGGAGAAGGCCAGTGTTCCCACAAAGGCCCCTGTTGAGGATGAAGCCTGAGGTGGCAACCCACTGAAAAAGCAACAGGGAGAGGAATCAGCAGTTGTGCTCCCCCCCCTTAACAAAAAAGGGGCCAGCGAGGAAAGTGAGACCTGTATTTCCAGAATACAGAAACTGTTTGTGGGGAATCTGGGGAATTAGGAGAAACATACGTGTATTGGAGTCTTGGCAAAGTAGGCTGCACTTGTACCTCCAAAACCTAGAAGGCTGTTTTCCAGGATTTAGATCTAATTGGATCCCAAACCGGGATCACCTTATGCAGTGATCCACGTCCTTCACCATCTCTGACTCCTCCACTGCCCTTCCCCCCTCCCCCACCAAAAAAGGTTAGTTGGTAGCTGCAATTCAAGAGCAGGCCTAATTCTAACTTCCTTCTATCGCATCTATCTATACAAGGTCAAATTTAATGAGGAATCTGGAGTGCTGCTTTGAAAATGCCAGCAATAAAACTTTGCACACTAATCATTTCAATATCCTATTAAAATATCAAAGTAATATATACAGAGAAATATTATAGCTGAACTGAAAAACAAACACAATTTGAATGAATTTTACAAGCTCTCAGATCTTTGCATGAATGCTAGAGCCAGCTAAAAAAACCAAGATATGGATCATGTCACAGCCCAAGAAAAGACACCCCAAGACCATTGTGAGAAATAACAGGCTTAGCAAGAAAACTACTTGTAATGCACAAGAGACTGATGTGCCGAAGGGCTGAAATGAAGGAAAGTTGGGGCTGAGTTCTCTGCCTTTGCTGGAGTTCACGCCCTTTCTGGATACTGCTAAATCATCCCTTGGGCTCATAAATATGCTTCTGGAGAGTAAACATTTGCCTTTGATTTCACAGAGTGCCACATTATTTGGAAAAAAAAAAAAGGCCTCAGGGAAGGGTCACCCCCCACCCCACAAGACACACCCAACCAGGATCAAATTACATAAGTTCAGTATAGTCACTGGCAAAAAGCATTTTTTGTTTAAATGGGAATATAAATTAGTAGAAACCCCAGTCTCTCACTTATTCAGCCTGCCGAACACACAGTTCTGGAACTGGATTTATTCTAGGTAGCCTTGGTTTAGCACAAGCTAAGACAAAACATTTGGTGAGAGCCTTTATAAAAACAGTGGCAGCACATCACTAGAAATTTAAATAAAATCATCCAATCAAGCTAGAATCATGCTGTACTGTAGTTCGAAGATGTTTGTCTGTCACTTTGTCACAGGGTGTTAGGGTTCCCTCCTGCATGTAGGGAGGCTTTGTTCAGGGCACTAAGACCCAGATCTTCAAAGGTATTTAAATGGCCAACTTCAATGTAAGTTAGGCACTTTAATACCTTTGAAGATCTGGACCTAAAACCCAGTGTATGGGCAGGCTACAGGACTATAATGCAGACCCTCTGCAGCTCTTACTCAGCTCATTTGCTGAAACAGGGCCACTGTCATTCCAGACTCCATATAGTATGTGTGGGGGGGAGGAGGGGAGGAGGGGGGGCGGGTGTTAGGCTCTTTTGGGCCACCTGCAACCTCTGTGAGCCTCTTCTGGGCTTCCATAGATTTCCATCGCAACGCTTCCTCTGACCTGACATACAGTCCCACAATTGCTCTTAAATGCTGCAGAGGGCTTTGCACTGGATCTCTGTACTTTGGATGAAGCTCAGATACTGAATTAATAATATCTGCATACATACCTATCTTATAACAACTCTTCATCCAAATACACATGTACCTACCTGTATATAAAAATGCTACAGCTGCTTGTGGAGTAACCCTGCATAACAATACTGTCCCCAAAAATCTCTATTTGTCTCTATTAGTCTTGTGCCAACATTCATGCAAAAAGTACCCATAGATCCTGTGTTCTTACTTATAAATATCCAAACCACACCTAAAACCTGCATGCCTACCTGTGTATTTTACATATATATACTTATACTTGCCTATAAAAATCCCTGTACAAACCAAAGATGATAAAACCTTTTCAAAATATATATTAATTCTTTTCCAGCAATACATTTATAATGTGATTAGTTTTACCAGTTTTCTAAAGCTGGCATCTGAGAACACATTTCACGTATAGAGATAGCCAAGTTAGGAAAAAGAACAGTTCAGCCATATCTTGTGGGATTGTATCTATACAATCAACTATATTTGGAATTGGTTACTTGTTTAAATAATCAAATTAAGTTATGACACAATTAGTGCTAACTTGATCTGTCCTTCGCCAATCAACTAGAGTTCATAAAACCATTCATGGCAGCTCTAAATTGACTGATGAGGACCAAGTTAACTGGGTTTGCAATACTTAACCATTTAAACAAGCTACCCTTTAGTAAACATTATTTTTATAGTTATCACATTAAACAGTGAACCTCTGTGCACACACCTATTGTAATAAAAAACATAAATAAACAAGTATTATGTGTATGGAATACACTGCTAAATTGTTCTTTAATTTATGAAAGATCTTAGATCCAGCTACAGATTAAAAATAAACCTGTAAACCTTATAACATGGCAAGGAAATAACTTTTTTTTCTGCTGTGAGACCACACTTGTCCACTTGTTACCTAATCCCAAAGGCCTATATCAGAGGTTCCCAACCTTTTCTTATTGTGTACCCCCTTCCAGATCTACCAGCTGCTCGCATAGCCCTACTCTTCTCGTCACTGATACTGTGTGGTGTTCTTAACACTACCTGTCTTTAGCCATCTGTCCAAATTTCACCATTATGTACAGATATAGTTATAGTGTGATGTATACAACTGGAAAAAAAAGAAAACCTGACTAAGGTCTGAGCTCAGGGCATTTGCTGGACATTTGCTGGGCACCTGAACCTGCGTTATATAGTGATTGGCAGCGAAGGCTCTGTACATCAGTGTATCTGTGTTCTCACTGATACATCTTGAAGTAAATTAACTACTGTATTTTATATAACAAATTCCCACAGAGTTTTAAAGCTTTGAGGTGCCTATTATGAAAAATTCAATAAAAATAATAAAATAAAATAAAAAATAATAAAATAAAATAAAATAAATAAAAACACAATTTCTCCCACGTACCCACCCCAAAGATGTCTCGTGCACTCCCCCAAGTATGCATGCCACGGTTTGGGAACCCCTGGCATATATCCTGGTGAATTCTGAAGGTTTGAGCACATGATAGTATTGCCTTAACTGGTATCTGACATACAACCTAATATTGTATATATGTATACTTTGTGAGGGTACAAATACAAGACAGGTGCACTTTATTATACTAAGAAAATGGGTTGAACACAATGTGCCTCTGTCTTGTAAGTTTACAGGTCATCATAATCCTTTTTATCATGTTAGAGTTTAAAATAAATACCGTATGATGCTTTTATTATTTTTAATAGCCTAGTAGCATCTAGAGAACCCAATCAGGAATCAGGGCCCCTTTGTGCTAGGCACTGTAAACACATATAATTAAAAGACAGCTCTTTGGGGCAGGGACTAACAATCTCAGGTTTGATTCTACAACATATAGCACCCAGGCAGCCTGCTAAAGTCAGCGGGGCGCCACATGGGAGAAGCATGCTGCCTGCACACTCTGCAGGATCAGCACCTCTGAATGCTGACCATTCTGTGATGGTTTTCAGGTCTTTCTGCTGACTTGTAGAACTCACCTTCCAGACTAAGTCCATTACTGCTCCTACTATAAATTGTACAGAAAGTTCTGAAAGTCATTCTAGGCTGTAACTCTGGTACTGAAGCATCAATCTTATGTGTAGCCCTTGACCTGCTTTTATACAGAACCAGTTGGTATTCTGCAAAGAAATCCACAACTTTAATGGTTAGGGTTGTCTGAGTCCTTTTTAAAAAAGGCATGTAGTGCATGAACCTGCCCAGTGAAGTCTTCATGACGGTTTTCTTTCTTTCCCTGCAGATGGTATGTGGCGTGGTACCGATCGTGCTGCATCACATCCTAGGCATAATATATATATTTTAAGGGTGTTACATAGTATATTTCCCCCCTTTGATCTCTGCAGATTAGCCACTTTGATCTCAGAACAGGATATGCAAGGTTAACTGATCAATGCTTTCTCTTTGTTGTTGTTTTTTTAAAGTGTTATTCTTCAGATACACCCATAGCTCTACTCCTCTTTTGTGTTTATATTAAGTGCATCCATTTTAAGAATTTCTTTTATTTTTATATTCATTAACTATCTGGGGGTGTCACTTTTACATAGTGTATACATGTGGTTATGGAAGGTGGGGGGAATGGACTTTAATTCAGGCCCAGCCCACATAAGGACTTTTATAATGTCGGCTAGCACTGTGTTCACATACAAATGTCAAGAACTGTTTTGCCAGAACCTTATTTGTTTTGAAGGTGAGAAAAGAAAGCAATACTGTCACTTTTCTGTTTTTACACCATATCACTGAATCCCTTCCTTCAGCTAGACAACTGAAGCATCTCATGAATTAACTATACTTCTGTCACTCAGAGAGCTTGAGAAAAGTGCCAGTTTCTGAAACAAATCCTCTATTGCAGAACAGGTACAGTATAAGCAAAAGCAATGGCAATACACCTTTAACTTGCTTAGTGTGATATTCACTTAACATAGACAGTTACATCTCAGTCCTATACAGGAACATGGTAACTCACATACTGGGTCAGAACAATGGGCCAGCTCCTAACAGTGATCACTGAGTGTGGCCTATGCCTGATACTTTAAAAAGAAGGCATTAAAACCTTCATAAACGATGATTATCAACAAGATGCCCATTTGTAAACCTTTCTTCCAGGCCCTGGACAGCTATAATTGCTGTTTATCTGACATTAGAAATAAGAGGTAAAAGGACAGTCATCTACACTGCTCTCACCCAATGCAAGTGTTATGGTTCATATACTGTTGTATTGCATACATACAATATAATTTCTTCCTGTTGTGAAATTTTTTTTGCAGATTCCAAAACAACATCACAGATGGGGGATAAAAGTGCAACCTATATATTCAGGAAGTTATTCTGTGCCATCTTCCTTCATTAGCTCCTAGTTTTCTGTGCCAAATGTTAATAGTCAATTTCTATTTATTATGGGAATTTATGCTGCTTTAAATGGTCAGATAAATATATATTTTGCCTATTCCATTCCTTTTTTTCCTTTCTCTTTGAAAACCAGCTGCTTTCTGAGAAGTTTAAATATCCCTTCTAGTCAGCGGGATGCAGAAGATGCTAATAGGAAAGAATGACATAGCTTAAGTACTTACTTTTGTAACTAAAAGAAAATGATCTTTTTTCTAATCATCTTAATTTTAGAACTGTCAGCTATAGGTGGCAGCCTGACTTGTTTAGCTCAGCATTTCCTTTTTTTACCGGAAGAGACTGATAATCCTCATGAAGGGGTTCATTAAACCCAAGCCAGATTTTTTTATTTTATTTTTTACAAACTGAGCAGATGTAACATCCCAGGCTTTCATCCTTGGAGACAGTCTAGGAGGCAGATGAAAAAGTTGTAAGTAGGCTTGTAAAATGCTTAGAAGGAGGCAGAATTGCTTTGAAGATTTCAATGCTTCATAATGGCTAGTGTGGCAGGTATAGCAAGTTAGTGGCATACAATCATTTACTTCAGAGAAAAATGACTTTATCAACGAAACCTCAGTAGTGGCCCATGAATCTCAAGAAGATGAAGCATTTAGTTTAGATAAAAACCTCAAAAATTCAGATTTCTCCCCCAAAACTTACCCAAATGCATAGAATTCTTCTGCCTCTGCCCACATCCCATCGTCTCTCTTCCTTGCTTCCCAGGCTCAATCTGATCCTTTTCAGTTCACACAACTGCATTTATAAATTCTTCTAGCTTCCATAAATCTTACCTTACACTGCACCCGCCCCTCTAGCTGATCTTCCCACTCACTCTACCCTGCAGTCATGCTTCAGCCACTCCCTTTCTGTTTTTCTCATCCTTTGACCTCCAAGATCCTACTGCACTTGTGGCAGGACCTCAGCAAGCCTGGCAGTTTATGCTAGGCTGGCTATTTCATCAAGAATTCTTGCTTCCCTGGCCCAGAAGTATACACAGGCACATGTGGAATATAAAATAATGATTTCCCCCCCCAAAAAAAGAAATTATGCCATGAAATAAAAAAGCTACTTAACTGTAATTCTATAGGCCAGTTCCATAATTCAGCAAATTTCCTGGTATCTGTGACATCATAGACTAATGCATTCTGGGCATCAAAGCACAGCTGGAGCTAGCTATTATGACATTCAGGAACTTAAATAAAAAATAATGGTAAATTTAGAAAACACTCTCCCTACTGGAATTGAATTAGGCCAAGATCCTCACAGATATTTAGGCACCAAAGTACCATTGATTTCAATGGAAGTAAGATGCCTAAATACCTTTGAGGATTGGGTTCTATTAGAATCTTTCAATTAGTCTTTGTTGACGTCCATTGGAGGCCCAGTTGACCCAGAAACCAGGAGGCTAATAGATGTGCTGAGCCAAAAACTATTTGCCAATTGGAACAGTTAACCGGTGGGAATCAGTTAGAATTTCCAATTGGGGAATTTGGCAAATGTCAACTTCTAAGGCTTTGTCTGCACTAGCACTTTTATCAGTAAAAACGTTTGCAGGTCAGAGATGTGAAAAAACACACTCTGACCGTGAAAAGTGCCGGTGTGGACAGTGCTGTGGTGGTGGGAGATACTCTTCTGCCAACGTAGCTACCGCCACTTGTTAGGGGTGGTTTAATTATGCCGGCAGGAGAGCTCTCTCCCAGCTACATGGGAGACCTTACAGCGGCACAGCTGCAATGATACAGCTGTGCCACTGTAAGGTGTGTCATATAGCCAAAGTGTGTAATTGTGTGTGTGCGCAGAGGACAGAAGCTTTGGTGGTCAGTCCTGATTATTTTCATCTAGTTTTTGAGGTGCTGATCCTCAAAGTTCAGCGGTTCAGTTGAGCTAAGTCCCTCAACATTTGTATGTTTCTCTAAATCGTCTCAGAATCTGTTGATGTTTTCCTCCCTCCCTTCGTCACTTCCCAACCTTCTTCCGAGCTAACCAGATCCTTCTCTCTGTCCGTATCCTTCCCCTGGTCCCAACATCACATTAGACACAACTTTTTCTTTTTGATTTTCATAAAGTTCTCTGCCTTTAGCAATATTGCAGTAGTTCACCAGGAGCTCTCATGAGTGTTGCCCTCTCCTGCGATCTGTCTACTCCAGGGTTGGGCAAACTTTTTGGCCCGAGGGCCACATCGGGGTATGGCGGGCCATGAATGCTCACAAAATTGGGGTTGGGATGCAGGAGGGGGTGCGAGCTGTGGGGTGGGGCTGGGGCTGAGGAGTTTGGGGTGTAGGAGGGTGCTCTGGGCTGGGGCAGGAGGTTGGAGAGCAGGAGGGGATCAGGGCTGGGGCAGGGGGTTGCGGCATGGGGAGAGGCTCAGGGGCTGCAGGCTCCGAGTGGCACTTACCTCAAGCAGCTCCTGGAAGCAGTCCCTTCTCCGGCTCCTATGTGGAGGTGCGGCCAGGCAGCTCTGCACGCTGCCCCTACACAGGCACTGCTCCTGCAGCTCCCATTGGAGTGAGTAGGAGCAGGAGCAGGGCCATGCCGTGGCTTCCGGAAGCCGCGTAGTACGGCCTCCGACCCTGCACCCTGGCCAGAGTGCCGGAGCAGGGCCAAGCCGCGTGGTGCGGCCCCTGACCCAGCGTCCCGGCCAGAGTGGGGCTGAGCCATGTGGTGCAGCTTGCAGGCCGGCTTAAAATGGTTCACAGGCTAGATGCGGCCCGTGGGCCATAGTTTGCCCACCCCTGGTTTACTCTGTTCAAATTTCATGGTTTAGGCTATCCTGGGTCAGATTGACCTGATATTTTTCCTTGAAAGAACAGGGATTTAGAAACAGCAGCCAGTTCCGATTATCATACCTTCAGAGGGGGAATTCAACAAAAGTAAGAAGCCTGTTAAGGATTGGAGAGATGAATAGTGTGGATTCAATTTAGCTTAACCCAAGACACAAGAATGTCCATACTGGGTCAGCCCAAAGGTCCATCTAGCCCAGTATCCTGGCTTCCGACAGTAGCCAATGCCAGGTGCCCCAGAGGGAATGAACAGAACAGGTAATCATCAAGCGATCCATCCCCTGTTGCCCATTCCCAGCTTCTGGCAAACACAGGCTAGGGACACCATCCCTGCCCATCCTGGCTACTAGTCATTGATGGGCCTATCCTCCATGAATTTATCTAGTTCTTTTTTAAACCCTGTTATAGTCTTGGCCTTCACAACATCCTCTGGCAAAGAGTTCCACAGGTTGACTGTGTGTTCTGTGAAGAAATATTTCCTTTTGTTTGTTTTAAACCTGCTCCCTATTAATTTAATTTGGTGACCCCCTAGTTCTTGTGTTATAAGAAGAAGTAAATAACACTTCCTTATTTACTTTCTCCACACCAGTAATGATTTTATAGACCTCAATCATATCCCCCCTTAGTCGACTCTTTTCCAAGCTGAAAAGTCCCAGTCTTTTTAATCTCTCCTCATACGGAAGCTGTTCCATACCCCCTAATCATTTTTGTAGCCCTTTTCTGAACCTTTTCCGATTCCAATATATATTTTTTTGAGATGGGGGCGACCACATCTGCATGCAGTATTCAAGATGTGGGTGTACCATGTATTTATATAGCAGCAATATGATATTTTCTGTCTTATTAGCTATCCTTTTCTTAATGATTCCCAACATTCTGCTAGCTTTTTTGACTGCCGCTGGAGTTGAGCGAATGTTTTCAGAGAACTATCCACAATGACTCCAGGATCTCTCTCTAGAATGAAATTAATAGGCAACAGGTTTAAAACAAACTCCTGGCATTGGCCACTGTCTGAAGATAGGATACTGGGCTAGATGGACCTTTGGTCTGACTCAGTATGGCCGATCTTATGTTCTTATGTTGAGTGGTAACAGCTAATTTAGACACCATGATTTCATATGTATAGTTGAGATTATGTTTTCCAATGTGCATTACTTTGCATTTATCAACATTGAATTTCATCTGCCATTTTGTTGCCCAGTTTTGTGTGACCCCTTTGTAGCTCTTTGCAGTTTGCTATGGACTTAACTATCTTGAGTAGTTAAGTATTGGACGGTATTGTTTCTTGCGCAAGTTCTCTGACTTTTGCTGAGCAAAAGTGAAGCAAACAATTCTTGAGGCTTTTTGTTTCTAATGTGAAAAAAACGAGGGCCCTTTTGCAGAGGATTTAGCCTAAAAAATGATTTCCTATCAACTGCTCGGCTGTGTGAGAGTTAATTAACTCTCTAGCTGGATTTCTAAAGACAATGAGACTGTTAATACCTCATGGTTCATGTGATCAAATGATTGGCTGAAAACTTTTCAGAATAATAATGTTAAATATGGAATTTTGGGCAGATCTTTATTAACATTATTATCGTGACCAAAATACAAAGATAGTGACTACTAAGAACAGAAAATGAAAGTTAGGTTTCTGCATTGCATTTGAAGGGTCCAAGAGACCATACAGGATACTCTGACACACTGTCACAGTAGTAGCCCGAAGATCACCTTACATTTTGGGAGCCCTGCTGGAGTAGTTTGGGAACCATTTACTTGATGTCCCCAAGGAGCTGTTGATGGAGCCTAGTTCAAATGTGTTCATGTCTAGAGTTTATGAAAGGATACCAAGTGCTTAGTGGGCTTGCTCAGATGTGTTCATCTCCACTGTCTCATTTAAATGTATTCCCAAATATACCATGTCTGCTTTTGGGAACCAGTAATCTACTATCAAGGGACTGATACTGCAAGTCTTGTGAGGTGCTGAACACCTTTACTTTATAGGGAGTCATGGGTGCTTATAAGCTCACAGGAGATGCTCAGCACAATGCTTTGGCTCCAGGGAGAGTTATGTTGTTATTCCAAGTTCCATAAACTTCCCAAACCAACTCTTACCCTATGTTATTTTCATCATGCTATGTTTAACTCCAGATCGGTTTTTAGTAAACTGCACTAGAAAATTATTCAAGTAGGTTAGAATTTTGCTGACAGCTGGCAAACCTTGGGTAGCTATTTCCTGTTCCTGTTGTTTAGTTACTTTTCCATTTGTCATAGCTAATCTGGTAGGTTCCAGCAGCTGGCATCTCATGTTCTATTTAAGTTAGGAGATCTGTAAGAAAGCATAATGCTACCCTTCTCTGAATTGTGGCCATCAGCCCTTTTGCTAATTGAAACCAGGAAAGGAGGGATGGTTTTGTGATTAAGGATTGAATTGGGACTCAGGAGCTCTGAGTTTAATTCCTGTCTCTGCACAGCCATTTTATGTGACCTTGGGCAAGTCACTTAAACTTTGTATCAGTTACCCATGTGTAAAATGCAGCTAATTAACACCTTTTCTTGGTCCTATTTAGATTATAAATTTCTTAAGGCAGGAATGGTGTCATACTATGAGTTTGTGCAATACCTAACACAGTGGGGCTCTGACACTGGGTGATACCTCTCAATTCTGTAATATACAGTAATAATATCGCTGAGACATTATTTAAGAACATAAGAACGGCCATAGAGGGTCAGACCAAAGGTCCATTTAGCCCAGTATCCTGTCTTCTGACAATATATTGTAATATAATACCTGTATTTATAAACTAGCTCAAGAATAAATATTACCAGTTAGAAGATATACTTCCTAACATTTCTGCTTTTGTTTAGACTTTCTTTTCTGATTTTGTCTGATTTAAAAAAAAAAACTCATTTGAAACTAAAAAGGAAATTTAAATATTTGGTCTCTCAGTGCTTCTGCATTACCAATAATGATGATTCCAGAGATCAGAGGATGGCTGTCACCTCTTGTTCATTTTTTCTTAGTTTGCTTTTAAAAATCCAAAGCACCGCTTACTGATTAGTTTAAGTACAATTATAATTTTAGTAATACATTTTAAGTCAAAATCACCTCTTTTGTAACATTTTGAGTCCCTAGTACTCATTAGAGAAAACAGGTAATAATTGTTTGTTTTTGCTGTTTTTGAAAAGCTAGCCTAATTTCTATGCCAGTGAGTTGAACGGTATAGTCTACAAGCCCTTATTCCCTGTCAGTTGAACAACACAGATAAATCATACTTTACGAAGACAGAACTTTCACTGGAGATTAAATTCATAGCAACAGTTTGAATTACTTAAACGTCTACTTTTGTCATGCAGAGCTGTCACCTGGTGTTATCTGTACTATGTGCAAATATCCAAGGACCATTTTCTCACCATTGTGACTTTTACCTTACAATAGCTAGTCATTACTTAATGTGTGAATTATTAGCAGTTGAGACACTTGCCTTCACCTTTGGTTAACCACTATGACTCATTGCATACTTTTACTTTCAGTATAAGAATATGGGCCCAAGAAACAAACATCACATAATTGTTTTTCTACTGTGTATGACATGATTGGTTGTCCATACAGCTTTAGAAATGAGTCAGATAATTATAGGATTAATATATATTGAAACATACAGAATACAATGGCTTTTGTGGGACTTCTTGAGTAAGAACTCCTTACATAAGTAAGGCTTGGCTCTAAGATCTTGCCCTTACATGGTTTCAAGCAGAGGTCTTGAACTGAATTTCATCCAACCTAGACCAAGTATTGTTTTATTGTGTTTTTTCCCCTTAATATAAGGGAATAAACATTTTCTTGTAATTGCACCCAGTGCCGCCTTTATCTTTGTGAAAGTGCTCAGATTTTCAGGACCACACTTTTCAAAGTATGTTGGACACTTAAGCAGTGCAGTTTACAGGCAAGTGATTTAGTTGTATGCAGAGGCTGGTTGAAAATAAAGCCAGAACTCTGTGTGGGTAAAGTCTAGGTGTGCACACTGATTTCAGTTCCACACACAAAGGGGTTTCTTTGTGCTATCTAGCTATAATGTCCACTGCTTCCCTCAGAAAAGCCACAGATTGGAATGGTACTTTATCATTTTTGCTCCCACTGCAAGGATTACTGGAATGGGATTCAGGCAATATGACCTAGACACTGGTGGAAGAAATCCATATTCTGTTAAAGGCAATTTTATAACCACATTTAAGTTATGTGATGGGGTGTCCACCCCACAAGACTTGAAGGGGTTAAGAATGTTGGGGGCAGGGAGGGATAATAACTGCCCAGGCTGCACCTGGAGAAGGAGCCAGGGGTTATTTAGATGAGGCTCAGCTGAATGGGAACAGGAGGGGCCTGTTCAAAGCCCAGAAGCTGAGAGCAGCTAGGGGCTGCAGTTATTCCCTTGGAGAAAGGAGGTTGTCTGGGGCTATAGAGGGAAGTCTACAGTCACTCCTTGGGACGAAGGAGTTGGGCTGTCAAACCAGAATGGGGGGAGAGCTGGAAAGTAGGAAAGGCTCAGGGGAAAAACAGCTAGGTATGGGATAGGGCAGACCTTGGCTGCTGACGAGAGGGCCCCTGAGCTGGAATCCACGGTAGAGGGCAGGCCCAGGTTCCCCTACCAGCCACTGGGGAAGTGGCACAGCAGTGAAGAATGGACTGACTGGGACAGAATACTCCGGAAGGGGAAAACATGAATAGTGACCTGGCTGGAGGGCCAAGTTATGAAGAAGAAACACCTGGAGTTGCAGAGACAATTTGGGAGACTGCCAGAGGAGGGCGCAGCATCTGGAAGTTGCTAATCCGCAGAGCAGCCAGGAGGAGGCACCTGAGTGGTAAGTGGACCCTGTGACAGCTGGGTAATGAGAAAGAGATATATCAGCTGGCTGGGCCATTCTCCTCCCTCAATTTTTCCTGAATTCTTAAAATTTCCTCTGGATAAGGCTCCTCATTGGTAAACAATGTGGCACAGTCACAGCACAAGGGAGCCTGTCAAAATACAGCAAATAGGATTTTTGGTTATTTTAATAGGATTGTTGTGGGCAGGACCGGCTCTGGCTTTTTGGCCGCCCCAAGCAACAAAAAAAAAAAAACCTGCGGCGCAGCCGGAGCGCAGGTTCAGGGGGACCGGCTGGGGGGGAGCAGGGGGAGGGAGCGGGCGGGAGAGAGAGAGAAGGGGGCAGCCAGGGCTACAGCAGGGGCGCTGCCACGCGGCCCCTCCCGCTGCGCCGCCTCCTGCCACGAGGGCTCCGCTCCGGTCGGCGGGGAGGGAAGGAAGAGGACTGCCCTGCAGGGCGCTCTGGTTTTCTGCGCCACCGCCGCCTACAGGGCGGCCGGAGCGGAACAACAACAACAACAAAAAGCCGCCGTGCCGCCCTAGGATTGGGCGGAATGCCGCCTCGAACAATCTGCCGCCCCAAGCACCAGCTTGCTCAGCTGGTGCCTGGAGCCTGCCCTGGTTGTGGGCATGGAGAGGTTGGTATGGGGATCAGTTCCAGGAAAGGTCTTACATGGACTGTTCCTCATTCCAGGCAAATGATGAAACCATTCTGGAGGCCAGCTGCCAAATGCTGAAGGGCTGAATGTTTGGTGCTTGGCACATGAGCTGCTCTGCAATACCCCAAGGTGTCCAGAAAAGTCAGACTGGCGTGCTTTTCTTTTTTTAAAAAAATGGTACCTGTTATTACAGATATAGAGAAGATGCTTCAGTTATAATAATGGCCATGGCACGGTTACGTTACTTTCTACTCCTAGCACAGCGTGAGAGTCCACTGGGGAATACTCTGCCATCCTGACAAAATCCTATTACAGCAAAATGAAAGCTAAAATAAACCTTTACATCTGCTAGAAGCACCACTGTCCACTCCCCCTTCTTATTCGTCCCCTCCAATGACTGTATCTAGCTAATTCTGCCAAGAAGCAATATAAGGCAGTGGTCAGTGGGGCTTGAAAGACAACTACTGCTACACAATAAACAAATTTGGTTTTGACTTAAATATCTTTCTCTCTTTTGTCACACATGACCTAACTTTTATGGCCATAAGCTCCATTTTGTTGGCAATACTCAGTCTGATGCTGTAGCAAATAAGAAAAGGCTTCTATGGCCTCAAATGTGACAAATTACCCTTACACAGTGACAGTTATTGCAGCAACCAGGAATCCCAGCCCTCATGCTCCACCCAAGTCCAACCCTGTACCCTTTTAGCCCCACCCTTATCTGCAGTTGCAGTATACAGCGTAAACAACTAATTTGTTACTAGTTTATTTGGAATATTTTAAGTGTTTATATTGTGCATCCAGCAGGGAAGAAGCAATAAATTAAAATAAAATCAAACTAAATCAATGATAGCTGGGAAAGGATATGATCCACTGCTGATAGCTGAGAAAAGAGCCTGAGACTTCAAACCATAGTAGGATGGACACTCTCCTTCAACAGAGAGCTAGATGCTTTTGCTTGCCAGTTAGCAACACTTTAGTGTTGCATGGATTGAGTCTCAACCAGTTCAGTTTCATCCAGACCCCAAATTAAGTGAGGAAAGTAAAGAGAGACCATAGAAACTGGCCTTGATGAATAAGAGATATGAG
This sequence comes from Emys orbicularis, assembly GCF_028017835.1. NCBI lineage: Eukaryota > Metazoa > Chordata > Testudines > Emydidae > Emys > Emys orbicularis. Next base: position 37,636,226 of record NC_088689.1, on the reverse strand, counting down.
CTGAATCTTACCCACAAATATCAACATGCTCAAAATAGCCATAAAACAGCACCAACTGAAAAGTAAATAGCAGGCAAACATACAGTCTGTGTGAGATTTTTATGTAAAATTACACATTTTTTGTCATTTGACTAAAGATCAGAATTTTGTCACAAAAAATTGTTTCAGGTGCCTGTTTTCATAGATGGCCAATCTCTTTTAAACTCAGCAGGGTCAGTTCTTAGTTGTAGAATAGCTGCAAGCCAATTAGAAGTTAAATTGTTGAGCAGCATGCATCTGATTGAAGTATCTACCTGTTAACTGTTTTTATTTTTAGTGTTTGAACCAAACTGCAGTTCCACATAGGGTATAATCATGTTTATTTAGGAGCAACGTGTGCGTCAGTGAAAAAAAGCTAACAGGCAAGATTGCTTTTAACAAACATACATGGATGGCTGGAACACTGAGTGTTTTGGTTCAGGTCTAGAATTCCGGTTTTCTCTGGTTATGCAAATGATTTAAGTTGTAATAAGTGTGCTCCCTTTCCATCTTCATCATTTAAGTGCATGCTTTAACAAGTTGCTTTTGGACTTCCCCCTTTCTCTATGACACTTTTTAGAAACACAAAACAGTTGCATCATTGTGTTGGTAACTAGAGAGCCCAGCCCCATTGCATTAAGCAACATATAAACGTATAATAAATAGATGGTTTCTGCCCTGATGAGCTTACCATTTAAGGGTAAGAGAGACAACAGATGGCTGCACCAAACAGATGGGGTAGAAGGAGCACAGAACAACAGATGAGAAGGTACTGTTCAGCATACTAAGCAGCAATCACAGCACACCAGTTGCCTAACCATTGTCAAGGTTTGTTTGTTTGTTTGTTTGTTTGTTTTGTAATGGGTTCATGTTAGAGGAGTGTTTTAAGGAAAAATATAAAGGAAGACAATGAGGTGGATTTTAATGGGGAGTTCCTTCCATGTATAAAATGCTGTATGGGAGAAAGCACCAAGATGCATCTTTGAAAATTTGAAAAATAGGCAGTTGAGTGGCATCATTAGATGAGTAGAGGTGGAGATCATCTCAGGTGGTAGAGAGAATATGGGTAGGCCATGATGACTGTTCAAAGTGAAGATGAATTGTTTGCGTTTGATATGGTGGGAAAAGGGGAGCCAGTGAAGGAATGCAAAGAGGAGGGCGATGTTGTCAAAATGACAAATCAGAAAAATGATATTTGCAGAAGCATTTTGAATAGATGTAAGATATCAAGGCCAGAGAGAAGGTTGCAGTAGTCAAGTTGATAAAAGGATTAACTACGTGGACAAAGAGGAAAAGCCAGATCTTAAGAGATGATGTGCAAAAAGAAGCAGCAAGATTTAGATATAGCCTGAATAAATGAATGAGTCGAGAGAGGGCTAATTAAAAAACAGTATGCAAATTACAGTTCCTGAGTGACAGGAAGGATGGTGTTGTTGTTCACAATGATGGGGAGGGCTAGGGGAAGAGATTAAGAACTCTGTTTTGGCCACATCAAGCTTAAGCTGATAGCTGGACATCCACAAGAAGACATCAGACAGGCTGAGATTTTAGTTTGGACGGAAGGAAACATGTCAAGAGTGGAGAGGTAGATCTGAGAATCATCAGCATGCAGGTGATAGTTGAAGTTGTGTTTGTGAATGAGATCACTCAGAAACAGGCTGTATACGGAGAAGAGCAGGGGGACATGGACAAAGCCATGAGGGACCCTCACAGAAAGTTGGTGTAGGGATGAGGAAATGGTGACAATGTGATAGAAAGACAACCAGGAAAGGAAAGTCACAAAAGCTGAGGGAGGACAGGATTTTGAGACTAAGTGAAGGCAGCAACAGGTCAAGGAAGATGGAGTACCAGTTCTGAGCTTTTGAACTGTCATTAGTGACGTTGCTGAGAACAACTATCTGGAGTTCCTCTCCTTCAGGTTTTTTTACCAGACCTTCTCCAATCCAACATCTGCCCTCTGAATGCCACTGAAATATGCATCTCTCTCTCCTGCTCTTTGTCACTCTAGTGCAGTCACACCATCCACTATTAGGCTTCTTGTCCACACACCAAGAAAAATTTCCCACTTCAGAAAGAGATCATGTTGCCGCAAGCTCATTCTGATATGGTTCAACAACAATTTAAGCTTTGTATTGTAATAATAATAATAATAATAAAAAACAAAGACAAATTGCCTGATGACTTTGTATGATTTTTAGTACATTCCTCCTTGAGATAAAAAGCAGACCTAATGACGAAGGAGATAGCTTAAGAGCTTTAAGAAGCTTTCTAGACAGAGGTTACAGCCATAGCTGCAGATCTACTCAAATACCACATCAGTCGTCTTCACTCTAGGAATGATAAGGATGAAGATGGAGAAGGATAATGTTTGTACGTTAAAAATCTTCAAGATGGAATGAGACAGTCACTTCTTTAGAAGGTTTGTATTTCAGTTATGGTCACATTCTGAGTCAGCATCTGTTTCCTTAAAAAACCCTAAGAACCTGAAAATCAGCAAAATTCAACAAGATGTTCCACACATATTAGCAAAATCAGACCTGCTCCTTCCTGTTTATCTCAGATGCTTTTAAATGTGTTCATCATGCACCGTACAAGTGTATGAAGTCTCATTTGGAGAAAAATAACCTTAATTGGAATGATGTTTAGGACATTTTTCATAGATACTAAGGCTAAAAGGGACCATGGTGATCATCTAGTCTCACCTCTTGTATAGCACAGGCCACAGAGCATTCCCAAAATAATTGATAAAGCATGTATTTTAGGAAAACATCTAATCTTGATTTTTAAAATGTCAGTTTTGGAGAATCCACCATGTCTCTTGGTAAATTGTTCCAATGGTTGTTTAATTCTTGTTAAATTTACGCCTTATTTCCAATTACTTTCAAATGTCTCCCTCTTGTCATAAAAGATGTAACTGAGTGTTTGGAAGAGATGTTCATAAATTCTTTTTTTAAATTTTCCATATTGAAATGGTCCCATCTGGATATTTCTGCAAAATAGAAAGCCAAGGTATAACTAAAATGCAGTAATGTGGTTCCTCAGATACAATTCTACAGAGAGATAGTTCTAGCATGGCATTCTAGGAACTACTGACATGTCCCTACCTTGTTTTAGCTTTCTTTCAATTGGTCATGCTCAATTAGGATTCCTTGTAACAAACCATCCAGTGGATTTTTCTTATCTGCCACTAGCTTAGAGGTTAACTGACATGATATTTAAAAAGACTAAACAAACCCAAATAAGTACACTAGTATTTAAGATCAAAAATATTACATGGAATAAAAATGACACATACTGGAGAACAAAATATTGAAAAAACATATTCTCCTTCACTCCCCTGCCGAGACACTAGTTCAGAGATGTGTTGGTTCTCTTTTAACCAATGACCTGACAACCCCATTCCAGATGCCAATTTCTCCTCCATCATGACATTCTTTACTCCCACAACCCGGAGTGACAAACATCCAACTGACTCTACCAGCCATTTAACCATCCCAGAAAACCTCTTACGAGAAGCACTCACCCAATCCCCTCTGTAATTGCCAAACCCACAAATCCCTATACCCTCCCTGCCCCAGTGACATATAACAAACTAGTAGGGTGTGTGATCCCCCTGGAGTTGCAAGCTCCAGCAAAGATAAGAGTTAACAGCTAATGGGGCTGGCTCCAACAATTTAGAAACCTGGGATGAAGGCTTGCTAACAATCTGTGATGAGGGTCATTACACTTTGGGTGCTTTCATTCCTGGGAGTTCTGTAGATTCTGCCGTCACCTATGTCTTTTAGTGAATTGGAACAGACTAGAGAATATCTTTGATAGTAAAATGGTGTATGACTCAGGGGGGCCCACTGCAAAGTGACACAAAAGAAACACAATGGCTGAATAGACAAAATAAATGAGAGAAAAATAGCAGCTTAAGAAAGTCATTTGGCCAATATGAAATTAGGTTTCAAAAGGTGCTAAAAATAGAATGGACTAAGTTAGCAAAATGTTTGCCAAACGTTTTAGCTTCCTTTCACTCTATGGCTCCTGCAAGTATCCCAGCTGTCTCTACTATTCGTCAGTGTTCTTTCTGCCTCCCACCACTAGTACCCTTATCCCTGGCAATGTGCCATCTGTGCCATTACTCTCCTACCCCTGCCATTCCTGCCAATGCACTGCCCCCGCCTTAATTAACTCCATTATAACAGCCGACTCTTCCTCCAGTACTGCTGTCATTGCACCATCTGCATCTGACTTTCTCTGCCTTTAAACAATGTTTAGAGTGGGAGCTGCTGCCGATAGAAGGTTTATTACTCCCAGCCCTGGTTCCGCTACCTCTTCTTTGGCATTTTTAATTTTGTGAGCTCCTCACAGCCTCCTTTTATAACTCATCTCCAAAATGTACAAGTTAAAATGGAAAAATTAAAAAAAAAATCAATCCTTTCAATATACAAATCTAGGAAAAAGAATTAAACTGGGCAGAATTAGTTATGATGGTGACTGCTAAAATAAGCACAAGTGTGCAAAGCCCCTGTTCCTGCACAACAATTGGGATTAATACTCCTCTACTATGGACATGAGTAGGGTGTAAAGAGAAGTGTATCTCACTGTGAAAAAGGGAATGTGCTCAGTTTGGGCACAGCGACACAAGAAGAGTGAAGAAGGTACAAAGAGTTTTTCTCCATTCACTTTGTGCAGGAGTCAAACACAATTCCCCCTCCTTGTGTTCGTGGAGCTAAAGGGTCTGGGCCCTTCAGTAAAGCTGACAGCACCACAAAACCTGAATGGGATGGGGTGAGCCGTGACCCCACTAACATCTGAAACTCTTGCACCAAAAAGCAGAATTAAACTTGCCCCTAATTGAAGCGGAATTCTAAAATGTAGGGAGCAGTGGAGAGGGCGTGCTGGGTGTAGGGAGGTGCAGGAGGCCTGGCCAGAGCATCATTGTGCTTAAGTGCTGCAATGGGCACCTGAGATAAGGGAGAGGTAGCTGAGTAGCTTTTTTCTAAGCACAGTTTGCAGAACCTGAGGGTTGGGCCCCGTGTCCTTTACAGTCACCTAAAAAAATTCACTTGCCCACAAATGTGCCTTTCTCTGGATTTAGTACCACTGTTTAATTAAATGGATGGAGCTTTAAAAGGTAGAAAACAAGGTTCAAGACAATAACAGTTATACCACAGAAGTGGAATACGTACAGTTGCTCTTTATTCAGGAATTAGCAGACAACTTTAAAATGTTAGAAGCATTTTATACCAATTTTAGAAACATTTAGTTTCTGAATTTTAATAATGAAAGTCAAATGTCAATCAAGACTGCAGCACACAATCAGAAGTTCAAAGGTATCATTAAATACATTTAAATCAATGAGATGTATAACATTTACAACACAGAAAGTCAGTGTTCTTCTGACAGACTTGCTGATGCATTTACAAAACAGTTGTGGTACAGTACTAATGCCTGTTTGGTAACAAGAACAGGAGTACTTGTGGCACCCTAGAGACTAACAAATTTATTTGGGCATAAGCTTTCGTGGGCTACAGCCCACTTCATCGGATCCATAGAATGGAACATATAGTGACGAGATATATATACTCATACAGAGAACATGAAAAGGTGGGAGTTGTCCTACCAACTCTAATTAATCATGTTCTCTGTATGGGTATATATATCTCCTCATTATATGTTCCATTCTATGCATCCGATGAAGTGGGCTGTAGCCCACGAAAGCTTATGCCCAAATAAATTTGTTAGTCTCTAGGGTGCCACAAGTACTTCTGTTCTTTTTGCGGATACAGACTAACATGGCTCCTACTCTGAAACCTGTTTCGTAACAGGCAGTCATAGTACAATTGAGAGCAATAAACTTGCCTAGCTGAAAGAGAAGATTTCATTAGATAATAAAGACCTCAGTTGACTGGCAGTTTCTTTTACAAGAATTTCATGCCATAACAATCCTTTATCTCAAGTTGTCTAGAAAAATCTGCCAGCCTAAAAACAAGATCCAAACAAGGTTTAGCAGGCTAGACAATATCTAAAGCTTTTTTTCCCCCTTTCCATATAGCACTTTAAGAATTACTAATGATGGAATCATATTTTAAGAAGCTACCAGATAGCTAAGAACAACTGATGCAAGTGGTAACAGCTATTTGCACTCTGGAAAGAGAAGCTCATATCAAAGCAAATTGACTAGATAAAGAGAGACTTTTTAAACTGACAGGTCAATGGGTACTTAAATACTGTAAATGAAAGCTTACTAGCTAGCATCGGAAGTAGTGCAGCTTGGTACTGTACAGGGTCGTCCACACATCTCTGCTAATGCCCCCGTTCTGGACTTCTGGAAAAACTAACACTGCCATTCATACTGCATTATTTGGGGATGTGTGTGTGAGGCAGAGGGAAGGCTGACAAAATTAAATTAATGCTATTGCTTCATCTCAAGAAGCCTACTCGTGACCCCAACACACTTAACAACTTCTGTCCTACAACCAACCAACTCTTGCGCTATGATCTTCAATAATTAACCTCCTAGACTTCAGTGACACAGTTGATATTACTGAAAACAAAAACCTTTAAAATGATGCTGGTGTTTATATTATAGCTCTCTCCTCACCTATCATTACTCTTGTAATGTAAATAAATGTATTTTAAAAAAGTAATTAAAATCTTTTTAACTGCTCTTTCTTTGCCGCTAAGGATGGAGTAAAGCTAGCTGCGGCCTTAATCCTTTCTGATGCCGCAACACTTCTAAACCTCCTTTGCAGACTCTTCCTTCCCAGCCCAGCAGCTCACATTCCTCCTGCCTCCCTAACTTGGCTTCCCACCTTCAGAAAATGTACCCCCCTGAATAGAATATCCCTCTCCTCCTGAGTTCCCCTACTCCTCTCAGCCTTGGGGCCTGTCCAATGATAGAATAATATTCAACTAAAAACAATTAATTTTTACAGCAGCCCTCCTATACAGCTAGCAGACATACTCCCTTTCTTTCCCCCGTCCAAGTATCAGGCTTCTCCATGGCCTGTCTTGGATTGACTGCTCATCAGCCTTATCCTCATTAGAGCACTTCCATGCAGCCCCATCTTCCCCTTCCCCTTGCCTCAGGTCACTCTTAGGCCTGGTCTACACTACGAGTTTAGGTCAAATTTAGCAGCGTTAAATCGAATTAAGCCTGGAAACGTCCACACGACGAAGCCCTTTTTTTTTGACTTAAAGGGCCCTTTAAACCGGTTTCTTTACTCCACCTTCGATGAGGGGATTAGCACTGAAATCAGCCTTTCAGGGTCGGATTTGGGGTAGTGTGGAAGGAATTCGAAGTTATTGGCCTCCGGGAGCTATCCCACAGTGCTTCATTGTGACCGCTCTGGACAGCACTCTCAACTCAGATGCACTGACCAGGTAGACAGGAAAAGCCCCGTGAACTTTTGAAATTCATTTCCTGTTTGCCCAGTGTGGAGAGCACAGGTGATCACGCAGAGCTCATCAGCACAGGTAACCATGATGGAGTCCCAGGATCGCAAAAGAGCTCCAGCATGGACCGAACGGGAGGTACAGGATCTGCTCGCCATATGGGGAGACGAATCAGTGCTAGCTGAACTCTGTAGCAGTAAACGAAATGGCAAAATATTAGAAAAAGTCTCAAAGGCCATGAAGGACAGAGGCCATAACAGGGATGCACAGCAGTGCTGCATGAAAATTAAGGCGCTAAGGCAAGCCTACCACAAAGCCAGAGAGGCAAACGGAAGGTCCGGGGCAGAGCCGCAGACATGCCACTTCTACGCGGAGCTGCATGCCATGCTAGGGGGTGCAGCCACCACTACCCCAACCCTGTGCTTTGACTCCATCAATGGAGAATCACGCAACAGGGAAACGGGTTCGGGGTACGAGGAAGATGATGATGAAGACAATGAAGATAGCTCACAGCAAGGAAGCGGAGAAACCGGTTTTCCCAACAGCCAGGATATGTTTATCACCCTGGACCTGGAACCAATAACCCCCGAACACACCGAAGGCATGCTCCCAGACCCTGAGGGCGCACAAGGGACCTCTGGTGAGTGTACCTTTGTAAATATTACACCGGGTTTAAAAGCAAGTGTGTTTAATGATTAATGATTAATTTGCCCTGGCAATCGCAGCCAGTACAGCTACTGGAAAAGTCTGTTAACGTGTATGAGGATGGAGCGGAAATCCTCCAGGGACATCTCCAGAAAGCTCTCCTTGATGTACTCCCAAAGCCTTTGCAAAAGGTTTCTGGGGAGGGCTGCCTTATCCCGTCTGCCATTGTAGGACACTTTACCACGCCAGGCCAGTAGCACGTAGTCTGGAATCATTGCATAACAAAGCATGGCAGCGTATGGTCCCGGTGTTTGCTGGCATGCAGACAACATCCATTCCTTATCTCTCTTTGTTATCCTCAGGAGAGTGATATCATTCACGGTCACCTGGTTGAAATGGGGTGATTTTATTAAGGGGACATTCAGAGGTGCCCGTTCCTGCTCGGCTGAACAGAAATGTTCCTCGCCGTTAGCCACGTGGTGGGGGGAGGGGGTGAAGTGATCATCCCAGAGAATTGGGTGTGTGTGTGGGGGGGGTTGGGTTTGTGCTGCATGTTAACCGGAAACCGCAGCCTCTCCTTTTACATTGCAAACCCATTTTAAATGGCCAACCCAACAGGTGCTTGGTATGGGAAATGAGGGTGCTGCTGTTTGAAACCATTCCCACATGTTATGAAGGTTAAAAAAGCCAAAAGACTGTGGCTTACCATGGCTGCCTGCAAGCCGAATTCTGTTGCCTGACACTGCGTGAGTGATCTCTCACACCAAACCGGCAGGCCCTCAATATAAAAGGAAAAATGCGACCTTGTAACGAAAGCACATGTGCTGTGTAATGTGAACAGCAAAATTTAACGTGAAAGAGTGTACCCATTGTTCTCTAAAATGTGTCTTTTTTAACCACCTCTCCCTTCTCCTCCACCAGCTGCAAATGTTTCTCCTTCGCAGAGGCTAGTGAAGATTAGAAGGAAAAAACGGCGGACTCGGGATGATATGTTCTCGGAGCTCCAGATGTCCTCCCATGCTGACAGAGCACAGCAGAATGCGTGGAGGCAGTCAATGTCAGAGTGCAAAAAAGCACAATATGAACGAGAGGAGAGGTGGTGGGCTGAATCGCGGGCTGAAGAGAGCAAGTGGCGGGCTGAAGAGGATAAGTGGCATCAGCTTGCTGACAGAAGGCAAGAGTCGATGCTCCGGCTGCTGGAGCATCAAACTGATATGCTCCAGCGTATGGTTGAGCTGCAGGAAAGGCAGCAGGAGCAGAGACCGCCGCTACAGCCCCTGTGTAACCAACAGCCCTCCTCCCCAAGTTCCATAGCCTCCTCACCCAGATGCCCAAGAATGCGGTGGGGGGGCCCTCCGGCCACCCAGCCACTCCACCCCAGATGATTGCCCAAGCATCAGAAGGCTGGCCTTCAATAAGAGTTAAAGTTTTAAACTGCAGTGTGTCCTTGTCCTTCCCCCCTCCCTCACCCCTCCCGGGCTACTTTGGCAGTTATCCCCCTAGTTGTGTGATGAATTAATAAAGAATGCATGAATGTGAAGTAACAATGACTTTATTGCCTCTGCAAGCGGTGCTCGAAGCGGGGAGGGGAGAGTGGTTAGCTTACATGGAAGTAGAGTGAACTGGGGGCTGGGGGGAGGGTTCATCAAGGAGAAACAAACAGAAGTTTCACACCGTAGCCTGGCCAGTCACAAAACTCGTTTTCAAAGCTTCTCTGATGCGCACCGCGCCCTGCTGTACTCTTCTAACCGCCCTGGTGTCTGGCTGCACGTAATCAGCGGCCAGGCAATTTGCCTCAACCTCCCACCCCGCCATAAATGTCTCCCCCTTACTCTCACAGATATTGTGGAGCGCACAGCAAGCAGCAATAACAATTGGAATATTGGTTTCACTGAGGTCTATCCGAGTTAGTAAACGGTGCCAGCGCGCTTTTAAACGTCCAAATGCACATTCTACCACCATTCTGCACTTGCTCAGCCTATAGTTGAACAGGTCCTGACTACTGTCCAGGCTGACTGTGTACGGCTTCATGAGCCATGGCATTAAGGGGTAGGCTGGGTCCCCAAGGATAACTATAAGCATTTCAACATCCCCAACGGTTATCTTCTGGTCCGGGAAGAAAGTCCCTTCCTCCAGCTTTTGAAACAGACGTGAAGATGCGAGCATCATGTACCTTTCCCGGCCATCCCACATTGATGTTAGTGAAACGTCCCTTGTGATCTACCAGGGCTTGCAGCAGCATTGAAAAGTACCCCTTGTGGTTTATGTACTCGGTGGCTTGGTGCTCCGGTGACAAGATAGGGATATGGGTTCAGTCTATCGCCCCACCACAGTTTGGGAATCCCATTGCAGCAAAGCCATCCACTATGACCTGCACATTTCCCAGAGTCACTACCCTTGATATCAGCAGGTCTTTGATTGCGTTGGCTACTTGGATCACAGCAGCCCCCACAGTAGATTTGCCCACTCCAAATTGATTCCCGACTAACCGGTAGCTGTCTGGCATTGCAAGCTTCCACCACTCGCCACTCGCTTCTCAACTGTGAGGGCTGCTCTCATCCTGGTATTCTGGTGCTTCAGAGCAGGGGAAAGCAAGTCACAAAGTTCCATAAAAGTGCCCTTACGCATGCGAAAGTTTCGCAGCCACAGGGAATCGTCCCACACCTGCAACACGATGCGGTCCCAACAGTCTGTGCTTGTTTCCCGGGCCCAGAATCAGCGTTCCACAGCATGAACCTGCCCCAGTAACACCATGATTTGCACATTGATGGGGCCCGTACTTAGTGAGAGGTCTATGTCCATGTCAATTTCTTCATCACTCTCGTTGCCACGCTGCAATCGCCTCCTCGCCTGGTTTTGCTTTGGCATGTTCTGGCTCTGCATATACTCCGGGACAATGCGCGTGGTGTTCATAGTGCTCATAATTGCCACGGTGATCTGAGCGGGCTCCATGATCCCAGTGCTATGGCATCTGGGCTGAAAAAAGGCGCGAAACTATTGTCTGACGGAGGGAGGGAGGGGCGAGTGATGACATGGCTTACAGGGAATTAAAATCAACAAAGGTGGCTGTGCATCAGGGAGAAACACAAACAACTGTCACACAGAATGGTCCCCCCAAAGATTGAACTCAAAACCCTGGGTTTAGCAGGCCATTGATTTCACGGAGGGAGGGGGAAGCAAATGAATACAGAACAAATCTGGTCCATCTATCTTTTACATCTTAGCCTGGCAGCAGACGGTGCAGCATGACTGATAGCCATCAGCATCTTCTGGGTACTTGGCAGAAGCTGCTGCATTACGATTGCTAGCCATCATCGTCAAGACGGTTCAATAGGACTGCCGGCAGGACTGAGTCTCCAGGAGACAAAACACGTCTGCCCAGGTGCCTCTGACCGAACTCACTGAGGAATACGACGATGATGGATACCAGGCGTAATACACCATCTACCGCCAAAAGGCAAGGAGCTGCTGCTGTATAGCAATGCAGCCCCACGTCTGCCAGCATCCAGATAGCTGATGACAGCTACCCGTCATACTGCACCGTCTACTGCCAAAAGACAATTAGCTGCTGCTGTGTAGCAATGCAGTACCACGTCTGCCAGCACCCAGATGACATATGGTAACGGTGAGCTGAGCGGGCTCCATGCTTGCCATGGTACGTCGTTTGCACAGGTAACCCAGGTAAAAAGGCGCGAATCGATTGTCTGCCGTTGCTCTGACGGAGGGGGAGGGGCCTGATGACATGTACCCAGAACCCCCCGCGACACTGTTTTTGCATCATCAGGCATTGGGATCTCAACCCAGAATTCCAATGGGCGGCGGAGACTGCGGGAACTGTGGGATAGCTACCCACAGTGCAACGCTCCGGAAGTCGACGCTAGCCTCGGTACTGTGGAAGCGGGCCACCGACTTAATGCGCTTAGAGCATTTTATGTGGGGACACACACAATCGACTGTATAAAAATGATTTCTATAAAACTGGCTTTTATAAATTCGACCTAATTTCGTAGTGTAGACATACCCTTAGTTAAGACAGCATCATGATGTGACCTGGGAACATATCTCTGGGTTTCCTCTGGCAATCCTTCATGCTTCTCCTTGCCAATTGTCCCTACCTTAGTGCGATATTTTCATTGTAACTTGTAACTGCTGTGCATTCTGAGATATTTGCATGTAGAAAACATGATCACATGAAACTATACTCTATTTTCACTTATGAGCTACATAAAGCCATAGCCCGAACCTATGTTTCCAGAGATGAAAGACCAACTAACTCACTACGGCACCACAGGCCCACTGGAGCTATGAGAAATTCCATATTTTTACTTGGCACGTTTCTGCTCACAGATACTGTGTTTTATTTCCATGGAAGCTTGTAGAAACAAAAATAATTTCTTTTGCTGTTGCCGTCACCGACGATTTTTTTCACAGTATCTTACTAGTGCCACAGCACTGTTTACCTGTGTTTATTATAGAATAAATATGTACAATACAAAAATCATGATCGGACTCCTCTTCCACTTGGCAATCAATCACAAGATGTTCTCCAGGCCCAACAGTCTCATTATTGTATTTTTTTACTAATAATTTTGATTTAATTTTCCTTCTAGTAATCCAATAACATTAAAACAAAAGGCCAAGTAGCAGATGTGTTTCACTGAGAACAGAATGGCTTTACCATTTATTGTGTTGGATTGTTGTCAGTTTAAAATGTAATACAGGCACCAGCAGACTGATTGTAAAGTTACGTAACAGAAAGCTTGCCATATCTATACTAATAGTGTATTAATATCAGTGCGATATAAAATACTTTAAAAACCTATACAACACACAACTTCTTACCGATAGTGAAACATTTGCTTTTTTTCTGATGCGTTGTTGTTCCTGTTGCTTGTTCACTAATTCTAACCATTTCTAAACCCTTCTCCTCCAATGCAACTCGCTTGGCTAATAACTCCTTAGATAGAGCACATACTTGAGTTACATAACATATAAAGACATTCCTCAATTAATTTTCCCTGGAGTTGGCATCTTTTCACTAATGGTCAGTCTGGAGCATTAAACACTGCACACTGAAAATTGAAAAATGCAGTATGTGTCCACTGCCTGAGACCCAGTATGTGTAGAAATGCAGCTGCCATAAAGGTAAACTGGGTCAAATAAACTGCCCTGCCATAAGAATTTCAGATTTCTTAATTCTATTGCTAACTAATAAAACAAACAATAAACAACAATGAAACACATATTTAATATGGACTGAGGATTCTGATTCAGATCAGACATACAGTAAGTTTCAGGTTTTCATTTCAAAGATGACTCAGGGTGAGGGTTTGGAATAGGATTCAAAGGTACCATTATATTTCAAGAGTTCTGCTGTAGTGAATGGTGGAAATCTTGCACAATCCGTTTTTCTTGTGAGATTTTCACCATCTTGAGATCTTTTTTTTAAAACCAGATCCAAACCCAAACTGAAAAATAGGTCTTTTCCCCTTTTGGATCTGATCTGAGTTGTTCAGATCCTGGACTTGAAACTGGCAAATGTATCACCCCCAAAATTTAAAGAGTTTTAAATTTTGAGATTCTGGTTTTGTTCATATTTGACTGATGGCTCTTTCATAGTTTATGCCAGATTGTGTGGCATGCTGATGGATGTATTATTTACTTGAACTGCCTGCTAATGGATTCACAACACACATGGATTTACTAACCTCGGTGATGGATTGGTACATCTTAGTATTTTTTCATACCAGTGCCCTTAGCATTCAAACATTAACATGTGTACACCTTCTTGCCTTGCTTTTGACATTCATTTTTTCCCACTTTTATGTCTAGTCATGAGGACACGTGGTAATTAGGCATGCTGAAATTCTCCCAAAAGGGCCATATTTTTGGAATTTAATGTATCCACCCTACCCAAACCACATCGTATATCATTTGAAAGCTTATTTTATGTATGTTTATAAGAGGTATGATATGGAGCTGTTGAGTGGTGTCATATAGATGTAGGCAAGGTCCAACAATGGTACCCAAAATGAGTGAGAGTCAGTTTTTGCACAGTTCCAGAAACACTGCAAATATGAAACAGAACTATGACTACAGTTTTTACTGTTTAAATTAATTTCAACACCTTAATGTGGTCTTTATTGGTAAAAATTACCAAATGACAATGTATTACAAGATTTTTGTTGGTTTTGCATGGGCAAGTTTGTTTGTTTGTTTTCAGAAAAAATGAAGCTGTTTAGCATGTGGCAAGAATTATGAATATCAACATTTTGCAATATACTAACATGAAATATTCCCCATTGCATATTCTTAATTGTCAAAGTATCTCACAAGTGATTATAGTAGTCTAGTAGTCTTCTATATTTTCAGTTGAAGTTTGCTGACCAGATCAGTATCTCACTGAAGGTTGTGCACTAGTAGCAGTAGATTGCATGCCCATAGTTTGTACTACATAGTGGGTAGATATAAATGTACGTGAATTCCTAATGTAATGCTTTTCCATTTGTAGGCTTTTGTACATACAACGTAGCATCTAGGTTTCCTGGTAAAAGGTTTTTATTTGTAATTTTCTATGCATGTACTATTAGCCTTTAACATAGTCTAGAAACTAGCTTTTCATTTCACACACATATCCACAGGTCACTATTAATGTTAGAGATGACAAAAACACTGCTTCATATTGGGCTTCAATCAAAGTGCTCATTAAAGAAATATGGCAATCTTGACACTCAAATATATATCTAATTTAGCACATCTGTATACTTGTACAGATGAAAAGTGGCTGGTATGCTAACAATATATTTTGGACATTTTACCTCTACAGGGAAGTTACAGTATATGAAGATGTGGACAGTGCACACCCCTTAGAAGTTACATCAAAGAGAAAAGACTCTTCACAAACTTTGAAAAATGTGTTTTGTCAAGAAAATCAAAAGAATACAAAACCGTCAAGTCACCAGTGCTGGACAGAATTCTGAGGAAGTGGAAAGATTCCAGGAAGGTTTGTTCATTCCATATGGAATTGTTCCACTTAATGCAGGTGGAAATCACATCCGTGAAGGAGATGATAATGTAGACATCAATGTAGAGCCCACTGATGGAAAGCATACCTTCCATTCAATGGCTAGAGCCATATTTCAAGAACAGTCTGCATATACTCCAGCTTCACATGGAATAAGTCACTGAAGTTTGGGAAAGAAAAGTCTCTTATTTTCCCTGGGCAATCAGTCTCTCATGCTGTAAGCAGCATTTGAAAAACCTAGAACACATCCAGAATCAAGTTGCCAGGAAAAAAACTTGAGAAAATAAACTCTTGTCACCTACAAATAATGCTCTTTGAGGTCTCTCCTGGGTGTCTGAAGACTACTACGTCATGCTATCCTACCACTACCAAATGACATTGATCTTGTTCACACAAAGGGAGCTTCTGAGATCTTGCCAAATTGGGAGAGTATGACGAACAAGCCACAATTTCTGCAGCAAGGAAGTTGGCAACTATATGACCAGAGCAAGAAAGTAAAGGAAACCCACAGAGACCTGAATAACTTGTGCCTCCATCTACTCATCGAAAAAAGACAAGTTACTAGCCAAACTACCACCATTTACAAAGGTAAACCAGATATTAGATCATCATTGCAACATGAATGAAAAATGTGGATAATGAACTACTTTCTGTATTCAAGGGATTTTTTGCTCCATTTCTCAGGACACTAATACCTAGTGTTACATCTTTACCATTTTGGAGACACTCTTTTTGGTGATTAAAAACATAAAGATCACTGTTCTGACTACAATACTTCCAAACGGTCATTGTAATCTGTTGACTGTCAGTGTCATATCAGTTTCTATGGTAAAAGCACCACTTGAAAGCTCCACATCAGACATCTTAAAGTAGTCATAAGCTTTCAAATGATGTATTTGTGTAGTGAGGTCACATTAAAGTGACCGAATTGGTAGTGTCCACCACTTGCCTAAACGTAGTGGAGTCCTGTCAATTTAGGTTCCCATGTAAAGCATTTTTTTGAGACTCAAGGCCACTGCCAGCCTAAAGCCCGGATCCAAACTTATCCTCAAATGCAGGTATAGCCCACACAGTAAGTCACACAGCTCAACTAACAGAAGTATAAATAGATGAACTAGCTGAGGAAAGATAAACCGATAAAGGATTGATGTAAAAACAATAGGCCTGATTCTCCTTTCTGGTTCACGCGTTGTGCACCATTGAAGTGGCCGGTGTGTACCGTACTTAGTGTAGCACAACCTATACTGTCACAACTCTGTTGTATTCCCTAATTTTGTATAACTCTTTTAATACTTAAGAAAACAACTGTACTCTCAACAATCGCTTACC
The DNA here is from genome assembly GCF_028017835.1 of Emys orbicularis. Classification (NCBI taxonomy): domain Eukaryota; kingdom Metazoa; phylum Chordata; order Testudines; family Emydidae; genus Emys; species Emys orbicularis. Next base: position 37,619,824 of record NC_088689.1, on the reverse strand, counting down.
TTTAATAAAAAGTTAGTAACTAAGAGGAAAACAAACCACAAAGTCTGTGAAACAGAAGTTCAAAGATCAGAAGAGCTGCTGCCTAGAACTGCCTTCCATATCAGTTTCTCAATTACCCTCAAGCACAATTAAAAGCTTTAATTAGGGACACAAATCACACACAGCTTAAGAACAAGTACAAGAAACAGTACAAGGTAAAAGGAACCATAAACATCACTTTGGATTACCAGAGATGTAGCTATTTTGTTTAAAGAAGAAACGTGACTTACTGCATAACATAAAGAAAACAACATTTATACTTTTACACCTGTGCCTTTCATTACGAATGAAATAATTAGATGTTAAGCCACCTGTATGGATTTTTCCCAACTCAAATGACATCAGGGTTCAATTATACAGAGACCTGAATTCAACAAATTAGAAGAGAGTAAAAACAGCTTAAGCAGGTGGTTTAGGGTAAATGTTTTTGTAGTTAACAGCTTTTCTGTGTAGCCTTATTTCCACTAAGCTTTTCACCTGCTCTCTCAGTGCAGTGCTTTCATGTTTTTTAAATACTTGCATGCTGTGGTCTCTGTAGGATCAACGAATGATTTCTATAAAAATAAAAAACTTTTCTCAATATTGTTTTCTGAAATCTCTGTGGGTAGCTCTGTGTCAGAAGCAAAAGTATAAAACACATATTACTGTTCCTTGCACCACAGAAGTATAGTGGAAGTTTTATTAATTATTTTAGACAATCGTGGGTTTTTTAATTGCACGCCACACTGGTTGTGATTGATGCTAGTGCTCCTGATACACTGCCCTCTAGCGAAATAAATTCATCTGTTAAAGGAGTCACTGGTGTCTAGGAGCTAGACTTGTAGATTGGGAGACTGAACTTGAAGAGGCCTGGACTAATTAATCATTTTATGTTCATTGAGGTCCCAATTCAGGATACACCTAAGCACCTTCTTAAGTTCACCCTTAAAGTTAAGTCCTACTGAAGTCAATGGAAATTAAGCACATACTTAAATGTTTTCTTGAGCAAGGATGCATCTCTATATTAGGGCCTAAGATAAATCAGAAAGAATGTTTAGAAGTATAAAAATGGGAGGGGACTCTAAAGAATAAGATGTTTACCCTAAGGATGAACCACTCAATAATCAGACATAGGGCAAACTGCAGTACGTACAGTCCTCTTCATTTCACCACATGCCCTTAAGATTAGCATGACTTTGTGTAAATAATGATATCATCATCTCAAATGTAAGAACATGTTACTGAACAAAGAATTTCTCTTTTATGAAATTGACCTATTTGAAACATTTGTTTATGTGAGCAGAGGTTTGTCTGGTAAGTAAAAGATTATAACATTTCAAAAATAAATTCCAGCAGGAAACAAAAGGGGGGAAAAAGCATCAGAAAGATGTTTAGGAGAATGTTATTAAAATTATAATAACTTTTCATTTTATAACTTCTACTTAGTATATCTGTCATGAATAGGGGAGGCAGTCTGTATAGCTGTTAAACCACAAGACTGGGAATCAGGAATCCTGGGGTTTGAGTGTTGGCTCTGCAAATGATTCACCAGCAGTGAAATTCACCTCAGTGCTAAGAATTGAGATCTGAAGTAGGACTTAAATGACTCTTGGACCCTTTGATGGCCCTCTGCACAGGGGAGAATTTCACCCTATGTGACTTCAGGACAATTACGTATGTCTGTTTAAATGAGGAATTAATGTCTGTAAAGTGCTTTTCATTTATATAGCATATTTTTTTCAGATCTCAAAGTTATTATTATAGGTTTCTTTGATGTTTCTTCATTATTTTGTCAGAATACTCTTTGAAAGATAATAGGTAAACAAAAGTAAACTAGGGTGGGAAATACACACACAATATCCCACTTCCCCTTCCCCCAAAGCACTGCTTGTGTTTTTAATGCCCCCCCACCCTCCAAAAATCTCCACAATGGAAAAGATAAACACTAGGTGTTAGTATCCTGAGATATGGAGCAAACAAAAACCCTGAATGAAAACAATGGTCCAAATTCATCACTGGCATAACTTGTAGAAATCAGCTATGAACCCTCTTTGGAATTAGGCATTTAAGGAGTTTTTTGTAAGAAGCCAGGATGATGGAGAGGGAGGAGGAGGACCTCCCTCATAACTTTTTGTCAGGGATCTGCCACATCCTACATAAAGAGTCACTGGGTGCAAAGAGAGAGGGAAAACACAGTAGCATCAGAATAACTCTATAGCCTTGTGGCAACAGCATTGTCTCAGGATGTTGGAGATGCAGGAGTCCAATCCCTCTGCTCCAACGTGGAACAGCTTCAACAGGAGCGATTGAGGGTGTCCCACATCAGAGTAGCCAATGACCCAGGAGTTAGGGCTTTCACCTAAGAGTTGACAGATCCCTCCCCGTCTTGTGGAGAGGTAATGTGACACACTGAATAACCTAACCACTGGGATAAATGTTATGAGGGAGGTTCTCTTCCCCACTCCCCAGGTGTTCTGTGTGAACCTCTGAGCATGTCTATTAGATAGGATCCCAAACACGTATTAGGCAGCCAAAGCCTATCTTCCTGAGTTTGTGAATTGCTCTGGGGCTCAGGCAGTGGACAGGCCACTGGATACCTAGAGCGAGGCAGCACTGTGCATACCCTGAGGCAGGGCCGGTGCAAGGAAGTTTCGCGCCCTAGGTGAAACTTCCACCTTGCGCCCCCCCCCCCCCCACCGGCCCTGCAGCAGCTCCCCACTCCCCCGCTGCCCTGAGGCACCCCTCGCGGCAGCTCCCCCCCACCCGGGGAGCCGTGTGGCAGCTCCCCACCCAAGCTCACCTCTGCTCCGCCTCCTCCCCGAGCACGCCGCCCCTGCTCTAATTCTCCTCCCCTCCCAGGCTTGCAGCGCGAAACAGCTGATTGGCGCTGCAAGCCTGGGAGGCGGGAGAAGTGGAGCAGCGACGGCGTGTTCGGGGAGGGGGCTGAGTAGAGGTGAGCTGGGGTGGGGAGCTGCTGCACGGCTCCCCGGGCCGGGGGGGGGGTGCCTCAGGGCTGGGGGGGGGGGGGGAGAGCTGCAGCAGGGCTCCCCACCCCAGCTCACCTCTGCTATGCACCCTCCCCGAGCACGCCGCCCCCGCCGGCAATGACAATAATTGCATGGAGCGGCCGCTGCGCTGGGAGAGGGAGTCTGAGCCGCACGTGTCAGCGTGCCGCCGGCAGCCCAGCCCAGGAACGCTGTAAAAAAAATTGGGGGCACCGCTTTTGGGCGCCCCCAAATCTTGGCGCCCTAGGCAACAGCCTAGTTTGCCTTAATGGTAGCACTGGCCCTGCCCTGAGGCAGAAACATAAGCACCCAGGGAACTTTTTACTGCAAAAACGTAGGTGCGTAGTGAGTTCAGGTGCCTTCAGGGTTCAGCAGGATTTTCATGAATTGGAGCCTAAAACTGGGACTTAAATGCCTAAACCCAGACTTTGGTGCCTAAGTACCTTTGTGAATCTATATCGCTGATATCATAATGATGAGTGCCCCTATAAAACAATAGCATCAAACAGATGCCAAAACCAGGGGATAACTTGGAAGAAGGACTATAGAAGAAAGTTACAAGAGTACGCATGGTAAAGTATGCTGCTGAAATTTTGCTGCTGCAGAAATGTATTTCCCTGAGTTATGATTTAATCTATAACTGTAGTAATCTAGATCACAATTGGCTCATTTCTCATTGTAACCAACCCTGGATTATTCTTCATAGGCTGCTATGAATGGCCTTATAACCAAGTGGGTGGAAACAGTTTATTACTTGGTAAAACATCAAGATCCTTGCCCTGCTATGTGGAAACCCCCTTACCATTTTCCATGTGAAACTGAAATCCAGTCCTAAGTGGTTTGAAGAAGGCTAACTTAAGTGCACTTCCCCCTTCAGGAATTGGCTGCTGCTTCCTCTGAGTCAGAAGGATCCTCTTTCCTCACTTTGCAGCAAGTGGTTTCCTGTGTCCTCCCCTCTACTGTATCTTCCTGCAACCCTGGCCTTAAATCAGTGGGAACTGTGTCTTCCTGATGCTTAAAGCCCTGCAAGGGGAAAGAGCGCTTCAAGCTCAGAGGTGAAATTTACCTCTAAAAGGCAGTGTCACAACATGCCAATTTCCTGTGCCTTGATATGGCCCCATTGGTCACTGAGTTAAGCAAGCCCCAATGCAACAGATATTATTGGCTATAGCCCTTTGAGATGAAACTAAACTCATTTCAGTAACATTAAAGCAATATAGGGAAAAGGCTGCATTTCTACATGAGTGCACTTCACAGGACATTAAAGCTGCCTTCGCATTTAATAAAGTGCTGCTTCCACACATCCTCGGAGAGGCAGTCACAGTGATTTGGGCTCAGAAGGCAAACAAAGCAAAACAGTGATTTGGAGGGGAAAGATTTCTCCTGCAACACTTGCAGGTAGCCCAGACTCCTGAGCCCCTCGCACCTTTGTGAACTTCAACTCTAAGCCAGCTTGTAAGGCACTGGAAGGAAAGTGACTTGTCACAGCACTTGTGTGTGTTTGGAGGGATTAGAGTATCAATGGAGCCAATGGCAATTCACACCAGCTGAGGCTCTATTACTTAGATGCAGGAGTCTAGAGGTGCATCCAGTTTCTTTGGTTTAATGGCTGGGCTGCAAGCGCCTGAAAAAGACACTGGGAGTTAAAGCTAGCCAGCAGAAGCTGCTTTCACACATTACTCTCCAGATGAGAGGATAGAGTGCTAGCAATCACCTCCATCTCTCAGAAAGGAGTAGGGGGGGTTAGCCTTCTCCAATGTTCTCTTCAAGTAGGGTGATGATTTCTGATCCCCACATAGATGGGAAGTATATAGAATGTATTTTGTTTGTGGCAACAGCACTTGTTTATGTTTTTTTATATACAGAACAAACACAGGTAGTGAAAGCAAATGCATGCATGTGGGGAAAAGATGATTCTCTCCTCCACATTAAGAGCACCCACAACTTAGGATTTATGGTTGCCAGGTCAATTGAATTGAGAAAAATGGCATAGAGACCACCACCATTCATAGAGCCTCCTCACTCCTATTTAACCAGCTCTGGACCTCTTCCTATGCAGAGCCTTAAGAAAAGGAGACATCTCAGTTTATATGCATATCATTGTTTCTGACAAGTGTAAATCCATATAGGACATCATTTTGTAAAGTTAAGCTATTAGTGTGATTTAAGCTTGCCTTTAGATGGGTCTTCATTTAGACCAGAGGTAGGGAGAAATTTATCAGTAAATGCCAGTCGTGTTTTAAAAAAAAAGTTATTTATTTCACTTCCACATGGACAATTCATAGACTTAGGAAGATATAAAACCAGTGTGTACAAAATGTGTCACAATAGCAGACTAGAGATCATGCAGCACCTTTAGAAAAATTAAAATTCTGGAATATGTACAGTTAAGTGCCACATTGAGTATTTACAACACAGTAATTTACTGCAATTAGTCACTGAAAGTTTCTTAAAGAAACAAGCCTCATACTCCAGCTTTAGGAAGGGGAAATAGCAGAGTACTTAGTGTAACCTCCGAATCGGTACATCCTTAGAGATGAGCTGCCAAAACAAACAATGCACTGCCCAGAAACCCTCTCCAAAGTCCATCCTATGTAGTGAGGAGTGGTGTTCAATGTCTTTGGCAAGTATGCAGTCTGGAAGAGTTGGTAGTTGCATAATCTCTTTGTAGCCGACAGGACAGACCTTCTCCACAGTAGCATCGCTGGAAGATCTCCAGGCCATGAGAGCCTTTCCTTCGGTGTTTGGTGCATACTTGGCCTTCCTTAAGGACAGGTTTACAGATCTTGGACCAAAAGTGACGCGCACAACACAATCCAGCAGCACAGTCTGAAGAGCGGAGGCAGGTGGTACTTTCCTGACCTTTGAAAGGAGAAAGTGATTAAAAGCCTGTGGTAAATTGTCTGACTGCAGGAGAGTCAAACAGCAGAGACTTGAGCAAGCAATTGCAGTATAGGAGGCAGACTTTGTCTAGGGCTTGTCAGAAAATAGGTGGGGGGCGGGAAGAGCCACAGACTAGCAGCTGGATGGCTGCATTTAGCCTCAGTGCTTTCTCCGGTGCTATTTCTGGCAGACACCTCAGTTGGGCTGTGCCTTAGTTAAAAGGCACTTTACACATGGGTTTAGTACACTGCAGGAATAGGGGGAAGCCTAAGCAAGGTTTGAGGCTAACCCACCCCCACCTAGTTACACTTGCTACTGTAGGAGCCACCAGGCCCCCTTACCTTTCAGGTGATGCAGCTGGGAAGGGGATGTGGTCCTTTTGGGATGCAAGTCCGGGATTCCATGGTCAGGACTGAAGCTCTCAATGATGGTCTCCTCCATCTCCCCGGGGAGAAAGTGACCTTGCTCTGATGGCACACAGATCCCTGAGAGGGGAAAAGGGGCAGGAGTCAGCACAGCCTGGGTAACAGCAGGGCCCCGCTCGAGGCTGCCACATAAGCATGTGCGCAGCTATGGGGCAGGCGGGTGCTCCCCGCAGTGGCGCAGACACACGGCCCTTGGGAGTCTAGCTATTGCACCTGCACCCAGGCCGGGGCAGCCCCCCCAAACAGCGCGGCACGGCCCCGCTCCCCACCCCGCCCCTCACCGTTATTGCAGTAGTTGCCCGGGCAGCACATGGCGTGGCGCAGGCAGCGCTTCCGGCGTTTCCTGCAGGCGAGGCAGAGCGGGACTGCGGGGCCGGCCCCGCGCGGGGCACTGGAGCAGAACTCGTCCGGGGCGCAGTCCTCGTCCTCCGAGCAGGTGTAAGGCTGCAAGGGGGAGACAGCGCCAGTGAGGCGGGGGGTGGGCTCGCCGCGCGGGGGGCAGAGGAGCCCCGCTCACGGGGAGGTCACATACCTGGTGGGTCTCGACGGCCTGGTGCTTGTTGCCCCCCTCGAGCAGGGCCGAGTCTGCGGGCGCGGCACTGACGGAGGAGCCCCCCAGCCCGGCGCCGCCGCCTGGCAGCAGGTTCTTGATGGCGTTGGAGTTGAGGAGGCTGGGGCCGAACCCGGCACTCGACGCCGACACCGCCCAGGGGCAGCAGCACAGAGCGGCCGCCAGCGCCACACAAAGACGGGCCGCGCCCAGCAGCATCTTCCAAGCGGCAGCGAGCTGAAGCCAAGGGGTCAGATCCGCCCCGCACGAGGTAAGGGACCCGCGCAGTAGCTGTACTCCTGGTGGGCTGGGGCGCGCCTGGAGACCGCAAGCCCTAGGTGGCGCAGGGGGATGTTCCGCACAGCTACTCGCTACTGGTAGCTACCTGCCTGGCTGTTGTTGCCTTTATACTCCCGAGGGCTGGTTCGTGGTCCCGCCCCTAAGGGGTGGGGGGAGGGCGCCACAGGCAGAGATGGGATTTCAAAGAGAGCCGGGGGGTTGCGCTGCTGCCCCCCACAAAGCCTCCCTCATTGGCCGAACCCCAAGAGGGGGGTTTCGCAATCGCCGCCGTGGCAATTATCGATGAATTCCCAGGCAACTGCTTCCACAAGTCTCTTTGCGGCTCCGAGCAGCGTCTCCCGCTGAGCTGCGGGCACCAGGGGCTGCCTGTTATGTGGGAATCGCGTACACTTTGTGACTTAATTAAATCCCTCCTTTTAAACCATGTTGTCACACAGCGCCGAACCCCCACCCTCCCTCCGGGCCGCTGCGTGTCGCCTGTGCCCAGTATCAGCTGCCCAATCAACGTTACTAGTAACTCCAATGTGGACTTTTGTGTATTCGGGGGGGAAGCCGAACATTACTCGGCTCTGTTAGGTGTCAGTATGGCATTTAACGAGGCACAATCGTTTTCCCGGAGGGTGCTGTTTGAGTTACCGTTTTTCACTGTAAATAATCTTCTTTGAACAAAACAAAACACACCCAATCTCCACATCAAACGATGCGTAAGAATGGCGGCCACGCTTTCTAATTACCCTTTGATGGGATATTTAGAGGGAGCCTGGCATCTGTTAGTTGCAAATTAGCGCAAGGATGGGTTATCTTGTACAAATGTAGGAAGAGGAGGTAGAGTCCGAAGCTGTCTAGTCCCCATATAAAGCGGCGTATTTTAACTTTATTCAAATGCTTTCCTCAACTGGCAGCATTTGCCCCCTCTGGGTAACGGGAGACGCTGGTTAAACATACAACGGAGATCAAAGGCCAGTGCAGCGCCAAGCTGCCGAAAACCGTTTGCCAAAGTAAGTATCTGGTCGAAGCCCCCTAAAGCAAATCTAGGTTGATTAGCACGTAGTGATAAGGCGCGGCTGCCGGTCCTTTTAACAGGCGTTTAGGCACTGGGTAGCACTAATAGTTCATCACTTGGTGACACATAAATTAAAGGTTTCAGAGTAGCAGCCGTGTTAGTCTGTATCCGCAGAAAGAACAGGAGTACTTGTGGCACCTTAGAGACTAACAAATTTATTAGAGCATAAGCTTTCATGGGCTACAGCCCACTTCTTCGGATGCAGTGGGCTGTAGCCACAAGTACTCCTATAAATTAAAGGGTTATTCTGACTCCAGAGTGCAAAGGGACGAAGTTACAAAATAAGCCTTTGCTGTAAAGAGGTGCCTTAACATCCCTCATGGGGACGGAGCGACTTGACTATTAGCGCTCCCGTGCTTCCCCCGCTCTAGTTGGATGTTAGATAGCCGCAGCAGCAAGTGTTTGTATATTGTTACTACCATTTGGCCAGGATTTCATAACAATGGTTCTTGAGCGAGCCTGCCTCGCCCCCTCTGGTTTTGGGGAGCGTTGCGCATTTAAGAGGCCTGGACTGTGAGGTTTCCACCTGCCAGGCAGGCTCTGAGCTACCAAAGAAGCCCCCTTCCGCTCTTAATGGGCTAGTAGTGCTGTTTGGTGCTTTAAAAACACGTTGCATCATCCCACTGTGGCGTATGCAAGCGATGGTCTGGATTTGTAGCCTTTACTCGCACATTGACTTCAAAGGAACTGTTCAGTGCTCTAGGGTTACTAGTGTAATTAGAGGCAGGATCGGGCCTTGTAGTGTGAGATTAAACTTTCCAGGCAAGCTTATCTCGGCTAATAGGAAATAAACAAAGACTTGGCATAGCACATTAGGGCTTTGCCATGAGGAAGAAAATCTGTTTGAACAGGGGGGCATGTCTGACGCACACTTTTTTGCAAGTGTTGTAGCTGTGTGGGCCCCAGGCTATTAGCGAGACAAGGTGGGTGAGGTAGTATCTTTCATTGGACCAACAGGGTGCAAGAGACAAGTTTTGGCGCATACACAGGGCGCTTCTTCAGCTCTGGGTTTTGGTGTCTAACTGCCTATGCTGCACGGTTAAGTATTCTTTTATAATGGAGCACCTAGGGAAACCAGGGTGCTGAGGTGTGAAAAGATGTCTCCCCTCTGTATGGTTAGGTGGGCTCCCACTACAGGACTCAGTTAATGTACCCTATTAGCTGCTCTATTACTCAGCATTGATAGCTGAGCCCCTTTGCCTTAGGAACCTTTAAGGCCTCAAACAGTAAAATCAATTCCCAAGAACACACAGAGTTATCACTTTATTCCCAGAATCATTTATTCCCGGCCCTGGCTGCGCGCTCTCATCCATTAAAAGGCGGGTATTCCCGCCTCTCTGCTCTCATTTAGCGCAGTGTTTCCCTGGGGCCACCCTGCGGCACTTCCCATAAGACTCCCAGCCCTGTGCTTCTGCAGAGCTGTAACAGTTGGCTCCACATCAAGCCAGTCAGCCCCTCGGTTACCTACAAGCAGAGCTAGCCGCTCGGGCTGCCCTGCCCAGGACGTGCACCAGAAGAGGCGCGCTGGCTACTTAGGAGCCCCGGAAGCGAGCGGGCTGCGCTGCACAGGCTCTGGCCATGGGCTTGGACTTCAGTAACGTGCCCGGCTAATCTCCCCCTTCGCGCTTCATTAATACGGAACTGTGCCGACCTGCACGTTGCGCAGCGCTGCAGGGTCGGTGCCGTGCCAGCCTGCACGTTACACACAGACTAGAGCAGCCCCCCCCCGCCCATGGCGCGGTGTTCGGTGCGATTGGGCACGTGGCAGTGCCCTCCCTCCCTCCACGTGTGGGGCTGGTTCGCAGCCCTCTGGGCCCCGCGGGCTGGGGCTGCGGGGGGACCCGGCTTGCCTGGCTTCCCGCACAACGCGGCGTCCGGCGCACTGGCTCGGCAGCTGACAGGGCTCAGCGCCGTCTCTGGGGCCGGGACTGTGTTTGCTCAGCGTGTCAAGCAAGGCTTGCTGAGGGCTCGCTTTGATGAGCGGAGATCAAAGGCGCCGGGGACCCCAGGTCTTAATCAGCTGAGCCTGGATGGCGAGGCCCCAAACAGTCCGTTTGCTCGGGCTTTGCGCAGCCACTCTGCTCAGCACAGCCTCGGGGCAGCATCTGCCTGGCCGCAAATCTATTCACACGGCAGTGCGCGCTGTTGGCTTGCAGTGTCAGTCTCCGGCCGGCCAAACAGACCCACAGCCCTCTGCCTGTGTGAGACGGAATGGGGCGGATTGGCTTGAAGCGTTTCCTGGGGACTTGCAGGGCACTGTCTGGCAGGGGACAGTGAAAAGTAACGCTCTCAGCGCCCTCCTGTGGTCGTTCAGCGTCAGCTTGCAAAACACCTGCAAAACGCTGGGCAGGGTCGGATTAATCTTTTGTGGGCCCTGCGCCAAACATATTTGTGGGCTCCCATGTAGTGAGCATGATGGTGCCATGGTACTGCTGGGATGGGGATGAAAACATTTATTCAAAAACTAAGATATCTGAAGCCATGGTTGATTGAGACCTCTATTCAGCCCATAGAGAACAAAGTGGGCAATCATCAGTATACCCAGAATAGTCTTGATTTTTGGTTTACTTGTGTGGGAGGAGTTGTTTGTCTTTTTTGTTTAAACACTCACGGCCTGCTTGGGGACCTGAACACAAATGTTCATTTAGCACAGTTATGAGCCATAGAAAAGCCGGATGTAGCAGTCAGTGGAGTTGCACCTGCATCTCCACATCACCTCCGCCACCTAAAGTGATGTTTCGTAAATACATTTTTTGAAAGCTGGATTTTCTACTTTGATATAATAATGTTTAAATATTAAAAATAAAAGTTTCTTTAGCCTATTTCTCCCTTTGCCTCACCATCCCTCATGACTTTAAGTGAAACAGTAAAGTTACTGGGCTGGAGAGTGGGGAGGAAAATTGCTGGTGCCTGTCTTTTGCAGGGAGAAAGGGCCAGACAGACAGACAGGTACACATGCACTTACAATTTACCAACACAATCTAGCCTCAAGCCCCCACGCCAACCTTCACATCTGGCCCTCCCCCCTGCCTCCTACTGTCCTCCCACACACAATTAGCCCCCACCTTCACACAAGGGCTCTCCTCAATCACCCTGCTATTGCCCACCCCCCCACACTTTCAGCCCAGGGCTGTCACCCTCCCTTCTACTAACCCCCGCCCCCCGAGCCAACCCCACCTTCAACTCAGACTCCCCTCCCTCTGCCCCTTCCACACCCAACCCCCACCTTCACACCCTACTTCTCCTACCCCCTCCCCAAGGAGTCACCGCTGGCTCTCCCTTCACACTTGGACTTGCCCCACAACTGCCCCTTCCCCCCAGACTGCTCTCTACCACTCCCCGGAGTGCAGGGGAGAAGTTTCTGGGCATTCTCACTGGCAGGGGGTGGTGGCAGCCAACCCCACTGTCACCGCCCCTCTGGCCCTGAGAGCCACAGAGAACCAGCCTCTCCCACGCTGCCCCCAGTGGTGGCCAGGGACACCCCCCCCCCCCCCCCGGGGCTGAAGCTGCAAGGTCAAGACGGTGCCCAGGAGCCCACGGCATCAGAGTTTCTGGGGGGGGGCCCTCATGGTGAGAGTCACAGCACTGCTGCCACCCCAGGTGAGCGGGGGAGACTCGGAGCGGGGGGGCTGAGCCAGTAGCCCCTACCCCATGGGTAGGGTGGCGCAGCAGGATCAGCGCCCCAGCACTGGGAACCCTCTGCCTGCACCATTTCCCTTTTTTTTTTGGTCCATTCCCTGCCACTCACTTCAACTGGGGCAGCTCACAGGATGGCGCTGGGCATTATGGGACTACTAGTGTAGCTGGCAGCGCAGGTCCAAGGGCCTCGGTGGAAGGCAGCTTCATGTGAACTACAACTCCGAGCACACCTTGCAGCACATTGCTTGGCTGTGGCCAGGGCTGAATTAACCCTTTGTGGGCCTCCAAGTAGTCATTATGGACCCCTTCCAAATGTGGGCCTGGCACCACTGGCGCTATTGTAAATCCGGTACTGACACTAGGGGCATCTCCACTCTAAAATTTGAGTATTAGCTCACTAAACAACAATACACCTTGAAAGTATTTGAAACAACAGGAGGCAGGATCTTAAATTGTTAGTCAGGCAATTCCAATAGAGGGAGGAGTGAGGAAAAAATAATGTAGCTAAATCTGATAATTTTGTAGGGGAAGCCTAGCAGACAGTTATAACAAGCTAGTCAGCTGAAACTATCATCAGCATGACAATGGTTTTGAAAGTAAAATGAAGCAAAAAAATACTGCGACTGGTTACCTGGGACCCTCTTTGTGTGGCTCTTGTCCAGTTGCTGGAGGTTAGGCATTCTCTAATGAGTTGGGATTGAGAGTTACTAAGTAACAAGGAGACTTTATTACCATAATTCATTCAAGTGGCGGAGAAAGAATCCAATATGGAACTTGAGAACCATAAGGGCTGGGGCTATTGGGGATTTATATACTTACTGTTTGATGCTATAATCCATAAACTCTGTCTTGAGGATAGCAGCAATAATGTTCTGGATCTAGTAATTGTGTGCTCCATTCCTCGGAACAGTACTGCACACGGTTTCTCCTGACACTAATGTACAGTGACTTGGGGATAGTACATAACTTTGCAGAGTATCTCCAGAGATGTGAAGGCTCAGGACCCTCGGTACACAGGAGGTTTTTCATAAGCTTCATATAATGACAACTTTCATGAGGGAAAAAGGAGGAGCTAGGTAGTGAAAAACCACTTTCTATAACTATTCTTCATGGGATAGTTGTCTCCTCTATCCAGAGTGAATTTCTCTCTGAGATCCCTTTCCCCCCCTATCAGCAGGCAGATTGTAGAAGAGAGTGGAAAAGTGTTTGCATTTGGGTGATTAACTGATGGCATTTAATTTGTGTGAATATAAGAGAATAGATTTTCTTACTGAGAATTTATTTTGCTTCTGAAACTTGAACTTGAAAAACCATTCAATAACATTGCTCAAGAGTGGCATTGTTGCTATAATGTAAGTCTCTTAGGGCTTGACTCCACTCCTATTCAAGTCGACTGCAAAACTCCTTTTGTTTTCATCTGAAGCTGGATTGGGCTTTATTATGGGAATCACTCCAAGCTATAAATAGGAGTGACATTTTTAATGTGATGCAGGCAGACATCTGTTAAAACAGAATGATATATCACAATGGTGGTGGCATAAAATGCATTAGTGGATGTGGGTGGGGGGCTCCAGCAGGTATTATTTTTCCTTCCACCTGGCCAATTTACTTAATTCGTTCTGATTCCTTTGAACAGACTTTCTGTATTAACAGGGAGTGCAGTTTATTCATTTCCTTTTCTAAGGTTAGATAAAAATATCATTAAGCTATCATCAGCATGAAAATGGTATTAAAAGATGGTTTTGAAAGTAAAATTAGGTTAAAAAATACTGTAACTATACCATCTTCATCAAAGCTTTGCAGATCATAAATGCTAATTCCCTTAAGGCTTGGGTGTTTACTTCAGAAGATACAACCCTTTAATTAGAACTACAGTATTGACCACCCACATACAGTGTTATTGATACTCTTGTTACCTTGTGCTAGGGTATTGTCAGATCTTGTAAGCAAAGCAGGATCAGGCCAGGTCAGTAATTGGATGGGCATCCTTCAAAGAACACATCAGGTGTTGCAGGAAGTGGTGTAGGCAAGACACTTCTCTTTGAGTCAGTGATGAAACATTGTTGGAGCATGGTGTTTTATGTATTGTGTTGCTGTTTTTCAGATGAGATGTGAAACCACGATCCTTACATTTGTATAGTCAATAGAGAACCCAGGACTTCGTGTTATTTTTAGCATAGAATAGCTAACATCACCTCTGGCCAAAATCTGATTCCGGTAATTATGTGATGACACTAAATTATCTTTGTAATTTTCAACTGAATTCATCTTTACTTCATGTCCTAAACTGTTGCTGTAAAGCAGCTGTTGCATTCTATGTCAGATGTGTCTGCATAGCAGTAGTGCATGAAGTGATCCCTGTATGCAGTATCTCTTTTCTAGCTTATAGGACTATTGGGGTACTTCATTTAATTTTGTAAATCACTTGGAGCTACTTAGATAAAAATGTCCCTATTTGAAAGGCTCTGTCTAAAAACTGCAACATTTGTAGTAACCAGATCCTGAAAATCAGTCATGATATTTTCTCAGTATCTCCCCATATATCAAGTTTCAAGGTGGGCGTTCCTTACTGGGGGGCTCAAGGATAGCTTCTGTTATTTGGATTTTTATTTCACTTTCTTCAGTATTTGCTGCAAAGCATTTAAGAATATGCTTGACTTTTATTTCAGTGGGATTTACACAGATGCGTAAATGATTTGCTCAATAGGGAAGGGCAGCTATTGTACACATTGAGCTTTTAGCACATGGACCCTAATCTTGCTATTTTGCAAGATCCACATTTACTACTGAGATGATGAGATCAGGCAGTAACTCCTCATATTCTGAGCACAGTGGCATTGGAGCAATTTATATAGTAGGGGTGCTGAAAGCCATTGAACAAAACATCCTGTATATGATGGGAACAACTGATGATGCTGCTGCACCCCCAAAACCTCTAGTTCCAGCACCCCTGCCTCAGCATTGCAAAACTCATGTGGCATTCTAATTACAAAGCTGAGACCTACATTACAGCGTTGTCTGTGGGTAGGTTTGAAGTAATCCACATTTTCCTGGCATATTGTCCATGGCTGATGAGTCACTATCTCTAGACATGTACCTTAAGGGATAGCCATAACAGACTACTTTTTGTTTTATCGTCATCAATCTATTTTCATTTTCGTAGAACATATACTATTTATGGCCAAACAGTATCCTTTGGGATTTAGCTTACTTCTTTTGGAAGTATATTTGTTTTCAGTATGCATGTAACATATATATTTATGTAGACAGAGAGACACATATATTAGAGGTTGTAAAAGAGTTATTTACCTCTACTTTTCTAATTGTACACACACATAAATAGATGGTACCATAAATACATTCAAGTATGCCATCTAACATACCTGTGATATTCAAATGAAACATCACACTTCAGTCACCATGGGCATCTCACCTCTTCAGCATAGTCACCTTTTATCTATTTTAGATGATGAGGATATGGCTGCATTAATGCTTTAAGAGTAATCAATCTAGAAGTACTTTCTAACAATTGTTAGATCATGTGTCAGCACATTATATCATACAATATAATAAAATATGATTAGATTCTGATTTGAACTACAACTTGTACAAAACTAGAAATCTGACATTGCAGAACACATCAAAACAATGTTCAAAAGTAATTATTTTTATTTCAACTCTATAAAGTATACAACAGGCACTCAGTAATTACAGCTGCAGGGAAAATACAGAGCAAAACAAAAGCAGTTAAGTTTATGAAAAAAAGTTCTTAAATCTACATCAAAAGAGTGCAACTGGTCAATGACCATTTGATGACAGACATCGTATTTTGACAAACAAAAAACTCTTTCATGTAGAATCCATTGTAAGAAGAAAACCAAAGAATTATAGCCATAAGAATACAAAAGAAACAACCAGTGTAAAAACAGCATACATTGGAATAAGTATGGTAGGCAACTCTGAATGAAATTTCCCTTTGCTAGTAAAGCCTGAAACATTTGAGAAATTGTCAAAGTCTCAGTGCTATGTCTGTTTATGTAGTAGACAGTTATGGAAGAAGAGAACTAATAACATACTTTCAATATTTAGCTTTCTAGGTGTGTTGAGAGCTTGCCTCAGAAATGATTTGCATATACAAGAGCTCATATAAAGCACTGATCCTGTTTTGTTGAGTGGTGCAACAAGATATTTCTTTTGTAGTCATTGGTTTCACGTTGAGATGTGATTTTGTTTGGTGTAAATTACAGTTAATTGCTAATCATTTGTCTGTGTGGAACATTTGTAATGGAGTTTATAAAATATGATATGTTAGAACTTTACTGCACTATAGTTTTTTAAATCTGCACAGCTTAGCAAAACAGGAATACCTGTATACAGACTGATAGTATGTCATATATTAATTTGACCTGCACGTACATTTATACATTTCACAGAAATGACGCTGTATCTCATTAACAGATTCACAGCTCTGGTACATTTAACAGAAATAAGAGAACAACTTCATCATTTCTGTAATTCATCAATATTATATAATAAAGGCTTATAAATTGTTAGCAGAAAGAACTGTAAAACGCAGCAAGCTAAGAAAGGACAACATTTTGAGGTGTGTTTGTCTTTGTCATGCAGCATAACACCAAATTTGTATTTTTATAGGATGCCATGAATTTAAGGCACTTGCAACAATGCCAAATAGCTAGATCATGTTCTAAACTATGGAACAGATGAATAAGAGTACAGTTGACAAAGTTCAATAATACTGACAATTATGACATTAATTCAAGTCTACTTTGATCTAAAACATTACATTACAAATAAGAAAACTGAAGTAATAATGCCATGGAACTCCAAATAAAAAGTTATATGAGTACCACAAAATATCAACACGAAAATATCTATTTACATAAATATTTGCTTATGGTCCTATTGTTAAATAAGAGTTTTTTAATGAATAATGCAGCAGTGTAATGAGCTACAGATCATCTGTATCTTATGAACCCAATGCTAACACACTTGTTTTAAATATGGTAGCTGATTTCTCCTTATGTAAATACATCATCTTTCCATATATGATAAAGGAGGCATAAAGAAAAAAAGACAAGTGGAAATACTGAGGCAATCAATTTATGTGAATGTATATATGTAAATCAAATATATTAATTATAAATGAAGGGGTTATTCATATACATATGATAATTTAAGTTATTTAAAATATATGTGGTAAAGAAGATGAAAGTTGAATGAAGATTTATATCAAAACAAATTTGTATTAATACACTGCATGCCATAGGATTCGGATATTATTGTATGTGGCACAGGGACAAAACTGATAGGAACAAACAAAAGTAATTGATAACAAACTCATTTTGAAACATTCTTCCTGTAATGTTTTCAGTTCACCCAAAAAATATTGTGATGCTCTTTTCTCTTGGCAATTCTTCAGTTTATTGTAACTGATAGTTGAATTCCAAGTACTCATACCATAATAACTATTTAGAATTGAGACAGATGATAAACTCTTGTTCTTCATGTTCTTATATATAACAAAAAAGTCAGTTAACAAATTAAACAAGTTTCACTGTCCAATGTAGCCACATCACTCCATGTCAGACAATGGGGGTGGATGGATCCAGCTTTAATGCAGAAATAAGGTGAATTCCCTTTTTTTTTTTTTTTTTTTTTTTTTTTACTAAGATGACTATGAGACTGTTTTAGCCCTAGTATCTAGTGTCTGCTTTCAGACAGTATTTTAAATCCCTAAGTTAAATGTTTAAAATTAAGTATATGGTATACTTGTTGTATACAAGTAGTTCCTGGTAGATGTAATTATTATTATTTTTATGATTGCTTCAAAGTGTACAAATCTTAATGCAATGCCACACGATTAATGAATAGCAGAAGTAATTTGCAGTTTTGTTGTGCTGCTGATATTGCCTTATCCTACTATATGTAACTGTAAAAATAAATGAAATAGATTAGTTAAAGGGAACTGTGGTAAGTCAGGCTTTCTAGTCTGCTGGCAAATTGTAGACATGATGTTGGTATATTCATTATTCTACTTATTTGACAATGTTATCTTTAAAATGCTCTATTAAACCAATGTCCTTATGAATATGAAAAGCTGCTAAAATGTATTCATGGTAGGCATTCTATTATTGATAAATCCCCTACTATTTGCCTCTCCTGTATTTAAGGGTAAAGACAAAAATGCCACAAAATCTTAACTAGGGGCCTACTCCTGTTGAAGTCAGTAGTGAAACTCCTGTTGATTTCAATGGGATAAGATCGGATCCTAGATTCCCATGCTTTGAAAAATCATGTATGCCATTAATATGCTAATGTACAGTGGTCACCACAAAAAACTTAACATCTGCTAACTGTTACTGCACAGTTATTTGGGATTACCATAGTCTTCCCGTAAATTTAGAACAGGAGATACCCATAATAACTGTGTGGTACCAAATGTGGGAAATGTTGATCTTTTAATGGCTTTTATATATATATATATATATATATATATATATATATGCATTGGAGTACAACAAATTAAGTCACATATTTTGACTCTGTATAACATGGTATAATCAGATGTGGCATCATATGCTGCTCGAATTAATATAATGGGGCCCTGGTAAAATCTATTGCAAGTTCTGAAAACTAGTGCCTCTTATAAGTGTGAGGGGGTAAACTTACATTCAATCTAACACATCTCTGATTAGTTGGCAAATAAGGTTTGATTTTTTTTTCTCACATCATTGTAAATCAGGAGTGACTCCATTGATGTCCTGGAGTTACAGTGATGTAAAAGCAGTTGAAGTAAGTGAGAAAAGAATTCAGGCCTATAGTATCCTTTTCCCCTCTCTTTTTTTATAGCAGTTTGTGGTGTAGCCGTTGCAGCACCTCAGGATAATCACTGAAGTGTCTGTGTACTGCAAATATATGTGCCAGCAGATCTCACACAAATGCAGTAGACCTGTGTTGCTCTCACATTAGTTTTCCATTTATGTGGTGTGCCATCAGAATCCCATCCATTATTCCAGGCAGAGTATTAGGATTCATTGTTATAATACTGTGTTGTAACCGAAAACATTGGTTTAGTTACATTTTGAAATATAGTGATAAAAAATACAGCCAGGTCATCTGCAAACTGCCTCGGTATTGATATATTTTTAAAGAAGCAGGAAAAGTAAGAATACTATGATGGCTCCCAAATACTGCAGAGTAAAAGCAGAGAAGATGCAAATGTGGAGACTTAAAGGATTCTCTGTTTTTAGAGCATCACTAAAGATGATGTCTCTTGCTACATATCTCTGAAATGCTTATTGACTGCTGAACATTTATATTCACAGATGAAAGACGTACATAGCACCTATACAGTATGTTACGGGTCTGAGATTTTCCTCCTTGGGTTCTAAAAGCTAAGGGTTATTTTAAGATCAGTCTTTATTTCTAATAATTAATAAGACCAGTTGGTTGTTGTCATTCTATTTCTAGGACCATTATTTAAGCACAGTTTTTTTAATATGTAGAATGAGTAATTATGATTTTTTCATGCAAATATTTATTGTACCAAAAGAAAAATAAAGATGTTAGTTACATCATGTTCTCAGTTGTATGCGAAAACCGACCCATACCTGCCTTAACAGTTCTCAACAGAATCTGTAGCAGTTGTGCTTTTGTTGTATCAATTTAAAAAATCTGTCAGAAAGAAAAAGGAAAGGTAACATTCAGTCTTGTCATGAATACTGCTTGAAAAAAGGACAACTTTTAGCACTGCTTTGACATGAACTCATTGACCTATAGTTTTGTGGTCCTCCTTTGTATTCACACTGGCCTGCAGTAAAAGACCCTACAAACTCACTCTGAAGTGTGGGAGTACCCCACATTCTGTACCATAGATAACTATAGTACATAATAAGTTACTATTTGATCCTACTGATAATTCTAGCTGTAAAATACTGGCTTTAAGAGTATCTTACACTATTATCTTTCAAATTATAATTAGAGCATAGCAAGATAATTGCAGTGATAGAAAACATATTTCTTTACTGGTGAAAAGGCTTGCTTCAGGACCACCATGTCAACTGCTATTATAAGTTCAAACATAAAACATGTGAAGAGCACTATTGTCATCTAAGCAATAAGTCCTAATGCCACTGTAGTTACTGTAGCAGCATCAATCAAGGCATCATGGTGACCCCGAGCACTAATCCTCCCCAATTCCTTCAGTTTTGCTGGCAGCCATGTCTCAGGAAGCTGTCTTCAGCAAGGCAGAAGCAGGTAAGAGAAATACATTAGAAGTCTATATCCCATCCTGAGTTGTCATCAGGTGGCGGTTCATCATTGTCCTCAGGGAAACTGTCGAAATTGCTTGTGTCCGTCGGAGATGCAACCTATCAAATGAACAGTTAATGTGTTTGCATCAGTTGCTTTTGATTTTAAGAAAATCTCTATTTGGGACCTTTAGAAAGACCATTTTTCCTGTCTCAAAACAATGCTCTTTCAACATCATTCACAAACCTAAAACATTTTATCTATGGAAAAGTTCACTAGTTAAATATGACTAGTAAAAGCTTTCAAAGAAGAGGGAGAGCAAATACATTTGTCCCTTGGCAATATTGTCAATGCTAGGGTATTTATTTAGGTTTTCTAAAACAATGTATAACAAAAATTAAAAAATGACTATGCTGATCTTTGTGTGCATTTGATGTAATTAAAAAACTATGGTTGTGCAAAAAAATCCAGTGGTTTCCTCAGATCAAGAAAATAACCAAAGATGTAACATCAAATAAGACCCCCAGAGTACTTCATCACACCCATAAAATCAAAGCATATCAACAGTGTCCAACCACTCCCACAAATACCAGTTATTATCATTCTCTTCCCATACAAAAAATCTAGTGTAAAAAAGATGGACCTTGCAGCATGCCCTGTATGCCAACAGACCGGCCAATTTTAAACCACAGAGGGGGTGAATTATAAAGCTCAGGGCCCACCAAAGAAGTTCACAATGACAGCTCCCCTTTTATAGGAAAGGAGAGCCATTTTAAGTATCTCAACTGATGCAATTGAGGTGGTATGGCATGGGGAGAGGGGTTGTCTCTTAATAGGGCAGGTTCCAAGCTATTTCTAAAGCAAAGCCAATACTTGTACTCTGCCTGGAAAATAAGAGGTAGCCAATACAGATCCCAGGACACTGTGCTCCCAAAAGATGGATTGCTAAGCAGCCTGCTACATTTTGCACCAGCATCAATTTCCAGGTTGATTTAAAGTTAGGGTTGCCAACCTCCAGGATTGGCCTGGAGTTTCCAGGAATTAAAGATCAATCTTTAATTACAGATTATGTCATGCAAAGAAACCTCCAGGAATACATCCAACCAATACTGGCAACCCTATTTGAAGTGTAGCATCTGGAGGGTGCATTGACACAATCTAAGGACTACAACATAAGGCAGTGTTTCCCAAACTTGAGATGCCGCTTGTGTAGGGAAAGCACCTGGCGGGCGGGGCCGGTTTGTTTACTTGCCGCGTCCGCAGGTCCGGCCGATCGCAGCTCCCACTGGCTGCGGTTCGCTGCTCAAGGCCAATGGGAGCTGCTGGAAGCGGCGGCCAGTACATCCCTCGGCCCGCGCTGCTTCCAGCAGCTCCCATTGGCCTGGAGCGGCGAACCGCAGCCAGTGGGAGCCACAATCGGCCAAACTGAGAGAAAGTTAACAAACAGAATGAACAGATTTTTTTAAAAAAAAGAAGAATCAGTTTTAATATCTGTTACTGTCTTTAAGAAGTAAATAAATAGAACACAGGGTTTAACAGGGTTCAAAAAAGAACTAGATAAATTAATGGAGGATAGGACCATCGATGGCTATTAGCCAGGATGGGCAGGGATGGTGTCCCTAGCCTCTATTTGCTAGAAGCTGGGAATGGGCAACAGGGCATGGATCACTTGATGATTACCTGTTCTGTTCATTCCCTCTGGGGCACCTGTTATTGGCCACTGTCGGAAGACAGGATGCTGGGCTAGATGGACCTTTGGTCTGACCCAGTATGGCCATTCTTATCGTAAATATTATTTTAAACCTTACTGGCAGTGCCCCTTACTCTGAACCATTTTTTTTGGTACAGAATCCTTTCAGCCACTGAGTGATTGCATCTTCCCCATCTCATACAGAGAGGGGAGGGCACAGGTCTCTTCTGCTCTATCACAGTTAAAAGAAGGAACAACTTGGGACTGAAGTAGGGTCATACAGCCTGGTACAATGAATCATGACATCTGCTGATGTATCTGTGCTGCCCAACTCTATGGGTGAAGTGAGTAGCAAAGTGCAATTAAATAAGATTTTTATTGTTAAATTGTTAACAATCGTTAAATTTCACTCTGATGCTGATGTTGCTGAAGATGAACAATGGGAAAAGGATTAAATTGAATATTCAGCTTCCCTTCAGGCTCTGTGGGTGAAGAGCTCCCAGAAAGGCATCAGCCTAAGACAGGGGTGGGCAAACTACGGCCCGCGGGCCACATCCGGCCCATGGGACTGTCCTGCCCGGACCCTGAGTTCCTGGCCCGGGAGGCTCGCCCCCGGCCCCTCCCCCACTGCCCCCCCTTCCCCAGCAGCCTCAGCTCGCTCACTCTGCCGCCGGTGCAATGCTGTGGGCGGCGGGGCTGTGAGCTCCTGGGGCAGCGCAGCTGCAGAGCCCGGCCTGACCTGGTGTTCTGTGCTGCGTGGTGGCGGCGGCGGCGTAGCTCCAGCGCCGCCAGCCACCGGTGCTCCAGGCAGTGTGGTAAGGGGGCAGGGAGCAAGGGGGTTGGATAGAGGGCAGGGGAGTTCGGGTTGGTGGTCAGGGGGCGGGGGGTGTGGATAGGGGTTGGGGGGGAGTAGGGGCCAGGGGTCCCGGGGGGGGGGCAGTCAGGAAGAAGGGGGGGTTGGATGGGGCGGCAGGGGACAGTCAGGGACAGGGGTTCCAGGGGCAGTCAGGGGACAGGGAGAAGGGGTGTGTGGATGGGGCAGAGGTCCCAGAGGGGCCGTCAGGGAACGGGCGGGGGGGCGGGGGTTGGATGGGGCAGGAGTCCCGGGGGGGGGGCAGATAGGAGATGGGGCCCGGGCCACGACCCCCTCCCCTAACCAGCCCTCCATACAATTTCCGAAACACGATGCGTCCCTCAGGACAAAAAGTTTGCCCGCCCCTGGCCTAAGAACTCTGCTGCAAAACGCAACTAACTAGTATTGTAGCCTGTTTCCTTTAGAGTCCTTTCCCAGTTAACTGTAACTGACTTGTCTACAAGTTCTTCACATAGTATATGATGTCTGAAAAGAGGCACAAAGAGGGATGGAAGGGGAAATAGTGCATAGAGGAAAGCCGAAGAGAAGAGCAAAAAGACAGAACAGAGAGAGGAGGTGAAAAAAGAGAGGAAATGTGGAGAGATCAAAAACCAAGTGGTGCAGAAGGAGAAGAGGCAAAGAGAAAGAACTCAGTAGTGACAGGCTCACACCACTTCAGCTGCTGGAAAGAACATTTCATCACAGGGCCTCCTGATGAAGACTCGGCCACAAGACAAAATTTATTTGACGTTAATAAAAGAAAATCTGTCGTAAGTGATCTATTTTTTTTTACTGGTCTTTGGCAAGTATCTTCAGACAAGTTTTGCTGCATGCTACTATTACCTTTACTAAGGTGTAGGCATACTGGAACTTTACACAAATGACACAAAGCAAACTATTCCTGATTGACTGGCAAGGACAGAAGTAAGAAGTGTACTTACACTTGGTACTATAGGAGGTGTCAATGTACCTTTTCTTAACCCTTCCCAGTTAAAGCCCTCAAACCATCTAGAAAGGGGATAATGTTAGGACAAATCAAGATGTTAGATATACAGCTCAAATATCACTGTAACACACAAAACACGATTCAAATAGCTTAAAACAGATTTTTAATTTCTGTAGGCACTTTCTTCTGATTTATAGTTGTCATTTTTCTGTTGATTTTATGACATACATTTTTGAAGCTTTTCTTTATTCAGACTGAAATATGTGCAGAAATCTCATGGTGATATAAAGGGTGGTGTAAGTTACACGATTTGAAAATTGCACTAGGTGACATCCTCCTGACTGCTAAGGATGTGACCTAGCCAGTCTTCACTACAGGTGTCCTGACAGCTTCTTCTTACCTCCTGCAGGGTCTTTGTGGGTCCCACACTCCCAAGGTTCTTTATTCAGATCCTCTGAGCCAGACTGTAGCTCAGGCTGCAGGCCTGCACAGATTATAAGGGAAAGTAGCACAGCACTGCCCCCATGCCTTTATGTGGCCTCCACAGACCTTGGGTGAGGTTACATAGGAGTAAGGGGTTGCTCAAACAGTTAAGCAGAGAGTGGATAGAGTCTTGGCTCCACCACCTGAAATACTGGCCAGTACAGCTAAACTGATTGGGGATGAGGTGGGGGAGAACAGTCTATGGGGCTACCCTCCTGGAGCAAGGAGGAAGCAGCGAAGGACTCTCACCACGTTCACAGGGCAGAATAGAAAAGCAAAATCTTTCCCTCCAATAGGTGCTGGGCACTCCATGCTCTGTTTTACCTGTTATTTATATGTCAAGCAGAGTGGAGACTGCACCCGTCACTGAACTACTGAGACCAAGAAGAGCAAGTGAAATATCTATCAGAGGTTCTATACTATCAGTGCCAATGGAATAGGATCAACAGGAAGTACAGTCTTAACCCCAGGGGCAGAGACACAGTTAAAAAGCAAAAGATGACTGGAAACTGGTGGCATATACAAGGGGGTTAAAAATAAATTGATGGTGACTTAATTTTTCATATTGCAAAATGCCATTTGGATGCAAATTTAAGTAAAAACGCTCTTTCACTCAACATACCACCCTATATGACACGTAAGGAAGGATAGAATAGACTCCAAAATATGAAAAGACTGCTGACATACGGTAATGTAAAATAACCTAACATCCAAAGAACAAGTTAGAGAACTGTTATGAAAAGTGTTTTATGTCTGAAATGAACAATTTTTCTATATGAAAGTAATTGATAGTTGTAAAACACACTTACTTGTGCTTCTGGATATCTTTTACTCCATTTTTCAAGTTCCCTAATCTTTCTGATGGATTGTCCCTATAAAGAAAGTGACAGAGTTGATTAATAATGTTTTTTCAGAAGGACTTATTTCTTTACTCATAAGATAAAGGTTATTGTATTTAAAGTATTTACCTGCATAGTTTTTTAATTAAATTAGCAGCATTTTTGGCAATCTTCTTTGGAAATTCAATCATGTCAATCCCCCTTAATATGATGTTATAGGTCTTCATGGGATCTGGGCCTGAGAAAGGTGGACTTTAGGAAGTGGGAGGAGGGGGGAAAGTGAAAGTTAAAGGTCTGTCTTTAAAAAATAAATCTCATACCATCCTATTATACAACAAATCAGAGGAGATAAATTACAGAAGTGATAATATTTCTCATCCTGTGCTCTCAGGAAAATTGAAAGTCTGGACTATTAACATTTTATTTTATATCCTTTAGGAAGTTCTCCAGGATGCTTCCTTCCATCTCCAAAGTCCATGCCATGGTAATCCTTTCTACGGCCAAGGAGTTCTGGGCGTGGTTTTGTCTGGACTTCATCAATGTTGCTCCAAGGGTTGGCCAGGAGAGGGCATTAAAGAGCGATTTAAGGCAGGCCTTCTTCTGAATGGGCTGAACATTTTGTTTCAGCCGTGATCCCATGTCCTGCCAACCTAAGAAGCAAGGGGCTGGACTCAGTCCTGATCTCAGGTCCCCTGGTTCCTGATTTACTTTTGTACTAGACTTATTATATAATCGCTTTTCAAACAGCACTGGATAGAGGATGGAATAAATACTCTCTCGTTTAAAAGCACAAATACATGTCAGAGTACAGTGATAGGTGAACAAAATGCCCTTAAATATGGATGGAACAGGTTGCTCACTTTGGGCTAGATTGTGACTTGGACGACAAACCCATACAAGAGAGTAAGAAATCCCCTCTTACACCTTAATGCAGGTTACCCAGGTCTTGGGGTCAGGTGCATAGGAGTAAGTGGGGTTAATTCACTTGCTTCCTCCCTACCAGAAGCAAGTGGAGAAGGGGCTAGAAAAAGTTAGACCACTTGCTCAATAGCCGGAATAGCTGAGCCAGCACAGTGTGAGAAGTAATTTACTGCTGGCTTATTACCCCCAAGAACAAGAAAGAAGCAAGGAAAGAGCTGTGACTCCATGCTGTATCTCTCTGAGTGACAATATTTCCCAAGGTTATTGCAGTTTACGTACCACGTAGGGCTGTGCCTAAAGTCACAATCTAGCCCTGTCTCGTGGGGGAAATTCATCCAACACCAGTGGCAGATTCAGACCCATCTTGACAGTTAAATTTTCACTATCCTACAGAAAAAAAGCATTTTATAGAGCTAGCAAACGGAAGTGTTGTACAATCTATATTCTCAAAGAGTCTTTTCTAACTTATTTGCACATCTTTAGACTATTATGCATGATAAATTTGGACAAGTATCAATATAACAAACAATATCCATCCTATTTTGGAACTTTATGAAGAAAAGGGCATAATGAAGCTAGTGTGTATTTTTGATAAATGTAACAAAGCTATGCTGAGGACCAGTGCCCTATGATCCTTGGTGTCTTTCTCTGTAGCTGGGGAGGCTGGGTGTATAGCCAGTGTGTTTGTCACTGTGTGGATCCTCTGGATAAAATCATTGCATAGAAGGTGCACATGGGCAGCAGATAGTTCTACAGCTCCTGATGATGATATGATTCTGCTCCTTCCAACCCCCATGGATAGCCCCGGTGGAAAGTCCATTACTTGAGCTTTGTGCAGAAGACCAGGATTTGTCCCTTAAATATTATTTGATTGCAGTTTTGTGAAATAAACAAAGAGCTTCAATTCAATAATAAATACAAATAAATCAGTAAAATGGAAAAATGGTAACACTCCATTAATGTCTAAAAAAGTTTATAATAGATGTAGTTTTTAATTGGTAATTATGAGAGATAATTGCAGAGGCTAAGAGTTATGTGGAATGCAGAATTAATACACATTATTTAAGGGAAGATTAGGGTTTGATATGTTGAAAGAAATATTTTATCAGTATATTCAAACACAGGATGACATTTTCAGCACAAATTATGCATCACATCAAAAATGAATGACTATAACTTATAATTGAACAACAGACCGCATATGGTTTGGAAAGGTAGAAGAAATTGCAGAATTTTGTTCAAAAGCTAGTACAAATCTGAAAGATTTTGTGTGTTTTGAAATTATTTAATACAGAGGTTTTTGTAAATTAATTTTGAAGTTACATTAAACAGCCTTCAAAGAAATATATGGGAATAGTATTTTCAGTAGCAAGACCTTGAGTAATGAGATATTGTACACAAATTTCTGTACCTTCAGCAAGAGTAGTTTATAAGACTAAATGTATGTATTCCTCTGATGTACAGTCATCTAGGGATATTTAAAATACTTAATATTTAAAAATTGTTTGTAAACATGTAATATTGTGAAATATTATGTAGTTCTGCATAGATTTTTAAGTTATTGTATATTTAAGGTGTGAATCTTTTTATAGGACATGTGTTATGTAAGAAAATATCAATGTATTTAAAAATGAATATGTTCTGTATAGAAGTTCAGTGGCCAAAAGTAAGATTCAAATTTGTTATATTTCTTTGAATTTAAAGTTTTACATGAGGACTGAAAAAGAAACTTGGATAGGCTTAATTTGGAGTGAGCAAGAATAAGGGTAGACCTGATAGATATATTCCCAGTAACGAATGGTCTAGTTAAGATGAAACATTTGCTAGCTGCTTCTTGTCTATAATGCTATATCTAGAGCATTGAAAAGTGACAGGTAACAAAATTTAGAACTGACATGGAAATATATGTTTACATAAAGTATGTGTGAAATTCAGTTTCAAAAATTGGTTCAAATAGCTTTGTGATATTTTAAAGGGACCTACATTGGTGGACAAATAAGTGCAACATAGATAACTATGCTAAAGGATAACAATGTTAAAGGATACCCTTAATGTGAGTGCAAGAACACTATGTAGGCTAGTGGGGATTTAACACATAGACTGAGGGTGGTATGTGATTCTAAGATGCCATATTAGTTCAAAACTGGTGCCATGGGAAAGTGATCTTCATGCATATTATGAGTATTTTCCAACCTCACTGGCCATGTATAAGGCTACAATTTTGTCACAGAATCTGTGACTTCCAAAGATCTCCATGACTTCAGCCTGCGGCAGGGTCCTGTCATATATCTCAAACCTCATCCTGAACAACTAAGGGGCATCACTGAACTCTGAACATAGGTTGCGCTTGATGATTTGATGCCTCAGTGCGGACACACTCAGCTCCCTTGGCATTGCTGCCTTGTGTGCTGGAGAGCTGAGGCAGCAGTGCCAGGGAAGCCCTTCAAGCACTGATGCCTTGAGAAATGCTTAATGAGTACAAGCAAGAGGTGACAACCTTCATGTGTCATTTTGTTGTAAACTGTTGCCTATAATAGGAAAAAACTGAAGATGCTGTACCACATTAGGTTTGCCCACTCTTTCAGATGCTGCTAGCTTCCACTGCCCTAGCACCTCACTGGCTGAAGTGCAAACCTCTCTCCTCCCCCCTCCCCCCCAGCAAATTCAGCTCCACCTTTCTCATTAGGAATTCTGAGGAAAAATAAGGGTAGAGTATAGCCATGATGTTGGTATAGATTTGGGAGGGATAGCTCAGTGGTTTGAGCATTGGCCTGCTAAACCCAGGGTTGTGAGTTCAATTCTTGAGGGGGCCACTTAAGGATCTGGGGAAAAATCAGTACATGGTCCTGCTAGTGAAGGCAGGGGGCTGGACTTGCTGACCTTTCAGGGTTCCTTCCAGCTCTATGAGATAGGTATATCTCCATATATAAAAATGCTGGTGGAGGACAAAGGTGAATACAGCAGGCTCTCCAATGTGCATCCTGCCAGCTCTGAAAAGATGCACTTTTTTTTAGCAACAAGTGCTGATGGGGTGTATTTTCAGTTCTGAGTGCCCATAGGGCTTAGAAATTGTACCGTTTAAAGTGGAGTCTGGGTACGCCCTTTTAATTATCTTATTTATAGATTTTAATGGAAACTTAATTTTGACCTTTTGTCATAGTTCAGGGACTTTACTCTCCAGAATCTCTGATGGTAATACTGACTCGGTACCTAGCTTGTTGAGTCTGTTCTGCATCTTCTATCCCAAACATGATTAATTGCTGGTGTTTTTAATAAGTTTTTTTAGATCCTTCAGGGAACTCTGCGTAAATGGGAACATTCTAATAAATTTCTGAATAATGGAAATATTAGTAACTTTTTATGTATAAAACAGATACTAAAGTAAACATTTTAAAACTTGTTCAAATGATTCTGCAGAATACACTAGATAACTATAACTGGGCTATACCTATATACCAGCAAATTCTCAAGCTATTATCAGCTTGAGACTCTCATTTGAAAAAGCTGCATTATTTCAATGTTAATGGCTCAACTCTCCGTGTGTGTAACTCCTATTGACAGCGGTAGGCAAAGGAGGAGCAGTTTATGACCCACACAATATGAAATATTAAAGCTTGTGTATTATAACTTTTCTGGCACTCGCTGTCCTTCATGCCACCAATGAGCTGTTCTCAGCGAGGAATGGAAGTAACATTAGCTGTTGACTCAGAATAGCTAAGAAACACAAATTGCTGGGCATGCCTGTGTCCTGGCCCATAGGAGGAAGTTAGCTTTAAGGGATAGGGATCAGACAGGGCCAGAGCTGGGTATAATTTTACATGTGTTTCATGATAAAGTTGTAAACTGCCTAGTGACAAAATTCCTTGTCATTTGAGAGCTCTGCATGAGAGCAGGCTGTGATGAAACAGGAAAAGTAATAATGATTAGGTTTAACAGTAAAGTTTTCAGACTGTTGTAGGTCATCATCACAGATGCCAGCTCTGAGTCTTCCAGTGTTCTAATCAAAGTGACAAAGGCAGAAATATTCTGTAATTTGCTGATCTATTTTTATCAGCAGTTCCAGTTCCAATGCCCATACCTGCCAGTCAAGAGTTCATACATTAAGATTCCCAGTGACCAGTAGTCTGCTGAAATGTCATGACCTTTGTTCAGGATGATCTCTGGGGCTACATACTCTGGAGTTCCACAAAAAGTCCATGTTTTTTTTCCAAATCCTATTTTCTTTGCAAATCCAAAATCGACCTGTGAAAAGAAAGGAATTCCATCAATGCAGAAAAATAAAGGACATTTCAGTGATGTGTTCTGTTCTTCTTAGAGTGAAGCAAAGCAGAAATAAAGGTTTCCTCATGGGAATATTATCATAAACGAGAGCATGCTAGGTTGTTACAAAATAAAACACAACCACAGCGTGACATTTTTCCTGAGTTAGCCTGCATAGTGTAAACGCAAGTGCTTTTCTTGAGGTAAGAAGAGAGAGTGACAAACATCTCTTGGTAGTTAGTGGTTACTAGATCTGTTCTAATAAATTCTTGCAGCAATGTCTGCCCTATTTAAGTGATGTTGGACATTTGCACATGGCTCACATTTTCCCCCTCTTTTAATACCAAACTCCTGTCTGAGTAATGAACTATTCATGTCAGTTTATTAAGGCCAGATCAAAGGATAAGCACCAGTTCAGAACAGCATGAACAGGTCCTGTCCTGCAGTCTGCTTGCTCTCCTTTTCCTATGGTAACTCATGCCATCTGAACAATTCCCAAGAACTACAATTTAGGCAGAGCAAACAATGACAAAAATATTATCTCTCTTGGCCGTATTTTTTCCCCTTGATTAGCACATGGAACCACATCCCACATTGGGATTTGATCGGGGACTACCAATGGAACATAGTTCTATGCTTTGAAAATGACAGTATCCAGGGAGACCCTGAGGTTTCACTTTAACTCAATAGAAAGAGTGGTACAGTAAAACAATTTGTCACCCAGCTAGGAGATGGCACTGTGCTCCAGTTATTTGGGCTTTTATAACAACCCACAGAGTGTCACTTCAGGAAAGCATAAATCTAGAGCAGCCCCAGCAACTGTTATAATTTAGACGAGGGACCAAAATAGCATACAGCCACCTGTTGCATCCCGAATTCTGCCAAGCTAAACTCAGAATTGGGCCTTTGTGCTTTTAACTGCTGCTCAGCACCTAGAGAATTTTGATCGGTACAGCTGGAGATAAATCTAAATAAATTAACAAATAAATATAAGCAGACTAGAATTCATCTTTTTGTATTACTGGGTTGAATGATGGGTGCTGAGCAGCAGCTGCCTATGGAGACCTCCTAAATTCCATTTATATCTATGAGGTTTTCTCTATAAATATTGTGAGCATCTTTCTGTACACATCTATTCCACCCCCGACACAACCCATTTAACTCCTAGCTACATCTGTGGCAGGGAGATACAGGGGTGGGAGAATGGCCCTGCACCACTTGGGAATATCCCTGATTTACGCTGGAATCCTCAGAAGAGAGTTTTCCAGCTTAATGCCAGAGCTGGTTTATGGAGGCCATGGTGAAACCCAGAATCAGGGCCACAAAATTTAACCAAAAACACACTAAAATGCAGTAAAAACAACCCCATAATACCATAGCTCTTAAATTTTCTGCTACACTCAGAACAAGCTTCACTTAATAAATCCCTTCCCTGGAAAAAGCCCAGGAAAACAGGTGAGTCTTGCAGTGTGTTAAGAAGATTACCAAGTCCAGACACAGTTGGATGAAGGACATTAATTTCTAATTTAAGGACTCCTGTCAGAGAATGTTCTGCCATCTGTCCCTTCCTATTTACAGTAGGGAGTTCAAGCAATTCTGGTGATTGCTACTGCCACGGTATCAGATTGGGAGTCTAAGTGAATTGCCTATGTCCAGTTTTGCAAACATTTTGTGTTCCTGGATGCTATTTGCTTGGTTGGCGTATAACCTGAACACACCCTTATTTTAGTAGGTTCAGAATATTTTAGTAATGCTACTATGCAGCTGTTTGCATATCATGTTCTCGGTTCAAATCAATAATTTCTGACTAAAATAAAAGATTTTTAAAGTACATATCAATACTCTCTGCAGCATTTTATGCTTACATTTTGCCTGGGTAGGTATTAAGGTTTGTGGGTGGGGTGGGGTGGGATGGGGGGCCTAACTGAGGAAGGAAAAGCTTTCTGGATCCTCATTCTTCTAGCAAGTTGCCCATGAAGGGACATAATTCAGTCCTTAATATTTAGTATTCATGTGCACATGTCTAATGGCCGATACTTTTCAGAGAGCCAGTCAGATCTTTACAGCCGAGCTTCTGCTTTTGCAGGAGCAAATAATGGTATTTGACTATTTAATTTCCTGATTTGCAGGTGAAATCAGGTAATTAAAATGTCTAAATGGCTATTATTTATGCCCACTAACTAAATTATGAGCACAAAAATGAAGGTCAACTTTACAAATCTGGGTTACCTTTCCCCCGCCTGTTAGTTGCCCAACATTGTTAAGCAAATCTATATGAAACCTAATACACATTGCTACATTTTGATTATGTAGAATTTCTCTAATGACCAATGGAAAGATTTCAAAAAGGGAGTAACAAGATCAGGTAACACAGATACGTAAGAACTCTGGCACTAGTGCAATTGTTTTACCTGCCTCTCAGATCACTTAGGGCCTGATCCTGCAATCACTTTCAAACATGCTTAACATTAGGCATGTGAGTGCCTATACTAAATTCAAAGCAACAGTCTAAGGGCATTACTTGAAATCAAGTGAATACTCCTGTACCAAAAGCTAAGTGCATGCATAAGTGCTTGTAGGATTGAGGCCTTCATCTAGAAGTTTAGGCTTAAAAATATTAAAATATAACTAAATAGGAAAAGACTCTTATTACAGCAACATTCTGTATTAGCTACATTTTAGCAGGACAAGCCTGAGGATTAAAAACAATTAATGAGAGTAATCATTTCTTGAAATAACAAAATGTGATTAATATCTCCATAAAACAAATCATTTTTTTTAAACAAGCAAAGCAACTTGTTCACATCAGGCATTAGTAGCCTGCAAAAATTTGGCACCAGTAGGCTGTAAAAAATAAAAGCGATTAATGAGTGTCAGCCAAATAAAATATTGAAACATCTATTGTAAACGTCTATTTTTGCCCCTGTATGCATCAACATGGTTAGATGGATTTTTCCTAGTTCTCTTCTCTAAATAATTTGCTCTGGGACTGCAACTCTTAATGCTAAGTTTCAGACAGAAGTACTATTTTGTGGGTGAGTTATAAACTCCTTAGAGTAGGAGTTTCTGATGGAAAAGGTGATGGAGACTTAACTCTAGTGTAGTAAACATGGCACTGTAGTATTTTTTTGCTGCACAGAAAAAAAGACATTGTAAGCACTCACCAGTTTGGCATAACCTCGGTGATCTAGAATGAGGTTTTCTGGCTTGAGGTCCCTATAAATTATTCCTTTGGAATGCAGATAGGCAAAAGCTTCCACCACACATGCTGTATAAAATCTGGTCGTAGAATCTTCAAATGAACCTCTATATAAAAGAAAATGGAAAAAGGTCTGGGGGCCATTCAAAATATTTGCATTTAATGTTGTATATTTGGTTGTACCATTATTGCATGTCACTATGATTACAGCAATGAAATAAAGTTTAATAAGAATTAACCTCTGCTATGTAGGGAAGCAAGACCATATAGATTTACTACTCTAGATTTTAAGGCCTCAGTCTTGCAAGATGCTAAGTACTGTGGCCCATTCCAGCAAAGTTCTTAAACGTATGCATAGTCCCACTTACTTCACCTTGAAGGATCAAGCCCTAAAACATAATTATAGTTCAAAACAATTTCGCTATGAACCATATTTTTCAAAAAGTTTTGTCTGTAACTACCTCAAGGACTTGTGGCATCAAGACAGTAAGTTTCACATATTTTATGAATTTACTCTAGCCACTCCTTAGCTGCCAGAAGGAAACATACTGTGAAATAGCTGTATAGATATGATACAATCATGTTTCTCTCTTTGTCTGTTTAATTTGTTGAAAGTTTATAGCTTTGAGATAAATAAGGAAAGCTTCTTTGTTCAAGTTGTGCTTATGTTTTATTCAGGTGGGAAAAGAGAAGATATCAATATCTCAAATTGATCAGGGGAATACCAACTATCCAGTTGTAGGTTAGCTATTTACTCTTTAGCCGCCAAACTAGTCTTCTATATTAACAATTAGGGAGACTTGGATTGCCAACCCTCCAGGATTGGCCTGGAGTCTCCCAGAATCGGCATCGATTTCCCGGTAACTATTGAAAGCAATCCAGGAGATTTTAACAGGATATTTTAAGAAAATGACATTATGTCATGTTCGGTAAAAAAGATCCCGGAATAGCTTCAGTCAGAGTTAGCAACCCTTAGGGAGACCCACTTACCTTCTCCTACTAAAAGCCAATCTTATCTACTCACTTTACTTGATCTAATCAATACAATACATACACAGTTTGGAAGCCCTCTGCTAATTGGAAAATAGCCATTAGCAAAATCATTTCTGTTTGGTTTCCATTCATGAGGTTAGCATTTTACCCACTAGTTGAATTCACATGAAGCATTGTTTTAAACCAAAGTTCCAAACTTAACACAAATATTGTTACATTAGACACAATTATGAAATAAATATGAAGTCATAACAAAAAAGAATGATATTTAATTCAAAGAAAAATTTGTATAATACATCTTTCAGATTTACGTAATATATAAGTTTTGAACTAAATCTATTAAAATTGATCAAAGACTAATGTTAGATACTGTTCAAGACTGAGACAAAAATAAAAAGCTATTACTTGGAATTTGAAGTGTTAATTTCAAATTTAAAGAAGTGAATCACTTCCCACTCTTTTGGAATGAATATATAGTTACTTGAAATCATAATTAGATTTTGACAACAGAATTGTTTGAGCTCTACTAACTGAAACTAAAATAAATGTGCTTCTAAGCTAGATGGCAGTAGAAACCACAATTCAAAGAGCAAAAGAATGAAAGAATTGATCAGACTTCTGAAAAAAAATTAAAAAAGAATAAATCCAGACACCTGTTAGCTTTGGAATTGTAATGCTTTTTAAATATATTGAGAGCAGGCAGATTTTTAGAAGAAGCAGAATATAAAAAATAATAAAAGTAACTTCTTAGAGATAATTAAAATATCAGTTTGATATTTGTTTTAGGCTCCATTTTCCTTTAATGTTTAAATTGCCTGTTTACTCTGAGGACAACATTCAATTTACAAATTTAATCATATCTATTACATTTATAATTGTGTGCATATATTTATAGAGTGTTTGTGTACAGTTTATCACATGGTTATCTCCCCTCATATGAATATATATATATATTACACCCAAAAAGCTAAGATAAAAGAACGTTATTAAAGTTACAAAGTCAAGCAACCAAAAGTTAGGAAATGCCAGAATTAAAGTTGCCTGAGCAGCTTGTGTTCTCCTCATTGTTCATTGGCCCATGCCTTACTGACTACACACTTTTCAAATCCTGATCCGATGAGAGAATTATTAATTCCCGCATGGGCTTTTCTATGGCACTCATCACTACGTGTCTGAGGTGCTTCAAAAACATTTCGGAATTTATCTTTTTACAACCCCTGTGGAGTAAGGGACTATTATCCCCATTTTACAGATGAGGAACTGAGACACAGACGGAGGGAACCACAAAGGCTATGTCTACACATCAGGTAAACACCTGCAGCTGGCCCTTGTAAGCTGACTTGGGCTCGGGGTGCTTTGGGCACGGAGCTGTAAAATTGTGGTGTAGATGTTCGCTTGGGCTGGAGTCTGGGCTCTCGGACCCTCTCGCGGGGTCCCAGAGCTCAGGCTCCAGCCTGAGCCCAAACACCTACACCTCAGTTAAACAGCTCTTTAGCCTGAGCCCCATGAGCCCGAGTCAGTTGGCACAGGCCAGCCACGAGTTTTTAATTGCAGTGTACACATACCCCTAAAGAGAGGCAGCAACATATGTTATCAGGCTGAAATATAGGTGGCACATATGGAACTTTTACTCCGAAAACTTAGGTGCTGAGTGAGTTTAGGTGACTATGGGGTTCAGCAGGAGTTTTGTGAATCACAGTGGAGCCAAAATTGAGACTTAGGCACCTAAACTTGATTAGGTCTCAAGTTTAGGTGCCTAAGTAGCTTTGTGGATTTGGGCCAGACACACTAAGGTTAAAAGTATCCAATAACTTGGATTAGGGCACTCCTCTGCTATGTGAGAGACCCACGTTCAAACTCCAGCTTCACATCAGGGAAGGGAAATTGAACCCAGGTCTCCCACATCCCCTAGGTGAGTGCGCTCACTGTTGGGCTAGTCTAAAGGTTATAAGGGAGGCTACTGCCTCCTCTTGTTTGCTTCCTTCCTCTGTCTCCCTTACCCATTCCCCCTCCCAAAATGTTTTGGGTGAAAGTCCGTTCTGAATACACTCCCTGAAATTTAGGACTCTATAAATCAGATCCTCTCCCCTGGCTCTCTTCCCTTTTTATGGATCCTAAGAGGCTCAGGTTAAGTGGAAGGGTCTGGAAGGGGGCATGGTAAGGTGGCAGAGGATAATCCTCAGCTGGTGGAGTGATCACTGTCCTAGTTAGTGTAATTTAGAGCAGCCCTTAGGTTACTCCAGGTTATGACAGGGGCCACTTTAGTCCCTGGTCATCTCCAGGATGGCGGGGGTGAGAGGGGAGGGAACAAGACTTTCTCCACCTTTTCTGTGTCCTGTGCCAAGCACAGCTTGGTGATACTCAGGGATCTCGCCTTTAATGTATGTTAGAGATTGTCTGCTAGGAATAAAGATATACAATATTACAGTTCACACTGACATATAATTTTCTCTTTCAGATATAAGGTTTCTAAAATTTCTTACCTGTCCCTGAGAATTGTCCAAAGCTCTCCACCTAGACAGGCTTCCATCAACATGTATAAATATTTGCTGTCCTTGAATGTCCTGTATAGTCTATTATTTGCAAACAGGAAAATGCAATAAAAGTTAAAGCATTCTTTTTGGTAAAAGGTATTCCTGTGATACTTCACACTCCTTATTAACCATGAATATCACTTACTGTCTTCATTCTGTTGTATCATACTTGAAATGTT
Organism: Emys orbicularis; assembly: GCF_028017835.1. Classification (NCBI taxonomy): domain Eukaryota; kingdom Metazoa; phylum Chordata; order Testudines; family Emydidae; genus Emys; species Emys orbicularis. The sequence goes on along the minus strand of NC_088689.1, from coordinate 37,582,773 downwards.
TCAGCAGAACAGATGTAGTATTTTAGTGATGAAGTGTATTATAAGAGGATGATGTTGCTACTCTGGGAACTAAATTTAGGGCATGACATTTCTAACTACTTAGCCTGACGTTGCTGCTTTCCAAGATCACTTGAAAGAGAGGCAAGACAATATGTACCCCATTTCTTGAAATGAGGAGATCATTTATCCTTCAAAGCAAAGAGTCAATATGTAGATCTGAAGCCTTCCTTTCATTTAATAATTTCAAAAGAATGCCCCTTAATTTTGGTTCATGTAAGAATTTAACACAATTTGCTTTTACATTTCATAGACCTTATAAAAATATCAAAAGATGCTTGTTTCCTCATCCAGGATGATTGAATATGTGGGAAAATCTGCCTAATGAAATAGCTGGGGCAAGTAACATGTATTCAGCATGTACTGTATGTCAGGCTTGACCTAAATTCTATGGGAAAACATTCCTTTCTACACATTTCTGCAACATTCTTGTGAAGCAGACTGGAAATTGTGTACCAGCTTCAGATAAATTAAATAAATTGAGTTTATTTATTTAATTAAATATGAAACTAATACAAGGAATTCTAAATTGTTGCATTATCTCATTTGTTATTAAACTAAATTAATTTTACTTTGCCCATATATTTTTCATTTTAAAGGTGCGGAAGAGCTTTGTACTGAAAACATGCAGCTGAATTGCAGACTCTTTCTGGGAGGACGCTGTACATTTTGGCAGATGGATAGAGGACCGTTGGGGTTTTTGACTCCTGGGAAGTTAAGGTCTGGGAGACAGTTTGGGTTTGTTGGATAAGTACATTAGCTCCCAGTGTTGACATTTAAATCACCATCATTAGATTTCAGAGTTACTATAGCACTGAGGCGAACTATTCTCAGAACTATTGTTATGTCTGTGAGAGTTATCATTTCAGGCTCTCTGCAGAAAGAAGCACACTTTGCTATGTCTGTTTACAGTTAGATCTCACATTTGGAAGGTTTCTTTGCAACCACATCATATAGAACATTATTTTAAAAAATCTCAAAAGGTTTGATTCTGGAGCATAATTCTTCAGCAACGAGTGGATTCTGTAGTATATTATGTGACTGTGCAATTACAGAGCACAGGGCTCTGTATGTCTTAAGCATTATGGGCATTATTAATCTCAGGTGACTACAATGAAAACAGAAGGTGTTGCAGAATTGAGCAGTTCAAAGTAAATAACATACTTTGTTATACCTCTCAAGGAGCTGTTGTGTGACATATGCCATGAGGCAGGGATAGACTAGCTGGATGCTTGATTGATCATGATGCAGTTTTTTAGTGCATTAGACTTTTATTTTTGGAGGCATTTGGTTAAATACTAGCTTAAGAAACATCGAAATGTGTTGGTCTCAACATAGTCCCTATCGGACATTACATCACCAAATTGGGCAGAGTTTGTCTTTGGTCTATGTTTGTACGGTGCACAGCACAATGCCACTTAGTTTTTTTTATTACTATTGTTATCATTATTACCCTATCACATATTTTGGAATAACTATTCATCTTTTCACCTCTACTGGAAAAGTCTGAGGCTTATGATCCAGGTCAGGGCTGAGGAGCACTTGCTGAGCTGTTTGAGGAAGGTTGCAAAGTCTGCTTGAGTCAATGTAACTTGTCTCTTGTTTCCAAGAGTGCCAATAGCCACAGAAAAAACAGTTAAAAACAGTAAATGCTCCTCTACTTGTGAAACATTAGTCTGGATTCACTATAGCTAAAACGTACCATGTGTGGTCACAAAAGATTAAAAGAAAGAAAAATGAACCCATCTTTTAGATCCTCACTTAAATACTGGTAAATTTTGCACCTTATTTTGACACTTATTAGGCTTCAGTACAATCTTGTATAGTCAGTCAAAATTAGAGTAATTTAGTTAACTACTTATTATGATTAAGATCTGTGGAAAGGCTCCAGCAGTGGGATAATATATTGCTAAAAAAAGCAATGTAGATGGGAGGCATGACTTGGGCAAGTAGAAAGCCATGGAGGGCATGTACTTGGGCATGTCTTTACTCTACTCGCCTGAGCCATGCCTCACCAGCTACTCTGATATTTATACCCATGCTGGGGGGAAGAGGTTGGGAGGGGGGCTACTGAGTATATACTCTACATGCCACCATAAGAAGTATGTAGCATAAACCTACCTAAACAGTTTCTGATCAATTTTAACATCTTTAGGTTTACCCATCCTTTTAGCAGCCTTGCAAATGGTTCATTACATGAATAGCCTTATTTTAGTGCTTTCTTTTCCAGTATTCTGCATAGACCTGAAGATAAGATACTGGAAAGTATTTCTGTTTATCTTACATAAACATTAAATACACACAAAAAAGAAGGAAAAAAAGTTGATTAGTATATATTTAATTAGCTATTGAGGATAATGGTACTAGTCATGTAAAAGTTTGCAGGATCAGGCTCCTAATCTTGAGAATATGTTCTCTTTCAATTATGTTAAAATGTCCTTTATGTTTTAGTGGTCATGTTCTGCTAACTCTGTTATATAATGGCACCTTCCATTACATTAGTATATTGATTCAGACAGTGGGTAGCACATTAAAAAGTTTAGAAAATATTTTGTAACCGTAATAGTCTACAAGGAGTACTTGCAATTTCAGTGCTATCTCAAATCTAGATAACTGAGGCATTTTTGTGGATCAAATATGAAAGAAAAGCAAAGTGTAAAGATAATTGAAGCATTACATAGTACCACCTTGTTTACTTCATACAGTAACTGTTGTGGCAAATGAATCAAGCATGAGGTTGAAATAAACATATTACAAAGGCAATAACAGATGGTCCTTCAATCCCTAATAAAAGGTATACATATACAATTTTCATTTCAAGCCTGTGTAATTTAATGCTCATGTAAGATAAGATACTAGAAAACATTTCTCTTTGTCTGACGTCTAACGTGGAGTACAGGAAACTAAATCACTACTCTTCAAAAATATACAGATAACTCCCTGGCAAAGTTATTGTTCCATTTCATCTCAATTCTAGGAGAGAATATTTGCTTTTCTTATAGGTCTAAATCCAGGCACAGAGAAATCTTTTGTGTGTAGCTCTCCTTCCTCCAGAGTGAAAGTAAGGCTCAGCATCCCCCTGTTCCCTCTTCTTTTAAACCTCACAGAGTCCCCTCTGCCATACAAGATCTGCACAGAGGTAGGAAATGAGACTAGACAGCCAGGGGGAGAAGCGAGTATGTTAGGGACACATCCTCTCTGCTCCAGCTCTGTGGAGTTCACCTGGGTAAATAATAAAGCTCCGTGGTATATTATCTTTTCTGCTGAGCCCCCATCTCCAGTGGAATTGAGCTGCAAGGGAGTGGGAGTTCTGCCAAAGGCCAGAGCTGGTGCAAAGGCACAGAGCTTCCCCATGAATCAGAGTATCTGCCAGGTTTCTGATGGGTGTTGCAGCATATTTTGCTGGGGAGGAGACACCCCCAGCTGAGTGATGTGTGTGGGGGGGAAATCTCTGTAAGGGTGTCCTCCTGGAGAGTTCATCCCCCACAGACCTGTGTATGGATTTTACCAGAGAGAGAATGATTTGGGCGATAGTTTTATTAATTTACCTAATTTGCTAAATAATATTGCCAATACCTTTGCAATATTTATTGAATGTCAGATTTTTCAACTGTCCAAGACTCTTACAATAATCTCGAATATATAAGGGAGCATCTCACCATCCTGTTTTCCCCCCAGATATTCACAATTTTAAGGGATGCTCAGTGTCAGATAATGTAAGTGTGATTATGGTTAGAAAAGTGACTATAGCCTCTTGTTACACATTCAGAGTCACATCTGCTTATCTTTCTGATCAACATTTGGTGTTACCGCTTTTTACTCTTGGAGAGCCAATAAAGCTAAGGAATAATGAGCTAGATTCTGTTTTGGCATGCGCATAATCAAAATATTTGCTGAATATTGTTGTCTCTCTACTACTGCTGTTGGTGCATGATCCAGAAAGAGTACAGCTTGACTTCCAGAATCTAGGTTGAGTTTTCAGGGCTGAGAGTTAAAAATATTGAGCAGATTTGTCAACTCATTGAGAGACAATAAACATGGAACACTATGGTGCCATATTTGCAGAGTCCCTTGACTGAGATGAACTGCGATTAAAGGGTGTTTTACCTATAGTGCTTGTGGGACAATTCATGACCAATTCCATAACACACAGCAATTTTATAAGAAACAACAGCCAGACTGGAACGTTCTCAACTTGAAATGAGTTTATGAAATGTAGTGACAGTACCTCACAATGAAGTCTGAGTGAGCCCCCTGCATTATCTGCTTCTCTGAGCGTATGTGCTCCTGCTGTCTTGTGTCCACTATGTGACGTTTCTTCAGTATCTTCATTGCAAATGTTTTGGATTCTTCACTTTTCAACTGGACCTTGAATAAAAGTGGCAAATATATTAGTTAGAAGCAGTGCCCGTAACTCCCTAACAATCTGGAATTTTGGATGGGCACATTTTAGCTCCTTCCAAAAATGTTAGATCTTCTGGAGAATGGAAAGTTTATTTCATAGGGGGATATAAACATAATTAAACAAACTGAAATAAAAATGAACCTAATTCTTAGAGCACTCAAGATGACTGTTCTTGTCTTCAGTATTCTGCAATCTCAGAGGGACTGACAAATTGACTTTTCTTCAGTTCCTCCACCTACCACAAATATGCTGTCCCCTTCTCCTACCTTCTTAACAATCTCCAGCCTCATGCCTGCACAGTAGAACACTCCTTCCTCAGTGGAACAGCAGTCTGATACTCCTGGAATGCTTACTCTCATCAACTGACCCAGCCTCCCTGCACAGAGCCACTCTGAATTTCATGATCAATTTTTCCTGTTCCTAGCATAACACCCCAGTGCAACCTATCTCCCACTCCTGATTTCTAGGCCAAGAGAAGGATTTGGCAGAATGGGTAGATGGGTCACATTAAGAGGCCAGGTGAAGCCAGAGGAAGGACAAGAGGAGAGTTTGTAGCAGCAAAAATGTATTCAGGCATAAGTTATGACTCAAGAGCTCCCAAGAGCTAGGGACCCTCCCTTTTTTCCAGCACAGTGTCCCCTAGCTTCTCTCTTAGGAAATTAACCGGCTCCCCCGGGGATAACCATTTGGAAATTAGCCAGTTTCTTATGCCTTAATAAAACACACGTTTTAACTCACTGGGTCTGTTCACTGCAAACCAGATTTCTAAATGTGGCATATTGCTACACCATATCCACTGATACATTTGCTAGTACAATATGCCATTGAATTGAAAAGCCATTTACAATAACTTTCTGTGTTGAGGGGAAAAACAACCACAACAGCATTATATATTTCCCTCAGGTATACTCACAGCATAAAGATGCTGGTTCTAATAAGTGTACAACTTTAATAAAACCCTTTTCTATAAATATAACATTTCCACTGACTCTGACAAGGGAATATAGTCCTTGAAAGGTTTAAATGCAAGAGCAAAGCTAGCTTTTCAATGGTGCTGCTCTGGCATGTCTTTACTTTTAACCTTGACCCTCAACTAATATATTTTTCTTGTTAAGAAAACAGATGTCTGTAAAGTTTAAGCTTTTTGTTGTTGTTGTTGCTTAGCCTAAGCACAGGAATCACTTAAGATCCCTCAGAACATCTCCCTATATGCAGTGGGCCAAATTCTGCATTGACTTACATCCTGTGAATTGACATCAGTATCCATTAGCAGACAATGGAGTTGAATAGTGTTTAAGTCAATAGAGAATTTGGCCTGATATATTCATCTGCTTTCACAGATAAGAACTTACTGGTATGGCATCTGAGGGGCTTTCAAGAATGCATAATTAACAGAAGGGATCTATCCTGTCTCCTTCCTTCTCCACAAATTAGTAAGATTCCTTGGAGCTGGCTTGATATCTTATAGTCTAGCCACTCAAGACAACAAACAAACAAAAACCTCCCATGCTGAACAAAGGAATATAATTACAAACTGCTAGACAAGCAGACATCCACTTAATAATCCTAGGTGCTGTAACTGAGCCACATGATCTTTTATGCAGTTGAAAAGGAAAATTGACCGCCAACCAGTTTCCTTGTAGCTATCACCAAATGACAGAATAAATTGATAATTCGCCCATCTGGCCTACTACTTTGCTAAATTCCTCCTCTTGTTACAGTAAACCAGTCACATCACATCACGTTGTCACATTGTGAAGAGTGCACATAGTTAATTACATTTTTTCCACATAGTACAGTATATGGTACAAATGCTATTTGGCAATTTTTATGAAAACACAGAGATGAAGCCAGCTTTCATTTTCAGGTTTCATTTTACAACTTCTCTATCAATGTACCCAGGATTTTGAAATGCAGGCCAGATCAGAACTCTAGTTTGTCTCTGAGGGAGGGACATAATGTGGATGCAACATAACCTAATTGTTTTTAAAAAATTCTTTTTTATTAAAAAAAAGGACAACCATATTTTCTTAAGAGAAAAGGAAAATAAAAAGATCTAGGTTGGTCTAAGAAAAGTCACCTTCAAAATTTTTCCTAGCCTGTCTTTGAAAACTGTAATCTTTAAATCCTTCCACTTTCCCATGAATCCTTGCTGAGTGGCTATGAAGACACTTTAAATGGTTCAGTTCATGCCAACTGTGTAATAACGAAGTGGAAAAATCTGTAGATTAATTTGCTCAGAATCAGAGCTTTTACTGGAAATTAAACTGACATAACAGCTGTCCTCTCTAAAGCCAGGGTAACACATATGGATATACTAAATTTAAACCAAGGGGTAGATCCTCAGCTGGTATAAATGTACACCAAATAGCACTACTTAAAGAGCAACACTTGCCCATGTGATTCAGCAATAATGTTTAATAAATGACAATCCATTTTTATACATATAAATTTTTTATCATAAACTCTATAAAATCTGTTTTAGGTAAACTATGAAGACCAGGGGTGTGCTCGGACTCTGATGTGGACTCACAGCCAATCTGCTCAAGATTGTCCCATACTATGGTGTTATGTTTAGCACCTGTGAGTTCTGCAAGCAGGTCTGTCTCTACAGAAATGGTTATATTATAGTTCTTCACATTTGTCATAGACATGTCATATTTGCTTGCTGCCTCATGGAAAAAGGCTACAGAATCTCATGACAAGTAGTTTGTATGACACAGTGTAAGATTGATGAATTCTAATATGATTAAGAAAATCTGAAGATGGATTGAACATCCTAGCATTAGACCCTTCTGATAACACTTCTGAGGGTTTTACTTATACATATGTTTCTGTCACTACGTGCATTGGAAGCACCTTGTTTCAGACTCTGATTTGCTGGCTTATGTTTCTTGCTCTTGGCATACGCTGATATGCTGATGTTCTATAAGTATTCCCATTGCCACTGATACAAGTGGTTGCCTGTCTTTGCTTTGCAATAAATGGGATATATATCCTTAGGTGGTTGTAAGTCTGTTTTTAAATTTTGAACCATTCTTTTCTTAAAAACCTCTTGTTGTGCCAGTATAATTTAAGTCCTGGTATTTGTGGTTTTTTATTTTCTCCATAGTTGCAAGCATTTTCAGTCCCACATGAAACTTTTGTTTTTCCAGAAGAACAGTTCTTGCTTCCCACACCAAGACTCTCAATTATTATTTTTACATGAAGCTTATGTTTGCCATCTCATTTTATGAGAGACTGGGTATGGAGTCCTATACAATCCACATCAAATTCAGAGAAACATTTCTTGTCACTCATCCATCAAGGTTTCCCAATTACTCCGTTATGTTTACACTGTACTGTGCTGCACTGCTATGCTTTATGCCTATACAACTTAAAAATAGGGAGGAGGGGAATAGTTCTGGATTTACTGCATGTGGAAAATGAGGGAGTTATGTGTATTATTTTACATATATATCATATATACCTCAACTCACCCATTTGATATTATTCTAACTGATTACACACAGTTAAATCAAAGAAGGCTCAAAGTGGGAGAACAAAGAAGAAACAAAACAATGGCAAAGATAAGGTATAGTCCAGTCCAGAGAATACCAATGGTCCTCGAGGAAACAATGGAGAAATTATTAATTGATGAATGCTCCTACCAGGCTCTAAAGTTTACTTTTTCCAGACCTGAGCTTAAGATCAAAGAGCTTAAGATCAAATAATAATAGTATCCCGAAAGAAGCAGATTGAGAGGGTTGTCAGCAGCTTCTGAGGGAAAGATACTGGCAGAGACACACTGACAGAAAGGGCAGCAAGGAGACTGTCTCTCTCAACCCAGAGATGGAAGTGACCAGGCTGAATGGAACGTACCAAAGCTTGCAAGGAAAGAGTCAGGTTTAGATAAGGGAAAATATGCACATGGGACTTTTTTGTTTTATTCCTTTTGTTGTGTACTATATACCTTTGGGCAAATAAATTATGCTTTGTTTTGAGGAAGCTATTTTTGAATCACTTTAATCAGTCACTGTCAAAGGTTCCCAGAGGATACTGGTGCCAAACACAGTTGAGCCTGTTGGGTTAACACAGTTGGGAAACAGGGGGTCTGTAGCCCAGAGATACAATCTAAGAGAGGTAGGACTGCAGGGGTCCACCTAGAAAGGGGTGCACTGAAGAGAGACTAAACAGAAAATAAAGCATAGTTTTCTTTATAACAGTAACATTGCAAAATCTAGTTTGCTCTGTCAGGTAGCCAAATTGCTCAGTTTTCTATCAGAATTATGCATTCAATAAAGAGAAAACAGCTGCCAACATTAATAATTTCAAACAAAAGCCAGTGCACCATCCATGGTGGTATTGCAGGCATTACAAATAGGACTTGTTTTCTTTTGTCATTTATTTTTTATAGACAAATAGTTCAGAAAAAAACAACTAATATATAAACAATGGAGTCAACAGAAAATCATTAGAAGATTCAATACAAAAGCTAAAGTGTTCCATTTTTATATGTGAATTTTATTTGTAAGGCATTACTACTGCCTACCTTTATTTTTAACTTTGACGTATAATAAACATTTGTAATGATCTGAGTGATTTTCAGATCAATAACTTTTAAAATTTTATGATGACTGGTAATAACAATAAATCATACTTCCTCTTCCCTTTCTAGTAGGTCATTCTAATAGCATGGATTTTTGCTAAGGTTATGTCATTTATATCAAAGACCTTTTTTTTAATGACTGGCTTTAGTGATGCAAGTAACTTATTGAAGGTTCCAGGGAAGCTTCAAAATAAATAAATAGTGCAAGAGTAGATACTTTTTGGACAGAAAAAAAGTCAGCAGTTTTCTTATTATCTAATAACAGTTCTACCTTCACCTCCATACAGAACACACAAAAAGCAACAACTATCCAGTGCACGGCATTGACCTACAGCAACAAGAAAATTCAGTCAAATTTTCCACTCACATTCCTAACTTACTTTAAATCGCATAGGTATTGCAAGAGTTTGAGATCAGTGTGGGATTCATTTGTATTGTATCTTCTTGAGACACCAAAACAAAACCAGTGAGTTACAGACCCAGAGGCTTAAATTTGGATCTCCTTCCTTCCTATGGGTTTGCCAGACCTTTTGGAGGTGAACTTAATGCTGATTTTACAGCCTGGAAATGGAAATCCTGCATTTATTTACAGGTAAAGTACAGGTATTGGCACTGTAAACTTCCCCACCTTCTTCAGGGAGCCTCAAACCTGATAAGTCTCCATGCCCAATCCATTTTTGGTGTTCCTGCTGAGATTGCCAAATAGTGCTAATTGTGCTGGTTGAGATTATGATGTAAACTCCTGGATTCAGACCACCAACTCATTTCTATTAATCCACCGAACAGTCATCATCTTGTTATTATTTTCAGTAACTATTGACCTTTCTTAAGCCCAGTGACTTAGATGGGAAAAGATTATTCTTTCGTTAACAACCCTCTGAATGATGTGGTCCCCTAATTAAGCCATACACTTAATAGGACTTTCATATATTTTTCAGATTTTATTTTTTTATTACAAGTTTTAAAAAAAAAAAAAGGCTAAAAGTTGCCATATAAAGATCACTATTGGCCAAATGAGACAAGGGCGGCCAAGAACATTTGCCCCACAGTTTTGACAAGAAAATGCCACACAAGGATACAGAAGCCAAAAATGTTTGTGTATCCCAACTCATCAGAAGGCTGACATGTTCAGTAGAAAGTTCAGCCTTCTGGGAAACTCACCACAAAAATTTGCCAAATATTTTTGCAGTGGAATAAGGGCCGGCTCCAGCTTTTTGGCCACCTCAAGCGGCGGGAAAAAAAAAGAAAAAGATAAAGCCCCAATCGGCGGCAGCTCAGCCGCGACGCTTAATTCTTCGGCAGCAATTCAGCAGCAGGTCCTTCGCTCCAAGAGGGACTGAGGAACCCGCCGCCGAATTGTCGCCGAAGACCCGGACGTGCCGCACCTTTCCATTGGCCGCCCCAAGCACCTGCTTCCTTCGCTGGTGCCTGGAGCCGGCCCTGAGTGGAATGTATGAAGCAAAATTGTTGGGGAATTTTGCAAATGAGCCATCCTTTTGGAATTTTAAAAACCTGCCTTTAACAACACAGCAAATTTCAAAGGCCCTAGAGTAATTGTAGGTTCAGAGGGAGTCCTGCTGGGCAGAACCACAAGTATCAATCACCTGCTCCTGAGGCCAGAACAGTAGCTGTGAGGGTCGACACAGTAGCTACTGGCTGACCTTTCTCCCTATCAGTTCTTTACAGGTTGGAAAGCATACTGGTTATTTATTCTTCCTTCCACCCCTCTACAGTCTTCTTTTCAGTTTTCTCAGCTTTCAGAGCAGCATAGATTTGAACAAAGGACTTGTCTCCAGAAGTGGATGCCAACTCTCACTACTCATGTAAAGAGCTTTTTAAATATTATGGTTTTTTAAATCGGTGAAGGGGACTGTGTAAGGAAAAAGTGTAGAGAAGTTGGAACCAGCTAAGCAATGACAATATTCAGAACTTATATTCACTGAAGGGCCCAGGACTCCAGAGACATAGTGTGTGTGCGCAGGAGCGGCACCAGGGTTTTTGCCACCCTAAGCGGCAGCGCTCCTCCTCTGATCATTCAGGAGGCCTGGGGTCTTCGGCGGCAGGGTCCTTCCGCTCCGCGGCTTCAGGGCACTTCGGCGGCGGGTCCCGGAGTGAGTGAAGGACCCGCCGCCGAATTTCTGCCAAAGATCCGGAGCGGAAGGACCCCCCGCCGCCGAATTTCTGCCGAGGGTGGCAAAATGCCGCCCCCCCCCCAATCCTGCTGCCCTAGGTTACTGCCTACGGTCGCCTAGTGGAAGCGTCGGCCCTGTGTGTGTGTATCCAATCCAAGCAGCACTTCACACCTCCCACTGTGTTCAAAGATCTCCAGGTTGCTCTGATATCAGGTCCACTACTTCAGTGCTCCCTCTAATCTGCACAGACTGAGTAGTGGAACGCTGCATCCGAGGGTGCTAAAGCAGTTGGCAGATGACATTGCAGAGCCATTGGCCATTATCTTTGAAAACTCATGGCGATCAGGGGAGGTCCTGGATGACTGGAAAAAGGCTAATGTAGTGCCCATCTTTAAAAAAGGGAAGAAGGAGGATCCAGGGAACTACAGGCCAGTCAGCCTCTCCTCAGTCCCTGGAAAAATCATGGAGCAGGTCCTCAAGGAATCAATTCTGAAGCACTTAGAGGAGAGGAAAGTGATCAGGAACAGTCAGCATGGATTCACCAAGGGCAAGTCATGCCTGACTAACCTAATTGCCTTCTATGAGGAGATAACGGGCTCTGTGGATGAGGGGAAAGCAGTAGATGTGTTATTCCTTGACTTTAGCAAAGCTTTTGATACAGTCTCCCACAGTATTCTTGCCAGCAAGTTAAAGTAGTATGGGCTGGATGAATGGACTATAAGGTGGATAGAAAGCTGGCTAGATCATCAGGCTCAATGGGTAGTGATCAATGGCTCCATGTCTAGTTGGCAGGCGGTTTCAAGCGGAGTGCCCCAAGGGTAGGTCCTGGGGCTGGTTTTGTTCAATATCTTCATTAATGATCTGGAGGATGGCGTGGACTGCAGTCTCAGCAAGTTTGCAGATGACACTAAACTGGGAGGAGTGGTAGATACGCTGGAGGGCAGGGATAGGATACAGAGGGACCTAGACAAATTAGAGGATTGGGCCAAAAGAAACCTGATGTGGTTCAACAAGGACAAGTGCAGAGTCCTGCACTTAGGACGGAAAAATCCCATTCACTGTTACAGACTAGGAACCGAATGGCTAGGAAGCAGTTCTGCAGAAAAGGACCTAGGGGTTACAGTGGATGAGAAGCTGGATATGAGTCAACAGTGTACCCTTGTTGCCAAGAAGGCTAACGGCATTTTGGGCTGTATAAGTAGGGGCATTGCCAGCAGATCGAGGGACGTGATCATTCCCCTCTATTTGACATTGTGAGGCCTCATCTGGAGTACTGTGTCCAGTTTTGGGCCCCACACTACAAGAAGGATGTGGAAAAATTGGAAAGAGTCCAGCGGAGGGCAACAAAAATGATTAGAACAGGAGTACTTGTGGCACCTTAGAGACTAACAAATTTATTAGAGCATAAGCTTTCGTGGGCTACAACCCACTTCTTCGTAGCCCACGAAAGCTTATGCTCTAATAAATTTGTTAGTCTCTAAGGTGCCACAAGTACTCCTGTTCTTTTTGCGGATACAGACTAACACGGCTGCTACTCTGAAACCTGTCAAAAATGATTAGGGGGCTGGAGCACATGACTTATGAGAAGAGGCTGAGGGAACTGGGATTGTTTAGTCTGCAGAAGAGAAGAATGAGGGGGGATTTGATAGCTGCCTTCAACTCCCTGAAAGGGGGTTCCAAAGAGGATGGATCTAGACTGTTCTCAGGGGTACCTGATGACAGAACAAGGAGTAATGGTCTCAAGTTGCAGTGGGGGAGGTTTAGGTTCGATATTAGGAAAAACTTTTTCACTACGAGGGTGGTCAAGCACTGGAATGGGTTACCTAGGGAGGTGGTGGAATCTCCTTCCTCAGAGGTTTTTAAGGTCAGGCTTGACAAAGCCCTGGCTGGGATGATCTAGTTGGGAATTGGTCCTGCTTTGAGCAGGGGGTTGGATTAGATGACCTTCTGAGGTCCCTTCCAACCCTGATATTCTATGATTCTATGATCTATGATTCTATGAAAACAGACTGAACACTGGACCTGGTAGTAGAGCAGTCTAGAGAGCTCCCAGTATACTCAGGAGTGTATATCCCTATTCTTATGTCTTGGGCAAGGTCCCTTTTTCATTGAGCTTGTTAAAAACACAAAGCCTAAAAGGTATTGCTGAGCACTGCTCCTCTTTCTCTGATCTGTTTGTTGCAAATGAAATTATGAAGCAGAATTCCTGTTTCTCTTTCCACCACATTTTCAGTAAACACAGTTGCAAACTGAAGTAACACTGTTAATTCTCACTGAAATGCAAAGGAAAAGGAATAAGGCAGAGAGTGGAGACAGAACTCATGCTCAGATTCCATGCTGAAGGGTGATGTATAAAAATCTAGGTTGAGAGATAAAATTAGATTAGATGGATTAGATTAGACAGCTCTGAAGGACTCTTCGTTTGCAAATGAACTGCATCCCAATGACACAGAGCGAGGTGAAACCTTGTTTAAACGTAAATCAGTCTGCAACGGTAACAACAGAAATGCTATGGGAAAAATTGTTTCCATTTATTTTCCATTGGCCTAGAGACTGCAGTGAATAGGACACCAAATATAGAGATTTGGTTAAAGTTGTGTCTGCAACTTTAATTAGCATAGATTAAAGTAACAGAACTAGGGAGAACAGCCAGCTGTCTCCTCCCCACACAAGCTACCCATCAGATTAAGTTCAGAACAATTCCCAAACAAATAAAAGTAAATTCTTAACATGAGACTATCCCTCGCCTGTTCATGCGAAATATAACTCATGATCAACACCAAGCAAGCCCCATATCCTCATGTGTGGAATGTGGGTTTAAGTGAGGGAAGTCTCTTTCTGCACCAGACAGCATAGCCCTCACCTTTCCAGGCAATGTGCAGCAAGAATCCAGTTAGATGTCACCGTGATAGTGCCTTGGACTGCAGCAGCAAATCTGGCCCTCCTGCTACCTCAATTAGCTTGCACTGGGCACCTGCTACAGATGCAATAAATAACTATCAATGTCCCTAGCCAAACCTCCTGTGTACTTCCGGGAAGGTAATTCCTCCCTCCCTCCCCCATTGCAATATGGGAAGAGCTTTAAAAGGGAGCCGGCTGAAATTCAGAGCAAAATGGAAAATCTAGCAGTAAAAAACAGGAAAGGAAAAAACAGAACAAAACAAGGGGAGGGGAGGTGGGGCAAAGCAAACAGGTGCAAATGGTTGTGTATGCCTGGGAGACACAATATAAGCTGCTCTTCCCTTGTGGGGTGCCACTGGGCCAGGGAGGTGTCCTCAAAATCCATGAATGGGTCAGTGGTATGGAAAATAAGAGCCCCTGCCCATACACAAAGCTGACACCACTACTGCTCCACATGGCAGTCCAGTCATACCATCTTTCATTGTGATGAACCAACTCACATTATCATTTGTTTATTACAATATTTTGAGTCATTCATATTAAAGTTCAACAGGTTTCTTTTAAGCAAACCTGAACAGATTCTGAAAGTCCATTAATGTGACAAGCTCCTTTGAAGAAGAACTGAAATGGGCATCAATTTGCTGCCAACAGTTATGAATTCACATGACAGCTTCTAACCTCTTTGCTTTGAGAAAATATTACTGATCAAAATGTCTTTAACAGCTCAAGGGTTTTCTGCTCTTTGGCTGTTGGAATGTTTAAAAATGACAGTTCAGAGCCTGAGGATTAGAGCCAGAGCCTTGTAAAGAATTTTTTTTTTAAATCCATTCAGAAAGAGGTCAAGAGCTTTCAATAATTAGAGCAATATCCATACAAAATTAGCTAGGCCAAGTTGCTAACATCTGGGAGAACAGAAGAAAACAGATCTAGCCTCTCTCACTCTTCTGAATTCTTATTTCATTAGACCTCAGTTGGCTTTTGCATGGCTCACTCAGCTTAAACGAAATGTTTCTCCACTGGAACCACTCCAAAGTTGCTGCTCTGCTTATGATGTGTAAAATGCTTTAGCTTCCAACACACACAGTGTGTGCAAAGACTGTTTTTTTTAAGGCAGTTATAATTCACAGACAAATAAGTATGTTAACCCTGAAAACATTTTTCAGACTTCCAGCCAAATGAATGGTTAGCATGGAAAAAAAGAAGGCCTTTATGCGAAAATAGGATGATCCCTCCCTCTCACAGACCTTGGGAGACAGGCCAGTCCTTGCTTACAGACAGCCCCCCCCCCCCCGCCCCAACCTGAAGCAAATACTCACCAGCAACTACACACCACACAACAAAAACACCAACCCAGGAAACAAACCCTGCAACAAACCCTGGTGCCAACTCTGTCCACATATCTATTCAAGGGACACCATCATAGGACCTAATCACATCAGCCACACCATCAGAGGCTCGTTCACCTGCACATCTACCAATGTGATATGCCATCATGTGCCAGCAATGCCCCTCTGCCATGTACATTCATCCTCCTGAATAGTTAACCCTTAACAAATATTTACTAGAATGTGAAATAATTTTCCAAAGGAAGGATTTTTTAGTGAATATTACTGAGGAGGTTGTGATTAGTCAAAGCAGGCCCTGGAGTCCTCATGATGTTCTTGACCTCTGTCATAATCTGGGTTTACAGTATGGTACTGGTCTTCTTGTGATGAATGGAAGTCAGATAACCATGCAATTTTTTTTGACTATTCTACCTTTGATATTATTGAAATGCCTGTGGACTGTGGCAGGGATGCACAAAGTTGTTCTTGAATAGCTCTGTTCTTTCTTTCTGAGGGTTACTATAGATTATATTCTGTTGCTGCTGTTTCATGTGCAGATTATTAGTTGAAGTGATATGGGCTATGGTGCCTTCAGTACACTGATAAGGCTCAGCTCTATTTCTATTTCATTACCCTGATGGTGAAGTTGCTCATCTCTTCCAGCATCAAGCTGAGATTCAGGGATGGCTGAGACCTGGCAGCCCAAGCCCAAAAAGGCAAGGCAAAGGGTAATGTTGCTTAGCGAGGTAAAACAATGAGAAACAATAGTGGAAGTTATATCAGCTTCCTTGAAAAAGAGAATTTGCTTGTCTTTTTATATTTCTGCTTCACAGTTTGAGGGTCTAGCTAGATACAGAATCAACTGAGGATATCTAGATAGCACCAGTGCTTTTTGCTTTTTCCAATCTGCATTGGTAAAACGGCTCTGACATTTCCTGTTGAATGTGGAGTTGGATCTCACTAAAATGATCTATGCCTCTGACACCTCCAGATTGGTGCAGGAGCATGCGCTGATGGCTGAACTGCCACTCCTAATAATTTGACAGCTTTATTAATAGTGATACTTTTAGTATTCATAGTCTTGTATTCTGATATGGAATTTGCAATTTCAGTGGCTTTAAAAATTAAAATTGGAAAAGCTCCAAGCTGTTTTTGATGTATGTAAAAGTATTTGCATATTAAATTTCTAACTGTTTTTGCTCATCTGCAACTTTTTAGATGCAACTCTCAGTAAGAAACCATCCTAGCTTACTATCTGTACATCTCCTCCTAGTTTACTAGCTACAAATCCTGGAAGAAAGAAATTATGGATAATAGCTTTCCTGGCTTCTAGGTAAGTGAAGATACACAGTAAATTGAATTTGTTTAAGTAAAAAGTACAGATTTCTCTAGGCCCTTTTTTAAAAACATTAGATCAGAGTGATTTTTTATGGATGTATAGAAACTTCAGTTATAGTGTTGCATACATTAACTCTAAATGAGCTAGTTGGTACTATTTTAATGTATCCCTTTAAAGTTGTCTGTATTAGCACAGGTAATACCTCTCAACAAAAGAGGATCAGCTGGATCATCTGATACTTTTGAAATTGTCTGCAGTTACCCTGTAATACAGTTAATAGAGATATATCTTGATATAACAAAACTCAGAAAACTATGATTGCTATGGACAGGAACAGATGAAATCTACATGCTCATCCTACTCTCTCTTTATTGTGATAGTAATAACCCACTCAAAAACTGTATCCACCAATTAAAATACAAGTGCCTTTTCTCTCCTGCCATCTACAAGGTTTCCTGCTTTCTCTGGTCTCCAAAATATGTATGTTTGACCAACCAAAATAGCAGCAGCTGTCACTGAGCATAGCATTTAGAGTACAGACAGGCTAAAGAGAATGCAAGCTGAGTTATCTTAATCCTAACAGCTGAACTGCTGCATGAACAGGAGTAGCAAATATATTTTTCCAAGTAAAAGAGTACATATTTTTAATTCCAAAAGAATTCATGTTGGGACAACATGAAATTGTTTTCTCTATAAATAGTACTCTTTTGCTTTACAAATTGTGCTAGCAAAAAAAAAGGGGGAAGATATCTGCCTCAAAGTATTTTTCTGCATTCTCTATTCCAGTTTTGTTGGTACAGTGAATGTTTTGAAGGCACTGTACCCGTTTATTTAAGGCCTGATTCTGCACCCTTACTAAAGTTGGCCCTGATCCAGGATGCATTTAAGCATGTTCTTAACTATAAGTACATAAGTAGTCCCACTGGAGTCAATGTGATTAAAGTTAAGCATGTGCTTAAATCTGCTGGATCAGGGTCACTGAGCAGCACATTATCTCATGAGTAGTGCACTTCAAGTGGGCTATTCACAGAGCAAGATACTACTTAGTGTGAGTAAGGGGTGGCAGATTCTGGCCCTTAGAGATTCAGGCTTTGTTTTAATTGTATGATGATTGAAAATAAAAAAAAAAAGGTAGAATTGAGTTTGTGGTGGATAACAGTGTAAATCCAGGACTTGCAAATGGCTTTATTTCCTTGTTATTGAAAAAGATTAGATTCAATTAAATGATAAACCTCTGTTGCGGAGAGCACTAAATGTTGTATTGTTATGCAATACAATTTAAATTTGAATGGTATGGAACATGGGAGGAAATCACCTGTAAAATTATACATTGTACGGACATGTGTTCGTAAAACGCATGCTAATGATCCTATTAAAATTAATTTGCCTAATTAATTATTCATACCCACTTAATATTGCACTTTGCTAACAATCTTTAACAATTTATTTTGGTTCCAGTACTAAGATTTTATATTCAAGCTTTTGACATGTGCAAATATGCTTTTATCAGAGGGTACTTATTTAACTTTTTGTCCCAGTATAAACCTTAGAGGCAAGTCTTATAGTCAAAGATGTTGGAGAGAACAGAAGAAAACATGTGAGTAATACATACCGTTCCATGCATAAAATCATCCCAATAAAAGTTAAGTACCAGAATAAATGTTATTTAGGTAATATATATTAAAATAAAAATCATATTACTGTGTTTCTTGAAAATAATATTCACTTCTACAATCATTCACACACTCAATTTTATTTCCATTTTAATTAAGAAATCTAGATTTAAAACAAATCCTCTTTCTACACATTGTTGTCAGAGCAAGCTTTATTACACATTGGCTTCTTTGAGGTCAATTGGAGTTTTGCCATTGATGCCAATGGAGCCAGGATTTCACTCATTATTTATAATTATTGGACTTATTACTCCCAAATAGATTGTAAATTGCAAAGTTTTCAAATAATTTCATTCACTAATCTTAAACCATTTTTTTCAACCTACCAAGGCCAATTGGCAAAAACAAAAAACAAATACAACAGCAATCAAACTCTTTCTTCCTTATTCATTTTTTCCTTTTCATCTCCACCTAGCCACTACAGTCGAGAAAATTAAGCATAAATGTTAGGTTTGATAGATGTGCCACAGACAATACCTCATCATTTTTGGAACTCCATGTCATTCCTTCTGGGTAAGAGTTTCCATATAAAAAGTAACACTCACAAAGTATTTTAATATGCCGCTTTCAATAAATATTAAAAACCAGAGAAAGACAAATAAAGAAAATTCACTTTCTGTAGTATTCAAGCCTAGTATGATAGTGTCATTCAAAGCCTTCAAAAATAATTATCCAATCATAGATTCATAGATTCATAGATTCATAGATTCTAGGACTGGAAGGGACCTCGAGAGGTCATCGAGTCCAGTCCCCTGCCCGCATGGCAGGACCAAATACTGTCTAGACCATCCCTGATAGACATTTATCTAACCTACTCTTAAATATCTCCAGAGATGGAGATTCCACAACCTCCCTAGGCAATTTATTCCAGTGTTTAACCACCCTGACAGTTAGGAACTTTTTCCTAATGTCCAACCTAGACCTCCCTTGCTGCAGTTTAAGCCCATTGCTTCTTGTTCTATCCTCAGAGGCTAAGGTGAACAAGTTTTCTCCCTCCTCCTTATGACACCCTTTTAGATACCTGAACATCTTCCTTGCCAATTACAGCATTCAGAATACCCATTCTTTTTAAGGAAGGGATTCAGAACCTTCCAAGATAAGGCCCTTAGTTGTTTCCTTGTGTGCATATGTGCGCACATGCACGCACACACACACACACACACACACACACACACACACACACACAGAAAGCTTGCTTTATTAAATCTTGTATTCTTTGCAAACTAAAAAAGAGGGAGGAAGAAAAAGCTGCTTATACAAAAACAGAGAGAATGTCTATGCACTTGGAAATATACCCAAATAAGTGTCAGAATCTCACTTCTGTCATCCTGTTGGAGTAAAATTAGATTTTCCCAAGCCAGCTAATTAATCAAGTAGGGCTTCTGGAAAGCCATAAAAAGGAGTATTCACAAGAATGCCTAGAGGCTGCAACAAATTTAACAGCACCCTAGGAATAATTCCATGGCCAGCTATCTCTTAAAATGTAAATTAGCATGAAAAATGTCCATACTGTCTGTTTAAAACCTGTTTTGTATAGACCCAATGCAGCCAAATTCTTAAACATATGCATAACTTTAATCATATGCCTAAGTCCATCCCATCTCAGCAAAGAAGTTAAGCATGTGCTTAAGTTCCATTGACAGTAATGGAACATTAGTACATGCACAGTGTTAAACACATAATTAAGTGCTTTGTTGAACTGAGACCTAAAAGACCAGACTAAATTACCCAGTTGTTTATAATTTGGTTTTCACAATCTATTTGTCTACATGGCACCAATAACAGGATGCTGCCCTTTGGCAGTGCTTTATACTTGAATATTAGGTATATCAACTGCTCACTACCAACGTATATATCCATGAAAACAGGAAGTGGGAAAGATGAGCTTTTCATAGTCAATAGTTTTGATTGACATACAGAACCTAAAGAGTTGACTATAGTTTCAGATATGTTGTCAAATTGGACAACGGCTTCACTCATGTCTATGATTAGGTATGGAGCAGTGGTACTAATTTTGCAATTTTATAAACACAGCTTTAGAAATTTAAAACCTTTTCTTTGCCATTCACCTGGCAAGGTCTCTGAGTGATATTCAAGCATCTCTGAGGTGATAACTGCATAAGGAACTGATTTTTACTCTCATTGTGCTCAGTGCCCCTTCACTTGACTCAGTTTTCTTGCAGCTTTGAATTTAGATTTATATTTCTAGATAAACTGATATACTTATTCCAATGCTGACAAGAATAACCTGCGTTTAAGTCTAAAATATGTAGAGTTTGGGGCAGATAGTTCTAAAAAAGGATTGAAATCAGGAAGAAACCAGAGAGCAATAATAACAGTAATAAATAAATTAGAAGATATGACCTGGTGTTGGGGGGCAAGTGAACATGTGGTGGACCTTAATGGAAAATGTCATTCTATGGGTAATAACATTCATTTAAATTTTAGGTCTCCCAAAAAGAATGAAAATGTGCAAGATATTTTTCAGAAAATAAGACAATTGTATTATTTTTCAGGGAAAAAACCACAAAAAGACATTTTTATTTTACATAATGTTTCTTTATATTTCATATCAATTTAATGTTCAGTAACTTGACTTCATACACCATATGCGCAGATTGTCACCTCAATGGAAGATGCGTAGATATAACCTTGATGAATGCCATGTAAGTAAATGAGTCAACAGTAAGATAGAGAGATAGATAGCATTGAGGGACTTGCCTTTGTAGACTACAGCTAGGCTTGGTCAAAAAGCTCCTTCTTTTTCCCCACAATGATGTCCTAGGAGAATCAGCATCATTGTGTGATTTTTTTTTCCTGTTAGGTTATGTAATTAAAAACAGAATACCTAGATATCTTGTTTTACTTCCTTTTCTCACACCCTCGGACAACTGTCCAAGGGCCTGGATACCAAGTTGTGGAAGATATTTCCCGGAGTAGTTTCTACCTACTTGGCAGACATTAGCAATGTATGAGGGTAGCTCTGGGAATGCCTCAAGGTCTAATACATGTGCAGATTGTGGGCTGTCTGAACAGTCCTGTTTATCTTTGATATATTTTGGACTAGGAATACAAGACACAATTTCAACTCTTTGTAAATAAGAACCCTTAGCTTACTTTGTCTATTTTATGGTTGTTCTATAAACTTGCCTCCAGGGCTATACAATCCATACATTCCACCAGGTATCACATTTTTGTTGTGAATTCATGTTAGCGTGTAGTTATGTGCCTCTTATGTCTCTATTTGCCATATGAAAAAACCCGCTATTTTTTGCATGTTTACATGTTAGTATTGCTCTAGCCATGCTTACTCCAGCTGAGTGCCCTACAATGGAATTTAATGGCAATTAACTCTGTAAGCAGTGCATGCTGATACAAAATAAGTTTGAATGAATATATCTATTAAGTATTTTTCAGGGATGAATGCTCTCTTTATAGTTTCCATTGGTTATGTTGTCCCAGCTACATAGCATTAAACACTTCCATGTTCACTTGCAGTTTGAAGTGAAGCCCCAGCTCTTTCTTTTCTACCTCAGTGACATCCTAGCGGTATCAACATCAGATGTCTATTAATTCAATAGCTGTTCTTTGTCTTAGGTAAAGTGAGCACTAGTTTGATCACAAGTGTATATTTTGGATGTACATATCAGGCAGAGTGACTGGGGAAGGGAGGACTACTGAGTTCCTAAGTGAATGGGTCAAACAACGTAGAAGCCAACAAACTGCCAGTAGAAGAAGAGTGAGAAAACTGGAATTCATTGACGGTCCCTTTTACCAGTACCCAAGAGTTCTTTAATGGTTCTATGTGGAAGGAAAGAATTGGCATATGGTGTGTGCTTGATAGAAAAGCATAAGCTTAGTTTGGTTTTTGCTTAACTGAAATGTGCCATTCTTTTTATAACTAACAAGACTGCCAATGGCTGGAATAGCAGTGACAACAACTTGGGAGCCTCTTCTGGTCTCTCCTTCCAATGAAAGACTTTGATAGATGCTTACTACAGAGGAAGTCTGTTTGGGGGCAAAAATAAAATGGCACCCATGATGAAAAGAGTAATATGGAACAGAGGTCAGATATCTAACAAAAACTGTGCAAACTCCATGTATAACAATACAAGCCTACTGGAAATGTCTATTAACTTATACAGACAACAAAATTACACAGGAAAGATCACATCACCACATTTGACAGCTAAGATTTTTCATTACAGATTATTTTATATGACTACTATATTTCAATTTTTTGCTACAAAAAACACCAATCAATTCCACTCTGATCTCCATAGGATTGACAATTAAGTAACTGACTGTCTCGCCAAGAGACATGTATCTGCATCTACATTGACTCAAGGGATGAGCTCTCAAAACAGTCTAGCATTCACAGAGGTGTCTGGAGTATTATCCTTATATTTATACAAACCATATCTGAAAGTTAACCTACAGTCCAATAGTAACATTCTTGCTCTTTAGCCAGGATTTGAATCCCAGACATTCCAATTTCTAACCTCCTTACCGGGTACACTATTGAAGGGCTTAAAGTCACACCTTGGAGATGGGAAAGCTATCACCGCAAAAGTTGAGATTAAACTATAAACACTGTTCTTTCCAATATAGTGCATTTTACTTGATCACAGTTTTTCTGGAGAAGCGCAATAATTATAACATTTCTTAGCAACAAATTTCACCCCTGCTACATGATGACAAGCTTGTATAACATTTTTATTACACTTATGTAATAAAAGATGGAAATAGATTTCCTTGGTACATATAGCATCAGCACTTTATAGGTTCACATTGTAAAATGTCATATCACACTTTTTTTAGGCAAGATAGATTTCTCTCTGAAATAGGTGGCAATGCAAGATGATGTGATATGCTTGGTCTTTATGGGAAGGATAATTAGCCATCCTTTTATAGCCAGCCCTCCTACCAGTATATGGAACAGTGATGACAACTTTCGAAAAGTGTTTAAAACTTCAAAAAACTAAATTAAGTCAAGAAAAATTCTATTACATATGTTCTAGTGTGATAAAGAATGATATTAAATCATAAGCTACTCTGGTACTTATTTTAAAAGCACTAATCATAATAATGTCTGTGACCATTATATAGTAATT
Source organism: Emys orbicularis (assembly GCF_028017835.1). Lineage (NCBI taxonomy): Eukaryota > Metazoa > Chordata > Testudines > Emydidae > Emys > Emys orbicularis. Next base: position 37,559,239 of record NC_088689.1, on the reverse strand, counting down.
TGATATGCAAAGTGCTAATCATCTATCAAAAACAATCATGGTCACTTGAACGGTAATATATCATAACTATTAAATTATATGCAACACTTTCTTAGGCCAGAATTTTTCAGAATTGGATACCTAAACTTAGGCACCTAGAGCTCTATTTACAAGCTTATATGAAGGTGTCCTGACTGCAGTTTTGAACCACTGTGTGTGCATTTTTGTTAGGACCAGATCTGTGGCTGTGGTTAAAGTCTCTTAGTATATGAAATCTGAAAGCTTTTAAATTTTCACATACGTTTTCTATATTTCCTGTCTAATTATTGTTGATTATCAAGATACTTTTGGGAAGAGAAAACATCTCTTTTCCAATCATCCTCCTTCTACTGGCTGGTTCATTAAGTACTAGTACAACAATGAATGTAACTGTAATTATACAGTGTCGATAATTTTGATGTCACAAACAAAGAAATGTGTCATCAGTGACTGAATCAAGAACGAGGGGCAGGTTGACTAGAAAATAGAAAGCTTGTATAATTCAGCAACGCACTTGGAATTTATTCAGAAACAACATTATCTTAAATGTTTTGTTGGTTAAGGTTAAATTCCCCTCTGAAGAGGACCCCATAAGGCCATGTGAACAATGAGCTTTCATTCAAGCCTTTAGCATGTGCTTAGTGGTGAACAGGGTTTTTGCCCTCTGTACTGGATAGTATTTCACCATCTGTGTATAAAGTCCTAATATCAAATTTGTGGATCTTTTTTGCAGTGTTAAATGTAATAGCTTTCCTATATTACATAGGTACTGAGGTTATAGCACCAATGTTGCTGTGTCTGCTCTTGTTTCTCAACCAAGTCCTGTTTTGCATACTATAATAGGGTACTGACTTAGGTCCTGCCCACATGATATGACTTCTGACTAATGTTATAACCAGTTGGAGGCACAGACATCGTAACTGGCTATGAATAACACAGTTCAAGTTATGTCCTAGTCCAGAAATCTTTACAGGATTAGAGTCCTAGAAACAACAACTCTAAAACTCCCATGAAGGATCATCTTTGGTTAAATTTTAATAAAAACGAAAGTCCAAAAACAAAATAAAAACAAACCAAATAAACCCTCTCAAAAATAAAACCAAACAAATGAAACATATGTCATTCAATATTACAAAATGTTGAGACTAAGTTAAGATTGCTAAACTAACAGAAATCAGGAGAGTCAAAGTTCTCATTGACACTCTGTACTCTGACCTGACATAACATATGAGCTATAGTCACAAGGCACAGCTAAATGATGTAAATCAGAGGGTCACAGTTTTAACATAGAACTTACTGGCTTTTAGCAACTTTCACAAACATTCCAGTGTTATTTTTACAATATTTCATAAGTAGTAATACAAATGCTGATTGATGGCTATATGTTTAACTGCTTTTTTTCTGATTTTCAAGATCTAAGCACTAAGGGGTTAATGTAAAAATAGTGCTTTATCCCTGTACTTTTATGGAATGGGGGTTCCCGTTCTTTTTGTGATGGCATCAGTAACTCTGTTTACTGCACTGTACATAACTTATAGGAGTTCCTAACATACTGAACTAGTGTCGTATATCAGGGACTCCTTGGTCAGCACAGTAAATAAACTAACCTCCAGTTACTAATATAAGTTTCTTATTCACTTGATATTTCAAATGGGTCATTCAACTGATAACATCTCATGTTTTTCCCTGCTTAATCTTTGCTTTTAATAAAAAAACTATCCATACATACCAAAATGCAAGGGTAGATTTTGCATCATTTATATTTCTTCCTTACAAATTTTGCAAAGAACATTCTTCTATGAATTTCTGTTATTACAATTAAACGACATATTCCAAAATATCTACAGAATCCAGTTTTCTTGTTAATCAATGGCATTATTTGTCTCTGCTTCTGAATTGTTTTTTTTCAATTATCGCTAATTAAGATTTTAAATTTCTGCTTACATTTTATCTTTAACATTTGTATGTTCATCCATATCATTTTTTTAATAAAACATAAGCTATGTTCATAGGTAGTACTGTTTAAACATAAGACTACACTGGAGGATGAAGGCATAATGAATGCAGCCCTTAGTGACGGGATTTCCTTAAGATTAACTGCTTGAAGTTCATTCATTCCTATTCACTCTAAAATTTAATACAGCTTTCCTCAGTTACTGGAAACTTTAGAATCCTGGAATGTAGTTAATTTACAGTAAATCAAATCCTATAATGAGGAACGACTAAAAGATGGGAAAGACGCATTTGTCCCAGAACAATACAATTATATAGATGTCAAAGTTATTTAAAAAACAAAGAAAGGTTACCTACCAGTTCAACTCGTCCAAAACCTCCAACTCCAAGAGTGTCAATGATGTTGAAATCAGACAGTTTCAGGTTGGCGAAGAAGGCAGCTTCGGCTTCATATCTGGATTTTTTTATGTGAAAAAATGGAAATTTCTTAGAGGTGCAAACCTGAGTATTGCATAAGATTGTACCTGAATGGCATGAGTGTGGAACAGGATGTACCTGTTTAACTTCCATCTTGTGTCAAAGTCTGTGTTTGTTCACACTCATAGTTTTGTTGGTCTCAATTGTAAAGTATAACATATATTTGCATTTTTTCCCCCAAAGTAGGAAAATCAAAGTTTCTACTGTGTGTCTATAAAACAAATTTTTTGTACTGTAATTCAATTCCAGTTATCAATTCAATGCTACATTTTGACACTTCCTATTACTCTTCTGCTGAGGTCTGTTTTGCCTTTTAGTATTCCTGGAAGATAAAGTCTCTCATATGAGTTTCCCTTATCCACAGGCAGTAGTTTCTATAAATGTTTATTGAAAGTAGCAAGATCATTAAGGTCCCTGGAGAGCAATCACAGCCAAGTTATATGAAATCAGATCCAATAAGCTGAGGGCTGGCATGCAAATGTCTGAAATGAATGACTTCAGACACATATTAACATTCCTAAAAATGTATCTTCTCTTCTTTTATATTTATAAGCTTATTTAGAGCAGAAATTCCCACCTAGTATCTGACAGTCCTGAAGCTCTCTCCTTAGCCTGTGTACAAGTGGCTTGCAATAAAAGTTCACAAAGCACGAACTATGCAAGCATGCAAATCTGACACATGCAAGCCTGCCAAAATAAGCTTCCCACAAATATACTTGTGAATATGAATCCCTTAAAATATCTCCTTGTTGAGGGTTATGGTATTTTTAGAAGGCTCAGAAGGCAGATGGATGAACAGGATCCACCCGCTTAATAAACTTTGGACAAGGAGGCATTCAGTTGCCAAAAAAGTCCCCAGTGCATGTGCATAGTCAAATACAACCTTTGACCTTCAGGAACACAGAATTGTATGTGAAAGTAATGTTGACAGGATTATGAACACAAGCATGCAGGGTAGGAATTGTTTAGTGAGTTTACCGATATACAATATTTAATTTTATGCCCATATTTTGCATTTAGAGGATCCAAATAGCCTACAAAGTACTATTTCATGATAACATAACAAGTAAGCATGGCTCATTACAGATAAGGTTTTAATATTTTCTGATAATACAGTCATGATAAAATGTCATAATGTTATTGATGATCATATACACCTATCCATCCACCTATCTTTTTAATGTAGCTAATCTATCTATCTAAACTGTCAGGGCTGTCACTGAATAATCTAATCTAATTCAATAATGGAATGTAACTGATTTACTCCCACCTTATTCCCCTCAAACCAGCATTCATTATTCTTTTTAAAAGTGAAAGGACATTGTGAGGGCAGGGAAAGCAGCAGTTGACCTGTTCCAAGGTAACAGAGGAGCAGAAAAAGAGGGATGGGGGATGGGGGCGGGGAATGAGTTTGGAGTGGCCATATATAACAAAGACCAAATTAAAACATAATACAAGGCAATCCTATCTTGTGGTTTCTGATGACAAATTAGTTGAGTTCTGCTTTATTATTTATAATATCATCAGATTCTCTCAATAACCTTGAGCCTATGGCCATAGCAGTCTGACTGCATCTGATATTGGAAGCTAATCAGTGCTGAGTCTGTTTAGTACTTGGAATAACCTTGCATGACATGGCTGCTTATTGATCATTTTATACTAGCCATGATGTGCATATTAAACTGGCAACATAAAAACTAAGTGTTGGTGGTAAATAAAAGGTCTACTTATAAATCTCCTTATTTCTAAATAACAAAGAACAAATTATATTAGCAGTTGCAATCCAGTCAGGAAAGCTGTTACTTCAGTCTGGCTGCCTGCACCAATTTAAACTATAAATATATTACAGTTTGTGACTTCTAATGTTGTAGCTCTTTTGGCTGATTTGATACATTTAATAGTTTCTAGATGTACTGGTAGGGCTGAGATCCTGTCAAGGATTTGCACCCTAGTATTGAACCAACTGATGGAATGCTTCCCATTTCCAAGTCACAAAGCACCACATTAGCCATCCTGATTCTGTCCCGTACCTGTGGAAACTCATTTTGTAATGGTGCGGCGGGAAGGAGCAAGACAATGTGGTGACTGGGTTTATCAAATGAGGAGCTCTATATGCATTAAGCCAAGTCATTTATTCCACAACATAGGACATGTGATATGCACTTGGGGAGTGCCATGCTGGCCAACCCATGATGTCAGGGAGGCATAGGATCAGGTAGTCCAGCCCTCTTCCCCAATCCTGGGAAACTTGATTGGATTTCCCCAATGCTGAGGAAACAGGGGATCTGACATGCTAAGTGCATTTTTTCAAGTGTTGTTAAGGCCTCCATGATCAGTTTTTGCATAGGAAAGACATGGAATAAATCGTTTTCATTTCTATAATGCCTTTTATGCTGAAAGACTGCAAAGTGCTGCATAAACTGTGTACAGTTCATTCAATTCCACTTGAGAGGAGAAAGCCTGCCCCAACATCCCAAAATAGAGTACAGACGAACAGGTGCTCTTTCTGATTCTTGGGTATTCCATGAACCCTCTTTACAACCCCCAGTACAAAAGAGCATTTTGCAGCAAGCATATATCCTTCATCTTTCTGTGTAGAGAGTCACAAAAATTGATGCTCTAATGACAGCTTTTAAATTGGGCTTTCTGTCTTAATAAAAAAAGTTAATTAAAAATATTTTTAAGCTTCTACGATGCATTATTTAATTTTTCTTCTTTTTGGCTAATTTTGTTTGGTAGATAGCCTGGTCTTCTATGGTCAGTTCAAGGAAGACTGCAAAGCAAATTTTGTACAGTGTGCCAGATACTTTGTCAGGGGCATTATAGAAAAGAAAGAAATGAATTATATATATTCTGAAACAAAAATATATGTAACAGAAAGCGTACAGACCAGACAACAATCCTATTTGATCCAACAATGATAATTACACCCTAATTCTGTTTCATTCCTAAAAGTAAAGGTCAAACTTTAATCCCATTCAACCTCCGATAAAAGAAGGAGACTCTCATCCTATTCTATTTCTTAAGGAAAATTATTTAGGGCCAAATTCTGCCCTTATATATGTGCATGTAAATCCTTGAAAAAATTGAAGTCAGTCTGGAGTAACTTCACTGAAGTCAGTTACTTCAGATTTCCTGGATGTCAGTTAAAAAAAGATTGGCCCACAGGCCATGGAAAGCTTTCCCTACATATCTAAGGAGAAAATTTAGCCCCTACCTCTAACAGTCAAAGATTTGCATTGGGTTTTAGCTGTACAGCTAACTTTAACAGGAGTCATATAGCTCAACACTGGGAAAACCTAGCAGTAAATCTCTAATGTAATTTAAACAAAAATATCAGAATGAAAACATGCCTGTTCGTGCCATAAATTAGGAATCAACCCTTTATCCTAGTTGCCCTTAATACCAAGGATATGACTTCAATCTACTTTCTTCTTATCCATTAATTTGATTGTGTGCTGCTTTCTAAACCAAAAACTGAATGATACTGGAGTGTGCACTCTCTCGGAAACAGTTTCAGTCACACTACTAATGGCAGACAATGGGCAAATATAGTACGTTCAAACCATTCTGTCTACAACATTGAAATAAGATTTCTCAATTTCATGTAAAAGAGAAGCAGTATCTTATACTTTTACCAACTACATGTTACATGAGTTATTCTATAGTGAATTTGCTTAATTCCAAAAATATTCTCCAAAGTGCATTTAGTCATAAAGGATTAGGAGGGCAGTTCAATGAAATACACATACATGTGAAAGTTAAATAATGTATGTACACAGACATGTCTTGTTTTGGGCAGCTCAAAGAACCAGCTGCTGACAGAGACATCCAAGTCCTTGGAAACCCAACCCAGCAGGGACAGGATGAAATGCTAGTGGGATGTGTATTACTCATGCTCTAGTGATAACTGGTGTGTTGTACAATCTGAAATAACTTGAATCTCCTTGGAAAAATATAGACACAAGTTCTGGTCATATTTCTTAACGATTTCCATGACAGAGATTCTAAAACCTTTCTCCAGCTGGCATGGCAGAAGTGTTTGAGGTAGGTTAGGGGAGAAGGTTATACACTAGATATCTGGCCTTGTAAATAAGGTCTCCAGGTTTGTTTGAATTAGCCATGATCCTTTTTGACCTCTGGAAGGGTTGGTGACAGCCATAAAAATAATATTTAGTTATTTCCACTTCTGGTCTTAGAACCACCAGGCAGAGGGCTGGGAAAATGCAAGTGAAAATACAAAGGAAAAAAAGTGGATTGAAATTTTTCAAACAAAAAAAAGTTGATGTGTCAAATGTGTAAGGGGGAGTTAGCTTATTCTTAGCGAACATGGATTCTCACCAAAGTATTCAGCTGATAGGAGGAAAAACAAACAAACATGCCTTATAACCCAAGTTATCCATGCAAAGCAACCAAACTTCTTCTTTTAAAGCATTTTCAAGAATTTAGGCAGCAATTTTCAAAGCAGATGAAGGGAGTTAGGCAATCAACACCTACTGAATTCCAATGGAAACTGTCTGCCTAACTCCCTCAAGATCTTTTTTTCCTTAGATAAAGATAATACCTCACTCTTTTAATAGGAGAGATTCCCCTTGTCTTTGCAAACATTTAGGCATCTAATCTCCTTGCCTTGGATGTTTAATGTCCATTTATGTTAGAGATGGACAGAAAATAAAACATAAGCTATAGTTCAGATTTGACGGTGACAAAATCTCATGAGCTGTTCTACTAAGATTTTTTGCAAATCTGCCTAGAAGCAATTTTGCCACCTTATTTCTTCTGAACTCTCATTAAAATGGTTATCTTTTTGATATCTCAGAAAACAAAACAAATACTAGAAATCAGGCTTCTTCTGGTTCTTGTTTTGGCAGGTTTTGGTCTTGTACCCAAATCACCTCCTTCCCAAAATTCAAAGAGTTCCAATCAGTGTCCTGATTTTATACCACATTTAGTATTAACTGAAGTTATATGTTAAAAAAAAAGTTGTCAAGAGGCCCCAACCTGTTGCTGGTCACTGTGCAGAAATCCCATTGCACAGAATTTCCCATTATTTTCAAACAGTAGTCACTGAATCAAGCTGTAAGTATCTGTATAACACATGTTATGCAGGGAGGCTGTGGTGAGGAAAGCTTTTGGCCATTTGCATAGTATGTTCCAACTATTTAACTAACAGATTGCTGCATAAAAACACAAAGAATTACTTTGAAATAAATTTTAAATAGGGCTTGAAATGTATCAAGAGTCACCACAATCTTAATCACTCAGGCACTCAAAAAAGAATGAGAAAATGACACAAGAACAGAAATTTGTAATTACCCTATTATTTAGTTTTATTGAGCTGGCTAATAAATGAACTTAATGTGTTGGGAAACATTAGACATCTGTTACTAAGCAGTCATCTCCAATACAAAACTTGGCTTTATTCCATGTACACTGCCAACTAGATGTAAATTGTAACCAATTGGGAGCCAACAATAAACTCACTGAAACTAATAAAATGACTTTAAAGAAAAAAAAGAATTTCTGTGCCTTTTTCAATGATATCCATTTATTCAATGGCTAATTTCTTGGGTTTTACATTCCATTTTATTGGCCAGCTGAATTGTTTCCATACTCTAGCTATTTTGCCATACTCAGTGTAATTTTGCAAAAGAGATTTTTGGACTCTTTGCAGAATGGTAGATAAACTAGTTTTCTAGCATCTGGACGACTCTGTTCAAGTCTGGCCTACAGTAGGTCACATATGTAGTGTAATAATATGTAATAAGCTTTATGATCTCAACCTATTTAATTGGCACAGGACAATACCCCAAAAGCAAAACATATTTCCAAACAATTAATATTGCTTGCTCAGTAAGAGTCTAGAACTGCAATAAATTGGATCCGGGGTGGGCACATTTGTAGGACTAATGCAGAAGACTGCACAGTGCTAACTAGTACTTGTTCTGGCTCCAGGAATCAACCTGTATTTTAATCAGAAAAACATTCAATAACACAACCTAAATAAAAAAAAATATTCTTAGTCTAGCTCCCTCTTCCTAATAGTCAAAAAGAACATTTTAGCTCTCTGTGAGTACTCTGTTTAAAGAATATAATTTAAATAATCTATGAGAAAGTGAAACAAAAGTTTCTTTATTCTATGCATTGTGACCTTAACTATCTCAATTTCAATATCATTGAACTGACCTTTATTTTGTTGTGGTTTATCATTTCCTACTGATTTTCATGTGCTTTAAACAAAAGCTTTGTAAAGTGGCATACTTGTCATCTTTAATATTAGTTTTCTGCCACTGGAATACTTATATATGTGTTGTGCAGAATTAGAGGTACACTAGTGGGATGTGTTTGGTCTAAAAGGGGACTGATGCAAAATGATTATGATTTGTTTCAGAAAGCAAGTTACACCTAATCTCCTCCCTGGGTGAAATCCTGGCCTCACTGAAATTAATGGCAAAACTTTTATTGACTTAATTGAGGTCAGGATTTCATCCCTATAGAATCTTGTGTTTGTGTTACACAGGGAGCAGAAGGAAAGCCATTGCAACTTAGGGTCATCTCTAAGGCCCCAAAATACTTTAACAGATGTAGCTGTAAATATGTGAATGGATTCCATTGAATACATTAAGACTTACGTGCTTAAACTTACACATGTGCTTATGTAGCTGGGGATATTTTGTGATATGACAAGAACTTCTAAAACTGTTGGTTTTCATTATATTAAATAACACAGTCAATCAACTCCTGCACCAGAACAGTTTTAGGAGGAACTGTTATCCTGAACTGTGTATTGAAAATTTGTTAGCAAGCAACAGATTCTTCAGTGATGGTAATGAACCTGCTTTTTAGGGTAAGTAAATTGAAGGTGATAAGCTGGTTTAAATTAGTGAAAGAATGAATTTCACCTAATGAAACTGCAACGTTGAACACTTAAGAACAAAGTTTATGAAAAAGAATTTATCATCATTTCGATGATAAAGTATTTTTCTCACTTCTTTTCTCAATGATCTTGTATACTTACGCTGTACCTTGTAAAATATACAAACTGCTGCCCTCCCATGGCTTCTGATGGCTATACAGATAACTTGCTACGCCAGTTCTAGGTACGTTTTCTGGATTGGATTTGTGTACACCAGTTGGTAAATAGAAGTGCAATTGTAGGCATTGGGGGATTAAATTCAAGCAATGAGTATTCATATTTGTTAGTAATGTAAACAAGAGGTAAATTATATTATTGTTTCCATTCCCACTGTATTATTGACTGTCCAATTTTTTGTAATGTAGATTAGGATATTTATTTAAAGGTCAAATTTCAAATATTTTATTTCTACTATATGTGATTTACCCTTGGAGAATATGGAATTTATGAACGAACACATGGGCAAAAGCAAAAAATAAACTTCTCATGTTGGTTTTGCATGAGATCCTTACCTTCAACTATGCCCTGTTTGTGTGGGGCACAGACGATAAATCAACTTGCACACCTTAGCCACATTCAGGCAACAGAGAGAAGTACGGAAGATCGACAGAATATATTACAAGCAGCATGATCCAGAGCCTGGAAATGCCTGTAAGCAGATTCTTGAGAGGCATTTTGTGTTTCTTTATAAGGCTGAACAGCTGCAGAGGTGTTGTCAGTCATCCTCTCAGAGCTCCCACCCTATGTGTGGGCACCAGTGATCTTCTATCGTATGCTCAGTGTGTTGGTCATCTTCAATATTACATACAGCTGGTGGAGATGTCCCTTAATGGACCATTGTAGTACAAAGAATTATGAAGATGATATTGCTCTTTCAGGATTCAATCCTGCAAGGTGCTGAGTATCCCCAGCTCCCACTGGCTTCACTGGGAGCTGAAGGACCTCAGCACCTCCCAGAATTGACCCCCAAGTTATCATTAGGTGCAGTGATGGCTGAGATGTCCAAGTCTGAGTACAAGAGGCAACAGCAGTAGACTGAATTTTCCTGAGTGGAAAAAAACACTTGTATAGGTAAATGCCTATGTTTTGTATCTCCTACCTCCAGGTACCCATTAACTGATTTTTAGATACTCTTTCATGGCACAAAAATGCCGTTTCATACAGACCCTTTTTGAATGAACTCTGCCATTGGTAAGATAAAAATGTCAAGAAAGAGGCCTTCTCTTCAATTATTTTACTGACAAATACTGTATATAGTAGTTATATAGTAGTACAGAAAACTGTATTCATTTTTATGGCCCATCAAATCATACTAGTAATGTCCCATTACATCAGATTAGTTTATTAGTTCATTTATTAATACAGTATCACAAAATCATATTGGGACTTCTCCATTTATAGGAAAAGACAAAATGATTCTAACAAGACACTGCACTGTTAGATAAAAATAATGACACAACAAGACTTTGACATCCCCTTATTGAAGGATTGTCATTTTTGTCCACTACAGCTCCCAGTGCTGCTGACCAGAAGGGGCTGGCCTGTTACTGCTATGATTCTGAACAGGACCGTTTGCCCTTTCCACATGCATATGGAACAGGAGGCATTCTAATATGTCCATACAGTCCATTTTCTGCACTTATTTGCTGTCCTCATGGTAGACCATATCTACAGGGGACAGACATGATCAACACTTGGAATAAAAACAGATCTTTACGTATTAAAACAGTAACAGACAGGAATTTGCTGCACTCCCAATAAGAGCAAGAAAGACGAAATCATCACATTAATCTTTCACCCCAATCTTACTTTTTCATAAATATTAAAGGAAAGGGAGAAAGAAATATATATTCACAGGAAAAATATTCTAAAAGAAGAGGATAATAAAACCTTTCTTTAGTTCAGGTCTCCTTCTTCCAGACCAAGATCCTTCTGAGGTCAGCAGTGCAGTGGCTTTAATTCCTGGTTTAGCTGCTACCACTTCATTTTACCCTTTTTACTTTCTACTGAAAATCCAAATCAGAGAGTTTATATTTGGATTTTTAAAAGCAATGGATAGTGAGCTTGTTGTGCTTGTGGCAACTATGCAATTGAAAGTTACAACTTCACAGACAATTGCATTAAAAAGAAGGTTTTCTTTCTTTTCAAGTTAATGTTGCTAAGGCTATGCATTTTGGTTTAACCTACCACCACTTTAAATTACAGCGTACTTGCCTTTAATGAATTCCAAATCAGGAGAAATAGCAAACCTCCTAGTTTAGATTTTCTAACAGAAAGTGAACATTTGAGTTGCAGCTAAAAGAGACATTAAAGCTATGGCATCACTAACTTCCTCTGGAAGGGGAAGGAGATCTGAAATTAAAAACATAAAGTTAAAAACTAACAAAGAAGTGACTTTTCACTAGAAAAAATATTTTTATTTATTTTCAAACTACTTAGGAAGTAGAATTATTAAGTAATATGCATGTAGTATCTATGTTCACAATTGGTTCATAATAATTTTAATGTTTTTGAACTATTTTAATGGACAAATAAATAAGTCTGAATTCAAGGACACTGCAGAGTAGGTATTGTAATGGATCCAGTTTTACATAAAACTGCAATTGAATGCACTCAGATTTATCTTAGATACAATATCTTAGATACAAAGTCATATCTTATTTCCAAGCTGATACAGTTGTATTTCTAAATGAAAAAAAAAATAGCAGCTCTTTAGTAAAAGGATTATGCCTAACAGTACTTTACACATGTTATGACTAGAAATTAGTAGGATTATATCTAGAGGACCTTCCTTCTCTGGATAAATAATGTGTGGAGAGTACTTGATCAGCCTTAATTGAAAAATAAACCTGACAACCCTGCGAATGAAGTGAGAAAGATTGCCAGAAATGGCTCATCTCATCCTATTGTTTGCTAAGTCGATAACCTGCTCTCCTCTGAAGTGAAAAAACACATTATTCTTTTCAAAAAGCATCACTGTTTTTGCTTTTGTCTGAGTCCAAATTCAACCTGTTGGCAGAAAAAAATGTGTATTATGACTCCGAAACTCCTCATTGTAACAAGATGTGTTTAGGTGGCTCACACACTGTTTACTGCAGTCTTACAAAATTCTATCTGCCCATTTAAATAAATACTTTATTAAAATATTTTTTTTTTGATGGGAGAATAAAATGTTTTTTTCATTATCATCCTAACTGTAAAGTTTGGGGAATAGATTTTGTGTCTGACCAATTTTCATGACAATTTTGCAATTAGATTAAAAAACAACAGAGCAATTCACTGGGTCAGGCTTACTGTACAGACAGACAAAGCAAATCCAAAGCAAATCTTTGGTCACAGTATTAATGAGTTTACTTGCAGTCCTCAAATAAAATTGGTAACTTCCTTAAAATGTTAAACTGTACATTCAATAGCTCTGAGAAGAACATGAATTTTAATGTAATCAGTTCAGACACCAAATATATTTGATGTAAGAAAATCCTTACAGTACATGTGTTTAACATGAAACAGAATTAAAGCTCTACTCTAGGATGAGATTTATTGTGCTAACTGAACAAGAGTTCACAAAAGATATTTCACACCAATTCCTCCTGCTATTATAAATTCTATAGCTATCATGTGGAATGCTATTGACAGAGGATGGGATTTTCAAAATGCCTTAAGGGAGTTAGGCACCCAATTTCTATTGAAAACCAATGGGAACTTGATGCCTAACTGCCTTAGGTGCTTTTGAAAATGCCACCCAGAATAGTTATATCATGTACTTACAGTATTCAATGCTGAATTCTGTCCTGCTACTCACATAGGCTGAAAAGCCCACCTTCTTTCTTGGGCATTTGGTGAGGAGATGGATTGCTGGGATGGGGAGGTAGTGGGACAGCTGATAAGTGTTGATGTTAAGGGGGGTAGTTTTTTTTTCCCCCTGGGGCAGTTCATTGGACCTACTGAAATGACTTAGCATGGGGAATCATATCTGCACTGATGCTGACTCCAGTGAAGAGCTGAAGAGGAGGGCATCAGTCCCTGATCTTAGGACTGCCAGGGCCAGTGTAGTCCAAGACAGGTGTTAGGGCAGACTCGAGGGCTGTGTCCTGGCTATAATCAAACCTATGGGTTCCACTGGAAATAGCCTGGGCTTAGAAAAAACTCAAGGGTCCTGTAGCATGTGGTGTAGAGCTGACTATGCTGACCTTTTGGGGAAACTCTTACGCCAGAGATATTTTCCAAGGGGCCGTGAGCATACAGTGGCATTGTTGAGCTTTTACAGTGGTGAAGTCTGTATACAAGGGTTTCAGTGCCTACATGAATTCCCCATAATGTGTCATGAAATATTATTTGCAGTTTAATAGTGCTTAGTGTTTAGAATGGGTACTCAAATAATTCAAATAAATGAAATACGAAATTCCATTGGGTTCAATGGAACTTTATCTTTCTAACTGAAAGAATACACTCAGTAATGTTCCATATATATGTGACTGATTAAATAGGCAGTATCTTTTAATTGGTACTTTTATTTTCTTTAGAACAATTAAACAGAACACTGCTGTTGACATTGCAACCAATTCATCCATCCAACAGTTGCTTTATCACTTTCGGTATAACCCCGATTTGGTATAACCCCTCGGTATAACAGCAATTTAAAACTCAGCCATAAACATGTGATGCCAGCTGGAGTTTGTCAGGCAGGGTTCGGCCCAGGAGCCAATTATTTTTTTCCATGTGCAAAATTTTTTAAAAACATCATATTGATTTTTAAGAGTGCCGAGGCCTGGTCTGAGACTTTTGCCACTGACTTCATTAGAAACTAGACTAGACCCATAGAATTTAAAACAAAACAAAACATGACAAAACGTAACAGTTTCCAACAAATTTTTGCACTTCTCACACAGCACAATTTTAGCCCTTACTAGGAACAAGGGATTTTGATTATTTTAATTAAAATAGATGTGTTAAAATTTGAACATCGCTGGTAACAAGACATTTTTTAATTACTTAATTTTAATAAAGACATTTTTCTTAACACTGTATCTTTCCATAATATGAACCAAGGACCATAATGGCTACAGAGCATCTGATACACTCTACTGTGTCAATTTTATATACATACCTGAATATATGAACATATAAAAACTCAGTTTTTGGATTGTAAGGGAGTAAGGATGCCTCTGATAAAGTTCCTCCCTCTGGTAGAGTTCATTTCCCTTACTTCTACTGCTAAAGCATCCCTGCAAAAGATATTTTTGACCCTGTCGCTGGCTAGCTCATAAAGGGCCAGGTCCAAAGACCATTGAAGTCAATGGGAAGATTCCCACTGATTTTGGATCAGAGTCCATTCTGGATGAGTGCAGGTGTGGGTTCACAGAACAGCCTTTCACAGGGCTGCTGAGATTGGCGCTTTGAGTCTCAGGGTTAGGGCTGGCTGGAAGCCAGATTTTTTGTTTCTCAGGATTTCGAAAAAAATTCTGTTCAGAAATGGAACAAAACCAAACAGTTTTGAAATTTCCTGTGAAACAAAATTCTGAAAAAATACTGTTTGGGATCAACTGAAATTTTTGTTTTGTCAAAATGGACACATTTCCATGAAACATTTTGCGTTCAAGGAATCAGCAAAATTTCTCGCCCGCTTTACTCATGATACAGGAAATAAGTTGAGAGGAGCAGGGCCTGCAAACTGGCAAGGACAATGTGCCCAGCATACATCACCTGCAGCTGGCTGGGAGAGATACTGTTTTATTAGAAACCTCAGACACATTCTGTGCCAACGGCTGGTCCTCAAAGCTGCCCCTGCTATCACTTTCGCAATGCTGGTGTTAAGCACTCTCAAGTGAGCCATTAGTCCTGTTTGGCAGAAGTTAAAAAATGGCCACTATGCACATAATTTATTTTCACTGGATTACATTTAAGCCTCTAAATCTATTCCCTGGCCATACCTAGTCTCTACTCCCTGTAGAGATGTTTTCCTTTTCCTCAGCCATCCTTGTTTCAACAGGGTATAGTGTTAGACTAATATTGCAGAGAAATGTGTGCAGGGCTCAGTGATATGCTAAGCCTGTCTGCACAGAAGATGAGCATAAACTGAGAGTGCAGTGCTACCGCTTTGGCTTTCTGAACTTTTTTAGCACTGCACAGTGGCCTCCAGTATCCCTATTGATTGCAGCAGAGCTGACACAACTGTCAGTGGCAGTATCACTGTAGGTGACAGCTCTACAAGGACTTGTTGCAGAATATTGTTTGCAATTGCTGAATCCATTTCCATTCCTCTAACTATAGTTAATGGAACACAACAAATATTAAATTCTGACTTAAGGCCACAGGTTAAATTCCTTTTAAAAAATCTCTTCACTTCTCAATGCTGCAGCTTGGTAGCAACTTCCTTTGGGAAGAGAGGAATCCAGGCCCTTTAGGCAGATAGATATGAAGGAGGGCAAGATAGCAAGAGATTGACATAAACTGTATTAGCTAGGACTTGGCCACTGGGCATTTTCATTAGTATTCAGTGAGAGGCATGATTTTAGAGTCCAGGTATTACTGCAGAGTCTAGTATTCAAAATCTAATTTTTAAATTATCAGAATGAAGTAGTAAATTAAGTCTCACATTCTAAGTATTAGGCTCACTAGTTTTACCAGCTCCCACCTGTCCTCAAAAATCTCAGGACTGGGAGGTAATTCACTAAATTCCTTTTACTACTCACCGCCCATTCATCAATTTTGTCTTTTCTATATTGAGTGTGCATATGAAAAACATGTTTGGAAGATAAGGCTTCAAGTTTTCCTCCCACCCTCCCATTTGATTTCTATAGAAAAAAATCCTTAGGGAACAGGACTGAAGGAAATTAATATCATTTAGATGAATAAAGAAATATCTGAAGACCACTATTTTTGCCATTGGAATGCACCAAATGGTATCTCCACTTAAAAGAAAGTTCCAGAGAAAATACTGGAATCCCCTACACAGACAAATGCAAATGAAACATATTTAACATTGTTACAAACACTGAGACACCTCCACCCATCCTGAACTGCTGAGGAAAAATTAATCTCTTTCTATCTCATCAATCCTTGTCTTGTGGTTAAATAATATATTCTACCAACCTGCAGGGATTGGGGAAAAGGGGAAGAGGACCTACCTAAAAAGTGATCTATGAAGACACTGCTGTGTAGAACACCTATCCCCACATCTGACTCCTTTGGATGGCCATGCCACCTAAGCCAATAGAATTCTAACCAGTGTTTGTGCAGATGAGTTTCTGTGGCTTTGAGGGAGAAGTGAGCCTGATGCAATCTCTCTCTCTCTCTCTTTCTCCCTCTGTCAGTTCTGGACCCACTGCAACAGAATTTCTGCTACTCTGATACCCTCCTTGCTGCACAACAGAAGAGACGATATAGCCTCTAATCTATAAAAAATGGGTATCTGCTATTTTCCCCCATAGCAAGTTTATCTCCCGAGGACATTTTATTCGAAATTGCTTGAACGTTTTGTTAAACATTTAATCTAATTCACTTGGTATAAATTTCTGTTTCTTTCTGGATGTGCTGAGAACCTGTTTGATGGTTGAAATTAATCCCTGAATACTAAATGCCATGTATAATTCTGTCCTTACCCCATATATTATTCTCAGTGGGAGATGGTTGTATACATAGGTGAGAGAATTGTGTACTTTGACTTTAGTCATGAGGTACTTACTTTGATTATGACAAGTACTGTGCTCTTTAATGGCAAATCTATCACCTCAAGAATAACTAAGATCAATAAATAGACTAAGGCAAGTGCCTGACACCATACTTGGAAGAAGAGCAAAATACTTATTCTAAGGTAATTTGCAGCAGTTGGCAAGGAAAAGGTGCATTGGTGTTAAAACATTAGCTAACACCTCCTCAATAAGTAGCATGTAGTCTCCAGGAAAAAGCAGTATAATTACAGCTTCCAATTGGTCAAATCACAGTCGTTTTGTTCAGTTAATTCTGTTCTTTTTTGTACTGCTTTACAAAATCTCAGGAGTTTATAAATGTATTGCATACTGCTAATTAGAGCCTGTGAACTTAAAACCTGCTCATCTAAGCATGTAAACACTTGATGACCCCCTTGTTTCTAGCCTGAACGGAAAAAGACTGCACTGCTTGCATAAGTAAATGTTCACCATGGCAACAGCAATGCTCTGATGAAGAACTTGATTGCTTTTTAAAGAAAAAATAAAAAAAGGAGAGAGAAGAAAAGATCAGATGCCCTCAGCCTCGTTTTCATGACCTCTTGATATTATACATATATATATGTGCAACTTACCATGTTCTTCATTAATTACTTATCGATTGAAGTCACACAGGTATCAAGTAATACTGCATGATTGGATTTCTGCGCTGGGATTGTTATGTGAAACAGCCATATTAACCTGTTCATCATTTAAAGGTTTTCCTTCACAGGCAAAGACTTACTTGCTAAAGATTGATTCAACACTTAGTTGTCAACTGCCAACCCCTGGTCTCACCTACCAAGGGGTGCTGAGAGACATTTCCATGTAGCATGGGCTGCGTAATCTAGTGTAAATTCCTAAGGAGACCTGGGTTTATCGTAAGAGTGTTACAATTTTGCTTTAGCAGATACGAAAATATGGGTGGGAGTCTGTGATTCCTGACAAGCTTCAGCAGCTCATAAGAATTTCCAAAAGGGCACCAGTGAGAATTATTTGTTGTATTAGGGTTCAAAAGATTCCAAAACTTTATTTAATACATTTAAGTCCTTCATTCATTCTACAGATTAAGCAGTATTTCAGTCATTCTGGCCTTGCTGCTGAAGGCTCCAATGGCTGAAACATCAGTAGATACCTGGAATGAATGACATGTGTTTTAAATTTTGGAAACATTTTAAAACCCTCAAGGACAAAGTCTCTCTCTAGTGAACTTCTGTGACATCTTCTGAGATGATTAGGAAAACATTGGTTTTCTAATACAGCTGCTAGTAGTGTTCTTCTGTAGGGATATTAAAGAAGGTACTAACAGTGATTCCCCCAAGTGACAGTGACCCCCTCATAATTTGTCCCCCACACTTTAAAATCCAACAGTTTCACCAAGTACAAAAATCTCTTGGGTCTTCTGTTAAAACTTGTAAGCTACTGTCTGTAGAAACCATTGACTGTATCTATCCTGTGAAAGATACTTTATTACTATGTAAAACTTACAAACAAGTTAATTGACTTTGTTCTTGAAGTAATTGATACAATGCAAACAAACAGTATAAGCCGTTAAGTGACTTTCACTTCATTGTAATAGCAACGGCTCCTAGGACAGACCCCCACCCTCTGTGATTAAAGGGCCGGGAGTCTCAAATGAATTAGCACACACCCCGAAAGTGGTGGAGACAGTAAATTAAAATATGGTTAAGATATGGAATGTATGCTGATGAATGCTTGATATACATGAATGGTTAGGGAGGTGCCAGCCTAGAAAGGGAGTATCCATGGGCCGAAGAATGTGTCAAGTGGATGACCAGACAACCCCCGGAGGGTAAACTGGGATCCACCCCATCACCTGGAAGGATGAGAAACACAAACTTTGGACAGTTTGGAGCCACCAGGAATGTGCCCAGGAATGTGTCCAGGAATGTGCCATCTGCTGATTGAGTCAGCAACAGCAGAATGAAACAGTCCCATAGACTAACATAGGAATTAATTCCTATAAGAATGGACTCTCAAGACTGATGACTTTGAGTCTCTGGTTCTGCTGCCAACCTCCAGGAGCATCAGGTGCACCTGACACAGACTCGGCTCCATCCTCATGACCAAGATACCTGGCCAGTAACTTGGCATGAGTAACTTCTAGGCTGGTAACTATAACACCTATACAGAACTTGAATGAATGATTGTGTGAATCTATCTATCTATATCTATCTATATATATGTGTGTGTGTGTGTATAAGGAATAAGTAGTGATAGGAATAAGTAGTCAAAACAACGTTGTTTACTTTTATCTTTTGCTTTATCATTATATTTACAATAAATGTGGCATCTTTGCCTTATCCCTCTTAATAAGATCCTGCTGGTTTTTATTCTATTGGTATAACACTTCCACTGCATCCTATATCAAACAGTGAAGCAGTTTTAAAAATTATTTGCCGAAGAACTGCAACTATTCAAAATATGACAAAAAGTTTGTATTATATAAATATTTTGGACAGGCTTGAAATATCCTTTCTGAAAGACGAGGTAGGATATTTGCTGAAGGCATAATGAGAGTCAAACTCTTACTGATCAGTAGTAAGTTCACAGGAATATTCTTTTAACTCAACAATACCAATAGCCTACTGTATCACAGTATAACATAATGTAATTCATGTGGTGGCACACAGAAATCACTAAACATTTTGCAAACAAAACACAACAAAGCTAAAATGTGTCATGATCCTTGTCTATATCATTTCAATAGTTTCCATTTTTGTGTTCCTATTGGCAGCAACAAAATAACTGAGTAGTAAAGGGTAGATTGTGCCTATGGGATACAGCTCTGAATCGGAGGTCATGTGGCACTGCACTCCCTCCAGGGATGCTCATGGAGGGATTGTGCTTAAAAAACAAAAAAATCATCTTTGAAAGTAAAATGGATAAATGTAAAGTAATGCACATTGGAAAAAATAACCCCAACTACACATACAATATGATGGGAGCTAATTTAGCTACAACTAATCAGGAAAGAGATCTTGGAGTCATCGTGGATAGTTCTCTGAAAACATCCACGCAGTGTGCAGCGGCAGTCAAAAAAGCAAACAGGATGTTAGGAATCATTAAAAAAGGGATAGAGAATAAGACGGAGAATATCTTATCACCCTTATATAAATCCATGGTACGCCCACCTCTTGAATACTGCATACAGATGTGGTCTCCTCATCTCAAAAAAAGATATACTGGCATTAGAACAGGTTCAGAGAAGGGCAACTAAAATGATTAGGGGCTGGAATGGGTCCCATATGAGGAAAGATTAGAGGCTAGGACTTTTCAGCTTGGAAAAGATGAGACTAAGGGGGGATATGATAGAGGTATATAAAATCATGAGTGGTGTGGAGAAAGTGAATAAGGAAAAGTTATTTACTTGTTCCCATAATATAAGAACTAGGGGCCACCAAATGAAATTAATGGGCAGCAGGTTTAAAACAAATAAAAAGAAGTTCTTCTTCACACAGCACACAGTTAACCCATGGAACTCCTTGCCTGAGGAGGTTGTGAAGGCTAGGACTATAACAGGGTTTAAAAGAGAACTGGATAAATTCATGGAGGTTAAGTCCATTAATGGCTATTAGCCAGGATGGGTAAAGAATGGTGTCCCTAGCCTCTGTTTGTCAGAGGGTGGAGATGGATGGCAGGAGAGAGATCACTTGATCATTACAGTTCACTGTTAGGTTCACTCCCTCTGGGGCACCTGGCATTGGCCACTGTTGGTAGACAGGATTTTGGGCTGGATGGACCTTTGGTCTGACCCAGTATGGCCATTTTTATGTTCTTATGTCCTTGGAAGGGGAATGTGCTCATGGCACCTTCCAGCTTGCTCCCCATGATGTGCTCAATCTGTTAGTAGGCAGATCCAGAGAGGATGGCAGGGGGGCATGACATCTATTCCTATACATGCTCTTCTCTTGGGAAAAGGGAGGTGGAGAGGACATGCCGGACCTCTCTTCCAGAGAAATCAAAAAACAAAAAAATTGCTTCATAGGGTGATGTGTGAGTTCTCCTAAATGTGCTTGGAAAAATATTTTTTTCCAGATCTTTCAGAAGTACATTCTGGAAGGGTGGGAGCTGGGAAGAAGTAGATTTATGTATATGGATGTACTAAAATATAAAATAGGTATAGGCGGGAAGGATTTTTTTTGTTTGTTTTATTTATTTTGATAGGGAGATAAAGTTGTGGGATGCATTAAACATTATTAGGTTCATATATTTAGCCCTATTATTGCTGCTATTTTGCTAAATACTCTCAAGTTTATAAAATGCTGTAAAGATTTGGATACCTGCTGTGTCACTATGTTTGTGAACCAGCAACATTTAGTTTAGAAAACTAATATAATTCATTGTGTCTATGGAGTGGAACATCAGCATTTCTGTTTTAGTTTTCCTTAGAAGTTACTCACCAATAATGAGATCACCAAAAGAGTTTTATTTCACTTTATCAGAGGCCTAGCCTGGCTGAGGATTAAAATGGAAGACAAACTCAGGCCTTCACTCTAGGCCATGTCTTCACTAGGAAAAAAGTAGTTTTTTGGTTTTTTAACCACATATTATCCGACACATGGTAACTAATATGTAGTAAAATGTTAGTGGGACAAGACAGTTGTAGTTTTTGTAAATGTTAGCTGGTTGAGGTAAGCCTAGGGATCCTCCCCACCGGTGTCCATTCTCCCCGTGTACTTATCTAGATCTGCTAACATGTGAAAACTGAATACTTCCCTGGTAACTATGATGTGATTACATTCTAGTGTAGACAAGACAGTCTGTAGTATTCACATTAGCAGGTCTAGGTAAGCACTATGGAGGAGCCCAGGGTTTAGTTCAGCTAGATGACACGTGAAAACTACAACTGCCTTGTCAACACTAGAATGTTACAAATGTTAGTTAACATGTAAAACTCCTCACCTTTTCCCCTAGCATTGACACTTAGGCTGAGAAGGGATGTGAATGTTACAGAAACAAGTGTGTTCATCCTGGAAAGCAACAAGAGTGGATAACACAATGTCTTGTGTTATTTTAGAGACAACTGGCTGGTTTGGGAACTGCTTTGATAATTTCCACAGTTCAATCTTCCTCAGATGATGGTTGAGTGAAGCAAGGCTGTGAGGGTGTGTTTTTGAGAGTGGATGGGGTGAACTAAAAAAAAGGTAAGGGGATCTTCTGAGAAGCACTAAGATGTACAGTAATCAATTTAATAATAGCTCATTATTGTTTTGTGATGCCTCTTTGCTGGTTCCCATTCATCAGTTTTCCAGAACCCAATAAAAGCTTCTGTCAGGTACTTTCTCATATCTCCACTGGAGGGCACAAGTGTATTAGGTTTTCACAAGCAAAATAGAAGCTCATGTCTACATATTTGTTTGTTTAAAATACTTTAGTCTACTTCTTGCCTCTGGCAGATGTGCTTATATATGATGCAAACTTTATTTTTGTGTTCTACATTTGCTAACAATTCAATTTTTGTAAACTATAGTAGGATTGGCCTTCTAAAGGCATTTTCCCAACTCACTACTTTGACATTTTCAAGATTAACACAATATACTAAAACATTATTCTATCACAAAAAGAGATTATTCTTTTGAAAATACCTGCATCCATAGACATTGGTTAGGAAAATAATGAATTTCTTCTTCTTTAAAGAAATATTTTCCAAATTTAAGTACATGTGAATATAGATGATGATACACATAATGTATTTTCAGAATGTATGTACAATTTCTTGAGAAAAATAAATTCCACTCCTTTTGTAGTTACAAGTTTTAAATCTTGAGTTTTTAAGACTATTTCTTTCACAGTCAAGCAGGTTTGGGGTTTTTTTTTACACCACATTTTCAAAAATTCTATGTTTGCCAGAATGAATCAGTTTATCAATACTTTTTGCAGGTAAAATTGATTTTTCACTCCTTTGACAAAAAATATCTCTCTCCTCTACAGTGAGCAGCAACAAGGAGATCTGTGGTGTTAAATTGCTTAGAGTTCTAAACTGAGAGGCAGCAGATAAGGTTCTATTTCTAATTGTGCCACAGACTTCCTGTGTGACCTTGGACACAACCTCTCCGTATTTCGGTTTTTTCGTTTGTAAAATAAAGAAAACACTTACCATATATGGGGATTATAAGGCTTAATTCATTAATATCTGCAAACCATTTTGAGATAGTGCTATAGCAGGGAAAATTATTATTAAATTATAGACTATATTTAGGGGAACCTTACATCTTGCTGGGGTTCTGCCACCTTTCTGCTCCTGCCTGACTTCCCTGAAGATCACTGAGGGCTGGTGATGGTGAATGTGAAGCTGTTTGCTCGACTGAACCTCAAATTTTACAAGGTCAAGCTGTTCCACAGACCATGATGATCCTGGGAAGTATAGTGCAGGAGAAGATGCCAATTGCAACTGACCAGGATGGTACAAAGGGCATAACTAGGCTTGGAAGGATTAGATTTTTATCAGTAAATGTTGGTAAATGTTGATTTCACCTGTGAGAAATATTTCCATCGCTACTAATTGAATTTACAGATAGGCAAACTAAGAAAAATGTTGCTTGAGAATTATAGTTTGTTTTAACAAGTATATTTTGTACATTTTGACATGTGATGTTGACAGTTTGTGTTCTAATGGTTGGAAACTTTAACTTTTTGAATCTCAACATCTACTGTCATTAAATAATTATTGTCTGAGTCTTTCCCCCTGCCCAAATTTCCCACAACTGTGAAAATGTAATTCAATAAAAACCAAAAGGAAAGCTTAAAAATAAACATCAATATTATTTGTCAAACTTACACAAAACTAAAAATTGAATTCTGCTAACCCTAATCATAACAGACAAGCTCAGCCAGTTACTGAGGTAGAACATGAGAAGCTAAATGGGCCAGCCAAGAGAGACAAAACTCTACTGGATGCTTTTTGATACATTTTTAATGTAGACAGGCTGTATTGTAAAGCCTGAAATTCTAGTCTAGGAGAAGCAGGATACTTTTCAAAGAAATCAGTTTTGCTCTATACTCTTCCCCCCGGTTGGGCAATATTGTCAATTGGCCAAACTATACATAGCAGATGAAGCTAAGGAACTGGACTGTCAGCTGCAAATTACTGCTCTCTAATTCGCTGCCTCACCCTCGCTGGGGGTACAGGTTTGCACATCCCAAGGGATGCTCTAAACTATGCTAGCTGACTATAGTCCTCTGCCATATGGGAATTTCCAGAATGTTTCATGTTCTGGCCACTGTGCCTGCCCTCTCAACACACATTTCTTGCCCCATAAACACTATGCACTGGTGGTTGTAGATAGGAGGTGTAGGACCTGAATCCGTACTTGCTAAGGACTTCTCCCTATCAGAGATATCCCCAGCAAGAGACTTGTGGTAAGTTTTCCCTCTGCTTGTAGCTCTTCAGTGCTGCAAAGAGACCAAGGTCGAGAATCCACCTACCACATTTTAGATATTATGGTGGTTATTATTTCTTTGATCATTTTCTCTGAAGTCCTTCTAATATGTTTATATTTTTCTGGTAATGAAGTGCCCACGACTGGTTTTGCAAGAGTAGCCTGATCAGTCATAGATAAAGAGAGTATTACCTCCTTATTCCATGATGTGATATTTCAGTATATGAAGACTCAAATCATGTGTCTTTTTTTACTCCAATATTTCATTGTAAATTCCCATCTAACATACTGTCCAATATCATCTTTAAGTCATTTTCAGTCATTTTTTAATGTATTGTAAACATACATTAAAAATATTTTAAAGTTGGCTCCACTGCTGCTTAAAAAGAAGAATAAACACACATACACACTACACACATGAGCATACATGCACACACACACCATCACAGAGGACATAATGTGCATCCACTGATAAGTAAGGAACTTTTTTCTTAATATTGTCTTCAGTAAAACTACAAAAATATACTAGGTCATTTTTCTACAATTTCTTCCAAGGGCATGAAGAGACCTGATATACAACAACATTTATTCTATAGTGGAACAAAAACACTTATCAGCCAAAAGGAAAAAACAAATGACTTTTGGGAAAGAACTATTTAGCCTTACACCTGCTTTTCTTCTGAAGATCATCTTTCTACATTTCCTCTCCATTAATGGGCACATCGTCACTTGAAACTCCCAGAAGAACGTTAATGGCTTCTACATTTCCTGGTATTAGCAACAGTGGTTTCAAATTAGCTCCTACTGCTGCAAGGCAGAATTGAAAATGAATACGAGAAGGGCTGAACTCAGCTACATGTCGAACAAGTGTAATTGTAGAATTTTACTGTAAAACATTTTACTGTAAAACACAGCTGACTCCTGATTAATAATATGGAATTCAATCATGTTGTAAAAGGAGCTACAGGCAAGTTCAGATATAATTTTTAAGTTACACAAGGGAATTATAATGATACTGAATGTCTGCACTTATCAAGGCTAAAAAGCACTTACTTTCTAAATAGATATTAATGTATTAGCCAACGTTAGTATAAAAATATATATATTTTTCCTCATAGCACAGAATATATCCCTTTGAAGAGGACCCACATAAAACTCTGCTCCCAGGGTTCCTATAATAGCCCTGTGTAGGAAGGGTTTGCTGGCATAGTGACCAGGAAAGGGACCTCAACAATCTTTGAAGTGAGCCACCACATCCAGTGGCCAGGAATCTCTCCATAGTGTACACAGAGGGACCAGAAAATGCTATTGCACTCCAATCCAAAGGCTGGGATGCAGCCGCTGGCCTGCCCAAGGCCTTTTTCTCCCATGCCTTTGGCTTAGTTCGCAGCACAAATCACATTTACTTATACTTCGTGTAGATGGGAGTGGAGGTGAATTTCACCATAACGAATAACTAGAGTTAAGTGCTATTAAGCCGGCAGGGGTTCTCATTCATTTCTGCTGCACTACTCCTACTAAACACACTTCTTTTCTCTTTCCTTTTATTATGTTTCTCTTCTCTTGTATGCTGTTTGTCTCTGCTCAGCTGATATATTGTTCTGCATTATTTCTATTGCTTTCTCAATGTGTCTGGTTAGTATACAATTATTATTTGTTGTTCTTTCAAATTGGGGTGTAATGCTGTCACAAAGTATTTTTTCTTTGTTTTTTCTTGATACTGGCTGTCTAGAAAATGAACTTCTTAGACAGTGTAAATACATGTTCCTTCAAATAACAGACTATTAAGTACTGTCATTAGACATCCCCACTGATATACACACTCAGCACCGAATTTGGAACCACCTAGCAAGCAGTGAATGTTGGGGCCACAGATTCTCCTTTATGGTACTGAGCATCTGGACCTGAGGTGATATACTGTAATTGTTGCAGCCCCAAGTCCCCCTCAGTTCCTTCCAATCCCTGAAGCAATGCAATTGCAGCCTCTAATTGCAGCCCTCTACTTTTTTGTGTTACTGTTTTCTTGAATAACATATACTCCCATATTCATTTGGTTCTTTACTACATTAGGTAAGATTTTTCTTGTTTCTTTTTCTTGTCAGTATTTGTTTCATTGTTTGTCTCGCACCATTGGGCTGTCGCAGTTTTGTACTATCAGTTCCATGCCATATTTTAATTTGTCTCTGGTGATTCCCTTTATTTTACAGCCATTTTGGTTTTGGTTGAATATGAAAGAGAGACAGATTTCAAGTGGTTCCCATCATTGCAGGGATAAGATGTCAGTCAACAATCACCACTTGCTTTGACTGCATTTTCTGGGGTAGGATTACTAGCTCACTCTGTTTTATTTTTATCTCTGTACTTGAAGGGATCATGAGTCCTGACACTTGTGGAGGAGGCCTTGAGAACCTCTCTGGAAGATTTTAGTTTTGGTGCTTGATTGATATTGGTCCCAGTACCAGGAAAAGTCAGACTCCAGATGTTAGTAGTGCCAGGAGGGACCAAGGAGACTAAACAGACTAAGAATCTTATAAGCATGGCTCTTTCTGCCTTTCCCTAGCTCTGAGGAGAAGTGGTAAAGACAAGAGGAGAAAACACCACCATGCCCCTGTATCCTCATTCAAAGTCCAAGAAAATAACTGGAAGGCTAAGATTTGAGGGGGGATTCAGCACAGATTGAGTCTTTGAAACCAAGCAAATTGAGTACTTCAGCAACTAGTTGTTGAGCCAGGAGGGAAGAAACATCTACCAATACTTTGCAGATGGCCAATCTGAATCCAAGTGCCAATAGGTTTCCAGATAATGATTATGGGTTTTTAAGACTGTCCAGTCTCCTTCTTCCAACTCTTCCTCTGTATGCCTGAACAGAGATCCCTCACCTATTATTTTATTTGAGGTTACAGGTAGGGGTCTGCAGGCTCGATGGCATCTGAATCCAAGGTTCATTTCAGGAGTTCTTAGATCCATGTAGCTACCGCAGCTTGGGCTGGTTCTTACGCTTGGCGACTCCAGATTTACAGAAAGCCCCTTCTTGGGATAGTGATATATATAGTTGATGCTTTAAAAGGGGCTAATTTCACAAAGCTGAAAACAATTATGAGCCAAATCAGCTGGGAGGAAGAATTTAATCAGAAAAAGGTGAATGATAATTGGGAATTGTGTAAGAACACTTTACTAGATGTCCCCAAAGCCACAGTCCCAGAATCTAGGAAAAGGCCATATTAGTTGTTAAAATGACCTGATTGAGAGGGAAATGAAGGCAGCTATAAAATGATAAATGACAAATGGAAGAAGGGAGAAGTTGATTGTAATGAGTATAAATCAGATGCTAGGAATTACATAAAATTAATAAGGGAAACAAAGGGACATAAGGAAAAATCTAAGGCCAGCAGAATTATGGAGAATAAGAATTAGTTTTTTAAGTATGTTAGGAACAATGGAATTGGTCCATTACTAGATGCGAATGATGGTATTGTCAAAAATAATGCAGAAATGGCACAAATGTTCAGTAAATTTTTCTGTTCTGTATTTGGGGAAAAACAAACAGATGATGTAGTCATGTCATATGATAACACTCTTTCCATTCCAAATAGAGCTACTTTAGTAGCTTCTGTTTAAAATCCTCCTGAGATACTAGTGACTCTGAAAAAGATTTTGGGGTGGGAGTAGATAATAAGCTGAACATGATAACCCTGGGGGAATTCTGTGCCACTGCGCACATGCATAATTAATGAGCTGTGAATATTTTTAATTTTGTGCACAGAAAAATGCTTCTGCTGAAAATTTGCTGCAGTTCTGCCTTTTTCCCACCAGAGGGCAGCCTGTCCCAGCCAGCTAGGGAAGAGAAAGAGCCTGCATAGCCTTCTTCACAATGCCTGTAGGGCCAGGTCAGGAGACGGGGTTATGGGGAGACAGACAGCATGGGGCTGCTGGTGGGTCAGACAGGGGCTCATAAGGGCTACTGGGGGACGATAGACTGGGGAAGGGGGTTCAATAGGAGTGGAGGCTTGAGGCCAGAGGTGGGAGGGAGGAGCAGGGCCACATGGTGATGGGAGACGAGGTGCAGGGCCACATAGGGATGGGGGAATGGCTGAGTGGGGGGAACAGAGACACATGTGGACAGGGGGAGGAGGTGCAAGGACACATGGGGATGGGCGGAGTGGATGTCTGAGTGGGGGTGGAGGGACACATGTGCCTGACTCAATGGAAGAGGCTAGGGGTCAGCCAGGTTCTGCATGGGGGAAGCTCCCTAACAGTCCCTCACCACCCGTCAAAAAAACCTGTTCCATACTTTTCCAACCATACCCCACAACCCCCCCAAGTTCACACCCAGGCTCCTTCCCAGCAATTATTTCCCTCTCCCTCAGCTCCTCTGTTACTGCTGACTCCCCCCAGCCTTTGCACTGCTGCTGGGGGGGGGGGGGGGAGGTGCAGTAAATATGGTTCTGTATTGTAGTTAAAATAAATTATTATTCAGAGTTCTGTATTAATATGCCTAGTAAGGAATCTATTTGTCAAAAAAACATTTTCTGAATCTTTTTTGTTGTCTGTATTGTTACAGACATACTTGCTGACAGGTATTTTGAAACAAATGACCAAAATAATTGAAACTGGTGTGATTATATTTGTAATTTTGACAAATAAAATATGCAGAATTTTGCAGAATTTCCAAATATTGTGTGCAGAATTTTTAATTTTGTGGTGCAGAATTCCCCCAGGAGTAACATGAGCTCCCAGTATGATGATGAGCCAAAAGGGCTGTTGTGACTTTTGGATGCATAAACTGGGGAATCTCCAGTAGGAGAAGAGAAGTTATTTGACCTCTATATTTGGCACTGGTATAACTGCTACTGAACTATTGTGTTCAGTTCCCGTGTCCATAATTCAAGAAGGATGTTGACAAATTAGAGAGGGTTTAGAGAAGAGCCATGAGAATGATGAAAGGATAGGAAAACATCCCTTATGAGCTCAATCTATGTAGTTTAACAAAAAGAAGATTAAGGGATCACCTGATCACAATGTATAAGTGCAGAACAAGGTTCTTTCCATTCCTAAGGCCCTCAGGCTGGCTTTGACTTCTTCCTCAAATATCACTAACTAAATTTCCTAGTAGTACCTACAGCTCAATGGGAAGGCTGGTCCAGACTTAACCCACAAATCTGCTCAAGCAAAGTAAGCCAGGAGATTAGATGTAGTGGGAGGGATGTCATACTCCTCTGTAACCTTGCAGACAGAAAATTATTAGCTCCATATGACTTTTTTTTGTGGCACAAGACACATGAATTTCTTCTAAACCCCTTAAATTCATGAGTCATCAGGAATACAGAACAGACCTGAAGTTTTACTGATAACCTCAAACTGATCTCATCTGGTATTTAGACCTCCTAAACCTGATAGAGAAGTTTCTTTCCTGCTCCCAGTTCTTCGAGATCTCTTCTCTAAAAGATGGTCAAATTCTCCTTTTAAATTGCAAATCCCTAGAACTGGCTGCCTAGATCATAAAACCCTGCAGACTGGAACTGTGAGTATTCTTTCAAGGTGCAGAAAATCATATCAGAAAGTCACAAACTATCTACTATGCAGCAAAATGGAAATGATTTTCTATCTGGGCACTTCAAAGACATTTTACTCCAGCCTTTCCTTCCATATCTGCTATTTTGGACTATTTGTTATCATTAAATAAATCTTTTTACTACAGTATATAGTCAAAGTTCATGTAGCAATCATATCAGCCTAACATATTTCAGGGATCTTCTACATTCAGACATCCAGAGGTTACAAAATTTCTAAAATGACTGATTCATACTTAACATTTATTAGTATTATATCTGAGCATGAACCACCTTCTTGGAATCTACATTTACTTCTCAACAAGTTGATAGAATCTCCACTGGAAATTTTGTGATAGTGTTTACTGTATGACATGTACCTGAAGACTACATTCTTCATAACAATAACATCAGCAAGGAAAGCTATTGTGGTACAGGCCCTAATGAAAGAACCTCCATATAAAGAATTCTAGAAGAATGAGATGTTTCTACACCCAAGCCCCGAATCCTTATCTAAAGTAGTCTTGAAGTAGCACCAAACCAGTTTAACTGCTTCCCCCCCTAAACACAATACTCAACAAAATCTAAAAAATGCATACAGCATTTCTGTCTTCTCCTGCATTCCACATGTGATATCCAGTTCAGGAGAGTAGTACTGCAATGTTTATCTAACTAGTTCTCCTTAGACTTGGAAGTTAGGGCATTACTGCACAAGAATGACAATACTTGAAGAGAACATATTGCTTACCAGTAATCTTTTCCCTCTTCTTCCCCAAAACAAAATACATATAAAGCTTTTAGTCATGCCATATATATACACACAGTGTGTGTGTATATATATATTCATAAAACACATGCTAGTAGAAATAGAACCAAATGTTGTTGCTCACCTGACTTCTTGCTCTTTTTAACTCACTAAAGTTAATGGGAATTTTACATAAGTAAGGTCAGGAGGATTTGACCTTTAACATGCACCATTCAGCAAAAGGCTGACTAGCTTGTTTTAGAATTGCACAAAACAGAGGGACAGAGGCTGGGAAGCACTTGTGGTTTTCTTAAATTTTACAGTTATCTGAGCATATATGAGGATAAGTACGAAAATGCATACTCAGGGTTTATCTACATGGTGTGGCAATGTGCACTACGGGGTTCTGAATTGTAAAGCACACCAATGTGTTGTGCACTAACTGGTTTGTTATGCAGACCCTGCTGCTGTGCATTAAAAGTTCCCTAGTGTGCGTTCACGTAGTGCTGTTTGAAACAGAAAATCCCACCCCACAACCCCACTCCAGCCAGCAGAGCTCTGTTTTCTTACTAGGCCCACTTGCTGCCTCTGCAGAATTTAGCTTTGAGAAATGTAAATCTAGCCATATTAAGCAAATTGATTCTTTTGTTTTAATTTCATTTTCTGTTTTAGTAGATCTTTTTATTGTTGTTAAGATTACTAGTGGATGGGTAATTCCATGCAGATGTTCCCAAGAAGAAAGAGAACCACACAGCCTAAAGAGTTTCTGGAACTTACCCATCCCTCTTAGTCTTGGTCAAGGGGACATGGGCAGCTGTATTTATTATCAGAATGTGAAGAATGGAAGAAGCAGAAAGACCCAGGAGGAGATGAGAGTTGGGAATGGTGTTGGCCACAATCACAAATATGATTAAAAACCTATAAGAAATAACAGTCAGAAAAAATCTGTTGTTATTTTCTTATTTTCTGTTTAAGATAATAGGAAAAAGACAGAGCTGATGAGTTGTTAAAGTAGCAGCAGCTAATAGAGCTGTGCAGAGCAAGAAACCTCTACTTTAACATCTTAGCAAAGAGCAGCTCTGCTATATGCTGCATCAGTGGGACCATGACTAGAATGATCACCCAGGGCCAAATAGAGGCGCAGAAGTTGAAGTGACTGGAGATACCTCAAGTCAGGGTAAACAGGAACAAACGGTGCCAAGAACCAGTCCAGACAGTAGAGGTTGAGGGAGGGTGAACTGGAGCAGGCTAACCATGAGAATTCAAGGCAGAGGAAGACTCATGAACTCAAACGTTTTAAGTCAGAAGAGACCATCATCTAGTCTGACCTCCTGTACATTGCAAATGGGAGTGCAGAGGAAGACTGCATCATCTGTGAAGATGAAAGGTGTGTCTACCCTGATGGGAGAAACACTAGATCATCATCCAGGCTGAGTGCCCCGGATAAGTTCAGGTTATATTGGGAGAGACTGCAGCTGGGGGAAAGAAGTTCACATAAGTGGGGAAGGGGATGCCAGCGTGAACTAGAATGATTGCAAATGGAGACAGAAACCACACATCTAATTGCACAGACCACAGGGATAATATATGAATATAAAGAGGGGGATAGTATAGATGTTTATTTAAAGGGGGTGCACATTTAACCAGGTGACTGGCATTAATAAGATGTGGTTTCTAACTCCTTTGTTGAATGGTAAGGCACTCTCCACTCATTCACCCACGAGTATTGTTTGGAATATAATAAGTTTAAAATCACTTTGATACAGACATTTGAACTAACCCTTGAAGAATATAGAAAGAAATTTCAGTGAGCTCAGAAAAAGAGTTTTGAGATTTATTCTGAATTTGCAACTCATTTGGGAGAGTATATAAAGGAATAGATGTATGGGAAAGGGGTTTCTATGCCAGAAGAGGCCGTTGAGGTGATGGGAATAAAGAAGTTCTATAAACTGTATTCTCATGAGTTGAGAGCAGGCCTTATTGAACGTAACCCCAAAACACTATACATGGCAGGCAAACAAGCAGATGTATATATGGAGTAGATAAAGAGTTATCAAAGGATTGGCACAAAACAGGTTCAAAAGGTGCGGTTATGGAGGATCCTTCACCCAATGGGAAATCTGCTCTCTCTAAGCCAGCTAGGGCATGACCACTCCAAATCAACTCCCTTAAGAATAGCTGCCAAACACAGGGTCATCTCACATATGGTTGCCCCATGAATGCACCGAAGTTAGGAGAAGTCCAAGCAGGAAATAAGCTGTGCTATGCCTCCTCTGGGGAGGAGGAGCAAAGAAATCAGATGCCCAGCCAAAGAGAACAGACATTCCTGTAACACTGGCATATATATATTATGCTGCACCTTGACAAGCACAGAGGCACAACATTCCCAGCAGGCGCGAGAGGTACAAATGAATAGGAAACTGTTTGAGGGCTCTTGTGATACTCAGAAACATATACTTTTTAAAGTATTAATGGAAGTTAGTACAGAGAAGAGAAATCTTGTATGTCACATTGTAATCTAGAAGAACTTTGTATGATTTGAGTCATTACACTGTGCAAAATAGGCTTTCAAAATGAAAGTGCTGAAAGAGACTTGAATTTGTCAATAAAATAATGATAATAAGACCTAACATTCTGTAGCCTGTTTTATTTTCAAAGTGCTGTACACACCACAATTAATTCTCAGAGAAAGACCTAAAGATGTGATGAGAGACATTTCTAACTATTTTAGGGACACAGATGAGAAACAGTGACCTTGATGCATGTGGACATTAAAAGCAAAACTAAATAGTACATTGAAATGTTTCAGGGGCAGCTTTATGAATCTTCCCAGTAACCGCCTCATCAGAGAATAGTCATCAGCATCATTACATCCTTCTGCATACATCCTTTTGAGAAGCACTCCAGAAGACATGCTGTTGTAAATCCAGACCTGCTGAGTGCTGTCATATTCCTTTTGTACGTCATAAGCTCCTAAGAGTACCACTTTATTTGAAATGTGGTATAGCTGATATACTCAAATGGTTAAATTCACACTTATCCCAAAGTCCCTTTGAAATTTAAGTGACCCAGGGATTTATTTATATAGCACAGAACGTAAGAAGCGCTTTTAGGAGGTCTTTCTAGTTATTTCATATTAATTAGCTCAGCTAGCAAAAGTATCTGCTTTACTAACTTTGATTCACATGGCAGATACTGTAGCAACAGACACTAAATAATATAATTGGATTTTTTCCTTACAAATTTAAAGTGTCCTTAACTGGATATAATGTATTTCCAAGTCATAAGATATTAATAGCTATATAAAATAGAGGGAGACATAATTATTTAAACCTATTTGGTGCACTGGAGTTCCTTCTAATGAAATAGCAATACAATCTGAAATTGATGATTGGTTTCTATGTTCCCCATATATTTCCTCATCACACAACTATTCTAACATTTAGGTAAACATTATCAAAAGCTAGCCAATCACAAATTAAGCTTTACACTTTACACTCATTACATTTACACTTAAGTTGCATGTATTTTTCTTTTCACAACATATACAGCTCACATGCTCATATTTAGATTGTTTCTGGCTGCTATATAATTCTGGGAATTTTGCACTGAGATCATTTATATCTTTGAAGAACTGTCTTCATTTCTTATTCTCTATTGTCATACCAATTCGGGTTTCCATAGAAACTGGGACTAAAGAGTAAAATACAAATGAACAGGTCTAAACTGACAATGTTGTGTTTCATTAGATATATAAATGCAAACAGTAGGTACTATGTATGCACTGCATTCTAATAAGTAAGCCAAATAACATTATATCTTATAAAATAAATTAGATACACATTCTCAAGTCTGAAATTAGTTAATGCTTTCTATTAGCAAAGTGATACTGTTTTTTATAGAATAAAAATGAGACATTTTTATTATTAAAACTTGCTTTCACAAGTGAGGGACAGATCCTGCATTCCTTGTGCACCCCAAATTCCCACTGACTGCAGTTTATTACAACTGGAGTTTTGGGTGTGCAGGATTGTAGCAATATATTATATTTTAAGATTTAATCTAGAGTCTTAGAGCCAGATTGTGTTCTTACTTGTGCTAGTGTAAAGGGTAACATCATTAATGCCACTGGAATTGACTTCAGCAGAGTTACTCTGGTTTACCTCAGTCTAAATGAAATCAGAATCCTGGCCCTTAGAGAGAGATTCTACTCTGGAAAAAATGTGTATACGTATATCATTGTTTGTTCCCTTTTTAATGTCTCTCAATGTCTTCTATGTCAAATATGCTCAGTTTACAATTAACTGCAAAATTATTCTAGGACCTGAAAGTCAAGCTGTTCTCTTTCTGGCTTGTTTATAATCATCAGTAATGAAGATTCTGCACCAGTTCAACCTCATTGTCCTTAAACTCAGCCTTTGGTATACCTGTGTAATCCCATTATCTATAACTGGGGTTGTACCAGCGTAACTGAGGGCCAAATTTGACATGAAACTAGAACCTAGGTTTTGATGCTGTATATTCTCACTACAAATCTGTAGAATTGGCCCTTAGTTCTGCTCATGATGCACAATCCAGAAGATAATCCACTTCACTCTTTCATAGCGGTCTTAGTTTGGCCATGCTAATAGAAGTGGAATAATGGAGCACACAGCAAGCAGCAATAACAATGGGAATATTGGTTGTGCTGAGGTCTAACCTAGTCAGCAAACAGCGCCAGCGAGCTTTTAAACGTCCAAAGGCACATTCTACCACCATTCTGCACTTGCTCAGCCTATAGTTGAACTGCTCCTTACTACTGTCCAGGCTGCCTGTGTACGGCTTCATGAGCCATCGGAGCAAGGGGTAGGCTGGGTCCCCAAGGATAACTATTGGCATT
This sequence comes from Emys orbicularis, assembly GCF_028017835.1. NCBI lineage: Eukaryota > Metazoa > Chordata > Testudines > Emydidae > Emys > Emys orbicularis. The sequence continues at coordinate 37,523,614 of NC_088689.1, read as the reverse complement.
TCAACATCCCCAATGGTAATTTTCTGGTCTGGGAAGTAACTCCCTTCTTGCAGCTGCTCGAACAGCCCAGAGTTCCTAAAGATGCGAGCGTCATGCACCTTTCCCGGCCATCCCAAGTTGATGTAGGTGAAACGTCCCTTGTGATCCACCAGTGCTTGCAGCACCATTGAGAAGTACCCCTTGTGGTTTATGTACTGGTTGGCAAGGTGGTCTGGTGCCAAGATAGGGATATGCATTCCGTCTATCGCCCCACCACAGTTAGGGAACCCCATTGCAGCAAAGCCATCCACTATGACCTGCACATTTCCCAGAGTCACTACCCTTGTTAGCAGAAGGTCAGTGATTGCATTGGCTACTTGGATCACAGCAGCCCCCACAGTAGATTTGCCTACTCCAAATTGCTTCCTGACTGACCGGTAGCAGTCAGGCGTTGCAAGCTTCCACAGGGCTATCGCCACTCGCTTCTCAACTGTCAGGGCAGCTCTCATCTTGGTATTCCTGTGCTTCAGGGTAGGGGAACGCAACTCACAAAGTTCCAGGAAAGTGGCCTTACGCATGTGAAAGTTTCGCAGCCACTGGGAATCATCCCATACCTGCAACACTATGTGGTCCCACCAGTCTGTGATTGTTTGCCGGGCCCAGAATCGGCGTTCCACTGTATCAACCTGCCCCACTGCTGCCATGATGTCCCAATTGCCACATCCCATGCTTTCAGGAATGTCTGTGTCCATGTCCTCCTCACAATCGTCCTCATGCTGGCGGCTCCTAGCTAGTCTCTGCACATACTGCAGGATAATGCACGAGGTGTTTACAATGCTCACAACAGCAGCGCTGAGCTGAGTGGGCTTCATGCTTGCCGTGCTATGGCATCTGCATGGGTAACCCAGGAAAAAAGGCGCAAAACAATTGTCTGCCATTGCTTTCATGGAGGGAGGGGAGACTGACAACATGTACCCAAAACCACCCGCGACAATGTTTTTGCCCCATCAGGCATTGGGCGCTTAACCCAGAATTCCAATGGGCAGTGGAGACTGCGGGGACTGTGGGATAGCTACCCACAGTGCACTGCTCTGTGAGTCGATGCTAGCCATGCTATTGAGGACGCACTCTGCCGACTTAATGCACTTAGTGGAGACATACACAATAGACTGTATAAAATTGCATTCTAAAGATCGACTTCTATAAAATCGACCTAATTTCATAGTGTAGACATACCCTAAGTAAATTCCACTGCTGCATCTGCATCCTTGTCCACTTGATCACAGATCCTAGACAAGGCTTCACAGGCTATTCTCTGGCTCATCCCGGAGTTGCTGCACCTATGCACCAGCATGCTTCAGTGTTGCAGACAATATGTCATGTGGTGGAAGAGTGCCTGCTTATACATCTGGGGGTGGTTTACAATGTCTAGCCTTCCTTGATATAGAGGCCATCATCTAGCTATGGAACGTGGACATAGAGCATATGAGGGAAGAAGAATAGAAGCAGTCATAGGTTGGCTGGCCCTTTAAGGGTGGCTGTGCTGAGACACACCTGTGCTAGATTAGCCACCCTCACACACAGCTGGCCTTATCAGTTGGGTGATTTCTTTAAAAGGACTGAACATTCTGTTTGAGAGTGGAACCACACAGAGTGGGCAAGCTTCTGTGGAGGATCCTGAGTGAGGGTCTTCAGAAGTTAATGAGGGAGCCCCAGGGAAGGAGTGAGGGAGGCAGAGAGACTGAGAGGTAACCCAGAAGGGAGTGGGAACTGAACCCAAAGAGTGTGCTGAAGAGGAGCTCAAGAAGGACAAAACCTATGGGGAAAGCCTCCAGACCCCAGTTGGTGCTCATAAAGATTATTAAGAGTAAGGAGAGAGCCTAAAGGGAATCAAAAAGCGATTGATTAGTAAAAGTATATCTTGGAGGTTAGAAAATGTAGCAATAAAGTGAGAAATGCTAGAGGTCAAGCTGAATTAGATCTTGCCAAGGAAATTAAGTTTTTTAGCTATATAAATACAAAAATAATAAGGAAGGATGAGGCTGGACCACAATGCAGTGTGGAAGGAGAGGAGATTGAAGATAATCTAGGTACAGACCCAAAACTAAATGAATATTTTGCCCCAGTTTTCAGTAAGAATGAAAATATGGAATTTAAGCATGAAGGCAGGATGACTGATGGAAATGAATGTATAGAAATGGGAATTACTACATCTAAAGTGGAAGCAAAACTCAGAGCTTAATGTTCTCAACTCTGGGGGACTGGATAATTTCCATCCCTGTATACTAAAAGAACTGGCACATGAGATTGCTAGTCTGGTAGCATGTTTTTTTAATACATCTATCTCTTTGTGGGTAGCACCGTATGACCAGGGAATAGCTAACATAGTATCTATATTTAAAAAAAGGGGGAAAAAGTGCTCTAGGCAATTACAGACTTGTTAGGGTAATGTCAGTAGTTTCCAAGACTTTGGAACATGTTGTGAAGGAAGGAATAATTACATTCTTAGCAGTAAATGGAAAAGGGGATATAATGCAACACAGGTTTAACAAAGATAGATTATGCCAGACTAACCTGATTTCCTTCTTTGAGAAAATAACTGAATTTTTAGATAAAAGAAATACAGAAAATCTAATATATTTGGACTTCGACTAAAGCATTTGACATACATGGGTAACACATGGGAAATTTTTAAATTAGAGAAGATTTATAAGAATTATAAAATGGATGAGGAACTGGCTAAAGGAGAGAAGGCAAGAGGTTATTCTGAAAGGTGAATTATCTGACTGGAGGGAGGTTACTAGGGGAGATCTCGAAGGACCAGTCTTAGTCAATATCTTTATTAATGACATTGGAACAAAAAGTAGGAGTGTTGTAATGAAATTTGCTGATGAGAGGCATTGTCAATACAGAGGAGGATCGGAATAGTATTCAGGAAGATCTGGATGGCACTGGAGTGACAGAAATGGGATGAACTATGATCTGTGGGGGCAAACGACGTAATTAGTTTTGAGAAAGAAGGGTCAAATTTACGAGTGGAATTTTAGAACAGGGTTACTTGTGATGGTAGGGGGCAGAGTTCAGCAGCCCTGGGGAGGTCCCTTCCAATTTATGTCTTATGTTCCTAAAGCTCCTGTTTTGTTACCCTGAACGGAGATTGATATCAGAGTGACCCAGCCAGAGAGCTGACACACCTAAATCCCGGAGGAGACAACATTGGGGAGGAGGATACTGAGGCAAGGAGTGCCTACAGAGCCACACTCTGCCAACAGGGGGCACTACATGGCAGGCGCATCCCTTGTTAGCAGCAATAAAGAAGTAAAAGGGGAAATTAGCAAATTTACCTGTGATATTTATTTCTCACACTGGAGGGAATTCACTGGTCAGGAGACTACTCATAGATTAGAGTAGTAAAATGGGATAAAGTTTCTACTCTCTCCCCCATTCTTCTTTGAACTAATATGTCCCTCAGCTGAATTACACGTGCACCACTCTCTGACTCTATGTGAGGACTTACAAAACTGAAAAAAAAACCCAGTAGAATTACAACTATAGGCCATGATTATTTGGTGGATTAGAGCACATTTGTGCTTTTCCCTTGGCACAAAGCAGCACTAATCCCAGTGGATCTGCTATTGGAGATTCTCCTCTGCGTCTGGGGATCCTTGGGTGGTGCAAGGCCACCAGAGGCAGTGCCCTCCTTGTGGCCAGTACAGGGTGGTGGCCACAGCAGCCAGAACCTGGGGCCACATTGGAAGCTATTGCAGATTGTATGATGATTGAAGGAGACCAAAGATGGCATAAAGTTCTCCTTGGGAACCGTGAAAATCTCCTTTTTTAATAGCACAGGGCACGGTCATACTCTGAGGTAACTGAGGCATAATCCCATATGGAAGCCTTCCGTGAGAAACTGGAGGCTGTCTTTGAAGAAATTTAGAGCAGATTTAGGTTGAGGTTTTATAAACCATGTGAGCAAGTTAATCCCCTTATATATGCTGGTCCTGGAAAGATTCTTAGATTTTCATAGAAAGTTATTCAGTTCCTAGGAGCATCCTTTCTGGAAGGAAGGACATTCCTGTGGCTAAGCTGTGGGAGTGGAACTCGGGAGAACTAGGCACAATTCCTGCCTCTGCTCCAACTTCCTGTGTGAAACCAATAATTAAGCTTCACGTTGATGAAGTGCACTGACGCTATTGGGGTCAAAATTGGCAACCCCAACTAGAGTGTGGCGCATGGTTGCTGCACAATTTCCCTTTACAGCCACTATTCCAGTTTATATACTAGAATAGCATTGCTCATCCATCCAACCTGGATGCATGGGGTGTTAGAGCCATTGAATATATGTATTTACAGATTCTATGCACAATTCTCTAGCCTCCAACCAACACAGCTCTAATGTCACTCTTCATGCCAGCCTATGTGGCAACACTTCTATAGCACGCAGAGTATGCAGAAATTCCATGCATGGCCATTTAGCCTCCTTGTATTGTCTTTGCACAGGGGTTATGTGGAATGGAGGAGTCTAGTGCAGGGCCTTCACCCTTCATTATTAACACTCAGAGTGTTTGATGTTCTTCTGTTAAAAACTAGTAGGAAATAAAATAGATATTTATGCAGGTCAAGTGAGTTTAGACTCAATCTTTTTGTTAAAGTCAAAACTCGACATCCAATAGCATCAAGGAAAGAATTAATTATTGGTAGCTTCTATTGCCTTCTTGACTGTTATTGTCCCTGGCATGCCCAAAACTATGCTTTTTAATGTTAGGTTTTCTGTTAAATGGCTCAGCAGTTGCTGCAGGTCAAACAAACATTTGAATACATTTTTTCAAGTTCAAAACAATATTGCAAAATGCTGGAAGACATTCAAAAGGAGACAGTAACTTCCCCAGCTAACAGGTTGAAGACATTTTATGTTTTCTTAGAGAGAAAGTTCCCTTAACATTGCTTCTTTATTTAATAAATTGGAAGTCAGTTGTCCAGTTATGGTTAATTTTGGACCAGACTCTGTAAGATACTGAGCATGGTCAACTCCCATGGAATGTGAATCAAGTTCATGGAGTTCAGCACCTCACAAATAGTCCTTACCTTGCAGAATCTGGCCCTTCATGGTCTAATCAGAGACTTAGTAAAGACTGCACCAATAAAACACAATTACAACTATTTTTTTCAAATATCAAACTTAATTTGTTGTAAGGGAGCATTTGAAACAGCATGAATTTACATGCAAGGCTTTCTTTTTCCTGAGACATGAACTTCAGAGCTTTATTTTCTTGCTGATAACATATTATGGAAAATAATGAAGAGTGAGCCTACTAAACATTGTTTCAGTGTCTAAATGGTCACCTAAAACTAAACCCAAATATATTGCATTTCAATTTTTACATAAATATTAAAAATAATGTGTAGGTATGTTCTATTAGCACATCATCAAACATCTTTCAGTTTTCAAATTCTGAAATGATGAACTTGAGCCATTCATCTCCCATATGTGCATGCAATTAGAATACAAGCTATGAAGATACTGAATTTTAAGCAGCTGACAGAGTCACAAATGTCAGGTGTTTCCCCCCCGCCCCCAGCAATAGCATCTACGGGGACTGAGTCAAGACATTAAAACATGGACTGCTCCTCACTTTCTTAAATGTAAAAGTAGTCACAGTCAGCTTACCTGGCATATTGCCAACATATTTCTACTTACTGATTCCTAAATGAATTCAAAATACTTGATAAAGCACATAAGCAACCATCAAAGCTCAATGATATTTCCTACACGCACACAAATTTTCTAAATGAAATAAAGAAGAGCTATCCATTAAGATAGCAGTGTGCAAGAAATGCACCTTTATTAGAAATCATCTTAAAACAGAAAGGATTAGGAAATCAACCAAATCTTGTGATTTAATTTAAACTGAGATATTTAAACATTTTAAAATGCATCTGCGGTTTTGATTAATTTGGTTGATGGTGTATTAATTCACAACACAGTAATTAGTAGTAGGAAATCAAAATGCAGTGAATCAATTTCTTCCCTTGGGTAGACAAGTGAAATTGGTGTTGCACTTATAGATACAGTATGTGGTTTAACATTATTCTAATAGGTGAAATAGATAATTATTTTGGTAGCAATAAAATACATTACCTTTATATATTTATGAAAGCAAAGTTTTTTGGTATTGTATGTTGACCCCAGGAAATGTAATTTGAAAAAGGATTCATGGAGTGGAAACACAAGTTAAAAACCAAAAGATTAGAGTGTGTATGTGTGTGGGTATGAGAGAGAGAGAGAGAGAGAGAGAGGGGGAGGGAACTGATTAACTCCCGTTACTAAAGCAAAAATGTATTTGAAATACAACTGTGGACAACTTCTCTTGTCTTTTAATTTAGCTATGATTAATAAATCTATTAAACTTCCAGATAATTTTATGTTAACAGCCAAGCAGATAGGGCAGATTAGATGTTGATGGATTTACTATAAATTCTACATAAGTTTGGTTTTCTTACAAGCTCAAATTTCATTTTATCAAATTTTTGAAAAAGTTCTAATCTCAGTCTAATTAATCACACTTTTAATTTTTGTATTAAATTGTGAGCTCAATTTATTATCCCTTCAACAGCAGATGATGAGGAATTGCCAGAAGGAAAGTGAGAAATAGATGAATATAGTACTCAGAGCTTCATGAATAATAATGAATATATTTTCACAACACCCTTGTGAGATGAGCAGGTATTATCTCCACTTTACAGAAAGGGAACGGAGACATGGAGAGATTAAGGTAAAAAAGTATCCACTAAGATAACTAGGACCTGATTTTTCCGAGTATTTAGCATTCTATAATACTTCATGTTGTCTTCAGATGCAGCTGAGTGTGCTCAGCACTTGATTTGGCCCCACGGTCTGAAGTTAGGTACCCAGAAAATGAGGAACACACCATTAGTGACCACCTGTGACTAGTGTGAAACCTTGATAATTTTCTTTTAGTGTAGTTTTTTGTTGTAATTTCCTAGGTTTTTAAAAAAGCAAACTGAAAAAAGGGGTTATATTGACATGCATATAGGTCAGCAGCAGAGTTGGAAACTTTAGATTCCCTGCACAAACCTTTGCCACTTGAACTAACTGATGACGACCAGCACTAGAGGGGCATGGGACATTTGCCAGTCGGTTTCACAGATAATTTGCTGACAGAAGAGGACAGGTGTGCTCAGGAACATGGGCTCCATTCCACACTCTGGAGATGAGTGTGCTCTTCGAGGCCCAGGTTCTTCTGCCAATTCTCCCCAAGCATCACACCTTCTGCCCTGTCCCCTCCAACCTGTCCATGTCCCACATTTGGCTCCTTCTCCTAGTCCCATGCTATTCACCTAGCCAGTCCCAGTCTTTGCTCCCCAGGCTTCTCATCCCAGTCCCAATCTCCTCACCCAGCAAGTGCTAATCTCACCTCCTGGACTCCCTGACCCAGGTCCATTCTCCCCTCCCCCACAATCTCAGTCTCTTTGCCCAGCCATTACAAATTTTCTCTTACCCCTCAGCTTCTTGTCTTCAGTCTCATTGCCCAGCCAGTCCTAGTTTCCACACACACATGCCACGGGCTCTTCATATGATCTCAGTCTCCTCACACATATGGGTTCCCAAGCCTCACCAGCCCGTTTCCCTTCCTGTCTCCGAGTCCCAGTTTCCCCCCTCCCCTGCCCCTCAACTCCCAGTCTCAGTTTTTTCTCTTTCTCCCTTCCTCTCAGCTTCCAGTCCCAGTTTCGGTCCCGCAATTCCTTGTCCCAGTCTACTTCCCCATACACCCTCATTCTGCATTCAAATCAAGCAGCTTTGCTCCCTGGGCCCAGTAGGGGGTTATTGAAAGCACAGGAGAAACAGGCTTCCTGCAATCAGGTCAGATGCCTGGACCCATCATGGCTCGCAGCAGCAGGGAAGGCCTGCTCAGCCCTTGGCTGAAACATGCGCAATTCAGAAGGAATATTCAAGGAATTTGCTAAAATCTAAGAAGCTCTACTTCCTATGTGCAAAGGATAAAATTTCACAGAAGTGGCAAAAGTCACATCCTTGACACAAAGACCATCTCCCTGCCAAATTTCAAGTCCAAAGCATAGGGTGCTAGTGCTTTTCAAAGAAATGGTTGCAAGAAATTTTTAACATGGGCAAAACAACATACTTTCCTTATCCTCACCTTCGATGTGGCTGAACCATTTTGGCTGAAATTTTCAAAAATAATTAACTATCAACCTGCAGCAGAGACACGTGGCATGGAAAATTCAGTCCAAATGATCAAATGGCAGAGTTATAAGCAACCGAAAGGCTTATAAGGCTGTTATAATGTAAGATGTCTGGAAAACTTAATAGGCAGAATTACCAGCCCACCTATATTGAGTTGAATGCTGATGTCAGCTTGCTTTTTAATGTTTTAAGTAGACTGAAATTAGAACTACAGAAAAAAACTTTAATACAATACATAGAAAGTATATTTGAACTTTCAGGGGGAAATATGTAGAAAGAAAGGAAAGGATAAACTAATTTGACTTGGTGCCTGGCTGTTAGTATAATGGAGGTGTCAGCAGGACTCTGTAGTTACGGTTGTGTTGAGCTTTTCACTTACAGCAGGATTAAAATCCTTCTATTTCACACTTCGGTGACTGATGTTAGTCTCCAAATTCAATGCAATTACCGTTGAGGGGTCAATTGAATTTGCTATGCACTGTTTGGATAACACACTAACAAACTTTTCCAGAGAAAACAATTAATATTCATTCACCTTTGAAATTTGGTCCTAACACACTCACTTCTTTCCCCTTTTCCTCCAGCTAAACAGCCACAGACATCACAGAAACAACACACACACAGATATAACCATCACACCAGAGACACAGATCTTTCTGAACATTTTCCAGTTAAACAAAGTTATTTCTTTATGTGCTCTAACCTTTTTCATATGTATTTGGAAAAGCTAATGGATGTGTCAATATCTGCCATGTACTTCCCCCTTTGATGCTGCCCAATCTGCCTTTCCAGCTCTGCTCCTCACATACAGCCCCAGCAACCCTGAATGGAGGATGCCGGGGCAACAAGGAGTCCTGTTCTGTGCCTATCTGAATTTTGGCTTCCTGGCCCTGCTCACTAATTCTCCCCAGCTGAGAGCTCCATTTCTTTGGCTGACTATTCTGATTTCAGACTATTAACATAGAAAGACTGACAAGTAGCCCCAACTATAGATTTCTTTCTCTCCTCTCTCAGCATTCTCTTTAATGTCCCCTTACGCAGTTTTTGGTTGCAAATTTGGGGCCTGATCTATCTCCCATTGGTTTCAATAACAGCTAGATTCTTTATAAGGGAAATGGCAAATGATCCTGGGGATATTTCTAGCACCATAGCATATCTGAAATCAGCAACTCCTAAAATGTAACTTGGAAGCATCAGTGAAGAGTTTTAATGATAATGTATTGACAGTTATTAGTATTTGACATTTGCAGCATTATAGGTGTGCATAGGGTTGCCAACCGTCCAGGATTGTCCTGGAGTCTCCAGGAATTAAAGATTAATCTTTAATTAAAAATTATGTCATGTGATAAAACCTTGAGGAAAATGTCCAACCAAAATTGGCAACCTTAGGTGTGCAGGGCATTTTATAGAGAAAATAAGTGGAACAGGCCATATTCTGGCCTCTAGAGAGGCTGCTTTATGTCCCCTGTACTCCAAATTAAGTCCTAGTAATGAGAGGAAATAAAGTTAGAGTACCCAGCACCCCGGTGATCCCTGATAGTGTAAGACCACCGTAGGGTTGATTACAAACTGGTGCAATTCAGAAGAGCATTGAGACTGCTCTAAATTGTTCTGGGGGACAAATATACAGCCCCAGAGTTTGGGTGAATGAAAAGGTGGCTTAAAGCCTTCCTCAGAAGTGCTGAGCTGAGTTCTGGTACAGAAGAGATCTGTGCTGAAGGTCCCCTGCTTTCAGCTACTATTTCCTTCCAAGATTGTTATGCAAAACTGTAAGGACCTTAACTGGATCAGTACAATATTCTTGGCATTAACCCACGGGAAATTGTTCCAGAAAAAAATAAAGTAATTTAGACAAATGTTCAAAGTAATGGTCATATGTTTCTGATTACTTTATATAAACAAATATACATAACAGTAGACCTGTTGTGGGATACATATCCATCAGTGGCACTCTTCAAGTCTCAATTTTATAGCAATATTTTCTCCAGAATGCTATTGATGGCCTTCACAAACCCTTGTGCTGAAGATTCATTTCTTCATCTCTAAACTAGTATGGGGCTTGTGATGCATCAATATTAATGCAAAAAATGATATTTTACAAAAACTTATCTGGGGCTTTACTGAATATGAGCTACAAGTATGCATGGCAAGAAAAATACCTCCATACATTTTAGTTAGTTATGCTATAAAATATTCAGAAGAAATCACAAAAGGCTTCTGCTTTCTGGCACCCCAAAGGCAAGCAAACGTCAGGAAGACAACACCTCCATGGTTGTAATACTGTTTATGGCCAATAGAGTGTGTTTATACAAACTTTAAAAGGCAGCTTTTCTAACTTTACTTTGCTTCAACTTCTATACTATTTTATTTTGTGCTATGTTTAAAAGATGTATCGGTTATTCAAATTTTTACTTTGCACAAAATATTTAATAGAAGTTTAATTGCTATAACAAACAAACTGTAACTCTAAAGAGCTTGGGTAAAGAGATAAACAAAGAGATTGTCATCTAGATCAGGACACCTCCCTCTTGAACAAGATATCAGTCTGGTATAGCTATAATCCTTCATCTCAAGAAAACAAACTTTGTAAAGGAAAATGTTTTAGGAAAGACCTGGTCCTGCATGATAGGGCAGATAGGCTCCATACTGGCAACGAGGAGGTTAATAAGAGCCGCTGGATCCAACTGGCTCTGTCCCACTACACCTGCAACAAATGTCAGACATGGAGAGGGGAGTTAAAAGGAGGACACCTAGACTAGTGCAGGGCTGACCAGGAAGGAGAGCAGAGTTCTGCTTCTCTTGAATGGAGAGAAGCCTAATTGCTGCCCAGAGATTAGGTTAGACTGCTGGATGAATGAGCCTCAGGTAGAAGGGACAATCAGACCCTGTGGGATAGGTGGAAGCATGGACTGTTTAGAAGCAAGCCTGGAATAGAAGGGGGGTTCCCACTAAAGGTTTGTCAGATGACCCTGTTTTGAGTTGTGCTTATTTTATGTTCCAGATTTCCTTTGGACCTTAACATCCCTGAAGGGGCAGGAGTGAAATGTACCTTGGCTGGAGGACTAAAGCAGTGCTATCTTGGACCTCACAGAGACACTGTCCTACCGACAGAGTGAGTTATACCCTGATGAGCCACAAGGGGTCGTAGCAAAGACAACCTGGTCACATCCTGTAAAAGAATGTGAAGATTTTCTTTATGCATTAAATTGCAAAAGGAGTATAGAGATGTATTATCAGAGCAATGAAACCTCGGGGTAAAGTGGGCCTCTACCAACCTCACTTTGCAAGCAAAAGCTCCGATTGTGTCCTTAAAACTTTAGGAAATATATGTGTAGCTGGAAATATTTTTAAACTTTTGTTTATTTCTTAAATGTTGAAATGGCAAATACCTTTGTGAAATGCGTACTTGCAAATATATTAGTTCCTAATATAATTTCCTAACAACATTGCTATGTAAATGATAAAATGCTTTATGTATTCACCTGGAATCTAATGACCTTGCTAATCTGATTAATAATACAAGAAGCTGTGTAAGTGTAGAACTTGTATACTAATACAGAATTAAATCATCACTGGCAGTGTTCAAGTAACTACCTCACCCAGCTCAGGAAAACAAAAATTATCATCTCTCCAAAAGTTGTTATAGCGAATGAACAACTTCTTTACTAACAGTTTAAACTAAAGACTCAAAGAAATATTTAATTTTAAATGAGCATTGGTGAATTAAAACCCTTTATATAAAGAACAGGAGTGTTTGGACTTGTTAAAAACAATTTCAATACCTGTTAAACACTAATGAAACTGAAGAAATGTGTCAGAAAATTGACTGAATAAAAGAGTTAAAACTTTAATTTTAAAAATTTATCTGAGAATCTCCCACCACAAGATATATTATGTCTTCTTCTCTCCTATCCATTGTCTGGCTATACCAAAAGAAGGGCAGTAGAAATTTGACATGGGTTTAATTAGGCTGCAACTTTATTATTAGATTTCTGGGACTACCCGGCAGATAAAAGTGTACAGTGCAGGTAACCCCATGTTTATTCTGTAATTACCCGGGGGGAAGGGGGGCTTTTACAAGCTCCCCCTCTTTTTCCATCCAAGTCCCTTCAGCAAATGTATTGCTGGGACCTTACCATACCCGGGGGGGGGGGAGGGGCTCCCACCAGCTCCCCCTCTTTTTCCATCCAGGTCCCTCCAGAAAATCCATTGCCAGGACATCACCATCCACCCCCCCGTCGTAGGAGGGTTAAGGTAGGCTGTAAAAATGAGGGGTTGGCTCCCTGCCGTACCAATCATAGGAGTCCCCAACCGCCCCCTGTTCATTCCTTTCATGAACACCTCTTTTGAAGTCCTTTTCCAAGCCATTTATCCAGTCATTGTATACCTTTCCTATGGAGTACCTGCACTGGATATCTGCCCTACACTTAAATAATGAGTTGCGACATATAGCCTACCGCCTTTCATGCCATGCATGAACAGAGCTCTTCCTGAAGCTGCTGTGGGGAAGGCAAGAAACCCCAACTGAACCCAAGCCAATATGGTAGTAAGGGAAAAATTCCTTCCCAGCCCCCCCTAAAAAAGGGTGGCTAGCATAATGCTCACAGCAGGTCTTGACCAAACCTGGTATTTTACCACATAAAGAGGAGGCAGGGTGGGTCCTGCTTCAGACTGCTCCATGTAAAAGGGAGCTTCAGGCGCAGGGCTGCCCCTTTTAAACCCTGCATTCCTAGGGGATGAGTCAGCAACCATGCTGTCCCCTTTTGCAACAGTTTTCATCTCCCTGCCACCCCCAGCCATAAAGCACTGTTGCCTTCATTCGGCCAGTCAGCCAAGCTCCCCTTCTCCTGCGTTTAAAGGTGCAGGGCGGTCATTATGTCAGTAGCTCCATCAAAGAAGAAATGAGGTTGGTTTGTCATTTCTTCTTGACAAATCCATGTTGGCTATTACTTATTAGCCTATTATCACTTAATAATTTGTTCCAGTATCTTTCTTGGTATATAAGGTACAACAACTGGTCTACAATTTCCCAGGTCTGCTTTGTTCCCCATTTTAAAGGTACTATGTTTGCTTTTCCTCCAATCCTCTGGGACCTCACCTGTTCTCCATGAGTTCTGAAAAATAATCGCTAACGGTTCAAAGATTCCTTCTGCTAGTTCTTTAAATACCCTAGGATGAATTTCATTAGGACCTGCCGACTTGAATACATCTAACCTATCTTTAACCTGTTCTTTCCCTATTTTGGTTTGCATTCCTTCTCCTTTGTTGTTAACATTAATTGCCTTAAGTATGTGGTCACAAATTACCTTTTTAATGAAGACTGAAGCAAAATCGACATTAAAATACCTCAGCCTTCTTGATATCATCTGTTATTAGCTCTCCTTCTCCATTAATAGAGGGCCTACACTTACCTTCATCTTTGTCTTTCTCCTAATGTATTTATAGAACTTATCTTATCACTTTTTATATCCCTTGCAAGGTGTAATTCATTTTGTGCTTTAGCCTCCCTGATTTTGTCCCTACGTGCTTATGCTATTCTTTTGTACTCATTCTTCACAAGTTTTCCATATTTCCACTTTTTGTTAGGGTCCTTTTGATTTTCAGGTCATTAAAGAGCTCCTGATGGAGCCATACTGGCTTCTTACTATTCTTCCTAACTTTTCTTTGCATCGGAATAGTTTGCTGTTGCGCCCTTATATGACACATGAGAATTTCAAACACAATATAAATGGTGTAAGACTTAACAGCCTTAAAATATGCAATGTCTTCCAATTTAAAAAGGAAACACTTTATTTTGCAACCTTCGCCACATACAGTCAAGAATGCAATACATTGTGATGTGGTCTTATCTTTTAAAATAATTTGACAATTCCATTCCTTTTTTCTCTGTCTCCACATATATGCCTATTGATTACATCAATTTTAACAAGAAATCCTACTGATATACTAGGATAAAAACTACAGTTAACAGTGGGCTGCAACATAAAAGCCACAAATAATTGAGGTCCAGATGATCCTGTTACACTCTAAGCTCTCTAATGAAAAGAAAAAATCCCTCAGTTTGCCAAATACTTTAAAATCTATAATTTACAACACTGTATTCAATATGCATTTCAGAGTGTTAATATATTTAAAACTGTCACACAATTTTAGTTAATAAAATGTCTGTAGTACACTTTTTTTAAACTTCTGTGGCCAAACAAGATTTCTTCTCCACTACACTAACTGATTAGGAGAGTCACTTTCATTATTTGCATGACCTGAAAGAGGAAACTGAAAATCCTGCTTTGATAGCATTAACACTCTTTTTGTACTTGTAGGCTACACTTGTGTGTGTGTGTGTGTGTGTGTGTGTGTGTGTGTGTGTGTGTGTGTGTGTACATCCTGGCACTGCCTTCAGCCAAGTTGAAAAAATGGTTTCCACATGCTCAAACTGTCTAAATATTTGCACTGCCATGAGCCAGAAAATAATTTTTATAATAGAGAAACCCCTGATCCCATGAGTAAGTCTATTATTTCAGAAAACATTTGAGGCTTAGCAAAAACATAAGGTCCTAATTAAATTATTCTCTTTAATTGGCGCATAGTTTCTATTTTTGAACTTGATTCTAAAAAGTTGATTTTCAGCCATGGCTAAAAATGTTCCCAGGCTTATGTTTCTAAGAAACACATAAAAACAAAGCCCTTTCTAATACGTTTACATATGGATAACATTGATAATGTTCTGTTAACATACTGTAGTTGATAACATTCTGCTAATAGTCACTACAAAATCCGTGGACTGCTATCACTTTATATTAAAGGGCCATATTTTCATATGGTTTGCAAATATGCACTTGGAAATACAGTTTGCATATGCAGACCCTTCCCATTTGCACAAACAAATGAGGCACTTGAACAGACAATTGCCCATTTGGGGCTAGATTTTGCCTTACATGACCTCATATGAATTGGTGGTGAGCTGATGGGCCACACAGCAGCTGGAGTCCCCAGATAGAATCCTGGCTGACGTAACTGGAATTATTCCTAGGGGCTACCAGTCGCTCACTCTGGCAGGCCAGTACCTTCATCTGAGCAAGAAGGTGGAGGCAGATTCCAACCTTTACCCATGTGTATAGTGAGTGACCAGAATGTGCACCTTTGAATTCACAAATTCATTTGTGTACACAAACAGATACACCAGATCATTTATGAGGGTCCTTTGATCATATGTCCCTAAATGTCCCCAAGTACAATGCATCAAAGCCTAAATTTTCAAAAACAGTTCCAAATTTTAAGTTTCCTGAGGATTCATGAGTGAAAACCAGACTGTGAGCCTTAACCTTGAAATACAACTATTATTTTTTGTTAATAGCTTGTCATTATTTAGGTTTAGTTAATAGTAATTGCCTTTTTTAGTTATGTGTTTCACTTAATGCAGCCATTGCTCTCCCTTCCCCCGTGACTCCAGCAAGGCACTATAATGAAAACCTCATAAAATACCTTTTTTTAATCTTTCAAACACACAAAAACAAATGAGGAAGGTCTAATAAAAAACAAAAGGAAAGAAAAGATTGCAAAGGAAGGTAATAAATATAGATAATAAATAAATAATTAAAAACAGCAGTGATTCTAAAAGCAACACTGAAGAAAAAAAGCAACACTTCTATCTTTTTAAAACAAGAAAAATTAGATGGATTTCAGGAGCCAGGGAGTTCCATATTAGAAAACTCACACAACAAGAGTGACTTCAGACAGTGTGTGTGTGTGTGTGGGGGGGGGGGGGGGGAATCCTTAAAAAGCAGATGGCATCCAAAGACAAGATACCTCTCAGTACTTGGAATAAGTTTCAATTCAGCTAAGCACACTCTTAACTTTAAGCATATTAATGGATTAAGTAATTACATGCTTTGCTGAAGTAGGGCTTTAAAAACCCGTGGTGCAAAATTAATGACAACCAGCTACTCTATAGGCAGCCAATGAAAAGAGTGCAGGACAGGCATAGTAAAATCTTGTTTGCTCAAGTCATATAACTATATTTTAAATAGCAATGCCAGTATAAATATTATTATTAAAGCCTAAGGAAAAGAGAAAATATATAACACCAAGGAGATAATTTAATTCTGACTAGTAAAATGTAACTATATCAGCAAAAATAATAATAAAAAAATCTCACTGAAACATAAGTCTATAAGCTGGATGAAAAATGAGATTTTGCTAGGAGTGATGAAAGAGACGTGGTGAAATGACAGTTACTCCTTTGGCCAGTTAAAGAAAAACATTGATAGGTTTGGATGCAGCTCATTTAAGCCCCCCTAGAAAAAAGGACAGTGACTATAACTAAAGATCTTAAAGCACAGCTAATATAAAGATGAGGAGAGCTATTAGTCAGGGCTGGATTAAGACACAGGCCTCCCTGCCTTGGGCCACAGCTCCTAGTATCAGGTAATGAGGGCAGAATCTCAGTTTTAATTTAAAAAAAGTAAACCCCCAGGGTTGTAAAAACCAAAAACTTTAAAAAGGAATCTGAGCATAGCCAAAACAACATCTGCCTGATTCTAGACGGTCTGGAACAATAGCTCTGAGAGACAAGTGAACTGCTGCATGTATCTCAACGGGGTGTTAATTTCATGACACACTGCCTGGGGGCCCCCATCAATACCACCCCAGCAGAGGATTCTGTGTGGCAGGAGGAGAAGCATGCAGGGGACTTGGCTCACTAAGCATGTATGCCCTGGTTGCTGGGGAAAATACGGGTGGCATACACTTCTGCCAGCCTGCCTATGTATGGGGAGAGGGGACTGCTCCTGTTGCTGCTTCTGGGTGACCCCTTGCTGCTGACCCATCTTTCTAGCCTGAAATGTGTCACCCCTTGCCATTGCCACCCAAGGGAGGGACAAGGCCAAATTGCAGAGGGACTCATATTGTGGTGTGCTTAGGGACCCAGATTGCCTTAATCTGGCCCTGATAGTGGTTAAAGTGGTGTCGAATGTGAAGAACCTCAGGAATCTATGGAACATGGAAAAAACCCAGTAGAAGTGATGGGGAGAATGTAAGAGTATGTAAAATTCATAGAGTTCTAAGAACTCTGTCACCCCATGTGATTTCAATAACTGCATTAGAAGCCACCTGTTTCCTATTGGATTTGTTAGAGCTTCATCAGTGGCTCTACCTGGAATTAATTTAGGCAAACAGGTGCTCTCTTTTTAGGAATTTTCTCTATATACAATGAATAATAATTCAGCTTATTATGTAACATTTGCTGAACCGGATCCTGCCACTGGTATGCACTGTGGTTCTTCTGCGATTACTGTTATTCTTGGGAACATGAATCATGTTAAATATATGCTTCCCTTTGTGACCCAGGGACCTCTTTGTGCCAACTGGCAGAGCTCACAGAAGGTTCATAGAATTTTACAGGAATCAGATATATACGTAATAGTTCACCAAAGGGTGACGTGTGAGATCTCCACTGAGAGCCAGTAGCGCACTGGTCATCAGAATCATTCCTAAATGTAAGGATGGATAATATTTAATAAGTTATTTGCCTTCACTGAAAATTAGGTTCTTAAGGTCTTGGAGTCAAGAAAGGTCACCAGGAGGTGATGTCTCTTGGACATGTTCCTTTCAGGCAGGAGGTAACAGACACCCACCTCCCTGTTTCATCATATGTGTGTTGTCTGCCACACCATGAAGACCTATTTGTATACCAAGCCAGGTGCCAGTCAACAAATTGTGAAATCTATAAGAAAGAGAAAAATTTCAGGAAGAAACAAAAACAGGAGGGGGGTATCCTGTTTATAAATGAAAACAAAGAATAGAACTTGTATATCTTGGAAGGCAAATGAACACTCTGGATCCTTCACCAGGGAAGCAAGCTGACAGCATACTTGTCTCATGAAAGGAGGATCACAGCCAAGTCTGGTTAAAAAGTGCTGAAAAGATTTTGGATGAGCCAAACTCTACAAGACATGAGAGTACCTAGGTAATTAAGTCTAGGCTCTAGAATGTGTGTTATAATTTTGTTTTCTATGTAATCATTTGTTCCCAATACTTTCATTACTTGAATCTCCATACTTTGCTAAATAAAATTATGAAACTTTATACATTAATTCACTATAAAGATATCTAAGTGCTGTGTGTTAAGTGGAACAGTGATCGGAAGTAGAACTGGTAAACTGTACTGTTTCTTTGGAAGTAGTGAATCTGAATACTGTGAGTGTCCAGTGGACCAGGGGCTGGACACTCCAAGGAGACACTCAGAGGGCTTGAGGGTTGGAGTGTGCTTATGGTAAATAAAATGTGTTACTGTGTTACCAGCCTATCTCTAACACATCAGAAACAATATTTATAGTTTTCACATTTTCTATTCCTCTTGGCTTAATAAATATGTGTTAGTTACATGAGGCACAGTATGCATTGAAATAAAAAAACACTGTGGTTAAAAATATTAAAAACTGTTGGCTTTTTGAGCTGCTAAAACCCATCATAATTTTATAGCAAATAATGGCAGACATCAATATGATATGATGTTCAGTTGAATTGAAGTTGAGGGTGGTCAACACCTATTAGAATGAGGTCCTTACTATTTATAGTTTACAATGATGATTGCTGAATTTCTGATCTTTTTAGTGAACCATCTTTGATAGACCTGATGTAAGGTTATGTAGTAAACCTTATTCATTCAAAGAACTGTTTATGATATACCATAAACAGTGGAAAATATGATGCTTGCTACTACTAAGTGACAAAATACTATTATGCAATTTTCAGTTATTGCAAAGCACAGCACTTTGCTAAAGCACAATTGTGTCTCATGCTTTCTATGCCAAGTTCTTTCACTTCACAATCTTAAATTTTGAAAAGATAAACCCTTGAAGGGCAATTAGCTGAAGTTAATTAAGAGCTGTTTGAAAATTAATCCAGGTTAAAGTTTCTGCCAAGTAGATTTTCTCCAAGATGAATTTTTTCTTGTCAGACATAGATATAACAACTGTTGAGTGACGAAGCAGGTTCCAAAATTTCTTCTTTTACTCATAGCTTTTCAGTCATTTCTACTGTTCTATTCATACCTTTTCCAGGCAATTGCTTTCAAGCAGTCAAGGAAATCCAAATGTGGTATTTAACTAATAAAGGCCATATCTTTTGAAAGAACATTTCCTTTATAATCTTTGTAAAGGTAGACAGCACTGATGACTTCTGCTTTTTTAAAGTCAAAATGTCACTATGTGGGGGGCAATGGCATGATTGCTGACTCTGGCACTTTGGGATTGTATGCAAGGGCTAACCCCTGACTTGTAAAGCTGCAGGTAAGGACCTAGAAGGTGCCATAACAGCTTGTCCGCTCTTCTTACTGTGAAACTGTCCACCTAATTAAGGTCTCTCTAACATTAGGAATCTTCTGCCTCACCTTTCTCATTGTGTGAAATATTGGACACTAAAAAATAAACAAGGAAAAGCGCAAGATAGAAGTATAGCCGAATTTAAAGCTATCTACAGACATTCTAGCTTCTAAAAAAATGGGTTGCTCCACAAGAGGTCCAATTCTGCAGTGCTTTCTCAAGCAAAATATCTACTAAAGTCAATGGGAGTTTTACTAGGATTAGGGCTAAATAAGCCAAGTGACAATAAGGTCAATGGACATTGAAAATACTTTCTTGCATGATATTTATGTTGATGTGCATATTGATGTAATTGAATCTGTTTAGATTTTAGACCACACCCACCCACCTACCTCACCTCGGTAGCTGAGGAGCACATACTGCATATCAAAAACATGGCTTAAAATGACATAAACCTGAGAGGATTTTCTCTGAAATGATGAAGAGAGTGCATTACCTTTTTTCAGCTTATACTAGCTGCTAATGAATTAGAAAGTGAAGGTCTTACAAAGGCTGTGTATGCAATAATGGAGTTATATTACTCCGCAAATCCCCACTCCTACTACCAAGTTTTCTCTCCACATTATCCCCCTGGAAATCTAAATAGTAGTACTGACATGGCATATTTGTAACTCTCTCTCTCTCCAAAGCAATGTTTAGTTGCCTGTGGTTAGTTTACTGGACTACATGTAACTTCATACAATTGGTCTTTGTATAAGCTGCAACTGACCATTAAAATAAAATTAGGAGGTCTGCCTAGTTATCTGCTGCAAAATCATCACTTCAAGTCTGATTCAGCATTTCTTCTGTACCCCAGATTCCCATTGAAAGCAATGAGAGTTTTATTTATTTAAGGAATCCAGATGAAGTCCTATATATTTTGTTAAGGGGCCATAATTCTGCACAATGAGGAGAAAAGTAACTTGCTAGAGAGGTGCAATAGGTTAAAAAAGGTGTTCGGAGTGATAAACAGAAAATGTCTCTTTATTCTATTGGTACACTCCAGCATTACCAAAATTAATGCAAGACACTGAAAATGGGACACAGATTTCTTATATGATAGAAGAATTTTGAGTTTAAATTCTTCTAAAACTAATAATATTTAGTTTCTTTCCATTTCTCTCTACAATAAAACCATACATTCTCTTCATACAGACTCCCTTAAGCCCCCAAAGACTAATGTGAAACCACTATGTATATTTTAGCAGTAACCTTTAATTTAGGCCAACAGAACTGAAAGGCTACGATAGTCACACTTTTCAACTGTTTGATTCTGAGAAGAAGCCTAATATCTAATCATTTCCCTTCCTTAATGTGGTAGTGGTAAAGAGATCTGCAAAAGAGAAAACATCAGATTTTTATACAATAGCTTCAGTTTCTCTTTAAATTATTCTTGACTTAGAGCCATTTGTGTTTGAAGTCAATATTAACCTTTATCTGAGCAAATCTTGATTTTATTCATTTATTCTGAAGTATTAAGAAGGATATTCCAGGCTTACCAGCTAAAGGTTTAGGGTGAAATCCAAAAAGCTAATTAGGTTCCTAAGTCCCCTACTGTAAGCCACACAACTCCTGCTGAGCCCTGTAGATGCCTAAACTCATTTGGTGCCTAAGGTTTTTCCTCTGGGCATACGCATTGCTGCCTAATTCTAGGCATCTGGACACCTATCTCCTGCTAAGCCCCAGAATGATTCATGAACCAGGGAAGACAGTTGTTTATTCACCTAACTTGCTCCAGGGGCTGAATCTGGTTAGCAGGGCCGCCCAGAGGAGGGTGGGGGGCAAGTGGAGCAATTTGTCCCAGGCCCCCACGAGAATATAGTATTCTATAGTATTGCAACTTTTTTTTATGGAAGGGGCCCCCGAAATTGCTTTGGCCCAGGCACCCTGAATCCTCTGGGCGGCCCTGCTGGTTAGCACCCTTTGGGGACACCAACTGGATTGGGCCCTATTCAAAGGCTGTCCAGAAAAGGAGTAGGAGGTGATGGTGGTGCTGCCACCCACCTTATAACCTTTAGACTAGTGGTTAGAGTGCTCACCTGGGATGTGTGAAACTTGGTGGGTGTCCTAACAACTGGACTACAGAGTCATTCCCACTCTATCTCCCCAATCACTCTTTATTGATTTAACCAGAGTGTTTCAACAGGAGAGACTGAGGGAGCCCCAGATCAGAACATCCCATAGTTCAGTAGTCAAAGCATTCTCCTGAGAGGTTGGACTTCCCTGTTCAAATCTTTTCTCCCCCTCTGCCAGGAAGGGGGGAATTGCATGTGGGTATCACACATCCCAGGTGAATGTTCTAACCACTGGGCCAAAAGTTATAAAGTTGGACACAACCACCGCCTCCTCCTCTATGCTGACACCTAAATTATTCTTGCAAGAAACTATGTAGGCACCTAAGTCAGGAAAGAGGTTCCTGTTCATGGGTCTGTAGCAGAGCTAGGTGCCTTACTGTAGCCTGGACTTAGAAGCCTATCTCCGAGAAAGGGCCACTCTTTAGCACATTGTCATCTTCCATTGGCTAGTGTAGGTAGGGAGCCACCTAGCCACCTGGCTTTTGTGGATCACATTCAAAGGTGCCTTTCTCTCCCCATTAGGGAGAGCCTCACTAGGCTTTGTGAATCAGACCTGTTCCTGTGAATTTTCTAGGCACCCAAGGTGCTCAGCATTGCAACACCTAAGTCCCTTCACGGATTCCATCCCTCGAATCTAAACATATAGAAGTCTGTCTATTAAGCACAAGATGTTGACCAAGTGGGAATTGTTGCAGCTCTTGTTTCTGTTTGTTAGCACCTTTATTATTTAAAACATTTTAAAGTGATTAAACACTAGTCTTAACTTCTAGAAGGAATACTTTAAGCCAGTGTTTTGGATTGAAATATTATTCCATAGCAAAGTAACTGTATCATTCAAAAGCTACTCTACTTTCTCCTCTTCAACCTTCTTTTACAGAACATATTTTATTTCCTAAGGTTTGAAAAACTCAGGACTGTTTGAAAATAGCCCAAAATATATCAAAAATTTCTATTGCAGTAATATCTTTGTTATCTTGAGTTTTTTTTATCAGTTTAGAATTTACATACATTATATCCATCCTACCTTAAAATATGTCATGACAACTATTTGCCAACTACTTTTAAAATTAAACTCTTTAGATTAACAAAGCATTATACTATATTTCTTTTATTTCCTATCAGACATTTCACTTCCTATGTTATAGTATTATGTGATAAAAAGTGTATGTTTTAAAAAATTTCTTGATTTGATTTCAATTAAAAACACGGGGTACAGGCAATACATTGAGATTAATTGGTTAAAGCCAAAAATCATTAGTTGTCACTTACTTTGCTTTTGCTTCTGCATCTTCATAGGCCTTATTGGAAACATCATCCAGACCTCCAATCAAATGTTTGAAAGAGCTGTAAGAATAAAGTGACATTTCTAAGATATATGACTTTTCTAATATGGAATTAAAACAACAAAAACATGTTTATTCAACAGCATGTCATCTTGACCTTGATCTATCAAGAAGGACAGATATGATCAACAGAAGCTGGGAAAGGACACAAAGAGAAAGGTGTAGAAAACTAATATTCTCACCTCACATTTCATTTTCAAAACACTTTCATAAATGTTTAAGAAGAAATAATAACACATACATAAATTAAAAGTGAGGCCCAATCTTATTCCTCAAGCTATTTTAGGGACTGATCAAATTGAACTCAGTGGCAAAACTCCCACTGACTGCAATGGTGCAGGGACAGGCCTCAACAGCAGGAAGAATGAAACTGTCACCCTTGATGGTGAATCCCAGAATGGCAGAGAGCATGGCTTTCTCAGCAACCGTTCCAAGGCTTTGAATGACCAAATTTCACAGCCTTCTAAGTGAAGTAGAAGACTCATTTCTTTGTCTTATCTTTCTCACAATTGCCAGTAAAACAGCAATGAAGAATGAAGGTGGTGGAAGAAGAGGAAAAAGAGAAGACAGGAATGAAAGGACAGACAGAAGAGAAGGTAGGGTGACCAGATAGCAAATGTGAAAAATCGGGACAGGGGATGGGGGGGTAATAGGAGCCCATATAAAAAAAAGCCCCAAATATTGGGATTGTCCCTATAAAATCGAGACATCTGGTCACCCTAAGAGAAGGATAAGAAAGAGAGAATAAAAGAATCTCCCCCTCATACCCACAATAGTCCCAATTGCCTTAGGGAAGTAGGGAGGAAAAATATACCTATTTTGGTTAAGGTCGCTTTACAAAACACTCAGGGTGAAATCCTGGCTCCACTGAAGTCAATGAAAAATTTTCCATTTACTTTAGTGGGGCCAGGATTTCTCTCTCAGATTCTGTGGTGATGGATGAGATATAAACACCTATACATGATAAGACAAGACAGATTTATCAAAGTGTCTGATAGTTTGAGTTCTGCTGTCTTCTGTAAATATTCTGAGTGGCTTCAGCACACCTATACCATTTTATTCTCTGTTTCAAGAGAAACAGAGAGGGCACTGATATGTTTCAGAAAGGGGCCAGAAACATCTATTCGTATTGTGAGATTTCATATTGATAGTGGCTCAAATAAATGGAACTGGTAAATTTCACCTTGAACTCTTTACTAACTAATAACAAAAATTAAGGACCATCACTGCTGTATCTTTTCTTGAGTTGTATTGGATGGATTTCAGAGACCAACATGCAGAATATATTAAATATAATACACCTATGTGATAAGTATAACTGATGACACTCAACATGAGAAACTAAATAGTATTCTTCCTTATTACACACTTGCATCACTCCTGTCCCAGACTTCAAAGAGAAACTGCTGAGCTTCAGTTCATCTGCAAATTTGACACCATTAGCTCAGGATTAAACAAAGACTGTGAATGGCTAGCCAACTACAAAAGCAGTTTCTCCTCCCTTGGAGTTCACACCTCAACTGCTAGAAGAGGGCCTCATCCTTCCTGATTGAACTAACTTCGTTATCTCTACCCTTACTCACTCTTGCTTGCATATTTATACCTGCCCCTGGAAATTTCCACTACATGCATTCGAAGAAGTGGGTATTCACCCACGAAAGCTCATGCTCCTATACGTCTGTTAGTCTATAAGGTGCCACAGGACTCTTTGCTGCTTTTACAGATCCAGACTAACACGGCTACCCCTTTGATCCTTTTCCTTAGTATGCCTACAATTTATTAACAGAAAAAATACATTTGAAAAATTAGAAAACACGTAGAATTATTTTTAAATGATTAATTGATGCATGTCCGAATTTTTGACTAATCAAGATTGTTCTGTGTTTTAGGGTGATGGCTCCACAAATGAAATTGTTGTAGTTATTCCACCTTAAAACTGGATATCATGATACACTTGCTAAAAAGTGCATAGTAGGAGCTGAGGTGATTATGAATTCTAAAATAAGAACTGAGGTGCAGATTTATTTAGGGGTCTAAAGATTCAGATAGGCACCTAGTAGGATTTACAAAAGTGCCTAAGCAGGTTAAATGTAGGTTGAAGTCAGTGAGAGTTAGGTTTTTGTAAATTCCACTAGGCACCTACCTGTATCATTACAAATACCTCTGTAAATCTGGCCACCAGAAACTATAGTCCTGATTCAGCAAAGCATTTAAAACACATGCTTAACTTTCAGCATGTGCCTATGTTCCTTTGGATGTTAATGGGAACTTAAGAAAGTGGTTTGCTGAATAGGTTTGGATTTAAGCACATGCTATGCTTAATTACTTTGCTGAATCACATATTATATAATCTTAAATAACAATACACAGTGAGATATGCTCCTTAGTGCAACATGCTAGGAAGAGGATATTCTTTCATGCTAATCAATAAAAGGAAATAACTGACTAGAGTTTGCTCTTTGCAGATCTAGTATTTTGAAAACCTACCAAAAAAGTCCAATATAAAGTGATTTTGGCCATATTTTGCTCATAATTTCTATAAAATGTTAGGCAAAAAGGTCATAATAATGAGGGCTATTTATACGTGCGTATGTAGTGCTAATTACCATCAGCTTTCCTTTAGGTATGGCCTTTTATGTAATAATAATCATGATTATGACTGAAATATCACACAAACATACACACAACACAACTCTTTAGTTTTGACACTTTGTTGACGTCAGAATTTTTGAAATTACATGACATACACCACCATTTACACACAGCTTAGTAAAAGCAATAGAAAACTCATTAACTAAAAACTGAAATGAAAGACTATCTTTGAGCTTCCACGAAAATTATGTCCTTTTACGAATTTTGCCAAGGTCGGGCTATAATTTTAGCCATAAGATGTGTTTGTGATTAAGGAGCTGATTAATCAGTAGTGTTTCGAAAATATATATAAATTTGTACCATGATTTAGACACATCCAGGGTTGTCTTTGGCAAAGAATCCTGGCCATGTGCATGGCTGAAAACTCTGATCTGGGTAACAGTGAAATCAAAATATATACACAAAATATGTTCATTGACAAACATCTTATTAAACCTTCGGGCTCTAAATCTAGATCTCATGGGCAATTTGTACAGTACATTCACTTCTATAAAGATTTGGATGTAAGGTTAGTCAAAGGGCAAAAAGCTAAAGCTACAGTGAGCAAAACTCATCCATAATCTAACCCTGTGGCATACACAGAGGCAACTCCTGACCCATCAGCATTACTGCTAGTGAAACCTACCAGTCAGCCTGATGTATCTGGAAGAATACCTTTCACAGCTTAGCTTCTGTGTCTTGTGAGTGCGAACTATATTTTATTTGGAGTTATGAGCACTGGCCAAATCCATGAAAGAAGATGACAAGGAGAAAGAAGAGATGAGTTTATGTATATTACTGTTTGCTTGCACCACCTACAAATATGTAAGCAATAAGGAGCAAGAAGGAGGTGCTGTTGTAATGTCCCTGGTATTTTGTAATGCCCCATATATTTTGTAATGCCCCTGGTATTTTGCCAACCGCCAGAGGCTTAAAATTATAGCCTAGATATTCTTGAATGTAGTTATCAACATTATTTTTTGCAATGTTCATGAATAAGTGTTCCCACAGTGAAACAGCATGTAATAGAAGTATAAAATTTAGAAGTATTACAAAAATTAGTCTGTTATTATTAATATTCTATTTAATATTCAAACAATGCATGCTTAGGACACAGCTGGATCCTAAGGTCCATACGAATAACCTCTTTTTCTTCCATTCCAACCTTACATCACTGCATCAAACTGCTTGTGACTTTCCCCAGGATTTCAGCAGTGCACCAGGATACTTATTGCATTTTCCATCTTCTCCTTCTAGCCAATTGTCTCCATGAACAAATCTCACCCCAGCCTCAGGTTTCCTGAAAGCTGTGAGAGGAATGGGCTTGAAAGGGCCTTGTGGAATATCATTACTTATTAATAAAACAAACCTCAAAAGAATGTTTAATCCTAAACCACAGCCTGTATAAGATCAGTGGTGCTAGGATAGTACCAAATCTGTTTTACTTTCCATCAGGCTTCAATTGTGAGTCAAACAACTCATCATATAGAGAAATAATACAACCACCCTTGCTGAAATCCACAAATTCACAGCCATCCCATCACAAGTTAAAACAAGGGCTTTGGGGTAAGGAGAAATCTGTAAAAACAAAAACACAACACCACCTCCCCATTCCTCTAAGCATTTACATGCAGAAAGCAGCACATTTGGGCTCAGTTGCTGCATTGCTAAAATTGCTGTGGAGGGGACAGCATCGTCATCACGTGCTCCTGAATGCACTGTGTCTCAGTTGGGAAGTGCGAATGTAGCACTAAGTGGGGCCAGATCTGCAGGCTGGCAGAAAGGGAAGGTCCTTAGCTCACCCCCTTGTAGGATATGTAGCACCAACTGCTGATTCCCAAAGCAGGGGCACAAATGTGGCAGTATGCTTTCTGTACCCTCTCCCTCCTCTCAGACAATGGTGTTTTCTTTTTTTTTTGGTAACATATTCTGTACTCCCACTGCTGATGATATTTGTGTTTGAATATGAACTTTCAATCCAGGACACAGCAGTAGAAACAGGAGAGACATATAAATGTGCTTATGATATCAAAGTTTCAACAAAAATGATTGAGATAATTCAAATGACCTTATAGCAGAATCTACTAAAGAAAAAGATGGCCAGTGGAGGAGACACCTCCTACTTAAATACAAATATGTCATGATACGTATCTAAGTGTGTTAGGAAATCAAGGAAAATAGATTTATGCTTAAATTTGATATCATATGTTTGAGAGTTCTCTCATTGTCACAATCTTCATCTTTTTGAAGAAAACAGTGCATAACTCAAAATTTCAGTAACAGTGGCTCTCTTTGCCTACAAGTTCAACTTCGTTCTTAAGAGATTTTGTTCTTTGATTTTCACAGGTGTGTGTATGGATTTGATTGTGATGGGAGTGCCAATATTTGAGCTGCTGAGTTATTAAAATTCCAAAAGAAAGGGAATACTATTAGCTCAAAACGGGGTCATCCAACAAGTCTTTGCCAGGACTCCTCCTTTCTACTCAGGGCTAGTCTACACTTACCCGGTAGTTCGACGGCTGCGGATCGAAGTTCCGAGTTCGATTTATCGCGTCTGGTGTGGACGCGATAAATCGAACCAGGAAGTGATCCCCGTCGACTGCGGTACTCCAGCTCGGCGAGAGGAGTACCGCGAAGTCGACGGGGGAGCCTGCCTGCCGCGTGTGGACCGCGGTAAATTCGAAGTAAGGTATGTCGAATTCAGCTACGTTATTCACGTAGCTGAATTTGCGTACCTTACTTCGACTTGGGGGGTAAGTGTAGACCAGGCCTCAGAGTTTGTCTTCATGTAGCCAATCCTTTTGGTCAGTCTTCCTGGTTCTGGTCATCCCATCCACAAGGAGGCTCATCCAGGCAGCAAGCTGTCTCAGACTCTTGGCTGAGAACTCTGCTCTCCTTCCTGGTCAGCCTTAAATTGAGCAGGGCTTCCTTCATATAATTCCCCTTTGCACACCTGATATCTGCTACAGGTGTAGCAGAGTGAATCCAATTGGGTCCATCAGCCTTCATTAATCCCTTCCTTGCCAGAGTGGTGGCCTGTATGTCCCATCACAATCAGGGTCTCACTGGTAACAGCCTTTGAACTATTTAAGGTGTGTTTTGTTAAGACATT
Source organism: Emys orbicularis (assembly GCF_028017835.1). NCBI lineage: Eukaryota > Metazoa > Chordata > Testudines > Emydidae > Emys > Emys orbicularis. The sequence goes on along the minus strand of NC_088689.1, from coordinate 37,494,890 downwards.
TTGCTGCAACTAGCATGTATAATTGAAGAAGACAGTGAAGAGAAACTGAAAAAAATTTAACTATTCTCTTTGCTCCTTCTTCAGTTTCAGAAGAGTAAAATCAATAGCTTAACATATACATCAGCAGCTAAAGTATGTGAGCTAATATCTTTTATTGGACCAACTTCTGTTGGTGAGAGAGACAGCAAAAGTTGGTCCAATAAGAGATATTACCTCACCCACCTTGGCTCTCTAATATCCTGGGACCGATATGGCTACAACTATGCTGCATATATGTCACAACTGCTCTGTTATACTAGTCACTTGGTACCAGATTTGTAAAGGTATTTAGGCACATAAAGATCATGTAGGTGACTAGTGGGATTTTCAAAAGTGCTTTGGAGCCTAACCCCCACTGCTTTTGAAATTCCCATTAGGCACTTATCCGCATCTTTAGGCACCCAAATACCTTTAAAAATCTGGCCCTCAGTCAGTCAAATGATTAAGCCTGCCAGTCATTTGGTTAAAGGGCTGACAAAAGGATGAAGCATTTAACTAAATGCCTAATATTGCTCAATGAATTAACCAACAAAAGGAATAACGATATTATAATTTATTGCATGCTGTCAAATGCAAGGGAGCATCTATCATTCTGTAACTGCAAATGCCATGTAGCATTGTATCATGAACAGGCTACTTTAGGAGTAGCTGTGGCTCACATTTTATTGGCTGTCATATTACAACTTTGAAGCATTTACACCTGTTGATTTTGCACTTCTTTTACCCTGAACATTTATATTTAGTTCATCTTGGGACACCAGAAAAAGATCATTACAAGTGTAAATGCAAATGTCATAAAAATGGCAAATATAAATAAAAGATGGGCTTCATCAGAGCTTTCAAACACCCCTACATGCAGAAGAAACCTGAGACTCGTGCCCATCTCTATAAATATTTTTTGCTCAGCTTTTGGGGGCAAATGCCAAAATTTCCTCTCAGTATACCTGATGGGCAATATATGGCAGTTTCATGATGAATTATATTCAAAATCATACCAAGAATGATTTTTGGATTTCTCACCCTTCCCCTTCTTGCATTTTTTCTACATGCAGAATGGTCACAACTAAATTCTTTCTTTTTTTCTGTTTATAAAACACAGCTCTCCCATATTGAAAGTATATAAATTATCTACACAATTTTTATACAAAACTTACTCATCATAAAATTTCAAATTGGACCCTCCCAGTCTACTCATCCGCACTAGTAAGTCTTCCTTCTTAAGGCATCCTTATTCCACAAAAAGCCTATATAATCTTTTCAGGGAGCACTGTAAGTTAACAAACTCAGGCTGTGCCAGACCAGGGGTGCAAAGATTTCCAGAGCAAATTCCTTGATACAAGCCTCTTTCCATTTAAACCAGATGAACAGAAGTATAACAAGAGGAAATATTTTAATAGAAAACATTTTTATTTGATTTAACATGGGGCTTCACAAAACACAGGCAAATATTCCCTTAGATATACACATGGTACAACCTTGCAATTGTGGGTAGAATTTAGCCACAAGGGAAAATAAGTAAAGATACCTGACAACTAAAAGAGTACCATAAATGTTTATGTTTACCTATGCCATACCTTTGATCACAAGAAAATGGAGTTCTTGCATATGTCTTTTGGTGCTGACAGGCTTTTCAACAGTTCTGATGGGTTTTGTAAGGTCAGTCAAGTGGTGATATAAACTTTGCCATGTAGTTCACAATTCCCATGATCCTATGGATATCTCCCACATCTTTTGGCTCCTGAAGCTCTAATATAGGCTATGTATGTATATAATTTGGATACATTTCTTTCCCACAGAAACCAATGAAGTGACCAACACATTTTATTTGTTCTGTTGTGAGCTGGCATTTATCATTCAACGTCAAACCTGCTTGCTGAAGGTTTCCAAGCTCAGCATGTAACTATGCCAGTTGGGCCTGTATTTCATTGATGGTGGAAAGAACATCTCTCCTCCAGACGACATTCTTGTTTTGTTAGATCAGCACGGATCTTTATGTTACCATTACATGGAAGCACTACGAACACTTCAGCACCCAAGCAGTGGTTTCCATTATGCAAGCTGTTATCCTCATTTGCTCTGTCATCTCAAGTTCTTATTTTACTTTCCCCATCAGGATAATGGCCTGGTGAGGGATGAGCTCTCAGTCCTATTAAAAATACTCAAAATGGCCAGCCTAACACACAGCCTCTGACAGCTGAAGTCCTACCACTTCTCTTCTCGTGGAGGTGGTCTTACAAATTAAAAGAGTGGGTGTGAAAAGTGAGTGTTTGATGCCTGCTCAGGGCAGGTGGGTCCCTTTAGCAGTTGGCAGGCAACTCACCCAGGAGAAGGAAAACTGAATTAAGCCCTCTCAAGACAGAAGACATATTTGTAGGGTACTGGGCAGCAGTACTACTCTTATGGAGAGACAAACAGAAATAGCATATACACTCCTGAGAACCAACTGGCTGGTGTAGTACCCTTGAAGGGAGAAGCAGCAGCCAGGCTGCGGGTATTGTCAGGCCCCACCAGCCAGAGACCTAGACTGTGGCAGTAGGTGACATGCTGGATCTTTGTTCATTTTCACCTTGCACTTAAAGGATGGAAATAGTTATTGGCTTTAAGGGGTGGCTCATCCAGCCTACATATAACTCTACCAAGGACTCCCAAATGGTGGGAGGGCTATTTTGGCCTACACTGGGAGTTTTCTTGCCTCAAACCTGGCAGCCTTGGGCCAATAAGATCACAAAACAAATGATTAACAAAAGTTTGTGAGTTGTTACTTTCAGGGTGTCATCCTTAATAGGCAGGTTAAAATGTGAAGCTGGCCAAGATGATGGTCTGAAGAAACATTGATATACTCTGCATTCAGGAGACCAGATGGTCAGGAAATGCAACCTGAGAACTGGGTCTGAGTATAAGTTGTACTGCGCAGGTGGTAGTGATAGGAGAAATGGTATAGGAGTGGTGATTCACAATGAATTTTGTAAAATTTCCATCTTCCCTATTTGTCTTTGACAGAAATAAAAAAAATGGAGACTTCCCTTAACAGCAGGGGTACATTTTCAGAATTGCACATGTTTTCAGCTGCATGAACTCAAATAACTGTAATGGGATCTGAATAGCTAACACTTTGCACACTGTTCCCCTTCTCTGTGTTTCAGAATATTAATTTTCTAGTCTCTTGATTTATAGATCAATAGCTGTTGCTGGAAATATATTGTTCAAAGACAAACTTTACATAAACATGCAAGCTAATAATCACATCATGCTGACCAGGTTAGTTGTTTTGTTGCAGAGCATATGTTGCCAGTTATCTTTTGACACTGAGTCCTTTATTACTTTACAAGGAAACTAAAACAAAAGCTTCTTGATATATGAAATAGGATTAAAGCAGTGAAAGTATGGTAATTCAAGCACAATTACATGATACCATTTGGCCTACTTCAGTATATGTTCAATCCCTAATTGCCTAGCACATAGAGCTGTGTTTCACTGGGTGATTTCAGTTCACAGGGATTTCATGCAAACCTTATTTCACACTTTGATTTCTTTAGGTTTGAAATAGCATTAAAATGAACTCATCCAAAACTTATTTGCTTTGGCCTGGGTTTGGACTTAAACCTTGCAAAACAAGACTTCTGAGTGATTTCCACCCAAACCCAAAAGTCTCACCAGCAGCTGAAACTTAATCCAATTTCACTCTAAGGCTACGTCTTCACTACGGGGGGGGGGGTCGATTTAAGATACGCAAATTCAGCTACGCGAATAGCGTAGCTGAATTCGACGTATCGCAGCCGACTTACCCCGCTGTAAGGACGGTGGCAAAATCGACCTCGGCGGCTTCCCGTCGACAGCGCTTACTCCCACCTCCGCTGGTGGAGTAAGAGCGTCGATTCGGGGATCGATTGTCGCGTCCCGACGAGACGCGATAATTCGATCCCCGAGAGGTCGATTTCTACCCGCCGATTCAGGTGGGTAGTGTAGACCTAGCCTAAACTTGGTCCACATTCACAAACCTCACCAAAACATTATTTGGAACATGGCCAGTGTATAGGATTTGTAATGGAAACTGACACACTGCAAGTCTTCTCTAGTTTGGGGTCCATGAATCCAGCAGCATTGGAAACTTCAAATGAACAGCAGACTTCTATTGTTTTAGCTCAGGGATGGGCAAACTTTTTGGGCCGAGGGCCACATCTGGGTGGGGAAATTGTATGCAGGGCCGGGGCAGGGGGTTGGGGTGCGGGAGGGAGTGCGGTGTGCAGGAAGGGGCTCAGGGCAAGGGATTCGTTCAGAGGAAGGGTGTGGGGTGTAGGAGGGGGCTCAGGGAAGGGGTTGAGATGCAGGAGGGGTGCAGAGTGCAGGAGGGGGCTCAGGGCAGGGGTGCAGGAGAGGTGCGGACTGCAGGGGGAGCTCTGGGCAGGGGGTTGGGGTGCAGGAGGAGTGTGGGGTGCGACAGGGGGCTCAGGGAAGGGGGTTGGGGTGCAGGAAGTGTGTGGAGTGTATGAGGGGGCTCAGGGCAGGGAGTTGGGGTGCAGGAGGGGTGCAAGGTGCAGGCAGGGGGCTTAGGGCAGGGAGTTGGGGGGTGACATGCAGGCGGGGTTCGGGCTCCGGCCTGACACCGCTTACCTAAAGCAGCTCCGGGGTGGCAGTGGCACGCCCCGGGGTCAGGGCAGGCTCCCTGCCTGCCTGCCCTGTCCCCGGCCCTGCGCCGGTCCAGGAAGTGCTGCGGCCCCTGGGGGAGGGCGGGCGGAGGGCTCTGCATGCGCTGCCCTTGCTGTGCCTCCAGGTACCTCCCCTGAAGCTCCCATTGGCCAGGGTTCCCCGTTCCCGGCCAATGGGAGCTGCGGGTGGTGGTGCCTGGAGGCAAAGGCAATGCACGGAGCCCTCTGCCCCCCCATCGGGGGGCCGTAGTTTGCCCACCCCTGTTTTAGCTAATGGAGTAACTGGTAGCAAGACTAGGTTGTTATCCTCAATCTTACCACTAGAGGGGAATAAGATACATATTTTGTCAATTAGTGTCACAGCTATTTGCTAGACAATAGAGAACTATTGACACTCAGGAATCTTGGGTTCTGTTACAGGGTCTGGCAGGGAATGTGTTCTGGACACATGGTTTTGGACCCTTCTACTACTACTATCACCCCATAGCTCTGTGCCCCCGTGCACTCTCTGCCATTCTCTATTTGGCTCCAGGTGCTTCCTCCTCCTACTCCATGCTGCCTATGTTCCAGGAAGGGAGCATTCAGAGCAGGGCCGGTGCAAGGAAGTTTCGCATCCTAGGCGAAACTTACACCTTGTGCCCCCCCCAGCCCTGCGGCAGCTCCCCGCCCCCCCTCCACCCTGAAGCGCCCCGCCCCGCGGCAGCTCCTGCCCCTGCCCTGAGGTGCCCCCACCATGGTAGCTCCCCCCCCAGCCCGGGGATCCGTGCGGCAGCTCTGACCCAGAGGAACCCCTGGGCTGCCGGCGGCGCGCTGACCCAGGGGAACCCCTGGGCTGCCTGCCGGCGGCTCAGACTCCCTCTGACTGACATTTTTCTGACTGCTCCCCCTGCCAAATTTCTAGTCCCTGCTCCAAAGCAAGGAAGTGCTAGAGCTTCTCAATAAATCTGATATAAGAATTAAACATTGGCAAAACAATATATTTTTCCATTACTTGTTTCTGGAGATGGCTAATCATTGTTGCTGGAACTTTCCATTACAATTCAGTTTGAGGCAGACACATGCATGAAAAATTTCAGCCCAAATTGTTAAAGTTTAGGAAAGTAATAAGCTACTGAAAAGAGGGTCTTCTCATGGAAATTGTCAGACAACTTAATTCTAGGCATCGCTGCCAGCTCTGTCCATAATAGAGGGCACAGTATCAGCCACTGTAGGTGAAGTGGAGTCCTAATTTCCATTGACACCTCCCTTCCTGTTGCTCACATTTTCAAATAAATTCCTTTCAGGCTTAATGTTTTAATGTTTACTTCAGCCCAGAGGCAAATATTCTTGGAAAGTCTGAACAAAACTGGTGCCTGAGTTCAGAATGTGAATGTGAACTCAGTAATTGCACAGTATTTATCAACAATTATCAGAAAGCAGCATCTGAAATAGCCAAATAATTTCCTATTCTATAGGTATAGACAAATGCAGGGTTACCATATACGCCACAGTATAGTAGTTAGTAAATGTTGACTTTTTAAATGGCAACCCCTGTATTTTCTAATCAGAAATTCTGCTTGTGGATAACTCAAAATGACTGAAATTAGAAAAATGCAAATTTAGAACAACACTGGTGACTTCGGAAGCAGAGGCAATAATATAGATATAATAACAATATAATATAGACAACTATAATCCAGGGGAAAATGAAATATATGATGTGTCTTCTAAAATTAAAGTGCAGCTTGACTAATATATAAGATGAGACAAAATCCTCTAGGTATTAATGTAAACAGTTAACCAAGGCTTTAAATATGTACTTTATACACTTCAAAATAGATTTTTCACTGTACTAAAATAAGCTTCTTCACTTACCATTGCATATATAAAACAATCAATTAAAAGCTGCTAACAGCTATACTGACAACAACATCAGACTCTCTAGGGCCACAGACCAGTTATGCTTGCCTTGAGCTATAAATAGCATTATGCAACTACTCTTCTCTTAATTGCAGAACATTGCTAGGAATCTCCGGTATACACTGTGGATTAACTACTGTCTTAGAAGTTTAAATTTAATTTTTTGATTTCTTACTAGTTCAGGAACATTTTTAATGGTGAAATGAAAACATATTAGACTGGAAAATGACCAACTGGTAATATAACCAATTAGGATTAATTTTTGAATGACTATATTTATTAATTGTACTTATGATTAAACCAAGACAAACAAACTATCTGTACAGAATTGTTCAGATAAAATGTGATAGTTGTTCCATAGTTTTCTTAATGAATATTTGCTAAAATGATTGAGCTAAGTAATTTCCCTTTATCCTCAGGAATGATGATGCATACTGTCTATTTTATGTAACATATACCTTGCTTGTGAGTGTGTTAAGAAAGCTACTTAGCTGACAGTCCTAATGTCCACCGTTTGTATATATTGGCTAGAACCCCAGTGCTTTCTTAATTGGTCATAAATTAAATTGTATACAGGAAGGGTTTTTTAAAAGCATTATTCAGTTGCAGTTTAATAATATCTAATATCTTATAAATGTATCACTCAAAGTCATTAATCAACTTTTTAAAATGAAAGTTAAACAACATCTCCCTGCAAAATGATCAAAGTCACTAGTTAAGAACTATAATGAGTATCAACTGAAGATATTCAGTATCGTATGGTAAGAAAACAATATACTTACTCTCGGTCTATGACAAGACAAGTTACTGCTTCGGCAGCAATGACATTGGCTGTTCTGACATCTTCCCTGAAAGAAAAACGCATCTCTTAAGTAAGATATAACTTTCTGTTAACAATCTTTATACCTTAGAGTCATTATTAAAGTGTCTCATGAAAGAGATTTGTATGTTACACAGTTTTACGTTTAATCGATCACTGAAAAGTGTCTATATTTCACACAAGTTTTAAGCAAGTTTAAAAAAATATTTTATACAAATGAAATAACAAATATAATCTCCCTTTCAGTCTCTTGGGTGTCTTGTACAAGGGCTAGGGACAATCACAGGCCAGGCACTTGAGTGAGTCCAGGGATTATTTCTTTCGTGCACCCTGGATGCACCCACTCCCATCTCACAATGCTGCTCCTTGGGATGGGTGCAAAATACAGCAGGCTACATCACATCCAAGGCATGTTTCAGGATGAACTCTCCACTCTGTGCATTAGGGAGCTTGGGAAGGGACGGAGCCTTGTGGGAGGCTCAATTAGTGTGGGCTTTTCAAAAGCCCTCAGCATTGGCCTGACTCTGGTCCCATTGGTATTAATGGGAGTTTTACTATAGATGTTAGTGGAAGCAGTTAGGCCATTCCTGAGCATTTTTGAAAATCCCACTCTCATTTTTAAATCCTTCTTCAGAAACTAAAATGTGTCATTTCAAACCATACATTCACCTAGAAATACATTCAGTTTACTTTCTGAATCTTCATTACTGAACCCTTTGTATCTCCTGCTGTATATCATACTGCAATACACGGCTACAGATTATAACATTTGATTTCAGTCAAACAAGTCCATGACTTGAGTTAAGTCCTTAGCTGTTCATTAGTCCTGACTACAGCTTAGAATAAATGTCACCCTGGATGCAACGGTTTTCTTCATAAAAAGAGAGTTTAAATGTATTGAAATTTACAAATTATAAAGTGGTAAAAATAAAGATGGTTATGGTTTCAGTTTACAGTGATTAACTATGTCATTATTTTTACAGATGAAAATTAATTGGCAATTGAGCTGGATGCTCTCCATTGCTGTGCACCCTGGCTAGTCTTTCTAACCTGTGCAAAGTGGGTGTAAAAGTCTACGACTGGTACTCATCAGAGTCTTTTTTTTTAAGCACACTCTTCACATATGCATAAATGATGACAAAATAGAGGTGAATCAGGCCAGAACATGATATTCATAAGTTTGGAAAAACTCAGTGTATTGAGCAAGGAGATATGTTTCTTGTCAATTTAAAAAATGAAATACATTTACATGGTGAGTTCATATTGTAGCAGGAGCAATGAAATTTATGCTGGTCTCTTTGTAGTACTGTTATGATATACAATTAGGAAAGCAAAACAATATTAACATTAGTTTATGAGGACCTAATTATGAAGCTGATTTTATATTAAATTTAAAAACCAAACAATTAAAATTCATGTAATTGGAGGCTCTTGTATCATTACCATACTATGAAGCTACAACATTAGATAACACTGGGGAAATTACTTTAGTGCAAGTCTCCAGGCCATGTAACAATGCCATAACATTTTCATTATATGGGACTTCATGATGAAATAACTATTACTCTGAATCTATTGAGACACTGTTCAGCCAAAGGGGATGCTGCCAAAGGGGATGCTGCAGAAGAAAAGCAGGTGCTCCCTTCCTGCAGAAACTGAGAATACTGCCTCCACAACACTCAGCTTCTGATGATGAAAAGCCATTATTAGGTAAAAATGAAACAATATCCATTCAGTTGTTTATGCTACTATGGCACAACGCTTTTAAAAAAAAGGAAATCATGCCATTACTATTATGTTAAAAACCTTAAGGTTCTGACCACCCCACAACAGGAAGGAAATTATTGTTGCTGTAGTACCACTAGCTGCATAATGTTATGTTTCCTTACTGTCGCACATATGCCCTTTTATCGCTGACTCTGTTAGCTTATATGCCATACAGTATGTACTGCCTTGAGTGAACAGATTTATTGGAACTGAACAGAGACAGGAAAGCTCAGAATTTCCTTGCTTTTTCAGCATTTTGTAAGAACCTTTGCATTACTATACTGTAAGTTTTGTGCTTAATCATTTTTAAAAGGATATCATATACTTGGCCAACTGCCACATTACAGAGTTTATTTAACTGGTGTTCGGCAATCCTGTTCTAGTTAAGATTAAATGCCTATTCAAACTTTCAAAAGCAGAAGAAAAAGACTGTATCTGTATTCTTAGCAGTACAGAAACATTAGTACAAGTACAGTATAATATGTATATTGACTTTAAAATACAGTACATATATTGTTCTACAACATATGTACACATTAATACCCATTCTCTTACTATTATACTAGTTAATGTTAAGGTTATAAAAATTGCATTCACATCTACACACATGCAACTGATTATTAATAAAACTTTAGACTTATGTTAAAATAAAACAAGTTTTCAGTCAAAGGTTTTTAAAAGTGTGCCATTTAAAGGTAGCCACTAGCTACAGTGTAGAACAAGCAAACAATCCAACATGAAATGATTTTTAAGTATTGTTTTGTGAACACTGACTCTGATATTTTCTCAACTTCATCATTGGACTCTTCCTCACTACTTCCCGAGAAACAGCACTCTTCATCGGAAGAGTCACTTTTACTGTCTGAATAATCCATAGCTAGTGTTTGCATCCACCATTTGCCTTTATGAAAACTGCTGTTTCTTTCTGCCCAGCTCCTGCATCTTGTCCTCTGGACTAGCTCTGGAACTTAAAACTTCTAGGCTTGGAAAAGGTCACAGCTGCTGTGGGGATATCTACTGTGTATCACTGGGAACTGTAAGCAGAGTATATTGCTGAGCCACAAAGAAGCATATAGTTAATGTGAGAAGGCAGTATTCTCATCACTGGTAGTACTCTCTCTTACAGCTCTGGTGCAATGTGCCTGCTGTCAACAGACATAGTAGCAAATCCTTTCTGCCAGCACATACTTACGCTGACACCTGTTAACCTGCGCATAGGGACAAACTAATCTGAATGCCAAATCCTTTTATTATTTTTTTGAATCGAGCTCAGCAGTTTCATACAATGCCACAAACGTATGTCTCTAGCCACAGGGTCAGCAGGATTCTTCTCCAGATTAAGATACTTGATAAAATGAACAGAAAATTCTAAAAGGAAATATAAGATCTAAGTTTACTAGAGCTTTTAAAAGTGTATTGTATCACTATAAATCAGGGTACTACTACTGAAATACATGTTAAGGGTAATTTTAGAGGTGAACACGTGTACATACAGGTAGAATTCACCTTTTAGAGCTGGGTGATTAATTTATAGTTCAGTGAATGTCATCATTTTTCTGCTGACAAATTGCCTACAAACAACAATTTTTAAACATAGTTGTGAATAGTTTCTGTGACTAATTCTTGGTCTTCCAATGAACTGCTCATTTCATATGTGAAATTTGCAGTTTTGATTGGAGACGTAGATTACATGGTACATTTCTGTTCCCTGATTATATTTACTTAGGGCTTGTCTACACTGCCCTCAAGTTTGGACTGGAGGGGTGTGAATAGTAGCATGCACCAAACTGTGGTGTGTAACTCCCCAGTGTAGATGTCGAAGGTATGAACAAAAAGGTTCTTAGTCCTCATTAATATAATCCTGTTTGAATAGGATTACATTAGTGTGAATTAGGAACCTTTTAGCTTGTGCCAGCAGTATCCACACCGGGGAGTTACAGTGTAGTACTTTGGTGCACACTGCTATTCCCACTCCTGTACGCTGAACTGCAGGATAATGTAGACACTATCAATAATTTTTTTTTCTAATTTCTATTTGCTTTGACTTATCTCAAATTACTCATTCTACAAACTCCAAATCAGGTATATTTAAGAAGATTTTGACAAGAACTAGTGCACAGGGCCAGTGATGAAATAAAGAAAGGTATATTCAGGAAGTTATACATTAGCATTTTAGGAACATCAGAATGTTGTTCTTCCTGCAAAAGACTAAGAAGTTTTCCTATGACTGATGAATACTGAAGCTTTATTTCCTTCTTTTTTATTTAAAAACTAAGGGTAAAATTTTCAAAATCACCTAGGTGACTTGGAGTCTAAGTTCCATTTTCAAAAGTGACGTAGGTGCTTGAAATTTTTAACCTGGACCTTTTCTATGTAGCAAGAGCTTTCAAAAGGCAAACCAATCATGTCAGGTAGTATCTTCTTCCAGGAACAGTCCTGCTATGGAAAGGGTGACCCTAAGATGGGTTGTCATTATAATTTTTCCAAAAATGAAAGTGGAAAAAATCACAGCTCACAAGCTGGGCTCCTGCCACTAGCTACTAAAGTTCAAGAAATCAATTAACTGCTCCGGGCACCTTCTCTTTTTGCCACCCCAAACAAAGGGGGCAGGGATCAGTGGAATTTTCATTCTCTATATGCTCTCCAGTTTCCTTCGGTTTTTGCTCTTAGCTTCAGTGTCTGTGCTAGCAGTGCCATCAGAAGAAAGTGTCATTGGCCCTTCCCTAGTACAAATACCAATGTAGATTGCCACATGTCTTTGTGGAAATGAAGTCCAACTATGAATGATATCTCCTGAAGCTATTACTGCCTGAAGGTTGCTGATGATCCTAAACAGTGAGCCTTCGCTCCCAGGCCCATCCATCATGCCACATTTGGGAAGTAGGGGGAGGAAATAGATTTAATTTACATTAAACCCCGTGAATATAATTTATGCCACATTTCCTAAAACCTTTTTTTATTATTTGTTACTGAAATATGGTTAAGCATAGATTTCCAACTGAACTGTAATGAAGGTAATGTAACTATTCCTCTGGAAACCATCTGTGCATAACAAGCTACCATGTAATATTCGCAAAATTCAATTTGTATCCAACAAAGCAGAGCCGCATTAAATCTCATACTGCAGGTAATTACTGGTCACTAGTGTGTAATTCATAGTCCCCCAGAGACCTGTAGTTTAGGTGCTTCTGAAATGCCTCTACTACTATTTAGAAATGTCTTCTCTTCTAATTCCAAAGAGGTCTTTGTTCCTCTTTTAAACTGCCGCAGGCTGCAAGACCACTTTCCAGATTATCCTGCAAATCAAGAGTACTTGAGTATCTCCAAGTCAAATTCTTCCCTCATTTTATGTGTTGCAAGGACTATGCTTCTTGTGATTGTTTACACTTTTAGAAAGATTTCCCCCTATAAACTGGGGATATGTTTCTAAATATTATAGTTTTCTATAGACATAAAATGTTTTTTATTCTTTCCTGAATTTATAAAATTAAACCATGGAAGACCATGTTCTTTCACAATGTTGAAAAGAAAAAATAATGTAACAATGTCTGCTGTAAAGTTATAATATCTATCGTGTATTCTCATAAAGTAGTAAGTATATAGCAGTGCAGATGCTGGTAAGAAAACCTTGGGAATACATTCTCACTTTGATGGCAATGTCTGAGCATAACTCTCAGTTAGCCTAAATAATAGTTATACACCTATCAGTGTGTAACCAAATATGCAAATAAATGTTCATCTAAAACCAGTGAAATGTGCAACCTGAAAAAGCTTCAGCTGTAATGAAGTATGATTTTTTTTTTAATCTAAGATACAGAATTAATACAATTGCTGTAGAAGAAATGCATTCAATGAAATTACAACTTTTTGGAAGAAGAAAGAAATGCAATCCCAGAGACACTTGGTTATGAAACACCATAAATTTGAAGGCACAGACTGAAATAACATTAGAGGCAGCACTATGTACACTGCTATATAATTAGCTCATACAACAATTCACACCTGCTTTGGAAAAGGAAAACATTTCCTACAGCCCACCATTTCACTTCAGTCCAACAACAAAGTTTTACAGGCATTATTTATAGCTTCCTTTCCTCTACTCATTAAAAATAAGTTTTATGATTTACTGTATAGGCTGGAAAAAATGTACCAACCGCTTACAGTAATTCATAGCTCTATTCCATCTGGTAGCATATAAACAGTACTTACTCTGGACTCCTGTATCAAATATTTAGCTGCATTCACAGTGGATTCCAACTGAAAAGATTTAGCCTCAGGGAGGATATTACAGGAAAGAGAGATAGCTGTGTGTGCTCCTTCTGACTGTTGTTATTTTAATGCTTTTAAAGTTAAAGATTTGGGGGTCACATTGAAACAGTTTTTTCCAGGAACCCTGTTGGGCCCAGCAAGATAACAGGTATTTCTAGCCAAAATTTCTGCTCTTTCCTTTACTCTGCTGGAAGCTTCTAAAATCATGCTGAGACTCCAGACACTTACTGCTAATATCACAGTAAATTTTAATTCAAAAATCGTACTACACATGATGCTCTGAAATCCTGCCAAGATTGTATGTAAGACCTGTGAATTACCTTTTGTTTAATGACAGTTATGGATATTATTTTATAAAGAATGGATCAAGGAAAATGCCAGGGTGCTTTTGATTCTTTTGTGTTTGGTGAATGATGCAAATTAATTCCAGTCTATTAGAAATGTCTTATTTTAAATATTTTATATAAAAGCTCTGAAAGAAAAATATTATGACTTTGTATTGATTATATTTATTTTTAACTATTCATATTTATTTGGAAGGCATTGTGGCCTTCTTGACAGAGCCCTGGATTGGAACTCAGGAGGCTTGGGTCTATTCCCAGCTCTGCCACTGGTTTGATGAGCAATCTTGGGTAAGTCACTTCACTGCTTTTGCCTAACATTATCCCTGGGGAAATTGACTTACCTCCTTGGTAAAGCCCTTTGACATCTATGGATGAAAAGCATTATATAAGAGCTAGGTATTGTTATTATCGATACAGTAGATCTGAAATGATAGAGGACTGAATTATGTAACCAAAGCTATGACGTTATTTTTTGCAATAGAGGGGTTTTATTTATTGTTATTGTCCCCATCATTACATATAAAGGGAATTAATACAAACAAGTGTTGGCAGTAATTGGTACAAATTAAACTAACCCTAACTTCTACTACCTGAACTCAGTAATGGGATGTATACTCTTCTGAAACTCAGGCTTAAATAAAAAAAAAATTTAAAAAAGTCAACGTGAACAACATGTGTTGCACTGATTCCCTAAAATTGTTAATCTTGGGCTGTGGTAAAGAGTAAGAGGGAGCAAATTTCAGTGCCAAGATCTTTCCACTGAAAATGCCCTGAAGCCAGGCCCCAGGAGTTCAGCCATGGGGGACAGACAGCAAGCCGTGTACAAAATAATGTAACAGTCATAGCAGGGTGTGACGGGTTGGATCACAGAAACCTCCTTGGGAGCTGCCATCTGATGGGCCAAGACTACCCCTGCTCCTGTTTTCCCTGCCAGCTTAGGACTCCAGCACCCTGTCTTGCTGAGCCAGACACTCCTGTCTGCTCCAACACAGACCCAGGGTCTGAATTACTTGCCCCAAAGCTGCAGGTTTACCTGAAAACAGCTCACAGAAGTGTGCTTGTCTATAGCACTCAGATGCCCAACTCCCAATGGGGTCTAAACCCAAATAAATCCGTTTTACCCTGTATAAAGCTTATACAGGGTAAACTCATAAATTGTTCACCCTCTATAATACTGATAGAGAGATATGCACAGTTGTTTGCTCCCCCAGGAATTACCACATACTCTGAGTTAATTACTAAGTAAAAAGTGATTTTATTAAATACAGAAAGTAGGATTTAAGTGGTTCCAAGTAGTAACAGACAGAACAAAGCAAGTCACCAAACAAAATAAAAAATAAAATGCGCAAATCTATGTCTAATCAAACTGAATACAGATAATCTCACCCTCAGAGATGCTTCAGTAAGTTTTTTTCTCAGACTGGACACCTTCCAGGCCTCAGCACAATTCTTTCCCCTGGTATAGTTCTTGTTCCAGCTTAGGTGGTAGCTAGGGGAATCTTCATGATGGCTCCTCTCTCTCTCTGTTCTGTTCAACCCCTTTATATATCTTTTGCATAAAGCGGGAACCCTTTGTTCCTCTGGGTTTCCACGCCCCCTCACTGGAAAAGCACCAGGTTAAAGATGGATTCCAGTTCAGGTGACATGATCACATGTCACTGCAAGACTTCATTACCCACTTGCCAGCACACACATATACAGGAAGACTCACAGGTAAAACAGCCACCGACAGACAATGGTCCTGGTTAATGGGAGTCATCAAGATTCCAACCCACCATTAACGGCCCACACTTTGCATAATTACAATAGGCCCTCAGAGTTATATTTTATATTTCTAGTTTTAGATACAAGAGTGGTACATTTATACAAATAGGATGATCACACTCAGTAGATTATAAGTTTTGAAATGATACCTTCAAGAGACCTTTTGCATGAAGCATATTCCAGTTACATTATATTCACTTATTATCATGTTTCTATAAAATTATTCCAGTTACATTATAGTCACTTATCATATTTTTATAAAACCATATAGACTGCACAACGTCACACAGGGAACAATGGAAAAGGCAGTCTTTCAGATGCCTAGGATTCAGACTACTCAAGACTTTACAGATGATAACCAACAGCTTAATTTGTATCTAGTTATAGGCCAAGTGCTAATGCAGAGTGCTATGCACTGACTCAGAACATAGATGCTATGTATTAGAAACATCCAACAGGCAGGAACATAGAAAGCAGATTGGGGCCCCTTCCCTGTCACCAAGACCTCATCCTCACTAGGAGAAAAAGTGTATTCTTAACATAATTTAACTAAACACAGGGAAAAATTCTAGTGAAGACAAAGCAGTTTGTAGTTTTCACATGATTTATCAGGCCAAGGTAAACCCTGGGCTCCTCCACAGTTTTCAACTCAACCTGCTAATATGGATGAAAACAACAAACTGCCTGGTTTTCACTAGGAGTTTACTTTGTGTTAGTTAACTGAATTGAGAGCTTACCTTTTTCCAACTGAAGACAAAGCCTAAGAACTAGCTCAGCAGCTGTACTTCCTGGGTCTGCTCCAGAAGGCACCACAATTATCACCAATGCCTCTGAACATAGGTAAGGTAAATGCAGCCTGCACCCAAATAACTTCTGTGAATTAAAAATAAAAATGCTTCTCATTTGCAATGCTACTTTCCACTTCTCTGGAGTGAAGCTTCACTACCTCTACTCCTTCCCATAGCACACCAACAGCACAGTGCCTAGATGTGTCAACACCACTTGGTATACCGTGGGAACTTGGCACAACTCCAGATCTTCACCAACAGCTCACCTTAACTCAGTCCCCTTGGAACTTGAGCACTCTTGCCTCTACGTACCTACTTATCTCACCACTCCCAATTGGGCCAAGATCAATCTTGCATCCTTCCCCAACATAATTTGCAATAGGAAGAAATAAACAGAGAAAATGCTAGCAAAAGCCTGAAAAGATTATCACTAAAAGCTATATTCAAACTCAGGTCAATCAGTAATCACCACAGCCCCATGGACCTGAGACAGCCATGACGTGAGCCTCATGCTAAGCATTGCAAGATTTGGAGTCAATAAGCTTGTCCAGCTTCCTAATTTTGTATCCTCTCTCTCCCCATATCTTCATTTTTTATGACAGGTCGGTGGGGTTTACACTGAAGATGCTTAGACACAGGCTTTTTTCTAATCTATTCCAGAAATGTATTCCACAGTTTAGGATTCACCAAGAATATCTTGACTCCAACTCCAGAAGATATTCTTCCTAGGCTGTAATGATGCAGCCTCTGGCAGGACACAACTGAGAGTATCAATTCAAGGCAGGGTGTCCTTTATTATTAAGGCACACTGTAGTGGGACAGCTGCCCCACTCCCTGAATTTGGACTGCAGCAGGCCAGTGGGCCTGCACAGACAGGGAGACAATCAGGGAAGGCCTAATAGGGAGCCAATCAGGGCCCAGATTAGAGGGAACCAATCAGGGCCAGGCTCAGCCCTATAAGAAGGCTGCTCAGGAAAGGAGCAGGGAGTCTGTCCCAGGCCTTTGACAGAGGAAAGTCTGTCTCCAGGCTGAGAGACTAGCACCCGGGACAGCACAGTGTTGGGCAGGCCTGGGGGAGCGGAAGGTAACTCCAGCCCGGAGTCTTTCAGACTGCAGGCCCTGAAGGGAAGGGCCTAGCCGGTGCTAGGGGCCGAAGGGGAAGCGGCCCAGGGATGTGGACAGACGGAGGGAGAGAAGGAGGGTAGGACGGCTGCCACTAGAGGGTCCCTGGGTTGGGACCCAGAGTAGTGGGCGGGCCTGGGTCCTCCCCTTGCACCCGGCCGACGGAGCGGCCATCTAGAGTTGCACCAACCCCCTGCCAAGAGGGGAGTGACTTTGAGGGTGCAGTTGGCCACATTGGCCAGGACGCAGAGAGGCAGCTGATTGACCCCCCCCCCCGGAAGGGGGCGATGATGGACTAAGGGGCACTGCCGGAGGGCAATGGCTCAAAGAGGACGCCGCGAGCTTGGGAGCAACATGGGTCCGGACACGCCAACCGAGGATGAGACGACGGACGGGACACCATCAGGAGGGGGCGCTCCACTGGACAGAGTTAATTCCCGAGATAACCAGTAGGACGCGCCAGGTGGTGAGTCCCAACCCCGTCACACGTGGTGGAGAAAGCTGGTATCAATCCTGCCCCTGACACAAGGGGCAGAGCAAAGGACTAGGCAGTTTGTGCCACAGCGAGAGTAAGAGACAGACAAAATGGTGGAGAATCAAGACTTTTATTGGAGGGCTTGGGTGGCTCGGCTTGCTGAGCAGCAGAGCGAGGTGCTCTGGCTGCTGCGGGGGTGGGCACCCAGACCCTATAGGGGACCGGGCGCCAAGGGTGAGAGGCCTGGGCTCAAGAAATGTTTCGCCTGTAGGTGAAAGGGCCACTTCAGGAGGGAGTGTCCCTACTGGGAGAGGGCAGTGAGGCCCCACCCAGACAAGGCGCCCCCTGTGAGAGTAACAGGGGGGCCCCCAGCTTGTTGGGTCTATGGGGAGCAGGGACACCTAAGGAGAGAGTGCCCCTACAGGGCTCCCAAGGCCCAGGCCAGCCCAGAGGGAAGGGCTAGGGCCCAAACAGGCTGTGATAGGGCCGTGGCAGGGGGAAGGCGCCAAGGGTGCTTCCACTGACACACCAAGGGCCACATAAAAAGGCATTGCCCCCTGAGGCAGAAAGGGGGAATGCCTGAGACAAAGGCTCGGTCTGAGACCAGCCCCAGGGAACGGGTGGTGAAGACCGAGGCCCGTAAGGAGAAAGGGGTTGGGGCAGAGAGGCCCCACCTTAACCAGGGAACCCACCCAAGGGCCAGGAGGGCCGAAGTGGGAACCCAAATGAGGTGGGAACCCACGTAGGACCAGGGAGGTCTACGGTGGGAACCCAGACCATAGAGGAAGGAGGCAGGTTGCTCCAGTTAGTGGAGGGCCTGTGCTACGAGAGAGATTCCCTGAGGGCCCAGCTGCAAGGAGCACAGGGGCGATAGGGAATTCACCTCCGAGAGGGTTCTTAAGGGGGAGGGTGTGTAGTGGGGCGGCTGCCCCACTCCCTGAATTTGGACTGCAGCAGGCCAGTGGGCCTGCACAGACAGGGAGACAATCAGGGAAGGCCTTATAGGGAGCCAATCAGGGCCCAGATTAGAGGGAGCCAAGCAGGGCCAGGCTCAGCCCTATAAGAAGGCTGCTCAGGAAAGGAGCAGGGAGTCTTTCCCAGGCCTTCAACAGGGGAAGGTCTGTCTCCAGGCTGGGAGACTAGCACCCGGGACAGCGCAGTGCTGGGCAGGCCCAGGGGATCGGAAGGTAACTCCAGCCCAGAGTCTGTCAGACTGCAGGCCCTGAAGGGAAGGGCCTAGCCGGTGCTAGGGGCCGAAGGGGAAGCGGCCCAGGGATGTGGACAGACGGAGGGAGAGAAGGAGGGTAGGATGGCTGCCACTAGAGGGTCCCTGGGTTGGGACCCAGAGTAGTGGGCGGGCCTGGGTCCTCCCCTTTCCCCCTTGCCTTGCACCCGGCCGACGGAGCAGCCATCTAGAGTTGCACCAACCCCCTGCCAAGAGGGGAGTGACTTTGAGGGTGCAGTTGGCCACATCGGCCAGGACGCAGAGAGGCAGCTGATTGATCCCCCCCCGGAAGGGGGCGATGATGGACTAAGGGGCACTGCTGGAGGGCAGTGGCTCAAAGAGGACACCGCAAGCTTGGGAGCAACGCGGGTCCAGACATGCCAACCGAGGGCGAGATGACGGATGGGACACCATCAGGAGGGGGCTCTCCACTGGACAGAGCTAATTCCCGAGATAACCAGTAGGACGCGCCAGGTGGTGAGTCCCAACCCCGTCACACACACCAAACCAACCAAACAGAGAGAACTTCAATTTTACCCCACTGGCTAACCAGAAGTCATATAAGCCATTCTCTCAGAAACTCCAGTTTCCTTGTATCACTACCAGCACCACTCCTTATGGGGATGAATGGTTATGAAAACCAATACCCCAGTAAAAGAAAAAAGCTTCTCCCAATCCCAAAGGATCAAGCCCCAGACCCAGGTCAATATACAAGTCAGATCTTACCCACAAATCATGTTGTTGCCAATCCTTTAGAATCTAAATGTTTATTCATAAAAAGAAAGAAATATAGATGAGAGCTAAAATTTGTCAAAGGAATCAATTACATACAGCAATGGCAAAGTTCTTGGTTCAGGCTTGTAGCAGTGATGGAACAAACTGCAGGCTCAAATCAAGTCTCTGGAGTATATCCACAGCTGGGATGCGTCATTCAGTCCTTTGTTCAGAGCTTCAGTGTAGCAAAGTTCCTCCAGAGGTAAGAGGTAGGATTGAAGACAAAATGGAGAAGATGCAGCTGCCGTTCCCTTTATATCCTCTGCCATGTGGAAGGCCACCTCTTTGTTCTTACTGTGGAAAATCACAGCAGCAAGATGGAGTTTGGAGTCACATGGGTAAGTCACATGTCCATGCATGACTCAGTTCTTTACAGGTAGAGCAGCCATTGCTCACATGTTACCTTGAACATTCCCAGGAAAGCTCCTCATATGTGGATTGGAGTCTCCCAAGGTCCATTGTCAGTTAAGTGTTTCTTGATTGGGCACTTAATCTGAAGAATTATTTCTCAAGAAGCTGACCAATTGCTTCACTAATGCTTCTTAGGGCTGGTCCACACTAACCCCCCAGTTCGAACTAAGATACACAACTTCAGCTACGTGAATAACGTAGCTGAAGTCGAAGTACCTTAGTTCGAACTACAAAGTACTTACCGCGGGTCCACACGCGGCAGGCAGGCTCCCCCGTCAACTCCGTGTACTCCTTTCGCGGAGCAGGAGTACCGGCGTCGACGGCGAGCACTTCCGGGATCGATTTATCGCGTCTAGACAAGACGCGATAAATCGATCCCAGAAGATCGATTGCTTACCGCCGAACCCGGAGGTAAGTATAGACGTACCCTTAGAATCAAACACATTGAGATAGAAGTACATAGCCAATATTCATAACTTCAAATACAAAAATGATACACACATACAGACAGCATAATCATAACCAACAAATTACAACCTTTTCAGAGACATCTTACTTGACCTCCTTTGTACAAGATTTGGTGCAACTATAGGACCTTCGTTGCAACAACGATCTATACGGTCACAGTTCATGTCAATAACATCACAGGCATTGATAGATACAGTTGTCTTGGCAGGTTACAAATGGAAAAAAAACCAGTTGCTGATGTAACCTGGTGCCAAACTGTTGAGGATCCTGAAGATTGGGCTTGGGATTTGATTTGGACCTAGAAGCCAATGGGAAACGATGTATAAGAGGGAAGGGGGCCTCTCATGGATTGGTAACTGGTTAAAAGATAAGAAACAAAGGGGTAGGAATAAATGGTCCATTTTCAGAATGGAGAGAGGTAAATAGTAGTGTCCCCCAGGGGTCTGTACTGGGACCAGTCCTAGTCAACATATTCATAAATGACCTGGAAAAAGGGGTAAACAGTGAAGTGGCAAAATTTGCAGCTGATACAAAACTGTTCAAGAAGCTCTACAAAAGGATCCTTCAAAACTGGGTGACTGGGCAACAAAATGGCAGATGAGATTTAATGTTGATAAATGAAAAGTAATGCACATTGGAAAACATAATTCCAACTATACGTATAAAATGATGGGGTCTAAATTAGCTGTTACCACTCAAGAAAGAGATCTTGGAGTCATTGTGGATAGTTCTCTGAAAACATGCACTCAATGTGCAGCGGCAATCAAAAAAGCCAACAGAATGTTGGGAATCAGTAAGAAAGGGATAGATAATAAGACAGAAAATATCATATTGCCTCTATATAAATCCATGGTATGCCCACATCTTCAATACTGTGTGCAGATGTGGTTACCCATCTCAAAAAAAAAAAATGGATTTAGAAAAGGTTCAGAAAAGGGCAACAAAAATGATTAGGGGTATGGAACAGCTTCTGTATGAGGAGAGATTAATAAGACTGGGACTTTTCAGCTTGGAAAAGAGACGACTAGGGGGGATATGATAGAGGTCTATAAAATCATGACTAGTGTGGAGAAAGTAAATAAGGAAGTGTTATTTACTCCTTCTCATAACACTAGAACTAGGGGTCACCAAATGAAATTAATAGACAGCAGGTTTAAAACAAACAAAAGGAAGTATTTTTTTCACACAATGCAGTCAGTCAGTCTGTGGAACTCTTTGCCAGAGGATGTTGTGAAGGCCAAGACTATAACAAGGTTCAAAAAAGAACTGGATAAGTTCATGGAGGATAGGTCCATCAATGGTTATTAGCCAGGATGTTCAGGGATGGTGTCCCTAGCCTCTGTTTACCAAAAGCTGGGAATGAGCGACAGGGTTTGGATCACTTGATGATTACCTGTTCTGTTCATTCCCTCTGGGGCACTTGGCATTAGCCACTGTTGGAAGGCAGGATACTGGGCTAGATGGAGCTTTGATCTGACCCACTATGACCATTCTTATGTTTATGTTCTTATGTGTCCAAGATGATACAGCCAGTAATTAGCAGAGCCAGAAATAGAACGGAGGGCTGCCAGACCCTCTCTTTAACTATTATGTTGTGCTACCTCAACTGAGCCTAATTTATTCCCTACATAAAGCCACACATAGAGGGGGGAACAAGCTATTCCTAATTGTGTCTTATTTATATTACTGTCACTATTTAGACACCAATGCTACAAGTCGTAACCCTTACACCCATACAGAAGATTCTTTAATGAAACTCCACCTGGGTAAGTGCCTGTACTTGTGTGTTTATCTGCAAGAGCAGAGCAACACTTAGCTCTTTTTTCTCAAAATATTTATATGGCTGATCAGTTATAACTTGGCTTTTTTACATGTCAGATGTTTTGGATCACATATTCTTTATCGTGTCTAAGTGTTAAGAAGTGGTTCTGTCAACACCTTCAAATACCAAAGCTAGCTGTACTCATTAGAAATAAAATATTTTCCAATAAAGAACATTTTGGTAACATATTTTTTCTAAAATTAATTGATAGTTTTTTAAACTGTGATTATATATTTAAAACAATATTTCTGTTCAAATGCTAGTTAAGGTGAAATGGTTGCAATGGGATATTAAAGTGTTATTTACAACTTCTCCTTTATGGATGTCAATTACAAGAAAAAGTTGTGCAACTATTTTTTTCTGCTGGTGACATCTGTCTCCTTGGCTCACACCAATAACAACTCTAATAGAAGGTGGTGTTTTTTGGGGGGGCGGGGGGCTTTGAGTCTCTTACTGAGATAGGCTGCTGATTACTTTCCATACTTCAAGATTTTTCTTCTGATAACTTTAAACAATCATTTATTTGATTATCCGTGGAGGTTTTAAAATCAATAAATAAATGAAGCCACTAGATCCTTGAATGATAATAAGTAGACTGAGCTTCTTGCACATATTCTGGGCTCCTTGCATTCCTCCCTCCCCTCCCCCTCCTACTAAGGACCGTTGCACCAGCCAGAGTGACCATGGGCATTGCACCAGGCATCATGGAGCACAGTTCCATTCCCTCCTCCTCTGCCCCACAAACTTCCTGTGTGCCACTCCTTATTTCAAGGGCTGCCTGCAACTCCCCTCCTTTAGGCTAGGGGTTCTGTGTGTTCCTCATATCTCTCCCCTCATCCCATTGTTCCCCATTCTCTCTCCCTGGCAGAAGAGAGTGGATGACCCTGGCATTGGGAGGAAGAGAGGTATGGGGGAGCTTCTGGTACAGGAGATGGGGGCATGAGAAGAATGGGGGAACACACAGAGCCCCTGCCATGGGGGGGAGAATGAGTGGGGACCTTGGTAAGGGGGAGGCACACTCCTATGAAGGGGGAGATTGGGGAGGAGTTGCAGAGAGCCCCTGAAATAAAGGCGGATGGGAGAGTGGCACACAGGAAGTTTGTGGGGTGGAATGGAGAGGTGCAAGGAGCCCTGATGTGTGCAATAAGCTCAGCTGACAGAAGTTACAAAGTGGGCGTGCCCTTTGTAGTTAAAGACTATTTAAAACCACAATCCTGGAGCCTGCCAATGCAGTTGCACAGCAAATAATAGTGCAGGAATATAGATAGGAAAGACTTGCTGCTGCCTTTCCTTTAGCGGTATTTTCCTTTCTCAGAGTGCAGTTTTACTCAGTCACATCTCAAACCAGCTATGTAAGACCTGTGACTCCCCCCTCCCCCACACATCCCACATCCAATAAAGCACAAAATTCACTGGAGCCTTGAAACCTTCCCACTGACAGGGCTAGCACTAACAGAGTTTGTACTCACTTAGCCTCCCGTGCAACTCAGGTTTTAACTTGGCAGCTCTTAAACCTCATCAGCATTGTCTAATCTAGATTTATTTTCCTAAAATGTCACACGCTAATTTCTTTATTTCAGTGCTTACTTTCTATTTTTCTATATGTAACCTATATTTTACTTTGAAGTGTGAATACCATGGCAGGTAAGCTCACAGACAACAAGATGGGTATGGAGTTGCTTACCTTTTCCTTTATTAGTTAAAACATTCTTGGGGGGAGGTTATATTTTTATGAAACTATTCAAGAAAACCTTTGGACTGCCATAGTGATTCAAAGTCTAGATGTAACAATTATAAATCTACATATTTAAAAAAATACTGTGAACGATCCCTTTCATGACTGAGAATACTATTTTCAGGGCTTCTTTGAACTACTAATGCTTCAATTCCTTTGAGATACAATTGCACTTCAAAACACACTGGCTGTCAATGCAACAGTATTCTGGGATTGGCCCAATTTCTATCTAGTCATTAATGGTACAACTTTCACTTTCATTTAACAAACAGAAAGTGGATTCTCCTACAAAGCCTTGGCAACATCTTAACAGATTTGTGAAATGTAAGAAATACATTTAAAAATAGTCAATCAGTTAATGAGTGCTGTTGAGTATTTAGTCTTCAGATCTTCATCAATTGATAGCAGGATTTCATTAAACATTACTAGATGTCTAATTTATATCTTTTTTTCTTCTAATTCAATACAGAACATAATGGGGCAGATTTTATGGTCTGGCTAAGCAGGCTGTGCTGGTTTAGTTGATGCTCAGCCATGGCCAAGCCCTTCACCCAGACATGCCCAGTACCCCCAAGTCTTACCGAGGGGGAATCCCCTATAAGATATTTAAGTTGGTTTGAAGACTTCTTTGCAGTCTTCCCTGGCTTTGTTGGATGACCTCAGGGAGGTCTTAGGCATTTCTATTGTGAGTTCTGACTCTAACTTGAAGAGGTGAAGGTGCTGAATCTTTAACAGAGGTTTCCTTTATCCAAAAGATTCAAGCTAAATAGGCATTAATAACAACAAATTAAAAATCAAAGCATTTGTGACTAAATATCCCTTCCCCTTTCAATTGTTCAACTTTCACTCTCCTGACTCTTAAGATTTCACCATTTAACTAGTTCTCTAGTCATCCCAGAGTCTTCAAAACCAAGATGGGACCTGAATTTCTAATATAAACTACAAGCAGAAAAAGGCTTTAAAAATATCAAAAAGCAATCTTTCCAGCTATTATACATCATAAAGAAGCAAAAAGGGGGCAAAAGTTGTTTTTCCTTTGAGGGTCACCTCAAGGAAAAAAAATATTTTTGATTCACATATTTTGTGAAAGTATTTGTATCCTTATATGCACAATTTTACTAGTTAGAAAAGTAATGACATGGGTCCATTTTACACTAGGTGTTGCTATAAAATACATTATTATTATATATGTGCTCTGATGTTTACTGGGAAGAATGGTTATGTGCTATTTGGAGCGCAGTCTGGTTACACTCTTAGGAAGTACAGAAAAACCTGAAGAAAAAAAAATCCATTTGCTGAAGACTGAAAAAGATACAAAATAAATTAGAAAAAATTGAAAGAACCAAAAGAGGTTTCTTATTTTATTTGCATCAAAGCTAGACAAGTAGAAGGAAGTGGTTTCTTGGCAGTACTTCCAGCCTTTAGCAACCACCAGCAAAATACATTAGAACACACACACACACACACACACACACACACACACTATCTATCTATCTATCTATCTATCTATCTATCTATCTATCTATCTATCTATCTATCTATCTATCTATCTATCTATCTATCTATCTATCTATCTATCAACTAGAAACTGCTGACTTCTAAGTCATTCTCTTATAGATCATCACCATGGTCTCAAACCAGACCAAACATTCCAGAGCCCAATTTATGGAGAAATGTAAAGCCAACCTGTACAGCAATTATTACACTCCTTCACATTCTCTTAATGAAAAAGCATATATACAGTAGATTGTAAAATCTCATGCAAATGAAAGATATATGTAGATCATACCACAGAGCTATATTTTAATAATCCACCTATTAACATTTGTACAATCTATAGCATTATAGGTGCACATGGCACTTTATATAACAAGTGAATGAATTTACAGTCTAAACTGATCACCACAGGACATGTGGGGGGATATAACACAGAAAGGAAATAGAGGGAAGAAAAAGATTATGTGGCTGCTCTTATGGTACGGCATACATGTTAATTACAAGTTTGATTTTATAATTATTTTTATTTTAGATTACTGTTTCCGGAGAATTAAAAGGATTCTTGTTTTAGGGACTGGGGTGGGGAGTGTGTTTTGAGGAGGGATTTGGAGGAGTTGAAAGCTGCAAAGGACTGGGGGAGGTTAATTCAGGCTTAAAAAGAAGGTAGAGGAGCACTTGTACAAGGGGACATGGAGTGAAGCAGAATTGTCAGTGTGCAGGGTCTTAAGCAGAGTGGTGCATATCAAATGATGTGATGTAGGCAGGAGCAGAGCTGGAAAGAGCCTTGGAAGCAAGGACAAGGAATTTGAAAGTGAGGAGAAAGGGGTTTATGAAAGGGGGTGATGTAACACGTGAAGATGACTCTGTTAGTGTCATTTTGGATAAACCAGAAGAGAATAAAAGTGTCAGAAATGCCCAAAATAATGAAGTTATAGCAGTCCAAATGGGAGATAATCTAGATGTAGACAGGATTTTGGAAGTGTGGCTGGAAAGATACTTTGGGTTTTGGATATGTTGAGAAGGAAAAGGGTAATAAGACTATCATGGGTTGTGTCTGCTGAGCATGGCACTGAAGGTGCTCCCTGCCTCAATTTCCTTCACATGGGTTTTCTGTCTTTTCTGGGGATTCACATGGCTGAGCCCTCCAAGGGGTTCAATCCCCTTTTGAGGTAACAAAAGTTCAAACAAAACCAAAAGTTCCTTTGCTCCACTTGGGTTCCTTGTCAGTCCGCCCTTTCGGTTTATTTCCAGTCTCACTCTGCAGGGGCGGCTCCAGGCACCAGCGCACCAAGTGTGTGCCTAGGGTGGCAAGCCGCGGGGGGCAGCCTGCCAGTCGCTGTGAGGGCTGCAGGCAGGCGGCTTTCGGCAGCGTGCCTGTGGGAGATCCGCCGGTCCCGCGGCTTTGGCGGCAATTCAGCGGCAGGGACGCCGAAGCCGCGGGACTGGCGGACCTCCCACAGGCATGCCGCCGAAAGCCACCTGCCTGCCGTGCTTGTGGCAGCAAAATACATGGAGCCGCCCCTGTCTCTCTGGCTCTGAAATAGAACCCTGACTCCCAGGCTCCTTCCCTGGAGTCTCCTCCCAGGGTCCTGCAGACCCTCATTCAGTCTTCCACAGAAGCCTAATGGCTCTCTGTGGCCCCACTCCCAAACTATCTTTCTCAGCTCTTTTATATGGCTTAGGTATTTCAGGCTGTCACCTGACTTCAAGTAGTCCAGTTCCCTCAAGCTGAGAAGGAGCTAATTAATTATGCCACAGGTAGGGTTTATTGAACAGGGTTGGCTAGCCTCAGGATTCCTGGCTCTTAAGGGCCAAATCACACTGTTACACAGACTGAGACCAATCGGATTTATGCTTGGACAAGAGAATGTCAAGAAAAAATCTCAATGTTGCATGAAGTAGTTATGTTGATTCAACAAGAGGCACTCTTCTCTTTGAGTCACTCAGAATAAAATAGACTCCCCAGCAAGGTGTAAGGAATGCAGAATTAGGCCAATGGTTACAGTTTGTAAGGAACTGAGACTTGGTACAGAGAACGTAGTTTCTCCTCTAACCGTGAGATAAAGATGATCAGATATCAGAAGAGTTTGCAAGATCTCCCCAGAATGACAGAGTATTAAGTCTTAAAAGAGAGAATTTTAAACTCAGGATATTGTAGAAACCTCTTCATTTTGGTTAGCGAGAAAGGCAGAGCTTCTAACAAGAGAATGAATGGAAGCTCCATTTCACGAAGGAATTAGAGGCCCAGAAAACTAGGTTAGCTCTGGTGGCTTGACTTGGAATATCCTTGAGCATAAATTTTGCTGGTAGTTCCTAATTTACCTGTGTGACCAAGAATGTGGAGATGTGTGCCAGAGGCTATGACTTTACTGACAAAAAAGGTGTGTTTTTACCAAAGGATAATGTTAGCAGAGGCAAGGCACTAGAGCGAGGTCAACCATGGGCATGGGGTATAGACTGACCTTGCCTACCTAACTTACAGTAAAATCTGTAGGTACCTTGTCTCCATTTAGGATTTTATAAAGAGAGAATTACTCTGCACTAGTTATCTAGCTATGCTGTTGTAAAAACATAGTACGACAAGGCACTGTAGTGTTACCATAAAGTAAACGAGGCTAGGTCAATCATGGGACTGGGGTGTATTGCTAAGTCACCTAGCTACCTCACAGTAAAAACTATAGATGCACTTTATCCATTTAGGATTTTACAGAAAAGTAATTATTGCACTGTTAAAAAAAGCCTTTTTCTTCCCTTTTAGAGGGAGTTGAAGTGCAAACCCTTTTATCTCTCTTTTCTTCATTACTTTGAAGTGAATGAGATTGTGAACCGCATGGGTTGCATGCTATCTTACTGGCTATTTACCATAATAGAGAAGGAAGTTACAACAGTCAGAGGTTTGCTTCTAAACTGACCTCAACAGACCTTCCTTTGAAACTAAGGGACAGCTGCAGAATGAGCAGTAGCATACTAGGAATGGTGCCTGTCAGAAGCAGAAATTGAGGTGAAGATGTGGTAATGGAAGATTTGGAGTGATGGTGAAATATTCAAACAGAGAAAACATATGGGTGACTGAGCTGCCAGATACCTGAAGGACAGGTATCAAAGGTAGTTTACCGCAATTTAAAGCGCTCTTCAGGGGTAAATCCCAAACTAGCTTCATATTGGTTTTGTTCATAATTACGGATAATTATATTTTTCTTTATTATCACATGCCTATAAAATAAGCCACTCCTCCACCTAGATTTCATAAACACATGCTTGGGATTACAGAGTGGGGCTGGGTCAATACACTTCTACCCCGATATAATGCGACCTGATATAACACGAATTCAGATATAACGCGGTTTCACCTGTAACGCGGTAAGATTTTTGGGGCTCCTGAGGACAGCGTTATATCGGGGTAGAGGTGTACTTTTCTAGCATGGCTGTTTAGGTCAATTCTTTTTATGGCTGATCTGGTCTTTCTCTAATGGCTTTTTTTCACAGTAGATGTTTTGGCTTACATATTAACATTCTCTGCACGTTGTAGTCTTATAATGGAAAACTGCATTGCTGTCCAATAAAAAATCCTTCCAAAAATACACTCTTTGCATTTAATTTTGGAATCACTGTGTCTCTATTTATTAGAATAATTGATGGTGATGTGAAAAGTCTTTTTTCATTATAGTCAAGGATAGTGTATGTATCCATTTTCCGATTGACTCAATTAGTAAACAGTACAGCCAAGCCTAAAGCAGAACCTCAAACTCAGAACCCAACCCATTTACATTTCAGGCTACGTGGATTTAACTCTCTGATTCCAGAATTTCCCCAACAGTGTTGCTTTAACATCTAATTTGAAGGTGGATGCAGGCTATTTTCTGGTTCTGATTTGGCTGTATCTGAAATCCCACAAGAACTAATTATGATATTTTCTTCACTACTGGCTACACCCTCTAAGGCTGATTTGGTTTTAAGCTTGAACCCTGAGCCCTAGCCATAATCTAATCCAGATTAAGCACTATGTTTAGTAAACAATGCTTACTGGGCCTGATCCAAAACCCACTGAAGTAAATGAAAATAATTCCAATGATTAAAATGGGATTTGGATAAGGCCTATAATGGTTAAAAACCCTGCGCCTTTCAGAAAGCATTGCTAAATCCAGAGGGATATGGAATCCTTACATTAAAACCCACAAGTTTTCAGTCAAAAACATAAACTGTATTATTATTTATTATTTTAATTACCACAGTGCCTAGAAGTTCTAACCATGGACAGGACCTCATTGTGCTAGGCACTGTACAAACACTTCTTGCCTTTGCTATTCTTATTTGGGTAGCGTTATCTATTAAAATACTAGAAAGAAAGCACAATTTAGGTAACTAAAAAAGATGGAGGCTATTCAACTCTGTTGTCTCCAAATACTATTGTTATTGCGGATACAAGAAAAGCCCAGTTTTTGATGAACAACCTACTTTATCTTCATGGTATTAACAACAACATGAGCCAAATCACAAAACATTTGAAACCTTGTAAGAAAGTACAACCCCAGCACCACTCCCCACCTGATTCCCTGACTAGGTATTCAGATAAGCAGCACCTGTACTTTTGTAACCTTATCCAAACTGAATGGAAACTGTGAACATTTAGTGGCTCTGGTTCACCCATATTGACTTTGCTTTATTATAATGTGCACAATACTAGCTCAGAAGGGCTGACCAGCCAACACTTAGTTATCCCAAAGTAATGAAAAGCATAAACTTGGAGGAAGAGGTGCACATATAAGCAATTCTGGATGTTACAGCAACAATCAGCTGTGGCCTCACAAACAGTAGGAGAGCAGGTAGCTGAATGTTTAGTTTCCAAATAAATACTGCTCTGAACACCAGTGCTGTACTTTTTAAAGAGTATATGCAAGAAATGAGAGTGACAGGTAAAGAACCAAATCCCAGTAACATTACCAATATGTGCAGAATGCACCCAACAGTCAAGCAAATAAAGGCATTTGATACACTACCAAAAATGTACTTTATTTTTCTTTTTTCAGCTATTACAACATCCAGCCAGCAATGAAAGGCTCCTGCTCTGAGGGGGTACCTCAGCACACACTGTTCTGTCATGTCACAACCACTAAGAAGTCTAACTTAATGTAGGATTATATAGACCTCATTTTTAAATGTATTGCAATTTTTTATTATACACATAACAAAATTAATAATAATGAAGAATCATGGAATTAATATGCAATATGCAAAATATTTGACTCCCTATTTGCCTGTTACATACTCCAGCTGTACTCTGTAGTAGTTGCAGAAGAAAAAATGACAATGTACTAGATTAAACACACACCGTTGAACGGACTTGCCCCTTATGAATCTAAAAAATCTCAATTGCAAGAATTATTTTATACTGATATAAATGATATGATTTTTTTAATAGCCTTAATACTTAATTAAATTTTACAACGAGTCCTTCTACAAGTATCATAAATACTGTATGTGAACAGCTTTGGTCTGTCATCTTAAAAATCCTATCCAGGGAACAGAACTGACTTGAAAAGAAATGAACTAGTTTTTGGCTCTAATGGGGATGCCATTCATTTGACCTACAGGAAATTATGTTGCTGGGAGTATGATACAAGTGTTAAGAGGGCAATTAGGGTTGTCACCTGCCGTATTCCCAAGAGGAATATGATGGATTTTCATTCTTGGCCCCATGTCTTACACATAATGTCTTGTTGATGAATATTATATTACTTTAACACTAACTTAAAGCAGGAACTTAAAGGAGCTCTTCTCCATTCTTTCAATTCCAAGTTATAGGATTCCTTCAGTACCCCAATGTACGCAGATTTCCAACCACCGCTGACTTTTCTTCACCCCTTTACCTAATTTGTCCCATTTCCCAACTTCTTGTGTGTGGAAACCTTTCCCAAGCAATTGTTTTGTAAAATTCTATTAAACTAGTCAAACAGTGTACCATTATATTGTATCTTTTTAACATAGCCGTTTTGGGCATGCTGATAAACAGTTATCTCCCTTCTGAATTCATAGGCGCTAGACTGAATTCTACCCCGATAAGCGGGATTTTATTGCTTCAGTCACTGGTTTTACAAGGCATGCACTGCTGAGCACCTACATACCAGGATGCAGGATTCAGTGACTAGCATCACAGAACACACAGTAAAAACCCAATTGTAAGTGGCTATCGTATGTGCTACAGTTGTGTTTTAAACCACAATATCACTTCAGAAACTTATTCTTTCTTTTTCACATCTGTATTTTAAATGAGCCAAATAGGTCTTTTTCAAAATGCATTTTAAAAAACTGCCTGATATATTTCAGCCTGATGTGAATTTAAAGTGTTGAGTACTGATTCTTTGGAAATAGGGAATTTATACTGGAAACACTCACATATCAATTATTATAAGAATGCTAAGTGTTGGTGCAGTGATAAGGAGGTCATCCTTCTTGTGGTCACTTCAGATGAGAAGATCTCGCTCACTCCTCTCCCTGGTTGTTCACCCATGGTTTCTCTTTCTGCTCTCTAATGCCCCCTGTAGGTTTCAGTCATGTTTGTAAACCAAATTTGAACTCTGTTTAAACCACAAATGAACCTGAAAAGAAACCCTGAATCCAAATACCTGTGTACTTTGAGGAGCAAGTGACTCACACTCAGATTCAAATGCTCTGATTACAATCACTCTCTTTGATGGGCTGAATCAGAACTTCAAATAGGAATTAAATCAGCTTTGAGAGATCTTGAAAATCCAGACCTTAGTTTGAAACTGGATCTGAAATGTGTGTGGCTCAAGCCCATCTTTAGTTTAAAAGAGATTCCAGCTGAGAGATTTCAAAAATAGCTAGTTGATGAGTGTAGATAGGGACAAGCCAAGAATCCACGCTTGAACAGTATTTCTACATCTACATTGGCCAGACCAAACATTTCTGAAAATGTTTTGTTGAAATTATGTTTCACCTCCATGCTGAGGATGTGTCAGCCAGAAGCAGCATTATATTTTGGCTAAGGTTTAGAGTTTGGGTCTAAATCCCATTAAAAACATTATTTGCCTAAAATACAAAATTGAGGGGGTTTTGTCTGAGGATACCTCTTTAAGAGAGCCATCCTTGGGTGCTGGCTCCCTCTAGTCTGACTGAGCACAAGGAGGTGGAGAGACACAGAGACTCTTAGAGCATGGTCAGACTTTGCAGATGGTCTAGATCTTACTTGTAATGAAGAATGATCTCTCTCAGCTCTGTCTAAGGCCTGGTCTACACTAACCCCCAAATTCGAACTAAGGTACGCAACTTCAGCTACGTGAATAACGTAGCTGAAGTCGACATACCTTAATTCGAACTTACCGCGGTTCAGACGCGGTCCACACGTGGCAGGCAGGCTCCCCGTCGACTCCGCGGTACTCCTCTCGCCGAGCTGGAGTACCGCAGTCGACGGCGAGCGCTTCCGGGATCGATTTATCGCGTCCAGACCAGACGCGATAAATCGAACCCGGAAGTTCGATTGCCAGCTGTCGAACTACCGCGGTAGTGTAGACCTGGCCTAAGTGAAGTCTCCTTCATAAGAATCCCATGAATATTTCATGGTAACAGGAATAGGGTGTGTTGTCAGACGTCACTGGTGTGGTGCTCTGCTCTGTTCAATGTTGATTCCAGTCAGCTGCGTGCATGTGTTCTCTCTGTGTGCTTCCCTGGCTCTGTGCAGATAGCTGACACAACAGACCCTGAGAGAACCCCCCCAATGACCACTGACTCTGATAAGGTACGAAGGCACCCGGCCAGGTTTATTGCCAACCGAAACACAGTCTCTAGCTCCCCGGAGCAGATGTCTACAGTTCTGCTAGTACATATATGCCCCCTGACAATGGACCGGCTCAGTCAGTGGTGGGATTTACCACTGCCCCTTAGGCCAGACAAAGACATAGCCCCAGGGATGCATTCTTATACACAGGTACAAACAAGTTACACATCACTCCTGACGTATCAAGGTACAACCCCTCTGCGTATTGTGGTGCTGCGTCTCTCCTAGTACATGTTGGTTCGAATAAACAAGTCTATCCTTTTGACCTTGTCTTTTAAGATGGGTCAGCCTGTTTCTCATTATTTCTGTGGAATGTGTTTGTACTGGACTGTTCTAGTGCCATCCTGGTCCATGTTTATCCTGTTAGTGCTTGATACCCTTTAGATATGTGTATACATCCAATAAGCAGCCTTCTTCTTGCCAACTTTTGTGAGCAGGGCCTGCCTCTGACTCACAGCTTAACTTTGTTTTATGTTAGCAAAGTCTTGACCATTCCTTTGGTTCAGGCCTCAGACCTCATACCAGGCCTCTGATACTATGGGTTTATGTTTCAGGGCCTCATCTTACTTCATTGTGAAGAGGACAAAGACAGCAAATGGAGCAGCTCAGAGCACAAGCAGCTCAGAGCCCCAGCAGAGCTCAAACTCTTCACCAATGCAGCAGACAAACGGGGAAGTTTCAAGCAGCAGTTCATTCTCTACATGTTGGAAAGCGGAACAACTGAGAAAGCAGATAAACAAAAGGTAGCTGTTTCCCTTAATATAGCTGAGCCTGATGCACTAGGTGTATATAAATATTCTATAGTTAAGCCAGGAAGAGCAGGCTAGTTATGAGACAGTGCTGCAAAAATTAAAGGAATAATGACTCCCTCCCCCCCCAAGAATGAGACTTTTGAAAGATACAACTTTCCCATAAGAGCTCAAAAAGGGGGAGAAAACTTTTGAAGAATTTGTGACTGTCCTCAGACTGCTGAGTCAATCATGTAATTATGGAGAGCTCACAGATTTCCTAATTAGAGACCAGATTGTTATGGGGATCAGAGACATAAAGCTCAGAAAGAGCCTGATGGAAGATCCAGACTTGAATTTAGAAAAGGCAATCAGAATTTGCCAGGCATCCGAGGTTACAGAGGCCAGATGGAAGCTGTTGGAGGGAAATGGATACACTGAAACAGTAGACAGGATTACCACTCCACTAAGCTATAGAAAAGTAGCTACAGAGAGCAAATAGATTTGAGAGATCTAAAGAGAAATCTGAAAAATAACCCAAAACAATCAGAATGAATTTCCAAAAGGAAATACAAAGAGCTACACCCCTTGTGATGGCAGACATATGCCTCAACAATGTGGAAAATGCTGCAACTGCAAAAAACTTAATCACTTTGCAAGAGTTTGCAGGCAGGAACAACGTGCTCAAACAGAAAGGAAGTGTACACACCCTGTACCACAAAGAGAATAGCACAAGCACCAGTGAAGAAGAATTCTTCAAAGGAACTTACATGAGACAGCAGCGTCAAGTGACTGGACTATTACTTTAGAAACAAATGGAACTTTTGTGACTTTTTAAGTTGGACACTGGTGCACAAGTAAATGTGGTGCCAGAATCTATTACACAGGCTTAAAGAAGGGAGGTGACGGTGAGGAGGAGGGGAAGGTGGAAATAAGGCACATTGGGGAAAAAACAAGTAAAGCTCAGCATTTACAGTGGGGCGCTGATTCCATCTGTTGGCATATATGAGCTTGAAATAAAGGTAAAAGACAATGTGGAAAGGACAATGTTTGTAATTGTGCAAGGTAAAAGCGGACCAATACTAGGGCTGAAACCATGTCAGACCTTGGGCCCTATACCAAATGTATTCTTTATAGGAGGGTCACATACATTGAGGACCAATTCCAGAATGTCTTCAAGGGGATTGGAAAGCAGTCAACAGAATATGAGTTAGAACTGAGTGAGCCCAAGAGTCCCACATCTCTCTCCCCATCTTTCTTTACAAACACCAGTCTTATCAAACTTGACTAAGATATTGATTTAAAAAAATTCTTCTTACTTTCCATATGAAGATAATTTTTAGCAGGTTAATATTACTGTACCTGTGACATCTTATTAAAAATACTTGACTTGAATCAGTCAGAACAATTTTATCATGTTAATTAGGAACATATATCTTTACTAAATTCATGAAAAAAGCTAATGAGTAACAATGGCTTGTTAACAGCACAGGACAAATATATTGAAAAGTAACTTGTTTTCATTTACTTTATGAAAAGTAACTTGTTTTTATTGTGAACATTCATTTGATCAAATTTCATCTCAGTCTTTGTAATCCCCCATATCTCCATTAATGATTTATATTTAAGTGAATCATGATGTAGAATTAAAGTCCAATTTTCAAAAGTAGATTCCACACTTTTCAAGCACCAGTACCTGTGTGCGCACATTTAGAGCACTTACATCTGTGCATGTGTATGTGTGTGTAAATTCCATCACCTGTGCACACTAGTGACAGAATCTATCATTCATTCATTCACATAAGTGTTAATGCTCAAATAGTGCATGTACAGACCTTAGTAGGTGCAAAGCTACATTTGAATAACACAAACACACACACCAAATTGAGGCCTCTCTGAAAAATTATCCCTTTTCTTAATGCATATTAACTGTTTTCTGATGTGTGTATGGAATCAGATGTGTTGAGAGTCGAGTGCTGGGCTTCAGGGAATTTTCTGAAGATGAAACTGCTCAAGACTCTTGTCTGAAGTGGTTCTGCTCTGCCCTGCTATGAGCAATATTCTTCAACCCAACAAGTGCTCCTTCATTCATTCTTAGATGATTTATCAGGTCAAGAAGGAATGGCCCACAGAGGTAGATCAGCGAAGAGCACATATCTAAGGATCAGAGAATGAGTACTCTGGTCCTCAGTGCAAGTCACTCCTACACACAGTCTTTCAAGGGTGAAAAAGCATGCAGATAAATATCTTCTTTATTCTTTCCTATTAACTCATGCTTAGCAAGAAGTTATCTGTTGTAAAATGTTGTAATTGCAAAGATCTCGTCATGGTTCTAATCTCTTGCATCCCCCTGAAGATCCTTCAGTAGATGCCTGTGACAATCACTTTATTAATTCAGCATCAAGTGTAAATCAAATACAATTCACAATAAGGTATTACTGGGTGAGGGTCTATTGTCTGTGTTATGCAAGAGATCATTATGATAATCGTGGAAGAGGTGGATGTCAAAACTTAATTTCATTTCTTTGTAGTGAATTTAGTTCCACTCAACAGCAGTTTTAGAATCCAATTAATTTACTCTTATTTTTAACAGAGATTTCCCAGAAGAAAAGAGTTCTTTAATAATAGCAGTTCCATGATGATCCCCTACATTCCCTTGTGCTCTCATGTGTTAGCCTTACGACTCCCTCCTCTCTCTCCCCCGTTACCAGGGCCGGCTCCAGGCACCAGCAGAGGAAGCACGTGCCTGGGGCGGCACATGCTAAGGGGCAGCATTCCGTCTATTCTTGGGGTGGCACAGTCCAAGCGTTTTTTTTTTTTTTTTTTTTTTTTTGTGCTTCGGCAGTTCATGTTTTTTGTTGTTGCTTGGGGCGGCAAAAATGGTAGAGCCGGCCCTGCCTGTTATATTCCTTAGAATGAAGAGAGAATCCCAGTGTTTGTTTGTTTTATAAGACCTTATAATGTTCAACATTATTTGCCACTATCTCAAACCTATTTACTATCCTAAAATTCAATTAAATTGTTTGAACGTATGTACTCATTAGGAAAGAATTTATTTTTGGGTTAAGTGCATTTGCCACAAGTCATGTGTGAGAAACGTTACCCATATTAATGACAAAGATTCTGTTATTTGCTAAATCTTAAACTTTTAAAATGTTTTCATCTTATTTGTTTTCTGTTTGCCTGAAAGTTTGAATTCAAGTGTGTGTATCAAACCCTATTCCATATTTTAATAGCCGGCATGTAGATTTCTTCCCCTTCCTCTTTCCCAGGACAATTAAAAACAAAATACTGAGTCTCAAGAAGATTTCACTAGCTGCATCATCATTCTACATCAAGTTTGTCAATGGAGGGATGGTAATTGCTTAAAATCATGGAATAAAAACTGTGTGAAGGGCCATAAATTAGGGTAATGGTAAATGTATTGAGCTCTGGAGAGATGCCTCATGTGAGGGTCACATGGGTTGGTGTTAGGTCCAGCACTGCTTAACATCTTTATTAATGAACTGTACAAGGAAGATTAAGAATTAGTGAATTAAGGGCCAGATTGTCATCTCAATCCTTGTGGAAGGAGAGGATAAAACCGCCAGTTGATCCAGTTGGGGGGCTTGGAAAAGTGTGTGTGTGGGAGGGTGGAATGTAAGCTCAATGAAATTGTTTTCCCCTGTCCAGGACCCCTTTATAGGTTCTTTGGTAGTCTTTCCACAGGGCTAGGGCACTGCAGGATGTTGGGTGTAAGAAAAAGTGCAGCAGAGGACCATCTACACTTTGTAACATCATCTCTTGTTGACCCCATGAAGTTATAACTAGAAATCTTAAGAATGGATGGCATAAAGATTGCACCTTAAGCAAAAAGCCCCCAATGGTTCTGCAGGGTATTATAGCTTTGGAATAGCCCCTTTGTGCAGGCCTTTGCACAAATTGCACAATTTAGACTTGTATGTGGTTTCAGCACATTTTCATAGGCATCATCAACTACAAGAGAGTTCACAGAAACCAAACTCATCAACACCAAGTTCAGTCTTTGAGACAGCCGTCTTGGCTCAACCTCAGTGTAGCAAAACAGGATTTTTTTTAAAATTAGTAAACTTTACAACTTTTATGCTAAATTTAAAATGCAACAATAGTTCCATTTCAGCATTGTTTGTCTAAGCAAGCATATTTAATGTGTGCAGACTTTTATAAAACTATGCTTGCATTTGGTTTAATCATATTTTATATTTAATACCAACTACCTTCCTAATTTAAATGGGCTATAATTAACTAAGTCCCTGATCCTGCAAGATATGTGGGAAGACAAAGGGGCTCCATATAGGCACAGGGTTCCACTTGCTTGGATAAGCTTGCAAGACTGAGCCAACTTAACACTGCTGTCTTTTTATCAATGTGTATCAGTACTTTGAAGGACAGCTGGATAAAGAATGAGTCATAAAGTTTGAGGATAAATCCATAATTTATAATTTAATTTCTGCACAAATTATCAGTCTCCTGGATATATTCAAAGGTTTCACAAACTAAAATTTATGTTTCGCCACCTCGAGAAGTTACAGAACAAAACCACACATTTACAATGTTCTCTCATTTGCTTTTCAGAAACACTGTTCTTTACAGCTTTAGAGAGATTTGAAACCTGATCCAGGTTTTTAAATGTTTTATTAGCAGTATCATTTGGTGCTTTTCTTCACTTTATTGGAACCATTGTTTCTGCCTCCTTCTGCATAATTTCATTGCTATCACAGCCAAACAGCCTGTGTCCTGTTTGTTGAAACTGATAATTAGTGAAAAATCCTTCATTTAAAGTAAATTCCTTCTGGAGTTCATGGCTTATTGATCATTTATGGGTCAAATTCTGAAAACTGTCAGAAAACTCTTATTTCATTAGCCCTGTTTTTCCCCTTAGATAGCAGTCTCTACAGGGAGCAACATCCCACTCTGATTGTGCAGATGTGGAGAGCTGATAGTACAGCAGCTGGAATTACATTCTAGTGAGACAGCTTCTATAATTATGTGCAACAGACTTTAGAGTTACCACTTACAGCTGCCAAATTCTAAGTAGCTCTACGAGTAATGCTTCTGTGGATGTGTGCACATGAAGTGAATAGGTTATTGAATTAAGCATCATCCCTCTTTTTCTAATGATAATAAATTAATGATAAAAGACCATCCTTACCCTATTCGTACCCGCAATGTTTTTTTCCCTTCCTTTCCCTCCTTCCATCCAAATCTCTCTTCCATCTTAATTTCTCTTCACTATAGTCTCTTTCTCTCTTAGTACCTGATTCTTTCTTTTTCCCTTTTCCACTGGTTCACTTTCCACAATTGTTCAGATTTCTGACCAGTGCAAGATGGTACAGTTCTGGGGTGTAGGGCTGGAGCATCTCTATTAATGGTTCATGAATGACTGGGGAGCTCATTCATGTAACACTGGGTCCTTGCCTGTGGATGTCTGTGTAAGTGCAGTGCCTGTCAGAGGTTTGTAGCTTGACATCAGCATCACAGTGTGAAAGGTAACCCAGATTGGTGGGACAGAGGGCTCAGTGGTCCCACAGTCCAGTTTGCACCCTGGGGACCACGTCACACATATTCATTCACCAATTCCATATCTCTCAGTCTTTTGCTGCTCATTGACTATGTAGTCACAATAGCGGATGGGAACCACATTATAAACACTAGATCTCCTGAGCAACAGCCCCAGTCTGGATTTTTTAGTAGAGGATTGAAGTGTTGTGTTACACAAACAGCAGCAGGTTCCCCAACAGCTGGACTGCCACTCACAGGTCTCATTAAGTAAGCAGAAGTTGTACTCGGAGATCCCTCTCGCACTGATAGGAAAATAGATCTCAAGGGGCCTAATCCTGTCAGAACAGGTCCAATGCCTATGAAGAAACCATTGAAAAATATCTACGGTACTTTGTATTAGAAAGGAAAACAGAAATGCAACTGAAACATTAAGGCAGTTGGCTATGAGCATTTACAGTTTGACATTTTTTCACTGGGAAAATGTGAATTAGGATTTTAAATGGATATAATAGAAGGACAAATGGAATTCAAATGGAGTAAAGCTAATACTATGTTGTTAATATCAAATTATCCATCAAATATACTAACTGTTTAAATTAATTACTCCTTTAGGTTACTCTCAGTATTACCACATTAAATTAGTGGTTCACTGGAAAGAAATTAATAATGCTTCCTATCTGAAACAACCCATAGGTATAAAATAATGTATTTTGCCCTCATGGAACCATTTTTTAAAAAGGTAGAAGTATCATAACATATGCATCACACCAAAGATTTTCCAGCAGAAAGCAAGTGGATGACAGAGTGATTTTGCTGTCTATAAGTCATCAATTATTGTTATTCAAGGACAAATGCACTGAAATTTGTGCCATTCTGCAAAGTTCTACAAATTACTGCCTCAGGCATCACTCTGCCTTCACAACCTATGCATCTGTAACTGGAATTAAAAAATTACATAGCTACATTATTTCCTTGATCAGATCACACAAAATTAGCAAAAGATCCCAGGACACAGGCACCCCTATAGACAGGAATGTGCCCCCAAAATATGTATATATTTCCTCAAAACAAATTTCCTATCAAATACTAGTGTGTCTTTTGAACAGTATAGACATTTTTCAACTGCAGTCCTACTTCCCATTGAAGAGGTGCAAATAAAATATGTAATGAACAAAGTTTATTTCAATAAAACATTGTACATGTAGATTCACAGAGGCATGCTGTCATTTTTTAAAGTGTATTACTGAATGAAATCACAGGGACATTTGTTGCTATTCCTCCTGTCCTCACTCACACTATAGATCAAAATTTTATCAGACTAAGAGCCAACAGGTACTGGTGTCAGAACAGCTTTTGTAAAGGCAATCAAAAAAACAGCATGCTGCAAAAATATGCATATATTACCTACAGAGCTACAGAACAGTAGTTATAAAAATTATTGCAATTGAAACTGGTATACTAAGCAATTTGAAATAGTGTTGCCATCCCCTCATGGAGAACAGTAAGAGTTGCACTTAAACTTATACTTAACAATAAAAGTCATCAGAGATCAGGATGCACATTGTAAAGTATGAAAAGTATGAAAAGTCAATCCCTTTTCTATAATTGCTTAGCTTTGGAACGCATTGATAACTAACTCTTGTAAGAGATCAAAGACTTTACCTGGGAGGAAACTAAGTCCTATTATTGGAGAATCAATTAATTTGCAAAATATATTAATGAACTGAGTTTCATCTAATTAAATAGCCTGAGTAAAGTTTCAGACCAAAGACTGGCTTAAAAAAAAAAAAAAAGCTCTTCTGATTAACTTACAAAAAATTAAACAGTCACGTTAAAAGTTTCTGCGTGGCTGGTTAGGTTTTTTTGCTTGGCATGGCTTTAATTCTTTTTTAAACCTAGAAAGCTTGGGATACATTTAAACTGTATAAAATTACTACCTACAGGTCAGATCCTTCACTCCTTACTCAAGCAAAATTCTCATTGAATAAAAAAGGAACATGCTTCAAATTGTCAAAAATATGACAAAAATTAGGAACTACATGAAGGTATTGCATGTACTTATACGAGCTAAATGCATGCAAAGACAAATAATTTTTAAGAGGAACTTTTTAAATATTTATTTTATACATTTACAAGGCACATACCACATAACATATGAATACTATACAATTAAAGATTTTAAAATATAATCTATGGAGTAAAATCCTGGGGTATGTTTAATCAGATCAGAGGTGTTTATGCAAAGGTATCTTAAGAGTTATCTTTGCACTCCCCTCGCAACCTCAAAGACCTTTGTCTGGAGCAGAAGGAACACAAAAGGGTAGTGGCTCCTATAAAGGAGCCCCCTTAAGAGGTTGGGAGAAGGTGTAGCTGGGAGGAGGGCATCACCTGAACTGGTGGGTTGGCCGGGGATGGGAGACACTGAGGCAAGCCACTGACCTCTGTGGCTTTCAAGGGGAGAGTATGCAAACCCTGTCTGTCCAGCCCGAGTCCCTTTTCATGCTTGGATTAGCAGATGTCAGTGCAGACATTCATTTCATAAGGAGTCCAGTTTCCTGATAAATTGAACTTGGAAGTGAATTTAGAGGAAGGCGTCCTGTGACAATCAGAGTCCAGACACCCCAAGAGGACAGGAAAGGGTCTGAACCCCAAAGAATGAGCAATTGAATCAACTGGTGTTATACAATGTTATTGTGTATAAAATATGCCAAGTTAGATCTTTTATGAAAGCTTGTACTGTTCTGAACTTGGTGGTCATTATGAGATATGTACACAGACAGTGGTTATTAATATATATATATATATATTTATGTATATCTAATAGTATGCTAATGACTGATACTGCAATTTCAAGTACCCTGTAGAGCAGGGAGAGGTTAGGCCCAAACCTGTTGTTTACATGAAACTGACTTTACTTATCCATCCATTGTCCAGCCGGGAAGAGACAATTGTGGACCATTAGAGTTAATGGGAAAACATTGAAACAACTTGAAACTGAAAATAAAACCCCAATAATGGAAAACCAGGAGTGGAAGGAATTTCCCCCACCATGAATCATAGTCTGAGAGAAAATTAAATAAACCCTGCAAACCCTTAAAAAGAAGGGGTTTGAAATGAAGGACATCCAGAAGCTGGGGACCATCCATGAAACACTGGATCCCCTCTGTGATGAGGGTACACTGGGAAACTGTTCAGAGGCAATAGGAAATATATTAGAAAAGGGAATTTATCTAACATAGAAGTGTAAAGGCTGAAGTTGCATATTTATGTTTCTTTGCTGTGTAACTTGTGTTTGCTTTGCCTTACTCTTTCATCTTTGAATCTGTGATTATTCTATTAAATAAACCTTTTGTTTATTTTTACCCCAAGTGGCTCTCTGTTGTGCAAACTGTGTGGAATGTATTTGCCAAAGTGAACTTATAACTGGAGGCAGGTTTCACTTCTTTGGAAGTGACGAACCAGAGGGGAAAAGTCCAGGGGTCTGGTAGTTTAGAACTCAGGGTGGACGGACTTGGGGACACGTGGAACTGAAAGAGGCTGTTGGGATTATCCTGCAAGAAATAACTAGGCTGGTGGAAGCTGAGGTGAGACCTTTATGCGTGTAGGCTGGCTATTGGTTTCAGGGCTCTGAGCCATATCAGCATGAAGGCACCCCGGTTAGTCCATGACAGAACCACTTACTGGGTTTATGATCCCCCAAACTTCATACATCCCCTGTAAAAGCTGGGGCCCCTACTGTCTTTCCCCAGCCCTTGAAAAACCTCATATGAGGGGAGGATGATGCAGTCCCAGTAATGGGCTGAGGACCACATCTGAAGGGATGGGGAGCAGCCCACCACCAGAAGGAAGGATGACCTGCACTGCTACAGTTCCCAGATGAGTTAATAAAATTGCATCTTAATGTTTATCCAGCACAATGACTTTAGGGTAATATTCCAATGGCAGTGCAACTTAAAGGCCACATCACTCTGAAGAGTTAAGTCAGAAAATTACATTTAAAAGTTGTGGACAGTAGTTAGTTGTTTTACAGGTTTCTGACTCCTAACAGAACTGAATGGTAGCGAAGCACTGTCAAGGCTACTAGGCCTAAGATTAAACCTGCCCAATTTGTTTTAAATGATATGCATATTTTGACATGCTTTATACTAATTAGTCTGTCTTTTGTTTTTTGTAAGTAAGGAAAATAATTGAATATATGAGACAAGCCTACTGCTCACTTCTAAGAACACAAGCAAAGAGAAAAGCAGTAAAGTGTAGGGGACAATTTCCGGGTGCAAGTGCTGGGGGAACCAAGTAGGGGCAGAGCTCTTCTTGACCTGCTGCTCACAAACAGAGAAGAATTAGTAGGGGAAGCAAAAATGGATGGGAACCTGGGAGGCAGGGACCATGAGATGGTTGAGTTCAGGATCCTGACACAAGGAAGAAAGGAGAGCAGCAGAATGCGGACCATGGACTTCAGAAAAGCAAACTTTGACTCCCTTGGGGAACTGATGGGCAGGATCCCCTGGGAGAATAACATGAGGGGGAAAGGAGTCTAGGAGAGCTGGCTGTATTTTAAAGAATCCTTATTGAGGTTGCAGGAACAAACCATCCCAATGTGTAGAAAGAATAGTAAATATGGCAGGCGACCAACTTTGCTTAACAGTGAAATCCTTGCTGATCTTAAACACAAAAAAGAAGCTTACAAGAAGTGGAAGATTGGACAAATGACCATGGAGGAGTATAAAAATATTGCTCAGGCATGCAGGAGTGAAATCAGGAAGGCCAAATCACACTTGGAGTTGCAGCTAGCAAGAGATGTTAAGAGTAACAAGAAGGGTTTCTTCAGATATGTTAGCGACAAGAAGAAAGTCAAGGAAAGTGTGGGCTCCTGACTGAATGAGGGAGGCAACCTAGTGACAGAGGATGTGGAAAAAGCTAATGTATTCAATGCTTTTTTTGCCTCTGTCTTCACGAACAAGGTCAGCTCCCAGACTACTACAGGGAAGCACAGAATGGGGAGGAGGTGACCAGCCCTCTGTGGAGAAAGAAGTGGTTCAGGACTATTTAGAAAAGCTGGATGAGCACAAGTCCATGGGACCGGATGCGCTG
Source organism: Emys orbicularis (assembly GCF_028017835.1). NCBI lineage: Eukaryota > Metazoa > Chordata > Testudines > Emydidae > Emys > Emys orbicularis. The sequence continues at coordinate 37,449,891 of NC_088689.1, read as the reverse complement.
CATCCGAAGGTGCTAAAGGAGTTGGCGGATGTGATTGCAGATCCATTGACCATTATCTTTGAAAACTCATGGTGATCAGGGGAGGTCCTGGATGACTGGAAAAAGGCTAATGTAGTGCCCATCTTTAAAAAAGGGAAAAAGGAGGATCCAGGGAACTACAGGCCACTCAGCCTCACCTCAGTCCCTGGAAAAATCATGGAGCAGGTCCTCAAGGAATCAATTCTGAAGCACTTAGAGGAGAGGAAAGTGATCAGGAACAGTCAGCATGGATTCACCAAGGGCAAGTCATGCCTGACTAACCTAATTGCCTTCTATGATGAGATAACAGGCTCTGTGGATGAGGGGAAAGCAGTGGACGTATTATTCCTTGGCTTTAGCAAAGCTTTTGATATGGTCTCCCACAGTATTCTTGCCAGCAAGTTAAAGCAGTATGGGCTGGATGAATGGACTATAAGGTGGATAGAAAGCTGGCTAGATCCTCGGGCTCAACGGGTAGTGATCAATGTCTAGTTGGCAGCCAGTATCAAGCAGAGTGCCCCAAGGGTTGGTCCTGGAGCCGGTTTTGTTCAATATCTTCATTAATGATCTGGAGGATGGTGTGGACTGCACTCTCAGCAATTTTGAAGATGATACTAAACTGGGAGGAGTGGTAGATACGCTGGAGGGTAGGGATAGGATACAGAGGGACCTAGACAAATTAGAGGATTGGGCCAAAAGAAATCTGATGAGGTTCAACAAGGCCAAGTGCAGAGTCCTGCACTTAGGACGGAAGAATCCCATGCACTGCTACAGACCAGGGACCGAATGGCTAGGAAGCAGTTCTGCAGAAAAGGACCTAGTGGTTACAGTGGACGAGAAGCTGGATATGAGTCAACAGTGTGCCCTTGTTGCCAAGAAGGCTAATGGCATTTTGGGCTGTATAAGTAGGGGCATTTCCAGCAAATTGAGGGACATGATCATTCCCATCTATTCGGCATTGGTGAGGCCTCATCTGGAGTACTGTGTCTAGTTTTGGGCCCCACACTACAAGAAGGATGTGGAAAAATTGGAAAGAGTCCAGCGGAGGGCAACAAAAATGATTAGGGGGCTGGAGCACATGATTTATGAGGAGAGGCTGAGGGAACTGGGATTGTTTAGTCTGCAGAAGAGAAGAATGAGGTGGGATTTGATAACTGCTTTCAACTATCTGAAAGGGGGTTCCAAAGAGGATGGATCTGGACTGTTCTCAGTGGTAGCAGATGACAGAACAAGGAGTAATGGTCTCAAGTTGCAGTGGGGGAGGTTTAGGTTGGATATTAGGAAAAGCTTTTTCATTAGGAGGGTGGTGAAGCACTAGAATAGGTTACCTAGGGAGTTGGTGGAATCTCCTTCTTTGGGGGTTTTTAAGGTCAGGCTTGACAAAGCCCTGGCTGGGATGATTTAGTTGGGGATTGGTCATGCTTTGAGCAGGGGGTTGGACTATATGACCTCCTGAGGTCCCTTCCAACCCTGATATTCTATAAGTCTATGATTCTAAAGTAGTAAATTTGATAATCTGTAAATCTGAAAATCCTGCATCCATAAAACAATAGAGCATTTGAGCATGGTGTGCGAAGTGAGACAACACATGTCAGTGTACTGAGTTTGTTGTAAGCTCATTTAGCAGTGCATCAAAGAAAGATACTTTTGTGGTGAAGAGATGTATTAAGTTATAGCCTTCTCTTCTATTTTGTCTCGAACACATGCAAATATGACAGACTAAAATAGTGTAGAAGTTGGTCCCATTAAAGATACTACCTCAATCATCTTGTCAAACTAAAATACACCTCTACCCTGATATAACGCTGTCCTCGGGAGCCAAAAAATCTTACCGCGTTATAGGTGAACCCGCATTATATCAAACTTGCTTTGATCCGCCGGAGTGCGCAGCTCCCCCCCCCGGACCATTGCTTTACTGCATTATATCCGAATTCGTGTTATATCGGGTCACGTTATATCGGGGTGGAGGTGTAGACACAATGATCAAATTATCTCCTATAAACTATGTATATTTTCTTTATTATACCAATAAAATCCTACATCACTTTATTCAATTTAATGTCTTAAACTCCCTCAGTTCTAATAGTTCTTCTCTGATGTTTACTGATATCAAAAAGTTCTAAGAAATGTGGGTTTTTTCTAACTAGACTTGAAATTTAAAATGATGAAGTATGCTATCCTAGTTATGCACCAAAAGGTCTGACTGAAGTCAATGGGAACTTCATGCATAAGATGAGAGCCCTTATAACTATAAAATAAAGTTGTTTCAAAAATAGAGATTATCGGAAAACAAAGCTCCTGAATTTTGGAGGTTGGAGAGGGTTGAAATCTGAATCCAAATTGTGTGGCTCAGACTCATCTCTGTTTTGTCATTTATGTGCAAATAGGGCCAGCTAGAAAAAAATGTCAAACAATATAAACTCTGAAATGGCCTAGTCTACCACTGAAGCCTACAGTCAGAGTGACAGTGTCCCCTTATTAAGATTCAAGGTTTCAGATAATTGGGATAATTTCAGATAATTCCCTTTTCACTTTGATCTCCTTAAACCAGGATCTCCACGGGGGAATCTATGTTCCACTTCCAAGAAAGGGAAAATGAAAGAAGAAGAATATTGTCAAAGGTCAAGTAAGATGTTTCATAAAAAACCTCCAACATGTACAGTGTTTTGTCAGCTAGAAAACACTTTTCTAAATTAATCTGTATTCCACTGTGACTTCTTGACTAGAAATAAGGTGCTTTTATCTGTAAAATGTCAAATCTCTCACAAAGACACACATTGGGATTAGTATAAAACCTAAACATTTTGCAATTGCTCTGTAGCAGCAGGGTAATAAACCAACAGTACAAAAGAGTCAGATTGTCTCAGTGCTCAAAGTAATTTTAAGTCTCTTAGGTACAATTTTCTCTTGCAAAATGCCAAACGATTAATGTCTTTCTCAGAGACTCTTGGAACCTCAAGCTGTCCAAAAGAGGGAACTTGGTGTATCTTTTAGGCCATAATTCTGTATTGTGATTCAGGTGAATTAACCCCTATGTGCAGGGGTACAATGCTGCACATCACAGTGAAAGATTGGGCCCTAAATATTGTAGCACACCACTGCACATGCTGCTCCTCCTGTGGAGAGGATGAGAGAACAAACAACACATGACAGATGTTATTCATGTTGCTTAACACGCTGCTGGAAGGTGCTCAGACACTATGGTGATAAGCATGGTGTAGGAACCTATATGGAATAGAATAGTAATTGAGATATGACATGATGAGAATTTTAGCTGTGCAGATGTCTAGAAAAGTCTGTATCTTAGGGATGTTATTCAGAAAGAATCAGCAAGGTTTTGACATAATTGGATGCGAGGACCTAGAGAGTGGTCTGAGTTAAAGATGATGCATGGTGGTATTGTTCACAGTGACTGAGAAAGGGGGTAGGGTGAGAGTTTGGTGGGAAACATTACAAGCTTGTTTTAGCCATGTTGAGCTTGCACTAACAGCTAGACATCCACAAGGAGATGTCAGAAAGGCAGGATGAGATTTTAGTCTGGACAGAAGGCAACAGGTTTTGAGTAGAGAGAGGTAAATCTGTGAGTTGTCATCATAGAGATGGTGGTTAGTGTTTGTAGTGGAGAGCCAGATAGAAGGTTTAGAGGGAAATGAAAGTGGACCAAGACAGAGCCTTGTGGAACTGCCACAGAAAATTTGAGGGGGGGGGGGGGATGAGGAGGGTCCTCCAAAAGACATGCTGAAGGAGCAATGAGAGAGTAGAAGGAGAACCTGGAGAGGATAGAGTCATGGAAGCCAAGGGAGGACAAGGTTTCAAAAAGAAGATCATGATCAATTGCATCAAAGGTGGCTGACAGGTCAAAAAAGATGAGGATGGAATACTGGTTCCGAGCTTTAGCTATGAAGAGATCATTAGGAGTTTCAGCTGAGTGCAAGGAGTGGAAGGCAGATTGGAAAGGATCTAGGATGGAATTTGAAGAGACAAACTCTAGATAGTGATTGTAGACAGTGCATGCAGTGGGCTTAGAGATGAAAGGGAGATGGGTTGGTAGTTAGAGAGGCAAGTGGGGTCAAGGATTTTTTTTTAAAGATGGGAGAGATACTAGAGAATGTTTGCATTGTGAGGGGAAAGAACTAGAGGAGAGTGAGAGGCTAAGAAGAGTAAGGGAGAGGATGAGAGTTGGCACAAGGGAGATCAGGGGATGGGATGGGATGAGAATCACTGGAGGGGTTACAGGAGGAAAGCAGATGAGAAACGTACGTACCTGTGACAGGGGAGAAGGAGAGAGCTGAAGAAGAGGAAGGAGTAAGAGAAAGTCTGTTGTAATAATTGGGCCTAGAAATTTACCCTAATTGTAAGCTCAATTTTGAAAAGTGAATAAAAGTTAATAAAGTGTCACAATAACCTATAACAATAAATGTTGATGGGAAAAGATGCAAAGAGAGACAGAAATAGTCCAAACAAAAAGGCCAGCTGATATAACACAGGGATCACAGGTAAACAGGAAAAGTGTAATACCAGAAATAAATGGACCATAATTGGCTTGTTGGAAATCAAGCCTAATTGGTGGATGAAATAATGAAGGGATAGGCTATTCCACACACTACTCTCCTTTCTAAGTCCTCAAAAAGAGACTTTGTGGGGGAAGCTGGCTACCACAAGGCTATCTGACTGGAAAACAAGAGAAGGGGAAGGAACAAGTGTCACCATGATGGCTGCCACCCTCACCATCTCCTGGAGCCCATGATTTTCTTTGTCCTAATCCTGAGAGATGTTCTCAGAGAGAGGAATACAGATGACGCTGCCACCTTCACCAGCTCTGACTAAATCCTGAACTCTATCTGGGATGTGAAACTTTGTGTCTTCCTTCCCCATGTGTCCTTTTCCTTCCCTACCTATTTATTTTCTTTCTTACCTCCCTCCTTATTCCTTCTGTCTAATAAGAGTCTGGGCTTAGCCAATCAAGACTGTCTTTTTTGCAACACTGCTGTAAACCTGTGACCAGAAGACAACTAAAAGCAATGTCTCAAACAGCCTGAGGCTAGTACAATTGGCTAATAAGACCATGTCTTATACTTACGTTTTTCCAGCAGCAAGGTTGCAAGTAAGAGTCAACACCAGAGATAGAATCTGTATTTTCAATCTTTGCTATTGTTATCTCTTCCTTTTTATGCGTGTTTGTCCAGTTTTGCCTTCTAGGAAATGGGATTGGACTTCAGCAATGACAGTTCCAGCCCTTCTCAACTAACTTATTCTCTTTCCCCCACAAGAATAGTTATATACCATCTTTAATATCATTTAAGAGACTGTCCGACAAGAGATTTTTTTTTTCTTCTAAAAACTTTTTCCAGCTAAAGGGAAGGGAACAAGGGATGCTGTTAAAACCAAAATCTCCCTTAATACTTTACATTTCAAATACTTTAACAGTTTTCCCTTCTTTTCTGTATATTTAATAAAAGACAAAAAGGATTTTAATAGTGTGTATGCCATGGCTCAAAGCAGCCTAAAATTTCTATATACCAAACCCTGAACCTTGTTTAAAACTGTTTAATTTTGGACAGGGGCAAGGTCCAAAATGTTAATACCTTTTACTTTTTGGGCCCATAACTTCCTTCTACATTAATACAAAAGGTCACATCATATTTTGTCAAATTTCTCTTGGACTAAATCAGTGAGATTGTGTGCAAAGTAGTGGAGGCAGGAAGAGAGGAGAGTCTGAGGAGTGAGTCAGAGGTGGTGAAAAGGCAGGTCGGTTTGCAGGTGTGGGATTCAATGAAATTAGAGCAGTATTGTTGTTTAGCTAAGAAGATGGCAGAATTGAAGGAGAAGAGAACAAATTTGTAGTGGAGGAAGTAATGAGATTTTCACTAGAGATACTCAGCAGCTCAGATGAAGCAGATGTTGGGATTGAGCCAGGGCTGGGGCTTGGCAAGGCAGGTCTTGAAATGGGAGAGAGGAGCAAACGAGCTAAGGGTGGAGTAGAGTGAAGAATGGAGAAAATTAACCACCATGCAATGCAAAAAGGGAAGAAAGCAGAGGGAGGAGAGAGGGCTGATGGACTGGAAATCATAAAAAAGCTGAGTGAAAGGTTGGAAAGGAGGGGGGCTGATGGGTGATACTGAAAGAGACCAGGAGATAGTTGGAGGCAGGGGAACTCAGCAACAGAGATCAGAGAGAAGTGCTTGATGAAGACTAAGTCAAGTCTTTTGGAGAGTGGGAACCAGGGCTGCAGGTTGAATGAAGATGAGAGAGCAAGGAAAAGTGCAGCTAATGAGTTGGATGGGTCATCACTGAGGATGAGTGTGGGAGATTGTAAGAAGAGGAAGAGAGAACCAGGAGTTGAAATCAGAGAGAAAGATTGATGGGGAGAATTTGGCTGGATGGTAAATTACAGCAACACTGACAGGGAGAGGAGAGGAGAGTCAGATGCAGTGGTGTTCAAATGAATGGGAAGGGAGAAAAGGGAGGGTTTGGAACAACAGGAATGGAAGAGAAGAAGCCTAACTCCCATAGATGCTAGAACTAGATGCTTGAAGTAGTAACAACCACCCAAATACATGGCTTCCGCCTTCAGCACCCCCACTATAAAAATTGTTCCAGCACCACTGCCAACACCCCCCATCACTGTTTGATCATGGGTGGAGAGTGTGAGAGGCCTCTGTAAGAGAGGATATGCAGAGGCAGTGTCAGACAAAGGGATCCAGGTCTCTGTGAGAGCCAGGAGCTGGAGGGAGCAAGATATGAAGAGGTCATGGATGGTTATGATCTCTTGAGATCATCATGAATAGGAAAAAGGTGATGCAATGGTTTAGAGTTGTTTGAAGAATTTAAAAATGTCACCAGAAATGAGGGGAATGTGGAATCTAGATGTATGTTGGCACAGAAAGGGGAGATTGGGGAATAGATGTAGGTAGAAGTGGTGGGAACTGTAGAGGAGTGAGTATATCCAGGAAGGGGTGATGGAGTCAGTGATGAGGAAGGGAAAGGGAAGGGAGAGGAAGACAAATGATATGGTGCAGATGAGGGGTGTGGTGACAGCCATGGGTGAGTGGCACTGTTTTTTAGCTGCCAAATATAGATTTAGGTGCCTTTTTTTTATTCACTCATTTGAAAATGTTGATTAACTTCTCTGTCTCTCAGCATCCACATTTGCAACCGCAGGTGGGTTGTGACAATTAAACAGTTAATGTTTATAAAATTCTCTATAAGTTCTACAACTCACCACAATACACACAACCCTCCCACCCAGGACATTTCTTTGTTTTTAAAAAATAAATTATTCCTAAATCTTTATTTCAACAAAAGCAACACAATTAGCATGGATATTGGACTAATTACTCGTCCTGTTACTTTTAAGTGTCTTCTTTTTTGTTCTGGGGGAATCCTAAAACTGAACAACCCTGAATAAATAACAAATTATTTCTTTTTACATTCTTCTATAACTCAAAACCATTGCATCATATTTTTTCTATTCATTAAAATAGTTATTAGACAAGTTTCAGCTCAGAAGGTATTTTCCCAACAAGTTACAAATTTCTCATAACAAATAATTACAAAGGAAAGCCTGAAAGACCCTGGTCGGCAGTGGCGCTACTGAGCAACACTATAATAAATATCTTTTTAGTTCATGTTACCAGATTCTCCCACAATTTAAACTATGAAGGTTATAGCTGAACTTGGCAGTACAGCTTCCATTCCACGGACTTTCTGATTTACAAAGTGTTCCAGACGATCTACGTAAATCTCACTCTAGTAAACAACAATAGGCATTAAAAGAGCAAAGGTAAATTGGACTTTAAAATGGAAACCAAAAGCACGATTTGTGTGAGTATTTCGAGTTATCATTGCCTTCCTATCAAATGTTAATTGATTGTTAAGCATATACGGACATGGAATATTCCTAAATATTTGCAAGGTTTAACTATTTAACTATTCGTGTTAATAAACTTTTGTGGGAGGATTTAAGTGATTATACCCAGGATATTTTTGTCTGAAAATCACTAGATAAAAATCAGTTGTAAACATTATTAATGACATTAATCAGAATAAAGATGACATGGCCTGTGCACAGTGAGTTCTGTTGCTGTAATAAGACCACTAGAGCACATTTGGAAGGGCATGCTCAGATTTCTTGATTGCTTAAAATAAAGGCTGGGTTTGTCTATTGATAATGCAGTCTATTTATTTTTAAATACTAAAACACTAAAGAAGAAATTTCCAACCACTCTCAAATTGGTTTCTAAGGTCTGAAGTGATTCCAATGAAGGCACTCCCCACCCATTCTTGTAGAGTCCCACTGAAGTTAATGGGGTGCCAGTTGTGGGAGTGGACACACATCTATTTACGTTCACTCATTGGACAGACGGAGGCTTAGATACCTCATGTATATAAATATTTGATGTGACTTTTTCACGTTTAGAGGTTGTAACTGAAAATGTAGTCCTTTATTTTTTTATGGACAAATGCCTCCAACTATCACTGACACAAACAAGCGTTATGCAAGGTTAAGGAGAGAAGAATAGACCAGTTTTAGAGTCCTAAAAAGGTTATGGTAATGACAAGAATTCATGGAAAACTACATTTTAATATGGTGTTAATTGTCAAGATAGAGGGTGATCCATATTCGATACAGGAAACCTGTGATGGGGTATGGAGGTAGCCTTAAAACCCACCTTAAAAAAAAGGAGCATAGTACTCGTGAAAGTTGCTTGTGTGACAGTCCTTCAGCTCTTGCTCCACATCCCCCAACTATTATGCCTCAATCCTGAGGAGGAAAGGCCACTTGTAGGGATCAGAGGCTCTAAATCTGTTCAGTCCTTGGCTTCTCTATTGACATGGCAAACAAAGGTACCACAACAGGTGATGGGCTTTATGACATGAACACACTTGCCCACTAGAAATTAGTCTGACATCACTAGCTTATTTCAGACAGGCCACCAAGGACACTTTAAATAGTTTATGCCAGTCATTTGCAATCTGGGCTGGAGCAAACCACTGATTTAGCCGTGAAAAGCTCCCTATCCTATTACCAATCATTTGTGTAATCACCTGCAAAATGGATATGAACCCATGAAAATCTGAAAGTCATTTATATTAAAAAGATTAAACATAGGTGTGAGGAAACATTTATTTATTCCATGTTAATTGCCTTAATTATACTTACTGTTTCAAAATGCTTTAGAAATGATATTTCCTATGCATTTGTTGTACTCTCTCAGTCACAGACATACTCCAGTCTCACAAGATAATTCTTTCTAAGACTAAAGGAAAATGACTTTGTTTCTTCAATTTATAGATCTCCTTTCTGGCATATGGATTCTGATGGCACAAACAATGAATTACATGTTGGGTAATCAGTGTAGCCATTCTATCATACAAACATCATCTGGAGACACAAAGCACATCCATCCACCACCAAGATGATAAAGAAGGCAGTGCATAACCAGATGACACACTGTTTGTTCTTCAGCTCCACAGGGGCAGGACAGGGAGCTCAAGAAGCCCCACTGATAAAGATGTAAGTTAAACTGCCTGTGATCACAACGTATCCTGTTGTAACATAGAAGGAACTTTTGAGTCATATAGTTGTTCTGAAAAGTGTGTGAGAGCTAATCCAGAGAGACTAGGGGACGGAGATATGAGTAGTCTATCACCCAAGCAATGTGCCATGATCAGTCCAAAATGTAGTCCTGCATCACCTTTTCATGCTGTTTGACAAGTGCAATAATTAGGGCATTGTTTATAGGTAAGATTGGTTCATATGGGCCAAATCCTTCTCTTTCTCTAGGATCTATAACCAACATAATCACATACTGTGTTTTCCACAGGGCCATTTCAACTGTTTACATACCATTACTCTGCATAATTAATTATGGTAAGTTTGCCCAACCCTAGGAAAAATGTCATTAGAACATCAGATGAACAAAGAGCTGATGTCAAACATATTCTAGGTAAAATACCTACCTCTTCAATTAAATAAAAAATGAGGATTTGTTGTCCTATTTTTTGATAAACATTTTTGTCCTTTAACATATACCCTTTACATCCCACGTCAATAGATTTGCTTCCCCAGTTTTCTTAGAGAGTAATTTCATGTTTGTGTTCTCAGAGCTATAAAGCTTCCCTACTTGCTTGCAGTGGCCCAATACACCCCAGGCAGCTTTGACTTCCTTTCATATTGCCAGTTGCAAAACCTTTTGGGGTGCAGGCACTGGATGAAAAATAAACAGGTTCAGGAGCTCTATGGATATTAGTGATGCCATTGGCAGGAATGGAGCAGAATATAAATACAGCTGAACAGTAGGAAACAAATATATTATTTTGCTCCATTAAGTTTTGCTCTAAAAGTGCACGGGCAAATTCAAGTCAGGAGAATAATTAACATCCCCTGTTCTGAGTGAAACCATGAAGACATTTCTGATGAAGGTCATATTGTCCAAAATGTGGCTGTGTTTTCTTAGCAGATTAAGGAAGGGAACTGGCAAAACAGACTCTAGGGGACAGACTCAGATTACTGACAGTAAGTGGTACCTCACTCTACAAGTAGTTCTATTGGCTTCAGTGGCATTACTTGTTGTATAAGGTACAATTCACTGTAAGGATATCAGATTCTGACCCAAAATATTTTGAGTACAGAATATACTGTTTATATAGCATATAGGACAAATCCTGACCCCATTGTATTCTGTGGCCCATATGGAGTACCACTGACTTCAAGAGTAAGGCAAAACAACTTGCAGGACCAGAAGCTAAAGAAGGAATTGGTATTTATGCAACTAAGTTTTACATGTTTGCATTAAGGTTCATTTAGGCATCTATATTCCTATTTCACTGGATGTGATCCTGCGAGAGATTGCTGAAATGATCCTGCAAGAGATTGCTGAATCTAAAGCTCAACATCAAGAATGTCCTGAAAACTTTACCAACCCAATGCCAACCAAATCCTTTAAAAAATGACTCTGGGAGAAGTTCTATGGTCTGTGTTATAGAGGAGGTCAGAGGAGATGATCACAATCGTACTTTGAATCTATGACTCTGTTTGTTAAGTATTTCAGGCAGAAGCAAATTCTTAAATTAAGTGTTGTCAAAGGGGATTATTATTTATAGGAGGTTTCATGACCATTTAAAATAAGTGTTTCTTGAAAGGGGTGATCTTAAGAGATCATTTTTTTATTTAGAGAGATCCTGGAATAAGCAAATAGGGATCAATTCTGCTCCTCTGTTTATATTAATGTTCCAATCCTACAAACACTTTCATGTTTAACATGAAATATGTGACTTTAGGCATGTCTCACTGAAGTCAACCATTGACCCTGCTATTTAGACAGAAACCATTGTTTCTGAGAGAGAGAGAGAGAGAGAGAGAGAGAGAGAGAGAGAGAGAGAGAGAGAGAGAATAAGCATGTCTGTGTCTGGACCTGATAAAATTCTAGAAAAAAAAATTATTTATATTAGGCAACATGACTTATTTAATAATTTTATTATCTGATAGAAAATAAAGCCAATACCCCCAACATAATGAGATCTGATCACATCCTTTTCCATTAAAACACACGCAATATTTCTTAGTATTGCAGAATTATAAAATGAATACCAATTTTTTTTAGCATTAGTTTATTTGGTTTTATGCTTTCTGAAATTATTTCTTTGTATACTAATAATCTGGTACACAAAATAAAGACATTTGGATTGCAGAATATTGTACTTAGAATGTAATCTGAAGCTAATGTCTGATGCTGCAAATTCCAGGGTTGCGATCTTGACCTAGATGATAGCAGTTTAAAAAGGGAACTAGGTTGTTCAGGGACAGCATGTACTCACAGTGGTGTTACAGAAACTTATACTTAAAAATATCAAGTCTATAATAGTATTAACTCCTCTTTTCTGCAGAGTTACTTGGGCAAAATCTAAATTTTATTAAAATTACAAATGTTTCTTTAAAAGCTGGATTTTTCTAAAAACCTGTAAAGTTTGTTTTCATGTTCAGTATCCTTTAGTAATAGTAATGAGCCTCATAGAAATATGGAGCAAGAAAAAAATTGATAACAAAGGCAGAAAATGCTCCAAGACTAAATTGCTTTGCATTCTTCCCACAGGAGACCAACTACACACAAGCCCAGAGAATCCAGAAGTCCATAATGGCAGCAGTACAATATGTTGCTGTCCTATCTCATAAATAGACACTCTTAAATAGTCCTAAAGAGCTTCTATTTATTTACTTTTGTAAATTACAAAGTTTTAGAAAGACAGCCCTCCAGTGCTGATTATTTAAATTATATTTATAGGAATGGAGGGTGAAATCCCGGCCTCACTAAAGCCAGTGGGACTTCTGTGATTTTAATGGGACCAGGATTTCACCTGCAGGATTTGCAGAACATTCAGAATATGTGTGGTCTACCAGCCCCCTGTTGTGCTTCCACTTTGACGTTGCTATGGGATTGTATAACAGAATAGAACAGAATATTGAGGATATTACTTTTCTTTTTGTAGTCAACCACCAGTATTTCTCCTTCCACATACTATACTTGCAATGGTGTCCTCATCTAAACATAATGGCTCAGATGATCAGGTGCTGTAAAGATGTAGCTTCACTGAGATCAAGGAACATAGCTGATTTACACCAGCTAAGGAATTTACACCAGCTAAGGAATTGTTAAGTAATCATACAGAATAACTATATATTCAGCAGCAAAAGTCAGTTCACCCACTTAACATCCAAGAATGGTCAGCCATTCAAGACCAATGGCTTGGTTATAATGGGACTTTTTAAAAAGAGCTGCTATAGAACAATAAGTATATGTAATGTTGTGTTCAGGTTTCACATGCTCTGGGGTTTTGTGAGGTATCATTCAGAGAGATGAGCTGGCTGACATTTTAAACCCCAACATTTTCCCAGGGAAACATGAGGTTTTGACAACATTAATTTTTCATGGGAAATTTTTTATTTCAACTAAAATTTCAAAAAAATTTCAGTTGGAAAATGAAACATTTGATTTCAAATTGGCATTTCAGCATTTTGAAATGCCTAAAATCTCAAAACTGCATACGTTCATATATTTTGACTTTGTCCCATTTCAGGTTAAAAACAAATACCGAAATAGTGGAATTTGCTGGAGGATATAAAATCCGTTTTCCAAACAGCTCTATTTCAGAATGCAAGAGATTTAAAATAGACATCCCCAAAAAACCAGCGGAAGGCCTCAGCTGGGCCCCTTCTGATGCCATTTGAAGGCAGAGGGGAGCAGTTACGAGGCACTGGCAATAGACCAGCATGTGTGGTGACCTTACTGATCTCCTTAGCTCTGTGCTGCCAGGTTGTCAATTTCATATTCTGTACACTGTGAAAGGCAAACTGCACTCTGGGGTGTACGTTCTCAGACCACATGAAATTTAAAATTGACTATGTGATCTAATGATTGCGCATTTAAATAACCGCACTATTTTGTTTATTTAAACACACAAAAGCAGCCAGATATGGTCCCCCTAACAACAGACTGTCCTCACCTTATAGAGTTTCACATCCCAGGAACGAACCTATGACTCACTCCCAGCTGCCAAACATTACAATATGTATATGTATTCCATACCCAGTACAACAGAAGTCACCATTTAAAACTTATCAGATGCCTCAGATAACTAAGCAACATTACCTCAATATCTGCAATATTTCCTGGGTATTGATTAGATTATGGATAGGGTACATTGCAAATTCTGAAATAACATTAACAAAGGCAAAATAACCCCCGCCCCACACACAAGAGTAAAGTTGGTAAGAGCAATCACCATACAGAATATATGCAAATATAACAATATATTCATAATAATAAAATATCAGTAATATCTGTAAAAAGCAACAGAGGGTCCTGTGGCACCTTTAAGACTAACTGTTAGTCTTAAAGGTGCCACAGGACCCTCTGTTGCTTTTTACAGATTCAGACTAACACGGCTACCCCTCTGATAGTAATATCTGATGACCCAATTCTGCAGTATTTACTCTGGTAAAATCTCAGTGCCCAATATTATGTGTTGCTACTCTGACTAAAGCTAGTATCAGTTTTCCTTGAGTAAAAACTGTAGGATTGTGCCTTTTGGGTATAACTATATATAATACCTTCTTAAGTATTGTAAACTTTTAGTTCATGGGGTTTGATTCTGTTCAATCATACATTCATTTAATATCCCGCCTTCTTATATTCTTGTAAGATTCAAAATGACATGATTATTTGTTAGTTTCACTTGATTTATACTGTTTTTGAACATTACTTTATTGTAGAAATTAAATGTGTTTTTGTATCAAGCTGAGAGGCAACTTTACTACTCTCCTTTTAACAAAAGTATATAAACAAACTATCCAGGCATTTTAGATAGGCCGGTAATTGTCTTCTAATGGACTCCTGTCAAAAGGAAGTTTTCTATTTGATGGAGTAAATTAAAAATCTGTGATTTTTGTTAAGGCATACAGAAAATATTTTATTCACAGATTTTTTATTAACATGATTCTCTGTTTTCCATCAGTATAAAATTATTTTCATTACTATGTATTTTATGTAAACATGTTTTTGAAATGCAAAATGGTTATTTGAAATTCAGCACAGAAGGCAGACGACTGATAAGACACAAAAGACTCCAGTTTCAGTGTTCACTGATCTTCTAGCTCCAGTATATATTCATTTGTTCCTAACTCTTAGTGCAGTATTTACTAATGTTGTTGGACTGGAACACTTTGTTTTTATTCACCTTGATTATAAAAGAAATCTACATCTAATTTCCTAGGCAATTTCACATCAAACCAAGAGTCTTGAGGCAAGACATTTGGGGAAGTTATGTGAGGCAGCTGAGAAACAATCTCCTGCTTTATACTCACATTGCATAAATCTAATAGCTATTTGAGTCATTTTAGGTGCCCATCAAAACAGAGCCATTGAATGGGGCTCACTCAGATGATCATTTTCAACTTATAATTACAGTTTTTCCACTTGAGAGCATGGAGAAGGAAGCATGAAAAAAATCCATTGCAGCATCGTTAACTAGAGAAGTCATCCGCAAGAAAGTGTCAATCAGTGAGATGTGCCAAAAGGTGGTGTGACTGAAATCTAGGTGACTAAAGCTATCACCCTAAACAACTTATCCAACACACTAAAAGAAACATGAGAAGGCAAGAGCATTTTGTAACTGCTTTAAAGCTATCTCTGCCTGGGCAAACGGATCAGCTTAATATCCATGAGGTGAGTCACTTTTAAGGTGAACAGATGTCCCGATTTTATAGGGACAGCCCCGATATTTGGGCCTTTTTCTTATATAGGCGCCTATTACCCCCCACCGCTGCCCCGATTTTTCACACTTGCAGTCTGGTCACCCTAGTCACTTTTACAAAGCAGGCTATATTAAAAAAGTAGTTCCTAAAGCCAAAAGGAAGAAACCAAAAAGATAAGAGAAGATGTGAACTAGGATAACAGATTGTATGTGTTATTCTGATACTCGTAACTCATCTACATCTCATTGTTTTTCAAGTGCTGTACTTGCCATATGCTTTTGTCCTGAGGAAACCTTTAGACCTGGAAGAGAAACTACTCTGTTCTTTGCCAGCTGGCTCAAATCTAAAAAGTTGTACAGCTTTCAGACAGAAATATGAAAGTCAACATCATCTGCAAACAGCAGTTGGGTATTATCTTCCTATATCACCAACATATGGATTAGCAAAACACATATCATTGGTCAAACAATTATTTGTCCACAACAGTCATACTGAAATCGATTGTTGCTATTTCCAGAACACCTTTATAGAAAGAGTACTCCGTGACAATCAGAAGTTCATGGAAAAGTGAGAGCCCAGTTTGGCAAATTTCACTAAATCATTTAAGATGAGCTCCAAATGGGAAAAAAAACGAACATTTACTTTATATCTCTTACAAAAACAAACATTAAATAAGTTGGAACTTAAATAGATATTATCACATTTGTAGTATCACATGAGATGACTTCAGCTGCCTGCCTACTTAAGAGTAAATAATGTATTTGAGAGAGAATGTGTTGACCACATTCTTGAATTTCCATTATCCTTTTTAGATGTGACCTACACCCCAATAATAATGGTATCAACAGATCACTAGAAGGATATTCTTAAAAATCAAGCAATACATTCTGTGACCCCTTTCTTTTCATACTCTGTTCACCATTTGTTACAGTAGTGGCAGCTTAAATAAGGGGAATACAAAGTGACTTATCCCCTTAGTTACAAAACTATATTTCAGTTCCTGCAATCATAAATAACACTGGGCCTGATCAAAAGTCCACTGAAGTCAGTGTGAGTCTTTCACTTGACTTTAATAGGCTTTGGATGAGGCCCTTATTTAAGAAACTATAGCCTGCTGGAGAATTTCATACAGAATTAAGAACATCGGGCAATGAACGGAAGAAGTTAAGAGCAAAATCCAGTATGTGCCAAATGTAACATCAGATTGAATTATATGAACAATAGAAATAGTGAGGGATTATTATTTGCAAAGAGCAGAGTAATGTTATTTAAGTAACCAATACTCATTTTCAATGATGAAAAAATACAAAATTCAAAGGTTACAAGAAGATTCCCTAATTTACTTGGGAACAAGAATGAATCATTGGATAACACAAGTAAAACTTTCTGATATATATATATATATATATATATATATATATATATATATATATATATATATATATATATATATATATATATATATATATATATATATATGCATCTTAGGTCATCCAGCTCGGAGTCCAGGAGTGGGACACACAAATGGGAGAACACAGTTACTCTGCAAAGACCAGTACTTGTAGAAACAGTTGATCATCGATTACATAAAAACATTCTGAAAATTTGATCTTAGTAATTTTATACTGTACATGCATTAGTTTATCTTATTAAGTGCAGAACGTAATAGGAAAAAAAGCCCATGATGGCTAAAAGATACCGTTGATGGTGTTTAGTATAAAAGTAAAGAGTAGTTGGCATGATAGGCCAAATTACTTTTTACAGGTGTTTAAGGGTCGTGTGCCAGAGAGATGTATCTATTGAGTTATTCTCACTACATAATAAGTGCTGCACATAGGAAAGAATGCTAAATCATTATGTACTGCAATTATGTGGGGAAAAAATCATTATTCAGTTTCTTTGGAGAAAAGGAGATTAAAAAAAACATTTCCCCAAGTTTTACACCCTGTAAAACAAAAGCTGAAAGTTCTTACATGTTTATCCCTCATTTTGTTTACTATTGCTTGGCCAGTCTTGCAGGCCTTATTTCACCGAGGGTTTTCTAAACAGGTACTGTAGCCTCAGGCCCTGTGTTTCATCTCTGCTAGATATTTTTGTACTATGTTTTCCTCCTTTTAGAAGCCTGAGGTGGGAGTTCGAGGAGCCCTGTATTGATGGAAATGAGTCCCTTGGTCCAAGCTCTGCAACACAACCAGTTTCCCTGACAGCATGAATCCATTTCTGATGGATCAAGTGGGAGAGAGAAGTACAGGAAAGGTTCTGAAGATTTATTTGGAATAGGGGATGGAGATACAGTGCCTGTTTATTGAGGTATGTTGGCTGATATAGCTAAAAATGTTGCAAGGTTAATAAAAAGGTTAATATATTAAAAAATGTTTGCACAGCTCAAATGTGCTGTTTTGTGCAAAACCCAACCACCATCCAAAAACCTGCTGCTCCTATAGATTTTGTTTTTGTTAAAACTGTAGTTTTAACATTCCTCCTTCAGAGATTAAAGCACCTAGGTAAATGTTCCAGCTCCCCTTGAGCGTGAAGAAGGCAATGGGAGGATGGCTTTTTCCCCAACACAATCCATTTGTTGTAGGGGTGGTGTTCTCCAATATTTTCATAATTTGGATCAACTCTATATAGATTAGTTGTGCCATGGACACCTCTCCCATTCAGGATTGCTCAGGTCACCTTCCTTCCCATTTTTAATCAAGAGGACCCCTTACAGTCTCACAGTGTGGCCCACTTCCTTTCCCATTCATGATAATGACACCCTTGTGGCAACTGCAACAATTGCTCACATAGAAAAGCAAAATTATGAAAGTTTAATGTATTTTTAGCTGTCTTTTAATACAATTTAGCAGCTGGGAAGAACGAGAGCCAGTAAAAAGAGACCAGCCAGCTCTTCACAGGTCAGAGTCTGAGAACTACTACAGAGGGTAGGACTCTTGTGATTGCCAAACATAGCTCAGGAAGAAAGGGAACCAGTCCCAGAAATGAACTCAACAATATGAGAGCAGCCCAATACAGCGAGTTCTTAGTGTTACAGCTATGTAATACAAGTTAATCCTGACAGTGATAGAGTCAACAATTCAGGAAACAGATGTATTCAGGAATATATTCTGTTCTGTTCAGAGGATTCAAAGTCCCCCCCCGCCCTGAGTAATATCTCCATGGGACAACAGGTCATTTTAAATCTCCCCTGTGATCAAATTTCTCACTCTTGGTCTGTCAAAAGCTTCCCACACCTTTCCAATAGTCTAAATTCATAACAGACATTGACAGAAAAAAATGTCTTTACAGAAAATAGCAGAAGGGAAGGACAATATTAGCCCAGGCAAAGTGTAGCACAGAATGAGCCAGTGGAGAGAACCAGTATGCCATACAGCACACATTGTTGAAAAAACAGGGAGGCTAGTTCTTTCCTTTTCAGAACCAGAACCCAAGCTATATTGTCAAATAACCTGGTCTGAGCTCAGACTAGTGCTGGCCACACACCTGAATGATCACTACTTCCTAGCTACTAGTACATGTCAGATTATAATAAAACATTCCAGCAGCAACATCAAAAATACACAAAATCTAAAATAATCAGGTTAACAAGTCAACTGTTGCTAAGATTTTAATGGAAGGCACAGTGCTGTGCAATCAAAATGCCCAACTAACATGATACACCATACTGATATTCAATGATAAGTTTAGTCAAGGACATTCAAAAGGCTTTACAACACACAACTGTTCAGGCAAAACAGGGGATGACAGAAATGGCAATAAATTTAGTAAATTAAAACTTGTATTATATGTCCCTACAGGAGATTTGTAATAAGCTCCCAACTTCTGTGTGTTAAATGAAGGGGAAAATAGGAAATATTTGATAAATAAGTGAGAGAGAGAACAGTTGTTTTCTATTGTTAGATGGGAGATTGATATCAATAGGATATTTAATTTTTTTATTTTTTAAAAAGAGATCCATTCCCCTTCTGCATTTTGTCTTTTTAGGGCATGTTCAGGTCACGTGGGAGGTGTTAAATTCACTAAGTGGGGAGTTTTGTAAATTAGAAGAGGGAAATGAACAATATAACATGCAATTCAGTTTCACTGTACAAATTACCTCTTTTCTAAGCATTAAGAAATCAAAAATAGTCAATCCCAGATTAGACAGTTAATTAAGCCAAATCAAATAACCCTTGAAGGGCTATATAGGATATCAGCACAGGCAGGTAGGTATGTAAGGGCTTTGGGAAAGGAAAGACTTGGGGAAAGGGATTCCAGGATGAGAGAAGTCCAGCTGAAGAGTGGGACAGGAAGGAAGAGAGATGAGAATCAGGTAGCTAGGGCGGAAAAGGTTATCTTGGGAGAAGGATTTGGTTGGTTTTGAAGAGGGAAAATAGGTTTCAAAAGGTTCAAATACATTTAAGTTTTGGATGGACATCCAAATATTTTGGGTCTTATCTGAACCAAACTGCCTTGCTTTTTGAGGATTTCACATCTATGTAAGGAACATGAAAGAGGCAAAAAATAAACAATATTAGAATGATAGTAGGGCTAAACTCAGTTGGTTCTAGAAATATCCCGAGCAACATTCATGATGTGTGGGCAGATAAAATGAAAGTAACCGCTATTCTGGCAACTGACTCATAATACTGTCTACAGCAAGAGCAAACAAGAACATTACATTAAAAATGAGGATACAAAAAAATCAATAGTGCTGTCAATGTTCTAACGTCTTATTGATGTTTCACATATTGATTTTGGTCATAGGCCTTTCAGCTATTAGATGTTCAGAAAACTTTTTAGGGAATATATGTGGTTCCTATATTAATCCAGAAAAACACTTTAAAGTTTTGATACTCTATAGACTATGCCTTCGAGATCTAAAGAAGCATTAACATTTCAACATGCATTATTTCTAACTTCCCAAAGCAAATTCTCACTCCAACACAGCTATATGATTTATTTCCTCCTCTTTTTAAACACAGGTTTCTATATCTATAAAGATGAATAGGGCTAAATTCTGATCACAGTGATTTGAGAAAATTAAATTGAGGGTAGAAATTTGGCCTAAAAAGTTTTTGGGCAGTCACAGAGGAGATTTACCACTCCTACATACATATAAATACTCTTAACATTAATGTGAAATGCTTGTGTGTACCGATGCATAATACACTACAAACATGTTTGAGGTTACAGAAGGTAAAAGTTACAGCACAAATAATAACAAATGTAAGAACATAAGAATGACCATACAGGGTAAGACCAAAGGTCCATCTAGCCCTGTACCCTGTTTTCCAACAGTGGCCAATGCCAGGTGCCCCAGAGGGAATGAACAGAACAAGTAATCATCAAGGGATCCATTCCCTGTTACTCATTCCCAGCTTCTGGCTAGGGACAGAGGCTAGGGACACGATTCCTTCCATCCTGGCTAATAGCCATTGATGGACCTATCCTCCATTAATTTATCTAGTTCTTTTTTGAACCCTGTTATAGTCTTGGCCTTCACAACATCTTCTGGAAAAGAGTTCCACAGGTTGATTGTGCATTGCATGAAGAAATATTTCCATTTGTTTGTTTTATACCTGCTGCCTATTAATTTCATTTGGTGACCCCTAGTTCTTGTGTTATGAGAAGGAGTAAATAACACTTCCTTTCTCCACACCAGTCATGATTTTATAGACCTCTATCATGTACCCCCCCTTAGTCATCTCTTTTCCAAGCTGAAAAGTTCCACTCATATTCATCTCTCCTCAGACGGCAGCCGATCCATACTCAATCATTTTTGTTGCCCTTTTCTAAATCTTTTCCAATTCCAATATATCTTTTTTGTGATGGGGTGACCACATCTGCAAGCAGTATTCAAGATGTGGATATACCATGGATTTATATAGCGTCAATATGATGTTTTCTATCTTATCTGTACCTTTCTTAATTATTCCCAACATTCTGTTTGTTTTTTTGACTGCCGATGCACATTGAGTGGATGTTTTCAGAGACTATACACAATGACTCCAAGTTCTCTTTCTTGAGTGGTAACAGCTAATATAGACCCCCATCATTTTATATGTATAATTGGGATTATGTTTTCCATTGTGCATTACTTTGCATTTATCAACATTGAATTTCATCTGCCATTTTGTTGCCCAGTCACCTAGTTTTGAGAGATACTTTTGTAGCTCTTCTCAGTCTGCCTGGGACTTAACTATCTTGAGTAGTTTTGTATCAGTTGCAAATTTTGCCACCTCACTATTTACCCCCTTTTCCAGATAATTTATAAATATGTTGAATAGGACTGGTCCCAGTACAGACCCCTGGGGGACACCACTATTTACCTCTCTCCATTCTGAAAACTGACCATTTATTCCTACCCTCTGTTTCTTATCTTTTAACCAGTTACCAATCCATGAGAGGACCTTCCCTCTTATCCCATGACTGCTTACTTTGCTTAAGAGCCTTTAGTGAGGGAACTTGTCAAAGGCTTTCTGAAAATCGAAGTATACTATATCTACTGGATCCCCCTTGTCCTCATGCTTGTTGACCCCCTCAAAGAATTCTAATAGATTGGTGAGATATGATTTCCCTTTACAAAAACCACGTTGACTCTTCCCCAACAAATTATGTTCATCTATGTGTCTGACAGTTGTGTTCTATACTGTAGTTTCAAACAGTTTGCCTGGTACTGAAGTCAGGCTTACCGGCCTGTAATTGCTGGGATCACCTCTGGAGCCCTTTTTAAAATTGGCATCACATTAGCTATCCTCCTGTCGTTTGGTACAGAAGCTGATTTAAATGATAGGTTACAGACCACAGTTAGTAGTTCTGCAATTTCACATTTGAGTTCCTTCAGAACTCATGGGGGAATACCATCTGGTCCTGGTGACTTATTACTGTTTATCAATTTGTTCCAAAACCTCCTGTAATGACACCTCTATCTGGGACATTTCCTCAGATTTGTCACCTAAAAAGAATGACTCAGATTTGGGAATCTCCCTCACATCCTCAGCCGTGAAGACCGATGCAAAGAATTCATTTAGTTTCTGCGCAATGGCCTTATCATCCTTGAGTGCTACTTTAGCATCTCGATCCTCCAGTGGCCCCACTGGTTATTTAGCAGGCTTCTTGCTTCTGATGTACTTAAATTTTTTTTGCTATTACTCTTTGAGTCTTTGTCTAGCTGTTCTTCAAATTCTTTTTTGGCCTTCCTAATTATTTATATTTATATTAAATTATAGCATATTTTTACACTTCATATGCTAGAGTTTATGCTCCTTTCTATTTTCCTCACTAGGGTTTAATTTTCACTTTTTAAAGGATGCCTTTTTGCCTCTCACTGCTTCTTTCACTTTGTTGTTTAGCCACGGTGGCATTTTTTTTGGTTCTCTTAAATGTATACCCCAAATTAAAAAACGTAGTAAGTTGAGCCTCTATTATGGTGTCTTTACAAAGTTTCCATGCAGCTTGCAGGGATTTCACTTTTTGCGCTGTACCTTTTAATTTCTGTTTCACTAACTTCCTCATTTTTGTGTAGTCCCCCTTTCTGAAATTAAATGCTACAGTGTTGGGCTGCTGTGGTGTTTTAATTATATTATGGTCACTATTACCAAGCGGTCCAGCTATATTCACCTCTTGGACCAGATCCTGTGCTCCACTTAGGACTAAATCAAGAATTGCCTCTCCTCTTGTGGGTTCCAGGACTAGCTGCTCCAAGAAGCAGTCATTTAAGGTGTGAAGAAACTTTATCTCTGCATCCCATCCTGAGGTGATATGTATCCAGACAATATGGGGATAGTTGAAATACCCCATTATTACTGAGTTTATTTTAACAGCCTCTCTAATCTCCCTGAGTATTTCACAGTCACCCTCCTGGTCAGGTGTTTGATAATATATCCCTACTGCTATATTCTTATTATTAGAGCATGGAATTACTATCCATAGAGATTCTGTGGTACAGTTTGGTTCATTTTTTGATTTTTACTTCATTTGATTCTACGCTTTCTTTCATATATAGTGCTACACCCCACCAGCACAATGTGTTCTGTCCTTCTGATATATTTTGTACCTTGGTATTACTGTGTCCCATTGATTATCCTCATTCCCCCAAGAACATTAAGACTCTTAATCTTAAGATTAGTAGCAGAATAACTAAGCAGGAGGTTGGGAGATATACATGGAAATCAGTAAGAGTTCTCTTGAAAACGGAAGATACCCCTATAAGATACATCTTACAAAAGGCAGAACAAACACATTCACTATTCAAATGGTCTGTAAGATGACAGAGTAAGTCAACCTTATTCAATTAGCAAAAGAAAATATTCATTCACAAAATGACCTTTTCCACCACACACATCAAAATGTCACACAACTAACGCAAGTTCCCTGGCCCAGCCCCCTCCTTCAAAAAGACAAAAGCAAATCCCGGGTACAAAAAAAGATACATCAAAACCCAGTTTAACTGATCTAGACAAATTAGAGGATTGGGCCAAAAGAAACCTGATGAGGTTCAACAAGGACAAGTGCAGAGTCCTGCACTTAGGACAGAACAATCCCATTCACTGTTACAGACTAGGGACCAAATGGCTAGGAAGCAGTTCTGCAGAAAAGGACCTAGGAGTTACAGTGGACGAGAAGCTGGATATGCCCTTGTTGCCAAGAAGGCTAATGGCATTTTGGGCTGTATAAGTAGGGGCATTGCCAGCAGATCAAGGGACGTGATCATTCCCCTCTATTCGACATTGGTGAGACCTCATCTGGAGTACTGTGTCCAGTTTTGGGCTCCACACTACAAGAAGGATGTGGAAAAATTGGAAAGAGTCCAACGGAGGGCAACAAAAATGATTAGGGGGCTGGAGCACATGACTTATGAGAAGAGGCTGAGGGAACTGGGATTGTTTAGTCTGCAGAAGAGAAGAATGAGGGGGGGATTTGGTAGCTGCTTTCAACTATCTGAAAGGAGGTTCCAAAGAGGATGGATCTAGACTGTTCTCAGTGGTACCTGATGACAGAACAAGGAGTAATGGTCTCAAGTTGCAGCGGGGGAGGTTTAGGTTGGATATTAGGAAAAACTTTTTCACTAGGAGGGTGGTGAAGCACTGGAATGGGTTACTTAGGGAGGTGGTGGAATCTCCTTCCTTAGAGGTTTTTAAGGTCAGGCTTGACAAAGCCCTGGCTGGGATGATTTAGTTGGGAATTGGTCCTGCTTTGAGCAGGGGGTTGGACTAGATGACCTCCTGAAGTCCCTTCCAACCCTGATATTCTATGATTCTATGATCTAGAATGGTAGAAAAAGTATTAATTATTATTATTATTTATATTATGGTAATATCTACAAACATCAACCAAGATAGAGGCCTCACTGTGCTAGGCTCCATACAAACACTTAGTAAGAGATAGTCATTGCTCTGAAGAGTTTACAATCCAAATAGACAAGCCAGACAAGATGTAGGAGAAAGACAGACAACTGAGGGAAAGCTTAAGTACAAGACCACACATGAAGCCTGTGGCAGAGCCAGGAACTGAACCCAGATCTGCTGAGTCCCAGTTCATTGCATTAACTACAAATCTAACATGTGTGAGTGCATATATCTCTCTGCGTGCGTGCATGCATGTTTTGTTTTCCTAAATCTGGATTTAGAAAATACATATTTTGCTCTTAGTGGAAGGGAAAACACATCAGAGAGGATACTATTTCCCAGAGCTCCCTGCCTTAACCTTGAGCTTCCAAGTGGTGCAGTGACGAGCAGATATGGTTTATCACCCAACCCTTTACATACGTAAAAGACTTGTGCAAGGATCCTTCCACATAGAATGTCTTAAAGATTTGCCAAAACTAGTCTCCTCAAAGGGTCATTATTGTGCTATATTATGTTTGGAATCCACTAAATTTAAAAATATATTTCATTGTAATTTAACTAAACCACAAAAATTATTTGCAGAAAAATATATATTTGAATGGATTTACAAACACCAACATAATTGAAGAAGATAAAGCTGTAATGGAAACACAGAAGTGAAAACCGGATACATTCATTTCAAAGAAAGATTAGATGGACAAATGAACAAACTATGTTTCTTCATGAGTAACATTTTGTTTTAGTAAACCTTTTTTTTTTTTTTAACATCAGCAATATATACCTCAGTCACATAGAACTAGCTATCTCATGGGTAACAGCATAAAATATACTCCATTCAAAGGAAAAAGAACGAGGAGTACTTGTGGCACCTTAGAAACTAACAAATTTATTTGGGCATAAGCTTTCGTGGGCTGAAACCCACTTCATCAGATGCATGCAGTGGAAAATACAGTAGGAAGATATATATATACAGAGAACATGCAATCCACTGAACATTATTGATGGAAACATCAGAACAAGCTGCAATTTTCATCTTACTATCTCAAAGATATAGTTGAAAACATTGCACCTGTTTTTAAAAGTTAAATCCACATAATCTATTTATTTATTTTGTTGCTCTAAGGTATATGTTGATCAGACCAATAACAATCAATAATTTAATAAGTCTTTTAATAAGCAAAGAATAGGAGCTGTAGTTTTAGGGCTGTATTTTATTCCCAGTTTATACTAGCAGCTGCGGCCCTATGTCTCAAATAAAAATTCTTTTCTATTTTGGTGAGTAGTGGTTACGATTCCAGTTTTTGGTTTAGAGCACCAGCATTATTTTCCTATTCCTAGAAACATTTGCTTATTGTTGTGAATTTGAGAGTAAATGCAACTACTTTAGATTGGGGATAACAGTTAATACTGAAATAGCAACTGTAGTGAAAAATGCCATAATCATTTTTTTTTTAATAAGAAATAGCATCACAAATAAATAAAACACACAATCACACTAATGACTACCATAACATACATATTCTGTGTTTCTAGTATGAAGAAACAGAAAGGACACTCTTTAATACAATGCTCAGATTATTGGATAGCAAAAATTAAAGTTTTGTATGTATGGCCTGATTTTGAGAAATCTTGAGTACCCAAAACTCCTCATGAATCAATGGGATATGCAGGTGCTCAGCACCTCTGAGTATCAGGTTTCTAATTCTTTATTTAACAGTGTTCCAATGTATTCTAGAACGTCTTCAGAAAGGTTCAGAAAGTGAAGAAGTGCATCTGAAGAAGTGAGGTTTTTTACCCACGAAAGCTTATGCCCATATAAATCCGTTAGTCGTTAAGGTGCCACCGGACTCCTTGTTGTTTTTGTGGATACAGACTAACATGGCTACCCCCTGATACTTCAGAAAGTGAGTTTTCCCCATCAGTGATAAACTGTATTTGCTAGAAAGCAGTAGTTTGAGATAATGTGCCTGCTCTTAAACCTCAGTAGGATTTTGCCATTGACTTTAGGATTTGGCCTGTTACTTTTCACACAAATACACAAAGAACATACTTAAAAAAATTTAGATCCAAAAAGATATGGTTTCAACATAGGGTGACCAGACAGCAAGTGTGAAAAATCGGGACAGGGGTGGGGGGTAATAGGCGCCTATAGAAGAAAAAAACCCAAATATCGGGACTGTTCCTATAAAATAGGGACATCTGGTCACCCTATTTCAACATGAGCACATGTATTACCGTAAGAACCTGCTCTGAGAGGCCTAAATGCAAGCCCTACATAACACAAACTTCACCAGTTTGCTGGGGCAGCCTCACTTTCACTTGTAAAGGTTTAAACAGATATGGCATCCAGCCTTCCAAGGCTGTGGCTTCAGTTCCATTGGCAGAAATGGGAATTGGTGGCCATTTTGCAGAAGGGCAAAGCTTTGTGAGATTAAAGGCATAAATCAGCAATTAATGAGACTTTGACTTTCACTAGGACCTCTCCCGCTAGGTCCTGACATCCAGGCTAAATCTTGCCAATTCTTTCTGCATAAGATCTCTGAGATATGGCCTTTCTTATCCATCTATACAACTAAAACTCTCATTTAAGCACTCATTAGCCTGTGTCTCAATTACTGCAACATCCTGCTCTCTGGCCTTGACAAATGCAATTTCTCCCCACCCATATCCACTTAGAATGCTGCTGCAAAGATCATTTTCCTACCCTGTTACTTTGACAATATCACACCCATGGACGTCAGGTAATAGGCCAGCAAAGGCTGAGCCTTCCCTGGTGTAGCTGCCACCGACCCGCTGCCGGACACCAGGGCTGTGGTGGCCCTGCCCCTGCTCCTTCCCCGAGGCCGCTTCTGCTGCTACTGCTGTCTGCCTGCCTGCTGCTGCTTGCCTGGTCCCTCCTCCTCGAGGGCGGGGGAGTGAGGAGGGAAGACGGTGAGCCAACAGTGGGCGGAAGGGTCTGGTGGGGGAGTGAAGTGACTCCATGTGCTGGGGCTGGCCAGGAGCAGTCTGGCCCACCGTGGCTGTGCCTGGCCCAGTGCTCGGGGTAGCGGGCAGCTTGGCCTGGCACTTGGTGGGGCTGGGGGCTTGGCCCGGCCAGCAGCTCGGTGAGGGGGGCGGTGTGGCTGGGGCTGGCCCGGCAGCTCGGCCTGATGTGGCTGGGGGCGGCTGGCAGCTCAGCCCGGAATGGCTGGCGGCTCAGCCCGGCACGGATGGGGGAGGAACATAAGAACATAAGAACGGCCGTACTGGGTCAGACCAAAGGTCCAGCTAGCCCAGTATCCTGTCTACCGACAGTGGCCAATGCCAGGTGCCCCAGAGGGAGTGAACCTAACAGGTAATGATCAAGTGATCTCTCTCCTGCCATCCATCTCCACCCTCTGACAAACAGAGGCTAGGGACACCATTCCTTACCCATCCTGGCTAATAGCCATTAATGGACTTAATCTCCATGAATTTATCCAGTTCTCTTTTACACGCTGTTATAGTCCTAGCCTTCACAACCTCCTCAGGCAAGGAGTTCCACAAGTTGACTGTGCGCTGTGTGAAGAACAACTTCCTTTTATTTGTTTTAAACCTGCTGCCCATTAATTTCATTTGGTGGCCCCTAGTTCTTGTATTATGGGAATAAGTAAATAACTTTTCCTTATCTACTTTCTCCACATCACTCATGATTTTATATACCTCTATCATATCCCCCCTTAGTCTCCTCTTTTCCAAGCTGAAAAGTGCTAGCCTCTTTAATATCTCCTCATATGGGACCCGTTCCAAACCCCTAATCATTTTAGTTGCCCTTCTCTGAACCTTTTCTAGTGCCAGTATATCTTTTTTGAGATGAGGAGACCACATCTGTACGCAGTATTCAAGATTTGGGCGTACCATTGATTTATATAAGGGCAATAATATATTCTCAGTCTTATTCTCTATCCCCTTTTTAATGATCCCTAACATCCTGTTTGCTATTTTGACCGCCTCTGCACACTGCGTGTACGTCTTCAGAGAACTATCCACGATGACTCCAAGATCTTTTTCCTGATTCGTTGTAGCTAAATTAGCCCCCATCATATTGTATGTATAGTTGGGGTTATTTTTTCCAATGTGCATTACTTTACATTTATCCACATTAAATTTCATTTTCCATTTTGTTGCCCAATCACTTAGTTTTGTGAGATCTTTTTGAAGTTCTTCACAGTCTGCTTTGGTCCTAACTATCTTGAGCACTTTAGTATCATCTGCAAACTTTGCCACCTCACTTTTTACCCCTTTCTCCAGATCATTTATGAATAAGTTGAATAGGATTGGTCCTAGGACAGACCCTTGGGGAACTCCACTAGTTACCCCTCTCCATTCTGAGAATTTACCATTTATTCCTACCCTTTGTTCCCTGTCTTTTAACCAGTTCTCAATCCATGAAAGGACCTTCCCTTTTATCCCATGACAACTTAGTTTACGTAAGAGCCTTTGGTGAGGGACCTTGTCAAAGGCTTTCTGGAAATCTAAGTACACTATATCCACTGGATCCCCCTTGTCCACATGTTTGTTGACCCCTTCAAAGAACTCTAATAGATTAGTAAGACACAATTTCCCTTTAAGAAACCATGTTGACTTTTGCCCAACAATTTATGTTCTTCTAGGTGTCTGACAATTTTATTCTTTACTATTGTTTCAACTAATTTGCCCGGTACTGACGTTAGACTTACCGGTCTGTAATTGCCGGGATCACCTCTAGAGCCCTTTCTAAATATTGGCGTTACATTAGCTATCTTCCAGTCATTGGGTACAGAAGCCGATTTAAAGGACAGGTTACAAACCCTAGTTAATAGTTCCGCAACTTCACATTTGAGTTCTTTCAGAACTCTTGGGTGAATGTCATCTGGTCCCGGTGACTTGTTAATGTTAAGTTTATCAATTAATTCCAAAACCTCCTCTAGTGACACTTCAATCTGTTACAGTTCCTCAGATTTGTCACCTACAAAAGCCAGCTCAGGTTTGGGAATCTCCCTAACATCCTCAGCTGTGAAGACTGAAGCAAAGAATTCATTTAGTTTCTCCGCAATGACTTTATCATCTTTAAGCGCTCCTTTTGTATCTCGATCATCCAGGGGCCCCACTTGTTTAGCAGACTTCCTGCTTCTGATGTACTTAAAAAACATTTTGTTATTACCTTTTGAGTTTTTGGCTAGCCATTCTTCAAACTCCTCTTTGGCTTTTCTTATTACATTTTTACACTTAATTTGACAGTGTTTATGCTCCTTTCTATTTACCTCACTAGGATTTGACTTCCACTTTTTAAAAGATGCCTTTTTATCTCTCACTGCTTCCTTTACATGGTTGTTAAGCCACGGTGGCTCTTTTTTAGTTATTTTACAGTGTTTCTTAATTTGGGGTATACATTTAAGTTGGGCCTCTATTATGGTGTCTTTAAAAAGCGTCCATGCAGCTTGCAGAGATTTCACTTTAGTCACTGTACCTTTTAATTTCTGTTTAACTAACCCCCTCATTTTTGCATAATTCCCCTTTTTGAAATTAAATGCAACAGTGTTGGGCTGTTGAGATGTTCTTCCCTCCACAGGGATGTTAAATGTTATTATATTATGGTCACTATTTCCAAGCGGTCCTGTTATAGTTACCTCTTGGACCAGTTCCTGCGCTCCACTCAGGACTAAATCGAGAGTTGCTTCTCCCCTTGTGGGTTCCCGTACCAGCTGCTCCAAGAAGCAGACAAAAGAAATTTTGTCTCTGCATTTTGTCCTGAGGTGACATGTTCCCAGTGAATATGGGGATAATTGAAATCCCCCACTATTATTGAGTTCTTAATTTTGATAGCCTCTCTAATTTCCCTTAGCATTTCATCATCACTATCACTATCCTGGTCAGGTGGTCGATAATAGATCCCTAATTTTATATTCTTATTAGAGCATGAAATTACTATCCATAGAGATTCTATGGAAAATGTGGATTCACTTAAGATTTTTACTTCATTTGATTCTACATTTTCTTTCACATATAGTGCCACTCTGCCCCCTGCACGACCTGTTCTGTCCTTCCGATATATTTTGTATCCCGGAATGATTGTGGCATGGCTAGGGTAGGCAGGCTGGGGCTCTTCCAGTCGCGGGGAGGGCCTCAGGGCTCCTTCTGTTATGGGGGTGGGGGTGGGTCTCCAGTGTGCGGTGGACAGGGCCTCAGACGAAAGGGGCATGGCCAGTGGGCTTGGCTCCCCAAAGCAGGGGTTCACCCACCGTCTGTGATCACACTCCTGTTTGAATCCCTCCACTGGCTCACCCTTTTCTATCACATCAAACTTTAGATGCTTGTTTCACTTTCAAGGCCTTTCAAAGTCAATCCCCACCCTATCTATCATCTCTAATTCACTATCAAAGTTTTTATGTCCACCTCCATTTAACCCATGATGCCAGTCTCCTCTGCCTACTTGTTAAATTTTCAAACAAACAACGTTGTGCTTTCTCCCATGCTGCCCAACACAGTTGGGAGGCATTCCCCATAAACATCTGCAAAGTTACCTCATCAACTATCTTGAAATCCCTCCTTAACACTCTCCTTTACTGTGATGTCTACAAAAAAACTTAACAATGTTTAGTCTGGTTGGTGTGCAGAGACCACTGCCTATCACGTTGAGCAATATTGTTAGTGTTTACTTGTACACCTCCATCTGTTGTCTCTGGTCTTATAGTTGTTAGCTCCTTGAGGCAGAGGCTGTCTTTTTGTTCTGCCTTTTTTTCCTGTCTTTGTACAACACCTAGCAGAATAGGATCCTGGTCCATGACTAGTACTCCTTGGCACTACAGTAATACAAATAAATAGATAAATAATAGAAACATTCAAATATTGTCAGACTTACATTAAAAAAAATGCAAGTTGGCAATACAGAAACTTTAACTAAAATTCACAACATAGGAAATTTCAGGAATGGGGAAAGTCTGCCAGGCTCAAAATGCCTGGCTAAACAAATCGAGTACCACGTCCTTCCTTGTCTACCCAGAAGAAGGGCATCTCCTCACAATTCTCCCTCCATCCACATCAAACATTTAAATGGAAAAAACACTTCTTTTTACATGATTTCACTGGAATGTTAAAATTAAGGACAGTTTTCCTTCCTTCATTGTTTCTCTATCCTTTCATTGACTGCCAACCCCTTTTAAAAAAAATACATGGAAAATTAAAGGATGAAGTTGTATATTTTAAGGGGCATTATTTGGCAAGTTACAAAGAAGAGCAGCATAAAAAAATATGCTAATGATGTCAAAGGTGGTTAAAAATCCCTAATTTAGGAGTCTCAGTTAATCTACAGAAATGACAGAGCAGCAAAAAGAAAGAGTACAACTGGATATTTTGATTCACAGGTGTTAATTGTAATAGACTGTTACGCTGTACTCACATAGCTTATGGAATAATGATATTTGTCCAATCTGCTGAGAATTACAAAAATGTACTGCCAAGGTTCTGTACCAGTTATCAATGGTTATTAATGACTTGGCAGGCTGTTACATTGCCACATGGCATATGAGAGTCTGGAAGTGACTGTTGGGATCCTTAGTCAATAAGAGCTGAGAGCTTCTGTGAGATAACATTTTGAAGCTTTCAGGAGGAAGGGAAAGAGGGGGGACAAGGAAGATGGGTTTAATGAACACCATAATCTAGAAACACTGACACTGGATTTCTGAAAGGCATACACTAGTGCAGAGGTTCTCAACCAGATGGTTGGGTCCCAAAATTGGGTCACCAGACTGTTTCAAGGGTCACATGGGCAGCACTTGTGGCTCCTGTACCAAAGGCCTGGCTGGGCTTGACTCCCTGCAACCTCTGGGGTCCCAGAGCCACTCAGGTTTGGAGTCTGGATAGGCCAAATTTGAGTGAGTGGCACTGCAACCTCATGAGTCAGGTCACAACTCCACTTACATAAATTTGGTCCAGTGATGGAGGCAGGGGTGAACCTGAGCGGCGCTGCAACCCTGGAGTTTGCAATGCCTGGAGCGGAGAGCCAAGCCCAGCCAGCCTCACAGCACAAGAGCATGGGTGGCTCAGGCAGGTGATGCCAGAAGTGGGGGCTTGGTAAGGGAGCACCACCTCCACCGTCTGATGCACCTCAGCAAGCCACCCAGGCTGTCTGGGTTGGGGGGGCACAACTAAAAAATTGGGCACACATGACCCATGTGCCTCTCCCCCCATGTCACCTCTGGTTGGGGGTGGGGCAAAATATGCTTGCTTGCCCCAGGAGTTAAAATGCCTACTTATAGTTCTGCCCCAGAGCCTCCACCCCAAGACTATTTACTGAGTTGTGACAGGCCATAAACATTTATAAATGGGTCCTGAGCCCCAAAAGGTTGAAAACCACTGTACTAGTGTATCTACACTACAGATTAGAATCCCTTGTATCTCACACTTTTGGAAAATGCTAGAATTCAGCTGCTGATGTTATTTCCCATTGGGATGGTACAGAAAGAGCACAACAGAATGTATAAGCTACTATAGAGCTGTTTAAGTGCAATAGATGTTGGCCACAAAATTGCATTACATTATTTTCATGCTCCCTGCTGGACTATGTAGATGAGTCCTGCCACCTGCCTGTTGCTAGAAATAATCAATATTAAAAAAATGTCAAAAATTAATTTACCTATGAAATACAGCAAAAATTAATTTACAGTGACTATTTCTAGTCCTACAGTATATATTGTCAACTCAGACTTAATTAGACAAGAAACTGAAAGGCAAATGTGTTGGGAAGTTTAACTATTACTGTAAAAAATATGGCTATGGTAATTTTGTGACTTGTTTTGTTTCTATTATTGTGAATGGGATAGTGTGAAATAAAGTGTATCATGTACTGGCTAGAAAAATAGGATAATGCATGTCATCACAGGACTTGTACGTCAGCATAAGTATTTCCAGTGTATCATACAAAATACTTGTTATCCAAATTCCTTCTCTGCAGCAGTATGCGTAATGAAGACTGCAACTATTCAGTATTGCTGACACAGTAAAATGTTCCCTATTGCTATTAGTTGTAACTGGATAAAATGCGAATGAAATTACACATGAACCTTAGTTTTTATTTTTGACACATTATCACTGTGGGGTAAATTTTCACAGCGTTGGATGGAGTTATTGTTGAACAATTCCAATTGAAGTCAATGGGTGGTCACATGACTAAAAATTCCAAAGAAAGCTTTGAAAAATTATCTTTAACTGCTAACTAGGTGCAAAGAAAATTTGAAAAGAAAATATGTACTGCTTGTCTATATCTATCTTTATTAAACTCAGATTCACAAGTACATTTCATAGAAATGTCAGTGATATCTAAACATTTATCATATATATACATATTTGTGAGTGATTTATCTAGCGGCAGATATACTTCCAAACTATCAAATTTAAACCTAGCTACAGCATTATTGAGTTTACTAGTAAACTGGGCCTGCAGTATCTCAGATATGTACACTTTCATTCAAAAAGCATCTGGATATTATCCTACCTCTATAAACTGAAAATACAATACCAATTATAGCAAGATTTCAGGTTAATTTCAGAAGATCAAAGCCATTTTATATTGAATATTTTAAAATATAAAAATTGTTTAAATACCTATTGTGAATTAATTCATTTTAGTCTAAGGCAGCTAACAAATACAACTGTATTTGAATATATGTTTTTAAATGCATTATTGGAAAATAAGAACCTAAACTCTGGGGTAGTCGTATTTTTAGAAGTTGTTTGAGGAGGTGCATAACGAGCCTCCTTCTATTTCTCAGACCTGTTTGTTTCCAGACTTATTTGGCCCAATGTTGCCAACTCTCAAAATTTTATTGCAAGACTTATGATATTTGGTGTTTTTCTTGAAACCCAAGCTTTGATTTTCTGAGAATTTCAGTTTTCAGTAAAAAAAAATAAATTCTAGCTCTCATGGCTACAGAGAAAAGCTTGGATATATTGCTCAAGTATACCATAAAGGTTAGAAACTCAGAAGGCAAATTAAAATAACCTCAAATTTATTATTTAAAAAAGCTCATAGTTTTTAAGCTGATCTTGTGATTTTGGTGGGCCTGCCTCTGACTCATGAGTTTTGTACACTTGAGATGGGAAATAATGTTGGCCAATTCTCTCTAGATGTCAGAAGTGCCACAAAATTTGGCTCTTTTGAGGAAAACTGATTTGTGAATGACTGACTGTGGAAATTACAGTATGAGAAAGGTTTCCATAGAGCTTATAGAATATCAGGGTTGGAAGGGACCTCAGGAGGTCATCTAGTCCAACCCCCTGCTCAAAGCAGAACCAATCCTCAACTAAATCCCCAAATGCCCCCCTCAAGGATTGAACTCACAACCCTGGGTTTAGCAGGCCAATGCTCAAACCACAGAGCTATTCCTCCCCCCATTTTAAGAATGGGAGATTTAGCTGTATGGTGCCCACTAGCATTAATAGGAGTCATGCAACTAAATCCCTGCATGTTATACTGTACATCTAACCCTATAAAAAGTCTCTACATTGCCTTTCCTATGTACCTTTGGAACACCATTGAAGAAATGGAGTATTACACTTTTATACTCTTATTTAATGTTAACATAGAATCATAGGACTGGAAGGGACCTCAAGAGGTCATCTAGTCCAGTCCCCTGCACTCATGGCTGGACTAAATATTATATGGTAGACGTATAACATGTATGGTGGACTGTTATTTACATCTTTAAGTTTCCTCCAAGCATAGTTATAACCCTCAAACAAAACACTTCATTAAAAACAGTCTAGGTTGCTCAAGTGCGCACACCACCACTTTACAGGAAACCATCTGTTATGTGTTCACCCAACACATGAAACATATCACAAGGTGGCAAGTATCAGAGGGGTAGCCGTGTTAGTCTGAATCTGTAAAAAGCAACAGAGGGTCCTGTGGCACCTTTAAGACTAACAGAAGTATTGGGAGCATAAGCTTTCGTGGGTAAGAACCTCACTTGCATCTGAAGAAGTGAGGTTCTTACCCACGAAAGCTTATGCTCCCAATACTTCTGTTAGTCTTAAAGGTGCCACAGGACCCTATATCACAAGGTGGGAAATTTTAAAAATAAGAAAAGCTTATCAGACCCAAATTGAGGTCTATATTCAGACATTTAAGTACAAAACTGGGATTTTATTACCAATTTAAGGCCAAATTCCAATGCAACCAACGTTCACTACAGACTGGCTACCAGTGCCTCCAGGATAATGACTGAGCAAGATTGCTTAGATTTCAGCTCTATCTTCTAGCTGCAAGACCCCAATAATCTATTCCAGAATCCCTATCTGCAGTGAATCACAGTTAAACAGCTATATAATTTGTAGTACTTACCCCTGAAGTGCTTTTTCTCCAAACCAATCTCCTTTCCCTAAAGTGCGGAGAAAGATTGGCTCTTCGCTAGGTGAATCTTCACGAGTAACATTTACCTGTGGAAAAGAAAAAAAAAACAATGTTTTATGAATAAAGTCTACTAATTTGGGAATGTATGAGTCATCTTACGGCATTTTCAATTAATGCCCTGATTGGTTCCTATCTGGTTAACTTGATAATTCCTGTATCCTGAACTTCCTTAGAGCCTTGCCAATCACCATTTTAGCTCGGTGTAATCAAGCATACTACTATGGCCAGTTCCCCATACAAGCCTCTTAGGCCATTCATGGAAATGTATAATTACTTTTTATTGGGGTATGTATCGTTCTTGAAAATACTAATATGAATCGTGTCCTCTCATTTATTTCAGCGTTTGAGGCCCCAATCCTGCAACTGACTGTGTGAGCGCAGGAGTCTGTTTGTATGGAGTCAACTGTAGAACTGGAGGTCAAATCTCCTTACAAGATGGACTTACTATGTGGGCTT
Organism: Emys orbicularis; assembly: GCF_028017835.1. Taxonomy (NCBI): domain Eukaryota; kingdom Metazoa; phylum Chordata; order Testudines; family Emydidae; genus Emys; species Emys orbicularis. The sequence continues at coordinate 37,413,425 of NC_088689.1, read as the reverse complement.
CTTTTTACAGAGTTTTAGGTTATTTTGTTCTGCAACATTCATTAACCAGGAAAAAAGTCTACAAGCTAAAATGAAGAGAGAATATTACAGAATGAAGACCCTCCTTCTTTCAATCACTGAATGCAATGAAAGGACATGGTTATGGACCCCAAATGCTAGCTGGAGCAGAAATAAAGAACTTCCATGTATGTTTGATTAAAAAAATGAAAATAAAAAGCAATATAATAAAATTAAAAACTGCAAATGTGGCTTAACAGCCTTTAACCACCTTTGCCTATTTAATGAATGAAAAATGGCAGTCTGCAGCTGTGCCTTGACATTTTTTTCTTTTTGCTGTGTAAAAGAAAAGGAGGTTTTGCAGATGAAAAGTTGATTTCCAGCCCATCTGAAAAATGATGTGTAGTGTGAGCCTGCTGTAGGCACAGATTTAAAACAAATATGGGCAATACACAATGGTTGGAAGTATTCACATCCATTGGAGATGGAGTTCCAGCACTAGAGGACCTAATTCTTTTAATTTTTTCTTCTAACATCTTCTAATTGCTCTTCTGAAGACCATTCTACTTTGCATTAAGGTAATAAGAAACCCTGGTTTCCTTGGAGCTTGTTGTCTCTCCATGACAAATTGGTAAACTCCTAGCAACCACTGCAAGGCGAACCCTTCCTGGATATACCACTGGTATTAAGGATGATACAGAGCACTCCATTAGTCCACCAAAAATTCAGAAGCCCCTTGAAAAGGTGATGGGTAGATCTGGGATGTATATGACCCTCATATGAGAGGCAATTCTTTTCTTTGAACCTAGACTTAACTAAGTTCAACTCTGAATGTTTTAAAATGGGCAGATTGAGAGGATGCTGGCCTAAGTGCAACATCCAGTGCAATAAATTTAGCGGGCAGAGGAAAATGGCAACATTTCACCCTTAGATCAAATTTGCAAATCCCACTTGCATTGTGTGAAAATCTCAGGTTTTGCATATGCAAATTCACAAAGCATTTGGGGATTTCAAACAGTTTAATTTAGTTCTGACTTGTGGGATATGGAAAGCTTCTAGTTTAATTTTGTTGTGAAAACCTAAAAAAACCATTTCCTCTACCTTCTACTGTCTCTTGTTATGGATGCTCAACATAGTGGTTTTGAGTCATTAATGAGCAGCCTACAATAAACTTTTGCAGTGAGTCATCAAAGATCAGATGAGGATAGGGAAAGTATAACAGACTGGATAAAACTGTTTGTAGCAGATGGAAAAAAAACTGAGCAAGTAAAAAAAGTCTCAATACGTTTTAATCTGTTTCTCTGTGATCCTCTGTGTGGCCTAGAAAAGAAATGCCAAGGGATTACAGGGCTGCCACACAGTTTAAAGTGATGATACACATTAATCACCAGATAATATGGCACCAATAATGCATCTGTTAAATTTGTGACATTGATTTTTACAGGAAAAATGGCATGCTACAGCACAGCATGGCACACAATCTCACTCTACTGACTGAGCACTGAACAGTGCCAGACTATCAGCATGTGGTGAGCAGAAAAATGCAAACTATTGATAGTAAACAATTTATTCACCTTGCAGGATCCTAGCGGCGGGGCTCCAGCCTGAGCCTGGACATCTACACTGCAATTAAACAGCCCCTTAGCCCAAGCCCTGCGAACCAGAGTCAGCTAGCAGGTTTCTAATTGCAGTGTAGATATACCCTGAGAGACCAAAGGAGTAATTTGTGAGAGGAGCTAGGCTGGCAGGATTAAGGAATTTTTAGGACCTTCCTTGTTCAGTTCTGCCAGGTTTTGCCCAAGATATCACTGCTGGACACAGAGCTATATGAATACCAGAAATTGGAAACAGCTTTACAACTAATGGTTCTCTGATAATATTCAAACCAATTAACTGCATGCAGCATGTACAAGCCCAGGCACGTGGGCTGCAGTCAGATCCTTGTTTGGTTTATTTAACTGTCTGACCCAGGGTTCAGTTTGGGATGTTGCGTGGCCCCATTTGTAAAAGGCACGGCCATATACTACAATCCATCGTATTTAACTGGTTTAGTGCCAGGGTTCTGGCACCGAGTTCTGGGAACTCAGGCCCGTGCTGTGTTGTTGTCATGGCACTGTTCCCATGTACAGCAGAGATTTCATATACTTGCCAAAGGCATTTATTTATTAAATTTACTGATCTCCTGTTTCTGCCATCCATCACCTTTCACCACAGTCCTCCCTGGAAATCTGTAGTAGTGGGGTGGATGTGCACACTTCTAGTTAAAAAGGGCACAGTGGGAATTCCTGTAACAGCCTCCATCTCAAGTCTCTGGTCAAGGACCTGAGGCAAATTTCAACAAGCATTGTTTTATTTCAACTGCCTTGGCTGCCACACAGTCAACATGGGAATAAGCAATAAAGGGAAAAGGGAGTCTGCCAAACAAACATTTAGACCCAATGTAGATATCACTGTACCACCATAACATTCTGGCGTTGCTGTTAGTGGCAGACCATGACAATTGGCTGCACAGAAATATCAGTCTGTTTTGCACACTGACTGGTAAATCTGTCAATCAGGGACCTAAGAACTCTTCCGAGTACAGAGGATGGGGTGCAGCCTGTTTCGAGTACAGGATGATACAGATTAGGCCACTGTGTCTGGAGAGGAATGTTCATGTGGGGATCATTTGTGTCATGGTTTTCCTTCTTCATAGAGGTAAGGAAAAGATTATGATGGGATCAGTTACTCCTGATCAGAAGAAGCTGGAAAAGCTTGAGGGTATCATGGGAGATATGGTGGAGGGGGGTGAGTGGGCAGCGGGGGGGGGGGGGGGTGGATAGGAGAAGGAGGTGGGGGATAACATGAAGGAACTTTCTGAGGCCTCATAATAAATGCATACCCCATAATATACTACATTTAGAAAACCTGCCAGTGATTGACTTATTCACATAGAAAATACGCACAGCTTTTTTTCCTTCTAGGGAACATTTGACTTCAGCTGTTTGATAAATATTGGTTACAGAGACACAGAGAGAGTGAGCAAGACAGAGTACTAGCTTCAGTACTTGTGAGCTGGCAATGTCACACGCTCTCTCAGAAGACATCCCTGCATGTGTGGCAGTCACGTCAGAACTAACTAAACAACTCTCTCTTTCCTTCCCCAATATCAGGGCTTTTTTGTTGCCTTTCATAATAAATTGCCTGTATTAACCTGTGGCTTTTCGCAAATATAAGAACTGTAAATAGAAGGTTGGATTGACCCAACCAATTTATCTGTCCTCTATTGTTTAGTTTTATCTGTTTTTCAGTATGTATTCTCTGCAGCGGGAAATTGCAATGTATTCCCTTGAACATCTGCATCCTGCTGTGGTAAGGAGCAATGTGTTTGCCTAGCTTAACACCAAATAAAATGGAATTTTCAACTGGCAAAAAAGGACTGTCTAAAGCTATTAAGATTGTGAAGGAAAACAAAGAGGTTTAAGGTTTCAGAGTGGTAGCCGTGTTAGTCTGTATCAGCAAAAAGAACAAGGAGTACTTGTGGCACCTTAGAGACTAACAAATTTATTTGAGCATAAGCTTTCGTGGGCTAAACCCCAATTCCTCGGATGCATGCATCCGATAGAGGTCTAAAGCATTTTCCCCCTTGTAGCTTGCTGAGTAGAGGCTAAGGGTACGTCTATACCCAGCCGCTAGTTCGGCGGCTGGCAATCGAACTTCTGGGTTCGACTTATCGCGTCTTGTCTGGACGCGATAAGTCGAACCCAGAAGTGCTCGCCGTCGACTGCGGTACTCCAGCTAGACGAGAGGAGTACCGCGGAGTCGACGGGGGAGCCTGCCTGCTGCGTGTGGACCGAGGTAAGATCGAACTAAGGTACTTCGAACTTCAGCTACGTTATTCACGTAGCTGAAGTTGCGTACCTTAGTTCGATTTGGGGGGTTAGTGTAGACCAAGCCTTAGGCATCAAAGCAGGCACCACATTTAGTAAATGCTCAATAGAAATATGGTACAATATATTTTATTTTAGTTCAAAAAGACAGCTAGCAGTTCTGTGGGTCCCAATGATTTAAATCTTAACAAAAAAATAAGTGTTCAGTCAGTGTTTATTGGTTCTGTCTATCTATGGTGTATACATATAGGTGCTATAGCAATACAAATAATAAATAATAATTATATTTAGAGCAAGGGATAAAATATGTATTTCTGGATCAAATCTAGCCAAACTTCACACTGACTAAATGTAACTCAGTAGCAGTTGTTATGTCTCATTCTTAGAAGGCATCTATCCATGTTTCAAGACCTACCAACATAACTGGCACCCATGTTGGCAGTCTTAGGTTATGTCTATACTAGAAATGCTGTAAAGAAAGTCTTGATCTTGCTAGTCATGTAACCAAGGTGGCTTAACAACTGTTTTCATGAACCAAAAAGTGTTCATTGTGAGTATGTGTAAAACAGTGTGTGAGATCTGCCTTTGGGGTGTGTGTGTGGATTTTTTACTTATGGTCATTTTCCCCAATTGTACCAAGACATTTAATTAAATGTGAAATGTTGTAACCTTTGGGGCCCTGCAAGAAAAGGATTGATTTACACTGCATTCCCAGAGTTACACCATCATTGTACATGACATTTGCTTTGAAAGGGGTGACAACAACTTACCTTTCCTTTGCTGATTATAAAGAAAGTGTCCCCTCGAGCCCCTTGCCTGATAATGTACTCTCCATTTTCATAGTGTGTCTGTGGAAAAATTAACAAGAACAAAAGAAATCAGACTGTAACTCAGTTTGCAGTCCAGCAGTTTCACAAGATAACTCTTAGGGAGGCAGTAAGCCTGAGTGAGTTTTATCCAAGCCTGACATCTGTCATGAGTTAAGAATTACCCTATGTCAAGAAATATAACAGTGAAAAAGAAATCATTTTGTCTTGCCCATTTTTTTTATTATTTTGTTAGTGCCAGCTTTTGTCTGGATGCCTTATCCTCAGGTCCTCAATCCATGTATCCTAATTGAACAAGACACTGGACTTTTTCAGCAGAGCATCCAGTACAAACCAAAACTATGGTAATAAACTGCTTGTAACAGTGGTCCTTTTCCAAATATTTTTATTTGTGTTTGTGGTGCTCATCTTATTTTATACTCTTGTTATCAATAGCTTTATTTCGCAGTTATTTTTACTTAAAATCAGTTTTATTATTTATTAGTCTGGATTTGTTGACCCTGGTTTATAGAAAAAATCACTGCTAATATTCTGTCCTATCCAGTCGGAGTGAGTGTCAAAACATGGGCTAGATGAAATTCCTTGTATTATACCAATCAATGTAATAATACCAGGGGAGAATTTAGACCAATAAATAAAATCCAATATGTTCCAAGTTAAGTCCCTTCATCCATATTTAGACTTATAAATAACTGGTATGATTTTCAGAGGTGTTGGGTGACAGTAGCACCAATTGACTGCAGATCAATAACAGGCAAATGCAGAGGTTTGTCAAGTTACAGTATCCCACCTAAAATTTTGACCTAGATTTCCAACAGGTTAAATAAATGGTGGTGGCCTTATCAGGCTTTTGTGGTGAATGCAGTACTGACTGCTGTATTCAGACCTCTTGTGCTCCCCCAGATTGCAATATGAACCTTTGAAACAAGTAAGGTCTAGTGAATGTGTTATTTGAAGACTGCAGCAAGTCCCAGCAAAGACTGCCAGATCTGCTGTGTTCTCAAAGTAGTATATCAGCAGAAGTTTAGGTGGAAAAGACCTTGACTCAAGATGAAGGAATTTATTTGAAGTAATCTCAACCTTCAGAATGGGCTGATGTTTGGCACTATCCTTATTTTTTCCAAATCAGTTAGTTGATCTATCATTTTCACCCTCAGTCTTTTGGTCTCCCTTGAACTCAGGTAACAACACTCTACCATGAAAAGGGATATTTTAGGATTCATGTAAAATACTGAATATAGCTGAGAAAAAAATCTTTGTTGTAGAAGCACTTGATTTAGGAGCTAGTAAATATAAAGTAAAATAGCTCTGTGGTAGTAGAGGCAAGTATTTGTGTCTAATTAAACAATAACTCAATTGACAAAGATATTTTATTCCTAAAAAGCAATTAGTTTGAGTCTGCAGCGGTTTGTACAATGTTTGCATTGACTGATCATGACAAAAATGCTAGAGAAAACTGAAAATTTTAGCATTAGAAGGTAACTCCAGTTTCTAAATATCCGTTACAATCTAAAGAAAAAATATAATCAAAGGGACATTACTTTCTGCTGAGTTACCAATGCTGAATAATTCTCATGACTCTTCAGGAAGGGAAAGTCCATGGAACCATGACTCTGGATGCTGCTCAGAAGGCCCTGGCTTCTGATGAGTCTCTCGTGAGCCTCTGGATTTGGAAGCTGAACTCCCTTCTTGCTCCCCCATATGGTAAAGTTGGAAGAGCAACAATGTTCTAGTGGAATCCATGAAACTCTGCAAGAACAAACTCAGGCACTCTCGGTCCCTGGCACAGGAATGACTTGAAATGGAGATTTTGAGTTCATAAAGTTTTGCATGAACAACCTGAAACCCTTGAAGGGGCCAATTTTAGTAAGTGCTGAGCACTATTCTCTGAAAATCTAACCCCTTCATGGTTCCTCAAGGCAGGCACCCAAAAATTGAGGAATATCACTAGTCACTGAAAATGTTGGGCAGAAAGTTTCCAGAACTTCTGGTTGGGAAGCTAATCTTCACAATGCAACTGGTGCACTGGATCCCTGTTAAATCTATTAACAGAAAGACTTAAACAAAAGCACCAAGAGAGATGTGACCTTTCCTCAGCCTTTGAAATTGAAAGGTGGTGGTGAAAGGTGATTGGGATGAACAATCACAGGACATCTAAACATGTAAGCGGATTGATTTTTTCTAAAAAAGCTTTTTACTTGCCTCAAAGAAATATCTCTCTGCTGAGCAATGCTCAGGTGACATTCTAGTAGCACAGAGGGTACTGAACAATTGCATTTAATCCTAATGTTTCCTATTTATTGTGATCCTCCTATCTGCCTTTAATCCTTCAACTGTCTATTGATCATATACCTTCAAACTCCTATGCTCCCTCTCTTATCTCCTTATTGTTAACAAATCTCACTGTTTTTATGCTCTCTGTCATCTGTCCAATCTCTTCTTGCCATTCTGAGTGCATCATAGAAGTCTGACAAACACCTTAAACTCAATGTGACAAAAGCTAAACTTAAACTTTCCTCACAAGCTCTTTTGTTTCACTCCTTTTTAATAAACAAAATAAATAATAATATATTATTATTATTAATAATGATGCCTAGCTGTTACATAGTGTTTTCATCCATAAATTTCAAAATGCTCTACAAAAGAGGTCAGTATCATTACTCCCATTTTACAGATGGGGGAAACAAAGGCACAGAGCAGTGAAGTGAATTATCCAACGTCACCCAGCAGGCCAGTGGCAGAGCTGGACATAGAACCCAGAACTTCTGAGTCCTAATCCTCTATTAACTCTATTCACTAGGACACACTGCCTCTGCATCAACCTCCCTATTATCAAGACTCACAAGCTAGATGTCATATTTGACTCCTCCCAATTAATTACCCCCACATTCAGGCTTTCACCAAATCCTGTCTCTTCAGGCTCTCTAAAATCTCCCTTTCTTTCTCTCCCATCTGCTGAAACATAACTGTCTCTTGCCTTCTTTACTATATCATCTTTCTTTGCAACCTTCGAAGCATTTCAGTCTCTAGGCCACTGTAGCTCTTGCTCTCTGCATCCTGATCATTGACTCCTCACTGAATTCCATCATTCACTGGCGTCCTATATCTTTCCACATCAGTTTCAATCATGTTGTTTACAACCTTATGCTTCTACATAGCATTCATGCTGCTTAATCTCATCCCATGTTTCTATCTGCAAGCTCTCTCCAGACCTATGCTCTCCCTATAATTTCTTTTGTCTTCTCTCACTCTTGACTCCATGTCTTTTTCACACTATACTATACAAGAATCCGCTAACTCTTTCTCAGAATTTCCCACTTTCTATCAATAATCAACTCATTCTCATTCTTCATCTTTTTAATTTTACTGTTTCCATTTATTTAGACTGTATGCTCCTTGGTGCAAGAATCTCTGCGAAGTGCCAGGCTCCCCTCTAATGCTATATAAAGAATAGAACAAATAATGATCTTTCTAGCCCTTTTTATTTGTGAGGCAAGTTAAAGATGGTAATATTTGCTCACATGTAGATGGGAGTATTATTCAACATGACTTGAACTAACCAACAAAACACTTTTTATAGCTGGTTCATATGTGTTATCATTACCATTCGCGTTTCAGTTTCATCTACAGTAAACCAACCCACAGACAGTATAGAAATAATATTTTGAATGAAAAAGTATGAAAATAAAGTTCTGAAAGTTTTAATGGTAACACATGTAGAAGCAATGAAGTCTGAATTAAAACTGAAATAAAAAAGAGGAAGGAGAACAAGCAGGTTTAATGAGGTTTAATGTCATGTCCTAGTCACCACCTAAGCAGGTAAGAGACGTAGCCACCTGACATTTCTGCTAGGATTGTTCTTTGTCTACACTTGCACTAAAGGACCTAATTTTTAAGGAGTTTTCTCTAGTAAAATTTTTAGAGACAGTCTATTTGGAAAGGGTACCTTTAAAAATAAACAAACATTCAGCATTTATAGAATTCTCTCTTATCTTCAAAGCCCATTACACACATTAAGTAAACAATCCCCAAAACACCAGTATGAGGTATGTAAATAAGTATTAATATCAACATTTTATGGTTTGAAAATTGAAGCATAATGGTTATCTGATTGTCCAAGACCACAAAGAGAATCACCACCAGTCAGGATTAGAACTCCAAAGTTTTTGACTTCCAGACCCTGCCTTACTCCAGAAAAGGGTACTCTGCACTTAGACAAGAAAATTGGATCACACAGTAGCAGTATATCAACAATTGTATTTTTCAGAGGGCACACCCAAGGTGGTGAAGAGAGCTAATTCCCCATCTTGTGTATATTTTTATGAAATCTGAGTGTTACTTAGGAGATTAAGGGACATCTCCTAGGAGGGAGAAGACTCCAAGACACACATTGATCAGAAAATGAATTTTAAAATGTTATTAAAGCAGGACATAGGAAGTAAATACATAAAAACTGTTTTTAACAACATGGGCCAATTTCTGCAAACCCTTAGTCATGCAAATAACCTTTAATCCTGAAGTAGTCCCAGTGACAAATGGAACTACTTGTGAGATCAAGCGTTACTTGTATGACTAAGAGTTTGGAGTATCAAGTCCAGGATTTATGTATTTTCCCACATTATTTCTATGAGGCCAAACTATAGAGAGCATATGCATTCACTCAACACTTCTCCCACTCAATGTGTGAACACTCGCTCTCCACCTCCAGCTTTGTATGTGCCTGTCGCTTCCTAACTCTAAGGAATCCAGTGTCACAGAGTGCTCTATAGAGAGTCTAGGGAAAGAGGCCATAGTGCTCTGGAGGCAGATGATATCCCTTCTTTCCACACAGAGAAAGTTAATTGGATTACGCGTGATGTGCTACTTCTGGAAGCTAGGTAGGAGGGAGTCAGCACTGGAATACAGTTTAGCCAGGGAGCAGGAGAAATTAGGAATGTAGGCTGTTAAGATAGGATCTCTGGAGAACAGTACAGCAGCCAAGGCCATAGGCGCCGACTTCCACTGTTCCCGGTGGGTGCTCGACCCCACTCTCGCCCTTGGCCCCGGCCCTGCACCGCCCTCGCCCCGCCCCCATTCGACCCCCTTCCCCCAAGTCCCCGCCCCGCCTCTTCTCCGCCTCCTCCCCTGAGCGCGCTGCATCCCTGCTCATTCCCCGTCCCTCCTGGAAAGTCCTAAGCACCACCAAACAGCTGTTTGGTGGCGGGAAGTGCTGGGAGGTAGGCCGAGGAGCAGGGATGCAGCGTGCTCGGGGAGGGAGGAGGTAAGGTGGGGTGAGGTTGAGGGGAACTTGGCTGCCAGTGGGTGCAGAGCACTCACTGATTTTTCCCCGTGGGTGCTCCAGCTCCGGAGCACTCATGGAGTCAGCACCTATGACCAAGGCCCAGATAGCTGGGGAGATGAGCCACTGAAGTTAGCTACAAGCTTCCCCTTCCCTAGCTGGGCAACCTAGACAATCATGTGATGGTTGAGGCCCATGGAGACAAGTCATCTGAAGAAAACAGCAAAAAGTTGAAATTAGTCATTGCTGAAAATAAGAATGGACTAATTTTACATACCAAGAACCACAAATGTGTGTTTTTGTAAGCATGGGACAACAGAGATGAAGGTTATCTCATGGAGATAGAATAAATTAACACTGCTACATAACTTAGTGTGTTTTGCCACAGAAATTAGTCTGATGGTTCAGTGGAATACCTGGGGCCGGCAGTACACAAGTGGTAGAATTTAGCCCAACACAGAAGAAGTTAAAGCAGAAGTGTGATTATCCCAGTGGACAGTAGAAGAGTTATATTAAAGTAATTGTGGCTCTTAAAGATGTTGTGCACATGTAGACCCTGCTCTTTGAGCTCCTGCATCCCAAGCACAGGAGATCAGAGTCTTTTAATCAGCAGTGTCCATTGAGGCCATTACATACTCTCACACTACCTCTCCCAAGGATATAAAGGGTAGAGCAACCTCAACTGCCAAGTTCCTTCAACACCAAGAATCCTTGTCTGAAGCCTCTGAAATAAGTGAAGTTTTGAAGAAGGAACAGGAGTTTCTTCCCTTAAGAGATGCTCCTCTCATGGGCTTTTCCATCAGGAACAGTTTTAAACGTGCCTTGCTGGCTTTCTCTGTGTGTTTTGAAAAATATTTACAAACTGTACACAGGGGGGGAGGGATATGACCCTCCCCTAGGCAAAAAAATACACCTGATGTGTCCATCATTCAAGGGGATAGTCATGTCACATGATGCGCAAGTTTTAAAACCTGGACATTTTGATTCACTCCCTAGGGTTGATTGCCCCAGTACTGGGGCAGCTAGCTAACAGAAGCCTAACACTACCTTTATGTATTTGTGTGTGTGTGTGTGTGTGTGTGTGTGCGCACGCATGCTCATGCAGCAACAGGGTAGAAAAAATATAAGAAATAAAAGAAAGTAAGTACAGTAACTACACTAACAACTATATAATGAGAGTCTACAGTAGCTAAGAGGACACTGAGGCTGTTCAGTCTCACTGTCCCAGGTGGTAAAAAGGAACTGAATGGTGACGGTTAGGGTCGCTCTGCCCTTTATGCCATTGGAAGGGGTAGCGTGAGTCACGCAAAATGCAAACTTAATCCTAATGGACACTGCTGGTTAAAAAGTTCTGATCTCCTGAGCATGGGATGCATGCATACCAAGAATGAGATCCATGTGTACAAATACGTAAAGAAGAAGAAACAGAAACATTAGACAATATGTTTCTTCCTAATAAAGTGACCAATAAGTTTGTTCATTGTTTGATTTTTTTCCCCTTTATGTACAATGAAAAAGGTCTTTAAAGTCTCCAAAGAGTGAAGTTTTCAGCTTCTTTGGATTCCTCCTATAATGTTAGTGGTTTTTATTTTAAGTAGTGTATTTTAAGTAGGGTCCATCGCTTGAATCCTGTTGTGACAGATGTGAGTCCTGGGAAGTGTAAGAAGTTCAAGACATTATACGGAGATGTGTCATACAAACTTGGACTTCTGGGACAATTGCTATTGAGTGGGAGAATCCCTGGGAAGTGGTTAATGTGAATTCCACAAACTCCAGTTATGCAAAAAACCTGACTTTTGAAACTATGCCCTGAAGAGAGGATCTTTAACTGGTGAATAGCTGTTCCTGAAGACTGGAGCTCAAGGGTCCAAGCTGTATAAAGAAACAAGTGAACTGGACAGTCAGGGTTCTTGTTCCTGTTCTGAAAACTGACACGTACTTGTAACCAAGTGGGCAAGCCCAGTTGTGGGGTTTGAAAGACTCTCATCTACCAGAGCCCTGGCCTGGAGTTGAGGTGAACTCTGGCAAGCTTTTAGCATGTGTATAAGTTATTTCATTTTTTATAAATGTTTTCTCTGTAATGCTTTTATCTTAAGAATTAATGCAGTTTACTTTGTGAAGGCTGGTGGGTAACTGGTGTATGTTGTTATAGTCCCTGGAGAGAGGTTAATCACAGGTGCTGAACCCCTGTCAGACCAGCTGAGGAAACCAAAGTGAGGTGCAGAGGGACTGCAAGCCTAAACTCTTGATCTGGAGGGTGAGAGACATAAATCTTTGCCCAAGAGAATTGACGGGTGGCAGCCAGAAATCTTAAGAGGGTGTCCCAGAGGAAAACTGTGGGGGGTTGGGCTTGAGGGGGAGCGTCAAAGGTGCAGTTGACCCTGAAGCTGTGATATTTGTAAGCACATAACTAATATTTTTCATAGTCACAAGAGGGAGAGAGAGAAGCTATGAACACTCAGCTTTGACTTTCAAGGTCCCTGAACATTTTTCAATGAGTCTCAAACCTAAAAGTGACTGAGTAAATTAGAGAATTACATTTACAAAAAGAAACAGATCAGAAAGAAAAAAAATACATTAATAACTTTTCTCAATGATTGAACATTCTTTAGAAAAGTTCCATATTCAAAGCATATTTTTATGAGGCAAATGAACAAAAATATCATCTGAATATAATAAATATTATGAATATATTACAAAAACCTCAGATTCCCATTCATTAGGGACCTTTCCAAAGCCCGTTGAAGTAAATTGGAAGATTTTTCAGTTGATTTTAGTAGGCTTTGAATCTGGCCTCTTAGGAGGAAAAGTAAAATGAGCATGTTAATCCAATCCAGTCATTAGCTGTTTTAAAGTCTCTTGACCAGTTTCTCAACTGTAGTAAGTCATCATAGCTCCATCAATTTACACCATTTGAGAGTTGGACGCTCTATCTCCATCTCTCTCTTCCTTTCAAATTCCATATTAGGTAAATTAGTTAGTACTTTAATTCTTACTATTTGCCTCAGTCAACTATTATTCACATAAACCTCACGGCCCTGATCCTGCAAACACTATTAGATAACTGTAGCTACTGCTTTATATAAGTGTTTTCAAGATCAGTGTCCAAAAGCTCACTTTCATAATTTTTTATCATAATATATGGAAACTTTTGGAAACATATTACATTGGCATGAGCACAAACCTTTTCCGCTTAAATCTTAATGGGTGATGACACAATAGCTTCATTTTAAGTAAATGAACATTTTTGCAAATTTAATTGGCTTGTTAGAAATAACTACACGGCATGCTAGGAAACATCCCCAAAGACCAGTGAGCTCTAACTAATGTCAGATGTTTATTTAGCCTTTTTACTATTATCTTATTAAAAGAATGTAAAATGTCTTCCTCTGGTAAAAGAGATTCTTGGTTTCAGAGGATATTATAACAACTTAACAGCAGAATCATAGAATATCAGGGTTGGAAGGGACCTCAGGAGGTCAACTAGTCCAACCCCCTGCTCAAAGCAGGACCAATCCCCAACTAAATCATCCCAGCCAGGGCTTTGTCAAGCCTGACCTTAAAAACCTCCAAGGAAGGAGATTCCACCACCTCCCTAGGTAACCCATTCCAGTGCTTCACCACCCTCCTGGTGAAAAAGTTTTTCCTAATATCCAACCTAAACCTCCCGCACTGCAACTTGAGACCATTGCTCCTTGTTCTGTCATCTGATACCACTGAGAACAGTCTAGATCCATCCTCTTTGGAACCCCCTTTCAGGTAGTTGAAAGCAGCTATCAAATCTCGCCCCCCCCCCCATTCCTCTCTTCTGCAGACTATACAATCCCAGTTCCCTCAGCCTCTCCTCATAAGTCATGTGCTCCAACCCCCTAATCATTTTTGTTGCCCTCTGCTGGACTCTTTCCAATTTTTCCACATCCTTCTTGTAGCGTGAGGCCCAAAACTGGACACAGTACACCAGATGAGACCTCACCAATGTTGAATAGAGGGGAATAATCACATCCCTCGATCTGCTGGCAATGCCCCTACTTATACAGCCCAAAATGCCGTTAGCCTTCTTGGCAACAAGGGCACACTGTTGACTCATATCCAGCTTCTCGTCCACTGTAACCACTAGGTCCTTTTCTGCAGAACTGCTTCCTAGCCATTCAGTCCCTGGTCTGTAGCAGTGCATGGGATTCTTCCGTCCTAAGTGCAGGACTCTGCACTTGTCCTTGTTGAACCTCATCAGATTTCTTTTGGCCCAATCCTCTAATTTGTCTAGGTCCCTCTGTATCCTATCCCTACCCTCCAGCGTATCTACCACTCCTCCCAGTTTAGTGTCATCTGCAAACTTGCTGAGGGTGCAGTCCACGCCATCCTCCAGATCATTAATGAAGATATTGAACAAAACCAGCCCCAGGACCGACCCTTGGTGCACTCCGCTTGATACTGGCTGCCAACTAGACATGGAGCCACTGATCACTACCCATTGAGCCCGACGATCTAGCCAGGTTTCTATCCACCTTATAGTCCATTCATCCAGCCCATACTTCTTTAACTTGCCGGCAAGAATACTGTGGGAGACCGTATCAAAAGCTTTGCTAAAGTCAAGGAATAACACGTCCACTGCTTTCCCCTCATCCACAGACCCAGTTATCTCCTCATAGAAGGCAAGTACTAGACAGAATGAACAGAATTCAGTATGTGGGAACTATAGCCAGTCTGAGCAACTTTTTGCTTTCAGCACCTTTGCCACAAGATGTCATCCTCTGCTACTATCTTTGAACACAGATTTCATCTATGTGTTAGGCAGAATCAAGAAGGCGGCTTTACATATCACCCTCAATATAGTGGAGTTCAGTCAGTATTGTTAGTATAGTTAAGAGTGTGTCTGAATTTCTGCTATGAAACTTATGGTTTAATTATAAAACACTGATATAAATAATTTAGTCCAGTCTGCAATTTGTTATGCAAGATCTTGGACTGGAAGCAAATATTTTAATTAAAAATAAAGCTCAAGATTTTTAGAGTAATAAAATGTTAGTGGGTGTTGTCTGTTTATAGAAAAAGCTGTTAATCTAATGATATTTAGCAGTAACACTTTACTTGCAAAATTTAAAAAGTGTCTTTTGCTTTTTAAGAAAAAGACAATGGATGAGAAATCACTTAAAGAAAATGACAGTTCTATATCTCGGAAAGTTGGTTTGTGCAGCTGCACTACATTTCTTAATGCTGTCAACAATGTATATGTCTCTGCAAAACTGAGGGCTAGGTTGTATCATGCAGCCATATGTTGGGGGTTGTGATGAGTCACATCGTACCAAAGGGAACACTGGGAGGCAATCTGCAAAATGCCTCCCAAAGCTCCTTGATGGAAAGAGCTTGTCCCAGATTGCCTGTGCAGCCAACCATCTCTCCTGGCTGAAACATGAGGTGTGTGTATCAGGAGAGGGGTGTCTTGAATCCCTAGAGACCATTCCACTGACCCACAATGGCCAGAGTTATGGTGCTGTACAGCTATGCCTGCTTCCACCTACAACACGTTTCCTATATTGGTATGAGAGGCAGGAACAGGTGTCCTAGAGCTAGAGAAACCCCCAGCCAGCTAATTAATCCCATATTCTAACATCTTTTGCACTGCTGGAGTGGCACAAACAGGATGAAGTGGTGTTCAGGATCTGGCCCGAAAACTGGAAAACACTGCTGCACATAAATGCTATTTTGAGTGTTGCTATAATGAAGTCACTCTTACTAATGGGGTTAACCAAATCACTGCTTTAAAATTAATCCTCTCAGAAATTGAAACTACTTTTCTTTTTATATAAACTAACACATATATATATAACCTGATTTTTAACCAGGCTCCAACCTGGATTCCAATCTCACAGGCACAATTTGGCATCTGTAATAAAATGCAGACATATAATTATGTATCCACACAATCCTTTGAATCTGCAACTGCACCCATTAAGAAGGCGAATTATTTGTCTGTGAATAAATGGGTACAGTCTGGTAGTTATGCATCTAAATGGTCAGCTTCAGCAGTTGGCACAATTAATTGAGTCTGTAATTCTGTACCCACAATTAATTCTGGGGATAAAATTGTCCACAACTATGGAGGCTCATCACAAAATGTAGCCCATTAGTCAGGAGTACATAATTCAGAAGATGTACCAAACCACTGATTTGAACACCCTGACTTTAAGAGAGAAGGATGGTTTCAAAATCTGAACTAGGATCCAGATCTGAATTTTGTGGTATTGATTCATTCTTTACTTCTCAAAATTTTCATTAATATAATCTCTCTAAGTTGTTCAGCATTCAGGGTGAAATCCTAGATGCATTAAAGGCAGGGGAAAATGTGCCACTGATTTCAACAGACCCAGGATTTCAACCTTAGTTTTGTGCAGCTCACATGCACATATCTACCTCTCTAAACTTTACCACCAAGTTCTGAGAAGTAGCTTAGGGCTAGTCTACACCAGAATCACTATAGCGGTGCAGCTGTACCGATGTAGCAGCGCTGGTAGTGCAGACGCTCTCTGCCGATGGGAAAGCACTCTCCTGTCAGCAGAATTACTCCACCTCCCCGAATGGCAGTAGCTATGTTGGCGGGAGAAACTCTCTTGCCGACATAGCACTTCCACACCGGCGCTTAAGTCAGTGTAATTTACATCACTCAGGGGGTGGCTTTTCCACATCCCAGTGACTTAAGTTATTTTGAATGTGATATAGCATGGCCAGAGGGCAGCAGGAGAGTGATAGATGGGAGATATGTAAGCCCCAGGATGAGGAGAGCCTTTTTCCCTGTAGAGGGAAGAGAGGCTGCTACAGATTAATTAGAGCACCTGAAACCAATTAAGCCAATTAGAGCACCTGAAGCCAGTCACCTGATAAAACCCCCCTGCTTCAATCAGACAGTTGGAGGAGTTGAAGCAGAGTGGTTTGGTGTTAGAGCAGAGAGCAGTTTGGAGGAAAGCAGTTTGAAAGAGTTGAAGCAGAGTGGTTTGGTGTAGGAGTGGAGAGCAGTTTGGAGAAGTGCTGTGGCGGGCCAGAAGACCAAGACTCTAGGTAAAGGGAAACCCGGCTTGTGCAGAGCAGAGGGACTCTACAGGCACAAGGGGTTGGGAGAAACTTGGCCCAAGCGGAGAGAGGGCAGGAAGCCCCAAAAGCTGAAGGGACAGAGAGGGAAGTAGCCCAGGGGAAGGAATCACTAGTTCAAGTGGTTCGCTGCTATCCTTAGGGCCCCTGGGCAGAGACCCGGAGTAGAGGGCGGGCCGGGGTCCCACCCTCTCCATTCCCCTTTTCTGGGACACTAGTGGGACAGTTGATACCCCAGTTCAGGGGTGAGAAACGGCACCCTGAACCCCCACAAGAGGAGAAAGCGCAGGACCCCTCATAATAGTGCTGGCAATTTGCCACACAAAGTAAGCGCTAGTGTAGACCTGCCCTTAGTCTTTTCTCTTGTTCCTGAGCCAGCATATCTATTATAAGCTGTTCTATTTACAATAAATAGTTGTGAAAGTTACAGTATTTTCAAATATCTGTTTGCATATAGTGATATAAAATACAATAAATGGACTTGCACACCAAAATGCTTCCTTATTTAACTGAGTTCTGACCCAGCAGACATCAGAGGCCAAGAGTACAGCATAGTGCCAGGTACTTATGAGCACTGCCAAAGAAAACTCTTTTGGAGGGGTCCTGGATACTTATCCCAATGATTATGTTTGTGTTCTGAGGGAGGTTAGGTTTGATTAGCCATTCAAGCCATTGGATGGCTTGTCCTTAGAAAACCGCAATAATTGGTAACCCTGATTTAGATGAACCATATCTAAGATAATTTTCATTTTTTCCAAAGAACAGCATGAGGACATGAGAGGTCAGAACACTTGTAAACTCAAAACAAACAAAAAACAACACTAGCAAAACCAGCCCAATGTTAATGCAGTGTTAACATTGCAGAATTAAAATAACAGTGTTAGAAAATGCAAAAGGTAAGTTCACAATAGCAACTCTACTGCAATTCCATTGCACATCCTATCCTATGCTATATGCTACACATTTTCTTACATAAAAATCAATATATTAAGCTAAATTTTAACAGGAATAAACAGGAAAAGAAAATACTGTGTATGAGGAATATAACCAAAGGCTTGTCTATATGATGGGGTAATGCGCTCTACCAGAGTATGACTACTAAAGCGCACTAACATCTTGTCTATTAATTGGTCTGTCTAGATCCTGCTGGTTACACTGTGATGGCTGTGTCTTCACAACAGAAAAATATAGCAAGTTACGTTGGTTTTAAATGAAAGCTCAGAATACAGCAGAAGTCCAGAGAGACCTTAAATGTACAAGATGAACACTTTTTTTCTCCTCATCTGCAATTAGCTATTTCCTGCAGATATTTTTTGGATTTTGCTGAGTTTATTTTAATGACACACTTACAATCATCCTCATGCAAATTGTCCCAGCAGAAGTCCCTGTACCTGCTAGTTTAGACAGAGTGAATGTGCAGTGACTTCACAAAAGGAAAGTTGGGAGGAGATTGGGCTTTTTTGAATTCTGCTAAAATCTTGATATGTTCAAGGAGTATGATCAGAAGTGATTTTTCAGTTGCTTTTAATGGTTTTCCCCATATCTCAAATACATGCATTTCTTATATAAAATTATGTGTACTCAGTTTCAAACATCAGCCATTTTTAATGCTAAAAAAGGTTCAAGTTTTTTGGGGTTTTTTTTAAGTGTATATTGTACTCTTCCGAACACTCCAAAATCTGAAAGGATTAATTAAAATGAAATAAAATAAAATAAAATAGTAAATGAATTCATCTTTGTTCAAAGACAAAGCACAGTACTATCAATACAAAAGGTTCATGACATGGTAGGCATAAGTATATGAAAAAGATAATTATAATGGAAAATGTTTTGAAGTCCCAACTATAATTGGCCATTAGCAATCACTGTATTATATGAGTATATGTATAGATATTTACAGTATAAGACACAAAAATATATTAATCAAGACCTCAATGAGATCTCCATAAAAGTGGTGATCATTGTGTTCATCTCAAGCCTATTATCTCCCCATCAAAAAGGTAAAACTAGAAGCTCATAACAAGACAATTTTATTCCTCTCAAGTAAGAAATAGATTCCTCCCCCCCCCCACAAGTGTGTTAGTCAATAAATCTCCTAAAGAGCTGGGTATGTGCTTAAACTTAGCAGATGCACATACAATTGCTTAAATCTTTCATCAAATGGCTTTGAAGATCAATATTAACCCTTTGCAACCTAGAAGAACCATCAGCATAATTTACACCTAGGTTATTACAAAATGATCCTTGGACCCAGCCTGTCTGTCCTAAGGTTTTCTATACTGCTCATCACTGTAATATTGAAGTACCTCTCTAAACACAAGACCCAGTTTACTTTAGGCCTGGATGTTGCACACATTTACATAGGAAATATTTTATACTCATTTGTCTGGATCTTGTGAGGTACAGACTAGCTCCTCTGAGATGCTCAACCCACTCCACAGGGGTGTATGGTGCTGAACTACTCATAGAAACAGCTTAGCACTTCACAGGATGGAGTCCATTTTTTGTGCTAAAAATTTATTGTAGTATATTTTGGAAAAGTAATGAAATTTTAGTCTGAGACTCCACTAAAGCACTCTAGGTGAAATGCACCCCTGTGCTGAGTGCCAGCGTATAGCCTATGATGCAAGGGTGAATTCCACCCTCGGTGATTAAATCTTTTCTAAGAAGTAGTTGGATTTTTGCGAGAATTATCTAATTTTAGACTGACACAGTCAGAAATGGTAAGGTTCTATTGTGTTTTCTAGAAAAAAGAACAGGAGTACTTGTGGCACCTTAGAGACTAACAAATTTATTAGAGCATAAGCTTTCATGGGTTACAGCCCACTTCTTCGGATGCATATAGAGTGGAACATATATTGAGGAGATATATATACATGTGGGTAAAATGTGTTAAATAACCAACAACTGCTACAAGTACTCCTGTTCTTTTTGCGGATACAGACTAACACGGGTGCTACTCTGAAACCTGTGTTTTCTAGAGTATTAGTAGCAAGCTACACCAAAGTTTGACTATAACTATTTTATTGAGCCCTATATTAGCTTTTTGTTATCTCTGGGATGGAACCTGCAAGTCCTTTGTCAGGGAAAACTACAAATGAAACCTAATGAGGTGAAATAAAATGGGTTATAAAAAGTTGTATACAATACTTTGGCTTATTATGTCTAAGCACATCCGAGATCCTCAGTGAGTATGCATTACAGCACCCATGAGGGAAGGTAAAAGTTGGCACAATTTATTCCCTACATTAAAAGAGAAATAAAATATGGTCTCACACTGAACTTCCTTCAACCTTACTCTTTTTTTTCTTGGGCAGGCCGCAAAGGTAAGGTGGTGGCTGGGACTGGGTACAGTGATCAACACACTTCTATTAAGACCAGAGTATGAGGTCCAGATTTCTACTCTTGATAAATGTTATAGCAGCTACTCACTGTGACTCCAAGTTTCCAAATGGGTTTCCATTATAATCCCCCTTTGCACACACTAATACCATACAGTTAATGGGAGTTTTTCTGAGTAAGGACAGCAGCATGAGGCCAAGTGAAGGACAGTCCCATTTTCCTCTCATTAGGAAGACTTTAAGCCTGCTTTTTTTCTAGCTCTGAACACCCACTCTAGTGTGTATGGGAGGTGCAGGGAGCAGCCTTTTTTCCATTATGATTATCTGAGCCTATTTTGTCATTCAGCAGCCTCAATCAAAGTTTCTGTTGCAGCACACTGCATCAAAAACTGAGAAGCTTTTAGTACTATGTCAATGCTCGGTCAAGCCTAAAGCAGAAGCCTTCACTCCTTAGACAGTCTGGATGGTTAAACTTAAAAAATACCTTGTTTTTCTCTAGCTGGATTCTTTTTACTTTTGCATTTATATTTTAAAAAGATGAAAAATAGGTTTTATGCTTAAAATTCAATGTAGCACACATCAGCTGCATAGAGGTTGGGCCAAAACATGTTGAAAGGTCAAATAAGGGGAACAAAACTACAAGGCTAGTTTTGAAGCTATGAGCTTCACACACTGCAGCCAACTTCTCTGCTAATAAGCCACAGGTTTGCACCACACGCACAGGTGATGGTAATGTGGTTGTGATGACAGTTCTGAATATATAATCCATTTATACCAAGATGTTTTGTTTTTTTATATATATTTAAATGTGTTATGTTACTGGCGGTTTAAGAAATATTTAAAGGCACACTGATAGGGCTCCAATATAAGCAATTTTCAAAATACTTTGGTTTCTGTTACAGCTCATCTGAAACAATTTATTAACTCTTCAGAATGACAACTGCAGTACTGATAAAGCATCAAACTTTCTTTTCTTGAAGACTCCTCAAAAACAAGCTCAGATTACTGAGTGTCCTCACAGTTATATTCTTGAGGGATCACATTCCACACATTCACTGTCAGCTTTGGCTGTGTTTCATTCTTGTGAGCCAAAAGGGTAGCAAAATATACAGGAATCTTGCACTCAAGCATTTGAAGGGCAAAATTGTTATAATATTTCATTGCTCTGCTAGCTCACCCTATAAACCAAATTGCAGTTGGTGGGTCTAATTTTTGGCCTTACAGACTCGAATGTCCCTTCGAACATCAACTAACTTTACCCCTTCCCTCTGACCCTGCCAGCAGGTAGGGGATCTTGGGGGACAACTACTGCACTGGTGGGGTGCAAAATAAGCTTTATTAAGAAAATGCAAAAACAGGGAAAATTCAATAGTGAGGGGTATGGGGTTTGTTAAGGTAGACAATTGGGGAGGGGTTTCTTTTAGTAAATAGGATAGGGGGTTTCAATAGTGGGGTACAATACAGTGGGGTACAATACAGTTGGTAACCAATTAACACTGAAGTATAAATGAAACAGGTAGCTAACAGTTTCTATGTAAAGGGTGTGTTACAGCAGCATATAACCAACTAACAGTTATGGGTAAAATGTGTTAAATAACCAACAACTCTAGGTAAAAATATGTCACAGTGGTGTAAATGTAAAATGTGAGGTATGTTAGAAAGAAAAAGGGTAACCAATGGGGATTTATGCTAGCTTTAGTAATACAATTGAGGTTTGGCAGCAGTAGGAACGGGGTGAGCACGTGGGGGAAGGGATTAAAAGAGAGAGAGAGAGAGAGAGAAAGGCAGTGGTAGAAGAATGAGGTTGGGGGATGGGGGAAGAGGAGCACGTGGTGGAGCAGAGACCAAAGGCAGAGGCGCTACGGAGGGAGATTTCAACTCAGGGAGACACAGAGAGCAGACAGGCTGCAAGTTTAAACAGCAGAGAGACTGCAACAAGTGACTGGGGAGTTCGGGGGAGACACGGGCAAGCTCGGGGGGGGGGCGGTAGCGGGAAGACAGACTTAACCACAATTATACAGAACACAGCAAAATCTTATCTATGATCTAACTTAACCAAGACTACACAAATTAGCAAGTAACAGAACACAATGCAACAATTTTTTAAACCTAACTTACAGAGCACAATACAAACAATTCTTTAAACCTAACTTAACCACAGCTATGCAAAATGAAATTACAACTTATCTGGACTAAGAACCTGATTCTAATAGGTGCACCTTACACTCCCTGCCACTTCTTTGATCGGGAGGGGGAGCAGTTCCAGAGGGCAGAGTGGTGTGTGCCCAGGGTACAACCCGGGGGGGAGGGGGGGGTTAACTAGTGGTGGCCGCAGCAGTGGGGTGGCTGCAAGCCAGCAGCCCAGGATACAGTCCAGGAAGGCACAGCCTACCAGCGGCACAGGCTTATTTCTAGCAGCAAAGGCGCTGCGGAGCCAGAAACAGATTACAGATACAGACCAAGGAGTTAGCTTGGGTCTGTCTGCTGGGGAAACAAGGCCAGCAGCTAGGACAGGGGGAGTTTGCAAGAGGGAGTTCTTACCATTCCCCAGGACAGCAGCAAGCACAGAGACAGGAACGCCAGTAGCATCGGAGGATGGAGAGAGGACTCGATTCGCTTACAATAATCAGGAGATCTCCAGGCACAAATTCGTTGTTCGTGGGAGGGGAGTTTAAAAACGGGGGTACGCTCAAAAACAAACGAGAGCGGGGAGAGGGCCCCCCAAAGACCCCTAGCTGATCAGATCAGGTGGCAAAGCAAGGACCTTCTCCGAGGTCTGATCAGAAAATGTCCGGCTTTAAAGGCAAACTCAGGCAGTTTCCCACCAGTACTTTTGATTGGCTCCTCTTGATACAGGGGAGGAGAGAAGGCAGGGAAAGGCTGCAGGTAAGCATAGGCCTGCCTGGGCATGTTCTGAGCCACAGGTATGACTCATATGCTTAATTAGTTGGCCACTTCAGGTCTTGCATTTCTGGGCAGCGCCCCCCACACCGAGCCCGGGTCTGAACAAAGGAACCAAACAAAGAAGCAAGAAGCCCCCTCCCTAGGCAGAGCAATGGCTCCAGTTAGTCTGTACAAGCCATTCCTATGAATAGGGCTGTGACTTTAGTTAGCACAATGGCCGGGAGGGGCGGCCACACAGGACAAACAGAAAGGAGAGGAGAAAAAAGGAATGCAGCAGGGGGACAGCTGTAACAGACACCCTCCACCCAAAAAAAGAGTAGAATAGAAAAGTTAAACATAGGCAGGGGATAGATGGTATTTGGACAAATGTGGGCTCAATCATAGCCTTTAAAATACCACATAAAGGGGCAATACAAAGCCTGTGGCTGCAGAGAGAACTGTGGGTGGGGAAACTCTCTCCTTAGCACAAAGGAGGAGCATGCCGGCTATTATATTTCTTGAGGGGTTGGGAGGGGGAAGTGCAGCATACAACCTTCGCATACCTGAGCAGCTTAGTTGGCCATTCTGTAGGCTCCCTCAGTTGTGCCCCAAGGGATGTATGTAGATGGCAATCCCTGCATTCTCGGGAGTGCAGTGACCGCCTTAAAACTGCACAGGAGACAAAGTGGGTGGCTTCTTGAACCCCCTGCCCCATGCACCCAAGTAGCAGGCTGGCCCAGTCTGGCCCATGATAAGACTGGTCACTATGATTTGTATGAGGCATAAATATTAGACACAATCCTGCCACTTCAACCTCTCATTAACTTCAGTGGGAATTCCAGTGCATGGAACAGCAGCAACTTGGGACCACAATCTCTCTCCCTCTCGCCGTTGGCACTTATTATTCTCCAATAACTTTACTGTTCTCTTAAAGGATTATAAATCCACTGATCTTCCTTAAAAATAAGATTGGTAGCTCCACTAAGGAGAGCCTATGTGCACATTAAGATCAAAAACTATTTTATATTAAAGTTTAGAGTACTCATTATTGTGCAACTTCCGAAGTAAATATTTTATTTTCATAGTGCTTATTTACTGTGGCTTTCTCATGCCCTACAGTAAAACAATGGAGCTAAAATTAATACACATATTCATCATTTCCACATCAAATCACATTAAAATCTCAGCATTCACCACCTTTAGTACCTTGATTCAGGCCCCAATTCTTCACATATTTACATTAGTAAGCCACCTCTTGAATATCAGTAGTTCCACTATATTTAATAGGACTATCAAAAGATAGCACAAGAGCTTTAGAAGATATTGCAAATCAGAAGGCAGTGCAAATCACTGCAGGGTGGGAAATGTTGAGTTTTTACTCCACTGCAGTTGTTTTAGCATCTTTCCAAAATGTGAGTCCGTAGTTTAGGAAAAACTTATGTGATTCACAGAATAACAGTAAATGAGCACTGCAAAAATCACTAACTGTAGTTCAAACAGAAAGTGGTACTCTAGCAAATACCTTTTTTTTTATGGGAACAAAAGGAGTTGAATGCTCACATCCTTTCACTTGAGAAAGAGCATGCTTCTTAAAATTTGATTATATCAGTTTCACCAATTGGACTAACAAATAGAATGACACAACTTCTTAATCTTTTTCTTTTCTTTAGGTTTTAATGTGCAGCCCAACAAACGTCTGATCAGAGAGGTATGTGCAAATATTACTAATTTAAAATGAATTATGTGCACAGTGCAAAATAAGTCCACTAGTTTCCAAACAAATAAACCCACAACAATCCCATCATCAACATTTAAAATATGATAAATGTTCCCAGTTTTATGTTCTCAGCTTAAACACTGCTTTAATTGCATATTTACATCTTCTGGGGGTTGGCATGGTAGTTCTATAATTTAGGACTCTAACACCGCAAGAAGACCCAGCTGGGTGCCTGTCAGGGAGGGGAGTATGCTACGCAGTGCTTGTTGGTGCCCTTTATGAGTGGTGGAGCTGAGGTCGGTATGACCCTAACAGCACCCGAATGCCAGATGGCACACTGCAGTCATGATATTACCTAAAAGGTAGCATGCAATATCATCATTGGAACACTAAAAACTCACTGATCTTTAATATTCTTCTGTGGCATTTGTATGGTTAACTCACAAAGAACTTTACAGATGTGCTGGAAATATGTGACTAAAATGTGTTTAAACCAGGCATGTCAGGGGGGTTGATAAACAGTTTTTCACCAGACAAAGGAAAGAGGCCAACACCTCAAATCAGGTGTGGCCAAATTCATTGGGCTATTCATTTGTATCAGAGATTGCAAGAAGAGATAATTTACATTGTAAAAATCACCAGCTGGGGAAGAACTAGCATGGAGTCTATACCAGACAGCATGGCCTCTATACCCATAAATCATCTCAGTGCTTTGTGTGAAGTGGAGGATTTGTCAATCCCAGTTAAGTTAATAAGATGCTGTATACTGTCTCTTTAAAGGAGCAGTGAATTTGATAAAGTTTTGTGAGTGCTACAGGCAGAGGGGCTGAGCACTGCAGACAGACATCTCTGAGGAACTCAGGAATTGCGGTTAACTGATTGTTACCTGCTAGGCAAAGTTTGGACAGGCAAAGTCCTGAAGAGTTTGTTGGCAAGGCAGACAGGCTGGTGTTTCAAGAGCTGATACATAGTTTAGCAACAGCTAAGCTCTCACTTGCTGAGGCTGAGAGGGGTAATAGCATGGCCCACAGTTCTAGGAACTCCAGCAGGTTGTCACAGTTGGCAATTTGATATTTCCCTTTGTCCTCTCCCTTCTTGACATTATTTCTGATGTCTCGCCTCTTCCTCTCCCCCCAACAGTTGTTTCTGATCTCTCAAATAAAAATCAACCAACTCTTCCCCCTCCCCCAATCAATAAAAACTGTTCCCCAACAGCTTCTCTGCAGCAATTCCCACCACTGCTCCCCAGCTCTTGAAAGAGAGCAAGTAGCCTTCCTGTTCCACTTCCTGTCTCCTCCCCACCTCTAGGTCAAGGACTCCCCCATGCTTCATTTTGCCCTTGCCAGATCACAGGCTCCCCTGTTCCTTCTTTTACACTCCATCCTCTTGGGTCATAGGGACCTGTTCCCTGTCCATTAGTCACAGGTCCCTACTGGGTGCCTCCTTGAAATATGAGCAGGCTGGGCAGTTCCTCACTCCCTTTGATCCAGCTTTTCCTGGTATGGGTCCTTGGTACTGCTCTAGAGATGGGGATAGAGCTCTGCACTGAATCTGCTCAGACTTTTTGGGAAAATCTTATTTGGATCCAAATAGGACTAAGAAAGGAGCCTCGGAGCATGTCCTGATCTCAGCCAGGCTTTCAGTGGAGGGAAGAACATTCTTAGAAGCTTGCAGACCCCCGTGCTTATCACTCCCTGACTGAAATCTATGGTGCTGCTGAACTGAAGAGACTTCACAGTGTCAACATTTCCCTCCTTTGACTGTATTCTGTGGTGCTGAACTGAAGGAGACTAGAATCTGCCAGACCCTTCCGCTTCCCACCCATCCCCTGATGCTCCCTCTATTGTGATGAAGGAGAGAAGGGAGGGGAAAAAAGGCATGAAGTTCATGCTCAAATGAATCTGGCTTTCACACATTCAATTCTTGTTGTAAACTAAAGGTACGTTTTGCATCTGATAGGTTGCATGCATTTTCCTGGTTCACTGGAAGCAGAACTGAGGCTAGCAGTGGTATTAGAAAATGTGAATGGCCTCATCTGGTCTATTCCAATTAATCTGAGCTGAACTCAAAATACAGCATGAATAACAACTTTGAAAAGACTGTAGATGTCCAAGAAGGGTAAAAAAACCATTAAACTAAAAGAGCTGTTGGACAGTAATGGACACAAGCAATGTTCCAATGTCCTGCTGCTTCAAAAATATAGGTCAGATTTTCACCAAGGTTGATTTCAAGTCTAAAATTTTGCACGGTTCTAGTGTAATTATTATAATACATTTGTGGCAATCTAGGTGTTTCTTAATTGTCACTGATAAGACCATTTGGAATATCATGGTGCCAGTAGGAATAGAACTCAAGTCTTCCCCTTCAAACACAGATGCCCCATCACTTGAGCAAAAAGAGAACATGTGTAAATCTGTTAGTATCAGGGACACCTGAGCAGTTCTGATTCCATCTATCTAGAAGTCATTGGTATACAAACAGAGCAGTCAAAACATTATACTATCTTTGTGTCTATATACCGTGTACACATAGGAGTATTTATCACTGTATGTTGTGTAAAACCTAATAGCAATAGGTTTTAGGGGAAAATACGCACATATTATTGAACAAGCACACTACGCCAAATAATATTGAGCAAAAGATTGATTGCATTAAGCATGTGTACATTTCAATCACACAACCTTCTCACTATCCTTAAAAACACCAAAGCTGTCTTTTGTTGATTTTTCCTAGTATTTCTTTCTAGATTCAATCGGGGTCTATTCATCACTCATAAAATGGGGTATGTAAACTCCAGGAGACCATGTAAGATGGCATATTTGGTGAAGGTTGGCTCAGGGTCCATGGGGCAAAAGGTCAGAGGTTTGTCATGGGAAAAGTATGTAAATGGACTTCCCACTCCTGATTCTAAACTCACCTTCTCATCCCCCATCCCATCCCATGGCCACTCAGGAAGTGGAAGTTATTACAACCCTGGTGAGGGAAAAGAGGGGTCTCTTGCCCCCTCATGCCTCTTTCAAATAAATTACATGCAGCTGGGATTTCCCCCTCCCCCCCATCCTCTGACCTGCATGAGAAAATTGGCGGTTCTCCTTCAATCAAGAGAGACTTCCCTTCCCCCTACCCCCTCGGACTAATTTGTCTCCTTTTTCTGTTATCTCTTTGGTTGACATTTCCAGTCCCGCAATCAATTTTTCAGGCAGGAGACATGTCTTCAGATCACGTGACCTCTAAGATTCTCTCCCAGATGACTTTCAGGCAGACAGGGAAAAGTCTGGCCCCTATCAGGGCACTGAGGCTCAGAGCAACAATGAGCATGCTTAGGGAAATCCCAAAGCCATGGGGTTGGTTGAACTATAGACTGTCTTGGGCAAATGAGGATTTGTGTATAAATGCTACCTCCAGCAGGAAAGATCCTCAGAATGCCAAATAAATTGTGGAACATCAGCAGACTTTGCAGATATGGTGTTTTGGGCTGGATGGGCCCATTAAGACTTATCTTTATTGATGCAGCTGAATTTACAAATACCTTCATATCTTAATGCAGCTTGTATCCTTGCAGGAGGAGGAGGAGGAAAGACAATATCTATTTAAAAATTAGTGTACCTCCAGTAAACAGGTTCCATACCCAAATAAACAGAAAGCATTAAAAACAATGCTTTTAACTTTAGTTACATCCATACTATAGCTATAAGTAGAATGAAAGATTATTTTAGAATGCAGTTTCTCTAAATTGTGAATAGCCTTAGTGAGAGCTACTGCTACTCATTGTTGCTGAGGTATATATATTCTCTACTTCCAACTGGGATTTTGATCACGTCTTCAACATTTATTACAACTACCACCGGGGCTGGTCCTTATCAGACTCTGTCCCGGAAGTCCAAATTGCTACCATGGTTTAATGATTAGCGCTGAGAGTTGAAACCACTGGGTCACAGACTACAGAGAAATGACAGAGGAGCCTGAACATCTTTTGTACAGGAAATGTATACACATCTACAGAAGGGTAGTGATTGAGGCTAAGAAATGTTACTTATCAGCCATAGGCATAGGAAGCAGCTGTCTAACTGAGCAAATTAGTAGTGAGCATGAAGTTTATAGATGGGGAGGAGAAAAGGAGGAAGAACCAGAAGACAGAAAAGTAGATGGTGGAAGATTAGATGGAGGGTAGAAGACAGCAACATGGATGCAGAGAGAAGAAAAGAATTGGATGGAAAGATGTTCAAATCAGTATGAGTGAAAAGTGGAAGCAAGAAAAGGTGGGAAGCAGCAGGAACAGGAGAGCTCAACACCTCCACCACACGTTCGTTTTATGATGGCTAAAGAGAGACCACAATAAGAGATCAGCTGCAGTACAGTCACAGGGAGAGATCCAAGTTTTTGGGAATGCATTAAGACAGAGGGAAACAGATATAGAGAGCTCATGGATGGAGTGATGCTTTCTGAAGGAGCAGAGAGGAGGAGAGAGAATAGGGATGATCTGAGGTATGAAGAGAAGTATCTAAAGGCAGAGATGGTGATGAAGATGGAGATAGGTGTAGGAAGAGAAAGACTGGAGATGAAGGGAGGACATGGGTCAGGACAGATGTCAATAGAGACAAGGTGTGAGTCACAGGGGGAGAGTATAGAGACTGTAAAGTCTATGAGAGCTGTAGATGGAATGGGCAAAAGGAAAAGGGAGGTGGAGATAGCGGTAGGAGAAAGGTGGAGGGTTATGAGGGAGATGGAGAAAGGAGATAATGACACCCCAGAAAGGTATGATATAAAGCAAGGGTGAGGTAATGTCTAGGATGGCTAGTGACAGCAATTTAATTGGGAATATGGTGATAGTGGAATTAGGAAATCAAGTAATCAATTAATTGGATGGAATAATTAAATTATTGGCATTAGCAGACAGTAAGTGTTTGGAGTATAATCAACTAGATAGGTGAAGAGTCATCTGAGTGATTAAACTAATTAGGTGTAGAATACACAGGCAGAATACTGTAATTAATTAATCAATCAGTTAACCTGATTTAAAAAATAGCTGACGATTAAATCAGTAAGCAGGCAATTAAGTAGGTGACAATTTATGAAATGAGACAGTTGGCAGAGAGTGAATAGATTTTTTGGTTGATACTTGTGATCAGTATTGGAACAATGAGAAGTCAAGAAAGGCAAGCAAGCTTCCAATTGGGATTCTGAACATGTACCAGAAGAAGAAAGTGCTTAACTTTATGCATGTAAGTAGGCATGTGCATAAACCTTTGTAGGATTGAGACCTATAACTGTACATCCACTGTCCCATATCCTCATGTTAACCAATCAGTCTACCCATTTTTAGTCCATTTCCAACTCATACACATGACTCAGGACTATGATTGATTAAATTGCTTCTTTTTTATACTTATTTTTCCTATATGAGCTCCTTGCTTTGTTAAAGTGCTCTACAATTATACTTAACTGATGAGAAAGGAAATTTTGTATTACATTGCTTATACTGTCCAAAAATATTCCTAGTCTATATTACAGTATATGGAGTCCAGTTTCCAGTTTGACTTGTGATAGAACATTTTTGTTTTGAAGACCTACAATCTGAACCCTGACTGCTCATATTTTGCTAGTACCACAGCACTGTAAAATATCCATAGTGGATTTTACACACCTTTTAAGAAATGTATATCTTGCTTTATTTTTAACTGAAGTACAGTAAAAATGCAAGAACGACACCAGGACTTTTCTTCAAGTGGTGTTTTCCTTCCCTGTTTCCTTAATTTCTCTCATTTGTGTTTCCTTTTATAATGGAAGAATGAGAACAGTGGAGCACTAATTTTCCCTCTAGAAATCCATAGATCAGCTCCACAAGAATTAAATTGGCAATCAGTTTCTTGCAAAGATGAAATTTGTAGTAAACCATGTAAATCAAAATATTTTGTTGCATCTATTTTCCTTAATTTGTAACAAATTTCTTATGCTTATTCAGACAAATTAGCTGCATTGCCATGAGGAACAAAACTAATTTTCTAGTTTATTACAGTGAATAAAAAAGCATCTTAATTGGAGATATTCAGAAACTTTTTCAATGACCTGCCAAGAAACATTTTCTTCTGAAGGTCGGAATAAAGGAATGTATTCTCCTCTCCATATGCAAATACTACTCCCTAAAACGTCAATGGGAGTTGACCCTATGAATTGGCAGTTGCAGAGATACTGGAAGGTTTATCCATTCTGAATCAGGTTTTACCTCAACCACTTAATCCTCCCAACCTAAACAATAATCACATCAGTTTCTTTTAGTTTTGCAAACTCTTTAGTTTATCTAGATGTAAAAACTGTTAGGACTTAATACCTGAAGAATAGGAAATCAGGTAAACTTAACACTAGTTATTACAACATATAGGTCTCTCTATGCGTCTATGGATTCTATCAACTGATATAAAAAACATTGTAATTACAAATATGTTCTCTCAAAAAGTGTAGAGTGAATAAACTGTAATATTTATCAGCTTGCACACACTCTGTACAGAGGTTCAAATTTTGCTTAAGTTAAACCAGTGTAAATCCAGAGTAGCTATTAATATAAATGGAGTTACATTGGTGTATCCAAGAGCAGACTTTGGCCCAGAGTGTATAAATTTAATCTATTACCATTGAGTTGTTTTGGCGCCTGATCTGGAAAAAACAAAATGATTTTCATTACATTTCTGATAGAAATTAAAAGCAGATCAGCAACTTTTCTAAATGGAATAAGGTACCTGAAGTTGTGTTACAACAGTCTTACCAATGACAAAACTTGCAAAATTAATGTAAAAATTACATTACCACAGATGTGCGAAAGTGCAAAATATTCTTGATTCTGTTCTCAAAAAAATTACAAAAGAAATGATAATTTTCAGTAGTCTCAAATTGTCATTTTGCCATGAGAATAAGTTGCTTTGAAAGTCTGCCTGGGATAAATGTATGATTGTGCCTCCCGGGGAGAACTTCAGTTTTACTGTACAAAAAATAAAACACAAAAAACACCATCACATCCAAAAAGAGCCCAACCTATATTCACTGACAAATGAATGTCACTCTTGGATTAAGTTAATGAATACTGACAAGTTTCCAGTTTTCAAATACAAAATACCACATGAAACAACAAATGGAGGTTTTATACAGTTTTAGACATATTTTTCAGGAAGTTGCCATAATCTTACTTCAGAGAAAATTAAAATAAACCAATCCTCTTAAAAATCCTGTTTCAGCCTTCTAGCCAACTGGCAATGCAACATGAAACTAAAATAAAACTGTAGTATGAATTAAGAACCCTATTCAGATTACTAAAATAGATTTATAAGTAGAAAACTCCAGCTATGCTGTCATCAATTGCCTCCAATTGTCTCTTTTCTGATCTGTTAAACCAGTTGCATTACTACATAATTAATTAGCCCAACCATAATGTTTAAAATTACTTGTTAAGTACATATCCATATCAGACTTGAACAGAAAACAGAATAATAGAATGAGATATATTCTGGACTCAATCCTGGGCCAAAGTACAACTTCAGCGACACAAAGGGGCCATAAAGCTACTCTTAACAGGCCACTAAAGATTTTTGTGGCATGGAGAACTCCAGGACTGATATAGAATTCATTTAGCTGCCTCCTGGCCTTCTAGTCATAGAAACTAATATTCTTTGTCATGCCATACTTAAATATCTTTGAAATCTATACGTCAACACCTGGGTCTACAAACATATATACATACAGAGTAAAATCCTGGCCTCATGACATCAATGGCAAAATTCCCATTGACTGCAATGGATCAAGGAATTCACCCACAACCTCACCTAGTAAGCATTGCTATAGGCAGGAAAGATCATAAACATCCTTAACATTAGTAAAAGGAGCTTACCGAACAATTAGGCACATTCAACAATGTTGTTTTATTTAGACTCTGCCACGTCCCCAATAGAAAGGTGGCTCATACAGGTCACAGGGGTAGAGGAAGGGGAAGGTAATTGTGTACCTTCCTGGAGAAGGTATCTATAGAGCTCTGAAATAGGACATTGCAGCATTGTCATGAGTTTTCTTAGCAATGAACATCTTCCCTCCCTCACTAACCCCATTGCCTAAACAGTTGGTTACTTTCAATTTGTATTATTTTGAGTTGCTTACTGCTCCTGTGTTTTTCAATACAAACTAAATCTAATGTAGATGATGGAGGAATACCGCACAAGTTTAAAAGTCAACTATTTCTTCATGATTTCTAAGTTTTAGGGAGATCATTTACAGTGGCATTTCACTACCCAAGGCTGTGTTAGTTTTCAAGATCCAGAAGGAATGGTAAGGTCTCTACCTGTGTCCAGTAGAGTAAATTTGTTCCTGCAGTGTCTCTCCCACAAATACTTCCTTTGCTATTGGTAGCCCTGTCAGTGGGTTGATTCAATTATGTATTGAAAAATAATATCAAGCATTATTATGGGATCTTAAAGCATAAATGGGCAAATATATACATCCTAGGATATCTTTCTGTTAGGGAACAGAATACTAGATAAAATGAACCCTGAGTTCTCCTCAAACTCACATCAAATCTAAATTGTTTTTGAGCTTCAATATCATTCATGTATTTTTACTACATGCTTCTGCAGTCAGGACCAAAGGCTGAAATACCAAATCATGGTCCTATTTCCCGACCCATGAAGTTAGATAAACATCCAGACATATGGATGTGAAGTCAAACCAAACTTCTGAACATTTAGAAGTCTGCTCATAACTAATCTTTCTACCTAGCTGTGCCTATCACAGGCTTTCTGGGATGTTTGGGCAGATATAGCTATAGTTTTCAGTTGTTAATACAGAAGTCTCTTAGTACAAAAATGGTTACTATCTGAACCAAATCACAAGTTCCACTTATCTTAAGTACTTATATGTCCCTCATTACTGCAGTAATGGGGGCCACACAAATTTTAATATATTTATCCTCACAACACTCCTGTGAGGTCAGGAGATATTATTATTCCCATTTTACAGATGGAGAAGTGAAGCACTGATAGACTAAGGGTATGTCTACACTACGGGATTAATCCGAATTTACAGAATTCGAATTTTGGAAACAGATTGTATAAAGTCAAATGTATGCGGCCACACTAAGCACATTAATTCGGTGGTGTGTGTCCATGTACCAGGGCTAGCGTCGATTTCCGGAGTGTTGCACTGTGGGTAGATATCCCAGAGCTATCCCATAGTTCCCGCAGTCTCCTCCGCCCATTGGAATTCTGGGTTGAGATCCCAATGCCTGATGGGGCCAAAAACATTGTCGCGGGTGGTTCTGGGTACATCCTCCCCCTCTCTCCAGGAACGCAACGGCAGACAACTGTTTCGCGCCTTTTTCCTGGGTGAATAATGCAGACACCATACCACGGCAAGCATGGAGCCCGCTCAGCTCAAGACAGCAGTCATGAACATTGTAAATACCTCGCGCGTTATGGTGCAGTTTATGCTGAACCAGAACCTGCAAAACCAGGCGGCGAGGAGTAGGCTACGGCAGCGCGGCGGCGAGAATGATGAGGACATGGAATTCTATCAAACCGCGGGCCCCGGCGCTTTGGAGATCATGCTGTTAATGGGGCAGGTTATAGCCGTGGAACACCGATTCTGGGCCCGGGAAACAAGCACAGACTGGTGGGACCGCATAGTGTTGCAGGTGTGGGATGATTCCGAGAGGCTGTGAAACTTTCGCATGCATAAGGGCACTTTCATGGAACTTTGTGACTTGCTTTCCCCTGCCCTGAAGCGCCAGAATACCAAGATGAGAGCAGCCCTCACAGTTGAGCAGCGAGTGGCGATAGCCCTGTGGAAGCTTGCAATGCCAGACAGCTACCGGTCAGTCGGGAATCAATTTGGAGTGGGCAAATCTATTGTGGGGGCTGCTGTGATGCAAGTATCCAAAGCAATCGCTGAGCTGCTGCTACGAAAGGTAGTGACTCTGGGAAATGTGCAGGTCATAGTGGATGGCTTTGCTGCAATGGGATTCCCTAACTGTGGTGGGGCGATAGATGGAACCCATATCCCTATCTTGGCACCGGAGCACCAGGGTACCCAGTACATAAACCGTAGGGGGTACTTTTCAATGGTGCTGCAAGCACTGGTGGATCACAAGGGACGTTTCACCAACATCAACGTGGGATGGCCGGGAAGGGTTCATGACGCTCGCATCTTCAGTAACACTACTCTGTTTAAATGGCTGCAGCAAGGGACTTACTTCCCAGACCAGAAAATAACCGTTGGGGATGTTGAAATGCCTATAGTTATCCTTGGGGACCCAGCCTACCCCTTAATGCCATGGCTCATGAAGCCATACACAGACAGCCTGGACAGGAGTCAGGAGCTGTTCAACTACAGGCTGAGCAAGTGCAGAATGGTGGTAGAATGTGCATTTGGACGTTTAAAAGGTTGCTGGCACTCGTTACTGACTCAGTCAGACCTCAGCCAAACCAATATCCCCATTGTTATTGCTGCTTGCTGTGTGCTCCACAATCTCTGTGAGAGTAAGGGGGAGACCTTTATGGCAGGGTGGGAGGCTGAGGCAAATCGCCTGGCTGCTGATTATGCGCAGCCAGACACCAGGGTGATTAGAAGATCACACCAGGAAGCGCTGCGCATCAGAGAAGCTTTGAAAACCAGTTTTGTGACTGGCCAGGCTACGGTGTGAAAGTTCTGTTTGTTGAAAACCCGTCCCCTTGATTGACTCATTCCCTGTAAGCAAACCACCCTCCCCCCTTAAATCACAGCTTGCTTTTAAAGGAAATAAAGTCACTACCGTTTAAAAATCATGTATTCTTTATTAATTGATTATAAACATAGGGAGAGAACCAACAAGGTAGCCCGGGTGGGGTTTGGGAGGAGGATAGGAGGGAAGGAAAAGGCCACTGAAAAAATTCAATATAATGACAGCCTTTTGGTTGGGCTGTCCACTGGGGTGGACTGGGAGGGTGCATGGAGCCTCCCCCCCCCCCCGCGTTCTTACACGTCTGGGTGAGGAAGCTATGGAACATGATGAGGGGGGAGGGAGGTTATACAGCGGATGCAGCGGCACTCTGTTATCCTGCTGCCGTTCCTGAAGCTCCACCAGATGCCGGAGCATGTCCGTTTGATCACGCAGCAGCCCCAGCGTTGCAGCCTGCCACCTCTCATCTCGAGCGTCCCTCATGACCTCACGTTCACTGGCATCTTTCCTGTACTTAGATACCGTGTCCTTCCACTCATTCAAATGAGCTCTTTCATTGCGGGTGCATTCCATTATTTCCGAGAACATCTCGTCTCGCGTCCTCTTTCTCCGCTGCCTTATCTGAGGTAGCCTTCGGGACGGAGGAGGGAGGCTTGAAAAATTCGCAGCTGCTGGAGGGATGGAAAAATGGAGAGAAGTTTTTAAAAAGATACATTTTACAGAACAATGCTTATACTCTTTCACGGTGAACAACACTATTCACATTACATAGCACATGTGATTTCAGTACAAGGTCGCATTTTGCATCTTAATATTGAGTGCCTGTGGCTTTGGTGTTAGAGATCACAGACGCAGGTCCGGGCAACGGAATTCGGCTTGCATGCTGCCATGGTAAGCCATTGTCTTTCGGCTTCTGCTCCCTCCTTTCCCACATACCAAGCAAAGCCCGTTGAGTGCTGTGGTTTTCCTGTTAACCTTCAGCAGCAGAAAACAAACTAACCCCCCCCATCCAATTCTCTGGGATGATCGCTTTATCCCTCCCCCCACCGCGTGGCTGGTATCAGAGAAGATCCCTGCTAGCCAAACGCGAAAAGCTCAGCGCCAATTCCCCCCTCCCCGCGCTTGGCTAACTGCAGGGAAGGATTTCTTTTCAGCCACAGGCAAACAGCCCAGTAGGAACGGCCACCTCTGTCCCCTTAATTAAATTCCCGTATTTCAACCAGGTTACCATGAGCGATATCACTCTCCTGAGGATTACACAGCGAGATAAAGAACGGATGTTGCTTGAATACCAGCAAACACCGGGACCATACGCTGATCATTGCATGACCATTTGTCATGCAATGATACCAGATTACTTGCTACTAGCATGGCGTGGTCAAGTGTCCTACCATGGAGGACGGAATAAGGCTGCACTGCCCAGAAACCTTCTGCAAAGGCTTTTGGAGTACTTCCAGGAGAGCTTCATGGAGATGTCCCTGGAGGATTTCCGCTCCATCCCCAGACACGTTAACAGACTTTTCCAGTAGCTGTACTGGCCGCGAATGCATCCCAAGTCCTCAGGGCAAATTAATCATTAAAAAACTCTTGCTTTTAAACCATGTTTTATATTTTAAAAGGTAAACTCACCTGAGGTCCCTTCCATGGGGTCATGGTCTTGGGTATTGGCTTGGGAGGCTTGGGAGGGTACTTCAGTCAGGCTGAGAAAAAGATCCTGGCTGTTGGGGAGAACGGAGTGCTGGGTGCTCTCCGCAAGCTCGTCCTCCTCCTCCTCCTCCTCCTTCTCCTCTTCCCCGTCCGCAGAATCCTCAGGTGTGGCTGATGAGATTACCCTCGCCTCGGAATCCACGGTCAGAGGTGGGGTAGTGGTGGCGGCCCCCCTAGAATTGCATACAGCTCAGCGTAGAAGTGGCATGTCTGCGGCTCTGACCCGGAGCGACCGTTTGCCTCCTTTGTTTTCTGATAGGCTTGTCTGAGCTCCTTGACTTTCACGCGGCACTGCTCTGAGTCCCTATTGTGGCCTCTCTCCATCATGCCCTTGGAGATTTTTTCAAATTTTTGGCATTTCGTCTTTTCGAACGAAGTTCTGCTAGCACTGAATCCTCTCCCCATATAGCGATCAGATCCAGTATCTCCTGTATGGTCCATGCTGGTGCTCTTTTTTGATTATCGGCCTGCATGGTTACCTGTGCTGATGAGCTCTCTGTGGTTACCTGTGCTCTCCTGTGCTGGGCAAACAGGAAATGAAATTCAAATGTTCGCAGGGCTTTTCCTGTCTACCTGGCCAGTGCATCCGAGTTCAGATTGCTGTCCAGAGCGGTCACAATGGTGCACTGTGGGATAGCTCCCGGAGGTCAATACCATCGAATTGTGGCCACACTAACCCTAATTCGAAATGACAATATCGATTTTGGCGCTACTCCGCTCGTTGGGGAGGAGTACAGAAATCGAGCCCTTTATTTTGAAATAAATGGCTTCGTTGTGTGGACGGGTGCAGGGTTAATTCGATTTAACGCTGCTAAATTCGAATTAAACTCATAGTGTAGACCAGGCCTAAGGCCCAAATTTTTAAAGGTATTTAGGCATTGGTGACCTCAGTGCTGTAATGCCTAAATGTTTTAGGAGACTAAGTCTAATTTTCAAAAATGATTTAGGCACTTACTTAGGAGCCAAAATCCCATTCCCAGTCAGTAGTCTGTGGCAGACCATGGACTATAACCCCCAAAACTCAATCAGAGGTGACAGCTTTTATTTAACTTTACTGGAAAATGTTCTTTCATTTTATTCACCTTCTTTCTAAAGTAATGGTCAGTAATACATCCTACAGTACCTTTACAGACTTCCCAAGTAGATCACTCTACAAGTGACCAAAATCATGTCAGCCAATTGCCTATTCAAGATATAAGAATTTTCTAGCTTCCCCCTTCCCATAGGTACAGATGCACTGTCAGCAGCATTGAGATCAAGAGCCTTCCTGATACTACAGCTGTGAATTCTGACCTAACTATGGGAAATGTGAATATGAAAAATGAAGCAGACGGTAGACGTTATAGCCCCCAAGCATACGGAGTCATCAAGGCAGCTAATATTTCATTTCTAATGCTAGACATCTGTTATCAAAGCTTCACACTGATGATGAAGATTCTAACAACGCAAGTCAGGGGATCAAAGTTTTCTTTACTGTGTACAATAAGAGGCCATAGAGAGAGGCTGAACATGATTCATTCTATTCTGACCTTTGCCCTTGCATCTGGTGTATAACATGTAAGAATGACTAAGGTTTTTACACCGCACAGCTAGATTTTCTTGTTGTTGTCAAATACTAACCTTTTAAGTTTGACTAAAATAAGGTACTAAGAAAATTATCTGTAGAAAAAAAATCCCTTCTCATTTTCTGTTTTGCTTTCCAAATGCTCTCCATTTTTATGAGAGCACTTTATATTAGTATTTCCTTCTCCCACCAAATTAGTGCCTAGAATTTTCATCTTAGTTTCCATTTGGTAGAGATTATTACAGGAATGACCTCAAGTCAGCTCATAGTTACAAATGTCATGGAGCATCCTGGTGACAATTTCAGATTGCAATTGGGTATCAGCATTTCTCATTTGAGGTCTGAACCTCTTTCTTTCTATAACAAAAACTTTCACTAGACTCTGTTGGTGGTTTAGGTGAGCAAGGCTGCAGAGCTGGCCATTTAGTTAGCTTCTCCCTCTCCAGATCCTCTGCCACCTAGCAACACAAAGCAGTTGAAAACAAAATGACAGCTGGGACTATTCTACATCACGCCCAACCCTCAGTGCCCCATTGTCCTTGGCCTAAATATCATGGCAGGGATGTGGCTGGAGCACTGCTGCAATTTTGCTGAGGCAGTACTAAATTGTATTGGAGGTCACACCAACCAAAAATCAGTTCCAGGATTGGAGGCGGGGAAGATAAAAATATTTGGCTGTTTAAAATGTCATGGTTTTTCAGTATTTAACTGAATATAAAACATCCCACCTTAATTATCACATGTATTTAGTTAGCAGGGTAACGTTTCAGCAGGAAAGGTAAATTCCATTTATGC
This sequence comes from Emys orbicularis, assembly GCF_028017835.1. NCBI lineage: Eukaryota > Metazoa > Chordata > Testudines > Emydidae > Emys > Emys orbicularis. The sequence continues at coordinate 37,373,674 of NC_088689.1, read as the reverse complement.
ACCAGTGGTAAAAAGTAGGAAAGGAATTTTATAATCTCCTTATTCAAAAGCATATTGCCATTTCCTCAGGGTGATTGGTTCATAAAGCAAACTAACCTTGCTCACTTAGGGCAAACACTAGGTTGCTTTATTTTTTTTTAATTTTGGTTCACATTTTGTAGTAGCCAGAAATTATTTATGCCTACAGTGGTCATAAAGGATAAAGTGGAATAAGAAATGCTATTACTGGGAACACCCCTTATGGAAACTTCCTGTACAATTTAATGAGAATTATAGCTTTTGAATAGAGGTTTTAAATCAATCGTAGGCAAGGGAAGGGATAGAAAGCTTTACACATGAGTTTTTTAAGGCTCTCTCCTATATTGTCCACAAAACAAAAAAATCCCAAATCAACTGGAAAACACTGGGCAACAATTTCCATAGGTTCCCCCTGCTTTAACCAACCAGGAGGGGAGAAGGCACACCCTACTCCTTTGTTCCCCTTTGACCCAGCTTCCTCTTCCTTTTATACCCTTTCCTAAGCAGCCACATGACAGACAGGGACCTGTTAATCTTTTACAGACCATAATGTCTTTATCTTGTCACATGAACCAACAACACAGAAGCATATAGCAAGGCTATAAATCTCTATTAAATGTATAGGTTGGTTTAAAAGTTCTATAGAAAAGGTATAATTTTCTATTACATTTTGCATGTTTAAAGAGTAATTTTTATACAATCATATTCTAATTGTAGATGATGTTTTCATACGAGACAGATCAGCTTCACCTGAGGCCAAAAATGAAGGCAAGCAATTGTTTCCAGTATTGACACACCAAGTGATGAAAGAAGATGTCTGACTAAAGCAAGCACATTAGAATTTATATTTCATTCTGCATGCCCGTGAATATTATTAATGCAAAGCATCCACATAATGACTGGAATTTAAAAAATAAAAATACAACTTGCTAAAGTTGCTAATACCAAGTGCAACAGAATAAATGGAACACCAGTAGGCAAAGACTTTGGGCTCTTTTCTTGACATATATATTGTTTGTATTTATGACAGTTTGTGAAAAACAATAGTTTTAGCTCCTGTTAATTAAAACTACAATCAACCGCTATACTGGGCAAAATAATTCTGTCTTTAAAAAAAAAACAATAGTAAATGCAGTCAAATTACAGTAGAATGAAGAATGGCATGTATATCAGCCATGGTGTGGGAAATAAGAGAAATTAGGAAAAGCCTGTGAAGAATTCCCACAAAAATCCTATCTGATTTTATTAGCATATCAATGCAACTTCTTGCAGATCTCAGGAGATTTCTCTTGTTTTTAATAAGACTTAATTTATATCAGGTGACAGGTTTCATGTCCAATAAAGTAACATCAGGTTTCATTAAAGCAATGGAACAAGTCAGATTCTCAATATTACTTTATAATTATGTACTTTAAATACATACAATAAAGCATTACTGGAAGCTTAGTTGAGGAATGCAAACAAGGCTACCGTAAATGGGTATTTCTACTGTACACCACTCCCTTGTTAACAATGTTTACTATTCAGCAATGTATGAATAATCCAGTACATATGAACTGAAAATAAATATCCTCTGAGATAGCAACAGGCTTTATTCCAATACATACTGAATAGCTGTTGTTCTAGAACAGGGGTGGCCAACCTGTGGCTCCGGAGCCACGTGCGGCTCTTCAGAAGTTAATATGCAGCTCCTTGTATAGGCACTGAATCCAGGGCTGGAGCTACAGGCACCACTTTCCAATGTGCAGGGGGTGTTCACTGCTCAACCCCTGGCTCTGCCACAGGTCCTGCCCCCACTCCACCCCTTCCTGCCCCCTCCCGAACCTGCAGTGCCCTCGCTCCTCCTCCCCTCCCCCCAGAGCCTCCTGCATGCCATGAAACAGCTGATTGGGAGGTGCGGGGAGGGAGGCGGAGGCGCTGATCAGCGGGGCTGCCGGTGGATGGGAGGTGCTGGGAGCAGGGTGGGGGAGCTGATGGGGGGTTGTTGACATATTACAGTGGATCTTTGGCAATGTACATTGGTAAATTCTTGCTCCTTCTCAGGCTCAGGTTGGCCACCCCGTTCTAGAAACTAGAATAAATAGTGTACTTTGCAATATGTCTTTCTAATTCAGTTTTAACACAATTTAAGTAGAATTAAAATAAACAGTTATCTACAACACAAAGTACATGAACAAGAAACTGATCTGACAATCAGACATACAAACAGACCATATTGTGTGGACCCTGCAAAGGTTTTTTGCAATTTTTTTTATTTTCCATTAGTCCGACTCTTTTCTTTCCCTTAAAAAAGTTTTTATTTTGTGGAAATAAAGATAAAAACTATTATATTTAATATATAAGATAATGTAAAGCCAACAATATACAGTTGCAAATATAAATGTATTGTAAAATTCATCCAATCCTAACACACACACGTAATGAACTTGCAAACTTTTAGTTGCAGTAACTGATGCTGTAACATATGGTCAAATTTTGATTTTCCATCAGTATTTATACTTTGTTCATGTTTTTGGTATATGAGTAGTAAATGCATGTGTATTCCAATTAGTGTGGATCTTTGGTTCTTTTCCCTGATCTTCCTTTTGATGGGAAGGATGTGTAATATATATAAATATTTTAAGAAATTACACCCAAAAGATTAATCTTATATTTTGTCCCAGAGGTGATACATTTCATGGTCATTCTCATTTATTATGGATTAACACCATGCATCAAAACATCTCTGTCTACTACATTCACAAGCCTAAATTCATGAAGCTAAAACTTCCATTATCCCTGAGGATCATAACTGTCATAGAAGTTCATGATCTGGATGTGAACGGCACAACCTGATGCAGCCTGGGCTCAACCCACTGAAGCCTTTGTAGATTAATATCAGATTCCTTCATTGTGTAGATTTTTAAGGCCAGAAGGAACCATTATCATCATCTAGTCTGATCTCCTTGGTAACACAGGCCACAGATTTCACATACTGTTTTCTGCATCTAACCCAGTGGTTGAGCTAGGGCTTACCGTTTTTAGAAAGATATCCATTCTTGTTCCAGTGGTTGATTAATCTCACTGTTAACCATTTGTGTGCCTTATTTTATAGTTTGAACCTTGCTTAATTTAACTTCTAGCCATGGTATCTTATTATGCATTTGTCTGCTTGATTAAAGAGCTAACTGGTTATTAGCTACCTTCTTCCTAAGATTCTAGACCTTCCCTCTTTAAACTAAATAGATTGAGCTCCTTTAGTCTCTGCCAGAAAGGAATGTTTTCAAGCTCATTCTTGTAGCTCTTGTCTGAACCTTCTCTGACTTGACATATCTCAGGGCTGCTCTAAGTTGCACCTGGCTGCAAAAGAACCCCAGGAACCATTCTGGTAAATGGAGATTGCCAGAGCACTTCTGTGCTTCAGATGCACTTCTCTTTTCCTCTCAATTGTGGCTCCAACACTCCTTCCCTATGTGAAGGATGCAAGAAGGGATGGCATCCCAGGTATTTGATGAGAAAAGACAAGTAAACAGGCTTGCAGATAGGAAATACATAGGGGTTAGGGAAAAAAATCTTCCCCCAAGCTGGGACCATGACATGAAAAACCGATACAGTCAAGTGCTCTGTGGCAGCCACTACTACATATGCATTTTGGCCAGTGGACTCACATCATTGCAGACCCACCCCAACACCTTTGCATGCTATCCCAGAATACGTTGTCATAGAGATCTGATCCACAATGCACAAAGAATGTGAAGTCCCCCTTTATGGCTTCTTCCCATCCTGGGCAATGGAACTATGGTGAATCTGATGTTTTCTGTATTTGTGTCCCTGTCACAAATTGGGGCTACAAGTCAGGATTTGGCCCATAGAGAAGTGGGAAAGTCATTTCAGATGGCGTTTCACTAAAGTCCCATACTAGCAAAAAAAACCAAAAAATAAACCCAAAACCACCTTGACAAATGAAATCTATCTCAAATACCCTTATGTTGCATGCTGTGAAATATGGAAATAGGAAGATTTCAATTTTTGCAACATCACTGACTCCATTTCTAATGCCTTTTCTCCTTCAGCTGTTTAGTCAGGTCCCACACATATGCTGCAACATCTATTAAGATGTCCAATGCCAGTATTTCAAGGATTAAGGGTGAAAGTTATTTCTGCTATCACAAAAGCACTTTTAAGTCACCACCGTTATTAGAACTATGACATATCAAAACCACTGGATAATGCTAGAAAATAAGATTCTATCACTTATACATTCTTAAGAATTTAACAGAATGTTTAATATATATGCAGGCATTGGTGGTGAACAAATGGGAAGTTACTCAAATGAGAGCAAGTAAGGGTACTCATTTCCCAAGGCAAAAATAATCTCTAAGCAGTAACACCCACCTGCCAGCTGTTATATTTTACCTGCACCACCTAATTCTCTACAGCTGAATATCTAACCATTTTAAAAACTCATGCTTTTGCTTGGCACAGAGCTGAGGCTTAACTCATTGGATACATTGCTCTTAAAAGCTTGTTTACTTGCCCCAGTAAGAGTTAAAGACAGGCATCCTAGCATAGAGTGTATAACATTTTTCTGAGTTTTGGTGTGGCAGTTGACAGCCATTCCTTGGATGGCTGCTTTTGTCTCCATGAAGAAAGGAAAATCAAGGGGACAGCAACTAATTGTCTCACTGCATAAATGGTATATAATGGTTAAGTCGGCAAGCATGGCTTTCTTAAAGGTACCAGTAGGTGTCACTGTGGGCAATGGTATTGGATGAACTCTGTAAGAGAAATAGAAGACTGGGATAGAACACAAAACATACATTACAAATTAATTATTCCATGTTTCTAATATAGTCACTAATTTTATTTTTCATATTAATGCTGTATTTTAAAGAAGGAAATGATTCACATTTTCTTCAACTCATAGAGCATCAGGATGATAACTGCAGTAGGACAAATTTTCCACATAAATGTTACATTTTGTTTCTAACAGCTTTGCAAAAGAAAGAATCAGGCAAACTGATTACAAAAAATAGCCTCATTTTATTTTCCAAGACATGTGAACAATAGATATTTACAAACTGCTACTCAAACAAACCAGGTGGAAGAGCATTTTCTGAACAGAACAGGGACAGAGAAGGGTGCATTTCACATTTGTTTTCATCTTTGGCATTCACAGATTGAAAATATGAATCAGCGCTCAAAGTAAAAATCTATTCTCACAGGGACAAGATGAAAAGACCTATAGGATGGAAACTACTTAGTAAACTTTACGCACAAAGTAATCCAGAAAAAGTCTCTATGAAGAAATGAGGGTCAGATAATAAATCAGAATAAGTCCAAATGCCATTGCCTAATACTATATAAACTTTTCTAACATAAGATACAAACCAGAGATGGAGTGTTGTGCAGAGTTTCATACAGAGAACTGGACACCAAGATTCTTGGATTTGATCCTGGCTGCCTCTGGCATACTGTTATGCAAATTACATATGGATGGAACCTGTAAGATACTGAGCAACACCCTGTGAGGTGCCGAATGCCCTCAAACTTTCACTGCCTGCAGCAAGAGTTGAGGGCACTCAGCACCTTGTAGGGCCAAGCTCTTAATCTCATTACACCTCATTTCACTTAATGTAAAATGAGTATAAATAGTTACCTGGGGTAAAATTCATGTATGTTAAGCACTTTGAGCTCATTGGATATAGAGATGTATATCACAGAATGTATATTACAAAAGATCTTGTAATTTTGAAAAATCTGAAAACTGAAAAAATCGTATTGGCATAATTTAACCAGGGAGACTTACTTGCATTATTAGGCTAAAGTTATCTTCCTCAAGAACTCTCATACACCTCATTGAATCAAGTTTGAACTTTTCAAGTGCACCTTCGAGGCCTCGTACCCTAGCTCACCTCAGCCTACATCTCAGATCTCATTTCTTACTGTGTCCCACAGACCCCTTTACTCATCCCACATGAACAAAGAAATTCATTAAAAAAAAGTAAGACATTTGCTGGGTCTGAGGTACACAGAATAATTTTTGGTCTGCTAGTCACGTAGAAGAAAGATTGCAACATTCTTCTTGAGTTTACTGTTAACATTACCAGAAAAACTTCTTTTAGGAGAATTTTTGCTGTCTTATTTTGGAAATCAGATGTTCTCTGGTGCAAGTGTATAAAGCCTTAGGGCCAAATCCTTGGCTCCAGTACAAAAGCAGCTAGAATTCTGCCCTAACAAGGCAGCTGGGGACTCCCCTTGTGTAGGCGACTTACTATGTAAGGCATTTATGTCAGCTGCTTCTGTTTCAGCATAGTGGGAATTCTGGGGCCATGCCACTGGGAAGGGTAAATGGCTAGCTTGTGCTGTCCTCTTATGATCCTGGATGAATAGAATAGCCCATCATGGGTTGTTTATCTTGTGCTGGAAGCTCAAGTTGAGTCCAGGCTGCTCCTAGACTTAGAGTTGGGGAGAAAGATGGCAGAAAGCCAGCTGACCCTGATGGCTTTCCCTTTAAGTTGTGCTTATCTGGTAGCTGTGACTTCACCCTTTCCCAGTCAGAGACAGATACCCTCCCACCAGCAAATGCTTCTTTTCTTCTCTAATGACACTTATGTCAGGTCCTTTGAAGAGTCAGTGAAAGGAAAATTAGCAATTGGAGTAGGATGAGAAAGTGAGTGCATCCATCAATCACTGATGAAAGACCATATGGTAGCAATTAGGGCCATACAAAACTTTTAGGACAAAATCTGAAATCAAGTTAATTTCTTGAATTATAACACAGCCAAAATGCTTCTGAAATAAATGTAGTCAAACTTTACTAATTCTGGGTCACTGAGAATGAAAATGATGCTTAAAATTGTTGATTGGCTCTAGTTTTCAAGATATGCTATTGGGTCAGTATATACGACCCTTGACTTGGGAATGGCGGAGGATAAGTGAGTTATAAAGGGAAGGGATCTCAATTTAAACCAGAAATGACTAAAATACATCTTTGACTGGATCTATGAATAAATCTATGACTGGGTTTGGACAGTACTTGCTTTTTAGGCAAAACAATGAATGATGCAATCTGAAGCTGGTATTGCGTCATACATGATATGAATTGCATCATGTTATTCCTAGAAGTCATGGATGATGCAATCATAATGAAGCTTACATCACTCTGCTGAACAAATTGCCCTATATCAGCTCTAGAAATCATACAGTGTCGTGCTCTCTTATTTGTCAGTGTTTGATTTTGCAAAGGGACACATTTCTGTTTAGCCAAAGTGAGCAGAGATGCCTCGTACTTGTGTGAACAGTGCAGATAACTTCTGCTATGTTTGAGGTGAAGTGACTTTTGCATCACAAAAGCGCAGTATAACCACTATGGTTAAGAAAGCCTATCACCTTTATTTTGGCTGCAAAATTGGAGATCAGGACAAGAGGTGGGCCCCACACATATGCTGCAACACTTGTGCAACAAAGCTTCGCCAGTGGTTGAACAGGAAAAGGAAATCTATGCCTTTTGCAGTGCCAATGATTTGGAGAGAGCCAACAGATCATACCAGCAATTGTTACTTCTGCATGGTGCCTCCAGTTGGGAAAGGTGTGTAAAAGAAGAAAAAGTGGACTGTGCATTATCCAAACATTCCATCAGCTATACGCCCAGTAGCCCACGGGGAAGGACTGCCGGTTCCTGATGCACCAGAATCATTCTCACTTGAGTCAGACGAGGAAGAGGAAGAGGATGAAACTTCTGGTCCTGAACCATCAATGTCACAGGACCCACATTTTCTCCCATCCTCCTCCTCTGAACCACACCTCATAACACAAGGTGAAATGAATGACCTTGTCAGGGATTTGGAACTACCCAAGAGTAAGGCAGAGCTGTTGGGCTCCAGACTACAGCAGTGGAATCTCCTGGCAGGTGATGTTAGGGTTTCCATGTTCCGTGACCATCAAAAGGATCTTGTCCCATTCTTCTTCATGGAAGGTGATCTTGTAGCCTGCAACAACATCGATGGTGTGATGGCAGCCCTCAACATCGTTCACGATCCAGATGAGTGGAGACTGTTCATTGATTCATCAAAGACGAGTCTTAAAGCTGTTTTACTGCATAATGGCAATGTTTTGCCATCAATTCCAGTTGGTCATGCAGTCCATATGAAGGAAACCTATGACAACATGAAACAACTTTTGAGGTGCATAAACTATGACCAACATCAGTGGCAGCTTTGTGGCAATTTGAAGGTTGTTGCTCTCTTGCTTGGTCTGCAGACTGGATACACAAAGTACTGCTGTTTTCTCTGCGAATGGGATAGTCGTGCAAGAGATTCCCACTACATCAAGAAAGATTGGCCACTCCGACAGTCATTGGAGCCTGGGAGGAAAAGTGTTCAGCATCCACCACTTGTTGAATCAAGGAAGATTTTGTTACCACCCTTACACATCAAGCTGGGTCTGATGAAGAACTTTGTCAAGGCCATTGACAAAACACAAGCAGCTTTCAAGTACCTCCGTGGAAAATTTCCAAGATTAAGTGAAGCTAAGATAAAGGAAGGTGCCTTTGTTGGTCCTCAGATTCGTGAACTTCTTCGAGATGATGCATTTGACCATGCTCTGCGTGGCAAGGAAAAGACGGCATGGAAAGCCTTCCAGTTAGTGGCAATAAATTTTCTCGGAAAGAACAAGGCAGACAACTACAGGTTGTTGGTGGAAAACCTCCTCAAGGCATACAAAAGCCTTGGTTGCAACATGTCACTAAAGATACATTTTTTGCACTCTCATCTAGATTTTTTTCCACCGAACTGCGGAGCAGTGAGCGACGAGCACGGCGAGCGATTTCACCTGGACATTGCAACAATGGAGAAACGCTATCAGGGCAAATGGAGCCCATCAATGCTTGCAGACTCTTGCTGGACAGTGACAAGAGATGCTCCATTTAATGAATACAAGAGACAATTCAAGAAGCGCCGAGTAGACACTGAATAGGACTAAACTATGTACAGAATAGTTTTTTGCCTTTTGTTTCATAATAAATTTTATTTATATAACCCTTTTGCTGATTTTTAAAGTGTTACATAAACAGGACAGGTGAAATATTATCATGTAAAGCAACCATAAACACATGAAAAGACCTAGGTTTACAATTTATGATTAAAACTCTACTATCTACACAATATACATAGACATAAAATGTAAAAACTTAAATATCTTAGAAACAGTAGCCAATCAGTTGTTTTAATTGTCATATTTGAATTCAGCACATCAAAATACATAATAAATAGCACATTTTATCTCTGAAGCAGACGACTTCTCAAAAATTGTAGACCAGTGTAATTGATTTTCCTTTAATGTGGAGCACTTTGGAATGTCTTGGCTTGAGAATAAAGTAAAAGGCCAGTTAAGAGGTAGCAGTGGGACTGCAGTGCCTTTCATGGTACTCCATACTGATGCAGAAAGGGGAAGAAGGCAGCCTACCTTCCCTCCTGCTTGAAGAGGATTTAGAGGTCAGTGGGCCACCTGCCCATTCACTGAAGACACCTGAAGTCAGAGTGGGATGGAGTTTAATGTAAAGGGAGGGCAAACTTGATTCTCCACATAAAACTTAGGAGTTATGTATCCCTGCACTCCCAGTTTTTCTCTGCCAAAATGGAATGACCCAGTACCTGACATTTTTGCAAAGCTTAAGAATAATAGCCCCAGATGACTGGTGTCTGGAAGCAGCAAGAAAACTAGACTCCTTTGGCAAGCAATTAAGAAACAATTCATTCAGCCTGCGTGTTAGATGTTTGGTATTTTTATGATACTTTAGGAAGTATCTGAAAACAATTTTTATTAAACTTAATCTGTTCCTGTTGCTATGTTTACCTTCAGCATCTAAAGCTTAAACCTTCATTCGTGACATTATACAGTCAACTATCCCAGTCAACTACGATAACACAATAGAGGATTATAATTTTAGTTTTGGAATAAGCTTTCAGAGAAAAACTCAAAGACCAAAGATCCTGGGCCCAATTCTTGGGCTCTTAAATCTGCGTTGTGCATGTAAAGATGGCCCCAGTGTGGAGGAATCCTATATACATGCCATAGTAGCTCCTGTGCAAGCCCCACTCTCCTCAGTAGGTGTAAGGGCAGTCCAAGAGAAAGTGTGTGATGGTGCAACCCTGCATCTAGCTGATGTCCGGATGGTTGAATGGTGTCAGGGACTGTTGGCAATTCGAGTAAAACAAGGCAACTTTCTGCTGTATTTTACATCAAGGCCAAAAGGTACCTGTTAGCCCTTACTATCACTTAGGCCCACCCCCATTTGGTCTTGTACCAAACCCAGTCAAGCTGCACCATAAAATCTGCACCCCTTTTTCATACCAATGTCCAGTCTGTAAACAGCAACAAAGCTACAGAAATTTCGAAAATGCTATAAGCAGAATTGATTCTAGGCAGAATGTTTTTCACGTTTCCCTGTGAGCGTTCTTGAGGACCATCTTCTGGGACCTATTTTTCCTATGTTTGGAAGTCATCAGCTGCAGATTACAGCCTGATGGTTTAAGACTGGAAAGGTTTTTCTGCTCTACAATCTTGTAATCACATGGCTATCAGATGGGCTCTGCCACTCTCAGTTCCCCACCTGAGGGAGTTGAAAGTGCTCAGCACTTCTCAGGATTAGGCCATGCAGGAGTTGGGGTTCTTTGTATATTGCAGAATCTGACCCCTGTGCAAGTAAATCTGAAACCAAATTCAGACTAAATATGACTGGACTGCCTTTGAATAGTTTTGGGGTTTTTTTTATTTTCCACTGTTTTCCCCTTCCTCACACTATTTGCTTTTCTGTTGCTTCTCTTCACTTGAAAAATGGATTTGCTTAATGCTTCATACCAGCTAACGGGATGTCTGCTTGGTCATTAACATTCATTAGCTGTTGGATTTTGTTTCAGCCTGCATAGAGTTGACACTATCAAAAGTAACACTTCTTTTCAGTGCCTAGGAGGAAAGTCTGCCTATGATGGGATTGTCAAAAAACAGGAACAAACAGGCAGGTCAACAGTAGAAATAAAGGACAGTTCTAGCCAGACACATTTTGAACTGTCTGCAGAAAAATGAGGCAAATGTATTTACAAGATATAATTCTTTATATGTTTTGCCTAAATAGAACAAAGAGCTGCAAAATTAACCACATTAAAGCAATTTTAAATCAAAATTACATTTCCATTTCCACCCAAAGCAGTTTTTGGAGTAGCATGCCCCAATTCGGTCAAAACATGTGGTCATGCTCTAAATATATGTTGTTTGTCATAGAGCTGCCAACTTTTGAATTAGTAGGAAGGTCTTAACCTATATAAAATAATTATTATGAATAGCTAATAAGAATCCTTTAATGTTCACTTCAAGGAGATAATTGGCTGATGCACAGTGTACAATATTCTGTTCCCCCTCCCTCCACCACACACACCAGGGATTCTTGAATGCCAGACCTGTGGGAGATTAGAGAAATTTCAGATGATAAAACTGCAAATAATTAGCTAACCAAAGTATGGGGAAATAAAATGCAAAGCCTGCTCACTAGGGACATATTTACTTAGATCATATGATCTATCACATGATTATCTGTGACCTTCCTATTCTGTATTCACTGAAAAGTTCACATTCATCTTGCAAATTTGTGAAGAGATATCAGTCTACAAGTGTAAACACTAAGGTACAGATTTACATAAATCCCTCCTTCATATTTGCGAATCCCTAGGAACACATCTTCAGAGAATGGTAATAAAAAATAGCAACTTTGAAGATTTTTTTTTAATAGCTGGGATAGATGGCCTGGGAAAGATGCTTAAGTGAAACAACCAGACCACATCATATAGTAATATATTCCACAGATAGCCACAGCTTACTGAAATCCATCTCATCAAATGGCAAACACGCATGCTTATAAAGTTGCTTAAACTGGACCCTGTGATATTAATGTGGGAATTTTACAAATTAGTATCTTATCACTGAAAAATAACAGAAGGGATTTAAAATCCGTTGATTTAATTTTTAATTAGTGTGTGTACACAATCCTATTGTAAATATATTAATGAAAACTGGAATACTGTAACTCCAACCATCACTGCATTCATCCTTTTTCATCCTGATGGAAACTATAGCTGTATCACTCCTGTAGTCTACTCACTGATGGTCGGCACAAAAAAAGTCTAATGAGAGCCTCCTTCTACTAGCTGAGCAGGGTGTGGAGGTTATTAATGGGAGAAGGGTTATCTGTGTACATCTAATGTAGCCGGGTGCTAAAATAAATTGGAAAGGACAGTGTACACAGAATGGAAAGTTTGAGGAATAGGATATGCTAAAATACGTACAGATGATGCAATAATTATTAAATACTGTATCTGCAAAGCATCTCATTTGGTGTGGGAGGCTCCCATTTTATGACACCTCTTTTAAGCACCTGATGTTTGTTGTTAAGAGATTCCAAGGTTAGTACAATGCCTGCAATAATTCAATGTGGATTCAGAAAGGAATTTGGTATATTGATAGACTTTAAGGGAATTACTAAGGCTGAATTTGACAGAGTTTCACTAGCAGAATGGGGAGAAGGAGCAATAGGATCCTTTTGAGATGTCATGTCTCTGGAAGCCAGAAACAGGCATAATGACTCCAGGGTTGCTGAGTGTATTTACCTGTGAATTTATTGTTACATGTGCTTCTCCAGTGCTGTTCTATATGCTTGGCCCCACACCTTAGCAATGCTGCCCAGCCTCCTATCTTGAGCTCCCTCATACTTTGCAATGGAACTATGGCTACCTCTTGCACAGGTATACTGTGGATAAGGGGCTCCTTGAGCCCTCATCTCCTCTACTATAGCCAAACCAAAGCAGCTAATATTTGACACTAAATGACTGGATTCTATATTTGGTAAACATAATATTGTTGTACACATACCTTAAGCTAGTTGGCTATTCTAGCTCCATTTTATATACTGCAACTCCCTGCAAGAATGGTCAGGCTTTTGGTGTATATTCTGGAACAACACGTGAGCTATTGTGTTGCACCAACTGTGTTTGAGTAATCTCAGTTCAAAAATCCGCAGTGTGCCAGCCTTCTGGAAGAGCATCTGTATTTGGGTGGGGGATGAGGGGGAGAGCTTGGATTTAAGATATTTCTTGATAAACTTCAAATGACAATGGCATGTGGAATTCTCTTTCTGAGTTTCCTTGGAACTTTATGATCCTACTTCAATGGATTTTACAGTTTGTGTTTAATACTGGGGGAATTCTACGCCACTGTGCATGTGCAGATATCATGTCCCCTCACAGATTTTTTTTCTCCGCAGAATATAGATTCTGCTGGAGAGGCACTGAAGTTACACCTTTTGCCCACCAGGGCTGCTGTGGCACCAGAAGAGAGGGCAGCCAGCGGGCAGAGAGGGATAGGGAGAGACTGCATTCTTCACAGCAGGGCCTGGTGAGGAGGCACAGGACAGACAGAGTGGAGAACATGGAGCTACTGGGGGGGTGTCACAGACAGGGGTCTGGAAGGGCTAGTGGGGGGACAAACTGGGGCATGGGCTCAGGAGCTAGTGGGGTGACAACATTGAGGGAGGGGCTGAATGGGAGGAGGGCTGCAGGGCCACAGGGGGTAGGAGGTGCAGGTACACAGGGGGATGGGGCAGATGTGCCTGACTGAATGAGAGAGGCTAGGGGTCAGCCAGGGTCTGCATGAAGAAGCTCCCCAACTCCCTAAAATTCCCCCCATTCAAAACAAAAAAACAAAAAAAACTGCTGTTCCATACTTTCCCCACCCACACCCAATAACCCTTCAGGTTCACTCCCAGGCTCCTTCCCTATCCCTCAGCTCCTCTGTTACCCCTGACTCCCCCAAACCTTTGTATTGCTTCTGAGAAGTGCAGGAAATAACATTTCGGTATTGTAGTTTAAATGAATTACTCAAAGTTCTGTATTACTATGCCTAGTAAGGAATCTTATCTAGTTCTTTCCTGAATCATTTTTTGTCTGTATTTTTACAGACATACTTGCTGTAATAAATAATTGAAAATGGCATGATTATATTATGTTATTTTGACAAATAAAATATGGAGAATTTTGCAGAATTTTAAAATATTGTGAGTAGATTTTTTTATTTTTCGGTGCAGAATTCCCCCAGGAATATATTGGACAAATGGAACAAGCTTTTCATCAACTGAAATAATAAAAAATTCATTTGCTATGTAGCGGAATCTATCTGACCCCTGGAAAGCCTCCATGAATAACGTAGCTGAAGTCGAAGTATCTTAGTTCGAACTTAAAGGTACTTACCGTGGGTCCACATGCGGCAGGCAGGCTCCCCCGTCGACTCCGCCTACTCCTCTCACGGAGCAGGATTACCGGCGTCGACGGTGAGCACTCCCGGGATCGATTTATCGCGTCTAGACAAGACGCGATAAATCGATCCCAGAAGATCGATTGCTTGCCGCCGAACCAGCGGGTAAGTATAGACGTACCCTAAGACAATCTGATTCCTGAGATATTTTAAAATTCACTCCATAAAAGTAAAGGATTTTATCTCTTCATGGTAGCATATTTTAAAATCAGCAGAGCCCTTTGATTTTAATGTATATTTGGAAGAAGTCTTTCATGACCATAGGTTTGCAGCTTGCTTAACATTCACATCCAGTGCAGACACTTAGCTGAGGTTGACTTCATACAAGAAAGCATTTAATATTACAAGGAGTAATGAAGCTGTTGAAAAACATATAAGAGGGAAAGAAATGTCAGGTTTATATGTGATCAAGGTTATTTAGCTTAGACATTTTAAATTGAGAAGTTACTTTTGATAAGTGGAGTGGTCACATTTATGATTGTTACAATAGCTGTAACAGAGAAAAAGAAGACTCATTAATATTTAACTATCTAAAAACAGAGAAGGGGAGAAGCAAATATGTTGGAAACTTTGCAGAGAAGGAGCAAAAGAAAAGCCCAACTAACACACAGTCAGCGGATGAAGATGTACTAGCATTACCTAAGGAAGACAAACCCAGTCTCACTAAAATGGCAAAGGATAACTGTCAAGGTGATAAAGAACTGCCAATGTACTGCATATATTTTGATGAAATTAAAATAATAGCTGTTATACATGGAAAACACATTGAGACAGGGACAGATACAGCAACATGTGTGACACTGGTCTAAGCCTGTCTTGAATGCAAGAGGTATCTTAAGCTACAATACAGCTCAAAATGTACACTGGGGAGATTCAAAATTTGGTCACACTGTGGCTCAAGTCCAGTCTGGGGATTTTAAAAGCTGACTTGTCTTTTTTGATTGCTGCAGAAAGGGAGCTTCCAGCATTATTCCCAAGAGATACGAACAGATTGTAAAGAACTTAACATAAAATTAACTCTAAATATAGATTACTTGAAAAAATTGACAACATTAAGAGACTTTTGAAGAAGGCATTGGTGTAATAAATTAATTTCAAGCTAAACCAGAGTCTGTCCTTGACCTACTGTTCCAAGGTTTTATAAGTTATGTACTGATGCACATGATCTGCGTGAAAAAATGTACTGATGGAATGTCTGGAACAATCAGAGATAATTAAAAAGCAAACAATTGAGTGGTTAGCAGTAATAGTACCAATAATGGAGAAAGATAAATGCTCGGATTAGAAAAATCACAATAAACCCATTCTTAGGTATGCACAAATACCTCCCTCTCATCAAGACTAAAGACCTCCTTTTAAATATGGGAGTATGTTTGTAAAATTTCTATCACAAGCACTTTTGCAAATGCTTTGAATATGGACTCAAGGAAATATACAACTCTTAATGCCCATAGAGGATTATGGGTCAAATTCAGTCACCTCGCTCAAATAAATAGTCGTAATGAATTAGAAAAATATAAAAATTAACAGAAATAGCAACAAAATAAACTGCTAGAGCAGTGCCCTAATACCAGGCAAAGTAAATCCATAAAGTATTAGATTCAGTATAGTCTGGAGATGAAAATTTAGGGCAACATAATACCACTTGTGATGTATTAAGTTCAGTGGAACTGGAATCAGAGGGCTCACGTTCCCTGGAGGGACTGTTATTGATGGGACACCAGTGGAACTGCAAATGCGGGGAGTTAGGCTGGACGCTACTCAGCCACAAGGACAGAGCTGCGCACAGGGTTTAATGAAGTTCTACTTGTTAAACTTAACCGGCATTCTGCTTTGCTCTTTGCTAGTGAAACATGGTGGCAGTATCAGAGCTGTGAGTTTTCTGATGTGCAGCAGATGGCAGTGAGAGTCATGGAACTCTGTCTGAAGCCCCCCCCAGAGCCCCGGATTTTGCAGACACAAACTTAGCCCAGCATTGGACCTGGTGGAAGGAGGAGTTCGAGCTGTACACTGAGCTGGCTATTCAGGAGGACAACAACAGTTGGGAAGCAATACTGTTATTTTACCCTATTGGGGAACAAGGTAGAGAGGTTTGCACCACTTTGAAGTTCACCACTGCTGGAAGCCTCATAGCAGTCCTAGGAGCCCTGGGGAACTATTCAGGGCCGGCTCTAGGCACCAACAAAACAAGCAGGTGCTTGGGGCGGCACATTTCTAGGGGCGGCATTCTGGCGCCGGCCATCATAGGCACCAACTCCGTGGCATGGAGAAAAAGTGCCCCCGCTGCCCCAGCTCACCTCCTCTCCGCCTCCGCCTGCTCCCTGAGCGCGCCGCTGCTGCTCTGCTTCTCTGCCCCCCCCCCCCCCAGGCTTGCCGGGCACAAAACAGTTGTTTCGCGTAACAAGGCTGGGAGGGAGGAGAAGCCGAGCGGCGGGGCGCTCAGGGGAGGCGGCGGTGGTGGAGCAGAGGTGAGCTGGAGCGGGGAGCAGTTCCTCTACCCCCCCCATTACTTCATGTGCCCACCCGGTTACTTCCTGCACCCCCCCACCCTAGCTCACCTCTGCCCCGTCTGCTCCCCTGAACGCGCTGCTGCTCCGCTTCTCCCCCGTCCCTCACCTGAGAGGGATGGGGGAGAAGCGGAGCGGCAGGGCGCCTGGGGGACCAGGCGAAGCGGAGGTGAGCTAAGGCAGGAGATCATGGGGGGGGGGGCGCAGGAAGCAATGGGGGGAGAAATGCAGCACCCCCAGGGGAGGAGGCGGGGCCGGGGATTTGGGGAAGGGGTTCGGAAGGGGCGGAGTTGGGGCGGGGCTGGGGAGGCATGAAAAAAAGGGGGGCGGCCAAAAAATTTTTTGCTTGGGGCGGCAAGAATCCTAGAGCCAGCCCTGGAACTATTGCTCCCCAATGCACAACAAAACTGTGGAGCAACACAGGGTTTTCATTAGAGACCAATCTGAAGGGGAGGGGATAGATCCCCATGTTACTGCCTTAGACGCACTGGCGGCTATAGACAATTTTTGACAGACTCCCTGAGTCAGGACAGGGTAGTCTGTGACACTTGGGATCACTTCCTGTGGAAGCAGTCACTCCGGGAAGGGGAAGGTGATCTTACAGTAGACAGATGCTTAGACATGGGTTGTGCAGAGGATGCCTCTAGTCAAAGGATAAAAACTCTAGGAAGCATAACACCCCAGAAATACATGCAGTGTGAGACAACAGAAAAGAGAGGAGGTGATTAGGGTTCCATACATAAGAACGGCCATACTGGGTCAGACCAAAGGTCCATCTAGCCCAGTATCCAGTGGCCAATGGCAGGTGCCCCAGTGGGAATGAACAGAACAGGTCATCATCAAGTGATCCATTCCCAGCTTCTGGCAAACAGAGGCTAGTGACACCATCCCTGCCCATCCTGGCTAATAGCCATTGATGGACCTATCCTCCATGAACTTATCTTGTTATTTTTTTAACCTTGTTATAGTCTTGGCCTTCACAACATCCTCTGGCAAAGAGTTTAACAGACTGACTGTGCATTGTGTCAAAAATATTTCCTTTTGTTTGTTTTAAACCTGCTGTCTATTAATTTCATTTAGTGACCCCTAGTTCTTATGTTATGAGAAGTAAATAACACTTCCTTATTTACTTTCTCCACACCAATCATGATTTTATAGATCTCAATCATATCGCCCCTTAGTCGTCTCCTTTCCAAGCTGTAAAGTCCCAGTTTTATTAATCTCTCCTCATACAGCAGCCATTCCATACCCCTAATCATTTTTTTTGCCCTTTTCTGAACCTTTTCCAATTCCAATCTATCTGTTTTGAGATGGGACGACCACATCCACACGCAGTATTCAAGATGTGGGCATACAATGGATTTATATAGAGGCAATATGATATTTTCTGTCTTATTATCTATCCCTTTTTTAATGATTCCCAACATTCTGTTTGCTTTTTTGACTGCCACTGCACACTGAGTGGATGTTTTCAGCGAACTATCCACAATGACTCCAAGATTTCTTTCTTGAGTGTTAACAGCTAATTTAGACCCAATCATTTTATATGTACAGTTAGGATTATGTTTTCCAATGTGTATTACTATGCATTTATCAACATTGAAGTTGATACATTGAATACATTTGGTAAATTAAATTTCATTAATTGAATACACATAATCACAGACATTTATGGTGGGAGACAGCATGAGTTGGTGAAGGAGAAGTGCCCTCAGGGCCGGCTCTGGCTTTTTGGCCGCCCCAAGCAAAAAAAAAAAAAAAAAAAACGGGGCGGCCTGAACGGCAAAGCAAAAAAGAACAAAAACAAAACAAAACAAAAAAAAACCTGCGGCGCGGCCGGAGCGCGGGTGCAGGGGGACCAGCTGGGGTAGGAGAGGGAGGGAGCGGGCGGGAGAGAGAGAGAAGGGGGCGGCCAGGGCTACAGCGGGGGCACTGCCACACGGCCCCTCCCGCTGCACCGCCTCCTGCCGCCTGCTGCGAGGACTCCGCTCCAGTCGGCGGGGAGGGAAGGAAGAGGACTGCCCTGCAGGGCACTCTGGTTCTCCGTGCCGCCGCCCCCTACAGGGCCGCCAGAGCAGAACAAAAAAACAAAAAAAGCGGCCATGCCGCCCTAGGATTGGGCAGAATGCCGCCTCAAACAATCTGCCGCCCCAAGCACCAGCTTGCTCAGCTGGTGCCTGGAGCCGGCCCTGAGTGCCCTGCACTGGGACAGCATTGTAAAGAATGTGGCAAATTGAACCATTTTAGCAGTGTGTGCAAGAGCAGAAGGAGGTCATAGGAAGATTAAATTAGACTTGTGTAAGAGGGAGATGGCACATTAGATAGTGGGGATGACCTCATGAGTCTCTTCCTGAGTCTGAGAGTATATCAGGTTCAGGATGTCAGGAGATGAAAACAAGGGACAATGCCAACCTGCTGGCATGCAACAATGTTAATAGGGAAATACTCTCTGTGATTGCAGCTTGATAGTGAGGCCTCTTGCAATGTGATTCCTCAGGGTGAACGGGAAATGAACACACCCATTACAGAAAGCAGGCACAATCTAATATTGTACAATGAAAGTGTAATGCAGCCTGTAGGAAAATTTAAACACATAGTAACTAACCTGAAAAATAACAGATGGTACCAACTGAAGTTTGTGGCGGTGGATAGTAAGCACCACAGACCCCTCTTGAGGAATACAGCCATACAAGCGATGGATCTGATTTGGGTGCAGCATCAGAATTTATAGCTTCAGTGCAAGAAGGAAAATTAGGCATCCCACAGACAACAGAGAATTTTAAAAGCACAAGGGGATGTTTTCAAAGGAGATGGGTGCCTTGAAGGCAAGCTGTGACTGGAAGTAGACTCCACAGTGGAACCTTCATGCTTATCATAAATTAAAATTGTAGTGGCACTATGTCCACTAAGCAAGGAAATCAGAAGTCTGAGAGCAGGGGTATGATAGCACCTGTAGACCAGTACAGTCTGGATAGGCAGTATGGTGGTGGTGGTAAAGAAGCCATCAGGCAAATTATGCATCTGTATAGACCCAAAGCCACTGAATTAGGCATTGAAAAGATGCCACTATCCACTGCCCACAATTGTTTACATTCTGCCAGAACTCTCCAAAGCCAGAATCTCTACTGTCTGTGATGTGAGGAATGGGTTTTGGCACATAAGTCTGGATAAAGAGTCCAGCTTGCTTTGCAACAACATTTGGTCACTACAGAGGTTGCACATGATGATGGGCACAAGCCCAACACCTGAGGTGTTCCAGAAAAGACTTCCAGGTACTGGAAGGACTTTCTGGGGTGAAAATAAGTGCAGATGATATCCTCATTGTGCTGAACTGAACAATGATACAAAAGAAGCTGAATGAGACCATGACATACAACTACAAGCTTTTCTATAGTGATGCAGGGACAAGAACATAAAGCTCCTGGGCATTTGACAGGTGCCTTAGACAGGCTTAGGAGCATGTTTACTGGTGGGGAATGAGTACACAGCTCTGCTCCTTGATAAAAGAGCTGTGTTTACTGCCAGTTGTACAGTAAACACCAGGAAAAAGAGACACTGTTACTACATGAGCTGTCCATCCAACGATGGGAAAAGATGGGGTGGTCTTATTTACCTTTAAGGGACAGCAGTAATTGATTACAGTGGTCTAATATTCAATTTTTTGGGAGGTAGAGGACCTGCCTGATAGAATAAACAAAAGCTAGGGTGTTTCTTCTGGTTCAGAACCCTTGTTAGCATTTTTGGCACACAAGAATATCCCATTTACAAGGGTGCCAGAACAGTACAGTGCAGGTACTGATGAAACAAAGAACCAAAATCCTGCTATCACTGAGCTGAGACCTGTTGCAGCCAGAAGAATGAAGATACCAAGAGGATATTGCCAACTATCAAATAAAGCAGACACTAGAATATGACAGGTCAGTCAAGAACCTACTTGATCTGAGGAGCCAGCCATTAAAGAGACACACAAGGAGTGGACTAAAAGAGTCAGAAGGGATACAGCAGTACTCAGGTCATACGAGGTGACTATGCAAGAGGAAAAAGTGATCCGAAGAACAGGAGGCACTTACGAGCCAGCAGACACAACAGCCAGAGAGATCCTACAGAAATCATCATGGAATGGAGAAACAGAATCATCCAGAGGCCAACCCCAGAGGGAGTGAGGAAACTCCACAGAGAGATAATTTGTTAGACAAAGAGACAGGTGAAAGGAAGACAGAATTAGGTCACTTGTTGTATGGTCACCTGTTGACAAGACCAAACTATCTCAAAGACTATGTAACCAGCTGAATCTATGGTAAAGATGAGACTCCAACTCAGCTATGTGCTAGCAACCTCTGATAAAGGGACATGGGCTGGGGGCCTGTGTGTCAATTATTAATCTTGTTTTTATTGTTTATGTTAAAATCTTTGTAAAACAGGAAAGATTTATCATGATCAGTAGAAATGGAGTCAATGGGCCCATATTTCCTGGAAGGGGCTGTTATTGACAGGGCACCAGCAGAACAGGGAATGTGGGTAGTTAGGTGGAAGCAACTCAGCCATGTGGACAGAGTGGTGCACAGGGTTTAATAAAGTTGCACTTGTTCAACTTAGCCTGCATTCAGCTTCAGTGTTTGTGAACAAAACAGATGAGTGGCACTACAATAAATGATAACAAGACATTGTGCTTTCAATCAATCTCATAATACGTCCCTTAGAATTACCAGATGACAAGAAATAGTACATTTCATAGAATCATAAAATCATAGACTTTAAGGTCAGAAGGGACCATTATGATCATCTAGTCCGACCTCCTGCACAACGCAGGCCACAGAATCTCACCCACTCATTCCTGTAACAAACCCCTAACTTGTATCTGAGCCATTGAAGTCCTCAAATCATGGTTTAAAGACTTCAAGGTGCAGAGAATCCTCCAGCAAGTGACCCATGCCCCACGCTACAGAGGAAGGCAAAAAAAACCCCAGGGCCTCTGCCAATCTGCCCTGGGGGGAAATTCCTTCCCGACCCCAAATATGGCGATCAGCTAAACCCTGAGCATGTGGGCAAGATTCACCAGCCAGACACCCAGGAAAGAATTCTCTGTAGTAACTCAGATCCCACCCCATCTAACATCCCATCACAAGCCATTGGGCATATTTACCGCTAATAGTCAAAGATCAATTAATTGCCAAAATTAGGCTATCCCATCATACCATCCCCTCCATAAACTTATCAAGCTTAGTCTTGAAGCCAGATATGTCTTTTGCTTCCACTACTCCCCTTGGCAGACATTTAAATGAGGTGACAGAATATCAAGAACTGTGGCAGGGTTGTTATTCCACGTGTTCAGTATTTGTGTCCAAGTCTCAAAGTTTTGCCAGTTTAATCTTACACAATCTCAGTTTCAATGCTGCAGTGCCCCATAGAAAACAAGTATGCTTTATAAAGAGAAGACAGTTTTACAGGGTACAAAACAGCTATTTTTTTTCTCATCAAAGCCCTGACAATGTATTATGACCTGGCCCCATACACCACTCTGTCATCACCAATCTGTTGCAACTGGACCCAACTGGTGGGCCCAATGTGCTTCCAAGCCAACTGGGTCTGGATAGAGTCTAATCGCCGGTTTTAGCTCTGGGACTGTAGGGCTCCCAGATTTCTTGTCTGATATCCTTTTTTAGCATATGGAGTGCCATTGACCAGCTGTCCAAAGTCAGCATCAGGCTTCCCGAGACCCCCAGTCACTTACTCCCCCAGAGCGCCACAGAAACGATGGGCATTCCAGGTGTTTAACCTGTTCAGGACAACATGGCAGGCAATCAAGGAATAAAGGGTTAACCAAGGCACTTCCTCACCACAGAAACTTTACTCTGAGAACATTTGAGAGTTACAGATCTTTAAAAATAATAGAGGACACCCTCTCCTGGTCTGGTTTCACCCCTTCTTGTGAGTCTGAGGTTTGTCAGCATTTCAAGTTAGAATGAATCCTGCCCCCACTCTCCTGGAAGTCTACCTTACATGTGATGATGATGGACTCCCCGCTGTCAAGTAGAGTCTCTGTCTCTGCCATGTCCTCCACTGGGATGCTCCAGTCCCTCTCCCCTAGTCATGCATGCCCCACCTGAGGGCCCTTGTGTAGAATAAAAACCAGCCATCGAGAGTCATTCAAAGTTGATGTCCCTAGACGGAAGTCTTGATAGCCCTTCAGCAAGGCATAGTCCTTCAACAAGGTACCTAGCTCCTTTCCTGGGCAGGGCACCATCTCAAAAGCAATGCAGTAAGCTGCCCTCAGGCAAGTTAAGACATGTGCTCAATATAGAACACAAACTGGGAGGGATTGCAACTGCTTTGGAGGACAGGGTCATAATTCAAAATGATCTGGACAAATTGGAGAAATGGTCTGAGTTAAACAGGATGAAGTTTAACAAAGACAAATGCAAAGTGCTCCACTTAGGAAGAAAAAATCAGTTTCACACATACAGAATGGGAAGAGACTGTCTAGGAAGGAGTACGGCAGAAAGGGATCTAGGGGTTATAGTGGACCACAAGCTAAATATGAGTCAACAGTGTGATGCTGTTGCAAAAAAAGCAAACATGATTCTGGGATGTATTAACAGGTGTGTTGTGAGCAAGACACGAGAAGTCATTCTTCCGCTCTACTCTGCTCTGGTTAGGCCTCAGCTGGAGTATTGTGTCCAGTTCTGGGCACCACATTTCAAAAAAGATGTGGAGAAATTGGAAAGGGTCCAGAGAAGAGCAACAAGAATGATTAAAGGTCTTGAGAACATGACCTATGAAGGAAGGCTGAAAGAACTGGGTTTGTTTAGTTTGGAAAAGAGAAGACTGAGAGGGGACATGATAGCAGTTTTCAGGTATTTAAAAGGGTGTCATAAGGAGGAGGGAGAAAACTTGTTCACCTTAGCCTCTAAGGATAGAACAAGAAGCAATGGGTTTAAACTGCAGCAAGGGAGGTCTAGGTTGGACATTAGGAAAAAGTTCCTAACTGTCAGGGTGGTTAAACACTGGAATAGATTGCCTAGGGAGGTTGTGGAATCTCCATCTCTGGAGATATTTAAGAGTAGGTTAGATAAATGTCTATCAGGGATGGTCTAGACAGTATTTGGTCCTGCCATGCGGGCAGGGGACTGGACTTGATGACCTCTCGAGGTCCCTTCCAGTCCTAGAATCTATGAATCGATGGAGTTCATAATTCAGTACAGACTTATCCCACTCTATCGCATCATGAAGCTAGAGCTTCTTTTTTCAGTCTGCATGCTGGAGTTTAAATCTATGAAAAAAGGACTATGACATTTTCTCTACTGGGATTATTTTATACTCCTCTGAAAATCCTACCCTTATTTCATAGATCAAAGATTTTGGAGTTATTGGTTTACCCATTTATAGTTCCCTCACTGCTGTTTCCCTACAGAAATCTATATGCTTTGCTGAGACAGATCATCCTCAATTTCTAGCTGCAGAATGTGATATTCACTCTTTCAAAAAAAGCAATAAGGTTTTCTCCCTTTTCTCCATCAGTAGTCAAGGAATAAGACATAGCTTGACTTTCTAGCACCTCTATTGTAAATGGCAGTACTCTCCCTTATTGTTCTTCACCATGCTATTGAATAAGTTAAAATAAACATTCATCCTTATTTGTCTTGGGTTTTCAGATCAGTTTCTGTGTGAGAGACATGCTGCTCCACTCTCTCAAACTCTCCGTCCAAATTATTCACGCAAGACATTACCTGGTTGAATTCTGTTTCTAGAGCAGTTAGTGATGCTAGGGAAAATCAGACTTTTCACTCAGTTCTCACAGAACAAAACAAGTATATTTGGGTACAGTTTAGGTGACAGATCCCTGAATCAATAACTCAATTACTCACTCAGTTTCTCTGTGCAATGGCAGGCATAGTAATCCCAAAAATAATAAGTTACTTTTTAAAAAGGAGCTAAGTTAAATCCCATATTCAACTTGTTAATTAATTTTCATTGCAGCAGTGTGTCTTCAATGTTGGTTTTAATGAACAGAATTTGCTAAATTAAAATAAAAGGGGATTATGCTATAATTATGAGGTAGTTCAGACTGAATAGTTGAACCATTTTTCTGACAAAATTCTGTTTTAGTTTGCAAATTGTTTGTGAACAAACTTGGATTTTTCATCTTCCAAGCATATTATTGATCTCCAAATTTCTGTTACCATTCACCATGGTAACAAAATAAAACAAAACAATAATTGTGGGGTAGACCTGCATGATCAGATCCCCGCAAGTGTCTGCATATCAGTGGTCTAGCTGTGGACCAAGGAATATTTAAAGAAATCTGTCCCTCTGCTGTGCTAAGTAAGAATGGCTCTATTTCTTTAATAGTCATCATTACTCTCAGTGGGAGAAGAGAACGGATGGGAGGAAAGGATGTGCCAAATGATCCTTTTTAGTCCAATGCAGGCACCAGGGTAAGTTCTAAAATGGGCATCACCAGCACATTTAAATCACCACACCGTGGCACTTCTGTTAGTGCTGCAGCAGCAGCGATCTGCTACAGAGAAAATATCTATTTTCCCTTTCTCCCCCAAATGTCTTTATTTTTTTGTATGCAGTGTAGCTGTAGCTTTGTTGGTGTCTCTCTCTGTTTTTTGTAACATATGAGTACATAAGAGTTGAATTCACCTGCATGTTCATATATACGTAAGAACAGAAAATGCCTGAGAAAAGTGGCCCTATTAAATTATCCCCTTTTTTCTTATATATTTTGCATGGGAAAATTGCAGTGAATTTGAATTTCATTAATATTTGCATTCTGCTGTGAAAAAGGAAGCATAATATGCCTAACTTCAAATCAGGTCAGATCAGAACACACTGGGACTGATGCTAACGAGGAGTAAACTCCTGAAGAAACAGGATGTTGTGAGATCTTCTACACAGTCAATTATTCTCAAGTTTTAAGACCAGAAGGGACCGATATGATCATCTAGTCTGACCTCCTGCATAATACAGATTGCAGAAATTCATCCAGTAATTTCCTGTATACAGCCCGGTAACCTGTGGTGAACTAGAGCATCTCTCTTTATATATTTCCATGTGCACCGAGGTGGGTGGCTGCTGCTCTGCTACATAGTGCTAACATTTAATTTAGAAGTTTTACCTTAGATGGCTAATAAACTATTTGTACTACCACTTACTACTATATTTTGATTAGTCATAAAAAAATTGGATTCGGACCAAAATGTGTTTTTCCTTGACCATTTGTACAAACAAAACTTAATTTGCAGGCATGTTCATGAAAAGCTATTAACAAAGGAATGCAAACATGGAGAATTGAAATTTGTTTCAAAAATTTGACAAAACGGTTAGGAATAATCTTTCCCACGAATAGCCCAGCTCTAACTATAATCCACAGCTTTTGGCAATAAGAATGCCCATATACTACAGTAACTTCTTTTGAACAAATGCCATATTTTATCTTTTAGAATTAAAATGGAGAAAGCATTTTTGCTGCTGCTGCTTCTAAAAAGACCCTCTCTCCTTATTTATTTGAAATTTCTCTCACATCCATTTCCCCCCTAAGGTTATTATTTAAATATGCTCAAGGCATCATCTTCTGTGCCATGCAGTGATATCAGCGGGTTCTAAATTTAGAAGGTAATTGTGACATGATGCATTGAAGAGCATAGAATTACAGACATCTGATTGCCTGATACCTGAGATTTGATCCCTAGCTTTCACTAAGAAAGAGATTATAGGCAGAGAGAGCGCTAAATATTTGCAAAACCAGGAAATGCTAAGTACAAGCACTATGTATCTTTCTTGTTCTAATCCAGAGGTTCTCATAACAAATTTTTTGGTGGCCTCAGAGTGTGGCCACCAACTCTTGCTGGTGGCTGCTTTGACCATTTTTCCTAAAATAGTTAATTAACTTTAGGAAAAACAAATAAATACGCACATACACATGTCCAAATCATAGTCATTTATTTACGTAGGGTGGGTTTTTTTTGCAGACTCAATAATAATAATAATAATGTATACTTGTCTCTGTTCTTTACTGGACCTAAACAGAATAGAAACACAAAAATGTTCTTGTCTTTTGTTGTTGTTTCTTAGGCTTTTTTGGTTGCAGGTTTTTTTCTTAATATCGCTTTTCACAGCAGACTTACTAGCTAGCTGGAAGGCACTGAAAAGTGACATTAACAAACATACAAATATCACTTTTCACAGCAGACTTACTCAGCCTTGGCAAGCTGGGACATAAATTAAGCCTTGGATGTGGAGGTGGGTAGGGAGGCAGTGCTGGCCAGGGGTGATGGGGTGGATGGATAAGGGTCTGGGGCAGTAGTGGGACCAAGGGCAATAAGGGGAGGGGGGTGAGCCCGAAGCCCAGCGGCCAGAGCACAAAGTCCAGTGGCCAGAGCTTGCCACTATGCAGCCAAAGCCCAGAGCTCAAAGCCCACTGCCACATGGACAGAGCTTACCACCCCAAGGCTGAAGCTGGAAGGTGAGCCCCACTGCCCCTGTGAAGGTGGGGAACTCACACTGGCTGTCTGCTCCTCCAGCATGTGTGACTCAAGAGGGGCACAGGGCCCAACCTTCCTTGCAGCCCCAGGGGAGGAGCTGCTGCTTTGCCCCCATCCCCCCAACCAGCACCCAGGAGGCTGTGGCCACAAGAAAAGCTCCCAGTGACTGCATGCGGCCACGGTGGCCGCATTCGAGAAATGCTGTTCTAATCTGTGTTCATGTATAATTTTGCCTGGGGGGAGGGGATGGGGGGGGACTATATTTAGAAGTTTATGTTTCAGTTAAATACTGTAATCATGAGAATTTGTGCTATGTATTAATGTTACATAGTACAAGTGCTGGGGGGGCGGGGCGGGAGAAAGGCTTGATACAAAGTGTGTTGAAGTCAATGGAAAGTCTCATGTTAACTTGGATCAGGCTTCTAATTAGGAAAAGCTAGGTGAGAACTTTAAGCATTTGACAGGAATATCATTAAACTGAGTGATGTAGTTTTTTCCCCCTTAACATTACAGCAAACTATGTCAGTAATTTAGAAGCATAGTCCAGCTTTAATAAACACAACTCACCATGTTTGTTTGATCTTTTTCAGATCTTTTCCTGTGTTACTCAGTTCTATCAGCTTTTTGTTTAAAAAGAAGTATTAATCGTTTTGGTGTTTGTTTTTTGGTTAACAAGATTTTAAATGAAGCAACTAAAGATAACTATTGTGATCCATGCCTTCAACACCTTGAGATTAGAGTAGTGTGATGCTGTGTACATGATAAGAACATAAGAATGGCTATACTGGGTCAGACCAATGGTTTATCTAGCCAAGTATCCTGTTTTCCAACAGTGGCCAGGCCAGATTCTTCAGAGGGGATGAACAGAACAGGGCAATTTATCAGGCGATCCATCCTCTGTCATCCAGTCCCAGTTTACAGCAGTCAGAGGTTTAGGGACACACAGAGCATGGGGTTGTGTTCCTGACCATCTTGGTTAATAGTCATTGACAGACCTATCCTCCATGAACTTCTCTAAATCTTCTTTGAACCCAATTATACTTTTGGCGTTCACAACATCCCCGGGAAACTAGTTCCACCGTTTGATCTTGCATTCACTTTCTCCACACTAGTCATGATTTTATAGACCTCTCTCATATCCCAAAGTCTCTTTTCAAAACTGAACAATCCCAGTCTGTTTAATCTCTCCTTCTATTGAAGCTGCTCCTAATCATTTTTGTTGCCCTCTCTGGACTTTTTACAATTCTAATATATCTTTGAGATGAGGCAACTAGAACTGCATGCAGTATGCAAGGTGTGGGCGTACCATGGATTTATATAGTGGCATTGTGATATTTTCTGTCGTCTTATCTATCCCTTTCTTAATGATTCCCAACATTCTGTTCACTTTTTTGACTGCCGTTGCTCATTGAGTGGACATTTTCAGGGAACTATCCACAATGATTCCAAGATGTCTTTCTTGTGTGGTACCAGCTAATTTAGACCCCATCCTTTTTTATGTATAGTTGGGATTATGTATTACTTTGCATTTATCAACACTGAATTTCATCTGCCATTTTCTTGCCCAGTCACACAATTTAATGAGATCTCTTTGTAACTCTTGGCAGTCAGTTTTGGACTTAACTATCTTGAGTAATTTAGTATCATCTGCAAATTTTGCCACATCATTGTTTACCCGCTTTTCCAGATCATTTATGAATATGTGGAACAGCACTGGTCCCAGTACAAATTTGTTTTGGGGGGAACTGCTATTTACCTCTCTGCACTGTGAAAACTGATCATGTGTTCCAACCCTTTCTTTCCTATCTCTTAAAGTCATTAATCCATGAGAGGACCTTCCCTTTTATCCCATGACTTCTTACTTTGCTTAAGAGCCTTTGGTAAAGGACCTTGTTCACCTGTTATTTGACCCCCCTCAAAAATTCTAATAGATTGGTGATGTGTGGTCTCCCTTTACAAAGGCCGTGTTCACTCTTCCCCAGTATATCATCTTCATCTATGTGTCTGATATTTCTGTTCTTTACTATAGTTTTAACCAATCTGCCTGGTACTGAAGTTCAGCCTGTTATTGCCAGGATTGCCTCTGGAGCCTTTTTTAAAAGTCAGTATTTCAGTTGCTATCCTCCACTCATCAGGGATAGAGGCTGATTTAAATGATAGGTTACATACCACAGTTAGTAGGACTGCAATTTCATATTTTACTTCCTTCATAACCCTTTGGTGAATACCACCTGGTCCTGGGTGACTTATTACTGTTTAATTTATCAATTTATTCCAAAACCTCCTCTATTGACACATCAAGTCTGGCTCAGTTACTTAGATTTGTCACAGGAGATGGGTCACTCAACAATTGCCCTATTCCGTTTATTCCCTCTGAAGCTCAGGCATGGGAATCTCCCTCACATCCTTTGCAAAGAAGACTGATGCAAACAATTAATTTAGCTTTTCTGCAACAGCCTTGTCTTCTTTGAGTTCTCATTTATCACCTTGATTGTCCAGTGGCCCCATTGATTATTTGGCAGACTTCCTGCTTCTGATATACTTAACAAATATGTGCTAATTTTTGTCTTTTGCTAGTTGCTCTTCAAATTCTTTTTTTTTTTTTTGCCTGCCTAATTATACGTTTACACTAGACTTGCCAGAGTTTATGTTCCCTTCTATTTTCCTCACTAGGATTTGACTTCCAAAATATAAAGGAAGCCTTTTTGTCTCCAATTACCCTTTTTTTACTCTGTTGTTTAGCCATGGTGGCATCTAAATTTTTTTTTTTTTTGGTGGGGGGCGGGGTGAGTATACATTTGTATGAGCCTCTATTGTGGTGTTTTTAAAAGCTTCCAAGCAGCTTGCAGGCAGTTCCTTTTAATTTCACTTCAACTAGCTTCCTCAGTTTTGTGTAATTCCCTTTTTGAAATTCAATGCTTCTGGGGTGGGTCTCTGTGGTATTTCCCCCACCCCACAAGGATGTTAAATTTAATTACATTATGTCCCATTGATTATCATTGTTCCACCAAGTTTCTGTGATGCCTATTATATCAATATCCTCATCTAGGCACTCAAGTTCACTCATCTTAGTACTTAGACTTCTAGCATTTGTATACAGGCACTTTCAATATTAAGTTGTCTGTCTTCATGTAATGTAATTGAATAAGACTGCTTTTCATTTGACTGTTTCTCTTCAGTTCCTACCTGTACTTTATCAACTTCTATCTCTCCTCTTTACTAGGATATAGACAAACACTTTTAGTAAATCCTCCTCTAAGGGTTGCCTCTGTCTGAACTGTGTGCTCCTCCATACCTGTCAGCTATCCGTCAGCCCTTAGTTTAAGATCTCCTCTATGACCTTTTTAATTTTACATGCCAGCAATCTGGTTCCATTTTGGTTTAGGTAGAGCCCATCTTTTCTATATAAGCTCCTCCTTTTCCAAAAGGTTCCTCAGTTCCTAATAAACCTAAATCCCTCCTCCAAACACCATCATCTCACCCACACACTGAGACCCTGCAGTTCTGCCTATCTTATTGGCACTGTGTATGGAACTGGAAACATGTCAGAGAATGCTACCATAAACTCCTGGACTTTAATCTCTTACCTAGCAGCCTAAAGGTGGCCTCCAGGACCTCCATCGTGTTGCATCTTAAAACAGCATGAAAACAGGCTAGTGCAAACTGTGGTGACTCACTTCTTCAATGATATACATATTCCCTGCTTTGCATGGGCTACCTGTTAAGTTGAAGGTGTTCATTTTGACCAATGAAGTTCTAAGTATCTTGGCGCCTGCCTATTTCATAGAACATAGATATTGCTGCAGTTGAGATCAGTGCAGGTATCTCATCCAGAACCTCTAACTTTAAGAGAAAGGGAGCTACTGAGACAGCATGCTCTTGGAGGACTCTCAGTTTTGGAACTTACTCTCTTTTCCTTGTACCAAAAGCCCAAATTTGTTGATTACAGTTGATCAAAAACCCTGCAGGCAAGCATGGGGGCATCAGGGACCTGGAACTAAAATTCCCATGAGGCACCATAATGGCTCTGGCAAACACAGAAATTAATGTCAAACTGACCAGAAACAGTGTTTCATTTAGATTTTCCTCATGGTATATGCCATCAAAATCAAATATTTTCTGGTGGAAAAATCTGATTTTAATGAAATCCCATTTTCCCCAGGAGAAAATGTTTCATTTGAACGTTGTTACCTGTTATACTGTTGACTTTAGGACACTGAGCAGTTGATCTCTTTTCTCACACTTTTGGGGAATGAGGAGTACATTGAGGATTTGTGGGTCAAGTATTTTTTCCCTCCCTTCCTGATTTTGGGGAATTAGCTTTATTTAATTTTCTGTTGTAGTATTACTGTGCTTGTGTATATGACAAAGGCATCTGGAACCTTGGATAGGTGCTTTTTAAATATTTTATAAATCCAAATAATAAATACATTAATAAACTACTACTGAAGCCACAGGCTCTCTTTTTCTCTTTATTTACTTGAATCTATTCTTTTTCTTAGACGAGAGGCTTAATATCTACTTACCTTAGCTCTACAAGTGAATCTGGATGTGGTTACAAAATAAATAAAGGTTCAGGCTTTATTGCTCCTAGGTATTTGTACATTTCTCGCTCTCTCTCTAATATGAAAAACAAGTCCACTTCTGGTCTTCCTCTCTGCAGGATGCGATTATCACTGCCAGTGCTTGAGCCCACAGTTATTTTTACTTCAGATACTAATATCACTCAACGCTTCTTGCCTTACCACACGTTTGGTTGATTACACTTCCTAGGCATTGTTCATCAAAATAAGGAAATATGGGCACTGTACCACCCCTTAAAAAGGTGTAAAGTGTGCTTTCTGCAGGACAGATCACCCTCCTTCCTGTCCATTTCTGGTCTTGGTGGAATGATGTTGTCACCAGTGGTGCTTAATAATAATATATGGAGATATCCTATCTCCTAGAACTGGAAGTGACCCTGAAAGGTCATCGAGTCCAGCCCCCTGCCTTCACTAGCAGGACCAAGCACTGATTTTGCCCCAGATCCCTAAGTGGCCCCCTCAAGGATTGAATTCACAACCCTGGGTTTAGCAGGCCAATGCTCAAACCACTGAGCTATCCCTCCCCTCTGGCATAGCCCTTGCATGCAGGGGAATTTAAGGACTGCAGTTATGCTTAGATGTTTATGAGCATGCAAAGAGGCAAAGGGTCCTTTACATCCTTCTGTGCTCCCCAATGCATACTCACATGGTGGCAGGGCACATCTAGCCCATTAATATTTCAACACAAGCCCCACTCTTCTGTGGATAAATACTCTACATAATCTATGTCTACATAATTTATCAAAAGAGCACCCAGTGCTTAACAAAAAAAAAATGAAATATGACTTCCTCTAAAATTCCATTCACTGATTTATCTCAATCTGAAATTAACAAGAGTCATTCTATTGCCTTCAATATGCTTCATCCTTGTCTTCCCCAGCTGGCTACTACTAAGCATGCTTTCTTCTCCAGAACTCCCTGCCTGTTATCATATTGGCAGGGATCACTAGAAAGCTGTGCTATTTTTTGACAGAAGGCCTTAGCCTTACATTTCTCCTTCTTAAAGTAGATGGAGTGGACAGAAATGCCACCTCTGCCCCTTGCTATTTCAGTTAAGTGCACCACTTCTGTGGATTTGTTTTCACTATTAGGTAAAAAAGTGGTTTTTTTACAGCCCAATAACTAGTGTGTGATAGTTATCTTACTGTAAAATCCTGGAGGAGACAAGGCATCTGTAGTTTTTACTGCAAGATAGCAAGGTGACATGCTGACACTATACCCCATGCCAATGGTTGACCATGCCCTCGCTTACCTCACGGTAAAACTATACTGCCTTGTGTTGATTGAGCATTTACCACCAAAAAGGTGTGTTTTTACCACTGGATATCCTGCCATAAAGACATAACTACATTTCTCCCAGTTATTAGTCCCTTTATTATCGCTTCCCAGACAGCAGTAAGTGTTCCTCAGGAAGGGTCAGTTTCCTCCTGCATGTCTCAGGTGGGAAGGGATCCGATCAGTGCTCTTTTTCCCTCCCTGTAGCAGAGGTAGTGGCTCATTTTCTTCCTTCCCTGTGTGAATGCTCAGGTCCATTACTACGCAGGGTCCATTTCTTTAGGGATCCCTACTCTATTTGATCGAGCAGGGACGATGTCTATGAATGACAGAAGCCTGAGCCTATGCAGAATGAAAATAATGCCAAATGAAGCACTCCCTCATCGGAGTCAAAGGTGTAAAAGGCCACCACACACCAGTGCAGGATACTGGACATTTGCCACCCTTGTAACTGTACATTGGGTTGGTGGTTGCTCCTTTTACATTATGCCTTTGCTAACTATGCATTTATTTAAAAATAACTCAAGTAAGAGAGACCCCTAACAAATATGGTAAAATCCTTGTTTTTCCTGGTTACATGAAAAATGGAAGTGGAAGCTTCAGCCTACCAGATAGAGGATCTGAAGCTTGGAGAAAGTAAAGTAGTATTTCTACATAGCTCTGTGGTTGTCTTTTCAATACCATAACTGACTGTGCAGCCATGGAGGCTGATCTCTGTTCTGGAGGGGTGTTTCTTTCTCAGTAGTAGCTGTAAAACTCCCAGGAGCAGTTACAGATTCTACCAGGTAAGTTGAAGCCAGACAGACTCATGGAAATAACACTTAGTGATATCTGCTTGAAGGGTGCAGGAGTGGGAGTTTGATCTCTGTCTGATTGCCCCCAATCAGGCAAGGAAAGAATTTTTAAAAGTCTGTGTGACCCAAGGATTATGGGTCTCTGGGTTGCTCCACAGCTCAGCCAGGAAGTAAAGAAGTATTTGCTGAGTCAAAGTTTCCCCCTGCTCTTTCCACCAAAACAAATGAGTATATGAAGCTAAAGTTTTCACTGTCTTCAAGATTGAAGCCCTCCAGGAAATGGGCCTCTACTAAGAGGCTATACAGACCTTTATGATACTAGGACTTCAGTTAACTTGGGTAGTATCCAGCATGAGGTATATGGGTGTTTGTGGGGGAGAGAGAGGGTGGAAAGACGGAAAACAGAGATAAGATACTGAGTGGTGGTATGAAGTTGGCTTGCTCCACAACCCAGGAGACCAGAGATAACTTCTGGAAGACAGTTTTACAGGAAGAAAGTGAGATTCTGATGTACCAATCAATTTTCAAAAACATTTCCCCAGTTTACCATAATATGAGGGATGTTTTAATACCACAAATATTTTGTGAATAGAATTCAAAATGTTGATAGTAGGCAACTCATTTGCAGTTCATCACAGAGTCATTATTTGTTTGCAAAGCACATCAATTGCAGTAAATTGCTATGCATATTATGGCTCTTCAAAGTACTTTCTAACATTTTCAACAGAGCTGATTTAGAGCTCATCACAGATTCCTTTTCTGTTTCCAAATCGCATACATGGTAAAGAATTGCTAGAAGACAAGAACTGGTTATGCATATTATTAAAAGGGAACTGTTTAATACATTTTCTTTCAAAGTTTCCTAAATAGGAAAAACCATCTTTAAAAAGGATGAACTCAAACTGGAACGGGTACAGAGAAGGGCCACTAGGATGATCCGAGGAATGGAAAACCTTTCCTATGAAAGGAGACTCGAGGAGCTCGGTTTGTTTAGCCTAACCAAGAGAAGGCTGAGGGGGGATATGATTGCTCTCTTTAAATATATCAAAGGGATTAATACCAGGGAGGGAGAGGAATTATTTCAGCTCAGTAGTAATGTGGACACGAGAACGAATGGATATAAACTGGCCGTGGGGAAGTTTAGGCTTGAAATTAGACGAAGGTTTCTAACCGTCAGAGGGGTGAAATTTTGGAACAGCCTTCCGAGGGAAACGGTGGGGGCGAAAGACCTCTCTGGCTTCAAGATTAGGCTTGATAAGTTTATGGAGGGAATGGTTTGATGGGATAACGTGATTTTAGTCAATTAGGCATTAACGTGCCATCGCGGGTAAAATGAGGGTCCGGCTGTAGAATCTTGCCTGTATGCTCGGGGTTCTACTGATCGCCATATTTGGGGTCGGGAAGGAATTTTCCTCCAGGGTAGATTGGCAGAGGCCCTGGAGGTTTTTCGCCTTCCTCCACGGCATAGGGCAGGGGTCGCAGGCTGGAAGATTCTGTTGTGGGTGGGTCAGCTTTTGTGGCCTGCATCATGCGGGAGGTCAGACTAGATGACCATATTGGTCCCTTCTGACCTTAAAGTCTATGAGTCTATGAGTAATCTGTCTTCTTCATACATTAATTTAAGTGAGGTACTAACTGCATGATGAGGAAAAACTAAGGCTAGGTCTACACTACCCGCCTGAATCGGCGGGTAGAAATCGATCTCTTGGGGATCGACTTATCGCGTCTCGTCAGGACGCGACAATCGATCCCCGAATCGATGCGCTTACTCCACCAGCGGAGGTGAGAGTAAGCGCCGTCGACTGGGAGCCGCGGCAGTCGATTTTGCCGCTGTCCTCACAACAGGGTAAGTCGGATCTGATACGTCGAATTCAGCTACGCTATTCGCGTAGCTGAATTTGCGTATCTTAAATCGACCCCCCCCTGTAGTGAGGATGTAGCCTAAGTGATGCCAGTTTGTAATATGCTAAGGAAAATAGAAACTATTAAAACAAAGACTTCCTCTAAAAACATAAATCCCTCAACAAAAGGGGGGGGGGGAGTTCCAGTATATTTGCATGCGGTGTTTCAGCTTTATATATTGAAGGACTTTTAAATGTTTATCTTATCTATAGAACTATTGTGAACCATTTCATTTTTCACTGAATTTCCCTCTTTTTGTACATAATTGTTATGGTCAATGAATATTTATAGGAATTGAATATTTATAGTTTCCTTTGGTGAAACAGTTTATTTGGAAAGTAGATTTTACATTGGTAGTAGGCAAACACAAGACTATATAGCCACTGTACATATGTAGGCAGACAACCATATTTACCTATTCTCCTTCCCCCTCCTGTCCAGGCTCTTGACAAATCCTGTCACCACTTTTTTTTTTTTTTTTTTTTTTACATCTCTTTAATCTGCCCATTCAGGTCTATTCCTACTGCTAAAATCCTGTTCAATTTGGAGAGTAGACGGGTAGGAAGAAGTCGTGGGCTGGCATGCCTATGGAAGCAGAGTTTATATTGTGGTGTATTGTTTGCATAGTCGTTCTGGTAGAGTTCAAAAGCCATTGGGTACCATTTTGTAGGCATAGATCTTGCTGGACATAAGTAAAATTTGAGTGAAAGGTTAAACTGTAAACAAAGGTGGACAGGCCATATGATTTGAGTGAATCTGTAAACAAGGGTGTGACAGACTGTCCTGGAAACAGTATCTCCAGGTCTAGTTGAGATAAGTGGGATAACTGATAAACTTGAAATGCAGATAAGGGAAGGACATAAACAACTGGTTCCTACATGATCCATGCAATGTCCAAACCAATTAGATTCAAGAAATTCAGATGTTAGTAGTTAGGAAAAATGTATATAATCTGTGTGGTGTGTAACATAATTGGGATTGTGGTATCATCATGAAACTAAACCCCTTACATCTGGTCCTGGCCAGCATGAGCACGGATTTGTTACATGTCTAATAAAGTAACCTGAGTGATGAGCTGGAATTGAACTGAGTTTTTTGGGCTCCCAGAGAACTAGATGAAATGTTCTCCCAGAACTGGATGAGATGTTCTGGATAAGCCAAATGGAAAATCCCAACACATTTCAGACTCAGAATACACTTATGCATCCCTTTTGGCATGTACTGGTCATGTTAAAAAGTCAGCCATATGCCTTTTTGATAATATGTACAGCATTTTTCATATATAAAGTATCTATATATTTTATTATTACAGATAAATAACCACCAACTAGAAGATGATATGCACAGCCATGATTCACAAAAGAAAAAATAGGTGCAAGACTCATATAAGCCACAGAAACATATTACTCATTGACAGAGTTAGCATGTTTGGCAAGCCCAAGGAAAAATAACCCAATAAAGTCAGAGACCCGAAAGATCTGCTTCAACACAGACAACTATGACTTAGTTTAAAACAACATAAATCAAACCCTGAAAACATAAATGTTCACAGGTTTTGAAATAAATGAAAAAAAAAATCAGCTGTGACCAAACACTTTGAAAAATGGTAATAAAAACTTCAGTCTCACACATTTTCAAAAAAAATATGAATATAATCATTTTAACAAGAAAAAACAACAACAACAACAAAACAGAGCAATTCTTTTGCTCTGTTCTAGCCTCTTTTCATCACTCTAGCATCAGAAAAGGGCAGAAAGTTGGTGTGAACCAGCAAGCTAAAATTCTGGTTCTGTGCCTCTTTAGGGAGATGCCAATGGTGTGTTTAGAATGCAGTGTTCTCTGGTGATCCCCAGTTGTTATAATGGCCCTTGGGGGCCACTACCAGTTGGTGCAGTTTGAAGTTTTGAGGCTGCTCTAAACGATATTGGGTTAGTAACAGAGCAGAATTGATTTCAGATATAAGGATTATGCCCAGCATTTGTAGTCAAATTCAATCTGTGCAGGTAAAGATAAAATTTACCTAGTTAATATGAATAAATTAGATGACAAAATTACAACAAAATTATTGGGGCTCAAATCTGCTCACATTCAAGTCAATGGGCCTGGTTCTGCTTTCACTCTGGTATAAATCATGAGCGACTGCAGTGATGTTACATTAGTGTGAAACCACTAGAAGACAGAGGAGAATTGCACTCATGTTTTGTTAATTCACATTCAATTTATCTCTGCTAATTAAGTCATTTTAATTTTTCTATCAACTTTAAAGGTGTGGTCATGTTATCATACACGGTCATTTTCTCACTGTCTTCCTAACATTTCCACAATTGCTTTGGATAATGGATAAAAAATGCAGCTCTTTAGTTTCTGGGTTTTAGCTAACGGCTCTTTTAGA
This sequence comes from Emys orbicularis, assembly GCF_028017835.1. Lineage (NCBI taxonomy): Eukaryota > Metazoa > Chordata > Testudines > Emydidae > Emys > Emys orbicularis. Next base: position 37,335,376 of record NC_088689.1, on the reverse strand, counting down.
AGCTGTTAGAAAAATGTAGTGCACCTGTGCTTCATTATTCACAGATTTTCTTAAGAAGAAACAGTGTATTAAATTGTGACATTAAGAGTGAGATTATTCCCTGGCTCACACTGTGCCAAGTCAGTCACTTTCATTCAATTCTTGTTAGAGTAAAAGCTAAGATAAAAATACAATTACTTTGTTAATTCATTTACATAGGTTTGATTTTGTAAAACATTAAGTATATAGCCTTGAAGTAAGTACTACAGGTGATTCTATAGTTTATGAAGAATTTGTTACATGAAAACAAAGAATAACACAGTGAAAAGCAAAAATGTTTTTTCACCACTTAGGAAACGTAAAAATGTCTGTTGGAAACTTCTCTAATGGATCATCTAATACATACTAGATGTGATTAACTTCCAGTTACCTTGATAGAGGAATGTACAGTCTATCCTTAAATAATTGGATCCATGCAGGTATTGGTTACACAGGGCAAACCACTTTAAAAAGAAAAAGATATATTTTCCTACCAAAGCACTAACATCATTTCCATTAATGTCATGCAACTTGTGTTTCTTTTATGTTTTCCAATTAGGATTCAGCTTATTTCTATAGTTCACCCTTTTTCTTGATAGCTATTTTCTTATAGCACAAGAGATCAACATAAAACTAAAGATCCAAATCTTGCTAGTTTTACTCATATATGCAAGATTAACAGAAGTAATCCTAGACAGACATTCCCAGGGATACTTACTTTTATATTTTTGTGTCTCATTTGTTCATTATGTTGTTTTTTTCTGACAGCTAATGTGTAGCTAGAAAAGTATTCTATTGACTTTATGCATTTCCATTTAAAATTGATGTATAGAGTTTAATATTGTTAAAATGATACAAATAAATTAAACTATTTCCAATTAAGCATGTATTTTTGATACACACAGATTTAATTTGGCACAGGTTTATTTATAACGTTCTGAATTATTATGGTTATTTTTCAAAATACTACAAACATTTCTCTGGCAGCAGCACAGGAAATAAAAAGGTCCCATGAGTACTTTATTGTGCTGCTTGACAAATGTATGCTTTGCTTAGATTTCTAATAAAAACAGAGGTTGCAGAATTTTCTCACATATTAAATAAAAGAAATCAAAGAAAAAGCAACAGCATATTAATGGAGGTTGCAGAACTAAAAAGAAGTTAACAAAATTAGCTTTTTTCATGAATATTTAAGTATTATGCCTTCATTCTTTTGCCACATGGCTATAAGATTGGTTTTGTTGGTCAAGTTGTGAAAAAAAATCAAACACATTTAAAGCATACAGGTTAAATTTGTAATGGGTCTCATTAATTGTGCCTGTAATATTCAGAAGTGTGTATTTCTGATGTGCAAAATGGGCAGTTAAGTAGGCAAATACAAACTATGCGATATGCAATGCAATTATTTTAAATTAATTTTGTGAGAGCAAACAGGAACCCAAAAATGCTGCAAGTCCTGTTAAGGAGACTCATTAAAAGCACGTCACTAAATATATCAAACTTATTGCTAGATTTTATTCAAAGACTAACTCAAAATATATTTTGTGTGGCACATGTACAAAGCAGAAGGAAAGTGAAAACAAATTCATAAGCCAAGAGAGTATTGAAATGGCCTATTCCTAGAATGTACTAACTGCTTTGGGAGTTGAAAACATTCAACAACTTGCAGGCTAAGGCCCTAAATTAGCAAAGAAACTTCCAAGATCAGTTTCCTAAATGCTAAGTGATCTCCCTCTCAGACTAAATGAGTCAAATCTGTATGCTGAGCCTGACTTAGGCTACTGGCCCCTGGTGGTGGAAAGTCTGCCAGAGAATGGGAGCAGTGGAGCAGGCTGGCCACAATCCCCACTCCACTGGAGAGGGCCAGAGTCAGGCAGCACAGACCAGAAAGATGTGAAGGGGGTAGTGATAAAATCCTGGCTTCACTGAAGTTAGTAGCAAAAATCCTATAGGTTTCAGCAGAGTCTGGATTTCATCTAGGAAAAACATTAATTCGGTATAGCTCCTGGGCAGACCCTTCCAGCAGGGCATTTGTTATATCTGGACACGTCTGCCCTACCCTGCTGTAATCTCAACAGGAGAGCAACAAACGTACTGTTACCACTCTCCTCCAAGGCTGATATTGTCCTCCAGTGAATGCAGAAAGATGCAAGTTTCACTATCTGCACCTTCAGGGTTTAATCAAGTTCACTATGTCTAAATAATGGAACAGATAACCGCGATCTGGAACAAAACTGTGAAGCTGTGAGTTCTGAAGAGAGCCTAGAAGATTTTCTTACAAGAGGACCTATAGCCCATGGACCTCATACTATCCCCAAGAATTAAAATCACTTACCTCTTCTAGGACATCAGCAAGCTTACTGAGTATCTCTTCAGGAAGACTCTGGAATGTTGGAACACTGTAATATAAAATGGAAAAGAACTATTGTTTAATTAATAAAGTTAGTTTATTTCATAAAGTCAGTTAATCAACAAGGTTCCACAAGTGCCAAACTACTCTATTATTTATAATCAATATGGACTCAATCTTGTCCTGTAGTTCCTAACATCAAGACGAGAATACCAATTTTAGCTTAATAAGCATAACTCTTCAGGATTGATCATCATAAAAGCAGCATACACAGTGAATTCTTATTTCTCTCTGTCTCCTTGGTGTAATTTAGGCATTCAATGGTTACAGGACAGTAAGCTAAATGGAATAAACATTTTGAAGCTATGCCTTTCCTGTATAAGGTGAAATGTGAATATCCTCTGAAAAATTCATATTGGGAATCAGCTAAATGAAACTATGCTACAAACTCTTCCGAGTGGCTTGTCTTCTTGACTGCCCCTGCTCTCACTTTCTTCTAAGTGCAGTTCCTATGCACACTTGAGCGAGCCACAACACCTGGGCCAAAGTTTTCAAACACAAGAATTAAATGTAGGCTCCTAAATCTAAATTTTGGTTCCTAAATAATTAGGTTGATTTTCAAAATTGCTGATCACCCAGCAGCTCCCAATTCACGTCAATGAGAGCTACTACATGCTCCAAACTTTTGAAAATTAGCCCATTTATTTAGAAGCCAAAATCAGGATATAGGAGACTAATGTTAAGGTCTTATTTATGTAAATCTTGGCTCTGATTGCCGAGCAGGAGTAAACAAAAACATTAAAAAGGTGGCTCATTCCCACTACCATTTGTAATCCCTGGGTCCCTGGTCGTGACCTGTCTCTGCTCCCATCACATTATTTTTCCTTCATGTGAATCATGTTCATTTCAGAGTGAGCACAGAGACGTGTCCACATTGGGATTATGTTTTAAATTATCTTTTAAACCACTTGAAATAAATTTCATATGATGTTTTTAAAGTGTTACAATTTAAACCCTCCCCCACCCTGCTCTTCATTAACTTTGATTAACAGGATTTTCCAATGCTATTTTAGATTTAAACGTTAACACCATTGTAAAGCTTCGCTGATAAATACATTATTCTTTGAATAAATGCCAATTTAAAATATTTTTATAATCATACTAATTGACATATTAGTCTTCTATGTTCTCTTCATTTTAACAATATTTGTATTAGAGAGGGCTAGTAGATGCAGTAAATTATGGATGAAATTCATCCTGTGAAAAGGGCCTGCCCAAGACCAATCATTTACATTCTACTTTAGCTGTCAGAACAGAATGTAGGTTGGAGATGAGCAGTGTATAGGCTTTGGGTGGGCCCTCTATACAGGGTAAATTTTTCCCTAAATGAATTAGTCATTTTTGCCTCTGTAGATGTGGGTTCAGGCTTTTTTTAGATCACAGAAATAGAATTCTTTCATAGTGTAGAGAGCCAACAGAAGGCCCTCTGCATCACAGAAACCCTCCACAAGGACTGTGCTGGGGGTTTGCTGGTAGGACAGCCACACATTGGTGTCCGTGCACCGACATGAGGCACAGATCATTTCCTGGCAGCCCCATATAGTCCAGTGTGGAAAGTCAAGGGGTAACCCAGAGACGGCCCAGGGAAGGACCAAAGATCCCAAAGTCCCAGTTCCCAATTATACTTGTTTTGAGTACCATAGCCACAGATTGTAGCCCACATTAGCAACCTAATGCTAGGGTAGGGGTGAAAGAGGCAGTTCTTGTTGCACATCAAAGTAGTTAAAGGTACTCAGCACCTCACAGAATTGGGCTCCTGTGAGTCCTCAGTCCTGCAAGGGAGTGAAGCATCTGTAATTCCCATGGTTGTTTATGGGACTTGCGGCTGCTAAATACTCCTAGGATAAATCTCCAAATTAACAGAAAATTAACACTATTTATGGTAGTTTATAATATGCTCCATACCAAAGAGTAACAATATCATATATATTGGGGCCAAATCTCCTTCTCATGTGAAACTCCCAATGAACATTTTTGAGCATGTGTTTACCAGAATTTGTCCCTTTATGAGCTTAAAATTAATTTGTTCTATGACATGGTTTATAGTAAGTTCTTAAAGTAGACAGAAGCAGTCATTATTTATTAAATATTAGTAATATGTATAAATTAATTGTGTATTATTAATTACTAATTGAGGCACAACTGGCCACTGATTAAATCATGAGATAAATAACATGTACAATTGGTACTTGTTCCAGAGCCTACTGAAATCAATGAGAATCGTTCCATTGAATTCAATGGGCTTTGGATCACTTAGAAACTGAGAGTAATTTCCAAAGGCTTTAGCAAAAATCTAAATATATGAATCCCATCTAATCTATAAAAATAATGATGCAAAAGTGGTCAGAGTAATTAAGTTATTACTGTTCCAGTAATAAATACATTTTAAAAACCCTTAAATTTGCCAAGATGTAAGTCCAAGCTTCTGTCATTCACAGTATTTTTTCTGCAAAACACTGTTTCTAATGGAGGTACACTGCTGCTACTATACTGTGGACCAAAGTAAAGAGATGGGACAGAAATTATGTGTTGCCTTGATCTCCATGTATTACAGACATTCATTATTCCAGCTTTACCATTCTCACAAGAAGAATCAGAAAGAATGAACTGATAGTGTAATATTTCCTACAAAAAATAGCTGTCCAAAATTTTGCACTGTAAAACTCCACCTAAATCAGAATTAGGGCAGAATTTAGCATGCCACATTTTTAATGAAAGTAATTTCCCTTTTAGGACACAGAACTATGCTACAATGAAGGTAATAGATCCATTACAGTCTAAGTTGTAGAGAAAAGACCTTTATGAAGCCTGTTCCTTAAGCAAGTAAGAAAAATGTCTTTGTGTATGTTGTATCAGACAAACAATCTGAATGAACTAAATAGTCCTATTGTCGAAAGCTTAGGGCATGGCTACACTTGCAGATGTAGCGCGCTGTGAGTTAAACCCGCCTTCGGAGAGCGCAGTAAGGAAAGTGCTGCAGTCTGTCCACACTGACAGCTTCAAGCACACTGGTGTGGCCACATTTGTGGCATTGGAAGCAGTGCTTTATGGGCAGCTACCCCAGCATGCAAGTGACTACAACGTGCTCTTCAAATGGGGGTGGAGTGTGACAGGGAGTGTGTTGTGTGTATGTGGGGGGAAGAAAGAGTGGGTTTTTGGGGTGCTGAGAGTGTGTCAGCATGCTGTCTTATAAGTTCAGATCCCCCTCCCCCTCACCTCTCTCTCACTCACTCAAAGCAAACAGTAAATGTTTGCTTTTTCTCGGAGCTGATAAGCAGCTGGCTTCTCTGAAATGGAGCTTTGAAAGGGCATTTCCACATTCCTGCAGCCAATTTCACAATAATTACAAGAGAGGTCACTTGACTTAAGGCGATTATGAGATGTTTCCAGAGGCTGATCACAGCGCAGTAACGCAACACCTCGTTCACACTGGCATCATGGCGCTCCAGTGGGGGCGCAGCAAACGTTATCCCACTCGCCGAGGTGGAGTACCAGCAGCGCCGTAGCTGCGGAGTCAGAGCGCTCTACGTGCCTTGCCAGTGTGGACGGGGAGTGAGCTAGGGCACCCGGGGCTGCTTTATTGCGCTGTAACTCGCAAGTGTAGCCAAGGCCTTAGGGTACTTAAACAAATTAAGTTCACAACAGAAAAGGGTGAAGGAAGGATGGAAATGTTTAAAGCTTTTTCATTGCAATGGAGCAGATAATTAGACAATTAGAAATGTTGACAAAGCACAAGTCCCAAATAAATTATATCCCCGAATTACAAAATTAATATCTTAGTAAACAGAAAGCCTTTAGAAAGGATTTATGATAGCTCAGAAAGGACCAGGGTGCTTCTAAATGACTGCAGGGTGGCAATACAGTTAGCTTGTATTTACATTGTGGAAGATGCTCAGATACCACAATGATTGACAAGCTTATAAAAACTTAGAAAGAATATATTTATGAAACAGAATAGAAAAAAACAATTATTGATCTGTGAGCCTGATTTTATGAGGATGGCAATGTGAGATGATGATACACTGATAAGGAACAAGATTATGAAGGTGAATAAGTTTATGAAATGTGCAACATTATAAATGTATAACTCAGTATTGGATAATTAACTCGATACATAAGAAATCATGAATAACTCTTCCATTGATATTATCAAATTGATAGATAAGGAAAAACAATAGATGTAGTTGGATTTCAGGAACATTTTTGATACTATATTACCGGTATACTACAGATTTACTTACAAAGACCAATATTTTCAAGTATGAGCACCCTCAATTAGGCACCTGAACCCATATTTAGTCAACCATGTTTGAAAATTTTAGCTAAACTCTAAAAGAATAATATAGGCGAGGACTATGGCATTAGCAAAGAGATAAGAAAAAAGTGGTCATGAAGAGAAAGATATATAGTAGAAAGATAATAACTGGGTTTGATACAAGGCTTAATATTAATATTAATATTTTCTAACTTTTTACATATGTTTTTAGAAGGCTGCAAGTAGGAAAAAACCTTATTTTTGTTGATTGCTTAAAATTGGAGAATGCAAAGTCTGAAAATATGTAAAACAGAATAAACATTGATCTGGATGTAATGTTAATTTTTAAAGAAAGATCTGTTATCTTCAGAAAAAGAAAGATTAGAATGCAAGCTCATAAAGTAAGATTTTAAATGGAAAGGCATCAGTTCATGCTAACTAGGGGAATGACACCTAGTTGAGGTCACAAAATTCAACACACTTGCAGAACCTAATTCCAATCTCTTTCACTTGCCTGTTTTCTGTAGATATTCTCCCCACAGAGCAGGAGAAATTTGATATCCCTCTCCTTTCCCCCTTCCCTCCAGTGTCTAAGGAGCTTTTGAAGGCCAGGGATCTTCTGGACCAGCTATCTAGAAACAAATGGTACTGATTCTCCTTGGACTCCAGAGATGGGTTTCTGAACCACAAGGTTCTTCTTGGCCAGCCATGTAGAAGCAAATGGACTCTCACCTCCCACCTCATGGACTCCTCCAGCAGGCTGTCTCATCATTATAGCAGATTGGCAATGCTCATTCAGGTACATTCATGTTTTCCCCTGAACTATTTACCGTGAACACTATTTTTTCCAGTTGACTTAGGTTATATCACAGTTTGTCAACATCTATATTATTGCCTAGGTATTTCTTGTACTAAAAGTAGGAAATACTGCAGGTATTGAGATGGTGCTACATAAGGCAAAGCTGGAATGCTCTTAGAGGTACTCACTCTATCTGTCCCTAATGAATGCTAATACTTGATTAGGCTGATCCTTCATTACTTGCATACCCCAAAATCTAATGGAAATCATTGTTCAGAGAATGGAGATGGGACCCCTGCATAGTAACTAATTTTCAGACAAGTGGTTAAGAACTGGAGGAGTGAAGTTGTACATAACCAGTTCAGATGTGATTTCAAAAAGTATGCAGCAAACTAATAAGGACAGCAAGAGAAGTACTTAGTGGTTATCAATTCAAACATATCCATAGCAAAGTTTGTAAGAGGCTATGGATCAGAGCTACTAATTCCGTTTTTATGTTAAGATCATCAGTTTTAATTTCCTGGATTTTTAATTAAAACTGTGCTGACTTGCATAGTTTTTACCTATTCCTCAATGTTTATATGCCAAGTCCTGTAGTCAAAGATATTTATGGAAAATCTTTTATACATCTTGTATAGGGCTTTTGGATAAGAGACTTTGTTCAATCCCAGATCCAGATTCTCAGATACTGAGCACGCACAGCTTCCTTTGGCATCAGTTGTAGAAGTGAGAGCACAGCACTTTTGAAAATCCATCTCCTACTGTCTGCTCTACATGACATCAGGTTACAATGTACCTGACCATTTTAGGCACTAATAACTAGGGATAGATATTGTTGCAGAGCCGACACTAGCAGACCTGGTGGATTGTTGACGCTTGAATATAAAATTCTGCTTGGGTACTTCAGTTCTGAACCATGGTAGGAAACCATAGCATGCAACATAAATGACCTTCCTGAAAAACTTTACACCAGTTCCAATTAATAGATGCCTTTAAGCTAAACATTTAAAGGCAGTGGTGGTGTGTGATTAAGAGTTACATTTACAAAATGTCAGCTGAGTCTGGGAAGCTAAGCAGGAGGAGCTGCAGCTTTTGATTCAGAAATGTCAGCATATGAAATGTTGGCACTGACAAGATGTTACACCTCTGTATGTATTTCTACCTGGTTAGTTTTTTCATCATTCAAGACAGGAATTTGAAGGAAGGAAATGGACTTTTAACAAAAAATGCCAATAAACCTTGGTCTTTTCCCAATGTGCAGATTATGCTAAGCTTTGTCAAAATGATGACTGAATTAATAGAATAGACAGCAATTGTTGCCATTATTGAAGCTACAATGAACACCAGTATTTGAATTCCTTTAGTCTTCTTGACCAAGTGATTTTAGGTTTTAAGTCTGGGTATGCACAGAGAACTGAATTGGTTGTGTTGGCTGATAATTTCCTCCTAGTGGTGAATGAAGTTCAAATGTCCATGAAGACATTTTGGTCCATCTGCTGTCTTCAGAACCATTAACCACAACGTGTTGTTTGATTGCCAATACACCCTGCAGGGTAGATGGCTTCTCCATTAGCTGATCTTTTCTTTTTGAAAGATCCCAGGAGTAGTACTGTGCTACTCTTCATCAGCTCTGAGGGTTTTTTAATATGGCAATCAAAGGGTTTCTATTCTTTGGCCCCACCCGTTCAACACATCTGTACAAAGAAATCTTGGATTAGTGCTGAGATGCAACACAACAGGCTGAGGACATGCTTGTAGGTTGAGGAACAAACAAGAAGAAACAGAGAAGGCTGTTTTGGCTCCCTTGTTTGTGACCTGGGTTAGGATGACCAGATGTCCTGATTTTATAGGGACAGTCCCAATTTTTGGGTCTTTTTCTTAAATAGGCTCCTATTACCCCCCACCCCCGTCCCAATTTTTCACATTTGCTCTCTGGTCACGCTAACCTGGGTTCATGTGGCTATCAAACTCCTTCTGGATGTTCTGATATCAGATACCTAAGATTCCTATTTTTTTCTTTTGGGTTACTGTTATGTGCTCTGCATTGAAGTGTAGAATATAGAAGGCTGCTTGCTTTGTAGTGCCTATTACAGAAATCATACTACACCTTGCTCAGAGGCTGGAAATGGCTTCCACTTTATTCTGGGTGTAATTCAAAGTGCTGTTTTTGACCTATAAAGCATTTAAATTGTTTAGATTCCAAGAGACCACCTATCTCTTTGTGTGGTGTCAAAGCAGTTGAGATCAGCTCAAGCATGGTTTAAACTGCATGGTTTAAACTGGAGTAGGCTGGAAATAGGGTATTCTTTGTAAGATGCCCTTGACTAACTTCCCTTCTCAATTCAAGAATGAAAAAGTCTATTGACTTTCAAGAGCATGCTGCAAAACCTGCAAATCTTTTTTTCCTAAGCTTTTGAAAGGAGGGTATGTATAGCATTAGTGTGTATTACAGATAGTCCTAGTGGGTTAATTACGAAAGGAAGACTTCATAATTTCCCATTGGTTTATATTGTAATAAATGCAATTATTGTTACAATAGGTTCACCTAGGCCACATAGTTAGGTGCATTTTAAATCTCAAAATAAATCAATACAAGGAAATAAAATTGCAGTCTGTGCTCATTGCCTGAAACTAATTTTTGTATCAACACACTGGATTGAGGATCAAAGTATCTTAAGTTGCTTATCCTTTCTTCACAGCATTGAAAGTGCTTTCCCCACTATTGCCAAAAGGGCATTGCCTTTCTGAGCTCAAAGACTTCAAGATAAATATTGCCGAGTAGAATCTGACACTTGATTTAGGTTACTGGCAAAAAACTACATTCTAAAGAACTCGAGCTAGAAATGCCATCCAACTGGCAGCTGTCCAGTTGTCTGCAAGTAGTGTCAAGGAATAAATTGCTGGCACAGTCATCCTCATGATAAATCATGGCCTTAAAATGAGAAGGAAATAACTTGAGCTGAACGTTACCCACTGAAGTCTGAAAACATACATTTACTGTGATATCCTCGATCTAGTGTTCTTTCTGCCTTCTGGAACTAGTGTTTCAAAGCAGCACACCACACACAATCCAGCTGGTGTCTGCACAGACCTAAAACTACCTTCTCCATTTTTACCTCTGTTCTTTTTCAATTTACTTTTTACCTGCTTACCTGATCTGCTTGTACAAAATACTTTTGAAAAATAATCAAGGAAGTTATCTGTAGAATATTGGCACCTCTTTCAATGGAAAATAGCCTTGTAGAGACTTAGCTTCTACTTTTACCTTGAGGGCCAGATTCTGTCATCTTTACACATATTGTCTGGTATGTGTAACACAATCCAACAGAAATAAGTGGGACTGCTTGCGAAGTAAAGTATAACCCAATGCAAGAAAGGCTGATAGAATCAGGCCCTTATTTCAATAGCTGCCAAATTCTGTGCTGTTCAATGTGGGACATTCCATGTAAACATTTAAAGAGACAATGTACATATTTGTTAGAAATTTGCATATAACTATATATTTCAGATTATGATCAGTACATCCCAGTTTTGGGTAGGATATGGAAATGTACAAATCATTGCCGCTATGGTGGATAGGAGGCTGGGTGGGTGCATCTGTGCTGGAGGATGTTTGGAAGTCTAGGTAGTTGAGTGCATGCTGAGAGGTGTCTAGGGGATGCTAGAATGTCTGGGTTGGGTGGGGGCTGGGTTGTCTGGAGGCTGAACCTAGCTGCTGGGGAGCCAGCTGTGGATGGCTAGAGGGAGCCTGGTGGGGATGTCCAGGGAGGGGGAGCTGGATCCAGGCCTAGTCCCCTTACCTTCTGTCACCACTCATGCTTGCTTTTGGATGCTCCTGTGGCCTCCAATTCTGGCTGCTCCTTCCCTGCTCTAACCTAGTAGGTGGAGCAGCAGCCCCTGGTAGCTGGCAGTAGCAATTACAGGCCATCCCTACTGCCCTGCTTATAGGTCAATATCTCAGCCTAGTTGTGGGAATGTGTGAAAGGGCTGCCAAGTGTGTGAGTATCACATGAGATATTTGACTCGTGGCAGCCCTGTGTTGTCAAATGTCATACTGAAATACAGCATGAACATAATGAAACATGACTCCTCCTTTCTATCAACGTCACAGATATTCTAGGAACGGTGGAAGAGGGGAGGTAGTAAATGGGCACGGAATGGCAAAAACAACCCCACAACAAGATGAATTAAGATTGGATCTGAGCTCTCCAAAGACTCCATATATACTCTATCCCAATTATGACTGATAAGACAAGGCTAGTCTTCCTGCAGCAATTCACAGTATATTTTACTTTGCTTATAAAGAAGCATAGAAAAAAGACAAAGAAATGTGGGGCTTCTAAGCTCACACATTAATTACAGTGGCATCTGGATTGGGGGATCTGCTCAATACCACCACTTTTAGGAAAGGAGAATTTATTTGCTCTGTGATTGTCGCAGATGACCTGCCTGCTGTGCTAAAGCTAAAATGGCACTAAAATCATTCACACTCATTCATCTTGAAGAGAATGAAAATGAAAAGGCTACAAAGCCTTTTAAGCTCTGCCAACCATAACATAGACATTACTCTGGTAAATAAACTACTTCCATTACTGAAAGTGGTTCATACTAACTTTTCTCTCCAAAAACAATTACCTATGTATCTACTAAAGACTGTAACATGTAGAAAAGTGTGAAGGATGCAATAATTAGATGAGCTACTGCACTGATTTTTATTTTAGTAAGAGACTGATAAAAGGAAATGAGAGTGAAAGACTACATTCTTCTTCTTAGAACTCTTCTTCTACACCCTGCGGTGAAAAGATAATACCTAGATTGACAGATGGATTACAGTGGCCAATATACAATGTGTTGAACAAATATTGATAATTTAAAGCACACATATTTTATTATGAAAGCAGTGTGCATTGAGTATGGAACAAACATTGTTCCCCTTTCCACAGGCAAAGAGACCCTGACAGCAGTTGAACCAATGTGGTTCAATCGTATGCATGTCTTTATGGACCAGATATGAGGAGTTTATACAGAGTCATTGAAGCATTTAATTATTGTGGAAGAGAGTTCTATTGGGGGTTCAAACACACAGTATTATTTTGACTGCATTGAGGATGAGGCAGGCTAGGGGAAAGGTCAGTCGCTTCACATCTATGTCAATCCGATGGTCATTTCACCACATGGAAGGGACATGCAGTAATCACAGGGCAGATGTTGTAATACTAGACTCTACTTTTCAAACACGAGTTAATGTGATTAATCACCCTATTTTGGTCAATAGAGTTCTAACTTTTAATAGGCCGCTCGCTCAGGTATTCTCTTTTGTCAGAAGTTAATTTTGTTTTTCTTACTGAGTCTGTCTTTCTCTCACCCTGTCTCCGCCTGACAGTGGCTCATTATGAAAGACAGCCCTCTCTCTACATCTCATTTTGAAATCCTGGGGGAGGTAATGCAATTTTTAAAAAAAACCACAGCTGCTATCATGTCCAAAGGGGGAATAATAGGCAGGTATATAAACCCATTAATCCGTTTTTCATGCATTTCATGTCTAATAATCGAGAAAGACTATTTCTGAATAACAGTTAGAAATTCCCAGGAGTAGTCTCATTAGTGAAAGGACAGCAGTTTTCAAAAGTATCCAAAAATTTTGATCAATTTTTGGATGCCCAACTTAAGACACCTAGGGGTCTGATTGTACTGTATGCCTTTCTTTTCCACGATCACCACATTTCAGAAGTCAGTCATAAACCATTTTTTTCTGTGGCCCAGTACAATTAGCTGCTATTGCATCAAACTGAGTTTATCTTTTAAATGCTCCATAAATAATCAAGGCTAAGTAAAATATGGCCCATGGGTAAAATGGTTTTAAGAGATCATAAAGGAATTCGGTGCTGAAATCTCACTGAGATCGAATATGTTGGGCATCTAACTCCCTTAGGCACCTTTGAAAATCCTGGCACAAAAAATGTTAAAATGAGGATGCAAAATTGTATTAGATTAACCAGAATTCCTTCTTATGACACTGCAGTGAACCAAAACAAAAAACAAAACCACTTCTTTGTAGCAATAGATTAGATAATGTTATGATGTGCTTTGATTTATCTCCTTAGTGTCAGTGGATGCTAAAACTATAAAGGAAACGAATTTTCCTAGGATTATTTCTAAATTTTGTACTTAAAAAGTCATTAAAGAGTGGTTAGTATTTTGGAGGCACAGTGCATGTAAGTTTAAAGAAATGATAAGTTATATGTATTTGTGGACCATTTATGTTTCCCAAAATTAGATGCTCAGTTTAAATTTGGTTTAAGATATTGTCAACATCTAATCTCAGTCTAACGGATATATCTACTACACTTGACAGTAAATTGCCATAATAACATCTGTTTTGTGAAGACAGTGACAATATTATTTCCACAGTGCACAGAGAAGCTATTTGTCATGCTATTTTCATTGCTCTAATACTGTCCCTGTGTTGTTGTTGATATTTTGCTTTTCCAATGTCACTGAAGGGATATTTTCCATGCATTTTTCCCCAGAATTATATATATAGGAGCAATGTCTTGAAAAATGTAAATATATATATATATATTACAAATTCACAGTTGTGGACTCAGACTCAAAAGTACTTCAAAGCTGTTGAAACCAAGGTGAGTTCCAAAGAGAGCTGCAGTTTGATTCAACACTTCATAGGATCAGACTCTTCATTTGAAAAAAAAATTATTTCTCCAGGAAGTTCTGGTAAATCGACTGACTATATTATTGGTAAAGCAAATGTGAGAAAAAATGTGTCTCTATATTTTAAAAATGACTCCAAGAATGGTCAGAACAGCATGTTGTAACAATGAATGAGAAAATGATACTCGTAATATGCCTTGCACAGTTGTAACTATTCTTATTAGGGAACAACACAGAGCTTGTATGGGTTACCCTCAGTTTACCAATTGTACTACATGCTGAATTGCCAGAGAACTAGTTTCATGAATGAACTTGAGTTTCTTGCACACTAAACCAGAACATTTTATGTTAATTAAATGCCGTAGGTAGGGTGACAATAACAACTCTCATACAAATACAAGCACTTTGATCTATGTAACATCACTGGTAATGACCTTAGAGGAAGCTACTTAGTACACTCCTCACCAGACAATAGTTAGTTTTATATTGTTACAAAGAAAAGAGGTGTAAAAAACCAAGACGTTCCTTGTTCCTTTCCATTGCACTACAATAAAGCAACCAGATTTCTGTAGACTCATCCAAAAAAAGAGCAAATGTTAATATACACGTTTGTTCTGTATCTCTAGAAAGCCTAACAGATGTGTTCAGAGGCCCTTCTGCTTACACACGGTCTTTGTGAAAGCAATGAATATTTCAACAGGTGTTGCAAGATATCCAAAAAGTCATTGCTAGAAATAATTACTATGCCACTAACCTATCAGCAGAAATCAAATGCATCCTCTTAAATTTCTAACTAGCACCACCACAAGGACATCTTAAACAGTGTGCTTTAATAATTGATCTTTGCTTTGAGATTCAGAAGGAATGCTGACTTCAAGATTTGCCCTAGGCAATAATATACTGGCAGCAAGTCCCTGACTATTTGAAGAATAATGTCAGTGTCTTCGCTGTGTGCTCATTTGCTGGTTTTAGAGGTAGTGATGGAAAAGACATTACTGACCTTTAGGTTGTAATTCAGGACATTTACCTTGTGTGATGTTTTAAAACTAACAAATGGTTTGTCTTCTTAATTCACTGCTTATAGATGCTTTTATTAGTATTATTATTGGGACAGATCCTACAGACCCTAATCTTTACACAGACAAAACTCCACTTGAAGGTAAGCAGATTTTTGCCTGGATGAAGACT
Source organism: Emys orbicularis (assembly GCF_028017835.1). NCBI lineage: Eukaryota > Metazoa > Chordata > Testudines > Emydidae > Emys > Emys orbicularis. The sequence continues at coordinate 37,320,037 of NC_088689.1, read as the reverse complement.
GAGTAAAGACTGCTGGATGTGGTCCATTTTTAATGTCAATTTATGGTGTATAGCACCTTTTATAAGATTCGCAGCACTTTACAGAATTATGAGCTCTCACACAAATCATTATCTCTTAGGGAAGGAGGAAAATTATTGGGGAAACCAATTAATTCTGCCTGCAGAGAGAGGTTTGTAAGGTGGGCCGATAGTGTGTGGCCCTCCAATTACATCTTTTCTGTTATTCCCCAGGAATTGTTTCAAAATAGATAATCAAGGAGCAGTGCTGCCATTGGCATGCTACCCATGTCTGAACTCTTCCACGTGTTGACAAACAGTTCAGGAGTTAATGATGAAATTGTAGACATTAAATCACACTGAACTATCAAATAGAAATTCTGTAGCTGATGCTGTTTAGGGAGGTTGATCCTCAGCTATACTCAACCTCCCTGGATGGACACCACCTCCCAAATGCCATGGAGCCTCAGTAATGCAGTGTTTTGGGGCACTTGAGGGATGGGAGGGAATTAGAGATAGGTGGGAAATGATTTTCCCATGTGGTGAAAATGTTTGTGATTTTGAAAATTTTTCCGGTTCTGCATCAGGACAAAACTGAGATCTTTTGAAGTTTTTCATCAAAAATGAGAGAGACAAAAACCAGCCCCCGCAATCCAAAATAGCCAATGCTATGGCAGTTAGGACACTCAGCTGGGATATGGGAGACCCAGGTTCAAATCACCGCTTTGTGTAAGTCAGACCAAGGACTTGAACCTGGATCACCCTTATTCCAGCTGAGAACTCTAATACCAGGCTACTCAATGGCATGTGGTCAGCATGGACCTGAGAACCATTCAATTAAAGTTTTGTCAAATCTGGCACATTCCTGCAAAAAGTTTCGGTTTAATCAAAACAGCATTTTCTGACAAAAAACCTGTTTTGCTGAAAACATCCTGACCAGATCTAGTGTGAATACTGCTGCTTTGGCTGCACTCCCCCAGTCCTTTTGTGTACAAGGTCAACTTGGTCAGTATCTGTGCTACCCTAATCTCTTCTATGCCTTAAAGTTGTGGGTATATTATGATCCTGTCAACACATCAAAGTCACTTCATTTCATTAAATCAGCACTGACTGAGGCACTCAGGAAGTCCACTGAAATGTGGTGCCAGGGACACTGGCCAGAAAAGGAGCAGCTTAAATGCACCGGAGTCCTGCTGCTAAGAGAACTATGGATGGCTTGGGATTGTGAGGCAGTGCAGACACGTGCTGCCTTCACGTAAGTAGCAGCTTTACATCTATTTCAGTGGATACCCTTAGTTTAGGGGAAACAGTAGGAAGTCTCTCCAACTCTCTTCTCCCTTTTTTTCTTTTCTATATAATTGGCATGATCCCATATTGCAGTGGTTCTCAAACTTTTGTAGTGGTGACCCCTTTCACACAACAAGCCTCTGAGTGTGACCCCCCCTTATATTTGATATTTAACACCATTATAAATGCTGGAGATGAAGTGGGGTTTGGGATGGAGGCTGACAGCTCACGACCCCCCAGGTAATAACCTCGCGATCCCCTGAGGAGTCACGACCTCCAGTTTGAGAACCCCTGCCATATGGTTTATATTCCTGTAGAATACATTTCATCCCTTCCACTGAGTTAAAGAAAGTAGAAGAACAATTTGCTTCTCTACTGCCTGTAATTACAATATTTTTTTTATCCTGCCAGCATAATCCTTACTCCTCAGGTGTCTAACATTATCAGTGGACAGTATGCCTCCATTGTGTTACATTATATTTCCAGTATAAGAAGTTTCAAGCAACAACAACAAAGAAAAAGATTATGTCATAGTTTCTATTAAAGAAATAATTGGATAAGCTTAGGGTATTCAAAATAAAGTTTGTAAATTCAATTTCTTTGAAAACACAATTTAAATACAGCTACAAAACATTATAAATAAATAAAAAGCAAAGAAATTGTTAACTGGAAAAATATATGTAGGAATGCCTGAAATGCAATTTAAATTATGAAATGAAACTCTCCATTCATCTAGCATCAATCACTTTTCCAAATATTTACTTATTCATTGCTTTCAACATGGATAACACGAACATCAGATCTCACTTGGGTGCACTGCATCGATTTTGCCTAGACCAAGTCTGCCATCCCCCCCTTGAAAGGAAAAGATGTATCATTCTAAATTCTACCCAGTGCATGTTATTTTTTCCCATTACCTCACTGACGTCAGCAACACAGATCTTACATTGTTTTTATTACACAGTTCTGATATTAACACATCAAAACCAAGCAATTGAGAACTAGATATAACTGTCTATGACAATTATTAGAGAAGCTTTTAAATCAAGCAATTCTATTTAGAGTTAATGGATTATTAGTCTACAGATTACAAAACACAAGTGTATTTCATAAATACCTCTCAGCATATGCAACTACTATTTCAATCCATTTCTTTCTGGCTGAGCAGACTAAGAGAAGACTCTTCGATGTCCATTTATATTGCTTTTCCTTGGCTGAACCTGTAAAGCTTTTCCCCTTTTTTCGTTTGTTTGTTTTTGTTTCCAATGAGTGGTACAACCTAATTTGAGAGGTCTGGAATTTTTAATAGGTATTTCTTCAGTATGAATCAAGAAGGCTGATATTTACATAGGGAGACAATAAACATAGTAGATAGCAGTTTAAAACAAAACAAAAACGAACTCCTGTTGCAGATAGGATGTAAGCAGATTGCAAACCTGATTCTGAAATTAGCCTCCAAGTGCTTCAATGAAGCATACATTACAGGGGCACTGATTTACAAAGTAAGTAATTACATTGACTTTTCAACACTGAATTTCTGGCTTTGCATGGGTGCTTAGTGGTCTAATTTCTAAATATCCCTCCAGGGCTATACACCAGGCTTTTTTATATACTGGTATATAATTTGGGGGGAGTGGGGGGGGGAAGAGTCATATTATATACTATATACATGTAACATAGCAAGAAAAATGTTATGGTGCCTAAAACCCAGACAGCCATTCTGTCAGATATGACTATTACTACAATTTATATACACGGCATGGGAAAATGTGCTAAGACCCTTTTCAGAATTAAACAAACAAACCAAAATCCCACAGTCCCTGCCCCAAAGAACGTATTAGCTAATTGGGAAGATACAAGGTTTTTTTCTTATTCAGATTTAAGCAAATAAAGTAATGCTTTTTTTTCCCCATCCCACTCTTCATCTTCCTGGACCTTGGGCTGAATTCTGAAATCCCTCTTTGGACAGCAGTTTAAGAACATATTATGATTATGAGCTACTCTCAGCTTGTACCATGGAATACTGTTAAGTGTTGCATCTGCTTGTACCTGTTTACAGTGTAAGCTTTTTGGGGCAGGGATTCTATTAGTTGTTTGACACATTCTACTTACTGTAAAGGAGTGTGTACGTTTATATTGCTATATATATTAAATAGTAATATATAGAAGCGACTAATGTTAATGTCATGATAGATGGCATGTAATGCAAAATATTAACTTGTTTCATAACAAATTCTCATTATTATGTTAACAATATCTGAAAACAGCCATAGACTTAACACATTTCCTAATTATAGTTCTAAATAAATTGGGCTCACCTGTGCCTTTAAGCCACTGGCTTCTGGTATGGGCAGATTTCCAGGGGATATATTGCCTCAGGGAATCAAAATGTCTCCTGAAATTGCCAGACATGCAGGGAAAGCCCAGGTGAGGTTATATGCCTCAGGAGCCTTCTCTTTTCCTAATTCCTTTTGGGATGCTAGCACTACTAGACAGTAGCAGTTCTTACACACAGGGAGCAAAAAGACTGCAGTTATGGCTCTTACGGTCTTTCATTCTTGCACATACTGCGTGGATGACAACAGCTAGGCTGTAGGTGATGGAGGGTATGTCTGTTCCTTCCAGACCTCTGTGAGCACTCATCTTATGTTCTGAGAAAGGACTCTGATTTTTCAAGGGGTTTATTTACTCTAGTTTACAGCACTGCAAATGTTATGCTCCTAAAAATTATGTTGGCAAATGCTCAGACCTTTCAAATACCCTGCTAAATTATTTCTCTCAATAACCTATTCTGTCACACCATTCCTGTGCCAGTGTTACAAAAAGTATGTGTTTCCATTTGTTAATTTTAAATGTACTATATAAATTTTGAGTATCTCAAAAGGGAGTATCTTATTGATTTGTTCTATACCTCAGCCAATAAGTTCTTAGCTGTCTCTTTACTAGGCAAAATAATTTCATTCTTTGCAGTCACTTGTAATATGCAAAACCACTTAACCTTTAGCCATTTTCATTTCCTTTCACTGGGTATTTTAATCTCACCTAGATTTTTCTTGATACAACCATAATTCAACAGCACTCCAGATAAGGCTGTGATGTAGCATTGTTTTTAATATAAAAAAAGATAACATATAATTTTCTATACCTTCTTAAATGCAACCAAGCACCCTAATTGCTTTTCGAACTGCTGATACACATTGTGTAGGCACATTCATGAAGCTATGAGAACTTCTTGATCTTTTTACGGAGAGAATTCTGCTGGCTAGGAGCTCATCATCATCAGTGAATATAAGGAGTTCAAATTATTTCCCCAATTTGCACTACCTTGTATTTTTCTAATCTAATACCTTGTATCACATGCTACCTGATCTCCCAGGCTTGGTCTACACTTACCCCCCAAGTCGAAGTAAGGTACGCAAATTCAGCTACGTGAATAACGTAGCTGAATTCGACATACCTTACTTCGAACTTACCGCGGTTCAGACGCGGTCCACACGCGGCAGGCAGGCTCCCCCGTTGACTCCACGGTACTCCTCTCATCTAGCTGGAGTACCGCAGTCGACGGCGAGCGCTTCCTGGTTCGATTTATCGCGTCCACACCAGACGCGATAAATCGAACCCGGAACTTCGATTGCCAGCCGTCGAACTACCGCGGTAGTGTAGACATACCCCCAGTTTCATTAAGTCCTTCTGAAGTTTTTTTACTATCCTCCTTAGTTTTTAGTAATTTATGTGATTTCTAGTTATTAGTAATATAAAGAAACTGATTTTCCAAATACAGTATTGTACTCAGTATGTAAGGCGTACACAAAAGGCATGCACAGTGATGCAAAAGGGAGTGCACAGTGATTGAACTTTTTGACAACCCTCCATCCCCTCCATGCTAGTGTTCCCCAGAGGAGGTAATTTTTGGACATCCTGCCTTGCTGGCTGAGGTTAAGAATATAAGAATGCCCATACTGGGTCAAACCAATGGTCCATCAATCTCAGTATCCTGTCGTCTTCCAACGGTGGCCAGACCAGATGCTTCAGAGGGAGTGGACAAAATAGGGTAACTTATCGAGTGATCCATCCCATGTCGTCCAGTCCCACCTTCTGACACTCAGAGGTTTAGGTGTCCCTAAAGCACCTAAAGCAGTGATGGGCAACCTGTGGGCCATCAGGGTAATCCATTGGTGGGCTGCCAGACAGTTCGTTTACATTTGCATGGCTGCCCACAGCTCCCAGTGGCCGCGGTTCGCCTGCGGATTACTCAAACAAACTGTCTGGTGGCCCGCCAGCGGATTACCCTCTCGGGCCAAGTGCGGCCCGCAGGCCGCCCACCACTTACCTAAAGCATGGGGTTGTGTCCCTGATTATCTTGGCTATTAGCCACTGATGGACCTATCCTCCATGAACTTATCAAATTCTTTTTTTAATGCAGTTATATTTCTGGGCTTCACAACATCCTCTGGCAACAAGTTCCACAGATTGACTGTGTGTTGTGTGATAAAGTACTTCCCTATGTTTGTTTCAAACCTGCTCAGCATTAATTTCATTGGGTGACCCCTGGTTCTTTTCTTACGTGAAAGGGTAAATAACACTTCCTGATTCACTTTCTCCACACCATGATTTTATATACCTGTGCCATATCATCTCTCCTGCTATGGAAGGTGTTCCATTCCCCTAAACCTTTTTGTTGCCCTTCTCTGTTCTTTTTCCAATTCTAATATATATATTTTTTGAGACGGGGTAAATAGACTGCATGTAGTATTCAAGGTGTGGGTATTCCATGGATTTATATAGCGACATTATGATGATTATCTGTCCCTTTCCTAATGGTTCATAACATTTTGTCAGTTATTTTTGACTGCTGCTGCACACTGAGCAGATATTTTCTGAGAATTATCCACAGTGACACCACAATCTCTTTCTTGAGTGGTAATAGCTAATTTAGACCCCAACATTTTGTAGACATAGTTGGGATTATGTTTTCCAATGTTCATTACTTTGCATTTATCAAAGTTGCTGTGGTATGGTATCAGACATTTTATTTGGAGCTCTGTTTTCACACAGACTGCTTTCTGTTCTGTGTTATAGGTCTGTGCTTTATGTTTGTACTTAATGAGATAGTGAAGAATCCTGTGTTTACAAATGGCAGAATCTGCACTTTGAAGTGTGTTACATTTGGTGAGCTAGCCAGGAATGTTCATAATCCAAAATGGAAAATGAATAGATTCATATGATCCCCAGGGTGTAATAAAGTCTCCGAGGGCTGACTCTCAATGCTCATGAATCCTCAATGGTAGGCCTTGCATTAATCTAGAACCGAGAACCATGACTTCCCACCCAAACCATCTAACACATCCTATATATGAGGAAGATGTTGATGATCTGGCACTGTCTTTTGATTCAGCTCTCAGTAGTCAATACAAAACTATAAACTATTATCCTTCTTCTGCACACAACCACTGAAAAGCAGGCAGAGCTGGACCTAATGACCTGTCCATGGTTCATAGGTTTTGCAAATAATAGAGGGCAAGGGACTGTTAGAAAACCCCTCTGTCAAGGTTGGGAGTCATGGAGCTGTGTATTTTAAACTCTTAACCTGGCCTATGTCCTGACCATCCTTTGCTAAAGCCCATGACTCCAATTGTAGCATGCCTTCTGGGTGGCCTTCTGCTGGTTCTTAAGATGATCAAGGTTAACCAATGGTATCCAGCCACAGCTATTAAAAGAGTGTGAATTCCCAGCTGGCTGATTTGACCTGGTGTCATCATAACTAGGAACAGTGTCACATCAAAATCTCTAAACTTTGACTGGTCCTGGTTCAGGGCTAGGGTGGTACTGACAGTGGAATTACTGACTGGATCATGTGTAGCCATCCCACCACTGTATGCTGGTGGAGTGTAATATCATGTTGGGCTGAAATGCTGACTTTACATGATGATCCCTGTGGAATTCTGAGTAGGGTCTCTAAGTTCTAACCCTTCTGGCCACTGACCCTGAATTCCTGGTTCAAAAATGGTTGGTACACCAGCAGAAAGCCAATTTGTTAGTCTGACATTTCAAATGCATCATGTGATAATGACCTCACATTTCCCTAATCAGACCATACTGAGGTCCCCAGACTTTGTGGCCTTTAGAAACTTACCAACACACAGAGGTACCGACTTTGTGATTTGATGGGGGATGCTCGACCCCCGCTCTTCCCCAGGCCCTGCCTGCACTCCACCCCTTCCCCCAAACCCCCATTCCAGCCCCATAGCTTCCAACCCCGTTCTGTTCCCTCTCCAAAGCACGCCCTGTCCCTGCTCCTCCCCCTCCCCACCAACACCTCCTGCATGCCATTGAAAAGCTGATCGTGGCAGGCAGGAGGCACTTGGAGAGAGTAGGAGGAGCTGATCCGCAGGGCTGCCAGTGGGTGCTGAGTACCCACTAATGTTTTTCCATGGGTGCTCCTGCCCCGGAGCACCCAAGGAGTCAGCACCTCAACACATTCATTTTTTTCCCTCCTGAATGTAGGGGAAAGCCCTTTGTTTATACTGACTGAGATCATAAAGCATCCTGTGTTTTTGAAAGACAGGATCCATGTTTTGAAGCTTGCTGCAAATGCTTATAATAGGAATACAACTGTCACTTGCTGGCTGAACATTAAAAAAGCATCTCTTGAAAGCAAAGGACAAACACAAAGTTATAATCTAGATTTACAAATCTACTAGAAACAGGAAGATAAGACACTAGTTTTTGACCGGATATTCACCTGTGCAAAAAAACCCAAAACATTTAGTATGTTCTTTCTTCTCAAATTGAAGCTTTTGAAAAACTGTTGACGCTTTTCAGAGTGCCCAAAGCACACTCTTGGTAGTAATTATATGTGAAGTCCAATTCTGCCCTCATTTTCATGGATGTAATTACCATTGACTTCAATGGGAGTTGTGCAGTGTATAAGAGAGTGTAATCAGAATCATGACATAAGGACTGATGAGATACAAAATGTCAAATCCCATGTATTTCTGTGTAGCCAGTCAAACATTGTTTGACTGTTTTCCTGATGAACACACAAAGCCAAACAGTGTTACTGATTCAGGAAACCACAGGAGCATTTCCTTAAGTCCATCGTTATTAGGACAGAACTTCAGCACGTGCTTTAACTTTAAGCAAGCATTGAAATCCCATGGGGCACAGACTTGAATTTTGCCCTTAACAATATAACTGATAGAGTTCACCTTTGTCCTCCCCTTACATGGAGTACATATTAATAGATTTTTGCACATTTTTAGCACCATTTACGTATTCTATATTTGTGGGGGGTGGTCTTTTCCTGCACAGATCATTTCCCTTTTCTTATAGATGTGTATGTCTTCATTTATAACACCACCACCTATCTCTTATGCAGCACTTTTCATCAATAGATGTTAGAGCACTTTACAAAGTATGTTATTATCATTATCCCTATTTTACAGATGGGGAAACTGAGGCAGAGAGGATGAAGTGACTTATCCTATGTAACCCAGCAGATGAGTCAGAGAGTCAGGAACAGAACCCAGAGGTCTCCTAAGTGCCAGATCTAGTGAGTTGTACACTTGGATACACTGTATTTAGTTTGAGCCTTTACATTTGACTTAATTTTACACTCACTGTAAGATGTGAACCTCAAAATGTACAAATGCAATGTGGTTTAGTGGTCAGGGAACTAGACTAGCTATCAGAAGACCAGGGTCTATTCCTGACTCCTCGCTTGAACTGCTGTGTGACTTCAAGAAAACCACTTCACCTCTCTGCCAAGCCCTAGTGAGAATGATTGATCAGTAAACATTGGGGAAAATACAATCTGATCAGATTTAATTCTCAATGTCCTCTAACTCAAGTTAAAAGCCTTCAGGAACTTTGAGATTGTTCAGGATTGGAAATGTATATGCTCCATTATTCCCTGGTGCGGATGGCCCATTCTTACTAAGATATATTGCTAGAAGTTCATATTTAAGCACATTGTTAAAAAGAGATTTATTAGTAGAAATCTTTAATAATAACTAAATACTTTTAATTACACATTCTGGTGTCAGGCAGGTTGTATGGGGAAATAATTTGCATGACACCACTTTGCTGCTTCATAATTTAAGTCTTAGCTAACTATTTTCTAAAGGTTCCCACACCACTAAGGACTTTTTATATATTCCTAACATAAAAATATAATAGCATCAAGATGCAGCTGATATCTTAAAGAAAAAGCTGTCTAGAGCAGGAGGCTTCTTTACCAATCCGGAAACATTTGAGCATGTGCATCAAACAAAAGCCACAACTGTGAAAAACAAAATCAACTCAATATTTTGATTGACAATGAGAGTAAAGACAGACAAAAAATATTTCACTGAACATGGGGACTATTTTCATACTTAGCGTGACACAATCATAAATAAAGGCAATGAAAGCAAAACCATTATTTTATCAAGTCTACTGTGGGAAGCTAATAATGTAATGAAATAAGTTAGCTTATCAAGACTATATTTAATACATAGCTCAAAGCAAGGTCAGTCATTGTAAGTGCTCTCTACAACAGTTTATTTTCTGCTAATTATATTTTTCTATTTTTAAATCAATACTTTCTACAACTTTATACCTTAGCTTGTTAAACCCTTTTAGAGCAAGCTCTTTACGTGTACTCTATCAGGCAAATTGTCAGGTCCCAAGACAATTGTAAATCATAAGTGAAAATGCATCTAAACAACTCTATCTAATCACATAAAAGGCTCTATACTTAACCTTTCTTGTACTTTGCTAATATAAAACTCAGAAATTAACAGGTAAATATGTTCACTTTCCTCAAAGACTTTAATGAAAAAATGCTTTACAAAACAGCATGAAGAGCAGCTTCCTTAACTCTACAGTCTACAGTAAAAAAAGCATTAACTTGTATTATTCAACATGTTTCATTCTGGAAAATGATGTTGCCTGTTTGAGTGCTATGTCATGTTACGAGTGCCATGGCATGCCAGTATAATGCTATCTCCCAGTGTTTCTCTACAAATTTCCCTAGTTCTCTGAATGAATACAGCATCTTCCTCATAGCTGTGAATGGCAGTATCAGTTTTTCCAGACAGCAGTACCTCAGAGCCAACTACCAGATCACAATAGATGGTGCTGGCTGCATTCCTTCATCTAAGTTATATTACTACTAGCTGTCCCCTCTCCTGCTGAGAAAGAGTCCAAAGGGAATTCCCAGGGTCTTCTATACTGAAGCACATTCCATTACTGTTTTATCTTTGTGACTTTTGAACTCTTTGATACTGCTTCTTCAATGGTCTTTGTATGAGTACATTAATGGATTCAGTCTACATCCAAGAATGTTTTATACTTTGTACAAAAAATAGAAGATCAACATGTTATTGCTGTACTAAAAATCAAACACATAGAACATTCTTTGGACTCAGAAAGAAACAATGCCAGAGGCAAGGGCATTAACTCAAGTTCACTTTGGGGTCAGCTTCTCCCTCAAATGCTACGGTTTCATGGAAAAAAATCATGCACTTCTTCCATAACATTGAAGATAAATGCATGCACTTTCTAAATATGTATTTGAGATGGGGAAATGGAATTCATCCTATTCCTGATTTGAGGGACGATAAAAGGGCACAGATAATGACCACACACATTTTAAGATATCAGTTCATGATTTCATATTAGAAAATGTTCCAAAAAGCTATATGTACAGTAGGGCAAGTTATATCAACCACCAAGCAGATCTACTTTACATTATACAGGTATTTATCCTAAAAGTTTACTAACAACTACTGGTCACCTCAACATTTTGGGTAAGCCCAGAAAATCGACTTCCAGGAAAATACAGGATAACAATTAGATCTGCCATTCACAACCATACTGACATCTCCAAAGACAATATTATCTATGAGAACTTTAACAGCAATGCAGACATCAGATCATAGCACTCTGAAGTGAAATGTTTTGATTTATGAGATGGAAAGAAACATTTAAGCCAAAATGTTTAGATGCTAAATCAATCACATTCATGGCTGACCATTTTATGTACTTCATGTTGGCTGTCAACCTCCTCTGAAATCTCACTGATAATTACCATATCTGAATGACATTCCCTGATAACATTATGGTGAATTTTAATCTTATTTACAAGAGAGCTAGCAGTATCAAGCAAAAACCCATGTAGGAGAAATCTGGACTATATCTTTCCCTTCTGGATAATCAGTATTTCTCAGTAATTCAGTAATTTGTAGAAAAAGTCCAGAACAAGGCTGCCGCTTGCCATCTTTATGGCTTAACTCTTCTGCAGATAGTCAGGCTAAAGTGTACTTTCAATTATATTAGATTCTGTTCTTTTGCCTACTATTACAGATCTAGTCAAGTGCCCAGTCTTGGCCTTTCAGACTGCTGTAAGGGGATCCAACTTCGGGATCCCATGTGTTTTAAGCCTCCAGAGTCTGAACAGAGTCCGTGCACTCTCCTTAGCTTGTAATGCTAGGAAAACTCCCGGGGTGCACACTGTCCATCTAGCACTCCTTCCTGAGACCAGGGCTGGCTCCAGGGTTTTTGCTGCCCCAAGCGGCGCAAAAAAAAAAAAAAGCCGCGATCACGATCGAGATCTGCGGCGGCAATTCGGCGGGAGGTCCTTCGCTCCGAGCGGGAGTGAGGGACCGTCCGCCGAATTGCCACCGAATAGCTGGACGTGCCGCCCCCCTCCGGAGTGGCCGCCCCAAGCACCTGCTTGGCAAGCTGGTGCCTGGAGCCGGCCCTGCCTGAGACATGAAATCTCACAGCCCAAATGTCCAGCCTCTCGGATAAGTACTCTTCCTGTAGCTTAAACACACCCTCACCCAGAACTCAAGCTGTGTGCTTTTTCTGGGGTGTAATACAAAACATGGAGACTGCATAGGATTCTAAACCATGAGAAACACAGAGATCTATACAGAAATAAACTCTGAACCAGAGGTGAAAGTAAGCCGGTCTGGTCCGGTCCGGTGTACTGGTAAGAGCTGGTACACAGCCAACCGTACCGGCAGGACTGCTGATGAGGGGGGCCAAAAGGGGCCTGGTAATTTTAAAGGGCTCAGGGCTCCTGGCAGCGGCCGGAGCCCCTGGCCCTATAAATCGTCGCCAGAGCCCTGGGGCTCCCGGCCGCTGCTGCTGCTACCACTACCATGGGGCTCCAGCAGTGATTTAAAAGGCCCGGGGCTCCCGGCTGCCTCTACTGTGCCAGTGGCTGGAGCGCTGTGCCTTTTAAATCGCTGCTAGAGCCCTGGAGTCATGACGGTAGCCGGGACCCCCGGGGCCCCAGCAGCGATTTAAAGGGCCCGGAGCTCCCAGCTGCCACCACCGCTACCACACAAGCAGCCGGAGCCCTTTTAAATCACTGCCAGAGGCTCGGGGTAGCACTAGCGGTGGTGGTGGCTGGGAGCCCCGGGCCCTTTAAATCGCCACCCAGCGCTGAAGGGCTGGCTGGGGGGAGTCTGGCCTCAGCCCCGCCCCTTCCGCCTGAGGCCTCAGCCCTTCTGGTTGAACTGCCCCCCCCCCCTTGCTCAGGACCCTGGCTGCCCTGCGTACCAGTAAGTCTTAAGTTACTTTCACCCCTGCCCTGAACACAATTCCTCTCCTCACTTTCCTTTACCACTCTAGAATATTCCTTGCTGGGATCCGAGTCATGTGGGGCCATCCAGCTTGTCTAGTCAATCATGGAACCTCTCTCTCTCCTAGTCAGCTTGCTTTGAGCTTGGTTGGTCCTGCAGCTAAACTGGGTCTCCCCTGCTATGAAAACCTGCCTGTATTTTCCCCTCTCATGCTCAAAGCTTCCTGTATGACTCTGAATCCCACAACTTTATATGTCCTGCCACCAATATCTGGTTCCTTTGTCCTGGTAATTTTTCTACTCTCCAAACTACAGCTGTCAGGGCTGGGCTGTGGGTGGCTGGTATGCCCTGGTCAGTTGTGATCAGGAGATGAGTAGCAGGGTCGGGAGTGAGCTGGATCAGAATGCCAGGAAGGCAGGGTTGGGCACCAAGTTGCAGGCAGATAGCATGGTCAGAATCAAGCCAGATGTCAAGGACCATGGGTCTTTAACCCTAGTCTGTAGGGCTTTTTGGAGCCAGTAAGTTACAATATGTCACCCACTGACCTGCAAACTGTTATCGGAATAGAAGCTGAACTCTCCCACAAGACCCCAGTCCTGGGTTCTCCCTGCTTAGGACTGCTTCCCCTGCAATACCTGTTCTGGCTACTACCCTCCTGGTAACCTGCCCCTGCCTGCCTCCTGACACCTGACTCTCAGTTTTGCCTTCTTGCCTGCCTCAGATTCCGACCACCTGATATTTGACCCATCCTGACTCCCAACACCTGCTCCGACTAGTAGGTCAGAGCAACCACGTTCCAGTTGTGACACTGGATCAGCGTACCAGGAAGTTGGGGTCAGGCAACAAGTTGCAGGTAGCAGGTGAATAACAGCGTTGGGGTCAAGCTGGCTCAGAATATTAGGAAGTTGGGTTTGGGCACCAGGTTATAGACAGCAATTGAATAGTAATTTCGAGAACTAACTAAGGTCAGATGCCAGAGTGTAGAATCTACTGCAAGCAGGGTCTGGAGCAAAAGCAGGAAGTCAGTCTCTGTTGTTGCTCAGACAGTTCCTCAGGCTGGCTTCCTGGTTTAAATTCTAGTATCAGCCAATCAGTAGGCTCTGAGAGGCTGCCACCCAGGCCCTATTGAGCATGCTTCCTACCAAGCCTAGCTTCATGGGTCTTCCAGTAGAATCCCAGTCTAAGCCTCCAGTGGCTATGTAGAAGCATCAGTGGCCCAGAATCCCCAGGGTTGCAGGTTCTTACATAGCCCCCGACAGACCAGTTGGAAGAAGTGGCTTCTCCCAGCTCCAACCAACCTCCTTAGTGCACAGTTGTTAAGGTTATTGATTCTCCATTGGCTTTCGTCTTGGAGATGAGCGTTTACAGTCTTGTCAGCAGGGGTGGCTAGATATAGAGAGATTCCATGCCACAGCAATTTTCATAAGAACAGTGTCACAATATCAAGCAGAATTTTATAAGTTGTACAGACAGATTCCCCAAATTGTCACACCTACCAAATCACCCATCACATAAGGCCTACTAAACTGTAGGCGGAATCATTTTCCATCCACATCAGCAAAAACGAACCAACAAACAAACAAAGATGAACACTGACAACAATGCTTAGAGGACTTAATACTGGAACTTTATTGTACAACTATAGTACATTAAAATAGTCTTTGTTCTCAACCTATACACCTAAAAATGTGAAAAGTTTTTATTATTATTATACAACATAATATTTGTGTGATCATGGCAATAAAACATTGCTGCAGTATTTCACTAAACCCAGGTAAATACACCAAACACTAACTGCTCTTTCTCCAAAGACTAAATCTCTAATGCAGAATGCATTACATCTCTGACTGTAGCTCCAGCATCTTTATGTAATGTGGAAACCAGAATTACACACAATATTTCTTGCTGAAATGTTTCAAAGAATTGCCTAATTGCCTATTTACTAACAGATAACCAAATTTAGAGCTTAACTGTAATGAGAGCAACAGTTCTGCATTTGGCCCTTAAACTTTAATACAGTTCACCATACAGTACATCTACAATAAATCTGGTGGCTTTTGCATTACTCCCAGGTGCCTTTCAAAGAACTTGTGCTTATCTTCAGTCTCAATGTGTTTTTATTTTTTAACATTATTATTTCTTTGCAATCAACAACTATCTCCTTTAGATCTTCTATAAAGATTAAAAAATATCCTCTCCGAACAAAACTATCTAAATTGAATATGTTTGATTTCAATTTCCAGATGAAGTCACAATTAGTTACACTGTAGTCACAAGTTCTTAGTGGTTTTACTATTTTACGTTTGTTTGAAAGAAAGTAGATTGAGACATGAACTCATCCTTATAGAATCTCCATTACAGAAGCCAAATTTTTCTGTGGCATAACATCATCTTAAGTGTTTTCTGCTTATTAACAATTGTTAATAGTTGAAGTAATCAGATCCTTTAATACCTTACTTATTCTTTCATGTTTAACTGAATTTTAGCAGAGGTTTATTAAATGGACGGGAACAAGAATGGCCCCTGAGGGACAAAGAACTCGTCAATTATCATTTTTGCATTAGTATGTTTCCTCTCCAGGTGGGCTATTAGGAATTAATTTCTTCAAGTCTATTAATGGGCTTACTGAGCTGTATGATGATTGTGAATAATCTATGATGAGTGATGAAAAAAGGATAAACACTTCTGTATGCAAGCTCACAAAGAATAGCAATAGTTCACTCCCCATCACCACAATTCCTCTCCCAAAAATGTTATACAGTTTCTCAGCAGAAAAGAGAAAAAGTGATCAAGTGGCTTCCATACAATCAATTTGAACACACTTAAATTATAGCTCTTAGTGTGCTTTCATTTGTGAATCCAGATATCCATTTACACACTGTAATTCATCATGCTCACACACAACTATATATGAAGAAATATATTACACTGTGGACACCAGCTGGGAAGTTACTCATTAATCCTCAGAAATGTAATTTAGATCACTATTTCCTTTGGTTTTCCTTTCCTATCTAAGTAAACTAGACTTTCATCTTGATTGCATTAACAACCTTTCATATTCACAGCTGGTGGCTAGTAGAGATTATAGATATCTTTAGTATCTCAATTATTTAGATCTCAAATCACAAACTGACTCGAAAACTGCAAATTGTACAGAGTTACTCTAAGGAACCACTAAAAAGTCAATTGTGACAAAAATACTTAACACTATTAATATTAAAAAGGGGGAAGGAAGGCAAGCAAAAATAGGGAAGGAACAGGTTACAGAATATTTAGAATAAATCTACTTTATCAAGTTAGCAGGACCTGATGAAATTCACCTAGAGTAGTTAAGGAACTAGCTGAAGGAATCTCTGAACTGTTAGTGGTTATCTCTGAGAACTGGAGGACAGGTGAGGTCCAGATGACTGGGAAAAGGGCAAACATAATACCTATCTTTTAAAAGGGGAACAAAGAGGACTCAGGGAATTAGAGACCAGTCAGTCTAACTTTGATACCAGAAATTAGATTGGAACAAGTTATTATAAATCAGTTTGTAAGCACCTGGGGGCTTTGAGCAGGGGGTTGGACTAGATGACCTCATGAGGTCTCTTCCAACCCTAATCTTCTATGATTCTATGATAATAGGGTTATCAGAAATAGCCAGCATGGATTTGTCAAGAACATTCATGAACCAAATTTCATTCTTTGACAGGGTTACTGGCCTAGTGGGTAAGAGGGAAACTGTAGATGTGATATATCTGGACTTTGGTAAAGCTTTTGACACAATCCCACATGACATTCTCATAAAGAAACTAGGGAAATGAGGTTGCAATGAAATGACCATAGTAAGGTGGGTGCAAAACTGGTTGGAAGACTGTACTCAAAGAGCAGTTATCAATGGTTTGCTGTCAAACTGGGAGGATGTATCTAGGGCAGACATGCCAAACCCATGGGGGGAAAAATGCAGAAACTGGGCTTGTTTTTTAATTAATTGGCTTGTGAGTTGCTTGTTGGCTAGTTTTTGGCTTGTAGCTTGATGCTTTTTTTTTTTTTAATCGGCTCCCGGCAAGTAGGGGCAAGGGGCAAGTAGGGGCAAGGAGGGGAGAGAGTCGGGGTGCATAGCGGGCCCACCATAGTCTCAGACTGCACACTGGGGGGAATCTAGTTACAAAGTGTTGGGGTTCTTAGGGATTGGCTTGTTTTGGCCTTGTTTTGAAATGGGATTAGCTTGATTTTTGGCTTATTGTAAAAGTCAGGGTGCTTGTTTACCACATGAAAGTTGGCAACTGTGAGCTAGGGTGGTCCCACAGGGGTTTGTCCTGGGTTTGGTACTATTCAATATTTTCATTAATGACTTGGATAATGGAGAGGAAATTATGCTTACAAAATTTGCGAATGATGGCAAGTTGGGATGGATTGCTGGCACTTTGGAGAACAGGATTAGAATTCAAATGAGCTTGACAAGTTGACGAATTGTTTGAAATCAACAAGTTGAAATTCAATAAAGGCAAGTGAAAATACTACATATTGGAAGGGAAAAAATGCATAATTACAAAATGGGGGCTAATTTTCTAGGTGGCAGTACTGCTGAAAAGGATCTGGGGTTATAGTGGACCACAAATTGAATATGAAACAACACAGTAATGCACTTGTGAAAAGGCTAATATAATTCTGGGGTGTATTAACAGGAGTGTTGTATGTAAGACATGGAAGGAATTGTCCTGCTCTACATGGCACTGGTGAGGGCTCAACTGAAGTACTATGTCCAGTTCTGGGGGCCACACTTTAAGGAAGATGTAGACAAATTAGAGAAAAGTTTAGAAAATCTTTGAGAAAAGGCTGAAAAAACTGGACATATTTAGTCTTGAGAGTAGACAACTGAAAGGGGGACCTGTCTTCAAATACGTTAAGGCGGGGTTCTCAAACCTCATTGCACCACGGCCCCCTGCTGACAACAAAAATTACTATACGACCCCAGGAGGACGGACCAAAGCCTGAGCTCCTCCAAGCCCCACTGCCCCAGGCAGGGGGAACAAAGCCGAAGCCCGAGCCCTACCAAAAAGCAAAAAACTTGGCCTTCCACATTGCAAAAGTGTTCACTAAAAATTTCATAGCTTTTGTAGCAAGTTGAAACAAACATTTGTTGTACAAACATAACTCTCAAAATAAAGAGATGTTAATATTTTATCGCCATCATGAGCTCTGTACTACGTATTGCAAAAGGCTGACATCTCAATCAATCACCCCAGAGTCCAAACCCTTTGCTTAGACTTTCTGCAGGTGTTTTTTGGCCGGTCCACTGCAATCTTCAGACATAAAGGACACAGTGACCATGTCTCATGGCCTATTAAATCTTTACATTTACCACTTATCCTTTACCTTTTAATAACTTTTAATACCTTTTAATCAAACTTCAATATTATTTCTTCCCCTCCTAATTCTCAACTCTTCTTTTTTCCCCCAGACCTTTCTTGATGCTGAGGACCAGCTGCTGTATCAAATTCTATTAGAGGAACAAACACCATACCATATCTCCCTAAAGCATCTTGCATCTATCAGCTCAATGTGTAACAGGTCAATTAAAAAAATTAATACAGATTTCTCTCTCATAATGTATATGAAGTTTCACATTCTCTCTGCAGTTTCCTCAAAAACACTTTGGTAATTTTGAAAAAGAAGTGATTTCCTGTGGTAACTGTAAACAGCTCAAAATCTCTGACAGAGCTCTCACACAAAGATATACTACAGTTTTAAGAATCTTATTGCGTCCTTTCAGTTGTAGGTTCTGCAAATACAGTAGAAGGATAAAAAGTCAGCAAATGTGTTCTGTTCCTACTGTGACTATTCTGGGGAGTTCTCCTTCTATGTTCACCCTTCTAGGGTGTAATTTTGAAATGTGAGATGGTTTTATGCATCTGAAGTAAGCACAGTATTATAGAAAATGAGTCAGATCCACAAATTAGTGAAGATACAGACTTTAAGCTTTTCCTAAGGCTATGACAATCTCACCACTGCTGACAGGAGAAAATCCCCCAGCCTCCAGACAAAAAGATCATTCAAACTCAATCATATCCTTTGGTGTAGTAAACTCTAAAAAGAGAATGAGAATTATGTCAAATTACAAAAGGGTAATTAGAGAAGTGGGCTACTATTAATTACAATATTGATTCTTACCAGGTCCTCATAAAAATAATCTGTTTGATTTAAAACCTAATGTTGGATTGTACATCTAATGTAAAAAACCTTAGCACTTATGCATTAAGTCACCCACATCCCTCTTTCAACTGGATACTAAATAGTCACCATGGCAACAAAGCTGCTATGGCTTGACCTATTTTTGTTACTTGTGGTGGGCATCAAATGCAGTATTACTTCCCACTGTGGCATTTTGCTTGAATGGCTATGTAATCTTGAAAGGAAAGATCATGTTTTTAATTGCTCCAGTGTAAATAAATTCACTGTTTCAAATCAAAGCATCAGACTGAAAAATTGTGGCTACATTTAATAAAACAATTTTTAAAATTTTGTTTACATTTTAAAAACTCATTTAAATTTTGAATCACAATAACAAAAACATAATACTTTGGCATCAATGGGAGTTGTGAGTGCTCAAGACCTTGGAAAACCGAGCTTGCATAAAGAACAATGATAATTTTTAGTGCAAGTATTAGCACAGACACTGTGTGTGACAAGCACATTAAAAAAATAAAACAGACTCTATGCCTCATCTAAGTTAAAAGAGTTTATGATTTTTATTACACAGTTCCATGTAAGGAACCTTAACTAACTTTAATTCTTTAATTCCCAATCTATTTTTTAGGAATGAAGGAGAAGTCGATTAGTTGCTGCTAATGGTGGTGTGGAGACCAGAGAAGTTCCTCTCCTACTGTAGGATTTTGATATTCCACATAATTTTTATTAAGATCTTTAGTTTGTTTGGTTTCAGAGGCAAAGTGTTTGGTTTGTAAATACTGGGACGAGGATCCCAGCACATGGGAAACTTTTCCAGATGTTCTCTAAAGATAGACATTTACTATTTCCAAGGAGGCGGCTTACTAGCAAGTTCTCCCTCTATTTCCAGTTATTATAACGATGAGATTCACATACTAGTGGAAAGGACTTAAAGATCTGATGATATCATAAAAGAGTGGAAACATTTAATTTATTTTTATCCCATTTATCTAGAGTATGTTTAGCAAGGGGAGTGCAATAAAATTGTTGGTTTTTTTCTGCTTTAGACATGCAGATGGCATTGCCATTTGGAAAACGACAGATATAGCTTTGCTCAGGATCCACCTGTGATGGGGTACACAAACCCCACAGTGGAAAAGAAGGGAGCAGCTCTGGGCCCAGATGGTTCCACCCTGCAGCACGTGCAAAGCCTGCACAAGCTGCAGGCGAAGCTTAAAAAGGGAAGCAGAGCAGCTCAGGAGGGAGGCAGTCGGTGGAAGGGGGCAGACCTGTGACCTTGGGAAGAACTCTTGCTGCCTGATGCTTGGAGATACTGATCCAACCAAGCCTGAAAAAGAGAGACTGGTGACACTTGAAGGTGAGAAACTTAAATTTTGTGTTCAGTTCTTTACTTTACCCTGGGAGAAGAGGGGACACTGGTGGGAGTGCCTTTGGGGAGGCAGCTGCACAGCACCCCAAAATACAGGGCTTAACTGCGTACCATTGGGCCACTGGTTCAGAGCCTGGTGAAGAGTGTGGGCCCAGGTGCAAAAGTCCAGACTCTAAGACCCCGACCCAGAAGAGAAGCCCTGAAGCCCTTGCTGATTTCTGAAGACTTACACATTTATGGAAAGGGGTGGACTTGAATGTGTGACCCAGCTGGAGGGCTGAGTTGCGAAAAGGACAGTGCTCCACACGGTGGAGCTATTGTGAAAAAGGATACACCTGAGACAACCTGGCATACCTCACCCTGACCAGTAGGAATCACTGCCACTGCGTACCTCCGACAGTATGTACCGCCCTTCACACCACCCAAAGTTTATCCACTGGACTCCAAATATTATACCCTCTGTTCCTGAGCTGTGGGGTGCACAGCTGGGAGTGATTAACTGACTTTGCACATTTTATTTTGTTGGGTTATTTTAAGATTTTACAATTTAAAATAATGTTATTTTGTTCAGAAATAACAGAGCTATCCTATAAAACTGAGAACATAGAAGAGATATTACAACATAACCATAGGAAAATAACATTCACACAGGTATATGGCAAAAAGAAGAAGAGAAGATCTCACAGACAAAAAGAGGTCCACATGTGTGAGAAGACCACACCTATGTCACAATAATCCAGCTGCTCCAGTGCCTATTTTACTATCACTGCAAGACCAAAACAGAAGCAAATTATGCATTGATAATTGATATAGAATTTTTTGATTCAAAATTCATGACAAATAATTAATTTTTAAAAATCCAGAGTTAAATTAAAGCAGTTTTCCATATATATTGTTTCAATGGGTGAAGGTTGGTTTACTATACTATTTGGTACTGTTTAAGCATCTGTTTAGTTGTCTGACATATGTAGCTTTTTGACATTAGCAAACATGAACAAAATCTATCATATGTTGCACCGAAATATTATTTTTGTGAGATGTTTATCCGAATTAATCAGAACAATATTAAATAAAGTTTGTACCAGAAAAACCAATAAAACTACAACTCTGTAGAATAGGCTCCTGACATGTGAAAAATATTCCTAGGCACAATTCTTCTAACAAGCTAAGGGCTTGAGTGTCATCAGAGTGGTTTGTACACATTCTGGCAAAGTTTAGTTATTTACTTCTTAAAATGCGGGAGGAAAAGAAAAATAGAGGAAAAATAAGCTAAATTCACCAGGATACACACTATACCTTTAGGCAGCCCCCAGGCTCCCATTTTACTTGGGAAAAAAGTCATTCTGTGACATAGAATCTCTGTCAATAATTGATAATTAACATAGAACAGAATACTGTGAAAACTGGCTTTTGAAAGTCCGTGAGCAACATCTCTAAGAATAGACAAAGGAATGTGGAATGGATATCACTTAGCAGGATCAAGAGCTATCTGTCCAGAAAATAAAGATTTTAAAACAGACGATCCAGCATCTCTAATAGACCTTCCCCGGCCCTCTCCTCTGGAGGATCTCCTCAATGAGGGAATGCAAATATTTTCAGACATTTATTGTGAATATCTACCTTCAAAGGATGACTTAGGCTTTGTCTTCACTACCCGCCGATCCGGCGGGTAGCAATCGGTCTATCGGGGATCGACTTACCGCGTCTAGTGAAGACGCGGTAAAATCGATCCCTGATCGCTCTGCCGTCGACTCCGGAAATCCACCTCGGCAAGAGGCGGCAGCGGAGTCGGCGGCAGCGCGGCAGCGGTCGACTTTCCCGCGTCCTCACCGCCAGGTAAGCCGACCTAAAATACGCAACTTCAGCTACGGTATTCACGTAGCTGAAGTTGCGTATCTTAGGTCGGACCCCCGCTGTAGTGTAGACCTAGCCTTAGGCATAACAAGAGATACAATGTTGGGGCCTGTCGGGTGTGGTAATACACCACTGGATAAATAGCTGTTGCAAGAGATTGTCAGTGTTTTTTGTTGCCACCATCCTGGTCCCAGCATATGAGAGAGGCAAGGTAGGTGAGGTAATATCTTTTATTGGACCAACTTCTGGTCAGACTACCCCACTGAAGTTTGAACAACATTCTGATGTGAAGCTGCTTCTTTGTTTTAATAGGATTTTCTCCCTGTTTTTCATTTGGTTTTAACAAGACTGTATGATTCATGGATTAAAGCATGGATCATTTTATGCAGGCCACCCCAGAAGAGATCAAAGTCTTTGAACTCTACGGAGTAGCAGTAAAGGGAGTGTCTGTAGAGTTAACACCATGCAGATGTCTTTGTAAAAGGCATGGTCTCAAAAGGTGCACCCTGGGTGGATCTGTAGAACCACCTGTGGGGCAAGAAAGATATACAAGTTGGAGGTGGTGCCAGTGACACAACCCTTGTAAAATTTCAGCTCCCACTACTTCTCCATGGTTCTCCCTTCTCCCCCGTGGCTCACTTCTGTATACCTCTTTCCCATGGCTCTGACTTCTGCCACACTTTCAGTCCATGCTCCTTCCGCTGTTCCTCTTCTGCCTGTTTGTATATAGCACAGGCTCCTCATCCATTTTCAGCACTCTGTTTCAGGTGAGAGGTGGCTGCAGCAAATGGGGCTGGCTGTTTGCAAGGTAAAGGGATGGGAAAGGCATTTGGCAGAGGATGGGAAAGGGAGCCACTTGTCTGCCAGCATAGAAACTGCCATGCTCAGAACACAGCTGCACTACAACCACTTCCTTGCTACTAGTGTTGTGGGTCATTATTTTGGACTCACACCAGTGTAACTGAGCACAGAATTTGGCCTTGAGTGATTTCAAACAAGGATCAAAAAGAACTTGATAGAAAAAAAATCAGTCCTTACAATACCCTTCTGAAGAATGTTAGCAAATAGTATTAGTCACATTTTACACATAGAGAAGATGGCATTGTCAATGAGCGCTGTCAATGCCAGAATGAAGTCTCCTCTATGCCAGTTTCTCTAACATTAATATTTATTGCCTACCTTAGGGGTGTGATGGGAGGATTAATTCACTGAACTGATATTAGTTTACTGAAGTCAGTGAGATTTTATGACTAAATGCTGTACACAAAGGCCCAGCGAGCATAATTAAGTTTGCTGTGTGGCCTTAGCTAACGATAGGCAGAGCCAGGACTAGAACTCAGGAATTCCTAGCTATCTGTTCTAGAGCCTGTTCACTAGCTCATGCTACCTCTGCAGTCTCTCATTTTTTTGGTCATAATATACTCTTGTCAGTTAAGACTGCCTCATTGCAGTAGATTTACAGAATATTAAAATTCTCTTCAAACATAATCAATTTATATGTGAATTCATGCTTTCATCTTTCTAGTTAAATAAGCAAACCCCAAAACCTCTTTAGCTAACAATTGAAAAGACAATCTCCCTGCTATATCCAACAGATGTCCACATAACATTGTCAGAATGTCGCTACATTATCAGCTACATTATAGTACAATTACTAGAAATACAATCTAACCCTTTATCACATTTGCATGTGCCTGATGTTTTGTGGCAAGCTATGATTAGGTTTAATTTTTTTTATTTACTAGCATTGTCAGCAGTGTATGTCTGTAAGTACTCCATAAGCCTGGCTTCTTTTGCAGCTCAGACAGTGGGCTGTTCACCGAAACATGACTGTAGCTAGTACTGAGAAAACCAAGACAGTATCTTTTTTTGACACAAAAATTCTTGACAGCAGTTTTCCTTCTTTCGACAGCTGAGGTGTCAGACATGTAACCATTAGTGATGGGCTTGAACAGCCATTGAAATAGAGCCACGGGGCCAGACTCTGTTCTCATTTACATGAGCATGAGTCCAGAGTAATACCAGCGATGCCAAAGGATGCTTACACTACTGGAAATTAGATCAGAATTTATACACATTGAAAAGTGAAGATGTTGATATTCAGCAATGGAAGAAGCCATAACTAATGAGAAATATAAGATGGCATTGGGTTGAAAAAAGACCGAATGTGAGTTGGGGAACAAAATAAAAAATCACTTCTTATAAAGGCTCATGGCCACACATCTAAAAGAAGCAAAAAGCCTGAGCTAATTCCCAGATCTACTGCAGTCAGAGCCCTAGCCTCATTTTTCTTAGATACAAAATGAATCAGGTCATGTGATTGCTCACAGCCGTTTTTGTGTTTTTACAGATACTCCAGAAGTACCAATATTCAAAGTTTTAGCCTTAGTCTACAGCCTTAAAATCCTCTGTGCAAAAACACCATCACCAGTGCTAACACCACAAGAAAGAATATACTGATATTGTACCATATGGAACTACTTTGATTTGCTGAAAGTTCTGTCTTAATTCTGACCTTACTTTAGCTGGTTGCTAGCCAGACATGTTCTTTTGTGCACCTCCATTGAACAGTCCGGCATGTTCTTTTCCTTATTTCTTCAAAGGCTGCTGGCTTCCATTTATCATCATGAAACAAAGGTATAGTTTTCCTTACATTTATTCCTATAAACACTTTATGGTATATGTTAACATTTATTGAGGGACACTGTCTTACCTTTAGTCGTTGATAACTAATGAATGGAAAGATGGACCAAAACTAACACAATTCAAGACAAAGAAGGGAACAGTCTTACAGAAGAAAGGGACATAATCAATAGGTGGACAAACTACTGCTCTGATCTATACAATCACCAGACAAATGGAGATCCTGGTGTCTTAGACAGCTCTGATTCAACAGGGGAGGATGACTTTCCAATACTACGTGAAGAAGTAGAGACAGCTGTGAAATCACTCAAGAACAGAAAGGCTACAGGTATTGACAACATCCCAGATGAACTGATGAAATTCAGCGGAGAAATAGTAATAGATGTACTCACCAAGATCTGCAACAAGATCTGGCAGACCGATGATTGGCCCTCCATGTGGACACAGTCATTAATCATCACTCTGCCAAAGAAAGGCAAGCTGCAATTGTGTCAAAATTACCGGACCATAAGCTTAATTAGCCATCCCAGCAAAGTGATGTTGAAAGTCATATGAACAGATTGAAGCCACAAGCAGACAATATCACTGATGAAGAACAGGCTGGCTTTCATGCTGGAAGAAATACCACAGAACAGATTTTCAACCTTTATCAATATTTATCAATTTGGGGGCAATCATCACTGATGAAGGATCCAAGGCAGAAATTCGGGCAAGAACTGCACAAACAACAGCAGCAGTGGCAAAGCTAAAGCCAATTTGGAGGAATAAGAACATCTCCGTGGAATCCAAACTGAAACTGCTGCACGCATTGGTCATCTCCATTTTTCTGTATGCGTGCAAGACATGGACCCTTATGGCAGAACTTGAGTGGAAAATACAGGTAGTAGAGATGAGATGCTTCCATAAAATCCTGGGCATCTCCTACTTTGACCATGTCACTAATGAAGAGGTCCGCAACATCATCACCCAATGCGCTGGGTCATATGAAGACCTCCTGACAACCGTGAAGAAGCGCAAGCTGAAGTGGCACGGCCATGTAACAAGATCATCTGGCCTATCCAAGATCATCTGGCCTATGCAAGATCATCCTCCAAGGGACAGTACAGGGGCAGAGAAGAAGAGATAGACAGAAGAAGAGATGGATTGACAACATAAAAGAGTGGACAGGAATGGACTTCATAGAGACTCAAGCACTGACACACAATCATCAGGGTGAAGACAATTGGTTGATTGCTCATCAATGATGGTGCCCCAATGACCAAATGCAGTTATGGGAGTGATGATGATGATGAACTAATGAGTGGTTAGCATCAATGCGCAACATTTGTATTATTTATTGCAATGTGCTCATTTGAGGATTTATTGATGCTTCCTATACATCTTGATTACACTGAATAATGAAATCCATTTAATTCCCATAACATTCTTTTTAGAATATATTTTAAATTTACCATAAAGGATCGATATTCCAGGACACAGTTTCTATTTTCCACCATTATATGATGACATCTCTTTACAATACAGTCCATCTTGCCTTCTTATGTATGAAATTTTACAGAGCTGTATTCTGATTATATGTGAACATCTTATGCAGTAATGTCAATCTGACTAAAGATCAAACCTAGTATTTTCAAATTCCATACAAATTGGCCCATAAAATCTTCATAGTGAAAATCTTCACGCATGTACTGTTTTAAAATCCATTTTATGACATCTGTCTGCATTGACTTGTAACCTGTAAAATAAGACAATCTAAAATAGGATACAAGTGAGTTCATACAAAACAGAATATTGTGTCTAGCTGGACCATGTTCTTTGAGCTTTTTCATATCAGCTGCTACAATAACTTTGGTGGGGAAAAAGTACTTGCATGGTAAAAAGAAAAGGTTCTTGGTTTGTTTTCCTTTGAAATGTGAAGATGTTGTGTCTTATAATACAACAATCCCCCTAGCAAATTAGATCTTATCTCAGTGAGAAAACTCATGGCTGAATAGAGAAAGAACAGTAAAAATAAAGTCAAATACTTCAAAATCCTTAAGATCCACAGATGCCTTATTACCAGCTACCACCTGTGGCCTTTGTTGCACAGGCTGTAGCTTCCATTTATATACTCTGCAGTTCTGTATAACAAGGTGTTTCCTTCCAGACATATCTATTCATCATTTTAACAAAGCCCAAATTGCCCCACAGATGGACACTAGGGAGAAAATTAACTATCTACAACTTGCTTTTGTAAATTATATACTGCTTAATTAATTATTTACTGCTTAATTTCAGATTAGAATTTTAAATGACATTGTCCAAGGTGTGTGTAATGGAGCAGGTTCCCAATGGTTTACTGTACACTTCTTAAGAGGCAATGAGTACATATGGAAATATAAAAAAACCCCTAAGTGTTGAATCCTTTTACTGACAGCAGACTAAATATATGCAGAGCAACATGAAAATAAGAACATCAATCCATGTTAATGGTATTCTTAGCAACAGATGTAGAATCTATAATTAGGCAACAGCAGTAAACACTCAGTTACATTGTTGTACAAACAATTTGATTTTGTCAACCAACAGCAGTGATAAAAGTGGAATCACAGGATACCTCATCTAGATTCTGAGATCTAAATATTCAGGGATTCATCAATAACTTTAAAGTTAGTGATGCACAGAAGTCTCTCCCCATTAGGATGAGACTATAGAGCCACCCAAGTCTGTTAAATACAATGCATACCTAATTCAAAGTCAGACTGCCACCTCTAGGTAGGCCTGTGATGTGTTATATAAATCCCTGCAGATTTAACAGATTTTTTTAAACTTTATTTTTTATATAAAGTATAAACACATAATGAAACAAAACATACATAAATACATGCACAAGATAGATATACCATACGAAAACTAAATTCTATGTTCATTATTTGTAAAACCTGGAAGAAAAACAAAACAAAACAAACAAAAAACCCCTGAAGCCATAGAGGTCATGCAGGGCATCAATTATTAAAGTGACTAAATAGATAAATAAGTGAACATAACCTAGGTGTACTGGGGACTAAGTATATACTAAACTGCAAAAGTATGCAATACTTTCATGAGTGACCAGATATCCTCATATTTTTTCCAAGCATCTATATTAGAGTCATTTTTTCATTAATGCAGTAGTAGAGAGCTCAGTAAGCCAGCCTGTATATGGGGAAGGAATTGCAGATTTCCATTTGCTCAAAATAACTGTTTTGGCCACTAAAATTGTTACTGCAATCAATTTTTTGATGTTAACTGGTAATATCAACTCCTCCAGCATTCCTAAAATACACAAGCTTGGAGAAGGAAAGATAGCAATGCTTAAAGTTTTTGAGAGAGCACTGAATATGGTGTTCCAGCACACATGCATTTTTGATAGGTTTAGAGATGTGTGTAAAAGGTTGGCATGTGGCTGTTTGCATCTCCAACCACTGTGTATTGCCTGTCTAGCCCTAAACAAATGTTCTGGAGCCCAGTCGTACATGTGTAATATCTTGTTCTGGAAGAATCACAAGGATAGAGAATGAGAAGTATCTTTCACTTTAAACCAGAAACCCTTCCAGTTTTCTGTTGTGATAGTAAAACTAAGTTCTTTTTCACATTTTTCTTTGAGACTGAGATTGAGAGCATAATGCAAAGCATTAAGCCACCTATAAGTAATTCCTACAAAGTGACTTTTGTGTCCATATTTCTTAAAATGTTCTTCTAGAGGTGAGAGAGTTGAAACAGACCAATTGTCCCCTATCCTTCCATTAATCCCGGAGCATAGCCACTGAAAGGAAGGAGTGTGAGAGTGCGGTAGCTAATATTTGTTACACATCTAATTGAAGGAGTTACGTTACATGCCTGAATCCTTGAATATTGAGATATCAGAATCTAGATGAGGTGTCTTGTGATTCCACTTTTATCACTGCTGTTGGTTGACAAAATGAAATTGTTTGTTCATCAATATAACTGAGTGTTTACTGCTGTTGCCTGATTACAGATTCTACATCTGTTGCTATCATCCTGTATTATAGGTCTAATTTTTGTTAATCCTTTTTCTATCCAAATTGTCTTAAGCATGGAGTTGACCTTGATACTGAGGCACAGGTTATCCAATAGTGGTATGAGAAGAGAATTAGTAAGATTGGATGCTGTAACCACCTTAACGTATTGCAGAATGCCCCATGCGGATGTAAAGACTGGATTTTTTCCTTAAGCATATGGGTAGCCTTTTAAGGTACACCTCTACCTCGATATAATGCTGTCCTCGGGAGCCAAAAAATCTTACCACGTTATACGTGAAACCGCGTTATATCGAACTTGCTTTGATCCACCAGAGTGCGCTTTACTGCGTTATATTCGAATTCGTGTTATATCAGGTCGCGTTATATCGGGGTAGAGGTGTATATAAAAGAAGAGAGGGAAGCAAAGGCATAGCTAATCTTTTTCTTATCTCAACCCAGGCTCATGTGTATTCTGACCTATTGGAGGGGAATCACCTTACAACAGGATGTGTTTGGAATGCTGGTTAATATAAATACAAATCTGGCAAGCCCATACCTCCAGTTGCCCAGATTTTTTAAGGGTCTTGTGTGACAAGTGAGGTTGTTTTTTTATCCCATTATAGATTTCATGATAAGCCTTTTTATTCAAGCAAAGAGCAAGGGAGCAACCTTGAAAGGCAACAGGCTAATGACATAAGTCATTCTTCTGCAGATATTCATTTTGGCTATTTCTATTCTTCCCAGCAGGGAAAGAGGGAAGACAGATTAAGACTTGTTAGGAAAATCTGTTAGCTCCCTTTATTCAAATTTCTGTGTATGAGAAATCAGGGATCCAATTTTTTTTATGCAATGGGAACATACAATCCTTTCCCTTCTCCTCATCTGCTCCCACTTCTGCTGGTAAGATATGGGCACCTCTAGAATCTTCCATTAGATTAAATGTTGGAAGCATGCTCAGCCAGTGTTAACCTTCCACACACACACACAAAAAAAGACACCAAAAACTCTACATCCTCTTTAAATACTGATTTATGATTAAGATAATTGGATTATGGCTAGAAGAGTTGCTCACTATAAGCACAAGTAAGAAATTCTTTACCTGACCACCCCTCCCCCACAAGGGAAAAAGGAAACAGAAAAAATGTTATTTAAAAGGGCAGTATGAAATTGACAGTTTGATACTTTGGCACATCATTTCAGTTCCACTCCACTGGCTGGCTGTGCTCTGTGATGTAGTGAAAACCACCTTATTACATTCAGCTGCTTGCAAACATAAACTTCCTTCAAAATATCCTCATGTGTTCTGACTGCTAACTGAATTTAAAGTAACACAGTAAAAACAGCACGGAACAGTCAGGCAGGATTTTGTGTGCTCTCTATTTCAGAAATACTTCCCTTTCCACACTTAGGCTATGTCTACACTACCGCGGTAAGTCAACCTATGGTACGCAACTCCAGCTACGTTATTCACGTAGCTGGAGTCGACGTACCTTACGTCAAGTTACTCTGGGGTCTACACTGTGGGGGGTCGACGGGAGATTTTCTCCCGTCGACTTACCTTACTCTTCTCATCAGGGGTAGAGTACAGGGGTCGACTGGAGAGCGATCTGCAATCGATTTGGTGGGTCTTTACTAGATCCGCTAAATTGACCGCTGGTGGATTGATCTCAGAGAATCGATCCCCGCTGTAGTGTAGACCTACCCTTAGGCCCCTAGTTTACATACCACAAAACTCACATCACAATCTCTTCTCAAGCTAACCTATAAGGACCTGAACCGGCAATGTACTGAGCACCTCCTGAGAGGTTTTGTGGGCTCAGGGGGAGTGGAGGACACTCAGCACCTCGCAGAATCAGGCCTTTAAACTAAACATAGGTATAGTCACAAACTTCCCCGACAGAGGTCTCCCTCACACAAATCCTACTCCCATATTCCAGCACAGCCTTTTCCCTCCCTCCCA
Organism: Emys orbicularis; assembly: GCF_028017835.1. Lineage (NCBI taxonomy): Eukaryota > Metazoa > Chordata > Testudines > Emydidae > Emys > Emys orbicularis. The sequence continues at coordinate 37,289,176 of NC_088689.1, read as the reverse complement.
CCATTAGCCCAACTCTTGTATTCCTTTCTAACAGACATCCAATTAATTCTCAGTCCTCACTCCTTTCCCCCCCCCACATTATAACTCATTAACTTCATCCCCTTCGAACATACACCTCAGTCAGTTTCCTACCTCACTCTCACTGCTGCTCCCTTCTCTTACCTTTAAAGATTGAGACTCAGTAGATCAGTCATCCTCTTAGCTGAACCTCATCAGCACACTCATTGCTTATTTGCTCTTTGAATTTCAGGCCCAGATGCCGTCTGGCACGTATACCTTGTACACAGTAGGATGTAGGGCTGCTACTAGCAGGTCAGGTGTCTGTATCAGATATGGAATGGTTACGGAGCTTCCTTCCCAGCCAGATACACAGGATATATTCACTATGAGATCCTTTAAGACACTGCCAGGAATGGCTGTTGTGAGCCTAAGCTATGTTACACTTGGCACCAGCTAGTGGCTGAACAGTATAACACAGTTTAGCATTCTATTACATCTTCCACTTTAAGTTTTACATACCTACTATTTCCAAAATTTACTCTGTTATGCTCTCTTTAAAATTCAGTATAGATCAGTCTGTTAAGTGTCTCTGAATCAAACTGGTTTTCTAATTACCCGAACATGTAACAACTGATCTGGCTGTCCTTTAGTTGCAACAACTGGCTGTGGTTAGTTTGGAAATTTTGAGTCCTTTTCCTGTTCTGCATCTGCCATCGTAGAGTTTCCTTGCTTGATTGTTCTGAGGAACAAATTGCAGATATTGACGGCTTCTGTTGAAATCTCTACTGTCAGCCTCTATCACGTATGATCTGGGCATAATCTATAATAATATTTTTTCTTTATGATAGCTGGAGTTCTTCATCTAGTTTGACACAAACATTGTCACCAGGTTCTAGACTTGGCAGCTCTCTGAGTGACATCTGTTATAAAAGTGTTTGTAAGGACTTTTTATCTGATTTTCCCACTCTGGAGACTAGAAAAGAACCTATGTCAGAACAGTAATTCTGAGTTGTCTTCCCCTTAGGAGTTGTGCTGGACTATATCTAGTAGCTGTTACAGGTATTGATCTGTAACTCAGAAGAGCAAGCGATGGATCGTCTTGCTCTAAGATTTTTTTGACTGTACAGCTTTTGGGTAATGTGGATTGCTAGTAATATCATCGAAGTAATATTTCATTTGGAATAACAAATTCTGATGCAGTAAATTGTGGTTCGTTGTCCATCACTAATTGTTCTGGAATACCATAGTAAGCAAAAGTACACTTCAGTTTCTCGATAACACTGAAACATGTTATGTGAAAAACAGTCCACGACAATCAGGTAATAATGTGCTCTGAGCTTGCATAAATCTGCAGCTAATCTCTTCCAAGAACTGTCTGGTAGAAGTGTTTGTATCCTGCATGGTTCAGCATTGTCTCTGAATTGTATTTGTAGTGGATCTCCTTTCAAAAGTCCCATATCATCAAATACTCTATTAAATTCTTCCAGCTTTCTCTCTCACACCTTCATGGCTACCACGCCATAGCTGAGAAAGTTTTTGGTCTTTGATCTCATGGACGCTGAAGGCAGAGCTTTTGTCTTTGTAAGCTGTTTCTATGAAGAACTGGCCTAGGCAGTTCAGAATACCTCCAGGGTTAATCAAGGCTGTGTCTGTTGATTTCAGCTCTGGGACGGGTTGAAGGTGATTATAAATCCCTTCTGAGGTGACAAACACATCTGCTCCTAAGTCAATTTTAAAGTTAATAGTCTTATCACGAATATTAAGTTTAACTCTCCTGGCAGGCTCTGTGTCACCACATGATAGACCCCAGAAGCAATGGCTCTTGATTGTCTGTAGTAATAGTCCATTTCCTGACAGCTTTGGTAAAGCAAACAGCTGCAGAATGTCCATATTTTGTAGATTTATTAGATCTTGTGCGTTTGGCTAAACACACCTGTTGGGCTATGTATTTTTCCACATCTGGTACATTTATTTTGAAAGGCTTTGTAATTTGTCTGGAATTTCTTTATAGCCTCATGGCTATGATGGTAACTTTTAGCACTCATGCAATGTCAGTTTACAGATTCTAAACTAATTTCATGTTTTTCAAGTTGCTCCTGTCTTTTATTCTGCTGTTTCACAAGTTCAGACTGCTTTGCTATTTGCATTGCTATGGGTAGAGATCTGTCTTTAACTGAGTTGTTGCAAAAGGTTCTTGTCTCTTAACCCAATAGCCAGCCTGTCTCTGACATTTTCAAATTTTGCTGTCCCAAAATCACAGTGTTCTGACAATGCATGCAAAGCTCTTACAAAAGGTTTAGAATTTTCCTTTGTTTTCTGAATTTTCTGGTGAAAACATGCTCTTTCATAACCCACATTTCTCTGAGATATACAGTATACATCAAACATAGAACCCTTTCATAATCATCTTTGTAACTGTCTTCATTAAAGGTAAAGGATTTAAAGATATACTCTGCCTGCTTCCCCATCGCATACATTAAAGATACCTGGACATTTCCAGTTTCCTGGTGGCATTTTGTAGCAATGCAAAATCTTGCAAAATACTGCTTTCATGCTGGCCATGCTAAAGGTCTCTGGCACACTGAGGCATAGCATATTGATGAGATCCTGAAACCTTTGTTGCTTCCCCCCACCGTTCTGTCTGCAACTTTTGTTGCTGTTTTTCTTGTGTTTCTGTTCTCCTCTGGCATTCGTTTACTTCTGCCATCATATTATGTACAGCTTGTCATATACATGGTAGGACCACTACTAGTAATCAGCTTCTGTACCAGAGCTTCCTTCACAATGAGATACACCAGACATTTCACTATAAGATCCTTTAACGTAATGCTTATTTGTTGTGAGTTTAAGATACGTTACACACATAGTGGCAGAAGAGTATAATACAGTTTAGCATTCCATGACACAATCCCATGCAGACTTGTGGTACCAGTATAAAGCTAATTTGAGAAATACAAAACTAAAATGGGTGCCTCTTCTCCTGTAACATGCCTATTTTTGGTAACAGTAGCTGAAATATATGAATTATCTAAAAGAAAATAAAGGGCTAAGGTCTGCTAAGATGTATGCATATGCTTGACTTTACACCCTGTGAAGAACCCCAGTGAAGTTCCTGGGATTCCTCTCTATGTGAAAAGTTTAGCACATGCTTAAGTCTTTCCAGCATCAGTGCCTACATTCTATTTTCACTTTACCTAAGTAAAATAACCTTTAGGTATGTTTGATATAGAAGAAACCATTAGTATGTTGAAATATTTGGTCACACACTTGAAACTGATACCTAGATTTGCTGTATATATATGGAGATATACCTATCTCATAGAACTGGAAGGGTCCTTGAAAGGTCATCAAGTCTAGCCCCCTGCCTTCACTAGCAGGACCAAGTACTGATTTCGCCCCAGATCCTTTTTGTTCTGAGGTTTGTTGAAGGATTTTATTGTGGGGCTACGAATTCAGGCTATGAATAATTCTAGTGGATTTCTCCCTTTATTTAATAGTCCCTCTGATCCAAATCTTCTCTCATTTAGGGTCAGCATTTCCGTTTTATAGTTTAAGGGCACTTTAGTTAAGATTTTATGTTTATTGTATATGATTAGGCATTTTGTGTGTGTGTGTGTCCAGTTTTAATTAAAATAATTATACACAGAACACACCTCATAGTTTCACTGGCAATACTTGCTTTTCATTTATGGTGAAAATGAGCAAAACAGCACCAGCAGAAATTTGCTTTGTTTTACTTTCCCAAAAGTCTGGTGAAAAGGCAATTTTTCTTCCAATTTATATGCAGAATTTTTCATGCTACTATAGTCATTATTAATTTGGCTAAGATGCTTCTGATTGAAATTGGTTTAGTTAGGTTGGTATCTATAGTAAGTGAATATACTTTAATTGCCGGTACCTCAATGACTATGTAGATTTCTGTGCCGTGTTGTTGTAGCCGTGTTGGTCCCAGGATATTAGAGACACAAGATGGGTGAGGTAATATCTTGTATTGGACCAACATCTGTCGATGAAAAAGATAAGTTTTTGAGCTACACAGAGCTCTTCTGCAGGTCTGGGAAAGATACTCAGAGTGTCTCAGATAAACACAAGGTGGAACAGATTGTTTAGCATAAATAATTAACAAATAATATGAGAGACCATTCAAGGTGAAGTGCCTCTCTAACACCTCTGCGGTCAAAGGACAAAAAAGGGAGGTTAATGGGTTTCAGATTGTTGTAATAAGCCATAAATCCAATGTCTTTATTAAGACCATGATTTTTTACATCTAGCAAAGTTATGAATTTAAGCTCCCAGCCTGACCTTTTGAAGGTGTTGTGCAGATTTCCTTTGAGGATGAGGACAGATGTCAGATACAGAGTGATCATTTTGTGAAAAAAGTATCCACCCTCCCAGAGGTGATTAAATGTTTTTGCCTTTTATTATTTTTCTCTGTGAGTTCATTTGAAAGTGTAATGATTGTATGGTTTCACCTATGTAGTTGTTATTGGGGCATTTAGGGTACAGGATGAGGTATACCACATGTTGTGATAGGTATATGTAGGCCCCATGGATCAGCATCTTTCATTGACTAGCTTAGATGGCTCCCTGCCTAGCATGCAGGTTGTTGTGGATCACATTCTTATGCACCTTTCTTTCCCCATTCATTGTATAGGGAGCCTAGGTGACTAACTCATATTCTGTGGATTGTGTTGTCCCTGTGATTTTTCTAAAAGTTATTGTATTGCAATGTTCAGTGTTGCAATGCCCGAATCCCTTTGTAGATCTGGGCTTAAATGAATATTTCCTTGTTGCATAAAATCAGCTCAATCCTGCAGTTATTTCTCAGCTCAAGCTTCCAACTGAAGCCAATTTGGCCTGAGAAAGGACTTCAGGATTGGGATTAATATCAAGAAAGAGTGCTATAACAGAGTATTAAATATCAAAAATACATTGCTTTAGTAACATTACAGTGGTGACATTATGTTGCAAAGCCAGAACATGAAAACTTCTGAATGACACGACACTACTGATTTTTATTTTCTTTTTTATTGTCTGTTAGCATTATACCCTGGGGTTTATTTATAAGAAAATAAGGTTTTTGAGTATAACTTCCTTTAACCTTCCTATCCTAAAGTCAGATTCCTTCCTTTAAAGGTTACAGAGAACATGTATAGTTTATTCTTAGGATCTGTTCCAGACTCTTGGATGACTCAGTGTTTACACAATGGACCGGAACATTTACGCATCTTTCATGGAACATTTAGACAGTTTTTATAAAAGTACAATATTTACACTTCTGAAACATTCTAGTCTATTGGGAAGTAGATATTTGTGCTACTCCTTAAAACTTTTATAATTTGACTTCTAGCTAGTGTATATTTTTATAAAAGAAGCTGTGTATTCCTGCTATAGTTTAATTTCCATTGTAATCTTCTGTTTTTACAAAAAAAATAATTTTCAGAAATATTTACTTTTTGAACAGATGTGTCCTCTACTTGTTTCCTGCCTAAAAAATGAGGGTTTTTTTTTACAAGCTTGAAAAAAATCCCTACAACTGTTTGTAAGCTTTGAGATAGTGGAGAAATACATTTTTACTTGTTAAACACATCCGCAAAAAGATTAAGGTTTAAACTTGATTTTGGTGTAGATGTAGTCCTCATTGAGGATCATTATGTTAACCTAGTTAATGCGGAATGATATAACTACAAATAAAATAAAATATACAGCAAATAATTTACTAAACTATGCAAATTAATTATGATAGAATAAAATCCTTAGCAGAAGAACTATGACATAAGTAATTGCTGCATATGCAGAACTGATAAAGTCAAAATGAACCATTTTTGGTATATACATTTTAAACATTAGTTAGATTTTTGTTATGAACTTTGGCCCTGACCCTGTTATGAGATGCAGGCGGGTTGAGCTTAGAGTCTGCACAGATCTCTGACATCACAGACAACAAGCTGCAAAATCAGGGCCAATGGGGAAGAGCTTTAGCGGGTATATGGTCATAGCTCTATTGAAGTCAAGCTGAGAACCTGCCCCTTAGTTTTGAAAATCCCTTCCTTGAGCGTATATTTATAGACATACCATGAACTGCTGGAAACATATGTTTATAAATGAATAACTGATATAACTTTTACTCTTGCATACATACAAATATGTAAATATAGGCCTGAAAAGGCCTCAAGAGCAAGGGCTGCAGGATCAAGCCATCTTACTTCCATGAAATGAACTGCAAAACTCCCCCATTGATTTCAGAGGGATCAAATTCACAGTCTAGTTTCTCATAAATAGCCATCAATTATGAAAGATAGAATTTACTGATCCTTTACCAAATGTATTCTGTAGCTGATTTATACAAAATCAAATAAGCTATCCAAACTATTTTAAAAATGCACACACACCATGCCATACATACATGGTTTCACTGCAGTAACTCAAAAAAGGTACTATCACTAAAATTTCGGAGTCATTAGTGATTTTGTATCTCTTCTTTGTGAAAACCAGTAACAAACCAGTGAAGAAAGTAAAAGAAAAACTCTTCCCACCAACATTACCTCAAAAAGATAAGTAACGTTTATGTCCATGCTGATTTTTCCCTTTTTATTTGGCAAGCATTTACTTTCTACTTTCTTTCTGGTGCTATAGATACCAGCATGGGTTCATTTTATCTCCTTCTATGATGCACACAATTTAGGGAAACAGCATGTGTTAATTACTACAGATTAGAAGGATAAGACTCACAAATGGGCACAAAAATCTTTCGCAAGTCCTATAAAATATTTGCTATTTTAAAAAGTTATCAGCTGAATAAGATATTATTGTTATACTGGGAGGTGTTAAAGACCTGGTTAAAGGAGATGGGTGTTACTATGTACCTTTCATTCAGGCTAAATGGAAGAAAAAATAAAATGCCCTTTTGTGTGGTGACAGTTGAAACTATAAAAGCCACCACCTAAGGCCTCAGCAGCATGACAAGGCCTGAGTAGAAGCTAAACCATGTGGGCTGAGGAGTTTCCCTGGGGACTGACTGCAAATCTAATACAAGGACTGGTGGATTGATTGTTTGCAGCTATGTGCGCAAGAGGCAGAAAGCAACTAGAAAGCCAAGTGGAAGTGAAAAGAAAGCAAAAAAACCAATGGTAAGTGTGGCTCTGTGAGAAAGCCAAGAGAAATGCCCAAAGGAAACCTAATACTTTCTGGAAAGGCAGACCTGGATTTCTGAACAAGGAAACTGCCTCCTTTTGTTTGTTCCTATGATATTCAGGGAAACAGGACTGTGTATTCATTCTTTGTAAATAAATAGGATTGCATGGGGGGGGGGGGGAACTGGCTTATATCATCAACTTCTTCTCCTAATGGAAACAACCAAGCCAGGGTCCAAATATTGACCAACCACTTGAGGCAATATGGTTTAAAGGGGGAAACATTATTTAAAGAAAAAGTCTGGAACACAGTGGATTTCAGGTAGATCAAATTGTGAGAATAATTCTTTAATTTATTCACCAAAAGCATAGTTTCTATTACATTTTTCTGCTAAGTAAAACTTTGTTAATTAAGATGAAAAAGTCATATTTCATGGCTGTAATGTCACAGCAATGAACTGTAACTTTTCGATAACACTAAACCATAAAATAATACTTTATTATTACTGAGTTCATGTGAACAGGTTCCACTTGAAAATTTGAATCAGAAGAATTGCCACTGTGTTTTTTAACAAGAGCTTTTTACAATCCATTTAGTAACAAAAGCTATTACAAATGAAATCTGCTGAGGATGCCTTCATACCTTCATCTTGGGGATTTAAAGTAAAGTTTCCTTCATTAAAAAAAATGAGGATTGATACAGCTTAAAACACCATGTTCTACATGTTTCATTAAAAATAAAAAAACCTGAAAAACTAGAATTTTACTTGTGTTGAGCTTGAGATAAAAGTGGGAAATGAATTTGACATTTGTGCAAATATCTTGTCTCAGGCTATAAATGATGAACATATAGAAACATCTGCAAGAATGCTAAAAATCAACTTTTAAAGAAAAATATATTTGCCTGCTTTTAGTATCATCCCCAATAAGAACAAATACACCGTGCACCACAGTGTAATGGGCTGCAAGAAAGAAGCTCAGAAATAGTATGAAAAAGCTCTTCTCAATTTCTATCTCACGCTGCTGGCCTTCAAATTAAAGCTGGGCAGGCTCTGTAAAACGTGCATCCAAATTAATCTTGACAATCTTCTTGAAAAGCTCCATTAAAGCACAAAGCTTAAGAGCTTAACATGTATATAGCTTCTGCTTTGAAAAAGAATCAAAAAGCCCTAACTTCAAAACTGATCTTACATTCATCTACTTTTGTAATCCAGTCAGGCAACATTTAACATCTGGGTTCATGATTTTAGAAAAATCTTCAATATGGTGACAATAAGTTAGAGATTTTGTGTTCTGTCTCAAGTAAACTTTTGTAACGATGGTAACATTCCAAGCATGGGGAAAACCTTATGAAGGACATGAAGCCTCATGAGGCATAATGAAACAAAGAGACGAATGATACAGTGTTTGTAGAAAGAAAGGACAGAAATATGAGAACTGAAAAGGTTGAGAGACATTGTAAATGTTTATACAATAAAAAGACTTGAAAAGCAGAGAGTTAATTCCCAAAACAAGTGAATTATTGAGAATTTTGAGGGTTGGTAGGTAGAGCTACACACCCACTAAATCAGAAAGAGAACCAAGAATATGGGGGAATGAAACAACCTACTGGCTAGGCTTGCAGGTAGTTCTTAGGTAACTGGCAACTCCCAGTGTTCTCTCAATTCCCTACTGCTATATATTTTGTCCTACTTGGAAGTTGTTTAGGCCAGTTCATTGGTTTTTGATTCCCGGTCGAAGATATATATGGGGGAGATTTTTCAAAGGCACAAATAGCAGTTTGGTACTTTACCACCACTGACTTTCAGAAGGAGTTAGGTGCCTAACTGCCATTTGTGGCTCTGAAAATATCCCCCCCCCCCCACCATGAGTTTAATTACAATATTAATCTCTCAGTTATGTCACTCCCTGTCCTTTCTGGAACTGTCCCACCTCAAATTTATTGTGAAACTGAGGCATTCTGAACAAACTGTCAAATTTCTACACCTTCCCACTGTGACAACGTTCCCTGTTTGTCTAAAGTCATGCTGAACTATTTCTGCTCCAGTTATCAGTTATGGATCTTTGTCATTGTCTGTGCCTCCTTAATTTGCCCCTCCCCCCTTCACATTATAATACAGTCTTTAACTACATCATTACATAGTATTTTTTCCCACAGGATCCCTCCTTCTTCCAGAGTCCTCATTTGAATTTTCCAGAATCAATTCAGCTTACCTCTACACACATTATATTTTTGAAAGAAAGGGTAAATGTATTTTGTATGGTTTTATAATCGTACACTTAAAAAAAAAAGAAAATATGTGAAACGTAGGTCAGAAACAAAGTAAATTAACCACATAAAACTGTATAATATAAAGCATTAGTGATCTCAATGTTAGCAAGTACTACTATGTTACAGTATCATGAAGTATATATCTTGGTAGATATATGTTTCATCTTAGAACAAAAGAAAACAAAAGTAGAGTAGAGAGGATAATTTGTTAATAAAAATATCTAATTCATCTGAGACAATGTTCAGTATTTATTGCAGTAATTTTTACTGTTTGGAACACTTCTGTATCATATAGTGCATTTAATCAAAAGGCTCTTTAAAGAACAGAGATATAATATAACTATGGTTGGAAATACCTTGTAATTAAATTTAATCATAAAATTACTGAAATAGTCATGATTACTTCTGAAAGCAAACTGAAAAAAATCAAAAATAACAATGATATAAAATTCATTTATTTTTGGAAAAGGCCAAATCCGAGAGTCCCTACTCACCGAAAACTTTATGAGGAGGAGAGAAATGGTGATTCCACCATGTATTTATTCAGCACCTCAGTCATAGCATCCACTCTTTCACCAGCTCCTGGTATGTGACACACAGTGTCAGGGATCAGGATTGGAATGGAAATGATTCAGTAGCACTAAAGTCTATGGGAAAGGTTGTTGTCTGGGAAAAACATGTGATGAAGTATTTAGTGATTAAGTTGCTACCTGTAATCGCACACTGACCTCAAGTGGTAATTTTTCCAGAAAAAGAACTACAGTGTTTGGCCTTTTAAAACTTATTTCATCAACATAAAACTGACTTCATTCTTTATTGCCATAATATACTTAGTTATTGGGGAATTACGCATTACTAAAGTAAGGCAGATTTATGATGCTTTGAGATGGCTCCAGGAACTGAATAAAATTTGTAAGATTAAATTCAGGTTTGAAGGAGAAGACATCACTTTATGACTCCTTTATGTTAGTCAACTGACCCATTCCCCATAGAAGCCTATACAACAAAACTTTGTTTCACTTGCTTTTGCATCTGTTCGACAGAGGAACAAAAATGCACTTTAAATTGAATGGTTTCCTAAACAGCATATAAACTAGATTTTTTTCTACTGGGAAGTTATAATTCATTTCTCTTACATGTATTTTCTTTAATGAGGTAGTTTTGAATGACTCTCATAAATGTTCAGTCTTTTAAAATGCAAACTGTGTTTTGGTGCAGTTCTGATGTGGTCCTGTTTGCAAATGATGATGCAAACTAATAACTTACAATTAGAAGAAATGAACAGTAATGAGACTACTATCTCCAGTGTTCCTCCTTTTTTTCTGTATGATATGGCATATAGGTGGTTTAACAACACATTAGAAGAGAGGAGAAGAGGAGACAATCAATACACTGCACTCACCAAAAGCCATAAGTGAGGACAGGAGTTTTAATGTATTTTTCAAAAAGTAAACATGTGCCATACCTTTTTAAAAATTCCATATACTCAGTATGCTTGATGAGGCCTGTCCTCATCATTATTGTTTGAAAACATTGCCGATCAATAGCCCAAAGTTTCACATTTACGAGAGCTGGAAAAAACAAGACAAGGGGAAAATTTAATTAGCAAATCTCAAATGTGAAAAACCTTTTGTGAACTGCAGAGGAAATTAATTATTCATGAGAACATGGAAATTACTAGCTTTTACAAACTTAAACTATTAACATAAAAATAATTTACTGGGCAATGGACTGAACATGCATGATCCAAAAATAGATCTAATTTTACTCAAAGATCTCATCATGGTATGTGGGTTTTTGGGAAAATGCCTTAGGAAGAACTGTGCTATCGGAAAGTGTTGGAGTAAATGCCCATAGGAAGTTTTTACAGTGTATGGTGAATGAAAGGAACAAAAAGGACTCTATTCATCACTACAATAAGTTATTTCATATACACAATTACTGATACCACATGATTTGAGAATTGTTTTAGACTTATCCATGATTTAGAGGGAACAAACTTAAGTAGGATTTGATCCTACTGCCATCAAAGTAAATGGTAAAATTTCCACTGGCGTAAAAGGGTTTTTCAAGAACCCTGTCCTACTATATCTTGATGTAAGAACACCTTTAAAGGGGATGGGGAAACCTGCTTTAATGAGGATTTACCCCCAAAACTTTGGTTTCAGTGTCCATGACAAATTCCAGTATTTCTCAGTCATGGATTATTAAAACACATCATATACTTTATAGCAGAAGTCCCCAACTGGGAAAGAGGAACACTTGTGGTCCACAAAGCACTTTCATTCATCCACAGAGAGCTAGCTGGTCTCATGGTGCTGACTCTCTTTCCTATTCTCATCTATCAAATTGCATTATGAGACAGCTAAAACTGAATTAAATATTTTTCTTCAGAGGCAAATGCTGTAGTTGCCACAGGGATGTCTCACAATCATAAATGAGAGGGAAGAAGGTCTACACAACTTCAAATAGGAGCTGAGGTGGCTGTACAGTGGCCATGAGACAACCTCTGTATTAAGAAGCACCTATCGTATGATATTGTTAAAATCCCTCATGTAGACAGATTAAATGACCATTCGTAGAAATTATTTGTGAAAGATTAACAGTGACTTCAGAAAACGTTCACTACAATGAAAAGTATTACTGCTGTTGCATGTTCAGACAATTGTACTGTCTTATGAAATAGGAGTGCTCAATGTGAGAGAGGAAAAGAAGTTGTCATATTAAAGTTGTATTCTCACTTGAAGTGAAAGCACAGATGCAGGCTCCAAAATGGTCCTGTGAGAGTATCAACTCTGACTTGGTTTAGACAATATATTCAAATTTCATTTTACATACATTAACTTAGAAACTTGGCTATACAAAAATTTCTAATGGTGCTGCACTTAAATAAGAATACGTAGGGAAGCAGATTTCCTTTTTAAAGAGAACCACTTCTACTTTTGCTTTTGGGAAGTAACTCAAGCAAACTTCATATCCAGTAGAGATAGACTACGGGAAATGGAATTAGGCATAAAGAATTCACAAATATTCTTGTGAATAAAAGCCATCAAATCACTTAGCTGATATTCACATCTCCTTTAATTCATAAACATTCATATTTGTAAATTTTATCAACTATAACATTTGCAGAAAGCAAAAGCATCACAAATACCAGCTCAAATATTTATGAGAAAATACATACCTGCAGTGCTATAGTGGCCATGTTGAATTTTTTTATTATTTTCAAATTAGATTAGATTAGTATATAGGACAAAATTAGAAAATCCAACACACAAAACGAGATTAAACTAGCTAGAGTCATAAAGGGTAATAAGAAAACATTCTACAAATATATTAGAAACAAGAGGAAGATCAAAGACAGGGTAGGCCTGTTATTCAATGGGGGAGGGGGGGACAATATCAGAAAATGTGGAAATGGCAGAAGTGCTAACAGACTTTTTTGTTTCAGTTTTCACCAAAAAGGTTAGTAATGATTGAACGTCTAACATAGTGAATGCCTATGAAAATGAGATAGGATCAGAGGCTAAAATAGGGAAAGAATAAGTTAAAAATTACTTTAACAAGTTAGATGTCTTCAAGTCACCAATGGCTGATGAAATACATCCTAGAATACTCAAGGAGCTGACTGAGGAGATATCTGAACCATTAGTGATTATCTTCGAGAAGTCAGGAAGACAGGAGAGATTTCAGAGGACTGGAAAAGGGCAAATATAGTGCCAATCTATAAAAAGGGAAATAAGGACAACCTGGGGAATTACAGGATAGTCATCTTAACTTCAGTACCCAGAAAGATAACACAGCAAATAATTAAGCAATCAATTTGCAAACACTTAGAAGATAATAAGGTGATAAGTAAGAGTCAGCATGGATTTGTCAAGAACAAGTTATGTCAAATCAACCTAATAGCTTTCTTTGACAGGGTAACAAGCCTTTGGGAGGGAGGAGGGGGTTTAAGTGGTGGATATGGTATATATTGACTTTAGTAAGGCTTTTGATACTGTCTTCCATGACCTTCTCATAAACAAACTAGAGAAATACAATCTAGATGGAGCTACTATAAAATGGGTGCATAACTGGTTAGAAAACCATTCACAGAGAGTAATCATCAGTGGTTTCCCAGTCAAGCTGGGAGGGCATATTGAGTGGGGTCCTGCAGGGATCAGTTCTGGCTCTGGTTCTGTTCAATATCTTCATCAATGATTTAGATAACGGCATAGAGAGTATAATTATAAAGTTTGCAGAAATACCAAAATGGGAGGGGATGAAAGTGCTTTGGAAGATAGGATTAAAATTCAGAAAAATCTGGACAAACTGGAGAAATGGTCTAAAATAAATAGGATGGAATTCAATAAGGACAAATGCAAATTACTCCACTTAGGAAGGAACAATCAGTTGCACACATACAAAATGGGAAAAGACGGCCTAGAAAAGAGTATTGCAGAAAAGGATATGGGGGTCATAGTGGATCACTTGCTAAATATGAGTGAACAATGTAACACTGTTCACAAAAAAACAAGCATCATTCTGGGATGTATTGGCAGGAGTATTGTAAGCAAGACACAAGAAGTTATTCTTCCACTCTACTCTGTGGTGATTAGGACTCAAATTGAGTATTATGTCTAGTTCTGGGTGCTAAATTTCAGGAAAGATGTGAACAAATTAGAGAAAGTCCAGAGAAGAGCAACAACAATGATTAAAGGTTTAGAAAGCATGAGCTATGAGGGAAGATTGAAAAAAATGGGTTTGTTTAGCCTGGAGAAGAGAAGACTGAGGGGGGACATGATAATGGTTTTCAAGTACATAAAAGGTTGTTACAAGGAGGAGGGAGGTAAATTGTTCTCGTTAACCTCTGAGGATAGGACTAGAAGCAATGGGCTTAAATTGCAGCAAAGGCGGTTTAGGATGGATATTTAGGAAAAACTTCCTAACTGTCAGATTGGTTAAGCACCGGAATAAATTGCCTAGGGAGGTTGTGGAATATCCGTCATTGACTAACTTGCTCTTAAAAATCTCCAGACATCTGTTAGGGATGGTCTAGATGGTCCATGAGTGCAGGGGATAGACTAGATGAGGTCCCTTCCAGTCCTACGATTCTATGATTCTAGATTAATTCAACAAGTATGGAGGTGTGATCAGTAAAAGGGGCTCAAGCCTTCATATAAAGGATAGGTCATCTAAACATCATGAGGGAGAAAACATTGAATGTGTCTTCAAAAATCAATTGAATCTCATCTGGCATCACACGCTACGTACCTTCATCATAATTATACAGTTATTGCATGATGTCACTACAGAGCAGATTTAAGGTTGTTTGGGTGCCTTAATTGTGCACTTCCATATCTTAACATTTTGGATTTCTTTTAAGTTTAAGCTTAACTCTGAATTTCCTTAGTTAATAATGCTTGGATTTTGAGATAATTATAATATCTCTAATATATTTTATGTACTCTCGACCATAATTCCACTTTTATTTATTTTTATCTGGGAGTTCTCAAAATAAGTTCCTATGTACTCCAAATTCCCAATTCTAGTCAAATTTAATTGAGAATGTGATTTGCCTTTCTGCTAGGCATCATTTCTTTTCCCAGACAAAACACATTGCTCTCATTCAAATGGAAAATTGTCAACATCAATAAGAATATAAAGAGACAGTAAAGAATTATAGTGAACTGCATATTGAGAAATTCTGAAGGCAACAGATATTGCCAAAACCATATGAGTCAGAGTCCAAGAATGAAAATAAAATATTCATGTGAACAAGAAGAGAGTATGCTCACGCATGATTTTGTAAGTGCATAGTTCTGTGGATCTCATCTACAGAGGTGCAGAGCATCCACAATTCCTATGACTTCTGAAAATAAGGCCCTGCATGTTTAGAGTGACCAAATGTCCCTGAAAGCCAGTAATGCTCCAAGATTACACATTAAAACACTTTAGATACATGCAAATAAAACAATTAAAGTCTCATGTAGACAAGGAAGCAATTGCTTTATCTGTTAATAGTTATTAACAAATACAATAAAATTCTTGTGTAATTGTCATTTACACAGTCTGAATTAATCCAACCCAAATATAGGTCTTTACATCAGCCTGTATTTTATATGTGTGTACCCTACATCATGTCAATAGTAGTGGCTGACTCATCACATTGTGGTCAAAAGGGAAGAGAAAATGGAAACTGCTGGTAACAAATGAAATTGCTGGGACTTCGGGCTTGTCTATAAGAGCATATAGATTGTAGATAGTTGGGGTTTGAATCAAAGCACACTAATGAACTGTTAGGGTGCATCAGCAAGTTCCACAGGGACAGTTAGTATGCAGCAGACTATTGCATGGTAGAGTCACATCCCAGCTTCATGTGATCTAAATGTTCATGTAGACCAGCCCTTAATTCTTGGCAGATATGAGCTAGTGTTACAATTTCCAGTAGAGAGCTGATTTTCAACAATGTACAATTTTTAAAAAATATCATCACTCTTTTTGGATGAGAAGTACATTTGTGCATCATCTGATTATTTAGACCCTGAAATTCCCTTATAAGTTAATAAGCAATGAATATTTAAATCATCAATCTTTACATTTAATATCTTCAATATTTAAAACTTCAATCAATCTATAGTGATGAGAGCTCTTCAACATACAGATATAATTGAATATACTTCCATTTTTATTTTGTTAGAATGTCTGTTATGTTAGAACTGTGACCATTATTTATTTATTTGTTTATTTATTATGATGTCCTAATCCAGGGGTCGGCAACCTTTCAGAAGTGGTGTGCCGAGTCTTCATTTATTCACTCTAATTTAAGGTTTCGTGTACCAGTAATACATTTTAACGTTTTTAGAAGGTCTCTTTCTATAAGTCTATAATATAGAACTAAACTATTGTTGTATGTAAAGTAAATAAGGTTTTAAAAATGTTTAAGAAGCTTCATTTAAAATTAAATTAAAATGCATAGCCCCCCGGACCAGTGGCCAGGACCCGGGCAGTGTGAGTGCCACTGAAAATCAGCTCGCGTGCTGCCTTTGGCACCCATGCCATAGGTTGCCTACCCCTGTCCTAATCAATAGGAATGACATTTACTTGTTACAATGGTTAATTAAAAAATGTGTTATCTCTATAATGAAACCACTGTAAGCAGCGTTTACAAGGTTTTAGACTCTCCAAATTGTGTTGTGAAAGTAAATGCTTAGACTAGATCTGAAGTCTTTTTGACTTTAAAGACAGACATTCAAGGGCTACATTTGAATATTTAGCTTTTTGTTGTAAAATGTATATGAACAGTCTGCTGGGTGATGTTGGACAAGTAACTTCCCCTTTTTGTGCCTTAGTTTCTCCATCTGTAAAATGGGATATTGATATTGATCTCTTGTGTAAAGTGCTTTCATATCTACTAATGATGAGCACAATATTAAAAAAATCGGTATTACTTATTTATTATAGTTACCAATATATTTCTGTACAAATAGTGCCATACACACCAAGTAAAAAAAAGAAAACTAATATGAAATTGGCATCTACTTTCTAGGTGTTTGAATCTCTCCGCTGAAAGATACAAGTGATATAACTAATTTTTATGGAGGTTATTTGCTTCCTCCAGGAGAAGGGGAGGGAATGATTCGCATGTTGTTTAGCAAATCAATAGGAAAAGTCTGAAGAATGCCTCCCTGTTCTCCATTCTTTGCTGATGATTTTAGTCACTTTGTTTAATCCTCCATGTTCAGCAGAATCCTGCTGGGTTAAACTCTTTAGAAGCAGGAAAAGCTGTCCTTCTAAAACAGTCACTTTCTTTTGGAAATGAAAAAGCAGAAACTAAAAAATTTAAGTGATCTCATCAGTCTGGCAATTTCAAAATTGTTTGTATTTGGCACATTGTATGGCTGTTATTTATCTTTCATGCTGAGATTTCCACTGCATCTTGAATGTATGGATACTGTATGGTGCTGAATAGCAAAAATAGTGATGGAGTGAATATGGAATTAGTGGATAGACTGTGTTTTCATACGTTTTATGTTGGATTAAGAAGTGACTTCAAATTTTGCATTAAGCTTTCCATATTTTGTATTGTGGAGTTAAAAACATTCACCCACTTCCTGTTCCTTAGAAACAATGAAAATTCTTATAAGTATGTGAAGCTATTTTAAGGTGTAAATCTAATGCTATTTAAAGAAAATTAAAATGTTCTGCTATGATAAAGTAATTTGCTGTCAAACTCTTCAATAATTTGTTTTTGTTTTTAAAGATATGCTCCAGGAATTATTTTGGGGAAGTTCTATCACCTGTGTTACACTGGAGGTCAGACTAGATAATCACAATGGTCCCTTCAGGCCTTGGAATCTATAAAAAACTACTAGTCAGTTCTCAAAATTAGACCACAAATGAATTTTTATCTATATTTCTTTTATAAAACTTCCCTTCCAAATCTTAATTCTTGGCGCAACATGGTTGCTAAGTTAAAAATCAAGCCAAGAAAGTTTTGAAGATAGTAAGGAAAACATTTCAGCAAAATCATTTTTATATTCATTTGTTAATGTTAAATTACGAGAGAAATTATTTTATAAACAATATTAAATTACAATCTACTCAGCCACCCCCTTCTTTTTTCCCCTTTCAAAACTGTAGTTTCTGGCTCTATATTGTCCACTTAATTACTTGAACATCAAGATGATACCAACTGACAATGTCCTCCTTATGACAACCACAACAGTACTTTGATTATATTAGTTAAGAAACGTTTTCTTCTTCCAGATTTTATTGTTGGGGATGAGAAAGAAACAACTATTGAACATAACCAAAAAAATTGAACAACTCCTCATCTTGCAGTATAACTAAATCCGATGTTTACTGGGTGTGGAGCTTAACCTTCTGAAAGACATTCCATCCTTCTGATAAGTAACTGTCTCTTTTTTACAGATTTCTAGATTCCATCTGAGAACTTGATTAGGTGTTCAGGCACTAATCCTGCCTTGCTATTCTTCCCTGTACATCTGTGGACATTCAGGCACGAACCCTGCCTTGTTATTCTAAACAGAACAGTTGGAACCAATCAGGGCCTCTGGAACAAGTTATAGACTTTCATATCACAAGCACGGCTGACAATATACTTTCATAGATACACAGATTTAAGTCCAGCAGGGACCATTGTGATCATCTAGTCTGATCTCCTGTATAACACAGCCCATGGAACATCCCCATAATAATTCCTCGAGTATATCTTTTAGAAAAACATTCAATCTTGTTTTAAAAATATTGTCAGTGATGGAAAATCCACCACAATTCTTGATAAATTGTTCCAATGGTTAACTACCCCCACTGTTAAAAATGTATACCTTACTTCCAGTCTGAATCTGTCTAGCTTCAACTTCCAGCCACCGGATTGTGTTATATCTTTGTCGGCTAGAATGAAGAGCTCGTTATTAAATATTTGTTCCCCATGTAGATACTTAAAGACTATATTTCAGTCACCCCTTAATCTTCTCTTTGTTAAGCTAAATAGATTGAACTCTTTGAGGCTCTCACTATCAAGTATGCTTTCTACTCCTTTCATCATTCTTATGGCTCTTCTCTGAACCCAATCCCATTTATCAACACCCTTCTTAAATGATGGGCACCAGAACCAGACATAGCATTCCAAGCTAACAGTCATTGTGATTCTAGGTTGTAGAATGTCAATGTAATTTTGAAATACATATGTCATATAAAGCAATTTTAGTTTGTAAAACAGAACAAAAACATTTTCTTAGCATCTTGCTATTCACTTTAAAAGTTAATATAGGTTTCTCCTTTCAGCATTGAACTATACAGCTGAAGCTTTCTGTTCACAGTGGAGCCACTCTAACCTCTCCATGGTTATAGTTTAATCAAGTGTTCCATTATAAACCTGACTTTTAGCTCAGGAGGAACATTGTAAAACAATCAAGTAGAAATTTTGTATTTGTGATTGTATATTAGGGTGAACGTTTTCTGGAAAGTATAGGCAAATTGGGCTAGGCTTTTTGTAAGATATGAGTGTACAAAAAAATTAGTTCCTTCACCACTGGAAATTTTACTAATGTTTTGTGGCTTGTAGTACCTCAAGAATAACTTAACTAGAAACTCAAAATGTGTTTCAATCTGTTGGCTTTAGTAAGAATTTATAGCCTTTGCATAATTTGAGGAGATTAGACGTTATTTTTAAATGTTCCATAGAGTTCCTAAAAGGTGCATAACAGCCACAACTATTTATTTCTTCAAAAGTAATTTTAAATGCATAATTACTGTTCTTTTAACAAACCTTGGACATGCATCAGGTTTAGCAAAGAATCTATAAAAAAGATTAGCATAATACACCATCTTTCATCAGTTTTCTTGATGTCCAAATAACAGCACACTTTCAGAGAGCAATATAACCATCTGTGACATCTATATATATGTTCAGGGACATTAGTTTTGTGAATCAAAGAGTTAAAATGTAAGCCAAAGATCCTGTGCCAATAAGCATGCGGGTGGACCTCTGCACCTGTGTAAATAGGTCCACCCTCATGGTTCTCAGTGCAGCATCAGGGCCTTATACCATATTGCATTACTGTAAGACATGCAGGATGAAATCCCTATCCGATTGCAATTAATGGGAATTTTGCCATTGACAGCAATGGAGCCAGGATTTCACCTACAGCCTTAAGTTAAAAGAAGGTAATACTATTTTACAGGCTTTGGAGTCTTAGTCAGTTTAGTATAGATTTTTCTTGGTCTCTTCACCCTCCAGTGTAATCAACACAGGAAGCCTTTGCATCTGAATGGAGCCTCTCCAGATCCTCTTTCACACATCGCAATGTCGGGGAAAACAATGACAGCCTGATGTAGAACAGAAAAAAGTGTGGGAGTAGGGATAGGAGGTTGACAGTAATAGTCCACAAGGTTGATTTTCCCCTTCTTATTCTTGTATGAAAGACTAGAGTTAGAACTCACCTTTCTTTTATGTATCTTTGTCTTCCAAATGAATACACAGCATTTAAAGGATATAGTTGTTGGACAACTGTTATTTGATAGATATTGTACTACTATTAATTAAACAATACTATTCTGATATCAGTATGTATATAAAATATATTTCCGCAGAGATTACATAAACATTTGAGTTTAATTTAGTGTTAAAATATGAATTAATTAATTTAATATTGACATTTAACTAATGGGGTGAGCTGCGTTTTTGGCCAGATGTGGCACTGCAGGTGAGCTCTACTTTCCCTTCCCCCCAACTGGGTGTCTAGTTGCACAGATCAGGAAAATGCGAAGCCAAAACAAACTAGTCAGAAGAAATATGTCTCCTTTAATGAAGCCCCAGGCAAGGAGCACACGTAATAACAAATCAAAGGCCCTTACCTCAGGACCCATGTCCCAAAGTAAATGTTAAAACAAAGTCTCTGTGCCTGGTCAGGTTAACCTTCCAGGGCTGGAAAGAAATCACCATATTTAGTCTATCTGTGATTGAATTAGTGCACTAAGAATAGAATAAAGAACAGGAGTACTTGTGGCACCTTAGAGACTAACAAATTTATTTGAGCATAAGCTTTCATAGGCTAAAACCCACTTCATCGGATGTATGCAGTGGAAAATACAGTAGGAAGATATATATGCACAGAGGACATGAAAAAATGAGTGTTGCCACACTAACTGTAATGAGAGTAACAGTTAAGGTGGGCTATTATCAGCAAGAGAAAAAAAACTTTTGTAGTGATAATCAGGATGGCCCATTTCCAGCAGGTTTTACTTTGTGTAATGACCCATCCACTCCCAGTCTTTATTCAAGCCTAATTTAATGGTGTCCAGTTTGCAAATTAATTCCAATTCTGCAGTTTCTCGTCGGAGTCTGTTTTTGAAGTTTTTTTGTTGGAGTATTGCAACTTTGAGGTTTGTAATTGAGTGACCAGGGAGGTTGAAGTGTTCTCCGACTGGTTTTTGAATGTTATAATTCTTGACATCTGATTTGTGTCCATTTATTCTTTTGCATAGAGACTGTCTGGTTTGGCCAATGTACGTGGCAGAGGGGCCAAACCGGACAGTCTCTATGCAAAAGAAGTGGGTTTTAGCCCACGAAAGCTTATGCTCAAATACATTTGTTAGTCTCTAAGGTGCCACAAGTACTCCTCGTTCTTTTTGCTGATACAGACTAACATGGCTACCACTCTGAAACCTAAGAATAGAATGTAGCTGTAGGCTGTGGGATGGACTGGCCACCCCAGAATGTGCCTGTCAAAGACCCTAGGCACATACTCAGGGTCGCTAGCCCATCCTGCTGCTTGAACTGTTGCGGTTATATCTATTTTAAGCATGCTAGTTTGATCAGAGATAGCTTCTATCTCCTTGAACTAGGAATCACACCCCCAGCTCAAAATGTAGACGTACCCCAAGTGTCACAAAGGTAAATGCAAAGAAAGAAGATAAAATGGTGGAGTTAACTGAAAAGATTAAGCGATAACGTGCTATGCTAGTGTCCGTCTAAATTAATTTATGTCCTGATAAACTTCCTTTATTCAAACACTGCGTATGAAGAGAAATGTGATTTTTATATTTTCTGATGACATTTTCTTAAAAAGTGTATTTTTCTCCCAATCGAAGTCAAATCTCAGAGGGCTCACTGGATAGAGGATCACAAGATTTAGGACTTGGCTACATGGGGAAACAGCCCAGAATAGCTCTTGGGATGTTCTAAAACACAAAAAAAGAATGGTTAGAGAATGTCTACGCTGTAGCTGGAAGTGTGCTTCCCAGCTTGGATAGACAGATGTGAGCTAGCTCTGCTTGAGCTAGTGCACTACAAATAGCAGTGTAGCCAGAGGTAGCACAGGCAGCTGCTCAGGCTAGCTGCTAAGTACATAGCCGGGGAGGTGAGGGTGGGGAAATCAGGTTTGTACTCAGATGGCTAGCCCAAGCCACCACCTGTGCTACCCTTGGCTACACAGTTATTTTTAGCATGCTAGCTTGAGCAGAGCTAGTGCATATCTGTCCATCTGAGCTGGGAAGCACACTCCCAGCTGCAGCATTGACATAGCCTTTATGCAAAATAAGAGTGTCCATATGAGGAGCTAGTGCAGAATAGCTATTGTACTTTAAATTCACACCCTAGTTTATTTTGCAATAGCTTCACCATGCAGACAAACTCCTACTGATAAAACACCAAACAGTTGTAATATTTTAAAAGAAGCTAAATTCTTGAGGCTGCTCATACAGTACTTACAATCTCTTATCTATTCCAATTTTCATTTGCTTAGTGAAGCCTTTCAATTTTTCCCAAGGATCACTGAGTGACTCAATCACAAATAAATTACTACACTAGCTGAATATTTTATTGGAATTGAAATTTTCTCATTGCCTGGGATAGTATATTGGGTTCATGTTCTGAGTGTAGCTTTTAGCCTACTGTGACACACAGGCCCATTTGTGGATCACCATTCTGTCAGCAGCTCTGGTCACGCCTGACATACTTACTGCACCTAACACAATGTTGTCATAATCTGCATCTAAAAGATGACATGTCATTGGAACACTAATAACTCACTGATCATTAATATTCCTCTGTAATGTATGCACCGGATATGTACAAAAAGTTATGAATATGTGCTAAAATTAAGTTTTTAAAATGTGTTTGGCAAGCAATGCATAAGCCAGTCTGCCCTTGCAAAGGAACATGTATTTGTTTGTTTGTCCAGCCTGCTCATCGGAAAGACACAATGAAGGTCTATTTATGTATAAGGTAAACAAAGGTATTCCGCGGGGGATTAGACAGCATGGCATCTACACCCCAGCAGGAGGGAGAAATTTTACCTGGGCTATAGAAACAGGGGGTCTGAACATCAAATAGTAACATCATCGAATCAACTGCTTGTGTACAATATTACTGTATTATAAAAGGGTACCAAGTAAGGTCTTTTCTGAAATCTAATGACACACTGGTGATGAATATGATTGTGAAAGATATGCATGTATTAATACTATATGAGGAAATATGGATACTTAATGATATTATGCTTTAAAATTGGTGACCAAAAACAATGGAAGCCCTATTTACATACAAATCAGCTGGAGGATGGGAAGCCCACACGAAGGGAAAAACAGCGTGATGACATCCTGAGTCTAGGTATAAAACAGTAAGTTTGGGAAGATATAAAATGAGAGAGGAGAAGCCATTTTGGCATCTATCACTGGACATACAAAAGGGGCCAGATCTCTTGCAAGCTGAGAAAGATGGGTCCTTCAACCATGGGGGTTAAAGTCTCTGGTCATAGAAGATTTGTAAGGACCTTGAACAAAGACTGTAGCTACTTAAGTTAGGTCTTAACCATTAGAAAGCATAATTTTACTTTTGTTTGTTTGTAACCCTTTCTAACTTTATTCCTTCTCCTTGGTATCATTTAAGCTATGTCCTTTTGTTAATAAACTTGTTTACAACTCAGATCTGTATGTGAAACAAAGGGTATATTTACTCTAGTTAAGTTAATAAGCTGTGATGTGCTTTTGTCTCTCTAAAAGTAGCAAACAAACCATATTATTATTTCTCTGAGTATTCTAGGAAACGGCTGGAAACTTCAGGGCAGACAGTATAGGGAAAATTTGGGACTGGGAGCATGTTGGTGTCTCCCCTGCATGTGGTAACTGGGTTATAGAGACTAAAGTGGGGACATTGTGATGTAGGCGGGCTGCTGGGGTCAGAGCACTGAACCAGGGCTGAAAAGTACACAGACACTCAGGATACTGCATGCTTGTATGCTGGGCTGGAAGCATCCTGACAAAAGAACCACAGCAACAGAGCATTTTGAGGCACTAGGGATTACAGGACAGGTGCTGACACCACCCCTCACTGGTCTGGACTATGCCCTTGAATGTAACATCTCCCATATCCAAAGAGTTGTTTAAATGATCTGTGAGTAGCATGATGAAGCTTATATAGGTAAACAATAGGCACAATAAATATTAGCATCTTCAGGTCTTCAGGGTTGTTTTGGAAGCAGCAAGTTGTAAAACTTTCCAACAGAAATTTAAGCAATTTCCCTTTTCTTTTTTTTTAATCATCAGTTTCCAAGGAATTATTGTAAAATTACTTTGATCTAGGATACCTTGGTTTTGAGCTACTCATGGTATATAGTTTATATCTTATAAAATAATGATGAAAAGCATATGCACATCTAATTAAATAGAAGCACCACATTAAATTATTCTACCTTTCCAGATACCTCATGAATGAGCTACCAGCAGACTCCAAGTCTGGATATTGCAAAGAGTGCTATGGAGGGAACGTATTTAGTTGGATTAGAATAAAAAGATAAGTAACTGCACTCTGAAACACTTTTGTTCCAATTTCTAATACTGGTGAGTAAGAATATGAGTTTAGTCTAATACTAATGGCTTCTCAATGCTTCCCCTAACTGAAATCTATAGTAGTAAATTATCATCCAATATTCTGCAAAAGGTGTAATAATTTTATATTTGAATGACTAAAGATAAAACTATGCTGCAGAGACCCAGGAAAACATTAATGCATTTTTTTCAGTCAGACAGAGGCTACAATTGATCTTCAACAAAATAAACCAAGAATCTGTTTTTTTCATTTTCTCTGCTATTGGGAAACATTGTCAGTAACCAAAACTGATAAAATTCACAGAAAGCTATGAAAACAGTTCACTTCTTGCATTCCAGGGACCGCACCTCACCTTTTAGAGCACATCTACACTGCTGCTGGGAATGTGCTTTTCGACATGCTAGCTCTATTCGAGCTCGAGTGCTAAACACAGGTGTGTAGTTGTCCAAGTACATATTCAGAAGGTCCAGTGGGGTTTGTACTCAGGTAACTAACCCAAGCTGTCACCTGTCCTGCTCCCAGATATGCTCCCAGTTGTAGTGTAGATGTACCCTTACATGTCCAAACCTCTCTAAGCAAAGAGGGGATAAGAGGAAAGGAAAAGGGGAGAGAATCAGAACAACACCGAAGTTACAGTGAGTACAAAAGCCATTCTGCCAATGGAGGACAGGATGGTCAGGGAGCATGTCACTGAATGATGCACCTCCATAGCTCCTAAAAGGAGCTATTGTTCATGTCAGGCTAGCGTGTGTTGCAATACTTAGTATAGAATCATAGAATAGTAGGACTGGAAGGGACCTCAAGAGGTCATCTAGCCCAGTCCCCCGCACTCATGGCAGGACTAAGTATTATCTAGACCATCCTTGACAGGTTTGTCTAACCTGCTCTTAAAAATTTCCAGTGATGGATATGTGTGTGCTGGGTATAGGACTATGGTTCCTAAGCAGCAGATACCCTGTTTAATTGTGGCCATGGAATCCCAGTGGGATTTTTAGCTCTAACTACTGCTGTGTTGGATTTCTATCCCACTTGTGCACGGGTGCACTGAGGGCAGGTGTCAACACCCATTACTACTGTGCAGGATTTGCCTTGTAATTACAGGGGAGTTGCATCTTACGCGGGGGTTAGGTTCTGAAGTAGCGCGCAAGGCAAAAATCGCGTATAGTCAAACGCTCATTGAGTGGAATGGCGAGTGGAATCGCCCGCACTACAGGTACAGTATTTAAATTGTTATTTTTCTCTTTTTTGTTTTGTTTTGCCGAGCGCATATAGTTAAAATCATGTAAGTTAAATGCATCTATGATGCGACTCCACTGTATAAACACTTAACAATAATCATCCTCAAGTGAAGTAAGATGTAAATTTTTACAAGCCTTCTGAAACTATTTAAGTTTAAGCAGATAATAAAGGCCTATGTTAGGTTGATCTGGGTGAGCTTACGGGTTATTCCATTTACCCTAGCTTTCCATTTCCTACTTTGACATTTTAATCCTTTTTGTTTAGTTCTATGAGATAAATGTTATCTCCAGGTAGTTGAGTTCAAATGTCAGAAATGTATACATATGTGCATCACAAAACCATGATACACTCTGAATGGGAGTATCAAAAGAGCAACGTTGCTCACTTGGAGTAGTGATGGTAACTGCTGTTCAAAAGTAAGCCAAATGTTTGAATATCTGGAGTGTTTACAGGCCATATATGAGATATTATCTAATTTGATAAGTACGCTTTTTCAATAAAAAATGAAAGCCTATCCTTTTCTGTAGGCACAGCACTGATAGATGCACTAAGAGCTGTGCAGAGAGGCATGCACTGTGTCTGCCACTGTTATGGCTTTGCTCTTGGTAGTGCTAATGGGCTAATTTTCTTAAGGTCTCACTATATCACCCAATCCATTTATAAAGAGGAAAATAACATCCATTTTTAAAAAGCAATTGTGTTTGTCTAATATCTTACTCGTACAAGAAGCTGCCACTTCCAAAACATTGAGAATAAAAAGGGGGAAAAATGAGAAGGGGAAAAGGTCCTAAGGCCTCAGCAGTAGCTTGGAAAACCCCACAGATGGGCAAAAAAGTGAGTTCCAACATTGGATTCTAATCCCTGTCTCACTTGTGGCAGCATATTACGCTACATCTGAGCACATATTTTTACACATCTATGTTGCAAACTGCTTTAGTGTTTTTTAAGTGACGATAGGAGCATTAGCCTGTGCTATATATTAATGCATCATACTACCTTCTTAGGGTTCAGTTTTGCCCCTTTTTTAACCAAAAAACCCATGTACTTAAACCAGGTGCTATTCTGCACTCTATAGGAGGCTCACATTACTGTCCTTTGTGTCTTGGCAAATTCGTTTGTGTTAATATGGCTGTGAGCAGGATTTCCATATGTGTATTTTGTGTAACGGAGGTCATTATTTAACTCATATATTCACACATCTAGGAGTAGTTATTTTCAGGGTCAGTTTAGTTGTATTTACTAAGTACATAGGGCAGAGCCTCAGCTGGTGTAAGTTGTCATAACTCCACTGACGTGAGAATTTATACATTTAGAGTCTGCCCTCTGTCTGCTGGCAATGTTGAGGAGAAGCAGGAATCAGCCATGCTGGGATACAGAGAGGTAAGCAACGGGGTGGGGTTGGGGAGGATATGGGGGAAAGCTGGGTAGAATGAACTAGAGGATGGGGAGGGGCAGGAGCGGGGAGGGATAGAAATAGAGAGGGAGAGGGACATAGTAGTGGTTGGAGATGTTGGAGAGAAGGCCATTGGAGGACAGAGGCCAGTGGAAAGAGGAAGCGGAAGTTGGGAGGACAGGAGCTGAGGTTAGACAAGAGCAGAGGGTGAGAGGTGCAGGTGACGGAGGATGGGAGCAGATGGGGAGGGTGCCAGGAGTCAGGGCAGAGTGATTCAATATGAGCAGTGGGAGAGGGAGGGCGGGAGGCAGGAGCTGGGGGTCGGTGGTGGGGGGAATAGGAATTAGGAGACAGCATGTAAGTCCATGAGCACAAGCTACTTTTTCCACTTCAGTAGAAAATATTAGGATGGCCTGATTTGGCCTTTCTCAATAAAATCTCCAATTAACTTCAACGGGCATTTCTCCTACATAAGAACAGCAGAATCAGGACCTGTAACAACATGGTTAATATTATCTTAGAAACAATGGGTGGAATACAAACTCCATTGATGTCAATAGCAAAACTCCCACTGACTTCAGTGGAGCCAGAGCATCACTCAATAAATTTGGAATGTCCTGACTTTTGTATGCTTGATCTCACAAACTTAATATTGTGATTCTAATTTTTTTCCATAAAATGTCCTAGTTTTTAAATGTAAGTAAATAAGAGCTAAGATAAAAATAAAAGAAAAATAACACTGAAGAAAATCACGTTTTTTTTTAACTTAGAATGTCTCAACTGAAGGAGTCTTTTATAAATGTTTACTTAATTGATGCATTATCGTATTTAAGTCTCCTTAATAAGTGTTTCAGTTAAAGTATTTTTATCATACCTGTCTTTAACACGGGTGGCCTTATGTGACTGGGTAGTCTGCCCCTTAAGGGTAGTAGTGGCTAGTGGACAGTTACATTAATTTCTTAAGAAAGGTTTCTTCATAACTATTTATGCTGGAATCACCATGCTTGCTAATAGTGCTGACACCACATTTAATTTAGATGGGATGGGAACAGATCAGACAGAACATGTGATAACAAACACTGTTTTAGATACTGTGTTATCTCTGAGATAAAATGCGGAGGTCAGAAGAGGTCCCAAGGTCTTGGATGCACAGCTATATGAGCAAACTAAGAATGGATTAATCTGATCTGACTGCCAACATGATAAATTGATAAAAATAAATATTAATAAAAAACTAAAATAAAACATTTTATATAAGCAGGTTTAACACAAAACAGCTTTCTACTGGAACTTCTTTGGTCAAAGAGAAAGGATATGACTGAAGGAAATGTATTAAATAAAAGATTTGTTAGATAACAGGAAGAATACACAGAAGGCACAAAATCCTCTTCATAAGGTTTTAGCAAACCCAGTCAAAGTATTTTTTTTTTTTGGTACAGTGTAAAATGTACAATTCTGTATAAGCATTTTTTGTCTGATTACCTAACATTAACTCTAGCCCACATCTGCCTATATCCTTTTTCCACCACCCTTTTCCTAGGATAAAATTATTTATAGTTTAAAAAAAAATCAATTTCAGTTCTGTGGTCTTATCATTAGCTAGAGAGACATCATACAGCTCAGGAAAGACAGAGAGGTCTGTAATGAAGTATTGGAGAAATGACTCAGGGTCCAAATTAAGATCAGAATTTCAATTTATCTTTAATAATAAATTAGTAAATAA
Organism: Emys orbicularis; assembly: GCF_028017835.1. Taxonomy (NCBI): domain Eukaryota; kingdom Metazoa; phylum Chordata; order Testudines; family Emydidae; genus Emys; species Emys orbicularis. Next base: position 37,260,079 of record NC_088689.1, on the reverse strand, counting down.
ATAGCATATTGCAATTGGTATTTAATTATAATTACGGTAATATAATTCATTATTAAACTTATTTTATTCCCTTCACTGAATCGCACTGAAAAATTGGGCCAGCTCCTTCTCCCATTGAAATCAATAGGTCTGAGTGTACCATTAAGAAAAAAACCTCAAAAACAAAACCCAAAGATACAATCCATCTTCACTCTTCCTCTACTTATTCTTTAAAGGAAAAATCCTGGCCTCAGTTATACCTATGGAACCCCGTTGACTTTGGTTGCACAGATATAACTGAAGGAAGAATTTGGCCCTGTATCTACAACATATTCTCTGGTGCTATAGGGATATTTGTGACACAGAAGCCCATTGGTGCCAACTGGCAAAGGGCTCAATACTCTGTTTCAGCAACTCCTAGCAGGCCTGGCAAAGTCACTATACCCAGCACACTGCTTTCATATTTATCTATAAAGAATATCAGGTAAAGTATCTAATAAAAGCTTATGTCACATTATTCTCAATCATTGGATGGATATTTACGGAGCTGTGTATAGGTAGTGGAAATGTATTTTAGAGTCTGTGTCCCAGGCAGGATGACCAGACAAGGGGTTTGCCTAGGTTCATATGTAGTTTAAGCACTGTAAGTGAACACAGTGGAAATCTGATTTGCAAATGGAGTTAAAACTAGTATGAGCAGACAACTTGGAGCCACCACAGAGGTCATCCTGACTCTGGGGACAAAACAAAGAGTTTCGGGGAATTATAAGGAGAAACACAATGACATTTTGTTACCAATCAGTGAATGAGGAAAAAGGACAGTGCTTTTTGCATTCATGAAAGGTGAATCCCAGCAACATTGGTTGGTGACACTGGGAGATTGGTTTAGGTGAGAAACCATTTTAGACAAGGATTTTAGCCTGTTAAAGTGAAGTTTAGACTCTAAGAGCATGTTATATTTTTGTTTATATGTAACCATTTCTGTTTTCATTATCCTTACTCAATATCTCTTTTATCTTTGCTTTGATGATAAACTTATGATCGCTGTGATGTTATACTGTTCCCTTGGGGACAGCAAGCCTGGTGATTTATGTGAGCATCCATTGGCAGGGGCTGGATGCTACAGGGAGATGATTTCAGAGGGAAACTGGAGCAGCGTTAATCTGTTGTTAAACTGCAAGTCAAGGTAAGGGCTGGCAGAGCCCTGAGGAGATTGTGGTATCATAGAGCTGACAAGTATCAGGAGGTAGCCGTGTTAGTCTGTATCCACAAAAACAACAGGAGTCCGGTGGCACCTTAAAGACTAAAAGATTTATTTGGGCATAAGCTTTCGTGGGTAAAAAACCTCACTTCTTTTTTGTTTTTATGGAGCTGACACTCCGTCAAGCAGAAGCAAATCTTCCTCTCTCAGTCCTTGTAGTGGGGCGGCTGCCCCACTCCCTGAGAATATGGGCTGCAGCAGGCCAGTGGGCCTGCGCAGACGCACAGCCAATGGGAGAAGGGCTTCTTGGGAGCCAATCAGGGACCAGATTGGAGGCAGCCAATCAGGGCCAGGCTCAGCCCTATAAAAAGGCTGCTCAGGGCGAGAGCAGGCAGTCTGTCTCAGGCCTTTGAGAGGGGAAGGTCTGTCTCCAGAGGTGGGAGACTAGCACCGTGGACAGCGCAGTGCTGGCCAGGCTCGGGGAGCAAAAAGGGAGCTCTAGCCTGAGGCCTGCCAGGCTGCAGGCCCTGAAGGGAAGGGCCTAGCGGGTGCACGGGGCCGTAGGGGAAGCGGCCCAGAGAAGTAGATAGACGGAGGGAAGCGGTCCAGCTAGTGAATCATAACTTTCTGCACCACCAAGATGTTCAGAGCTGACCAGACTTGATTCCTCTTTGCTTCTGAGAACTCTTGATATCAGAACAAAAGATGGAATACCTGCAGAGAGGATTAAGTCAAGTGCAATTGACTGATGGAAACACTGTAGCCCCAGTGAAGTCAAGGCAAAATTCCCGTTGACTTCAGCAAGGCTGGATTTCATCTGCAGTGTGCAGATCAGTATTTAAAAGATAATTTATTAGGACAATTTTGGATCAGTTAACTTCTATACTGTCAATATTAGGTATAGTTTTTTGCTACATATTACATAGTATCATAGAATTTGCATTACCAGATAAAATCATTGATCCATGTAACTAGCATCCTACCACCACCAATAGTCAGTACCAAATGCTTCAAAGAACGGTTCAAGAAATTTCATAATGGGTGGTTATGGAATAATCTGGCCACAGGAAAATATCTGTCTTTAAATTGATTCTTTTTACATGCCATCAGCATGTCACCTCATGCATCTCCTCTGTAAAATATATAGCATTAATCTTTTTTATTTACCTCAGATTAAAAGTCTTTCTATGTTTTTAATTAAACTTTCTTTAAACTGAAAAATATTTAAGAAATTGTACTTAATATAGTACTGTATGTGTTTGTAAAAGATAAACTGAAATAATGACAGTGTAATTAACTAATTAGTAAAGGATCTGCAAAACCTCTGTATACTACATTTTAACTAGTCAAAGTGGTTTAAAACCACAATGAGTATCATAAATATGCAATTTTAAGCTTACGGGAAACTGGTACGGATGGTACCAGAGATACATTAGTAAATGAGAACTCTGCCTCCAGCTTTCTCTAACAACAAACATTTTGTAATTCTACTGTGAATATATGCTGTGTGCATAGCTGTTTTTTCAAACTTCAGGCTGCACAAATCATCTGTGCTAGCGCTGCTGAAAGAGTAGATTTTTTCCACACTTCATATTTGAAAATTATGCAAATCTTGTACTTCAGGAAATGATCTCTGGAGACAGTAGAGTAGGTTAGCTAATAAAACAGTAAAAAAGACAAGCCTAGTACAATGGATGAACATGGTCTTTAGTCTCTTTGTTTCATAACCTAATGAGTCACTGCTGCCAAGGACTGAGAAAAATAAAAGTGGGTTGAATATATATTTGGTCCCATTAATTTTCACAGTATTTGGGGTATTACTCATTTAAAGTATAGGAAATACCCCAATGCTGTGGTATTTTTCAGTATGGTAAACAGCAAGGTTGAATTCCTGGCGCCATTGATGTAAACCACTGACTTCAATGGGCCAAGATTTTACCCAAAAACTTTAAAAGCACTCAGTATAGCTGAATAATTTTGAAAATTCTTTAAGTGGTGATGCTTTTGAGTGGGGATGGATATAATGTTAAACTGTTTCTTTTTTCTCTCCTCCCTGCTTCCCAGAAAGTCAAAAACATAGCTGCTGGAATTGGGAGTGCTGGGGGTGCTGCTGCACCCCCTGGCTTGAAGTGTTTTCCTTCATACAGGGTTTACAGTTTGGTTCAATGGCTCTCAGCACCCCCAGTATACACATTGTTCCAGCACCACTGCTCAAAAGAGTCTGGATCAACCAAGACAGTGCAAGTCATTTTACAAAAAAGAAAAATTATTTTAAAATGCAAACAAAAGATGACTCAGTATCAGATGTGGCTTTTTAAATAAATAGCAAAACAGTAAATGATGGCATAGAACTTGGGATTAATTTTCAAGAGATCGTTGCATAGACTCAGAACTAGTTTGTTTCATAGTAGAGCGAAATTAAATTTTTAAAACATTGCAGAAAAGTATAGCTCTTTCTCTTAAAGTAACTGTTACCCTTGAAACACGTAATAGTGTTGAATATTAAAAAGAATAACTAGAAAGTATGTGGGAGCACACTTTTGGAAGAAAGACCATTTTACTCTGTATTGGATCTAAGATAGGAGGAATCAGTCTACTAACCAGACTGCTATTGGCTATTCTACTAACACATTTTACACAGAAGACTTTCCTCTAAGGCTGTTAAAGTAATTTATAAACATTAATTATGCCTCACAATAAAAGTATTATACCCATTTCATAGAAGGGGAAATAAGCACAGAAATTTTAAGTGTTGTGCCTATCACCATATGGGACACTATGAACAGAACTCAAGTTTCCTTCCTCTTAGTTCCCTGCTCCATCAACTAGACATGCTTCCTCTCTCATGTCAACAAGATGTTCCACCTAATTTACTATATGCTGTTTTGTAACTCCCATATCATACAAAATAGCACGGCTACTTAGAAATGTGTTTGGTGGCAATTAGCCCTTCCCTTTCTTCCTCAGAATAATCACCAGAATTGAATATAGTCCTGCAGAATGGGTATGAAATAGTTAGTAATTAGGGGTTATTCTGGCTGTCCTTATGCTAATCCTATTTCAGCATACTTAAGCATATGTATAGACTCTCTAACTTCAGTGGAACTTCTTGTGTGCTTAAAGTTAAGCATATGCTGAAGAACTGTGATGAACTGGGATCTTTGTGAAGTTCTGAATATCCTCAATACTAAGTCGAGAGTGCTGGGCAGCTCAGAAGATCCCTCCCTCAATCCTTACTCAGACAAATCTCTCATTGATTTCAATAACAGCTTTATGTCTCAGGCAGGACTGAATAGAGAATTCATCTCTGAATAAGTACTGAGATGCTTTGCTCTGGGATCTGGTTAGTGAAGGAGAACCAAGAACACACACGACTAGGAAATACATTTTCCATTTATAATCACCAAAAAATGGCTATAAAAAGATCTGGAACATAAAAATAATTATTCACAGTTTAACAAAATAGGAAAAGGGAAAATTAATTATATTAACATTCATCAAAACATCATTTTACTGCCCTTTTCTGTTCCAAAGGCACTATTTCTGGGATATTCGTCATTGGTTGGGCACTTATTACAATGAATGGCTAATAGAGCCCACTTCCTAAAAAGCTTATTGAAGCAGCTAGACCAGCATGAAGCCATGCGGAAATCCATTTACACAGTTAGACACTTTCTCTTACAATTCTGCACTGCTGGATACTTTAATTCATGAATAATAACAACAACAACAAAGCCCAAAACAAAGGTCTGGTATGACTTCAACACTTATGAGAAACTGACAACTGGCATATTCTGACAAGACAATCTCTATTGTTACAACAGCTCTTAAAAAAACCTCCATTCTAATTAGAGCTGCAAAGGTATATGAAACCAGAAAAGAAAGAAAAAATCATTTATTATAAATGCTAACAATCAGCAAAACATCATTTCAGTACCTCTCTCAGTTATGGTATTCATGAAAACACTTGACTTTACCAGTATACAGAATTTGCTACAGAAACTAAAGAGTTCCCCAGAGTTCCCTTCATATTTCCAGTACTTTCCCCTCTAAAATTGTTGATCTTGATGTTACAAGTTTGTTAAGATCTGCTAGTGTAGTAGATGTAAAGTGATTAGCTTCATAGCCTTCTAGAAATTTGATAATGGCACCGGTCTGAGAAATCACTCTAACTGCAAAACTTAAGAAAGGCCTGAGTCCTATAGACTTGTTTTCTTACGCTATGGAATACTAGAGATTTAAAAAATTATATTTTTCTTATTAAATACTGTCTACTCTGAAGATCGATTGTATACTAGGACATGCTTACATATTATGATAATCTTTATATACAAATACAAATATATCAGAGAAAACATTAACTTGATTGTCCACTTCATGGAGGAAGTTTTTCTAGCACTTCAACAAAATTAAATCAATTTGATGTTAAAGGTAAAGAAATCTTTTTCTGCAAAGGAAAATGACAAGCACATAAATTAAGGATGAAGTCTTGGCCTGGATCTTAAATGTTGAAGGATTCTATGTTATTAGGCAATTTGATGGGATAACTCTCTCAAGCTTATTCGTAATTTCTGTGTAGTTTAAAAACAACCATGATATTAAAAATACAGGCAATGTTTGACATTCTAACAAGAGATAATTTTTGATCATGCTGCACCCTTAAGGTGTTTCCCAAGCCATGGAACAGCTGAAGTGGGACTTTGAGAAAAATAGCGAAGGTCATTACAGACCTCTATTAGGACAAAACAGCTAAGATGGAAAGGATCCCTGCTGACACTTAGGGTACTTATTCACTGGGGGGGATGTTCTTGAGTTAGCTAAGCTGTGTTAGCTAACTCAGGTTCAAATAGCAGTAAAGCCAGGATAACTTGGCTTTTAATTTGGGTTAGCAACTCGAGTTAAAGTTTACAAGGTATTCTGAGGTTGAACTCAAAGCTGCTAACCTGAATGTCTTCGCTGCTGTTTTAGCTACCGTTAGTTAACCCAAGGGAAGAACTGTATTAATTTATTGCTGTGAAGTCATACTTTTACAGGCTCTGGGCAATCTGCTGAGCATAAACGAGTGAAATCTTGCCATGCTCTTTGAACCTGGCTTTGCTATCATTCCTATAATCAATAAATACCCTATAATATGGGTAGAGCCCCATGTTTTTCACAAATACGACATAAAATTAAAAGAATGTATAAACTGAAAGAAAATTTAAAAATTGGTATATAACAAACACAGGAGGAACATTAAAAATAATTGGGGTTTCATGCAAAAATATTTAAAATAAATGCTTGCAATGATTGTTGTCTAGGCTCCATTGTTACCATAGACACAGTCTGGAAGGAAGCGGAAGCGTATGTAGGCAGGTTTTCCCCTGCACAAATGTATTTATAGTGTGAATAATTCAACACCTTCTGAAAACTCTCGAGATTTTGCCATCAGAGAAATATGGTTTTAAAATGCCCAGACAATCTATTAAATGTAGCAGCAAGGAATTTGAGTATGTTTCTGGCAGTGACATCCTTTAGTCCAAGAGTACTTGAATTGTCATGCATAGGGGGAGTCAATGTTACATTATTATTTTTTCTGAAACCATTCAATTAAATTAATATGAAAGAATTGGAAATTCCATCTTACTCAATTCCATTAATTTGTGGCTTATGTACCCTTATGTACCCTGTGGTTAGTGTGAACAGCAAACATTTTGTTTTAAGTATACTTTGATTGTAAGCGACAGATGACAAACCATGAAAAAAGTTAATGTACAGTACTGTTGTATTCTTGCTTTGAATTCCTAAAACTTTTCAATACCGTGGAATAATGCTTAATAAAATGATGTATAGATAAACTGGAAATTATATGGCTTTTATTTATATATGATCATTTGAAGTATTTTACATAAATAAAAAATGGATAAAAAGAAAACAAAATTCCTGAAAAATGAAACAAAATTTCTTAAAAATTAAAAATAATAAAAAGACATTGTTTGGATGGTATGGTATGGCGTTCACATCAAAATTACTCAGACCCTTGTCCTAGATACTAGTCAATTACCAGTTTAGGCAGTTTGCTTGAATAACACTGGAAATGTCATCTCTTTAGCAAGAAAACAGAAATAAAGTGTTAGAATGTCATACTACAAATAACCAACTCATGCTGATACTTATTTGAAAACAAAAGATGTACAAGATTTTGTTTAAATTAGGGCTGTCAAGAGATTAAAAAAATAATCACGATTAATCTCACTGATAAACAATAATAGAATACCATTTATTTAAAATTTTTTGGATGTTTTCTACATTTTAAAATATATTGATTTCAATAACAACACAGAATACAAAATCTACAGTGCTCACATTATATTTTTGAGTAAAAGTATTTGCACTGTAAATAAAATAAATAAAATTCACCAAATGCATGTACTGTAGTGCCATACCTTTCTCATGAAAGTTGAACTTACAAATGTAGAATTATGTACCAAAAAACCCTGCATTCAAAAATAAAACAATGTAAAACTTTAGAATCTTCAAGTCCACTCAGTCCTACTTCTTATTCAGCCAATCGCTCAGACAAAAAAGTTTGTTTATATTTGCAGGAAATAATGCTGCCTGCTTATTTACAATGTCACCTGAAAGTGAGAACAGGCGTTCTCATGGCACTGTTATAGCCAGCATCACAAGATAGTTACATGCCAGATGCAGTAAAGATTCATATGTTCCTTCATGCTTCAACCCTAGGGGACATGCGTCCATGCTGATGAGGTGTTCTGCTCGATAACCATCCAAATCAGTGCAGACCGACACATATTCATATCCATTATCTCAGTTAGATGCCACCACCAGAAAGGGGAAGGGGGTTGGGGACTCCTCTGATTGATATGGCAGGGAGCCAACTCCCTCACCTCCCCCCCCCCCAGTTCTTATAGCCCTCCTTAACCCTCTTATGAGGGTGGTGGATGGTAAGGTCCAAGGCTGGGGGATCTGGATGGAAACAAAGGGGGGCCGGTGGAAGCCCCGGAGAATTGATTTGAATAAGCATGGATTTGCCTGCACTGTACACTTTATCTGCCGGGTAGTCCCAGACATCTATATAATAAAGTTGTGGCCTGATTAAACCCATAACAAGTCTCCTGTTCTTCTTGCAATGTACCCAGATAATGACTGCACTACAACTAAGGTGGTGCAGAGATTTTCTTTTTTGGTGGTTTGGTTTCTGTAGTTTCCACATCAGAGTGTTGTTGCTCATTTAAGACTTCTGAAAGCAAGCTCTACACCTCGTCCCTCTCAGATTTTGAAGGCACTTCAGATTCTTAAACCTTAGGTCGAGTGCTGTAGCTATCTTTAGAAATCTCACATTGGTACCTTCTTTGCGTTTTGTCAAATCTGCCATGAAAACGTTCTTAAAATGAACAGCATGTGCTGGGTCATCATCCGAGACTGCTATAACATGAAATATATGGTTGAATGCGGATAAAATAGAGCAGGGGACATACAATTCTCCCCCAAGGAGTTCAGTCATAAATTTAATTAACACATTATTTTTTTAATGAGCGTCATCAGAATGGAAGCATGTCCTCTGGAATGGTGGCCGAAGAATGAAGGGGCATACAAATGTTTAGGATATTTGGTACATATATACCTTGCAATGCCAGCTACAAAAGTGCCATGCAAATGCCTGTTCTCACTTTCTGGTGACACTGTAAATAGGAAGAGGGCAGCATTATCTCCTGTAAATGTAAACAAACTTGTTTGTCTTAGCGATTGGCTGAACAAGAAATAGGACTGAGTGGACTTGTAGGCTCTGAAGTTTTACATTGTTTCGTTCGTGAGTGCAGTTATGTAACAAAAAATATCTACATTTTTAAATTGAACTTTCACAACAAAGAGATTGCACTAGAGTACTTGTATGAGTTGAATTGAAAGATACTATTTCTTTTATAATTTTTATAGTGCAAATATTTGTAATAAAAAATAATATACACTTTCATTTCAATTACAACACAGAATACAATATATATGAAATGTAGAAAAATATCCAAAATATTTAATAAATTTCAATTTCTAAGCTGATTCAGAAGTTTCTGACTGAAAGGCAAATAAACTTCAATCTGCTCAAATGGATATGAAATTCACACAGAAATAGTACCATCAAATGATTATTTAATTTCCTTTAAATACAGATTTTGAATCATTTTCAGATAACTGTTTTCAACAAAATACTCCATATTTTTCTTATATTTAGATTTCCTATAGTAGAGAGTTTTTAACTCTTTAACCATTGCAATATGGAAATGATTTTCCATTTTCTAAATTGTCGACATCTGTTTAAATAACAGTATTTCTAAAATCAAATAAAATTGTATCTCAAACTTTGTGGCATGCTAGTATTTTCAAACAATAAAAAAGCATACTAACCAGAAGCTGCAGTTGTCAGTGAAAAGTGGTATTTTAGTGTATGTAATTTACAGTATTTCCTTTTCTACTCCCCACTTTGGATTTTCTAATGTTTCCTTATCATTTCAAAAAAACATCTTGAATGGAGTAGTTCAATAATTTTGTTAGACCTACTTCCTGCAGTCTCAGATAATAGAGGTTAAAAGTTTTTGCTTCTTTGCTGCATCAAAATACATCAATTCTTTAAGTCTCACACAAACAACACTATATTAAGGCAGCAGATTTTTGTCTTGAGAATATTTACTGTTTGTAGTAAATACAGGTTTCATTAGAAATACCCCTAAAATACTAGGAACTCTTCCTTTAAAATATATAATAAACTGATTTCCTTTGCGATTTCTTTAAAATTGTGAGATTATTCATGGTCCCATGAAATCTCCCATCATGGGATTTGAAAAGTGCACTCCCTATTGCCATCACCTTCAGTTGCCTCAGAAAATGTAAACCAACAGGCCACTCTTGAAGATTTAATGGCTTTGAATCCCATTCTTCTCTTCATTTTCACAAGAGAAAAAAAACTACATCTATGAATTGGGGTTGGGAGTGTCAGAAATGGGGTGCACTCACTCTGCAAGTTCCCTCCTCACCCCTCACCCCCATTCCTGAAGCTCTAGCAGCCTTTCAGCCGGTAATCTGGTAAAAATCAGGTTCATGGGTGTCAAGGAGGTAATCCTTGCATCCGAAGAAGAGGGCCGTATCCCACGAAAGCTTATGCTCAAATAAATTTGTTAGTCTCTAAGGTGCCACAAGTACTCCTGTTCTTTTTAAGGAGGTAATGCTTTTTGAAGGACAGTTCTGCCACCCAAACCCACAGGGAAAGTTTCTGCAGACAAAGTCTGGAAAAATATAATATTTTTATGGTGGTACAAACTTTTCCAGGCCAGTTCTACTGTAAATATAGATCTAGGAGGATCGTACAGCGTTGAGTAACCACTGTGCTGCTATACACCAAGCCTTATGCATATGAGACAATCTAATTCCACACACTATAATGGAATGTTTTGACTGCTCAGGGGAGATACAATCCTTCAAAGAACTCATAGATTATCTACATGACACTCTACCCAAAGACATTTAGGATGACTTCATGGAGAAGATACAAAGGAAGATCTATAGTGATATTGTTTAAAACATAGGTTCACCCATAAACTAAGATGGGAATCGAGGTATACATTGGTCATGCTGAAAAAGAGGTAAGGAATTACACCACCAAGGCAAAACCACGTTATCTCCTCAACTAGAGAGGTTAAGACCAACCATTCATTCTTCTCATTCGCCCACTCCTTATCTCTACTTTCCTACTACCTCTGTTCTTCTTTCTTCTTCCCCTATCCTGATAAACCTAAGATTCAAGAACTTCAAGCACTATACTATAGATAGAAGAATTGACATGGGTTTAATTCTTAACCGGAAAAAAAAAATCACAAAACCAGGAAGTATACCTTTACCCCGATATAACGCGACCCGATATAACATGAATTCGGATAGAATACGGCAAAGCAGCGCTCCGGGGGGGGCAGGGCTGCGCATTACAGTGGATCAAAGCAAGTTCAATATAACACGGTTTCACCTATAACGCGGTAAGATTTTTTGGCTCTCGAGGACAGTGTTATATCGGGGTAGAGGTGTACAAGAAAGCAAATCTATCATAATTGATCTCAATATTCATAGACCATTGAATACCTTATAAGACTGCAGAGTAGATACAACTGTGTAGTGACTCTAATGCTTTCAAAGAAAGTGGATTACACTGTGGTGTATTGAAAACAGTGTAAAAATTACAAACTAACACTAAGGGCTTGGCTACACTTGCGAGTTAGTGTGCAATAAAGGAGCCCCATGTGCACTAGCTCACTCCCCGTCCACACTGGCAAGGCACATAGAGCGCTCTGACTCCGCAGCACTCCTGGTACTCCACCTCGGCGAGAGGAATAACATTTTCTGCGTCTTGGCTAAAACGCACATCCCATAATCCCCTTAAGTCAAGTGGCCACTCTTGTCATTGTTTTGAACTCCTGTAGGAATGCGGAAATGCCCTTTCAAAGCTCCGTTTCTGACAGCCGGCATGCAAGCCATTACTGTGGAATGCTGTGTGTGAGAGAGAGAGGCAGGGGGAGGGGGAGGTCTGCTGCTGTCTGAACTTAGAAGACAGCATGCTGACATGCTCTCAGACCCCAAAAACCCACTCTCTCTCCCCCCACATACACACAACACACTCCCTGTCACACTCCACCCCACCCCCTCCATTTAAAAAGCACGTTGCAGCCACTTGCATGCTGGGATAGCTACCACAATGCACTGCTCTCTGTGGCCGTTGCAAGAGCTGCTAATGTGGCCATGCCAGTGCACTGGCAGCTGTCAGTGTGGACAGACTACAGTGCTTTCCCTATTGCGCTCTACGAAGACTGGTTTAACTCAAAGGGCTCTACATCTGCAAGTGTAGCCATGCCCTAAGTTCAAAGATGTTTCCTGGTCCTACTTGTAGGGAGCTCTTAGGAAAGCATGCAATCTGGTTCCTCTGCAGTTAGTCTGCAAAGAGCCAGCCTAGTGCAAGGTGAGTTGAATTGTGCCTCTCTGCCTTAGGGAGCAGGCTGCTTTCTCCCTTCCTGTTTTTGGTACTTTGTGTTAGAATCCTGGATTCTAAGAAATACAGTGGTGCTACCTTGCAACCTTTCAGAAAGATAAAAACATAAAATACTTGAACTTCTCTGTGTGTATGCTGTGAACATAGCATACACTGAGAGAAACTTGTTTGTTTGTTTTTTGTCTGTAACTTGTTTTCTGTTTCAAACACTGATTAATAAACAGAATATTTAAAATGGTGACTCCCATCTCTTCACACTCATATACACATATTCTCAATCTCATATCTCAATCTCATATGCATACTAGCTGTGTAAGCATAATGGAGAAAAAAGTAGTGTTAGTTTTAAACCAGCTGGGCAAATACAAAGAAGCCAACACTGTGACAAACTAACCTGTCAATAAATAGAGGGGGAAAGTTTCAGCTACCTTTTTAAAAACATATTTCACATCACACACATACTTCACATCACATAGTTCTGTTTAGCTTTTTAAAAATTAATAATGAACAGATGCTGGTATTTGCAGCATGTGCTGAACCTAATGCTTATTAAAATGTGAAACACAAAAGGAACATCACTCAGCATACCTCTTCAGGAAAAGCACAGTGAGAGGTGGAACTTCTGGTGAGTACAATAATAGACAGTAGCCCTACAGAGTGGAACAGCTGGAGAGAGTACACTACACAATCTGTCCATTAAAAAAGTGTAAACTAAAACATTATACATTTTTTTGTTTCCAGATAGTGACAGCTGCTGTGAGATATACTTTCCATTAGTACCCATGTTCATAACTTTCATTTATTTTAACTGTTTTTGTTATTCTTTTCTTTATTTTTCTAATACATGATTTGACAGCATTAACAAGAACTACATTCAGAGGTCTATACTAAAATATACTCCGTAAAATAAATTATTGTTTTGGGGGTATAAATATTAAATAGATAATTACTTCAGTGACGACTACATAATTCTATCCAAAAGTAGTTAAAGTGGAACAACTCTTTCATTGTTTTAAGAAACCATTTCAATACAACAACTGAGATTGTACTGTATTACTGTTTAAACATCTGCTTATTTATTAATGGGAAGATTGCCTGATGCTACTATACAGCGGAGTACATGGGGGTGAGTTTCTTTCTTATTCCTTTAAATGACCTATTTGATGAGTGGGTCCCAGCATGGAGGGAGGAGTATTATCCACAAGAGTATTATTCCTCTTCCCAAGCAGGGACAGGGTTAAGGGTAAGGAAAATGGACAGGACCTTGACTCCACCTCCCCCAACAAAACATCAGTCAATGAAACTGAGGAAGTGAGGAGGAAGTGATCTACTACTGATAAAGACCAGTAGCTGATTAATTCCCCATTGGAGCAATGGAGACAGTGAGGGAGAGCAATGTGATCTAGTCATTATTCCCTCCTTGGTCTATGCCTGAGGAAGCACAGCTACTTGCTGTCCCTTACATAATGGAGATATTAAATTTATAAAATCCAGCCATATGACATAGGAGTTTCTGTATTTCCACTGCATTTAATAAACAAGTACACCAAAGGAAGGGCAGTATGGTGGATCATCATGGAAAGCTAGCTTCTTGTGACTCATACATTATGACACACTAGAGCTGCATGAAGCAGATTTAGAAAGCTAGGGCTAAAATATACATCTAGTATAGGTGGGTACAACAGTACTTAAGCCAAAGAGTTATACTCCCTAAACCAGGCTGAATTTGACCCCCTGACTAATATTAAGATTTTTCTCTCTTCATCACAGGTCAAATTCCAAGCAAGGACTGTTGCTGAAATAGCTGTGTTTAGGGTAGAAATATGTCTCTTTCAAGCTATACAAGCAGACACATGTTCCAGAGGCATCTGATAAATGATAACGGCAGGGGATAAGAATGATTTAGCAATTATTCCTGTGTGAAACTGAACCACCAGAAAAGCTGTAAACAGTGTTGATCTGTGAGTTTCTCTCATTCTGAACTGTTTTCTTAGCCAAGAATTCCCATAGCAGTGCCGCTGACTTGAAGGTATAAATTGTCCCCAAATCTGAAATGGTTGTGGGTGAGCCAGTAGGAGAACACTTCAATCTTCCTGGACATTCTATAACAGATTTATATATAGCCATACTTGAACAAAAAAACTTCAGAGAGCGACTTCAAAGAGAAACTGCAGAACTAAAATTCATTTGCAAATTTAACACCATTAATCTGGGCTTGAATAGGGACTGGGAGTGGCTGGCTCATTACAAAAGCAGCTTTGCCTCTCCTGGAATTGACACCTCCTCATCTATTATTGGGAGTGGACTACATCCACCCTGATCGAATTGGCCCTGTCAACACTGGTTCTCCACTTGTGAGGTAACTCCCTTTTCTTCATATGTCAGTATAATAATGCCAGCATCTGTAATTCTCACTCCATGCATCTGAAGAAGTGGGTTTTTTATCCACGAAAGCTTATGCCCAAATAAATTTGTTAGTCTTAAGGTGCCACCGGACTCCTTGTTGTTTTTGTGGATACAGACTAACATGGCTACCCCCGATACATATAATAATAAAAAGTCTGGTATAGAATGGGCCTTAACAGTGCTGAGTAGAGTGGAAGAATTACAAAACTCGTGCTAATACATCCCAGACTAATGTTTTTGCCTTTTTTGCAACTGTATTACATTGTTGACTTATACTTAGTTTGTGATTCACTACGCCCCCAGATCCCTTTCCACAGTACTCATTTCCCATTTTGTATTTGTGCAATTGATTATTCTTTACTAAGTGGAGTACTTTTCCTTTGTCCTTACTGAATTTCATGCTATTTATTTCAGAACATTTCTCCAGTTTGTCCAGATCATTTTGAATTGTAATCCTGTCCTCCAAAGCATTTGCAACCCGTCCTGGCTTGGTATCATCTGCAAAATTTATAAGAACTGGACCCAGGACAGATCCCTGCAGGACCCCATTCTATATTCTGAGTACTGTTTTCCAACCAGTTGTGCACCTACCTTTTAGTAATTTAATCTAGGCTATGTTTCCCTAGTTTGCTTATGAGGATGTCATGTGAGGCAGTATCAAAAGCCTTACCAAAGTCAAAATATATCACATCTGCTGACTCTCTCCCCCCACCCCATCCACAAGGTTTGTTACCCTGTCAAAGTAGTAATATGCAGTATCCCCTTTAAATAAGTCCTGTAAACTCTCAAGAATTTTATCATTACACAGTACTGCAATATTTTTTCTTAATGCCGAGGGATATTATTGTGAAGTGCCATGTAAAGGATGATTTGAATAAGCCTGGAATGATTATATAATCATGAATGGTGATAAGAAATTTACCAAAATACTGGTTAGAGCACAGTACTGGGGATAGTGAGACCAGGATTCTATTCTTTTACAAAATACCAGCAGGTGCAATGAGTTTTCCCTTCCTTCCAACTAGCATGTCTACCGGGCATAATCACAGCCATTGAGCTCCAGTTACCTCTGCATGCTAGTGACACTGGCAGCATCAGCCACTCCAAAGTGGATGACTCCCTTCATGTCAGCCAGCACAACCCGGTCCCACAATGGAGAGTATGGGGGGGAAGATAGGCTTTACGCTGTTGAAAAGCTGGTGCAGCAGCCCAATCCTCTTTGTGCTCCAGGAGGCAAAAGGCCTGCCTGCAACACATCATCTTCTGGAGTGTAATAGGGCTCTGCACCAAGCCTTGATAGAAGCTGTGAATTGAGCCACAACCTCTCTGTGCTCTGTTTCTGTATCCGTAACGTGGTACAACTATCTGAATTTGTAAAAAGTTCCAAGATCCTTGGATAAAAGATTCTATACAAGTGCAAATTAAAATTATTAATGCTTATTTTGAGCAATGAAATCTTGCTACTATACCATCGAATCTAGATGTTAAGAACATTCTATTTAAATACAAGTAGCTGTTTCTTTTCTTTTGGATGTCAACATGTGAAATATGATTTATGAAGAGTTATTTTCTAAGCTAAGTACATATATAAATCATAATACTGTACATTTCATAAAACTAACTTTTCATGACACGCTGCAGGAAGTCAGAAAAATGCAGCTCCTTCTGCTTCCTTTGGATTGTATGGGCTGCACATACACATCAGTTGCTGATAAATGCACATGATGAATAGAAATCTCTTTCTGCTTTAAAAAAGCATTATCCCATCATTACAAATAATTTTTACTTTGATGAAAAAAGGTGCTTATTGAAAATTGGTGGTTGGAGCATGGAATCCTGCTGTACAGAAGCTAATGAAGCAATTTAATAACCAGTAAGCCCTTAAACAGCATTTTCTAGAAATCATTATTCTTTCTATCATAATATTTTATTTATTTTCAAACCTCGCCAGCCCTATTCCATCCTCTGACAAACTTACACTAAGTTTAAATAATTCACATATCACTTGAAGCTAGATCCTAAATGGCATCAATAAATGAGGTTACCTGTGCACTGGTTACCCCATTTATGTACATCTTGGTATCTTAATTATTCTCATCTTTATTATTTAGAATATGTTGACAGCCAATTGTGTGCTTGCTACTGTATGAAATAGGCCAAGAGACAGACAGACAGAGTGAGCTAACAAGTACAGAAGCAAATAATATTAATCAGACTTGGTCTGATTGAACTGCACTTGGCATAGGACCTGAGGTAGGGAAAGGGGAACTGGTCAGAGGTGATGGAGGAGGGAAAACAAAGGCGGCTTCATAATTCTGGGGCCAGCTGGAGACTGGTTTAGTCCCAAGTTACAGCATACTCAGGGTCATTCTGGTAACCAGGAAGAGCCGGGGCGTGGCTATCCCATATGCTAGTGACTGAAAAGATGAGGAAGGTGTTGAGCTGGTATGCCACCCAGATATCACTCCTACATAGGAAATTGGCACCTGTCCAGATGCAGAAAGTTTTTGGCCCTTTTGCACCAGTGGAGTAGTGCAAAGAGTGCTCAACACAGTGAACAATCAGGCTCAAGATGCTCTGGTTGGCCAGAGAGTGGATTTAGTAAAAGCAGGTTTTAAAAATAGATGAAAGAAGAGTGACACTTCTGAGTGTGCTGGATTAAAGCTGACAGTTTGGGAAGAACGGAGTTTTAAGGAGGCATTTGAAAGGAGAGAGGGAGGAAGCCTGGTGCTAAATGATCTGCTTTTATTTTGTACAGGGTGACTGTTTTAAATCCCACTTCCAACAGCTCAAAGAGTTCAGACTGTGTGTCCAAGCAAGTCCTGGAGGAGTTCCATGTCTATTTGTTCTATAATACATTTATTTGAGATTGAACTCTTTGTTCAAGATGAACAGGTATCATATGAAAGGTATCATACTTTTATTAACTGCCCCAGAAGCCAATCAAACTAAGACTGCTCAGGCTTCTGGAAACACCTATGACTCCCTGCCCATGCTCAGAGATTTATTAATACAGACACTTCTATGCTAATATTAAAAGATACCTATCCGGATACTAACTGCAGATTTTGGAATCCCATTTAACTGGCTATGATTGCCTTGTCTCAGGTCCTTTCACAGTGGGTGACTTTTTGATACAGGGAGGGAGTTGCAATGGATTTGTTCCCTAAAGGATTAATCCTCTAAAGCGCTGACACTGCAGAGCACTCTAGACCTGATCCAATGAAGCACTTCAGCATGTGCTAACTTTAAGAGTGCAAGTAGTTCCATTCACTTCAATAGTACTACGTACATGCTTAAAGTAAAGCATGCGCTCATATGCTTCACTGGATTGAGAACTACCACTAAAGTCAATGGGAATTTTGCCAAAAGGATCAGGTCTTGCACAGGGAGGAAAGGGAATGTTCTTAATCTCTGTGTTTAAAAATGCAACCAGAGACTACAGTGAAGAGACATTAATAATTAACAACGTTTACTAACTATCCCAAACTTGTTCCTTAACATCTTATTTACTTATTACAATAAAAGGGCTAAATCCTAGCCTGTATTTCACTGCTGAGTCTTCATTATGTTGGTCAGAGAGAATTTAATCCTTAATGTTTATTTTTATTGTTTTCTGATAAAGTAATTTTGGTTGCTGCTTGCTAGCCCAGCTTGCAAGTGTATTTAGGATGATTTACTATATATATTAAAATTGGGAGTTGGAGTACAGGGTACGTGTGATGCGGTGCACTTGCCCCACACTGATAACTGGTGGGACTAGTTATTGTGCCATCTGGGGTCATCGTGTTTTGGGAGGATTCCCCGCTGACCCAGTGGCGGGCATACTTGCCACTGATAGGACCCTGAGCTGGGACCCGGTGGAGCAGGGAAGGCCCGGATCCCCCTATCCAGCCACCACAGCACCCCCCACCCCAGGTGGTGGCCCACTCTCCCAACCGGCTGCCGGGCCAAACAGCCCTACTGAAGAGGGCCATTATACTAACTCTGGACATTGGGCCACACAGCCCCGCTGAACAGGGCAGCCCTATTGGCTCCGGCCACTGGGCCACACAGCCCTGAGATAGAGCAGCCATATTGACTTTTGCCCCTAGGCCAAGCTATCCCAAGACAAGGGATGGTGGTATATACTCAGCCATGAGGCCATCATTACCCCCACCCCATCCTAAGAAGGGACGGGGCGCACTTGACCCGCAACAGTATCTCTGCTTTTATCTTGCTAACACATTACATTTAAATGGTAGAAGGATCTACAGTTTATCCGAGGGCTAAGTGTCTTGAGTAGCTGCATTCAATTTATATATTACGTTTTTTTCAATTTCTCTTCTATTTTCCATGTAAATAAATCCTTCAAGCGCATTCTCTGATTGACAGCAAACAATGTAGGTTACTGAAATCCAATGGAAATATTTTGTGAATAAGCAAGAGCCCTGAGTAGTTCCTACTGGGGAAAAAACATACATCAAATATTATCTACACATTTCATTACTCTAGGCTCTCAGTTTTCTTGTTTTCTGCAATTACGCTATTGCAAAAAGCTAAAAAAAAAAAACGGTTCTGGACACAACTTGCTTTTGTCTTGTTATTCCAGAGCTCTACTCTTATTTATCTATAAACTGTAGAGCATATTAGACATCAGTGACAGTGACCTTAGCAGTTTAATTTTTACCTGTTCATTTTATAGTTGTCCAGATTCTACAATATTTATATTTCCTTGAAAAAGCAAACATAATTGAGATGTGGACTCCTGATATATTTTACTAGATTTCATATCTACGTATCACATGGAATTAAGAGACGATGCTATTTTTATTTCTGCCTGCAAACAATACATTATGATAGTCATCTCACTATCCAAAGCAACAGTCATTTTACAATAGGTCATGTTCAGCCTTCAGTCTACCACACTTTCGTCCCAATCTTGCAGGCATTCCACACACACACCATGTGCAGAATTGGGCCATGTCTCACTGATTAATGTCAAACTAGTTAATTCAAAGAGGCATAGTATCTATGCATATGTATATTTTCACAGGAAACATCCACAAATAGTAGTAATAAAAAAAATGGTAACATGGAGAGAAGCTTGCTTTTTGTTCAGAAAGGACAATGAATTTGACAGAAGAGAGAAGAATCTATAAGACACTGAATGTAACAAAAATATTTCACTGAGCTACTCTCAAGAATAAATCATATGCAAATCAAGAGGAATGACCGCAGTTTTATATTTTAAAGCCCAGACATTATTTGAACTCTGAAAAGATGGAGACTAACA
The DNA here is from genome assembly GCF_028017835.1 of Emys orbicularis. Lineage (NCBI taxonomy): Eukaryota > Metazoa > Chordata > Testudines > Emydidae > Emys > Emys orbicularis. The sequence goes on along the minus strand of NC_088689.1, from coordinate 37,240,192 downwards.
GAAAGCATATCCTTCCTATTACATAGGTACAGTACAGCTAATGCCCCTCCCAATATTTCAGTGGGGAAGATACAGCAGATTTTCAAAATCACTTTAACATAGCGTGAGCAGGTAGCATTCTTTCTCTGCTGCAAATAAAGTCCGCACAATACTGTAAAATGTCAAACTTACACCCTCCTTGAGGTTTGACTTTACTGGTAACTTGAATCAGTTTCCCCAACTTGGCTTTTTCTAGCTCCCCCTCCCCCACCCCCAATCTCTTTTCCTAGTTCCTGTGACAAAGGGAAGCCACACCACACTTTTTATATCCTGGAGAAATTAACAACTGAACCTGCAACAATGTGCCACACAGAAGTATGCAACAGCTTAACATAGGGGTCTCACTGCTGCTGACAGGGTGGGTCAACAGAAGAGCCTGGCAATCCCTTTGTGGGAAATTTTAAATCCTGTCGCACTGTTACAAAATGTTTAAAGCTAAGAGAATGCAGGAACAATCCTGCATTAGCTAGATGAGGTGTTAGATAACATCTCTTTACCTTCTGATTCTGGTATATGCATAGACATAATGGATGTGTCATATAGATCATTTAAGACCAGCATGGAAAGAACATTTTCAGCAGTTTTCACTTCTGCTTCCTTAAAATTGGCTACCTTCTCTCCTCCTGTGCTGTTGGCATCACTACACACTTTTTAGGCAATGAGGTAAAAGGGATATATTCTGAATATTTGCCTGGCAAAAAGAGAAAATCTATTTCCTGCCAACAAAGACAGAATTAACAGTGTAAAAGTATCAACAATTTCCCATTTGTAAAGCCTAAAAAGACTTTCCAAAAACAAGACACATTTGGATCAAAGTCTTCTATTGCAGGATTCTCATGACGTTGCATGTGGCCTGGGGGACTCAGAGGAATACAGATTCAAATTGAGAGAACAATTTTCTTTACATTACTCAATGTTCTTATTTAATATTTATACTATGGCAACAGAGGGTCTGAGCAGTGTAGGGGCCACACTGTGTGAGGCACAACTGCAATGAAGTCTGTGAAGTGCTCAGTGGTCGCAGAGGTCTACTTTCCCTGTGAAGTCTGTTAGAGATTTAGTGTCATACAAGCAGGCACTATGCTTGCCTTTGAAGAGCTTACAGTCTGAGAATAAGTGTAATAAATGTTTGATTATGAGCAAAACTAGTAGCAAATAAATATCCAAGACCAAATTCTGCTCTTACTGTAAACCAGTGGAAATCCAGAGTACCGCAATTGTTTTCAGTAGAGCTACTCCAGATTTATACTAGTGTAACTAAGGGCAGAATTTGGTCCACTGTATGATGTGACATTGATATACATATTCTAGGTATTCAATGTTTACTATTTCTTAAAACCTTGTTAGTGAGATCAGGCCTTATTGAGGTAAATGGCAAAACTCCCACTAGCTTCAATGGGACAAGATTAGAGCCTGTAGTTATAATTGAAGTATTTATTTATTTATTTACTTCTCCATTATTTCCCCTTAACAATTTATTTATACAAAAGGGAATCTTGAACTTCAAACTAAGCTTTGTAGTTCCACACAGATTATGACTACAGAACTGTCTCTAATGGCAGCACTATTATTTGGTTTGGCATAATAGATGCTGTAGGATGTACAGCTGTGAGATTTGTTATTTTGTTTGGCTTATGCTGTACAAAATGTTCAAAATACATTTTGGCTAATTTACTGCAAATCAAAGATATTAGTGAAAGCCACTTTAGTTTAAATGTCCCCATGCAGTCCAACTTCTTATTTCTTATAAAACATGTATGGGTCCCTGCTGTCAGATAGCAGATAATTCTTTCTTCAAATGAAGTTAATATTGTACTCCTCCCGGGCAGAGTGTAAAACTGGTGTTAAATTGTGTATGCCAGAATTGTTTATACTAGAGGATGCTGTCACTTCCATGCTGCTTTCCTTATTTCACTTCATGTTAGACTTGACCCATACAGCTACTCCCTTATCTTCAGAATTGTTCATTCTTACTTTGCCCATCTGGAAAGCATGGGGCACTGTGCAGCAAGGGAACCAGCAGCCTCATTACTTTCAATGTCAGACACTCACTCTAGAAACCTGTATTTAAACTTGAATTGTGCCTATTACATTACAACCAATTCAACTATATTTTAAAGTCAATTGCAATTCATAGATTCTTAGCATTAAATGCCAGTAGGGACCATTAGATCATCTAGTTTGACCTCCAACTAGTATATCACAGGCCATGCAATTTCATTCAGTTACCCCTGTATTGAACCTATAATTTGTGTTTGACTGAACAATAACTTGTGTTTTGCTAAAGGATATTTTCCCGAAGGGCATCCAGTCGTTATCTGAAGACATCAAGACTGGGACACTACTATTTCTCTTGATAGTTTGTTCCAACTGTTAATCATCCTCACAGTTAAAAAATGGTGCCCATCATTTTTAATTTGAATTTGTCTGGTTTCCAGCCATTGGTTCTTGTTATGCCTTTCCCTGTTAGATTAAAGAACTCTTTAGTACACAGTATTTTCTCCCCGTGAAGTTACTTACACATTGTAATCAAGTCATATCTCAGTGGTGGTGTTGTTTTAAATAAACTAAATAGATTGAGCTCCTTAAATCTTTTATTGTAAGGCATTTTCTCCAGCCCCAGAGTGATTTTTGTGGCTCTCTTCTTCGTCCTCTCCTATTTTTTAACATCCTTTTCAAAATGTGGATACCAGAATTAGAAACAGAAGTCTCACCACTGCCATATACAGAGGTAAAATCACCTCCCTGCTGCTACTCACTACATCCCAGGATCACATTAGCCCTTTTTGCCACAGAGTTGCACTGGGAGAACTAAAATTCATTTGCAAATTTAACACCATTAATTTGGGCTTGAATAGGGACTGGGAGTGGCTGGCTCATTACAAAAGCAGCTTTGCCTCTCCTGGAATTGACACCTCTTCATCTATTATTGGGAGTGGACTACATCCACCCTGATCAAATTGGCCCTGTCAACACTGGTTCTCCACTTGTGAGGTACTCCCTTCTCTTCATGTGTCATTATATAATGCCTGCATCTGTAACTTTCACTCCATGTATCTGAAGAAGTGAGGTTTTTTATCCACGAAAACTTATGCCCAAATAAATGTTAGTCTTTAAGATGCCACCGGACTCCTTGTTGTTTTTACTGGGAGCCTATATTCAGTTGCTTGTCTACTATGATCCCTAAATCCTTTTATGGGTTAATACATAGCTGACTCTGCCTTCCCATTGCCTTGTGTACACCCAAGGGAAGACGTCTTGTGCTCAAGTTCCCATTTGGCATTGAATCCTTTGAATGCTGCTGTAATATACTGTGTCCCATTGTCTGAGCAGTGTGTCAGGTATGCTATACCTTGCAAAATGCAACTTCGGTTACTAATCCACTTTCCTGAAATTGGAATGGTAATCTGCTGTGACCATATAGTTCCTAGTAGTGTTGTTGTAGCCACACTGGTCCCAGGATAAGAGAGAGAGAGAGAATGTATTTATTGGACCAACTTCTGTTGGTGGAAGGGACAAGCTTTCAAACTTCACAGAGCTCTTCAGGTCTGGGGAAGATAACCAGCGTGTCTGAGCTAAATACAAGTTGGGACGATTATTCAGAATCAGGAGTTCACACATGCTGTAGGAGACCACTTAAATTGAAGTGGGCAATTAAGGGTTAGCAGACAGTAGGGTATGTTACAAATTGTTGTAATGAGCCATAAAACCAGGGTCTCTATTTAATCTATGATTTTTAGTGGCCAGCAGAGTTATGAATTTAAGTTTCCAGGCTCTTCTTTTGAAGGTGTTGTGCAGGTTTCCTTTGAGGACAAGGACTGAGAGGTCAGATATGGAGTGATCACTTTGAGAAAAGTGTTCACCCATGGGTGACAGGGTGTTTTTGTCGTTTATTATTTTTCTGTGAGAATTCATTTGAGAACACAGTGACTGTCTGGTTTCACTCACATAGTTGCTGTGGCATTTGATGCACTGGATGAGGTAAACCACATGTTGTGATAGGCATGTGTAGGACCCATGGATCTTGAAAGGTGTGTTGTGGGGAGATATTGATCATTGTAGCAGTGGAGATACGTCTGCAGGTTTTGCATCTGTTGTTCTGTCATGGTCTAATGCTGCTTTCAGTTGGTGTGTCCTGGACTGCAGGGCCAGCGCAAACCATTAGGCAACCTAGGCAGTTGCCTAGGGTGCTACAATTTGGGGGGCGGCGACCGTGGCGGTATTTTGGCAGCGGGACCTTCCGCCGCCTAGGGCAGCAGAAAAGCTGGCGGCGCTCCTGCAGTGGACTGTCGGGAGCTTGCTTCAGATGATGGGGGGGGGGGTGTTAAGGCCAGAAGAGAGGATTCAGGAAAGATTTCTTTCAGTACAGTTGTCCCCATCAAGTATGGTTTGTAATTTTTTGATGAAATCCTATGTGGGTTTCAGTGTAGGGTGGTAGGGACAACTAGATGTGTATGGTCCGTGTTGTGTTTTTTGTTTTTGTTTTGTATTGAAGCAGGTTGTCTCAGGGTATTTGGGTGGCCCGTTCCACGATGAAAACTAGTACTCTGGTGGAGTGTTCTTTTTTTAGTGTGTTTAGGTGTCTATCTAGGACTTTCTCTTTGGAGCAAATACTGTGGTATCTGATTGCCTTGCTGTAGATAACAGATTTCTTGGTGTGTCTGGGGTGATTACTGGATCTGTGGTGTAGTGATCCATTGGTTTCTTGTATATAGTCGTTTGTAGGGTTCAATTATTGAATCTGATCCTCGTATCCAAGAAGTTACTGCTAGTATGGGAGCATTCTAGAGAGAATTTGATGAATGTCTGGTGGTTGATGAAGTTGTGATGGAAATCTGAGAGAATTTATATCATCTGTCCAGAGGATGAAAATATTATCGCTGTATCTCAGAAATTTTCAGAAATTCTTCCTCGAGGAAGCCCATGAAGAGGTTGGCATATTGGTGAGCCTATATAGTACCCATGGCTGTTCCCATGGTTTGGACAAAGTGTTGTTAAATGCAATGTTGTTGTGGATGAGGATGAAATGGATGAATTTGGTATAATGTTTGCATTTGAGGCAGGTAGCGATGCCATTATGGTGAGGTATGTTGGTGACATCCCTGGTGGCAAGAATGGAGAGGTTCTGGGCGGGGCTCTTGATGTTGAAGAGTTTCTAGTGGATTTGTAAGGGCCCCTGAGTCCCAGGCAGCCCTCAAACACTGGCCACTATTGGGCAGCTCACTCAGAACTGCTGGAAGTGAGGGGATAACAGAATTTTGACTACTTCCAGAGGCACCACCTATGAGGATCCTGTTTGGGGGACAATGATCAGCCTCATCCATTAGCTGACACACACTCTTTAAGCCAGAAAGAGGCATAGGAAGTTGTCTGACAACTGAGAGACTTCCTGACTGATGCACTGAACCTGATGCTTGTTTCTGATTCCAACTCTGACCCCGGCTTAGTTCCTGGAATCTGATTCCAACTCTGAGCCATGTCTTAGACTCTGGCTCTGATTGCTAGGATTGACCACCCTGCTCTAACCACTAGGTCAGATGGCCCATGTCCTGGTCCTGACAGCAAATCAGTAGTGTCTTGGAATGTCTTACTGACTGATAACCCTTAATTGTCATTTCATTTTAAATGGTCCCTATAACACGTGTGAACCCCTCATGCTTAGCAATCTGTCCCAACTTGTATTTAGCTCAGACACTCGTTACCGTCCCCATATCTGAAGAAGAGCTCTGAGAAGCTTGAACGCTTGTCCATGCCACCAACAGAACTTGGTCCAATAAAAGAGATTACCTCACCCACCTTGTCTCTCTCATGTAGTTCCTCTCTTTTGAAATGAACACGCTTGTTCCCACCTTTTCTGAGGTTAGGGCTGGGATTTCATGAGCCTGTAGTGGGGTCTCAATGTCGTGTTGTAGTTACTTGGGTGCACTCAGAGTGGCTTCATGAACGGCTTGTGATCAGACTGCACAACCAGCTTGTGCCCAAAGTGAACCAATTAAATGTTCCATTCCAAAGAGCACAGCCAGTAGTTCCTTTTCTAAAAGGGCATATCCCCTTTCTGTGTCTGTCAAGGTTCTACCAGCAAATGTTATGGGCTTCTGATTTTGTATCAGTGCTACTTCTATACTATAGGACCGATGCTTTGCTTATGATTTTATTTACACTTTTAAATGCCTGTTCTTGGGGCTCTAACCATTACCAGGATGCATCATTGTGCTTTAACTGTCTCAAGGGTTCACACTCTTGTGATAGGGGTGTACACGATTTGGAAAGATAGTTGGCCATCATAAGAACATGGCCCTACTGGTCAGACCAAGGGTCCATCTAGCACAGTATCCTGTCTTCCGACAGTGGCCAGTGCCAGGTGCCCTAGAGGGAATAAACAAAACAGATAATCAAGTGATCCATCCCCTGTTGCTCATTCCCAGCTTCTGGCAAACAGAGGCTAGGAACACCATTCCTGCCCATCCTGGCTAATAGCCATTGATGGACCTACCCTCCATTAATTTACCTAGTTCTTTTTTGAACCCAGTTATGGTCTTGGCCTTCACAACATCCTCTGGCAAGGAGTTCCACAGATTGACCCCTAGTTCTTGCGTTATGAGAAGGCGTAAACAATGCTTATCTACTTTCTCTATACCAGTCATGATTTTATAGACCTCAATCATATCTCCCCTTAGCTGTCTCTTTTCCAAGCTGAAAAGTCCCAGTCTTATTAATCTTTCCTCATACGTATGCCGTTCCATACCCCAATCATTTCTGTTGCCCTTTTCTGAACCTTTTCTAATTCCAATATATCTTTTTTGAGATGGGGCAACCACATCTGCACACAGTATTCATAAAAATATTCCTATAAATCACTGTCAAGTATCAGGGGGTAGCCGTGTTAGTCTGTATCCATAAAAACAACAAGAAGTCCGGTGGCACCTTAAAGACTAACAGATTTATTTGGGCATAAGCTTTCATGGAAAAAAAAACACTTCTCCAGATGCACTGAATCACTGGACTCCCTTCACATCCTTTGGTCTGGACATTTCCTTAATAGTTCAGTTTCTCTGGGTCCAGTTAGAATCCCACAGAAGTCAACACATGTCCAGTGTGGGGAACCTCAGTTCTCCTCAGCTTCAGCTTGTTTGCATTCAGCCTAATATTCTATTCCCAACACCTTTTTAAGAGTTGTTGCAGCTTGGTACTCTGTTCTTGGATTGCATCTTCCTTTACATTTCCTTCTACTACATTAAGAATCTCATTTGCTACAATCTTGATCCCTGGGAGTCTCTGGTTCAGTTTACATTGGAATACCTCTGGCTCTGGGCTGGTGTCCGTAGGGCTTTGTACCCAGCAATTCCTGCCAAAAGGTATGACAAAAGTTGTTAGGTTGATGGATGGCTCATCTATTCCAATATGCCAGAATCTAGTCTCAATATCACAGACAGTGAACACTTTTGACCTGGATAGACGAGGTAGTATGTCTTCAGTCACTAGTAATGGGTAGTTACTTCTTTTCAGTTCTCTGTTCAGTGATTTTGAATCAATACTGATCTTCAGTTTACTTGACAGTTTTCTCCGTTCTAATATGGCTGCTTTTCAGTATTGCTACGATTGTGGAGCCAGGTGCAATGTAATCTTAGTAACACTGATAAGCAACAATATTAGAATGGAGAAATGTGACCAAGTGCTGGTGACAGTCAATAAAACTACTCTGTGGCCAAGTGCTGACTGAGGATGTAGAAACTTTGAATGAAGAGGAAGACATTTGCAGAGTGATTTTAATAGATTCAAAGACAGAAAACTGCCAGCCAATTGGTCATTGATCTAATAGTAAAGACACAAATATGGCAGTTGAATGGCTGGCAGCTTTCTTCTGCAGCTTATTTTGAGAGTCTTTGGCTCTATTAAAGTCACACTGTAGACATCTTTCTCTTGATTTGAAGCCTCTAACTCCTCAGTCATTTCATAGAATCATAGAATATCAGGGTTGGAAGGGACCTCAGGAGGTCATCTAGTCCAACCCCCTGCTTAAAGCAGGACCAATTCCCAACTAAATCATCCCAAGCCTGACCTTAAAAACCTCTCAGGAAGGAGATTCCACCACCTCCCTAGGTAACCCATTCCAGTGCTTCACCACCCTCCTAGTGAAAAAGTTTTTTCCTAATATCCAACCTAAACCTCCCCCGCTGCAACTTGAGACCATTACTTCTTGTTCTGTCATCTGGTACCACTGAGAAGAGTCTAGATCCATCCTCTTTGGAACCCCCTTTCAGTAGTTGAAAGCAGCTATCAAATCCCCCCTCACTCTTCTCTTCTGCAGACTAAACAATCCCAGTTCCCTCAGCCTCTCCTCATAAGTCATGTGCTCCAGGCCCCTAATCATTTTTGTTGCCCTCCGCTGGACTCTTTCCAATTTTTCCACATCCTTCTTGTAGTGTGGGGCCCAAAACTGGACACAGTACTCCAGATGAGGCCTCACCAATGTCGAATAGAGGGGAACGATCACGTCCCTCGATCTGCTAGCAATGCCCCTACTTATGCAGCCCATATACTGCTACATTTTTCTTCGAAGGGTAGCTGCACCATAAAGGGTTCTGTTTCCCCTTACACCATCAGTCTCAGGCTAGATTTTCCTTCTGCCTTTCATGCTGTTTCATTCTCAGTTGCTTTGTCTCTGTCCTGTCTTCTGGATTCCTGCAGTATGACCCAGTGTACGTGTTCTGCACTAGTGGCTGGCATTGTTTTGATCCTTTTCCTGGACAGTTCAGTTGACCATGCTATTTGGAGGCACTTTTCTAGGGTTAGATCTGTTTCTCTCAATAATCTGCCCTGTAAACTGGAATTAAATGCCCCACAAATGATCCTGTCTCTAATTAGTGAGTCTTTATGTCTCCAAAGTTGCATGTTAATACCAGAGTTCACAGCTCTGTGATATATCTATCCCTTCTTCTGTTTCTTGATTTCAGGTAAAAAATGCTCTCTATACAGCCTCTTTCTTCTTGGGAACACCTTTATCATTTGTTCAAGTGTTTCTGCCATTATTCATGGCAACAGTGTCTCATTCATTTCTTGTCCTTTTTCATCAATGAGATCGTTTTAAAAGTTTTATCTTCATTTTTTCATGTTTGCCCCCCATGGTCCGTGCTGTATACAAAATCAATTTTTGCTTCCCTGCTTCTGCAAAATTCTTTGTCTTGAAATACAGCTTTCCCAGCAGTCTGGGAAAGCCTCCATGCTGCCTATTTGCTCTGTTTATAGGTGCTGCTTTGTTTGCCTGTTAATCACACTCTCTTCCTTGCTGTGGATCTCACTAGATTGATGGATGACTCCATGTTTCATAAAATCAAAGAACTTCATGCTTGTAAAGCTAAACTGGCTCTTTATTAAGAGAACTATTTACAGTGGTGTTGCAACTGCAGCTAGCATTCAAGCCATGTGCATACAGACTAATTTCCTTGTGCCTCCTCCAAATACTTCCCTCCTGCAACCTGTCTTTCTCTCTCCAAGTTTCATGCAGGGTGCTACACAGATCGTTCTATATGACTGCCCTGTCCTCATCATTATTTATTGCTCTGTGAATCTTTGTGTCCACAAATTTTATCATTATATATTTATGATTATGCTCTTTTTGAATATAGACAAAACATCATCACTCTTCCAGTCTTCTGGAATTTCACTGGTATTTCAAGATTTATTAAAAATTAACATCAGCAGGCCAGTGGTGGCCTCAGTCAACTCTCTTAGGACTCTTGGGTGTAAGTTATCTGGGCCCATTGATTTAAAAATGTTTATCCTTGTAGATGTTGTTTAACACTCTCCTTAATTCCCAGTAATTATCCAGCTCCAAGTAAGGTAATCTCTGTGAAGAGATGTTTAACATGAATCAGTTGCTTGCTTTTACTGCAAATAGAAAATATTGATCTCCATGGCTGTGAAAATCAGCATGACAATTATCTTCCACTACCTAGTTTTTCTCATTATATTTTCAATGTTTGTTGAAGGTAACAACATCAATATGCAGCACCGATCAAACAATTCAGGCGAACATCTCTGCAGAAATTTCAAACCAAAATTAAAATATTGGAATTTGAACTATTTTGAAAAGAGCACTATTTAATTAGAGGTGCCATGGTTCACACCATCACATTTGCAGTGACGACAAATTCAAAAATATCAGCACTGACTGTTGGCAGCTCCACCATTTCTCAAGAAATCATATCCGCTTTTGGCTGAGTTCAGTATTGATTTGTTTGCAGCAACTTACTCCAGTAATGTAAATATCTTCATTTAAGAAGACTTTTGTTGCAAATTCTTTATAAATGACTGCAGATGTTATCCTTTGGATTCTCAGACTCTTTTCAAGCCCAATTACTTTGTCCTTCTTCAGTGTAACTTATTCTATGATTATAATAATTATTGACTAGAAAAGTTCTATTTGTTCCTAAATGCAGTATAATCAAAATATTTTGTGTCAAGAATATATATAAACTCATGCAAAATATGTAACAGGAAGAAACAGAACATTACACTTCTATTCATACTGTTCACAAGTACGAGAAATGTTCCTAAACGTATGGTGGGAAAAGCCTCATGTGCGTTGTTGTGCATACACAAGGTTCCTTTTCAGTGTGATAGAAATTATAATGATTGTATTAATAATCATACCTTCTATATCAACTTCCACCATTGCCCTCTTTCTCTATTTATTTAATAGATTCTCTCAACACATTACACCCATTCAAAATACAAATTTTAAACAACACGAGCATAGCAAGGCACATCTTACAAATCTTAGTCCCAAAGTAGACCCTTGGCTCCCACCAGAAAAGCTTGGGAAAACAGGTGATTCTTGCAGGTTGCCAAATCTGGTGTCTGATCAACCAAAGCAAACCAAAGAGATGAATTTTAGAGGAATATCCTTTCACAAGCCTTTCTAATTAAATCAGAGGGTTGTTAACTCAAGCACTTTGGACAATTGCAGCTGCTGCCATGTCACACAATTAAGGTTCAAACCATTAAAAACTTTATAGGTCAAAACCAACAGCACTGAATTTCACCCTGGATTCATTTGGTACCCAGTTTAGCTCAAGGAGCTAAAGGAGGATAGAGGTTTGACGGATAGAACCATACAAAGCTCTTTGTCCCAGACATGAGGGAAGAAAGACAGGATGCAAGTCATGTAGTTTAAGTAGACTGCAACTTTATTAATTAAGTCATCTGGCAATAACTGGCACAATGCAGGTCATCATTCCTTCCTTAATCCTTCATTCATTTCCACCTGGTGAAAGGTTGCCATCAGCCCCTCAACCCCTTCACAATTGTTCTCAGACCATTTCTGGGACCCCACCATTCTCCCCTCAAATGAGAGTTAAGGTAATGGGGAGAAAGGGTTGTCTCTTCATTATACCAAACATTAGGAGCCCCAGCCTTATTCCCCAGCTTTTTAGAGTATACCTTCCCCTTAAACTGGTATTGGAAGTGGACTTATCAGGGAACAGGTCCCCTATTGAATGAGAATCTGCACTGGATACCTGCCACTTCCTAACCCCACCACCATGTCCCTGAGCTCAAAACATGGGAAGGGGGCTCAGACTGGAGGGATAGGGTGTGTATACCCTCTCCCAGGTGTGCTGGGGCCAATGACTTTCCTGAACCCCACTGGCTCACTCACCCACCCAGGTGATTCCTCCCCCCCCCCCCCCACTCCTGCCGCCACCCACCCTCCCAAACTCCAAGGGAACCTTAAAGGAGCCACTATGCTTCCCCCCCCCACACACACACACGTTTGAGGCTGTATGCACATGACATGGCGAATCATTCTGATAACATAACCTGGAAATGACTGATGCAAGGGTAACCAGGTGAGGTCCACACCTGCAAGAAAAAGGATGCAGCCTCTTGCAAACTGCAGATGGTAAGAAATGCTCTTCACAACTAGCCAACAAGACCCATGCTTTTAAATTTTAAAACAAGCAGTAGACAAAGTCCATTAATCAAAGGTAGTGTTACATTTATTTATGTTTAGATATACCACCTGCCATTTTTTAAAAATATAACTTCTTCCACCTGTGGGAAGAGGGGAGTTATTGATAAAATGTTCGCCATTATAGTTGTAGCCCATGTAAGTCCCAGGATATTAGAGAGACAAGGTGGGTGAGGTAATATCTTTAATTGGACCAGCTTCTGTTGGTGAAAGAGACAAGCTTTTGAGCCACACAGAACTCCCCTTCAGGTCTGGGAAAGCTACTCCAAGCATCGCAGCTAAGTGCAAGATGGAACAGATTGTTTAGCATCTTGCATTTAGCTGTGATACTAAGAGAACCTTTCCCAGACCTGAAGAGCAGCTCTGTGTGGCTCAAAACTTCTCTCTCACCAACAGAGTTTGGCCGAATAAAAGATATTACCTCACCCACCTGGTCTCTGGATTAACTAAGTAATTAACAGGTCTGCTTATTAGGATTTTGCAGGTGATATGATAGAGAAACTTTTCTCCACCTCCTGCACTATAAGTTTCAAAACCTTTTTCTGCCAAAATTGATCCAATTCAGAGCAAGAATTCCACCACTGCTGTTCTAGCTGACTTTCCCCCCCATTTCAATTAATAACAGACCAGCTGAATATTATAGTCACATTTTAGGACAAAGCTGTTTGTGATCCAATGTGACAATATAAAGGGAACAAATGATTATAATGTCCAACCAAAGATTGGTCATCTATTTTGATGATTGTATTTCCACTATAAGCCACCAGTTTTGTAGGAAGATCATATCTGTTAAATGCACTATTTTCAATGGCCCATCAGTGGGTTTTGGATGTGTATTTTTGTCAAAATGTCCACTGGGTATAATGAGCTGTTAGAGCTCTTCTGAGATAATGCTCTGCAGCAAATCTTGCTACTGGTTGGGCTGCATTGTTTTTTTTCCCCCTTCAGATTTCTCCTCCTATACTATTTTCTATGATACAGCCTGCTGTGTGTAATATTATTTTGGTTGTACATAGGTTACCTAAAGAAAGGGCTACAGAATGTAATTGTATCGACGATATTGTCAGATTTATTTTCAGAACTGTGGGCAGAGTTTTTAGTTTTGATCAGTGATTAATTTAGATGAACAATTAAAAAAAAAAGTTTTAACTTTATTTTTCCTTACCGCTGTTAGTTTTAAATTATTATCTTTGTTTTAACATTTTTTAGTGTCTTAATGTATAGTACAGTAAATTCTGCATGCAAATTATTAGGAAGTGTTATAACCAGAGAACAAAATTTGACTATAAAGATTCATGGCATAGAAATTCATTCTATAAATATTTTAATTTCATTATTTGCATTGAAATTGTGCCATTATAATATACAACGATATCATGGAAAAAACAATACACAGAAAACACCACACATACATTTTGTTTGCATACTGTAAAAAGGACATGCACCCTAGAAAAATTTCCCCTTGTCAAAACACATAAGTCTACAAAGCTAAACGTGTATGAGTGATCATTTGAAGCTTTGTATCTGAGTAGATTAAAATGCAGAAGAGATCAAACCGTTGTTTTTTACATTTACAACCTCCACCAACACATGAGTACAAAGTTGAAACTTTTGGTCTAAGAATACCTGCTTCTTTCAAGAAGCAAAAAAAGATTGCATACAGAAACAGATAACATAAAATTGTATGCTTATACAATGAAATAAAACTTCTTATTAGCCTCTAATGGTATGTCTACATTGCAATAAAACACCTGTGGCTGGCCCATGTCATCTGACTTGAGTTCACAGGTCTCAGGCAGCAGGGCTATAAAATTGGAGTGTAGACATTCAGACTTGGGCTAAAGCCTGGGCTGTGGGACCCCAAGGACCAGCCATAGGTGCTTTAGTACAGTGTCCTGTACCTATACCTTAGGTGTCCGGTACAGTAATAGATCATCCTACAGAAATGTCTCATTGTCTTTAAATGAAATATGAGAATGTTGATAAAAGGCCTAATAATGCAGATTTGAACCTAAGCTCTTATTGGGAAAGAGTATGGTAGTGTTGCTCTTCTTTTTAAAACCTTTTAGTAGAAAGTTATGCATGTGCATAAGTACTAAAAAGATCTGAATTTTTCTATGCTTTTAATTAAGGAGACCAGATATGTTCATGTGCACAGTGTAGTATACAATATGAGGTGCACTATTCAATAGCACCAACTCTAACTACCAGAGCCGGCTCTAATGTTTTTGCCGCCCCAAGCAGCACGCCAAATTGCCGCCACCGACGGTGGGGGCAGTCCATGTGCCGTTAGGGCGGCAAGCGCATTTCCACGGCGGCGGCAATTTGGCGGCAGCTTCTGTTTTCAGCCGGAAGACAGAAGCCGACGAATTGCCGCCGCGGGCAGCTGAACATAGAAGCTGCTGCCGAATTGCAGCTGCCACGGAAAAGGCGTGTGCCGCCCCAATGGCACACGGACTGCCCTTGCCGTCCGCGGAGGCAATTCGGCGCGCTGCTTGGGGCGGCAAAAACACATGGACTGCCGCCCCTTGCAGATTGCCGCCCCAAGCACCTGCTTGGAATGCTGGTGCTTGGAGTCGGCCCTGCTAACTACATAGTCATTTAACTGTAAATTCTGGCTATTTCATGGGAAATCATGTTATTGCCACCTTACAAATCTCCTTTTAAAAACTGTGATACAGTTAAGTCGTGTCACTAATGCATGTAAGGATCAGTACATTTGGGGTGAAGAAACTATCAACAAAAAGGAGTCGTCAGCAAGCCAAAATGGCAGAGAGTGATTTTTAGTACATCTTAGAATTGTTATATCCACCTCCAAGGTTCAGTGAGGGGAAAAAAAGTAAATGTATATTCAATATTTTTATTCTAAAACTATAGTATTATTTACTAATGGATTTTCTAATGGAATATACAACTTACCTGCAAACATTTTACTTTTGCTATATTAACATACCTACTGCCTTCCATAGAACCAATTTTCATAGGAACCTACTAGGTGAAATCCTGGCCCCGTTGGCGTTAATGACAAAACTCCTATTGATTCCAGTGGGGCCAGGATTTCACACATTAAAAGTAACTTTCATTTTGTTTGCTACCTTTCTTCCCACTCTGTAAAAGCAGCTATGGTGCAATCTATTTTCATATTTCACCTGCTTAGAAATATTTGGCATAAGCATGTGCCAAAATAGGATTCCTATACTTTCTAACCACACTAGATTACTTCATATATTATTGCATTTCTGATTTTAAAATTTATCTATAGCTTGTATTTTTTTGTCAAAACACCCCAAATTGCTAGCGGCATTTTTTAGCAATTCTATTTGGTAACAAATTAAGCTTTTGTAGGAATATTTCAGCATTTATTCATGCGGCCACGGATGCTGGAGTTTCTTGCTGTCAGTTATGTGCTGCTTCTCTTCGGAGAATTGTCAAGGAGCCAGGAAGAAATGATAAGGAAAATACACTAGCCAGTTAAGTCATTCAACATTCTTGAAATAAAACATTTTCATTGATGTAGCTGGAATAGACATGATTCAGTGGTGTTTTCTCATGTTTTCAAGGTCTAACTAATAATGACAGTCATTCTGGGTGCAGTTCGGTATTGCCGAATGAAGAAAGAAGCTATGCAGCTGCACATTGTTCCAGATACTCATTAAAGCAAAAGTTAAATCAGGGAAATGCCATTCTCCAAAACATTATCAGACACAATTATAGAATGCTAATATCAGTGTTAGCAGGCTTAGGCACACTAGAGGAAGAAGCTGACTCCTTGAGCGTGTGATACAGGGATAACTTATCAACAGCAATTTAGGCACTGATGGCCGCTTCCCAAACCCAGAATATTTCAGGGTGAAACATTAATGTAGCATATAGTGGAGCACAACACGTATGCTCAGAAAACACTAATGATGCATCAAAAATATCAATGTACTGGTTGGCTGAGCTGCATATATGGGTATTGCCATGGGTGCAGAACCAATATTTTTGCAGACTTTCTCCTCTATTGCTGGACATACAAGGGCAGCTAGTAGAAAGCTACAATGGTTGTCATTAAGATGTCAGAACTGGTAAGTAAGAAATCAGTTTTCCTCTATAAAACCCAGAATTTTGATCTCTTAGATACTATAATATTGTGGTCTCTTAGATACTACAGTATAGTATCAATTGTTTAATGTTTAACTTGTAAATACCTTTATTTTATTAAAGATAAACTGAATTGTTAAAGGGTACTGTAATGGGGTGTGCATACCACGCACTGGACAAGAGAAGGTTAACCCCACACTATGGACAACGGAAGTCCCGCCTCTCATACCGTGTTGGGCATGCTCCAACTGCTGCCTCAGTATAAAAGGGAGCAGCCCAGCTCATTCTAGGCTGACTGCTGGAGGGGAAGGACCTTTGGCGGCAGCTCCTGCCGAGGAGCCATTACAGCCCTTGCATGTGGGAGCCAGAGATCCTGAGAGTCGGATAGAAGGCATGTGGCCAATGGAGCCCAAGGAAATCATCTGCGCTGAGGAGCCCAGAGACTCCGATGTGCTATGGACTACAGCTTCAGGAAGTGCGGTAGGAAGTGACCCAGGGAAGGTGAGTGAGTGGTACCTCCAACCCAAGTGAGGTCAGTGTGTTTCGGTGGGATTCCCTGCTGACCCAGTGGCAGACCACTCTACCACTGTTAGGACCCTGGGTCGGGGCCCGGTGGAGTCAGGTGGGCCTGAGCTCTCCCTACGCAGGTGCTGTGCCCCTGCCCAGGTGCCCCCCCCCAGGTACTGGCTGCACTGCCCTGTGTCTGAGGGCTGTCATATTGACTCTGGCTGCTAGGCCAGACTGCCCTGAATGCAAGGGCCACTGTATTGACTCTGCCATTGGGCTGCACTACCCTGACCCCATAATGCCTCCAGTCTCTGGACCGTGCTGCTTTCAGCCTAAAGCTGAAAGCTGTCTGGTAGACTGTAACCGTGATGGTATCACAACCCTGCCACGCCCCAAAGGAAGACAGCGTGTGCATACCACGCTACTGGTACAAATTATTTTCTTGCATAAGTATAAGAGAGAGCGTCAGGTGTACAATATAAGAATATACAAGAGTGCCAAAGAAGTCGATGTCCTGGGTTACAGAGATGACACATGTTGGCGTTGCAGAAGTTATAATAATGTTTATTTTTAGTTTGTCCTATTTTGGTCCATTATTAACCCAAAGCCGGCAGTAAATCTTTCAATTTCTCTAAATTGTCCTATAAGTGAGGTCACCTAGGAGTACCTGTTGCTTTCCTCTGTGCAGTTCAGTCTGAGGTCATGTCTGTGATAAAGTCATCATGCATAAACAAGTAACTAACATATGATGTCTGAGATCCCAGAGTTCTTTGCTTTTCTAAGCACATAAAATAACTGCAGAGTATACTGGATGCTGTGAAATAGTAACTGTGGATGCTAACACTTCACTAGGCTTTTCCATAAGCTATTTCTGACGGAAAGCCATTTCCCTGTACCTTGCTCTTTTGCTCTTCAACTGTTGGGGACAGCATGTTAGTGACTGCATAAAGATGTCTTTGAAATGGTCTTGACCCTCCAACAAGCAGGACTGATGACAAAGTGTCCTACACACAGTGCCTATTGCTCCAGTACTTTAGTAAAGAGAGTCACTATTTACTTTACATATATTGCCCAGTTCATACCACACACTGACAACAAAGTATGGGGAGTAATGGAGAGGGAGCCAGACTTGCTCAGCCCACACTCTCTTCTCTACTTTGTAGCTGAAACTACTTCCTCCAGCCTGTATACTCTATAAGGGTATGAGTAGCAAGGAAATGACCGTGGAATGTTTTTTCGTCGGCACAGAATTGCATGTTTCAAGTAGAAGAACTGTAGCCCTGCACTGGGGCACCTTCACTGTCCTTGCTGAATATCTCACTGTCATATTAGGTTCTATATCATCATCATAGTGCTTAATACCCATATGTTTAAGTAGCAAGTTTTATTACTTTTAATGACTGTAGTCCAGTCAAACAAAATGATTGAACCTTCAGTAGTTTGTAGTTGTATTTTCACATTAAAAAACTGAAAAGTGCTTAAAAAATACATTTCCAGCTCAGGTGCCTTCATGGCCCCAAGGCAACCTTGTGTTTGCTGAGTATAGTAAACAGAGTGAACCTACTTCAGTCAGTTGCCTGTCAAGTTGCTAAACAAAGTAACTGATAAAGGTGCTAAACATTCCCTTGGGGTTATGCCTCAGAGCATATTTTCATCTTCAGTTCAAACAAAAAAACCTAAACTGTCTAAACCTAAAAACTTGTCAGAAAAGAGTAGAGTTCAGAAATCTTATTCCTTTTCCTGTAAGAGCCATTGGGAAAGGCATGAAGAAATGTATTGAAGAAATTATTCTCTTTAATGGGCAGCAAGGTGACCCGGTCTTACAGCCATTTTATTATTCAACCACAAAACTGTAACCTTTTGTTAGACATGCAATGTGCCGCTGGATTATAGTTTCCTTGAAACCTGTAATGAATGAATCCATTTTGTGTTTTTCTCTGTTGTAGTGTGGCTGAGTTCATGCTTAGAAAAAAACAGTATCTTGTAATCATGCCTGCCTTATAACAGTATTGTTAGGTCTGGGAAGGCTTATACTTTTTCCAAACTGATATGGTTCACCAATCATCTTAACCTATTCAGCAATTACTAAGAATATAAACCCTGAAGTGAAATGGAGCAAATGAGATCTCAAGTGCTATCCCGTGGTACTGTGAGTGTACATACATTTTCAATTTAATGTGCGGTACATATTTAATAATTAGGCAAACCTTAGCTATTCTACTATGCAAGCCAACTATGACTGCCAGTCTGGCTACTCATCTGAAATGAAATGGCAAAATGACATGGTATAGCATCTACCAACTGTTTCTTCAAAAGAAATTAACTTCTTACTTTAACAAGTGACGGAAAAATAGTTTACAAATATTTCATGAATTTTCACATTAAGACATTTTTAAAAAATATATAAATGATCTGGTATGTAAATTATGTAAAAGTAGAGTCCAATAAAAGTTGTTGGAGGTAATTTCTCACTTTAAAAAAAGTCCACTCATTTTAAACTAATGTTAGTGTTTGTGAAAAGTGGCAGTGCTGGACACTGAAGTTCTGTGTTTCTCCAGTTTCTGCACATGCAGCAGGATTGCCCTGCTTCTCTTAGATTCAAACTTCAGGTATGTCTACAATGCAATAAAGCACCTGCGGCTGACCTGTGTCAGCTGACTCGGGCTCATGGGGCTATGAAATTGCAGTACAGACATTAGGTCTCGGGCTAGAGCCTGGGCTCTGAGACCCTGCAATGGGGAAGCATCTCAGAGCCCGGGCTCCAGCACAAACCTGAACAGTCTACACTGGAATTTTATAGCCCTGCAGTCTGAGCCCCATGAGCCTGAGTCTGTTGACATGGGCCAGCTGGAGGTGTTTTACTGTGGTGTAGACAAGCCCATAAAGGCCAGAAGGGTCATCTAGTCTGACAACCTGCACCCATATGCTCCTGCAATAGGCCCATAACCTCTGACTGTATTACTGAAGTCTTCTCTTTTCTCCAAAAGGTTATTACCATCTTTAATACCATCCAAAAGACTGTCAAACAAGGTGTTTTCTCCTTTTAAAAACTTTCTCCAGCTAAAGGGAAAGGGAACAAGGGATTTTGTTAAAATGAAATCCTTCTAATCTGGAGGGACCAGCTATATGGTTAAAAATATAGTTCTCTTTCAAAACACATTCACTCTTTTTTACTTCTCTGCTGAGAACTAACAAGGGTACAAATTAAAGCCAAGTATGGTGGTATGCTGTGTGAAATAGAAATGTATCCAAAAGGAACATGGCTGAGATATAACAAGACCATTTAATTTCTTTAGATCTTTAAAGTAGCAACATAATGGAGTCCATGGAGCTGCTTCTGTATAAATGGTGTAGCATCTATTAGTCTTCAAGCACTGATGCTTCCTGCTGTGGGTCTTTTAGGGATCTCATTTTTTTTTTTAAACTAAGCTAAAAGTGCAAGCACAGCTTTGTTAGATAGTAATAACTGAAGATGGGTCAAGATGGGGTCTAAATTAGCTCTTACCACTCAAGAAAGAGATCTTGGAGTCATTGTGGATAGTTCTCTGAAAACATCCACTCAATGTGCAGCGGCAGTCAAAAAAGCGAACAGAATGCTGGGAACAATTAAGAAAGGGATAGATAATAGGACATAAAATATTATGTTGCCTCTCTATAAATCCATGGTACACCCACATCTTGAATACTGTGTGCAGATGTGGTCGCCCCATCTCAAAAAAGATATATTGGAATTGGAAAAGGTTCAGAAAAGGGCAACAAAAATGATTAGGGGTATGGAACAGCTTCCATATGAGGAGAGAATAATGAGACTGGGACTTTTCAGCTTGGAAAAGAGACAGCTAAGGGGAGATATGATTGAGATCAGGGCCGGCGCAACCCATTAGGCGACCTAGGCAGTCGCCTAGGGCGCTACAATTTGGGGGGCGGCGACCGTGGCGGTATTTCGGCGGCGAGACCTTCCGCCATCTCTGTGGGGGGCGGCATTTCGGGGCGGGACCTTCCGCCGCCTAGGGCGGCAGAAAAGCTGGCAGCGCTCCTGATTGAGATCTATAAAATCATGACTGGTGTAGAGAAAGTAGATATAAGTAGATATAAGTGTTGTTTACTACTTCACATAACACAAGAACTAGGGGTCACCAAATGAAATTAATAGGCAGCAGGTTTAAAACAAATAAAAGGAAGTATTTCTTCACACAAACGCACAGTCAATCTGTGGAATTCCTTGCCAGAGGATGTTGTGAAGGCCAAGACCATAACAGCATTCAAAAAAGAACTAGATACATTCATGGAGAATAGGTCCATCAATGGCTATTAGCCAGAATGGGCAGGAATGGTGTCCTTAGCCTCTGTTTGCCAGAAGCGGGGAATGAGCGACAGGGGATGGATCACTTGATGATTACCTGTTCTGTTCATTCCCTCTGGGGCACCTGGCACTGGCCACTGTCGGAAGACAGGATACTGGGCTAGATGGACCTTTGGTCTGACCCAGTAGGGCCATTCTTATGTTCTTATGTTAAGAAGCCTGTACTCAGATCTGGATTAGGTTTAGATTAAACTTCAGTTTTAAAGCTGAACCAGGAATACAGTTTGGGTTAAAGTTTGAATTCAGTGGTGTTAAAATCTATGGGGGTTTTCTAATGAAATTTAGGCCCTAGATGACAGAATTCTTGCTTACACACACGTTATGTGAGATTTCTGCCAACTTGTGGTGAAATCTCATGAGAACAGCTGCATCTGAATCAGAACTAGAAACTAATCCATTTCACATCCCTAAAACCAGATTTGAATCCCAACTACTCTGAAATTCAAAGTGATTTTGATTAGAGGTTTTGTAACTCAACCATAACGTATGGGCTTGACATAGGAATCACTAGATGAACTTATATGTCCTTGGTCATACAGGAAATCAGTTTAGATCATTTTAATGGTCATTCTGCCCCTAAATATCTGTGAATATGTGGTCTTTCAAACACTACAACTAGGGTTGTCAATTCTGACTGAATCTATTCCAGGATATTTTTTCCCCAACATGACAAAGTCATTTTCTTAAAATATCCTATTAAAATCTCCTGGATTCCTTTCAATAGTCACCAAGGATAGATGTTGATTCTGAGAGACTCCAGACCAATCCTGTAGGGTTGGCAACCCTAACTACAACTTAACATGAAACTTCACAATGTACTTGTGGGATTTATAGGCTGTCTCAGTTTTCTGATTTGTAAACTTTTATTTATCCTAATGGAAAATATCAGACATTTTACAACAGGGATGCACAGATTAGACTTGAAAGGTCAGATCCTGAGATATATATCCAGCAGGACTGCACTGAAGCCAAAGGGGCTCTGAAGATTTGTAGAATGTCTATGTACAATATATGAATTCTGAGATAATGAATTTTCTCTCTAAAGCCAGAGACAGTGCCTGGACTCTGCTCAGTTTCAAGAAGCTTAAAAGCTTAAATGCCCAGTGTGTGGGGCCCAAACACAGAGACACCTGTGAGTGTCCAGCAGGGGGAGCTTTACCAGGGCTGTGACAGTGGCTTTGGTGATTTACAGCAGCTCAGGATCTGGGCCTCAGTCTCAGAAGTTGTAAAAGAGTTTTCAGCCTTCTACTGAGAGGTAGCTGTATTAGTCTGGATCTGTAAAAAGCGACAAAGAGTCCTATGGCACCTTATAGACTAACAGACGTATTGGAGCATAAGCTTTCGTGGCTGAATACTCACTTCATCAGATGCATGTAGTGGAAATTTCCAGCAAAAAAACTTCAGGACTAGACTTCAAAGAGAAACTGCTGAGCTTCAGTTCATTTGCAAATTTGACACCATCAGCTCAGGATTAAACAAAGACTGTGAATGGATAGCCAACTACAGAAGCAGTTTCTCCTCCCTTGGTGTTCACACCTCAACTGCTAGAAGACAGCCTCATCCTCCCTGATTGAACTAACCTCATTATCTCTAGACTGATTCTTGCCTGCATATTTATACCTGCCTCTGGAAATTTCCACTACATGCATCTGACGAAGTGAGTATTCACCCACGAAAGCTTATGCTCCAATATGTCTGTTAGTCTATAAGGTGCCACAGGACACTCTGTTACTGAAAACTAGTATTTTTCATTATAAAGTAGAGAGTTGGCTGTTATGTTGCACCCAAGATAATCAGTGGTATTACCTTACTCATGGAAAAAGGAAAGAAAATTCAAAAACTAGTCATTGGATAATGTTATGAATACAATTGAGATCAAAACTACTAGAAGTTGAATCATTCAATGTATATATGTTTTGCAAAAGCATTTAACCTTTGAATTGCAGTTTTATCATCTTTCATCAGTGTTGTACAACCTGTTTTCTTCCATGCATTAGTGTCACTTACTGATTACATAAGACTCAAACTCATAGATTTTAAGGTCAGAAGGGACCATTATGATCTTCTAGTCTGACCTCCTACACAACTCAGGCCACAGAATCTCACCCAACCACTCCTGTAATAAACTCCTGACGTATGTCTGAGCTACTGAAGTCCTCAACTTGTGGTTTAAAGACTTCAAGGTGCAGAGAATCCTCCAGCAAGTGACCCGTGCCCCATGTTGCAGAGGAAGGGGAAAAACCCCCAGGGCCTCTGCCAATCTGTCCTGGAGGAAAATTCCTTCCCAACCCCAAATATGGCGATCAGCTAAACCCTGAGCATGTGGGCAAGACTCACCAGCCAGACACCCAGGAAAGAATTCTCTGTAGTAACTCAGATCCCACCCTCTCTAGTGTCCCATCACAGGCCATTGGGCATATTTACCGCTAATAGTCAAAGATCAATTAATTGCCAAAATTAGTCTATCCCATCATACCATCCCTTCCATAAACTTATCAAGCTTAGTCTTGAAGCCAGATATGTCTTTTGCCTCCACTGCTCCCCTTGGAAGGCTATTCCAGAACTTCACTCCTCTGATGGTTAGAAACCTTCGTCTAATTTCAACTCTAAACTTCCTGATGGTCAGTTTATATCCATTTGTTCTTGTGTCCACATTGGTACTGAGCTTAAATAATTCCTCTCCCTCCCTGGTATTTATCCCTTTGATATATTTATAGAGAGCAATCATATCTCCCCTCAGCCTTCTTTTGGTTAGGTTAAACAAGCCAAGCTCTTTGAGTCTCCTTTCATAAGACAGGTTTTCCATTCCTTGGATCATCCTAGTAGCCTTTCTCTGTACCTGTTCCAGTTTGAATTCATCCTTCTTAAACATGGGAGACCAGAACTGCACACAATATTCCAGATGAGATCTCACCAGTGCCTTGTATAACGGTACTAACACCTCCTTAACTTTACTGGAAATACCTCCCCTGATGCATCCCAAGACTGCATTAGCTTTTTTAATGGCCATATCAAATTGGCGGCTCATAGTCATCCTGTGATCAACCAATACTCCGAGGTCCTTCTCCTCCTCTTTTACTTCCAACTGACGCGTCCCCAGTTTATAACAAAAATTCTTGTTATTAATCTCTAAATGCATGACCTTGCACTTTTCACTATTAAATTTCATCCTATTACTATTACTCCAGTTCACAAGGTCATCCAGATCTTCCTGTAGAATATCCCGGTCCCTCTCTGTATTGGCAATACCTCCTAGCTTTGTGTCATCTGCAAACTTTATTAGCACATTCCCACTTTTTGTGCCAAGGTCAGTAATAAAAAGATTAAATAAGATTGGTCCCAAAACCGATCCCTGAGGAACTCCACTAGTAACCTCCTTCCAGCCTGACAGTTCAACTTTCAGTATGACCAGTTGTAGTCTCCCCTTTAACTAGTTCCTTATCCACCTTTCAATTTTCATATTCATCCCCATCTTTTCCAATTTAGTTAATAATTCCCCATGTGGAACCATTATCAAATGCCTTACTGAAATCGAGGTAAATTAGATCCATTGTGTTTTCTTTGTCTAAAAAATCTGTTACCTTCTCAAAGAAGGAGATCAGGTTGGTTTGGCACGATCTACCTTTTGTAAAACCATGTTGTATTTTGTCCCAATTACCATTGACCTCAATGTCCTTAACTACTTTCTCCTTCAAAATTTTTTCCAAGACCTTGTATTCTACAGGCCTGTAGTTACCCGGATCATGTTTTTTCCCTTTCTTAAAAATAGGAACTATGTTAGCAATTCTCCAGTCATACGGTACAACCCCTGAGTTTACAGATTCATTAAAAATTCTTGCTAATGGGCTTGCAATTTCGTGTGCCAGTTCCTTTAATATTCTTGGATGAAGATTACCTGCCCCCCCCGATTTAGTCCCATTAAGCTGTTTGAGTTTGGCTTCTACCTTGGATGTGATAATATCTACCTCCATATCCACATTCCCATTTGTCATCCTAGCATTATCCCTAAGCTCCTCATTAGCCCCATTAAAGACTGAGGCAAAGTATTTGTTTAGATATTGGGCCATGCCTAGATTATCCTTAACCTCCACTCCATCCTCTGTGTTTAGCGGTCCCACTTCTTCTTTCTTTGTTTTCTTCTTATTTATATGGCTATAGAACCTTTTACTATTGGTTTTAATTCCCTTTGCAAGGTCCAACTCTACATGGCTTTTGGCCTTTCTCACTTTATCCCTACATGTTCTGACCTCAATAAGGTAGCTTTCCTTGCTGATCCCTCCCATCTTCCACTCCTTGTAGGCTTTCTGCTTTTTCTTAATCACCTCTCTGAGATGCATCCAGCTTGGTCTACTACTCCTGCCTACGAGTTTTTCCCCCTTTCTTGGGATACAGGCTTCTGATAGTTTCTGCAACCTTGACTTGAAGTAAATCCAGGCCTTCTCCGCCTTTAGATCCACAAGACACTCCTTATCTCTTTGGATATATCTATTGCAATGGTAATTCTTTTCTTTTATATGCATGATAACTGTAATGAATATTTATACCAAAACTTAGCTTGATTACTTTGAAGTTAGTGTATCAATACCAAATTTTCACTACAGAATTCCAAGTTTAAAGAGTTAGATCTAATTAACCTTGAGAAATTTAGCCATAACTACCTCTGTACACTAGCATAAATTTAACAAATAACAGCTTGCTTAGCATACCAACTGTCTATCTAATAAATATTTTTATTTAATATACTGAATAGAACTTTTAATTGAGCTTTGCTTTAGTATATCTGTTTGAATTTTTAATGATCCATTATGCTTATTAATTATATAATTAGTGTGGTGAAACAAGGAGATATTCCTGATAAGGGGGGGGAAATGAGAAGATTCACCTGAATTTTAGGTGTTTCAATTTAGCGCTTTGTCAACCATTTGGTCTCAAATACAGTAAACACAACTTGCAGCTTCATAAGTAGAAGTGAAATTGGCTGAAACTTCAGTTCACACTGTAGCTAGAGGGACCTGGGAGACGCATTGCCAGGGCCCACCTTTCTGCATTTATTTAATATTTGCATATTTAATATTTTCATCTTTTATATTAAATATAAATTAGAAATATAAACATAAATCATATATTAATATATAATAAATATAATAATTAAATATACAAATATTTGCATATTTACATATTTAATATTTGCATATTTAATATTTGCATCTTCTTTCCTGCTTTATTATTAGTTAGCATAATTCTCCATTAATTTATAATATATTTAATTATATGTTATTACTGACCATTTGAACATGTCCTCATAATAACAACAGTTTTGACCTCAATCTGTAGTGCTATAAGATAAATAGAATGTCATGAATGTCAATATTTTTATATTACAAATTAATTGTGGTATACAGGAGATGTATATTTTTGTGAACAAATACTAGTAATAAAAAATACTGCATAAAACGTTGGGTATTTTGGCAAGTATTAGGTTACAATGTTTTGACATCCTGAACTGTTTTATTTGATTGGGTGGGTGGGTATAACATACAGCAATGCCTAAGAAGTAAATCAGTCACAGAAAAAAAAATCGCTGGATAATTAATTCAGCGTCTAAAACAAATTTCATCATGAAGGACAATTAACTGCTGTATGTTGAAATGCTGTTAGCATGAATTCCATTCATCATCGTGATTTCTAATAATTTCACAAAGTTTAGTTCATGCACACTTTAGCTACTTAATTCTTTGTCTCTTCCATGCTCAACTGATAGTTTCCATATTCAGTTGCTATATACCTACAGTAATTTCTATTTAATTATGTTATCATATTGACAACATGCCCTAATTGAGATTAATGGGGGCAAGTTATGCCTAATGGTTAAACTCTCATTGACTTCTGTGAGAGTCCCTTGATGCGTTAAATGTATTTTAGTCAATTTAAGTCACAGAACAGAATTCAAGGGCTGAAAATAAACTCCAAGGAAACTAACTACCTCTTTTGAATTTTGTTTTTTTGTTTTTAATGAGTTAGTTTAGCTACAAACCATTGACAAAACATCAAGTATTCAGTATACTAGTGAATATAAAATAATAATAAATCATTCTCACAGTTTGAATGATAATCATTTTGGCCTGTTAGACAGTATCAGCACAGCCCTTACATCAAATACTTCTTGTGGAAAAGTCGTATAGAATTTAATTGTGAATGACACTTACATAATTGTAAATCAGCCTGTAGAATGCTATTGCAAGGATGTAATTCTCTATGCAATTTTAAGAGTAATTTCTATTTGTTTTCTATCATTTCTGGCTTCTCACCCATTAGATATCAAGTACAGAGCTATATAGTGGAGCTGCAGACTGGGAGAAGGAGACAATTGCAATTGTGAGAGGGAATGCAATTGAGAGGATGTCAGAGGGTGCATCGAGAGGGAGGAGCTGCTAGCACACTATCACTGGGGTCAGGTTAGGCAGATGTGCGGTGTTTGACATAGCCAGCAGCTGCCATTTTAAAGTATCCAATACTGGTGAGTCACTACTTAGTCTTGTTCCTGTGTTCACCATCACTATTCCATTGTTTAGTTGCCTCTTGTTTGCACTATACAAGCCTTCACTGCACTGTTAATAGTTTAATACAAGGCCCAAAGAAGTCAAGACAAAAAGAATTCAAGCACATGTTTAACTTTAACATGAGTAAATCCCACTGAAGTCAACAGGACTACTTGTGCTTAACTGCTTTGCTGGATTAGAGCCAGAAAGTTCAGCACCTAGCAATAGTGAATCCATAATGTATGAATCAAGAAATTATACCCAATTCATCTCTATGCATAAAGATGAATTGGGTATAATTGCTTGATTCAGGGACAATTCAAATACAATTATTTGAATTAGCAAGACAACTCATAGCACTTGAGGAAACCTTACATGCTATATATCTAACACATATATCCAGGTAAAGCCATTGTTCCTAACCCTGACAGAGAAGGCAGAGAAATGCATTCCACTAAAAATATCTGAAAAATTTCAGGCATCCCCTTGCAATAAATACACTGACGAAAAAAAAATTGTTTACCATACAATCTTCAGCTGCACTGTCTACCTGCCTGTTCCCATTAGACAGTAGATGAATAACATAGCAATAATTCCAAGATCACTAATGAGGAATGGAAATACAGTACAAGTGACCAGCGTGAAACAAAAATATTAATTATAATGTCCCTCCCGAGTCCCAAACTCTCTTATCCTGGAAGGAACACATCCACAGCACAACAATGAGGAGGCAACTTTAATTACTACAGCTGGTATTAACAAATATCCTCCTTGAGCTCTTAACCTAGTGACCAGGAACAGGGGGCCTTCCCTGTTTTGGGGGTGATATTTGTGCTATCAAGGTTATAGATGCTTTACAAATACCACAGATCTGAGGAAGGATAGATTAAATAACTAGCTAGGTAAAGACAGCTCACACATGCTAGATTTGGTTTAGTCAACAATGGGGTCCCAATCCTGAAAATCTTATTTACATGAATACCTGAGTCTGCTCACATAAGGACAACTCATGTGAGCAAGGGATTGCAGAATTGGGGCCTGAATATGATTAATGGGAGCATCAGTCATAGGATAATCCAACTTGTACCAGTGAATAAAGACCTCCAATATTCTACCCTTTCTTTAGAAAGTGAATAAAAAATGTGCAGCTTTTTGTTCATTGTGACTGGGACACCAAGAGTCTGATCCAAAGCCCACCATAATCAGTAGGTGACTTTTCATTGACTTAATGGGCTACAGATCAGAAATCCAACACTGTTTGAATTGTCAAACAGGAATTTAGCCAGGACACATGGAATTGCACAACATTCTTGTGTAAAGTGTTATGAAAAAAAAAGTATATTAGGCTTTAAACATATGAAAGTTTAACACTTTGGTTATGGTCTTGATTTTTAAATACAAATATGAATCTTTTAAGAATGGAAAATGAAAAAAGTCATTTTCCCAAACAAAAGTTAATAGGTGGCCATTATTTCCATTTGATATCTTGATCAGTCAAGATGTGTAGTACTCAAATAACTTTGCTGATGAGATAGTTACTTAAGTACTGATTTTGATTACTTAAACAGCACAGAAAAGACTAGCTTTCTTCATGTAGCCAAAACAAGATTACTGTTGACAGATTATTAAAGTCTAAAAACAAACCTGTGCAATGCATGGAATTTTCTTTGATTGATTCTATGTAAGGCAGTTTAAAGATTTCAGTGAAATCTCTTTAACCAGGAATGACTATTTAGATTAGTTCTAATAAAGGAGACAAGCACACAAAAATTGGCTTCTTAGAATTAGAATTTCACACAGGCAGATCACAGAAATCTTCCCTGATTGCCTGCCATGTGTGAAAACAGTGGATAACAGTGCATTCCACATGCCAGATGCTGTATTTTCTCACTGCTTGGCAACAATTGTTTTCACTTAACAACGGTAAGGTGAAGAGCAATGCTCAAGGAACAAGACGATGAGACAAGAAAAAAAGATAAGGCAATGGATGAGAAAGGTAGGAGAGACTTGTTCCAAAACTCAAATCTCCTGAGTGGCAACCCCCAACACTATTTATAAGCTACTGGGCTGGCTTGCAAATCAGATCTTAATTGAAAAAATTTAACAGTACAGCTCTGATATTTCCCCCACACACACTTCACAGAACATCGAAGGCCCTTAAGGAACTCTTAATAGTTATACTGTTTAAACAGAAAATAGACAAAAATATAATATCTTGAACATGATAAACCAAATGGTATGAAAAAGGACCTGCTTTGTGCTAGCTCTTAAATCCCCTTCTCAGTAGAGTTATTGAAAATGATATCTAGATAACACAGCTATATGTTTCTTTGTATTCCATCTTTGAACTTGCTTATAAACAATATTGCAAATTAGTCAAATCAATATATTACCTTCCTATTAAAGTATTTTTTCCTACAAATTTTTTCAGCAATTGAATAGAAAAATCAAGAGACTTTCAATTGGTTTCATCAAGGTATTACTGTATTTACAACATTAAATAACGTATTGAAATACACACACTTGTCATTTGAGCATGTGGTCTCTGCATCAGTCTTTTATGGTCCTGATTTAGGCTTCGGTATTTTTGTTTGGTTAGAAAAGAAAGTAAATTTGCATAATTGGATTTTTTTTATGGTTGGCTGTGGGATGATTTGAGATCCTTTAAATTTCAACATAAACAAAGATGTGCATTTTCCCCCCTTCTCTATGGTTTTACATCAAAATAAGCTCAGTTACATTTACCAAAGTCTCACATTATCAAGAGTCCAACACCACACCTCTGAAGAAAACAGGAGTTTTACCATTGGCTTAAAAAAGAGCAGGAGTAGGCCCAGGGGTGAAAGTAACATAAAAGACTTACTGGTACGGGGGCCTGGCTCCCGGCCCCCGGAAGGGGTGGGGCCTTGGGTGGAAGGGGCAGGACTGGGGTGAGCCTCCCCCAGTCAGCCCTTCCACGCTGCCTGGCCTGTGCTGCTTGGGGCTCCGGTGGCGATTTAAAGGGCCCAAGGCTCCGGCCGCTGCTGTGGTAGCGGCAGCGGCCGGGAGCCCTGGGCCCTTTTAAATCGCCTAGCCCCGGGGCAGCTTCCCCTTTTGCCCCCCCCCGTCAGTGGCTCTAGGGGGGCAAAAGGGGCAGTGACATTAAAGTGCTGTCGCGGCAGTGCTTTGACATCGGCTGTGTACGCGCCGGTACCGGCAGCCACTTCTTACTGGTACGCCATACCAGCCCGTATCAGCCCACTTTCACCTCTGAGTAGGCCCCAAATAATGTAGGAGTCTGGACCCACTTTTGCAGCCCCTATTCAGGCAAAACTAACTTTGAAATAAACATAACTGCCTGACAGTAGCTGTTGAATCAGGTCCTTAGAGGAAGACATATCTGGGCTTTAGGGATTCAAAGACAATTCATTATCATACAGATTTCTTTAACCACTTTATAAACCAAGATACCTTGGATAAAGTTAAAACAAACAAAAAAATCTTGGCATGTTAATACTGTTTTCTATATAGCCATCCAAAACCAAAAAGGCACATTATTCTGAGAAAACCAACAGGCAGTTGAGAATTTCTATTTTCTCTACTGTTTAAAGGACAGTTCAAAAGAATTATGCTTTGGGATGAGAAGGAGTGAGTTACTACATGGCACCATAACTAGGTCTTAATCTGGAAATGGACTCCATAAAGGCAAAAACCTGCACCCACACAAAGCCTAGGGTGAAACGGGGCTCCATACGGTCACAAGGGGCTGCCCACATGGTGTGTGTGGCAAGATGAGGTCCTGGTCTTTCAACTTCAATCTTATGTAGGACACCATTGAAAATAAGCACAATAGTGTCATCCTAAACCCGTGTAGGGCCGGATTTCCAATTAGGCATAGTAGGCATGTGCCTAGGGACACCTTACTTCTCTAAAACTGTGTGCAACACAAAGGTCAGCTGTGGGTGGGGGGGCGCTGAAGATACTGTGCCTAGGGGCATGTAAATCCAGCCCTGATCTCATGTGGTTATTTCTCAACAAAAAGCATAAAATTCACCAGGTTTGGCAGTCTTTGCTCCAGAGAAGCTCTGGACTGCAAGAGAAGGGGTACTGTAAAGTCAAGACTAAGGTGGGTAGCAGCAGTTCAGTCTGAAGAAACCGTGTCAGCACCCGCCTCCACTAATTTTTTATTCTAGCCAGTGTTACTAGTCCCTCCCTTTGATGAGCACCAAAATTCAAAACAACTAAATAAATAAAAAGAGGTTTTGATTTGACAAACAAGCAGTTTAACAGTTTCTGAAAAGGTAGAATGAAATCTGAAAGGGATCTGCTTATGCACACTAATTTCCATCTATTTTTGTGGAATGGTATGAATTTCTCTTTTGGGGGTATATTTGGGTATATTTATTTTGTATTGTATTTATTTTGTATTCAATTCTCAAACATTGCCAAATTTCATTTAATTATTAAAGAGTAAATTAAAATAACCTAATTATTATATATGTTTAATTATATTCAGCTAGTGTCAGAGCTGGCAATGACATTGGAAGTTTAGAAATAAATCAATGCCAGCTAACTGCACTCAGATTTTTAAGCTTCAATTCTTATACAGCAGGAAATGCATCCTTCCTTAAAATTGAATCATCCAAGATACTGTGACATTAACATCACTATTAAAAGAACTGAACTCATTACACTTTATTCACCACAGAATAATGTCATATTTTCCTCTCTTTAAATAAAAGAAGTTGTTGTTTTCTTCTCAGAGACAATAGTTGCATTCAGATATTTATGTAAGTGCTATGTTGACTACACTGAAGCAACATGCCAATGTAGTAATAAAGTAATTCCCCAGTCTACTAGACTGAAAGGTCTTGCATCTGAAGAAGTGAGGTTCTTACCCACGAAAGCTTATGCTCCCAATACTTCTGTTAGTCTTAAAGGTGCCACAGGACCCTCTGTAGACTGAAAGTATTCATTTTCACAAGAGGGCATTTGGCCAATGTATCAGAAAAACAAAGATCTAAGACATTGTGTCCTACTGAAGAAAGAAAGGTTAAGTTTTTCATAGCAGAAAGAAAAAATGTTGAATACAAAAATCGAAAAGCTATTTTTTCAAGACCTAAATACTCATTGATTCTATATGGGAACCATTGGGTGCACAAAACATCTATAATGAGTCTGTTCATTTGAAGAAGTGTACAAATTCAGAAGCATAATGGAAGGCTTAGAGTGCCTATTTGCATGTCAATTCTCAGAATGTACTTAGGTTTATATAATTTTATGCATATCTGCATTCTGGGAATGAACTATAAGATTAAGGTGCTCCTTGTTGAAACACTACATATTATTCTGTGTACTCTGCAAGTCAGAATTATAGAAAGATTTTTCTATCTTTGCCTTCTGGACATTATTTTGTTTCAGCAGCATCTCTGGGTCAAAACTTAGCTGTGGCATCATATACCACATCACAGACTCCCAATACACTCATTATTTAAGATCACTTTCAAAAGTGTCTCCATTCCTTGGTGTGGGCTGCCTTCCATAGAGAAGTACAAGAAACACTCTGAAGTCCTACTATTGCTACTTTTCAGTTTTTGTTGTACAGTCTGGGATATTGGAACAGATGCCCTTGAATGAAGTTTCCATAATAACATTTTGAAATGCAGTATTGTTAAAGTAATATCTGAACAATGGTCTTATCAGGTAATGAATATTCTATGGAATGTCTATAGACAAAGTTAATTAATAGCAGTACTATATTAAGTAAGCATTAAAGAAGAAATTATGTATTTGGTACAGAGGAGAATTTTAAAAGTGAGTGGTGGAACTGTTATCACTTCTAGCTTTGCGAAACTAAGGGATTCAGTGAGGCAAGGAGGTCTTGTGTTCTGGAGAGTGGGCTTTGACAATTTAATCTGAAAGGGTTTTTGTTTGTTTGTTTGTTTTAGTTTAGAAGGTTTACTCCTTTTTGATAGAGTATAAAGAGGTGGGTCTGAAATGCCACCTGGGTGTCAGTAAATCTGTTTCCACAGGTCAGGCCAAAGAGAAGCTCCCCTTCCCTCCCCCCCAAAAAAAAACCCATTTCAATCAAAATAAGTACATTTTCATTATTGAAACCCATGGAGGAGAACTTTGAACAACAATTTAAAGGCCCTTACCTCAGGACCTTGGTTCAGAGTTCCCCAACTTAAAATTCAAACCAATGTCTCTGTGCCTAGTAAGGCTAGCCATCCAGAGCTGGAGAGAGATCACCACTCCTTACAAGCTAGACAGCTTCTAGACTCCTCTCACCTGCTCAGCTTCCTGCTTAAATAGATCAGACCTAGGGCAGAGCAGGGAATTACTTGGATTATACCTAAACTATTCTGATCGTGAGCGCATGGCTGACTCTTAAAGGGGCAGTACATTCATTCACATTCCTCCCTCCCTTGAGTGGACCAGTCGGTGCACTCATCAAATGTCTCAATGTCTCCATCTGTTCATGAGAAAAAGTCCACATTCTCATGGTCCTTTCCAGGATAGTGTTCCATCTGGAACCAAAAGGGTTTTAAGGCTAAGTATCAGGTGATACAGGCATTTGAGTCCTTCATCATCTGTGTCCACCAGGACAAATTGTGCATCAGGTAGTACTTCAGCACCTTCACTGCCAAGTGTATAGCTAAATATTCTTTTTCAAGGACCAAATGCCATCTCTTTCGGTTCAGGAACTTTCTACTCATATAGAGGATGGGTGCTCGTGGCCTTGGAATTTTGAGACAGGACTGCACCTACAGTTCAATGTGAGGTGTTTGTCTTCAAAATAAATTATCACAAGAAATCAGGGATGTGCAAAATGGGATTACTAGGTAGGTGCTTAATTTCTTGAAATGCCTGATCGTACTTGGGTGACCATGTGACCTGTTGAGAGGCTGACTCTTGACAAGGTCCATGAGAGGCACAGTGAGTGCAGCACAATCTAGCACAAACCCTCTCTAATATCCACCTAGGCCCAGGAAAGATCTTATGTGTTCGTTGTGTGGCAAATTGCCGGCACTACTATGATGGGTCTCGCGCTTTCTCTTCTTGGGGGGGGGGGTTCAGGGCACCGTTTCTTGCCCCTGAACTGGGATATTAACTGCCCCACTAGTGTCCTAGAGAAGGGGAGTGGAGAGGGAGGGACCCGGGCCCACCCTCTACTCCTGGTCCCAGCCCAGGGGCCCTAGGGACAGCGGTAAACTACTTGAACTAGAGGTTCTTTCCCCTGGGCTACTTCCCTCTCCTGCCCTTCAGCTTGTGGGGGCTTCCTGCCCTCCCTCTGCACAAGCCAGGTGTCACTTTACCTAGGGTCTAGGTCTTCTTAGCACACCGCAGCACTTCTCGAGAAGTGCTTCCCTCCAAACTGCTCTCTGCTCCAACACCAATCCACTTTATTTCTACTCCTTCAAACTGTCCTCTGCTCCAACAATAATCCACTCTGCTTCAACTCCTTCCCCTGTCTGATTGAAAAAGGGTTTTTTTAATCAGGTGACTGGCTTCAGGTGCTTTAATTGGCTTCAGGTGCTTTAATTAATCTATAGCAAACTTCCCTCTACAGGGAATAAGGCTCCCTTCTAACCCTCTCCTGCTGTCCTCTGGCCATGCTGTATCACAGTTGGTTCTTGAGGTGTGGGTGTTAGTGCTTCAACCTTATTCACCCAAGAAGTCAGTCTCCTATTTTCTTGGGTTTGCTGTGAGATTGGCCTCTCAGAGCCTGATTCAGAGATGGGTGGACTAGTCCCAACTGTAGACTACATTATCATCAAAATAGGCTGATGTGTAGCCTATGGGGAGGGTGTGACAGCTGGTTCGATCAGTCTCTGCAAGGCAGCTGGGGCACTTTGTAACCCAAAGGGCACAGTGACAAAGTGGAATAGGAACACTGGGGTAGCAACCAGGAGTTAGGTGAAAGGGGAATTTGCCTATAGCCCTTGGACAAATTCAAGGTTGTAATATATTGAGCTTGGACAAGATGGTCCAGCAGGTCCTCAGCCAGGGCATTGGGTACACATTGAAGCTGGAGATGGTGTTTACCTACCTGAAATAAATGCAGAACCGGACAGTCCCATCAGGTTTTGGCACAAGGACCACCAGACTACATCAGGGGTTATGGAACTCCTCCATCTCCTCCAGCTTTAACATCTCTTTGATTTCCATAGAGCTGAGGGCCAAACATCATCAGAAATCCTAGCTGGGTCTGGTATTGGGGAGAACACGTCCTCATAGGCTCTCAGGAGATTATTCATTTGCCCTCTGTTTGCTAGTTAACCCCTCCCTAGTGGACTTCATCCACACCTGCGGTCTTCCTTCTTCTGGGTGAATGAACAGGTCTTCCTGTATCCTCCAGTGTTTTAACAGATTTACATGATAAATCTCTTTGCTTCCATCTGTCCAGGTAGCGAATCTCATAATGTACAGGTCCCACTTGACAGAACACTTTGTACAGATCTTGCCTCTTAGTCAGGAGCTTGCTCTTTGAGCTGGGAAGTAGTAGGAGAACCAGATCTCCGGAGTGAAATTTTGTAGTGTTAGCCCCTTTATTTTAGTGCTACACCTGTTTGGCCTGAGAGAAGTAATTTTGGCCAAGTTGCCTAAGGGCAGTGGCGCTGGAACACTTTTTATAGTGGGCGGTGCTGAAAGCCAGCTAAGGAAACTAAACCATGTGTGTTCAAAAGCCATGTGAAAAAGTGCAATTCCTACGTCCAGCACAGCTCTGGGAATCTCAAGAATTGTGAAATAATGCTAGTTCCATTCTGATAGCACCAGCAAACTTTTCACAGTGAAACCTGGGCTCTTCCTGTATCCTGCCGCACCCCTAGTTCCCACACCTATGCCTAGAGGCTCTAACTTTTCCCTTATCTGGATGACATATTTCAGGATATTGGTTGTGCTCATAGGTTGGGCTTCTCAGGATTCTTTAACCAAATCTACAGTACATTGGGACTGCCTCCTATCTCATAGAACTGGAAGGGACCCTGAAAGGTCATTGAGTCCAGCCCCCTGCCTTCACTAGCAGGACCAAGTACTGATTTTTGCCCCAGATCCCTAAGTGGCCTCCTCAAGGATTGAACTCACAACCCTGGGTTTAGCAGGCCAATGCTCAAATCACTGAGCTATCCCTCCCCCCTCCCATAAAGGTGCTTGAAGGGAAAGAAACCGGTGGAGGCCTGCGGCACCACCCACATCACAAACGAAAGATAGGGGAGCAGCTGGTCCAAGTCTGGAGCCTCCATCCCCACAAACTTCTTTAACATAGATTTAAGTCTTTCCTCTGGTTTGAGGGTGGTAGAGAGCGGTATGAAGAAGTTTAATCTTCAACAGTGTCCCCGACCTGTTGGAGCACATTGGACACAAAATTCATCTGACTTCTGAAGGAAGGCCAAGCCAGGAAAATACTTGTTATAGTTCCTGTACAATCATGGAAGGTATGTTATTTCATAAGGGAACCACCACAAGACGCTGTGTGGTAAGTCCACAAGTATCAGAATGAACTTGTGATTTGGGCGCTCTTTTCTAGGGGGACCGTTATATCAATTCCAACCCTCTTTGAAGGTGTTGTAATGAGCTGTATGGAGATTAAAGGGGCTTGACACAGCCTTTTGGGGCTATGCTCTGATACTCAGGACATCAGAGGCAGAAATCTGCTACCTCTTTATACATGCCTGGAGAAAGAAGAACCCAAAGAACTGGTTCAACAAAGTTTCCTGGTTTTAAGCCTATTTAGGTGCCCAGCTGTGGTCATAGTGTGGGCCGGTTGTAGAAACTCCCACTGTGGAGGTTTAGGAACTAGAAGCTGGTATCAGAGCTCCTTGGTATGAGGGGGTGTCTTCACCCAGTACAGTATCTTCCTCCATAACTCAAAGTGGGGAAACTGGGTAAATCAGTCCATCATGAACACTCCGTTGAGAGCTGCCACTTGAGTCAGACATTCCTGGAGTATCTGGTCATTGTGTCGGGCTACTACAGTATCAAAATTGTCACTTAAGGCACTGTAGTCTAGGCTCTGCAGTGTCCCTTCCCTGGGTATTAGAAATCTGGTCTGTTGGGAAGTCCCGTTGTCAGGATCTACCCTCTGGGGACGGTCATATTCAGGCTCCCTGGAGTCACCTTCAGCACAGGTCCAGACTTGCCCAACCTTCCCAGTCTTCTGCTGCTTTCACAAGCTCCAAGACTAGAGAAACTTCAAAAAGGTCCCACTAGGTGATGGGGAACAGATTCTAGCCATCCTCTGAGTGGGATCCTTCCTGCTTCTGCAGGGGGGTTTCGGCAAAGGGGACAGATTCTCTTTCCAAGAGTGCTGGGAGATGTTTCCAGTCCCATCCTAGGATTACTGGCCAATGTAGGCAATCTGCCTCTTCTACTTGGAGACAGCCTAGCTGGTTCATCAACTGCAAGATTATGTAGACAGTGAGGTATGTTCAACTCTCCCCATAGGTGCACAAAATTTGGATCAGGTTGTTCTGGATCTAAGGACTTGGATGAAACCAGATCTCATTGAAGCAAGATCAGCCCACAGCCCGAGTCATCAGCTCTTCCACCAATTTTTATTTGGATTACATAAAAGTCCCGTGGCTCTAGAAGTTGGCCATGTGCTTCTCCAGACTGACTGAAGTAGCACCCTAGATAGTCAGATTCCATTGGTCACATTCATGTTGGATGTGTGCTGGCTGCCTGTAGCCAATAGCATACCACCAGTCCTTCAAAGGCAGGAACTGGCAGTCCCCTGAAGGTTCGAGTCTTTGGGGGGTGCTAGTACCTCAAGATGGGGCTGTTGTCATGGGCAGGCCCTGGTCTAGAATTTTGGTTGCTTGGAGAGGACCAACCATGCAACATTTTCTGGGCTCTTGTGGTGTTGTCTCCCACCATTATTCCTGGTTGGGCTGGCCCATTGTGGGGCTTGGCTTTCCAGCTATAAGTGCTTCAGCCTCCAGGAATCTGTCATCTCCACTGCCTCTCCTGTAGATGCCAGCCAAAAGCACTGAACTCAGGCTTGTACCAAGACTGGGAAGATGTGCAAGTACTGTTCCAGGATGATATTGTCCATTAGTTTCTCCACGGTCTTGGTCTCTAGACACAGCCATCAGGTAATTGGATCCCAGGGTTATCTGCCCATGGCATGTGCACCTGCCCCAATGGTGAAGACTTCAGCCTGAAACAACTTCTGATATAGCTCTAGGAAAAGGCCAATCCAATCCATTATGGCCCCCTTCATAGCCATATACAACTGAGCTTCGTCCACATTCATCACACAACAGACTGCTGATACCTTCCTGGTAAGCTAGGGGACCAGTGGCACTGCCCAAGAATGTCTTTCCTACCTGACCATGGTAGCAACCCTCTCAGAAGTTGTCAAATAGGCCTCTGTGTCATCATTAATGCTTGACCTAGTCAAGGCAAGGCTCAGGTGAACCCCAGCGCAGGTCTCTCCCTTAGGCTCCCTTTTCCTCCAGTCTGCTGCTGGTTCCCCTCATGCTGTGCCGCTGTGTTTCCTGCAGACATTGCAGGGCGGCCAGCAGTGTCTCCTGGAACTAGCACTTCCTGTCACACTTTGTCTGGTGCTTTTTCACCAGTAACCAGAGGACCTCCTCCATGACCCTTCTTGATGGAAGAGAGCTCCCAAAAGTCCATGTTCAGGAGCCATGTGTGAAGGTCTAGGCCACCCTACATGTCCTCTTGTGGAAAGATTTGGCACTGCGGGAGAGCCCTATGTTATTTCCCCCCAACTAGGCATCAATAAATATGCTTGCACAGAGCAGGACAAAGAGAAGCCAAAACAAACTGGTCAAAAGAATTGTGCCTCCTTTGAAGTCTCATGGAAGGAGAATGTGAAATGACACTTCAAAGGTCCTTAGCTGAGAACCCTGATTCAGAGCTACCAAACTTAAAATCCAAAAAAAAGGTCTCTGTGATTGGCCAGGCTAGCCTTCTAGAACTGGATAACTTCTAGTCTCTTTTCCCCTGCTGACTTTCCTATTTCTGTTTAAATAGGTCCATCCTAGGGCAAAGCCAGGAGTCTCTGATTATCCCCAGGCTGTTCTGATTGTGAACTCCATGCTGAGTTCACTCCTTCACATAGAGTACCCTTCTACTCCAGCCTAGTTAATTCATCTTGTCCTCTTTGCCAGTCTGAAAACTGTAGACCCTGCCAGGTTGCTAATCCAGATGCTAGTGCTAGTTTTCTGCAGTTCACAAAGCTCTCTGTATGATACTACTTGAGAACTACCAGTATCAGTTTCCTTTTAATTTCCCAGTAGATTACTGTGTACTGAAGCTAAGCCTCAGGATCACTGATAACAATAAAAACAAAGAAAACAGGCAAAACAATTCATAGCTGTGATTTTTAGTGGCACTACAGAACATTCTGAACCTGACATATTTTCTCCAGCAGTACCTGTTGTACGTGAAATGGAGGATAAAACCTTTGGGGTAAAAAGTCCTTAAGATTTTTCTTGTCAAATGTATCTACCAGCAATCCTGCAGTTAATTTAATATAGAAACCCAGCATTAAGAAACCCTTTGAAACATCACATTTATTTGCTTTAAGAGCACTTGGATTCAATAACCTCTTATTGTCTGGCTACTTGCTCATAACAATCTAAGCTCCTGGGTAATGTAACGCTGTTGAAGTAAATGGTGTTTAAACACTGACATAAAGCAGTTATAAAAATGTATATTCTTATGTTCCTGGTTCTTCCATTATTTTGATGTTTGTGGCTCTAATAAATGAGTAAATTAATCTAATGTAGTAATAAAAAATGAGGGATGTGAAATAAATATTGTTACGGCAAAGGTGGAAGTGAATGTGTGTTACAGAATTTTTTGAAAATGAACATTGGATATGAACTCCATAATTGGATAGTAACTCCATAAAAAGGGCTAAACCTAAGTGAGACTTGTCAAAATACCTGAAAGCATTGGACTGGGCAAAGCCAGGCTGGCTACTGCTGTCAAAAAGTTGACCTGCATTGGAAAAAGCACTCTCTGAAACTTTGCTATTGTTTTGCCTTCTTTACTCAATGTAAACAGGTCTTTTGAATAAAATAAATTAAAGGGAAATATCCTGAGTCTGTGTCATCAGTTTCTCTCCCAGCAAGAAGATGATGCATTCTAAAGACCCAACACTGCTTATCTCTTGGCAGAAGGGATAAAATACAGTAACAGGACACACACAACCACACACAAAAGTGAAAAGTTACCTCTGTAACCAACCAGAAACAAAGTGGAGAGTTTGCAGACAAAACAATATTCTCTCAGAAGTGAGAAGGTTCCACATAAAATATCTGCTAATTTGTAATAGAAAGACATTTTGAACTGATACATTCTCTGACCTGTGCCTGAATACTGAGACATGTCAGACACAGAAGGAAAGTATGGAATGTTTCACTTCAGGTAGCTTCTACTTAGGTGTTGGAAATGTCATAAGCATTGGTTAAGTATAGTGAAAGAATTTCAGTGGTACAGATAATATTAATATTAGGCTAGCCGGCTTCAACCTAGTCTTTGCTTGACATGATGTTGCTTTACTAAATTCTCCTTACATGAACTTGCTTAATAATGCCTATAGGTACAGGACAGTGTTGATGTTTTGTTTATGGAACATACTGTGTTGAAGGACACAGATAAGAGGAAGGTAATTAGTACAATAAATACATAGAGTTCTGCCAAAAAGTCCCTGTATTAGGGGTGTGGGGGGGAACCCAAGAAAGTCCCTAAACTGAGTAAGGCGATATAAGTGTGTGGTCAATGGAAATAAGTAATTGGAAAACAGACATAATAACATGAAAATAGCAAAACGTATGTAAACTGAAGGTCACGCATGTGTATTGTACAGATTATGTAAGACACAATGCTTAATGTTGATTGGATGGTCATATAATATGGAAAGATATAAAAATGCTAGAGGGTAAGGGAATAGGTGGAACCTCATGGGAGAAGTTCATTGTGACCTGCCTATGCTCCAGGAGAAAATAATTGATCAATAAATTTTTCTGAGTCTATGCCATTAATTGCTTTTACAGTAATTATAAGCGTAAGGCCATGCTTTTGGATCAAATAAAGGTTTGAATTAATAAACCTGAATTTCTAGGCTCTGAGTGTGTGGTATTCCTCACCCAATAGGGGAAACAACTGCAGAGAGTGACAGAAGTGACAATAAAATTACTGTGACAAAAATCATTTCCAAGAAAAAATTTGGCCAAATGTGTAAATGGTATGGCTCCATTGAAGTTAATGGAGCTATCCTAATTTACATCAGTGAACAAAAAAACTTCATAATTCTTCAATTAATCTTCCATTTCTTGACACAAGTTAAAATCTACAAAGAGTTGACACAGCTTGAGCTAAGGGATTTAACTAATCAAAGTTCTTGTTACAGGCATGCTGGCACAAATAGCACTTCACAGGTTATTAAACATGTACCTACTGTAGCGGGATAGTCACCCGCTCCTGCCTGGATGGGCTTAAAACAGCCCTAATAATAATAATTAATGGAGATATCCCATCTCCTAGAACTGGAAGGGACCTTGAAAGGTCATCAAGTCCAGCCCCCTGCCTTCACTAGCAGGACCAAGTACTGATTTTGCCCCAGATCCCCAAGTGGCCCCCTCAAGGATTGAACTCACAACCCTGGGTTTAGCAGGCCAATGCTCAAACCACTGAGCTATCCCTCCCCCTGGAGAGGGCTGGGTCAGGGGGAAAAGCTGGGCTGATTGGGAAGCAGCCGCAGCTGGGGCCACGCCCCAAACAGCACTCAGCTGGCCCTTATAAGAGGGCAGTGGGCCAGGAGCACAGACACTCTCTCTCTAGCCTGTTGAGAGGGAGAGACCTGGATGCTGAGAGCGTACCAAGGTACCTGAGCTGGATCAGGGCTGGGGGAAGGCCCAGAGAGCTGGGGAGCTCCGGCCTGGAAACCCCCAGGCTGCAGCCTAGTAGAGGGCCAAATAGGTACAGCGGTTGCAGGGGGCAGCCCAAAGGGGTAGGCAGAAGCAACAGGTCCAAACCCAACCTTGCCTGTGATGAGTGGCTTATACTGCAGTCTGCCCCAGTGAACGGGGGCTAGATGAAGACTAGGCAGTAGCCAAAGACTGAGGCAAGGTGGGGATAGTGGGTGGGGGTTCCCCAGGGAGGGGAGACCCAAAGACTGAGGGGTGTACTGCCAGGGGGCAGCACCCCAGCGTGCAAAGGACCGGGTCCGGGAGGGACATGGGGCCAGGAAGAGTGGGACACTGGCCTGCAGAGGGCACTCTGACGGCTGGAGGGCTAATTCCCAGACGGTACCAGCAGGAGGCGCCGCAGGGGTGAGTCGTCGTGCGGTTACACCCACATAACCCATATCTTCTTGGTGTTCTCTACTCTTTATCTCTAAGGCCTGGTCTATACTTGGGGGGGAGGGGGAGGAGGATCAACCTAAGATACGCAACTTCAGCTACAAGAATAGCGTAGCTGAAGTCGACATATCTTAGGTCGACTTACCTTGCATCCTCACGGCACGGGGTCGACTGCCGCCGCTCCCCCGTCAACTCTGCTTCCGCCTCTCACCGCGGTGGAGTACAGGAGTTGACAGCAGAGCGATCGGGGATCGATTTATCATGTCTACACTAGACACTATAAATTGATTCCCAATAGATTGATCACTACCTGCCGAGTTTACGTCTACACTACCCGACCCGGCGGGTAGTGTAAACGTACCCTTGGAATATGGGCCTGATTCTCCGCTGCTTTGCATCTTGTGCAGTCATTTGCATCTGTCGCATTAAGTGGGGAAAAGAGCGCAAAATGCTACCACTATGATTGTGTAGCATTACACACTTACTTTGCACTCATTTGACACAGGAATAAATGACCATATAAGGTGTAAGACAGTAGACAATCAGGTCCAATGACTTTTTAGCATCACTTAAAGAAGGTCACAATTCAATGGCTCCTGTATTTTTCATTTCTAGAATTCAAGATATTGGCCTCAATTTAGCAAAACATTTAAGCGTCTACTTAAGTCTAACCCTATTTAGCAAAATATTTAGAACTTCGTCTTCCACCAGTAAATCAACTTTTGACAATGACCATTGACTCCAACGGGAGCTGGATCAGACCCCTACACACATGTTTTGTCCCAATGCTTTTCTGAACAGTGATGGATTTAAGCCGGTACTTACTTTTAAGCATGTGCTTAAGAGCTTTACCTAATTTGGAGGTTATTGCCTTTATTTAAACACAACCATTGGGAATATGGCAAAAATGTGTTATTTAAAGCACACATACACTTATAAAATTATAATTATTATAGCATTACTAGTTTTGAACCGGACAGAACATTCCCTATTGTTGACTGTGGTCATTCATAAAAATCAGAACCTAGAGACAGCAACTTCATTTCTTTTAGGAGTTGCCATAAATCAGAAGTAGGTTTGGTTTGGAATACCAGACATAGCTAAGTTTTAGTAGCTCTAATGTAAATTTGATAGTATTTGTAATAAACATCAATGACATAAGTGCAGTTACAAAGTGGGAAATTAAATGGATATTGATGGGTACTGAAAAGTATAGGTGTATGTGGGAGGAAAATTTTATTTAAGAATAAGCAACTTAGTCCCTGAAAAAACTTCTTAATTAATATCCCCACACAAATATATTTGATGATAGATGATTAATTTAACAGCAAATCTTTTAAAGTAGGGATTCTGGATTTTTAAAAAACATTGTTTTAGTATATTTGTGTGAAAGCACAAATGTCATTCCAGCTTATGAAACTGTTGTGACCAATATGGCCATTTCCTGCAATAGCCTTGAAAAAAACTTAGTGAATTAAGTTTCTTTGGAATCCGTTGTATTAAATATAAAAGTTATGTATTATTGTGGGTCTGGATGATCAAAGGACTATCTTGAACAATGTGGCAGACAAGAATGGTCTTTTGAGACAACACATGTAAAATGGATTTTCTGGAAAATATCTAGGGGGAGCTGAATGCAAATCTCCCACCCATGGTTATGCAAAAATGCTACACCCTGAGGGAAGGGCCTTTGTCTGATGATCACCTATTACAGGAGGCCAAGATCAAAGGCACAAGATGTATACAGAAAAGAATGAACTTTTCATGGTTGTTCTGGTTCTGAGCTAAGGCCATTATAAACTTGTAACCATAGAAAAGCCTCTTTGTGAGATTGGAAGGACTGACTCCTACTAGAGCCCATGTGGAAGTTGTGGGGGTGATCTCTGTAAAGCTTATTAGCATGTGTGCAAATTCTTTTATTGTTTTTAATACATTTTCTCTGTAATGTTTTCATCTTAAGAATAAATGTGCCTGCTTAGAAAGTGGTGTATGGTAAATTAACTATGGGAAATTATGCTGTTAATAACCTCTGAAGAGAAAGCAAAGTGCAGATGCTGGCCTGTTAAGGCATTGCTG
Source organism: Emys orbicularis (assembly GCF_028017835.1). Classification (NCBI taxonomy): domain Eukaryota; kingdom Metazoa; phylum Chordata; order Testudines; family Emydidae; genus Emys; species Emys orbicularis. The sequence continues at coordinate 37,195,294 of NC_088689.1, read as the reverse complement.
GGAATATCACAGTGTAGGCAGGGAACTGTGCAGCCTGGGAAAAATCATGGTCAGAGGGAAGAGAGATTCAGATCTCCACCCTAGAAAACTGATACTGAGGAGCTGGGTGCCTAGAATGGATGCCCATGAGGGACCATGGAAGAGGAATAAGGCACAGTTTCCCAGAGCTTGACACCTGTCACTGAGATATAGCTTATTTAAATCCACCATAGAATTTTATTCTTCAGTCAGCAAGTGAAAAGGAATTGGTTAAACCAAACAAGAGGAAAAGTCTGTTCCAGTGATAGCTGTTATCACTGGGGTGACACTGTCCATGCTTTCGTTTTGTTTACTGAGAAATTTCATATACGTTTTTGCATGTGCATTTATACATACAAATTAAAAATGAGGACCACTTGGACAATTCCATACACTGTGTTTTGCTCCTCCATTCCAGCTTCAGGTTGCAGTGCCTGTGTCTTTTCTCCAAGAAGTATCCTTACCATATTTACTGATGCTGTGATAGAGGTAATGGTGAAGGTCATAGGTATTACAGTTGTTGGTCATAGGTATTACAGAATGGGGCTAAGAATGAAAGTGTGAACAAGACTCTGATGCAGGGCCGCCCGGGGGGGGGGGGGGGGGGGGCAAGTGGGGCAATTTGCCCCAGGCCTCGCAGGGGCCCCCACGAGAATATAGTATTCTATAGTATTGCAACTTTTTTTTAATGGAAGGGGCCCCCAAAATTGCTTTGCCCCAGGCCCCCTGAATCCTCTGGGCGGCCCTGCTCTGAGGATCCTCAACTGAACATGAAAACTGAAATCCTTGCTCCATTGAAGTCATAACAAAACTTCAATTGATTTCAGTGGGGTCAAGAATTCACCTAATGGCTTCATCTCCCTTGCACAGCTCCGTTGACAAAGGTTGATGAATAAACTCCTAAATCTTACATTTTTAAAATTTACCTCTAGGAATGTATTGACTACAATCCAACAAGGAAGTGTTTACAAAAATTGGAGACTTGGGTTTTCTGAATTATTATTCTTGTAGCCAAGCAACATTAACATTTATATTACTAAATCATAGCAAAACCATATGCTGACAGATGTATAAAGAAAAATGTTTTGTTAGACAACATTGTCATGAAGTCACAGAAGCATAAACATAGCTTAAAACTGAAGGATTCTGAAACACAAGCAATCTGATTTCCTTTTATTTTATATTCCAAGGAAGCAAGATGAAACAAGTGGAAATCAGGTGTACAAACTTCTTTGTGACAATATTGCTATATTACAATTTTCTTTCCACTAGAACTGGATCAGTATCTATAAAGATATTTTCATCTAAGTATCACCTGCAAGGACTCACTTGTCAGCAATGGTATCTAAATTCCAGTGGAATATATACTAGCCTTAACAAGCTGTACTGTTTATATAAAGCTAGTCTCAGTGCCACTGGATATGCAAAGCCTACTGAAAATAGATAGGATTTTGACTCTAAACCACCAAATTTGGATTATAAAGTATCTAATTCAGGACCAATTCCAGGGAATCCACCAAAATCACTCAATAGCTGCAAGGTTTCTAATTTATTATTCCTCACCAAAATTAAGCCCCTTTCGCGGATTTAAATCAGTTGAACCCTGCCAACTGTAATCTAGTCTGAAATTTGAAAAGCCTACAGTATTTAACCTCAACACATGAAAAAATATATTTTGTGACAGTTTCAGTAAAATGTATACCTCATTTGCATAGTTTCTATTGAAACCCTGAAGCTTGTAATATTCTGAATGGTCTTGAATACTAGGTATGAATATGAATCTTAGAACAAGACAAAGATTTAAAACATTTCAGAGTAGAAATATTTTGCTACGTATAAAATTCCATTTTATTATCCATTGATCAAAGTTAAGAATATTAATTCATGCTTTCATCAAAGCATGCAATATAAATAACATGTTAATCTTTGCAACATTCTCATTAAAATATAACATTAGCTCATGACAGAGGGATCACTATCTGTGCATAAATGGAAATGGTTTTGGTTATAAATTATATATTTAAATTTTTCATACTCTTGATTTTCTTATTAGGCCATAGACTCAGTTCAAAAGACACCTAATAGTAGGTAAAGTCAGTAAAAATGTAATGTGAAGTTTGAAAAACCTACTTATTTATTGTGAAAACCCTCCATCATCCCCTTTAAGAGGTTTCTTGTTAACTACCTACTTTGTTTTCAATTTCAAACCTACATTGTTTAACAATTATACATCACAATGTCTCAAATGCTGAATTTTCTTACGTTCTGTGGTTTTCCTTTTCTTTCTGAATATTTCATGGTAACCTACGGGTTTTATACATTGCCGGAAGATATGCTAAGAACTTCCAGCTAAGAACAACAACATTCATATAATAGCACCTTTCATTCCAAACGGGTCTGAAAGTATTTACATACCATGAATTGTATTCCATACAAAAACACATTACGTTTACAAACAGCTATATCGTCACTTGAACTACATGCCTATGCAGGTAAAGGGAAATGAGAGCACCCACCCCTCTTCATGTTGGTGTGGTCTACTGATTCCTTTGGGGAAAAGGCATGCATGCCTGCTCACTCCCCATCAGAGGAGAAGGGCAATGAGGGGCAGGGAGGGTGGCAAATACATCCCAGCATGGCAGTCCATCATGGAAATGTCATAATCTGCTGTTGGTACAGACCAGAAGAAAATCAACTCCTTCCTCTTCAGAACAACTGGGAAAAATAAGCCCCATAATCATTTTGCCATCCAGGACTGCTTGTGGGATAGCACAGTTAACACATTGGGCGCAGCCTGGAGCAAATGCCAAAGGCACAATGTAACTCAAAGAGAAGCCTTCAAAACTGTGGAAATAAAATAGTCAAGGTTATCTGTGCAACTTGCATGTAAAGTTTGATACAGTTTTTAAATATATAATCCCATAGCATTTTTAACCCCACAAGAATAGTCATTCATTCACTGTTTAGGATGAATAATGCTCAGTGAATACAACAGCTATTTATTTATTTTTATTTTTTTTATTTATTATTTTACCCATATCTTTCAAACTCACCTAGTACTTTAATTCACAGCACACTATATAGCCCTGTTAAAAAGCCCATTGAAACCAACAGTGGGCAAACCCTGAATGAGGCATTGGTCTCAGTAAAACAGGCCCATTCACTGCACAACTGTGATTCATTCACTGTCAAACAACTTCTCTGCTACTTTCAGTCTGTAAAAAAAAAAAACAAATTAAATTTCCCCTGAAATAGACCTAGACTGAAAAGGAAATACCTTTTCAAGTATTCAAGTTAGTCTCCACAAAGGTAAAACTAATGGAAAATTATTATTATTAAACTATGCACATTTAACTATTCAATAAAAATTCATCTTTCAGCAGTCTAATGAAAACCGGATTATATTAGTTGAACACTGGAATATAATTACATACTGTCACTTTGTCCACAGATGAAGAAACTATGCAATGGTATAAGTAAAAAAAAACATTAAAAAACTATTTTTCAAAAGTTCCACTAAATTGTATTTGAAAAGTGATAAAACATTTTTTTAAATATTTTGTATAGACATCATAAGATGCCTGGCTGAGAAAATAACTAAGCCAATTTCCCTTTGAAGACACTTCTGCTTCTGGGGTTTAATCCTGTGATATGCTTAGCATTCTTCAATGCATATTGAAGTCAACAGGCGTTCACGATGCTCATCACTACTCAGAAGGGGCTCAGTGGCTCACACATCATGAGACCTTTAATATGTGTGTGTGTGTGTGTGTGTGAATTAGTATACAAACTATTGTCCTTAGAAGCATTGATTTAAGAACTATTTGACTTCTAGTTGAGATATGCATTCAGAGTAAATTATTGCAATGTAGTGAACTTCACAAAAAAATACAGATGGACTATCCTTAAAGAATCTTCTTAGCAAGTTAACCATAGTGGAAAGAAAAAAGCCACATTTGTACATCAAATTCAATCAAACGAGTATTCACTCTCTGCAGGACCCTCAAATCACAAAAGAAAAGAATTATAATCCATAGACAATGTGACACCTTCTTCCCTCCTCTCCATCTGTTTCTATAAATAATCAAGTCTGCAACTTGGTCCCACTAATGATTTATATTGTCTAGTGTTCAAGAGTATTTGATGAATTTCTGGCCATCAACTTCATCTTGGTTTCTGAATTTCTCTTTTAAATTTCCCCACTCCTAAAACAGCTAAGCAGATTCTTGGAGATCCTGGTCTTCATCAACATAGCCAATAACAGCTGTCCCTGGACTAGCCAGATCCATAGCCCATTCACTCTGTGGCCTCCCAGTTTTATATGAAAGAAATATTATTAGAGGCATAAGCCCAAACTTTCCTAAACCTTTCAAAAAGCCTTTCACATACTTCATCAAAGGACAGGAGTAGGCTTTATTAACATGAATTTTTGATTGATGGATTATTCTAATGCTGGGTCCTTTGTTTATCTTTAGTGCAAATATACAGGTCACAATGTAAGCAGTAGAGTCCTATAAAATGATCCAAATTAGCTTTTCTATGCATATAAATGTCATGATTTCACATTCCTATATCTCAAGATCTTTTAGAGTTAGAAGATGGATGATGACTTGATCATGTTGATCCACTTCTTTGTGACCTCCAGAGTGGATTACTGCTTCTCACTATAAAAATATATAGAACACACATACAGACAGACTGTATATGAAAAATTAAAAATATTTATCCTACATTCAAAAAAAGTTTTGTCTCATATAACAATGTTTGGGATGTCATAGTGATATGACTCAAAGCATACTGCAGAAGAAGGCCAAAATTATCTGTCTCCAGTTATGCTCTGCTAAAACCAGATATCTCAATTTTGCTGTCCCTATGCCTGTGGGACATCATACCAACTTGACATTTCTTAATCTGAGCCTGTCTTCCAGGTCAACAATTCAATTTCTTAAATCTTTAGTTTAGCATTCTCAGTTAGATTAGTGTCTTGTACATTGATCATTATTGGCATGTCTTCAATTTTCAATCAAAGTCTTCAAACTTACTGTATTATCTTCTGTAAAGATTGTACCCTAAATCACATTGAAACTTTCAGAGTTCTTAAGTAACACAATTTGACAAATCAAATCCCAATCTCTCACTGATGTGAAACAAAGAGCAATCAGATCTGTTTCCTGGCTAGTTGAAGAGGCAGAATAAAGGAACAAAATGTAGCAGACCATGGTCTAGACAATATAAGTTCACCCTATATTCCTAATAGCAAATGTCATAAAAAAAATTGTCAACGGCTACCTTTTCCCAACAGTAAGAGCATGCAAGGAATTCATGTGCCCTGAATTCTACAGTTTCTTGAGTATATCAGCTCTGCTGCCTCCATTTCACCTCACCATCCTCCATAGTTGTAAATCTGCCTGCTGCAGATCCCCAGGGATCTGAGACATTTGAAGACATATCCATTGATCATTCTTCCCCTCCAGCAGAACAATCTGGTGAAAACTTCATGAAAGATTTGTCATGGAGTCTTCCTACCCTTAACTGTCTCGTTCTGAGAGTTTTCCTGCAAGAAGGGACAATTGAACTGTAAGCACTTCAAAGCCTACCAGGTAGCACAAAGAATCTCGTACAAAGTTCATTTGAAGTCTATAGGAGTCCTTCCTTTGACTTCCATGGCCTATGGATAAGGCCCTATGCTACTATGAGGAGTTTACTGTGTTTCCCACCATTATCTTTTTCCACAACATTATTTGCATATAATGTTTCTGCTTTTTTCATGAGTGACTGTCTCTTTCCCTTTCCCTTTAAATGGGGTTTTGGTCCTCTTAGATTTGTGATAAATAGAGCTGACTGGAAAATGCCCTCCCCACCCCCACCGCCGCTCCACAAAAACATCAAATATTTCAATTCAGATATGCCTCCAAAGTGCCTCATAGGAGTTTTCACTTGCAGGCCTTATGTTCCAATTCTCTTCTACATACTGGGCTCTTTTCTTGGCGAGCCAAGTAGCGGATCATGGGAGTCCCAGGGCCACTGTGTATTATAACAGATAACCTGATTTAAGGAGCTCATAGAAGAGAATAGGGACACAAAGCACCTAAAACTGTAAACCTCATGAGGCACCATGGCAGCATTTCCAAATTCAAATCTTCCATTTTTTAACAAAAGGTCAACATTTTCTATAGAAAGCAGACAGCCTTTTTTATGAAAAAATGTGGCTTAGTCAGAAACTCAATTTTCTGTCAAAAACAGTTTTGATGGAGAACTTTTGACCAGCCCTAATTATAAATCGTCTTAACAGAACAGAACAAAATTCAGAAAACACTGAAGTATTTGGGAATGTTATTTTTAATTTCTATGGGCTTACTCACAATGAACACCACATTACTCCACCTGGTCAGTGGGACTACTTATGGAGTAACTATACAACATGAGTAATGGTATCAGAATCTGGCTCTATACATTTACAGTCTACCTATCTAACTCGGGATTCATGATCATTTTCTTTTACTACACACTTTACTAAATATTTAGTAATTAATTTAGTCTCGCATTTTATTTAGTTTCTTACAAAAATCATTAAAGCTAATTACTATTGGAGAAACATATCATGTAAGTATAACCTCCTTTATGTTTTTTTATTTCTATTCCTCGCAATGTTTTCTTTTTTTGAGAATTCTTCTTTTAAGACAAAGATTAGTTTAGCCTATGAACATTTTTGTTTTGTATCTTTTAATGAAACGTCTTATTACTCTGAAGTGATAAATACATTTTTAAAGAAACCCAGCATCTTTATAAGAACTGTACAAACAATGCACAACTAATACAAATACCATGGTTTTCCCCATTTTGCTGTGAGCTTAAAAATAGGCCTAATTTAAAGCATAAATGACACAATTTTTGAGAGAAATCCGTTTTACATCAAAATCATGCAGATATATTAACTGTCATTTCACATTAAGCAAAATTTGTGGAGAAACTACTTAACATAAAAAGCCAAAATACTTCATGTGAAATTAGGATGATCCAGTTGTTACAGCCCTAGTTTGGTCTGTGGTAGGTCCAGATTCAATTCCTGCTCTGCCACAGACATCCTTTATGATGCTAGTCAAGTCACAATCTTTCTATGCCTCAGTTCCCCATCTAGAACAAGTGGGATTAATAGTACCTTCTCATCTCAGAAGGATATTAGGAGGATAAATAAATTAAAGACTGTTTTCAGAGGGGTAGCCGTGTTAGTCTATATCAACAAAAACAACGAGGAGTCCTTGTGGCACCTTAGAGACTAACACATTTTTTGGGCATAAGCTTTCGTGAGCTAAAACCCACTTCATCAGATGCATGGAGTGAAAAATACAGTAGGAAGATTAGATTACAGCACATTAAAAGATGGAAATTGCCTTACCAAGTGGGGGGGGGGGGCAGTGCTAACGAAGCCAATTCAATCGAGGTGGAAGTGGCCTATTCCCAACAGTTGACAAGATGGTGTAAAGTATCAGAGGGAAAACTCTTTTTTGTAGTGACCCTGCCATTCCCAATCTTTATTCAGGCCTAATTTGATGGTGTGAAGTTTGCAAACATAGATCTTTTCCTGTGAATAACTAGAGAATATGGTTATAAGGAAATATATACTTGTCACATTATGTATGTATGTGAGAATCCGGCCTAAAAGGGGGTTGTATGTTCTTGCTGATAAAAGTCTCAGACAAGTTTTTTTTAAATAGGGGTTTAGATGAACTATCACAGGGAAATACTTACGTAACCTGCTGAGGGTTTCCCAACTATTGGATGTCTGGTCTAAGACTCTAAGGGCCCTACGAAAAGGTCTACAATTAAGATGGTGACCAAAGTCCTATGATCCCATTCCCAACATCCTTGGAGTCAGGGTGGGGACAGAATAAAGTAAAAACTCCTGCTGGAGCCAATTAGAGGGGCTTCTGCATGGACTGATTTGGATGAACTGTCCACTGGGCCAATGACAAGCCAGGGCTAAACAGCCCCCAGCAAGCTAACAAGGGAAGTGGCAGCCTGACAGAAAAGAAAAGGGGGTGTGTGTGTTTGGAAGCTGGGAGAGAGGGATGTCCAGGCTAAACTGCCACTCCCCCTGAAGAGAGTTGCATTGCTCAGAGTCCAGCTGCAGGGATCAGACTCCAGAACTGCCATGACTAGCATCCAGAGAGAGGTTGATGTGAGACCGGTACTGGCTACCATGAGCCACCTGAGACCACAGAAGGATTCCAGACTAGGAAAAGCAGTGGGCCCAACTAGAGTTGGGAGAGGCCTCCGACCTACCCAGAGGTAAACAAAAAGGTAACTTTTGTTTAAGCTAGTCAACACCCCAGTGCTACAATACGTCACCTCAGGCCATGCAACCTCAGCCATGCCATCTGTCTCTGGAAAGTGCCAGGAAGAGACGTGGGGTTTGAGGAGTTTGGGAGTGTTAGAAGCTGAAGATTTGGTTTATTTATAACTGTTGGTTAATTATTAATTAACCTTAATCCCTTTTTTCCCCAGATCCTATTTTCCCGTTCCATTAAAGATCACAACTCTTTTATACTGTTATTTTTTAATAGGTCATTTTTTTTTCTGGCACTTATTTTATTTACTTTATTGTCCCCTGGGTACTGGGCTTTACATTCCTTGCCAGCTACTACTATTATCATTGATTTCTCAAGGGATGGCCCTACTGGATATATGTCACAGTGAGGAGTCATGTATGGTGTACTCTGAATGGAGGCACCACGCACCAAAAAAAAAAAAAAAAAAAAACAGGACTCAACTTTCATAAGGAGAGGGGAGAAGCTTCTCCAAATACTGGTGATACCACCCCCTGGGAGAGAAGAAGAGGCTTAAGCTACACCTCTGGGGAATATCTACACCTAGATGTCATATTGTTCAGTATAATGGATGAACTTTTAACCCAAAAATAAGAGTGGATTCAATCTTTGGAGGTCTTAGTGTAAATTATTACTATTATTCCGGTCACCCAATAAATGTTTTATAGAATATGAATAATTTCTCATTGCAACTGCAGCTCGTAATGCCTCCAATAAATACAAAGTTACACAAAACTGAATTGAAAGGCCACTGAATACAACTAACTTGAAATCAAATATACAGTAAACTGGTATCTCGTCTCCACAGTATTGCTCATCTCCATAGAGGACACACTATGCATCGAAAGCCTCGGTCCTATCAAAGGAGTAGTTGTAATTCATAATTCAATCCTGAAGACAAACGTGACTGCCAAAAGATTACATTTACCCTGATGTCTGAGCCAGAACCTAAGAGCCAGTCCCTCATGTCTGTCCTCTCTTTTCCTATATCTTATGCCACTGCCCAACATCTAGGGGAAAGGGGTAAATCAAAACAACTTCATTCCAAAGAATCCTGCTGAGTCGCACCAAAGAAATAACACTAAAACACAAGCTGATTCCCCAATTGAAATAATCCTGACTCTAACACATGAGTTAACCAGTCTGATTTTTGTTATCTGAGCAACTCCATAAGGGAATTCTAAAAGTCAAACTTGCTGTTTAACTTCTAAATCAACACTCTTATGGTGTATACAGATAGGTGTAATGTTATTAGCATTGGATTGGCTATGGAAGGTGGATTATATGATTTTAGAAAGGCAGAGATTATGCTAATGCAAAAATCCAAGTATGCTCAGTATTAACTAGATGTTTCCAGAAGTCTGGGCAGAGTAGTGCAGTAACCAAAAGTACAGCGCCTTCTCTCCAATCTGCTTGTGTCCTTATGTAAATCTCAGAGGTATAAGGCTTAAAGGATTTGAGTCTCATTAGAGTTGGTATGGCAACCCCCATTTTTTTCATTTTCTGTGTGTGTGTGTATATATATTATATATTATATATACACACACACCTTCCTACTGTATTTTCCACTGGATGCATCTGATGAAGTGGGTTTTAGCCCACGAAAGCTTATGCTCAAATAAATTTGTTAGTCTCTAAGGTGCCACAAGTACTCCTCGTTCTTTCTACTTTACCCTGTGAGAGACAGGAGCACTAGCTCTGGAAGGCTCAATTTACATATTATCATTTCATCCAAGTGTATTTTTGCCAAGTGTTTCATGTTGTTGTGGCAGAGTGGGGTATGTCTTTATCAAATTGTGAATTCCAATTTGTATTTCAAACCTCCATTTTGGATTCTAACCTTCATTTCATAGCGTAACTTCTAATGGGGATTAGTTTCAGAGTAGCAGCCGTGTTAGTCTGTATCCGCAAAAAGAACAGGAGTACTTGTGGCACCTTAGAGACTAACAAATTTATTTGATCATAAGTTTCCATGGGCTACAGCCCACTTCATAAGATGCATAGAGTGGAACATATAGTAAGAAGATATATGTACATACAGAGAACATGAAAAGGTGGAAGTTGCCATACCAACTCTAAGAGGCTAATTAATTAAGATGAGCTATTAGAACACCTATTTTGTAGTAGTAGCAGCTTGGCACCTAGCTGAATGACTATGGCAGAAAAGCCATCATAGAGCAATCTAGAACCACCAACTTTGATTGGCTCTCAGTTACAGGTCCATCACCTTAAGACAGTGGAAGAAGCCTCCTGGAAAAATTATGGCCCTGGTTCTAGGGCAGGTTCAAAATTTTCCATTGAAACTGTTTTTTTGTGGAAATTGTCTAAATGTTCCATGGAAAGAAGATTTTCTTTCTTTCTTTCTTTCATGAAAAACTCCCTAAACCAAAAACTTTGATGACTGAAAAGTGAAAACCTTTTGGTTTTTTACTCAATTTTTTTCAAAAAGGCTTAAGCACCTTGCTGAATTGGGGCTTATGACTTCCACAGTAATAATGCTGCCTTTTATTACTGCTAGGGTGCATAAGGCCACTCCTACAGTATTCAAAGCAATAGTCTAGGTGCTAGTAATTTTCCTTCCAAAAATGCTGTTCCTTCTTTTAGTTGAGGAGAAGTTAATTTATGAAGAAATCATTCCTATGGTCACTCTTCTTTGCTTTTTTGAAAATTGTTCCATAATTTTTCAAAGAAAATTATAGGTGATACAGTAAACCCATTAGCTAATTCCCTTTCATATCATAGCATGTGCATAATTTTGACTGGCTGATCTGTATAAATTCACAATTTCTAATGATTCCCTTACCTGACGGTTTTCAAAAGTTATTTTTATAACATCATTTTTCATAGTTGTCCAAACTTCTCTTCTTTGTATTTCATGTTAAATACAGATTTTAATCATCATCAGCTGGATTTGAGTCATCAATCTTTTTCATATTCCTTATACTTTAATAATGACCTACTCTATTCTCCCTCTAGTGCCTCTGTTTTCCCTCATAACATTACAAAATCCCTTATTTTCTTTAACTCCTTTGGATAGCATTAATTCATTCTGCTTTTTTTTGTTTTAAGCATTTCCCTTATCTTTCCCCTGCAAGCCTTTAGTGCCTCTGTATTATTGTTCAGAAGCTTCTCCCACTGATAAATATCCTCCCTTCGTACCCTGAGCTGTAGGATTTTGAACAGTTTAATAGTTACATAAACAAAACTGCTAGAAATGTAATTCTTTTTGTGGATCTCACTTTGCCAGAGGGATGAGTTTTCAGTGGGCCAGGAGAGATCAATGCCTGTGATTCCAAAGGGGATTTACTACTTTGCTGTGATGTTGACTGTTGCTACACAGATTCATGCACATTGCAAGCATTGATTTTTTAATTGAAAAGTTTAAAGGACAGCGTTTAATACAATCAAATTTCAAAGCAGAAACACTTTTGCTAAGGGAATTAGAATAAATTATCAAACTATTTATGCTTTTCTGTAGTGGTCAATTTCATAATAATTTGTATTAATATTTTATTGGAATATAAATCACAAAATATTATATTAGCTACAAATATGCTCAGGGCTTCGAAGAATTTTCTCATGGGATTTGGGGAAATGCTGCTATTTGGAGAGAGGCAACAGGGCTTTAAAAAATGTGTTTAATGACCGATGCACAATATATTTCCCAATGTGCAGGATCCTTTTACTTGCTGGGCTTCATTTCAGATGTGCACAAACATATCCAGTTGGTCTTACTCTTACACCACATTGCACCAATTTTATTCCAAAATCTTTGAAACCTGCTGTAAATTGGCCTTGCACTTACCATTTGAAACATGCAAGACTTGCTTTTACTCAAAGCAATGCCACTGAATTATTTAATTAACATACAAAAAAACCTACCAAAAACATTGTGCCTTGATGCATATTGTCTACTTAATCTTAACTTCTTGGTTCCAAAGTGTCACTTCACTGACATAATGCAATCTCTCTTAGATTAAAAGATTTGCAGTGTTTTTGGAGTGTTGAAACATTTAGATGATGATGATGCCAGGGAGTAACTAATCCGTTCTCAGACTTTTCTCCACCACCTGCCAACCTCTCTCCTACTCCTGGCTTGCTCTGTTTCACCCCACACTGGTGGCACACTTCTACTACATTGTGTCTTTTCCTCATGCTGCTTTTTTCCTGCATTGCTCAGGAACACAACCTGTCTCACTGCCCACCAAATCTCCAAGCAATTGCCATCACAGACTATGATTCCACATCCCCATTCTCTCTCTCACACACACACACACACCTATGATTCCATATCCTCATTCATTCTCTCTCTCTCGTATTCCTGAATTTTCTGGGGAGAGGCGGGGGAGAAATACATGGAAGGAGGAAGTTAACATCTGAAATGAACAAATGAAAAGGCACTGAGGAGATGAGAAAAATTTCAGTTTGAGACACAAGATGGGTGAGACCAACTTCTGCTGATGAGAAAGACAAGCTTTTGAGCATACACAGAGCTCTTCTTCAGGTCTGGGAAATGTACTCAGAGTGTCACAGCTAAATACAAGGTGGAACACATTGTTTCCTTAACACATATTTCAGGGGACTATTCAAGGTGAAGTGGCCAGTTAATACCTCTCCAGTCACAGGGGAGAAATGAGGGGAAAATAACCTTGGGGGGTGGGGAGGTTAGTTTGATTGTTTATTTCAATTGACTGTCATCACCAACTGCTATTCTTATGAAATATGAATTCAACTGATTTTAAGGCCTTCATAGAAAAGAGGGACAATTTTTTGCACCAATACAAAGGTATCGTCCTGCTTGAATATTTTATTGCATGTTTATGGCAACTTTAGAAGCTAAGAAATCTTTATATTGCCTTTTATGTTCCATGAACTTTCTTGTGGGCTGAATGTCATGGCAACATGCTCACCAGCAACAGCAAATAAAATGCTACTGGGGAAAGAAAACAAACCTATACTGACAGCAGATGTCATATTGTAGGTCCCTCTGTTAATTGAAAACTGCTGCAACCTACATAATAACAAATATTATTAGGTAAACCTGACATTTTTAGGCACCGTAAACTCAGAAGAAAATATAGAAAATAAATATATAATAAAAGATGTATGCAAATTCCTAATTAATGGAATTATTTTGATAAAAGAATTTATTGTACTGGGCAAATGTAAAGTGAGTGAGTAGCATTTTGCTGAGACCTCTATAATGTTGTACTTTCTGAATTGAACTTAGACATTCACTATATTGGAGATTAAATAATGCCAAACAGAATGAATTCAGCACTTAGCTAGGTGACTATTAATTTGAATCTTTTAAAGCATCGACAAAGAAACTCTCTAGAGCATAAATATGATTTTATACGAAGTCTAATTATTTATTATTAGTTGAAATACAATATTGCCAACCCAGAATCCCAAACAGTAAAAAGCATGTAAAACCTAAAGAAGCATGATATTAATTTAATAATCAAAACACTTTGAAAAATGATAAATCTAGAACTCTATTTTTGTTTGGAAACTCTAGAAGTATAATATGAACAAATACATAATATCATTCACCTGTGTTAGAAACCTCTGTAACAACACACACTATTACGCACCGTGGTCCAGACTCTGAGTTTATTCTTTTACTCCAGTTACACCAGCATAAATGAGAACAGAAACTGTCTCCTATATCTTTCAGGTCCATTGAAAACACTGAATGTTACTAATTGTAAAGAGAAAATTTAAAGATGTCATGACATTTAAAAAAAAAAAATCAACGAAAGCACCTCTTTTAAATCATTTATACGTCTCCCTGCAGTATTTGTAGCCTAAACTTTGTGCCATTGCTAATGCATAAGAACCAGAAAAATGAAACTGATTATGAACAATCAAAATGACCAGCTGAGAGTAAAGTACACAAAGAGCATAAATGATTAATGTACATTAGATGTATCAAATCATTTCATTTTGCCTAACCTAAGGTATTAGTAACAAAGGGATATAGGTTAATTTTTAATACACAATTTTTAATTTGAAAACAAACAATTAATGTACCCTATCAGCCCTCCAAAGGCGTTGTGATATTATGACTGTAAAGCTAATGAACATAAATCCATAGCTTAATGTTTTGTCAGCTACATATCAATTATAATTACTGTAAATAACTCTCTCTCTAGAGATCTAAGGTATTTTATGACCTCCCTCCATCCCATATTATCTGCACACATCACTATCTTTAATATATTTACCTTCACAATACCTCAAAAGGCAGAACAGTACTATTATCCCCATTTTACAGATGAGGAACTGAGGCCCAGAGAGGCTAAGTGATTGCCCATGGTCACACAGGAAATCCATTGTGGGTCAGAGAATTAAAACACAAGTCTCTCAAGTCCTAGATTAGTGTCATTTCCCTTACTTTGTGTTTGAGGTTTCTCTCCCTGGTCTTGTTAAGAACATGATGTTCTTTTGTGCCCATAATAAATACAATGCCCTCCCAGACCCAGCTTCAAAGGTTGGGAGACTTTGTCCCTTGGGAGTGGGGGAACAAAAAGCCTTGGTCCCTTTAAGGATTGCAACTCCCTTCCCGTCCTTGTGGGCACTCAACCTCCTTATGGCCTCTGAAGCTGATTGATTGGTTAGAAGGGTGCAGAGTAAACTTATTGACTCCTGCACACCCACAGGGAGGGCTTAGATAGCTCTTCCTCTTGCCTGGGACACCATTCTGTTCTGGGATTTAAAACTCTCTTCCTTCCTGCTCACTTTGGGATTAGAGTAGGATTCAGTTTTGGGCCTTTGCTGTATGCATCATGCTAGTTGCCTTTTTAGATCTGGGAAGAACTTTTTCACCACATTACCAGAAAGGCCTGTGAAGTGTTGGTTTTATTTTGCCTTCCATTCAGCAGCTCAGGGTCCCAGTGGGTAGATTAGTTGTAAAATTCATTTAGCCACAACTCGGCAGATGCCCAGAGCTGGTACACAATCAACAACAGCCAGTTCCCTGATGAACCAGAACTGGAAACAGATTAAGAGAAGGCATTTCCTAAAGAAGGTGAGGAATTGGGGTGGATTTCCTAACGTCTGGTACAGTAAGGAGACAACCCCTCCTCCTCGCCTACTTAACAACTGTATGAGGAAAGATGTGGGATCAGAATTAGGCCTTTTAATAGCACTTGTAGCTCTAAACCGATCCTCCAAATAATCAGTATTACGTGCTGTAATTAAACTCTTGTGCATGCCAATAAATGTACATGACTAGTCCCATTGAGATAAATGTTATTATTCATGCATGCAAGTGTTTGCAGGATCAGGACCATATGCGTAATTCATCATACATTTATATTGATTATGTATGCACCATCATTTTATCATCACATATTCTTCAACATGCATATCTATTTTTTAAACATAATTTTCAGAAGAAAATATTTTGAATAGCTGGGATATTAACACAACAGAAGGAAAATACACTCCTGAAAACGTATATGATAAATCCTCATGTGTACTTGATAAATTTGGATGATCTTTCTTCTTGACCAACAGGCAGCACCTCTCCCACTTATTCTAATGTTTTGGAATATATGAAATAGCGTTCTGCTTATTTGCTGCTGAAAGAAAATGGTGCTATTGTAAGCACTTCTGGGAGAGAACAGGATTAACATACTACAAGATTTGCAATCAAGCCAAGATGCTTCTTTGTATTTTCAAATAAAATGCTTTAGAGAATCAACTTTTTTTTGTCAATAGCACTTAAATGTGCCCGAGAATTACTTCTACACGAAAGAAAGCATTCATTAATCAAAGCACTCAGCAGCAAGTCCTTAGCTATTTGGACCAATTAGTTGTGTCTGCACCAGTCAATTGAATCCAGTTCTGTTTCACATTTGAAAATTGACAAGGGTAAGCTGTGGTCTTTTTTTTTTTTAAATTAGCATGAAATATAGAAAAGCAAGCTGCCACCTACATTTAAAAGTTGTACAGAATATTTGTTGAAATTTTGGTTACAAGTAAATCAGTAACTTTACTAACGGTATTAGATTTTATAACTTAAGAATATATGGAGATATACCTATATCCTAGAACTGGAAGGGACCCTGAAAGGTCATTGAGTTGAGTCGAGTCCAGCCCCCTGTCTTCACTAGCAGGACCAAGTACTGATTTTTCCCCAGATCCCTAAGTGGCCCCCTCAAGGATTGAACTCACAACCCTGGATTTAGCAGGCCACTGCTCAAACCACTGAGCTATCCCTCCCCCCGTCTGCTTTATTAAAAAAGAGATTCATATGAAATAAGTTAGCAGAAGTTCTGAAGGGGCCACATAATAATTCTTGCATTTCTCATGTTTAATCTCTTCTTTAAAATGTCTGCACTCGAAAAGCTCTTATTAACTATTCAGTGTGAATGTAACAGCTTATTTTACTTAGATATAATACATTTTAGCCAGAACTGCATGATTTTAGATATGCTATAACTGTTTCAGTCAAAGGTAACTGAAAAACAGTAGTTACCAGTAAAAAGTCCCAATTTACCCAGTTACCACATAATGAGATAAATGGTAATTGCTCATCTTTGCCTTCTAGCATGGTAAGAGAGACACAGGAATTGCAGAGTCCCCACATGTTGGGACTCTATTACCTGGCCCCTCTAAGCAATGGAAACAGAGCACTTGACTTGCATTTGGGGTCCTGTGTCTCAGCTTCGGTATTTTCAATAAACCTAAATCAAATAAAGGCCACTTTAATTCTGAGAGTGTCCACACAGAGGCTTAATGCAGTTTAACTAAACCACTTCAAATTCACACCTTTAGTTACTTTGGATAAATTTTCCTGAGTGTACAAGTGTAGACAAGCCCTTAGAGCAGACTCAGAGCTACTCCAGTTTAGGGCCAGCTGTCAACAGTCCTAGATTATCATTCCAGAAACTGGAGGGTTGATTGCCTAGGTATAGGAACACCCTATTTCACAGAATCATGGCAGTGTGGGGCTGGATAGGACCTCGAGAAGTCCATGGAATATGAAGGGCATGGCAAAGGAGGCACTAATGTTTGTGCCCTTCACAAGTGGAATCTATAGGGGACTGGATCTTATAGCTTTATGGCTGCCAAAACAGTCTCTTTTCTATTCTTAAAAACAAAAACAACCCCCCCCCCCCCCCCCACATTTCAGTCAACTAACATAGAGTTAGAAACTTCGGCTACCAAGAAAAACATGGTTTTAAATATTCCTGGAATAACTATAGAAACTCTCATCAAAAGGATTTCATTCATTCACTTGAAGACGCTACTGTATTGTAGCTGCTTGAAACAAAGAATTTCCTTTCCAGTGGAAATTCTGATACTTGAACACAGAAAAAAGTTCCTCGATCAGAACAAAAAGTCAAAATTTTGAAATGTTATGTGAAATTTAAATTGTTATGTTTAATTTAACACACAAAAATAATTTGGGGTCAACCAAAACATTTTATTTTGATAAAAATTAAATGTTTTAATTCAATCTTGACTTAATTTTTTTTTATTTGACAGTACTTTTTATTTAGTTTATTTATATTATTTCAAAAATAGGGTTTATTTTAAAATTATAACATACAATAAAACAATTTAAATAAATTATAATAATTAGTGATGGGTTTCATAATTGGTAATTAGTATATTAATTGAGAGAATATAAAAATACATATATTGTATATTAAACATTTAAAACATTCCATTCCAGTAAGGTCAAACTTTAAGATTGAATGAAACATTTTGACCTTGTCAAAACACTTTATTTCTATTTTTTACCCCAAACAATATTTTGTTAAAATCAACATGTTTCCACAGAACATTTAGATTATAGTGAATTGTCATTTTTTCAACAGAAAAATATTCCAGCCAAAATTTTTGTCTAGCTCTAATCAGTATCAAACATCATTCCAACATCTTATATAAAAACACCAAAGTAGATGCTTATCTCCCATTGAACTAACTTATTAAAACATTGTTTAACAGACTATTTTTCAAACAGTATAACCAACAGTCACCTTGGTGGTAAGGAATTATAGAATACTGTTATGGCAATTTTACTTTTAGAATTTATTTTAAATAGTTTAATACTAAAAATAAAATTTTAAGCTCAGATTTTATGTTGTTTGCATTTATATATACACCATTGTGAAAAAAAAATAAGCATCTGCCACACAACTGCTAGTGGAAATTTTGGATATGTGACACATATGCAAAATAATAAATCAAGTGGCTAATCCAACTAATGTGTGTAATAGCTTGTACAGGTAATTCACCTCCTCCCACCCCACACACACTTTTATTTTTAAATGTTTCTATAGTAGTTCCATTGAGTCAGATTATATTACCATGAAAGTCCAGAACTGATGTTTGATACACTGACCCTTATGGGTTCTTGGTCACCAATTTACAGGGAAAGTTGGGATGATTTTCTTGTCTGTGTTCACCCCCTGCTAACCATCCCAGTAGCAGATGATTTAGTTCTAGGACCCATAAGACTACTTCAGAAGACCAAAGTTATGCTTCTGATTGTACCAGATTGTACCAAATGGCAGGTACTAAAAAAAAAAAAAAAAAAATCCTGACGGAAGAAAGATATCCCCAGAAGTCTCAACCTTCAAAGAACACAGTTGAATAACGTGCTGTAATATTCCCCCGTCTCTCACACTTCCTCTCTCTGCAGCACATTCACCCCGGGGAGACAGTTCAACACAGACTAAAGGGGAAGACTTTTGTGGAAGCTCAGTGTTAAAATATTTGTAGCGTATCCCAGGTTTAACACCATTAATAGGTTACTTCTCCTAGTGCATTAGTTCAGCTGTCCTGACCAGCGTGTTGGGGGAGAGCTGTTTAGCCACAATTCTGCCAACTTCTTGCCGTTACTCACGCTGACCCACTAATGGGAGAGAGGGAGCATCAGCCCTGTGGCAGTTGATCTCCCTGCTATGCTGCTACCCACAATGCACCTAGCTCAAGCAGGGGCACAAAGCGGCTCCTTTACCCATCTGCCTCAGAACAGAGTCAAGGTTACAAAGTGGCCCTAATTCATCAGCTAACTTTAAAATAACATTATGCATAACTTCCTTAAAACTAGAAGCAACTTTAATCCCTTTTATTACATTGATTTTTTTAAAATAAAATGATGCAAAAGTCAATACTAGCAACATTTGACAGAACCAAATCTTAGATCTGGGAATCTGGGAGAATCAGATTAATCAGTTTGTTCATTTTGAGTCACATTTGCAAGTGGTTGGTTCGTTTCATATCAAAATAAATACACACACACAAAACAAAACAAAAAAAAGATTTCCATGCGCCTGGGGAAAGTTGCAAAGTGGTACTTTTTAGAATGGCTTCCAGGCTGTTGTAATCTGTGCTGGGCCCGGGCATCATAGAATTTGAACCATTATATCTACATAAGACTTTAATCTACTGGATTTACTGGTATTGCTGTTTCTTATGTTCTGTATTAAACTGAGTGTAAAAAAAATCTCAGATATTTTAACATCTATTGCTACAATTGAGCTATAAGTAGACATTGAAAACAAACAAACAAAAACCCCAAAGATTTCTACTAAAGGCAGTGGCCTCCTGAAGTTTCATTTCTGTAAACATTTGGATAAGAAAGTATGATTTAATGATAATGAGAACACAACTGTGAAATATCTTTCCCCACATTTTGGATGTGAACAATAGGACCATGCTTATATACATACTATTATAACTATAATGTGTTGTGTAAGCATTAAGCATTTTTTGCTTATTTTCACTTCCCAGTCTGGATCTACCACCTGTTTCTAAGAACGGTATTGTTTGGATTTTTCCACTAGGATGGAAACAATGTAATGCAGTACCATGTCAACTGTTTTCAGCTATGAGCTCTATAATAGCTTAAAGTAGAAAAGACTTCCATGCCTCCAGAGACAAAAAGAAGAAGGGTTTTGCTTGTCTTTGTATATTAATTTTAAAATAGTGGTACAGAATTAAAACTTAAACCCTACACAACTGGAACTTTTAGGCAGTTGTAAAAATAATATTACCAGACCATCAGTAAGATAATTCAGTCACATTGTATCTTTACTTTAGATGACTGTAATGTAAAGTGGAAAGCTTTTCTAGGAACACTTAGTGAAAAAATATAGAACAGTGATTGACATCTCAGAACATTAGTGGAGTTATGATCCAGTGCTTCAGTCTAAATGTTTCATACATCTACAAAATGTTTCTTAACCTGTCACCCTACTGGGCTATAGTTTCTTCTGATAAAACATCAAAATACAAGCAAAGGAAACAGCATTTTCCATTTCCAGCTATCAATGAAGGAAATAACATCAAGCCAGGATAGCAAAACATCATTACGGTTTAGAGACATTCTAAATGATCTTTACTCACTTGTGTTGTTACTTAGTGAAATTCTCTCATATGTTGTTTATCTATTGATACGTTTTTATGTCAATGTACGTCATTTGTGCACAATATAAATCTCATGTTAAATTTCTGTTAATATTTCATGGTCAACCACAGCAATCAGTGCTCTATTCGTATCAGATTTATAAATCCTCCACACATGGAAAAGGGGGAGATTTTTTCCTATAGTGTCTGATCTTGTAGAACATTAATGAAATGAACCAAACTAGAAAAATACTCAACTAGTGGGTGGAATTGAAAACATCCCAGAACAAAATGTGGCTACATCTTTAAAATCTGTTATTACAATCTGGCACCATCTTCTCCCATTCCCTACACTCAATCTTCCTAAGGGCTTTTTAATATAGAGGCCATTACTATTCTGTTTACCATAAATTTATCTCTTGCTATACCATTTATTTTTGGATCTAAAATGTATGCATTCTGAAGTATAGAAAACCATTTTTAAAAATTATGTAAACATTACATTCTTCTTAGCATATGTGCAACATACATCAGGTGGCATGTGGCCAGTATTCATCACCAAATGTGTTCTTCTGATTGGATCATTAGCTTCCCCAACCCAGGCTGGGCACTGACAGGGAGTGCAATGTGAACACTCATCCATACCCCCTGACATTATATTGAACAACTTTTACTGAAGCTTGATTCCGTGTTTCACTCAACAATGAGAAATAATGTAAATGTCAAAATGAAATGACTGACAGTGATTGCCCTTCTTCACTTATGCATTGTTGTTCATCTGGCTTATTGGGACATTCCTAAATTAGCTAAACCCATTAAGTGCTCAGATATTCTGGTGAGGTACTCGGATGCCACGGAAATGGGTGTGGCACAAGAGTCTAGATAAAATAGGACAGCATTACTCTGCAACTTGATTAGAGGGAATATGCAAAGTGATTTTCCTCCTCCATGCTCAGAGGTGACACATCTTGTCACATCTAGGATGTTAATGTAATCATTAAAAAAAAAAACACAAATTGCTTTAATACCTTCTTTGCTTAAGGTCTCCCAAGATGTTAGAGAGGCCAAATACATTAGCTCATGCTCTCCACACCATCCATCCCTGGGGATCACAAGAATGGAGGTGACAGGGAGCCAAGCAAGGAACAGTGTGACACACATACTCTTTTACAATTGCAACAAATGCAATCCTGTGTCTTGTGTCTGCTGCTGGGTCACTCAGCTTATGAGTAGGGATATTAATGCTATTATTGGCCACATTCTGGAAGTCCAGGTAGTTATTTTCCACTCTCAAATAAACATTTTTTAAAAATTCTGTGTTTTCAGGACTGGTCTATTTGGGGGCCCATGATTCATTAACATATACCTTTCAGATAAAAGTTAGACTGACATATATCTATGTCAAGGAATATGATTTCAAAGGAACTAATATTTCCGTTTAGGGTTAAACTTGTCAGACACATACTAAGCTAATATGCCTACAAAGGCCAAAGTAAATCAGCAAAACATTTAGAAGACCATCAAGAAAATGACAGGGACAAACACAGGTTCATTGCCCTGCACCATCAGAAGAATCAAATTACACTGAATGCATAAAGGGAAAGGGCAACAATGAGAGTCAACAGAATTGATAGTGAGGAACAAACTTTTCTAGACAACAGATATATTTGTGATCCAGCTGAGATTACATGTAACTAGAATTTGATGTTTGTATCCCTCCCATTTCACTGACTGCATTAAAAGAAGCAGAAATATGTGCTGCCTAATAGTGAGCAACAGTGTTCAGAATATATGGTAAAAATATTATTTCCATAAGTGAAAAAATTAGAGCAATTAGATAGCATAAGCTCAAATGGTGTGAAATCCATAGTCTATACATTATAAGGAAAAGAAAGGTTAAAAAAACTGACCATGTTTATTCCTGAGAAAATAAGAAGGGATGTTATAAAAAGTACTGTGTACTATGAAACGTGAAGGAGATGCAGAGGGTTGAAGGCCTCTATGGATTCTACAGGAGATTTGTAAAAAAATTCACAGAGCAGGCAGCACCATTATACCAGCTAATTGAGAACAACTTGATCTGGACTGATGAACACCAAAAAGCATTTGAATCACTGAAGGAAGGACTTTTAAATCATCTTGTGCTTGAATTCCCAGATCCATCCCATCCATTCATGGTAACCTGTGATACCTCAAAAGGTCAGTGTTGGATTTGCATTGGAAAAATTGATGAGCTCAGTAGGCACAGACTGGTGGCTTTTGGAGGTTACGAGTTAAAAGAGGAAAACCAAGTATTCAGTTAAAGCACTTGCATGTCTGGCTCTTCTGGAGGCCCCCATATGTACAGAATTCACAGTGTACACAGACCACAGTCCAGTGGCTCCTTACAAAGTATAGCCCAGAAGGACACCTGTGGAGACTGATTCACAAACCGTCTGAATATTCACTGAATATATTCACAGTTCATCATAAATCTGGAAAGCAAAATGTGGTGGCAGATGTACTTAGCCTCACAAAACCAGGCTGGGTCCATTCTCATTGCCCTGACCTAGCTATCTGGCAAGAATAGTCTAAGGACCACCAAGAGATCTACTGAAGGAGACCCAGAGTGGGGAGGTTCAATGAAGTTCATGAGCTATTATAATATTATAATTGATCTGGCTTTCACCTTGCTGATGTCTGAAGGTAATAGGATTGTTTTGGCAGTATGCTTACAGTGAATGGTATTGGAGCTTCTTAATGATTACAAAGCAGCAGGCTGTCTGGGGTTATTGTAAAACACAATAAGCCAGGTATCGGACTTTAGGGGAAATGCCACACCCTAATAAGGACTGGGAGTCCATACAGATTGACATGAAAGCTCCACTACCAGGAACACCAGCTAGAAATAATTATTTGCTGGTAGTTTGTGACACCTTTTAAAAACATGTGATGGTACAACCCCTGAAGGATAAAAGGACTGAGACAGTTACAGATGCATTGATGAAATACGTAGTGTTGCAATTCGGCCCACTGCACTGCACCTGCAATGATCAGGGAAGGAATTTGAATCACAGTTGTGACATGAAGTTTTCTGATAACTCCAGATAAGCAAGGTGAGGACCAGTGTTCCCCACTCTGTGAGTAATGTGGGAGTGGAGAGAGTAAACTGCACCATTGGTTCTATATTTAAAGTCTTAGCCAGTGAAGACCAATGAGACTGGGATATGAAGTCACTTTTTGTCATCTTTGCATGTAACAACATCTGGCACTCAACTATCCATTAGCCTCTTCATGAAGTTATTTTTGGACACTGTAAACCCATGCTTCCCTGTGACTTGATATTCAGGAAGCAAGAATTGGCAAGGCACCCTGCACCTACTCAGGTGAATGACAGGGAAGAATGTTACATCAGTGACCAGAGGATAGCATTCCAGAAGGTGGAGGAACAGATCAGCCAGAAGTGAGCATGCCAGGCACAAGATTCCATGAAAATGAAAAGTTATGTACCCATCCAGGAAGGAGAGAAGGTGTGGCTGTACAACTGGAAAAAATAGCCTGGAAAAAAAACAAACCCAAATTTACACAGTGATTGCAAAACTAGGCGACTTTTTCCTTGCTGATACAAAAAGAAAGAGCTTGCTCCATTTGTAGTGCACAGAGAACTGATGCGCAACTTCACTGAAAGTAAGGGGAGGGCTCAACAACCATACCAGAGGAATGCAGGAAAGTATATGGCGATATCCCAGCAGGTAATGGCTGTGGAGGAGGAATTACTGGGGTATTCTCAAGACCTCAGCACACTGTCTTCAACAATCAGTCTGTCCACAACAGATAGGTGTGACTTAGAGGACAAACCCTGCATTTCTGATAACTTAGATCCAACTATGAGTGACTCTGGCCTTGACAAATGCAGTCTTGTTCTGCTCATATCCATTCAGAGTGCTACTGGGAAAAAAAATATTTTTTTGGTTCACCATTTTGATCATATCACCCCTTTCTTTGAATCCCTCCACTGGCTTCCCCTTCTCTCTCATATCAAACAAACTGCTTGTCTTCTCTTTCATGGCCCTACACACCCTATCATCTCTCATTCACTACTGAAATGTTGAGTCCCACCTCCCACTGGCTAGTTATAGCAGTCTCCCTCACCCACTTGTTACATTTTCCCTCATGTTGCTCCTCATGCTTGGGACGAACTCTTTGTAAACATATCTCATTATCCTCCTATAAGCCTTGTGGTCTCAAGTGCTAGAAAGTTAGGAGATCACTATTGCACCTGTTGGTGAATAGAGAATAATGGGCCAGAGCTGCTTGAGAACTCCAGATGGGCAAAGGCTCCATTAAGGAGGAAATTCTCTGCCATCATCTGTTGGGTGAATGGGCCAGGCCTCAGGTACATTACAGTTGTATTGAAATTTGGAGAATTTTGTTAAAATACAGTTAAGTTTTGAGTTTACTATTCACCTTATTGAGAAGTGAAGGGACAAGAGAGACACACCAAGTGTGCCAGGGGTCACCTTGCCCAAGACCATAGTCAAGACACAGTTGGGTGAGGGAACCTAGACAGAATTTAAAAAGGCGTGCCTTTCTGGTGGTCAGGACTCTGTTAAGAGTCCTAGTACCACTGTTTCTTCCTTAAAGAGCTGAACTGAGACCGCCACAAAACAGTGGACAATGTAGAGCTGAGGCAAATTCTGGCAAAGGATGGTGCGGAGCTGAAGCAAATTTGAGGTGACAGATGGTGCAGAGCTGAGGCACCCTGGGTTGAGGCTACAAAAAGTTCAACAGCTTACCTAAGGGACTCTGGTGCAGGCCTCCCTATCCAGTAATTAAAGCAGAAATCACTTCAGCTGGGTCAGGTGGTAGAGACCCTTGAGTAGCCCAGGCAGCACTGACTTCCCAGAATCCTTGGATTCCCAACCCAAGAAATCAAACTGAGTGGGCAAGCTGGGGAGAACGGAAGTGATGAGTATGCGTTAGCCATTCACAACTCTCAGAGGAGGACTGAGATTGTGACTATTGTTAAGATATCTGGGGAAGGAGGGAAGTATTACCTCATATACTTTGTTAATTTATTAATTGCTGAGATTTCCCAAGTGTATTCTGTTTCCCCCCTCCTCCCAATAATAAAATTCTCTTTATTTTAAACTAGGGTGACCAGACAGCAAGTGTGAAAAATCGGGATGGGGGTGGGGGGTAATAGGAGCCTATATACGAAAAAGACCCAAAAACCGGGACTGTCCCTATAAAATCGGGACATCTGGTCACCCTATTTTAAACCCCTGGACTCAGTGTTTGTGATTGGGGAAAGTGTTGCTCATTCCAGGATGCCCAGGACTGTGAATATAGTTTCCCAGGTTCCTGGGTGGGGGAATATAGTCAGTGTTACGGAAGTCTTTAGAAGTGTAACAGAGCAGGATCCTCAATTGCCCTGGGGTCCCTCACAAGCCAGTCTTAGACACCTCTTGATTGTCAACACCTCTGAGTTTTTAAATTTATGTTACCTACACCAAGATACCCCCTGCAGCACTTCCACCAACAGGGTCCTTCAATCATCAGCCCTTTCTTCAGGAAGAGGAACCGATCTCACTAGATGTAGACCTGGCTTTCCCTGGGCTCTGCTAGCCCTCTCTCCTCTCTTATGCATTTTTCCCTGTGCTTTTTAACTATCTTTTCAGATGATGGGACAATTAGCCCTTTAGCTCATCAACCCACAGTCTGATTAGATCATTAAGTCTTACAGCCCTCAATCAGGGTGGCTCTGGAGAAATTAGTTAATGCCTAAGTGACCAGAGTCCTGGGTCAACTAATAGTTCTCAGCCATCTGTCACAAGAAGGAATCCCCTAGAAAATTGAATCACACAACAAATCCTGCATCTTGGCAGGGGTTTAGATTAGATGAGCCTCACTGTCCCTTCTAACCCTATGATTCTGTGATTGTATGAACCCAGGCCTTTATGCTGCCAACACCATCTGGTAGAAGGGTTACATGCCTTCAATTCCCTCCTTAAAATTCCTCTTTGCTATAATGCCTACAAAAAAACCCACCCTTAACAATGGTTTCCCAAATTAAGCTGTGTTATGTTCATGTTAACTTTCAGATTTACATTATTTCCCCAACTGATTCTTGGAGGAGGCAAAATAAGCCTCCCTGCTGAATTCTTCGAGCAGGCTCTCCTATGAAAGACGTCTCTTCAAATTCTATTGCAAGCCTCTAGCACTAGACCATTGGGACCTATGGAACACGCTTTCTTCCCACCACCTTGTACTTGTGATGAAAAGCTGCTCCTCATTAACTAAAATGACCAGGTAATGAAAATTCTCCTCTTTCTGTCACACAGTAGTGATCTAAACAGTCACTTGAAGTCTTGAATCAAAAGCATCTGACCAGACCTAATAATCTAATTACATGCAACCCCCAGCTCTGGACCAAGAAAGTGTAGTATATTTTAAATAAACATCATTCTCTAGTTTAAAGTTTACCTGAATAGAATTTTTAGTCAGTGTGTTTTGATTTATGGGATGAGGTAGAAATTAACCCTTGGATTTTGTAAATATTATTTATGGATCTTATCCAGATCCGAACTGCATTTATACAACAACACTCTGTGGGCAAGACTGGGCTTGACCTTTTTTCAGACATGGAATGGCAGGAAGGAACTTTAACCTCCCACTTACTAAGCCATTTAAGTGCCAGGCAAAACTATAATCCCCCTTTACAGCAAGTGAGAAACACAACATCCCAATAAAGTAGGCAGGAATGACAAGGGAGGAGCATAGCTATTTTCTGCCCTCTTTCTACACTGCCTCAGCAGAACAGTGCAGTGGAGGGAATAAGCTGCATTTTCTGAAGGAGGTAGAAATAAACAAGCTGGTAAGTTCCAAGAAGAATTCCAGTTCTCTGAAACAGAATTTCTCCCCATGGTACCATACAGATGATGTAAGGCTCACCACTTTTTATTAATGGCTATGCCAAAATGGCACAATTGTGTCCTATATTAATACAGGTACAGCAGAAATAAAATATTATTTTCATTTACTCTACCTTTAAAAGAAGATCCCTTTTTATCATGAAAACTGTAAAAAAACTCCCAACCTCTAGTGAGTTAAGTCAGTCATCTAGTCAGTGTTTACTTTCAAGTATCCGTTGTTTAAATTCACGAATTAGAATGACTCTGAAATTTGCTGAAATTCCAAAGCAAGCCAAAACAAACACCGAAACTATCCACAACTAAGAAAAAGATATTCAGTCTGAATGATCATTCTATGCCCCTTTCTATTTCTAAAATAGCAATGATGGAAAACGACAGTAAGTAAAAAAAGAAAGCAGAAACTTCCTTCATTGTACATGTGACAACAATCACACTGCATACTTTGATTTGGCATCTTGAAAATGAGAAATGGCAGACAGGGGAAGGAGTGACTGATGTGATAAGAAAACCTAGACAAGTCAATGATGTGGTAGCAACATCACATTGCACAGTTAAACCAAAACAACTTAAAAGAATGATTTACCTTCTTTTATTTATTTACTGTGTTTCTTTGTATAACCTTGAAACAGCTGTAAAAGCAATGTTACAGAGTAATACTACATGTAGTTAATCTGAAATGTTAGCAAATGATGTTTTCCATATTTACAGTGTGTTGTTACTTTTTTCTGGATTTCAAATAATATGTATATGTCTCTAACTTTAAAAATAGAGAAAAATTATATAGGAAAATATAACTTTTAAAAAATGTAATATTTACTAATTTGAGATCCTACTACTGAAAAAAATGTTCTACTGGCTGTGATTGACTGCAATAATTCTTTAGAAACCTATATAACATAGATTTAGATCACTTCAAAATTTGAGTTCACAGAAAATATGAACCCTGACATTCTTAGAACCAATAGATAAAAAGAACAGCAATATCAAAATGATTTTGTCAATACAGAAACAGCTCTTGTAGTGTAATAAAATGTATAGTAATAAAAATTAGTTATGTAAAATAGTATTGTTTTTTCATATTATTGGTCTGAGACCAAATTGTTGACGCTGAAAAGAACTGAAGAAGGCATAAAGAAAATCTAATAAAAAAAATGAAGAATGTGTCATTGTACAATTATTTCTCTTTGAACTCAAAATGGCCCAAACTGAACATTTTCCACTTGCCATAGTTAAATATAATGCAATATTGTTAGTATTTCTGATTCCAACTAAGGAAATACACTGTGATAATGGTAAATACTGCAGTGTGTTACATTATCTAATTTTATGGCATCCACTTTAATGTCCTCCAGCCTTTAAATTCACTTCACTGCAAAGTATTTCTAGTCCTACAGGTTGAAAACCATTGAGTATCTCTAAAAATTACTCATTATCTGAAAGAGAAGTGGTTTTAAGATTCCAGAAAGGTAAATTTACTGTAACACTGTTCATTATTGTA
This sequence comes from Emys orbicularis, assembly GCF_028017835.1. Lineage (NCBI taxonomy): Eukaryota > Metazoa > Chordata > Testudines > Emydidae > Emys > Emys orbicularis. The sequence goes on along the minus strand of NC_088689.1, from coordinate 37,166,165 downwards.
AATAGCCATGTTAAAAATTTAAAGAAAAGCATACAGCTAAATGTATTCATTGTTATTTATTCCACTGGAGCATCTGAAAATTAACTACATTGTACTGTGTGCTTCTAAGCTTGTGGGGTTTTGTGCTTTTTTAAAGAAACCCAGCTTGTTTCTGAAAGCCAACAATATAAAAAAAACATTCTGTTGTTATGACAACTTAACTTTTTAAAAACATTATGGGAAACTCATCAAGATCTGCATCTTGTTGTTATAGCAACTAGAATTTTCAAAGTAATTGCATTTAAAGATTTTTCTCTTTTCCCCTCAATTTTTGCAAAACACTTTAATACAATAACAGGCTCTTATTAAAATGATTGAATATTTTTTTGCTTCAGACTATTACAAGTGTACAAAATTAGGTCCCCACTGCATGACAGTTGGAGTACATTTCTAATATGTATTCCATATGTACAGTATGTTAATGAAGCTATTATTTCAATATTTAAGTCTTGCACTATACAGTTGCACTATACACTATACTATTCACTTGCACTATACACTATAACTATTCACTGATAGAGAAGTTAATGCTTGATATACCAGTAACCAGTTCTTAACTGGTGCTATAACAATCAGCAATGGGTAGCTAAGCACATTATTGGAATCCTGAGGTCAGGGGCATTGGAATACAAAGGATTAGATACATGGAACAAATTTTTAGTGTACACTAGGGCTGCAACAAGGGGATGGCCCAGATCCCCCTTTGACCAGAGATGCTACCACAAATTCACTGTCTTGCCTGGTCTCTCTGGTAGGAGGGCCAGGGAGGAGAAAAGAGGTCCCTGCCAGTCTCTCTCCAGGGGTGGTTGCAGGAGATTGGAAGAAGCTATGATTGAAGTTATCAGAGACTAGCTAGATTGGAGCTGCAGCTCCTCCAACCCCCAGGATCTCCCAGACCCAGTTCTCTGCTTCCCAGAACCCTAGGTTGCCATCTCTTCATGCTGCTTTCTTCACTTCTGCTTCCTGACCTACTCCAGAAGGAGAGATAGGAGCTTGGTGAGGACCTAGCAGGTAACCTTGGCCCCTTCCTTAGGAAAATGCTGGTTGTGCCTCTGGTATAGACTCAATTTGCTATAATAATTACCTTGTTTTAATTATATAGCATTAATACTGAAGGATCCTACAGTGAAGTTTATAGAATATAACTTCACTAAATTGCACTAAGTGCTGAGACACAGATCAGGATTTGCTGGATTTTTCAAATTAGCAAATAAGTGAACAAACAATTAAAAAACAAGAATATGGACCACACAATGTACTTTGTCCTTTTATGATGATTAATTTTAATTATTAAAATTAACACACTACTTAAGCACATTGCTACCAAGGTTTATTGTACTATATTTTGTAAAAATAACCACAGATTCATAGAAATGTAGAGCCGGAAGGGACCTTGAGAGGGCATCTAGTCTGTCCCCCCCCACTGAGGCAGGATTAAGTACATCTAGATCATCCCTGACAAGTGTTTGCCTAACCTGTTCTTAAAAACCTCTAATGGTGGAGATACCACAACCTCCTTAGGTAACCTGTTTCAGTGCTTAACATTTCCTAACATCTAACCTGTATCTCTCCTGCAACAAACTAAACAGGTTACTTTTCCCCCCTAGCCTCAGTGGACATGGAGAACAATTGATCACTGTCCTCTTTATATCAACCTTTTACATAGTTAAAGACTTATGTCCCCTCTCAGTCTTCTCTTCTTTAGAATAAACACACCTAATACTTCCTCACAGGTCATGTTTTCTAAACCTTTTATCATTTTTGTTACTCGGCCTCTGGACTCGTTCCATTTTATTCACATCTTTCTTAAAGCATGCTGACCAAAACTGGACACAGTACTCCATCTGAGGCCTCACCAGTGCCAAGCAGAGCAGAACAATTGTCTCCCATGTCTTACATACAACACTCCTGTTAATACACCCCCAGAATGACATTTGCCTTTTTGCCACAACATCACACTGTTTACTCATATTCAATTTGTGATCCACTATCGTCCCCAGATCCAGTTCTGCAGTACTGCTGCCTGGCCAGTTATTCCCCATTTTGTTTTTGTGCATTTGATTTTTCCTTCCTAAGCACAGTACTCCGCCCTTGTCTTCATTAAATTTCATCATGTTGATTTCAGACCAATTCATCAATTTATCAAGGTCATTCTGAATTCTGATCCTGTCCTCCAAAGTGCTTGCAAACCTTCCCAGCTTGTTATCCACAAATTTTATAAGATACTCTCCACTTCTCCACTCCATCATCCAAGTAATTAATAAAAAAAATATTGACTAGTATCAATCCAAAAAGTGGAACCTCTCCCAGTCTGACAGGAAACTATTGATAAACGACTCTGATTACTGTCTTCCAACCAGTTGTGCACCCCCCTTACAGTAGGGTGACCAGGCGTCACTTTTTTTTTTTTTTTTTGCTCCGCTGGCAGCACAGCACTCGGCTTTTTTGTTGTTGTTGTTGCTCCGCCGGCGGACACCCCTCTCCCCCTCCAATGTGTCCTGATATTTTCTTCCTCTCATCTGGTCACCCTACCGTAGAGTAATTTTATCTAGACCATATTTCCCTTGTTTGTCTATGAGAATGTCATGTGGGACAGTGTCAAAAGCCTTACTAAGGTCCAGACATACCATGTCTACCCTTTCTCCCCCTATTCACTAGGACAATTACTCTGCCAAGGAAGGAAGTCTTAGCAACAGAAAACTTTTCAGCAAAGATATAATAGCAAAGTGTTATAGCTAAGTGGGAAGACAGCACCATTATTTATGGTAATGATAAAAATGTGCAGATTAGTGTGGTTCTAGGGAGTTATATCTATATAGGCTATATAGGCTATTTCACAAGAATAGTTATATTGTCCTTTAACCAGGGGGAAAAAAAACAACTCAAAACAAAACAATCTCTCCAAAAAGTAGTATACAAATCATTGACATTAAAATTAATTATAATGCCTGAAGAATTCCACAAATTCCAGTTAAAAACCAAACCAAAAATAACAGTATGCAAATACACTCACAAATGCTTATATGCTGCTGTACAATACCTTATATACTAACATCAGTATTAGTTGTCAAATAATGCTTAATACAAGATAAAGTGGAAATGTCAGATACAAATAGGTGATACGAAGAGGTAATAAAGAACAACTTGAGAGTTTTATCACTGGAACTGCATATTTCTTCTACCTAAAGATTTGATGTAGTATTATCAAATAGACTCCTAATGATTCTTGGCCATAAACCAACATCAAAACTTCTTGAATATCTTTAAGAAAATACTTTTCTACTTCCCTCAACTTGAGGTGTTGATGGTGCACATTCACTTCAACAAATCCAACAGGTTATTTTTGACAACTAAATTACCACAATTTCAGATCCCATCATGTTGCAAATAAGGGAAGAACTCCCAATTTTCCATATTATCAAGTTAGTTTTTACCTTTTCTCTTAGAGCAAATGTACCTTTCCTTATGGATGGATCACAGCAGTCACAGATTTGTTTATCATAAGGCAATATTCTGCTTCCAGACATGTTAGGCCTTGGAAGACATCTAAAAATTCTTCTGCTGTGCTGTCTGTTCTCTCTGTTTGTGATTGTGTGTCATTTCCGACAAACACTTCTTTAAAACTAACTTGATGGCTTGGCAGGAGGGTTGTTGTTTTGTTTTTTTATTACATCCTAACACATCTGCATTTACTGTTTGGAAAGTTAAGTGCAGGGCCGGCTCCAGGCACCAGGCAACCAAGCACGTGCTTGGGGCGGCACTTGGTAAGGGGCGGCCAATCTTGGGGTGGCGGGGGGCAGCGCAGCGCTCGGCGGAGGGTGTTCGGCGGCGCGGCGCTCCGCGGGGGGCGGAGGGTGTTCGGCAGTGCGGCGCTCAGCGGGGGGTGTTTGGCGGTGCTCGCGCGGGGGGGCTTCAGCAGTGCAGTGCTCTGCGGGGGGCGGAGGTGTTCGGTGGCGCGGCGCTAGGCGGGGGTTTTGGCGGCGCGGCGCTCCACGGGGGGCAGGGGTGTTCGGCAGTGCGGCGCTCGGCGGGGGGCGAGGGGTGTTCGGCAGCGTGGCGCTCGGCGGGGGCTGGTTGGCGGCGCGGCGCTCAGCAGGGGATGTTCGGCGGCGCTCCGCGTGGGGGGGGGTGTTCGGCGGCGTGGCACTCGGTGGGGGGGGTATTACGGCGGGGCGGCGCTCTTTTTTTGCTGCTTGGGGCGGCAAAAAAGTTAGAGCCGGCCCTGGTTAAGTGACACTTTGTAACATTTATTTTTGCTCTGATTCTGAACAAGATACATTATATTACAACGTAGCACAAATAAAACACCACAGTGGGCACACTGGGACATTAAACAAAACACCCAGAATGAAAAGTCAATTAAAAAGTTGAAGAAAAAAATCTTTTCTAGCTACCTTTTCAATATGGTGAGAAGTTAACCATATTTTTAGGTTTTTCATTACTAGTTCTCTTTGAGTAACTGATGAAGGGATGCCAAGTGCAAGTTGTAATACTTAATGATCATTGTATTAGTATCTTTTTCCTCACTATGAAACAGAGTTTGATTTAGATTTCGGTACAGTTCCTCTAGCTACTGTATTATGTATTTTCCTTGGAATAACGTAGGTTGTGCTCCAGTTTAAAAGACATGACTCTGTCACTAATAAGGGGCCAAATTTGCCTGATGTAGTTTGCTATGGAGTCACTTTAACCACGGATCTATGTCAATACCTTGCCTCCACAGGCACATACACCGCTTGGACTAACTGGTTGACCTATCTTTGAATAAAGATTTTTTTTCATTTCATTTATGGCATATTTGGTCACATGCTGGACAATGGGAAAGAGGGTGGTGCAAAGAGCCTGCCTCTCCTGGGGCTTCTTGGGTAGAGCTCAGGTGCAATTGCAGTATGTGTGCTCCCTGCTAGCACCCCGTGGAGAAAGGAAGAGGAAAGAGGCAAGGCCATTGTCCACTCACTTGGTGCTGGCTGGATTGCTGGCTGGCCATGGAATACAGTGTATGCTGCATGGCCCTACTTATGGAACAATGTAATTCCTTGAACAGAAGGTATATTCTCTGCAGCCCAATGGCGAAAAGAAATATTTCAAACACTTGCTTACGCTGGCTTTTTTCTTGGAAGGTTTTCTAGGCAAATCTAGTGGACTTGGAGGAAGTACTTTCTCAGTCTTTGGTTTGATATGATTTCTGCCATCATGGAGCATTTAGTAAATACTGAGGAGTCACATTTTTCAGTGAAAAGGCACAACATTTTTAATAACTGCATAAACATTCAATTCAGTTTGCTTAGGCTTCTTGAAACATCAAGTTCATGCTGTGTATGTTCATGCTTATATGGGTATTAGCCTACTTATTCCAGTATTTACATTACATCATCTCATTTGCATCACTCCCATCCTATAACTTGTAACCTACCTTTACAGCCACTACCCTTACTTTCCTGCAATACTCTGATGGCTGATACATTTATTGTTAAAAATTGCTATTAAAAAAACCCTCTTCTTTCTTCTCTATCACACTACATTAAAAAACTACTCCCCAACTTGTACATTTAACCTTCTCATGTTCTTACACTCTAATTTCATATGCTATAAACACTGGCAGAATGCACTGGCATTTAACTTTATAGTCCTGAGAGAAATAGACTTCACTGTCTAGAAAAGTAGCACAGCCCTTTTGATGATTTACTAATATTTTTAGTCTTTAAATTGATTTTCTACCTACTCAAAATTATCCTGGAAACAATTATTTCATTATTTTTCTCAATGTTAATATCTTGGGAAGTTTAAGGACATTCAGCTTTAGTCGCCAAAAATTCTCGGCTTACTTACTTAAAGATTCAGGCATTCATCTTTTTTCTTCATAAAGGTGGAGAACAGTATCTTCTTGATTTCACATGTTATTAGAAAGGAAACTGCTTCTGTTTGTTTAAAAATATCAGTTTTGTAACGTAATTAAGCAAAATGCCACAGATAAGCAAAGGTGTGTTATGTAGGGAAACAATGCCATTAACGATAGCGTTCTTTTTCTGGCACACAGTATCATTCAATACAAGCACTCAACAGCAATTTGGGCCAGTGAAGTTCTGAGTGCCTGCAATTCCTAGTGAAGTCAATGGGAATGCAGGGCCCTCGGGCATTCTGCCTTAGGTGCTTCTTGCACCCCTACGCTTTCTACTTGTATCTTGGGTAGCAGGGTGGGACAGAGGAACAACTGCTGGACTGCTACTCCACTTCCTGCATGGGAGGCTAAGGAGTGGGCAAGCAAGGGCAAGAAGTGGATGGAGCCTTGGCTCTGCTTTCCCATCCCCAACTAATGTGCCAGCCAGTGCAGGTAAGATAGCACATTGCGAGAAATCAACTGAGTCAGCAAAACACTGGAATAGGGTTCAAACGCTAAAGGGGTGATAAGGACTAAAATGTGACTGAATCACAAATCAGTTCCTGGGGCAGTATAGCTATAGGATGCCTCATACTAAGGCTAGACTATAATATTACAGTTTAGCCTGACATATTTGTGATACTATTCAAGTACTCTACTATTTGAAGATAGAGCATTTCATACTGGGTAAGCTTAGAGGACAACGTTGTAGAAATATTGTTCTAAAATATTAAAGAGAATATATTAAATGTCACTATTTCACCAATTAGGAAATTAAGGATAATTTCTAAATACCATGGTGACCTAGATAGATATAGCACATGGCTTTTCTTCTCTTTTTTACATTGTGTGACACATGGTCAGAAAGGGTTAAGCATCCTGCAGGATAAATGACCCAAATTCAACCTTTAGGGACATGGGTAGATAATATTTATGTTTTTGCGTTCTTACATACATATTGTTAGAGGGTAACAATGTATTCCAACAGTTCCTATCTATGCTGTATTCTGTTAATTCAGAGATCAAAAGGAGATCTTAATATTTAAATGAACTGTAAATATAGTGATATCACTGTATTGATTTCTCTTTGAAATATATAGCACATCACCTGCGAATGGTGGAAAACAGGCAATTGCCTTATATTAATCTGTGTAGCTAATTACCGGTGATGCTTAGGAAATAGGTCTACTTCAAAGTCTCAATGATTGCCTATTGTTCGCCTAAGGACTCAGAGCTGTCAAGAGAAGGCCTGGAACTATATAAAAACCATCAGATCTGCTTGATGCTTTATGCAGGAGAAGCTTGAGTTGTAAGACAGAAATCTTCAGTCCCAGCGGGATCACGCTGGATATGACGACTGGACTATACCCTAGGGACTAATTCTGAAGGAACTCTTTGCAACTACAAAGCTCACCATCTCTACTATGGAACTGATCTCAAAACTATACTCGTATCTGTATGTATACTGATCTTTTAACCAATACACACTCTTCTTTTTTATAAATTTCAGTTTACTTAATAAGAATTGGCTATAAGCCTGTATTTGGGTAAGATCTGAAATATTAATTAACTTGGGAGGTAATGTGTCCAATCCTTTGGGATTGGTAGAACTTTCTTATATGATAAATAAGATTTTTAGTAATCTTCATCATATTTGACTTGAGTGTCTGGGTGGAAGCCCAAGGCTAGGTTGCTATAAGGGAACTGTGTTTCGGCTTCTGTGCAACCAGTAAGGTATTGTAGAAGCTGTTTTGTGCTGGTTTGGTAAATTTAAGTATTGGAATATTCATTAGCATTGGGGATTGGTGGCCCCATTATTTGCAGTTTGCCCTAATCGAGTAACCCGGTTATATTGTTGTATTTCTTATTCACCCATATTCTAAAGGTCTGTTTGAGTCTTAACCAAAGATCAAAATATATATCAGACAGGGTAAACAATACATAAGAAATTGTTTTTTTCTTTTACCAGACAACAATAAACCCAATAAAAATGTTTGGTTTAAGGAGGACTCTGGGGGAAAAAAAAAGAAACCACAGATACACAATCTCCCTGAGATCACATAAGTCAGCAACATATTAGCCAGCCTTTATAAAACATACTTTTCTTTTCTAAAAGGCTCTATGAAGCCCAAGCTATGTAGTGTGTTGGACAATCATGGGGGATAAGGTGTGCTTGCAGACAAACACTTCATTCATCTCCACACATTGTTAATCCTTCTTTAACAGAATTTAAATTCTTCTTCAGGCAGGATATTCCCCTTCTGTACTGGAAGCATTGCATAAAAGAGGTATTTTTAAAAGATATGCTCTAACTCAATGAAAATTTATGGGCTTGATGCAGGAATTACTGGATGAAATTCTATGGCCTTTGCTGTGCAGGAGGTCCAAGTAGTTAATCATAATGATCCCTTCAAGCCTTAATATCTATGAATCCATAACTGGTTATGAACATTACTGAGGGAAGGGGCTCTCCTTCCTATGAAATCTCAAATATTAGCCATTGCCTAGGGCAGGGCAGAAAAAAAACCATGTACAAATACATCTAGATATTATAATAAGAATTCATTATTATGACCTATTGAAGCATGGAATATTCTATTGGTCCCTCCACTGGCCATATAGTTTTCAGGAAAGCAGGCAAAACAACAATAGCATAAAAAATTATGGTAAAAATGTCCTCATTTTAGGAGGACAGTAGATCTCCATTCTATTTTTGTTGTTGTACTTCAGTTTATATATACACAGTATACTGTGTCTTTAAGTGTCATCCTGGCTAATCCCCAAAGGCACTTATGGACCTGATTACATATTCATGGACAGACTAAACATACAAAGAAATAGAGACTAGAAATTATAAAAAAAAATAACCCTATCTTAAATTGAAAGTGTAGATTATTGGAGTCTTTTTTCTTATACTCCTTTTTCTCCTTTGACAAAACATCCCTTATTATCACTATGGCTTTTAGGAGAGAAGGAATCATATATCCCAGTGGCTTGGGCCAAGTCTGATTTAACTGGGGTTATGTGGGTTGCAAGTAAGATCAGAATATGCCTCCTTGGGTCCCAACTCACTCTTTAGTGTTTTATACAGGCTCTTCTTGAATCCACAGTTCTAACCACATAGGAAGTAAAGTGCTGATGATCACAGGAACACTTCCCACACTAGGTTATTCATGCAAAACTGAATGGAGAGCACTACAAAAATGGAATGAATTTGTCAGGATTTCCTCTGTCTTTACCAGCAAATAGAAAGGGTGTGGTAAAAAGAGAAAATATGTCAATTGGAATAGCAGAGAGACACAAAATAATAGCAGTCCTGACTCTGTTCTGAAATGTTTTCATTCTTGCTTTGAGTAATAATGACAATTTAATCAATGCAGTGTCAGAATGTTGGCCATGATTATTTTATGGTTTTCTGAAGCTCCATTCAGTGACTAATTGGCTGTTCAACCGTTCAAGGTTGAATCACACTGGCCTAAATGTCCAAGCAATTACATATATTATAGGCAATATAATATGAGGGTTTTTTAAGTACATACTGTGACAGACCCAGACCAGTGGGGTACAGGAGTCTGGTAGAGGGCAAATATACTGGTCACTGGATGAGTAGTTTTCTGTTCCCTGAGTGACCAGAGCAGGGGCTGCACTAGAGTAATCAGGAACCTGCTAGAACCAGTTAAGGCAGGCAGGCTAATTAGGACACCCGGAGCCAATTAAGAAGAAGCTGCTAGAATCAATTAAGGCAGGCTAATCAGGGCACCTGGGTTTTAAAAAGGAGCTCACTTCAGTTTGTGGTGGGAGTGTGAGGAGCTGGGAGCAAGAGGTGCAAGGAGTTGAGAGTGAGAGGGTGTGCTGCTGGAGGACTGAGGAGCACAAGCGTTATCAGACACCAGGAGGAAGGTCCTGTGGTGAGAATAAGGAAGGTGTTTGGGGAGGCCAGGGGGAAGTAGCCCAGGGAGTTGTAGCTGTCATGCAGCTGTTACAGGAGGCACTATAAACAGCTGCAGTCCACAGGGCCCTGGGCTGGAACCCGGAGTAGAGGGCGGGCCCGGGTTCCCCCCAAACCTCCCAATTGACCTGGACTGTGGGTTCTTCTAGAGGGGAAGGTCTCTGGGCTGTTCCCCAACCCACATGGTGAATCTCTGAGGCAAGAAAATCCGCCAATAAGCGCAGGACCCACCAAGATAGAGGAGGAACTTTGTCACACTGGTGTCAGGAGTGGGATTTTGGGGTGCACAGTGCAGCGGAAGAAGGAGGGTGATTAAAAAAACGACAACAACAACAAAAACAAAAACAAAGGGAGAAGGTTTATTTTTTTTCACCACAATGGATGACATAGTGCGGGCACTGATACAAGCTACGGCGGCCCAGCAGGAGGCTACCCGTGTCCAGGCAGCCGCCCAACAGGAGGCAGTGCGGCTGCAGCAAGAGACTAATCACCTGCTGATGGACCAGGCTGCTCAAGACCGAGCTATGTTGCGGGAACTGGTAAACCAGGTAAAGTCCCTTACAGAGCTGAATCGTGACCATGATGGGACGCGGCTCATACGGGCTGCAGAAAATGACACGGGAGGATGATGTAGAGGCATACCTTCTGGCCTTTGAGAGGATAGCCCTACGAGAGGCCTGGCCTCGAGATCAGTGGTCTGGCATCCTTGCCCCATTCCTGTGTGGGGAGGCCCAGAAGGCCTACCATGATCTGCCTGAAGAGGCTGCAGCAGACTACCCCCAGCTGAAAGCAGAGATCCTGGCCAGATCTGGGGTAATGACAGCAGTGCGGGCCCCCAGCAGTATCACGGTTGGAGGTACCAGGAAGACAAAACCCCGCGGTCCCAATTATATGACTTCATCCATCTCGCACGAAAGTAGTTGCAAACAGAGTCCCGGAGTCCGGAAGAGATACTAGTGGATCTGGTCATCGACTGATACATGAGGGGACTACCACCAGACCTTCGTGCCTGGGTAAGCCAGAACGAACCCTCCACCTATGACGAGGTTGTTGCCCTGGTAGAGAGGCGAAGGACAGCGAGGGAGCTGACCCGACCAGTTAAGGAAGAGGCACCCCGGGTTAAACTAGCAGCACCAAGCCCTAAAGTTTGGGTGACTGGGCCACCAGGAGGGCCCAGGTGGAAAAAGAGAGAGGCTGAAGGCCCATCAGAGGCCACAAAGAGTCGGAGCACTGAGGGAGAAGAGGATCGTGATGTTAGACTGCCCAAACCAAGAGACCGGGGAACGCCTAGGGCTCCATACAGATGTTATGCCTGCGAGGAGTGGGGACACATAGCTGCACCGTGTCCCAGTGCTGAGGAGCCTATGCAGTGTAACCTGGGGAATTGGGCAGATCCATGCTCCCTAATCCACCTTGTGGGGGTCTCACTAACCCCACATATGTATACCAGACCAGTGAAACTAAATGGGGTAGGGACCACGGCACTGGTTGATTCGGGGAGTGCTATCACGCTTATCTCAGGGAAGCTCGTGAAGCGTAGTCAGCTGCTGCAGGCTAAATGTACGGGGATAACATTTGTCCATGGGATAGTTAGTTACTACCCCACCATCCCAGTAAAAATCGAGATCCAAGGGAACACTACTGAGGTAGCAGCAGGTGTAGTCCCTAAACTCCCATACCCGGTGCTCATAGGGAGGGACTTCTCAGGGTTTGGAAACTTACTCCCAGTAGGGGGATTGGAGAAAGATGGGGACCCTAAAATTGATGAGGCATCCACAGCAGACTGTCAACCCCCAATCTTCTCTGAAATATCCCCAGATTTGTTCTCCACTCCCAGACAGGGTAGAAAGACAAAAAGGGAAAGAAGGGCAGCTAAGGCCTTGGGAACCCGAATACTGACCCAAAGCCAGAGGGTCGCTCTTGTAGGTAGGCGGACCCACGCAGCTGAAAAGGAGGCCACGCAGGAGGGAGAAGCACCTGAGTCTGACCCCCACCCTAATGCTTCTGAACCAGTAGAGGCAACAGAGACTGGGCCCCTAGATCTTGGGCAGATTAGCCCCGGGAGAGGAAATTTTGGATGGGACCAGGCAGAAGACCCAAGGTATGATAACTTTAGGAAGGAGGTGACTGAAATAGATGGGGTCCCCGTGGAAGGAAAAACCCAGGGACCAGGACCCTACTTCATAATGAAGAAGGATCTCTTATACCGGGTTGCACCAGTACAGGGGCAGAAGGTACAGCAGATCCTAGTACCTCAAAAACACCAGAACGCTGTATTAAGTCTTGCTCATAGTCATCTTTTTGTGGGGCATTTGGGGGTAGAGAAGACCCTGGCATGAGTCCTACGATGGTTCTTCTGGCTCGGAGTACATGAAGAAGTGCGGAGGTATTGTGCCTCTTGCCCGGAGTGTCAGCTGCACAGTCCCCATCCCCACTTGAGGGCACCTTTAGTACCCCTTCCCATCATAGAGGTCCCCTTTGAGCGAATAACCATGGACCTAGTGGGACCCCTGGAGAAGAGGGCTCGGGGCCACCAATATATACTTGTTGTTTTGGACCATGCTACTCGCTACCCAGAAGCCGTCCCCCTGCGGAACACGGCTTCTAAAACTATAGCCAAAGAGCTGGTGGGGATCTTTGCCCGAATGGGGCTACCGAAGGAGATATTAACCGACCAAGGAACCCCATTTATGTCGAAGCTAATGAAGGACCTCTGTACGCTGCTCCATATACATACCCTGAGAACTTCGGCCTACCATCCGCAGACTGATGGGTTGGTAGAAAGGTTTAACTGAACCCTCAAGGCTATGATAAGGAAGGTGGTAAGTCGGGATGGAAAGGATTGGGACACCCTACTACCCTACCTTATGTTCGCTATCCGGGAGGTACCACAGGCCTCAACTGGGTTTTCCCCCTTCGAGTTATTATACGGGCGTCACCCCCATGGCATACTAGATATCGCCAAAGAGATCTGGGAAGAGGAACCCAATGAGGGGAGAAATATAATAGAGCATGAAATGCAGATGCGAGACCGGATAGCCCGGGTTACTCCTATTGTACGGGAACAGACCTTCTAGATAAAGGAAATGCGGTGGATCTAATTTACCTCGATTTTAGTAAAGCGTTTGATACTGTGCCGCACGAGGAATTATTGGTTAAATTAGAAAAGATGGGGATCGATATGAAATTCCAGAGGTGGATAAAGAACTGGTTAAAGGGGAGACTGCAGCGGGTAGTACTGAAAGGTGAACTGTCGGGTTGGACGGAGGTCACCAGTGGGGTTCCTCAAGGTTCGGTTTTGGGTCCGATTTTATTCAATCTATTCGTTACTGACCTCGGAACCGAATGTAGGAGTGGGCTGATAAAGTTTGCGGATGACACAAAGTTGGGAGGTATTGCCAATTCGGAGAAGGATCGGGATATTCTGCAGGGAGACTTGGATGACCTTGTAAATTGGAGTAACAATAATAGGATGAGATTTAATAGTGAGAAGTGTAAGGTGATGCATTTAGGGATGACTAATAAGAATTTTAGTTATAAGTTAGGGACGCATAGGTTGGAAGTGACGGAGGAGGAGAAGGACCTCGGAGTCCTGGTTGATCGCAGGATGACTATGAGTCGGCAATGTGACGTGGCTGTGAAAAAAGCTAATGCGATTTTGGGATGCGTTAGGCGAGGTATTTCTAGTAGGGACAGGGAGGTGCTGCTTCCATTATACAAGGCGCTGGTGAGACCTCATTTGGAGTACTGTGTGCAGTTCTGGTCTCCTATGTTTAAAAAGGATGAACTCAAACTGGAACGGGTACAGAGAAGGGCCACTAGGATGATCCGAGGAATGGAAAACCTTTCCTATGAAAGGAGACTCGAGGAGCTCGGTTTGTTTAGCCTAACCAAAAGAAGGCTGAGGGGGGATATGATTGCTCTCTTTAAATATATCAAAGGGATTAATACCAAGGAGGGAGAGGAATTATTTCAGCTCAGTAGTAATGTGAACACGAGTAATGTGGACACGAGAACGAATGGATATAAACTGGCCGTGGGGAAGTTTAGGCTTGAAATTAGAAGAAGGTTTCTAACCGTCAGAGGGGTGAAATTTTGGAACAGCCTTCCGAGGGAAACGGTGGGGGCGAAAGACCTTTCTGGCTTCAAGATTAGGCTTGATAAATTTATGGAGGGAATGGTTTGAAGGGATAACGTGATTTTAGTCAATTAGGCATTAACGTGCCATCGCGGGTAAAATGAGGGTCCGGCTGTAGAATCTTGCCTGTATGCTCGGGGTTCTGCTGATCGCCATATTTGGGGTCGGGAAGGAATTTTCCTCCAGGGTAGATTGGCAGAGGCCCTGGAGGTTTTTCGCCTTCCTCCGCAGCATAGGGCAGGGGTCGCAGGCTGGAAGATTCTGTTGTGGGTGGGTCAGCTTTTGTGGCCTGCATCATGCGGGAGGTCAGACTAGATGACCATATTGGTCCCTTCTGACCTTAAAGTCTATGAGTCTATGAGTCTATAACATTTGGAGAAGGCACAGGAGGCCCAGCGAACCCATTACAATCGCCAGGCAAAAGTGCGACAGTTCCAACCAGGGGATCGGGTTATGGTGTTGGTACCCACGGCAGAAAGCAAGCTTCTGGCCCAATGGCAGGGGCCCTATGAGGTGGTTGAACCCGTGTGGGAAGTAACCTACAAGGTGCGGCAGCCAGGACGCAGAAAACAAGAACAGATTTATCACGTTAACCTTCTGAAACCCTGGCATGCACAAGAGGCATGCACAAAGGTCCAAAAAGACCTAACCCAGGAAAACAAAACTTCCAAACAGGTGAGAGTGTCTCCTGATTTAACACGTGACCAGAAGAATGAGGTGTCTGAGATGATCTTCCGGAACCAAGATGTGTTCTCGACAAAACCGGGTCGAACAACCAAGACATATCACCACATCCTCACGAACCCTGGGGCCAGAGTAACAATGAGGCCCTATCGGGTGCCAGCAGCAAAAAGGGAGGAAATAAAAGCAGAAGTAAAAAAAATGCTGGAGTTGGGGATCATCGAAGAATCCCACAGTCAGTGGTCCAGCCCAGTCGTGCTGGTGCCCAAACCAGATGGCACCACAAGATTTTGCAACGACTTCCGGCGACTAAACGAAGTATCCCAGTTCGACGCGTACCCCATACCTTGCATAGATGAACTAGTGGACCGTCTGGGTAATGCCCGGTACTTGACTACCCTAGACTTGACAAAGGGGTACTGGCAGATTCCCCTTGCAGAAGACGCAAAGGAAAAGACTGCGTTCTCTTTACCAGAGGGTCTTTTTCAATATACTGTCCTCCCTTTTGGACTACATGGGGCCCCAGCTACCTTCCAGCGCCTCATGGACAAGCTATTACGCCCGCATAACAGTTATGCTTCTGCCTACTTGGATGATGTGGTCATTCATACCCCAGGCTGGGAAACCCACCTGGAGAAGGTGGAGGCAGTTCTCGATACCTTCAGGCGAGCTGGCCTTACAGCAAACCCTGCCAAGTGCGCTGTAGGGTTTATAGAGGCCAAATATCTTGGCTACATTGTGGGAAAAGGTCTGGTAAAACCCCAAGTGAACAAGTTAGAGGCCATCCAAAATTGGCCCCAACCAAGTCGCAAGAAACAAGTCCAGGCGTTCCTAGGTGTGGTGGGGTATTACCGACGATTTATCCCCCACTTTGCCACAAGAGCAAGCCCCCTGACAGACCTAGTGAAAGCCCGTGGACCTGATCTGGTGAGATGGTCTGACGCAGCAGAGAAAGCATTCACAGACCTACGGACTGCCCTCTGCAGTAACCCCGTACCGATAGCCCCTGATTTCACCAAGGAGTTTATCCTGCAGACGGATGCATCGGAAGTAGGGTTGGGGGCCGTTCTATCACAGATGGTCGGGGAGGAGGAACACCCAATTCTATACCTCAGTCGGAAACTCCTTCCAAGGGAACAAAAATATGCAGTGGTGGAGAGAGAATGCCTCGCTGTAAAATGGGCCATGGAAACATTGCACTACTACCTGCTCAGGCGCAGATTTGTCCTCGTGACCGACCATGCCCCTCTTCAATGGATGCAGCGGAACAAGGAGAAGAACACAAGGGTGACCAGATTGTTCTTATCTCTCCAACCTTTCCAGTTCCATGTGCAACACAGAGCAGGGAGCCGTCATGGCAACGCCGATGGCTTGTCACGTGTGCACTGTCTGGCGTCCCAAGCTGCCAAACCCCTTGGGGTTGAGCAGGGGGGAAGGATATGTGACAGACCCAGACCAGTGGGGTACAGGAGTCTGGTAGAGGGCAAATATACTGGTCACTGGATGAGTAGTTTTCTGTTCCCTGAGTGACCAGAGCAGGGGCTGCACTAAAGTAATCAGGAACCTGCTAGAACCAGTTAAGGCAGGCAGGCTAATTAGGACACCTGGAGCCAATTAAGAAGAAGCTGCTAGAATCAATTAAGGCAGGCTAATCAGGGCACCTGGGTTTTAAAAAGGAGCTCACTTCAGTTTGTGGAGCAAGTGCGAGGAGCTGGGAGCAAGAGGCGTAAGGAGCTGAGAGTGAGAAGGTGTGGGTGTGCTGCTGGAGGACTGAGGAGCACAAGCGTTATCAGACACCAGGAGGAAGGTCCTGTGGTGAGAATAAGGAAGGTGTTTGGAGGAGGCCATGGGGAAGTAGCCCAGGGAGTTGTAGCTGTCATGCAGCTGTTACAGGAGGCACTATAGACAGCTGCAGTCCACAGGGCCCTGGGCTGGAACCCGGAGTAGAGGGCGGGCCCGCGTTCCCCCCAAACCTCCCAATTGACCTGGACTGTGGGCTCTTCTAGAGGGGAAGGTCTCTGGGCTGTTCCCCAACCCACATGGTGAATCTCTGAGGCAAGAAAATCCGCCAATAAGCGCAGGACCCACCAAGATAGAGGAGGAACTTTGTCACAATACATATAGCAAATGATGATAATTAACATTATGACATTTACACCACAAACTCTGTCTTGCAAGGAGTTCTTCCTACTCTGTTTCATCCAAACAATAGATTCTGAAAAGAAAATTTTAAAAATCAGTAGCAAGCAAAAGTCAAATTTTACTCATGACCAGACTAAACTGTTTAACTAACAGATTGAAAAAAAATAAAGATGTCATTCTTTTCTGTGAATCCCCTTTTAACTGTTCAAAAAAGCTGGGTAAGATTTTCAGCCAGATTTGAACATTTTTTCTAAATGTTCATATTCAAATTTTGCACTTATGCTCAGGCAACTGCACATCAAATAAACTGATTTGTGCACACATAAGGATGCTCCCACAATAACACAGAAGAACAGCAAGAGGACACTTAAAGCCAAATTGTGTCTGTCCTTGCATTGAGGTGATGGGAGAAGGGCAAAAGGGCCATGCCACCCCCCAAGACACTCATCCATACAGATAAAGCTGGTCAGGAATTATCTGTCCAAATGATTTTTCAATGTAGTTTCTAATAAACAAAATGGCTTGATTTGGTACAACATAACAAAATGAAAAGTTTCAATTTGGGAATGTCAAGATGTTTTGCTTTAATAGAAACATTTTGACATTTCTGAATCAAAATTTTTCTCAGCTATTTTCCACAAAAAAATTCAATATCTTGACTTGTCCCTACTTTGAGATGAAAACAAATGGCAATATATCAGAATTTCCAAATGGGACAGAAAGTCTGATTTTCACTCAGGTCTGCATATAGGACACAGCCCAAACACTGCAGATTGTGCTCTCTGAACAAGAAAGAAGGGCTGAAGCGCATGTCCAGAAATATTGTACATGCCAAAGATGGTGTTAATAACTGAGTTGGTGCCATGGCTATGTTCTCATCCCCCAGTCCACATGGACCAGCTACCACCTAGAGGTTATGCTAGTTGTGACAGATTGCCCACCCTCCGGGATGCCACTTGATGTACTGGGGTACCACTGAGCCTGCCTGTTCCATCAGCCTGGGCTCCCTTACACTGTCCTCCTGAGCCAGGCCCTCAAGTCTCCTCCAGCACACACACAGTTAGAGACACACCCAGCTGCAGAAAGACACAGACACTGAAATCAGTACTGCAAGGGAAGGCTTCAGCTAGAGAGTTGTCCTCTGGAGTGTAAACCCAGAGAACTATACAGCGTAAGCTCATGAAGTCCACCCCTTCCCTCAATGTGGAGGAAGGTATGCACAGCTTTTTGCCCCCCAGTTATGAATTCCACAAACTGGTTTTAGAGAAAACAAAAACGAGTTTATTAACTACAATAGATAGATTTTAAGTGACTAAGTGTTAGCAAACAGATCAAAGCAGATTACCTTAGTAAATAAACAAAAAACTGCAAACTGAGCTTAACACACTAGATAGGTAGGATATAAATTAGCAAATTCTCACCCTGAGTGATACATAGGCTGGTAGATTCTTAAGGCACAAGTTGCTTTGGCTTTCCCAGATTTTCATACACAGGCTAAAGATCCTTCTAGCATGGGACCATCACTTCCCTCAGTTCACTCCTTGTCCCTCACGTGTTTCCAGATGTGTTGTTGCAGGAAGAGTGAGGTCCCCTCATGATGTCATTGTCCCCCTTTTATATCTTCTTCCTACCTGCTGGAAAGCTCTTTTCCTGTGACCTGGGTCAAACAGTTCCTATTGTGTAGTGCAATCTCTGAGAGGTTTCTATTGTACACAGTTCCTGAGGTAATCCTTGTGCTTGTGTGCATTTCCTCAATAAGCTATTAACATTGTTTGGCCTTTTTATTGCTGTACCTGAAAGGCTGCTTGTGGGTGCTTTCAACCTCAAACATGTTTCAGTAACACATACATAGCCAAACTTCATAACTTCACATACAAGGATGACACATACAATCCAATGAGATATTAATGTCTAGCAGATCAAGACATTTAGAATGATACCTCACAAGACATACTTTATACAAAACATATGCTAATTACATGACAGTGTTGAATACTGGGGTGTCAGTGTGTCACACTACTGACAGTTCATACTGCACATTTAGAACATGCACAATATTCTACTTCTAAACACATTCCACTAAGGTCTCACTGAGGCACTCTTGCTCTGAAATTTTCAGACCTAATGCCTCCACCAATCTCTGATAAATCACAACACTTATGTACCCATTACATACATACACACTGTGTACCTCAGACCGAAAAGACTAAAACTTAGCCATAAGTCTGATACAATCTGAACCTATTAAAGACTGAAAAAGCTAATGGTTTTACTCCCTATTTTAATCTGCTCAGCTCAGCTACTTTGTAAAATTTATATAACTGGATAAATTAATTTTCCTGAAATTTAGTGAAACAAAATGTCTCTTGTAGGAGATTTTATGAGACAAAATTTAGTCCTCGGTTAATTTTGATGATCAAGTTCTAAGCCCCTACAATATTAATGCCCCAATTACATACCCAGCAAAAGAGACACCGGAAAAATAAATATTTAGATATTTGGTTGCCATTTATTCAATACTCAGGCAAAGTACATTGACCTGCAAAATAACCTAGCATACCTGTTGAGTGGTGTTGTTGATATTTTTATATATTTTAACATTTAATAGACATGCCATATTTGATAAATAGATGTAATGAGAAGGTTCTCTCCTCTCTTCTAACTTAATAAAATCACCGGAAACATCGTGTCTTGCATAGTGTAGAAAGGTTCACTGTGTAAAATGGTAACACCCTCCTAAATAGGGAGATCTGATGATTCTATTACAGTACAATGTTTCTCTAAACAAAAGCTTACTGTTGTAATGATTATAATTTTGTCTCTGATATTTATATGGCAATGATTTCACATCTGTTAAACCTTCCTAAATAAATAGATTAAAAAGGGTGATGCTGAGATGTACAATTATAATAACAAGCCTGAATATCACCACAGTGATATTAACTTTGTTCAGACTTTCTACATGAGAAACAACACAGAGTTCTTATAATGAGCAACCAGTACAGCTCAGGTTTAGTTCTGGAAAGTAAAAGGGCTCATTTTCCTTGGTGCCAAAATAATTTTTTCCCTTAAAGAGGAAATGTTTTTAGAAATCTATATTCATGGGGAAGATATAATGCAGAGAAGTTAACTTTTATGCATCCAATGAAGTAGGCTGTAGCCCACGAAAGCTTATGCTCAAATAAATTAGTTAATCTTTAAGTGCCACAAGTACTCCTGAACTTTTATGTAGTATCTTAACATAACTTATCTGCTTTCTTTTCCCCAAGCGGCATCACTTTTGTTATTTCTACACCAACGTTTTCAGAATTTTATTTTTAACAAATGGCTGGCAAGTGATTAGAAAAGAATTCCAGCTTTGCTGGCTAAACATTCAAAAAAGACAGAGAAAACCCCGCCCTATCATTCTAAGGGTACGTCTACACTACCCGCCGGATCGGCGGGTAGTGATCGATCCCCGATCGCTCTGCTGTCGACTCCAGAACTCCAGCATGGCGAGAGGCGGAAGTGGAGTCGACGGGGGAATGGCGGCCGTTGATCCCGCGCTGCGAGGACGCGAAGCAAGTGATTCTAAGTCGATCTAAGATATGTTAACTTCAGCTACGCTATTCTCGTAGCTGAAGTTGCATATCTTAGATCGATCCCCCCTCTCCCCCAGTGTAGACCAGGCCTAAGTAATCCCAATTGTACTCCAGACATATCTCAGGCCTGGTCTACACTGGGAGGGGACGGGGGGGGGGGGGATCGATCTAAGATACACAACTTCAGCTACGAGAATAGCGTAGCTGAAGTTAACATATCTTAGATCGACTTAGAATCACTTACTTCGCGTCCTCGTGGTGCGGGATCGACGGCCGCCGCTCCCCCGTCAACTCCGCTTCCGCCTCTCGCCGTGGTGGAGTTCCGGAGTCGACGGCAGAGCAATCGGGGATCGATTTATCATGTCTACACTTGACGTGATAAATCGATTCCTGATAGATCGATCACTACCCGCCGATCCGGTGGGTAGTGTAGACGTACCCTCAGGCACTACACTTCTGCCAATTTCTGTATCCCAGAACTCTCAGCCTTTTATGTGACCTTTAAGCTTCTCTGCTAAATGGAGACTACTCAGCTAGCTCCTATCCCTCAGCACAAAGTACATCCTTTCTGCATTATGCCTAGTTTCCACACCCAGAAAGCTAAAGTTTCATGGCAGCCCCCAAGCCCTGGTTTCTTACACAACAACTCAAAATGCTATCCTTTGTGCCAGTGACCAAGCCAGGATTAATGTTTTTGGATAACAAGGACACTTCATTGTGTAGTGATCTTATTTCTCTATAAACATACCAACAGACTAATAATATAAATATCTTTTTATTGGAGAATTTTGCATTAGATTCTTCACATGTAAGGAAGGTATAGAAAAAAATATGTATGAGTTATAAAGCAAAAAGGACTACATCCATGCCATGGGGCAAGCTTTAGATAAGACATGTAGAGTTTTATGCAGGCATGAGAAAGTATTTTCCAGCATTTATGATATTAGCACAATTTCTTCTGAGAAACTGCATGGTGAAGTTTTTTTTTATAATACATCAAAGGAACTGCTACTTAACCATTCCACTGCATTAAGTATCAAACACTATTCTGACATACTGCTGCTATTTCTTTTCATGATGCATCTGAGGTGAGGAAGATATTTATTCAAATAGTTTTCTGAAGACAATTTTGGCATGATAGTTAACTAATGAATCATGGACTTGCACCTCTAGATCACTGGTTTAAAACCAACTCACATTAGTATGACAAAAGCAGTGCAGTCAAATGGTCTGAGCATGACGCTGAGATCATGGAGCTCTTGAATGCTAATCACGGCTCTGCCACTGTCTTGTTGTGTGACCTTGGCAAGTCACTTAGCTTCTCTGTCACTCATTTTTCTCATGTGAAATAGGAATATCAATGTTTACCAACCTCACCTGTGAGCATTAATTAGGTACTGTTTGTACTGGACTACACCAAAAATGAAAGCACCAAATAAATGACAGATATGATTAAATCAATAGTAGGGAAGGGAAAATCTGTTAGAATAAAAGAACCACCAACTCAACGTTTAACTAAACTTTGGAGTTTGAAAAAAATGTATTAAAATCATTATATTATGATTATGACTATTGCATGTTATTGCTACACTCCCTATTCCATGTAAGCCCAGAACCGCATATGTGGCAATTCATTTAAATTATTCTCAAAGCATTTCTAGCCAGACAAGAACATGAGGGAAATCTTACAAGAAACCCTATCCTCATCAGATTTCCAGCCTAATTTTTCAGGGTAAGGAATTTCAGATAAAGAATCTAGACTGAGTGTTTAGTAAAACGGAATCTATAAAGTTGTTGTGGTTTGCCACTTGTAATTATTGATACCATCTGATGGCTGTTTGGTAACTCATGTGAAATAGGTGAGTTCTTTAATTCCAGTTCTTAGAGGGCAGGTAAATATATTATAAACAATTCCATCACAACTGACACTTAGTTTTATCATTGTTGGTGGTCTCAGAAGACAGACCAGGATGTGCGTGGAGAATCATCTTCATGAAGAAAACAGATCTCTGGTACTTTGGCATAACAATTTTGCATTTCCACTACTCAAAGTGTTTTTGTAGATAAATAGAGAACTCTCACATTAGGAGCTGAGGAAAATGGAAAGTAGCTGTTGTAGGTGGTTCATAACAGTCACTGGGCCATCATGCTACCCAGTCACTTAAGTGGTGATCGATCAATCACAGGTCTGTCCAAAGCTATTTTTTATGACTTCACCTGAACACTGAATTGAAAATTTGAAGAGCACTGACATTCTGTATAAATTTGAATGTAAATAACATTCTAATGCAAAAAACAAACAGTTATGATGATCTTTCAGAAGCATAATTTGTTTATAAATGTGCTGTCATTTAGATCAGGTTGATTGCATTCACACATTAAGCCAACTTACTTGACAGATAGTCTAATCTTTATGTCATTCCACAATGACAAACATTTCCTCTTGGTAATTTGTTTACACTGCAAAAGTTCATACAGAGAAAGGAAACAATGATGTAATAATTCAAACAACACTTGAATGTGATATACAACCAATGATTTTATGTAAAGTGAAAAATTATCAAAACCCAGAGAAGAGTTTTAACATAAATGAGACAAGGGGATCATCTATTTTCCCAAAAGTTTTGTAAGTATTCCACGATGAAGTACAAAGAATATATTTTGGGTGCTGCTTTCTTATGTTATATTTATGGGATTCAAAGAAATAACTTAATATCAAAGTAAATAGGAGAATTTCTCCTAGATGTGTTATACATTTCTTGATATAAATAGTGGTTGTCTACATAAGGGATGCTGCTGAACTACTGTAGCAATGTCTGGAATTTTTTTTTGTGCTATTAGAAACAGTATTCAAACAATGGAAATACTACAATTTAATGCTAAAACAAGAAATATACCTTATCAAGTATCTGTAAAATAGTTAACAGAATTCCGCACATGATTGTCTGGCTTATGAATAAGTGCTTGATCTTTCTTTTCCAATATTCAGAATCTGATTAGGGAGATTGGGAAGAGAAAACAACTCCATCCCTCAAATTCACACTACCCATAATTCCGAATGACAATCATAGAATCATAGAATATTAGGGTTGGAAGAGACCTCAGGAGGTCATCTAGTCCAACCCCCTGCTCAAAGCAGGACCAACACCAACTAAATCATCCCAGCCAGGGCTTTGTCAAGCTGGGCCT
The DNA here is from genome assembly GCF_028017835.1 of Emys orbicularis. NCBI lineage: Eukaryota > Metazoa > Chordata > Testudines > Emydidae > Emys > Emys orbicularis. The sequence goes on along the minus strand of NC_088689.1, from coordinate 37,142,568 downwards.
TAAAAACCCCTAAGGAGGGAGATTCCACCACCTCCCTAGGTAACCCATTCCAGTACTTCACCACCCTCCTAGTGAAATAGTTTTTCCTAATATCCAACCTAGACCTCCCCAACTGCAACTTGAGACCATTGCTTCTTGTTCTGCCAACTGCCACCACTGAGAACAGCCTAGCTCCATCCTCTTTGGAACCCACCATCAGGTAGTTGAAGACTGCTATCAAATCCCCCCTCACTCTGCTCTTCTGCAGACTAAATAAGCCCAGGTCCCCAATCGTCCGGGACCTTCCCCAATCACCATGAGTTTTCAAAGATAATGGTCAATGGCTCTGGAATCACATCAGCCAACTCCCTCAGCACCCTTGGATGCATTAGATCCAGACCCATGGACTTGTACATGTCCAGCTTTTCTAAATAGTCCTTAACCTCTTCTTTCACCACTGAGGGCTGACAATGGGACAGTTTGCTGTATAAGTTCAATCAGGCTGCTCTCCTGAAGAAGTTCCTGTGCTTTCCCCGCCTTTTGGTGAATTTGATCTTGGCACCCACAGAAATGTTACGTTCCGAGAGCAGGAGTTCAGACCAAAGGAGAAAGGAGATTAGAAAACAGCCACATCAGAGGAGTATTCCTCACTACAAACACAGAAATGAAAAACAAACAAAAACAACTACTGCAGTAATTGGGAGAGAAAGAGTTGCTGCCACACATTCTCAGAGGATAAGAGTTGAAGAAGAGAATATTACTGTGAGAAAAGATGCAGAGCAGGGTCCCTATTCCACCTATGGGACTACAGAGAAATGTCTGCTAGCCTTCTCAAATACCCTTAGATGGGCAAGGATTAGAGTTGAGTGAATAACTGTTGTTTTTTTTCCCAATGGCCATTCTGAATAAATAAAATAATGATAGTCATAAAATGTTCTGGTCAACCCAAAACTAAAACTTTTCAAAATTTTTGGTGAACCAAAATGTCAAAAATATTTTGAGTAAAACAAAATCTTTTGTTCAACCCAAAAGTGTTTAATTTAGTTTGATTTTTTTAAATGTTTTTAATTTTTTAAAATGAAATTGAAGTATATTTTGAAATGAAAAGTCACTTACGATTGAAAAAAAATCAAAATGTTTAATTTAGAAAGTGTCAAAATGGAATCTTTCGACTTTTTTGATTTTTCCCCCATTCCAAAACAATTTGGTGAATTCAACATGAATTCACATAATTTTTTAGCCAACTTTAATCTACATTTTTTTTTTGTAGGAAAAAAAAATTAGTGAAAAAAAATTCACCAATTTCTTGCATGGATCTCCTCAGAAAATAATCTCATTGCTGCATATGGTAGGGGTGAGAGGACAAAGAAGCCCATGAGTGGTCTGGTTGCTAGAATCAGAGAGAAGATGGGGAATGAGGCTCAGCAGTAAGGAGGTAGTTGTGACATGTGAAGAAAGTGGGGCATAAGGATATATTAGGGATAAAGATTTAACTTTAAGCCACCACCACCACAACCCTCCTCCCCCACCCACCAACCAGGTCAGTTCCCCCACTGCAACTACTGCTTAGACCTCACTAGAGTATTTTACTATACCATCATTTCAAGATGGCTGACATCAGCCTCTATCTGGGAACTAGGACTAGAGAAAGGAGGAAATGATTTGTAGGTGGAAAACAGTTTGATAAGGGCTTCAAACTTTAATAAACTACACTGAGCTCATAGAAATAGTAAATTTTGCTAAATCCCATGAAGATCCTAAAACAGCAAATAAAACAGCTTATTTTTGTAATGCTACATGAAAAGTGTTCACTGGCACATGCAAGCTGCTTCCTCCACTTTGATATAAATGCAATGTAATCTTTTGTATTTAAAAGCCAATATTGCTTTAGTCTTCTGTAATCCAAAACAATAATTTAATTTTCAGTTCATGCTACTTGTATTCAGAAAGCATTAATAATTTATCAAGTAATCTTCTGAAATTAAAAACCTTTCAAGACCTGCTAATTAGTTGTCTTGCTACAGCCTCTCAGAAAAAACTAATGGTAAAATATAAATATGTAGTTTCTGCTCTTCTAATCTGTACACAAACAAATATTAATGACTGACATAATCATAACAGTATGATGCCAGTGGATTAGTGCTTTTAAAAATGTTCATATTTGAATGAATTTATAGGCTTTTGTATTAATGTTATCAATTAGATAGGACACGAGGAACCTCAGCTGATCTTCATTAATTTCCTTTCAGAAAAAAAGATTAAACTTTAGAGTCCTGTAAACTGCTCTGTTTGGGGTTGGTAGGAGTTAATTCTCTCATCAACATGCATATAATTTGCATTGATATGCATAGCTATGAAGGGGAGAATAGAATCCCTCCCACTTGTTAGTTAGCAAGACTTTGTCTTCGAGAGAGAGGTTCAACAAGGCAAACTTCCAACCCAATACTTTTGGGAACTTAAGCATGACCCAGAAGCTTTGAGGGGTAAGCTCCCACAGGTCTGAAGACAGAGATTCCATTTCTTTATGCAAAAAATGCAAGCTGTGCTGATGTATTCATTATGCAGATCACAAATTATAAAATATTTCTTTACAAAAAAGTTTGTTAAAATAATGTTAGCAATCTGGTATAAATTGACAAAAGTCATACATATATCCAACACTTAGAACTCTTGCCTTACTATATAACCTCATACTTTGAAGCCATCAGATCTCACAAGTTAAATAGCATCAGGCAAAATTAATTTAGGGATGGCTTTAAATAATACTGAGATGATGCAGGAAGAATTTTCGGTGATTTGCCTGCACTGCTCCAAAACTTGGGGCTTTACCTCCAGAGGTATCATTTTCCCAGGCCAACATTTTCCTCCAAATAGGTCAGTCTAATACAAAACCAGGATGTGAGAAGACTACAAGACATTTTTGGCTGAAGTAAACCCCAAATTTGAATACAGTGGATTGTGAAAATCTATACAAAAAGTCATCAGTAAAATAAAGGGCACTTAAGCAGATGTCTATATCGGGGTGGTCAAACTTACTGACCCTCTGAGCCATATACAACAATCTTCAGAAGTTCAAGAGCTGGGCATGCCTGCTGGGGCTCAGGGCTTCAGATCTGTGGGGAGGTGGGTCTCAGGTCTACAGTCCCATGGGATGTGCCTAACCAGGCTAGAAACTTCAGCCCCGCTCCTGCTGAAGCCCCAGACCCCAGCAGGCATGCCCCATGGGGCTGAAGCCCTGAGCCCCCTGTCCCTGCTGGGTAGAAGCCAGAGGCAACATGTGATGGGGCACATGGGTTCACATGTCCCCCAGATATTTGCCAGGGTTTGCTGGCCCCACTTGGTCACATGATGCTGCCAGCCCCCATCCCTACATGGCAGCTACTAGAGCCCTCAAGCAGGGAGCTGTGGCCATGAGGAGAGGCAGTGGCAAACAGTGGGGAGCTGTAGGGAGAGCTGTTGCTTTTGCTGCTGCCTCTTCCCAGGGAGCTAAAGCAGAGGCCCCTCCCTGCAGCTCCCAGCTGTTTGTCCCTGCCTCTTCATGGGAAGTTAACACTTGGGAGCTGCAGGGAGAGGCCACTGAGAATAAGAGGGAGGGCCTGCCTGAAGCTGTTGGGGGAGGGGGGTTGAACCTGTACATTGTGCCCCCCCAGTAGGCACCAGTTGTCTCTGATAAAAGTCCCCAGACCCACTACGCCACCGCAGGGCATCAGGAGCCCTGAACTCTCCTCTTCTCCCCTCCCCTCCCCTCCCCACCCCACCCCACCCCACCCCAGGTCTTATAGGCCAAGAATTGGGAGAGGTATGGGGGGCTCCATGAGCAGCATTTTAACTGTAAAAGAGCCACATGCAGCTCGTGAGCTGTGGTTTGGCCACCCCGGTGTATATTTTTGAAGAGAGATTCTTTCACCTGCCTGTTGTGTTTTTGAGAGGAACTTTATGTCTGAATGAGGGCCCCATACACACAAACATTCTTTCTCCCTCTGTTGCCAAATAAAGGAATGCAGGATTTTATTTATTTATTAGAAATGCAAGAATGTGAGGAATTAGGAGGACTCTGTCAAGTATTTCACATCATTGTAAAGCCAAACTTCCAAGCTCACTAACTCAGTCAATGACCTTTTTAACTACAATGACTAGATGGCCTTTTTAAAAAATATATATATATCCCAAACAAAAAAAATATTGTATTATATTATAGGGTAATTGCTTGCCAATTTTTAATTTCATTCAATGGTTTTTGGCAGGTCTGACTTTAAACAGAATAAATATTTTTCAAAACTAGTAAACAAATCCTCTATATGCTGAGATTTGATATGCTATAATTTCAGCCCAGAGATATTGTCTGTGGGAGGATTTATGGATTCTTAAAGCTTGATCTTTCACTGCAATAGGCAGATGCACATCGTAATTTATCTAGATAATAAGATAAAGTAAGCAAGCATAATAGATGCTTTTTTAAAAAAAATATTAACTGATGCATCCCCTACATATCTGGTGGTTGGATGAAGCTTACAAAATATATTTCTGATGGAAATTCTAATGGAATTAACTACATCATCATGAAAGTGACATTAAAATAAAGGACAAGTAATCATCTACTCCTCTGAGAAACTTTTTGGCAAGTTACATTATAAAAGATTCTTATTTTATTGGTTTTTTTTAAAATTAACACCTACATTGTTTGCCACAGGCCTTTGAAATTCAGCAAGGAGAAAACCCTTAGCTTAAAGAAATGCCTTAATCTTGTCTCAGATTTCTCTGAGTTATAAACTGTTAAAAATTGCCATTACATTTGTCTTGCTTGCATTGTTGGCAAAATTTTGGCATCCAGTCAAAATAACACCTGAATCCAGCTAAGATACTTATATATTCCCCATCACTGTAATATGTGAGTCCCTCACTACCTGTAACATGTTCTCCTGTGAGGTAACAGGGCTACTTTTCCCATTTTATAAATGGGCAACTGAAGTGCAGATATGCTAAGTGACTCGTCCAGCATCACACAGGAACCTTGTGAATTGAACCCACGTAGTTCAAGTACTAAGCTAGTGCCCCAACCTCTAGATCATTGTGCCTCTTTTGAAAAAACAGGCTCATGCTGCTGCCAAAGCAGCAGTGCCCCATCGGGGCACCACATGGGCAGGAGCTCCCACAACTACCAGAGTGGAGGAAAGAGATAAGCTGGGCTCATCCAACCCTGGGCCCAGCACTTAGTGCCAACGGCCTACACTCTGCTGTGATAACAGCCTTCCCCTGCTGCTCACTAATGTAGTTAGTCCTGGAGCTCAAGTGGTAGCAGTCTGTGCCGCACTGCTGAAGGCTCAGGGCCCAAACCTTGCTGACAATACATGAGGAGTGCTGGGGAGGATTTATTACAGCTCTACATAATGGAATTAAATTTTACTCTTTTCATTTAAAAAAGTACAAACTTACACGCAAAAAAAGTTAGTTATTTAGGCGCAAAGACAAACATTCAAAAGTAAGGATATGTCAAATTCCACTGTTTATCCATATAATGTTAATTCTGCTCCCCTGTCTGTATACATTATCAGGGGTTAGCCGTGTTAGTCTGTATCTACAAAAACAACACGGAGTCTGGTGGCACCTTAAAGACTAACAGATTTATTTGGGCATAAGCTTTCGTGGGTAAAAACCTCACTCTATGCATCCGAAGAAGTGAGGTTTTTACCCACGAAAGCTTATGCCCAAATAAATCTGTTAGTCTTTAAGGTGCCACCAGACTCCTTGTTGTTTTTGTATACATTATGATACTGTCTTTAATTACATTGTCACACACTACATTTTCCACAGACACCTGCTTCATTCATTGCACAAACTGGATGCAGAAAATGGCAGAATTAAGATAGCACAGGCAACCATAAGTCTGGCACTGTCTGAGTGCATGATTTGACAACCTAAATTATTTTCTTTTAATATAGTATTTTGGGTAAATATTATTTTTAAAACGGGTAACATGAATTGCTCAGTGCAAGTTTACAGTGACCTATAAATAAGTGATGATAATCTAGAAATTTAAAGCTATAAAGCAATTGTAATTTCTTTTTGTTTAAACATCACCTGACATTTCCAGACATATTAATACAATACAAAATTATTCCCACTGTATTTATATTTTGAGAATTAAAAAAGAATCACCAGAAACGACTGAAAATGGATACTAACAGTAAATCCAAAACCACTGACTACTGTCAAAGGGCTATGAAAATAAACTTCTACTGATTTAAAGAATGCTAAAATACTAATAATGAGTCATGGTTCATTTAACAAGTGGTTCATTTTCAGCAAGCAAAATGATTTTGCCTTATGATTGACCAATGCTTCTCAAAACTAGCTTTAGGAAAAGGTTCCTTAAGTCCATTGAACAAGTATTTGTGAAACACCAATACCTCATCTGTTCGCAGAAGGAAGTGCTATTATATTTATTTTATGAGAAATTTTTAATGCATAACTAAGTCAATCATGGAGATAATTTACATGCACTGCAAAGTTCAATAGCAGCAATCTACTCCCAGTTATTAAATACTGTACAACATGTATTAATTCTTATTTGTTCTATAGTCAGAATCCTAAGACTTCATTTAATTTTCAGTGCAATATTAATGGATGATTCTATGGGTATGTGAGCTCTTTATAGGTGAGAGTATTTGTTGGGGGGGGCATAAGGCTGTGAAAAGTTGGAAGCTTTCTGAAAAAAATCTCATCAATAAAGGTTTTACTTTAAAGAAGGAATTTCCTATAATAAAAATCAAATAATACTAAATTATACTTCAAATTTATATAGGGCCTGAGCCAAAACCAAACATGCCCAATGGGAGTCTTTCCATAGTATCTTCCATACATGGATTTCAAAGCATTTACTGAAAGAGGCTCTGATCATGCAAAGAGACACACTTTATGCCCTTATAAATTCTCATTGATTTATTGGGATTCTGTGTGCATCTCTCCATGGGATTAAGACTAGAGCAGACTTTTTCCATTACTATTACCCTCATTTTAAAACTAATTGATTGTGTTCTCAGACCTTTTCTCTTCACTGTCCATGAATATTTTAGTGAACAAGTTTACTGACAGGAATGTTTGCGAAAACAGTTATTTTAAATGAAAAATTGCGAATGTTTGCGAAAATCAAGTTTCAAATTAATAATCATGAGTATTTGCAATTTATATCAGAGTCTAAGAGTTACACTCACCCAAACAAGGACCCAAAAAACACCATGTAAGCCACTTGGTATCCTCAGTAAAGAACTCAAATTTTGAATAGTGAAGAGCTGCAACAAACTTCTTGTGAACAAGTGACAGCCCAGGAATCAGGTTCTCAGCTGGTGAACATCAGTTTAGCTCCACTAAAGTCTAAGGAGCTATGTCAAGTTATACCAGCTAAGGATCTGGCCTCAGAAATCATCCAGAGAAATTATTCTGGGTATAATTTGAAATAAATAAATTTGTAATCTGCAAACAGGCATCTTGTGAACAGAAAATGAAGCAAAAATTGTCATTTATTTGTTACAAATTATTCACTCAGCTCCACTCAACATCCTTTTGAAGAAAGTAAACAATGACAGGTGAAATGATTCAGGGGGGAAAATCCTGTTTGTTACTCGTGTCTCTTTTTTCATAGGGAATCCTTATCAGCAATGAACAGCAGTTAACACATTACAATAAAGTTTCCCATTCAGGGCTACTAATGCAGCCTTGGAACACTGGGTCCAGCCTTCTCTGAAGATTGTCTGCCTTTGGGCACTAATATATATCATATTTATGATTGTATTACCCATACCATATATAATTTGCATGCATTAAGCATAAATAGCAGTTATATAGCCTAAATTAGCCTATGATTTTTATATAACCCAGCTCACATATGCTAAATATTCCATGATCCCTTGCATTCATGGAAATAAGTTTTGGCTTGAGCAAACAGGAAAGCTGTCAAGATCAGGAGAGATGAGTGCTTTACCATAGCAACAGAAAGGGAGTTACTCTCACAGGCCTGTACTGGAATATCCCAAAGGAAGAGGACAAGACATATGATTGATCTACCCTAGTACAAATCTAGGAGGTGACTTCACATCTTTTAGTGCCTGAAATACACGTTGTCAGAGCAAAAAGATAAGGCGTACACCATGGTACCAGAAAAAAAAAAGGTAGAAAGATTAAATCTAGTTTTAGATCACGTACACAGTATCTTTTACTTGTGAGCAGGTAGGGTATAAAAAGATGGCTTTAGGGGTATAACTTTGGGAGCACATCTTCTACATAAAGGAGATGTAACATCACTGCATGAGATGGCTTCTCAGAGACTGATATCATATAGAACCCTTTTCCTATACTATATTATTATTGGGTTAGAGCAATAAACTTGATATTAGTTATTTAGCATCTTAAGTATACTTCATAGTGAACCCAAGTGTGGTCAAGCAATTGACTATACAATTTATCAATACCCTCCTGTTCCTGGAGGAGGTGCTTTTACAGACCCTCCTTGGAGCAGCTATATATGTATAAATTGTTGTTAGCCTTGGGTTTACAAGGACCGGGCAAAGTATGTGCACTGTAAGAAAGAATGGTAATGGTCTTCATTTTATGGAGGGGTAACCAAGTAAGAGAGTTACATGCTCTGTTTGTCTGAAACAAAGCTTATTGTATTGTGGATACAGGAAAACTGAACTTAGCAAATTCTGTAGCTTTCTGTGGATAAAAGAATGTGTAATTAAAGACTGCCTCATAATTAGAGATAGATGGGGAAAAAAAATTCAGACAAAACCTTTTTTCCTACCAACACACACAGATTCGGATTCACAGAAACAGTTCACGAATTCATATCAAATTTGTGGAATTGTTTCAATAAATATATATTTCTCAAAAAGTCAAAACATTTCATTTGGACACTTTCTAAATAAAAAAAACTTCAACTTATTGTTTCAAAACAACTTAATTTAGAATTTGACTTCATTTTTTATTAAAAATTGTTTTCCAAAAGGTAAAACTCAAAACCAAACCAAAATATTTTATTTTGGTCAACAAAGCATTTTGTTTAACATGACTCCCCCCAAGGTTTTTTAAAATATTTTTTAGTTTACCAAAAAATATTTGCTTTGGGCTGGCATGAAATGATTCTGCTATTCAAACTGCTCTAATCATAATGCATACACACAAGGAACCCGAATGAAGGTTGCATCGACTACCTTTATTCTGGCATTTCCTAATTTTTGTGTGCTTGATTTTGCAACCTTAATAATGGTATTTTAACAAAGATTTGTGTATGTAATATATATTATCTTTACAACCTGCTATTCCCAGTTGTAACATATTTGTCTTAATACTGCAGTTAGACATTCACCATGCTTCTATTTCTCATCCGGCAAAAGGGAGAGGGGGAGATTCAGAGAAAGGACCAGGCTGGTTACAACATCCACCCTATTGCCTCAAGAGGAAGCAAGGTATTTTTAGGAATGCAAAATATATATTTCCCAACGAAAACCTAAAAGGAAGACGTCAAAAAAAGGCCAGACTATAGGAAAGAAAACACAGTGAAAATGTAAGTGTTGTACTAATTGAAAGAGCTGTGTGTTTCTTTTTAGGAATTTCAATTACCAGTGGTTATTTTGCAGAATATCTTTTGCCCTTGAGGACTGTCGTGCACTGTACATTTATCAAAGTGTTGAAATTAGATATGATACTTTTTGTTGTTAATACAATGTTTTTGTGACCAGGTGAAAGTTACTTCAAACCAGGAAGAACAAAGAAGGGGGTGGGGGAAGGGATGAAAGAGAGAAAGTTTCTCTCCAAGTACTACAAAGAGAATGGTATTAAAGGGAAAAAAGTAATTTCACATCTTGAAGTAACTGTTGACTATCAATTATCAAAACAAGCTGAAGTTACTCATAGCATTCTTATGAAAAAAAAGCAGAACTTGCAATTAAGTAATTCTTAATGTAAACTCATAGTTCTACTCAATTTAGGAAGTATGACAAAATCCTGTACAAATATTAAACAGCGAACTAATCTTTACTACACCCATAGAGTGTAGGCAAATGTTTACTCTGTTTTGCGAAAGCCAATACATAGAGAAATTAAATAGTTTGCCCTAGCCACATTGTGATCATGTAGCAGATACCCATGATTAGAATTTAGGAGTTCCTGAATTTAACTTCCGTATTCAGAGTAGTTGATTATACTGTGCCTCTAGTATTAAGTAACCCACACCCACACTTCGTATACTGTTAACAACTAGACTGAAAATCATAAAACTCGCCTATCTGGTTTCAGTTGTTGTTTTAAACTTGGAACTCACACCATATAAATGGAGAGACATTCTAAAGATTGCTAGGCTTTTCAGACACAATCTGGACTGAATGTGACCGGATATGCGGTTTTGCATCATAATCATAAAATGGTCAAAACTATCACATTTCTCTTGCGTTTCAGTCTGAGATTTAGGGTTTTTCAAACAAAACTTGTGGGGTATGAAGCCTAATGAACTAAAACCAAAGAAAGGATTCACACAAAGGAACACTTGAGTTTTACACAGCTCTGTAACTTGCATGCAAGGTAACTGCTTGGATATGAAGTCTGTATTACATTATTTTGTTTTTGATTCGGGTTATGGTAATATACATTTCAAATGTGACTTTTGTGGACACATCAAACCTCCATCAGGAACCTGAATACTGTATCTACAACTGTATTTCAGCAATGAACTGCTGGCACAAGGACTAAGTCAAAGTTTTTTCTTCTTGATGGTTTCTGATATATACATGTCAGCCAGAGGTCACAGAACTGACAACGTATTAGGGTAATACAATTGTCTATATTAGAAGGAAGGGTGGTCATAATGTTGAACACCACTAACCTGAGGGATACCACTTCCAGATTAGTGTGCCTGGTCCACTAGAGTTTTCTCTTTCTGAAATCTATATTGCAGAAAAAAAAAGTGGCATGAAGCACCAAGAGAGAGATGGGGAGGATGCACGTTGAAAAGCAAAATATTCCACCATCAAAATCTGGATTTTGATTTTTTGAATGCCCTTCAAAGTTGACTTGAAGCAGACATCGAGCAGTCAAAAGGATTCACAATAGAAGAAAGCAGACAAAAAAGGATCAACAGCAAGAGCTAAAAGGTAGACTTTCAAAAAAAAAAAAAAAAAAAAAAAAAAAGATAGAACAAGTAACACCTAGGAAAAGCCAGAACACACCAGGATCTTCCTAGACATGGTAACAGTTGGGTCGGGTAAGAAGCTAATACATCTGATTGTGTAAGGATGGGTGTTTCTCTTTTGGACAATGGCATACAGGTGGTTTAATTTAATCTCAATCTACAAATTTCATTTGTGTCAGAGAGATGCAGAGTATGGAAAGGTTAATGGTTCTATTGGTGGCATGGGGCCTCAGCAGCAGCAAAAGGTTGTGAAAAGTCCTATCTTTAAATTTTGGAGAAATCAGTTTAGTGCCAAGAAAATCGTCATTTTGGAGTATGGTTTGCAATCAAAGACAACTAACAACAATGTTGTGAAATGCTACAGATCCTAAACACTACAAACTGGCATTGGATTCCAGCCATGACAATCAAGCTGAGAAAAAAAATTACAGTAATCAGAACTGAGTTTTGGGATTATAACATTGTAAGAAGATAAATACTCTCCCTGGTACTTATCCTCTTGTTTATCTCTTCCCTGTCTCCAACCAAAAGACAGAAAATAGAGAGTAAGAAAAAAGTAAAAATAATATTATTAGATCAGCATACACTTATAACAATGTACCATCTGCAAACCTCACTGGAGAATCACATTAAGGAAGTCAGTGGAACTGAAGTTCTGAAACTATGCTACTGAAAGAATAAAATTCAGGTTTTTGCTCTCTAATAGCATATAAATTTGGATACCATTCCACATCTCAGGTACATTATAAATAACCTTGCAGAATAGCTCCTCTTGAGAAGAATGAAAAATCCTGACATAATCAAAGCTTATTAGGATTTTTGACATTTATAAACCTATAGCACTGAGCCATGACCACATTATGCCTTCGATAAAACTGCCAACTACTGAATATAACACTGCTTTAACAATGAACAAAATTTATTGAAGTGACAGCTCTTAACTATGAATCTCACTTGGCAAGCTAATGCAAAGATGACAAAATTTTCAATCCCAGTAATCAGGATTATATATCAAATACTGAGGGCACTAAGTGGATTTCCAGTTGAAGAGATATGTTAAATTTTATACCTGAATCAGTATTTCAGTTGCTACTAATGGGCAACCCTTGATTCCTGCAAAAGTGGGCTTGTTTGCTTCCTCCACTCTACCTGCTGCTTGAAAATAAGCAATTGTCTTATTTATATCCTACAGAGTATCATTTTTATTTCAGCAAGTATTCAAAAGCCTTAGCAGTTGCAATGCTATGGTTTAGGAAATTTGATATAGAAGCCAAGCAGTTAAAAATTTGACATGAAAATTGCTACAGCAGTTTCTCAACCTCTTTAATATATTTTTTTCTTTTTAAACTTTAATTGTGTTACTTTGTTAATAATGCAGAACATATAGCTCCTCAGACTGATTTCTATTTCAATTTAATTTGATACATGAGATATAATTGGCCTGGGGTCATAATTTTCCAAGTTAGCTAATGTTATGGACTAAAAAATAAATATTTGGTCAAAAGCATAGTATCCTTTATAATGATTCAACGTTCAGTTAAAATAAAGAAGTCTTTTCCCTAGTTTTGCTGAAAAAATATTACATTGCTAGGTATTGGAACTGGTCAGAACATTATCAATAAATTATGCTGTTGGTAGAAGCTGAAATATTTTGCAGAAATACACTGGCTTCCCCAACACTTTCGTTGGAAAGGTTTTTTGGGTCCCTTGTTTCTCTGGTCAATTGTGAATGGTTACGGGAAGAAAGGTGAGAATGAATCTCACACTCTACAGCCCAATGGATTAGGGCACTGATCTTGGATATGGGAGACTCAGATTCAAGTCCCTGTAATGCCTCATGTAGGTGGGCCTGGCATGACATGGGTAATTAAACAAATGGAGAGGAGGGGTCATTCTTTAGAAGACAGGATTAGGGAGGTAAATGAATCATCAGGATTAAAAGAGAATGTTTGTGCTAAATACAATAAGTAAATGGGTCAATAAGCTAAAACACAGAATGTCTGAGCCAGTTAAGATAATTTTGGAACTGATATGAAGTCTGTAATGCACTCATAATGCCTTGTAGACATTGACCTATGTAGGCGATATCAATACATTAAGAACAAAATCAGTTCCAATGCAACCTGCTGAATGCATTTTTAACACCCTCTTGTGCATTAGCCATGAACATGTGGAGCTGGGGGACGGGGGGCGGGGAGCGGGAATCAAGGAAGCCTACTTGCCTCTGTTCTATGACATGTCTTTATAACAATTATGAAATATTTCCTTTAATGAATAAATGTAAGTTCACCCTTTACAATTTGAGGCCTGTATTTGGTTAAACATTATTTATATCTTCATTAAGTCTCAAATATGAAGTTTAGAATGACAGGAGTTAAACTCAGCTATTTTTTCTGTCATAGATGTTAGTTATTTTATGGACAGTAACCTTTGGAATTTAAAACTTCAGTAAAGTTATTTTCACTGTTATTCCACATGAACAACTCTCAAGCTTTCACTGTTGTTACTGTGGGTTCCATGCACAGAATGAGTGTGAAATGTGCAACAAAAAGCCATATTGTATGTAAAGATCCACGGTACATGTTTTTGACTTACATAGATCATCAAAACATAGTTATAAAATCAAGAAAATACTTGCTAAAATAGAACTAATAGGGCCCTAAAGTATGCGCTATGTAGAGCACTGGAAACTCAGAGGACCCAAACACATCAGCCACACCATCAGGGACTCATTCACTAATGTTATATATGCCATCATGTGCCAGCAATGCCCCTCTGCCATGTATATTGGCCAAACCAGACAGCTTCTACATAAAAGAATAAATGGACACAAATCGGACATCAGGAATGGTAACATACAAAAGCCAGTAGGAGAACACTTCAATCTCCCTGAACATTCTACAACAGATTTAAGAGTAGCTATTCTTGAACAAAAAAACTTCAAAAACAGACTTCAAAGAGAAACTGCAGAACTAAAATTCATTTGCAAATTTAACACCATTAATTCGGGCTTGAATAGGGACTGGGAGTGGCTGGCTCACTAGAAAAGCAACTTTCCCTCTCTTGGTATTGACACCTCCTCATCAATTATTGGGAGTGGACTACATCCACCCTGATCGAATTGGCCCTGTCAACACTGGTTCTCCACTTGTAAGGTAACTCCCTTCTCTTCATGTGTCAGTATAATAATGCCTGCATCTGTAATTTTCACTCGTGCATCTGAGGAAGTGGGTTTTTTACTCACGAAAGCTTATGCCCAAATAAATCTGTTAGTCTTTAAGGTGCCACCGGACTCCTTATTGTTTTTACTGGAAACTCAGTTTGGATTTGAAGCTTTGGGCCCTCTGTTTATTGTAATGAGGCACAAGCAGTGGCTCAGGCTAGCTACCTGAGTACAATTCTTCCCAACCCCTGCATTCCACATAGCTATTTTTTGTGTGCTAGGTCGAGCTAAACTGGAACATCTGTCTACTTGCGATGGCAAACACTCACCAAGTTGTTGTTTAGACACATACTTTAAAAATGTATAATACACAAAAACACCTACAAAGTTACACTCACCATGCAGGAAGTAAGAAAACTTACCAGATCAATTCCTAAATTATTTCCTATCACAGTGTTCCCAACGCCCATAATTTGATCAGGAGTCTCATGATATTTAGTGTTTTCCTTAGAGCCCCAATTCCTGGTGTTTTGTGATTGTATGAGAATCTCAGCTTTCATTTTTCAAAAAAGTTAGTTTCTAGCCCTTGTGACTGTGGAGAAAATCTTGAAAACATTAATCCTAAAGGCTTAAAAAAATGCTTCCTTTTATTTTCCGTCTATTTTTTAATCCCATGATTTTGGGTGCCTGACTCATTTTTTAAAATGCTTAGGATTGGCAATACTGCAGTCAAAAGTCCAATATTGTACTTTTTACTCAGGCAAAACCATCTTTAAAGTCAATGAGAGTTTTCCCTGAGAAAGAAATCCTGAATAGGGCCCTAAAAATAAAATGACTGTAGTTATTTCTGCTACTATTTAAAGAAAGAAAATACTACACAAAAAGTAAAAGCTAATTATTTAAAGGTAGCATATTACAGCGTCTAAATGTATTTTCTACCTGCAAAATGTTCTTGACACTGTCTTGGTATGGGAATATTCCCTGATATACCCTCCGCATTTGGAATCTTAGAAATCACAAAGCATAAAATGAAACATGACAAAAACTCACCTGTTTCTATAGCAACTTAACCCTCATGAGAGCACTCACAAAAAACTAAAAAGAACAATTTACTTCAAGGATTCTTCCTACCACCATTCACACTTTGAAAAAAACTTCACAACATTACTATCACATGCATTGCACATATGTAAATAGCTATTATGTGTAGAGATTGTTTTTCCAGAAATGTTGCCCTTAAACTTATAAAATTCCAATTAACAGCCTGAATTGAGGTGTTCTGAAATAAAATAGATCCAGAGAATATGGAAACTTAAACTAGATTATTTTCATATACATGTACATAAATGAAGCAATTAAGTTTACCTTAAAGGTTATGCTGCTGCATACTGTCACTTCAGTCAAAGGAATTAACATGGAAATTAAGTTACTCTTTATCTTCATTAAGTGTCACACAGTTTATATAATCCATTATTTCTTTTGCTCCTTATAAAGTCATACAAATAATGAATTAAACTCACAATACATAATAAATGAGGTTCTTGCCAAAAGATTTTAGATGTCAGAATTTGGTGTCATGAAATGACCGACTTCAAACAAAGAGCAGACAGCTGAATGCTAAATAATCTTTTCTGCATTACATGAAGAAAATGTGCCTTTAATGAAAATGATCAGATTAAAAAATAAAATAATAAAATTAACACTTCCCTCCCTCAGCTCCTAGCTCCACATGCCGCCTCCGCCTACAGGCGCCACCCCCGCAGCTCTCATTGGCCATGGTTCCCAGCCAATGGGAGCTGCAGAACCAGGGGTTGGGGCGGAGCGGAGGCAATATGTGGAGCTAGGAGCTGGAGGTCGCGCTTCCCAGGAGTTGGGTAGGGAACCAAGCCCCGCCAGCCCCCATCCAAGACCCACAATGCCCCCCCCCCCCCAGGCACCCGCCGTGCCTCCCGGGTGGTGCCCCCCACCTGATCACCCATGGCACTCCCCCGGGCCACGTCCTCCCGAGCCATCCACAGTGACCCCCCAGCACCTGTGGCACCCCCTGGGCCACTCCCAAGCTTCTCCCCACCCCAAGGTTTAGTCAGGGCTATATAGTAAAAGTCATGGACAGGTCACGGGCCGTGAATTTTTGTTTACAGACCATGACCTGTCCATGACTTTTATTAAAAATACCCGTGACTAAAACATAGCCTTACTGATCATTCTATTTGTTACTATTGGTTCTGCTAATTTAACTAGTACTGAAGTTAGGCTTAACAGCCTGTTATTGCCAGGATTGCCTCTGGCGCAGTTTTTAACAACTGGTGTTACATTAGCTACCTTCCAATCTCCAGGTACAGAGGCTTGTGTCAGTGAAAAGTTACGTACTACAGTTAGTAGTTCTGCAATTTCATATTTGAATTCTTTCAGAATTCTTGAGTGAATGTCATGTGGTCCTGGTGACTTATTACTATTTAATTTATCAATTTGTTACAAAACCTCCTCTATTGACACCTCAGTCTGGAATATCTCAGATTTGTCACCTAAAAAGAATGGCTCAGGTATGGAAATCTCACTCACATCCTCTGCAGTAAAGACTAATGCAAATAATTCATTTAGCTTCTCTTCAATGACCTATTACTGAGCGGTTCAGCCATATTTACCTCTTGTACCAGTTCCTGTGCTCCATTTAGTATGAAATCAAGAATTGCCTCTTTCCTTGTGCGTTCCAGGAGTAGCTACTCCAAGAAGCAGTTGTTTATGGTCTCTAGAAATTTTGTCTCTGAATCACATCCTGAGGTGACGTATACCCAGTCAATATGAAATTATCCATTATTATTGCACTTTCTGGTTTTGTAGCCTCTCTAACCTCCCTTAACATTTCACAAGCACTATCATCATCATGGTCAGGTGGTTGATAGTATCGTCCTACTGCTATATTCCTTTTATTGAAGCATTGAATTTCTATCCATAGAGCTTCTATGGTTTTGTTTGTTCCATTTAATATTTTTACCTTATTTGACTGCTTTCTTTTACATATAATGACGCTCCCCCACCGGCTTGACTTACTCTGTGATTCCTATATATTTTATACCGTTATTACTGTTTCCCATTGATTATGCTTATTCCACCTAGTTTCCATGTTGCCTATTATACCAATATCCTCACTGAATGACAGGCACTCTAGTTCACCCATCTTGGTATTTAGATTTCTATCATTTGTATATAACCACTTGTACATTTTGTCACTATTCAGTTGCTTGTGTTTAGGTGTTATTAGTGAGGTACAACTGAAATATGGAGAATGAGGCCCAAGGTAAATTAATCAAAGCCAAAATTAAATTCCACTAGTTTTACAGTGTAAAAATAAGTGACTGTTACTATATTCTACTAAACTAAGAATTTGCTACGGTTTACCTGATTATGTTTAATTTTGAATTTCAAAAACACTGAAGAGCAATATTTTAAGTTAAGATATTTTAGGAAAATGTCCTACTTAGATAATCTGTCTAATTTTTCAGGTTAATTGACTATTTTCTTTTAAAACACTGCAGAGCTTTTGAAACATGATATTTACTGGCTTTTCCTTGCATCTTGTTTTTTTACTTCTAAAAATATTATTTCAAACCATTATATTGATCTGTGGTTATGATTTAGGATAAAATATGCTTACCTATGTGTATTTCCTAATCTTTCTTTTCAGATACTGTGTCCACTAGTTCTACAGCTGTCACTGTCTAATGGGAAAAAAAAATTAGTGAAAGCAATCAACCACCATATGTAATAGAAATGGAATACAGTGAACAACCAAAAAATTTAACCCAACATAATCAAAAGAAAAGATATAAACAATCCAACATTGTAATACAATTGTATGAGAGAACACCTATGGAACAAGTATTTTATAAGAAAAGGAAAATAAATTTGAACAAAATTTAAATAATAAATATTTAAAGAACTAGATTTTGCTTTTAGAAGCAGGTTTCAGAGTAGCAGCCGTGTTAGTCTGTATCCTCAAAAAGAACAGGAGTACTTGTGGCACCTTAGAGACTAACAAATTTATTTGAGCATAAGCTTTTGTGGACTATATGTATGTATATATATCCTCAATATATATATATATATATATATATATATATATATATATATATATATATATATATATATATATATATATATATATATATATCTCCTCAATATATGTTCCATTCTATCCATCCGAAGAAGTGGCCCACGGAAGCTTATGCTCAGATAAATTTGTTAGTCTCTAAGGTGCCACAAGTACTCCTTTTAGAAGCAGTCTCCTACATTACACACCCTTAGGTGTAGCTCCAGCAGGCATTTTGCATCAGACGCCTTGATTCATAATATCTCCCCTGCTTCCTCCTTGTTTCAGGGGAAGAGGTATGCCAGCAACAAATTATGAATCATCCTGCCTTCCCATACTGGCTCGTCTGTGCTGACCAGCATGTAGTGGGGAGAAGCGCTAACCATTCCACAACCACTTCACCCTCAGGGGGATGCAGTACACAGCACCCATTTACTTATGTAGGTGTAACCCACACACCTCCAGGGTATGATGTCCCCTCTAGTGGCAGTGGGGGTGGGGAGGGGGTGAAGAGAGAGAGAGATTAATGAGTTTGCTCTACAGCCTTAGCTAACAGCCAGTTGGCTTTTAGCTCATGTGGTAGAGGCTCATACACAAAGCTCCAGAAGTCCCAGGTTTAATCCCGCTGACTGGGGTCGGTCAGTGTTACGAGTGGGGGCTTGTCTGGTATTTCAACTGGGAAGTCTCTGAAGCTCAGTACATGCTTCATCAGCTAGGGTAAGTATGTAACCCACATACCTCCAGGGTGTGGTGTTCTGTCCCCTCTAGTGGCACCAAGACCACTTAGAGAGACAGAGAGATTAATGAGTTTGCTCTACAGCCTTAGCCAACAACCAGTTGGCTTGTAGCTCATGCGGTAGAGGCTCATGCACTAAATTCCAGAAGTCCCGGGGTCTGGTGGTGTTACGTGTGCTTGGACCCATTTTCCAGGTAGCCCATGTAACAGTTGAGTTTTTACTCTCCCTTACTCACCTGCCTGGGTTTAAAATTTGAGTCAGAATCTAGTCCTAAATGTTTTCTTTAAGAATACCCAGTAGTAAACCACACAAGCAGAAGGAACAAGACTCTTTAGAACGACAATATAGCAGAAAATGAAGTGTCATTCAAAAGGCTAACGAGAAAGTCATCTGCAAAGTAAAGATAATACAAAGATGGATTCTTGAGACAGTAGAGAAGCCAGACCAAGGAGGAAGAAGAATGGTTTTAGGAAAGCATGGAGCAATTGGATGAAATTTTATATAAATAGATAGATAGATAGATAGATAGATAGATAGATAGATAGATAGATAGATAGATAGATAGATAGATAGATATAGATTTGTAGACTGAACAACAGAAAAAAATGTCCTCACAGTGAGATAGAAGTCTTTTTCTACAGTGTACTAAGAGAAGAGGTATAGAAATCCATTGCCAAAACTTTTATAACAAGACAACAACTATAAAAAACTCACAGTAGAGAAACATTCTACCTTGCAGGCTGATGAACTACTGCAGATGATGTAACTGATTTTGCCCCCCGTTTTTAACATCTGGGTTCAGACTGTGGCTCAGAAAAGAATATAAGCTTTGTAGCTTAGCCAATGTTATTATGCAGATCTATAATTAAAAAGATCAAACGGAATGGAAGAGTATGATAATCATTTTAGTAGTAAACATTTGTGTGCATATTTTAGACCTACATATAACTCCAGTTGACATTACTGACAGTCTCACTGTAGATCAAGAAAATATACAGGATTCTATGTTCTCTAATGAACTCCTGAGAAAAATGAGCAAACACAACCAGTCCTTCTACTTGTTTTACATCCAACTAGATGTTTGGGATTAGTGAATAACCAAGACATTATCATAATTTATGTTTTAAAGAAACTTTGTTGGTTCTATACCAGGATAATTTGAACAAACAAAAACATTTGGGAAAATGAACATATGAGAAAGCACAAAAGGACAGAAGAGACTTACTAAATTTGTTCACACCGTCTTTTAAAATCTTAATAGTATAGACTAACACTCCTGAGAAAAATGAGTTATCAAATCATTTAGGATTTGCAAATGAAACTTGCTTCATAAAAATAGGCAAATAATAACTGGAATTCTGATTAGAAAGCACAAAAATGAAAAACAAAAGACTCTTGATATGACAAATGTACAGTGGATGCTGAGATACAAAAAGGGATTAGAGTTACGCATGCTTTAGGCTGATATTTCTCCTTCGTCAATCTTTTAATAAAGTTAGTGCTTTTAATAGATATCAGATCAGGAACCCTGAAAAAGTCCTTTCTTCAGAACAGGAAGAACATGAGCAGCAGTGATACAATCTTACCCTGGCAGCTTACCTCAACCTTGAACTGAAGAGAGACTAGTTCAATCTCCACGATCCTTCAATTCTTGGCATTTCTGTTGAGTTACTATAAGGCCAGTTGGTAAAGTTGAGTCTAGTCTGTAGCCATACCACCTTACATTGTATGATCTTGTCAGGTCTCTCAAGCTAAAATGGATCAGACCAAGTCAGCATTTGGATTTGAGACTACTAAGGAAAAAGCTCAAGCTGGGAAGTGCTGCTGGTGAAATTAAAAGTTACAATCTTCCTTCTCATTCATTTCTGAATCTATGCTACAGGCATGGTGTGCGGGGCACTGTGCTCTTGAGGCAATGACTTGCAGATGAGATGTAAACTCAAAATCCAGATCAGCTGGAATCATTAGTGGTCTCCAAGTGTACTGGTCAATTTTCAGACCAAATAGGTTTAGATAAGCGGTATATCTTCTATTAAAACACCTATTTTAAATCACGTAGCAAATGTAAAATATACACTGAAGTCTGCAATAAAGTGGTTCAGTTCAGGCTGCATATATGCCAACATCTTTGGACACACAAAAAAGTGTAGATTTAAGAATTTGCATAAAATTTGCCTGAGTAGGGTTGCTGATGGTGCAGTGTCCTTCAGCCTAGTGGAAAAGGAGAAGCTATGTACATCCCATACCCTTAGAATCGCCAATCCAAATCTAGGGAGAGGAGATGAAATACCTAAGTAATCTAGTTCTGCTTTAGGTGGGATGGGTGCTGCAGGAGCATATGAACTCCTCTCCCTTTGAGTGTGGATGGATGTTCTCCCCTTCTCTCTTCTTATCCCTTCTAATCTTATACTTCACATTATAAAATGAGGTGAAAAAGTAAGAAAATGGGTTGAACAGAAAAAAGAGGGAAGAGTCTAAAGATTCATATGTCCCTTTATGTTTCAACCACCATTCCAGAGGTCATACATCCATGCTGATGATGGGTTATGCTCCATAATGATCCAAAGCAGAGCGGACCGACGCAGGTTCATTTTCATCATCATGAGTCAGATGCCACCATCAGAAGACTGATTTTCTTTTTTGGGGGTTCGGGTTCTGTAGTTTCCGCATCAGAGTGTTGCTCTTTTAAGACTTCCGAAAGCATGCTCCACACCTCGTCCCTCTCAGATTTTGGAAGGCACTTCAGATTCTTAAACCTTGGGTGGAGCGTTGTAGCTATTTTTAGAAATCTCACATTGGTACCTTCTTTGCGTTTTGTCAAATCTACTGTGAAAGTGTTCTTAAAACAAACGTGCTAGGTCAGCACCCAAAACTGCTATAACATGAAATATATGGCAGAATGCGGGTATAAAAGAGCAGGAGACATAGACTCATAGACTTATAGACTTTAAGGTCACAAGGGACCATTATGATCATCTAGTCTGACCTCCTGCACAACGCAGGGCACAGAATCTCACCCACCCACTCCTGTAACAAACCCCTAACCTATGTCTGAGTTATTGAAGTCCTCAAATCGTGGTTTAAAGACCTCAAGGTGCAGAGAATCCTCCAGCAAGTGACCCGTGCCCCATGCTGCAGAGGAAGCGAAAAACCTCCAGTGCCTCTGCCAATCTGCCATGGAGGAAAATTCCTTCCCGACCCTAAATATGGTGATCAGCTAAACCCTGAGCATGTGGGCAAGATTCACGAGCCAGCACCCAGGAAAGAATTCTCTGTAGTAACTCAGATCCCACCCTCTCTAGTGTCCCATCACAGGCCATTGGGCATATTTACCACTAATATTCAAAGATCAATTAATTGCCAAAAATGTTATCCCATCTATCCCATCATACCATCCCCTCCATAAACTTATCAAGCCTAGTCTTGAAGCCAGATATGTCTTTTGACCCCACTACTCCCCTAGGAAGGCTGTTCCAGAACTTCACTCTTCTAATGGTTAGAAACCTTCGTCTAATTTCAAGTCTAAATTTCCTAATGTCCACTTTATATCCATTTGTTCTTGTGTCCACATTTGTACTGAGCTTAAATAATTCCTCTCCCTCCCTGATATTTATCCCTCTGATGTATTTATAGAGAGCAATCATATCTCCCCTCAGCCTTCTTTTGGTTAGGTTAAACAAGCCAAACTCTTTGAGTCTCCTTTCATAGACAGGTTTTCCATTCCTCGGATCATCCTAGTAGCCCTTCTCTGTACCTGTTCCAGTTTGAATTCATCCTTCTTAAACATGGGAGACCAGAACTGCACACAATATTCCAGATGAGGTCTCACCAGTGCCTTGTATAACGGTACTAACACCTCCTTATCTTTACTGGAAATACCTCGCCTGATGCATCCCAAGACCGCATTAGCTTTTTTAATGGCCATATCACATTGGTGGCTCATAGTCATCCTGTGATCAACCATTACTCCGAGGTCCTTCTCCTCCTCTGTTACTTCCAACTGATGCATCCCCAGTTTATAACAAAAATTCTTGTTATTAATCTCTAAATGCATGACCTTGCACTTTTCACTATTAAATTTCATCCTATTACTATTACTCCAGTTTACAAGGTCATCCAGATCTTCCTTCTCTGTATTAGCAATACCTCCCAGCTTTGTGTCATCCGCAAACTTTATTAGCACGTTCCCACTTTTTGTGCCAAGGTCAGTAATAAAAAGATTAAACAAGACTGGTCCCAAAACCGATCCCTGAGGAACTCCACTAGTAACCTCCTTCCAGCCTGACAGTTCACCTTTCAGTATGACCCGTTGTAGTCTCCCCTTTAACCAGTTCCTTATCCACCTTCCAATTTTCATATTCATCCCCATCTTTTCCAATTTAGCTAATAATTCCCCATGTGGAACCATATAAAATGCCTTACCGAAATCGAGGTAAATTATATCCACTGCATTTCCTTTGTCTAAAAAATCTGTTACCGTCTCAAAGAAGGAGATCAGTTTGGGTTGGCATGATCTACCTTTTGTAAAACCATGTTGTATTTTGTCCCAATTACCATTAACCTCAATGTCCTTAACTACTTTCTCCTTCAAATTTTTTTCCAAGACCTTGCATACTACAGATGTGAAACTAACAGGCCTATAGTTACCCGGATCACTTTTTTTTCCTTTCTTAAAAATAGGAAGTATGTTAGCAATTCGCCAGTCATATGGTATAACCCCTGAGTTTACAGATTCATTAAAAATTCTTGCTAATGAGCTTGCAATTTCATGTGCCAGTTCCTTTAATATTCTTGGATGAAGATTATCTGGGTCCCCCGATTTAGTCCCATTAAGCTGTTTGAGTTTGGCTTCTACCTCGGATGTGATAATATCTACCTCCATATCCTCATTCCCATTTGTCATCCTACCATTATCCCTAAGCTCCTCGTTAGCCTCATTAAAGACTGAGGCAAAGTATTTGTTTAGATATTGGGCCATGCCTAGATTATCCTTAACCTCCACTCCATCCTCAGTGTTTAGCAGTCCCACTTCTTCTTTCTTTGTTTTCTTCTTATTTATATGGCTATAGAACCTTTTACTATTAGTCATAATTCCCTTTGCAAGGTCCAACTCTTCGTGGCTTTTGGCCTTTTTCACTTTATCCCTACATGTTCTGACCTCAATAAGGTAGCTTTCCTTGTTAATCCCTCCCATCTTCCACTCCTTGTAGGATTTCTGCTTTTTCCTTATCACCTCTCTGAGATGCTTGCTGATCCAGCTTGGTCTACACCTCCTGCGTATGATTTTTTCCCCCTTTCTTGGGATGCAGGCTTCTGATAGTTTCTGCAACTTTGACTTGAAGTAATTCCAGGCCTCCTCCGCCTTTAGATCTCTGAGTTCTTCAGTCCAATCCATTTCCCTAACTAATTTCCTTAATTCTTTAAAGTTAGCCCTTTTGAAATAAAAAACCCTAGTCCCAGATCTATTTTTGTTTATCCTTCCATCTAGTTTGAACTGAATTAGCTCATGATCACTCAAACCAAGGTTGTCTCCTACAACCATTTCTTCTGCGAGGTCCCCACTACTCACCAAAACTAAATCTAAAATGGCATCCCCTCTTGTTGGTTCTTCAACTACATACAATTTCTCCCCCAAGGAGTTTGGTCACAAATTAAATTAATGCATTTTTTTAAACAAGCATCATAAGCATGGAAGCATGTTCTCTGGAATCATGGCCGAATCATGAAGGGGCATACAAATGTTTAGCATATCCAGCACGTAAATACCTTGTAACGCCGGCTACAAAATGCCATGCGAGTGCTTCTTCTCACTTTCTGGCCTTTAAGCTCCTACAGCTTGCTTTGGTGAGGAGAATAGATTTGTGTGTGTTATTTTGTGAGTTTTTTGTTTGAACAATAAAATTGTGCCTTGAAGGAAGAACCTGAAAAGACTTTGGGCATGATGTAAGGGAAATATAAAACAGATATGCCTTGAATGATTAATAACTACTGATTCTTTCTGGCCTTCAAAAAAAATTACAAAAGCTATACATACCTCTGTTTATCCCAAAATAGGACCCACCTAGGAAGTAAAGACAATAAGAAAATGGTTCGTGCCAAATGAGACACTTTATCTAAGGACCCACAGATCAGCCAATGCTGGGAGTTCCTATCCCCCAGAATGGAAACCAAAATGGCTAAAAATGAGAGTATTGTTAATCACCTTGCCAAGAATCTTCTATAATTTTCATATAGACAAAAACTCTTTTTTCTCCCTCACAAACTAGATAAAAAGAACTGCAAGTAACCAAGCAAGAGTGACACCCTGCATTTTTATACCAAGCAGCCCACTTCTCATTGTGAGTGGATCAAGAGATGGATGGGGAAACTTCAAGTTAAGCAAATTTGCAATGACTGGCTGTAAGATTAAAGGCCAAATTGGATGAACTACCTATTATCCCAAGATATCCAAGCCTTATGTTTTCATCCCAAATAATAAACTAAACATTGTACATTAAATATGCCACGGATAATCTGTCTTTCATCCAAGATTAAAAACTACACACCTGTTAGCTTTTTGAGTCAGATCTACATCCTTCTATATGTGGAAAATGTCTTATTCTATTGTAAGTCCCAAATAATGTGAAATGCTTATGTATAATCAATGAACACATGGAGTATTTCCTCCAAATATAGAACATCATAAGGTTATAAACTATTATACAGTGGTTTTCATTGTAAATAATTGTTACACTCTAGAAGTAATAGGAATTGTCTGGCAGAAGGAATGTTGAATGATATTAATCAAGGTACAACATTGGAATATTAAGAGAAATGATTTAAAAGGGGGATCCCAATTGAGAGTAGGGGCTAATAATAAAACACAATCCTTGAAATGCATCAAACATAAAAAGCCTCCGATAAGAAAAGGATTGAAGAAATTTGTTATACACTATCCATCTACTGAATACCAGTGGAAGCAGCAGGGAATCAGAGCAGAAATCTGAGCACTGACTTGGCACATGTCCAATGGAAATAGAGGGTGCCCCCCTTCCCATGAGACCTGAGATTAGGATATATAAAATTGAAGTCATCATGTTCTCAAAAGAGTGACTGAACCCCACACAAATAGCTGCAGAATCCTAAGTGACACCAAACCCTGGACCAGTCCATATGGAAAGGACTCTCCCCCATCCCAAGGTTAATAGTGATGAAGTTTCAGTTCAGATATTACTAGTTCCTGTTCTATTTCTTTAATATAAATAATTGCATTATCTTGCTGAGTCTACACTCTCTAGTGAGACCTCAAGTAAACATATTTTAGATGTTAACTCCTTTTATAAGTCCAAACAAATTGGCCTAAGAGTGATTGAATACAAAAACTTTAAGCAATTGCTTTTGATATTCTAAGATTGTGCCTTTTGGACCAATCCATTCAAACAGTAGTAACTACACTCTTAAAAGTGCCCAAAAGACAAGTGCATCCTTGCAAGTGTGATAAATATGTTAGGTATTAAAGAACTGATTATCATAACTAAGTGTAATAAGAAACCATGATCATTTGCATTGTTCCTCAATCAGGAGCGCCGCCAGCTTTTCCGTTGCCCTAGGCGGCAGAAGGTCCCGCTCCGAAAGGCCGTCTCCCACAGAGGCGGCGGAAGGTCCCGTCGCCGAAATACCGCCGCAGTCGCTGCCCCCCAAATTGCAGTGCCCTAGGCAACCGCCTAGGTCGCCTAATGGGTTGCACCAGCCCTGTCCTCGATATTACTGCTGAACCTCAGCTCTAGGCTGTGATATTTGCTCGCAAGCAGGCCCTCTCAGAGGTCCAGAGAGACCCAGGCCAATTCCAGCTTTTGAGGCCCCTAGCCATAATAAAAATAAAAAATGATGACACATGGTCTAATTTTGTGCCATCAGAACCAATATATATATCTTTTACCAAATCACATCTCTTATTTGCTTAAATTTGCAGCTCTATGCTGAGAGTGTGTGTCACAGTTTGGTCCGATAGGGATGCACATAACAACAAGTTGTGAAACTTATCAAATGCCAAAAAATTAAAAAGTGTCTAAATTTGAGGCCCCCTTTGAGCTTGAGGCCCAGGCCAAGTGGCCCTCCTGTGCGCCCCTGCATCCGATTGGCCCTGCTTGCAAGACTGTATTATGTCTGTAGTACACACTTAGAACATTGACTGTGTCTACACTGGAGTGGTGAACTGTTGATTGTATATTAATGTGGTTCTGGGTGAATTAATAAATTGTTGGTTGATTAAGAATAAGCAAGTGTCCTGATTGGAGAAATATTGGTCAAGTCAAAAGTTGTCCTGAAAAGAATTCAGTGCTAAAAATCACTAAAAATTCCTGGACTCAATAAAATGGGGTTATCCCATTAAATTCTACTTTATATTGGTTATAACATTTATCCAATTGGAAAACCTAGTTTGTTAGAATTCAACTTTAAAATCTAACTGGCATCCTGGCAAATTGATAAAAATGGACCCCCTTTCATATTTGCAAGGGCATTAGCCCTCCCTAGGATGGGGAGACAGGCTGAGGCCTATGCTGCACTTCGTTTTTCTAAGGCAGAATGATATTTCAGAACAGATAGAAACCTACTGGGTTCCTTGTATGATTATCTCTCTTCCTTCTGACTTGACACATGTCACTGTATAAACACTACACTGAGAAAGAACTATTACAAGGATACAGTGCTAACACACATTTCACTTATAAACATATATACGAGAAAGCTCTGTATAATTTATTAAAAGTTCTAACAATTTAATGTTTGGAAGTGATGAGAAAGGTGCCATAAACAGTATTTTGCTTTCTTCTAGGTATTCAGATGTTTATCTAACATAAAACACATGAATTTCTCAGGTTGAGAGCTCTTGGGAGCCAGGACTATCTCCCCCACAGTGTATGTGTGGGTATTGCCTTGCTCATTGTGGGCTTTAGCCAGGGCCGGCTCCAGGAACCAGCTTGTCAAGCAGGTGCTTGGGGCGGCTGCTCCGGAGAGGGGCGGCACGTCCAGCTATTCGGCGGCAATTCGGCGGACGGTCCCTCACTCCTTTTTTTTTTTTTTTTTTTGGCTGCTTGGGGCGGCCAAAACCCTGGAGCCGGCCCTGGCTTTAGAAGAATGTAAATAAAGCAATCATCATTTAAAAATACAGCAGTGCTATCCATTACCATAACCTTTACAGATGCCAGATGATATTTGACTACAGTATAGATGAACTGTGAAAAATGACTAATCCAAAGCAGTTTGTACATTTATTTATTTATTGGGGGGGGAGGTAAAAAAAATCAATTTTCAGATGGCCCATTCAGTACTGCTGTACATACTTTTGATTGCCAGCCTCAAAAACCTTTCATCCATCTGGACATATGGCTTCAAAAACATGATTTAGTGAGTTCTAATAGTATGTCTACTCCACACTACATGTTCGTGGAAAACACACTAAATGAGGAGAGACTGCAGTTTACTTAAGTTACCCCCACTCCCAATACGCTTATGAACAATTTGGGCTGAAAGATGCAATTTAAACAGATGTTTAAAAAAGATAGTAAAGGTCCACAAAAGCAGGAGAAGCCATGGAATAAGTTAGGAGCATTTACTGCTAAATTTTCATAGCGGTGTGAATGCATTTAACCACACAACTTTCAATAATGTCAATGGGAGCCGTGCTGCTAAATCCCATGAACTGTTTGAAAATCTTAGCAACTCTTTGATAAACTAACATTGGAATGAAAAAATGCTTGGGAGTGTCTAAGTAGCAATTTAATAAACAATCAAGTTATCCTTCCACTGTAAGGAATACAAGACGCTGTCCTTTAGATATTTTTCTCATATATAACCTACATGCACCTTGATAGTGGGAAGTAATTGTTTTACTTTTAACCTTTTAATTCTTGATTAATTTAAATTCAAGAATTGGGGGGAGGGGCACAAGCAGTGATAACTGGGAGATATGAGTGAAGAGAGTGCCAGGGAGATGATGGCAGCTGTGCAGGGAGGAAGAATAGTAATAAGGTGGAAGAGACGAATCAGAAGGATGAGAGGCAGAAAGGTGGATAGTGAAAGAGACTCTGAGAAATATGGGAGACAGAGGGATTCAGTGGCTGCAGGGGGACATACCACATATAATTTTAGTTCAAATAAAGCCCATGAACCTGCAGTGTGCTTGCAATACTCATGACAGTGGGATTTTGAAAAAAAAAAAAAAACGCAAAAATTAAGGGATACAGTTGACAGGATGAAGTTAGGAAAGTAGACCCCATGCTCCCAGTCACCCCACGTGACTCACTTCCACCCCACCATGTATTGCTAAAAATTCCCAAAAGGTGGCGAGTTGCACATTAGGATAACTACTCATGGTGCACTGTGCTGTGTACCGATACAAGCACTCCTAGTGAATACGTATACCACCGACATAAGGAACCAAGTATACATGCATACAAATGATGTAACAACTGCAGCGGCTTTACGCTGGTGTAACTTGCATTAACTTAAGTTTGTAGTGTAGACATGGCCCTAGTCTTTTGAAAGCTGAGTTCCACTTCAGGAAAATAAAACCATTCACACACACACACACACACACACACACACACACACACTGCAACTTCACCATGTGCTGTTAAAAGCCTATCCACTTTATTCTATGCATCTACCATACAGATCTATCAAACTTTTGTGCTCCTGGGGTGCATGCCCCACACTTTGAAAAACCCAGAGCTATAGTATCACTTTCTCTAAAGGGCATGTGCCCATCATCCCATCTTGTGACTGTAGCCTACAGAGTATATGCACTTCTAATACTAGTCACTACATAACGTGAATATTACATGGATTAATACTAGAATACAGGAAATCCCTAGGCAATTCAAAGGCCACTTGGAAATAAATTAAGAATTTATCAGAATGGAATGTTTATTGTGAAAGCATCTGTAATACTAGCTGCACAGGCCTTCATTTTCCAGTAGCTCAGGTAATGTGAAGTTCATGAATTTACTAGTACCTCATTATAAAATTAAATTACTTATTTTTAACCAAGAAATGCAGAAAGGGAATATTAGGTTAATTATTAATTCCTGGCTACTCATAGATGAAATAGCATTACAATTAATTTGAGAAGGCTTGCCCGGATTTTTAAGCTTCTCAGCAGAATTATGGCAAGCTGCATCATGAGTTTGCAGTTCTTTTTTTAAAATTGATTTAATAAAAACACAAAAGAAAGCACCCTCCGAAATTAAGATGCATTGGCAGAAGTACCACAAGAGATTATTTTTACTTCCAAGAAAACAAACCAAAAAGATTAGGTTTTTTAGATAATTCTTTTTATTGTCAACATGAAAGGGAATTTTTTTTAGTAGATCTACCACCTATTTTTGTCCCACTATTGAAAAGAATATTACATTGAACCTAATCAATTGTTGAATTCCATGAAAATACACTGATTTAAGTATCATTTAAAGGTCCATTTTCCTAACTTGAAAATTGCATTTTACAATCAAATGTTATCTTTTTAATGAGCTTGATATGAAATCTTTGTGAATCATGGCACTTTCTTCTAATATACTATCCATTTCAATAAGTTTGTCTTTAGTTCCTGCTTCTTTTCTAGCTTAGTATGTTTCAAAATCATATCAATGCTTCTTTACTCTTTTTAGTAAATGCTTTGCAATTTACTAAGTAAATTAATCTCCTTGCTTTCTCTATTGTCTTTCTAACTATTTTTCTAATAAGTTATATCTCCTCTTTTTCAATGTTTCCAACATCAGCATTACCAAGTCTTGCAATTTTATCTCACATCTCCAGATATTTGGTGTTCTTCTTTGAGTTCCAGCTCCTGGAGGCATGTGATTGTGTGAGCATCTGGGCTTTTTTTTTTAATTAAAAAAAGGAAATTTCAACTTCTGAAAGTCGCAGAGAAAGGTTTAAAAAATGTGACCCTTCCTGAAGACTTAGAAATCAGAAGCCAAAACAAAAAGAATCCAGAATTTATTTATTCATTAAATCTCATAATTTTTAAGCCAAATGTATGATTTTAGGGCCTGACCCAGGATTTTTGAGTGCTTGCGGTTGGCAATACTGCAATATTATTATTTCATGTCTATTTTTGTCTTATTTTTTTTCAAGGCTGTTTTTTGCAAAGCATCTATACATTTTTCTGTTTAAAAAGTCATCAGTCATAGTTTATGGGTCTGATTTTGGCTCTCCCTTTGCATTTGCAGAAAAGTTAAAGACATGGTGCACATGTGCAGAGGGCAAGCAGAATCCTGCCATTTGTTCTCTGTGAATGCAAGGAAAGTGAATGTTAAAGTTCCTAGCAACACCCCAAATTCTACAGCATTTGTCACCTTGAGGCTATTTAAGACTACACTTTAAAACCCTCCAGAAACTGAAGATGGTGCAGAATGGGACAGTCTGTCTGCCTGGTAAGTAGTATACCTTACCAAGAACACATAAAATGACATTTGTATTGGCTGCTTGGATTTCCAGGTGGTGTTTGAGGTATTGTTTTTTTTTCTCTATAAAGCCTTAAATGGCCTGGGATCTGTCTATTTGAAAGATACTCTCTCTCTCTTCTTCCCTCTGCGCCCCCTCCCCCCCCCCCCCTCGGACCCCCAACTTGGCAACTTTCAAGGTTTTAAAATTGGTTTTCATTCTACCTTGGAACAAAAACCTTCCCAATAAAAGTGCCATGCAAACCCATATATCACCATTAAAGATTCAGGCTTCGATGACGCAGCATATTTTCATTATTGTGAAAATGTTCCAGCCAGCTCTCCTATTGCCACAGATGTGGTGGCAGAGGAGCATGAGCCAGATCCCCCAGGATTTAACAGAGGAGCTCAAGACAGAGCATTCTCTGAGAGGTCCCTCAGCTGTGAAACAAGCTTTCTTTATGTGGTTAAGTTGGTGAGGGAGATTGTTTATAGGGAATGGATGCTTGTTGGGGGTAAGTCTGACCTACTGGGTTTTGCTGGCAGTGGAGTTTTCCTGGGGGTTGCTGCTGATTTTGTTTTTTTTTTTGTATTGTTGTTTTAAAAAAAGTCAAAGGCACTTTGTGTAGTAAACAGGTGCCTTCGTATATGAGATCAATCACAATAAATAAATAAATATACCAGCTTTCCAGTGCAGGGAAAAGTGTAGCAGCTGTTGCTTCTGCGTATGTTTTGCAGGTATCCCTAGAGGTGTTCTGCATGGATGTTTTTTGCACAAGCTGAATGCCTCTCGTAAGCCCACTACTTCTCAGAGGCTTTCACAGTCACAAAAGAATCCTATCATTGCAGTGTAATGGACTATTATTAAAGAGCCCTACTATTGCCTCCATATAGACAATGGTACATATCAAATACTTGTCACTGAAGTACAGATTTCTTGGGAGACACTGTATACGGCAGACAACCACACAAAAGGTCTTAAATGACAAACATATCAGTGATTGTGTAAGATTTGAGTGTAGTAACTGGAAGGAGGTCTGTGTTATTGAGACATTTTGCATTTATTATCAAATCAATATCTGCACAGCTGACAAGTCCTCTGAAATGTCCTATGATTTCAAGAGTCGGATCCACTAGCTTTTTGTTCACTTCTTTGCTCGCAGTGGTCTGTAACAGATGTCCACTGCCATTTCTCCTCTGTATTTCATTGTGTAATCTTTCTCAATTAAATTTCACAGCCACACACCTCCATTGTCAAACTATACTCGCTAGCATTTGTGAATACATTTGGCCTAATGCTACTCTCCCCGCCCCCCCACCGCCAATCTCATCTTACTTTTCCTTAGGCAGATTGTGTCCACTTACAATATAATGGAAATCATGTTACAGGTCTTAAATTATTCCAAGTGGACCAGAGTCTCTGTCTTCAGTAATATTTCCAGTTCTTGCTTGTTTCCCATCTTCCTCACATTTGTGCATACACTATATAGTACATAAACATTCTTCTTATTCTTCATCTTCTGTTTCTAAACAGGTCTATCTTCTGCCTTGTATATTGAAAGTGTAGGTGAGAAAATCCGAGGTAGGCAAAAGCTTCTCTGTCCTTCCCCCTTTACTTAGTTTACAGTCTGCCTAGCAGGCTGCATCCATTTGGAACCAAGGAGGTTGCTAACCTAAGCCTTTCAAGTGTAGAACATCTAATCCAAACAGGTTCTCATCACAGAAGGCATTCCAACCCTATATCAAGTCCGTGGGTGTAGTTTGAGAGGGGCAAGGTCATTGCTCCACCAAACTGCAAGCCTCAGGCAGGCATGGCATTTGCCCTTCACCTTCACCCCCACCTCACCCCCATGCAGCCCCATTGACCTTATTGGAGCTGCTCCCCTGAAAAAATATAGAAGTCAAACTATGCATGTAGTCAAGTCCACATCCTTCTCGCTACATCACCTGTACACCCATTAGCTACTCTCCAGACTGCGTGTTCTTTCACTGCTAAGAGAGCAAAGAAGTCTCTTATCACCTGTATCAGACTTCTAGTTTGCCCTCTATGTTCCTGACATAATTCTGGACTATACTCAGAACCCTATATATCCTCCACTTCTGTGGCAGAGGAATTTGCTGTGGAATTCACCCCTTCCAGAATTATGCTCAAAATCTTTTTGTTTTCATTTTTAAAAAATGTTTCTAGCCCTCATGATTTCAGGATTACCTTCAAAATGTGAATTGAGTATAAACCAATGCAGTGAAGTCTGCCTGAAAGCATGAACAAATAGCTGTAAATTGATTCCACTGACTCTAAAATGCTATGCAATTCAGAATTTTTGCTGTGGAGTTTGCATTTTGTCGTAACCAGGCACCTAACATTTTGTTTTCGGTCTCTCTGCCTTGCTGAGACCTATCTACTGAGATCTTGTTGCAGCTATCTGTTGCTCTCCAGCTTTCCCCAGAAGGGGGAGTTAATTGAATTACAGAGAATGCCCCAGGTGCTGTTATCTGAAGCAAGATAACAAGGGGTCCAAGAACCAGTGTTGGAGTCCAGAATGCAGCCAGGTAACCCAGGGAACCAAAAATGTAGGCTGGTGACCTGAGCTGTCTGGAGCTTGGGGAGCCAGAGAAATGGTTCACAGGAGCTGGCTAAACGCTTCCCCCTTCTCTATCACGCAGGCTTCCAGGACAACTTTGTGAGTGCTGATACCACAGGAGACATACTGCTTGGGAAACACGACAACCCAGTTCCCCTCCTCCCCAATTAGCATTGACTAGTTTTATGTTCGATTGTGTGTTTTTGTAGAGTGAGAGGGCTGGGGATTTCATGGAGATAGAATAAATTAACATTGCCACAGGGATGCTTGCCACAGAATTCAAGGGTGCATTCCAAGGAATTTACATTGTGTTGTAGACTACCCGGGGACCTGATTATAGCATCTCTTTCATAGATGTTATTGTGGACATGTGGACAATAATCAGTCAGAATTTCACAGCATTCTTCATGATATCTGAAACTCTTATTGTGATATTTTTTTCTAGCACTCAGAAAATAAGATAGCATGCTGATTATTAGGGTCAAGATGTCCTTAGCTGCATTTCTTTACTGTCAAGCATATTGTCTCATCTTAGTGCTAGCACTTCTCTTTTGGGCCTTGTATCTTGGTCACTGTTCAAACTAGTGATCTCTTCTCACTCTGTCTTAACAAGAGCTGAATACCTACTGCAGGTATCAAGGTTAAAAGGATCCATACAGCTTTCCCCTCTGCTCTTGTTACAGTTTATTACTCTGCCTTGATTACACATTCCTCCATCTGTCTTCACTTTCCATTCCAGTGTCATAACTAGGTATTGGAGGCCTAATCCTGGTAATAGCAAAACTCCCACTGACTTTGATAGAACCAGGTTTTGGCCCTATGATTTCAGACATAAAACTGCATTGAGAGTGAATACAATAATACTACTTGGCATTTACATAGTGCCTTGCATTTCTTTCTTCTTTTCCTGTGAGACATTAATGCCTCACAACAGTTTGACTGGGACTATAGCCAACAGTATTACATGAACCTCCCCAATTTTTTGATGCGGGTGAAAAAAGGAGCCAAATATCATTAACTGACCTCCTACTTCTAGCAATCATATACAGTTCTAAGGTATTTCATATTATTGTTTTGACTGCTGAACAGAATCATACTGAACATGATGAAACACACGCAAACACCACAACTCTCAGCTACAGTCTACATTTTTCCTCGATCAAAAAAGCCTTTGTTTTAAAAAAATCCCACAGCCCAGGAGCCTTCTTGATTTGAACTTTCAGTGCCTTCCATAAGGAGCTATGATAGTAAACCATTGTAGTGTACATCTGCTGTGGAAGTGGAGAGTGAATCCATAGGAGCAGCATACTCATGAGCCAATCACTCTTGATTTAGAAATGTTTTGTGTGCTAAAAATAATGACATGTCAGACAGTTTAGAATTTTAGCTCACCGGCAGGAATAGCCCAGTAATAGTGAAAGTTGATCTTAAGATACAGTTTGTCATTGTAAAAGTTGCTAAATGACAATTTAAGTTAGAAAAGTGTAATGATGTCAGACAGGTAGAGCTGATTTCCCTGACATCCATCATCTATCTTATGCTTTCAGAATCCGTTTGCCAGTTTAAAGCAAAATGACTTTTGCATTCACTTCACATTTGTGTTCACACTTGTCAAACACATGATGTATTAACACTGTCTTTTTTTATACAGCCAATCAATTAATTTCATTATCTGAGTTGAAACATTTGGAAACGGATCCAGAATGCATTTAATGTTCATAAAAGATAGTAAATAGTCAAAAAGATGACTTCACCCCCCCAAAAATATTAACCTGTTCATGTGAATTTTAATAAACAAATGGCAACTTATGAAGTATTACCACCATTAAGGTGTAATTAAACTATCACTTAATGTGATAAATTAATCAAGGCTAAGACAAAAACTGAGAGTCAAGAAATAAAACAAATTCAGTATTGAGAGTTATTTATGACTCAGTAATTTTGGGGAATGTCCAGTTAATTCGTTCCCTCGAACTATCTCTTCCTGGTGGCCCACTACTATTGCTTCCATACTTTGGGTATTAAACAGTCCCTACACTCCAGAAAGCACAATACTCCTCTGAAGCATCAGATTCAACACCCATGAGGGCTGCTGCAGAAAGCACACAAAGCTCTATTTCCCTCCCCACAGAAGCCGACATAATTCTCATAGGAAGAAAGAGGGTGTGAGGGAGCAGAAAGAAAGAGCCCAGAAGCTCAGGGTGGCTTGCATCTTCCCCTCCAGCCCAACCTGAGAGTAACAGGATGGCTCCTCTGCTCCTCCTCTCTCCCTCCCTGCAACACTCAGCTTGGGAAGGGGGAGAAAGAACAAAGGAAATGCAGTAGGTCTAATCTATATGGATTTGAGTAAGGCATTCGATACACTTCCACATGGGAAATTATTAGTTACATTGGAGAAGATGGGGAATAGTATAAGAATTGAAAGGTGGATAAGGAACTGGTTAAAGGGGAGACTACATTCAGTCATGGTGAATGGTCAGGCTGGAGGGAGGTTACTAATGGAGTTCCTCAGAGATTGGTCTTGGGGACCAATCTTATGTAACATTTTTATTAATGACCTTGGCACAAAAAGTGAGAGTTTGCTAATAAAATTTGCAGATAAGACAAAGTTGGGAGGTATTGCCAATACAGAGGAGGACCAGAATATCATACAAGAAGATCTGGATGACCTTGAAAACTGGAGTAACAGAAATGTCATGAAATTTAAAAGTGCAAAGGGCAAGGTCATGCACTTAGAAACAACAACAAGAATTGTTGCTATAAGCTGGAGACTTACCAGTTGAACGTGACAGAGGAGGGGAAAGATGTGGGTGTACTGGTTGATCACAGGATGACTCTGAGTTGCCAATGTGATGTGGCTGTGAAAAGGCTAATGAAGTCCTAGGATGCATCAGGCAAGGTATTCCAGTAGCAATAGGGAAGTGTTAGTACCGTTATAGAAGGCACTGATGAGATCTTATCTGGAATGCAGTGTGCAGTTCTGGTGTCCCATGTTTAAGAAAGGTGAATTCAAACTGGAACAGGTGCAGAGAAGAGCTACTAGGATGATCTGAGAAATGGAAAACCTACCTTGAGAGGAGACTCAAAGAGCTTGGCTTGTTTACCCTAATCAAAAGAAGGTTGAGGGCAGAGGGATAAATATCAGGGCGGAAGGGAGTTATTTAAATTGTCAAGGTAGGCACAAGAACAAATGGATATAAACTGGCTATCAACAAGTTTAGGCTTGAAATTAGATGAACCATCAGAGGAGTGAAGTTCTGGAACAGCCTTCCAAGGGGAGAAGTGGGGGGCAAAAAACCTAACTGGCTTCAAGAGCAAGCTTGAAAAGTTTATGGAGGGGATGGTATGATCAGACTGCCTAAAATGGCATGTAGCCAATCCACGACTGCTAGCAGCAAATATCTTCAATAGGTGGTGATGGGACTCTAGATGCGGAATGCTCTGAGTTATATAAAGAATTCTTTCCCAGGTGTCTGGCTGTCGAGTCTTGCCCACATGCTCAGGGTCTAACTGATCACCACATTTGGGGTAGAGAAGGAATTTTCCCCTGGGTCAGATTGGCAGAGAACCTGAAAGTTTTTCACCTTCCTTTTCAGCATGGGGCACGGGTCACTTGCAGTTTTAAACAAATGTAAATGGTGGATTCTCTGTAACTTGAAGTCTTTTAATCATGATTTGAGAACTTCAGTAACTCAGCCAGAGGTTATGGGTCTATTACAGGAGTGGGTGGGTGAGGTTCTGTGGCCTGCGATATGCAGGAGGTCAGACTAAATGACCACGATGGTCCCTTCTGACCTTAAATCTATGAGTCTATGAAAAAGGGACTCTGCGGCAGTCCTGGGAGGCAGGCAAAGACTCCCTGGAGCTGCAGAGATGCGGACTTTGGGGACAGAACTAATGGAGAGGCAGAACTTATGTGGGTGGGAAGAATTGATGCGGAGGCTGAGGGGCAGAATTAATTGCTGACAGTGGGTGGGCACATTTAGGAGTGAGAGTTCCTGTTTTGGAGGCCAAAATCACCTTACCCCAAAACATTAGTTGTCATATACACACATGGGGATGGGCAGGGAGAGTTCAACAAAATCAAGTGACAGTCCAAAAAACAAAATATAATCTAAAAAATAATCCAGTGATTTGCAATTTCATGTTTTTATAGTGACTGTCTCATGGTTTTTGAACCTTTGGGGTTGGCTATATTGCACACACAGTATGGATGGTTCTAGGAGGAGAGCTGGAGGTGGGGGAGGGAGTGATTGCTAATCTAAAAAGATTGTTGAGTAAGGTCATAAATCTGCAAGAGGATTCCTGCAGGTGTGTAGAGCTCAGCTATAAATCAACATGATATACAACATTCCTCGTTCATTCCCTTCATAATATGTTCCTTTTCATTTGGAAAACTACACGTAACAAATTAGGATATTAATTTTTATCATCATAAGTAGTAATTGAAGTAGATTGAAAAAGGAAAGGGGGCTTTTACTACATCAGCCAAAGTGGAAGTGTTGTTCCCTCAAACCAGGGAGAGGAGGAGTCTCTCATAGATTCTTTCTGCTTTTCAATAGAAGAGGGGAGGCCGTACTTCTCCTCCGCTACCCAACTTTACTTATTTTATCCCCAATAACAAACATGACACACTGATTTTCCTTTCATGATGGATCACATTCCAAGTAAGTTTGTCCTTTCAACACTTTAACCATCAAAAAAGGGACCCCATATACCCTCAGAAGACATGGGAGACCTGGATTCATGTTCCTGCTCTGCCACAGACTTGCTCTGTTACTTTGGGCAAGTCACAGCCTCTCTGTGCCTATTTGCTCATTTGTAAAATGGTCCTAGACTTGAGATGGATGGCATGCTAGGTACTTACCTAGGCCAAAAAAACATCAGAAGTCAATTCTACCCAACCTTGGCATTGAAAATAGGAGATAGTGATGATCATCTACACTGTTCAAGTTATATTGTTCTTAAACAATCAGCTTATTCATTTCAGCTCAAATCACCTATGCCATTGTTACAGAGAGAAATCCCAATGAATTTCCATGTGTGAAGAGTGTCTTCCAGAGACGCTGCTGCTCACTTACACATTGATCTCCTTCCTCCGTCTTGGTTTACAAGTACAATGTCCTCTGGGATGGATCAGGACATTTGTATTTGTAATCTTTTAAAAATAATCTTATATCTCCTGTCAGTATATGGTCACACTGGGACATAACTACATTACATGAATCAGCGTTCCAAACAGATTTAACTCTCACTAATGTTTGTTAGAGAAAAAACTAGAGAGTTTAGCTGTCTTAAGTGGAATCAAGTGTGCTCTCAGAAAAGACTTCAGCCAAGCTTTACTGAACTGCAATAATTGAAGCAGCAGATCAAAATTTTACAGACTACGTTACACCATACCCTTTGCTCCAGTTTACTAACAAGCCTTCCCTACCAGTGTCATAAAAGGTACTTATTCACAGGGCCGCCCAGGGGAGGGGGCAAGTGGGGCAATTTGCCCCAGGCCCCGCAGGGGCCCCCACGAGAATATAGTATTCTATAGTATTGCAACTTTTTTTTTTATGGAAGAGGCCCCCGAAATTGCTTTGCCCCAGGCCCCCTGAATCCTCTGGGCGGCCCTGCTTATTCAAATACAGTAGGAAATATTACTGTTCTGTAAATTGATTCCAATAAGCCATTAGTTAAAATGAAATCCAGAACTAACTGCTCCACAAAGTAGTTTATTAGGTCAATCCTTGCCAAGTTAGACCATGGAAAATGAGGAGTGCAATTATAGGATCAACACCTGGGGAAAAGCAGTTTAAACAAGTTGCTAATAAACTGGAGAAAGAGAGACAGAGACAGAGACATGTCAAACTGTTTCATTACAACACAAACAAGAGACACTTGGATCTAGAAAAGAAAAGAATATGTTTCAATCAGTACTAAATAGCAGCTGCCTTAATGATTTTAAGAATAAAATAAAATAGAATATTTCAACTATTGTCATTATGATATCAGTAGTAATACTAACAAGAAAATGTAAAAAATATTTTAAAACATAATATTTGAAACAATTTCAGAATTCCCTGATGTAAAATTTTTCCCAATTTTTTTATTTCAAAATATTTTTTCCTGTGGGAATATTTGTCAAAATATACACTTTTCTCCAAACATTTCCATTTTGACACAAACAGCATTTTCCACTGAAAGAACATTTTGATGAAAAATTTACAACCAGTTCTACTAGTAACACCTAATATTAGTAAAACTGCTTATAAGAAAATAAAAGTTTTCCCACAACTTTTCCTATTTATTTACTTTGCACATTTGACACCACCTCATGTATAGTCAGCTTCATTGTTTGTTCATGCTATTTTTGTTGCTGTACATGCCTCTTTCAATATTTGTACATTTTCTATCTAGACTGTAACGTCTTTGGACAGGGATCTTAGCTGAAATCCTGTCCCTCCTAAACACAATGAGAGTTTTGCCATTGAATATAATGAAACCAGGATTTATTCCCTTATCTTTATATTGGTCTGTAACATGCTTAGCACACAGTTTGTGCTATACAGATAAATAATCTCAGCTTCTAAACTGATTAGTTGGAAAAGTTTAATGCCAACATTCAAATTACTTCATAAAATATGGTATTTCGGTTAAAATTTTGTATGAATGACAAGAAAATGTTTTTTAAATTTGTTCTTTCACTTTGAGGCACATCTAATCTTGATTCATTAGTCCTTCAGTTCAAAACAAATATTAGATCAATAGAACAGCAGCAAAACAAATGTATATTTAAGTAATTTGTGAGGCATATTTATATATAGCATTCATTTGTTTCTTTAAAACAAGGTCCAGCCATTTTGCCATTGAGAAAAATGATATTTATTTTGAAGATGGCGAAGGTAGTGTTCTAATGGCAATATTTTTTCCTCCTTTATTTTAAAGTACCAGTAAGTCTTGGACAAAATGGGCTGACAACTGCTATAATACAGGGCATTTTAAATGAATGAATGACAGTAGCTATTTACCTAGCATTGAAACAATGTAAATGTATATTTTCCCATTGTGTTTCTTTTACAGGTGATTAATAGAGAACACATAGTAGTGTATTATGATATAAAGGTTTTATTGGCATGAGTTTGGATTGGTTATATTGCCTGATGTTGGTGAAGCCAGGAATGATACGCAGACCACACCAAATAAATGTCAGTAAAACCTTTATACAGCACTGCACCATTGAATGTGCGTTATGGGCCATATACTTCAAACATCAAAAGCATTTATTTAAAAAGTTTTAAAATTTACGCCACTTTTTGTATCCCTCCATCAGTAAAGCCAAATTATTTTAGTGTTATGTATCCAATTGTTAAAGGAACAGAAAACCATAATTAATTTTAAAAACCTCTAAAAATTATCTAAGGTAGTCTTATTTATAAATAAGTGGCATAAGAAAATGTTGGGTTCCATGGGAAACAGGGCCGGCTCCAGGCACCAGCTTAACAAGCAGGTGCTTGGGGCGGCCAAGGGAGAGGGGCGGCACCTGTGGCAATTCGGGGGCGGCAGGTCCCTCACTCCCTCTAGGAGCGAAGGACCTGCCGCCGAACTGCCGCTGCCGATCGCGGCTTTTTTTTTTTTTTTTTTTTTGCTTGGGGCGGCAGAAATGCTGGAGCCAGCCCTGATGGGAAAGTTGAGAATCTCCCCTTTCCAAAAGCATAAATGTGACAAGATATTAGACGCTGAATCTGTCAATGAAGCAGCAGTGAATCAGTAATAGGCCTCAATCCAGTATTATTTTAAATTTGGGGAAAAGTGGGAAACATTTTTGTAGTAGGCTTTTTGTGTGTTTGCATTTGCTTCAAGCTCTGTGATGTTAGAAATAGTCTTGAGGGAAATGGATCATTGGACAGGGTGGAGTTGTGGCCATCAAGGGTATGTGAATAAATCCATCACATGAGTGTCATCACCATATATGTAGTTTGTGTTTGTTCCATACCTAAAAAAAAAATAATCTAACAACAGTAAAACTGCAAAGCAAAGCCCTCAAAAGTTTGGAAATCCCAGAATTATGGTTGCCTTTACACCCATAATTCTGCCCGTTGTGCATATACATTATGGTACAATCTTTACATGTACATGACCACATGCTCTTTTTTCCACAGGACCTCATTCAGATGCACACCATTAGGTCTAGTCTAGATTGGGGAAAAGGTGGTGTGTTTTAAAAGTTATGTTAGCTAAGGCTTTAGTAGTGACATCTGATTGATCTCCCTTTCTCTCTCCCCTGCCTGCTTTTAGTTTTGATATAAGGCAGAAAATACATTTGTTGCATTGCTGTTGTCTTCTACTACATAAATACTTTAATATATTAACTACATTACCCTGTCCTGCATATTATTTGTTGTTGTTCAACAGAACAGAATAGAATATGCATCACTTCACTTTCTATTGTCTGAAACATTGGCATGATTATAAACTTTACAAGTGAAATTTTCAAAGCCTCATAAGGGATTTCGATGTCCAATTCCCATTAAAATTTAATTTATTTGCAAACCTTTAGCTTAGGAGTGAGTTTAATATTTGTTCTTAGAAAGTTACACAAGTCTGTACACAACCAATCACAGTCTAATTTTTCCAAAGCATGAAAAAATAAGAAGTTCTCTTTTAGCTTGCCCCTCATAACAGGGAGACTGTCCATTTCAGTGAGCAACAAATACACCAGCATCACACATATTCTTTGAACTCATGGCTGGCATGGATATTGATTTACAAGAATCTTCCATTTATGGTACATCTATAAAACATTAAGAAGTCAGTTGTATCATGATTATCAACGGTCTGCATTGGAAATAGCACAATTTGTAATTTAT
Source organism: Emys orbicularis (assembly GCF_028017835.1). Classification (NCBI taxonomy): domain Eukaryota; kingdom Metazoa; phylum Chordata; order Testudines; family Emydidae; genus Emys; species Emys orbicularis. The sequence continues at coordinate 37,099,558 of NC_088689.1, read as the reverse complement.
TTCCCCTATACTCTCCAGATTAAAGGTGAACTGCACCATTGATTTGTAAAATAGCAGGCAACAAGTTATTTGCTTGGTTCTACTCCTAATGGAAATATATTTCTTTAGTTTCTATCTTGTATGGCTGAATATTATATGATGTAATGTATTGTAGTGGCATTCAGCAGTGCTACTATCAGTGACAATCTTGTCTAGATTTCATTTTCATTATACATCCTATTTGCAGTGGTTTATAATTTTGGCATCAAGGCTCCCCCTGGACTTAGGTTTTCCATATGAATGCTCAGCCCAAGAAAGATTAGTTCTGTAATTTAAAAAAAAAACCATGTTTATTGATTAACATAAAATGTTATAATTTCAGAAACATTTTTGTACTTATAGCATTTTAAAAGTAATAATAACAATCAAATGTGTTGAGGGGATTGGTGACTTTTGTGCATTAAAATCAGAAGAGGTTTTAAAACAACCTAAGTAAAGAATATACATCATTCTGTTTGGATACGTTTTTCTGTTTCTGTTGGGTGATATATATATATATACACATGTCAATGCCGTGGCCAGGCTTAATACATTTATGCAAGCAAAAACTACTAAGAATTTGTGGTTTTCTTTAGTCCACTTATAGACTCTGTTTTTCAGGAAATACTATATCCTTATGTGACTTTTATCACCATAATATCTTGTAGCCTCACAGATATTAATGAGAGGGATCCTCGAGTGCTAAAGAGCAAAGTTAATGGGGCTACACTGCTTTACACTACCTGAGGATCTACCCTCACAAACCCTTTTAAATATAGGGAAGTATTATTATCCCCATTTTACAGATGGCTAACTGAGGTGCACTGAGATTAAGTGACCTGCAATGCTCATATAGGAATTTAGTGGCATAGTTGGACCATTTTCAGATCTCTCTTACATTTACATTATGAATAACTCTCTCTATGAAACAGGGATACATTGTGGAAGACTATCAATATAGTGTTCTGAATTGATCTAATCCATTGAAGTGTTTTTACTAAATGTCCTTTTATGCTTTATCCCCCCCCAAACTGCCAAAAAAAACCAAACCCAAACAATGTTTTAAAAAGTAAGCACTTAATTGTAAGCATGCACATCCTTTGACTTTCAATTGGGAAATCTTATTCTGTAGAGCAATATTTTTAATCACAAGACTAATAATGGGATTTTCTAGTCTAACTATGAATCCTAGAAATACAATATAACCCTATTAGGATGCTAACAGAATTTATTCATCTACAGGTGGTTTGTGAACAGCTATTAAGTGAAATTGAGTCATCTTTCTTTTGTAGTATGGATTATTTGAGGGAATCAATAAACTTGATAAATTACTTGATAAACTGTATTAGGGACATGGAAAGGTTAAAAATGCAGCATCTGTCAAAAATTCAGGCGAAACAAGGATACCAGGGATCTACTAAATGGGAACATCAATACTCTATACACAGGCCCTATATTTATAGGCTGAAGTGAGGATGTGTGTGCTGGTAAAGCAAGCCATTGCTTTTTTGATAGGTGATAAGCCAGATCTATGGGTGGGTTAACCAGCTCAGAAAAAACACATATGCATCTCTGACACACTGTGAACTTTGGGGGAGGACGGTCTAGGTTTACAAGATCCACAATCAGTTGACTTTGCTACTTCGACTTAAATGGATTTTGTCAGTGTATGTTTAGAATCCAGCCCAATGGCTCAGTCAAACCTCCAAAAACTCTCAAAGCCAGTTTCCAGGGAAGCACCAATTAACAGCATTTAAGAAAAACAAAAACAGTCACTTTTCTGGGGACCTTATAACGTAAGGGCTACATCTTCCCAATTCATCACCCAGATGCACTTCAGGCCCAGGGATGCACACAGATGTATCCATCTGCAGGCTATAAATCTAAAAGACAAAGATTAGGCAAACATACATTGGATGTCCCAGAGGACAGTGGCAGCAGAATGTTGTCAACATTTTAAAAACATTTATATTGGGGAGGGGACATCTGTGTTGGCATTTATAATGGTAATGTTGACATGGGTTAGCCTTTGTGGGCCTCTCAGAAAACATGTTTTCCAGAGGGATTTAAATCTAAAGAAGAGGAGCCCAGAACATTGGGAGAGAGCTGTAATTCCAGGCATAGGGAGCAAAGGAGAAGGAAATGATGGGAGTGGTGAAGCTGAAATCCTGGCACAGTGGATGAAGGGAACTTGATTTAGTAAATGAAGGGATGGATTTGTAGATAGGAGCTACATGGTTCAAGCGGGACATGAAGAGGATAATATCAGTTCAACACAAGCAGAAAATTCTGGTCTGAGATTTAACCGTGACAGTCACAAATGAAATGCACTAATGGAGTCTGCAGTAGTCACACAGGAAAAGGACTTATTGCAGCCAGTCATTTCATTGCAAGAATTCATTAGGGAGTGTGTGCCCACTGGGAAATATAACAGTCACAATAATATTCACAATGTGAGATTGTCTACTGTGGCCTGGTCTACCCAACAAAATTGACATAAATCCCCTTGTGTCAACCTAGTTGTGCATGTGTTTACAATCAAATGTCTCTCTCACCGATGTAATCTCCCCATTACAGTGAGGCAAAAACACCACTTCTCCAAATAGCTGAGTCATGTCCGATCTACTGTGGTCAACGCAGTGCGAGTGTAGACCCAGCATGACCGTATGTCAACCCTAACACTCTTCCAACAGCTGTCCCACAATGCCAGACACTGTCCACTCTGGTCACAAATATGTACACTGCCCAGGAATCATGGAGACTGGAAGTCACCCCACCTTTAAAAACCCTGAATATTTGTGAAATGCCTTTTCCTGATTGCACATCCTGCAAGTACACCCTTGTTGTGTGCAACCCAACCAACCGTGGCAACTGCACACTCCAGATGGGCTCCTGCTTGGAGCAGACAGGAGATATTAGATCTCTAGGACCTGCGGGAAGAAGAGGCTCTGCAGACACAGCTATGGAGCAGTCATAGAAATCCAGACCGCACAAAGGATGCAGGTGAAGAGATATGTTAGGGATCAGAAGTAGCACTTCTTGAAAGCACAGGAACTGTGGCAAGCATACCAGAAGGTCAGGTAAGCTAACAGTCAATCTGGAGCCCAGCCACAGAACTGCCGCTCTTACAATAAGCTACACATCATACTTTTGGCAAAGACCCTACCCTGCACAGCACCACGGATACTTCCAAGGAGCCTGACATGAACAGCAAAGAGGAGGAAGATGGGAGACCAAGAGATCCGGCTATGCCGCAAGCCAGGATCTGTATGAGACTCCACCACTGTCTAGCCAGTTGAGCATGGGCAACCCCAATGCAGGGGAAGTTTATGAATGCACTTCCCATTTCAATGTTTAAATGTTCAGATGGTTCCTGACCCCAACGTAGCAGGACACAGATATAAACTTTTCATTAATTTACTTGTACTAGAAGAGGTAGTGGTACAACAGAGATAGAATTGTCATTTGCTTTTCATTCCCCTGTAGAACTATGGGGGAAGAGGCATGCAAAGTAGTTTATGTACACAGGGAAGTCCCTTGAATCCTGAGAGATCTCCATGAAACTGTCATGCAATCCTCTCTGAAGGTTTCTAGGGATGGCTGCATTATTCCTTCCTCTATGGGCACTTTCCCATGCCAGTCTGTGATGACTTTGGCAGGTACCATTGCAGTAAACAGGCTAGAAGCACAGCTAGTAGCTTTGGAATACCAGCAGCTGCTGTGCTCTCTGTGCCATTTTTACCTTCAGGAGCAAGATATCAGCAAAAATCACCACTGCCTATGGAAAACAGTGCCATTGCCCTGCATGGAAATAGGGGCTGAAATTGCATTGTTTCACACAACTGAACAATTCCCTCCTTGTTCCCCCCCCCCTTGGTGCCTCCGCTGGGCCATACTCACCATGGTTGGGGGTATAGACCAGTGCTGCACACAAGCTCTCCAAGGTTGAAGTGTCAATCAACATGCCTTGCTTAAAACTTTAGGAGAGCAAGAGAATGGAGTTCTGAAACTTACCTTTTGCCTTCTGTTGTGACTATACATACAATATCTCTGTGTTTTATTTGTCACTAGTGCCACTGTGACCTTGAGGAGTCCCCCCTCCACACCCATCAAATTCCTGACCCCAGTGAAGAGAAAGAAGAGGATATGGGAGAGTTCACAGAGATCCTGCAAGCCAGTGCAGCATTGGACTGTGAACAGAGGGCCTGGAGGGTTAATATTGCAGACAGTATGGAGAGGGAAATAGCAGACAGGAGAAAGACCCAGGAGTCAGAGAGGAAGATGCACTAGGACATAATGTGGCTTTTCCGGCAGCAAACACAAATGACTGCAGAATCTTGCTGAACTATAGATTCAACAATCATCGGCTTGTCTCCCTTTGCAATCAGTGGAGAACTCCATTTTAGCACCTACCAACCCCCCAATATTCCACATGGCATTGGGGCTGCATTCCTACCCCTACCACTGAAAGAGACACTAATATTCTTGCCCCTTTTTAAGTTCCATTAATTTGTTTCAGAAGTTTTTATTGTGTTTATTTTTTTTAATTGCAGATTGGATTTTGCACTGATTTTATTATGCAATACACATTTACTTTTTTGGTAAATAGTTCATCTTTATTCCTACGCAACATATGCAGCAGAATGCCTAGCACTACTGAAAGCGCCCACTATTTGTTATTGTTCAGGGTGGCAGAACTCATAGGATCAGTGACAAACACAGCGTAAGTATAAACGTAGAGAAAGCATCACAGAAATAATTGGTGCATGAACAGACCATGTTATATTCATAAATGTACTCCAAGCTCCACGCAATTCCTAATAGCCCCCCAAATTTCGAGACCAGGTAGAGTACATTATGCCATACCATATTACTATGGCTGACTATTACAGTGCTCTTTCACGGCCTCCCTCAGCCACATGGCTTCATGTAGAGCTCTTCTAATACCCCTTATGTCTGGCAGTTTGAACCCAGCACACAGCCATTCCACCTCCACCCTGGCAGCAACTTTTCTGCCTTTGCCTCACAGATATTATACAGAACACAATAGGCAGCTATAACTAGGTGGATACTTTTCTCACCCAGATCCGATCTTGTGAGTAAACAATGCCAGTGTCCCTTTAATCTATCAAAAGGGCATTCAACAGTCATTCTGCATTGGCTGAGCTAGTAAATGAGTCTTTCCTTGGTGCTGTTGACGTGGCCAGCGTACTGCTTCATGAGCTAGGGCAGCAATAGTTGGCTTGGTCCCCCAGGATCACTATTGGTATTTTGACATTGCCAGTTGTAACCGGCTGGTTGGGAAAGAAATGTCCCTGATTGTGGCTTCCTGAACAGTCCTGCGTTCTTAAAGATGTGAGAATCATGCAGCTTCCCTGACCAGCCAAAAATGAAGTCAGCAAAGAATCCCTGGTGATCCACCAGTGGTTTCATAAGCATAGAAAAATAGCCCTGTCTTTTGATGAACTCTGTGGCAAGGCAGGCTGGTGCCAAAACAGGGATATGTATACTGTCTATCACCCCACTGTAGTTCAGGAACCCCATTGTTGCAAATCCATCCAATATGTCCTGCACATTACCATGAGTCACAGTCCTGTGTGTCAAGAGTCAATTAATGGCCCTGAACACTGGCATGACAATGACCCTCACAGTGGATTTCCCAATGCCAAAATGATTTCCCTCTGATTGGTAGCAATCCTGTGCTGCAAGCTTCCACAGAGCGATCACCACTTGTTTCTCCACTCTCAGTGAAGTTTTCATTTTGGTGTCCCTGCGCTGGAAGGTTAGGGCAAGCTTGCCACACAGATCTTAGGACTGTGGCCTTCTGCATCTGAAAGTTCTGCAGCCCCTGCTCATGGTCCCACAGCTGCATTACAATGCGATCCCTCCAGTCAGTGCTGATTTCTCGGGCCCAGAAGTGGCTCTCCACTGTCTGCAGCTGCTCCATGAATGCCACCAACCTTTAATTGTTTTTTACTATATCCCACAGCAATGTGTCCTTCACAAAATCATCATGTCCCCCACTGCTGCAGTTCTTTCTGTGGCGCTGCTTCTTCAGTCTGTGTTTGCAATGGCCAGCAGCAAGAAGTTTTGTGGTATTTTTTTTAAAAGGCACAAAAATTAAGGGATATGGATGTTTTAGGATGGAGAAAATTACACTATGAGAACTTGGCCCATTGCTCCTAGTCACACCTGTGCCGCTCATTTCTGCTCCACACGCATTGCTAAAATTTCCCAAGTGCATTGGATGATGGAAAATTGCACACTGGGATATCTACCCACGGTGCACCACACTGTGCATTGACAAACACTCCTGGTGAGTGCACGCAGCACTGACACGAGGAGTATATGCATAAGCGATATACTAACTGCAATGGCTTTATGCCAACAACTTATGTCAACCAAAGTTTGTAATACAGATATAGCATATGCACTAAAAAGGGTCTAGTTATTCTCCACCTCTTTTGCATAACAATAGCTTCAGCTAAAAGCAGGATATTTAAAAATAATGATGGAGCTCAGGAAGATTTCAGTTTCCACAGATTGTCTGCACCGCACCTGTGGGGGGAGGAGAGAACGTCGTCCGGGCTTGCCAGAGGAAGTGCTTTATTGGGGGAAGGAGATCAGAAACTGCTGTAAAATGGGTGGGTGGGGGATCAGCTTGGCGATGACGGTTCATCCCCTGGGAACACACGGCGGAAAGTTTAAAAGGCGCAAGCCTGAGCATTAGAAGTCCTTTATCCAGGCAGCAAGCAAGGGAGCACTTGCCCTCCCTTCTGTCGAGGTGGTGAATATCATGTTTGGTTAGGACCTGCTGCAGGCATTGTGCTAGTCACTACTTTTAGGGGTGCTGGGAAATAATTTTTCCTTCACCCCCATATTGGCCTACGTAGAGTGGGGGGGTTTTCACCTTCCCCACAGCAGGTGTCAGTGAAGACCTATTATGGTGAAGAGGAAAGGAGGTTAGGCCATATGTCACAACTCATTTTGTAAGTGTGGGGCAGATGTCCAGTGCAGGTACTCTATAAGGAACGAATCCAGTGATCAAATAAAGAACTGGTAAAGAACTTAAAAAGGAGGTGCTGGATAAAGGAATGGAAGTGGGGGTGGAGGAGGTCGGAGCTTCTATGATTGGTACGGCAGGGAGCCAACCCCCCTTTCTTATAACCCACCTTAACCCTCCTACGAGGGGGGATGGATGGTAAGGTCCAACCCATGGGTTGGCTGGGAGACCTGGATGGAAAGGTGGGCTGGTGGAAGCCCTGGGTAATTATTTGAATGAATATGGAGTTGCCTGCACTGCCAGCTAGCCTCAGACATCTAATAATAAAGTTGCGGCCTGATTAAATTCATACCAAGTGTCTCCTGTCCTTTCGGTATAACTGGACAAGCAATTTTGTTTGTTTTTTAAATAAGCGGTTTTCATAGTTTTGAAATCTTAAAATCCTAGTTCATGGTTTGATCAAGCTATATCTTTTTTAATGAAAAAAGTACCCACTTCTGTTAAAACTGTATTTCCCCTAGAGTCAGGTCACTTTCAAAAGCACATACAGTCAAAACTGCTGATGCTGCTAATATACAAACAGTAGCTGCATATTAGGACTAACCAGAAGAGAGTTTGCAATAATAGACTAAAACAAGGTGGGAAGCATTTCTATCATATTGGTGACAGCTTGTCTCATGGGCACCCCAGGCACATGAGCTAGAAACACATTTCTATCTAACTTAATTGAACGTTCCAATATGGAAAAAGCAACAAACAACCTTCAGATTCTGGAGGCTGTTAAATGATATGCTAAAATGGACATAAAATTAATAAAAAAGAAAAAGAAAAAGGAGAAAGAGAAAGAGAAAAAGAAAAAAAAGAGAAAGAGAAGAATATCTTGAACTGTGGTTACATTATGAAAAATGTCAGTTAAAATGACACCATCATCTCTCATTGATTCAATATAATGTTTTATCCATTTACAAGTAAAATATGGTTCTTTTGCAGCTCTGTAAAATCACCCTGGAATCTGAAAGTCAAGGTGAGTTCTTTCTCCATTGTGCAGCATTGGTTGAAATGTGCTTACACTGTGGTGAGAAAATTGTTTTCTTAATAGAATATATTTGGTTTGGATTGTTTATCTTAAAAATGTAGACTGAGGAAATGTTTGATTTCAGCATTTTAATGAGCATTTAAATAAATCTAAACAAAATATACAGGTGTGCAATGATTTAATTAAAAACACCATTGATTAAAATGAAATGGGATTATTTTCCATAGAACTGACTGCTTCTATAGTGAATTGTTTGAATTAATATATGAATTTATATGATAAAACTCTTGTTTTCCAAATGCAAGTAAGCTTATTCCAAACAGCTATAGACAAAAAATACATTAAAAATTCCTTGGAATGAAGACTAGCCTATGGATAAGACAGACATGCATTGCATATGCATTCATTGTGGGTATCTGGACAGCTCACATAAAAAATTTACATTAGAAACAATGATTAGGAACTGGGCTTTAAATATATCTTTGGTGCCTTCTGGCTTGTCTGAGTTCAAAAGAACATAATTCCCCTTTAAAAAGAATCATGAGTATCTGGCTAACTCTTGAATGAGGTCAACAAAACCTCTTTCCCTCCTTCCCTTTTCCCTTTTAAAATTGTTAAACATATGGAGGGATTAACGTGCCTTGAGAATTTTTAAAGACTGAATATTTAGTCTAGAGAAAAATATTAGAAATCACTTGATTGAGTGTGTCAAAATCACAGACTATAGTAAAAACTGAACAAGCCTTCATTTGACCCTTACTACACATATATGAACTAAGGGGCAGTTGATGAATTTAAAGTGCAAGAAAAGCAGATCTGGAAAAAGAGAAATTCTCAGCTTTTAGAGCGATCACCTGCAGGAGACAGGAAGCTTCCCCACACCTCACATACAGCACTGGGCAATTGGTTAGGTCAAGAGTTTCTAATTTTTTTCATAGCGAGAACCACATCTTAATAAAAAAAGCCAGTCTGATGGACCTTTTCCCTTCTCCATTTGTGGTTGTAGAGATCACTTTCCTTCCCATTGGCAATAAAATGATTTACCTATGTCAACTACAATGATTCACTGACTCATTACATGGAACATGTGGAGACTGAGGGAAACATCTGTCTTTTTTTTAATATAAATATCATGTGCATCAGAGTTTACCTGTGTGACTGACTGCATAGCATTAAATCAAAGGAGGCTGTAAAGAGGAAACTATCACAAAGATACAGTACTATGACAGAGAATGCCAAGGGTCCTTGCAGAAACAATGGAGAAAGATATTAATTGGGAAATATCTGCGGCCTGTCTCCAACTGGGCTGGTGACATTTACTCTTCCCAGGCTATACCTGGATCCAAAGAGATACTAAAACCTTAAAGAAGGCAGGTAGAAAGGAAGGGTTAGATGGTTTGGCAGTAGCTGCTGTATGTGGCTTTCTAACAGAGATGGAGAAAATGCTGCTGCAATACAGTCTGTTTCTCCCACCCCAGAGATGGTGATAACTGGGCTGAATAGAACTTCTCAAAACTTGCAAAGAAAGATTATGGTTTAGACAAGAGGAAATAGGAGTATAAGGTTTTATTGTTTTAACAGGTTTCTCTGCATGCTATATGCCTTTGAGTGAATTAATAATGCTTTATTTTGAGGAAGCTGTTTTTGAGTCACTTTAATCAGCTACTGGTCACAGGTTCCCAGAGGTAAAGGATTTACAGGTCTCAAACATTATGGGCTTGTTGTGCTAACACAGTTGGGAAACAGGGTGGCTGCAACCCAGAGATCCAGTCTAAGAGTTGTTGGACCGCACAGTTTTACCTTTAAGAAAGGTGGAGGAAGCTAGACCTGTCACCTGAGAGTGCAGTCAAGAGGGTCTGAAAGAGGTCTAAATTGCAGCCCACCCTGTAACCATGATAGAAAGTAAATATTTTAGCTGTCTTTTACAGCAAGTAGGGAAAAAGGGATGACAAGTCAGTACCATGTGATCAGCCACCTCACCACAGACCACCAGCAAGCGCTCCGTGTAGACGCCAGTTTGGGAGCTACTGGATTAGGTGCATTATGGAAGTTTTTCACCATCCTCTAGAAGCAAGACACTAAGTTAAATGGAAAAATGGTATGGTAAAAGTGTGGGATTTCTAATAAAACCTAGTTAAGTTAATATATATGCTAACTAGCAAGATCAACTTTTTCTTTTTTAAGCAATGAAAAATAAAAATACAACAAATTTTAAAATGTTTTTATTGCTGTAGAATGGAAATATGAGCAAAAGCACCAATATAATCAATACACAATCTATTTGTTATGAAGTAGTTAGTTATTATCCCTCTTTTGCCCTTCTGCACAAACTTTTATCAGGATATATTTTCCCCCAACAGTAGTAGTGGATGTTTGGTATATTAGTTGGTTGTGCTAAGAAAGGGTTTTTGTGCAGAAGGGTGGTTACACAGAGTGGATAAAAAGTTGGCATCCCTCAAGTTAAGGCTGGGGTGAGCAGTCTGTGCTGTATGTTAATGGTAGTGCTGATGGTAAGACTTGTGTCTATGGGAGGAGGAGGAGAGTGCATGTACCCTTAGGTGGCTGAACTTTTAATTTCCTTGCTTGTACATTTTTCTGTCAGATATGTTGTGTGTAGCGCAACCCTAATGGCTTCCAACCAAGGCTTTTCGTTTACTAATTTCCTTTGTTTTTAATGCTTGGTGATAGCTGTGAAAGAAGAAGATGGACTGAGGGAGAGGTGTAAAAAAGTGGCTGATGGAAAATAATTTATTCAAGAGCAGCTGCACATCACCCTCATATGCGAGAAGCTGTATAAAGGCTTCTGTTATAAAGTATAAAATCTGACAGAACAGTGTAGCACCTGACAGAGACTGTTGTGTGCACTCTGAGACCCATTAATTTGGCTTGCGTGCATTGGGCCTCCATTAACATCAATCAGACTTACGTACATCTGATCCCTGTCCATCAGGCTAATGCACTCCTGGCTTCCACTGCGGGCAGGGGTTGTGTGCATTGTGCATAAACTTTCAGTTATAACATGAAGGACAACTAAAAATGACCCTAAATCCAACATTAACCTATCCATTGCATGAGTTCTACTGAGGATCCACCTCTACCAATTGTTGTGTTGACAATGTTTGTCAAGAGGTATCAGTTGATAACAGAAAGTACGACTGCCAAAGAAAAGCTTCAGCCAGAGTCCAAATTCAAAGATTCTCTATTAAAAATTTTGAAGAGAAACAAAACAAAAAGATAAAGGGTATAAACATTAACTCTGTATGAAACTTCACACCAATTGGACACCTACCTGTAGAGAAAAACAGGATTTTTAGAAAATAACTATATCTCTAGAGTTTCTATCAGGCATCTCCATAATTTCATTGCAAATATAAAAAGTTGGCTTCATGAATAAATCTAGTATAAAAACAGAAAAAAAGAATTTTGTCCTTCTGAAAACAGTTAGGTACATTCAGTATACATTCACTGGCATGAAAATGCACAGCGTAAAACAAAAAAGTATTTGCTTAAATCCCAAAACTGTATATTGGGAAAAAATGCACAAAAGTTGTTAGTTTACTAAAAAAATCCACAAAAACAATGAGGAGTCCGGTGGCACCTTAAAGACTAACAGATTTATTTGGGCATAAGCTTTCGTGGGTAAAAAAACCTACATCTTCAGATGCATGGAGCCCTGCATCTGAAGAAGTGGTTTTTTTACCCACGAAAACTTATGCTCAAATAAATCTGTTAGTCTTTAAGGTGCCACCGGACTCCTCATTGTTTTTGTGGCTACAGACTAACACGGCTACCCCCTGCTACTTGATATAAAAAAATCCATTATTAGTGAATTCAGATGTGCTGTAGCTAAACTCTGTGTAAAGTAGACTAAAAGTCCTAAATGTGTCTATACATTACAAGGTGAAAACTACAATTCCACTTACAGTGGAATCTCCACTTTTACAGTGAAGTGCTTCTCTGAGAAAAATTACTTCACTATAAAAAAGTTTCCTTTAAAATGCTGTTTAAGAGGTCATGTTGACTAAAATGATAGGTGTGCTATTTTGTATGTGATAGAAAATTAGAGTATTGATATATTATCTTCTCTCATCAAGTGCTTTCACTACAATTCTTACTTAAGTAATGTTCTTCCTCATGCTTATCACAATCCAATATTCTTTGTTGTCCATATCAGTTTCTCTCATTTTTTATCTCTGATCTTTCATGTTAAGTCTTAGATTAGTTTGCACATTAGTCCTTCTACCTTTATATGTTGGCAGTACAACTAACAACTCCTTAAGTTACACTTACACCTAATAAAATTATGATAATTGGGCCTTAAGTATGTTCCCTTAATATGTTAGAATGTAATTACATATTACTAAGATACAAAATTAAGTTCTAATTATTATTTATTACACATCATGCCTGTGTAAATTGTGTAATACGTACTAGAAAATCATACATTCGGCACATTAAATGCTATAATTAAAAATTGTCATATTTCACAAAATTTGTAGTTTAATGAGAATGTAGACTTTCAAAAATGACTCCTATTTTACATTCTGGTGTTATTTTTGAATAACTATATTGCAAATATATTATGTAAACTACGTAACAGTAAACATGCAAAATGTGATAAGGCATCATTCATTTGCTACCATAGAAAGTAAAAATCTTCCTTAACTACAAATCAAAAAATGAAAAACAGGCAGAGTATCAGTACTGTCCTACAGTATGGAAAAGGCATTTTTAAGACTCACGTATAGTGAAGTCTTTGTAATTCTATTTTTACATACATATTTTAAATTGAAGTCATTTTTTCAGTATTTAAATTTGTGTATTTAAATTACACTAACTTTTGATGGATGTATGTGCACAGTGGAAGTACAATAATAGAAAAGCAGAATAAAGAGATTGCACAAAGATCCGGAAAATTAGAAATTTGACTTTACAATGTTTAAATAATTATTGCATTTGGCTTTTAATGAGCATTCCCTCCACACTCAGTCCTGACTACTTTTGTTAATGTTCTATGGAAAACTGAAATATTTACTCAGATAGCTGGGAGTTTGGAACAAAAATGTCTGAGATGAGGCGTTCTTGAGGCCACACACACATATTATATATTTACATAAGCATGCATACACATATAAATATAAAATTTTGGGAACATAAGAAAATAAATGCTTATCAGTAACAGGGGTATGAATTACTATTTCTTTTTTTTTTATTTGTTTTTCCTGAAGTCTTGCCAATAGTGATCGCATCACAAACTGAGGTGCTTTTCTAGTATACTCAAATTATGAAGGCCAAAGTCTAATCCGTGGATGCACATTTACCATTGTTCTCATGCATATATAAGGAGCTCTATATATGCATGTTTTGCCTCAAGTGGAAGGCCCAAAAGATCAAAGGAATACACAAAGGTACACTTGAAAATACACATGCCTAGCTCATTTTCCTTAAAAAACAAAACCCCACACATTTGCACATCAACACTTGTGCATGCAAATCATGTTATTATGTAGCTAACTAAATTACTTGATTTATAGACAAAAATGCTGGTCTGCATGAACAAATGCCTGCAGCCTACTTTGAAACTCTAATCTGTATTGTGCCTAAGTAATTTATAAATTCATAGATTATAACATCAGAAGGCACCATTGTGATCATGTAGTCCAACCTCCTTTATAACACAGGCCTATACAAATCCCATATACAAACTACTAAATCCATTCAGCATTTCTCAATATTCTGTTAGATTAGTTATCTGCTTTTTTTTAAAAGATAGATTTTAATGCTAATGAAAGTGAGACAAATAAGAGTGCTAGCAGACAATGCACAGCCTTTCCAGAACAGAACTTCATCTTGATCTACAGCACCCTTGCTTTTAAAGGCAGGCACATCACCTTTAAATAGATACTGCCAATCAAAATTAATTGCAGACTACTTTTGCAATGTGTATACATGCCTACTATGAAATAGGATGATGCTATCCATCCTAAGTAATTTTTGCTTGCAAAACTAATCAGAATTAGTGCTCAGGTCCAAATATGGGAAAGGTCAGTGTGTCAAGCTGCAGGGATAGCTATGACCCTATCTCTTTGTTTTTCTGCTCAATATTTCTTTACCCAAAAACTAAAAAAAAAAAATTAAAATATCATTAGACATATGTAATCAAGCCATAATACTTTTGTTAAACTAGCTGTAACACCAGTAATTAATATTAATGTCCTTTCATGGCTTTTTGGTTTTAGAATGATAGCATTTATGATGTACTGGTTCACCAAAAAACAATTACACACACATACATTGGGTCAAACTAATTCTTTCTGTAACTCCGGGGAAATTAAGTTTAGCGACAGAAGTTGGTGGAGTTACAACAAGAATGAATTTGGCCCAAAACATCTTATTGATTATTTTTGTAATTTTTACACAGTTATAATACCAGCAGTAGTAAATAAAGATTAATATTTGTATTAGCAAAGAAATATTATATGTAAAGCATAAATGGCAATTCTTTGGGTGGGGGGGAGAGAAACCAATAATCTTGGATAGTTTCTAAGTCTCTGTAATAAAATGCAACGAATGAAAAGGTCTTCTAATCTGGATATTTTCCTCATGAGGGGTCTGAGAAGTTGCCTTTAACTTTTATTTGCTATCTATTAAATCCAAAATATTAAAGAATAATGAATGAGGAACGTTAAAATAATGTCACAGAGCATAGTGCAATTTTCTTCTGAGAAACATTTATTTCAAAATCAGATAAAATCTATTCACAAAAGCTACAAGAACAAATCAAATTTTCAACAGCTGTAGAATATTTAAGTCACAGGAAAAAGTTGGAGTCCCAAAATGGAATCAGAGTGTTAAAGTAACTTTTGAGGAGCATCCTGAATAATGTGGTACTTTGGCACTGAGCAGCAGAACCCTTCTGGGATACAGATATCCTGCCTCTCTTATTCACAGGAATAAGTACCCAATATACACAGACTACCAATGGTGATTTAGGAAGCCAATGGCTGTATCATGGCCAGGGGCAGCTCCAGGCACCAGCGCAGCAGGCACCTGGGGCGGCAAGCGGCGGGGGGCGGCCTGCCGGTCGCTGTGAGGGCGGCAGTCAGGCTGCCTTCGGCGGCATGCCTGCGGGAGGTCCGCCAGTCCCGCGGCTTCGGTGGTAATTCGGCGGTGGGGACGCTGAAGGCACAGCACTCGTGGACCTCCCACATGTAAGGGGACTGTTGCCCCCTTACTAACATTCAGTGGGGGTGTTTTGATTGGCTTGCTCCCAGTACTAAAAGGGGAAGGGTCGATGGCAAATCAGGAGCCTGAGACTGACAGTCCCCAGGAACAATGGGGAGAGGCCAATGCTCCAGATCAGCCTGATTGACAGGGCGGGCAGGCTAATCAGAGAATCAGGAGGCGAGGGGGGTCCCGTCCTCCGTGTGAGCTGGAATTGCCTGGGTCAGACAGAGTGGGGCCGAGCTAAGGAGAGAGCAGGGGCCCGAGCTAAGTTGCTGGGAGCAGAGCTGCAGCCCCAAAGCCAGAGCACAGCCCAGAGAGAGCAGACCTGCCCTGGGAGGAGAGCTGCAGCAACCAGAGCCAGAGGGGCCAGACAAGCAGCCAGGAAGCAGGTCAGAGCTGGGAGCAGAGTCACAGAAGCAGCCTGCAGAGCAGACCTGTCCTGGGGGCAGAGCTGTAGCAACCAGAGCCAGAGAGGCCAGAGAAGCAGCCCAGGGAGCTGAAGGCAGAGCAGCAGCAGCAGCCGTGCTGAGGCAGAGTGGAGCTGGAGCTGGGGCTGGAGCTGGGGCTGGAGCAGTCCGGAGCCGGGTGCGGTGAGCAGCTGGGGAGAGTGAGGGGGACCCTGGCAGTGGGCCCAGCACAGGGAGATACCTCAGCCAAGAGGCCTTGCAGGCCAGACTTGGAGGGGGATTGTAACCCTGACAGGGCGGGGGCGACGCTGGGAAGAAGGGTCCTGCCACCTAGAGCCTGAGAGCGTGTGGCCACCGCCAGAGCAAGTGTCCAACCCGCAGCGTCTCTGCAGCACAGCCAGGGCCTGAGAAGGAGGCCCGGGACCTACAAGGAACAGACTGTGAACTGCCCTGACGTTCCAGAGACACTGCTTGTGATGATCCCTGCCACAGAGCAGGGTGATGGGTTTTCCTTTAACCTTTCCCATTTTTCCTTATTCTTTTTTAAAAGTAATTGTTAATTAAACAACTTGTATTTGCTTTAAATTGTATAAAATGATCAGTGGGTCAGGGAGGTGCCCAGTGCAGAGAGAGTACCCCGGAGTGGGGACACCCTAGCCCCTGTCCTAGGTGACCACAGCAGGGTTGGGGGTCAAGCCCCCCCAGGAATCCTGGGCCCAGCCTTGTCGGGGTTTACGAGGACTCTGCCAGACAGGAGAGTGGAAGGGGAGTCCTCAAGGGCAGGGAGGCCTCTGGGTAAAGGAAGTGGGAGCGAGGACTCGGATCCTTTCGCTAGCCCACTTCACCGGGGTAGTGCAGAAGCCAGGAAAGTTCCCCACAATAGCGGGACCATTCCCCCGCTTACATAATTGGCGTCACGAACAGGATCCTATCCACAGGGTCCATCCCATTGGTTTTCTGGTTAAGTTCTAGTAGCACGGTCCGGGCCTGGTTGAGCACCCTACCATGGCTGGAATTGAAGAACTACGAACCCAGTTTGCTGAACTTCAGCGCAGATTATCAGACCAAGCGGAGGCATTACAGCAAGCTAGAACTGAACAGAGAGAAGCCTTATCGCTGGCCAAGGCAGTAATAGACCAACAGACAGCAGAAGCTAAGAAACCCCCTACTATTTATGTCCCACGGGAGCGGAAGGTCACGGAGTTTGGTGGCTTCCCGACTAGACCAGGAGACATTACAGTAGAGGAGTGGGTCAAGTCTGTGAAGGCGGCTCTGCGTGTGCTAAGAGTACCTGAAGAAGATCATGTGGACTTCATAGAGGAGCACCTCAAGGGCCAGGCCAAGGCCACAGTAAAGTTCATGGCAGTGGCAGACAAGAAAGATGTGGAAAAGGTATTTGAACTCCTCCTAAAAGTGTATGGAGACAAGGTACCTATTGGAACCCGACTAAAGGAGTTTTTTGAGAAAAAGCAGGAGCCTGGTGAAACTGTCCGGGCATACGCATATGACCTCCAGGAGAGAATGAGCAAAGTGGAGCGGCGAGACCCTCAGCGAGTTCCAGACCCAGATACGGTTCTGAAAGAGCAGTTGGTGCTGGGGCTCCGTGATGACTCCCTCCGACGTGAAATGAAAAGGAGGTTTAAAGAAGAGCCCAGTAAGAAGTTCCATGAACTCATGCAGGCTGCCATTATGTGGTCAGAAGAAGAGGAAGTTCCTGTGGCAGAGGCGGCCAAGCCTAACCCCCATACACGAAGTGGGGGCCTAGTGAATGCAGCTGCTGGGGAAAAGGCCCTGCCCCAAACAGAGCTAACATTGGAAAGCTTAAGTGAAGCTGTCCAAAAACTGGCGGTCCAACAGGGGGAGATGCTGAAAGTGATGACCGAGTTGATGAAAGAAAAAAATCCCATTAGTATGCCAAAGTATCCAAGGGCACCGGGATCCCGAAGAGCCCCACTGAAGGACGAGCTGGGAAGATACATTTGTTACACTTGTGAAAGGCCAGGACATACTAGCCGAGAATGTCCACTGAGAAGGAGAACAGAGTCCCAGGCATTCGAAACCAATGGGGCACCAGGAGCAAATGGTCCATCTACAGTAGAAGGCCAAGCAGTGGCAGAAGGATTCCTAGGCCTGTCCTTCGTGGAAAATCCCTCTGCATACAGTGTTGAGAGGAACGTGGGCAGTGCCAGCATATCTAGCGACTTCTGTAAGCGAGCATTTGGAGACTGTCTAACTGCTGAAGTATGTATAGCAGGGGTGAAGACCAGATGTTTGTTAGATACTGGCTCAGAAGTCACCACCATTACTGAGTCACATTTTCAAAAATATCTGAAGGACAAGGACCTGACCATGCACAGCACACGGTTTGTACGTCTAACAGCTGTTAATGGACTGGCAATCCCAGTGGTGGGGTGCCTTGAAGCAGACATAGAGTATATGGGCCAGACTCTGCCAGGAAAATGCATCTTCATCCTGAAAGACAAAGCCTCAAAAGGGAGCCATATAGGAGAAGGAGTCCCAGGGATTCTAGGGATGAACATCATTAGTGAGCTGAAGGAGCTACTCTTACCAGGAAAAGGGACCAGGAGGATGAACTGTCACGAGCACTCTACGAAGAATGCTGTGCTGAGTAAAGTACTGGCTCGAGAGGAGAGGCAGAGTCTTTCCCTGGGCCCCACAAGGCATATGGGAAATGTTAAAGTGGGCAGAGAACGGAAGACCGTTATTCCTCCTTGGAGAGGGAAGCTCCTTGACGAACACCGCTGTGTACCAGGAAATGAGCTGCAGGTGACGAGGGAGAAGGGAGGACGAGTTACCTTTCTTCAAGAAAGATGTGATGGGAGACTGCCAGTTCCAGTTCAAGCGGCACGCCAAGGGCTGATTCCTGCACATGTGGCTAACATAAGGGCGTTGCCAGAGAAGCATCAAGAAGTCTTTTCTAAGGATGAGGTGACCAATTATGATGACCAGGTCAAAGGTCACCATGACAGGCTGAAGATAGCCTGTGACGTTGCTCTCAATACAACTAAAGACACAGCCCGAAGTAGGAAAAGGACTTATGATGGCAAGTCCAGTGGGGCTCTCATGAGGCCTGGTGACCGTGTACTAGTTCGTAACCATAGACACCGGGGGCGTAATAAAATACAGGACAAATGGGAGTCAAATCCCCACATTGTAGTCGCTCACAACAATCCCGAGCTACCAGTTTACACCATCCGGCCTGAACGAGGGGGTCCTGAGAGAGTAGTACATAGGGACCAGTTGAAATATTGCACTCTTAGTCCAGATAGGGACCATAGGAGGCGTAAATCAGTACACCCCGAGGAGGCTGAAACCAATTGGGAAATGGTTCTAGTCCCACAAACCGAATACAGAGGGGGACAGAGTGGGGCAAACCCAAACCCTAACGAGAATGGCCAGATCCTTCAAACTGACCCAGTATTACCTGAGGATAGGGAAATAGAAAATATGGGTAACGAACCACCAGTCTTAAGAAGGTCGCAGAGGGCTAATAAGGGTGTACTTCCTGTTAGACTTAGAGATAATTATGTTATTGGTTCTATGTAGTGTTTTAATGAATATTGTTATGTATGGTATTAAGAAGTAGATGTGGAATGTTAAATATGTTAAATGTTCTTTTGATAATTGTTAATGGGTTGTTGATATAAAATGATGTGGGTATATGTTGTTACTATGGGGCCCGGATGTACCGGTGTGAATATTGTGGATGTGGCAGTATTTTAGCAAGGGGGAATGTAAGGGGACTGTTGCCCCCTTACTAACATTCAGTGGGGGTGTTTTGATTGGCTTGCTCCCAGTACTAAAAGGGGAAGGGTCGATGGCAAATCAGGAGCCTGAGACTGACAGTCCCCAGGAACAATGGGGAGAGGCCAATGCTCCAGATCAGCCTGATTGACAGGGCGGGCAGGCTAATCAGAGAATCAGGAGGCGAGGGGGGTCCCGTCCTCCGTGTGAGCTGGAATTGCCTGGGTCAGACAGAGTGGGGCCGAGCTAAGGAGAGAGCAGGGGCCCGAGCTAAGTTGCTGGGAGCAGAGCTGCAGCCCCAAAGCCAGAGCACAGCCCAGAGAGAGCAGACCTGCCCTGGGAGGAGAGCTGCAGCAACCAGAGCCAGAGGGGCCAGACAAGCAGCCAGGAAGCAGGTCAGAGCTGGGAGCAGAGTCACAGAAGCAGCCTGCAGAGCAGACCTGTCCTGGGGGCAGAGCTGTAGCAACCAGAGCCAGAGAGGCCAGAGAAGCAGCCCAGGGAGCTGAAGGCAGAGCAGCAGCAGCAGCCGTGCTGAGGCAGAGTGGAGCTGGAGCTGGGGCTGGAGCTGGGGCTGGAGCAGTCCGGAGCCGGGTGCGGTGAGCAGCTGGGGAGAGTGAGGGGGACCCTGGCAGTGGGCCCAGCACAGGGAGATACCTCAGCCAAGAGGCCTTGCAGGCCAGACTTGGAGGGGGATCGTAACCCTGACAGGGCGGGGGCGACGCTGGGAAGAAGGGTCCTGCCACCTAGAGCCTGAGAGCGTGTGGCCACCGCCAGAGCAAGTGTCCAACCCGCAGCGTCTCTGCAGCACAGCCAGGGCCTGAGAAGGAGGCCCGGGACCTACAAGGAACAGACTGTGAACTGCCCTGACGTTCCAGAGACACTGCTTGTGATGATCCCTGCCACAGAGCAGGGTGATGGGTTTTCCTTTAACCTTTCCCATTTTTCCTTATTCTTTTTTAAAAGTAATTGTTAATTAAACAACTTGTATTTGCTTTAAATTGTATAAAATGATCAGTGGGTCAGGGAGGTGCCCAGTGCAGAGAGAGTACCCCGGAGTGGGGACACCCTAGCCCCTGTCCTAGGTGACCACAGCAGGGTTGGGGGTCAAGCCCCCCCAGGAATCCTGGGCCCAGCCTTGTCGGGGTTTACGAGGACTCTGCCAGACAGGAGAGTGGAAGGGGAGTCCTCAAGGGCAGGGAGGCCTCTGGGTAAAGGAAGTGGGAGCGAGGACTCGGATCCTTTCGCTAGCCCACTTCACCGGGGTAGTGCAGAAGCCAGGAAAGTTCCCCACAATAGCGGGACCATTCCCCCGCTTACATAATGGCATGCCGCCGAATCCGCATGACCAGCGGACCGCCCGCAGGCACGCCGCCAAAAGCCGCCTGACTGCCGTACTTCGGGCAGCAAAAACCATAGAGCCACCCCTGATCATGGCCTTTTGTAGAGTGCTTCCTAATCCTCATGATCTAGGCTTGGTCTGACACATACAATTATAATACTTTTTACTTAGAGGGTGGAATTGGTTCTAGCTAGACACAGCAAAAAATCAAAACATATCAAGTCTCTTCTGCTATTTCTGTGAGACTGAAGCCGAACAGACAAGGAAATCTGTCCTACGCAATCTAACTACATAATGCTTTCCATTCAGAGATGGAATTACTACTTGTGGAATTTATTTTTGCAAAGAGATAGTTTGCAAAAATAATAGTTTTAACTTCAATAGTTATCTGTCTACAGTCACACTACAAGCTAGAAGTGTAATTCCCAGCTCATGTACACTTATTTCTCCTAGTCCTTATCTGAGATAGCACACTAAAAATAGTAGGGTAGCCACAGTAGCATAGGCAGCAGCAGCAGTAGTACAGACTACCTGCCCCAAGTAGGTACCCACAGGTTTCAGGCAGTTCTGTACTCAGGGCAGCTAGCCTCATCCACCCCTGCCATTGTAGCCATGGCTACATTATTATTTTTAGTGCAGTAGCTCAGATGAGAGTTATCCTATGTATACATGAGCTGGGAATCACAATCCTAGCTCATAGTGTAGACCCTTAGTAACCCTTAGTTAATGAGCTAAGAATATTGTATAAAAGTGCAAGAAACATGGGAGTGAAAATTTTCTTGAATGTCAAATCATATCAACCTGATTTTTTTTTATTTAGTTCTTGCTTAAGCCAAGAACAACAACAACTACACTGCTTGTTAATCAAAAATAAATGGAGACTAGCATTCAAAGTTGGCAGCACTTGCCCTCCCCCATCACTACAAATTGCTGGGTCTTTAAAAATCATTATTCCATAATATTTTTATTGTTCTACTATTCTCACAGAGCCAATGTGCCTATGGCATGGAGTACACCACAAGGATGGATGACCTCTTCCAGGACAAACATGGGAAAGGAGGACTGTGATGTTGCACCCCATAATGCTTTATAGAAATATGTTTGAGTGTACATATGACATAACTGGAATATATTTTATGCTAGATATGCCATGTAACACATCTTTTCAAAGGTTATGTTCTTCTGCATGTATTCATCCTATTTGTATGCATGTATCATTTTTATATCTGAAGTTATGAGTGTTGGCTCTATGCTTGTATTTAAAGTGTTTGCTGTAGAAAGCACCTAAGGCAGATTTAGTCAACATAGTTTGAATGGCTTATTCAAGTAATTGGGAGTACTCGGCTAACAATGAACCTTGATAGACTCCAGTCCACATCTGAGCTTTCCTAGGAACATTATGTAGAAAACTGAGTCATGCATGGACATGTGACTTGCCCATGTGACTCCAAAACTCCATTTTGTAGCTACATTCTACACAGGGAGAGAGGGGTTTCCACCCATGAGAGACTATATATGCACCTGGGAAAGCCCCTCCATTTTGGTCTTCAGCTGGCTCAAGAGATAGCCTCTCCACCCCAAAGGATACCTGAAAGAAACTGGAACAAAGGACAGTAACTACAGGGGTGTGAGTGATTGCTGGACCCAGACTAGAAGGAGGCTAGTCTGTAAAAGAGGCTTATTGGAATATCTCTGAGGGTGAGATTTACCTGTATTTAGTTTTTTTTTTTTTTTTTTTACTGTATTAGGCTTAGATTTATGTGTTTTGTTTTATTTTGCTTGGTAATTCACATTGTTCTGTCTGTTATTACTTGGAACCACTTAAATTTTACTTTTATATTTAATTAAATCACTTTTTACTTATTAGTTAAACCAGAGTATGTATTAATTCCTCGGGGGGGGGGAGATATCTCTTTATCAGTGTTTGGACCCCATTGAGAGCTGGGCATCTGAGTGCTAGAGACAGGAACACTTCTTAAGCTGTTTTCAGTTAAGCCTGCAGCTTGTGGGGAACGTGGGGTTCAGACTTGGATCTGTGTTTGCAGCAGGAAGCATGTCTGGCTCAAACAAGACAAGGTACTGGAGTCCCAAACTCGCAGGGAAAACAGGCTCAGAGGTAGTCTAGGCACATCAGGTGGCAGTCCCAAGGGGATTTCTGTGATCCAACCCGTCACAAGGACCTCTGCTCCGCTTCCCCCACAAAATCACTGCACATCTGGGGTCTAGTTCCGACCCTCTCTCTCCGCTCAGCAGTAACCTCCACTTTCCTAGTGCAGAAAGAGATGGGGACAGTTCCATGCAGAAATCAGGAAGTTCATGAAGTCCCCTGCATCTTTAACAACCTTGTGAATTCAGGCCATGAATAAAGTATGGAGCTCTTCCATACCGGTTGTACTTTGGGCTCCACCCGTTTTCCAATCAATCAAGCCAGTGCTCAGCTGGGTTATGTGAGGATAAGAGGCTATATGTGACCCTTATTACTCTTTGTGCCAGAGCCACATTACATAAAATATATTGCAAACAAATTTATTTAGGGTATTTTTCTAATGAAAAAAGTGATGCTATGCTGTAATGAATAGATGTGATTCTTGCCAAGAGTAGGTTTGTAACAATTTTATGAAAGCCTTTTTCCATTTTTAAAATGTGACTGCTTTTAGAATATAGTCTTGAGAATAGAAGACTTTGAGTCCACACATTTCTATTGAGGTTTGGGGTTGAGCAGCAAATAAACATATGCTATCCAATGATCTTATTAAATCATTATATAGTTAAATGAGTGCCCCCAAGAAACAGAAAAACAGCAATTGCATTCGGACTTTGGTATTAGAATAGTTTAAATGAAATTACACCCACTCTGTTTTCAAGAGATGAATATTTTATACCAAACTGCTTATTATTATGAATGAAAAGGATTTGTTTCAGCTTTTGGAGTAGTCCACAAAAAAAACACAACTTGTCAAATACCCTTTTGTGAATATGACTTTAATCTCAAATTGGCATTATATTCTGAGCGGAGAAAAAGTGTCAAGATGTGTTGAGAGTCTTGCCCAGCATTCATGATGCAACAGTTCCTCTGGTAACTCTCTGAAGTTAATATTAGTGTGCAGTAAAATCCCCTTTAAAATGGTCAGTGTTAGTAAGACTTGCCTATAGGAATCCTAGCTAGTGTATCTTTATTATAAATGTTTTCATTCATTTTTTGACTTATTGATTTATTATTTATTATCATTTTCTGCTGCCTCTGCTCCACTTTATTAACAAAAGAACTCAATCACTTTGTGGCAGAAATCTTATGAATTTGCTACACTACTTGGTTTAGGTGGGCTACAAATACAGCACAAATTCAAGAATGACTTTGTAGCTTGGGTAAGGTCTACACTAACACTTACTTTGGTATAACTTATGTCGCTCAGGGGTTTGAATAAGCCACCCCATCCCACTAAGCGACGTAAGTTACACTGAACTAAGTGCTGGTGTGGACAGCACTACGTTGGCAGGAGAGCTTCTCCTGCTGACATAGCTACCACCTCTCGCAGAGGTGGATTTATTACGCTGACAGGAGCGCTCTCTGTCAGCATAAAGTGTCTTCACCAGACACACTACAGTGGCGCAGCTGTGCCGATGTAGTGCTTCTAGTGTAGACTAGACCTTGGTAATTAAAGCACTCACCTGGATGATAGGAGATGTGGATTCACAGATGAGTGCCTTTTAATACCAGGCTATAGAGACATTCTCACTCTCTCTCTTTTTGCCCAATGAGTATTTAAGTAGTTATACAAAGTAGAACAGCTTCAATGGGAGCGATTGAGAGAGATTCTCCTTAGAGGATAGCCTGGTGGTTAGGATACTCACCTAGGATAGGGAGAGATCAGAGTTTAAGTCCCCACTCCAGAGCGGGAATTCAAACCTGGGCCTCTCACATCCCAGGCAAGTGCCCTAAACATTGGGCTTATGGTTATAAAAGGGACACACGCACACTGTTTGCTGGTCTGAAATGGACTTTTAAAATTTGTTTACAAGTTCTGAACATTTTTGGAATCGAACTGAAGATTTTCCCTGATTTTTGGTGTTCTAGGCAAACAAAAAAAATTCAATTACTCATCCATCTGTAGTTCTGATACTAATCCATTAATAGACTGATGACTTGGTGTAACTGATCCTTGGATTTAACATGATGAAGAAAAACCGTTACAGTAATGTAGTTTAAAAAGTAATAAAGAAGGAATCATTCTCTTCTTCTGAGGGAACAGGTAAATAAGAATGACATTTTATAACCTCAATTTCAGTTTTATTTATATATTCTATGGGACCATAAACCCTGTGGCAACTACAAAAGAGTAATCAATTGTCATAGCCAAAATTGGAGCCAAGGAGACTTGTAGGACTCTAAATGGGCTCCCAGTACAAGGAAAGTGGATAGAATGTCAGTACTTGAAGATGCTTTCAAAGAGAAAAAAGTTGGCCAAATGATTGATCTTGAACTAGAGAGGTTGTTCTAATCCCTAGTTTTAGGAAGTTTGCACAATCCAGTTAGTATAGTCTTTATGTGTTCCAAGGTAGTTACTAGATTCAGGGAGTCCTTTACCTGCCTGATAAACATGCAGACCTACAACTGTCACCTTTTAACAACTATTGTGCTACTATACATTAACTCAATTCTTATACCAACCTATAAGGAAATTTGTTTCTCTCCCTCACCACTCCTCTGATTACACAGGCACTTGTCAATTTACACTAATGTTACGATTCAAGAAACATTCTGTAGTGTTTCCTTAGGGAGTTGTTCTTTACTGAACGAAATTGTTAATACGTGTATTATAGTATAGTATAAAACTTTCCTGTGGGGTTTCTACTCAACCCTCTGTCACTGGCACTTCACTCCTCTTTGCCAACTTGCCAGATTTAAAAAAACTGACTACAGAAAAGAGATTCTGGTTATCTGAAGAGGATAAAGACAACTTTTCATTTGCTTGGGTTTACCTAATCCTTTAAATCCATGTCAGATAGGGAGAACTCACTTCCATTTATACTTTCTTAAGTCAATGGAAAACCAAGGCTAAGATTGATGCAGGTTATTTAGTGATAGTTGTGGATTTCCATATTCATATTCTGAAGTTATACATAAGTGGTATAAATTAGACCACTTTACATTCAATAAGAATCCCTTACACATACTTAGCCCCATGCTACCCACATATAAGGGAATCGAAGGGCATGTCTGCACAGGGACACTCAGGAAAGTTAAGACAAGTTAACTAAAACTCTGGATTAAGCTACAGTGAACTAAGGCCCCTAATTAGCAAATGAGCACTTCCACATAAGGGTTTAATAGGCTTTTACCTATTTTTATTTCACACTTAAATTAACTCATCTTAACTTTCCACAAGGTCCCCATGTAGACATGTTTTGAACTGATGTAAGAGGGTATAAATAAAAGCTGCCTTCAAAACTACTTTAACCTTCACTTTCTTCCATTTCCTTGGCACATAAATTAGATCCAATTAGACTCCCATACATATGGTACAGCAAGTAGATCTAGAGGTGACTGAGTGAGCAGAAAGTATAGTTAGTGTGAGGGGCATCAATCCCGAATGTGTATCACTATCTACTACTTTTTGGGGGGCACATGGGAAAAGCAATACATAATTAAACGCTTAATTCCTAACAGGGAGCTTTTATTGCTTGGCTCTGATCTGACCTACAGAACAAAAGCTTGTATTGCTAAGCACAAGAGTCATTAGGTCTTCCAAACTGAAAACTGCAAAATGACAGTTTCCATGGGTTGGAACTTTTTAGATTCCATTATCACTTTCAGTTACAGATAAGGATTTCTAACACACCATGGTTTGGAGTACCCAGATGTGGGTTTTTGAACTGGGACAACCTCTACTAAAAACGGTTAAAGAGTGACATACAGAATTCTTCCATATATAGTACACACACATACACACTTTCCCCATATAGAATATAAAGTGATTGCTAAAAATTGACAGTTTCAAATTGTGCTAATATTTAAGAAGAACCTTCATTATTTGCAGAGCCTGTTTCACAAAAAGCATAAAGCATGAACTATGGTAATGAAATGAAGAAATATAAGTGTGGTCATAGTTTCCAATTATAATTAATTTTTCAATAGAAAATATATTTCTTAAATTCAAATCAGACTATAATTGCAAACGTTTGAATGTGAAGTAAAACTGAACAACAGCATTTAGCATCCAGTGGTTAGAAGTGACGGAGCAGATCTGCTGCTGCTGTAAATGATCCAACAATGGAGCTAGGCTGTTTTACAACAGCTGAGGCTCTGGCCCAGCAGCTATTAAAGTACTAATAGTTATATTGTTGTCAGGGTGTCAAGAGACATGATGTACTAGAAGCATTAATCACTGTTGGATTTTATTACTGTAAAAGATAAGTGGACAAGGACTTTTAGTCCAATAAACTCCAACCATGGAACAAAACAAACGTCACTCTTCCCACAGAGCGTCTCACAGCAATAAGCATATTCTAGGATACAATGATGGGGGACGGGAGGAAAATAAAAATAATAATAATAATAAAAAAAAAATCACACACATCAGGTGGAAAGGATAAAAAAAAACCCACAACAATTAAAATGCCTAGGCTAAAAACCCTCAGACACCAGTTTTAAAGTAAAAGAAAATCTTCAAAAGCAACTAAAGAAATTTACCACATGAAGAATAAATTTAAATTTAACTGGAAGTTGTGGACACCTTTCCAAGGGCAGAATGTGTTTTACTGGACAGGGCATGATCCAGGAAGTTGGGAGATCAACATTCTATTGTTGGCCAGGAGTCTCAGCCCCTCTAATATTGGGATGATAATGCCTACTCATCTTTGTAAGACACTGACATCTGTGGATGACACATTTGATTAAGTTCTGGATTAAACTAGTGGCCACACACACACACGCCCCGGGCCGTCCAATTTTTTGGAGACACTGGCAGGTTCTAGTCCACCAGCACAGCAGAGTTAGTGGGAGGTCTTTTCACTGGGGGTAGGGGGGATAACTGTACTGTGTGTGTGTAGTTGTGAGTAAGGTGTGCTGACTTAGCATGTACCCCAGGCAGCCTTTACTGCTGGAATTCCAGCCACAAGTTACCGGTAATTCTTTCTTTCCACAGTACTTTGTAAGGGTGAGTTAAACATGAACCATTCAGAATATTATTAGGCTCGTTGTGTGGGCCACTTATGTTGCATTATCATTTGGTTTTGGTTCACAGGATTTACTTTTTTGTTGGGGAGGAGTATGCAAGATAACCATGTATTAGTTAAGCTCAAATATGATTTGATGGAATAGAAACTATTACATGCAGTAGATACACCAAGTTGGTAGCAACATTTCAATAGAGAAAATGTTGTTCTCCTGAAAAATTTCTAAGGAACACTGATACAAAGCACTGCATTATTGGAGTAACTCACTGGTACTCAAATGATTTAAATAAGAGCACTTGTAGCACTTTTAATGATTTGGTTTCATAAATGTAATTTTCATTCCACACATCAGGGAAATAATTTCTAGAGAGCTTCAACCAAAAGATCTCTCTTTAAGGAAATAAAAACCATCATTGAGTGTCTCAATGCACACTCTACTGCACTCTAAATACTCAAGCTTGATTCTCTGCCATGCCAGGAATCACTTAGCATCAATTTCTATAAATCCCCACATGCCAACTTGTTTAACACAGATATCAAGCCAAAGTGGTTACGTCCCCCTCCCTCTTCCATTTAAGAGAAATTAAATTAAAAAAAAATAGAGGATCTGAGTGGGTCTGTTATGGATTTTTCTTTGAACATGAACATAGATATGCTAGATAGAAGAACAGAACACTGGGAAACAAAATATAGAAACAAATTTATTACTCTCTCAATAGGTAACAATTTCTATCAGAAGTATGAACTACTAATTGAATTACTGGATTGACTTCAGACATTTTGAGTTTAACCCAAATTCCATGAAAAACAGCAGCAACTTGGAATACTTATTATGGATCATATAAAAGGTAGGAGATGCATCTTTACATTTCTAGTGCGCTCCCCACCACTGTGCCAATTGCACTTTATGTTATCAGATACATAGATTGCAAACAATATTGAGAAAACTAGATAATTATCAAAGCATGTGTTTGACGCTCCCTCTTGACTCTATCTGCCTTTTCTTTTCATGATTATAATGACAATGTTTTATTATCTCATTCTACTTGAAATTGTGTAGCGGCTACGGAGATTAAAACTGCTAAACACATTTGAGATCATGATTACATTTCAACTCAAAAGCAAAGGTTTCTGCAAACACCACCATGAAGTAAATACAGTTGTCAAAGTCTATTGTCTGGGTGGTTTCTAGGGCTGTCCTAAGACAAATAAAATGTTTCTACTCTAATTACATTCAGAGAGAAGATGTAATTCATGAAATGTAAGTTTCACTCTTGTAATACTAAGAGCTCATATTTTATTTAAAAGTCTGTGATTAATTTATCCTTGTCACAGGCCCTGACACCATGTCATGCCTCAGTCTCCCCTTTTTGTCATATAAATCAGTCTCGACTCAGGCTTTGCCTCTATCACTCCTTTATTCGGGGGAGATTTTATCTAGCAACATCCACTAAACCAACAAAGAAACAGCCCAAGGCTTCTGTTTCTTCCTTGACATAGTCTTATTCTTCTCCTTGCCTCTTCTTACCAATAAATTGCCAGCAGTCCCTCTTGCCTTTCACACTGGGATTCAGTCTCTGGATCAGGTACTACTTGTTGAAGAACTAACTTCTCAGTTACTTGCCCCACTCAGGGGGGGTCTCTCACTTTACAGCATATTCTTCAGCTTTCCAACTCCCTTCTCTGGAGGCAGACTCAGACTGTAGGCCTTTCTGCTCTACAGCCAGATATCAGCCCCTGCTTCCTGGAGCTTACTGACCTTCCCACAGGGACTCTGATGGCTCTCTAGGGGCCTCTGATTGTTGATCCTAACCTTCCTTCAGGACATGTTTCCCACAATTCCTGTGGGTTCCTGCAGCAACAGCAGAGCTTGCCTGCAAAGAGTTCCCGTTTCCCTAGGGTATCTCCTCTTTATACTATTCTAGCAGCCTCCTAATTCAACTGCTCCAGTTCTAATTAGCTAAAGGGTCACCAACTGGAACACCTGATTTCTCCCAGATGTAGCCCACACAGTCCTCATGGGCCAATTAGGACCTACTTCTCCTGGAGAGCCATTGGCCCCATGACAATGCTGTATCCAACTATATTAGAAACCTATACATTTTTCTTTGACGACAAATCAATTGATGATTATGGGTTTATAGTTAGAATATTATTGTTAAGAAGATTTTAGCTCATTCTCATGCAATGTCTGGGTTCGTGTGTGTGTATGTATACATACACACACACACACACAAAGTGAAATAAGCATAACAAATAATTTTAAATGCAAATGCTGCTTACTACTACCAGAAAAATCTCTCTTCTTTAGCGACTGCAACTGGGATAAACCACTAGTTCAGGGGTTCTCAGACTTTTGTACTGGTGACCCTTTTCACACAGCAAGCCTCTGAGTGCGACCTCCCTTATACATTAAAAACACTTTTTTATATACACCTCTACCCCGATATAACTCTCTCCTCGGGAGCCAAAAAATCTTACTGCATTATAGGTGAAAGAACTTGCTTTGATCTGCCGGAGTGCGCAGCCCCGCGCGCCCCCCCCCCCGAGCTCTGCTTTACCGTGTTATATCCGAATTCATGTTATATCGGGCCGTGTTATATCGGGGTAGTGGTGTATTTAACACCATTATAAATGCTGGAGGCAAAGCAGGGTTTGGGGTGGAGGCTGACAGCTCACGACCCCCCATGTAATAACCTCACGACCCCCACCCCCAGTTTGAGAACCCCTGCGCTAGTTATTCTTTCTAAATTGATATATCACCGCAGCAACACAATGACATCTCACAAGAAGGCTTACTAACATATAGTCACTATTTTCCCCCAACTACGTCTCCCTAACTTAAGAAATGCTTCTCTGAAATACCTTGTATATAAAAGAATCATCCAAAATGGACTCTGTGAAACAAAAAACAAAAGAATGGTTCATTCCTGGTGGAAGTGTAATGAGTATAAATGGAATTATATCAAGGATGAACCTGGCCCAATGAGCATTAAATAAAGCACAAACACATTTCTGTTTGAATTAAGAGCAAAATTTTCAAAAGCATCTAAATAACTTAGGAGTCAAAGTTCAATTTTCAAACATAGGGCTTGATCCTGCTTCATTGAAATCAATGGGAGTTTCACCAATGACTTCTTTGGGATCAAGTCCTGAGGCTCTTAAATTACTAAGGTGCTTTTGAAAAAAATTACCCAGAATTTATAGATCTTCAGAAAATACAGCTATGTGAATCTGAGATTAACCATAGCTTTTATTTGTAGAAGTGTAGATTGAATTCTGCAATTCCTAGCAGTTAGAAAGATTTAAAAATTAACTTCTCCTGTCTTCGCAAACTGATTCTCTGTAACAGGATAGTATAGTTACATACTGTGCTGCCACTGCGATCATTATATTTAATTGAAGAAACAAACTGTTACCAAACTCTTCAAGACAGTATGAAATCCAGAGAGCCCACATAATCTATTCATAAAGCATGAACCATCTAAGCACTGTAAAAGGTTTAACAACATATTAAGAGCTTTTAGGGGTGGTTATTTCAGTTCTGTGTCTATACAGGGCCGGCTCCAGGCACCAGATGAGAAAGCACGTGCCTGGGGCGGCACATTGTAAGGGGCGGCATTCCGGCCAATCTTGGGGCGGCACATTCCGGCTACCAGTAGTACTCCTCCAGTTTTTTTCAGATTTTCTGTGAGGATGCATTCCTCTTGGGTAAAAGTGCTTGCTTGGATGACAAGTTCAAGCTCATCCACATATCCAAATCTCCACGACTGGGTCAATGGCATGTTGCTGAAGTAACTGAGAAGTCTTTGATTGTATTCCTTTAGAAATTAACTATTCAAACTGAAACAATTTACTTCATACTTAATTGTATGGCACTAGGAATCAGAATTTCTGGAATAAAACACTATATTTCCCCAAAATTGACTTAAATATTTCAGGGACAATAAATGAATGTGAAAGAAGGATTTGAATTAAGGAAACAATAACCTGAGTGATGCAATGTGATGTTTAAGAAGAGAATACTTCTTGCCATAATTTATAGCATGAATATTTTCTCCTTTTCATCCCACAGCCTCTTTGCAAACACAGAGAGCAGTACAGCATTATTATTAATTCTTGTCCCTGGCTTGTTCCTCCATTAAGTCCAACCTGGTCATGTTCCTATATTCAATGTCCTGCCATAAGGTTGGTGGTCAGCTTCTAGGTTGGACTGACTTTGGTTGCGTTTGCATTGTTTTCTTTTGCCTTTATGATGTGTTTGTGTTTTGCAGTGTCCCCAATATCAATTTTTTTGATTACAGCCAATCCCATACCCAGATTTCACATCCTACCCTCCTAACTTAATTTGCCTGATTTTTTCCCCACTTTTACACTTCATATCTTCCGAACAACTTATCTCTACTTCCTCCAGCATTCTGATATCTATTTCAATTAAAGCAGATGCTTCCAGACCACAAAGAGTAATACTGTTAGTACACTGGTTTCATAAATGTTTCACTTTGGCACCAAATGTAATGTTTTTAATCAGTCCATAACCTCGTCATTTTCTGTGCAGCACTTGTGGCTAAGGCACATCTCCTTTTAATTTCAGCTTTGATGGAACTATCAGCACTGATCAAGCTTTCTAGGTACACATAAGATTCTACTTGTTATACAACTTCAGAGCTCCTGCATTTCAACATTTTATCTATTGTCCCTTTTCCAAGATGTAACCAGTTTGTCGTCTTGGCATTTATTTTAAATCCGAGCCGACTACACTAATGTTTCAAGGTTGCGAAGAGTATCATTAATTTAAACATCTTCCAGTTGTACGTCATCTGCATAAGCTAAGGAGCTTAACTCTAGATCATCTAATGTCACACCATCCAACTCATCTAAATTCTTAATGTCCAGGTTAAGAACATGATGAAAAGTGAGAGTGATTTCATAACCCTTTCCTTCTACCAAACTTTGACTCAAACCAGTTATTTAATTTCCCACAATGTCTTACGTGCACTGCAGGAGTCTTCATACATAGCTTTTATAATTGCAGTTATCTTATCTAGAACTCCATATGATTTTGTAATTTTCTATAATGCCTCTCAAAACCTCATCAAATGCCTTTATGAAGTTGATGAAAACAGCAAACATTTTAAGTCCCCATTATCACTTTTTTTCCATCAATTATTAGAGCAGTGGTTCTCAAACTTTTGTACTGGCGACCCCTTTCACATAGCAAGCCTCCGAGTGTGACCCCCCCCTTATAAATTAAAAACACTTTTTTATATATTTAACCCCATTATAAATGCTGGAGGCAAAGCGGGGTTTAGGGTGGAGGCTGACAGCTCGTGACCCCCCATGTAATAACCTTGCGACCCCCTGAGGGGTCCCGACCCCCAGTTTGAAACCCCCTGTATTAGAGCATGAATATCTGATCAATGTAGCTATAGCCTGGTCTGAATCTGCACTATTCCTTGCCTACTGCTGCCTCTAAATTGGCCTTAATCTGTAGATAATTATTTCCTCATGATTTTTCCTGGTACTGACAATAAGCTTATATGTCTATAGTTATTCAGATCGTCAGGATCTCCTTTCTTCAGAATTGGTTAAAGGCAACAGTTATACCAATCATCTGCTACTTCCCTCCAGGTGTCACCTTGTATGTCACCCTCATAGAGCTAACCTTTAACTTATCAAGATCAGATTTGGCTCCAGTTGCACTTGCGCCCATCTTTTTCTTGGGCTTGAACTTAACCTTTCCCATTAGTCGTTTGTGATCACTGACACACCCAGCACTTCTATAGACTAAGGCCTGGTGTACACTATAGAGTTAGGTCAACATAAACTGCTTATGTCAACATAACTATGTAAGGTTTCAGAGTAGCAGCCGTGTTAGTCTGTATCCGCAAAAAGAACAGGAGTACTTTATTTGAGCATAAAAAGCAACAGAGAGTCCTGTGGCACCTTTAAGACTAACAGATGTATTGGAGCATAAGCTTTCGTGGGTGAATGCCCACTTCGTCGGATGCATGTAATGGAAATTTCCAGGGGCAGGTATAAATATGCTGGCGAGAATCAGTCTGGAGATAACGAGGTTAGTTCAATCAGGGAGGGTGAGGACCTCTGCTAGCAGTTGAAGTGTGAACACCAAGGGAGGAGAAACTGCTTCTGTAGTTGGCTAGCCATTCCAGTCTTTGTTTAATCCTGAGCTGATGGTGTCAAATTTGCAAATGAACTGAAGCTCAGCAGTTTCTCTTTGGAGTCTGGTCCTGAAGTTTTTTTGCTGTAAGATGGCTACCTTTACATCTGCTATTGTGTGGCCAGGGAGGTTGAAGTGTTCTCCTACAGGTTTTTGTATATTGCCATTCCTGATATCTGACTTGTGTCCATTTATCCTTTTACGTAGGGACTGTCCAGTTTGGCCAATGTACATAGCAGAGGGGCATTGCTGGCACATGTACACTGCTGTGAGCCCCACATGATGCTAATAGCTCAGGCTGTCAACCCAGGTGTGGGGTTGAGGGGCTCCAGCTGTGAGCCTCAGAAGGGCTGACAGCCAGCGCTGGAGAGAAAATATGAAATAGCAGCCATGAAACTGGAAAAAAAATGTCAATTTCACCGCTGGTAGGCTCCTTGTTGTGAAATTGAGACCCACTCCTGGCTCACAACTGGGGCTTTCAGCCTCGGGGTGAGGGGAGGGGGAGGTCCAGCTGTGAGCCCCACATAGTGTCAGTGTCCCACACTCTGGCTTCTTGGTGCCCCACAATGCTCCATTTCAGTCGGTGCAAGCGTTCCTGGTGCGGACCACTGGCAGAAGGAGGTTAGCATGGACACCAACAGCTGATTTATTTACTACAGTGACTGTAGGTCGACCTAACTTAAGTCAACCTAATTTTGTAGTGTAGACAAGCCCTAACATCTAACATTGACCATCTAATGTCTTTTACTGATAACAACATGGTCAAACTGGTTTTTGTTTTGACCATCTGGTGAGTTCTATATCACCTTGTGCACATTTTTGAGAGGAAAACCAGTACTTGTCAATAATCAGATTGTGCTTCTCACAGCAAACTCTTAATCTTTACTCATTATTGTTTTCTGTCTTGATGCAATGTTGTCCAACACTATTCATTTGCTTACTATGTCTGCTATCAACCTGTGCATTCATATCTCCCATTATCAGAATCATAACAGGAATCTCATCTGCAGTGTGAGCCAGCTGTTGATAAAATCAGCTTCCTCTTCCACTGTTTCTGTTGGTGCATAACAACAGATCACTGTTATGCGACATTTATTCTAGGCAGTAATAAACCTTGCTATGACAATCTGGTCAGACACTGGTTTTCCCAGCTGTTGACTGAAGCAACCCCATCTGTAAAGTTTGCTTATGCATTTGAATGTCCATAGTAAAGGAAAATGTCATTTCTTATTGTCAACTTTACTATACCCAGCCAATGTGTCTTCAGTATGGGCAGCAAGGGAAACTTGTAACTTTCTTAACACCATGAATATCTTGATTTTTCATTATTGCACTGCTTAATTTGAATTTTGTACAATGGGTGCTTCTCTTGTAGGTAAACTGGAGTATCTGTTTAGACTGCACTGGATTACCCTTCCTGTCTCTTCTTCCCCCTTGTAAAGCATGATATAATGCAACAAACTATGGCAATCTGTCAATGAATGCGCTTTTGACATCTTGTGTGTGCTCTTTAAATGGTTTTATAGATCTAGTGATGCCCTTTAACCAGTACAGAGAAAAGAATACAGGTGTTCATGTGTTGCATACTAATTTTGCTTTAAAGAGAGATTACCACTTGAAGGAGAACATTCTACAAAAGGGGAAGAACCACCTCACCTCAAGATTTAAAATAATTACAGAATGAGTGAGTACAAAGAGCAAGGGGATTGAGGAAGGAAGACTTGCTGAAGAGGTTTTTTTGGATAAGCATGAAAGTAGGTTTCAAGCTAGTTTCAAGCTAATTGTTTATGGTGTCAAAGAGGTTCACTGAACCAAAGGAAGAAAGAATGGTTCATTTGCAGAACATAAGTTTACTATTATCTAAACAGCAACTTCTGTAAATTAGACATTGCTTCTCCTTGCATTGATCTTAGAGCTGCTGATGCACTGGACCAGGTTGTTTAAAATTTCTAAACATGATGAATTTTAAAAGTCAGCTCTACTTGCAATTTTCTTGATGATTTAAGACTCATGTGTGTTTTAGCAAACTCCATTTCAACCATATTTCACACTGTCACTTCAATACTGCAGTAATTCCTTAAACTTTGAACACTAAATGTGTACTAAATGTTGAGACTGACATGGCTACAATTACACTGCATATACTAAATGTTAGTAATGTTGACTTCTTAATGGATATCATAGTTATAAAGACTCAGAGACCTTGCTTTTACATTTGCTCAATTCATGTTTTATGTGGTCATGATCTGGTTCCTGCAAAGAAATTTGGAGCTTTGCCATTGACATCAATGGGAGTAGGATGAGGACATAAGTGAAGTAGAAGGAATAGTTTTAATAAAAAAAAATTAACAAGTCAATGTACGTAACTGCAAATTATTGATTTTCTATTTGTTAAGTGATGACTGTTCTCTCAGGACAGAAAGAATGAAAAATCCTGCCAATTTGCCTTGTGTAATATTGTATAATTCAGAATTGTGATAGCACAGTCATGACATTTGTTAAGTATAACAAAAATGGATTGTTGCTAAAACACAGTTAAACACTAGTAAACTGACAGCAATATACATTTTAAAAAAGAAAGAACCATTACATTGTCACATCATACGAAATTCTGAGCCCAGTAAGGTTCAGAATAAAGTACTTACACTTTTTTGAGGTCAGTTTTGAGACTGTTATGTGGACAAGCAAAGAGTTTGTTAAATACAGTTAACCCCGTCAAGTCATTGGTATGAGCTACAGCCCCAGATGTCCTTTACATTTAATAGAACTGGTTAAAGTTTTCAACAAGTAATTATATAAAAATATTAAATTTATGAAATCAGAGCAGATAAGCTAAGGGCTCAGTTCTTCTTTTAGACATGTGGCTGCATTGACCTGTATATTATAAAAATCAATTATTTAGCATGTATGTGCAAGCACAGTTGCTGATGTTACTGTATACATGCTCTTCAGCTCCAGCATATCTGAGAGCAGGCTCAAGCCTTAAAAAGTGAAAACACTGCCAAACTTCCCAATACCTCTAATATCTAACAATTTATAATAGGGTCACATAGCAAAAGAATTGTGGGATTGGACTCATGCTCTTAAATAATTAAGGTGACTCTCTTTAAACATGTTTATACTTTTTGAAACTGACACATTATATACCTGGGCATAAAACTGCTCAAGTTGGAGGTACAGGTGTCATCGGGATGCCCGATAGACCTTCAGGAATACAAGACCCTCACAAAAGTATACTTATTGTAATGCAAGAGTCTGGGCCGTCAAGTATTACTATGCTTAGACATTTGTTATTATTTGGTTGTCCAGGTGAGCAATGATACTTTCTTATGAGCAGCATAATCACATGGAGATATACAGTACTGTGCTCTGGTATTGAAGGTGATATTTACTGCATGCATATTTCTTTTAACTAATGAAGTGCCCGATCTTATTCCAGTAAAGGCCATTGTTAGGTGCGTTTTCTTTGTTTGTTTACTCGCTTTAATGGGAGTTGCATTAATAGGTAGATATTTCAGGGAGAAAAGTGTAGTTCCCATAATGAAGAAATGTAGATTTAAAAATATGTCTGCTATCAGCCAAAGGAAACCTGATTTCAGATAATTTAGGATAAAAATACCATTAAAAATAATCTACTTTTCTGTGGCCGTTTGGTAATGCAGTGTGTGCTAATTTCATTTTATCAGAATCTTCTCAAGTGGCTCTGGATGGAGAAAAAGACTTGGAAAGGTTTTTCTTGTTCCAAAAATAGGTTGATCATTTCTATTGGCCTTTTTCTGCTATCTTAACATTGATTAGTCCCTTACTCCACAGTTAGCATCAATGATTTCAATAGGCACACTAGCAGTTTAAGATACTACATAATGTTAGTATGGCAGAATTGAGCCCATATATCATAAAATAATCTCATTCGTCTATATTTTAGTCTGGAAGAAAAACAATGTGTTGGTGAGAATGTAAGTGAACATGCAGTGAAAATCATATTATTGTGTTTCCTTGTGTGTCAAATCCTGCTCAAAGCAAAGGTTTTATATCATTAGCAAAGTTCAATCATCTCATTTATCAAAACTATTCTTGCCTTATCATTTCATGCATCAATAATGTTTTAGAGGCATGAATAAAAAGATGAAAATGAAGCTCTTGAGGAGTAATTATTTTACAGCTGCTCTTAATATTCACCAGTTCTTCATGGGTTGAATGAGAAAGGTCATAATCTACTTCTAAATATGTTTAACTGTATAAATTTCCCAGATTATCTAAGACCACAATTAAAAATAATACATTCTCAGAAGTATTTAAACATCTATTGAAATGCTTAAATTCCCTTAAATGGCAATGATAACTTCCCGATATGATGAATTTTGTTCTAATTTGGAGATAGCTAAAGAGAGGAGTCAGTATAGTTATTTAACCTGGATTTACATTGAAAGTTTCCAGTATTCTTCCTTTATTGAAGAGAAACATAAAAATTTCATACCTTTCAAATTACAGGGAGTAAAATTATTTTAAAAATATAATTGAAGAGAAAAAAGGTTTCTCCTCTGTCATAGGACATCGGACTACAGGTTACATGTTTACTACACAGGAGAGCATTTAAAAAAACACACATGAACTCCAAATCTCTAGATACATACTCTACAGTAACTGTCTTTACAGGAAAAGTTTGGTTTATGCTCTTCAAGAATTTTAATGGTCTGAATTTTTTTGCAGTGCTATATTTTCCTAGCTGCTTTAAAATCATTACAAGATAAAATTAGTAAGGAAGCATGTTCAGTTCCTCAATGATCCATTTTAAAATGCTAACCACAACAAACATAGCTAGTATTAATTAGAACTATTGCTCCTTATTTAAACTCTCTGAGTTTTAAAAGTACTTTCATTATAGTACCTCTTCTAAGGCCTAAAGGTAGATACTGAAAGAAAGCTGTAGACAATGAATAATACAGGACCAAAAAAAACCCAACCCTCAAGAAATTTTACAACTAACAAGTAAACAATCTTAACCAACATATATGGAAAAGTAACATCGTAACTAAAGGTTTCAGAGTAGCAGCCGTGTTAGTCTGTATCCGCAAAAAGAACAGGAGTACTTGTGGCACCTTAGAGACTAACAAATTTATTAGAGCATAAGCTTTCGTGGGCTACAACCCACTTCTTCGGATGCAACCGAAGAAGTGGGTTGTAGCCCACGAAAGCTTATGCTCTAATAAATTTGTTAGTCTCTAAGGTGCCACAAGTACTCCTGTTCTTTTTATCGTAACTAAAGTAACTAAATCAACTAAATCAAATAGGATGCCCGATCTATTGCTGGGCTATTACTCCATTTTTAAAATAATTTTGTAACTAGTATGAGTACCACATGATGTAAATGAAGTTATTCCTGATTATCATGAGCATAAGGGAAGGGAGAATCAGGCCTGACACATTCATGGATGGAAAGTAACTATAACGTGAAGAGCTATTTAAGCAGACACAGAGCTATAATAAATACCACGCTGCAATAAAGCTGAGAAAGAAGGTCATGGAAACCATGACTAGCGCAGACTTGGAACAATGACTAAAACCTCTCACAGAAACCCACTGAAACCTCTCACAGAAACAATTTTTACAGAGGGTTTCTTCTGCTGTTCTGTCTCACCTTTTCAGATTCTTTTCCCATGGAGGATAAGTTATAAAGACAGACATTTTTATTAGGGTCCTCTTCAGTAAAAAAAAAAACATTTTTTTTTCCAACAAAGAATAGATGCCTCTTCAAATAACAGGAAGTATTCCCATAAGACTGCAGCCCGAAGCTAGACTGCATCACAATCCATTTAAACCACTACTGCAGTGTACAGAGGACATTCAGCAACCAGATCCCCCATCTCTTAAGGATTTCCCTTGGCACAGTGGTGTTCCCAAGGCACCATAGGACCAGCATAACAGGTCATGGAGTGTGTTAGAGGAGATATGTGGAGTGTTGGATGTGGCCAAATTGATCTGCCTTCCTGCTATCCCAGGCTGCCTTACAGTCTCTGAGGACCACTGCAAGCCAGATGATGTTGATTTGGATTACAGCGGCAGCTAAATCAGACCCTAGCAGAATGTGCAAAGGTGGAATAAAGCCCCTCTTCCGATCCCCTGGGCTATCTCTCCAGGTACACACATCTCTTGAGAGATGCAGCTCAGAAATGAGATCAAAGAGGCACAAATGATGGTAAGTCAGGCTTTGCCACTTCACTGCAGAAACAATATCAGAAGTCGAGGCAAAAACCAGAATAGAGCATCCATACTGAAAACAAACATGTACATCTTTAATATAACAGACATAATTTTGATTAACTTATCTAATCAAATATCTGCTGGGTGATGAGATGATCAAAAACGACTGCCAGAAACTATGGGCATGTGGTTACTGCTGTGCTTATTTTTACTTCCTCATGTAGTTTTACTAAGGGTATGTCTACACTACGAGAGTAGTTCGATTTTACTTAAATTGAATATGTGGAATCGATATTACAAAGTCGAACGTGTGTGTCCACACTAAGGACAGTAATTCGACTTTGTGAGTCCACACTAACGGGGCAAGCGTCGACATTGGAAGCGGTGCACTGTGGGCAGCTATCCCACAGTTCCCGCAGTCCCCGCTGCCCATTGGAATTCTGGGTCGAGCCCCCAATGCCTTCTGGGGAAAAAAATGTGTCGAGGGTGCTTTTGGGTAACTGTCGTCATCCAACCGTCACTCCCGCCCTCCCTCCCTGAAAGCGCCGGCGGGAAATCAGTTCGCGCACTTTTCGGGTCAGTGACAGCGCGGACGCCACAGCACTGCGAGCATGGAGCCCGCTGCGACCATCGCTGCAGTTATGGCCGTTGTCAACACCTCGCAGCTTATCATCCA
Source organism: Emys orbicularis (assembly GCF_028017835.1). Classification (NCBI taxonomy): domain Eukaryota; kingdom Metazoa; phylum Chordata; order Testudines; family Emydidae; genus Emys; species Emys orbicularis. The sequence goes on along the minus strand of NC_088689.1, from coordinate 37,058,529 downwards.
CCTTTCCCAGAGGCAGATGCTGAGAAATCGGGTGAGGAGGCTACGGCAGCGCGGTGAGGAGCTGAAATCTGAGAGTGGCACAGACCTGTCACAAAGCACGGGACCCCGCGCCAAGGACATCATGGTGGCAATGGGTCATGTTGATGTTGTGGAACGGCGATTCTGGGCCCGGGAAACAAGCACGGACTGGTGGGACCGCATAGTGCTGCAGATCTGGGATGAATCACAGTGGCTGCGAAACTTTCGCATGCGGAAGGGGACTTTCATGGAACTTTGTGAGTTGCTGTCCCCTGCCCTGAAGCGCAATGACACCCGGATGCGAGCAGCCCTGAGTGTCCAGAAGTGAGTGGCCATAGCCCTCTGGAAGCTTGCAACGCCGGACAGCTACCGGTCAGTCGCGAACCACTTTGGCGTGGGCAAATCTACCGTGGGGGTTGTTGTCATGCAAGTAGCCAACGCAATCGTTGAGCTACTGCTCTCAAAGGTAGTGACCCTGGGAAACGTGCAGGTCATCATAGATGGCTTCGCCGCGATGGGATTCCCAAACTGCGGTGGGGCTATAGATGGAACTCACATCCCTATCCTGGGACCGGACCACCAGGCCAGCCAGTACATTAACCGAAAGGGCTACTTTTCAATAGTGCTGCAAGCACTGGTGGACCATAGGGGACGTTTTACAAACATCAACATCGGATGGCCGGGCAAGGTTCATGACACTCGTGTTTTCAGGAACTCTGGTCTGTTTAGACGGCTGCAGGAAGGTATTTACTTCCCGGACCACAAAATAACTCTTGGGGATGTGGAGATGCCTATAGTCATCCTCGGGGACCCAGCCTACCCGCTAATGCCCTGGCTCATGAAGCCCTATACTGGCGCCCTGGACACTGAAAAAGAACTCTTCAACTACCGGCTGAGCAAGTGCAGAATGGTGGTGGAGTGTGCTTTTGGACGTCTCAAGGGGAGATGGAGAACCTTACTGACTAGCTGTGATCCCAGCGAAACCAATATCCCCATTGTTATTGCAGCTTGCTGTGTGCTCCACAATCTGTGTGAGAGCAAGGGGGAGACCTTTATGGCGGGGTGGGAGGTTGAGGCAAATAGCCTGGCTGCTGATTACGCCCAGTCAGACAGCCGGGCGATTAGAAGAGCCCAGCGGGACACGCTGTGCATCCGGGAGGCTTTGAAAGCTAGGTTCCTGAGTGAGCAGGGTAACCTTTGACTATTAAGTTTGTTTACAGAGAAGCTGAACCTGACCCCGTTTCTTTACCCAGTAAATGTTCACTATCCTCTCCAGTTACATACCCCGTTCACCCCGTTCCCCCCCTTCCAACACACGTTTAAAAATAAAATCACTTGAATTTTGTTAATGAACACCGTTTTCTTTATTACTGTTTTCTCGGTAAAGTGTTGAACCTGGGACGCAGACTGTGGTGGGGAGCGGGTGTAGTGTAGTGATGCAAAGGACGCTTCTAAACTCCAGGAATGACAGGCTCCGCAGTGGTGGACTGGGTGTTTCAACGGAGCCTGCCACCCCTCCTGTTCGGGACTCTGTGTGTGGGGACTGTGTGACTTTGTGGCAGGGGGAGGACGGTTACAGATCCCCTGCTGCGTGGCTCTGTGATCCAGGATAAGGACTGCTGCATAAGATCTCTAACCGCCCTCCCCCGCCACAAAGTCACATAGCCCCCCCCCCACACACACACACAGAACATGAAAACCACCTCCCAGACTGACCAGGGTAACTAGTGACTGCAATGTGTGTGTGCCTTGCTGCTGAACCTGCCCCCGCCTCTGTACCCTGGTAAAGGTGACTGTCCTGTCCAATTACCAACCCTCTTCCCCCCCTTCAGACAGACTCTCCTCTAAAAGAACATGATGGAAACAGTAATTAACAGAAACGTATTTTTTATTAGCAACTACACATGAAACTGGGGGATGAAACTGGGACGGGGGCTTGGGTGAGGCGGGAAGGAAAGGACTTATCAAATTTTGGGGAATGAGAGCCTTCTGGTACTTGAGCAGTCTGCAGGGGTGGAGTGAGAGTTTTCACGGACTCTGCCGTCCCTCCTTCTTGGGACTTTGGGTGAGGGGGGTATGGGACTTTGTGGCGGGGGAGGGCGGTTAGAGATAGACTGCAGCGGGGCTCTGTCCTCCTGCCTCTGGTCCCGCAGAACATCCACAAGGCGCCGGAGCGTGTCCGTTTGCTCCCTCATTAGTCCAAGCAGCGTTCGAATCGCCTGCTGGTCTTCCTGCCGCCACCTCTCCTCCCGTTCCATGTGTGATCGGTGCATTTGGGACAAGTTCTCCCTCCACTGGGTCTGCTGGGCTGCCTGGGCTCGGGAGCAGCCCATAAGTTCCGAGAACATGTCCTCCCATGTCCTCTTCTTCCTACGCCTAATCTGCGCTAGCCTCTGGGAGTGTGATGCCAGGCTAGGTCGGGAGACAGTCGCAGCTGTGGGATGGGAAAAAGGGAGTGAATTCCTCAGAAAGATAAATTTAGTTGTGAACAAAGAACATAGTCTTTCTCTGTGAACAAGACCATGCACAGCACCTATCACATGCGCACTCAGGACAAGGTCGAATTTTCGGCCTTCGCATTCAGTGCCTGGGGTCTTGCAGTGCAGATCAGAGAAGCGGGGCAGGACAGCGGAATTTGTGTAGCAGGCCGACATGGTAAGCCGTAGACTTGTGGCTGCTTAAAACTTTAATAATAGCACTGGCCTCCTTTCACGTTCAAAGCAATGCCAGTCCCTGCTGCCAGCAATCCGGCAAGCATGAACTCTGCCCCTGTCCCACCCCCTCGCGGCTGTCCCAGGGAAAGATCCCTGTATGCTGCCCCTCTCCCGCCTCCACCGCGTGGCTGTAAACCACCGGTTACAGTTCTGTAAAGGAACAGGCAAGCAGTCCCAATACTAACATTCCCCTACCTATTTCAAAGCAGGTCACCATGAGCGACATCACTCTGATGAGGATTTCAGAGACGGAGAAAGAAAGGATGCTTCGGGAAAGCATGCAAAGACCAGGGCCGTATGCCACCATGCTCTGCAAGGCAATGATCCCGGAGTACTTGCTTGTCTCCTGGCGCGGAAACGTTTCGTCCCACGGAGGACCCAATAAGGCCGCTCTCCCCAGGAACCTGATGCAAAGGCTTTCCAATTACCTCCAGGAGAGCTTCGTGGAGATGTCCCAGGATGATTTCTGCTCTATCCCCGGACATATAGACCGGATTTTACTGTAGCTGCACTGGCAGGGACTAAACAGTAGAGCGCCTAGGGCAAAACAATCATGCTAAACCGGACATTGTTAGATTTTTTTTCAGTAGTTGCACTGCCAAGGACTGAAACGTGAAGCGTCTAGGGCAAACTAATCATGAAAAATCCATTGTTAATATTGTTAATATTCCTGTTCTGTTAAAAATAAATGTTTACATGTTTAAAACACTTACTGACTGATCCTTCCCCTGATTCTGTGTCCGGGTTAATGCCTGGGGACGGTTGGTAGGGGATCTCTGTAAGGGTGATGAAGAGATCCTGGCTGTCGGGGAAATCAGCGTTGTAAGCGCTGTCGACTGCCTCGTCCTCCTCATCTCCTTCCTCATCTTCCCCGTCTGCTAACATGTCCGAGGAACCGGCCGTCGACAATATCCGATCCTCAGAGTCCACGGTCAGTGGTGGGGTAGTGGTGGCAGCCGCACCTAGGATGGAATGCAGTGCCTCGTAGAAACGGGATGTCTGGGGCTGGGATCCGGAGCGTCCGTTTGCCTCTTTGGTCTTCTGGTAGCCTTGTCTCAGCTCCTTGATTTTCACGCGGCACTGCGTTGCTTCCCGGCTGTATCCTCTCTCTGCCATGGCTTTAGAGATCTTCTCGTAGATTTTTGCATTCCGTCTTTTCGATCGCAGCTCGGAAAGCACGGACTCATCGCCCCACACAGCGATCAGATCCAAGACTTCCCGATCAGTCCATGCTGGGGCCCTCTTTCTATTCTGAGATTGCATGGCCATCTCTGCTGGAGAGCTCTGCATCGTTGCCAGTGCTGCTGAGCTCGCCACGATGTCCAAACAGGAAATGAGATTCAAACTGCCCAGACAGGAAAAGGAATTCAAATTTTCCCGGGGCTTTTCCTGTGTGGCTGGTCAGAGCATCCGAGCTCGGACTGCTGTCCAGAGCGTCAACAGAGTGGTGCACTGTGGGATAGCTCCCGGAGCTATTACCGTCGATTTCCATCCACATCTAGCCTAATTCGACATGGCCATGTCGAATTTAGCGCTACTCCCCTCGTTGGGGAGGAGTACAGAAGTCGAATTTAAGAGACCTCTATGTCGAACTAAATAGCTTCGTGGTGTGGACGGGTGCAGAGTTAATTCAATGTAACGGTGCTAAATTCGACATAAACTCCTAGTGTAGACCAGGCCTAAGTCAATGGAACTACACAACGACACATATTATGAAATACTCTTGGTAGTAAAGGTTTGCAGGCCCCATTTTGTCAATAGGAAATGTACCAATTAATCTTGTTGATGTCCTTAGTTATAAACTTTAGAAAAATACTTAGCAACCTCTGGGGATTCTCAGGGATTTCTGCATTATGATCTACTATGAGAGACTGCTGCTGCTTTACCCTATGACTCTTTGCCCTGAACTTCATGATGCCAATTCATCCCAACAGATGATCTATTGATAAAGCTAGAAAGGTATTGGGGTGGAGGGTAAGATACTTAGCTGAACTGACTCCTAAGTTCTGTGGTGCAGTAAACAATAGAGAAAACATAAGAGATATAATAAATATATACCAATACAGAAATTTCTGTGAATGTTAAATGCTAACTTATGGTGGTGGAACTTTTTAGCAAATGAGCCGGAAAAAATGGAAGTACCAAAATATATTAGTAAATAAAATATTGTCAACTCAAAACAGTAATTTTGCTTGGTAAGGGTGGAAGCAAACAATATGTGTTTTAATATGGCTAAATATAAATGTACACATCTAGGAACAAAATATGTAGGCCACACTTACACGATGGGGACACTATCCTGGGAAGAAGGATTTTGATAAATTGGTGGGTTCAGAGAAGAGCAACAAGAATTAAAGGATTAGAAAACAAGGAGTCTATCTATTTAGCTTAATAAAGAGAAAGTGGAGGAATGAAGTGATAATATTCTATAGATATCTACCTGGGGAACAAACATTTAATAATGGGCTCTTCATTCTATCAAAGAAATATATAAACATAATCCTATGGCTGGAAGGTTATGCTAGACAAATTCAGATTGGAAAGAAGGCATAAATGTTTATCAGTGGGAGTAATTAACCATTGGAACAATTTACCAAGGTCATGGTGGAGTCTCCAGACTCTGTTAGTCTTAAAGGTGCCACAGGACCCTCTGTTGCTTTCTCCATCATTGACATTTTTTAAATCAAGATTAGATTTTTTTCCCTAAAAGATAAACTCTAGGATTTTTTTATTTTTGCGGGGGGTCGTGGGGAGTTCTATGGTCTGGTATACAAGAGCTCAGACTATTGGGGGAGGGATAACTCAGTGGTTTGAGCATTGGCCTGCTAAATCCAGGGTTGAGAGTTTAATCCTTGAGGGGGCCATTTAGGGATCTGGGGCAAAAATCTGTCTGGGGATTGGTCCTGCCTTGAGCAGGGGGTGGGACTAGATGACCTCTTGAGGTCCCTTCCAACCCTGATATTCTATGATCACAGTGGTCCCATCTGGCCTTGGAATCTATGATTTTTTAAAATACAGAACTCCAAGAATATTTAGAACAAACTGGAGTGAAACTGAGAAAGTTATCAGGCAAACAGCACACAACAAAATTCACCTAAGCCCCCAATTTACAAAGTATTTATGCATGTACCTAAGTTTAACTGTGAATTGTTCCATTGACTTCAACAGGACTCATATGCTTAAGTACCTTACTGAATCAGGACCTAATACTCCAATTCTCTGCTGCAGAAGGTTCTCTGAATTTTGCAAGCAACTTTAATTGCATCATAAATTCCCTATAAGACAGACAAAAACACCCATAGGCAACTTCCTTGAAGTAAGATCTTAATATCCTCATTCAAACAACTCATCCAGCTCCAGAAACAATCACCACTTCCTCCTCCGATCTAATGAGCACTGCTAATAGAGAACACATGCATAATAGCTCCCACTCCGAAGTATACATAGTGATCTAATAAAGGTAATAACAGTATTAACACACATCATCAACTAGAAGGGCCAATGGGAAAACTTTGAGCAGAATGTGCAAAGCAGGTAATCAGTGTAAAAACATAATCCAGAAGAAGTTTAATGGCAGTGAGAGGAAGGCAAACAATTCAGACAAAAACAAACAATGAAGGTAAAATGAGCTGTGTAAAGGGAAATAATAAAATCAAACCATAAAACTCCCAGCATCAAGACAAAAGCTAGGAAAAAGCAGAGGAGGAAAAAGCCAGCTGCAGGGCAACATCATAAACGGTAGCATTAAAAATTGAAGAATAACAAATAAATAAAAGTGTTAAAATACATTTTAAATAATCAAAAGATCTAAGGACTTAAGTTAAACAAAAGAAAATCAGAATTTTTCTAAGCAAAAAGATACTCAGAGATACCTTAGTTGCAAAATTGTTTAGGGAGAAAAATTAGTCTTAGGGATTTAAAAAAAAAAATCAAACTAAACATCAAACAACCAAAAAAATCTACAGTGAAAACTACTGGAGGCAATAACAGTACTTCAACACAGCAATATTACATCATGAGCAGCCAACTCACCACATGCTTCCATTTAACTAAATCTACACAAGTTCATAAACTTGTGAATAAAGTGCCCTTTCTTTGTGCTGCTCTTGATGTTACATGTCCAATGTCAATAGAAGTCAGGAAGGCCATACTATTGAAGAAAGTGCCAAATACAATGTCGCCAACTCTTGCATTTTTATTGTTAATCATGTGATAACTAGTTTTTTTCTTAAAGCACTGCCTCTTGGATTCAAGTCAAAACATGAGTGCGGGCTTCCTTTTTTAAAAAAGTAAGTTTCTAGCTCTTACGTGACATGAAGGCAGTACAAAGAAATAAGAACTCCCTCAAAAATTATTTTTAATTTCATGAGTTTTAAGCCAATCTCTTGATTTTGGGGGCGCTGTCTCATTTTTTAACTTGTGTGGATGGTAATACTGCAAAAAAAACAAACTATGCCCCCCCTCGTATTTCACCCTGTTCCTTTCCTCCCCCACCCATCACCCGCACTTCATCGCAAAATCGTGCATGCATACATGTACAAAGACATGTTTTAATAAAGAAATGTATTCAAGAGTGAACACAATAGGCGAACAGAGGCTTTTGGGGGGAGTAATGAGTATTTTAGCAGCCTGAACCTCAAAAGGAAAAAATTAGTGGGTAATAAAAAGCAACTAATTCCGACTATGTTACTAATTTGCTATTAAAAGGAAACAGATGCTTTCTGCCAAATCTGACTATTTACCAGAAGCTAGTTGTATTTAGCATAATAAAAACACTGATAAGAGTCTTTAGAGCTGAAGCCTCAGAGGTGAAAGGATGAGCAGCTCTTCCAATTTTCTTGAAGAGAAATGGATAATTTTCTTCAAACTACAATGAAGTGATAAAAATCCAACCCTTCTGTTCAGATAATCCTGAAGTAGTATACAAAAGGCAATATGCTAAATTACTGTATGCAGTTAGAAAAGACATATGCTATATTTTAATATAACTGCAGAGCAGCTACAGACTCCTACGAGTGCTAAGCGAGGAAATGGAGTATATAAAACATAGCTCCCCAGATCCATGAGTTTATCATCCAGAGAAGCACAGTACTGTGGTGTTTTTTAAATCTCATCTAACAGTATCCTTTTATCTGTTCCTCCCCAGTCTCATCACTCAGGTATGGTGCCTCCTGCTCTTCAGCTTCTTCGACTGTTCAGCTATGCCAGAGAAAGGACAGGATACATTGGATGTGGTTTTAATTAGGCTACAACTTTATTCTTAAATGTTTGGGAGTACCTGGCAAATAAAATTATACAGAGCAGCTAATTGCATAATCTTTCCATATACTCAGGGGGCTGCCGTCAGCCCTCTCCTTTTCCCACCCTGGTCCCAGCCAACCTGCTGCTGGGACCCAGCAACCCCTCCTTATACGAGGGATAAGGGGGCTATAAAGGAGTGAGGGGGTTGACTCCCCACCACACCAGTTATAGGATCCCTGAACCCCATCTCCACTTCTTCAAAGAATATGTCCTTTAAATCCTTTACAATCCTTTTATCTGATCATCGAATCCATTCCCCGTGGAGTACCTGCACTGGACATCTGCTATCAGGAGACACAAGCAGTTAGCATGGCTGCCTCCTCCCCTTACCTAGCTGGGTTTCCATACATTCACTGACACCTTTTTTAATGTCGACCAAAAATATATCAGCTCCCCAGTCAGGACCACTCATGATAAATTACCAATACCTCCTTGACTACAGCTCCTAGCCTTGTCAACCCACAGGGACTTCACAGCTCTTTACTTCACCCTGCATTGCAACATCAGACCAATGAAGTTTTACTCCTGGAAAATGTAGTAGGATACACCCCAAATCCCTCTTGGCTCTGGGCATCAATTCAACACCCTTAAACCTGCCCAAATCATTTCCCCCCAAGGTGATCCACCATCACATTCAGTGCCTACTCCTGAGTCACCACAGAGTATATAAGGAGCTTCAGCTGGTCCCTTAGCATGCCCCTCCTGCCATGCCATCTCAGGATTGCTTTACCACTGAGGCCCAGCTGTGAACCTCCAAACAACCCAGAAGCCTGCCTGTGTGCACAGTAAACAATACCCTGCCTGCAGATCCACACCACCATGTCCCTGGTCCATCTGCAATTGTCTGAAACAGAAATGCAAGAACAGTTATCTCTGATTCCCAGCCGGAGATCTCAGATGTGTCCTGCATGCATTATAATGCCAACTCCCAATTGCCCCAGCCCACAGCTGCAGTTGTGCTGCTATTATCACTGCCCTGATCCAGAATGAGTGGGAAGCAAATGCACATGGTGGAAGTCCCAACCTCATCAGCCCCATCTGAAAACTGTAAAAAGCTGGCATGTTGTGGGGGGGGAGGGGCTCCTGTCACTGACTATAGAGGGGCCCACCCTGAACTGGTCTTATCACCATATATGCCCTCATGGCCCCCAAAGGGCAGATCCTCACCTCGTTGCCTGCCTGTAGCATAATTGAGTGACTCCGGTCTCTCTGATCTGTCCTTGAAATCCTCAAGGTTAAGATTACTGATAGACCCTCCCAATGTAAATTGCTCAGTTCCAAAGCATTCCTCCATGACCCAGGCACTAGTTTGTTGATCCTAAAAGTCCCCCAAAATGCTACCAGAAATGCTGAACAGGACGGCCTCATGTCCACAATGACATATGGGATTGAGCATTCACACCAAATCCCTAAACATACTAATAGTGATAGAATGACATGGATTGTTTCTAGAACCAGTGCTTTGCAACAACCCTATTTAAAACCATCAAACTAAAAACCTGCCAAAAAGATATAGTTAACCATTCAGCCTACAGAGAAACTCAACCAAGAGCTCTGAAGGAAGTTAAATATGAAATTGCAGAACAACTAATGATTGTATGTAACCTATCACTTAAACTGTACCAGAAGACTGGAGGATGGCTAACGTAACACCGATTTTTTAAAAAGGCTCCAGAGGTAATGCAAGCATATACAGGCTGGTAAGACTAACTTTTATGCCAGGCAAATTGGTTGAAACTATAGTGAAGAACAGAATTATCAGACATATGAACATGATTTGTTGGAGAAGAATCAACAAGGCTTTTGTAATGAGAAATCACGCCTCACCAATCTATTAGAATTTTTTGAGGGGGGTCAACAAATATGTGGGACAGGTTGATTCAGTGGATATAATGTACTTCGACTTTCAGAGATCCTTCGACAAGATCCCTCGCCAAAGGCTCCTAAGCAAAGTGAGCAGTCATGGGATAAGAGGGAAGGTCCTCTCGTGGATCAGTAACTGGTTAAAAGTCAGGAAACAAAAAGATAGGAATAAATTGTCAGTCACAGCAGAGAGTTAAATAGTGGGATTCCTGAAAAAAGGGGTAAACAGTGAGGTGGCAGTTTGCAGACAATTCTAAATTACTCAAGATAGGTAAATCCAAAGCACACTCTGAAGAGTTATACTCACAAAACTGTGGCAACAAAAATACCAGATGAAATTCAACATTGATAAGTGCAAAGTAATGCACATTGGGGAAAAAATGTTCCCACTGTCCATACACAATGATGGGGTTTAAATTCCCTGTTACCGCTCAAGAAAGGGATCTTGGAGTCATTGTGGATAGTTCTCTGAAAACATCCTCTTAATGTATAGCAGCAGTCAAAAAACCATTAGGAAAGGGATAGATAAGAAGAAAATATACATCATAACACCACTATGTAAATCCATGTTACACCCACACCTTAAATACTGAGTTCAGTTCTACTTACCCCATCTCAAAAAAGATACCTTAGAATTGGAAAAAAGTACAGTGAAGGGCAACAAAAATGATTAGTGGCATGAAACAGCTTCCATATGAGGAGAGATTAAAAAGACTTGGGACAGTTCAGCCTGGAAAAGAGATGACTGAGACACTCACTGGCAGACCAGGTGCCAGCTCATGCCAAGACCCTTAGGCCTCACTGAAAACTGACAAATGAAGATCTTGAAACCAACCTGTCTTAGCTGGGTGTAGTACTGTGAAGACAGTTATTGGACTTATATCTATGTGTACAGTGTTTAGACTTGAATTGCTTGTAAATTGCTGCATGCATTAATCTCACTTTATAACCTCTATATCCCATTCTATAAGGTAATACTTAAGTGTTTGTTCTATAACTGTAAAATGTTTGTTCTAAAACTATAAATCATCAAACAGGGCAGCCGCCTGGGCTCTCGGCTCTCCTGGGAAGCTGCTGGGCTCCCAGAAGTGAGCTGGGAGGGGGGCAGGCACAGTCCGGCTCAGAGTGGGGAGCCCGTGCAGCAGCATGGCTGGGAGGCCGAGGGGCAACCTGCCTGCGAGCAGGGAGCCCGGGCACTGGGCAGCCTGTCTGGGAGCAGAGAGCCCAGACCCCAGGGCAGCCTGGCTTCAAGCAGGGAGCCCAGGCTGCAGCCCGGATGGAAGCAGGGAACCGGGGGGCGGGGCAGCCAGGCTCTAGCTGGACCGCTCCCCACCCGCCCCATGGTGACAGCCCAAGCTATGAGCAGCTTTCATGTTAATTTCATAGTTCCAGCATGGATCAGCGAAATTGACAAGAATGACAGACAGCAGCCAATGTAAATAACCTCCAATGTCTACACAATGACACTGCGTAGCCCTAACTACAGTGACATAAGCCCTATGCCTCTCGTACAGGTGGCGTTATTATGTTGGTGTAGTAGGGCATTTTCATCAGCCTGAGAAAGGCCATAGAAGTGTGTACACTGACATAATTAGGTTGGCGTAAGCTGGCCTAAGCATATGCAAGGAGTCCCCAGCTGTTTTGCCTGGGTTACGCCTAACAAATATACAGAGTCTGCTTATGAAAAGTTGCTATTACCTTTTGAACCCAAGTCATTTATGTGTATGCTTACCTGCTTTAACCTCGTAAATAAATCTATTATTTCTTTTTCCTAGTTAATATATTTTTAGTTAGTTTATTACAGGATTGGCTACAGGCACTGTCTTCTGTTTACGATCGGAGTCCAATAGACTTGGGCTAAGTGACTGGTCCTTTAGGACTGAGAGTAACCCAGAACATTGTTGTGATTTTTGGTGTAAACTGACCATCTCTCTCAAAGTCAAGCTTGCCTGGAGGCAAGATAGTCCCCTTGGGCATTCCAGTCTATCTGTGACTTCATGTAAGATTTTTATAGGGTTTTAGGAGTTCACACTTGTTACTGGGTTGGTGAAATCTAATTATAGAAGATACAACCAGTTGGGAGGAGGGGAGGGGTTGCCCTGCTTCTTGACAGTCTGCCCTAAGATTGGCACTTCTGGTGATGAGCCACTCCAAACAGCATGACAACAACTAAAGTCTATAAGGTCTACGATAGAGGTCTATAAAATCATTGTGTGGAGAAAAAGTGTTATTTACCGCTCACATTACACAAGAACCAGGGGGTCACCCAATGAAATTAATAGGCAGCTATGTTTAAAACAAACATAGGAATGTACTTTATCACACAACACACATTCAACCTATAGAACTCATTGCCAAGGGATGTTGTGAAGGCCAAAAGCATAAATGGGTTAAAAAGAGAATTAGGTAAGTTCATGGAGGGTAAGTCCATCAATAGCTATTAGCTAAGATAGTCATGGATGCAACCCCATGTTCTGAATGTCCCTAAGCCTTTCACTACCAGATGCTGGGACTGGGCGACAGGGAATGAATCACCCAGTAATTGCCCTCTTGTGTTCTTTCCCTCTGAAGCATCTGACACTGGCCACTATTGGAAGACAGAAAACTGAGCTAGATGGGCCTTTGGTCTGACTGAGTATGGCTATTCTTATGTTCCCTATGTAAGACCCAATAGGTGAGTGGAAATGGTCACTGATGCCAGCCCAGTGGTTGCCAGTGACACCATGTACTGACGCACCTGTTCTTCCAGGATTAGCCACATCATGGCCCTCTCCTGAAATTGCACAAAACCATTAAAACTTCTCTCATAGTTCCTAAATGTCCATGGGAGCCACTGACTGCTGCACTACACTGAAAGCCATCATTTGCCAACATTCCAGATTTGCTGGCTCCTGGTGCCAGCTCCTGAAATCTGTCCATCTGAAAACAAGACAAAGCATCAGCTATGCCATTATCATGGGCACGTTTTTGCAAAATAAACATTTGTATTACAAATCCCCGCACCAACTTCAAAACCCTGAGTAGTCTGGAGGACTGGCAACTAATAACATGTACCACTGCCATGTTGTCACACCAGAAACCAGGGCTTTGGAGCTGTGCTCCGGCTCCGCTCCAGCTCCAGGCAAAAACCTGCAGCTCCACTGCTCTGGAGCTGCTCCGTGCTCCAGCTCCGGGCTCTGCTCCAAAGCCCTGCCAGAAACACATTCTTTTGTTAGAAAACTGTGTTCCCCAAATCATCACTGACACCTAGAATGGGAAAATATTCCAGGAATGTTGTATTCTTCACTTTCCCTTTCTGTATGCCGGTGGAGGGCCATTTCTGAGCACGCCACCTGCCTTGGTAAAATACCCCCAAACCCACTCCACTTGAAGCATCAAGGCAGATTCAAAGATCCACCTGAAGCATCCATTCCTCCCTTCACAATGACACTCCATTTAAATGGCCCAGAAACTATTTCCACATCCCAAATCCACCTTCATCTCTTTAGTAACTCTTATAAAATCATGGGGCCAAAATATTCCTGTGGTGGCCACTAAAAGCCAGGTGCAGAATGCAAGTCCCGGGGCCACCACCTGACAAGCAAAGTTAAGATGCCCTATTGTAGATTGCAGCTCGTGGAGTTTAACTTTCTTGATCGTTCTTCACCTGTTAATCAAGCTCAGTAGCTCCCCAAAGCTTATCCTGAGGGAGTCAAAACATACTCGCCGGTGCATCCAGATCAATCCCCAGGTAGGTCAGCTTAGTGGAGGATCCCGTTATTTTAAACTTCACAAGAGATACCCCCAATTTATCAGACAGAGCCTGGAAGGTATCAGTCAGGTTAGCACACTTGTCTGAATAAACAAAAAGTCATCTATGTAGAGCACTTCCTGCTGCAAACCAGATCCCCGCACCGCTGCACAGTGGAGCATTGTTCTCAATTTTTCAAATGCCAGATACAATAGTGAACATTTCATGGGCTTAGATTTTTTCCAAATAATACAATCCTTTGGAAAACATACTCATAAAGGTGAAACTCGGAAAGATCCACCAGAAGCAATTGAAAAGCAGACTTGATATCACACTACACCATCAGTGCCCCTCAGCACAAGACCTAACCTTGCACACAGCCTCATCAGTGGAGGAATAGCAAATGGAACATTCGGCCGGGGTCTATTCCATTGTTAACTGAGCTGCCCTGTGGGTATGGAGGTGATGCATCAAGCGATATTTGCCTAGGGCTTTCTTAGGGACCAAGCCTAGGGGAAAAGCCCACAATTTCTTTATAGGTAAATGACAGAATGGCCTTCCCACTCTATTAGCCTTTAATTCTTGTGCAATCTTTTTCATTACAATATGACCTAATCCCACTGAGAACTTATTTTTGGACATTACATGGCTTCTTTTCCCCCATTCAGGGGATCCTAAACCCTGAAGTAAATCTGGCCCATAAATATGCCCCGTCTATTTTATTAGGATAATCCTAAGGGAGAACCCTTAACACTTCCAGTTTAATCAGAGATAGAGCTTTTGTCTAGTGCCCCACTTTCAGCTCGCCCTCTCCTCAACCCTGTACTCAGGGACCTGTGGGGAGCACCCAACTTCTCCCCCAGTCTGTTACCATACTGTGCCCCCCCTCGACTCCTATAGCAATGTCAAGCTGTTTTGCCCCCAAGGCACATTTGTCTAAATGTCTAAATTTGCAGATGCTCTGAAAACATGTGCCTTTGTCAAATGCCCACCAACTGTCATTATGTGCCTCGGGCATCTGCTGGCTTCCTGTGGAATGAACAGGCCACTGCTAGTGTGACCATCGTGCCCTCATGGTGTCATCCACTCTAACCACAGTGTAGGATACGATATGTCCCACCAAATCCAGTTTGCATTGCAGCCCGCAACCTAAACTGTTCATCATAATTAAACCAAGCTACGCCCCTAAATGTATCATATCACTGCTTGATTATTGCTGGGCTTCTGTCTGAGTATGCCTCTGCACTAACACCTGCATAGATTAAAAAGGCAGTTTCCCAATTTTCCCAAGTGCTAGTCACCCTGGGCCGCTTGGGTAATTCATTACCTGGCTCACTCTCCATCAGTACCTCCCTGTGTAACAGTGATAAAAATCTTATCTTTAGTAGCATCATAAAGGTGAACTCCCATTGGGTCAGACACCTCAGCATAAAACTCCTTACAAACTACCACGGAGCTGTCTGTGCCTTGCTGCCTCCAGCTACCTATGGGGCAGTGATTTTATTTCACAAATTCACATTCCCTATCAAGGTGTGATTTGTATGTTGCTCAGCCATCTTCTGCACCATAGGGACACCTACCCCATGGTGAGGGGTCTGCCCAACCTGACAATAGCCTGGTCCCAAACTCTGGCCCATTCTGGTTGTCTCTGACTACCTCCTCCTGATTCCTTATCAATGGAGCTTCTTCAACAACTGGATGTTAGCCTGCAGCAGCTGTGTAATGCCAGTTGCCTCTGTAGAGGATGTTCCTACCCTAGTCATTACAGACCCACGTAGGACACCAGTTCCCTCCATTAGCCTAATGGCTGGGTCTGTTACCCTGCTTGTTTCATTGTCCCCTGACCTGCAAGGAGGGGATAAATGGCTATTATTCCCTCTCCCATTTAGAGCAGTGAGTAAGGGTCCTGAGCTCCACCCCAGTCCCCCATACCATCACAAGTTGCCACACTGGAGTTACCATAACTTTCACAATCACATGCCTCCCCTGCCCCATAATTATCCCTTGGATGCAGATCCATTCTTCCCCCCGCCATGCACAATCCACCTCTCCTGCTTGAACCCTGCTGTCCTGCAACCACCCCCAGTTTGATCACAGGCACCCGTCAGCTGTGCCTCTCACAATGTTCCTCCCCTGTCCTGATGGTAGCTCATTCACCTCTGGACTCTGTGCAACCCACAAACCTTGTAATGCTGCTGATACAACCTCTGAAGCAACAGCAGGCACAACTTGAATCAATTCTTGGATGCACTCCCCTCCACGCACCACAACGTCTAATATAGTTAGTTCAGCAGTAGGACAGTTTTCCTCTTGAATACCCAAGCTACTCCCCAAGAGAGTGGCATCTCCTGGTGGGGAGACAGACCACGCTGTGACCTGCTATCACTGGTACCGAGCCCTGCCCCTTGTCCATGCAGATTCCAGGGCTCCGCAGCCCCCAAACCCGGGGTTTCCAGAGCCCCACTTTGTCCATCTCATGCTGGGTTTGGGAATTCCTCCCCCTTCCCATATCTTCTAACCCCTCAGCTGCAGCCACACCACAGCAGAGGGATTAGAAGAGGAGGGAAGGGGGAACAGACCCAGTGACCGGTCTGTTTTGAATTCCATATGGAACCATGTAGGTGAGATACTGCAGTTGCTGAGTTGCTCATAATTTGAGAACATCTCTTTCCCCCCTTTTTATACACTGACATTTCTTTTCCCTCGCTGTTATTTATCTCTGTATTTGCAGCGGTTAATTCTGATTCAGTCCACTAGCTGGAGACAAGTTCCAGTTTAAAAGTTTGAAAACTATGGTGAAAATAAAGAAAACTTGAGATGAACAAGAACTGTACAGTGTGTTTAGGAATGCAGCCATCTGCAGTAAAAGTTTGGAAATGCTAGAGTTGTACTGAGATCATGTCATGATGCATTGCCCTGATACTCTATTCACTGATTTGAGTGCTGAAATCCAAGGCTACAAATTGACATCATGCTTATAAAATGTTCTAACCACGTTGAAAGGATACAAGTTTAAACAAAGGCCAACATTTCTGAGAGGCTTAATCACAATCGGAACCAAATCCAACTATTTTCACAGTCACTCAGTTCTGTGTCTTTATCTCCATTTCCAAATAAATAATAATAATAATAATAATAATAATAAAAAAAAAGATTAGGCTAGTGCTTATATTCTTGATTGGTTTCAGCAACTTTAAGTTAATGTTGTATTAGCAGAGACATATTAAACTATTGTAGAACTTAAAATGTTGTCACATTTATGTAAGAGAGAAAAATGAAAACCTCTAGAACAGTTTTATGTATGTGTGTGCAACACTCATGGCCTGTCAGCCCTGGAGACTGAAGTTATTACTTGCCCCCACAACTGTTTCTGCACATCAACAGCACAAGGGCAAGTTTATTCACTCCAATATTCCAAAATGCTTCAACCTTGCTAATTAGTTCCACTTATTAAAGTGATTTTTTAAAATTTACCTATAAACTAAGTACTGTATTCTCACTTACCCATCATGAAGCATGTAGAGGGCCACTTGTCCTTTTATAATGCAAAATGTATTGAGGCCTGATCTTGATTGCAGGCTTTGCAATGTTTTATTCTTTGACAAATGTAAGTAATACTTAATAGGCTTTAACCAAGTATCTGAATACACCTCTACCCCGATATAACGCGACCCGATATAACACGAATTCGGATATAACACGGTATATAACACGGGGGGGGGGGGGGGTTTGTGCACTCCGGTGGATCAAAGCAAGTTCGATATAACGCGGTTTCACCTATAACGCGGTAAGATTTTTTGGCTCCTGAGGACAGTGTTATAGTGAGGTAGAGATGTACCTAGAATGCATTGCTATTTTTCTTACAGCAATTTGATTGTTTCAATGAGCTCTGAATAAACTTTCCACAGTAAGTTTATATAACACACACAGTAAAAGACAACTTTCCATCACTAAGGCTTTCAAATGGTTCTTACCCTGAGTAGCTGTATTTGTTTTCATAGACAACTGGAAGTCTGTTATCTTAGTTTTCTCAGCAAATTATCACTGGTACCAAACTCTTTGTCAATATAATGCCTTTCTCTGTAAATGTAACTGGCTATTATGCTGGAGATGGATATCCAGAGGGCTCAATAAACAGTAGTTCAAGAAAACTCCAACTTATCCAAGCTTACAGCAAAACAGGAAAATTGCTCCCCTTGCTCTGCAATGTAGAGGTGATTTTTGTACAACTAGTTTTGCTGATAGGCATAAAAACTGGAGCAACTATTATTCTTCTGTTTGTGGAGAGGCATTTTTAGTTCTAACAAAGAGACTTGCATAACTTATCATTTAATGTCTTTAGTTTGTGCTTCTCTATTTTATCCGTAATTTAAAGTTCTTAAACATATGGATCTCAGTTCAGGCTAAGCATAGCCCCACTGAATTCAGCATGTTTTGGGTTCATGAAGGGGCAAGGGAATTTGTTTTGTTTTGTTTTGTTTTGTTTTTAGAATTATGCCTACTGCGAAAAGTGTAATTTGGACACAGAGGACATCTCTTAAATACACACAACATCTTTCTTTTGTGCATTGATAATCTATTCCATTCTTAACACTATTTTGTTCTCAGAATTTACTTGAGTTTTAGCGCTATTGGGATTAGTCTTTAAGAGTCATAACAGCCATTGCACATTGTTAATGTGAAACAAATTTTCATTTGCTAAACAAGTCTATTCCTTTATCAAATATTAATTTTTTAAAAAAGCTTAATTGTACATACAAGTTGACTTTTTCACTTCGACTCACTACCTACTGCCTCATTGTTAATGTTTCCTCATAAATACAGTCAATTTCAATTTTTATATTATCGATCTCTGTCTATCTCTCGCTCTCTCTTCCTGCTTCCTTCTTTCTGATTTGATTCTTCCAGTGGCAAATAAGGCTCTGTTTACAGAGGAATAAGCAGAACAAAGTTTTCCTTTACTTAGTTCCCTATCAGGATGCAGAAAAAGTTCCTAATTAGCAGGGTTTTATCTATTAACCTCATTTTTTCTCCAGGGTGGTGGAAGAAGTATGACAGTGCAGGATCACTCTTCCTCATTACACTTAGAGATAACTGCATTTATAATTAATTGTTTTCTCGGTCAGTCACCTGGAATGCATGCTGTTTCAGTTTCTTATTTAGAAGCATCTATATCATAAAATATTATGCTTGTATAATCTGTGAATTAGTATGCTGAATTAGAAGTAAAATACCTACTCTGGCTTTTCCTTTTATCCCAACCTAATAGTATTTTTCTAAGATGTTTAGGTTTCCCCACTTTTTGAACTGAGATCTCATTCAGCAAGTAGATTTTAATTTTTCACTTTCAAAAAATATTTGTTGCTGTTAAATTTTGCATTAGCAAAATGTCACATATTCCAGCATATTTGTTTGTAGGTCTTATAGGCCATGATCCAAATAACTTAATAAAAAAGTCTACTCTGTTGAATTGACAAAGGGGGAAGTCAGTGTCTTTCTTACATACAGTCCATCCCTCTCAAGGACACTACCTTCCAAGGTTCATGACTCTGTAATAGGGGAGTGGATTGTTCTTTGTTGTCCTTCCAACTGGTTTTCTGGGTGGCTTTGTATTATGTAGCTCAGCATGTGACTGAGTTCGGAGCGACTGGGCTGAATGTGTAGCCAAGATGTGTCTATACCAGGAGTCTTTCCACATGACTTTCCCAGAATCCCTTTCATTCAAACCACATTCTTCTGCTCAGGCCCAGATTAACCGATGTGCACTTGGTGTTCTTACACACTGTCCCTATCTCAGGAGGCCCTGGTGACTCGAGGGGGACGAGGGGGGGTTGGAGGGAGGAGCAGCCAGGCCAAACCACTGTGTTGGTTTGCAACACTGCTCACTCAAGTTCAGGCCAGCCACTCCTCCACATGATGGGGGCAGTCATGCCAAACCTGAGTAGCTTAGGGCCATGCGAGTGCAGGATTGGTGCTGGGAGCAAGTGGAGCCACCCTAGCCTGGGGCAGGAGTGGAACTCTGAGCAAAGTAGGTGCAGATAAGTGTGGATGAGTTGGTGGGGGCTGAGAATGAGTTGTTCATGGCCTATGGGGTGAATGGGGAGTGTTGGAGGGCTGTAGGGTGAGGGGATGGTGAGCAGGGTGTATGTCAGGGCAGATGGGATGTGCATGTGGGCTGTTAGGATAAGTGGGTGCTGGTGCAGGGTTGGTGCATGGGGAGGGTCATTTCCATAATGCACTAGACCCCAAAATTCTTTAATCCAGGCCTGCTTCTGCTAATAGCTGCATATGTTACTGGTATTGGAAGAGCAATGGAATACCTCTTTAAACAACAACTGAATTTTGACTTCTGGCTTTGTTCCAAAACTTAGCTGATGAACAGTGTTCAGAGATGCTTAAATGTACAAGCACTTAGTAGTTCTTTGCCTCATACAACAATTTAGCTTATAAGGTTAGGTGCAAAGGGAAGCCACTACCTACTGTTCAGGAGTAGGCAGAAATAGCTTGGAGGAAGTAGGGCTTTAAAAGGAGGTAAAGAAAACAGCATTGTAATAGTCTCTGGTCCAGTCAGAAATCCAAAGTCATGAAGCAAGTACAGCATGGATAGCGCAAGCTACGGCACCAATTTGCTTTCTCCTGATTTGGCAAGCTACTTTTGGAGATTAGTAGGATTATTCATACCTACCAATAACATACCCAGTCTTCATCCTCTGTTGGATCTGCCAGCAAGATTACTGATTAGTGTCAGTTGCAATGGTGTTTTTGTGGTGCAGACACCTGTCCACCAGTTCATTTTGAACAGTCTCTACGGGACAAGACCTCTTAGTCACTATCTCCATCTATCAAATTTGAGCCAGCAATTCTGGATTGAAAGATTAAGAATCCTATTGCTATCTTGCTCCTTAGAATACATTTATTTGGCATAAGTATTGTAGCTACAAATAAAACAAAAAAATCCACATTTGCTATTTAGAATACTAATAGAATACTAAAATGCTCTTTTTAGAACTATACCTGCAAACAACGTAGTCTCTCAGTGTCCTGAAACTACAGTTTTAACTGTTACCATTTTAAGAAGATAAAGTAGTTTCCTGTATAGATGATGCAGTAATAATTTGGGATATATAGGTGATCAGATGTCTATCTGTGGAAAATGTTGCTCCATGCAGAGGATTAAAGTGACTACCAAATATAGAGCTGACAATAATTTATCTGTAGAGCATATCTGCAGAAACTAAAGACCGGGGCTGTTTTCTCTTTATTCTGGCATACTACTAGGATCAGGTTGGTAAATTCAACATGAGTTCTCATGATTTCAGGGAACAAGGGGAGAAGGTAAACACTGTTGAAGTTCAGTCCTTTCTGCTATGTTTCTACTTTCAGCTGTCTGCAGCTTCAAGTTTTGTATTTTGGCCTTCAAAGAACTTGGAGTGAAACACATACAAGAACAGTAATCAGTTTTGCTTTAGAGGTATTTGTGGTGAAAGTGAAATCATGGGCTAGTGCAGTACTTGAGAAAAAACATGATAACGACACACCTGGAGACATATAAAGCAGACTCTCCACATCCTCTTTTTGCTCTAGTATTTGGAAACCAAAAGAAAAACTTCAAAGTTACGAGCCTAAAATTAGGCTTCCAAAATCATATTTAGGTATCTAAATAAATGGCCAGATTTTCAAAAATGCCAAGCACTCAGCAGCACCCACTGAGGTCAATAG
Source organism: Emys orbicularis (assembly GCF_028017835.1). NCBI lineage: Eukaryota > Metazoa > Chordata > Testudines > Emydidae > Emys > Emys orbicularis. The sequence goes on along the minus strand of NC_088689.1, from coordinate 37,037,184 downwards.
GAGCTGTTGGGTGTCAACACTTCAATCTGGCCACTAATTTAGGCACTTACGTATGGATATAGGAGCTTAAGTTTACACTCCTATTTTAAATTTTTTGGCATCATCATTTCCTTCTCTTTAGGAAGAGTTTATGGTATCATTGCCTCCTCACCTAATTTCTAACTTAAATTTTGCACTGTAGGTTGTGAAAACAAATGATTTTTTCCCCAATAAAACGGTCTAATTTGTCTAACATCTAATTTGGCAACGACTAAGCACAAACTTCTTATTACACAGATCCCAAACATTGTACCTATGTCTCATAGTTTTACTGTTCCATAGACCATCAGGCTCATGCTTCTAAGAAAGTGTTTAAAAATGCGTGCTAGTCGTGAGCTTTAATAAAGGTCATCCAATGAATTCTGGACTGTTTAAATTGCTCTGCAATGGCATGAGTTTCCTGCAGCTGCAACTCCTGTCATGCTGATGTGAGGTGGCACTTACTAGATGAAGTACCAGTCTGGCACTCTCAATTCAGAGTACACATGCTGGTTTCTCTGAATGATCAGCTATCACCCCTTTCTAAAACCTTCGATAATTTATCCTGGGTGGCATGCTTAGCTTACCTTGATGACATCTAACGAGCTGAGCTGTTCTCTTGGGGCAGAATATGAATGATCGGTTCATGCATGATGGGTTAGAAGCATTCATCAGACAGCTTGGAAATTGGTAATACTGAGCACAGCTTCATGACTTCAGACTTCATGAGGGAACTGAATAACCAGTCAGGAATGATCAGGAAATCTCATCAGCATCCTGCTTAGGACTATTTTCCCAGTGAATCACATCTTCATTCAAGCTGATGTTTACTTAGCAGCATTGATTAGGTGTTTCTAGTGGTGTCATACAGGGACTGGTTCTTAGCCTTATGTTATTTAATATTTTTATTAATGAACTAGAAGAAAACAAAACCATTAATGATAAATTTTGCAGATGGCACAAAGATTGGGGGAATAGTAAATAATAAAGAGGACAGGTCTCTGATATAGGGCTTTCTAGGTTGCTCAGTAACCTGGATGCAAGCGAACAATGTGTGTTTTTATATCGTTAAATAAAGTCATACATCTCAAAACAAAATGTAGGTTTGCAGGATGGTGGAACTCTGTCACAGAAAACAGTGGCTCTGAAAAGGACTTGGGGCTCATGGTGGATAATCAGTTGAACATGAACTCACAGTGTAAATCCATAGCCAAAAGAGCTAATGCAATCCTTGGATGTATAAATAGAAGAATCTTGAGACGGAGGTTATATTACTTCTGTATTTGGCACTGGCATGACCTCTAATGGAATACTGTGTCCAGTTCTGATGCCCACAATTCAAGAAGGATGATGATAGATTGGAGAGGTTTCAAAGAAGAGCCACAAGAATGATTAAAGGAATAGAAAATATGCATTATTGTGATAAACAAGTTGAGCTGCTTGAGTCTATCTAAACAAAGAAAAGGTTAAGGGGTGGCTTGATCACAGACCTACATAAGGAACAAAAAATCTGAGCATAGAGGGCCCTTCATTCCACCACACTAAGGTATAGCAAGTTCCAGTGGCTGAAAATTGAAGCTAGACTAATTCAGACTAAAAGTAAAGAGTAAAATTTTAACAATGAGGATAGCTAGCCATTGGAACAGCTTATCAAGCATTGTGATAAACATTTTCACTAATGTCAAGTATCAGAGGGGTAGCCGTGTTAGTCTGAATCAGTAAAAAGCAACAGAGGGTCCTGTGGCACCTTTAAGACTAACAGAAGTATTGGGAGCATAAGCTTTCGTGGGTAAGAACCTCACTTCTTCAGATGTCTTGCATCTGAAGAAGTGAGGTTCTTACCCATGAAAGCTTATGCTCCCAATACTTCTGTTAGTCTTAAAGGTGCCACAGGACCCTCTGTTGCTATTTCCACTAATGGAGAATATAAATGGCTGTTTTTTCCCCCCAAAAGATACGCTATAATACATGCAGGAATTCATTCAAGGAAGTCCTATCACCTGTGGTATACAGGAGGTCAGACTAGATGATCATAGTAGTCTCATCTGGCTTTATAATTTAATCTGGGCCAAGACAAGACAAAATGACAGACCTCTTCTATGAGAACACCTTCTATCTAGCTAGGAGATCAGCAGATTTTCGGTTGTTGCTGAAGGAATGCCCAGATTTAGTTGTCAGAGACTTGAACATTTTCATCACAATTTCTTTCTTGAATATCACAAGTCAAGTTTCTTTTAAATGGAAGTGATGAAAAAAAAAGAATTGCATTCACCAGCTGATCACAGGAGACTTAAATCTGTTTATTTCCCTATTTTAACCAGCTGTGGAACACCTTTCATCAGTAAGACAGCTCATTCATCACATTCATGTGTGAGTGTGTTCAAAGTGTTGTACCTCTTATTAAAATTTGCTTTTACAAACTTTATAAGTAGTTATTTCTGGTATGGTTAGGATTGCCAAATTTAATCTGTTCATGGTTAAGTTTGAGGTCCTGGATAGGAGGACGAGGAGAGGCCTGGGGACAGTGGTTTACTACAGAATGTTTTTCTTTTAACTTTTTTTCATAGAAGACAAAATATGTCCCTTGGTATATTTTATAATCACCATCAGTAAAACCAGATGAATGTTTACTTTTATCACAGTTATTCAGTCAACCTACTTTCTCAAATAAAGAATTAGCAGCTTACTCTCCAAGGTGCTTGTTTCAGCTGAATCATTCCCTTCAGACTTATCATTCTTACTAGTACTTGACTTTCTAGAGTTTTAACAAGTACGTTTACTAATTGTTTAGACACAGAAAAAATAAAAAACCCACAGATGTTTTAATAAGATTGTCAGCGGCTATTGTTATAATTTAAGTTTATTAGTCAATAATGTCTCCTAAAATGTTCTATGCACCTCAAAAGCGTGGATATATACATGTAGGTCTAGCCAAAATGGCTCCAAAAAAGTCAAATGGTGACCTCACGTCACTAGACTTGAAAGGATATAGAGTTGATTATAGTCATGACTGCCACTCACTTACTAGTGCAATAATGAGAGAGAGAAATTGCATTAAAGTCACTTGTTAGCATTCTAAATGAGATTACATTCACAACAGCTGCCTACAGAAGAAGGTGCATAATTACTACCATTTTAACATGCCAGTGGGAAAGCAAGAGAATGCCTAATAATAATGCTTCCTATTTCTTTCTTAAGGAAAAGGTCTTTCAAGATCAGAAAGGGCTGTCAGTGTATTTTACCATCCCTGGTTCTGAATGTGTGAACATAAGTCTGAATGACCTCCTGTAATCTCATTTTACATGACAGGTTTTTTTTTTTTAAATCTCATGTATGAGGTAAAAATTTCCCTCACACCTCTCAACACATTTTTGCACAGCATGTTCCTAGAACACATTGTTTAGAGAGGAACAATGGAATATGGCAACTGTATTTAACATGGGGATGAGCACCATCCATCTGTTTGTCAGCTTGTGTTGCAAAAAAAAGGACTTTTAGAATCAGGGGCATTCCAATATGCATTAACCAGCTATTTCATAGAGTTGAAATTGACCTGCCAAAAAAATATGTATCTCCAATTCTTATAGAGTTCTTTCTGAAGGCTAAACCTGTAAGCTACTGGACATTTTCTTATCTGGTGCAACCATATTTGAAGTTCTAGCATCCTCCTCATATAATACGTCACCATGGAGTGGGGAAAATAAAGACAGGGACTTACCATTCTGCACCCATCCCCATACCAAAGCTCCCTTTGGCTCCACACTGTGGTGTATTGGCTGAGAATGTGCACAGGAGGTTTGGAGTGCAATGGGAGACTACGGAGATACTAAATCCTATGGCAACCTTAGAAAGAAAACGGCCCACATTTTCAAGACCTGAGGTCATGTGGTATGATGATCTCAGTCTTTGCCATCTTCACTATCAAACTTCTGATCCTTGGGGCCCCCACTTAACCCTCAGAATGTAGCAAGAGAAGGCACTGAATTAGCCACAGGCTGCTCTCTTGGATGAGCTAACATAAGTCACAACACAAATGTGGGATGTTTCTACTAGAACAAAGTCAGAGCTGAATGTCCTGCACAAGTGAGACATTTTCTTCCTGTCTTCTTCAAATCCATAAAAAAGACTTAAATTAACACATAAAACAAGCAGCTACATCAGGAGTTCAGCCCAAACAAATGACATCACTGTCAGTGAAGCTCCTTGTCTGACTTTCCTAGCAGAAGTAGAAAGTGAAACAGTTTGGAATGATAAAGTAGATGATGCCAAAACAGTTTGCATCTATTAGCTGCCACCAGTCTTTCCAACATACAGAAGAGGGGTCGTTCATTGTACTTCGGTGATAACTGGGTTACTGAAGTTCCTTTTGTTTAATATGGGAAAATATTCTCTTGTTTTCATGAGTTTAAAGAGTTTGAGTGAGGGAAAATTTATTGCAGACACAACACAACTTAAGAAGGTAAAAACTTGGCTTTTCTTTTTTATAAAATCCTTCCAGCAAAGAAAACGTCAACTCTGCTGAAATGCAAAGAATGAAACACATTCCAGAGTACAACATATCCATGCTACAATATCCAAAACCAATTTGGAAAAAGGCAACTGAATTAATAAATCTGAAATATTTTAATAATGTTTTTCAATCAAGAACCCCCTATGAAACGGAGAACTGACCTAAGTGTAATCAAGCCAAGCATTAATAGCTGCGTAAATATTTTGAAGCTTTTAAATTCTAAAATTGTCTTACTTTTGACGGTTGCTGTCCGGGTGCAATTGTAAAGGATGGCTAGCTCCCCAAATACTTTGCCAGGTCCCATGGTACACAGTTTCACACCTTCTTTTGTCACTTCAACCTTTCCATCTGTGGGGGGAAAAATACCATTTTAAGTTGCAAGCTTCTTTCTCAGCTATGTTCTGAAAATTTGTTCTAGATATAATGTAATTGAGAGTACCAGAACCCTTTAATTCTAAAACTAATTTAAAAGTATGTTCCAGAAAGGGAATTATATCATCATAATCCTTGGAAACAATTATTTTATAAATAATGCTTATAAAGAGGTATTGATTATTGAAGTTTCTTAATGGAGACAAAAGCTTAATGGCACACTAGAACAACATGTAGTTTATTTTACTTAAGACTTTCAAGTGAAATTCTCTCAGATGTTTTGTATTAAAAATCAGGAGATTCAGGTTTAACATCACACATGAAAAACGTGTTAACTAATTCTGCTCTTTTTTAACAGAAAAAGTAATCCTTGGAAACATTCATCCATGAATAAGGCAGCTATTATCAAAAGAAAAATTACTTTGACTCATGGCCATTATTTAATTCACATCTTAGAGTATCTTTTCTTTCTCAGGCAAGTCTGCTTTATCTGCTTACCAACAGTACACATATAGTAGGACTATACAGGGTATTTAAAAGCAAGGGCTGCAGAGATAGAAAGGAGGTCAGTGCCAATTTATATTCTTCAACCAACTTCAGACAAAAGACTGCCAGAGGAGGAAAATGGAAAGAAACAGCCACACCACCTACTATAAGCATACTGATTTAAAAATAGTGTTGAAGTATGATTCATAAGGGACAACATGAAAAGTAAGTATAGTAAAATGCGGGGGGAATGCATGGTTATTATGCCCAGTGTTGCCATTTATAGTGAGACAAAAGATCACAAGAAAGGAAAACAAAACACCAGTGAATAATGAAGAAAAAAAGACCCAACCAACGAAAAAACCCAACCATCCCCCCCATCCCCCCACACCTTAACTATTGATCTCTTTCTGGAATAGGGTTCTACAAATGTAGCTTTCTTCCCCCCAATTCCATAGGCAAAAACCTTTCTACAGAATGTCTGCTGGCAAGAATTAGTGAAATTTCATATGCATCATGAAAATTCTGGTGCAACAGGCATGAGTGGCATCATGAACTATTATTTATATGAGAAGTACAGCCCATTCCCCCCACCTGGGGGGGGGGGAGCAAAACCAGCCATTAAAACACAGTTAAGTTTGCACGTGAATTTTATGGGAATCCATATATAGTACCCTTGCAAAAATATTATACAGTTTACAAAACTTCTAAACCTTTAAAAAAATAATCAGGAAATGATTATTGCCCAGATTTTGTGGTTAGTTCACTTAATCATCTCCCTGCCTTTGCGGGGGCCTCAGACATTGGTGCACCTTGCTCCCTCCTATTCTCTGCCTGTGGCACAAGATAGTCTAGTCTTCTATAGGTCATAATACTTTGGTCTAATTTTTGTTGTTGGGTTAAGTGCTCAGACGCTGGGTGGTGTTGGTGGCCTGTGATAGATAGATTATATATATATAGAGAGAGAGAGGAGGTCAGTCTAGATGATCTAGTGGTCCCTTCTGGCCTTAAACTCTATGAATGAATAGCCAATTCCTTATTGCCATACAACCCTTCATCACTCATGAATTACTGAATGAAATTCTCTGGCCTGTGTTTTGCAGAAGGTCAGACTAGATAGTCCCTTCTCACCTTAAAATCTATGAATCACTTCACAAAAATCTACACTGCCCATCTTTAATTTTGTCACCTAAAGTTACCGGAAAAAAATAGCAACTCAAAAATAAGTTAGATGTAAGAGATTATAAAATTTCACTTCATAATCAAAAAATCCAAATATTACCTCACTACAAACACCTATGCTAGTCGCTACACCATATAATTAATGTTAAAAAATTACCTGCCTGTAACGGTTGTTCTTCAAGATGTGATGCAGACATGTATTCTACTTAGGTGCGTGCATGCCTAGCACACTGGAGTCACAGAACTTTGCGGAGCAGTACCTGTAGGGGTGGCATTCACACCCTGCAGCCCTAGACTTCCCCTGGCCATGGAAAGGCAGTGCCACCCTGACCCCGAGTTTCTTCACACCAAACAAAGTCCTGACTCTGATGCGGAGGGGACTGAGGGTGGGTTGTAGAATACACATCTACATCACATCTTGAAGAACAACAGTTACAGGTAAGTAACACTTTTCTTCTTCAAGTAGATGCAGCCATTGAGGAAGCATAGCCTGAGCTACTTCATATACTGTCATGAGAGGAAATTATCCCTCTAGAGATAGTTTTTGTTTCATACGCAGACTGAATGAAGGGTCAATCAGTCTTTGCAGACTAAGGAGATGAGAAGAGGAAAGGTTTGTTCCTATCCAGATAAAAAAACAACATTGCCTGACATCCAATGTGTGAAGATGTGTTCCTCTAGGGTTGAATGCTGCTTAGGGAAGAACACTGGTAAATATAGTTTGGTTCAAGTGAAACTGGGAAACCATCCAGGGTGTCACTGTGGGGTTACTTTGTCGATAGAAAATTGCATGCAAGAAGGCTCCGCCATCAAAGCCTGTGACTCAACCTCTCTCTTTGTAAACATTATCACAAGGAAGGTAGTTTTCTGACACAGAAGGTAGACAGAAGAAGTTGTCAGAGGCTCAAACAGAGGTCCTATAAGAGCCGCTAAGACAATATTAAGGTCCCACAAAAGAACCATCTCTAACTGGTGGATGGAGACAAGTGACTCCTTTCAAAAACCTTACTGTAGTGCAGTTTGAAAAAACTGACTTCCCATGGATGGGCAGAGGAAACATCAAAATGATCTCCAGGTAGACTTTCAATGAACTAAGAGCAAGACCAGAAGCCTACAGATGTAATAGGTAGTCCAAAATGTCCTGGATGCAAGCTAGCTTTGGTTGGACTCCCTGGGCTAACAACCATATTGAGAACCACTTCCGCTTGGCTGAATAGGCTGCTGTGTTCGAGAGCACCCTATTATTAAGCAAGATTTGCCAGATTGAAACGATGTTCAGAAGCTCTTCCTCATCTAACCATGCAGCTTCTACACTGTGAGATTACAGAGAGCTGAATGCAAAACCTGACTGTGATAGTGAGTCAGGAAGTCGGGATAAAAGAGGAAGGGATATAGGAGCTGAATCAATAACATGAGGAGTTGGAGAACCAATGTTGCTCCATCATGGCTCAGGCAATGAAAAAGAGCTTGACATGGTCCAAGTTCAGCTTGAGAAATGCCAGTGGGATGATCAGAATGGGAGGGAAAACCAAACAGTAGTGCTGATTCTCAGCTCAAATAAAAAGCATCAGCCAAAAAACTGTCATCTCTCATGGGAAACAAGTCAATCATCAGGATTCCCCAAACTGTGAAAATGGTCCGCAGGACACAGGGCTTCAGAGACCACTATTGATTCAGGTAGAAATTTCTGCTGAGGTGAACCTCCAGGTGATTCCAAATCCCCAGTAAGTGATTAGCCAAGAGATAATGTTTTCCCTGAAGCAAGGAAGACAGTCCTGATTGCCTCTTGATGCAGCACATTGGAGTCTGCTCCCCCTAGTCTGTTCACATAATACACTACAGTGGTATTGTCGAAGAGTATGAAAACTAAATTCCTGCAGTGATCAAAGATCTGACAGGTATTCTAGATGGCAAGTAGCTCAAAGACCGGTTCTGACCACAGGCCTTGAACTGTCAGAGATCCCAGATTCGGTCCCCCACCTAGTAAGGAGGCATCGGTGACTATAGTCCTGGTCGGTGGGAACTGACTGAAAGGAATGCCCTCACATACATTGTCCTCAATTGTCTGTCACTGTAGGGAGTCCAGGACTGGCAGGGGGAGTTGGACCTACTGTCCAAGGGATGACGAATCAGACGATAGACTGTCTTCAGCCACATCTGAAGAAGATGCAGGCTCGCCTGGCATATTGGACTACTTGTGTGCACGCAGCCATATGGCCTACCAGCTTCAGGCATACCCAGCTGTGGTTTAGGGTTAAGACTGCAGCTCCAGACATAGGTGGCAAATCGCCTGGAATTGCTCGGTCAGTAGAAAGGCTCTTGAACTTAAGTTTAGCATGGTCACAATGAACTCAATTCTTTGAGTTGGAACCAATGCTGACTTCCCACTGTTTAGACCTAGATGATCAAGTAGGCATAGTGTGAAGTGAACATGACAGAGGACTTATTCTCTGGACTTTTCTCTCATCCAGATGAGGGAAGATATGAATTCCCTGCTGTTATCATAATCATACACTTGATAAAAACCCAGGAGGTGCAAGACAGACTGAAAGGCAGCGAATTGTCCTGCTAGTGCTGGCCAGCCATGATAAGCCTGAGTAACTGCCTGTAACACAGAAGGATTGCTACGTAGAAATAAGCATCCTGAAGGTCCAGGGCAGCAAACCAGTTGTTGTGATTTAAAGGTGGGGAGGATAGTTTCTACGGTGATGTATCTGATGCATTTGTTGAAATCACAGAGATCAAGGATAGTTCTCATCCCTACCTTGGGCTTCGGGATTAAGAAATACCAGGAGTAGGCCCCCCATTCCCAATGCTGAAGGGGGACCTTCTGTACAGCCCCAATATCACTAGAGACTGAACCTGCTTGAGGAGCAGAATCTTGTAAGAGGGGTCCCCGAAGGGGGATGGGGTAGGGCTAAGAGGAGGGATGGAAAGGAACTGTATGGCATAACCCAATCTGGTGGTGCTTAGGATCCAGGTTGTTCTTGGTAATTGAGTCCCAAGCACAGCAAAAATGAGCCAGCCAGTCCCCCAACAGGACAGAGAAGGTGACCACCCCTGGATAGCTGTCCAGGACACGAGTCAAAATGGGCCCTGGCTGAATGCCAGGGGATGAGGTGTGCATGTGTGTGGGGAGGGGGGGGGAAGCCAGCTGGTTAAACCCAAAACCAGAGGACCTTCTCCTCTGGGATCTGTGGCCCTTCCTGGAGTAGTCCCACTGCCTTACAGGAAGGGAGGACTGCCCAAAGAAATTCTGCAAGTGGTATTGCTGCTGTTGCTCCTATAGTGGTGTCTCTTCACAGCTGGAGTATATACTCCCAAAGAATGCAAAGTAGCTCAGGAGTCTTTAAAAGAGTGCAGTGTTTCATCTTTTTTTCTGAAAACAAAACTCGTCCATCAAAAAGTAAATCTTCAGTTGTCTGCTGCACTTTGGGAGCAATGCCTGAATACTGCAACAATGAGGTCCTTCTCATGGTCACAGCCAATTTCTTAATTCTGGCTGAGGCATCTGCCACATCCAGAACCCACTGCAATGAGGTCTTGGCCACCATACAAGCCATGTAAAATAAATTACCTAAACTCTTTGCTGAGGCTTCTGGCAACTTATCCACAAGTTTAGATATGGTCACCCAATTAACAAAGTCCTATTTATAGAGCAATACCTGCTGGTTCACAAAACTCATCTGCAGGGAAGAGGAGGTATAAATCAGGTCCTTCCTCTTGGACTTTTTGTCATTAGGTGTGGATTTATACCTTCCCTGCCATGCTCTGTCATTTTCTGCAGTTACCACCAGAGATTTAGGGGATGGGTGGGAGTAGAAATCCTCAAAACTCTTCATGGGGACAAAGTACCACTTCTCTGAACACTTCAGTGTGATTGGCAATGAGGCTGGAGTATTCCAGGGGGTCTTTCCAGGCTCCAAGAGACCCTCATTTATTTGGAGGCCTACTCCCTCCAGAGCTGAATAATTATTGGAGACTATCCAGCAGCTTATGTGTATTCTCCGGCAGGAATTCCATCTGGATGCCTCAGAAGGTCATGATATCCCTTAAAAGTCCTCAGACACCAGCAGAAAGACAGACACTGGCCCAGTAGAGTTGGAGAGGATGAAGATGCAGTTTGCTGTGCCAAAAATAGGTTCTTTTCTTGCACCACAGGATCCAGTCAGAATAGCCCTGGAGGTCCAGAGGGAACAGGCTCAGCAGTCGCTTGCAGCTGAGGTGGTTTGGAAGTGGGTGACAGTGTTGAGACCAATGATCTCACTCTAAAGCGAGTTAAAGGGTGGGACCTCAGGGACTGGGGAGCATCCCAAGGATTCCAAGGAGACCATTGGGCATAAAGGTAAGGCATTTGTGGCCAGTAGGCACTGAGCCAAGAGCCCCTGTCCCAACCAGAGCACAGATGCCAATATCAGTACTGATAGTGATCCAAGGGCAATATCTGGTGCCTATTGGGTGACAACAACCTGGATCTTGAGGAGTCCTGGAGGTTCTCTGCTGACAATGGGGGAACCAGCCCTGATGGGACAAACAAACGGTCAGACTCATCTGAAGCCCAAAACAGGGATGGCATCAATGTTGAGGAGGAATGAAGGATCAATACTGGCAATACTAAATGAGACTCCCAGCTGGTACTGGAAGATGTGCCAGCGCCGAGGCTAAGGGCAGTACCAAACTTGGTGAAGGGATCTGCCGCCAAGATAATGATGATTCTCAAGGATGCACCACCATCGAGGGGGGCCTTTGGTGCCGGGCATGGTTTGGGCCTCAACTCTACAATCTGAGCCCCTGGCACCCTGAGCTTGGCAGCTCTTTGATGAGGCCAGAAGGTGCCAAGGGTATAAAAGCGGATGAGATGGTAGGAGCCATGGTATCAGAGAACTTCTGAACAAGTTAAGAGTCCAGGACTGAGAGGCAAAGTGTCATGGCCAGGTCGTAGGTGGCCAGATTTAGTAGTCAAAGACCAGAGTCTGCAATCACAAGTCAGGAGTAGGAGTCAGATGGCAGGAGGTCAGAGTCAGGAGACAAACTGAAGGGTCAGAACCACAAATCAGATGCCAGGAAATCACGACAGGAGAGCAGGAAGCACAGGGCACAGAGTCCACAATAGAGTGGAGCCCAGTTATTCAGACAGTTACCTTTTCCTGCTGCTGGCTTAAGGAGGGCCAGCAGGCCAATAAGCTGCTCTGAGACTGGCAAAAATGACTTCAGCTGCAGACCCTCAAACTGGGCTGAGCTTCACAGGTCCCAGGTAGGCAAGCATCAGCAGGCTGCAAGATGGAGGGCTGAAGCATAGCAATGCAATGAGGTCTTGGACACTCAGAACCCTGCAGACCCAGGTTCAAGGCAGGTCTGATGCCTCCTGGTAAGTTGTCACTGTGGAAATAATTGGCGCTGGCATAATCGGTACCAGACTCAATGGACACCTCATGGCTGATAATGGAGTTGAGAGTATGGGCTCTCATTGATTTCCACACAATACCAGGAAGTGGTTGGACAGATCTGCTTCATCCTATGTGCCAGAGGGTGTACTGTGCCAGTCAGCACTCCTCTTAGTAAATGAGGAGGAGTCTTCCTGAGCCCTGAAATGGTCCTAATTTGTTTTATGGGACCTCTTTCTCGCCATCTTCTTTGGGGAAAACACCAGAGCCTAAATGTGGAGCAACAACATGTGCTGGATTTGAAGTCAACCGAAGATCAAAGGCCTTGGTGCCAAAGGAGGTCTCAGAGCCTGCTCAGGAATGTGCTGCTTCAGCCACAAGTATCTCACCATGAGTCCTCTTTGGGAATGACTTATAGATGGAGCACAGGGCTTTATTGCATTCTTCACTGAGATGAGAAGCACCTCATGTGGGGATCACTGGTGGGGATTGCCCTCCCCCTCCCCCAACGCACAATGCTTGAACCCTGGTGAGGGCATCACATAGGAAACCCAATTATTCTAATACTATATTAAACACTAAATTTTACATAAGGTACTAAGTACTATATACACGAGAAAAAAAAATTCTCAGAAAACAGACCGAAAGTGTAAGGTAAAAACACCACACAGAGTGAGAACTCTAGCCATGGGTGGTGAGAAAGAAATGAGGGGGTCGGGGTGGTACCGCCCTTATTGGGATATTGCTAGGCAACTCCAGTGAGCTCTGTGCACTGGCACATAAATGGAATACATGGCTGCATCTACTTAAAGATTACAAAGTCTACATACATTTACATAAACCTAAGCCACACTATAATAAACACATTTCAGAACAAGCACAACAATCATTCCAATACTATCCATATTATTATTCTGTTCTATCAACATATCACTCTACAAGAAAACATAGAACTCTGACATAACTTAATATACCATTTTCTTTCTAGATATTTAACAAATAGTGCAACAGTAAACATCAACCAAATATTTCTAGTATGGAATAAAATGTGTGCGTGCAGGGATTGATGTTAAGTTGGGGTGCACAGTATAAATTGAATGAGGTTTATAGTGAGCAATGAAGGGGGAATCTGTTCTTTTTCAGACTTTAATGTTTGGGTGATTTTTAAAGGTGTACAATTTTTGTACAAAAAAAATGTTATTTTGGATAATTGCTGTATTAGTTGGATTCCAATTAAATGTAATTTCCACCCAATGTTTTTAAAGCAAAGTTTTTTTATGTGAGAATAAATGCTTTTTTATTTCTATTATTTCAAATTATTTCTGTATTACGTACAGTAGATGGACATTTTCCAAGGCAGTGATACTGTTAGCCCATGCCTAACTTAAATCATGAGAGTAAACTCATTGACATCAATGGAACTACTCACATGTTTAAAGTTAGGCACTTGCTTAAGTACCCTACTGAATTGTTTTGTTTTTTGTTGCACCTAAGTTTAGTATTTAGAATTCATATTTGACTGTACTTAAACAGTAACAATACACAAACAAACGAGATATAATCAGCTGAGCACCTCTGCCAATTTTGACTTTACATGAATGTAACACTTTGTTGCTTACATTAAATCATAGGTCTCCACTGGGTCACATATGAGTCAAATGGCCATCTCAAACAAGCATATTCACACTCATGTGTGCACAGATTTGTGCGTTGATCACACGCACACACAACTTGAATATATCAACTTCTGGTCCACAGTTGAATACAATGGAGGCTGTGTTTAATGAAAAACCAGCATGCCCTTCATGATGCTTTTAAAAATTCAAGGAAAACTGTATAAAACACATCTATTCTTAAAGTGTTTGAGCATAAGATAGGCGCACGTAGTTCCTTTGTGTATATTTATGTAATAAATCCTTAAGCTACAAATCAGTCTTGCGGTTCCACTACTGTGCAATTGATAAGGTGGAACTCGTATCGAAATCTCAGAGCATATTTACTTCTGTGCTATTCAAATAAACTACAAGATGTAAAACTAAAACACATGTTGCAAGAAACAGCTTATCTCCATGAACTGTTTGAAATGGCAATATGTCAAAGAGAACTACAAAACTTCTAATGCATGGTAGCAGGGTACATGCAGGCAGTTACTGTGCAGCAAAAGGTAGAGAGCTGTACGTTTACTCCCTGGCTTCCCATGCACTGACAGACAGCGTAAACAAGCCCAAAGTAAAATTCAGCTTCATATTTGAGAAAAAGTATAGAAACGATCACCTTAAAAATCACAATTTGGGTCAGGTTATTCATTTAATCATGCATTTTACATGCTTTGTGCAGGTTGTATTAACAATGAGATACCAGCATTGAGTGTATATATTAAATAGGCGGCAAAAGATAAACTGTTACAGGTAGCTTTTGTTATTAGAGTCATTTGAATTAAGAAAAACAAAACAACTGTTGCATATCATTGTTTCTTGATAACAGACATTATGTAAAGGTGCAGCAGCCCTGAGGCTTGGCTTTGCTTTTAATGCACTTCTGACAGACTCCTGAAAGCAGCTGTTCTCTATAGGGAAGCACAAAAAGGAGGAAAAAAAAGGAGTAATGAATGATGGCATGGTGCCAGATTATGTATCTAGGATTATGTAGAAGGAAATTAAAGATCCAAACCGAGGCCAAGACAGAAAAAGCTTACACATGCTGTTCACATTTACCACATATTTTATTTATAGGTAAGCAATGAATTGACAAAAGCAGACTTTCCTTGTGATAACTCCTCCATGTATTGTACAGTAAATACCACAGAAAGCAGCATCAACCCCTAATCCACATTTTATTTGTCTCAGTTTCTCAAACAAATTGCTATGTGTCTTCCCTTTAGATTATAAAAACAGTTACATCTAATTTCATTTAAATTTGCTATCGTGCACTGAAGCCAGCCTGCCATTGCAGAGAAGAGCGGTTGCAGAGCAGAGCTTTAGAAGATTAAAAACAACCTGCCCAAAGGAGAAAAACAATGTTATATGTCCCTTTTGTAGAACAGCAGCTTAATGCTGGTAGAACTACTATGGATGGACTCACACTTCCTTCAAAAAAAGCTGCCTCAATCCCACACATGTAAGTAATCCTGGGTAGTAGAATAAACCTGCAATATTGAGACCAAATCTTTCACCATCACCACAAAAGAAACCCCAATCTATAATCAACAGCAGTCTCAAGCATCATCATCCATGTTATCAGCACACAACACAGTAGCAGCCACATAGGAGGGCTCTATGGAATTCTCTTGGGAAGCTATTTGCAAGTTACTTTGGATCAGTACAACATGGAGTGCACGATTTTTCAGTTCCTAACATAACAGCAGGAAATAAATTATATGTCAATGCTGTAAATGCGAAAGGGGAAATGAAAGTCTAAAGATACTGTGATACTCAAACCAGATATTAATACTTGCCACTGATTATGCCCTGTAAAGCATCCATTGCCAAATACCCAGTAAACAATGTGTTCATCAACATACATAATAACGAGGAATGAGTGGAAATGTTAGAATGAATAGTAGAATACATCAGAATGCATAGAAGACCAAGGGTGAAGTCTTAGGCTAACTGAAATGTGTGGGAGTCTTGCCACTGATTTCAAATGGGCCAGAATTTCACTCCTGGTATTCATTGTCTGTGCCTTAGGCATACAGCTTATGGAAATTTTTCATTTAACAACTGCATTAAAATCTTTATTCCGAGATGTATTTTATTCTAGTCTGTTGGAGTAGTTTGAGTCAATGTACAGTAAAAGCTTTGTTATCCGGCATGTTGAGAGAATGGGAGGGTGCTGGGTAGTCAAAAATACAGTTAACTAAGAGTAATACTTACCAATGAAGGGAGTGAGTTTGGATGCGGGATGGGGATCAGGGCTGGGGTGCGGGCTCTGGGAGGGAGTTGGGGTGCGGAAGGAGGCTCAGGTTAGGGGGTTGTGGCATGAGAGGGGTTTTTGGGTGCCGGATCTGGCCAGTACTCACCTTGAGCAGCTCCCTGCAACTGGAGATATGTCCCTAGGCGGAGATGCGGCCAGGTGGCTTAGGGCAGGTGGAGGCAGCGTATGGAACCCCCAAGGCTGTTCCACCACCTAGGAGCAGCAGGGACATGTCGCCACTTCTGGGGAGCCACATGGAGCCAGGTAGGGAGCCTGCCAGCCCCACGCCAACCAGACTTTTAATGGATATATGAAATGCTGGTTTCTAGAGCTTTCCGGGTGGTAAAGTGCCAGATAACACAGCTTTTACTGTACTGTTATCCCACCTGGTCAATTAATAGATGTCACAATTTCCAATGCTTCTCCAAAAAAATTCAGAATGTTGAAGCACATACTTGGTACAGCCTTGCAGAGTTTTGCAGGATTATTAGAGGATTTTGCAGGGTTTCTGCAGAGCTACAGCATGGATATTTCCGCAGAGTGCTCTGCAGAAAGGATGTTGACAAATATTTACAAAGTGAATGAGTTTGCCTGACTGTTTACAGCTCATAAATGGTTTTAGAGAAAATAAAGCCACCAATTTTTTTGTAGTAATGGTTAAAGAGATTACATCGTTTGAAAGCACTATAAATTCTGTCATACTGTCCAAGATGTCATCTCTTGCTTCACAAACCAGGTTATGTTTATAATCAACGTCAAATCCCATTTTTTATACTTAGAAATATACATCCAGATTCTGATCTTGGTAGCAGTGGTATATCAAGAGATTAGAACCTAGCCTTCTTATTTTACATTTTAGAATTCTCTGTGTGTATTCCACTTCTCTCTTCCCATTTGAAAACTATGAGTTTGATTCTAACTTATTAATATGTTTCTCCATATTATTAAAGGGGGAGTAGCAGAAGCTAGGGTTAGCTTGCCTAACAATTGCATCAAAAATAGTTTTTTTGAAAAGCTTGAAGTCTCTATGACTTGCAAAGGCCCTTGAAGTTTGGCAGGAAGATACTCCTAGGATCAAGACTTCATAAGTGCCAGTTCAGATTTGGACAAGTTACAAGCTATTGAAAACTGCTAACTCTGATTTGTTGTATCCATTGTACAGTTTGTTTGGGGCATATTCCCAACACCCTCCATCATTACAGAACATAGCATATGCATCACCATTGTTCCAACATTCTACGCAGAGTTCAAGCTCTGAATGGGACTTTTCTAGAGTCAGCATAACCCACTGAATCATCTGTCTGCACCTCAGCTTCCACTACAACTCTCCAAACAACTCCCACAGACCCAGGAGTTTTGATCAACATTCGTCTTCTTGTAGTAAGAGATTTGGTTCCACCACAAACAGCTCTGTTAGTCATTCAAGTCACAGATAGTCTTCACATTTTCCTTTTAGCACACATTCCCATTCTATTTTTCTACATCAAGCTTAGCTGGACAAGGTTACAGGTTCCATCCCCATTCCCGCTGTCACTTGGCTCTTCTCTGAGCACAGTAAGCTCCCTTTAGCCCTCAGACACTTCTTTTGGCCCAACCATGTATCATGGCTCCACCTGAGTGCTCACTGGTCCACTATGCTTCTCAGCTCTTTCTGCTCCCCGTAGCTCTCATTCCACTAGGATAGTTTGAGTCCTGGCAAGCCATCGCTCTAGCCCTACCACAAGAAAACCATCCTCTTCCCTCCCAGTCTCATCTCTGTGTAAACAGGCAGCCCATCTCATAGGAGGCTCCGCCTCCCTGATGCAGCCATATGACCCTGGGTCACCTAACTCAAGCACAAGCCGGAGTTTGGGGCCTTAACCCCTTTGCAACCTTAATATTTTTACAGTTTTCTCTTTTTGTATGTTGTGTATTCTCCAGGAAGGATATACTGTAATAATTATATAAGGTAAAAACATGACAGAGTTAGTCACAAGCCACAACACTATTCCGAGCTCTGCCACAGAGTTCCCTTGTGACCTTAACTTCTTTATAACTCAGTTTCCGCACCTATAAAGTAGAGGTACCACTGTTCTACCTTAGGGTAATGTGAGGACTACTAGACAATTGTTGCAAAGTACTTTGAAATCTTTAGTTGGAAGGCACTACTGGTTTAAAAACTAATGGTGCAATATGGCCCCAATTGATTTTTGGGAATCCCACAACCATCTTCACTATTCTGTTATTTAATTAGCCTTTTCTATCAATATGCAAGATGGAGAGTTGCCTTTTAGGGGCTGATTTAAAAAAAAAAAAAGGATAATGGAGGAGGTAATGAATGAGTAATTGCCTTATGCATTAGAATTCAGAAGCAGAGCCAAGAGAAATTGACCAATTTTGCTTCATGGGTGGTGGGAATGACAAAATTTAGCACTATTAGTTTGTTTTGTATAGGTTTGTACCAACTACATTCCACTATGAGTTTCAAGTAGAAACTGTAGAGTTCAGCATAAAAATCAAAGGCTTCCTGAAATCTCTGGGAAGGCAGCAACTTGCTCAAAACAGGTTCAGGTTCATAACAAAATAAAAAGCCAGTGACTTACGAAAATTTCACACAGCTCTATTCAAAAGTGAAAAAACAAGAAATGAGAATTTTAACAATAGGAAATAGGCCTTGAGTTTGGCTATTCACTGAAAGACTGACACTGATTTTTTTATATATAACCAGCAGATACATAGATAAATACAGAATTTAAAAGGTGCAGTGGCTGTAAAGATTGGCACATTTGAGGGACAAAATCCAGGTTTTTGTATGTGCCCATGGAAACCGCTAATCAATTGCCAGTGTTTGGGATGTTCTCAGACTGGTTTTGTGGATCTCTAACAGGTTACAATTTTAATTTGTTAAAAAAAAAACACCACCAACTCAACAACATTTAAATCATCAAGTTATCCATCCAGTGTCGCCCATTCCCAGTTTCTGGCAAACAGAGGCTAGGGACACTTCAGAGCATGGTTTTGATTCCCTGCCCATTTGGATCACTTTATGATTATCTGTTCTGTTCATTCCCTCTGACGCACCTGGTATTGGCCACTGTTGGAAGACAGCATAATGGGCTAGATGGACCCAGCATGGCTGTTCTTATGTTCTTAAATGCAAACTAAAGTTGTTGGTTTTATTAACAATGAAAAATGAGCATAGGACATATTTCACCTAAGGAATGAATCCAAAATGCTGACTAGCAAGAAGTTGTGGAGGACTTCTTGTGATACAACAACCAGAAGGACATTTGCATCTCCCAAATTTACATGTAACAGTTATCTTTAAAGTGTTTGTTTTCTATAAATATATTAAAATTTATTATTTGAATTGTAACAAGTGAGAATCCCATCTGTTCATTAGTTCACACAAAGTTTTCTAGCCATTATCATTTTCATGAAACTGGCCTTTGGGTATCAGTGTTTTTATATTTAATTTACATTGATATTAACACACACAGTTTTTGTATGTCACCTATTATTACAAAAATGTCTCACACTTTCCTTGGAAATACAGTAGAACCGCAAAGATACAAATACCAGAGTTACGGACTGACTGGTCAACCGGACACCACATGGAACCAGAAGTAAACAATCAGGTAGCAGTGGAGACAAACAACCCCCCCACCCCCCCAGCAAATACTGTACTCTGCCTATATTGCATCTTAAAGGTAGGCACATCTGGGCTGCCTGTCCCCACCCCTTACTCACCACACGGGGGGGCAGCCACTTACAGGTAGGAGGTGAAGATACGGAGTTTCACAGGCACAGCTGTGAGCTCCCCAGCAGGCAGAGCAGGAGTAATGCTGGGGTCTGAAGCTTTCCTGTAAGCCACAGCCGCAATTCCCTCCTCCCCCTCCGGGAAAGAAACTTCCCGAGCTCCTGCTGGAACCTGGCCCGGAGTGTTTGCTGCTGGAGCTGGCGCCCAAACTCCTGCCTGTACACTGTGCTCTGGAGGAGCAGCTCAGTTTTAAAGGCCCACAGCCTGCACCACATGACCTCTGACATTGCGATGACCCAGGGCGCCTCACTCATCACCCTTATAGCCAGGGGCTAGAACCAGCTGCCTGTGCACACCGCCACTCACCGGGCAGCCACTTACAGGTAGGAGGTGAAGACGCTGAAGTTTGCAGGCACAGATGTGAGCCCCCGCTCCAAGCAGTCCTCCCTGAGGAGCATCCCATAACGTCTTGTTCAGAGTTACAAACATTTCAGAGATTTTCATCTCCATTCCTGAGGTGTCCGTAACTCTGAGGTTCTACTGTAACCACAATTTTTTTGGCTCCCGACAAGCTCAATTCATAATCAATTAACACCAAAACCTTATTTTTCACTGCCACTAATATGAGTTTGATTTTAGAGGTGCTGAGCCAGCCTCCTGAGCATCTAACAAAATGGATGGAGTAGGAAGAATTTAGCAGGACTAGGCTCTTTAAAAGGAATAAGTTAGAAGGAATCTTGGCAGTACACTATCCATATAATAACATGGGTTCAACCACTGAAACCAACAGCCAAACTTCCATTGACTTGAATAGAAGAATGGGCTCTGTGTTAGGAAAGAAGATTTTGTACAATCCGCATCTACAGTATGGAATAATGAGAAAGAACAAACTAGCACATATATATTTTGCAGCTACTGTATTTAAGACATTTTACCAATTTTGCCTTTCTGAACTCAGCATTTTCATTTCAGATGCCTTCTTTTATTTCTGGGAACTACAATTTTACTAGTGAATATTAGCACCTTTGTGAACTATTAATGATATAAGTAATACTCTGTGTTTTGATAGCACCTTTACCTGAGAGTCTTCAAGAGCTTTACAAACATTAGTCTTCACAGACCTATTGAGTAGGATGGTGCTATCCTCTCCATTTACAATAGGTGAGAAAATGGAGGCACACAGATGTTAATGTAATGTCCAAAGTCATGCAAGCTACTAGCATAGCCAGCACTAGTTCTCCAGCCTCTTGTTGGGCAATTCTGTGCTCTAACCACTCAACACTCCTTCCCTCAATTATGACCTGGGTTCCCCCAAAATTCTTTTAGAGGACAGGACAGATTTTATCACAAGCCTTTGCCCAGGAAAAACTAGATCCCAGGCCATAGCGAAGAGGGAAGAGGTCAGAAACAACATAAAGCTTAATAAATGTACTGATTCAGAAGGGATCCACAACTCCAACTAAGAAAAACCTTAAGTGTAAAGCAAATGTAGAAACATAATATAATCAAAAAATGACAAGATACAGTAAATTGTCTTATTATACTTGGGTCATAACAAACATTATACACTCATACATTTCAAAATACTATGTGGTATCAAAACTAACCAGGGGCATTCTGCCACTAAAATTCCAATGTTACCACTTACTGAGGACCTAAATACTATCACTACAACGGGTTTTTGCTTTTTTAACCTAAAAATAGATCCTGTCCATGAGTCCAGTGTCAACAGTCACATTAACCATTATCCTGTTCCAAACGTGTTCCAATTCGTGGACCTTGCACTGCACTGCTTCTGTTCTACCCTTTGTTT
Source organism: Emys orbicularis (assembly GCF_028017835.1). Taxonomy (NCBI): domain Eukaryota; kingdom Metazoa; phylum Chordata; order Testudines; family Emydidae; genus Emys; species Emys orbicularis. The sequence continues at coordinate 37,015,768 of NC_088689.1, read as the reverse complement.
ATATCCCTTGCACATAATATGAGAGAAATTCTGCTCTTGCTGCTCTGTTATCAGTGATCTGGTAATAGTGAATGGGCCACATACTCAACATTGCTCGGTTGGATCTGGCCCCATGCATGTTGTAGCTGTAAGATGAATTGTCTTTTTCACATATATTCTCAACAAAAGAGAACACTGGTAAGTCAAGTATCAGCATTTTTGTCAGTTTGGCATTAAACAAAAATAACAAAGTGAGAATGATTGAATTTAGGCAAAGCAGGAAGGGCACAGACATCAAGAGCATCACCATGCATCAAACACCACCAGCAGTAGGATCAAAAGAGCAGGTATAATTTAGATAAGAAGGTACTGTATATGTACATGCATATGGAGCTTAGTTGCTGCAGTAACATCATGTGGAACACTATCATTGTCCCAAAGAGCAGAATTCATCTGGTATTAATCTAAGCAGCATTGAATCTGATCTATACACTACATTCAGTTACAGGACAACAGACTATCATGTTTCGTCTTTCCATACTGCTCCCAGTTAGCATGCCTACCTCAGTTTGAGTAATGTCTCTCACTTTAGTCCCATAGTTACTGCACTCCACCCAGATTTGGTGTCTCCTCATTTATATTGTTGAAAATTTACATAAGAAATAAAGAATCATGAAATTAAGATTATAAAAAACAATCAGTAATGCTAATGAAAGGAATCCCCACATCATTTTAAGCTTCCTGCATGAATAAAATATTTGTGTCCTTCATTCTGGGTCACACATTGCATTCCACATTTGGGTGTTGTCAAGTGGAGAGGTATGCCAACTAGCATCACAACACTTCTGAAAACATAGCAAATGTAAAAGTGAGAACAACACTTCAGTGCACATCTTGCTGCTGGAGCTGCTGCTCTGCTTCCTGAAAACTAGAGGTGCTGTCATAGGCAGTGCACTGGGATAAGGTGGATTGACCTCCATCTGTAGCCATCTATTAGCAATTAATATTGGTTTTCCAATCCTCAGTTGCCTCCTGCTGTTCCTCCTGATGGACTCCATGGCAGCATGTTCATCTATTTCCAGACACAAGAAGAATCCTCCTTTCCAAATTTAGCAGCAACAGCAGACACTGCCTCCCTCCACCTCACTTCCCCCCTGAGCAACCTGAACCCCGGTCTGTCTCTGGAAAGTGCTTCCTTGACAAAAGGGACCTCCTTGTTGGGTTTGGAAATTTGGACCTAGATTTTTGGGTATCGACTCCCACAGATCTAGAAGCAAAATGGTCTGGTTTGAGAGAAGCCAGTGCTTAAGAAGCTATTTAACTAGCTTCCAAGGTTGGTCCTCAGCATCCCACTACAATTCTTTTCTAGTAGTATCTGTTTGGAGAAGAGGCTGATTTTGTGAATGTAGGACCCACTCTGCTGTGGCATCTCCTGAGCCTTTTCATTTTGCCAGGAATGCCTCTGGTTCAGAACATAATTCCAATTCTTTTCTGGCGCATGTGTTCCCTTACAGAGCAATATACTAATAAACATGAGGCTTAATGCCAATAGTGCAAAGAATCTGTTCCCAGAGTGCGTAAGTGAAGGATCGACAGGACAATAGCCTACGGGAGAGCAGGAATCAATAAACAGACAAATATACTGGTGCTCTGATACCACAGCAAATAAAGAGATTTGCAGGGGTTGTTCCACTAATATGATATAATAAATGTGCAATTTAATTAGAATTTCATATACTGGAAAAAGTAGTCAGTTCCCAAGCTGTATAGTTATTAAAGAATTTGAAATGTTAAATACTAGAGAAACAGAATATAGGCCAAATTCATCTCCTAAAAAGTAAATGGATTAGTACAGGTATAAATAAGAGAATTAATTTGATCCACTTGTGATTCTTTTTTTCTGGTTGGCACAATTTTCCACTGAGAAAAATATATTCTGAACATATGGAGTGGATCCAGCCAATCAGGAAACTGGAAGAAATACCATGAGATTCTGTGACCAAGTAATGAAGCCAATCAATCCAGCTTGAAATTTGAAACTCTGAAGTGTAATTTCCACTCACAAACAATGAACAAAGCAAGTGACATTTTAATTGACACAAAAAAGGAACACTGCATTTTTGCAGACATATTGCTAACTTGAAAATGGGTTGAATTTCAAGCTGAGCTTATTTTACTTAACTCTAGTTATTATCAAAACTGTGCCTTATCTATCAATCTTAGGGGTTTGTACTGCCACACAACACTGCAGTAATCTGAGCACTTTTCACATAAAATAGATTGGCAATAGCAAAGCCCTTTCATGGAGTCTCTGGCTCTTCTCTTTTTTCAGGTGATGGAAAGCTTTGCTTTAGTTAGGTTTTTGTGTTTTTTATTGAGTGGGAGGAGAGGGAGAAGAGAAGAGAGACAGCATTTGACATTGTGAATGTCATTCTGGTTATGGTGTAAAGCTTTATCAAATAGAAGGTTCTGCAACACTTCCTAAGGTAGTCAGATTCTGGATTCACCTCAACTTCCCTGGAGTTTTGTTTCAAACATGGATCCCCTTAACTGAGAAGGCTTTGGCTCTGGCTCTCAGATGCTTTGTTAACTGCATTGTCCCAAATAATCATAATTGTCTTGGAGGATCGTAGATGGTGACACAGTTTCTAATTAGCTGGAACCTAATATATTAATGGCTTCAAGAATAGTACGAGTGTCTTAAAATGGCAGTGGAACCTGACTGGGAGTCAATGGAATGACCACGTTTGCTTTATCATTGCCATGCTTTTCTTGGTGTCGTGATCAAACTCCACATTAGGCAATGTTAATTGAAATTATATGTTTCCATCTAAAGAGGAAAATATTCCTGAATGCTGTACAATCAGGCATCTTTTTTCCTTCTTTGAAAAGAAGAGACAATACTGAGCTGAGATAGGTACAGCACTGGTGATTTGTACGGTCATCCCAGACTGGCGAACAAATAATGGTGACAATAAAACTAGATCTTGCCAATAACTGATTTTCTGCTTTGCTGTGTGTACATATAATTTAAATTGTAAAACACCACCAAGATCCATTTAGCTAATAAATTAGGTGAATCTAAAATATGAAAAAAATAGAAATTATGCTCAATTAGGCTCTGTAGTGTAGAAAATGGTCTTAGGGGCAGCTTCTCCACAGCTTTGTGATCAAAACAGAACAATTAATTTAAAAACATCCAGAAGAATGCAAATAGAAAAAGAATATAACCTACAACAGCTCTGCTTACCCTATTGATGCAGCACAGATGGTAGGAGTTCATGCAACATCTCATTTAAATCGTTTATTTTTTAAAGATTTGTTTAAAGATTTGTTTTCACCTAATTCACTAGAAATGTCATATGTGCATACAATATCCACTGTACCAACTACCCACTGCCACACACAACCTGATAAACCATGCTACACTAGTCAAAATATTTTGTTTCTGTCACATGGTCAGAAGGCTGTCCATTCCACAGGAGGCTCTCTGTCCAATTGTGTTATTTAAAGTGCGCTCTACTTATGTCAAAATGATGTCAGCCTTTTCATGCAGTTTTCCCCTTCCTCTTTACCACAGTATGTTCATTTCTGTTTTGAATTCTGCATATCTCCCCCACAAACTGATTTTGTAGAAGAAAATACAGTAAAAGAATGACTAAAATAAATGATCTAATTGTTGTAAGTGTTACAGTAAACACACAGACTAAATAAAAGATTACTGGATTATCTAAGCCATTTTTAAATGGGACTCTCTCTATCTCTCATAGCTGCAGTGGGGTCTCTATTATATTGATGTAAATCTGTCATAACTAACAACCAGTTTACAAGGCGTTTAACCAATGAACCAAATCTATACTACCGCTACTATAGTGGCACAGCTATGGTTTTGCACATATGCCGCTGTAGTCTCACAGCATAGATGCTTCCTACATCGATGGAAGGGTTTTTTTCATCAGTGGAGTTTAATCCACCTTTCTGAAAGGTAGTAGCTAGATTAATGGAAAAAGTTTTCCATTGACCTAGTGGCATCTATACCGAGGGTTAGGTAGACTAACTACATTACACCGGGTGCAAAATTCTTCACAGCCTAAGTGACATAGCTAGAAGGATCTAATTTTTAAGTGCAGATCAGATCTAAGAAAAAGTAAAACTTTCTTAATAGAGTTAACTTATTGTATTAATCCTTTTTTTTTTTTTTGCCTGTACACTTACAGGCATGTTGCTAAGAGAGAATATTTTATATGCGATATAATTATTGCATATGTAGATCCATAAATTTGCATCCACTAAACACAAATATGTTCAGATGTTTATCCAGAGATTACTTGTGAGATCCAGCTCTCTAAGAAAATGTCCAATGCTTCCTGGCCTTTTGTGGATCAGGTTTCTCTCAGTGTATTTTGGCATTTCCAGTTCTTGCCTTTGCCCAAACCAGGACATGCAAAATAGTAAAATGCTACTAAGACAGTTTATGTAGTGTTGGTGCAACCATGCTGGTCCCAGGTTTTTAGAGAGAAGGTGGGGAAAGTAATATCTTTTTTGGACCAACTTCTGTTGGTGAGAGAGACAAGTTTTTGAATTTATACAGAGCGCTTCTTCAGGTCTGGGAAATATACTCGGCATGTCACAGCTAAATACAAGGTGGAACAGATTGTTTAGCATAAGTAGTTAACACAAATTTCAAGGGACCATTCAAAGTAAAGTGGCCCATTAAGATCCCTTCAGTCATCCTGGGGAAAGGAAAAAGGAAAGGCATCTGGGGTTGGGGTGGGGATGGGGTGTGGTGGGGGGAAGAAGAGAGAGAGAATAGTAGATTATAAAATGTCGTAATAAGCCATAAATCCAGTGTCTTTATTCAGGCCATAATTTGTTAGTGTCCAGCAAAGACACTAAGAATTAAAGTTGTCTGACCAGAGAATGAAAATATCATTGAAGTATCCCAGGTATATCATCCATTTGGTGGTGCATTTGTTCAGAAATTCTTCATAAAGGTGGCTCATGAAGAGGTTGGCCTACTGGGGAGCCATTCAAGTACCCCTGGCTGTTCCCATGGTTTTGACAACATGTTCGTGGTTGACTGTAAAATTATTATGGGTGAGGATGAAATGGATGAGTTTGGTGATGTTTCAGGGGTGAATATTGAGGATTGCCCGTTCTCTTATTAATATTTTAGCCTTCAACCAGTGCTTGGGCCTTACCGTAGTTCTGGGTAAGAAAATGGATAGCTGCATCAGATTCTACGTAGACTATAGCTAACTAAATGAAGTCACTTTAAAGGACTTTTATCCATTACTGCAAATAGATGATACTCTGGGTGCTGTGGAAGGTTCAATATTGTTTTCCACACTGGATCTTATAAGTGGTTACTGGCAAGTGGAAATGAATCTGAAAGAGGGGGGGAAACTGCTTTCATAGGAGGGCTAGGCCTGTGGCAATTTAAAGTAATGGATTTGGGCTTGTGTGATGCGCCAGACATATTTGAGAAGCTAACGGAGAGTATTACATGACATACCCCTCTTAGCCTGCTTATTATTATACCTAGATACTATCCTGGTACATGGTAAACCATTTGACCATACATCAACAAATGGTCTGTAATAAACTGAAGGCTGCCAATTTGAAACTGAACACAAAGAAATGGGAGTTTTTCCAAAAGGAGTTAATTTACCTTGGGCACACAATTAGCGAGGAGGGAATTTCCACCAACAAAAAGAAAATGGAGGCTCTGAAGAACTGCGAGTGTCTGGGGAGTTGACCAGATGTGCAGTTTTATAGGGTTGTGCACCTGTTACAGAAAGATCATTTTTAGGTTTGCCAATAATCCAAAACCACTGCATAGACCATGCTTCCCTACAATGGCTTTTCAGAGTCAGGAAACCTGAGGGACTGCCTGCCAGGTGATTGAAGAGACTGCAGTGCTATGATTTCATAATTACCCATGGGCTTGGTAGCCATAAGCATGATAATACAGATGCTTTGTCCAGATGGCCTTGTTGGAAGGCTAATTGCAAACATTGCCCTAGGCAGGAGAGCAAGGAATTAGTTGCGCAAGGAAATGGGAGTGCCTCTCTTCCTCTAATTCACAGAAGTACCCATGTTCCTGGTTCATACAGTTGGGATATGGTTACAGGAACAGATCCCAGGGTAACTAAATTTCCTAAAGAAAGGATCCTGATATCAGGATAGAGTGTGATTGGAAAATCAACTGGCAAATGCAGTTACCCTGGAATACAGTGACCCCTCACAATACCACAGTAAAAATTTTCTGGTCACAGTGGGAAAGCTTGGAATTTAAAGATGAAATATTGTAGAGGAGATGGATACAGCTACTAGCTGGTTGTACCAGTTAAACTGAAAAAGGAGGTGCTGAGATTATGTCAATCTTAAAACTGTTGGACATTTTAGGGTTGCAAAAACCTTAGCCATGCTAAGGGATAATTTCCATTAGGTAAAATGCAGAATGGATGTAGAAAACTGGTGCAGGAAATGTCATGCATTGCAAAGAAGGCTCCCCCTAAAACAGGGTGAGCTCCTCTGTAGTAATATCTCAGGGGGGCATCAATAGAGTGCTTTGCAGTCGATGTGCTTGGGCCCTGGCCTGAGACAAAGGCTGGTAGCTATGGACTATTTCATAAAACAGCCTGAGGCTTATCCAATAAGAAATCAAGAGGCTGTGACAGTAGCACAGGTCCTAGTGAATGAATTCTTCACCATATTTGGGATCCTGGGTGAGTTGTATACAGATCAAGGTAGAAACTTTGAATCCAAACTGTTAACAGCTTTGAGTGATTCTAGGCATCCATAAAACACACACAATCACAGCACATACACAATTGACTGGGATGGTGAAAAGGTTCAATAGGACTTTGGGGGGCTCGGATGGCTAGGGACTGAGATCCGCACATCCCATTCTTTCTGATGGCTCATGGAACAGTAGTCAATGAGTACAAAGTGTGCCCCATCACTCCTTATTTTTCAGCATGAGCTAAGGACCCCAGCAAACCTCTGGTATTGAGTTCCTGAAGAGGAACAAAGGGATGTGACTGATTTGGACTATGTAGAAACCTTACAATCCAAGAAGTTGACCCCTTTGCTGAGAAAAAGTTGACAATAGCCTCTGATAAAATGGAGACTTTATTTAAGTTCATACGGGGGAACTTTTAAGAGAGGAGAGCAGCTCAAGTTCCACAATCCTATGAGAAAGAATGACAGGAGCTGTAAGCTGGATAAACCTTGGGAGGTACCTTATACTGTACTGACCCAGATAAATGAAATATCTGGGTATAGAATATAGTTGGACTAAACCCAGAGTTACATATAGGAACCATCTAAAAAGTATCAGAGAGACAGGATTTCAGCATAGCTGCCACCAAGAACTGAGAACATAACTGTGGAAGCTGAGGCTGGGAAAGTCATAACAGTAATGACTCCAGCACTTAGACAGAATGTGCAGGGACTGTCACAGCCAGCAAGTTCCACAAAAACAACAGACACTTTAAGAGTATGATGAAAGGAAACTCAGAGAGGGAAAATTTCCAAAGAGATTTGAGATGAAATAAAATTCTTGTGTTGGTGATATGAAATTAGCTAGACAATGAACATATGTAAATTGTTAACCTCATACCATTTTAGGTTTGTTAAATTATTTCTTTTCTTTTCGTTTGGGGTGTATTACTTGAGGCAAGTCTACCCTAAACAACTAAGTTGACCTATGTTAGATCAGCTTACAGCCACCACAGTAATTACGGCTGTTTTTCATGTCCATGTTACCTTCTTTCTGTCAGTGGTGCCCATCTTCACTAGGAGCACTTGCATCAACTTAAGAGGAGCAGTGTGGGGGGCTGAGAGTCTGGGCTCTCAAGCTCCCCGTGGAGCTCCCAGCTGGGAGCTCAGCTGCTGCCGGACTCTCAGCTCCCGGCTCCCAGCTGGAGCCTGGCTACTACCCAGGCTCTCAGCTCTCCACTCCCATGAAGCACCATTAAAATCTTAATATTTACTGCCTCACAATATGTTCCTATACTACTGCTTATAGACTATTCCCACACTGTGAATAGGGAATATGGTAAACACCAGGGTAAATTTAACCAAGTTGGCTGAAACCAGAAATCCCAAACTTATTTTGTTTCAGAAACATTGACACATGGTCTTTCTGAAACAAAATAGGCTCCCCAGGCCCCAGACAGCTGCTGAGTGAAATTGACATTCTTGCTATTAGCAACGGTGAAACTGACAAGAATGTCAATTTTACTCAGCAGCTGCTGGGGCTCCCAAGGTCTGTGGCTGTTTGGCAGTCCCACCATATGAACTGCTCTGTACTGTACTGGGATCCCAGAGCTTCTAGCAGGCAGAGAGCTCTGGAATGGCTCTCTCCTCATAACCACAGATCCTGAAAGAATAGGGTCCCCTGCCTCAGGGCAGTCCACATGGCATGGCTAACCCCAAGCTATCCGGTGAGCAGGAAGGAAACCAGGCAGGAACACTGCCTTTGATTCACCACAAATTCATCTAACCGGAGATGCCTCCACAAAACGTTTCAGGTTCTTGGAACTAGCATTTTCCAATGAAACAGAGCTTTGTTGGAAAATTTCTGACCGGCTAAGTACTCCAAAAAATAAATGAAATTTTTTTTGTAGCAGAGCCCATTCTACTATACTCCAGTTCCAAACTAAGTTACAATTGTACTATACTCCAGTTCTCAACTGTAACTTAGTTTGGAACTGGAGTATAGTACAATTTGAAAGAAAACAGCACTGAAGAGAACAATTTAAACAAAAAGCTCTTAAAAATTATGGAAATCACAAACTGAAATTATGTGGACAACCTGGCACCATTATTCACAACCAATTCAGTGGCTGAAGGCAGGTCCATGAAAGCTTGTAGCCTCCTATTCTACAGCTATTAACTTTGTTAATGATGTTTATTAATTTATGATCACTCCTAGGGACCCATCAAGAGTGGGGTCCCAATTTGCTAGATACGGTACAAAAGTAGAGTAGTAGACAGTGCCTGGCTTAAAGTGTTTATGCACTTAATAAAAATTATTCTACTTCCTCCTCACACTGTTTCCCACTCCCCCCCCCCACCTTCCGTGCTGCACTGGAATTTCAGTGGTGTTTTAGAGACAGTCCAGTATGTCTATGTGAGCAGCTACAAACTATGACACATATTGTTGAGGACTGCAAAGTAACAATTTCCTGCAGGTCTTCATACCTTGAACATTGTTGATAAGAACATTGTGGCTTAGCGTGACTGCCAAATAAATTTGCATAGGCCAAATAAATAACTCCCCTCCCCCACTCTGTTCTATGAGACACCTAGTTTTGCTTCCCAAATCCTTGGTAATGCTGGACTGCAGTTAAGCATTTGTAACTTAAAACTGTAATTGCAAATTGCTTTGTAACAAAAAATGTAATTGCTAGGCAATTAAAACTCTAATTGCATTATCGCTGGCCAAGATCAAGTCTAGTCTGATTAAGATTGTTAATATTTTTTGTTTCAAAAGCAGAATTAAATAGCCTATATTATGCACGGGAGTTTGCCAAAATCTATCTACTGTATCTCTTAATTGTGGTGTTTATAAAGTATTGTACAGTTAGAAGAATTAAAGTAAAATCATAACTTTATATTCATGTCTCAAATGGGCTCATGTTTGAATACTTTCTACTGGAAACATTTTTATCCTACTCTTTTGAAGCCCTCTGTAGTCAAACGTAAAAGAGCAGTGCATACAGAGGAGACCATGAGATGCATATTTCTGAGCCAGAACTCTTGACAATTATTGGGGTCTTCCTAAAAAGGAATAAGGTTTGGGAAACATCCAAGGGATAGCACTAAAAAAGGCTATTTTCTGGGTATGTGTCAGAATAAATTTGTTCCAGTTTGTCCATAGTCATAGGTCCTCAAATAGGGCACACATCACTATCAGTGATTCTTCCAGGTTTTCCGTGTGTGGACCTGAACCACCCAATTGTCTAGGATTGGGCACACATGGATGCTGACGGGGGTAATATTGATGCAAAGATGTTTATTTAAAATATTTATTCTTATATTTTTAGGTTATTACAATGTTCGCTTCACCTTTACTGAATCTTAGAAGATACGTAAACTTATTTTCACACAAATGATGATTGGAGAATATAATAGCTCGCATGCTTATGTTTGTGGTTACTTACTTAATTAGATGAACTGTTCACACTAACTGAGGAAGTTCTTAGGAATTCTCTGCTTTCTGTCAACCAAGTGTCAAGGAGAATGACACCTCCTTAGCCATAAAATCATATTTATTACCTCCAAGTGTTCACACCGATTCTGGGATGCAGATTTATCACTTCTATTTTGCTTTAACATTTTATCCTGTTCTCTTATATTAGGTTTTGAAGGATATATATAAATTATAGTTATTGTGAATTGTGCCTTGAAAATAATATTTGATAGGTGTGTCCAACTGCAAATTGTAAATGTACTACAAACAGGATACTGTAAAGCTAAGAATTATTTTGCTAAAAGTTAAACAAGAACATCTTCTCAAGGAACAGGAGATCTCCCCACTTATAGAAGACTCTATACTGTAGAAGACATACAGACATGATTTTGAGATTAAAAAACTTGGTAAGATATTCATGTTTAGAAAAAGGCCTGATTGTGAGAGTGTTCTTTATTTAACATATGCCAAAAGAAGTGATGGATAGGATGTCTAATCATAGCTATAAACCAAGTCAGAAAAGTGGGTTCTTTAGGCTACCTCTTTGCAAAGAGAAAAGCCTTTTTTTAAAGCCAAAGAATTCTACAAATATCTTCAGTGTTTAATAAAATAGATCCACTTCAATAAAGTTTGCAATCTTCAGATGTTAAAGAGAACACTTATGGTTGAGAAATGTATTAAAGATGATATTGGTTACGTCCAACTCATGTTTCCACCTAAAGGTGGATAACCTTTGCTGTGTCTCAACTGCTCAAGATGGTATAAGCTTCTTTTGACATGTATATTTTCAAATATTTTGTTTCTAAATGTAAGCATTCTTCTCATAGTAAATGCCTGTGAATAGTTAGATGTTTTATGTACAAATATAGCAAGGTCATTTGATGCTATAACTAGTTACTAATGTAAGAAGCAATCTGAGTAAAAATTATTTATATTAATTGGGAAATTATTTATCTGGGAAATTAATTATCTGGCAATACTTATGCAACTCCTTACCAAACAGAAAAACAAAAACTTCTCCAAGGATGCTAAGAAAATATAATATCTTTTTTGATGACAAATTACATTTAAAGACTCTCTTTAGGAATCATTTAAGTTTTAAAGAGCCATTTTAGAAGCTGGCAGATTTTTATATAGGAAATAGAGTGTTTGGATTAATTTGAAACAGAATTTCAATGTCTATTACACCTTGATGTAATTAAAGGGGTATCTCAAAATATTAACTGAATAAAAGAAAGAGTTAATACTCCAACCTTAAAGATCTTCTGAGAATTTCCCACCACAAAAAGACAAAAACAATATAACCATAAAGTTGAAGAAATACAACCCTGTTGCATATGCATCACATATAGCATATTCATGAGCTGAAGATGCTATCAACACCATCTAATGAAGGTGCAGAGCCAATGAAAGATGAAAGCAGCTATTATTTGAAGCCAGCTAAGTCCCTGAAAGAGGAGGTGTGTCTTCCACCTTCAGAGAGACTATGGAAAGAGAAGAATATAAATTCCTCTGAATTAAGACATGTACTTTTATGCTCTTGCTTATCCTTACCCTAATGCACTCCTACACATGTTTATTCTCTTATGCTCATAGCACTTGTATCTCACCGGAGCCTTTTTAACTCATCTCTATAAGCAAACAGCAGGAGCAATAAGACATCTCAGAACAAAAAGCCACCAGGCAACATCAGGAGGCATCTTTCCAGCTTCTGCAACATGACCACCGTGATGCTGGCAAACCAAGTGCCAGCTTTTGCCAAGGCTTTAGGCCTCAGCCGAGCACTAACAAATTGATTGCTGGAAGCCAGTTCATTTCACCTGTGTGTTAGTATGATTAAAATGGGTGTTGAGCGTAAGGTGCTCAGTGTTTATACCTTATGAAATGCTTGGAAAACACTTTGCAATTCTATAAAATGAAAGATTATATACAAACCATCATCAAAATCATCATAAACAAGTAATTGATTCACAGGATTAGGGAGAAATATGGGAGGGATGAGACAGTTGTGGACAAGTCTGGATACATTTTGAGTAAATATCCAAATGTTTGAGTCCTGATGAAACTGGACCCAGGGCCGGCTCCAGGCTCCAGCTCAGCAAGCAGGTGCTTGGGGCGGCCAAGGGGAAGGGGCGGCACATCGGGCTCTTCAGCGGCAATTTGGCGGTGGGTCCCTCGGTCCCTCTCGGAGGGAAGGACCTGCCGCCGAAGTGCCGCTGAAGAAGAAAGCGGCGCGGTGGAGCTGCCGCCGAATTGCCGCCGATCGCGGGGGGGTTTTTTTGTTTTTTTTTTTGCCGCTTGGGGCGGCAAAAACCCTGGAGCCGGCCCTGACTGCACCAAACCTGGATCTCAGCAGATTGACCCATTAATAGTTAGATATTGACACCCACCTGTGTATTCATACATAAAATACTACTTTTGCATAAAGTTTGATACAATACTTGCTGGGAAATTTTCCATCTCAGAAAATCCTGTTTTACTATGGAAAAGTACATTCTCTTGTCCTCTAGAATAAAATAATAATAATAATAATAAAAACAAGTTAAAGACCTTTTTTTGGATTATGATGGGAACATTTGGTACTTTAGCATACCAAGTCCATCCAATTAAAAATTAAACAGCATCCTTAGCTGAATTGCATTCAAATTTCTGAAATAAATCGGACTATAAACTAAATAGGCCTAATGTGACTCTCTCAATTAGTAAGATAATTTTTTCTTCTGATAATTAAATGGTCATTTTCTCTTTCCTGTGCAGAAGAAAACAGATTAACTTGACGTCAAGAATTTGTCAGCCTGCATGTAATTCATATAATGACCAATAATCTAGTGGTATATTATTGGCTTTCACTTTCCTCCTTACAATTTAAAGAAGTGCATCAAAAACTACCTGAGGCTATTTTAATTCAAAGAACATCTTCAACAATATACCATCAGACAACAGACTCTCACCCTAACTCTTTTTTGCTTTTAGACAGCCTCCAAGATATTCCTTTTGTTTCAGAAGTGTGCTTTTGTACCAGTATGATGTTTGTTGCTATACTGTGGTAATATCCTTCTATCTTACTGTAAAACCTTTAATGTCAGGAAAAATGATATTTTAAGTTTGTTTTTTCTCCTGCAGGATCAAAATATGAGGTGACTGAGGGGTTTGAATCTTTTTTTGATGTTCAGTTTGTTATTTTGAGAAAGCATATAAGAGATCACAGCATTGTCAGTATTCAAATTATTATTCACCTTTTAGATCTTTCACCTTTTCAGACAATGATGAGTTCTTCCAAGAAGTGGGAGTGATCTGTGATTGCCTATTACACACTAAAAGCTTTATTTAGGCTGCAAAGGTTTCCTGTACAACTTCAGTTTGGTCTCCTTGTGCATATGCATTATGAAACAGTCTTTAGTTACATGATCACATGCTATTTTTCCAACAGTCTCCCTGTCTCATTCTGTCCACAAGATGAACTGTGCTCATTGAGTAAGCATCTATTCAATTTGTTGTTTTCTCCTCATTGTTCACTGGCTCATGCCTTATTTACTGGACACTATTCAAATCCTTCTGTTAAGACAGAATTATTAGTTTTTCACCCTGTCACAAAGTACCCCCTGACAAAATTCAAGTCCCTGCTCCAAAGCATGAGGGCATTAGAGCTTCTCAAATAAAAGGTTGCCAGAATTTTTAACATTAGCAAAACAATGTATTTTTCCTAGCCTCATTCATGGAAATGGTTGAACCATTTTGACTAATTCCCCCCTCCCCCGCAAAAAGTCAGCCTGAGGAGGACACCTGGCATGGAAATTTCAGCCCCCAAAACAGTTAAAGTTTGGTAAAGTTACAAGCAGTTGAAAACAAGGTCTTAGGGAAATATTGAACAACTTTAATAATAGGCATTGCTACCAGACTTACCTATAATATTTGAAAGAAAATATTTTAAATAAAATTAAATCTGGTACCTGTTAGTAGGACCAAAAGATCGTAAAGCCCATTTCTTTAGCAGATTCTCTTGCGCAATATTACACAATTTGTCAGGTGGGTTGACTTATTTTATCATTTGATTTGTCACTGCTAGAGGCAGAATAGCAAATTTTACAGACCAGTGGTGAGATCCCATATGGTAAAATTCTATGTTCCAATGGAAATCTTAGGCACATTTTAAGAAAGGATACTCCAAAAGGGAAGTTTAAAACATTTACAGGGATATCTATGCAGAGTTGCTGCATCACCTCTGTTTGTTGTTTAAAACTTTCTAGCAACATAGAGTTGCCTCCATTTAGGGCTTGTCTACATAGAGTTAGTGCGCTGCAAGCCAAAGTGTGAATCTACAGTTCACACTAGCTTGTCACACAGTAAAATACATGTGGACACTGCTACAGTGCACTAAAAGTTTCATAGTGCACTTTGTCATGCTACCGTTTCAAACAGCAGTATGTCAAACTGCACTACAGAACTTTTAGTGCAATGTAGCAGTGCCCACATGGGATCTTACTATGCTAGAATCTGGTGCGCTGTAGCTTCACAACCTGACTTGCCATGCAGTAACATTCCATGTAAACAAAAGCCCTTACTATTTGCTTGTGTTTCAGTCTTTCAAGAGTGATAACTTATTTTTCCTCTCCCTCCCTTTTTAAAAAGTTATTTCAAAATAATTTAAATGAAAATATTCTCCATCTTTTTATAGTGAATGAATATTTGGCAAGTTTCATGAGGTCTAAAGCACACAATTCAGTAGTACGTAGCACATGAACATTTTCATGCACTGCTAAACTGTAGTGGTCTTTTGGCATTGAATGAGTTGACTTTTGAAATAGACATGTAGAGTCTATTAACATGTAGAATCTCTGAGGCCTGTTAAGAAAATAACAATTCTTAGATTTAAACCAAGAATTACTCTAAAGCAAAGGATTTCCTATGATAGGAACAGATCTGAACCTAAGTTTCTATGAGGTCTGGGAAAAATCTTTTTAAAATACAGAAAGGAAATAACGGAGCCGATCACCAAAATTTGTGAGTAACAGGCTAGAGGCAGAGAGCAACATTGAAGGATTGAGAGTACCTGGGGGAAAAAAAATAAAGAATCTTTCAGTGGGCCTTAATGGTAAGAATGTTGGTGCAAAAATCTAGATGAGAGGAATCCATTCACTTAGGGGGAAGGTGAAGGAAAGCCCAAGAGAACACAAAATGGGTTTGCAGTGCAATACTGTGCAAAATAAAAGCAAGACAGAGACAAATAAGATAAGTAATGTTATTTCAGAAGAAATGGGTTAATCATATGGATCAAAACTTGAAGCACTATATCTATATTGGCTATTGAATGTAAAAGTACCTTGGACAACATTACATTACAGAATGAGTTATAGAGTAGCACAAACAAGACTGTGGGCCATAGGAATTGCGTGAGAGCCTGAATTACAAAAATGAAAAATCTACTTGAATTTATTCAGGGTCAGATTCAGATTTCATCTACACCAATCATTGTAAATCCAGAGAATGATAACTCCATTGACTTCACTGGACTTTGGATAGATACTGGTTTAACTGTGATAGACTATGGTCCGCACCTTCTATAATCTCTTTCCTCCAATTAAATTGCCTGTAAATGTTATCATTGAACCTACTATGACATTTCTACCCGAAACAAACTACTTGTAAAGCACTTATGCTGTAGCCCCCGAATTGGACAATATTGCAGTCTGCCATTTTGTATGTTCAACCACTGCCAGCTGAAACTCAAACATCAAATAGCTAGGGATAATCTTAGGACTTGAGTGGCAAAGCCATGCAGCTGCATTTTTGCAGCTCTGCTAATCAGAATGGGAGGTTGGGACAGGGAGTTAAGGATAGAAGGAATGTTTGGACAGACAACTTTGATATTAGGCACCTCTGACATGTAAGTTATATTATTATGATTAGAAGTGCTTTGCTGATAAGGAGAATAATGAATTGTTATTTGCTGTTCCTAGGGAAATTGTTAGCTTATTAGGAGCTATTATAAGTTATGTGATTTGTTTGGAGAAAAATTATAAAAAGTTTAATTAGAAAGCATGCTTTGGAGCAGTCCAAGGAAGTTTTCTTTGGGCAAGGATTTGGCATCTGAGCTCTCCATCAGTCAGATGGAAGGAAGGGCCACCTGAAACCTAGCCACTGATTCCTTGAAACCATCTCTTAACTTTAAGTAAATATAAATGTTTTGAGATGCTCTAAAACTACTGTGACAGCACGTGTGTGTGTGTTTGCTTGAGATCTAATAAAAAAGTAGTTTTAGGTGAAAGTACTCTTGTTTGTACCAATCATTTATCGGATGAATGAGCTGTGCCCCCATAAATTTATTCCTGACACCTCCTGGAGAGAAACAATAAAGTTACCAGTGCTTTGGGTTCTGAAAATCTTGGGTAACAATGCTATTTAGGGGGAGTAACTAGCATTCCCTTTTAAAAGGACAAGCAATTTAACTGTGATTATCATGGGTGAATACAGTTTGCTAATGAATTATTTCAGGAGAATAAACAGACTGAAGGAGTTCTCTATCTTTGTCAGTGTAGTGCATAAGAAATAATTAGCAACAGTCAAAAGTAGTCACAAGTAAATCCTGAACTAGAGTCTCTAGCTTAAATTATATTAAATCTAAATTATAATATTTTATGTTTCTAGACAGCCCTGGTACAGTCTGAAGGATCCAAAAAGTATTATTCATAAATATTTAAACTTATGGTAGCACCCAAAAGTCCCAGTCAGGATTGGGGGCCATTATGCAGAGGTACTGTACAAACACAGATAAAGAGACAGTACTTGCTCCAGAATCTAAAAGTCTTACAAACTGAACATACTATAATCTACTTCTGCTACAAAATTCAATTCCCTGTCTAGTCCATAGAAGGAGAACTCTTCACGTTTTGCAACATTGCCATCAACACCAATACTCATATATTGAGTTAGTTTGTAATACAAGCATAGCACAAGGTTAAAATCAATAGCACAATGCTCTGAGAATAAAGCCACTAGAGGTGTGCATCTTGAAACAAAGTATTAATTGGGGAATAAGAGAACATAAAGAGCAAGCACAAAAATGAGATGTTCTTAACCTTCCTAATAAAACCATTTGAAATTCATCTATTAGGTTTATTGCTGCAGTCTTTTACACAATATTCCTGGACACCATCCAGCAGGTAAAAAAAAAAAAAAAAAAAAAAGACTTCTTTGAAGAACAACGGAGTAGCTAGAAACCATTTAGCACAGAAAAGAAATTCCAAGACACATTTGTGACAGTAATAAGTGAGAAATACTAATGAAATGTGCACTGAAGTCACATAGGTGATTTGTGAGGATCTCAACCTCTTCACTTTTTTGACATAATTCATTAACAAATACTTTTCATCTGTGACAACACAGTTAAAGCTCAGAGTGAATTTCTTGCCTATGCTACCTGGATTCTAGTTACTCCTTTGTTTGCTTAGGGAATCTAATGAAGAATAAAGACAGGGGACCAATTCTTTCTATTATAAACATGGATTCATAAAAAAATCTTTAAAAAATTATGTCTTTACAAGACACTGTCAGCTTACTACTTACCTTCCCATCTTATAATTTTGAATCTACTATTGTTTCAGGTTATCCCTGAAATTATTGTAACTGACATGAGATTTTACTTTGTGCATTTGACAGCACTTTGACAGCCAGTTCTGCTATTTTGTTGGTGGTGCACCTATAAAAGTTGTTTATGGAGAACAGCAAATGCAGAGCTCACAGTGAACCTGCTACCTGCCTCAGGTGGGTGTGGGCAAGGAGACAAGAGGGAGGGAGGGAAAGAGGAGAATTGGTGGGCCTGAGGCGTGTTTGGTGTCCTTCTCTTAGGCCTGCCCAATTTTCCTTTTAAAAGATAAAAAAAGAAACAAAATCTACTTTTCTGGGAATGTTTTCCTAAATGTGCTAAAATAATTACACTAAATA
The DNA here is from genome assembly GCF_028017835.1 of Emys orbicularis. Taxonomy (NCBI): domain Eukaryota; kingdom Metazoa; phylum Chordata; order Testudines; family Emydidae; genus Emys; species Emys orbicularis. The sequence goes on along the minus strand of NC_088689.1, from coordinate 36,997,644 downwards.
AGGCAAACTCAGAAGTAACTAAAAGCAAACATTAAAATTCTCATAGTTGATAATCCTTCAGCCTTTTATTATGGATGACTTAAAGTGTGCTAAGACAAATTTCAATTTAGATTTACATTTAGACAATCTCAGAACGTATTGGTTAATATTTCTCAGTTTTGTAAGATTAAATCCAAGAAAAGTAATTATTTTCCTAAAATCAGTGAGCAAGGTGAAGGATATAGACAGATTTATTGTCAGCTCATCCTCATACATCTATTATTTTGGTTCTGAGCCTTCTACGAGGAAATGAAGAAGACTGTATGATAGAAATGAAGAATACTACATACACTTTTCATAGATAATGAATTCCTGACTCGTCTGAATATTTGCAAAGGTTTTTTTTTCATCTTAATGTCTCTAATCTAGAGAAATATGTTTTTTCATTGAGATTGAAACTTAGTAACAGAATACAAAATCCTCCTCCCCCCAAAAAGCAGGTGGGTTTGCTGCAACAGAAATTCCTTCCTAGCTAGCTTCTGTATTCATTTAAAATTCAGGTTTTGGTTGAGTGATCCTTAACCTGGAATCATTTACACTCTCTCTGCTGACTGGCACGAGATACCTTAAATCGGTGCCAGCAACTGCTCTAACAGGTGCAGTTTGCCCTTTTTTTTAATATTGAGTCATTGATCTCTTATGAGTCTGACTCATCAGTGCATACATACGTTGATTGATCGCTATGAATGGGAGTTCACTGTGATATTTAACGTGTTGGAATCAGACAGGATTGTTAAACACACACAGCAAAATGGTTAATTTACTGCTCTCACTTGCAATGTACTGGTGCAGTGCAGGCAAGAACTCTGAACATTTTTCAGATTTTTTTCTAGTGCTTTTACACCTGTACCATCAAAAGACAATGTCACATAAAATGATGCTTTAACAGCGGTCTACCTTGGATGTTTGTGATGTGTAACCTTGTTTCTCCAAAGTTAAACTGTGCATTGTCTAGTCTAGAGCCCAATTCAACCATCCACTCATGTGGAGTTCAGTACAGGAATTGAGGGAGGTGCCACTGTACTAAAAGAAAAAAAAATCAAATGCACAAATAAAAAATGGGGAATAACTGGGTAGCCTGCAGTATTGTAGAAAAGGATATGGGGTTTATAATGCATAAGTTGAATATGAATCAGCATGATGCTGTCGCGAAGACAAATGTCATTCTGAGATAACAGGAGTTCTGTATGTAAGACATGGGAAGTAATTGTTCTCCTCTACTTGGCATGGCTGAGGCCTGAGCTGGAGTACTGTGTCCAGTATTGGGCACAACATATTAAGAAAGATGCGAACAAACTGGAGAGCAAGAAAAATTATAAAAGATTTGGAAAACATGACCTACGAGGAAAGGTTGAAAGAAATGGGCATGGTTAGCCTAGAGAAGAGAAGGCTGAGGGGGTAAGTGGAAGGGATGTGATAACAGTCTTCAAATATGTCAAAGATTGTCAAGAGGACAGTGATCAATTGCTCCTCTGAGCGTAGAACAAAAAGTAATCTACCTAGTTTGCAGCAAGGGAGACTGAGCTTAGATATTATAGTTAGCAAGTTTTTCCTAAAAATAGTTTAGCACTGGGACAGGCTATCTAGGGAGGTTGTGGAATCCCTGTCACTGGGGGGTTTTAAGAACAGGGTATACAAATAGCTTATACTTATACAAACAGGTATACTTAATCCTGCCTCAGTGTCCGGGGGCTGGACTAGATGACTTCTTGGGGGCACTTCCAGCCCTACATTACTATGATTTTGTATCTCCACTATTCTGAGACAAATGGTCATAGGACAACAGTGAAAGGTGGGTTTCCCCCCCCATTTTGATGTTTTATTAATAAAAAATAGATGTTAAAGGGACCATTAAAATGCAGAGGGTGGGGATTTTTTTTATTATTATAGAAGGGGGTAGGGACAGAATGAATTGTCAGGTATGGAACAAGACATTTGGACTCAGCATTGGGATCAGGTAATTAATTGTCTAGATGGGGCAGAACAGGATTGGACAGTGAAGGCCATGCGGTCAACTGTCATGTTCAAGGTCAAAGAATTCCCAGGTGCCTGTTTAAGGAAGCTTTATGGCTAAAAGAGAGGCAGCAGCACACAACAAGATTTAGATTATGGTGCCTAAAATTACACCAGTCTTAATTCTTCACAAAATAATGCAGTTGATATGTTGTCTTTACAGTTTCTGGGTTTCAGTAAATAAAGTCTGCGTGTTACTAAAGGATCTTTAAACACTAACATATCCTAACTTCTTTCATAACCTTCCAGAACCTTTGTGTCACTTGGGTGATCTGATATATTTCACAACACTATGTTGTTTTCTTTGAAATTCACTAGGACACAAGATGCATTTTTGTTCATCTGCCTTTAACAGCTGTTGGACTATGCTATTCAAATTGATTTTTTAGCTATAATGCTCCTCCCCTATTCTTCAGCATTCAGTTTTTCATTTCCTGGCTTTTGAAAATATTTTAGAAGTATTTTAGGATCTTATCTAAAAGTCAGACATTAAAAACTATAATGCTGTGAAATATTGGAACTGACCAGATAGGGGAATTTTAATTAATTTTTTTGTTAAAATGAAAAATGTTTGGTATGTACTATACTAAATAGTAAAGAGAAGCACACATTGCAATGTCTCATTATTGCATACATTGAAACATGACCAGAGATGGAGTGTTCTGCTTTTCAAAGGGCTAACCTCAGTCTCTCTTTCATTCATGATCCACCATTATCTATTAATTATGCGTAAGTGGGCCGATACCGTCCCACACAACAAAAAGCAAGCCTTGTTTGTGGAACAATGCATGCTGGCTATAGTATATACATATTTGTCCATCCAGCCTTTCGTAATATATTTTATATAAATAACCTCTTACTACAACAGAGAGGCCCAATATAAAATACTAATAGCTTCACAAAACTAAGAAACAAAAACCCAAAATGAATGTGAGAGAGAAAGTATCTATGTAGTATTAAAATTGTTTGTACATGTAGGCGTACACACACAATTTTATTACTATACATATGTCAAATTCATCCCATATATAACTCAATCGACTTCTTGTGAAATGCATCTGTTACACTGGTCTACAATTTTTGAGAAGTCGTCTGCTTCAGAGATAAAATGTGCTATTTATTATGTATTTTGATGTGCTGAATTCAAATATGACAATTAAAACAACTGATTGGTTACTGTTTCTAAAATATTTAAGTTTTTATTTTATGTCTATGTATATTGTGTAGATAGTAGAGTTTTAATCATAAATTGTAAACCTAGGTCTTTTCATGTGTTTATAGTTGCTTTACATGATAATATTTCACCTGTCCTGTTTATGTAACACTTTAAAAATCAGCAAAAGAGTTATATAAATAAAATTTATTATGAAACAAAAGGCAAAAAACTATTATGTACATAGTTTAGTCCTATTCAGTGTCTACTCGGCGCTTCTTGGCTTGTCTCTTGTATTCATTAAATGGAGCATCTCTTGTCACTGTCCAGCAAGAGTCTGCAAGCATTGATGGGCTCCATTTGCCCTGATAGTATTTCTCCATTGTTGCAATGTCCTGGTGAAATCACTCGCCGTGCTCGTCGCTCACTGCTCCGCAGTTCGGTGGAAAAAAATCTAGATGAGAGTGCAAAAAATGTATCTTTAGTGACATGTTGCAACCAAGACTTTTGTATGCCTTGAGGAGGTTTTCCACCAACAACCTGTAGTTGTCTGCCTTGTTGTTTCCGAGAAAATTTATTGCCACTAACTGGAAGGCTTTCCATGCCGTCTTTTCCTTGCCACGCAGTGCATGGTCAAATGCATCATCTCGAAGAAGTTCACGAATCTGAGGACCAACAAAGACACCTTCCTTTATCTTAGCTTCACTTAACCTTGGAAATTTTCCACGGAGGTACTTGAAAGCTGCTTGTGTTTTGTCAATGGCCTTGACAAAGTTCTTCATCAGACCCAGCTTGATGTGTAAGGGTGGTAACAAAATCTTCCTTGATTCAACAAGTGGTGGATGCTGAACACTTTTCCTCCCAGGCTCCAATGACTGTCGGAGTGGCCAATCTTTCTTGATGTAGTGGGAATCTCTTGCACGACTATCCCATTCGCAGAGAAAACAGCAGTACTTTGTGTATCCAGTCTGCAGACCAAGCAAGAGAGCAACAACCTTCAAATCGCCACAAAGCTGCCACTGATGTTGGTCATAGTTTATGCACCTCAAAAGTTGTTTCATGTTGTCATAGGTTTCCTTCATATGGACTGCATGACCAACTGGAATTGATGGCAAAACATTGCCATTATGCAGTAAAACAGCTTTAAGACTCGTCTTCGATGAATCAATGAACAGTCTCCACTCATCTGGATCGTGAACGATGTTGAGGGCTGCCATCACACCATCGATGTTGTTGCAGGCTACAAGATCACCTTCCATGAAGAAGAATGGGACAAGATCCTTTTGACTGTCACGGAACATGGAAACCCTAACATCACCTGCCAGGAGATTCCACTGCTGTAGTCTGGAGCCCAACAGCTCTGCCTTACTCTTGGGTAGTTCCAAATCCCTGACAAGGTCATTCAGTTCACCTTGTGTTATGAGGTGTGGTTCAGAGGAGGAGGATGGGAGAAAATGTGGGTCCTGTGACATTGATGGTTCAGGACCAGAAGTTTCATCCTCTTCCTCTTCCTCGTCTGACTCAAGTGAGAATGATTCTGGTGCATCAGGAACCGGCAGTCCTTCTCCGTGGGGTACTGGGCGTATAGCTGATGGAATGTTTGGATAATGCACAGTCCACTTTTTCTTCTTTGACACACCTTTCCCAACTGGAGGCACCATGCAGAAGTAACAATTGCTGGTATGATCTGTTGGCTCTCTCCAAATCATTGGCACTGCAAAAGGCATAGATTTCCTTTTCCTGTTCAACCACTGGCGAAGATTTGTTGCACAAGTGTTGCAGCATATGTGTGGGGCCCACCTCTTGTCCTGATCTCCAATTTTGCAGCCAAAATAAAGGTGATAGGCTTTCTTAACCATAGTGGTTATACTGCGCTTTTGTGATGCAAAAGTCACTTCACCACAAACATAGCAGAAATTATCTGCACTGTTCACACAAGTACGAGGCATCTCTGCTCACTTTGGCTAAACAGAAATGTGTCCCTTTGCAAAATCAAACACTGACAAATAAGAGAGCACGACACTGTATGATTTCTAGAGCTGATATAGGGCAATTTGTTCAGCAGAGTGATGTAAGCTTCGTTATGATTGCATCATCCATGACTTCTAGGAATAACATGATGCAATTCATATCATGTATGACGCAATACCAGCTTCAGATTGTATCATTCATTGTTTTGCCTAAAAAGCAAGTACTGTCCAAACCCAGTCATAGATTTATTCATAGATCCAGTCAAAGATGTATTTTAGTCATTTCTGGTTTAAATTGAGATCCCTTCCCTTTATAACTCACTTATCCTCCGCCATTCCCAAGTCAAGGGTCGTATATACTGACCCAATAGCATATCTTGAAAACTAGAGCCAATCAACAATTTTAAGCATCATTTTCGTTCTCAGTGACCCAGAATTAGTAAAGTTTGACTACATTTATTTCAGAAGCATTTTGGCTGTAGAGCAGTGTTATCAGAGACCATGACTGCAGAAGAAGACAGTTGTTATCTCAGATAGCTAGACGAAATAGGTAACATGTTATCTCAGATGGCAGAGAGGATGTTGAATATTAGGACAGATAGCTTGAATTGGTCTCTGCTAAGTGGAGGTCAGCTCAGAGATGACAATGTAGCCATAAACCCAGGAGCTCTAGCCTCCTGAATCAGAGTTCAAGGCCAAAAGGGACCACCAGATCATCTAGTCTGCCTCCTGTAGTATTTCACAGGCCACCAAAACCATCCACACCAAGCTCAACAACCAGAATTAGATCAAAGTATTACAACCCTCAGAAGACTAAATTATTGTGTGCCACAGGCAGAGAAAAGGAAGGAACTCCTACCCAAGGGAATCCATGGATAGAATACAGCCGTTCAGCAACTCTTACCAAACTCCTCCTTGTCTAGCACTGGCAACATAACTAAGGGATATCCAACATGGCTAGCGCATCTTTCCACTCTACTGTTTCTTGGCTTTTGGAATGACCCGTTTTGCTCAACAACAACTGGGCAAAAATCAGAGATCACTTATGCCAGAGAGTATTCTGGCCTGAGAATTGGAAGAGCACAAGAAGTGGCTGAAACTCACCTTTGCCTCCACCTTCTGGTCTTTTGCCATAGAAGACATGGATCAATAAACTGTAATACTTAAACCTAGAGGTCATGAATCCATGGTAACTAGGTCTGGTGTCTTATAAAATAAGGTATCTTTTGGACAGCTGCAGATGGAAGTGGGAACTGAGTAGCTGCCAAAGCTGTGAACTGATTTAACAATCTGAAGGCAGATACCCTTGATGTTGGGGGATGACCTGAAGGAGGCAAGGTCTTCAAAGAACTTCTCTTTCCGCATCACTCCAGCATTTTCTGGATTCAGTTTTATCCAGCTCAACTATATCCAGGCTCAGAGAGAAGGGACATGGTGCTGGTTATGTTTCCAAAAAGAATACGTAAAACTAGGTGCCTCCTGCATACTGCTGACACTTCAGCCCATGTTGCCTCACTAGCTCTCTCATTAGTTTTATATAGATGTGAAATAATACGGAGGATGGAGCCTTGGGACATAAAGTGTGAGGGTTTAGTACATGGAGGAACAGTTCCTTGTAACAACCCACACGGTTTGGTCAGAGAGAAAAGACTGGAGCCATTTCTTGGTGTTTCCATGTCTCACCTCTCCAACTTCTTGGAGGTGAAACAGGTTTGTTTCGTGATCATTAGTATCAAAGTACCCTAGAGAAGTTCAGCTTGAGGAGTACAGATATATTCCTTTGTCTATGGAAAGGAGATGGCTATCCCACCAGAACAATAGATGTGGTCTCTGTGCCAGAAAAGCCTCTATATATCTTTTAAGTAATTATTTTAGTTTGAAAATATATCATTGATAATCTTGGTGTTCTTGATATTTCCACTATTATAATATTTGGAATGTGGTTGATGGCACATTACCGTACACTACTGGAAAGCCAGGTAATAGAAACTAAACAAAACACCACAACATCAAGTGTTTAAAATGTAATTTTGCTTTGTATAATTTGGAAACAACATAGTCCTCCTTAAATACTAGCAAGCAAGTTATATGTCCTTAGATTTCTGTGCTGAAGTCCTATCGGTATTTCTCCTTTAAAAGTTCTTCGTCTTATCTCCAATTTAAGTCAGTCAAACCTCTTGGATAAAAAAGTGTTTTACAGAACATTTAAACTGTTGGAGTAAAGGGCCAATGCTGTTCTCTCTTAAGATAAGGAGAAAAGGGGGAAATCATTGTCTACCTGGCTAGTTGCCAGTATCTACTGAGAGCATCAGATGGTTATCATCTCCACCTACATTTTTCTTGTGGAAATAAAATAGGCTGACTTCAGTGAGAGTCATAAATGTGAAGGGATTTGGGTTCTTGATCTTTAGTTATTTGTAAAGTAAATCCTATCAAGTTCTTTTGCACTATTTCTCCTCACTTTTTCTTCAGTAATATTATTAGCAGTGGCAAGCTCTTCAGAGAAAAGATTGTCTTCGGTTTTGTGTTTGGTGTTCCTGGCACATTTTCAGTGCTTTATTAATAAATAATTAATAAGTTAACAAGTTAAACGAAACCAATCAAGCTTACATAGATCTCTGGGGTCTCAGAATTAGGCTGGAAAATATGGGCTCGATCCTGAACCCATTCAGGTCAATGGCAAAGCTTCCATTAATTTCAAATGGTAGGGAATAAGGCCTCATGTAAACTAGATTTTCTTTTAAGATTCAGAGTATGCCCAGCTTTCCAGTGAGTTACAGTGAGTAGTATTTATATATTTCCAATTCCAATTTCCATTCCAATTTCCATTTTGCAATTTAATGTTTAAAATAGAGCTCGTCAGAAAAATATTTCTTCTTCCCCTTGTGAAAAATTTCAATAACAAAAAATGTTTTTGTCAAAATATTTACTTTGAATTTTTTCACTTTAAATCACAACCCAAAAACATTTCAATGAAACTAGATGTTTTTCCATTTAATTGAAAAACAAAAATTTCAACTGAAAAAAAAAATGGTGGAAAATTTCCAATCTGCTTTAATTTGTAACAAAAACACATAACTGAACTTTTCCATTTTTCAAAAAAGATTTTGGTTGGCTCAGTTTGGTCATTATTATTTTAGCCAGTTTACGCCTTCCTAATAATCAGGTGTACATTCATGCAATATAAAAATGGGAAAACAGATCCTGCTTTGCAGTAATACTCTTAGTGGTTAGCGTAATAGACTATTAGACTTTGCAATGACAGCAGTCTAGTTTTCTAGTTTGATAAATGAAAACAATGTACTCCTCTCAAGGCGAATATATCCTTCAAGGGAACCACAGAGGTTTTCCCCTTATTATGCCCCATTAGTGCTAGCCTCCACTGGAAGTAAATACGATAGTAATTTTGCTCTCCTCAAACTATTAACATGCGTAATCTGAGCTGGATTCTTCTCTACCATCTAAGTGGCCAAACACAGTAATGAATAAGAGTTGTGGAATGGTTTTAAATCTCGACAGGTGAAAATATCATGATTGCACCTCAGGCTGGTTTCCATTGCTATACAGAAAGTGTAAAGTGATCTATAAACTCCCTATTGATCTCAGGCAGAAACATCTGCTAAAGACAAAATAAATGTTGGGCACTAAATACAGCACAAGGGAGGTTGCAGCTAATCAGCATTGCTACACCTACCCAACAGAACAGTTAGCATCATTAACACAATGCAGGGAAATCTGTAACAGCAGAAAAATCACACAGAGAGACAACATAGAGAAGCTTCCCTGGAACATGAGCACATCATAGAACTATAAATAGGGGGGAAATTAACAGCAGGGCTAGAGAGATACTACATTTATACAGTCTGTATTATTTATTTCCAAACTGAAAGAGGAAAACCAAAAATCAGGCTGTCTTTTCAGGATGCTATTACTCTACTACTTTTATGTCACATTGCAATGACTACTAAGCCTGGCTTAACACCTAAGAGCATTCTGGAGTTGAAGGAAGGACAGTTTGCAACTCAGCTGGCCAGTGAGAGACTATGGAAAATAGCATGCCTCTTTTGGTACAAATTTTTATATTGAATGTCAGGTATGTCAAAACCCATCCAGAAACAATCAAGATAATAACCAAGAATATACAACAGATGTCAACAGCAGCCAAATATGTGAATCCTCATAGTAGTCCACGAACCTGATATGAACCGGGCGCACAGCTTATGACTCATTTGTTTAACCAAATTTGTTTGTGTATCTTTCCAGCAATATTTTCCAAAAATTTACCCCCAGAAGTCATGTCAAATGGACTAACTCCCAAACCTCCAAAACAATGTGGATGAGACAAAGCTAGTAACCAGCTCTTTTGTCCACTACACAAGTATAATTCTAAAAAAATAAAGTTAACTGATTAATGAGAAAATGATACAAGATGAATAGGTTAGATTTAATAGAGATTTTCTTACTGTGCTGAGTCGGAAAAAAGCAAACTAATGACAACAAAGCAAGGAAACTTAGCTGTAATTTCTAAAACATGCAAGATTCTGCAATTGGCATCTCCTTCCCTCCTCCCAACAAAGCTTAAGCCCCTTTTCTGAAGGATGCCAGGTGGATAACAAATCTCCCAGGAAAGCTGCAGAGAAAGGAGACATGGACAACAAATGTGTGTTCCAGAATTCCAGAAAAATTAGTCAGTACACCAACTGCAGTGTCTTTCACTCTTTCCCATCCAGAACCAAGGTCCACCAACATTTTCATACTGTAAAATATCTAAATCTCACATTTTAACTGGGGCTGCATAGTAGGATGTGATGAATATGGAAGTGTTATTTGCTAATTATTAACAACATACTTGACTCTGTGGCAACTTGGAGTTACATGACATACCACATGCATGTCCTGCTCCAGGGAGTAGCTGGGTTCTTTGAGTCAGAGCTGAAGAGCAGGAGGGATGTGGCTCTTTTTTTTAAAGAGGCCTCCAACAGTTTCTGCTTAAAGATCCTTATCAAATACCTGGAGCCATCAGCTTTAATGGCTAGGAAAACAACAGTACAAAAACAGTTTTGTCCAGGTGGCAAGGCCCCTACGCAGGGAGAACAGGAGCATAGATAAGGTGAGTAAGGATATGAAATATGGCAATGAACTGCTGAAGCAAAGGCAAGGGCGGATACTTAATGCAGGATCTCATTTGTTTAGGGCAGGGGTAGGCAACCTATGGCATGCGTGCCGAAGGCGGCACGCGAGCTGATTTTCAGTGGCACTCACACTGCCTGGGGGTCCTGGCCACTGGTCCGGGGGGCTCTGCATTTTAATTTAATTTTAAATGAAGCTTCTTAAACATTTTAAAAACCTTGTTTACTTTACATACAACAATAGTTTAGTTATATATTATAGACTTATAGAAAGAGACCTTCTAAAAATGTTAAAATGTATTACTGGCACGCGAAACCTTAAATTAGAGTGAATAAATGAAGACTCAGCACACCACTTCTGAAAGGTTGCCGACCCCTGGTTTAGGGCATGTCTACTCAAGAAAGTTAAAGGCAAATCAACTAAAGGTGTGAACTTAGCATCTGTAAGTTATAGCTCATTAACCACCCACCACCACCACCACCTCCTGTGGATGCTTTCATTCAAGAGTGAAGTGGCCTTTACTCACAGTAACTTAATCTTCCTTGGAGCCTGCCCACTTTCCATCAAACATCTTGATGGAATCAACACATTCCCACAGAACGTTTTGATTCAGTCAAATCAGCATTTTTTACGGCTCTTGTTTTGGTCTGGAAGAGCTAGGTGGCCTGCCTTGTAAAACCAAGAGCAAGAAATCAGCAATAGTCTTTTTATGCACATGGGAGATGTTGGTGGGGGATGTTGCTGCGGGAGGGGCCTTGCTGCCAGGAATGCTGGGATAGTGAGGGCTAGGGATGCAAGGAGTATGATATAGTAGTGGAAGGGGTTGCTTGTGCTGAGTGGGAGGGCTAGGTTTGGGGCTGGAGGAATAATGCCTGCTGAATGGGGGCATGTGAGAATGATGGTTCTGGATTCGGAGCTGCTGGGTTGCTGGCTTCTGAACAGGAGTTTGTGGACTACTAGGCATGCCGAGTGGACTCGTCCTTGTATGGGTAGATATGGTGTTTGGAGGCTGTTTGATACAAGCTGCTGGGTGCCCTTCCCTTCTATCACCTCTACCCATCCCTCATGGACCTGAGGAGAGAGAATGATTTCGTAGCTGGGTTTCAGGGTGAAATGAGTTCCAAAATTTTTCCCAGATGTATGAATTTTAAGAACTGTCTGCTTTACAGATTAGTGTCTCTGTCATGCTTCTGCCATGAAGTCCTAACCCTGGCATCACAGTCTATTGCCATAGATACAAAGTTATAAGTTGACCATTTTAACTTTGTTTCAGTATACAACAGACAGGGGTGGCCTCTAGCTTTTTGGCCGCCACAAGCATGGCAGGCAGGCTGCCTTCGGCGGCCTGCCTGCGGGAGGTCCGCCGGTCCCACGGCTTCGGTGTACCCGCCACCAAATTGCCGCCAAATCCACGGGACCGGCAGACCTCCTGCAGGCATGCCGCCGAAGGCTGCCTGACTGCCACCCTCGCAGGGACCGGCAGGGCGCCCCCTACGGCTTGCCGTCCCAGGCATGCGCTTGGAGCGCTGACAACAGAGCAGTAAATAAAATCCATTTATTCATTTCTGAATATTGGTGACATCATGGCAGATATTTCAGAAGCCTTCTCGATCCATCTCTAACTTCAAATAGTGAACAGCTGACCTCCCAGAGATCTGTGGAACACCATCTATCCATTTCCTTACTGGTCATCTACTATGATGACCTGCCAACCTTGAGAAAGTTATGAAAGGAATGGTATCTGCACCTGATGTGAACAAAGTACATAACTTTGTGTCTGAATGAATGGAATAGTTGCTCAAAATCTTTACAGAGTTATTGTGATACTCTCTCTACATGGTATAGGCAACACACAAGGAACAGTGGGTGAAATTCATTCCTGGGAAGAGGGCCAGCACACAGCTGTACAACACTTGAGTCCTATCCATTGTAAACACAGAAGTAACATTCTTTAGTTATAAAATCAACTTCAAGAGTGGTCTGGGTAAACACTGTAGGAGAAGATAGGCTGGATGGGAAAAGCCCTTGTTTAAAGCAGATTTGATAAATAGAAAGAGGCATTTCTTAAAAAATGAGAAATATATATTGTGTAAATGATGTCACTTTTCAGTCAGATGTACTTGAAAAGTCTCTCCTGAAACCAAGAGCAAACTGAATTTTAATAATTTGTGTGCATCACATATACACTGGGTAACTTTCAATAAGCAACCCATTATGTCAATAAAGCTACAATTTGCAATATTGCAAGGTAAGCCAAGATCTTAGACCTTTAATATCAAAAATGTGTATTTTTATTAGATGTTACTTGATGTTTACCAATAAGAATGTTGACTCAGTTCAGTCACACATGATTTATTACTCTTTGTGCACATCATACAAAGGCAAAAATCAGTGCACTGACATTAAGCGATGGAGGTAATATAGATTGGTAAATCACATTTTGGTTCTGTATTATCAAGTCAGGCTCCTGACCACGGGGGGAAAAATCTGATAGCATACAGTAAAAAAGAACTTTCAGAAAATACAGGTGTTGATCTGAATACAATCAATTGTTCCAGCTCACAGTCAATCGTTTTATGCTAAGTAATGCCATAAAACAGTATCTTCTTCAGAGAGCCAAAAGAAAGTTTAATTATTCATGTTTGAATTAGATAGTCTGCAATAAAACATATGGGGATTTTAAAGCCAAACATTTTAAACACTGGCACACAGGTAAACATATGCATGTTGAAATTCAGAATAGCAAGTGGCAACTAGAAACCAAAAAAAGGAGGTTTGGTTATTTTCAGTTGTCCATACGGTGAGGATTTGCCTTCAGGCAGTCTACATTCCAAACTGACATTTTACAATAGCTGATATGTATTTAAACAGAGAGAGATGTTAAAAGAGTTGCTATTAGAATAAAATTCATAAATTATACAGAAGTCCAAAAATAGGCAGCTGCTGCTGAACCAGAGCAATTCACATTTCTCCCTTTAGCCAACATCCTGGCCATTGTGCATTCTGATCCTTTTCTTTTTCTCACCCACACTCCTCTCCTTCCACTCTTGAGTGCCCTGCCTGTCTCCTGTATATTTTTCTTTGAATGTGTTTCCTCCTCAAACTCTGAGCAACAAAGAGTTAATTTTGAATATTTTCCTTTGTTACTGCAAAAATACACATCTGAGATGTATCTTTTACTCTGCAGAAATGCCAGTGAATGCAGTGGTTATTACTACATATAGTTCAAGGGCATAAATGGCAGAATTGATATAATCTTCATCTGGATGAATTTCAGGTTTGCAACCTCTGAGTCCCTGTTGGATTCTCAGATGCTTCTGGGTGACCAGATAATAGCCGTGACCCAAAGGGATTTTTATCATTTGCACTTAGCCAGAAGGTAGCAAACTTTTTCTTTCAGATGTGGATTTCACTGCTGTGATCCAGGCTTCTGTCCCTCAATTACTGTATTGATGAATCACGCTATTAAACAATAAAAGAATACCACTTATTTAAATATTTTTGGATGTTTTCTACATTTTCAAATATATTGATTTCAATTACAACACAGAATACAAAGTGTACAGTGCTCACTTTATATTTATTTTTATTACAAATATTTGGACTGTAAAAAAAAATAGTATTTTTCAATTCACCTAATACAAGTACTATAGTGCAATCTATTTATCATGAAAGTTGAACTTACAAATGTATAAATATGTACAAATCCCCTCCCCCCTGCATTCAAAAATAAAACCATGTAAAACTTTAGAGCCTACAAGCCCAATCAGTCCTACTTTTTGTTTAGCCATTCACTCAGACAAACAAGTTTGTTTACATTTGCAGAAGATAATGCTGCGTGCTTCTTGTTTACAATGTCACCTGAAAGTGAGAACAGGCATTTGCTTGGCACTGTTGTAGCCAGCGTTGCAAGATATTTACATGCCAGATGTGCTAAAGATTCATGTCTCTTGATGCTTCAACCACCATTCCAGAGGACTATTTCTTTTATCATTTTTACAGTGCAAATATTTGTAATAAAAATAATATAAAGTGAGCACTGTACACTTTGTATTCTGTATTGTAATTGAAATTGATATATATTTGAAAATGTAGAAAAATATCCAAAAATATTTAATAAATTTCAATTAGTATTCCATTGTTTAACAGTGCAATTAATCCTGATTAATTGTTTTAATCGCATGAGTTAACTGTTAATCGTGTGAGTTAACTCTGATTAATCAACAGCCCTATTTAAGACCATTTAGAAATTTTAACTGGATCTGAATGCAGTGGTCCATTTGTTAGAAGCAGTTTCTTTCAGAGAGCATATTCCATAATATAAATGAAACTGCCTATGTATCCATTTCCAGGTGCAATTTAAGGTGTTGGTTTTAATTTAGAAAGCTCTGAATGGGATGGTTTCTGGTTACCTCCAACAGCTTCTATCCTCATCCCTTGACAAAGTAGCTGAAGTGCCTGCGGCTGAGCATTTCCTCTTCCTCATGGGTTTGCCAAAGCCCATAATTGTTTACTAGCAGCTCAAGCTGCAAGGCCCTTTTGTTCTTCTAGGCTTTTGTCTGGGGGACTAGGGAAGAATGCATTAATGGATGGAGTAATAAGAGCTTTGGACATGGAGATCTAGGAGACTTGGAAGAATCACGTTCTAATTACTATTTTATAGTCATTGTACATGTAACAAGAGCTCTGTGTGTGCAGATATTTATAAACTGAAATAAATCAGTGCAACGATGTTAGGTGTACAGACTAAAGTTTAGTCCCTAGAAGTGGATATTACCTAAAGAAAAACACAAAAATAGAAGATAGATTGGTGATAGAGGTGAGAAGAGCTTAGAAGAAGCAAAGGAGAGTGGGTTACTATCTACAAAAGATTATTTTCTCAGACTTTATATTTTATTTATAGCCTTTGTTGGGAGGAGAGCAGCAGTTAATGATTGGACTTAAATAAGGATCTTCTTGTGATGGATGCTATATAAACACATTTGAAATAAAAATAAATTTCATTTACATGGCTTTCTTTCTATTTTTCAAGATGCTACATTCATTCCACTCAGTTTCTCTGGGTGATTTGAATAAAGCCTATTTCTACCACTTGTATGAATGGTTGCCTTTCCCCTCAGTTGCACAACTGACCTTTAGTGTTTCCCCATAGTTTACTCATTAGTAGAGAACACTGTAACCTCTACTACAGCACAGATATATTATATCCTGTGCTTCCTAGTAAGATCCCTTAAGAGCAATACCGCTGTCCCATAAAAAGAGTAGCTGGTTGTATGTGGTGACCTAACGAACCAAAACTTCAGTCTCTTGTACTGAAATGATTTTCCCTCCTGAAACATAAGGCCCAAGACTGTGATCCTTAAAGATTCATCCATCTTTGAGGGGCAGTGATCATGAAATGCATTGTAAAGAATGCTGGTTGCCTTTAAGAGGCTGAAGCTGAGGAACCTTGTGTTTGATGAGATAGTGTAGATAAAGCTGTAATTAGATATTAAGGCCCTAGTCCCTTTCTGGGGCAAAGGGCGCATAGCTGTAAAGCAGATGCTCCTTGATTCTGGTGCATAACCCAGTTAATTAGGGGAGCAATCACTATTACGTATCCCACGCCAGTTGCATATTATTTGGCACACCAATAGGAAGCTCCTATGCGTATATTATCTGCTACAGACTGCTTACACCCCAAATGGCTGTGTTAGGGGACAGAATAGAATAGGGCTGGTATATAAAGGCAGTAGAGAACTCTACATCTCTTCTCAGTACTAAAGGCTACAGGGGAGAAAGAGACCACTTCGTAAGAGGCAGTCAAACACTAGGACTAAAGCAGGTCCTTTCATACACACATGCCTCAAACACAGAGGAAGATCACCTGAGCATAATACCAGATCAAGCCATTCCATATGGACGCATGGCTGTTCAGCGGTAATCTCAGCTCACCAGACACAGCACAGGGTACCAGAACATTTGTGTTCAACAATGGACCTGGCACACACATGCTGGCATCCAGAGACAGAAAGCACTCACTATCAGAAAAGGATGGAACAAGTGTGCATTTACAATAGCCAGGCAATATTACAGACAGCTGACAAGGCAGCACAGTGTCAATACCCACAGACAGGGCATGCCTTGGAATAAGAAAAGCTGTGCCAAAACCAAATAACAGAACCAAAGCCAGAAAAGGTGTTCACAGAAGACTTTAGGCCAGTCCAGCAACAGTGACTTGCCCAATCTCCCTCCTGCCCCCCAAAACAAGAGGTCTGAAAAACTTAGCAGTGTGTGTGTGTGGAAAGAGAAAGCAAAAACAAAAACAGGAGCTGCACTCACCCTCAGGAAACTGCAAAGGGCAACAAGAGAGAGAGAGATATCCCAAGGGAAAGGTGCTATTCTCACACAGCTGTGCAGAAAACCTGACTTTCAAACACAGTGAACCGATGTCACTATGTTTGTGAGAACTAAATATACAACACTGCTTTCTGCACAGCAGGTTCTGTGTGGTTGAGGTCAAACATCACGTATGGGAAGCTGTGGCTGGCCTCCAGGTCCTAGTCTCTACCACAGCCAGCTCCAAGGACTCAGACATGTCTGTGGGAGGGGATGAGGTGAATAGGGTGCTTTTAATGTCTTGCACAATGTAAGCAGTACACAAGGGAGTAAGTCAATGACTCTGCATACAGTGCAGGATTTGAGCCCAAATGGGTATTAATCACACTTTCCGGCTGTAAATAAGAAAGGGACTGCTGCCAACTGAATTGCAGGGAAGTAGTTCATTGTGCTGCCAACTAAAACATGAGGTTGGGAACTGAATAAGAGATGTCACATGCAGTCATTAACAGAGAAAGAGAGCTGACTGTCTAAAGCAAAATTACTCTAATCAGCCCTTTGAGGACCCCACCCACTGTTAACAGCAGTGGGGCTAGGAATCTGAGCCACCACACAACATGGCTTTGGCTAGCCTGTTTCCTCTTTGGGCATGAATGGTTCATCGGATTAGGAAGGGTTTAAGATGGGAAACTTCCCATTTAGGTTGGTCTCAGAATGTTTATGAGATTGCTAGGATTAAGATTACCTGTTCGGTACAGGATGTAGTTTGACTTGTTTTCACAAATCCAACTAAAGAACTCAAATTAAATGTTGCTCAGAGAGACAAACAGAGTTACAGGTTAAAGGGATAAGAGCGTTTTATATACTAAGAACTTCACTTGCCTAACCATTTCCAACATATCATCCAATGGTGCTGGAACAATTTTTATAGTGGAGGTACTGAGAGCCATTAAATCAAACTGTAAACCCTGGATAAAATGGAAACTACTTCAAGCCAGAGGGTGTGGCTGCACACACACCCCCACACACCTCTACTTCCAGCACCTATGATATTATCAATGTAAAAATAAAACAAAACATTTTCTTTTAATACTTCTGACTTTTGTCAAAGTGTTCTGTTGAAGCAGGTTAACAAAAAAGGAAATATTCTAACGAAAGCTTTTCTGACATAGTGTAAGGACAAGGATTCAGAAGGGAACAAGTATGCAAAGGAAAAATCAAGTACATAAATCTGTACAAATGACCCATGTAGTAGGTCTCAGTATGACACATGTTATTAAAAATATATTAAGGGAAATGTTAATCTATGCACCTTGTCACCATAAATGTCATCTACCAATTTCCTCATTCAGACACAATTTTATTGTAGTACTTTATAACAAGGTTTGCTAGGTTGTTTCAGCCACACAAAAAAGAGTGGGTTGCTCAGCCTTGTTTTGTATTGGAGTGGAGGGCTTATTTTCTTAATCCAAAGCAGTATCCAACATAGGCTATAGATAAAAAAGCTATGAAATAAACTTTTTTTTTGCCAGGGAAACTTTTAGCAGTACAAATAACCCTTCTGAATTTCATCTCCAAGATCAAAGGGAGAATATTCTTATAAATATTTCAGTATTAAAAACAAACAGTACATTCCATACCATTCGACAGACATTTCCTATTAGTGCTGGCACAGGTGATGGAACTAGGGGTACTGCCTCACCCCCCTTCTTGAAGTGGTTTCCGTCATATACAGAGTGTACAGTTTGGTTCAATGGCTCGCAGCACCCCCACTATACAAATTGTTCGAACACCTAAGTGCTGCTCCTAGGAATAGCACTATGTATTGTTACACAACATCCCTTGAACTTGCTGTGGACTGAATACAGGAAGGTAGATTAATCCTGCAGCAGCATTGCTAGCAGCAACTCATCCCTGCAGCCTGCATTGTTACCAGATTTCAGAGTGGTAGCTGTGTTACCTGCTTGAGCACAAGGACTCTGAGCAGAAACCACCAAATGTGGTGGGCCCTTCAAACGTCAGATGACTCCCTCTCCCTCACTGTAGGAAGGAGCAGAGGTCCTTGTTGCTTACTCCCTTCTTGCCACAGAAGGGAGGGAGCAGAGAACACACTCCTAATACACCCCCTTCCCCACTCACCTCTGCAAGTGAGAAACACTCCCATCTTGCCTTCCTTGCTCTTCAGTAGGAGAATAGGGCAGGAGAGGCTCCACTCATTTGTTCCCCTATCCCAAGAGAGGGGAGAGAAGCTACAGCTCTTCTGCCTTCTTTCATCTTTAAGGAGGAAAGAGATGTTGAAGAATGAGGCACCTGGTGGCTCATTATCTCTACAGAAGAATGAGAGTGAGCGACTGGCTTGAGACTAGGAGGAAAGATGAGGAGCAGTAGATAGATTTTTTGTGGGGGGCTTCTTAGAGATAGAGGGACTAAGGAAGGGATTAATTTCAGCTTGAACCTAGGTTCATGGGGACAGTGAAAACAGCGGTGAGGGCATTAATTTGGACCAAGAGAACAGGACATGGAAGAGGACTGACTATACAAACTTAAGCACCATTTTATATTTAGAAAATGGTCAATTTATTCACACTGTTAAAAATTATATGGTCAGTTCTGTTGAAACAGTATGTGCTGAATTCTGCCATCCATTCCACCCATGCGATCCCATTTACATAAGAGCAAAACTTAGCCTTTTGATTACAATTGATTGTGTACCACCGACTGAGTCATTAACTCTTGGCTTCTGATGAGTTGAAGGAGTTGAATGTCAAGGAGAGTTGAAACGACATCTTATATCCATGAATGAATGCCTAGATTCTAGACTGTAATGTCCAATGAACCTGGCTTATGGCCAACCACACTCTGGTTATATTGTCTAACAGAGAAAGTAAGATGTTAATACTGTTCAAATATCCAATAAAAGTAAATAAAATATGACCTGATCCTTGTGGAACAGAATAAAAAGGGGGGAGAGGGGGCTCAAAATTTTAGTATGAGCACAATCTACCCAATACTTGGATCAAGAATTCACTTTCACCATTTGCTCACTAAAGCCTGGATTTGGTGACCCATAAGTCACACTGTAAGATGCACTTGTTTTCCCTTACTTCCCTCAAGTATAGGAAGAGCTAATTGGTGGCCAGAAAGGGTTGATGGGAGAGAGTTCACTTTTAGTGCTTGAAACATCTTTTTTCTCAGCAGATCTATTGTTCTACAGTTAATTTGTTATGTTCTACGTATTGCATTTTAAATATTTGTGATGTGCCTTGAGCATTAGACAGGTACAACAGGAAAAAAAACTAGAATAAACAAATAAGTAAATAAATATAGTAAATTGCAGGAAACGGTGAAATTGAAGTCTTTTATACAGTCAAATTATAAACCTGATAGCGTTACAAAAATTAACTCTGAACAGCTGTGATTATTGCACACTAAAATTGAAAAACCATCAATTACTATCGGAAAACAATTTTTGTCAAGATATGTACTAAGATTGAGATTATATTCTCTAGTGGATTAAAGCATATTAATGAAAGGTGAAGCCACTTAACATTTGTTATGTAAGCTCGTCACTGCAACAAGTTCAATTCAGGAACTATGTAAAATGTGATGTATAACCAAAATTAGATACTATCTATTCTTGTCTACACATGGGCAACTCCCTTTGATCTTAATGAAATAAATGTTTATAAAAGGAAAGGAAAGCAGACCCTCCAGACTTCAACTACAAAACACGCACTGCAGATAATATAAATTATGAAAACAGAAGTTGTTTAAATAGCTGTTTTTTCAAACTATTAGCAAAATTCTGCCCTCTGATGTTCACATGGCTCCCACTGAAGTGACACACTGTTGTTTACACACCCCTTATTCTGCTTATCATGTTTGGAAAATAAGAGACTGCAACAGAAATAAAGATTTTTAGTGTATGTTTAGTTTTACATGTCAGTTTTATAAAGATTTCTTGCACAGGACAGAAATGGAAATGCTTCCCAATACTGTAGCCTTAATTATGTCAATAAAATGGTAATGGAATCATTATCACCACAATAAATTGCTTTTTCTTCTCTCTGTGACCTGCATCTACGAATGCTGATGTAAACATTTATATCAAATTCAACTGATGGGAGAAAAAAGTCAGGAAAGAAAAATTACTTTCTTACCTTTATCTAAAAGATTTAAAAAACTACATATTAAAATGTAGATACCGACATAAAACCCTGAAAGATTTTCATATTAACCCCTTTCCTTTTTGCTCTTATTCTGGATCATTTTTGTACTGAAAGGAAGTCATGGAAGATTTACTGCTCTTTCTTCATCAACTCTTATCTTCCCCCCACACACACATAGCAAAAGCACTGTGCTGCAATTCAGAAGATAATTAAAACTGAAGTACAAAACAGAGCTACAACTGCATGCATGGCTTCTAGACATGTACCCCATTGATCGTGAAACACTGCATCCATCCCCGTATTACTAAGTGAGTTTTCAATACTGTTTATTTCTCTTGACTTTAAAACATCTCTCTTATATTCACAGTACTTTCGTGGGAAATATTAGTAGAACAATCTTTGAATCTAAAACGAGAACATTGTATGTTGCAGTTGTACATCCCCATCTCACTAATTCTCTCTGGGCATATTCTGCCATCTTTAGTCACAATGAACAGCACTCACTCGTTTAGGCCTTGCTGGAGCTTTAGGCATAACTAACAGTAAGAACCAAAGTCTGTGAACCAGAGTAGGGCTGTTCTTGGCAGAATAGCAACACACTAGGTATTAGTCAACTGAGTAAGCACATTCCTGACCTAAGAGGATGGTACAGAAACACCCAGAGTTTTCAAGTAACTGCATAAACACATTCCTAGCAGATGGTAGAGGGACTCTCAGAACCCTTGTAAGACAAGGAGGGAAGGACAGGATAATGGATAAGGATGTTCTGTTTGAACTAGCAGGTAGAATGTACAGAATAATAATGGAAAGCACATGGAACATAGTAATGTAATTGTTCATATCAATGTATAAAAGGAGAAGTCATAGGAGGGGCATTTTTGTATCAAACAAAGCAACAGCATCCCATTATGTTCACTGAGCCTTTACCTTGCCACGGGCGTAGATGTGTTAGTGTCCCTGTGACCCACTGGATAGGCCGCTAGTACTCTGCTTTGCTGACCTGGCCGAGCATCTTCACCACTGAACCGAGCCTGTGGTCTCTCTTTATGAACAACATTGAGGTCTGCTGAATCAGCAAGCTGCACTCTCGGCTAGCGCAGCTAACACTGGAGCTCCAAAAACAGCAGCAGCAGCAGCATTAACAACTCTGCAGCACCGGCAACTCTCCACAGCACTAACAACTCCCACTGATATTAGATCTGAGCCAATAATTCACAGTGAATATTTTACTCAATGAATGAGAGTCAATGATTCCTTAAAATTTTTCATGAATTTCTTTACGCAGACTGATTATGAATCATTTGCTGGGATACTGGATACTTGGAACAGCAGCAGTGTTAGCTAGCTGGCAAAACAAAACAAAAAAGATCTTAAGGCATAAGTCTATTTTAACTGAGCATTTCCAAGTAGTTAGGCTTTTAGATTTCCTCTCAAAAAGTGCTTTATGATGTACTTCAATTTAATAAAAGCAGTAGAATATACCTTGGCAACAATTTTCTCAACAAGAATATAACTCATTTTATACTTTATTTTCTTTCATCTTAAATTAAAAAAAATCTTTCCACAGTGACATATAACTTGTATTTGTTTATATTAAAATATTTTATTTCTTTTTTGTTTTAAGACTTGCACTTTATTTCTAAGTATCTAGTATGGTCCTCTAGCCTGTGAAGCGACACAACTGACGCTCTTTTCTCTGCTTGGACTGTTCCTTTCCAGAGTTACACTCATCAAACTAACAAGTCCACAGGAGTTTTACATTAACTTCCACAGGAGATGGATTGGAACTGTACTGGATAGGAGCATTTGAAGAATCCACTTGGGCTTTGAAATCAGGAAGAGGCAGCAGATAACCAGGATTAGGAAATTTTAGAAAGTGTTCACAGTTCTCCTTGCCTGCCCCAGCAACTCCTAGTAAGACTTGTCTACTGTAAGCCTATCTCATGGTTCAGATTTTCTCTCCTTACTATTACAAAGCAATTGTGTGATGTGCATGGTCATCACTGCAAAGAGTAGCTAGATTTTCTATAGCCTCCTTTCACCTCTGCATCAGGTTCTCTCTGGCTAGGTTTTTTGGGAAACCTCTCTCTCTGCTGCATCAAGCATATTATACATTGAGCTGGTAACACTGCCTATTATTAAAGTTGCACAGGTCACCCTAATTCTGGTATTTCTTAATTTGAGCACTTGACTTTGCAACCCAAATAATATTCTTTCAGCAATTTGTGTGTGTAATTATATCAAATATGCCAATTCCAGTGAGGTTTGTGGATTTAATATTTGCTTTTCACAGACATTTATGAGAATAAAACTCAATCCTTTGATTGTTTAGAGAAAGTGAACTCAAAAGGTGTAGAAGCATGACCAGTGAATTCCAATTTAAACACAAGGAAATACAAATGAGACATTTTTTGCAGTAACTACATATAGTTTCTTAATCGAAAAAACACAGTGAGAGAGAAAACCTGATTATGTAGTGTTGTATAAGGATTTTACTGTCATGTGCTTGGCATGGCCACATCATTCACAAGTGGCAATACTATAACTGTATTAGTTAGGTCATCCCAAACTATTAAAGCGATTAAATGATCTTTTACTTAGTGATAATTGAAACAATAGAAACCACCACCCAAGGCACAGGATAGCATGGGAAGGCTGAGCCAGAAGCTGAGCCAGGTGGACTGAGGGGCTTCCTTGTAGACTGATTGCAGATAAAGAGGCTGGATCATTGATTTGGTGGCAGGTTATAAATGCATGCATGTGTGTGAGAGAGAGAAACCAGAAAGCCAGAAGAAAGCCAGAGAGTAGTGTGAGTGTGGCCCAGAGAGAAAGCCAGAATACAGAGTACAGCTGGAAAGGAAGGCTTGGAAATTGTGATCAAGAAAACTGCCTCCTGTTGTTGGTTTTTGCTGTACTCAGAAAAACGGGACCTAGTAAATAAACAGGATTTTACTAAATGGAAAACCCGACAATCAATTTCTTCTCCTAATGGAAACAACCAGGCAAAAGCAACAATAGTTTGCCTTGGGGTAGTGTTGACTAATAAGAGAGGCACACTGGAAATCAAACTGGTGATTCCTGGGTGGCAGGAGAAAGCAGTGGAGGAAGAGAAGTGGAATGGTGGAGAGAAGATTGTAAACACAGTAAACATGTGTGATTGTTTTAATATGGCCCAGAACATTCAACCCCACTCATGGATGGAGTTAGCCCCAGTAAAAGAAGCGCTGAGTCTGAAGCTGCTGGGTGAGGGGAAGGCAATATGTATATGCAGTACTACCCAAAGACCCCAATCAGCCTCGTTGCCCCATTGTGATAGGCTCTATACAACTATACAAGATGACGTTGTCCCCACACAGGGATTTAACCGTGTATTTTTAAATGAGATGCAACAAGTGAGAAAAAACAATAAGGAAGGGAGAATGAAGGTAACCATTATAGGATCACATGGTTACATACCTACGTGTTCAATCGGATGGATGCAAACAGTTGAAAGCAATAATGTTAATACACTGCTCTTTACAAAGCTACCTCTGAGGTAGTTCCTTATTATCTGTATAATGTAATTATTAATACATCAGCTTCCGTAATCTGACATCACTTTACTGACATTGTTTGCAAAGCAATTTGTCCTGAATACACCATCACATCACAGGCCTTTAAAATGTATTGAAAGGAAACTGAAAACACTGTTTGCTGTTAGTAAAAAATTAACTGGGGAGGAAAAAGACATTCCCATAGCAATTTTTGCCTCCTTATACAGTATAGTATTTTGAAAACAGTTGCCCCTGTACTGAAGAAAATTCCTATACACCTTTCCCCTTTCATATCCAAGGAATTCCACTAAAATAAAGTTTATCTTGAAGATCAAGCTTTGTACATTTATAATATTCATAAACATCTACAACAAATTGGCAATTTAGGTGACAAGGAGTTTTTAGCAAGGCAGTAAAAGGGAAGGAAAGCCTAGGCTATCAAATAAAAGGTAGTAGCAATATAGCACAAATGTGCTGCAGACTGCTTCCTGGCAATCTTGAGTTGCTGTCCAGAGTCCAGACACAGACCATAAATTCTTCAAAAGAGAATTTTAGCATTAAGCAGACCTATCTGTTTTAGCCTTCAAAATTTATTAAATATCTTCAAATATAAGCTGTGCCTTTAAGAAATGCATATCATCTTGGTGTCTTACACTGACAAAATTAGAAACCAAGATTCACTGCCAGAGGTGAAGGAGCAGCAGCAGGGAAAAGCTCATTGTTCCCACCCACCAACCCACTGAAGCATCTACAGGTAAGTTAATACATCCTAAGTCTATAAGAACTTTCCTGAGTTACTCCAGGCTGAGGAACTCCTGCATTGAAGGGGTAGTTAATTAGCTGTGGACTGAGGAGGTGCACCATCAGGGAGCTGAAGAGGAGCAAGCAGTGATGTAGCAACATAAGGCTCTGTGTCTCCAGAAGATCTAGAAGACATGCAGAGTTTGGGTCTGAAACTTTAGTTCTTCTTAAGGAAAAAGTCCCTGGCTCCACTCCAACCATTAGAAAAATTTGGAAGAGATTCTATGAGAGGTCCTAGCAGATTTTTCCTGTGGACTTTTTAGCAGGAGGAGGTGATCTGGTCCCTTGTTCTGCCTACTAAACAAGAGTGAAGAGCATCCCTTACCCTTTCACACTATTAGAGCACTTACAGAAAGCAGAGTTTTGCCCTACATGTTATAGGTATAAAAGCCTTTGGTTGTGCTTACACAAGACTGAGCTGTGAAACGTATGACATGAGATTGTGATCCACAATAGTTACTTCTCCTTTCCCTCTTCTTTGAAGAACAGTAAAAATAAAAATGCTTAACTTTCAAAGAGAATTCACTTAGTGACTGTATTGATGTTTTGATCAAACAGAATATGTCCTTTTAGTGAAGCTTTTTTTAACCACTGTACCTCATTGATAATTCTTCATTTTATTATTAGTGTGCATATGAACAAACATAAAAAGGGGATTATAATTAGGATTATTGATAGTGATATTGATTAATACATTTCTAAGGCACTCATCAATCATAGCTTCTAGACACCACAAGTAGCTAATTCTTGCTCAGTTTGTTTTAATTGTAATAATAGAAAAAGTATATCAGTAAGGATGACCAAACAAAGGCAAAATTTCAGGAACACAAAAATATACTAGGTCCAGCTGATCTGCTAATACCAAAAGAACAGTCACAGTTGCATGGTTTTATATATCTGGAGCTCTCACTTGCCATAATAAAGTCAAGGTGAACTCAAACAATTAAACATTTTTCAATAGAAAGTAAGTAACCTTATTGTGTATATTGCCCTTTCCTTGCATTTACATTGCTCAAATGACAAGCCATTGAAATTCAACCCAAACACTATTACCATCTCTGATAAGCCCTATTAATATAGATTCAGAACATTTTCCTTCATGTCTGTAAATATCAGCCTGGCATGATTTATTCTAATTTAACTGATGTCTTATTAATTATGCAGTGCCCAGTGTGATAGACACAGTCAAGTGTGGTATGGATGCTTCTATACAATCGAGGCGAGCCCAGCTAAGCCAAGCCCAGCCCAGCCAAGTGCAGTGATTCCAAGCTTTGGAAAGTGAAGAGTAAGTTACATGGCAGCTACCTTACCATATTTAGATAGAATAAACAACAGCCAAACAATTTACCCCAAACCCTTGTGAGATCACACTTCAGGATCCAGGACAAACTACAGGGCAAACTCAAGTAGGGTGCAAAAAGTTCAAGTTTGAGACAGTTCCCCACACCTACCTCTCAGCAGGGGTTCCCTGCAATAGTGTCATTAGGCCTTTCAGGTCTTTCCCAGTCAGGACAGACAGCCCTATAGTCGCTTTATAATAAGGCAAAGAAAGAGTCCAATTAAAAACAAACAAACTCAATAGCCCTGTGCCAGGCCTACCTTCCTCCAAAAGGCAGAGGCAGTCAGTATGAAGCAAGGAGCAGGAGTCCAGTTCCCAGTCAGCCAGCTACAGAGTAATCCTCTTCTCTCTTTAAGGGCCCCTTCATTACCTGGCAGCAAGTGCGGGTGTAGTGTGGTGGGGATGTGTAGACCCACATAAATGTGTTAATCTTTGCAGGCTCAGTGCGGGGTTGGTATACCCCATCACACCCTGCCAGACAGTCAACGATGCTCTAGACAAAGCTACGCACACTAACCTCAAAGCTGCCATGATAGTGGGTAATAAAATCAGGGGGAAAGGAAATTAAAGAATTCTTCACATTATCTCGACATTTCTCATTTTCCATCTGATTAGAATGTTGCTTGACTGCTGCTTTTATTACTGGAAGTACAAACACTGACTCTGTTCAGGATTTCCATCATATGATAATACTCAAACCTGGAGCGCCTGAATAATCAAAAAATCTTTTAAAATTTTAAGCAACCTCCACACACACACACACGCATGCACATGCACAGCCCCACCTCTATATTACTGAGTTGGAGCCAATTTTCCTATGCAAATTAAGGCTGATTAGATGCCAAGAAGTTTTCATTTTTTGCATTATTCAAATAAAACAAAAATGTTTTCAGTGCTTTTATTCAATGTTTATTATTTTTGAGATCCTTTCCACTGCAAGCACTAGAAAGGCTGATTTACTGCAAAATTGTCTAGAGATCAAGGTCATGAACTAAAAGTCAGCTGTCTGGATTCAGAAAGGAAAGAAACAGAAGAAAATGAGTTTTGCTGCTATCCTCTGAACTAGTAAAATGAAGTCAGCAAATGAACTCACCACTTTAAAACAAAATTTCACTGTCACTGCTCCAGTAAAAGCTGCTATTACACCAGATACCATTTCCATGTGACAGCTTTGCTGGGCAAAGACAACTGAACAAGGTAGCCTCTTTCCACTACCATCCCAAACAATTTGCAAAAGGGAAACTGATAGATAGTCCACCACGTAACAGAGTGCAATGTTCGTGAAGGGCTTTGAAAATGTAAAGCACCCTGTAAATATTAAAACATAATGAATAAAATAAAATAATAAAAGACAGGCACGGACCTGAGACCCACCATATTGGGGTGTTCATCAAGTGATTCTGATTCAAGTCTATCTCTAATAATAAATAATTACAGTGTTACTTCTTTTGACCCGAGAGATTAGCCAATAGTTGGAGTCTTGCTGGTTGCTTCTATTGGGGGAGAAATTG
Organism: Emys orbicularis; assembly: GCF_028017835.1. Lineage (NCBI taxonomy): Eukaryota > Metazoa > Chordata > Testudines > Emydidae > Emys > Emys orbicularis. The sequence continues at coordinate 36,969,668 of NC_088689.1, read as the reverse complement.
ATGTTGAGTCAGGTATTTCTTTGATGCAATCCTGTTAAAAAACAGGAGACAATTCCTTTGTTTACAGTTCCAAGCTCAGTTCAAGCTAGAACTCTACCCAAAAAGCACTTGTAGCTAGCATGATCCTGAGAAAAAGCGGAGAGCACAAGTGCTTCTCTGGCTGTCTCTGTCAGCTTCTCCTGTGCTTACTCTGTTGCTTCTTCTCACACACAACCAGCTCCAACCAAACAATATCCAGCCTCTTGAATTTGCATCTAGCCCCCAGGGACACATCTCCGCCCACATAGATCAGAACTGTGACCAGCTTTGCATGAGCTCCATGTTTTATATAGCGGGCTCTATTTTTTCAGCTATCTTATTCCCTAAAGGAGCTTAAATGCCTTCTTACATCTAGCCTGAATGAAGACTGGCTGTTCTGCCCATCAGCTTCAGTGAGATTTCACCCAATCCCCAACATTAACAGTAAATGTGAAGCCTGACACCCATTCCTATAGTTTCTGCCCTAGGATTTGTTCATCTGCTGTTGAACCATTTGTGGACACCCAAGGAAGCTGCAGAACATATCTTTCATCTCGGTGTACAACTTTATTTTTATTATTATTAGGGCTCCTATCCTCCACATCCTATTTAATATTTATTCAGGCAGACCTCACATTTAAATCAACAAGAGTTGATTAAGAATAAAGAGTGAGGACTTCAGGTAAATCTCTTACTGAGAGTGGATGGTTGGGATTGTACTGAGATACCTGTACCCTATTATCTATCTAAATTAGGTTCTTAATGAGTACTGACAGTGTACTTAGATCTGTACAGATGTGGAGGAAGCCATAGTCCATGCTCCAACGAGTTTACAATCTAAATCAAAAGACTGACTTTACAGTACAGACAAAGAGATGGGAACTAATAGGAACATTCAAGCTCTAACTTCTTCTCTTCTATAATAGTTTTCATTCTGTATCTGAGGGCAAGATGGAAAGTTCTGTATAATTTTGAATAGGACTTACAAATCAGTACTAATAGTTCCCCAGTGTTATAGTTTTGCAATGCAACTCTTTTAGTGTTAAATATGCCATATCCAATATGTTTAAAGCTATTGCATCCAATATGTTTAAAGCTACTGCAAAGAAAGAAACTTGAAAGAAAAATAGGTGAATTTCCCCAGGGTATATGGAATAAATCATCAAAGCATTCCTTGCTAAATGCATGCATGTATCCTATATTCACAGGATTTAGTGTTATGTGCAACTCCTACTCATTGTTTTTAACCTAAAGTTGGGCCTGAACCAACCCCTTATGTAAAAATCTTTTGATTTGGCAAGGTTGGGGGTGAGTGCGTTTAGATTCAAATCCCAAAGCCAAGTTTCCCCTGCAGTTTTGGTTTTGGATCACATCTAAAACCAAAAGGAGCCTATTTTCCAGATCCAGTTTTAAACACGACCTCCTCATCTTATCTCTACTTTAAAAATATAATCCAAAAATAGAAGCAGGAAAAAGGCACTTTAAGGTCCTATGAACATGTGGCATGTATAATTCTACTCCATTTAGCATCCTACAACCACCTTTAAATGGGCATTCCTGAGAGAAGATAAAGATTGACAATCGAAAGGGTTGAAAATTCAAGAGTTTACTTTAGCTGTTGCTAATTGACTTATGTACTGTGTTTGCTGGTATGGCACTAAATAGAGCAGAGCTCATGTTCTGGGAGATCAAGCTTCATGCTCTTTCCTAATAGTGATTTGCATGAATTATTCATCCTTACAAATGATAATGTAGCGAATTGCGCCACAAGTATTCTACAGTTTGTAATAATAGTAAATGAGGAGGTGAAAAATTGCCCACTGTTTCAAACTAACTATTTCTCACTCTTAAATTGGAAAGAATCCAGAGAACCTTGATGTTGCTTACAGCAGGAATCTCTTTTCAGCTGAGCTGTGACAGCTGGCATCTTACATGCTCTGATACACTATAGGATCCTTCACACCTATGTGTGCAGGCTTTAAAAGGAGGTGCCACATGTTTCAAAGTGTTTGGAGTTCTGAAGAATCCTCTTCAGCAGCTGTTGTATGACAACAGGTGAGGAGGTAGGGAAAAAGAACAGAAGAAAGTGGGCAAGGAAGGAGTAGGAATTATTGACAGGGCAGGCAAATACAGTGCTTAAAAATTACAATTCCTTACAGATTTGAACTTTTGCTTATTATTACAGTGGAAGTCCCTATTCTTAATATAGCAGAGGGAATACTGTGAATTCTATTGTAAGGTTAATTACTTGCCAAATAGCCTTTGTAATGATTTTACTCACAATCCTATTATTTACCTAGAATTTGATGTTAGTGCTGTTCACCAAGCACCATGGTTTTTTATATTTATTTAAAAAAAAACCCACAAAAGAGTACAATGCCAATCTTTCATCTTAAAGAACACACTAAATACCAATACTACTATTAAATCAAATCAAGTCTCTCTCAAAGACTTGATCAAACAAGGATAATAGTGTGCTCTGAAGTGAGTTAAACTACGCTCTGGCAGAACACTGGCATGGCCCTTTCAATGAGAACCCCTTGCCACAAGCTGATACTTAAACCCAGCAATAGACAGTAACAGCCCAGCAAATTGTAACATCTATGACAGGGCAAAGGGAAGGTGACAAAATCTCAGAAGTTTGGATGCAAGACCCAAGAAACCTTTATAAAATACAACCAACACCTTGAATTGAAATTGTACCTAAGCAAGTGGACAGCAAGGTGACCAGACAGCAAGTGTGAAAAATCGGGACAGGGGGTGGGGGGTAATAGGATCCTATATAAGAAAAAGACCCCAAAATCAGGACTGTCCCTATAAAATTGGGACATCTGGTTACCCTAGTGGACAGTGAAGAGTGTAAAGAACTGGTATTATTTGCTCATAGCATTTCATCCCATTCAAGTGGACCCCTATATTAACTTTAGCTTTCAGTTAGACTTGGGCTTGTAAGTGCCTTAAGGTCCTGAGTCACTTAAGTGTTTTTGAAAATTTTGCCCCTAAACATTATGTATCTTCCACAGTGAACTTCATAAAAAAAATGGCAGTTCATTTATAAATACACACTTAACAGGGAGGAGTGGCTGGCACAGCTTGCACTTTCTTACCCCCTTCTCTTTGCAAACAAAATCACAATCCTTGCCATCCAATCCTGCAGAGTTCCCCAAAAGAGTAAATAATATCACTTGGGCAATGGAACTGAAGACTGCTGATAGATCTAACAAATCAGCAGAGACATTTATGGGAGTCCATCTCCAGAACCAGTTTGTATACCATAGATAACAGAACTATCTCCATGATATACACATGTCAGAAGCCAGCCTGATAAGAACTAAGGCCCCACAGGAGATCACGATGTAAGTAAATATGCTCCAATACCACTTTCACATATCTTCCTTTTAATGGTAAGTCAGAGAGTGAAAAATAAATAATAATGTTTTAATGATGAGGTGACTACTTGAGCAGTTGCTTCACCACCTGTTTAAAGGTGACTGGCTCCACAAAGGGAAAGCATTAACAAGCCCCAAACCTCCTCAGTGGTCTTCATTAATGGTGAGGGTAAAGTCCCATCTCGTAAACATCTAGCTGCATCTGCCCCAATACAGCTTATGCCTCACTGAGCAAATCTGGATAAAACTCCACCAAAAAGGCAGTTCATTTTTAACATCCTGCTGTTATACTCCTCACAGAAGACTGGCCAAACCACTCTGAATCTAATCAGTCTTTTCCTCAAAGCAAACAGAGTTCACAATGAGAAAAACTGTGACTCTAACAGTGCTAAGGCAAGTTGGATATCATTAGAGTGCCCATCATGCTGTGCTGTTCTACTGGCTGTAACATAACATGAGTAAACAACAACTTCTTTTCTCTGTCACACTCACAGCACTGGAATATAAAACTCTGTATGCTGCAATCAATCTGACTTGGAGTGCATTTTCCACGATCATCAGACTAGCCTTTCTCCTTGTCACTTCATTAGTTGCATGACCACCTTTGAAAACTATGCAAGGATTGTGTAGGTTTCAGGCTGTCAGCATCTATGGATAAATGATTGATATGATATTTCACTAACAGAGCAGTTCAGTGACATGAAGCAGCATGATGCAAACATGCTAAACCTTAAATGGATCCACCAGCCTCTTTAGACAGACCACCAAGAAACGTCTTCCACCTTGACAGAGGATGAACACACCCTGATTTTGACCTGGAGAATTTGACCTGCCGAATGCAAAAAGTACTTCCAGCATCATATACCACCCTGAAAATAAGATCAAAAGTGCATACCCTGGTAAGAATTGAGTCTGAACCCACTTGGAATTATTTCACAGTTTTTTAATGGAGGGAATGAAATAATGAATGAATGTACTAAAGTCATTGCCACTGAACACTTAAATACCCCAGAATAGTAAGTCTTGAAAATTCAAGTACCAGCTCAAAAGAGAACTCTGTCTCCATGGGGAGGAATATAGGGATAGAAGTATGCTGCAGGTTTCAGTTATACCTGAGAAACGTTGGGCATCTCATTTGAAATTGTGGATGGTAAAGTTATTTGCAATGCACTGAAGAACACAAGCTGTCGGCAAGGGCTTCTATTAACCACTGGGCAAAAACCATGACATAGGCCCTCAGGTAAGACCCGATAAATGGCTACTGTCTGCTGTGCCCCTAACTATTAGGATTTACAAGACTTGTTTTTCTTTGCATTAAACAGGCATATTGCTATAGCACTCAGAGAACATGGTGATAAACATCTTAGAAATTATTAGTTAGATATACCCGTCATGACAAATTTGGAGTTTCCCATTTCGTGAACGAGTCTTCTAAATACCACCTATCCCCTGAACAAACAGTAAATGGATGTGAGACGGGTTTGGTCACACAGACCCTCTTGGGACTGTCACCTGATGTGCTGAAACTACCTCTGAGCCCGTTTTCTTTGCCAGCTTGGGACTCCAGAACCCTATCTTGTTGAACCAGACACACTAGCCTGCTGTAACACAGCCCCAGGGTCTGAACCACACCCCCAAAGCTACAAACTTAACTGAAAACAGCTCAGCAAGTACTCCTGTCTCCAGCACCCAGACTCCAATGGGATCCAACCCCCAAATAAATCTGTTTTACTCTGTATAAAGCTTATACAGGGTAAACTCAAATTGTCCACCCTCTATAACACTGATAGAGAGATATGCACAGCTGTTTGCTCCCCCAGGTATTAATCACTTACTCTGGGTTTACTAATAAACAGTGATTTTATTAAGAATAAAGAGTAGGATTTCAGTTGTTTCAAGTAATAACAGACAGAACAAAGTAAGTTACCAAGCAAAATAAAACAAAACATGCAAGTCTAAGCCTAATACGTTTAAGAAACTGAATACAGGGTAAATCTCACCCTCAGAGATGTTCCAATAAGCTTCTTTCATAGACTAGACTCCTTCCTAGTCTGGGCCCAATCCTTTCCCCAATACAGAGCTTGTTAGTTCCAGCTCAGGTGGTAACTAGGGGATTTCTCATGATTGGCAGCCTCCTTTGTTCTGTTCCACCCCCTTTTCTTGCTTTGGCCCAAGGCGGGAATCTTGTGTCTCTCTGGGTCCCTACCCCTCCTTCTAAATGGAAAAGCACCAGGTTTAAGATGGATTCCAGTATCATGTGACATGGTCACATGTCACTGTAAGACCTCATTCTTCATTACCCACCTCACTTACACAAGAAGGCTTGCAGATAAATAGACCCATTCACAACCAATTGTCCTAGTCTATGGGAGCCATCAAGATTCCAAACCACCATTAATGGCCCACACTTTGCATAATTACAATAGGACTTCAAAGTAATACTTCATATTTTTAGCTCCAGATACAAGAATGATACATTCATACAAATATGTTGAACACACTGAGTAGATTATAAGCTTTGTAATGATACCTTATAAGAGACCTTTTGCATAAAGCATATTCCAGTTACATTATATTTACACTTATAAGCATATTTCCATAAACATATGGAGTGCAATGTCATAGGATGTTAGTGGTACGATATTCTTCTCCTCACTGGTGTATGAGTCATAGAACTACCATGAACCACTAAAGATAGCGATCCTACTTCCATCTGTTTTGTAAATTATTTGTATTATAATTTTCACATACTTTATAATATTTTTAGCATTTCAAATAGGAAACAATGCAAGTATTTTAAATTCTTTCTATAGCTGTGTTGGTTACCTAGGAAACAACTGTAGGATGGAATTTGATTGGCTGTGTTCTCAAACGGTTTGCCAGAATTTTGAGAGGTCGATATACATGTTTATGTGTGAGAGAGAAATTCCCTCAAACACAGTCCAGACAACTAAAGGATTTTTATTTGGAAATGACAAAACTCAGAACATGTTTAACTTTTTGTGTCCCCACTCTTAATAAGAATTATGCTCACCCAATCAGGCAACAGAAACAATATTATTTCACCAATCACAAATAGCCAGCATAGCTCGAATTTCAAATATTGAGCATCAGGTACTCTTTGAACTGAGCATAAACAATACATGAAATAAAATATGGCCAAAACATTAATTGAGTAAATTTGAATAATGAACTAATTGCAATGTGCTCAGAGACATTCTGCAAACAGAAAAAGACAGGCTAAATTCATGAAGTTAATTGCTTGCTTCTCATAAACAGTATAGTTATGTGGGTCATCCTGAACTCTCAGGACTAGAAAAAGACCAGCACTCCCATTACAGTCTCCAACAGGTGCAGGAATCATACAATCACACTTTCTTCCTGTTGTTACCTTTCAGCCACTCTCATCTGGTCTCCCTCTTCCATGATCTCACTTCAAGTTCTGATGCAAAATGAGTTTAACCTCTTAATCCTCTCCTCCCCAACTCCCATCTGGGACATCGGGACCCAGATGGATCCTTTTCATTCCCTCAACAAGTAGCCTTGGGAAAAACTGCAGACAGGAATCACCCAGAGATTCCAGTCACCAAAGCAGCTGCAGAACTTGAAGTAACCAAAGCAGAGACTGACTTCTGTAGTGGGGGAAGGAGATTAAAAAGGGGCTCATTCAGGGCCATCCCTCCCCCCTCAGTAATCTCTCTGTACCCAAAACTGTGCACGGGAGACCCCCACCCCCCATACACACATTTGAGTCACCAGGACACAGGTGGTGCCTCCCCTCCCCATAGACACATGGACTTGGGGGAAAATGTTGGAGAGGAACCAGGAAGAGACTCCAGCCAGTAGGCCAGCTACAGAAGTAGCCAAAACAGGGATCTTCACACATTCAGAGACTTTTTGTATTGACTGATTGTTTGCTCCAAACCTCTCCCTCACCCTCTCTCAATCTTTTCACACCTGCCTGTTACCCTGTCTTCCCTTTCCCCCCTCACTCTTTTCCCTTCAATGTCTCCTCTTTCTTTCCATTTAGCTTATCCCCTCCTAACTAACACCCCCCCCAAAAAAAAATTGTGGAACTAACATGATGTTTGCCGCCATTACATTGTTCACTTTGCTTATGTGTTATACCCCTTCCCTCCTCATGTTTCTGTCTTGGCTATTTAGTTTGTAAGCTCTTCAGGGTCATGACTGTTTGTTACTGTGTGTTGGTAAAGGGCCTAGCACAATGCGACCCCATTCTTGGTTGACCCTTAGGCATCATGTAATAAAGGAATAATAGCTCCTTCATCTTGTGAATCCCAATAAAAGAATAGAGCAGTCAGCCTTTCTGCCGTTTTAGGGAAGTCAGCCTAGCACCACCCAGCCCCAGGTAAGAAAATTCCAAACCAAAAGTGACTCATGGTGAATGTTAAAATACAGGGACTAAGAAATCGATTGTAGCCAGAGTTGTGAGACTAGTTCATAAAGAGAAACATGCTCAAGTAATATATAAATGCAAGACATATCCAGGGACTGTAAAATCTAATTTCATACAGTACCAAAACTAGTAATGAGTGAACTCTAGAAGGTGTGTTGGTTTGGTTCAGATAATCACCACAGCTTTCCATGAACCATTTTACCAAAAAACAGCAGCTGCAGTTGTTGCACTACCTAAAAGCAAAAGACAACTTTTCTTGCAGGAAAACCTATCATACTCCCATGGACATGTGAGCTAAAGCACCATTTCAGTGAGGCGGTAACATTTTACAGGGGTAGAGAAGGTCTTTATAGCTATCTGTATGCTTTGTAATGCAACAATTAATAGAGGCAACCACAAAGAGCATTTATCAACAATTAACTACTTGAAATAGTACCATTCACTAGCCCTAGAAAAGAGGCCTAGTTATTTGCCTATTGAAAAAGGAGAAGAGAAAGGCAAAGAAAATGAAGTGAAGGAACACATGATCAAGCTGTAACCCAGTCACTGCAACAGAAAATGTCAAACTAAAGTGTCTTCTTGTGAAGTCCTCTTTCAGCAGTTTATCTCCTTCCAAGAACAAAACATTTAAAAGGAAAACATACAATAGTAGTTGAATTTTGAACATTAACTTCTTTCCAGTTGTCATGCAAAAAATTTCTAAAATGCTTCCAAAACCAATGCAATATTAGAATTCTCAACAGAACATATAAGAGAAAGGTACAAAGCAACCAAAAATCCAAAACCCACACATTTGTGAAATTTAAAGTGTTAGAAAGTTAGATTTGGATTTGTTGTTTGATCCCAGCTGGTTAACTAGTAGCAGGGATTAAATGTAACATCTTTTTTTTCATGGATTTGGTAGCTCAAAATGACAGATGGCAATTACAATTTTAAGTACAATTAAATCATATGAAAAAGGCCACTACTTCTAAGTGTTTGCTAAAAGAGCACATCCAAGACAAATTACACTTTTTATTTTGCTACAGAAAATCTTCATGAGAAGGAAGAAATTCTAGAAGAAGGTAAGTGAAAAACAAAAACATTCCACTACCGAATGTGTTGAAAAGAACTACTACATAAAATGATTTCATTTCTCTTTTTAACATTAGAAATGTGGTTCCCCAGTTCCACAGTTCTGCCCAATACCAGAATAGAAAAGGCTACAACAGATTTGGCATAAGAGGTTCAAATGACAAAATATTCACATTTCTTTGTATACTGCTGTTTCTACAACTTTCGTTCACTTCTTAACATGGAGATTTATAGATGCATCTGAACTTAACAGAAGAGCAGCATGAGCATGCACTGTTTGCTGACTGAATGCTACCAAGAGAATCTTTATACCTGTTAACTTTATAAAACCCCATATCATTCAGAAGTCTGTTACCCCTTTTGACCCAGCAGCTACCCCAAAATTTGTCATCTCTTTGGAGAAGGAACTGATGATGGAGTCAGATACCTTTCATGCAATCTTGTTCATTTACAAAGAATGCACAAAGTCATATTTCCATGATCACAGGAGAAAACAAACAACAGGAAATAGTTTCCTTGCTTACATTCATAAGCCTCTTTTCCCCCCAACTCTCTCTTTAGGCTTCTCTCAGGGCCATATGCCTTGATTGTCCAGGTTGTATTTGGGGCTTCCTTTATCTCTTTCTTTTTGGGTTCTTCTTTGCTAGTTCCCACCCTATTCAAACAACACCCAGAAAAGCCCCACCCAACCCACATACTTCAAATGCTTTAATGGCCTTGGATGTGCATTTGTTTTAAGCAGAGATGGCTGCTATTTCATCAAGGAGCTTAACGTTCTACTATTTTAAACAGAGGGCAGCAAGTACACCCATCAGCTTCAAGGAGGCTTAACTCAATCTATCACAATACTATTGCATCTCAGCCAAATGACTCAGAACCTAGCCTTGACTTTAGGCAGGCTACCCAATATTATTTAAGCTCCACTTGCTAACTGCTAGTCTTACTAAAATACTGGATCCAGAACCTAATTTATGGAAGCCACACAATAATCCAGTACAGTCCATTAAGTTCAAGGTTACTTAAACACAAACTGTTTCCTTTGAAAAGAAAATCTAAAAACAATGTATATTTTTGTGAGGTTATATTTATAGTTAGTTATATTTTCATACCAATACTGACAAATTTCTCAAACAAAATTCCAAATGCAAACAGCTTTCATATGCAGCATGTACATTTGCTTATATACAGTAGATACCAAAGGGAAAAAGACTGTGCATGAAGTGTTTTCTGTATACTGAACTTTTATATGTCTAGCACTCTCCTGTGAAAAGTTCAGCAAGCATTTTTTCCTCAGTGATCAGTACACACAGCCAGGGAAAACAAACGCCTCACGCGCTTACATAGAGACCTTGCTTCAATTCTTCCTTGTTTAGTTTTTCTCTTGATCTCAAAGAAAGCTTATTATGATTGAAGGTATCAGTTTGCTCTTTTAGTATGAAAAATAATGAACTACATTACCAGTTGTTTTGTTTGCAAGTGTCAATCCAAAGCTTTAAAATGTAATGCATTGCAGTAAGTATCTTAGTTTGGATCAAGTGAGAGAGTCCCTTTGATAGCAAAATTTCAACACCTAAAAAAAGGAATATAAAATCTTAAGTTTTCTCAATAGCTCTCTCTCTAAGCATGTGCAAGACCACCAAGAACCAAATGTGCTCTGTGACAAATTCCTTTTCAGTACAGGTCAGAAAAATAAAATCTTGATTGTTTTGCCATGTCCAAGAAAAGCAAAATTGCAATGAAGACAGAGAGAAAGTAACAGGGAAAGAGAGTAGAATGATAGTATACATGACATCTCCCAGAGCACCTGTCCCAAAATTAATTCATTTTTGTTTATATTTCTCCTGATGTTACACAGCAGTGCTGACTGATTGAAAGACAAAAAATGAATTAAAATAGATATGCTGAAGAGAGGAAGAAAAAGTTAGAGCAGGATGACAATATTTAGTCAAAAAGTTTATTATTAAAAAAGGCTATTTCAATACAACCAAAACTATTCAAATATTTTCATCTGAATAAAAAAATGAAACTGTTTCAAAATGAAAAGTCAAAATGTTTTGTTTCAAAATGTCAAATGAACCATTTTGAGTTTTTCTATTTTTTTTTTCAAAATTTATCTAGATTTGTTTAAAAACATATTTTTAAAACTAAGACATCTGCTAATGTAACAAAGTGAATAAAATAATTTCAGATCAAACAAAATATTTAGTTTGACCTGAAACAAAATTATTTTTTGGACTTGACTACCAAACCAAAACAAATCCATTATTTGCTCGGCTTTACTAAAGATATCTAAAAGCCATATTTTTGAGGAAGAAAAGTACAGTCCCCACTCTCTTACTTTTATGGCAGATTTCAGATATGTAGGCATCCTGATTATGATAACAAGTGAACAAAAAACATTCAGCAAGAACTAGTGTTGGCAGCACACAGCAGGTCTGCACAAACTTTCTGGGTCAAATAAAAGTGCTGCTGGAAAGACAGAAAATTAAAACAAAAAACAAAAAAAAACTATGGTAGTGTTTGCCAAGTAACACCAATATGCAGGAGCACTACAAGGCACACTGAAGATGGAAGTTTTGCCATAACATCAAATTATTTTGCTTTATTGAATTCATCGACTCATAGATTCTAAGGCCAGAAGGGACCATTGTGATCATCTAGGTTGACCTCCTGTATAGCACAGGCCATAAAACTTCCCCCAAAATAATTCACGGAACAATTATTTTAGAAAAACATTTAATCTTGATTTAAAAATTGTCAATGATGGAGAATCCACCATGATCCTTGTGAATTGTTCCAATAGTTAATTACTGTCACTGTTAAAAATGTATGCCTTATTTCTAGTCTGAATTTGTCTAGCTTCAACTTCCAGCCACTGGATTGTGTATACATTTCTTTGCTAGGTAGAAGAGCCCATTATTAAATATTTGTTCCCCATGTAGGTACTTATAGAATGTGATCAAGTCACCCCTTAACTATCTCTTTGTTAGACTCAAAGAGCTCAATCTATGTATCTTGTCACTATAAGACATGTTTTCTATTCCTTTAATCATTTTCACAGTTCTTCTCTGAACCCTCTCCAATTTGTCGACAGTTAGTCCTCTGTATACTGGAAAAGAGAAGCAGAGGGCAGTGGGTGAGTGGGAAGGGTACCTTTTGAGGTAGGTGGGCAAGGGAAGAAAAGCTGATGAGACTACTTAGTGAAGAGGACACTCAGTGTTCTAAGGGATGATGCCTTTGTGATTTTTAAGACATAGAAGAAACAGGCTTATCTAGTGAAGAAAACAAGAGATTTAGTACTCTGTACCATTTCAAACAAGTTTTGTGGGATTTAACCACATGATTCCCATTGAAAGCCATGGGAGTCAAGTAGCTTAATCCTATAAAATTCTTGGGGATACAGCCGGAACTTAAAAGTATAGTAATTAAAACTGAAGCATGGATCAAATGCTTACATATACCCAAAGTAATCTTTGAAGACAGTACAAAAATCACATCATAATCTCAAAATTCAATCTACCGCTGTTCATTCTGATCTGTGAATTCTACCAACATATATTATAAACTCATAGAATCACTGACTATGATTAGACTAGACAGCTAGCCACCTGATGGCAAACTTTTTCCAACTTCCATATATAGTCATCAAACAGAGCCATTTTATGCCTCCACACAAGCATATGTATGTGTGTGTGGGTGAGGTATTTCTAAAACAAATAGTGAAATATCCAAAAACAGAACAGCTGGTAGTAGTAATGGGGAACTTTAACTACCCAGACATCTGTTGGAAAAGTACCGTATATACTCAATCATAAGCCGGTTCGTTTATAAGCTGGCCCCCCAAGATGGATAAGTAAAAATGGAAAATTTTTATGACCCGTTCATAAGCCGACCCTATAATTCAGGGGTCAGCAAACTCTGGCTCCTGGGCTATCAGGATAAGCCACTGGTGGGCCGAGATGGTTTGTTTACCTCGCGTCTGCAGGCACGGAGGTAAACCTAAGTAAACAAAGTGTCCTGGCGCGCCAGCTGCTTACCCTAATGGGCCAGGACAGCAACTGGTGGGGAAATGTTGGCGGTGTGGGAGAATCTGGGGGTCAGGGGAGTAACCCCTGTGACCACCCCCCACATGACCCCACCTCTAGCCTGGGACCCTCACACTCTCCCCATCCCATCCCTTCCCACCTTATCTAGGGAGGGGCAGGGGAGGATGTCTCTGGCCTGGCTGGAGCTGCTCCTGCAGGCTGGGCAGCACAGCCGCAGCCTGCTCCAGTGGACCAGACCGGGCGGCGCAGCTGAAGCATGTTCCAGCAGGCTGGGCCGGGCGGCACGGCCGCAGCATGCTCCGGCAGGCCGGGAGGTGCGGCCACAGCCTGCTCTGGGGGGCGGGGCCGAGCGGCACAGCTGCAGCCTGCCAGCCCCGGAGCTACAGCTGCTTTGGAGGCTGGGGGGAAAGCAGCGTGGCCAGAAGGGGAGAGACTCTGGTCCCGCCTCTTCCATCCTGGTTCTGCGGGCTGTGCTGCCTCTGTTGGGGGGAGGGGCTGTGTCCCACATCTCCCTCTCTATACCCGTTCATAAGCCAACCCCCTTCTCTGGTGCTTCCCTTTTTTACTAAAAAAATTCGGCTTATGAACGAGTATATACGGTAATATGGCAAAACACAACATTTCCAATAAGTTCTTGGAATGTATTGGGGACAACTTTTTCCCCCCCAGGAAGTAGAGGAAGTAATCAGGGGGATAGTGATTTTTGACTTAATTCTAACCAACAGGGAGGAATTGGTTGTGAATCTGAAGGTGGAAGGCAATTTAGATGAAGAAAGGAAGAAATGAGCGCAGCAGAATAAGGACACTGGACTTCAAAAAAGCAGACTAAAATTCAGAGAGCTGATAGGTAAGGTCCCATGGGGAGAAAAAACTAAGGAAAAAAAGGAGTTTAGGAAAACTGGCAGTTTCTCAAGGAGACAATATTAAAGGCACAACAGCAAACTATTCTGATGTAAAGTTAGTGCAAATATGACTGCATCAGGAGCTCTTGAATGACCTGAAAGTCAAAAAGGAATCCTACAAAAATGGAAACATGGACAAATTGTTAAGGAGTACAAAAAAACCCCAGAAGCACATAGGAACAAATCAGAAAATCTACGGCACAAAATGAGTTATAACCAGCAAGGGACATAAAAAGCAACAAGAACAGGTTCTATAACTACATTCGGAGCAAGAGAAACATGAAGGAAAGTGTAGGTCCTCCATTAGTGGGGAAGAGTATATAATCAAGAAAGCTGAGGGTTTATGGTGATGAGATACTCCACACAATTAATACTAACAACAAGGCAGAAGGAATGCAAGCCAAAATAGGAAAAGATCACGTTAAAGAATATCTAGATAAGTTAGATCTATTCAAGTTGGCAGGCCCTGATGAAATTCATCCTGCGGTACCTAAACTAGCTGAATCAATCTTGGAACCATCAGCAATTATTTTTGAGAACTCCTGAGGATGTGTGAGGTCCTAAAGGCTGAAGAAGAGCAAACATAGTACCTATCTTTTAAAAAGGGGAACAAATAATCAAACAATCAATTTGTAAGTATCTGGAAGATTACCGGGTTATAAGGAATAGCCAGCATGGATTTGTCAAGAACAAATCATGCCAAACCAACCTAATTTCCTTCTTTGACAGGGTTACTCTGGACTTGTGCATGGGAGGAAGTGGTAGACATGATATATCTTGATTTTAGTAAGTCTTTTGACACAGTCGCACACATGACATTCTCATAAGCAAACCAGGGAAATGTGATCTAGATGAAATTAGTATAAGGTGAGTGCACAACTGGTTGAAAGACCATACTCAGAATAGTTATGAATGGTTTGCTGTCAAACTGGGAAGGCATATTTAGCGGGGTCCTGCAGGGGTCAGTCGTGGGTCATGTACTAGTCAATATTTTCATTTATGACTTGGATAATGGAGTGGAGAGTATGCTCACAAAATGTTCAGGTGACTCTGAGGTGGGAGGGGTTGCAAGTACTTTGGAGGACAGTGGAATTCAAAATGATCTTGACAAATCAGTCTGAATTCAACAAAATGAAATTCAATAAAAACAAGTGCAAAGTACTCCACTTAGGAAGGGAAAATCAAATGCACAACTACAAACTAGAGATTAAATGAAAAGTATTGGGGGCTACAGTGGATCAAAAATTGAATGAATCAACAATATGATGCAGCTATGAAAAAGGCTAGTATTCTGGGGCATTATTAAAAGGAGAGTTAAATGTAAGGCATGGGAGGAATTGTCCTGTTCTCCTGGGCATTAGTGAGGCCTCAGGTGGAGTACTGCGTCCAATTCTGGACACCACACCACACTTTAGGAAAGATGTGGAGAAATTCAAGAAAGGCCAGAGGAGAGAACAGCAAATGTGATAAAAGGTTTAGAAAACCTGACCTATGAGTAAGGCTAAGATTTAGTCCTGGGTATTTTTAGTAACAGTTATGGATAGATCATGGTGTGGTCCTGGGGTCAGCCACACTGGCTGCTGCAGAAGTCACAGGGGTCCCGGAAAGTCACGGAATGCGTGACTTCCATGACCGCATTGCAGACTTGCAACCTTACCTATGAGAAAAGGCTAAAAAAACACTAGGCATATTTAGTCTTGAGAAAAGAGGACTGGGGGGAGGGGGGAAGACCTACAAAAAGTCCTCAAATTTCTTAAGGGCCATTATAAAGGGGACAGTGGTCCATGTCCACAAATAGTAATGGGCTCAATTTGCAGCATGGGAGATTTAGGTAAAATATTGAAAACAAACTTTTTAATGATAAGGGTAGTTGAGCTCTAGAATAGGCTTATATGGGAGGTTGTGGAATCCCCATCATTGGAGATTTTTAAAAACAGGTTGGACAAGCACATGTCAGGAAGCCTTCATGCTATTAGCTATAGAACTAAAATGTTTAATGAAGAGTGTCCTTGCAGGTTTGTTTGTTTGTTTGTTTGTTTTTTTAACTAATTGGCCATTGTTCTCACTACCAGAATAATTGTTTTGCATTTTGTACATGCAGGACTGGCCCAAACTCAGTGAAGTCAGTGTAAGTCTCTATTAAATTTAGTGGTCTTTGAGTAAGACACTTAGGAATCAATACATTTTAGAAATTTAAATAAATAGGAGAAAAATGATTCCTGAGTAAGGCCTCTTTTAACCAGGTGAAATGAACAATGGTTTCCTGAGTACTTTCTAACAGTGACTTAGCAATGTGTGAAGGACTATAAACAGAACACCTCCTGTACTTAGGGTGACCACCCATTCCATTTTTAAAGGGACAGTCCCGTATTTAAGCCCTCCTGCAGATGTCCTGACTTTCTTAAAAACAGGCAAATTGTCCCATATTTTCTGTCTCCCACCCAAATCAGTACTTGCGGGTCCTGCTGCTGGCAGATCCGTGCTCACCAGCCCCCAGCAGTAAGTGGGGGGGAAGGGGATCCAGTGGCTGATGATGGGGGTGGGTGTGCAAGGCTGATAGTGGGGCAAAGATTCAGCATGCAGGGACGACTGCTCCCCATGCTGGTCCATCAGTGCAGCCCCTGCTACATGCTGGCTCTCGGCCAGCAGGGCCCTGTCCCATTTCCAGTTGGCATGGGCTGCGCACTGCTATGGCTGCTGAGTGTGGGCAGGCACCAGGCAGCGGCTGGTTATAGGTCACCTCTGGTGCCCACCCATTGGCCCTTTACATGCTCTCCCTCTCACTGTCCTCTCCCTGGTTTGCCTTTTCATCCCCCCAGCCCCGCTGCTCCTCCACATTCCCCCCACCCTCCAGCAGGGCACATCCTGCTCCCACCACTGGGCAGAGAACCAGCCCCCAGTTGGAGGACTCAGCTCACCAACAGCCTGGCTGGCTCCTTCCTTCCCCCATTACCTCTGGCTGGGCCAGCGTCCTGGGAAAGCCTAAGACCCTCTGGCCTGGCGCGTTGTCCAGGAGGATCCAAGCCCTGTGTGCCCCACAATGTGCTGGCACAGGGAAGCCTCTCCACCCCTCAGCTATGCTCTGGAGTGGCAGGGGGGAAGCAATTTCCATCCTGCTCACACCCCAACCCTGCAGGCTCCACAGGGCAGGGACTTAGCTAAGGGACTTAGCTAAGCGACTTAGCTAAGCATCCTCTTTGTGCCCCACCCTTGGTCCTGCCCTCAGGGAGCGTGGGGCTGCTCCATCCCCAGGCACCTCCTCTGCTGAGCCACCTCTCTGGCAGGGTTCACTGAAACCCCTTCAGTCAGGTTCCCTAGACCCTGGGGCACAATGCATCCTTAGGGCTCAACCCCTTCCTGCCCACACTGTAGCCAGGGGACAGGAGGTGGCTGGGTTATGTCAGTGGCCAGCAGCAGCCTGGAGGTGTTAGCCGTCTTTCGACACTGTGCAGGTAGGAAGGTACAAGCTGCTTCCAACCACAGGGAAGCAGGGGATGGGGGAAGAGATGACTTCTGCAAAGACACGGGCCAGGTCATCCCTTCCCCCCACTCCCCTGCAGCTGGAAGCAGCTCCCATCCCTTCCCTCCCACACAGTGCCAAAAGGCTGCTGCTGGCCACATTCTGGTATGAACCCTGGCAGAAATCTGGAGTGGGGTGGGGGCATGTGACTTTGCGTATTTCCAGGCATGGAGGATGGAGAGCACTGGGCAGGGAGGGTCGGGTTGGTGAGTCACTCTCCTAGTGTAAGAGACAGTCATCTCTCCCCGTGTGAAACCTAAAGCCTTAAAGATAAAAAGGTAAATAAAAATAAATACTGCATAGCTGGAGTCTTTTGAACAGGGGCTCAGTCAACTTGATGTTCATTTGAATGTTTGTACGGCATAGTTCTGATTGATTGCCGCTGAACTCGCTTGAATAAGAGTAATTTTACCAGGTGTCCTGTATTCAGCATAGGGAAATATGGTCACCCTAACTGTACTGAATATAAGGAAACAGACTCTTAGAAAGTGCTTACATGCAGCTTGCACTGTATTTTTGCAAAAGAATACTCTTGGCTCTTCACTGTTTGATGTGGCACTATAAATTTATGCTTACTGGCCTAGTGCATGGGAGGATGTGATAATGGGAATGACTGAGGAGCGCAGAATAATTCTAATACATAAAAAACCCACTATCTGCTAACTGAACACATTTTTTAAAACAATTATTTAAAACTTGCTTTCACTAACTATTCTATTTAGCAAAGCATTTATTGGTGAAATCTGCATTTTTATAAGTGGTTGAGTGTTCTTTTCCTGTAGGGCTTTGGAGCAAATCTCATATAGAGCTCTGGAGCTTTATACAGCATCTCAAGAAGAAAAAACCCCATGCAAGAAATTGTATTATTTAGACAAGATGTTCATGCTCTATTGAAAATGGGGGGAAATATCCTAAGATTTAGCATTAACACTATATAAAGAAGTTCTAATATTAACACCGCTATATCTTTTGAGCCTTCTCTATCATGGTCTGCTCTTGTTCTTTCTGAAAATGCAGGCAAGAGGAAAATCTTATTTCCAATGACTGTGATCACTGTACCTGCTCATAAAGCAACTCCGATTATCATCATTACCATGTAGTGAAAAGAATGGCCACTCACAAAAAGCATACTGTAGGTATCACCATATGAAATGCTTTATACTTTAGCTTATTCTGTTTCCTTAAGTCCAGGTTTTAAGTATTATTCTTTTTCCTGCCTAGGCTGAGTCAGTAACACAATAAAGAAAACATTCCACCGGGTTTGTTAGTAATGGAATTGTACAAAAAGTCTGTTAACTATACACTGCCTTGAACTTTCTACTTTTAAATAAATCAGTAATACTTTTTCTTCTTGTTCTGGAGTCCCTACCCTACCCTATCATCTCTCATTTGCTATCAAGCTGTCAGTGCTCATCTCCAATCAGCCCATGATTCCAGACTCCACTACTTGCCCATTTTTCTCTCATGCTGCGCCACACACTCAGGAAGTGCTTCACATAAACTTCTGCAAAGATACTTCCTTATGCTCCTTCAAATAGCTCCTCAAAAAAACTCTCCTTCCTTGTGATGCCTACAAAAAAACTTAACATTGGTGTACAGCAGGGGTCGGCAACGTTTGGCTATCATGCTGATCAATACTGTCTTATTGTTTCTTTGTAGCCTCCCATCTGTCTGCATCCATTTGTTGTATTTTGCCTCAGACCTAGATTGTAAGTTCTTTGGGGCAGGGATTGTCTTTTTGTTCTGTGTTTGTACAGCACCTAGCACAGTGAGGTCCTGGTCCATGACTAGGGCTCCTAAGCACTATGATAATAGTGATGGATGTTCATTTTACAATGGAATGACTGACTTAAAATTAATATTAAGATTGGCACTGATTCCCTAGAAAGTCTTCCTCAGAAAAAGTAACGGGACTCTGCTAATTCAGCAACCTGGAACTTATTATATTCAAGAGTTACAGCCATTGTACTATTCTGCAACATAAAAACATAAGGACAGATCCTCAGCACTACTGCTTCCCTTTGTACCACAACAGGTTTCTGAGCCTCCCTGTGGCCTTGTCCAGCAAAACCCAATAAACCCAAACGAAACTAAAATGTAATTTAAGCCATTTCTGTCCATCCCAGGCTTGAGCTTTATGCTCCCTTTCCTTTCCCACAGATCTACCTTTCAGGGCCCCACAGGCTAGCTCTGCTCCAGTAGTTTTGACATGATACCCTTCCCAGAGAAAGGAAACTTTAGACTTCTTCTCTCCTAAGGCCTGGTCTACAATTACAGTGTTAGGTCAACATAAGGCAGCTTACATCAACCTAACTCTAAGTGTCTACACTAAAATGCAGCTCCCACTGATGTAACTCACCCACTACACTGAATTAATAACTCCACCTCTGTGAGAGGCATAGCACTTAGATTGATGTAGTTAAGTCGACGCAGTGTCAGTGTAGACACTGCCTTGCTTACATCAACTGTTGCTACTTTTCAGATATCATTCCACAATGCCCCACACTGACAGTTAGGTCCCATCTACACTGGCAAGTTGTGTGCAGTAAAGGAGCTTTCTGCGCTGTAACTCCCGAGGTGTACACACTGCCAAGCCACTTAGTGCGCAGAAACTGCGCAGATGCAGTGCTTTAAAAAAACCACCTCGATGAGAGGCGTAGAGCTTTCTGCACCGGGGCTACAGTGCTGTAGTGCCAGTGTAGACACCGTGGTGATTACAATGCTGCGATTGGCTCTGGAAGGTGTCCCACAATGCCTGTTCTCACTTCTCTGGCCATTGGTTTGATCTCTACTGCCCTGCCCTCAGGTGACCATCCATCAGCCCCACCCCAGACATTCCTTTGCAAATTTGAAAGTCCCGTTCCTGTTTGCTTGGTGATGCGTGCAGTGGTCTCAGCGTATCTTTCCAGGTGGCCATGCCTGCTCCACACACCAGGCGATCCCCTGCTTGGAGCAATGCCAAGCTGCTGGACCTCATCGGTATTTGGGGAGAGGAGGCAGTGCAGTCACAGCTGTGCTCCAGCCGTCAGAATTTTGATACCTATGGACAGATTTCTAGATGCATGATAGAAAAGGGCCATGACCGGGACACACTGCAGTGCAGGGTCAAAGTGAAGGAGCTATGGAACACCTACCACAAGGCGCGGGAGGCAAACTGCTGCTCCAGTGCTGCGCCCACAAGCTGCCGGTTCTACAAAGAGTTGGACCCAATACTCGGTGGTGACCTGACCTCCACTGCGAAGTCCCCTGTGGATACTTCATTGGCTTTGTTGCCAGTGGAGAGTTGACCGAGCCAGGAGGAGCCAATCTTGGATGAAGAGGGGGAGGGAGAACCAGAGGCAGAGGATGACTCGGAGGCCAGAGATGCATGCAGTCAGGAGTTCTTTTCTACCCCGGAAGAGCCTAGCCAGTCACAGCAGTCGGCTATTGGCGAAGCGCAAACAGGAGAGGAGGCCCCTGGTAAGTGGATCTGATTTTGGAAATTGCTGAAGCGAGTTGTTGGGGGCAGGAGGGCTGCAGAAAGAAGGCTTGTCTCCCACCTCATACCTAGTTTGAGCGGCGGAATACACTTCCTCACTTCACGGAAATCTCCCTCAGAGATCTCCAGGAAACTCTCATGGAGATACTGGGCAATCTGCTCCTGCAGGTTCCTCGGCAAAGCTGCTTTGTTTCTTGTCCCATTAACTTTAACTTTCCTTTGCTACTGTGCCATCACGGGGGGAGGGGTGGGACCATAGCTGCACACAGGCTAGCCACATAGGGACCAGGACGGAAGACACAGGCTTGGAGAAGACCCTCCCTTGATTCCCTGCTCACCCTCAGCAGTGAGATATCTTCCATAATGAACACATCCTATGGAAAGTGTGGGGACAGGAATGATTATCAGCCCCCCCACACACACACACACACACAGTGCTGGCTCTCCCCAAGTGCCCAAGAGCCATGTGCCCAGTGTAGAGCAGGGTCCAGGAACAGTGATTTACCTTGCCCCTGTGGCTACTCACCATTTTGGGGGTCTTGTGGCTTGTGTGTGCTTGCCTGGGGTCAGCCAGTTAGTGTCAGGTGTGAGAGTACTGGCTGGGTTTTAAAATCACTGACACAGTGTTGTCTGCGTTGCAAACAATACTGCTTCTGTAAAATGTTGCATTTAAACTTCACAGAGATGACCTTGGGAGGCCAGCCTCCCTTATCGGCAGCAGAACAGTTGCGAAGAATTCGAAAGCGGCCAAGAAGAACTAAGGAGGACTTTATGCGTGAGGTTATGATGCACTCCATCGCCGAGAAAAATGAATTGAAGGAGTGGCGGGACAGCGAGAAGAGAGAATAAAAGGAGAACGCGGCACATCAGAAAGAAGCCACGGAGCGGCTCTTACCAGTTATGGAGCGCCAAGTGGACATGCTCCAGGAGATACTAGCTCTTCAAACCGAGCAGCTCCGTGCCCGCCCTCCCCTGCAGCTGCTGTTGCAAAACTCTTTCCCATGCACACCACACACACTCTTATCAACCTCCTGGCTCCAGTCCCTACCCACAGCATTCCACTCCTCCCTCCTCACAGTCCAGCAGTCTGGACTCCAAATACCCATTGCACTCAACACCCATCCATCTGAAGTTTGGCCCTGCTGAAGTACAGCACCAGCTGCATCGTACTCCAAAGGAGAAGGTTGGGTATAATCCCTGGACATACACAAATCTGTAGCCGTCCCAGGACCCCTCCTCCTCTTGAGACCTTCCATTCCCCCATTCCTTCCATTCCCCCATCCCTGCTGATGAATTTTTTCATTTGACTCTCTCCTCTGGTTGTTGTCTTTCAATAAAAGAATTGTGTTTGTTTTAAAGCAATCTTTATTCTATTAAGTGAAAGCAAAAAGAGCACGGCAAAGCAACATACATACAGCTATGTTAAGGCCCCTTCTTGCATCATGTGCACCAATCACCTCCTAGCATTACAAGAACTACAATCTTGAGCATAGCAACAAACATTACTGGCTTTCAGCTTCAAATTGCTGCCTCAAAGCATCCCATATCCTTTTGGCCCCGTGCTGTGCCCCTCTAATAACCCTGAAGGAGTCTGGTGGCACCTTAAAGACTAACAGATTTATTGGGGCATAAGCTTTCGTGGGTAAAAACCTCACTTCTTGGGATGCATAGGGTGAAAGTTACAGATACGGGCATTATATACTGACACATGGAGAGCAGGGAGTTACTTCGCAAGTGGAGAACCAGTGTTGACAGGGCCAATTCAATCAGGGTGGATGTAGTCCACTCCCAACAATAGATGAGGAGGTGTCAATTCCAGGAGAGGAAAAGCTGCTTCTGTAATGAGCCAGCCACTCCCAGTCCCTATTCAAGCCCAGATTAATGGTGTTAAATTTGCAAATGAATTTTAGTTCTGCCATTGAGAAATACCCCTTGTGATTAATGTACTCGGTGGCTAGGTGGTCTGGTGCCAGAATTGGAACGTGCATGCCATCTGTCGCCCTTCCGCAGTTAGGGAAGCCCATTTGTGCAAAGCCAGCCACAATCTCACGCACGTTGCCCAGAGTCACGGTCTTTCGGAGCAGGATGTGATTAATGGCCCTGCACACTTGCATCAACACAAGTCCAACAGTCAACTTTCCCACTCTGAACTGGTTAGCGACTGATTGGTAGCAGTCTGGAGTAGCCAGCTTCCACAGTGCAATTGCCATGTGCTTCTCCAACGGCAGGCAGCTCTCATTCTCATGTCCTTGCGTCGCAAGGTGGGGGTGAGCTCATCACACAGAAAGTTCTGCAGCCACCGCTCGTCATCCCAGATGTGCATCACGATGTGATCCCACCACTCAGTACTTGTTTCCCGAGCCCAAAAGCGGTGTTACACTGTGGTCAGCACCTCCGTGAATGCCACAAGAAATCTCGTGTTGCACTCCTCTTGCCTTTGTAGTTTAAGGAATAACTCCACTGCCACTTGTGATGTGTTGGTTAGTGCGAACAGCATTCTTGTCAACAGCTCGGGAGTCACTCCTGCAGCCAGAAAGAGGCAGGGCAGGGTGCGCAGTACACAAACGGTTGAAAGATGGCGCCAAATGCAGACGGAAGCACAGGGATTGCTGGGATGCAAAGCAATGCATCACGGGGCACTGGGACAGGACCCAGGATGCCCTGCGACCCCTTTCACCTCCCCACAAGTCTTAGCGGCAAAAGAGAAAGAGGTGCTTTGTGGGATAGATGCCCTGAGTCCACCGCTCCGAATAGCGCCACAAGTGCCGCAAGTGTGAACATGCTATTGCGCAGGCAGCTGTCAGTGTGAACACACATCAGTGGTTTTCCTTCGGCGCTCTCTGGCCTGGTCTACACTAGGCTTTTATGTCGAATTTAGCGCCGTTACATCGAATTAACCCTGCACCCGTCCACACCACGAAGCTATTTAGTTCGACATAGAGCTCTCTTAAATTCGACTTCTGTACTCCTCCAAAACGAGAGGAGTAGCGCTAAATTCGAAATGGCCATATCGAATTAGGCTAGGTGTGGATGGAAATCGACGGTAATAGCTCCGGGAGCTATCCCACAGTGCACCACTCTGTTGATGCTCTGGACAGCAGTCCGAGCTCGGATGCTCTGATCAGCCACACAGGAAAAGCCCCGGGAAAATTTGAATTCCTTTTCCTGTCTGGGCAGTTTGAATCTCATTCCCTGTTTGGACAGCGTGGCGAGCTCAGCAGCACTGGCAACGATGCAGAGCTCTCCAGCAGAGATGGCCGTGCAATCTAATAGAAGGAGGGCCCCAGCATGGACTGATCGGGAAGTCTTGGATCTCATCGCTGTGTGGGGCGATGAGTCCGTGCTTTCAGAGCTGCGCTCCAAAAGACGGAATGCAAAGATCTACGAGAAGATCTCTAAAGCCATGGCAGAGAGAGGATACAGCCGGGATGCAACGCAGTGCCGCGTGAAAATCAAGGAGCTGAGACAAGGCTACCAAAAAACCAAAGAGGCAAACGGACGCTCCGGATCCCATCCCCACACATCCCGTTTCTACGAGGCACTGCATTCCATCCTAGGTGCGTCCGCCACCACTACCCCACCACTGACCGTGGACTCTGAGGATGGGATATTGTCCGCGGCAGGTTCCTCGTCGGACATGTTAGCGGACGGGGAAGATGAAGAAGGAGATGAGGAGGACGAGGCAGTCGACAGCGCTGGCACCGCTGATTTCCCCGACAGCCAGGATCTCTTCATCACCCTTACCGAGATCCCCTACCAACCGTCCCCATCCCTTACCCCGGAGACAGAATCAGGGGAAGGATCAAGCAGTAAGTGCTTTAAATATCTAAACATTTATTTTTACAAGAACTGAAATATTTATAATATTAACAATGGCTGTTTATTAAAGTGCTTAAACATGTAAACAATTATCTGCAAAAAAACTGGAATATTTACAATAGTAACAAAGGGTTTTTCATGATTTGTCTGCCTTAGGCTCTTCACAATTTAGTCCCAAGTATTTAAAATTTTTTTTACAATGTCCGGTAAGTCATGATTATGCTGCCCAAGACGCTCCACTCTTTAGTCCCAGTGCACCTACGCGAAAATCCGGTCAATATGGCCGGGGATGGAGGCGAAATCCTCATAGGAGAACTCCTCGTAGGTCTCATGAAGGTACATTTCCAGCCTGTTCATCAGGTTCCTGGGTAGGGCGATCTTAGTGGGCCCTCCGTGGTACGACACGTTACCGCGCCACGACACCATCAGATACTCTGGTATCATTGCCCTGCAGAGCATAGCGGCAAACGGCCCTGGTTTCTGAAGGCTTTCTCGAAACATCCTTTCCCTCTGGGACTCCGAGATCCTCAGCAGGGTGATGTCGCTCATTACGCCCTGCTTTGAATTAGGGAGGGGAATGTTAGTATTGGGACTGCTTTACAGCCACGCGGTGGAGGGAGAGGGGCAGCATACAGGGATCTTTCCCTGGAACAGCCGCGAGGGGGTGGGACAGGGGCATAGTTCATGCTGTCCTGATTGCTGGCAGCAGAGACTGGCATTGCTTTCAATGTGAAAGGAGGCCAGTGCTACTAGTACAGTTTTAAGCAGCCAGAAGTCTACGGCTTACCATGATTGCACGCTACAGAAGTTCAGGTGTCCTGCCACGCTTCTCAGATAACTGCAAGACCACTGCAGGACCCCAGGCACTGAAGGCGATGGCCGAAAATTCGACCTTGTCCTGAGTGCGCATGTGAGAGGTGCAGTGCATGGTCTTGTTCACAGAGAAAGACTAGGTTCTTTGTACACAACTTCATTTATCTGTCTCAGGAATTCACTCCATTTTTCCCATTCACACAGACACATCTGCGACTGTGTCCCAACCCAGCCTGTCAGCACACTCCCAGAGGCTAGCGCAGATTAGGAGGAGGAAGAAGAAGACGCGGGAGGACATGTTCTCAGAACTAATGAGCTGCTCCCGAGCCCAGGCAGCCCAGCAGACACAGTGGAGGGAGAACTTGTCCCAAATGCACCGAGCAGTCATAGAACGGGAGGAGAGGTGGCGTCAGGAGGACCAGCAGGCTACTGAAAAGCTGCTTGGACTTCTGAGGGAGCAAACGGACACGCTCCGGCGCCTTGTGGATGTTCTGCAAGACCGGAGGCAGGAGGACAGAGCCCCGCTGCAGTCTATCTCTAACCGCCCTCCCCCGCCACCAAGTCCCACACCCCCCTCACCCAAAGTACAAAGAAGGAGGGGCGGCAAGGGCCGTTAAAACTTTCAGTCAACCCCTGCAGACTGCTCTAGCACTAGAAGGCTCTCATTCCCCAAAATTTTAAAAGTCCTTTCCTACACACCTCACAGAAGCCCCCGTGCAAGTTTCAACCCCCACGTTTCATGTCTGGTTCATAATAAAATATTCGTTTCTGTTAATTACTGTTTCCATGATTTTATTTTGGAGGAGAGTCTGTCTGAACGAGGGGAAGGGGCATGGTAATTGGACAGGACAGTCACCTTTACCAGGGTACAGAGGCGGGGTCAGGTCCAGGATCAGGACACATACCCAGTGCAGTGACTAGTGACCCTGTTCAATCTGGGAGGTGGTTTTCATGTTCTGTGGGGGGGGGGGTTGCTCTGTGACTTTGTGGCGGGGGAGGGCAGTTACAGATCTAATGCATCACAGAGCCCCGCAGCAGGGGAGCTGTAACCCTCCTCCCCCTGCCAGACAGTCACATAGCCGACACATACACGCTGTCCCGCCCAGGAGGGCTGGCAGGCTCTGTTGAAACAACCAGTCCACCACTGCGGAACCCGTCATTCCTGGAGTTTAGAAGCATCATTTGCATCACAACACTAAACCCGCACCCCGCCACAGTCTGCGTCCCAGGTTTAAAACATTCCCGCGAAAACAGTAATAAAGACAACGGTGTTCATTAACAAAACAGAACAGATTTTATTTTTTGGGAAGGGGGTGAAGGGGGTATGTAACTGGAGAGGATAGTCAACGGTAACTGGGTAAAGAAACGGTGGCAAGTTCAGGTTCTGAGTCCACAAACTTAAAATTCACTGGTGACCCTGCTCAGTCTGGAAACTGTCTTTCAAAGCCTCCCGGATGCACAGTGCGTCCCGCTGGGCTCTTCTAATCTCCCGGCTGTCTGGCTGGGAGTAATCAGCAGCCAGGCGATTTGCCTCAACCTCCCACCCCACCATAAAGGTCTCCCCCTTGCTCTCACAGAGATTGTGGAGCACACAGCAAGCTGCAATAACAATGGGGATATTGGTTTCGCTGAGATCACAGCGAGTCAGTAAGCTTCTCCATCTCCCCTTGAGACGGCCAAAAGCACACTCCACCACCATTCTGCACTTGCTGAGCCGGTAGTTGAACAGTTCTTTTTCTGTGTCCAGGGCGCCAGTATAGGGCTTCATGAGCCAGGGCATTAGCGGGTATGCTGGGTCCCCGAGGATCACTGTAGGCATCTCCACATCCCCAAGAGTTATTTTGTGGTCCGGGAAGTAAATACCTTCCTGCAGCCTTCTAAACAGACCAGAGTTCCTGAACACGCGAGCGTCATGAACCTTGCCCGGCCATCCAACGTTGATGTTAGTAAAACGTCCCTTATGGTCCACCAGTGCTTGCAGCACCATTGAAAAGTAGCCCTTTCGGTTGATGTACTGGCTGGCCTGGTGGTCCGGTCCCAGGATAGGGATGTGAGTCCCATCTATAGCCCCACCGCAGTTTGGGAATCCCATCGCGGCGAAGCCATCTATGATGGCCTGCGCGTTTCCCAGGGTCACTACCTTTGACAGCAGTACCTTCACGATTGCCTTGGCTACTTGCATGACAACAACCCCCACGGTAGACTTGCCCACGCCAAACTGGTTCGCGACTGACCGGTAGCTGTCCGGCGTTGCAAGCTTCCAGAGGGCTATGGCCACTCGCTTCTGGACAGTCAGGGCTGCTCGCATCCGGGTGTCCTTGCGCTTCAGGGCAGGGGACAGCAACTCACAAAGTTCGAGGAAAGTCCCCTTCCGCATGCGAAAGTTTCGCAGCCACTGGGATTCATCCCAGACCTGAAGCACTATGCGGTCCCACCAGTCCGTGCTTGTTTCACGGGCCCAGAATCGCCGTTCCACAGTATCCACAAGACCCATTGCCACCGTGATGTCCTCGGCACTGGGTGTCGTGGTTTCAGACAGGCGTGTGCTACTCTCGGAGTTCAGGTCCTCACCCCGGTGCCGTAGCCTCCTCGCCTGATTTCTCTCTATCTGCCTCAGTGAAAGGTCGATGATGAGCTGCGATGCGTTGACAACGGCCACAACTGCAGCGATGGTCACAGCGGGATCCATGCTCGCAGTGCTGTGGCGTCCGCGCTGTCACTGACCAGAAAAGTGCGCGAACTGATTTCCCGCCGGCGCTTTCAGGGAGGGAGGGCGGGAGTGATGGTTGGATGACGACAGTTACCCAAAACCACCCTCGACACATTTTTTTACCCAGAAGGCAATGGCGGCTCGACCCAGAATTCCAATGGGCAGCGGGGACTGCGGGAACTGTGGGATAGCTGCCCACAGTGCACCGCTTCCAATGTCGACGCTTGCCCCGTTAGTGTGGACTGACAAAGTCGAATTACTGTCCTTAGTGTGGACACACACGTTCGACTTTGTAATATCGATTCCACATATTCGATTTAACTAAAATCGAACTACTCTCGTAGTGTAGACATACCCTCTGAGTGGCCCTGTACCTGCCAGCACTGTAACTTTGCCAGTGTAGATGTGCCCTTAGATCGGTGCAAGTGCTCCTGGTGAGGATGTGTAGTGTGGACATGCAAAAGCGATACAATTACTGTGGTGGATCTCTTCCTCTCAGCAAATTTATTTATGAAGAAGGCCTAACTTGTGGATCTGATAACAAATTGAGTGTGTAACCAGGTGAACTAACTGAGCCAACAGGCTCACATTAACCCTTTGACTACCACTGTGGGACTTATATACCCCACCACATGCACATACTCAAATACCTGCAAAGTAGCAACTCTCTCTATTTACAAGTCATTCAAGTCCACTCCAAACAGGTTTGTAATCATAACACGAGAGGAACAACAGAATCCAAAGCTCTCCTTGACTTTTTCTGAATCCAGGTTTGATCTATATTAGTAGACTGTGACATGTATTTTGCTGCACCAGTGAAACTGTGTACACAGATAGCCTTAGATCATTTTCAGATCTCATGTTCTCTAATGTCCTTGATGAGAAGTTTGACTAAAAAGAAAATGGGGTACTTTAGTTTATTTTTTGGAGCTCAGTGACCAGAACAAATAAAGCATTTAAAATAATACTCCTTGTTTTCTTCAGCACACTTATTATAGGCAGCACTAGTACTGAGATTTGATTTTCAGCACCACTGGTTGAGTTAAGAACTATGAGCCTGATTTCACTTCCACCAGCATAAATCAGAAGCAATTCTACCGAAGTCAAAGGACTAAAGAGTGGCATGAAACCAGCAAGAGATCACGCCCTATAAGTTAAAGTTTAGAGGATAATTTACAGTTTTTGTTCTGCCAATGAACTAACAACTATTATTTGCATCTATAAGAAGACAGGAGGCATTTAGAATCAGACTGATCATGCAGCGTTCTGTAGGTATCATGCAGTCCTGGAAACACTTGGTATGTATAGTATTACTACTTACAATATTGTAATACCTTCACTGAAAAAAATGTTCCATGAATATTGTTCAAAAAGAAAATATGAAGAGAAGCTGAGAAAAATATTAAATTTAAGTTAAAATGTTTTTGAACAGCATTAGGACGAGTCTAGAAAAGATGTTTCTGAGCCTTTGTTTTGAAAGCAAAGAACCACAGTTTGGTATGACCTTATTAAAGTATTGCTTTCACAGAGGAAAGGAAAGGCCCTTACTGGGATACTACTGCAAACCAATAAGAGACTTTGAAAACCCATTTTATTCCCATTGACACATTGAGCAAGATCAGGCCTTTGTGTATTTATAAGTCTTGTGCTAATAATTTCCATATCTATCTACTGGTAATGAACACAAGTTAAAGAGAAGTATATGATTTCTGATAGAACAAATGTGTGTTTTGGCAGACAGTTACATTTTTG
Source organism: Emys orbicularis (assembly GCF_028017835.1). Taxonomy (NCBI): domain Eukaryota; kingdom Metazoa; phylum Chordata; order Testudines; family Emydidae; genus Emys; species Emys orbicularis. The sequence continues at coordinate 36,939,730 of NC_088689.1, read as the reverse complement.
AGGTAAGAGACAGGAAAAAACAGCAGAGAGAAATTCACAGCATTCCTTAAAGGTTTCCATCTTGACAACAGCGTCAGACAGACATGAAATGAAATGTAAAATGTTTCATTGCATATAAAAACAAACAACAAGGCAGATCTGCCCCAATAGTCTCTTGCACACATCTAAAGTGGTTTAAGAAAACTAACCAAATAAAATATTTTAATTTGATATATTTTTTTCTATCTTCATCAAAGTCCTTCTAGCTACTGAAAGTCTGCTGCTACAAGTGAAAAATGAACTTTGAAAGAAAAAGACATTGCTAGTCTAGGTTGTCCACACAAAATTATAAGAAGTTGCATTAAAAAAGCCAACTGTCATGAACCAAGGCAAATGACAGATCATTATCAATGAGAGACTGACAAGACATATTTCCAGGCTGCTAACTGCTCTGCAGTATTTGCTAAACCTAGGTAAGGTAGCTGAGTAGGAAATAAAGGAAGAGAATCATAAACAAGAACACAATCATATTTTAGCTGCAATATACACAAAGGATTTTGATTTCCAATAAATTTCTAGAAGCCTCAGCTGAGGAAAAAAAGGAATAAAATAAAAGTTAGCAAAATTTGTTGCTTCTACCATATTAAAAAAGAGACAAAATATGTTTTTTTGTTTGTGTTCATGTCAAGTATTGCACTAGAAAATAGACAATAATCCCACCATATTCCATTATAAACCAGAGTTCCCTTTAAACAAAATTAAGATAAAGAATAGTTTAGTCATCCAGGGAAATATGAAATAAGAATATTTTTCCAAACTATTTTGGCCAGGAATTCTTCATTAAGGAATGTTATTGTGATACTAACGAGCAGATTTGAAACTGAGATCTATTTGATCATGGTGTGCCATGGGGTCATTTAGGATTTGTTGCAGTGTTATTAAAAGGGACCATGCCAATTTCCTACAGAGCTAACTATTTAAAGCACATTTTTTATTACTCTGGATTACTTAAAACGTATAAAGATTCACTGTAGTTTAAACTTCAGGCTACTGCACTGAAACACACAGTGTCTAATTCAGATAAAACTACCAATGAGTGTGCTAGTATAATGTACAGTTATCAAGATTCCAGGATGAGTACAACACAGTACCTAAAAGTTTACTTCACTTGCCTCTCAGGTGTTTTCATGTTCAGAATACCTGAACATACTATATGCCAACAAAAGTTATTTCAGAGCAAAGTACAGAAATGTAAAACAAATAAGCTTAACCAGTAGGACTCTGATGCCATTGATTTAAACAAAAATCCCATGAGAGGTTTTTATAATAAACAATGTTCTTAATTGATTCTGCAATTATTTTCAGAGATACCACTTAAGTCTGCTACTCATGCTCCAAAACATCTCATCATAGGAGAACTGATAGTGTTTCCATTTTTAAAGGAAACAATTTTGCCTTATTTGATAAAAAAAATATTTCAAATAAGGCAAAATTATGCCCTTTAAAAAATTAGGAACTAACAATTCTTACAGTCAGACCTGATCTGGATATTATAATGATCCTCCCTGAGCAATATTTACATTAAAGGCTATAATATATAATAAATTTAGCAAAGACAAATTCTGCACTGAACACTAGCTTCCAGGTTTTTAATTCATATGTTCCACAAACTTTTAACTTCAGGCATCATGTAATACAAGAATTTACATTGATGAATTAATATCACCAAACATGGTTTACATTCACTAAACCATCTTATTTAAAATAGAAGATAACCAAAAATAAACAATAAAAAAAGCAATTGATAAGACAAACAACTGCCTTGGACACACTCATTAGGACCAGAGTAAGATATGGATATAAACTGGCCGTCGGGAAGTTTAGGCTTGAAATTAGACGACGGTTTCTAACCGTCAGAGGGGTGAAGTTCTGGAACAGCCTTCCGAGGGAAACGGTGGGGGCGAAAGACCTCTCTGGCTTTAAGATTAAGCTTGATAAGTTTATGGAGGGGATGGTTTGATGGGATAACGTGATTTTAGTCAATAGGTCAATAACTTGCCATCGCTGGTAACTAGTATCAATGGTCAATGCGGGTCTGGCTGGAGAATCTTGCCCACATGCTCGGGGTTCAGCTGATCGCCATATTTGGGGTCGGGAAGGAATTTTCCTCCAGGGTAGATTGGCAGAGGCCCTGGAGGTTTTTCGCCTTCCTCCGCAGCATGGAGCAGGGGTCGCTGGCTGGAGGATTCTCTGCGACTTGAAGTCTTTAAATCATGATTTGGGGACTTCAACAGCTGAGTCAAGGGAGAGAATTATTCCGGGGGGGGGGGGTCAGATTTTGTGGCCTGCATCATGCAGGAGGTCAGACTAGATGATCATAATGGTCCCTTCTGACCTTAAAGTCTATGAGTCTATGAGTCTAAGATGCAGAACTCAAATACTGTAACATTATTATTTAAGATTACATTAAATTTGCTAATTAATATCCCAGAGAGAGATCCTCAACACTTTCTCCATACTAAACGAGACCTGCAATTTTCCAGATTATGCTGGATTCCACATGTATACATTCTGTATCTTCATCTGTAGCTTATATAACATAGAAATACTATGCATTTCAGTGGCTAGTTTGTCACCCTACGGTATTCAGTTTCCCCATCCTTCTAAGATGTATTCATTGTCCCGCTATACTGGAAGGAGGCCAGGAGTCACTGGATATGGTTTAATTAGGCTGTAACTTTATCATCAACTGTCTGGGAGTATCCAGAAAATAAAAGTGTACAGTGTACGTAAATTCATGATAATTCAATGTCTATCCTGGGGGCACCCGTCAGCCCCCCTATTCTGAACATGATAAGACAAAAATACTGTCACCCATGGACAAACATTTTTTCACAAAGTGATGAGTCCATACAGGACTTATTAGTTCTCATCCTCAAAGGAAACCTGAACAACATCTTCAAAAGGCCTAAATAAGTATTTGGGCAGCTAGCCTGGGCCACCACCCATGCTGCAATAACTATCTATATTTAGTATGTTGGCTTGATCAAAGCAAGAGCATGTACATCTATCCAAGATGGAAATTACACCTTCAACTGCACTATAGACATACGCAAAAAGCAAGAGATTCAAAGTTAGCATTGCATGGGCAATGATTTCACAAAAGCATATGCATGACCTGCAGCATCTGGGCACTTTTACATCAAGAGTTAGAAAGTGCTTGCTCTAGCAACATTAAAGGGATACAGCCAATTAGTTGAGGCTCAACATCACTTGAGAGTCTCCTTTAATTAAAACCAACCAACCAAATGACCAATGAAAGCAGTCAGGAATGGTAAGGATTCTTGCAGGGCTGATGGAATTTCAACCCAAGTCTATAAAACATTGTCATTGAATCATTATGGCACTCTTACTAAGAGAATATGACATATACGACAAGATATTTAAAATTGCATTGATATACACTGATCCAAAGTGTACACCAATCCATTCTTAAATCATACTTTGAACACTGATGAAAGGATCTAAAAGCTTTGGTTCAAAATTTCAATAATTTGGCTCATTATTTTCAGTTCACTGACAACAGACAGTAATGGCTCCAATACATTGGGAGTGTCTGATTAACACAGTCACACATTGTGAAGGAACAATGCATACAGCCTTTCTAGGAAAAGGTGCAGATGCATTAAATTAGAAGTAAATGTTACACAGTCACGCTATTCACCTAGGAATATTAACTATAGTACTGCTAGCCGGTATCTCAGTAAACAATTATCTCTAACTCCATATTTATTCTTTTGCTCAGTACATATTGTTATATCATCTCATTTCCACTTCATGTTATTGTATTTTTCATATTTCTGTATTTTTATTTGGAGTGTCATTGTGGAATGAACAGTTCATCTTGTTTTTGTCACTGGAACCTATGTGATATCTTATAACTAAAATGTTGCCATTTATTTAGTTTATGCTCAAGCACCAACTGAAGTCCGGTTACAAGATAATTAGCATTTTCTAAGAGGCTATTTCATTGAGGTCCCAATCCTGCTAACACATACATGTTTAACTGTACTGCCATGAGCAGTACAAATACTCATGGCAGTATAGATAAACACACGTGTAAGGGTTTGCAGGATCAGGGTGTTAAAGCACAATGATTCCATATACCATTTTTACTAGAAAAACATTAATAGCACTTTTAGTTTATTTTAATTTTTATCAGAAAGTTAAAACTTGATACACTTTACTAGGACCATATGCCCAATGGAATTTGTCAACCAACTTTTATATAAAATATTGAGACTCTACAGGATTCACCAAATTCTAATAATGCTCTGGAGAATTCATTAATATTTAGGGCTAAAACAGGTTGTTGGAATTAGTTCAATTCACTCCAGACTATCATTTTTTCATGATTTTATTTTCAATTATGTTTTGCTTATGACAGTTTATCTACTTATTTAAAATTAAAAATAGATACACTATACAAGAACACATGACAATTTTCCAGCTAAAGACATGGATGGCATCCTGGATAAGCCTTAGAGTTTTTACTTTTTGTCGTTACAATAGTCTATACTCTGAAGTTTTCATACTGCATTCTATTATTTGGATGATACTGCTACTAAGATCAAGTTTTTTCCTGATTCTGTCTGCAAGGAAAGCAGACAAGCTGAGTTTTACACACTGTTACTCATCTGCAGACATGAACTGTTCATGACAAGATCATACTGTAGTTTAGCTTTCACAGGGTTTTAAGAGATAGCAGATGAAAAGTCAAGTTTTTCCACTAAAAAGCTAAAGATATCTATTCTGTGAAATGGAAGAAACATAGCTCACTGAATTCACTTGTCCAGATTACACACTGCCCATGGCAACTGCTTCTGCAGAAATAAGAGGATGATTCACTTATTTCAGTCAGTAGAGAATGCCATATATTTTCCTCTGTGGATTGTTGGTGGAGGCATCCTTTCTTTTGCATGCACCAAAACCCCAAAATACTGCATAACAAAACATTATAATTCAGTGCTATAGTTAACTTGTAAAAATACACATGCTATTTTATCTGGGTCACATATAATTAAATGGCAAAAAAAACTTCATAAGCACAGAGTTAATGTTTCCCATTGTGCTCTTCTAAAACAAACATGCCCATGTAACCTTAACTCTTCCCCCTTGGAGCTAGCAATAGCCATTGGCAATTATCTGCATGCACTCCAGCTGTATTCACGGTGTTAGCTGTAACTGTTTTGAATGGTGAAGGCAGTCAGTGGGCAAGTGGTAGAGGTGTGTATGTGACCTGAGGAGATGGGATTAGTTTGAGGAGCATCAGAAAACTGTGATTGTGTAATGAAAAGATCAAGGTTTGCACCCATGCCATGTGTGCAAATGAAGGAAAGGGGATCGTGCGCACCTTGAGGAGCTATTGCAAAATTGTGTAGGTTGTCGCTGTAGCGGGGGAGTGGGGGGAGAGAAGATTTTGCCAAGGGAATGGTCAATAATGAGGTGGAATATGACAGCCTTTGAGTTTAACAATAGGTAAGGGAAAGTACAGGTTTAGATGGTATCCTGTAAGTGTGAAGTGGTTGTTAAATTTCACTAGTGTACTATTCTGGCAGGAGAGTAGGCTAAGGGCTTATCTACACTTAAAAAGCTTCAGTGGTCCACCTATGTGCCCGTAGTATTTCAGTGATGACACTACCTACACCAACGGGTGGGCCTCTCCCATTGGCGTAGGTAATCCACTTCCTGAGAAGCGGTAACTAGGACAAGGAGAATTCTCCCGCCAAGCTAGCACTTTGCACGTCGGGGCTTAGATCAGTTTAACTGCGTTAGTCAGGAGTGTGGCTCATGTGAAGGGGGTTGTCAGACCCTCCAGATTTTAGCAAACACACCGAGGCAATGAGCAGGGCACAGGCACACCTCAGTGTGCAGGGACCCCCAAATCCTAGCTCACATGACAGGGGCAGGGAGAGAGAGACAGCCCTCCCGCCCCAATCCTGACACACATGAAGGCAAAAAAGTGAGGCTCAGGCTCCCCCCAAGTAGGGTCCCACCCAGATGCCAGCTCATATGGGCGTAGTGATAAAGGCTCAGACCCCGCCTCCCCCCACCCCATCCTGGCATGCACACACAGGAGAGAATATGCGGCTGACAGGGGCCCCATCCCTTATTCTTCTCCATTTTCCCTTCCACTCACCCCTATAACCTCTTCTCAGTGTGCCTCCAACTCCTCTAACACCCAGCCCCTCTTATCACCCTCCCCTTGATGCAGCCCCAAACTCCTCTCATCCCTATTTTCCCACCCACAAAACTGCCCATCCATTTACATGTCTTGTTTTTGTTGAGGAAAAAAAAACCTCATTACATTCCCCCCAAATAAATTCAGCAAAACCTGCCAAAAGCAACCACTTCTGGGAGTTAGCAAAAGTGGTCTCTTGTAAGAGGTGGTCTCTCTTCAAAGGCTTGCATGCCAGAAAGTGGTGGTGTTCCATTGTCTCTGCAAGTAGTCACTCGTGACAGGTGGTCTCTTTAGAAGTGGTCACTAAGGCAGGTTTTAATAAAAGCCTTACAGAATCAGATTTCTGCAATATGCCTTTGAAACTTTGCCAAATTTCTGCCCAAGGAGGGACAAACTACCTGGATGAGTCTGATCCAAAGGTCTACAGTGTACCCCCTTCACAGATCCAGCTGGTATGGAACTTTGAAGACTAAAAACCCTGTTAACTCCTCTGTCTGCACGGGTTCAGTGTAATTCATTAGGCACCTGAATAGGTCCCTGAACCCTACCTTGCCTAACTGGCAAAGCAAACTCATTTTCAAACAACATTTAAATTTGTTTTCCCTCAAAGGAATAATGGGTACCATGCATTCTGTGGGGCTAATCCCTGAGCTCTGATCTGGTGGGGCAACAATCTGAGGCCTGTTCTGATCTGTATGCATCTGGGAGCAAAGCTGCATTGCCAGAATGTGTCAGCTTTAAGAAAACCTGATTTCTCCCCCGGGGTCTGTGTCTCAGGACCCCCTTGGTAAAATGACAGTATGTTTGGATCATTGACTGTACTTTGCACCCCCATGAAAAAAATCATTTTTAGGCAGAGACCAAGGCTACAAAATTTCAGCCTGACAGGTGCAAGTTTTAAAAAAATAGTTATGAACATTGAAAACAGGAGATTATAAACCAGTATAATCCTTAGATTGTAGCAGGAATGGCAGCAACTATCATGTATATATATTCATGACTACACTATGCAAAAAAAAAAATGTTACACTAACTGTGTTACAGCAAAACTGCCTTAAGTAATCTTGAACCCATGTGTGGGTGTGCAAGTCCTGAAATGCAGTGGTTACCATGAGTAAAATCCTGGTCCCACTGAAGTCAGTCTCAAAACTAGGTCTGATATTTCTCCTTTATCAGGAAGAAGGATAGAGCATAGAGAAAGAAATGCTACCTCCTGCACACTATAGAGAACATGCCCCTTCCAGCCTCTCCTGAAACTGCAGGGGATGAGGAGAGAGGTCTCATCACCGATGCAGAGGTGAAGGAAAGGGAACCTTTTGTCACAGGTCTTTTTCAGTTATAATGAAACTTTTTAGAGGACAAAAGATTTCACAAGAAGTGAAGTCCACTGAATTTATATTCAGGAAGTAGGGGTGACCTCTCCAGTCCCGAGTGGCATAGTTATGAGTAGATAATGATGACATCCCATCAAGTGAAGATAAAGTCCAAATCCTCACCATAGCTATTACATACCCAATTTATATAAATATGTAGTTTTACAACTGTCCTTTCATTTTACATGCTCTCTCAGAGGTAGCTGTTGTGGCCAAAGATTTAAGCTGGGTCCACACTGAGCTGACTCTTCAAAAACAATGTAGCCTGACAATGAGTAGAAGAGAAGAATAAATGAAAATGGGAAATAGAAAAGGGAGGGGGTAGAATCTGACAAAACATTACAAGAACTTTTTCTTAGCCAACGTAAAAGGTACCAAGAAACCAAACTACCAATTAAGTGTATTAAGCACACTATCTTGTGCTCTTGTTCTCAAGGACTAGTACGGCTGCAAACATTTTCTGCATACAAATTGAAAAGGGAACTCTCAAGTCTGATAGGACAAAATGCACATGGTGTGTTTTGTTTGTTTTACAGCAGGGAAGGAGTAAATTCCCTCTGCTTAGAGCTTTAGAGGACAATTAACTGAGGCCTGATTGGGGACTGCAAGCCCAATCAGGAATTCAGAGGGTGTTCAGTAAATATGATAAAGACACTGATTTCATAGTGAAGACATTGGAGATAGAGTCACACCCAGTTGCTATAGGAAATGTCAGAGTGAAGTATTTTCTCTTCTCTCCTCTCAAGTTTCTTACGCTGCACCTGTACCACTGATTACCAACTTCTTCCTCATTGTATTGTCCCCTTTCTTCTAGCCTGGGCTATCTTTGGACAGAGGTGTTCACATGTATACATTTTAAATATAAATGACCTGTTGAAGCTGCCAGGTGGCATAAAAAATCAACAACAACAGGGGAGAGACATAGATGGGAAACATAGGAGACAATGGATATATGGAGGGGTAGGAACGTAGGAGGACAATGGACCAGAAGGGACACAGAGCAGCACAAGGGCTAGACAGGTATAGGAGAGGTAGCATGAAACCATGCTCTCTAGTCCTAAAAGGGGGCGACACGAGCCCCTCCCTTCAGCTTCAAACCAACAGTTTGCTAGAGACAAGAGCCAGAAACTTACTTCTCTCCTTCTTCATTGTAATCATGTGACCTCTCTCCATAGAAGAAAAAAGTGAACAACTTCTGGGATGCCTAGAAACATCTGTTTCTGCTACTCTTTTCAGGGAGAATTGATGAGAAAACTAAAATTCTTAAAGAGAATACTTCACAGTTGTGCTGGCTGGTCATTACACAGAATCCCTTTTAGCCACATTTGCGTATCCCCCCCCCCCCCAAAAAAAACCCCACAACATTAGGGCCAGGTTTTTTAAAGATATTTAGGTCTTCAAAGATGCAATGGAATTTTAAAAAGCATCTAGGGTTCCAGTGAGAGTTAGGCACCTAGGTCCTTTTGAAACTTTCACTAGGAGCCTATTTGCATCTTTAAATACCTAAATACCTTTGAAAATCTGACCCTTAGTTTTCCTGAATGAAGTTTTGCTACATGGCAGCAGCTCAATGCAACAGCATGTTGTTTTAGAACACAGCTAGTAAATACTGTTTAAAACATCCAGTTCTATTTTTTTTCTAAGCAAATAAGATTTTTATATGGATAATTAGGTACGTTATATTTAAAATGAACCTATCTCAAACGAAGCTTTTTCAAAAGCACATGTTTATCATCATTTTATGATCAACTGCATAAATAATTCAAATGAACAGAGGGCACATAATAATCAGGAATGGAAAATTTGCCCTCTGACATAGATTTGAAGGGAAAGCAAGGTCAGCTAATTACACATGAAAGATGGAGCTATTTTCATGAGCTGCACAATAGATGAGAATTGAACAAAGGTACAAAGATATGGTTTGAAAAAAAGTCATGTGACTTTCACATGCAAAGCAACAAGACTGGATCATCAGTTCTTATTCAAACCACATGTTCTTGCTCAGGATTTTGGCAAAGATGCTATTGTTTTTATTCAAACGTATAAGAAATACATAATAGCAGCTTTTTAAGTCCCCTGGCTTAAACTATTTGATCCAGAATAAGATCATAATTTTGAAGTCTTCTTTGGATTCCTTGGTTTAGTCACTGTAACAGCCACTTCACCTAATTCATAGGAAGAGCTTAATTTTTTTTATCTGCCTCAAGCATGCATCACTGTGGGTATTGCCTGGCACAACTTAGGAAAACAAAATTGCTGAAGTAATATCCTTCTGTATTCACTGAACATTTGATTACAATATAAAGAGGAAATTTGATGATTTTCACATTGCGGTTGCTTTGTACATTTAGAAGCTGTTCAAAAGTCATGATTTTTTTAATTCACTCTTATATATTAAAGAAATAAACATCAAGAGAATGGACAAAAATAGTCTATAGCCAAGGAGTTATGTAACTACTAATGAAGCCCATGGTGGGGACTAGCCTTAATGCAGCAAACAGGGATGTAAGAGGGAGTAAAGCCCCCTCCACGCTCTTGCCAACTCCGTGCGTGCCTGCATTAGGGCAACCCAGGTCCAGGGTAGGTCCTATGAAGAACACAGAGGGCATGTTCCAAATGTTTTCCCCAAGGAAAGAAAAGATGGAGAATGAGTTCCACCCACACCTCTCCAGCAAAGTTAGCTGGAGGCCAATGGGAGTCAGTCAACTGCACCCCCTTTCATAGAAATCTGAGGTATACAGGCATTGTGGGAGCTACCTCACCAGAATTTTCTCATTAACCTTATACAAAAAGGGAAATTGCACTCAAAGTTTATAAGCGCTTTCCCTCATTTTTCAAACAGAAGCTTAAGATACTTAATATTTTTGTTGGTTCTTGTACCACTAGTAAAAATACTTATCTGATTCTTTATGATCCTACTGATAATGTATCAGTGCTTCTCTTATGTGCTCAATGGGAGTTGTGTCTGGATAAGACTGCAGGCTCTGTCTTAATGTGAGCAAATCAAATACATTTCCTATCCTCAAGTCATTGTTTTTCAAATCACAGATAGGGACTCCCCCCACCCCCGCCCAGGATGTCATAATAGGTCTCCAGAAGGGGTGTGAAGGAATCATAGCAAAATGAGAACTTATTGTAAAAATTCCTGAAGATAGATGTAGCCTATCTGAACTCCTGCAGTTTTAACTGATCGCAAACAGGCAAGTTTTGCAACCAAATGCAGTAGCTAGGAACCTACTAGCAATGATTTTCCTTTATGTCAGTGATGAATAGAACTGCAGGGAAAAAATCATTAATTCTGCCACTTCACATCAGGATACTTTCTTCTATTTAACCATAATTTTGAAGGTACAATTGCTGAGTTTAAATGTGCATTCCTTCCACATGCTGAGGACAGTACCGTCTCATAACTGTACATTAACTGTGCATTGTAATTGTTTGAAAGCCATAATCAAGTGTGCACTGGTATGACTATTTGATTTGCTAATAACTATTGACATTTTCATAAGTATCATGAGTGCTAGTTAAAGAAGCATATACGGATTCTCTAGCCTTTAAAAGTGGATGATAGTGCTGCTTGAGAAGCAATGTTATCAGCTGATCCAGTATCCAGAACTGTTTTAGTGATATCCGATGAATGCCCTCATAGTTTCATCATTTTGGTAAAATGTTTTTCAAATGATACCATAATAAGACCACTAATCAATTGTTTAAAAATTAATTACAAGTATAATAGATAAATCCGGTGATGAAGGTTTGCAAATAAAACAGAAATTTCAGCCAGCTAACAGGAAAAAAGTTCTAAGTAGAAAAGAAAATTATGGGCTAAATTAATTTATTAATGCATAAAACAGGTGCATTTTGTTAATTAGTCATAGCCAAAGATGAATGCAAAAACAGAAGAAAGATTCTGAAATGTACAAAGAATGAAACAAGAAATACGTAGTTTGGGGTATAGTGTAAAAGGGCACCCAGAATATTATGCCTAACAAGGCCAACTTTTCAGTTACATGTCAAAGAGGTGAAAGGTAAAGAGTTCCAGAATGACAATTATAGTCCATTTGCTTAATGTTTCACTGGCACAAGTTAAAATGCGTTGCCTCTTACAACTATTTTTTAATACCTTGCACCAGACTGCTAATTTACTCCATTATAAAGACATACACCTTTTTTTGCCCAATGTGTCTAAACAAAAGATTATGATCGTTCTTCTGTGCCCAGTGTGGGTGGGGAGGACAGTTGGGGGAGTTAGGGGGTGCAGTGAGGGGCACAGGGAAGAGGAGGCAATAGAGCAATATAGATGTAAGGACTGGCTAAAGGAATGAGCCGGATTCATTTCTCTTATGCAATTAGCCTCCAAAAGTAAAATGCAAACATGAATTTTACATAAAGAACATTTACCACATTATCCGGTGAATAAAATCTACCACCATAGAAGTTCATGAAATTAAAAAGATTTCACAGACAAATTAAAAACATGTCTTCTGGCTAAACTGTTCCTTTTCCGAATTGCTGAGCATGAATCTTGCATAATGTGCAAAACCAGTTTCCTCCTCCACAGTAAGGCAACAATAAAGAAGAATGATAGAATAGCCTGAGTGATGACAGATTAGATCAACTTCTTCATCTTGCCATAGAGGTTCCAATAAAATGCAGTGAAAAGTGTGTTAGAAAACTGTTAACAGATGGTGACTTAACAGTCAGAACAAGTGGTATCTAAATTAGTCACCAGACCAGAATCAAAAACACGTCATGTTACCAATGATAGCAGCACAAGGAAAATAGTTCTGTTGAATGTCTATGAAGAAACATATCCCTGCCTGTGATAGAGGTCTACAATTGCCTACAAAAATAATGATATATCTTTGAACAACAGTGTCAGTGTCTCGGTAAGTGCTTGTCCATTTGACAGTCCAGCAGAGACATGCTAAAACAGAAATCAAAATTGACAATAGGAGTTCAAACGAAATAGAAATTAATTTCTGCCAAGTTGAAGCCATGCATTTTACCGGTTCATAAAGGAGATTTACACACACACACACACACACGAGTTTCTGCAAATAAATGAGTGCTCCAGTTTTGAAAGCCTTTTTCTTCAAGGGAGGTACAGTGATTTGAAATTAATGAAGTGTTCTAAAAATGTTACTAGTCCCTAACTGTTCCTTGTAATTTAAACAAGAATTCTAATTCTTGTTAAAAGAATAGTCAAAGTGGTACATTACAATTCTTTTTCAGTCTTATTAAGGGAAGGAGGAATTAGGACCTGATCTTGCAAACACTCTCCATCCCTGGGGTGGGGAGGGTCCACAAGGGCAATTCCTCATCATCCAGATCCATTTCCTCTCAAGAAACTTCACGTAACCTCAGACTAGTGCGCATAAATTGCAGAGTGAATTTTTTTCACTTGATAGATTAAAGTTAATTCTGCTTGAATGGGGTGGACAGCTGACATGCCCCAAAATGCATATCTGAATTGATAAGTAATGTAATTTAGTTCTTCCTGGTTTATTTTATCATATGAAAGAACAAGTATATTTTAGAAATATCCAGTACTTATGGCTCTAAGTAGTTTTACAGAAAAGAATTTTATGAACAGATAGAAAATGTGCAGTTTTTCAGTACCATTACTACTTCCCTTGAGCAAACTATTGTTACTAAGCAGTACTATCATCATCTAGCATCTTGTCACTTAATGTTTCCTTATTAGCATCCAAATCCACATAGGCACATTGAGATCTATAACCAGATCAATTTCTTTGGTCAAATCCGTGCACAGTAAAAACAGAATGACATCTTTTCTCCACAGGGAATAATCTTGAACTAAAATAACCGATCAACAATTTTGCATTATGAAAAATTGGATAACAATAGGCCCACAGAGATATGGAAAATTCGTTGCTTTACCAATGCATTGCAGTGTCCGAGAAAAGTGTCCTGTAAAAGTTTTTCACTTTTGTAAAATGTAATAAAGGGCTTTCAGGTTCTCAGCACAACAAAGACTTCTGTAACCAAAGATATTTGCATGTGAAATTTTAAGATGGTGGCACATGCAGCAACCCAGAGATTATAAATAGTTTCCACAGTGTAACTGGAAATAGGTTACAATTTAAATGAAATCAAACTAATAGCTCGCGTTAACAGAAATTGTTACAATTATCTATTGGTCCAGTGAGACATACTGGGGTGCAATCCACACCAGGGATAGGGGAAGCCTATGTCATCTCTGTCCTGCAACCTAGGGTGCCTTACAATGCATTACTGAAGTAACTCCCACCTGGGCCACTCACAAACAGCCCTCCAGCATGCAAGCCACACCCTGGGTGTCTGTGTGCAACCTGCCAGCCACACTTGGGTTATACTCTGGCTCTCACTAGCCTTAGTTATATTGCAGGGTGACCCCAACACACTCCCAGTCCCGGATCTCTCCCTCCACCCTTCCCCACTCCAGAATCTATGTCTTGTACTACTCAGCCCTCTCCTGGACAATCAAATATATTTAATTCTGTTATTCCTTTAAAGGGAATAATATACACTAGTTGTTAAATAGAGTTACCCAGACACTAACTTAAATTATTGTACGTAGTGTCAGTCCCAGGATACGAGAGAGACAAAGTGGGTGAGGTAATATCTTTTAGTGGACCAACTTCTGTTGGTAGAGACAAGCTTTCGAGCCACACAGAACTTGACCTGAAGAAGAGCTCTGGTTTGGCTCAAAAGCTTGTCTCTCTCACCAATAGCAGTTGGTCGAATAAAAGATATTACCACACCCACCTTGTCACTTTAATTTAAACACATTGGATTAGGTAAAACACCACTGCAAGTTCTTTAACTACTGTGATAGACTCAGACCTGAATGATATAAGAGAGTAGTAGAAGGCAGGTATATCAGCCTCAGAAAGAGCAGGTCCTTGTTCCCTGGATAGCCAGACAAAGGCTACTCCAGGCCAATCAAGACACCTGACGCCAATTAAGCAGTTAAGGTCATTAGGCTAATGCTGGCACCTGATGCCAATCAACTGGTAAAGGGTCAGTTAAGGCCATTAGGCTAATGGAGACAGCTGGAACCAGTCAAGGTCTCACTCATACTGCTTAAAAGCTCTCCTTTCCAGTTCCCTCAAAGGAGCCCAGGTGAAAGGAGCTGAAGGAGAGGAACCATTGCTGTATCCTGAGGTAAGGGTGAAGCTAGGAAAAGGGGACCATGGAGAAGTGGCCCAGGGAATCAAAGCAGCTTCAGTGGTGAAGGAAAATCCACCAACAGCTGCTACCATTAGGGTCCCTGGGCTGGAACCCAGAATAGAGGGTGGGCCCGGGTTCCCCCTTCTCCCCCATGCTCTACAGAGATCCCCTTGAGAGGGGAAGCAGGCCTCAGTCCAGTCTGGAGGCTGATCTGTGCCTACTGAGCGCTACGGAGCAACAAAGACTGTGGGGTATCTCCCCTTCCCATCTCCCATACTAGCCTGTGATGAAACTAACTCAAAAGGTTGTGACTCTTGCCGCTATATTGTGAAAGGAAGGTCACACTGGGGCCACTGAATCCACCAGGAAGCGCGGGACCCACCAATACAGGCTCAGAACTTTGTCACAACTGGTGTCAACGGTGGGATTTTTGACTTATCGTTCACTGCGCGACGGAATAAGGGGAGAGATTTTTTTTTTAAAAAGTGCACTGGGTTTGGGGTGTTCTAACCACATTGGAAGACGTAATAAAAGCACTGTTGCAAGCCACTGCAGGCTAGCAGGAGGCCACCCGAGCCCATGGGGTGTGCCATGAGGCTACAACAAGAGACTAACCAATTATTGATAGGGCAGGCCTCCCAGGATCGAGCCCCCTTATGGGAGGTGGTAGACCAACTGAAAGCCCTCACCGCCAAAAACCAAGGATCTAAAGGGTCGCGAGTATAGAGGGCTGCTGGTTGTCTACCAAAGATGACAGGTGATGACATAGAGGCATATCTCCTCTCCTTTGAGAGGACTGCCTTGCAAGAGGCATGGCCCCAAGACCAGTGGGCTAGCATCCTTGTTCCCTTCTTATGTGGAGAAGCCCAGAAAGTTTATCATGACATGCCCACTGAAGCTGCCGTTGACTACCCCCAGCTGAAGGCGGAGATCCTGGCGCAATCAGGGGTAACGACCACAGTACAGGCCCAGAGATACCATGAGTGGAGATACCAGGAGGGCAAACCCAATTGTTCAACCTCATTCACCTCACCCAGAAGTGGTTACGACCCGAAGCATGCAACCTGAAGGAAATGTTGGAAACTTTGGTCATAGACTGCTATATGAGGGGATTGCCACTGGATCTTCATGCAGGGGTGGGCCAGAATGACCCCTCCACTTACGATGGTGTGATCACATTGGTGGAGAGACGTATAGCAGCCCGAGAGCTGTTCTGACTACCCAGAGAAGCCCTCTTCCGAAACAAGTACCCGGCTCCGACCCCGACAGGTCAAACAACCAAGCATCCGGGGAGCTCCCTGTGGAAGATGGTAGTAGCCACAGAACAGCCGGGAACCCATGGCGAGGGGGATTAGCCTGAGTGGGGAGAACCACGAGGCAAAGACCCCTAACCCAAGAGACAGAGGAGCACCTAGAGCCCCTTACAGGTGTTATGCATGTGGGGAATTGGGACACCTAGCAGTGCAATGTCCCAATATTGAGGAACCTATGCAGTGTAACGTGGGGGACTGGGCAGACCCACGCACCCTAATCAACTTTGTGGGGGTTGCAGTCACCCCACATCAATAGGATGTGGATTCTGGTAGTGCTGTCACCCGGATTTTGGGGAAACTAGGGAAACACAGCCAGTTAATACAGGCTAAACATACGGGAGTAACATGTGTACATGGGACGGTTAGCTATTATCCTGTCATCCCTGTGAGGATCGAAATCCAGGGGAATATCAATGGGGTAAAAGCAGGGGTGGTCCGATGCTCATTGGAAGGCATTTCCCAGGATTTGGAAATTTGCTCCCGCCAGAGGGGCGGGAGAGTGGAGAGGACCCTGAAGTTAAGGAGTTATCTCTAACAGAAAGTCACCTCCCTTTCTTTGCTGAAATATCACAAGAGTTGTTCCCTGCCCCCAGGAAGGCAGAAAAACCAAGAGGGAAAGGAGGGCAGTGAAGGCTTTGGGTACCCGGATTCTGCTTCAGGGCCAGAACATGGCCCTGGTAGGCCAACGGGCCTGGGAAACTGAGGGAGAGTCCCCCAAAGGGGAGGAGGAAGCAGAGGCTAGTCCCAACCCCAATGCTGCTGAACTGACCGAGGAGGTAGAGGCCAGTCCCTCGGAGTTCGGGTCAATAGATCCCGAAAGAGAGACTTTCAGGCGAGACCAGGCAGAAGACCCCAAGTATGATAATGTCAGAAAAGAGATGGCTGAGATAGATGGGGTACCAGTGGAGAGAAAGGCCCGAGAACCAGCACCCTATTTCATGATTAAAAAAGACCTCCTGTGGTTCAAATGCAGGAACAAGCGGTAAACCAGCTCCTGGTACCCCAAAAACATCAGAGGGCAATATTAAGTCTCGCCCATAGTCACCTCTTTGGGGGACACTTGGGGGTAGAGAAGACTCAGGCATGGATCTTGTGCAGATTCTTTTGGCCAGGGGTACATGAGGATGTCCGGCAGTACTGTGCCTCCTGCCCCGAGTGTCAATTGCACAGCCCTCACCCACAAAGAGCCCCTTTGGTACCCCTACCGATCATTGAGATTCCCTTTGAGCGAGTAGCCATGGACCTGGCTCTAGAGGACATGGGCCTCTAGAGAAGACAACTCAAGGTCACCAATATGTGCTTGTCATCTTGTCCTATGCAACCAGGTATCCAGAAGCCATTCCCCTACGAAATACGGCCTCCAAGCCCATGGCAGAGAGTAAACTCTTGGCCCAGTGGCAGCGGCCCTATGAAATAGTAGAACCTATCGAAGAGGTAAATTACAAGGTAAGACAACCGGGACGTAGAAAACAAGAACAAGTGTACCACATCAACCTTCTAAAATCCTGGTGTACCCAAGCAGTGTGTGTAGTTGTCCAAAGGGACCCAACACAGGAGAACAAAACCCCTGAGCTGGTGAGGGTATCTCCCGATTTAACACCAGCCCAAAGAGAGGAGGTGACCAAGATGATCAACCGGAACCAAGACGTATTCTCGTCTCGGCCGGGTCGAACAATTGAGACATACCACCACATCATTACAAACCCCAGGGCCAAGGTAACAATGAGGCCCTACCGGCTGCCAGTGGCCAAACGAGAAGAAATCAGAGCAGAAGTAAAAAAAAAAAATGCTGGAGTTAGGGGTAATCGAAGAGTCCTACAGTCAGTGGTCTAGCCCTATCATGCTAGTACCCAAAACGGATGGCTCCATGAGGTTCTGCTATGACTTCCATCAGTTGAATGAGGTGTCCCAGTTTGACATGTACCCTATCCCCCACATAGACGAGTTAGTGGACCGACTAGGAAATGACCGGTTCCTGACCACTCTAGACTTAACTAAAGGATATTGGCAGATTCCTGTTGCTGAAGATGCAAAAGAGAAGACCGCTTTCTCCATGCCAGAGGGTCTCTTTCAATATACAGTCCTCCTGTTCGGTCTGCATGGGGACCCAGCTACCTTTCAGCGCCTCATGGATAAGCTATTGCGCCCCTATGCCAGTTATGCGGCCGCCTACGGATGATGTGGTTATTCATACTTCGGACTGGGATACCCACTTGGAGAAGGTGGAAGCTGTCCTAGATACCCTAAGGCACGCTGGTCTTACTGCAAACCCCGCCAAATGCGCCATAGGGTTAACAGAGGCTAAGTATCTGGGCTACATTGTGGGACAAGGTGTAGTAAAACCCCAACTCAATAAACCAGAGGCCATCCAAAACTGGGCCCGACCAGTTTGCAAGAAACAAGACCGGGCATTTTTGGGGGTAGTGGGGTACTATTGACGCTTTATCCCCCATTTCGCCACCAGGGCAAGTGCCCTGATGGACCTAATAAAAGCTTGGGGACCTGAGATAGTACAATGGACTGACACAGCAGAGAGGGCATTTACAGATCTGCAGACAGCCCTCTGCAGTGACCCTGTACTCATAGCCCCAGACTTCACTAAAGGGTTCATCCTGCAGACAGATGCATCCGAAGTAGGACTGGGGGCTGTCCTATCCCAGATGGTTGGAGAAGAACAACACCCAATCCTCTACCTCAGTAGGAAACTCCTCCCAAGGGAACAGAAATATACAGTGGTCGAGAGGGAATGCCTCGCTGTTAAATGGACCATGGAAACACTGTGATACTACCTGCTAGGGAGGCAGTTCGTTCTCGTGACCGACCATGCCCCTCTTCAGTGGATGCAGCGGAACAAGGAAAAAAATGTGAGAGTGACCAGATGGTTCTTATCCCTCCAACCCTTCCAGTTCCACATACAGCACAGAGCCAGAAGTCGCCACGGCAACGCAGACGGCATGTCACGGGTGCATTGCATGATGACCCAAGTTTGCCCAATCCCTTGGTGTTGAGCAGGGGGGAGGGATATGTGACAGACTCAGACCCAACGGATATAAGAGAGTAGTAGAAGGCAGGTATTTCAGCCTCAGAACGAGCAGGTCCCTGTTCCCTGGATAGCCAGACAAAGGCTACTCTAGGCCAATCAAGACACCTGATGCCAATTAAGCAGTTAAGGTTGTTAAGCTAATGCCGGCACCTGACCCCAATTAACTGGTAAAGGGTCAGTTAAGGCTGTTAGGCTAATGGAGACAGCTGGAACCAATCAAGGTCTCACTCATACTGCTTAAAAGCTCTCCTTTCCAGTTTCCTCAAAGGAGCCCAGGTGAAAGGAGCTGGAGGAGAGGAACCATTGCTGTATCCTGAGGTAAGGGTGAAGCTAGGAAAAGGGGACCACGGGGAAATGACCCAGGGAATCAAAGCAGCTTCAGTGGTGAAGGGAAATCCACCAACAGCTGCTACCATTAGGGTCCCTGGGCTGGAACCCGGAATAGAGGGTGGGCCTGGATTCCCCTCCCCCCCACCACCCCCATGCTCTACGGAGATCCCCTTGAGAGGGGAAGCAGGCCTCAGTTCAGTCAGGAGGCCGACCTGTGCCTACTGAGCGCCACGGAGCAACAAAGACTGTGGGGTATCTCCCCTTCCCATCTTCCATACTGGCCTGTGATGAAAGTAACTCAAAAGGCTGTGACTCTTGTCACTATACTGTGAAAGGAAGGTGACACTGGGGCCTTAGTGAGTTTCTGAGGCCACTGAATCCACCCAGAAGTGCAGGACCCACCAATACAGGCTCGAACTTTGTCACACTACAAATAGATAGATTTTTAAATGAGTACAAGCAATGAAGCACAGAGTCAGAAATGTAAGAAAAATAAAAAGCTTTCTAGTGCCTAACAAACTATATTAGATTCAAAGCAAAGTTTCTCACCACCTGCTTCCAGCAGCATTTCTGACCAAACCCTCAGGTCAGGGCTCCTCCCGCAGAATCCAATGGCTGTTTCCTTTATCTTCCCAGGTGCAGAGAATGAGATGGGCAGGGGAAAGAGGTGTCTTAGCATGTTTGTTCCGACTTTTTATAGTTTCATAATTTATAGTCCCTCTTTCAGCTGAGAACCAGGAGACCAGAGAGTCTGTTTGGAAGGATGTTTCCAACTCGCTTTTTTTCACCTGTGTGAACTTCCTCTATCTTTTTCTCTGTCCCCTTTCTGCTTGATGGCTTTGTTTACTACTTAAATGCAAATTAAGACAAGCACACACTCCTTTGTTCCTGGTCTGTTTGAATAACGTAGCTGAAGTCGACATACCTTAGTTCGAACTTACCGCGGTTCAGACGCGGTCCACACGCGGCAGGCAGGCTTCCCGTCGACTCCGCGGTACTCCTCTCGCCGAGCTGGAGTACCGCAGTCGACGGCGAGCGCTTCCGGGATCGATTTATCGCGTCCAGACCAGATGCGATAAATCGAACCCGGAACTTCGATTGCCAGCCGTCGAACTACCGCGGTAGTGTAGACCTGGCCTTAGAGTAAACATGGAAGGTGCAAATATTAGACAAAGCTCAAGGGGCCATGTGTCCTCATTTCAGCTTGAACGTTATTACTATTTCCTCTACTTGACTCTTCTCTCCTCTTCTGGGTATTTTAGTGTTGAATATTTTCCACTGTTCTACAGAAATACTAACAACATTAAAGTCACTACGTTATCTCTTGTTTAAGTCTAACCCTAAAACATTTCACTTCGATGAATTTTAACTGACTTTTAACAAATTAATTTTAACCTAACTTTAATTTTAAAGCTGCTGCGAAGAGCTTTGTGATACTTCAGCAACTTAAGATGATATAAAGGTTTATTGGCTGTTCCAAATGTTTCATTCTAAAACTGAACACACATCTCCTAATCTGTTCTGTTTCTTAGCTCTCTCTATATGCCAATAGGCAGGTAGTTAGGAATAACTGACATTCTAAATTTATATGGCATATTATCAAATGCACACAAAATATAAACAATATTTTATGATGGATTTTTTTCCTTCTACCTATTTGGAAGACTTTTTCATAGGATATCACTTTTTGTTTTTAATAATGGGAAAGGCTGATGTTTATAAGTTTGTATTTATAATTTCAAAATGATATAAATGTATTTCAGAAGAGTCTTATAAAGGCGGCTCTTCTGAAATAAAAAAAATGATACTATGCATGAGCAAAAAATATTTGAATGTCAGTCATTACCACACACAAGGAAACATAGGTGATTGCATACCCATACTGAAATGCATAAATGTACCATGATCTTTCAACCTCAATCAACAGGCAAAATTACATGTACCCAATTTGCTCTGCATAACAATAGAATTGTTGACATCCAATCCACAACAATGAAAATATCCTGACACACAGACATTTTAATTGGGAAAGGGCCAAACTGAGTCCTTGAATCATCATTGGAGCTTAGACATTGATTCTTCCACCTCTTACTCATATCAGTAAAAGTAGCATCCTTTTTCTCCAAGTTCAAACCCTGTGTTTTACGCAGCACAGATCATTAGTGAGACAACGAGATACGGAAAACTGTCTTCTACAAAAAGAATTACTATTATTAGCTGTATTTCATCTCAATCTTATCTACTTGTATTGTAACAGAAAAGCTGTCAAGCTGCTCTCCTTGAACAGAACACAAATCATCATTTTCATTGTTTAAACAGACAATACCTCACTCTTCTTTTTAGTTTTAGTGTTTCCTACCAAGGAAAATCTTCTGGATCTGAGAGTTGTAATTTGCTGTTTAAAATCCTGAATAAAATTTTACATAAAATTAATTCAGCCACTCATTGAAATTAGACTTTTTTTAAACACAAATAGCTGGCTTTCAATTTATAGGCTTGTTAAAATTCTTTTTTATAGTATAATACAATTATGTATGGTAATTAACCTAACATTTTAGCTTTTTAAATTAGCTAAATGACAAAAAGCATATACATACTCTACAATATGTTCCTGATAGTTCTATCCTACACCTTATTTAAAATTTAGCATGATGTTCTAAAACTATAAAATGTACAGAGCTATTGTATAATACAATAGAAAAGGCACTTGTATTTATTAAGTAGTGCTGTGTTTTATGGATTAGAAACTACTGATCTGCATATTAGTAACTTAGAATAGCTTTATCTTTGTGCAAAAATCCAGAAACACTATCATATAATCAGGCAAAGTGGATAGCGATAAATTACCATTGCCATTGGAAAATAATCTTTTGTGCAATGTTTGGGAGAGAAAAAAACAAACAAAAAAAACCCTTTTTCTGTCTTGAAGTTTCTAAATGACACTTTGGCCCATGACTCTATAAACTTCCATAAATACTTCATTACCTGCGTATAGTAACATCTGAGTGAAAATTTAAACTTTCAGACTAAAATTTTGGCAACTATTTACAGCCTTCTACATTTTACTATTATTTTAAGAAGCTATTGTTCTCACTGGATATAATAATACAAGATTTCTCCAGAACCTCTTAATCCACTTACCAAAACACGCACAAAGCCCTGCTTGAATGATTTCTTTCACTATATTACAAAAAACATACTCCCATCAGTGTTGTACATGTACGCACAACATGTCACAGAGATGTTTCCAATTACCACCACCCAGAACAAGACGTCTGTAGTCACAGGATATCCTTTATAGAAAGGAGTCTAAACCAACACCCAGAATATGGATACTCCTAAACATTAGGGTGTTTGAAATCCAGGGCTGAATGTTGTGTCTTTAGCCTATTTCTGAAGATTCGGCCTCTACATACAGTTACTCATATATCTGTTTTTGCAGGACCAGGAACGAAGAATTTCCCAGACTGAGATTTTGGAAAGATTTTGATAGTGTCATTAATAGAGTTGCCAATTTTGGTTGGACATGTTCCTGGAGGTTTCATCACATGACAATCTTCAATTAAAGATTAAAACTTCCATTCCTGGAGTCTCCAGGACAATCCTAGAGGGTTGGATGGCAACTCCAGTCTTTAAGGTTTTACTAAAATAAAGTTGCTATCTGTCTGGTTGCAAAGATCTCTACAATTTAAAATACTAGTTTTTGAGTTTTTCCTCGAGGAGGGGACATGAGACACATGTGGGGATGGAGAGCTGCTTTAGTGGTGTTCATGGAAGAAAGAGGGTGGGAGTTTGAGTTTGCAGCCGAAACATGTTAAACAATAGCATTAAAAGATTTGTGCTCTCCTCAGTCACTTTAATAAGGTGTTAACTTTGCAGTCTGCTTTAATTATGTCTGCTGACACAAATATTCAACTGCAATGTTTGTCCATGGGACACAACTCATAGGAATAAGGTTGTTAGTTGTGAATAACAAAGTCAAATGTTCTTTGGAGTATTCAGATAATTGCTAGGCTTGCTACTGTCCTTATAATTGGTGTTTACAATGCTAGAGTCCTACAGTGCAGTGTGTTGAATTATAAAACTGGACGCAACCGCAGCAGCCAGAGTAATTTAATTTAATAAGCCTAGATATTTTAGCTACTGTCCCAACAGGCACATTTGGGAACTAAAGTTTGGATTCTATTACTGGAGAGAACTAGCCTGTGAAACGTGCTCCTTCTAGCTATCCACCTACTGACTTGGGCTGATTGCTCACCAATTTATAAAGGATGATCAGGGAGTTATAGGGCGGGGAGCTGTCCACTGTAGGCAGTTTCATTTAAATGTTATGCTGAATTTATGCAATGCACTGAGTGCATTGAGAGAGAATCAATACATAAAACTAATGATAAAACAACAAAACGTTTGTGAATTAGCCTTCTTGTACAAATGATAGAGGGCAATAAAATATAGGAAATACAAAATACAGAAACCCATTGCAAAGCTTTATCTAATTGTGGAGACAATCTCCTTGTCAGCGAAAACAGGGCTATATAAGAAAAGAAGGAAAGGAAGGAAGGAAGCCCTTAGTGCCAGAATGTTTAAAAAACCCCTTAGGTATTCTGCATACATTTGAATGTTTGCTGATTTTGTGCTGTGGGTTAATTGATCATATTTAATTATGTCTGGCCACATTTGATATTTATTTACATTTAAGTGCCAGATATATGTGAGCAGTAAGAAAATAAAAACATGCAACATTGGCTCTTTGTAAACAAATTACTCTAATAAGTAATTGGTGTACTATTCCAATCTCAAAACAACATGGAAACAGAACTTGTGCAGATTTGTCACCTCGCATTTCTTGATAGTGATTCTTGCTACCACAGATTCAGAACCTAGCAAGTTTATGAGGAAATCTCACCTTTTTTCACTGCTGCCTACACCATCATAATCAAAAGTAATCCACCCTATTGATCACTCTTGTTGAAAATAAGGGCTGGTCCACAGTAAGCCCCCAGTTCGAACTAAGATACGCAACTTCAGCTACGTGAATAACGTAGCTGAAGTCGAAGCATCTTAGTTCGAACTTAAAGGTACTTACCGCGGGTCCACACGCGGCAGGCAGGCTCCCCCGTCGACTCCGCCTACTCTTCTCGGGGTGCAGGATTACCGGTGTCGACGGCGAGCACTTCCGGGATCGATTTATCGCATCTAAACAAGACGCGATAAATTGATCCCAGAAGATCAATTGCTTGCCGCCGAACCAGCGGGTAAGTATAGATGTATCCTAAGAGTTTGAAAAGGTAAACTTCAAAAGGTAACAGACCAAATACAAAACAGGTGCAGTGCTGTCTGCATGTGTCTGCAACAGTTTCAGTGCCTCTACTGCTGCTCATAGCTCTACTAAGCAAAATGAAATTGGTAAGACTCTTGTCTGTTTCCTTTATTTTTCATATACTATATATCCTGTGGGCAGCACTTAGACTGTCACAAACCATGTTAATCAACCAACTCTATCTACTTCAGCTTCACTAGTCCTAACAATAATAAACACTAGCAAGTTCAGAATTAGAAAGGAACACTTAAAAAGTGATACAGGAATTTGGTTTGCACTCATCTCTACTTTAGTTTTCAAAGGACTTTACAATGAGTATTTAATTACACAGTGATCTGACTCTCGGAATACTGTACGACTATGCAGAAATTAGAGCACTGGATTCATACCACCACCCCAAACTGTATTATTGCTTGGTCAGTAGACAAAATCCTGGAATGCATATAGAATGACTCCAACACCTTGTTTGCATTATTTCATAATAAGTGTGGATGAGCTTTCAAGTTGTCATATACTTTACTAATGATATCTCATCTCTAACCAACCGTTGACCTTGTTGGCAGAATAAGTCCTAGAAATCGCCAAAGAATAAAATAAATTCTCCATCTAGTCCATTTTACTGTGTCACCTTGTTAATTATGCTGCCATGCCTTGTACTTAGAATGGATAAAGAAATCACACTAAGAGTTTGTGTCAGGCCCCAGTGCTCTCCAGAACACCACCACTGACTTTCAAATCAAAGGTTCTGGGCCCAAATCCAACAGAATTCCAGGTTTCCCCCATAGCTTTGCCATCCTCTCAGACACATACTTTCAGTCATATAAGAATCTTGAAGAACCAACATATTGTAGGCTGGGATTATAATAAAGGCTTATGAGAGTCAAGCACCCAGTTCCCTCCTAAAATTCAGTGGGATTTAGGCACCCATCTCCCTTAAGGCTCCTTTTTAAAAAAAATCACATCCATAATCTAATAACCTAGAGGAAATAATCAAAGAAAAAAAATGGAGAACTACATTACCACCAAATGATCATTACCAAGCTATCAGAAGGTAGATCGCCATATTGAAAGGTGTGGGGGGGAATCTCCATTTGAAGGGGAAAAACAGGGAATATGAGAAACTCATGAAAGTGCCTCCAGTGAACATGTCAAAATCTCCCCAGTTCTCGTGTTAGTACATTTGGCCCAAACTCTCCTTCAGTTACATTCTCAAATATCATTGGCTTCAATGGGTTTGCAAGGCTGTAGGGATGGTCAGAATGTAACCCAATGAGTAAGATTTGTACATTTGTTTTCATAGTGTAGATTAATATTCAAGATCTAACAACAAAATTTCAAATTGCTACATCCCAAAGCTGTAAGGAATGGAAATGTACAGATGCAAAGAAAACATTTTCCCCAGCTGCATGCAAAAAATAAACAAACAAATAAATTATATATATAAAAAAGGCATGTGCTGCACCACACATTGGTTGAGCTTTGCTCAGCGAGATGAGATTTGGCAGGTCTGACAACAGATGTGTGCCTGGGGAGTTCACTTTGCTGTGTAAATTGTCACTTGGTTTCAGCAAATACATTCAATATTGTTCATAACTGACACCACATTTGTCTGTTCATTATTTCAAAATTTAAGTATGTTTGCAACTTTGATTCTAGCAGGAAAGGAAAATACATGGTAAGGAAGAGGAGATTCATATTTGCAATGCTACTAAAATTTCACATCTAGGATTAAACTGGAATCCCTAGCTCTAAGGGGTAAAGAAATAGAGATATTCTGCAGCATATGCTGGCTCTGTTTTGGTTTTAGAATTTTCTGAGACCTAGTACCACCAAAGCTTTTAAGAATTACTTTTGCATGCTCCATGCTTTTGGACGTGAGTGAAATCTGATGATCACTTATCTGAGTGTGGATCACAAGATTAAAATGACAAATTCAGAAGCAAATGGGGAAAATACACACTTGCTAGCAATCTCAAAATGCTTTGTATATTTGTTTATTAAAACCCTTATCTTGCAGTCCAAAAGAAAAATGCTTCATATATTCTCTTAAAAAAATTGTCAGCAATTTTCCAATCACTTGAAAACTGTTCTCAGAGGAACATTCACAACATCTTAAAGGTTTGCTTATATGCTGGTTACAATAAACTCATATTGTGAGCTTCATGTTGTAAAGAAGAATATAGTCCTTATCTCGTAACACAGAGGATAATAGGCTCTTGTCTCACACACAATAGCAGTTTTTAAAATCACTTCTCTTAATAGCCTTAGTCATAATGATAGGAAATTAACCTCATTATGGCTTCACCTTACCTTAAAACTTCACAACACAACACAACACACACAGAAAGACATTAAGAATCACCCACAATTGTTTACGGGGAAAAGGAGCATATTACATTGAAGCAGCCCTGGTAACTGGTGTTAATCTTCAATATACTTTTATTAAGTGCTAAATTAATCTCTAATGCTGTATACAGAGTAGAGACGATTAAAAAAGCAAAATTCCCTCCAGAGTTGGGTTTGGCAGGGAATTAGGGCAATCTGAATTTCAATACACTATATCCAACAGAGAGTGCGAGCGAGTGCACGATTAGGAAGAGAACACAATACATTTCTGAGCTATCATCACTGTGTAGCATATGCCTGTGCAGATGTGCGTATACATACAGATGTTAATGCAGATGTGACTATATTTTGCAGATTATTCTGCACCACAACACAGGTTATACTCCACTGCAGAGTTATTTTCTTCTAATAAACAGCAAAATTAGTTGACAAATTAAAATTGGCTGCCTAAGCAACAGAAGGGGTTTTTTATGAGCTTGGTTCACCTTATGCAAGCAAAATTACCGGAATACTGTATGTATGAATATTATTTTATTTTGGTTAAATTTCATGCAAGTAAAAAAAATACAACAACAATATTGATTGCCACGAAAAGTCCCACACCAAACTGCAAAGAACTGGACACCATAGCGCCATGAACTAGTCCTCTTAGTCGTGTGATTAGCTGATTCAGTCTGATCATTGCAAATTAAGAGAATTTGATTTCTGCACCAACATAAGCCAGAGAAAGAGTAATATTGTAGCTCTTTGTAGCTATTCCAAGAAGCTACCTTTCACAGTAAAAGTTTGGTGTCACCTGAAAAAAAAAGTATTTGTCCTTATAATACCTTAAGATTACACTACCCTGACAACATAATACACCTCAAGGCTGTGTTAGTCTCACAGCCAGAGCAGCTACCGAGCTCCAAGCACCTGAAAAGGCTACTACTGCAATTCGCATTTTCTAGGGGCTTTCCAAGATGATCTGATGTGCCTCTATCTTTATAAGACTAGTAATGTTGCAAGATATGGAAACAAAGCCCTCTGGTACAACATGTCTAGGTAAGGTCTCAAGTGATCAACAGAAAGTTGCCCCGTGGAGTTGTGTGGGTGATGGCCTGAGACAAACTGAAGTGGAAAGCACTCCAGAGTTAGATAACAACTACTCTAACATAAAACATAATCACCAGCTACTAATAGAATTTTGTGGTATCCCACTTCGTACATACCTGAGAGAAGCAGCATTTCCCCCACCCTAAAATTCCCAGCAGTAGCACTGACACCTCATAATTCTCTCTTGGCCAAACCATCTAATTTCTGCCTCTGCAAAGGAACATTGTGACCAGGAGTAGCACAGAGACAAAGACACATTACAAACATAACAAGAATGGGCAATGGAGGTGCACTGGGCCTACTATCTCTGCAGCTACCTGACCTGCTTTGCCTAATAGACCAAGATGTGAATAAATTCTATTGAAAATTACTCAAAGTTCTGTACCTCATGGCCAGAATAGCACAATTCAAGTAACTCAAGCAAAAAGACAGATCACGGCCTATGGAGAACCAGAAGTATAAGCTTTCTAAGTGGAATTCATGATATCCATGATACAAGACACTAATTGAGCAAAACCACAAGAAAAAAGCAGAACTGAAATATTTACTCATGGGACAATTTTTCCCATTGCAAGTTACATGAGACAAAGAAAGAATAGATCCTTAAAGTGTATAATATAGATTTGTTCTAAAAAATAGTGCACCTCCATTGCCCATTGTTCGTTATTCTACTTGTAGTGTTTATGAATTTTTCACATGATTGTTCATTTGGTAACTTTTCTATTTTTTTTTTTTTTTTTTGATCTACAGAAAAATAATCAATCGGCCCCTTTGCATCTATCTAAAAATGATTTTGCATACAAATCCCTCATCCACAGATGCTCACATAGTTGTAACTGAACTGGATATAACTCCCCCTTTCCCATAGGAAAAAAAACTCACTGAATTAAACACTGATTTATAATCTCCTCACTCCTATATGCAGCTCTCATTTTTGTCCTGTTAAAGAGTAGAAATACCAGAAATAATCAAAAATAAGTTTTATGGCTGGTCCTTCTGTCTACATCAAGAAGAGAGGCATTCTAGAGAGGAACCACCAGGAGTTACTGATCTACTCCCAGCGCAAATTACTTCTGCAAATGGCACCAGTAATTTGTATGACACTGAATGAAAGTTGCACTTAATTGCACAGTAGGCCAAAATATGAATAGTTACAAATGCTGCATTTGTAGCATCAATTTTCATTCATACTGAGAATGACAACAAAGCCTGAATCCAGACTCTTCTAGGGAGAGATTTTTGAAAATATCTAAAGGATTATAAGAGCACAAGTCCTACTTATTTCCCTGGGAATTGTGCTCCAAACTGCATTTTGTTGGAGTATTGTTAGGAGCATACATGCATATCACATTTGAAAGAAGATACTACTTAAGAAAGCACATTTCAAATATTGTCCTAAAGATGTTTGCAATTTAATGAATACCTGAATATTTCAAATATTTCAAATATTTTCCTTCAAGTTTTTTAAAGTTTAAAAATAAGGGTTATTTTCATTTCCTTTGTTAGTTTCCCTCCTTTGTGTATCAATCAGCAGACCAGGACACGATACAGAAATGTGTTAACTTCAGTAGTTCAATATCTTCTCATGGCAATTAAAAAAATGAGAAGTCCTTCCTAATTCTGCAATATCTTCAGCATCTGCAACACCATGAAATAATATTAACTCAATAGTGAGACCCTGAAGAGATGGAATGAATTTCATAAGAATGGTTCTATTTATTGCTGTATGACAGATACCAGAGGGTTTGATGGGTGATTACTCCTCTTCCCTTGGGGCTTCCCTTGCTTAGGACTCAAACATTTTACCTCTCCCAGGTATATACAAAGTCACAGGAGAAGTTTAGGGGGTAACCTGAGCTGAATAACTGATATCACTATTTATTTTGTTGAAGGTGCTCAGCTACTCTAGTGATGGCCGGTAGTGTAAAAACCCTAAGATGGATAAATATGCTGATGAAATTTGTTTTGGTCTCCTTTTTATTGGATTAGATGAACATAGAGAAAGAGAGCTGGATGAAAATCGACTGGTTTAAGTTCAGTCCAGAAAAGAAAAAGGATACCAACTGGTAGGGAGAATACAACAATGTAGAACGTTTGCACACTCATTGTCAGCATGTTATGCAGTCTCAGGACCTTACTAAATGCACTTAGATTCACAAA
The DNA here is from genome assembly GCF_028017835.1 of Emys orbicularis. NCBI lineage: Eukaryota > Metazoa > Chordata > Testudines > Emydidae > Emys > Emys orbicularis. The sequence goes on along the minus strand of NC_088689.1, from coordinate 36,909,357 downwards.
TTACAACAATGGCCAGAAATAAGTTTTTCCACCTTCATCAGGCCAGAAGATTTCATCCTTCTCACATCAGGGTAAAATTTCAAAAGGCTTCTGTGTCATTTAGGTACTAAGTCTCATTGAAAGTCAACGTCAAGCCTATGTCACTTTTAAAAGTTGGCCTTAGCCTCCGAATTCACGTAGGTGCTTTGGAAATTTTTACCCCCAGTCTTCTCCTCGGACATGCATAGTTTGTTACTTCCAGGCACAAATCTAAAATGCCAACTGGACTTCAGCTAATTAGGAAAGAGGCAAGCTAGCTTTGCGAACAGGGGCTGCTAACAGGGAGTTTCGCAAGGGAGTTTAGAAGGGGAGTGGGAAGGGAGTGGGAGTCCCTCGCCAGCCGTAACTCCATCCCCGTGGCCCCCCCCTAAAACCTATAAACCAAACCACATTCCAAAACTTCCTTCTGTAAACCACCCTTTCACTAACTAGGATACAATGCAGGCAGAAGCCCAGCAGCAGAGTGGGGGCTATCCAGTTTATTGCACCGACTGTTGCATGTATGATTACCTGCCCTGTGGGCGGGTGGCGTATGTGTGCAGTCGGTGCAAGGAGCTCCTGGCCCTCAGAGACCATGTACGGACTTTGGAGGCCAGGGTGGCGGAACTGGAGGAGCTGAGAGAGGCAGAGAGGTATGTTGATGAGGCTTTCCGGGACACTGTAGAATTGTCCCACCTCCGCTTAGACAGCACCTGTGCTGTTAAGGAGGAAGAAGGGCCCAGGGAAGTAGAGCAGTCAATGGGAGCAGAGGGAAACTTTCCCGTAGTTGGGACCCTCCTTCCAGATGGTTCTGGGGTTGCCTCTCGCACTGAGGTTGCCTCTCCGGGGGAGGGAACTCCAGTTTCTAGGAAAAGGCAGGTGTTAGTAATGGGAGATTCGATTATTAGAAATGTAGATAGCTGGGTCTGTGATGACCGGGAGAACCGTATGGTGACTTGCCTGCCTGGTGCGAAGGTTGCGGATCTCTCGAGGCATCTAGATAGACTTATGTGTAGTGCTGGGGAGGAGCCGGTGGTCGTGGTACATGTAGGTACCAATGACATAGGGAAGGGTAGCAGAGATGTCCTGGAAGCCAAATTTAGGCTGCTAGGGAAGAGACTGAAATCCAGGACCTCTATGGTGGCATTTTCAGAAATACTCCCAGTTCCACGCGCAGGGCCAGGTAGGCAGGCAGAGCTTCAGAGTCTCAATGCGTGGATGAGACGATGGTGTAGAGAGGAGGGGTTCACGTTCATTAGGAACTGGGGAAACTTCTGGGATGGGAGGAGCCTATACAGGAGAGATGGGCTCCACCTAAACCAAAGTGGAACCAGAATGCTGGCACTAAACATTAAAAAGGTTGTAGAGCAGTTTTTAAACTAGGAGATGGGGGAAAGCCGACTGCTGCAGAGGAGCGTGTGGATCGGACACAGACTTCTCTTAGGGGAGAGTCTGATGATAGAAAATCTCCAGGTTATAGTCAGGAGCAGAGGACTGAAAAGTATAATGTAAGGGCCGGATCAGATGACAAACAGCCACATAAAAAAGAATCTGGCACATCAGAAAAAGGCAGGCTAATAAACAGGGACAAGTTTTTAAAGTGCTTGTACACAAATGCCAGAAGTCTAAATAATAAGATGGGTGAACTAGAGTGCCTTGTGATAAAGGAGGATATAGATATAATAGGCATCACAGAAACCTGGTGGACTGAGAGCAATCAATGGGACACAATCATTCCGGGGTACAAAATATATCGGAAGGACAGAACAGGCCGTGCAGGGGGAGGAGTGGCACTATATGTTAAAGAAAGTGTAGATTCAAATGAAGTAAAAATCTTAAGCGAATCCACAGGTTCCATAGAGTCTCTATGGATAGAAATTTCATGCTCTAGTAAAAATATAACATTAGGGATCTATTATCGACCACCTGACCAGGACAGTAATAGTGATGATGAAATGCTAAGGGAAATTAGAGAGGCTATCAAAATTAAGAACCCAATAATAGTGGGGGATTTCAATTATCCCCATATTGACTGGAAACATTTCACTTCAGGACGAAATGCAGAGATAAAATTTCTCGATACTTTAAATGACTGCTTCATGGAGCAGCTGGTACGGGAACCCACAAGGGGAGAGGCGACTCTAGATTTAATCCTGAGTGGAGCGCAGGAGCTGGTCCAAGAGGTAACTATAGCGGGACCGCTTGGAAATAGTGACCATAATACAATAGCATTCAACATCCCTGTGGTGGGAAGAACACCTCAACTGCCCAACACTGTGGCCTTTAATTTCAAAAGGGGGAACTATACAAAAATGAGGGGGTTAGTTAGACAAAAGTTAAAAGGTACAGTGACTAAAGTGAAATCCCTGCAAGTTGCATGGGCCCTTTTTAAAGACACCATAATAGAGGCTCAACTTCAATGTATACCCCAAATTAAGAAAAACAGTAAAAGAACTAAAAAAGAGCCACCGTGGCTTAACAACCATGTAAAAGAAGCAGTGAGAGATAAAAAGACTTCCTTTTAAAAGTTTCAGAGTAGCAGCCGTGTTAGTCTGTATCCTCAAAAATAACAGGAGTACTTGTGGCACCTTAGAGACTAACAAATTTATTAGAGCATAAGCTTTCGTGGGCTACAACCCACTTCTTCGGATGCATATAGAGTGAAACATATATTGAGGAGATATATATATACACATACAGAGAGCATGAACAGGTGGGAGTTGTCTTACCAAGTCTGAGAGGCCAATTAAGTAAGAGAGGAGGGGGGGGGGGAAAAAAAAAAAAAAAAACTTTTGAAGTGATAATCAAGATAGCCCAGTACAGACAGTTTGATAAGAAGCAAGTGTGAGAATACTTACAAGGGGAGATAGATTCAATGTTTGTAATGGCTCAGCCATTCCCAATCCCTATTTAGCCCTGAGTTGATTGTGTCTAGTTTGCATATCAATTCCAGCTCAGCAGTCTCTCGTTGGAGTCTGTTTTTGAAGTTTTTCTGTTTTAAGATAGCCACCCGCAGGTCTGTCAAAGAATGGCCAGACAGGTTAAAGTGTTCTCCCACTGGTTTTTGAGTATTATGGTTCCTGATGTCAGATTTGTGTCCATTAATTCTTTTGCGTAGAGACTGTCCGGTTTGGCCAATGTACATGGCAGAGGGGCATTGCTGGCACATGATGGCATATATCACATTGGTAGATGTGCAGGTGAACGAGCCCCTGATGGTATAGCTGATGTGATTAGGCCCTATGATGGTGTCACTTGAATAGATATGTGGACAGAGTTGGCATCGGGCTTTGTTACAAGGATAGGTTCCTGGGTCAGTGTTTTTGTTCAGTGATGTGTGGTTGCTGGTGAGTATTTGCTTTAGGTTGGGGGGTTGTCTGTAAGCGAGGACAGGTCTGTCTCCCAAGATCTGTGAGAGTAAAGGATCATCTTTCAGGATAGGTTGTAGATCTCTGATGATGCGCTGGAGAGGTTTTAGTTGGGGGCTGAAGGTGACAGCTAGTGGTGTTCTGTTATTTTCTTTGTTGGCCCTGTCTTGTAGGAGGTGACTTCTGGGTACTCGTCTGGCTCTGTCAATCTGTTTTTTCACTTCAGCAGGTGGGTATTGTAGTTTTAAGAATGCTTGATAGAGATCTTGTAGGTGCTTGTCTCTATCTGAGGGATTGGAGCAAATGCGGTTATATCTTAGAGCTTGGCTGTAGACAATGGATCGTGTGGTGTGTCCTGGATGGAAGCTGGAGGCATGTAGGTAAGTGTAGCGGTCAGTAGGTTTCCGGTACAGGGTGGTATTTATGTGACCATCGCTTATTAGCACAGTAGTGTCCAGGAAATGGACTGCTTGTGTGGATTGATCTAGGCTGAGGTTGATGGTGGGATGGAAATTATTGAAATCATGGTGGAATTCCTCAAGGGCTTCTTTTCCATGGGTCCAGATGATGAAGATGTCATCAATGTAGCGCAAGTAGAGTAGGGGCGTTAGGGGACGAGAGCTAAGGAAGCGTTGTTCTAAGTCAGCCATAAAAATGTTGGCATACTGTGGGGCCATGCGGGTACCCATAGCAGTGCCGCTGACTTGAAGGTATATATTGTCCCCAAATGTGAAATAGTTGTGGGTGAGGACAAAGTCACAGAGTTCAGCCACCAGGTTAGCTGTGACATTATCAGGGATACTGTTCCTGATAGCTTGTAGTCCATCTGTGTGTGGAATATTGGTGTAGAGGGCTTCTACGTCCATAGTGGCCAGGATGGTGTTTTCTGGGAGATCACCGATGGATTCTAGTTTCCTCAGGAAGTCAGTAGTATCTCGAAGATAGCTAGGAGTGCTGGTAGCGTAGGGTCTGAGGAGAGAGTCCACATAACCAGACAAGCCTGATGTTAGGGTGCCAATGCCTGAGATGATGGGGCGTCCAGGATTTCCAGGTTTATGGATCTTGGGTAGCAAATAGAATGTCCCTGGTCGGGGTTCTAGGCATGTGTCTGTACAGATTTGTTCCTGTGCTTTGTCAGGGAGTTTTTTTAGCAGATGGTGTAGTTTCTTTAGGTAATCCTCAGTGGGATCAGAGGATAATGGCCTGTAGAATGTGGTGTTAGAGAGCTGTCTAGCAGCCTCTTGGTCATATTCCAATTTATTCATGATGACGACAGCACCTCCTTTGTCAGCCTTTTTGATAATGATGTCAGGGTTGTTTCTGAGGCTGTAGATGGCGTTGTGTTCAGCATGGCTGAGGTTATGGGGCAAGTGATGTTGCTTATCCACAATTTCAGCCTTTGCACGTATGGAGTGGAAATCCATCAACTTTATGAAAAAACTCGTACAGATACAGACAGACAAACTTTGCCTCTCTACAAAGGAAAAAGGACACTAAACTATCTAAACTGCTACATGCCACAAGGAGCCACAACAGTAGTTCCCTTAACCCACCCAGCAATATTGTTAACCTTTCCAGCTATACTCTTAGCCCAGCAGAAGAGTCTGTCCTATCTCGGGGCCTCTCCTTTTGTCCCTCCAGACCCACGAACATGATACAGTTCTGCGGTGACCTAGAATCCTACTTTCGACGATCTCCCACTTACCCAAGATCCATAAACCTGGAAATCCTGGACGCCCCATCATCTCAGGCATTGGCACCCTAACATCAGGCTTGTCTGGTTATGTGGACTCTCTCCTCAGACCCTACGCTACCAGCACTCCTAGCTATCTTCGAGATACTACTGACTTCCTGAGGAAACTAGAATCCATCGGTGATCTCCCAGAAAACACCATCCTGGCCACTATGGACGTAGAAGCCCTCTACACCAATATTCCACACACAGATGGACTACAAGCTATCAGGAACAGTATCCCTGATAATGTCACAGCTAACCTGGTGGCTGAACTCTGTGACTTTGTCCTCACCCACAACTATTTCACATTTGGGGACAATATATACCTTCAAGTCAGCGGCACTGCTATGGGTACCCGCATGGCCCCACAGTATGCCAACATTTTTATGGCTGACTTAGAACAACGCTTCCTTAGCTCTCGTCCCCTAACGCCCCTACTCTACTTGCGCTACATTGATGACATCTTCATCATCTGGACCCATGGAAAAGAAGCCCTTGAGGAATTCCACCATGATTTCAATAATTTCCATCCCACCATCAACCTCAGCCTAGATCAATCCACACAAGCGGTCCATTTCCTGGACACTACTGTGCTAATAAGTGATGGTCACATAAATACCACCCTGTACCGGAAACCTACTGACCGCTACACTTACCTACATGCCTCCAGCTTCCATCCAGGACACACCACACGATCCATTGTCTACAGCCAAGCTCTAAGATATAACCGCATTTGCTCCAATCCCTCAGATAGAGACAAGCACCTACAAGATCTCTATCAAGCATTCTTAAAACTACAATACCCACCTGCTGAAGTGAAAAAACAGATTGACAGAGCCAGACGAGTACCCAGAAGTCACCTCCTACAAGACAGGGCCAACAAAGAAAATAACAGAACACCACTAGCTGTCACCTTCAGCCCCCAACTAAAACCTCTCCAGCGCATCATCAGAGATCTACAACCTATCCTGAAAGATGATCCTTTACTCTCACAGATCTTGGGAGACAGACCTGTCCTCGCTTACAGACAATCCCCCAACCTAAAGCAAATACTCACCAGCAACCACACATCACTGAACAAAAACACTGACCCAGGAACCTATCCTTGTAACAAAGCCCGATGCCAACTCTGTCCACATATCTATTCAAGTGACACCATCATAGGGCCTAATCACATCAGCTATACCATCAGGGGCTCGTTCACCTGCACATCTACCAATGTGATATATGCCATCATGTGCCAGCAATGCCCCTCTGCCATGTACATTGGCCAAACCGGACAGTCTCTACGCAAAAGAATTAATGGACACAAATCTGACATCAGGAACCATAATACTCAAAAACCAGTGGGAGAACACTTTAACCTGTCTGGCCATTCTTTGACAGACCTGCGGGTGGCTATCTTAAAACAGAAAAACTTCAAAAACAGACTCCAACGAGAGACTGCTGAGCTGGAATTGATATGCAAACTAGACACAATCAACTCAGGGCTAAATAGGGATTGGGAATGGCTGAGCCATTACAAACATTGAATCTATCTCCCCTTGTAAGTATTCTCACACTTGCTTCTTATCAAACTGTCTGTACTGGGCTATCTTGATTATCACTTCAAAAGTTTTTTTTTTTTTTTTTTTTCCCCCCCTCCTCTCTTACTTAATTGGCCTCTCAGACTTGGTAAGACAACTCCCACCTGTTCATGCTCTCTGTATGTGTGTATATATATCTCCTTTCCTTTAAAAAGTGGAAGTCAAATCCTAGTGAGGCAAATAGAAAGGAGCACAAACACTGCCAACTTAAGTGCAAGAGTGTAATAAGAAAAGCCAAAGAGGAGTTTGAAGAACGGCTAGCCAAAAACTCCAAAGGTAATAACAAAATGTTTTTTAAGTACATCAGAAGCAGGAAGCCTGCTAAACAACCAGTGGGGCCCCTTGACGATGAAAATACAAAAGGAGCGCTTAAAGATGATAAAGTCATTGCGGAGAAACTAAATGGATTCTTTGCTTCAGTCTTCACGGCTGAGGATGTTAGGGAGATTCCCAAACCTGAGCTGGCTTTTGTAGGTGACAAATCTGAGGAACTGTCACAGATTGAAGTATCACTAGAGGAGGTTTTGGAATTAATTGATAAACTCAACATTAACAAGTCACCGGGACCAGATGGCATTCACCCAAGAGTTCTGAAAGAACTCAAATGTGAAGTTGCGGAACTATTAACTAAGGTTTGTAACCTGTCCTTTAAATCGGCTTCGGTACCCAATGACTGGAAGTTAGCTAATGTAACGCCAATATTTAAAAAGGGCTCTAGGGGTGATCCCGGCAATTACAGACCGGTAAGTCTAACGTCGGTACCGGGCAAATTAGTTGAAACAATAGTAAAGAACAAAATTGTCAGACACATAGAAAAACAAACTCTTGAGCAATAGTCAACATGGTTTCTGTAAAGGGAAATCGTGTCTTACTAATCTATTAGAGTTCTTTGAAGGGGTCAACAAACATGTGGACAAGGGGGATCCGGTGGACATAGTGTACTTAGATTTCCAGAAAGCCTTTGACAAGGTCCCTCACCAAAGGCTCTTACGTAAATTAAGCTGTCATGGGATAAAAGGGAAGGTCCTTTCATGGATTGAGAACTGGTTAAAGGACAGGGAACAAAGGGTAGGAATTAATGGTAAATTCTCAGAATGGAGAGGGGTAACTAGTGGTGTTCCCCAAGGGTCAGTCCTAGGACCTATCCTATTCAATTTATTCATAAATGATCTGGAGAAAGGGGTAAACAGTGAGGTGGCAAAGTTTGCAGATGATACTAAACTACTCAAGATAGTTAAGACCAAAGCAGATTGTGAAGAACTTCAAAAAGATCTCACAAAACTAAGTGATTGGGCAACAAAATGGCAAATGAAATTTAATGTGGATAAATGTAAAGTAATGCACATTGGAAAAAATAACCCCAACTATACATACAACATGATGGGGGCTAATTTAGCTACAATGAGTCAGGAAAAAGATCTTGGCGTCATCGTGGATAGTTCTCTAAAGATGTCCACGCAGTGTGCAGAGGCGGTCAAAAAAGCAAACAGGATGTTAGGAATCATTAAAAAGGGGATAGAGAATAAGACTGAGAATATATTATTGCCCTTATATAAATCCATGGTTCGCCCACATCTCGAATACTGTGTACAGATGTGGTCTTCTCACCTCAAAAAAGATATTCTAGCACTAGAAAAGGTTCAGAAAAGAGCAACTAAAATGATTAAGGGTTTAGAGAGGGTCCCATATGAGGAAAGATTAAAGAGGCTAGGACTCTTCAGTTTGGAAAAGAGAAGACTAAGGGGGGACATGATAGAGGTATATAAAATCATGAGTGATGTTGAGAAAGTGGATAAGGAAAAGTTATTTACTTATTCCCATAATACAAGAACTAGGGGTCACCAAATGAAATTAATAGGCAGCAGGTTTAAAACAAATAAAAGGAAGTTCTTCTTCACGCAGCGCACAGTCAACTTGTGGAACTCCTTACCTGAGGAGGTTGTGAAGGCTAGGACTATAACAATGTTTAAAAGGGGACTGGATAAATTCATGGTGGCTAAGTCCATAAATGGCTATTAGCCAGGATGGGTAAGAATGGTGTCCCTAGCCTCTGTTCGTCAGAGGATGGAGATGGATGGCAGGAGAGAGATCACTTGATCATTGCCTGTTAGGTTCACTCCCTCTGGGGCACCTGGCATTGGCCACTGTCGGTAGACAGATACTGGGCTAGATGGACCTTTGGTCTGACCCAGTACGGCCTTTCTTATGTTCTTATGTTCTTAGCTAGAATATCTATTTATCTGTGCTCCACACTACATTGGCTACCAGTGAATTCTTGTAGGAAATTCAGGGTACTAGTTACTATCTTTAAATTCCTTACTGGTTTAAGATTCACTCCCCTCAAGCATCACTTCCAACATCTGTAAGTAATAAAAGGGAAAGTGAGAGCATGTGTGTGTGTGTGTGTGTTTCTTTTGCAGCATTTCAGTCCTCTGTTCAGACACAAGGTGCATGGCTGTAGAGCCTAGAGCCTGCCCAATCCTCCTCAGCTCTTCTATTTAATATTTGGATGAGCTCATTTCCCTTGAGGGCAGCTGCACAACTTATTGTATGACTGCCATAGCTCTCTCCTCCCCATGTTGGAGACTGAAATTGAAGTTATGAAGAGATCTGAGCACCTTTACAAATGGAAGAATAAATGACTTTTTTCTCCTTATGTTGGAAATTACTTTATATGTAGCTTCATAATTACACATGGCACATGATAAACCTCAAAATAAGGAAAGCTTCCATCTGCAAGAGGTTCACAATCTAATCAAAGATTTAAACTACAATTAAATAGAGATATTTTTTATGATGGATTCAAGGGCCAAAGTTGACAAATCTGTAGGAACTGGTACTGCTTGCCAGGGAGAGAAAAAAAATAATCAGAGGAGGCCCCCTAACAAGTAAAAGATGTGTTTCCCTCCACCAGCATAGAGCCCATTAGGTAGGGTAGATGTAGCCCACATTTCTGAAGACACTATCGCTTATCAGTAATAATTGTGCTAGCTATTGAGGATGTTGACTTTTGGGACAGGCTTTTATATGGCCTACAGCTTGCTTATGAGTGTCATGCTGAAAAGAGAAAATACTAATCTGCTAAGAATCACCAGAAAGACGTAATCTTTACCAGTATTGTTAAGAAGGGATTTTTGATTTTTTTTTTTACTGATATCCTAACAAACAAGTACAAACACTTAAGTCAGCAAAAATATGAAGCATCAGACAGAAAAACAGACGTCTAAATATACTGGAAATGTATGGGTAAAAATAAGTTGTTTGTCAGAGGAAATAAATGAAGGTAAAACTATATGAACATAAGAACAGCCATACTGGGTCAGACCAAAGATCCATCCAGCCCAGTATCCGGTCTACTGACAGTGGCCAATGCCAGGTGCCCCAGAGAGAGTGACCCTAACAGATAATGATCAAGTGATCTCTCTCCTGCCATCCATCTCCACCCTCTGACAAACAGAGGCTAGGGATACCATTACTTATCCATCCTGGCTAATAGCCATTAGTGGACTTAACCTCCATGAATGTATCTAGTTCGCTTTTAAACCCTGTTATAGTCCTAGCCTTCACAACCTCCTCAGGCAAGGAGTTCCACAGGTTGACTGTGCGCTGTGTGAAAAAGAACTTCCTTTTATTTAGTACAGTGTATTTACTTAGTATATGCAACCATATTACTGTACCAAATTGCAAGCTAACTTCAGAATTGAACCAAACAACAGTGCAAGCTGCTCAGCATCTTGTTGCAACAGGGATTTTTGGACTGTGATATGTATATGCCTTTCTATTATGCATTAGTACCACCTAATAATAAATGAATCAAGCTGGCTCTGAGGTCTCTCTGATTACTAATAAAACTCTTGTTGGGAACAAAGGTAAAAGAAAACTTGAGTGTAAATTACTGGGACCTGCAATTACCATAGGTTCTTGTTGCCCTATGGAATATATGAAAATTATTTGTAGTGCCTCACAAATCAAAATGCATTAAACTATCTCTAACAGTTGATATCATCATATATTTACAATGACTAAAAAAAATGCAAAATGCTGAAGTGTTTACAATACAGGGAGCTTGCCTTTATTCTTGGAGAATAATAAGCACAAGCAGTGGTTTTAAATGTTTCAAAGTTAATATGAACTATACAGTTTTTCTCTCTTGCCCAGCTCTGCCTTCTTCTAGGCTTCAACAAACAGTTTACAAATAACAACGAAAATATGCATGTAATTGGTTTATAGCAATTGTACGGGGGTAAAAAAAGACACAAAAAAAGAAAGTAGGAATGTGTAGCTTGAAAACTCATACCCTCCAACAACAGAAATTGGTCCAATAAAAAGATATTACCTCACCTACCTCATCTCTGTTTTAGTGCAAATGTCATTTTTATGCCCAGGTTTTTAGTAGTAGAGCTTGTACATTTTCTGAAAAATAGAGAGACTTATAAGTTAACTATAGGGGGTTATTTTAGATACAACAATAAACATTTCCTGTGAACTAGTGTTTTGAAAATCTCAAAAGGCTGAGAGGTTCGTTTTTGTTCAGATAAGCATTGAAAAGTTCAAGTGCGTATCAAGACTCCTTTGATGTAGTAACCAGGCTAGAAATCTCAGGAGAACAGACTCTCTGGAAAGATTTCCTGTACTCCTCACTTTTTGCAAGAGTGGAAATTGCTTCAAAAAGGGAATTTAGCTATTTAGTGCTTCTGCTTCCAGCCCAATGGCAAATAACCTGGAAACAAGAGACATGGGATTATAAATTAAGTGACTAACCCTGCCAAAGAGATCTGCTTGTGTGTGCCTCATTGAAGTTGATGGGATCCTGCACAAGAAAATCTTTTTGAAGGAGAGGTCCCTAAGTAACCTTCTTCAGTGCGTAAAACAGATTTAAGCTCAGTTCAAATGTTGGGCCGAAGTCAAGTTTGTTTTTTATTTAACTTGAACAGGAACATCTAAGCTCACCCATAAGCCTATTTTAAAGTCAACAGAGAGCAGGCAAAAGTGACATCCCTCCCACTAATTATACAATAGTGTTAGTAATTTAAGGAGTATTGTTTCATTCCAGATATTATCCCCTTATTTTAATTACTACATGGGTGCATAAAGGAAGAAGGGTTTTGGAAGCAGCAGCTTGGCAGCTTCAGTAGTGGTGGCTCCTGGCTTCCCACGTAGTGAATTGTTAAGCCTGATTTTGTGAGCATGATTGGGATGCACTGCATCCTTGTTCTCCCAGCTCCAGGATGTGGCAGACCTGGGCCACCATTTGGGAAGCAGCAGCACAGGCTACTTGGCACAGGAGCGGACTCAGCTGTGGAAAGCAAGCAGAGACTGACTGGGTGGACTTGTTGGGAGGAAGAAGAGATGGTTTCCAGTGAGACTGATCCCAGAAGGGATATGTATTGGTTGGGTCTGTCCCTGGTAGGGACTTGTATCCTGATGGTTATCACTAGCTATCAAAGCCAAAATGTCTGGCCATGTCGTTCCCTGGATACTGCTCTAGAATCTGCTGCCTGTATTTGCCCAAAGCAAGATTAGAATCTTTATAATCCCACATACTATTGGTGAACGGTGGGAGATGAGGAGGGGAAGCTGCAAAGGTACATACCATTTCCCCAATTTAAATTTTTACAGGTTCTTATACACCAGTTTCCACTCAGTTACTTTTGGGCAAAGGTCTTATGGAAAATATTATCTGATGAATTTTGTGATTCACCAGTAATACTATCAGATTCTTGTCTCAGCCCCAGTCTGAGTTTTCTGGTTGAGTGTTTGGATCCCAGTAATGAACAAGATCAGATAATAATTCAATAACATTCAATAACGTCTCTTTTATATTTACCGTGAGAATGCTTGCTCCCCCAGTTGTTCACATGAAAATAGTAATGCCCCACCTTAAGGCTTTATCAACCGAGCCAATACTTTGGGATTGCTGTTTGACTATACAGAAATTAATGGAAGTGATTTTTAAAGATATTTCAGGTTCTCAGAGAAACCTTTTTTAACTTCAAGGCTATGTTGGAGAGATTGTGGCAGATTTCGCAAGAGTTCAAAAATCTTAAGAGTTATTACCCTGATGCCTGCCATTTGTAACTGCTACCCCAATAGGTTGTTTGGCATTCCCTTTGATTTGGAACAGCTGGACCATGTTAACCCCAGTTCCAGGCCTAGTAATACAGAGTTGAGTATGTGTCAGAAGGGTAATGCCCATACCCAAACAGTTTCTGCAATTCTCTCATACTTCTAACAGAGAGCCATACTATGGTCCTTCGTGAGGTATTCCAACCTCTCAACCTTGTTTAACTGAATGTATTTCAGATTTAAGACTAAGAAATCCTAGGTATAAGTGGCTGTGGCTCTGGTTTTTAATAATATTTCTAGGGGGAAAGGTAAGCCAGAGAGGCCTGAGTGCAGCACCATATATACAGAGTCTTAGAGAGAGCAGTGTTTTATTCTTTACCCAGAAATCAAATTCAAAAGATAGAAAGTGTTTCCAACACAGGATTACAAGAGTGGAGGCAGAATTTAAAGACTGGGGGGGCTGATAAGAAAATCTGGAGTATGAGAGCTCTCCTTAGCTACAGAGGCTATTCAATAGAAAAGGTTAAAGGGAAACAATTTTAAAGCATTCAGAGAGAATTTCTGCTCTACATAATAATAAAACAAATTACCAGTTATTCATGTAGATCCTGTCAGCCTATGGCCTATTTGGCTGAAACCAAATGGCCCAGATTTAGGCTTATTGCTCAAAAACCACAAGTCAATCATAGGGTTACAGATCATAATTCTGGGAGAAACAGACCTAACTGTAGAGCTAATGCAACAGATTACCAAGACAATTTCTCAGTAAAGGCCCCAGAGATGGAAGTGGAATGATTAGATGGGCCTGACTGAGATTGTATAAAATCTTGTATCAAGATTGTCTCACGGCATATTGCTGGCCTTGAAAGTAAACTTCAGAATTTGGATTGTAGGAATCATTTATCCCAGTCTAACTTAGTCTCTCTCCAAGGGGCTTTGAATCCTTTTTAGAAAGGTTGTTAAGTAAGATAAGAGAGGTAGACCAGCATGTGGTCTGGCCTTCTTCATCACCACTAGATTAAATGTCATAACTATCAGTTAACATCAGGTAACCACTATTTTCAGGTCTTTAAGCTTTACCTTTTCAAGATAAATCTGTCTCTATTATCCCTGAATGTTTATTTTCTCCTTTTGTACTCTCTTTTTTTAATGCATTTCTCTATGTGGAATTTGAAACTCTCAATGACTCGCTTAGGGAAAAGTATCCATTATCCAACTTTATTGTTTTGGGTGATTTTAATGCATGACTTGGTTGTGGGATAGGGAAATTCTTCATCTGGTCTTCTCACTTAGTGAAAGGAGCTTTTCCTTTAATTGCCCCTAAATCTCTGGACTATAGATCTCTGGAAAAATACCCCAGGGTTGTAATTTTCAGTACTTTAAAATTATTTTTGGTTGGAAGTGCTGAATGGTGATGAGGTGGAGAGCCACTTTGCCTTCACTTCATCTAGAGGGACCAATATTACAGATTATATTGCAGTACCAATTTTAAATTGGACCTGTTTTTCTAATGGATTTTAAAACAGATAGTGGTCACCAACTTTTTTCAGGTAAATATTTGCTCATCTGCCACATTTTTATGGGGGGAGGTGGGGAGGGTAATGGAGAATATGGGTTCAGGCACATTTTGCCCCATTCCGGACATCATAAATTTGAAGGGAGTTAAACGGAATCCCTTAGGTAAACTCAAAATCAAAAAGAAACTTGCATCCAGTGATCTGTTAGTTTTGAAGAACCAACTATCAGACCTTAAGGATGTGTTCCATATCTGTAGAGTATTCACTGCACTTATTAAGAAAAACCTTCAGGATGATTTTGCTATGAAGGAGGATGTTTTAATCTTTTACAGGATGAAACTATCCGGTATGATTTGGAAAATGCTTCAGTTATAGGAAACTGCCTCAGACTGTTAGAAAGCAAAAGCTTTTAGAAATAATGGTTAACTGGATTCTATTAGAAAATTAGTTATTTTTAGATGGGAATATAAAATTTGTTAAATAAGAAAAATATCAAAGGGCCCTTTGAAAGGAATTTGAACTTGCTGCCAAGAAAAATTCATTTATTTTATTTTGGCAGTTGTGGCTATATAGATTCAAAAAATATTTGGAAATTTTAAATAAGATAAAAAGGGCCTTTATGGTTTTACAGATCTTAATTGATTTTACCCATGTGGGTCAGGCCAGGCTTGAGATTTGACACATTGCATACTGGAGACTTTTATTAGCCATTTTATTTGTCAAATGGCTAATAAAAGTCTCCAGTATGCAATCTCCAATCTTGGCTCAGAAGACTTTCCTAATTAGTTCAAAAACTGGAACATTTGTTATGCAGCAATGTTTCAGTTACATGGGCAGTTGCCCTTTTTGCTTGGTTGATGGCAAAAAGAAGGAAAGAATTGTTTGAAACTAATGCTCTTTTAAAGTTGAAGTGAATCAATTTGTTCCTAATGTTTGTAATTTTATTTTGGTATATTATTCTAGGGGCAGTTTCAAAAATGTAAATTGACTCTAGGAGCATCTTTGCTTTTATTTTTGCCGTGTGAAGATATTAAAATTTGTGTATATTTTGTTGAGCATTATGACTAAGATTATTATGATTAAGATACTGGGTTAATACATTTTATTTGAATAAAAGAAGAGAATGAAGAAACTGTAAGAAGAAAGTGCACAGATCTATTAGTTTAGTGGCTTTATGTTGCAACTAGAACAGTGCACAACTTTTTAGTTTGCAGAGAATTCTGTGAACTTTATTCAGTTTTAATGTTGGGTTCATACCAACTCAAGTTTCCTTTGAGTTTCAGGCTCAAATGAATAAAAGAAAATTGAGTTGAAACCAACCTAGACAGTCATTTTCAGCATCAGAGCTCTGGCTGCAGAAGGGAAGCGAGTTAAACAGGAGCTGGGAATTCTGTAGGGGCAGCATGTTCAACCACCTATGGAAAGGAGCATCTACTGTCACTCTCCCAGATCCTTCTAGCTGAAGAGCTGAACAACAGAGAGAGTTCCAGAGAAAACAGCATCCAGCTCTTTCACACGCACACACACACACACGCACACGCACTCCATGATGAGGTCCTTTGCAAATGGAGAAGTAAAAGGAATAAATGTGAAAATCCTGATGATCCCCACTCTTAAACACAAAGGGCTTTGCCTTGCATAATGACATCATACCAAAAGGACTAAAGGTAAAAAATCCATTACAATCTACATATCACACAGACTATGCTGAGAGACTGTGTCACACACTCTCAAAGAAACTGCGAAACCACCTGATCAGCATCCTATACAGCAAACAGGGAAAGATTAAGAATGAGCTCTCAAAACTGGATACTCTCATAAGAAACCAACCTTTCACACAAACTTCCTCATGGATAGACTTTACAAAAACTAGACAAGCCATTTACAAGACAAAGGGCTTTGTTTCCACCTAAATAAGAGGTGTGCGCATTTTCAACCCCACTCTTAGCTTACGCAATTTCTTGTGCATAGTTATTCACTTTATATTAATTCAGCAAAATATTATCAGCTGCTTGCTTTGTTTAACAAATAAGTTAGCTTTGTTTATCGTGCAGTACAAGTGAAAGAAATCTCACTCTCCCAAGATGTAAGCCACTAAAAATAACCATGGCAACACATTAACTTCAGAACTGATCTCTGTATTTCTAGTTTATAGGATTCTGCTGGCCTTTATTAGATTATATTTAACTTGAAGCCATGTCTAATTTGTCCATTTTCAATGAAAATTACAGACTTTCTCCATTTTGGATTTAATTCAATAAAATTGTAATTATGATTTATAGTTGTTTACTAGTGTGAAAGCACTTGATCATTAGTGGATTAAATGTGACTCAGTATTGACATTCAACAATTAACACTGACATTTATGATCAGTCCCTTGACCAATAATATTTCTTCACATTAAATGGGGAGCTTTGCTTTCAAGTTTTCATCTTTAAGATATTTAATTTAACTATGATCTTTTCTATTGTGGTTAGAATTTCTTATTGCTTTTATCCTTAATCCATTAAAGCCAGAAGGAGTTCTTCCTGAGATTTGGAGACACATACAATGTGCATTTTTAGGGAAAACTGACATTCAATCTACTAAAGCCAACTGTTCACCTTTCTAATAGTTTTATTAGACTCTCTTCTGGCATCAAGTAGTTCATTTTTAATTTTAAGTGAAGAAAATGGAAAAGTTCAATATATGGGAAAAATCCACTTCTTCATCTAGGATTGGATCAACCTTTCTCCGAACATACCGGTGGTCTGGGGCTCTGGCAAGGGAAATGAGGACTGTGGGAGATTACCAAATCCAACACCTGAATATGCATGCCTCAATTTCCCCCTATTATTGGTGAGATTTGGCAGAGAAGCTAACTAAACAAACGTCTACCCCTTTCTGGGAAAGCAAGCAGCCAAACAAAAGCTCCCCCACCCACCCCCCAAAAACAAAATCCCTTGGCCCTAATCTACACTACCAATTTGTCAGTATAATTATGTCGCTCAGTTATACTGACCAGACTCCCGGTGTAGACAGTGCTCCTGTTGACATAGTTACTGCTTCTCTGGGAGGTGGAGTTCCTACACTGATAGGAGCTCGCTCGTCGGCATAGGTAGCATCTACACTACAACATCTAAGAACTACAGGTGTGCCACTGCGGTGCTATGAGTGTAGAGAAGCCCTGAGCCTTTTTCCACGGGCTCAAGCAGCCCTCAATCCTTCATCAGGCTCTAGTAAGACCTACTGCTCCTATTACACATCTCCCGCTCTACAGTCTTCCAGCAACTGAATTCTTATGCAGTGTAAGGCTATTACCATCACCTTATGAATAACTTTGCACTCAGTGTAAACAGCTGCAACTCTGTCCAGGTCAAGAGGGTTAATTCTTTCCAGCCCAGCCCAGGGATCAGGTTTGCACACCCTGTCACATACCATGCCCTACAAGAGTAGATATCAGTAGATTAGGCAGAAGCCCAGCTCCCTGCCACCCCAGGGACAGGGTCTGTGCTCTCTGTCACAGAATCCTTTCTGCACAATGTTTTGGGATCATCCTGGGAGTGGGATTTGAAGCACTTCTGTCCTTACGCCCACAGATGCTCATGGACTTGAAGGAGAGTGGGGCCATCTGCATAGCATGAGTATGTGGCTGTCTAGCATCCTGCTTTACCCTCTTCCCTATCCTATGGAGCTGCTCCATCAAGGAAGTCTCCATCATGGAAATGGCTAAAAGTTAATGCAACCTAAGCTTCTCCAAGGGGGCTGGGGAGCAAGAGGGCAATATGAGTCACCCATGGCCAGTCTCCTTCCGAGCCACAGATCCTCAAGCTTTCTAAGGGCTTTCCTCGGTGAAGCTATGCCAGGCTGATATTGCTGCAGAAGTAGCTGACCTCTCCTTCTCTGTGCAGGACAGGGTGAAATAGTCTCTGCATAATCCTTCATTTGGGGACCCCCTATAAAATAATCTTGCTTATAATGCAATGCTAGTGTCTACAGATTTGGGGTTAAATTGTTGCAGAGGAAAGTCTAATAAAACCACCAGAAAGGTAAACAGTTAACTTTAAATACATTAAATGTATGACATTCTTGCCTAAAAAATGAAGATTAGATATGTCTTCAAGTCTCACGCTTTATTGGAGCAGTTATATTGCAAGTCATATTCTTTTAAGTACTGCGCTATCAGTTGTGTTCTCAAAACATGGCTGATACTGCAGAAAAACAATGGGATAGCATAACTTCAATATCGATAAATAAGAAGTGTGTGTGATATCCCATAATGAAGGTATCATTGTATTTCATACTTTACACTAACAGGAATTTACAACCCAGTAGAGTAAACCTACCTGAAATGGCAAAAAAAAGAAGGTTTAATCTTCTGGCAGCTGATGAACACTGAATATGAAGTGCATCTACATATTTTCATTTCAAGATTAAACACAGTTGGAGCCTTTTAAATGATTCTCACCACATTATTTTGCTGCTTAATTCTGTTCAGCTAAAAGATGATTTGTAGCTCTCATATAATAGAAAGCATTCTGTGTTGCATACAAACATTCTGGACTAAATCCTGCTCTCATTTACACTGATGCAATCCCACTGAAATCAACAAGGATAAGCACAATGTTGCCTGCACACAGCACACACAGGGTCCCTTGTGATGGATCTGCTAAGCAGGGGCTACAATTCTCACCAGCCCCTTCCCAATGCACTTCCCTTTCCCCTGGCCAGGTAAGATGAAAGGTCCTGAACCAGGAGGAGCCAGGCTCTTTGGGGAGGCAGCAACCGCATGGTGAGCCAGGAGCTGTAGAATAGCCAGGTACAGCAAGAAATCCCCAGGAACCATATGCAGAGATGTGTATGGAACATCTGGCAATCACAGCTGTTACATCTGCGTGCAGGTATCTGTGGGTCTTATAGGAGTCAGTGCAAAGGGGGTTCCAATGAGAACCACTAACTGAGCCTGGCCTAGAAACCCACAAGTTCTTATTTGCTTGAATAGGGATTGAAATGAAGATGGAACCCTCTCAGTTGGACTGCCCCCACGGGCAGAACTGCTATTTCTCACTTTGAACTGTAACTCTTTAAGTCACTTTAACTAGGGTATTTGCAACCTTTCCCTTTCTTGCCAGCCCTAGTAAAATGCCCTTTCAGTTAGCCATGTGCCTGAGTGGTTATTAGGACCCATCAGAGCTAGCGCCTACAAGACCTAGTTGCTGAAGTACCTTCAGTGCTTGCCTCTAAGTCACGGTATGCCTGACATGTTACTGGCACCCTGGGGGGTTGGCGTACTGGCCCTGATCAACTGCAATAATTACACCCTTCTAAGATGCTTAATATTTTAAAATGAAAGGGGAATTCCTAAGCAATTCTTAGAAGGGATATTAAGAAGAGCTGACACCTCGTGGAAATCTTAGAAAAACAGTCTACTATGCACTAAAGTATATCATCGTATCCTGTAGTTATCTTCCACTGTCTTCTATCTTTCGAGATATTTGAATGTATGGAAGACCTTTGTTTCTGACGTTCTGTTACGTTCAATTACTTGTATGGCTTTTCTCCATGGTGCAGTCAAAGAAAACGATGTATCAGGTTTCAGCCTAACTAAAAGATGAAACTTCATAAAACAACCAATAAATACCACTAGCAAATAAATAGTTCTTGCCATGTGAATTATAGAAACAATGAAACTTTTGTGCAGAGGGCCAAACATCATTAGCCTTCAAAGCCCCTCCTTAAACAGCTAATCTCACCACAAGGCTAAAACCTGAACATGGATGTGTGGTGTCTATGCACTCTCCCAATAATGAAGCCCTGTTTTATACAGCACAAACAAATAAGTGCATTTCCCATGATTTCCCTGATCAAGCCTCATCTTATGGAGTTGTTGTAGTGAGCCCTGGGTCTGGGAGATGAACAGCCTGCTTCAACTCTGCTGCCTGGGAGAACGAAAGAGAAAATATATAGATGCATCTCCCAGGAGCTTATATGACCACCCAACCAAGGTATGAACACACCTTAATTAAGCTACATGAACAAATATAATATAAATAAAGTTCTCAAAAGGACACAAATATAAACAACCAGTTATCTGAAAGAACGACTCCAGATAATTCAGTGCCACCTTTGACTGACTCATGATATGGGGCATGGTTGGAATCCTGACAGTCCACCAAACAAAACCATGATGCTGTGTGGAGAGGAGGTGGCTCAGCTCAAAAAGACAAAGACCAAGACAATGAGGAAGAAAAAGAAAAAAGCCCCTAGCAAGCATGCCATTTTATAGTTCCAATCAGAGAGGGATCACAAAAAGACTACCAAGCAGAACTGAGTGTGGGGTTATCATAACAGCTCAAGCCTGGGGCTTGCTATTAGGTGGGCTGTAGGAGGCAGTCACCTCCCACTTTGTTTTTCAGTCCACTGTCAGCAGCATAGACCAATCAGGGTCTGATCTCCCTGGACTAACATGCAGAGATCTGCAATCAGCCGGACCAGCAATACAGCCAGAAATCAGCTAGCAGAGCACTGTATGACACACAAAGCTGCATTTGAAGCCATCATTCAGATTCATTGCCAAAGCAGTTTTAATGGTGATGTTAAAACAACAATGGAGCTTGTCAAGAGTAGGCACACTCTTAATAAAGACTCTTTTCATTCAAACATCATGCAGAAACTAAAATGTTACATGTGCAGAATATTCAATAAAAGGGATTTAAAAAAAATGAATAAAAAAAATTCTCCTTAATTCATTGTCAGAAAATATTCTGAAATGTGAAAACTACAGTAAATCATTTGCATCACAAAACCTCTGCTGAAAACCACATCACCTGTATTTCTCCAAACAACATTTAGAGTTCTGAACTTCACTTAGCTAATTTAAAGATAAAATTAAAATGAATCAGTATATGTGAACTTTGGCCATTTTTAAAGCAGAGAAACTGACCTATTATTCCTTCAGCAACGTAGTTAATTGCTTCAAAAATACTGCCCAGTGTTCACGATCAGCTCAATGTTTTTTTTCCAACTGCAGTGAAAGCCATCTGTTCCGCATGGCAGGTTTCATGAATTTTCTGGTCCATTTCTATACTGAAATGGATGTTTTAATGAAGAAAAATGTGGTAAAGTGCTGAAAGCTTCATTAAAGCACGTTATTTTTGCTTGCAGGCAGAAAAATAGACGTCTGACAGTGAAGTAAAGTCTGACCAGACTTACTGTGCTTTGTTTATCTGTATTGTTGTCTTTCTAGGTATTAGAAGATTCATGTAGTAAGCAAACTCATATTCTGTATATGCCAATCATAGAATCATAGACCTGGAAGGGACCTCGAGGGGTCATCTAGTCCAGTCCCCTGCACTCAAGGCAGGATTAAGGCCAAAAGCCATGTAGAGTTGGACCTTGCAAAGGGAAGTAAAACCAATAGTAAAAGGTTGTATAGCCATATAAATAAGAAGAAAACAAAGAAAGAAGAAGTGGGACCGCTAAACACTGAGGATGGAGTGGAGATTAAGGATAATCTAAGCATGGCCCAATATCTAAACAAATACTTTGCCTCTGTCTTTAATGAGGCTAATGAGGAGCTTAAGGATAACGGTAGGATGACAAATGGGAATGAGGATATGGAGGTAGATATTACCACATCCGAGGTAGAAGCCAAACTCGAACAGCTTAATGGGACTAAATCAGGGGGCCCAGATAATCTTCATCCAAGAATATTAAAGGAGCTGGCACATGAAATTGCAAACCCATTACCAAGAATTTTTAATGAATCTGTAAACTCAGGGGTTGTACCGTATGACTGGAGAATTGCTAACATAGTTCCTATTTTTCAGAAAGGGAACAAAAGTGATCCGGGTAACTATAGGCCTGTTAGTTTGACATCTGTAGTCTGCGAGGTCTTGGGAAAAAATTTGAAGGTGAAAGTAGTTAAGGACATTGAGGTTAATGGTAATTGGGACAAAATACAACATGGTTTTACAAAAGGTAGATCGTGCCACACCAACCTGATCTCCTTCTTTGAGAAGGTAACAGATTTTTTAGATAAAGGAAATGCAGTGGATCTAATTTACCTTGATTTCAGTAAGGCATTTGATACGGTTCCACATGGGGAATTATTAGCTAAATTGGAAAAGATGGGGATCAATATGAAAATTGAAATGTGGATAAGGAACTAGTTAAAGGGGAGACTACAACGGGTCATACTGAAAGGTGAACTGTCAGGCTGGAAGGAGGTTACTAGTGGAGCTCCTCAGGGATCGGTTTTGGGACCAATCTTGTTTAATTTTTTATTACCGACCTTGGCACAAAAAGTGGGAATGCACAAAGCTGGGAGTTATTGCTAATAGAGAGAAGGACCGGGACATCATACAGGAAGATCTGGATGACCTTGTAAACTGGAGTACTAGTAATAGGATGAAATTTAATAGTGAAAAGTGCAAGGTCATGCATTTAGGGATTAATAACAAGAATTTTTGTTATAAATTGGGGATGCATCAGTTGGAAGCAACAGAGGAGGAGAAGGACCTTGGAGTATTGGTTGATCACAGGAGGACTATGAGCCGCCAATATGATATGGCCATTAAAAAAGCTAATGCGGTCTTGGGATGCATCAGGCGAGGTATTTCCAGTAAAGATAAGGAGGTGTTAGTACTGTTATACAAGGCACTGGTAAGACCTCATCTGGAATATTGTGTGCAGTTCTGGTCTCCCATGTTTAAGAAGGATGAATTCAAACTGGAACAGGTACAGAGAAGGGCTACTAGGATGATCTGAGGAATGGAAAACCTATCTATGAAAGGAGACTCAAAGAGCTTGGCTTGTTTAGCCTAACCAAAAGAAGGCTGAGGGGAGATATGATTGCTCTTTATAAATATATCAGAGGGATAAATATCAGGGAGGGAGAGGAATTATTTAAGCTCAGTACCAATGTGGACACAAGAACAAATGGATATAAACTGGACATTAGGAAATTTAGACTTGAAATTAGACGAAGGTTTCTAACCATTAGAGGAGTGAAGTTCTGGAATAGCTTTCCAAGCGGAGTAGTGGGGTCAAAAGACATATCCGGCTTCAAGACTAAGCTTGATAAGTTTATGGAGGAAATGGTATGATGGGATAGCCTAAATTTTGGCAATTAATTGATCTTTGACTATTAGCGGTAAATATGCCCAATGGCCTGTGATGGGATGTTAGATGGGGTGGGATCTGAGTTACTACAGAGAATTCTTTCCTGGGTGCTGGCTGGTGAGTCTTGCCCACATGATCAGGGTTTAGCTGATCACCATATTTGGGGTTGGGAAGGAATTTTCCTCCAGGGCAGATTGGCAGAGGCCCTGGAGGTTTTTCACCTTCCTCTGTAGCGTGGGGCACGGGTCAACTTGCTCGAGGATTCTCTGCACCGTGAGGTCTTTAAACCACGATTTGAGGACTTCAATAACTCAGACATAGGTTAGGGGTTTGTTACAGGAGGGGGTGGGTGAGATTCTGTGGCCTGCGTTGTGCAGGAGGTAAGACTAGATGATCATAATCGTCCCTTCTGTCCTTACAGTCTATGAGTCTACGAGAAATTATTATCTAGACCATCCCTGACAGTTGTTTGTTCAACCGTCTCTTAAAAATCCCCAGTGATGGAGATTCCAACACCTCCTTTGGCAATTTATTCCAGTTCTTAACCACTCTGACAGTTAGGAAGTTTTTCCTAATGTCCAACCTAATCTGCCCTTGCTGCAATTTAAGCCAGTTGCTTCTTGTCCTATCCTCAGAGGTTAAGAAGAACAATTTTTCTCCCTCCTCCTTGTAACAACCTTTTATGTACTTGAAAACTGTTTTGTCCCCTCTCAGTCTTCTCTTCTTCAGACTAAAAAAACCCATTTTCCCCCCCAATATTCCCTCATAAATCATGTTTTCTAAACCTTTAGTAATTTTTGTTGCTCTTCTCTGGACTTTCTCCAATTTGTCCACATCTTTCCTGAAATGTGGTGCCCAGAACTGGACACAATATTCCAGTTGAAGACTAATCAGTGCAGAGTAGAGTGGAAGAATTACTTCTTGTGTCTTGCTTACAATACTCCTGCTAATACATCCCAGAATGATGTTTGCTTTTTTTGCAACAGTGTTACACTCTTGCCTCATATTTAGCTTGTGATCCACTATGACCCTCAGATCCCTTTCCTCAGTACTCTTTCCTGGGCAGTCATTTCCCATTTTGTATGTGTGCAACTGATTGTTCCTTCCTAAGTGGAGTACTTTGCATTTGTCCTTATTGGATTTGATCCTATTTACTTCAGATCATTTCTCCAGTTTGTCCAGATTATTTTGAATTTTAATCCCATCTTCCAAAGCACTTGCAACCCTCCCAGCTTGGGATCATCTGCAAACTTTGGGCTGGTCCACATTAAGCCCCTAGTTCGAACTAAGATACGCAACTTCAGCTACGTGAATAACGTAGCTGAAGTCGAAGTATCTTAGTTTGAACTTAAAGGTACTTACCACGGGTCCACACGTGGCAGGCAGGCTCCCCCGTCGACTCCGCCTACTCCTCTCGCGGAGCAGGATTACCGGCGTCGACGGCGAGCACTTCCAGGATCGATTTATCACGTCTAGACAAGACGCAATAAATCGATCCCAGAAGATCGATTGCTTGCCGCCGAACCAGCAGGTAAGTATAGACGTACCCTTTATAAGTGTACTCTCTATGCCATTATCTACATCATTGATGAAGATATTGAACAGAACCAGAACTGATCCCTGCCGGACCCCACTCGTTATGCCCTTCCAGCATGACTGTGAAACACTGATAACTACTCTCTGGGAATGATTTTCTAACCGATTATGCACCCACCTTATAGTAGCTCCATCTAGGTTGTATTTCCCTACTTTGTTTATGAGAAGGTCATGTGAGACAGTATCAAAAGCCTTACTAAAGTCAAGATATACCACATCTACCACTTCCCCCCTATCCACAAGGCTTGTTACCCTGTCAAAGAAAGCTATCAGGTTGGTTTGACACAATTTGTTCTTGACAAATCCATGCTGACTGTTATTTATCACCTTATTATCTTCTAGGTGTTTGCAAATTGATTGCTTAATTATTTGCTCCATTATCTTTCCAGATACAGAAGTTAAGCTGAGTGGTCTGTAGTTCCCTGGGTTGTCCTTATTTCCCCTTTTATAGATGGGCACTATATTTGCTCTTTTCCAGTCTTCTGGAATCTCTCCTGTCTTCTATGACTTTTCAAAGATAATTGCTAATAGCTCAAATATCTCTTCAGTCAGCTCCTTGAGTATTCTAGGATGCATTTCATCAGGCCCTAGTGATTTGAAGACATCTAACTTGTCTAAGTAAATTTTGACTAGTTCTTTCCCTATTTTAGACTCTGATCCTACCTCATTTTCACTGGCATTCACTATTTTAGACGTCCCATCGCCATCGCCCTTCTTGGTGAAAACCGAAACAAAGAAGTCATTAAGCACCTCTGCCATTTCCACATTTTTTCTGTTATTGTCTTTCCCCCTTCATTGAGTAATGGGGCTACTCTGTCCTTGGTCTTCCTCTTGCTTCTAATGTATTTGTAGAATGTTTTCTTGTTTCCTTTTATGTCCCTAGCTAGTTTGAGCTCATTTTGTGCCTTGGCTTTTCTAACTTTGTCCCTACATACTTGTGTTATTTGTTTATATTCATCCTTATATTCAATGATGTATTGAATCGGATTTATTTTTATTCGAATAAAAATAGTGTTTGCAAAGTGATTAAATCGCCCAAGTCTGACTGTAAAAAGGCACAGCAGTATTTTATATGTTAACTTTCAATGCACAGTTACTACTAATGCCAAATGTACATTTGAAACAGGAATAAAATACACAGATTCTGGTTTATTCAGAAAAAAAATTGTAGACCACACTGTATTTAAAAAAGTATAATTTCCTACCAACATATGGACCTGATGAGGAAGTAGCAGACTAGAAAAAAATGCTCACTACTATCAATCTAATAAACGTTGAATGTTTTTCCATTTTCTATACTTGCCAATTACCCTTTTTTATTTTATTAAATCAAATGTTTGCCTAGGCTTAGAAAAACCACAAGAAATATATAAGCATGGCTTGCTTTTGTGCTCATGCAATTTATTAAACCAAAATGACATTCCTGCACTGCATGAAATTGAAAGAAATGGGACTTAAGTCAAAAGAGAGAAATTGTATGAGAATTTGGAAGACAATAACAAGAGTCTCCAAATCCATCAAATATAATGAACTGAACTTGCCAGTTGTTGGGAGTTCTCATTTCCTACTGAATTGAGTTGAAGGTGCTTAGCAACTTGCAGGAACGGGCCTTACTTATTGATCTTGAGTGGGTCAGTTTCTGGGTTTACAAATTGAGACACTTTAGCCTGATTTTCAGAGGGTGGGTGCTCAGCCCTTTCTAAAAATCAGGTGCCTTCAAGGTATCTAAAGACCGGCATGCAAAAATCATTAGACAGTGACCGTTCTGAAATCGTGGCTTCAGTTTATCTACTTTAAATCCTTAATAGGCATTATTTAATTGTAATTACCTTGACCAAGTGTAAACCAGATCTAGCATGTAACATCAGACCGGGCCAGCTCAAAGCTGATTACTTCTGGGCATAACCCTGCAAAGCAACTTGTAGAAGGTAATCAGCACATGCAGATCCTTTAACTGAAGAGTTCCAAAGGGCCAATTCACGATGACATCTCCCCCACTTAAGCTACCTTAACTTCCAAATGGGGATAAAGGAGTCTAACATCTGATCACATGTACTCTCAAGTGTGACAGCAAGTCTTTCTTTGGTTATCCCTGACTGCTGGGACAAACCTTTAGAGCCCTGGGGCTTCTCTAATTTAGATTAAAGCACTGCATTATTTTCTGACTGGCCCCATAAAGGTAGCTTAAAGCTATCTTTACTTCCCTCCTTTGATCTTGTGCGTACACACTACAGCCAGACAAGAGGATCCAATGCATGGTCAAAACAAAAAATAGGATAAAACATTTTCTACTTAATATACAGAAGTTCAAATGTGTGACCCTCACTAGGATTAATAAGAACTGCTCATTTGTGCAGAAAGTTCAGAATATATAACAAGTCTAAATTCTGGTACATTTGGTGTAGTCATACAAGGGAAACTTTAAAAAAATGACAAAGCACATAGAAATGGCATGAAGCACCAATGCTGTTTAAACTAAGCAAGAGAAAAATACTATTACAGTAGAACCTCAGAGTTATGAACACCAGAGTTATGAACTGACCAGTCAACCACACACCTCATTTGGAACCAGAAGTACGCAATCAGGCAGCAGCGCACACGCAGCAAATACAGTACAGTATTAAACTTAAACTATTAAAAAATAAAGAGAAAGTGGCATTTTTCTTCTCCATAGTAAAGTTTCAAAGCTTTATTAAGTCAATGTTCAGTTGTAAACTTTTGAAAGAACCATAATGTTTTGTTCAGCATTACAAACAATTCCCAAGGTGTTCATAACTCTGAGGTTCAACTGTATATGATAGTACGCAATGCAGAGAAAGTACACTAGCAGTAAAACTTGATTTAATCTAAAAAAGATGAGACCATTAATAAAAATGGAACTAAAAGGAATATTTCAATCTGAGTTTCTCTATACACTGTGTGAACAAAGGATTGAAGAGGTGTGGGGAGAAAGTGATAGGTAGTAACTAGGGCTGTCGATTAATCAGTTAACTCACATGATTAACTCAAATTAATCACGATTACAAAATTAATCACGATTAAATGCATGACTAATCACTCTGTTAAACAAGAGAATACCAATTGAAATGTATTAAACATTTTTGGATGTTTTTCTACATTTTCAAATATATTGATTTCAATTACAACACAGAATACAAAGTGTACAGTACTCACTTTATATTACTTTTGATTACAAAAATTTGCACTGTAAAATGAAATAGTATTTTTCAATTCAACACATACAAGTACTATACCATGAAAGTGCAATTTACAAATTTAGATTTTTTTTTCTTTTGGTACATAACTGCATTCCATAACAAAACAATGTAAAACTTCAGTGCCTACAAGTTCACTCAGTCCTACTTCTTGTTCAGCCAATCACTAAGAGAAACAAGTTTGTTTACATTTACAGGAGATAATACTGCCCACTTCTTATTTACAATGTCACCCAAAAGTGAGAACAGACGTTCGTATGGCACTTTTGTAGGTGACATTGCAAGGTATTTATGTGCCAGATATGCTAAACATTCATATGCCTCTTCATGCTTCACCCACCATACCAGAAGACATGCTTCCATGCTGATGCTTCTTAAAAAAAAGAAGTGTGTTAATTAAATTTGTGACAGAACTCCTTGGAGGAGAATTGAATGTCTTCTTCTTCCATGGTTTTACCCACATTCTGCCATATATTTTGTGTTATGGTAGTCTCCGATGACAACCCAGCATATGTTGGTTGATTTAAGAACACTTTCACTACAGATCTGACACAACATAAAGGAGGTTCCAATATCAGATTTCTAAAGATAGCTACAGCACTCAACCCAAGGTTTAAGAATCTGAAGTGCCTTACAAAATCTAAGAGGGACGAGGTGTGGAGCATGCTTTCAGAAGTCTTAAAAGAGCAACATTCCGATGCAGAAACTACAGAACCCGAACCACCAAAAAAGGAAAATCAAACTTCTGCTGGTGGCATCTGACTCAGATGATGAAAATGAACATGCATCAGTCTGCACTGTTTGGATGGTTATCGAGCAGAATCCATCATCAGTATGGATGCATGTCCTCTGGAATGGTGGTTGAAGCATGAAGGGACATATGAATCTTTAGCGCATCTAGCACGTAAATATCTTGCGATGCCGGCTACAACAATTCCATACAAATGCCTATTCTTACTTTCAGGTAACACTGTAAACAAGAAGCGGGCAGCATTATCTCCTGCAAATGTAAAAAAAAACATATTTGTCTGAGTGATTGGCTGAACAAGGAGTAGGACAGAAGTAGGCCTTAAAGTTTTACATTGTTTTATTTTTGAATGCAGTTATTTTTATGTACACAATTTTACCTTTGTAAGTTCTACTTTCTTTTCTTTTTTACAGTGCAAATATTTGTAATCAAAAATATAAAGTGAGCACTGTACACTTTGCATTCTGTGTTGTAATTGAAATCAATATGTTTGACTATTATTTTTTTAAATCGCGCGATTACTTTTTTAAAATCACCTGACAGCCCTACTAGTAAACAGAAAAGACTTTGTGACCAATGTAAAATTAAGTACATTTAAAATAGCAATGCTTTTCTCCCTCACAGCTTCTCTTTTCTTCATAATTGATTTACACTGAAATCATAGTATTGCATTAGTGGCATCAAAATCATCCCCATGGCAATTTTTTGAGACACATGTGTAGGACAAAATAGAAGTGGGGTGCCTCTTTCTAGCTCATTTTTCTCTTATCTCCTCCCATCCAGTTAATCCAGCTGTAAAACTTCTCATTAATTGTGTGTTGTTCTAACTGCCACTGTGAATTGTCTTGGATGGTGCCAAGCTTTCCTCAGCTGGCCATTACTGTCGACAATTAGGGCCACCTATAGACGGCTAATACAGCATACCTGGAGATGCAAGGGGGTACAACTTTCAATGAATTTGAAATAAAAGGAAAATAAAAGAGCCCAGTTTTAAAGGGACGTGTCAACTTAATCATATTTCTGTCTGAAAATGTTGTTCCTACTATAGTTACCAAAAGCATCCAAGAATACTAGAAATGAATGAACTTAGATTGGGGGGGGGGGGGGGGGAAATCTCTATTATCATCAGTTTATTTACTTTGTGCATTTGACAGCACATTCTGGTAGTCAAGTTTCACAATCCCCCACCTGCCAAGATGATGGGCCTCAAACATCAAGAGCAGATATATATTCAATTTTTTAAAAGACTTCTAAAAAAAAAATCCTGGTATTTATTTAAAAGCAGAAATTGGGACATAAATTAAAAAAAAAAAGGAAACTGACAGTGTCCCTTTAACAGCAGAAACTAAATCAATATTACTTTTAACAGAAGCCAACAGAGTTCTCAACACTTCCCCCCTCTGGTTCAAGCTCTGGAAAGTCGGATGGTGTCATCTTTGCCACTAATAAGCCAAAAAACCACAAAAAATATTTACTTTAAACATACTATTTACCATGACCACAAAGGGAAGGTCATGAGTTGATATATCATGAGTATTGAAAATCCTTTCATCACTATGAAAAATATTATGGTAAGGGTATAGGTTATTGCCAAAGGCAGTGAACAATATGCCATCTTATTGTGAGCTGAGCAGTCTGGCGCCTTGGAGCTAGTTCTGGCACCAATATAAAACATATTTCTGTTGGTACAAGGAACCAGTGGCAAAAAATGTAAATGTAAATTTTGAACAGAAAGAGAAGTACTTTTTGGAAAAGCATCTGTGTAGTAGTAATATTCCTCTGTGCCAGCTAACCAATAGATAGTTCTCCAGATGATCTTGGGAATATATACTTTCTGCATAAAGATAATAATGTAGTATATCAATCATTTATAAAATAGTCTGTATTTAGCTTGGATCAAGTCCTTAAAAATATTATTAGTTCTAAAATAGTTTAAAAGTAAGATTTGGAGCCAAACTGGACACCATCTCATTTTTAACATGCTCTCTATATAGCACCCACTTCGACTGGAGCCAGAGAAGAGTAGGGAAAGTTTGTGTGTGTATATAAGATGAGAGAGAAGCTAGGACTCAGAAGCAGTTCTGCTACCCAATAGCTGGAAGAAAACAAGAGGAAATTCTAAAGAAATGAGTGTGAAGGGGCAAGTACAAGAAATCTCACAGATCCCAGAAAGCACTGAATTACATAAGAAGAATTAACGAATGACTTAGAAAGGAAGTACATGTCTGCACATAACTTACAACAACTACCTATTTCCTAGCACAGAAATTTAATTTATTTATTTCAAGTTACTGAAGCATCTAT
Organism: Emys orbicularis; assembly: GCF_028017835.1. Lineage (NCBI taxonomy): Eukaryota > Metazoa > Chordata > Testudines > Emydidae > Emys > Emys orbicularis. The sequence continues at coordinate 36,878,102 of NC_088689.1, read as the reverse complement.
GTGAACCTCTAAGCACCTTCATGTCTTTTAATAATATGAACATTTAACTCAATCAATGTCTTAAAAATCTCTCTCCAAAAAAAAAAAAAAAAAATCTTCCACCATATTACAAATAAATTTCTCCCCCATTAAGGCCCCAAGTCAACCTACCCTCATAGGGCAAGCCTGGGAAAATACTGTATATAGGCCTTGTAGATTACCAGATGATAGAAGCGTATGCAAGTTCCAGAGTCATGGGCCCTTGTCTGAGTTAACACTGCTATTAGGCCTTTTTTATTTAAAACCTGAGGTGCATAAACTTGAGCAGCAGAGTTAGTCATAACTGCTGTGGGATCACATGGTGAAAGAGGAAGCCTAACATAGCAAGGACTCATGTACAGCTTTATAAGTCAAACTTGACACTTTAAACAAAGACTTCTTGGACATCCAGTAGTAGCCAAGGGCCCAACATGACATCCAAGTTGAAAGCATATTCCCTCAAAAGAGGCAGTAAATTTGTTCTCAGCTGTACTGAGCTTTGATTTAGAGATCAGTTGTGAAAGGACTATCAAGCTCTTTGGGAAATCTGACACCCAGAAAGTCCCCTTGCTGAGTTTAGAAGTCAAAAGTGGTTCTGTGCTGAAGGATTTTTTTGTTAAGGCAGGAGGTAGTTGAACCAATGACAAATAATATGGGACCATCACCCCCAAAAAACGTGACACTCAAGATCACCGTTTTCTAAATAGCTGTGGTGGGCATCTCTCTACATGAAGGAAAGTGACGCATGAAATCATTTACAAGACTGCTAGCCATTTATAAATAAATCTTCTCCTTTTGATGGTCTGACTAGGCTAATCCAACCACAAGGATTCTTATTAAATGCAAAGATCTGGAGTTTTTCATATTTCTGAATCAGAATTCAGTCTGATTGGGAAGCTCTATTGTAACAAAGAATGATTATAGCTTACTGATCTTTTACATCAACAATGTTTCTCTCCACCTTTACACTGTAACATAATAATTTGAGAACATAATGTTGGGCAGAATGACCACTGGGGAACAGAAGGAAAGCTGCAGACATCTCAACCAATTGCAGCAAAGTTCTAATCACCCCAGGACCAGATTTCTAAAGGTAATTAGGCACCTAAAATGCACACCGGCATTTTCAAAAGCACCTAGAAGTTCAGCTCTCATTTATTTAAAAAACACCTCGGTGCCTAAAGTCCCACTAGGCTCCCGTCTGCATATTCAGGTGATTAAACATCTATAAAAATCCCACTGTTATAGCATTATGCTTGATTCACTGGTAAGGCTAGGAAACCTTCAGTCTGGAATAGTAAATGCAAATTCACAGAAACCCCACCTCAGTTTTCACCTTGTTAATTCACAAGCACCATTATTTAAACAATCTAATCATAAAAACAACGAGGAGTCCAGTGGCACCTTAAAGACTAACAGATTTATTTGGGCATAAGCTTCCGTGGGTAAAAAAACACTTCTTCAGATGCAGGTACATGAAGATAAGGAAGTTACCTTACAAGTGGCGAACCAGTGATGACAAGGCCAATTCAGTCAGGGTGGATGTGATCCACTCCCAATAATTGATGAGGAGGTGTCAATACCAAGAGAGTGAAAATTGCTTTTGTAGTGAGCCAGCCAGTCCCAGTCCCTATTCAAGCCCAAATTAATGGTGTTAAGTTTGCAAATGAATTGTAGCTCTGCAGTTTCTCTTTGAAGTCTGTTTTTGAAGTTTTTTTGTTGCAGGATGGCTACCTTTAAATCTGTTATTGAATGTCCAGGGAGATTGAAGTGTTATCCTACTGGCTTTTGTATGATGCTATTCCTGATGTCCAATTTGTGTCCATTTATTCTTTTACGTAGAGACTGTCCAGTTTGGCCAATGTACATGACAGAGGGGCATTTACCCAGGAAAGCTTATGCCCAAATAAATCTGTTAGTCTTTAAGGTGCCACAGGACTCCTCATTGTTTTTGTGGATACAGAATAACACGGCTACCCCTCTGATATTTGACACCGTGCAAGGCACTGAATTTAGCCGTATGAAGTGGAAATCCATCAACTTCATGAAAAAGCTCGCACAGATACAGACAGACATCATCTTCCTCTCCAAGTGCAAGCAGATGGACATCATACCAAATGGACTGAAGGTAAAAAATCCATTGCAATCGCCATACTACACTGACTATGGTGAGAGATTGTGCCACACACTCTCAAAGAAACTGAGGAACCACCTGATCAGCATGCTGTACAGTAAACAGTAGAAGATCAAGAATGATCTCTCAAAACTGGAGACTCTCATTCAAAACCAACCTTCCACACAAACTTCTACATGGCTGGACTTTACAAAAATGAGACAAGCCATTTACAACTCACACTTTACTTCTCTACAGAGGGAAAAGGAAACTAAACTCCTACATGCCACAGGGGGCTATAACAATGGTACCTTCAACTCACCTAACAATATTGTTAATCTATCCAACCACACACTTAGCCTGGCGGAAGAGTCTGTCCTATCTCGGGGACTCTCTTTCAGACCCACCATCCCCACGAACATGATACAGTTCTGCGGTGATCTGCAAGCTTACTTTTGCCATCTCTGACTCAAGGAATAATTTCAACACACCTCTGAACAGTGCACTGACCCACAGGAACCCTCCTACCAACACTACAAGAAGAAGAATTCTGCGTGGACTCCTCCTGACGGTTGAAATGACAGACTGGACTTCTACATAGAGTGCGTCCGCAGATGTGCGCAGGCTGAAATTGTGAACAAACAGCATCACTTGCCCCATAACCTCAGCTGTACAGAACACAATGCCATCCACAGTCTCAGAAACAATTCTGACATTATAATCAAAAGGACTGACAAAGGAGGTTCTGTAGCCATCATGAACAGGTCGGATTATGTACAGGAGGCTGCTAGGCAACTCTCCAACACCACATTCTACAGGCCACTATCCTCCGATCCCACTGAGGAGTACTGAAAGAAACTACACCATTTGCTCAACAAACTCCCTGCTACAGCACGGGAACAAATCTACACGGACACACCCCTACAACCCCGACCAGGAGTATTCTATCTGCTACCCAAGATCCATAAACCTGGAAATCCTGGATGTCCCATCGTCTCAGGCATTGATAAATATATCAGAGGAATAAATACCAGGGAGGGAGAGGAATTATTTATCTCAGTACCAATGTGGACACAAGAACAAATGGATATAAACTGGCCATCAGGAAGTTTAGACTTGAAATTAGATGAAGGTTTCTAACCATCAGAGGAGTGAAGTTCTGGAACAGCCTTCCCAGGGGAACAGTGGGGGCAAAAGACATATCTGGCTTCAAGACTAAGCTTGATACGTTTATGGAGGGGATGGTATGATGGGATAACCTAATTTTGGCAATTAATTGATCCTTGACTATTAGCGGTAAATATGCCCAATGGCCTGTGATGGGATGTTAGATGGGGTGGGATCTGAGTTACCACAGAGAATTCATTCCTGGGTGTCTGGCTGGTGAGTCTTGCCCACGTGCTCAGGGTTTAGCTGATCGCCATATTTGGGGTTGGGAAGGAATTTTCTTCCAGGGCAGATTGGCAGAGGCCCTGGGGGTTTTTCGCCTTCCTCTGCAGCGTGGGACACGGGTCACTTGCTGCACCTTGAAGTCTTTAAACCGTGATTTGAGGACTTCAATTGCTCAGACATAGGTTAGGGGGTTGATACAGGAGTGGGTGGGTGAGATTCTGTGGCCTGCGTTGTGCAGGAGGTCAGACTAGATGATCATAATGGTCCCTTCTGACCTTAAAGTCTATGATTCTCTTACAGCAGAATTATCTGGCTATTTGGACTCTCTCCTCAGACCCTACGCTACCAGCACTCCTAGCTATCTTCGAGACACCACCGACTTCCTGAGGAAACTACAATGCATTGGTGATCTTTCTGAAAACACCACCCTGGCCACCATGGATGTAGAAGCTCTTTACACCAATATTCCACACAAGGATGGACTACAAGCTGTCAGGAACAGTATCCCTGATGAAGCCACAGCACACCTGGTGGCTAAGCTTTGTAACTTTGTCCTCACCTACAACCATTTCAGATTTGAGGACAACTTATACCTTCAAGTCAGCGGCACTGCTATGGGTACCCGCATGGCCCCACAGTATGCCAACATTTTTATGGCTGACTTAGAACAATGCTTCCTTAGCTCTCATCCTCTAACACCTCTACTCTACTTGCGCTACATTGATGACATCTTCATCATATGGACCCACGGGAAGAGGCCCTTGAAGAATTCCACGTGGGTTTCAACAATTTCCACCCCATTATCAACCTCACCCTGGACCAGTCCACACAATTGATCAACTTCCTGGACACTACAGTGCAAATAAGTGATGGTCACATAAACATCACCCTATACCAGAAACCTACTGACTGCTATTCTTACCTACATGCCTCCATCTTACATCCAGGACACGTCACACGATCCATTGTCTACAGCCAAGCCCTAAGATACAACCGCATTTGCTCCAATCCCTCAGACAGAGACAAACACCTACAAGATCTTTATCAAGCATTCTTAAAACTACAATACCCTCCTGGGGAAGTGAGGAAACAGATTGACAGAGTGAGATGGGTACCCAGAAGTCACATACTACAGGACAGGCCCAACAAGGAAAATAACAGAACACCACTGGCCATCACGTACAGCCCCCAGCTAAAACCTCTCCAGCATATCATCAACGAGCGACAACCTACCCTGGAAAACAATCCTTCACTCTCACAGACCTTGGGAGGCAGACCAGTCCTCACTTACAGACAGCCCCCCAACCTGAAGCAAATACTCCCCAGTAACTACAAACCACAGCACAAACACTAACCCAGGAACCAATCCCTGTAACAAACCCCATTGCCTACTCTGTCCCCATATCTACTCTAGTGACATCATCAGAGGACCCAAGCACATCAGCCACACCATCAGGGGCTCATTCACCTGCACATCGACTAATGTGATATATGCCATCATGTGCCAGCAAAGCCCCTCTGCCATGTACATTGGCCAAACGGGACAGTCTCTATGTAAAAGAATGAATGGATGCAAATCAGACATCAGGATTGGTAACATACAAATGCCAGAAGGAGAACACTTCAATCTCCCTGGACAGTCATTAACCAGATTTAAAGGTAGCAATTTCCCCTCTCTTGGTATTGACACCTCCTCATCAATTATTGGGACCACATCCACCCTGACTGAACTGGCTTTGTCATCACTGGTTCGCCACTTGTAAGGTAACTCCCTTCTCTTCACGTGCCGGTATATTTATGCTTGTATCTGTAATTTTCACTCCATGCATCTGAAGAAGTGTTTTTTTACCCACGAAAGCTTATGCCCAAATAAATCTGTTAGTCTTTAAGGTGCCACCGGACTCCTCGTTGTTTTTGTAGATACAGACTAATACAGCTACCCCTCTAATCTAATCATACTTATTGGAAATAATTATGATGGACTCTGATTATTCTAGATGTCACAGAGTTTACCCACCACTGGGGTGCCTCCTTGGGACTGTATCTGGGGATTAGCTCCACTGAGGCCTGAGGTCCCTTGCTCACCTTGTGGCCTCCCCGGCTCTTTTTCTGGGCCTCAGAGTGCTCCTTGTTCTTCATGACTTGGCCCTTCGGCGAAGTCATTATAGTCCTCCCCTTCTCGGGTATCCAAGTCTCACTGGATCAACTGTCCTCAGACTCTCCAATCCATGGCAAGGTCCTGTGACACTTTCCCAGCAGCTTGTAGGGGAATCTGAGCCTGCCCACTAGTCCAGGTTCCAGTCCAGGGACCCTATATCCAGCAACTATGATCTCATTGCTCCCAGACCCTGTTGCTATTTCCCTGAACTACTTCCTATTTCTCTGCTCCTGGGTTTACCAGCTCAAACTCCCTCATCACAGTGTGTACCTGCAGACTACTTAGCTCTACAACCCCAAACATATCTTCCCTCTCCCAGAGAGTAACTGCAGGTTACTTCTCCTGCAGTGCTCTGTTGTTCTCAGTTCGTTGGCTTTTTACAAGTTCAGTTTACCCCTGCCCAGCTGGGCTTCATCATCATTTAGCCTTTCAAGCCTTGGCTCTCCACCAGGTGCAGCCTATCAGGTGAATTAAACTAATCTAACCTGCTCTGCCTTGTGTGGGATGGACACAGCAGCATAGCAGATAATACTTTTTTTCAAATGCTTTACATGAAACAGATTCTATAGAAGTTGCACAGTGAAAAAAAAGTCATAGATCAGTAAGTCACTTATCCTTTCAGCTTGCGTGATTTTAGGTTTACATATAAAAGTGAAAGTTTCCACTAAAAAATTTTATTATAAAAATAAATAGTTCTACAGTGAATCTGAGCCTTTGAATTGTTTCCATCATAGGGGGGGGGGGAAAAGATGGTGATGCACGTGGATGGGCACTGTCCCAGTACATGGGCTGCCACTGGAACCGTTGTTTTACATTAACTCTGAGAATAGAAAAATATAACAATTGTTTTGTGTTTTGACTAGGAGGACTTCAACAAAAACATTTCTTGCATTCAGTGATGAAAACAAAAAGAACATATAAACTTTGCAACAAGGGATTGCTCTTCAGGCTATTGTCAAAATATTGCTACAGTTTTATATTAGCATGAATTTAATAGAAACTCATTGCTCCATTTCCTCATAAGTTGTGTGTAAAACAAGAACATATTTACTTAGAGCGACTTGATATATGTACATAATATTACTAAGCCATAAATAATAGAAGGTGGTGTATAAAGTATTCAGGCACAGTGTATATAAATAATTTCTAATAAATACAATGCACATGGTCAGAGTCTGATACCATTGGCACTAGGTATGCGGAGTGGCACTTTACTCTGCAAGTAGCTTCACTGAACTCAGTGTGAGAATAAGGTTCTACACACCATGAATAATGCATCAAATTGGTCCACAGAACACAAGGGCAATGCCACATCTTTTCACCTCTCCTAAGGAAAAAAAATAAATTAAGATGTACACTCTTACCCACATCTATATATACATATAGAGATATATAACAGAGGAGGAAGTAGGTGTCCAAATAATTCTATGTAACTTCATTATCATCCATTGGTTTTGTAACCAATTTCTAGAGACATTCTCCCACAAATGGTACTTTTTTTAATTCTTTATGTATGTCTGTTAATGATCTCCTTTGGGTGAATGGGGTTTGATTTTGGCTGAATAATTTCTATTACTATTTGCTATTCCACTGGATGATTGACTTTCTAAGTGACTTAGGCCTGATGCATTTTTTCCTTTAAAATTCCCTTTATTTATTTATTTTTAGTGTTGTCTTTGTAATGATTGATTAGTTTCATAACAAGCCTTTTTTTTTTTTTTTTTTTTGCAAAGGGGGTAGGGAAAAGTGGAGCTACTTTTCCATTTAGAGCTTGTGTTCTAAGTGCAAATCTTTAGGATTTTTCTTCTGACCGGTTTGTATTTAAAATCTTCAGGTGACAATACTCATTCTAACACCTAATAAAACATGTTTATTAAAATAACCACTCTTATGCTTAACTCTTGTTTTCACAGGTTTGTGACAAAAAAGATTTAAACAATGATCTTGAGTGACTTCAGGCATGAAAACACTTGTTTGTATTCTTGCACACACACAATTTTAGCAACAAAACTCTTCACTGTGGGAGAGGAGTCACATACAGTCGGTAGGCTAATATAGTGAAAACTCCTAATGAGAAACATTCTGTCTTGCCCTTCCCTTCCCCATTCCAATGGCATTTGGCATATTGTAGTTTTGTGCAGTTTTTGAGATCTGAATCTCCGAAAACCTCCAAGTGTAGAATGCTTTAGCTTGAAACACTCTGGTTTGGATATAATATTTGAAGGCTCTGAATTGAGGTTACACAAGGCAGATGAGAAAGATGAAGAAAAGATTTTGATAATAAATTTGATGGTATTATGACTGAATGCCAATGAAATCGTATCAGTAACCTTAAAAAATAACTTGAGACTTAAAAAAATTAGATTGGTAAAATTAGAAGTATGGAGTCAAGAAAAGAGGCACTTTTCTGAGAATGGATTAAAATGTATGATCTTTTTCTTTCCTTTATACATTTTGCCAGTTAAAGCAGTCAGGGGACACAATTCCAGTTGAATACTGAGTTCTTAGCATGAGAAATAATATCTGAAGTTAGCATACCAATCTCTAGTAAATTTCATTTTCAAGGTTTGAGCATATTCTTTTTCTACAAATAATGGCCTTCTTTTACTCCAGCAGTAAAAGTCTGTAGGGCTGTCAAGCCAGAAATAAAGGGTGTAGGTTTGAACTGTGCTCTACTTGAAATTTTTGTATGCAGTGTTTCATTTAATCGTCATATGTGTATATTTTTCCCTTCACTTCGGGAACTCAATTGTTTTTAGAGGACAAAGAAATTGATAGTTTCTAAATTTTGGAAAAAATACCTACCGAAGATAAAAAGGGAAAAGATTCCCTATGTATTTCCCATTTTACTTGTATCATTTTAAGATTTATTCTAAGGAACAACTTTTATTTTCTGTATAGGGAATTATACATCTAAAAAACAACCAGACTATATTTCAGAGTGGTAGCCGTGTTAGTCTGTATCAGCAAAAAGAACGAGGAGTACTTGTGGCACCTTAGAGACTAACACATTTATTTGAGCATAAGCTTTCGTGGGCTACAGCCCACTTCATCGGATGGGTTTTAGCCCACAAAAGCTTATGCTCAAATAAATGTGTTAGTCTCTAAGGTGCCACAATTACTCCTCATTCTTTTAACCAGACTATAGAATGTCGATGCTTCCAACAAATCTAGCATCTTGCTAGATATGTCAAATAATTTTTTTTACTATTAATGCAAATCTGAATCTCAGGGCACTGATTTCGATGTTACTCCTTTCTAGAGCTGGCTAGGAAACTGTTTTCTATCCCATGAAATTTTTTGAAATGTTTTTAAAAATTGTTCATGGCACAATACGATGGATCCAGACCTTTAGAGGTTTTTCCAAAAAAATAAAGAGTAACTGCCATTCAATAGCCAATAGCCCAGTGCTTAGGGCACTGTGGAAGACCCAAGTTCAAGTCCCTGCACTTCCTGCTTCAGAGCAGAGCCCTAACTATTAAGGCATCTTTTACGGAGGACAGTATCAGCAGCGAACCGCCTGAACAAAACGCAGTTTTTGACTCCTTTTCAGAAGACATTTGATGCTCTTCAGGAAAGAGTGAGGATTTGTGCAATGGACAAGTGGGTCCTGCTTGTGATTAAGAGAATACTGTAAATTGTTAGTGGTACTACACTATTGTTGGTCCCAGGGAAAGCATTCACTATTCCATGGTTAACCAGATACTTACCTTGAGACAGCTTTTTGAGACAACAGCTAAATTTGTTAAGTTGTGTAGAGCACTTTTTATAGACTTCTGTCAGGCCTTTGATTCAGCACATTAAGCAAGTTAGTGCGATCTGATGAGGCATCTCTGTGTCCTTGAGAAAATAGTGTCATTGATAGAACAAAAAGAACAGGAGTACTTGTGGCACCTTAGAGACTAACGAATTTATTTGAGCATAAGCTTTCGTGGGCTACAGCCTACTTTATTGGATGCATAGAATGGAACACACAGAAAGAAGATGTTTATACATACAGAGAACGTGAAAAGGTGGGAGTAGCCATACCAACAGTAAGAGGCCAATCAATTGAGATAAGCTATCATCAGCAGGAAAGAGAAAAAAACCTTTGATAGAACAGTTCTAACACGGAACAGAAAGCTGTATTCAAGTCAATGCAGATACAGAGCATGGTTTCCTATCTCCCCAAGAGTTTGGCAAGCCTGCATTCGGTTACCATCTTTGTTCAACATTGGCACTGACTGCTTAATGGATAAACTTAAGGAGGCGGCTGTTAAAGGCACTGAACTACAATTCTGCTTTGAGAGCTTGAATACACTGCTGACATTGTCTTGTTGGCTCACTTTGGTGAATTTCTGCAGCTGATGGCTGATTAGGCTGGGCATGAAACAGCATTCTCTGGTCAGATTATTAATCTGGATAAACCAAAATCCCTGGCCATTACCATCAAATGGCCTCTAGCTCCAAATTACTACCAGCGCAGTATTAATGAGTCCAGACAGGACATCAAGCAGGTACCATCTGTCAAATATTTGGGCAGCATCTTAGACCGCGCTGGAGGATGCACACAAGATGTGGATGCTTATATAGCAGCAGCTGCTGTGATGTTTTGGCCCTTTCAGCAGCCTTTGTGGGGACAACATGACCATCAGGCTTGCTACCAGGTTTTCTTTCTACAGAATCAGTTATACCAACTCTGGTGTACGGAAGTAAAATGACGGCACTGAAGGAGGTTGAAGAACACTGTATTGATGTTTTCAATTTTCATCTTCTCCGCTAGATGCTCCATATCAAGTGGCAGGACAATATCAGAAACAAGGATATTTGAAGCCAAATACCAGCAACCATCTCCATCATCACTGGTTCAGTTTTGGCAGATTTCTTGGTATGGACATCTAAGAACATCACTACACAGCTACTACTACACATGAGTGATGGTGGTTTGACTGTATTTAAGTCCATAAATAAGGTGCACCTTGCCAGAAATTGATCTCGGTGATGCTTGGATTGCAGTGAGGGCATGTCCCTTTGAGATTTTCCATGATGATGATGGTAAACTATTCACCATTCTCCCAGGAATCTTCCCCTCTCCCCTTTCCAATAATTCTGTGAAGAAAAGTATCTCTAAAGTAATATTAGCATTATTGGTGAAAGCAAGGATTGAGTGAGGGCTGGCAGCCTGTAAATTAGGCAGAAATAAGCCAGCTCAGTTCTCTGCTTCAAAGAGAGCTATGTAGTTGTTGTGTGGTCTTTTAATCTAAGGCAGAGAATATTTTGTTGTTCTGCAATATCTTGTTGACTTTTCCCCTTCAACCCCATCTTTTTTGAACTGTTAGTAACTTTTTTGAAAATATGAATAAGAACTACAAAAATAAAATTTATGTAGGGAAGGGACTTTGCAGATTGACACTTACAAGAGGGTCTATCTGGTTGCAAGAACTTCCAAAGCTTTTCAGGTCTGTCCTCCCCATGAGTGAGAGCTAGTGGAGGTGGTGATTGTGCTGAGGAGAGGAAAAAGAGTCTTCTCTCATTCAAGGTAATGGTGAGGCCTGGATTAAGAGGTCTAAGAGGCAGGGCCTGGAGGTGAATTGTGATATTTTGTGGAGCTTACAACCTTACGATAGGTTTTCCTTCTGTGCTTAGCTAACTTATACCTCCTGATTTCTGAATACGTATTGGGGTTGAGAGGAAAGAAGCTGGTGAGGTGCAGTTCTCCTCAATAACAGAGTTTGGGTTTCTTGTCCTCTCTTCTCATGCATAAAGTGGGTAGGCCATGGACAGATAGATAAGTTAAAAATCAGATAAAATCTTCAGACTGTTCTGCTGGCTTTTCACACCATAAAGATCAGTCCCACAGCTGGCTTCAAGGGAACACCATAGATCTGGGCATTTGTTGCCCTTTCTGAGTCTGGACTCCATCACAGAGCTGCCATGATTGATGTCTGGTGAGGTCCAGGAAAAACAGCTGAGGAGACAAGTGTGCTGAGCTAAAATGAAAAGGAAGGAAAATCTCTGTTCACTGGTTGGCTGTTCTGATATGAGGAGCAACCCGCAAAATTTTAATCATTATGCAAAACTATTATTAAACTTTCTCTCATTTGTCCTTTGAAACTGCAGTACTTTTTCCAAGATAGGAATTGCTTGTACATTTATCCTTATGGATTGCCACTACCCCTATTCCAGTGCTAATAAATGTCATTATAAAATAGCAAAACACTGTCATATTCATCTCATTAACACACTTAACTATAGTCTACTGCAGGGGTCGGCAACGTTCGGCACGCGGCTCGCCAGGGTAAGCACCCTAGTGGGCCGGGCCAGTTTTCTTTACCTGCTGACGCGGCAGGTTCGGCCGATCGCAGCCCCCACTGGCCGCGGTTCGCCGTCCCGGGCCAATGGGGGCGACGAGAAGCGGCGCAGGCGAGCGATGTGCTGGCCGCGGCGTCTCGCAGCCCCCATTGGCCCAGGACGGCGAACCGCGGCCAGTGGGGGCCGCGATCGGCCGAACCTGCCGCGTCAGCAGGTAAATAAAACTGGCCCGGCCCACTAGGGTGCTTACCCTGGCGAGCCGCGTGCCGAACGTTGCCGACCCCTGGTCTACTGCATTCATGTGTCACTATTTCAGACAGCAGTATTACATACCTAGTAAACAGCTGTTTTATAAGCAATTAGTTATCATTCTCTATTAGAAGAGAAGGCTGTTCACAACCAATTGCTCTGCTGTGCTATTTAATCTCTGAATTTGTTAATGTGACTCATTATGAGGCCGTATGTTGGATTTTGTATGTAAGGCCAATTTAGAGGTTCAACTGAAGTGTGTTGTCACTAGTAAATCACAACATTTCACCTTCTGAGGATTGTTCATTTGGACACTGCCTCTACATTTTCCTCACAGACCTGGCTGATATGTACACCTGTCCTTGAAAATTGTTCCCTTGTATTCATGACTGTCAATTGCAACCCTGTTTCTGTATCATTCGGGTGCCAAGCAAAAACTATTCAATCAAAATTACTTGTCAGCATTTGGCAGCTGGAAAGGCAGTTTGTGGAAGTATGTAGGAGTATAACTGGATTACAGCTATTCAGTTACTTTCCAGAACAGAAGAAGCAAAAATAAGATTCATGCGGAGAGTAACCCAGTCAACCAGACATTCATTGCTGACTATGTAGTTACACTAATTAAGGAGACCAACCATTTAATTTTCTTAAAAGGATGATGATGACTTTCCTAAGCTATGTGTATTCAATCAACCCTGCAAAAAGTTACCAGAAAAAGAAACATTTTTAAAAATAAAATTGTAAGAATCCAATCAGGGATAGGTTTCAGCATGTTGAATGACCCATATTCACAGTCTGAACTAGGGCTAACTAAATAGACTAATATTACCAAAGTCTGAATAAAGTGCCCTACTGATGGTGGCTGCTGAATGGCTTTGTGGAAACTTCACCCTCATTATGAACACTTGTTTAAAATCGCTGATGCTTGAGTTCACTGACCTATTTGCAAGTATTCCTGTATTTATGGTTTTGAAATGAAATTGTTTACATTAAGGGGTCCTGTGAACCATCCAAATAATCTGCGAGGAGGCTATTCAAACACTGCCCCCTCTTCCCTAGTTTCAAGTATACAAGATTATTTGGAACAAATACACTTAAATTACAGTTACCTAATCTTTGTACATATATGTTCGGAAAATGTCAGCAATTATCAGAATAACCTCAGGATTCAGGGGGGAAAAGTGAGACTAGAGATCTGATGTTTTTCTGAAATAATTTAGCAGGAGATGATGACTTCTGTTTAAACCTTCTGAAGAAAAAGTAGTTTTCAAACAAAGACAATTTACCAGTTTAATTAAAATGCTATTGAGAGGATTATGAAATGTCTAAATCAAGGAAAGATTCCAGAGGAACACACAATCTAGACTTCTATTTATCTAAGCAAAACCCCAGTTACAAAAGAAGATGTACAAACATATTAATTGTCCAGATCCTGCATTTCTTCTGCACCCAAAACACCCACTTGAAGAAATTTGATTTTTGTGTGTGTGTAAACAAAGCATGAGGCCACCCTTAATGTTACATTTTTATGTTCTTTTTAAAATCTAGTTACTGCTTCCTCACATTCATCTGGAGCGAATCCATGAAAGGATCATTTCATGCACCATTTAAATTCTATATTTTGTCCTAGTCCTACCATCCAAACCTACATTTGCCTCTTCTTCTACTTTTATTTTAGAATTATAATAGAAATGACATTTTGAGCTTCCTATCTAGGGCCTGCTCCTGTGAAATGCAGAACATTCTCAACTCTCACTGAAGTCAACAGGGGTTGAGGACACACAGCCCTTCACCCTTATTTTGCAGGCCTATTCTTAAACCAAATATCAATATCTATTTATATTAATGTACTCAGCGTGTTTCACAGATCAAGTAAAACACAAATCCATTTAAAGTATTCCCAATATGCCATAAATTTTAAGCTTATATTTACTGACTCAGGGATTCCAAAAGTCTATGGGAAGATGCAAAATGAGCAAAGGTCTAATCAGATGCTCAGAACTAGAACGATGGACTGTATAAGTCAATTATATCACAAAGGTAAGAACAAGCAAGTCAATGTAAGGATACGTACACAAGATAAACTTGCTTGACTGTAAACCAGAGAAAATATTTCAATATAAATATATCAGGCAGCAATTTTCTGGACTAAAAATATTGCTTTTTCTATATTTCCACAGAAAGGGGGGCAGAAAATGATTTCTCATATTACTATTGCTGGCAGAAATGTACTACGGTCTGCCTTCTACCGGAGTAAAACATTTCCCAATGCATTAAGACAATATGTCTGCTATTTTTCTATATGAGAACCACAACATCATGCTTGTCCTTTAGTGACCTTTCCTGAAATGCAGATCATTCACTTCCCTAGTTATTAATAAATGAAGGATTGTTGAAGAAAAAAGATGAAAGTTTCAAAGTGGACCAAACTAAGTGCACTGCTTCAGCTAGTAAATTGAGGCAGATTGGAAAAAAAATCAACTAAGGAAAGAAAATATACAGTTGCAACTCCACATTTTTATTATAAATTTAAATAAATCATTTCAGTGTATCAAAGTGATAATTGAGAACACGTGCAAGAACCCTCAGAGCTTTCTTCTGTTGCTAACAAATGTTTAGGCTTTTTGTCAATCTAGCACACTATGTATGGAAAGTACAACCAAATCTTACAAAAACAAATGATCAGTGATAAATGAAGTTGGAAATAGAAATTTCCTGATTAAGATAGCACTGCAGTTCTCACCAATAACGATACAATGTAAACAAACGCTTGGTTCTAAATAAAAGTCAAACTGAAGTTTTGAGTCATACTTTTGCTTTGTCTCAATTAAATATTCCTTGAGTTCAGCATTAAAATTAAAAAAATACTGATGTTTTCTTCACAAGTCTCTATCCTTTGCATATGTGATGTCATACTGGTACATTGACAGCATATTCAAGTCAAGCACCTATGCCTTCCTCAAATTAAGGCATATGGATAATCTGAAGTGGTTTAGCATAGTTGCTGTATTAAATGGATACATGTTTTAAGTTAAATGCATTTGTTAACTTATTTTAAAATGGCAAATAGATGTGGAGTCATAATTATACACCTAATTAGACAATTGGGTCATTGAGGTCCACAATGCCTTTTTATTTTTCCCTTTTTTAGGGTAAATTCAAAGCATGACAAATACAGGACTGAGGGATTTACTTACAGTAAATGTTTTCGACTACAAAAACGTATTGGTTGATATATATCACTAAAACTTAAAATGCATTAGAGCTGAAACAAAAATATTGATTTCTATCAAAAGCTGCCAGTCCTAGTAAATCACATTCCTTTGAATGAAAATCTATATATTTCCATGAATATATTTATTCTGAAAGTGTAAAAAAATATTCTAGTTAATTTTTTGACAAAATATTAGATAGAGTTAGATTATTCTCTTCACTTTGGGCTGGATCCTCACCTAGTGTAAATCGGAGTAGCTCAGTTGAAGTAAATGAAGCTAGGGTTTGGCCCTACATTTCAGTGTGTTTCAATGAAAACGCATTAATTAAAAATCTTTAGGGAGACTCATTACATATTTTCACAAGTTCAGATAATGGTATAATCAGACCATGGTATAGTCAAACACCATTCCAAATATATTTAGTTACCATAAACTTCTCACAAGTAGTTGAAAATGTATGGTAATGATGTCTTATAAAAGAATGGGGTTAAACTGGTTCTAAATTATATAAATTGTATTTTAAGGAAAAACATTCATTTTTTAAAAATATTTAAAATCCTAAGTAAATATTTTTATCTTGTTATTTTCCCCCACATTCATCAGCATGACAAGGACATGAGCAAAATATTGAAAGACATGGTTGTATGTTTTACTATAATTAGATTCTTTTTTCTTTGGAACACCTGGGATTGATATCACATATACAAACAAGAATTTTAGTCCTGAGTTCTACTTTGACTTCCTCATAAAACTTAGAACACTATTAACTACAGACTGGTTCATCTGTGGATACAATAAAGTAAGTAAATCTATTTGTTCATGTCTGGTGACTTCATAGCAGAATTTTCAGAAGCCTTCAGCATCCATCCCAAACTGAGCACTCAGCAGCTGTCCCTCCTGTGATCTGCTGCACATCCATCCATCACCTCTCTGGTGATCCCTCCCCCCCCCCCCCCCCAGTATGATGTCCCTTGACCTTTCCTTCCATAATAACTTTCTCAAGGTTTATTTCCATCTCTGTGTCTAATGTGATACAAGTACATATGTTTTCATCTGTTGGTTTCTGACATCAGGATCTGTTTCCCTCCAATATTTCGTATCGGCAGGTAGCAATCGATTTATCTGGGATCGATATATCACGTCTCGTTAAGCCACGATATATCGATCCCCGAACGCGCTCACCGTCGACTCCGGAACTCCACCAGAGCGAGCAGCGGTAGCGCAGTCGATGGGGGAGCCGCGGCCGTCGATCCCACGCCATCTGGACCCCAGGTAATTCGATCCAAGATACTTCGACTTCAGCTACGCTATTCGCATAGCTGAAGTTGCGTATCTTGGATCGATCCCTTCCCCTAGTGTAGACCAGCCCTAACAGTCACTCCTTTTTTATTCCCCATCCAGGAGATACTCAAGAGTCTTTACCAGTACCACATTTTAACAATTTGTTTATTTTTTCTTGTAAGCAGCATTAATTTCCCACGATTCACATTCATAAATCGCTATGGGAAAAATTAGACTTTTCACCAGTCGTGCTTTCGTACATCTTGAGATGCCACATTTTCTTAAGTTGAGCAAGCAATCCCTTATCTTTTGATTTCCTTGGAACAGCCTCCTTGGTTGGATATATATGATCTCAGAAACTGCAATTCATCTACCGCCTCTACAGCTTGTCCATTAATCAAGAGGTCCACTTACACCCTGTATTTATCACATTCAGAAATAGTTCATATTCCTCACTAACTGTTTTTATAGATGCCATCATTTGTTGCATTGTATAAGTGGTTATAGCAAAGAGCATCATATCATCACAATAATACAATACAATGCAATGATAGTCATCACATACATTTTGGCACTTTTAATGCAGAGTAAAAGCTGTTCTCTCTCCTGGTAGCTCCCACTGTTTTCAGAATGTTTTGTCCTGTTCATTTATGTTCCATTTTGCTGGGAACTTCATTTTCTAGAATACACATCTGCAGAGAAAAACATTACAAATGTAGGTTTCTGGGGTAAATCCTTTATTTACCTGCTAGATATTGCACTATAGTGAGTTAAGCCTCCTTTGAAAATATCAATTGGCTTTGCTGAAGAATTAATTTAAAATGTTTAGCAACTAATTATGATACTGTTTTTGACTAGGGGGTGCTATAAGCAATACTTTAACCAGATGCTTTACAGTTTAAAGTAGACATCTTCTTGGCATAAGGACTGCAAAATGTTAGAAGCGGATAAATTTCCTATTGGACTTGAGTGAATTTTTTTCATTGTTGAGCTTTCCAGAGCTTTCACATTTTATCAACTTCAAGCTTTAAACTTGATCCTTTGGTAAAAGAAAAGAGACTAGGATTATGAGATTTTTATCACTATATCTTCTGAACTGATCCTTCAGGGATCCAGGTATTTAAAAAACAAACAAACAAGAAAATTGAAAATATAACCTTCTACTATTTTTGGATAGAACTTTCATGAAAGATTTGGGCTGCATTTGAATTGGCCTAGGGAAGTGTATGTTGGAAATGAGGGGATGGAAAGATTAATGAATATGCAATATGGTCCCAATTAGCCAAATAGCATGGGGGACACAGATTTTATTCAGATAATCAGGAGTTGGGATAATTGAGAAGGCAGGAGTGGCAGCGCAGGGACCTGTCTGCAGCATTGCTGTCATGGCCCGCTCACTCACTCCCATGACACAGTGAGGCTACAAAGGGCACCCTGCACTGCAGCAGGGCTAGTGATACTTTGTGCCTAGAGGCACAAGATGCAGGGAAGGCTGTGGTCCTGGCAGGGCAGAGCAGAGTTCCCTCAGCCAGAACTCAGCTCTGCCTCACCAGTAGGGTGACCAGATAGGAGGTGTAAAAAAATCAGGACGGGGTGGGGGGGTAATAGGTGCCTATATAAGAAAAAGCCCCCAAAATCAGGATTGTCCCTATAAAATCGGGACAGCTGGTCACCCTACCCACCAGGACCGCAACCTTCCCTGCACCTTGTGCCTGCAGGGAAAGGGTATCATCAGCGCTGTAGCAGCACAGGGAGCCCTCTGCAGCTCCACCTCACATCCCTGCTCACTCAGTGCTGTAACAGAGGGGCTGCAGAGGGTTCCCTGCACTGCTGTGGAGCTGTTCAGCTACAAGGGGACCTCTCCCACAGCTGGGAGTCTCTGCTCCATTATCCGAACTCTGCATTATCAGAATTCCTTCCTTGTCCTTCAGCGTCCAGAACTATATGTTGATACAGGAAAACATTATTTATTTGCACTACAGTAGCACTCAAAGACCCTAGCCATGGTCAGGCCCTACTGTGCTGTATACTGTACAAACATAAGACATTTCCTGCACTAAAAAGCTTAAAATCTAAATAGGAACAAGACGCAACAGGGGGGTAAAAACAAAATAGAGGATGACAGTAAGAGAAACACAAGATAAACACATTAGTTAGGTAGTAAGAGGTGGGAGCCTTTTTGTTTTTTAAATGAGATGAGTGAATAAGAGTTAATACTGAATCAATAAACAGGCTAGCTATCTGGATATTATCTGGACACTATCATTAGGTAGTTTACTATGAAGGTCACAGTAGTAGTGGGTCTTAAGAAAGGATCTGAAGGAAAACAGAGTAGTGGCTGTGAAAACTGATTTGGGGCTGGGAATCTGGGATTTCTGTGCATGGAGGAAGATACCTGTGGGAAGCTGCTATTATTGTCAGAGCCAAGGGATGGGTCACAAAGCAGTGATGTAAGAGATCAGAAAAATAAGAATGAACTAAACTGTGGAGGGACTTGAAGGGAAGGACCAGCAGTTTATGTTTATTGCAATGGAGAGAGGGTATGTGCAACATGATACGAGGGATGGACTGGGAAGGTGATTTTATCAATGGTGTTTTTAAAGGACTTGAGTGGGGGAGATGGCAGTGCTCCAGGCCAAGGAGGAAAAGATTACAGTCATCAATTTGCAAGAGAACTAGGACTTGAACGAAAAAGTGACTCATGGTTACTTAAGAGGGCTGATCTTATGTTCACAAATAGGCATTATATAGTTTTATATAAATAGAGTCAATGCAATCTTAACTATGTAGCCATAACCAGCAACTCCAGAATGATATTAATATCTCCCACCTGGTGACTGCTTTCCAAACAGCTAAAATATTATTCAAGGACCAGGTAGTCTGTTCCACACCACCTTGGTATCAGTAGGAGATTCTATGGGTGACTAATTCCCTTTGTGCGACCCCCTGAGCCTTTTCTGAGATCTAGAGACCTCCAAACCCTAGAGTTTGCAAAGTAGGAGCCACCAATAAATTTGCCAACCCAAATCACCAAAATTAAGGAGCAAAATAAGAAATGTATTTTGTGGGTGGATGGGGGAGAAAACTAAGATCTTTATGTCTCCCAGGAATTTCATGCCATTTTGCCCTTATTTTCTACCTTGCATCTAATATTTTGTACAACCCCCATTTCACTCTCATCACATAGTAAGTATTTCAAGCTAAGTATCATTCAAGGCCAAAACGTGTCATAACTTGTCAGGCAACAGCACAGTAATACACATCTACATACTCAAGCCAGGTTCGTCAGTGCAAGCACCCTGCTGTGTGCCCTCAAAAGAATTGGGAAATGTGGTGAATACTTGCTGGCTCTTCCGTCCCTCACCTCCCTCATCTGTATGGTCACCAGAGCCATATGGATTTTGTACGTAGATAACATATGGTTTCATACAGTTGGGAAACCAAGATTTCAGATCAATATGACGTATACACATGGTTTAAAACACTGAATTCAAGTAGATGTCATGACCCTAAAATATGTTCCCACCAAAGTGTCCCACTATTTGATTTTGAAAATATGAGGAACATAGTATACATGTATCAAAATTACTATTAGCTTGTGTGAGGTCCCTGGAACAGGTGTTTTAGAAAAAAGATTCATAGAATTTATATTTAGTAATAATTTTGAATATTTGTTTACCTATTGTATATATGGTGTATAATATTTGTACATATTTTTGTTAATAGAGAGATAAATATAATGAGAGTGGGAGCTGTCCCTTTAAGAACAGCATGGAGACACACAGAATGAGCTACCATAGAGGCTAGAATGTTCAGCATATATGAATGAGGCTAGCTGGGCGTGAAGGAGGTCTCTATCTGCAAGAAGCTACTAAAGCAAAAGGTTTGAATTCCCAGAATAAACAATATTCTCTTTGAAAAGATGAGTCTTGTGATTAAGGGTGTAACAGATTTGGAGGCCCCATTGAGATTATTTTTTCTGAGCCCATTTGAAGGAGTGCAATTGAATAGGCCACAAAATGGTGGTGACTAACAACTTGTTGCTTGAGACTGCCTCAGGCCTGGTCTACACTAGGAGTTTATATCGAATTTAGCGCCGTTACATCGAATTAACCCCGCACCCGTCCACACCACGAAGCTATTTAATTCGACATAGAGCTGTCTTAAATTCGACTTCTGTACTCCTCGAAAACGAGAGGAGTAGCGCTAAATTCGAAATGGCAATATCGAATTAGGCTAGGTGTGGATGGAAATCGACGGTAATAGCTCCGGGAGCTATCCCACAGTGCACCACTCTGTTGACGCTCTGGACAGCACTTCGAGCTCGGATGCTCTGACCAGCCACACAGGAAAAGCCCCGGGAAAATTTGAATTCCTTTTCCTGTCTGGGCAGTTTGAATCTCATTTTCTGTTTGGACAGCGTGGAGAGCTCAGCAGCACTGGCAACGATGCAGAGCTCTCCAGCAGAGATGGCCGTGCAATCTAATAGAAAGAGGGCCCCAGCATGGACTGATCGGGAAGTCTTGGATCTCATCGCTGTGTGGGGCGATGAGTCCGTGCTTTCAGAGCTGCGCTCCAAAAGAAGGAATGCAAAGATCTACGAGAAGATCTCTAAAGCCATGGCAGAGAGAGGATACAGCCGGGATGCAACGCAGTGCCGCGTGAAAATCAAGGAGCTGAGACAAGGCTACCAAAAAACCAAAGAGGCAAACCGACGCTCCGGATCCCAGCCCCACACATCACGTTTCTACGAGGCACTGCATTCCATCCTAGGTGCGGCCGCCACCACTACCCCACCAGTGACCGTGGACTCAGAGGATGGGATACTGTCCACGGCCGGTTCCTCGTCGGAAATGTTAGCGGACGGGGAAGATGAGGAAGGAGATGAGGAGGACGAGGCAGTCGACAGCGCTTGCACCACTGATTTCCCCGACAGCCAGGAGCTCTTCATCACCCTTACCGAGATCCCCTACCAACCATCCACAGCCGTTACCCCGGACACCGAATCAGGGGAAGGATCAAGCAGTGAGTGCTTTAAACATCTAAACATGTAATTTTAACATAACTGGTCCACCGTGGTAACACACGTTCCCACGCCATGAGTCCAGTAAGTAGTCTGGGATCATGGCACGGCACAGCATGGCGGCATACGGCCCTGGCCTCTGCATGGTCTCCCGAAGCATTCTTCCCCTCTCGCTCTCCGAGATCCTCGTTAGAGTTATATCGCACATGACGCCCTGCTTTAAATTAGGGAGGGGAATGTTAGTATTGGGACTGCTTTACAGCCACGCGGTGGAGGCGGCAGAGGGGCAGCATACAGTGATCTTTCCCGGGGACAGCCGCGAGGTGGTGGGACAGGGGCAGAGCTCATGCTTCCCTGATTGCTGCCAGCAGAGAGTGGCCTTGCATTCAGTGCGAAAGGAGCCCAGTGCTACTATTACATTTTTAAGCTGCCACAAGTCTACGGCTTACCATGTTTTCCTGCAACAAAAGTAGAGGTGTCCTGCCACGCTTCTCTGATCGCAACTGCAAGACCCCAGGCACTGAAGGCGAGGGCCGAAAATTCGACCTTGTCCTGTGTGCGCATGTGAAAGGTCCAGTGCATGGTGTTGTTCACAGAGAAAGACTATGTTCTTTGTTAGCAACTTCATTTATCTGTCTCAGGAATTTACTCCCTTTTTCCCATTCCCACAGACACATCTGCGACTGTCTCCCAACCCAGCCTGGCATCACACTCCCAGAGGCTAGCGCAGATTAGGAGAAGGAAGAGAAAGACGCGTGAAGACATGTTTTATGAACTTATGGAGTGCTCACGAGAGCAGGCAGCCCAGACGACACAGTGGAGGGAGAACTTGTCACAAATGCACAGAGCAGTCATGGAACGGGAGGAGAGGTGGCGCCAGGAGGACCAGCAGGCTACTCGAACCCTGCTTGGACTAATGAGGGAGCAAACGGAGACGCTCCGGCGCCTAGTGGATGTTCTGCAAGACCGGAGGCAGGAGGACAGAGCCCTGCTGCTGTCTATCTCTAACCGCCCTCCCCCGCCACCAAGTCCCACACCCCCCTCACCAAAAGTCCAAAGAAGGAGGGGCGGCAAGGGCCGTTAAAACTTTCAGTCGGCCCCTGCACACTGCTGCAGCAATGGAAGGCTCTCGTTCCAAAGTTTGAAAAGCCCTTTCCTACCCATCTCACAATAGCCCACGTCCAAGTTTCCTCCCCCCCTTTTCATGTGCGGTTCATAATAAAACATCTGTTTCTGTTAAGTACTGTTTCCGAGAGTGTCTTTTAGAGGGGATTCTGTCTGAAGGGGGGGAAGGGGTTTGTTACTTGGACAGGACAGTCACCTGTAGCAGGCTACAGAGGCGGGGGCAGGTCCAGCATCAGGACACATACACAGTACAGTCACCAGTTACCCTGGTCAGTCTGGGAGGCGGTTTTCATGTTCTGGGGTGCGAGGGGGTTGATCTGTGACTTTGTGGCGGGGGAGGGCAGTTACAGATCTTCTGCCGCGGTCCTTATCCTGGATCACAGAGCCACGCAGCAGGGGATCTGTTACCCTCCGCCCCCTGCCAGAAAGTCACTTGGCCGACACATACATGCAGTCCCGCCCAGGACTGCTGGCAGGCTGCGTTGAAACAACCAATCCAGCACTGAGGAGCCTGTCATTCCCGGAGTTTAGAAGCATCATTTGCATCAAAACAATAAACCAGCCCCCCGCCACAGTCTGCGTCCCCGGTTTAAAACATTCCCGCGAAAACAGTAAGAAAGAGAACCTTGTTCAGTAACAAAACGGAACAGATTTTATTTGTTGGGAAGGTGGGGAAGGGGGTATGTAACTTGGAAGGATAGTCAACAGTAACTGGGTAAAGAAACGGGGGCAGGTTCAGTATCTGTGTCCACAAAGTGAACAGTCACTGGAGACCCTGCTCAGTCAGGAACCTGGCTTTCAAAGCCTCCCTGATGCACAGCGCGTCCCGCTGGGATCTTCTAATCGCCCGGCTGTCTGGCTGGACGTAATCAGAAGCCAGGCTATTTGCCTCAAGCTCCCACCCCGCCATAAAGGTCTCCCCCTTGCTCTCACACAAATTGTGGAGCACACAGCAAGCAGCTATCACAATGGGGATATTGGTTTCGCTGAGATCACAGCGAGTGAGTAGGCTTCTCCATCTCCCCTTGAGACGGCCAAAAGCACACTCCACCACCATTCTGCACTTGCTGAGCCGGTAGTTGAATAGTTCTTTCCCTGAGTCCAGTGCGCCAGTGTAGGGCTTCATGAGCCAGGGCATTAGCGGGTATGCAGGGTCCCCGAGGATGACTGTAGGCATCTCCACATCCCCAACAGTTACTTTGTGGTCCGGGAAGTAAAGACCTTCCTGCAGCCGTCTATACAGACCAGAGTTCCTGAACACCCTAGCGTCATGAACCTTGCCAGGCCATCCAACGTAGATATTGGTAAAACGTCCCCGATGGTCCACCAGTGCTTGCAGCACCATGGAAAAGTACCCCTTTCTGTTGATGTACTGGCTGGCCTGTTGGTCCGGTGCCAGGATAGGGATGTGAGTCCCATCTATAGCCCCACCGCAGTTTGGGAATCCCATCTCGGCAAAGCCATCTCTGATGAGCTCCACGTTTCCCAGGGTCACTACCTTAGATAGCAGTAGCTTGACGATTGCCCTGGCTACTTGCATAACAGCAACCCCCACGGTAGACTTGCCCACACCAAAGTGGTTAGCGACGGACCGGTAGCTGTCTGGCGTTGCGAGCTTCCAGAGGGCTATGGCCACTCGCTTCTGGACAGTCAGGGCTGCCCGCATCCGGGTGTCCTTTCGCTTCAGGGCAGGGGACAGCAACTCACACAGTTCGAGGAAAGTCCCCTTCCGCATGCGAAAGTTGCGCAGCCACTGGGATTCATCCCAGACCTGCAGCACTATGTGGTCCCACCATTCTGTGCTTGTTTCACGGGCCCAGAATCGCCGTTCAACAGTATCAACAAGACCCAGTGACAGCGAGATGTCCTGGGCGCTGGGTCTCATGTTCTCAGAGAGGTCGGAGCTAGTGTCCGACTTCATGCCGTCACGGTGGTGCCGTAGCCTCCTCTCATGATTGATCTGCAGCTGCCTCTGGTACAGGTGGAGGAGAAGCTGCGAGGCGTTGAGAACTGCCACAACTGCAGCGATGGTCGCAGCGGGATCCATGCTCGCACTGCTGTGGCGTCCGCGCTGTCAGTAATCAGAAAAGCGCGCGAACTGATTTCCCACCGGCGCTTTCAGGGAGGGAGGGAGGGAGGGCGTGAGTGACGGACGGATGACGACAGGCGCCCAAAAGCACCCTCGACACATTTTTTTACCCAGAAGGCATTTGGGGCTCGACCCAGAATTCCAATGGGCAGCGGGGACTGCGGGAACTGTGGGATAGCTGCCCACAGTGCACCGCTTCCAATGTCGACGCTTGCCCCGTTAGTGTGGACTCACAAAGTCTCACAAAGTCGAATTACTGTCCTTAGTGTGGACACACACGTTCGACTTAGTAATATCGATTCCACATAGTCGAATTAACTAAAATCGAAGTACTCTCGTAGTGTAGACAAGGCGAGGTGCCTGTGCCTCCTAGCAGAGCAGAATCCCCTGAGTGTGACTGAATGTTTGATCATCCTCTGCAATTTGCAGCCAAACATAAGGATTAAAAGCCACAGAGGTTTGACCAAGTATATTCTCCAGCATTTAGAGAGTGAATCTGTTAGCTCAATGGAGGAGGAAGGAATGTCCATCTTACTCCATCTGAATGACCACTTTCACGATCGGACTCAGAAAGGGAAAGACAAATCAGAGCCAGAAAAGGCTAAGCAGGAAAGCTCCACTCGGGAGTGGAAAGAAGCTTTGCTAGTTTGTCAGAACATGGAACAGGTAGTGATGCAGCATCAAAAGACAATAGAGTAATTTAGAGCTAAGAGGATGAGAAATGAATCAGTGCAGCCTACTGAAAATGACAGTAATAAGGAAACAGCCTCAGATCCATCAAAATCTGCTATTAGTACTTAGAAAGATTTCAGAATTACAGGTCAGATTGGTTATTCCACACAAAAGGACAAGTTAAATTTAGTAGTCTGGAATGCCAAATTGAAAAGGGATTAAAGAAGGGTTTATCCAGAGCCAGAAATTATAGAAAGTGCAATTTGTGCAGTCAGCCCAGAATTAAAACTCTGAAGTTATCTGGAGGGCAAGAGTGACCTCACATTGCCCAAACAAAGTCAGTTCCTACAACACATTATACTGAAGAAAATGCCTATTATTTTGAAGCAGTTAATTGAAGCTGTTCAAGAACCTAAAGAGACTCTACTGGATTTCCTGGTGTGTGCAATAGATCTTCATCAAAAAATTATCTTTGCATCAGAGAAGACAGAGTCTATACTAAAGTATCAGCCTTAGTCCAAAGTCAGTTTCTACAGTCTATTTTATCTAGGTTACATAATGAGAATATTACAGCTGACCTAAAACCATACTTACAGTATTTAAATGTATCTGATGAACTTTTGTTGGAAAAAAATGCATACTACCTGTAGCATTGAAATGGAGCACCCGCAAAAACTAAGCATCAGGGCAACTGAAGCTATTACAAATAAATGCTATGCAATCTGTTTTGAAATAAGGAGAAACTAAAGATCTCACTACTTTCAAAGAACAACTGTCAAAGCCAAATTCATTAGCTACTCATATGGAACAGAACAATGAAGCAATCAAAAATGTCAAAGACCATGAGTTCAGGGAAAACCTATAGCAATTCCCTATATTATGCTAACCAGAAAGGACAAACGTGGAAGAGTTACCAGAGACACTGTCAAAATTGCCCATGAAGGAAGTCAATTGAAAGATGCAGTCATGGCTACAAGTGTGGTAGCAGTACACAATGGACAAGAGAACGTTGGGTATGAGGTCAATACTAGCAATTGGGAAATGAGAGAGAGTCACAATAATTTTGCCAATAAAAAGGAGACAAAGGACAATTTATGCAGTGTTCAAGGGGTCTTCAGGAAGGTATTGTTCAAGGAATTGTCAACTACAGCACTACAGAAAACAAAACTATCCACCAACCCCAGCAAAGCTCTAGAGAGAACAGTAATAAATTACCTAATCCTGTGGCTCATCAAAGTTTTAAATGTAAATGCTTCTAGATAGCAAGAAGTTGCCAAGTGAGTTGGAATAAAGTGTTTAGTGTGGTATAATCTCAACGATAGGAAAGTAACAGCATCATGGGACATAGGCGTCCAGATATCAATTATTGACAAACAATGGAAAGATGACCATCTTCCAGAGCTGGAACTAAGACCCATTGACGAATGGTTAGATATTGAAGAAAGACTAGATATAAAAGCAGTGAATGACACTAAAGTTCCTTTTGAAAGTTGGGTTGAAATAGAATTCTGCTTATCACTGCCTTCTGCCAATCATACTATTAAGATACGTGTCCCTATGACAGTGAGTTGTGGGGAGATAAAGCAACCTGTAATAGGCTTCAACATCATTGAAGAAATTATTAGAATGATTCAAGGAACAGCTAATGCCCCTTTTTTAACTGCAGCTCTTCACGGTGGTAAATCGAGCAAACATAATTAATTTAATACAGCAGAAGAACAAAAGGACAAAGGATATTTGAACAGTCAAGATAGAAACAAGAGAGATCGCTATTCCAAGAGGACAAACCATTAAAGTGATGTGTATAGCAAGAAACAATTCCACAGATGGAGACATCATACTGTTTATTCCAAATGAAACAGCATCATAGCCTGAAGGTCTGGATATTACAGAACACTTAAATAGTCTCCCAAAAGGAAAATCTCATTAGATTGGAGTAAATATCAAGAATGTCACTGAACACAATGTCACCTTGTTTATAGCTGGTCGAGACTATCTATCCTTGCAATTACTACAGAAGCCAGAAAGTGGGATTGAAAGGAAATGAACATTACAATAACCAATCAATATTGCTGGTTGAACATAAAGGCACATCACAAACTTCTAATGAAATATGGGACCCTCCTGCAACACTTCAGAAAAAGAACAGGAAGTCAGAGGAATGCTGAGCAAAGAATGCAACACCTTTTCAAGAGATAATTCAGATGTAGCATATATTGAAAATAGATATTAAACTGGCTAAGGCTCCTGTCCATGAAACATATAATGCCATCCCCTGACCATTGTATAAAGAAGTGAAGAGCTATATAAAACATCATCTTGTAAGAGGCTGGATAAAAAAATGTAAGTCAACGTAATCTTCACCCATGGTTTGTGTCAGAAAGAAAGATGGCATCTTACGACTAAGTATGGATTATAGAGTTAAACAAAAACATCAACAACAACAACAAAAATTATTCCAGATAGAAATCCTATACCCAGAATTCAAGAGATTCAACTTAGGTGGAAATGCATGGTATTTGATCACGGTAAAGCTTATCACGATTTATAAGTGAGGGAAGTACACATCTGACTGCCTTCATTACAGCCTGGGGATATCAATGGGTTCACATTCCTTTTGGACTCACTGATGCCTCTGCAGCATTCCAGTGCTGCATGGAAGCACGCCTGGAGTGTTTGACAGGTGAAATTTCTACACTCTGCCTTCATGAGTGCTCATCTGTATGGAGGATGTTAGGAAAGTTTTCAAAAGTCTGCATAAAAGTGGTGGCAAACTGCAACCAAATGAGATTTGTTCAAGGAGGAGATATGGTACTGTGGAAGGATATTGTCAGCTGAGGGATCCAAAAGACATAGCTGCTGCACAGGTTTTGAAAGAAAAGACTCCTTCCGCGGTGAGGGAAGGAAAAAAAATATGGTTGGGTTTCTTAACTATTACAGGGGATTTATAAAGGATTTTTCATGGGTGGCAAAACCACTGCACAATCTCCTTTCCAGTACCTAACACCCTGGCTTCCAAAAGAAAAAGACAAAAATGTGAAAGGAACCGGACAGCTATCTTCCAACCAACTGGTGGTATGGACAGAACCACATCAAGGAGTTTAGAACAACTGATTCATGCTCAGCCCACTCCTCCAATCATGGCCTACCCAGATTTCCAGAAACCAATCAGCTTGCATACTAATGACTCAAATGAGGACTTGGGGGCTGTCCTGTACCAGTTTAAGAAGGAAAATTCTAGGTGATTTTTGGGCCTATAGATCCAGAACTCTGACACCTACAAAGAACTACTACACTTGCATTCTGGGAAACTGAATTTTCTAGTTCTAAAGTGGGTTAGAAGCAGAAGAGGTAATCTCTGAACCTTTCTAATCACCTTCATTTACAGTCTATAGTGATAATAACTATCTAACATATGTGATGACATTGCCTAAACTAAATGCTTCTAGTCATAGCTCTGGTTGGCTCCATTTGTCTCCTATCAAGTTGGCTGACACAAAGCTACACTCAACCATGCGTATAAGTGGAATAATTCAACCCACACCAGTACTGTGGCTCCCCGAGTTAGGCAACATCACTCCTCCACACATTTGTTATGAGGATGATACACCCTAAATGGTTGAGAAGATCAGGGCAAACTCAATCCTAGCATATCTTTGACCACCCAAGAGTGTGCTTGTCATCGAGGCACCCACTGTGGCCCCACTTGCCCTGCCCAGATTTCTCTGTGATGTTGATGTGGTGTGAAGAATGATCTGCAGCTGACATCAGAAACCAGTCTCTTATAACTGACCTGACAATATGCGTATCCACCTTTGATTTACCACGCCACTCCTGGAGCTTTCTGAGCCAATTTCAAACAGGCCAAGATCAACGTGCAGCCCGCCTTCACATCTGGAGCCAAGGAAAGGATCCTACATGCAGCTGTGGCCAAAGAGAGACAGACAAGGTCACACATCATTGATGAGTGCCCTCTAATCAGATTTGATGGTGGTCTGAGGCTCTACACTTCACTGAGGGTGCTGCAAATTGGCTTGGCAAGCTCGACATCCAATAAGGTAGGAATACATCCTGGTGACTGTGCATAATATCATAAAATTTATTCATGCATACCCTACAAAAAATAAGTCTGGCAGAACTGCTGCTGAGAAAATAGTCAATGACTTTACAATGAAATTTATATTTCCTTCAAAAATATTCCATTACCAAGGAAAGGAATTTGAGAACCAGCTGCTTAAAAAACTCCAAGAATACATAGGTATTTAAAACAACTCCTTACCATTCTCAAGTAAATCCAGCTGAGCGTTTTCGCTGAACTCTACTCTCTATGCTCAGAACTCTTGAGAAAGACAAGAAATCAAAGTGGAAGGAGTATCAGCACAAATTGGTGCATGCCTATAATTGCACAATTAGTAAAGTGACAGATTGATCAAGGGTGAAGAAGAGTCTTCCTTTTTGAATGAGAAACACCCAAAGCTACCTACTGTCTTGTTACTTGGACTGAGTCCAAATCAAGAAAGTGACACAGATGAGTGATATGCTGAACACTGGAAGAGGCAGATGAAAGAAGCTTACTATGTTGCACAAAAAATATTTGGAAATCAGTTACTAAGGAAAAGAATACTATGACAGAAAAGTGCAAGAATCTGAGCTTCAGACTGGTGACTGCATGTTGGTGAGGAATCTGTCAGCAAAGGGAGAATCAGGAAAATGTTGAGCATTTTGGGAGGATCAGGTTCATATAGTCACTGAGAGACAAAGAAAAGACAGTCTCGTGTCTGAGGTTAAATCAGAAAGTGGAGCGGGGAGAAGTAGCATCATTAATCACAACCTGTTCATGCCCTTTGACTGCATTATTTCTGAACAGGAAAGTCAAGAGCCATCCAACAGGAAAGATGTTTCCAAATTAAGGGAGCTTCTTCACAGAAAGACTGAAGGAATCACAGATTGTTCTAGAAGACTCAAAGCTCAGAAAGAGAAGATTTTTGGAACGGAACCAGTTTCATCAGTTGACCCAGCTTATATGGTCTTCCTGGTACAAGACAAAAAACATTCCGCACAGAGAAGCAAGTAAATTCATTAACAGCTCCAGTGATATACAGCCATCTCCAGAGGAATTGGGACCTACTGATCTTAAACTGCATGCTGATGACTCCATTTTAGAACATTTGGAAGAAGACATAATCAGCTACAGTCATCAGGATATAAGACTATGTCAGTACAAGAGGAGGTATTACTATCTGTAGGAAAACCTCAAAGACAATCAGCTAGAAGTCTAAAGTTTGGTGGACATGGCCAGCCACCAAAACTAAGCTGCATTTTAGCAGGGGGGAAATAGAAATATATGTAATAGTAATTGCTGAATGCTGGGACACACTGAGAAAGTTACTGTAGGGGACAGAATGTCAGGGGGTGTGCTGCTGCTAAAGGATAGCCTGTAGCTGGGCACTAAGGAGGTCTCTATCTGCAAGAAGCTCCTAAAGCAAAACGGTTGAATTCCCCAAACAAACAGAATAATGTTCTCTTTGAAAAGCCGAGTCCTATGATTAGGCATGTAAAATATGCAGTTTAGAGCACCTAAAATTTCAATGCTATTTCAACACCCAGCCATCCTACAATACTACATCCTACAAGCGGTTAGAAAAACACGTTTTTTCTGGATTGACAATCTCTTTTTACTTTCAAGATAATTCAGAATGCTAATTTAGTAAACTCATAAGTGCCATTTGTAATTGCTTTCACTTTATGATAGACAGCAGACTGATCCATGAACAAATAGAAAGCACTCTGTCACACAAGGAAAAGGAAACTTATAGGGTGTATGGCTTGGGGCCGGATCCAATTTTTCTGAAATAGCATCCTAACAGTTTGTATTGTTTTATGGCCACCGATTAACCTATTCAGAAGAATACAGTTTGGAACATGCAAAATATATTTTGTAAATATTCTAGAACAAAGTTCAAGTTATAAAAAATGCACAATTTTAGAGTCATATTTTTTCTAGATATGCCATGTAAACCGAAAACAAACAGTATTTTGAACTACTAAGATGAATTTCTTCTGGTAGTACAAGATAATGCTCCTCAGGCAGGAAAAAAAATTGTACAAATACTGGGTCCATTTTCACCTTCTATTTACCACTAATAAAATAGAAGCAAGACAGGGTAAATTGGCAGTCTGCATTTTCATGCCTTGTATTCTGTTCCCTGAAAAGGATTCTGCTCACATATTAAAGAATAATAGAACACTAAGGGCTAGTCTACACTTACCGGGTAGTTCGACGGCTGCGGATCGAAGTTCCGAGTTCGATTTATCGCGTCTGGTGTGGACGCGATAAATCGAACCAGGAAGTGATCCCCGTCGACTGCGGTACTCCAGCTAGACGAGAGGAGTACCGCGAAGTCGACGGGGGAGCCTGCCTGCCGCGTGTGGACCGCGTCTGAACCGCGGTAAGTTCGAAGTAAGGTATGTCGAATTCAGCTACGTTATTCACGTAGCTGAATTTGCGTACCTTACTTCGACTTGGGGGGTAAGTGTAGACCAAGCCTAAGTCACTATGAAGGAAATTCCAACGCAAAACATCACATATAAACCCCAGAACTCTTGTGCAATATTATCTTCATGGATGGACTACAAGGAAAATAAAATGGAAGTTTGCATTTACTGCAGTCTAGATACAATAAGGATCTGACTTGCCACAATTATTTAATATGCTTGAAATTCCTGTAACGTTTGTTTAGACAGTGAGCAAACTAAAACCTGTGGGTTTTTTTAATGAGAGAACTGGCTTAGTTTTCCGTCATTAGGCAGAAGGGCTGCATCTATTAATTTATTATCCATAGGGATTAAATCTTAGGTAATAAAAAAGAATCAGATTCTGGTAGATGAGAAATGTTGCAAATATTAAACTATATCAGGGTTCAGTTCTAAAGATTCTGATTGCTTGAAGAGGGTGTGAGCAACCTATAACATCAGATTCTCCTGTCATTTCTTTTTCTATATAAACCAATATATTTCTTGAAAAAGACGTGATTCTGAACTCCTTGTGGTATTTTGCCTGAATGAGGACTCCTGGATCTAGCCCAAAAGAAATATTTCTTGTGTGAACAAACAAATTGTTAGGCCCGGTATAGTACTTCCTCATGGAAGCAGGGAGTTTGACTTTCTAGTCCCATGGATCACGGGAATTCATGGGGAAGTAAACTCAAGTTTTATGAGCTGCCCATCTGATCTGCACTGCTCCGGTGTCCCCTTTCCAGTGACTGCCCACCCCATGCAAAACATACCTTCCCAAGAGGGATGCAGACCAAAAGCCTCAACTGATGCTGTGTCTAGTACCATTAATGTAAATGAGGATCAATGCTTAACTATCTGCCACCTCTGGAGGAAAGCATGTAATGGAGATCAGCATCTCCCCAGCTCTACTCTTTCCCAACCTTATTATCCAAAACCCCATAGATATCCAGTACAGGGACTCACTCTATAATGAGAGTCAGTTTTGCAATTTGATTGTTTTATGCCTTTTGTGATGTGTGACGTGTACACAGACGTGATTACCTTACGCTAGATGGAATACATCAGACCTGATACAGACCTGCCAAAATGCCAACGTGAAACAGGTCCATAATGTAGGTAACTCCTTTCTCCCATCCACAGTGTCTCCTATCTACTACTATTTGCAGCATCTCCCCAGGACTTGTTCTCTAGTTGTCTCTCTTCCTAGCCTTCCCCCTTCTCCAACATAGCTTTTTTATTTTGTCGGCATCCCTACAGAAATGTATTGTCTTGAACAAGTTTCACTTTTCTGGTCACATAGCATCACTCCCTGCCCCTTATCTGAGCACAATGGAACATCCCAAACTAGCTACATTTCACTTTAAAGTCTACTAGATACAAGCACAAATTAAAGGGCCTTGTGCTGTAGCGCAGAGAGGAAAGTCAATGGGTAGGGAGAGTGGGAAAAGCAGAATATGGAACAGAAAACAGGCAGGAGATGCTGCTTCAAATAGTTAAAAACAAAACAAAGAAATGGGGAGAAGTAACGTTTCATAAAAGTAGGAGACAGAAAAATGACCACGTCAGCAGATGCCCCTGGTACTGAGAGAGCACAGCACTCTGCCGAGCTGTTCTTCTTACTCAGTCACTCCAGTAGGCAGTTCAGCATTGATCAATGCTCCTCTGCTCGGTGCTCAGCCCCTTTCTTTGTTCCAATCGTTCAGACACGGGTGGGGAAGCGGATTTTGAGGGAAGGAAGCATATTTTGTGTTTTCAGTTGGCTAACAAATATGGGACCTGTATAGTCAGCATATACTTATGGATTATCACAGGGCATCATTTAGATTTTGCTTATGACTTACTCATAGTGATGGCAGAGTCATGTCTGTGGATCTGCCAGGTGATTGGAACCTTGCACATGCTATAAGGGAGCAGAACATCTCGTTAGCCAGAAAACAGCTTCTTGGACACCAACATTGGCCAAAACATCATCTCTGTTTCCTGGAAATATGTAACTCAGAATGTATATAAACATATGTATATAAACCTCTCAAACAATGAGCAGACTAAATCAGTTGCTAAATGAAGTGGTCTTTTTGCAGAATTGTACTCGACACATTTGGCAGCACTTTTAAGTGGACTCTTAAGGTTGTCTAATACAGCAGCCTATTGTTTCACTGTATGTGTGTAACAGTGTCATAACAAGAAGCTCAATTTTCACTGCTGGAAGGAAGGATTTTTGATGTTTTCACAGGTAGTTTGCATATTTCCAACCCTGCTACACTATACTCACAATAGGGTGTATTTTCCTCAAAAGTCAACAGTCAGGAAGCACTGCGTGAGGGAGAGAGCAGTTTTTGTGGGCACAACAGGACAGCTGGACTAGCCCTGCCAAGATTTAATAGAAGAATGCAGATATATCTTTTAAACATCAGTTTTCTCTGTGCTTTGACATGACCAGATTGAGAAGATCAAATCAGATTAGAAACACACACGAAACAAAGACAAAACAGTTTTTTCTCCTAATTACTGTGTGATTTTATTTTTTTTTGGAGGGGGGTGGAATGCCTGTGTGAAGGAAACAAGAATGCAAACAATTACATTGTATACAAGAATATAGAGGTTGCTGAAAATATGGCTTCAGGGCTATTCAATAGCACTTATCTTCTTTTGCTTTGATTTACTGGTTGCTTGAGTCAATTTGCTACCAGAATGAGAGCTAAAAGCTGCTGGATGGTCATCATTGTGTTATTGCTAGTTTTAATTAATTGTTAGGGCACCTGGTGCAATATGTATGGGGAATTTTTTTGTGTTTTAAACCCAAAAAATAAAAAATAAATAAAAAGATTGCTCATGTTCTTGCTAAATTCTTCCTATTTGTACTCTCACTCTCCTCCCTGCTGACTCCATACTAGGAGATCGACGTTTCTCTTTTTTTTTTTTCAGTAAAAGAAATCAGGAACAGATTGATTTACAGGAGAAAGAATTTAAGCAGCTTCCTCATTCATGTAAGTTACCATGAAAATGAACCCTCCACTACTGAGCTCTACTGTAACAAACATTTCTCAAGTGGCTCAAATATGGGTAAATGGATTGTATTTGCTTTTTCCTTGAACAGTGACCCCTACATTGTTGCCACTTTTCTGATGAGAAAATATATTAGTAAGTAAACCTAAGATAATATACATGTATAATGACAGGGAATGGTGTATTATCATTTAATCCTGTTGTGTCAATATACTGTAAATACGTGGTTTGTCTGCCATGTTTGCAATCTAACAAAGTGATTCAACTAAATGATCATATATAGCTCTCTGCCAAATGTTAAAGCAATACTCACATATTTTTGGCTTGGGATATTGCTACCAATTTATAAAAAGGCTTTCGAAGCAGGGAGAAAAAAAAAGCAGCAAAGTGGAATGCAGCAAACAGAGGCCTGTGAACTTTTCCCTACTGTTCCCCAGTCAGAGACAAACATGAACTGTAGGAGATTGGAATGTTTCTGGTTTATACCCTGCAGGATGTCTGACAGTTGTCTGCTATTCTTGTTCTGTTAGGATAAAAAGCATTAACTGAATCCACTGTCCTCTCTGTAAGGTTCTCTGTTATGATATTAAGTCCAATATACAACTACTGCTCTTTGGCTACCTGCCATACTGGTGAGTAATATGAACATCTGTTTGGTTCAATTTCAGTATAATTGGGTGCATTTCATCGGTCCTTTCTACAGGCATGAAGAGGGAGATGTATATGGATAGTCAGAAACCACACATTTTCAAATACACTGTTTAACTATTATAAAAAAAGCAATCTTGCCCTTTTTATGAGATCTACTTTTTGACCCTTCTGACTTAAAGTAAAAAGCACAACAGGTGAAAAAGAATGGATGAATATTTGTTTCTGTACTTTGTTTCTTTTTAAATTGGGAAATTTAAAACATGGTTATTAGTTTCTTTCTCAGATAGACTATTTTGAAGAATGTTTCCTCAGTAATGAAGATATATGCAAAGTAACTTGATAAGGAGATTATTGGGCATTTGGGATAGGTCTACACTGCAGTTAAAAACCCAGAGCTAGCCCGTGTCAGCTGACTTGGGCACCCGGGCTGTTTAATTGTGGTGTAGATACTCGGGTTTGTGAGGTGGGGAGGATCCCAGAGCCCCCCCTCCCCACCTCACAAACCCGAGTATCCAGCCCAAGCCCTAATATCTACACCACAATTAAACAGCCCTGTAACCTGAGCCCCATAAACATGAGATGTTTAATTACAGCATAGAGATACCATTTAGATCATAAACTATTTTACTGTTATTGTTATACTTGAAGAAATTCATGTTTTCATGAATGACTTCAGTTTCAGGTCCAAAAAGGAATTAATTATAGCTGATTGGGAAATGTTTTTTGTCCCAGTGGAATATTTAGATTAAAACTAAAAAGTTTTCATTTTATTTGACTTTTTTCTTCAGAAGTCCTAAGGTTTTAATCAAAAGTCTGAAAACTGAAAATTGTTTGACTCTTAGGATTTTTTAGGTTTTTGTTGGAAAAACTTAAAATGTTGTCAAAACCAGACATTTCCATCAGAAATCTGTTTAGACAAATACTAAAACATTTTTAATGAAAAAGATTTGGAATGAAAAGTTCTGACCTGTTGTAGAATCAAAGGTGACCAATATATGGTTCAAGGTTTCCCCACATCAATGTTCATATCGTCACAAATATTAATTTCCAAGTTAAATATGTTCAATAGTTTGTAATCTACATTTTAAAACTGGTATATAGGGTTTTAGTCAACCAATTTCTACTGATTTTAATTTATTGCTGGAATGCAAGCGGAGATATAATAGCTCACTCCTGAAAACCCAAGTGATTACGGAACTTAAATCCTAAAACAAGCTATAACTGAAAATTAAACTGTGTCCTTTATAAAACAAGAAAGGTTTAGGAATACAAGTACCATATTTATATTGTAATTCTCTAGTTTTCAACTACCTGTGTTGCGGAAATTTGCAATGTTGTTGGTCTGAGAATATTAGAGAGATAAAGTGGTTGAGGTAATATCTTTTATTGGACCAACTTCTGTTGGTGAAAGAAACAAGGATTTGAGCGACAGAGTTTTCTTCAGATCTGAGAAAGGTACTGAGAAGGGAAAGTGCCACAGCTAAACACAAGGTGGAACAGATTGTTCAGCGTAAGTAGTTAACACATATTGTAAAGAGGCAGTGTTGTTGTAACTGTGTCAGTCCCAGGATATTAGAGAGACAAGGTGAATGAGTAATCTCTTCTTTTTTTTTTTTTTTTAAACCAACTTCTGTTGGTGAGAAAGACACGCTTTCGAGCTACACAGAGCTCTTCTGTGTAACTCAAAAGCTTGTCTCTCTCACCAACAGAAGTTGGTCCCAAAAAAAAAGAGATTACCTCGCCCAGCTTGTCTCTCACATATTGTAGAGACCATTCACACATGGGTGGCAGGTGAAGCTTCCTCTGGGGGAGGCTAGCACCCTGTCCCGCCTCTTCTGCCCACAGCCCCACCTCTTCTGCCCATGGCCCCACCCACACTCCACCTCTGCTGTGCCCTAGGCACCACTCCCTCCCCCATTTGACCCCCTCCCTGCTCGCCCCCCCACCGCCACCTCCCTCCCCTGCGTTAACAGGGGGGATGAGGAGGGGCATGGAAAGCAGCAGGCAGGAGAGTCTTGTGGGGGAGGGGGATGGAGGAGAGGAATGACGCAGCAGGCAGGGGGGTCTCATGGAGGAGGAGGGGTGAGGAGGGACTTGGTGAGCAGGAGGTCTTGCAGGGGAGGGGGAATGAGGAGGGATGCGATGAGTGGCGAGCAGGTCTCACAGGGAGGAACGCACATGGTAAGTGGCGGGGACCTCCGGAGGCAGGGGTGGAGTGGAGGAGAGGAGCGAGAAGGGACTCACCAGGCAGTGGGGGACTCGGTGAAGGTTTGGAGTAAGGAGGAGCGCAGGTGGGGCCATCATGGCCCAGGCTAGTGGCAGTGGGTCAGCTTAGTCTTCCCTAGCCTGTCCTACCCACTGCCCACGCATTCAAGGTCCATCCTGGTGTGGGAGTATTCAAGAGAGAGTTATCTGCAACACTATTAACTTCCTGGACATCACAATCAGCTTCAACAATGGAACCCCCCACACAACTCTATACAAGAAACCCACGGATCGCCACACTTACCTTCACAGATCCAGTAACCAGCCCAAACACACCAAGAAATCTGTTATCTGCGGCCAGGGACTCCAATATCACAGAATATGCTCCAAGGAGAAAGTCTAAGATACAAACCTTAACACACTTAAACAGCCTTCACCAGACAATGACAGAGAAGTAGATTTCATCATGGAATGGGCCATCCAAATCCCCATGAGAATCTGCTTCAATATGAAAAAAAATGCCTCCTCCAACCACAGACCCCTAATTCTCACCTACCAGCCCAACTGGAACCCATATCGGCTGTCATTAAACAATTGAACCTGAAAGACATCTTTCCTCAACTCCCTCTTCAGGCCTTCAAACAAGCCCCCAACCTCATCATAAGAAGCAAGCTCCCCACTGGCCAGGACCCACCAACGCAAAGCGGCCCCAGACCCAGCTAGAACAGATGCAAAACCTGCAGATATATTTCCACCATACAATGATCAATACCCCCCACAACACACCTTTCAAGGTCCATGGGCCCTACACATG
Organism: Emys orbicularis; assembly: GCF_028017835.1. Lineage (NCBI taxonomy): Eukaryota > Metazoa > Chordata > Testudines > Emydidae > Emys > Emys orbicularis. The sequence goes on along the minus strand of NC_088689.1, from coordinate 36,839,284 downwards.
CCTATCACAATGGTTGATGCACCTCATCCAGCACACTAAATGCCCCAATAACCATGTGGATGAAACTAGACAATCACTACATTCTCAAATGAACTTACACAGGAAAATGATAAAAGACAAAAACACCACATCATCTGTGGGTGAACACTTTTTACAAAACGATCAATCCACAGCTGACCTCTCAGTCAAGGAAATGATGAACCCGGGAGCTTAAATTCATAACTTCACTAGACAGTAAAAATCATGGTCTGAATAATGACACTGGGTTTATGATTTATTACAACAATCTGTAACCCACTAAATCCACCCCCCACTTTTTGTCCTATGACTGCAGAGGTATTGACCACTTCATCTTGAATGGTCCCTTGAAATGTGTTAATTACTTACACTCAATCTGTTCCATCTTGTGTTAACTATGACACTCTGAGCAACTTTTCCATACCTGAAGAAGAGCTCTGTATAACTCAAGAGCTTGTGTCTTTCACCAATAGAAGTCGGTCCAATAAAAGATATTACCTCACCCATTTTTTCTTCTGTGTCGTGGAAACTCATTCTGACTCCCCAAAAGTTTTTAATAACCATGTTAGATGAATAGGCTGCATTTAATTCAAGTTTTGCATTGGTCTGTAGCTTTGAATCTCTGATTCACTTCATGTGATTCCTTAAGAGGCCACACAACTTCTTGTAGCTCCTAACAAACAAAGCTATGCACATGCTTTATGATAGCTCTTATTGTACACAAGGACAGATTTAATAATGTCTAGGATCTACAAGAAACTAGATTTTTGAAGACAGAAGTAATGTAGAGGAAATCCAGAGGCTAAGGCTATATCTTTACAAAATGTATAATAGCCACAGTCAGCATACACTGCATATATATCTGACTGTGCTCATTCTTTCACTGACTTGTCTTACAACCAACCGAGTTGTGTACTGAAAGTGAATGAAGAGAAGAAGACGGCTCGTTATATCACCTCTGGTGTCACTTAATAATGAGCTGTGCTGTTCACTATGCACTGTTGTATTTTATTCTTTAATTAACAGGAATATAAATGAATTAGGAAATGTCACCTTGAAAGAATGAAGGGTTAGAAGAAGACATAACCCTGCATAACCTCTGAAATGATCAACTTAACAAGAATAAGCCTATGACAAATGCACATATAATTCTATTTTCTAGGAAAGAGGGATTTGAATAGGAAGTGATTTGATCAATACACATTTACTGAGAAAAAATAAGCAGCAAGTCATTTTGAATAATGGAAAATTAACACAACGTAATGAAAACATTTAGAAAATGTATCAATAAAACTATATCCTCCTGCCCATGCTGTTTTGGGGGTTGGCCCATATCAGTAAGGGGCTTGTGATGCTGTCTGCCCCCTAACCCTGGGTGCTTCTGTGCTGTGCAGCTTTGGTTTAGAGCCCGGACACCAGAAGCACAGTGACCTCACCCTGGCTTTCTCAAGCCTGGTTACTCCTTGGCAGGGTGACACCAAAAGCCTTCCTGAATCTCCCCAAAACCATCTCTGCTGTGCTCAGCTCTTCTCACTTACAAAACCTTACTAAGTGTGCTGCTCCTTTAAAGAGACAGAACACAGCATCCGACTGCTAGTCTGGCTGAGGATTTTACTCTTCAGTTTGAAACGCTGCACTGAGATGGTTCTACGATAAACCAAGGTTAAGTTTATTAACAAAATAGATACATAAGTGATACCAAGGAGAAAAAATTGGGAAAGAAATGGTTACAAAGAAACAGCAAAAATGTGTTCTCAGACTAAAACTTAAGTTAACAAACTGGAGTCTTTTGTTCAGAATAGCTTTATCACCGCAGTCATTCTTCCACCACGGTTGGCCAGTCTTTAGCCATGATCCAAACCAGCCCAACGTGCTTGGTTTCTTTGTCTCCTCCGGTGAAGGATGCCAAAAATGGCTCACTCTCTCTGCTTATATTTTCAAAGCTTATCTTTGGTTTCAAAGTCAGGAAGCCCTTCTGGGGCTCAGCTTGTTGTGTCCACTAAGGGGCTGACACCATGTTAATTTTTCCAGTCTCCTCTGCCTGTCGTGATAGTTAAATAACTATTTCCCCCCACTAGTTTGATGGCTTTGTTTACATTTTATGTAAATATACTTCCATTGTCTCTTCTTGGACAATTTACATTGGAGCCACATTCAAGCACGTGAAACTACATTCCTTTGTCTGGGTTGGGGTGCATTATGCTGTACCTGCCACACACATCTTCAGAACATATCTCCAGTACATAGTTATAATTTTCCATATATTAACTGTACATACATCACACAAGATATTAATGATCAGTGAGTTACTAGTTTTCCAATTATATATTTGTGACACCCTGTACCCAGGTTCACCACTTGTACAGAAACTCCTCACTTAACGTTTAGTTTTGTTCCTGAAAAATGCTACTTTAAGTGAAATGATGTTAAGCAAATCCAATTTCCCCATAAGAATTAATGTAAATGGGGGGGGGTGTTAGGTTCCAGGGAAATTTTTTTTGCCAGACAAAATACTTTTTTTTAAAATTTATATATATATGTATGTATGTGATATATATATATATATATATATCACATACACACACACATGTTAATACTGTACACAGCAATGATGATTGTGAAACTTGGTTCAGGTGGGGGAGTCAGAGGGTGGGATATTTCCCAGGGAATGCCTTACTGCTAAATGATGAACTAGCACTCGGCTGAGCCCTCAAGGGTTAAACATGTTGTTAATGTAGCCTCACACTCTACAAGGCAGCATGAATGGAGGGAGGAAACACAATAGATGCATGGCAGTGGCTGCAAACATTCCCTGCGGAAACTGAATGTGATGATGAACCCACACTATCCCACTGGAGCGCAACATTCCCTCCACTTTTCAAAGTGCCAGGTGGTGCATGTGTGTGTGAGAGAGAGAGAGAGAGAGATGGATACGCATTGCCCCTTTAAGTACGCTGACTCCACTCTAAGTACATTGCCTTTTTAAGTAGATCAGCAAGTTGAGACAGCAGCTGCTGCCAGCAAGCTCCCTCCATCCTGAGCCCTGTTGTGCCCCTATCCCCCGCTCTATAGAGATGGGGTGCAGGAGCGGGGGGAGGGGGACACCCTGACATCAGAACCCCTCTTCCCAACCCACCCCCTGCACAGCAAGGAGGAGGCTTCCAGGAGCAGCTCCAAGGCAGAGGGCAGGAGCAGCACACTGCAGTGGGGGGAGGGACAGCTGAACTGCCCAGCAGTTGATAGCCTGCTGGGCAGCTGCCACACAGGGAACTTAGGGAAGCTGATAGGGGGGCTGCCGGTCCACCCTGGTTCCAAGCCCCCACCAGCTAGCTCCAACAGGCTGCTCTTTCTGCAAGTAGTGGACAAAGCAGGCGGCTGCCAAACAGCCTTATAAGGAAGCATTGCGCAACTTTAAACAAGCATGTTCTCTAATAGATCAGCGATGTAACAACGAAACAATGTTACCCGGGACAACATTAAGTGAGGCGTTACTGTGTATGGTTATGATATATTTTGTACAAAGTATGCCTTGTGAGGTATCATTTGATACCTTGATATCATAAGGAGGAGGGAGAAAACTTGTTCACCTTAGCCTCTGAGGATAGAACAAGAAGCAATGGGCTTAAACTGCAGCAAGGGAGGTCTAGGTTGGACATTAGGAAAAAGTTCCTGTCAGGGTGGTTAAACACTGGAATAAATTGCCTAGGGAGGTTGTGGAATCTCCATCTCTGGAGATATTTAGGAGTAGGTTAGATAAATGTCTATCAGGGATGGTCTAGACAGTATTTGGTCCTGCCATGCGGGCAGGGGACTGGACTCGATGACCTCTCGAGGTCCCTTCCAGTCCTAGAATCTATGAATCTATGAAAACACAATCTACTAAACTTCACTGTCCTGTTAAAATGTGTGTATCAACATTGTATATGGAGCTATGGAGATCTTTCTTATGATTGCTACTGAAATACAGTGTAGTTCTGGGTAATGCCTTCAGACCATTTTCTCAAAGGCACACTGGTATGCCAGCTAGGCACCTTCATTGGCATTTCATTAGCAGGGGAATTATAAACAATTCACCTGAAGGACAGCTTGCAGAGCACATTCGCAATGGAACTGCTGATCCCACGACCCAGCAAATACTTTTCCAGTAAAAAGGCTCAGAACATAAGATGCGGGGGGAAAAGGCCTTAGGCACCTCTCCTCTCCACTGACACCAACAAATACCTAAAGAATACTAAACTAAGGGGAGCGCTCCTAGTCTGGAAAGAGAAGCAGCCTGTGCAATGTATTGCAGCTAATGGTGAGACAACCTATTTTGCTTTTAGAACTATTAGTGTTAGTAAAGTTTAGAAATTAGATTGAGGCTTTATCTTTTTATTTCTTTTGTAACCAATTCTGACTTTTATGCCTTATCACTTGTAAATCACTTAAAATTGATCTCTCTCTAGTTAATAAACTTGTTTTATTGTTTTATCTAAACCAGCGTGTTTGGTTGAAGCAATTGGGAAGCCTCCACTTGAAACAAGAAGGCTGGTACCCTTCATTGGAATGATGGACTAATTTATGAGCTTGTACTGTCCAGAGTTCTACTGAACGGTACAAGATGCACATTTCTGGGGGAGGGGGCGCAAGGCTGGGACTGAGGGATATATGGGTGTTGCCCTATATTCATGGATGACTGGGCATAGCATTCATGTACTCAGCTGGGAGTGACTTTGCATCCTGGTGGCTGACAGTGAACAGAGCTCAGAGAGGTTTGCTGTCCACTACAGCAAACAGTGTAAAAGGCATCCCAAGCTGTAGCACAAAGAGGACACAGCAGTTCAGGTTGCATCCTGTGGGATGTCACAATATTACAAGACACCTTTTAAATAAATATCATGATGACAGTATGTGGGACGCACTCAGCTGGTCAGGCCAGCTAAGTTTCATTGCTAAATACCAGGTAGCCCCCTGCCCTCTGGCACTGGGGTACTCTTATGGTCAGACTGTCTCCATAATGATGGTCATGCTGGTTGTTACAGAATGGATTACCATTACTGATTGGTGTATTGAATGTTTACAGTCATGTGAAGCTACTTCTCTGTGAGCTCACTGACAGGACCACGAACACTGACAGTGCTTAACCAATAAAATATGTAATAATGGGAACAAATAGCATATTCTGGTGCATTTTCTTATTTTTAGCATTCAAATTGTAATATTAGGCACTATACATACATATTCAGGCGGAAAAATGGTCTTTGCCCACTAAAGAGCTTAAAGTCTAGCTAATGTCCCTCCCGCTCTCCTAATGACTAGCTTCTCAACTGCCTTCTACCTTCTGATTTGAGTACTAATGCCACAGAGCAAGTAAAAGTTCACTACCCTTTATGTGACTTCAGGACTTACTAGAAGAGGACAAACAAGGAAACACTAAGAGAGCAAGCCTTGCTCCAGAAGTTGTACAAAAGTGACACTTGTAACTATAGGAACAGAGCCAGCAACATTTCATCTTCAATTTATTTGATTAATTTGAACTGCAAAAGAATTGTGAAATTGAAAATTAAAGTTTAGACTGACTCAGGAAAGCAATTCAAATGCAAATACCAGCAGCTTGCCTCAGGGGCAGTTGGAATCCAACTCACTGATACTTGGTTACAGTACAAAATGACTAAAATGTGTCAAAATTGGCAAATAGCAGATTTATCTAAATGTAGATTAAGATTAAGCAACACAACTTTAGCAGTAATTTTAATAAACTTTTTTTAAATGGTCAGAAACTAAATATTTGGTATGAAATGTCATCACATACCAAATATGAAGATAAACCTTAAAAACACATTTTCTATCTTGGAGCTTATTTGAATTAGAAAGTACCATCAAGAACTGTCCTTCCTTTGGTGGGATCTGTCAGGCATCTACACACATCTCCTATCAGTGGTGTTCTGGTCATCCATCAATGCAAATTACCCTATTCATATCTAAGAGAAGTCTGCATCAGTGAGAGTTTCTACAGTATAGTACCTGAATGGATATATCCCCACTTCCAAAGTAACTAAATACATGTAAATCAGTCCTCTCCTAGCTGTCCCTCACTGCAGAAATGACCTATCTGGTTGATATTCTATACTGAATTGCTTTGTGGTTATCTTAGTACTGGTGACATTTGTGAACTATTTTCAAAGTGAGCAAATTCAACTTTTTCAGTACCAACATTTTCTTTGTTCACAATGCCTCATTCATCTGCTGGAGCTGTGAGGAGGTCATTGTCCTCATTGCTCTGTGAGGTGAGAAACATCTAGAAGCAGCTAAGATTGCAGCACTGGAATGCTAATGTCTAGCAACATCTAATTGAATGAACTGGGCTATATCCAAAATAAAAATCAGTGCAAATAGCTTCCATCTCTCTTCTCCCCAGTCATCAGCAAATACCTCCTCTTTGTGGCTTCACAAATGTTGTTAAAAATACAACAGTTATTATGTGGGACAGTTAATCCACAGCACAGTCAATGTAATCAGAAACCTCCACCAGCTTACCAAAAGCACACTCTACAGGCATCCTACAGTAACTCTGGTTGATGTTAGTAGTTCCACACCCTGGTCAAGATTTCCAGTAAGCCAGGGAGATAGATGTACAGAGTTGGTACATTCACCCTATTAATATCTATGGTACAGGAAAAGAAGAGAGAGTTCCTTGTTCCATTCTTGTTAATAGAATTTAATTTCTGAAGATCTTGGCATCAGGGACTTTTCCCAACCAGCCAACATTAAAGTTGGTGAACTGGTGCTAATCATCCCAGGTCTCCAGAACTCTCTGATCTCATTGGCCTGACCCAAAAGCACAGTTCCACTGAGGGCAAGTCATCAGAAAGTAAATCAGAAATTCACCTGGGATTTGATCAGACTGAGAATTCAATTTCCACTATTTCCACTTGAATAAATGTAAAATCTCCCATTGCTTCGTGATTGCTGCCACAAACACCACAATGCAGGCTCTCAAATACACCATAATTTGCTTTTCTGACTCAGTAATGGATAGGGTCGCAGCATCCCTCTGGGCCTCCTCCATGATGACAGATTAATTTGGGAATGCCACTGGCACCAGGTGAGCTCTGGGATACACAGGGGAAATAATAGGAGTTATGCCCACACTCCCCATAGCCTCTAGGAAGTATCCCACAATCTGGTGTGAAAACTGACCAAAATGGAGTGGACCTGGGAATAGTCCCAAGAACCCCAGAATACTGACCAATATGACTAGGTACTGTAACTGCACGGTGTAGACACATGGCTCAATTGCACAGTGTAACCACAACAAAATAAACACAAAATCTGAGTATGACAACAGTTTAACTATATTGATGTACGTAATAACAGTGAAAATGTTAAACTCAGACAAATGTAGTGTTCCCCATCAGTGTAGCATGAGTGTCCTCCACATGAAAATGACCGCCAATAGCAAAGTGCTTAGTAGACTCCATGCAATCTCTGTCTCTTCTCCCTAGAAATTGCTACTTGGGGTAGATTTGCCGCCCTTTCCCCCCCCTTTTCTTATGTATTAAGTAGTAAATTATTTACTGAAAACTATTGTTTGAAACTCTTGTCTATTTAATATCAATACACAGTACACCTATTCTAATAATTGCATTAGGTGTCATACATTAGCTCAGGTTTCAGTTTATTGCACTGTTACTAATTCACTGCAGTTCTCTAGTTTTCCAAAGAATTCCCCACCTAAAATAAGGAAGAGCTGATATTGCTGTAACATGCAAAAGAAGAAATACCATATTTTTGGAAAAATCTGTATAAGACAGTCTTTATAAAGCAGCAATAAAGGGCACAAATAATGTTTCTATAATTTGTCGTTCACCTTTAACATGAAAAAGTAAATCATACATTTCCTGCTTGATAATATTCAGTATACTTCATTTACAGCATATTTCAGAAATATGCACCAATAAATATAAGGTTTCAGTTTACTATGAGATTACACAAAATCCACTCTTTCTTGAGGGGAGGGGGAAGAGAGGAACCACAATCCAAGCAATTCCACAGACATTGGAAAATATATCATGCATCTTAGTAGTGACACTATTGTTTTGCTTGAGGGGAGACAATCATTATTAGCCTCCATTATCAAGTATCTGGTACAGTGACCCACTGTTACATCATAGGTGAAGAAAAACTAGCTGTTTTTTTTTAGTTATAAAAAAAATGTGGGAAAAGATGTTTTTCCATACCTAATTACAAAAACACCCAAAAACTTTAAGTCACAAACTGCTTTGTTTTTAAATGAGAGAGACAAGGTGAGCGAGGTACCATCTTTTACTGGACTAACTGTGTTGGTAAAAGAGACAAGCTAAGAAGAAGAGCTCTGTGGAGCTCGAAAGCTCATCTCTTTCCCCAAGAGAAGTCAGTCCATTAAAAGCTAATACCTCACCTACCATGTTTCACCCATATCCTGGGGTCAACATGGTACAACAACTCCTCAAACAATGGAAGATATTGCATTTTGTCTTTAAATATCAACCATGTAAATCCTCTATGAAAAATGCATGTTTTGTCCTATTTTGTAAATGTAGTTAGACAATAAGAAACCAATAATAATTCTCAACCTTATCTAGTGTTTCTTCAAAATGTTGTGATAATGTTAACTAACTAATCCTCAGAACTTCACTATAGAGGTAAGTATTATTTTCACCATTTTGCAAATAGGTAACCCAAGACGATGAATTGTCTTGCTCAGTCACTCAGGAGTCAGTAATTTAGTGAGAATAAATCTCACAATCTTATCACAAATCTCAAAATAATTGTTTTGTTTAAAGTTCTGGCTTCTACAGTCGTGTGATTACTTAAGAATCTCAGTTCTCGTTTTTTAAAAGTAAGTTTCTAGCCCTAATGGTTGCAGAGAACAGCTTGAAAACATACCCCCTAACGGCTCAAATACCAGAAGGCAAATAAAGAGAACCCCAAAATTTATTTAAAAATTTTAAAAGTCTAATTTTAAGATAATTTCAAAATTTCTGGAGCTGATTCATGATTTTTTAGCATTGAGAGTGGGTAATATTGGATTCACCATAGTACATAACTTCCCTTAGCATAGGTACATTGTTGACAGCAATTTTAAGCTATATCCCCCACTGACTGTAGGCATATCATAATTTTGGATATGATCTGACCCAATATTATTACAATATTATGACAGAAAATTTAAATGGACCGAATTCAGTAAATCCAAAGAGATGTTTCCTACAGCCACTGTATCTTATCCCCATTTTTCTTAAGGTAACAGTATATTCAGTAATACAGTCTACTATGCCGTGTTAATGAGTTTCACTTGCTTTGAGAACTATAGCTTTATTTATTACATAACTATATTTCTTGGCTTTGTACATTTAAATTTTCCAAACAAATCATTGCCTTAATATTATATTTTATATTAATAAAATTCGTGAACCAATGGCTATTCTGAATTACCCATGGAGAAATCTGCGAATTTTTATTTGAATAAAAGAAGTGTTTCCCATACTTCCCCATCATTGATACCATGAAAATGTCTTCCATTGTTCCCCTAGACCCTTTCAGTGGTGCTATTTTACGTAATATTGCATGTGAACCAAAACACATTCTTGTTTGAATTAGGATTGCCTGTTGAGTAGGCCTATTTGGTTTTTTAAAAGTTTTCCTGAAGAAAAATCTGAGACTCAAAAAAATAGCTGATCCTGGTGAAGACAAAGAAAAACAAAATTTAAAAATCTTAGCTAGTAACAGGCATATCTCCAAAAATTCAGAATAGTTCAGATAAGCAAACAGTAGTGTGGAGGATTATGTGAACCTACCAAATTTGCAAGACTTGGTTGCAAATATCTTGAGAACAGCTTTTTTGGAGGAGGGAGAGAGAAAGGAAACTTGCAGCTTATTTACGCGCAGCTCTTCATATTCCACCTGCAAAGCAGGTGTGGATTTATGCACTATCATACTCTGGCCTGGCGTACAGCTGATTTACTTAGGCAGATGGGTTTATGCATTCCTTACTGTAACATAAACCAGGCTCAAGACATAGCCTGTAATGCATAAAAGCTTATTAGAATAATGGACTAGAATTTTAAAATACAGGTGAAAAGTAAAAAGAGCTCTGAAAAATTAAAATAAAATATTCAACCTTTGAAGCCTTAGGTAGAACTCTGCAAATAATTCATTACAAGTAACTTGAACAATTTCACCTTTCTGTTATGTTTGTGAACAGATTATCAAATTGTCTACTATATTTGTTATTTGAAATTATTCACAATTTTCTCCACTGAGCAACTTTTGCCTGAAGATCATTCAGGAGCAGTTTGTTTAGAACACTCATAATCCATAATGTATTTCATTCAACTACATGTGGTATCATTCCTGTTCCATAAATTTATGTCTTCTTTAAACATATCCACACAGTGCAAACTGTAATTTTTGCAAACAAATATAAAGGTTTCTGATTATGTGAGAGGGCATTGTGCTCTCTGGGCACACTTGTTTTATTGCTGCTCATATACTGGATTGATGGCATACCTCCTCACTCACTTCAGCTTACTCATCACTCTGCTCTGTCACTTCTTAATCAGTCTTCTGAATGGTCACTAGGGTTTACTCAATTTGTCAACTCAGTGTAACTCACACCACTGTTAGTCATTCATCCAACTTATTGTTTACTCACTTCTTACTGATTTATTTGCTTGCGCGTTCATTTATTTAGACTTCCTTACTCACTCAGGATCTGTTACTAAGAGGTGCTGAGCAGCAGCAGCTCCCCTTTAAGTCAATGCTGCAGGTGCTCGATGCCTCTCACCATCAGGCCATCATTTGGGGCCAATATTGCAGCTCTTCCTGGCATGTAATTCCCATTATAGTCAGTCAATATGAGAGATAGGTGTGCAGGAACAGGTCCTGATTAACTTTCTTCATTCACTTATTCCTTCATCACAGCGCTCAGTCATATCATTTTTTTTCCTTCTCTTATTTGCCATTTTCTCAATGGACTTCCTTTGTTTACTAACTCTTTTTTCCATTCACTTAGAGGACGTGAACATAGCAGAATTCTACTTTTCTCTATACATCCATAGATCAATAACATGTTTTGAAAGAAGCTAGAGATGCTTTTTTGTTACAAGCTGTGGAGGAATTCATTATACTTTATTTCAAACCTTCAACACACTAGCTGCAAGTTAAAATCATTTCTCAGAGTTATTAAATTGTGATATGTGGCTGATGGAAAGATTTTGCAATCTTTGTCAAATGGATTCCTCTAGTTCACATAACTGTCTAAATTATTGCTTACTGACATTATGAATAATTTTTCTGTGGTATACTGTTTTAGATTCATGCCAGTTTTAGGATATAGTATGCTATATACTAGGGGTTCTCAAACTGGGGGTCAGGACCCCTCAGGGGGTCGCAAGGTTATTACCTGGGGGGTCACGAGCTGCCAGACTCCACCCCAAACCCCATTTCGCCTTCAGCATTTATAATGGTGTTAAATATGTAAAGAAGTGTTTTTAATTTATATGGGGGGGTTGCACTCAGAGGCTTCCTGTGTGAAAGGGGTCACCAGTACAAAAGTTTGAGAACCAGTGCTATATACTGATGCTGTTCTTTAATTTAAATAGTTTCAGAAATAGAAAACTGACCTAAATAGAAAGCTGCCTTAAGAATATGTAACAGCTATGTGATGAAGAAACTGAGAGGGGGATATATAAACAGGTGAATTATTTGTTAGACACTGACAATGTTGTCATCTAGCAACTTTAATGTTTCAAGAAATATGCTTTATCTTGGTAAGCACCATGGAAAAGGAGATATAGAAACCAGAATGCGTTTGATAATGAAATAGGCCTTTTTAATCTTTAACTTTATGATCCTATACACACCTTTTTTGGGTCTTCCTTACGAAGAAATGTAAGTGTGCCTGATTAAGTGGCAACTTTATCCAAGGACACAGTTATGTATAGAGGTCTTCTGTAATGATGCTAAAGACAATGGACAATCATGCATTAGTGCCAAAACACACAAAACACAAAGTTACCTAGTGACAGCTACAATTTGCACAAACAACTTTTAAGTATTCTATTAAATGGAACCTTTTTTCTGCCCAATTCCTCCACTTTTTCCTCTCTTTTGTTATATAGAATCATAGAAATGTAAGGCAGGAAGGGACCTTGAGAAGTCATCAAGTACAGACCCTTGCGCTGTGGTAGGACCAAGCAGGGCCAGTGCTACCATTTAGGCAAATTAGGGCACCAAAAAGCAGCTCTTTGCTGCTTTTACAGATCCAGACTAACACGGCTACCCCTCTGATATCATATATATATATATATATATACACATACATACATACATACATACATACACACACACACACACACACACACACACACACACAACGTGTTTTACTAATACACAGGTAGAAATGATCTCTGCCATACGATGAGTTTACAATTTATAGACTCAGGCCAAAATTTTCAAACCTCTTAAATCCATACCAAGTCAGCCTCTTAAATCCATACCAAGGCATTTAAGTAGGAATGGCCTGATTTCCATAAGTACTGAGTGCTTGTAGTTCCCAATAAAATCTAAGAGTTAGCACAGATGTGAAGTCAGTAGAAGCTGCAGGTGCTGAGCACCTGCAAAAAAATCAGGCCAGAGGCTCAGTCCTACCAGTTCCCATTTTTAGAATTTCTGTTAATATTTTCCTGTAAAATAGATTTATTCTTACCAGTTTCTTAGGGTCCAAATCCATTCATACTCCACAAAGACCAAGTAAATGGGCTTTGAACAATAATGCAGCAGCTCCACATTTACCATTATAGCCAATAGGCTATAGTAATGTCCACTATACTGCATACACAGTGAGTTTTACCCTTGATGACTACTTGCATCTGAAGAAGTGAGGTTCTTACCCACGAAAGCTTATGCTCCCAATACTTCTGTTAGTCTTAAAGATGCCACAGGACCCTCTGTTGCTTTTTCCTTGATGACGCATTCGTCTTTCAACATAAATGCCCGCTCAGAGGCACAGTGTGAACTTCCACAGTACCCTGGGATGTAAGCTCTTGAGTTCTGTTCTTCCTGGTCTAACCCCGTTTTATGGTAGAGTTGCACTGATTTTGTTGCCTTTGTGACCCTATTAGTGAAATCTGGACCCCATTTAAGTCAATGGCAAAATTATTCAATGGGGCCAGGATTTCACGCTATGAGCCCACTTGTGTGAGCAAGAGTTTGTCCTGCTGCTGCAAAAAAAAAAAAAAAAAAAAAAAAAGAAAAAAGAAAGTAACACAAAAATATTTCACATTTATTTTATATATAAAGTTAAGTTTATATACACAGAGGATACCAAGATAAACAGCACATTAGGCAGTGAGTTTCTGGTTACACTCTGAAAAGTGATACACACTCCCAGATTTATTCTTTCAGTGACTTATATATAGTAAATTTGCTCAGTTTACACATAGAAAAATAATCTTAACTGCCAACACTACCTACAAATTCAACCTGGGATCTGAAAAAAAAAAAAATCAAGCTCTCGGGCTTTCATGTCATCACCAGTAATAAAGGTTCTGCAATGAGAATTTAGCTGACAGCTTAGTTAATGCCGCAAAAGGTGAAATAGGAACCAGCTCATTCTCTGCTTATATTAGCTCAGCTATTCTAACAGGGAAATCTTACTTTTGTCAGGGAAGTCAGCAAATGACCCAAAGACACACAGGGAACAGATATTAAGTAAAAGCTGCCATTTTTACTTTGAAACCTACATCATTCATCTGTTATTATACAGTTCTTACAATAAAACATTGACTTGCTTCTCTCCCCACTTATGAGTCCTATGTATTTGTGAATCCTAAAGATAAGGAACAAGTTAACTGCAGCTATGCCTGTTTAAACCTGATCTAGTTTAAATAATTATTTATTTTCTAATACAGTCATTTTTAATCACCAACACAGCTTTAAATAGTAGAAATGTTCTTTTAACTTGGTTACTTATAAATGTGATATGTTTTTATTAGATTATGTAACTCCTGCAAATACATTCATTAGTAGATGGGGAATTGAAGTGCACAAATTATTTTCACTATTTGAACAACAACAAAAGCAGAAGCATGAGGATTCTGGCCACTAGAACTTCAGTGTGTGCCCAAGCCGAATGGTATTCACCTGGGATGACACTGTTAAGATGAAAGGAATTATAGCACAGGCGTGGGAGTGACATCTATGTAATTCAGATGGCAGAACACCACCTCTTTCCTCTTTCATATCTCTGGCGAATACATGCTGTAAATGTTGTTACTTAAAGATAGATTAACATAAGAATAGTAGTTTGCTAATTGAGTAATACTGTGGGTGAATTTCCATATATACAGTTGTGCACCTTTAAAATAATGATATTTGAAAGACAAGGTATGGGTCTCTCACAGCAAGGCTACAAATATTCAACATTTTACTAGAAGCAACTTCCTGTGAAAGACATAAAGCAAGTATTTAATTTAATTTACTTTTTACAACCCTCTGTATTACGGTGGTGCGCACCATGGATTTATGGTAATACTCTCACATTTTCCTGCATGCCAGATAACTTGTCTTGTCTTTAATCTTTATATCGCCTTTTCAAGTGGTCAATTTCAATTAAACTTTCTGCTCTCTGATGTATGCACATATTACTATTTATCTTGACCATTTCAACTTTTGTAAAATGCACTAATTTGTCAATGTATTAAGTGATGCTTCCCATGAATCAGAGGTCAGAAATTAGATTAGTTTTGCATTTCCTGTTATATTTTTCAGTGTGGTGAATGTGGGCTTCTTAACGGTTATGGAAGTGATGGGAATGTTTGCAGGAAAGCTTCTGAATTAAAGTAGTTTTATTCTCAGGGAAACAAAGTTTGCAAAGCATGCAGCAGTCAATCAAGACAAAGACGAGAATATATCAAGCCAGTGCTTCAAAGTCTACCTATATAGTTCTGAGCCCAATTAAAAGTCTTTGTTAAAAAATATTAGGTACTTCAGGGACTGCTTCTCCCTCTGTGCCCAAAGCACCAGAAGAGTCAGCTGGGGCAGTGTAGTATATGAAGTGCAGAATACATTTTTCAGGAACCAAGGATCAAGCTGTCTTGCTTGAGGATCTGTTGATGTGGTACAAGCTCCTGCTGGAACTTAGGCAGAGCCCAAATCTCATCACCTTCAAGGAACAGTGCAATTTTCACATCTTTGTGCAGTCATTTTGTTAATTAACTGGGGGTCCATCCTCATACTAAGCAATTCTGTAGTAAGGGGGAGGGGGTGAAGGAAACCCTTCTTTGTACAAGACAAACGGATGTAGGCCCACCTGGATATTTCGTTGATAGGCACTTTAGAAAAAAAAACACTCATATTATTAATGGCCAGAATTGCAAAACAAAAACTAAATTATTGTTTAAGAATACATTTTTACTTGAAACTATACACCTTTACCTTGATATAACGCTGTCCTCAGGAGCCAAAAAAATCTTACCGCGTTATAGGTGAAACCGCGTTATATCGAACTTGCTTTGATCCACCGGAGTGCGCAGCCCCGCCCCCCTCCTCTCCCCCGGAGCACTGCTTTACCAGGTTATATCCAAATTCGTGTTATATTGGGTCACGTTATATCGGGGTAGAGGTGTATTTGGTGATTCCATCTAGTTATTTTGGAATTTTAAATAAACACACACTTTTCTTTTCTTCAACACAAAAGACCATCTGATACCTGACTGGTTTCTATCCTCAAACCAACGTGTTTCTAAAAAAGCCTCACAGTTCCCATGTCACAGCCATAGTTTGACAGACAATTAGCATATTATATAACATTGTCATAACAAATGAAAAGTCAGAAATAACTTATCTGTAGCAGAGCTCATATTCACAAATATTTATGGGAAAGGCACAGTAGAAGCCAGTACTAAATTAAAGGTGTGGAAAAATTTGAACAATACTTGAAAGAATAACACTGGCATTTCCTCGGGGCTAATGATGGACTGGGAGAGTTTCTAGCCATTAATCCCATCCAGTCATTAATTACATATGAAATACCATGGGCCTCAAGTGTTATTGCTTAATTTAATATCTTGTTTCTGCTTCATAGTGATTGTGTCAGATTTTATATTGAAAAATTGCATCTAATTGTCCCCACATAAGTATACTGTTTCTCAATTCCCATTCTCCCCAACACTATCTCTGCCCAGTGACTATCCTCTGCTTGTTTGGGTGGATTTTTTTTCTTTTTTAGTTTTTTTCCCCATTGACAGTGTACAATGTAAATAGGTTTAACGTAACGATCTTCTTGCTATGATAAATAATGCCGTTTTAAGAGCAAATGTAAAATACAGAGTGCCAGGCCCTCAGCCAACATAAATTAGTGTAGCTACCTTTATTTCATTGGAACTGTGCCGATTTACACTACCTGAGGATGTCGCTCATCATATTTATCCCCAACAAGGATTTGGCCACTGAGAAGACTAATTAAAAGTCAATAGTAAAAAAATGTGGGAGAATTGATCGGATTTCCATGTGACATTGTTATGGTTAGTCTTAGGAATATTGGAAAGGCCAGCAAGATGGTGGTTTGGTCCCAACCCCCAAAATGTACTCACTGTAGGGTTTGGAGATAATCATGAATACAAGAATGTTTGAAAAATTATTGTCGGACTCTGTCCAGAGATGAGTTTATATTTTGAAGGTTTGGTGCAAAAATCTTCCTGTGATACATCAGTATACATCAACATTTGTTGGGGAGGACAGAAGGGGACTCCTCTTTTCTCCTCATTCCCAAAGATAAAACTGAATTATCTTGCCATGCTGTGAGTTAGGGATCAATAAGGCTTAGGGGCAGAAAGATTGTCTACCCCACAGGAAAAATCTGCACAAGATCTCATGCTTTGGGTATTTTTCCAGGAGAGGCTCTGCATAAACTGCTGTAGAATAATCGAGTCGATTGTGGACTCTGTGTCTTGCATATCTGGCCTCAACCAGTGATTGGCCCACTCAGACAATTTTGTGCAAAATCCTGAGGACATACCCCACCATTCCATCTGGCTACTCTAAGTTTTTGATAATATTTCTCAACTGACAGGCCCACCCTCTCCAGAATAGTAGTCTTCAGCGTATCATAGTCTTTAGCCTGGTGCTCACTTAGAGCTATATAAGCTTCCTGAACCTCATTGGTCAGGTAATGGGCTAGCTGTAGCACTCAGGTGCCCTGGTCCCATCCAGCACTGGTAGTCACCCACTCAAAAGTCAGCAAAAAGGCATCAGGGTCATCTCACATAATCCCAGATCCAACACCCGATTTCTATTTCTCACTCTGGAATTCACCAGCTTCTTCAGGAGCTGCTGCTGTACCTGAGACTGTTCCTTGATGAACTCTTACACCGCCCGCTGCTGCTCCACCTGCCAACTCAGAAGTGCTTATCTCTCTACCTGCTGTATCTTCCGTATTTTTCTATTGCTCAAGTGACCAGTGCACCATCTCATCCATTGCATCCAGATCCCCCGCCCTAGCATCAGTTACCCCTCAAGGCTCCTTCTCTCAACCAAGATGGTTAGGATCCCAGACAAGCCTCCACGTGTTACAGAGTGCCTCATCAACTACCCAGTGACCAGCTCTGCCTAGCCTGTTTTTGTGGTCTCTCAGTCACACCCAGGCTGTGTCCCTTTCACCATGTGATATTTATTCTTCAGTCCCAAGAATATAGAACATATCAAATATACCACAGAACACTTATACATAGCCTGTTCACATCCCATAGCTCAACCTTTGAGCTCCCTGCTTCCTGTTTCTCACAGTTTTATATCCTCCCAGTTAATGAGCCAATTACCGCATTAGCTCAGCAATTACCACCCAGGTGTCAGTAGTCCCATCCCTCCACCCCCAACACCCAACAGAAACTGGTTAATTATGCACTGTATGAATGGGTTATGTATCACTGTGGGTTGGTGATTGCATGCAACTCGGGGGAGGTGGAGTATGGTTACCACAATTCCAAGAAACAAAAAACGGGGAGGGCAAGAGTTAAGGTTGGTCACTTTGGAAGCGTTTCCAGCCTGAGATGTACCACCACCATATGCTCATTTAAACTGGTTTGCCAGAGACCAACAGACAAAGAAAGAGCTTTTAGCATAAAAAGACTTAATTTGAACTGACCCAAGGCCCTCTTCCTGATCCAGCAAATGGACAGGACCTTCTGTTCAGGGGCCCAAACCCTTGCAGAAGGGGTAGGGAAACTTTGGCCTACGAGGGTCCCATAAGACTGATGGATAATCTTTGGTAAGCTTTTAGCATGTGTATAGCAACTTTTATTGTTTTTATGTTTTTTCTCTGTAATGCTTTTACCTTAACTATAAAAATGCTTGCTTAGAAAGAGCTGTATGATAATTTGCACTGTTCATAGCCCTTTAAGAAAAAGCAACGCACAGATGCTGGGGGATATCGGCAGACTTGCTTTTAAGGCTGTGCAGCCTTAAAACACCAATCAGAAGGAAGTGGTATAGGGTCCCTACCCATGGACATGTGATGGCTGGAGACCTGACTGGAATTCCTGGAGGTGGAGCCTGAGGGGGGGGGGGGGGGAATACAGGTGTAGTTACCCTGAAACTGTGCTAATAGAGCTGAGAGCTTGCCTACTCAAAGTGTATGACCCAAGATTTCCCTAGGGTTTGAGAAAGGATGTGCTGGAATGAAGTAACCCAGGGCCCTGTTAGTGCCAATTGGCACAGGGCACACCAAAATTCTTATCACCAAATAAGAATTTTGTTTAATCTGAGGTATATTTTTTTCAACTCATTTGTTAAATTAACCGTCTTTATAGTTTCCTGCCTATCTGAATTAAACAATAGGTCTGAGATAATGACTTTAAGAGCTGAGAAATCACATCAGAAACATGACCTAAAAGAAACTATGGTGGGATAGATTACACATATACAATGTGTCATGCATAAGAAGCAGCACAGAGATGCTCCACTTCAACAGCAGCATGAGGAAGGAGGACAATCCCTTCCCTCTTTCCCCCTTGATCCAGTGGGGCAGTAATCTCCTACAGATCTTCACCAATAGAAAATTACTAGAGCTCCCCCATGGCAGATCAACTGTTTTGTCTTGTGCAGTGTGACATATTGGGACACTTCCCCTCTGTGAGCAAGTGGCTGGGTATTGGGTGAAGTAGTGATCTCATGGCACTGGCTTCATCTTCCCCTGTGCATGCAGGCTTGAGTCTGCAGACATCACAAATGGGCAAAAGAGGAAGTCTTAAATCCACCTGACGCTCATGTGCAGGCACAAAAGCCAGGTGGTCCTTTTACCATTAGAGAGAATATACACATTATTAGCATCAAAAGCCCCTAGATAATGTGGTTTTAACACTGTGTGACACACTATTAAGAATTACAAACACAAAAAT
This sequence comes from Emys orbicularis, assembly GCF_028017835.1. NCBI lineage: Eukaryota > Metazoa > Chordata > Testudines > Emydidae > Emys > Emys orbicularis. Next base: position 36,819,848 of record NC_088689.1, on the reverse strand, counting down.
AACCTATCTTTGCTTACAAAACTGGAAAAATGTACCCTCTGAAATCTAGCAATGTATTCATTCTGTATGTGACTTGTCATTTCATCAGATTCATGTGGTTTTGTGCTATTGAAATCAATAGAGCTTTGCCACTGACTTCTCTTTATTTCCCCATTATAGAGAATATGCACCAAATTATCAGTCTTATAGTAAGTCTTTTGTGTGCCATATTTTCAGATGGTTAAAAAAGACCTTCCAAATAAAGAACATACAGAAAAGTAGAGTAATATTTTGGTTTTAAATACCTTGAGCATGACCCTTCAATTAAAACAAAACAGTAACATCATCATCCACAAACAAAATTAAAAAAAACGCAGAACTCAAATGCTCAGAAAGAATCTACTCGTATAAAGTATGTACTGAATTTTGGGGAGAAGTTTCTAAGTTATTTTACCTAATCCTAAGAAAACTTCCTTTTTATGTTACTGGAAATCTCCACTGTCCCTAGAGAATAATGATGGAATTATAAAAAGATTCAATATAGTTGTTGTGTTGCAAGAGATAGCATAAAATGTGGCTAATCTGAAAGCTTCTTCTTCTTAAGGCTCTCAATGTGTTCTTTTTAATTAAAGACCAGATAGATGTGAGAAACATGTTAATTTATTACAAAGCTTTTCATCATTTTAAAAAGTGGTTTTCCTATTTCCTCCCTCTTCTCCAAGAGTTTATTTCATTTAGGCAGTGATAAAAGGAGTCCCTTATGGATCAGGATTGGAAGGATGTGGTTAATAACTATAACAGGCCTTTTCAAAATCTGCACCATCTAGCACAACTACTGCTGCTTTATTTTTAATATTAGAATATATTCCCAATGTTATTTCATGAAATTGCTCTTCTAAACCAGAGCCAGAAAGGTATTTTCCTTAATAAGAATCTTTAGCAACAGGATTACAAACTTCTTAATATGTCTTTAGTTTCTAAATCATAATTCCCACAAGTTTAGTTTCAAATATTTTACACCAGAAGACTTAGATATAATATGGATGATACTCCAAAAGGTATTGCCAGTCATTAAAAAGTTCAACTGGTAGATAACTTTCAGATTTTTTATGGTACAGAATTAAGTAGGCACCTAATAATTATCTACAACTGAATTTTAAACAGCTGTACTGGTTTTGTACTTTTCATTATTTATTGGGAAAATGCGGTGCAAATATAGATAACACATTTTGATATTTATGAAGTATTTGTTTCCTGGGACCATCATTCAAATTCCTCCCAAAGGCTCACTCATGCAGTGAAGCCTGCAAGAATTGAATATATCAAACGAAAACCAAAAGAAAAGTGTTGGGGGGGGGGGAGGGGAATGCTCACTAAGCAATGTATAGAAATAATGAGTCTATGTATGATTGTATTCACATCCCTGTCCAACCCACTGTATTGCCTCTTGTTTATGCTCACTCTCCTTTATGCCACGCCTAAATTCTAGAGAGTAAGGACTTGATCCTTCCCCATTCGGGTCAAGGAGTGTTGATTTGAATGGGAGATGGATCTACCCCTAAATTCCTCGGGGAAAGGACTTGTTAACTTTATTCTGTGGTGCACTTAGCTCACCTCTGGGTGTGTTACAAATAAAAAACAGCAACAAAATGAAAGGTTTGAGGGAGTATGTACAAGCACTAAGTTCTTGCCACTGTGCCCTTTCCCCTCTGTTCCTCTATTCAGTGCAGCACTAAGTAGTGAAGGTCATAAGTTATCACTAAAACTAAACCCAGGCCAACTAGCAATCAAAGATCCAAGAGTAAGGTATGCGCGCATATACTGTTAAACTCTGATAAAAAAAAGTGGTGTTAGATCTTTGGAGATCACTAGCACATCTAGTTCTCAGTTTTATACTTCTTACTTATGAGTACACCACTGTCCCAGAATCAGAGGAACACAGAGATGGCTTAAAGTCCCAACTCACTGCCCATTTCTATTGACTTGGGTTGTGCACTTCACAGCCACTGCCAAAGCCTGGAGTCCACAGAGTTTTAAACAACATGACTAAAAATCCCTTGCCTTCTCAGTTGCTCAGTTTTATTCTCTCATCCTTTCACTAACTCTCCAGTCATAAGAGAATCTTCCAAGATACACAGGACCGGAGCTTTCATTCAGGGCCGCCCAGAGGATTCAGGGGGCCTGGGGCAAAGCAATTTTGGGGGCCCCTTCCATAAAAAAAAGTCGCAATACTATAGAATACTATATTCTCGTGGGGGCCTGTCAAGGCTGTATCCCCACTTTGAACTTTAGGGTACAAGTGTGGGGACCTGCATGAGGACTTCTAAGCTTAACTACCAGCTTAGTTCTGGTCCGCTGCCACCATTCCCTTCCCTGGGAAGCTTTGAGAAACCTTTCACCAATTCCCTGGTGAATACAGATCCAAACCCCTGGGATCTTAAAACAAGGAGAAATTGACCCTTCCCCCCTCCTTCCTTTCACCAACTCCTGGTGAATGCAGATCCAACTCCCTTGGATCTAAAAACAAGGAAAAATCAATCAGGTTCTTAAAAAGAAGGCTTTTAATTAAAGAAAAAGGTAAAAATCATCTCTGTAAAATCAGTATGGAAAATAACTTTACAGGGTAATCAAACTTAAAGAGCTCAGAGGACCCCCCTCTAGCCCAGGTTCAAAGTATAGCAAACAAAGAAACACTCTAGTAAAAGGTACATTTACAAGTTGAGAAAACAAAGTAAAACTAAGACGCCTTGCCTGGCTTTTTACTTACAAGTTTGAAATATGAGAGACTTGTTTAGAAAGATGGGGTGAACCTGGATTGATGTCTGGTCCCTCTCAGTCCCAAGAGCGAACAACCCTTTAAACAAAGAGCACAAACAAAAGCCTTCCCCCCCCCCCCAAGATTTGAAAGTATCTTGTCCCCTTATTGGTCCTTTGGGTCAGGTGTCAGCCAGGTTACCCGAGCTTCTTAACCCTTTACAGGTAAAAGGATTTTGGAGTCTCTGGCCAGGAGGGATTTTATAGTACTGTACACAGGAGAGCTGTTACCCTTCCCTTTATAGTTATGACAGGGCCCCTGTGGGGCCCGGGGCAAATTGCCCCACTTGCCCCCCCTCTGGGCGGCCCTGCTTTCATTGTATAGAACAAGCAGAAAAAGAATAAAATCACACACAAAACAAAAACATTTAAAAAGTCTTCTTTATGCATTATAAAGCAGCAAAAAATGGGCAAAGGCCCAATTATTTTTGTAGGTCACCTTTAAGACTCAAAACCCACAAAAAAACTACACAACAAATATAAAAATCATCAAAGGAAAAGATTTACATTTAACATTCCTTGAATAATGGCTTTGGATTCTAACATTATATTCTTTCCACTGACATACACAGAATAAATTGTACATTCATATATTTTAATAGGAAGAATTAAAGGTCAAGACTCCAAGCACGTTTATGTATAGTATTACAATAAAAATTCTTTTTATTTTAATTTTCAATTGTGGGAGTTTTAAATTAAATAGGAGTCATGCAATTCTGGGGTGGGGGATGACAGTAAGCAAAGGAGAAAGACATATTGTTTTCCCCTTTTTCGTCTACCACTAAAATGAATGAGATCTTTATTAAACAATTCATTTTGTAAAAGAAACCATTCAAGACCAAAAGAGTATTTTGCATAACTGCTGAAAAACAAAACTAAATGGCACAAAACATCAGTCATGCCCTTATATAAAAGGGAGAAGAAAAAAAACACACATTTACTCTGTTTCCCATAGTTACTTATGGCTGAAATTAACATTTGTGAGGATCATAACTCCTTTAGGGGGAAGCCATAGCTATGCATGTTCTTCACTAGAAAGGTAGAATATTGGGGGAAATGCGTACTTGGCTACTGGGAAACCAAGTGCACGAATACCTCTACAAAAGGATATATTCTACTTGATACATTCAACGTATTCATCCCTATCAATCCAAGCTTTTGATTTGGTTGAATTTAGTTCTGCCTTGCTGTCTTCATATCACATCTAAGTGTTACCTCTCTCAGAGGAAAGAAACAAGTAACAGATTTCCAAGAACCCTGAGACATGGTTGGAAAAATGTTAAGAATAATCAAATAAAATGTGAATATGAGTGAGCCCTAGAGGAAACCACACATCATTTGTAAATTATTTATACCTTCCCAGAATTTTCAGGTAATAGAATCATAGAAATGTAGGGCTGGAAAGGAACTCGAAGACCTTTGCTGATAGGTACTTGTCCAACCGGTTTTCAAAAACCTCTAATGATGGGGATTACACAACCTCCCTTGGAAAATATAGAGACTAGTCTAGGGATTAACTGCCCTTATAGTTAGAAAGATTTTCCCCAATATCTAACCTAAATCTCCCCCTGCTGCAGATTAAGCTCATTTCTTATCCTACTTCCAGCAAACATGAGAACAATTGATCACTGTTCTCTTTATAACAGCCCTTAACATATTTGAAGACTTATCAGTCTTCTTTTCTCAAAACAAGACTCATGCCCAGATTTTTTAAAGCCTTCCATCATAGGTCAGGTTTTCTAAACCTTTTATCAATTTAGTTGCTTTCCTCTGGACTCACTCCAATTTTTCCAGGTCTTTCCTAAAGTGTGGCACCCAGAATTGGATCATGACTCCAGCTGAGGCCTCACCGGTGCCAAGTTGAATAGGAGAATCATCTCCCATGTATTGCATACAACACTCCTTTTAATAACCCCCAGTAAGATATTAACCTTTTCTCAGTCATATCAGGGAGGTTGTGGAATCTCCATTATTGGAGATTAAGAGCATATTAGACAAACACCTGTCAGAGATGGTCTAGAGAATACTTAGTCCTGCCATGAGTGCAGGGGACTGGATTAGATGACCTCTCGAGGTCCCTTTCAGTCCTATGATTCTATGATCAAACTGTTAATCCAAAATCAATTTGTGATTCCCTATAAACCGCAGATCCTTTTCAGCAGTATTACCACCTATCCACTTATTCCCCATTTTGCAGTTGTGCCTTTGATTTTTCCTTTTAAGTGAAGTACTTTGCCCTTATCTTTATTGAATTTCATCTTGTTGAATTCAGACCAAATCTCCAATTTGTCAAGGTCCTTTTGAATTCTAATCTTGTCATCCAAAATGGTTAGTGTCATCCACAAATTTTATAACCATATTATCCATTCCATTATCAAAGTCATTAATGTAAATATTGAGTAGTACCAGACCCCTTTGGGACCCCATTTCCCAGTTTGACAGCAAAGCATTGATAACTACTCTGAGTATGGTCATTCAGTCAGTCGTGCATCCACCTTATAGTAATTTCTTCTAGACCCTATTTCCCTAGTTTGCTTATGACAAAGTCATATTGGATTGTGTCAAAGGCCTTACTAAAAATCAAGGTATCACATCTATTGCTTACCCACTATACACAAGGCCAGTAATTGGATCAAAGAAGGAAGCTAGGTTAATTTGGCATGATTTGTTCTGGACAAAGCCATGCTGTTTATAATCCTATTATTTTTACATGCTTATAAATTAATTGTTTAAATTATTTGTTTCAGTATTCCAACTATCTAAATTAGGCTGGCTGGTCTATAATTCCCTGGATCCTCTTTTTTTTCCCCTTTTTGTAAAGATAGGTTTTAATGTTTGTTTTTCTCCAGTCTTGTGGGACTTCATTTGTCCTCCATGAGTTCTCAAAAATAATTGCTAATGGTTCTGAGATTGCTTAACCTAGTTCCTTATGAATTTCATCAAGCCCTGCCAACTTGAATATATCTAACTTTTAAATGTTCTTTAACCTGTTCTTTCCCTATTTTGGCTTGTGTTCCTTTCTCCTTTGTTGTTAATATTTCTTTTGTTGAGTATCTGGCCACCATTAAACCTTTTTAGTGAAGCAAAACAGGCATTAAACTCCTCAGATTTCTTGATGTCGTTATTAGAACTCCTTCTCCGCTAAATAGAGAACCTACACTTTCCTTCTTTCTCTCGCTCCTAATTATTTAAAGAACTTCTTACTGCCTATTCTAACCTCTTGTTGTCCCTTGCTAGGTGTAACTCACACTGTCCCTTTGCCTTTCTGATTTTGCTCCTACATGCTTGTGCTATTCTCTTGTACTCCTCCTTAGCAATTCATCCATATTTCCACTTTTTGTAGGATTCCTTTTTGATTTTCTGGTCATTAAAGAACTTCTGATGGAGCCGTATTGGCCTCTAACTATTCTTCCCATCTTTCCTTCACATCAGGATAATTTGAAGTTGTGCCTTTAACATTGTCTCCTCGAAAAACTGCCAGCTCTCCTGAATGCCTTTATCCCTTAGCATGGTGACAGGTTTCAGTGGTAGCTGTGAAGGACTCCTCGTTTTTTTTTTATCCCTTAGATTTTCTTCCCACAGGACATTACCTACCAGTTCTCAGTTTGTTCAATGCTTCTGCTTTTTTGAAGTCTATTGTCCTCATTCTGCCGCTCTCACTCTTTCCTTTCCTTAGAATCATGAAAATCTGCCATTTCATGATCACTTTCACCCAAATTGCCTTGCACCTTCAGTTTTAGAACAAATTCTTCATCGTAGTACAAGAATAAAAAAAGATTTTATGAAAAACTGACCATTTATATTTTCATGCCAACCCAGTGAGTAAGCTCTATATTTCACAATTCAACCCTGTGAACAGATGCGATACTTCACTACTCAGTACCGAATAGGTACATAAAAGCACTCTATCAATATTTCATTCTTCTATTGTTTATAAATTTGTGAGTTGTCTTGATGTTTACTTAATGTAGAAATTGTTTTATTAATAATTAAATGTGGTTACACGGAAGTACTTTGTAATATCAAATTCATTAGCTTATGTTTGGATTGTTTTTTCCAGTATTGAACTGTTGAGATTTACATTGACCACAGTATGTTCACTGAAACATATACACATCTGATCAGACTGGATTAGCTAGCCAACTGAGGTGGTCCTCAGGGTTTAAAACCTATCCTTCTTGCCATTACTTAAAATGTAAAGTCTAAGGCCTGAATTTAAATAGATGTTAAAGCACAATATCATCATAAATGGATACAGAAGTTTATTTGCTCATTTTTTCCTGAAGTGTTTAAATTACTATATTCCCCGATTGCTCTGCCAGAAGACAGTGGATCCCAATTCTGCTCCAAAGACCTCCATGCATAGATCTACTACTTTAGTGAGGAAAAGGGACTCACCCACCACCATGGCACCACTTTTCTTTTGCTTGAACCTCACATATAGCAAGGGACACATAGTGGAGGGACACATTTCCACACTGGCCCTGAGGGCAGGCACAGAGCTTTTGCTAAGATGGCCCTGGCTTTCCACTGATCCTTCAGGATTTGTGGGGGCAGGGGAAAAGGGGGGGGGAGAGAGTTGGCTGGCTCAGCAGCCTGTTCCAAAGAGGAAACACCATCCATCCTGCCTAAACAATTTAGGAGAAAACTCAAGGAAAATCTCATCACATTTTCCACTCCCTCTGTCCCTCCCACAGATTCTCTCATTGGAAGGTGCAAAGGGCCCATTATTTAATTTAAATATTGCTGGGGTTAAATGAATTATTAAACACAAGACCAAATGAGAAAGTCTTTTGTTTCTCATTTACTAATACTCTGCCCACATTAACTTTATAACATTAAAATTCTAATGAACATTTTTAAATGTTAACATTCTTTTTATTCTCCTGATTATTAAACTGGTAAAGAGGAACACAGGATACCACTCTGGACAGCCAATAACTCATCTTGCCCAGTATCATGTCCTAACACTGGCTAGTACTAGATACGTAGATGAAGATTAAAAAAAAAAATCCACCACACCCTCTACAATGAGGATTATGAAATAACCTGCCCATTATGGAAGTTTCTTCTTACTCCCCTCTCACTAGTTAGTAATTAGTTAATGTCCTGAAGCATATGGGTTTTGTAATTTTTGTTTTTAATCCTGTTTTCATTATCTATATAAAATGTCTAACCATTTTTTAAAATTCTGCTAAGTCTGATTAAATGCTCTCTTATGGCAACACAGTTACACAGTTTAATGATGTGTTATGAAAAAGTATTTCCATTTATCAGTTTTAAAAATGCTGTTTTACAGATTCATTGGATTTCTTCTCATCTATTATGAGAAAGGGTAAATTGAAACACCCAATATAACATCTCTGCACAGTATTCTTCATTATTTTGTACATCGCTATCACATCCTCTCTTCTCTGTTATTTAAAGTGCTAAGCATTATTGTGAGAGTTTTACAAAACTACTGAGGGGAAGGGGGAAAAAAAAAAACTTTTTTGCTATACAGAACAAATAAAACAAATGTATTTGACCTGTAAATCAGGCTGGCCAGGAAACAAAATTCCAGTTCACAAAAATATTTTGAGGTTTTGGAATTTTAGTTCCACTTAACTCTGCCTCAGTTAATATTTATTTATACAAAGTGGAACAGCTCCAACAGAAGAGACTGAAAGAGAGACAGATAAGATGGTGTTCAGTTCACTTACATGGGATTAGCAGGCTCAAGTCCCTGTTCTGAATCAGGCATCTCCTACCCTATCCACTGGGCTACTAGATATTTTTGGATGTGGGATGTCTCTCTGACAAGTAATTCTTTCCTGGACCTGAGAAACTTTTCCAAAAATAGTTTAGTCAAAATAGATATGTTTCTGCAAAAAGTCTGATGAATTGATATTTTCCACACAAAAACGTTTCATTGATGAGTTCCAGTCCAGTTCTACCTGTAATTACTATCATTCTGTATATACCGATATACTCATTACATAAGGCACCGATCACCACTACCAAACAAATACAATTTTTCATTAGTCACGTTATTAAAATGTGACTACGTAATTTACAAATTAATATCCACAGGAAGTAGAATAATATAACTAGCATTAGGGAATAAATTATTTTCAAGAAGCTTAATTGTTAAGATAGTGTAACGTTTCTTTCAAAATTCAAACTAAGTAGATATGCAGTTATGGAGGACTTTGATTTTTACTGTGCTAAATATAAAAATGACAGTACATGAACGCAACAGAAAAACTGTTTTTCCTAAGAGTTTGGCCATCTTCAACACATGTTCTCTAATATTACTTTGATATGGAAAAAGTAAGCAGAGTAATTGAACATTCAATAACACTCTTGTTAAATCCTTGAAGATAGCTAGAAGCAGGCTGACAATTATTGGTTCAAAAGCATTTGTTCCCATATCTTTCTAATGGTATTCACATATACCTGGTTTTTAATACTCTGAAACAAATACATTTTAATATAGGCTTATACAGTAAATGCAGGAAGAAGACCGCACATAGATTATTAATGTAAATGTATTTAGTAATAACTTCTTGTTATTTTGAAAAAAGCATCCAAGTGTCATGACTTCCAATTGTAGTAATGCGAAATTTAAACAATTGTAACAATTCCAGATTTTTTTCCAATGATATTTAAGAAGTCTTCCCCTACAAAACCCAGCAACAGGCTCCATCTCTAGCCATATATTGATCGATTGTGCATTTTTAAAATTTACAAAAAACTATTTAGATGCATAAGGTCTTCAATTAAATGACAAATTAGGTTGCTCAAGCTAAATCTCAGAGACTGCTGCAGGAATTGTATAGCTTTTTTGAATCAGTGTTTAATTTATGGTGATTTCTGTATGTTGCAAGCTTTTTCACACTGCATTAATAAAAAGGCCTACAGTTTCTAGTTTGTGGAAGAAGTCTTTTTTTTTAATTGTGTTGTCAATTTAAGCACATTTTCAGATTATTAATTTAATTTAAGAAATACTAATCAAATTATGTTTTATTTCTCCATGTATACAAATACAGTCATATATATTTTAATGTATACAAATCTATGCACAATGCAGCCTGCTCTCCCCAGGTGCCCATACAGGGTCATTGATATCTAGTCAATATATCAAACAACACTGAGGGTGTAGAATTATGGGTAAACAACACAAAAGTACCATTACTAAACAGTTACAGAAATAGCAGAACCGTTTACCTGAAATGATCATTCTTTGAGAAATGTGTTCTTTGTAACTTAAATCTGAGAACAAAATATAACACATCTGATGCCACAGTTAAGACTAGTGATGGATCTGATATTAGATTTCAATCTGAATTTCTTCAAAGTTTGAGGTGGGGATGGAGACTGAGTATTCAGAACCTCTATTCTGTGTCAGATATGAAAAGCATTGACTATGCAGAGTAATATACAGTATCCATCACTTCTGTAATAGAAAATTAAAAATGAAAATATGGTAAAAATTCAGATATGAATATCTTCAGGTATGGGAATAAGTAACATATTTTCTTTCCCAGTTAAATACACTTTTTCTTCCATACTTTAAGAATCAGCAGCATGACCAAATTTCTTTTTAGACATATGAAAAAACTGCATTAAAATGCCAGAACATTTGTTTAGAATGGCATATTTGAGGTTCATATGAGAGCCTATAAGATAAACATTATTAGCTGGTTTATCTAGTATACTTGTTGACTGTGACAGCCTATACTATTATGGTTATCACTTTTACAAGACTCTGATATTCTGTACAAAATGTATGCCTTGCGAGGTATCATTTGAAAACTCATTGTCTTGGTAAAATATGTGTACCAACATTGTATGTAAAGTTATACGTTTCTACTGCATAACATTGCCGTACCATGTTCCAGAGTTAGAAAGACACACTCAAACAAGTTCTTCAGAGACAAAGATACCCTGCTGCCCCCAGCCAATTATCAGCATAATCAATTGGACAATCCCCTAGTTAAACAGCTACTCCTTGGCAGGAAGGAAGGCGTGAATAAGAAATTCACATTGCGTCACAGGAACGTTTCAAGCCTCATGTCCGTAATAGAATACTTGTGACCTGAACCCCACTTGGGGGTAATCCTCAAAGAGGGGAGGATGGTATCAGAGAGAGAGAGAGAGAGAGAGACAGTGGCCTCCATTTTACCTCTCCTCCTTCCATCTCAACAACATCAACGATTCTCAAAGAGTTAAACTAATGGGGAGTGGTCCCAAGCTAGAAGGAGGCCTAGCCTGTGAAATTTACAACAGCATATGGCGAGACAAAATCTTTGCTTTTAAGTTCACTTAGCATGTTAAATTAGAGAAATACTCACGCTAATGCCTTTTATTTTCTTTTTTTAAGCAATCCTGACTTTTATGCATCAATACTTGTAATCACTTAAAATCTTTCTGTAGTTAATAAGCTTACTTTATTGTTTAATCTTAACCAGTGTTTTTGGATTAAATTGTGTGGAGAACTCCATTTGGGATAAACTAGGCTGGTGGACATATTTTCCTTTGATGAAATGATGAACTTTCTACGGAGCTTGCATTGTTCAACAGTGAGCTGGATAGTACAACACGCACATTTCCGGGGGAACAAGGCTGGGACTAGAGAGTGTGCGGGTGCTGCCCTTTGTGTAATTCACGTGTGACTGGTCGGAGTGCTCATGTGTTCAGCTGGTAGTGAATTTACATGGTGAAGGCTGTGTGAGCAGGCTAGGGATGGCTGTTCTGACAGTAAAGCAGTGTAAAAGGCATCCCAGGTGAGAGAGTTAAGGGGACACCTCTGTTCAACAGTCAGATTGTACCTAGGGTAATGTCACACTGATTACCTTTTCTTTTGTAATCCAACCATCAGATACAACACACTGATATAGATAAGTTCCAGAGAAGGTGCACAAGAGGAAATATTTGGTTTTAGACATGTCATATATCACACCACCTCATTAGTGAGAAGTAACTTACACACACAAGTCAAAACTGTCAACACAAAGCAGAGCTGGAAGTATGAAAATGCTGCACATTCTTTACACACAGACCTTTTCAAATTTTTACATGTTTAAAATTGCTAAATTCCAGCAATATTTTGCCTAAAGAGGGGATACAAAACAAATAACTTCACTGGGCCTCCCCCCATATCTGAGCCTGAACTGTTGATTTTGTTTTTATCTTAGACCTTGTCTACACTGCCACTTTACAGTGCTGCAACTTCGTCACTCAGGGGTGTGAACACACACACCCACACCCTGAACGCTGCAAGTAAAGTGGCAGTGTAGACAGTGTTACAGGTCTGGGAGCCCTGCTCCCAGGTCTGGTAGCTACACCCCTCATGGAAGTGGGTTTTTTTACAGCTCTGGGAGAGCTCTCTCCCAGCACTGGTGCAGTGACTACACAGCCATGTTAAAGCGATGGCAGCGCTTTAATGTTGCTATTGAAGACATGCCCTTAGGCTAAGTTAAAGGTGGTGGGGAGCCTTAGGGAAATATCAGGGCAGAAAGTGACTGTCTGATTGAGACAACCACTTCTTAGGTTTTGAGGGAAACCATAGCTCTCAAGCAGGAAAAAGAACCAATTCAACTGCACTTAGAAGTAAAACATATACCCCATATGATTTTAAAAACCAAAATACTAATGTAAAATTTCTGCTAAATTTATTTAAATCTCAAATTATTCTCTGCTGGGGCAGACTAGCTTGATTCCAGGCAAAGATGCTATGTTACATGCACAGATAACAGCAGATTTTCATTGTCTCTTGCACTTACAAGTCTCCACCTGGTCACTGAAAATGTCATAATTCTAGTGGAACATGGCTGTTGTAGGTGATCTAGAGAATGGATATTTGTTTACATCATAAAAATCAATTTATTCACCACGACATGGTTTCTAAGGAACCTCCGAAGTGTTGGTAGGGATTGTGGGATGTCTCTGCAGCTAATTCAGATTATACACAATGGGAGAGACAATGGGTTTTTTTCTGCTCCCCCATGGAAATAAGAGAGATGGTGGAGTTAGGTGCAACCCTTTACTCCCAGATCATTTTAGGATTAGAAGAGGTAGCAGTCCACACCTTACAACCTCTTGGGGGGAAAAAAAACATCTCTCTTATGTAATTTATTAGGGCAGCCTGAGGAAAGGTGGATGTGTCACTCATCCCAGGAACCCACCATGGCCCCTCTCCCAAAGGTGTTTGAGGGGAAGGCCTAGGGCAAAGGATGATGCTCTTACTGGTAAATGAAGCAGCCTATCTGCTTAGGAACACAGTTCACTGTGAACACATCACCCTAGTACTCCACTCTCTGTACTTGCTTTATAGTGCAGATTATTCTAGTCCAAGGTCTGTCTTGATATGCAGAACCCTCCAAGGGACTGGCTCAAACTGCGTAAGATCTCACTTCTCCCTCCAGGGCCACAATCTCTCATGACAACTACATTATGCTAGAACAAACTGTCATCAAGGAAGCAGAGGTTCATGAGTGTCAGAGACGGAACTTTCATGGGCACTAGACCTAGACTGTAGAGCTCACTCCCACAAAAGAGATAAGGATAATGACTTTCTAATCAAAATGCAAAATTATTTTTTTCAACTTAGCTTTTCCGGAAAAGGTTCTTCTCTCTTTCTGCCACACACACACACACACACAATGGGAAACAGGGAGAATTACTATTATTTCTGTTTTTTAATTACTTAGGTAAGTGATGAGGACTGCGTAACTAAAACACAGGCAGAGAAATACTGAAAATGGTGAGAAGGACTGTGCAAGAAGCATGAGCCCATACTTAAGAATCTTTCCCAAGCCTGGACTAAGGTTTAAAAATGTCATAGAACCTCATTTCGATTGGGCTCTGGTTTCAGTGTGAACTGTCCACTCAGCCTTAGCACTATCCACTACTTCCTTGATTTATGCAAACCAGTCTGGCCTCCTTGCCTTGTCTCCCAACCTTAAACCTCTAAATGTAGGACACAAGGCATGTGACAAAGTGGCCAGATAGTGGAACACCTGTATTTTGTTGAGCATCATGCCAGAGTTGCCAGATTATATTGGTTTCAACTATAAAACTTGTTTTAAAAGGATATGTTTTCACTGTGTGAATTAAACAGTTTTAAAGAAAGAAAACTGGAGAAATTCCATCCCGACCAGCCATAAGGACTACTCCCCCAATGGACTGTTGGCAGGAATTGAACCCAGACTTTCAAATCTCTAGAACAGACCTTTATCACTTCAGCTAAAGCAGTAGCTTCATATGGGCCCCTGTGGTATGGGACCCCAGGCAGTTACCCTGCTTACTACCCACTAATGCCGGCCCTGGCTCTTATATGCAGAAAACCAGTTATTGTGGCACAGGTGGGCCGTTGAGTTTTTAATAGCATGTTGAGGGGCCTCAGAAAGAAAAAGGTTGAGAACCTTTTAGCTAAAGGAATAACTTATCCTCTCTGTGGACCAGTCCCTAGATGGGGAAAATGACATAAGCTCTCTCAGAAGGTCATAGAATCATAGAATATCAGGGTTGGAAGGGACCTCAGGAGATCATCTAGTCCAACCCCCTGCTCAAAGCAGGACCAATTCCCAACTAAATCATCCCAGCCAGGGCTTTGTCAAGCCGGGCCTTAAAAACCTCCAAGGAAGGAGACTCCACCACCTCCCTAGGTAATGCATTCCAGTGCTTCACCACCCTCCTAATGAAATAGTGTTTCCTAATATCCAACCTAGACCTCCCCCACTGCAACTTGAGACCATTGCTCCTTGTTCTGTCATCTGCCACCATTGAGAACAGCCGAGTTCCATCCTCTTTGGAATCCCCCTTCAGGTAGTTGAAGGCTGCTATCAAATCCCCCCTCATTCTTCTCTTCTGGAGACTAAACAATCCCAGTTCCCTCAGCCTCTCCTCATAAGTCATGTGCTCCAGACCCCTAATCATTTTTGTTGCCCTCCGCTGGACTCTTTCCAATTTTTCCACATCCTTCTTGTAGTGTGGGGCCCAAAACTGGACACAGTACTCCAGATGAGGCCTCACCAATGTCGAATAAAGGGGAACGATCACGTCCCTCGATCTGCTGGCAATGCCCCTACTTATACAGCCCAAAATGCCGTTAGCCTTCTTGGCAACAAGAGCACACTGTTGACTCATATCCAGCTTCTCATCCACTGTGACCCCTAGGTCCTTTTCTGCAGAACTGCTACCTAGCCATTCGGTCCCTAGTCTGTAGCTGTGCATGGGATTCTTCCGTCCTAAGTGCAGGACTCTGCACTTGTCCTTGTTGAACCTCATCAGGTTTCTTTTGGCCCAATCCTCTAATTTGTCTAGGTCCCTCTGTATCCGATCCCTACCCTCTAGTGTATCTACCACGCCTCCTAGTTTAGTGTCAACGGCAAACTTGCTGAGAGTGCAGTCCACACCATCCTCCAGATCATTAATAAAGATATTAAACAAAACCGGCCCCAGGACCGACCCTTGGGGCACTCCGCTTGAAACTGGCTGCCAACTAGACATGGAGCCATTGATCACTACCCGTTGAGCCTGACGATCTAGCCAGCTTTCTATCCACCTTACAGTCCAGTCATCCAGCCCATACTTCTTTAACTTGGCAGCAAGAATACTGTGGGAGACCGTATCAAAAGCTTTGCTAAAGTCAAGGAATAACACA
Organism: Emys orbicularis; assembly: GCF_028017835.1. Taxonomy (NCBI): domain Eukaryota; kingdom Metazoa; phylum Chordata; order Testudines; family Emydidae; genus Emys; species Emys orbicularis. Next base: position 36,804,406 of record NC_088689.1, on the reverse strand, counting down.
TCCACTGCTTTCCCCTCATCCACAGAGCCAGTTATCTCATCATAGAAGGCAATTAGGTTAGTCAGGCACGACTTCCCCTTGGTGAATCCATGCTGACTGTTCCTGATCACTTTCCTCTCCTCATAACCATTTGCAAGACAATAGCAGAATGTTGTGTTCTGTTCCTGACAGGAGAGTGTAGTCAAGTGGTTACAGACAGGACAGTCAAACGCACATTAGAACATTCACTCTGAAAGGCTGAGCAGATGTGACTCAAGAATGCCATATTAGGGACCGGGATTCTATTTCCTCTCTGACAGTCTAATTTATGCAAAACTTATGATTTCTGGTTGATGTTATGAAATTGTTGTATCATTCAGTGCCTCAGGGTATATTAAATAAGCCATTTGCTAATGAGCTGTGTCACCTGGGCTAGGGAGGTCTGACAGAACAATTAAGAGTCATTAATCTAAATAACTTTCCATTCAAATGGAAGCACCCTTGAACAATGAGATGGCTGCAGCCTAGGGAAACAGGTTCTTCCCCACGTTGTCTTCAGAGGGTGGGGCTGGAGCAGCGGAAAATCCCCAACAGACATGAAGAAACAAAGATGAAAAAAAGGGTTAGGAGTTACTGTTTAAAAAAGAGAGAGAGAGAGAGAGAGAGAGAGAGAGAGAGAGAATCTTGTTCGCTAAGTGGGGAAAACTTATAATTGTCTGACATGAACAAAGGAAGGCTGCTGCAGGAGTCTGAGAAGTCTTCATGACCATGAAGACAAACCTGAGATGGAGAAGTCCAGAATAGGGGTCTTGGGACCCCTGAAGGTAGTGAACAAAATCCAAAGAACACTCAAGAGTGGCAAGGAATACAAGGAATTGAATTGCATTCACATGGTTATTACATTGTCTAGAGATCCGTGCACAGGAGTGGCGGATGCACCCTAAAACTGGGGGGGCCCACAGGTGCCCAAACTGTGGATCTACTCCCCCATGCATCCCCTTCCCCTGAGACCCAGCCCTCACACTGCCCATTCTTCCCAAGACCCCGCCCCCACCCTTTCCCCTGAGGCCCCGCTCCTGTGCTGCCCCTTTCCCCCACCCTTAAGACCTAGCCCCCTCCTCTCCACCATCCCTCCCTCCATTGCTCACCATGACCCCGTCACCCCTTATTCTGGCACCCCAGCCACGCACCTTTTTTGATTTGTCTATGAATAAAGTGTGATTGGCTTAGAAATTCCTCTGTAAAGTCTGTGCATTACTTGCTTCAACTACCACATGTCCCTGAAGGGACAAACTATAAATCAAAGTACCCATGAAGGCAAGGTTAAGGGAAGGGTGTGCTTGAATAATTATGGGGTCTTGGGGGGGGGCTCAACATTGATTCAGGGGCCCAGGGCAGCTGGATTTGGGGTACCATTTCCTAGAGGTAGTACCAGACAGTCTGCACCGAGAAGTGTTCTCATGTACTTAAGTATTTCGAGGTACTTTGCACACTCATACTTAGTACTTTAAATATTCTGTACTTATATTTAGGTACATTTTTAAAAGGTACTTAAAAAGCATAAGTACCTTTTTGAAATCTAAGTACTTTTAAACACAGATTTTTTTAAACAATCACAGCTATTCTGCATTCTTGCTGGCCCCCATAACCCACTGTCCTGGCTTGGGTGTTCAAGCCCTGAGTTCCAGCTGACAGGTATTTTTTTTTCCATTGGCCCTGCTGCTACACCACCAGGGTGATAGCCCCACCCCCTTCACTTCTGTAATGCTGGACAAATAGGGTTGCCAATTTTGGTTGGATGTATTCCTGGAGGTTTCATCACATGACAATCTAATTAAAACTTAATCTTTAATTCCTGGAGACTCTGGGACAATCCTGGAGGATTGTCTACCCTTTGAACAAATCCTTTTGCCAAAAAGGAACTGTCTTCAGGATGATATGTTTGAAATTATGCTAGTATTGAAGAAAAATGCATATATACGCACAAACAAAATGAAAAGGAATTGTATAAATGTATTTACATTTGAGAAATTTTTTCATGTTATTCAGTGCTTACTTGTACATATGAATAAATCCTGTTTTTTGTTCTTTTTCTTTCTCTTCCATGATGTGTTTATATTATTTAGGTTGTTGTCCATATATTGGCCAGAAAATTGCAGGGAATACAAGCGTTGAAAGTACTTGTACTTATAAACACAGCATGCTTGTACTTACAAGTACTTCTGTAATGGTGTACTTGGCATTTATACACAAGTCCTTTTTATCAGTACTTACAGCAACACTAGCAACCAGGAAGTATGTCCAAGAAGCCATAGACTTTGGCTGGTGCCTGCCCAGGCGAGTTTTGAAGCACACAGATCCAGATCATGGATCCAAATTCCGCTGCCTGGTGATCATCAAAGAAAGGGAGCTCAACCAAGACTGTAAACACCCTCCATGCCCTGAAGTGACTTTGTGCAACCTCTCAATAAACTTATTTGTAAAATGGGAATGATACTTGAGTATCTTCTAGGGGAAATGGATGAGGCTTTGTTCAGTAATAAATGCATAGAAATATAAACAGCAATCAGTAGAGGTCACACATGGACAGATGAGTGAACCTTTCCCTAGGCTAAAAGTATTTAGATGGGGATCTCTCTCATCCTGTGGGATATTGCCTGACTTTTTGGGACCGTTGAACAGAATGTCTAATTAAATCAAAATGTTGAATGCCCACAAAATATGGCATACTTAAAAGTCCTGCTTCCCACTTCTCAAATCTTTTTTCTTTCTATCCGAAGTGTTGTAGCTAAAATTTTCCTCACATTATTGTGAACGTCACCCACTTCTCATTTCCCTTCTGCAGCTTCTATACTTTTTCCACATTAAGACCAAACTACTTGCCATCACATTCAAACCTCTGTACACTTCTGAACCTGCCTAAACCTCTTCCTGTTCTTATTCTCTTGCATCCTATGCTTCGCCTTCTTTTCTCCTATTACTGCTGCTCTTGTTTCTTTCCCCTATTTACAATTCTGTGCCTTTTATCATACCATCTGACACATGTAGAAAAAGACTTCTTGCGTTCCAAGTAACCTCACTCTTTCCTCAAATCTCACTTCATCTATCTCAGGGGTCGGCAACCTTTCAGACTTGGTGTGCTGAGCCTTCATTTATTCACTCTAATTTAAGGTTTCACGTGCCTGTAATACATTTTAATGTTTTTAGAAGATCTCTTTTTATAAGTCTATAATATATAACTAAACTATTGTTGTAAATAAGGTTTTTAAAATGTTTAAGAAACTTCATTTAAAATTAAATTAAAATGCAGAGCCCCCCAGACCGGTGGCCAGGACCCAGGCAGTGTGAGTGCCACTGAAAATCAGCTCGCGTGCCATAGGTTGCCTACCCCTGATCTATCTTCTCATCATTGGTCTCCATTCTGGCCCTACCCACTGCAGCTCTAGTTCTTGACAATGAAAGAAAAACAGAAAGGAAGAGAAGAACAATGAGAGTGAGAAAAAAAGTGAAATAATGAGATAAAGAACAAAAAGTTTTACACAATCCTGAGCAAACAGCCCTTTCCACTGGCAACATTCCCTTTTCATTGCTTGCTGTTCTCTCCTACCCCTTTACTACCGTCTGGCCATCATGCCATATTGTCATTACTTGTTCTGATCTCTTTTTTAGATTATAAGATCAAAGAAGGGATTTTGTCGTCTTATAGGTCTATAAAACACCATAAAAACCAGTTATAAATACCTCCACCACCTAGCCCCTTTGCCTTGAAGGCTGATTATATTAAGTTCAGTTAGCTTTTACACTCTGCTAATAATGCTGAAATAACTTATGGTGCATAGACTGAATACATAGTTAATTTCTTTTCTGAAGAAAATTAAGTCAAGTAAATGACAAATAAATATGTGCTTGGATGTTAGAAACTAGAGACAGTGGGGCTGATTCTCCTGTCACTTTACATCAGTGTCATTCCATTGGCTTCAGCAGAGTTAGCTTACCAGTAGAGTAAGCTTACCATGTGGACTTTACATGACAAGGGTCCCAGAGAGACACTTGCTTACATAAGACCAAAGTCCTTCTGAGTATTAATATACGATGTTCTCATGTTAAATTTACTCAAGACCTAATTCACATGAAAATTGGTGCAATACCCTTATGCTCTTAGGAAGTGTTGAACATTAATGAATATGGGCAGGAATATCATTGATGCACAAATAGAACATGAAATCCCCCATTTCATTATCTATTTTTATTTTATTATACACCTCTACCTCGATATAACGCTGTCCTTGGGAGCCAAAAAATCTTACCGCGTTATAAGTGAAACCGCGTTATATCGAACTTGCTTTGATCCTCCCGAGTGCACAGCCCCCCGGAGCACTGCTTTACCACGTTATATCCAAATTCGTGTTATATCGGGTCGCATTATATTGGGGTAGAGGTGTATTTCATCAATTTGCATGAGGGAATCATTGTTAAATGACAAAACCATTAAGTTATAAGCGGTGCTGTACCTATCCTTCTAAGGTAGCCACATGGCCCTCATTACCATAGTATCTGACCACCTCTCAAGCTTGAATTTGTTTTTCCTCATAACACCCTTGGAAGTATAAGGAAGCGCAGTTAACCCATTTTACAGCTAGGGATCTGAGGCACAGACACTCTAAGTGACTTCCCCAAGATTACCCAGGAAGTCTTTAGAAGAGCAGGGACCCAAAGCTATGTCTCCCAAGTCCTAGGCTAAAGCCATAGTCAATGGACCATTCTTTGGGAAAGGAATAAAAATTACTACTTGCATAACAGAAAGATAGGTGGATGAGTGAGTAATGAGTGAAACAAAAGAACTGTAAGAGCTATAGATTTGGGATTAAGTAAAGTAGAACTCACTTTAAATTGAAAAAAAAAATCTCATAATAGGAGCTGTTTAATTCTGGATCAAGTGAACAAAGATACATGGTACCTTTTAAAAAATGTTATTTATAAATATATATAAAAAGATGGGGGAAGGGAGCAAAGGAATAAAAACAAGAAAATAACCTCTTTGAAACTAAATACCACTAATTTCAGAGGTAATTCAATCACAACCTGACATGAAGTCAGAGAAAGATCCGTGTCCTTGTGCAAGGCCTTCGTTCGCCACTTCAGCTGAAACCAAGAAGAAAGATTGGCAAAAAGAAGGCGTACAGAGAGACAATGTCATAATTCTATGTTTAGAATTTATAGACAAAATTTATCCGAGTGTAAATAATTATACATTAGTTAGTAAAAAATTATCAAAAAACAGTTTGAAAGGATGTAAACAGTCAAGGATCCTGATTGAGCATAGTGTTACTGTATTTTTGTACTGGTGATGAGGGGGTTACATTGCAGTAACAGTATGGTAGAGAGCAATGTGGAAGTAGTAACATTATTTTAGGAGCCTTAAGTGTGATTTTTCGCTTTAAATATTTAAGTTTTGATAACGTTCTAATGATGTGTCCTCAATGTATAATTATTTACAACTTGAATTGTCTTAATCAAAGCTGTTCCAGAAGAATTTCCTCAATTTTTATATAGACATTTAAAAATTATTTCTTGAATGGTACTACAAGATGTAGTTCTATAGAGGTCACTCAGTAGCCTAAGCCGAGGCTGTCTATTGCTCTATGCATCTGTGCAAGGGAGAAGGGAGGTATAGAATGCCCCCATATTCCCCGGCATAGGCTACCCGCATCAATGGTCAGGGCTTGAGCGGTGGGGAGTGTATCAGTCAGTGGAACTGGAGTCAGAGGACCCATATTTGTAGTTGGCCAAACTGGACAGTCTCTACGCAAAAGAATAAATGGACACAAATCTGACATCAGGAATCATAACATTCAAAAACCAGTGGGAGAACACTTCAACCTCTCTAATCACTCAGTGACAGACTTGAAGGTGTCAGTTTTGCAACAAAAAACCTTCAAAAACAGACTCCAAAGAGAGACTGCTGAACTCGAATTAATATGCAAATTAGACAATTAACTTAGGTCTAAATAGAGACTGGGAATGGTTGGGTCATTACACTAATTGAATTTTTTCCCCCCCATGTTAAGTTCTCCTCACACCTTCTATGGGTCATCTCGATTATCACTTCAAAGTTTTTTCTTCTGCTGCTACTGATAGCTCATCTCAATTGACTGGCCTCTTACAATTGGTATGCGTTCTTCCACCTTTTCATGTTCTCTGTATGCATAAATATCTTCTGTCTGTGTGTTTCACTCTATGCATCTGAAGAAGTGAGCTGTAGCCCACGAAAGCTTATGCTGAAATAAATTTGTTAGTCTCTAAGGTGCCACAAGTACTCCTGTTCTTTTGGCCTGACATGAGTAATTAACACTTGGCAGGAGACCTAAATTCTTAGAGGATAGAATTAGGGATGTATATAGAACATTAGACTTAAAACACAACATTTGTGCTAAATAAGGTCAATAAATAGGTCAGTAGGCTAAAAAGACAAAATCTCTGAGCCAACTAAGATAAGAGGGAGAACACCCAGGGAACCATTTACTAACAATGGACAAGTTAAATTAGGAATGAAGACATGAGGTAAAGAGTAGGTTGAGTGTGAACAATGCATGGACAGAGCATGCTGCATAGGGATTGGTTCCTGCAAAGAAATCAAGCCAATCCAAAAACATGTGATGCAACGTTTATAAAGGAAGAGGTTTTCTGTGTAACTTTGGATGTGTGGTAAGCCCTATACCTACCCTCTATCATTCAGTCTCATCAACTCAGTGTAGCTGTGTGCCAAACATAGGAACCTGAGTGATGAAATCTGAAGTCAAACTGAGTTTTTTGGATCCCAAAGAACTGGATGAAGTGTTCTTTCAGAACTGGACAAGGAATTCTGGATAAGCCAAGTGGAAAAGGACTCGGAGGGAACCCCAACAGTGTTCCCAAGAGGGACTGTTATTCATGGGACACCAGGAAAATCAGGAATGTGAGAAGTTGGACTAGAAGCAATGCAGCCACACTAACAAAGCAGTGCACAGGATTTAATAAAGTTCCACTTGTTTAACTTAATCTGCATTCAGCTTCACTCTTTGCAAATGAAACTCAGTAGCAGTGACTGAGCTGTGACTTCTCTGAAGTGAAGCAGCTGGCAGCATGAGCCACAGAACTTTGGCCTGGTCCACACTAACCCCCCCACTTCAAACTAAGATACGCAACTTCAGCTACGTGAATAACGTAGCTGAAGTCGAAGTACCTTAGTTCGAACTTACCGCGGGTCCAGACGCGGCAGGCAGGCTCCCCCGTCGACTCCGCGTACTCCTCTCGCGGAGCAGGAGTACCGGCGTCGACGGCGAGCACTTCCGGGATCAATTTATCGCGTCTAGACAAGATGCGATAAATCGAACCCAGAAGAACGATTGCTTACCGCCGGACCCGGAGGCTTGGCAGTCCTAGCAACCCCACAGACCTATTGCTCCCCAAAGCAGAAAGAAACTGTGGAGCATCACAGGTTTTTCCACTAGAGACCAGTTCAAAGGGGAGGGGACAGATTCCTATACAACTGCTTTATACACATTGGTGGCTGCATGCAATTTTGGGGACTTGACAAAACTTCCTAATTCAAGACAGCATAGTCTGCGGCACTTGGGATCACTACCTGCAGGAGTAGCTGCTCTGGAAAGGCGATTTCATTTTAGACAGATGCTTAGAGCGGGCAACGCAGAAGAAGCCTCAAGACAAAGGATGAAAGCTCTATGATGCACAGCACCCCCAGAAGCACATGCAGTGAGATAACAGGAAAGGAGAACAGGGGGTCAGAGTTCTATACCCATAATGAGATGCATTTACAGTAAGAGACAGAATGAGTGAATAAAGGAAAAAGTGTTCCCCACTAGGACAGCATTGCAAGGAATGTGACAAGTTCAACCATTTTAGCAGTGTGCGCTAGAGCAGAGGAAGGTCTCAGGAAGATTCAGTCAGACTTGTATGAGCTGGGGTGGCATGGCAGAGAGCCGGGATGACAACATCATGACTCTCCCTGAGTCCAAGAGTATAACAGGTTCAGGCCATCGGCACAGGAAAACAACAAAGGACTGTACCGACCTCTATGCGTGCAACAATGTTAATAGGGAAATGCTCCATGCAATTTCAGCTTGAAAGGAAGGCCTCCTGCAACGTGATTCCTTGGGGTGAGTTAGACCCAAACACCCATTACAAAAGAGCAAGTGCACTCTAATAATGTATAATGAGAGCATAATGCAGCTCATAGAAAAATACAAACTCACAGTAACTAACCTGAAAAACAGATGGTGCCATCTGAAGTTTGTGTTGATGGATGGTAAAACACCACAGACTCCTCTTGAGAAATACAGCCATACAAGCCATGGAACTGATCAGGGTACAGCATCAGAATTTTGTAGCTGCAGTGAAAGAAGCAAAAAGGAGGTGTCCCACGGACAACAGAGACAATTTAAAAAGCATATGGGGTTATTTACAAAAGCAATGAGTGCTTCAAGGGAAAGCTGTGACTGGAAGTAGACCCCCACAGTAGAACCTATGTGGTTATCATGAAGGAAAATTCCAGTGGCACTATGTAACCCAGTAAGCAAGAAGCTCAAAAGTCTGCAGAGCAGGGCGTATCATAGCACCCCTACAGGCCTAAGCCCATGTAGACAGCACCATGATGGTAAAGAAGCCATCAGGCAAATTCCATATCTGCATAGACCCAAAGTCACTGAACCGGGCATTGAAAAGATGCCACTATCCACACTTGATGGCCTCTTGCTAGAGCTCTCAAAAGCCAGAATCTCTGTCTGCGATGTGAGGAATGGGTTGTGGCATAAGTCTGATTAAAGGGGCCAGCTTGCTGAAAACCTTTGCAACGCCATTTGGTCACTACAGAAGCTTGAACATGCCAGTGGGTAAAAGCACTGCATCAGAGAAGTTCCAAAGAAAAAACTCACCCGAGTGCTGGAAGGACTGCCTGGGGTGAAAAGAATTGCAGATGATATCCTCATTGTGGGTGAAGGAAGCAGAAATAAACAAGTCCTTAACAGAGGACCACAAGTTTTTCTACAGCAATTCAGGGACAAGAATGTAAAACTTAACCCAGAAAAATGCAAGTCAAACAGGGTGAAGTGAAGTTCATTGGACATCTGCTCACAGCAGGGGGACTGAAAGCAGATGCCAACAAGATCAAGACAGCCAGAGACATGTCATGTCCAGTCCAGCAGATGTGAAAGGGATATGGTGCTTGATGGGAATGATAGATTTTCTGTGCAGTAGCGGAACCCATACATCAGCTCACAAGGCAAGATGTTCAGTGGGACTGGGCAGGTCCGCAAGAGCAAGCCTGTGACAGGCGTAAACAAAAGGATAATAAATGACACTTTCCTACAGTACTACAAGCCAAGAGAGCCACTGACATGCCAGTGTGATTCCTTGGAGAAAGGACTGGGTATGGCTCTTTTGCAAGAGCAGCTAGTTGCTTGTATCAGCAGAGTGCTGTCAGAGACTGAACAAGGGCATGCCCAAATAGAAAAACTTCTAGCTGTGGTATTTGGAGTAGAGTGATTCCATCAGTACACCTATGGCCATACAGTAGTAGTGGAATCAGACCACAAGACCCTACAAACAATCAAAGCAAGGCCCCTTTTAGTTCCCAAAGAGACTGCAGCGCATGTTGATGAGACTCCAGCACTATCAGGTGGAGATCAGCTATTCTCCAGGTGTTACTGGTGTTAGCAGACATCCTGAACGGGGCATAGAAACCCAGCATTAGCGAGATGGGAGAAGGGGCTCAAGACAGAGCTGCATGTTAATGGATTCAATCTCCCAGTTTCTACAGCTGAAGCTGATGGAAATCAAAGAGGCTACCAAAAAAGGACATCCAGCTACAGGCAGTCAAAAGAACAAGATTAGCAGGGTGGCCAGAAGATAACGGTCTAGTACCAGTAGGAGCAGAACCATATTTTCAATTTAAAGACGAGCTGAGTGTTCAGGATGGAATGATATTTCAAGGACAGAGCTATTGTCCCTGCCTCATTACGTAAGGATGTCATGCAAAAATGCATGTCTCAAGCCTGGGCATTGACAGCTGTCTTAGACAGCTTGAGGATGTGTTTACTGTCTGGGAATGAATACCCTTTTATCAAGGAGCGGTGCTCTGTATGACACATTCTGGTCATGTGATAACTGCCAACAGAAAGACTTACCTACCCAACCATGGGAACAGGTGGGAGCAGACTTATTTAACTTCAACAGAAAGCAGTACTTGATTACAGTGGACTAATATTCAAACTTCTGGGAGGTTCATGCCTTGCCTGATACAAGAAGAAAGTTGGCAATTGGCTAACTGAATGCCCTCTTTGAGAGATGTGGCATTCCGGACATGATATTCACTGACAATGGACCCCAATTTGCCTCAGAAGAATTCAAGGAATTGGCACACAAATGCGAGTTTGACCACCACACTTCCTCCTCAGTATACCCACAGAATAGTAGTAAAGGTGGAATCAACCGTGAAAGCATCTAAGGGACTCTTACACACGGCTGTTTCTTCTGGTTCAGAGCCCTTGTTAACATTTTTGGCACACAGGAATACCTCATTAAGAACGTGCCAAAACAGTCCAGCACAGGCACTGATGGGGCAAAGGACCAAAACTCTTCGGCCAAGGGAGAGAGACCTGTTGCAGCCATAAGGATGAAGATAATGTCAAGAGATGGCCAACAATCAGAGGAAGAAGGCGCTAGAGTATGACAGGTCAGCCAAAGACCTACCAGCCCGGGAGACAGGAACTCCTGTGAGGTTGCAGCCATTGGAAACATACCAGAAGGAGTGGACTAAAAGAGTGCAAGAGGTGCAGTGGCACCAAGGTCATACTAGGTGACTATGCAAAAGGGACAAGTGATCCGAAGGAACAGGAGGCACTTACAAGCCAGCAGATGACATGCAGAGAGAGCCTACAGAGATCGTCAAAGAGCCATCCAGAGGCCAACCCCATAGGGAGGAAAGATTCCCCAGAGATTGTTTGCTACACTGGGATACAGAGTTAGGTCACCCCTGGTATGGTCATCTATTGAGAACAAGCTATTTCAGACAATGTAATCAGCTGTCTGTGGTAAAAATAAGACTCTAATTTGGCTATGTGCTAGCAACCTCTGGACAAAGGGACCTGGGGTGGGGGTCTGGGCATCAATTATTTATTTTTAATATACATATTAAAATGTTTGTAAAATAGGGAAGATGTACCATCATGGGACTAGAGTCAAAAGGTCCATGTTTCCTGGAGGGACTGTTATTGACAGAACACCAGGAAAACAGGGAATATGAGCAGTTGTTCTGGAAACAATGCAGACACATGAACAAAGCAGTGCCCAGGGTTTAATAAAGTTTCACTTAGTGAAGCCGAATGCAGGTTGTTTGCTAATCAAACAGGGAGAACAGTTTCTGCAGAATCATTAGTCCTGCCATCCATATAGTTAGGTGGAGGGTGGCATGCCAGGGTGGGGAATGGACAGACTGACTTCCAGTGCACCAGCTAGCACAGATGGAAAAGTAATCTGATATTGATATAGGGCAATAGCAGATTACTTCCCTGCTGGAGCTAGTGGAGAACCAAGGAGGGAATTGTGTCTCAGTCATAATCCCTTCTCTGGGCTGTTCTTGGCAGGTAAAACCACACAATCTAGGCTAAGGAATTTATCAGATCTGGAATTACCTTCATAAAGTGTAGAAAACGCATAGTGGTCAAGCCAGAGTTTAGGAGCTTTATACTCTATCAAGATTCTCAGATCTACAGTGTTCACTCTGGAATTCTGCAAACATATATAGATTTTTTTTAAATGTTCATGGAAAGGGAACTGAAGAAAAATTAGGAACTCAAACTATGGAGCACAGGGACTTTAACTGTCAAAACTCCATTAGATTCAGTGGAGCTAGCATGTTTTATAAACCTCACATGAATAAAAACAAATTGTTTTCAGTCTTAATCATGGAATCACTATCGTTTTTTCATGATAATCAGATATCAATGCAACATGTGGGCAATGTAAGGTTATCACAACGTCCATGAAATGGATAGTATAATGTGTGCAGAAGAAAGTGACAACAAAAGTGATGTGTTTTTCACTACACAGTGTTTAGACTGATGGAAACAGCACAGATGTCTAATACAGGTATTTAAAAAAGTCTGCATCTGAATGTTGAACTAAAAGCTAGAAATAGACACTGCATTAGCTGTTACCTAGTGCTGTACATGAATAACTTCCATTAACATGCATGGGAGTTACAGGCACAAGAGAATTCTAGGGGAATTCTGCTGCACTGCGTGCATGGAATTCACGTTCCCTGCAGATTTCTTTGCCTCCCTGCAGAAAATAATGGGAAAGCAGCAAGAGCAGTCACGCACCCCTCCCCAGCAGCGTGGACACATCCTTTCCAGAGCAGCCGGTGGAGAGGTAAATCACCATGGGGCTGGGGATGCCTATGGGCAGAGTTTGGGGGGTATTCCCCCCAGAGGTAAAATGTGGGGGGCATGCAGAGTCACATGCCACTGCCCCCCCCTTTCTGCAAGTGCAGAGCTGTCCAGGTGAGGGGGAGTGCCCTTCCAGTTTGCTGACTCTGCAGCTGGAGGCCACCTCCTGTGTCCTTGTGCCAGTTGCCCTCCCCTTCTATGTGTCCTGGGTACCCTACATGGCCACCATCCTGTTTTCCGTACAACAGTGAGTGCCAGCAGTGGGGCAGGGATAGTGGGGAGAGAAAGAGGGATGGGGTGGGGGGAGAGAAGGGAATAGAGGGGTGGGGGTAAATCAGAAACCAGCATGTGGTGTCCCCTCAGTTGTGGCAGCAGCAGCAGCGGCGGCAGCAGCTGGGGCTCCCCCATTAAGCAGGCCCATCAAACCCGCACCCCGACAAGCCCCACCCCTGTGTACCTGGATCACCCCAACAAGCCCCCCTGCACCTGGGTCCCCACCTGACTGAGCCCCACTCCTGCAGCACCCAGATCCCCCCTGCCGAGCCCCATCCCCGCACAGCCAGATAACCCCCCCAAACTCCAACCATCTTCACCTAGAACCCTCCTGCAGAGTCCCATTGCCCCTGCACCTGGACTCCCCCCCCCCCCCCAACAAGCTCCTGGAGTTGCCTGCACCCAGATTGCCCCACACCTGGATCCCCCACACTAAGCCCCTCCACACTTGGATCCTGCTGGGCTCAGCCTGCCTGCCCACACCTGGTGTGCCTGGCACAGAGGGGCAGACCCCAGGGTGTGTCTGGGGCAGGCCTGGTCTTGCACTGTGTCAGGGAAGGGTGCAGTCTCACCACCAAGTCCTTGTCCCAGGCACAGGATCTCCCTCCTCCATGCTGCCAGTGGTCTGCACTCCCCACTACCATGCTGAAGCCTCCACAGTTATTTGACAAATAAAATTTGCAGTTTTAAAATATTTTGTGCAGAATTTTTATTTTTTTGATGCAGAATTCCCTCAGGAGTAAAGAATAGAATCCATAAAAAGAACGTTTTCAACATGATTTGAGAAAATCATGTTGATAGTAAACTAATGAAAGATTTCTCCAGTGAAACTTACACATTAAAACTAAAGTCTATAAACAGCAAACAAAAACTTTAAAAAGATTAACTATTAAGATCAGGGCTTTGGAACTGTGCTCCGGCTCTGCTCCAGCTCCAGGCAAAAACCTGCAGCTCCACTGCTCCGGAGCTGCTCCGTGCTCCGCTCCAAAGCCCTGATTAAGATGCATATATACCTAGCCAAAGCAAGCAAATGAGCTTGTGCTCATAACCCTGTTTTGACCCACTGGATAAATCATCTTCCCGCTCCACTGTTTTTGTTGTCACTCACTGCAGTATGTCTGAGCATAGACTGTACACGTTTTGTCATTTTTTGTTTAGAAAAGGCTATAGAGCTATATAAATAAATATTAAATTAAGTTACAAGATCTGCCAAAGACAAACAGACTTGTTGAGAGCCAAAAAGTCATGTCCTCGTACATAAAAGCTGCAGCAGAGACAAAGTTGACCTGAAAACCCCACAACATGGAGGCTTCAGTGTCCTTAGCACTTCTGGTAGGTAAATGCAGCATTTATCGTGGGCAGCCGTAATTAGAGAAATTCTATAACTCTCGTGGAGTAACGTAAGCCCAGGTCTTCCAATAAAGAGTCAAATCCTCTTTAGTATTCCCCAACCAGATTCTGGTGGCAAAATGACAGCCTGAGGAACCTTTTCTTCGCATTCTTCGTGCCTGTACCTTGGCCCCAAAATTTCTCTCCAAGGCACACAACTGGGACCAACAGAGTCAACATTGGTTCTGTAGTTATTTCCTCTCAGATTTGCCAAGGGACAATGCCGCATAGAATGGTTGTCACCAGCCATACCCCTTGCACATAGTAGCAGTGTTGTGTTAGCACAGGTTTGGATTTTGAGCATTTTGGAAATCTTTTGTATTGAGTGATGGCATTGAACAATGCATGCAAAAGCCTACGAACCTTAACTTACCACACTGCTAAATTTAAAACAAAAAACAAAACAAAATAACCCCACACATTTGAAACACGTGTTCTGTTTCAACGTGGTATGTTTTAAAGTTAAGTAAAAATGACTATTTCTGACATCTCATACAGTCAAACTGTTTATTTTTAAATTACTTGCCTTTTCATATAAAATGGGAAAAACATGCCTAGCGAGCTGGTTTTTTACTCTCCCGTTTACTAATTCACAGTGCAGAATATTGTTCTAATGCATAAAATATATAAATATCAAAAGCTGAAGAAATCAAATCTGTGCCTTGAGAAAGGAGTTAGCCTTAAAAGGCTGGGAAAATGAAAGCTGTTTTAGGAAACTGCTGAAGAATTTTGCAACTGGAGAGCATTATTAAGAGTTTGGCAAGAAATTCTGTTTAAACAGCATGGCTTACTGCCTTGAGCATCCTTTGGTTTAAATGAACAATCTAAGTATAGGAAATGAATTCATAGATACATGTTTTCCAGTACATGGTTCAGAGACTTGAACCAGTATGGTATGTACAGTTCAAACTACATTCTTCTTCAATGTTTACCTGGTCTAACAAACTAACATAACTATAAGAGATGTTTCTGACAAGGAATAGGAAAATTATTGTATGCATGTACATTTATTTTGATATACCATAGTCCAGCTAGTACAGCAGCCTGTTTCTGATATTGGCCAATGCCAGGGGCACCTGTCTCTGAAGCCTCTGGTACTAGCCACTCAAACAGGATACTCTATTAGATCAGGGGCAGGGGCGACTCTATGTTTTTTGCTGCCCCAAGCACGGCAGTCAGGTGGCCTTCGGAGGCACGCCTGCGGGTGGTCCACGGTCACTTGAATTCGGCGGTGTTTCTGCGGGTGATCTGCAAGTCCCGCGGCTTCAGCGTACCCGCCGCCGAATTGCCGCCAAAACTGTGGGACGGGCGGACCTCCCGCAGGCACGCCGCTGAAGGCCTCCTGACTGCCGCCCTCAGAGCGACTTGCAGGCCGCTCCCCGTGGCTTGCCGCCCCAGGCACGCGCTTGCTGCGATGGTGCCTGGAGCCGCCCCTGATCAGGGGTTCTCAACCTTTTTCTTTCTGAGCCCCTCCCCCCCCCCCCAACATGCTATAAAAATTCCAGTCCACCTGTGCCACAACTGTTTTTCTGCATATTCAGTAGATTAAAAGCCAGAGCTGGCATTAGGAGGTACCAAGCAGGGCAACTGCCTGGGGCCTCACACCACAGGGGGCCCTCCAAAGTTAAGTTGCTCAGGCTTCGGCTTTCAGCCCTGGGGCCCCTGTGAGTCTAACGCTGGCACTGCTGTCTGGTTTATTTTGGCAGACCCCCTGAAACCTGCTCACGGCCTTCTAGGGTGCCCCAGACATCTGGTTGAGAACTGCTGCATTAGATGAACTCCTGGTATGATCCAATATGGCAATTCCTGTGTTCCCATATAGACACGTGGGTTTTTTTTCAAAAAGTAATATCTTGAAAATGTCACACACTGTGTATGGAAAGTCTTAGAGCAACTCAGGAGTCCCAGGATATGCATCCATAGCCTGCTTTTCAGAGGGGCTGAGCACTGACAGCAAAGGGAGCTCGCAGGGCTGAGCACCTATAAAAATCAGATCACGAGATTCTCAGAAATACTGTGGCTTCCCAAGAGAAGAATATAGACTACCCCCCATACACACTAGTTTGTTCCAAAGAGAAAATACAGTCTTCTTGTTACTTTATTTGTATTATCAGACATTGTGATGAATCTATAGTTACTCTCCATCATTACTCCTAAATAAGAATACTTTTCACTTGCATGGTGCTTTTCACATATGAGGCTCATAGTGTGCATTACAAACATTAGTTAACTTAGCTTCACAGCACTCTAGGAGGTGGAGAAGTAATATATTATCCCCATTTTACTGTCAGTTCTTCTGATCTCCAGTCTTGTGCCTTAACCACAAGACCACCCTTCTTTCATTATTCTCTGAACTTACATCAAGATCTACTGGCATAAACTCAAACTCAAAGAACTTTACGCAGGTTCAGGTCACTGCTAGTGGATCTCAATGTAGGGTCAGGGATTTCGCTCACAATGAATTCTAGTACTAACATTCCAAAAACGAATAGTCCATACAATCAGTCAGTAATCATATCTAAGTAGTATTTCACCTCTTTTTCAAACACTTCCCCTACAGATAAAAATAGATCTGTGCCAGGAAATACATTTTCAGTCTGGGTGCAGGTTGAGAAGATGAAAAGGAATTATTTAAATGGTCAAAGCGTCAGGGTTACAAACCATACCTTCCATGACATACACCAGTGAACCCACATCTCCTTCTTTGATGATGCAACTGTCTTTGCCATATTCCACTGGATACATACAATCCACAATCTCCTGGATCTGAGATAGTTCTAGATTCTTCATGAAGTCATTGTCAAGGATTGCCTCCTTTATTAGATCCTTGGACCTATGGCAAGAAAGGCAAGATTTATCCACTTGTCTGACAATTTAGTTCATTAACAGTATGTGAAGTTTAGCACATTCACACAGTGCCCTGGTGCGCTGATGGATGTATTTGCTTGTAAAGATTCCAATACTTTCCCAAAATATCTGAAAGCAAAGTCCATCTGTGAAGGAATGAAAAATACAAAGGGGTATGTGTGCATGTGTTTGTTAACTTGTGACTGCTTATCATAAATAGAACATTAGATATGCCAAGTTTTGAAGAGAAGTAGAGTTAAATGCTTATAATTGTCATCTCTAAGCTACAGGTTTCAAGTTTATATTGATGTCATGAGAATAATGTAACTACTCTAGTATTTATTCTCAATGTATACAAAACAACAAAAGAGAAATTTCAGATTTTGTGACTTGTAGTTTATTATGTTTGTATAATGACAAAAAAATAGAGAATACAAAAAGTTGCAATAATTTACATGTTGGGCATTCCTTCTGTAGTATTAAGGATATTCCAAAAGTTCATTAAATACAATAGAAAACATTATTACAGAAATAAGAATTAATTTCTTTGATTATACATTAGCGGTGTCTTCAAGGAATTATTTTATTAGCATGTGCAAAAAAATATACAAATTGTTTGGGTTTTTTGCATGCAATTTCTTTAGAAGTAGAAGTCAGAGGTCCTCAGGTTAAGTAGCAACTTTTGATAGTGTTAGCAGGAAAGCAGTTTATTGTCAACATAGACAATATAAAAAGATATAAATTGTTAACCAGATATTTTAACATCCTTATTCTTATAATATTCTGGAATGTATAGCTGACTGTACAGTTTAACCTGTTTTTTCAGAAGTACTTCAGTATATCTGCCACCGCAGAAGATATATTTTCTATGACCAACAGAATTGTTTCTAAATATTTTACAAAGTTTTTACTGAGGTATCATCAACTCCCACTACATGAAGGATCATCTCCTATATTGTGTCCTCAGGTGTAACTGTTAAATAGTACACTATTATTCATGCTCAACATATTTCCCCCCAGATTGTCTATCAAGTCCATCTTAAGCCATCTGTTAGTACAGAGAGTAATAAGATCACTACATTTTTTTTAAAAAAAGCTTCTTAAAGGATTTTGTACAAATGAATAGCTGAGGATGGTATGTGTGTACAAACTAGGGCTTATTTAAAAGGAAAATTTAAATAAGGATCATTTGGAAGCAATATCTTTGTCATTAACCCATCTCTGTTTGATACCTTTGTCTTTAGCATTTGTGGGATCACAGACATATACACTTTTACTCCACATGTTGGCTTTATATAAACATTTGATTAGAGAGTGCAAATGATTTTCTTTTTAGAGAGTAGACACTAACAAAACAAAACTGCTACTATATTTACAAGCAGCTGGGATTTTAAAAGAGGGAGTATTAATGTTCAGTAAGTCAATCACCGTCTGGCATTAGGAAGAGTTATTTTCCTCAAAACCAGTATGCCAGGTCCATGGGGTGAGGAGTGTCCTTCCATGGACGCATATGTGGCAGAATAGTGGACCAAATGGTCTATTGGCCTGTTCCAGGATGACAAAGCCTGTAGGAATTTGAATTTTAAAAATTCACTTCAAAGCCTATCTACAATAAAGAAGATGTAAAAGGTATCTTATTGTATTGAAGAACTTTGATTTGATTAGTGACTCCCTGGGTCTACTTCTGATTTCATTTATACCAGATGATTACTTGATTTAAATGAAGTCTCATGATTTCCTCCAGTGTAACGGACATCAAAATCAGGCCCCTCATCTAAAAGGCTCAGATGGTTCATGCTCTGGGTAGTCGGTTTACTAATATGGTACACCACCAGATAGTCTGTCACTACTATATTCGGCGTTCAGACAGAAGAGCATATTTTAATCCCACTCATTACTGGGCAGATTTTGTCAGTGTAAATTGTCATTGTTCTACTGAAGTCAATATACTTCAGTGGAGCAATGACAATTGAAACCAGCCAAATGATCTGCCCTTCTCAGTTAAATTCATTCTAGTGCTGAGGATCCTCACAAAACTGTATGCATCACTTAAGCTCCACATAAAGTGGAAGCAAGATATGTGGGGAACATGCAAGAATCACACACCCTTGGCATGATGCCAATCTTAGCTTCTCAGCAGCTGTTTGCACACCAATGTGCTGATGGTAGCTATAGGTGGATGATTCACTGCCACCCAGCTCGTCCCATCCTCCCTGTTCATGAGGTGGATGCTTGGTCCTAAAGCAGCAGTGTTGCTTCCACCTTTATCTCCTGCACATTTCCTCAGTGCCGAGTCCAACTATTAAGATACAGCCTACAGGTGTTGTGGGCTGGATCTGGGAGAAGGAGTTTAAGTGGTAGGTAGGACCGTGTGTAGAGTCTGTGCACTGGGGTGAAGTTTACTATATGAAAATATAATCTAGCAATATAAAACAAATAATATATTTCAAGAGAACCACATTTTCTTGAACAAGAGCCCAGGTTGTGGCTCTAGAAGCTTAAAACAAAAATGAAATATAGAAAATATGTAGTTAAAAATATACTGGTTTTGTTGCATTATAGAAATTCTTTCAAAATAAGTCTTGTGGATATTACTCCATATAGCATGTGTGTTGCAAGTGTACTGGGAAAACACAGCTCAACCTTTTGTTAGGCAGAGAATTTATTCTTTAATATCAAATATGGCTTTCAGTCATCTATTTCATTGAAATATTCAAAACAAAACCCTTTACATCAAACAAAAACAGCACTGACCTAATTGATATGTGTAGAGCACACTAGCCTTTTCAGTATGACTTAGAAAAACAGCTAGACTAACTTTGTTGAAAACTTTTTATTTTCATGATATCTAATTAAAGTTAAAATTTCATCATTATGATTACTAGGGCAAGCAAATAAAAACAACCCAAACCACACCTATTCTTTTATTGCTCTTGTTAATAGTAATGAAAGACTATGGAAATTTACAAGGATGAAGAAATGATGGATATTCAGCTTCCTCCCTCATTGGCTCCTCTAGGCTACTGCAAGACTGAGCCTTTGTCATGCTCTCAGAAGTGCAGTTTTAATACTGTGATTTGTCTAAGTAGTGCTTTCTTGGTGTTTCCTACCCCTTAAAAAAGAGCATTTGTTATTAACATTCAGAGTGCTAACAAGTAGAACAGAAGCTTCCATGTTAATCATATCAACTAACATTACATTTACAGACATTTATTTCAGTTTTAATTGTCAAAACAAGACTCTCCTTAATGATAAAATAAGGTCCAATTATTTCAAATAGAGTGATCATAATAAATAAGAATAAGAATATCCATCAAGTGACTGTAGGGAATTCAGACACAGAGTTGGAGCCAAATCTGATCAGTTAGGGAGACAACAGAAAAATTATATAAATTATTGCAGAGACTATGAAAAGTAGGGAAAAAAACTCAGGGGCTCCAGAAGGGGCTCAGAAAGTCTGAATGATAAAGCAGGAGTGGCAAAAGGAGCAGAAAAACCATTAGGAATTATCTTTTGGGGAACAGAAGCCGCAGAGCAAGTATGACATAAGCAAACTACAGGAATTGGTAACATTTTCACACAGACTTCCTATCACCATGTGAGAAAACCTCAGACATAGTATGTTTACAGCATATAAAGGTCCTACTAAGACAGCACATGAAGAAGGATCGCAGAAATTAAGGATGAAGACGACCCACTAAATCACTGAGACATTTCCCTGCCAGTACAGGACACTCTCACGAGACAAAAGATATGCCAAATATTATATTGATAATACTTCATCTTAGCCAAAAGTGAAAAATCAATGTCTCCACAGATTATCGTGGATAATATTGATTTTAATCAGATTTACCCATCAACATATCATTAAAATGGTCATTTTTAGAAGTAGTTAGCCTGAGACAGATATTTTTAGTCGAAGCCAGCAACCACAGTGAGGAGCACCATTTCAGTGTCTGTAAACAGTCTTCCTCTTCATAAAGGCAATCCACATATGAATTAATTAATCCCTCAGTGCTTATACTGGTAAGCTTATGCCAGTGTTCACATCCTATCACCAACTTAAAAAAATAGCTTAAGCAATGTGAATTCCTTTAATCAATGATTTTTTACATCCATCATATAAAATAATGCTCAGCTTGAGCTAATCCAAAATTAAGTGCAAATATATGGTCATGATTACAGTAAGATTTATTCTGTTGTTCCAAGGGGTGGATATTTGTCAGACTGGTAATATAAAGAATTACTCATGCAAGTACAGTACATTCCTAGATACTTAACTTTTCTAGCTTGTCTAATAAATACAGTTTTTATACACTAAAATTAATTTTGGAAGCATTTCAGATAAAAATGTATTTTATATAGGACATTTATCTAAGCATGAAATTAATTCATACACAGCATAATAAACTCTCATTTCCATCACCCATTATTCCTTAATTTTTAGTTTTATAAAATTGCATCAGTCCCTGAACTAACAAAAGAAGGAGTCTAAACTTTTTGATAGAGAAGGATAAACATCCCCAAAGTATATTCTTTTCAATCAAGAGTAAGTGGTTTAATAATGGACAGTTACTGCATTCTCTTTTTATGTTTGAAGGAGACTCACTATTTCATTTGTATTTTCTGATTCGCTATCCCAATGGAGGCCATCTGTAAGTAAAATAAACCTACAATATTTTTAATGGAGCAGGCTATCTCCAGATGACCCCATATGAAGAAGAGTGCCCTTTCATGAATATTTATTTAGTACGGAGTTTAATGGTTCCGAATACTGAGGGACACCTCAGGAGTAGAAAGAAGCACTTATTCATTTTCTTATCAGAGGGGTAGCCGTGTTAGTCTGAATCTGTAAAAAGCAACAGAGGGTCCTGTGGCACCTTTAAGACTAACAGAAGTATTGGGAGCATAAGCTTTCGTGGGTAAGAACCTCACTTCTTCAGATGCAAGTCAAGTCTTGCATCTGAAGAAGTGAGGTTCTTACCCACGAAAGCTTATGCTCCCAATACTTCTGTTAGTCTTAAAAGTGCCACAGGACCCTCTGTTTCATTTTCTTATTACTCTCTAAAGAAAGATACAAGAATAGATAGGAACCCTGGCAATAAGCAGTCATTGTGTTCCGAGGAAGTTCATGATATAATGGAGAAACTATATCAGGAATAAAGAGGGGAAATAATGGCACTCAACAACTCCATGGGTTTCATCTTTTCCAAGTCAATTTGAATAACCATCAAGATAATCAATAAGGCAGTAGGGCTGCTAATTATATTGGGATTCATAGAGTTTGAGAAAGAGTATCTTAAGAAATATTTAAATAATTGTACTATATAAAGGCCCAGATCTTTAGCTGTGGCCTCCTCTCGAGAGAATATTCAACAGTGACTTTAAACCACCTATGGAGTTACCAATCCTGAGCTGCTGTGTGACAGTCCTGTACTCCAGGGTATGTTAGAGTATCTCTAACCTATGTTGCTGCCAAAAGCTCCAAGGAGCCAATATGGCAGTTGAAGACGGCCAGAACACACAGAAAATGCAGTTATACCCATTACATCAGCAAGTGGGAGACTTGGCTCAGAAGCCACTATACTAGGTATATGCCAACAGAGGCTCTCTACACTGGGGTGATCCACCTATGCCAGGTGTAGAGCTGCTTTTTGGAAGTGGCCACCCTTCAGTGCAGAATTTGGCCCAATGAGCTAACAAGCTGTTGATAACACCTGCATAAATGTGAGACGTTTCACTAAAAGAGAAAGATTTACTATAGTGGACAATTCAAAATAGCATGAAGCACTATACAACCTTAGATTACAAGAGAAGTTAATGCTACAGTAATTAGTAATGTACAGAGTAATGCACCAAAACCTCATGTGACAGACTGGGGGTTAATCTGTCAATAATTCACATTTTAGAGAAACCAGAATTAATGGTAAGAATATGATCCCAGTCTCTTGAAACACTGGGCCAAAAGCAGGCAATTAGCCGTCTGCTAGAACAGCAATTTCAGTCCCATACAATAAATAAGAGAACAAAGTTTAATTAACATCCCCAAAGGACTTCTTTCAATGTCAGACCATCACTCAAAGAGGGAGGAAAGAGCAAATGCAAATGTGGATGGAAAGACTCAGCTCCTGCATAACACCAGGGAAATTTGTACTGGTACAGCTGCACCCATCCAGAGCCCTAATGCAGATGTGCTGCATTGGCAAAAACTGGAACATGCTTAATGGAATTTACTCTGTACTTTTTTGTAAGGATTGCACCAGTGTAGTTTACACTGGTGCCAATTTCCCTAATTTAGACAGGCTGTCATTTGTGTGGTTTGTACATTTAGAGAAACAAAGGTGGACCAAGCATATGGGAAGTGAAACAGCACTGTATGCAACCCAGAACAAATTTAGGAACAGAGATCAGGAACATAACTTGGGGCATCCAGTATAAACACACCACCTACACCAGAGACACCTGAAGGGAGGCAGCTAGGGGCAAAACTAGAAGAAAATATATCAGGCAGACTGGCTGGCTAAGAAGACTAGAGAAAAGAAAGTGCCTTTCAGAAGGGAACGTACACCTCTACCCCGATATAACGCGACCCGATGTAACACGAATTCAGATATAACGCGGTAAAGCAGCACTCCGGGGGTCAGGGCTGCGCACTCCGGCGGATCAAAGCAAGTTCGATATAACACGGTTTCACCTATAACGCGGTAAGATTTTTTGGCTCCTGAGGACAGCGTTATATCGGGGTAGAGGTTTATTTTGTATTCAGTTCCCCTTAGGTGTAATTGAAGTATCTGGTAGAGCTTTTCCAGAGAACCAGAATAGTTATGTTGTAAAAGCATTGTTTTAAACTGAACCTCTCTATATACTTAATAAATCTTATTTTTAACTAACTGCTTGACTCTTCAATATGGAAATTCCATGCAGTTCATCACAGAGAGGAAACAAACTTGCCTGGAGCCTACAAAAAATTCTCAGTTAGTGGCTCACAGACTAAGTACCACATATAATAGGGAAGGGCTTGCAGGGCTTTGGGTTACGAGATACACAATAAATGCTTACTGAGGAGAATGGAGTTCAAGAAGGTAAAAATAAAATCTTAAGGTTGGTGAGGTCTCTTCATCTCTTGCAAACACCTCCCTTAGAACCATCACTAGTATCTGTCTTTCTTGTGTTATTACATCACTGTGATGGGGAGGGGGGGAAAAGCCTCACATGAGCCAAATACATTTCATTACATGCAAATAATTCCCTTCAGTTTGTTTAAATTTGTGGTCAAATTCTGCCTTTTTGGAATGGTCTCTGAATACCTCCAGATCAGGAGCTAGGACTGCCGTCCTTTTCCACTTGGAGTCCAACAGACTACTGTAAAAGGGTCGTGCTGTAGGATCAGACCCTTTTAGAGTGTAAGTACTGCAGGACTCCAGGCTACCGCCACAGCATTCTTCTAGTTAAATCCATCACACATGATGTTTAAAAATGAGGACACACATTTTGCTACAAAATTAAAATATGGCAACAAAGATACACATTTTCAATTTACAGTCAGGGAGCAAGTACCAGCAAATGTTGTCTAATCTAGCTTTCCATTAGCTATTCAATGGGACCCAAACTGTCTGTAAAAGTCTCAAAGGCAATTTATAAGAAGTAGAGAAATTTTATTCAAATGGTACCTTGAGTTACTTCCTTTTTATAAGGTATTATCCATACCACAGGTTAATAAACTCCAAGAGAAAAGGCTGGAAAGTGTAATAATTCAGGATGTGATTATTACCAAAATTTACAGAGTATTTTCAAGTTACTGTTATAACAGCTTGCCTACCTGTGACCCTTTGATTTAAGTCACTCATGACATCTCCAAAGCTTTCATCTGTCAGCCCTTCCCTCATTAAAGCCCTGATTCAGGAAAGCACTTAACACACATACTTAAGTCCTTCTCTGTTCAGTACAGTATATTAAGTTAAGTTTATACATGCTATCCTGAAACAGGGCATGCCTACAGAAGATGAGGATTTCTGGTGGTGATTGGCCTAATAGTTACAGATTATGGATTATTTTTCTCTTCAAAAAACAAACAAAAAGAACCTAAGAAATATCCATTATGTTAAAAGAATGCAAAGTTAATCTACCAAAAGAAAAAAAAAATCAGAAAATGTTAAGGTTTTACATGTACAGTATAAAAAGAATGAGAGATGTTTAGAAGGTTCTGGATGCAGAAGTAGACCTTTAGAACATAAAAGAGACTTGTTCTTTCAGGGGAAGAGTACCTAAGAATCAGATTATCAAATTGATATTATTCAATCCAGAGAGGGTTGTTGTATACCAGATAGAATGCATATTGATTCACATATGGTATCTTCTTTTTTGGTTTGTAAATTATATGTTTGCTTATGCAACTAAATGGTGAGAGCTGTAAACTGCTACTCACCCTGAGCAATCAAAGATGCAGAAGTTATGGAGGGATCTACCATGAAAATGCCTCAATCCGGTAACCATATCAAAGTGACCACCACAGAACAGCAAAAAGTTTGTCCCCTTTCCCCCCCACACTCCTCCAACTCTTCTAGTGGTTGTACCTAGATCTCTCATGTGTGGTTTGGATCTTCCTGTATAGAAAATGCAGGCAGAAGCTTGGACTCCATATG
Organism: Emys orbicularis; assembly: GCF_028017835.1. Classification (NCBI taxonomy): domain Eukaryota; kingdom Metazoa; phylum Chordata; order Testudines; family Emydidae; genus Emys; species Emys orbicularis. Next base: position 36,778,833 of record NC_088689.1, on the reverse strand, counting down.
CTTGAGAAGATAGTTTGATCTCTGATTTTAGGCCTATTCCCTTTTTCAGATGTAGTTTTGTAACTGAGAAAATTTTGTTACAGGAAATATTGTTTGTGGAAGGTTAAATAAAAATGTGTTTTTACTATGGGAATTTTGCATTAAGGAGTGGTGGGAGTGGATTAAGGTACATGTGTAGCATATGAGTATTATGTTTTTTTCCCCTTGTACAGGAGCAAAGTGGTTGAAGATTTTAAATCTTTTGGATAGGGAATTCTAGGAAATGTCCTTCTATAAAGAAATCTTAGCGGTAACATGGGAGCAGGCAGACATTTAGGTCTAGCAATAATCTTTAAGTTTTGTTTGTGCTGTACCTCCTTACACTACATGGTTGTATTTTACTTGTGTATTTTGGCAATATTTTTCTTGTTTGTTTTTTCAAAAAGAATTTTAAATATAATCATTCCTAGGTTTCTGACAGATTTTCTAACCTCAGGGATTGGAAACAGAATAAAAGTCAAGTCCAAAGTTGAAGGAAAAATAGAGCCCCTTTTCCTTTAACATGCATGCATAACACCTGTGAAAGCTAGTTTTCCATCAAGTGCAGTACAAAACCTGTTTTGTGTTCTCCCCAGCATCTCAACTAAAAAAGAAGAAAATAGAAGCATTGCTCAACAGGAGAACTTGTAAGCCTCAATTGTGAGATTAGGGTGTATATTTTAAAAAGTGTTCATTTACGCAAAGTACAACAGTTCACTGGCAAGAATAGAATCTGATAACATGATGGGACCACCACTTTTAGACTAGTACACAACTTTGGAAGTAGAGTGTTTGGAACGGAATAAACCTAAACCCTAGAGAAATTAAATGGGTTTTAGACCTACATTTTTGAAAAATGAAACATATGGTCTTAAAAAAAAAAAAAGTATTTTTCACACTTGTTTCTAAAGTTTTATTGTTTACTTCCTTATGGGAAAGAATTTCCAAATTATAAGCTGTATTGACCATGCACCCCCCATGTGAGTATCTAAATAGGTTATTAATGTATTTTACTGCTATTGGCTTAAATTATCTTCTTTATTCAATGTTTTTTAAAAATATGTAATTCACCTGCAGTTTTGCTCAATATAGTGTGTTTTCACTTTCCTCATTAAAGCGCAAACAGAAATTACAAGGAAGAATGTCAAAACAATGCCCCAATCACCCAAGCTAAAGTGTACCTTTAGCCTAAAAATTTAGTAATGTCTTTCAAAGCCTATCTGGATAGGCAATGGAAAGCCATATTCTTTGTAATTATTTCACTGTAACTATAGGGACATCACACTCACTGACACAAGACAGGCTAGAACATGCCTAGTTCTCAAAGATTTGGGGATCTCTGAGGCACTGAGTTTCATTTTGAGGAGCAACTCCCAGTGCCTCTGTAACCCCACGAACGTGGCATTCCAGTAAAGCCTTGTTTAGCTGAAGCAAATAGCTCCACAAAATAACAGATGCCCAAAGAGTATTTATCATAGGAAAAAAATATTTAAAAAATCAGTTATGACAATAACTTGGTTCAGATGTTTAAGTAGGAAACTTGCAAAGTGATTCTGACAGAGGAATGGGTAGCTATCCATAACTTATATTTCTTTTGGAGGAGGAGGACAAACATTGCTAATAGAGATTTACAGTAAAATGCACACGCACCCCTTCATCCCATTAAGAAACAGTGAGTGACACCTGTGAGAGACAGTTAACACCTGTGTTTACACACAATTAAATATTTGAAAAATAAATTAGCATCCCTAAAGATCTTCCTGAGTGAGGGGGAAATTCATTTTTAAAAAGACACTTATTGTGTATGCACATCTGCCTTCAAAAAGGCTATTTCAGGATAAAATGGACTAGGCAGTCTAGGAATGAATACAGTCCTGAATGAATTTGGGGACCACCATTTTGGGGAGGCTGTCCGGTATGATAATCAGCCAAAACAGCTGAGTAAATACCTTTTGTGAAAGATACCAGATATGATGGTGAATTCTGTAAACAATTTATCTCCTCAGTCAGGTTATGCCCAGGACACCCACTTGGAGACTAAAAAAAAAAAAGGCAGAAAGGTTCCCCCTACCTCCAGGATTTACAAATAATGAACATTAAATATTATTTTATGTTATTTCCCTCTTGTGCATGTATTTATATATGTTTTGTTTTGTGTTTATATAAAGACAAAGGCAGAAATCCTAGGAGATCAGATAGATCTTCCAATTTCCTACTCCTCTGAGTGTGCTTTCTGAAGACTGACTATCTGAAAGGGAGCTAGGAAATAGAACCATTTCCAGATTCAGCTCTGACCAAAACTCAGAGGTGGGGATGTTTAGCTCCACCACTGATAGTCTGAATAGCCTCTCTCACCAAAACCAGAAGATATTCTGGATAGAGAGGTTCTGGAAGGACTCTTTCCAAATATGATCTAACTATCGTGGAGCTTCTGTTGTATAAATTACTCGTAGTTCCTGCTGCTTCTTTTAGTAAAAGAAAGCACTCTTATTAAACAGGAATTTAGGTTTGTTATATTGGCTAAAGACTTTTTAAAATAATCAATGCTCATTAGCTCACAGCTTGACAGTTAAAAATTCAATATTAATTTAACTGTTCTATGTGTGTTTGTGTTAGGATTTTTAAAGACTTGCAGTTTGCCATTTAATAAGCTATAAAATCTAACTTCCAATCACCAAGTTCTTAACGGCAAGTACTCAGTAGGTATAATATAGTTTCAATTATAAAAAAATTAGGACTTTTCAAAAACCTAGTAATCCACCTTGAAAACCAGATGCATTAAATTAAGGTCTGTATAACCTACTGTAAGTACAGATTGAACCAACTCTTCTGGCCAGCATCCCATTAATCAGAGATAGCACACTGGATGCCCCATGCTTACTGTCTTTTTTCTAATTTGACAAATTAGATGTTAAAATGTAACAACAACATTAGCCTGTCATAGGAAAGGAATAATGAGGCAGATAGAATAATTTAATACTGAACTTTAGTCACCTGTAAATTATAAGAAATATTTTATTCAGTCATTATAGAACACTTTTCTTCCAATGTGCAGATTAAAACAAGTCTTTTTTTTAAATGACCCCCTACTCCTACACCTGTTTTGGCAGAAGTTTAAACATACTTTTTCTCCTTTTAGGAAGGAAGGAACAGTATTTTGCACTTGTAATTGGAAGGAGCTAAAACAGATAACACCTAGTGCCAGCACTACTGTAACAAAAATAAATTGGTGAAAGAACAAATTCATGAGTTTTTGTTCATGAATAAAGACTTTTTTGGGAGAAAAAAGCCACACACAGCAAAAGGCTAATTATTGCCATCATTTTAGGACTTTCTGTGGCATCACAGAAAGAAAAACTTGTAGACTTGGCTTCTCAATACAGCCTAGCTACTCAGTTAAAAGTTTTTCTATGCCATACACCATTTTGACTAAGATTTTAGGTTCCATGGATGCATTATAACAATTTTCTTGTGTCCTTACTAAATATGATTTTTTCAGAGCCAATACTTACCTTAAATGGCTGTGAAAGCTATTTTGAGCTTTACTGTGCTCATCCAGATTTCAGCTAGAGTGCTAGTAATAACATATGCTCTTAGTCTTAACCTTATATGAGGAAGCTCTGAACAGACTGCTGCTTTGTCATGCTTGGATGTGAATTGAGCCTCTAAGAATGAAAATAAATGCACAGAGTGTACTACTTTTCTCTAACACTACTGTCAAATCTAGATATTCATTTCATATTTTGACCTAAGGGGAATTATTCTAGACAGATGATAGTAAAAGATAGTTTTAGAATGATAGCATTCAGAACACACATGTTGTCTTCTATAGAAGTCTCTTCAGTTAGCAAGCAAGACGAACTGGGTCAGCATCTTGAAATCCTTGAAAAAAAGCACTATGTAGCAGCAACGTATTTTTTGCTTCATTAAATGTGACTAATCAATGGACACTTGTGGGGGCAGGGAGTGTGTCCCAGGGACCTTTTGGTGCCAACTAGCGGAGGGGTGCATAAAGGCTACAAGACCCAGTGTATCTACATAGTAATTCACCAAAGAGTCATGTGAGATCTCTGCTGATAGCTTGTGCCACAGTGGTCTTCATAATTATTGTGAAATGTATGCACGGATAATATGTGAGGAGTTACATACATATACACTGAACATTATGTTCTTAAGATCTGGACTTGGAACTGGTCACCCAACGGTGAGAAAAAAGGTTTCTTGTATGCAGAAGATATTTGTTTAATCGCTCTGTCTACATGTAAATTGAATAGCATACTTCACAATGTACACCTATTTCCAGTCTGAGCAAAATCCTAATCAAGTAATTGCAAAGGCTCTGGGGAGATCCTAGCAAGGAAAACACAAGCAGCAAGGGTTATCCTATTTGCAAGTAAAGACAATGGGTTTGTGGACTATACCCATAGAGAAACAGGGTAGATGAGGTAATATCTTTTATTGGATCAAAACTTCTGTTTATGGAGCTAACACAGCATTCTCCTTCATGTCCAGGGAAGGAAGCAGAGACAGAGCTGAAGAAAAGCTCTGTGTAGCTTGAGAACTTGTACCTTCTGCTGACGAAGCTGGGCCAATAAAAGATATTGCGTCACCCTCCTTCTCTCTTTCATATCCTGGGACCAACACAGCTACAACAACACTGTATATAAACTATAGAGACAGACACATTCTGGATGCTTCCATCGAGGAGTCAAGAAGACAGCATGCTTGTCTCATGAATGGAAGATTACAGCCAAGCCTAACTGCAATATGGTGGAAGGATTTTGGATGAGCTTTTTCTCTACACGATGTGAATATCTTGTCAGTTAAGTTTAGACTCTAGTATGCACATTATGATTTTACTTTGTATGTAACCCTTTGTTTCCAATATTTCAGCTTGTTATCATTTGAATCTCTGTTTTGTTAAATGAATACTTATTTTTTTTGTAAACAAATCTAAATGCTGTGCATTCACAGAGCTGTATTCTACTATGTAACTGGTAAACTGTGGTGTACTGTTCCTTTGAGAACAGAGGATCTGGAAATTCTGTGAGTGTCCAGTGGATTAGGGACTGGGCACTCCAGGGAGACACTTAGAGGACTTGGGTTTGAACTGTGCCTATCATTAACATATAAAGAGAGAGCAGAGCCTGCAGAAGCCTGGAAGGCAATGCTTGTGTTACCAGAGGGTGGCGGTGTTGGGGAACGGACTCATAGCAAGCACAGACATGCTTCCTCATGCTAAGGGGAGGTGGTTGTGAGGCACTTCACAATCCAAGGGACCCCTGGGCAGCATCAAAGACAGGGACCCTCTTCCCCTGCCCCACACAGACCCCTGTTTTCTCCATTCAGAAATATTTCTAATATTTTTACACATGAGAAAGGGAATGTTATGTATGCAGCTTGGTAAACGGAAACAATGAATCTCATGCTTTTTTTCACTGATCTCCTAAATTAAAAATTAATCCTCAAACTGTAGAAGTTTCACAATCCAGATGTGAAGCTTCATCACCCTCAGGGTATGCTTTATCTTTTGAGAAAAAGTTCAGGAAGTAGTTATGCAACCAGACAACTGATTTAACTTCCAGGAATTGCTTTGGAGAAGCTCCACATTGGCTTCTCCAATGATACCTACTGACAAAACACAAACACCCTTTTAGGATCTTGCAATTTTATCAAGCCTACAAAGCGAGAGACAAGATACTTACGGCACAGTAGATTCAATTATATAAAACAAAAAAGGGCATAAAAGAGACCAAAACAAAGCGCCTTTTTGCTGATCGCCCCACCCCTTTAAAAATATGAAATGTTGCCAATATTTTTATATTGATTTGCTGAGGTAGCAACTCTTATTCTCTATATGAGCACTGCTTAAAAGTGCCAATGTTTCTAGAAAGTGATCCTCAAAAAATAAAAGTGTCAAGGAGCTCAATATTTATTGTCTCTCAGTGACTTCTGTATTACCTTTACCAATAAAGAGCTATATGGGCAGATTCCCTGGTCTCCTAAAGACTTAAGCAGTGCAGAGTGGCCTTAAAACACCCAGAGATTCCCAGCAGATAATTCTACCTGTGTAAGGGGAACCTCCAATGGCACCGAAGCAATGGAGATAAGCCAGAGGTTGGGAGGTTAAGGGGGATGAGGGGAGTCACAGTAAGGATTTGGCAAAGTTGAGCAATGCTACCTCGGATCCTTTCCTAGCATATGGGACATTACACCAGCTTTCTCAGAAGTGGAGGACCCCCTTCTGGAACAAGGTGTCCCTGAATTAGGGAGCCACATCCAGATCCCTGTGATCAGTATTGTCAACTATGTCTAACTGGAGAATTAGGACAACACGTTTCTAACTTGCTGCACAGTGACCAACCTGGGAACTTGAAACCAAGTTAGTTTCTGGCTTGCATAGTACCACCAGTTTCTATGATACTTCAACTAGAACTTAGTAAATGACTCTACTGAAGAAATGCAGTTCTGAAAAGAATGCAGCACACACTACAGTAGCTGTATGAGCTCCACCGTGCTAACAAGAGGTAAAAATAATGTCATTAAAGTAAGCTCAGTAAACCCAGATTCAGAATACATACAGGGAACAAGATTACAAAACTGCCATATTTAGTAAATTTGACCATAAGCATAATCAAAGCATTAAAATTTAGATCTACAAGGCTGGTTCTAGACCAATTTAAACCAACATCTTTGAAGATTCTTTCCTTCCTTGGGTATTACTGCCCCTGCAGATCCTACCTGGTTCTCTCAGTCATTTCTGGAGACCTGTGTACTGCTGCAATTCACAAGTCAGCCAGTTCTCCATCTACTGTACATGTGCTACCAGTTTCCACACACTCCAAATGCCATAGGCTAGTAAATTTATGAAAATATTCAATTTGTAAAGCTTTTCCTCAAACAAAAATGGTTTATCCATTTGCACCATTTAGTGACAATGTTACCACTACAAACTTTTCTTGAAATTTCATGTGCAGCAAGTACTATTAATTACTACTAAATGCAATTATACAATCAGACCACTTTGTCTTGTGGTAAAACAAATTCTCACTACCTTCAGATTCTTTGCCATAACATAGAATTTTTTTCAAAAGGTGTTACAATCAATTAATCTAGTTCTTAATTACTATTGTCCATTACTGTGATGCTCTGTATCCCTGTATTCACCCTTTGCACACTATTTATCATAATCTTTGTACAAGTACGGCTTGTGAGGTATCATTTGAAACTCAACTTGCTGGTTGATACTGTCCTAATAAAATGTGTGGCAACATTGTATGTGAAGTTATAAGATTCCACTGTATGGTGTTACTAAAACATACTCCAAGTCTGGGGAGCAGCCAAATCAGTTACTCAGAGACAAAAAGACAAGCTGAGACCTCAGCCAGGTGTAAACAGGTCAAATGGGTCATCACCTGCTTAAGTAGCTATTAATTGGCAGGAAAAGGGACACAGATGAAAAATTTACATCTTAAAAAGAAACAGCATGGGATTTTGTCTCCTGAACCTAAGCTGGAGATGCTTCTCAGAGAAGGGAAAGAACTGTAAGAAAGTAGGGCAGACCCCAAATCCTTCCTCCCTTTCTCTCTGCCCACAGCACTTGAAGAACAAAGGAGCAGTATTTGAGTGGGGAAGGGATCTGGACTTAAAGAAATTCAGCCAGCAAGACTGCTGAAATGTGGTGGAAAATCTTTGCTTTTTGAATTCACTCTAGTTTAAGTTAGGCATTAGTTGCATTTTACTTTATTTTTCTTGTAACCAATTCTGACTTTCATGCCTCATTACTTTTATTCACTAAAAATCTATCCTTTTGGAGTTGATAAACTTGTTTTATTGTTTAATCTAAACCAGTGTGTTTGAATTTAAGTGTTTGGGAAATTCCATTTGGGAAAACAGAGTTTGTGCATATAATTTTCTATTAATAAAATGATGGACTTCATATGAACTTATACTGTCCAGGAGAGAGCTGGACAGTACAAAACATACACTTTTGGGGAAAGTCTGTGACTGGGAATTTGCTGGTGTCACTCTGCAATGAAATCAAGAGTGGCTGGCTACAGCACTCAGACAATATAATGGAGTAATTTACAGGCTGGAGGCTGTGTGTGAGCAGACCAGGAGGGGTGGTAGCTCTCACAGTGAAGCAGTTTAAAAGGGAACTCAGGTTAGAGAGCTGAGGGGACAACTGTTCACCAGCCCAGATTGTACCCTGGATATGCCACTATTACCCTGAGATAATGGCTGATGGATTAGAGATAATTACACAAGTATAATTTAAATTCATGATAGGCATTTTAGACTTGCTTTACCTTTGCCACTTTTGTGGTTGTTGATCTGAGGAATCACACCTTTGTATCACACACTAGACTGACTGAATCTTTGAAAAAAGATTGCAGAATGGTTTTGGATTTGATGACTGAATGCTAATCTGTTCCTGGTCTTAGACAACAGATGTTTGTGAAGTACCTGCCAGGATGGTTGATGGGAAGATAATGATACTTGTAAAAGCAGAAGGTGTAACAGATGTTCTTGCAGAGTAGGAGCAAAGGTCTGGCACTATGAAGAATCAAAGCCAGTTTTCCCCCCGTGCCTGGTATCAAACGAACAATGGCGCATAAACCTGGTTTGTGATTATTGGCTATAATATTATGGTATTCAGACCTGCCATATTTTCAAAGATGCTTCCATACTCCATATCCCACCCCTTCCTGCAAGCAGATTAATAAATCTACAAAATATATGGAGAAAAGTGACAGATGTAGCATTCCCCAGTGACTACTCTAAAGAAAGATTGCTTTGCTGTAGGAAAATAGAAACCATGTGAGGGAGTATTATGCGGTCTCCAAAGAAGACACATGATCTGACCCTGCCAATACAATCTGCGAGTATGAATGCCATGTCAGAGCAGTTAACAAGTAACAAAAGGTTGCACCACCTGCACTCCCCAAAATATGGAAGTCCATAAAAGAGTAATTATATTCCCATGGTAACAAGCCTATCTCCATGTGCCAAGCACAGTCTGTGCTTTTCATTCTTGAAAGGCAAGCAATGGTTGAACCAAGGCAAGATCAAATAAAATAGAATCGTCTCTATTTAAATTCTTACATCACACATGTCATTATGATTTACGAGTGCCTTATCCAGAGGCATCTCCATAAATAAGAGCAACTTGACACACCTGTTTTAGATATTCTATTTGTAGAAAAAGTGATTGCGTAGCTGCTCTGCATTTCTTCCTATCATTTGTCTAGATTTCCATTACGGAAAGTGAATCCAATATCTGATTAATATGGGGTCTGTTCTTCCCTCAATGCATGCCACTCCACTTGTATTAATGGGATTTCAGAGTGCACAGGACCATGGGGGAAAGAGAGGCAACAGGCTTTAATTCAGCAAGTTTTTAATAAGTGCATAACTTAAAGCACCATTGGACCATTCATCTGCTAAAAGTTGGACACATGCTTACGTACCTTGAGGTATGTGTGAAGTTAGACAGTGCCTACTTCTCTATGTTTGTATAGTGTCTAGCAAAATGGGGCCCCCTGTCTTGGTGGTTCTTAGATACCACTGTAATAAACAAGATTCATAATACTGAAGCTGTGGTTTGCATCCTTGAGAGCTTTTATTATCAAATGGAGTCACAGAGAAACATCAAATAATCATAGCATGACATTCTGTCATTGGATTGTTTGAATCATGATGCTTTGTCAATATAACTCAATGTCATCATGAATTAATGCAATGTTGCAAGGCAAACTGTCCTGTCTCATTCTGTGTCCATTACATTGTAAGTTTGTTAGGGCTGAGTACGTGTGTGATCTGCTTTTTGGCCAAGCAAAGTAAGATCTAACAGTTTGATGGCATTTCTCTCTCTCTGTACTGTGAAAACTTTGGAATGTATAGCCAATCAATTCCAAGCCTATTGATTTTGGTGCAAAACAAATATCAAGAAAGCCATTTCCCAAGACTGCCTGGTGCTGCAGGCAGAGGGAGGGTGCACAGAGACCCTAGCATGAGGGGAGAAAATGCAGGACCCTGGTATTGCGGGGGAGGGGGGAGTGAAATGGAGACACAGAGCCTCTGCCAGGGAAGTGGGGAGCCATAGGGGGGACAATGGTATGAGGGAGGAACATGGGGGACACACCCATGGAATGTGGCAGAGGGGGAAATGGGGAACTTGCAAGAAGTCCCTGAAATAGAGGAGGGTGAGAGGATAGCACACAAGGAGTTTGTGAGGAGGAAGGGAGGAATGCAAGGAGCCCTTGGTGGGTGCAATGCACTCAACCTTCAGCAGCTGTGAAGTGTGTGACCACTTAGGCTTTGCATTGTCAGAAGGGAAAAACTGTCAGCCTGTGGTGCGGTGACTATTTTGTGGATCTCTGCATAGAATGAATCTCATTACATCCTCCCCACCCCTTCATCTCCTTGTTCCCAACTACTGGAAGGGTTTGTTAGATTCCGCTCTTCCTCCTTACTTGCTGTTGGCATAGAGAAGAAAACATTATTTTTCTTTTCTCCCCCATCCCCTTACCACCAACTCCTTGTTGCTGTGAAGGACAGCTCACCTGCTCAGCACTCCTCTGTGACCTTAAGTGTACTGAGCTTCAATGCCACAATTTGGGTATTATTGGTTTAAATAATTTTTTACACCACTGCAAAACATGAAAAAGGACCCTCTCAGAGCAATTTTTTTTTTAAATAAAAATGCTATTCAACTCTTGAATTTCTAGTTGAGTATCAACTACCCACCAGAAAATTCAGATTAATACAGATTCCCTTACAAAATTGTGCACGTGCTATCACGGATGTAAACAATACTGAAAATTAAGAGAAACCACCACAAATGTAAATGCACTTTACAGTACAAAGAAATATAATAAAAAAAGAGGGAGGTGAAAATATTTGATAATAGAAACTTAAGAATATTTCTATTTAGTGAAGGGATTTTTCATTATGTTAAAAGTTCAGCATTTTCAAAACATCTCCACATTCGGATTGTTAGTGTCAGCTATTCGGATTGTCAGTGTTGTGAACCCACTTAACAGCTTAACTGCATTCTTTCATGTGTGACACATTGTAATTAAACAAAGCAATCACCAATTCAATTGAGAATATAGGTTTAAATCATACTATTACTGGCTGATCTTGAACCTCTGCTGTCTGAGCCACAGAATTCATCAGAAAGGGTGTCCATCTCATGAAACTCATATTTTCCCGTTTATATTTGGGCCACAAGGACACTAACGAATCCTTTTCCCCTTGTGAATTTGGTGCAAAAATCCACATCAGACAGACGGTTTAAAATAGTAATAAGCCTTGGCCAGTCCTAGGGACTGTGTTATGGGGGTGGGGCAAGGGGAAGGAATAGGATGGGATGAAAGTCTAAAACCAGTGTTCCATGTCTGAAATTATTTTTAAGCTATTGAATCAGAATTAGACTGTGGCTGCCAAGCTGCAGAAACCAATGGAGATTCTGTACTCGCAAAGCTTAATTTCTTTTGGACAGAATCCTATATATACACACACACACACTCTATTTAATATTGGAATCTACTGATTATGTATGTTAAAAATCAACACCTGTGCCATTTTAAAATCAGTATAAATATTAGTGTGCCTGTGTAAAATTAGTTGCATATTTTTCTTGTACCTAAAATAGCATATTTTAGCTATAAAAATATTTATATTTGTTGTCCAAGATCAAGGTTTCAGGTTTGAGTAACAGACAGATGTTAGTTCTCTCTCCTATTTGTTCAGATTTTCATTCAGCTCACAGAAAATTAAATATTTGTACAAAATGAACTGCCCTGACAGTGTAATCTTCAAATCTATTTCTTGTAATGTACCCTGATCTGGTCTGAGACTCATATGTCACAACAGTTTTGTGGATTCTAAAGAGAGGCATCTCTAAGAGATATGCTTATAAACCTAATCAAAGATAGATTTCGGGGGGGGGGGAGCCGAAATGCAGCCACAGATGGGGGGGGGGTGAAACAATTACTACAATCTGGCTCGGGCACTCTTCTAGGGAGCAATATTTTATTTTGAGATTTTTGCTAACATAAACAAGGTTTACACAGATTCTAATAATGTGAATCCTAATTTCTCTGTTTTAAAATCTATGAGATTATTTTCTACTGATATACTTTAAAACCAACCACCAATGCTAAAGTTTTACCATGTGTCTTCAGGTACTAGTTTCCTAGGAAACCAGTGACTGTGTGAACACTATAAAATGTTGTTTCTTGTGCTTGCTGTTGTACCACAAGTATGCTGTTATTTCCATGATACAAACCCTACTGTGGAGAAGTTAGATATGCAGTCTACCATTGTAGCTAATAGACTTTAATGCAATTGCAGAGACTTTGGTAAACACCCTACAGAGTATACATGCACCTATCTTTTACACTCATTTTATAACCAATCCATCTGATTTGCCGCTATAGATGACAGTGAACCATCACTGCTGTTAAAGGAAGAAAGAAAAAAAAATAGTAATAAGCTTCATTATACCAAAGGTCTTCCTCTTCTTTATTCCACCAATTTTTCACAAAATATAAAAAACAAGGTAGTGGTATGGATTTCTCTGCATACATATATACCCTAGGTTGATTTCTTCCAAACGAGAAGTCATTTTTTAAATAAAGGTACATATTCAGACATTTCCAGCCAACGTTTCTCTTTTAAACAGCAAAAATTTTAGTAATTTTAATAGGTCTTATGCATAACGAAAGCCAGTGGACTGAAAGTAGCAATGACATAGGGCATTGAGGGTGTCCAATGACATTAAATAGAGTGGTAACAATGGGTCTAGCATCTGAACTACCAAACAGCCACAATTTAAAGAAAGAAGATTTCAGTATTTCCATTACCCTTAACATAGTTGGATAGGGCATGGTATGTGACTGTGCTTCTGGACTACTAGAATCATACAATATCTGTACCAAAGAGGACAAAGAAGCAGCGACATATCAAGTCAGTGTGTCCTTTGCAATATTCTCTAAAAATTACATAAAATTCTTCGTCAATATATGATTCAGACCAAATTTTTCCTTTGACTCATGAAATCACCTCAAAGGCAGAGAACATTATGTTTTGTGCAGTGGGCATGTATGTGTTTTGCCTTCCTCTTAAGCATCTAGATAACTGCTAGAAGTTAGATGTGCCATTGCTCTGTTCTGGTATAGTAATTCCTCTGTAATATTAGCACATTAGCTCATTTTTCTGAGTAATTACCCAACCTGTAAGGTGCACAATGCTTTCAGGAATACAAGCTGCTAGAACTTAATTGTACTTTCACAATGAGTCTGTACAGCTGGTCACAACAAAATACTCACTTTGGGGATCAAACTGAAGACTGTTCAATTTAACTTACTTAAAAATCATAGAAAAAGCTTCTTCCCATAAAATCTTAAAACAGCCCAGGCACGATCTTGAGGTTTGGCAGAGCACAGGTCAGAGTATATGTGAAAAGGTGGCTTTAAATCTCACCATTGCACTTCACGCACAGGGTCCTGCAGAGAGCTCAAAGTACGAGCATCCTAAGGATTGCTCTAATTTATGCCTAATACAAACTGCCTCAAGGAGCTAAAAGCAGTTGGGGATCATTGTGGCATAGGCTCAACCTGGCCATGCCTGTACTATCCTCAGCCATCCCAGCAGCAGACAGACTGAGAGGCACAAAAGCCTGTTTGTCACCACTATGCCACTGAGGGATCACGCTCACACAGCGGTGATCCTCTCTTGTCCAATTACACCAACTTTAGAGTCATTTTGTGGCTACACAACACCAGAGAACGTGGTACCTTTATTCCTAAGCATCATAGAAATGTAGGGCATGGGCGGCAGGTATTGTAAGCATGGGTAGGCTGTGCTTTCCCAAACAGCCTAGCATGGCCCTGCCCACACTCTGCCCCCAGGTCAGGCCCCCTCCTGCAGTTCCCAGATTGCTCTGCCTTGGCTGGCCGGGGCTGGCTGGCCTGCCTCCCACAGGGAATCAAGACAGCTGGTACTGGGGCCATGCCGCCCGACCGCCTGGAACACCGCAGCCGGGAGTGCTGCCGCCTGGCACACTGGGGCGGGCTGCACCACACAGAGCACCGGGGCTGGGGCCTCACCCCATGGCCACCCAGCACTGGGGCCACGGTGGGGGTGCTCTGGGCTCTTGCGGGGGGGGGGGCAGATAGAAAGGGGCAGGGCCTTGGACACAAGGGGAGGGGCTGGGGGCTAGCCTCCCCCAATGGCCGGGTCCCAGGCCATCCATGATGTAGGGCTAGAAAGGACCTTGAGAAGCCATCAAGTCCAGCCCCCTGAGCTGTAAACCTAAACCATCCCTGACTGGTGTTTGCCCAACCTGTTTTTAAACAGCCTCCAATGATTGGAATTCCACAACCTCCCTGGAAGCCTACTCCAGAGCTTAACTACCCCCTATAGTTAGAAAGCTTTTCCTGGTATCTAACCTAAATCTCCCTTGCTGAAGATTAACTCCATTACTTTTAGTTTTATCTTTAGTGGACATGGAGAATAAATCGATCACCATCCTCTAACAGTCCTTAACATATTTGAAGACTGATATCAGGTCCCCACTCTGTCTTGTTTTTCTCAAAACTAAACATGACCGTTTTTTTTTAAAAAAAACCTTCTGTATGGGTCAGATTTTCAAAACCTTTTATCATGTTTTGTTGCTCTCCTCTGGACTCACTCCAATTTTTCCACATCTTTCTTAAAAGGTGGCACCCAGAAATGGACATAGTACCCCAGCTGAGGCCCTACCAGTGCTGAATGGAGAAGAACAATTACCTCCCTTGTCTTACATTCAACATTCCCATTAATACACCCAGAATACTAGCCTTTTTCTCAGCAGCATCACAATGTTGACTCAATAACCCCCAGATCCTTTTCGGCAGTGCTACCAGCTCTCCAGTTACTCCCCATTTTGTAGTTGTGCCTTTGATTTTTTTTCTTCCTAAGTGAAGTACTTTACACTTGTCTTTGGTCTGAATTCAACAATTTGCCAAGGTCATTATGGATTTCTCATTCTGTCCTACAAAGTGCTAGCAACTCCTCTGAGCTTGGGGTCATCTGCAAATTATATAAGTTATTAATCACAATATTAACTAGTACCAGACCCAGGACAGACCCCTTAGGGAACCTCACTAGATATACTCTTCCAGTTTGACAGCAAACCACTGATAACTACTCTGAGTACAGTTTTTCAACCAGTTGTGCACCCACCTTATAATAATTTCAGCGAAATCCCATTTCCCTAGTTTGCTTATGAGAAAGTTATATGGAACTCTCTCAAAAGCCTTACTAAAGTTAAGATATCACATCTACTACTTCTCCCCCATCCACAAAGCCAGTAAACGTGTCAAGAAGGAAGTTAGATTGGTTTGAAATTATTTGGTTCTTGACAAATCCATGCTGGCTATTTCTTATAACCCTATTATCCTCCAGGTACTTATAGATTGTTTTATTATTTGCTCCAGGATCTTTAAAAGTATTTAACTTAAGCTGACTGGTCTGTAATTCCCCCGGTCCTCTTTGCTCCCACTTCTTAAAGATAAGTACTATGTTTGCTCTTCTCCAGTCTTCTGGAACCTCACCATCCTCCAGGAGTTCTCAAAGATAATTGCTAATGGTTCCAGTATTATTTTGGCTAGTTCCTTAAGTACCCTATGATGAATTTCATCAGGTCTGTTAACTTGAATAGATATAACTTACCTAAATATTCTTTAGCCTGATCTTTCCCGTTGTTGGCTTGCATTCCTTCCCCCTTGTTGTTCATATTAATTGTTTTGAGTATCTGGCCATCTTTAACTTTTTTAAATGAAGTCTGAACCAAAATAGGCATTGAACACTTCAGTTTTCTTAATGCCATCAGCTATTAGCTCTTCTTCCGCACTACTACACTAGCTTTTTTTTCCTTATTTCTAATGTATTTAAAGAACCTCTTATTGCCTTTCATGTCCCTTGCTAAGTGTAAGTCGTACTGTGCCTTCGCCTTTCCGATTTTGTTCCTACATGCTTGTGCTATTCTTTTATACTTGTTAGCAATTTGTCCACATTTCCACTTCTTGTAGGCTTCCTTTTTGATTTTCAGATCATTAAAGAGCTCCTGGTGAAGCCACATTGCCATCTTATTCTTCCTATCATTCCTTCGCATCAGGACAGTGGAGGGACATTCGCAGCTAGCACCAGATACCGGCCATTTTATACAGCATGAGTGGTACAGAGTGACCACAACAGCAGGAGGAATCTGGCCTGGGATCTTTAACTTCCCACTGGACAGCCACAAAGACAGGCAGAAAGGACTTCTGTTCAGCATCACATCTGAAAGCTGACATTTCTAATAGTGCATCATTGCATTGGTATTACATCACAGCGTCAGCATTTGATTAAAACCCAAGCGATTGGAACCCACAACCTTTTGCTACCAGCAGAAGCTTACTGACATTAGTGAATTTCACTGAGAATTAACAGCTTTCCCTGTGTACATAAATTGTATTTTTTTTAACCAAGATAAACAGCATTCAGTCAGTTTAACATTGTATCACTTTCCCACTGTGGTTACTTTTAGATGCTAATTACTGTCAAAAGAATGATAAATGCATTTTTCATGTGATCCTATTTATCTTCTATTACTTGGATATATGCCAAATTAAATTAGTTTATAACTTCAGTTCTCATTATTACCCCATTAGGTGATATGATGCCTTTCCCCTACTATGTGCTAAAATGACTGACCACCATTTTCAATTACAACATTGCTCTTGATGTGTCATTTTCTGCAGTGAAACACTGAAGCCATAATGTAACGTAACTAAAGAATAGATCAGGGGCGGGCAAACTTTTTGGCCTGAGGGCCGCATTGGGTTTTGGAAATTGTATGGAGGGCCAGTTAGGGGAGGCTTGGCCCGGCCCCTGCCCCCTATCCCCCCCCCCCACCCGCTTCTCGCCACCTGATGCCGGCCCCCCCCCCCGGGACCCTGGCCCCATCTACCCCACACACACACCCTGATCACCCCCACCCCTGACTGCCCCCCACCACCCCATCCAACCCCTCCTCTCATTCCTGACTGCCCCCCAGAACTCCTGCACCCATTCAACCCCCCCCATTTCCCCACCCTCTGACTGCCCCGACCCCTATCCACACCCCTGCCCCCTGACCACCACCCCAAATTCCCCTGCCCTCTATCCAACCTCACCTGCTCCCTGCCCCCTTACCGCGCTGCCTGGAGCACGGGTGGCTGGCGGCGCTACAGCTGCGCTGCCCGGCTGGAGCCAGCCACACCACCGCGCAGCACAGAGCACCGGGTCAGACCGCGCTTTGCAGCTGCGCTGCTCGGCCACCCAGAGCATTTCACCGGCGGCGCGGTGCACTGAGGCTGCAGGGTAGGGGGAACAGTGGGGGAGGAGCCAGGGGTGAGCCTCCTGGAGCAGGAGCTCAGGGGCCGGGCAAGAGGGTCCTGCGGGCCGGATGTGGCCCGTGGGCCGTAGTTTGCCCACCTCTGGTATAGATGCTAGTATTACTTGTAATCTTTGATAGCTTTTTTCTCCCTCCATTTTAGATCATAATAATTTAAGCTGTATTTTGGGGAGTGGTTCTCAAATTAGAGCTCCCTAATGAAATTTTATTTCTAATGATTTAATCATGGCTTTTACTGACTTCATTTTAAAAATAGAATATATGTGTTTCAAGCACCTATATTTTGTGAATTTAATTAATGTAAAGCTCCCAGTTACTGCAGCATGGACTGTTGTGATAATTGGGCCTATAAACTTAACTCACTTGTGAGCCTAGCTATGGGAAAGTTGACGAAAGTTCATAAAATAATCACAATAATAAATGTTGATGGAAAAAAGGTATAAAAAGTAGACAGGCTGAATTAGTCTAAACAAAAAGTAGTCTAAACTTTAACAACTCATGGACTTTGTTAAGATCATGCCTGGTAAACAAGAAAAGTATGTCAGGAACTGAGCTGGCTCTGGGTGAGGTCGCCTGGCAACCCAACAAGCTTGACTAGGCCCAATGAGCTCTCACCAAGGCCTGGTCTACACTGGGGCGGGGGGAGGGGGGAAATCGATCTAAGATACGCAACTTCAGCTACGAGAATAGTGTAGCTGAAGTCGACGTATCTTAGATCGACTTACCTTCCATCCTCACGGAGCGGGATCAACGGCCGCAGCTCCCCCATCAACTCCTCTTCCGCCTCTCACCCTGGTGGAGTTCCAGAGTCGACAGGGAGTGCGTTCAGGGATCGATTTATCGCGTCTAGATGAGACGTGATAAATCAATCCCCAATAGATCGATCGCTACCCTAAGAGACTGTGCTCCCTGCTTGGACCAAAAAGCCAGCAGATCATCATTTAAGCCTTGTAGCAACAGCAATACAGCAGCTGCTCAATGTGTTCTCCATCTGCAGCTGTGCCAGAGCTGCTTCCTGTAGCTCTGACCTGCACTTGTTCTTTCTCCAAACCCCATCTCCAACCACTGACTGGTCTCCTGACCACAACTCTGGTTCTGACTCTGGATTCCAACCATTGGCTTGCCTTGTCTTGTGATCATGACTCTGGTTCTGCCTTCTAGAGGTGTTGTCACCACTAGGCCTAACTCCTGCTTTGACCACTTAGTTGCACCACCTACACCATAGTGTGTGACAAAGTTTGGGACCAATGAACCAAAATTGGTTTGTTGGAAATCAGGCCTAATTGTTTACTAAAGTAATGAGGAGATAGGCTATTCCACCCCTCACTCCCTTTTGGTGTCCTTAAAAGGAAAGACTTCGGGGGAGGGGAGTGAATGCAATGATTAGTCACTGAAAGAAAAGGAAGGAGTGAGCTTTACCATCATGACTGCTACCCCTGCTGTCTGATGGACCCCAGGAATCTACTATGTTTCCAAACAGTCAGCTTGCAAGTGAGAGTCAATGGCAGAGACAGAAGCTGCATTTTCTATCTTGCTATTATTTTCTCTTTCCTTTTGTGCACGTGTCTTTTTTGTCTTTTAGAAAAGAACAACCATTCCAGACCATCTCATCTAACTTCTTCTCTTTTCTCCAGTTATTTCCATCTTTAATACCATTTTAGAAATTGTCAAGTATGGGAAGTTTCCTTCTAAAAATTCTACAGCTAAAAGGAAAAGGAAGAAAATATGTTGTTATAATGAGAGTCTTATGTAATACTTCATACTTCAAATGCTTTAACTGTTTTTCCTTCTTTTTCAGTACCTTTAATAAAATATTTTAAAGGATTTTTAATAGTGGTTGCCATGATACTAAGCAGACTAAGATCTCTGTATACCAAACCTTGTTTCAAGTTAGACAGTTACAGGGTCATATTGACACCTTTGACTCTTTGGGCCCTTATGTTCCATGTAAACTAATACAAATGTACCATTTATAAATTAGTATATTACTTTATGCAAACACTCTGAACAAGAAAGAGCACCTCAGTCTAAATATTTCTGGTTTACTTTATTGCTATTATAATCACTTAAAAATATGCCTCTGATCTACAAAAGATGTATGCATTTGTCTTCAAAGAACCAATTTAGCTTTCTAAGGGATTCAACTAAATCTCTTGTATATATATATATATTGTACTTTCCCCAGGGCTATACAACCAATTTTTTTTAAAAGCATAACTCTTGTAGATATAAATGATTTGTAGAATTTCCTCTTCATAGAAAATGAATTTGTGGGATTTTGGCAGATTTCCCAATTTTATATTCATAGCATTTTTCAAAGTTTGGTAACTGAAAAATAAGTCACTTTTCTTCTTACCAGACTGTATGAAAGAATGCTGTGTAATTTACAGAAAATACTTACATAAGAAAAATGTTTTTATTAGGCCTGTCAAGTGATTAAAAAAAAAATTAATTGTGAATAATCGCACAGTTAAACAATGTAAAACTTTAGAGCCTATAAGTCCACTCAGTCCAACTTCTCGTTTAGCCAATCATGCAGACAAACAAGTTTGTTTACATTTGCAGGAGATAATGCTGCCTGCTTATTATTTATGTCAGGCCACCTAAAGTAAGAACAGGTGTTCCCATAGCACTGTTGTAGCCAGCGTTGCAAGATATTTATGTGCCAGAAGCACTAAAGATTCATATATCCATTCAGGCTTCAGCCACCATTCCAGAGGACACGCGTTCATGCCGATGATGGGTTCGGCTTGATAACAATCCAAAGCGGTGAGGACCGATGCATGTTCATTTTCATTATCTGGGTCAGATGCCACTAGTAGAGGGTTGATTTTCTTTTTTGGTGGTTCAGGTTCTGTAGTTTCCGCATCGGAGTGTTGCTCTTTTAACTCTTCTGAAAGCATGCTCCACACCTCCTCCCTCTGAGATTTTGGAAGGCACTTCAGAGTCTTAAACCTTGGGTCGAGTGCTGTAGCTATCTTTAGAAATATCACATTGGTACCTTCTTTGTGTTTTGTCAAATCTGCAGGAAAAGTGGTCTTAAAATGAACAACATGCGCTGAGTCATCATCTGAGACTGCTATAACATGAAATATACGGCAGAATGTGGGTAAAACAGAGCAGGAGACACTCAATTCTCCCCTCAAGGAGTTCAAATTTAATTAATGCTTTTCTTTATATTTATTACTAAAACAAGCATCAGCATGGAAGTATGTCTTCTGGAATGGTGGCTGAAGAATAAAGGGAGCACAAATGTTTAGCATATCTCGCATGTAAATGCCTTACAATGCCGGCTACAAAAGTACAATGTGAAAGCCTGTTCTCACTTTCAGGTGACATTGTAAATAATAAGCAGGCAGCACTTGTGACATTGCACCCCATAATCCTTTATGGAAATATGCTTATGAATGTATATATGACATAACTGGAATAGATTTTATGCTACATATGCCATGTAACATATCTCGGCAAAGTTTATGATCTACTGAATATATTCATCCTATTTGTATGCATGTATCATTTTTGTATTTGAAGTTATGACTATCGGTGTGTACTTGTTTGATTTTAAGTAGCCTTAGTAAGGCATTTGGTCAACTTCTTAAGAAAGGATTTTGCAAGTTAAGTGCCCAATCAAGAAACACTTAACAGACAAGGGAACCTTGGAAGACTCCAATCCACATAAGAAGTCTACCTGGAGACGTTCAAGGTAGCATGTAAGCAATGGCTGCCACTTGTAAGGAACTGAGTCATGCATGGACATGTGACTTGCCCATGTGACTCCAAAACTCCATCTTGGAGCTGGATTCTGCATAGGAGAGAGGCGGGGGTATCCACCCACAAGAGAAAGTCTATTTAAGCCCCTGGAAGACCCCTCCATTTTGTCTGGAGGGGTCTTCCAGGGGCTGGCTCAAGAGATATCCATTGGGGGTGGAGAGGCTACCTGAAAGAAACTGGAACAAAGGACAGTAACCACTGGGGTGAGAGTGATTGCTGGACCCAAACTAGAAGGAGGCTAGTCTGTGAAAGAAGCTTACTGGAACATCTCTGAGGGTTAGATTTTATCAGGAATCACTTTCTTACTGTATTAGGTTTAGACTTGCATGTTTTATTTTATTTTGCTTGGTAATTCACTTTGTTTTGTCTGTTATTACTTGGAACCACTTAAATCCTACTTTTTGTATTTAATACAATCACTTTTTACTTATTAATTAACCCAGAGTAAGTATTAATACCTGCATGGGGCGGGGGCAAACAGCTGTGCATTTCTCTCTATCAGTGTTATAGAGGGTGAACAATTTATGAGTTTACCCTGTATAAGCTTTATATAGGTTAAAACGGATTTATTTGGGGTTTGGGCCCCATTGGGAGCTGGGCATCTGAGTGTTGGAGACAGGAACACTTCTTAAGCTGTTTTCAGTTAAGCCTGCAGCTTTTGGGGGATGTTGTTCAGACCTGGGTCTGGGTTTGTAGCAGGCTAGCGTGTCTGGCTCAAACCAGGCAGGGTTCTGAAGTCCCAAGCTGCCAGGAAAAGTGGGCTTAGAGGCAGTCCCAGCACATCAGTTGGCAGTTCCCAAGGGGTTTCTGTGACCCAACCCATCACAGCATTATCTCATGTAAATGTAAACAAACTTGTTTGTTTGAGTGATTGGCTGAACAAGAAGTCGGACTGAGTGGATTTATGCTCTAAAGTTTTACATGGTTTTATCCAAAAATCTACATTTGTAAGTTGCCCTTTCATGATAAAGAGATTGCACTACAGTACTTGTATGAAGTGACTTGAAAAATACCATTTCTTTTGTTTATCATTTTTACAGGGAAAATATTGGTAATCAAAAATAATATAAAGTGAGCCCTGTACACTTTGTATTCTGTGTTGAAATCAGTATATTTGAAAAATGTAGAAAAACCATCCAAAAATATCTAATTTAAATTGGTATTCTATTGTTTTACAGTGCAATTAATCGTGATTAGTATTTTTAATTGCGATTAATTTGTATGAGTTAATTGCGTTAGTCAACCACCCTAGTTTTTATGGTCCCAACCCTATTCTCACCAAAGACAATGGCAAACTTCCCATTATCTTTGATGGGAATAGGATTGGGCGCAATATACACTCAATATACACTGTACATCCATTAGCTGTTTACTTTGGTTTACAGAAAGTTTGTATTCCCAGCATATTTTATGATTTCCACAGGGACAAACTGTACAGTCTTCAGAAAGAATAAATCTGCTTTTGTTTGACTTTTTTTTTTTAAATAATGTTTGTTTTTACTATGGGAAAATAGCCAGTATAAAGTTTAACAGTTGTTAAAAGAGCACTCAATCATATTCCCTGATTTGATTCCAATCAAATCATATCACAGAGATGTTAATAACAGCTTTAAGAATAAAAGCTGAGTGAATTGTTTGGCCAAAGCCGAGTGAAGTAAGGTCCAATGCTCAATTCAATGGCACTTCTCTGTAACCCAATAACTTTGGAGTGCCATATCTGATCAATTGAAACATTTCAGGGAATGTTCTAGGCATCAAGGAGCATAAGCCTGTTGATTTTGGTGCAAATTGGAACAGCATGAAAGCCTGATTCATAGGAAAAATTAAGACTCCCAGACTCCCTAGTTGTCGGAAACGCTATTGGTCTTAGGTTTCAATATTTAAAAAAAAAAAAAAAAATCTCAATTTTGGTCCAAATTCAGTCTAACACAATCCTTTTAATACCTGAAGCTATTTTATATATCAGTATACAGCCTGTGGGAGATCAAATAGGAGGCAATGAAAAACAGAGACAACTTTCACAGATAGGAAAATAAGACTTGTTATAGGATTGCCTGACCAGTTTTCCACAGCAGAAAGCTAGTCAGCTATCCCAAAATCTTTGCCAACTATTCAAACTTTTTTTAAGATAATCAGTTATAAGAACATTTTAGGCTGGCATTACTTTTAAATTATAAATCTTCATGTTATAGCAAACCTATGGCCATATTCTGCTCACTGTTCTCATGCAAGTAGTCCCATTGAAATTAAAGTCACTATTTGTCTGACTAAAGTAATCAAAATTTGGCTCTCCATCTGTTACCTAGCCCTTGTGATCCAGCTATGGGACAAATAGCCAAGAACAACTGGGTTTTAATCCCAGCTCTGACAGACTTGCTGTGTGACCTTGGGCCAGCTATTTAACTTCTCTGAGACTCAACTTCATCTGCAGAAAATCCTCAGAAGGTTGCTGCAGTTCGTTGTTGTACACAGCTTTTCATATGCAACACTTTGTATGTGCTCAGTATTACTACTAGCCCCCAAAATCTGGACTTCATGAGTTTAGAATTATAATAGGACCAAATTCTGCCAATCTTACTCAGATGAGTGGTATCATTCATGTGAGTAAAGTGAACAATATTAGACCGAGGGTCAACTCATACACACAAGAAGTCTACTATATGGCTTCATTCCAGTACTAGTCATCCATGCAACTAACAGCATAGTGCCTTCTAAAATGTTTAGGATCACTTTTCCTAGTCTCTATGATGCACTTTCAGGACCCAAATTTATTAACGGCTATTGATTTGATTAGTCCTTACTCATGTTAGCAGGGCCAGATCCTGTAAAGGTGTATTAACCTGTCATCTGGAGATGTCTGCTGCTTCACTTTGAAGTCACAGTACTCCAGATGTATAGCTGGGGAAAGTGGACATAGCCAAGTACTGCTGCATTCCAATATCTTCAAAGCTCCTCTAAATTGCAGGTTTGATCCCATTGTGTCAATGAAATTACTTGCAGTAAGACCCTGATCTTGCCTTACCCATGTGAATGTTACTGCTTGTGATACATATTCCAAGTTATTTTCTGTTCTGTATCCAGCTTCCTCCCCCCTCTCCCCTCCCCCCGCCATAATTGTTTCACAGAACATCACAGGCTATTCCAAGGTTTTTCTGTCTGCTAGTTTGACTTTAATTATATAAGCAAAAAGACGTGTTTTCCTGCCAAACCCACGTAAGCCCAATATAAGATATTTTCTTTGCATGTAAATATGTATGTGAAACTTGTAATTCAGTCAATGATTTCAATAAACTAAGTCTAAAAATGACAAAAGTATCAGTTGTGCCTAGATAAGGCACCGTATGAGGAAGCACATGCACAACTGGCAGAGTGTGACTAATCCATGTTATATTCTATCATAAACAATAACTCCAGAGGGGCAAAACTCACTGTTCTCATTTTTCTTCTTTGGCATGACAGTACTCTCTCATAGTTCTGAGGCTCAAGTTAGAAATGCTGTCAAAACCATAATTTACAGATTTGACTGGACAGTTAGGATGATGAACAGTATATCTCCAGAAGACTTCACATTATCTCAAAAGGTATTATCCTTAGGCACAAGGCTTCATGCCTCTGTGGCATGACTGTTCAAGAAAGTATCAAGTATTTTTCTTGAGCAAGGCATATTTATCACCTGCAAAACTGTGGACAATTAAAATGGAAATCACCCTCTCTCACTGTAATAGTTACATTGTAAAATAATGTTAATTTAGAATAAAAGCATTATTTAAGATAACTGTATAGAACTTTATTAAATGCAGCCCAATTCATTATGTTATGCAATTATCACTAATGTGTACAGGACAAAAAATGATCCATGGGATGAGAAAGTAAGCTTGAATTATTAGAAACACTAGATATATTAAAACTTTGCCAGGCTCTCTATATTTTACAATACCCTGCATAAATTCAGAATTTGTTTTGCTTCAAGTCATATCACTTCCGCAAGCTTTACAGTCAATTTATTGACCAGACAGTTTAATGTGAGAAGTCCTAAATCTGGTAATATTACCACTGAAAATCATGAGGCAGGGTCCTGTGGATTTTCCAGTGCTTTGACAATCATTCAGATTCCTTCACTCCAAATTGCTGGAGAATAAAATGTTAACATATTACAAACTAAGCTTACCTATCCCAAATTCATGTGATTTTATCCATGACATTTAAGTACAACAAATGTGTGACGTGAACATTTATTCCTAATACAAGTTTATTTTTCTTTAGGATTAGCTTCCCTCTGTAATTAACACCTCTGGTCCTCCAGACATCCTTATTACATCTACTGTGCTTTCTGTGCTATATATCTGCTGAATACATTTTCATATGTTAAGACAGAGGAAAATAATACTTTGCTATTGACATTGATTAGATGAAGCTTATTTTCATCAGAGGTATTTGCAATTATATTAATCATTCATCTCCCATATAAAGCCTTTCCTTTTGCCATTCTTAGCCCCAGGAAATGATTAAATTACACATTTAAATGGGCCCTATCAGAAACAATTAGAAGCGTCTAGCCATTTATCAAAGAGTTTACAGTAAGGGGGAAGAGATAAGCTACCAGTACCCTCCATCAGCCTGAATCCAGACAGGAGGCGAGCTGGTGGCAACTGGGCCAGAGCTTCAATGGAAGTTCAGAGATATGCAGTCTGGGGGTTGAGAGGAGGGAGTAAAAGATGTATACATCTGGATTCTGCCAGTTTTTGGCCTCACTCTCCCAAATTCTACGGGATAGAGAACAAGAGTCACTCCCACTCTCCCAGAAAAATACAGACCTTGGTGCGTTGGGGGGGGAGGGGCACAAGAATGCAGCCAACACTCCTATCCAGAACCTGGATATGAGCAATTTCTTTTTACCCTAACCTCCAAGCTATGCAAGCTAAATAGTAAACAAGTGTGCTGCTCTTACTTCACTGTGGAATTGGGAGCCGCAGCCAGCTTTTAGCCGGTGTGTCGCGGTCAAAAACATGTTTTTTCATGCAGTAGGAATGGTTACACAGGTTTTCTAAACAAACTGGAATTTGGAGCAAAAGTTTGTGTGGCTCCAGCTTGGATTAGGTTCTGGACCCATTTTGAGGGGGAGGGGGGAAAGAGGTGGGAAGGGGGCTGTATTGAGCAGGGCTGTGGCAAGGTCGAGAATTTTTTTTTTTCTGTGCAGTGGGACTGGAGCAGCAAGATTTGTTCCCTGTATTTTTATTGTACAATATTTGGGGGGGGGAGAGGGAGGAGAAAGAAAATTGACACTACAATATCGGACTAGACCCAGTTAGTTCTGTCTCTTCCCAGGAGTCGCCACCTCCCCTAGTCACTGCTGCTCGTTCCTTGCAGTAGCGCCTCGCAGAGCAGTGAGATAGACAAGCATGAACCCGGATGTTTCTAATTAACCAGACAAGGGGGGACAGGGCTTGAGGGTGTGTGTGTGTGTGTGTGTGTGTGTGTGTCTCGCTGCTTCTCTCACTACTCGTGCAGTCTGTTTCAATTCGAGATCCAGTGTTGAGCTCCGGCTATTTGCCTTAAAAGGAAAAATAGCTATGGAAAAACTTCAGCTGGCTAGGAAAAGGGGGGGGAGGGAGGGGAGAGAGAGAAGGCTGCTATAGTCTGCGAGGGATGGACGTCTTTCTATGATGCAACCTAGTAGTCACCATCGCAAATAGCCAGGAGCTGCTTCGTAGGGGAAACGCTGCCCCCCAGCAAAGAGGGGAATTAGCCGCTGCAGGATACTGATGACTTGCAAATACAGGACAAGCGGGGTCAGGTCTGAAGGGAGCTTTGAATGTGTGCAAGTGCAACCTTCTCCACAAAACCGGCCAGGTCTCCTGTACTCTCCCCCCCCCCCCCCCCACGGTCATACCTTTAGGTAACCCAGGTGTCCAAGCTGAGGTGGGAGTTAGTATCCGCTCTAGTTCTGCTCCCCATCATCAGCTTCTCCCTCTTCCCATTCTACACACAGAGTTCAGGTCGACTCAGCAGGAGAGTCTGGGATCTGCCACCCCTCCGAACACTTCCACAAATGCTAGTTCTGTCTTAAGAGAGAGCTGCTGTTATATTGCAGGGAGACAAAGGGGCCTTCCTGGGACTGTCTCACCTGCTACCCCGTCACACGTTAGCTGTGGGAGGTGTTAAATCTACAGAGAAAATTCCCATGCACTGTCCATAAGACTGAATAGTTGAAATATCTTGCAAGCAGCCGAGCCCCCAGCATAACGGATACTAACAGGAGAGAGCAGGGGGAGGCAGGGAGGGAAGCAGCAGCAGCTAAACAATTCAGACTGGAATTTTAAACGTCAAAGCTAGGATTGCATAATTGGCTCTCCCTCGAAACCTCTGATGCCGCTTTAGCTACGGGCTTGTTGCCTAGTAAGCTGTAAAGCGGCGTTCAGGTGCCAATGACCGCGGCTGGGCTGACGGGCGAACATAGCCACTTCATTGGCATGGGCAGGCACCTAGAGGAGAGATGGCGAAAAGACCAGCAGTCTAGCGTTAGACACTGGTTGCTAGGATACTGTGGAGATCCTCCATTGCTAAGCAGACAAGGAAAAAATGTGCCCAGGCCTTAGCAGCCAACAGCAACAATAGAAACAAAGTCTGCTTCCCTCTGCCCACCCCCATCAGGAAACCAAATCCTAATCTTCAGCGACACAAGGAACACAAGCCTGGAAATAGGGCCCAACAGCCAGAGAAAACTGCCATTTGTATTCTAGTGGCAGCAGCTAGTGCCCTTGTATTAAAGGATCTGTTAGTGTTTCCATTATAACCCCCCCTTTTCTGGGGTACAAAATTTGGCTGCCCCTCAAACTATCCCGCTACCTCCTTTCAAAACAGCCTATTGAGGTCTTCATTGTTCTAGTGTCCATGGAAGAACTGAAAGGATTTGGATGATTTTCTCCTAAATGGCGATTAATGAATAAGTAAATTAAACACATAACTACACTTCTACCTAGAACTGCAGGGAAATGTAATAACTGCTGCAAACCTTGAGCCAAAACGTGTGAATTAAAGAGGGCATGCTGCCCTTCACCTCATGTTAATGATTCCTGCCTTTTATTAAAGCAGTGTGATCTCTACTAATTGTAAGAGGGCTATGGACCTGCTACAAGGGTTATACAGCACTGAAACAATTAATAGGATGAGATGTGCAAGGTTTCACAATGGAATTAGTACTCTGTGGAATGATTTATTTTAAAATACAATTCCTTTTCCACCCGAAGAGTTGTAACAATCTTCTCAGTCAAATGTTACAGTCACTCAAAACTACACATTAGAGTTACATTCTTAAACTATTGAAACAATGCAACCAAACGGCTACAGTAGGAAATCACTCCCTTATCTAAAGAGGCCCGAGAGAATTAGAAGTGCACTCTTGCGAATTTGTTCCCTAAATAAGAGGATGCCAGCAAAGTACCTTATTTTGATGTGATTTGGTCACACACACACACACACACACACACCCCCGCCGCGTCAATATTTGGAGAAGACAGTGAATTAAATTTCTTATTTCTGACTCTCACAACTGGATCTGAATTGCCTGTAACCTTGCACAGAAAGTGGTTCTTATGCAAGATATTAATTCTGTAAACTCTGAATAGCGCTTTCTATATCTCCATATCTTTTTATTAAGAAAAAATCATAGCCACACTTACTAAACTTGACCTGATTGTACACAGGGCCTGCAGACTTGGAATTAACGTTTTAAAAGTGATATGACGGGTGCGTTGGTTTATTAGATTTAGACAAAAGGTATACTACGCAGATATTTTAAAATATCTCCAAATAAGATGTGCTCACATTCACTTGCTTAGAAGGTGGTCATTTAAACCCATGAATATAAAACAATTGGGATATTAACAATCAATAACCCAAATATTTAAGCTTCTTGTATTACCTATCAGATTTATTGCATTGTGTACTTTCCAAGAAGAACCACTTCCGTGAATTTATAGCTCACTTTCAAACTTTCAGATCTGTTAGCCACTTTGCGCTGTCCCTCACTCTGGCTGAAGTGAAAAACAGACCTATATTATTCCTTGCTTATTCTGCTTCACTGACACAAATACAGAGAGTCTTCAAAGGCTTTTCTATGGGAAAGCCCATACAAACTGGAATGAATACAATGACTTGCATCTGAAGAAGTGAGGTTCTTACCCACGAAAGCTTATGCTCCCAATACTTCTGTTAGTCTTAAAGGTGCCACAGGACCCTCTGTTGCTTTTTACAATGACCACGTGTCATAAACTGCTGGAGTGCCCTGCTTCATACTTCCCACATGGAAAAAAGAGTAGTACAGGAATGGTCTTAACAACCCATAAGCCATGTTGTGAGAAATCCCCCCTCGCTTCCTTTCACTAGCCGCTCATACCGTAAGGAAAATGTCAGCTATAAACATTAGACATATTTGACTTAATGAGGTACCTCTCGCCTTCCAGCCTTTGACTAGCTTTAGTGAAAGCAGGCAGGGGGAAAAAGACTTCCCAAAAGCTGGGATTCTGAGTTTTAACTCTTAATGAGACAAATGTGATGGTTACAAACGAGACAAATACATGTGGACACGTCAAATAATTAAACAAAACATTAGGCAAGCAGTGAACTGAATCTAATAGAAAGAGGCTAGACTATTGTAACGCGTACAAGAGAATCAATGCTAGCTTTAGTATTGGGTATATATTTTACTTAGCAGATTTAGGAGATATTTCCTCTAGCAGATTTGCTCCACCCACACAAATTCCTACTCACCTTATGGTCTAGGAGAATATTCTAAGTTAGTATATTGAACTGCAAACCTTTTTATATCAAACATGAAAAACATTTATTTCCAAAATGACTCTTAAATAATCGTGCGGCTAACACATGAAACTGCGTGTGGTGTTTTGATATAAGCCATGAATTTAAAAGTATACAAGTTTTTTCGTGATTATGGGACCAAACACATCAACATTTTATTGGGGAGTGAAAAAGATATTAAGCACTGCATGGAGGATGTAGTCTCTCTTCCATACGTGCTCAGTTTTCTCACTTAAACCAATTTGCATAGTCTGTGACGGCAAGTGTGAAACAAGGATAGATGATCTCCCAATTTTATTTAAAGCTTGAAAAAGATTTATTGCAACTTTCCCTTCAAATACTGTGTTGACAACCAAAACAGCACAGTGGCGAAAGTCACTGGAGTAGTTTCCCTCCCACCCCCCTGAAAAAGCTCACAAGCGCAGGGAGGAGTAATATCAAGAAAGGCAGGGCATTACTCAGAACCTGAGTCTGATGGAAACCTGCGTATTGTTTTTAACCTTAGGATCTTCCTGGTTTTTCCTGTAATTGGACAGAATGGCAGATAAGGAACTCCTCACACCTGTCACTCACCCACCAACTTCTCCTCACCTTTCACTCTACGTTACACTGTCAGCAAAGCTTTGATCAGCTTTATTTTTCGTTGACAAGGAGGTCTCTTGTTGGTGTTGATCAATGATCGCTGTTCACCCCCAAACTAGTTCTCGCTCATTTTATCTTTTATTAATTTTTAATTGCTTGATATTTATTACTCCAGAGCCCTTCATAAAATCCAATAAAATGCCACAGAACTATAAACTATCCAGGGAACTGTCAGTTTATCACCTCCTCCTTATCCAAATATGTCTAGGTAGACAAGGCCACATACCTCATTAGATACACAGGTATGTCTGCCATTAAATTAATTTACAAGACTAGAAAGAAGTGGGGTGAGAACTTGTGCCGCCAAATAAGCGTTCTGTTAGCTGAGCCACAAAAACTGATTTTGCGCTCCAAGAGCAGCAGACACTCCATTCTAAACCACATCCGCAATTACCTACATTCCCTGCCCCATCGAACTATGAACACCTTCTCTCACTCCAGACTGAAGGGGAGATGCTTCATGACGAGCACCAGTGAAAACACTTCTTACACACCTGAACCAAGGACGACTGCCAAGTTTTCAGCAGTCTAGTTACAAAGAGATGTAGACAAAGACTATAGAGGATGGAAATAAAACAAAAAAGCAAGGAAACACTCTTCCCCTCAGCCCTTCACTCCTGTTGCGCATAGACAGAGTAGGAGTTTCTCAGTAGCGCATGACAACATGTGCTCTAATACTTAGCCATAATTGGCTCAGTGTATACATGCAATGCAACTTTTAACCTCGGAATTTCCTTGGTTTTGTCAGTTGTATCACAACCTCAGTGATTATTGAAATGCAGTTTAGCGGGTGTGGTGTGTCGGATTTATATTTTAAATCTCCTCTAGTAGTTCGGTAGGCTTGGCTGCTAAGCTATAGCCAAGAGCCAATTTTTATATCCAAGTTATGCTTCCTGAAGGATGATGTTTAAAACCTAAAAATGTGCGAACTTAGCTACCTGACAACAGCGCTAGCAGCCACAGCTCAGATACAGCCTGGACCCCTGGAAACGTGCAAAGCAGTTGTGCAGAGCGCTATGGATCTGCGTCAGGTAAGACCTTTAAAAAACCCACACTTGTCAGATGTAATACCGAATAAAACAAGAAATCAAGAGACTGGATTTGCCTTTCTGGATGCTAGCTATCAGCAGCTCAGGAATTAGCAGCACCGTTCTTAGAGGGGGAAATAATCAATCAGCGTACACCTTAATCAGGATAGTAAATTCTATTTTGCTTCATATAGTTCAAACGTCAACCATTCAGCAATGCGGACAAATTCAGGGCAGAAACCATGAGCACAAAAACAGACATAAAAACGTACCACATTGGAAAAGACAGTCTGATGAAGCAGCCGTTAGCGGGGTTATTTTTTGGATGGGCAATTTTATCCCAGTAATAGGGAGAATGCGCTTTCCCCCTTCACGGTCTAGGAACTCTGCTCCCAGTGGGCTCGGGAATACCTGGACAGCTGACAAAGACACCACGGAATAGGGATGCGTGCAGTTCCCGTGGCTGAAGAAATGTGGGCAGCCCAAGAGAAGCGTTAGGAGGAATATTTCTGAGAATGAGAACAGAAATGGAAAGCAGAAGGTGCAGGACTCGTCTAAACAAGTGGATGGACAGACAATACAGAGACCATTCAACTACCAAAGACAGGATGTACACAACGCTTAAACCCTGCTTACTGTGGGCTCTTGGGGTAGAAGGGAAGGGTGACATGGCTGAGATCCTGGATGTCAAATGCGGTGGGCTCGGCTGAAATTGCCTGCCTCTTGGTCCTGTGTTCCCCCTGCAGGGTGCTGGAGGTTTGCTGCTGCGCCTGCTGGGTGGCGGGCCGGATCACCGAGCGGTACTTGTCCAGCTCGTTTTGTAGTTTCTGGATCAGTTCGTCCTTCTGATCCAACTCCAGCTCCAGCTCGTCTATGAGAGCATCCCGCTGCCTCAGCTCCTCGATTTTCTCCTGCAGCGCGTATTGTAAATCCCGCAAAGTGCCCATACTCCTCCTCGGGCCCGGGGCGCCTTCCTCCGCAGCCGGTCTCTCCCCCGCTCCCAGCAACTTTCCCCGAAGTAGCCGCAGCTTCCCACTTCAGCCAACTTTGCCGATCGCTCCCGATCGACCTGCCGCCGGCAGATTCCGCTCGCCCTTTAAACACGCCTCCAGCCTGCGCCGTGTGGCTGGGCGATTTGGCTGCGAGCCGCGCTGAGCTACGGAAGGAGGATTAGAGACATAATCTTAAACGGAACCCCACCGGCACCACTCCACCGGAGGCTGGGTTGTTAAGGGTGATTTCGATCTGCCTGCGTCAGGCTAGACTGGAGAGAGGGAGAGAGACAGAGCAAGAGTGGGGGGGAGAGAAAGAGAGAAAGGGGCGTCTGCAGGATGCCGCTGCACTGCCTCTATGACTGTGTCACGGGCAGGGCTACTTAAAGGCTAACGAGTTTTCCGAGCCTCTGCCCCGACTCTGTTTTGGAAGTGGGGGCATAAGGTGGTGATTTTGCATTCCAGACGCTTACTTTTAAATGCCACGTTTTCGGGGCATGTCCAGCATCCGACAGGGTTGCAGTTCGCTACACTCTTGCCGTTACACCCATTACACACCCCCAAATGAATAAATCAATCACAATGCTGCCAAATCTACTCCAAATGCAGAAAAATCTTCGTGAGTTTAATCTGTTTCCACCCAGTGCAGTTACAGTGTAGGATCTCTTTGCTTCCCCCTTTCCCAGGCATTCAGATTTTACAGTCAGTTTGTTCATTAATTCACTGTCATTACAACTATTAGAAATAAGCAACTTCAGTTAATGTTTCACACGCCAGTAAGTCAGTTTTAAATTTAGAAGAAACCTAAACTCTCATTTAGCCTGAAACAGACTGCTAAGCACAAGCTCCGTTCACAGTGGTGCTGAGGGTTCCTATTGGGTCTTGCCGGGGTTTGGCCCACATCCCAAATTGCACAGTGTGAATAGAGAACAGGTATAAACACTCCTACTGCATCCCCCTTCCCCAAAAGGGTGTATCCTGGCACATCCTGGTGCATGGATGCTTCAAAAAACAAAACAAACAAAATGTGGATACCACTTGAATTGTGGTGGAGCCTGCTAGTGCTGGGCAGCAATCCCCAAAATTCCATTACATGAATAGAGAACAAGCCCCTAGGTACATCAAAGTTTCTGGATTCTGATGCATTCCAATAGAATAAGGGCATAACAATGGTTCCAGTAGCTGGATCCAGACAGTTTTTATCCCTCCATCTCCCATATTCCACAACATCAGTAGAGAATAAGCTTTATTCTACTGCACTAAAACAAGGCCAGACCCAACCAAATTCCCACAGAACAGTGCAAAGAACCTGGCATCTTGATCCTGCTAATTTTTGATTGCAATCACTCAATTTCCACTGTCCAGTAGTAACAGAATGCTTTGGCCATAAATCCCCATACTGTAAGTGGGGGAAAAAACTTGGCTATACCCTGATGGGTCTAGGTGCCTAGTTGGATTTTTCACATGTTCATGTGCCAGGATGTAGCCACTGATATTTTTATAATGGAATAAGAGCAGACACACTTGGCTTCTACACATGCAATAGAACATTTTCCAGATGGAGCAAAACCCAGGCACAGAATGTGTGTTTTAGCTTTGTCTTGCAAATGATGTGCTGGAGCATAGTGTTTCTTGTCTCGTAGGAGCAGTGATATAGGTTTGGACAGTACAACTTGGGGGGTTGGTGCCAAAAATGGAAGGGCCCCATGCACGGGTAGTACATGTGTTCTATCACTATTATAGAATTTAGGGGTTTAGGGACAGAAGTTGCCAAGACCCAGGTGCTGGATCTGGGTTTTTGCAGCCCTCATGTACCAGGATGCATTATGGTTCAGTTTTTTGTCAGTGCAGTAGAAGTGGCTACACCGGTTTTCCTTTTAGGCATTAGAATTTAGGGGCAAGGCCCCAAAATGGGCAGAATGTATCAGGTGTAGGGTGCCACAAATGGGTGCTTGCAGCACTCATACGGTAAGATGGGTCAAGGCCCAAACTTTGTTTGTGTAGTAGGAGTGGCTAGACTTGTTCCCTATTTTGAAAGTATAATTCGGGTCACATGATTGAAAATATGCAAGATACTACAAACTGCAGATGGATCCACTTTTTATCTTTTTCTGTTGATGATTAGTCATTTGACTGACTCCACAGTCCCAGCTTTGCACCTGCTGATGGTCTCTATAATATCAAGAAGAATGAAGAGCTGAAAAATATACTTCAGAAATCCCTTAAGCAAACTATTGTTTTAAGGGGCTGGACACTTACCATAAATATTTTGTGAGCCTCTGTGCTGCTTGAATATATTTAGTCCCTTATATATTTTTCAAGGAAAAACTTTAGGTTACATGTAATGTTCAAATACCATTTCAAATAAATATGCAGCAGTTTAAATCTTTTGGCTGCATTTGGTGTTAAACCCAAGAGTGATGCAATTTCATTTGTCTTTTCAAAATATGGACATTTTCTAAAATGCTTTAACTTCAGAACCCATTTTGCTGCATGTTTTCCCCCACTTAAATAAAACCTGCACAATTTACTAAGGTTCACAACACCCAATACTATCACAATATTTTGATTTTAAAGTTAAGCAGATATACTACATCCATTTTAACATTGGTTTCTAATTTGTAAACACCTAGAGAAGAAAATGAAAAAATAAACATACACTCTATCAGATTGGATATGGACACCTAGATAATGAGATTAAGGCTGTTGACTCAAGCCAAGACTTCAAAACAATTGTTACACAAAATGGAAGTTGTTCCATATAACTTCTGAGTAACAAATAACAAAGCTACGTAATTCTTTTATTTATATTTCATTAACAGTGCATAACCTACAATCTAGATATCTGTATGTTACTTGTAAGAGAAAAGACATCCATGAAATTACACTACATCAATAATGCTGGCAGAGGTGTAGAAGGTCAGGACTGATGTGTTTTATCAAGCATCATACACACAATGCTCTGAAATAGGATGACAGCAATGGTTCTAAAAGCGCACACATCTTCTGCTTACGGTTGCTTAAGCCATTGCTATTGGCTTCTCATTTTTATGAGCAATAAAATTGGTTACCCTAAATTATTTCTAAAATAAAATACATGATTATGCATAAAGGACAGGCTCTTGTGGTAGCCAGGGAAACCATGAGATCCAAAGACAGTCTGAGTGACACATTGCAGCAAACAAATAATGTAACAAATAAACATAAGGATATTCTTATCCCAAAGAATCCCAATGCACTTTACCAACTATCAGCCAAATCTTCCCAAGTGATCAACTCTGAAGACTGTTGACACTAGCTTAATAGCATTTGTTTTCTAATGTCCTAAAGACACCGAAGGACAATTGTGAAATCAGTGTGGATCTCCTTTTTTAAAATCTTCTGAGCAGCTCATGGGTTAGTGTTCTCGTTTGTGATCTCAGTGACAGTTCTGTCCTTGGGGGACCTGGAGGGCTGTCCCTTTCAAAAATATTTTTTTAAAAATTCTACAAATAAAGGTGCTTGTCATGAGGCAGACCCACTTAGAGCACCCTCCGTGGCAGGCTACACCATGACAGCCACACTTATATCAGCAAAAAGAACAGGAGTACTTGTGGCACCTTAGAGACTAACAAATTTATTAGAGCATAAGCTTTCGTGGGCTACAACCCACTTCTTCGGATGCATATAAAGTGAAACATATATTGAGGAGATATATATACACACATACAGAGAGCATGAACAGGTGGGAGTTGTCCCCTCAGAGTTGGTAAGACAACTCCCACCTGTTCATGCTCTCTGTATGTGTGTATATATATCTCCTCAATATATGTTTCACTCTATATGCATCCGAAGAAGTGGGTTGTAGCCCACGAAAGCTTATGCTCTAATAAATTTGTTAGTCTCTAAGGTGCCACAAGAACTCCTGTTCTTTTTGTGGATACAGACTAACACGGCTGCTACTCTGAAACCTGACACTTATATCAGTTTCCCTACAACACAGTCCCCACAAATAGTCTAACGTGTTTTTCTGAGTACAAAGAGCCCTTGTGGAGTTAACTGATCAGAAGAGAAAGCCCTGTGCATATGAAGTCCCAGCACCATAATCTAGGCAACACATCTAATACAACCCCAATGTCCCTGATCACACCCTGGCTCTCCGATGCAATCCCAGCAGCACTCACCATGCCCTAGCTCTTCATTGTAGCCTTCTCCCATCCTTGTACCATGGCAGCCACTCCAGCCCTTCCAATTGGAGTACAAGCCTGCTCCTTCCCAGCAGGAACCCACCCAGTCTCTTGGCTGGGAGCATCCCTCATTCACTCTGGCTTTCTGGTGGTTCTTCTGGGTCCAGCTCTCCAGCCCTGGAAATATACGTGGGCAAGTTCCTTCACTGTTCCCCACCTTCAGCCCTCAAAGGCTCTTGGCTCCAACTTAAAGCCAACAGGATCATCCTTTGTTTGTTTTCAGACTCCAGGCATTTTCAGCCTTTGCTCTCTCTGGCTCAGGAAGGACAGCAGGCTGCCCCTTCACTGGTTTCTTAGCCCCCAGCCCTTTTCAGCCTTCAACCCCTGGCTTTGGCCCTTGAAAGTCAGCAAGCTGGCCCCTCCACTGGCTTCCAAATAAGTCCTTTTTTTTCTAGAGAGCTTTTCTGCTCTCTGCAGTTTTCCACACAGTCTTTCTTGATTCTACTGATTTTTCTTGACTGACTCACCAGAATTCTCACTCACTGGGTCACTCCCTAATTTTGTATAGCCTCCAGGTGCTGCCCCACCTTAATTGGCCAGACAGAGAGCACCTGTTCCAGTACAGGGATGCCAGACCTGCTTCATTTACAGGGGCCAACCACTTTATCACAGTGCTTTCATCCCAATTCTCTGTGCATTTCATACGTATTAATTGAATAATTTAATGCTTCTATCTTCCAGCTGAGGAATCCTTGTGAGGCACCTACTTTAGAGCTCCATAGTGTACAGCAAACCACAGTGGAAGAATGAGGCACACAAACAAAAGGGCCTACAGTTAATTAGTTCATGTGCAGCTAAGTACCCCAAGGTAAAATTCTGATTTTAGAGTGGCCACTTAGTTTTCCTTAAGTATGTGCTCTAGATGCTGCACACATTAAATGCTGCCATACTCCCATTGGTAAGGCAATGATCAAATGAATGAAAACAAAAAGGCAATTTATACACGAGAAGGGTAAATCTTTGTAATAGTAAGTGTTCTTGTGGACCCCCCCAAGTGTATTTCAGATCACATAGCTGTAATTTGATGTCCAAAAGGGCCAGCACCCTGACACATAACCATCATTTAACAAGACCTCCAATCTTTGGCCCGAAAGAATGAGCCCACCACAGAGGACACACACCTCTGTTCCGGAAAGTAGGGATTATATGCTGTCCCTTTAAAGTTGGATGGTCCTTATTTTCCTGAACCTGCACCAGGATTCAGAATAGTCCCTATATTCCTAGCTCCTCTGTTTTAAATGCCATTGCTACTAATCCTTTCTGCAAGGGTCATCTGTCAACAGATGCAGCTCGCACTTCCACTTAACTGCAGACAGATATTTCAAAGGCCTTCAATCAAAATGAAAATTTGCACCTCTCAATGATCAGATTTGACATCATCAGGCTGGAACAAGCCAGAGTAGCTGAGAGGTTCCCCCCAGAATCCAGAGCTGCATGGTTGTATGCATGCCTAAATATCCTCCTCCAGCTGGGGATATTTTTTCTGGTTTAATCCACTGCAGTCCTGTTACTGGCTTCTCTCCAAACTATCTGTAGGAGGAGATCAGACTACAGTTTTAAGTAGGAAGCAGGGTTTATGAGATCTGAACTGCTGGGAATTTATAGGACATTTTCCCACAAGCAGTAGAAATACAGATACACAATGCCAAGGTTCTGTAAATAAATATCACATGTATCTCTAACTACCAATAAAACAGAGCCACTTATGAAATGGAATACATTACTATTTAATAGTGTACAGCAACACTACATTACAGTTTAAGTCAAGAAGTGAAGAGCAAACCCTATTAAAACTACAGGTGGAAATTGTAAGTAAACTTGAATTTGATTAACAGTGGAATTCTAGCAAAAAAAGTGCTATATTATCTTTGGTGACAAGTTGTTCTTAGTTTTACATTTCATCAGGAAAGGTGCATTCTGTCCCATCTGAGAGATGATACTTTTAGCTGCACAGTTCTCCCTTATATCATTATTTTGGGGTACTGACTCAGAGCAAAGAGTGCCACCTACTGAAACACCAACACCATTTCCCTGCATATGAGTTTTTCCTGAAGTTTCCAAGTAGGGACTAACCAAACCTCACCTGGTTTGGTTTAGGTGATCTGAGAAGATCACAGTCCAAGATGTTATGTCTGCAAATTATCATTACATCCTTAAATTAATAAAGTCTACAAATGTTAGATTCTGGATGCCCTGCACTAATAAACAAGTAGGAGAAAGAAAACATGTAACCTGACCCTCAGTCTCTCCCTCTCTGCACCTACACAGAGGGTATCCAGGATGTCTGTTTTTTCTCCAGTACAAATGGGGTGTGGGGGGGGTCAGCAAGGTCATGGGCACTCCACGCCCTAGAGGAGGCATGGTCAGGTAGGTTTAGCTCTGGCTCTGTTCCCTGTGCACATTTTCTTGTAAATGGAGGATAGTACTGGGGGGGGGGGGGAGGGAGAAGCACACATTATACCTTATAAAACGGTGTAGCATTATCATTTCTGAGCATATTTCCCAGTGCTCTCAGAAGCATTTTGTCTGCTTGTGTCCTTCACAGAATGCCTCCAGCAATTCCCATTCAGGCTCTACATCTCCTCCCCCTGCTACAGCACATCACAGCCTCTCAAAGGTATAAGAGAGCCCTACAGTATGAATCAGATTAATGAACTAGGAAGCAATTCAACTCTAGGAGATAATATTGGGGCTTCTGTAGTTACTGGTTCATAGAAATCTACTTTACCAAGACTAAGTTACAACAACTCTTATTCTTTTTAATGATGGTGGGCAATGTATTTTTCCTTTTTCTCTCCTAAATAAACATCACTAGTTCATGATGTTTATGATTCAACATTGAGGAAGTTTCTGGACTTTCTTCCTTTTCCCAATAAGCACTATTAAATGAATATATGGCCAATACAAAAACATAACTAAAGTCCACTCCTCCTCCCCTGGGAGGAACAAGAGAGAGAGAACACAGCTGTCCAGAAGAGCTAGAATCTTTTGTACTGAACAGTGCACCTTAAACACCAATGATTCTTACGTGTAGGAAATCAGGGTCTCATGATTGAATGTTATTATCTTATGGGTGTAGGGGGATTCAAGGTCCTTTTTTAGTATGTGGATTCTTTCAGTTATCAAAAAGGAAAAATTAGAGGCAACACTTGTAAAGAACATGCAACTGTTCCAGTCTGCCAGTCCAGGAAAGTCACCCTGGTGCAAGGATCATTTTGAACAGATAAAGTCAGACAATACATGAGAAAAAAAACCTCAAGATCTATTAAATTAAAAAAGAAAACCTGAACAAAAAAGCTTGCTGCAAAGAGACTCCAGGTGTGGGTCCCTTCCTGGGACCTGAAGGTAGGCCTGGTAGAACAGGAGCACAATTGAGTGAGTTCCTTGATACTGAGCAAATGTATTCCTGCACCCCTGCACTGAAGTTTTATTTACTTCCCCCCATGGGTGGTGGGTATCATAGGCTGGG
The DNA here is from genome assembly GCF_028017835.1 of Emys orbicularis. NCBI lineage: Eukaryota > Metazoa > Chordata > Testudines > Emydidae > Emys > Emys orbicularis. The sequence continues at coordinate 36,738,439 of NC_088689.1, read as the reverse complement.
GGAGGCTGAGCCTCTCCAAACAGCCAGGTGTGGCTTTGCCCACACTCCGCCCCCAGTTCCCCTCCTGCTTCCCACTCTAGGGTGGCTCTTCCCCTGTACTATGGTCCCAGCTGGGGCCACGCTGCTCAGCCTCCCAGTGCTCTGGGGCTGGGGCGTTAGCCTGGGGCAGAGGCCAGTGGCCACAGTGGGGGGACTCTGGGCTCTAGCGGGAGGAGTGTGGAAGGGCCTTGGGCAGAAGGGGCAGGGCTGGGGGCTAGCCTCCCTGAGCCAGTAGTTCACCCAACGTCCATGCTTCCCCCCCTTCCTCAAGCACATAAATTTAACTATGTGAATAAGTCAGTCCAGTGTACAGCAGAGGTACATGGTGGTGTAAGATGGATCCGGTCACAGGCATCTTCAAAATGAGTGGGGAATCACATATCTTAAATAATCCTTTGGCGGGCATGTTAAACATTCTGAACACTGTCAAAACAAGTTCTTACTGCTGTTTTTCACTTACTGCAGTCAGACATTGACTATATCCCTGCACAGATAAGCTCTTCTCAGTAGTCCCAGGGCACAAACTGCTTACAGCAAAAGCACCACTTAAATAAGGAAAACCCTGTAACTGCAGCTTCCTTTTCCTTCCAGCTAAAGCTACTGACATATAAACTTAGGGACTGATGAAGTGAAATGTAAGCCAAGTATGTGTCACACTCTGATCCTCATGTACTGTCCTTTACAAGGGGTGAGGAGGGTATAGGGGAGGTTGCAAAATGTGGAGGGCACTTGAAAGTGCAGGGTCTGTGATAAGGGTAGGGAAGCCAGACCTGCTCCTTGAAATTGGTTGTCCTGCCTCATTCAGGCCTCAATCAGACTCTCACATTCCATTTACTTTAATTCAGCCATCAGTGTGCAGGATGGATGGTGCTCAGAGAATTTTGTATCTTGAGTATTCAGTGTATGATCCTCTTCCTCATTCACTGTAATCATGCAGCCCCCCTCTCCAAAGGAACTAGGTAGGGGTTCCCCATAACTCAGTCCTTACAATACTGCCATTCTGTACACAATAGGACAGAGTTCTTGAGAAAAAATATTTTATGATCATAATGGCCTACAGAGCTCTGTGTCATTTAATGTGCATGTTAATAAACCATAAGAATGAGGCATGGCTCTTTAGTAGAGCACAGATTCCCTTGGAGCACTGCCTCATTCCATATTCACCATTACAGTGTATAGAATGACGTCTCCGACTGCTGGTCAGTGTTCAAAGGGTAGCACCCTGGGTAGACCTCTGCCCATATACTCTTTAGAGCATGGAGTACTCCTGGTCATGCTAGCTGATCCATTCCTTGCACTTAGTGAAGACAAACACTGCCATTCTAGCAACTCCTATCCAACCCAGGATGAGGGAGGCTCCCTGTACCTTCTCCCCCTCTTTGCATTTCCAAACTGGAGCAACTCGATTCTTAATCCTTTATATTTTTTTCATCAAGATGAAAACTGGAAGATTAGTAACTCTACAGTTTGCATTTTAAATGAGAAATGTGAAAGATAAAAATCAGCACACAGTAGATTGGGCAAGTTTAAGTGAAAGCTTCATGCAGATCGCAAATTTTCCTTTGCAGAGATGAAAGAAGCCTTACAGACAGGTAATGGCTTTGGCACAGGAGATAATTAAGTTAAACGATGAAGCTTATACAGCCAGTCATCTTTTCACATGCTAAAATAGCATATTTCAAAATATTTTTATTAGGGTGTTCAGTGAAAAGGTTCTGGCAATATACACTTCTGAGATTGTTGTACATGGACCATATGAGAGTACACCAGACCAGGAATTAGGACATATATGTTCTCTTCTCTGTCACTGTCCTATATCTATGCCTCTGTTTCCCCTCCCACCCTTTGTCTGGCTTGTCTATTTAGATTGTAAGCTCTTCAGGACAGGGATTGTTTCTTAGGCTTTGTCTACACTACAGACCTTACAGTGGCACAGCTGTACTGCTGAAGCTGCGCTGCTTTAAGGTCTCCTGTGTAGCCGCTTTATGCCGGCAAGAAAGCGCTCTTCTGCCAGCATAATTAAACCACCCCTAACAAGTGGTGATAGCTATGCTGGCAGGAGACCATCTCCCACCGACACAGTGCTGTTCACACTGGCGCTTTTGTCAATGAAACTTTTGTCAATTAGGGGGGTGTTTTTTTCACACCCCTGAATGACAGAAGTTTTACTGACAAAAGTGCTTGTGTAGAAAAAGCTTTACTCTGTATATAGCCTAACAGATGTGGGTGCTCTAGACACTTCTGTAATACAACTAAATACGTTTTTGATACACCTCTGAATGATGATTTGTTGTACCACTATTCCATGTTATATTGACAAAAATCAGTATGTAGAATATACTATGGTTTGAGTGAAAATATCAACTTTAGTACATTTTAGATTAACTTGTAAAATAAACAAAGTGGCATACTACTTTTAAAACATTATTTGGTATCTCAACTAAACTCTCAAAACATCTATGCTCAATTCCACTCAAATTTCAATGTTCTAGTGGTGCCATCCTTCATTTACCCAAGCCTCCATCAACCTTCCCAATATGCTTTTTTATTGTAGTTCTCAGACAGCAAAACAGTTGATAGCAACAGAATGTTTTCAGAAAGGCACATCAGAAAAGAGTAAGAGGCTCATTGTTTTTATCCAAGTCATTTTTCTCCATAACTTTTTTTTTGTATTTTACTGCTTTTTAAAAAAAAAAGCTTGTTGGTGGTATTTTACAACTTCTAGTACTAACATTCAGTTCTACTGTCAGTTCCTGGTGTCTAGTTCTGGACTTTTCCTCTGATGGCCCTTTGTCTTACCTCCTTTTGCTAGTAAAGTACCACTTAACTATCATGCCTAGGTCTGTTGTATTGATCTAGCCAATCTTCAAAATATCTCAATAACATTTGAAATTGGATGAGTAATACAGGTCTATTACTCTACCAATATTAAAATACTCTGTACTTTTTTAAAGGTGTGTTTATGAATGGGTGCATCATAAGGAAATATATAGCCTAACTGATCAAATTTACTCTGATACTTATTAAATTTATTCCATATACACTGTGAGTATACATACAATAGAAAGAAATATTTTATAAGTATGTATTTGCACTATCTGTAACAAGATACATGTTTTTCTTGCAGATCAGTTTTGGTGCAATTTACATTTTTCTTCCTTTTTAGAGACTGATTAATAACATGAAAGAATTTATTTTAGCTTTTTTTATAATATCTGTGTGACCAATGCAACTATAAAAAATTCACTTAGGTAGGGGATCAAAATAGGCTCTAGAAATCCATAAAGTTTTCCATGAAGATTTTATATCCGGAATTATAACAGGTTTCCATTAATGTTAAGTGTGTCTTTCAGAAGACAACTCCAAAGTGGGGGTAACTTTAAAAAGCTGGTTTCCATCATCATATGCTGCTCTCTCACACTGAAGTCACAACGGTTTCATCCCTTAATGTTTTTTATGCTAAAAATACTGATGTAGTCTCCAGGGATTATCCAAGCAAACTCTAAAGGTCAAGGGCCAAATTCTGATCTCACAGATTTTACATTGCTGTTACTCCACTGATTTAAATAGTTATTTCTGATTTACACTGGGTAATACAGATCAGCATCAACCGCTGGAGTGTGCAAAAATGTTTAAGTTAATACAAAAATTCTTTATAAAGATAAAAAGCACCCTTCTCTTTGTTAATATTTTTAGTAAGTGACTGCTGCATTCATCAAAACATAACAGATCAACTTTTGTCAGATTTTGCACTAAGCATCCCTGGATTTTTTTATTTTTTTTAAATCTTGACTGTCCTGGAATTGTAATGTAATTCAGGAGATGAACAGTGCTCTTGCTCGCACCTTCACAAAACACCAACACCAAATTTGTGAAACAAAGGTTCTTCTATATGCATACATGAAGGATGACCCACCCTGGGTTTGGGGACTGGGGTTGAATTTCATCGCCATCAACAGGCTATCATATCATCACTTATTGTATGGCCACTACTCTATCCTAGGAACTGAAATTATGACCAGTCTGCTTATACAGGAATTTGTAGCAAGCAGATCTACGCAATCACTGGTCCAGTGGCCACCCCATGAGCCAACCTCCGCAATCCCTGCTACCTCCAAATTTCCTGATCCAACATAGAATCCTCTTTATAGTGTGCAGACAGGGTACACATCCTGCTGCATGACAGCTTCACCTATGCCCCTTTGCCCTCATATCTGTTCTGTGGTGTGGGATGAGATGAATTTAATCCCAAGAGAACAATGATATTAACTCATACGAACTTTCTCAATGCACAATAAAAATACCTTTGCAAATGGTTATTCTAAAGAGGAAAACACAAGACCCTTGGTTCTGCTGGTCTGTGCTTTTCTAACAAATATTTTCAGTCTCAAATATATGATGGTTACAACCTTTCATGGTTAATCTGTCTACGCAAGAACTGATTTAGGCTAAGACTAGTGCTTTATCTTCCATGTTCTTATTTAAACTTTGCCCCAAACAATCATGATAACTTTTCATACAGAATCCATCCATGTGAAGTCCAACCTCAGTCTCAAATTGAAAGCATTAGACACCTTGTTAATGGTGGTATAATAGAAATGATTAATATTATCCATCATTGCCAATATGCAGGTGTTCAATAATGGAAAATGGAAAGTAAATTTATTGTGTGTCCTCTACTGAGAACCAAGATTATTAATTCAAGACAATTTTGTAAATTGTCACTGTTCTTTTATTGTAAAATAAATGATTGTTTACATAAAGGATAGGTATCTAGTAATTGGATTGTTTTCAACTCTTTCATTTGGCATAATGTAATTTCAACCTTCATTTTACCTCTCACCTATCTATGGGTATTCAGCCTTCAATATGTTCCCTTAATCAGTCTATATAGCTTTATAGGCATTACATTCTTCAGATTTTTCCCCGTTATTTAATGTTAATTTTTGTAAAGATAAGACAAAACGTAAGGTACAATTGCACCCTCTAGTGTCCAGCTTCTTTAATTCAATGACAACCAGAACCACTCTAGACCAGGGGTAGGCAACCTATGGCACATGTGCCAAAGGCGGCACATGAGCTGATTTTCAGTGGCACTCACACTGTCTGGGTCCTGGCCACCGGTCTGGGGGACTGTGCATTTTAATTTAATTTTAAATGAAGCTTCTTAAACATTTTTAAAATGTTATTTACTTTACACACAATAGTTTAGTTATATATTATAGTCTTATAGAAAAAGACCTTCTAAAAATGTTAAAATGTATTACTGGCACGCGAAACCTTAAATTAGAGTGAATAAATGAAGACTCGGCTCACCACTTCTGAAAGGTTGCCGACCCCTGCTCTAGACCCTTAACAAATATCAATATGAAAACAAAAATTTGAAAGTGAAAATCCAAATGCATGCAGTTACATTAAGAAACACAATCCAAACTCAAGCTATAGTAAAGCTATCAGTATGATGTTAATATTTGGCAACATTATTACTTTTGTAATTATTTTTATTATTGGTTCTTCGGCTTATTGTTAGAATTCAGAACAAGTTAACATAGCATTTTTAACAGAGTCATATTTTCATTTAGAATAATATATTTTCTTTAAGCAAACAGGGTAACATATCATCCTCCAATGACAGCTTTTTTTCTTAGCAAACATTTGGACCTGAACTAAAGCATTTTTAGTTCAGGGGTGTAACAATATTCAGAAAAGACCCCAACACAAATTTAAAATGCCCCTACACAAATATTTGTTGTGCCCCATCCTTTCTATACCCTGAATCTGTTGTTTGGGGTGTGTGGGCCGGATGCTTTACCTTTGCCGTGGTCTGGACTCCAAGATATGTAGTATGGTAAGAAATCAGTGTGAATGTGCCTATTCATGCACAAGCACTGGCATAAATGTATGCATTTATTTCTCCCCTCCAAACCCATCCACCACACATAATCTTTGTGCTCTAGTTGGACTTTGGGATAATACTTAGCATTCTTAAATGTTTCAAAATGCTGTACAAATATTAACTAATTAATTCTCCCAAAAACTTTCTGAGACAGAGGAATATCTCCATTTTACAGAAGGGGAATTGATCCCATTATGGAGGGATCTATGTAATTTAATAGAGAATTGTAACTTTTCTATAGGTTCTTTTAAGATTTCTGTAGAATCTTATAGCAGGGATATAATTCTGTGCAATATCCTACAGAAATTCCCATGGGGGTAGGCAAAGAGATGAAGTGTTTTGTTTAAATCACTAACAGACCCAAGACTAGTGAGTCACTGGTAGAAGCCCTATTAGAACTAAAGAATTCCTGGCTCCCAGCCCTAAAAATAATTTACTAGACCACTATTGCCTTTATTTTAATGGACAGCCAACTCAGAAGGCTTTCACACAAATTCAGGGGCACATAAACCTAATACTGTTGTTTCTATTTATGAACATTAATAGACAAATTAATTCCTACACATGACCAATCTGAACAAAAATATTGAAAAATTGAAGGATTGCTGTTCAGTAAAAATATATTCAATCTTCACTGTTATGGGGAGTTTTTAATAAAAAAAATAGAAATATTTTTTGATTACCTTACTAAAATAACTTTATATTCATTGTTTTCCCAGTGCTTGTCAAAAAACTCAACTAGTTTAAAGCAGATTTCATCTTTTTTAGACCATTAAAATGGCACCTTTATGCATCATCTCAGAATTCCATAGCTCTTTAAATATAAAGATGTTAAATTTTACAAAGTACATTAAAAAATGTAATTTTCAGAAGAAATTTTATATTGATTGATTGATTGACTGATTGATTGAGAGAGAGAGAGAGACTAACAGAGGTCTGTGGTAGTTGGCCATAATCCTGGGGAAGGGGGGGAAACCAATACATGATCATTGCAAAAAAGTAATATTTTATATGTGCAGGTATGCTGTTATTTAAAATCTTAGGTATTTCAATTTGAGAAATTTATGAGGAGGCAGAAAAAACCCAAATATTAAGAACAATTTAGAATAAATTAAGACATTAACAGGGACAAATTCATCCCAAGTTTAATGGCATTGAGTGCAAAGCCATTACACCAAAGCCATTACACCTATTGAAGTCAACAGGAGTTTTGCCATAGATTTCAACCGGACCAAGTCTTCAGCTACACATTTCTTATTCACAAACAAAAACCTTTGTTTAATGTTAATTGGGATTGCTTTCACCAATCAACTAAAGCAGAAGAAAAATAGGAATACAAAGTTAACAATTAAAATATTTCAAAGTCAAGCATTCAAGTTAGGAAATGCCAGAATGAACTATGCCCTGTAACAGGGCATAGTTCCACTCCTATCTTCTTCCCTGCAGAAACTGCACTGACTCCACCACCACAAGGTATGCACTCAATGACTTTTTATTTCAAGTTACCCCCACCAATATCACTACAGACCCCATGCAACAGCCTATTCACTATATCTATAGTGCTTTTTCAGGACCTGAGGGGGAACAGAGATCTCCTTTCTCTGAGACCTCTGTATAACTGGGCTCAGCTAGCCCTCGTCCCCTCCCCTCTCAATCTGTGTCCCCTCCTCCTGTGGGCACTTCCTTCCTGTGTCTCTATCAGACTTGGGCTGATAGACTAATTGAATCTTTACCCCACCCAGCCCCACCAACCTGATTAGATAATTACCACAACTAGCTTCCTCTGGGGAACTAATTAGCATAAGTGATCAAAATGCAGGCTCACCTGTTCACTCCCTGCACACTGTCACAAGCCCTCTTGTGCATATACATTATGAGACTATTATTAATTACATGATCCCATATTTTCTGTAGGATTGCTGCCTTATTTGTTGCAGAAGTCAGAAGGTTTATAATGAATGAGACAGGGGGTTGCAGGAAGAAAAAGAGGGATGGTCTAATGGTTAGGGCAGTTGAATGCCACCCTGGAGACTTGGATTCTATTCCTGCCTCTACCTTTGATTTCCTATGTGATGATAGGCAAGCCACACCAAAGTTTTCACATGAAGTCACTTCTGCATGTAATTGAAGGCTGTATCATACATATCTACACACAAGGGGAAACAAAATATGAGTGCATGGATAATATTCATTCTGGCATTTCCTAACTTGACACTGCTTGACTTTGCAATTTCATAATCCTTTTTAATCCTTAATTTGTTTTTTCTTAATTTTTCATAGTTTATTTTATTGATTGCCTTAATTCCTATTTAAAGGAAGTTTAAAGGAAGCAAATTTCCTTTGCTTTTTTCCTTTTTTTAAAAAAAGCACTTACGCATTTGTTGTCTCAATGTATAGTTTATGGCCATTGTTATTTTTGTGAAGGTCCATATTTCACCACTCAGCATCATGCTAACCAATATATTGTAAACAATTAACTTGAACTTTATACAAACAAAACATTTTTAAATGCAACTTCAGCTTTATTGCAACTTCTAAGTGATTTTTTTAATTGTTTGACAGAAAATTAAGTAGGGACTCAGCTATAATTTCCCCCTATTTTTTAAAAAGGTAAATATTCAGAAAGTCATAGCTCTCAAGCCAGAAAATTCTGATGCAATTGTAATTACGGTCTTGCTGCTGTGAGACCATAATTACACACAAAAACTATGTAAAAAGATGGTTATAGGGTTGCATAGTTAAGCACTAAGGTTGCCTGTACAACCTTAATTCAGTACTCTTGTTCACATGTATTATAATACAGTCTTTAACTACACAATCACATTATTTTTCCACAGAACCATGGCCTCATTCAGTGCACAGCATGGACCATCTCTAAGGATTAACTGGGGTTATGTAGTAAAGAAGGCTATTGTCTGTAGGACCCTGCCTGGTTTGTTGCTGAAGTTGGAAGGTGTGCAGTTAAAACTGCTGTTCCAGACTGAGTGAACTTGTAGGCTCTAAAGTTTTACATTGTTTTTGAGTACAGTAATGTGAAAAAAAATGCATGGAACTGCAGAAGGAAAAAGGATGGTCTCATGATTAAGGCAGTTGAATGCTGTGCAGAAAAATTGTTTTCTACCCCTGTCTGAGCCACAAAGTTCCTAATCAAGGCACTTAAGCCAAACTTTTCACAGGTGGTGATTAATTGTGTGTTCTTCATTTTCTAGGTGACCAGCTTGAGACCATGGGGCCTGATTTGCAGAAGTGCTGAGAATTCACAGCCACACCTGAAGTCAATGGAAGCTGGGCTTGAATGTGTAAAGTTCTGTATATTGCTAAGTACTCTGAAAAATAAGGTTTTAGTCATCTCAAATTGGACACCCTAAATTAGTGGATATGTTTATTAGGGCTGTCCAATGATTTAAAAAATAATTGCAATTAATCGTGAGATTAATTGATAGTTGCCATTAATCACAGTTTTAATCGCACTGTTAAGCAGTAATAGAATACCAATTTAAATTCAGTATGGAAGCACGTCCTCTGGAATTGTGGTCAAAGCATGAAGGGACATATGAATATTTTGCATATCTGGCATGTAAATACCCCAACGCCGGCTACAACAGTGCCATGTGAACGCCTGTTCTCACTTTCAGGTGGACTTTGTAAATAAGAAGCAGGCAGCATTATCTACCATAAATGTAAATAAACGTGTTTGCCTTAGCAATTGGCTGAACAAGAAGTAGGATTGAGTGGACTTGTAGGCTCTAAAGTTTTACATTGTTTTGTTTTTGAGTACAGTAATGTAAAAAAAAATTCTACATTTTTGTAAGTTGCATTTTCACGATAAAGAGATTGCACTACAGTATTTGTATGAGGTAAATTGAAAAATACTATTTATTATGTTTCATCTTTTTTACAGTGAAAATATTTGTCATCAAATATAATACAATAAAGTGAGCACTGTACACTTTGTATTGTGTTATAATTGAAATCAATATATTTGAAAATGTAGAAAAACATCCAAAAATATAATAAATTAAATTGGTATTCTATTATTGTTTAACAGTGCAATTAAAACTGCAATTAATCATGGCTATTTTTTAAACCTACTTAATTTGTTTTGCATTAATTGCTTGAGTTAACTGTGACTGATAGCCCTAATATTTTTCATTTATTTCTATGTCTCAGCACCCTATCTGCAAAATGGAGAGAATACCACTCTCACCTCACAGAAGCTTTGAAGATAAATTCATTAATGTTTGTGAAGCACACAAATACTATAATGATGAGCATCACTAAAATGCCCATACGGAAACAAATAATTCTGTCTTCATGGCAGGATTTGAAAAGTGTGCAATAAATAATTCCTCGGGTTACTGTGCCACACATTGAACAGTGAGTATAAAACAAAATATGGAATAGCTGTTCATTAAGGGAGCACCATCCACCCTGTGCACTGAATGAGACCAGGGTCCTGTGTAAAAAAATGTGATCATGTAATTAAAGACTGTATTCTAACACATACAAAGGGGCCAAATTAAAGTTGTACACCTTAATTCTGGCATTTCCTAAATTCTCAGTGCTTGACTTTGCAACCTTAACAATGTTCTTTTAATGTAACTTTGTGTATGATTAGTTTCAGAGTAGCAGCCATGTTAGTCTGTATCCGCAAAAATAACAGGAGTACTTGTGGCACCTTAGAGACTAACAAATTTATTAGAGCATAAGCTTTCGTGGGCTACAACCCACTTCTTCGGATGCATATAGAGTGAACCATATATTGAGGAGATATATATACACATATATATACACATATATATCTCCTCAATATATGGTTCACTCTATATGCATCCGAAGAAGTGGGTTGTAGCCCACGAAAGCTTATGCTCTAATAAATTTGTTAGTCTCTAAGGTGCCACAAGTACTCCTGTTATTTTTGTGTATGATTGTGACCCTAACAGCATCCCAATGCAAGAGAATAAGGGGCTCACTGATATCTGGTAGTACGTTTCAACTAGCGTGGCCAGTTCAGTGTACCCCGTCTCACTAATATAATAATCTGTGTGGAGAAGGTGGCATCTAAAATATCAACAGAAAGCTAATCACATACTGATCATTAATATTATTGTGTGGTGTATGTATGGAGAACAAATCCAAAATTACAAACGTATTAGGGATAATCAAAGTATGTCTGCCAGGCAGGGCTAAAGTTACCCCATCCTAGACAAAGGAATGTGATTCAGCCACCTTGAAGGTACTTTCAATTTACACTAAGACAATGGGAGTGCAATTTACAAATGAAGGTAAATAGGACCATCAAGCCAGCAAGGGGAGATCTCCCTCTGCTCTGATGCTGAGTGGTTGAGATTGCAGGAAACAGATGAATTTTCATGAAACTTCCTTTACCAGAAGAATCCATGTCACCTTTCTCACAGCATGAATAAACTTTACTTTGGATAGTAACCTTCAGAAGAATCTATTTTACTGAACTACACAAGAGGACAAAGACCCGACGTTATCTTTCACTTAAGATGACAACTAAACGGAGCATGTGGGCTGTGAAGCTACCTTGCTTGAAGGTATATTGGTAAGGAAACTATCTTGAAAAAAGGCCATAGCTTGTTCTGTTAAGACAGCCTCTTGAAAGCATTTTTCAGCTTTATTTGCTTATAACTAGAGGTGAAAGTAGGCCGGTACGGCATACTGGTAAGAAGTGGGCCACTGGAACTGGCCCGTACACAGCTGACGTTAAAGCTCTGCCGCAGCAGCGCTTTCAGGACCCCCCTGAAAGCGCTGCCATGGCAGCGCTTTAACGTCGCTGCCCCTTTTGCCCCCCCTCCCCCCCCCCAGCGGCCCTGCTGGTAGGGACCCAACTGGCGGGGCCACCGAGGGGGGGGGGAAGCCTACCAAAGAGCCAGAGAGACAAACGGCCGCTCTGGGTCAGAGCCCCAGACATGCCGCTTCTATGATGAGCTGCATGCCATTCTAGGGGGTGCCCCTACAACTACCCCAGCCCTGTGCGTGGACTCCATCAATGGATTTGCACGCAACAGGGATGCGGATTTTGGGGACGGGGAAGATGAGGAGGAGGAGGAGGTTGAAGATAGCGCACAGCAAGCAAGCGGAGAAACCGTTTTCCCCAACAGCCAGGAACTGTTTTTCACCCTGGATCTAGTACCCTCCCAACCCACCGAAGGCGGGCTCCCAGACCTAGAAGGCGGAGAAAGGACCTCTGGTGAGTGTACCTTTGTAAATATAATACATGGTTTAAAAGTAAGCGTGTTTAATGATTAATTTGTCCTGAAGACTTGGGATGCATTCGCGGCCAGTACAGCTACTGGAAAAGTCTGTTAACGTGTATGGGGATGGAGCGGAAATCCTCCAGGGACATCTCAGTGAAGCTCTCCTGGATGTACTCCCAAAGCCTGTTAGCCACGCGGTGGGGGGAGGGGTGAAGCAATCATCCCAGAGAATTGGGTGTGTGTGAGGGTTTAGTTGGGTTTGTGCTGCACGTTAACCTGAAAACTGCAGCCCCTCCTTTTTAAATGGCCAACTCAATGGGTGCTTGGTATGTGAAATGAGGGCGCTGCTGTTTGAAACCATTGAAGGTTAAAGAAGCCAAAAGACTGTGGCTTACCATGGCTGCCTGCAAGCCAAATTCTGTTGCCCGCCAGCCCTGCGTGGGTGATGTCTCACACCAAACTGGCAGGCCCTCAATATATGAGGCAAAATGCGACCTTGTAAAGAAAGCACACGTGCTATGTAATGTTAACAGCTTGGTTCATCGTGAAAGAAAGAGTCTACCCATTGATCTCTAAAATGTGTCTTTTTAAAGACTACTCTCCCTTTTTTTCCCTCCCGCAGCTGCAAATGTTTCAATGCTCCCTGTATCATCTCCGTCCCAGAGACTAGCGAAGTTTAGAAGGCGAAAAAAAACCCACTCGCGATGAAATGTTCTCTGAAGTCATGCAGTCCTCCCTCACTGAAAGAGCCCAGCAGAATGCGTGGAGGCAGACACTGTCAGAGTGCAGGAAAGCACAAAATCATCGCGAGAACATGTGGTGAGATCAAGATGATAGGTGGCGTCAGCGTGATGAGAGGAGGCAGGATGCAATGCTGAGGCTACTAGAAGATCAAACTGATATTCTCCGGCGTATTGTTGAGGTGCAGGAAAGGCAGCAGGAGCACAGACTGCCGCTGCATCCCCTGTGTAACCAACCGCTCTCCTCCCCAAGTTCCATAGCCTCCTCACCCAGACGTCCAAGAACGCGGTGGGGGGCGGGGCTCCAGGCACTCAACCACTCCACCCCAGAGGACTGCCCAAGCAACAGAAAGCTGGCATTCAATAAATAAGTTTTGACGTGCAGTGTGGCCTTGTTCTTCCCTCCTCCCCTCCTCCACCACACCACTCGGAGCTTCCTTCCTCCCCTACCCCTCCCGGGCTACCTTTGCAGTTATCCCCCCATTTGTGTGACAAATTAATAAAGAATGCATGAATTTGAAACAACATGACTTTATTACCTCTGCAAGCGGTGATCAAAGGGGGGAGGGAAGGGCAGCTGGCTTACAGGGAAGTAGAATGAACCAAGAGGGTGGGTTTTCATCAAGGAGAAACAAACAGAACTTTCACACCGTAGCCTGGCCAGTCATGAAACTGGTTTTCAAAGCTTCTCTGATGCGCAGCGCGCCCTGCTGTGCTCTTCGAACCGCCCTGGTGTCTGGCTGCACATAATCAGCAGCCAGGTGATTTGCCTTAACCTCCTACAACGCCATAAACGTTTCCCCCTTACTCTCACAGATATTGTGGAGCACACAGCAAACAGTAATAACGATGGGAATATTGGTTTCGCTGAGATCTAACCAAGTCAGTAAACTGCGCCAGCACGCTTTTAAACATCCAAATGCACATTCTACCACCATTCTGCACTGCTCAGCCTATAGTTGAACTGCTCCTTACTACTGGCCAGGCTTCATGAGCCATGGGAGCAAGGAGTAGGCTGGGGTAGCTGCGACCGCACGGTGCTGCCAGTTGGGAGAGCAGCCTGAGGCAAAAGCCTCCAGGTCGCATGATATTCCAGGCAGGATTGAATCTCCATTAGATGAAACTTAAAGAAGAGAATGACCTGGAGTCACTCCCATTTATGTCCAGGCGCCCTTGACCGACCTCACCGAGGCCAGCCAGAAGCACCCATGTCTGCCCAGGCATCCCCGGCCGACCTCACTGAGGCTGGCCAGGAGCACCCATGTCTGCCCAGGCGCCCCTGACCGACCTCACCGAGGTCGCCCAGGAGCAACCAGGAAACAGCAGCAGACGGTGCAATACTGCTGCTAACCATCTTTGCTAACTTGCTAAGGCAAGGAGCTGCTGCTGTGTAGCAATGCAGCACCGCATCTGTCAGCAGCACCCAAGAGACGTATGGTGACAGTGAGCTGAGTGGGCTCCATGCTTGCCATGGTATGCCGTCTGCACGGGTAACCCAGGAAAAAAGGCGAGAAACGATTTTTTTGCCATTGCTTTCACGGGGGGGGGGGGGAGGGAGAGCCTGACGACATGTACCCAGAACCACCCGCAACAATGTTTTTGCCCCATCAGGCATTGGGAGCTCAACCCAGAATTCCAATGGGCGGTGGAGACTGTGGGAACTGTGGGATAGCTGCCACAGTGCAACGCTCCAAAAGTCTATGCTAGCCTCGGTACTGTGGACGCACACCGCTGACTTAATGTGCTTAGTGGGGACACACACAATCGACTGTATCTAATCGATTTATAAAAATCGACTTCTATTAAATCGACCTAATTTCATAGTGTAGACATACCCTCAGGAATCTTGGGTTCCATTCATCCCAATCTCCTTGTCCTACCAGTCCCAGTCTTGCTCGCCCTCCTAGCTCTTTGTGCAACTTCAGTATTCCCCCTCAGCCAACTAAGTCCCTCTCTCTCCCATGGACCTCAGTCCCAGTCACCTTGCTCAGCCCACTCTCAGTCTCTCCATCCAAATCCCAATCAGTTTCTGCCCCTCGCCATCCAATTCCACCAGACTCCTTGTTCCAGTCTACTCCTTTGTCTTCCTCTTTGTCATGCTGTTACCCCCATTCTAGATTTGAATCAGGCTGCTTCCTTTTCCATGCTGCATGGGCATCAGCGGGTACATCACTGAAGAGTGAGGGAGAGACAGTCTCCCTGCTGTCAGCTCCAGTGGCTGGCCCCACTCTGGCCTGGAGCAGCATTTAGAAGGAAAGTTTGGCTTTTGTCCTGTTGCCCAGGGCAGGAGAATGCTCAGTCACTGTATGGGGATGGCATATGCACAGCCTGGTCACTACTAGGAGCTATGAAGCTCGATCATGCTTAGCAAGGATGGAATCTTGGAATCTTCTTCAATTTTAGCTGCTAAAATTGAAGACGTTTCTACTGAGCATATGTGAACTGCAATTTTTCGAAGACTTATAACTTGGCCAAATTTAGGCAGATTTTACAAGGATGGCAAAAGGCAGACTCTTGACACAAAAGACATCCCCTTGCCAAATTTCAAGTTCCTGCTCCAAAGCATCTGGGCACTATATTTTTTCAAAGAGAAGGTCACCAGAATTTTTTTTTAATGTGAGCAGAACATATTTTCCCCTAGTCCTTTTCTCAGAAATGGCTAAAGTATTTTGGCTGCAATTTCCCAAAAATATGCAACCTCAGGCAGATATCGGTCATGGAAAATGTCAGCCCAAACAGTTAACGTCTGGCAAAGTTATAAGCAATTAAAAACAGTGTCTTACCATGCAAAATGACCGGCAACCTTAACAGGCGATGCTACCAGCCCCACCTATAATTAAATCTTGGTTTATTCATGAAGCGAAGAGTATTGAATATGTTTTACTACTATAATTTGATGTATCTGAGCTTTCCTCACACAGGTCCTGTTCACTTTTTTCTAACCAGCTCTTTTTTAAGCTGGATACCTGCAAGTTCAATTTTTAATATTTAACTAAACATTAAACTAGTGAGGGTTTAGGTTTTAGTACAATGTTCCCTCTGACGACACATAGGACACCTTTTAAATATCCTTCTTATCCACTGGCAAATCATACTTTGACATGACTGAGAATTATTTTTTATGAAAGGCTGTGCTTCTAGTAATAATAGCATTAGCTAGTAAGTACAAACTAAAAAACAGGAATGTAACGTAATTCACAGACGTGCCATTTTTGAAGACAGTGAGACAGAACCACAGCTGATGAAAACTGTCATAGCTCCACTGATGTCAATAGAGCTGTGGCAATTTACACCATCTGAGGACCTGCCTCAGCATTTCTAAGGGCTTGTCTACACTTGAAACGCTACTGCAGCTGCGCCGCAGTAGTACTTCAGTGTAAACACTACCAACGCTCATGGGAGGGGTTCTTCCACTGATGTAGATAATCCACCTCCCCAAGAGGCAGTAGTTAGGTCAACGTAACAATTATTCCGTCGACTAGCACTGTCTACACTAGGGGTTAGGTCAGCTTAACTATGCCATTCCGGGGTGTGGATTTTTCACACCCTCAGCAACACGCTGAGTTGACCTAACTTTTCAGTGTAGACCAGGCCTAAAGATAATGTCATTAAAGGTGGTCATGGCCACCTTTTATATTGGATATTCAAATTGCTCAAAACATTTATAAGCTTCCAAAATTTACTAGACCATAGGATGGCCATCTGTTTTAAGTAACAAAAATCTACATGTTGAACTAGTAGCATAAGTCTTGACACCGTGCATGCCCAAATCAGCACATACGATGTCAAAGAAGTGGCATACAAATAAGCAGTTCTGCAATTTGTATCCCTGTGAAAGGGGAGTCAATTCGGGTCATAGACATCTGTGTCCTAACAATATTGTTCTAAAATAGCCCTATACTTCAAGACTAGATGTGAAATATCTGGAAGCATTGTAACAGTTTCATGAACTTGCACACATACATGAAAATTAGCTCTGTGCTAATCATCCCTAGTGAATTAGTGTCTTGTGATCTTTTTTTTTTTAAATTATACTGTGCTAATTTGGAACTGTTGACTTTTCTTATCCCCTCACATTTATTGATAAATGATATTCTTATTATTTGGTATTAACCAAAAAACAAATTACATCTGTATATTGATACTTGTCATCAAAATTCCAGAAGACTGGAAAGTGGCAAATATCGTGCCAATCTATAAAAGGGGAAATAAGGACAGCCCAGGGAATTGCAAACCAGTCAGCTTAATTTATGTACCTGGAAAGATAATGGAGCAAATAGTTAAGTAATCAATTTGCAAACATCTAGATGATAATAAGGTGATAAGTAACTGTCAGCATGTATTTGTCAACAACAAAACCTGTCAAACCATCCTGATAGCTTTCTTTGACAGGGTAACAATCCTTGTGGATAGGGGGGAAGCGGTAGATGTGGTATATCTTGACTTTAGTAAAGCTTTTGATACTGTCTTGCATGATCTTCTCAAACAAACTAGGGAAATGCAACCTAGATGGAGCTACTATAAGGTGGGTGAAAAATTGGTTGGAAAACCATTCCCAGAGAGTAGTTATCAGTGGTTCACAGTCATGCTGGAAGGGCATATCAAGTGGGGTCTCACAGGGATCAATTCTGGTTCCAGTTCTGTTCTGTTCAATATCTTCACCAATGATTTAGATAATGACATAGAGAGTGTATTAATAAAGTTTGTGGACAATACCAAGCTGGGAGGGATTGCAAGTGCTTTGGAAGATAGGATTAAAATTCAAAATGATCTGGACAAACTGGAGAAATGGTCTGAAGTAAATACGATGAAATTCAACAAGGACAAATGCAAAGAACTCCACTTAGGAAGGAACAATCAGTTGCACACATACAAAATGGGAAATGACTGCCTAGGAAAGAGTACTGAGGAAAGGGATCTGGTGGTCATAGTGGACTACAAGCTAAATATGAGTCAACAGTGTCACACTGTTGCAAAAAAAGCGAACATCATTCTGGGATGTATTAGCAGGAGTGTTGTAAGTACAGTAACTCCTCATTTAACGTTGTCCCACTTAACATTGTTTCAATGTTATGTCCCTGCTCAATTAGGGAACATGTTCATTTAAAGTTGTGCAATGCTCCCTTATAACGTCATTTGGCTGCCTGCTTGTAAGATTCTGTGGAAGAGCAGCGACTTTACAAGGGAGCATTGCACAAGTTCTGCTTCTCCGCCTCCTCCCTCTCCCTCCCAGCTGTTTGGTGGCACTTAGGACTTTCTGGGAGGGAGGGGGATGATCAGAGACACAGTGCTTCCCCGCTCCTGCCCCTCCCTCCCAGGAAGTCCTAAGCACGAAGTGC
Organism: Emys orbicularis; assembly: GCF_028017835.1. Lineage (NCBI taxonomy): Eukaryota > Metazoa > Chordata > Testudines > Emydidae > Emys > Emys orbicularis. The sequence continues at coordinate 36,720,201 of NC_088689.1, read as the reverse complement.
TGGGAGGGAGCGCTGTTTGGCGGCGCTTAGGACTTTGGGGGGGAGGGATGTGGCGTGCTCCGGAGAGGAGGTGGAGAGGGGATGGAAGAGGTGGGCCTGGAGTGGAGCGGGGACAGGAAGAGGCGGGCCTGGAGCATTCCCGGCAAAATCCGAGCCTGTTCTCCGGGGAAACTGCTGCTGCTGCTACAAAGGTGCTTCCTAGCATCCTTGCCTGCAGCGGGCTGTGCCTGTGTGGGGTAAGCCAGGGGCACTTCCCAACTACAGTACAGTACAGTACTGTACAGTATACAGCAGTGTTTCTCAAACTGGGGCTGCTGCTTGTGTAGGGAAAGCCCCTGGCGGGCCGGGCCGGTTTGTTTACCTGCCCCATCCGCAGGTCCGGCTGATCGCGGCTCCCACTGGCTTCCAATGGAAGCGGCGGCCAGTACGTCCCTGGGCCCACGCCGCTTCCAGCAGCTCCAATTGGCCTGGAGCAGTGAACCGCGGCCACTGGGAGCCACGATCGGCCGAACCTGCGGACGCAGCAGGTAAACAAACCAGCCCGGCCTCCAGGGGCTTTCCCTACACAAGCGGCGGCCCCAGTTTGAGAAACACTGGTATACAGTATAATGCCTTTTGTCTGCCCTCAAAACATTTCCTTGGAACCTAACCCCCCGCATTTACATTAAATCTTATGGGACAATTGGATTAGTTTAACATTGTTTCACTTAAAGTTGCATTTTTCAGGAACATAACTACAATGTTAAGTGAGGAGTTACTGTCTGAGAAGTAATTCTTCTGCTCTACTCCGCGCTGATTAGGTCTCAACTGGAGTATTGTGTCCAGTTCTGGGCACCACATTTCAGGAAAGATGTGGACAAATTGGAGAAAGGCCAGAGAAGAGCAACAAAAATGATTAAAGGTCTAGAAAACATGACCTATGAGGGAAGATTGAAAAAAATGGGTTTGTTTACTCTGGAAAAGAGAAGACAGAGGGGACATGCTAATGGTTTTCAAGTACATGAAAGGTTGTTACAAGGAGAAGCGAGAAGAATTGTTCTTCTTAATCTGAGGATAGGACAAGAAGCAATGGTCTTAAATTGCAGCAAGGGAGGTTTAGGTTGGATATTAGGAAAAACTTCCTGTCAGGGTGGTTTAGCACTGGAATAAATTGCCTAGGGAGGCTGTGGAATCTCCATTTCTGGAGATTTTTAAGAGCAGGTTAGACAAACACCTATCAGGAATGGTCTAGATAATACTTAGTCCTGTCATGAGTGCAGGGGACTGGACTAGATGACCTGTTGAGGTCCGTTCCAGTCCTATGATTCCATGAGAATCTGTCACCAAAAATATTCAAGCCTCGGCCTTGAGATTCTAAGATGAGAACTCCCTTCTCTTTACACTGCCAGAAATCTCAAAAATGTAAAACAACCCTTTGCAATAAAGCCTTTCAGCAGTGCTTTAAACAATCATCCTGCAAAAGCCAGCAATATAATATAATATAATATAATATAATAAATTTGTTAGTCTCTAAGGTGCCACAATTACTCCTGTTCTTTTTGCGGATACAGACTAACACGGCTGCTACTCTGAAACCTGTCAATATAATACTGAGTCTCTCAGCCCTACCGATTCTTCAATGAACACATCTACCTGTCAGATAAAACTTGTGGAGGTACATAGAGGAAGGGAAAACTATCCCATAGATTTTCCACTTCACCACAGAAAACTAAAAAAGTAGCGGTATATCAGTTAAAACTCAAGAATAAATGAAAATTACCTTTATAAGAAAAATCAACATATATTAATATTTTAACTGAGCAGGAGCAGAGAATAAACTTAGAATTAAAGTGATATATTTTCAAAGTCCAATACAAACTTCTTGAGATATCCTGTCTAAGGCTCTGATTTTGCAAAAATGTAAGTATGTACACAACTTTATTCACAGGAGTAGTGCCATTAAAATCAATGTGTCTACTCATGTAAGAAGTTCTACATATGTTTAAATTTGCAGGATGAGGTCCTTAGTCCGTGGAGACAGAAAATGCCAAAGTGGGAGGGGAGAAATAAAAAAAAAAAGAGATCTATGTGTATCTGTTTATATATTTAAATAGGGAGAGTCATCATAGGCATATTTCCACAGGAAACACTATATACAATTCTATAAAATCATCATTCACACATTAATACACACCAATTCATATTGTTTGAAAAAAATTCTCTGCTTTCATGAAAAACTCAGATTATTTGTCTGCAGTGGGGTATGATGTAGATAAAGTACTGAAGATTTGGTCACAGACCATTAGTAAATTCTAAAACCTCAATTAATATTAATTCATTGAGTTCTAAGATGACAAATTAATTTTATGGTTTTGCTTTTTATTAAGCTATGTTATGCATTCTACTGGAGAAGCCTTGTACAGTGCTTCTACAGTGCTTAATTAAATTCACAACTCCGAAAAAATAACTTGGGCCTCATTCTTCAAACACTTACCCACATGAGTAAATTTATACAGCTAGTTCTATTGGACTCAATGGGACTACTCCATAGTTTAAAATTACTCACTTACATAAGTGTTTGAGGAACTAGGCTTTGTTTTGTATATTATTTATTTCTATTGTGGAACTGGGGCTCTACTTACAAAAGTAAGTATCTTTAAGTTCATTTTAGATTTCCTGTCCCACTAGGATACATTACATTAGGGTGGACTCGTGGAGAACACTTTTCAATTATTTTAGTTAGTGTTTGTGGACTTTGTGGAAGGAGTGAGTCTTTAGGAGGGATTTGAAGTAGTAGGAAGAAAAGGGGACACTAGAGCACAGTTATTCAAAAGATAGCTTTCCCTTTCTTCTTACATCACAATGCTAGAAAAATTTTGAAACAGTGTCAAGTTTTTAAATCTACCAGCAACTATGACTTTTAAAAAAACATTACAAAGAAAATAAATTTCAAAACGGAAAAAAAATCTGTTAGGTATTTCATTTTGGATACAATCATATCGGAATAAAGTTTGTTTTTTTATAATTTTACCTTAAAGTTCAACCCATATTTTTAAATCTAGTTTTTGTTTTCTACAGTATGTGGCTTATCTCAGTTCCTATGAATGCAAATCATAAAATTGAGCTTACTGAAGATCCCACTAATTGATTCATTATCTTTATTAACCCATAAAACACACTCCTATCAAGTTCAGTTTGCTAAATTCATGTATCGTATTTCATCTTGAATTATTTAACAGGTATTAATTATTTATACTTTAGATTCTTTTAAAGGTTATTAGGAGCCAACTCCAATTATTAGACTTGGCAGATGGAGCAAAGTGCTGCCCCGGGGGGGCAAATTCCACACTCAGTATTACCTTATATACTGAAACTACCATAGAGATTGAAGGAGGGAAGTGGGAGGCAATGCTTTTAGCCATCAAATGCCATCAATGCATTATTTCTTTCTACCCTCTAGTGGTTGATTTATGGAGGACACAGGTAAGTTCAAAGGAAATGGAAGAACAGATTTCTCTGTTATACAGCAAGTGGTTTGGCTAGTCTTTCTATTATACACTAAGGTGACACACTTCAGTGCAGTTACTGCCTTTATTGAGCTGTCTGCCCAATCATCCCATAATCCCCAGCGTATGAAACAGGAAACTAACAGAGTTCCTAGCAATCATGCACTGTGGAATATGGAGTACCTTAGCTAGCATTCTTAGGATTATGAGCAATCTCTGCTGCTAGCTCAGTAGAAGGGATATTTACTTGACTGTAACTTATTACCTATCTTTTCCCCCTGGAGTGAGATGGCTCAGCAAGAGCAAAACCTGGCCCAGTCAGAGGAGGGCGGTATAAGATAGGTCCCAATTCTTTACATATACCAAGAAATTATGTAATATTTATACTGATCAATAAATTATATTGCTAGTAGGGAATAAATATCAGAAACAGGGACCTTTCTATATAGTTCCTTTCATCTAAGGATCATATAATTATTTCCTGGACATACTTTTAAGTGTAGATTCTGCAGTGAGGCAACCATTAGGATTACGAGAGGAAGAAACAATCATACTTGCTATGTTTATCTACGGTATATTAAGTAACCAAATGGCTAGGAATATTGGATGGTCAGAAGAAAGCACATAATACTATACTGTAAATAGACACCAATATATAAGCATAAATATGGGTTAGACACCAACCATATTTGCCAGAAGCATGGCTCTGGAAACCCTGCTCATAGCGAGGTCTACGTATAAAAAGATTTGCTGGGAAAAAAAGGATGTAAAAGTTCCGTTGACATTTAGGTACTGGTCTGACTAATATAAGAAGTCCAAGATGCATGAAGAACCAAAACATCTTTAATACATTTATTTTATGAAATTTACCTCCAGTTGCTCCAAATCATCAGTTTGTAAGCCTGCCCTTGTCACTCAGACAACAATAGTCAAAGATTCAAAATACACAGCTTAAAGGTTGATACCATCCAAATCTCTGCCTTCTTACTTCTGACAGTCATCCCCATGTAACCTTCAGCTATAGGCTACAGAACTCCTCCCCTTCCTCTGCAAAGAAAACTCAAGATAGCAGCCCATAAACTGCAAACTCACACATTAATTAGAGAGCAAATGTTAGACACAGCCCTTTCCGCATGATACATCCCACAAGCCACAGTATCCCATATATTAGCTGCACACATAGTTCTCACAGGACTCTACCTCCTTCTACCATATCGCCATCACTGGATACACCAGTCTACACCATTTATCCTCTTATGAAGTAATTGTCCGTGGGGAAATCAGCACTTAATGGGAGTGTGTTAGTGGGCATCAATAGGGATAGGTACTATGCATGAGGCTATTCAACATTTTTAATTATATAGAAGTAAATATAAAATCACTACTGATAAAATTTGTAGGTAACCCAAAAATCAGCAGAGTAGTAAATACTGCTGAGGACAAGGCAGTCATAGAAAATGACCTGGATCATTTTGTAACCTGGTCCCTGTCAAACAAACTGTGTTTTAATAATGCATTTCAGTACAATCAAATGCAAAGTTATATATTTAGGAACAAGGAATTCTGGCTATACCTACAGAATGAGGGACTGTATCCTGGAAAACAGTGACTCTGAAAACTATTTAGAGGTCTTAGTGGGCAAACAACTCAACATGAACTCCCTGAGGGATGCTGGGCCAAAGAGGGTTAATGTGAGGTATAAACCGGAGTAGTAAGTAGCAGTAGGGAGGTGATTTTAATCTCTGCACAGACATTGGTGAAACCAAAACTGGAATACTGGCTACAATTCTGGTGTTCAGTTTTTCAACTTCCTTTTAAAAATGTGGAGATGGTACAGAAAAGCCCCACAAATTATTCAAGGCCTGGAGAAAATGTCTTACAGTGAGAGATGTGATGAACTCCATCTGTCTAGCTTATCAAAAAGAAGATTGAGAGGCACTTGACTGCAGCATATAAGTACCTTCCCTGGGAAAAAATACTAGATAATAAAAGGGCTCTTTAATCTGGCAAAAAAATGGTATCAACACAAAAAAAGGTATCAAAAAAGTATCAACACAAACCAATAGCTGGAAGCTGAAGTCAGACAAATTCAGATTGAATATAGCGCACACATTTTTAACATTTTTCAGAGTGGTAGCCGTGTTAGTCTGTATCAGCAAAAAGAACAAGGGGTACTTGCGGCACCTTAGAGACTAACAAATGTATTTGAGCATAAGCTTTCGTGGGCTAAAACCCACTTCATCAGATGCATGGAGTGAAAAATACAGTAAGCTGTATATATATTACAGCACATGAAAAGATGAGAGTAGTAACATTGTAGTGGCAGCATGTATTGGTGTTTTCAAATGAAGACTGGATGCCTTTCTGGAAGACACACTTTAGCCAACCACAAGTTATGCTTCAGTCAAACACAAGTTATTGGGTGCAATACAGGGGTCACTGGGTGAAATGTCACAGAATAATATCAATGTAGGGCTGGAAGGGACCACAAGAGGTCATCTAGTTCGTACACACAAATAAGTATACCTAGACCAGGGGTTGGCAACCTTTCAGAAGTGGTGTGCCGAGTCTTCATTTATTCACTCTGATTTAAGGTTTCGCGTGCCAGTAATACATTTTAACGTTTTTAGAAGGGCTCTTTCTATAAGTCCATAATATATAACTAAACTATTGTTGTATGTAAAGTAAATAAGGTTTTAAAAATGTTTAAGAAGCTTCATTTAAAATTAAATTAAAATGCAGAGCCCCCCGGACCAGTGGCCAGTACCCGGGCAATGAGTGCCACTGAAAATCAGCTTGCGTGCCGCCTTCGGCACACGTGCCATAGGTTGCCTACCCCTGACCTAGACCATCCTTAACAGTTGTTTGTCTAACCTGTTCTTAAAAGCCTCCAGTGATGGGGATTCCACAACTTCCCTAGGTAACTTGTTTCAGATCTTAACCATCCTTATCATTAAAAAGCTCTTCCAAATAGCTAACCTAAATCTTCCTTGTTCCAAAGTAAGCCTATTACTTCTTGTCTTACACTAAGTGAATATGGAGAACTGATCACCATCCTCTTTATAATGACTGTTTTGAAGACTTATGTCACCCCGCAACTTTCTCTTCTTTAGCCTAAACATGCCCCAATTCTTTCAACTTTTCCTCGTGTCACATTTTCTAAGCTTCTTATTTTTGTTGCTTTCTTCTGGACTCTCTGCAATTTGTTCACACCTTTCATAAAGTGTGGTGCCTAGAACAGAACATACTATTCCAGCTGAGGCCTCACTAGTGCCAAGTAGAGCAGAACAATTACCTCCCATGTTTTATGTACGACATTCTTGTTAATACATCCCAGAACATCATTAGCCTTTTTTGCAACAGCACCACACTGACTCATACTCAGTTTGTGATTCACTATTACCACCAGATCTTTTTCACCTCTCTAGTTCAGGGATCGGCAACCTTTGGCATGCGGCCCGCCAGGGTAAGCCCCCTGGCAGGCCAGGCCAGTTTGTTTACCTGCCGTGTCTGCAGGTTTGGCCGATAGCAGCTCCCACTGGCCGCGGTTCGCCGTCCCAGGCCAATGGGGGCTGCAGGAAGCGGCGCGGGCCGAGGGATGTGCTGGCCGCCGCTTCCCGACGCCCCCATTGGCCTGGAGTGGCAAACTGCGGCCAGTGGGAGCTGCGATTGGCCAAACCTGCGGATGCGGTAGGTAAACAAACCAGCCCGCCAGGTGCTTACCCTGGCGAGCCGCCTGCCAAAGGTTGCCGATCCCTGCTCTAGTTACTTATTCCCCATTTTGTAGTTGTGCATTTGATTTTTTCTTCTTAAGTGTGATACTTTACACTTGTCTTTACTTAATTTCATCTGGTTGATTACAGGCCAATTCTCCAATCTGTCCAGGTCATTTAGAATTCTAATCCTGTTCTCCAAAGTGCTAGCAACCCTCCCAGCTTGGTGTCCTCTGCAAATTTTACAAGCACACTCTCCATTCCACCACCCAAGTCGTTAATCAAAATATTGAATAGCACTAAACCCAATACAAACCCTGCAGGACACAACTTGATACCTCCTCCCAGTTTGACAGCATATCATTAATAACTACTCTGAGTTTGGTTTTTCAACCAGTTTTGCATCCACCTCACAGGAATTTCATCTGGACCATATTTTCCTAGTTTGCCCATGAGAACGCCATGTGGTACTGTGTCAAAAGCCTTATTAAAATCAAAATAGATCACACCTACTGCTCCTCTCAACCCCCCACTAGGCCAGAAACCCTGTCAAAAAAATTGGTTTGGCATGATTTTTATTGACAAATCCCTGTTGGCTATTACTTATCACATTACTATCCTCCAAATTTGAACAAATTGATTATTTAATAATTTGTTCCAGTATCTTTCTGGGTATTGAAGTTAGACCGATTGGTCTATAATCCCCAGGGTCCTTTTCACACCATAGATAGGTACTATGTTTACCCTTCTCCAGTTCTCTAGGACCTCACCTGTCCTCAGTGAGTTTTCAAAGATAATTGCCGAAGGAACAGCGATTACTTTGTCTAGTTTCAGTCCTCTAAGATGAATTTCATCAGGCCCTGCTGACTTGAATACATCTATCTTAGATAAGTATTCTTTAACCTGTTTTCCCTATTCTGGCCTAAGATCCTTTTGCCTTGTTAATATTAATTGTGTTAATCATCTGATCACAATCAGCTTTTTTACTGATGACAAATAAAAAACGCTTTAAATACTTCAGTCTTTTTGTCTGGTATTTGCTTTCCTTTCCAGTGAAGACAGTGTAGGTCTATTACTTTTGTCATTCTCTTACTCTAATGTATTTTTAGAACCTCTTCTTATTGTATTTTATGTCCCTTGATAGTTGTATCTTATTTTGTGCTTTAGCATTTCTGATTTTGTTCCTACATCATTGTGCTATTCTATTAATATTCATTCTTAGAAATATTTCCTCATTTCCTCTTTTTGTAGGCTTTTTTTTATTTTCTTGTAATTAAAGAGCTCTTGATGGAGCCATATTGGCCTCTTACTATTCTTCCTATCTTTCCTCTGCATCAAGGTAGTTTGCTGTTGTGCCTTCAATACCTCTGACAAACTGCCAGCTCTCCATTTTCATTAGATAACCCTTCACCTAGGACCACACCAATTCCATGAGTTTGCTGAAATCTGCTTTTTTGAAGTCTTTACTTTGCTGCTCGGACTCCTTCCTTTCTTTAGGATCATGACTTACTTTTATTTCATAGTCACTTTCATCCGAGTTGCTTTCCACTTTCAGATTTTCAGCCAGTTCCCTCTGACTTGTCAGAATAGATTCTAAAATAGCGACCCCCCAGTAACATCCTTCACCTTCTGAAACAAAACCTTATCTCCAATACATAGTAAGAACTTGTTCAATGGTCTGTATCCTGCCATATTGTTTTTCCCACAGACATCAGGATAATTAAAGTCCCCCATTATAACCACATCCTGTGATTTGGCTATCTCTAATTTGTTGTAGAAATGCCTCATCGGTTTCCTCCTCTTGATTTGGTGGCCAATAGGAGAACCCTACCATGCACATCACCCTTGTTTTCCACCCCAGGTCTCCTTTATATCTTCAGCCAGAGACCTAACGTGATACACAGGAGGTCAAACTAGATGATCAAATAATCCCTTCTGGCTTTAAACTCCATGAATCTATAATCGGTCAAAAACACACTCTTGAGATATAAGTCAGAGATCAGTATTTTCTATATTTGCCTTTAATACAGGGGCCCACACATCCTAGCAAGAGGGGACCAAGATAACATCTGTGCCTGGGTGGAAGCAGGGGTTAATATAATGAAGGTATGGTGACTGCAGCTTCCCTGCTAACAGCAGAAAGAGAACTCCCCTTCCTCCTTGGCTGGTGGTTCTACTGAGAGCTCCTCTTCCTGTTTTAGTCTACTTTTACCATTGCTTGGAAAGGAAGTCGTAACTTACAATCACTACATTGCAAAAGATCGCAAGCTTGTCAAACACACCATATACACAAAAGGACAGACAAATTGCTTTCAATAACCATTAGTAGCATTCTTTTCTATATTAGGTGGGGGTTTTTTTCCTGTAGAGCTCATTATTGTGGTAGCTATGTGCTGCATTCTCCCACCAGTGGAACCTGTATGGTAAGTAAAGGTAAGGAGAGCAGAGCTGGCATCAGAACCTTCATTATTTCCTGACTTTGATACTTAGCTGTTTAACTATCCTTACAGCTACTGAGTTTCAAACACTGGGGTTATTATAAAAAAAAAAAAACCACTAGTAGATAATTTACAAACTTCGCTCTATGTTAAGATTTTTTTGTTTGTGAACATTCCAGTCACCTAAATGGATCCTCCATTTATAGTTGCTGCTAATAGCTATGCTCTTCCTGACAGCAGTGAAAATATTTAATATGGCCAAATTCTGTGTGCTGGCAAACCACACAGGCTTCACCCTACCTACCGTTTGTTTGTTTTGTTTTGTTTTTTCAGATAAAAATACCAGTGACTGAACACTGAAGCTTTTCAATTTTTCTTGGTCTCCCTGGGCCAAATTCTGCCCTCAGATCTGTGTAAACCCACTGAAGCCAATGAGATTTCATGGATGTAACTGAGGGCAGAGTTTGGCCCACTGTTTATGTACTGTGCCTTGCTCAAACCATCTATTTAAAGAATTCTGTCTTTCAGGAAATTCTAAGACTCCTTTCTTTCAAAGCACAAGGTAAGGACCTAAATTTAAAGGTATTTTTCATGCACTAGAAAGATTTGGCTCTTTGCAACCCTTCAACAAATATAACACTTTCCCTCCTGACACTGCCTTCTCTTTCATTCACTGGCAAATAAGATTTTTTTATATAATTTTTTTTAACAAAGCGTCCTAATATCATGCCAATTGCCATCTTCTGGATTTCACTTCCCTCACCAGGTTTTGTATCTGCTCTCTCAAGAGATATGTTACTTGAACTCCAAGCACCTTCTTCCATAAACCATTTTATTTCTCTGAAAAATATCAAAGAAGTAGTCACTTCATTTTACTCTTTGAAAGTAAACACTAATTTTGAAGAAAAATAGTCTTACATTATTACACATTCTCAAATTATTTTGCAGTAGGTGTAGAAAAGATCTCAAAATATTTTGAATCTATCATTTATTTATTTCTCTCCTCCCCCCCCAAGTCTTCCTCCCCTAATACATAAACAGTTTGAGAAATCATAAAGTCTCAACACTGACTTCAATATCTTTTTCATTCATATGGCCTGATTTTCCCTCCTCCTACTCTGCTGTCAATAGGTGTAACTGCAATGAAATTAATGTTAAACTAATATAAGTGAGAAGAGAATCAGGACCACAGTATTTTAGTAAAATGATTAGATGTTAGTATTTGCTTACCAGATTTATGATTATGATGATGAGATATTATCATTTAATTTATGACTTGGTGTGATGGGAGGACACTCACTTCTCGTGAGTGCCTCCTGTCAACTCAGTGTGGTGCTGCAATCTTTTTTTAATCCTGGCACCCCCTGCAGGTTGTCAACCTCACTAGGCAATATTCAGTGGCTCAGCCCTCTGGCCAAGCCACACAGTCAAATGTATGAACCCCTTCTGGTTAGCAAAGGGTTCAACACACTGTTGGCCCTCACCATGGTCTTTTGCCCCCATCTTTGAGCCTTTTAACACTCTGGCTTCTCGACGAGCTTTGTCCCCTTCGCAGGGCTTAGGCCACTTTCTCAGTGGATGGTTGGAGAACTTGGACCCTGCCCATTACTCTGGTCACAACCCAGGAACCCTGTAAACAGCAGCCATGTACTGCTGCCCCCAGTTCACTGCTGCTGTTCCATGGGCCTTTTCCCATGTAACCCCTTTCCTGTCACCCGTTATCTTAAGGTTACAGAAATCTGATCCTCTTGTTCCCAGGGCCAGTAAATCAGGCTGTTGAGCTCCTCTGGGCAGAGCATTTATCCTCTCATCCCTGCCAGGAACTGGCCTGTTCAGGACCTGCAGCTCCTTTTATTTGAGCCTGCTGGGCTCTGATTGGCTGTTTCTATGCAGTATCTCTAGGCAGGCCTGAAGGACTCACCATTGCTGCTCCTCTCCTGGGGTGGGGGGAGGTAGGACTGCAGGGCCCCCAGTATAGGGCCTCAAAGGTCCAGGCACACCCTGTCACATTTGGCCATTCCTTGTTCCACATTTTTATCCTCTTCATCAGATTGCATCAGTTATAACAGTGTTTATTGGTTTATATTAAATCTTAAAACTGAAACCTACCATGTCCTGCATGGTATTCATCCAAGTAGCCCAAATGAAGTCACATGAGTAAGGGGTTATAGGATCAAGCCACTGGAAAATACTGATGCTTCCCTCCTTTAACATTTGCTATATATAAAAGGCTAATTAATGGCAACCACATTGCCCCAGGAGGCATAGCAGGTGTACAGTGTCTCAGCCAAGAACTCTGTCTCTGGGGGTTTCTCTATGTGAGAAAGACTACTCCCCTTCTTGGATTCCAGCTCCTCTTAGAAGTCTGAGGTAGAGGGGTTGTGTCAGCTAGACAGCACTCCTCCCAGTCTCCATTGTGGTGTCTTACTCCTGAGAAAGAAAAGGACCAAAACAGTCCCTGCTCTCCCCAGTGCACAGGGGCTGCTACTGTAGCAGGCCCTCTCAGAGCTGTGCAAGGAGGAGCCAAGGAAGTTTCTTGAATACTCCTCTGCCTTTGTGCACCTGGGCAAGGGTCCCTTGTAGTCTTTTAGTTTAAAAAAGAAAATCTTCAAAACCAAAATATTTGTGATCTCCCTTCCCCAGCTCCCCTAGATATTTTGGGGCTAAGATTTTTAAAGATGACTAGTGAGGTATGTTTCCATTTTTGGGTGCCAAGTTTGAGACCCTGTAAAGGGGCCTTTAAAAAAAAGTACTAAACACCAACCCTGTGTAAACCAGGCCCCTTTAAAGCTTCTCTAGGTAGAGGGAATCCTCAAGTGGCTTAAATGAATATTTTTATCCTGACTTAATTGGTCTCAGATTCTTCTACGAATGGTACCAGAATCTTTTTTTTTCCTTTCAGAACACTAACTAAAACATTCTATCAAAGTCATTGAAGCTAAAAGACTCTGCCAAAGGAAAGAAAAGGCAACTTGGCTTTGCCGTACTTTTACCATCAGCACTGAAAAACCCAAGCTAAAATTCTTTTTAATTTTCAGTGCTCCAACCCCACATTTGTACTTAGTAAAGTGTGATGTTCTGGGGTTCAACCCAGACCAGGAAGTGGTTGAGACCATGCCTGCCTTGCAAATCTGTGTGCCTTATATGCTATGCTGCTGTGACTCACAGCCCTGACACCAACAGCCAGCATAGGAGCATCCAGGTCACACCCTGACTTACACCGCCCAGTTACCTTTGCAGGGTAACACCCACCCCAAGGCCCAAATTGCCAGCCCTCTCACTGAACACTTAGAGAAGTTATTAAGTTCACTGCTCCCTTAAAGAGACGGTACTCAGCAGCCTACTACCTTAACTGTGGTTAACACACACTATTTTAATCAAGGTACTGAATTGGATTATAGTAAAAGTAAAACAAATAGTAAACAAAAGGTTATAGGTTTAAGTGATACTAGCATACAGCATAAAGATAGAGAGGGTTACAAGCAAGCAAAGTAAAACTATGCTTCTAGACTAAAACTTAATTACAATCTTTGCCTAACCAGGTTTCTCACCTATATTTAGTTCCCTTGTTTGAAGGATCCCACACTTGGAGATTTCAAGAGCTCTGACCCTCAAGTGTTGGATGCCAAAATGGCTCTCTCATTCTTATATCTTCGCAGAGTTCACTGACCCTGCTTTAAGAGGCAGCAAGGCTTCCTGGAAGTGCAGTCTCCGTTCCCGGTCAAGACTGTTCAGTAGTCATCTTTACCCACTTGTTCTCCTGATGGCTTTGTTTCCCGGGCATGTAAATGTGCTTTTCTTTGTCTTTGGTCACACCTGGTTTAGTTTACATTGGGGATACATTCAAGCAGGTGGAACCACATTCCTTTGTCTGAAACAGTAATTGCTTAGGCAATACTTGCCAAATATGTTTTAAGAACATATTTGCAGCACATATCTATAGAGTCCTTTGTGGGTTTACTGGACATACATCATACAAGAATATTAATGAACCATGAAAAGTTAGTTTTCTAATGATATATTACATGCCTCCTTTTAGGTATATAACATGACAACAGTGTGTCAACTGTGCTTTTAGGGTCACAGGAATATATCCCAACATATCACAACTCTGTACACCCTCTGAACACATGGAAAAGATTAACTACATTACTTAATTTCTTGTTCTCTCTCCCCTCTAACCCATATCCAGGCTCATCTCTGTTCTCAGTCTGTCATCTGATCTTAATTATTGTCATGTGTGAAGCATATTTCAGTTTCGTCATTCAGTTGCGAAACAGCCAAATCATTACACTAGACCAGATTTCATAAAGTATCCAATTAGTAAAGTCCCCCTTATACAATGTTTTGAGATCAGACATTTTGCTTGCAAAAACAGAAAGGCATTTTTAAAGCCCTTAAATGAACTCTAACGTATCATGCATTTTCACTCCTGTCCAAAAGGCTGCCTACATTATATTTAGTTTCTTTTTGCCTTCTAAACTCTCTCTACAATTGGTAGTTCCTATGCCATAGCCTGGCAGAGGTATTTTAATTTGCTTCATACTGAAGAATAGTAGTTTAAAATCCACGGGCATATGAGTGATGTTTACAGCTATAAAAGTCATTTAATTACCAATTTAAAAAAATTTACTTTATACAACTTCCATTAGCTGCCAATTAACTGTTTTAATATGGGTAATTCTGACTGATGCATTTTGGAGAAGATATGGAGCCACAGGCCATTTAAACCAGACAGTATGTGACAGTTTTGCCATATTATCAAGCTTTTCTGGAATCAATGCTCTTATTGCTACTTGGGAAAGGGTCTTTCCACTACTCTCGCATGACTAGCTTTTGGTGAACAAATTGAGCAAAGTTACTCAAGCTTTTCTCCAGCTACTGTAACTAGCCCCTAAGATGATCAGAGCAGCAGAATGGAAGATTCAACATGGTCTACTAACTGGTAATTGGTTTCTGAACTTGCAGGATTCCTTAGGAATGAAAAATCTTCACCGTAGGAAATAAACTGTCTAGTTACATGGTTTCACTCCATGTGATGGTTCCTTTATATTAGCATTAGAAAAGCTTAATAATTTATATAAACCCAAGTTCTTGAATAACTTTTCTCTTTGTTGAATTGTCTTCTGTTTGTATCTGTATACTTAATTTTGTAACATTATCTGCATACAATTGTGGCCCTTAAATTCTGCACATTTGTCATCACCTGCAGTAAGCTATCTCCTTTAATTTAAAAATACATTTATATGTATGTGCAGCGGTAAAATAAAGCTCCCCCCACCACCAATGTTTTGACCCCTTTATTCCAGATGAATAAGCCAGTTAATATTCAAGGAAATTCATGGTTTACACACACACACACCCCTCAGTTATAGTCTCCTAAGGGCCACATACTGCATTTCTTGTGCCTGCAAAAATCCCCTGGATTTGAATCCCCTTGCCTCTTTAAAAATAGTAGAATTTAGCCTTAACCCTAATCTGTGCCAGTGGCTGCAGAGAGGGCCGCATAAGAGCTGACTTTGCTGGATATGTGCCCACTGGAACTGCCTCCATATCACAGGAGCCCCAGGTTAGGGGAATATGGCCAAATCTTTGCTCCCTTTGAACCGGTGCAAGGTGAATGGGATGGGCCAGAGAATCTAGCTCTTAACTTTTTGCTTTGGAGCTTTGTCAGAAGGTGAATCTGTTTTCATTTATATCTCATTTAACTTGGTTTCATTGTTATGACAGTGGTGTAACTCACAAAAGAATCTGATCCAGTAAGTTTTGTTTAATTTTTTTACCTTGATTTGGTTCTGTTTTATTTGAAGGAAAGTTCTAAAATCTGCTTTTAATCCTTTATATGATGAAATAATGGTTTTGCCTTTAAAATAATGTTACAAGTGCTATTTATTTTCATGCTGTGCCAGGACTCTCTTTGGACACATTGCTTTACTGATGAACAGGGCTGATCTCATTATTTTATTTCATCTTAATGTATAAGTCTTTAATGGATATTTGAGTACATGGCTTTTTAAACAAAAAATGGGGGAGGACATAAGGATTTTAAATGGAAACCAGTATTAAAAATACTTTTCAGAACCTATCTATAATGGGAACAATGTCTAAAATCATATAATGGAGTCATAATGATTCTATCATTATAGGGGACTGAAGACTATGAAAACCAAAGATCAAAAAGTGAAATAGATAAAAGGATCTAAAACTGGAGGTCTGAGAGGATCTAAAACTTGGGGGGAGGGAAGACAAAAAGAACCATTAATCTGAGATTCTGATTAAACCAGTCCTACTGTTCCAAATACCCTTTCCATCACCTGTTTTGTGCATCAGACACATATATCCAAAACTGTTAGCCCCCATTTCAGCCGTGATTCACCACTGGATTGCTCCAGTTTTACACTGATCTATCTCCACTAATTGTGACCAACAATAGATGTGTCATGTCCTCTTTCCTGCTGGAAGCCAGAAGGGATTTTTATAGGAAGTACAAGCTGGTGACTATGCTGGAAGAAGAGATTTGTGAAAAGTACAGACACTAAGGGAGCATCAGAGAGGGTGAGGAGTTTTTAGACAAGCAAATTCGGGACACCTTACTCTCACAGAGTCAAGAAAGAAGGAAGCAGACAATGGAGACCAGAGAGGAAGCCTGTCAGTACATGACCGCTACAGACAAGAGGACCAGGCAGCATTCCACACAGCTGGTGGAGGTACAAGAGGATAGGCAGATTGTGACCACCAGAGAGATGAAGGCCACATAGCTAGAGGTACACAGTCATTATGTTCTCAGCTTGGAAACTGCAGAAAATATCTGATAACTGAGCTCATCAAATAGAATGGAGAGCTGTACATGACAATGTGTGGATAGCTGCTCAGACAAACCTGAAAGACACTAAAACATGCCCACAAGGAGATCTCCAGTTATCCAAGGAAGAAAGATGATCCTTGTCAAAGATTCTACGCTAAAAAGGATGGAAAGAACATTCTGCCTGGAGACAAGACACATGATATGACTAAGGCCTGGGCTACACTAGGGGCGGGGAGGGGGATAGGCTTCTGAAGTCAGTGGGCCAAGATCCATTAGTGATGGTGCATACTGGCACTAATGGCATTGCTTCATGGAATACCTCATAGATTACAGAGGACTTCAAGGAATTTAAAAAGGTGCTGTAGGAGAACAATATTCAAGTGATATTCTCAGAGATCTTTCCTGCCCTGCAAGTGAAGGAAGACAAAAGATAGAAGATTCTGGAAATGAACTGGTTAGGTAAGTGGTACAAGGCAAAGGGTTTTGGTTTTGTGGAATATTAGTCCACCTTCTGTGAGGAAAGGGGATGGTCCAGTTTGGATGGCCTCCAAGCTAGAAATATCCAATCATAATGTTCTCCAGGTAGTCAAATTCTCACTTACACTAAGGCCACTATACAGTCACATTTGCACCTTCTTTAAAGCCCCTTTACACTGCCAGAGGGATGAAAAGTAGCCTTAGTGTAAATAAAAGTTAGTCACCAGTTTCCAAAAAAGCTGTAGATCCAATGTACTAGAAATAATATTAAGCTCTTCCTCCATCAATCGATAGGAATGTCTGTAGAACTGTTATTAAAATCAATGAGAGTTATGCCTGTGAATGTAAAAATGAACTTTTAGTGGGAGTAGGGATGTCAAACTATTAAAAAAAATAATCACAATCAATTGTGAGATTAAAACAATAGTCATAGAATCATAGAATATCAGGGTTGGAAGGGACCTCAGGAGATCATCTAGTCTAACCCCCTGCTCAGAGCAGGACCAATCACCAGACAGATTTTTGCCCCAGATCCCTAAACGGCCCCCTCAAGGATTGAACTCACAACCCTGGGTTTAGCAGGCCAATGCTCAAACCACTGAGCTATCCCTCCCCCCATGATTAATAGCACTTTAATCACTCTGTTAAACAATAATAGAATACCAATTTAAATTTATTATGAGTATTTTTGGATGTTTTTCTACATTTTCAAATATAATGATTTCATTTATAACACAGAATGCAAAGTGTACAGTGCTCACTTTTTATTATTTTTATTAGAAATATTTGCACTGTAAAAAAGATAAACAAAATAGTATTTCAATTCACCTCGTACAAGTACTGTAGTGCAATCTCTTTAATGTGAAAATGCAACTTACATATGTAGAATGTATTTTTCATAACCAAACTCAAAAACAATGTAAAACTGTAGAGCCTACAAGTCTAAGCCTGGAGGTGCATACCAATGTTTATCATATCTCGCTTGTAAAAACCTTGCAACTCTAGCTACAACATGTTTTTTCTCACTTTCAGATAACATTATAAATAAAAAGCTGGCAGCATTATTTTCCTTAAATGTAAACAAACTTGTTTGTCTTAGAAACTGGCTGAGCAAGAAGTAGGACTGAGTGGACTTGTATGAGGTAAACAAAAATACGATTTCTTTTAATCACAACTATTTTTTAATCTAATTCATTTGTTTTGCATTAATTCCATGCATTAACTGCAATCAATTGACAGCCCTAATTGTGAGTGAATTCTGAAATCTACACTGATGTTGCTTAGAAGTCCAAAAGGAGTCGCAGAACCATCATGGTGTCAATGGAGTATAATTGGGGGGGGGGTATAAAACTGATATTTCGAACACTTGTTTTTGATATAACTACTTCAAAGTTACTGAGATAATTACAGAAACGCTGGATGGGAAGATTGGATTTTTTAATTTTATATCATTTATTTCCATTGAAACTATTAAGGTTATAGGATTTCAAACAAGTTTATTCTAAAATTTCAAAAGGAGTTAAATGAATTTTAAGAACTATTGAAACAAAAATCAAACAATTTTAAAAGGTAAACAAATATACACCTCTACCCCGATATAACGCTGTCCTCGGGAGCCAAAAAATCTTACCGCGTTATAGGTGAAACCATGTTATATCGAACTTGCTTTGATCCACCGGAGTGCGCAGCCCAGTCCCCCCGGAACGCTGCCTTACCGCGTTATATCCAAATTCGTGTTATATCGGGTCGCGTTATATCGGGATAGAGGTGTATATATTTAAGACTATCACTATAAGGCATGTTTTCTAATCCTTTATGGTTCTCATGGCTCTTCTCCAAACTATCTCCAATTTATCAACATCCTTCTTGAACTGTAGACACAAGAACTGCAGATGGCATTCTTGAATCACACCAGTGCCAATTACACAGGTAAAATAAGCTCTATACTCCTACTTGAAATTGCCATCTATGTGTCCAAGGATTGCATTAGCCCTTGTGCTCACATCACTACACTGCAGCTCATGTTCAACTGATCAGCCACTTGCCTCCCCTCAACCCCCCACGAAAATCTTTTCCAGGGCCAGTGCTTCACAGGATAGAGTCCCCCATTCTGTAAGTATGTCTTACATTCTTTGTTCCTAGATGTATACATTTAGCAGTATTAAAATGCATATTTTTTGCTTCCACCTAATTTACCAATTGATCCAGATTGCTGTTAATTACCTCTTCTCTTGCTTATTTACAACTCCCCCAGTTTGTGTGTCATCTGCAAACTTTATCAGTGATTATTTTACGTTTTCTTCCAGGTCATTGATTAAAATTCCACTGTGGAATCCCACTGCAAACTGATCCACTCAAGGACAATTCCCCAATTACATTTTAAGACCGATCAATTAGCCAGTTTTTAATCCATTTAATGTTTCACACATTTAATTTTATATCATTCTAGATTTTTTAATCAAAATGTACCAAGTCAAATGCCTTACCGAAGTCTAAAAATGTTAGATCGACTATTACTTTCATCAGACAAATTTATAATCTCATCCAAAAATGATAGCAAATTAGCTTGACAAGATCTATTTTCCATAAACCCATGTTGATTTGCATTACTTACATTACCCTCTAATTCTTTATTAATCGAGTTTCCTATCAGCTGCTCCATTATCTTGCCCAGGATCGATGTCAGGCTGACAGGCCTATAATTATGTGGGTCATCCTGTTTACTGGAAATTCCACAGTGCTCCAAAACTTCTTGAAAAATCAACATTAATGGTCCAGCAAGCTCCTCAGCCAGGTCTTTTATAACTCTCGGATGCAAGTTATCTGGACCTGCCGACTTAAAAGTGTCTAACTTTAATAGCTTCTGTTTAGCATCCTCCAGAGATTCTAGTGGAATGGAAAGAGTGTTAACCTCATCCTCTGATGAAACTATATCATCTGTTTTTTCCCAAATGCAGAACCTATTTGTTGAACACTTTTGCCTTTTTCGGATTATTATTGATAATTCTACTATTTCCATCTAGTACTGGATCAATGCCATTGTCAGGATTCTTTCTGTTCCTAACTTTTAAAAAAACTCCTCCTTGTTGTCCTTAAAACTGCTGGTGAGAGATTTCTCCTTGTGTCCCTTTGCTTCCTTTACCAATCTTCTACAATTCCTAACTTCTGATTTATATTCATTACTATCAACTTCCCCTTTCTTCCATTTGTTTGTGTGTGTGTGTATATATTATCTCTCTCTCTATCGCTATCTATATTTTCATAGCTGCTTTCACTTCCCCTCTAAGTCAGGTAATTTCTTTCTCAATTATGTGATTCTGGCTTTTTTGGACATCTAGTAAGGTGTCCTTAAAATGATTCACAATTATCATTCATTTTTCTGGTTAAATTCTTCCTCCCAGTTGATTTGGCTCAATAGTTTTCACCTTTGTGAACTGGCCGTATTAAATCACCAAGTATATATATATTACTTATTAGACTTTATCTTGCTGGTACCTTATAAATGGGGGAGGGATAGCTCAGTGGTTTGAGCATTGGCCTGCTAAACCCAGGGTTGTGAGCTCAATCCTTGAGGGTACCATTTAGGGATTGGGGGCAAAAATCTGTCTGGGGATTGATCCTGCTTTGAGCAGCGGGTTGGACTAGATGATCTCCTGAGGTCCCTTCCAATTCTGATATTCTATGATAATGATCACTTGTCCTAAGGTACCATTAATTTTTAGTCCTGTGATAAGTTATATTCTTTATTGGTTAGGACAAGGTCTAAAAATTCCCCCATATTTTCTTCAGCACTTTCTGAGTGAGCAAATTGTCATCTATAATGTTTAAAAATCCCAAGGATGTTTGGACCTCCAACATATGTCACTCAAATTGAAGTCCCCCATGATTAAAATTTGCCGCCTCAGTCCCGGGGTGATGGGGGGAACCTGGAGCTCCCTGCCCACAGTAGGGCTCAGGCTCTCATTTCCCCCTTCCCCTCCCCATTAATTAAAAATAAAGAAACAGCAGGTTGTGGGCTTCCCTGAATGCTTGTTTACTGTCCACGACCCATCTGTGACTTTTAGTAAAAATAACCGTGACAAAATCTTAACTTTAGCCATGATCATGCAGCTTTTTTTCCCTCTACATATTATAGATGGTGTGGAAGGAGACAGTCATCTTTTTTCCTAGTATGATTTGGTGATCCATAGCAGACACTAACTACTATCCTACCTTGTGCTTTATCCATTGAAACATTGAGCCATAAGTATTCAAGAGCATTTTCTTCTGAGTTACCAGCAACTCGGAAACAGGTCATGTCATTTTTTGACAGTGTCATTCCCCCTTCCTCCTGCCCACTTGGCCTTTCCTAAATAGGTTATAACTATTAATTTTAACATCCCACCAAGGTTCAGTAATATCAACTAGATTGAACTTATGCTCATAAATGAGCAATTTTAATTCTTCATTTGTTACCCAGGCTCCTAGCATTGGTGTATAAGCAATTGAATTTTATCTCTTCGTGTCCTTTATTTCCTTGATTAATTTTGTTCTCAGCATCTTGATTTTCTGTTAACTGAGGGCTCATATTTTCGCTCTTTTTACCCTCCTTTTTTGCTATGAGTTTAATGCTCTCCTAACAACTCTACAGCAGTCCGTCCCTATAGAAGGTGGACCAATGCACCAGAAAACTGAAACTCTCCACCCTATACCACTTACTTAGCCAGCAGTTCACTTCCATAATCTACTTCCTTCTTTCTTCACTAGGGTGACCAGATGTCCCGATTTTATAGGGAATCCCGATTTTTGGGTCTTTTTCTTATATAGGCTCCTATTACTCCCCACCCCCATCCTGATTTTTCACATTTGCTGTCTGGTCACCCTATTCTTCACCCGTGGGACACGAATGGTCTCAAAGGAGTTTGGTATCAATTTGAAATTTCTAGCAGTGTGGAATTCCTCCTGCTTCTCTTCTCTCTGGTGGACATAGCCTAAGAATCCTCATCTGTCTCCAGCCATGTAGAATGTCACAGTGATCTCTTACCTCTGGTGGTTACAAACATCTGACCTCCTCTGACTTCCCCCCCCCACACACACACACCGATTTCTTGATGGCTAGCTCCATTCTTGCTTGAAGCTGAGGTACTTATGTTTCCTGAACATAGATTAGATTGTCAAGAAGGATGCCAATTAACATGATAGGGTTACTTTGTTTTCTGAAGGGCTTTTCTGAGTGGACACACGGTAACTGATATGAGATCACCAATTCACTTGTATAGGCCAATGAATGAGCTGTGGCCTTTTGACACAGTCAACTCATAAGAGGTTTAATAAAAGCTACACATGGAGATTAAATGCTCTCTAGACCAGGTCCTATCCAATCTCCTCGTCTGAACACTACTTTTGCCCTGGTACTTTCATATTGGTATAATTATATAGGGCCACCAGTTTGCAAATCACTTTGCAGATGTATTCTTAAGGGACATTTATTTTTGCCACCTAAATCCTATGAAACAGACACTTAGCACACCATCTACATCTGACAAAAAAACAAAATAGACAAAAGTTTTACAGAAATGGGACTGAGTGAGCTGCTCTCAACAGCTACTATTAATTTATTCATTGTAAATAAATAGAGTTAGTTGAAGAGAGTTTTTTCAAATTTTGAGTATTTTGGAACTCGTTGTGGCACCTTTACAATTTCAAAATATTAGTAAATCAAGAAAGAATCAAATTATAAACATTGTTTCTTATTATTATTCAAGTAAATTAATCTCAAGGGCCTCTGATTCCTTCTGAACATTTGCAGACATATAATTATGGCAGAGAACCGGTATAATAAAACAGATAACAGCATTAACTGTTTTTGATTCTCCCCCATAATTATAGTCGCTGACTTGAAATCAGCACAAACTGAGTGTATTCCATTCTCTAAGACAACACTAAGCTAATATACTGTTTCAGACACTGTTTTATTGTGCCTAATCAGAAGAGATTAAACAGACAGCAAAATTACTATGAAATCATACTTCATTGATCCTTGATATGGTTTCTTTTCCCATCTCCAAAATGGTTATTTTCTCCTACATCAGTTCCAAGCACATAATTTTGGTTTGTGGAATAATTCAAGAAAATGCCATGACAAAAGTCATCATGGTTTTCACAGCCACAATCCAAACATCATCTTACTCTTTTCAGAATGTGAATGCCAAAGCAGCACAAAAAACACATGTATATTGCGGGGAAGGGGTATATTCAGATGAACATTTTAAGCTATTCAATTCAGGTAATTTCACATCCCTGAGATTCCACTTTTCTGTGACTTGTTGGGAAACTAATCCTTTTTCACACTGAAACTTCAAAATACAAAAATCCTTCTGTTTGTAATTCTCACTTCAAGCCAAAGTGGGAGTGGTCTGTTGTCTAATTTTACAAAACGGCATTGCAGAATTGTAGGACAAGTACACCGGTTTTTCATTCTGAAATGGGGAGCAGGAGAGAGGGCAGCCCTCTTTCTTCCTACTTCCCCACCAACCTCCCTTATCCCTCAATAAAGCACTTCCCTGTAACCACACACTCCAACCAGTGTCCTAGTTTTTCACTTCAATAATTATAAGCCCATCACTGTAGACACCAGCCACCATCGCTGAAACAGACCCATACATGCCTGCCAACCACTTGCAGGACTAAAAATAAGCATGGCTCACCTGCCCCTTCCTCCTTGCTGCTGGAAACTGGGAAGTAGTCTGATCATTATGGATCAAAATAGAGCATAAATCTGAAAAACAATATTCTCTCATCTGAATAACAGCCCTCATTCAACCAGAAAAAATAAATCTCTTAAATTATTATTTTACTGTGAAAGACAGCCAGGCATCCTTCACTAGGGGAAGGATCAAAACTTGGCCTCATAAAAAAAAAGTCTCAGTCATCCTGGCTGAAAAATGCTGTGAGACGAACTTCTCATTTGTTAGTTGTGAGACAACTAACAAGAGTTAATCTTGTTAATTGAGTTTAGGCTCTAGAATGCATGTTATAATTTTGTTTTATAGGTAAACCTGTGTTTCCAGTATTTCAGCTTGCTATCATTTGAAGCTCTGTTCTTTGTTAAATAAACATACTTCCTTTCTCTATAAACAAATCTAAGTGTTGTGTGTTAAGTGGAGCTGTGATCTGAGGTGTAACTAGTAAGCTGCAGTATACTCTTCCTTTGGAAAGAGCAGGTCTGGTAATTCTGTAAATGTTCAGTGGAGAAGGTACTGGATACAACAGAGGGATGCTCAAAGGATGGGGAGGGGAGGGGGAAGTGTGCCTATCACTAGCCTGCATGGGCTGAGAGGGAAGTGCTCTTGTAGCCTGTGGCTGGGAGAGTTAAAGGGGCTGACCCCTGGCAGTCACGGTCTGACAAGGCTCCCTCACACTAAGAGCTGGTGGTAACGAGGTATCTCACAGCCCTGGGTACCCTTGGGAAGTGTGTAGCTACACATGTAGCTAACTCAGTTTAGCACACACACTTAAGCCATGCTTATACCAATTTAGCTTCATCCAGTACATTTATTAACTAAAGCAGTTTAAGCATGGTTTACACCAGCAGTTCTCAACCAGGGGTACACATATCCCTGGGGGTATGCAGAGATCTTCCAGGACTTACATCAACTCATTTTGATATTTGCCTAGTTTTACAACTGGCTACGTAAAAAACACCAGCAAAGTCGGTACAAACAAAAATTTCATACAGACAATGACTTGTTTATACTGCTCTATATACTATACACTGAAATGCAAGTACAATATTTATATTCCAATTGATTTTATAATTATATGGTAAAATGAGAAAGTAAGCAATTTTTCAGTAATAGTATGCTCTGACACTTTCATATTTTTAGGTCTGATTTTGTAGGCAATTAGTTAAGTGATGCGTAACTTGGTGGTATGTAAGACAAATCAGATTCCTGGAAAGGGGTACAGTAGTCTGGAAAGGTCGAGAACCACAGGTTTAAACTGAATTAAGCGCCTCTACCACAGGTTTGTACCATTGTAACTAAACTGATTCTGAATCCATCTAGGTCCACTTGTGCAAGTTTTCTAAAAATATAGACAGGCCCTAAGAAACACCCCATTAGGTATCTTTACCTGCAAAAAAATAACCAATGATAATTCTCCAAAGAAAAAAAATCACCCCTTTTGAAATTACACCTTATAACCTACTAGTATATTGTGAGTGAAATTCTAGTTCTATTGACACGTATGTCAAAATTCCTACTGACTCATCTGGAGCCAGGATTTCTGATTCTTACCACTGATCTAACCACAGGCCAATCCTCTCCCCCATACAGTCTCCCCCTGTGGAATCCCAGAAGGCCCTCCTGAAAGTCCGAGAGGAAAAAAAAAAAAGCTGTTATGGAGGAGGCAGATTTTCCATTCCAGATGCTTAGAGTGGAAGGTCCCAACCATATCTGGATCAGGGTCCCAATAATGAGGCATTCAGGCCTAACAAACATTTGATAGTCTTGGAGCTTTATTACTAAAGCATTAGGTTAATGCACCAGCCAAATACGATTTGAAAGCTTATGCAATAAAAGGAAATATATAGATTTCATCCGTTAGCCTAAGACAGACATATTTGTTTTCTTAATGTATCATGAAAATCAATAGAAAAACCTTTTATGCTACTTTGGTATTCTTTTTTAAAATATTCATTAGTCTCTCCTGAGCTATAAAGCCAGACAAGTTCAGAGAAAAGATAGCTAAGAACTTTGATCATAAATGGCATGTGATCCATCCTTTTTTTTAAAAAAAAAAACCCCACCATGTTTAATTTAATTTTGTATGTCATCTGCTGATTCTTTGAAGAGATGACTCCTTGACTGCTAGCTGTACAGCAGTGGTAGTGATCACACAGCTATCTTTGGAGTTCCTTCTCTCGGAGAGACCGAGGCAAGAATTAAAAACACACACATGTTTTGCACTGTGGATATACATGTCACTTCCTGGAACTTAAATATTGGATCAGAAACTGTCATTTGTACACAAGCAGTGTGTCACAGCAGATATTTAAAATGCATCTAATGCAACAGATTTTAACCAGACACTTTAGAACAAAAAAGTAAGATAGCACAGCATTAGTAATTACTTGGATATATTTAAAACAGATGGTGATTGTAAGGTTATTTAAAGTTCATAGATATATTTCCACTTGCCCTGGTGCAAAATAGTAATTCATGGTCATAAAGACGGCTGTGTTGTCTTATAATCATAATGTAGAGATGACATTCTGGGGGGGGGGGGGAAATAGACCATTTGGGAATGAAAGTTGAAAGTCCAGACTTTTTTCCCCCCATAAATTTCTCACTGGTGCTATCATCAATGCAACTTTGCTAGTAGTGACAGTGGGAGCACTTGCATAGACATGCCACCGTTAACATTTTAGCTCAGTCTTGTAATGCTGCTCAGGGTATGTCTACACTACGAAATTAGGTCGAATTAATAGAAGCCGGTTTTATAGAAATCGGTTGTATACAGCCAATTGTGTGTGTCCCCACATAAAATGCTCTAAGTGCTCTAGTCGGCGGACCGCGTCCACAGTACCGAGGCTAGCGTCGACTTCCGGAGCATTGCACTATGGGTAGCTATCCCACAGTTCCCGCAGTCTCCGCCGCCCATTGGAATTCTGGGTTGAGATCCCAATGCCCGAATGATGCAAAACAGTGTCGCGGGGGGTTCTGGGTACATGTCGTCAGGCCCCTCCCCCTCCGTCAGAGCAACGGCAGACAATAGATTCGCGCCTTTTTACCTGGGTTACCTGTGCAGACAACATACCACGGCAAGCATGGAGTCCGCTCAGCTCACCGTCACCATATGTCATCTGGGTGCCGGCAGACGTGGGACTGCATTGCTACACAGCAGCAGCAGCTAACTGCCTTTTGGCGGTAGACGGTGCAGCATGACTGGTAGCCTTCATCGGCGATCTGGGTGCTGGCAGCTGTGGGGCTGGCAGCCGTAGGGCTGCATTGCACCAGCCCTTGCCTTTTGCCTTTTGGCAGTAGATGGT
Source organism: Emys orbicularis (assembly GCF_028017835.1). Taxonomy (NCBI): domain Eukaryota; kingdom Metazoa; phylum Chordata; order Testudines; family Emydidae; genus Emys; species Emys orbicularis. The sequence goes on along the minus strand of NC_088689.1, from coordinate 36,693,253 downwards.
TTATTACGACTGGTAACCGTCCTCGTCGTACAGCAGTGGCTGGAACTCCGTATGTCCCCCAGTCCCCCATCCCCCCAGTCATATTCTGCTGCTTTCACAATGACGATGATGGCTATCAGTCGTAGTATGCCATTTTCTGCCAAGCGCCCTGTTGGATCATTGCACATTAGCAGAGTCTTCCCTGAGCAGCAGATCGTGCAATAGGCCTGAAGGCCATCGTCATCATAACTGCCAAGCGCCCAGTATTTGCTGCCAAGCACCCAGAAGATGCCGAGGGCTATCAGTCATGCTGCACCGTCGTCTTAAGATGTAAAAAATAGATTTGTTCTGTATTCATTTGCTTCCCCCCTCCCTCCGTGAAATCAACGGCCTGCTAAACCCAAGCTTTTGAGTTCAATCTTTGGGGGGGGGGGCCATTCTGTGTGACAGTTGTTTGTGTTTCTCCCTGATGCACAGCCACCTTTGTTGATTTTAATTCCCTGTACCTGTACGCCATGTCGTCACTCGCCCCTCCCTCCCTCCCTCCTTCCCCTGGTCCGTCAGATACTAGTTTCGTGCCTTTTTTCAGACCAGACGCCATAGCTAGCACTGGGATCATGGAGCCCGCTCAGATCACCGCGGCAATTATGAGCACTATGAACACCACGCGCATTGTCCTGGAGTATATGCAGAGCCAGGACATGCCAAATCAAAACCAGGACCAGCTGAGGAGGCGATTGCAGCGCGGCCACGAGAGTGATGAGGAAATGGACATGGACATAGACCTCTCACAAGGCACAGGCCCCAGCAATTTGGAAATCATGGTGTTCCTGGGGGAGGTTGGTGCCGTGGAACGCCGATTCTGGGCCCGGGAAACAAGCACAGACTGGTGGGACCGCATCGTGCTGCAGGTGTGGGACGATTCCCAGTGGCTGCGAAACTTTCGCATGCGTAAGGGCACTTTCATGGAACTTTGTGACTTGCTTTCCCCTGCCCTGAAGCGCCAGAATACCAGGATGAGAGCAGCCCTCACAGTTGAGAAGACAGTTGAGAAGCGAGTGGCGATAGCCCTGTGGAAGCTTGCAACGCCAGACAGCTACCGGTCAGTCGGGAATCAATTTGGAGTGGGCAAATCTACTGTGGGGGCTGCTGTGATCCAAGTTGCCAGGGCAATGAGAGACCTGGTGATATCAAGGGTAGTGACTCTGGGAAACGTGCAGGCCATAGTGGGTGGCTTTGCTGCAATGGGATTCCCAAACTGTGGTGGGGCCATAGACGGAACCCATATCCCTATCTTGGCACCGGAGCACCAAGCCACCGAGTACATAAACCGCAAGGGGTACTTTTCAATGCTGCTGCAAGCCCTGGTGGATCACAAGGGACGTTTCACCAACATCAACGTGGGCTGGCCGGGAAGGGTACATGATGCTCGCGTCTTCAGGCACTCTGCTCTGTTTCGAAAGCTGGAGGAAGGGACTTTGTTCCCGGACCAGAAAATAACCGTTGGGGATGTTGAAATGCCTATCGTGATCCTTGGGGACCCAGCCTACCCCTTAATGCCATGGCTCATGAAGCCGTACACAGGCAGCCTGGACAGTAGTCAGGACCTGTTCAACTACAGGCTGAGCAAGTGCCAAATGGTGGTGGAATGTGCATTTGGGCGTTTAAAAGCGCGCTGGTGAAGCTTACTGACTCGCTCAGACCTTAGCGAAAAGAATATCCCCATTGTTATTGCTGCTTGCTGTGCGCTCCACAATATCTGTGAGAGTAAGGGGGAGACATTTATGGCGGGGTGGGAGGTTGAGGCAAATCACCTGGCCGCTGATTACGCGCAGCCAGACACCAGGGCGGTTAGAGGAGCACAGCATGGCGCGGTGCGCATCAGAGAAGCTTTGAAAACGAGTTTTGTGACTGGCCAGGCTACGGTGTGAAACTTCTGTTTGTTTCTCCTTGAAGAACCCTCCGCCCCTCCCCCCGCACCCGGTTAACTCTACTTCCCTGTAAACCAACCACCCCACCCTCCCCTACCCTCCCCCCTTCGAGCACCACTTGCAGAGGCAATAAAGTCATTGTTACTTCACATTCATGCATTCTTTATTAATTCATCACACAACTAGGGGGATAATTGCAAAGGTAGCCCGGGATGGGTGGGGGAGGAGGGAAGGAAAAGGACACACTGCAGTTTAAAACTTTAACTCTTATTGAAGGCAAGCCTTCTGATGCTAGGGCAATCATCCGGGGTGGAGTGACTGGGTGGCCGGAGGCCCCCCCACCGTGTTCTTGGGCGTCTGGGTGAGGAGGCTATGGAACTTGGGGAGGAGGGCTGTTGGTTACACAGGGGCTGTAGCGGCGGTCTCTGCTCCTGCTGCCTTTCCTGCAGCTCAACCATACGCTGGAGCATATCAGTTTGATGCTCCAGCAGCCGGAGCATCGACTCTTGCCTTCTGTCTGCAAGCTGACGCCACCTATCATCTTCAGCCCGCAACTTGCTCTGTTCATCCCGCGATTCAGCACGCCACCTCTCCTCTCATTCATATTGGGCTTTTCTATAATCAGTCATTGACTGCCTCCACGCATTCTGCTGTGCTCTGTCAGCGTGGGAGGACATCTGTAGTTCTGTAAACATGTCATCATGTGTCCTTCGCTTTCTCCTTCTAATCTTCACTAGCCTCTGTGAAGGAGAAACATTTGCAGCTGGTGGAGGAGAAGGGAGAGGTGGTTAAAAAAGACACATTTTAGAGAACAATAGGTACACTCTTTCACGTTAAATTTTGCTGTTCACATTACACAGCACATGTGCTTTCGTTACAAGGTCGCATTTTTCCTCTTATATTGAGGGCCTGCTGGTTTGGTGTGAGAGATCACTCACGCAGTGCCAGGCCACAGATTTCAGCTTGCAGGCAGCCATGGTAAGACACAGTCTTTTGGCTTTTTTAACCTTCTTAACATGTGGGAATGGTTTCAAACAGTAGTGCTCTCATTTCCCATACCAAGCACCCGTTGGGTTGGCCATTTAAAATGGGTTTGCAATGTAAAAGGAGGGGCTGCGGTTTCAGGGTTAACATGCAGCACAAACCCAACTAATTCCCCTCCCCCACACCCAATTCTCTGGGATGATCACTTCACCCCTCCCCCCACCGCGTGGCTAACAGCGGGGAATATTTCTGTTCAGCAGAGCAGGAAGGGGCACCTCTGAATGCCCCCTTAATAAAATTGCCCCATTTCAACCAGGTGAACGTGAATGATATCACTCTCCTGAGGATAACAAAGAGCGATCAGGAATGGATGTTGTCTGCATGCCAGCAAACACTGGGACCATACGCTGCCATGCTTTGTTATGCAATGATTCCAGACTACGTGCTACTGGCCTGGCGTGGTAAAGTGTCCTACCATGGCGGACGGGATAAGGCAGCCCTCCCCAGAAACCTTTTGCAAAGGCTTTGGGAGTACATGAAGGAGAGCTTTCTGGAGATGTCCCTGGAGGATTTCCGCTCCATCCCCATACACGTTAACAGACTTTTCCAGTAGCTGTACTGGCCGCGATTGCCAGGGCAAATTAATCATTAAACACGCTTGCTTTTAAACCATGTGTAATATTTACAAAGGTACACTCACCAGAGGTCCCCTGTGTGCCCTCAGGGTCTTCGGTGAGTTCGGGGGTTACTGGTTCCAGGTCCAGGGTGACAAACATAACCTGGCTGTTGGGGAAACAGGTTTCTCCGCTTCCTTGCGGCTGTGAGCTATCTCCTCCATCCTCCTCTTCCGAACCCTCTTCCCTGTGTGCTTCTCCAGTGAGGGAGTCATAGCACACGGTTGGGGTAGTGGTGGCTGCACCCCCTAGAATGGCATGCAGCTCCGCGTAGAAGCGGCATGTTTGCGGCTCAGCCCCGGACCTTCCGTTTGCTTCTCTGGCTTTGTGGTAGGCTTGCCTTAGCTCCTTAATTTTCACGCGGCACTGCTGTGCGTCCCTGTTATGGCCTCTTTCCTTCATGGCCTTGGAGACCTTTTCTAATATTTTGCCATTTCGTTTACTGCTTCGGAGTTCGGCCAGCACTGATTCATCTCCCCATATGGCGAGCAGATCCCGTACCTCCCGTTCTGTCCATGCTGGAGCTCTTTTGCGATCCTGGGACTCCATCACGGTTACCTGTGCTGATGAGCTCTGCGTGGTCACCTGTGCTCTCCACGCTGAGCAAACAGGAAATGAAATTCAAACATTCGCGGGGCTTTTCCTGTCTACCTGGCCAGTGCATCTGAGTTGAGAGTGCTGTCCAGAGCGGTCACAATGAAGCACTGTGGGATAGCTCCCGGAGGCCAATAACGTCGAATTCCGTCCACACTACCCCAATTCCGACCCCCTAAGGCCGATTTTATCGCTAATCCCCTCGTCGGAGGTGGAGTACAGAAACTGGTTTAAAGGGCCCTTTAAGTCGAAAGAAAGGGCTTCGTCGTGTGAACGTGTCCCGGCTTAATTCGATTTAACGCGGCTAAAGTCGACCTAAACTCGTAGTGTAGACCAGGCCTCAGAGCAAGATTAGATGACACAGGGGTTGAAACACTGGTAATCACTCAACATTAGCACTCTCATAATTGTCACCACTAGTGGAGCAGTACCAATGATAGCAGCAGTGGGAAATCTCTTGGGGGAAAAAGTCTAATGCAGACAAACTTAAGGAATTTTGTGCAATCCCTAACTTTTGGCAAGGTTAGAAACAGTACAGAAATAGTGCATGTCACCCTATGACAAAGATTCTGTAAACATTCCATTAAATTCTACTTTGATTTCAGTTCAATCACATGCCGTGAACATTTGTGCTAGGTAGGTTTTGTTCACATCAAGGGGAAGCTCATACTCACATAAATGCATGCATTTGCAAGTGCATTCATAGTGGAAGCACACACAGGACCATCTGAGATTGTTTGTTCATTTGGTGTGAGGTAAGATTTCTGCCTATGAAGTAGCTAGGGCACTGGATGGGGACTCAGAAGAGCTGGGTTCAATTCTCAGCTCTGCTCTTAGCTTGCTCATGACCTTGGGCAAGTCACTTCCTTTTTTTTAACCTCAGGTTTTTCCATCTGTAAAATAGGGATAATGATACTGACCTTCTTTGTAAAGCGTTTTGCGATCTACTGATGAAAAACACTGTACAAGTGCTTGGTATTTATTATTGTAAGAGCAACTGACCTTGCTGGTTTTCCACTGTACAAGCAGATCTTAGGAAAACTTAATAATTCTGGGCTGAAATCTCATGAGAACCATTTGCAAGATTTGTTGACACTATGAAGTCTAAACCATAGCCCTGACTTTGCATTAGACCCAAACCCCCAGTCTAACCCCAATCCAGAACTGAATATCATTTCCTCAGTCATCTCTAGTATTTGCAAGTAAAAACAGATTGCATCTGAAACTTGTTTTATTTCACTTTGATGCATCAGAGGTCCTTCATTTGTCCTTGTATACCAATTTTCTACATTTTATTCTAGTTTCTGCTGTGAAGTTGACATTAATGTATTATTCTTTAGATAGTAATAATTTAATGCCTCAAATGTAATTAACAAAACAGTGATCAACCAACCACTGACAGTGTTTAAATAATAAACTTTGTCTTAATTAAATCAATCATAATAAATATATGTATTCATTACCTTGTTAAAAGTTAATTCATGGCTCTGCTGTGATTCATAGCTATTGATGTTAAAGCATGAATAGCATATTTCCACCTTTGCATATATCAAATATCGCCAGATCCTTGCTACCGAATTAAGAAATTACCCTGAGTTTGTACTCATTTGGTCCATCAATTAAGCTTTGATTCACTATTTGGATTGATTTTGAAACACATCGTATATCTCTATGGACTTATCTTGCTGGATTGCTTCACCTTGACTGTTATCTGGTCAGTGATGCAAGCCATACAGCATGTGTGATTGGCACAACTTCTGCAAACCGGCTGGCCAGACCTGACATCCTTGGTTTGAAATCAGTGTTGTCTTTCTCCTAGGTAGACTGCCTGCCCTGGCTGATAAGTCCCACCTGCTCAGTGGCCCAGAGAGGTTAAATGTCTTGCCCATGGTCATCCTCTCCACCATACCAGGCTGTCTCCCATCCCTGGGCTCGTCTACATGAGGAAGTTGACTAGCATAGCTATAGCAGAATAATTATATTGTGACTGTATTCTGAAATAAAAGTCTCTTTATTCCAGCATAATTACTCTGCTTCCAAAGCAGATGCACCTGTGTGAGTGTAAAAGTGTGTATACTATTTAATTTTATTTGATGATTTAAGTCAAAAGAACCGCCCCAATCTATGCATTAAACTGCATCACATTGCAAACCAAAGTTTCAAGAATTTCAGGTAAACTCTAGTAGTCACAGTACTCACCCTTTATGAGAGCACCAGGAAGATATTTCTTTCAATCTGCAATACCCCACTGGACTTTATTTAAAAGACTAGCTATGACTAGTATCTTAATATGGCTGTTCACAAGTCCAACGCAAGGTTACAAAAGCTGATACAGCAAAATGAGCAAAGAAGAACACAGAACCATGACACTGCTATCTCAGAGCTCTCTAAGATGATCATTTTGAGTTCCGTTCCTTGTTATGATGGAGAGGTGGAGATGTTTACAGCAGTGTTCATGTAAATGGCATATGGCTAAGTAAACATAATTTATCTCAAACCGATAAAGCACTTATTGCTTCTAGTTCTATTTTCTCTAGATCTATAGTACTCACTGCTTCTTCCATTCTAAATAAAACCTTACTTAGGTTAACCAGTTGCAGTGTGTTGTAGTCTGCTAATTTAGACCTACTTCTTCGCATGCTTTCCGTATCCTGGCTGTTTTAACACCTCAGCTAGACTCCTAAAACAGCACTGAAGTTCATTTCCAAGATTCCAAAGTTTCAGTAGCTGATTGTAGAATACACAAGGTTCTGTGCATTATTATTCTAGTGAAGAAGATACCAAATGACCCCTTTTCTGTTACCTCAATGACTACTCAAAGATCATGTTTAGGGCAGCTCCTACTTGAGGCGCTCTCCTATGGCAGAACAAGGCATGCTTACCTCGGTTTTCCTCCTTCAGAGCCCCCAGTAACCCTACACAAGCCTTCTTGGGGCTGGTTTGAAACAAAAACTTGGTGCAAACAGTCCATAATAAAAGTCCCCAAACACTCTATTTATCACCCCAGAGCATGAAATCCTTAAAATCCCACATCATCTAGTCTGTCAATCTAGCACACACCACACTCTGGCATCTTCCACCACATCCGGGCTCTTCTCTGGTCCTTGTCCTTTTGCCAGGACAGCAACCCCAGCCCTTCCAGCAGGAGAGCAACCCTGCTCTTTCCAGCAGGAGCCCCCACTGCATCTCTACTAGGAGATCATCCTCACCAGGGGAACATCCCTCACTTCCCCCAGCCCTCAGCCTTCTCTCACCCTTTTGGCTCCAGCTCGCCATCCTGGATGTATTAATGGGTAAGACCCTCCACTGTTCTCCCCCCTACCTTCAGCCCTCCAGCTTTGAAGTCAGCAAGCAGCTCCCTCTACTGTTCTCTGGCCTTCTGCTCTTTCCTGGCCCTGGCTCTCCAGCTTGGGGCAATCATCTGGCAAACCACTGTTGCTGATCTTTGGCCTTCAACTTTCTCCTAGGAACCAGTTACAGCTTCCCTTGGGGATCTCCCACAGTCTGCTGGTCTCTGGCCACCCTCACCTGATGCTTTCTCACTCCCAGGTAGTTCTCACCTCCCTGTTTTTCCTGGTTAACTCTCCACTGTCTCAGTCTCTTCTCATTTATATGGCCCGAGTGCCTTCTCTAACGCCTACCTGGGAAGCAGCTGATGAATCACAGGCGAACTAGCCTCTTCCTTCTTAATGGGCCGGTGCCACCATGTGACGTCACTTAGTTCACACAATCTTTGAGAAAATGGGCAACAATAGCAAATGTAACCAAAGGCATAATCCTCAGACACAAGAACAATAACATCCACACTCCTATGCAATGACTGAATTCTACAATGGAAACTGCACAAAAAGAGAAACTCCAATAAAGGCTACAAGTCCAGAGTGAGATATGCCGTACAGGCCCAAGTCTGACTGAGATGGTGGCAGTTCGTGGTGGCACTGCCCAGAAGGGAGCTCCAGAAGCATTCCTGTGTCAAAAGGACATGGTGGCTACCAGCTGATCCATTTATTTGCTGTTTGTTTCTCTTCTTCCTGCTCTCCCCTTCTCTCTTAGCATGTAAGCCCTTTAGGACAAGGGACTGTGCTTTTGTATTTGTACAACACCTAGCATAAGGAGGACACAGGATTTGTTCGGAAATAAATAATAAAAGAGTAACAACAGTATCAACTGTGCATCATGAATTCACAATGCTTCCTGAGCTTCCTAGTGGTAGCAACTGTGCCTGTCCCACCGCTCCTTCAGAGGGGACAACATTCGCGTCCTCTGACTGTCCTGCTCTGCTGAATGGCCATGGAAGGTAACCGGTCCCATGGCTATGCCTTCTCCCCACCCTTCTCTATCCTTTTTGGGGTGGCTAGTGCCCTAGGGAGCTATTCCTGCAGTCAGGAAAGCACAGGGACTACAAAAGTACGTGACCCTTGCACAAAGAAAATACCCACCTAAACTTGCTTATTTAATTATTGAAATTCAATATAGCACCAGGCCACACCCTAGGTGCTGCACACAACTCAGATAAGACTGTACAGAGGCAGCAGTCAGGCCCCAGTGCAACAGCCTCTATAAAATATAGTCTACCATGAAGACTAAGACCCCAGAACCAATCATCCCACATCCCTCATCAGCTCTATCTGCAAAAGCCTGGAAATTAAAAGTTAACAGAGAAAAAGGGAACAAGGACCCTATCCTCCTGAAGGAAGTAGTTGATAAAGCCCATCACAGTACTTCCCTGCTGCCCTTCACCAGTCATAAAGTACATGGGACCACCACACAGTTCATAACAAAGCTTTCCCAGCACTGCCAGGACCTCAGCAAGTGACACCACCCACAACTTGAGCAAAGAACACGTAGCATTTGTCCCCTGCAGCTGTTGCTTTGCCATGACAGCAGCAGACAGCCTAGTTTGGCACCTTTTTCCAGCCCTCTATTTGTAATATTTAACGTGCAATCATTAAAGCATAGACAAATAAATGTCACGTTCTGTTCAGGAAACTATAGAAAATACTGGCAGTATGTATAGACTTGTGGATTCATATGTACCAAAGAATTTCATCAAAACAACTTATATTTTAAAGCTCGTGTTAAAAATGTATAAAAGCTCAAAGAAAAAATAAAATAAACATTTTAATGTTGTAGATTACTGTAGTTCATTGATTAGCAAGGTTGCAACCTGCAGATTCCAAGGTACCAATTTCTAGTCCACACTAGAAGATAATTTTTTCCTGAGTCAGTGATTTTTGCAACAAAATTTACTCCTAAGCTTTTTTATAGCACACTTGAGTGATGTGTTTGTTTTCTAAAGCACAGCCACATTCTACAGCAGCTTAGGTTTTGTAATGGCCTTAATAAGGTAATGCATCAGGTGCACAAAGAAAGTGCTCTTTTTACAGCTGCTGACTGAGCATCTATGAGCAGCCCAACAATCTAATAAGGCTGTTAAATGGTAAATCTGTGTTCAGAGTGTGAATATATTTGCCACTTCTTCTGTTGCTTCCCCCATTACCTCAGTCTTGTGCGAGCTGAGCCTCAGACAGCTAGCCGTTGTGCAAGCTCCAAACTTATTCAGTTACAAGGTTACTTGTTTCACTGCACCAGTTGGGTGCAAGAGATGTAGATGTAGAGAGGATTCAAAGAACTAAAGATGCCGGAGCTTATGGCTTCTGACTAATCCCTACCAACCTTCCTACATAGATGCTGAAAAGGAAAGGTGAAGAGCTAGAACTTTCTGTACTTAGCATACACCGAAGAGCACTTCCCTAAAATTACCCGCTGGGATCTCCTACAAAGAAAAGAACACAGTGACTCAAGAGGGATTCTATTAGCTCTTGCTAAGAATCACAAATGTCCCAACACCTCATGGCCAATGGTTTCAAAGTAAGGCACTAAAAGTCAGATGGGTACTTCATTCCCATCTATAGCTGCTAGGAGGAGATCATTGAACGTACCCATACATCCCATACCAAGTCCTGCACCCTAAGTTGCCAAGTTCAAGGATTTCTCAGGCCTCAGCTGCTGCTAGAATTATTCCCTCTCCCCTTTCTCAATTGCCTTTCCAAGAAAAGCAATACTAGATACAATTGTTAGCAGGATGTTCAAAGTCAAGATCAGTTAACATTATCTAGTAAACAAAACAAAAGGCTTTTTCCCAAGATTTTCACCAAATATAAAGTAAATACAAAAGTCTATAAAAAGAGAATCCCTACTGTTGGAATTCAGTTTAATTTTATTTTATGAAAGACTAAGAATTGTACAGATAACACTGGGCCAAGTCCATAGGAAATCCACACCTCACAAGTGAGCCCTGCTGAGAGCTGGCTATTCCTTACTCTCAATTTAGGCACTCTGGAATGAAATTCCTTAATTGGACAAGCTCACCTACTGATCTTGACAACTATTTATTCTTCCAAATATCACACTTCTAAGGAGTGTTCCCTTTTTATAATTATAACATACATTTCTTGTTAGTAGATAAATGCCTTTTCTTTGCCTTGGCATTTATCTAAGATAAACATTGAGGCCAAGCTGAGACACTTATTTTTAAAGTGGGAGATATTTATCTTGTATAGCAGCTATGCCAAATTACTTTATTTCTACTAGGCCTAATGACTAAAGTATAACAGACTGTTATGCACTTTGTTGTAGCAAAGACATTGTTCCACTATTAGAAAACTATATTCTGGTCAATGCAAAGAATGGGCCCTTCAAAAAAATAGAAACAAGCTTGTTTGTAAAACGGCTATGTTTTTAAGCATAAGATGTGCTTTTTTGTATTATTTTAAAAGAAAATAGAAATAAAATTTCCAGACCTGTCAAAAGTTTCAAAATTAACTTGCATTTAAAGTTTTTTTTAATTCAGATAATCAGTTTTAAAAATACAAAACTTATCAACTGAAACTGCCATTTTCCTGCTAGCAAACAGCAAGTAACAGAAATTAGAGTGGGATGTAACTTATACTGCATTCACATCAATAGGAAAGCACTGGATTTTGAATGCCTGTTTTATGTAACTATGCATATTTTTAAATGTTTTTAGTTAGGTGTAATTTGGTTTATTTTATTACACTGGTCTACAATTTTTGAGAAGTCGTCTGCTTCAGAGATAAAATGTGCTATTTATTATGTATTTTGATGTGCTGAATTCAAATATGACAATTAAAACAACTGATTGGCTACTGTTTCTAAGATATTTAAGTTTTTACATTTTATGTCTATGTATATTGTGTAGATAGTAGAGTTTTAATCATAAATTGTAAACCTAGGTCTTTTCATGTGTTTATGGTTGCTTTACATGATAATATTTCACCTGTCCTGTTTATGTAACACTTTAAAAATCAGCAAAAGGGTTATATAAATAAAATTTATTATGAAACAAAAGGCAAAAAACTATTCTGTACATAGTTTAGTCCTATTCAGTGTCTACTCGGCGCTTCTTGGCTTGTCTCTTGTATTCATTAAATGGAGCATCTCTTGTCACTGTCCAGCAATAGTCTGCAAGCATTGATGGGCTCCATTTGCCCTGATAGCGTTTCTCCATTGTTGCAATGTCCTGGTGAAATCGCTCGCCGTGCTCGTCGCTCACTGCTCCGCAGTTCGGTGGAAAAAAATCTAGATGAGAGTGCAAAAAATGTATCTTTAGTGACATGCCTTTGCAACCAAGGCTTTTGTATGCCTTGAGGAGGTTTTCCACAAACAACCTGTAGTTGTCTGCCTTGTTGTTTCCGAGAAAATTTATTGCCACTATCTGGAAGGCTTTCCATGCCGTCTTTTCCTTGCCACGCAGTGCATGGTCAAATGCATCATCTCAAAGAAGTTCACGAATCTGAGGACCAACAAAGACACCTTCCTTTATCTTAGCTTCACTTAACCTTGGAAATTTTCCACGGAGGTACTTGAAAGCTGCTTGTGTTTTGTCAATGGGCTTGACAAAGTTCTTCATCAGACCCAGCTTGATGTGTAAGGGTGGTAACAAAATCTTCCTTGATTCAACAAGTGGTGGATGCTGAACACTTTTCCTCCCAGGCTCCAATGACTGTCGGAGTGGCCAATCTTTCTTGATGTAGTGGGAATCTCTTGCACGACTATTCCATTCGCAGAGAAAACAGCAGTACTTTGTGTATCCAGTCTGCAGACCAAGCAAGAGAGCAACAACCTTCAAATCGCCACAAAGCTGCCACTGATGTTGGTCATAGTTTATGCACCTCAAAAGTTGTTTCATGTTGTCATAGGTTTCCTTCATATGGACTGCATGACCAACTGGAATTGATGGCAAAACATTGCCATTATGCAGTAAAACAGCTTTAAGACTCGTCTTCGATGAATCAAGGAACAGTCTCCACTCATCTGGATCGTGAACGATGTTGAGGGCTGCCATCACACCATCGATGTTGTTGCAGGCTACAAGATCACCTTCCATGAAGAAGAATGGGACAAGATCCTTTTGACAGTCACGGAACATGGAAACCCTAACATCACCTGCCAGGAGATTCCACTGCTGTAGTCTGGAGCCCAACAGCTCTGCCTTACTCTTGGGTAGTTCCAAATCCCTGACAAGGTCATTCAGTTCACCTTGTGTTATGAGGTGTGGTTCAGAGGAGGAGGATGGGAGAAAATGTGGGTCCTGTGACATTGATGGTTCAGGACCAGAAGTTTCATCCTCTTCCTCTTCCTCGTCTGACTCAAGTGAGAATGATTCTGGTGCATCAGGAACCGGCAGTCCTTCTCCGTGGGGTACTGGGCGTATAGCTGATGGAATATTTGGATAATGCACAGTCCACTTTTTCTTCTTTGACACACCTTTCCCAGCTGGAGGCACCATGCAGAAGAAACAATTGCTGGTATGATCTGTTGGCTCTCTCCAAATCATTGGCACTGCAAAAGGCATAGATTTCCTTTTCCTGTTCAACCACTGGCGAAGATTTGTTGCACAAGTGTTGCAGCGTATGTGTGGGGCCCACCTCTTGTCCTGATCTCCAATTTTGCAGCCAAAATAAAGGTGATAGGCTTTCTTAACCATAGTGGTTATACTGCGCTTTTGTGATGCAAAAGTCACTTCACCACAAACATAGCAGAAGTTATCTGCACTGTTCACAAAAGTACGAGGCATCTCTGCTCACTTTGGCTAAACAGAAATGTGTCCCTTTGCAAAATCAAACACTGACAAATAAGAGAGCACGACATTGTATGATTTCTAGAGCTGATATAGGGCAATTTGTTCAGCAGAGTGATGTAAGCTTCGTTATGATTGCATCATCCATGACTTCTAGGAAGAATATGATGCAATTCATATCATGTATGACGCAATACCAGCTTCGGATTGCATCATTCATTGTTTTGCCTAAAAAGCAAGTACTGTCCAAACCCAGTCATAGATTTATTCATAGATCCAGTCAAAGATGTATTTTAGTCATTTCTGGTTTAAATTGAGATCCCTTCCCTTTATAACTCACTTATCCTCCGCCATTCCCAAGTCAAGGGTCGTATATACTGACCCAATAGCATATCTTGAAAACTAGAGCCAATCAACAATTTTAAGCATCATTTTCGTTCTCAGTGACCCAGAATTAGTAAAGTTTGACTACATTTATTTCAGAAGCATTTTGGCTGTAGAGCAGTGTTACCAGACAGTGTCTATGGATAAAAATAAACTACATCCCTCCCAAGAAAAATAGTGTACCCTCCATCTCTGTTCTTTCTCTTCATCTCAAACAGACAGACTAGTCCATTCACCCACACAGTCCTTTCTCCTAGAATGTACTGACTTCACATGTATGGGTGGGCAGGTGTGTGTGTGTGTGCGCATGTGTGTGTATGCGCGTGCACACACACACACACACACACACACACACACACACACCACAGTTTTGCCTTTAATGGCTGGCCCACAACAAATACGAATATTGCCATCTAAGGACAATCTCTTTTAGCGCGTGTTGTAGAGACCTATCTGCCTAATTTTGGAGTTGATGTTTGAGTCCCTGCTCCACAGTGGGTTGTGTGATTTATCTAGTAACTTCGGATTTGCTGCCTACCCTGCAGTCCAACCTAAGACACAGATAGGAAGCGGTTGATTCAAACAAAGAATAGAGGTACAATATTTCCAACTCTGTCACTGACCTTTTATATGCCCTTGGACAAGTCACTTCACCCTCTGTACCTCAGTTTCCCTGCTCACCCTTCTTCTGTCTTGTCTATTTAGATTGTAAGCTCTTTGAGGCAGAAGTTGTCACTGTGTGTTTGTACAGAGCCTGGCACAATTGGGACCCAATCTTGGTTGGGCAGTACTACTGTAATATAAATAAGAGATAACCCTAAATATATAGAAGAGACTTTTCAAACTTATTTGCCCAAAGTGAGGCACATAAATCCATTAAAGATTTTAGACATGACGTATTGAGATATCCTTTGATTTGCTTAATGTACAATTGAATGTGGCACAATAACCTGCAAAACAAAATAGGTCTGTAGGATAGCTATTGAATGTAGTGCAGAAAATCTCCAGGTGCCAAAAAGCAAACACTTATTGAGGAAGCTGACATTCTAGTTAGATGGAATTTTTTTTCTCTATAAAGAAATAGCTGAAAAAGAAAGCTATATAATTTTGCAGCACTACAGAAATATCAAGGGTGAAGGTGTTTATCTCACCCATTCCCTGGAGATTTATACAAGACTCGTGCCCCCTTGTAACCACTAAAGCAGCAATTGTTGATGCTAGTGGTGTCAGCTACCTAATCCTTTCAATCCATCTGTTTACTGATGACTCTCCTGAAGGTGAAACAGATTTTTAAAGCCACAGTAGCCTTTGAAGTTGATATGCTAGTCTTCTCAATGCCTGCTTTCTTGTTCTAAACTAATTGCAATTAAGGCTGTTACAGTGGAATGTAGATAATATATCTTATTCACCTTGTCATCTTTCTTGCTATTTTGCAACTTTGGCAAAGCAGCATTTATTTACAGACAAGACATTGTGATCTAGTAACTCTTCAGAGGTCAAGTATATTTGAATAGTCTTGGAACAAAATAGGAAAGCAACAAGACATGGATAAGTAAGGGGAAATTTTCCTGGAAAACAGCAGTAACTTGTCACAGAATTTAGCAACACCAAAGCTTTCCACACTTTTTCCCCCAGCTTTCCCCCCCCCCCCTTTCCTCCAGAACA
This sequence comes from Emys orbicularis, assembly GCF_028017835.1. Taxonomy (NCBI): domain Eukaryota; kingdom Metazoa; phylum Chordata; order Testudines; family Emydidae; genus Emys; species Emys orbicularis. Next base: position 36,677,939 of record NC_088689.1, on the reverse strand, counting down.
GATTCTGCAAGTAAAAAGGAGACATTCGTAGTTCAAGTTCCTGAGCTATATACTTGTGGTTAGTTCAAGATATTTCAATTGCACTGAAAGACATTGGGGGAAAATACCAAGCTTTCCTGCAATTGGAAATGTCCTGGTAAAGGAAAGGTACTCTACTGTCTGTATTAAATGAGTTGTGGCTAGGTAATCCTTAATTGCTCAATCTCCAAAGTAAAAAATATCCAAGTACATATTTACTAGATGAAAGAAGTCTCTGTACACATGGATTGTGCTGAATGGTTGGGACAGTATAATGCAAAGTAGCATTTTCTTACTGTATTAAAATGAATTAATTCATGTTCACAATGTAAAGATCTGTTTCTTAGATGGAAAATGATTCTGGAAATCCTTGGCCTTGGCTTCCTCCTCCTCTGTGTTGGTCTTTTCTAGCCACACAAGGGAATGAAGAAGGTACTGTCTGCCTGCAGTGAGACAGCAACCAATTCTGACTTTTATGCCTTATTACTTGTAATCATTTACAATCTATCCTTCTGTAGTTAATAAGCTTGTTTATTGTTTTATCTAAACCAGTGTGCTTGAATTGAAGTGTTTGGGAAACTATTTGAGATAACAGGATTTGTGCATATCATTTTCTAATAAAATGACAGACTTTATATGAGCTTGTGGAGCTTGTGCTGTCCAGGAGAGGGCTGGGCAGTACAAGACGCACGTTTCTGGAGGGAAATCTGGGACTGGGAATTGCTGGTGTTGGGCTGCAGTGTAATTTAAAAGTGGTTGGCCATAGCACTCATATAATATAGCTTGGAGTCATATACATGCTGAAGGCTGTGTTAGCTGACAAGGAGTGGTTATGCTCACAGCAAAGCAGTGTAAAAGGAATCCCAGGCTGGAGAATTGAGGGGACACAGCTGTTCAACTGTCCAGACTGTACCCTGGGTAATGTCACACTCCCTTTCTGCAGATTAAGCCCATTACTATTTGTCTTACTTTTAGTGGACATGGAAAACAACTGGTCACAGCCCATAAAATATTTAAGGACTATTATAAGTCCCCTTCAGTCTTTTGTTCTCAAGACTAAACATACCCAGTTTTAACCTTTCCTCATAGATCAGATTTTCTAACTCTTTTATCATTCTTGTTGCTCTCCACTGGACTCTCTCTAATTTGTCCACATCTTTCCTAAAGTATAGTGCCCAGAATTGGACACAGTACTCCAGCTAAGGCCTCCCAAGTGCCAAGTAGAGCAGGACAATTACCTCCCATATGACATTCCTGTTAATACACCCCAGAATATTAGCCTTTCTTCTCAACTGCACCACTCTACCCCCCAGATCCTTTTCAGCAATACTACCACTTGCCAATTATTCCCCATTTTGTAGTTGTGCCTTTGATTTTTCCTTCATAAGTGTAATACTTTGCACTTGTCTTGATTGAATTTCATCTTGCTGAAACCAAACCAATTCTCCAGTTCATCAAGGTCCTTCTGAATTCTTCTCCCGTTCCCCAAAGTGCTAGCAACTGCTCCAAGCTCAATGTCATCTGCAAATTTTATAAGCGTACTCTTCACTCCATTATCTAAGTCATTAATGAACTTATTGAATAGTAGGGGACCCAGGACTGACATTTGTAGGACCCCACTGGATATTCCCTCCCAGTATGACAATGAACCATTGACAACTACTCTTAGTATAGTCTTTCAACAAGTTGTGCATCCACCCTTATGTAAGCGGGGGAATGGTCCCGCTATTGTGGGGAACTTTCCTGGCTTCTGCACTACCCCGGTGAAGTGGGCTAACGAAAGGATCCGAGTCCTCGCTCCCACTTCCTTTACCCAGAGGCCTCCCTGCCCTTGAGGACTCCCCTTCCACTTTCCTGTCTGGCAGAGTCCTCGTAAACCCCGACAAGGCTGGGCCCAGGATTCCTGGGGGGCTTGACCCCCAACCCTGCTGTGGTCACCTAGGACAGGGGCTAGGGTGTTCCCACTCCGGGGTACTCTCTTTGCACTGGGCACCTTCCTGACCCACTGATCATTTTATACAATTTAAAGCAAATACAAGTTATTTAATTAACAATTACTTTTAAAAAAGAATAAGGAAAAATGGAAAAGGTTAAAGGAAACACATCACCCTGCTCTGAGGCAGGGAATATCACAAGCAGTGTCTCTGGAACGTCAGGGCAGTTCACAGTCTGTTCCTTGTAGGTCCCGGGCCTCCTTCTCAGGCCCTGGCCTGTGCTGCAGGGACGCTGTGGGTTGGGCACTTGCTCTGGCGGTGGCCACACGCTCTCAGGCTCTAGGTGGCAGGACCCTTCTTCCCAGCGTTGCCCCCGCCCTGTCAGGGTTACGATCCCCCTCCAAGTCTGGCCTGCAAGGCCTCTTGGCTGAGGTATCTCCCTGCGCTGGGCCCACTGCCAGGGTCCCCCTCACTCTCCCCAGCTGCTCACCGCACCCAGCTCCGGACTGCTCCAGCCCCAGCTCCAGCTCCACTCTGCCTCAGCACGGCGGCTGCTGCTGCTCTGCCTTCAGCTCCCTGGGCTGCTTCTCTGGCCTCTCTGGCTCTGGTTGCTATAGCTCTGCCCCCAGGGCAGGTCTGCTCTGCAGGCTGCTTCTGTAACTCTGCTTTGGGGCTGCAGCTCTGCTCCCAGCAACTTAGCTCAGGCCCCTGCTCTCTCCTGGCTGTGCTCTGGCTTTGGGGCTGCAGCTCTGCTCCCAGCAACTTAGCTCAGGCCCCTCTCTGTCCTGGCTGTGCTCTGGCTTTGGGGCTGCGCCTCTGGCCCCTCTGGATCTGGCACGGTTTTGCTCTCCAGCTCAGCTTGGGCCCCTGCTTTCTCCTTAGCTCGGCCCCACTCAGTCTGACCCAGGCAATTCCAGCTCACACGGAGGACGGGACCTCCCTGGCCTCCTGACCCTCTGATTAGCCTGGCCGCCCTGTCAATCAGGCTGATCTGGAGCATTGGCCTCTCCCCACTGTTCCTGGGGACTGTCAGTCTCAGGCTCCTGATTTGTCATCGACCCTTCCCCTTTTAGTACTGGGAGCAAGCCAATCAAAACACCCCCACTGAATGTTAGTAAGGGGGCAACAGTCCCCTTACACTTATAGTAATTTAATCTAGACCACATTTCCCTAGTTTGCTTATGAGAATGTCATGAGGGACTAGATCAAAAGCCTTACTAAAAATCATACAAAAATTATCATAAGTTATGGACTTGTGTACAGGAAGACTCCCCAAGGAGGACAGAGGCAAGAAATGTGTTCAAACATGCCTCAGGAACATGGACTGGAAATAATACGGCAAGAGTTTGACTATATAAAAGACTAGTTTGGCTATCTAGAGGAGTTTCTTCCTGAAAGAGGGGGAGAAAACAGATTATTTGGAAGCTAAGAAAAAACAGCTCATCAGCTGGCCATAAAATGTGCGGGGTGGGGGGGAGGAAGAGAGAGAGAGGATGGGACGGGAAAGGTACGGACCTGAGAGCAAATTCTCTGCTGGCATAACTCAATTGAAGTCAGAATTATGCTAGCAGAGAATTTATTCAATAGATTTAAACATGTAAATTACCTTTCTTTAACCTCTTTAATAAGAATGTCTACTTGATCCACTGAGGTTCTGTGCAGTCCTTGCATAGGAAAGAACAGAACAATGTTTTTCTTTATGTCTGAGGCTTTTTTCTGCTTCCTTTCTTACTTAAATGAATAGTAACTATAATTTGTATTTGGCTGTTCATACTAAGGGACCAAGTGCTGATTGTCCATTCTGGAAGATAAGAAAAGTTCTCCTCTTGGATGATGTAAAACAAACAGGTAGAATCCACTGACCCAGCACTGCCAAAGTCACAAAAAAAGAGGCTCAAGAGTGATTATAATCTGAGCCCTGAGAAATGAGAAAGCTGGGGTTCATGCTAGCATAGAGGGAGCCTCGGGACCTCAAGGTTACAGAGGTACATGAAAAACTGTTTACATATTTTATGGAAACACTGTCTCTTGCTTCAGTTGATTCTTTCTTGTTGTTCTTGCAATAATAGACATCCTTATCCCCAGATCAGAATCCAGACTTCACATATTCCACAAAAATGTATGGTCTTACATTGTTGAACTGTACCAACTAATATAATAACCAGCACACACCTAGGTTTGCAGAAATAGACATACTCCTATGGAGGTTAAACAAATCCATCCTCTAATTACAATACAACAGTTTTATATTATAAAATAAATTGAAAGTATATTCGTAATTTAGAAGCATCCATTTTTTCAAAGCATGCCAATAGCTTTATTCACTTTTTGAGTGTACTTAAAATCGTGTTTCTTTGTGCTAAAGATTATCAGTAAGTATGCTATATTCTTCCCTGCACACCTTTAAAAAAAAAAAATTTGAAAAATACTTTTACAGCAACCAGTATGTTTAGAAATCAACATTACATAATTTTTGAGTCTCCCTGGACTATTTCACAAAGCCAATACTTCCAACACCACCTGTTACCTCCACCAAAGTTTAAATTCTGAAGATGAAAAATGTCCGCATATTTCTAGACTTTGTAGCAGAATTCTAAACTAATGCCCCAATCCATCAATTCTCACACAAGCCAAACTCCAGGATCTGGCTCCATAGTTGTTAAAATGTCCCCATTTCTGTTATCTAATTCTGTACTATTTTCGCTTCAGGGGATTCTTCAAAGCAATACAAAAATATCCAAACTGGAAACCTTCCTTTAGGACACATTTAATAAGTGTCATTTCTTATGGGGCCTGTCATTCTCACAGCCACTGATTGATTCCAATTACCATAATTGCACTTCTGCATTATAATTAGTCCTGTTCAATGGCATATGCTGTATATGTCAAACTTCTGCATGAATTCCAGGTCATTCAGAAAGCTTTGGAGAATCCATCTGGGATCTTTGAATATTACACTCAATTTTTGTTCCTTCCAGTAATCAAGACAATGGATACATCATAGGATAAACAACACATGGTAGGAAGAGAACTAAATATTCATATTGTACCAATACTATGCAAAGCACACCAAAAAAAGTTAAAAAAATCAGTTGTGGACATGGCGCACGTAAGCATATAGATGATAAAATAAGATGAGACTGGATGACAGGGGATGGATCACTTGATAATTGCCCTGTTCTGTTCATTCCCTCTGAAGCATCTGACACTGCCCACTGTCAAGACAGGATACTGGGCTAGATGGACCAGTCAGACCCAGTATGGTCGTTCTTACGTTCTTAAAACAAGAATTTAGTTGAGTCATAATTCTATTAAAGAAAAAAAACATTTTAAGTCGAAATGTATTGATTTCCCAATTAAAATGAAATGATCCTTGCAATAATATTTGATTATTGATTGATACAGCAGCTTCAGAATGGCAGCAAAAATAATAAAACTCTCACAGCACCTTCCAACACAATTTGTAACTGTTCTCAATTTTCTTTATGTGCAAAATCTAAGGGTGTTTTATTTTTACTGCATACTGTAAATTTAAAAAAAATGGAATTTTTAAATTGTCACATTGGAGTTATTTTCTCTCAGCATAGAAATTTTTAGCTTTGGGGTTAAACATTTCAATGTTTGGGGAATTCTGTTTTCTATAAATTTGCATGGAGAGATAATCAAAATCAAATTCCTCAATTTTACCTTCACAGTTCTACATATCTCCATCCCTGCCTCTCTCTTACTGCTATAACCCTACGTTTTGCCACTTCTCCTTCCTTTCACACACACTTTGTATCCTTCTTCCATAACCACTTCTGTGCCTTCTCATATAGATTTCCCAAATACAGCTGGAATGATCTCCTGGGTATCATACGCCATACTACCTCCATCCTTAGCTCCAAATACCTCCTCAAACTCCACCTCTTTCAAATGCCTTGTCAAAGGAAACCCATACTCCCATGCCAAACTAACAACAATAAATAAATCTTTATTAAAAAAACATATGGAAATCAAGAAACCTGATGGCCTTATACAGTATACATCTTAAAGCTGAATGAACTATTCATAATTTGTCTGAAGATTTTATTTTTAAAAAAATCAGAGTATATCATGGTATGTAACATTGTAATTCATTAATTTAATTTATTAAACAATTTAAAGCAATCTATTTTCATTTTAAAGATTGTGACGAGCTCATTCAGAGCATTCAATACTCTGTAGATTCAACATCTTACCTGAGCTGAGTTGTAACTGGTCAGCTAAGTCACATAGTATTGATTCTCTTGCAAGAATGCTGGTACAAATACTTCCATGTGCACATTCTGTGAAAATGTGCATTAGTATATATTGATAACCCAAGAAAGCAAATGCAAAAGTGGTGCAAGCATATACCAAGCCAATTCATTTAAAAATTGGAGCAAGTAGTCAGACTTTTTTTGTAGTACTAGCCCACCTTTAGTAAGGTGTTCTCTCTCATTTTGTGTCTTATGTATTCCAAATAATAATTTCCTTAGAGTAGGGACAATGTCTTTTCATTATGAAGTGCAATGAACATCTGGTGCTGTATTAGTAAATACTGTTGATAATGCAGTTGTTTTAGCAAGTTAAAGAAGAAAGGCTCCAATTTGTATGTTCAAGTGATATGTTTTTGAACTTGCATTCTTTAATTACTTTGGTTTTCTCATTTTAAATGTTTAAATATATATAATATACTATATTTGTATTGGACAATTGGCATGACTTCTCACTGAAGTCTTTCAGGCATCCAGCCTTATGGAACGCCTCAGCAGATAGAACAGATATGCTACATCAACAATGAATTTAAAAAAAAAAAAAAAATCTTTCCTCCTTATATGTCCCTCAAAACTCCTTCTTAAAAAATGGTGTTAAGGGACTTAAAAATATATATATTTCCTATTCACGTTCAAATTTAGATTAAGAGAAACGACGTTAGTCAATTCATTTGTAAATGAATGAATCAGATTGCACTGTGAAATCTAAAGGTAACTAATAGGCCCATTTACTATAAAGCCAGGCCTAATAAAAAGGAAATTATTTATTCAATTAAAAAACTATTCATTTGGCCTGGTACTATTTGATGAGCTAATTTTAGTTACAAGAAAACCCATTACACCAGCCACAAGTCTGATTTGCTTTTTTCAAAGCCTTGTTTAGAAAACTATCCTCAGAATAGGACAATAGCTGAGCTGCCTGAAATGGACATCAAAATCTGCATTGACTTGCATCCCATTCAAAATCAGTTACTTCAGCAGAATAGAAGAGTGAAAAAAATCAGTGCACAATTTTGCTCTATGGATGTAGACACATGCAAAAATGAACTTCTTTTTCCTTCTAAAGAACCAGTTTCTTAAACTACGTAGTTCATGTTCCAAGATGTACATTCTAAAAACACAGTTGCCTTTAGTAACAAAAAAACGGTTACTAACCTGCTCTGTAATTGTTCTTTGAGATGTGGGTGCAGATGAATATTCCACTCAGGTTTGTTCATGCCAAGTGCACTGCTGTTGGAGGGTTTTCCCTCCATAGCAGTACCAGTCAGGGCACTGCACACACCCTACCCCTCTCACGGTTCCTCAAGAGGCTATATAAGGGCAGTGGCACCCTGACCCCACCCTCAGTTGCTTCACCCCAGAGCAGGTGGTTTAAAATTCCAATGGAGAAGGAATGGAGGGAAGACCGTGGAACACAAGTCTGCACCCACATCTCATAGAGCAATAATTACAGAACAGGCTAGTAAGCTTTTTTCTTCTTTGAGTGTTTGCAGTTGTGTATTCCACTCAGATGACTCCCAAGCACTACTGTTTGGGGGATGGTTTCGGAGTCTACTTGAACAATGATTGCAATACAACTTTGCATCTGACCTACAGCCCATGGGGCGACAGGCAAAGTCAGTACAAAGGTCGGAAACCATTGTCAGTACTGGAAAAGCCTCTCAAGAAGTAGAGTTCTCCACCAAAGGGTCCAGTACCAGGCAATCTTCCACTGTCCGGGCCAAAGAGCATAACAGAGTTGGTGTGGGCTCCAGGGGGTACGTAGGTGCCAAAGTGACAGATGCCGAAATTGGGGATGTAGACTGTGCTGGGACGAGAGTCATACCAGTACCAGCTCTACAGGCCTATGCACCAAGGAAGGTGCTTGCGTCTTTTTGTCAGCACCAAGGCTATTGATTGTAGCAACCCTAGCCCTGAGGAGCCTGAATAGCAAGCAGTACCAGTACTATGTCCTCCTCTTGAATTAGTGGGAAGGCAGAATAAGTCCATCACTGCCACATAGGCTTGCAGGGTCATTGGTATGGAAAGAAGTAGCACCACACTATCTATAGGTACTGGAAATGACAGCTGTCTCCCAAACAGTACCAGAGTCAACAGTACAGCATTGGAATTTTCTTGCCTTGATACCAGGGAGATGCAAGTTAACGGCACAGCTCTACCCGGGCTGCCTGACTCTTGTGAACATTGTGTGACTGTTTTTGATGAAGAGGACAAATCTCTTGTTGTCTTTGAACATTCCTGATTCATTTTATGGGTCCTATTCCGAGATACTCGAGATGATGTGGATCAACCCGCTTCCCTTTTTCAGGGAAGAATCAGAGCCCAGGAGTCCATCCACTGTCACCAACAAAGTGGAAGATGGTTGAGGGCAGCCAGTCCCACTGGCTGAAGAAGGTTCCTGTGCTGATGAACGCCTCATAGCCTGTTCCAACAGGTGCTGCATCAGGCAAAGGTCTTTTGAAATCGTCATTCTCTTTTTGAAGGAACAGCAGATATTACACTTTCCCTCAAGGCAGTGTTTCCCAAACTTGGGATGCCGCTTGTGTAGGGAAAGCCCCTGGTGGGCCGGGCTGGTTTGTTTACCTGCCGCGTCCACAGGTTCGGCCAATCGCAGCTCCCACTGGCTGCGGTTTGCTGCTCCAGGCCAATGGGAGCTGCTGGAAGTGGCGCGGGCCGAGGGACATACTGGCTGCTGCTTCCAGCAGCTCCCATTGGCCTGTAGCAGCGAACCGCGGCCAGTGGGAGCCGCAATCCGCTGAACCTGCGGACACGGCAGGTAAACAAACCAGCCCGGCCCACCAGGGGCTTTCCCTACACAAGCGGCGTCCCAAGTTTGGGAAACACTGCCTTAAGGTGATCTTTGTCTACACATAGCAAGCAGCGAGCGTAGGAGTCACTGTTGGGGATCAAGACCCCACACACAGGCAACATTTGAAACCTGGAGAATGGTGCAAACCCTCCAGTGCTGAGCACCACAAATTAATATAAAAAATAACTCAACTAAGAACTACAATAAACTACAGGTACTAACTATTTATAGGGTAAGACTCAATGGCACTAGTATGTTGCAAAGAAAAACTGTAGAAGGCTCACACATGGGGAGTTCTGACTAAGCCCACTGGCAATAAGATGAACAAAGGGGGGTTGGGGTGGTGCCAACCTCATAAAGCCTCAGGAGGGGCCACAAGGGGGTTTGAGGCATGTCGTACCAACAGGTATTGCTGCAGGAAAGAAGTCTCCAACTCCAGCATACATGGCACAAATACACTGAGTAGAATACACATAGAAGAACCATGGAGTTTGCTAGGACCTCTACATCTTTTCTTCGTCATCCTTTTTAAAGGTCTTGGCCAGTTCATCAGATTAGAGAAAAAAGTGTGTCCTTGAAATAACATACAAGCAACATTATTCCAAGGTTATAGGTAAACAAATTACAGGTTTCAGAGACCAGTGCTGTACACTGTTTCATACATTTAATTTTGCTCTCAAATACACAATCACAACTCTTAATGATGCCAATGCATATTGTGCCTGTGTATCTGGGGGCAGAATTGAGCCCACTGAATAACAACAAAGGAAACCACTAAAGAACAACATCTAAAAATATATATACAATTGGAATCAGGCAAATTGCCTCTCCCTGCACCAGAAAGGGCCACTGCACCCCAACGGGAATTCATTGGGGTAGACAGCTTTAATCTGTCAGGAGCTCTATAGTAATCTCGCCAGGGGTCTATAGTAGTCCCCTCACTGAAGACTCTACTGAATCAACACACCATACTGCTGCCATGCCCAGGCCCATTCCCAAATTACCACTGTCCAATTTTGCATTGGTCAAGTGTGATCACTCCTGGTAGCAGGGAGGTTGTGGGGAGTTAGCCATCACAATCACCCTCCTAACAGGTTTTTCACCATCAGGGATCCCCCCTAGGCATTGCACCAGCAGAACTAAGATAAGGTGGCTTGGAAATATAGATTAGGTAGATGTTGGCACAGGAAGTATCAGAGGTACAAATAAATCTCAGGAATTCAAATTCTCTATTCTAGTACACAGACCACTACACCATGTCTCTCTCTGTCAATTGGATTTGAATTCAAGAGTCCCAGTGAGCAGTGAATAGTGGAAACAGCAAACTCGGTGGAAGACAGTCTTAGAATACATCATAACTGTCATACCTACATATTGTGTAAGAGTAGTCGTGGCCTGCCTATGGCTTGAAGCAGTGAATTCCACACTTCCCTCCACAACCCTGGTGTAGTATCCTTCACAAAGCCTATTTGTTCAGGTTATACAGAGGGGTGGGGAGGGGGGCGAATTTTACCCCAAAATACAAAGCCAAAATTGTGCTAATGAATCCTGCTGTTTACAAGCAATGATAACTGGTATGAAAATATATTAGCTTCTTCTGCTAAAATGGACACTTTCGGATTTGATTAAGAATTTTCTTTTCACTTTGTTTCCTTATTGCTTTCACTAGTTATTCCTTTTCTACTGTCCACCTATTTTAATTACACTCATCTACAAATTGTTTAACACAAAGGGAACAAATATGTTTAAAAAACTTCCATGAATGGAATATTAAAAAGCTAAATAATAAAATGTTGAAACAATCCTTTTTCTTTTGCAGCAACGAGGTCAACATGCATTACAACATTCTCACAGAACCCGAGCTGTGCAAGATATTTTCCAGGAGCAGCATCTAACTCCAGGTGTGACTGAATGGGTATCTTGGGAGGGATTTTTTTCCTAGATCTGTAGGTTAGGCTGCAAAGAGGGCTTGTTTTGTTATTTTATCCCTTTGTATGTAATTTTCCTTTTCTACACTTTATCACCCTGAGGAATTTATTTGTATTCATATATTATACATATTTTATACCATCTTTCCGATAATGTAGCCTAAGGCCTAAAGAAAACTACATTCTGTGTGACTTAAAAATAAAAAAAAAGTCCCACCGTAGCGGAGTAGCTTACAATGCCATATATGTCTAAATCTATGCACTGCTCTTAAAAATATAACAGTAAGTGAGAGATTAACTTTTTTCCTTTCCAAACTCCACACGGAATTTCTATTATATCCAAATGTTATTTTGAAAGGTAATATTCCCCACTTAAAGAACTTTCCTTTTTTTTTATTTTTAAAATGAGATCAAAGATTTGAGAGACAGAAACAATTTAAAATTATAGAGGTGGTTCCAGGCAATGCTATGATAAAGTTATATATAACACTTTTAGGTATTCATAACAAAACCAGGAAAATTTTCTCCAGGCTAAAGTTGCATTATACTGTAATCTCTTAACTTCAGTGAAGTCTGTTTGACTGAGGCTTAGTCTCCCCAGGGAAGCAGTGAAAGTCCTATCACTTATCTAATTTAAAAGTGGGCAGAACAAAGCATTCAGAATACACTATTGGGGACAACTCTGTATTGGCAGGGGGACAGATAGGATGATCTTTTTTGTTTCTGAGCCCAATCCTGCAAGTGTTACTCATCTGAGTAGTCCCACTGAAGTGTTGTGTTGATAAGTGGGTCTCTTGGGCCACACCAGGGATAAGATGTTAATAAAACCCTTGTTCACTGTTATAACATTAAACAGTTAAGTGTGGTCCAGAGTTTTGTGTCAAGCTATCGCTGGCTTATTTCCACTGGAACAAGCCTGATTAAATATCTTTTTAGCCTTTTACTAAAGACACAGAAAATAGAAAACAGTTAAAGCATTAAGTAAGACTTTCATTTTAATTATATCCGTTATTCCTTTTTTCTTTAGCTGTATAGTCTTGCACAGGGTAAACCTCTGTTTGATAACCTTTTAGATGGAGCTAAAATAGTATTAACTGTTTTTTGTTGTTGAAAGGAGAAAAGATTAGTTTAGATAGTCGAACTATTGTTCGAGGTCAATTCTGTTTCCTTCAATGGAAAAAAAAAAGACACAAACAAAAGGGGAGAGAAAAGAATAGCAAAGATAGAAAATGCAATTTCTATCTCTACTGCTGACTCTCACTTGCCATCTCACTTCTGGAGAAACAGACCAGTACAGTCTGATCAGCCATTCCAAGACTTAATAAAAGGCTGACAGGCGCTGGCAGAAGTAAAGGCTTTGCTTACTTGCCTTTCTGGACTGGTCACAGAGCCACAGCAGCACTACAAAGGTGGGGTTGTCTCTGCTGGCTATGCCAGACTCTTAGTAGACAGAGGCAGAAAGAGCAAGGTAGAAAGGAAGATGGGGAAGAGCAGAGTGACACATGAGGGAGAGGCTGACAGCAAGAACTTCAGGCTCACATCTCAGGTGTTGTTCAGTATTTAGCTGAAGCTGCTGATGTCATCCGATTTCCTCTCGATGGCCTGGTCCGATTAACTGACTTTCAGCAACAAGAAAACAAAACAGTTCATGGTGGCTCTTAGGAGAAGGTGGGGTTAGCAGACATGATAGTGAAGCTCACTCCTTGCAGTCCACCCATCTCACTATTCTTGTCAGTGCTCCACACATAAAAGAAAATCCAACCTCATCCCATTAAAATCAACCACACCACATTTCAGTGATTTTAAACAATAAGCTTTCCCTCTCTTTTCTGGAATCTTTCAGCTTGTGGTTATGCCAACCCCTGATTGTACCTGGAGTTCTTTTTACATAAGTGATCCAGTTAGTAACTGGATACTTGTCTGCAACTCTTGCTTACTTTTCTAAATACTTGTGAAACAAGCTGAGCTCGACTTTTGTTACCTTGGACAACTTAAAGCCCAGACTTCTGCACAACAGAATTCAACAGTACAACTTGAATGAGAAAGGATTAGTCAAGAAATATAGATTTTTCAGGATCAGGCTTAGATTCAGCCATTCTTTCCAGAATATTCATATATATTTTTAAGTTACAGTAGAATTCCTGTAACAGATTATCTTCTCTCAAGACCTGCAAAATGCTAGGGCCTCTAATGAAATAATAAAAGTAGTTGCTTCACGTACATGTCAGCTGCTTTTCAAAGGTGAGGACACTCATCACCTAGCAAGACCATGCTCTCTGCATTAGCAAAAGGGACTCTTTTTGCAGGAAGTGAGTCAAAAGTAGAGTTATGCTTCTGTATTTATTATTGAAATAAAACTGCAAATGAGTGATTTAACATTTAGATGTAGCAGCTGCATGCACACAGCAGTTAGTTTGCATCAAAAATTTCATAAGGGCTTTTTAGCATGCTGTGTTACTTTCTATGAAATGATCTGTGGAATAAAGGCTCCTTAAAATATATTGACATAATAAAGCCTAATGATTCTAATGAAGCCATTGTGATCTTTTGTGTTACTCAACCATGGACTAAGTATTTAAGTATGCCCTGTCACAACACACTGAAGCCAGATGGTATCATATCCGTAATCGGTGGGATGACTAACATGGAGATTTTCTTTTTAATCTATACCTTTAAAACAATTATACTCTTCCTGAATATGTTGTGGTGGCTAACCTAGACAGACAAAGAAGATATTCTTTGGTTATCTATCTTGTTGACTATTAACCACCTGTAACTGTTTCCTGCATATTGTAGTTACCTTGGAGCATAATGAGGGTTGGCCTATTGCGACACACCCCAAAGCACCTTGGACAGAGTCTCAGACGTAAAGATCATAAAATATTTAACAAAGCCTTTACAACCTCAAAAGATGCTGCAGTAATTATACTGAAAATGGAGTTCCATATACATTTATAGTAATCTTTACACAATTCTGATTTTAATAAAGATTTAAAGCCAAATGGAAATAGCAAACACACCAACAAATCATTCAAGACAGCTTAATAACTTTAACATGACCAAAAAAAAAAAATCAAGAACATACTGTTTTAGGGCAGCCACTCCATCTCTATCAGCAAGTGATCCAGAGTCCAAGAAATATTATGCATAACACAGTGAAAGCCTTAGATCTGAATTCCCTTCCTTTCATTAAAGATTTAAGCTTAGCATAATTCAAGTTTTGCTTTATATATGTATTAATACACTGTACTAAGTCTCCATCAAGGGTATAAAACACACAAGCCATGGCACCAGAATTATTACTTTATTTCCAGCCTCTTGGCTGTTCTCATGAGTAGATATACAGGTAGAGCTGAATTACATAGGTTTCATACAAGAAGGCTGAATGCTATTTTCCAATGGTGCAGTGAATTAGACATGATCTCATATTAACTCATCCTCTATCTACCTCAGCTATGGGGAATGGGTTCTTTCTACCTTAACAGAAGATGCAAAAAAAATCATAGGACTAGATGCTGATGCAAATGCATAAGGAAGTAAAACATGTCTTTAAGAAGGCTTCTGAGGCCTTGGATCCAGGCACATAGGAATAAGCGATGTTATTCACCTGTTTACTCCTTACCAGAGCAAGTGGGATGGAGGGGAGCAGGGAATGGACAAAATCTTGGCTACATCCCCACTCCCTGCCTATAGTATCCAAGCCAGCATGAGCAGTCGTAATTTATGGCTAGTAATAAAGGCCAGTGGGTAACTAGCTTCTGGGAGCAAGAGGAATTTGACTCAGTGGTGTGTTTCTCTGAGTCACAATATTTCCTGGGACTACCCCTAGAGTGGTGCAATTTATGCACCACCACTGCATGCTCAGGGCTGTACCTAAAGTCAGATTCTAGACCTTAAATTATATTTATTTGATTAAATATTGCAAGAAAAATTATTAGACATTTGTTTATTCCAAATGTTATTGATATGGAGTTATGGGGAATTCATCAACAATGATCCCTGAGATCATGTTTGAAGAGCCAAATCCTAGCATTATACTGGATGCATCATACGGGTTTATGTTGAAACCTAGCAGTATTGAAAAGAGATAAGTTGTACATTGTTCTCTTTACACATTCTTTTCCTATAGTTTGACATATTAGACAATGTCAAAGACATAAAAATTAAGACTTGGTATGGTTTATTGATTCTGGAAAGCTGAACTATGTCTGCTTATCAGGAGAACAAGTAGTTGCACAAAGAATAAAAATGGAATTTTGACTGAACCAAAATACACCCCAAAATTGTGTGTTAAACATTAAGTCCCACTGCCATCTTGTGGCAAACACTATAACTCTTCTTTCTGAACTTAAAAGCAAAAACACCTTTGAATGGTTTGGTGTAAACTCCTTGCACCAAAATTACAATGGACAAATCATTTCCATTTTGCTACTTTGTTGTGGTAACAGTAAAATAAGGTTTACGAAAATCACAATAAGCACCTATCTGCATCTTTAGGCACCAAAACACGTTTAAAATTTGGCAGTGCTTTGTACATGAGAAGTGCTCAGTGCCCAAGAGTTTTGGTTAACAACCAGGAATACTATACTATCTCTCTCAGACATTACTGACATGCCCATAGTACCTAGTTACTAGATATATAGCTGTTACTAAGCTGCAGAAGAAATAATTTAGGGGATTTTTTTTCCATTTTAGGTTCAGATAAACAGCAAATAGATGACAGATCTTTTAGACTTCATCTAGTAGTTTGTATCTATATATGTAAGTATTTAAACACACCCATGGTATGTGAATATTAAAACAAATCACAAATATAGAAGATTACATGCTATTACCGTTGGAGTGGTGTTAATGATTTTTTCCTACCACACCAGTTTTTCCCCCCAGTCGACAAAATGCTAGGTATATTTCAATCTCAGAAGGCAGCATGACCCCTTCCTCAAAAGTTTTCTGTGAGATTTATAAACAAGCACATTTATTTCTTCAACATAATTACTTACACACACAACCCTTCCAAAATTAGAAAGAATTGCCATTTTTAGAAGACCACACACACACGCACAGAAAGCTACCTGACATCATGGATAGGATGACTATCTGTAAAGTTTGTAAGGTTTTTGTTTATACCAGAATATTCACAAATCTATAGAAGTGTACACAAGAATGCTTTTCTTTTCTCATTATAACTAAATTATATTATTCAATAAAGATATTAGTTTGGAGTGATATAGTTTAAGAGTCTTTTCAGGATGTTTGCATATAACACTAATTCTGTTATGTGAAGACAAATTACTCCTTAATAGTGACCTTAAAAAAAAAAAAACAGTCATTGTCTTATAGGTGCAAATCTTGAATGCACAATATGATTAAGGCAAAAAAGAAAAGTACTTGCATATAAAAAAGGGAAAATATTCATGTATTTCTATTTTCATACAAATTTCTTCAGATCATAGTGAATCTTTAAAATGCTGACCCATTAAATTGTGAATGAAATAGAACAAAATATTAAAATAATATTAACGTTCTGCCAAATACATTTCATATCTACAATCTACTCTGTTTTATGCTCTCAGTAAGATAATTGATTTTCAAAATTTCTATCATGTTTATTTAATGTTGTTTAGTAGGAGGATTTCAGATTCATTTGTATATATTACAATAATACTTGCTATAAAAATATACAGTAATTAATTATCAATGTTCTTTTGACAAGCAAAGGGATATAAAGCCCACTAGTATCTATCGGAAGGCTCCCATTGACATCAGTGGATCAGGCGCTAATGGGTTAAATTAAGAACAACTCAAAACTTAAGGATAGACTGATGTCAATATTGGTCTAAATTAGGGTTGTCAAGCGATTAAAAAAAATAATCAGGATTAAACACGATTAATTGCACTGTTAAACAATAATAGAATACCATTTATTTGAATATTTTGGGATGTTTTCTACATTTTCAAATATATTTATTTCAATTACAACACAGAATACAAAGTGTACAGTGCTCATTTTATATTTATTTTTGATTACAAGTATTTGCACTGTAGAAAAACAAAAGAAATAGTATTTTTCAATTCACCTAATACAAGTACTGTAGTGCAATCTGTTTATCATGAAAGCGGAATTTACAAATGTAGTGTTGTAATTGAAATCAATATATTTGAAAATTTAGAAAAACATCCAAAATATTTAATACATTTCAATTGGTATTCTATTGTTTAACAGTGCAGTTAAAACTGTGATTAATCGCAAATAATTTTTTTAATTAATCCCGTGAGTTAACTGCGATTAATCAATAGCCCCAGTCTAAATATTTTATTGGCTTCTATTATATGGAAGTTGTCTCCAGATTTAGAAATGAGCCTCATCCTGTACTCTCCAAATCAATTTCAGCTCTGTATGTATGTATGTATGTATGTATGTATCATATCCTGGAGTCCCAAGGTGATTAATGGAGATACTGAACTATTGGCGATTTTAGGTGAAAAGTCAGAGAATCATGGAGATACCTAGAGAAAAATGGTACCACATCTACCTGGCAACTACTATCTAGAAACTAACTTTTAACCCTAGTAAAATATTGGAACAAAAATTCATGCAATTATTAAACATGTAGGAACATAATTACTAAGTATCGTGTTTATAAGCATAATTCCACACAAACAAGATCTCATTTTTGGTAAACTGCAAGGTTTAGGCTTAATGGACAAACAAAACACGGTAGTCAGAGACTTGCAATGTTCCTAGACTTCAGCAAAACATTTTAACATTTTGATACATTGTATATTTGAAAGATTGGATTTGATATAACCCATGCCTGCTGAAAACCCATGAACAAAAATATTATTAGGAATGATACACTAATGTTCAGTGTATTAATCTGGGGTTAAATGGAGGAGAAGGAGGTTGGTCAGTGAATGCTGCAAGGATCATTATTGAGCCCAGTTTTGCTTAACTTAATTAATTATATGGGACAAGAACCTTAAACTCTCAGATACTAAATTGAAAAGTGTTGCAACCACCAGTAAGGACACAGTAAGGGCATAGGAATCATACAATTATTAACAATGGAAAAATTCTGCAGAATATATTACAAAGTTAGAAATATGTTCAAGAAATAGGTGTCTGATCCTGTGAGATATTGAGCACCTGCAACTCCTACAGGAGACAGAAGCATCTCCCAGGAACAAAACCAAAATGAGATTCACTTTGGAAACATATAAACAAATACATGTGATAAAAACAGTCTGAAACAAATAATTAATGTGAGGGCGATATTTGGAAAGTAGAAATGCTGAAAGAGACCAGGGTGATAAAGGATGTGAACTTGGAGTATGATGCAACAATATAAAAAGTAATTGCGATTTTTGGAATGCACATGCAGAGGCATCATTGAACAAGAAAATCATCTCTCCCCCTATGGCCTGGAAGAATGCACCTAGAACCTGTATCCCTTTTTGAGCACCTCAGTGGCAGAAAGATGTCAACAAACTGGAGAGAATTTTAAGAGGAGAAACAAAAATTGTTAAGGATGTGAAAGTATTAACTCATTAACTGGCATTTTGCTGGCGGAAGAGAAAGAAGTTTCCCCACTGCAGCATTGCCTAAAGGCCTCAATCAGATTGGGCCCAATTGTGCTAGGCACTGTGTAAACACAACAAATGACAATCCCTGTCCCAAATTGCTCACAGTTTAAAAGACAAAAAAGTAAAAGATGGATGGAACAAAAATCGGGGACAAAGCAACAAATATAATAGGATGTGTGACCCCTAGCCAGTCCCTAGTAGTGATCACAGCTTGTCACCTCTCTGGCTGTTATCAGGTTGTAGTTTTCATATGTATTACAAGACCAGAGAGGAGAAGGTTACAGTAGTTAAGGCATGAGATGATCAGAGCTTGGACAAGAGTTTTGGCAACATGGGGAGACAGTGGAAGTTGAATCTTGGAATTACTTGGAGTATTACACAGGAAGAAATGACAAGATTTCAATATGGTCTGGATGCATGGGTCAAAGGAGAAGGCCAAGCCAAAGATGACAGGTCTGAGCCACAGGGAGAATGGTGTTGTTCACCATTACAGGGAAAAGCACAGGGGAGGAGAGGGATGTAGGGGGAAAGATCAGGAGCTTGGTTTTGGCCATGTTAAGTTATATTTTATAAGTGTGTCCAATGCAGAGCAGTTTTCTGAAGTGACAACCAAAATAGCCTATGATCCAAGCTGATTTCTTTATGGATAATTTGGCCAAAATAAAAAAATTTCAGGTCTCCGATTTTTGCAGCTCACATATTGCAGATGCCTGGCTATAGCTTCTATTGAAGAAAACGTATTTAGTTTCAGAAACAGCACTTGTGAAAGAGAGAAGATGAGTTTGTTTTAATTTGAAGAAAATGGTTCATTTCCAATGCCGATCTTAGCTTTTATTTTTAATTGTTTTAATGGACAGCTGTCTCATCCACAGAATATCAGGTCGGGGGCAATTCATAGTATAGATTCAGATAATGCTGTACATTTCAGTAGTCTGTTTGATCGATACTATGAATTTTGAAATGTCCACAGTCCTTATTCAATCAGTAGGATTTTTATATTTTCTCAGTGTTATTATTTGCTTGACATATGCTAAGAGCCCAGATCTCTTTTTCTCCCTGTTCTCACTGATGACATATGCATTTTGCAAAGATTATTTATGGAGGTCTTAATTTTATACACTCCACTAATGCAAGTAAATCTGAATAATGTATCACAAGGCATTTGAGTAGTGATTATAGTTTGTAGTTAGAGAAGTTTGTTTGAATTTTGTAGCAATAAATATTTCAAAATCTATGTTTCTATGATTGTGTTAAAATATTATGAACACAATTTCAGTAACGATAATATTCACATACATCGTTTTTATTGTGTAATGTTCAGGTTCTAAATAGGAACAAAACATTCATAGTACATTTATTCTGCTGTTGATGAGAAATCTCCAAGTGGTCCAGCAATTAAAAAGAAGACCTTAAAGAGGATACTATAACTTTACAGCTGTCACTGGGCACATTGCTTGAGGCTATGTTATTGTAGGCTCAATCATTCTATAAAACTCTCTCTTTCAGCTCCAATAAACCTATCAAGATTACTTCAACTTTTAGCAAGGGAACCCAGAACAGAACCAACATTTAAAAAGTAAAGCAGTTAAAGTGGAATGTCAGAAATTTGAAGGGCACACCCTTATTTCTGAATAAAATATTGGATCTGAATGAGCCAATCAGCCATACTTTTCTGACAAAGAAAAAAGGTATTGTTTGATATTCCTATTAACCACATACTGCTCCTTTAAATGTTCTGATGCACCCCCCACCCCAAATTCCAACCACTGCTATGTTCATATATTATACTTGTCATAACTCTTTACACTACAGTGAGTCAGCCTGCTGAAAATAAACTTTATGGGTTCCATTCTAAAGCATGGGCCCAAATACTGAGTAGAAAAAAGTTTACCCTCTGTCCTAGTGTAAACCAGAAAGAGGAGGAAGTGGGGACATACTTGCAAAGTATATTGCAAGAAAAATATGTGCTTTGACACATCTAATAGAATGAATAATCTGTCTGCAGCTAGAGGATCCCTCCACATAGGAGCTTTTCTCGACTTTGGACACAGCAGGAGGGGAGGTGGGGGGGTGGCTGCCACTTCCATACCAGATCTCTTTTTAAAGGCTTTTCCAGTGGGAATGTCACACACTTGACAATTATCACTTGGAATGCCATACTGCAAGCCCAAATGAATTTTAATTGGAGACCCACAGTGCCCTCTTTCAAGCCCTGGTGGAACCCCCTCCAGCCTGAAAAGCAGGACTGTCAGCCTGAGAGGAATTTAAAAATAAACCCAGTCGTCAAGTAGCAATTAAAAAGCCGTGGTGAAATGTAGCAAAGGAACCATTGAATGGGGAAAAAAATCAGGCTTAAACCCAAATCAATCTTTGGGGAACTGAGTTTCTTAAAGAGGCAGACAGGCAGAAGTCTGGATCTGCTAGAAAGGAGGGGAGTAAGTCACCCAAACCAGCTGAGAAATAGTCAAGGGAATCACATCAAACAAACACACACAGAGGCAGCAGTTGACGCTGTGACGAAGCCAACTTTTAATCACACCCTTCTGGCTCTTTCAAATGGGCTGTGTCTGTAGCCCAGGCTCACAGACGTTTCTCACACAGGCCCGCTGGGGAACTGGGCTGCTCTCACACTAACAATTCTCCACTGTTCCCGGGCCACCTCCGCGCGAGCTGCGCTCCGGACTCAGCGCCGCGCTTCTCCCGGGGAGGCGGGGAGCGCGGCGCGCAGACAAGGGACTCGTAGGGGACGGGGAAGGAGAACCGATCCTCTAGGGCAGCCGGGGGCCCTATAACGCCTCTGCCCCTGCGGCTGTAGGCGGGGAAGACTCAAAGTTTCCAGCCCCGGACGGAGGAGAGGAGCGGACATTTCTGCCAGCTTGGCCGCTGCCCTCTCCCCTCAGCTTCCATCGCCATGGAGACGGCAGGGCAGGGCCCCACTTCGCCAGCACCCTCCGGGGCCCAAAGCAGAGGCGGGCCCCGGGCGGGCTCTGGGGGGGGGGGTGACCCTTGATGCAGCCGAGGCGCACCGCCAAGCAACTTGTCACGAGCCTATTGACCCCCCCCCCCCCCCCCGCCGGTTCCCGGCAGCGTGACTGCACCGCTGCTCCCTCACCCGCTCCCCTCGGGACAGAGCGGGCGGGGGGGGGGGGGGGCGCTCGGGTTAATGGGATATTCAATATCCTGCAGTGTGCACTGCGCGCTCTGCACTTCCCGCGCCTAAAAGCCCCTAATGCGCTCTGGACTTCCGCTGGCTGCTGCCACAGGGGCTTTCATGCAGGAGCCGATCGATGGGGCTTCTCCGGTGTCCGGGAGTCTTGCAGCAGCAGCCGCCAGGCAGGAGGGGGCCGGGAGCCGGGTTTTGCCTCTCAGCTGCTCCCTCCCCCTCCACTTTCGGCTATCACTGTCTCCAGTCCTGACCCCCCTCCCCCGCCGCCGCGCACACCCGACCCCCCCTTCCCCCTCCCCCATTTGGTTGAGGGAGCAAGTTGTGGGGTCCGTCCAGCAGAGCTCGGGCAGCGGGGCCAAGGGAGGTTACTGAGCATGCGCACAGCGCTCAGGCCGGCTCAACAACAGCCGGGAGCACACGCTGATGGGGAGCGGGCTGTGACCCTGCCCATCCCGGGACGAGCTGACCTGGGGCGGCCCGCAGCAGGAAGGCTGGAGAGGAGGGAGAGGGGGCAGAGAAGGCGGCTCGCCCGAGCCTGGGAGCTGGGGAGGGTTGGAGTCAGCCCATGATTTATGCAAGAGCCCAAAGAGAAACTTTGTGAGGCTTCCCTGCTCCGGCTGCCCCGCTCGGGGGTGTGACCCTTCCTCGGCCTGACAGCAGCACGGGACGGGCAGAAACAGCTACCATTTGCCACCTGGTCCCCTTAACCGGAGGAGCGCGGAGCTCCGAGGAGACAGGATCTGTGCCCACCCCTCCCGCAACCATCCCCCAGGGGCTGCAGGCGTCTAACGCAAGGCTGGCGACGACCTGGGGTAGAGGGGGTCTGCCCATGTCCCCAGCGGCTGGTCCTACCTTTCCGATTTGGTGAATTTCCTAAATGCCTGTCTGAGGTCGTGGAAAGACCTGTAGGTCTGGGGTTCCGCGGAGATGCCCTGTGCCCGGGTGGTGCGGGGTCCGATATGGGTGGTAGGTACTGGCAGCACTGATTGGCATTTGTGCAGTTTTCTTTTCAGTTCCTGGATCTCCTCTTCCTTCTCTGACAGTCGCTTCTCCAACTCTTTAATTCTCTCTTCCTTCAGCTGCAAAATCTTGGCAAAGTCCCCTTCCAGCTCGCTCATTTTCCAACCTTTGCTAACTTTGTTAGCCCGCAGCAGCAGAGAAGGCGAGCGCTGAGTGAATGAAGCTTCTAAATAAGTGAGCAAGGAGATCTGCTGCCACTAATGGGTGGTGAACAGCTTTCTTCGATCCACTTACTGCTGAATGGGCTGTAAACGGAGGCAGAGAAATCTGAAATCAGTGGAGAGGAGATGCTGAGTGCTAATCCGAACCCTCTGCTGGGAATAGGTGATTATCTTTCATTGAGAAACCAATTAGCGCTGTCCTTCCTCCCTTGATATCCGCCAGATTCACTCTAGGAGAGAGAGGGGGGAAAGCACACACAGTACACTGAGCTCCTAAACTGCGTTTGATCAGAACCGCAGCTCTCCCTCCATCATACAATAATCACTGTCCGACACTAAGTGGTACAAAAGAAGTGGGTGGGGGGCTTTGTGCCACTCTGCAAGACTTGATCCTTGAAATAGCAACAATTACCATGTGATCTAGAGGGTGACGCAGCTCCCTGTAACTGGATCCTAAGACTTTGGATTAAAAAAAAAAGAGCACTTCATAAATATTAAAGCGTCTTCAGCTAATAACCTACATGAATCCATTCTTTCTCTCTCTCTCTCCACCCCCCACCCTCTCATCTCTTGCCACTGCTCATCTAGGTTGCATGACAAGGCGTCTGTGGTCCAGTTTGTTGTATAAGAAGAGTGTGGATAAGATCACTTGTAATTAGATTTCGACACAAGAATCAGGACTTTTCCCACAATAAAGCTTCAATATTTTTACTAAATCGTTAAGTGGGGCTATGTCAATACTGTTTTATGTTCGTGAACTGAAAGGTGACTGAAACTCTGAGTAGCTGTTGATGGCAAAGGACACCTAAAAATCTATGGGCTTGGTTGTGTTGTCTGTCGTTTGAGTCTTTAAGTACATAGAAGCTCAGAGTGCAGAATTATTCTTCTGTTTTAAATCTGATGACCCTCTAGACCCTCCACCACTCATACTCTACCAATTTATATGAGGAGCATTGATATGGCACCATTTCCACTGTACTTTAAAAAACGCATTTGTTTGATAGTAGATACTAGTTATCTCCTGGAAAAGAGGACATATGGGGCATCAGAAGTGCTATTCTGAATCTTCAAAAAACACCTTACAAAATCCAATTGCTGGTTGATTAAAGCAGCTTAGTTTTACATTATCATAACCCCACTAACGTAATTATATGGAAGGAATGTAGTTTTAAAACCAAGCACCTTACGCACCCATGACACTAAATAAATTATAGCAACTTTTATTCTAAAAAATGCCTCTGCTGATACTACAGTTTACTATTAGCACAGCCTCTTATCAAATTACATTTTTGCATCCCATCTGAAGTGCATGTTCAGTATTTCTTTATTATAGTACTAAATGTTCAACAATTCACACTCTCACTTATAAATTATAAGGCTCTAACACCAGAGTACACTTCCAAGTACTTGCTTGTTACTCTTGTTGTAACAATGCCTCTTTATAATATTAAAAAATAATTCCTATTCACCAAATGGTGGTAGAAAGAGCTTTCACTGCCTCTGAAAGTTAGAATTTTCATCCAATAAAAATCTAAAATGTGTAGCAAGTTGATTGAAAAACAAAATAAAAAGTGTCATACAAGTTAATACGCCTCTACATGGTGCAGTTTTCCGGATGTGGGCCTTGGTGATTCACAGCACATGGAAATGCATTCTAAATTCTTACCTACTCTTCTTATTACTCCTTCGTACGCCCTAGGCCAGATCTGGTTCTCACATTATTAGGGGTCAGTGGGATTTCCTAGGATTTACACTAGTGTAAATGAGATCAGAATCTGATCTATTACAGGTACAATAGGTGATGTCAATGGAACATTTCTATATGATACCAAACAGTGATGCCTGGTATCAGGGTGAAATCCTGGTCCCACTGAAGTCAAATGAGACTTTTGCCCTTGACCTAAACTGGGCCAGGATATCACCCTTATGATACTTATAAGGAATAGACTACCACACATGATTTTTATAGAAGCTTAAAAAAAAAAAAAGACACCATTCAACTTGACTATCACATTTCTATCTGAAAATTGTGTTACAGTAAGCCCCTCAGACTCAATATCCCCATGGCTTAAAGAGATAAAAGGAAAAATATATTTCTCTCTTTTTAGTTTCTTATCTTTGTGCATTTGACAGCAGTATGGGCATTGTCAGGTTCACAGTTTCCTGAAGGGTGCTTCAAGCTGGAAGGTCCTTTCCTAGTAACAATAACAGCAAGTATGAAACTCAAAGTCAAAAGACTGCAAGCTTCGGGCATCTGTGTGCATGAAAAGAAAGGAGAAAGAGTGGGTCTGACCATGTCTGGTGTCATGCTCTCAGGTCCCTGCAAAAGATCCTTCTAAATGTGAACACAGGAGGGGGGGAAGGAGCGGGGAAGTATTTCCTTTTCTTGAAAGAACACTTTCAAAAAGGAAGCTATATCATTTTTTAAGTCAAGTTGCCACCTCCATTTAACTTTCTAAGTGATTTTTAAAAAAAATTCTCTTGGAAAATTACTTCTGCTGTCTTGCCCCAATGAAGTCTCTCTCTAATGAAATAAAAGTATTTAAACGGTTTGAAAAATCCTCAGCTACAGAATTTGTGGACACCACCTTTATTTATTTAAAAAGCAGTCAGATGGAGGAAATACGTTTAATAAGGGAGTTCTTCAAAGAGTCTTATTTCAACACGTGTGAATTAGAAATATGAAAAACACCGTAAATCAGTGGCAGATAGCTGAAACTTCGTTTTGTTGCACACTTCTCATTAAAAGGAAAACATCGCCATCTTGTGTGCAAAAATGACATTGTAGCACAAAGGCAACACATTTTTTTAAGTCTATAAATCACATCATTCAAGACTGAAACAACAAAGCAGATGCAAAGTTCAGCTATGCTCTGATCTCAAATAGCTCATTTACCAATTTGTTTTATGCTACATGGTCCTGACTACTGCTTCCAGGGTCAGTGCCAGAACACTTTCGCGGAATGATGGAAAGACACTTACAGATCTCAAGTGCTATGATTGCTATCCATACACTCGTTGAAAAGCCTAAAATAAAGAAAAACAACATTTTAAATGCTTTAAAAGCAGTCCAGTTCTGTAGTACTTACATGGAATTTAGGATCAGGTGTATAGAAATGGAGAATTCAATACAATTTAGTATTGCAAGAAGCCTTATTTTCCCACTTCTGAATTTTTATTAAACATTTTCCCCCTTAAACTCTTGTTTTTTGTGAAAAAATGATAAAAGCATGTATTTTTAAATGGAAATCTGTGCCACTCAGATCTTGTTTGATTCTTCTCCAACTTGTGGAGCTTCCAGGAAAATAAAACAGAAATACAAAAGCAGTAAGTAATCTAAGAATTCAGATTTTGCCAAAATCAAATGAAGTATGAGTCTTAATTATTTAGTTCTTTTCAAAACCTGTTATTAATATTGCAGTAGCACCTGAAGGTCCCAATCTTCCAATGTTCTAGACACTTCACATACAGAGAAGCCAGTCCCTGCCCTGAAGATCTTACAAAATAAGAGGCAAGACCAACAGATGCACACAAGCAATTTACATTTGGCAAAACAAGTTCTCCAGTCCCTAGCTTACAGTTTTCTATAGTCATATTATGGGGTTTAACACAGTGGTGTTAATTTCAAGATTAGGGAGAAATATTATTGTAGACAAATTGCTAGTGGTTAAGTCTAATATTTACCAAGCTAACTACATGCAGCTTTCCCATGCTATTTGTAAAAGAAGAACATCTGGTAGTTTGGGGTTTCCAATTTGAATCTCTGGTTTGAGAAGAAACAGTCTTCTCAAAAAAAAAGCCAACAACATAATTTTTCCAGGATTTCCAGAACATTGAAGTTCAAAGTTTCTGTTCAGCATTGCCATTTAAAAGAATTATGAGCTAAGCTTAGGAACACAATAGTACTGTGTCCGATAATCTATATTATATTAATATTAATTTACAGCATGCACCTGCTAGAGAACTCATTTGTCCATCAATTATTTGATTCTATTCTACTCCCACTGTAGTGAATGGGAGTTTTGCCAGTGACTTCAGTAGGAACAGAATCAAGCCCATTGTTATTTTGGGGCGCTCACGGCATAATATATCATTATAAATTGCCTCTGGAGCTCCACAGAGACTGGTGCTGTACAGTCTGCTAAATAATGCATGCTCACTTTAAATTTTATTTTTGAGGCTGGATAGTGTGTGTATAATTCCAATCTTATTAGGTCACATTAACCCCTGTGCCAAGATTGACCCAGCTTTCTTAATTTAAAATATATTACACTCCACTCAGACTGGAAATTGAAAATAGATATGGAGTGGTCTGTTGTTCTCATTTAAATTATGTAAAGCATGAAGTCAAGAAAGGAAGGAAGGTTTCCCGATCCCAGAAACCCTTATTTACATGAGTGGTCCCAGCGAAGTAGATGAAACTTCTCACATGAGTAAAGACCCACGTAAGTACGAACTCATCTTGCAACTCCATTGTGTGTGGGACACCCACTGACTACATTGAACTATGAAAACGTCAAGACAAATGTATGCTTAAATTGAATAAAGCGTGACTTTATTACTGTAAGAATTGGCCTTTTTTACTCTCTCTCTCTCCTACTGTTAATTACTCTCCTTGTGCCCAATCTACAATTATATTGTAATCTTTTGGGGACAAACCCAAGTCCTATCTTTTATCTGTTTTGTAAAGCACCTAATGCACATTTGGCATTGCAAGAGACCAACAACAAAAGATGCTCTATGTATGGACCACGATTGGCCTCTTATAATTTAAATTCATCAATACTTTGAATTTAAAGTATTATAAAAACAATTGATAGGTCATATTTTCTTTTAACAAGGTACTTGCACTTTAATGATTAATATCTGCACATTTCTATATAAACCAGTACAATTAACTACAACAGGAGTTTTCAGATTAAGGCTCGCAACCCTAAGGCCTGGTCTACACTACGACTTTAATTCGGATTTAGCAGCGTTAAATCGAATTAACCCTGCACCCGTCCACACAACGGAGCCATTTATTTCGAAATAAAGGGCTCTTAAAATCGATTTCTGTACTCCACCCCGACGAGCGGAGTAGCGCCAAAATCGATATTGTCATTTCGAATTAGGGTTAGTGTGGCCGCAATTCGATGGTATTGGCCTCCGGGAGCTGTCCCAGAGTGCACCATTGTGACCGCTCTGGACAGCAATCTGAACTCGCATGCACTGGCCAGGTAGACAGGAAAAGCCCCACGAACATTTGAATTTCATTTCCTGTTTGCCCAGCGTGGAGAGCACAGGTGACCACAGATAGCTCAGCTCATCAGCACAGGTAGGCTGATAATCGAAAAAGAGCACCAGCATGGACC
Source organism: Emys orbicularis (assembly GCF_028017835.1). Taxonomy (NCBI): domain Eukaryota; kingdom Metazoa; phylum Chordata; order Testudines; family Emydidae; genus Emys; species Emys orbicularis. The sequence continues at coordinate 36,649,688 of NC_088689.1, read as the reverse complement.
GTACGGGAGGTACTGGATCTGATCGCTATATGGGGAGAGGATTCAGTGCTAGCAGAACTTCGTTCGAAAAGACGAAATGCCAAAACTTTTGAAAAAATCTCCAAGGGAATGATGGAGAGAGGCCACAATAGGGACTCAGATCAGTGCCGCGTGAAAGTCAAGGAGCTCAGACAAGCCTATCAAAAAACAAAGGAGGCAAACGGTCGCTCCGGGTCAGAGCCGTGGACATGCCGCTTCTACGCCGAGCTGCATGCAATTCTAGGGGGGGCCGACACCACTACCCCACCTGTGACCGTGGATTCCGGGTTGGGGATAATCTCATCAGCTACACCTGAGGATTCTGCGGATGGGGAAGAGGAGGAGGAGGAGGAGGAGGACGAGCTTGCGGAGAGCACCCAGCACTCCGTTCTCCCCAACAGCCAGGATCTTTTTCTCAGCCTGACTGAAGTACCCTCCCAACCCAGTATCCAAGACCATGACCCCATGGAAGGGACCTCAGGTGAGTTTACCTTTTAAAATATAAAACTTGTTTTAAAAGCAAGCGTTTTTTAATGATTACTTTGCCCTGGGGACTTGGGATGCATTCGCGGCCAGTACAGCTATTGGAAAAGTCTGTTAACGTGTCTGGGGATGGAGCGGAAATCCTCCAGGGACATCTCCATGAAGCTCTCCTGGAGGTACTCCAAAAGCCTTGCCACAAGGTTTCTGGGCAGTGCAGCCTTATTCCGTCCTCCATGGTAGGACACTTGACCACACCATGCTTGCAGCAAGTAATCTGGTATCATTGCCTGACAAAGCCTGGCAGCGTATGGTCCCGGTGTTTGCTGGCATTCAAGCAACATCCGTTCTTTATCTTGCTGTGTAATCCTCAGGAGAGTGATATCGCTCATGGTAACCTGGTTGAAATACGGGAACTTAATTAAGGGGACAGAGGTGGCCGTTCCTACTGGGCTGTTTGCCTGTGGCTGAAAAGAAATCCTTCCCTGCAGTTAGCCAAGCACAGGGTGGGGGGAATTGGCCCTGAGCTTTTCGCGTTTGGCTAGCAGGGATCTTCCCTGTTACCAGCCACGCGGTGGGGGGAGGGGTACAGCGATCATCCCAGATAATTCATGGCGGGAGGGGGGGGGCGGGGGGTTAGTTTGGTTTCTGCAGGGATCTTCCCTGATACCTGCCACGTGGTAGGTGGAGGGATAAAGCGATCATCCCAGAGAATTGGATGGGGCGGGGGGGTTAGTTTGTTTTCTGCTGCTGAAGGTTAACAGGAAAACTGCAGCAGTCAACGGGCTTTGCTTGGTATGTGGGAAAGGAGGGCGCAGAAGCCGAAAGACAATGGCTTACCATGGCTGCATGCAAGCTGAATTCTGTTGCCCGGACCTGCGTCTGTGATCTCTAACACCAAAGCCACAGGCACTCAATATTAAGATGGAAAATGCGACCTTGTACTGAAATCACATGTGCTATGTAATGTGAATGGTGTTTTTCACCGTGAAAGAGTATAAGCATTGTTCTGTAAAATGTATCATTTTAAAAACTTCTCTCCTTTTTTTCAACCCTCCCTCCAGCAGCTGCAAATTTTTCAAGCCTCCCTCCTCCGTCCCGAAGGCTATCTCAGATAAGGCGGCGTAGAAAGAGGACGCGAGATGACATGTTCACTGAAATAATGGAATGCACCCACAATGAAAGAGCTCATTTGAATGAGTGGAAGGACACAGTATCTAAATTTAGGAAAGATGCCAGTGAACGTGAGGTCATGAGGGACGCTCGAGATGAGAGGTGGCAGGCTGCAACGCTGGGGCTGCTGCGTGATCAAACGGACATGCTCCGGCGTCTGGTGGAGCTTCAGGAACGGCAGCAGGATGACAGACTGCCGCTGCAGCCGCTGTATAATCTCCCTCCCCCCTCACCATGTTCCACAGCCTCCTCATCCAGACGTGTAAGAACGCGGGGGGGGGGAGGCTCTGTGCACCCTCCCACTCCACCCCAGTGGACAGCCCAACCAAAAGGCTGTCATTATATTGAATTTTTTCAGAGGCCTTTTACTTCCCTCCTATCCTCCTCCCAAACCTCACCCAGATTACCTTGTTGGTTCTTTCCCTATGTTTATAATCACTTAATAAAGAATACATGATTTTTAAACGATAGTGACTTTATTTCCTTTGAAAGCAAGCTGGGAGAATGGGGAGGGTGGGTTCCTTACAGAGAATGAGTCAATAAAGGGGGCGGGTTTTCATGAAGGAGAAACAAACAGAAATTTCACACTGTAGCCTGGCCAGTCATGAAACTGGTTTTCAAAGCTTCTCTGATGCACAGCGTTTCCTGGTGTGCTCTTCTAGTCGCCCTGGTGTCTGGCTGCGCGTAATCAGCAGTTAGGCGATTTGCCTCAGCCTCCCACCCTGCCATAAAGGTCTCCCCCTTACTTTCACAGAGATTGTGGAGCACACAGCAAGCAGAAATAACAATGGGGAGATTGCTTTGGCTGAGGTCTGAGCGAGTCAGTAGCGATCGCCAGCGACCTTTTAAACGGCCAAATGCACATTCTACCACCATTCTGCACTTGCTCAGCCTGTAGTTGAACAGCTCCTGACTCCTGTCCAGGCTGCCTGTGTATGGCTTCATGAGCCATGGCATTAAGGGGTAGGCTGGGTCCCCAAGAATAACTATTGGCATTTCAACATCCCCAACGGTTATTTTCTGGTCCAGGAAGTAAGTCCCTTGCTGCAGCCCTTTAAACAGAGTAGTGTTCCTGAAGACGCGAGCATCATGAACCCTTCCCGGCCAGCCCACGTTGATGTTGGTGAAACGTCCCTTGTGATCCACAAGTGCTTGCAGCACCACTGAAAAGTACCCCTTGCGGTTTATGTACTGGGTACCCTGGTGCTCCGGTGCCAAGATAGGGATGTGGGTTCCATCTATCGCCCCACCACAGTTAGGGAATCCCATTGCAGCAAAGCCATCCACTATGACCTGCACATCTCCCAGAGTCACTCGCTTTCGTAGCAGCACCTCAGTGATTGCTTTGGCTACTTGCATCACAGCAGCCCCCACAGTAGATTTGCCCACTCCAAATTGATTCCCGACTGACCGGTAGCTGTCTGGCGTTGCAAGCTTCCACAGGGCTATTGCCACTCACTTCTCAACTGTGAGGGCTGCTCTCATCTTGGTATTCTGGCGCTTCAGGGCAGGGGAAAGCAAGTCACAAAGTTCCAAGAAAGTGCCCTTACGCATGCGAAAGTTTCACAGCCACTGGGAATCGTCCCACACCTGCAACACTATGCGGTCCCACCAGTCTGTGCTTGTTTCCCGGGCCCAGAATCGGCGTTCCACGGCTATAACCTGCCCCATTAACAGCATGATCTCCAAAGCACCGGGTCCCGCGGTTCGATAGAATTCCATGTCCATATCCTCATCACTCTCGCCGCCGCGCTGCCATAGCCTGCTCCTCGCCGCCTGGTTTTGCAGGTTCGGGTTAGCATAAACTGCACGATAAGGCGCGAGGTATTTACAATGTTCATGACTGCTGTCTTGAGCTGAGCGGGCTCCATGCTTGCCATGGTATGGTGTCTGCACTGTTCACCCAGGAAAAAGGCGTGAAACGGTTGTCTGCCGTTGTTTCCTGGAGATGGGGGAGGATATACCCAGAACCACCTGCGACAATGTTTTTGGCCCCATCAGGCATTGGGATCTCAACCCAGAATTCCAATGGGCGGAGGAGACTGCGGGAACTATGGGATAGCTATGGGATAGCTACCCACAGTGCAACTCTCCAGAAATCGACGCTAGCCCCGGTACATGGACGCACACCGCCGAATTAATGTGCTTAGTGTGGCTGCATACATTCGACTTTATACAATCTGTTTTCCAAATTCGAATTATATAAATTCGGATTAATCCCGTAGTGTAGACATACCCTTAGAAGGGGAAAGTCAGAAGTCACAGCAAACCATATAATATGTGGAGGCTGCTAGGAAGCAATGGCGTGAACTGAAGGCCCTGAGCTGCTGGCTTTTACCTCTACCTTATTCCTCCTGCCCCATTCTCCACTACAAGTTCTACTTGAGTGTGGTGAGGAGCCAGTTGCTTTACCCCCTGCCCACAGTGCTGAGCCAGCTCTTTCCCACATCTATGCAGCACTTCATAGCCCCAGAGAACAATGTGTCGAGAGGAAGATAGAAGCTAAAACACCACCTTCTTGTAATCCCTGGTCTTTCAGCACCTCCATACGAGACCACATATTCTCCACTTCAATACAGAATTACTTGTGCACCTAAAACGCCTGCTGGACTATTATTAATACCTCCAAAATAACAAAGGTCAGCTGAGGAATAGAGGAAAATACAGTCATTGGACTACCTGGGACCTACAATAAGGGTTACATTTATTTATTTATTTACACACACACACACACACACACACACACACACACACACACACACAGACACACACACACTTTGAACCAAGTTTGTTAGCTTACTGACAGCTACTATAAATCATAGAAGGTGATTGGTAATAATTTTGCAACTGCTACAGCTTCAAAGTCAATTTCAAGAGAAGCCCAAATAAGAGCCCAAATTACCGCAATTAATAAAGGTCCATTAATTACTTTTCTACGATTTTCCATGTCTTATCAGCAACTCAGCCACAGCTATTTGATAATCATCCCACAATTCAAGTAGGGCCTTAATTATAATTATCCACTATATCTGCAAAAAAGGATCTTGCATCAGACTTTAAGAACAGTATTTTTAGGAAATTGCCAATCCACACTAGATTCTCCACAGGTGCTGTTCTGAATAAGCATGTTACATGGTTTGAATCACTAAATCCAAGTTACAGAGGAACAATCACAGTGACAGGGAGAGGTTATTCATCTTGTGCAGTAACTGGAGTTCAAGACACATATTGCCTTGTTTGGCAAGTGTACATGTTCTAGTCCTCCTTTCACCCGTACCAAAAATATATAGAGCTGCACAGGCAAACCATTCTCAGTTTCTTCTCCATGGCAAAGCCCCAAGACAGAGGTCTCTGAAGCAGAAGAAAAGGGGATGGGGCAAAGGTAGTGGAGCACCCTTAGGGGGACATATCTCACAAAATTCCAGCTACTGCACGAAGGTGAGTAACCTCTCCTTCAAGTAGTTTTCCCATGGGCACTCCACTTCAGGTGACTCCAAGTATGATCTTTGAGATCACCCTTAGGGTAGAAGAAAGCACTGAATTCTGGAAGTGATCCTGACAGACTGTAAAACTAAAAAAACCTCTTGTGAGAGAGGGATAAATTACAACATGAAAATGCGTGTCCTGAAAGTCAAGGGCCATGAACCAATCTGAGTCTAACAATTAGCCATCCTGAACTTCTGTGATTTTACAAACGCATTTAGAAGTCTAAGGTTTAGTAACAGTCTCCATCCCCCGTTCTTTTTTGGAACAAGAAAATAGTTTGAATAGAAACCCTTCCCCTTGCCCTGCACTGGGACTTCAGTTTCTATGGCATCTATACATGGAAGAAAGGACATCCTGTCTCAGCAAATGTTCGTGAGATGGATCCCTGTAAAGGGACAGAGAAGAGCGGTGGAATGGAATTGAAATAAATTGAGAAACCCGATATTATATAGTCTTCAAAATCACATCTGTTGGACATAAGCTGTCCCCATGCAGGCCAGAAATGGGAGGGATGGTGTCCAAAAGGGAGGAATGTGGGTAGGATGGTGCATCTGCAGACTCTTGAGAAGGGGTTATTCCAAGCCCTCAACCAAGCCATCCAAACTGATGCTGAGAGAAGGACAATTGCTGGGCAGTGGTAGCTGTCGCAATTGCTGTTTTTTTCTTGTGATATCTGGGCCTCTTTTTAAGTGGTTCAGCAGATACAGGATAACTCTAGAATGGAGTCAAGCAAGATCTCTGCTCTTGGGGACCTGCTAAATTTTCTCTTGTTCACAGGAATGTGTATATACTGAGGCACATGAGTGGGGTCTGGAATCTTTCAGAGTGTGAAGACATTTATCTGTGGACTCAGAAGATCTTAAGTACATCAAAAGGAAGTTATTCTGAGCCTCCATAGAGAAATTTGACAACAATTGCAACCAAGACACTTGACTCATTAGACAGCAGTAGAGATGGAATGAGCCACAGCGTCGGCTGCATCTAGGCAGCCTTGAAATGAGGTCCTTGCCAAAAGGTGACCCTCATCTATAATGAACTTAAATGACTTATGGTGTTTCTCTGGACGGCGTTCAACGAAGGCGATTAAGTTTATTGTAATGGACGTAGTTATACTTTGACATCAGAGCTTGGTAGTTTGTGATCCTGAACTGAGTTGCTAAAGAGTAGCTCTTGAGACTGGAGTGATCAAGTCATTTTTGGTCTTTATGATAATGTGTAGATTTTGTATGGTGTTGTCTACCGTGCTCATTAATTGCCTATACCAAAGAATTTGATGGAGGACAGGAACATTTTGATGGAACATTATACTTTTCATGGGCTCATTTACAATTAAGTGGTGCCATAGCTAGAGTCTGCCAAATGGCTTTTGCAGGTTCCAGTAGAGTATCATTCACAGGTAAAGCCACACATCCAGAGCAGATTGGGTGTAGGATGTCCAGAAGTTTATGTGACTCTTGGACCTGCACTAATGGAATTTGGAGTGAGTCAGCAATGTGTTTCATAAGCCCCTGAAACTGCTTGAATCATCAGCCAAAGAAGATGGTGGACACATTACAGCCACATCTGGTGACAAACAAATATTTATTGGAGGTGTCACCTCCTTGTCTGTTCTTGCATCTTGCTCCTCAAAAGTCCCCTTCATACATTCAGGCTGTTGAGGAGGAAGAACTGGATCAGAGAAATGTCTCTCTATATGTTCCCCACAGGAGAAACTAGAGTTCTTGAGCTGTTGGTGATACAGAGCCCCTGGATTCAAATAAGGCCACCAAGGGGACCCAGAGGATAGGGAAGGAGGCATCCACTGTTGGTCATATCAATGAGGTAGGACTTCAGATCATACTTTCCTTCAGAGTTTCTCTTTCAGTATAGGTCAGAGGAGAGTAGTGCCTTGTATGGTAGATAGAAGATCCCTAGACAGAAATCTGAGAATCAGAGGAGTCCTTCTCAACGTACTCCAAAGGTAGCACAGATAATGAAAATAGGGACTGTTGTCTCCCGGAGTGCTTATCAGGGAAAAACAATCTCAGTGACCCAGAAGATCTCAGTACTGACAAACATTAGGTACCAGCTAGCCATGGGGACTCTGACGACACAGAAACAAATAGATCCCTGGAATAACTGAACTCCTGCAGTACTGGACATAGGTGAGCTGAAACTCGATAGGATTCACAGATGACCGATGTTTGTACCTGAGGACATCAGTGCCTGTCAAGATGGCATTGGTTCTGAGGATGTTGAATGCTTTGGTGATGCATTTTTGCTGGACAAAGATGGTACTGTAGAAGCTGTCATCTTCTGGTGCCCTGGTATAAGGGCCTGGGGCACCAGTTTGGTACCAGAGTTAGTACATAGAACATTTCTAAATATGATCTCTGCTGGTATGGCCATGTCTGGTCAATACCAGGGGAAGTTCCAATACAGACACATGCTTGGTACCGTGGTTCCTGGAGAAGTTGAAGTCTTCAACAAATTCCCTGTACTGGAACCACTTGGAGCCTCAACAGTACTCACTTTGCAACCTGAAGCTTCTGAAAATGATCCTTTTGTGTGGTGACAGATTTCTTTGAAGAAGGTTCTCTGGTGGGAGATCTAGAGCTTGTATTTGTAGACGTCTTATTGGTACTGCCATTCTTATACCACAAAGGCCTTGGTGACAGGAACATATTGGTTGGTGGGGGGCTAAGTGTGCTCTAAGGTTGTTGCACAGCAGGATTCTCTGAGCCTGGATTGGAGGCTGGTCTGAGGGCCTGCTCCATCATGAGCAACCTGAAATTTCTTGGTTTTTCCTAGATCTGCTTTTGAAAGACGCACAGATCTTACACTTGGCTAGTGTACAGGTGTCTCCCAAACAATGGAGGCACCAAGTATGCCCATAGCTAACTGGGAATTCCAGGTAAAAAAGGCAGTGCTGAAACCCTGGGGATCCTGGTGATCACAGTGAGAATGACTCTCGAAGATGAAGATAGCCCCTGAACAAGGGGAAAGCGGGGATGGGGGGAGGGAGTGAAAGAAAAGCCCCAAGCAAAAGAATTATCAAATAATAAAATAATTAACTATGTAAACTCAAGTAAACTAAGGCCACAAACTAAGTAGAAGGGCTGAACTGCAAACTACTGTAAAGTGGGCAAACTAGATGTTCTGTTTCAGGCTGAAGGGCATTTGAGAAGGAACTAAGGGCAGTTCACCCATACAGCTTTATATATCCTCAGCATGGGGCACGAGGAGGACTAGAGAGTGCATATTTGGGCAGAATAGGCACTGTTACTGAAAATCTCTGATCAAAAGCACATGGAGTGTACATGCACCTGAAGTGGTGCACCAATAGGGACTCTACTCGTAGAAGAAGAACTTATGTTATTTATAAAAGAGGCAAATTTAATTTCCTGAAAGTAACTATTGGGCTAGCATTTCTAAAGCATACTTCTGGTCCTAGACTGCATCACTGTACTCAGCACTATAGAAAACAGACTACAGAAAACAGACACACAGAACATGCCAGGTATCGAACCAGGATGAGCCAGCGCCTCCATTTTTCATTCACAACTCCCTTTAATAATAGGAGATCACTTTACAAAAGAAAAGCATGCAGACATTACTCAGACTGTGGCTGTAATTATCCAGTTAAAAACTATGCCAGTAAACCTTTAGTGTATAACAGATCAAAAGGTGTCAGGTCCCTACTATTTTTCTTTTAAATCCTCATGCACAAATTATGAGGCTGTATAATAGAATTAAGACCACAGATTTGACCTATGATGTTTAAGAAAAGTTTGGCGCTAGGTGGACTCAATAAGTGCTTTGAGTCTGTCCACACATCTCATTATCTACGACATAATTTGAGTGACAAAACTGTAGCCTTAATTTTTTTTACTGTGCAGCTAAATTATTCTTTTATCCAAATGACATATGGTCAATTAGCAGTAAAGAAGAGGCCTAGCAGCAAGAAAGAGCTTCTCCATTTTTATATTTACTTTAGCTGAAATTATAAATCTATATTCCTTTGTGTTTGTGTGTTAAGCAAATACAGTGCCCAAGGCTGCAGGATTGACTTAGCAGTGGAAACTGAACTATTTTATCCTCTGTACAGGCACAGCATGGCCTCAAACTGCTTCCTTAAAGTTCCTCTACCCCCTTTTGGATGGGCTCCTGTCTCTATGATTATTCATCCCTTGGCTTTCAGTGATTGCCAGTTGTGAAAGTGATTTTTGAGGTACAGACAACTGATCAAGGGGAACTTGACTGAGGTCACCAACTCACTTTATGTAAGCCAATGAGCAGTCATCACATGGCAATGACTTGCGGTCAGTGTCTACCTGGGCTATATTCAAACTGGTGAACTAGAGGTAAATGACTCTAGTGATGTATCCCATCACTAGTTGCCTAAGCCATCCAGTGTCCTGATTTAATCTACATCTATCAAATACACTTTTTTTCGTCTTGGGAGAATCTCAAATACAGAGTTAATTCTTTCATTAGAACAGTTAATGTCTCTATTTCAATTACATAATTTCTTATTTTAGGTTTTTGCTTTATTTGGATGATGTGGTAATGGACATCTTGACAGCAGGTTTAATTATAATAAAGTACATTCAAAATTGTATGACATGACCAAAAATGCAGAAGTGTGTCTTCTTTATAACGTCTACTACTGGCATTTTATTGATAAGCACATTCTTTATCAATGTCAAGGGCTTACAGAGTGTGAGAATGTTTCATGTATTAGCATCCGCATGTGGAATAAAGCAGATGTCATAATATAACCCAAACAGTGATTAATTAGGACTGCAAACTGTGACCCTAGCAATTGTTTGACTATGATGTCACTAGTTGAAATATCATAATAGAAAGAAGACATTGCCTAGTATTTAGTGGGTAGGTAAGCTATGCAGTTTTAATAATATGATCTCTTAGGCCTGGTCTACACTAGGCGTTTATGTCGAATTTAGCGCCGTTAAATCGAATGAACCCTGCACCCGTCCACACCACGAGGCTATTTAGTTCGACATAGAGGGCTCTTAAATTCGACTTCTGTACTCCTCCCCAACGAGGGGAGTAGCGCTAAATTCGACATGGCCATATCGAATTAGGCTTGGTGTGGATGGAAATCGACGGTAATAGCTCCGGGAGCTATCCCACAGTGCACCACTCCGTTGACGCTCTGGACAGCAGTCCGAGCTCGGATGCTCTGACCAGCCACACAGGAAAAGCCCCGGGAAAATTTGAATTCCTTTTCCTGTCTGGGCAGTTTGAATCTCATTTCCTGTTTGGACAGCGTGGCGAGCTCAGCAGCACTGGCAACGATGCAGAGCTCTCCAGCAGAGATGGCCGTGCAATCCCAGAATAGAAAGAGGGCCCCAGCATGGACTGATCAGGAAGTCTTGGATCTGATCGCTGTGTGGGGCGAGGAGTCCGTGCTTTCCGAGCTGCGCTCCGAAAGACGGAATGCAAAGATCTATGAGAAGATCTCTAAAGCCATGGCAGAGAGAGGATACAGCCGGGATGCAACGCAGTGCCGCGTGAAAATCAAGGAGCTGAGACAAGGCTACCAGAAGACCAAACAGGCAAACGGACGCTCCGGATCCCAGCCCCACACATCCCGTTTCTACGAGGCAGTGCATTCCATCCTTGGTGCGGCCGCCACCACTACCCCACCACTGACCGTGGACTCTGAGGATGGGATATTGTCCACGGCCGGTTCCTCGGACATGTTAGCGGACGGGGAAGATGAGGAAGGAGATGAGGAGGACGAGGCAGTCGACAGCGCTTACCAAGCTGATTTCCCCGACAGCCAGGAGCTCTTCATCACCCTTACAGAGATGCCCTACCAACCCTCCCCAGCATTTAACCCGGACACAGATTCAGGGGAAGGATCAAGCGGTAAGTGCTTTAAACATATAAACCTTTATTTTTTACAAAACTTGAATATTAAGACTAAGAACAATCTGTGATTCATGATTTCTTCCCCCTGGGCACTTAAGTAATCAGTAACAATTATTTAAAAAAAAATCAAACAGTGTCCGGTTGTGCATGATTGTGCTGCCCAAGCTGCTCCACTCTTTAGTCCCTGCTACTGCAGCTATATGAAAATCCGGTCTATATGTCCGGAGATAGAGCAGTAGTCCTCCACGGACATCTCCACAAAGCTCTCCTGCAGGTAATGGGATAGCCTGTTCATCAGGTTCCTGGGGAGAGCGGCTTTACTTGGTCCTCCGAAGTACGAGACGTTCCCGCGCCAGGAGACAAGCAGGTACTCTGGTATCATTGCCTTGCATAGCATGGCGGCATAGGGCCCCGGTCTCTGCAGGCTTTCTCGAAGCATCCGTTGGATCTCGGTGTCCGGGATCCTCATGAGAGTAATGTCGCTCATGACAACCTGCTTTGAATTAGGCAGGGGACTGTTAGTATTGGGACTGCTTGCAACAAGTTCCTTTACAGAACTGTGACCGCTGGTTTACAGCCACGCGGTGGGGGCGGGAGAGGGCCAGCATCCAGGGATCTTTCCCTGGCACATCCGCGAGGGGGTGGGACAGGGCCAGAGTTCCTGCTTGGCCGATTGCTGGCAGCACAGACTGGCAGTGCTTTCAATGTGAAAGGAGGCCAGTGGTACTCCTAAAGTTTTAACCAGCCACAAGTCTACGGCTTACCATGTTTGCCTGCTACAGAGAGTACCGTGTCCTGCCCCGCTTCCCAGATCGGCAGTGCAAAAGCCCAGGCACTGAAGGCGAGGTTCGAAAATTCGACCTTGTCCTGAGTGCGCATGTGATAGGTGTGGTTCATGGTCTTGTTCACAGAGAAAGACTATGTTCTTGATTCACAACTACATTTATCTTTCGGAGGAATTCACTGCCTTTTCCTCATTCCCACAGCCACATCTGCAACTGTCTCCCAACCCAGCCTGGCATCACACTCCCAGAGGCTAGCGCACATTAGGCGGAGGAAGAAGAAGACGCGAGAGGACATGTTCTCAGAACTAATGGGCTGCTCCCGAGCCCAGGCAGCACAGCAGAACCAGTGGAGGGAGAATTTGTCCCAAATGCACCGGACACACATGGAACATGGGGAGAGGTGGCGGCAGGAAGACCAGCAGGCGACTCAAACGCTGCTTGGACTTCTGAGGGAGCAAACGGACACGCTCCGGCGCCTTGTTGATGTTCTGCAGGAACGGAGGCAGGAGGACAGAGCCCCGCTGCAGTCTATCAGTAACTGCCCTCCCCCGCCACCAAGTCCCATACCCCCCTCGCCCAAAGTCCAAAGAAGGAGGGGCGGGAGAGTCCGTGAAAACTCTCACTCCACCCCTGCAGACTGCTCAAGCACCAGAAGGCTGTCATTCCCCAAAATTTGAAAAGTTCTTTCCTGGCCGCCTCACCCAAGCCCCCGTCCAACTTTCACCCCCCAGTTTCCTGTCTGGTTGTTAATAAAAAATACGTTTCTGTTCATTACTGTTTCAGTCAGGCTCTTTTGAGGGAGAGTCTGTCTGAAGGGGGGAAGGGGCTTGGTAATTGGACAGGACAGTCACCTTTAGCAGGCTACAGAGGCAGGGGCAGGTCCAGCAGCAGGGCACATACACAGTGCAGTGACTAGTTACCCTGGTCAGTCTGGGAGGTGGTTTTCATGTTCTGTGGGGGCCGGGGGGGGGTTAGTTGCTCTGTGACTTTGTGGCGGGGGAGGGCAGTTACAGATCTTATGCAGCGGTCCTTGTCCTGGATCACAGAGCCACGCAGCAGGGGATCTGTAACCCTCCTCCCCCTGCCATAAAGTCACATAGCCCCCACATACACGCAGTCCCACTCAGGAGGGCTGGCAGGCTCCGTTGAAACAACCAGTCCGCCACTGTGAATCCTGTCATTCCTGGAGTTTAGAAGGAACATTTGCATCAGTACACTACACCCGCTCCCCACCACAGTCTGCGTCCCCGGTTTCAAAGATTCCCGCGAAAACAGTACTAAAGACAACGGTGTTCAATAACAAAAGTAAAACTGATTTTATTTTTTTGGAAGGGGGTGGAGGGGGTCTGTAACTGGAGAGGATAGTCATCCTTAACTGGGTAAAGAAACGGGGGCAGGTTCAGCTTCTCTGTACAGAAACTTAAAAGTCACTGGTTACCCTGCTCACTGTGGAACCTGGCTTTCAAAGCCTCCCGGATGCACAGCGCGTCCCGCTGGGCTCTTCTAATCGCCCGGCTGTCTGGCTGGGCGTAATCAGATGCCAGGCTATTTGCCTCAACCTCCCACCCCGCCATAAAGGTCTCCCCCTTGCTCTCACACAGATTGTGGAGCACACAGCAAGCAGCTATAACAATGGGGATATTGGTTTCGCTGAGATCACAGCGAGTGAGTAAGCTTCTCCATCTCCCTTTGAGACGTCCAAAAGCACACTCCACCACCATTCTGCACTTGCTCAGCCGGTAGTTGAAGAGTTCTTTTTCAGTGTCCAGGGCGCCAGTGTAGGGCTTCATGAGCCAGGGCATTAGCGGGTAGGCTGGGTCCCCAAGGATCACTGTAGGCATCTCCACATCCCCAAGAGTTATTTTGTGGTCCGGGAAGTAAATACCTTCCTGCAGCCGTCTAAACAGACCACAGTTCCTGAAGACGCGAGCGTCATGAACCTTGCCCGGCCATCCAACGTTGATGTTGGTAAAACATCCCCTGTGGTCCACCAGTGCTTGCAGCACCATTGAAAAGTAGCCCTTTCGGTTGATGTACTGGCTGGCCTGGTGGTCCGGTCCCAGGATAGGGATGTGAGTTCCATCTATAGCCCCACCGTAGTTTGGGAATCCCATCGCGGCGAAGCCATCTATGATGACCTCCACGTTTCCCAGGGTCACTACCTTTGAGAGCAGTACCTTGACGATTGCGTTGGCTACTTGCATGACAACAACCCCCACGGTAGATTTGCCCACGCCAAAGTGGTTCGCGACTGACCGGTAGCTGTCCGGCGTTGCAAGCTTCCAGAGGGCTATGGCCACTCGCTTCTGGACAGTCAGGGCTGCTCGCATCCGGGTGTCATTGCGCTTCAGGGCAGGGGACAGCAACTCACAAAGTTCAAGGAAAGTCCCCTTCCGCATGCGAAAGTTTCGCAGCCACTGGGATTCGTCCCAGACCTGCAGCACTATGCGGTCCCACCAGTCCGTGCTTGTTTCCCGTGCCCAGAATCGCCGTTCCACAACATCCACATGACCCATTGTCACCGTGATGTCCTCGGAGCTGGGTCCCGTGCTTTGTGAGAGGTCTGTGCCCCTCTCAGAGTTCAGGCCCTCACCGCGGTGCCGTAGCCTCCTCGCCTGGTTTATCTGCATCTGCCTCTGGGAAAGGTGGATGATAACCTGCGAGGCGTTGACAAGTGCCACAACTGCAGCGATGGTCGCAGCGGGATCCATGCTCGCAGTGCTGTGGCGTCCACGCTGTCACTGACCCGAAAAGCGCGCGAACTGATTTCCCGCCGGCGCTTTCAGGGAGGGAGGGAGGGCGGTAGTGACAGACGGATGACGACAATTACCCAAAAGCACCCTCAACCCTTTTTTTTTACCCAGAAGGCATTGGCGGCTCGACCCAGAATTCCAATGGGCAGCGGGGACTGCGGGAACTGTGGGATAGCTGCCCACAGTGCACCGCTTCCAATGTCGACGCTTTCCCCGTTAGTGTGGACTCACAAAGTCGAATTACTGTCCTTAGTGTGGACACACAAGTTCGACTTTGCAATATCGATTCCACATATTCGATTTAAGTGAAATCGAAATACCCTCGTAGTGTAGACATACCCTTAGTTTCATTTTTATTTTTTATTTTTTTAAGTTTCACATTGCTTCCCCATTATCTTATAGCATTCAGGATCATTTACAATGAGATCGCAGTTAGAATGAATTAATTATGTGGCACGTCTATCCTAATTACTATCATTGTCAACAGAATCAGGACTGAATATGTAATATATTTCACATTTTATTATGGTGATATATTGTAGAACCTTTTCAATATATAGTTTAAAACTAGTTAACTAGACTTCCTTTCTCCCGCAGGTTAGTTTGTAAATATGTGAACAGAAAAGCGGTCATCTTGGAAAGGCATAAGAAGATTTTTTTAAATTAAACTACAATGTGTATGTATTTTGAGTATCTGAACAAAATCTTCCTTGAATGTTTCAATTTTTTTATTATATAGAAAAGCATTAACACCCATTATAATTAAGGTTGCATAAGTCTATTTTAAGCCCCATTTTTGGTCAACTCATACATTTCTGAAACTTAATGTATTGGCAGAAACTTTCCATATATGGTACCTGCCTGAAAGTAAATTCTGTTAAGTTTGAGCAAACATAGTTGAGTAATTTTGGGACTGAAAGTGAGCATAATTTCCCTACTACCAAAAATATATTGCAATTTTGTTTTAAAAGCTCTACTACTAAAATTGCCCTAGGCAAAAAGTTTAAATTTGTGTGGCTAACACAATGGCAGAGTGCATTGGAAGCATGTAGTGCTCCAAAGTGGTGTTTCCAAGGTGTTCCAGAGGAGCTCTTTCTTAATTCACTCGAATGACACAGAGGACCATTTACACCAGCTAGCAAAGGGTTCACTATTATATAACAGCAACTCCTATCAGACCTGACAAACTCACTACACATAGCACACTGCTTTCATAGTATTGATCTATGAAGAATGTCATGTGAGATCTTAAATGAAAGCCAGGATCACACTGGTCATTAGTGTCGTGAAATGTATATACTGACAATATGTAAGAAGTTGTGTGTACACACACACACAAGTTTTAAAGACTGAATCAAAACCGGGTTGCAAACTGGTTTCTGTGAGACAAAGGATGTATATTCACCTGTCTGCCTCAGTTCACATGTAAATCAAACACTGTAAGCCAAACACAGCAGAAACCCAATTTCCGTATGAAGTCAGCACACTCTAGGATAGACTCGGTGGACGGCGATGCATCTGACCCCGGGTACATATAATGGATTTTGGGGAGATAAGAGAAGACAAAAGGACACCTTTTTGTCCTTCACCTAAGAGGAAGCAAAAAGGACAGCGCTTTTTGCATCATTAAAGAGAGATCCCACTGAGGTTGGTTGGAGACACTGAAATTGCTTTAGGTGAGAAACTACTTTAGACAAGGGTTTAGCAAGTTAAAGTTTAGACTCTAGGAAGCATGTTATAATTTGGGTTTATATGTAACCATTTGTTTCCATTACCCTCTCTCACTCACCCTCAGATCTGAGCCTCTGATAGTAAACTTGTGATTGTTTTTACTATATCTCAGTGCTGTGATGTTACATAGGAGCTGACCCTCAGTTGAATCACAGAAACTAGTGCATACACAGTCCCTTGGTAGCAAATATGGTATTTCTGTGAGTAGCCAGTGACAGGGGCTGGATAACACAGGAGAATGCTTCAAAGGGGCTCAGGGATTGGGGTGCACCTATTAACCTGCTAAGGATAGTGAGGGCTAGCATTGCATCAAAGACACTGTTTGGGTGCCTAACAGATTGGTGGTGCCAAGGAGCTGACACCCAGCTAAGCCCAAGCACTCTGGGGGCAAAATCCTGGCTCCAATGAAGTCAATGGACAAATTCCCTTCAACTTCAATCGGGTCAGGATTTCACCCTCAGTTTTATTCACTGAAATCTGCAAGTTCTGGTGTGTGCTTTGCCATTATACATGATTAGAGAGACAGACCAACTGACCTATTAGGACAATATATAAATTGGTAATCTGCTGTACCACTTTACACAGGTATTAAATGAGGAGGAAAAAGAGACAGAGAGCTCTAGATCAGTGGTTACACAGATAATTACACTTAAAACACCAATTACCCAAATGAGTGTATGTGTAATTATCTGTGTAACCACTCTTTTTCCTCCTCATTTAAACACATGTGTAATGTGGTACAGCAGATTACCAATTTATATGCTCCCATAAAAGGACAATTCTATTTTTATCACTAGGCAACTGTATGGAGTCAAAGGACTGAACCCATGTAAGTGGTAGTTGTAGTTTGGTAAATCTAGTATCCAAATACTGAATGACAACATCAAGCACATAGATTGGAATTTCTACAGCTTTGTCTCTAAAAACCCAGACATATTTACCACTTTGAATTTGCCATTCCTAAGGAGAAGTTTAAGATATAAGGGCTATAATCATCTTCCAGGGCCATGACCTCCAGCATAACATTTTCTGGCTCTTCCAAAGCCTCAAACATGAAGAGATCCTCTCGTCAGAAAGTAACCTAGTACAGGACCAGATCTCCTTGACTTTCAATAAAACTTGTGCTTCTAAGCCACTTCGAAAATTTCACCTTCTGTATGTGGGATGGATACCTCTGAAATAGCTCACAATTGTCTCAAAGGCTGAACCAGTAGCTTAGATCAAACTATTACAATAATCATGGAATGAAAGACATTAGATAAGCAATTACAAAGTCTCTTCAGGAAGTATTTTGGCAATGCATATAGAAAAGTAGGTTTTATTACAGTGCTTGCTGGTGGAGCCATTGACAGTTCTCTAGTAAAGCAAGAGTCAGTTTATAGCAAAGAATGTTTAGTATACTCTTTGCTGACACAGTACATTTGCAATCAGAGCTCATGGAATTAAGATAGCTTTAGAATTTATATAGAATCAAGGGAGAATACAATCAAACTGCTTGATCTGAAGCTAGATGGTGCAGAAGTGACTAAAGGCTATTCAAATGGGCATGCAGAACAGGTTTAGAGAATATTTTCTTCAGAAATTATGAACTGCATCAGCCACAACTTTGAGGTTACTATTCTGGACTACAAAGTCATCCCCATCTTTGAAAAAATTAAAGTATGTTGAAAGACATTTTAAAATACTTAGGTTTCAAAAGTCAAATGCAACTTCAAGGTTTCTTCTCCACATTTTAAATAGAAAACAAAAATTAGTTACCATCTGACAAAGGGTTTCTATTTCTACCCTTACTACTGTCTAGTTGACAATGGGTGGAAGTCAGATCATATTAAAATACTTTAGCAGTTATACTCTTCTTAAAATGTCTATACTGGAACACAAAATTTGCACCAATGGCAACTATTCATTATAAATTGGACTGAAAACCACTCACAGAAAAATCAGGGCAAATTTAATTTCAACTGTTCTCTGTTATTTCTTCATTTTCTTCTGCAAGATCTTTGGGTAAAAGACCAAGACTCAACAGGTATTTCACAACATGTCTAACTTTGAACACTTCAGTGGTAAGATTTCTCAGGTGTTTAAAGTTAGGCTTGAGCTTAAGCACCTTGCTGGAAAAGGACTTAAACAAGCCAAGAAAATTGGAGATGTTATCAGAATTCTGACAGGGAAGGAAACCACCACATTTCAGAGTTCTGTTGTCAGTCTTACAATATAGACTGCTAATGGCATTTTAACCATGAAATAAGATTACTGCACATAAATATTTGATCCAAAACATTAGTAACTATGGATCTCAATCATTAAAAGATGAGGTATTAGAATCTTGACACAAAGCTGAATGAGAAAGACTAACAAAGCTTAAATGCTTCATAAGGCAAATATTCCAATAACCTAATGCAAAATGACAAACTGATAAAACCCTTTTCTTTCCCCTTGAACCAACCATGTATCTATCAGATGGGGACTTTTTGCTGTTTTCCATAGATTCATTTGGTGGGGAAGGTGGTGAAAGTTTGCTTTTAAGCTTTTGCTTTTCTGTTAACCATTTCACAAAGGAGATAACATCTCCAAATCTAATGAGACTGTTCAAAAAGATTACTATGAATTCAGACATGGGATATGCAATTTAAAAGGTGGTTCCATAAGAAATTATGGCCAACAAAACATGCAGTTCTTACAGAAAAAGTAACGGGGTTAATAGAAGATTAATTTAAAATTGTAGTTAGGGTTAACAGCTCTCACGTATCAGTGATTAACAACTCAATATAACATGTTACATATTTCTTTGATACAAAATGTCAATGGCATTCACAAAACTGTGTGCAGCATGACATACAGGATTTATTAATAGGTCTCTTAAGGTTTGCTTTCATTTCCCAACAATTACCATAGAAGAAATCACTCAATTCCTTTCCCCCCTTTTTCGGAGGTCTTATTGATATGGACTATAAACAGACTCATGTTAAATTCACCTAGGTCCTTAGATTCCTCAGACAAAACCTCATAATGCAAACAAAAAAAATTATATCCATTGCCTAGATTAATTCATTTATTATTTCTTGTTTCCAGGTGCTGATGACCAAAATATTACCTGTTGATCCTTTTATCTTTCCTATATTGTATCATCACTTTCAATTATCTCATCTTGTGGATAATGGCTGAAGAAAACACTTCTGCATGAATTAGAGGTTTAAGGTTCTTTTCAGGGAGGCTGGCACAGACAAAGTTGAATACATAATTTCTCTTAAAAGGCCATCCCTTCTAAAGGGAAGAGCTAGCAGACAGCTCAGAAGTGATATCCCTCTACATTGCCAAAACTATAATTCTCCAGTAAAGAATGATGCTGAATATGTTAACCAAAAGCCTAAGGGAATCTTGGCCATCATCATGGAGTCTAGTGACCATCAAATGGACCCATGAGAGGAAAGAACAGAAAACCCTTTTTTTGTTGTTACTCAGAATTAACCTGAGCACAAACATCAGACCCTAAACTCAGTTCTCCTGAACAAATATTTGGAGGGGGTGGGGGATTTTCCAAAGCGCCAAAAAGTGAATTTGGAACACAAGTCCATTTGACTTTCGGTGGAACTTCTGCTCCCAAGTCATTTGGGAACTTTTGAAGATTCCACACCATGGCGCCTAAATAAATGGTCTGATTTTCAAAAAGTTCTGAGCTACCCAACAGCTCCCATTGCAGGCAGTAGATCTCAATAGGGTCAACGCTGATATATCTACATCCTAAAGGAGGGATTTAAGCCATAACTGGGGGTTTTCTTGCTTAAACTGGTGTGTACAAAATAATATAGATTTTACATGTACCTTCCTCCTTATGTTTTGTTATGCTGAATAATGTATGTGTCAGATTGCAATTTCCAGCAGCATCACACAGCTGCTAACCACCACAAATACATTAAGCCAGAGAAGCTCTATTTGGAGAATGAAATGTTTCTCTAAAAGGCTCACCATCTCATCTGTGACAAATCCGAAAGGCCTTCTATTCCTTATAATTAAGTTCAAGAACCAAAATAAAACCAACATACTTAGTATGACAACTGAAGATTATCTTGGGAAAATGACACCAGGCATGGCTGAAATAGACTGTGAACACCAGTCAGTGTTTATATTTGATCAGTTTTGAAAGCAGACTGCATTATTAGCAACAGTATTTGTGGAAGTCTACTTAAAGGTATAATCCATCTTTTCCTAACTGAGATCAGTTAATCCATTGCATTTGAACACAGTACTAAATATACTGACCCAAAATATACCAAGGAATAGGCAACTCTCACTTTAAGTATCAAATATAGCTCTTTAAAATTAGGCAGGTGACAGAACTGATGGAAAATAACCACAAACTCATTTGCCAAATAAGGAATGTTCAGCAGAGGCTGTATCAAAAGCAACTTGATATGATGCCAAAAAATGGGCTTGTGGGACTGTGTAAATTTTAAAGAAATAACTACCTTAAAATGTAGTTTTGAATTTCTATATTTATTTTCCACCATGTCTTTGTATTGAGCCACTTTAATTTACAAAACAAAAACAAAGGCTTTCTTTTTATTAAGTGGTAACACTTAGCTCAGTCTGGTATATCAAGTAGTCACAAAAATAACTACAAAGTTTCTGGAATCCTAATTTAGCTAATAATTTTGCTTTTACTACTTCCAGGGGGCAAAATAGATTATTGCCGAATAAGAACTGTAGAGGAAGCTGTATAGTGGTAAATTTGTTTCCAGTCACTATAGTTAGCAGATGCGACATGCTGCATCAGTTATACACAGTATTTATCAAATCACTTAATAATAATTATATGTTAATACATAGCTACGAATTTAAATGTTACCTGAAACAGACTTGAGAATGAAACACTAGAAGATATAAATACTTCATTTTGAAAAAAGGATTTGGCATTTATCTTTGTTTAAACACCTGCTGAAATTAATGTACCAGGTAGTCTGTTGCAAGCCATAAAACCTTCCTTTTACAGCCATCACAATTTAGTTGATGTGACTTTTGCTATCAACTTAATTCGGTAAGAGTTTTTGGTCTCTTGAGAAAGCAAAATTCTGAACAATGAAAAGAATGAACATTTAAGTGACAGATACTCTTGAATTACTGTTTTTAGTCATTCTAAATATGGTCAGTTATCCATTTAATTTACAAGGAAAAACAATCCTGTATAGCCAAAAGGTGATGGCTGACACTTAGTAAGAGATTAAACTATTTCCACTCTGAAATCACTTGGCTTCTGATGAAGTAAAGCTCATTCACTAAATTGAAATGGATGATTCACTGAGTTCATTAATATTAATTTTGACTGCTAATTGATTTATTAATGATAGAACACTCAAACCCCTTAAATACCATGTATTTTCATATTATAAAGTGTTTGAGGGAAAGAAATAATTGGGCATGGTTTTAATATAAAATGCCAATGCTCATTCTAGCAAAGTATGTCTTCCCTAGTGGACCCTTAATTTATGTGCAATATGTAAATGTTTCAAAGAATTTTTTCAGTTGTGGAAACAACACTATTCCTATTTCAGCATCATGGATTAAATCCTGAAAAAGTTAAGTTCTATGGACAGAATTCTCTTGGACTTCAACAGGATCAAGATTTGGCCTGTAATCTCAAGTAAGGGATTCCTTAAAACCAAAAGTCTCAAAAGTGCCTTCAGGCCCATAATACTTTGGATTTAGCTTAATACTAATTAAGAGTTGTTCATCCAGAGAGCAAGAAAGTGGAAAGAAAGACTTTTACAAGAAAAACGTTTAGCTCTTTCTCCAAAAGAAATCTTCAAAATGTAACACTCATAAGGGAATGTAAGAGTTAATTTACCTGTGGACTGTCCCTTTAAGGATTTGGAGCACTGCTGAAGAGGTAAAATGTGGAAGCAAGGCATGGTGCGGTGTGGTGTGGGTGTGGGTGTGTTCTAGTCAGACTGAACTGATGTAAGGTTTATGCAGGCTGCCTCAAATATATTAAAGTTTCTAAAACTTCAGTTTTAAACTCACTCCTGGAAGGTAACAAAAACAGGATCCTCCACCAAACTTCTTTTTCAGATCTCAACTTAATCTGGCTAATACGTCAGAATTTTGCTGTAGGACCCATAGTGCTCAAATTGTCCCGATCATAGGAACTAGTATAAAAAAGTTTAATCAGTTCATTGGACTGGCTGGTCATCCCTAGCTCATCTGCTTTATAATCTGTACATATAGCCTTTGTAAAACCATTCAGGTAATTATCACATTTTCAAACCCAGCATAGTTTCAGCATGTTTTCCCATGAACAGCATAGACAGAGATTCCCCGTAAGACCCATTACACCCAGTCAAGCAGTCTATAACTTACTTTTATTACAGATTCTCAGAAAAAAACAAATCAATCTATGTTTTGGGAAACCATGCTAGAACCATTCATAGGTTTCAACTAAATTTGTGTGCACTGCCACAAACTCTCTCATATTGTGGAACTGACTGCTCTTGGGTTGTTCTATTGTAACTATTGTCTGTTTTATTTTACAAAGGCTAGAAAGCCTTCTTCCTTTTAATAGAAAAACTTTGTTTTATTTTGGTGCTTCACATTAAATGTATGAGTCTCAGAGGATACCCTGGAGTGGCATTTTAGGGTTTACTATTCTCTGTCTGGGTTTCAACTGTAGTTTTCTTGCACAGTCCTTTAAGTGAATTAATATAGCATCATATGGAACTAACAAATGCAAAACTGATTAAAATCAATGTACATTTTCATTGTTGCAAAATCTAGTTGTGTTTTGAAATGTACAGAATGTATTTTTCCTTTAAGCACACTGTACTTAAAACATTCTATTTTGATATTCTCAGGCACCCAATCCTCTGCTGTCCATTACAATTCAGTAAACTGCTGACCCGACAACTGTTTGGAGAATGAGGGCAATTATTTAGCTACCTACAAATACTTGCAACAATAGCTTGCATGTATAATCAAAAGCTCCCAATTACAAAACTCTTCTGAATAAGTACCTCTCTGACAAAGGAATAACAATGACCATGGTACAGCACAGATGTTCTCACTGTTTTGGGGAGTTTTGCCTCAAAGGGGGTGTGCAGAAAATCTAATTTTCTGTCACAAACTAATACACAAAGCCTATGGGCCCAATCCTGCTCCCATTGATGTTAATTTAAAAAGTCCCAGTGCTTCAGCGGGAATACATTGGACCCAAAGGTTTTAAAAAAGTGGCTGTCTGATTAGGTTCAAATATATCAATATTTAAAGCTAAGGTTTCGGAAGTGATGTGTATGGTATTTGGTACTTATTACTGCCAGAGCACAGGGCTGTCCCTCTGGGTGGGCAACTGCCCAGGGCGCTGTGGTCAAGAGGCTTCAGAAGGTCTGTGCCCACCCGGGAGGCGGGGTGAGGGGAGAAAGGGACTATGGGGCAGGACCAAGTGTTCACACAAGTCCTCTCTCCACCGTCCCAGCAGCATGACACCTACCGAGCCGCTGCCGCTTCACCTGCTGCTGCTGCTCTGTCTGATGAGCTGCCACCCACTGCTCAGGGATCAGTACTTAAAGAGGTGCCTAAGAAAGTTCACCCAGGGCGCCATTTTCCCTAAAGCTGGCCCTGCCAGAGCGTGCCTAATAAGCGATAGCTCTGCTGTAGTGCAAGGAAGTAGAAACATATTTCACTGAGTTTTATCCCACTTCTAGTAATAGAAAATCAACTGTGCAGAGCACAGTCTATCTATGTGTCACATTTTTATGCTTTTCATTTAGGAAATATATTTACAACTCACAAAATAATGTTATCATTGTTAGACTCTGAAGAAACAATTTCCATAATTTAGAGAATTTGACAAGCTGTCTGTCTATTCATTTTTCACTTAAATGTCCAAGTCAGTATTTACCACCTCAACTTTACACCTTTTGTTGAAGATGCATAAACAAAAAATAGGGCCACGCTAGGTTCTGAACCATTTCTATATGGAGACCAATTCAATGAGGTGAACACACAGAGCATGCAGATGCCTTTTATAAACTAGCATCCCTCCTGTGGTAGTGCTTTTTTTTCTTCTTCAGAGTTTTTGTGTATCAGATAATTCCTAAATTAAAGGCTGAAAGTTGATAGACATTCAAGGTGTGCCCCATAAAACTATTTTACTCAAAAACAGTTACTCATTTTTCAAATTGAAATGACAGAAAGGATTAAGGATGGACTATTTGTGTCATATTCAGTGTTCACATATTTAGATCCATTTGTTTCCATCTATCAATGTTTTGATTCTTCTGAATCTCTTTAGAAGTACAACACATTAGAACGTTTTCATTGTTTTAGCAATCGTTCTCTCTCAGCCAGGAAAAGTTCATGATATAATCTCATGTCATCTTTTATCCTCTCATTACAGCTGACAGACCAAATATTTAAAATGTAACTGTGGTATTTTACATTTATTCTACAGAAATGTATAATGTAATCAGTGCCTTGTTTAATAACAGTCATAGTAAACAAATGAGAATTAAATTAAATGGTTTGGGACTTACTTTTTGTCATTGAGATGATATATGTAAGTTTGCTAATTATGCAGCTGGAGGGTGTTATATCTGCCCCTCTGACAGAGGTTTTGAGACCCGCTTTTGTTAGCTGAGTTTGCAATTTGGCAGTCAAACTCCCAAATTCTGTTAGATGATCAGACAGCAGCAGTACCAGGATGGCTTTTTTCTCTAACTGTGTCTGATCAGGAGGTTGAGAGGTTTTCAACTGGATATAGACCTTGCTACCATCATCCATGCCCACGTAACCTCAAGATTAAGTTATTACAATGTGCTCTCTATAACTCTATACCTTAAATCAATATGAAAACTGCTGCCAGGAAATCTCAAGTGCCAGCTGTAATATTAGAATCTTTACATGACATCTTGAAGAGGGTCTTTAAAATGGAGATATTATCTCCCATGCTGTTGAGTATCCTCTTGTAGCTGATTGTAGAAGACTGAGGGCTGTGGGTGTCGAGGATCTTGCCAATGTTTTTTCTTACCATGGGACATTTCAAAATGAGCAGTTCTCTTGAATTTTGATAGCTCACATCATAATCTAGGGGTTATTCAATATTTGTATTAGACTAGATTATATCAATATACTTTTTGAAAATATTAATATTTGTAATTCTTTAGTCTACAAAGGCTTAAAAGTAGCATCTTACCACACAGAAGTGATCTCCTTTGAAATCTGTGCTGGAATTTGTCAGCTACTGTGTGAAATTCAGGATCAAAAAAGGGTAAAGAAAGTACACACACTTTTTAATCACATTGTAATTTGAGAGAAAAAATATTCCGGGAATCATTGCTCATCTCTCAAGAAAAGTTATAATCTCTGGCTTCAGCTACAAATCTATTAATGCCTGCTTTACTGTACATGGCACAATCATCCAAAAGTAACAAGTGAAATTCTCTCATTGACATCAGATCCCTTCAATGATCAAAGTGATTCAGTGTATATTTTTGAATCATGGAATAGCCAAGACACAAACTTTTGAGGAAAAAAAAAACCACCACATTTTCATTGAACTTCACGTCAAACTGAGGGATATTTTTAGTACAGTAGTGCATTAGCAGGATCAAATGATGTTATGGAAAAAGATTTCTTTAGGTAGTACAGACATGAATGATTTAGCAGAATAAAACTTTTGGTTTCTTTTGACCATACTTGGTATGTACTATCTGTATTAGCAGGTGAGGGACTGACCAAACTACAGCTAGTGCTTATTAGAGGAAAATAATGTGTATAGACATTTAGTCTTTATGCTTTGAATGGTAATAGTGTCAAACAAAGCATTAGAGAAGAAAAAAAATGTTTTAGTCATACCTGTCATTGTTGTAATTAAAACTATAATAGAGGTGAACAATGAAAAAAATCTGGAATAGGTGTTCCCTTAGCATAGGCAAGATACGCTTTAAGTGTATCTACTTAGATTGAACATATTGAGGTCATTATAAAAATGTGACATCCATAAAACCATTCTGCATTAAAATTTGGTTAAAATTCATTTTATCAGAATAATTTTCATGTTGACAACATGAAACCTGGGACATATTTTATGAGACACTCTTTAGTCTTGATTCAACTACATTGCAATAAGCAACTCCTGATACCAATTTTGGAATAGCATTTTGGTGTAGTAACTCATAAGCTGAAAATAGTGTCCTAAACATTACCAGCAGTTTGAGACACAGCTGATCAAAGTAGTAGTTATGTAGAAGCACCCCTATTCTCCCTTCAGCCTCACTCCTTCCCCTGCAGTGCCCCATGCTGGGGTGGAGTGGGGATTGGTCCCCGGGTCCCTATTCCCCCTGTCAGCCTCACTCCTCCCTGCAGCAGCCCGTGCTAGGATGGAGTGGGAGCAGGTCTCCAGGTCTCCCACACTTCACGGATGGCCCAGTGCACCCTCTGAGGCAGATACAGGGTCTCAGCATGTCTATTGGCTATGCAACAATAGTTTTTAAAATGAAAAATCAAGAACAGTTAATCCAAACTCAGGATTGCTTGCGTTCAACTAGAGAGTTGGGGAAGAAAAATAATAAGGGTATATCATCATTATCTTAGGGATATATATATACATACATCCTTCACATCTTTCATCCTGAAGAATCTCAAGCCATTCACAAACTACATAATTTATAAAAATTACTGGAATGCATCTCCCCTGGGATGAAAGGTGAACTACAACAAGCCAAGTACTCTGCACAGTGGCTCTTTGAGGGATTGTTTCCATGACTACATATTCCTCACAACAAAAGCAGAGTGGTCAAAACACTTTCTGCAAAATATTGAAGGGAATTTTTTTAAGTTTCTATTAAATTTCTATTAAAATTTCTATATTTTGGGGATAATCCATATGTTCTAGACCACATACACAAATGTTAAACAACACACACACAGCTGGAGAACTGAGACAAGAATCTTAGTCTCCAATCAACAAAAAAATGATCTCTAATACCATTTGTGCTGAAAAAGATTTCCCTTAGTTGGCAGTAAAAGTAGCAAGTCCCTTATCCCATCTGTGGAATAGCCACTAGAGGGCATTACTCACACCCACCCACCCACACCGCCTTTATATTACAAAAACAAAGATATCATGGAGCCTATTAAAAGATGCAAACTTTCCCTCAATATCTGGTCAAGTAGTTAGCCTCTCCTCAGATGGTTTTGAAGTCATCTTTCAGTCTTGACTCTTCCTTACTGGCCAGAATTTCACCATCTGGCTTCCTGTTTGGTATACTGTTTGCTGTTTTCAGATGTCCTTAATCTTATCTCCATATCCAATTGTTTGAAAAGAATCTTATTATTCATGCAATTAAGTGAAAGTTTTAACATTCAAATAATTGCCAATGTTATTGGCTTCTCAGAGAAGTCAGGGTACTGGTTTATGTTTCCTCAGTTGCACAGCAGATTAAGCCCTGGTTTATGCTACAAATTTATGTTGGATAACTACATCGCTCAGCGGTATGGAAAATCCACACCTCTGAGCGAGGCAGTTTTACCGACTGAACTCCCGGTATAGACAGCATTATGTTGATGGGTGGCTTCTCCCATCAACATAGCCACCACCTCTTGGGGAGATGGAGTACATATGCCGCCCATGTAGGCAGCGTCTTCACTAAGCACCACAGCTGTGCTGCCATAGCACATTAAGTGCAGACAAGCCCTAAGAGTTCTTGTACTCTTTGAAAAGGAGCGTGAATAGGTTTTGCCTCTGCAGCACACCGTCATGGTCCATCAGGGCACAACTTATCCAGTTATGTCTTTCTGCTAGTAGGTTGCTCTCTCTGCAAAATCCAAGGTAATGGTGCTTTAGCCCTCCAGCCAAAGCATGGTTTAGTATTAGACCTTTCGGGGTGGTCAGGTCCAAAAGAAAAATAAAAAACTCACAAGTCATAACAGGGTCATCCCATGAACCCTTTAATGAGACCCTGCCCTTCTATTTTTTTTTATTGTTAACTTCCCTCTCCATGCCTGACATCTGCTGTGGGTACAGTAGGGCAAAGCCAATTGGGTCCAGAGGCTCTCATTAACCTTGTCATTGCCAGTGTGAAGTCAGTCTGCCACATCGCAAATGAACAAGAAAGGGAAATAGCTGAAAGGAGCTGAGCTAAAACTATAACAAAAAATGACTCAGACTACAAAGTATTAATTAGGTTCCTGTGTAATTGGAAATTATTACTTTACTGAAGCTCAAACTTGCACCCCTGTCCAATGGAAAACAAATTCCTCAGAACATCTCAAAATGTGGGAGAAACCTTGATGAAGTATTCTTCAGCACATGTACATGTAGGTGCCATATCAGGGACGGAAGGGGGGGAAGGGCCGGGGGGGGGGGCGTGCAGAGAGGAATCTACAAATGCTATCATGATCAGACAAAGAGGTATTAGCTTCTAACTGATTAGATTGATTGCTTTGATGCAAGTAAACCCAAGTAGACGGGTTTAATTCACGCTACATTTTATTACTCTTATCAAGTAAAAATCAGCATGTTATTTTACCTAGGGTGAAATCCTAGCCCCATTGAAGTCAATGACAGTTTTGCCATTGACTTCAACAGAGCCAGGGTTTCACCCTACACATCTGAAAAAGCAACAAATCATAATGAGTAAGTCATACATTGGATATTATTTAGCACTCACAGCTGGATTCAGGCTGTTTTTACATTGCATTTAAAAGTACTTACAAAGAGATGAGCCACTGCTAAATAAGAGTGAAATGTTCTTTGAAAACTTTTGCTACATAAATTCAAGTTTAAAAATACACTGGCAGCATTCCTTAAAATATTCCCTTTTCTCACAGTAAAAAAATAAAATCCCTTTCATCTTTGAAAAAATAAATTTTAAATGACAATTCTATAGAAATATGAAAAAGTAAGATGCTAATGTGAGTTTTGCCTGGGTAAGGGACTGAGAATTTGGTTCTGATTTATCTATCTTATTAGGTGATGAAAAGGGCAAAAAATTCAGTCATGGGATCTGAAGATGTCAAAAAGATTAAATTTATCTGAATAAAGGAACTAATCCTGCCAATACTTATACACAAGTAGTACTATTGAACACAAAGTTACATACACATAAATAACGAGAAGTCTTATGGCACCATAGAGACTAACAAATTTATTTGGGCATAAGCTTTCGTGGGCTAGAACCCACTAATTTCTCCTTTCTGTTACTCACACCTTCTTGTCAACTGTCCCGTAATTGGCCACTCTCTTACCACTTCAAAAGTTATTTTTCCGCTCTTGGTGTCCTGCTGTTAATTGATTTATCTTGTTAGACTGACCTCACACTTGGTAAAGCAACCCCCATCCTTTCATGTATTTATATCTGCTCCTGTATTTTTCACTTCATGCATCTGATGAAGTGGGTTCTAGCCCACAAAAGCTTATGCCCAAATAATTTTGTTAATCTTTAAGGTGCCACAAGGACTCCTCGTTGTTGTTTTTGCTGATACAGACTAACACGGCTACCACTCTGAAACCTATACATATAAATGTTTGCAGGATCAAGGCCAGAGTTTATGCAGCAAATGATAAAAGACAGGCATGGTTCTCCTTGTCAGTTTGTTTAGTTCATTAAGTGTGAAATTCATCCTCATATACAGAACAAACAGGCCCAAGCCTCAATGTAAGCTTTCATTGGGTCTTGTGTAGCCTTTTTGCACAGGGAAGAATTTCATCTTAACCAGTTTGTCATGATGGAAAGAAGCCAACCCTCTGTCTCTAAAGTTCAGAATCAGGGTGCACTTACCATTATATCACTCACAAAGAGACACAGAGCTGTTTGCTGTAAAGATGTAAAGTAAACTCTGAAAGTCTACTGTATCAGAAAACCCCCAAATACCTTATTCATTGTTTACCAGTGTTAAACTATGGCAGTTTGGTTTTTCATAATCTGTCATAGCATTATCTAAGTCCCTCGCCAACTTACTAAATTCGTTTTATCTGAAGTGGTTTGCTAGAAGGCATTGTTGGTAATTAGATGGACTTCAGTGCAGTGAAGATTTGAATTTTAAACTCAAAGCTTTGCAATAGTCTGTGTATAAAAATATTTATTTAATAATCTAAATCTGGTAAAGAATGCAGTGTTTTATATTTTTTTTTCAGGAATATTTTAAATTCAACTGATATCTGTTAGTAATCCAAATGAATTCTGGAATTTTAGTTATAATTCAGGTGCATTTTCATAGCCCCTAATGCTTAATATGATCAAAGACTCTTAAAGCCACTCCTCAAAGTGATTTAATTAGTTATAACCCCTTATTCATATCACCTGAGGCTGTTATGAAATATGAGCAGTTAGGTCTCCCACAGTGCTTTGGGTGCACCTTGCTGCACTTCAGTGGAACAATATGCAGTGAAAGTCTGCAGTCTTAAAAATCTTTAAAGAACTCCTATAGTATCTAACTGATAAAATTGATGGTCCTGAAGATAATACAGCAATTTATATTTTTACTTTATACAACTTTATAACCTGGTGGCAACAATAGGAAAAAACAGTCAGTATTCCCATCAAATAGTCAAATTATTTTTCCCTCTCTTAGTTATTCCATCCTCAAATAAAACCCAGTTATCATATTTAACTTCTCTTACTAGGTGAAGAAAAGTCTAATAAAAAGCTTCCCTCCCAAGAAAGAACAAATGTAAGTAGATGACTGTTCATAAGAAACATGTCACACAAAAAAGAACACTATGCTGTTATACTGGTGGGGTTGGGTGAAACTTCATTGAAGCTGGCGGGTGTGTTATGCTCATACAAAGCACACGGGATCTTTATAGAGGAAGGCAAATACGCAGCATTTATTGAAAATACAAAAGTTAGCATATGCTTTTCAGTCACACACACACACACACACACACACACACAGAGTCCTGCAGTGATGTTTATAGTTACCAGTCTGTTGTAGCTCGAGTCAATCTAATGGCCGATTAGATTGAGCACGAGTGAGGAGCTGGGCTCTTGTCGGTCACGATCCAATGCTCTGAGGCTTTGCAGGACTGAACCCAAAGTTCAATGGCAAAACACCCCAGCTTTATAGTCCATGCGTTTTGCAATGTCGTCCTGTAATCATTAGTCCTTAAGTGGTGTTATCATTTGATGGTTATTGTCCGGCTTCCCATCGTTATCTCCTATTTGTTGTCTTGCCTTCGGGGGTGCCTGCCTCACCTCTGAGATCGTCAATGCTGCTAACATGTTTAGCATTGGATACAATGGATGTTTTCTGATTGTCTCCTGGTCTTTCCAAGTCTCTCACTTTTTCTTGACCATCTGGACATTTGTGATGGTTTTCACACCTTATCTTTTCCTGATGCATGCACTCCTCATTCACACAAACAATCTCTTACAGAAACCTTCAAAGGTATACAGACAGCAGTATTGTATATTTAGCAGAATACATTGTAAATCAAGCCTTGCTAAATCTTATAACTAAAACAATTCACATTGGGGCTTCAGGCCCTCAACGTTCCTCTAATATCCTTAACATAGATACAATACAAGATCCTGTCTCTTACTTACTAAAACCTTAAAACAAAGAAATGTATATTTAACTAGAGTGCCTAATTTGTAATACATATAGGAAACCATAGTAGACATTATAACTTATCCTAAAACAAAAAGGTGACCATAATCAGTCATAAGGATTGTTCTGGTCTGTCATTCCTTTCTGCTATTCAAAAAGGGTGGCTGACAGGATGAAATCAAATCATACATTAATTCTCATAGTATATTATAAAATCCAGCTCCTACAGGTATAGCAGCAATCATTCATTCAGGCTCGAAGTAAAGCAATTGAGCTCTTGTGAAATAGATAGCTGAAACAGTCAGAGTCTCCACCCAAAACAGAGGCCACATGCAAGGCTGGAGTAGGAGTTGAGCCTTTCGGCCTAAAGGGTTTCCCACAGGTCTGATAAAGGCAGGGGCAGACGACTGGATAGGTTGTGCACAAGTGTGCAAGTGGGAAGAGTGGGGGGAGAAATAAATACCCTAGAAAACAGAGAAGGCAGCAGAAGCCAAGTATAGCCAGAGAAGGCCTTTTAACATGACCCCTCAGAAAAGCTAAAAAAAGAGCTGTCTGGAAAGGGTCTTCAAACTGTGAGGAAAGAAACTGTCTCCGACTGCTTTATTCCTACTATGCTCAGGGAAATAGGAGTTTATGTAAATAAAACAGGATGCAGAGAAATACTTGACTCCATCATTAATTTCTCTTCCTAATGTAAACAACTCACAAGACCTCAATATTTTGGCTAATTAATCTGATCAAAAGGGGGTAACAGAATAGTATGAGGGACCAGTTGGGACATAATTCAAATGCTAACAGTTATAGTACTGTATAGCAAGTGATAGACAACTTACAGTATTTTGGTAGATTAGGACACTATCAGTACTTTAATTAGTATCGTTTCTTTTACACACACACACACAATTAGGAAATACTTGTGCAGCACCAGTGCAGTTACAGGGCAGCTGAGTACTACAGAAAACAGGGAAATGACAAATTCCCAAAGACCTTAATATGAAGACAGCAAAATGCAAGTCTCTTCAGCCAATACACTACAACCTTCTTGCCCAAAGGTGGCATCTCTAGAAAAGAGTGGTTCAGGCTCAGTGTTCATTCAGGTCTTGCTTCATTAAATAAATTTAAAAAAATTGGGGGGAGGAAAGGAAGAAAAAACAAGGACCTGATCCAAAGCTTACTAGAAGGTCAATATGTATCTTCCCATTGACTCCAATTAGCTTTGGCACAGGCCCCAATTAGTGCCAATTCTAGTGGACTTGTGGTAAAATGACAACTAGATTTTGAGGTGAAATGACCAGAAGAAGCACAAAGTTCAGACCATCATCCCTTAGGGGAGGATTTATTAGAGGAGATACTCTAGACCAGGGGTGGGCAAACTTTTTGGCCTGAGGGCCGCATCGTGTTTCGGAAATTGTATGGAGGGCCAGTTAGGGGAGGGGGTCGTGGCCTGGCCCCCACCTCCTATCTGCCCCCCCCAGGACTCCTGCCTCATCCAACCCCCCCCCCCGTTCCCTGATGGTCCCGTCCCGTCCCCCCCGGGACCCCTGCCCCATCCACATTCCCCTGCTCCCTGTCCCCTGACCGCCCCTGGACCCCCGCTGCCCCATCCAACCCCTCCTCTCATTCCTGATGGCCCCCCCAGGACCCCTACCCCATCCAACCACCCCTTCTCCCTGTCTCCTAAGTGCCCCCGGAACCCCTGCCCCTGACTGCCCCCTGCCCAATCCTCCAATTTGTCTAGGTCACTCTGGACCCTATCCCTACCCTCCAGCATATCTACCTCTCCCCCCAGTTTAGTGTCATCTGCAAACTTGCTGAGGGTGCAATCCATCCCATCATCCAGATCATTAATGAAGATGTTGAACAAAACCGGCCCCAGAACCAACCCCTGGGGCACTCCACTTGATACCAGCTGCCAACTAGACATCGAGCCATTGATCACTACCCGTTGAGCCCAAAGATCTAGCCAGCTTTCTATCCATCTTATAGTCCATTCATCCAATCCATACTTTTTTAACTTGCTGGCAAGAATACTGTGGGAGACCGTATCAAAAGCTTTGCTAAAGTCAAGATATATCATGTCCACCACTTTCCCCATATCCACAGAGCCAGTTATCTCATCATAGAAGGAAATCAGGTTGGTCAGGCATGACTTGCCCTTGGTGAATCCATGTTGACTGTTCCTGATCACATAGTCCGATATGTCACACTCTCTCAGGGGCTGGAGTTACAAAGCAGAAATCCCAAGGGTCAATCTGGATTAGCCCTAAAACACATTCGGAGCTGACAGATTACAACTCTGTGACCTTTTAAAGTCATAGGCTGTAACTCATGTGTGTGTGTGTATAGGTTTGCATGCATTAACTTTGTAATAATGCATTTCTTTTCCTAGTTAATAAATCCTAAAATAGTTTACTATAGAATTGGCTACAAGCATTTTCTTTAATGAGAGATCTAAGATACAAATTGACCTTGGGTAAGTGACTGGTCTCTTGGGACTGGAAGCAACCTGAATCTTTTGTGATCTTTGGCATATAACAGTGTTTCACAACCTTTTTGATACCAGGGACCAGCTTGCTACCTTCCTAGCTGTGTCAGGAAGATCTCAGGGAACAGCACTGGTCCACAGACCAGTCATTGAGAAACACTGGTGTATAGCAATCAACTATCACTAAATTTAGTTTGCCGGGTTGGCAAGATAGACTGGAATGCCCAGGGGACTGTCTGTGATTCCATAGTAAGACTGTTATAGTTCTTTAGGAGTTCACATTTGTTACAAAGTTAGTGAAATCTAATTACAGAGCATACAACCAGTTTGGAATCTTTGCCCTGCTTTTTGACAGTCTGCCCTGAGGTTGGCACTCACTGTTGTGAACCACTTTGGACAGCATGACAGACACTTTTAAAAAACAGTTATTTTCCAAGGTTATTTCTCTTTTAAAATACATGTAAAGAATTTTGCTGGGGCTTGAAAGTCATACTTTGGGTAAATTAGTTTTGTCATTTCTTAGAATGCTGTCTATTTGTGTCTGCCAAAAGTCATTTTCTAAAAGGCATGTCAAATGAATATTAGTATGGTTCAGTGCAGAATGGATGACATGCACATAGTTATAGGTTTTATTAGTAAACTGCAGAGTTCCTCTACCCCCTAAACAGCAAAACGCAGTCACATTCTGGGATTTAATAAAGAGGTGACATTTGTCTGTGAATAATACACAGCTACATACTATATCTGTATATAAAAGCTTCTTCACATAGACATAGCTCTAGTTTTCTCAAGATGCTCTTCTTTATCATGCAAATACATACTAGTATTTTACAATTTACCAGCCAAATAGCAAGTAACCATAAGACACCTGAAACAGTGACATGAACCAGAATTCTTATGTGAATGAGAACCTGATGTTAGAAACAGCTCTTCCGAATAGGATTGCTACAGAGCTCCCACTTAGCTAAAACAACCTAATGCCTCATATCAAATAAAAAAAAAGCTGATATTGAGTAATTGTAGTCATCCTACTTTCATATGGGGAGAACACTACTGTTAATATTGTGGTCTAAAATGAATCCCCAGCTGAATAGAGCAGTATTCAATCCTCTCCCCTTCCCGCGCCCCCAGGGAGGACATGTAAAGCACCATTGAGCCCTGGCTATAGCACCTTCCACTGAAAAAATAAAGTTAGGGCTTTGGCAACTGCAGGACGTGAAATTTCACTCTGCTGAAACAAAAACTCCCTGGCCTTGATTCTGGATGCTGCTAGCATCCATGGGTTGGAAAACCCACCAAGTCACAGGAAATCCACCCAGCATACGGAGGATTTACTGGTGCCATAGACCATATGCTGCCCCATTTATATCTTCCCAGAATAGAAGAAAGTGAAGAAGAAAAGGATGTGGCTGGGGTGAGGTGTGCTCCAGTATTCTGGGCTCCAGGAGTGGGTTTTACTTATGTTGGGGGCTGGACCAATCCCCAGCTAGTCCCAGAATCAGGAAGTTGCAACATGGTGTGTTGTCTCTTTACTCAACAAAATAACATGTAGAAGCCACACAGGCACGGCAGGGTTCCAGAGAACTGCATTTACCAACATATCCTATATGACTAGGCCTAGTCATATAGGATATGCCTACACTGCATACTAAGCCCAGGCTCTGACTCAGGTTTGATCCCAAGCCCCCCTTCTGTCCACACACTCAAATCAGATTGACTCGGGTCAGAAAGCACTCAGGACCCAGGTCCTAGAATCCTGCTAGGGGATGGGTCAGAGCCTGAGTCCTTTTGTGACTTGGGTCCAAGCCCTATAATTCTGCAGTGTGGATGCAGGAGAAAGCTGCAAACCTGAGTCAGAAGGCTTGTGCAGTGCAGTATGGACTTATTAGCATGGCAGTGAGACCCTGGTCCGGCAGTTGTAAGCCCAGGTTTACATTCCATGTGGACACTCAAGCGTAGGCTTGGAAACACCAAATCCACAATCCTGAGTCCCACAAACCTTGGTATACACTGTAGTGTAGACACACACTACTGCTCTGGCTGGTTTCTGAAACTGGACAAGGTGAGCACCACTACACAGATCACAAACTATTTAACATGCTACTACCCAATTCCTATATACTACATGGTGCCAATCCCCTCCAAACTGAGTGGCATCGCAACAGAGAATCAGAGCCCTGGACTTCAAGGAGGATTTGCTGAGGCCCATACAATGCATTCCAAGGGAGTGGCAATAGCACACCTACAGGAGAGTTACTTCAAACAATTCTTTCATATTCTCGAAGCGCAACACAACAAAATAGTAAATATATAACCTGGCATTATTGTTCTAAATGTGACATTTTGAAAAAGAATGCCTAATTTACACAGCTTACAGAATGGGCTCATGTTTGAACTACAGTCTCCATGAGAATCTGAAATGTAAGAGGCAATTGCCCGGAGAAACTCCTCAGCTGCATTACTGCCATCATCTCCCTCCCTCATCCCACCCATCCCAATTTGGAATTGCAGCATACATGGCTGCTGTTTAGCCTCCTTTCCTATTCACTAGCTTTTAGTTCTGTACATAGGAATTTGTTGGACGAAAATAAGAGAAAACCAAAAATAGTGCACTTACAGGATTTCAAAACCTACAGGAAAGACTGCTCAGATTAAAATATAACATTGGTCCCTATTTGGGGAAGGTTGTGCTTAACAAGGAGTAACACTAGTACTTTGTTGTTGTGAGGTAAGGCTGGCCAAATCTCAACAGTTATGACATCTGTGATATTTTGACTGGCTTCATGCATATCTGAATAAATCAACATCTAAACTTAACACTGATCTGTTTTCCATCATTAATAGTAAACAGAGTAAAATTAAAGACTCCAGGAAAAAAGTATTTGTACATGTTTCAAAATTTCCATGTTTTGCTCAATCATTGAGTAGCCAAGCATAATGTCAATGAACCACAAACAAGTAATTTGAATATATGGCTTTAGAGGTCATTGAGAGATATTTCCATTTGTAAAGCTGAAATCAACAGCATTACTTGCTAAGCATTGTGTAAAATAAAATTAAACAGTTACTAGCTGTGAAAAAAAATTGTCTGTAAGAAACAGTAAAGTTTGGTTCTGTGCCATTTTCCACAAAGGGGCAGAAAAGTGACATGGTTTGTAAATCTTGCTACAATCAAAATAAAGCAGTTTACCCAGTAAATATTGCCTTTTACTAACAGAAATTGGAGGTTGAAGGTGGGGGAGAATGCATGCCACACAGCAGAAAGGCCAGAGCAAGGCAAGAGGGTAAATTCTGTTTCTTGTACCACTGATTACTGAATTTCCTCATGATCTACAGTGCTCACACTTGCAATGGGCAGAGCAGTTAGGAGAAAAGAGGAAGGCAAAAATAAAAGATGTGGTGTTTTTTTTTAAAAGGAGTCATGACATTGGGAAATATGACCTAAAATAAGGGGTTCTGAACATTCCTTCAACTACATCAGAAGGAGACAGTTTCTTAGCATAACGGCAGTCCCACAATTATGTTTGTCTGATTATCTCTTAATGGCAATGATTTTTTTTTATGAGATGTCTACACAGATTAGACTAGATTGACTTTTTATAAATCTAAAATATGATCTAAACACAAAAGGAGCGAGGAGTAGGGAACTAATTTTCACTGAATATTCCTTTGAATTTGAAAGTGAATTTAAGTTCTGCACTTTTCATGAGACTTTCATGGTCATTTTCTGCAAACTAATGCAACCACTCAGGAAAAGCCAAGTTTTAGCTTCAAAGTTGGCTAAATTTGCAGATTCAGTTGTAATATTTGCAATTTGAGCTGTTCTGGTTAGCTCCATACGTCATTCCATCAAGGCATAGAAACAGTATTTATTCTGGCTGTAATGACCTGCTACGAGCTGTTCACCAGTTGAAAGTGGCCAGAGAGCATAGTAGTGCTCCAGCCCCACCCTATCCCTCCTCTCATATGTCCCTACCCTGGAGGTCACGTGAGGCGGACAAAGCCATTCCAACAGCTCTGTTCTGGGCATGAAATCATCCTACATCAGGAGTTTTCCCTGAGGGTCATTTCCACCCAGTTTACAGACCCCTTATGCTACTGGGATGGCACAAATGGGCCCCCAAGGGCAACCTATAATTGGGGCCCTGGTTAGTAACCATGGCTGGATATGTAGTTCCATGAGTGCTCTTTGTCCTCTTAGCAAATACCTGTCACAAGAGCCAAGTCTCCAGCTCTGTGATATTATGGAACTATGGTAAGTGTTACAATGTCACCAAAAAGAGAATGCAAGACTGAACTTCAGTAGCTATAGGAAAGCTCCCTCCTTCAATCACGGGGGCAAATATTCTTTACAATCCCGCCTCTCTCCCCCCAAGCTGCTTCCCCCAGTATCCCTTAGCCAGTATCTTATCAAGACTAGAAGTTCAGTCTTGTCCAGAAATTGGAAAAGCCAGATACACATTTGTCAACACCACACATATCTTGGTAAAATTTGACATGATTGGTATTCTCTGCTCAGCAGAGGCGTAAGACTACATTAAGAAGAGCATTTGGGGATTAGGATTCAGGTATGTTGTTATTAGAGCCACTTAGAGAAATTTGCACTGCTCTTGCCTCAATCTCTCTGATCACCTCAGTTTCACTAACATAAGAAACCTATGTATAAAGTGTCATTAATCTCAACGTTCCTCCACACACACACACACACACACACACACTCCCACACACACTCACCCACAGTAACTTGTGACAAACATTTCATTTTAAGTGAACTTGACACCAAAATGACATGCACGACTGTTCCTCTGTCACAGTTCGGAAGGAAGAGTGGAAAACAACTCCCCAGGAAGTAGGTTTTATTATTATTTAAACTAGCACCATTTTTCTAATCAGGAAAACTTTTAAAGTCTAAACTTGGCTCATTAGAAAATAAATGGTTTGTTTAAACCATTGCTTCAAAATGGCTACATTTCCTACATATTATTATGCCAGGGCAACTTCACTGAGGGTGTTGGCAGAATACCAGTTACTGGAATTCAGAAGAGAAAAACCTTGATTACCTAAGGCTAATAGGTTTTCATATTTATTCAAAAAAGAAAAACTTAAAGTTTCCTTTTAGAGCAGCAAATGACAGGTCTGCCCAGACTAGTCAGATCATTCCTTTTTCCAACTTAATATATTAAATACTTACCGATTTAGCGGTTTATACACACACACCTCTAAAAATATTTGCCACTACCCTTGCATCACAAACAATTTTTTTGTTAGAGTTGGCTCTAATCCAGAACACCAACCCAACTCAGCCACCCGGACTCTGGGAAAGTTTAGATTCTGATCTGAATAGTAACTTTGTGACTTGGGTTTCTCTCAATAAAAACCAAATCCCCGGGGAAGTTCACTCTTGGATGAGGCTCTGGATTCAAATTTAATATTTTTGGCCCATCGTTACTTTTCATATCTCCTTCTTGCTGAGGTCAAGCAGGATTTCATACATCAGAACAAATATTCAGTTAATCCGTGGGCCACTGTAGCTCGTAACTCTCAGGCCCAAGACGTCTAGAGATCAACAACACATCATAAGCTCAATGGAAAAAACAAAAGAGGCTCAGGAGGAATAAGACTTCTTAGTAACCCTTGTGGCTGCCCTCACCAATTTTTTAAGAGACCTCAGCTATTTCACATTGTGAGCTAGCCTATGTGCTTGCACAGAGAGATAAAAGGTGTTAAGATGCCCCCATATTCTCCCACATGGGGTACCTGCATTGCAGGTCACATCAAGGTGGGGGGAGAGCAGTTGGTATTGGGCTGCAACTACACTGCCTGCAGAAGTAGCCGGGAAAGTGGACAGGCAGAAGCAGGCAGTGGATGGAGCCTTGGTTCTGCCCTTTTCCCACATGCCAGGCAGCTGATTGTGGGAGTAAGTTGCACCAGGAAAAGGGATGAACAGCTTAATTCCCTTAGAGCAGGGAACAATTTAGGTCTGAGGAGTCTCATACTGCCCCTTACCTGGGGCAGATCATATGGTTCCAGTCTAGCCCTATAAAGATCCAAGTAGCTAGTAAGCTAAGCCCAGTAAAGTAAAGGGGGCATCTGCTTGGCCTTGAAGTTAGCATAAGGGTGACCACACAAACCTGAGATAAAGAAAACATAAAGGTTCCCTCTTTATCTCCTTTTTCTCTCACTACATCTCAAATCTGTTTATACATTTTATACTTACTAAAAAGTGCACTTGCATAAGGCAGGACCTGGCAGAGCATGGAGCCGTGTTCATACTAGAAAGAGTCTCATTAAGATAACTTCAAGGACTTACATTATTTGTTACAAAACATTCTATTTGGACAGAGAAGTTGGCATCCATCCATGCTGTGCCTGTAAGAGAGACTAAGGCCTGGTCTACACTAACCCCCAAATTCGAACTAAGGTACGCAACTTCAGCTACGTGAATAACGTAGCTGAAGTCGACATACCTTAGTTCGAACTTACCGCGGTTCAGATGCGGTCCACACGCGGCAGGCAGGCTCCCCGTCGACTCCGCGGTACTCCTCTCGCCGAGCTGGAGTACCGCAGTCGACGGTGAGCGCTTCCGGGATCGATATATCGCGTCCAGACCAGACGCGATAAATCGAACCCGGAAGTTCGATTGCCAGCTGTCGAACTACCGCGGTAGTGTAGACCTGGCCTAATTTTTGCAAGCATGTGACATTTTTAAAGCTTAATATTTTAATCTTCTCTTATACTGTTTTGTTGCATTAAAAAAAATACCTAGCAATGTATTCATGCCAATGTTTCTTCCAGCTCACATGTCACTTCTCATATCTGTAGGGTAACAGAAATATTCCACTTCACTTTGCAGTACTTTCCCGCCTAAAGCCATGCAAGGTGAACAGAATAAGAGCCAGTTCTTCACTTATTCCGGTGGCAGTTCAGCCTGAGTAATAACTACAGAAT
The DNA here is from genome assembly GCF_028017835.1 of Emys orbicularis. NCBI lineage: Eukaryota > Metazoa > Chordata > Testudines > Emydidae > Emys > Emys orbicularis. Next base: position 36,608,409 of record NC_088689.1, on the reverse strand, counting down.
TTACACGTAACCTCCCTGATATATTTTGCTCTGTATCTGTGAAATCAGTTGTGGGGGAAGATGGCAGCATGTAAAGCCCACCACTCAGACAAGGGATCAAATGAAGAGAGAGTTACAAGAGGTCACAGTGAGTCCAAAAATCCTTATTACAAAATTATCACCCGTTATTAAACTGTCATTAAACAACAGAACCACCAGTTACCCTGTAACTACTCTTCTCTAACAAGTAGATGTGTTGTAGTTATATGTACGATGTTGGAACTTGCACTTTGTGAATGAGGACTTACCATTTTAAGAGGGACATTGGGAAGAAGTATGCAGTCATTTAATTGACAAGTTAGGTTTTAAAGCCCCCCTTGACGCCCCAGCAGAGCAGCAGTATCAGGGTAGGGCAGCCACATTCCGTTTGCGCTTATCTACACTGTGTGACGAAGTGGGGGGGTTTCTTGTTTTCTGTGGAGTTTCAATGGTTTGCATGCAGAGGGGGTGGGACTCAGTTTCCCTGGGTGTTACTGGTTTAAGGAGGTGAGGGGAGAGGGAGTGTGTTTTGCAGAGGACCGGAGAGAGGACGTGGGGACCCAGCCAGTGGCCGGGAGGATGGATACCCCAGCGACCGGTGACCTGACGACCTGGTGACCCGGAGGCCCAGCTGAGGAGACGCAGCCGGTTCTGGCCAGTGGGAGGACAATGGGCTGCAGAGTGAGGACCCAGTGACCTAACCAGCCGGTTCCAGCCAGAGGGAGAAGCAGGAGAGGAGGCCCCGGTTTACGACCCTGTTTACCTGGAGGGAAGACAATGGACAGAGGCGGGGCCTAGGGCCGGTGATCTCAGAGGCCCATCTGGGAAGCAGGGGGGCTCTGGGCTGGAGAGGGGAAGCAGGTAGAGCCCACCTGGATGCAGAGAGACTGGGATGTGCTGGGCTGAGGGAGGCCAGGCCTGAGGGTCAGAGAGTTTCCTGTGCTGTGTTCAACTCTCAATAAACCCTTCTGTTTCATGCTGGCTGAGAGTCACTCCGGTCTAGAGAACAGGGTTGCATCAACCCCTTCGGGGGTGGAGGCCCCGGGGGTCCAGAGCGAGTGGACTCCCTGAGGGGGCCCACGGCAGAGACAGACGTGCTAAGGCTCAGAGAGGTGCGGATCCAGGAGGTGGAGGGGCCGGACCCCGAGAGAGAGTGGACCCCCGAGAAGGGCTGTCTCACTAAAAGGGGCACCCCCATGGACCGCACGGGGCCTGACCCCGAGAGAGAGTGGACCCCCGAGAAGGGCTGTCTCACTAAAAGGGGCACCCCCCACGGACCGCACGGGGCCAAGAGTGGGCACGATCTGTGAGTCCGTGACACACTGGACATTTGTTGTGGGTTAATTTGTGTTATTTTACCTCTAAGTGCCTTGCGTCCACACACATTTTTCTGGCGAATGATCTGGCATTTTAATATGCATTGTTAAACACATTTTGAAAGCGGGATTGCTGAGATGCAGGATGACTTTGCCCACAACAAAGTAGATGTAGATGCATCCCCATCTCAAAACAAGTTCTTCTATGGGTCTCTCATACTGCTTTGCTGACTACCTAGATCATCAGTCTGTTTCCTTATGTGCCTTCTACTTCTCGAAGATCATACTGACTAGATATCACCTCCCTGTTTACATGCTGACACTCAGCCAGGTTCTCTCTTCTTTGATTCCAACCTGTGTGGAGTTCCCAGAACTGTAACAACTCCCAATCATTGATCAGTCATGCTTCAGCATGGTCTCATACAAAAATCCTGGACTTCATTGTTCACTAGGCTAACGAGTGGGAGGTGATTGAAAGGAGGTTGTGCAGGAAGGGGGAGGGGGAAAAATAGGCCCACAGGTCCTATCAGTGGCCGTACACAATTCAGGAGCCCCAACTGGCAAATCCTGTGCATTGCCCAATCTTACAATCCATAAAGACACAATGTTTTTGATAGCTGCACGCACCTCCGTGACAACAGCCCGACAGATGATCTACTAACACCAAACTAGTTATGAACTAACTGGTAGCATTTGGGGATGGGACGCTTTCAGCTAGTGATGTGCTTCTCCAAACTAAAGGCAGATATTCTGCTGCTGCAGGGGAAGAACTGCATAGATTCCTAAGAATCTTATTACATCTTGAAGTTCTGCCATGACTGCTGGTCATCCCAGATCTGCAGCATTACCCTGTCCCACATAGCTGGTCAAGCCTAAAAGTAGAGCTTCACCAAATGAAGCTGTTCTAGAAGTATCTACTTTATTTTAGACTCCTCCTCAACAGGGGCCTTTATTGCCTTGGGTCTAAAGTCATTGCACAACTTTAGCTATGTTAGCAGAAGCCTGTTCGTATTCATTACAACACTCACTAATGTTTCCTCCAAGCTGCCTGTCAACACTTTGGAAATGGGGCTGGCTGGCTTGCAAATCTCAGGTATGTGATGGGATGAAACAAAAAGAATCATGGGAATTACTAAATTTGATGCCAAGACCCAGAATTCTATTGCCTTCTGATGCACAGCCTGAAAAATCCCAGAATGCGTACAGCACTGTGGTGGAGCAATGCAATGTCTGACCAAATGAGTGTGTTCATTTTGAAACATCACTGTGTTGAGTAGTTGCAATGATATGAGGCAAAGTACCTTAATTGCAGGATAACAATGTGGTGTGTACACACTGCTTATGCAACCGTTGTTGGGGGATTACTTAACATGGAAACACAAAATCCACAGCAAGTCTAGAGAGGATTGCTCACAGACACTTGGTCCCACCAGCCGTAGCTGGCCCCAACCACATGGCCCACGTCACTACCAGAACCAGACTTCTAAGGGCAGAGCTTTAAAGATTCCAGCAGCAAAAGAGGCACACAGCCTGTGGACACTTATCCTGACATCAGATCCCATTCTGCTCCAATTCATTGTACCTTTTACTCCTTCAATTGCAGTAAATTGACTGACAACACTTCCTCTTATCCACTTGTTCCAACTTACCACTTCCTCCTCTCACTCTTCTGTCCTGTACCTTTAACCCTTCCCTACACCTCCCAATTAATTTTTCTTTACCATTACCCTCTCCTGCCATGTCTTCATCCTCATATCCCCCTCACCCCAATTTTCACTGGGTCCACCACACTACCAAACCAAAACCCCTAACCCCAACCACCACCAGAAATCGGCAGAGGTTTCCACACAACATACAGAGACAGTGCTGTTTGAAAAACAAATAGTGGCTATTAAAAACACCAGGTGAGATGTTCAGCTAATGTAATTCCCTTGGAGTCTAGCGAGCCACACTGATTTACACCAGCTGAAGATCCGGCCATATATTTTTTAAATAATTTAAAACTATTGTGTAGTGCACATTGGTTCACATTGTATCAGTTTAATCGTATTGCTGATTTCCTAATCTTACCATACCTGTATGAATTCTCCTATTGTTTCTTACTCACTTGATGTATCTTGTCTTTCAGCTATACAGGGCAAGGACTATGTAACAGGCTGGAAACATTTGCTGGATATGTCCCATCATGTCAGCAGATATTGAACCCTACATTCATTACAGCTGTGATACTTTGTGGCCTCCTTGAATTTGAACTATTTGCTTGTGAATCATGAGACCTAACTGCTCACATGCTTTGTCATATGCTTTGCAAACCCCCTCTGAAATATGGCCACCAAGTTTTCTACCCAACTTTAATCTCTAGTTTACATGCAACAATTAATTCATTACGGGAAATGAGGGTGAGTAAATGTGTATTGTGAAATGGCTTCTCAGATACATGAGATTCTTGCTGCTGGATCCAAAATTCTATGTCTGGAAATCATTCCAGCTGAAGCAATAAAGACTGAATTCCTGAAGAATAAATACTTACAGAGGCTGAATCACTGTTGTTTATAAAAATGGTCAGTACATAAGAAACATGATTTCTCTGGTGCCACTTTTCCTGCTGGCTAGATAGTGGATGGCCTACCAAGATGAAGCCATTTAGTATTGTGACAAAGCTCTGTCCTTGTGTCCATGGGTCCCATGTTTCCTGGTGGATTTCGCTAGCCTCAGAGGCTCACTGTGACCCTCTACGTAGCTCTTCTCTCTCTAGAGGCAAAGGTCACAGCTTACTGAGCCATTTTCATCATAAGCCAACAAGGGAGGTGAGGAGAAGCAACCCTCCCTCCCACAGTCTCTGTTGTCTCCCAGTCTCAGTGATTAATCGGGGAGGGGAGGGAGGGAGCCCAGGCCCGCCCTCTACGCCGGGCTCCAGCCCAGGGACCCTAAGCGTAGCAGCTATGGTAGCTGACTTTTTGGAAATAGGTCTATACAATTCCATGGGCCACTTCCCCACAGCAGCCCCCGCTCAATATCTCCTTCACCATTACCTCAGGGCCTCCTTCCTTGCACCTGATATGGATTTGTACTGCTTAGTTCCTCCAACAGCACAGCTTCCTCCTACATCTCCTGACACCCACACCTCACTGAGGTGACTGTGAGGCTTTTAACTAGTTCCAGCCAGCTCTTGATTGGCTTCAGGTGTCCCAATCAACCTAGCTATCTCCACTGCTTTCTAGAAGGATCTTAATTGGCCCTAGGTGTCTTGATTAACCAGGAGCAACTGCCATTTGGTTACCATGGTACCAGGGATTTGTTTAGCCTGGGACTAACATACCTGTTCCTCACTACTTTACTATAGCCATCTGGCCTTGCCCCGTCACAGTATATAGTGTATTTAAAAGAGAGCAGGTGAAATCTGAGGACAAAGACAAATGGCCATGTTATTCAACTGTAAATGGATGAGTCTTCATCTTATTACCCTAAACGAATCACTGCTTTGATGTGTTTTAGAAGCAATCTTTAATCCCCTGAAAGTAAAAATTTAAAAGGTCCTTATTAATAACAGCAATGATTGACATAAGCAAATTATAAACTGAATGATGCTTTTTACACATCTGCGATAGTTAGATATCACTAGTACAATAGTAAAAATATCTTGTTTAAGGAAAGACAGGAAAAAGAGGGAGAGATTTTATGTACCCAAAACACAGACAGAGCATTAGTTAAGAGTCAGATACTGGTCATGCTAAGCCAGTTCAATCTACAATATCCTTATGCTCCTATTCAGGTCCTATCCTAGTTGCAGCCCGCAACATGGAACTTGCACAGAAGGGACAAAAATCATCCTCCTCCTCAATCATCATCATCCCTGGGCTGGTATACCCTCCAAGTCCACCTTCTTCTTAGCTGCCTTGTTGCCTCTAACAGCCTCACAAAACACAGGTGCACTACCTGGATCTGGGAATAGGCTAGCAGCAGCTGCTGCCTTCATCCCCATCATCTTGGCCAGCTGCCTATCCTTTTGCAGGGTCATTGGGAAGTGTAAGATTTATCTGCTGCCCGCATGGCCCCAGGATTGGCCCCAGCAGCTGCTCCCACATGGTCTCCCTACACCAGCATACAGATCTCAGAGGAACGATCAGGCAGAATGTGATTTTGGGGAATGAAGCCTAAAGAACTATGCTTTGTTTTATGGCATCAAGCAAGAATTCCCAGGGAATGAAAGTAAAGTTACAGGAATGGAAAGGGGGCAAATTGTCTGTCTATAAAAGTAAGCCAACTTCAGTCCTCTGCCTTTTCAAGATTTTTATAACAAACCATATACCTGAGCGATGACTTGGGTGGAAGAAAAAAAGTCTGAATTAAAAAGCATGTTGTCTTGTAACTGGATGATTTTTTTGGCTTATGTGCATGTTGATAGAATAAGGCCACTTGGCCTCCTCACTCAGCTATACCCTACTCGACTCCATTGGCAATAGCATATAAATAAGGATGTACATAGGAAATGGAAGTGCTTTAGGAGAACAGATGTAGAAATAAGCAAATTGTAAACTGAATGATGATCTTTGCACATCTGAGATGGTTAGATAGTTACTAATACAATAATAAAAATATCTTGTTTAAAGAAAGATGGGAAGATGTAGCAATACATATTTAGATCTAGGTCTTTGGTTTGGGCCAATCCCTAATTAGATGAAAATTGTCTCAGGTGTAGCCAAGTTAATCGTGTTCCCCAGCTTAACTAGTCCACACCTACAGGCTATAAAGATACACCTCTACCCCGATATAATGCTGTCCTCGGGAGCCAAAAAATCTTACCGTGTTATAGGTGAAACCGCGTTATATTGAACTTGCTTTGATCCACCGGAGCGCGCAGCCCCGCCCCCCGGAGCGCTGCATTACCGCGTTATATCCGAATTCGTGTTATATCGGGTCGCATTATATCGGGGTAGAGGTGTATGTAATTAAGTTCAGAAGTTCTATCATTGCTCTGTTTTCAATAATTCTGCTACAATGTGTGTTTATTTCTCTGTGAACTTACTAAAGCAATGACATGCATTCCTTATGACACTGAGGGGTAAGAAAACACTAAATTGTGAATTCATTGTAACACTTTTGATAACAATTCTACATTGATTCCATAACATTTTAGTGATTTTAGAACCTTTTAAAAACATATTTCACAGGAAATTCTGAATTCATTACTTATGTTTTTTAAATCACATTGTAAGTTTTATTCATTCCGCTGTGCTAAGAATAGGAGTGTTACAGTTATACACAGTATATCAGTAAGATCATATGTGAGAGTGTGCAATATAGTTTAATACTAAAATACACAGGTACATTTTTCATGCACCTGAGAAGTCTTATTGTTTTATTAAAGTATAATAATTCTTTAAATTCTCTAGCACGTAGCATAAGAGGGCCACTTACTCAGCCACTGGCAAAGCTTGGAACAAAACCCAGGAATTCTGATTAATATGCATGCCTTGGAATGTGTAATGGCTGTAACCAAACAAAAGTCAAGTATGTTGGGTTTTTTTGGAGGGGGGGAGGAATTGGGATTTCTGTGTTTGCTTTAATTTTTGTTCTCATTGAGGGAAATTAGATTGCTGGACTTCTTTGCTGCACACCCCACCTATCCAGTGCTGGTTCACTCTACAGTATGTGTTAAGACTTTAATATGAACTAGAATTAGGGCTTGTCTTCACTGCTGGGGTAAGTCAACTTAAGTTAAACTACTCAAGCTGCATGAATAATGTAGCTGGAGTCGATGTAGCTTAGGTCGACTTACCCCAGTGTCTTCACTGTGCTGTGTCGGCGGGAGACGCTCTCCTGTCAACTTCCCTTATTCTCCTTGAAGAGCTGGAGTACTGTGGTCAACCAGAGAGTTCTCTGCCATCAATTTAACGGGTCTTCACTAGACCCACTAAATCAATCTCTGCTTCATCGATTGCAAAAGCAGCGATCTCCCCATAGTGGACACCAGGCCAAAGGGATATCAAAGGGGCAGGTTGTCTCCCAGTAAGAGAAAAACTATGAAAATTCAGCAACTTTGCACTCAGAATTTCCTCAAAACTGACTCATCACAGTGGATAGGCTGGATTTCCTTCCTCTCTTCTAAGTGGAATTCATCAGGAGTCCTAAACCCACAGATCTCTGAAAACACAAGGAGGCCCAGGAGCATCCTGTTTGATTTCATGCACACCATCTGGCCTGGTCTTGCCTTCAAACCCTCATGGCTGCATAGTCTCCCTACATGGACACTGCCTCTGAACTGTTCCTCACTCCCAGTGTCTTGTGCAGTGGCCCACATCTATCAGTGTAGTGCTAACTTGGTTAATATTATCTTGTGCTGCATGCCCTGGGAAACTGGAGGGAAGAACAGTACATACTGTATCACTGTCCTTGTCCCCAGCCAACCATTCCCCCTTCTCCACACACAACCCTGATTCACATGCCCACATAGGGGCTTGCATGGGATTGGAGGAAGGTGCTGTTGAGTCACAGATCCCATCCTTCCATTCCCCATAGGATAATGTGCTGATATCCTGTAACATGTCCATTCATAACCACTGTATAAATAACCCAAGAACCCCATCACCACGGATGTACATCTATTGCAAGAGCCGTCAAGTGTGGAGCTCTGCAGATAAAGAGGATTAGCTCTGTACTTTTATTGAATTCCAGAAGACCGTACAGTTATCCTCTGCTTCTGGAAGCCCAGGTAAGGGCAAGGTGTGGTCAAGTTGACCCAGCTGGAGTTTATGAGCAGTAAAAGCTTTAAGATATTATCTCTTTGGAATATCCAGTTACGATGTCCATTACAGACCTTACACAATTCTCAGCTCATGCCAGACAACTGGCAAAACTCGGCACAAATGTACTTATCATCAGGAAAACTTGATAAGTGAATCAGAAATCCAGCAGGTTTCAAAGGTCTTGTACAATGCCATTTGTCTTACCCAATGGAAGCATTAAGTATTCCTCCAATAAAGTGGAAGTTAGATTATACTAACAAACATGATAAAATGAATGTTTGGAGATGTAGGACATTTAGGAAAACTGCTATGAATTAGTTTTTTTCTGCTCCAGCACAGTGGGCTAATCAGTCCAATGATCAGCATGAATTTCAATAAAGTACCACTACATCATTCCAGAACATATCATTGACTATTAGTGAAAAATAGTTTATTTGCAAAAATAAATTTGTCACCCATTCATGGCCTCAATCTCTAGCTAAGCTCCTGCCAAGATAAGGAAAAACAGAAGCTTATTCGAAATGGCTTCTGATACAAGAACAGAATCAAAACATCTGATCTATACCTACTAAGTCTCTCGCATCTGCTAAATGTTATCATTAAGAGGTTGGGCCAAACATGAAAAATTCCACTATTTCAACAAGCATTGTTTCTCTCTTGCCAGTTTTCTGAAACAAGTTTGATTTTGTTGTCTAATTTCATACTATTACAAAAGGATGCAACATATTTTAAAATTAGCAATGAGATTGAAAATGAGTTCACTGGCCACCATATTTTTAAAATATGAGTAGGTCAAAAGTCACTGTCTATACAGCATATACAGAATAGACTGTTTGCAATGAAAAAAGGAATAAAAAACAAATAAAGCAGTTCTTAAGTCTCTGCATTTTGTTCTTTACTGCTTCATTTTTATTCTACACATTTTATAAGACTAACATCTAGAACTGGTCAAACTGTTTGTTACAAACAAACAATGTATTCCTTCTATTCTATTTAATTTTTTATGGCAATGAGGCCACTACATTCAAGTGCATTAAGTGATGCTACATGTTTGGGAAGATCAAGTGCATCTTGCACATGAAATGGAAAATGGGAATGTTTGAGTTGGTTCTTTGAGCCTGAAGGATTTTGTTCCACAGTCAATTTATGGGATTTAGTCTTTGTTTGTAAATTGTCTACAAAGAGATCATGGTTTTTATGATTATTGGCAATTGTTTGAATACCTTTTACAAACACCTGCACCTATGTGCTGGGGTCTCCTCCCCTCCACCCCCAACTGAAATGCTCTCTCAAGTATTCAACACCTGGAGTTTGCCATTTGAAGCTGTCACGTGACATGGTTTTTGTTTCCTGATTGAATGACCTAACCTTACCAACAGGAGGAGTCCCTGAAGAAATTATTGGGGCACTCTCAGGTAGGGTGACCAGATGTCCCGATTTTATAGGGACAGTCCCGATATTTGGGGCTTTTTCTTATATAGGCTCCTATTACCACCCACCCCATCCTGATTTTTCACACTTGCTGTCTGGTCACCCTACTCTCAGGCCATATCTACACTACTGGCTAAATCGGCACAGCTGCAATCAATGCAGCAGTGTCGATTTGGCAGATCTGGTGAAGACACATTAAGTCGATGGGAGAGTGCTCTCCTGTCAATGTCTGTACTCCACCTCCCCGAGAGGCGGAAGCTATGTCAACGGGAGAGCGTCTCCTGTTGACATACAGCAGTGTCCACACTGAGCTAAGTCGACCTAAGTTATGTCGACTTCAGTTACGTAACTGAACTAGGGTAACTTAGATCAACTTACAGCATTAATGTAAACCAGCCCCTAGACATGCACATTACAGATACTAAAGCAAACTTTCTGCCAGGTGGAGGCAGCAGCAACAAGGCTCTGGGTTCAATATCTAAGGGTACATGTCAACAATACAAAACAGGACTGGCTTGAGCACCCCACCCAGTGATCTGGGAAAATTAACCACTAACCCAGGCATCTCTAAGAGGCAATACTTCCCCTCTCATAAGCACTGAGTCTGTATATAGCAAAGACGATGCAGGAAAAGGACCCCAACATTAATTCATGAAAACACCACAACCACAATTCGAAAGCATATGACTATGAGGTAACACCCACCCCAAAGTACGTTGGGCGGTGTCCTTTGCCTCAGTTTCTCACCTTGTGGCATCAAAGTTCAACAAACAAATATTACTTTAACATGCTCCTCCTCTCTCCCTCCACTACACGCACTTACAGTCGCTGTCCTTGGTCAGCGAAGACCCAGAGTTTAGAGGTGTGTTCACACGAGTGCATGTGAATGGGGAGTGCAGGAGGGGAAAATATCGAGCAACACCTCAGCTGCTGCAGTAGCCTCTGCAACTGGCTCACCGTTACTACTGTTCATTCTGCCTTCACTGTGAGCTGCTGCCACCACTCACTCTGCCACAGTGCCGTTGTTCACTCTGCCGCCACAAGCCACGGACACCGCCCCTCTGCTGATGCTCTTTGCCACCGCTGGCTGCTGTGTCTCTACTGCAACATCACGTTCCACCACTTTCCCCAGCTCTAAGTGATTTCAGCAGGTAGTGAAGAACCTCACTGCTAGTGCAGGCTCCTTCACTGCAACGTTGTCCCACACCATGTCTAAGGCTCAGCACCTGGTTACCAGTGATTTCAGCGCTAGTGATCACTGAGCAAAACAAGGACTCTCTATTGAGTTTAATCAGCTCGGTCTTTCAACAGTGGAGAAAAGAGGATCAAATTGTGCCTAAGACTTAGGCAGAGCACAAGCCACCAGGTAGGAACACCTGTCCCCATTCTCTCTCTCCTTCACTGGGATTTGACAGCTTTCCCCCTGCTTAGCAACTGAGATTCAGTTTAGGGTGACCCCCTCAGTCAAAGCAGGCTAAGTACAGTTCTGCTGCCCTTTACTCATACAGTCAGGGTAACATTTCGTTACCCTTGCACTCAATACTAAATTGGTTTGTAACCTAGCACCAGCCAAAATTGATCACTTTGGCAAAACAGCTCCACCTGTTGAATACCTAGGCAGAATAGGTGTGTTTATGCAATTACAGTCTGTTCCTGAAGTCTTTTCCCCCCAGCTCATCACTAGATGGCACGGGAGAGCTCATTCAGATCCTGCTTATACTTTAATACTCATGTGTGGCAGAGCTCCTTCTCCGCCTCGGTGGGTTCCGCACTTCCCCGTAGCAGCGGGCTGGGGGATTCCACTCTCCCTAGGAATTTCCCCACACCCCTGGGTTTATTGCCCCCAAATTGTCTGGGAGGGGGAGATGGAGGGGAGCCTCTTGGTCTCTGCTAACTCCTCCGGGTATAGTGGCAGCAGGCCCGGCACCCAGTTCAATCTCTATCCTCTGGCGGGGTCTCTTCTCCCCAAACCTCTGGAGCATGGAAGGGCTGTAGACCCTGTTGGGCAGGATTTCCCCTGCTCTTCACCTCTGTACCTGTGAGGTCTGTCTCCGGCGTTTGTCAGTGTCTGCACTGTCCGGCTCTCCAGTAGCACGCCTGCTCCCCACAGTTCCTATTGCGTGCACCTATCTGACTGGAGGGGAGGCTTTTAACAGGTTCTGGCAGGCCCTTGATTGGCCCTAGGTGTCCTAATTAACCTGGAGTAACCTGCTTATCCTGGGGCTAATATACCTGCCTGGGCGCATGTGCAGCCCAGCGAGTAATTTTTGTTTTTACTGTTGCCTTGTGCCAGACCGCGTTACCATGAGCTTGCCCCGAACCCCAACCCCTTCCTGAATGGGCTGACAGGGAAGCCGGTGATGGTGAAGCTGAAGTGGGGAATGGAGTACAAGGGCTACCTGGTATCTGTCAACGGCTACATGAACATGCAGCTTGAAAACACAGAAGAATACATAGATGGTGCATTGTCAGGACACCTTGGTGAAGTTTTGATGAGATGTAACCACGTCCTGTACATCAGAGGAGTAGAAGAAGAAGAAGAAGATGGAGAAATGAGAGAATAAGTTTGTATATTTCTGGAAAATAAAAATCAGTTTTTCACAAAAAAGAAAAATCACTCTCCTATAGCTGTCTGGCCTCACCCCGTCACACATGAAACAATGCAATTCGGTATACTTCTAGGATCACATGGCCTTCCTTTCCTGTCAGAAAGGTACTTCAGGAAATAAAAAGCATGAGTCTAAATATCATAAACCTCTACTACAGTATGTTGAATTAATGCAATATTATACATCAAATTCCAGACCCAGAAGAATCAGATGACTCCTTCTCCATGTCCCTGTTCTCACATTTATTATTTAATAATGAAAGACCTCTCTCGGTCAAATTCCTTATTAGCATAATTATGTGGCCTTCAATTTCAGCCATCAGAAAATTTTGCCCAATATTAAAACATCTCTTATCACTACATAAGAACGGCCATAATGGGTCAGACCAATGGTCCATCTATCACAGTATCCTGTCTTCTGACTGTGGACAATGCCAGATGCTTCAGAGGGAACGAGGAGAACAGGCTATCATTAAGTGGTCCATTCCCAACTTCTGGCAATCAGGGGCTAGGGACACCCAGAGCACGGGGTTGCATCCCTGACCATCTTGGCCAATAGCCATTGATGAACCTATCCTCCATGAACCTGTCTAGTTCTTTTTGAACCCCATTATAGTTTTGGCCTTCACAACATCCCCTGGCAATGAGTTCCACAGGTGTACTGTGCCTTGTGTAAATAGTACTTCCTTTTGTTTGTTTTGACCCTACTGCCTATTAATTTCATTGGGTGACCCTTGGTTTTTGTCTTATGCGAAGGAGTAAAGAACACTTCCTTATTCACTTTCTCCGCCTCATTCATGATTTCATAGACCTCTATCATATCCCCTCTTAGATATCTCTTTTCTGAGCAGAAAAGTCCCAGTCTTTTTAAACCTCCTCATTTGGAAGCTGTTCCAAGCCCTTACTCAATTTTGTCAACCTTCTCTGTACCTTTTCCAATTCTAATACTTTTTTTTTGAGATGGGGTGACCAGAATTGCATGCAGTTTTCAAGGTGTGAGCATACCCTGGATTCATACAGTGAAATTATGATCTTTTCTGTATTATCTATCCCTTTTCTAATTGTTCCTAATGTTGTTAGCTTTATTGAATCCAAGACCTCTTTCTTGAGTGGTAACAGCTAATTTAGTATGTATACTTGGGATTATGTTTTCCAGTGTGTATTACTTTGCATTTATCAAAAATTGAATTTCATCTGCCATTTTGTCGTCCAGTCACCCAGTTTAGTAAAAAATCTTGGGCTGTCGATTGATCACAATTAACTCACACGATTCTTTTTTTGAGTTAATCGTGATTAATTGCAGTTTTAATTGCACCATTAAACAATAGAATACCAATTGAAATTTATTAAATATTTTGGATGTTTTTCTAAATTTTCAAATATATTGATTTCAACTACAGAATACAAAGTTGACAGTGCTCACTTTATATTGTTATTTTTATTACAAATATTTGCACTGTAAAAATGGCAAACAAAAATAATAGTATTTTTCAATTCACCCCATATAAGTAATGTAGTGCAAGCTCTTTATGGTCAAAGTGAAACTTACAAATATAGATTTTTTTTTTTTGTTACATAACTGCACTCAAAAACAAAACAATGTAAAATTTTTGGACTTGTAGGCTCTCTCAGTCCTACTTCTTGTTCAGCCAATCGCTAAGACAAACACGTTTGTTTACATTTACGGGAGATAATGTTGCCCGCTTCTTATTTACAATGTCACCTGAAAGTGAGAACAGGTGTTGCAAGCCACTTTTGTAGCCAGCATTGCAAGGTATTTACGTGCCAGATGTACTAAAGATTCATATGCCCCTTCATGCTTCGGCCACCATTCTAGAGGACATGCTTCCATGCTGATGTTGCTCATTAAAAAATTAATGCATTAATTACATTTGTTGCTGAACTCCTTGGGGGAGAATGTTATTTATGTCTCCTACTCTGTTTTACCCACATTCTGCCATATATTTCATGTTATAGCACTTTCAGATGATGACCCAGCACATGTTCATTTTAAGAATACTTTCACTGCAGATTTGACAAAACGCAGAGAAGGTACCAATGTGAGATTTCTAAAGATAGCTACAGCACTCGACCCAAGGTTTAAGGATCTGAAGTGCCGTCCAAAATCCGAGAGAGATGAGGTGTGAAGCATGCTTTCAGAAGTCTTAAAAGAGCAACATTCCGATGAGGAAACTACAGAACCCAAACCACCAAAAAAGAAAATCAACCTTCTGCTGGTGGCATCTGACTCAGATGATGAAAATGAACATGCGTTGGTCTGCACTGCTTTGGGTTGTTATCGTGCAGAACCCGTTATCAGCATGGACACATATCCTCTGAAATGGTAGTTGAAGCATGAAGGGACATATGAATCTTTAGCGCATCTGGCACATAAATATCTTACGATGCCGGCTACAACAGTGCCATGCGAATGCCTATTCTCACTTTCAGGTGATATTGTAAACAAGAAGTGGGCAGCATTATCTTCTGCAAATGTAAACAAACTTGTTTGTCTGAGCAATTGGCTGAACAAGAAGTAGGACTGAGTGGACCTATACGCTCCAAAGTTTTACATTGTTTTATTTTTGGATGCAGTTATTTTTGTACATAATTCTACATTTGTAAGTTCAACTTTCATGATAAAGAAATTGCACTACAATACTTGTATTGGGTTAATTGAAAAATACTATTTCTTTTGTTTTTTACAGTGCAAATATTTGTAATCAAAATATAAAGTGAGCACTGAACACTTTGTATTCTGTGTTGTAAGTGAAATAAATATTTTTGAAAATGTAGCAAATATCCCAAACTATTTAAATAAATGTTATTCTATTATTGTTTAACAGTGTGATTGATCGTGCGATTAATCGCGATTACTTTTTTTAATCCCTTGACAGCCTTAGTAAAATCCTTTTGTAGCTCTTTCCAGTCTGCTTTTGACTTAACTATTTTGCATTATTTAGTATTGTCTGCACGTTTTGCCCTTCACTGTTTACCTCTTTTTCCAAGATCATTTATGAATATGTTGCACAGCACTGGTCCCAGTATGATTACTGGGGGACACCACTACCTACTTGTCTCCCCATTCTGAAAACGGAGCATTTATTCTTACCTTGTCTCCTGTCTTTTCCTGTCAGTTACTGATCCATGAGAGGATCTTCCCTCTTATCCCATGATTACTTATTTTGCTTACGACTTTCTAAAAGTCCAAGTACGCTATATTGACTGGATCACCCTTATCCACATGTTTGTTGACCCTCCCCCCTCAAAGTATTCTAATAGATTGGTGAGGCATGATTTCCCTTTACAAAAGCCATATTGACTCTTCCCCAACAAATTGTATTCGTCTATGTGTCTGAGAATTCTGTTCTTTAATACAGTTTCAATCAGTTAGACTTACGGGCCTTTAATTGCTAGAGTCGCCTCATGATCCTTCTTTAAAAATCACCATCATATTAGCTATCCTCCAGTCATCTGGTACAGAAGCAGACTTAAAATGATAGATTACACACCACAGTTAGTTCTGCAGTTTCATATATGAGTTCCTTCACAACTCTTGGTTGCATACCATATAGTCCTGGTGACTTATTACTGTTTAATTTTGCTGTTTTGGTAATATTACCATTTCTTTCCCGAGAACTGTGATCAAAGAAAGTGATGAGCCATCCAACTTAATTTTGTATATTTAGTCAGAATTAAAGAACTGACATTATACAATATTTTGCTCTGCTACAGAAGGAGTATTTTTAGAAGTTTGTGTCAATAAAAAATTCTAAAATCTATAAAAACGTCATTTTTTCACATAAAGAGTTCTTGGGTTTTTCCTTCATATTTTCATAAGATATTTTATATAAACATGTTGCTTTTAACTCATTGCTTAGTCATGTATTGAAGTTTTAATGCTATTTGTAATAGGATATATAATTATTCTTTTCTAAACCAGAATTTAGTGATATTAGAAATAAAAGCATCCAGACATACAGGATTGAGGAAAGGAGGGTCAGGAGGTAAATTGGGAAATTATCTGAGTAACTAGAAATAATTAGCATATAATTAGTTTCTCAGGAACTTGGTTCTATTGTCGTACTCTGGAACATCAGTTAGAAGTTCACTCCCATCAGATACAGAAGAACTCATTTTTAAAATTTCATTATGGAGGCATGGTGGCCTCTCTATAGTAAAGGTTGCAGCCGGCTTCCATCATTAAGCCATATCTTCTTTTTTCACAATTCAGATTTCACACGGATTTTAGAAGCGAATATTTCATGAGACATCCAAAGTTACAAATTAATGCTTTATACTGCTTAGCAGATGGCATTACCCTGGTTCTGGTGGCAGAAAACATTACCTCCTACTTCAGACTATTTTCATGACAGTGACCATTAAAATAGTACAAGAATGTAAGTGGGAGAGGGAGGAAGTAAAATGGTAATCCAAATGACATCTTTAAAATCTGTTGTCTCATGATCCATCAGTGTCACTAACAAATGACACATAGCTCTGGGGAGCTGAAAAATCATAAGTCTCTGATCATATCCAGTATTAGGTCTTAGGTATGAAGGCTCATGAAAGATAACAGACTTTAAAAAACCACACATCCCTCAGCACTGAACTAAGAACTGAATATAGCAAGTCTTAGTTATTGGAAAAGTAATTGCAATGCTTGAACATTGCTTACTATATTAACCACTCATTGCACAAAATATTATATGCTGAATATTTCTTATTAACATAGCCTTATCTTGTGTGTTTATTCAAATCTTATTTATTCTATTCCCTTTTCCAACAAACAACAACTCTATGTTTTTCAAGGTAGTATACAGAGCTCTGCTGACAATTACTAATATCTGTTACTCAAACTACAGCTGGCCAAAAAAAAATCAATTTAACTACTTCCCTTTATCAAAAAAGGTTATTTTGTCTAAACCAAAACATTTCACAGAAACATAAAATGAGAACAGGAATGCCAAGTGATTGGGCCCTCACCAGAGAAATAGAAAACCAAAGTTCTAGTCCTGGCCCTGCCTGATTTGGAGCAGGGATTTAGTGCCCTGGAGTCAGTCTCTCGCCCCAGCCCTATGAATAAGTTATACAAAGCGGAACAGTGGCAACAAGAGACCGAAAGAGAGACACTATGAACCAGGCAGAGCAGAGACTTGAACATAGGTCTCTCAAATCCCAGGCAAGTGTTATTCTGGAGTGAGAGTCACTGATGATTCCCTCCCCCATAAAACTTCTAAAGATCTCATATTGTTCTGCACTGAAATGAAACATTTCAAAATCCCCACACACACACCAAAAAAAAAAATTTGTTAATCAGAATTTTTGTTTTCTGGTCAGCCCTACTCACCATTACTCTTCTTGTGTCCAAATTATATGTGCCACTAATCTCGGCATCCACTTCCAATGTAAATGCCTTTCTAGGTCAGAAATAATCCTCTGCTCTGGCCACTTCTTGGACTTTGAAATGTGAGAACTGCTTCTGAAACCCATTGGACATTTCAGTTTTATCTTTTGTGGTTGTTCAATGGAATAATATGCCTGTTTTGTGTCTTGGCATCTTTTGAGTGTGCAAATGTATAATTCATGGGAAAGACAGACAGTAAATAAATTAATAATATATAATTCTTGCTCCTTAAAACCAGGCTGCTTAGCAACACAGGTTACCAGGAACATGAAGATATTTCCCTACCTAGTCTGTACTGGCTTTCCTTTGAATATAAAGTTCAGTTCAAGGCTTCTCTGTTGACGTTCAAAGCCCTTTGGGGATTGGCCACCTCTCCCTTCATGCTACAGCAAGACTGTTGAATAGTAGAGAGAGGATTGCGAGTGCAGGGACAGGTTTCACATGAACTGGAGCTAGATTATGGTAATATCACTTTCAGAAATATGGAATTCATTTCCAATATTGCTAACCCCTGAAGGCTCAGAAGTCATGAGTGAGGCCCCCCAAAAAGTTATGAGATGGTTTTAAAATCATGGGATAGTTTATTTCTATTGCCTTTTTTATTATTATTTTTTTATTTATTTTTTTTTATTTTCTGCTATTTTTATTTCCCTCTGGATTTTGAGCCTAGAGGATGCACTTGGGTTGTATCAGTGTTTTCTTCTCAGACACTCAGCTGCACCGGCAGCTCCCTGAGCCTTAGGCCAGTTCTAAGATGGTGAGAATTAGGGTATGTCTACACTACAGGATTAATTCGAATTTATATAATTCGAATTTAGGAAACCGATTTTATAAATTCGAATGTATTCGGCCACACTAGGCACCATTAATTCGGTGGTGTGCGTCCAAGCTACCATAGTAGCATCGATTTCCAGAGCGTTGCATTGTGGGTAGCTTTTACATAGCTATCCCATAGTTCCCGCAGTCTCCACCCCCCTTGGAATTCTGGGTTGAGACCCCAGTGCATGATGGGGCAAAAAACATTGTCGCAGGTAGTTCTGGGTACAGCCTCCCCCTCCCTCCCTGAAAGCAACGGCAGACAACCATTTCGCGCCTTTTTTCCTGAGTGAACTCTGCAGACTCCATTCTGCATCAAGCATGGATCCCGTTGTGCTCCAGAACGCAGTCTTGAACATTATAAACACCTCGCGCTTTCTCGTGGAGTTTATGCTTACACAGGACCAGAAAAAAGAGGCGAGGAGGAGGAGGCGGCGATTGCAGCGCAGCGACCAGCGTGATGAGGACATGGACACGGACACAGAATTCTCTGAGACCGCGGGCCCCGGTGCTTTGGAGATTATGATGTTAATGGGCCAGGTTATAGGCTTGGAACGCCGATTCTGGGCCCGGGAAACAAGCACAGACTGGTGGGACCGCATAGTGTTGCAGGTGTGGGACGATTCCCAGTGGCTGAGAAACTTTCGCATGCGTAAGGGCACTTTCATGGAACTTTGTGACTTGCTTTCCCCTGCCCTGAAGCGCCAGAATACCAAGATGAGAGCAGCCCTCACAGTTGAGAAGCGAGTGGCGATAGCCCTGTGGAAGCTTGCAACGCCAGACAGCTACCGGTCAGTCGGGAATCAATTTGGAGTGGGCAAATCTACTGTGGGGGCTGCTGTGATGCAAGTAGCCAAAGCAATCACGGAGGTGCTGCTACGAAAGGTAGTGACTCTGGGAAATGTGCAGGTCATAGTGGATGGCTTTGCTGCAATGGGATTCCCTAACTGTGGTGGGGCAATAGATGGAACCCATATTCCTATCTTGGCACCGGAGCACCAGGGTACCCAGTACATAAACCGCAAGGGGTACTTCTCAATGGTGCTGCAAGCACTGGTGGATCACAAGGGACGTTTCACCAACATCCATGTGGGCTGGCCGGGAAGGGTTCATGACGCTCGCGTCTTCAGGAACACCAATCTGTTTAAACGGCTGCAGCAAGGGACTTACTTTCCGGACCAGAAAATAACCGTGGGGGATGTTGAAATGCCAATTGTTATTCTTGGGGACCCAGCCTACCCCTTAATGCCATGGCTCATGAAGCCATACACAGGCAGCCTGGACAGGAGTCAGGAGCTGTTCAACTACAGGCTGAGCAAGTGCAGAATGGTGGTAGAATGTGCATTTGGCCGTTTAAAAGGTCGCTGGCGATCCTTATTGACTCGCTCAGACCTCAGCCAAACCAATATCCCCATTGTTATTACTGCTTGCTGTGTGCTTCACAATCTCTGTGAGAGCAAGGGGGAGACCTTTATGGCAGGGTGGGAGGCTGAGGCAAATCGCCTGGCTGCTGATTACTCGCAGCCAGACACCAGGGCGATTAGAAGAGCACACGATGAAGCGCTGCGTATTAGGGAAGCTTTGAAAACCAGTTTCATGACTGGCCAGGCTACAGTGTGAAATTTATGTTTGTTTATCCTTCCTGAAAACCCGCCCCCTTTATTGACTCATTCTCTGTAAGGAACCCACCCTCCCCCTTCCCCCAGCTTGCTTTCAAAGGAAATAAAGTCACCATTGTTTAAAAATCATTTATTCTTTATTAATTGATTATAAAAAGAGGGAGAGAACCTGAGTGGGGTTTGGGAGGAGGATCAGCGGGAAGGAAAAGCCCAGTAAAAAAAGGTTAAGAAAATGGCAGCCTTTTGCTTGGGCTGTCCACTGGGGTGGAATGGGAGGGTGTACGGAGCCTCCCCCCCCCCGTGTTCTTACACGTCTGGGTGTGGAGGCTATGGAACATGGTGAGGAGGTAGGGGGGTTATACAGGGGCTGTAGCGGCACTCTGTTCTCCAGCAGCCATTCCTGAAGCTCCACCAGACGCCGGAGCATGTCTGTTTGCTCACGCAGCAGCCCCAGCGTTGCTTCCCGACTCCTCTGATCTTCCTGCCGCCACCTCTCATCTCGAGCGTCTCTCCTCTCCTCACGTTGGTCCCTTCTGTCCTCACGTTGGTCCCTCATGTCCTCACGTTGGTCCCTCCTGTCCTCACGGTCATTGGCTTCTTTCCTATACTTGCAAACCGTCTCCTTCCACTCATTCAGATGAGCTCTTTCATTCCTGGTGGATTGCATGATTTCGGCAAACATCTCTTCTCTCGTCTTTTTTTTACGACGCCTTATCTGGGATAGCCTTCGGGAAGGAGGAGGGAGGCTTGAAACATTTGCTCCTGCTGGAGGGAGTGAAAAAAGGAGAGAATTTTTTTAAAAGATACATTTTTCAGAACAATGCTTATACTCTTTCACGGTGTATACTATTCACATTACATAGCACATGTGATTTCTGTGCAAGGTCGCATTTTGCCTCTTAATATTGAGTGCCTGTGGCTTTGCTGCTAGAGATCACAGACGCAGGTCCGGGCAACAGAATTCACCTTGCATGCTGCCATGGTAAGCCACTGTCTTTAGGCTTCTGCGCCCACATACCAAGCAAAGCCCGTTGTGCTGCAGTTTTCCTGTTAGCTTGTTTTCTGCTGCTGAAGGTTAACACCCCCCCCCCATCCAATTCTCTGGGATGAGTGCTTTCTCCCTCCCCCCACCGCGTGGCTGGTATCAGGGAAGATCCCTGCAGGAACCAAACTAACACCCCCCCCCCACCCGCCATGAATTCTCTGGGATGAGTGCTTTCTCCCTCCCCCCACCGCGTGGCTGGTATCAGGGAAGATCCCTGCAGGAACCAAACTAACAACACCCCCACACACACCCGCCATGAATTCTCTGGGATGAGTGCTTTCTCCCTCCCCCCACCGCGTGGCTGGTATCAGGGAAGATCCCTGCAGGAACCAAACTAACAACACCCCCCCCCACCCGCCATGAATTCTCTGGGATGAGTGCTTTCTCCCTCCCCCCACCGCGTGGCTGGTATCAGGGAAGATCCCTGCAGGAACCAAACTAACACCCCCCCCCACACCCGCCATGAATTCTCTGGGATGAGTGCTTTCTCCCTCCCCCCACCGCGTGGCTGGTATCAGGGAAGATCCCTGCTAGCAAAACGCGAAAAGCTCTGGGCCAATCCTCCCCCCCCCGCCTTTGCACTTGGCTAAATGCAGGGAAGGATTTCTTTTCAGCCACAGGCAAACAGCCCAGTAGGAACGGCCACCTCTGTCCCCTTAATTAAATTCCCTTATTTCAACCAGGTTACCCTAAGCGATATCACTCTCCTGAGGATTACACAGCAAGATAAAGAACGGATGTTGCTTGAATGCCAGCAAACACCGGGACCATACGCTGCCAGGCTCTGTCAGGCAATGATACCAGATTACTTGCTACTAGCATGGCGTGGTCAAGTGTCCTACCATGGAGGACGGAATAAGGCTGCACTGCCCAGAAACCTTGTGGCAAGGCTTTTGGAGTACCTCCAGGAGAGCTTCATGGAGATGTCCCTGGAGGATTTCCGCTCCATCCCCAGACATGTTAACAGACTTTTCCAGTAGCTGTACTGGCTGCGAATGCATCCCAAGTGCTCAGGGCAAATTAATCATTAAAAATGCTTGCTTTTAAACCATGTTTTATATTTTAAAAGGTAAACTCACCTGAGGTCCCTTCCATGGGGTCATGGTCTTGGGTGCTGGCTTGGGAGGCTTGGGAGGGTACTTCAGTCAGGGTGAGAAACAGATCCTGGCTGTTGGGGAGAACGGAGTGCTGGGTGCTCTCTGCCAGCTCGTCCTCCTCCTCCTCCTCTTCCCCTTCCACGGAATCATCAGGTGTACCTGATGAGATTATCCCCAGCTCGGAATCCACAGTCAGAGGTGGGGTAGTGGTGGCGGCCCCCCCTAGAAATGCATTTAGCTCAGCGTAGAAGCGGCATGTCCGCGGCTCTGACCCGGAGCGACCGTTTGCCTCCTTTGCTTTTTGATAGGCTTGTCTGAGCTCCTTGACTTTCACGCGGCACTGATCTGTGTCCCTATTGTGGCCTCTCTCCATCATGCCCTTGGAAATTTTTTCATAAGTTTTGGCATTTCGTCTTTTCGAACGCAGTTCTGCTAGCACTGAATCCTCTCCCCATATAGAGATCAAATCCAGTACCTCCTGTACGGTCCATGCTGGTGCTCTTTTTCGATTATCAGCCTGCATGGTTACCTGTGCTGATGAGCTCTCTGTGGTCACCTGTGCTCTCCACGCTGTGCAAACAGGAAATGAAATTCAAATGTTCCCGGGGCTTTTCCTGTCCACCTGGCCAGTGCATGCGAGTTCAGATTGCTGGCCAGAGCGGTCACAATGGTGCACTGTGGGATAGCTCCTGGAGGCCAATAACATCGAATTGCGGCCACACTAACCTTAATTCGGATTAACAATACCGATTTTGACGCTACTCCTCTCGTCGAGGAGGAGTACAGAAATCGAATTAAAGGGCCCTTTAATTCGAATTAACTGGCTTCGTTGTGTGGACGGGTCAAGCGTTAATTCGAATTAAGGCAGCTAAATCCTAATTAAAGTCGTAGTGTAGACCAGGCCTTACACTCAGAGCTGCTCTATCCTACCCTGGCTGTCCACTGACACCCTCAATGGTCCTGCTACCATACTGCACACACTGGCCGTGCTCCCTCCTATCCCCCAACAGACGCTCAGCATGGACAGTTGTGGGGGTGGTAGCACAGGCATTGGCTATGCTGGCTCTATGCCCATTGAGAACTCCCCCATGCCAGAGGAATCCCAAACAGGGGAGATCTAGCTGCTGTCTTCTCCCTTTATGCTGCAAGAGCCTTGAGTAGGGAGCAGAGTGAGGCTCAGGAAAGAGCCCATTGTGTCCACCTGAGGCATAAGGCTTCCGGAAACTACTGTCAGGGCATCACCCCTCCATCCTTCTGGCCCCCTCCCCCAGTCTGAACAGCAGCTTAAAGACACAGTCTACCCCTTAGCCAATAAAATAAGGCTCTGATGAAAAAAAGTACAATCTTGTCTACAATTAATATTCCCTAGTGGCTACGAGACAAAAATCTCAAATGTTCACATTGCTATTCTGAGATTTTTCTTCATTAGTTAAATAGAATATATAATACACAAGCCTTGACAGACATACAAGGGTTTTCTAGGCGTTTCCCACTATTGCTCAAAATGACACCACATACCATTGGTGATTCATTTGTTAGATAAAAAAGCATTAAAGGAATGTCTTTGTCTGTAAGTCTCACTTACATTTCCCAGCCTCATTACTCCCAAACAGGAAGTGGTATTTCTCTTAGTGGAATATGTACTCTTGACATATTCAAGGCTTAAATTCCCAAAGCAGACACTAATAGTGTGTGCCAAACTTGCAATGCAATGGATCAGATTTTCAGAAGTGTTGAGCACTTACAGTTCCAGCTCACTCAATGAGAGCTATGAATGGCTCAGCACTGCTGAGCAATCAGATCTAATGTTTTAAGCCAGACCTCCAAAAATCACTGCCTGCTTTTGGAAGTGTAGGCCTGCACGCCCATGCTCCTTTAATTCACTCCCCAATATTAATAATTGTAATATGCCTTTTTCTACCCAGTTTGCATGGTTACGGGCATTTTCAAAGTGTGTGTGGGGGTGGGGGGTGACTCAGGTGTGCAATAAGGTATTTTGAGTGCTTAGTTTTTTGATGCTTTGGAAATCTGGGGCATTTCCAAAAAGGAGATGGACAGTGCTAAAGTTGTGAAGTTTTCAGCTCTGTCTGGGTCTCTGAGCTGCCAGAGTGCTTTGACACTAGCTGTGTCTGTAGTCTATGAGATTTTCAGTGAGGCAGCTGTCATTAACTTCTGGTACCCAGCAACTGCTGTGAACATCAAGTATCAAATATTAAGAATTGTTCCTTTACTTTTCTTGGACCCTACCACCCAGAAGTAAGCCTTACAGAATGCAAGCAGTGACTACCAGATAATCTGAAAAACCAGCAACCCCAGAAAACTTACAAAATCTTGCAGGGACAAGATACTGCAACAGCCCATCTTTCTCCTTCCCCTCATCCTGCGTAGACATAAGCACAGACTGATGAAGCGTCCTTCTCCCTGCAACATCACTGGGCTGTAGGAACAGCTAGTTTTCCATTCCCCATCCTCTTTATGAACACACTCTAATCTCACAGGATGATTAAAACTTTTTGCTTTGCCCACAGGCACCACAATATTCTGAAAAAAAAATATTAGTCACATTTTCATGGTCAACATGAATAATTTCACAACTATTCATTCCACCTGCTGTCACTGCAAAATTTTTTAGTGATCAGCCTGCCCTAGTAGTCCCGGGAGTCAGCCCAGCTGGATGCTACTTGTAGGCCCAGCTCCCCAAGCACTTCATGGATCTTGAGCCCCCTTCAGCCCAAACCTCAGCTTCCCTAGGTGGTTCCATTAATTCATGTGTATCTGTCGCCTCAGATATATTAACTTAATAATGTGCACATTGTAATGTGCCACCAGTCTGTTGCAGACACCTGAATCTTATTTTAGAAAAGTTATTTAGCTTTTCTATTACCATTCTGGTGGAACTGTGGGCAGCTATACCTATGCTCTGGCCTTGTGAGGGCTCACCAAGAGGTACCCTCTGCAAGAAGGAAGTAGACAGTACTAAACAATGAATTTTCTAATCAATCACAAGTACTACTGTTTCTCCTGCAACTCTGTATGGTATATATAGTATTTGCCATTCCCTATGCTAGCGCTGATAAAAGGTGGCTCACATAAAATCCATGTATTATCTCCAGTTGTTTATTTTATCAGTGGGTGAGATTGCATATTGTGTTGTTTCACCATGGCCTTAAGGAAATCTTCCACGTACTGGGATGCAGCTGATGCCAGCGGTGTCCACAGTGATCCTCTGGAATTATGCCAAAAGTGGTGTTGGTCATAACAGATCCTACATGTGGCCCTCTCCAACTCATGCCTCAGCTCATCATTTAGATGTTTGATGGTCTCTAGCGTTAGTTTCTTCCGCTGGGCTCTCAGTACCTTGGTGAGGTCAAGGAAGAGCCTCCTTTGAGGAGACCATTGGCACACCCCCCATCTGCAAGCCAGAGCAAGACTTGCTCTTCTCTCTCAAGATGAACCACCCTTCCACAGTCATGTATTGTTCTGCAGCCAGTGGCTAGTGTAGCCCCAACTCAGAATCACAAAACCTAAGATATACCATCCCCCATGCTCATCCTTCTTCCCTCATACTGTCCCCTTGCTGGACTCCTGCCTTTTCCCTCCCTCGCTATGGCTGAGCCCTAGTAGCTAAGCCCCTTATCAATTGCTAGCTCTCTAAGTATTAAAATAGTTTCTCCCCTTCTCACCCCCTCTTTAAGTTATTTAGGAGAGGGGTTCCTGGTGTGCAGAGCAAACAGTGAGTGGCTGGTGCTCAAATGGTTTAATCTGAATGTCCTGGCTCAGTTGTGTCAATGACATGCCTAAGGCAGGAGTGCCTAGTTGAACAAAAATGGAGCTTCTAAAATTTTGAAAATCAATTAAAATTACTAACCCCTTCACCATCCCCTGGCCCTGATGCTTGGACTACTCAGCCTCTAGACCACACAGGGGACTTGAACACAACAAGCTGATGTGAAAATTCCCTGAGCATCCAAACATGCTAAATCCCACAAGGAGCACAGAGCAGGCCATTTGTACCAGAGCAAGCTTTTGAAACTTCTGGCAATACCATTTAGAACACAGAATGCAGTTAGTTAACAAGGGCCGTGTAAACATCTATTGCTAAACATGTATTTTAATAGAAAAAGGTATCTAGTGCTGGCAGTTAGAAATCCCAGAAAATGCAAGTAACTGGAAATGGACCTGAGCTGGAATTATCTATAGCCTAACATTTTTACACTCTTGTGGTTCTCATGCTAGTTTGAAGAGTGAAATACTACTCTCCTTTTGAAAGGTTGAAGAAGGAGGCAGAGGTAAGATGCAAGATACCAGCACAGCCAGGACATGAGAGTTACTACTGCCTAGGCACAATCATAACCACAGCCTACTGTGTACTTGGTTTTTGTTTCAGACTCATTAGCCATATCTTCCTGTTCACCCCACCTTCCTCTCTTCATTCCTACAGAGGGTGGTCACCAAGAAGCACAGCTGTGTTGCATGCAAGGAGATGCTGAGTCCCCCCCAACCCCCGTAGCCTTTTTGCTTTTCCTCTCATCCTGATGGTTTCACTGTAGAAAGAACATGAGTTCTTTGCCTCAAGTATTGGAACTTCTATTTCTTATAGGTCAGTAGAAGTGGTGCCACATGTATACTACATAAACAAATTGGAAAGGACTGCCTAGGAAATGGTACTGCGGAAAGGGATCTGGGGGTTATAGTGGATCATAAGCTAAATGAGTCAATAATGTAATACTGCTGCAAAAAAAGCAAACATCCTTCTGGGATTTATTTGCAGGAGTGTTGTAAGCAAGACAAAAGAAGTAATTCTTTCATTCTACTCTGCGCTGATATGACCTCAGCTGGAGTATTGTGTCCAGTTCTGGGCACCACATTTCAGGAAAGAAGTGGACAATTAGGAGAAAGTCCAGAGAAGAGCAACAAAAATGATTAAAGGTCTAGAAAACATGACCTATGAGGGAAAATTGAAAAAAATTGGGTTTGTTTAGTCTGGAAAAGAAAAGACAGAGGGGACATGATAAGTCCTCAAGTACATAAAAGGCTGTTATAAGGAAGAGGGTGAAAAATTGTTATCCTTAACCTTTGAAGATCGAACAAGAAGCAATAAGCTTAAATTGAAGCAAAGGCAACTCCTGATGTTTTCCCCTCCATATTGTGAAATCCTCCCTATAAGGGACTTGTAGGGCTTGCCATGGTAGCATGGACTAGTGGCAGCACAAAAGCATAGGGCATCTGTGTATCTATCCCCTATTCATCCCAGCTTAAACATATGGAATTCCAGCATTCTTTTGTCACACAATGAGAAGGAAACTCCTTGAGTGGAAACCTGCAGTTGCCTTTACCCTGTGTGGTTGATTCCCACTTAAATAGCAGTAAAAATTTCAAAGGACTGAAAATTCTAACATTTCTGCCAGAGACGGGTGTGTAGGGATAGCATAGGCTGCCATTGTCATTAATAGGCTAGATTCTCAACTGGTATATGTTAGTTCCATTGATTTCTCCCAATTTAAACGGACTTCACTGGAGCTACACCACCTGAACAACTGGTCCTATGTCTGTAATACTTTGCTTTACAAATATCCATTTAAATTTTAAGATATATGCTCTCAGTTTACATAATGAGCATATTTTCCTCTAGTGATGAAGTCCCAGCTGTGCACTCATGGACAATACTCACCTCCAGAGAGGCCCAATTGACTCCTCAGGTCATGACTTTAAACAATCTAGTCTCCAGTGAAGTGATGTTAGAGAAAAATGCTTCCAACTTGAAGATTCTAAGACTAAGGGGGCTATTTTCAATGGGCAATCACTTCTATTAATGATCGTAACTCATCTGTAATTTGTTAGCATCAATGACAACTAATGTTTACTAAGTTAACATTTCTAGCAACTTCTATTTTACAGAATGTAATTTAATCCTCCCCCTCCAAGTTTTGGGCAACTTAAATTTATTAATAGAAATACATGAAGATGAATGGAGCTGAAGGCTCTGTGATAGACTCTAGCTTTGTTTTCCTACCACTGCTGTGCTGATGTGACTGTGCCCTCTCAAGAGGGCAGCCTTCATTTGAACCCATGCTTATTTAGAAAGCCATTTAGCTTGATGACTGAATTGTATTGCAGTGCTCCAAAACAAAACAGCCTGGATTCAGGACTCTCCAGTGTAAACTCTGTGTAGAATTTCAAGAGTTAAAAATAGGAATAACTTTTAGGGATACCATGGTGCACTGCTTTTGTAGTCAGAAAATGTGTTTTGTCTTATATACAAGTTCTCCCTTCCAATGCACATGCAATCACCTCCCATAAACTTTAATATGCTCCCACAGGAGTGGTTAGAGGTTGCAAAAAGCATAAAAACAGCATAAAGCATATTACAAGACTGTATGCTACCTGCATATGCCTGTGCTGCTAGAAGTGAGATAGTGTCTACTGATAAGTATGCACCAGAAGATTCAATGGTCATTAAACAAATATTACAACCACCACCTGTACTGTTCTGGTTTCTTAGTCTGTGTGCCACGGATTTTGTCCCTACATTTTACTCTGAACTCTGAATTTCCTGGCTTTTTTCCAGTTATGCTTTTTTAAAAATAATTTTTGTATTGCCAACTTGTGCCATTGCAACACTATCAAATTGATAAATATAATGCAGTGTCAGTGAGATTTGTTTGGCTTATTAACATGACTCAGTTCCACTGTTTAGAAAATAGATTCTGCTCACTTTGGGTAAACCCCTCTGTTATCTAACCACATTGCAGAGATTGGCTAGTTCCTTTAAAAACTAGCCAAACAGTGGTATGGTACTTTTCCAATTCTAAAGTATCAATAAACTGTATAAATATTTGAAATTCCTGAAAACAAACCCTAGAAATTTTAGTTTATTACTAAAAAGCAACAAAGAGTCCTGTGGCACCTTATAGACTAACAAATGTATTGGAGCATAAGCTTTCGTGAGTGAATATCCACTTCGTCAGATGCATTTATTATTAGCTCAGTTCAATGGCATGATAGAAAACTTCCCAAAGTCCAGAACCCTTATTAGGGCCCAAACCTGCTACCATTTGTACCAGTTGGAATGCTACTACCCTGAACAGTCTAACTGATGCAAGACAGAATAGTGACTGCAGTAAACATGTGCAGGATTAGATCTTTATTGTTATATATTTAAACTTTAATGAACATGGCGACTCAAATTAGAGCACACTCTGTCAAGTAATTCAAGTATATTGAATTCCACTATTAAATTGTGCTAAAGAGATTTGAAACTGAAATAAAATATTTTCCATTATACAGTAACTTCATTCATAATTTCAGGGAATCTAAGGGAAATTTTCCTTTACTTACTAATTCTTATTTTGAGATCTTTTATGCCAGTCCAAATGCCTGCCATCAGATGGAAACAGTACCTGGAAACTTTTCTGTTAGACTTCATGATCACATCTCTTTGCACTTGCCTCCAACTGTGGCAAATTCATTCAAAAGCAGTGTGATGATTTTCCACTCTCCCAGAAATATTTACAATTTGCTCAAGTGATCCAATGTACTGCCTGTTCCAGCTATCTGAAGAACAGATAGAGATGGTTAGGTTTTGTCTATACCAGTGATTTTCAACCTTTTTTTCATTTGTGAATTTTGAATGGATGTGCAGACCCCTTTGGAAATCTTAGACATTGTCTGCTGACCCCCGGGGTCCATGGACCACAGGCTAAAAAACTCTGGTCTATACCAGCAATTTGCTATCCTTGGCTATATTATTGCTGTCACCAGATGGCACTGTTATACATAGTCTTACAGGTTTTTTTAAGCAGGAGAGCAAATTTTTAGAAAATTGTAGGTTGTTGCTTTTCTTACTGAGTTTCTTGGGGAAGCGTAGGTGCCGAGCAGCAAAGGAAGTTGTTCTCTTCCTTAATCTAACTAGAGTTAACTTTTAGGGTAGAGTTGCTCTTTTGGTCCCAGGTGTTTGGATTTGAGCTGAGACCCCTGAAAGAGGGAATTTCCTGCATGCTGTTTGCAACCACCTCTGGTCCAGGACCTTGTAAATAGGACAAGTTGCATGAAGAATATACCCAGCCTCTGCATTACTAATTTCTCCTCCATTGGGAAGTCATCATGCAAGTCTCCAAAATATGCTATTTCTCAAAGGGGCAATGTTTTTTCTTGTTGGTTTATATATGTGATGGTGTTTGCATTGTCTAACTATTCTCACTGATGCATGTAAGCCTTGGGTCATAGTGCAAAAGAATAAGTGACCACTTTAATCAAGAAGTGGTATCAACCACTTCCTGTTTTGTCTATGACTCAGTATTCCTCCCATGGGGAGGATTTCATGGGGGCACGTTGGGGGTGAGTCAAGAAGGGGGGCGCTCATGGGAATTTCTAACTAGTTTTTATCTTTCTACATTTATCAGAGGAAGTGTGGCAGACTGGGATAGAGCTACTCATTTCTGGAAATCCTTGGAGAATGGCTTCCTACAAGAGGAAATCTTAAAAACAACTATTTTAAAATGCAGGCAATAAAACATTTCAAAACTATAATCCCCGAAGAGCTGTTCTCACTGTTCTCTCATCAGTAGGTATTTCGTCATTGTTCCCCTGGTCCTGCTCATCACTGTGGATTCCATGGTGAGTCCTTATTACCTAAATACTTCCCATTATGACAAGAGTAATGCAAGATCTTTTGGGATAGGATAGGCACTCATATGATGTTATAAGAAGAAGAGGATGGATTTGCTCCTGGAAGCAAAATTTTCTGATGGCATAGCAAATTATAGTTTGGGACTGAAATGCACCAGAGCTCAGAAGCATCTGTGGCCAGTTTTTCCTTACATTAAAGGAGCATGCAACTGAAAAATTGTTTTAGCAGTTTAAGATTTGTGCAGGATTTGGGGGTCTTTTTTTTAAAACCACCAGAACACAATGCATTTCTCACCCCTAACACCCCCCTTATTTCTTGCTGGAACTATAGTTTTAAAAGGTTTAACTATTGCATTTTAAAGGTATTGTGTATTTTGGTTCATTTGCAACTGAGATTTATTCTTAGAGGAATGCGGGTGAACAGAAATCATCTTTCAGCACCTACCAATGAAATTTTTGTATGCAAACTGAACTGTTAGAGAGCACTACTTGGGATCTTTAAAATTTATTTCCATACATATTGGCTGTATGTTCATAAGTGTTATTCTGTGAAAGACATAATTAGCCTTGAGATTTCTTTGCAATGGGCAATGTGTTTTCGTCCTACTTCCCACTGTAGCTATTATTCTGTTTATTTGGAGAACAAATAAGGTTGTGACACTCATCAATTTTCTAAGTTGTAAGACCCTATTCAGTTTATGGACTGAAAGCTTGTGTTATGTAATATGGACAAAGTTCTTATTCAGATATATACTAGACTTAAATATTGTATTTATTGCTAAATACCTGAACAAAAGTAGTATGTAAGACTGGGTAAGTATCATTCAGATTAGATAGGACACCCCTATGTTCCCTCAAGAGCTACATTAGAACCCTGTTAAGAGAACAAAGTTAAAGAATCTGATCTTTAAAGTGAGGATGAGTTAACCAGGAAATTAGATAAAAAAACTAAACAGTAATCAATTTCAAAATGGTATTACATTCCCAGCTTATATACTTCTATTCAAGTAAAATTCTGACCTAGTCTTTTGAATTTTGTAAACAAATGTAGTTTATGTAGATATTGTCTGAGCTGCAGTGACCCAATTATCTGGTCAAAGGGCTGCATGGAACTGAGAGATAGGGTGAGTTAAAGTTTAACCTGCAGGGACTGTAAACCAAGCTGAGGCTGCTGAACCTTTGGAGTTTGATATGATGATTAGAGAATAACCAGAGTGACACGTCGCAAATTCCCCATAATCAAGGAGAACTTTTCCGGGTGGTGATCTCTGAAATTGCTCAGGTACAGTCCATGTTGTTTGGTTTTTCCATCTTAAGTTTCTAAAAAGAGGGAATATTGTTATCTAGCTAAAAGCAGCTTTCATCGCTATCTGCTTTACTCGGATTTGTAAGGAGTGTTTTAATTACAGCTTGCTTGCTTTCTACAAAGGAGCCATTGGGAAATTTTAATGCACATGTTAGAGAATATAGGAAGCACCCACATTCACAATTTTCACATGTTCTGTTTATTTCTTGAGTTAATTTCTCTAACTCAGAAACAATGAGGGCATGAGCACTCTGGGAAGCTTACCACCACTGAACATCACAGGCTGTGCTAGATTGCTCATTGTTGTGTCAGACAGAAAAGTGCTGAAGTAGATATAGTAGTGACAACAGCTAGAGTCTGCACTTCTTGCTCTTGATCAGATTTCACATCAACTTATAGTCTTTATACCCCAGGCTCTTCAGCTGGTGACCCCCAAAGCTTTTGCAAGCCCCAGAAAGCAAGATGGGGCATTCAAAGAACTCCACCTGCCCAATGTTGCCATCATTTCTGTATGGATAGTGAAAAGGTGATCCCTTTTCCAAACAGGAGCAAAATGTGGTTGGTCGCTTTCATCTATTAAGAAATTAGACTGACAGGGAGAGAAGGGAGATTTTACCCAAGACAATTCACTTTTGAGTTGTTAAATCACAGCTTTCCATTGCTAATCATTAGGGACATTGGATCTTTTCACCAAGAAGCTAGGTATATCTCCCAAGATCTATTTTTACAATATTTCTTCATCCTTTTATAAAATGTTACTCTCCATTTTATAGGCAATCACTGCTCCAAAATACTTGAGTTCATATACACAACTTCATCAAAACAGGAGGGAAAAGTATAATGTTTAATATATTAAGCTTCTCAAATTGTTTCTCCTTCCCCCCTCCCCCAAGATATATACAAGGCTTCAAAGATCACACATGTGGGTGTGAGGTTGACTTCTTTATTAAATGACTCAAAAGTCTTAGATTTTTTTGATGTTTAAAATAAAAAGGGGAGTAGATTCAGTAACAAACTTTACCTTTAGAAGGAGTTTTTTGGCATGTTTATGGTTTTCTGTAATAGCGTTGTGTTGATTGTTTCTGTCATGTTCAAAAGCCCCAAACAATTGGTAATGAACAAATATTTAATTATGTGGTCTAAGATCTTTTTAAACTATATGCATAAGCTATTTTTCAAGAGTAAATAAGATATGTAAATGGAGTGTGCACAAGCTTTTAGTTTATATTAATATTCATCTTGTAAAGAACCTGTGGACTGTAATCACTACCCACCACATTTGTGGCTTTTTTGAATAGCCTAAATGTAGTTTAGCTCTCTCCCCATTTTACTACCCCTATTGACACTGAGTAATAATCATTTTCATTATGACCATGTGAAGATAGATACTATATGTAAGGGTGTCAGAATTAAGCTTTGTGGTTGTACTGCTAATACAAGACCCAATTCTGCAGACACAACCAATCGAAGTGCTTAGAACCCTAAGTGTTTTCAGGACAGATATCACAGAGCCTGGGGGGAAACAAAACATTTCTGCTCTCTGGATTAATTGGAAAAAATAGTTTAAGAAAGAATACTTTGTTAATGAAGAATCATAGCTGAGGCCTTAAAAGGGGGTGAAAGGTATCCTTAAAATTCCAGTTATGAACTGAATGGTTTCTCAAGTAAATATGCATTCTTAGTTAGTGAATTCAGTAACTGTTTTCAAAGAATGCTATTCTTCACAAGCAGTGGTAGTGCTGTGAGTATGACAGCAAAATGGCCTTCATTAGATGTGTCTTTGAATGACTCAATATGTTCAAACAAGACACTATATTGATCTACACAGGATAAACACCATTTTGTTATCTTATTCATGGAAACAGTAACTAGGTTTCTCTAAAGAGCATTGCTAACATTCAAGACCTGAATGCAAAGAGTAGTATATTGGAAATGGAAATTTCCATCTGAGTAAGAAATTATTTCAAGGTATCAGCTGCTTTGTGGTAGACTGATCTTTGTACAATGCATATTGAAGTGTCATAAGTACATAATTTGGGCATTGAGAACTTCTCTATCCAAAGCACATTCAATATTGTGAATTTATCCTTTCTCCCTGTTCAGTGCCACAGAGAACAGTCACATGACAAACTAATTGATTGATGCTGAGCAGTTGCACAGTAGTGGAGCCAGGTTTTGTAACTAAGAGGAGTTGGGGGAGGGGAGGAGGTAGGCTGAATAATTGAAAAATGTGTTTGAAAAAGTACCATGCATACACCTAAAGGGCTCGGGGTGGGGGAAGGGAAACCATCCCCTTTGCCCCTCTGTTGGTTCTGCCACTGCAACAGCTACTCCCACTGACTTGCATATGTTCAGCTCCTCTCAGGACTTGGCTCAATATAATTTGATTTTTGAAATAGCAACCTTTATATAGTGCCTTTCATCCTGAAAGCTCACAAAGTACTTTACAAACTCTGCCTTTCTCACTCTCAAGACTCATCACTTCACCTACCAAACTGCACTTATTTCTAAAAACACAAAAAGAGCTACACACCGTTTTAGGAAATGAAGTCTAGAGTACTGAACCATTTGAAGTTGCAAGGGGATTTCAGTAGGCAGAACACAACTATTCACATTGGAATTTGGGGTTCAACAATCCCAGTCTAACAAGAAGATACCTCTGAAGACCATGAGTGATCAGAACCTCATTGTCACACTTAATCTGAAAAATAGCTCTAATATTTTATATTACCACACCTATTCCCTCCTTTAAAATGAAGCATAATGTTCAGCAGAGCTTCCCCAAACCATCACCACTCAAAAAAATTATACTCAAGGAGCAAGTGTTCCCTGAATGCTTATCGCCTCAGGAAAACATAGTAGATGAAAGATTCATAGTTTGTACACAGATACTATAGACGACTAGAGTAAAATGACATAAACAAAATAGTACTACAATAAACTTGGATTTTTCTTATTTTGGGGATTTATTATGCCTATATTTACATTTTCTTTTCAAAGTATTTTAACATAGTAAGGTGAAAGAAAATCATTTAGAAAAGAAAAAATATTAGAGCACTTGCCAAATGGGTGTAGAGGGTGGAATCAATCCAGTATTCCTGGTTCTGAGTCAGTGATAACTAGGAAATATATTTTCAACAGTGTGATGTCACAAATTTAACTTAACTACTTGAGTGATCACTGTTCATTAAGATGTATTTATAAACATACGCATTGATTTAAATGCAGTCATTAACAGCTTTTTAATGATGAGTACTGAAATTGGTTTTCCCCTGTTGCAATGTCCATTTCTTAACTGATTATTGGCTTCAGCAAGAAACAAGAGGGAAAGTAATAATTATCCCCTCAACTTCTGTGGCAGCAATTCTCCTTGATGCTGTCATGTTACCCAAGGTATACTCAGTAAGAGTAGGCCAGCAGGCAGGCTACAGTGGTAAGGCTGTATTCCTAGTAGTGTAGAATATGGTAATATTGCACTGTTGTAGCATCAGATATTAATCCTGGGTCATTGTAGGTCCAACTGCTTGTGGGAACATGTTTTTATTTAATTTATAAACGCATTTTGTGGGAATCATGGGAGTTCTGGGTTGGAAGATGTCCCCAATATACATGAAACAGCAAGAGCTAGAGCAAGGTTTAGGGGAGGATGATTCGTCCCTCACATGGCAGCTTGTCGAAGCACAAAGCAGAATAGAGGTTGGAAGGGACGAATTAGGGTTGCCAACCCTCCAGGATTGTCCAGCAGGCTCCAGGAATAAAAGATTAATCTGTAGTTAATTATTATATCATGTGATGAAACCTCAAGGAATATGTCCAACCAAAATTGGCAGTCCTAGGATGAATACTCCCACCCTGGTGTATGATTGGACTCCTATGATCTTTTTGACTGTTCAAAAGCTGGTATTAGTCTACCAGAAACAGAAGCATCCATGAAGATATTACAAATGAAAATCTGGTCCAGCCATGCCAAAAAGTTTCCCTTTCCTCCTCCCCTCCATTTCCTTCTAAGTAATTGTAATAATTGTGAAAGGGCCCAGATTTCATGTAGACTAAGTCATAAAACAATCTTCAGATGCTAAAGAACTTGTTACTACTGGCCTGACAGGTCTTTGAACCAGTAACTTCAAAGGTGAAAAAGCTATACGAGGAATTGACCATCTGCTGCTCCTCTTAGTCCCTTCTACTTTCTGAATTTTTAACCCTTCGTTCAGCAGTCAAGTAATGTTTTCTGGTAGATTACAAAACTGAATTACAAATCAATTTTCAAAAAATTATGTGTGAATTTAATTGGTTAAAAGTTAATCCACTATCGGTATATGGCACGGATAGTTTCTACCTATTGAAAGACACTATTTTTTTTTAAATCTTAACAGCAGCAACAAACCAAGTCTTTAGAACAATCAGAGTTTAAGAGGGCAATAGCATAACTCAGAGGTACCTACTTCCTATTTTGTTTGACATCCATTTTGAAGGATTTTTATAGCAGTCGGTGAAAATGTTATGCTGTGTATTAAGTTCAGAGATCATAATTTCTGCTTACCCCTCAGAAAGAATTTTAGGAAATGTTTTTGGAACTTGATAGGCAAGGATTTCCTCACAGGATCCTTTAGAAAATCAATTAAAAATAGTCAACACCAGATTCCACAGTGATTAAT
Source organism: Emys orbicularis (assembly GCF_028017835.1). NCBI lineage: Eukaryota > Metazoa > Chordata > Testudines > Emydidae > Emys > Emys orbicularis. Next base: position 36,571,717 of record NC_088689.1, on the reverse strand, counting down.
ACCTTGTGTTATCCTGAAAGTACCTCACCTGTTAGTTCGAACAGCTTGCTGAAAGTAGGTTTTTCACTGGAGTTCATGAACAGCTACTGACATTCTGTGGTTTAAACAAATTGATCCAATCCAAGGATTTAAAAAAATAAAATCAATAAAAATAAGGGTAATCGTGATTTCACATATAATGAAAGCCATTTATTTTTTGCTAGTATAGCACAGTGCAAAAGCTGCTGCCAGCATTGTACATACCTCTCAAATCTGAAGCAGGATTGAGTGTTTTGGATGGTGGTTATATGTTACAGTATATACCTATTATAAATTCTACAGTAGTCTTCAACATATCAGATCAATATAAATACATATCCATTACATTTTAAGAACAGTCTGAAATTCACTGCTGTGCAGACTGTCAGCATAATGCCCTTACATTGCATAAGTTACCAAAACACACAGTAATCTCTAAAGGAGTGTGACAATACCAAACAGTCATAAATCCATATTATGTGCATTTTTTTACCAGATAATATACAGTCAGAGTAAAGTCTTCCCACCAGACAAATGTTTCCAAAGAGAGGCTGAAATGACTGGACCTTAGTAAATCATTTACTTTCAGCTGCTATAGTCACCAAAAAGCAAGTTACAACACAAGCTGGTTTGCTTCTGCTCCCTTAGGAGAAATAGTAAATTTCAGTACTGGGTATCTTTGAGATCAGTTAATTTACAATTTTAATTGTAAATATATTTTTTAAATTGATAAGGTATAAATTAATGTTCTCAGAGTACAGCACAAAAGATCACAACCAAGAAGCAAATGTCATGAAAAATGTATCATCTTTTATAGGTAATAAACAAGCTACTTCCAGCTGAGAGATTCCTGGAAGTTTTGAAAACTGATCATGTCACATGTATCATGTCTTACAACAATAAATATAGTAACTTGTAGAATATTTAGCAGAGTGCAAAGAAGGAAAGCATGTTTATCAGATACTAATAAATGGTTAAACAAAAGTGAGAACTGCATAGCGCTGTACATTTTAAGGGATTATTATGATGATTACTCGGACCTCCTTTCTAACACAGCCCAAAGAATTTCACCCAGAAATTTCTGCCATATTTTGTGCTTGAGCGATAGCACATTTTTGTACACATCACATCTAATCTTGATTTCAAGACTTCAAGTGATGAGTAATCAACTGTATCCCTTGGTAAGTTGTTCCAATGGTTAATTGCCCTCAGTGTTAAAATTTTAACACCTTAAATTAAGGCTAGACATATTTTCACCTTCCAGACACTAGATCCTGTTATGCCTTTGCTACCTAAAAGAGTGCTCTACTGTCAGAAATCTCCTCATATTGGTGCATCTAGACCACGAAGACATCATCTCTTCATTCTTTCTTTGAAAAGCCAAATAGATAGAATTTCTTAAGTCCTTTACTTTAAGACAAATTTTCCAGACCTCAAATCATTCTCGTAGCTCTTTTCTGAAACCATTTTGCAGTTATGAGAAAATGGTGAAGAGAGTTCATACAGTAAAGTACTTATAGCATTCTGGATACTTGGATTCAATGTATTATTAAATTCATGCCTGAGCAGAAGGCTAATACAGACCTGTGCAGCATTCAAATGGGCAAATGTGAATTCATTCATGGGAACCTACATGGGATTTCGGAAATGTACAGATCAGGAGCTGGGGCTACTTCATACCATATTAACTGAAAAAAAGGCTGTTACAGTAGTTCTCTATCTAGGTCACTGCAGAGGACAGAGACAGCACTAAAGTAACAACCTGAAAAATTCAGCTGCTATGGAAACACACTTGTGCAAGTGACTCATTAGAATGCAACAATTCAGCTTGCCTCACTCACAGATTCCAGTAGGCCTACCAATACAAGTAAGGCAAGTGGGGTTTGACCTGTGATCTTTACATCTAGATAAATATATTTCCTAATGTAGTCTATGATACACATCATAAAAAATATGACTCAGCCATAGCAGAGGAGTACACAGTGCAGTTTGTGCACCATGGTAGCCTTCGTTGTCCCTAATATTCATTCTGCTACATTCCATGTCAGTTCCCTGGCATACGTTACACTGGCTGCTTGCTAATGGTCTCAAAAGAACCAATGTCAGATTGGAATCAGCTGGGCATAAGAAATCCCTAGCCATATCCTTTATCCTGTCAGCAGGGAGTGAGGGTAGGAAAGAATCCATTATATAACCTTTTTGCCACTTGCTGATTGCCCTACACAAATTAAAAAAAAATCCTTCATTAGATAGCACTTGATTTATATGATAAACTTCACAATCGTTTAGGGCAAAAATACAGAGCTATTTACCGCAGTGGACAGTAGAGGCCTGATACAGGGAGGTGTCTGAATAACATTTGATATTACTGCTAAAGGGGTTTTGCTGTGTGATCATAGTTGGGTATGGACGGGAATATTGCTCAACTGATTTTGGTCATACCCCATAGTCTTCCACTGTGGAATTCTTCTTGGACCATTTGGTTTCATCTCTGTTCCTCTTCAGTTTTTATATATTCCTTAATGAAAAATTTGGGTGTAGGGCATCGCTGTTATACTAATCACAGAATCATAGAACTATAAGGGACCTTGAGAGGTCATCTAGTCCAGTTCCCTGCACTCATGGCAGGACTAAGTGTTATCTAATGGTACCTGCCTCCAGATCTTGAGCGGGACATTAGCTGTTATGGCAACTGTATCATAGAAATCCATGATTTGATGGCTCAATTAGTTGTGTATGAGCACCAGCAAGATCAAAATTAGCTTGGTTGGACTGGGCAAGAACTGTGATGTGAGTACTATTTCCCTAGCCTGCATTGTCTTTGAAAAATTATTTGGGTAGCCTGGACCCTGGGCATAACTTCTGACCAGTGGTTGATGCAAGGCCATCTGATGTCAGGCATGACTAGGGCTCAGGTACATTTTTTATACTTTGAAAATCAAACATTGTCGCTAGCTAGTGGAATCTGACAAAGTCTTTTAGCTAACATTAGATTTTGTTTTGCAGCTTTGTTTTCTGTGCTATGCTAGTAAAATCTGCTTATTTACCATAATGGAAATCAACCCAGACGAAGTTGAAATCAGTCACTTATGAGGCACCTCAGACAGGAGCGGAAGTCAGACAAAGCTTATCAGAAGTGATTAAGAGTTTAAGATCTGGTTGAGAGAAAAAGGGAGTTATGATTCCCATCGCCAAACCGCACCTGAAATGTGGTTAGGGAAGATCCCTGACTTGGGTAGGAGGTGGGCCAGTGATTGTTATGGCAATGCCTAGATAAGTTTTACTATTTCCCTGAACAGTTAGCAACTATACAATAACTTTCAATGTACACAATATATATAGGATATCCCAGTCCCGTAAGGTGGTGCATATTTTCAACAGGAGTTGAGGGTCCTCAGAGTTTCAGAAGATGAAGCCTTTAGCAGCCCATAGGTGTGTGGGTGTTTTCTAACAATACCACTTGTTGCCTTGTGAAAAGAAAATGCAATAGTAAAACCACAAGAAGTGCCAGGAGTACTCAAGAGCAGTATCTGTTTTTTTTTTAATTGTATTCCTTTAAGTGGTCATTGATTAGCTGTTGACTTTTGAAGCTAGAGAATATTACACACAAAAATTAGGTTCTTCATTTTTAGAATAAAATCATCAGCGCGTCTCATTTATTTCTCCTTTTCAACTTTATAAATCAAAAAACTTCTATTCTTGTTACAGGTCTGACCCACATATTAGTAAGTAAGGACAGGAATTTAAAGAGACTTTGAAAGCTGGACTTCTTGCATTACAAATTATATTTCATATCTGTTATGGAGATGTCCATAGAAGTAACATTTCTGATGCGTTCTAAGAGGGTTTTGCCATTGACTTCAGTAGAAACAGGATCAGGGCTTAAAGCAGTATAACAAAGTTGTGAAGTCAGGTCATGCATGGGTCATATTGGCAACTAATGAGTAGCCTTTGGGCCTCAGCTTTGAAATATATTACACATTTCCTTGTAGTTTTCACAAAAATATTTCATAGCAAGTTAATTGCAATTCAGATAACATTTTTTAAAAATCAAAGCAATAAATATATACCAGCTTCTGTAACAATATGTGCCTATAAAACAAGCAATAATTAGGCTTTAGTTGATTTAAAAGAAGACATTCTCTCTGTAATTAGATAGGGTTACCATATTTCAGCAAGCAAAAAAGAGGATGGGAGGAGCCCCGCCCCCATCCTGCCCTAGCCCCGCCCCTTCCACTCCCTCCCACTTCCCGCCCCCCTCAGAACCCTCAACCCTCCCCCTGCTCCTTGTCCCCTGACTGCCCCCTCCTGGGACCCCTGCCCCTAACTGCCCCCCAGGACTCCACCCCCTACCTAAGCCTCCCTGCTCCTTGTTCCCTGACTGCCCCCTCCTGAGACCCTCCCCCCATCCTAACTAGCCCCCTAGGACCCTACCCCCTACCTGTACCCTGACTGCCCCAACCCTTATCCACCCCCCCACCCCAGACAGACCCCCGGGACTCCCATGCCCCATCCAACCACTCCCCACCCCCTGATAGCCCCCCCCAGAACTCCCGACCCCATCTAAACCCCTCTGCTCCCTGTCCCCTGACTGCTCCGATCCCTCTCCCCACCCCTGCCCCCTGACAGCCTCCCCCCAGAACTCCCAAACACCCCCCCGTTCCTTGTCCCCTGACTACCCCTCCTGGGACCCCTGCTCCCAACTGCCCTCCAGAACCCCACCCCCTACCTAAGCCTCCCTGTTCCTTGTCCCCTAACTGCCCCCTCCTGAGACCCCCCACCCTAACTGCCCCCTCCTGAGACCCTACCCCCACCTGTACCCTGACTGCCCAAAACCTTATCCACACCCCCAGAAAGCCCCCCCTGAATACCACACACACACCCCCGGCTCCCTGTCTCTTGACTGCCCCCTCCAGAACCTCCCTGCCCCTTCTCCGACCCCTTGGCCCCCTTACCCTGCCGCTCAGACCAGCGTGCTGGGGAGGAGGAGCGGGGGAGGAGCTCCAGACTGCCGGTGCGAACTGCCGGCTGGTGATCTGCGAATGCAGGGAGGGAGGGAGGGAGGGAGCTCTGCTGCAGGGGGGAGGAGGGGCTCTCTCTGGCTGTCAGAGCCCCATGTAAGTGGCACCATCCGGCCGGCTGCCCTGTTAGCCGCGCGTGCTCTGCATGGGGGGGGAAGTCCGGACATTTACAAATTCCCCCCGGACGCTATTTTTAGCTCTAAAAGCCGGACATGTCCAGGGGAATCCGGACGAATGGTAACCCTAAATTAGAGGTGGAAAAGACCTATTATATTGTCTAGTCCATCACCCACACAGTGCACATTAGTGGTAATTAAGACATTACAAGGAATGAAAGACAAAAATGCAGGGAACCAGAATAGATATCCCAAGTGGCCCAACCCTATGTGATAAATAGTTCAAGTGTATAGCATTACAGGGTCTATCATCATTAAGTTTTATGGTAGATAATGAAAACTGTAAATAAATCTAACAACAGACCAAGAGCTACAAAACAATAAGATCTGAAAACAAAACTAACTGTACTGAATGTCAGTGCAGATTTTAGAGCCAGGTAGTTTTTAATGCTTTTTATCAACACCTTAAAGAAGAGGAGTCCATTTACTTATACAATGAACACATAACAAAAACTGATCATGAGTTCTTTAGACCTCAGTTCAGTACAATTATGTGACCCAATTTCTACTCAAAAATCCTCCAGGCGAAAATCTGCCTTTCATTCAATTACTCCAATAGGAATGTTACGCATGCATTTGATAGCACAATTTGGCCGCTAAACTTAAGAGACACCTCAGAGTGATACAGTCTTCTGTACATTATGTAATTTCCTTTAGCTTCACAGTTAGAGAGTTAAGTAAAACTGAACACAGCTCATTAATGTAACAATGTTCTGAGGTAGCTATCACTGGTTCCACTTTAAATCACAAGTGCAATTTTAAACACATTATAATTAAAGCCCACCCTCTAAAATCTTTACAGATCAACTCAACATGGCAGGAAAAAGGGAGAGCAGAAATTATAAATACAAAATGGTCAAACTAAAGAGTGAGTGAAGAGAAATGCCACTTTTGGAATAAAAAAAGATTGCTTTTAGTCAAATAGCTATATACACATATATGTAGCTATAGTGACTACATTTTGCATGACATTAAGTTTCTCACTGAAGGACACACCCTAGCAAAGGTCGAGTTACAGGATTGAGGCCCAAATTAGTATGTAAGGTCACATGCATGCATTTGACTTAATGCACTAAGAGATATCCCCTTGATTTCAGATCAAGCACATTCACTTGTCTTTGCATCTCCAGGCTCTCATTCTGTAATGGTGGGACCCTTAGATAGCAGGTTGTGTCCAAGTACAGATATTTATCAAGCAGCAGCTCAAGGAAGAGATGTCAACTATAACCATTCACATCTCAAGTGCCTTTAAAAAAAATTGAGAACTAGCTTAGAAGAAATACAATACTTCATAGTCCTTCACTGTAAAGTGTGACACGTAAGGCTCGTCAGCATGCTAGCCACTTCCTAGTTCAAAAATGTGGTCTTTCTCAATGAACCCCAAAACAATACACACTATAGCAAGTGCAAATCAAATAACTTTGGCCTTAGAGAGAAAATTAATGGATAAAGGTTTATTTTTATGTATATAGCACAATTTCTTCTGGGTTATTTGTTTTTAGCCCTACAAAAAGCCCTCCTTTTTCTCTACCCCACTCCCTCTGGGCTAGTTTGGTACATAAGACGTGTGTAATAAAATGCTTCATACACAAACAATTCTGGTGTGCTGAGGAGAAGTACAGTAGAATTTTATGGGGCACTCCAAAAATGGCATATTTGTAGCTTTCATACAACTGTGCCTTTGACAATGTTTTGAGATTACATATTCTTAATTAAAATTAATTTACAAGGTGGTTTTTGCTTTTTGTTTTCTTCCTTCTTTCTATTGCAGGCAATATTCTTTTCTTCTCCCTTTTTAATGCCTGTCTTTCCCCAGCCTGATTTCTCCTTTTCATTCCCTTCCTCCATATTCTTTCATTCTGTCCCTCCCTACCCCCATGCTCATCGCTCACATGGCCACTCAGGTGTAGTCACTGCACTCAGTCACTCTCACAGGTGCCCCAATTTCTCATTCTAACACACTTAAACAGGTTACCCAGTTTCACTCATTCTGGTGCTTCCTATCAGACAAATTTACTCACTTTAAAGCAGCAGCAGGTTGGTTGGTCTCTGCTGCTCTTTCTGGTGTTTCTATTATATGTTACATTGATGACAGCAGCAACTTGCAGCGGAATACGGGACTTCTAAGAAAAAGCAAGGGTTAGAGCAATGTGGCCCCCAAAATACCATACACAGTTTTTTTAAGACTAAAATTTGTCATTTATTCACCCTACCCCTTGCTTTCCTGAAAAGTGGGGTTAAAGCAATGATTTCAGCCCTGCCTTAAAAAAATATTAAGGAGTAAACAGATGACGTGCTATACAAAAGGTAGCTACTGTGTGACATTTTAGTGTTTATCTGATAGATTGAAAGTAATACTGGAAATTATTTTAAGTGTGCAGGGTTGGGATGTTTTACACTCCATGTGCTGTATTAGCTTTGCACTAAACAATCCTGTTTAGTTGTCTTTTTGGACTTTGGTTCTGCATATATGTACTTAGATACTTTGTTTTCCAAAGCTGTCACAAGGACCCTGATCCTACAAACACGTCAACAAATGCTCAACTTTAAATATGTGATTTAGTGTCATTTAGTTGAATGGGATTATTCACATACATAAATCTAAGTGATTGCAGGATCAACACCTACGTTTGTCAGAATGCACAATGGCACACAATAGTTTTGGGCCCTGCACTATTCAGTATTGGACAACTACATTTTTGCAATTCCTAACACTCAGCATTTCCAGACCCTCTTTGCATGTTCAAATACTATCAATATATACAAATCCAAACTTTTGGGCACATTTAAGCTTTGTCATTAAAAATTGTTCAGCCTGGAATTGTTACCTGAAATTTGGGATGCACAAATTTATAGGTCAGTGAAGCCACTTTTAAAAGTTGGCCCTTTACCAGTATGTGACCCAATTCAAAGTGGTTAAAAACTAAGCTTTACAGATATTTCAACCAAAATAACCCTTGCTAAATTGTAAAATTGTTCTTAAAATTTGAGATGGCCCAGAGCTAAAATGCTGAACCCAAACATCCCTGCACTCTAAGCTTGTTCAAAATCTTAACTGGGGTACAGATCTGAAGTCCTCAGTCCAGATCCCATAAACTGCTCTGCATGAGCTCTGTGCAGAGGCTCATTGGCTTTGATACGGCTTCATGTTGATGTGACAGTCCACCGACCCAAAGCAACTTAGCGTGTTGGGTCTATGTTTACACCTCTCAGTGATGGGTTGTTCAAAAGCTAGAGCTGGATCTAAAGTCTTGTCCCTTCTCTGCATAAATGTAAAGGGGGAGGTCACTTTCCTTTTTGTCCTGTTGTTTTTCTGACAAAGTTATCTCAACTTACTTATTTAGGGAGAATGAGTCATGTAAATATCCTCAGTAAAATGGACTTTCTCCTCCTAGAAAAATTAATTCACTTAATTTATCTTAAATTTGATTGCAGCGAGCACCCCTAATTAACCTGATTTTTTGCTGATAATCACTCACAATGGAATCAAATCAAAAATCGGGGGATGGATTGACCGGCACACAGAAAGAAGCTGCTCTCCGTGCATTAATTCAGCGCACAGGATATAGTTTGATACAGGTAAGAATGTGTGATCACGTGCTTGAGTGCTATTTTTTGCATAGTATCTAATTTTAGCTTTAATTAAGTAGTTGTGTCAAGGGCTTGAGTGGTAAATATTTAACAAGGAAACTTTTCTTCTTTGTTGGTTCTCTTCCCTTCTCTCTGTTCTGTATGTCTGAAAGATGCTTTATTTTAATAAGTAAGACTGAATTTTTCCATTGATTTTTTTGTTACACTGTAGCCAGTCATGATAAGCCAACCAAAAACCTAGAGCTGAATGTCTCTGAATCTCAGGGAAGTTTTGGATTGCAATCTGAACTTCACAGCTGCACTTTATCTTTATAAGATACCAAAGCAAACCCACTATCGCAATGTCCACGCTGTGGGGACTATAGTGGCATAGCCAAGGTGTTGTAGCTATACTGGCTTAACCCTGTAGCCCACAGCAATTGAAGAGGTTTTTCCATCATCATAGGAACACCGTTTCCGAAGCAATGATAGTGAGGTCAACAGAAGCAGACTTCCATCAGCCTAGTTGCATTTACACCAGGGGTTAGCTACAGCACTTGGAAGTGTAGCTTTTTCACAACCAAGAGCCCTGTAGCTATGTCCACCTGACTCAGAAACCCTTTGTACTTTAAAAGTGTTTAGATCCAGGTCTGAATTTGACATCCTGGGACCATTTTTAGTCTCTAAATATTAAGTATTTCATTTCTCTGACATAGGAGAGAGATTATTTATCAGCCTTAATAATCAGATGTTTGTTTAAAGTCTGTTTGAGAAGGTCTCAAAATTGGAGACATCTTTGTTTATTTTTACAAAATTTATAGCAGGCAGGGGAGCCCTTCAAAAGGCAAATTATCCATCTGTATACTGAATTCTGGACTCTTCCTCAAAACAAATGTGACCTCAACATATTTCGTTTTTAAATGCAATAGAAAATTAGCAATACTATGAAATAATCTGGTAAATTCTAAGGGAATATAATTGCAAATGGTAATGAGAGTGAATTTTATGGAGTTTACTAAGGCTCAGATCCTTAGTCCCTCAGTTGTTAGGGACAGAAGTATGGTAGGCAGCACAGCAGCCCAAAGAGGCAGTTTTGGTCTAAAAGGAACCTGGAGCTACCAAAACTACAGGGCAGACAATTAAAATAACAAAAAAACAGTGTGTTTACGTAGCATATAAAGCTGTGTTCACACACTATAGATAAGCAAGCATTTGGGTTTGCTGCATTTTAACATTGTTATCTACTATACTTTACACAGAGTGAGATAAAAATAACATACATCTGCTGTATTTATATTCTGCATTAGTTTCTTTATCCCAGTCTTCTTTTCTCTTTCTTACCTTTATCTGTATTTTTCAATATTTGATTTACCTCCATTTTCAGTTACTTCATCTCTTCTTCCTCTGACACTTTTCTCTTTGCTTCCCAGGTTCTTTGTCCCTTTGTCCCACCCTGCCATTTTCAGAGTTTATCCTATTTCTCCTTTCACCTGTTCCTTTCCTCACATTCTCTGGGGTTTTATATCAAACTCATCACCACAGTATCCACGTAGCTGCTCTCTTAGCTTGTCTCTTATCCCACCCTCACTCTCCCCACTGCTCACTCACTCAACTGCAAAAAGGGAAGGGGACTTAGGAAAACAGTTCTTCCTCCTTCCACCTACTCTGGAGAGCTGAGAATTGGGTTGGAGTACTTTTTCCTTCTTTCAACCCATGAGGTGAAGACCTTGCTGACTGAAATAGGTTTTTTCCCCTCTGCTGAGTCATCCCATTGACTTACAAATACATTAACACAATGACCTAATTAAAAGAAAAGGTTTTGTTTTTCCAGTACTTTGTTTTGCAGTGGCATGGTAAATCTTCTCAAGCCTTTCTCATCTGAATCTACTTTGGGTCAGGGTTTTTTTCAAATTCCTTTTACTTAGCCTCTCTTGAATAGATTCTGCAGGATCCATAGGCATGCACTACATAATAATCACAATTAAGAATGTGACAAAACTGAACAGATTTATCGCACCTTGGCTATACAAAATGAATCAATAGAAGTTCATACATCACTCAGCAGAATTACATCTTCAGGGACAGGAAATGGTGTTTAACGTTGCCAGCTTCAATGTTTTAAAATTTGATACTGCAGGAATTCACTCCTGAATGAAAGTACTGTTATGACTCTCCCATTATGCTGAAAATGTTTACAGTAAGAATGATAATGGATAATTTACTACTACATCTGTCCAAGTGATAATCCATAGACAATAGGCTGGAAGAGACTTCTTGGTCCCTTGTCACTTATATTCCTAATTAGTTTCCCTTCACGATCCTAATCAGTTTCACTTTGCTGTGCTCTCTCACTATGTAAGGAGCTTGAAACAGTTTCTGTCTTTATTAAATAGTTTAGGGTTAGAATGACTTCAGAGGGCAAATGACTAGAGAATTAGGGCTGTCTACACAGCAAGCCAGTGTGTGAATCTACTGTGCACCAGCTTGTCATGCAGTAACTCATTGTGTGGACACTGCTGTAGCTTAGTAAAAGTCCCACCCTCTCCTCTTCGAAATACCTCCTAGAAACATAATTCTTCCAAGAGCAGATATGTAAGCTTGCTTCTTTGTTCTGTACCGTAAGAAGCTCACCAACTACCAAAATCCAGTATAAATGTAATAATTAATAAATGTTTCTGAGCAGTAGGCAGATTGTTGAAAACATGTACTTTTGTTGAATGTGTTACTAGGTTAGAACCAAAACTAACATATGTTCTGCTGGGTGCACCTGTCATATCAGATTTAGAAAAGTTGTTGGACATTGACTTTTTAAGCCAACTCAAACATTTGAAAAAATGTTGCCCCAAATAACTGAAGTCAAAACACTCATCTCTCCAGTACTCTAACGTATGTTGTTTGTGACCCTCAGAGAAACTCTCTACAAACTGGTCATCTCTCAAATACATCAGGAAACTGCCATTAGCCACTGTAGAAGGCACACAGGAGCTGATCTTGTTCTTATTGAAGTTGATGGGAGATTTTTTTATTAACTTTACTGGAGCTGGATTATGACACCTGGTTGCATTCTGAAGCTCATAAAACACTAGTAAATTATAAACTTTGACTCTGTAAAGGGAGATTGATGCTAGGCAGGCAATGTTTTAGCCTATGGCAGGCTGGCATCCTTGTACAAAACATCATGTTATATTAAACACTACAGCATCAGAAAGGTAGTATTTGACTAGGGTCTATCCACATAGTTCAACTTTAAGTAAACAAAGATAGGTAACATTTTAGCAAATACTGAGTGACTTCATTGGGCATTGGATCATGTCTTAATGAGGGAGAGTTGCACAAAGACATTGTTTCAGGTGGCAAGAGCTGAAAAGAAGGATGTTATTGAATCAGGATTCTATGAAGGGACAGAGAGGATGCCAGTGTTAGATGAGCAGAGAGGCCAAGTGGGGGGGGGGGGGGTGGAATAGAAAGAAAGGCACTGTTATGCAGATAAGTCCATGGAGAGTTATAGAAACAAATAAGGCAATTTTGAGAGATTTCTGTTGATTCCATATATTTTAAAATACGTTTCCTTTCTTTGATGTAGGAAAATGGACAAAGAAAGTACGGAGGTCCACCGCCTGGCTGGGATGCCCCGCCACCAGAGAGGGGCTGTGAGATTTTCATTGGGAAATTACCCCGAGACCTTTTTGAAGATGAACTTATCCCATTATGTGAAAAAGTAATGTTTTACATTGAAGAGAATTTCCTCCTCTTGTACCATACACATGTTCCTGATAAAACTGTGTTCAGAAAGAAGGCTGCATTTTCAAAGACCTGGAACATGAAATAACAAATGGAAAATTGAAATGCATATAATTCTAATACACAAGCATTAGCAACTATTATTGTGTGTGTGTACATTGCTAGGTGTATAACCCATCGTACTTCTGTGTTTGGTGAGGCTACTTGTATAGTTTGCTCCTGTTACCTACATCTGTTCTGAGTCTCACTTTCTATTACAGGGCTAAGCTGTATGCTTATACTTGTCTGGAGCTACGGAAATGTGGGGGTATAGAGCAGAAGCGCTGAGCAGAGGTGCTCTGACGCATGCTATCTGCACAGGGCTGATACAAGCAGAATGCCTCCGGGAGCACTGGGCAGAGAAAGCGTGCTATAGCATTCCTTCCACCTGATTTTGGGAGGAGCAGCATGCTCCTTCAATGACTCCTTCCAGATCCTAGCAGGTGTGTAGGGCCCTTAATGTGCCCCATCCTGTCTAACGACCCCAACTGGACCATGAAACACTACAGGTTATACCCAGCCTTCACTGATATCTACATGCAGCCACTGTAATTGTATGTGTGATAGTCACTCACATATTTTTTTCACGCACAAGAAGGGAGCAGTTTAAAAGCATGAAAGTAGTACCAGCCACACAATCATTTGATTAACCTAAGTCACCACATAATTACATTATTGTAACACTTCTGCTCCCCCCCCCCCATTTTTTTTTATCTCTACTCTTTGTTGCATGAGTTCCAACATTAGATTGTATGCTCCCTGAAGCAGGGACAACATAGGCTCCAGTGAAGTCAGTGGTAAAACTTGCATTGACTTCAGTGGGGTCAGGATTTCACTCCATGTCTTATTTTTTGTAAAGTGCTTAGCACACCTTAGGTACTTGATAGTAATGGTTATATCAGGGCATGCACATACCGTGCCCTCCCTATCACTAATGGTAATCACATTCCCAAATATGGAAGCTCCCAAAAGTTTGTCCTCATCCTCCTGCAGCACTGCTGTCTTCACTGCCATCCTTAATTCTATATGGAAAGAGAAACATCCCACCAACGGTGGCACAGAAGAAAGTTTGGTCAAGTGAGGTGCACATATTGACTTTGAGAACAGGCTGATGCTGTGTGACTTTGGAGCCTCCAGTCCTTTTCTTTCATAGCACAGACTGAAATTAAATATTTAAAAACAAAGAGCAAATCAGTGCAAGAAATCATTACAGTGACAACTGCACAGTAAGGTTCCTGAGGCACACATTGGAACTCTGGTACTGTGTTATCAGATGGTGTGAATAGAGGTCATTTACCTTGCTAAAGAGAGCTGAAGTGCTAACTCAGCCCTAACTGTCCCTTAAACATATGTTGCCTTTATTTATTCTGACTTCATTCATGGGTCAGAAAACAGTTCTCAAGTAAAATAGGTTCTGGCTGATGGTCACATTGATGGAGATATTCAAACAACTCTGAGGTGATATGCACACAAGACACAGTCAGGGAAATAATCAGCTTTGTGTAAATAGCTTCTGTGCTGTTGGTGAAAGTTTCCTTTCAGAATGGGTTATTGATTTTTCTTTTCATTTACAGATTGGTAAAATCTATGAAATGAGAATGATGATGGACTTCAATGGAAACAATAGGGGATATGCCTTTGTAACATTCTCTAATAAACAGGAGGCTAAGAATGCAATCAAGCAACTTAATAACTATGAAATTAGGTAAGCATGAGTGGTATGTTCATATAAAGTTGAAATCAAATGATGCATTACTCTGTTTTATTATACACTGTGTATTTTTCCTGAGACTTGCAAAAGGATTATGTAGTTATCTAAACCTTAAAATCACACCATCCATTGTTCCCTTGTACAATGTCAGTTTCCCATTGATGAAAATACACTTATAATTAGTTAGTTGGAAATTTCCTGCTGAAGTGTTTAAAAACGGTTCAGACCTATAGAAATGTCTTTAGATCATTTCAAAACATTTTTTATTTTGTTTTTAAAAATTATAGATATCATAGTCAGAAGGAACCTCAGGAGGTCATCTAGTCCAACCCCCTGCTCAAAGCAGGACCAAGCCGCAGATCCCTAAATGGCCCCTTCAAGAATTGAACTCACAACCTTAGGTTTAGCAGGCCAATGCTCAAACCACTGAGCTATCCCTAATTAGCTTAAATTTTAAAACTGCCATTTCAAACTAAAAAAATCAAACTTTTCATTGATAAAGTGTGAAAATGAAATGTTTTAAGAATTTCAAAACTTTTTTCAACATTTTTAGTTGAAACAATCTGTCCAAACCAACCCTCTCCTGCAAAGTTTCCATTTTGATAAATCTGCATTTTCTAACAAAAATGTGTTTTGTCAAAAAATTCTGGATCAGCTTTACTGACAACCCTCTTTTGGCTCATGGGGAGGCAGGAGGAGCTGCTGACTAGCCCATCCTGAGCTTTGTGGGGAGTTGTGGACTGAGCAGGGAGCCTTCTTAAATTCACAGAGTATGAGTGGGGCATCATGCTAACGCCCATGAGGGATTGGACTTTCTGATGTATTATTTAAGGCTAGCTGGGGATGGAATTTGGAGGCTGTCTAGGAAAAGAAGAGCCTTTTAAGGCTTATGGGGAAGGAAGCTGTAACTCTCCAAAAGCCCTCCAGAGGGGCTGGGGACAAGAGGAGGTAAAATGGGAATGAATGAAGGAGTCTTCATTCCCTGGGGCTCTGCATGGAGCACAGAGAGAAGCAGGAAGCACCCAGAGAGAACAGGGATTAGCACTCCCTATGGCCTGAATCATGCAGGCTGGAGAACAGTGAGAGGTAGAGAGAGGTGTTTCCCCAGGCCCCCAGTTGTGCTGACCCACAGGCTGACTATGATTTCCCAGTTAGCTGACACATTGGTGAACATGATTTGTCCTGGTCTATAGTGACTGTAAATCACAGTCAGCATCATATTAGCTAAACACAATTCTTCACTGTTGTGCTCATCAATGGTACAGTTCTGGGGTAAAAACAACCCTCAATGGCTGGCTGTGGAAATAAACACCTAGGAAGTTAAAGATTAAAATTTATTTCTCCCAAAGTCTCAAATTATTTCCAAGCAATATATTCTCAAAACACTGATACCTGCCTGCAGCTCCAATTTCACCTTCAAATTTGCGGTGTGTGAACATTCAAAATCAATTCTGAATATATTCCTTTTTGTCTGGCAAAATTGCTGACTGAGTGTTGGATGGAGTACACTGCTCAAATGGATTGGTTTGATATGTTTTAAACTGTGTTTTTTGGAAAGATGAGGCTTGTGGTTTCTCAAAGAACTGAGCCTGATTCATTACAAACTGGAACTGTTGTTTGTATGCAGGAATGGACGACTCCTAGGGGTTTGTGCCAGTGTAGACAACTGCCGTTTGTTTGTAGGAGGAATCCCAAAAAACAAGAAGAGAGAAGAAATTTTAGCAGAGATGAGGAAAGTCACAGACGGGGTCATTGATGTCATTGTGTATCCCAGTGCAGCAGACAAAACAAAAAACCGTGGCTTTGCTTTTGTGGAATACGAAAGTCATCGAGCAGCAGCAATGGCAAGAAGAAAACTGCTACCAGGTTTGTTTGCAGTGTTGGTCATGCAGCTTCCTTCACCATGGCGCTTCACGAGGTCATTTAGCATTAAAGAAACCAACAGCAAACACTGACATTTTTCAGCTTTCCTATTGCCTGCCTGCCCGCCCAGCTGCTGGAGAGGCATAAAGCCTAACCACTGAGCTTCTTCACTTCTCCCCAGCTCCAGGGCCAGCCCGGCAGAGAGACGGATACTTAGCCTCTACAGCCCTGGAGTGGGAGGGAGGGGATGAGTCTCCCCACCAGCTGATTGTCCAGTCCCGGAACTTGGGGGAACACTGGGAGGCAGAGTCAGGGAGCTCAGTCTTGGTAGCCCCCCAGAAAGCTCTGTCAATTGGAAAGAGCCTTCTAAGGGGGCGGCTGGGGAGCCATCATTTTGATCATGAGATTTTGGGGCAAAATTTAAATTTTCCCATGGAAAGTTTTGATTTTGAGAGAAAGGCATTTTCAATCAGAAAAATCATTCCAACAAAAATTTCCCAGCCAGTTCTACTGTAATGGAAAGCATAATGTGATCTTTGCCACCATCACATTGTTAACACTGCTTGTGTGTTACACCCTTTCCCCCTTTCTACGTATATCCTATCTATTTATATTGAAAGCTCTTAGCGGCAGGGACTGTCTACTACTCTGTGTTTTGTACATTGCCTAGCACAAGGGGACCACATTCTTGGATGGTCCCTTAGGCACTACCATAATAAACAATCATCACTACAGCAAGCACTTATACAGCAGTTATCGCTTCAGGAGTTCCACTGATGGGGACTGACCTTTCCCCAGCCACTGCCACCCTCTTTTGGGGCAGCGCTGGCAGCTTACAGACCTCCTGAAAGAGGGGAAGGTGTGTCTGCTGGACTTAAATTGCCAAGGCCCCAACTCAGTGTCTACGCCATCTTCCATTTGCAGAGTCTCCTGGACTGAATTTGTCCCGGTAAATGATTATTACATCTGAGTACTACTACTTTGCACCATTATAGTCCCTTTTATTTGTGCATTAAGTGACTTGCCCAAGACCAGATAAGTTATTTACTGAGCCAGGAATTTAACCCTATATTCCTGTCTTAATTCCTGTCTAATTTCAGATGCATCAATTTTATGAAATTACCTTTATATAATACAAAGACACGCAACACATACACATGCATGTACTTTATTATATACATAAAAATCCGCTGCAAAAGACAATGCTTTTGCAGTTAATACAGGCCAAATTAACCTCCATTATACAGCAGATTGTTTAGTGGAATTCAGTGGAATTGGCCCTGGTAGGTCATTTTCTTGGTTCAAAGAGATTTTCTAGGCTCCTTTCAGGAAAAAACATTGCTCAATCTCTGCTGAAATTAGAAGTAAATCTCTGATAAATCCATTTATCATTATTTGTACTGATGCAATCTAATATATTTGAAATAGTATAGCTGCTACAGATTTTGCAAGGATTTAAAGTTGCATTAAAGAAGAAAAATATTTTCTTCCCAAGATGGTGGGGGAGATGGCAAGATTGCTGAATGTGGGAATATTTATGGGCCCTAATCAGGGAGGATGGGGACTCCCATTAACTACAGTTGGAGTCAATGGTACTCAGAACCTTGCAGGATTTGGAGAATACAATTTGAGACCCTTATTCAGGAAAGTAGTTATGAACATAATTAGCTTTAGAAATGTGCTTAAGCATTTTCCTGAATAGGGATGCTTTCCTAACTGGAGCCTAACGAAGCAATCTCTAATGAGGAATTGCATTTATGCCTAGACTTATATTACACAAGGAATATCTTTGAATAAGAATGTACTAGCTGCTACATTTGAAGACATGAGCAAAATTTATTAGTATTTAGCCATGAGATTTGATTAATTTTTAAGTAGGCGTGTACAGGTTTTACTAAGGGGGTAATCTGAATACAGTAGAGTTACATAGGTAGTTTATAATTGGCCTACAGAACCTCTAGTACTTGTGATAATAATTATTATAATCAAGGTGAAAAGAAACCAACTTGACTGTCTGTCCCCAAGATAAGTTTACAGAATTGGCCTTTAGGAGAACAGCTTCCATAACACACATATCATGTGAAAGTCACCATGCATTATTAAAATCAATATTAGATCTTCAAATTGTGTGCAATGAAAGTCAGAAAAGATAACTAGATCTTGGTACCATCACTCTTACAACACATCTAGCGTTACAAAAGTTCCATGTTTATACTGAACTTTACATATGGGCAGAAGTGTGGAATAGTGACAAAAGCATGGAGATGGGGTTAAGAGTTCAAGATTCTCTAAGCAGCTCTGACTCTCACTGTGCGACTTTGGCCAAATCCTACTCCTTCAGTTTTCCCATTTGCCAGATAGGAATAATACTTCACAGAGGTTCTGTGAGACTCAAATAATTGTAAAATGCTCTCGGATCTTCCTCCAAAGTATGGTGCTAGATAGCCATTTTTGTTTATTTTATATTCACCTTGGCATGTGAGCATAATTTAAGATCATATGCAGCTGGCCAAATTAATATCACTCAAAGCTTTTTAAATAAATTATACTGTGACATCACCACATGATGCAGTGGGCAAAGTCTTAAGATATGTTTTGCTTTAAGGTATATTTAAGCTCTCATTAAAAAGTAAAGCTTCCACTGTTCTGTGGATATATAGAACTCAGGGAGTTTATCAAGTTCTAGTATGAGGGAAGTTCGGTGTCCAAGCTTATTTATGCCTTGAAGAGACTACTAGCAAAACCAACCTGTTATTTCTACTGATGATTTGAATATGATCACTGAGAACTGGACCAAAGCCATACATGTTACATAGCTAATTGATAGCCTATCAAATGACTACTTTTAGTCATTACCAGTTTGCTGAACTCATTAAAATTGCCAATGAAAAAGCACTGAGTCTATCACAACATCTATGATATTATTGGGTGAATCCAGGACAAGACTGGGCAGGAAATAAGGTCCTGAGATTTTTGTGGCTGAGCTAAGCTTCAATTACTGTTGGAAGAGGAGTAATTCCCTACAAGATGTGCAGGAATGGAAGGAAAGCTGGTCGAAGCAGTTACTGTCGCCATCTGTAGGAGACAAGATGTGCCTCTGCAAAAGGCTGTTTGCCAGTGCTCATTAGCATGATTTGCATGACCTCAAGACCAGCTCTGTGGTTATATGCAAAGCTATGCCAACACTCTTGATGAATTTAAAAGCAGTGGATTAATTAACCAAATGTAAATTATAACTATGGACATGAGATTCATGATGCTGTCATAGCACTGATTTTTAGCCATCTAATTTTTTCCCTTTAGAGCTCCCCAAATCAGTTACAATTTCTCCTTGAGGGACTCATCCAATACACACTAAGTCAGTGAGATTTCTTTCCCCCACATAAGGCCCTTTTTGTAATCATTTATTACCTTTCATTCCCCTATCTTCGCTATTTCCATTGAAGCACTATTCTATAGGGAACAAACTACTGCACACAAATCAAATTTCTGAGAACATAAGTCTTACTTAAACTTATTAGAATCACAGTGTTTGTCATACTGTAGTCTGTGGAGTCCCTTCCAATCAGCTGCAGAAAGAAACATTTTGAAACCAAACAGTGGAGGGAAGGGATTTTTGGAAGAGAAGCGGGTTCATTAAGAGATCTCTCTGAGTGGTTCATAGAATGAAAATATTTGAGGACCGTACCATATTTTCTCTCCATCCTTGTTGGATGCTGCATATCTGCAGTGTTAGAAGAATAAAATCTGGACATCTGACTATCTGTTTCTGGATACACATGGTACATGTGCCACAGTTTGAGAATTAAATTTTAGACCTTCTGTATAATCACTCCATTCTACTACCACAGCATAATTTTATACAAAAGATCAATATGCCTAGAAACCAACTGAACAATGGTACTTTCAATTTTTTTTTATTTTTTTTTTTGCAGGAAGAATACAGTTATGGGGACATCCTATTGCTGTAGACTGGGCAGAACCAGAAGTTGAAGTTGATGAAGATACAATGTCATCAGTTAAAATCCTCTATGTGCGAAACCTTATGCTATCAACCACTGAAGAGACGATTGAAAAAGAATTCAACAATATTAAACCAGGTAGGAAATGACATAAAGTAGGTTTTTAGCTGTTGAGGGTTTAAGTCCATTAAATTGGTACATATTGTTCAGTTATAGTAAACTAACAGTAGTTGGTCTGTTTCTCTGAAATATTAAATTGATGGAACACCAACGTAAAGGATAACATAGCTGTTCTTTCCCCTGTAAAACATTCAAGTGCTGAAACAATTTTCACCCAGTTTAAGTTCCTAAAACAGCCACTGCTGGCATTAGATCATACAGTAAGCTGCTTGTTTTCTAATTGACAGCACAACTGACATTTTCAGGGCGGTTTGGCAAGTCAAATAGCTCTGCGGCAGTCCAAAATGGTGTATGAAAAGTCCTAAGGATTCTACTCTATATAACGAAGTGCATTTTGGCACTCCAAGAAATACAATAATCTCTGCACTACTTTCTTGTGCTCAGCATCAGGAAATCATTCATGATTTAACTCACTTCTATTAACTTTCTCCTTAAAGTTTAAAGATGTATTGCAGAGCATCTTAACTCTTCTGCTTTGTCTCTGGCTCCATAAATTTCTCTTTTTCACATTAGGCTGCAGCTGAAAGATCTATTAGAAATTCCTATATGAGTCATTCCTGTCTTTTTAATCCCTCAGTATAATACTTTTAGCAAACATGAAGTTGTTAGATAAATCATTTTACTTTCAGCTTCTTCCCCATTATTAATCCCAATTTGCTCCAGAACATTTAACCTATTAGCACTCCCTATACATGTTTATTGTCACCTAAAGTGTCTATAAAACTCCATCATTTTTCACTTAAACCAAATTTGCTCAAAGGAAACGGATTCCAAAATAGTTTATGGAAGCTTTTAAATTGCATTTGCTTTAATGATATATTTCTACAGTTTTATCATTTTCCTCTCCACAGATTTTGATCCCGTGCAGGGATGAAAACTGGAAATTTCTCTGTCTCTCCCTCTTTTTTTATTAATAATATTTATTTTTATTATTTTAGACAGATTAAAAATCTGGAACAACTCATTTTTGAGGATGTTGCATGTTTTAAAAAACTGTGTATATAGTAGCTAAATATGACCTTTGGGGAAATAAGCACAGCTCTGGGGTTATAATGAAATTATAATTAGAAATGTCAGGAACAGTCTGAAATTATTTTTCCCTTCCCCTGAGCCTCTTGCACTGGATATAATGCTGTATTGCAACACCTTGTTACTGAAATGTACATTTGACCCAGTGATCCTGTACCTGGAAAGCATTTTGACAGTAATACAACATCCCGTAACAAATCGTTCAGTTTAGAGGAGTTAAAATCTAGAGCTGCCACTATGGATCAGATTCCAAAGAGTTTCTTAAACCCACATTTCCCATTAACTTTGGTGGTAATGTTGTGAATGATCCAAGGGCAAAATAAAGCATGAAGACTATTATATTTTATAAAGCTGCAGTGCCAAATTCAATGCTTGCTTTTGGGTTGTTTTGTGCCATTCAAATGGCACGAAGAGTCTAGAGCACTCTGGACAATTAGGGCAACAGCACCTAGAATGAGAGGCCCATTACTGAATTTAACTTTTCAAATTTGTGCACACAGTCCTAAGCCTGGATAAAAGATTTTTGTTTCCCAGAGTGCACTAATATCTGACATGGAAGCCAAAGAACAGTTTCTCTGTAAATGTGGGCACAAGAGACAGGAATACGTATTATGATGTAGTCTCTTCTGCCTGTCTGATCCATTCTTGTGAAGGAATTAATGGTAATAAACCAAAATTCTGCTCAAGAAATCCCAGGCAAGGGGTTAAATTTATGATTATGGGGAGCAAGAAGTCAATTGGCTCCCATTTCTGGCTGGCTGGCCAATGGGCAGCAAAGTGCTCGGATATATTTCCCCTTTCATTCGAAAGCTGTAGATCACCTTGCAGATCCCATCAAGTTTCAAGTGATGTTAGAAAAGCTCCAGCTACATACCCAAAAGCAAGCCACTCTGCCTCCCTAACCCTTACCCCCCATACTGGTATCATTTTAGAAAAGTCAACCCGAGTGTCATTTTGAAGTAGTGCACCCAGCTTCCAGTACTCGCTATGATACCTTCTTGTTTCACAGCCAATACCTTGCTTTTAATGCCCACCCCACCCCAAAAAATGTTGCTGCAACTGTTTCAGTAAGTACTACTTACTGCAGTAACACAATTCCCTGTGTTCCAATTCAGCATTCGAAGCAGGAAAAACCATAAGATTAAGATCTGGTCTACTCTAGGAAATTAGGTCGGCTTAACTGCATCGGGCCGGGTTGGAAAAGTCCACACCTCTGAGCCATATAGTTAAGCCGAGCTAAGTCACTGTGTAGACACTGCTAGGCTGCCAGAAGAATCCTTCCCATCAGCATAGGTAGTGTCTACACTGAAGTGGTGCAGCAGTACAGTGCAGTGGTGCAGCTATGCTACTGTAGCATTTCAAGTGTAGACAAGCCCTAACTTAGCATTCACGTGCCACCTTTTTTTCCAGGATCTGTATCTATGATAGTAGATGTCTCAGTAGCAGTAGAGGATAGAAATGCACTTCCAGGAAGTGGGAATGGAGAAGACAGAGCCATTAAAAAAAATAAGGAAGATCAATTCTTAAAGCTTTGATCGCAGGAAACAGAAACAGATGCATCTATTTTTGGTAGGAAAATCAATTACTCAGGTTGGTGCTGAATGTCACAGTTCCAAAAAAATTGGTACTGGCAGCACAGTAAATAAAGGTGAAAAACTACAGCAGAAGTAGATTCAAAAAAGTACAGAAAACTTTGAATTGGATTCTAGATGAGCAATGCTGCAAAGAATGGCCCTTTTGTTTTCTCAGATTGCCTCACACCCTTCTGTCATAGAGTCGTCTCCATTGCAATAATTGTGGAATTCAATTAACCACTAAACCAGTGATCACCTGGGTCTCTGTATGAACAAACTAAACAAAGAATGCTGAAATTAGAACAATATAAAATTAACATGGCACACATTAAGTGAATTAAAAGCTGGCTAAATGATATGTCTCAAAATGTAATTGTAAATGGGGAATCATTGCTGAGCGGGTGTGTTTCCAGTGGAGTCCCACAGGGATCAGTTCTTGGCCCTACACTATTTTACCAATGACCTGAAAGAAAACATAAAACCATCACTGATAAAGTTTGCAGATGACATAAAAATTGGGGGAGTGGTAAATAATGAAGAGGACCGGTCACTGATTCAGAGTGACCTGAATCGGTTGGTAAACTGGGCACAAACTATATGTGTTTTGATACATCTAATTGTAAATGTATACATCTAGGAACAAAGAATTTAGGCCACACTTATCCAGTGCAGGATTCTATCCTGGGAAGCAATGACTGAAAAAGATTTGGGGGTCATGGGCAACATCAGCTGAATGTGAGCTCCCAATATGATGCTGTAGCCAAAAGAGCTAATGTGATCCTGGGATGCATAAACACAGGAATATTGAATAGAAGCAAAGAGATTATTTTACCTCTGTATTTTGCTGTAGGAATTGTTATGAGGAAGTTCTATGGTCATGGAATCTATGAATTTACAACAGTTGAGAATTTGGCCCAATTTTGACTACAGCACAATGCAGTCCATTCTTTATCTGCCTGACCATATCAGACAGAAAAAGAAAAGTTTATTTTAGAGAGACTTGGGCAGCTTGAGTTAGATATTTTGGATGCAAAGCTTTCAAAGAGTATGAGGAAATTAGCATATAGTCCAGGTCTGTCCCATGACCATCTTTCCTTTGGCATACCCATTTTTTGTTCCCATGCCAGCAGGTGCTTATTGTGCATGTTTACTGCCAGCTCTGCTCTTCATGCTGGGTCAGAATCACAGTGCAGGTTCTCTCATGGAAGTTCTAACTCTCATTAAAGTTTTCCTCAGAGGCAGTCCAAATTGCACTTGTTTGCATAAATGTACCTTACAACAGACCCAGTAAGACCTGTTGTATTGATCAAAAAATCCTACATTTTCACTGAAAATCTGTAAACTGATGCATAATCAATACACCATCGATTATAAACTAATTGGATTTAGAGTAACGCTTCTCTCTCTGACCCTTGTTCCCCCCACTCCTGCTGTCTGGCTGATGTGTCTGTATATTCATGTGTTTTTCAAAATTGCTTGGCAATCAGAAGGTAGAACAAATATTCAGAAATCAGGACTGCCTTGCATTCTTCAGGACAGATGACAAACCTGTTCGTTGACTTTATAATGTGTGCTGACACACACATCACCTCTCATGTAGCCAGTGGGGAAACAGGAAAAGGCTCTGATACAAAGTGAGAAAGAGACAAATTATTGTAAAAGGAAACTAGTGCTTCTAAACTTGCTGGCTGTGCTGAGGCTGCCTGGATGTAAAAGTCAGAACAAGCTGCAAGAAATAAACAAAACCAAAGGGAATTTGTATCACACTTACCTAGAAGAAATCTGAATCCATCATGCAAGCATATGACTCCAAATGACATTTTAAGCAAACAGAATGTGAATGTTCTATGGAATCTGACATAATTCAAGAATATATTACATAACCAGCTGACTGTTGCATTCAGCCATTGTAGTGGAGACTACCAGACATAAAAATTCCACTGAGTTAAAATGCACTTGAATACACTTTCTCACTGTAATTTTTTTTTAATTTTTCATATATCTGGTTCTAGAATACTCAAGAGCTTCACTTAAAAGCTAAGATCATGATTCTATTGCATTCTGTAAAGGTTGTTGCTCTATTTCCATTTACTGCCCATGGTTTCCTTCTCAGCCCTGATTTTTACCAAGTCTGATCTAGCTTATCATATATCTGAAAATAGGCCTGCAAGGGTAGCCTTGACTTGTTAGTTAAAAAGGGTTACTCTTACTTTAGTATGTTAATATCACATATATTTAGGTTTACTTTTTCTGTTAAATTAACTGTACTTTTCAGTAACCATAAATGAAAAAGTATCAGAGGGGTAGCCGTGTTAGTCTGGATCTGTAAAAAGCGATGAAGAGTCCTGTGGCACCTTATAGACTAACAGACGTTTTGGAGCATAAGCTTTCGTGGGTGAATACTCACTTCGTCAGATGCATGTAGTGGAAATAAATATGCATGTAGTGGAAATACATATGCAGGCATATTTATACCTGCCTCTGGAAATTTCCACTACATGCATCTGACGAAGTGAGTATTCACCCACGAAAGCTTATGCTCCAAAACATTTGTTAGTCTATAAGGTGCCACAGGACTCTTTGTCGCTTTTTATAAATGAAAAACTAAACCAATGTAGTTTTAAAAAGTACTTGGCAATACCAGGTCTGTAGAATACTTAGTTAACTTAGTTCATTCAAACTTTTAAACTCTGAGAAGTGTAACATTCTGAGTTGGGTAATCAGACCAAATTAAAACTATAGCATGACAGGTTCAGTAATTACTCATTTTGATCATGACGCTACAATCATTTATGCACAAGCTTAGCTTTACACACAAGTAATCTTACTAAGTTCAGTGAGATACTCACATGCATAAGTGTCTGCAGATCAGAACTTTGGTTTATAAAACTGAGTGCTAAAAACACAACCCAGAATGTTAATTCAAATCTGTATTCCTTTGAAAAGACAGTTGCAGAACTAATATCCCAACATTTTTGTAGGTGCAGTTGAAAGAATAAAGAAAATCAGAGACTATGCATTTGTACACTTTAATAACAGAGACGATGCAGTTGAAGCTATGAAAGCCTTAAATGGGAAGGTAATGCTGGACTAGTAGCATTCATAGTATATTGGTGTCATACAACTGTATTTGCTTTTTAGTAATTGTTTGCAATTTATGTAATCAAGTTTCAGCCTTTTGGGTGTTCACAAACTATTCATTTTGACTATTTACTATTTATCTGCATAATGGGAAACTGTCACCTAAATCAAATAGTAGTGTTCTGTTCTGACTCGATGCAAGAAACAGAATAGTGAACAAATGACTAATACTGAATAACAGGTCACAAAATCCCATGCTAGCACTTTGAATACCCTTTCCTTATGTGTCAACAAAAAACAAGGCAATGTGCAATGGTCAAACCAAAACAGCTGTTCAGAATTCAAACAAAGATCTGTAAAAGCTGTTTTTTCTCAGACTTCAGCCAATTTTAATGCCATATACAATTTTGAAATTATAATGCAATAACCAGGTCTTAAGAGTTATTAACTATTTTATTATTTTCATATGTTGCAAATATTGTGTATAATATTATATAATAGTATTACATATTTATCATGGGGTGTTATTCATCCCTCTTTTATTCCTGCTTCTACTGAGGAATCACTTCAAATGTGCCAAATCCTTTCCAAACAAATAGGAATAGCCCCTGCTCTGATGAGTGTAGTTTAAAAAAGTGTATTAACATAACCCCAAATTACATTAATAGGAGCTACACACATATTAAAAATATATTCCTGTGCTGAGAACATGACAGCAAGAGAGGAAATTCAGGATCCATGAATTCAAAGATATGGGATATTTAATCCACACCCTCTATAGACTCTGCATTGCAACTGAATACATGCTTGCTAAGAAAATAAATCCATTTGCCTCTGGTAAAACAAACAGTCATTGATCAGATATAATACAGCTCAAAAACTCTCTTCAGAGAGACTATTTTTCTTGTAATTGCAGTGCTTTTCAATCTAGAAGCTGAATAAAGCTATATAAAGCCACCTTATGCATGTACAAATATACTCCACATGTTCTGAGGTGTGCAATCACTATCTTGAACATCTGTCTTGCGAAAATAGGTAATGCAGTCACTTTTCCATTGAAGGATGCTGCACTACAGTACCTCACATGAAGCCCATTGATACATATTTTGCATCACCTGTTGGAATCAACACTGAAGATGGGGGTACTTACAATTAACATCACAAGGAAAACTGGCTTCCATTTTCATGTGCTCATTATTGTTTTCAGGTTAATATAAATGGTAATGTTTGGGTTAGGGAAGGGGCAAACAGACCTCACCTAATTTTGAACCTTCTCAGAAAATGCAGTTTTAAAATGAGCGGTTGATTGAATTTACACATTACTGTGGGCAGAAGAGGAGGGTCGCTAAGGCTATGTCTACACTTGGAGCTGGGGTTCTGATTCAAATAAGCATACTTGTGCTAGCTCTCAGAGAGCTAAAAACAGTGGTGTAGCCATGGTAGCACAGGCAGCAGTGGCACAGGCCAGCATCTTGAGTACCCACCCACGAGGTCCAGGAAGGTTTGTGCCTGGGGCAGCTAGCCCACACTGCCACTCACCACTGCCTGAGCTGCAGTGCACTATTTTTAGTGCAGTAGCTCCTTGGGAACTAGCATGAGTATGTCACTGGGAGCTGGGAATCACACACTCTAGCTCCAAGCGCAGACATAGCCCAAGTTCCTCTAACCTCACAGCAGCTGCAGGCAGAAGACGAGCAGACTGCCATGGTTCACACATTTTGCAACAGCAGCCAGGGGCCATCTTGCCTTTCTGCCCCTGGGAACATGGCCTCACTGCAGAAGATTCTCAAACTCTTTCAGCCACCCCACCTAAGTAGCTGTGGTTAGCAAAATGCAGAACTTGGCTGGGCTTTTACAAAACAGTCATTATGATGTTGGACATTGTACTGCATTTGTGCTTCCCTTGCATTTTTCCATGCATTTCTCCTTGTTTTAAAGGTGTTGGATGGTTCCCCTATCGAAGTGACATTAGCAAAACCAGTAGACAAAGACAGTTACGTTAGACACACCAGAGGCACAGGGGGACGAGGTACCGTGCTACAAGGAGAATACACTTACACATTTGGACATGTGTATGATCCCGCCACAGCCTACCTTGGAGCTCCAGTCTTCTATGCACCTCAGGCCTACGCAGCTATTCCTAACCTTCATTTCCCTGCCACCAAGGGTGACCTCAGCAGTAGGGGCATTATCCGACCTCCATCTATTAGAGGTAACTCCAGCAGCTATGTCTATGGCAATCCAGAAATCTATCTTTGAAATAGCTTCATAGCTAGAGTAGGAGGTAAATTTATGAAATCAAATATCCATGCACCACATTAAAGCTGTGCATCCATGCATCACATTAAAGCTGGTTCCACTAAAAAGTTTTTAAAAACTTGAGGCATACACCAGTTTTAACTAAATGGAGAAATTAGCATAAACCACCTCGGATTATATGAGTTGAAGCATACCCCCATCACTCAGGGACTTCAGAGAGGACCGTAAATTGGGGCTGCTCCCCCAACTCTTTAATGATCTGAGGAGTGTCCCAAGGTCATTGTCCAATGGTTCCTCACTATGAAGAAACTCCAGCCCACCGTTCTTAGGAGTTCCAATTGCTAGCACTGAAACATTCAATAATCTTCCTGGCACACACAATAGTCTCTCAAATTTCCTGCTTTTCTCAGCTACTTCCTCTTTTTTACACCTACCACAATCTCCATTCACTGGGACAGACCTATGCATATAGCCCAGCGTTCTATAATTCTGCATAGCCTCAGGTCATGCATCCTTTTAAGAAAGCGACTGAAAGCCTTCATACACTGGAAAATAGCCACAGTCTTTGGAACCTCTCCTTTAAAAGGGGATGAGAACCTTCAGGCAGGCTAAGCAAACAAATATATATATATATATATATACTCCCTCATCAGCCCAGGAGAAAGCCGAAAGTCTTTTAACAGTCTCTGAATTACTCTTGCTCCAAAATAAACAAACCAAAATTCCTCCATTTTGTCCCAGGAGGGAAAAAACAAACAAAACAAGAGTTTTCCACTCAAAACAGAACTCCTTGCCCACAGCTGGCTGTTGATTCAGTCCCAGAAGCCTAGCAGTTGATTTTCTCCTCCTTTTAATGGCTCAAGGCTGAGTTTCAGGAAAACTAACCAGTCCCAGGAGATTCAGTGCTCTGTGTATTGACTCTTATCTCCCCACAACCAAGACATTTTCTAGCCAGGCCATTACCCTAGTCATTCTGGGGCTCTAAGCAGCAGTACAGCATCGTTACAGGGAATGAAAAATGAACCTCCAAAACAGAGATGAAAACAAGAAAGTGCTTCACACTGTGCTCCAAGAAGTGGCCATAAGCACCAGCAGCTTACACTGTCGACATTAAGTATCTTTTCAAGTATGTTGACTACAGAGATCAAAACTGGGGGTGGTTTTGTTGCACTATCTTGTTGGTTGGGTTTTAATTTTGCAACAATCAAATGGTTGGTAGTTCAGTCTGGGGTCCTATTATGTCTCACCACCACAGATTTGGATATATAGTTCCAATTTTGATCTATCACAGTATAGACAAAACATCAGGGCCGGCTCCAGGCACCAGCCGAGTAAGCTGGTGCTTGGGGCGGCAGCTTGTAGGAGGCGGCATTCCGCCCAATCCTAGGGCGGCACGGCCGCTTTTTTTGTTGTTGTTGTTCCGCTCCGGACGCCCTGTAGGGGGCAGCGGTGTGGAGGACGGAAGTGCCCTGCAGCAAGCCCGGCAGGGCAGCCCGCGTCCTTCCCTCCCAGCTGACCGGAGTGGAGCAGAGCCCTCCCGGCAGGGGGCACGGCAGGAGGGGCCGCGTGGTAGCGCCCCGCTGAAGCCCTGGCCGCCCCCTTCTCTCTCTCCCCCTGCTCCCTCCCCCCGCTAGCCGGGGCACATCTGCAGGGCATGGAGTCCCCCTGCACCCTGGCTCTGGCCGCTCTGCAGGGGTTTTTTTTGTTTGTTTTTTTTTTGCTTGGGGCGGCCAGAAAGCCAGAGCCGGCCCTGCAAAACATTAACTATTTAACATGATAAAAGGTCATGCTTCTTAGCAGAGTTTTTGTTTTGTTTTGTGTTTTGTTTCTTGTCGGAATGGATAGTATAAGGGATTGGTAAACTTAAGTTTGAAATTACTGGTGCAAATTTGCAGTGACTAGAGGAGCCTGAATGAAACCTTAGGTCCAAAACATTTCCAAAACTAAGGTGTGAATGTTACATATGCCCACTTACTTTATAATGGGCTTAATTAAATTTTGGGGTGTTCAAAATCCAGATCTTCTCACTCATTTCTAGTAGTGACTGAGATCATTAACAACTGACAGCAGATTGATGTCCTAAGTGAAATCAGATGGTGTTCTCAACCCATTTCCAGATAGAAAGATGTCCTAAAGAACACAGTTCTCAGTCTGAAGTCCTCAGTAGAGTTGATTAGGACTGAATTAACTAACCTAATCTCTAACCCCCTATAAATGATCCCTTCAGAGAAAAATCAAGACACGTTGGCTCGATGGTATGGTTTGGGAAATTTGCACTGCTGCTGCCCATGGTTTAGCTTTACTGTGCATATATAAATCTAAAATTACATTAGGAAAATGTGTCAAAACTCCCAAATCACTCAGTTCACTTTTCCTTAGTATGCTCTCACTTGTTAATTTCCTAAATTCCCAAACAATCCTTCTGAAAGGAACCAGTTGTAATGTGAGAAAATGGTCATTAGTTCAAAGAAGGGGGGCAAATCTATGTATTCCAAGTTCATTAAAAATCTTAAATTATACCAATGGGCAGTAATCAATCTAATTTTTCACTGTCCCTTTACTCTTCAACTGTAAATCAGGTTAGAAACATGGCAAAAAATCAAAAGTAATCTGTGCATGAATTCAATGGAAAGTTAAGCCTCATGTTGACTGAACAGAGCAGAGAAGATGGGAAAGTCAGTCAGAAACAACTATGACATTCCTTCTAACTAAAGCATCTCAAGGCACATTAGGAAAACAATTTAAAAGATGATGGGGTAGAGATCTGGTTTATATTGATTAAATTATTGATAATCCAATAGAGAAGTGATACCATAGGAATAAGGACAAGCTTAGTTATATACTGTAATCGATTAGAGTTTCCTGGTTCACCATATCTTCTAATCTGCAATGAATTTTCTAAGGAAACTATGCTGCTCGTAGCTTGCAGCCTGAAATTACAGGCATTAAACATAAATAAACCCCCCAAGAAGTATTATAAAAGCCAGAATGATACAGTTGTGTAGATACTAGCTCTATATTCATGGTATTATTGTATTTTCCTCCAAAGGTAATAAAGAACCTTCCCCTTGCGAGTTCTACTTCATGGTGAATAGTATGGTATGAATCTGCAGCAGTTCTCAGTCAGTCAGTGTTCCTACCCATCTTCTTATCAGAAATCAGTGAATGGGGCTAACTTTTCCATTACAGTAAGAATCAGGGTGATTTTCCGGTGATTTGATTCAGTTTAATGCTTCTTACATTCCTAGAAATTTACATGAATGTACCTGTAGGGGCTGCGGGAGTTAGAGGACTAGGAGGACGTGGATACTTGGCTTACACTGGCCTGGGTCGTGGATACCAGGTTAAAGGAGAAAAGAGGGGAGAAGACAAACTCTACGATCTTTTGCCTGGAATGGAGCTTACCCCAATGAACCATATCGCTTTAAAACCACCTGGAATTAAACTTGCTCCTCAGGTAGGTACAATAAATTAGGAAAAATTGCTCTGGTCAGACCCATATTAGTCTTTTTTTTAATGCTTTCTGAACAATACAATAGATTTAGACCCAGTTTGAATGGTACTTGTTTTGAAAATGCTGATAGTTGATCATAAGTATGTTCACACACTGATCTGCTCATCTTTGAAGGAGACATTACAGAAAATAACTAAAAAATTACTATTGTTATGCCTAAAGAAGGGTTCTGCTGTTTTAGGACCTGTTCCAACTATTCTTGAAGACTACACAAGTTGGATTGAAGTTACTTTTACTATCACTTCAGCCCCAGAATATCCTTGGGAGGTGCACTAATAAAGAGATATCTGCTCAGAAATTATTACTGATATGTTTTATTTTTAAAAACCACATTTATTTTAGGAAGCAATTAAAAAGACTCATTAAAACAGAAAAACATAAAGAATGGGGTCATATTAAAAAAAAGTTTCTGCTTTCCACAGCATAATATATCACAATATTAACACTACATAGCTAAAGGCCTCAAATTATAATAATCATTCCAATATGGTAACAAAATAAAAAATTGTGAACTTAAACATGCCCTCAATTCTCAGCATGTCAGCTCCCATTGACTTTCATAATTTCCATGAGCATTACATGCCAGATCCGAGGGCAGAACTTTATGCATACCGTATAATCAAACATGAAAGACTACTGCTGAGGCTACTGCAGTGAAGCCTCCTTTTAAAGTTAATGTACTGATCCAATCATTTAGTCCTTGACAAAAGCAGAACTCCTACGGAAGTCACAACGTTATTTATAGGTAAGACATGCAAGACTGGGCTCAACACAGATAACAAACTGAAATTAGAGAGAGGCTCAAAACAGAATCCCAGATCAGAACAAAATTCCCTGGAATTTTGAGGGTCTGACCTTCATGATGAACACTCTCTCTCTCTTTAATTGGGCAACGCAAAATTCTCAATTCAGACCATCCTGAATTTTGGGGAAGTTCTGGACTGGATATAAACTTATTGTTATTAATACTTACCATCACAGTAGTACCTACAGGCTAAGGCTGGTCACAAATTTTCTGTCAAAACTATTTTTCAGTGGAGAATTGGATTTTTGACTAAATGTTTTTTTGCAAAAAATTTCTGTTCTCCGTAGAAAACTCTGATATTTCATCAAAATATGGAATACCTGAAAACCTAAACATTTCAATTTAAAAATAGCACCGCAGTGCCTGATAGGAGGTGTAGTTCGGGTACCTCATGCTCTCATTCTCCTTTATAGACTGGGCTCCCTGGTTGGACGATATCTTCCATGATGCACCACTTAATCTCACATGGTGGGATTTATGCTTCTAAATCACTTAGATGTTTTTGAAAATGTTGCCCTTGATATTTAAAAGCGACACTGCTCATTATAAAAGAGGTCTGTTAATTAGCCCAGGAAACGTAGTAGAATGCATATTGCCTCTAAAATATGGTTAAAAACTTCTCTCTCTCCAATCACAAGTATGACTATGTGAGTCTCCTGAGAATCCTGTGTCCCTGTGCCCAGAAGCTGTTCTTAGATAGTTATCGATGAATTATCTCTAAAGATTTTAAGGATATACAAGAGACAAGCTGAAATATAACTGATACTGACATTTATTTAATATGAAAATCTTCCTGATAAAGCTGTTTCCTTAGGAACATACAAAATGTTGTCACAGGGACAAATTCCGAGGTGGGTTTAAGTGAATCTAAGCCTGGGACACTACTCTGGTGTAATTCATACTTTCTTCAGTATGTAAATTATACCAGTTGAGCAGCAGACTCTCTGAGAGCACACCCATGTCCAAATATAGAATTTACACTCCCTTTCACATCACTTCTGCATTTGGCCTACTGAATCTAAAAGAGTCTAGGGTATTGTAGCTGACAGGCTAAGGAGTAAAAAAAAATTGTTTAGAAGGAAAAACAACTAATACGCAGATATAAATTAAAGTACCACACACACATACACACACACACACACACACACACACACGGTGGTAGGATAGAAGAAGGTATAAATTACAGTAGCTTAGCTTCCCCTTTGAATCTGGTCAATATTATTCATTAATCTAGATCCATTTCAGAGTGGCCCTTCCAAATTCTGTTTCCTCTCCCCAGCTAAGTTTTTATATATATGTACATGTCTCACATGGGATTTCAATACTGATAGGACATCTTAAAATGGGCCTAACCAGCTATTCATAAACTAGCTTTGGACTGTGGTGGCTAAATATTTTAAAAGCAGCTTCTAAAATTTTGCCAGCAATTTTTCATATTTAAGATTCTGCATGTGCAATTTTTCATATCTAAGGTCTTGCATACACAAACATTTGCCCTTTTGCACACAAGCTGCATTTATACATGAGAATCAGGTAGCTGCCTAACTACCCCATTTATGAACAACTGCCATTTGCAAACTCAAATCTGAGTTTTTTATGCAAATAAGAATTTTAAAATGAAATTGAACATATGTAAAATTTTAAATGTGAAAAATCACTAATGCAGTTTTGATGGATGGATTGTGATGCCTTGAAAAACATAAGCTTGTGCGTCCAGAGCAGTACTATAAGAATGAATAGCCTGCACACATTTATAAAACAAAGATAAGGTCTATCACATTAGAAGAGGGATGTTCTTGTGGATAAATCAGATAATAGAATCAGGAGACCTTCCTCTATGACTTTTTGAAGTCTATTTACTGCCCTGTGCCTCAATTTCCCCATTTATAAAGAAGTAGAATTAATACTTTCCCAGCTAAGAGGAGAGCCGGGAGGTAAATTTACTAGTGTTTGTAAAGCACTTTGAGCAAATTTAAGTGCAAATCTTTACAACACTAAACAAACAGTTTAGAGGAGGCAGCCTTGATGAAAATTTAACTGGAAAACTCCTGATAGTCTTTTGTGCAGTATCAGAGGGGTAGCCGTGTTAGTCTGAATCTGTAAAAAGCAACAGAGGGTCCTGTGGCACCTTTAAGACTAACAGAAGTATTGGGAGCATAAGCTTTCGTGGGTAAGAACCTCACTTCTTCAGATGCACTTCTTGCATCTGAAGAAGTGAGGTTCTTACCCACGAAAGCTTATGCTCCCAATACTTCTGTTAGTCTTAAAGGTGCCACAGGACCCTCTGTTGCTTTTTGTGCAGTAGTGTGTTTCCATTTTAAGGTCACTGAACATGGTAGATGGTAGAGCTACTTGATCAGGATACACAAGTGAATGAGGACAGACACAGCAATTGTTTTTAGGCAGCAGGTTGCAACTTTGTTAGTGCTCTTCTCCAATGTTAATCTTTCACCAACCTTGTCCCACATCTCTCAATAACGGGCATATATGTGGGTTCAGTGAGGGGTTTACATAGCTCCTATTATATAACCCATAACTCAGAGCAGACTCTCCACTGCCTACCCCAAGAATTCAGCTTGCTTTGCTGAACCTTCTCATCTTCCCCCACTTTCCCTACAAAGGGGACAGAGGCTACCAAAGAGGGTCTGCACAGACTCATGTACCACTGCCATTTGCAAACTCAAATCTAGTCTCCCTCTTGCCCATAGACCTGGGGTCCACCAGCAAAAGGCTTTTAGCTCTTCTGGTCGCTGGCCCTTTGGCCTTCTGTCCACACCAGACACCGGCTTCAAGTTGCGATGAACTAACATTCATAACTTTCCTCAAATGAAATTCCTAAATCCTATACCTATTTAACCTGAATGTGCCTTCCCGATACTATGAGGAAGGCAAAAAACTCCACTAGGCCATAGCCAATTTGGCCCCAGTGGGAAAAATTCCTTCCTGAACTTTTAAACAGGCAATTAGTCAGACCCAAAGCAACATAAAAACACAGTTCCTATATTATATAACTATCAGGAGGGAGGGTGGGTGAGTTTAGCTAAACATGGGGCAAGAGGCCTGTACTGGGGTTTAAGTAAATGATTGTGGGAAGCAAGAACCAGTCACCTTGCATCTCCCTCGTTGGCCGATGAGCAGCGGAGCACCCAAGGGGATATGGGCCTTCCCCTGTATACACTCCCCCTTTAATTCTAAAGCCAACTGGCACCTTGAGGAGCCAATCAAGATTCATATCCATAAAATTGGTGGATGACATTGTCTGAACAAACAACTGGCTTGGGCATCATTAATAGAAAGCTATTTAGAATAGTGAGCCCCTAGTAGAGCTCTTAATTATCAGTATTAAGACTGATTTGGGACACTCTATATATTCAGTGATTTGGAAGAAGGAGTATAAAGTAGGGTGATAACATTTGAGTACAATCATTTATTTTGTGGAATAATATATTGTGGAAGAAACAAACTCCACTCTCAGTTAAACCCTCTCTTTCTTCCCCTGCTTCCACACAATGTAAAGGAAGAGGGCAATACCAGAATTTCTATTACAGACCAGCAGCATCAGCAAGCAAGTAGCCTCTGCAATAAACTGGGCAGAAATGTAACATAACTAGGTTTTAGGCAAATAATTTGGAGAGGGGTACACCCCCACTATTCATTCACTACACACCACTAAGCAGGAGAAGAAGCAGAGAAAAAGTGAAGGATAATACAGTCACAATTCTTTAACAGACGCTAAAAATGCAGAATTCTGGAGCGCATAAATGAGGTAATGAATAGAAGTCAAAGGAAATTATTCCAATGCTGCATCAAAGTAAAACAGTTAATGGACTAAACTGAAAATACATCAGATTCCGTGGTGTGACAATTATCTTCATGAATTAATTGATTGTTGAACGTTTAAGTTGCTTACATTATTCTTAGATTTTATGACCCTTTCAACCTCCAAAACTTGGTGTGTGTGTGTGTGTATATATATATATATATATAAACTAAGAATTTGGTGCCTATAATCTACAGATGAAAACTCATGGAAAGCAATATATTTGTGCAGCAGGTAGGGCTGGAGATGGGCCAGAACATTAAAATGTGGTTGTAACTGGTATACATTTTTCTCTTATAGGTCTTAGAAGAAATCTGCCAGAAAAATAACTGGGGACAACCTGTTTATCAGCTTCATTCTGCAATTGGCCAGGACCAAAGACAACTATTCCTATATAAAATCACTATTCCTGCCCTTGCCAGCCAGAATCCTACTATGTATGTAACTATTCCATTTCGTATGGTTTTTATTCAGTTTTTTTTAATTTTCTATTTATTTAGCATCATTGCTAGAATCAACTACATAGGCCACTATTTATTATAATTTTAGATTTGGAGAGGAAGGATAAAGTTCTACATTGAACAAGGAGGATAAAACAAAACATTAGATAGCTACTCATTCAGTATGCACTATCCATCCTGTCTACTAAATGAGGCAAGAGTCCTGTAGAAAAAATAGTACATGATCAGGTAACTAAAGGCTGTATCAAAGCATATGTATAAAGGAGACAAATTAAAGTTGCACAGGCAACCTTAATTCTGGAATTTCCTAACTTTTAAGTAATTGACTTTGCAACCTTAATAATGTTTTTAAATAGCTTTTGCTGGGTAATTTCTTAGGATTTTTAAAAAGCAAACTGAATAAACAGAAATTCCATCAAGTGGCATCACATTGATACCCACATGGTTCATCAGCAGGTTTGGAACCTTTAGACCCACCTCAGACTTCTGTCACGTGAGCTAATAGCAGTAGTGGGCTGTGATCCTCTACATGAACCATCACTAGAGCAGGATTCATCACACACTCTGCTAGTGGGTTTCACAGGTATTTGCTGACAACAGAGGAATGGTGAGATTCAGGAATCTTGGATTCTATTCCCTGGTCTGTAGAGGCTCAAACTCTTCTGCCCGTTCTCCTCAAGCTTGACTCTTTCTGCCTTGTCCCCTCCAACTTATCCCTGTCCAAGGCGCAACTCTTCCCCACCCTACTACTCATCCCAGTCTCCTTACCTACCCAGTCCTAATCTCCACTCCTCAGGCTTCTCATACCAGTCTGTCAAGGCTCCTTCCCCACTCTGAACTTTAGGGTACAGATGTGGGGGCCTGCATGAAAACTTCTAAGCTTAACTACCAGCTTAGATCTGGTCCGCTGCCACCACTCCCAATGGGCTAACTCCCTTCCCTGGGTAACCTTGAGAGACTCTTCCACCAACTCCCTGGTGAACACAGATCCAACCCCTTGGATCTTAAAACAAGGAGAAATTAACCATCCCCCCTCCTTTCTCCCACCAACTCCTGGTGGATTCCGATCCAATCCCCTTGGATCTAAAAACAAGGAAAAATCAATCAGGTTATTAAAAAAGGCTTTTAATTAACAAAAAAGGTCAAAATCATCTCTGTAAAATCAGGATGAAAAATAACTTTACAGGGTAATCAAACTTAAAGAGCCCAGAGGAACCCCCTCTAGCCTTAGGTTCAAAGTTACAGCAAACAGAGGTAAACAGTCTAGCAAAAAGTACATTTACAAGTTGAGAAAACAAAGATAAAACTCACACGCCTTGCCTGACTGTACTTACAAGTTTGAAATATGAGAGACTTGTTCAGAAAGATTTGGAGAGCATGGATTGATATCTGGTCCCTCTTAGTCCCAAGAGTGAACTCCCCCCAAAACAAAGAGCACAAACAAAAGCCTTCCCCCCATCAAGATTTGAAAGTATCTTGTCCCCTTATTGGTCCTTTGGGTCAGGTGTCAGCCAGGTTACCTGAGCTTCTTAACCCTTTACAGGTAAAAGGATTTTGGAGTCTCTGGCCAGGAGGGATTTTATAGTATTGTACACAGGAGGGCTGTTACCCTTCCCTTTATAGTTATGACACAGTCCCAGTCCCCTTGCCCAGCTAGCTGTAGTCTTCCTCCTTCCAGGCTCAATCTCCCCCCCCAGTTCCTTCTCCCCAGACATTTGTCCAGCCAGTCCCAGTTCCCGCCCTCCTAGCCCCGTAGTTAATCTGCCCCCCCCACACTCAGCCCCTGGTCTCCAGTCACCACCCTACCCTTATATATCTTGCTCATCCCCACTGTCTCACAGACCCTGAGTTCCTCGTCCAAATTCAGTGTCCACCCACCACTGGCTGCTTGTCCCAGTCTGTTTGTCTAGTCAATGCCAGTTCTCCCCCTATACCCCTGCTCCTTGTCAGATCTGACCCTCCCTCCCCACAACTCCCAGTATCCTTCTCCCCCTGCTACCAGCTTCCAGTCCCAGTTTCCACCCCCCCCCACTTCCTTGTTCCAATCTACTCCCTCTGACCCCCCTGGTCCAGCCCTTGTCCCCCCCTGCATTCAAAACCAGAAGTCTCTTTCTTCATGTTGCCGGGGTCCAATGGGGGTTATGGTGGCACTGAGAACACTGAAGAGACAGGCTCCATGCTCTCAGTTCTGGTACTCAAATACAGCCTGGCCCTGCCCCGTCCAGCCCTTATAAGAGCAGAGCTGCAAATGCAGGGATAGTCATGCTCATCTTCTGACTGGAGCATTCCCAATGTGCACGGAATCTTTGGTGAACTTAGCTGCAAAGCTCTGGCAAGACTCTACTGAGCCTGTGTGAACTGCAGTTTTTCAAAGGCTTTTAACTTAGCCAAATTTTGGCAGATTTTTCACAGGGATGGCAAAAATCAGATCCCTGATGCAAAGGCCACCGTGACCCTCTGCCAAATTTCAAGCCCCTGCTCCAAAGCATTGGGGCATTACAGCTTTTCAAAGAAAAGATCTCCAGGATTTTTTAACAGTCAGCAAAACAATGTATTTTCCCATAAACTTAACTTTTGGAAATGGATGAACCATTTTTTAATTTTCCAAATTAAAAAATTAAAATCAGTCTGAGGCAGACAACTAGCTTGGAAAATTTCAGTCCAAACAGTTAAAATTTAGCAAAGTATAAACAAAGTATAAGGGTCTTACAATGGGAAGTGTTGGGCAACCTTAATAATAGGCTGTGCCACTAACCCTGTCTATAATTATACCAACTAGGAATCAAACAGGGTATATTTCCACTGCTAACCTATAACAATATTTTGGATACATTTCACCAGATCACACCACATCATGTAATCAAAAAGAATTGTTGATGAGTCATATTTAACAAATATCCACTCCATATTTAAAAGTTACACCTCCAGTTTGAGGGAGTTTGCAAAAATAAGCAGAAATATGCAAGTTTTCAAGATACATGGCTTTTTTTCCTGCATGAACCGTGAACTTCAGGCTGCTAACGTTTTGTACTAGTGCATACATTAATATTAAGTAAGTGTTTTTCTTTTATAGTAGTGTTTTTCTCAAATACATATTCTCTCAGAATATCAATAATGCACCATTTTTCTATTTGAGCAAAATACTTGACAGGGGGTATGAATTGTCACACTGTCATCTTTAGAATAGGATGCAGTTTTGTTGTAGCCCCGTTGGTCCCAGGATATCCAAGAGTCAAGGTGGTTGAGGTAATATCTTATATTGGACTAGCTTCTGTTGGTGAGATAGACAAGCTTTTGAGCTTACTCAGAACTGTTCTGTAGGGCTGGGAATTGTACTCTGAGAGTTTGTCTACACTGCAATTAAAAACCTGGAGCTGGCCCGTGCCAGCTGACTCAGGCTCACCGGGCTCAAGCTAAGGTGCTGTTTAATGCAATGTAGACGTTCGGGCTCAGGCAGGAGCCTGGGCACTAGGGCCCTGCAAGGTGGGAGGGGCCCAGTGCTCAGACTCCAGCCTAAGCCCAAATGTCTACATCAAAACTAAACAGCCCCACGAGCCTGTGTCAGCTGGCACAGGTAAGCCGCAGGTGTCTAATTGCGGTATAGACATACCCAGAGTGTCACAGCTAAATACATGTTAGAACAGACTAGCATTAGTAACCCTAACACCCCTCCGGTCATAGGGGGGAAAGAAAGGGAGAGGGAAAACAAAGACATCTGCGGGGGGAGGGGTGATAAGAGTAAGTGGGTTATAGCTGGTTGTAATAAGCTATAAATCCAGTGTCTCTGTTCAGTCCATGATTTTTAGTCTTGTAAAGTTATGAATTTAGACTCCCAGACTCATCTTTTGGAGGTGTTGTGCAGGTTTCCTTTGAGGATAAAGACTGAGAGGTCAGATATGTAGTCATTATTTTGTGAAAAGTGTTCACCCATGGGTGATACAGTGTTTTTGTCTTTTATAATTTGAATTTATTTGAGAGCATAGTGCTTGTTTGGTTTCATCCACATAGTTGTTTTGGGGGCATTTAGTGCATTGGATGAGATACATCACATGTTGTGGTCGGCAGGTGTAGGGCCCATGGAGCTTGAAAGGTGCATTGTGGGAGGTTTTGATCATTGTAGCAGAGGAGGTATGTCTGCAGGTTTTGCATCTGTTGTTCTGGCAGGGGCTGGTGCCACTCTGAGTTGGTGTGTCCTGGTCTGTGAGGAGTTTGTGTCTGATCCTTAGAATAGTAAAAACAGCTAATGTTTTATTTCTGATTCATAGACATCCCTTCACACCTCCTAAGCTTAGTGCTTATGTTGAGGAAGCCAAGACATATGCTGCAGAATATACTCTTCAGACCTTGGGCGTTCCCACAGAGGGAGCAGAGACTCCTGCTACAGCTCCTGCTTTTCCAGGTACGTGAAGGTCTGTACTGAGATGCTCTTCTGAAGATATATTTTTGTTTGCTACTTAATTACATATAGCAGGATTGCAGCTATGTTCAAATTCAAAACTACTGAATGGAAATGCACATATTGTCTATCTGTTTACATATCTATGTATCCATTCCTGTCCCCTATTTGTGGAGAGCATAATATAATACTCTGGGTTATGATAGTTTGCTGACATAAGAATGCATGTTTTCAAATGATGAACTATGACTTCACTGTAGGATCAAGTGAGAGAGGATGGGAGGAGAAAACTTGTTTAAATAAGTTTTGGAGATGGGCTTGAGCTAAAAAGTTTGGATTTGGATCTGCATCAGAACTTCTTCAAAGTTGGGAGTGTTTGGAGCTACAGTTTTGATTTGACCTACTAGAGAAATGAGGGCAGTCACTAAATTTAGGTCCTGATCCAAACTTTCCCAACATTCAAAAGCATTAGGACTCATTGTTCCAGTCTGGTGGCCCATCTCTGATAAATAGCTTTAATAACTAGCCAAAATGGCTAGAAACATTATGGAAAATATCAGGCAGAAACACAAATCCAGTTTACAGACACTGCATTTACACTGTTCTCCACTGTGAATGTGCTTCTG
Source organism: Emys orbicularis (assembly GCF_028017835.1). Lineage (NCBI taxonomy): Eukaryota > Metazoa > Chordata > Testudines > Emydidae > Emys > Emys orbicularis. Next base: position 36,529,871 of record NC_088689.1, on the reverse strand, counting down.
AGATCCTGGGAATGCCTTGAGCCAAACTGCACACGAAGCATGCATTAATCATACTACTGAATTGTTTGCAGTATCTTGAGGATGGATTCAATAGTATTATATATATATCCAGCTTCCTGCCACAGAAGTCCGCAAAAGCCACAGAAAAATCAATTTGTCTGGGTTTGTGAAGGCTTCCGCAGCATGTAAGCCAAATGGACTTTTTATTGAATCCAGTCCCCACTTACTGCTTCATTATAATATCTCCCTTTCTTTCACCCACCCTTTTTATTTGTCTTGGAAGCTTGACAAATACACATACATTAACTTTTCAGCCTGCAACACATTTGACTTTCCGTTATATTTCCATAATTTTCTGAATACTAAGTTAGTCATGTGGGGATAAATCTTGCCTTTAAATGTGTGTGCCTTCAGAGGAGCTCATGCTCCTATGGGTCTGGCTGGGCTCAGCTCTCTGCTCCAGACTTTTCAACCTGGCCACTGGTGCATGGGGTTGCAACACTGCTCACATTTGGCCCAGCCCTCCTAATAGTCTTGCTGCTCTTGAACTCCGCCCCAGGGGCCACATGCAAGTCCTCTCCACAGCCTCCCACCCAACCCTGGGATCAGTACCTGAATCCCTCCCTGGAACCTCCCCTTCCTGGGACCACCCACTTTAGCCCATCCCACTTGAGCCACTTGAAATGTTGGGGAGGTGTGCTCTATAGCCATATGAAGCGTAATTTCCACATTTTCCCAAGATTACATATTGGAAATATCTCTCTTCTCTACATGATGTTACTTATACACACACACACATTCTGTGAGGAGACTGTGGTAGTGATTAAGCGTGACTGAATGGTGGTATGCAATTCCATCATTTATACAGATTTCTCATCATGAAACCTGACCGGGAACATCCTTGTGTTACAGATATGTCTTGTCCTCCATATGCCAAGTGTGAAGTAGAGAATATAGGCCTATAGTAACATCCTTAGTTTAGAGATAACCAAATACTAGGGGGAAATCATTCAGTGAATAGCGGGGCGGGGGAGGGAGTTGGGAAATGATGTGTTCTACAGATTATATATGAAAACTCTGCTAATTAGCTATACCAAAACTGTCACTGTCCAATATGAATGCAAAGTAAAGGAAAATTATCATTTATAACAGCTGATAAACCCAGATGTCAGAACAAGTAAGTATATTTAATCTAACAAATATACTGTTACCATTGACAGTGAAATCTCCACCTGTTTACGTAATCGTATAGACAAAAGGATGGTTATCAGCTGTATCAGGTATATTCGCATAACAATGCATTTTTGTGTTTGTTTTTCACTGCAGGATACACCATTGCTAATCCAGCTGCTACTGTACCAGCTACACAACTAAAACAAGCAGTGACGCTGGGACAAGATTTAGCACCTTACGCAACGTATGAAGCCTACCCTGCCTTTGCAGTGGCTACTCGTAGTGATGGTTATGGAACGTTTTGAGAGACTATTTTGTTTTGGTTTTTTTAAATGAATGTTTTCTTTTAATCAAGTGCAGCAAGAGGCTAGCTCAGTGTGATAATTATTGTGACCTCACGATTTTAAACTAATCTATTGTCCAAAATTAGATTTAGTGATAGTTTTATACTTCTAGATTGATAGTTTTACAATGGAACATATACCAAAACAAATTTTAAAAATCAGTTAAAAATCAATTTTTCACACTGGAAAAAAAACAACAAATTACTTTGGCCCAGGAAAAAGTTCTTAAAGGTTCTCAGGTATATATTACTGTGTGTGCTTACAAACAATAATCCATGCCAAATACAGAAATATTCCCAATTATGTAGCAACTTTAGAGCTTGAAAAGCAGTTCGCCGTCTCAGATTAGCTAGCTATGTTATCGTACCCATATTCATGGTGCATAGCAAGACTTAAAAGCAGAAAGAGGGGCAGTTAGGCACCCAACTCCCACAATTTTGTTAAGTCTCCCCCTAATTCCTCAGGGGCACAAGTGCAGGACCGGCTCCAGGCACCAGCGCAGCAAGCAGGTGCTTGGGGCGGCCAATGGAGAGGGGCGGCACGTCTGGCTCTTCGGCAGCAATTCGGCGGCGGGTCCCTCACTCTGTCTCGGAGGGAAGGACCGGCCGCCGAATTGCCACCGAAAAATGAAGCGGCGGCGGTAGAGCTGCCGCCGATGGCGGCTTTCCCCCCCCCCCCCCCCCCCCCGCCGCTTGGGGCGGCAAAAATGCTGGAGCTGGCCCTGCACAAGTGGGCTATACACAGGGGCAAAAGGGAGTTAGAAAGAACAGAATCCTCTTTCCAGGTTGCTGAGTGGTAGTGTAGCTCCACCTCAACCACTACTGCATGACATGAATGGTCGGTGGGATCACTATCCTTCCCCTTGAGAAACAGCAAATCTCTCACTCCCTTCTACAAAACAATTCACTTCCTCTGCATAGCAAAGCTCCCATGCTATCCCCAAACCGAGCCTGTGTGTGCTGGCTACCACCCCAGTCCAGTACCACTGCCTGGCTCTCGCTAAATTAGCTACATTATGTCTCTATCTCTGTTTTCCTTTCTTCCTCTCAGCTGTGTGTATGGATAGGAGGGGCTTTTTGTGTCCTTGGATGCCTCTTTTGTACTTGTACCTCATTCACATAAACCAATGGGGTACAATGGGTTTCTCTGCCTGCTCATAAGCGTAATGAGTTAGATGTGCCCTGACCATGCCTAACTTTCATGAGCCTATGTTGGCCCATGTGCACCTCCACCCAGCTAGAAAATCCTACTATACCCTAGGTCAAGCAAACAATATGTGAAATGTAAGGCAACCCTGGGTGCACAGAGGTCCTGCATGCAGCTTTGGTTCCTTTGAAAATCATATCTGAGCCTAGCTTCCATATAAACACTAGATTAGAGGCATTAAACATTCATTTAGGTATCTAAAATGTTTTGAAAACTCTGGCCAATATAGCAAATGCTGGTTTTCAGACATTTAGCAGTAAAATCTGATGTGCTTGTTTATGTGCATTTCAGAGCTGATTTGATGTTTAATGTAGAGGATAGGTTTCAGTCACTGGAGTTTTCTCTATCCCCTTGTAGTGCTTAAGTCTTTATAGAAGAAGGCAAAATCTCAACAAAATAATGTATTTTCAACTCCCATCCCTTTGCCCTAGAGAGTAAATAATTTAGAAAAGCAGCCCGTAACTACTAATGGTGCAATCCAAAAAGGGCTTGTTTATCATGGCTGATTTTCAGTTAAACCAGGCCATGAGAATTCAGAAGTGAGATTTAATCATCTTGCTTGCTAAACCTCTCTGAAGATCAGTGTGCTTCTAGCACAAGTCATCTCAATGGGACAAATTCACTGTGGGTGTAAGCAAGTTCTTGGAATTACATCCTCTTACACTAGCAGTTAATTGCCTATTGTCCCTTAGAGCATTGTCCTCTACTATAAAAATTATACTAAGAGAAATTTAAAGCCATATAAAATGTAAGAAAATGGAACTTTGGAGAATTCTGCCTGTGTTCATCAACAGTTTAGCACGACACTGAAGCCATGTCAAACTTGCATTATAATTTAAACCAATAGAATCTTTTAATGGCCTTTTGGCCAAAATCCAGTGAAGTATCAATTTAAGATGAAATATCATCTGTTGCAGTCTATAGCCGGCCTTTGCAATTGACTAATTAATTGAACAATATGTTTTCCCATTGTATTTATTAGTCTTGTGACAAGTATGGTAAGGGTTTGTGCAATGCCTGGTCTTATTACAATTTCTGAGGGTTGCAAGTTGATAGTGATCTTTTGAACCTCCCAAAAGCCATTGTACGTATGCCTTTTAAGTTTCTTTAAAAAAAAAATCAGCTGTTGAAACGACCTGATATCTCCATTAGCCTGAGGAGCCAGAGCCCATAGGCTGTAAAATGACATTATATCATACATGCACGCTATGGTGATATTAAAATTCCCCTTTGATTTACAGCATGGGAGAAACATCCTTTCACTGCAATATCAGTCACCTCAGACCTACCCAGGAAAACCATCTCCTCTCCAACAAGTGAAAAGACTGAGATATAGCACACATCTTTTAATCACACCAAAATGTGGAGCGCTTCGAACTGTAAGATACTGCATTCCAATTCCTGAGGGGATGATAAGGTAGACTGGTCTTTCTGAGCATCTCAGAAAGCTTGCATTCTCCTTTCACATGATATTTCTGCGGGATGTAGAGCCTATAGTTCATACTGTAGCCACACAGACCCTCCTAGTGTGTATCCCACTGTACCCCTATGGTACTCACTTCACTTTAAGCCTAGTGAGTCAACACTAGTTATGAAATTGTGTACTCAGAAAGCTGACATTTTTGAGAAGATAAGCTCAAAGAAGTTTGCTGAATGTGAGACTTGATTTTTTTACTACTGTAAATATGCAAACATTATAGAAAATGTAGGGCTCTTTGGTTCTAGACATATCACACAGAAATGTACCTGAGGCACCAGATCTGGACCCAATTTTCCCAAAATTCAAGAGTGTTCATATATGAGGTTTTGGTTTGGGCCCATTTTTAATTAATAAAACTTGAGCTAAGACTAAACTATACTAAATTACAGAAGTTGCACCTAAGTAACATCAATAATTTGCAATGCTTGAAATGAAATTAAATTAAACAATCAGCAAGAAAACACACTGTAGATTGTTCATAGAGTGAGGAAGCAAGAACCAGACACAATACAGTTGTGCAGCTCCAGACAATAGCAATCACACCTTGTAACACAAACTTGCTTTTATAGACACAAAGTACTGCCTTGTAAGATGCTCTGATGACAACTGACATCACTCTAACAGGATCCTCCTGAGACAATGCTACAGTTTGCACATATAAGAGCAGAATAAGAAAGCTTAACCTATGGTCCTGGATTTCTAGTTTTTCCTTATTAGGTGAACTGTAAATGTTACTCTATGCATATGAAATCAAGAAAAATAAGTCCTGACCCAAATCTCGCTTCCTTTAAAAAATCATATATTTTATTGCACAATTTGGAGTATGAAGTAATTATAAGTTCAAAACTAGTAGAGTCCAAAATAGAGACAGAGAGCAATAAGTTATTATTCACAATAATTCAGTACTAGTCTCTTTTTAGTGACAAAATGTCGTGCATGTTAATAAATGGTTATTAAGGGCCTCAGAGATAATAGTTTTAGTACAAAGAGAAAGGAAGCTTAGAATAGCTCAGTCTATATCTCAACGTTATCCACAAATATCAGATTTTCATATTGTAGTCACTGGTCATTTTTTTAATGCCACTATTTCAGCTATGCACCTTCTCCATCAAAAAGCAAAACAAGTACTTTCACCACCTTTCACCCATTGACACACCGGTTACATGAGAGGCACTCAATGCTAAAAAATTACCTGATCCTGCCTGACCCAGTGTAGTTAAGACTGTTGCCTTGATTTCAATGAGAAATGGATCAGGCCCCAAATTTGTAAACCAGTATATGTGAAACAACGACACTGTGAAAATTATTTTGCTTTCTAAGTAGAGTTTTATATATATATAAAGCTCTTCAAAGCACATTGGTATATGAAATAGTGTTTACTAGACTAGTAACAGTTAAGTGTTTGTATTTACCTTTTTCTCGTATTTTTGTGACTTACTTGTAGTAGTAATGGAACAAATGTATAAGTTGTATAGTCTCTAATGTTATTAGTCTACCTATTCCTACAGTGTTTTGCAACTTTGTTATAGAGAGACAGGGATCACTCTTCTAAACCCTAATCACTCTTTTAAATGTATATGCTCTATAGAATTTATATAGGAAACTTAAAGGGACACTGTCAAGATATTTGTAATCATTTTTAAAACTCTTGGTTTTTCTTTTTAGTTCATTATTCTCTGTAACCCACTGGAGGCTTGAGAGTAAACTATGTTTTTAACATTGGGCCTGCTACAGTGCCATTGAAATCCATTGTCCTTGACTACAATGGGAGCAGAATCAGGCCTATTTTCTCTCCACCCATCACACCCATGCCCTGGTTTGGCATCATAAGATTGCTTATCCATGCTGTTTCCAGCTTCCAGGTTGTTTGTTCATTTTAAGTTTTAAAGCATTAGCTTCGGTAAGAAAAAACAATAGTTTATATGGTCTGATTCTGATTGCATTTGATATACACCCATGTAGTTCCACTGAGTTCAATGGCATTATTCTTGATTTAGGCCAGCATGAAAGGAGAATCAAGCACATTGGTTTTGCAAAGTTGTATGAAGGATGGTTTTATCACTTAAAATGAGGAACCCTGCTTTTGGCAAGTCTCTTAATGCCTTTGTGCTCACTGTCTTTATCTGTAAAACTTGCCTAATAAAACTGTCCTTTCCCCTTCTTCCTAGATTAAATTCATTAATGTCTGTAAAGCACATTAGTATCTTCAGCTAGAGAGTGGTATCTAAGTGCAAAGTACTCAGATATAAAAGGAGACTCGTAATCATTTGGGATTTACCCACCTTGGCAGTATCCCTTTAAGGGTTTTTGGAAAACAAAAGGGAAATTACATTGTTTGTCAATTCTTTGGTGCCCCCTAGTCTCTAGAGTGTCATATTAATTTAGTTCATTGTTGTATTGTCAAAAGCTTATTCATACGTCAGAGCCACTTGAAATGAAATGGGCCCCAGTCCTGCTCTTCTTAGGTGAGGTAAAACTCTCATTAACTTCGATGGATGTTTTGCCTGAATAAAAAGTGCAAGATCTGGCCACATTTGTGAAAGTTCAGCTCTTCTGTAACTGCTGGAGCTAATGGAGCTTATTTCTATTTATACACTTTAGACACTGTCTCATTAAGGTGATTAAAAAAAATCATGGCATTCTCCTCTACAATTGATACAGAACTGTTTGCTTGCTGAGAATGACAGCACTGCAGGGAAACCATTTAAGCCCAGCCATTGTACTCAGAGGTTTAAATAATTAATACTATTGTTGGTGTTTTAGCTCAATTTTCCCTTATACATATCCATTTTAAATCATTTTTAGCAATGATACACTAGTGAAAATTGCCAAGAACTAATGTATCCATACATCTACTATTAACGAAAAAGACTTCTGTCAGTAAAAAATGTTTCTCACTTTCATTTGTTAAATAACTATATACTTCTTTTTTTCCAGCTATTTATATAAGGTAAGTTATAACAGGTGCCAAAGCAAAGAAACAGGAACAGTATTAAAAAGTGTGTGCATAAAGCACTTATTTTTGTACTTTTAGTACAATATTTGTATAGCGTTCTAACACTGTGAAATGTAATAAAAATCATACCATCCATTTACTGGAAAAGCAATCATCTGTTTTGAAAAAATAAAATAAAATTTCCATCTAAGAATCAGGAATTCAAGGGATATTGTAAATTGGATTAAAGCAATTTTGTAATTATAGGCTCATCAAAGGGCATTAACTGGACTTTGAAATATCATTAAACTTTCTAAACTAACATGAAAGTTTCTCTGGTTTTTTTGTTTGTTTGTTTGTTTTTTGTCAGTTGGCCGTAGCTTCATCTAAGAGTCATTCTGTGTATTGTACGTAAGAAAACAGTTCAGGTTCTGTTGAGCTCAGTATGGAGTGATGCCACATACAATAAGTATGCAAATAAAAATGTATCATTATTAAGCTGACTCTTCAAATCAAAGATTAAGGGTGTTTTCGGATTTATGTCCCATTTATAATAAATAAGTGATCACTAAAATTAAACGTCAACTGTGCCACCTAGTGGAAAAAATAAATAGTTACATTTGCTTTTTAAAATGGTTACAATAGGAATAGTTATATACGCTATTTAACAATTCTGTGTCCCAGCAGATCAGTCACACCAGACGCACAAAGAAGTACTGGCGATCTCTATGGGAGTGGCTCTGTAACAGTAAGCACTGAGCCCTTTGCTGACTCTCACTCAGGACTAGATATATAATAGCTTCAATTTAAAAGAGCCCCTAGGATTTCAGAAGGACATTCCATAAGGATATAATGTATCTGAAAAGGATATATAATGAAATCAAGATCCAGAGGCCCTGTTATTTTCCTGGAATAGGAACTAAATGGCTTATTTTATTTTAAGGAAAATATGCATCTTCTAAACTGCAAACTGAATAGTTGGAAGTCTAAGAGGTTTGGAATCCAAGGTGGGGTTCATGTGTATGAAACAGACAGAAGAGCCTAGATATTATTCTAAAAACAAGCCAAAATATAACCTGCAACTTGCAAAACCCTCAATATTAGTTTGAGCAACGAGTCGTCCTTGTGGTACCGTAGAGACTAACACATTTATTTGGGCATAAGCTTATTTTAGCCCACGAAAGCTTATGCCCAAATAAATGTGTTAGTCTCTAAGGTGCCACAAGGACGACCCGTTGTTTTTGCTGATACAGACTAACATGGCTACCACTCTGAAACCTGTATTAGTTTGGTTCCTCTCTCCTGCTTTAGGCTGAGCTAGAGCACACACAGCATAAGCAGTTCAGAGTTTACAGAGCTAACGTGTTTTCAAAGCAATCTGTGCCTTCTGTACAACTGCAGTCCGTCAGGGTAGACAGTACTAAATTGTTTTGTACAGTCAAGGTCATTCCAATACTTCAGATAACAGCATTTGTTTGAAAGCTGGCCAGCCCTGAACTATTAGAAAAACAACAATTTTTCAAAAGCTCACTGCTTTTTTTTTCTGCATGGAATGTCTCACAAATCCAAATTCCCAAGCTTCATATAAAAAAAAATCTGGTTTGGCACATACATTTAAGCCTTTGGTGAATGTAAAATCATATATAAAATACAAGAAAAGTATTATAAATTCCATTAAATCTAAGAATTTGTGAATGGTATATATAAGATCTGAATCGGAGCTACGGGAAGGATGGGTTTGGGACTTTGGTTATATAAGCATTTAAAATTCTGGATTGTTATCTGAATCTTTTCCAAACTATCTGTGCTTCTTAGGTCTGTAAAACCAGACAAGGAATCTTGCAAGAAGAAAATTTCTCATGATACTTCTAGTACTTTCAGGATACCAGAATTTTACTCTTGTTCTCAATTAGATTACTGGACCTAGATTTAATAAAATTCCATGGAATGGATTAAGATAACTCAATATATTACATAAATATATTTAAAGGAACATATAGAAACACCACTAAGACATTACTCATAATGAAAGTAACCCCATAATTTATTACCAGTCTCTTGCCCTCCCTTTCACCCTACTTCAGCCAGGATTGAATCATTTCTTTAATTAGATTATAAACTCCTCAGTGCAAGGATCATGTATTTAATTTGTTTAGCAAAGAGCCCAGCACTCTTTGGGCATTGTCTAAAGAAAGAAGGGGGAGAGAGAAGGAATGCACAGAGACTGAGAACAGACAGAAGAGAGAGAGGCAAAGGAAAAAAGCAAGAAAGACAAGTTGTAGCCAGTGTGCAGAATGACACCCTGGAAAAAAGCTAGAGAGAGAGCAATGAGGTCTGTTGGCTAAAAAGGCTTGTACCTGTAACCTAAGAAACTGCTCCTTTTGTTCATGGTTCCTCCTGCTTTCAGAGAAGCAGGACTTTGTACACTCCTTGTAAATAAACAAGATTGCATCAAAGAAAATACCAAACTCCAACAATTTCTTCTCTCACCTGGAACATCCCAGGGCACCAAACGTTGACTAGCCACTCAAGTAAAAAAAAAAAAAAAAAAAGGGGGGAGGGCATCAAGACAAACCTTCTCTGGGACTGCTACTACAGATGTCAATTGAAATTGGATGTGTGGCAATAGTTATCAGACCAAATTCCTCATGGTGTAAATGGGTGAGTCCTCATTAAAGTCAGTGGAGCTGCATTCATTTATATCAGCACACAATTTGGCCCATAGAACACAAATGTGTTCACTAACGTCTGAAAAGCTGCTGTTTATTGAAAATGTGTGTTTACAAAAGTTCAGGTTTTGTGTAATTTTCATTTCTCCTGCTAATGCGGTGACTATCTCGAGTAAAATGATCCCAAATGTCAGTTACCGTGCTGACAAATGGAAACAGTATCACTATCTAAAGATACCACCATGCTATAAATGCATTTTGATGCAGCATGCTTAATCTTGGCACAGGCAGTGATTTCTGTTGGGTATAAGAACCAACTCTCAAAGTGTCTGGCTTGTGCAGTGAATTTCCCCTCAGACTCCCAAGGGAACAGGGTTTTTGCTGGGTTGCCTAGTTCCCCCATGATAGACATAGGCATGACTGGTCTCAGCCCATTCACTATTAGCTTAGACCTGGCTCTTTCAGGGAATAAGGCACAAACGAGAAGTGCTAGCAGAGAAGTAAATGGAATGATCAGACATTGACAAGAGGCAGCCTTTTGCTGGATAAGAGACTTCTGTCGGTTATACTTGTTGAAGGAGACCAAGAAATATATTGGAATGGTGCATCACATGGATATTTTTTCCTTCTTGTTCTGTGAAGTGCAATCAGACAGCATTGGTATCAGTACCAACAAGGACAAGAAGAAAGCAAAATGTCAGAAAAATGCCACTATATTGGACAACTGCACAGCAGCATTTTCCCATGCACTAACCTTCTATTGAAGAAACACCCTAATTGATGTGTTATGTTCAGGTATCGTGTAATATGAAGGTATCTACAACAATGAAAGGCCAGTCAGGACTCCTGAACAACAAGGAAGTGTAGCTCAGGGCAGATAAGGATATAAGATTCTGATTTGTGTCTAAGACATAACCACAGTTTAAATCCCCATTCAACTGCAGAGCCCACAGGCTGACAAAAGGTCAGTTGAGTGTTTAACAGGGAAAATGGATTTGTCCCTGACATACATTCAAACACGAGTCCCTGAAAGGTGCAGGGCTGCATAGAGCACACGTGAGGTGAGGTAAGAGTATTCAAAGTAACAAGTGGGCGGTCAGCCAGAAGGTGGTGGTACAGGACCTCAGGCAGATGGTGAGGGGTCAGGAGTAAAAGGCCCATCACCAGTTAGTTTAGATGCTGTGGTATTCGTTGGGCACCAACTCCCCTTCGGAAGCTCCAATTCCTTTCACGAGGAAAAGACAGGGTGAAATGAGCAGTTTGGAGGAGACCATCTCATAGTTGTGTGGGAGGATATGGCCTATCTTCCTGGGCAAAATTTGAATTGGTTGACTGGAAGCACAGGGTGAGTGGGTAGCCAGTTAACTCTTGCAGTAGATAAATTCAGTTCAAGTTTTCAAAACAAAATTTTGGCCAAAACCTTTGGCCATCATATCATGTCAGTGAGTTCATTTTGGGGCAGTGGAGAAGGGTACACAGAGGAGGTGACGGCCAGCAATGATGCTATTATTGGTAACCTGCTAGAATTGCAAGCTCTGGGACTTGTGTGAGCAGAAGTTATAATGTAGTTTCCATTGAGCTTGTCTCAGAATAGAGACATGTTGAAATTATTTCTTAAAATACCTGAATGTGTATATTTACATTTTTTTCTGTTTACATTAATTCTGAATTCTACCTGTTCCACTGAATTGGGCAGTAGTGTCCAGAGCTCCCAGTGCTAGAATAGGTAGCATTACAATTTGCTTTGTTCCTGCATTCTTCAGTATCATTATTTATGGAAGTACTGAATCCTAATGATTAGAGAGATTTCAACATTCTGCTGCTAACTATTTATATTACATAATGTTCACTAGGACGGTTCCCAAAGTTGGGCAGAGACTTAATCAGAAAAAAAACAACAGCCTAGGAAGGACTGAAGAATAGCCTTAAATACCCAGAAGCAATTTTTGAAGAATTTTAAGGAGGTCAGCTGTATTCTGAGCTTTACTCCATCAAGAAGAATTTGTTCTGCCAGTTCTATTATTCTACCTCATTTACTTTACTAATTTTCTGCTCTACCTCATTTAACTCCACTTATTTCCTGCTTTCATTTTGTTTTAAAATCATGGCAAACACAGAACTCAGGTTTATTTCTTCCTTCAAAAGGTGCCTTAGAGCTCTCAGAAACTGCCGTTCACTTTGTTTTCTCATCTGACTAGATGATACATCAAGCAACAGTCAGATTTTCTTTATGAATACCAGTGACTAAAATTCAAAAACCCAAAGAAGGCCAGAGAAATAATACTTCCCTAAATTAAAGCAATATGCTCGTGTTGGACAGTAAGATGCAGCTGAAAAATCATATTAGTGCTCTGAAATAGGACAAACATGGAGAATTGAAACCTTCAGAGAGAAGATTGAAGACCCGGAAAACCTGAAGATGGCCACACATACATCAGTTCATTGGACAGATTGGGACTATGTTGGCACTGTCCTCACCCTCTGGTGCTGTCAGGAGGTCCCAGCAATATAAATTCTGTTCCCCTAACTTCACATTACCAGTATTGTCAGCAGGGAAACCCAGTCAACTTGGTGGTAATTCACGAAACAGCGAAGATATTGCTCAAGGACCTGGTTAATCCCCTCTGTTTTCCCATTACTGTATGGGTGATAAACAGACAAGAGTTGGGATTATGTGCCCAGAAGACTTAAACTCCTGCCAAAAATGGGAGATGAAGTGATAGCCTCTGTCTCATATGATGGCAGTTGGCAATCAGTGGTAATGAAAAATGTTCCCCAGGAAAAGACAGGCAGTCTTTGGAGTGGTAGGATTGTGGGGCATGGGATAAAGTGTACCATTTTGGTAAAATGGTCCACCATCAATAAAATCATTGTATGCCCCTGAGAGAGTGGCAGCTCCACAATCGAGTCCATGAATATGGTGGGCCATGGCTGAGGTGGAGTGGACAGGGGCTGGAGAAGACCAAGAGGCCTTGAGCATGGGCATTGTTGCAGAGGTCACAGATTTTATACATTGCTTGACAGAGATATGCAGGCCTGGCCACAAGAAGGTCCTTGAAACCAAGTTCCAAGTCTTGAAATAACTGAAGTGGCCAGCAAGAGGGGTATAATGGCAGAGCTTGAGGACCTGAAGCCAGGACTGTCCGTCTGGGACCTAGATACAGTCCTTGTAATAGAATGCCATCTTGTAGCCTGAACTCAGCAACAGTACCAACATCACCCATGGTCTGGCAGGTTTGAGTGGCAAAGGAGACGGGGTAACAGGGAATATCTGGAAGACATCAGGTTGTTCCCTACCGTCTCAGAAACAAAGTTGGACACCTTGTTGATCATGGAGGGAGTTTTCCTACCAGGCTCGTGGTATTCATCTTTTCAGGGCAAGGCTTCGGCCTGTCCATTTCTGGCCCCCAGGCAATAGGTGACCACAAAAACCAAACCAGGCAAAGAAGAGGGACCAGTGGATCTGATGTTGATTAAGATGTCTCTCTGTCCAGTGGTATTCCAGGTTTTTGTGATCTATCAGACTCTGGAAGGAGTACCTGTCAGTAAACGATGCCATTCTTCAAATGCTGCTTTGATGGCTAACAGTTCTTTGACCCATATTTCATAGTTTTTCTCTTCCTGAGTTAGTTTACAGGAGTAGAAAGCTCATAGGTGCAGCTGATCACAAGGGCCCACTGGTTGGGACAAGACCAGCCTTAGCACGAAGTTGGACGTGTCAGCCTCTACTGTAAATGGTTTTGTGGCATCTAGATGGATCAGGACGGGTACCATGGTGAAAGTCTCTTTTAGTTGACTGAAGGCAGCTTGTGCCCCTGGGGACCAGATGAAATGAGTTCTATTGCACAGAAGGGCAATCATAGGGGTAATTAAGCTAGAAAACTCCTTAATAAATTGCCTGTCAAAAATTGGTGAACCCTAGAAATTGCTTTACCCCATGTACATCCTTGGGTGCAACCCAATCAGATATGGCAGCAACCTTGTACATGTCTATGGTCAGTTATCTGGGGGGAGACAACATACCCAAGGAATTAAATAGCATTCTGGTCAAACTTGCACTTTTCTGGCTTTGCATAAAGATGGTGTTGATGGAGCCTCTCTAGGATACTGTGGATATGATGTTCATGAAGGGTCTGATTTTCAGAAAAAATGAAAATCCACTCCAATTGCTTTTTTGTACTCACACTGACTTGCATACATATATGTATTTTTTTTTTCATCCCTACAGTGTGAGATAACAACCTTCAGATCCACAGCAGAGATTTCTTCCATTTCAGCTAGAGGAGTAATGGGTTCTTTCAGTGGAGGGAGGAGCTTTTAGGAGGGAAATGTGGATGTTGTCCAGATTGATGAAAATCACCACTCCCTTTATTACTGGACTTCACCTCATGGTGCTACAACTGCATTCAGCTTTCTAGACATTTCCTCCCTTTGTACACTGCACTCCAAGAGCTAAGCCAGCCCCCATTGTACCAGCCCCTTCAGCCAATCCCTCTCCACCACTTCTGCCCCTGTCAGGGACTGCCCTGGGAGAGAAGGCATCTAGCAGAAAGTTGTAGTGGGGCAGTTTAAGAAAACAAAAGAGGGAATGTGTTTGGTGGGGCTTCACACCATTAGCCCCTCAATACTGCAGTAAATGCTTATCTCCACAAACAGGCATGTATACATTTAACTTGCATTAAGTCAGATGTCAATTATGCATGTAAATTGCCAGACATGAAATAATAATGCATAAATGAATGAGAAGCAGCCACTTGCACAGAGGATCAGAGCACATTGCAGTGGATCACAGACATGTCCTTAATTAGGCAGAGCAACAGCATAGGAATTGGTCGATTAATCACAGTTAACTCACGTGATTAACTCAAAAAATGTAATCGCGATTAAAAAAATTAATCACAATTAATCGCACTGTTAAACAATAGAATACCAATGGAAATGTATTAAATATTTTTGGATGTTTTTCTACACTTTCAAATATATTGATTTCTGTTACAATACACAATACAAAGTGTACAGTGCTCACTTTATATTATTATTTTTGATTACAAATATTTGCACTGTAAAAATGATAAAAAGAAATAGCATTTTTCAATTCACCTCATACAAGTACTGTAGTGCAATCTCTTTATCGTGAAAGTGCAACTTAGAAATGTAGATTTTTTTTTGTTACATAACTGCACTCAGAACCAAAACAATGTAAAACTTTAGAGACTAACAAGTCCACTTGGTCCTACTTCTTGTTCATCCAATCGCTAAGACAAACAAGTTTGTTTACATTTACGGGAGATACTGCTGCCTGCTTCTTATTTACAATGTCATCTAACAGTGAGAACAGGCAGTCACATGGCTCTTTTGTAACTGGCATTGCAAGATATTTACGTGCCAGATATACTAAACATTCGTATGCCCCTTCATGGTTCGGCCACCATTCCAGAGGACATGCTTCCATGCAGATGATGCTTGTTAAAAAATTAATGCATTAATTAAATTTGTGACTGAACTCCTTGGGGGAGAATTATATGTCTCCTGTTCTGTTTTTCCCGCATTTTGCCATATATTTCATGTTATAGAAGTCTTGGATGATGACCCAGAACATGTTCATTTTAAGAACACTTTCACTGCAGATTTGACAAAACGCAAAGAAGGTACCAATGTGAGATTTCTAAAAATAGCTACAGCACTCGACAGAAGGTTTAAGAATCTGAAGTGCCTTCCAAACTCTGAGAGGGATGAGGTGTGGAGCATGCTTTCAGAAGTCTTAAAAGAACAACACTCAGATATGAAAACTAAAGAACCTGAACCACCAAAAAAGAAAAATCAACCTTCTGCTGGTGACATCTGACTCAGATGATGAAAAAATGGACATGTGTTGGTCCGGTCTGCTTTGGATCGTTATCAAGCAGAACCCATCATCAGCATGGACACATGTCCTCTGGAGTGGTGGTTGAAGCATGAAGGGACATATGAATCGTTAGTGCATCTGGCACGTAAATACCTTGTGACACCAGCTACAACAGTGCCACGTGAACGCCTGTTCTCACTTTCAGGTGACATTGTAAACAAGAAGCAGACAGCATTATCTCCTGCAAATTGTAACCAAACTTGACTGGCTGAAGTAGGACTGAATGGACTTGTAGGATCTAAAGTTGTATATTGTTTTACTTTTGAATGCAGTTATTTTTTGTACATAATTCTACATTTGTAAGTTCAACTTTCATGATAAAGAGATTGCACTACAGTATTTGTATGAGGTGAACTGAAAAATACTATTTTTTTTTGTTTTTTTACAGTACAAATATTTGTAATCAAAAATCAATATAAAGTGAGCACTGTACACTTTGTATTCTGTGTTACAATTGAAATCAATATATTTGAAAATGCAGAAAACATCCAAAAATATTTAAATAAATGATATTTTATTATTGTTTAACAGTGTGATTAATCCCATGATTAATCACAATTAATTTTTTTAATTGCTTGACAGCCCTAATTATTTCATGTCCTATAACGAAAAGTAGAACTCTAGATTGCTAACACAAATGTGTGTTTTTAAAGGACAGAAATTTTAGATGCAGTGTTGTAGCCGTATTGGTCCCAGGACATTAGAAAGATAAGATGAGTGAGGGAATATCTTTTTCTGGCCCAATTTCTGTTGGTGAGGTAGACAAGTTTTCGAGCTTACACAGAGTTCTTCTTCAGGTCAACTTTAGGGAAAGATAGAAGCATCTATAAACTAGTAGTTCTAAATCTGAAGATCTGACACATTAGCTAACCATTCTCATTGAATTTTACATACATCAATTTATTTAGTGATAGCCTTGTTTTTGTGTAGAACAACACTGTCACCCACTGGCTGGTGAAATTAATGACAGTTCAGTGTTTTGAATAGTTCCCATGATATATCTCAGAGTCAATATTCTATTGAAGTTACTGTGCTAAACTGGATTTTAGAACCAAGTAAGGTTAAGGCTACACGACAATTTTTTGTTGGCATAGTTATGTCAGTCAGGGGTATAATGAGGTAAGCTTTGTAACCAACAAACCCATGCTCTCAAAAGCTCCTATCCAGATGCAGGTATACCAGTGAAACTGTTGTTTTGCTGGTATAGTTTATTTAGCTCAAGGAGGGCTGGAATAAGCTATACTACCAAAATCACTGGGAGCACTTACATGGTATAGTTATACCAGAAACACATTTCTGGCATATGCCAGGCCTGACAACCCATGCTCTCTTCTCTATTAAAAATCTTCATTCATTATTGAGACTTAGTAGGGGTTATAATTGATTCGCTATCTGCTATTCACAGAGACATAACTTTTCATGCATAATCTATCATCCGCAATGCAGTTCTTTTGCCACATGAGAACTGAGATCATAGAATCATAGAAGATTAGGGTTGGAAGAGACCTCAGGAAGTCATATAGTCCAACCCCCTGCTCAAACCAGGAGCAACCTCAACTAAATCATCCCAGCCAGGGCTTTGTCAAGCTGGGCCTTAAAATCCTCTAAGGATGGAGGTTCCACCACCTTCTCAGGTAACCCATTCCAGTGCTTCACCACCCTCCTAGTATCCAACCTAGACATCCCCTGCTGCAACTTAAGACCATTGCTCCTTGTTCTGTCATCTGCCACCACTAAGAACAGCCTAGCTCCATTCTCTTTGGAACCCCTCTTCAGGTAGTTGAAGGCTGCTATCAAATTCCCCCTCAATCTTCTCTTCTGCAGACTACATAAGCCCAGTTCCCTCAGCCTCTCCTCATAAGTCATGTGCCCCAGCCCCTAATCATTTTCGTTGCCCTCCACTGGACTCTTTCCAATTTATTCACATCCTTTCTGTAGTGCGGGGCCCTAAACTGGATGCAATATTCCATGTGGCCTCACCAGTGCCGAATAGAGGAGAATAATCACTTCCCTCGATCTGCTGGCAGTGCTCCTACTAAAGCAGTCCAATATGCCATTAGCCTTCTTGGCCAGGTCACACTGTTGACTCATATCCAGCTTCTTGTCCACTGTAATCCCCAGGTCCTTTTCTGCAGAACTGCCGCTTAGCCAGTCAGTCCCCAGCCTGTAGCAGTGCATGGGATTCTTCGGTCCTAAGTGCAGGACTCTGCACTTGTCCTTGTTGAACCTTATCAGATTTCTTTTGGCCCAATCCTTCAATTTGTCTAGGTCACTCTGGACCCTATCCCTACCTTCCAGCATATTTTCCTCTCCCCCAGCTTAGTGTGATCTGCGAACTTGCTGAGGGTACAAGCCATCCCATCATCCAGATCATTAATGCAGATGTTGAAAAAAATCGAACCCAGGACCAACCCCTGGGGAACTCTTCTTGATATTGGCTGCCAACTAGACATCGAGCCGTTGATCACTACCCATTGAGCCCAATGAGCTAGCCAGCTTTCTATCCACTTTATAGTCCATTCATCCAATCCATACTTCTTTAACTTGTTGGCAAGAATACTGTGGGAGACCGTATCAAAAGCTTTGCTAAAGTCAAGATATATCATGTCCACCGCTTTCCCCATATCCACAGAGCCAGTTATCTCATCATAGAAGGCAATCAGGTTGGTCAGTCTGGGAGCTGACCTTGTCTGTGAAGACCGAGGCAAAAAAAAAGTATTGAGTACTTCAGCTTTTTCCACATCATCTGTCACTAGGTTGCCTCCCCCATTCAGTAAGGGTCCCACACTTTCCCTGACCACCTTCTTATTGCCAACACACCTGTAGAAACCCTTCTTGTTACCCTTCACATACCTTGCTAGCTGCAACTCCAATTGTGCTTTGGCCTTCCTGATTACACCCCTGCATGCTCGAGCAATATTTTTATACTCCTCCCTAGTCATCTGTCCAAGTTTCCACTTCTTATAAGCTTCCTTTTTGTGTTTAAGCTCACTAAAGATTTCTCTGTTAAGCCAAGCTGGTAGCCTGCCATATTTGCTATTCTTTCTGCACATCAGGATGGTTTGTTCCTGAGCCCTCAATAAGGCTTCTTTAAAATACAGCCAGCTCTCCTGGACTCCTTTCCCCCTCAGGGGATCCTGAAGGATCTAAACAAAAGTTGAGTTAAATAACTTGCAAGGCACCAGGAGTTCCCACTCCAAACACCTCTTCATTGCTTTCAGATGAGCCACATGCAGGCTGTCTCACTTTTCTTTCAGAATGAGCCCGAAGTCTACATCCTCCTACAACAAGCAACTGAGGCAATTTACTTACCTAGAATTCCAATGGCAGCCTTTTGGTTTTGGTACACTAGATGGTCACCTACCTTGACCAGCCTGAATGCTAACTCTAAATGGCTGCCTACTATATCTGCTACTGATCTAACTAGCTCACACCACACTATCACTAACTTCTAGAACGCAGTATCGCCAGGCCAGCAAGAGCAGCAGTGAGAGCCTCTGCATCTTGAATACTACGTAATCATGGTCGACAAGGGACAAACTAGAAAGGGCACTCAGGAGAATGTGGATAAACACTTTTTAACATGTGCTATTGTAATATATCAAATATCTTTGAAACCTGAGTGAAATTCTATGGCCTGTGTTATGCAGGAGTTCAGACGATCATAAAGGACCCTTCTGCCCTACAGTCTATGAAATGAACACCCATGTGTTGCTTTTAGATGCCTTGTGAAAGAAGACTTGGGTTTGAAATAAGAAGGTGTCCTGGGGCTTGCTTCATCTTTGAATTTATAGAATTTAAACTCTATCTTTGCTGGATTTATATTTAGCAGGGCCTTTGAGTTATCTATTCCTTGTGTGCTTTACTTGTCTGTTTTCTGGACTATGTTACACCACGTGCTTAGGGTTAAGCCCCATTAGCTTTTCCTTTTTTTATTTCTGCAGTGTTTATATGGCAGACAACAGAGAAAAAGTGATTTGAATCCCAATATTTGAGTCATCTGACCAAAGCATTTCAGGTAAGATTCAAATTACTTTCATTCTAAACCAATTACTACTATTAATACTTTGCACTTATTTACAGTAGCACCTTTTGTATAAAGACCCTCACGAATGCTTTACAAAGGTGGCAGTGGGTATCCCATTATTTGTAGCACGCACACACACAAGTACTGGTACTCTTGATATTTAACATTTATATCAGAGCTGATCAGGAACCAGAACTTCCATTCCATAAGAAATTCCAACATTTAGGGGGAAAATATCAGTCTGAATCCAAAGGAATAGACAAAATTTGCTAAATGAAAATTCGGGAGCTTTTTTTCAATAGTGTAATTTCAATTCCTTTCATTTCAACTTGTATATGATATTAAAATATTTAATAGAATATATTGTATACATATATTTAAATAATTTTAATATAATATAAAAGCCAAGACAAAATGAATTGAAGCAGTGCTATTGAAACAAAACGTTTTAACATTTCCTTTCAAATAATTTCATTTAAATCCGTATGTTCCCATGAAATGTTTCACTTTCAACAAAGGTGCATTTTTGAAGAAAACTGTAAGCAAGCATTTTTTTGACCAGCTCTAGTTTATATAGAGTAAGAAATATTGACAACAGAAGGGGCACAGAGACATAAGGAATGAGGATTATTTTTTTTATTATTAAAATGGGAGTCACTAGATGGTGCTGTTACACATAGTTTTCCAAGTTTCTTTGCATGAAAGCAGCATTTAGTCCTTAAAAACATGCTAAACTGTTGATGGTTTAGGGGGAACTATTGCAAGCAGCAGGAGACTGTGTTCTTTGTCTTAATTTTTCTAACAACAATTATTGAGGCACAGTTGCTCCCTGGGAACTGAGCATTGGTATTTTGGCTCAGATTACTAAAAAAGGGGGTTGCCTCTGTGACCCTTTTGTCAGTATGAATTGCAGCATCAAAGGTCAGGTTCTTTAAGCTTTGGGGACCCTTTCTAAAATAAATAAAACATGTGCTCAAGCCCCCACCCAAAGGTGTGCTCTATTCTCAGCTGTAGGAAACTAAAATGTAAGCTCCCTGGTCACCTTTACAAAGGTTTCTTCTTCTATTCACAAGCAGATGGGAGCCCTCTATAACATCAAACCATTAAAATCTTTTACTTGGGGAAAACACATCTGCCACTATAAAATACAATTAGAAAAACCTATATAGCATATTTGGGTAAAGCCCATCACAGCCTTAGCTAACTACTCCACTGATTGTGCACCAGGAATTCAATCCTCACTCACCTAAAAACCTTGCTCATCAATCCAGATAGATCTGTAGTAGTCAAGTGTGTGTTGGGAGCCAACTCTCCCTATCTCTTTCGGTCCAGTGAGGCAAGCAGCGCCAGGTATTGCTCCACTCCATTTTGCTGCCCCTGTTCATCCCATAAAGTTTACTCTATTCCACTAACACAAGTCTGGTTCAATTAACCTTAAGGGTGCATGCTGACATTACTCCATCCTGTGGAAGCTGCTCCTCATAGGGTTCCAAATCTCCAGGTGGGAAATTCAGAGCACTGCACAACCCCAAACAAAGTCCTACCCCCTGGTATTTGAGACAAAATCCAACATCTCTCTCTGTCTCCTTGGGTTTGGGGCTGTTTCCAGAGTTTCCACCTTTAGCCAGGGTGACCCACTTATCACCAGCGCATACCTCCCACAATTCTCCCCTTACAGAAACACATATACATAACCATTTAATATGGTTTCCTAAACAGAACACAACCAAACTCCAACCCAGGCAAAATAAAACAAACATGAGGCAGAAATGCACTGGGGTGACATTATAATATGTCAATTAAGCCTGCCAGAGCTAGCTTGTCCTCTTTTTGCCTACAAGAGGAACTAGAGTTCAATCCCTCTGAACCTTCAAACTCTGTAGATCTATAGCTTACACATGAAGGCTGTTCATAGAATCATAGACATGTAGGGCTGGAAGGAACCTCAAGAAGTCACCAAATCCAGGCCCCTCTGCTGAGGCAGGACCAAGTAAACTTAATCATAGAATCATAGAAGATTAGGGTTGGAAGAGACCTCAGGAGGTCATCTAGTCCAACCCCCTGCTCAGAGCAGGACAAACACCAACTAAATCATCCCAGCCAGGGTGGGCCTTAAAAACCCCTAAGGATGGAGATTCCACCACCTCCCTAGGTAACCCATTCCAGTGCTTCACCACCCTCCTAGTGAAATAGTTTTTCCTAATATCCAACGTAGACCTCCCCCACTGCAACTTGAGACCATTGCTCCTTGTTTGGTCACCTTTCACCACTGAGAACAGCCTAGCTCAATCCTCTTTGGAATCCCCTTTCATGTAGTTGAAGGTTGCAATAAAATTCCCCTTCACTTTTCTCTTCTGCAAACTAAATAGGCCCAGTTCCCTCGGCCTCTCCTCGTAAGTCATGTGCCCTAGCCCCCTAATTGCCCTCCGCTGGACTCTTTCCAATTTGTCCACATCCTTTCTGTAGTGGGGAGCCCAAAACTGGACATAATACTCCATGTGGCCTCACCAGTGCTGAATAGAGGAGAATAATCACTTCCCTCAATCTGCTGGCAATGCTCCTACGAAAGCAGCCCAATATGCCGTTAGCCTTCTTGGCTACAAGGTCACACTGTTGACTGATATCCAGCTTCTTGTCCACTGTAATCCCCAGGTCCTTTTCTGCAGAACTGCCGCTTAGCCAGTCAGTCCCCAGCCTGTAGCAGTGCATGGGATTCTTCGGTCCTAAGTGCAGGACTCTGCACTTGTCCTTGTTGAACCTTATCAGATTTCTTTTGGCCCAATCCTCCAATTTTTCTAGGTCACTCTGGACCCTATCCCTACCTTCCAGCATATCCAGCTTAGTGTCATCCGTGAACTTGCTGAGGGTGCATTCCATCCCATCATCCAGATCATGAATGAAGGTGTTGAACAAACCGGCCCATGGGACTGACCCCTGGGGCACTTCGCTTGATACCAGCTGCCAACTAGACATTGAGCATTGATCACTACCCATTGAGCCTGACAATCTAGCCAGCTTTCTATCCACCTTATAGTCCATTCATCCAATCCATACTTCTTTAACTTGTTGGCCATAATACTGTGGGAGACTGTATCAAAAGCTTTGCTAAAGTCAAGATATATCATGTCCACCGCTTTCCCTATATCCTCAGAGCCAGTTATCTCATCATAGAAGGCAATCAGGTTGGTCAGGCATGATTGCCCTTGGTGAATCCATGTTGACTGTTCCTGATCACCTTCCTTTCCTACAAGTGCTTCAAAATGGATTCATTGAGGACCTGCTCCATGATTTTTCTGGGGACAGAGGTGAGGATGACCTGTCTGTAGTTCCCCGGATTCTCCATCTTCCCGTTTTTAAATATGGGCACTATATTTGCCTTTTTCCAATCATTCAGGACCTCCCCCGATCACTACAAGTTTTCAAAGATACTGGCCAATGGCTCTGCAATCACATCAGCCAACGCCCTCAGCACCCCCTGATTCATTAGATCCGGCCCCATGGACTTGTGCATGTCCAGCTTTTCTAAATAGTCCTTAACCTGCTCCTCCCCAATCCAACCTGTTCTTTAAAAATTTCCAATAACAGGGATTCCACAACCTCCTTTGGAAGCCTGTTCCAGAGTTCAACTATCTTATAGTTGGAAAGATTTTCCTAATAGCTAACCTAAATCTCCCTTGCTGCAGATTAAGCCCATTACTTCTTGTCCTACCTTCAGTGAACATGAAGAAGAACATGAACATGAAGCCCATCCTCTTTATAACACCCCTTAACATAGTTGAAGACTGTTAATGCTTGGAGAGCACAATGGAGGGGTCATGCAAACCCATAAGATGACACTACCTATTGTACTTGATTCTTGAGAGAGACTGTGAGTGAAGCAAGTTTTCTAACAGCTGATCACTACATTCTGTGTGAAAGGGCTATGCAGTATTAACTTAATTTGTAGTGGGCAGGCATCTTAACAGGCAAATAAACACCCTTATTGCCAATCTCCTCACAGGGGGTATATCTATACTGCAATCACAGGGTGTGACCTCAGCTCAGGGAGACATACCAGTGCTACCTTTAATCTAATTAGCTTGGGTCCCAGAGCAGGGAAGCTGTGGCAGCGCACACTTCAGCATAGGGTGTGCAAGCCCCCCAGAACCCTGGATAACTTGCAAGGCTACCCCACAGTGAAGTGCACTACTGCAGCTTCACTGCTCAGTGACCCAAGCTAGCTATAATCTAGCTAGACTGGGTATGTCTACTCAAATTTCTATCACACCCTGTGACTGCAATATAGACATACCCAGAGACCAAGATTGAATGAGCATGGAAGGTACTGCGGGTCCTCGAGGGGAGGGAGGAGCAGCCCGGGACCCCCGTTGGTGCTATGGGTGGCGACGGATGATGGTGCATGGGCCGGGACTCCCACTGGTGCTGGGGGTGGTGTTGGCAGGGCCGCCAGGCTCCCTACCTGGCTCTGCGCCTCCCCGGAAGCAGCAACATCCCTCAGTTCCTAGGCAGAGGAGAGGCCACACAGTTCTGCATGCTACCTCTGCCCCAACCACCGGATCTGCATCTCCCATTGGCTGGGAACCACGGTCAATGGGAGCTGCAGGAGCAGTGCCTGCAGGCGGAGGCAGTGCGCAGAGCCCCCTGGCCACGCCTCCGCCTAGGAGCTGAGGGATGTCCCTGCTTCTGGGGAGCCCCCCTCCCAAAGTAAGCACCACCCAGAGCTCTCACCCCCTACCGCACCCCACCCAAAGCCTGAGCCCCCCACCCAAACTCCTGCTGCTGCTGGGGAGGGGGCACAGTGGTCCGAGACTGCCCCAGCAGCAGTCGATACAGCTGCCTGAGCTGTTCAGGTGGCCTTCGGGCCAGCCACACCAGTCACTGCAGAAGTCACGGAGGTCACGGAAAGTCACGGAATCCGTGACTTCCGTGACAAACTCGCAGCCTTAATTATCAGTAATATCAGTAAACATCTATTTCACTGTACACACACAAACCAACAAAAAATATTTCCCTCAATAATAGTTGAAACTTACACCTAGGCAAAGTAAGGAAAATGCTGCTTGGGAACTTATTAGAGTTTCATTTAAAGGGATTTGCTTTGTATATCTTGACCAGTGATGTTGAGAATTTGTGTTTTCATGGTTATAAAGCTTTAACTTTTTGAATCTCAACATTCACTGCCATTAAACAACTACTGTCTGACCTCCCCCACATAATTTCCCAGAACTGTAAAAATTTTAATCAATGAAAAAAATTAAAAATGCTTAACTTATAATTTTGTGCAACTGTGAAAATTTAAATGGATTAAAAATGTTTAAAATTAAGATTTATTTGTACTCATGTGAAGGTAGAAGTGTCTGATACCTACTTGAAGATGGATTTTAAATGACGAATTCCTTCACTTCCACTGATTTTTGAGAAGGGCAGAATTATTTGGATACTGAGGCTTTGTAGACTTCCACAGATTGCATATAAAATGTATAGGTGTTGCTATATATCGTATAAAATATTAAGAATTATTTAGATAAAACTCTAAAGGGAGCTCTAAATGTACAACAGGAAAACAGAGCACAGTTAATTTAAATACACATATGTAATCTGTAATTTGTCTTTTTTTGTTAATTAAGACAACGAAATCCAAATCAGCAAACAAGTATCAGTTTGCTACTAAATGATCTATTCATTCCTCATGCACCTGGACCTCTCAAGGGTCCTTGACACCATTGAGCACTCCCTATTTCTTGAAATACTGACAGCCATTGGCTTTCATAGATCCATTCCCTCATGGTTCTCTTCCTACCTCTCTGATTATACCTTCAGTGTCTGGTTTGTTGGATCCATACAGTACATTTTACAGGGCTCTGTTCTTGGTTCTCTCCTCTTCTGTCTCTATAACCGCTCTCTAGATTATTTTAGCCCCTTTCATGGCTTTGATCACTATGTCTATGCTGCCCACCATCTAGTCCGGCAGCTCACTTGTCTCTCTGACATCTCCTTGTGGATGTCCTGTCAGCTGTTACCAAATATCTTGTTGATTTACTCACATCTTCCCTCCTACTCTGACATTTCTTCATTTTTGACCCCATAAAAATATGTTTTTTGTGGGTTTTTTAGGTTCCTACAAAACTTAGCCCCACTCCACCTATTATATCAGTAATCTTACAGTGTCACTGACTATCAGCTTTGCTTCATCAACATTGCCAGCCTTTACGACCTATTAATCCACAAGAACTTCAGGGCTTTATCCCACACTGCCCTTAATGTATGTAATAAACTCCCCAAATAAATGTGTAAAGCTGCCACCTTTTTCAGCTCTCTCTGTAAAGCTCCTTTGGGCTATGATGCCAACAGAACCTTGCCAGTTGATGAAAGCAAGGCAGGTG
This sequence comes from Emys orbicularis, assembly GCF_028017835.1. Taxonomy (NCBI): domain Eukaryota; kingdom Metazoa; phylum Chordata; order Testudines; family Emydidae; genus Emys; species Emys orbicularis. The sequence goes on along the minus strand of NC_088689.1, from coordinate 36,503,749 downwards.
GTGAGCCACATTGTGAACACGGATACTCTGTGCAAAAACATACTTGTTTTACTGTGGTCTCTCCCCACAACACACCCCATCATTTGTGTGGTACTTATTGTAAGCCCTTTGCGGCAGGGGTGGTCATTGTACTGTGTGTTTGTACAGCACCTAACAAATTAAGGCCCTGATCCCTGATGGGGGCCCAAGTCTAAGAGCCGCTGCAATACTAAGGAATAGCAATAATAATCTGGCTTCCTTTGATTTGGTCAGAAAGACCACTCAAAACATCTCATTTTGAACTGCACCTTAACTGACAAGTTCAGCCTAATAGGGTAAAACTGCTATTCCTTGCCAAATGAGACCCCCAGTCACCTCAGTGGGAGCCTGGGTGCAGGTGGATGACAGTGTTGAGACTACATGGTATATTCATCTTTCAAGTAGCAACGTTTCTGGAAAATAATGTGATATTTAAAAAAAAAATACAATTGTTTTATTGTATATGATATTTTATTTAGGTTTGTTGACCCTCTTCTTCCTGCTTTAGACCATTGGCTGGCTGCTAAAATAGGATTCTGTAAAAAGCTTTTTAAAAAAAAACACTTTTCCAAGTTCAGTGTACTGAATATAGAAACCCTAGGTCTGAGTCACATCTTATTTACACTGGTTTCCACCCCATTGTAATTTCATTTATTTCAATGAAGTCACTCACGATTTACAATGGTTTCAACTGTGAGAATTAAGGCATCTATTTATCCATAAAAAATAATCCAACTGGTTTGGTACAGAATCATTTAGAAGAAAATTGTCGATCTCCTAGACCTCTTTGATGAGGATGTATATAATAATGTTTCCCCCAGTGTCTCCCTTGAAATTAACTTTTCCAGTTGTTTGCAACATGTGTTTGTGGATTAGGTTCATAGCCTTTTTTTTTTTTTTTTTTTTCCCTCAATGCACTGTGAGCTTTGGAAGTTCTCAATAATATGTGGTTATGAGCGGAGTTAAATCTTGTTCTGGGTTGAGTTAAAACCTCATTCAAACTGATGTGTGAACACACTCTTCGCTTAAGATAGTTGTAATAAACACTCAAGGGACAACACCTAAAACGAGGTCTAACAGAATCCACCCAGAAACTACCACCACATGGGAAGGGGTTCCACTGGGGGTATTATGACTAGGTGGGTAGGAAGAGGAAGGGAAAACACACACAAGAGAGAGGGGAAGGAACAAAAAGCAAGACAGTCAGTGCTTACAGCTTGTGGGAAAGGATGTCAGCATGGCCACCCCCCATATCTGAAAATATTACTGTCGATACTGATGCTAGGAAAGATTCTGCCCATTCTGTTCAAGTGGGGGACTAACTATTGTCACAACAAGGTTTCATCCAGATCGTAACAGTATTATATGGACTGGATTGTCCGAAATAGCCATTAGGAAACAACTCTTTCTGAGTGCTACAGTTTAATAAGGAATGAAAATTCAAGTGCAATCGATGACTTTAAAAAGATGGTGAATCATTTATTCGAGTGGGAGTTGACTGCAACGATAACAGGGCTGGACATGAGCAACCAGAATGGAAATACATCAGATCAGCCAAGGAAGACTGAAGATCAAGTAGATCAAATCATTCCAAAGAACAAGAACTAGATTGAATTATTGGTACTCTAACAACAATTCCAAATGATATATTTATATAAAATCAGTACCATATACACTATTCCTATGAAGCAACCTTTTTTTCCCAATGAAAAAGTAGCTACAATTTTACAACTTGAAATACTGAAGAGGTGCCATTGAATGCATAAAACTGAGCTGGCTTCAGAATTGGTTGAACCTTGTAGTGCCCAAAGTATTGTATTCTGTAGAGCCCTGGTTCCGTAGAACTTGGAATATGCCATTCTACTTTGGCCTTGCTGCGACCAAGAAATCCTTTGGTCCAGTAAAATCTAATGGAAAAATAATAAACGACAGGTTAAAAAAATATAATCCACATTAATGTGTATTGCAATAGTCCAGCCAAGATATCTAATTGGCTGAATTAAACACATCTGAATGCCAAATCATTATGGAACAGAAAGAACTTTTACTACAAGTTAAGTGACATAGACGCTAAATAATCCCTCCGGCTCAATTTGTCCCAAGAGGATTTTATTTCTGTGATTTTTTAATTGCTTTGTTTTATTTTTGTTGCTTTGTTAATAACACAATGTACAGCAATGAAATACACCAGGGAACACTAAATGACAAATAAGTGGTTATTTCTGTAGATAAAAAATATTTGTCTAGGTAATTATCCGGCTCCCATAATGTATTAAATGAGCACCTCAAATATCATTATCATGGTTATTAAATATTAATGAATTTACCCTCACAACTTCCCCATTAGATAAGAAAATATTATTCCCATTTAACAGAAGAGGAACTGAGGCACAGATAGAGCAAGAAAATTGTGAAAGGTCAGGCAAAATCTGTGAAAAAGCTGGAAATTGAACCTAAATAATCTGAGTCCCAGACCTGTGTCAGAATCACACATCCCCTTCCTCATATTTATTGCTAAAAATGGGCTCAGGAAACTGAATTGCCTTAGACTGATATAACTGGGTCCTGAAGTTTTTTAACCATAGAGCATGTGCTGTATACATCAGACAACAGCACAAACTTCCTCCCACTGCCCTCACCAATGTGTCTCAGCAGAGATGCATGTCCTACAGGGAACAGAGCTAGTCCAAAAATGCTGACAATACTTGTTTCTGTCACAATGTTTTATGTATCTATTTTGACAAAAAAATTGTTGGGAAAGTTTTGTAAGATGGAATTTCTGATGGGAGAGTGAGATCCCAGAATAGGCCAGTGGAGAGGGCACTCACTGGGGGTGTGGGAGACCTAGGTTTAAGGCTCTGCTCTAAATCAGGCAGGTTTCCCACATCCGAGGTGAGAGCCTTAACCACCACACTATTAGCTATTTCACACACACACACACACACACACACACACAAATTTTATTGAAAGGTCTCATTTTCATTCTACGTCAGAATAAAAACAAATTTCAAAACCTCTAAAATTTTTTGAGAAACAGAATTGTTTTTTTCCAGCTAGCCCCAATGGGAAACACCTCTCAGGGTCATAAAATAGATTCATATTCATTCCCTTCTTGTCCTGTCTATTGAGACTGTCAACATCTGTTGTGTCTTGTTTTGTACTTAGATTGTAATCTCTTTGAGGTGGGAACCATGTTTTTGTTCAGTTTTGTACAGAACCTAACACAATGGGATCCTGGGATCCTCAGTGTTACCAATAAAGAACAATAATAAACATCTACCCAGTGATCTGGTGTCCTAAATCCTAAATGGTGTGGCTCTCAGAGATGTGTGCTCTCTGTCAGCATGTGTGATTAAGTAGGACCATTATTCTGGAATACTGTAACTTGAAAATGCTTCCCTTAAATATACATGGAGTTCACAATGTTTTACAGTGTCTTACCTCTTTACCTATTGTGTTTATTTGTGCACTCACAAAAATAAGGGGAAAGACTGGGTACCATCACACAATATTGTAACAGTGAGTATGTTATTGAAGTTTCTCTCCCAAGTTTGTGGTAATTTTCATAGAAATTTTATTAAATGTTTTAAATTTTGTTACTCAAAAAAAAGGAGAAATTCCTTGTTTGTAGCATTACTTGCTTTCTGGAATTATTATTAGGCTGTCTATTAAGCATAGACATACTACACATAATACTTACAAGTAATGAAACACAACACTACCTTTATCTGAGTAGGTTATATTAGGATATACTGTGACAACATAAGAGAGCAACACGACCCCTGCAACCCCCAAAATACATAGATACACTGGAAAAGGCCAGAATAACGTCTGGTAGAAAAGGGGAATGTCAGTCTGTATTCCACAAACACAGGCATGATTTCCATCTCCTAAAACTCCAAGCTGTTACGTATGCTACTAAAGTGTGTCAGAAGTTGTCTCAGGAAACATTGGATTTATATCAGTGTCCTTTGGGTATCAGATCAGATTCAGAAAGCAATTGGTTGCACTCAGGCAGAGAAAATTATGCACTACCAGGAAGAAGCCATCATAAATTCAGAGAAACAGAATCTACTGATGTAAATCTGTTATACTGGGAACATTGTCTCTCTCCTTTTGAAGTGTAAGGTGTTTCTATCTCCAACATCACAGGATCCTGAAATGGACCTCTTTGGGACCCATTCTTTTGCTGATATTTAGGAGACTGAGGTAAATAAGTCATCAGTTTTTAATCAGATTAGGCAATAACTTCTTTGAACAAGGATCTGACATAACAACTCCTTTGTGTTCTTTGTATGCATCTTAACATTATTAGCTATACTGATTATAGTGCTAAAAAGCCACACTATCTTTTCTTCCTGATACATGCAATCCCCATAAGGCTGGGGGTCCTACCACACTTTTTTTTTTTTTTAATGAAACATCAGAGCCACTAAATACTTTTCCCAAAAATAACAGTGTTGGTGGAAACCTTTTATATCCTCCTTTTAATATCCAACTATTAGGCAATGTGGAACAGTGAACGGGGCATTGGACTAGGAATTGGGAGATGTGGGTTCTAGCCCTAGCTCTGCCACTGACCTCCTAAGTAATCTTGGGCAAGTCACTTCTCCAGCTGTAAAATGGGTATAATGATATTTACCTGCCTTTGCAAACCACTATGAGCTCTATGGATGAAAAGCTCAGTGTGAGAGCTAGATAGTACTATCTTCATGAAATTTCCATACATTAAATACAAATTGTTTAGAAAATGTAATAAGAATGTTTTAACAAAAATGGGTTTTGTCAAGTTGGTTCACACCATGATTTTCCTTAAGATGAAATAAGGTTTAATTGTACATTCTCAATGCTGTGTTGATGAGAGCTCTGCATAAGGTTGTACAAAACCACAAATTCATTTCTAGAGGTGGATTCTTTTAAAATGCCATTTTAAATATTTATTTTCAACTCAGTGTGTGCCAAGTGTCACTGACATCATGTACAATAGACGTTGCCATACAGATCACAGTATTCAAAGAAATGAACGTTCTGGCTTAAGCAGAGCTGGCTTTTGTTACATTTCCACTATGGAAAAGGACATGGTAACCCCAAAAGTGATCTCCACTGCCTAACTCTGTACAGGGTGTTACTATTCTGTAATGCACAGGGGCTGAGGAATGTGAGGGTATATCTCAGTCAGAAACTCACAATATCAATAGCCCTAAAGTTTTGTGGCCAGATCTCAAGACTCCTCGGGCCTAACTGTTGATCATGTTATAGCGTGCTTGCATCACTTCACTGGATACAAAAGATTGCAAAGTTTGTGGATCCCACTGCTGGGAATTCCCATGGCAAAGGATGAATCTCAATGTGGCAGAAAGCTGGCGTAGCAACACTCTGCAACTCCCTCCATTTTGCATCACCCGGTGCAGAGGCGATTGCCAGAGGAGAGGTAATATGGCCAAAGTCTTTGTGATTCAGCTATGCTCAGTTGCTGGAACAGCATCCTCATATAGTTAAAGCAGCCCTGAGGTTGCTCTAATTTATGCCATGGGCCAACTGGTCTCTAGGTAGGCAGCCCCAGAATATGGGAACTACAAAATCTGCATAAAGTCACCCCTAAACCAAGTCCTGTGCAGAGACCAAAGATTTTTGACTTTCTAGTGAACCGACATCTTGCATCTCAATGACTCTGGGCTTGAGGCAACCTTTTACGTCAATATAAGTTACTTTACAAGTACTATAGTGCAAAATGTAGTATTTAATTAAAAATTATTAAAACAATGAATGTATTCTGCAGAAGGAGGTAGTTCTATCCATTGTTTTTACAGTAATTATTCATTTATCTTACATTCCACAATATTATTGATAGTAATTGTGGGTAATTCATCATGGTTATACAGCTTTTAAATTCTAAAATCTTCCTCCTGTTTATGTACATTAAAGGAAAGTCACATCCAGAAGGGGAATCGCAAGGCAGAATGGTTCCAACTCTGATTCTGCCCCCCACATTCCAACCTAAAAAGAAAGCTGCTTCACAGACCTTCTGCTGATGTTCAAAGGCAGGTCTGGGGGCTGTGATCTGAGCATTTTACCAATACAGCCATAGCTCAAGTATCCACAGAGTGTGCAGGTTACTCTTTTCTACAAGGATAGGCGTAAACTACACTGTGGTACTGTGCATGAGACAGTGGCTAGTCAGAATGTGTGTGTGCAATTAACACTCTTGCAGTGTTGGTGTACACCTGTTTGAGGAAAATGCAAAAGAGTGCCAGAACCTGGTCCCTGGGGTTTTTATAAGCAGCTCACTGACTCCTTAATACTCAGTGAAATTTATGAAACAGAGTCAGTCCTGGGAGTTACTCACCTGGTATCCCACGAGGCATCATTATACATTACATGCCAATTTCCTGAAATGTTCTCATATTTCTCAACTGTAAGGAAGGTTTTGAGAGTCTGGAATAAAATTAATATAACTAGTCAGATACTGAATGACCAATCATGTAAGCTTTCTAGTGCTTAACTTAAAATTGAAGAACAGGGTTTTTTCTTTGTTTTAACTTTTTATTGGCAAAACATAACAAGACTAAGCTGTACATATAATGTAGGGTATAATAAAGGACACATTAGTTGCAAGAAGACTGCAAAATACACCTCTACCCTGGTATAACGCTGTCCTTGGGAGCCAAAAAAATCTTACCACGTTATAGGTGAAACCGCGTTATATCGAACTTGCTTTGATCTGCCAGAGCACGCAGCCCCGCCCCCCCGGAGCGCTGCTTTACCGCATTATATCCGAATTCATGTTATATCAGGTCGAGTTATATCGGGGTAGAGGTGTATATGGCATTTAATGAATTTCCAATAAAAATAACCAATATGACATGTCTGTTCTCTATTTTTAAAAATGTTTAAAAAAAACGTAACAGTATGAACTTTGATTCTGAGAATGAAAGCTTGGACTTGCAGTAAATTGCACCAGAATGTAGAGAAAAGGTTTCTGCATTGCTCATATGTGCAATTTTGACTCACATGGTATGAAGAGGTCATGAATTAGCTAGGACTGAACTCTTTGTGCAGTTTTCCTATTCAATGCTCAAAATCCCCTTAACAACTGAACAAACTTCCAAGCTGGAACTTTACAATCAAAGGGCTTCTGGTAATGTAAGGCCCCAAAGAATATGCTGAAGTCAGTAACTCACGTAAGTACAAACAGGGTGAACGTGGTTTTATATGAACCAATGGGGACCTCCAATGAGTGTTTAGCTACAGGAAGTTTAGAAAATTATATTTAGAAGACTTTACCTATATCATTGGTTGTGATTTATAAACATTCTAAAATGAAAGGTTTATCTGGGATGTATTATTTTAATGTGCAGTATTCAGCCCAGTGTAAATGCATAGTTATAGTGTGATAGTTTTAGTATAATATGCAAGAATCATTGTTTATAAACTTCAGTGACTCTTCCCTGCAGTTTACAACTAATTCAACTAGCCACTGAAATAAATAAAATAAAATAAAATAGAGCTCAAATAATATTTTCTTCTCTGAGCGTTGTGTGTGTGTTTGCATGTAAAGATATGTTTACATTTAAAACACTACAGCTGCACAGCTGTGCTACTATAGCTGCGCTGCCGTAGCACTTCAGTGAAGACACTACCTATGCCAAAGAGGGGCTCTCTCCTCACTGTAGGTGATCCACCTCCCCGAGAGGAAGATGCAAGAATTCTTCTGTCAACCTAACGCTGTCTACACAGGGTCTTAGGCTGGCTTTACGACAACAATCAAAAGTGTGGATTTTCTACACCCCTGAGAGACATAGTTATGCTGACCTAATTTTCTGGTGTAGATCAGGCCTAACATCTCTGCTTCTTTTTCCTCTTTTCATGTCTGACCTATTCTATCTCCATACCATTTGCTCTTTTTCTAATTTCCCTCTATTTCTCTTGTTTTACTCTCTCTCTCTCTCTCTCCTCCTTATCTTTCTTTAGAAAGGTGCATCTCAAAGTCCTCCATGTAAGCAAGCAGAACAATAATTAAACATTAGCCATTGTGAAAGAATAGAAAAATCTAACATCATTTAATTATACTTACAGTGTTCTGAGCAGAATTCCTGGGGTTCGCACCTACAAAAGTTGCTTCAGCAACTTCTCCCTGAGGAAATTTATTTTAGAATTTATTTTGAGAGTGGACTATATGTTATAGAATAAAATCAATGATTTAAGACATCTTTATTAACATCTGTATTATTTTAATAGTTGCTATTGGATTGGAGAGTTTTTATCATGAATTCCACTATGTACAGTGCCTTAACATTCCACCTCTCCTGTCTGCTGGATGAATTCCATTATGTGACATTAAGTTCCTGTATTTAAAAAAATAAAGGCAGGATGGTGGGATTTTAAGGTTAAAGTACTACATTGTAGCTGCTTCCCACCTTCTACCTGCTTTTATTGCACCCAAGAGTGTACAGATAAGACGACACTGCCCTTGTTCTGAATATCTTGTAATCTAATTTTGTCAAGTATTTAAAATAATTAATCCTTATGACATTTTTATCTCATTCAGATTCCAAAGCAAGTATATCAAAGGACAACCAGGTTTCTGCTTCAAAACATTATAACACAACAATTGTTACTTCACAGTGAATCCTCATTTTATGTATAGAAATAAAAAGATTCTCCTTCATGGAGAGATGTCAAGGGCTCTTTTTTTTTATTCCCTGATTTTAACTACATTCAGTATACAACATTGGTGGATAGGCTATCTATATCTATGTTGTTGCTCTAAAATAAGGACAAATAACCTTAACATAAAAACACTGAAGTGGTTATCCATTTCTCAGAAGCACCTTCTTTACTCAGTAATTCATTCATATATGAATTTCATATACAAGGGGCATGTTTGGTTTATTGCTATAAAGAATAAGGAAGAAAAGGAACATTTGGAAATTCATGTCAGCTATATAAACATCAGAATACCTATTTAGTTCTCATTTGTTTTATTATAATTTTATTTCAGTTTCACTTTTTCTTGCAACTCACGCAAAGGTAAGCTGAGTTGCTATCACAACCAACCTTCAAAAGATTCCTTAGTCTAGATATCATGGGTTGGATTCTGCTCTTATTATATCCGGATGTAAATTTTTATTAACATCAGTGTAGTCTAAAGCAGAATTTGGCCCTATATCTTTATAGAAACCCCACACTAATTAAGAATATGGTTAAGAATCTGACAAGTATTCAGACTAGTAGTTAATAAATGATATTTCCCCAGATAGTCTTACCACTCTGTACAGTGGTTGTACTTCCTGTAACACATCCCCAAATGTTTTACTGACTGGTGCAACATCAGGAAGAACAACAGGTAACAAAGTCATGTTGATTATGTTGAAGAATGGTGGCTCTGGACCATTTGGCAAATCCTGAACTGTATTCTAGAAAAAAGAACATTTATTTAATACGCAGAAATATTGTTTGTCAATTCTACTGTGAAACAATTGTGACAAAACATCATATACAGATGCTGTTGTATTTCACAAAATCCAATAAGCCAAATGTGCCTTTTTAATTAACTACAGTGAGTATAATTGGCTGTAATGCCAAGAATAAGAAAGTCACCAAAAAAAAGTACAGTGAGAGGGTTCTTGTTTATATGCTACTTTCAGCACCACTTCATTCTTCGATCTTATCTCCATACGACTTTACACCAATTTGCAGCTCCTCTGTTCTTGCTCTAGCTAGCATCCTGTTCAGCCCCAAGCAAAAGCTGCAACAACTTAAGGGCTGATCTAAGGTACATGCAGCTGTCCACAGATCAACAGGGTTGTTTTAGCAGCCAGGAATTGTCAGAGTGTAGAGACTTTTCCAGCTACACTGACATCACCCTCATGGCAGGGCCAGGAGTTGGGACACACAGCGCTACGATGTTGCTTCTGTACCAGCTGCAGATTCTGTTTACTGAAGGGAAATTCCCATGGAGCTGATTAGGCTGGTTTCTGGTGATTTTGCACCGCCAGAGCAATACAGGCAGTTAGATCCAGGGCCAGCTCTAGGTTTTTTGCCACCCTAAGCAAAAAAAATTTTGGCTGCCCCCCGCCCCAGCCCTGGGCTCTACCTACCCCCCCCCCACTAGTGCCCTCCCCCACCCGCACCCCCTGCTGCTCCAGCCCTGTGCTCCCCCCCCCCCCAACGTGACCTCCTCGTTCACCACAGCAATCCCCATTTACACTTGCAGTGGGGATCAAACCGTTTCTCCTATTTTTATTTCACTTTAGTATAAATCTCGCCTGCCCCCCCATCCCCCGCAACCCCATCTTTAGTGCTCCAAATGCACATGGAAGGCATAGGGACTAACCCTCAAACCTTTTACCCAGAAAGGGATGGGGATCTAGTAAAGAGGGTTCAGGCAGAGGAGCGGGTGTGGGGGTGATTGGGGGCTCTACACTGGCAGAGAAGCGGGGTGTGATGTACGCGTGGAGGAGGAGAGGGGGTATCAGGAGGGTTGCAGGAGAAGAGGTGCAGGGGAAGCGGGAGGAGAGGGCTGGGAGAGGGTACAAGGGGAGAGATGTGGGTGAAGGGAGAGTATAAGGGGAAGGGGTGCAGCAAAGGAGCGATGGGGGGGGAGGTACAAGTGAAGAGGCTGCAAGGGCTGAGAGGGGCAGACGCTGACAGCTGCTTCCCCAGCCCCGTGCAGGCAGAGCCGAGAGGACAGACACTGACCCCCAGGTGCCCGAGCCGCGGGGGTCCCCCAGCGGGGCAGTATCCCCTGCTGCCCTGCTCAGAGCCGGGCTCTGCCTCTCCCCGCCCCTGGCGCTGTGGGGGCCCGGGGCAAGCAGCGCGGGACTGAGATGGGGGAGGTGCACGGCGGGCTGGGTCCGGGGGCAGACGGGGGCAGCTCCCTGGCAGCTCGAGCTCCCCAGCCACTCGCCCCATCAGCACGCGAGCCGGGATCCATGCCCCTTGCACAGCCCGGCGGCACCCTGTACAGCCCACTCAGGTGAGGAAACGCCGCGCTGCCCTGGGGAGACTCAGAGCAGCAGCGGTGGCGGCAGCAGGACCTCTCCTCCCTCCCTGCATCCCAGGCCCCACTTCCCTCCCTCCCAGGCTCCTCACACACTCTGGGAGCCCCTCTCACCCCCGGCTCAGCTCCAGAGGACAATGCTCTGGCTCTCCAGCGGCAGGGCTCTGGCCAGGGCCGGCTCCCGACTTTTTGCCGCCCCAAGCAAAAAAAAAAAAGGGGGGGGGCGGAGTGGCACCCTTTGGAAAGTGTCGCCACAAGCACATGCTTGGAGCGCTGGTGCCTAGAGCCGGCCCTGGTTAGATCAGAACAGAGAATCAGGACCATCGCATTTAAAATAATAGGATGGAAAAATTATGTAAACCTCACTTCTAAAGCATATATAAATATGAAAGTGTGCACTGGATTCAAATGATCTTTTATTACCGTAGCAATAGCCTTGGCCAGTCGTCTGAACAACTGAATATAAGCAGAGAGAGTGTGTGGCCCATAAATGGTGGATGCTGCCTCATATCGTTGAACCTACAAGAGAGATTAAAAGATCTCTGTATTTCTTCCACAGATTTTGTTGTTGCTGCTGTTTTCATTTCTCTGTGAAAAAGAAAAATTATTCCACAGGCATCTAAACTCCCATGAATTATCACTGAAAAGTAAAAATGCATCGTAAAAACAGCCTGTAAACATCTTTGATCTATATTAGAGCTATTTTGTTTACCTGGTATTCTTCATAAGTAGTAATGTAATGGGTATAAACATTGCACAAGCCTGCAATTACGACATTCATTCCCTGGGTCCCATGGGATTCAAATTCCTAAGATGGGTACAAATACATAATTACTTTAATAAATATTAAATATACAATTATATCCATCGCATGTTGGTCATTAATAAGATGAATCAAAATAATAAATAATATTCAGTATGATGGATGGATAATGTTATGATTGTCACAGTGTTTCTAATCATTCTCATGGTGGCACCACACTGGTAGCATTAATGGGTGAAATTTTGGTTCCACTGAAGTGAATTGCAAAATTCCCATTAATTTCAATGGGGCCAGGATTTCACCCATGTTTGTTTGGGTGGCCTTATTTATTGCCATATTGGGAGGTGGGGTATGCTGATTGATAGATAGGTATCAGATACACAACTAGCTTTTTTTTTAAAAAAAAAAACCCTTCATAATATGTGAGACCAAGTGTATTTCTACACTGGAGCTGGAGGTGTAAGCTCCAGCCTCAGAAGACACACCTACGCTAGTTCAATGGGATCTAGCATGCTAAAAACAGAAAAGTCGCCACCACCTTGCTAGTGACAGGAGGGGCCAGCCACCCTGAGTACAATCTCATCTGAAACTCTAGGTACGTACTCGGGCAATCCTGCCACTCATGCTGCTGCAGCTACATTTCTACTTTTTGCACACTAGCTCAATCATAGCTTGAGAGGGTAGGTCTACTCAAGTAGGAAATTACACCTTCCAGCTACACCCCAAGGAACAATATCAGTAGGAGGCAAGAGAAAGATGACAGACTCAAGAAAATAAAGGTTCCATAAACTCTGCTGTCTAGGAAAGTTCTCTTCAAGTTTTTAGCCAGTAACTTACACTTTTAATAGCTTCCCGTAGTCTCCGTCCAGACATTGTCCTGTGAGGTATTAAGATAGTAATGTTAAACTCCAGTAATGTAGAGAACGTGTGATATACTGAAGTGCAAGGTGAGTTGGAATCACTGATGGACGAGTATCCATAGGAAAGGTTTGGATCACACAAGTCTCCCAAAACCTGGATGCTCAGCTGAATCTCATCTGAATTATCTGTATATTTAGAGCCAATAAAAGAACCCTTCCCTTTACAACAGTTTGGCATTTAGAAATCACCCTCACTATGTGGAAAAGTGGAAAGGAGACTATAAATAATTTATCAGCGATAGGTGGCATCATGCAGGCCCTGGCTGAGGTCTAGCATTTTCCTAATTTTGTCCATTGAAACTGCATTTTCTGATGGAAAAATGGTACTGTCAAAAAGGTTGCTGCTCAGCTATAAGAATGGGAAGCTAGTTTCAACCTCAACTATAGATCAGTAACTGCTGGTCTAAAAATAGGGAAGAGGGAATCCTCATGTATTCAACTAAAGACTGCACACGCACACACACACACACACACACACACACAAATGCACCAGCATTAGAACATTAGAATGGACATTGCCATACAGTGGCTGCATATCACATTGTACGAGTGATAAGGTAGTTTCTGGCTTTATATCCCTTCCATAAAAAATATGCACACACAAGTACTGTGAGTACGGTAGTTTAGATATAAAAATTGTCTGCTTTGTTAAACAAAATCAGAGTAATAGTACATACGTCAGCTCTCCTGGAAAAGCAACTATTGAGAGGGACCCAATGGTAAAAAGCTGAACATCAACTATTTCAGGGTGCCATGGATAAGGTAATGAAATCTTGGAAGACAAAAAAGAATATAGTGTTACATTTTTTGAATAGGGCCAATAAGATACAATCTTGTTTTGTTCTTTCCATATTCATAAGAATAGTGATGCAAACATTTATTTTTGTAAGAAATTTACATTGGCTATAGAAAATGAATGCTTTGTCTCACTTTATCTTCTGTACTACCCATGCATTAAATCATTCAACCAGAACCATATCAATTAGGAATGGAAGAAACCTATTGTATTATCGAGTCTGTCCAAATGCCCATGCAACACTGTTCTTTATCCTGTGTTCTTAAATGCTTCGTTCTGTTCCATTCTAAGTGACTGTAGCAATGGGTTTTCATTCCCTTCTCCTGGGACATTATTCCACAGTCTCACAGATGTCACCATTAAGAATGATTTGATTCCAAATTTTCCTCTGTTTAACTTCATCTCATTACTTCTGATTTACCTACTAGACCTACTTTAAATAACTCCTCTCTCTTTCAGATACTTGTAGGCAGTGATCATATAACTCCTCCGTTGGCATTTGGCTGGTCTATACTGGAGTTAGTTCTTTTACGTTTTGCTCCATGGGTCAATACCTCCATGGATTTAAACACTTTGTTAATATCTTTCTGGTAATGAGGTGCCCAGAACTGTATGAAACATTCCTGGTGCAGTCTAACAACGCCATAGAGAAAGGAGCAATGACAACTCTGGTGAAAACAACATGATGCCTAGGAGCTGGAAGCTCAAAAAGCTATTGTTTAAAAAAAAAAAAAAAAAAAAATCATATTTCAAGCTCATGAGTAAAATTTTCAAAAGCCTCCAAGTGATTTAGGACCCTAAATCCCATTGGCTTTCAGTAAGATGTCTAAGTCTCTTTTGAAAACGGGATTAAAGATCGTATTTCACTCAGGCACATTTGAAATTTTTCCCTTTCTTTAATATGATGTTCACTCACAATTTTTACATTGTTTTCACTTCCCCCCTCCCACCCCCCCACTCTTTAAGACTACTTCCTTGTCATTACAGTATGGATGGACTCTCTTTAGATTGAATTTTCCAGATTACATTTTTTCCAGAACAAATCCCATTTTGTTATTTTCTAACCTTTTTTTTTTTTGTGGAGCTACAAATGTATAAATACATTTATATAATTAAGGATTCCAGAACTTTGACATACTAGCCAAGCCACAAGGTTTGAAATTCTAATGTCATTGCTCTTTTAGTCCAAAATTTCTCATCAGACATTTCCACAAGTCTAAAACTCTTCTACCAGGAAATTATATATTTTGGCAGGTAACCAAAGATCTAACTGACCTTTCTAACATCACAGTAGTAATTTTTATATAAGGACAAACATTCTCGAACATTTTCTGCACTATATTTTATCACAAAGACATTTTTCCTTCATTATGAAGCATGCATATCTTTTCCCCCTTTTTTAAGTTCTACAATAAGAATGTATGGGAAAACGCGCTTCTTTTGTAATAAGAACCCTGTATCTTTTACTGCTTTTTCAGAGTATTGATAAGCATATATTTATGTTCCTTTTCATGTCTTTTAAAGATTCCCTTTAAAATATTAGTGTCATATGACCATTCGCTGCCTTTACTTCTGCATCATTAGTTTAATTATGTCTGGAATCCTTGGATATCCCCTCTCTTGGCAGGAAAATCCAAGATAGTTAAGCGCTAGCTGTGCTCAGAGTGATATACGCCAACATACTCTACCTCTCCGGTATTTAAAAGGATTGGCTTAGGTTTGTGGCACTCTTTTGTTTCATTGGATGGCTCTCCAAGCAGCTGGTTATGAATAGTTTCCCAGAATGGCTGCCCTTCTAGTGAACCTGTAAGTAGAAACCTCTTTTAATACAATTTCTTCAGTTTTTCTGTGTATATTTGACAAAGTCTAATTCCTCAACTGCATTTCCTAAAAGTATCAATGTATCTAGGCTGGGATTTTCAGGGGAGTTTAGGAGATTTGAATTCATTCATCTTAAAATGGGATTTTGGACACCTAACTCCCATAGGTTGTTTTTAAAAATTCCAGATCTAACCAATCAGTATTTCGAACATGGCTGTGACCATAGTATGTGGGTAGTGACCATGAATTATAGAAATAGAAAGGACTGTCCTCCTCACTGGATCAAGAACTAATGGCAAGAGGGAGCAAATAAAGGGAGATTTTAAAAATATCAAATAAAAGCTTAACGATAGTTAGGTAGAGAGGCAATTACTGATAGATTTGTAAATAAAGAATGAATGAGGAAGTAAAAAGACATGTTCCAATTCTGACCTTCACCATTTTCCTTATACATTGTATCCCTATCACCCACTCTTTGTCTGTATTTTTAAGACTGTAAGCTATTTGAGGCAGGGACTGTGTCTTCCTATGTTTGCACAGTTCCATGAACAAGACTGAGGGCATTATTGCCACATAAACAATAAACCTCAGTGAACAAGGTCTGCAGACTCTGTTCTTCTCTTTACCTTGTGTGAAATTGAAGAATCCCACTCCATCGATAGTACCTGCTGCAAAGCTGTAGCCCAAGGCTGGTTTACATGTTTTACCCTTAATAGAAATATTTTAAAGTTAGATTATATACAGTATATCAACTCCCGATGTAAAACCACAACAATTCTACCTGGAACATTCTAATGAGGATTCTCTATCTGCAGGCAGGAAATTCCCAATACTTACTGTATGGGTGGCATTGAGCTGGACAGTGACATCAGTCATGTTCACCCACTGGTGAGCTGAATGGAGAGGTCCTGTTACCTCCTGGGAAGCTAGAGTATACAGTTCCTAAAACAGACACATATTATACTGATTAACACTGGGTGCAAAAACTAAAGAATATATTTTATTGAAATAGAACCACAAAGAACCTGTTAAAAACAGATGCAAGACAAATATGAACTATTCTAATACAATCTCAGCTCCCTTGGGAGCAGGTGGAAGCCATTAGTCCTTCAGGTAGAAGAAATGATGTGCCTAAATCTTTGAGAACATGTCCCTGTGGTGTGGGTCAGTTACAGAGACTAGTGCTTTATTAGCCAAATCCTTCCCAAGCCATCAGACATTGCTTAGGGCAGTGATTCTCAAACTTTTGTACTGGTGACCCCTTTCACATAGCAAGTCTCTGAGTGCGAACCCCCTTATAAATTAAAAACACTTTTTAATATATTTAACACCATGTTAAATGCTGGAGGCAAAGCGGGGCTTGGGGTGGGGGCTGACAGCTCACAACCCCCCCCCCCCCATGTAGTAACCTCGTGACCCCCTGAGGGGTCCTGACCCCCAGTTTGAGAACCCCTGGCTTAGGGCATGAACAATACCCCAGCATCCCTATCTATCTGGGGCCACTCTTTGCACACCCTCTCTGTTAAGTTTTACCTCTCTGAGTAGTGTTCGAAGGAGCCTTTAGTGAGACCTTTTTGAGTGTTCCTTTCTTTTCAGCTAAATGTTAATTTTATTCTCCTGAGATCACAGCTGTTATTTTCAAGTCTTTTTGCTCCTTTATGATCTCTCAGCATCATCGGGCTTTCTGTGACCCATGAGCAGAGGATTCCATCAGTGTCTTTGCCTATTAGCAATAGGCAGATGGTCACTCACACCAACCTCACTTTCCTCCTCCATGAATGAGTAACTCAAGAGGGTGTCCGACAGCAACTGGTCCAAAACTAAGTTAACTAGAGCTGTAGTTCTCTAACTTTTCTGCAATGTGGGCCATATCTCAATAGAAAGAGTGTCCTCAGGGACCACCTCCCCTTCTTTTTCCCAGGTGCAGAGCCCATCTCCTTTCCCATTCCGGAGCACATAACATCTCTGTGGCAACTAAAGCTATTGCTTACAGGGAATAATCATATTGGGAAATTATTAAATATATTTGCATGGAAATAAGGAGAAAAATTAGCACCATGTATGCAGCAAGTTTTCTGTGGACCTTCAGCAGTCCACCAACCCAGAACCTCTGAATTGCAATTTCAAAATTAAATTAGGCTTCAAACATCAAATAGGGAGTAGAGAAAGATTATACAAAATGAAACAGATTGCACAGCTCACTCAAGTACCTGGAAAAGCTCTTGTGAAGATATTCTATAAAGTTAGTAACAAAAAGGAATGACTAAACTTAAGGAACAGCAGTTGCCTCATCAAATTTTATAGTAGAAGTTTTTTTTGTTTCTCTCATCTTAACACCAACCCAGATGACCCTCTCCTTGGGGAAATGTACCTGCTTGAAAACATCTTTCCCAATTCTTCAATTCTAGTTTGATCATTAGATATTCATAATTCAAAGATATAATTTCCTTTATTTAAATTCACAATTCATTTATAATTGTTCATTAAAAAAGTTATCTTCCACAATGAGTGATTTTCATAGTTCATAGAACTAGTACATACAAAGTATTAATAGAAGTTACACAGCTTTGGTAACATTTCATGTAACCGAGTGAAGTATCATTTTACTATGGTATGTATATATTGAAATCCAATAGTACCACTACCCACAATGGTCATATATGGCAAAAATCATTTCCCTCTAAATTAGATACACATGCAAGTCCCTAATGGTACAATTAGACTAGAATATCCACTAACCTACAAATCACTGTCATTTTAGAGCAATTCTATTGCAAACACTCAAAATGGCAATTAAAAAGATGCTGTTGTCATTAATTTACTGAATCTGTTCCAGCTCCTGCAAGCTGCTGACACTGAAATCTCCAAGCGCAATGGTATTGCACTTCCTCCTCTGCTGCCCTTGACAAACATTAAAATAGATAGTATGGATAAAGGAGGATCCATTTCAGGTTAGCTCTTTGAGGGAAGAAAAGCATTTTAGGCATGTCTAGCTATGAAGTAGAGAAAGCCTATATTTATTGTGTTCTGACATATTAGAGTGCACAACATAGTTCTAGTCTACATATTCTATTGTATATTGGTTCTTATACCACTCCCACCATCTAGCATCATGGTGAGGTCTCTATCTTGACTGGGCCATTGAACATTACTGTGATGCTTCCCAGGGGCACCCAGGGCTGTGAGGCACCTTGCTACCACCTGCCCTTAGCATGGGGAAGCTTTGTTGGTGCCAGCTAGGCGTCAGCGCCCAGACTCCACTGACTAGAGGCAACCCAAGCACTCCCCTCTAGGCCTACACAGCCCCCACTCACTCATTACAGGTTATGAATAGGCATTCTCCAACCTCTGAGCCCTCGGAGCATCTCCCTGGAATGTCTAGCCCCTGTTCCATTGGGCACTCACAGTATTCACAGATCAGCTGCTCCCAGAGGAACAGTATGCCCCAGCTTACCAGTTACACCTCAGATCTCTGTTCCACGTAATATACAGCACTTAGATAAGTTTATAGTGAAAACAAGTAAAAGTTTATTTAACAAAGTATAGAGATTCAAGTGATAACAAGTATTGGAAACAAATGGTTACATACAAAATAATACCATAACATGCATTCTAGATCCTAGGCTTAATTAACAAGTTACTCTCATGTCTAATAAAGTATCGCTCACCAGTGCTTTCCAGCCAAGCCGGCTGTGATTCCTTTTTTATGAGACAAGACACACTGTCAACTTGTCTCCAAGGTGAAGGATTCTGGGTGTCTCTTGGTACCCTTAGATATAGCAGATCAATCCACTGTCTTTATTCATAAATAGGATGCCCCCCACTGGTTGTTTTTTCCTGTGGCTTTCCTCTCCTGTCACTATCGTAATCTCCTGATTAGCCTCAGGTTCAGTATGCAAATTGGCATGCCTTGTGAGGCGGACAATACCCACTGCACAATTATCAGACATGGAGATAAGCATCTGTTACCATCTGCCTGAAAAGAACATCCCTGAGGTCTGGAACTCTTGGTTACCAGCCTCAAGAACATAATTTTCGGTATGGTCGCATACCTTCTTACATATTATGCATGCATACCTTTTGCAGTGATTACGATGCCTAGTGGGCTACTACCTCTTGCTACTCTTTAGTGAATTATTATCCAGATTTCTGACTCGGGATACTTGCAAAACCCTGTGCAACCCTGTGTCCTCTGCAAGTTGGCATCAAGAGGTTCCTAGGTCACAGCTACCACAATGCAATTAACAAACAAATAAACAAAAATAAATAATGAAATTCCTGTAGAAAAAGGTTTGCCTCTACTAGCTGGTGTCACAACAACAATAATAATAATAATAATAATGATGATGAATAATAATAATTTATGTAAAGTGTGGGGAAAGGTGAACCTTTTGGTTCTATTCCCTAGCCTGCTGTGGCAGAAGTAGATCCCAGATACTTATGATGACATATGTGCCCAGTTATTAGATTTTGGAAGAATTTTGCCAGGACTGATATTCCAGATAAGCTGGGGTTCTGGGAAACCCAAGACACTGAAGGGATACGTGAAAGGGTCATGTGTACTTGTGAGTTTTGGGACCTAGATAACTCTTTACAAACATTAGCTACTTAACTGTCGCACCTTCTCTGTGGGGTAGGTAGGTGTCATCCACATTTTACAGAAATGTACAGTGAGGAACACAGAGGCTAAGATAAAAAGATAGCATTTTCAAATGATGGTGCCTAAAATTAGGCACCTAAATAAAAGTGTGACTGCTTTGAAATTCAGACAACTTTTACTTAGGTACATAAATATGGATCTAAGTGCACAGCTTTAGGCCTACAATCTTGACTCGCGTTTTGAGAATATCTCTAGCAAAAATAAATTTCAGAAACTCACTGGTCAAAAAGAAAATGTTTATGGGCATTTCCAATAATTGCATTTGAATACACAAGTAAAAAGAGTCCAGTTTAACTTACCTTTGCTTTCAAATAGAGATTTTGTCCTATAATTTTTGTACTGTCAATCATATCACTGCCAGGACCTGCAGCCATGCACATTTTAGCCTGTTACGGATTTTTTAAAGTAAATAATTAAACAAATGTAAATAGATAAGACATCCTTCTAGCAATATAAAGCTTTTATTGTACTGTGAATGAAGGCACAAATCATTGTCATCACTTTCATGAAAAAAATCTTTGCTTTTAATACACAAACTAAACCATGCACCAGGTACTATTTTATAAACTAGGACTAAATTCTGTGGCAAGATCTGTGGTTTCTGAGCACACCAGTGCTGAATTTCATGGAAGACTGGAATTTCTGTGGCAACTTGCAGTAAGTTCAAAAATGGAAGATTTTGTCCTCTGTACAGTATCCTTTGCTATTTACTGTAATATTATATTGATTTTATGCTATACCCAAACTTTCCAGAGATTTTGTATTATAGTCCAGCTGCATATTGAAAGTCATAATCTGCCTCCCGGTTTCCCTGAAATAGGCACTTTACCCATAGCACAGTGTACATCCCCCAGCATGCTAGTAACACTGTACAGGAAGAGTAAGTGGCAGCCCCAAGGAGGCTGCCTATATGGGTAACCAGTACAGGAGAATATAGGGGTACCTTACATCCTTTTACAGCAGGATGGACCACAACCTGGCCCTATATTTGCAATTCCATACTTAAAATCTACCTTAAAACTTGAAATGTAGATAAAATGATATATACCTACCCCGCCGACTGGACAGTAACTGTTGGGGTTATCACATGACTCTCCTGTGTTTATGCAGTGTGGGCCTTTGATATTGGGTGATACATCTCCCAGGTTGGATGATGCAAAGGCTGCTACAAAGGATCCCTGCCAAAAGAAAATAAAGTGTTATGGCTTTTTCTGTCTCTTGCACTGATTGCCATCAACCTGTGGTGTTTCAATAAAAAAAAAATCCCGTCATGTAATACGAAAATGTGAAATAAACATGAACTGCCTATATAACAAACTGCTTGTGTAAATTCCCCTAAGACTTCAGACATGTGCAAAATCATATCATCACTGATATCATACAGTTGGTAGTGATAGGACACTGGCGAAGTTTTCAAAAGTGACTAGTAGCTCTGGATGACTGAATTTTTGGGTGCCCAACTTGACTTAAGTTAAAGGGACCTGATGCTGAGCACCTAGCCCCCTAACTCAGTGCCTCAAGTTGGGCATTCAAAATCTTCAGCGCCTAAAAAACATTACTTTTGAAAATGTAGGCCCTACGTTTTTTGCAGTAAGGATTTTTTAAATATTTCAAATAGAAACTTAACGTCATTACCTTGAATTTATATATCTCTTTCGCCTGAGCATCTCCAAGCACATTACATTAATCTTTCACACCTCTCAGCAATTTAGAGGTAATTAAGTATGGATATTCCCATTTTACAGATGGGGAAACTGAGGCATAAGTGATTAAGTGACTTAGCCCAATGTCATGTAGTGAATCTGTGGCTGGGCAAGGATTAAAGACACCCTGCCCATTGCTCTTGTTTTATCTCTTTTCATTACATAAAATAAATTACATCCCTTCCATCCTCTTTCAATTCAGTAACTCTCCTTTCCCCCCGTTTTGAATTCTTATTTATAGATATTAAATTCTAGCAATCCTTGCTGTCATTTTTGCTTGATTTTCCCATTCTACCTCTTGTTTTTCACTATGATTTCTACTGACAGATTTAGCTGATGATTAGCTTAGAACATTCTCTGTTCTGATGATTTGTGTGAGCCTCTGAGCACAGAAACTGACAGAAGAAGTTAGCATTAAAGGTAGCAAACTGAATGGGGGATCAAAGACAAATTACACACTTATACAATGTAACACTAATTCATCACATGCAGTATTCACCTCTTAGTTAGGGAAGTTAAGATGAATTAACTAAAGTTGTGATGTTAACGTGCATAAGTTAAAGTGCATTAAAACTTTGTGTGGACGCTTTCATTCAAGGTCACTTTACTTTAGAATGAGAGCATCTACACAGTTTTTAATGTGCTTTAACTTTGCAGCTTTAGTTGATTCATCTTAACTTTTCTGATAAGCACTTACAGATGGCATATCTCACCATCCATAACATGTCAATTTAGTATATGTCTACACTGCAATCAGAGGTATGGCTGCAGCACATGTAGACATATCCAAGATTGCTTTGGTCTAGTTCATTTGAGTAAGAATAGCATTTAAACCTTGGCAGCAAGATTGGGGTCTTGGGTTTAATAAACATTTTTATAAAATCTAACATCAAAAGAAATGCTTTCATGTAGGTATGAGCAAACTTTTTTTGTCCAATTTCCAACTCATTCAAACATCTTTAGTTTGAAAGTTGGACTCTATCTAATGGGTATTAGGCTTGCTTTCCAATTGTGAGAGGGGAAAATGTAATAGAATGGAAAAATTCTAAGGGAAAGGAAGTGAACTCATATTCTATGCTGGATATAAATAGGGCACCACTTCTGTCAGGTTTGCTTTTAAAGATTGTTCACCTACTAGAAAAATCTTTTAAAATAGTTTCAAAGGGCTCTGAACACTTGTACTTCATGAGGTTCACCCATTTCTATTTTAAATATACATTTACATTTCAATTAAAACCTTGACTTTTCAAAGAAATAATATGGTCCTACAGTGTTTGAATTCCAAATACTGCAGAATTCCAAGAACCTATGAAAACCAGAAAGTGGAACTGCATAGAAACTGATGATAAAGTGAAATTGACCAAAGTCCCAATCCTACAAACACTTACCTGTGTGCTCAACTTTATGCATGTGAGTAGTTCCTATTGAACCAAATGTCATTAAAAAATTGGTTATTTTTTTAATCTAGATCAAATTTTGGATCTTAACAGATCAGCAATGTCCCTTGAAATCTAAATAAATGTTGTCAATTGCTATTTTGGGAAGAAATAGTCTGCAGTTGGCTTGTAATTTCTCTTTTCTATAATTGGAAAAAGTAGATGGTAAAAATGCATGATACGTCTTTACTGTGCATCTGCAGTATTTGTCCTGCAGTCTACGCTCTCTGTTTGAATGAGATTGCATCTATCAACAACAGACACTTTATTGGCCCTTTTTTATTTATGTTTTATCCCCCACTCCTCAGGATAGCCATAACATAGTCCAACCTCTCCAGGAAGCAGTCCTTTGTTCTTCTCTTGTTCAAACAGGTAAGATGCATAGCCCACGTTGTCACTATTTATGAGATGGTTTGTGTTGTTCATACTGACAGGATGAATTGCAAACCAGCTAATAAACAATCAGAAAACAAATATTACAGGAAATGCATTCATTAATATTAGTTATAGCTGACCTACTGATATCTTTCCTCTGGGGGAAAAGAGCCAATGTTAGTCATTTGGAGCTAGATCAGCAAATGTGGAGTTGCTGCCCCCTCTTCCCTCCTCCATCTCTCAATCTCCACCTGAATACAGACATCTGATCAAAATCTACCTTTAGCTACAGCCAGCTGACATGCTCAAAAGCTTGGAAAAGTCCATTCTTTCCCTACTACCAAAGAGTACTCCAAATTCATGAGACCTTGGGGACCACTGCAGCTGGCCCAGCTTGAGGCTTCTGTGAGTTGCTTCTCAGGAATAGATTAGTGCCTGATGGCTTGAGGATCAGGGCGTAGCGTGGCCCCAGTCCCCAAGCTGCAGGCTACTGAGGATATAACCCAATATAATTTCTTACTAGGTTTGATATACTAGTAACTAAATTAACCTGTGCTCATATAACCCACACACCTTCTGGGTGTGGTGCTCTGTCCCCTTTAGTGGCACCGAGACCACTTGGAAATTAATGAGTCTGCTACAGCCTTAGCTCAGAGCCATGTGGCTTTTAGCTCATGCAGTAGAGGCTCATGTACTAAGCTTCCGAGGTCCCAGGTTTGTGGGCTACACTCACACACAGTAATACGACTATCCTAAAACATACCAACAAGGAGGCAAAATTAAGTTTGTTGCTTCATCCTGAACTTTTGTCTTTCCTGACTTTTGTGAAATTAGAAGTACATCATTAATTTAGTCTTGGTTTTGTGTTTTTGGGGGGGGTTTTTGCATTTGATTTCCTTCTCTTTTTTATGGGAAAAAATAGAGGTATAAAAAAAATAAAGGCTCTCTGTTCTATAACAGATGTCAGCACACCAAAGAATAGAATGACAGGCTAAAGGTCTCATTCAAAGACCACTGCAGTCCATGGTAGTCTTTCCATTGACCCCAATGGACTTTGGATCAGACCCTAAGTGCACAGCTAATGTGTATATTGCACTATTTTGATTGTACATGAAATAACTTCCATTATTTTCCCATGGAAGCTTAAAGTACATCAGCTCCATGTGCCATTCATTGACACAGCTTGCCATCCTCTTTCCCCAGAGCAATTCAGCTTCCCCTTGCTTAAAAGCTAATAGGCCCCTAGTGCCTACTTGTGTATTTCACTACCTGTGGTCATATGCTGACTGCATCTTTGAACGTCTGACTGCACATGCTTACTTCTGAATGTTCATATATTCATAATTTTGTTAGCTTCAATTTCCCCCCACAAACTTACAAGCGCATACTGGGCATCAGTAAGCTCTGTTTACATGCCAACTCGGAGTTATTCCCACAGAAAAAAAGGTGGTCACAGTGGGAAAGTGCACTTTGTCCCCATTTGTCACTTAAAAGTGGCTGAAGCAATTTTGCTCACACAAAGAAAGAAAAAGCAGGGACCAAGCATGGAAATGTTCAACTCAAAAGGTGAAAGGTTTGAAAAGTTATGAGAATTATAAAACAGGAGTTTGTAATGCAAATTGTTTTTCAGCATTAGGCTCAGCAATTGCCACCAGTCTCACGTAGTAAAGAGGTATCCATTATACATTAGCAATGTTTATTAATACATCTGCGTCGTGATGGTTAATGCAAGGAGGTGTTTCATGTCACCTTGTGACATGTGATATGAATGCATACAAAATCTTGCAAAATAACAAGGCTTCTTCCATGTTACAAACTGCCTAAGTAACACACCTTTCCCCTTCACCTATAGGGTGTACAACTGTGTGCAGTAGGGTGAAAAAAGATGTACAAAAATCTCCCTGCACAATAAAGCTTCAGGTCCCTTGTGACAGAGCTGGACCCCACTCAGCTGTTCATGCCCTGAGCTAAATGGGCAAGTTCAAAAGTTGGGTAAGCATTGCAAGTTTTGTTATTTGTTTGCCTGGCCTTGACTTCTGAACTTTGTACAGCCAAACACTCAGCTTCAAATCTCTTAATAGAAAGTGAGTTACTAACATGTACCATCTTACATGATATCTCAGCATATGAAGTCAGGGCCCTAGTGAGACAATGGCATATTTTACATGATATATGGGGCATTTTATAGAACTAGACACTAGAAGAAATCTTCACCCCCTGCTCCGGCCCCTTTGCATTGGGTAAAAGGGCCAGAGTAGCATAAAGTGACCCTAAAAGCCCTGTATCCAGCTAGGGGAGGAGTCCCTTGGTGCAGTTGCTATGAGGGAAGACAGCTGTAGAGCTGCTTTCCAAGGACTCCCTCACAAGCCCTGGTGTAGGGAGTGCGCCAGAGGCAGGGCCACAGCACACTGCGCTGTGGAGATCCTGGGCAGTGCTGCAGCCCATAAGGCAGCCTGGGTAACAAACAGGCCACAGGTAGGGTGCAAAGGTGGCTTAAAGCTACCTTAGCCCCCACTGCCCTTGGCCTATGGGAGGGATTTGAATGAATGACCTCAAGGAGAAAGGCTAACATGGACATTTTTGATGACTACAAAGAACACAATCAATAGACAGGACAGGTTTGGGAGCTTATATTTTAGTGTTTGGGAGTGAATTTTACTTTCGGATTCAGTACCTGAGAAGGCCTAGCTCCTGTCCATTTACATCGACCATCTTCAGCACCACCATTTCTTTGTCTGTATTTGATGAATACCTGGACAACAAAACAGAGAAATCATTTCAGTGCCACAGCCAACATCACAATCTGTAAATGACTCTGTTATATGCCAAACAAGAAAATGAATTGAGGTCATCAGTTTCCAACTGCTATATTTACAAGGAGTTATTGTAAAAAGCTGCTGAATTCAGTGACAAAAGTCACATTCTGTATTATATGCTGCTTGCCTGAAGAAAACTGAACTCTCATTTTGCTGTGATATAAAACTATTTACTTTCTACAAAGACTGTAGATATTGCTTTCCATTTTTGTCACCGTCTAACCAAAATTAGAATTTATAGCAGTGACATGTTTTCTCAACGAAAAACAGAGGCCAGATTCTCAGTCACTGCTTTTCTGCACTCAGGGCAGGAATGGACTGGGGAATGACAAAAATGACTTGTAGGTCCCTTTGGGCATCCCATATTCAGTGGCAATTGTGGGGGAGGGGGTAGCCCTCAGTGCAACCTTAGAATAGCCCTGAGCCTCTAACTTATGCTCTGCCTTCTGAGGCTTCCTATGGACCATGGGTAGTAGATAAAAGGTGTAGTGTTGTGTGACCCAATGTCCTAGAAACACCATGGGCTATGAGTGGTGCTGGTTTAGAATCCCTTCCCCAGTCAGGAAGGCCCTCCCCTGGGGGTATTCTCAGGAGCTATTTTACCCCATTTAAGGCCTTTTTACACTGACAGGGGGCATAAAGGAGGCTTGTGTGACTGAAAATCAGGCCCAGTAAGTCTGTTTAGTTTCTCAGCTGCCAGTAATTATGCCCAAATGTTTCTTTTAAACATAGTAGTGTTTCCAATCGGAAGAGGGTGTATCTGACCACAATGCTAACCTTGGAATTCTTTATTTAATTTCAAAAATCCAGCACAAGACCAGCTAAAGTAGAAGATTCCCTGCACAGAAAGATACCAGAGATACCAGCACATGTACTCAGGAGCATGGTAAGAAACTGAAGCATGAGCCACCTGGGTGGGTTGTCTACCATCAGCATAAAGTTGCAGTTTTCTGCACTTTATTGTTGCTAAAAACTCCCACACCCCCTCATTCCCTGGTGGGGGAAAGTTGGGATCTAGATTTCCCAGGTCAGGGCAATTTCCACTCTTGATTTGCCTTTGATAACATACAGAACTGTAGTTCAACATTGTGTCCCCAGAACATTTTTTGCCAACAGTTCATGCTTGTTTTTAAGAGCTATAGCTTCCCCATTCTTCTTCACCTGTTTCTTTCAGACTCTGGATTCTGAAGATAAGAGTAAGGACTTCTGTTGATTTGGCTATTTTCTACCAAACCTTTATTGATAAAAAGTCTTCCTTTTTTCATATTCTGGTGTGCTATATCAATGCTCTGAAAAGCAGAAAGGCAAGGAAAATCAGTGCAGTAACAGTGAAGAGGTGCCACATGGAAAGCAAGTTTGAGTCTTCTGTGTCTAAGAACCTTACTAGAAGTCCAGACACGGAAAGATGAATCATTACACCTACGATAGGTGATCTGCGGCTATTGCTTGTTGCACTTTTCTTTTTTTACATTTGATGTAGTGTTATCCTTTAGAAATTAAAACAGCTAATATCAGTCAAACTTAATTAACATTTTAAGTAATATTAAATCATCTCTTTATAAAGAAATAGGTTAGCAAACAAAATGCTGCACTGACCAAGTTGGTCACGATAAATCTAAAATATTTCAACAAATAAGATGATGATGTCATGAAACACTAAAACTAATCTCCCCATGACATTTCTTGGCTACTCCTATACTAATAAATAAAAATATAACACAAAGGTTATCCCTGCTATACATACATTTTAGGGAGAAAATTTAACTGAAAACACCTACCTTTATAATCCCATTTACAAGGGCATTAAGGGATGGTTTGATAAGTCCCTTGCTAGTTAGCAAAAAGATAGTATATTGGAAATAGCCTGCAGGTGCTGAATGGGTGTGAGTACCACTCAGTATAACATTGTCTTGTCTGTATAGCTCCCCATATTTACTCTTCAATTGCTTGATTACCTAAAAGGAAGGAGGCAGTAATTACAGAGTGTTTTTCTATCATGCCTGAAAGGTCAGTCCTTGCATCAAGGCAGTAATAGATATGTATAATCCTGGGTTTCTTTCTTTTTGTATTTTTGTGGTAATAGCATAGTCCTCCTTTCCCACATCCATCCTCCTAACCCCTTCCCCACACATTAATGACTGAATAATTGGAAGTGTATCTGACCACTCAGTAAAGAACCCTTGAAGTTGTTAAATCCAGTAAAAGGCTGCTATGGTTTATTTATAGCCAGTCTTATTTATTATTACAAGACATATGAAAATTACCTAGAGGATTCCCATTTCTTCCCACCATTCACCCTTTCTTGACACTCTCACTAGTTTGATCTTCTAAGAACGTAAATCAGAAACACTTAATTGATGATATTCACCCCACACTAGCTCACCGGCTACGAAGAAGGCACTACAGGAAAGAATGAGCATCATACGTTATCCCTAGGACCAGTTCTGGGTGCCTGGGACATAAGTGAGATTAAAATACTTGATTTTAACTTCTGGCTGAAACTAGACTCGTCATAATTAAATTACCTGAGGTAGCATAATGTGCACTGAAACATCATCTAGAAGCCACCTATTCTGTTCTTTAAACAGAAAACAATTAGATACATTTTTGATTTACAAATTTTTATTCTAAATAAATTTTCAGAATTTCAGTACACCTGTTACACCACTAAATAGAACTGGAAATCAAATATTACAGGGGACTGTCAGACATGATCTGTTGCTAAGTTTTCTACTAATACAAACATAATAAAAGCCCTCTTTTGTCCATCAAAGGATTGTCAGCTCTCTGGGACAAGGAGTGCCTCTTTCTACATATTTATACATCTAAAACAATGAGGCTGCAAGCCTGATTGGGGTAAGTGTGACAATACTTATTTTTATTAATAATAATTTTAAAAGCTAACACAAAAAGTAAAGAGCAATTGATTTTATTCACATACCTCCAGCCTAAGTCTTTGAGACACCATGCCTATGTCAGCACTAACAAACACCACTCTTTTGGAATTATCAGGCTCTGCCACAATGAAAGCTCGACTATATAGACGAGAGAGAATTCCACCAGCCAGCTGGTCTGGATTGGCATAGCCCATCTGCGGCAGAACACAGCATTAGGCCAACCCCATTCTGACCAATTTATTGATACATATTTCCACTTGCATATAGTTCTCCAAGCAAAATCATCACAGGACCCAAATTACAGCTAACCATTAAAAACAGAATGATATAGGTTATATATTAAGTATGTCTGTCAAGCAATTAAAAAAATTAATTGTGATCAATCGTCCTGATAAACAATAATAGAATACCATTTATTTAAATATTTTTGGATGTTTTATACATTTTCAAATATATTGATTTCAATTAAAACAGAATACAAAGTGTACAGTGCTCACTTCATATTTATTTTTATTACAAATATTTGCTCTGTAAGAAACAAAAGATATAGTATTTTTCAATTCACCTAACACAAGTACTGTAGTGCAATCTCTTTATCATGAAAGTTGAACTTACAAATATAGAATTATGTACCAAAAAACCTGCACTCAAAAATAAAACAATGTAAAACTTTAGAGCCTACAAGTCCAATCAGTCCTACTTCTTGTTCAGCCAATCGCTCAAACGAGTTTGTTTACATTTGCAGACGATAATGATGCCTGCTTCTTGTTTACAATGTCACCTGAAAGTGAGAACAGGTGTTTTGCATGGCACTGTTGTAGCCGGCGTCACAAGATGTTTACATGCCAGATGCACTAAAGATTCATATGTCCCTTGATGCTTTAACCACCATTCCAGAGGACATGCGTCCATGCTTATGACAGGTTCTGCTTGATAACAATCCAAAGCAGTGCGGACTGTCGCATGTTTGTTTCCATCATGTGAGTCAAAGCACCAGCAGAAGGTTGGTTTTCTTTTTTGGTGGTTTGGGTTCTGTAGTTTCCGCATCAGAGTGTTGCTCTTTTAAGACTTCTGAAAGCATGCTCCACACCTCATCCCTCTCAGATTTTGGAAAGCACTTCAGATTCTTAAATCTTGGCTTGAGTTCTGTAGCTATCTTTAGAAATTTCACATTGGTATCTTCTTTGCATTTTGTCAAATTTGCAGTGAAAGTGTTCTTAAAATGAACAACATGTGCTGGGTCATCATCCAAGACTGCTATAACATGAAATATATTGCAGAATGCGGGTAAAAGAGCAGGACACATACAATTCTCCCCAAGGTGTTCAGTCACAAATTTAATTAACACATTATTTTTTTAACAAGCATCATCAGCATGGAAGCATGTCCTCTGGAACGATGGCTGGAGCATGAAGAGGCATATGAATCTTCACCTGGCACAAAAATATCTTGCGACACCAGCTACAACAGGTGCTGTTCTCACTTTCAGGTGACATTGTAATTAAGAAGTGGGCAGCATTATCTCCCATAAATGTAAACAAACTTGTTTCTCTTTGCGATTGGCTGAACAAGAAGTAGGACGAGTGGACTTGTAGGCTCTAAAGTTTTACATTGTTTTGTTTTTGAGTGCAGTTATGTAACAAAAACTAGATTTGTAATTTGCACTTTCATGATAAAGAGATTGCACTACAGTACTTGTATGAGGTGAATTGAAAAATACTATATCATCATTTTTACAGTGCACATTTTTGTAATAAAAATAATATAAAGTGAGCATTGTACACTTTGTATTCTGTGTTGTAATTGAAATCTATATATTTGAAAATGTAGAAAAAAATCCAAACATATTTAATAAATTTCAATTGGTATTCTGTTATTTAACAGTGCAAATAATTGCGATTCATTTTTTGAGTTAATCATATGAGTTAACGGCGATTAATTGACAGATCTAATATTAAGTATCCTATAACTAGTGCATAGTATCAAGAACAACTTGAAGTTGCTTGACTTTTGGAGGGGGGAGGGGTAAGTTAGAATGGCATAGAGTAAGAAATTTGTAATGCACATACATACCCCGTAGGTATTACATTTACACAGTGTATATTTTCACCAGTTTTCATAATATAATTATGTATGTTTTAAAATAAAAGAAATATTTCCCATCTGATTTTTCCCTTTTCTGTCTAGCAAACGCTGATTAATATTAATACTTGGTGATTCACTATTTAAATATCTGGGCAGCACACAAAAAAAAAATCAACTAAAGCAAATTTTCTGAGAAAAGTTTGTTGAAACATTCATTCTATGCAGATTGACAGACTGAAAACAAAAGGTGAGCATGCCCCATGTAATGTAAAGTTCTATTTGTTCATTAAAGAAAACAAACATCCTGTATAGCAGTGCTAGACATGCCATGGTTTTTGGTACATGAAAGAATATTAAGAAAACATGTTTCTAAGATACTTTATTAAGTTCCTATACATACCAAAGGGACTTCTGCAACTGGTCCAGTGCAGTCAGCTCGACCAACACCAATCAGGTAGTTTTTAGAACCAGCAGCTGAAGGGATTTGAGTTAATAAGTGAAAACACTAATGCAATGAACATATCAGAAATGAACAGACATTTTTCTCACAAAACTGAGAAAGAAGGAACTAGATTATCAGGTAAAATTTCTGTTATTTATAACTGCTGTGTATGATGAGCAATTTATATTATGGTTGCCAAATGGCTGTGGGATGTACCATCTTTGAACCTGATATCAAAACTAGCTACCTGTAGTGTATATGGGATTTCAGATCCCTGCATTCAGAGCAGGCAACCCATGGTCCTACTTATAGGCTGAAGAAAATTCACAATCATTGTAAACCAGCCTTTGAAACAAGTCCTATATATCCATCAATATTCTGTTCATGTCAGCATAGTTCACTGTTACATGCACATAGAGCTTCTGCCAGCTTTTGCTGAAAAATATGTTCCATGCCTATGTATATAGTCCAACTCACTAACCCTAATGGGATAGTTTCTTTTTCAGTGATGCTTCTTCAATATGCTAACCTTACAGCTTTCTCCTTGACAACTTCTATGATGCAGTTCTGCGTTGTCAGGTCAAAACTCTTTCGAATATCAAAACTGAAAATGTGGGGAAAGAGAAAACTAAATTAGGCTGGGGCCAGGGATGAGATGTTTGGGGTACAGGAAGGGGCTCTGGGTTTGGGGGGGCTCAGGGCTGGGGCATGGGTTTACCTCGAGCAGTTCCCGGTCAGCGGTGCAGCAGGGGTGCTAAGGCAGGCTTCCTGCCAGTCCTGGCACCACAGACCGCGCTGCGCCTTGGAAGCGGCCAGCAGCAGGTCCAGCTCCTAGGCAGAGGCATGCAAGCAGCTCCGCGCGGCTCTCGCCCACAAGCACCAACCCCCCACAGCTTCCCGGCCAATGGGAGTGCGGAGCCAGTGCTGAGGGCCCACCCCTGCCTAGGAGCTGGACCTGCTGCTGGCCGCTTCCGGGGCACAACACGGTGTCAGAACAGGTAGGGACTAGCCTGCCTTAGCTGGGCAGCACCGCCGACAGGACTTTTAACGGCCAGGTTGGCGATGCTGACCAGAGCCGCCGCGACCCAATGTCTTACATTCTGCGACCCAGTACCGGGTCGCGACCCGCAGTTTGAAAAGGACTGGTCTAGTGAGGAGGGCACTGGACAGAAAGTCAGGAGAGAAGGATTTTTTTTATTCTTGTCTCTGTTGTGTAACTCGGGGCAAGTCACTTCACTTCTCTGTTTCCTCTTCCATGTTAGTCTATCATGTCTGTTTACACTGTAAAATCCTGAGGGCAGGGAATCTCGCTCACTTTGTGTTTGTATAGTACACTGCACAATGGGACCAAATCCTAGCTGATGCCTCTAACTAAACATCAACATAATAGAAATAAGTATAATAAATTCACACACTTCCAGTTAGCTTGTAACAAATTCATTTTCAGCCTTTGTTCATGAAGCTTCACCAAGGCCCAGTAAACCCTCTAGATCAAAACAGTTGCATGGAATTTGATAATGGTATCAAAATACCTTTAAGTAACTTGCCATTATTGTCTGTAGTCCTGGTTTTTTTAGGGGCAAAGAGAAGAACTAGAAGAATCAAAGCAATTATTGTCATCAGCGTGAAGAGGACAATGAGTACCACTTCCAGGCACGAAAAACGGGATTTGCACTTTTCACCCATTGCAGGAACAAAAAAGAGAAGAAGAAGAAGCTGTAAGAAATTCAAATAGAAGTCAGCACATTGATTCCAGTTCAGTGTGTCCAAAGCAAGTTTAGGCCATGTCACAGCTAACTTCAGATCATACCAAACTCCTTCCCTTCAGGGACCTCCTCGCATCCTATCTAGGGCATATTTGGACAGGGAGAATAGCAGATGCAGGAGGATCTCTTTTACCACGTCCTGGGTTTCCCACAATACGGACTTGACTTTTAAATAATCCCTAACTGACTGGAAGCCCTTCAGTGGATGAAACACCCTCCATTCACAGGGTAGCTGAGGTTAATATAGCAGCTTATACCCTGACAGCATTTCCTACAGGGCACATGTCAGAGCACCTCTAAACAAGTACAGAATTCATTGTACAAATGACTTTTTTTAAACTTACAAACACAAACTACTCAGGTTTCATGATTACAAATGTTATTACATTTTACGCTAAATACAGAGCTTGTTCTCTGCAAAAGAAATCTATAACCTCAGTTTATGCCGTTTTTCTAATCTGCAGAGATGATATATACACACTAGAAACAACTGATTGAAAGGAGATAAACTCTTTAGGAAAGGTGTGTGACAAAGTTCCTCCTCTATCTTGGTGGGTCCTGCGCTTATTGGCGGATTTTCTTGCCTCAGAGATTCACCATGTGGGTTGGGGAACAGCCCAGAGACCTTCCCCTCTGGAAGAACCCACAGTCCAGGTCAATTGGGAGGTTTGGGGGAACCCGCCCTCTACTCTGGGTTCCAGCCCAGGGCCCTGTGGACTGCAGCTGTCTATAGTGCCTCCTGTAACAGCTGCATGACAGCTACAACTCCCTGGGCTACTTCCCCATGGCCTCCTCCAAACACCTTCCTTATTCTCACCACAGGACCTTCCTCCCGGTGTCTGATAACGCTTGTGCTCCTCAGTCCTCCAGCAGCACACCCTCACCCTCTCACTCTCAGCTCCTTACATCTCTTGCTCCCAGCTCCTCACACTCCCACCACAAACTGAAGTGAGCTCCTTTTAAAACCCAGGTGCCCTGATTAACCTGCCTTAATTGATTCTAGAAGCTTCTTCTTAATTGGCTCCAGGTGTCCTAATTAGCCTGCCTGCCTTAACTGGTTCTAGCAGGTTCCTGATTACTCTAGTGCAGCCCCTGCTCTGGTCACTCAGGGAACAGAAAACTACTCATCCAGTGACCAGTATATTTGCCCTCTACCAGACTCCTGTATCCCACTGGTCTGGGTCTGTCACAGGTGCCACGTGGTTTTAAAAGATGTCAATTATAAATAACATATCAAAAAAGCCTGTGCGTCAAACCAATTTGCTAATTAAATAGTTTTGTTTGTTTCATCCTCCATTTGTAAGATAAAACAGTCATATTTCATCCCTTTGATTCACAAAGGGTTTTTCTGGTTTTGCTTTTTTGTGTTTACAACCTGGTTTACAAAATAAAACTTAAAATTTGGCATCCAATTCCATGATATTACAAACCCAGCAAACTATATTGCATCAGTACTTCACAGCCTAATTGTATTAAATGGAGGGAAGGGCGGCTAATCACACATTTTTCAAGGTGGCTAGAAGCAAAGTGCCAAAACAAAAACAACACCAACAAAAGTATTTGCTTTATAGTAACTACTAAACCTCAAAACAGAAAATCTTACCTTACAGTATATAATTTATTCAAGATTTCAGAATTCTGGAAACTCAATAATTCCTTGGTAAAATGTTCAGCTTTTGAATGCCCCTTCTCTTTGTTCATGAACTTCTAGAGGTCTGAAGAAAAGTCAGGTTATTCTTATAGCAACATGAAAGCTTTCTAGATTTATTGCAATTATTATTACCCCTATGAGTCAGTGACAGTACAAGATAAGAAGCTCATACATCAAAATGTTAGGAGCTATAAAATATATTTTTTTATCATGAGGCAAGTTTAAGCAACGTCTATCAAAAACATCATCTTAGGAAAGCTCAGTTTATAAATTACTCTATACTGAGCACGATATGATGACCAAGCACAACCTCAGTACGTCCATGGTTTGTCAAAACATTGGTCTTTTAATCTTTGCATTATTATTGGGCCAAGGCTGCCAAGTTCAGAAGTTCAGTTCTAAGAGTGAATATCTCTGTACAATATAAACAGCAATATCAAGGGCTCATTCTTCCATGGCACTACAAAAGCTTATTTTGAAATAACACATCTTATCACATTAACAGCTGTTATTAACAATGAACTAATAGATTCTAAAAGTACTATACACCCTACCTTGCAATCCAACCTTAGTACTTTATTAAATGGCAACAAACTTCATTGCCACAGAGTTAAGTTTGCTGGCTAATAGCTTGTGCGCTTCCAGAACATCAAGATCAGCAAAACTCAAACACTAGAAAATTAGGCTGGTTTAACTGTGTCAGTCAGGGAATGAAAAATCCAGCACCCCTGAGCAGGATAGTTAAAATGACCTAAATCCCCATGTAGATAGCGCTTTTGTCGACCTAGCTACTGCCTTTTGGGGAGCTGGATCATAGAATCATAGAATATCAGGGTTGGAAGAGACCTCAGGAGGTCATCTAGTCCAACCCCCTGCTCAAAGCAGGACCAAATCCCAACTAAATCATCCCAGCCAGGGCTTTGTCAAGCCTGACCTTAAAAACCTCTAAGGAAGGAGATTCCACCACCTCCCTAGGTAACTCATTCCAATGCTTCACCACCCTCCTAGTGAAAAAGTTTTTCCTAATATCCAACCTAAACCTCCCCCACTGCAACTTGAGACCATTACTCCTTGTTTTGTCATCTGCTACCACTGCGAACAGCCTAGCTCCATCCTCTTTGGAACCCCCTTTCAGGTAGTTGAAAGCAGCTATCAAATCCCCCCTCATTCTTCTCTTCTGCAGACTAAACAATCCCAGTTCTCTCAGCCTCTCCTCATTAGATATGTGTTCCAGCCGCCTAATTATTTTTGTTGCCCTCCGCTGGACTCTTTCCAATTTTTCCACATCCTTCTTGTAGTGTGGGGCCCAAAACTGGACACAGTACTCCAGATGAGGCCTCACCAATGTCGAATAGAGGGGAATGATCACGTCCCTCGATCTGCTGGCAATGCCCCTCTTATACAGCCCAAAATGTCGTTAGCCTTCTTGTCAACAAGGGCACACTGTTGACTCATATCCAGCTTCTCGTCCACTGTAACCCCTAGGTCCATTTCTGCAGAACTGCTGCCTAGCCACTCAGTCCCTAGTCTGTAGCAGTGCATGGGATTCTTCCGGCCTAAGTAGCAGGACTCTGCACTTGTCCTTGTTGAACCTCATCAGATTTCTTTTCAGCCCAATCCTCTAATTTGTCTAGGTCCCTCTGTATCCTATCCCTACCCTCCAGCGTACCTACCACTCCTCACAGTTTAGTGTCATCTGCAAACTTGCTGAGAGTGCAGTCCACGCCATCCTCCAAATCATTAATGAAGATATTGAACAAAACCGGACCCAGGACTGACCCTTGGGGTACTCCGCTTGATACCGGCTGCCAACTAGACATGGAGCCATTGATCACTGCCCGTTGAGCCCGATGATCTAGCCAGCTTTCTATCCACCTTATAGTCCATTCATCCAGCCCATACTTCTTTAACTTGCCGGCAAGAATACTGTGGGAGACCATATCAAAAGCTTTGCTAAAGTCAAGGAATAACACATCCACTGCTTTCCCCTCATCCACAGACTGAGTTATCTCCTCATAGAAGGCAATTAGGTTAGTCAGGCATGACTTGCCCTTGGTGAATCCTTGCTGACTGATCCTGTTCCATCAGCATAGGTAGTGTCTACACTGAAGCAATATAGCGGCGCAGCTGTGCCATTGTAGCATTTTGAACGTAGATGAGCCCATAGAGTTAAGGCCAGAGCAGAGCTGGTGCTCCATAATATTTTATGAAATTAGAAGGAGAATGGAAGGAATTGGCACTCCACATCCATCATCAGCATAGCAGGCTCAGAGAGATATGAAGTGGCCCAGTCAGTGAATTGTTTCCAGCTGAAATAGAATACCTGCTGCAGATTAAAACAGCCTGAAACAATAGCTAGGAGATTTGTGAACAGCTTTGTTAAGGTCAGTGGGTGTTCCCTTCCCACCACCCTCCCCAACCGCCGTGCTGGAGAATTTCTGATACACGTCAAATGCCCATTCTTAGCTCTTCACCCCAGTGTCAGCAGTATGTTCTTGGTGCGTGCTTTGAGCATGCCAGTTCTATGCTCCTATCCCCACCCAGAGGTGCAGGGCTCCCCAGATCCTGGCTCACATGGGGAGATGGAGACAGGCTCTGACCCCCTGCCCCACAGAAAAGCAAGCCCCTGAGAACCTGGCTTATGTGAAGGGGACAGGCAGGGGGTTCACCCCTATGGGTGCACTGGGTACCCTCAGATTATGGCACACATATTGGAGGGGAACATGGACTAATGTGCCCTTGCCCCTATTCTCCCCCAGTCCCTATCACTCATCCCCATGTTTCCTTTCCCAGTGTCCCACCTGACTAACCTCCTCCCTTCTCACTCCCCCAGTCCTCATCCCCTCCCCATCATCTGATCCCCCAACCCGTCTCCCACATTCCCATCCACTCTTTCACCCTAATTACCCTTGTCTCCCAGTGAGCATTTGCTTGTGTAGTTTATCATCTGTTCAGAAAATAG
This sequence comes from Emys orbicularis, assembly GCF_028017835.1. NCBI lineage: Eukaryota > Metazoa > Chordata > Testudines > Emydidae > Emys > Emys orbicularis. The sequence continues at coordinate 36,465,636 of NC_088689.1, read as the reverse complement.
TTTCAGTACCTCCTGAATATTCTGCTGCATTCAGATTACAGTTCCTCGAAATTAAAAAAAAAAAAAAAAAAGACTTTTATAAAGGCAGATGGGACCAACATGACTGCCTCTTTCACTGGAGATTTCTGCCCTGGGTTGGATTAGAACTCAGAGTTCTAGGCTAGTGCTCAGATCTGATGGCCATAACATACCCTCAGATCTACCCAGCTCCTGCAATGTTGAGGTAGCTTTCCAGAAAGTTAGCTTATGTGCACAGTGTAATCCATTAGGCATCTAAGTAGCCCTATGAGCCTGTGTGCGCCTAGCTGGACAAACAAAATCTTGCTCAACTAACATTTTAATTTGATTATCCCCAAAGGGCTAGTGAGGGCTATACTCTGTTGGGTTTCTTCTTTGTATGGTTGATGTAGAGCAACAACTATAATTTTACATTCAGATGGGTAACCAGATAATTGGGGTAACCACTGAGCACTGGAGACCCTGGTGCAATGATCTGAGCCTGGTCAGATCAGTACCTGTGAGCAATGTATGTTGACAGAATTTGTCAACTTTAAGAAAAGCTTTTTGCTTTTTTTTTTTTTTTTTTTTTTTTTTTTTTTACTTCTGAGGACTGTATCTTGGGAACTGTTTAGTCAAGTGGACCCAAATTTGAGTCACTAATAGTACCCACACCTGCAGGAAGCACACCAAATTTCAAGGCAATCTGATTAACCAAATGAATTTTAGATTACTTAGAACAGTTGAGCTTTAAATAGAAATCTGGTCTTAAATATATCCGAGCTGTCACTCTGATTTATTGAAGCAACAGTCTCGTCCAGGCAACTGCTATAGTCGATGCATTAACCACTGCTGAGTATTAATGTGGTTTGTCCCAACAGGATAATTGTAGAGAGCTGCAGCCATTTCCCTCCCCAAATATGCACTTACTTCATATCTGCAAAGAAATGCAAACATTAAAAGGTGAACTGTAGAGATTTTATGGAAACAATTTAAAAAACAGTGTAAGATTTCTAATCATTAACAGAACATGGGTTTAAAACTTGCAAATGGATTTATATTTTAAAGCAAAATTGCTGAAAATAACTTTTCTTTGTATTTACCAAATCTAGACTTCAATATTTCATAATGCATGAGTTCACCATCTCCTAAAACCAGACTTCTCCATTGCTTTAGCCAAACACTTTTCTGGTTTTCATTTACACATTGGTGGTTGCTTGGAGCAATGCCATTTTACCAAATCTTGCTATATGTGTAGGTTCCAACCTGTGTCTGAAACCAGTTTGTTGCCCAAGCTTGTAACAAAACAAAACAAAACAAAAAAAAGTAGTACACAGTAGGAATCTTGCCCTTCACTTCTTGAAACACCCAAAACTCCCATTGAATACCCTGAATTCACACTGAAATCAAGGAATGCAGGTGTAAATCTCAATTTTTCTTAAATGCTCAGTTTGTCCACAGTCTGAAAACCAGGAGATTCTGACAACTGCCACTTGAAATTGATACATACTTTTGTCTAATAGGATTCAAATAGTTAATATCCCAGTTGCCCCTGGGAATGATTAATCAAATTCAACATGCTAAGGTCAGATAAATAACTGTTTGGCTCTGCAATTTTCAGAATAATCTTTTTCAAGATGTAACATTTTCTGATATATTATCTCTTTCCAGTGATACAGATAAAGAATTTATTGCATCTGCCATCAGCAAAAATTGGCCTGTTTTGACATACAAGGTTACAACTGTACAAAACAAATATATTTATAGCTATCACTGTATCAGTGACATTACATAAAATTAATGTGTGCTAATAGCAACTTTCAAAGAAGTATACTTCTCCCTTCTTTCTCTAAATCTCAGTAAGTACTGCTCTTTGATAGCTACTGTATGCTTTATGTAATTAAAATAACCAAATCTTAGGAAATCTCATATTTTTGACTAAGATCTAAAACCTACATTTAGTGCAAAACTGTTAATCTGAAAATTTATTTTTACATAAGCAAATATATACATAAACAGTATAATTCCAGTTATTCAAATTCCCTTTCTTCAAAAAGCCTAATTATCTGAATCCACAGTGTTTCTCTCTCTCACACACACACACACACACACACCTGTACATTAATCGCCTACTAATAATGTGTCAAATAGCAGTTAGAGCTAATCAGTAAAAAGAACAGGAGTACTTGTGGCACCTTAGAGACTAACAAATTTATTTGAGCATAAGCTTCCCTGGGCTACAGCCCACTTCATCAGATGCATGGAATGGAACATACAGTGAGAAGATATATATACATACAGAGAACATGAAAAGGTGGAAGTTGCCATACCAACTCTAAGAGGCTAATTAATTAAGATGAGCTATTATCAGTAGGAGAAAAAAAAAACTTTTGTAGTGATAATCAAGATAGCCCATTTCAGGCAGTTGACAAAAAGGTGCGAGGATACTTAACATGGGAAAAGAGATTCAATTTGTGTAATGACCCAGCCACTCCCAGTCTCTATTCAAGCCAAAGTTAATGATATCTAGTTTTCATATTAATTCAAGTTCAGTAGTTTCTCGTTGGAGTCTGTTTTTGAAGCTTTTCTGTTGCAAAATTGCCACCTTTAAGTCTGTTACTGAGTGACCAGAGAGGTTGAAGTGTTCTCCTACTGGTTTTTGAATGTTATGATTCCTGATGTCAGATTTGTGTCCATTTATTCTTTTGCGTAGAGACTGTCTGGTTTGGCCAATGTACATGGCAGAGGGGCATTGCTAGCACAATCACTAATCAGTGGCTCTATATGAGCAGTTACCTGCAATAACTGAGGCCCATTCTGTGCTAGGAATTTACATCCGTATAGTTATGTTTCTCAAGGGTGTGAAAACTACACACACACACACACCCCTGAGAGGATACTGACCTAACCCCTGCTGTAGACAGCACTAGATCGACGGGAGAATTCTGCCATGGGCAGTGGTGTTTGAATAGAAAAGACAATGGCCTCTTCTGACTAGTGCTGTGACCCAGGCTTCAAAAAGAACAAGGAGAGCATGACTATATTAGCCTGTAGTAACACCACAGGAGAACATAAGCTATCTCTCCTACTCATTGGGAAGTCTGCCAACCCCTGGTGATTTAAGGACATCAATCTTGCCTCCCTTCCCATGATTTACGGAGCCCAAAGGAGTGCACGGATGAACACTGAGCTCTTCTGTGACTCGTTCTTGATAACTTCATCCCTGCTGCATGCTCCTTTCTTCGTTCAAAAGGACTATGCACCAACAGAGCTTAAGAACTGCTGATGGTCCATATAATGTGAATTTTTGCTGGCTAACACCCCAGCAAAAATTCAACCAATGGACTAAGAGGTGATGGGAACACTAAAGAATGTACAGAGGCAAATTGCTCCACTATGTCCTTAATAATGAAAGCAACAAGCTAACTGTGACTTACATTATTAAGTGAATGTCCATTAAGGATGCCATCCATATGGTGGCCAAGTCATGGAAGGATATCCGAACATCACCAAAAAAAAAATGCTGGGCTAACTATACATTGCTGAAGCTTCCCAAAAATGCCTCTGAATCTGATACCCCCAGTCAAGGGCAAGCAGCAGTCAGCAACCTCTATTCCTTTGCTAATCAATTTTCTTTTAATGCCCAAGAGGTGGAAAACTGGGTCCAGACTGAGGGAGCTGATCAGAGATACAGTGACTTGTCTGACAGTGACGTTCTGCAATCTATCTTAGAGCAGGAGCAGACCAAAGTTTGTGAAATCAGTAATGAACAAACTCAAGTGGAGCCAGATGATGTGAGAATCCCAAGTGACGGTGAGGCCACTAACTACCTGGAGAAAGTTATCACCCAGCTAAGAAACTGCATGAATACAGAAACTTACAGACTCTACTGTTGCATCAGCTATTTCAGAATGCTGTACAAAAAAAGAAATCCTCACAAACGGCAGGCAGATTTTTACAAAAAGATAAATTGAGAATGAAACTATGTCCACTGTGATTTTAATGCAAAGTTGACGGTTCAATATATTCAACGTTTATTTTTTAATAAGGTAGAAAGTATTAAGCATTACTTCTTTCATTCCCCAAATTTCTATTTCAGTGAAACTGCAGCTCAAAATAGTGCTTCCATTTATCCAAACGTCCAGTTATCTGAAATATTCAGATGTTCCCCAGGACATTTGGATAAACAGGAGTGTACTGCACACATGCGAACCCTCACCCCTTCCCCCCCCCCCCCCCCACGTTCATATATAGAATGCAACAAGCTTCTAAAAACTATATATCATAACCAGGAGAATTAATCCTCCTTTCAACTGCTTTCCAAATGATAACAAATCACAGCATAGGAGTTCACTGTGCAAAGTCTATTCATTTTGGAAGACACAGTTTTACACTAGGAGAGAAACAACAGAGAATTTCAGCTTTCCTAGGCTTTAGTAAGTAGGAAGCACTGAAATATCACTTTGTTTGCAGACCACCACAGACTTTCTCAATCAGTTATTTCACCCCAAATAAGATAAAGAAGTCAATAATTTGATCGACATTTTCTACTCAACTAAAGTGGACATTGTATCCTTCATAGGTATTAAGTGGTAACAACAAAGATGATGTTAAAGAAATTATGTTAACTAACCAATTTCAACTATACACAAAAACTTAGAGCAGCTTTTGGGCAGGGAAGACTAATAATATTCCACAGCTGAAAGCTATAGAAAAAAATGGAATTCTAGTGCTGCAAGAAACTATACTGTATTATTGTATGTCATCAGATGGCACTGGTACAGTCTTACAAATTCTGCTTAATTGACTGTATAGGCAGTTAGATCTTGGAGAAATGAGTGCCATTGGTTGTAAAACAGTTGTTTTACAGAAACTAAACAGATCACAGTATCATCTCACTTTCCTGAGTCTCTCAGAGTGGAATCATTATTAGGTGCCTACGTGATACATGACATACCAGAGAAAGTGTCTGAAAATTTATATGCTTCTTCACACTTCAAAGTAGTTTCAAATACATTATACATCAGTTTGTATTTATGCTGGGACTATATTAAATCTCTTATTAGGACTTCCTTTCTTCTATGGCAGCATCATTAATTAGCCACATTAATATAATTAATAACACAAAATTAGAGTGTTTTATTATGGGGGGGAGGGATAGCTCAGTGGTTTGAGAATTGGCCTGCTAAACCCAGGGTTGTGACTTCAATCCTTGAGGGGGCCACTTAGGGATCTGGGGCAAAATCAGTACTTGGTCCTGCTAATGAAGGCAGAGGGCTGGACTCAATGACCTTTCGGGGTCCCTTCCAGTTCTAGGAGATAGGATATCTCCATATATTATTATTAGGATCTAGGTCCAGGCTAGGTCATGAGGGGAGTGTTCCACTCAGTTTGTACACACAGTAGATGGCAGCAAAAAATGAGCTATTATTAAGAGAAGAACTATCTTGATTTTTCGCAGTGGAATAATGGCATTCTGGTGGCATTAGGGCAGCACTTATTTTAGCAAAAGTTAGCTGGTGTTACAAAGATTAGGGAATGGAATTTAAATCTTAGTAAAACATTAGCTTAATTGCAAGTCTGCAGGACCAAAGGAAGTATTTTTAGTTGTAAAGCAATCAGACTTAGAAGGTTCTTTCAGCTCAATAGATAAGACAGATAGTGAAGCCTTCAGTTCCAAGATAAATGGACTATAGCTGAGACTATTTTTCCTGCATTGGAAATATGCAATATATTTAAAGAAGTTTGTTCTCTTAGTTCAAAGGATTCAATCAATGCCCTCTTGATCAGGGCCGACGAGAGGGGGGGGAAGCCAGTACAAATTACCGGGGCCGGCTTCCCCCCACTCTCATCGGCCCTGTTTAGCCAGTCCGCCCTTGCTGGGGGGCCCGAAAAAATTTTTTCACCGGGGCCCAAACCCGCGCTCGATTACAGATAACAAACCTCTGAAGCTCTTTGATTCTAGCATTCCACTAAAGAAATCAACAAAGGTGAGAGAAAAAGTAAAAATATATATATAAAAATATACTTTATAAATATATACTTCCTTGAGCAGTAAGACTGTACTTCTAAATTATCAGGAATGTGACAATCAAATGGCCTGCATATATTAGCAATCTGAAAGATTTAAAGTTCATATGCAGGTGTAAGAAAATATAAGATGAGTGGAAGGAATCTTTACATCCCTCACTCTTAACTTTTCATCATGGCAGGACCATGGACATCTGGTCACATTAAATGTCCTTTGGATCTTGTTTGCAAACATGAACAATCATTGCATTGTTCTCCCAGGAGAAAACAGGACACTATCCAGACAGTTGTTACAAACCAGAACCCGCTGTATCAACTGCTTCAAAATTCCTTAATCATCACTGCAAGGGTAGGAACAACAGAAATCACTTTTGACTACTAGTAATACTTTGAACTTAAGTAGCACCGAGGATCTCAAAGTGCTTCACAAAATGACTTAAGCCTCATAATGTGAGGTATTACACCCATTGCATAAACTGACACACAGAGGGAAAGTAATTTTCCCTAGGTCACCCAGCACATCTGTGGCTGAGTTGGGCAATGACCCTGATTGCCAGTGCTATTCACTAATCACTAGAAAACACCATTTACTATGCTTCTGCTCTTCAAAGAAAACAGGTTATGTTTGAGTCTGGGTAACCAATAAGGTAGGTTAACTGGTAACTAAGGAAAAAAACATTGATAATGCTATAGACAAACTGTCTTCTCAGGAAGATGATGAATGGGGAGAGTTACATTTCCATCCCCTCGTTGAACATTTAATGAATTAACCTAATCAGATACAATGCCTGTCTGTATGTTTAAAAAACAACAACAATTCACAAAGTTAACCAGTTAATCGTTAGACTACATTGCCCCTTTTTTCAATATGCAAATGTTTGCTTCCAGACTTGAGAACCGAGACATGCTGTTTTCCTGAATCTTAGTCTCTCTTAACTTGGGTGTTATGCAGCATTTCAGGTAACTTAGCTAGTTTGGCAACTAGGTTCTGTCCTAATAAATTCATACAATACCTGTATCTTCTCTATACATCTCATGAAGGTGAGCCCTTCTGTCTTGATTGTCCTCCTAAGTCAGCATGCAGGCATGGTTATAGGGGGGAAAAAACTGTATACAGCATAGTTTAGTTTTTAAAAAAACAACAACAAAGATGTGTAGCAACAAAACCCTCTCTTATGTTTATTGTAACTTTCATCCATGCCTCACCTTGTCCATCCCTTGCTATCCTTTACCAAACGTAGATTGTAAATTTCTTGGACATAGATCTATTTAAATGATCTGTACAGCACCAAGCACATTATGATGCTACAGAAAGAATACATAACAAATCCTGATAGTCATTGCATTCAAGAAAAGGTCAACATGGCAACATATATATATCATAATATATATTGTCATAATAAAAGAGCTTGCAGTGGGCCATACACTAACTCTTTTTCTGGGCACCATGAATCATAGATTACTAGCCTAGAAATCCAGCTGGAGTGAAATATGCCAAGAACCCATTTATCTACATTCTAGGTGTAAGACATATGAAAAAAAAAACACCAAATATTTTAGCCAGGCCAAAAAAGGACCAGATGAAAAATATTATGCTTTTTCACCTATTTTGTTCCTTCACCTTTTCTCCCCACCTTTTTCAGATATGGGATACAGTTTCTTTTCCCCCCTCTTCCTAATCCTGCAGTTATTAGTGAAAAATCATTTCACAAACTGAAATTAAGAGGAGCAATCATTGAACATTTCATCAATAGCCATATTGGTCTTTGTGTGTCTAACCTTGCTGGTTACTACACTGCAAACTTTTTAAAGTGAAACAGTAGCAGCATATTGAAACTTATTTAAAAAAAGCATTTCAACTGTTTCTCTCTGATATGTAAAGTGAAGCATTGCAACTGATCTCCATTTTAAACTAATACAAAACTAAAGGGAGCATGTGCTAGTAAATGTCCATAATTGTGCAGACCTTGTTCAGGTTGCATTTTTGCATTTTTACTGGCACAAGTGCATAAAAGACACTCATTTTATTCAATAACAGCTTGTCATCTACAAATCTTTCCTATGAGTAATTAAATTGCAATGAACCACTAAAAGGAGTCTCTGACACAGCTTACATTGTATGGTAGGCGGGGCCGCCAAGAGCGGGTTCGGGCCCCGGTGAAAATTTTTTTTCGGGCCTCCCAGCAAGGGCAGACTGGCTAAACAGAGCCAACAGCGGGGGGGGGAAAGCCGGGGAAGCCGGGCCCCTCTTCCAGACCGCCAGGCCCCAGTAATTTGTACCGGCTTCCCCCCCCCCCTCATTCGCCCTGATGGTAGGTAAATAGCTGCTACGTATCTTGACACAGCAGAAAAAAATAAAGCAGGGTATACACTACATCGTGTCTCCTGATGATACATTCAGCTTGTAAAACAACTGCACAACATTGATTAGATATCACATTATTGAATTTACCTGTCAAATTGATCAGTGGCTTTACTTTAATGTATCATTTTTTCTTTGTTCCCATGAAATGTAGAAGGAGAAAGAAAAAGATTCCTAGCTTTAACGGAGGAAAATTTATATTGAATTCATTCTTGTTTCACCAACTGTGTCAAAGATCTTAAAGATCAACATTGTCCAAGCAATGTAATGAAGCCAATCTAACAGTGTTTTTTATCTTTATGCTACACCATTTCATTTGCCTTTAGGCATTTGGTTATTGACACATTAATGATCGATTGATTGCTTTTAATCAATGTGGCACTAATGAGACGAACTAGGCTAGAAGCTCTTAAGAGTGAATTCCTCTGTTAATCCACAGTATTTGGGCACTTATCTATGACAGCTAGTAAGAATATCAATTATGCAGGTACTTCTCCCTCTAGGAACTGGACTGAAATCACTGCATTTTACACTGGCCAAAGAACAATCATTGGAGGGTAATGGCTTTTGATCATTAATGATCTGAGCTGGATTCTAACTAAAAAATATTTAATTTTATTGGTTTTTGGGTGTGGGAAAAGGAAGAGTGGGGATGCTTTTCTTCATGCTATGTAGAATAACAATTTTCTTTTGTAAAGTAGTTGCCGTTCTGATATTTTATTACTGTCCAGACACAAGTTAGAACAATAATGTGAAAGTAAAATTCTCAACATGTTTTGCCAAATAAATCAATAACCCCCAACTTCCCTCTGATCTCAGCAAAAATCATTTCAGGGTGAGTAGTGTGTGGAGTAAATGTAAATGAACATTGTTCACATTTTAGCTTGTCTTTTAATAACCTATATGGCCTCAAGATGACAGGGCCTCATCAAACTCCTATGCACCACTTACATCCTCAACTGGTGTACATGTGCAACACTCAATGCATATGTGCACTGAGCGCATGATTTCATGTGCATGCATGCTTTTGAAAGCATGGGCCTTGTTCTATAATTAATTGCCAAAGGTGTTTTGTTTTTTGCCATGTTTATTTCAATACCTGAAGACTTCCTTAGTAGTGTATTTGTAGATTCATAGGCCATGACTGATTATAAGTTAATGAAATACTTACAAAAATAATAGCCAGTTTGGGGAATTGGTAACTGCAAGAAACCAATCTTCCATGTTCATGATGTTCTGAAGTGATCTTTCAGCTACCCGGGGTATAATTGAGATGTATTTATTTGTGTTTGCTTTACACTGAATGAATGTTAATGGTATGCAGGGGTTATGTGTGATGAATAACACATTGACATTTCTTTTCCTGAAGAAACACTGAATTTTTAAATCAATTTTTTTTAAGATTGGAACAGTTTGTACATTCTGCTGTGGAACTAGAACTTCTGGCTGCATTCCCACAGCTGCTACCATCTGCTTATTAATGCTCTATGTGTTTCATTCTCATTCTTTGGTTAAATGTAAGGGACTGTTGTCCCCTTACTAAAACTCAGTGGGGGTGTTTTGGTTGGCTAACTCCCAGTGCCAAAAGAAAGGGGAAGGATCAATGGGCAATCAGGACCCTGAGACTGACAGTCCCCAGGGGCAATGGGGAGAGGCCAATGTTCCAGGTTCCAGGGTGGGCAGGCTAATCAGGGAGTCAGGAGGCTGGGGGGGAGGGGAGAAAGGGGGTGGTCCTGTCCTCCCTGTGAGCCGGAATTGCCTGGGTCAGACAGAGTTGGGCCGAGCTAAGGAGAGAGCTGGGGCCCAAGCGGAGCTGGGGAGCAGAGCCGTGTCAGATCCAGAGGGGCCAGACAAGCAGCCAGGAAGCAGGTCAGTGCTGGGAGCAGAGTCACAGAAGCAGCCCCCAGAGCAGACCTGCCCTGTGCTGGGAGGAGAGCTGTAGCAGCCAGAGGGGCCAGAGAAGTAGCCCAGGGAGCTGGAGGCAGAGCAGCAGCAGCAGCCGTGCTGAGGCAGAGTGGAGCTGGAGAGACACCCCAGTAGGGTGACCAGACAGCAAGTGTGAAAAATCAGGACAGGGAGTGGGGAGTAATAGGAACCTATATAAGAAAAAGACCCCAAAATTGGGACTGTCCCTATAAAATCAGGACATCTGGACACCCTACACCCCAGCCAAGAGGCCTTGCAGGCCAGACTTGGAGGGGATCATAACCCTGACAGGGCGGGGGCGACGCTGGGAAGAAGGATCCTACCACCTAATGCCTGAGGGCGTGTGGCCACCACCAGAGCAAGTGTCCGACCCGCAGCGTCTCTGCAGCACAGCCAGGCCCTGAGAAGAAGACCTGGGACTTGAGAGGAATAGACTGTGAACTTCCCTTACATTTCAGAGACTGCTGGTTGTGATGTTCCCGTGCCACAGAGAGGGGTTATGTGTTTTCTTGAAACCTTTCCCATTTTTCCTATTTTTTTAATTGATTGCTGTTTAATAAATTGTATTTGCTTTGAACTGTACGTAATGATCAGTGGGTCAGGAAAGCATCCAGTGCAGAGAGAACACCCTGGAGTGGGGACACCCTAGCCCCTGCCCTAAGTGACCACGCCAAGATGGGGGCCGAGCCCCCCTGAAATCCTGGGCCCAGACTTGTTTGGGTTACGAGGACTCTGCCAGACAGGAGAGTGGAAGGGGAGCCCTTGAGGTCAGGCAGGCCTCTGGGTAAAGGAATTGGGAGCAAGGACTCAGATCCTTTCGCTAGCCCATTTCACCAGGGTAGTATATAAGCCAGGAAAGTTCCCCACAATAGCGGACCATTCCCTCACCTACATAAAGCAACATATCTGGGAAGTTCACTGTATGTACCTTCAGTGGTGAACCCTCTCCTAAAAAAGTACTTCTTTGTGTAGACTTTTGTGCTCCATGTCCGATACACTTTCACAAGAATCTTCTTCCATAAATAGCTGCCCCTTAGCACTGGTATTTTGATGGCACAAACTGGACAAAACTTCGGTTCAAATCCGTGCCACTGCTTGCTCATCAGCAGAGCCTTCCTGCAGCAGCAGTGTCAAGACGTTGTAGCCTCTTTTGCTTACTATTTAGATAAAGCCAAAACTGGGGCAGGATTCCCACGGAAGAGCACCTAGCCCTAGCTAACGTGCCTGGTGTGTTGCATGGCCCAGGATCTCTTCCAGCAAGTAACTAGGAAATGTAGTGTCATTGTAGTCTTTCAACTGTGTTGCAAGATTAAAAAAAATAAGGGCTGGGGGGAGGATAACAGTACAAAAAAAAGAGAGCAGCCAGCTGTGCTGAGAGAGTCTGTCACAGTCATGATTATGGCAAGGCACATCCTTCGTCTCGCCGGGCTCAGCTTTCCCCTCTCTGGTGGGTGGGTGCCTGGAGTAAATCTGTCCCACACCACAGAGCTTTTAGTCCTCACTCAGATTTTATTTTTCAATGTTTTGCATGGTGGGCCTCAGGGTAGGCCCAACAAGTACGCTTCAGCCAAACAACAGAAACAAATTCATAACCAAAAAGGGAGTACCTTTCCCTGTCCCTTCTCTGGGATGTTGCCTTGTTATGTTGGCTTCTGGTGCCAGTTCTACCCTGAACAGGCAGTTAGCTGGGTTGCTTCCCCTATAGGGAGGAGAGCAGCCTTCCACCCAGGAGAATCCTTTTCCTCCCACTGCTACTAGCCTGCTGCAGCTTGTCTCTCCTCCCTCCTCCCTCTCTCTCTCACCAGCCCTTAATTGGACTCAAGTGTCCCTAGCTGACCTGAGGTTACCTTTTTTCAGCTCATAGGGAAAAGGGCCTTTACATTCTAGGGCCTTCTTCCACTCTCTCTTACAGCTGTCCGGTCTGACTTTGTCACATGACAAGTCTTTTCATGACATTTCAAGACCACCAACAGCAATTCCGGGCCCCAAGGCAGAACAGTCAATGGGCCCCCAGCCCACGCAGACGTGGTCCGCCTGACATTTTGGCGGTGCTGCACCTGCGCTGGCTGGTGCCCAGCGAGCTGCCGGCTGCGCTGCTGGGCGTGCTCTTCTAGCATGGCCAGGGCTTCCACATGCCTGCCCGGCTGCCTTCACCGCCACCAGTACCGCCCTGCAACATCTAGGAGCCCTGCTGCCCTGCCGCCCACTTGGGCGATTTAAAAGGGCCTGGGGCTCCCAGCTACAGTGGCGATCAGATAGAAAATTCTGGAATTGGAATGATTGAATGGAGCTGAGGTTTCTAGAAAGGTATTTGTTTCTCTTAGGTACTTATATATGCTCCCCCACACACACTTATATATGCTCCCCCCAACACACATTACCATAGTATCCGAGCGCCTCACAATTTTATTTATCCTCACAACTCCCTGATGTGGAAAGGAAGTATTATCCCATTCTGCAGATTCATAGATTCCAAGGCCAGAAGGGACCATTGTGATCATCTAGTCTGACCTTCAAATAATTCCTCATGCATCTCTTTCAGAAAAACAACCTATCTTGTTTTAAAAATTGCCAGTGATGAAGACTCCACCACAACCCTGGTAAACTGGTGCAGTGGTTTATTAATCTCACTGTTAAAAAAAAAAAAAAAGCTTTATTTCTAGTTTGAATTTGTCTAGCTTCAACTTCCAGTTATTAGATCGTGTTATACCTCTGCTAGATAGAAGAGCCTGTTATCAAATATTTGTTTCCCGCATAGGTTTCATAAACTGTGATCAAGTCATCCCTTAACCTTCTCTTTGTTAAGCCAAATAGATTGAGCACCTTGAGTCTATCACGATAAGGCAGGTTTTTTAATCCTTTAATCATTCTTGTAGCACTTCTCTGAAACCTCTCCAGTTTATCAACGTCCTTCTTGAATTGTGGGCACCAGAACTGGACACAGTATTCGAGCAGCGATCTCACCATGCCAAATACAGAGGTAAAATAACCTCTCTACTCATACTAGAGATTCCCCTGTTTAGGCATTCAAAGGTAGCATTAGCTCTTTTGGCCACAGCATCACACTGGGAGCCCATGTTCAGCTGATTATCCAGCACCTCTCAAATCATTTTCAGAGTTGTTGAGTGCCAGGATAGACACCCCCATTGCATAAGTATGTTATACATTCTTAGCTTCTAGATGTATACAATAACATGTAGCCCTATTAAAATGCATATTGTTTGCTTGCACTCAGTTTATCAAGCAATTCAGATCACTCTCTATCAGTGACCTGTCCTCTTTATTGTTTACCTCTCCCCAATTTTTGTGTTGTCTGCAAACTTTATCAGTGATGATTTTATGTTTTCTTCCAGGTTGTTGATAAAAATGTTAAATAGCATGGGGCCAAGAATCAATCCCTGCAAAACCCTCAAGCAGAGCTAGCATGAATATGTCTACACAAATTGGGAATCACACTTCCCAGCTCAAATGTATACATACCCTATGTGATGGAGCAGGAAACCATCTCCTGAGTCCCAGACTAGTGCTCTAATCATTGGACCATCCTTCCATATCCTGCCTTTTAGCAGGCAGTGAAATTCCTGCTAGAGAACATAGCTAATAGAAAGCATGAAAGGACCAAGCGGTTCTGGATGGGATGGCAGGAGGGGTGAAAAAAGCAGAATTTTGATAATGTTTCTGAAGGCCAAGGCTGTGTGTGAACCACTGCTGAGTGATTAACAATCAGTCTGTTAGCCTATACAGAGAGTATAATACGAGCATTTAAATCATTACTTGGTAAAGTGCTCCAAGAGCATTCCATTATGAAAGGTGTTACAAAAACCAAATACTCTTATCTACTCTGCTGTTATCAGAACTATACCAAAATGTGACTTTTATAAAAAAGTAGAGAATTTAAATTATTTTACTACATTCTGGACTGCCATATCCTGATAATTTTTACACACATTCAATATGTGATTGATCATAGCATTAAAAAGTGTCATCCCTGTGAATATACCCACTATTTTCAGGTAGAGAATAAGCATATAAAAATCAAATAGAAGAGCTTTAGTAGTTATGGAACAAATATAGAATACAAATGCAAAATACGTGGTCACTTAAAAAAAAAATATACGATTTTGTAACTAAAATACAAAATTCTAACTCCTGGCTATAATTATCAACTCAAAAACGGCATGTAATGAATAGTGTAAAGATACGGTCTCAAATAAGGTAACATACTGTTAATAGAGAGATATGATGATTATATTACTATATGCTTCTCTGGACAAAAGCTCACTGTTGTAACAACTATTGTTTTGTCTGTGATGTTTACATGGCAAGTATTTGTCAACCTGTTAATACTCCCTAAATAAACTGGAATCCTCCTGGGATGCTTGAGTAATAGTGTAGTGTCTGGAAAGGGTACATACAGAAACCACGTTGCCACTTTGCAAATGTCCCAACTGATGCATTGCTCAAGAAGGTTGATGAAGCGGAATGAGTGGAATAAACTCATTCTCAGAGAAGGAGAAACCTTTGATAGATTACAGCAGAACTTGGTACAGTCAGAAATCCAGTGTGGCATATCCTGGGCTGTAATCAGCTGCCCTTTAATCCTTTCAGCAAAGGCTACAAAAAGGCTAGGACCTGAAAGTCTGCACATTCCAGGTGAATGGATAAGGCCCTCCAAATATCCAAGCTATGCTGCTTCTCTTCAGCTTTGTAAGAATGTAGTTTCAGAAAGAATACCAGAAGATGAATAGTCTGACTGAAGTGGAATACAGACAGATAAAACCTTCGGCATGAATTTAGGGTGCAGTCTCAGGGAGTCCTTGATGGTGGAAATGAACATCTTGCATGCTCTCTGAATGGCTTGAAGCTCCAATATATTTATATGGAGCAAAACTTCCAGAGATTTACAGTGTCTGAGCCTAAGTTGATCCAGATGGGCTCCCCAACCTTTGGTAGATGCATCTGTTACCAGGGTCACAGTTGTTTCTGGTGACAGGAGGGGAACACCTCTGCGTACTTTTGGCATATTCAGCCACCAATTCAGGGGCAGAGGGCTCAAGAGGGAATAGAGTAAGACTGGAGGAGGCTAATGGGTTA
Source organism: Emys orbicularis (assembly GCF_028017835.1). Lineage (NCBI taxonomy): Eukaryota > Metazoa > Chordata > Testudines > Emydidae > Emys > Emys orbicularis. The sequence goes on along the minus strand of NC_088689.1, from coordinate 36,450,227 downwards.
AGGCAAAAGCAGTGGGGGGATCAGAGGGGGAAGGAGGGCGGAACATTCAGTAGTAGGAGCAGAAGGTTGGCTGGTCCAGGCCTCCCTCTTTGAGACTCAACTCCAGACCCCCTACCTTTCCCCTTAGCTGCCTTAGGTTCTCCCATTCCTTCCTTTCAAACAAGACCCATGCTCCCTCCCTCCCTCTCAAGTTGTACCATATTCCTTCAAATACCCAGGTCCCCATTAGTTTCCCCAGTCATCTTCCTGCTTCTTGTGCTGGGTGCAAAAAGATAGATTTCTGCCTTCAACCACACCTGTCCCACTGCTCTGGACCTCCTGAGGGGGAAATCTGTGACTTTCTCAGTGGGGAGGAATGGCTTATGGAACTCTACAAAAACAAACATGTTGGCAAACAATAACGCTTCTGGGTGCCGTTATTTGGCTGAGGTATTGGACTAAAGACAGAGGATAACTTTTTTCCTTTAATCTTTTGTGTCTGCTATAATGGCATGGCTACATCTTTTTTCATGCACTGCTCAGGAAATCTAGGAGCATATCCTTCCCCAGCCACCACCAGGGGTGGGGGGTGGGAAGAGGAGTTAGTAATAATGGAGAAGCTCATGTTTAGTGTGTGGTTGATTGCTGATATATCTTCATCTGAGAGACGTAACAGTCTCTTTTGCCAACCCAATACTTCCATAAAAAGCAGGATCTTCGTGAAATGAGTTGTTGCTTTGTTGGAAGATCCTGTCTAAAACTAAAGAAACTAAATTCAGAAATGACAACACTGATCATTCTGTATCAGTTCAGATCGTTGCATACATAATACATCTGACTTAAAACCTCAAAAGCAAAGAAATGCAAATGTTAAACCATGTAACAATATATAGCTTCTATTCCTCCACTCAGAGAGAGACCTTCCCACTAATGCAACCATGCAGAATTTCACCCGGTTGGGATGCCAGCGCTCTAGCAATCCCTTCCCAATAATCGGAGTTGTGTCTTCTCATAACTCTCAATGCCTACCTGGAAGTTGTTCTTTTGTGTGTGCTGTCCCGTCCAGCTGTCGCTTTCCACAAAAAACACCACCACCACCTTTCCTGAACAACTGAATCAGTTTCCATCTACAAACCTTGCCGTCTTTTTCTCGCTAGGTTTCAACTGACTTTCTGAAATATTTTGTGGTATAATTTGATTTTTATGAAGGGCCTACATCAAATTAGAATGCATTGTCATGTCTTAAAAAAATCTTCCCTTCAGAAGGATTCCAAAGTGTAACAGTCTCTGCCCTTAGAGATTATTTCACCCAGGGCCGGCTCTAACTTTTTTGCCGCCCCAAGCAGCAAAAAAAAGCGCCGCCCCGCCGTAACAACCCCCCCCCCAGCACCACCCCGCCCAGCCGAAACAACCCCCCCCGAGTGCCGCGCCGCCGAACCCCCCCCCCGAGCGCCGCACTGCCGAACACCCCCGCCCCCCGCGGAGCGCCGCACTGCTGAAGCCCCCTGTGCTCCCCCCCGCGCGGAGCGCCGCCGAAACCCCCGCGGAGTGCCGCCGAAACCTCCGCCCCCCGTGGAGCGCCGCGCCGCCGAAACCCCCGCCGAGCGCCGCGCCGCCGAAACTACCGCCGAGCGCCGCGCCGCCGGAACACCCCCCCCCCCCGCCGAGCGCTGCGCTGCCCCCCGCCACCCCAAAATTGGTCGCCCCTTACCAGGTGCCGCCCCAAGCACATGCTTGGTTGGCTGGTGCCTGGAGCCGGCCCTGATTTCACCCACTACTGCCATGCAGAGCGTCTGTAGCGGATGCGGAGGAATCATTCTGAACCAGAAAAGTACATCACAGCTCTATATAGTTGTATTCACCTTGTGATTTTAAAAAATAAAAGTTGGATAAGATCAGATCATGGATGAAGAACAGCCAGCTGAAGCTGAACCTGAGCAAAAAGAGGCAATGCAGCTAGACAGAAGAAAGACAGAGACCTTGAACTGTGTCAAAATTCTGTGGGAAACCTGTGTCAAGAGCAGAGGACAGGTGTGATGTGTCTTTTTCTTTAAAGCACTCTATGGTTGGGGTCCAGGATACCTAAAAGCCTGTTTAAAGTTCCAGGATGAAGACTGTGGTCAACAACAATAAGAGTAAAGCTTGTCTATGTGGGATGATATGAGAGAGTGCAATGAACTCCCCTAGGAACTAAGGGCTATCCCAAACCTCACCACTTTCCACTTCAAATGAAAGGTCCATTTATTTGAACTTGCCTTCTCTAGTATAAACACAAACATGTATGTAAAAAAGGTCCAGAAAAACAACCAAAGAATCAAACAAACTTACCAAAACAAGACACTGCACTTCACACGCTTCTCTCTCAAGGGAGAGGATGAGAGAACAAACAGGTGACAGAAGTATAGTCATGTTGCACTACAGGAAGGTGCTCAGATGCTACAGTAACTAACAACCTACATCTAGAATAGAATGTGTGACATCCGAGCAGGCGTGCAGGGGTGTGACAGAACTGCTGAAAGTGTGTCATTCCCACAACAATACGTGGCAGCCTGAATCTGACCAAACCCATGGGAGAGTATAAACAACCACCAGGGATATAAGAAAATAATAGGCTAAATTTGAGTAACATACAGAGCCAAGACAAGCAGCCTCCTAAAAGAAAATTCCTATATTCTGAATGCTGCCATACCTGGACTTCACAAAATACCATCAACTATGGGCCCATCAAAAAGACCATCCCTTCATCCACACATTGGGGTACTGATCACCAGGTGAGTTTGAGCTGCATTGGCAGAGGACCCAATGGGTCTTCGCACTCCTCTGATCCGAGGGATGGGTGGGGAACAGTTCAGTCCCCTCTGTAAGTTAGAGAACTCAATATTAACTGATCTCTTGTTGGAGACAAATGTAAAGTAACAGTAACTAAGACTACATCTACACTAGCCCTTTTGTCGGTATAACCTACGTCACTCAGGGGTGTGAAAAAAACCACACCCCGAGCGACGTAACTTACACCAACAGAAGCACCAGTGTGGACAGTACTGTGTCGGTGGGAGAGCTTCCCCTGCCGACATAGCTACCGCCGCTCATTGCGGGTGGTTTACTTATATTGACGGGAGAGCTCTCTCCTGTCAGCATACAGCAGCTACACGGGAGATCGTACAGCAACACAGCTGCGCCAGTACAGCTCTGCCGCTGCAAGGTCTCTAGTGTAGACATGGCCATAGCGAAAGACATATTAGATCAAATCAGTGGTTCATCTAGACCAGTAACCCATCTGACAGCAGCCAGTAACAGATGCTTCAGACAGAATGTACATTGATTCCAGCAATCAGGGAACAAAGACAAAGGCTATGTCTACACTACAGCTTATAGCGGCTTAACTTACGTTGCTGCAGGGTGTGTGTGAATAAGTCACATACACCCCCGACCCCACAGTGACATAAGTTACACCAGCATGAGCACCGGTGTAGACAGTGCTGTCGGTGGGAGAAACTTGCGGGGGCTGGAGTAGTTAAGAGCTCTGCATCGACTTAGCTATGCATTAGTGCAGCTATGCCACTGTCAACTCTCTAGTGTAGCTGTGCCCAAGGTGAATGGCTCTGGATGCTCTTGGGAGAGCACTAGATCAACCATTGTTACATGCTAGATCAACAGTAACAAACTGCTCCACTATTTCTCCCCCCACACAGTGAGTTTGAATAAGAAAGTGTGCACGTTCCCAAAGCAGTGCCTAAGGGTTTGATTTTTCTTGGAAGGCATTAGATACCATGGTAATGAAAATGATTTAAAAACTTGATCAAAGTAGGAAAAACAGGTCCATGAGGTAGAGGAGAAGGGAAATGGCAACATTCTCAACCTCATGCCCCTTTTCAATATGGGACAGCTCAATTCAGCATAATGGCTGCCACTTTCCGAAGAATACAAGAAAGGAAATAGATCAATGTACTCTATTGCCTCATACAGCTTGTACATCTGCAATAGTGCAAGCTAGCCTCTGGCCCTAAAGCATACACTTATATACACAACTTGCACAGATATTTATATGACACATGGAAAGAAGAAAAACCCGTGATCAAAAATGATGTGTCCCCTAACAATCACTAATGTTTAAGTTTATACTATTTTTAGTTAAGTTATAGTTAGCTGCTTTTCTGATTTGTTTTTATACATCTATGGGGCTCCTAGTGAGTAATCGGAATATTCATTTAATCCTTTTCCTATAGTCTAGTGCCTTTAAAAACTCATTAGATTGAAAGGACTTAATGGCTAAGAGGGATTTATATCTGATACGTATCTTTCATTTCTCGCTTTCAGGCCAATCTTTTATTGAAAAACACTGAGAAATTGGCCTCTGCCTTGCTGTACCAATCCTAGCACATCCAAGTTGTTGGCTATTTCCATACTTCTATCATTATTTTCCAGACTTTTTAGGTACAGTTTCAAGAAAGCAATTATACCTTCCTTTTGCTCCTGAGTAGGTCTCAAGTTTACTCGCTATCTGATTCCAGACCCTCTGACTTCAAATTCATTCTCCTTGAAGTGCCCCAACAGTGACTGGCCACAACTTACACTTTCAATGTCCAATTCCAGTTTGGGGCAATAAAAGCAGATTTTATTGGCATAGTACAGAAAACATTGCAAAATAAAAGATAATTGGAAATAAATACATTAATAAAATTCAAAACAAAGTGCTGCTAGCCAGTCACAATATATACTTTACAAATGTATGAAAATACTAGCTGGCCTCTAGACCATTCCCAGCACTTTGAAGACTTTCTCAATCAAATATTCAGCTGTTCACATTTCTCAACTTTTCCAACAAGCATAATTTTGATCATGTTTAGGCTCATTCTAACACGATAACAGTAAAAGGTTGTTATAAAGAGGAGGGTGATAAATTGTTTTTCTGAGCCACTTGAGGACAGGACAAGAAGTAACTGGTTAAATTGCAGCAAGGGGGAGTTAGATTAGACATTATTAACTATCCTTACAATAAGGAAGTTTTTGTATCTGGAATAAATTGCCTAGGGAGGTTGTGGAATCTCTGTCATTGGAGGTTTTTAAGAACAGGTTATACAAACACCTGTCAGGGATGGTCTAGATAATACTTAATCCTGCCATGAGTGCAGGGGACTGGACTAGATGACCGATCAGGGTCCCTTCCAGTCCTACACTTCCATGATTCCCAGGCAGCTTCAAAATAATTAATACAGAACATAACAGTTTTCAGCTGCTCCTCTGGAGTTATCGCCTATATAATCAGCCACTTATTTTGCTTGTCTTTAAAGACTGCAGTTATATTCCAAAACAAAATTTTAAAAGATTTTTAATTAATTTAAAAAAGATACTCACTGACTGGAACTTCCACTGAAGTCCAAACTCCTCAGTACTCACTCTGTCAATTGCCTTTCATCTCAAGAAGCACATTCATTAGCTATCTCTGTATTTATATCAAACAGCACACAAGGACTTTGACCCTCCCACCAACTTACTCAGTCAGATGGCCTGGCGTATGACTCACTCACTTCTAACACTCAAACCTCAAAGGGACTGGTTTGGAATGTAGGTCTTGTTAAAACCCTGCTCGTATAGCAGTTACACTCCTAACCACTAGTTACTACCTTTTTACTTATCCATTGCTGAACATAGCCTTATAACTCCTCCCCACGTTGTTTACATTTTTAAAGAAAAAAAATTGTCCTTACTGGAGCTTCCAGTCAATCCAAACTCCTGTGTCTGCACCGTCAACTGCCTCTCACTCTATCTGGGGCCTCTCAGATTGAGTAGGTTTCAGAGTGGTAGCCGTGTTAGTCTGTATCAGCAAAAACAACGAGGAGTCCTTGTGGCACCTTAGAGACTAACACATTTATTTGGGCATAAGCTTTCGTGGGCTAAAACCCACTTCATCAGATGCATGGAGTGGAAAATACAGTAGCAGGTATATATACACAGTATATGAAAAGATGGGAGTGTAGTAAGATGAGGCCCTGAAACATAAACCCTTGTATCAGAAGCCCAGTATGAGGCCTAAAGCCTGAGCTAAAGTAATGGTCAAGACTTTGCTAACAAAAAGCAAAGTTATGCTGTGAGCCAGAGGCAGGCCCTGCTCACAGAAGCTGGCAAGGAAAGGGCTGATGTTGCATAAACATATACCTACACAGTCAGGGCCGGCTCTGGCTTTTTGGCCGCCCCAAGCAAAAACAAACAAACAAACAAAAAAACCTGCGGCGCGGCCGGAGCGCGGGTGCAGGGGGACCGGCTGGGGGGGAGAGGGGGAGGGAGCGGGCGGGAGAGAGGGGGCTACAGCAGGGGCACTGCCACGCGGCCCCTCCCGCTGCGCCGCCTCCTGCCGCGAGGGCTCCGCTCCGGTCGGCGGGGAGGGAAGGAAGAGGACTGCCCTGCAGGGTGCTGGTTCTCCGCGCCGCCGCCCCCTACAGGGCGGCCGGAGCGGAACAAGAACAAAAAAAAACAAAAAAAAAGCGGCCGTGCCCTAGGATTGGGCAGAATGCTGCCTCGAACAATCTGCCGCCCTAAGCACCAGCTTGCTCAGCTGGTGCCTGGAGCCGGCCCTGTACACAGTATTGGTTACTAGAGATCTAAATATATGGTACTTATGTTTAAACACTCTGATACTTGCCCATTCCACGCAGATAACAAGGAACAATCTGACCCATCCTAAAGACAGGGTCAAAAGGGGAATATGATGGATAGAGTTGTTTTGTTCAAACCAACATGTACAAGGTGAGAGGCGGGGCCTTACTGTGTAGAGGGGTTGTACCTTGCTACATAGAGGGGTTGCACCTCAATACGTCAGGAGTGACGTGTAATTTGTTTGTACCTGTGTATAAGAATGCATCCCTGAGTGGACGTCTTTGTCTGGCCTAGGGGGCAGTGGAAAGTCCCGCCACTGACTGAGCCAGTCCATTGCCAGGGAGCACATATGTACTAGCTAGCAGCACCTTGGATATCTAATCTGGGGAGCTAGAGACTGTGTTTCTCTTCAACAATAAACCTGGCCAGGTGTCTTCGTACGTTACGAGAGTCTATGGTCATTGGGGGTTCTCTCGGGGTCTGCTGTGTCAGCTATCTGCGCCAAGCCGGGGCAGCACAGAGGGAACACACACGCAGCCAACTGATATCAACATTGAATAGAGCACAGCACCACACTGGTAAGGGAGTTGCCTTACCAAGTGGGGGGGTCAGTGCTAATGAGACAATTCAATTAAGATGGAAGTCAGATATTCTCAATAGTAGAACTCCAAGGGAGGAAAAATCACTTTTGTAATGGTAATGAGGGTGGCCCATTTCAAACAGTTGACATGAAGGTGTAATACTACTCAGATTGACTAGTATTATTTTTGTATTTACAATTTACTATTACTATTTCCAGCTGGTTTTGCATCTAGAGCTTGACTATAAGTCATGCTCTTTGAAGACACCCAGTTAATTTCCATTAATAATATATTTGAATTAGTATGTAATATTTATTTCTGCAGATTGATCTATTATCCTATTTAGATATATTGCATCTTTCAGAGACAGCCACCGAAGGTCATTTTGCAATACCCAAAGCATTATTAAACGTTCTCTCAAACCAGTGAGGAGCATTCATTGATTTTCAACTTTTAATTAACTGAATGTGTATTTTTTAATTTCTAAATTAATTCTATCAACTGGAATTGAAGGATAGCTTTTTCTTTCTTTATGGCCCAAGTTAAGCTTATCTAGTAATTAAGTATTCTCTCTAGAACAAAAACAATGTTTTTCAATTTATTCAAAAAGAAGTGTTTCATAAATGCCCAGGCTATGAGCCCAGTCCTGCAAACACTTCTGGCAGCAAGCAATATGATTTGCTGTAAGAGCTTGGAGAACTGGTTCTTGTTTCTCTCACCTTATTCACATTGTGTAGTGCCTTACTCTGTAAGGTTTCAGAGTAGCAGCCGTGTTAGTCTGTATCCGCAAAAATAACAGGAGTACTTGTGGCACCTTATTTGTTAGTCTCTAAGGTGCCACAAGTACTCCTGTTATTTTTACTCTGTAAGTAGTCCAATCAATGCCAATAGCACCACTTGTGAAACAAAGATACTATGCAATGTAAGGGAGATAGAACTAAGCCCTAGAATTTAAATCACAGTTTAACTACTCAAAAGGATCTTGATTTGGTGTCTAGTATTTGCAGGACAGAGGTTCTAGGAGAGTTCAAAGATCTTTCAGATTGTGAACAGGTGTTGCACATTCTGTATGTATTTTTAAAAATATTTTAACCCTTGTGGCAGAGCTCTGACCTTGTCCCCGTGGGTCCCGTGCTTCTAGGCGGTATATGCTAGCCTCAGTGGCTCACTGCGACCCTCCAAGTAGCCCTTCTCTCTCTAGGGCCAGGGTTACAGTCTACTGAGCCCTTTTCATCATAAGCCAGCAAGGAGGTTGGTGAGAGAACTCCCACAGTCTCTCTTGTCTCTAGGGGTTATTTCAGAACAGTTCAGCCTCCTGTCCTGACAGGGGCCTGTCTTGCCTTCCCAGGAGGTGTTTCCGTAGTGGCAGGTTGGGGGGAACCCGGGCCCGCCCTCTACTCCGGGTTCCGGCCCAGGGATCCTAATGGTAGCAGCTTTTGGCAGCCAACCTTTCACTGCCAGAGTTGCTACATTTCCCTGGGCCACTTCCCCACAGCTCTCCTGCTTCTCCCTTCTTCACCCTTACCTTAGGGCTCCCTTACCGATGGTTTGAGGGTGTCTTCATTAACCAGCCCTTCAGCCGCACTTCCTCTCCTCTGGCTCCCTGGCTCTCCCCAGCCTAACTGGAGTGAGCTCTTTTATAGTATCAAAAGGGCCTTAATTAAAGTCAGGTGTTCACATTACCTTAATGGACTCACCTGACTCTTTGCAGGTTAATTGGAGTCAGGTGTTCTCATTAATTTAGAGCAGCCCCTGCTCTGGTCACTCAGGGAACAGAAAACTGCTAATCCAGTGGCCAGTATATCTGCCTTCTACTATTTCGTTGTACCCAACTGGCCTGGGTCTGTCACACCCTATTTATGTATTTTGAAAGCATTTATATCCCAGCCCAGGGCCAGATTTTCAAAAGTGCTCAGCTTCCAATTTTTTGCCTAAATGAAGTTACTGGATTTGAAAACCCTCAAGCACCTAAGCAGCCCCCACTGTTCTAAATTTTTCTTTTTAGATACCATGCACACAGGATTTCTACTTGCCTACACAGGGCTCTGAGATAGGAGGGCGATGTCCCAGGGCATTTGGCCTCAAAGTGTTAAGGCTTATAGGCCAGGAGTGATTCAGAGGCACCTGGCTTTACACGCACTGTCAGTGTGCCAAAGTAAGAATGCAATGTATTGATTTATGCACTTGTGCCAGACTCCTCCACCCAGGCATGATGTGCACAAATGCATAAATCAATACATTGCATTCTTACTTTGGCACACTGACAGTGCGTGTAAAGCCAGGTGCCTCTGAATCACTCCTGGCCTATAAGCCTTAACACTTTGAGGCCAAATGCCCTGGGACATCGCCCTCCTATCTCAGAGCCCTGTGTAGGCAAGTAGAAATCCTGTGTGCATGGTATCTAAAAATAAGATCAATATCTGTTCCATCAGAAACCTGCCTTCATTTTAAGGGCTGGCTTTTTGTCTTACTGCCACACTTCATGCTTGGTGTCACCACAAGGAGGCAGAGATGCTAAGGTGCTGAAGCACCCCTCCTCTGCAAGTGTCCATGATTCCAGCGATGCACTGAAACAGACACATTGGACTGTCTCTTCGGTTAGGTATATGAGATCAGAGACGCTGTACCAAACGGCTTCTACTGCCCAGAGCAAGTGTGCACCGGTGCACATCTCCCTATGGCATCAACCTCACTGCACTTCTAGATCCCTGATCCTCTTGCCTCAAACACTTTTCTGACTCTGACCTCAAAGTCCTTTCCTGGCAAGCAGGAAATATAGCATCCATCCTTTAGAGCCTCCCACTACTGACAGGGGAACATGCCTCAACAAAACTAGAGAAAATAATTTACATTATTCAATAGCTGCAGCCAGGGGTCCTCTAAAACACCACAGGGATGATGTGACTTACTAAGAAAAAGAGAAACAAGAGAAATATTAATTGCACCTACACAATCCTGCCCGGAACAAGTCATCCAGAGACAGAGCAACTGCTCTTAGCAAGCAAACTACCCGGTTTCAAGAGAGACTGGGGGGACAATCTATATCTGAAGCCAACTGAAAAAACAGCCTAATTGGAATGATTGATGAGAGACCACTAAAGGATCCAGCAGAACTGTCAAAAGTAAATACAGTCTCCAAGAAAAGAGATGGAGCAGCATCAGACAAAGCTTCTGCGGGGAAGCAACTATGCTAACTGTGGTCATAAAGGGTCTGAGGAGGTCTAAAGGAGACTGAGGGCATGGCAGTTCCAATGGAACATAGGAGACGGGCTCATGCCCAGCTGCCAGTGTCTAAAAGGGCTGAAAATTTTAAGAGCTAGAAGAGTTCCAACCTCCCTCACCCTTGGAATACGAGACCCCAGACTGAAACTGAGACTCCTGTGCATATGTTTTTTCTAAATGATTGTGAGCAGCTCTTTGTAACTTCTTTAGAAAATTAGGATGGCAGAACCAAAGAAAATATACCATATCTGAACAATTTCAGAGACACATAGACAAGTTCTCCTTGATTATGGGGACCATGTGATATATTACGGTGGTTATTCTCTAATTATTGTATCAAACTCCAAATGTTCAGCCGCCGCACATTGCTTTATGGTCCCTGCAGGTTAAAGTTTAACTTGCCCTATCTTTCAGAACTCATACACCATCTGGTCCTAGTGTCCTGTTGCTGGTTAATTTATCAATTTGTTACAGTATTTCCTCTTTTGAAGCATTAGTTTCTGATAGTTTCCCTCTTTATTACCTGTAACTAAATAGGTATCTTTCCAACATTCTGTGTGGTGAATATTGATGTAAAGAAATCACGTAGCTTCTCCTTTATCCTTAATTGCCCCCTTTACTCGTGGGTAGTCCAGTTTTGTCTCACACCTTGAATTTTATTTTCCATGTTCCCAAATCCTCTCCATCCCATTTTCACACGGTATCCACTGGACAAGAGTAATTCCAGTTACCCAACAGTTATTTGCTGCCAACTACAACAGAAAGTATTAATCAAGACAGGTTTCTTTAATGAAAACTCACTGTGCAAATCAAAACATCTTTAGCAAAATTCATGCAGTAAGACAGTATAATGTAGAATGGAGCAGATTCAATTTAATGTAATGCTCATATATTCATAGAAATGCCAATGATCTTTCATGTGTGATCATGAAAAATCTAGACAATCTCATCACTTACCCCTGAGATCTGGAATCTTTCCCAAGCATTATCAACATCTAAGTTTTGTTAATTTTTAGATCAACTTTTTAGCCCTGTAGTTGCAAATGTTATGATCTGGGTTATATTTTATTGAAACCCATTAGGTGTGAATACACCCTTCATTTAAAATAGCTGAAAGAGACTGGGGCCCCACCTAAAACAAGGCATAATGGAGATTGTCCAGAAACTGGCACCATATGAGCACTTTTAAGAATTGATAACTCACCATCTCGTAACTGCTGTTTAAGATGAGTTGCATATGACCATTACACTGTAGGTGTATGTGTATCTCATGCACTGATGCCAGAGAGTATCCCCTAGTGGTACCCGTAGGCGTGGCCCCATTTACTCTCTGGCTTCCTCATGCTACAAATGAAGGGCATAAAAAGGAGAGCCACACTGATCATCTTTCAGTTTCTTTACACTGGGATACCAATGATAGACTCCAAGGTGTTGAGGAAGGAGGATGGGCCATGTAATGCACATATGTAACACATCTCAAAGAACAAACTGTTACGAGAAGCAGAATAGCCATTTCTTCTTCTTCTGGTGCTTGCATATCCCATTACACTGTATATGAATACCAGGACAATCCGGGGCCAGGCAGAGGAGAACAAGGGTGTGAACCCCCCCAAAACAAGCAAGTGAATCAACTGGTTGTATACAATGTTGTTGGGTATAAATATGTTTCAGATAAGGTCTTTTATAAAAGCTAGTAAAGTTTTGAACTTGATTGTCATTCGAAGATGAATTATGCATGTATATACACTTAGAAAACTGTAATTGTAACTAGGGTGTGCAACTACAGCATCACCTCACAGGAGTATGGGGAAGCAATCAGGCAGGGAGGGGCACCTCCCAGGGTAGTTGCTTACATTAAACTAACTCCAAACATCTAACATTGTACAACCCAGGGAAAGAGAATGGTGGACCATTAAAGTAATGGAAAGACATAGAAACTGAAAAGAAGGCCGTGCTTAACCAAAACTGGGGTTATGTCTAAAATAGCATTTATGTCAGCAAAACTTTTGTCACACAGGGTGTGCAACACACCCCTGAGCAAGATAAGTTTTGCCGGCATAAGCACCTGTGTGCAAAGCACTATGTCAGACATAGCTACTGCCGCTCATTGAACAGGTTTTATTATGTCAACAAGAGAGCTGCTCTCCCATTGGCATAACATGATGACATGAGTGCTCTTACAGCTGCACAGTTGGATCAGTACACCTGTGCCTCTGTAAGCTTGTAAGTATAGACATGGCCTAAGGAAGGAAGGAGTTTCCCCCACTCTGTGTAACCATGAATTACTAGTCTGAGAAAAAGAAAACAAAACACTGCAAACCCTGTTAATAGGGAAGGGGAGACTTGGGACTAGAAGAGCTATTGGGGTCACCCTGCAAGGAGTAAATAGGTGGGTGGAAGCCAGAGTGAGACCTTTATGCTTGAAGGCTGGTTACTAGTGTCAGGGGTTTGAACCATGGCAGCATAGAGGCACCGAATGTCACAAGGTAGGAGGTGACAGAACCCCTTACTGGGTGTGGGTGATCCCCAATTATCATTATCAATAGATATGGGGCTAGGCGTCTCATCAGAAGATGGACTCTCTTTTTTTCTTACATTTGTCTCTTCTCTTGATGCAGCTGTAATTGCATACTGTCTAATAAATCTGGGGACTGAGGCCCTAGTCTCCACTGTACAGATGGCAACGATAGGAACATTTCCCACAAAAGGAAATGAGGATGGATAAGTGCACTCTTGTTGAATGCAGACAGCTTCTCAGGAAATTTGAGATCTTTGGCAGCATAGGTGTGACAATGCAGCTTGCAATCCATTTAGAGTCGTCATGCTGCAATAGGATGATGTCTCATTTGCTCTGCATACGATACGAAGAGCTGGTAAGAAACCCAAAAGGGTTTTGTTCTGTCCAGGTAAAAGGCTCATCCTTGTGAGCATGTGACTTTGGAAGAGACTGACAAGTATATAGACTGCTTTAGGTGGAAATCAGATACCACCTTGGAAAGGTGCACTTTTTTCTCATAGATTATAGCATCTGGGGGATCTGTTACCAGCATGTGCAGCTCCCCACTACTCTAGCAGAGGTGATGGCCTCTAGCAGCCACTTTTGCTGAGAGGTGTAATAATGCAGCAGGAGGCTAAAGGTACAAATGAGGGACCCATAAGAGATGACAACAATAAATAAAGGAGGAGTTGGATTCCTGATAAGGGGAAGCCCCGCACATGTTGTCCTGGCACATGCACCAATTCAGAGATCACAATATCCTGTCTGAGATGCATACTAACTTGTCCAGCTGGTGAACCTCAATGTGGTAGATTGACTTGAGCCATGCCTGAATCCCCCGGATGTGCAGCCCGTCATGAGGGGTCCTGTGTGTACAAGCAGTCATGTCACCTAGGAGCCTGAAGCAATTCCTCATTGTGGATCAGGGTTGATCCTTGTACAACACATGGAGGTCTGTCAGACCTACTATCAGACCTTTAAATATTACTACTATTCCATAGCATTAATGCACTGACTTGTAAAATGTTAACACTGCCTAAAAATGAATGCTGTTTCCATAAAGTCCAATTCTGAGTCCATTTCAATAAAACACAGAAAAGTAAAGACAAGCCTCTGGAGTGGAAACCTACCATTAAATTTAAGACATATTGAAAAGATAGAAGAAAATACATTTTTTAAAAGTCTCTTTATTTTCCTTCACCATTATTGTTTTACAATACAAATATCACCTTGTGAATACACAAAAACCCTATAGAAGATAACTCTGCTTCACATAAAATACAGAATGGATATCTTCTTCATTCTTAAAAATCTATTTTGTTCTGCACATTGGCAAGGATATCATAGAATACTTCCCCAAACATACAGTATGTATGGTAGGAGTGAAACTTAGAGGTACATGCAGCTTCTGCACAAATATATTTTAAAGAAATAGATTATTTTTGTTGTTTTTCAACAACATTTTCATTAAAGGATGGAGAAACTATTCAATTTGAAGTCAGTGATCATCTGTAAAACTCCTGAAAAAGTGAATCCATGGCTGTTGTCTTGACAGTTAAAATCCAGTTACTGAGTAGATAATAAAATCAATTTAAATCTTACATTTTACTATCATCTGCCCACAATGTGTGAACAAGATCTGAGCCTTTGATTTGGTTTTTCCCTTCTAATAGCAATTTCAACACTAAGTAAATTTCCAGTTTAATTTAGTTATAAATGTAAAATTTATTAATGTATACAGTACATATACTTGTGTTTTCATGGAATATTTTATTTTAAATAAGAACATCTAAGACTGCCTACTGACCATACAATCAAGACAAGAAAGGCACTAGAAACATAGACAAATCTCTCTCTTCCAAGAAGCATTTTTTATTTTAACTCTCTTTTCTCTGACATGTAAAAATCTTTTTAAATTTAGTCTTCATACATATTTTGAAAAATAAAGTTAGGAAATACTTAGAAAATCACTTTACAACAGAATATTATTTTTTTGCACTTTTTGACACTGTCACTGCAGATTTTACAAAATCAAAAGTTACTAAACTTTTCTGTGTCTTATCATTTTATTTGTAACATTGGTGTAACAGGTAGAAAGAGTTTTAATTTTTTCCCCAGTCAGGTATTTAGAAACCTTCATATAGACATTTGCTAGAAAATGGCTTACAGCCCAATCTTTGGGGCAAGAGATATGAAAAGTATGTTTTCCCAAGAAAATAATACGTTTTATTCCCAGATGTGACTGGAAAGACCAGAACATATGATATAAAAGTTTTCATTTATGCTGTCGCATCATATACAAAGGAACATGGTGATGGGTAATGTAAATCCCAAATCTATTAACAAGAAATGTATACAGTGCATGATAAGTTAAATTTTCTTTATTGTTGTCCAACGCAGATCCTTTGGAGAGAAAAAAAGATCACAGTGCTTTCCAGGTAACTGAATTGGTTAAGTCAAGGAAATGGTTAAAAGATAAAGGATTAGGGAGCAGTTCACTTTTTTATGGCATCTTCTCTCATGGAGTTCTGAGCACTTTGGACAGTTCCTTTCCCCCCCACTTTTAACAGCTGTTATGTGTCATTCACCAATCTGCTGTATTTAGCTTGTCTACCGAGATGCAGCACCGGCCAGGGGAAGGGCCAATGGTAAGAGCGAGGTACAATTCCTTGAACATTCTTTTCAAAGTACTGAAAGGGCCTGTACCACCACACCCGTGCAAGGAGGTTAGTTTGGGAAGCTTCTTTTAGCACCTGCACAAAGATAATTAAGAAAAAATAATTACAAACAAGCACAGCAATTTCTCTCATTACTTTAATGCACACTGTTTGCCACCATCGTCTGCAATTCTCCACAAATTTATTGTTTCAATTTACATATTACCTGCCTCCTATCTCTACGCACATTTACATTAACAATATGAACACATACCAAAACCAACTTACATTGACAAAACTTCAGCTGGATAAAAATAATTATTTTTCACGTGCATCCTATCCACTGCCCCCGAAAAACTCTCCTTCCTTCCTCCCATGAAAGTCTGAACAAACAGAACATGTCCTAACAGTCAAACTGCAGCTCCATTGACCAAGTGAGTAAGCAAGTTACGGATTTGGGAGCCCTATGAGAACTCTCTGTCCTCCAGGGGTTGTTAGTTCCACAGGAACAGCAAGTCTCAACTGTCAAGGAGTTGTCCTAGGTGAGAGAATTTTTATAGATAGCCGGAGGATCCAAACTATAAAGAACTATCCAGATTAAAAGAAACATCTGTAACAGTACCATGTATAAAGCAAGCCAGTTTTATGGAGCACAGGCATGCTTCTTGTGTGAAACACCAGTAAATAATTTGGTGTTCAAGCAATGTAGCAGATAAAGTTTCTGTGTGGTTAACCCTTAGCTTTTCAGTAACCCAGTCTGGAGGTTACTGAAGCATGAATGACTCTGGAGAGATTCATACCTGAAGGGGAAAAAAGTCACAAACTGGCAAAAAACACACTTGGCTTCTGGAATCATCTGGGAATCAACACAATCTAGGGTTGCCAACTTCAGGGCATGTCTACACTGCCCCACAGTTTGGACTAATGGGTGGTGTCAGTAGTAGTGCTCCCCTGGTAGAAACTGTGGGAGCAAAATTAAAGGTCCTGAGGTCACACTAATGTTGCATCAGTGAGAACTCGGGACCTTTACATTTGTGACTATGGCATCCACATGGGGGAGTTAACAGTGCAGTACTTTGGTGTGCGCTGCTAATCACATCTCTCCTTAGTCTGAACTGTGGGGCAGTGTAGATATGTCTTCAGTAACAAAAGAAAGACATACCCCAATACAGCTAAAGGGGCTAACAAACTCTGACATAACCTCTTTTTGCTTTCCCTAATCCTCAAACATCTCTTGACTCTTGTCTTGGGTCAACTTAAGCTAGCTATAGTTCAACCAGGTCAATTTTTGGACAGACATTGAGGCAGCACAGCAACCATGCTGTTTGGGGGGTTCGATGAAATAGTGATTCCAGTGCCAAACTGGGCAAGCACCATATTAGCCCAAGTAGGAAATATAAGCAAGTGGCCCATATAACAATATTTCATTTTCATTCTATCTCTAGGCTCATAGGCAAGATAGACCCATTCCAGTGAATCCAGGTTAGAAATGGGAGACCTCCTTCATCTACAGCAGATACAGCCAGCACAGCTGTGCCAATTTCCAAACTGCATATGGGCTAACGCTGAACCACAAACCAGACAGGAGAAAATAATGATGTTGTACTGTAATTGAACCAGCTCTCAGTAATACAGTGAAAACAGAGGTATAATCCATGATTATGGATGCCAATAATCATATTACCAACTTACCTGGTGTTACACAGCATGAACTGTAATGTAGACCCCTTGTCTTGTGCCTTTGGGATAAGATTCCTGACAAGACTACAGAACTAATATCACACACCTGGTCTACACCATAAAGATGATCTCTTCCTATCTAGTGTTCTCCTACTCTTCATGAAAAGGACTGAAGGACCAAGTCCTCTGAAGTCAATCCTGGGCTTCCATATTCCCAAACTGTACAGCACTGCTATTCAATCACCCTGAAATGGCTAATGAAGTATCAGTTGCTGCAGCTGGATGCCAAGTAAGGACACCCAAGACAAAGCGAAAAGGACATTTAGAGAATGATATATTCCTCAGTTGAATGTAAACTCAATAATCCACAACCATCGCTACTATATAAGTCTTCCATCACAAAAGAACCATCCTGCCAGGGCCATGCCAGTTGGTATCGTCACACACAAGATTTAATGGATTACCTTTAGTCTCTATTCCCAAGCATACTAAATGATTCCCAGAACCAATATATGCAGATATATCATCACTGTGAAAACTGGATGACAGGACAACCAATGTTTTTCTGTGCAACAAAGTACAGCATTTCCCATAACAAGACTTTTGTGGTGTAATTTCCACCACTGTGCTTTAAGTTAGGTTTCACTTCACTAGTTTACAGTTGCAAAACGCATTGATTCATTTTTCTGGGAGCAGTAAACCTATCAGTACCAGGCTTGTATTACAATCTAAAAAGTATTGTAATGCCTTAAGCTTGCATTACTTTTTATATTATCAACTTAAAACAATTTTGCTGCTGGCATTAATTATCAAGACCATATATTGCCATCTTTTCATGTCCTAAACCAAGATCTAGCAGCTTCCTTTTCCAACAATTATATATATAATTCCCCCTAGTTAGAAGCTTTGGGTATATACTAGAAATGATGGAACATTGATGATTCGCAGAACATTCATACTTCAGCACTGCATGTAGGCCCTGAATAAGCATGTGCTCAAGTGCTATTGTGAACTGGAGCCATAGCAGGCATATAAGGAGAGACTGTGTTAAAGGATATATAATCAGGATTTTCAATTTTCCACATATAATACTTTTACACTGACCTATTATCTTAGATCAAAAGAGACTCCATTCCTATCTTAGATTTTATGAGGATCAGCAAATAGTTTTGAGTAAAAATAGACACTGAATTTTTGCCCAAGTCTGAAGTCAGTCAATGGATTTTCCATTTAAACCAGGACTCTACATTACTGAGCCTTGGCAGACTAAATTAAAAATAAGTCAGTCAGTATTGCTATCAGTTTAACTCTACAAGACCCTCAAACACATGACAGTAGCATTAAAATAATGAGATTTTAAAACAAAAATAAATCATTTCGGTCTGTCTTCTGATTTTTGAGCATTAGAGTTGTAAAAAATCAAATTTCTCTACCCACTCCACATCCCTCTCTGCTTCGTCCCACATTTCTGTTAGTTATTTCTTTCTGTGTCTCAAAACAACATATCATAATTCATTCACTGACATTCTAAAGAAGGAGATGAAGAGCTAAGGAGAACCAAATATTTGGGGGAAAACTCACTTGCTGATTGGCCATTGTGTGATACCACCAGAAAAGCCTTGTAGTGATGTAGTAAGCCACCACCACATCCACAGTGTAGTGGTCATGCGCCAAGAGAATACAGAACATCCCAACTATGCTAAGAGCCCAACAAATCCAATGATACCACCAAAGTCGCCGAGGTGAATCTGAAAGCAAGAAAAATAATCACTATTTAATCACATAAAGTGTTGATAACATTACTTAAAACACTAATTTATTACTCTGGAAGCCAGTAATTTATAATTAGAAACAGGAGACTGTTAGACAACAACAACAGTGCACGTGAATTGCACAATAAGACTTATTGTAATAGCTGTCATTACAGTACCCCAAGATTTAGGACAGGAATGATCTGATTGCAAAATAACAAAATAATTAATGTTTACTTCTCAATTTGAAAAGTAAACAGAATATTTTTTTTTAATGTATTCATAGGTGGGGGAGAGAGAGAGAGAGCCTGGAGCACTGGGCCTGGTGTAAGATCTGATGCCTGAATCACAGTCATCAAAGTTAAGGCATGTCATGAACCAAAGTCAAGCCATGTATTACAGCACATGCTACAAGTTTACTGTCTGATACATGACCTTAGCAAAAGTATTGCTAGTGTTGCTAAAACAGGCTCCTAAGAAGCAACAGATACTGGGTTTGTGTGTAGACACACTCTAAAAAATTAGCTCAGGGACATCCTGACACCAGATAAGAGGGTTTGACAAAAGTGATAAATAGGGATGTTTTGCCGAGATGCCTGGAGCAATATACAAGGGGAGGTAACACGCAGATGTCATGAAACACATAAGGTGGCACATAAGTTGTTAGTCTACAAATATCAGGGTACTTCGCCTTAACCCTTTATGTGGCCTAGGAGACAGCAGACTCTGGCTACTGATTGCCACTCCTTCCCACTGGGCACACGTGTTTGCCTACTTGTAACCACAGAGCCAAGACACTAGTTCTGTGCCTTGAGAGCAATAAACCTGGCCGAGTACCTTTGTCACTGAACAGTGCATGTGGTCTTTTTTTCTGGGTAGTACTATCAAGGTCTGCTGAACCAACTCTCTTTGCAGGGCTGGGATAGCATACGGAGAGAGCAACATGCATGCCAACTGACAACAGTCAGATACTAAAAAAAGGAAAGGCTAATTGATTCCTCAAAAAATTACATCTATGACTATTTGGCTAGTTTATCTCAGTCTATAAAAACAGAAGTATCTATAATCTTATAAAGTACTTTGAGATGGTAATTATACATACTATAATTATACCTTTAAATCTGCTATTGTGTGTCCAGGGAGGCTGAAGTGTTCGCCTATAGATACAAAAACACTTCAACCTCCCTACACACAATAGCAGATTTAAAGGTAGCCATCCTGCAGCAAAAAAACTTCAGGACCAGACTTCAAAGAGAAACTGCTGAGCTTCAGTTCATTTGCAAATTTGGCACCATCAGCTCAGGATTGAACAAAGACTGTGAATGGCTAGCCAACTACAAAAGCAGTTTCTCCTCCCTTGGTGTTCACACCTCAACTGCTAGAAGAGGGCCTCATCCTCCCTGACTGAACTAACCTTGTTATCTCTAGACTGATTCTTGCCTGCATATTTATACCTGCCTCTGGAAATTTCCACTACATGTGTATGACAAAGTGGGTATTCACCCACGAAAGCTTATGGTCCAATACGTCTGTTAGTCTATAAGGTGCCACAGGACTGTTTGTCGCTTTTTACAGATCCAGACTAACAGGGCTACCCCTCTGATACTTGACTACATGGCTATTGTAATTATTTTTTCCCTATATTCTCTTCCCTGCCATTTTGTGTGTGTGTGTGTGTGTGTACACACATACGTATGTACACTTTTGGGCCTGATCATCCCTTCAGTTGTATGCACACAACTTCCAGTATCTTTGGGAAAGTGACTTTGGTTTTTTTGTGCACATTTCCCATTCTGCAAAACACATATGCTAATATTTACCTACTAAACTGAGGTATTGTGAGACTTGTGTTTTTAAACTATTGAAATACTTGGATCAAAAGCACTATATTCAGTGAGTGTGAAGTATGTTTTATATCATGTTTACTCAAAATATACCTTAATAAGAATGAATAATCCAAGTATAAATCATACAGTAGTGTTTTATTCCATTTTCACCTGTTTTCATATTCAATAAAGCATATATTATTGGCTTATATTACTGAATAGACTTGAACAAGCTGGGTTTTTCACTCTAATTATTTAATGGATCGAGACAGTGAACATTCTTTAATCATTAATTATATACAAAATTAAATTCCATAAACATTGTAATGAACTTACACTCTTTGATAAATAAATATGTAAGTGTTAACATGACTGTGTGGCCGCTGTAGAGATAGTCACCACACATGTTGTGGGATCCTGTGATAGATAACCCCCCTCCAGCAAGCAATTTCATTATCCTCCTCAGATGAGACTCCCAATCTCCAAAGAGCTGGTGGAAGAAGAGAAGAACACATTTAACCAAGGTTATTTCATACTGCATTAAAGATATGAAAGGTTAACACAGATTATGAGAGAGGGCATTACCCTACAAGGGGTCAAGCATCTCCAATACAATGCTGAACAAGCCTGACTCCCATTGATGCTAATAGGACTTGAGGATGCTTACTAATTTATGTGATCAGACCCTTTATCTTGGTAACTTTACATGAGATATTTAATTAGAAAAAAACCCAATTGGTTCCAAAGACTACTGCCAAATATCTTTGGGGCATAACAATGAGACTTTAAGACTACAATACATAAAAATGGTGAAAAAATAAAGGAATTGTTTTGTGATTACAACATGCAGAAAAAACTACTGGGATGAAAATGCATGGAGTGTTACTCTAATTAAATAGATTTATATTTTCTAAGATAGGAAACCAAAAATTATGGAGACTTCCCTAAGAAAACAAACTGTCAGGGACTTTCCCTTTCTTTGCAAATAGCTAATGATTTGGGGAGAAAAGGAAACTAACAAATAGCCATTCACTTTCAATTAAAATAATCAACATGACTTATCTTTTAGGTGTTATTCTGGATCAAAGCAATAACTCCATAGGTACTGCCATTACATCTAGCAATTAATATACCATGATTTTAGAGTGCTATCAGTTATGGTAACACTAAAATAGGTAAGATGAAATCATTTTCCCTGGTATTCATAAATATTTATAAGTGCTGCCATTTAAGACATTCTTCTGCAGATGTTTTGCTGGCAACGTTCAATATTGTTCACTACTGTAAGGAAAAATGATTCTAGTGGGCGCTTTAAATTCAGGTAATTGTTTAGTTTTCTCAATGGGAGCTACACAGCTATAGCTGAGAATGCTTTGTAAGCCCCGTAAATATATTGTGGAATCCTGGGAAAGCAGGAAAACAACTCCTAGGAAAACAGCTTTTCTATCTCCTTTACAGTTACATCTCCAGAAAATAGTGAAGTGGTCACTCTTTCTCACAGATGAATGGCAAAGGAATTAAGTCAACCAGGCAAATAATTTGTACAGCAATAGTAAAAGGTCTTCCGAACTTAGCTTTTTTTCTAAGAATGAGACAAAACCCAGAAGCTAAGGTCAGGCAGTCAAAATACAGAACTCAGACTGACAGATTAATCAAATGTATATAGTCTTGCCTAAATCCAGTTCCTAGAATACAGGGTTTTTTGGAGCTACTCTGGTTTCTATTGGCAAACAGATGTGTTTGTGGAGAGAAAAAAAGAACAGGTTATGTTACTACATGAGCTGTCATGCAACTTACTTACTTCTTCCAATGAATAATGGACCAATACAAAGCAAAACTCACAATAAAAATTCAAACACCGAACAGCAATGGAATATAAACACAATAGCTATAAAAACATGGAATAGTTTTCTGGGATGACAAGATAACACACTAAGCAAATCAAGCAGCAGGAACATCTGTAGCACCATAAAATCCTATACACTGAATGACACAGATTGCAAAAATGTACTTTACATACCAATGTCTCTTCTCTTTGAAAAATCTCATCTAACAAATATTCTGAAGCCCAACACCTCCACAAAAATAAGTATGTTAAACAGAAATCAAATTATTCCAGCTACAGACTGCAATTTTTAGGTGTTTTCATTAAATCTGGTAACCCCCCATTTTCCTTTTAATTTGATAATGATAAATTGTAAACAATTAAGATGAATTAGTAACAATGCTGTTCCTACAGAAATTAGTCCAATAGTAAATTGGATGAATTGTCCAATTTAATGAGCTTGATCAAACAGTAAATACCACCTTAACATTCAATGTGGTCTGATAACACCTGAAATTTGATACAATGGTTTCTGCATAAAGAAGAGCTATAAAGCTTTATAGTTCTGGTTAACCATATTCCCCTATTATTACCCACCCCTCATATGGCTACCACCCAGTGGATCCAGTGTTGGAAATGCCTCCATAAATTATGTACAGCGTTTCCAGCTCTGTTGAATCATTTCCACAATTTGGCTCAAACATCAGCAAGGAACATAGGACATTGGTCGTATGTTCAGTGAGTGCTAGACAACTGCGTATTCACTCACTGTGTGGGCTGGCCATTTCCCTCTGGCTGTGGAGCCAGGCCACCTAGGCACAGATTTAATACAATTCTGTGCTTCCTTTACCAGGCTGACAGGGCTGCCCAGAGGGGGGGGGGCAAGTGGGGCAATTTGCCCCAGGCCCCGGGCCCCGCAGGGGCCCCTACGAGAGTTTTTCGGGGGCCCTGGAGCGGGGTCCTTCACTCGCTCCGGGGCCCCCGGAAAACTTGCTCCGGGTCTTCGGCAGCGGGGGTCCTTCTGCTCCGGGACCCGCCGCCGAACTGCCCTGAAGACCCGCGGCCGGGGGTCCTTCCACCCCGGGACCCGCCGCCGAAGACCCCAGGCCCCCTGAATCCTCTGGGTGGCCCTGCAGGCTGATGAGTATTCAAGAAGGTAGAGCAGATCTCACACAGAAGACCAGGAAACACCATCACTTATTAGCTGCTGTTCACTATTCCCACCAATGCAGAAAAAACTGAAGGCTGGTGCCTTAGCTGTCTCCTGGAGAAAGTCAATCTGTGAACTATCTATACCCTCCCATCTCCCCAAAAAAGGAAGATAAAACCTGTTTTCATTATACTCCTCTGAAGAGTGACTGAAAAACCCATTTTTTCCAGTGACCCCCTCTGCAGCAAGGACAGGGACAGGGAAAAAGCAAATTACCCATGGTCTATGGCTGGAGCAAAATTCTCCTGCCTATCACAAGTGTTCAGATGCATTGGGATGAATAGGATGCGTAAGGTGACTATGTGGAGAGGCTGGGGAGACTCATTAGAAAAAAGAAGAAAGAGGGTGATTGGGAAGAAGTGAGATTACTGGAGAGAAGAAGAGTAAGAAATGGAAAGATAATAACTGAAGGAATGGAGGAGACAATACATAGAATGCAAGGAAGGAGAAATAGGTGGAGGGGGAGAAAAGTGTTAGCAAGGGACAAACAGGTAATGAGAACTGAACAATGGTAGAAGCCAAACATTAATAACTACAATATGAAGGAAAAGTGTGATGTGAAAGACATGAAAGAAGCTTAAAAAAAAAGTCAGAGTGGCAAAGTGTTGTTTTCAAAAACATTTTATTAAATAGAAAGATGATTGCGAAGTATTACCACAAACTAGACACATTCAGACTGTTTCCACAAACAAAAGCTTATTAAAAACCAGGTAAAACTGCTAAGGGTAAAACATATCCACACAAATGCATAAAACAAAAGAACTTACAAGTTCTGGAAAACTTGTTTATAATACTTTAACATCCAGTCACAACATTAAACATACTCCACACCTCTCCGAAGGATACAGACACACAAGAGACTCACCAAATTCATCCAACTCACACTGTAATTAAAAGTGTAATCTTTTTCAGCAACACTATAATTTATATTTATAGCAGACATAAATGGGAAAGCGTATGACGTGTTCTTCTTTCATGTGGGAAGTATACGTTTGGAGTTAAGGTTCAGCATTGCAGTGCCTCCCTGCCCCAGTCTGAAGCAAGAAACAGTATACAGGCTTCTCTGACCTCTGGTGAAGCTCTGGTTCTTCAGAGGCTTACTATGTCTCTCAAGCTTCAGCTAGCTCACTGGAGTGGAAACCCTGTCTTCCACCCCAAGCACAAGGGATTATCAATGAGAAGGACAAGGATGACCCGTGGCCATCTTTTACAGTTAGCCCCTTCCTCTCTGTATGATTCCTACTGTTGACCTCTGTCCACCTATGTTCCCTGGAACACATGCATGCATTGGAGTATCCATATCTCAAATTTGTCCTGGGACTTTGCTTCCCTTTCACTGCCAGTATGACTGTAAAATCTAAGAGGCCTCAGAACATTAGTTTCCACTTTTTATTTTGAAACAAATTCAACTAGTGTAGCCCACAGCGCGCACACACATTAATTTACTTAAATTCAAACAGTAGGTGGAAGGGCCAGCTGGATTTCCAAATATCTGACTGGGTTTATATCTCTTCCTCTTGATGTTTAAACTATCTATGCAATGGATGATTTAAGCTCAAAGATACTTCTGGAGAATTTTTTTTATTTTGCCTTCGGAATGCACCAGATGGCAAATACATTTTTAAAAAAAAAATCTATTTGTGAAGATTCTACTCCCCCTCCAAACAAAGGTTTTTGCTCCTTCCAGAAGATCATTAACTATTTTATGGAGTGTTTGTAAGATACTGTTTGGGCTGCTCACACCTGCTAGAGTGACTCTGATC
Organism: Emys orbicularis; assembly: GCF_028017835.1. NCBI lineage: Eukaryota > Metazoa > Chordata > Testudines > Emydidae > Emys > Emys orbicularis. The sequence goes on along the minus strand of NC_088689.1, from coordinate 36,424,642 downwards.
AGATATTTGCATTCATTCAAAAGAGGCCACTAATAGAAGTAATGGAATTTTTTTACACTCTGTTGCAAGCATAACAGGGGCACATTGGTCACTCAAAGAAAAGATTGTATTGCATGCCTACAAACTACCTGGAAGTATAGGATCTAACGGCTTAGTATATTAACCAGTTAGGATCTAATGGATTAGTGTAGTAACCAGATAATTCTTCATGCTGTATCATAATCTAATTTTAAAGAGGGTCACAGCCTAAAGTAACCATGGTAACCATTTAATAATTAGAGCAAAACATGTACTACTAAAATCAGTAACTACTGAATACATTTGTCTTCTGAAGACTAATATTCCTTTATTTTAGAGCTTATTCTTGTTTTAAAAACTCAACTGAAGGCATGAATTATACTTTTCAGACAGTTCAAATGTTAAGGATCTGTTTAGTATCTTTCATGGTGATTATAAACACTTCCTGTATTACCCATAAAAGCCTAGAATGGTCCCAAACACTGAATCGTTTCTTTCAAATTATGTCTGACTCAGATAAGGAGATGACAAGGGATTTTCGGGATTGAAAATGCTCTATATTTTACAAGGAAGTCCTGTAGAAAGATCAAAGAACATATCAAAACTCTGCAGTAATGGAGTACAAAGCTCGTTAGTCCTTGTTATAAAGGTCACTTAAAACGTTGGCAAACCTGCCTAATTTCTGTTGAAATAAAGAATGTTCCTTTTCAAAAATGGCAAATTTACTCAGTTTGGAATGATAGTATCTGGTTTCTTTTTGTACTTATAGTGGCTCGCTGTTTAACTGACTGATCACACATGTTGCTGATTTCCCCTTCTCATGTCCCTACCCATTCCTCCATTTACAAAGACATATGTCTCCAAGCAGCTACATAGGATTTGGCAAAGACTACACTGTCACCATATAAGCAGTGCTAATTTCCAACACTGGCCAGCACACTCGTTGGAACATTTTCTCTTGGAAACCAAACATTTTGGGTTTGTCTGCTTTAAGAACACCAGTGCAGTTCCACCCATAAAAGAACAGTGACAATACGAGTGTAAACTAGGTTAAGGGGTGTTGGATTTTTAAGATGCCCTGCCAACTAATTCTGCTCTGTAAGTGGAGTTTCACCAATACAGAAAAATGTGGACGAAGCCGTAGAGAGCTTCTACGGGGGAGGTTTCAAATAGGCTGATTAGATTATTTCTCTCAAGCTTAATAATTACCATAATTAACATCTAGGCTGGCTAGGGATAGGAATGCTGTGGAGAGAGTGAGCGAGCACTACGGCTTGTCTACAGTTTTTGTATCACTTAAATTATATTGGTTTCAAACTGGTACAGTATAATGCCCCCAGTGCAGATCCAATGATACCCATATAAAGGTGCTTATACTAGGATAGCTAAGTGTTGTAAATTTGGGGAAGTAAGTAGAGCTTGGTGGGAATTTACCATAAGAAAACCATTAAAATGGAAAATTTATTGTCCACAAAATCAAATGTTTTTATTGGAAAATTTCTGTTTTTCCAGGACCCTTTGATTTTCTATTAGAAAAATGGAAACAAGATATTTCTTTGGGTCAGTTCGATACAAATCGGAATATTTCACTTTGCTTAATCTGAAATGCTTTGTTTCAAATCAATTCAACAAAACATTAAACTGCCTTCCCTACTAGTGCATTCCCTCATGGGACCTACATGTCAGGCTCTCTGGAGGACTACAAATCCCACAATGCCATCTGGACTCTCCTTTGATGAAACTGTAGGGGAATCGTGTGACTCTGCATGAATCGCAGATATAGTCCAGGTGTGAAGCCTGGTCCCTGGGGAGAATAGAGCCCAACAGGCTCCCCAAATACAACTTCCATGTTCAACAGTGGTGAAAGAACAGGTTAAGGACCATTTAGAAAATCTGGACATGAACAAGTCCATGGGGCGGATCTAATGCACCCGAGGGTGCTGAGGGAGTTGGCCGATGTGATTGCAGAGCCATTGGCCATTTTCTTTGAAAACTCATGGTGATCAGGGGAGGTCCTGGATGATTAGAAAAAGGCAAATATTGTGCTCATCTTTAAAAAAGGGAAAAAGGATAATCCAGGGAACACGCTGGTCAGTCTCACCTCAGTCCCTGGAAAAAAATCATGGAGCAGGTCCTCAAGGAATCCATTTTGAAGCACTTTGAGGAGAGGAAGATGATCAGGAACAGTCAACATGGATTCACCAAGGGCAAGTCATGCCTGACCAACCTGACTGCCTTCTATGTTGAGTTAACTGGCTCTGCGGATATGGGGAAAGCGGTGGACGTGATATATCTTGACTTTAGCAAAGCTTTTGATACGGTCTCGCACAGTAAATAAAAATATACCTATCTCATAGAACTGGAAGGGACCCGGAAAGGTCATTGAGTCCAGCCCCCTGCCTTCACTAGCAGGACCAAATACTGATTTTGCCCCAGATCCTTAAGTGGCCCCCTCAAGGATTGAAGTCACACCCTGGGTTTAGCAGGCCAATGCTCAAACCACTGAGCTATCCCTCCCCCCATAAGACTTATATACATAGTACTCTTGCAAGCAAGTTAAAGTAGTATGGATTGGACGAATGGACTACAAGGTGGATAGAAAGCTGGCTAGATCGTCGGGCTCAACGGGTTGTGATCAGTGGCTCGATGTCTAGTTGGCAGCCGGTATCAAGCAGAGTTCCCCAGGGGTCGGTCCTGGAGCTGGTTTTGTTCAACATCTTCATTAATGATCTGGATGATGGGATGGATTTCACCCTCAGCAAGTTCGCGGATGACACTAAGCTGGGGGAGAGGTAGATATGCTGGAAGGTAGAGATAGGGTCCAGAGTGACCTAGACAAATTGGAGGATTGGGCCAAAAGAAATCTGATGAGGTTCAACAAGGACAAGTGCAGAGTCCTGCACTTAGGACGGAAGAATCCCATGCACTGCTACAGGCTGGGGACCGACTGGCTAAGCGGCAGTTCTGCAGAAAAGGACCTGGGGATTACAGTGGACGAGAAGCTGTATACGAGTATGCCCTTGTTGCCAAGAAGGCTAATGGCATGTTGGGCTGCATTAGTAGGAGCACTGCCAGCAGATCGAGAAAAGTGATTATTCTCCTCTATTCGGCACTGGTGAGGCCACATCTGGAGTATTGCATTCAGTTTTGGGCCCCCCGCTACAGAAAGGATGTGGACAAATTGGAGAGTCCAGCGGAGGGCAATGAAAATGATTAGGGGGCTGGGGCACATGACTTACGAGGAGAGGCTGAGGGAACTTGGCATATTTAGTCTGCAGAAGAGACGAGTGAAGGGGATTTCATAGCTGCCTTCAACTACCTGAAGGGGGGTTCCAAAGAGGATGGAGCTAGGCTGTTCTCAGTGGTGGCAGATGACAGAACAAGAAGCAATGGTCTCAAGTTGCAGCGGGGGAGGTCTAGGCTGGATATTAGGAAAGACTATTTCACTAGGAGGGTAGTGAAGCACTGGAATGGGTTACTTAGGGAGGTGGTGGAATCTCCATCCTTAGAGGTTTTTAAGGCCCAGCTTGACAGAGACCTGGCTGGGATGATTTAGTTGGGATTGGTTCTGCTTTGAGCAGGGAGTTGGACTAGATGACCTCCTAAGGTCTCTTCCAACCCTAATCTTCTATGATTATATGTGGCAATGTGCCACAATGGGGAAATAGAGTTTAATGTCGAACTAACTTGCAATGAAGCATCCTACCTGAGTTCAACCAACTGAAATGAAACATTGTGATTTCAGGAATGATGAAAGATTTTGTTTCAATTGAAAAAGCAGAAAACATTTTGATATTTCTGAAAAGAAGTTTTTTGGAATATTTAATTCTATGAAAATTTTTCAAATGTTAACTTTTCAGTTCAGGATGAAAACATAAATGCTGAAATACTGGAATTTCCCATGAGATGGAAATTTCAAATTTTGCTCAGCTCTAGAAATAAGCTACAGTGGTATATGGCACCTTTACGTCAGTAACTGCATCTCATTATAGGATGAATAGATTCCACTATCTCAGTAAAAAAAAAAAAAAGTCAAAATAGTTAAAAATCGATACAAACACTGCACATTAGGCCTGAGAAGGGAGTGCTTTGCATTGTTCGACAGCTAGCACTCGAGTTGACAAATTCGCAGCATCGACGATCTGTGGAAAAAAAAGTCCCTGCCATTCCAATTTATATGAGAGTTACAATCAAGAAGGCTGTTCACAGTTATTAAGGATCTCTGGCGTGTGGAAAAAAGAAAAAGAACAGAAGCTACAAAATGGAATTGCAGTGAGAAAAACTTACCTTTGGAGAGCAGTTGAAATGCATACCGGGTACTGGCAGTGTAGTTACATACATCGTAATACACCGATATAGGTATAGTGTGCCAACTATACAGAAAAATCTTCTGCTAATAATAGATCTGGAGACAGGGAAAAAAGTGTCATTCTAAGGAAACAAATTCTGCCAAGATTTGTCTAAAAACCATGAAAGGCATCAGTCCTAGAATATCATGTTGACAATTCAAGCTCAAGCTTAATAATGCTTTATACATCTACATCAGCTTTCATCTAAGAATATTAAAGAACTTTGATCTCCCATTTTACAGGTGCAGAACAGGCACAGAATGCAATTAAGATTACACAGTAACTCAGTGGCAGAATTAAGAATAAACCCCAAATTTCTGCCTTTTAGTCCTGTGTTCTAAACACTAACCTATGATCCTTTCATACCACCATTCCTTATAAATACAAATAACTTGTAGTTTAAAGGTAGCAAACAAAGCCAGTCCAAAACTAACATAGGTTTCAAGCCAGAGGCTGAATTCCTTTAATCTCTGCAGAGTATCTCTGCATCTACAAACAGTGAATTATCTTCCAAAAGGAGCAATCATATTTGATTTATTCATATACATTAAAAATGCTTCTCATGAAAGAGAATCAGCAATTCAAAATACAGAAATACAATTATTACAAAGCTGAATTAGACCAACCAATGACAAATGGAAGTTATTTACTAATATTGGAAGTTCTTTGAGATATGTGGTCCGTATCTGTATTCAACACGTGGATATGCATGAGCATGCATCCGAGTCCGGACATTTTAACGAGCAGTGTCCATTGGTCCTCATATGTGCAGTAGGTCTCCTTGTGCTTCTGAGTGAGGATATAAAAGGTAGTGCTGGTTGACGTCCCCTCAGTTTCTCGTCTCACAGTGAATCCAACCAGACCAGAAGCAGAGGGGACGGAGGGCAGGTAGCGGAATATAGATAGGGAGTGGAGGGTAGACCTCAAGTCTTTTAATGAATGAAGAGTCATTCATTTTCTCATTAAAGAGGTTTGACTCATCTAAGGGAAGGGCCTGCATAGTATTCTTCACTTCCCTGGGAAAGCCTAAGGATTGCAACCAAGAATCCCTCCTCATAAAAACACCAGTGGTCAAGCTTCTGGATGCTATATCTGTTGCATCAACTTCAACCTGAAGAGCTCTTTTTGCCACCAACTTGTCCTCCTTTAGAAGAAGGCTCACCCAATCTCGATGGGCTCAGGGGAGGAGTGCATCTCTTATGGACAGTCCTTGACAGGGATCTCTCCTTGTGCCCATGAGAATGCCCTTTATTATTATGGGAAGCCCTGAAGGAAGAATCTTTGGAATTTGAAACTGAAGGCTCTGCTCCTAGGCATGTGCTCATTTATTGAGGCTGTTGTACTGGAGGGTCTCCCTGGCCCAGATCAGAGGGGTCTCAGGGCCTTCTCCATTAAGGGTTTCCGAAGGTGAAGCTCACAGGATTCGCAATTTATTGGTGGAAATGATTGACAGACACAGAAGAAATATGTGTCTCACCCAGACAGCAGAGACAGCATTGGTGTTAGTCATTGACAGAGAAGGATCTAGTGCAGGAGATGCAGTTTTGAAGCCTGGGACTTTGGGCATAGACCCAGACCGCAGGGAGGTAGTCCCCAGTCCTGGGAAGCAAAGTACACAAACTACACTAAAAATGTAGCTCTACTAAGCTAAAAAGAATAACTATATACTATTTTATCTGCAGGATCTCTGAAAGCTGAAGAAAGAGAGGACATTGAATTCTGACTCTGGACCATGCAGCAGTAAGGAACTGAGGGGGCGTCAACCTGTACTGCCTCTTCTGCTCTTGCTCAGAAGCATGAGGAGACCAACTGTGCATATGTGGACCAAAAGACACTGCTTGTTAAAATCTCTGAACTCAGATGCATGTGTGTACCCACATGAGGAATACATATAGGAACCAGCATTTGAAGAAGAACTGGAGGTTTAAATACCATGGATCCACAGTGGCCTCATGAAAACACAATCAGTCACATGTTTTAAAATTTACCTTTATAATTACACCTGCAAGTTTGAGTGTGAAAACCTGATAATTAGCTGCCACCCTAATTTGAATGCACAAGTGCAAATTCATGTTAAACGTGAAATGCAGGCTTTGCAAGTACCAACTGCACACAAAATACAAGCATAACTTTAGATTACAGGTAGAGGCCAGCCCAAAATTTGGCCCATTTAGGCTTCTGCTGTCAACTTTCACTGTAATTATAGTAGTAATAACTATAAGAACAGTAGCAATAATATTAAATATTAGCAAGCATATATATGATCCATCAGGATTAAAGCCTCACTGTGCTGAGTAAGAGAATCACTCAGATATTCTCAAAAACAACTGATAAAGAATAGAGGAAAGAAATTTAACATAGAAGGAATCTGTGAAGAACTGGTACAACCTTGTTAGTTACATGTTATGTTGGTTTTGCTTTTGTAAAATCATCAGCATTTAAAACTGAAGAAATGATGGCAAACTAAGCTTGCAGTTTCTTATCCAGCTAAAAGTAGAATGCATGGGTAAGATGAAACATTATCCTTTTTCCCATACTGTCTCTACTTGCCATACAAGGCCCCAGGTATGTTACTCTATAATTATCTACTTCCCATAGAATACTTTAAGAGAAGCTGTCTGCAAGAAGGATCTATAGTAAACATATTGAAAAGTTATCCCCTCCCACTCTTGCTGCTCTCCTTCCCCAAAACTGTCTGTTAAAGTAAAAACTATGTACTTAAGTAAGGATTCCTAAAGTATTTACTTGTGACTGCTTTCAAATTTCATTTTTTTAAAAGCACTTAATCCAGAAGCAAACTGAGCTCTCTTGAAACTCACAAATGGCTGACAATTTGATTTTTAATGGTTTTTGGCAGAGTCAATTAGTTGCAGTATTATTGATCTGACTACAGCATGACTTAACAATGCTAGATCAATATTATAAAAGAGTTTTACTGATTTGACGGAAAGATTTCAAACAATATATTGTGCATACACACGTTTCAGACAAAGAACGATTACTTCCTCTTGAAACAGTAAATATTTTTGCAAACAAGAATACACTAAAAAAGGCTTAAGGTTGTACTATCAGACTATATTCTCCATGGATGTAACTATTGCAAGCTAGGATAATGGCATTATTCCATTAGAGAGATCAATTTCACTAAGAAGCAAAGATGTTCTACTCAAGGCTGAACATCCCTTTTATTAAACTATATATGGCTCTCTGATTTCAGTTCTATTTAAACTAACTGGTTTAGCAGACTCTGGGGTAAAGAGACAGAATAAACGGTAAAAGGCAAATGTAAAGTAAAAATTCAGTACCACTGTTTTTCTGAGGCTGCAAATGCTGACAAGGTTGCTGCAACTATTTATAACATTATAGCACACCAAAGGAGAGAGACTCAGACAATACTTTTAAGATCACTAATTAACAAATGGCTACTAACTTGTAATATACTTCTGAGACCCAACTGTGAGGAGTTGCACTAGAGTGTAATGGTTTCTATGCATTGTATGTAGATAGTTTAAATTACAGGTGGATTCTGCAACCCTTCCTCATACTGAGTAGAGCTGTGCCAATTCATTTTTTGGTCTGCTAATAGTTCGGGGGAGGAGGGGGAATGTGGCTCTGGTTGAATAGAAGCCAATTGTTTTAGCATTTTCAATTAATTGAAGAAGTCTGAAAACTTTAATTTAGGGTTGAACAAAATGTTTAATTTGGAGTATTTTTAATAAAAGCAAAAGAAATTAAGACTAGATTCACAAAACCCTTGATATGCAGTAGTTCAGTGATTAGGGCATTCACCTGCGATGAGAGAGAAAGGGATTCCAATCGCCACTCTGGAGCTGGGACTTGAACCTCCATCTCCCCACTCCCCCAGATACGCTAAGCACCAGGCTATTGGCTATTCTGAGGAAGGTCTCTCTCCTGTTGAAACTGTCGCACTTTATACAAAATACTTACATATTTATTGGGATAGAGAGAATGACTCCATAGCTCCAATGGTTAGGGCACTGGGCTATTGGGCATAAGGGGGGCAGCACCACCACTGTTTTTGCAAATGGTACTTTAAATCCCATTGGGAATCTAGCCTGAAAAGTCAACATATTTTATGCATATATGAAAAAAAAAAATACTCCACTGCATACACGTTTCTCTTTGGGAAGAGGATAAGAGAACAAACACATGACAGACATTAGTTACGATGCTTAAAGCACTACTGGCAGGCACACAAATACTATGGCGATGAAGTCAGTATACAAATCTACACACAATAGAATAGAATCCTCTTGTATAATGCTATCGATGCATGCATCACTAGTGGGCAAAGTTTGCTCTTTAAAAACAAAAAACAAAAAACCCAAGCTAAATTAATTTACATTTCTTAAATTTATGAACAGAAATGTCAATATTAAATTCAGGATGGTTCAGGGTTTGTGGCTCTAATGAGCAACATTTTCAAAGACTTAATTACCAGTTAATGAGTTAATGATAGTATAGAGTAAGTAACTAAATACTATTAATGTTGGCCAAAAATATCCTCAAAGTTCTATATTAATTTTCCATTTTTATATCATTATATATGACAAAAGCTAAAAATTAAGCCTCTTGGCTAAGTAGCTTATTCATATGCCATAGCATTATTGTTGAGAAAACAAAAACTAGTCAAATTAGATTATCTTCTTGTTAAATATATTTAGGATTAAATCTATTTATTATGGTTTACTAAAGTTAACAAAGGAATAACTAATTCATGGGGAAGCATGATTTTCTAGTTGTTAGAGAAATCGTCAGGAAACTTGGAACCCCAACATATTTTCTGGCACCAACTCTCTACGTAGGTTTGAGCAAGGCTCTGATTCAGCAAAGCATTTAAACACATGCTTAACTTCCCTAAAAAGGGATGCTTTCCTGAGCTGGACCCTGAACTTCAGTGCCTCACCTTGCCCATTCAAAAATGGAAATAATGTTTAAGGAACAAGTCAAAATGTCATTGATATATTAACATACAACCTATGGTATATCAGTGACTTCCCAGTTATCTTCACTATCCAGTGGAATAATTATGCCTATTAATGTTTTTTTCTTTGTCTCCATGGTTACTTTGTCATCTCAGAAGGTCAGGGAATACCTCTGATAGTTTGCCTGAGAATAATCCAAACTCTCTTTTAATTATTAACAGCTATAAAGGTAAAAGGCAATGAAGGAAGTTGTATTATAAATATCCTACTTATGATGTCAAAGATTTTTGGTCTCCTTGTTAAAAGGCTAATCACTTGATTGAGCATATAAGGGTTTGGAATACTTACCCAAATGCCAGGTTTTTAAACTCATAACATAGCTCTCAGAATCTTCTTCCTCTAAAATGCTCAATTAGTTATGTTTCTATAGGGAGAAAAGTTTAGCCACAAATCTAGGAGGCAGCCAACTCAAAGAACTGTGGTTCATCAAGATGTTGCAGTCAGTGTGCAGCCCACACTATAGGTGCACATGAGCCTCATGCACACAAAATCAGATTTTTTTTTTTTTAAATCAATGTGCCTCCTTGTGCTCCTCTGTGTGGTCAAAAGGGCAAAGAGGCTATGACCCTGCCTCAGTTCCCTCACCATTCAAAAGTTGTGATAGCTAAAGACTCCGAAAGTGGAGATGGAAGGTAGGTTGTGGAATCCACACTGAACAACAGTTTGAAGAACCAGAGTTACTATAGCGAATGTAACTTTTCTCTTGAGTAGGTGTCTGTGGATCCCACTGTTGGTTACAGTATCCGCTTAGGATAGTGAGAATGAATAGTGCCAGCTAGATGCAGTATTGTAGCCATGTCGGCCCAAGGACATTACAAAGTGGGTGAGGTAATATCTTTTATTGGACCAACTTCTGTTGGTGAGAGAGACAAGCATTAGAGCTACACAGAGCTCTTCCTTGAAAGTTTCTCTCTTACCAACAGAAGTTGATCCAATAAAAAAATATTACCTCATCCACCTGGTCTCTCTAAGCTGACACTCTCTAGTGTCAGGTCTAAGAGTTGAACAGTGATTGTAGTACTGCTCTCCTGAATTTGGCATCTGGGCTAACCATTAGATTCAATGCATAATGCTTGATAAAGGTCAGTGGGTTACTCCACATTGCTGCCTGGCAGATCTCAGAAGCAGGCAGAGGATGTTGTTTGAGCTGTGGTGGAGTTGGCCTTGATGTTCAGTGGGAGCGGTATACAGTGAGATATCTTGTGTTGTCCTCATAAAAAACAAAATAGTAAAATGTGAACTATAGCCTATACTTAACAATAGTTACCTTTCCTATCTAATTAAGTAGGTCCTTCCTACCCCACCCCAAGATCAGTCTGTTGCAGAGCTGATGGCTTTACAGAAATCAGGAACCAAACTTTCAGGAAAACACCTCCATGCCACAAGATGTTTTCTCTGTGAATGGATTCAGAGTGCTTCTGTGCTATAGTGAAACAGTCTTTTATCTTTATTTATAGACAGGGTGAACCCCAGTCTGTTGTAATGTTTCTTTTTTCACTTCCAAGTGGTTTTATTTGTTTGCAATTGTCTCTGATAGTTTTCCTTTGATAGTCTAGTCAACAGAGCCTTGCATTACATCATCGGCTATCCAGGGAGAGGTGACAACTCCCTCCTCCTTGAATGGGCCATCCCTGAGATATATTACTCATTGGTGACTAATTTTTACTCTAAGACCACAATGCATACTTTCAATATAGGTACATTAGTCCTTAAAATATTGCCTGTACATACATCTCAATAATTATGAGTCTTGATAAGTTACGTGCTTCATGTAGATACCTTACATGTTACCCCTTATGGATAAATATCCTGCAAGTTGGGTTTGGCAAAGAATTGTTGGTAAAGAACAAAAGACCCTTTGCCAACGGGCCTCTGTGTCACACACCTCTTATTCTTATGGAACCACATACAGTTCTGGTGTGAAGCCACTGAGGAGCCTGATCTCCTTTGGAGAGGGTGATATGCTTCGTGACATGTGGGAGGATGGTCCTCTGCAAGGCCAGTGTGGCCACGTTGGCATATTGTACAGGTACTGGTCAGGTTGGGGTGAGCTGCTCCAGTGCCACTCCTGCTCCAGCTGGGGTGGCACTCTGACTGGGGGCTTCCCAATACCCTCCTTGGTGGTCATTCTACAATACCCGAGAAGAGGAATCTCTGCTCTAAGCTAGTAAGAAGGAATATGTCAGCAATGGCGAGGAGGAATATATTTCCTCATCAAAGGGCAGCACCAAGGGATGGTATGGGCCCAGTATCTGGCACTGCTATTTCAAAAAAATCTTGTGCACATGCATGTGCACAGTAGGCTCGACACTGACATGAATTCAAAGAAAATAAATTATAGTGTGCGCGTGGGGGGTTGTCTTCATTTATAGGACAAAGTGATTCAGAAATCAGTACTACTATGCTTGCTAGATTTTCATTGAAAGTTCTGTGACAATACATGGAATTATTTTGAACCAGTGTTAACTGTACTGTGCTATCAGAAGTTAATACTGTGACAGAATACACCCCTGTATTCACACCCTACACACTACTGTAATAATCTTTGTTCAAGATGTGCCTTGTGAGGTATCATTAGAAAACTCATAATCTGTTGGTCAGTACTATCCTGATAAAATATGCATGGCAACATCATATGTGGAGTTATACAATTTCCCTGTATGATGTTATTAACACATTCCAAACCCAACAGCCTCACCCTGGCAGAAGTCAGCAAACAGGTCTGTCCTAAATAAAGGAATATATGTGTGCCTTAATTTGCATTTAAGCAGTAAACAGAGTCATCAAGCAGGAAGGGGAAATAAAGGAAGCTCAAACAGGTGGGGGAAAAGAAGCCAGCCAAGAATGTCCTTCCCCGCAGACTCTTTATCTACTGGTTCTCAGCTGAAAATGTTTTTCAAAAAGGGGGCCTGAAACTATATAAGGGAAGCACAAACACCCCAAGGCAGCCCCAACCTCCCTGCCCATCACATTCTATACACCTAAGACAACAAAGGAAATAGCCATTGGACTCTCAGGGAGGTGAGAGGGGGCTTCCTGACCTGAAAGAGTTTGGTCAGTAATCTTGCTGGAAGATTACTGTGGTGAGAAATTTTGCTTGAATCTAATATGGTTTGTTAAGTTAGGAACTAAAAATTGTTTTATCTTTGGTTTTTTTTGTAACCATTTCTGAATGTTATGCCTCATTACTACTACTCACTTAAAATCTCTCTCTTTGTAGTTAATAAACTTGTTTTGTTGTTTTATATAACCCAAAGTTGAAGTGTCTGGGTAACTATTTAAGATAAGAGGCTAATGTATATTATAGTGTATACCCTGCAGTATAACCAAGATGTGACTGGAAGGCTGAAGTTATACAAACACATCTGAGAGTGGCCTGCATGCTGGTGGCTGGTTGTGTGCAGTCCAGTTTGGAAGCTACAACTGCTAGGCACAGCAAGGCTCCCCAGGTTACAGGGCAGGGGTGACACAGCCCCCCACTGGTCTGGATCATACCCTGGTATGTTACAAATACCCACAAACAAAGCTGGAGAACAAGACTGTGTTAAATCTCTTCCCCACACCTTCCTTTGTATATATGTAGAAATGATTTGGTAATTTACTAGTTTCAGAAACAATTGTAAGAATAAATGGGGCTCAGGCAATTTACAACATAAAATGGGGCACTATATGCTTTTCTTTTAGGAACACAGCACTCACTGGAAATGTAATGGAGTTTCAAGTATAAAATAGTATATTAAATGGATAAAGTGTCAAAAGGAAAGATTGCTCAATTAAATCATTATGGGGGCACTTTTCAAAATGAAAATGAATGTATTTTTTTGTTACCAGCAATAGAGCAGAAAACTTAATAATATGCCCAATACCACACAGAGTGATGGAAGTATACCAGAGTTTGAAACACCCATAATGTTTCAAAAGTTTTCTAAGAAAACAGCATAATTAAAAAAAAAACATGTACCAAAATCACAAGTTTTGTATTGTAGCCTAAAAGCATAAGAAACCCTGTTTCTTTAAAACTCTATTTTTCCATTCTGATCTTCAAGAAAGAAGTCCATCCATTCAATATAATACATTTCCATGAGGGCCAAAGATGTGTCCTTATTTTCCTTCACAGATATATCTATTAATAATCATCAAATGATAGCATCTATACACCTCTCATCACCCACATTTTCAACTTTATGTCATGTCCATGCTGGGCATGGTAGCTGTTCAGCAAGAGTAGGTTTAAACCAGAGCAGGTTTAAATTGCAAACAACTTGGCAACAGATCAAGTATAATTACTTGACACATTACCATCCCAGGCAACGACTGGGGGTAGCAAGGCACATCTCAAATATGCATGGAAAGAAAGTAACATCTAGGGAGGCAATACAAGGAAAATTCATCCTTTCATTTTCTGGAAGTGTAGAAACTTTTGATCTGTAAGGCCACAGGAGACAACCAGAAAATGGGAATTGTTCCTGGACACCAGGGAGGACGTGGGAGGTTGGAAGGTCTCAAGTGTAAAGTTCTCTCTCCTCCTTAGGCTAGCTAGCTGATAGGGGCTTTGGGGCAGTTGATACCCATACTGATTTGTATCCACATTTTGTACCATAGCTCCTTCTCCCCTACCCTTTCGAAAAAAGGAAATATGAATGAAACTGGCACAATCACTTTAAGACCTATAAAATGAAAAGAGAGACTCCATGAAGCCACTCAAAAGCAGAATTGAGAGCTATTCTTGACGATGTCTTTTGTAAATGTATAAACAAGCTATAAAACAGTCCATAGCTCACTTCTCTCACTAGAAGGGCAACTCCTGATCATATTTTATTCTGTTCAACATATAGTGTACATAAATGTAATCCGCATATATGAAGCAGGTACTTGTGCACAGCCTGCATGAGCATCTTGGAAATTCGGCATTAGATGAAGGGATTCATAGTATTTTGGAGAATATTTTTTAAAATAGCAGATCCTCCTGAAAAGAAGTTGAAGATAGCAAAAGAGCCTTTTGGATGATAGTACTCTTTAAAATGGTGCATTGTTTCAAGAGCTGGAAGTCTGAATATAGTTTTGTTTCCATGGGAAACAATTAACTATTCATACAAATGCCACCACCGACACCAAAGAGCAGAATAGCAAAACAGAGGAATGGGAGGAGAAAATTCCTCCCAGGCTAGTAGCTGAGTAAAATTTTATTGCACTGAATTTTCCAAGCACCCATATTTTGTTCAGTGTAATGCTTGAGAACATCTGGAAGTCATTCTCATGCCCACCCACCCTCTAATGTTGGAAAGATCTTTATATATGTTGGCAGAAAAGCTGGAAAATTACACAATTATTTAAATAGAATTTTTTAAAAAGAGATCTTACCATTTAAAGGGTACTCTGTCAGAAGTCTGATTTTAAAAAAAGAGTATACAAATTCAAATTTGACAGTATTTCTTTAAATTGGAGTTGCTCAGATTAATCCGTGTAAACTTTCCTGGAATTGTACTCCTAATAGGAATGCAGGAAATTCCCTAGCAAATCAGAGTTATTGCCCACCACGTCCGTTTTCCTGTCTCTGCCAGTGGTCAAGTACCCAGACGTTTCAGAGGAAGCTTCAAAAAACTCTGCAATGGACAACTATGGAATAATCTGCCCACAGATAAAGCTTCTTTTTCACCACGTTAGTGGTTCATATCTATTATTTCGTATCTGTCATTTTTTAGTGTTCTTGGTTCATATCTGTTATTTTTTAACCTATCTGGCATAACTGCAGATATTCTCATTTTATATAGAAATGTATAATTTCTTTTTTGAATTTTGCAGAGATCTTGGTCTCAATCATATCTTGGGTCAGTGAGTTCCACAAGCAAATATTCACTATGTATTAAAATATTTATTTTAATCAGTTTTAAATTGATTGCCTTTCAATTTAATTGGATGTTTCCTTGTTCATGTATTATGAGAATAATGTCCCGCTCCATTCACTATTAAATATTTATATCATGTGTATACTTGCTCATCTTCTCTTAACTGAAGAGTCCTAATTTTCATGCGTATACTTGCTCATCTTCTCTTAACTGAACAGTCCTAATTTTCAACTTGCCTCACATGTAAGTCTTTCGGTGTATGCCTACACTGCAATAAAAACCGGCAGCACTGAGGGTATGGCTACACTTGCAGCTGTACAGCGCTGTGAGTTAAACCCGCCTTCGTACAGCTGAGTAGGGAAAGCGCTGCAGTGTGTCCACACTGACAGCTGACAGTGCACTGGGCGTGGCCACATTTGCAGCGTTTGCAGCTGCATTGTGAGCGGTGCATTATGGGCAGCTATCCCAGCATTCATGTGGCTGCAACGTGCTTTTCAAAAGGGGGGGGGTGGAGTGTGACAGGGAGTGTGGGGGGAGAGACAGTGGGTTTTGGGGTACTGAGAGTGTGTCAGCACACTGCCTTTCAAGTTCCGACCCCCCTGCCCCCCCTGCTTCTCATTCACTCACTCAAAGCAAACAGCAAAATGTTTGCTTTTTCTCTCTGGTACGGAGCTTTGAAATGGCACTTCCGCATTCCTGGAGCCGATCACAACAATGAAAAGAGTGGCCACTTGATAAGGGGATTATCACAGCGCAGCAAGATATCTCCTCGTTCACACTGACACCTGGGAGTTGTAGCCACTACGCTGCATCTCTTATTCCTCTCGGGGAGGTGGAGTACCTGCAGCGCTGTAGCCAGGGAGACACAGCGCTGTACGTGCCTTGCCAGTGTGGACGGGGAGTGAGGTACAGCGCTGTGGGCAGCTTTATTGCGCTGTAACTCGCAAGTGTAGCCAAGGCCTGAGTCTCAGAGCCTGGGTCATTTGACATGGGCTCGTGGGGCTCAGGCTTTTGGATTTTTACTGCAGTGTATCAAGTATTAGGGGGTAGCCGTGTTAGTCTGTATCCACAAAAACAACAGGGAGGCGGGTGGCATCTGAAGAAGTGAGGTTTTTTAACCCATGAAAGCTTATGCCCAAATAAATCGGTTAGTCTTTAAGGTGCCACCCGAATCTTTGTTGTTACTGCAGTGTAGACGTTTGGGCTTGGGCTAGAGCCTGGGCTCTGAAACCCTGAACCTCTATACTGCAATTTTATACTCTTGCAGCAGAGCCCTGCGAGCCCATGCCATGGGTCTTTCATTACAGTGTAGACACTCTCAGTGTCTCTAATAATCATTGCCTTTTTCTGAACCCTTATATTTCTTCTCTCTCTTTTTTGTGATGTAGTGACCAGAACTTCACACATTATTCTAGCAAATGTATATAAATATTATACATACATTCTAACTTTTTGTTTGATTGCACATATGTACATACTGCAGGCCTATAGAACAAGCAGTGCCTGGCCCTCCTGCCAGCTACTCTGCCTCCCAGAGATGCATGGGATATTTCATGCCACTCAAAGCTATTGTTCCAGGCTGTCTGCAGATCCAAGCAGATATTACGGCTTTGGTTATACTTGTCATATTTTCAAGGTTTTCTTTGCAACAAGCTCTAGAAACTTGCTTGGTTTTTTTTTTAAATGAAATTTGAGATTCCAAACTCACCACACTACTCCGGGAGCTAGGGGTCCTAGCACAAACCAATAATGCCTATGCCAATCCTGTCTTGTCCTAACTGTGCCCTCAGCTCCCAGTCTTCCTCCTATGAGACACACAAAGGGAGCTTGGAGAGAGGGAGATAAGAGTACTGAGCAGCTGGCTGGGGAAGAGAGAGTTTCAATCACTGGCCCATTTCCCTCAGCCCTATACTGCTAAGTTTGCCTGAAGGAAGAAACAGAAATGGCCAACAGGGAATTACTGCTGAGAAAATAAGCCAGGCACCAGACTCTAGGAGAAAAGATGAAGGGGTAGAGGGAACATGTGGACTGTGGAGGTGGGAAAGGCAGAGAGTACTGATGGGCTGTAGGGAATGAGGGGATTAATTATGGTGGCTCAGATATCATGGAGTTGGGCAGAGTATGAAACCTTTTCAGAACAGAATGCAGATGGATAAAGAAGAATTACTTCACTGTATGAAAAGAGGAAAGTGAAGAAATGTGCAGGCAGCAGGGTGGATGAGAAAAATGATTAACTGATGGTAGGATGCATGGAATGCTAGGGGTATAACTGATATATAGTGATGGGGCAATTTATGGATTTTTTTTTTTGAAGGGGAAATTGTGCGAACCCACTTTGATTTATCAAGCAAATTATATGAAAGTGTCATGCAATTTTCACACCTCAGGCTTTTCTGCCAAGCCCATGTAGACAATTCTAACATACTCCGTAGTCAAGGGCCATGCAAGTTTATGTAGCTTTCCATTCCTTTCAATGACACGCTTGAACATGCCACTTTACTAGTGGCCATACTCTGTGAGCACCCACTGATGTCATGTTCAATTCTGTCCAATGCTGATTATCAAGACTGCTTTTTTGGATGTTAAATAGTTGGTTTCTGGATCTCAAATATGCTTATTCTTGCTCTTTGGGGAAAAAAAGTGAGAAGATATGAAAATCCTGATACTGGTAAAAGTCAATGCTTTGAATACTTCATTGACAGAGCTTAACAGGAGATAAATCTGATGTTAATCAGTTACCAAACTGGTTTATCTACTGGTAGTTTAAGGTGGACATTATCTTCCCCATCTCATGGAAGACAAAACCCATACATCTTAAAATGGTTAGCTAAGATGCAGCAATCCCGGAACTATTCATGTGGTTTTATTCACATGATACGGTTTGAGTCTTTTATGTGTTTTTCACTATATTTCTTTGTGTATCTCCTTTTGCACTTTTAAAAATGTGATATAATCATTTTAGCATATGTCTTCACTATGGAGTTAACTCCAGTTATCTACACTTGAGCTGGCCTAACTCAAGTGAGTGGGCACACTGACAAACTGAACTCTTGAGGTATGCAGAATGATTGTGAGAACAGCTGAGGAGTTGTGCTATTGAGCTGTGTTAATTCAAGCTGTGACCTAGCTTGAGTTAAAAGCACCACCACATTCAAAAGTTAATGGTTTTTGTGTGTGGCCAGGACTTGAATTTGGGGCAATACTTGAGTTCACTCTGAAGTAAAGACAAGCCCACATATTTATACTAACCACAGTATTTAGGATTAGCTTCCTTCTGTACTTTATGAACAAAAAATACATACACTCCAAAAAATCTATATAGACTACGTGATACAGATTTAGATTTTTCTGAGTCTGCCAAGAGTACATTGACTTAAAAAAAAATCACCCCAAGAAAATGGAACACTTAAAAACACTACAAAGATTTCAGTTTTATACCTTAAACCCCTGCTTCTCCCAAAAGCGATTAGTATATCAAACACCACCATTGCAAAAAATTGTACTTACTTGTATTTTAAGAGAAGCCACTGAATTAACCAGAGTCCTACAAGGATCATGCCATTAATTTCACAAATAGAAAAGGCCCATTGCACACGGTTAAAACGGTCAAAAAATGCATCTGGTAGGGGAGGCTGCACCTCCTTGGGAGGCACTCGTTCATGGACGACTGAGATCGTCACTGTGGTAAAGATGAAACAGAAAAGTGCATAAAGAAAAGCCAGGAAAGTCTTCCCCCACTCCATAGGATACTGGGAACGCTCTGGCTCTGGCATGGGGATCTTTATCATCTCCTTCCTATATCCATTTGGCATCCCATTCAGTTTGATTTTAGTGCTGAAATCATTTTCACTTGTGGTGACATCTGTACTGATGCGGAGGTGACCATTGGCATGCCCATTTTTGTGCGCCTCAATGTGGTGCTCCATTTTTAAAGTTTCTATCATGTACAACAACCTCTGTCCATTGTCAGAAGACACACGTGACAAAGGTGGCTTCTTAAAATCCTCCTTAGTTAGATTGATCAAATCCTGCCCAGTGTAAAATTCCAATGGTTCACAGTATTCTGGCACAGCATTCTCCATCAGCCAATTTGCCACCTCTTTGGGTGACCAGAATGCCACTTCTTTCATTTCGTCAGGCAAATGCATGCAGTCTTAAGTTTACTTTAAACCAGGCAGCAGTCACTATTGTTCCAATACAACAAAAAGCCTCTCTTTGGCTTGTTCATCCTGTCAGATGTGCAGCAAAAACCAGTTTGGCAAGTTGACAAGTACAAGTTTCTAAACACTTTGTAAAAATACCAATATGTTGTGGCCAGTCCAGGAAATGGTTCACCTTTTTTGCATTTGTATTCTTCTTTCTAGTGAGAGAGAGAGAAAAAAAAGAGGTGTTAAGATGGTGTTTAACAGTAAGTTTGCATTTTATGTTCATTAGAAAAAATTAACCCAAAGAAGCAATAGGAGCATGAAGAAGTAGCTTTTTAAATTCAGACAAATGCATATGACTTTTCTTTTTAAGTTTGTTTCTGAATACTCAAGATAGTTACTAGTTTGATCTTCTGTATGTGTCATTTTAACAGTTAATATAAGTTGTCTGGGGCAGGGAACCTCTTTTTCCCCCCCCCATGTTTCTACAGCACTTGGCACAATGGGGTCCTGGTCCATGACTAGGGCTCGTCAAGCTAGGTAATACAAATAGTAAAATCATTACATGTTCATCCATCAACTGTGTGATCTTACTAAGGTAGCTCCTGTCCTCTCACACCCCTTCCATACTACTGTATGGTATGCTCACTCTTTGTATCATACCTAGAAATTAGACTGTAAAACCCTTGCCTTTGTTCTGTCAAGCACCCAGGACAATTTTGGGCACCATATAAACTAATAATTATAAGTATTGTTTAAAGTTAGCAAACACCTGAAAAGCTGCAAGTGTGGTTTTTTTAGGTATGAGTTTTTTCCCCTTAAAGTAATAATTTACTAATTTATAAAAAGAAAAGCTTTGTAAATCACCTGTTTTTATCAGTTTTGCAGTTTTATAGTGAGAATTATGGCAGCTTCTTTAAAAGAGTGAATTTAGCATTCTAGCTAGAGAAGCACCAAAGAGGCAACATATAAGTCTGATGCAAATCATGCTCATCTCAACATGTTTTCACAAGATTTTAGCTGAAAGTATAGGTAGTCGACTGATGATGTGAGATTTCAGCCATCTTGAAGATTGAAAATCACAAGATTTTGGTCAGACTGAAATCTGAACTGGAAAAATAGACCCTTCCAGTTTTAGGTGCAACATAAAATCTAAGCAGAGGGAGTAGTTTCAGATCCATGATGTAGATATTAACTGTACAAACTTTGCAATAGTTCTGATTTAAAGTTATGGTTTATTATAATCTGTAATTTTAACAGCCCCATACTAACTTAATTTTAAATAATCAACAAAATAAAATGTACAATACAAAGCAAAATGCAAGCTATAAGTCACAGAAATGTGGGGCTGCAAGGGCTCTCAAAAGGTTATCGAGTCCATTCCCCAAGAGCTGAAGCAGAACCAAGTATACTTAGACCATCCCTGACAAGTGTTTGTCCAACCTATTCTTAAAAACTTCCAGTGATAGGGACTCTACAACCTCCCTTGGCATCCTATTCCAGTACTTAACTATCCTTACAATTAGAAAATTATTCCTAATATCTAACCTGAATTTCTCTTGCTGAGAACTTAGGCAATTACTTTTTGTCCTACCCTCAGTGAACATTGAAAACAATTGACAACCATCCTGTTTATAACCACCTTTTACGTATTTGAAATCTGTTACGTCGCCCCTTA
Organism: Emys orbicularis; assembly: GCF_028017835.1. NCBI lineage: Eukaryota > Metazoa > Chordata > Testudines > Emydidae > Emys > Emys orbicularis. Next base: position 36,403,600 of record NC_088689.1, on the reverse strand, counting down.
GCCTTTTCTTCTCTAGACCAAGTATGTCCAGTTCTTTCAACCTCTCCTCATAAAGTCAGGTTTTCTAAATCTCCTATTTTTGTTGCTTTCCTCTAGGCTCTCTCTCCAATTTGTTCACATCTTTCATAAAGTGTGGTGCCCAAAACAAAATACTCCAGCTGAGATGCGACATGCCAGTGCCAAGGTGAGTCGAGTAGAACAATTATCTCTCATGTCTTACATATGACACACCTGTTAGTATATCCCAGAATATTTGCCTTTTTTTGCAATTGCACCATATTGTTGGCTCATATTCAGTTTGTGATCCTCTATAATCCCCAGACTGTGACCAACTATTACCCATTTTGTAGTTGCACATTTGATTTTTCCTTCCTAAATGAGTACTTTGCACTTGTCTTTACTGAATTTCATCTCGCTGCTTTGAGCCCAATTCTACAATATATCTAAATCCTTCTGACTTCTATTCCTGTCCTCCAAAGTGCTTGGAACCCCTCCCGGATTCATGTTGTCCACAAATTTAAAAGAATACAAACGATTAGAATATTCTATACACTATGAAAACTGGTACAACAAGATTTTACTGGGGGTACTCAGGCCTGTGAGTCACCATGTTCCACTCCCTCCAGTGCCAGGGAGTCTTCCTTGTGTTTAGCTGAGTGTTAGTTCCCTGAGGTTAAGCACTCTCCTCTGGGCTATGCCAGCCCTTACTTTGCATTACAGTTTAACAATAGGTTCACCCCGTCCCCAAGTCCCTTTGAAGCATTTCCCTGTGATATCCAGCCTGACACTGGCTACTTACAGAACTACCAGGTCTGCTGTTCTCAAAGGAAAAGAGCAGACCAGCTTGTAAGATTCAACTCAGGATCAATACTATGCTTAACGTCTCAGCTCTTATATATGTTTACAGTGAAAAGAAGAATAAATTTATTACACTGCTCTACAGCCAAAATGCTTCTGAAATAAATGTAGTCAAACTTTACTAATTCTGGGTCACTGAGAACGAAAATGATGCTTAAAATTGTTGATTGGCTCTAGTTTTCAAGATATGCTATTGGGTCAGTATATACGACCCTTGACTTGGGAATGGCGGAGGATACGTGAGTTATAAAGGGAAGGGATCTCAATTTAAACCAGAAATGACTAAAATACATCTTTGACTGGATCTATGAATAAATCTATGATTGGGTTTGGACAGTACTTGCTTTTTAGGCAAAACAATGAATGATGCAATCTGAAGCTGGTATTGCGTCATACATAATATGAATTGCATCATGTTATTCCTAGAAGTCATGGATGATGCAATCATAACGAAGCTTACATCACTCTGCTGAACAAATTGCCCTATATCAGCTCTAGAAATCATACAGTGTCATGCTCTCTTATTTGTCAGTGTTTGATTTTGCAAAGGGACACATTTCTGTTTAGCCAAAGTGAGCAGAGATGCCTCGTACTTGTGTGAACAGTGCAGATAACTTCCGCTACGTTTGTAGTGAAGTGACTTTTGCATCACAAAAGCGCAGTATAACCACTATGGTTAAGAAAGCCTATCACCTTTATTTTGGCTGCAAAATTGGAGATCAGGACAAGAGGTGGGCCCCACACATATGCTGCAACATTTGTGCAACAAATCTTCGCCAGTGGTTGAACAGGAAAAGGAAATCTATGCCTTTTGCAGTGCCAATGATTTGGAGAGAGCCAACAGATCATACCAGCAATTGTTACTTCTGCATGGTGCCTCCAGTTGGGAAAGGTGTGTCAAAGAAGAAAAAGTGGACTGTGCATTATCCAAACATTCCATCAGCTATACGCCCAGTACCCCACGGAGAAGGTCTGCCGGTTCCTGATGCACCAGAATCATTCTCACTTGAGTCAGACGAGGAAGAGGATGAAACTTCTGGTCCTGAACCATCAATGTCACAGGACCCACATTTTCTCCCATCCTCCTCCTCTGAACCACACCTCATAACACAAGGTGAACTGAATGACCTTGTCAGGGATTTGGAACTACCCAAGAGTAAGGCAGAGCTGTTGGGCTCCAGACTACAGCAGTGGAATCTCCTGGCAGGTGATGTTAGGGTTTCCATGTTCCGTGACAGTCAAAAGGATCTTGTCCCATTCTTCTTCATGGAAGGTGATCTTGTAGCCTGCAACAACATCGATGGTGTGATGGCAGCCCTCAACATCGTTCACGATCCAGATGAGTGGAGACTGTTCATTGATTCATCGAAGACGAGTCTTAAAGCTGTTTTACTGCATAATGGCAATGTTTTGCCATCAATTCCAGTTGGTCATGCAGTCCATATGAAGGAAACCTATGACAACATGAAACAACTTTTGAGGTGCATAAACTATGACCAACATCAGTGGCAGCTTTGTGGCGATTTGAAGGTTGTTGCTCTCTTGCTTGGTCTGCAGACTGGATACACAAAGTACTGCTGTTTTCTCTGCGAATGGGATAGTCGTGCAAGAGATTCCCACTACATCAAGAAAGATTGGCCACTCCGACAGTCATTGGAGCCTGGGAGGAAAAGTGTTCAGCATCCACCACTTGTTGAATCAAGGAAGATTTTGTTACCACCCTTACACATCAAGCTGGGTCTGATGAAGAACTTTGTCAAGGCCATTGACAAAACACAAGCAGCTTTCAAGTACCTCCGTGGAAAATTTCCAAGGTTAAGTGAAGCTAAGATAAAGGAAGGTGTCTTTCTTGGTCCTCAGATTCGTGAACTTCTTCGAGATGATGCATTTGACCATGCACTGCGTGGCAAGGAAAAGACGGCATGGAAAGCCTTCCAGTTAGTGGCAATAAATTTTCTCAGAAACAACAAGGCAGACAACTACAGGTTTTTGGTGGAAAACCTCCTCAAGGCATACAAAAGCCTTGGTTGCAACATGTCACTAAAGATACATTTTTTGCACTCTCATCTAGATTTTTTTCCACCGAACTGCGGAGCAGTGAGCGACGAGCACGGCGAGCGATTTCACCAGGACATTGCAACAATGGAGAAACGCTATCAGGGCAAATGGAGCCCATCAATGCTTGCAGACTATTGCTGGACAGTGACAAGAGATGCTCCATTTAATGAATACAAGAGACAAGCCAAGAAGCGCCGAGTAGACACTGAATAGGACTAAACTATGTACAGAATAGTTTTTTGCCTTTTGTTTCATAATAAATTTTATTTATATAACCCTTTTGCTGATTTTTAAAGTGTTACATAAACAGGACAGGTGAAATATTATCATGTAAAGCAACCATAAACACATGAAAAGACCTAGGTTTACAATTTATGATTAAAACTCTACTATCTACACAATATACATAGACATAAAATGTAAAAACTTAAATATCTTAGAAACAGTAACCAATCAGTTGTTTTAATTGTCATATTTGAATTCAGCACATCAAAATACATAATAAATAGCACATTTTATCTCTGAAGTAGACGACTTCTCAAAAATTGTAGACCAGTGTTATCAAAAATTGAAGATTAAACGGACAGTAAGTAAAAATACTGGAAACAAATGGTTACATATAAAACAAAATCATAATACACTTTCTAGAGACTAAACTTAACTAACAGGTTAACCTCCTGTCCAAAGAAGTTTATCTCACTCGAAGTCTCACCTCTGCAGAGTTTTTAGCCAAGTCTGGTTAAGGTCCTGTTTTCATCATTGTAAATGTGATGTCAGTTTACTTCCTAAGTACAGGATAAGGGGGTGTCTGGTTTGCCCCTTAGCTATAACCCCAAAGTTCATTGTCTTTACTCTTAGCCAAGATAACCCCCTGTGGTTTGTTTTTTCCTATTTCCTGTTGATTTCACATCTCTTGGTTAGCATTTGACTCTGTATGTAGAAGGGCATCCATTGTGTTAGTATATAAACTAATCATTGTAAGCTAATAGAGAGATAGGTGAATTAACATCTCTTGTCTGACAGGAAACATGTTTTTTTACCTCTGCTGGTGACTGACACCTTGATACAGACTGTAAGCATATATTTTCAGTATATATGCAAAAGTATCTGTACATATATTTCATGATGATATTAATAGCCAGTGTGACTCCGGCTTTTATTTGAGACCTCACATGATATTATTTGGTGAACCAGAATGTATATACCAGAATCAGGAGATACCTGTCCCCCTCTATATTCCCTTGCCAGGTGGCATTAAGAGGTTCTTGGGTCACAGAAGCTATTGCAACTAGATGTAACCACTCTTAAAAACAAAGAAGGATGAATAGGCTAAAACCATGTGATAGATCAGAGTAACAGCAATTTTAGAGAAGGGGGTTTTGCCAAACATCCTGCTAGAATATATGTTGGAAATCAAACTTCTCCAAAAGAGTAGGAGAAGAGTTGCATAATCCATTACAATCTGCTGAGTAAACAGTACGCTTTTAAAAGTTATCTAAAGGCATACTAGATTATCAGTTTATGGAAAAATAAATATTTGCATAATTTTCATGGGGCCTCTTTTCTCAATGCCAACATTAAACCCACAAATACTCCATGCTGCTAGTAAAGTAGATAGGCATTGGGTGATTCTGAGTTGAGGCAAAAACTGCATCTGAAATTCATGGCATTCTGCCTGGGTATTGCCGCTTATATTTTATGAGAAATCTCAAACATCTTGTCCAAATGCAGAACAAGAAAGCACTCCATCGTTCCATCCCCCCAGTATTTATGGTCTATGTTTGCCACACAGCCAGGCCCAGTTTGGTCATTTCAGCTTCTTGATACCCGCAGTAGCAGACTAAACAGTCTTCCATTGCATGACATAAAAGCTTCAGAAAGGGTAAGGGAAGAAACATGGGAAAAGCAGGCACGCAGGGATAGATTTTGAAAGCTCTGGGGGGCAAGGAATGGGACCGGCACATTCAGGAAACCATTTGAGTTAATTAACTAATCTGACACAGAGAAAAATAATGCACATTCACTATTTTTCTACAGATATGAAAATTAACTAGATCAAGCCAGATGTAGTAACAAGAGTTACTTGTTCTCACAGGGTGACTGGCTCCTTTAAGGGGAATCAGGGCTCAGTGTTCATTCTGAAGGTCCACCTGAGAGTAACTGACTGTCTCAGGTGGCTACCTAAAGGTTAATTGGAGAAGAAAAGGGGATAGGGAAATGTGGGAGAAGTGGGAGCAGGCCCACTGAACCCTCATCCGGACAAGTCCTACCTCCCTACACCTGGACCTTCCGCTGAGCACCCCACACTCAGACCCTCACCCCACTGAGCCCAACCAGCTGCTCCTGGACCCCCACCCCATCAAGCCCCAGCACTCCCCCAGCACCCAGATCCCCTCCGCTGAACCCCATCTCCCCACACCCCTCTGCTGAGCCCCAACCACCTTTATCTGGATCTCCTGCAGAGTCCCATTGCCCCTGCACCTGGAATTCCTCAATAAGCTCCTGTGCATCCAGATCTCCCACTGAGCCGCCCGCACCCAGATTGCCTTGCACAGAAACCTCTCATCCCACATCTGTATCCCCCACACTTGGGTCCTTCTGGGCTGAGCCTGCCCACCCACACCTGGTGTGGCTGGCGCAGAGGGGCAGGGCCCCGGGGTGTTTTAGGGGCAGGCCCAGCCCTTGCACCGTGTCAGCGGCAGAGGCAGCCTCACTGCCGAGTCCCTGTACGGGGGGGGGGGGGGGGCATCAGAGTGATCTCCCACCTCAATGCAGCCAGTGGCCTGTGCTCCCCACTGCCATGCTGGAGCCACCTTTATTTATTGACAAATAAAATTTGCAGAATTTAAAATATTGTGCGCAGAATTTTTAATTTTTTGGTGCAGAATTCCCTCAGGAGTATATACTGCATTAGTAATGCCCTGAGTTATCCTATCCCCATTAGAGTTAATGTTAGCCTAATTCTCAAAGGTGTTTCTGGAAAGGTTAGTTTATTAAATCAAGTTCTGATACTTTTGGAACTTACACAGGTTGCATCTTTCACTCTCTGGAAACAGGCTTAATCACCCAGGCTTTGCTCTCAGTGTCAAACACCCTTTCAATCTGTCATACCCTATTCTTAAAGGAACAACTCCCATTAAGCAAGTGCAAATAATAAATGCAGCTGTAAAGCCAGTGTTAGCACAAAATCCACATCACTTTAAATGCAATGTTTAGCAAGATAAAATTACAGCAAGAACTCCTGGGTCCTTATAGTAACTTTCATACATATGTTTTTTCCCACTCCCCACGAATCATCAGAAAGCTTTGAATTCACAAACTTCAAAACATAGCACAGATTTCTTCTACTTCAGAAATAAGAGTAATTTGTACAGAAAAAACCCAGCCCATACAGGTGAGCCAACACACATAGTGGGTTACACAAATGGGTTACACAACACACACAATGGGTTACACTTGTGAGGTGGCACTGAAACTCTAGGTATTAGGATTTTTGGTTCACTTCCTGGCTCTGGGAGCAAATTTTACAGGCAGCATAGCCAATTGTACCACCCCCCACATTTGCATCATCTGCAGGGGCTGAATCTGGGATCTCTGGATGGAAATGCATAAGCTTCTTCCACTTAAGCTAGAGGGGCAGATCTCTTTGCATGAAAGCAGCAGTGGAGTCAAACATCTGTATGCAGTTTAGGGTGACCAGATGTCCCGATTTTATAGGGACAGTCCCGATTTTTGGAGCTTTTTCTTACATAGGCACCTATTACCCCCCACCCCCGTCCCGATTTTTCACACTTGCTGTCTGGTCACCCTAATGCAGTTTAGCTGCTAAAGTGTGACAGAACCACACTTATCTAAGCATCAAATTTGCTAAGTTCCTTCTGAACTATTGTGTGGCAAAAGCGATGAGACTTGGCTCAGTTAGATCAGAAACTCTGATTCTATTCTCAGCTCTGCCCAAAGTGGGTGAATGAGGTGACCTTCTGCAAGCTCCCAGTTATCCTATTTGGGAAGTAGGTGAATAATAGCTTCCCCCCAAGACAGCAGTACCTTGGCTTACAGTAAGGGTTGTGGTGTGCAGCAGTCAGTAGAAGAGCTTGGACTAGAACTCATGGTACCTGGACTTGCAATCTAGTGCACTTTTCCATAGGTTACAGGCATTGTGGGGGAGTCAATTTCTCTCTCTTATTTTACTTCCTCAAAATCATGCAACTTGGCACATCAGCAAGACTGCTTGAAGCAGGGGCCAAATCTCATGACTCAGGATAAATATGAAAGAGTTGGCAACACTGACCAAGGTTGCCAAGAAATACAGTGAAATATCTAAGAACAGAAACCAAACCGCCTAACTCCAAGTCCCATACCTGAAGTACAAGATCATCCGTTCCTCATTCTTGTTTTGTGTTTTATTCTCTAAGTGAAGCCCTTTCCTATCAAGGCAACAATCACTACAGAAATTAGTAAAGTAACTAACAGCCAATTCAAAGCTGTGAATAGCTATTCACCAATAGCCATGCAGCTTTGAGCTTTCACTTTTATTTTTTAAAAGCTTAATATCTGCACAGGCAGTAACAAAGTATTTCTTAAAACAAAGCTCTGTACGTCAGTCACCACCTACATTATATACATTCTAAAACTGCACATTAGCTTGTGGTTTTAGTGAAATTACTTTTATTGTTAAGATCCAACAGTAAGCAATAAAAAACTAATAAAACGGCTTCCAGAAATTGAGTTTATCTTCCTTTAGCAAACACTGTTTTTGAAGCCTAGTCAAGTCGACAGTGTCTATATAATAAATATTAAACAAAAAGAAGTCAAACAAGTTACAGTAACAGTCTGAATATTAATTAGTGATAGATTTTTGTGCCTAAAAAATATATATAACCAAAACTATCACCAATGCTGGCATGAAACAGTTTGCCTTAGTACTTAGATTGTAAACTCTTTGGGACAAAGACTGACTCTTTTGCTCTGAATTTGTACGACTATCACAGTGGGGTCCTAGTCAATGACTAGAGCCCCTAGACGCTGCAGTAATACAAATATTAACAGCAACAACACCAGTACCATTCCACTACCTCAGCCGTAATATACCAACAGGCCTACAAACCAATATAAGCTTAAAAGGAAACTAAGTTTAAAGCCAGAGCATATAACTCTAGTGTGTGCGTTTCCTATCAATGAGAGAAATCTATATCTACAGGGCATATTTCAAAATTACTGCAACTCCTCCCAGGCAGCCTTGCCTCCTGTCATCCTGGATGATTAGCAGCTGATTTCTAGAGGGATGTGGGATGGCCTCTCAGCAGACTGATCACATAACATAAGGCTTTAAAACATTACAGTAAAAGTTTAAGTTGGCTTACAGGACTGCAGGCATCACCAAATCTTGAGCATGAGACTCTTCAGCAATTGTGCTGTTGTATTTTGAGACAGTTGCAACCTCTGAGTAGATTCAAAGCAGGGGTGCTGGAACTAGGGGTGCAGCAGCACGCCCTGGCTTCAAGTGGTTTCCATAATATACAGGGCTTGGAGTTTTATTCTTTGGCTTTCAGCACCCCCACTATAAAAATTGTTCCAACACCATTGATTCAAAGGGTAGCCCCCAGGTGGAACACATTGTAATAATCAGATTAGAGGTAATAAATACCTGAATTACAGTGACAAAGTTCACATTCAGAATGGAAGACTGCAATGAAAATAAAAAGATACTCTCAACACAGTTGAAACAACTTACATGTTCACCTTTGGAAAGAAAAAGTATCACCTTAACTGATCAGCACATTTTTAACATTCCAGGGAGAAACAAAAATCTTTTCTAAATTACAAATATAAATCCACCCACAGTTAAAGAATTCAGTTAAAACCTATGCAGTTAAAAGGTAACACAAAGAATCACACAGATAAATGACACAGGTGAGAAGAACTGAGTTACAGTTACACTGATACCTTAGTTACATCAGATTGATAGTAGCTAAAACAATTATCTTCAGGTGACATTTGGGATATATGATAATAAATAGTTATCTAATAAATGCTTTTATAAATAATATTCATTCTTTGTATTATTTATGACAAACCCAAAGATGAAGATCTCTTTCATTCAAACCTCATGTCTCATTTCCTTCCATTCTATTAATCTATTAATCAGTTCTTCTATTAATACCCATAAAACTAGTTTATCTACGTAACTTTTTCTCCTCTTCTGCCTGCTTCTCTGAAGTAGTTATGGAGACACTAACAAACATTATTGTGCTAGGCTTTCACCTGACTCACAATTTTATTAACCAAATAGTTGCTAAGCAGGCCTTTGTTATGTTACTATGGAAATACCACTTTATCTTGACTAATATATGCTGGGCTAACAAAAAATATATCGTACATTGCCAGTACACATTATCAGCACAATACATATATCAGTATGTATTAATTACATGATCACACACTTCCCCCAACCCCACACACAAACCTTGGCTCCTACATTTAACCTTTCCCCTGTAATAATGTATTGTCAATTCTTGCATATTTATCACAAGTCACAACATTTTCTGAGATAAATGAATTACTGATTTTTATTTTCTCTTGCTCAAGATCTTCATCACCTCTCATTGAGACTGAATGAGACTGAAGCCACAGACTGCCCTCAATAAAATGGCTGCCATGTCTCTCTATTCTTGGCAGGTGCAAGTGAGGCTCCCCTTAGCAAAGATGGTCACCTTCCATTGTTTCCAGTGGGGCTGAAACCTGGCTACTTTCAGGGAAGATGGTGGTCCTTTAGGTACCATGTGAGGGGACAGGAGACTGTGGAGGTGCTGAGAATGAAACTATGGAGGCAACAGTTAGCATAAATGTATTGGGAAATGGAATAGGTGACTGAGGAGTCGGAAATGTAAGGAGCAATGGGCAAACTAAAGAAGGCACATGGGAATGGAGTATGGCAGAGAGAGTAGGAGATGAAGGGAAAAGGGAGGGAAACATTGAGGGCAAACACATGTAGGAGCAGGTGGGGGACAAGAGATTGTGGGAAAAGTGAGTGGGATAGCTGCTTATCCTGTCCAGGTAGGGAAGGGGATAGAATGGCAGTTCCCCACATGCTAGGGATAGGAGAAGTTAAAGCCTGCTCCAAGTAGTGAACATTATGGGGGTGGAGTGGAGGGAATGCTAGGGCGGGAATCCCAGCTACTGCCTTTTTACCTCCAAGGAACAGCCATGAAACATGGTGAGGCTTTTGCCCTACAGCAAGGAAAATCCATGTTTAATTTCTCTCTCTGTCTTTTCCTGAACCTGTTGGACCTACATACTGTGTGGCACAATATACTGTGCCGATCATCACAATAATGGAGCATCTGCAATGCCAGGCACAGGTTGTGTGATAGCAAGTAACTAAGTTACAGTAACTACCTTGTTGTTTTCAAGTTTACATCACTAAATTAAATGTTATTTAAAAGAACCTGAGATAAAATGAGCTGAAATCTAGGCTATTTTTGAATGGTTGAAATATGCAACCCATCTTCCACACCAATAGGGATATGCACAATAGACTTAAGCTTATTTTAAGAGGAGTGAGATCGAGACAGGACTAACATAATACTCTTACACAAAGAAGTCAATTTAAGGTTGTGTGGCCAGCCTCAACATTGGTATTTCCTAATTTCTGAGTGCTTGATTTTGGAACAGGAATGTTCCTTAATATATAGTTTTATATGTAAAGTTCTATTTTTTTAAAAGGCAAACCAACACACAGACAACTGAAATTCCTTCATGTGGAACCATACTGATTCCCAAATAATCAGGATCTGAACCTAGGACCTTTAGCTCTGCAGCATAGTCCTCTACTATATGAACCTGAGGAACAACTGCTAACAGCAGTAGACTTTTTTCCTATATGTAGACAACGCCACTGGAGGATGACAAACTTCACTTGTAACCTTGTGAAACTGCTCATTTATGTGTAAAAAGTGGAAAGCAATATTTGCCTGCCTGCCTCCTGAGTCTATGGATATGAGGTCTTGCTGAATAATAAAGAATATGAATTGCACAGGTACCTATACATACAAGAGCTAAGACTAGAACTCAAAGTCTTCTCCTGGTGCCCAGCACAGCATCATTTCCTATAGGCTAAAGGGGTTCTGCTGCAGTGTCCTGGCCTGAGCTCAAGTTCTGTGGAGCCAGAAGGCATGCTCATTTCAGAGCAACAGTCAGAGGTTTTAGCACAAAGCCCCTCAAAACCTCTACCAATTATGTGCAAATGGCAATTTTTGAGGCTTATACCTTACCCAAGTCTGGCTGAATTTTCATGGGGACAATGGAAGACCCCAGCATTAGCCCTATCAAGATTCTAGGTTTCATTCATTCATGGAGAAGCTGGAGCTCAAAGAAGCAATTGAAAAAAGTAACATTATCAAAACTCTCTCTTCTCCAAAATATACGTCATTCTTGGAAAGGGCTGAACTTTGACCAAGAATTTCAGCCAGAAGCAGAAAGCGAGAACAGAAAGCTTCCACCCAAATTATTAAAATTTGGCAAAATTACAAGTAACCTAAAACAGAAGGGCTTATCCTAGGAAGTGTTAGGCAACCTTAAATACATATGTGTCACTACCAGCTCCACCTATAATAGCGTATCTGAGGTGTGAGGCTGTATGGAATATTGGAGACGGTTTATAATATTAGTGTTACCAATATTATAAAATTGCAAGGAATCTGACCAGATATGTCGTGTAAGGTATCTGTGAAAATGTTACGTTTTCCCAAGTATGATGATCTTGTTTATATGTTTGTATCACCTTTGTACTGTAAGTTATAGATATGTATAGTACAGCTGTATTTCCAAAATTGTGCTTTGCTCCTGGGTGACATCCCACAGACAGATTGGCATCAGCACTGCCTAGCCTGTTCGATGTTCCATTGAGGGTCATCAGATGTACAATAAACCCATTGAAAGGAGCAGGGTATACACCTTATGACTCAGCAGGACTTGTATGGGCATCCCTATGGATAGAAAACTATTCAGGCTTTTGCATGCCCATGTGCTGTGTAACTTGTGTTTGGGACACAGGAAGTACAAGCCACATGGCAAAAGGAATATAAAAGGCAGCTGCATCATCTCCATTTTGTCTTCACTCCTGCTTCTTACCTATGGAGTACTTTTCTACAAACTGAAGCTCTGAACAAAGGACTGAATGAACCATCCAAGCTGTGGATGTGTTCCAGAAGGACTTTCAAGCCAGCAAATTCACCAGCACTACTAAGAACCTGATACAGTAACTCCCCACTTAATGTCCTCTCGCTTAATGTTGTTTCGATCTTACGTCCCTGCTCAATTACAGAACATGCTCCATTTAAAGTTGTGCAATGCTTCGCTATGTCGTTTGGCTGCCTGCTTTGTCCACAGCTGGCGGCTTCCCTATCAGCTCCCCTACACGCACCCCCCTCAGCGCCTCCTGCCCGCCGGCAGAGCCTGCGGATCCACGCCTTCCTCCTCCACCCCCCGCCTCCTGCCCGCGGCAATCAGCTGGCTTGCGGCGTTCAGGAGGGAGGGGAAAGGAGCGAGGATTCGGCGCGCATGCTCCCCCTCCCTCCCGAACACTACAAACAAGCTGATTGCCGTGGGCAATTGCGCGCCGAGTCCTTGCTCCTCCCCCACCCTTCTGCCCCCTGAATGTCGCATGCCAGCTGATTGCGGACCTCCCCCCTCCCTACCCTGCCTCCTGCCCGCGGCAATCAGCTGGCTTGCGGTGTTCAGGAGGCAGGGGAGGGAGGGGGAGCCTGTGCGCCGCGTCCTCGCTCCTTCCCCCTCCCTCCTGAATGCTGCAAGCCAGCTGATTGCTGCGGGCAGGAGGCAGGGGAGGGAGGAGCGAGGATGCAGCGTGCGGAGTAAAGGGGGGGGAGAGAAGAGGCGGGTTAAGAGTGGGGGCTTAGGGGAAAGGGTGGCATGGGGAGGCCGAGGGTTGAGCCCCCAGCCCCTGGTGCTTGCAGAGTAGGGGAAGCTGCCCCTGCTGCTGCGCAACATGCTTCTCCTAGCCTACAGCACCTTCAGCCTCCTTGCCTGCCTCATTGTCTCCAGTGCCAGTGGGCTGTGCCTGTGTGGGGTAAGGCGGGGGCACCTCCCAACTATAGTACTGTTCTGTATGGCAAAAACAAATTTCCCTGGAACCTATTCCTCCCCCACCATTTACATTCTCTCTTATGGGGAAACTGGATTTACTTAACATCGTTTCACTTAAAGTCGCATTTTTCAGGAACATAACTACAACGTTAAGTGAGGAGTTACTGTATATGGACTTAGAAGTCCCTGTATGTATCTGATTGCTTTACCATTTAACAACTCTCTTCTTGTTCTCTCTTTTTTCCTTATAATAAACCTTTAGTTTTAGACAGTAAAGAATTGGCAGGCAGCGTGGTATTTTGGGTAAGATCCAACCTAATATTGACCTGGCAATGTGGCTGGCCCTTTGGGGTTCAGAAGAACATTTTGTAGTGAGCAGAGTTTTTTAATAACTTCCCACTGTACTGGACGTAGGTGCCGATTGGGAGCCAGAGAATTGGAATGCAATAATGGGGGCTGTGTGATTTCCTTTTTTTAGATTCTTGATAACCAGCGTGGGGGATCAGGAACACAGTTTGTGACTGGATGGTGAGTCTGACTTCAGTATTATCCACCAGTTTTGGTAGAATCTGCTCTCCTTTTTGCAGCTTGCATTTTCAGTGAGGGCAGCCCAGGCACGTGTCACATGAGGTTTATTTAAAATATTATTTTATTGTATTCTTTGGGAAATAGTATGACTATGTAATAAAACACTCATATGCATTACGAAAATGAAATCAAACTACCAAGTCTCTCTGTGCTTTATTTGCTTGTTGAAAATTTGGCTAATAATTATCTGCACTTACGTAAGCATTGTATCTAATTAACATGGAAGGTAAAACTCAGTGCCAAACACACTACTGATACCAGCTATCTGATAGTTCAGAGGGGTGAGGAGCATATTACACCATCAATAAACTCATGTGTAAATTGAAAATAAAGGGTTTTTCCTTAGTTGTTTGTGAATGATTGCGGTCTTACTGACACTGAAAATGGATCATCTTTAAATATCTATAGAAGAAAATGGTTGGATGCATGTATAGTGAGATCACTGCCCAAATCTATAACTGTCTGCAACTTTGCAATCTCTTTCCTTTCTCCCTTGGAGAGCATTATTCTATCAATCACATATGAAAAAAAATTTCTGAACAGCAGCACAGTGTACAGCGAAAGCATCCAAGCTAGGCTGCAGACCCAGTATTTTTATTAAGGTAATTTCCTAATGTAAGGGAACTAGCTAGTGCCTGAGGAGGATCTGTGCTTATTTTGTAAATTAGGCAGAGACTTAAAAGTAAAGATGGACTGCAATGCTGTGGAGTCTGTTCAAGAAATTCCCAGGAAGCCAGGACTATTACACAGACAGGTCATTGGTTGCCTACAAAACTGAAAACTGTATGGTGAATGACTGGATAAATGAACACATCTTTCATTTTTACAGCTTAAAAAATATAAAGTAAAAACTTCAAGAAAAAGTACACATTGGAAACCTGACCACTCCTTCAGCTTTATCTAATTAAAGACCTGTACCTGGCCCAGTGACAACACACTAAAAATACTTCTGCCAAGGTATCCCGTGCTGTAACACACATATATAAAAACGGAAACATCTGTCAATCTTCTTCTGCTAATCATCCAGAGGCACTGTGTTTTTGGTGTTTATTTGTCCACGTAGGTAGTGAGGTAGGGACCATATCTTCTTCTGTGTTCCACATAGGGGATTGCGTACACTGTCCACACCCAGCAAATATATAATAATAATAATAAATAATAATAAATAATAATAATAAATAATAATATTATTAATATTAAATATAATAATAATAATAAATAATAATAATAATGGAGCAGCAGTACCTGGGAAAAGGTACAACCACTGGCTTTAAGCCTCCTCCTTCCTTCCACATCACAGACTCCCTTCCCCCAAGTAAATGAGGACTGGCCATGCCTCCCTTTGAAACCAGTCTAAGTGGGAAGAGTGGGAAGATGTGATCAAAGCACTGTTGTAACACTACTGGGAGTCACCAAATTGGAGATTCTCTTCTTAGTTGTAAACTGCTGACTATACCCACACAAACAAACAAAACATTATAACTGGGCCTTTGATTTTCCCTGGAAGAGGGAGGGAAGAGCTGTGCAGTTAGAAGGAGCTCAAGACAGTAACTTAGGATATTTAAGAATTAAAAAAAATATATATATCCAGGCCACTGATGTCATATCTGTCTTCTAGAAAAATTGGAATATTACAATTTCTCTCAGGTTCACAACAAGGTAAATAAGAGTTGTGTGGAGCCTCTGTTGAAAAGTATGGGGCTGTAGCCTGGCCTGGGTTTATATCTTTGCTAACACTAGCAAACTGGTAAAGCACACAAATCTGACCCCCAGCTCTGAGCCCAGCCCCTGTGAGCCGGGCACCCCTCGACCCAGAGCCTAGCACCCCACCCAGCCCTGGGCAACAGCAGCGCCACGCCCAGGCAGCACCAGCCCATTGGCACCAACCATCACCCAGCGACAGCCCATTATGTAATTGCAAATGTATACATACCATTAAAGCATTTAATGTTTTTAAATAATGTATTTCGTGTATTTTCAAATTATTAAAAATTAATTTTTGAATGTATTTCACTGGTTATTTTTACATTTCCAAATACATGTTACTATAGTATTGCAACTTTTTTTTATGGAAGGGGCCCCTAAAATTGCTTTGCCCCAGGCCCCCTGAATCCTCTGGGCGGCCCTGGTGAGAGCTACTTTAAAGCTACGGTAAAGTTACTTTACTCAATACATTTACAAGAGTTGGCAACACTTACTGTCACGCACATTGGAGGTGGGCAGAGGGAATTAAAAAAAAAAAATCATCAAGAGACAGACCAAAACACACAATTATAATTTTTTTTTTAAATGTATGATGGGGGGGGGAGAGGGAGGGTAGGGTGTCTGACTCGATTTTTGAACTACTGGGCTTGTCAATACTGTAGTTGAATTCCACATGGAATTTGGGAAGAGTTCACATTAATTATTATGTATGCACCTTCTCAAAACACAGGATCCTCTACAGCAGTTCTTTTGTAGAGATTACAAGAAACTGTGGCAAAAATAAGGCCAGTTTTCATTTTCAGTGTCAGGTGGGACATGCCAGTCAGTCCGTGCAAACAGGGTTTTTAATTATAGGTCAAATCAGATCAGCAGTTTGTCCTTAAAAGAGAGAGACAACATATATAGAACTCAATTTTAACTAACAACCTATGTAGAGAAATCACTCAGACTATGACTAAGGTGATTTAAAAATAAACCAAGACAATATTTAAGATGCAGCATTTCTTGTTACTTAGCTACAAATGATGTACAGTACTGTAAATCTTAAACTATCTTAGATAAAACCATAAACATGTAATTCAATGGCTACCCACAGAAACTCACTGTCTGGCCACCAGGCAACAAAACAAAATGGCAAATTATGGTCAAGTCTAAGATTTTGTCACGGATATTTTTAGTAAAAGTCACAGATAGGTCATGGGCAATAAAAATATCCATGATAAAATGGGAAGGTGCTAGGCAGATGCCGGGTGGCTGGGAGTTCCAGGCCCCTCCCCCCGCCCCCCCCACCACCACCACCTGAGGCGGGGAGCTGTGGGGTTCCCCCATGCCACCAGAGCTGCGGGGTACCCAATTATGTAGGTGTACCTATTACAACACTGTTGTCCCCTGTTATGGTTTAAAAACATAATTCAGTGATACAATGTACATGGGACTTAACCATGTGTTTATAATTTAAATTTAGTTTAAACACTATCTAGTCAGCACATACATATTTGAACAAAAAATTTTCATTGCAAGTCTTGATTATGCAAAATCACTGCAATCTTACTTTCTATGCGCACTCAGCACTTAACCATGTGCACACACACTTTGCCTCAAAAGTGCGTAATATTCACAGAAGAAATTAGTGTTTTCAATGTGCTTAATATTGCTACATGTCATGTGTTAAACAAGTTTTTTTTTTTAATTTGGAAGAAATTTTAGACAATTGCACTTCCACGAAGCAAATAAATGGCCATTATGTCTTCCCCATGAGAGCAGTTAAATTATTTTCAAGGCCATAATCTAAGTTGCTTAAAGGAAATAGAGCTTGTTCACTGAGCAGTCACAAAATCTGGGAAGCATTTCTTGTTTTAAGTATTAGTATCGACATATTTTAAAAGTTACTGAGCCAGTATATATGTATGAGATTTACACAAATAAAAAAGATACAGAAAACAGGATTTCAGACATGTTACTCAGATCAGCTTTAGCACTGTTCTAGAAATTCTGAATCTTTTAATGAAACCATATAGAGATTAGCGTTTCAAAATGAAGTTCTTTTGACCATCCCTCACACGTGTTTATTTATTAACATCTGGTTGCCTACTTTTTCTTTTATTTTCTGTTTTACATAAAGGTATTGGAGTTGTCACAGAGGAAAGTGAAAGAAATATTAAATTTCTTCCTACAGTATTTATAAAAGTATACATTAACAACCTGCCAACTCCAGTTACTGATTCCATGGCATATGTTGTGTAGGGTTCTTCTCAGTCATCATCCCTCTTTCAAATAATTACTTCATTATCTGCCATACGAAGAACTAAAGACTTTTCTTTTTTCTGCAGCGGTAGTTTTTAGTCAGTGATGCATGGCATCAAACTGGTGTATTTTTTGAGTACTTCACATTAAAGTAATCCAGAAGCCCTAGTGCCAGCTAAACCAGAGATTTGCAGTGTACAGTTTCAGACTACAGTTTAAAGTACAGTATAAAATAGTACTAGATCTCACGCACTTCTCTCCCTACTGGCCCAGAAAGTAGGTTACATTCAAATAATTCCAGACTTAAAAAATGAAAAATACTCTTGGGGCATAAAAAGAGAACGATACTTATCCTATTTCCATAAAATTGTTATAAACATACTCAAAACTTGGGCATTTCATTAGATGTCAATCAGCAGGTAGCTCAAATATTCTACAACTCTCAGTAATGAAAAATAGCTAGTTTCCCTTATGTGCATTTTTAAGTTGAAATACAATGCTTCTGAAGATTTATAAATGCTGTACCCTATAAACTGACACAGAATCCACTGCTCTGTCCATAATCTTTACTGATTTAATATTTAAACCCGCTAGACTCTAGTTACCATATACCTGACTCCAGGCCTGTTTAAAAACACAACGTACAATTAGGGATCATTGGTACAATAACTCCTCGCTTAACGTTGTAGTTATGTTCCTGAAAAATGCGACTTTAAGCGAAACGATGTTAAAGGAATCCAATTTCCCCATAAGAATTAATGTTAATGGGGAAGTTAGGTTCCAGGAAAATTTGTTTTTGCCCGACAAAAGGTATTATATACATTTTAAACAATTTTAAACAAGTAATTTAATACAGGTATTAAACAGGCTGGCAGCCCCCTATCAGCTCCCTTATGCCCACCCCCAGCGCCTCCCGCCCACCGGTGGACTCCACGGATCGGCACCTTTTCCCTACTCCCCCCGCTTCCTGCCCGCGGCAATCAGCTGTCTTGCGGCGTTCAGGAGGTTGGGGGGAGGAGCAAGGTCGCGGCACGCAGCCTCCCCACTCCCTCCCCTGCCTCCTGCCCTCAGCAATCAGCTGGTTTGCAGCGTTTAGGAGGCGCTGCGTCCTCGCTCCTCCCCCCAGCCTCCTGAACACCACAAATCAGCTGATTGCCGCGTGCAGAAGGAGCAGGGGGAAAGCGCTGATCCGCGGGGTCTGCCAGCAGGCGTGATGCGCTGGGAGGGGAGAGATGTCAGGGGGGCTGCCATCCGTGGACAAAGCAGGCAGCCAAATGACGTTACAGGGGAGCATTGCACAACTTTAAATGAGCATGTTCTGTAATGGAGCTGGAACGTAAGATCTAAACAACGTTAAGCGAGAGGACGTTAAGTGGAGAGTTACTGTACATAATAAGTCTGATTTTCTCTTCACTGATGAGGCAGCAGTAACTACACTGAAGCTTAGGATTCTCACCCTCCAGGATTGGCCTGGAGTCTCCAAGAATTAAAGGTTAATTAAGTTTAAAATGTCATGTGAAGAAATCTCCAGGAATATATCCAATCAAAATTGGCAACCCTACTGAAGCTAAGGCTGAGATAGTATAAAATTCAGAAATTGTTCATGAAATCTGCATACTTACAGTAACTGTGCTTGCTTTTTCCTTTCCTATATTTTAAAATTTTGAAGTTTACACCATCTGTAAAAGAAAATTAACAGAAGGTTTTATTTGAACAGTTCAATTGTAATATTTTCCCTAAATTATTTTAAAATAGATGGTCTAAAATATGAAGTTTGTAGTACCCTAAGTAATATTACCATTATAGAAAGCAATATCTCAATATTTGTTTGCAATATTTCATCTGTCTTCCACATTATGATTTCCCATGACCAAGGCTACGATTTTATCAGGGAGGTCGCGGAAGTCACGGAATCCGTGCCTTCCAAAGACCTCCATGACTTCAGCCCCGGCGACAGAGCTGCAGGGTCCTGCTGCCTCCTGCAGAAGCAGGGAGCTGTAAAGTACCCCCGATTGGGAGGCAGTAGGCCCCCAACCTCCCAGCCGCCCTGGGCAGTGGGGGTACCCTAGTAGCTCCCAGCTGCCGGAGGTAGGGGGGTACCCCGGCAGCTCCCCAGCTACCGCCGCGGGGCAGGGGGTACCCCGGCAGCTCCCCACTGTGGTGGCGGCAGGGGGATTCCCACAGCTCCCCACCGCATGGGAGGGGGCAGGGGAACCTTGCAGCTCCCCTCCGCTGCTGGGGGCAGGGGACCCTGGAGCTCTGAGTCCCCATGGATGGTGGGGGCCCCAGAGCTCCCAGTCACCCCACAGCTGCCCAGTCCCTTGCACCAAAATAGTCTTAGTTCATCCAAACTATCTCTGGGTATTACATTGGGAGATGTTTGCACTGATTATGGGGAATTCAACTGTCAACTATATTTTCAACCCTTTGTAACTCACTAATTGGAGTTTATTAACCACCTTTTTCATAGTACATCACCCTTGTATATATTTGCATCAGCATGAAGCTGGTTATCTTTCTGCTCTGTTGAGGTAATACTCAAGCTCTACATTACTTTGCTATAGCAAAAGAGGCTGGGGGGCGGGGAGGGAGAAGTAATACTATCCTATAAATAGGGCCCTTTGTTTTCATTTTTAATTTATTTATTTTTTCACAGGAATTTATCACTGTTTATTACGACAAGAACAAAAACAAGTGACAATCAGTGCAAAAAATTATTATTAATTTTTCTGGGTAAACATCGGGGTTTATTTTGGTGGACGGAAAGACCGGGGGGGGGAGGGAGAATATTCAGTAGATTAATGCTTTGAACTCCGATCATCAATGTGGTTTGCCGCAGAACTAAAACAGAACTCAAAACACAATGCCACCTGAGTTTAAGAAAACAAACATCTGTCTAATCCCCAAATATAACTTTTCATTTGAATAAATAGTTTACTGTTGTAGACTTAGAACTAATTGCTTATAAATATTTACATTTAATAATTAAACCGCACCATTTGCAGCACATACACTCAACTTCATCCTTTTCTCCTGTTTTTGTTTTTTCAAACTTTCAAATACTGTACTTCTTTGTGTTTTGAAACATATTCTGATACAGATTTTCGTTTTCTTCCAATTTTAATGTGTCAGATCTTTAAACCGTTATCTGGTTTAAACCAGATTCATCAGTACATTCAGATGCCCATGAGCTTCACAGCTTGCGTGTGTGCCTGTTTGTTTATTGTATGTATCTTCTAGATTAATTCATAGCCTTACTCCCAAGAGGCAGCTTTGCATAAACACAGACTAATGTATTATCGTAATACATGTATCACATGCAATGTATTGTAGTTTCCCAATAAAACAAGTTATTTTTTATATATTTGAATGATTAAAAAGTAGAGTGAAAATCAGAAAAAAATGAACAATACTTTTTGTAAAATCTGGGCATTTTTCGGTAAAAATCGGTTTAAACTGAAAACGAAGGGGCTTACTTATAAATTAAAAATGTGACCTTTGGTCCAGGTAATATTTCACAATCTATCAAAACACAACTGGCCATGTACAGGGCCACACAGCTCCAATTTATTTTACTCTGCTACTGCAAATTACTAATTGCCCCAAAGCCTGTGATCATACAGCCCTTTCTGAATTGTGTACCATTATACATCTCCATATTGCTCTCAACATTTAAAAAACAAAAAAAAACTTACCGGAAGATAAATTATTTGGGCTGGATTAGAAACTGAAAAGCTGTTTAAATCCTTTACTTACTGGATACACATGCACAGACATTTGAATAAACATTTAATCAACTAATAGAGGTACGTCATTCTAAAGAGTATATTGGTAAGTGGACAAGGCTTACACATCAAAGCAGCTAAAAACCCTGTAAATCCTGAGGGAATTGGAAGAGAGGAAGATGTCAAGCTATATTATCCCCCTCTTCTCTGTTCAACACATATGTAGCCCCAAATAAATTCTAACACAGAACAGGGAACTGAAATCTGTGGTTGGTGGATGCTGTAGCTTCGTGAATACACCTCTACCTCGATATAACGTGACCCGATATAACATGAATTCTGATATAACGCGGAACAGCAGTGCTCCGGGGGGGCGGGGCTGCGCACTCCGGCAGATCAAAGCAAGTTCGATACAACGCGATTTCACCTATAACGCAGTAAGATTTTTTGGCTCCCGAGGACAGCGTTATATTGAGGTAGAGGTGTATTAGCTGGAATAAAATCCAAATTAGTGTGATTGTTAATTAAAGTAAGGTGATAAAGTCTGTGAGTTTTGGCTGCACTCTGGCCTGGTGAAGATGTTTGTACAAGCTTGCTGGCATTTGCTTCCATTAAAAGAAGACCTGAAATAATGTGAAGCCACAGCTCCACCACTCTTGGCGAAGGCAGGGAGAAAGAAGCATGTTAAAAAGATGACACAGATATATAGTACGATGACAGACAATACTGTAGAGCATGGCAATTTATATACCATGCATTTGTAGTTTTGATTAATGAAGCAGCAGTGGTAATAGGGTATAACTGAGGGCCTGTCTACAGTTAAAACGCTGCAGTGTAGATACTACCTATGCCGATGAGAGGGATTCTCCCATCAGCGTAGGTAATCCATCTTCCTGAGAGGCAGTAAGTAGGTTGACAAAAGAATTCTTTTGTCTACCTACTACTGCCTACATGGGGACTTAGGTCAGCTTAACTATGCTGCTCACACCCCTGACCCTTGTAACTATTAAAACTTGCCATGTAAATAATATCAACATTTTAAAATACTAAGAGAAATACTGCTCTGGCCTTTTTTGGAACTTGTACAACATTGTTAAAAAGTGTAATATTCATAGTATTCTGTCCATTCTGTACAGTACAAATACTTAAGAAATGATTTTTTAAAAGCAAGTGCAGTATTAGCTGACCTAAAATGACATGGCAGTTCAATCTTCAATTTAATTTTACAAATACCTACATTCACAAGTTCTTACTATGGGAATACTCAATAGCCCATCAGAAATCCCGATTAAACATGGATGTTATTTTAGGTGGTACAATAAGAGCACAAAAAATGTGCTTTGAGATGGGGATTTATTTTATAGCATCAAGGGCAAAAATAAAGAAACTTCAAACATGTTTTGTTTTTTTTTAAGTGCTCCCGGCTGAATTATTCTTCAAAAACCAAGTTATAAACCCATCTGGGGTCTAAGACAGATATGCTAACTGACCAATACATACAGAGCAACAGATAATTCTGTACATACAGTAGAACATCAGAGTTATGAACACCTTGGGAATGGAGGTTGTCTGTAACTTTAAAATGTTGGTAACTCTCAACAAAACGTTATGGTTGTTCCTTCAAAAGTTTACAGATTAACATTAGCTTAATACAGCTTTGAAGCTTTACTGTGGAGAAGAAAAATGCGGCTTTTAACCATCTTAATTTAAATGAAACAAGCACAGAAACAGTTTCCTTACCTTGTCAAATTTTTTTTAAAAAAAACTTTCCCTTTATTTTCTTTAGCAGTTTACGCTTAACATAGTACTGTACTGTATAGGTTTCTTCTTTTTTCCCCTGCTGCTGCCTGATTGCATACTTCCGGTTCCAAATGAGGTGTTTGGTTGACAGGTCAGTTCATAACTCTGAGGTTCTACTATACTTTAGTTGCAAGAGAAAAGCATTTCTGAGACACAACTATTAAATTTAAAAATAATCACATGCATAAAGAATTAGCACTTTTACTGTTACAAGCTAAAATATATATATATTACCACACCTTCAGTTTCTTTTTTTGGTTCAGGATGAGTCAAGTGTAAATGAATAAAACGTGATGATTACAATGTGTGAACTACACTAGACCAGTCACTGCATTTATAGATCTAATGAAATTTATGCTGTCAAGCTTACATACAAGATTGCTAAAAGTGACAAGGTATGAGTTAAGCCTTGATGGACACTACCAACCCAGCAGCATACTTTATCAGTGGCTGCAACAGAACAGACAGCACATCTCACTGCCCTCTGCCTATGACGTGTAGGATCATGCAGCCTTCTTACTTTCTAAAATGTCATGATGGAATTTTTAAGAGATGCAGTGTGAACAGTAATGATACCCAGCTTCCCCTTCCATTCAAAATAGTAAAATGGGGGAGTGTAACAGTTTGGAACCATTACAAGATTCTGGGAAAGGGGACCACTGTCAGACCAATCCACCCTTCTCTTGCCACGAGAGGATGACAGATGTAGGGAGGGAGAGGGTATGTACAGTATCAGCCCAAGTCCAATGAGATTTCATGAAACACTAGTCTGAGATGAGTTTGAGACTGTGGCCGAACGACTGTAACAGCACTAATAAAAAACACACTGTTTGCCTAATGGTGGTTCTATTTGAGAGACTCAAGTTTGATTACCAATAGCAGTCTCTTCTTGCCTACTCCATTAAGAACGGGGAATGCTGCACAGACACAGGCTTAAGTATCTTCATCTTAAAACAAACAAACAAAAATTACTGATATTTTTGAAGTGCTATGGTTACAAGTAATACCTAAAATTACTATAACTGATAGAGAAAGAACTGGACAGAGAAAGCATTTATTTCATTACTTAGTACATTTCACAGCACTTTGTGGATTCAGTTTCTTGTTTGCGTAACATTTGTACCCAGCAAGAAGGAAGAGAAACATTTTAAAATTAGGAACCTGTGATCATAAAGTTGTTGAAATTCTCATTATCCACCAAACTGTCAAATCTTTTTTGAATTCTACCAAACATTTAGTCTACATAACCTCTCGGAGCAAGTTTATAGTAGTATTTCCTTTCCTCATATACAAATTTGTTGAATTTTCAGTCTCCAAATGCCTTCTTGTTCACATATTATGAGAGGGGAAATAAGAGTGCTTGATTTCATACCATTCATGATTCAGATAGCAATTTTTTTCAAGCCCCCCCAAGGCTGTGATTCTTAATGGGTCAGCTTGCTAGGATTTTAACAATGTTTCAGCTTTCATTTTAGAGAACAGCCTATTGGGTGATTAAATCTGTGGCCTTAGTGGTCCAAAATGACAATTGCTGTGAGATTAAAATCTTGATGTCCTAGTGAGGTGACAGAGCTGGTAGTTTTGGAAAATCAAGTAAATGACTCTCTTTTAAAAGAATGTATAAGAAACTTGTAAATTAGGATACCCTACATTTGGCATCAAAAACAAAGCAGGCAAGGTAGGGATCATGGTGCAACAGGCAAACACTCAAACCAGGTCAACTCTGTTAAGCCTAATTTTAGGTTTACCAGTCTTGATAAATCTCACTATTTTTCTTTCTTTTTATCCTTTCCCGTTCCACCCTTACTCTATAACACGGTTGTGACGGGTTGGATCACAGAAACCCCCTTGGGAGCTGCCACCCAATGTGCAAAGACTACCCCTGCTTCTGTTTTCCCTGCCAGCTCAGGATTCCAGCACCCTGTCTTGCTGAGCCAGACACTCCAGTCTGCTCTAACAAAGACTCAGGGTCTGAATCACTTGTCCCAAAGCTGCAAGTTTACCTGAAAACCAGCTCACAGGAGTGTGCTTGTCTTTAGCACTCAGATGCCCAACTCCCAATGGGGTCTAAACCCAGATAAATCCGTTTTACCCTGCATAAAGCTTATGCAAGGCAAACTCATAAATTGTTCGCCCTCTATAACACTGATAGAGAGATATGCACAGTTGTTTGCTCCCCCAGGTATTAATACATACTCTGAGTAAATTACTAAATAAAAAGTGATTTTATTAAATACAGACAGTAGGATTTAAGTGGTTCAAAGTAGTAACAGACAGAACAAAGTAAGTCACAAGCAAAATAAAATAAAATGCACAAATCTATGCCTAATCAAACTAAATACAGATAATCTCACCCTCAGAGATGCTTCAGTAAGTTTTTCTCAGACTGGACACCTTCCAGGCATGGGCACAATTCTTTCCCCTGGTACAGCTTTTGTTCCAGCTTAGGTGTTATCTAGGGGATTCTCCATGATGGCTCCTCTCTCCCTCTCAGTTCTCTTCCACCCCTTTATATATCTTTTGCATAAGGCGGGAACCCTTTGTCCCTCTGGGTTTCCACCCCCTCCCCTCACTGGAAAAGCACCAGGTTAAAGATGGATTCCAGTTCAGGTGACATGATCACATGTCACTGCAAGACTTCATTACTCACTTGCCAGCACACACATATACAGGGAGACTCACAGGTAAACAGCCATCTGCAGACAATGGGAGTCATCAAGATTCCAAACCATCATTAATGGCCCACACTTTACATAATTACAATAGGCCCTCAGAGTTACATTTTATATTTCTAGTTTTAGATACAAGAGTGGTACATTTCTACAAATAGGATGATCACACTCAGTAGCTTATGAGCTTTGTAATGATACCTTACAAGAGACCTTTTGCACAAAGCATATCCCATTTGCATTATAGTCACTTATTATCAAATTTTTTATAAAACTATCCCAGTTACATTATATTCACTTATTATCATGTTTTTATAAAACCATGTAGACTGCACAACGTCACAACGGTAACATCAATAAAAATGTTATTTCTGCCAGGAGTACACAGGAATATTGCTCAACTGTTTTTTATTGTAGTTTTCGGCTTGTTTCATCCTATGAAAACCAATTGCTGTTGCAGACTAGCAGCTTCTATCTTTTCCAGCCTACTAAACCCAAATTTTAAGAAGATTATCATGTTGGTTACTTGCCTTATTAAAATATGCATTCCAGATAAAAGTGCAAAATATTAAGTATAGACACGTATGTAACCAACAGACTGGTATTGCGGGCTCACAACTAAATAATTTACTTCAATGGGAGTTGTGAGTCCCAAGGTGAGGGCTCATAAGCCTCAAGGTCAATTAACTGGCAGGAGAGTTTATCTAAAAGCAATTGTTGTAAATGCAATATTTGTTTTTAAATAATGTAGATTTAAAAAATATACTTGTTTCATGTAACCCGATACAGCAAAAATTTCTCCCTCCTATGTATTATTCAAGAAAGCCAAGGTGATAAAAAAAGACTGTTGAACATTAATTGTTGTTTGCTGTGTACAAGACAAGCTCTGTGCAGCTCAAAAGCTCTCTTTCACCCACAGAAGTTGGTCCAATGAAAGATATTGCCTCACACACCCTCCCTCTCTGTTGAAGGTTAAGTCACTTCTCAGATGATTCTCCATTCTCCTTACCAATTATTAAACCTCTTACAAGGCAGAAATAACACCCATTAGTTTAATAATTAAATCTGAGTGGCTGAGAGAAAAGTTTCTCTAGAAATCTCCCAATAGCTCATTGGAAAGACAAAAGCATGTTCAGCTGCCTTTTTGAAACTGATTGTTTGAAAATGGGTGGACTACTTAGGCATGTGCACAAAATGGAACAGTGTGTATTCGCAGTCTCATGTGTCAATGGTTACTATTGACAACGTGAATGTAGCAGCTCTGCAAACACTGCTAAATTCCTTAGCAAAGTTTCACAGGAAAATAGTGATAATATATGTCCCCCAAATCAGGGGCCTCTCTCAGACCTATTATTCCAGGCTGCACAGATTCAGGAATACCATACTGCATCCATTTTACTCTCTTCACATTTTTAAAGGTTATTTTCACAGCCCTGAGGACAACAGACTGAATTTTTTTTTCCAAAAGAAAACTCAGGACTTGCCTATATGGGGATTTACAGGAAAATTAATCCCATTTAACTAAGGCATTGTTAGGGAATGGGAAGGGAAAAGTCGATCTAAGCTACGCAATTTGAGTTACGTGAATAGTGTAACTCAAATCGACATAGCTAAGATCTACTTACCGCGGGGTCCACACTATGTGACGCTCTCCCGTCAACTCCCCTTACTCTTCTCGATCAAGTGTAGTACAGGAGTCGATGGGAAAGCGATTGGCGGTCGATCGCCGCAGTATCGATCTTCCAGTAAGTGTAGACAAGCCCTAACAGTATGAATTAAAAGTGGACTAGTTAAACTGCATTAAACCCCTGTGTGGATACTCAAGGTATGTCTACACTTAAAATGCTACAGCCGCACAGTTGCACTGCTGCAGCTGTATCGCTTCAGTGTAGACACTACCTATGATGACGGCAAGAATTCAGCTGTCGGCACAGGTAATCCACCTCCCCGAGAGGTGGTAGCTAGGTCAACAGAATTCTTTCAGAAACCTAGCACTGTCTACACCAGAGTTTAGGTTGGTATAGCTATGTCTCCCAGGGGGTGTGGATTTTTCACACCCCTGAGACAGATAGGAATGCTGATGTAAGTATCTAATGCAAACAACGCCTCAGTGAGAACTGATGTGGTCTTGATTCAGTTTAGCTTAATTCACTTCCAAAGTAAAGTAAGCTAAATTTAATTTACGTCATTTTAATTCTGAACGAGAACATCCACACTGGGATTTAGTGCAGTTTAACTAATTCACTTTTAATTCAGACCTTTAGTTAATTCGGATTCATTTTCCAATGCATCCTTGTGTAGACAACCCTAGGTTCTGGGACACCAGAGGGCAGCTTCAAAAAATAGCAGTGGTTCCACAAAAATCCAATTCAGCCACTGGGAAGTTAATTCTGAATACTCACTGCAAACCTACTTGAATAAATATACTGTAGGAATAATATTCCAATTGGTCTTCACAATTAGTGTGTGTTCTAAAACATTCTCTCACCTGAGTCGCCAAGCTGATTTTTAATTGTACTTGTGATGTTCACTCTACTTCCAATAAACAACACCAAAATTAGTTTAGGTTAGACTGTGCCTAACTGCATGAATGGGTGACCAAGAGAGGGCGGAGGACATGAGGATCCTCCCTCTCCACACTCCTGGAAAGGGAAAAGACAATAAGCAAGAACCAGGGAATTCTAGTGCTGACAGAGCTGGTAAAAATTTGGAATTGCTATTTTGCAGGGAATTTCTATGTTCAGACATTTGTTTTCATTCTCATTTGAGACAAACCCAAATATTTTTGAAATTTTGGGGCAAATGGAAAATCCAAAAAAATTCACTTTCTGCGGTCTCAATTTTTGTTTTGGAATTTTATGATTTTTCTTCATTTTTAATTATTTTTACATTATTTCATGACATGTCAATAGAAATTCTGAAATGAAAATTTTCCAAAATGAAAAAAAATTGGTTTCAAAATATTTCCCCTGTCCACAGGCACTTTCGCCAAAACTGATATAAATGCCTACAAGAGTTTCTATTGCCAGCATGAAACCCTTACACAAACACATACCCCTTTATCTATGTGGCTTTATGCTTTAGCCTGCAATCTACCCCAGAACAGGTATAGATCATCGATTAAAATTACTATACTCCTGCAGGGCAATACAAATTACCAAAGAGGGAAGGATCAGAGCTGGTGAAAAAGCTTAGTAAATGGAGAAATAAAAAAGAAGAGCTACAAAGTTTTTAATTTCCTACAGACTTTTTCTTTCAGGATGTATGCGAGCTTCTTATATTTGAAACTATTGCAAAGGTAATGATTTTATATTGGCCAATGAAACACTCCATAGTGTCACACAAAATTTTATATACCTAAAAGCCAAAAGTATCAACCAACTCATTTATTTAGCAATGAAAAATCATCTTTGCCTCTGATGGATTTAGCAAGTCTTCTATAAAAGTCTTATATATTCTGAATGCAAACTGAAGTTTGAAGTTTACAGCATCATCAAATTTATTATAAGAATTCTGAGTAGTTAACTTCTATTATATTCCATTTCTATTTCAACTCATTCTAATACTGGGACACCTGTTTAAAATCTGTATAAAATGATTGTCAACCCCATATGCAATAGGTCTAAAAGTTATAAAATATATATAAGAAAACCATCACACTTGTTTTCTATTTCCTGAAGACAAAGGTGTTACCATGATGCTACCAAGCATTCTGGGCTAAATTTGATTATGTAGGTCCAAAAAAAAGATACTAGCTTCTTCCATAGCTTTCCTATGATGCTATGGTTTAGGTGCTATTTTAAATCCTTCTATCATCTCTCCTGTTGCTGCATCATGAGCAGCCCATTGCCATGTTGTCTGCTTCAGGCTACAGAATGTCAGTTTTACTTGGTCTTGTGACATCAAACAAAAAAATGTTTTTTGCTTCACTGTTGAGCTTTCACCCTCTGCTTTATTTTAAGGATGAATGTCTGTATGTCATACTTGAACAAGCTATGTCAAGTCCTTTAAAAAAAAAAAAAACTGAAAGGGAGATTACTTCTTATGGTAACAAGTTAGCTTTTCAAAGGCTCTACTCCAATCTTGATTCTTCTCTTTACCTTATCACATGGAACAGTCTACGTCACTTGGATTGAGTAGAAAAATTGTTGAGCAGCTTCTAATTTTTTTCTCCTCCTTAAATGTTTAAGGAACCTTTATCTTCAGCAAACAACCTTAAAACTTACATTCCTAACACCGTGTTCAGTTTTCTGATAATTGTTTTAAGGTCTCCATGGGATTTCTGCAAAAATGATGTTATCTCTGAAGTGACTCAGCCTACTGCAAAAATCTTGAATGGAATGAAAAAAATTTCAGTTCCACCTACCTATTTGTTCTAAAAAAAGGCTTCTGGGTAGCAATCCCTCCCTGTTTCAAAAACATATTGCTGATGGTATTAAAGCCAAATTCATCGGTATACAGTTAAGATTCTCTGAGGAATGAATCATTAATCTGGTCATGCTTTGGTTCATTTCTCATTGAGCCTTACATAAGCTACCTAGCGGACCTAAGCAGAAAGTGCTGTAAAAATTAGCTAGCATTCAAAACAATGTTAGCTATTTCAGAACTTGTTTTTCCAACTTATCTGCGACATTTTTTGTTTTTGACTTCAGATCTATCTTAAAACTTATGTCAGACATTTTCCCCTTTACTCAGGCCCACAAGCTGAAACATTTTAAGCTAAAAGGTCAATTGACATTTAAAAAACACCTTATGCTGAAAGACTGCTAAAACCAAGATGGATCAAAGCAGTGCAAAATTAACATGCAAAAGAAGCAACAGAATATTTTAGACAGCTTTCTGACAGAACAACAGTCTAGTACTGAAATTCTCTAGGAACCATACAAGCCCTTTTTCTTCTTTTCAAATAACGTTTTTAAGAACGACTGGAACTGTTAATCTGAAATATCAGATTTTATCATTACAAATAAATTATGGCATCATTCCCAATTAGTCATCAGACTGCATTCAAATGAATGCTGCAGTAAGCTCTAAAATCACTCAAACCAAACTACAATGACTGGATCACTAATGTGCTGATATCAATTATTTCTGTTAAGAATGCTACAGAACATTAAGCATTAACAACAGTTAAAGCCTATATTACCTTTCCCCAAAATAAATTTAATTCAATACTGTATGCTTCTAGTTTAAATAATCTTGAACTACTGGATCATTTCCCCTCCACTTACCTTCTTCTCTAATGACTGAAATGGAGCTAAGCTATGACATATTTTGGCACAATATACTATTAACTCGACTCAATAAAATAACTGTGCTGAAATTCCATTTTCTTTGATACAATGTTAAACCTTTAGTGCACTTCTCAGGGAAATAGTGTGTGATCACTTTAAAATCCCATACAGGACACTGGCAGCACAGAGT
Organism: Emys orbicularis; assembly: GCF_028017835.1. Classification (NCBI taxonomy): domain Eukaryota; kingdom Metazoa; phylum Chordata; order Testudines; family Emydidae; genus Emys; species Emys orbicularis. Next base: position 36,372,426 of record NC_088689.1, on the reverse strand, counting down.
GTTTAATAAGAAGTTTGTGTTTTACAGGATTCTGATTTGTTGTTCAAGAATTGCCAGAAGAATGCTTATCCTACTAGTTCCTATTCTCCTACAGTGGCCCACCTGAAACAGACTCCCTCCTAACCATGAATCCAGATCCTCTCCAGTAATTTTACTGTTTAATTACTGGAAGCCCTTAGGATAAGAAGAAGATAAAAATAAACTTGCTTTATTGCAATGTGTATGCTTATTTTCTCTTCCGGGATGTAAGATCTAATGGGACAAAAATCTCTTCACTGCCTGCAGCAGCCCCGCTTTGAGTCACTTTGCTACATCCTCCAATTCAAGTTTGACTGTGGTTTATTTATATTAGAAAGTGTATACAGAGCGGTGTAAGGTGCTAAAAGATGCTTACGTTTAAATAGTCAAAAAGGCTCTGAAAACTTTGACCGAGGCTACAAAAAGCAGGATGTTTCACCACTAACAAATTCCACAAACCACAACCACTGTACTTTGAAAAGACAAACAGGCTACTATAGACCAGTACAAGGAATATTAAAATGGTATTAGCCTCAACTTAATGAAGCTTGGTCTACACTACAAAGATAATTAGATCGATATTAGCTGCCTTATGTCAACCTATGTCAGTTGCTACAATACAATTGCTCCCGCCAATTTAAGTGCCCTACTAGACAGACATAATAACTCCACCTCCATGAGAGCTTATGTTGGTGTAGTTAAGGTGACAGACACTGAGTTACTTACACTGGCTGTTGGCTAAAATTCTTGTCAATATCATGGACCCCTGGAGTCCTGAAATTGACAAGAAAGGCTGGTAGGTTCCCTTCTGTGATCCCCACACCTGGCTCACAGCTCAGGCTGTCACCCCGGGACGGGTGGGGGGCTCCAGCTAGAGCCCAGCTGCCTCCTAGGCTCTGGCCTACCTGCTCCAAGCGGGCTGCTGCCCAGGATCCTCTCTCCCCACTGGGAGCCCTGCTACCTCCCGGACTCCCAGCTGGGCTCCTGCCTGGGCTTCCCTCTCCCCACAGAGCTCTCAGAGCTGTCAGAGTGCAGCTGCTCTGAGCGGAGACAATAGCAGCATAAAGTTGACAAGAACATTAATTTCACTACTGGTAGACTCTGTGCTGTGAAATTGAGCAGATGGGGGGCTCCAGCTGTGAGCCCGTGTGGCTGTCAGTGCTCCAAAATGCCCCACTGCAGGGGTGCAAGCACTCCTGGTGAGGACGTGTTCCACTGGCAGGAGGAGGGTAGTGTGGACACCAACAACCTATTGAATTACTTCAATGGTTGTAGTCAACCTAAATTAAATCGACCTAAATTTTGTAGTGTAGACCAGCAGTTCTCAACCAGGGGTCCAGACCCCCTAGGGGGGCTGCAAGCAGGTTTCAGGAGGTCCACCAAGCAGGGACAATGTGAGACTTGCTCGAGCCCAGGGCAGAAAGTTGAAGCACCGCTGTGCAGGCCTGAAGCCCAGGGTCCTGAGCCTTGCCACCTGGGGCTGAAGTTGAAGCCTGAGCAATATGGCTTTGCCGGCCTGCCTGGGGTTTGGGGCCCCAGGCAGCTATCTTGCTTGCTACCCTCTAACGCTGGCTCTGGCTTTTATATGGCATTGGTGGGCCGTGGAATTTTTATAGCATGTTGGGGGGGCCTCAGAAAGAAAAAGATTGAGAACCTGGTGTAGACAAGCTGAGTTGAACTTCTTGCTAGAAATTTGTTCTTCACCCTGGATGTCTAACACCTACAGACCCAAGATCTAGATCGGGGGTGGGAAAACTACGGCCCGGGCTGCATCCGGGCCTCCAGACATTTTAATCCGGCCCTTGAGCTTCCGCCAGGGGCGGGATCTGGGGCTTGCCCCACTCCAGCGCTGCAGGCAGGGAGAGTGGTTGGGGGCTTGCCCTGCTCTGCGCGGCTCCTGGAAGCAGCAGCATGTTCCCCCTTCAGCTCCTACCCATACGAGTAGCCAGGGTGCTCCGCACGCTGCCCACACCCCAAGCGCCACCCCCGCAGCTCCCATTGGCTGGAAACCGCAGCCAATGGGAGCTAAAGGGGCAGCCCCTGCAGATAGGGCAGTGCGCAGAGCTGCCTGGCCACGCCTCTGCATAGGAGCCGTAGAGGGGACATGCCGCTGCTTCTGGGAGCTGCTTGAGGTAAGCACCGCCTGGAGCCTGCTCCCCTGATCCCCCTCCCGCACCCCTGCCCCAGCCCTGATCCCCCTCCTGCCCTCCGAACCCCTCTGTCCCATCCCGGAGCACGCTCCTGCACCCCCAGCCGCACCCCAACCCCCACTTTCATGAGCATTCATGGTCCACCATACAATTTCCATACCCAGATCTGGCCCTCAGGCCAAAAAGTTTGCCTACCCCGATCTAGATGTTTGATCATAATTGAAGATTTTAACCTAACAAACTCTTAATTATTAGTATTTAGTAAGGTAGATTATGTCCTCTCTTTTATGAAGGAAAAATAGGACATTAATTTGTTGTAGCACAGAAGGTTGCAATCAAGATGAAAAGTTATCTTTTAAATTTAAAAGAAATGGAGAACTAAATTTAACCAGAACCTATATAGTTATAGGTTATAAAAATATAGTTATTTTTAACAAAACAGCCCACAAACAAGAGTTTAGGGAAGGAAATCTAAAACTGCAGAAACCTTATCTCAGGCCTCATCTACACTTAAAAATTAGATCGACCTAGCCACGTTGCTTAGGGCTGTGAAAAATGTTATGCCCTGCATGCTGTGGTTAAGTCTACCTAACCCCTAAATTAGGCACAGCGACATCAACAGAAGGATTCTTCCCTGGAGAATTTTTAGTGCACACCAGTCACTTGTACACAGACCAATTAATACGCAATACTTTACCGTGCTTTAGCAGTCACACCGCTGTAAGGCACGTTACCCCACAAAGTAGACATGCCTTTCAAAAGACAATGAAGGAGGATTATTTGGTCTTGGGAGATCTCTGAATTTCTGTAAATGAATGTAAAGAAGAACAAATGCACATTTTGGGAGAACCTTTCAACCTCAGAGTGTTGAGTCCCTATTCAAAATTTTTCTTAATTATTAGTTTATTAAATGAGATACTTCATGTGTAGTTAAAAAGTGGTTTGATATTTTCTCTAGCGCATATGTTTTTCTGAAACCATCTAGTAGTCTGAGGAACGTATTCATTCTCAATCCATGGAGAAAAGGTACAAAATATCAAGTTGTGCCCTTCAGCCCAGAGAACAGATTGATCTGGTAGTGGCAATATTTATTTGCCATTAAGCTTAAATCCAAATATTTCTTGGTGCCTGAAAGGCCTAAAACCACTAGCAGGGATGCTGTTACAACTATATGCCCCAACCTCACAAATCATTACATGCGGATAGACCCCTACACACATGCAGCACTTTAGTGAAATCTTACTTCTCGTCATGAGCAAAGAGGTTTACAGTTTATTTCAAGACAGATAATGATTCTGTTAGTGATATTTGTGAGGGTTTACTTTTTGTTCAGTAATTTTATGCATTTAAACTTTTATCATTGCTTTGGTCTAGATGATTTTTGGGGGCAGATGACCAAAATTTCACAACTCACTCTTAAGTTCATCTTCATCTCAGAAATATTGATTCTTACTGGTGAAGAAACAGCATCTTTATAAATAATCTTACAAAATACAGAATGGAAGTGAAACGGTTTCCAGAAAAGAGTCAATTAAATGCTCAGATAAGGAAGTGGGTGACAAAGAGGAAAGGAAAGGATAAAATTAAGCATGCCTATCATTTGAGGTTCTCTCTCTTTAAACACTGAGCCTCATATCATCTCCCATAAGGTAAATTAACCATATAAAAATAGGCCAGCTGAGGCATAGAGAGTTCAGCAAAATGCTTTGACCTAGATCACAGCGTGGTGCAGTTCCACAATGACGTCCTGATGGACCCAGAAGTCCCGATAAGACCACTTTATCCAATTACCAAATCATGCTTTCCTCTCCTTGTTGAAGGTGGCTAAGTTATGAGGGGGCAATGGACAGGAAGTGTGCTATTACTTGCAAAGAAATAGGGACAAACCCATCATACAGATGTTTTCTACAGAAATTCTGTTATAATTAACTTTTCCTGAGAACTGGGCCCCTATTTGGAAGATTTTAATATATTCAGGGGCTGTATTTCACTTCCATTCATACACAGTATTTTCATTTTATATTAAAGATATTTAATTTTACAAAAATGGACTCCTGCTAGTTTCAACTGCCTCTTAAAAAAAAAAAAAAAATGCACAAAGAGCCAGTAAGATTTGACCAAATAGCAAAGACTTCAAGACTGACAAATGCTTTTTCCTAAAACGTTTTCCATATCTGCCAGTGTAAGACTGCTGAAAATGGTATAAATCCAGTCTACTTGGGTAAAGCTCAGTTACTATAAGATACAGATGAGAACATTGAGATAAAAACTGAGAAATTCATATGTAGGAATTTAAGAAACCTGTAGCACTAGAAGTTCTGATAATATTCTTCCTGTAAAGATTTATAAACTGCAGCAGATAAAATCAAAAATACAATTACAGTACCTATAGGAATAAGCAACTTTGTTGCCAGAATAGGTCAAACCTCTTCAGATACAATCTGCATAGAATCATAGGACTGGAAGGGACTTCGAGAGGTCATCTAGTCGAGTCCCCTGCCCTCATGGAAGAACTAAGTATTATCTTCTAGACCATCCCTGACAGGTGTTTGTCTAACCTGCTCTTAAAATTCTCCAATGATGGAGATTCCACAACGTCCCTAGGCAATTTATTCCAGTGCTTAACCACCCTGACAGTTAGGAAGTTTTTCCTGATGTCCAACCTAAACCTCCCTTGCTGCAATTTAAGCCCATTGCTTCTTGTCCTATCCTCAGCGGTTAAGAACAATTTTTCTCCCTCCTCCTTGTTACAATCTTTTATGTACTTGAAAACTGTTATGTCCCCTCTCAGTGTTCTCTTTTGCATGCAAAGTTATGATTTACTTATCTGGCTCTAGAGTCCCTATTGTATTTAACAAAAAAATAACCAAAAATATACTCAAGGGAGAAAGATATAAAGGCTACAAACAAACCTAATAGACATTTGAAGTACAGGGCCAAGAACTATTTATTAACTAAGAGATGCTGAGCACTTACTAAAAGTAATGCTTAAGATTAAAGTTGTATACTTCAGTAGTTTACCATTAAACATTAAATACGGTACATTTATAATTAACTATTGATCAATTTTCTCCAAAATTCACACGCTTATTTATGAAATACAATATTAAAACTCAACAACGGATATAATTAAGACATTTAGTAACAGTATATGAAACTGAAAAGGTATTTAATATTGAGATCTTAATTACCTATGTCCGTTCCACAAAACATCAGAACATAACACAGATTGTAAGAGAGGTATTTCGTACACACCCAGACTACTTGGGGAGGTGGGATGTTTGAAGATGGCTGCAAGTTTCCATCAGTGTATTTTCAGCTGTGGGAAAGAACAGCTCAGGCATGTAATTTTGCACTCAGGAAATCTATCAAGCAGATGCCTCTGACAAAAGCTACATCTAGCCACAAAACAGGTACAACATGGGGAAGCAGAAAGGTAAACTTTCACACACTGCCCCATCTGCCTCAAGCTCACATCTAGGGGATTAGTTCGATCTCTTTATCCATTCAGTCTCTGACTCCACTGAAATCAGAGGAGTAACTCTAGCATGTATAAGCCGATTCAGCCAATTCCCCTGAATCGGGCCCCGCGCCCTTGCCGCCGCCGGTACGCTGTACCGGGGCGGCCCGGCTTCCCCAGGGGACAATTTAAAGGGTCTGGGGCTCCCAGCAGGGGCTGGAGCCCCAGGCCCTTTAAATTGCCACCAGAGCCCCACTTCTGGAGCCCTGGGGTAGGGCTGCGGGGCTCTGGAGGCTATTTTAAAAGTCCGGGGCTCCCGTTGCTTCTACAGCCCCGGCCCTTTAAATAGCCGCTGGAGCCCCGCCGCTTCCCCAGAGCTCCCTCTGCTATTTAAAGGGCTGGGGCGGTAGAAGCAGGGGAGCCCAGGGCCCTTTAAATAGCTGCTGGAGCCCTGGGGTAGCGGGGGACTCCAGGCGCTATTTAAAGGGCCGGGGGCTCCAGCCGCCACTGCCGCCCCGGTCCTTTAAATAGCCGCGGGAGCCCCGCTGCTTCCCCAGGGCTCCCGCAGCTATTTAAAGAGCCGGGGCGGTAGAAGCAGAGGAGCCACTGCCCTGCCCGCAGCCAGCCCCTGCTGCACCCCCTGCCCGCAGCCAGCCCCACACCTCCTGCCCGCCCCACACCCCCTGCCCGCAGCCAGCCCCTGCTGCACCCCCTGCCCGCACCAACCCCACACCCCCAGCCCTGCCCGCCGCCAGGCCCTGCTGCACCCCCTCCCCACACCAGCCCTGCACCCCTGCCCTGCAGCCAGCCCGTCTCCAGCCAGCCCCGCACCCCCTGCCCGCACCAACCCCACACCCCCAGCCCTGCCCGCAGCCAGGCCCTGCTGCACCCCCTCCCCACACCAGCCCTGCACCCCTGCCCTGCAGCCAGCCCGTCTCCAGCCAGCCCCGCACCCCCTGCCCGCAACCAGCCCCTGCTGCACCCCCAGCCCTGCCTCCAGCCCCGCACCCCCTGCCTGCAGCCAGCCCCACACCCCCCTGCCTGCAGCCAGCCAGCCCTGCACCCCCTGCCCTGCCCGCAGCCAGCCCCACACCCCTTGCCCTGCCTCCAGCCAGCAATGTACGTAATATATAATTTTGTTATTATTTATATAGTTATGGAAAGTAAATAATACATGGAAGAAATGAAAGGGGTTTTTTTTACCCTTTTTTTTTTTTTTAAGTCATCCCTGCCGGAGCCCCACCAAAAATGTTCGAATTGGGCCCCGCACTTCCTAAAGCCGGCCCTGGATAGAAATATGCAGGATAGCTTTGATCTTGCTATACCTCGAATAGTCTGGGTTAGTCACTTGATTACATACGCATGCAGTCACAGCTTCACTGCTGTTATTATATGAGCTAGCTAGATCAAAGCTAGATCAGGTATGTCTACATGTGCTACAGTCACACTTCTGATTGCAGTGCAGACATACCATGATAACCCCAATTCATGTGCACTGTAAAGTGTATATGCAACTGCCAGGAGGAACTGGGGAATGGTCCAATCGCCTTCTCCCTTTTCTCATGGCCTGTCTGCACTGGCAAGTTTCTGTGCAGTAAAGCAGCTTTCTGTGCTGTAACTCCTGAGGTGTACACACTACCAAGCCACTTAGTGAGCAGAAACTGAGCAGTTGCAGCGCTGTAAAAAAACCACCCTGACGAGAGGCATAGATCTTTCTGCGCCGGGGGTACAGCGTCACGGTGCCAGTGTACGCCCTGGTCGATTATAGCGCTGCGATTGGCCTCCAGGAGATTTCCCACAATGCCTGTTCTCACCTCTCCGGTCATTGGTTTGAACTCTACTGCCCTGCCCTGCCCTGGGTCCATTTAGAGCTGGCCTCCTTCTTTACTCAAGAAGGACGTCCTGCATTTAAAGGCTCCATATCCTTCTTCCTTCCTCCCAGGTAATTCTTGTCAATCACCCTGGTAAAGAATAAACTACCCTTTATCCATCTTGCCTTTTAAAGAGGGAGGGGGGGAGGGAAAAAACCCAGCTCCTCACTGGCCATCATTTCCTGTGAAGTTGGCTAACAGCCTGTTCTCTTGTCTGTCAGAGGAGGTCTCCTAGCCAAACCAGATGTGCACTCCTGAGCAGCCAAATCCTTATATTAATTATCCAGGCAGCCCAGAATGGTATGTTACTTTGTTTAGGAACACAGAATCTAGCAGCTATGACATAGGGTTCTATAGCTTTAATTTATGTAGCTGACAACATGACAGTAGCTAAAGCTTTCATGGTATGTTCCCTATCCCATCCCAAATCTCATTCAGCTGCCTTTATTTTGTAGTTTAATTTAGCTATCTTGGATTGTGCAGAGTCTCAAAATACTACAGTCAAGCAAAGGAAAACTGGATCCTTATTGGTGTTAATTAAAATACACTAATAGTACCACCAGTTATAGCTGAATGAACAAACAAGTGCTGATTTTGAACTTAATTGATTAAATTTTTTCAAGTTTTGTTTTTTGATGCAAAGACAGTAAGAATGATGATTTCTTATCAGTCCAAAGAATCTATTACAACATACAAGGTCTTTCAGGTCAAAAAGATCCTTTTTTCCAAGGGATAAAAGCTTTTATGCAAGCTGTAAGTTGGCTGCCTTATGTTGATTTTCTCAGTTGAATTTACTGAGATTTTATTATATGAGAAATAGAACTACAGATGCATTCTGATATCAATAAACACACCCCAAACCTCTTACTAAAATACTTATTGTAACGAAGCTATGTTCAGTAATTACTTTTATTCATCAAAATCTTTTTTGCAACACCACATCCACTGGATATGAAAATACATTTCCCATTATCTGATCATTCCTATCTTTGATCATAACTCATGAGAACAGCCTACCAAATCAGTATAAGATTCTTGAAGTGTTTTTGTTTGAACAGGACATCTGTTACAGAGTCATCATAACTGCAAACCCCCAAATTCATCCATGTAATATACGAGTATCACAGAAATCATTGTTTCTTAAACTTCATAGACAAAATAAATACTTTGAAGAACACAGCACTGTAAAGTTAAGTACAGTAACTACAATTTTTAAAAAGCACAAACAGATCTTAAAGCTAATCTCAATAAGCCAAAACTAAAGCCCAAATGAATTTTAAGTTAAACTGTTGAGAACCAAACTGAAGTTCACCATATACAATATATTTAAAATGAAATTTCACTGATGAGTTACAGTAACTACTGATAGCCATTGCACAAGGTTTTGCAAACTATATTACTATTCTTGCCCCCAGGGCGTTTTGCATGGATACTTTAGGTAGCTAGATTTACAAATCAGGCCCAGAATAAATACCTCCTGCACACACAAAGTCAATAGCCTAGAACAGCATTTATATTACTCCTCTCTCTCCATAATGGCAAGTTTAGAACTATGCAGGAACCTGAATAATTCTTAAGTGTGTGTGATTGTTAGTGTTTTTCATGAGCTTTTTACCTTGGGGACCATTTATGGGGATGACATAAAACAAGATACAGGCTTCTCGTGATATTTCACTATACAGGAACTGAAATACTGTGGGAAAATCACAACTATTTCAGACACAAACGTTTCCCTACGCATAAATAACTTTGCACCCATCCCTACTCAGGACTACAGACATGGATGAAACTCTCAGACTCATAGAAAAGTATGGTACTTCTCTAAAGTTGCATTTGCACTGTTTTCCCGTTTAAATTTAAGGTGTTTTCCTCTGTTAAGAGGTTTTATTGGTAATTTTTACCGACCAATTTCATTTTAAATTTTAGAATTTATCTGTAAATTTTGGATGTGAAGCCCACATCTCCTCGATGCCTAAATCACTTTTGAAAAAATGGGACTTAAGAGCCAAAGTCACTTGGACACTTGAAATATTTTCTTAGTACTTAGATTTATTTTTAAACTATTTTTTTAGACACGAGGCTCTATGAAGCAGGAACTCTCTTCCTATGCATTTGTTCAGTGCCTGCCAAAATGGAGGCTCCAATCAGGGTGCTAACAGAATATAAAATTTTAAGATTACTTATTCTTTTTAGATATGCTGAGCAGCAATGACACTAATTATTATTATTACAGTACTACTACTATTTTGCTATTCCACTAGCAAATGAGTAATTTAAAAGCACAGTTGTTAATTAAGTCAAAAGACCTCTGGTGGGTAGTGACTTTCTCAAGGTCACACAAGGCAGAGGCCATATAACCCAGGAAACCCACCTTCCATTCCCATAATCTACCCACTAGACCACAATGCACTGCTGAATTATGAAAACTGTATTTGCAAATTAGATGCAGGATTTCAAACAACTTCATTATTTATTTTGCAGTGACAATGTTCAACTCTAAGACTTCCTTCTGAGAAAATCTGCAGATGTTCACAGTGCTAGCAAATAAAATCATTATGACAACTCATTAAACTGATAGCACTATAAACGTACAGTTTACAAAAAGTAGAACATACGTAAAAGTAACTGTCCTTCCTTTTTGTCCTTTAATCAAGTCAGCACACAGATGATTATAATAGAACCCCAATTTTAGGAACTAATTGTGGATGGAGGACTTCATAAAATTGAACATCTCAGAGCTGCAGCACAGTGCATCACATCACTTTTTTTCTTGTCCTTTAAACCCCCTATAAAGCAATTTCCAATACACTAAAGCAGAGGTGGGCAAACTACGGCCCAGGGGCCGCATCCGGCCCTTCAGACATTTTAATACGGCCCTCGAGCTCCAGCCAGGGAGTGGAGTCAGGGGCTTGCCCCGCTCCACACATGCCGGGGCTCTGGTCAGCTCCCAGAAGCAGCAGCATGTCCCCCCTCCACCTCCTACACATAGGGGCAGCCAGGGGGGCTCCAAACACTGCCCCCACAGCTTAATTAGCCAGCAACCACGGCCAATGGGAGCTGCCGGGGCAGCGCCTGCGGCCGGGGTAGTGCACAGAGCCGCCTGGCCGCGCCTCTGCATAGAAGCTAGAGGGAGGGCTTGCCGCTGCTTCTGGGAGCTGCTTGAGGTAAGTGCCGCCCGAAGCCTGCACCCCGACACCCTCCTACGCCCCTGCCCCCTCCTGATTCCCCTCCCACCCTTCGAACCCCTCGGTCTCAGCCTCTCATCCCCAGCCCCACCCAAGAGCCCGCAACCCCAGTCGAAGTTCTCATCTCCTCCCGCACCCCGCACCCCAACCCCCAATTTCGTGAGCATTCATGGCCCGCCATACAATTTCCATATCCAGATATGGCCCTCGGGCCAAAAAGTTTGCTCACCCCTGTACTAAAGGCATTGGACTGTGGAGAGGGGTGGTTGACTTGTTCTTCATCCACATAATGAACATTATGTGATTTTCTTTCCCCATGAGGAAAAATGGTTCATATAACTGATCATCAGTAAAAATGAGGTTCTACTGTACTGTCTACTAGATGCTAGAAGGTGTATTGTAAGTTAGATCAGTTTCAAAGCTGCTGTAAATTGTTCTACCTGATCAACCCCCCATGGGCTCTGCTGCCACTATTCCAGGCTAGGCAGAGCACAGCATACTCCTGTTGTGCCCTGGCAAGCCCACTATGCTGGTGAGCCATGAGTGAATGGGGTAAAGCCAGCCAGTGGAAGTATCTTGATCAGTTTAGCTAATCTGCCATACTACTAAGCCACTCAAGGGTTCTATTTCCCATGGTGAACATGTTCCCAGTAGGCTTGCAAAATAATATGTATTCTGGCTAGGATCTGGAGTTTTTCCTCCTATTCACTACAGGACCTGGTAAATCAAACAAAGCTATATCTCCTGCATGTCTTAGGTGGCCTGGTTCCAAGAGCACATCCAAATATACCAGTAGTGCAAATGAGGAATTGTACAAAGATACATAGAGAGAGAGCTGGAAAATCCTGGATGGTAAATTGGCAGAGCATGCCACGGAATGAGAATCAATGTCCATTCCTACCACAAGATGTATTTCAATCACAGCACCCGGCTTCCTTTAAGAGTTAAAATTGACCCATCTCCCACCCTGTCTCTATAATAACCACAGCAGCCATTTTAAAACTAGGAAGTTTCCTCACCTAGACAACTCCTAGCTTGGCTGACCAGCGCTTTACTTTCACCAGTTCCCTATCACCGGTGAAACTTACAGCACAAAAACTCTGCAGGTGTAGACATAGCCTTAGACTCTGTGCAGTGCTGTCTTCACTTGCAGCTATTCAGAGTAGGGGCAGGGCTGAGCACTGGAATATTCTACAACAAGCTGGTAATTATGCAAGCAAATCCACAACCACTAACTAATAGCTAGGGATTGTGCCCCAAGGGGGAGATTTTCAAAAGTTCCTAAAGGATTTAGATGTAAAAATCTCATCACAGAGCTTTTGTTTATAAATAAATACCAGAACAGTCATTCCCAAGCTTTCCTCTTCAGTGGGAGTACCTTGGAAAGCATAAACCCCTATAAAATTGTTATATGGATTTCCCTTTCATTTTCCAATATTTCTTTTGCAAACTAAATCCTGGTCTACACTACAAACTTATGTTGGTATAATTAAGCCACCCCTGAGCAATGTAGTTATACTGACCTAACTCCCAGTGTAGACAGTGCTATGTCGGCGGGAGGGCTTCTGCTATTGACATAGCTACTGCCTCTCAGGGAGATGGAGTACCTACGTCCATAGAAGCTCTCCAGTCAGCATAGATAGCATCTTCACTAAGCACTACAATGGCACAGCTACAGTGGGGCAACTGCACCACTGCAGCACTGTAAGTGTAGATAAGCCCATACTTGCAGTGTAAACCTAACCCAACGTTTCCCTCTTGAAGCTTTAGGAAAGAATTATGGCCTTGATAATAAATTTACGATCCTAACTAAAAATATTTCCATGATATAGAATACTCTCTGAAGCAAGGATCTTATCCAAATCTCATGCATCATCGTATATCTAGAGAACTCTGTTGCTGTGCTTCTATGGTGATGTGCATCTGCCATTTGAGAGTGAAGTTTGCCCTAGCTATGAATTATAACCTTTGCTAAAAATTCATTTTTCTCTTCCAAACCACATGGCAAATCTCTTGATTTCTGTCATGATCTTCCTAATTTCATGGAACCCCTACTATTTCAATGTGGGAACTCAAATTTTAAAAGGAACAGTTTGATAGTTCTCTTTCTAATCCATCTGACAGACAGTGGTACAAAATGTTGCCCACTAGCCAGACTAATTAGCATGGATTGGATCAATCCACTTGCCAATAATGATTAGGAAGACTTACTTTGCAAGGAGGAGGTCATCAATCTCTGAAGAATGTAAGGTTTGATTACAAAACATTTCAATTCTTGTTATGAGAGTTCCATGTAAAAGCAGTATGTGTTGTGTTTTGTTGTGTATGTATAATTAAGAGCACTGTCTATAGACCTACATAGAATAACTCCAGACAAGAAGACAGACAGTAAGAGTACAACCAGCACCTAAAGACAGACACACATATCCTAAGAGCAGTGCCAAGCTCAGACACTGCAGTGCAAAGACAACTCTACCACCTCAACCATTGTTTCTTAAGAATTACCAAAGAACAATGTCCTCGTGAAGGCCTGAATTAGTATCACTGCATGTCTTCAGTTACAGGTGCTGCAGTGATGAATGTGAAACAGGTTCACTTACTAGTGACTCTCAAATTAACCAATGCAGTGCCGAGAATTTATCGGCACAGAAAACACCAGAAGGTTCAATCATCAACAGAAGGGACACAAAATAAAAGCATCCAAAATGCAAATCTAGTAAAGCTGCCCAGTAACTTCAAAGATGTTAACTGAAATTATTCATTTCCACTACAGGAAGAGGTTTTACAGAAATTCTGTATAAAAGTAGTGTATGTATATGTTGTGTGTATGTACATTAGTATATATGCATATGTGGCATTGTTGAAAACTCTGTAGAGTAAAAATGCTACTCTGCAAAAGGCTTCCTGACTGCTGTTAACAACTAGTAGAAAAGTAATGTTTCTGATGTGAACGGAACATAAAATTGCTAAGCAGCAGCAGCAAGCAGTCACATTAACAAGACTGTAGTCACAGTCTGACTGTTGCTATTCACAACTTTGTGAACAGCAGTGAAACTGGCAGCTATCATTGTCACTTTCTCACTGAGGTTTGGGAAAGCTGGGCAAGCAACAGAAGCAAGCACTGGAGTTATCCATAGGAGAGGAAAAGAGGTGCTGGGGAGAAACAGGTGACTGAAGGCCTCTTCCCTTCCCATTTCTGATGACAGGCAAAATGTCAGATTCAGTGGTAGGAGTAATGGTAAAAGGTGGGAGTGAGGTGTAACAGAGAAAGATTCTTCTCATTTCCAGAAGCTTGAGAAGATAGAGCTACAAATATATCAGCTACCTAGCCTAAGGCTAATATTAAAGATCACGCCTCACAGGAGGATTCAAGAAGATCAACCAGATAGGAATTCCCTCCTCCCTCCCAGCAGATTAGGGGTGGAGGGAGGTGTGAGGGGAAGTTACATTCTCACTAGAATATTGCTGTTTGACCTCAATCCTAGGTGAAGTGAATCTCCACTTCACCCCCACTTGTGTCTGAGACCTACTTCTGATTATTAGACATATGTTTCTATTTTAAAGCCCTGCTTACTGACACCTACTAACTCTATTGTCACACAACTCGCATCCTCCACAGGGACAGAATCAGCAGCTTCACTTTAATGAGATCCAGAAGAGGGGCTGAAAATGCAGGTGAGACTTTACTTGCTCCTTCTGCAACCAGCCAGAGCAAGGTCACTCTACAATAAACATTTGCAGAGTGGCTGTCTGCTCTCCTGAGGAAAGAGCACAGTACTCAAACCAGTTAGACCACTAGTCCAAGTTTTACTTAAAAATATCTTTAAAAACAATTTCTTAATTCAACTTGGTTCCATTCTTTTCACAAATCAAGTACTAAAATATAGCACCTATAAGAAATAAACTGGTGTGTGTTTTACTTTTTGTATATTCTCCTACAGTAGTTTATCTTTAAATACAACTTGCCCTCCTCCTGGTAAAAGAGTAACCATTATAAAACTTGCATTTTATTCTTCACTCAAATTATATGTATTGCCTGCAGTATTTTAAGTTATATTTAAATTTCATCACGAAATATAAACCTATAAGAAATCCTATATAGATGTTTTAATTAATATTTCAATAAGGGGAGGAGTTTGGGGAAAATGTATTTGTCAAAAAATGGACAAACAGTATCACGTATTATTCGGAAAATACGTAAAAAACAAAAAGTCTAGAGCTAGGGTTATACTATCCTTGAAACTTGTTCAGCTCAGCAACAGGTTTTCCCTGGCTCCAATGAGGGAAGAATAGCCCCATGAGTCACCAGGTTTTCTATAATACCTGTGTCACCTACTTAAACGCTAGGACACAACTGGGGTCCACATACCACTAATAGTCTATAGCAGTGATTCTTAAACTTTTGCACTGGTGACCCCCCTTTCACATAGCAAGCCTCTGAGTGCGACTCCCCCAATAAATTAAAAACACTGTTTTATATATTTAACACCATTATAAATGCTTGAGGCAAAGCGGGGTTTGGGGTGGAGGCTGACAGCTCACGACCCCCCCCCCCCCCATGTAATAACCTCACGACCCCCGAGGGGTCCCGACCCCCAGTTTGAGAATCCCTGGTCTATGGAGACCTGCCTATTATTTTTCCACATAAGCAACTGCCACAGGGATGTTATGCAACTATTAATTGGATGGGAGAAGGTCCACATAAGTACCTGTGAGAAGGAAGGGAAGCTGTCCATAAGACTCTTAACGTGATGTCCGGGCTACGAAAATGTGAGAGACCCCCTGCTCTAGAATACCTTATAGAAAGATACCTCCCAAATTATTTAAAAATAAAACACCACAATCCATGACCAAACACTCAGTATTTTCATCACCACCTTCAGCCTGAACTGAAATCAAATATTCACTAAGGAATCTTGGTAACAAACTAAAATAATACATAAAACTGAAAGTGCATCTAAAAACTCCCTCCCCTTTTGGAGATATTTACTCTTCAGGTAATGATATGAAAGGCACTTAACATTCTAGCTGGCCATTACTTGACCAAAAGTGGTCTTAATGCAGTTCTAATACTGTGCCGTTTTTCAAAAAATCATGTACTCTTGACATTTTAAGATGCAATAGTATTTTCTTCTCTACCCTTACTCCATTGTGCAGTCTCAGGCCTTCTGCTATGCTTTGGACACATCTTATGATTAAAACAGGATCATTTTGAATTTAAGATCTACTGACATTTTGCCATCTAATTCACATGACACAATTTTTCTCCCTTTGGCTTTGTTGCTAATGGTCTGGGAGTTGCCCTTTTTTCTTATTTTAAGAGTAAACTCATGTAGAGTTTGAACATTCAGCAAGGACACGTATCTATAAGATCAAACTTCAGAATTCCAATTGAGTGTTTCAGCATGCTTTTTACATACTAAGCTCTCTCCCCTCCAAACTACGAAGTTCACGTTACACTTCCTCTCTACTGAACGCTCACAGTTCACACAGTTTTCAAACTGTTTCCTCTGTACTTCACTTTTAAACTAAAAAGAAATCATAGCAAAATCCTCTCTAAAATCAGCTACAAACAACACACCAGCTTAATTCCACATGTACAGATAAAGCATTTAAATAAAGCACATTCTCACCAAACACACGCCGGGCTCAAAGATTGCTTCTTCTCCATCTGTATTTTCTCGGTGTACTGTGTACAAATGACGTCAGCAGCACTTAAAAAGAGAGGCGGAGAAAAAAGCATACTGGGAAATCCAGTCCAGCTGGAGAAAGCCTGTGACTTATGTGGGTGGGTGGAACTCTTTCCCGTTATAGACAGCTTAAAGTATAGAGCTGTTCAGCTGGCAGAGCTGATCCATTTCACTACAATTTGCAGAGCTTAGAGGAGTGGAGATGGACGTGTCTATAGAAAGCAGCTTTCATGGTATACTGGGTGTGGTACTGCTTAGCTGGTTTAACCATTAAAGCTTTAAAAGAATGAGTCAACCTACTGGGCTTTTAAAACCAAACATTTTCATGGTCTGCTAAAGAAATGCATTCTTCCTAGGATTTTTTTCAGATGAGTTAACACAATCTGGAGTTTTAAATTGCTTCTGAAGTTTACCACAGTTTCACGTGGCAGTTTACAGTTCACTTTAAATGTGTTCCAACTCTTACCAGCAAAACAATCACTTATATGTATTTTTATTAATCAGTTTACAAACCTTAGTACAGTACTCTCAAATCCAGTAATTGTATTGAAATTTCTAAATTAATTTGATCAAAGCTAAAATTCAGCATGGCATTGTACATGGAAAATAAACGAATCAAAAAACAGAAAGCAAGGATAAAGTATTATATCACAAAGCTCAGAACCAGGACAGAGACAAATGTTCATTCTTGAACACATAAACGTCTGAGTCTAAAGCTGGTGCTCTGACTCGGAAAGCAAAAACTCTAACTTAATTCTCTGACTTCCTTCCAGACTATATTATACTAGATGCCACATATGTCAAATTGCTAGAAACTTGCTGCTGGCTTTCATAAGGCAGACAACATTGTTATTAATTCTGTGAAGCAGTATTTCCTAACC
Source organism: Emys orbicularis (assembly GCF_028017835.1). Taxonomy (NCBI): domain Eukaryota; kingdom Metazoa; phylum Chordata; order Testudines; family Emydidae; genus Emys; species Emys orbicularis. Next base: position 36,355,171 of record NC_088689.1, on the reverse strand, counting down.
CTCCTCCCCACCCGACACCAGAGAATAGTTTGAGGGGGGAGGGGCAGGAAAAAGAAGAGACTGGGTCGGCCTGGGTGGAGAGACACATACAGAGTACAAATAAATGTGCTGTTGCATGTGGTGGCTCCTTGTCAACAAGGAAAATCAGAATCAGAGAAGTGACTGGATGAAAAGGAGGTGACAGCAACTGCATCATGGCATAGTGCAAGGGAACATGGCAGGATATCCATCTGCCAGCTCAAGCTGGGGTATGATCAACAAAAAGTTGAAAGAATGAGGAGTACTTGTGGCACCTTAGAGACTAACACATTTATTTGGGCATAAAATTTCATGGGCTAAACCCCACTTCATCAGATGCATGCAGTGGAAAATACAGTAGGAAGATATAGCCCATGAAAGTTTATGCCCAAATAAATGTGTTAGTCTCTAAGGTGCCACAAGTGCTCCTCATTCTTTTTGCTGATACAGACTAACACGGCTACCACTCTGAAACCTGTCAACAAAAAGCTGGTAAGTATTTGTTATGTGGAATGGAAAACAAGAAAATTACTAGATGGATTTCTTCATCAGAACCTTCAAATATCACCACTACACCACCACTCTAATACAAGAGGTTATGACACATTAGCAAAAACTAGACTAACAGAGTTTGTCACAAATTTAGAGCTTTCAGCATTTTTGTAATATGATATTAGGTTAAACAGATTTTAAAATGAAAAATTAATTCTGAACTAATCTTACTTTGGTAAGATTCCTCCTAAAAAAAATGTTCTTGCCGAGTTTCTCATCTCCAACATATAGGCAAACAGCACAGTGCACAGCAAAGCCAACTTGCAAGAAAAGCCACACTTTGGATGCAACGATGGAAAAGGCAGTTCATATAGGATGTTTCTCATCCTCTCTGCATTGAAACTATTCTCCTGTCAGCTGGAAATCTATATGATCCATTGGCTGCATAAATACATGGGATGTGTCCAGGGTAGGAGTGAAGGAATAGTAACACTAAGATCAAGTTCCCTGATGAACAGATAAAATTCCATGTAAGAAAACGGATTAGTTAATGCTTCTACAAGCAACAAAAACTCATCTTGTGTGCTCTGTGAACCTTAGAGGGCATCTACACAGCAATTAAACACCTGTGGCTGGCCCATCCTCACAGGACTTAGGCTATGGGGCTATAAAATTGTGGTGTAGACATTCGGGCTCAGAAGGGCTGGGGCTCTGGGACCCAGTCCCCTCGGGGGTCCTACATCTCCAGCCAGAGCCCAAATATATACATCACAATTTTACAGCCCCGCAGCCTGAGCCAGCTGACGCAGGCCAGCCGTGGCTGTTTAACTGCTGGGTAAATGTACCCAGAGAAAAAACAGAGTACATACTATATCCCAGCAATCAGTGGAAGCCTGGCTGGGAACCATCGGTTTGGAGGAAGAAGCGCAGCTCTGAAACAATACAGAGAAATTCCCTCCACACACACAGCAAATGGATCCATGTGTTTGAGGGCAGTATTTCTTGCATCTCGCCTAGTCTGTCCTCATTCCTGAAGATCCTGGAGACAAAGCAACCCTTTAGTCTGCATAAACTCCTCCATACATTTTTACATAGTATGAGGACACAGAATCATAGATTAGAAGGGATTGGAATGATCATCTAGTCTAACTCCCTGCCAAGATACAGGATTTGTTGTGTCTAAACCATTCAAGATAGATGGCTACCCAGCCTCCTTTAGAAAACCTCCAGTGAAGGAGCTTCCACGACCTCCCTAAATCTGCTATGCTGTAATTTGAACTCACTGCCTCTTGTCCTGCTCTCTGTGGCAAAAGAGTTTTTTTTATGGCAGTATTTTAAGTATTTGAAGACTGCTATCATGTCTCCCTTAATCTCTCCTTTTCCAAACTAAATATACCCAGTCCTTCAACTTTTGCTCATATGGCTGCATTCCATCCCTTTGATCGTCCTTATCACTTGCCTCTAAATCCTTTCCAGTTTCTCTACATCCTGGAGGAGAAAGTTCGGCTGAAAACCAGTGGAAGGGTGCTGGGGCCATTTATTGGAATTGATTATAAATATACTTGAATTTGATTTTTTTATATAATTTTGATGGATAATATCTATGTTTATTTTTAAGATTTTTTCTATATTTATCAATTTAAATGTTCACAGTTGTGGGAAATTATGGGGGTCAGACACTGAGATGCAAAAAGTTAAAGCTTTGAACCATTAAAACACAAATTCTCATCACATGTCAAAACATGCTAAATAAATAGCCTTAAATCGAACACTCTCAAGCAGCATTTTTCTTACTTGGCCTATCTGTAAATTTCTACTATCATTGAAGGAAATATTTTTTCATGTGCATGTGCACAGGGAAATCAATGTTTATCAACATTTACCAATAAAAATATAATCCTTCCAAGCCTGATTAAGGCAAAGAGGGCAAAGTGAAAATCAAATTGGGGAACTCATAGACTCATAGACTCATAGACTTTAAGGTCAGAAGGGACCAATATGGTCATCTAGTCTGACCTCCCGCATGATGCAGGCCACATAAGCTGACCCACCCACAACAGAATCTTCCAGCCTGTGACCCCTGCCCTATGCTGCGGAGGAAGGCGAAAAACCTCCAGGGCCTCTGCCAATCTACCCTGGAGGAAAATTCCTTCCCGACCCCAAATATGGCGATCAGCAGAACCCCGAGCATACAGGCAAGATTCTACAGCCGGACCCTCATTTTACCCGCGATGGCACGTTAATGCCTAATTGACTAAAATCACGTTATCCCTTCAAACCATTCCCTCCATAAACTTATCAAGCCTAATCTTGAAGCCAGAAAGGTCTTTCGCCCCCACCGTTTCCCTCGGAAGGCTGTTCCAAAATTTCACCCCTCTGACGGTTAGAAACCTTCTTCTAATTTCAAGCCTAAACTTCCCCACGGCCAGTTTATATCCATTCGTTCTCGTGTCCACATTACTACTGAGCTGAAATAATTCCTCTCCCTCCTTGGTATTAATCCCTTTGATATATTTAAAGAGAGCAATCATATCCCCTCTCAGCCTTCTTTTGGTTAGGCTAAACAAACCGAGCTCCTCGAGTCTCCTTTCATAGGAAAGGTTTTCCATTCCTCGGATCATCCTAGTGGCCCTTCTCTGTACCCGTTCCAGTTTGAGTTCATCCTTTTTAAACATAGGAGACCAGAACTGCACACAGTACTCCAAATGAGGTCTCACCAGCGCCTTGTATAATGGAAGCAGCACCTCCCTGTCCCTACTAGAAATACCTCGCCTAACGCATCCCAAAATCGCATTAGCTTTTTTCACAGCCAAGTCACATTGCCGACTCATAGTCATCCTGCGATCAACCAGGACTCCGAGGTCCTTCTCCTCCTCCGTCACTTCCAACCTATGCGTCCCTAACTTATAACTAAAATTCTTATTAGTCATCCCTAAATGCATCACCTTACACTTCTCACTATTAAATCTCATCCTATTATTGTTACTCCAATTTACAAGGTCATCCAAGTCTCCCTGCAGAATATCCCGATCCTTCTCCGAATTGGCAATACCTCCCAACTTTGTGTCATCCGCAAATTTTATCAGCCCACTCCTACATTCGGTTCCGAGGTCAGTAACGAATAGATTGAATAAAATCGGACCCAAAACCGAACCTTGAGGAACCCCACTGGTGACCTCCGTCCAACCCGACAGTTCACCTTTCAGTACTACCCGCTGCAGTCTCCCCTTTAACCAGTTCTTAATCCACCTCTGGAATTTCATATCGATCCCCATCTTTTCCAATTTAACCAATAATTCCTCGTGCGGCACAGTATCAAACGCTTTACTAAAATCGAGGTAAATTAGATCCACCGCATTTCCTTTATCTAAAAAATCTGTTACTTTCTCAAAGAAGGAGATCAAGTTGGTTTGGCACGATCTGCCTTTCGTAAACCCATGTTGTAATTTGTCCCAATTGCCATTCACCTCAAGGTCCTTAACTACTTTTTCCTTCAAAATTTTTTCCAAGACCTTGCATTCTACAGAAGTTAAACTAACAGGCCTGTAGTTACCCGGGTCACTTTTTTCCCCCTTCTTAAAAATAGGAACCACATTAGCTATTTTCCAGTCCATTGGTACCACCCCCGAGTTTACAGATTTATTAAAAATTATCGCCAAGGGGCTTGCAATTTCTTGCGCCAGCTCCTTCAATATTCTAGGATGGAGATCATCCGGTCCGCCCGATTTAGTCCCATTTAGCTGGTCAAGTTTGGCTTCCACCTCTGATACTGTAATTGCAATCGCCCCTCCTTTATTCCCCTCTGTCCCGCTCCCTCTATTCCTAAGCCCTTCATTAGCCTTATTAAACACCGACGCAAAATATTCATTTAGATATTGTGCCATGCCTAGATTATCCTTAATCTCCACTCCATTTACATGCTTCAGCGGTCCCACTTCCTCTTTCTTTGTTTTCTTCCTATTTATATGGCTATAAAACCTCTTACTATTGGATTTAATTCCCCTCGCGAGGTCCAACTCTACACGGCTTTTGGCCTTTCTCACCGCATCCCTACATGCTCTGACCTCAATAAGGTAGGTTTCCTTGCCGATCTCTCCCCTCTTCCATTCTTTGTACGCTTTCTGTTTTTTCTTAATCGCCCCTTTGAGACGCCCGCTCATCCAGCTAGGTCTAATTCTCCTGCCTACTAACCGTTTCCCCTTTCTCGGGATACAGGCCTCGGACAGCTCGTGCAACTTCAGCTTGAAATAATCCCAGGCCTCATCTGCCTTTAGCTCTCTAAGTATGTTAGCCCAATCCACTTCCCTAAGTAGTTGCCTTAATTTATTAAAGTTGGCCTTTTTGAAATCGTAAACCTTAGTCACAGTTTTATTTCTGTTAATCCTTCCATTTAGTTTAAACCGAATTAGCTCATGGTCACTCGAGCCAAGGTTGTCCCCTACTACCATTTCCTCAACTAGGTCCTCACTACTCACCAGCACCAAATCTAAAATGGCATCCCCCCTCGTCGGTTCAGCTACTACTTGATGAAGGAATTCATCTGCTAGCACGTCTAGGAACATCTGAGCCCTATTATTGTTACTAGCATTTGTTCCCCAATCTATGTCCGGGAAGTTAAAGTCCCCCATGATTACACAGCTCTTATTAGTTTTTACTTCCTTAAAAACATTAAATAGTTCCCTGTCCGCATCCAGGCTAGATCCCGGCGGTCTATAGCACACCCCAAGCAGTATCTCAGGGGAGGCTCTAGTAGTTCTTTTACCCAGTGTAATCATTGCCCAGACAGACTCCGTCTTATCCATTCCATCACTTATTATTTCTTTACATTTTAGCTCATTATTCACATACAGTGCCACACCCCCACCTTTACCTTTTTTCCGGTCATTCCTAAACAGCACATACCCTTCCATACCTGTACTCCAGTCATGACTACAGTTCCACCATGTTTCGGTTATTCCTATGATATCAGGTTTCATTTCTTGGACCAGGAGCTCCAATTCCTCCATTTTGTTACCTAGGCTTCTCGCATTGGTGTATAAACATCTTACCGTATGCTGTCTATCCTTTCTCCCATTAGTTATGCACTTTGGTACGGACCCCGTAGTGTCCATCTGCCCTCTCCTTCTAATCTCCAATTCCCTACCCCTATCTATATCTGTGCTTATCTCTTTGCCCTCTTTTTCAGTGTTGGAATCTGGCGTGGAGATTAATTGGACATCTCCCAACCGTCTCCCCCAAGTTCCTAGTTTAAAGCCCTTTTGATGAGATGAGCCAGCCTCCCTCCCAGAAGTCTATTCCCTTCCCTACTCAGGTGAAGTCCATCCCGCGAGAACAGCTGTCTGTCCCCGAAAGCCTCCCAGTGGCCATACATCCCAAAGCCCTCCTTATAGCACCACTCCCTCAGCCAGCTATTTATCCTTACAATTCTGTCTGCCCTTTGCTGTCCTTCTCTAGGAACAGGCAGAATCCCACTGAAGATAATCTGAGCCTCAACTTCCTTAAGCGTCTTCCCCAGCCTGGCATAATCTCCCTTGATTCTCTCTAGCGAGAACCTAGCCGTGTCATTCGTTCCTACGTGAAGGACGATCAAGGGGTTCTTACCTGCTCCTTTTAGGATCCTTTTCAACCGCAGGTCCACATCCCGTATCTTAGCGCCCGGCAGACAGCACACCCTTCTGTTTTCTGGGTCCGCCCTGGTCACAGGCCTGTCTAACCTCCTCAGTAAGGAGTCCCCAATCACATAAACCTGCCTTTGCCTAGGGGCAGCGCAATCTACCAATCTATCCCCTGTTCCCTGCAGCCGTAACTCCTGCCTGTCTCCATTTTCCCTTATAGTCCCCCTATTGCCATCCTGTATCCTCCCGGGGCCGAGTATTGATGCTGTCTCCATCAACTCCTCCCCCCTGTCTATTGGACTAGCTGCCCTTCTTTTCTTCCTCTGCCTCCCACCATCAGTTACCACCTGCTGCGTCCCCTCCTCGTTAGCCAAACACCCAAACCTGTTCCTGAGTTCTATTTCCCCCTCACTAGCCCTCCTTTTCCTTGGCCTGCTTCTCACGGTCACATGCTTCCACTGCTCTTGTTCTCCCCCCGACATTCCCTGAATTTATGCCTTTTTGTTTGTTTAGGTTCCCCCTCCCCTTCCCCTTCCCCCGCGCTTTACAGATAAGAAAAGGCAACCTTAAGGGGTTTTTTTTATTTTATTTTTTCCATATTTTTTTCCTGCTTGTTTTTTTTCCCTTGGAACCATCAAGATTGTCAAGTCTAGTCTTCCCTATTTTTGAGGAAGTAGTCTGAGGTCCCAGAGGTGTTTCTCTCAGGCTTTAGTTAAAAGGAGTGGAGTGTTTAAGTTTTAATGAAGGCACATTTGCTGCTAATCATTTCCCAGGCATTTGAATTTAATTAGTTAAAGAAAATAGTTTTACACAACACAAACAAAATTACTTTCCCTTCTCAGTTAATCAGGTCTGACTTGCACGGCATTTAAGAAAAACAGGGAAGACAATATCTTATTTGCTAATATAAAACAAGAGCATACAAATACTATTTTTAACAGACCAAACCTATTCTGGCAGTATCCATGTTTCTTTTATATATCAGCTGCTTTTGATGCTCCTGTCCACGACACACTGATAGATGGATTTACTCAAGCTAGTCCCTCCTTTCTCTGGAAGGTCTCAGGGTAATACTGGGCAATTGTTCATCTGCCTCAAGAGTTCACTTATTCAGGGTTTCAGGAGGTTCAGGCATGGATAAAGTCCCTGCAGTTTTAGTGGCTGGTAAGAACACCCAGTTCCTTCCAGCCAGATAACAGCATTTGCCAAAAATGCCTTTTCTTTTTTTGCAGCAATGGACAAGAATGTTGTGGGGTTTTTTATTTCAAAGTCAGATCTTATCACAGTTCACTATCCATGTCTTTGTCACCTCTAGGTCGAATTATTGCGGTGAGCACTACACAGATAATGTGATCTTAAAATATACTTTAAAATAGAAAAGCTTAGATCTTAAAGCTATTCAGAAACTCATATTCATGTCTGGTCACTTTCTAAGTGGTATTTTCTGAAGGGACTGTTTTGCATTAGTGCTCAATAATCGGTACTATCTACCAAATTATTTCCAGGTCAGACTTAAGGTTCTGGTTGTTGCCTCAGCACTGGGGATGATCTGAAGCACACAAGAGCTTTTAAAAAATCCCTAATTTGAACAGTAGTACATTCTCATCCAGTGGTTCTAGGCTTTGCAACTCACTCCCACCATGATCCACCATAACCTCAGGGTATAATGCAAGACTCTCCTGGTTACCCAATTTTTTCTCCAGGAATAAGGTGTGGACTGGGTTTGGCTGGAATTATGGGGTAGATAAAAGGCAGTGTGATTTTGGACCTGAGGTGGTCTTTTTAGGAATGCCTTTTAATATTTTTGACTATTGTGTGCAGTTTAAGTATTGTAAGTGACCAGCGAGCTGCCACTAGATATTTATTTAGCTCTAAACAAATAAATAAGATAGTAAACTTGGTTATGACTTCTCACAGTATTTGTAAACTCTACTCCATAGCTCCAACTTCCTGGAAGATAAAAACAAGTGGGTGGCCAAAGAATTATTACCTTGTGTGTGGTCTCCTAGATTTCAGAAGCAAGATTTGCAGGCACTGGTGCCAGGGACAGAGGTCGAGTGAGAGTCGACAATGTGGCTAACTTGGCAGGATGCGGTATGGCGCGCGTCTCAAGGCTGTGTGAAACAGTGAAATGTGAAGGAAGACTATCCTCTAATGACACTCATGTGTTGTGCTTACTGTTCATTGTGATGTGACTCTATGGTGCTTTGCACTATGAGAGAATGCATGTTTTTGTGGTTTCTGTTGGAACAGAGGGAGAACACCTGTCAAGTACTGCCTTCCGTCATACTGTCTTCACTCTGCTTCATCCCCTCCTTCCCATGAGATGCTCACATACCACAATGATGAATGCAGTATATATGCATAAAGAGGGGAGGACTGACTCCGAAAGCTGGCCCATTTTCCCTGTGCCGGTAAGAATTTTATATTAGACACATGAGAGGCTTCCACTCCAATCACTGACAGCATAAACTTAATATTAAATTAATATTGCAGTAGTCAAACTATAGGGAAAGAAAAAGCACAAATAACTATCTTTGCTACTTGCTAACATGACCCAAACATCCCATAACAATTTGATACATAGTATCAGTTTGAAATCTGATAATTTATCTTACTGAGAGAGAGAGAGTATTAAAGAAAAGGGTTCAAGACATTGAAACTTAAGTCTCCAAATGGCAGACTACAGAAACTAGAGAGAGGGCTAAGTAGCTCATCTTTTTCTTCTACCCGCCAGTGCGGAAGTTGCATAATGGCAGATGATTGCAAGTAATGCACAATGCAAGGAATAATCTGAACAACTCATTCTCAATGCTAAACTAACTGTAAACATTGAGGAAATATCTGGGTGTCATTGTGAAGGTCATTGAAAACAGGTACTCAGCATGCAGCAGCTGTCAAAAAGCTAGCAAAATTTTAGGATGTGCTAGGAGTGGGACAGAAAATACTACTGGAAATATGATAACTTCAGTACACACTCACCTGGAGTAGTGTGTTCAGTTCTGGCTACCCTATCCATCAATCAATCAACGTAGGAATAGAAAGGATTGAGAGAGAGAGAGCTGTGAAAGTTAGAGGCATGGAAAGGCTTTCATATGAAGAGACTGAAAAGATTAGGACTGCGTTAGTTTAGAGAAGAGGGGGAGAAGAGAGGACATGATGGAGGGAAATCCTGAATAGTATACTGATGGTATATTGGGAATTCCTATTTACCTTCTCTGACATGAACAAGAAGACACCCAATGAAACTGAAAGACAACAAATTTAAAACTGATAAATCTTATTTACAGACAGCAATCTATAGAACTCATGTCACACGATGTCATTGAGGCTTAGTCTGGAAGATCTTTGGGGAAGGCACTACTGTCTTTTCACTAGTCCCTGTGTGTACAGTGCTTAGCACAAGGAGGCCTGATCTTTGACTGGGCCCTCTAGCTACTGCCACCAAACAAATAATAAATAGTAAGACTAAGAGTTCAGTTAGTAGTATTCAAAAACAAACTAGTACTTTTTATATGGATAATTTAGGCTTCATGGCATAAGGCAGCCCCTGGCAGGCATTAGAAAGAAACTTATCCTATGGATTTTTAAAACATTTTTCTTGGAAGCATCTAATAGTATCCACTCTGAGACAGGATACCAGACAAGATGGACCATTGGTCTGTTCTAGTATGGCAACTCTTATATTCCCATGTTCACTTCTTATATTTTAAAGTGCTTTTTCTAATGCACCATGCTGACTAGTTTTAAAGTTTATCAATTATTGGATCCTAAGTCTGCAAATGTGAGCATCTGTTCATTTCAATTGTAAGTATTAATAGTGTGACAGACCCACACCAGTGGGGTACAGGACTCTGGTAGAGGGCAAATATACTGGTCACTGGATGAGTAGTTTTCTGTTCCGAGTGACCAGAGCAGGGGCTGCACTAGAGTAATCAGGAACCTGCTAGAACCAGTTAAGGCAGGCAGGCTAATTAGGACACCTGGAGCCAATTAAGAAGAAGCTGCTAGAATCAATTAAGGCAGGCTAATCAGGGCACCTGGGTTTTAAAAAGGAGCTCACTTCAGTTTGTGGTGGGAGTGTGAGGAGCTGGGAGCAAGAGGTGCAAGGAGCTGAGAGTGAGAGGGTGTGCTGCTGGAGGACTGAGGAGCACAAGCGTTATCAGACACCAGGAGGAAGGTCCTGTGGTGAGAATAAGGAAGGTGTTTGGAGGAGGCCAAGGGGAAGTTGCCCAGAGAGTTGTAGCTGTCATGCAGCTGTTACAGGAGACACTATAGACAGCTGCAGTCCACAGGGCCCTGGGCTGGAACCCGGAGTAGAGGGCGGGCCCGGGTTCCCCCCAAACCTCCCAATTGACCTGGACTGTGGGTCCTTCCAGAGGGGAAGGTCTCTGGGCTGTTCCCCAACCCACATGGTGAATCTCTGAGGCAAGAAAATCCGCCAATAAGCGCAGGACCCACCAAGTTAGAGGATGAACTATGTCACACTGGTGTCAAGAGTGGGATCTTGGGGTGCACAGCGGGGCGGAAGAAGGAGGGTGATTTAAACAAAAAAGCAACAAAAAAAAAGGGAGAAGGTTTATTTTTTTTCACCACAATGGATGACGTAGTGCGGGCACGGATACAAGCTACGGCGGCCCAGCAGGAGGCTACCTGTGTCCAGGGAGCCGCCCAACAGGAGGCAGTGCGGCTGCAGCAAGAGACTAATCGCCTGCTGATGGACCAGGCTGTTCAAGACCGACCTATGTTGCGGGAACTGGTAAACCAGGTAAAGTCCCTTACAGAGCTGAATCTATACGGGCCAGCCATTGGCTGCAGAAAATGACACGGGATGATGTAGAGGCATACCTTCTGGCCTTTGAGAGGACAGCCCTACGGGAGGCCTGGCCTCGAGATCAGTGGTCTGGCATCCTTGCCCCATTCCTGTGTGGGGAGGCCCAGAAGGCCTACCATGAACTGCCTGAAGAGGCTGCAGCAGACTACCCCCAGCTGAAAGCAAAGATCCTGGCCAGATCTGGGGTAACGACAGCAGTGCGGGCCCCCAGCAGTATCACGGTTGGAGGTACCAGGAAGACAAAACCCCGTGGTCCCAATTGTATGACCTCATCCATCTCGCACGAAAGTGGTTGCAAACAGAGACCCGGAGTCCGGAAGAGATACTAGCGGTTCTGGTCATCGACCGATACATGAGGGGACTACCACCAGACCTTCGTGCCTGGGTAAGCCAGAACGAACTCTCCACCTATGATGAGGTTGTCGCCCTGGTAGAGAGGCGAAGGACAGCGAGGGAGCTGACCCGACCAGTTAAGGAAGAGGCACCCCGGGTTAAACTAGCAGCACCAAGCCCTAAAGTTCGGGTGACTGGGCCACCAGGAGGGCCCAGGTGGAAAAAGAGAGAGGCTGAAGGCCCATTAGAGGCCACAAAGAGTCGGAGCACTGAGAGAGAAGAGGATCGTGATGTTAGACTGCCCAAACCAAGAGACCGGGGAACGCCTAGGGCTCCATACAGATGTTATGCCTGCGGGGAGTGGGGACACATAGCTGCACAGTGTCCCAATGCTGAGGAGCCTATGCAGTGTAACCTGGGGAACTGGGCAGATCCATGCTCCCTAATCCACCTTGTGGGGGTCTCACTAATCCCACATATGCATACCAGACCAGTGAAACTAAATGGGGTAGGGACCACGGCACTGGTTGATTCGGGGAGTGCTATCACGCTTATCTCAGGGAAGCTCGTGAAGCGTAGTCAGCTGCTGCAGGCTAAACGTACGGGGATAACATGGGTCCATGGGACAGTTAGTTACTACCCCACCATCCCAGTAAAAATCGAGATCCAAGGGAACACTACTGAGGTAGCAGCAGGTGTAGTCCCTAAACTCCCATACCCGGTGCTCATAGGGAGGGACTTCCCAGGGTTTGGAAACTTACTCCCAGTAGGGGGATTGGAGAAAGATGGGGACCCTAAAATTGATGAGGCATCCACAGAAGACTGTCAACCCCCAATCTTCTCTGAAATATCCCCAGATTTGTTCTCCACTCCCAGACAGGGTAGAAAGACAAAAAGGGAAAGAAGGGCAGCTAAGGCCTTGGGAACCCGAATACTGACCCAAAGCCAGAGGGTCGCTCTTGTAGGTAGGCGGACCCACGCAGCTGAAAAGGAGGCCACGCAGGAGGGAGAAGCACCTGAGTCTGACCCCCACCCTAATGCTTCTGAACCAGTAGAGGCAACAGAGACTGGGCCCCTAGATCTTGGGCAGATTAGCCCCGGGAGAGGAAATTTTGGACAGGACCAGGCAGAAGACCCAAGGTATGACAACATTAGGAAGGAGGTGACTGAAATAGATGGGGTCCCCGTGGAAGGAAAAACCCAGGGACCAGGACCCTACTTCATAATGAAGAAGGATCTCTTATACCAGGTTGCACCAGTACAGGGGCAGAAGGTACAGCAGATCCTAGTACCTCAAAAACACCAGAACGCTGTATTAAGTCTTGCTCATAGTCATCTTTTTGGGGGGCATTTGGGGGTAGAAAAGACCCTGGCACGAGTCCTACGACGTTTTTTCTGGCCTGGAGTACATGAAGAAGTGCGGAGTACTGTGCCTCCTGCCCGGAGTGTCAGCTGCACAGTCCCCGTCCCCACTTGAGGGCACCTTTAGTACCCCTTCCCATCATAGAGGTCCCCTTCGAGCAAATAGCCATGGACCTAGTGGGACCCCTGGAGAAGACGGCTCGGGGCCACCAATATATACTTGTTGTTTTGGACTATGCTACTCGCTACCCAGAAGCCGTCCCCCTGCGGAACACGGCCTCTAAAACTATAGCCAAAGAGCTGGTGGGGATCTTTGCCCGAATGGGGCTACCGAAGGAGATATTAACCGACCAAGGAACCCCATTTATGTCGAAGCTAATGAAGGACCTCTGTACACTGCTCCATATCCATACCCTGAGAACTTCGGTCTACCATCCACAGACTGATGGGTTTGTAGAAAGGTTTAACCGAACCCTCAAGGCTATGATAAGGAAGGTGGTAAGTCGGGATGGGAAGGATTGGGACACCCTACTACCCTACCTTATGTTCGCTATCCGGGAGGTACCACAGGCCTCAACTGGGTTTTCCCCCTTCGAGTTATTATACGGGCGTCACCCCCGTGGCATACTAGATATCGCCAAAGAGATCTGGGAAGAGGAACCCAATGAGGGGAGAAATATAATAGAGCATGTAATGCAGATGCGAGACGGAATAGCCCGGGTTACCCCTATTGTGCGGGAACATTTGGAGAAGGCACAGGAGGCCAAGCGAACCCATTACAATCGCCAGGCAAAAGTGCGACAGTTCCAACCAGGGGATCGGGTTATGGTGTTGGTACCCATGGCAGAAAGCAAGCTTCTGGCCCAATGGCAGGGGCCCTATGAGGTGGTTGAACCCGTGGGGGAAGTAACCTACAAGGTGCGGCAGCCAGGACGCAGAAAACAAGAACAGATTTATCACATTAACCTTCTGAAACCCTGGCATGCACAAGAGGCATGCACAACGGTCCAAAAAGACCTAACCCAGGAAAACAAGCCTTCCAAACAGGTGAGAGTGTCTCCCGATTTAACACCAGACCAGAAGAATGAGGTGTCTGAGATGATCTTCCGGAACCAAGATGTGTTCTCGACAAAACCGGGTCGAACAACCGAGACATATCACCACATCGTCACGAACCCTGGGGCCAGAGTAACAATGAGGCCCTATCGGGTGCCAGCGGCAAAAAGGGAGGAAATAAAAGCAGAAGTAAAAAAAATGCTGGAGTTGGGGATCATCGAAGAATCCCACAGTCAGTGGTCCAGCCCAATCGTGCTGGTGCCCAAACCTGATGGCACCACAAGATTTTGCAACGACTTCCGGCGACTAAATGAAGTATCCCAGTTCGACGCATACCCCATACCTCGCATAGATGAGCTAGTGGACCGTCTGGGTAATGCCCGGTGCTTGACTACCCTAGACTTGACAAAGGGGTACTGGCAGATTCCCCTTGCAAAAGACGCAAAGGAAAAGACTGCGTTCTCTACACCAGAGGGTCTTTTTCAATATACTGTCCTCCCTTTTGGACTACATGGGGCCCCAGCTACCTTCCAGCACCTCATGGACAAGCTATTACGCCCCCGTAACAGTTATGCTGCTGCCTACTTGGACGATGTGGTCATTCATACCCCAGACTGGGAAACCCACCTGGAGAAGGTGGAGGCAGTCCTCGATACCTTCAGGCGAGCTGGCCTTACAGCAAACCCTGCCAAGTGCGCTGTACGGTTTACAGAGGCCAAATATCTTGGCTACATTGTGGGAAAAGGTCTGGTAAAACCCCAAGTGAACAAGGTAGAGGCCATCCAAAATTGGCCCTGACCAAGTCGCAAGAAACAAGTCCGGGCATTCCTAGGTGTGGTGGGGTATTACCGATGATTTATCCCCCACTTTGCCACAAGGGCAAGCCCCCTGACAGACCTAGTGAAAGCCCGTGGACCTGATCTGGTGAGATGGTCTGATGCAGCAGAGGAAGCATTCACAGACCTACGGACTGCCCTCTGCAATAACCCCGTACTGATAGCCCCTGATTTCACCAAGGAGTTTATCCTGCAGACGGATGCATCGGAAGTAGGGTTGGGGGCCGTTCTATCACAGATGGTCGGGGAGGAGGAACACCCAATTCTATACCTCAGTCGGAAACTCCTTCCAAGGCAACAAAAATATGCAGTGGTGGAGAGAGAATGCCTCGCTGTAAAATGGGCCATGGAAACATTGCGCTACTACCTGCTCAGGCGCAGATTTGTCCTCGTGACCGACCATGCCCCTTTTCAATGGATGCAGCGGAACAAGGAGAAGAACACAAGGGTGACCAGATGGTTCTTATCCCTCCAACCTTTCCAGTTCCGTGTGCAACACAGAGCAGGGAGCCGTCATGGCAACGCCGATGGCTTGTCACGTGTGCACTGTCTGGCGTCCCAAGCTGCCCAACTCCTTGGCGTTGAGCAGGGGGGAGGGATATGTGACAGACCCAGACCAGTGGGGTACAGGACTCTGGTAGAGGGCAAATATACTGGTCACTGGATGAGTAGTTTTCTGTTCCCTGAGTGACCAGAGCAGGGGCTGCACTAGAGTAATCAGGAACCTGCTAGAACCAGTTAAGGCAGGCAGGCTAATTAGGACACCTGGAGCCAATTAAGAAGAAGCTGCTAGAATCAATTAAGGCAGGCTAATCAGGGCACCTGGGTTTTAAAAAGGAGCTCACTTCAGTTTGTGGTGGGAGTGTGAGGAGCTGGGAGCAAGAGGTGCAAGGAGCTGAGAGTGAGAGGGTGTGCTGCTGGAGGACTGAGGAGCACAAGCGTTATCAGACACCAGGAGGAAGGTCCTGTGGTGAGAATAAGGAAGGTGTTTGGAGGAGGCCATGGGGAAGTAGCCCAGGGAGTTGTAGCTGTCATGCAGCTGTTACAGGAGGCACTATAGACAGCTGCAGTCCACAGGGCCCTGGGCTGGAACCCGGAGTAGAGGGCGGGCCCGGGTTCCCCCCAAACCTCCCAATTGACCTGGACTGTGGGTCCTTCCAGAGGGGAAGGTCTCTGGGCTGTTCCCCAACCCACATGGTGAATCTCTGAGGCAAGAAAATCCGCCAATAAGCGCAGGACCCACCAAGATAGAGGAGGAACTATGTCACAATAGCTGTATTACTTTGAGGTTTTACTGCCTTCAAAACATTTTCAAAGCAATCTTAGGTAATATTTGAAATTAGAACAATGTTGGGCACAATACAGGTCACTTTAAAACATATGATACTGAAAAGCAATTTAAACAACACTTTCACTACAACAAGCAATCAAATCTCTTTCTATGAATATACATCAATCAACTACCAGAAACCACTTGTTTCCTCAACCATTAACAAATTAAACTAAGAAAGAGATAGTTTCTCATTATTAAAATGTTACTGTATATGCTGCATTCTGCCTTGTAAAGCAGGGTTTTATTCCACACTGCAATAAATGCCATCTAGTGTTTTTTCAAGAAAAATCACAATCTTTCATTCAGAATGTCTCTCTCTCTCTGGTTAAGATAAGGGGACCCAAGAATTCAAGCTGTGTAAGAAATCCAATTAGATAAATGATTTCTCAATAGACTTAGGCAGGCAAAAATACAGCTTGCAGGATTGCACCGATTCATGTCAATTAGTGCAAATGGATTGTGTGAGAGTATGTTATGCGTGTACTTGGCATCAGACTAGGCGTAGCCTTATGCTTGCTTGATTCCTCTAAACTTCAGCATCTTTCCTTCCATGTTAGTATTCGTTTGACTTTTAATTCAAACTTTTAAATTTTAAGTTTACAGAAAGCCGGGGTGGGGGAGGAGAACAGGTACCAAGCTTTATAAATATATAGACCACACACATATAAAACACATCAAGCAAATTTTCACTATTGACTTCAAAGGGAGGAGAATTAGGTCAGCATTGAGCACATCTGAGAATCCACATATTCTCCTACACTTCAACAAACATGGTCAAATTATACACTGATAAAACTCTAAAATAAAGTCACGCTCCATAGATTTTTCTACAAGAGTTAAATACACCATTTTGGGATTTTTTTCTGGAGATCTTCCTTAAATTGACAAACCATTAATGATTTAGAAGGAATGTGTCAAGTATCAGAGGGGTAGCCGTGTTAGTCTGAATCTGTAAAAAGCAACAGAGGGTCCTGTGGCACCTTTAAGACTAACAGAAGTATTGGGAGCATAAGCTTTCGTGGGTAAGAACCTCACTTCTTCAGATGCAAGGCATCTGAAGAAGTGAGGTTCTTACCCAAGAAGGAATGTGGTTCAACTGCAATTTTTTTTGGACCACCATCAAATTAAATAATTATTTTGAATGTTTCCCAGCACAGATATTTTAAAAGATTTAAATGGGAATTATGAAGGCCTTTTTAAATCATCAATTTTTTCCTGGACAAAGTATTGCCAAAGATCCTGTGAAATGTATGACAAACATAGACACTGTAACAAATCTAGCATCCTCAATTTACTGGGTCACCCAACTCACAAGCTGCAGTATTTAAATAGGCTGAAATTACTGCTCAAACTAAGACATGGGAAACTGGGGACAGGGATAAATGTTGCACATCATTCTAGACAGCGTCCTTTTACCATATCCCCTCAATATTGTGTGTAGATGTGTTGGCTGGGTTACCAAATACTTGCTCAAAGCCACTCACTTGTTTTATGAACCAAAACATATTTAAATAAAATAGCACTAGAAAGGGGATCTCAGGTTTCGGAATACTAGTGGTATGAAATTCCAACCCACTTGTATCATTCACTGATAACAGCTAACACATTGCAAAATCTTTTGAAACAAGGAACTGGTTTTATGGACAGTAATGGAAATTCAATAAATTAGTACAGTTTCCAAGCATGCATCACTCTCAATTTTAGCTCTTAGTGAACACTGGACAAATCTGATTCTGAACAACAAATACTCTTTGAAAGGAATTATTTAAAATAAAATATTTTGACCTACCCAATGAGCAGACGAATCCTAATTACAGAATTACAATCTAACAAACAGATAAATATGAAAGAATGAATTTAAATAACCACTACTTTTAACCTGTATGTAAATTTATTGCACTTTTCCTTGATGATTATTCTTGATGTAGTCTAAATGATTTTGTCCAACTGCTTTTTTTTAAAATGAGGTATGACATATCCAAGCTGAGTTATATCACCTACAGAAAGATAACACCGCTTACCTGTAATTTTCTTTGTTGTACACATCACATCTTCCCTCCATCCTCTCAATTTGTTAGTGTTCTGCTATTGTATTTCCACCTGCCAGAAAGCAAAGAGACAGTTCAGTTCTCACAACCATTTTTGTCATGGATGTAATATCTAACACTTCCTTATTTATATTCAACAAAAACATGTCTGAATGTGCCACAAACCTGTATAGCTTATGTAAGAGCTTTCCTTGATTTTACCCATTTATTGCACCAGCATAATTATCCAGCATATATTTATTAAGTTCGTTTTGCTTTAATTACTCCCTATCACAACCAAAAACATGGAGTTATAAAAGTCACAGGAAGGAAGGAAGGAAGGAAGGAAGGAAGGAAAACAGAAAATTCTCTCTTTAAAATATTCTGGTGGTTTTGCACAAGTTCCTTGATTGTTTCTATTGCCGCTGTTTACAAGTCAAACAAATACATTCTCTGATCCACCAAGAGATGGGGGCTGCAAAGAACGCAACAAGACCTTAAAGCTTTGATCAGAAGTTCTTGTATAGGAGGAATATGACTAGCATCCAAAGAATGAAACAAATACTGTTTTGAGGGAAAATGGTAGAAACACAAAATCCCACACACATTTTTCTGTAATTCTATAAACCTTCAAGTACCAGGTAAAAATAAATTGGGGACTAACTACTAATGACCAGCTTTGCAGAGGTGCTGAGCCCTTGTAGCTTCCTTTGGCTTAAAGGGAGCTACAGGAGCTGAGAACTTCTGAAGAGCAGGTCACTAACTACTGTAATTCTACCCAAAGGTACACAAAAATCAGTGGAAAAAGCCATTCAAACTCCCCTATCCCACTAGATGACATGAAAAAACTTGTCTAGACACTTGTCTTTAGTGTCAATAACATTCAGAGACTTAGGAAACACATGAAAGTCCCAAAATAGAGTCAGCACTCTTGCACCAAAGCACAGACTTGACTCCAATGTTTTAAGTCTGAGGTCTCCAGCTCCCATAGTGGGTTCAGGTTATTGGGGCGGGGGTGGGGTGGGGGGACAAAATTCAATGGCTTCACCAAAGGATCATCTACAGTGTGTCATTTGATAACAAGAATTGCTTCTGGAAGTGATAGGCACCATTCCTGCATCTTTATTAACAATAACATGGTATTGGAAGGAGGAGCAGACAATCCAACAGGAACAACAGGGAGAAAACAACATGGAAAGAAAGGGGAAAGCAGTGCATAAGCAGAGCACTGTTTATGCGATGAGCAGTGTGGAAGGAGTATTTGAAGCACTGGGGCTTGTCACAGAATGGTCTCTCACTGAGAGGGTTAATTGATTCTGGCTGGGAGCTTGGTTAAATGCTTGCTCAGAGACTCCAGCTCTGAAAGACTTTGTGAAGCTTGGGAGTTGAACTTTGACAAAGGCCTGCTCCAACTTTAGAAGACTTAGCCTGGAATTTAAGTTAGCTTTTAGGAACCTGGCCTAGGCAGAGGCCTTCTTCCAACCTTGAAAGGCTCAGTTTAGTCTGGAGACATGGCAGAGAGCTAAGGAGGAGATGAGAAATCCACATCGCATAGTAGGTTCAAAACTTTGGATATCAAAATTAGAGATGGAATCATGTCACGAAGCTCACATCTGGATTCCAGCTTTCCCAGAGCTCAGAAGTATTCAGATTCCTGTATTCTGATGTAAGCCTATCTCCAGTCACAATGTTAGGTGTGGTAAATGTTGCTGTATCCAGATGAATCTTTGAAGGGAGGTGGGGAAGTAATAGGGGCAGAGATCCAGCTTTGGATTGTAACCAATTCTGAGCCAAACACATATCTCCCTTCCTGCAACATCAGTTCGCCTAATGGGAAAGAGAAACTGAGGGAAGTAGGGAGGAAGCTAGATTTAAAAAAATACAACATAAAAAAGGATTTAATTTCTTTAATACTTCAGCTGATTTAAATCCCAATAGAATATAGCCTTTATTAGAAATTGCCAACAAAAATTTGATTTAATTTTCAGACCATTTACACAAGAAAGGTGTCCCCAGCATACTATAGAACATATCTAATGCTTTGGCAACTAAAGTTCCAAAAAGGAATGCTGTGTCATACTCCACATGAGTCACTATCTCACTATCTTAAAGTGCAAAGGAAACAGAGTTTCTGTTCCCTTTCCTAGACTCTGATTAACTTTTTCCCCAAAACAAACGCGGACTTAAAAGTGCCCTTTATATATGCATTTGTTTTGTTAGTGTGTGTGTATATATATATATAGATAGATAGATATAGATATAGATATAGATAGATATATGTACAAGTCTCAAAACAAGATTTTGATAATTCTGCCTACCAACCATCCAAACCCTTCTGGAAACTCAGATGAATCACACTACCAATTTTTTTCTTTCTTCAAATGGATCAAAAAATATTTGACAGTATGAGTGTTGAGATACTACACAACCTTTGACTTCCGTTTGCATTTGGTTTCCTCTTCATAAACATCTAAAATCATGTCTCAAGTAAGGACTGAACAAGAAGCAAATCTTATGTATTTCAGTTTTCAAACAGCGTCAGTCTTTTCCCATCCTTACTTTACACCACAACGTAAGAAGGCTGTCTTTGCTATTTGTATTATTCCTCTCTGAGATGTTCCAAACAATCCTAGTAATCACTTTTACTCTTAGATTAATAAACTGGTCTTCCTCTGAAGTTCAGTTGCCTTCTTAAAGAAAGATATTTAACTTAATCTAAGCTTTTTGAAAGTGCTTATTACATTCAGTCTCTCCACTAGCAGGGGCGGCTCCAGGCACCAGCGCACCAAGCGCGTGCCTGGGGCGGCAAGCCATAGGGGGCAGCCTGCCGGTCGCTGTGGGGGCGGCAGTCAGGGAGCCTTCGGCGACATGCCTGCGGGAGGTCCGCCGGTCCCACGGTTTTGGCAGCAATTCGGCGGCGGGTACGCCAAAGCCGCGGGACCGGCGGACCTCCCGCAGGCGCGCTGCCGAAAGCCGCCTGACTGCCATGCTTGGGGCAGCAAAATACATAGAGCTGCCCCTGTCCACTAGAGTACCCAGAAAGCTGAGAGCAGAGATTTCAATGGGCTGCTTTTCTGGAATGATATTGCATCTTCAGGAAAACAGTGCAGTTCTTCAATGGTTCCTTAAGAAATAAGTCCTCTTCCTTCTTAGGAAAAGGTTTAAAGTCAAAAGGTTTAAAGGTGGTGGCCTGTTAGCTACGCATCTGTACACTAACTTTATGCCTTTTGTACTACCTTTTTTATACATCCCTTTTAGGGCAAGTCTACACTGGCAATTAACAGCGCTGCAACTTTCTTGCTCAGGGGTGTGAAAAAACACCCTCCCTGAGCGCAGCAGGTTGCAGCGCTGTAAAGCGCCAGTGTAAACAGTGCCCCAGCGCTGGGAGCTACGCCCCACGTGAGCCGCAACCACACAAGGCACGTTAAAGCGCTGCCGCGGCAGTGCTTTAGCGTTGCCAGTGTAGACTAGCCCTTACACTCAATGGTGCAGTCTAGCTTAGTGATGGGTAGATTTGAAGACTGTAATTTCTCATTACTTTGGTTGGAGAAATCTCTTCAGGGCTGTTTCATGCAGAGAGAGTCTCATCAAATGTGTTAACAACCCTCTATTTTATCTCTGGATGACAGAATTCGTTTGCATCGCAGACACCTAGTTCGCAGCTCACTCCAGTTAAAATTGGAAGGCCAGATGCACAGAGCCAGTTTCCGCTCCCTGATTCTGTGTGGCCCTGCATGCAAGTTAGAGCAGCCTGGGGGTTAACTCTAAAGTGCACCAGCTGTCAATGGTCCCCAAGGAATCATGCACGCTTTTATCCTCATCTGGTGCTGTGTGCGCCACTCACTCCTCTCTAGAGCTGCAGAGTGGATGGCATAAGAGCTGTCTACATGGTCTCTACATGCACTGGGGTGCCCTCTCATAAATACTCATCTAGGGGGATAAGGTTAATTTCCATTCTCTTTGTGACACGTGAGTGAAGAAAATAATTTGCCCCAAAATCTCTAATTTAATTTAATAGTCAGGAATTTTTTTGGATAATACTGATCTAAGATTGTCCTTCTGCTGAATACATACATACATGCACACACCAGCAGCCTTTCGCTATTTATGTTCTTCTGCTGTTGCTAGTTAGGCATGGCTTTTTCTCTTTGGAATATCCTTCATAACTTCAAGATTTTCCCCTGTGGTGGCTGAACTGTGACAAGCCTGATTACGAACGCCACAATTTACATTATGGAACTTTAAGAATAACATCCATAGATTCTTTACCAGAGATAATTAATAACGTCGTACTGGATAACATACTATACAGTTATAGTTTCACTTTCATTCAGTTTGAAAAATTTTCAGAACAGACAAGGTATTATGCAGTTCAAATAAAACAGGTATTCAACACTACTATGGTACATTTCAGATGTGTTTTAATCAAGAATAATGAAGGTTACAATAAGTTTACTATATGAAAAATCTCCATTTCGGTTCCACATAATAGGGACTTTGTATGGTGACCTGTGGCACACAAACCTTCATTCAAGACTGGAAGATGGTATTCCCAGCATGGGAAAGAAAGGAGTGGTTGCACTTAGTACATTTACTTCCCCTTGAAAGCAAAGGCAGAGGAATCATAGTCCACAAGATACAGAAGTTACAATGTACAAGGCCTATTCTGTTACAATTCTTCCTCACAAGGAATAAATCCCAGAACAAAGAGGATCTCTCTTTTATAGAGAGAATACATGGTTCCTGAAACTTCCTTACTAAGTGCCACAAGAGGCATACAGTGCGGTAACTAATCTCTATTTGATGTTCTCTTAATAAGTTTGTTTTTTCTACAAAATTATGGTTTTTATTGTTTCCTTTAGAATCACTATCTCGTAGTTTGCTTTTATATATTGATGACTCATCATAAATCTGGTGAATAAAGTTGTCTTAAAGTTTCTCCTTCTTTCAAATTTTTGGTGAAGTGAGCATTTTAATGTATATTAAAAATTTAAAATATTAAAAATGTAATGCTTTAGGCCAGATTCTGCAACTATTACTCAGACTGCACAAGAAGCACCTTACTAGGCGAGTAATTCCTCTGATTTAAAATTGGACTGTGTCTATAGTAAGATACTAGTTAATATGCATAAATTTAAGCATGTTTGTGCCATTGAAGTTAAATGTTTGCAAGATTGGGACCTTGATCTTTTGCTCCTGTGATGACTTTTTATTTATTTATCTTTAGAGGGGATTTTATAATTTACTTTTAGAGGGAAATTATCTGACACGCTATCTGCTATATACACAAGCATATTTTTCGTTTCCATTATACATCAAGAACATATGCACTTTTTCCTCAGATTCAGAAGAAAGTGGGAGGCAGACCAATTGAGAGTCTATGGACAAAGATAAAAGGGGTAAAAAATAGGGGCAACATCATGGCAGAGGTCTACCATAGATCAACAAACCACAATAGGGGACGTAGATGATGCATTTCTAGAACAAACAACAGAAATACCCAAATGACAAGAGCTGTTAGTTATTGGGGACTTTAACTACCCAGACATCTGTTGGAAAAGTAATATGACCAAAACAAAAATTTCCAATAAGTTCTTGGAATGTGTTGGGGACAACTCTTTGCTCCAGAAAGTGGAGGAAGGAACCAGGGGACAGCCACTGTAGACTTGACTCTGACCAACAGAGAGGAACTGGTAGGAAATCTGATGGTGGAAGGCAATTTGGGTGAAAGTGATGA
The DNA here is from genome assembly GCF_028017835.1 of Emys orbicularis. NCBI lineage: Eukaryota > Metazoa > Chordata > Testudines > Emydidae > Emys > Emys orbicularis. The sequence continues at coordinate 36,331,528 of NC_088689.1, read as the reverse complement.
TGAAATGATAGATTTCACAATTCTAAAGAAAGGAAGGAATGAGAGCAGCAGAATCAGGACAGTGAACTTCAAAAAAGTAGATTTTAACAAACTCCCAGAACTGGTAGGTAAAGTGCCATGGGAAAAAAATCTAAGGGAAAAAGAGTTCAGGAGAGCTGGCAGTTTCTCAAGGAGGCAATATTAAAGTAGGATGACCACATGTCCCGTTTTGGCCAGCACAGTCTCTTTTTTAAGCCCTGTCCCGGTCATTCCGACTTTTTTGGCAAAACTGTGCATTTGTCCTGTTTGCTCTTGCCAGCTGATCATCAGTTGGCAACAGCAAACTGGACAAAAGCACAGTTTTGCCAAAAAAGTGGGGTGTGACTGGGGGGTGGGCTCAGTTGGCCTCGGGCTGACCCTGCGCAGGGTGGGGAGAGGAGGGCTTTAGGCCAGCCCTGGCACAAGGGCTCAGGCTCATCCTGTGTGCAGGGGGCAGAGGGGAACCGTGGACTGGCCCCGGGCGAGTGTGTGTGTGTGGGGGGGGGTGGCGAGGGGGTTCAGGATGGCCCTGTGTGGTGTCACATTTTCCCTTTTGGAAAATATGGTTAGCCTATATTAAAGGTACAACAGCTAACTATCCCGATGCAAAGGAATGAAAGGAGAATAATAAGATGCTAATATATGGCTCTATCAGGAGCTCTTTAATGACATGAAAATCAAAAAAAGAATCCTACAAAAAGTGGAAACATGGACAAATTGCTAAGGAAGAGTACAAAAGAACCACAGAAGCTATAGGAACAAAATCAGAAAGGCTACGGCACAAAATTAGTTACACTAGCAAGGGACATAAAAGGCAGTAAGAAAAGTTTCTTTAAATATATTAGGAACAAGAGAAAGATGAAGGAAAGGGTAGGTCCTCTTAGCAGGGAAGGAGAGTTAATAACTAATGACATCAAGAAAGCTGAGATGTTTAATACCTATTTTGCTTCACTCTTCACTAATATGGTTAATGGTGACCAGATATTCAACACTAGTAATATTACCAAGGGGGAAGCAATGCAAGCCAAAATAGGGAAAGATCCAGGTAATATAGAATATTAAAGAATATTTGCATAAGTTAGATGTACTTAAGTCAGCAGGGCCTGATGAAATTCATCCTACAGTACTTAAGGAACTAGATAAAGCAATCTCTGACCCATTAACAATTATCTTTCAGAACTCATGGAGGATGGGTGAGGTCCCAGAAAGGTAAAAGGGGGAACAAAGAGGACATGGCGAATTATAAACCAGTCAGCCTAATTTGGATACCTAAAAATGATTAAACAACCAGTTTGCATGCACCTGGAGGATAAAAGATTATAAGTAATAGCCAGCATGGATTTGTCAAGAACAAATCAACCCAATTTCCTTCTTTGATAGGGTTACCTGCCTAGTTGATAAGGGGCAAGTGGTAAACGTTTAGTCTTGAATTTTTCACATCCCTGAATGACAGAGCTGGGCCAATCCTTTGTGTCTAGTGGAGTCAAGCCCCTAGTGTCTAGCTAACCATTGATCTTTCAAGTTGCTGAACACCTTATAATTCCATTCAACAGAATATCAGGGCGAGCAGAGTGTGAACGTGTTTCAAAAAGTCACTACAGATGTTCTATACTAGGTTAATGGAGCCAAGATGTACTGTATTTGTGCTTATGTGAGCCACTGCAAACCAAAAATTGAAAAACCACTGCACAGACATCTGCATTTCACAAGCTACAAACCGCCCCCCACACCAAACCCAACAAGAAATAGACCAAATTATTACAGATTTCAAGAGACCAAACTATTGTGTGCCACAGGCAGAGAACAGGAAGGATTGATGCCCTAGACCCCTGCAATGACTAGGAATTGATTTAAGTACAATATACCCAGATGATCCTACCAAATGATCCATGTCCCCCATGCTGCAGAGGAAAATACTCAGTAGAATTTCCCCAAGTCATTATTTAAAAAGGTCGTATTCTGCTACTTTGATTACAGAAACCATGCAATGAGAGTCCACAAGAAAATGCAGTGTCAAAATTCTTCAACACCTGAAAAGATTAAAGACAAACAAGTATGGAGCACAATTTTAGATTTCCCACAGACAAATACTTGCTTTTGTTCCCTCGTTCACTTATTTTCTGTTAGAAACCTCAGGCAAGTTTGGGAGGCAAATGAGAGATGCTAGTTGATAACTTTTGAAAACAAGGCCAATCATTTTAGTGCCTAAACATGGACTTAGAATTTTAAATTTAAACACTGTGTTTGGCAAATCTTGGCCTTAGAAAGTATTTAATATTACTATCTCTTATACAGATCACCTTTTACAAGCTTTCAAGCAGTGAAATGAACTTCCCTACTACTGTATTCTTTGTTTAGAGCCATCCAAAAAAACAAACCTAATTTCGACTAAAAATCCATCATCCCCTTTTCAGCACGATCATAATTATACATTGAAGTGCATAAAATGGTGAGAAGCAAGCTCTCTACTTTTGCAGTCAGAGAAAAGACTAACCAGTTAGGAAAAACAAATTTCCGGTTCACATTTTAGATGCAAATGTGAGATAGTATCTTCTGACAGACTAGAAGTGTATCCTTTGACTACTTATTACCTAGCACAATGGGATCCTGGTCCATGACTAGGGCTCCTCAGCATTCTGGTAATATAAGTAAATAAATAATAATTTAGTGATCCATATCCTGCAATCAACGCTTGACAGAGTAAGGTCTGAATAGGGACTGCAAGTCTGCCTCTATGCACCTGAACCTATGAGGAAGGCTGTGTGTCTGTCATGTAGGTCTCCAGCAGCAGCAGCAGTTTGGGCATGGGAGGGGGCTCAGGACTGGGGCAGGGTGTTGGGGTGTGGGATAGCATTTACCTTGGGTGGGGGGAGCTCTCCGGCTCCCACCAGCATATCCCTGCAGCTCCTAGGCGGAGGAGCCAGGGGGCTCTGCATGCTGCCCGCGCCCGCAAGCACCACCCCCAGAGCTCCCATTGGCTGCAGTTCCTGGCCAATGAGAGCTGCAGAATCTGCGCTTGTGGCGGGAGCAGCACGCGGAGCTCCTCCCCCTAGGAGCTTCAGGGACGTGCTACTATATAATTGTATTACCTTCACACACAAGTGTGTATTAAACCCAAATTGCCAAATTAAATTTACTTCATCTCAAATAAGTCAAGACAAAAAACAAGTGTTCACTAAAGGCAAGCTCTCTAGACTTTAAATCAAAAGCACTTCCCATAATGGATTCAACACTGTATAGCAATGTGTCGAAGTTCTCAGGTCCCAAGTCTTTGGCGTAACTAGTTTCTCACCTCTAAAAACTCAATGTTAATTGAGCTACCCATAATAATATGTTTTTTTAATACACTTGATTAAAAGTATTTTGTCAACATTTGTTAAATGCTCCAATGACAATTTTCATACAAGTATATTCTTTGTTGAGTAGCACACTTGAAGCAAAAAATGGAAGAGAAAGGTTATTTACCTTTAGCGTCATTCACCTTCCCAGATTAATCTATCGTTCTTCAGACCTCTCTCTCTCACTCTCTAAGAGAAAACATAAAACAAAGATAAAATTATCTTTCATGTTCTCCTTTAAACAATTTGGCTGATTAAGACAGATTTCTTCCAGAGCAAGTACCTTTTAAAAAGGTCACTTTATATATATGAAGAAATATAATGAAGAAATAAAGCACTTCTGTAGATATGTCTGAAAGTATCTGAAAAGAGAGAGAAAGAACAGGAGATGGGAATAAGAACTTTCATTTTATATACCTGCATTTACCACAGGCTGTAAGCAGTACTGGTTCAAGCAGTTAAATTCAGGTACACACTAGCTTCAGCCCTCCAAGATACACAAGCATTCTGAAAACATTCCTATGTACACCTCTGGCTTTTTGCACAGCAGTCAAACTAATTACTTCTACTTGTAATTGACTGAAAAGCTCTTGTTATTTATGACTAACAATGTTTTGCATTTCCAATTTACTGAGAAGTTGTAGAAATAACCAGTGTTAGCTGATCTTTAACTAGGCCAACAACTTACAACACTTTAATGCAAGTGTCAACATACAGGTAGTTTTCCCATTCAATGTAATGTTTAAGAAGTATCCAAGAAAGGTTTTCATAATACAAAAATAAAACCACATCGGGGAAATGTGTTAGTTCTCATTGCACAAATTACATAGTTCATAGATATACACTGATATTTATTGCATGACATCACTGTAGAGGTAGGTCAAACTCAAACTTGGCAAGATAGAATGAGATAAGCTGCACTTGTTTTATGAACTGTCATTCAATTTTATTAGTACTTGCTGCCTCTGCTTGGCCATAGATTGGAGAAAAATGCCACACAGTGCAAGTGCCACTTCGTTGGTATGCCCTTTCCCCTTGTACTCGCCAACTACATCTAAATCCTGCTGTTACCGAGGCCAGAAGCAGTGAATATTATTATTAATGGGGTGCTGAGAAGAGATTTGCAGAGGCTATATGGGTCTTATTTCCTAAATCTGCTTATATGGCCTCAATCCTGCCCCCAATTGGATACCCATTACAGTACATTTCTACTCCAAATATTTACATTTACAAGTTATATCTTAATATTCTCCCCAAAATCAAGCTATAGCTATTTAATTTTAGAAATCTTCTCAACTTATAAAAGGAGAGAAAAAATTCACTTATGGTTCCTACAACCAACGCATATTACAGCCACCCTTAACCTCATTTTGTTAATCTCATTTCATTGAGAAATATTTTCCAAATAAAAACCTTTAATTTTCAATGTAGAAATGTCTTAACTCAGCTCTTCTCCTCCTACTCTGACAGTCCAAATTAATTTTGGCTTTTTTAGTCAGTTCTCTTTGACCTATTCTTCAGAACCTACTGGGACTGTATTTCCTTAATCACGTTTGCTTCTCTTTTTGTACAATAGTAGGCATTACTATTTGCCAGAAATTCAGCTCCATCTCATCTTCAGATTGTTTTCCCTGAGTTTCTTTTCTCGGCGCAAGAGTGGAGGATCTTTTTACTTTCTTCACTGAGAATAAAACTTTATTGTAGAAGGTCAAATCCTTATGTCTCTTTCTAAACTCTTTACTGATTTACTCACTCAGATCCTGCTTTAGCCATAATGCCAGAGAACATAGGTCCTAATAAATCTGTGGCCTTATATTTATCCTTTTATTTCTTTTCTTTCCTCATCACTGCATCTTTATTTTTTTTAAATTAGTGTAATCTGGCAATAATATCCCTAGGAGGCTGCCAACACTAGCTGAGGAAAATAGAAAGTGTGCCTTATTACTGAAACCTCACTCTTGAAATGCAGATTCAACAGATCTTTTCCTACACAGTGGACTCCTTCTCTTGAGGTTTCCTGACCCACCCTTTCATCATTGCATCTTTCATGAGTCTCAATTTTCTTACCATAACATCTCTCCCCTCCCTTTATTTCCCCCACCCATACTTGGTTTTATTTGCCAAATACAGTTATCAGCGTCTGTGTCCAAAGGACTCACTTTTTCTTTTTCTGGTACATTTTTCATCAGTTAACTTAGTGAGTATGTCTGTTCGTTGGCCCTTAAGCCCCATTAGCAACTGTGAATTTTTGTTCATGACATGCTTTTCCTTTTCAGCATTAGCAGTCTTGTGTGTCATATACTTCACTAGTCCTTCAGATAAAGGCCATCCTCCTCCTATTACAGGCTCCGCTTTTCTTGCCTAAATACTGTTTCATGCTTTTAGGGAAGGTCATTGAATATCTGTAGATTTTAATGGAGTGCATAAGCATGGGATGGGAGCCTGATGGAGGTGGGCTTTACATCTGCCCTCTTGAAGCCACTTTTCTCGGCTTCCACACTTAGGTGATCTTGCTTTCCCCAAAATGGGCTCTTGTTTACTGACATGAGTACACTAAATTAAGTTTTATCTTTAGAAAGCCTTGCCTATCATCAGAAAAACTGGTTTATTTGTGAAAGGGACTGTGTCCTCCACAACAAATTCAATTTCTGTTGCTTGCTATAAAAGCCAACAAAAAGAGGCATAATAACAGCCCAAAAACTCGCATGCAAATGCCAACTATTCCCTAATGCAGGGAGCTGTCAATGTGAAACCATTACAATAAACCCTTTCAGAGTCTTGCGGATGAATGATACAACTGGAACTTCAGGATTTTGGATTCCTCCCACTTCTAACCCACACAACACCCAACAGCAAGCCCATTTTCTCTTGGCAGCAATAAAGTATAAAATACTACATCATACTAAAATTAAAACAGAAAGTAGAACCAACTGAATACAAAAAATAGCAACAGCACACACTTGCTTCCTGGACTTGAAATGAAAATCAAGTTAATTACCATAATTATGGTAAAGCCAATTTATTCAGAAATGCCACAAAGAACATCAGTACCAAAGTGCTTCTTTATAATGCATTAACATTGGCGTTTTGTTAAAAAGGTAATTTTAGTGCTCATGAATGGTGTCAGAGTGAAAGGATTTGACAATGAAATAGACTCTTTGGTTCTTGTACCAGAACAGCATAGACAGCAACAGTGTAAGCTCCTCCTTTGGTAGCCATCCATTGAATCCAATTCTGACCTAGAGAAATGAGGGTAGTTCCATTTCCACGACCACTCAATTCTCAGTTCCTCCATTCCGTCAGCCAGCCATTTTATGCCAAATGTGCTGTTAAGTTTGTATAACACAGACATTATCCCACTAGGAAATTGATGGACCAGATAGGCTCATGTTTCAAACAATGTTAAATGCAAAACTGAAGACTCAAAAAAAAAAAAAAAAAAAAAAAGTCACTAAACTTTACATTGTAACAAATGCCATTAATATATTTTTACTGGGCAAAATTTGAAAGCCACTAACCTTAGTTATACCATAACTGTAAGGGATATGCAGGCTTGCAACACTAATCTTAAAACTCCATATTTACTTGGCATCATGTACATGCTGGGGGTTGTTAATTAAAAGCAAATGGTTTATCCTAAGAAAGAATCTTTTATGCATAATGATAAGATTTTAAAAACTGAATCTTAAAGAAGGAACCAAACACTGAAGTTTGGATCTGGTACCATACTTCCCCAATATTAGACAGTGTTTGAATCATGGTTTTGAAATGAGTACATCCCTTTTAAAATGTCTTGGACTATAAATGTCTCCATATAGATAAAAGCCAATGCATAAATGAGATTTTCCCAACATTTCATAAACGAACTCTGATAAAACCCAGAGGAAAGTTGAAGTCTAAAGCTGCAGAAGAAAATATGCTGCCTCTCTCTTCACAGACTTTCCAAAGCTCATGCCACTTGCACAAATTTATTAGGAAACAGAAGAACTATAAGGTATAACTCAACATTAAATTCTGCGTCAAAACAGAGAGTGCAAAGACCACCTACATAGCTACCCCATCAGTCCACTTCACTTCCTTAAAGGGATTCAGTGGTGCATAGAGATTTCCACATGGGTGAATTTCACCTTTATTATTGTATAATCACAGATCATACTCCCGTAACTCAGCAACAATTATCCTTGACCTGGCACTTTCAGTTCCATTTCCAGCAACACAAAGTGCCAGATTGCAGGAGCAACCTTGAGAACAAATAGAATATATTCATTCACTTCAGATCTTAATTCTCCTTGAGGCATAGCCAAAGAAAGCATACATATGTACATTTTAAAACCTTATTACCATATTCTGTAACATAACCTCTGTAGAATTAAAAAAAACAACTATATTCTTAGTCTTTAATTCTTTGAGGTACTGCTGAAAATGCTCTATAAGGCCCTTCCTGTCCAGATCTCTCCAGAGCTAGCCATCTCCAGTGCAGCAGTCTTAAGACGGAGTTTTCAAACAATTTTATATCAATTGCAGGAGCTAAGCACTATTGTGGCATACAGAACATCCTTTTTTTCTCCATACTAGAGCGAATTGAAAAATGGGGGATGAGGGAAAGAAATCGACAACATATTTCCCATTTTTCATTGAAATTTCAGGTCCGTGAAATGTGACATCACTTTCCAAAATCCACTAACTCCTTGTACTACACAGGGATACACAATTTAAAAATACAGAAACCACACGCCTATATCAGCTTACTAGCATTGCTCTGAACTACTATGAAGAATAACCAAGCTTTATTTCCAGTCCATGCTACACTCTTGCACCTTGAGCCAATATGTCTAAGAGTTGTGCCTGGGCAGCACTGGGGAAGCAAAATGAACAGACAACAGGAAAAGAAATAGTTAAACTATAATTCCAAATTTGTATGTACATGAGGCCCAGAGATACAATATTATAACTGCTAAAACATGGAAAATGGTTAGAAGCAACATTCTAGGGCTCTCAAAATGTTGACACACCGAGGGTCATATTACCAAGAGAGAAGATGGCTGCCTGACTCCTGGTCTCCTCCACCCCCCATGTGGCTCCCACGTATCTAAGCCATAACTTTGTCAGAAATGTACTAATTAGAGGAGGGAGATCCTTTTTTGTAGTGTTGTTGTAGTGTTCCCTGCTGGGAAAACAGAAATGCCCAACGACCCAAGCCTGCGTATCCAAAGAAAGGTAAGGCCGAGGAAATCCAACAGTCTCTCACATAGGACTTTGCAGCTATGAAGGACTTTCTAACTACCAAATTTGATCTTTTATCTCAAGATATATATGAGCTCTCTAAAAATGTGGGAGAAGTCAAAGCTCCTTTGACCTATTTAGATAACAAACTACAAAAACCTGCCACACAACTGAAGGAGGTTAAAACAGAGAATGCTTCCTTAAGGCAAAGACTAACAGTCTTGAAGAGAAACAGGAAGATCTTGAAAATAGATGACGCAGGAATAAATTGCAGTTCCTGGGAGCATCCTGGAAGGGGTGGAAGGAAAAAACATGATTAACTTTCCGCAGAATACATTCTTTGAGGTACTAGATTTGGATCCCGGTTTGCCTTCCCTGGAAACTGAAAGGGCTCAAGTCACAGGGGCCAGGAGGAGAGAACAATAACAACCCCAGACTTATCATCTGTAAATTGCTAAGATTTAATGACAACGTTAAACTGATGTGTTAGGCAAAAAGGAATTCTTAAGTATCAGGATTTAAAATTTTCTTTGTATCCAGACTTCTCTGCAAGTTTAAGCAAGAAGAGAGCAACATTTAATGGCATCAAACAAGCTCCCAGGGATTATTAAATACAGCCACAAATATTCTGCGACTTTCATAATGAAGATGACAGACTCAGTGAAATACTTAAATATCAAATCAGATGCTTGGCAAGCACTACAGAAATTGAGACCAGATCCCACTCTGGTAACAGCATGATCCTCTCATAAGGGAAAAGAAATTGCCAAGTATAAGTCCTGAAAAAAAGGAACTGTGATTAGGAAAACCAGGCAGCCCATGCACCCTTTATCGCTGAAATAACTGGCATTATTTCCAGAGAGACAAGGTGGATGAGGCAGTATCTTTTATTGGACCAACTTCTGTTGATGAGAGAGAAACTTTCAAGCTTACATAGAGCTGACCTGAAGAACAAAAGCTTGCCTCTCTCACCAACAGAGGTAGGTCCAATAAAAGGTATTACCTCACTACCTTGTGTCTCTAATATCCTGGCACTCACACCTACAACACTGCATATAACATATGGCATTATTTCTGACAGAGCTGATGTCTCAGTGGTACTAGGAGGACATTGGAACACGGTCATGGATGAGATCATAGACAAATCTCAGTGTTATACGGGAAAAGCTCAGCCCTTTGCAAACCACTCATTATCCCAACTCAAGGACAGCCTACAAAGCATGACTACACATATTCTCCATGGTTCCTATTCCAGATTAAATTTTTCATGATATCTACAGTTCTACCTCCTGCATGTCTTGGGGCAGAAGTTGGTAGACTCATAGACTTTAAGGTCAGAAGGGACCATCGCGATCATCCAGGTAGTATCATTATCTCTGATCATGGTCCAGTTTTTCTTCATATAGACACTGGTCATAGTACTAAAAGATCCTCAAGATGGAAGTTAAACACACTTCTACTCAGAGACCATACATTTCTTCAGATGATTGAAACATCCATTACCAACTTATTGCAGGAAATACAAATGCCATCTCCTCTACTATAATTTTATCGGGAACACTGAAGGCTACCTTAAAATTTGCATCTGGAAGGACGGACGGAAGGAAGAAAGAAAGAAAAGCAGAGGAGGTTGCAAAATAATTAGATGTTGCACTCGCTCATTACCTCAAAATACAAATACAATGGATGTATGGTCCATCCAGATTCAATTCATGCTTAATAGAATTAAACAGAAGCATTATGAATTAGGGCAAACTCCTAGCAAGGAAAATTAAAATGGCTCCCTCTGATAACACTATATCCCCTTTGCTACAGAACAGTCTTTCTGTACTAGAATCTGATAAAATTAATATATAATTTGAAGACTTATGAATCCCTTGACATCTCTCACAGGGAATTAAATTCCAACCTATTTGACAATTTATAAATACACTGTCGCTATCTATCTACTACAGGTGAAGCAAGCAATTGATTTGCTCAACTTGAGCTAAGAGCCTGGATGTGATGGTTTTCCAGCAGAATTTTATAAGACATTTATCAACCAATTAGTACTGATACTGTCAGAAGTCTAATGAAATATTTACAAAAGAAATAATATCATAGGACATGAGGAAAGCGATGATTACCCTAATTTTAAAAAAAGACAAAGTCAGTCTTCATTGTGGCACAAACAACTGGGGCTCCAGCTGCTTTCCTAAAGTTAGATGCTGAAAAGATCTTTGATCAACTGGAAGGGCCATACCTCTAAGTAATCCTGAGAAAATTAAGATTTGGACCTAAATATCTGACCTGGATTGATATTATTTACAAATCACCCCGTGCCTTTGTTTTGACTAATGGTGTTTTCTTCTCCACTTTTCAGTTACATCAAGGAATGTATTGGGGGGTACCCTCCATTGCCTCTACTATTTGATATAGCTATGGAAACACTAGCAGCATAAATCAGACAGAAAGAATTACCATTGCGATAAAGACTACAAGATTAGTCTATAGACAGATGATATTCTTCTCACTCTCAAAAATCCTTCCTCTTCGATTCCACCACTATCAACTGCAGTAAACTATTTTGGTAAGATATTACAAAATCCTAAAGCAACCAGGGTAGGGTTCACCCCTATGTCAAGCCTCTGTGTTTCGGACATTCTAGAAGATCCACCCTGTTTGAGTAATGCCAGGAAATAGATTGTTGCAGCATTTATAGTGGCCAAAAGTGTCATTTTCCAAAAATGGAAATCTGCTACTTCCCCCACATCCTTTGACTGACTGAGCTAACCAACACTATCCTCATGGAAAAATTGACAATGTATAGGGCACAAAATCCAACTATGAAGACACTTGACCTGGTCCTTCATGAGAACAGGGGATTACTTACCATATAATCTTCAGTAATATTTATCTGTGAATATTTTGTACTGTGATATTGTTAAATACATATTCCTGTTCTGCTTTCTTTGTTGTTGTATTTGAATGTCTGCATGGATAAATTAAAACTTCTGAAAAATAAAACTGAAAAATGTTAACACACTGGGCAGTTGCCTACAGCTTTACTTTCTTCAGAATCATCGTTGCAGTGTAATTTTCTTCATCCTTTTTCTAAAATTTCTACTGCCACCTGCAGCTTTTCACTGGCTTTATAACTAACAATTGAATTATGAAACATGGTTTTATATACTTGCTAAAGATACTTGGTTCTCTCGTTTGAGCCAGCCACATTCACTATTACAAAGCTGTCACATGCAGGTTTTTTTCCACTTATGGCTTAAACAGGCTTTTGCTTGGAACACACTGATGGCAAGAAATAAAGTTGTCTGGAGTTGTGCGGCGTTTGTTTGCTTGTTTGTTTTAAACTAACATGTCACTATCTCGGCACAATAGTTGCCACCTGCTTAAAAGCTCAGAAATGTCAGTTGTTAATAAAATATACTTTCAGATATATATTTACACTTTTATTTATGGTAAAAAATGTCTTCACTTCTGGACTGAGCGAAGTGAAGAGAAGGGTTTTTGTTTGTTTGTTTGTTTGTTTGTTTTTAAGCACAGCAACTAATGAAATGAAACCCAACACCCTCAATTTCTCCTGGAGAGGTTACAGGCAAATAGGCTACTTCGACAAATGTTATGGGACTGGCCTCAGATCCAAAACTTATAGTTAAGCTACAGGCAAAAAATCTTCAACACAGTAAAAATTCAACATAATATATTGTGACGTTGCACTCCATTTGCTTTATGAATGTGAATATCATGTAACTGGAATATGCTTTATGCAAAAGGTCTCTTGTAAGGTATCATTACAAAGGTTATAACCTACTGAATATATTCATCCTATTTGTATAAATGTATCATTCTTGTATCTGAAACTAGAAATATGAAGTATTACTCTGAGGTCCTATTGTAATTATGCAAAGCCATTCATGGTGGCTTAGGATCTTGATGTCTCCCACTGACTGGGACAATTGGTTGTGAATGGGTTTATTTACCTGCAAGCCTTCCTGTGTACCTGACGTGGGTAATGAAAAATGAGGTCTTACAGTGACATGTGACCATGTCACATGATAGTGGAATCCATCTTAACCCTGGTGCTTTTCCATTTAGGAGGAGGAGTGGGGACCCAGAGACACAAAAGATTCCTGCCTTGGGCCAAAGCTATAAAAGGGGGTGGAACAAAACAAAGGGGGCTGCCAGTCATGAGAAATCCCCTAGTTACCACCTGAGCTGGAACTAACAAGGACTGAACCAGGGAAAAGGATTGGGCCCAGACTAGGAAGGAGTCTAGTCTGTGAATGCTGTTTATTGGAACAACTCTGAGGGTGAGATTTTACCTGTAAATAGATTCTTAATGCATTAGGCTTAGACTTGCGTGTTCTGTCTGTTATTACTTGAAACCACGTAAATCCTACTTTTTATACTTAATAAAATCACTTTTGTTTATTAACAAACCCCAGAGTAAGTGATTAATACCTGGGGGAGCAAACAGCTGTGCATCTCTCTCTATCAGTGTTATAGAGGGCGGACAATTTATGAGTTTACCCTGTATAAGCTTTATACAGAGTAAAATAGATTTATTTGGGGTTTGGATCCCATTGGGAACTGGGTGTCTGGGTGCTGGAGTCAGGAGTACTTGCTGAGCTGTTTTCAGTTAGTCTGCAGCTTTAGGGGCATGGTTCAGACCCTGGGTCTGTGTTGAAGCAGGCTAGCGTGTCTGGCTCAACAAGACAGGGTTCTGGAGTCTCAAGCTGGTAATTACAAATGTAATTTTCTACTTTCTGTGCATCTACAAAAAGAATATAGATACCATCACACAGAAATGTTGTAACATTTTCCAATATATTAGTGTATGTCTGTTTGTTCTATATCAGACTTATAAATACAGTTAACAGTTAAGGTTGCTAAGGACAAACACCACCCCGCTCTCTGACTCCCAAAATCCAGAAAACCAAAGTTACGCCATAAAATTACATAATCACCCTCACACGTAATCATGTCAAATCACTCAAACACAATGTCCCTATCCAAGGTAAATCAAAAATAATCAGCCACAGTAACCAAGAAGAGTCAATATTGTGCAAGGCTTATACCTAAACCTTAGAAGGCAGGCAAGTATTTCCCCCATTTTACAAATGAAGTAACTGAGAAGTTGCACAAGGTCATTTCTGGCTGAGAACAGAACCCACATATCTATAATGGCAGACCCAAGTCTAATCCACTTAACCACCCTGCACTATGGAATCAATGTGCCATATCTAAGAGCAACCACACTAAGGAACAGAACCCAGGTATCCTGATTCCCAAGAATCCATTTTTTGTATAGCAAGTAGTTCTCACAGCCATTGCCAATTTTAATGAAAACTACAGCATGAAAGATGTGCAGATACTCTGTGAATCACATCTAAAGATGGCATCTTGACAAGGAGAGGGGCATGAAATAGCCAAAAAATCCACATTTATACAATTTCAATTGCACCTGCTACTAAAGCCTGCAGAGACTGCTTTCTAGATAATCAGAAATAGAGGAGAAACTGTTTGATATTCTGTTCCAAAATTTATTCTCTTCTTTCAGTTCATCCAAAATCTTATTTGAAGGGCAGGTGCCTGTTTGTTTGCTGAATTAATGAGACTGGTGTCATTACATCAGGATTTGTACTATATATAATATTTAAAAAGAGAGGTGACTGACAAAAGAAATACAGGAGAATTTGGCATTAATCAGTGTCCAAAAAAATAATGCTTTTGTTTTCACCATGCTACAAAGCTTTCATGATGTGCAACTCATTAGATTTGTAGTCTATGAGCTTTTAGGTCAATCAAACACCTACACTGCAGTTAATTAATATAGTATATTTATAACTTCCCTTTTAAATGAGATTTTTAGGCACAGAATGGAAAAATATATAATCTATTAAAAATAGCGGGTTATATTAATATTTCTAAACACAGAAAAACAATTAACTTCTCCAGAGAGATTTTAGCAGGCTACATATATTTCTAATTATAAGTTGTTCAGTAGCTACATACATAAATTAATAGACTGAACACAGCTGATGGAACAAGTGTCATGTAACAAGTTCCCAAGAGCAAGCTCTTTCAACACCAGGCACTTCATTTAAGTAATTCTTTCTCATGTTGACTCCCATACTCACTAAACACCACTAATGTAAACAACCAACATGACTATATGATATCTTTAATAATACATTGAAATTTAATTTGAATGTGTAATCTTTTGATAGAGCATCTGCCAAAAGTAATTTTCTTTTCACAAACACCCAACATTTGACAATGCATAAAACCTTGGTATTATGCACTTTCCAACTGAGATTAAAAGACTTCAGAACCATTAATGAATTTAATTTTACAGCAATCCTCTAAAGTAGGTGATATTATCCCCATTCAACCCATCAGGCATAGGAAAATAGGGCTCAATCCTAGGAATAGCCCAATTGAACTAAATAGGATTACTCACATAAGCAAGGGCTGTATGATTGGGCTCAAAATGACTGACTTAAGATCACACAGAATGTCTGCTACACAGAATGTATAAACAACATGTGAGATCCTGTACCCATCAAAGTCAATGGGGTTTTGTCACTTGTGACAGGATTTCACTCCGAGTCTCCTGTCATTGAATCTTGACCCTCAGTCACAAGACCATCTTCCTAAAAGGGCCATTTTATTCCAACCAAAAGATAATACATTCTCAAAGGTAAAACCTAGATTGCAAATCCTACAATTCCAACACTCAAGTCTAATGTTTTAAGACATTTACTATTGTGTGGCAGGGGTGATTGTTTCAATTCCTCAAACAGCTATAGTCACAAAATGAGGGGAAGAAAACTTCCAAAGGAACTAGTTGAGCAAGGTTTTAAATTCAAAATCAACACTTAAACAGGCTTGTTCATTTTCGTCTATAGTGCCGCAACAACTGACATAACCTATGATGTCAAAATGTAGCCCTGCACCTTCATAGCTTGAAGGCTACATGTGGTACTGCTAAGGCTGGTTAGGGTCCAAATCCCATTAAAATAGGTGAATGAAGTAAAATAAGAACCCACAATATCAAGAGTGAACTTAAAACATTAAAATGATTATCAATTTCAAAGATGAACAATTTTCAATAAAGTAAAATAATTCATAACAGGCATCAGTTCCTATGAAAGTTAAACAAATCCTCTTAAAAGTCACATATTTCTTTTCCTAGGTTTCAGAGTAGCAGCCGTGTTAGTCTGTATCCGCAAACACAACTATACCCATCTTATATCTTACTTAATTGGCCTCTCAGAGTTGGTAAGACAACTCCCACCTGTTCATGCTCTCTGTATGTGTGTGTATATATATCTCCTCAATATATGGTTCACTCTATATGCATCCGAAGAAGTGGGTTGTAGCCCACGAAAGCTTATGCTCTAATAAATTTGTTAGTCTCTAAGGTGCCACAAGTACTCCTGTTATTCTTTTCCTAGGAAGAAGAAGAACGTGAGAAAAGGAGATTGATTTTATGTTAACTCTGTAAGCAAAGTAGCTTAAATCACAATTATCTACAGCTTTTGAAATTTAGAAATGTTTGCACTGTTGGTCATAATTTTGCAGCCAAACTATCATCAAATAAATGAACTGTAAGAGAAAAGATGTCTAAATTTTGTTTTGCCGAAGAAAAACCTAGCTGTTACATTTTGCAGGTTCACAGGGTGTGCTGCCAACTAATGGAGTAGAAGAGCTGTCATGAAAGCAATACAACTTCTAATATGTGGGGTCTACTTTGGCAAAATAGAACAGTTAGTCCATTATACTCACAGCCTTTAAGTCTAGGACACTTAAAAGAAGCATTCCACTTACAAAAACGTGTATCTTTGCTTTCTGTGTAGGCTATACTATAGCAAATATCTGGAAACTTTTATTACATAAATTAGCATATGTAAACACAGTGACAGTAGATCTGACCAAGTTTTTCAGAACATTCATAGCTGTATCAGGGGACAGGTAGCCTGGCAATGAAGTCACCTAGTGGGGGGTTTGTGGTTACCTGAAAAAGAGTGCCGGAGGTTATAAAAGAGAAGGTAGTCTGAGAAGTGCGGGAGAGGGAAGAACCAGAGAGCCCATGTTCTGGATCAGAACCACATGCAGGAGGGTAGGGGGGAGAAGAAGGGACTCTGCTCAAGTCCAGAGAACTCTCCAGAGTGGTGAGGAAACTGAGGCAAGGAAAATGGGTATAGTTGTGTTTATTATCTTGTCTAGATCTGTGCTAAGCAATGAGTAAATTGTGTTTAGAATCCTGTGCAAAGTCTACATGTTTGTTTGTTTGCTTTCACTGTGGTGTGCCTCTGAAGAGTTAAACTGTAAACCAGGAAAATCACACTTCAGGTGGGATTCTGGGTACATGCAAGAGTTGCTGAGGAGGTTTGGGGGATTCAGCACTACTTTCAGGACTTAGGCAATTGGACTGTGGGTGATTCCTACTGCCAAAAGGGGTGTCAGACATAAGATCTGCTCCTGGAGTGTCTCTCTAGAGCTCTACAGTCAGGTACAGTTCCTAAATTCTGCCCAGCCCCAACAAGCCAAAAGCATGTGCAGTTCAGCATTTCGATCCCCCCCTCGCAGTAGTCTGGGAAGTGTCCAGCCAGGGACGTTCAACCAGATCTGTGATAATACAATGCCTAGACACACAGGGGGGAGAGGGGAGTCTATGGTGGCCTCAAGCACCACCATAATACAAATAATTAGTATGAGAAACTCAATTAGCAAGAGACAAATAAAACTTTAAAAAATACATGAAAGAAAAGTGTGTGAATAACATTTAAAAATTTTCACTAATGAGAAGTCATACTTTAAGCCACTTTGCAAAAGGTTTAAAAATAATGCAGATCTGGCTTGCCAAGTTCCAATTCACATAAAAAGGAGAAACTGACAACACAAATCCCCGGAGAACAGCATTTATGCCAGAAACAGTAACAAATCTGCAGTGTTACAAATGCAATACCACACTGATAAAAAGCATTGTAAACATTTCCATTTTGAAAAAAATAAATTTGAATAATACATTTTCTACTAGGAATCAGAACACACACACACATATATAAAATGAACACTGAAGAATCTCAACAAGAGATCTAAATATAAAAAAGAGTCAGCATTAAAGTTAAAGCAGAAATTCATAATCAGAGTAGCAACGCTTGTAGATCCTCTGGTACTTGAAGGAAACTTTGGGGAAGGGCAGAAGTGGATCTTCAGATAGGACAACTCTATGAAGTAAGTCCTAGTTTTATATGTCATCCAGAACATGTTAACATGGTTTATGAAATTATGTATTTAGACAGTTAATTAAAGTCTTAGAGAAATCTACATCTGGTACTGCCAGCCACAAAAGTAAGGATGACAACAAATAAATGTCTAAGCACAAAGGGGGGGAAAAGGAAAGCAGGAAAAGCTTCTATCTTTCATGTTAGGAAAAGGGAAATTTATTTTTGAACTGTTTGTTAAATCCTGAATTTCCTCTCCTCCATCCATTTGAAGACAGGTAGCATATCATTTGAAACCTCTTAGAAACTACAACTTTCCTAAGAGACTGCCTTCTCCACCCTCTTAACCTTAGTGACATTGTGGTAGATTTCTATACATTAACAAACAAAAAAAACACACACAACCCTCCCATTTTCACCCAAATTTAGGGTAGGTCAAATCTGAAATAAATAAAATATTTAGCTTTTTTTATCTTTAACCATATTATAATCCACATTTGCAATACCAGCAAATGTAGTAATGGGAAAATATTTAACGTAGAAAGTCAAAGTGATCATATAAATACAACTAGTCATTTTTGACTATCTATCCTGGTCAGTTAATTTCCAGTTTGCAAAGTTCATACCTGCAATAAGTTACCAATTCATAGGGCAGGCCAACACTTACAGTGGCATATAGAGTACATCGACAGCACTCCCTGCAGTACAAACAGCAGTGTAGACAGCGAGGCTCTGCTTAGGTGAGTAGAGTACATACACACCAGAATTCTAGGGCAAGGGTTCTCAATCTTTTTCTTTCTGGGCCTCCACCCGCCTCCCCCGACCAACATGCTATAAAAACTCCACGGCCCATCTGTGCCACAACTGTTTTTCTGCATATAAAAGTCAGGGCCAGCACTAGGGGGTAGCAAGCAGGGCAACTGACCAGGGCCCCATACCACAGGGGGCCCTGCAAAGCTAAGTTGCTTGGGCTTCAGCTTCAGCCCTGGGTAGTGGGGCACAGAGCACCGGGCTTCAGCCCCACATGGCGTGACTCGGGGTTTCAGCTTTCTGTCCTGGGCCCCAGCAAGTCTAATGCCGGCCCTGCTTGGTGGGCCCCCTGAAACCTGCTCACAGCCCCCCAGAGGGCTGCGGACCCTGGGTTAAGGATCACTGTTCTAGGGCACATAGCCCACACAGCTGTCTACATGCCCAAGCCATGCCTCCAACATCTTCTAATATGCTGTTATTACAGTGTCATGCTGCCTCCCCCTGCTGGAGCCTTCCCCTGGTGCAGTGAAAGACAGGCAGGTGGAAGCTGCTGGCACCCCTTCCCCTTGCATTTCCCCTGCAAGAGCCTTTTACTGCTGTGTGTAGCTACAAAATGCAGCATGGACACAGCCTGCCTTTCACTGAAGCATGCCCTGTCCACTGCCACAAATGTAGACAAGGCCACAGGAAGTACAGGAGACTATTCTTCCCATATCTTAAACTAAAATTTGTAATATTGTTAGGGCTGAAGAAACACCATACTGCATTTGTTGTATATATTAAATGTTAGGGTTATCCCCACAATCAAGTTCTCATAACTGTTGAAAGACGACAAACAAAGAAAATGTTTTGGGCTTTCAACTCTAAAGTCACAGATTCTTCTGTCTTACTTCACACCATAACCTGCTTGGAAAGATTTCATGAACGATATAAAATGTTAGACCAGGAGTTCTCAAACTTCATTGCACCGCGACCCCATTCTGACAACAACAATTACTACACAACCCCAGAAAGGGAGACTGAAGTCTGAGCCTTCCCTAGCCCCACCCTGGAGGGAGGGGAGCCAAAGACCTACTGTCCTGAGTGGTGTAGGCCAAAGCTGAAGCCCAAGGGCTCAGCCCCAGGCAGGGGGCCTGTAATCTGAGCTCCACTGCCCAGGGCTGAAGCCCTCAGGCTTCAGCCCCAGACCCCAGCAAGTTTAAATGGGGTCGCAACCCACTTTGAGCACTGCTGTGTTAGGCTAATGTAAACCTGTGGGAAGTATTTCATTTGCTGTTGTGGAGAACATATTCCGTACCTGTCTCTTCAGGTATGATCAAATAGCCCAAAGAGCTCTAAGAGTGTATGAAAACATAATAGGAACTACCAGCAAACAGGAAAATAAATTTACTTCTTATCTGTCACAATGTAAAGTGGCAAACTAACAAGCTAAGCTTTGCTAA
The DNA here is from genome assembly GCF_028017835.1 of Emys orbicularis. Taxonomy (NCBI): domain Eukaryota; kingdom Metazoa; phylum Chordata; order Testudines; family Emydidae; genus Emys; species Emys orbicularis. The sequence continues at coordinate 36,311,527 of NC_088689.1, read as the reverse complement.
GAGCTACCGGAATAGCTTTGTATAAGATGGTAACCCATTTCCAAACTAAGTCTTCATTAATATCTAACATCACAAACCTAATTTTTTCCTCATATCTCCCCATGGGTCTATATGCCCGATACTTTTTAATTTCCTTATTTAAAAATAAAAGGAGCTGTTGAAACAATCCATTTGTGTTAAGTGATTGGTAACCACAACACAGCAAGGAGATGGGTTTTGTTCTAACAGATGCATCACTGGTGTGCATATTTCTTAGTTTTCTATGCGTCAAACAGCCAATTCCTTTCAATGAAGGACTACAATACAGTTTGTTTTTAAAATGTCCATTTTATCATGTGTAAGTCTGAGAGTACACAACTGAGGAATATTTACCTATTCATTCTTGTTTCTCAGTGACCTTTTGGAGTTTTCATGTTGACAAAATGCTCAGTTGCAGAAACATATTTTAAAAACCTATGTGCTATAGAATAAAAAACTCCTTATACTGCACAAGTAGTTCTGCAGTGGCAGAGCATGTTCTGCAAGCATTGAAGAAAATAATAAGCCCGAATATTAATCAAAATTATTTAGTTTCTTTAGTTTTATTATTCATTTCATTGGTCTTGCCAGGTCTTTCTGCATGTTGAAAATAAATATTCATGAAATCTCCTACATAGAATGCTTCCTAGTTTTGTGCAGTGGTTAAAGTTGAAGAAAAGACACTAGAAGAGGTCAAACTGATTTTGGTTGTGGTGTTGATGAGTCTCTCAGTCATGTAATGATGCAAAAGCATCTTGTTGAACTGGACTAGTTCGGTGACCCTCTGCCCCACACCCTTTTTAGGATGCATCTTGTGCTCAGGAATCTTAGGTTTCATTTACAAAAGGAAGGCTCAAACTATGGTTCCCAAGTATGGGATCAGCATAACTGAAGTAGTGATATTTGCCTGAGAGCCTGAAGCAATTTCTCAGAGATTAGAAGCGGCACAGGTGCTGGAGACGGGGGAGGCATGCATGCCCCCCCTCTTTAAACAAGGGCCATAGACCTCCCCACTTTTAAAAATCTGAACAGGTTCACAGCTGGGAGAGAACATACCATGGGCCAGCTGGCATCTGAGTCACTCTGCGTTGTGCTGCATGCTGGGCCCTCACCTGCCAGCTACTGAAACTGCAGCAGCAGCTCCGCTCATTGCCAGGGACCAGCCAGGTCCGGGAAGTAGGATGGACCTGTCACCCAAAGGCAAGGGGGCTAGCCAGCAGAGAGTATAAAGTAAAGAGTGGGGGTGAGGGGATGGCTCTGAAAGGGTCAGGCTGGTGAGTGACCTCCCTTGAGTGTTCCAGGAAGGTCAGGCTAGTGGGGCAGGCACCTGGGAGGCGAAGAGAAAGGTCTGTTTGCCTCACAGTATTACTGGCCCAATTTCCCCATGGCAACAACACAACTAAGGATTTCTTTCACTTGGCAGATCAGTATCTGGAAGGTTATTCCTCACTGTTCCCGGGGGGGGGGGGGGGGACGACACCAGGAAGTTACTTTCTAGCACTGGGTGGAGATGTGAATGGATGTAGTTCCCAGGTCATTTCTGTGCTTCTCCCTCTACCCACCAACCTAATAACAAAAGTACTCAGGAAGGAGAGTGACATTTTGTTTTATATCCTAGAGCAACATGCAAACCACAGCCAAAGTTCCTTCCTCTTTTGTCTTCTATCTCCTTTCCTCAGAGAGACCCATACTCCTGAAGTTAAAACCTCATCTGATATGGCTGCCCACAGTAAAGTCACTAAAATGGCTCTGCACTTTCACGCAGGATCTGATGTCTGAGCCAGAGGCAAAGGGAGGTATGTGATTCTGAGCACTGTAAGGGCTATTACTGAACAGAACACACACGGGGCTGACTTGTTAGTTTCCCTCTTGGGATGGGAAGCTACACCTCTGGTTATTCTATTCACATGGAAGCCAAATTTGAGTGGCATTGCAAACCTGTGCACCAGGTCAAAATGCCATTCAAATGTACACCCCCTACCCACCACAATGTTGCAGTCTTTCCAGCACCACTGATGAGCAATCGTTAATCTCATTCAATTTATATCTCACACATCCTTTTAAATCACGACTTTTTCCCTATTTCCCCATCTAGTTTTAAAATTTTCTTTAGGATTATTTTTCCCCTTCTCTCTCAGATATCTCTTCCACTCTCTGTCACCATCCGTTTTCCTCCTACCTGCCTTCCCAACTCATTTATTTGGCCCCACATTTTCTTCATTTCTCCTAAATTCAGTTGTCTGACCATCCACTTCGCTACAAAGAGTCACAAGGGGAGAAGGTGGTGACAGAGTGAATTATTGCACCTGGGATCTTTTTCCTGAGGCAGTTGGGAAATTAATGGAAGTCCCTGTGTCTTTCTATCCTGCTCTCCTGTGGAACTGGTGGGGAGGGTTCCTTTTTCCCCCTCTCCCCTGGGAGAGAAGGAAAACTGAAACAGGAAAATCTTGTACAGAATAGGCAGACATTTCTCCATTCAGGTGCTGATGCTGCTCCACAGACTAGTGGGAAGGCTGAGAACCCCCAGAAACTTCAAAACTGACACCAGCTCCTCCCGACACAGCTGTTTCAGACTCCAGTGTCGGGAGAGTCCTCTTTTCACAAGCCATTAAAAAGAGTGAAAACTGCACCTCTGATCCCTCAGGCAAAGGACAAGGAGAAAAAGGGAGAAGAGCTCTCTCTTTGCTTTTGCCAGAAATAGTGCAGCTGAGCTCTATACACAGCATCTTGGAAAGGTTCTCTTTAAAAATAACATGGCTCAGACAGACTGTATGGTTCCTTGAGTATGCTGTGAAGCATCAAAGATGAAGCACAAATGCCTTCAGCCTCGTGTGGAGTGCAATTTTAGAACAAGTGTATCCTATGACAGTGCCTTAACATACAACCACACAAGTCCCAACTGCTGTAAGACAAGACCACAGTACACACAGTGAACAGTACAGGTTTTTTGGTATAGGAATTTATAACTCATTTTCTGAGGAGGAAATTGTAAGCCTGAGAGGTAGAATAATTTTGGAGCAAGGACTGTTGCTGAGCTCTGAACTAAGGATTCCAGAATCATTATATCTTTACAAGCCTACTAATTAATCCCAGGGCAATAAATTTACTAGCTCCAATGGCTGAACTCATGAAGCTTGTATCTTGGCAAGTGAATTCCTCAGAATTTTTCCTTTTATTCTAAAAATGGCCTAGGAAATTAAATGCAAGAATCTAGAATGGTTTCAATCCAAAACTCCAGATTCAAATATTCCTGAGTTTATAAACTGTTGGGGGTGAAAGTTGTTTTCAGGGTAGTGTCAGAATCTAAAGTCAGATCCAAATCTCATAACTGAGCTGTATCTCCATAATGGACTGATACAACACAATGAACACAACACTCCCACACACCACACGCCCTTCCCTCCTCCCCCCCCCCCCCCATCCCTTATTAGTGTAGGTGTGAACAGAGAGAGGGTTCTTTTCAAAATTCAGAGCTGAATTTTGCATCTTGGATCCATCTTTACAAAAAGGTGACTATTAGTGCAACTTTAAGTTTGCAAAGCCAAGCACTCAAAATAAAACATTTTTTAATTTTTTCTCCCACAAGTTAACTATGCCAAATTGCACACACGTACTATTTTCTACTTCATCTCTTGAAAAATGTAAATGTCCAGGTATTGTTCATTACTAGTGCCTACTATAAAACACAAAGGACATGTAATTAAGCCAACTTGTCATCACAATAGAAGCCTTAACTTACCACATTCCCTGACTTGAGTATTTCATTTCAAGACCTTAATGTGGCATTAATAGTACGGAGGCTCTAATTTAATTATAATTAAGGTGATTCTGTATTATTACAAATAGGCTTTTGCTGCCCAACCCTTCAAATTACTTCACAAGTCTGTATTCTAGCTGTTTGTTTTATAAATGTTAGACTTGTGCTACCAAAATAATAAGAGTTGTGAGTCATCATCAAACTCAACTTCCTACTGTTAAATGCAACTGACCTGTTGTGTGTGAAGTCTATAATTGTTTGAAAATACAAGAGTAAATGGCTACAACTTAAGCATCTGACTCTACAGCTTACTCACATTAATACCATTCACTTCAACAGAGCTGCCACTAAAAAAAGACAGTTACTCACCTCCGACGAAGTGGGCATTCACCCACGAAAGCTTATGCTCCAATACATCTGTTAGTCTTAAATGTGCCACAGGACTCTCTGTTGCTTTTTACTCACCTTTGTAACTGTTGTTCTTCAAGATGTGTTGCTCATATCCATTCCAATTAGGTGTGCGCGCACTGCATGCACAATCGTCGGGAGATTTTTACCCTAGCAACACTCGGTGGGTCGGCTGAGGTGCCCTCTGGAGTGGCGCCTTTATGGCACCGGATATATGCCCTGGCCGACCCAGCACCCCCTCAGTTCCTTCTTGCCGGCTACTCCGACGGAAGGGAAGGAAGGCAGGTTTGGAATGGATATGAGCAACACATCTCGAAGAACAACAGTTACAAAAGTGAGTAACCGTCTTTTCTTCTTCGAGTGCTTGCTCATTACGATTCCAATTAGGTGACTCCCAAGCCTTACCTAGGCGGTGGAGTCGAGTGAGATGTCGTGGAGTGAAGGACCGCTGAACCAAATGCAGCATCACCCATGGACTGCTGCACTATCGCATAGTGGGCGGTGAAGGTGTGCACCAATGACCAAGTCGCTACCCTGCATATCTCCTGTATGGGCACATACACCAGGAAAGCAGAGGATGAAGCCTGAGCCCGCGTGGAGTGGGCGGTAAGGTGCGTAGATGGGACACCAGCCAAGTCATAGCACGCACAGATGCATGATGTGATCCAGGACGAGATGCGCTGGGAGGAGACCAGAAGGCCCTTCATCCGGTCTGCCACAGCAACAAACAGCTGTGACGTTTTCCTGAAGGGTTTTGTTCGCTCGATGTAGAAGGCCAGGGCCCTGCGAACGTCTGGGGAGTGCAGCTGTTACTCCCATCGAGAGGCGTGCAGCCTCGGGTAGAAGACAGGGAGGAATATGTCCTGGTTGACATGGAAGGCAGACACCACCTTAGGGAGGAAGGCCGGTTGGGGTCGCAGCTGTACCTTGTCCTTGTGGAACACTGTATATTGTGGTTCCGATGTGAGTGCCCTGAGCTTAGACACGCGCCTGGCTGAGGTGATAGCTGAGGACAACGGTGCCAAGTCTCGGCGCGCGGAGGAAGGGACCAGGCTAAGTGCCGCCTCCATAAGGAGCTGCTTCAGTCTAAAGTCCCGCTCCTTCCTGGTCCTCGGCTTGAAGGCTTTGCAAATGCGGCACTTGTCTGCTTGGTGGGATTCCCACAGACACCTTAGGCAAGAGTCGTGGGGGTCTGCCGTTGGCATCGGCCTCTGGCAAGCCAAGCAGGGTTTGAAGCCCGGAGACCCAGGCATCGGGATAGAGGAGAAGGGAGAAGACCCCATTCCCCTCCACTAATTAAACTAACTCTAACTATACTAAGTAATTCACAACTATTAACAACTATAACCAACTAAACAGAAACTATTAACAGGTTCTAAAGCGAATGCTAGTGAGACTGAAGATCAGCTAAGCTGTGCTCCACAGTTCCAACAACCGTCACAGGCGGTAAAAAGGAACTGAGGGGGCGCTGGGTCATCGGGGGCATATATCCAGCGCCATAAATGCACCACTCCAGGGGGCGCCTCAGCTGACCCACCGAGTGTTGCTAGGGTAAAAATCTCCCAACGATCGTGCACGCAGCGCGCACACACCCAATTGGAATCGATATGAGCAAGCACTCGAAGAAGAATCTTGAGACCAAGATTGCTAGAGTATAGAAAAAGTCATCCTGAGAAGTTCTGCAGCTCTGGCAATACAACTACTTGTCTGCTTGTCTCTTTGGGAAAACAGTCTTTGATCATGCATTAACCAAGTTTTTTAAGAAAATCTGAAAATAAGAACAGATTCTTAAATGTAGGGCTCATCTACGGGGTGGGGTAATGTGCTCTAGTGGGGTGTCTAGTAAAGCGCACTGATGTGTTGCACATTATTTGGTCCATGTAGACTCTGCTGGTGCATTTTAACAAAATGCTGTTTGAAACAGTATCTACATTAAAGTGCACTAGTGCACACCAGCAGGGTCTACACAGACCAATTAATGCGCAACACGGTAATGTGCTTAGAAATCACACCCCTAAAGATAACATTATCCCATTATGTAGAAAAATGCTTAGATTATCTACAGTTGAAAAATGTTCCTAAGCAGTCTGAATGAGCTATGTGAACAATGAAAGATTTTAAAGAGAAGACAATAAAAGACAAGTGACTATTTAGCGAATATGGCCATGTCAATTTATTCCTTCTTTTAGTGATAACATTCATGATTCTAACAGTCATTGTGAGTTAGGTCAGCCATTTTGTAGCATGGACCTGGCAGACACTGACCACATCTACCACTACAAAGTTTAACCAGTAAAATTTCTGCCCACCTACATCTGCTGACATTGGTGTGTCACTTGACTGTGTTCATATTTAGCTGCCTTTGATGGTGCAGCGCATCCTCTCAGTAACAGATTGTTTTCTGCATTTTAGGTAGGCAGCCCAGTGTACACTATGCTATTGCCTGAAATTTTTGCACTGAATTGTAGGATACCAGTGCTGCTCTCGGTGAATTAGGAGAGTTGGGGTCAAATTCCCACAATTTCTTCTGTTCCATCCTATAATCTGTTCTTCTTCACTCTGGTTTTCAATCTTTCTGCCATCTCACCAACAGAAGCACAGATACTGAACAGATCACTAGAGCAGTCTTTTCTGTTTTAGCGACAGGGTGACTGATTCTCCTGTATGTGCGGAACTACAACTACCACCACAGCAGACGGATATGCAACAGTGAAAATGAGAAAAATGAGAAGTGGATGATTCAGACAGTGAATGACAGTTGCTGGCTGCTGCAGGCATTCACTGACCAGCTACACACGTAGAGCAGCACTTATGGGTCTGTGAAGAGATGACCAGCAATGGCTTCAGAACTTTTGGATGAGGAAGGCCATGGCTCACAACTCCAAGACTGAGCTCACATCACCTGTCCAGCACAAAGACATTGAAAGAGAGCTGCTTTGACAATTGAGAAATAGGTGGTAATCATGCTCTGGTAGCTTGCAATTTGGCAGTGGACAATCAGTATGGTGCTGGAGAATCTATGGTGGGGACAGTCATTATCCAGGTGTGCAAGGCCATTAAGCGTGTCCTGCTGCACGATTGCTACTCTGGATAGTATGCAGGAAACAGATGGATTTAATTGGCTTCCTTAATTGTGGTGGAGCAGTAGATAGGATGCATATCCCAATCTTGCTGGTGTCCCTGCTTCAGACTACATAAACAAACAAACAAAAATGTACTTCTTTTTAACAGCTATTAGACAACTGGGGACACTGCACTGACATTAACATTGGGTGGTATGGGAAAGAACATGACGCTTAGATTCTTAGAAACACAGATTTTATTTTAAGTTCCAAGCAGGGATTTTTTCCTTTATATGTTTCGCTTCTTAATACATTGGCACATCTGAGTTTGCTGTCTGAGGAGCTGACACACCTCTTGGTCCTTCTGGCTTCCGTCCGGCATGTGTTCTCTCAATTCACACACTCAGATGCTGAACTCCGCTCTGAGAATATGTCCTTTCTTGACCAACTTCTTTTTCTTCCTGCTGAAGTATTTGTTTAGGAATGCTTTCTAGTATTTTAAAATATTGGGGTTTTTTACTATTACTGCTCACATACACTCTTAAAATAAACAAATTACTTTAAAATATTTCTTTTGTTCTCTGCCTCTGTGCCACCATTTTGAGAGGGTGTTGGAGGAGATGAAGAGGTGGGATAAAGTGTTGGGGCAACAATGTTAAACAAGACGTGCATTAATGGGAACAGTAGAGTACTTTTACCTGAATCTTTGTCCTCTTCTTCAGTGGCTTCTAGTTCTGGATTCAGCTGGGTCTTGGAGAGCTCCTGGCTGGCTGTGCGTTCTGCATCCACTACATCTCCCGTCTCAACAAGCTCTTTTGTTGTGCAGTTCCGGGGTGATTTCCTCTAGATGTCATGACGTGTCCACGGACACTTGCAGGCTGGCAGTGCAGTCCCCATTCAGCATAGGATTGAATTCCGCATAGTAGCAGAAGAACCAGATTGTTTTTGCCCTCCTTTGCCTTTTGATAGGACTGTTTCAGTTCCTTCCCCTTTGCCCAGCACTGCAACTCGTCCCTGAAGTACCCCACCTTCTGCATCTCCTTTGCAATGTCTGAATGAACATCTATTATTCCTGCAGGAATTCTGCAGCTGGGATAGCACTGCCACATCCCCACAGAGGCTGAGGAAATCCAGGGCTTCTTTCCTGAACCAGTGAGCAACAAAGGTTTGCTAGAGGGTTACCTGCAGCTTCAGATGAGGCCATACTGGGGTAAGCATACAGGAAGAGAAGCATTTCCAAAACATGCTGGAGATTTTAAGGGAAAGATGGCACGTGAGCTTCCGGACATTGTGACCCCGGGGTAGCAGAGTTCAAACATTTAACTAGAACCGTCACTGCCACAAGGACAGTGGAATTGCAGGATTGCTGCTGGTACAGGTAATGCAGCATCCACACAGGCATTGTACCAGTGGAAGAGCGCCAAGAGCAGAGGCAGTTTAAATTGACCAACAGAAGTTCACGGTTTGGTAGCTGATGGTCAGGAGCAAGGTGAAAGGGCAGGCATGAAACAGGACTCAAAATTGAGTATGGACTCACACAAGGCTGTGCCAACAGAAGGCAAGTTTTACTGGTAAAACTTGGTAATGTAGACCAAGACTACATCTAAAACAACAACTCTACACTAGTGGAACAATAGAATTGCTATCTGCAGAATCATTGACTGTTAATGACCCTCTGTGACATTGCACTCCATATGCTTTATGAAAATATGCTTGGAATGTGAATATAATGTAACTGGAATATGCTTTATGCAAAAGGTCTCTTGTAAGGTATCATTACAAAGCTTATACAGTAACTCCTCACTTAAAGTCATCCCAGTTAACGTTGTTACGTCGCTGGTCAATTAGGGAACGTGCTCATTTAAAGTTGTGCAATGCTCCCTTATAACGTCATTTGGCAGCTGCCTGCTTTGTCCACTGCTTGCAGGATTCTCTAGAAGAGCAGCCCCTCATTGCTGTGTACAATATTAAACTGTTTGTTTAAAATTGTTTAAAACTTATACTGTATGTGTATATAATGTCTTTTGTCTGGCAAAAAAAAATTTCCCTGGAACCTAACACCCCATTTACATTCATTCTCATGGTGAAATTGGATTCACTTAACATCGTTTCGCATAAAGTCACATTTTTCAGGAACATAACTACAACGTTAAGTGAGGAGTTACTGTAATCTAGTGTGTGTGTTCATCCTATTTGTATAAATGTGTCATTCTTGTATCTGAAGCTAGAAATATGATGTATTACTCTGAAGTCCTATTGTAACTATGCAAAGTGTGGGCCATTAATGGTGGCTTGGAATCTTGATGGCTCCCATCAACTAGGACAATTGGCTGTAAATGGCTCTATTTACTTGTAAGCCTTCCCGAATACAAGTGGGTGCCAGCCAGTGAGTAATGAAGTTTCACAGGACATGTCAACATGTCACATGATACTGGAATCCATCTTAAACCTGGTGCTTTTCCATTTAGAAGGAAGAGTGGGAACCCAGAGAGAAACAAAGGATTCCCGCCTTGTGCCAAAGATATAAAAGGGGGTGAAACAGAACAAAGGGGGCTGCCAGTCATGAGAAATCCCCTAGTTACCACCCGAGCTGGAACTAACAAGAACTATGCCAGGGGAAAGGATTGGGCCCAGACTAAGAAGGAGTCTAGTCTGTGAAAGAAGCTTATTGGAACATCTCTGAGGGTGAGATTTACCTGTATTCAGTTTCTTAAATGTATTAGGCTTAGACTTGAATGTTTTGTTTTATTTTGCTTGGTAACTTACTTTGTTCTATCTGTTATTACTTGAAACCACTTAAGTCCTACTTTTTATACTTAATAAAATCACTTTTGTTTATTAGTAAACCCAGAATAAGTGATTAATACCTGAGGGAGCAAACAGCTGTGCATCTCTCTCTATCAGTGTTATAGAGGACGAACAATTTATGAGTTTACCCCGTATAAGCTTTATACAGAGTAAAACGGATTTATTTGGGGTTTGGATCCCATTGGGAACTGGGTGCTGGAGATAGGTAACTTGCTGAGCAGCTTTTGGTTAAAGTCTGCAGCTTTGGGGGGCGGGAGGACTAGACCTGGGTCTGTGTTGCAGCAGACTAGTGTGTCTGGCTCAACAAGGCAGGGTTCTGGAGTCCCAAACTGTCAGTGGAAAAAAAGAGCTCAGAGATAATTCCAGCACATCAGGTGACAGCCTCAAGGGGGTCTCTGTGTCCGAACCCGTCACACCCTCTGCCAGCAACTCAATATGGCACTGCAGCATGGAAAATCCAAGAAGAGGAGGAGCAACAGTCAAGGTGTTACAGACTGCTTTTTAAAACAGACATGCTCTCTTAGCAAGGGGAGCCATTTCATCACCAGAAACAGAAGGACAAAGCTAGAGGAGCAGCAAGGCAAGAGAGGCTTTTCCCTGCCCCAAGGACGCTGACCAGAACCTGAGGACTCTGGCTCATGGTGGAGATTTGCATTCAGGCGTTTGTTTTGTGGGATCTGTATTCTAAGACAACACAAGAGAGTTGAAGTGTGTGTGTTGAAGCAGTTCCTGTGCAAAGCCTGTTCCTTACCTACCTTGTGTCCTTGAAGAGTAAAACTATAAACCAGAGCACCCACAAGGGTGGAGCTCTGGGGGAAGCATGTATAAATGACAGAGGAGGCTTGGGAGGTTCAGCACTGGTCTTGGAGCCTAGGGCAGTTGGACAGTGGAGTCTTATGTCCCAAGGAAGGGCTTCACACAGAGAATCTTCCCCTGGGAGCGTTCCTGTAGTCAGAGACCACGCCTGGACTCTGCCCAGACCCAGCTGGCTTGAGTCCAATTATAAAACAGCCTGGTGACCGGCCACTAGGTGGACTCAACCAGAGTTGTAAGAACATATGTACTTTTTTTTTTATTTTTTACATACACACACTTTTCACACACACTTATCTCATACTCCTGCCTTAGGACAGGTATACTACTATCAGGATACCTTTAAGGGGACTTCTCTTTGCATTTTTCAAAGGGTATAACAGAGAAACCATGAAGTTGAGATATCATGCAAATCTCCTAACATGCTGCTCACATCCCTCACACCTGAAGTATTTATTAGACTTGGGAAAACTTGTTAGTGCATCTTATAAATAATTAAGTATGACTAGATGTATACCAGTGGCTATGTAAACACAGAAATAGAAAGAGTTTAATTATTTAACAAGCCAATAGAAAGGAAAAAAATTCTTGTGTGATCGCTAACCTAATGAAGCTGACTATGTAACAGTTAAGACTGCACTGCTGTGCATTAATTAAAAAACAAATAAGTCACGCTGCAACAACATATTTAATTATCTGTAAACACTTCATCTCCACATCTATGAGAAAGGGCTATATCTATAGTGTCTGAACTGAAACAGGAAGAGAATCTGCTGGAAACAGACAAGACACTTTATGACTGAGAGCAAAGGGAAGACAATCACTATTACTACTGAAAGCAGTCACACAAAAAAGTGACACAGGACACTAAACAGGCAAGTCTAAATTCAGGACAAATCTGAGAACACAATAAAAAAGATTTACCACATTTTTGAGCAATTTCAAAACTGTAACAAAATGGAAGACATGAAAACAAGTCAAGTGGACTGCTTGCAAACTAGTAATTCTATGGAAAGCAGAGCATATGGATTCAGGCCTAAATCTGTTATTTACTAATAGAAACTTTTGAGTTATGTAGCACTTAAACCTCATTTTAGATAAATAGCTTTTTTCACTAGCAGTGTCTGTTTGGCCTGCGCATGCGTCCTACACATCCTTGTGCCCCGCAGTGAGGCTATACAGAGCTGAGCAGGGGAACTGCTCTCAGTTCCTTCTCTAGCACAAAGTCCACCAAGGAAACTTTGAAGCACAGGGGAAGGAGGATGGGTAGTGGAGCACCCATAGGGACACACATTTCAAAGAACTACAATTACTGCACAGGGCAAGTAACCTCTTATTCTTCTTTGAGTACCATCCCTATGGATTTTCCACTTCAGGTGATTTCCAAGCAGTATCCTTAGAAGGAGGAGGGAGCTTTGGAATAGAGTCCAGTATTGAGGACAGAACTGCACTGCCAACTGACGTGTCAGAGGCATGGACCAAGGCATCATGTTTGGTGAAAGTACATACTGAAGATCACGTAGCAGCTCTGCAAATTTCAGTTACTGGAATGTCCTCAAGTGGATCCACAAATGTTGACTGTGACCTTGCAGAACGGCCCAATCCCCTAGCAGGACGGAGGGGGTTGGCAGCATCATAGCAAGCAAAAATACACCCTGAAATCTACCTTGATAGTCTCAGGTAGAAATAGTGGATCCCTTAAATCTGTATGCAATAGAAATAAATGGTCTAGGACACTGGCTCTCAACTTTCTAGACTACTGTACCCCTTTCAGGAGTCTGATTTGTCTTGCGTACCCCAGGTTTTACCTCACTCAAAAACTAGTAGATTACAAAATCAGACAAAATATTTAAAAGTGTCACAGCACACTATTACTGAAAAATTGCTTACTTTCTCATTTTTACCATACAGTTATAAATCAATTGGAATATAAATACTTACATTTCAGGGTATAGTATATAGAGCAGTATAAACAAGTCATTATCTGTATGAAATATTAGTTTGTACTGACTTCTCTACTGCTTTTTATGTAGCCTGTTGTAAAACTAGGCAAATATCTAGATGAGTTGATGTACCCCCGGAAAACCTGTGCATACCTCCAGGGGTACGCGTACCCCGGTTGATAATCACTTGTCTAGGAGACCTCCAAAATGGTTTGGTCCATCTAGATAGATGTGAGAAGAGCATTGGTCTTCTAAGGTATGGAAAGAAGCTCCCTGTCCTGAGCTATGTGGTTTGGGGGGGGGATACCCCCGGAGAGGAGATAAACCTCCTCATGGATAGTCTGGTTCAGCTGAAATTCAGACAACACTTTAGATAAGAATTTAGGGTGTGAACCTAGGGAAACCTTGTCCTTGAAGAACACCCTGAAAGGAGGATCTTCCATCAAGGCCCTGATTTCTCTAACTCTTCGAGCCGATGTAATGGCTATTAAAAAGGCCATCTTCATAGACAGATTCAGTAAGGAACAGGTCACCTTTGGTTAAAATCGGAGTCTTGTGAGACCTCTGAGATCTATACTGACCCACTCCCAAACGGGAGTGGTTATTTTTACTTGAGGGAAGAGGTTCCCAAGTCCTTTAATGAACCTTAGCATTATAGATTAAGAAAACACTGAGAACCCTTCTATTGGAGAAGGGAATGCTGTTAACACAGCCAAATGAACCTTGACCGAGCTACCTGATAAAGCTGTTCTCTTCAGCTGTAGCAGGTAAACCAGGATAAGCAAAAATGAAGACGATTCAGGTCTGAGTTCCTGATGCTCACACCAAAAGCTAAATCTTTTCCACTTCTGAAGGCAAGTACTATGGGTAGATTCTTTCCTGCAGTTTAAGAATACCTGCCATACCTCTCCAGAGCAAGTAGATTCTATACCCACAAACCATCGAGAAGCCATGCCTGGAGGTAGAGAACTTCCAGGTTGGGATGACGCATTCAGACAACATCTTGTGAAAGCAGATCAGGGATGCATGGAAGATTGTTTCCTGGTCCAATGATCAATCGAAACAGGTATGGGTACCATGCCTGTCTCAGCCATGCTGGGACTAGTAGGGTAACCTTGGCCTTAGCTTTGTCCTGCCTGACCTTGTTCCTCACTCTTAGAATTGGAGGTGTTGGGGAAAATGCATAATACAGGCCCTACGTCCAAGATAGCAGGGAGGCATTTCCCAGAGGATGGAGACCTACACCTCCTTTTTAACAGAACAGACAATACTTTATGTTTGTGGCAGTGGCAAAGAAGTCCACTTCCAGACATCTCCACATTCAAAATAGGTCATCTAGGATTTGGGGATCCAATTCCCATTTGTAGTCCTGGGAGAAATGCCTACTGAGGGCATTATCCGTGGTGTTTTGCACTCTGGAAAAGAGCATTGCTGAAATGTGAATGTGATGAACGGTGTACAAATTCCATAACTTTATTGCTTTAGAGAGGGAGATCTCTTGCTGCCTTGACAGTTGATATAAAAACATGCAGGTTACATTGTCTGTCATGATCTCAAGAGACTTTCCTCTAATGAAAGGCAGAAAAAGGAGACAGACGTTCCTGACAGCCCTTAGTTCCAACGGGTGACCATCTGCCCTGGATTGCGTGAGCATCAGGATGTGCCCTCCCCCCGCCCCATACCAGCAGTAATGCATCCATTGTTAGGGTGACTGTTGGCACTGGCCAGAGAAACGGAATACCAGTGTTGATGTTGTGGTGCTCTTTCCACGAGTCAAGGGAATCTTTCACCTGGCACGGAACAGAAACTTGTTCATCTAAGCTGTGTCTGTTTAGTGAGCAGACTATTCTGAGCCACCCATGAAAACAGAGAATGTATAATCTTGTATGGTCTGTGATGAAAGTGCAAGCCATCACGTGATCCAGGGGCTGGAGGCAGTTCCTCACTAAGGTTTGAAGGCTCACTTGAATAGTTCTGACAAGGTTTAATAGAGTAACAAATCTGTCCATGAGAAGATAGGCTCCGGCAGTCAGCATATCCAAGGATCCCCCTTGGAAGTTTGTTTTCTCTCAGCGTGGACTTCTTGACATTGAGCTGGAGGCCTAAGCATAGAAACAAAAATAGGGCCTTCTGGGTGGCTGACAGCATTTCTTCATAAGAACAACCCTTAAACAGCCAAATGTCAATGGAAATACGACCATCTCCCGACAAAAGTCAACAGCCACCACTGCCAGAATTTTTTAGAGCACTCTTGGAGCTGAGGAGACTCCGAAAGGAAGCACTTGATATTGGAAGTGATCCTGGCCTATCACAAAACACAAGTATCTTCTGTGAGATGGGTGTATTACAATATGGAAATACGCATTTTGTAGGTCAAGGGCTGAAAACCAATGCTCTGGGTCTAATGAAGGAATTATCACTGCCAGAGTCAGCATCCTAAATTTTTTGAAACTTTACAATTTTTTTTAGCAACTTTAGATCTAAAATTGGTCTCCACTTCTTTCTAGAGGGTTCAGTAGGACTCTGGAACCAGAAGGAAAAAAAAAAAGAAAGAAAGAAAAGAAAAAAAAACCTGTATGGGACGGGATCTCTGAGAAGCATGCTATCTACTAAACCAGGACTGCTGAAGCCATGATGCCCTGTGCGTATCTACCACTATTGAGACAGAACGAGCCATGCTGTCTGCCACATCTAAGGATACTTGAAGTCATGTCCTAACTAGTAACTGCCCCTCAGCAATGACAGCCTGATATACCCAGATAGTACGGAAGCTTGCTCGGAGCCGTATTTAAGAGTTAGAGTTCCCCAACTCCACTGGTACTGGAAGAATCTGTAGCCTGAACAATAACGGGTAGAGAAGTCAACAATTCCAAGACCATTGACCCAGGGGGGGAATCAAGGTCTTTTAGGGCCAAACTCTCAGCGAGGTGAGTTGTAGCTCCTCTTCCTCTGACCCTTGGAGGTCTGAAGCCTTTCCTTTTCTTGGGGAGTGCTTAGCTGAAGTTGAGGAGGCAATGGATCTGCCTGGAGACTAATGTACAGATGGGTTCTCCTGACCTGGCTCGGAAACAGTGTGAAGGGAGCACTCCCCCATAAGAAGCCCCATCTTGATCTCCCGGTTCTGCCTTCGCCCGGATTTAAGGACAAAACAGAAGTTACACTTTTGTGGGGTGTGTGACTCTCCCAGGCAGCAAACACACTTAGTGGGAGGCCATCCTGGTTAATGACAGCTATTCCAAGTGAAGCAGCATTTGAAGCCCAGAGAGCCGGACATGCCTGCCTGAGGAAGGAGAGACGAAAAAAGTATAGTCCTCTCACTAGTAAAACTAATCAACTATACTAAGCTAAACTTACTCTAGAAAAATTTTTATAGACAAGGTATGCTCAAGGTGGACATGCTAGAGCTCCCTCTCAGGAGCCTCAGTGCCGGGCACGAGGATGTATAGAGCACATGTCTGGACTGAATGAATACTGCTAGCAAAATTCTCCGATTGAAGGTGAATGGAGCACATGAGAACCAGAAGTAGAGTACCCACAGGGATATTACTCAAAGAAGTTCAGCCTTTGTTTACTCCTTACTTGGGAAACACTGAGAAAAGAAAGAAGACTGAAGAAGAGTAAAATCCATGGAGATTGGCAAGGCTGTCTCTCTGCAAAGATGTCCCTCTTTGCACTTAAACTCCATTCACACATATGGTATTTCAACTACAGCATATAAAATACAGTGCATGAGTACTTTCCACGATGATCTCAGAACCAATCAGCCAAAATGTATTTCCACTAAGTTGTCAGCAACCTTAATGGGAAAAGTGAAAAGTTATGACTGCATGTGAAGAGCTATAAAAATCTATACAACCAAAATCAGTAATACCAAGTTAAACATAATTTCACCTGACATCAAAGAAAATATGAGAACAAAAGTTGTAAAGATTACTCCTGATCCTAAAAGGAATAATTCACTTATAATAGATTCAGCCAAACACAAGCATATTCATGTTAGCATTTTAAAGCTCATCGGTCACTTTTAAAAGCCTCAGAATTTGCCAATTGTTACTATTTTTTAACCACAATTAGAAAAAGTAGTAACTGAACTGTAAGATCTCGCCACAACGTTGACTTTTAAATTGTTAAACTCAGATGCTGTAAACAAAATAAGAAATCCAGATAAATTTAAAACAGCCATGGAAGTCACACAAGCAGCCAACAAAACTGAGCCAAAGGGGAGGGGGAGGGAGAAGAGTCACAGGCTAAGTCTACACTACCCGCCTGAATCGGCGGATAGAAATCGACCTCTTGGGGATCGATTTATCGCGTCCTGTCGGGACGCGACAATCGATCCCCGAATCGACGCTCTTACTCCACCAGCGAAGGTGGGAGTAAGCGCCGTCGACAGGAAGCCGCAGAGGTCGATTTTGCCACCGTCCATACAGCGGGGTAAGTCGGCTGCGATACGTCGAATTCAGCTACGCTATTCGCGTAGCTGAATTTGCGTATCTTAAATCGACCCCCCCCTGTAGTGAAGACGTAGCCACAGAGAGGAACTGCTAACAAAAGGGTAGCAAAAATGGTTGTTGATATGTTCTGAGTAAGGAGGACCTGAACCAAGCTCTACTGGAGTCCCTGTATTGGTGTCTGTAGACTTCCTCTAATCTGTCCTGCAAGCAGTTAAATCCCCATCTCAGGAGTGATTCAGATGGAATCTCAATGTTGAATAATGACAACCTTGCTATCTCAACTGATCTGGAAAAATATGAGGGATGGGATTCACTGATCAACCCTTTAGCTTAGATTAAAGACTATATATAATTGCAAATGAAGCTGGTGAATAATTTTTTTTTTTTTTTTGATTTGCTGATAATTCTAAAAAATAAAAAACAGTGTCAGGTCAAACAAAATGTTTTATTTAAAAAAAAAAATCAAAATGTTGTTAGATTTTGGCCATTTAAAATGGTTAGATTTTGACCCTTTTGATCAATTTTTAATAAAAACTAAAGGAAATTTTGAAACTGAAATTCTTTCTGAACTGAAAATACCAAAACATTTAGTTTTAAAATGTTAAAAATGAAATGTTTATATTTTGGGGATTTTTTTGGAATTTTTTTAACCTAAACAATGAATTCAACACAAATTAATGAAGTGTTTCAGTGTCACCCAATCTTCATTTTTTGCAAATAGTTTCAGTCAAAAAATTTGCTCAGCTCTAACTGTAAGCAAGAAATTGAATCTGTTGGTTTATCAGCAACAAATGCAGACAATCAGGGTAATAGTCACTTTATTTGTTCAGCATCAGCCTGCTAAGTGTTTACTTATTCCCTTTACCAACTAATTACAAATCTCAGAGTCAGTTTCAAGGGAAACCAACTGGAAGACGACAAGGTGAAGAATCCACAGGTGTCCAAACATCCCTCTATGTAATCTAAATCAGGTACGTAAAGGTATACTACTGCAATATTTTATCTCTTACTATCTAATCCAGGATAAAATTATTAGAACACCGATTCAAAAACTGTGGGTTGCAACCTCAAATGGGGTTGCAGCGATCCTTAGTGTGCGGAACACATCATTCTTCTCCACACAGCGTGAACTTGTATGTACAATCCTGAGCACAACACGATCTCACATACACACCACACACATAAGGTCACGCTGTGCGGAGGACACAATTTTTCCATGCAGCATGACCTCACACATATGATGCATGCAAGGTCACACTCTGCAGAAGACGCCATTGTGCTCTTCAAAATTGCATCCTCCATGTCACAAGAACTCACTCATATGGCGTGTGTGAGGTCATGTTGTGTCAAGGATGCCATTTTTCCTCTTCATAATGGCATCCTCCATGCTGTCTGGGGTCCCAGCAGGAAGTAATTCATTAAAATGGGGTCTTGCTGACAAAAAGTTTGGGAACCGCTGTCCTAATAACTTTATCCTGGTTTAGACAGTAATAGGTAAAATATTGCAGTAGTATACCTTTTTGGATCAGGCCCATGACGGGTAAAAAGAAAACGTAACGTTTAAAAAAAGAACACTGAGACCTATAACTATAGCTATACTTAACACATCAAACAGATTTCTGAAGCGAATATCGTTGCTATCTGTCAATTTTTCAATGAAAACCCTAAAAGCATATACTTATGTTTGACTGCAAATGTTCATTAGTGAGAATTGATAAACAGCTTCAAAAATGGTTTAAACATCTTCATTTCAACACCATGAAGTATATCCTCACCTGGGATAAAATAAGGGTAGTTCCCCCGAAGTCAAGTGAGCTACTCCAATTTATACCAGCTGAGGGCAGTACCTCTAAAACAAGCAGCACTGATGAGAGAAGGCTGAACAAGCAAAAGTCATTTTAGAAAGCCAAAATCTAACAGTTACAGTAAAACTGTTATACAGTGTCATTGTTATACATGGTCAAATCAAGGCCACTTGGGGCAAATGAAAAGCCCCAGATAGCTCATTTAATTTGATGTTTTTCATATGACATCACATGACTGGCAAGTGTGAGGCAGCATCTTTTTCTAATAGATTTGCAAGAGTATTAAACAAATTAAAGATGTGAAGCCTCATCAAACTACTCTGAAACACCAAAAACTAAACTGGCAGAGTGCTGCTGCAATGAACGGCCTAATAGTTAAGGTTATGAAAATTATTTCTGAATCCATGAAAAGGGAAAACCAGGCTGGACAAAAACAGCAAAATGTAGAGTTTATATCTATAACTTGTCTTGCAACATTATCCCCAAACGGAGTCAAGAAGCAAAGGGCAGGGCCTACAGCTACTGCACAGAACCAAGTTCAAACAGAAAATGACTCATGTCTTTGACTGTGGGCCTCATCTGGTATGGAAATAAGAACTGCCATATCAGATCAGACCAGTGAAATAACAAATCCAGTACTCACTCTCCAACAATGGCCAGTACCACATGGTTCACAGGAAGATACAGGGCTGCCCAGATGGGGGGGGGGGGAGAGGGGGGCAAGTGGGGCAATTTGCCCCAGGCCCCGCAGGGGCCCCCACAAGAGTTTTCAGGGGCCCCCCACGAGAGTTTTCAGTGGGTCTTCGGCGGCAGGTCCTTCAGTGCCGCCGAACACACCGGAGCAAAGACCCGGAGCTTCTTCCGCTCCGGGTCTTCGGCAGCAATTTGGCAGCGAGGGCTTCTTCCGCTCCGGATCTTCGGCAGCAATTTGGCAGCGAGGGTTCCTTCTGCTCCGGGTCTTCGGCAGCAGTTCAGCAGCGGGTCCTTCACTCGCTCCGGGACCCGCCGCCGAAGTGCCCCGAAGTCCCGGAGCGGAAGGACCCCTGTCGCCAAAGACCCCAGGCCCCCTGAATCCTCTGGGCGGCCCTGGGAAGATACAAGAAAGTCCATACTAGACATTTATGGAATATGATCCATACATTCGCTTGCATATGTCCTACTCCTCTTATGTTTTTCAAACACAATGCAGTGAAGCCTATACACAGGACTGCCTTCTAATAGGAATTTCCCTGTCAGTTAACTCCTTCAGAGTGCAATTTTATTTGAGCTTTTATTAACGGAACAGCTTTACAAGGAAACCAGTACGTTCTGGTCCCCAGAGGACCACTTTTACTGTGTAACAGTATTCCTAAAGAGGAGACCAAAATGAGACTTAACAATTCTATCTTTGTGTGCACTAGTTAACTCATTTTGATATTTTTACGTATTTACAAAATGGAGTCTCAGTCAAAACCAAATAAAGCATCTTTTATTGCAGAGTTCCATGTATTTTACAATATATTGATGTGCAAGAAAAATATATAACTTTTGTGTTCTATGCAAGTGTTGCCTATTTTATTGTCAAATATGCAATTTATTCAAAATATACCAAAAACTGAAATACTTGCAAACTATTACATGAATAAGCCTTTACACACACAAGAAGTCTGAAAATAGTAGTCCACAAAAGAATCTTCCAACAATAAATTATCAGAAGATACAGACATTTAGTTATAGCAGTAATAAATGAACTACAGAAGAAATGAGTATTTGCCGACATAACAGGACTATGACACTGACGCTAGCAGACCAGGTGCTAGTGCATGCCGAAGCCAGGCCAATTCACTTGTGTACTAGTATAGATCAAAATGATTGTTAAATGTATAAGAGTGTATTTTGTGTTTAAAACTTCCGGAAAACTAATAGGATGTTACTTGCATTGTTTTCACTTAATCTGTAGAAGCAAACATTTACATTGTGTATACCTCTGTAACTAAATAACCCATCGAAGGAGAAAGAAGCCTTGTAGAATGCAAATGAAGAACTATAAGAGAAAAGAGTTAATTTCAAACAAGTGGTCATTGTGTGGGATGATCAGAGGTCAAAGACTCAAAATGCATTCCTCACTCTCCGTCTTCAAAGGAAAAGCCCACATGGGTAGTTACCCTGTCAGCTTGTTTTCTGTGACAAGAAACTATAAGTGTGGATTCAGGGGGAAATCCTTCTATTTGGACTCTTACAGGGAAGTGTACCAGATGCAAAGCAAAGATCCCCAGAGACAAACTGGTACCCTGAAAAGATTTTTGGGAAACTGGCAGTTTATTACATCACTGACACCATTTTGAATTACAAACTGTGACTCACCTTTGTATGTATACATTTTACCTGCTTTCACCTCTCAATAACTCTCACTTCCTTTCCTTAGCTAATAAACCTTTCCTTAGTTTTTACTATATAATTGGCTACTAGCGTGGTCCTGGGTATAAGATCTAGAGTACCAATTGACCTGTGATTAGTGACTAGTCTTTTGGGACTGGGAGCAACCTGACATGGTTTTTTTTTATTATTATTATTTAAGACACCTATTATCAAAAAAGTCCAGTTTCTCTGGGTGGCAAGATAGAGTGGAGAGTCTAAGGGGACTGTTTGTGACTCCATGGTAAGACTGGTATAGTGATCCAGGAGTTCACATTTGTTACTGGCTTGGTGAAATCTAATGGTAGAACACAACACCAGCTTGGAGTGTCTGCCCTGTTTTCTGACCGTCTACCCTGAAGTAGGCATTCACAGTTGTGAGCCACTCCAGATAGTGCGACAGACACTAGATACTTAAAATAGATTATTCTTCATTTGTATTGCAATACCCCAAACACCCCAATCAGAATTGCTGTTAGATGCTATATAAAAGCATAAGAGGTGCCCCGAAGAGTTACCAATTTAAGATTTAACAAGTGTGCGTAATGCAAAACAAGAGTGAAAATGAGTGGCAGAATGATTGGACATTTGTTCACCTTTTCCTAAAGAAAATGATGTAAAAAGTTATGAAATTAAACCACGTCCAGTACTAACAGAAATGCAATTCGAGACATTCTAAGGACTGAATCCTGTTACACCACTATTCTAAATCCTTGGATTTAATTTTCACAACAAACAAAGATAAATATTGCCCATATGTTTTTCAGCTACCATTATTTTTTAAAATGTACTGGTACATATTGGGGAAAAGTATGCAACCATTAGCTGGTAGTCTTCAAGTTGAGTACAAATCATTTAACAACAAGAATTCAAAACAGGATCCATTGCCAGATATACAGCTGTATCTAGTATCAAACTTTTCTATTTACCAGGGAAGGAAATGTGTCTCTTTTACAGGATCTCTGCTTATATGTTCAGCCTGCTGAACTTACATTCATCTTTAATTAGCAGATGACTAAATTATTCATAGCATCTGTCTATGAAAGGGGAACAGAGAAATTGAATTAACAGGGTGCTAGTGGCTGCTGTTGCCTGGAGAAGAGAATGTGTTCCATCGTTAATATTTATGTAACTGAAAAAGTTGGCAAGGATTTTTAATGAGTCTTTGATGAAGACAAGATCAAAGTTTTACGGAGGTTTGTCCAGAAGAGTCTCATTGCTACTACTCTTCAGAAAACAGTAACTTAAAATAATTAGCCCCTAATTATTACTACTTAATCTACTTAAATGTAAGGGATGCAAAGAAAACCATCAAAATTCCTTCAATGTTAGCAACATGTTGAGCAAGCGAATGTAAGTGTTTTTCTATTTATATGTTTTGTATCTTTGCAATCAATATTGCTGTACATTGACCATATTCACTGTAATATTAACTGAGTCACTAATAGATACAGGTACTGAACAGCAATCATGAACAATGCTTCCTGCTCATCATTGTAAAGTGCTTGGAATCTAGAGATGCAAAGTGCTATTTCCTTATATGGTAAAGCATCATCTGCTTTTTAGAGATGGGGGAAATCAATTAGAGAAAGAGGTTAAAGGTGACCTACAAAAGATTTTTTAAAGCTAGGTTTGTGCATCTTTATACTAGATGAAGGGCTGAATGTTATTTTTCTATCCTTAACAAACACACACACACACACACACACACACACACCTTAGAAATATCAGGAGTGTTCAGTTTAGTTTTTACTGATCTTCTGGAAGACTTCTAGGACATGAAAGGGATGTAAATCTTCAAATGAAGGAGTCAGGGTGCTGAACCTTTAATAAAAGGGCTTCCTTATTTGAAACCTTAGTCGCTGCAGTAAAGTATTTGTTAACAAACATCAGAGTTTTAACCATTCTTTCTCAAAATCTCTTCTCTTAGCAGCTCTACTTTCATTCCCTTGGCTCATGATGTCATTCTATCTCTAGTACTCTATTAAGAGTCAAAGTGCCTTCATGACTCCGTAAGATTTAAAATCCTAATGGAAAAACAAGAACTTGTAAAAACAACAAGACACACCTTGCAGGAATTGTTTTTTTTTGTTTTTTTTTTTTTTTACACAACTTAAAGGATCATAAAGAAACAAAAACATGTATACCATAAAGCATCAGAAAAGGTCAAAAGCCCAATTTCTTTTCCTTTTGTAGATCATCTCACCTGCCAAAATCACACAGCAAGAAAGGCAGAGCTGGTAACAGAAGTCAGGTAGTGTGTGGCTCACAGTCTGGTACCCTTTCCAATGGACTACACTGGTTCCAGCAGCAAGGACAGCAAAGGCTTGCTTATAAAGAGTCCCATTTGAACAATTACACTTTATTTACATCTGATTTTGGTCTTATATTTCATCAAGATGTTTAATATTAAGAATATTTTCATATCTAACCTGCCTTAGAACAAAGAATTTGCTGCATTAAATGCTGTAGTTTCTCCCTACAAGCAAAAAGTGTGCGTATTGCAAAAAGCAAGGTGGCACAGGAAATGTCTAAGCATATTGCCTTGATTTTCTATCATATTCTCTATTAAGCCAATACTTTTGAATCAAAGCTTTGCTTGAAGAAACCATCCAGTACAGATTCTAGAACAAATAGCGATAATGAATTAATTAGTACCATACTTCTATATACAGGTGTAAGTAGAGACAAGGCTCAAACTGCTTCTAGACATGTATTGTACAAACTGCAGCATCAAAAAGCTGAATGAATGCCAATTAACTAAAAATTCAAAGAAAGTAGTTCTCCAAACTTTAGGTAATTTTAGTACTGATTTACAGTAGTAGATAAAATATTACCCAAAGTGATGGCAATGATGCAACTAAATTCACAAAATACCTCTTGAAAGGCAAAATGAGATCAAAATTACAGGTAAGACATCTGTAATGGGGTGGAACTAACCTCACTCGAGCGCCCCCTTGTTCGGGTGTGTGCCTGCATCTCTCTCAGGGTACGTCTTCACTACCCGCCGTATCGGCAGGTAGCAATCGATTTATCCGGGATCGATATATCGCGTCTCGTTAAGACGCGATATATCGATCCCCGAACGCGCTCACCGTCGACTCCGGAACTCCACCAGAGCGAGCGGCGGTAGCGCAGTCGACGGGGGAGCCGCGGCCGTCGATCCCGCGCCGTGTGGACCCTAGGTAATTCGATCCAAGATACTACAACTTCAGCTACACGAATAGCATAGCTGAAGTCAAAGTATCTTGGATCGACACCCCCCCCCCCCCAGTGTAGACCAGCCTTCAGTCTGTGGTGATTCCTGTCAGTGGTTTCTCAGGTGATCTCAGTGACTTGGACCTCTGGCCAAGTCAATACACAGACTGTGGGCTTTCAACAAAACAAAACCATTTCCGGGATAAACAGTTCAACGATAAAGTCTCAATCTGCAGTCTTTAAACAGTGCCAGTCCTGGTATTGAGCCGTACCCCCAAGGCTTCCTCCCTGGAGGCAATGGTTTTGCCCTTTCTGGGCCCTTTTGGCCCCAGCTCTCCATCTGGGCCACTAAGTATCTCAGTTCCCCTTCTGGGGGGTGTATTCAAGTCCAATACAGTTCAATGTTTACTAAATTGCTAACCCTCTTCAGGGCCTTCAGTCCCCTCTCTGGAATTAGGTTCAACTCCCGCCTCAGGGAATATGCCACTCCACCTGTGGCTGGTGAAGAGGGGACCCAGGCCCGCCCACTACTCCAGGTTCCAGCCCAGGAATCTATGAATAGCAGCCACATGCTGCTGTGTCTCAACTTCTCACAATGCTGCTATGATTCCCTGGGCTACTTCCCCACGGCCCCCTCACCTTCACAAATGCTTCACCCTTACCGTAGGGTTGAAGTCTTGTACTCAGTCCCAGCAGCCAGCCAGGAGCTCTCTCTTGCTCCCCTGGTCCCTGCCAGCACTCAGCTGTCCATGGTACTACAGCTCCCTTGGGCGAGCCAGGAGCACCATTTGCATTCCTCTGGCTCCAGCATGGAACTACTCTGCTCTGAACTGCAGCTTCCTTTATATGGGTCTGCAGCCTTTCCCTGATTGGCTGCCTCCTGTGTGGTCTCTCTTGGAGAATTTAGCTCCACTGCTTTTTTCTGGGACAGGGTTTGGTAGGATCCCGAGGCCTCCAGCAGGGGGCCTCTGAGCCTGATACAACCCGTCACAACATCTACCTAAAACAGTGGATCCAACTAAGGAGAAATCAAATTTACAGCTAAGAAAACTAATTTTGCCTTTTTCTTGCATTAGATTCACTCAAATACAATTCCCACTAAAGTAACACACCAGATTTCCTTGTAAACAATTCATACTGAAAGACAGAAAAATCAATGCCAATTCCACTCTTAACCAACTTATTAAATGGCATTTAATATTCTACCCAAACATTTTATTCTAAACTCTAAATAAATGTATTGTTCCTTTTTTCTACTGCAGCATTAGAGGCACTTGGCAAAAATAGTCACATACTATATAAAGTTTCTTTGCCATTTCTCTTAATTATGTCATTGAAGCCTCCCCAACTTCTATCCCAAGGCCAACAAAAAACATTATTCCTTTTCTCCCTCGTAACAATTATTAAAAACATTTTGGATTTAGAAAGTCTTAGGCCAATATTTCAAATCTGGATGCCTAAACTTATATTCCTTCCTAAATCCATATTTAGACACTAAGATTTTAGTGGCTTGATTTTTCAGAAGTGTGTCATAAGTCATAATGACATCCGTGGGTGCAGTGTGCACACAGCATGTCTGAAGATTAAGCAACTTCTATTTTAGCACCTTTAAGATTTAGTAGTCTACCCTTTGGCACCAATGGTTTTCAAACATTGGCTTTAATGTTCACAAAATAGGGTTGTACAAGTCTCAGAGCTGTAATTTTGATGGTGGCTTGTCAAGGCTGTATCCCTACTTTGAACTTTAGGGTACAAATGTAGGGGCCTGCATGAAGACTTCTAAGCTTAACTACCAGCTTAGTTCTGGTCCGCTGCCACCATCCCAAAGCTAATTCCCTTTCCTGGGTAGCCTTGAGAGACCTTCACCAATTCCCTGGTGAATACAGATCCAAACTCCTTGGATCTTAAATAAGGAGAAATTGACCCTTCCCCCCTCCTTCCTTTCACCAACTCCTGGTGAATACAGATCCAAACCCCTTTTGGATCTTAAAACAAGGAGAAATCAATCAGGTTCTTAAAAAGAAGGCTTTTAATTAAAGAAAAAGGTAAAAATCATCTCTGTAAAATCAGTATGGAAAATAACTTTACAGGGTAATCAAACTTAAAGAGCTTAGAGGAACCCCCTCTGTCTTAGGTTCAAAGTATAGCAAACAAAGATAAGCACTCTAGTAAAAGGTACATTTACAAGTTGAGAAAAACAAAGTAAATCTAAGACGCCTTGCCTGGCTTTTACTTACAATTTTGAAATAAGAGAGACTTGTTTAGAAAGATGGGGAGAACCTGGATTGATGTCTGGTCCCTCTCAGTCCCAAGAGCGAACAACCCCTTAAACAAAGGACACACACAAAAGCCTTTCCCCCCACAAGATTTGAAAGTATCTTGTCCCCTTATTGGTCCTTGGGGTCAGGTGTCAGCCAGGTTACCCGAGCTTCTTAACCCTTTACAGGTAAAAGGATTTGGAGTCTCTGGCTAGAAGGGATTTTAGTACTGTACACAGGAGAGCTGTTACCCTTCCCTTTATAGTTATGACATGGCTCATAAAGATTATGGATTCTGTAGTTATTTGACAAGCTGGTTCCTTAAATCACAGGACAGTTAAACTTTGTATTTGCAACCATTCTTAATACTCAACTAATGGCTTTAACCCTTATGTACAATCTAAGTGACCTTAGAAAGAACATCTACAGCTTACTTGCAACTTCTTTTTCTTTCGTATGGCTGGTATAGAGCAGCAACTACAATTTCACCTGAAGTTGATCAAGCCAGATGGCTATATCAGGAGTGGAAAAAATTATAGCAGTGATGCCTCTTTCATATATATAAATTGGCAGTAGGTGGTGATATGTTTGATGGTCTATCATGGAGAGCCACACACGCACGCCGGGGAGTCCTTGGTTTTCTGTTTGTGTATTAGATGTCCGCTTCTACCAGGGTTGGTTCAGATTTGGTTCAGAGTTGACCAAGATGTCCATGGAAGGTCGAACCCAGGAATCTTCTGAGTAGGATCCGGCACAAGATGCTTATTTTTTAAGACCTGTTTAGCCCATTCTGCTTTCTAAGCCTCCTTCTGATCATAGCCTGATTGCATGAGGTTAAGTGAATGTTCCCAGAAAGGCTTGTGGGACTTAAGATGCTGAGGGGAAGGGGGGGCACTGTCAAGGTCTTGGTGGATAGGAAGACATCTGTTTTCCTGGATTCTCTGAGCTTCACCGAGTGTTGCAGCAGTTTGGCATATCAACTGGGGAGCAATGTTAGACAAAACAGGTAGCCATCGTGTTAGAGTCAATTTAAGGGTTCCAATGATGCACCTCATTACGCACCACTGTATTCAGCTGGCTGTCAACAAGTCACGTGTGGCTGCGTCTGCTCCATACCGGTGCACAATATTCAGCTATCAAATATACAAGTATCATTGCAGATGTTCACAACATTCATGCTGATGCACCCTAGGTTTTACCTGCTAGTTTCTGAATTATGTTGGCTCTCGTTTTTATCTTTGCAGCTACCTTCTCAAGGTGATCATGGAAAGTGAGGGTGTGGTCAAGTTTCACTCTGAGGTATGTTGGGGTGTAATTATGTCGCACATTTTTACTAGAGAAAGCTACTTTCAGTGTGTTTTTGGCACTCCTATAATCGAGATGAAATGCGCTTGCCGCTTACTATTATTTTTCCAGGGTTTGGTTTGAGTCTCCATTTCCAGAAGTATTGTTCCATAATTCGGAGGTCCTCAGTTACCGCCTTTTCATAGAATCATAGAAGATTAGGGTTGGAAGAGACCTCAGGAGGTCATCTAGTCCAACCCCCTGCTCAAAGCAGGACCACCCCCAACTAAATCATCCCAGTCAGGGCTTTGTCAAGCCAGGCCTTAAAAACATCTAAAGATGGAGGTTCCACCACCTCCCTAGTTAACCCATTCCAGTGCTTCACCACCCTTCTAGTGTCATGGAGGTTTGGTGCTTGGATTGTCATAGCAAGATCCTCTGCACATCCAAATTTTTGTGATTTAGTTGGAGGCATGTCACTTATGTAAATATTAAAAAGGGTTGGCCTGAGTACAGAACCTTGTGGTAGCCCATTGTTTATGGTATGGGGTGAGCTGGTCTTATAACCCAAGTAAACCCATAGGCATCTGTTACTCAGCATGGTCCACAGCAGGTGAACTGTTTGGTAGCAAGTTATAATTTTTGCAAGTTTCAGCATCAGGGCCTTAGTCCATACAGTATCATACTCAGATGACAGGTCAACAAATACTACACCAGTCTTTAGTTTTTTCTGATAGCCAGCCTCAGTGTGAGTTGTGAGTGCCAGAACTAGGTCGCAATAACTATGTTTTGGTCGGAAGCCTGCCTGTTTGACAGGGATAATTGACTCAGTAAAAGGGCGTTCTCATTCTTTTGAGGATGATACATTCAAGAAGTTTATAGGTCGTGAATAGTAGAGAAATCGGCCTATAGCTTCCCACTTCATCAGTGGGCTTCCCAGGCTTTGGAATGGCAATTACCATTGCCTCATGCAATATTTCAGGGATCTGTACTGTCCTTAAAGTAGCGGAATACAATGTTGCTAGCCATTGGATTCCTTTGGGGCCGAGATGGTGGAAGAATTCTGACAGAATACCGTCAGGGCCTGCAGACTTCCATTTTCATTCCCAAAACCATGCACGGATACACAATTAAAATCCATGGACAGGAGTCACACACCGCTGCGTGGACAAAACTCCTGTCCGGGAGCATGCAAGTGGCTTGCACATACCAGCGTGACCAGAAACAGCTGCCGGTGAACCTGGTGCCCACACAAGTGAGTAGGGCTGGGGGCGGCATAATCACACCAGAGGAGTTGCCTGGGCTAGGCGCTGGCTCCTGAGAGTGGCAGCCCAACATGGGCTTTTGCGGTGTGAGAGCTCCTGGTCTGGTTGTATTGCCGGAGGAACTCCTGCGTTTCTTTCATTCAGCCGGGAGTATGTTTTTCAGAAAGCCTCGGGGAATGTTCTTCTTTCCTACTACTTTCAGGAGCCCTGCAAACTGCTGATAGCATTCTGGTCTCACCAGAACTCTTGCAACAGTTTTCTCAAGAATCTGTAGGCATCCCAATCAGCTTTAGCAAAATTCCATCATGCTATCTGTTTCGGAAAAAACACAAGCATTTCGATGCCTGTGTTGGCTATTCAGAAATGGTGGTAGTACTTCACTTGATGCGATGAGAGTGTTTCGTGTCTAAAGACAAAAGTGGAATGTTAGGTCTGGATTGAACCCACATTACCAATGGCTTGAATGGAATATTGATCATAGTTTTAGTTTGTAGATTAATTGTAAGTCTTGTGCAGCTATCTAGTCCATGAGATCATAGAATCATAGAATATCAGGGTTGGGAGGGACCTAAGGAGGTCATCTAGTCCAACCCCCTGCTCAAAACAGGACCAATTCCCAACTAAATCATCCCAGCCAGGGCTTTGTCAAGCCTGACCTTAAAAACCTCTAAGGAAGGAGATTCCACCACCTCCCTAGGTAACCCATTCCAGTGCTTCACCACCCTCCTAGTGAAAAAGTTTTTCCTAATATCCAACCTAAACCTCCCCCACTGCAACTTGAGACCATTACTCCTTGTTCTTTGCCATCAGTTTCATTTGTTTTATAGCTCCACATAGTGTGGTGACTATTAAAATCACCTGCATAGATGCATGAATAGGAGTGCTGGGTAGCCCTGGTTTTGGCCATCTTGTGCTAGAGGCTTTATAGATGTTGGTAATGTGGAGCTCCCTTACTTTGATGATTGTGGTAAACGTGGTCTCTTCAGTTGGTGGAATAACATTAAAATCACAGGTGTCCTTGATGTATATTGCCAAGCCATATTTCGGATGATAATGGCTAGTCATTAGGTTGTATCCGTAGGTACAGTAGTGCCTAGCCTGTTGGTCACTGCTAACATGGGTCTCTTGCAACATGAGGATATCAATATTGTGAGTCTTCAGCAGGCTTCCAAGGAACTCACATTTTGCCCATAAGACTCCTTCGACATTAAGTTGCAGGATTCTTGGTCCAGGGTCTATTTGACACATTGCCTAGCCCTAAGGAAGAACTTTAGGATTTGTTGAATTATGATGACCAGGAGATCACTGAGCCATTGTTTGGTTGCTGAGTTGATGGCATTTGTTGTGGAAACAAAGGATTTAAAAAAAAAATTAAAATTAAAGCAGAAGGGAATCTTCATAGACCTTAAGTTTCAACTCAAAAATATGAACAGATTCAAAACAGTTTTTGAAGGTCATCTTAAAAACAGAAATTTTAAAAGATATACTGGCATTTGCTCATTAAAAAGTCAACTGAACAGTAGATTTAAGTATTTCTAATTGAATGATGTGTTTACAAATTAACAATTTTTACCTTTTACCTGGCAGGACACTTGTCTGAAGGACTGAGTAACCTAGGTACTCCTATACTGGATAGTGGCCCATCTAGTCTGGCATTCTTTCTCAGACAGTGGCTTGTACCAGATGTTTCAGAAGAAGGTTCGAGACGTTTGCGGCAGACAGCTATGGAATAACCTGCCCAAGAAGCTTCTTCATAATCCCAGTAACTTTTAGTATGGAAATTTATGAATCCCCATCTTTTGTTATAATTAAAATTGACTATATACTCCAACTTTTTGTTTTCTGAGGCCTGGTCTACAGTTTTTGAGCTAGTATAGATATTTTGGTTAGAGCTGAGTGTGTTTTTTTTTTTTTTTTTTTATAAACTTAGTTGTACCAGTACAATCCCTACTGTGGAGACAGTTATGCAAGTATGTAAATGCCTTGTAACAGACAGTATTGGCTCATTCTCCTTCCCATATAGGAGTAAACTATACTGATTGTAACTGCATCCACACTAAGGGGCTGTACCAGTTTAACTTTACTGACGTAGTTAAAAAGATACCGTTTATGTGTTTAAACAAGCCCTTAGCTAGTTTCTAATCCATGACATTACCTCTCACACGATAGCTACTTAATTTCCTTGTTAGCATCTGAGGTATTTTAACAAAAGCTTTTGAAAATGCAAGTAAATGCCATCTCGTTCTCCTTTATCCACTATTTTGTGGATACGCTCAAAAAATTCTAATCAGTAAGTGACATAATTTTCTTTTGTAGAAGCTGTGTTGGTTTACCCCATCATCATGTTTAATCAGGGAGTTTTACCATTAAATTTTTTAATGTCAGCCACTTTTCCTGGTGCACAGACTCACTAATTTGCCATTCCCTATTACCTTTGGAGAGTGATAAAAAGCACTTGCTACCATACAGTCCTGTAGTATAGTCAACAGTTTTAATGACATTGCATATTATCGGCTCCTCGGACACTTCATTCCTAAATCCCTTCAAAACTCTGATATATATCATCCAATCCTAGTTATTTGGTACTATTTTTTTATTTGTTCAAGAACCTCCTCTTTTGACAACAACATCTGTTATTATCTGAAGAGGATAGCTTATTACCATAATCTCTATGGTGACGACTAAT
Source organism: Emys orbicularis (assembly GCF_028017835.1). NCBI lineage: Eukaryota > Metazoa > Chordata > Testudines > Emydidae > Emys > Emys orbicularis. Next base: position 36,279,374 of record NC_088689.1, on the reverse strand, counting down.
ACAAAGAAATCATTTAGCTTTTCTGCAATGTCCTTATCCTCCTCAGTTGCTCCCCTACGTCCCCCATAGTCAAGCAGATCCACTAATTCGAGGCTTCCTGCTTTCGATTCATTTAAAATTACTGTTATTTGTTTATGTCTTTAGCTATTTGTTATTTAAATTCCATCTTAACCTTCCTAATTTCCATTTTACATTAGAAGTTAAAGATAAAATGTTAGTGAAGGCTTCTCAAAAAGGATTTTGTTAGGTCTCATTTCTATCATAAGAAGACTGTAGTGATAGTCTACATTTTCTGAATTTTTTCTTCACCTTATTTTAAATTAAATACTTAATACAGCAGGCAGCATAGGAAATGCATATGACAAGAGCTAGCTGTCTCCTTCATCTTTCTAATAGGGAAAACAGTTGTCAAAGCACCTCATATGCTGCCCTGGCAGGACTTTGAGCACTGAAAAGTTAGTCATAACATTCTGAAGCCCTCAGAAAGCTGCACTATTATTATGAATTATTGCAATATAATAAGGTGACTCAAACAAGCTTTAACCACTAAAATATCTTAGTTTGACTTTTAATGGTGTCATGTTTCATGATCAATGAACTACATGTGAAACTGCCTGAGAGAAAATGAGTTTGAGCTCAAAAGATGCCATTCTACACACAAAATTAATATACTGAATTCTCAATAAAGAAATCATGCTGGTTAAAATGTATTGCCTACTTACAATTGAGACTATTGCCCATGTGACTATTTTCAGTTACGAGAGTCACAAGACAATGAGCACACTAAAATATACTCGCCTCACTAAGCCACTTACATAGGCCAGTCAAATATTGCTTTTTTTTTTATAACACAGAACAGCTCCAACTGAATAATTAATGAACTTTTAAGTCTTGCCTTACAGATCATGCTATATAAAGAAACATTTTAAAAGGTGAAAACTGCAAATGAACTGAAAAACTAGTTAAACATTCACAACTTTGAAACACTCAATTTGATCCTCAGAGCAAAAGAGCACCCTTAATAGTGAGAGGGGGTGTAAGTTTCAGAGGTCCATGGAGGCACAAGCCTATACATTTGGTTTTAAAAGACTTGATGAAATCAGATCTTGAGTTTAGCCAGTATTTCACTAATATCTTATGTAATATTTTTGCTATACACCATTTCAAAAAATACTACATTTCCAAATTACTACTGAATTTTGCACCAAATAACTTTTCATTTACAACATGAGGTCCACTTTTACCACAGCAACTACATGATGAGATAGCACACCTACAGAATTCCAAAGAAATAGTGGTTATTCAACCACTCCAAGTTTGGGTTTAGGAATCTTATTATTTCTATTGCTTTCATCTCTTCATTTTCAGTTGAACCATACCTACCTTGTGCCCCATCACCTGGAGAGAAGTGGGAGGCAGTTGGGGACTGTGAAATAAGCACATAGTTGTAGCAGAAACACCCAGCTTATTAGCAGTGAAATGGTTAACAATGTTGCTATGTAAACTGTCATTGTTATGGTTCAGATTTAATACTCCATTTATATGACTAGAGCAGTTCACACATCAGCTTTTTTTTCCAAGCTGTCTAGAGAGACTCATGAAGATATCACATCAGTTTAAATTGGGCTCTCTCATTTTCAAGGTGCGTTGTGACTATAAGGACTAATAACGTATAGAAACTCTGCCCTAACAAGTTGAGGCTTGTAAAATAATTCCTATTTTAACATAAAAGCTGGAGTTAAAAAAAAAAAAATCAATCAGTAATTTTCTTCTGAATTACAGAGAAACTGAAAATTTCTACTTTACTTCTACTTAACTTCACTGAAACACTTAACATTTACTAATCTGTAGCAAATTGTGACTAGTTAGAAAGTTTGTCCCGAATTACTGTATCTTCCTAATCCACCTCTTTCCAATACAGATTTTGGTAGGTACTATCTTATATATAGGTATATAACTAAAAGTACACTTTCTATGTCGTGCATGAAGACCTCCAGTTTTAAGGCCACTGCAGACAAGCAGCGCTGAATTAGTTCTCTGATTTGTCTAATATACAGATCAAAGGTCTAAGCATCGTTTTAAAAAACTGATGCAGCAGTTATACAATTTCTTCTCTGTGTACAAGAGGGTGTCCCTATGAGGAACAGTGACAGAAAGTGTCATTTCATGTGGCTTTCCTTGAAAGATCTGGAAAGTAGGCTGCTGCCAAAGTTCTCCAATAAGAGAATTAATGTTTTCTATTTCATCAAAAACAGTTGAAGATGACACTCAACTCCAATGAACATGACAGGACTTTGACAGCTGCAGAAAGGGCCTCTAGTGGGATGTCAGAGAAGTGACTCTTTAGACAGGTTAGACATGAAGGCTCAAAGTTTAAGTCCAGTTCATACTACCATGGCTTCGAGACATATGCTTTCTTTTGGGCACTGACAGCCTGAGATTCCCCCCGAGGAAGAGGGAATTAAGATATAAGGAATCCAGCTTAGATGCACGAGAAATCTCCAACTTACATGGGAATGGTCTGCCCCTACACACAAGCCCACATAAAAAAAAAATCCAGCTTCCTTTATACTGAAATTCAGCTTTTAAAATATGATGAAATACTTTGCGTTTTAGGCATATGCCTTGAAAGAACCTCACCAACGTCTATTTTGCTAATGACATAGCACTAGTTATCAAATCAATGAACAACCCAGTTGCGGTACTTAAAGCCCTGGAAAGCTCAGCATCAAAAGTCAGCCTAAAAATTAATTGGGGTAAAACCAAAACTCTTCCAGTCAGTGATTTCAAACACACGGAGGGCTTTAGCATCTTAGCAGGCAACCACCCAGTCAAGATTGGTGGTGAATTCACCTGCTTCAGATCTGTTGTTGATAACAACAGATCTGAAGCAGGTGAATTCACCACCAATCTGTTGTTGTTGATAACAACAACAGCGTCAAGAAAGAACTTGAAGCCCAGAGTGCAAAAGCATTATCAGTAATGGAGTACCTCATCAAGAAAGTCTTTTGAAAACCAAACAGTCTGATAAGTAGAGAGAGAAACTATGGATATACAATGGTGGTCAGTATTCTGATCTATGGAACATGGCCACTCACTGTCAAGATTGAAAAGATGTTGGACACCATTCCGATGAAGCATCACCAAATGAACAAAAATATCAAAACAGTATGAATTCAAGTATAGATCTATTTTCTAATTTAACAGGTCCTGTGCTTTCAAATGGTTGCCCTACGCTCTCCAAGGTGGCATCGTCATATGCACCAAACACCTACCAACTTCCCTGCAAAAATCACTTTTGACTTCAACCCAATAAAAGCAGGATGGGGAAAAAATCCAGAAGACCTAAAACACAAAGGTTGGATGGAGCCAGACACTGGTCCCTCACAGGCCTCTAATCCCGTAATATACTGGATTTGGCTAGGGACACAATATCATGGAAGCACATCATGCATTTAGTGGCCTCCAAAAGCATGAGAACAAACCTAATCTAACCTTTGCCCAATAGGCCTCTTCTGTCTGGGGGAAATTTACAAAACACAGTTGTATTGATGTCAGAATAATGGCAGCCATTGTGTACACAAAGTTCTAACAGCCAGACCCATTTTTACCTCCATTTTAATTGAAGTTGCTCATAAGGAAGAGTAATAGAAAAGGTAATAAAAAGTGGTCCAAGTCAACAGAGTTGTCAGGCGAACCAATGAGAATTTTTGGTAAGTTTTTCCTGTGCAGGCAGCCCCTTCACAGTGCTTTCCATTTGAGGATCTCCTAGTTTTAATATAAACATTAGTTAACTGTGAGTACTGGATCAGGGCTTATATGAGGTTAACACTTTTTCTATCTTAGGTACTTATATGGCCCCCATTACTATGTATCTGAGAGTCTCACACACTCTTTAACGTATTTGTCTGCACAACAATCCTGTGAGATGTGTAAGAGCTATTATTCCTATTTCACAGATGGGGAACAGAAAGACAGAGAATAAAGTGGCTTGCTCAGGGTCACACAGGAAGTCTGTGGTGGAATAGGATCTGACCCTGAGTCTCTCAAATCCCAGGCTACAACTCTAATTTCTCTCTCTCAGATTTCAGGGGAAATGGTCCACTGGTTCAAGTGCTATTATGGTCAGAAAGAATTCTTAATCAAGAAGCTCACTGTGTATATTGTGTCATATCTGCTTCCATTACTGGCCTAAAATTTTGTACGATAACACTGCAGAATCAATTCAGCTATGGGAGAGTGAGCAGGACTTTTCTGGCTAGCAAATCACCAACATTATTAAACTCCAATGATGAGAACAAATACAGCTTGACTTTCAAATCCCAGGTTGAGTTCACAAGAGTAGCAGTTAAAAGCCATTTTGTTTGTAAGCCAGTAAAATATGCACAAATGTTTCCCCACAATGCCAATTTAGCATCACTTTCAGAGTAGAATCACTTTAATCTAGCTGTTCATACTGTTTTGTGCCCATTCCGAACACAGAATGATTTATATCTTCAGTTACCTCATCCCCCCCTTTTAGTAACAACTGAATTAACTATTCCTAGAAATATAAAAGCAGCAGATATTTGCAACTGGAAAGGGATAACTACTAACCAAACCAAAATGGTGGCTCTCAACCCCTGCTCCTAGGTAGCCAGAATCTAGCTGGTGCCTCCTCCCATTTACCAATACAGGAGGGGCAGAGTGGACATGACACCAACAGTGATTCACAGCCCATGGTTGAAAACTCATTTTAGAGCAATTATTTCAGGCTGCAGATTTTGGCAGGCATCATATTGGTTTGTGTGATTTTCGTATTTTTAAAATTCTCTCCATAACCATAAAGGTTAGAAACTTCAGAAAGTCCATGCTGTCACACAGGTGTGATGTGTAATTTGTAAAGCTGTGTGTAAAAAAGCTAAAAATGGGGGCTCTTGGTTCCATGTGCTGTGCTGTAGGGAGCAATATTGCTGTTTGTACATATTCCCCTAAATTTGTGCACAAAGCTATCCCCCAGCTGGAGGTATAACCACCTCTTTATTACCCCTTGTAGCTGTTACTCCCACCTTCTCTGATCAACTGTCACATTCCAACTGCCACAGAACCTTTGGACTCCAACATTCCATCTGGTTCTCAGTGGCCCAGTGATGATTGAACTGGGTGATATTCTAAACAAAAAGAACTCTCAGCCATCCTTGTAGCTGTTTCTATCTCTTCATATTGACTCAGACATTCTAGGCTTCATAGTGACACAAACAGAGTGACAATCCTGTAAGATCTGTGCTCCTTACAGCTGGTGGTGGTTGTGAGGTGTAAGCTGTGGTGAAGGGGTGTGTGTGTGTGTGTGTGTGTGTGTGTGTGTGTGTGTGTGTGTGTGTGTGTGTGTGTGTGTGTGTGTGTGTGTGTGTGTGTGAGGGGTAAATTGTGTGTTCTGGTTGTATTGCTGTGTGGGTGGTTCTGAAGAACTAAGGAAGCTGGGCCAAGTAATCCACCATCTGTGCAGGCTCCTTCATACAACCAATGAAACTGTCACATACAAATTAGCTGCAGAGCAAGGGTGGTGCTTGGTTAAGCTTTATCACAATAGTCTAGGACACTTGGCACGGCAATAGATACATGCCCCACTGCCACTGTACACAGCACTGGTGTAATCTGTAAAGTCAAAATGGCTAAGAAGTTAAAAACTGGACAGTAACAGACCATGAAAGCCAGTGATGATTCATCCTGGTGCTATTCTGAACAAAGAGAATTCTCAATCACACTTGTAGCTGCTTCTATAGCTTCACACTGATTCTACAGATATAAAAGGTTTCAGAGTGACACACAGAAGGACTTTCCTGGAATTATGTTACACAGATGAGAGAGTAAAAAAAGGGGAGAAAAAGGAGGGTGGTTACAACCTACAGGTTGAGAAACCTTAAACTACTGGCTTTCTTCTCCTATGTAGGAGAAGGGAACATCTTATTTCTTCAAATCTTATAAATTCCAATATGGAACATCAAATGAAAACTAAACTTTATTTTCCCTGCAGGCCAGCCATTACAGGGCTACCAATTCAGATGAAGACTCTTCTCCTTGATTTGTGTCCTATGGGGATTAGATTTAAACATACTTTGATTTAAACAACTTTGACCTTTACTACTGTAAGTTCTTTATCTGTATGATGGGGTTTTGGGGTTTTTTGGGGGGGAGGGGGGGCTATTTAAAGTGTGAAAAAATGAAAACAGGTCTAGGAAAAAAATAACTCAATTATCCCAGAGCATCACAAAGGGCCATTTAACATAGCACCATTGTTGCTAGCAGAGCTCAACAAGTGTCCAAAACCACAAAAGACATTACATTTCCTTCTGACTGTAACAAAATGGTCTTTCCCATAGAAAAAAAACAACAGGGCAGCAAAATACCCAGCTGGAGAACAACAAACTAAGGATCCATTCACAGCATTGTCTGAACTGACAAATGATAATGCTACTGTCTAATAATATGGAAACTCACAGCTGCTATCTCATAAAATGTCCTCTCTTAAACTAGGATTAACAGACCCACTTGCAGAAAGCATTTCTATTAGACTTTGTTCATCAGTTCCTAATATATTTCTCCACAACAGAATCTCATCTTAACAAACGCCAAGTCACTTTTCTTCAGACATATTTTTGGTAACCTGGACATCCTTTTCCTCCTGGACATGCAGCAAAGTTCAGTAATACACTTTGTGGATGAACTGTGAGAAACTGATGACTTTTTTCCCCAAAGAGATTATAAACCCAGAAGGGACCATAGTGATAATCCAGTCTGACTTCCTGAGTGACACAGTCCTTAGAACGTCCCTGAAATAATTCCTGTTTGAACTAGAAATAAACAGATGACAGCGTTTAAAATTGTATTTATTAAAAATTCTGAAGCAATTTATTCTTTAAACACAAAAATAGGGGTGTTGGTCCTACTGTCCTGGTCAAATTAAAATTCTGGTAGTTACATTCTGCCCATCTGTGTTACCCGTACATTTTCAACTTGATACTGCATTCTGTTTCAGTTCTTGTCCTAAACTGATGTGCTATGTTATATAACGCCCTGTTCACATTACAACCTAGCAATGGCCACATTTCAAAGGGCCACTATAATCAGTTTATATAGTATGCTATGCATTTTATTCATTCAAGAAGATCCCACCTGCTATGCAAGGGTTTAAGACAGAGAATGGATATTTCAATAATGTGTGTAATAAAGAATTAAAATTTGATCATCAGACACAAATTAATCTAGTGAAGAATTGGCACAGCTTTGTTACAGGTTTTGTAATTGAGGATAGAGAGAGAGGAAGGGAGCAGGAAGAGGAAAGAAGGGGAAGAGGAATAAGTCACCTGCCTAGCCACGATGAATAGTTTGGGTTTTGTAGGGATCATGGTAAGGTGAGTTTTAAGGACGGATGTGGAGGAGGTTAAAAATAATAGGTATCTGGATTTTATCTAGGATTTTTCCCATGCATGAGGGCCAGACTAGGAGAAAGCATGGAGGTGTTTAGGAGGGAAGCTGAATGGTGGACTGTAGAGGCTGGGAATACTGGCAAAGCAAAGGCAGGGATCAACCTCACAATAGGTTACTACCTTATCTAGAGCTGGATAAGTTATGAAGCATCTTAAAGCTGAAGCAAGAGCTTGTATCTGATGCAGGTGAAAGGAGAGCCAGTGTAGGATGTAGGAAGAGTAGGATGGATTACCACAGCTCCTCCAGGATCTAAAAAATGGTGGATGGGGAGTAAGGCAAATCAACCAGGTTATAAGCTCCCGAGAGAAATATCACCGGCAGGGGAGGCTTGCATATTCTGGTTCAAACTGGATTCTCTAGTGGCCAACAGACAAAAGGAGGATTTTGGGATAAATAGCCTGAGTTTCAACTGATTCAGGGCCTTCTTTCTGATCCAGCATTTTAGACAGGACTTTCTGTCCAAGGGTGGGGAGGAGCCTACAATCTTTGCGGAAGGGTTGGAAGAACTTGACCTACTAGAGCCCCACAGTATTTATGGGTGACCTATGGTAAACTTTTAACATGTGTATAGGAACTTGTATTTTTTTATGTTTTCGCTGTAATGCTTTTACCTTAAGAATAAATGTGCTTGCTCAGAAGAATCTGTGTAGTAACTTATAACTGTGGGCAATATAGTTAGCATAGCCTTTGGAGAGAAAGCAAAGTACAGACACTGGCCTATTTAGGTAGTGTGTAAATCCAGGGAGCTGTGCAGTCTTAAAACCCCTGGTCAGGACAGAGTAAGATGCAAGTCTCTGCCCAGGAGAGGTGATGGCTGGGAGCAGGAAACCTTTAAGTGGGTGTCCTCAAGGGACCAAGGAAAGGGAATACAGGTGCAGCTACCCTCTGACAGCCTATTTTATTATTTTTAAAGATATGTTGTCTCTGAAGTGCTTTGGCTCTAAATAAATAATGCTTTGCTTTAGGAGGCTGTTTGATTACTGATTACATGATCATTGCCCCAAAGAGAACAGAATAGTAGGGTCTGGACATAAGTCAGACTTGCTGAGGTGATCACAGTTGATACACAGAACACTACAATCTGCCTCATCTGAGGGTGGGAGAATTGGATGATTCCATCCCAAGAGAAAGGTGACAGTCTGAGAGCTGAGACCTAGAGGGCGTGCACATGGAAAAAACCAGAAGGAGTCAGAGGTACAGTCTGCCTGGGAATTAACAGCATGTTCAATAAATCTGAAGATGAATGGAAGGAAGAGGGATTGGGTGATTATTTGAAAGAAAGGATCAAGAGTGGGTTGTTTTAAACTAAAGAAGACCAAAGCATGTCTGTACTGGGAGGGAAAGGAACCAGGTGAGAGTGAGGGGCTGAGGAGAAGAAAGAGAGGTGGTTAGAGCTCAGCAGGAGAGAGAAAAATTAGCAAACAAGAAGGATGGGGTCACTTGGTCTCGTTTATTCAGTTTGTCTTTTCTGTCCTCTCCCAACAAAGGATGAAATGTTCCAGGGCTGCTCAGAGATCCTGACAGAAAGACTAGTATGAAACTGTTTGTGTCACTCTGGTGTTGTAGAGGAAGGATAGTGTGCTGCAGCAGCACAGGCACAATCCTTCTATGTGAGAGTTTACCAAAAAGTGGTTTCTGTACTCATATGGAGCAAGAAACTTTTCCATACTCCTGAGCTTAATTTAACTCTGAGTAATGAAATGTAATCTTCGTATACCCAAACACACATCTTAAACATTCATATCCATCCCAAAAGCAACAAAGTAACACACATATCATGTGAAATTATTACAGAAAAAATGTTCTCTGAAGACCAGAGTTTTAAACACTAAGACAATCATCAGTGACAAGCAACTTAGTATTCTGCACTGGACATTTTCCAACATAAGAGACCTATAATTTGGTACAACTTAAATTAGCCATCCTGGTCCTATAAAGTCAGACAACAGAAATATTAAGGATGTTACAGTTCCAGGAGCATCGAGAGGGGCCCTGTTTCTAGAGTTCAAAGCTTTCCCGTTTAGTGGTGTCTCCTTCCCTGACCCATTCTACCACCGACTATAGTTTGTAGTTTGCACAGAACACAATCCCTTAAACCCTGATCAATGTATTTACCCTGATTCAAGTGAAATTGCAGAGGCACGAAACAGAGAAACCAGGAATGAGGAGGAGTGAGGGAAGCAACATGGGGGCACGTTCTTACCAAATACCAGGGCACCCATTTATACAAAACCAACACTCTCGAGTCTCTCCTCTGAACATGCTGCTCCTGCAGTATGATAATTAAACACATTTTTCTGTAGGATTGAGTGGCCCCTCAGTTATTCAGATCTTCTTCACTTCAGTTTGGTAAGATGCAAAGGAGAAATGCTCTTTTTCTGTCTACAGTCCTTCTTGGGGCTTAATTTCCTGCAACTCTGCCAATGAATTTAAGCAATGCCCAACCACAGCTAGACCCACCAGTCACACTCTTCCATGAGCAGTCAAATTAGCCACTACCCTCCATCCCCAACACTAACATTTTTAAAACATATCAGCAAAATAAACAAGAGGACAAAAGCTTGTCCTCTTCTAAAGTAGTGATGTGGAAATAATTTTCTGCTACTGCAGTAGCTCTATCATATATATTTGCAGCAAAATACTACTAAATAATACACTTTTGAAATTAAAGAAAAATGCCAGAAAAATTTCACTGGATGGCCAGCACTGGAACAATGAAATACCTTTCACCATATTTCTTTCACTACTATAAAAGCTTGCTAAGACACGATACAAGCTATTTCTCTGTAGAACATTCAGATATATACAACAAAGCTTTACTTTGTGCTGTCTCCAAAATTTGCCTTCTTTTCTACTTCTGACTTCAACTGGAGTAAACCTGGGGCAGTTAAGGAGACTAAATAAGCAAACACACTGCAACAGAAGCCTTTTTTTTTTTTGGGGTGCATGTTACAAAAAGTAGTTGAAGGACTCTTTACTATGAAACAGATTCTTTAAGAAGTGCTTAGCCTTCCTAGGAGAAAAGTAAACTAATTCCAGAGAGAAATACCCTTGACTCAAACTATACAAGAACCTAAAGCTACTTACAGTACTTGTACCATGTAGCTGAGGTATATTTAACAGAAAAAAACAAGGCTCTCAAGGATTTGAATCCCACAGTTTACAAACTTTTTAAACATCACTTTACTTCTGACACTGACAAACAGTCATGTACACCTTTCCTATGAAAAGGCAGGTTCTGAATCAGACTGCCAATACAGTATTTACAGTTTCACTTTTTCTTTCAAAAGATCAATTGCTTTATATAGCATACAAAAAAGGAAATATATTCCATTGCTTAGCATTTCAATCAAAAATCCATCACGACACTAAAAACTACAGCTTAGCTTTCCATTTTTCTTTACATAAGGGAAAAAAAGGTTACACAAAACAGAATAGGCAATCCAGCGTAACACAGAGACTGCAGAAAACCAACATATCAAAATACCTGCAGTGTTTCCTGAAGCATTTCCAGTGAAAACCCTAATGTTGTATTTTAAGTTGTGGGCTTCAGTGTGCAATGAAAAAAGAGAGTGAACACAATTAAAGTCTTCTGAACTCCAGGGAGGTTTGGTCTATTTTAAAAGAACACACTCCATCTCCACCCTCTGCAAACACTCCTGAAATAAGAGCACATAGCCCACACCTGAAAAGCAATCTCGCCTCCTTCATATATCAAAAAATGGTTTTCAAATAGGTCAGTACATAATGTACAAAACTGAAACAGAAAATTAATCACATCTATGAAATCTATTTATATTTTAGTGAGTTTAGGCCTCAAAGTGTGCCAAACTGACAACCGTACAGACTGTAGTCCTCTCTGAAAATCAGTACAGCATGAACAGCAGGACAAATTTCCCTACACCATTCCCAACCTTGAGCTGGATACTCCACCTCAGGAAATTGAAGAGTAGCTTAATCTCCATGTCCACTCAGTTCCTTCTGCTGAGAATTCAAAGAGTAGCTGTGACATGAGTGCAGTCTAGTTTGACAGAGATCCCCAGCTCAGTTCACACAGACCAAAAGCCATTGTATATTAACTACTTTATCATCACCAAACTGGTCTTGTCTCAAGCTAGCAATTTAAGAGGGGTACTGTATTACAGTGTATTACCACTCCCTTAATCTAGTCCTTCACTAACTGTTTTCTACACCATATTTACTTCCATAATATCTATTCTGCTCAGTTTCATTTGTAACCTCTAAGGACCACACTAAATAAAGATATATATATAACATCCTCAGAAAAGTTATAGCAACCTCTTCTCCCCTAACCATAAATATAGAAGCTTTGCATGAAAAAAAAAACTACACACCAGTATAAACTAGTTACTGTTCTGAGCACGGATGAGTGTAGATCCTAGCAAAAAAAGAACAAATACATTCAAGGTCAGGTTTTGTGGATACAGAAGTTTCCAGTTAGCTCTATTTCTAGAGCTGTGCAAGTAATTTTTCACAATATGACCTGGCTAAAAGAGGAAAGCACAATTTCCAGTTACTGAAACAAAGTTATGCCTCACAGTGGAAGTGCTGCTGGTCAAAGTTTCTATTTAGTTTGTCAAGTCATTTGGTCTCCCCTTGCTTATGAATAATGTGTATATATGAGATATATAAAATTATAATTAGGACTGTCAAGCTATTAAAAAAATTAATCACAATTAATTGCAGTTTTAATCACACTGCTAAACAATAATAGAATACCTTTTATTTAAATATTTTGGATATTTTCTACATTTTCAAATATATTGATTTCAATTACAACACAGAATATAAAGTGTACCATGCTCACTTTGTATTATTTTTATTACAAATATTTGCACTATAAAAAAGAAACAAAAGAAATAGTATTTCAATTCACCTCATACAAATATTGTAGTGCAATCTGTTTATCATGAAAGTTGAACTTACAAAAGTAGATTTTTTTTTTAATGTATGTGCACTCAAAAATAAAACAATGTAATATTTTAAAACCTACAAATCCACTCAGTCCTACTTCTAGTTCCTCCTTTAGAGGAGTCTTGGGGCACGGCATGGGGAGGAGGGGTCGGTCCCCAGAGTGAGGGGCTGACTGGAGGCAATGGTGGGTTCAAGACCCCTACCTCTCCGCCAGTGCCGGGATGGGAGCCACTTCCTCTTCTCTTCTCTCCTCTCCTTCTTCTTCTCTTCCCACCCTCCAGAGGCAGATTGGGTTACTGCATCTGACCGGACACTGTCCGGTCCCTCCGCAGCCCATGCCTTCCTCCGACCAAATGTATGCTATTAACGCAGTTTAAAAAATTAATGCGTTAATTTTGTTTTCAGTTAATCACAGGCATTAACTGCAATTAATTGATAGCCCTAGTTATAACAAATATTTCAATGGGAAAAGGGCAAAGAAAGAGGGATAGGAATGGAAAAAAAGAGAGAGAGAGACTCATACCTACCAATTTCCATCCCAAATTCTCTCCCAAAGTGACTGAAGTTTGATCACAAATTAAATAGTGAAATTTCACATTTAAGCTATACTGACAATACTTTAAAGCTCACTTTTAGCTTCTGTACTCACACTAGCAGAATTTATGCTGCCACAATTATGTCAGTTTTACATGTTGCTCTTCCTCAGAGTCACAAGCTGTTTATAAAATGTCCCTGTTGTTATGCCTGTGTTTAGTGTGAAAGTAGTGTGATTAAACAAGCTGTGAAGGGGAGAGGAGAGAAGGATAAGATAGTTCGATCAGGTAAATAAAAATCTCCAGTCTGAAGTACTGTGACTTGGGGGTGCTTGAGAAGCTGGGAAACTATAGGGCTTGAAAGCTGAGAAGAAAATGAAATAAAACAGGGGTGCCCAACCTATGGCCCACCAGACCATTTCATAAGCCTTGTGTCCTGCTTCAACACAATATACTAACAGCCAATTCATTAGCATTTTGTCATCATGTTTACATCACTTTAGTTTACACAAGTGTACACAATACTGTACACAGAAACAACCTATCTACTTACGAAACAAGTTCAACTTAAAACATAAATCAGTACAGGTGACTTTAAATCTTATTAAAATTTGTAGAATCTGTTTGACCCACACAAGGTTGTGCTTAGGCTTATGTGGCCCTCCTGTAATATGGTTGGGCATCACTGACCTAAGACATTCATGAAAGAACTTGAGGGAACTCTGGGGAGGAGCTATGAGTCAGAGACTTACAGCAGAGAGAGGGCAGGGAGGAATGATTGCAATACTAAGAAAGACTTTGTTTTGTTATAAATTTCGGAACCTGAAACCTATGCAACATTTTAACTTGAGGCTCGTGTAAAGTTAGTTTGTAACATTAACTTTTGGGACATCCTCACTATCTTCCTTTTATCTTTATATAGTCACTATCTATTTGAAAAAAAACTCACATTTGTCTGAAAGGTACCTTCTGTACTTGACCTATGATTACTATAACTCAGAAATTAACAAAAAGGTTTCTCTTTTTTTTCCATCTTGTTTGTTCTGCATATTTGACAATACTTTGTCAAACCTGAAGAGCTCTGGGTAAGCTCTAAAGCTTGTCTCCCTCACCAATAAAAGATGGTCCAATAAATGATATTGCCTCATCCACCTTGTCTCTCTAGGTATGCCTAAACTGCAATTAAAAACCCATGGCTGACCCATGGTTCACTTGGGCTCATGGGGCTCACTTGGGTTAAGGGACTATTTAATTGCAATGTTGACATTCGGACTTGGGCTGCAGCCCAAGCTCTAGGACCCTGAGAAATGGGAAGGTCCCAGGGCTTGGGCTGCAGTCCGAGCCTGAATATCTTCACTGCAATTCAACAGCCCGAGCCCCACAAGCCGAGTCAGCTGGCACAGGTCAGCTGCGGGTGTCTAATTGCAGTGTAGACATACCCTCCAACACTTTGTGTACAGTTTCAATGTTTCCTCTGCATAGGTAAACAGTTCCTCCACTGCTAATAGACTTTGTAAACATAAACCAAGAAGCAAAAAACCCTTACATACTTTGAAATAACTGCTTACAAATACTTTCAGAGCATATTATTTAAAAGGTACTCTGACAGAAACTGGATTTTTTTTTTAAATTAGTCAATTTAAAAAATAAATAAATTGAGTGTCCCTTCAATTTCTTTCTTCCATGTAAAGGACTTCAGAAATTTTATATATATATATATAAAATATATATATATATATATATATACACACACACACTAAGTACAGTGTGTTTTTAGCCAATTTAATACCGATGCCTACAAAGCCCAGCAATTTAATAATTTACATTTCAGAATCCACTTTCCTGTTCTGCTGGGGTGATGGAGAAACAGCAGCTATTCAACTACAGCTGCACTTGGACCCCAATGACATACTCAAGGGGACTCATTCAGATGTAATGAAGAAAAATCAGAATGTTGGCTTAACCTTGACCATCCCGTCAATGATAAAACATGTCAGACACAGCTTGAAAGTCTCTTCAGTTGCATATGCAGAGTTATTTAACCTGTAATGAATTAGCAAAACATGCCCTCATGATCAGGAGGCTTGATTATTGCAGTTGAATCCCTTCTCTGTCATTGGCAGCTTGTTCAGCATACAACAGCTGGTTTGAGCAATCATATTACATTCACGCTGCCTCTAAAGCAACAAGTTGATTCTAAGTTGGCATAAATAGTTTTTAAAGCCCGAATTGTGTAAGCCTTACCTTTATTAGAGACTAGCTAGTTGACACACATCTGCACTCTGATACCACCCTGCATTTTAGGAATCTAAGCATCACGTTAACTTGCCTTTCCTGCAATGAGCCCTAAAGATTGAAACTCTCTCCCCACTTCTCTAATCATTCATCTGACTTAAATATTAAGGGGTGTTTTTTTAAGTTGGCCTCATTCGATATTCCCCACTTCCCTATTTTTTGTATTTCACAACCTCAATTTGTGTCTGTTATTAAGGGAATACTTTTAATGTGTTTTTAAATAATTAATGAATAAGTGTGATACCCTTCTTTCCCATTGGTGGGAAAGGCAATTGGATTTCTCTCCCTCTCCCCCCATCTTTTCTCTATTTTAATGATTCGATGAGGTTTGCACTGTACAGCAGATATGGGTGTTTGAACTTTGCTATACTTATTTACCTATTATGTTGATTTAAGCTTAATGTTCCACTTCCCTAAGCATAGATGTGCTCTTTCATACAGTCCAAATAAAATGAGGACTCTATCATGGCAAAAGAGATTAGATTTTAACTTTTTTGTTTGGTATCTCCAGTAGTTTGTCATCCCCTTTGGTATGGTGCTTAAATACAGGAATATGATTTTAGAAAGGCAAGCAATATCCTTGCAAAAAATACAGTGATTTTAAAAAATTTCTCAATTCCTGTTAGTGTCAGCCATGTCTTGCAGCATACCTACCTACTTTGCTCTATTGTGGATACCAGCATCTCGTAGTCTGAAAGCTAACATATAGACAGATCGGGGTGGGGTGGTTAATAATCATTCCCATAATACAGCATTTATAATATGTTGCTGCAGCTTTCCTCTTATTTCACTTTTTGCAAGGTTGACCTCTGTAATACTTCTACATATCTGTTAACTTCATGGACATCAACCCTCTAGAGAGATATCAGCTGAACAGTGCGCATTTTCTTCCATGTTAATAGGTAACTATTAATATGATAATACAGAAAGCCCAAAATTGGCTGTACAAACATAGATGCCCAAATGCACACAAGAACTAACATTTAAGGATGTCTACCTTCCTATACGCTGTAACAAGTGACAGAACAAAGAACTGTAGCAGACTTAAATAATTATATAACATACAATTGGGTAAGTAATTTTCTGAATGATTTTCACTTGCACGAGATTTTATTTATGTTCCCCAAGCACATATGTACTTCACAGCAAAGTATCCAGCAAGAAACTACTCAACTAACCAGTGTCACTAACAAAGGAATCCTGCTTTCACAATATCAATACTGTCTATTGGTTTCCAGGCAGAATTTAAGATGTTTGTTTTGACCTATAAATCCCTAATATTTTTAGCACCTGCCTACTTGAGAAACTGCCTCTCCCCATGCAAAGCTGCACACCCAAGATCAGCTTAAGCAATGAGCAAGAGCCCCTTCACTTAAAAATAAGAGGGGAGATGCTGGTACCGCTTTCTTCATTAGGGGCCTTCAAATTTGGAACTTACTCCTCATTGAAGTAACCCAGATTTGAACATTCAAGACATGATGCAAGATTTTTCTATTTATTCAGGCATTTGGAGTTGGAAGACTTGAAAGGGGGAGAGAAGTACTGTTGGAGATGGTTATTGGTGACTGCCAGTAGGTTTCCTAACAGTAATTTTAGATTGTTTCTTTAACTGGAAAGATGACCTCTAGAGTAACACATATACAAAAAGGTGCCTATTTTTAGGGTTACCATACGTCCGGATTTTCCCGGACATGTCCGGCTTTTTGGGCCTCAAATCCCTGTCCGGGAGGAAATCCCAAAAAGCCGGACATGTCCAGGAAAATAGGGAGGGAGGGCCTGGCGGTGCGGGGCCGGGGGCCGGCGGTGTGGGGCCGGGGGCGCTCAGCCGGGAGCCGGGGCCGTGGGTGCTCGGCCGTGGGTGCTCGGCCGGGGCCGGGGCCGGCGGTGCCAGGGCCGGGGGTGCTCAGCCGGGGTCGGGGCTGGGGGTGCTCGGCCGGGGTCGGGGCCGGGGCCGGCGGTGCTGGGCCGGGGCCGGCGGTGCTGGGCCGGGGGTGCTCAGCTGGGGACGGGGATGGGGCCGCCCGGCCGGGGACGGGGCCAATGCCGGCGGTGCTCGGCCAGGGGCGGGACGGGGCCGGCGGTGCTCGGACGCGGCCGGGACGGGGCCGGGGCCAGCGGTGCTGGGCTGGGGGTCGGGCACGGGCCGGGGGTGCTCGGCTGGGGGCCGGCCGAGCCAGGCGGGAGACGCCGGGGCCAGAGCCTCTTGGCCTGGGCCAGCCGGCTGCCGGAGGGAGCCGCTCGGCCAGGGGGGCCGGACTGGGCCGCCCCCACCCCAGCCCTACCCCCAGCCCCAGCTTACCTGCTGCCTCCCTGTTTCAGGCTTCCCGCGAACATTTGATTCGTGGGAAGCAGGGGAGGGGGAGGAGCAGGGGGCGGAGCGTTCGGGGAGGGGGCAGAGTTGGGGCGGGGCTGGGGGCGGGGAAGGGGAAGGGGCGGAGTTGGGGCGGGGCCCCGTGGAGTGTCCTCCTTTTTTAAAACTAAAATATGGTAACCCTACTATTTTATTAGGGAAAAGGGGATCTATTAAAAGCATATTTTTGTTTTATTTTTAAAAACAGAAAGTGTGCATAAAAACTATGTAGAATAGGTTCTAAAACAATTAAAACAATCCTCAACTATTCTGGGTAAAAAAAAAAAAAAAAAAAAAAAAAATCAGAGCTCTCAATTTCATCAGGTCTCACACTCCTGCTCTGCCTCAAACCCTAGACTAAATGTAATCCAATCAGCTGATGGCCACCTCATCTCACCTGTGACTATTCTTTATCACTCAACTGCTAATTATTTTCAGAAATTAAACAATCCAATTTTCAATCCCCTACCTCTCAACTCCCACTACAATTATGAAATGGAGGAAAAAAGTCTAGTAAAACCACAAACAAATGCCTTTAGAACAACATATAATACAACATACTTCATTTTTAAAGTCAGAGTCTTTTACAGTAAATCTCATTATACTCAGCTGACCCAAACTTCAGACTCTGGACACGCATAATCTTGAGAGAATCTTATGTATTGCTTATACAGCACTGAGAAAAACAGAACCACTCACTTGCTCAAATGGCACACTGCTATCTGTTCAGTCAGCAGTCCACCTGCACTTTTGAACTTTAGACTCACAAAGACAGAGCACAAACACCTTGCTTTCCTCTGCTAGTAAAGCACATTGTTTAGTCTTTATAATGAGCTGAATTACATAATCAAGTAAAATACAGACCAAAACAACTTGCTTTCTATAACAGAACACATACACAAGCTATCTATACCGACTAAGTGAAGAAAAGATAACATTTGAAAAGCTGAAGAACAACATCAGTGCTGTTCAAAAACTTTTCTCTTTTACCAACAGAAGTTTGCTCCTGGGAAAATTCTGTGCCCAAAAAATTAAAAATTCTGTGCCAATAAGATAAAAATTCTAAACACAATATTTTAAAATTCTGCAGACTCCAGCATGAAGAGCACAGGGCACTGGCTGCATGGGGGTGGAAGATCACCCTACAGCTCCCCTCTGGCACACGGACTTGGCAGTGAGACTGCACCCGACTCTGACACAGGTCAAGGGCTGGGCCTGCCACCAGAAACACCCTGGGGTGCTGCCCCTCCACGCCAGGAACACCAGGTATGGGCAGGCAGGCTCAGTCCAGCAGGATCCAAGTGTGGAGGGATCCAAGTGTGGGTTGAGAGGGTTCTGTATGGGGCAATCTGGGTGCAAGCAGCTCGGTAGGGTGTCTGTGTGAAGGGCCGAATCTGGATGCATGGGGGCTCATTTGGGGGTTCCGAGTGTAGGGGGGTCCAGGTGAAGGTGGTTGGAGCTCAGCAGGGAGGGTCTGGGTGTGGGGGGCTCAGCAGGGTGGTCCAGGTGCTGGGGGAGTGAGGCTTTGTAGGGTGGGGGTCCAGGTGCAGCTGGTTAGTGCTGAGTCGGGTGGGGGGGGGGGTCCAGATGCGGGGGGGGGAGGGCTTGTTGGGGTGGTCCAGGTGAAGAAGGGCTAGGGCTCATCGGGGTGGGGGATTGAGTGCAGGAGACTCAGTGGGAGAGGCTTGGTGGGGGTCCAGATGCAAAGGAAGGGGCTCAGCGTTGGGGTATGGGTACAGGGGTGGGGTGGGGTTTGGGTTCGGATGCGGGGGGGGGGCGAGACTCGGCACAGGGGGGGGGTTGAATATGGGAGTCTGGATGCAAGGGGATTGGGTGGACAGAGGATCAGCGCCCCATACAGTGACCCCTCCCCTGTGGCTGAGAAGCAATGAGGGCAAGAAGCGGGGGAAAGGGGTGCTGGAGTTTCCTGCAGCCAGGGACGATTTCTGGGGGTGGGTCTGACCCGGCCCAGGCCGCTCCTTGCAGGGGAAGAAGAAGTCTGTCCTCCCCGCCCCCAACCCAGCCAGGACTAGCAGATGAGCCCAGCACAGGGTAGGAGCCAGCAGCTGGGGTGTCCCTAGTCCCGCCCCTGCCCCATGGTGATTTCTCTCTCCACAAGCTGCTCTGGGTGCCCAAAACGATGCACCCATGCTACAGTGGAGGGGCGTGTGACCCCTTCTTGTGGCTTTCCTTTGCTTTCCTATCAGAAGTCATTTTTTCTGCAGGGAAGCAAAGAAATCTGCGGGGGGACATGAACTCTGCACAGGTGCAGTAGCACAGAATTCCTGCAGGAGTAGAAGTTGGGTCCAATAAAAGATATTACCTCAGCCACCTTGTCCCTCTAAGACAATGAAATCATTCAACATGTTCCTAGGTCTGAGGCCCTTTGTTTGTAACTGAGAGCCCCGCGCCGCTTCCCACAGCTCCCATTGGCCAGAACCACGGCCACTGGGAGCTGCAGGCAGCCGTGCAAATGTAAACAAACTGTCCGGCAGCTCACCAGCGGATTACCAAGATGGGCCGCAGATTGTCCACCACTGGAGTACACCACCCAACAGGGAAAGAAAGTGATCCTTTTAAAGATTTAATAATAGTAATATCTTACTGTGAATGAAACAACTTTCAGGAAGCCGAAATAAACAACTTGAATGTCAGACTCAAAAGGTGAAAGATAAAAAAAGAATTAAGCTTTTTGAACCAAATATTCTGCTTGAAGATGTGTGTATATATTCCCCATTGAAATCTGTTTAATAGTTATGTATTACCTTAGGGACAGAATTTGTTTTTTTATTTTTACTCCATCTTTTTGAACCAGATTCCCTTGGACAATCTGTACTATTCAACTGTTTTTGATGTGTTAGCTTACCTCCCCCTTAGAGTTTGCTTTTATACACAGGCAGGAAGGAAGCGGTTCGCAAGGCTAGATTCCTCTCACCAAAAGATGCACAGGAGGTGTCTCTGCCTCACAACTTCTCTCCATCATGCTCCAGCTCTGTGTCTAAGGGTGGAACTAAGGGTATGTCTACACTACGAAAATAGGTCGATTTAATAGAAGTCGGTTTTTTAGAAATCAATTTAATACAGTCGATTGTGTGTCCCCCCACTAAGCACATTAAGTCGGCGGTGTGCGTTCACAGTACTGAGGCTAGGGTCGACTTTCGGAACGTTGCACTATGGTAGCTATCCCACAGTTCCCGCAGTCTCCGCCGCCCATTGGAATTCTGGATTGAGCTCCCAATGCCTGATGGGGCAAAAACATTGTCGCGGGTGGTTCTGGGTACATGCCGTCAGGCCCCCCCCCCTCCCTCCGTGAAAGCAACGGCAAAAAATCATTTCTCGCCTTTTTTCCTGGGTTACCCGTGCAGATGACATACCACGGCAAGCATGGAGCCCACTCAGCTCACTGTCACCGTATGTCTCCTGGGTGCTGCTGGCAGACACGGTACTGCAGTGCTACACAGCAGCATCCCCTTGCCTTGCCTTGCGGACGGCAGACAGTACAATACGACTGCTAGCCGTCGGCGGCGGCCCGTGGGTGCTCCTGGCCGGCCTCGGTGAGGTCGGTCGGGGGCGCCTGGACAAAAATGGGAATGACTCCAGGTCATTCGGTAGGGATATTAAAGAAGGTACTAACAGTGATTCCCCCAAGTGACAGTGACCCCCTCATAATTTGTCCCCCACACTTTAAAATCCAACAGTTTCACCAAGTACAAAAATCTCTTGGGTCTTCTGTTAAAACTTGTAAGCTACTGTCTGTAGAAACCATTGATTATATCTATCCTGTGAAAGATACTTTACTACTATGTAAAACTTACAAACAAGTTAACTGACTTTGTTCTTGAAGTAATTCATACAATGCAAACAAACACTATAAGCTGTTAAGTGACTTTCACTTCATTCAACGGCTCCTAGGACAGACCCCCACCCTCTGTGATTAAAGGGCCAGGAGTCTCAAATAAATTAGCACACACCCTGAAAGTGGTGGAGACAGTAAATTAAAATATGGTTAAGATATGGAATGTATGCTGATGAATGCTTGATATACATGAATGGTTAGGGAGGTGCCAGCCTAGAAAGGGAGTATCCATTGGCCGAAGAATGTGTCAAGTGGATGACCAGAAAACCCCCAGAGGGTAAACTGGGATCCACCCCATCACCTGGAAGGATGAGAAACACAAACTTTGGACAGTGTGGAGCCACCAGGAATGTGCCACTTTGGACAGGAATGTGCCATCTGCTGATTGAGTCAGCAACAGCAGGATGAAACAGTTCCCATAGACTAACACAGGAATTAATTCCTATAAGAATGGACTCTAAAGACTGATGACTTGGAGTCTCTGGTTCTGCTGCCAACCTCCAGGAGCATCATGTGCACCTGACACAGACTCGGCTCCATCCTCATGACCAAGATACCTGGCCAGTAACTTGGCATGAGCAACTTCTAGGCTGGTAACTATAACACCTATACAGAACTTGAATGAATGATTGTGTGAATGAATCTCTCTCTCTCTCTCTCTCTCTCTCTCTCTCTCTATATATATATGTATATGTATGTGTGTGTGTATAAGAAATAAGTAGTCAAAAAACGTTGTTTACTTTTATCTTTTGCTTTATCCGTATATTTACAATAAATGTGGCATCTTTGCCTTATCCCTCTTAATAAGATCCTGCTGGTTTTTATTCTATTGGTATAACATTTTGGTGGAGAATTGCGAAAGGGGGAATATTGGTAAAATGCCTCAGTTATTGTAAACATTGATGTGCACACAGCCGGCTCTATAGAAAGCGGTTCTATTTCTGGTTAACCAAACCTGCTGGCCTCCGGATAGGTAGCAGGAAAATAACAAATATAAGCTACGATTTCACAATCTAGGCTGTGTCGCTCGCTGAACGATGTCAGGAGCAACAGCAAAGTTTGAACAAGCTTTTAAAAATGTTCAATAAAAGGTGCATACACCCTCAGTCGTAGCATGACTGAGCATAAGAGGAGAACTTAGGGTTTCTCGCTCTGCCCCTGGAAAGGGTTTTTATATTTGGTGTATGAACCCTCGGTGGTAGAAGCCCAAGCAATACAGAGGGAAGCTTAGCGTCTCTCCCTCTGGCCCAGAGTGGGTTAAAATTGTAAGATACAAATCTTGTTCTGTTAAACCAAACTCTGAAGAATATAGGAGTTTGGGCAGTGTAGTGTGGTTTTTGTTCGTTTGTTTGTTTTGTTTTGTTTTTTTGTGAGTGATATTATGGTCATTTCACAATTTTCAAAGAAATGTTTAAGGAATGGGACCAGGAAGGGTGGGGGCTAGTTGGAAAGCCCACCCTCCTTGCTAAATTGGTAGTGGAACAAGGCTTGTGCCCATGGAAAGGAACTGTTTATTGGAAAAAGCAGGATCGGGCCCAGGCAAGCAACAGATAGAAAAACTGGAAAACAGGTTGGGTACAGAGAGTTAAAACAGCACTCTCAAATCTTACAGCAGCAGTAACATCAGGAGAAGAAACATTTGAGACCCCAGAAGGGGGCAGACCTTTGGGACCCCTCTGGAGATTGGGAAGGATTCTGCAACATTTTAGCAACTAAATGTTAGTTTAAGTCCAAATCAGCTTAACCTTGCATGACAACTGTGGTACTCCTACAAAATCTTATTTGTTGTGTGTGCTTAAGAAGGTCCTGACCTCAGTGACTTTTATTGTTTGATGGCTATTGCAGCATCAAACTTGGGCCTCATCTTATTTGTCAATGTACCCAATTATTGTAATGGTAATGGTTTTATGATTGTTTGGTTTGTTTGCAACAGATCACCTGTGCCCTACAACAACAACAACTGCTGTAATAATCATAAATAAAGGGGCAGAGTGTTGTAGGAGCAGCCCACCTGGTCAGCAGTTCTAAATATAATTTTTCATCCCATCATTGTCCTATTAGTAATCCTAACTGTTATGTTGGTTCTGCCTTAAAACAATTACATAAAGTGTGACCCATTCAATACCCCTGGATTGAACGGTCAAAAGGGGGACAATGTAGGACTGATGAATGAAATTGTTTTTAATTGTTTACTTTATTAATGTAACTTCATAAGTAAAGCTTTATGAATGAAACAATATTCATTCATAAAACCGGTTACCCCAATAACTGGCTAATTAACAGTTAAGATGCTTGTTAAGAGCCATAGCTGTTCAGTCAGCTGCCTTTGTAAGTTTCACTATCAATCCAATTCCTGCTTAAATCACTGAGACTTGCACTGTTTCAGTATTGTAATTTCTGTTCACCATTTATTACACTTGCCTACAGTGTAACTTCTGTTCACTGTTTGCCATCCATTATACTTGTCTATATTGTAACTTCTGTTCACTGTTTGCCATATTGTAATTCAAACCCCATTTTAAAACGCTTACTCCATTTTGTAAGGGCTTGCTGCAACCTTCATTTTTGCAAACCCTGCTGTAATCTTATTAGTTTAGTTTAGATGTGTGAATGAGGTATGTATGGATGATGGAATCAACCTCCAGCCCCAGCCTGTCCTGATTAAATAGAGTTCAAACACCAAGGGCTGAAGATGCAGACAAGAGCCCTAACAAAGTAAGAAGAATCCACCCTAAAAAGAAAAGGTACAATAGAAGGAAGATCAAAGCCTGGTCCCAGGCTGAAAGTCATGTCTGCAATTGACGGGTGATCAATCACCAAACCCAGAGGCAGCGTGACACAGCAAGACCTGTAGACTCTGGATTCAAACTAAAGCCTACAAAAAGGATGGGTGAGATGGAAAACTTTGGAGGAGGGTAACATTCTGCTGCCAACATGGAAGGGCATCGGTGCATGCCCAACAGAGACCCAGCTCGTCCTTGTGCCCGGCTTTCCTGGCCAGTTAGCCGCCACAAGCTACGAACCCAAGCTGCAAACTCAAGCCACAGACTCAAGCAGGACTGGTAACTATGCAACAGCTGCAGAACATCTGATGGATGTGTGTGTGTGTAAATGTGTGTGTGTGTGTGTGTGTGTGTATAGGTATTAGGTATAATGTCTGTGTATAGGGATTAAGATATTAGTTATTGGTCATAAATCAAATTGTTATCATAATTAGGGTTACCATATTTCCACGAGCAAAAAAGAGGACACGGGGGGGGGGGGGGAGGAGCCCCGCTCTAGCCCCGCCCCTGCCCCACCCCCATCCACTCCCTCCCACTTCCCACCCCCTGATTGCCCCCCTCAGAACCCCCAACCCCCCCCCCCCGCTCCTTGTCCCCTGACTGCCCCCTCCTGAGAACGCCCTAGGACCCTACCTGTCCCCTGACTGCCCCAACCCTTATCCACACCCCCATCCCATATTCACACCCCCGCCCCCAGACAGACCCCCGGGGACTCCCATGCCCTATCCAACTGCTCCCCGCCCCCGACAGGACCCCCAGAACTCCTGACCCATCCAACCCCCTCTGCTACCTGCCTGCCTCGACCCCTCTCCACACCCCTGCCCCCTGACTGCCCCCCAGACCCATCTAACCCCCCCGCTCCCTGTCCCTGACTGTCCCAACCCCTCTCCACACCCTTGCCCCCCTGACAGCCCCCCCCAAACTCCCGACCCATCCAACCCCCCCCTCCCTGTCCCCTGACCAGGGCCGGCTTTAAAGAGCCCAGGAATCGGGCTGCGCTCCGTCCGGGGTTGCGGGGCTTGGGGCCGGGCCGGAGGTGCTCGGCCGGCGCTGCTGGGGCCCGAGCCGGGCCGGGTCCGGGCCGGGTCCGGGCCGGGGGTGCTGGGGCCCGAGCCGGACCGGCGCTACTGGGGCCCGAGCCGGGCCGGGTCCGGGCCGGGGGTGCTGGGGCCCGAGCCAGGCCGGCGCTGTTGGGGCCCGAGCCGGGCCGGGTCCGAGCTGGGGGTGCTGGGACCCGAGCCGGGCCGGCGCTGCTGGGGCAGCCGGGCGCCGCTCGGCCCGGGCCGGAGGGAGCCGCTCAGCCAGGGCCGCGCCTCCCCGGAGCGCTCCTCCTCGCGCTCCCCCCCGCCCCAGCTTACCTGCTGCTGCCTCCCGCTTGCCCCTGCTTCTTTTGAGACTTCCCGCGAAGATCTGATTCGCGGGAAGCAGGGGGAGGGGGAGGAGCAGGGGGGCGGAGCGTTCAGGGGAGGGGAGGAAGGGGAAGACAGCTGCGGGGCCGAATGGTGTGGTAAGGCTGCAGGGGATGGGGGGAGACGGGAAGGGGCTTTGGGTGCCCAGCGGCGCTTGGCCGCCGCTTTTCTATCTATAAATAGCCGACCGGGGGGAAATCCCGGACATTTTTAGATTTTTAAAAATCCCCCCCGGACGGCTATTTATAGACCGAAAAGCCGGACATGTCCGGGGAAATCCGGACATATGGTAGCCCTATCATAATAAATGTGGCATCTTTGCCTTATCCCTCTTAATAAGATCCTGCTGGGTTTTATTCTATTGGTATAACAATTCTCTTCTTTAAGTTTCGTGTAATGGAGATTCAGTCCTGCCTGGAATATCATGCCAGTTGGAGGCTTCTGCCTCAGGCTGGTCTCCCAGTCGGCAGCACCTCACGGTCGCACCTACCCCAGCCTACCCCTTGCTCCCATGGCTCGTGAAGCCTGGACAGTAGTAAGGAGCAGTTCAACTATAGGCTGAGCAAGTGCAGAATGGTGGTAGAATGTGCCTTTGGATGTTTAAAAGCTCGCTGGTGCAGTTTACTGACTCGGTTAGACCTCAGCGAAACCAATATTCCCATCGTTATTACTGCTTGCTGTGTGCTCCACAATATCTGTGAGTGTAAGGGGGAGACGTAAGGTGGGAGGTTGAGGCAAATCACCTGGCCACCGATTACACGCAGCCAGACACCAGGGCGGTTAGAAGAGCACAGCAGGACGCGCTGTGCATCAGAGAAGCTTTGAAAACCAGTTTCATGACTGGCCAGGCTACAGTGTGAAAGTTCTGTTTGTTTCTCCTTGATGAAAACCCGCCCCCTTGGTTCACTCTACTTCCCTGTAAGCCAACCTCCCTCCCCTCCCCCTTTGATCTCTGCTTGCAGAGGCAATAAAGTCATTGTTGTTTCAAATTCATGCATTCTTTATTAATTCGTCACACAAATGGGGGGATAACTGCCAAGGTAGCCCGGGAGGGGTGGGGGAGGAGGGAAGCACAGGGGTGGGGTAGTTGTAGGGGCACCCCTAGAATGGCATCATAGAAGCGGCTCTGACCCGGAGCAGCCATTTGCCTCTCTGGTTCTTTGGTAGGCTTCACGCGGCACTGCTGAGGGTCCCTGTTATAACCTCTGTCCTTCATGCCCTTGGAGATTTTTTCAAATATTCCGGCATTTCATCTTTTGGAACGGAGTTCGGATAGCACGGATTCATCTCCCCATACAGCGATCAGATGCAGTACCTCCCATTTGGTCCATGCTGGAGCTCTTTTGCGATTCTGGGACTCCATGGTCACCAATGCTGATGAGCTCTGCATGGTCACCTGTGCTGATCAGTTCACTACGCTGGCCAAACAGGAAATGAAATTCAAAAGTTCGCGGGGCTTTTCCTGTCTACCTGGCCAGTGCATCTGAGTTGAGAGTACTGTCCAGAGTGGTCACAATGGAGCACTCTGGGATAGCTCCCAGAGGCCAATACCATCGAATTGCGTCCACACTACCCCAAATTCGACCCAGCAGGGTCGATTTCAGTGCTAATCCCCTCGTCGGGGAGGAGTACAGAAATTGATTTTAAGAGCCCTTTAAGTCGACAAAAATGGCTTCGTCGTGTGGACGGGTGCAGGGTTAAATCGATCTAACTCTGCTAAATTCGACCTAAACTTGTAGTGTAGACCAGGGCTAAGAAGCGAAGACCCCTTACAGCTGACAAGGAACAGTGATGGCAGCACCCTCTTCTACCCTATGCCAGGAAGAGACACCTGGCATGGCCTACAGGAAGGAAAAAAACAAAGTAGGCAGACACTGCAACTTGTAGCAGTGAAGAGGACTCTATTACGTGGTATGGGGAGGAAAGAGGGGGTGGCTGTGCAAGCATTTTTCACTGAGACTAGTAGGGTTAGTTCTCAAGCCAGTAGCTGTCTGAGAAATATTTCAACTCCTACACTGAGAAGATTCTACTCTACACTGATGTGGAGGTGAGTCACCTTATGAACTAACTACCTGTAACCAATTAACCCCATGAGGCAAGTAGAGCTAGGCTCTGGAAAGAGTAAAACTGGTTCTGAACAAAGTAACTTGGTAACTTAATAATTTTTCCCATCCCCTTATGTACACAATTGTACTAGTCCCCACTATTTTAAACATCTTTCCAAGATAGAACAGTCTTTTGACTTACTGATACAAATATCTGAAACAAATGAACCTATCCTTTTTGGGACTTTTGATTGTATAACTTCGGTATATATTAATAACGCTGTTTTAATATCATGAAAATGTTTACTTCCATCTTCAGACCATATGCACAGAATTATTAATAGTTCAGGTACTATATAAACCCCATGAAACAGCAATCTGTTGTACAGAAGACACTGGTGCCATAACTGCAAACAATATGATAATCCTAACTACAGATTGTAAGCACAAATAAAAACATTTGGTAAGTAAGCATTCATCAGTTGTATTTAGTTTACAGATCATCATACCTCTCAGAAGTTGGGAAGATACTGATTTTGATTTTTCCATCATCAGAATACACCATTTCTTCAAAGTTCTACTGCAACTTTAACCGGCTATTACATTTCAATTGAAAGTGATTTAATGTCTATAGAAGTGGGCAGTGAGACTAGCAAAAATGTTAATAGAGAGCCTGATTCTGCAATCCCTGTTCAAGTTGACTAATTTACCAAAATAGTCTCGGTGTAAGAAATGCAGAATTGCACAGTTTGCCCACTGATGACTAAGACAAAGCTGTTTCCTCCTCTGTAGTAACCTACACTGAAACTTTAATACAGAGAAGCTGATTGACTGCCTTTTCATTTGGAGAATCTTTGCAGCAGAAAACAGACCACAAAAAGTTAACTTCAGAAATCAAATTAAATGACAGTGTTCACAGTATATCAAAGAACATATGATACAAATATATTTAAACATATACAAAAATAGCTGTATACATTTATTACTGCATGTGCTTATTTTTATCCTTTTCTGTCCGAGTAAACTAAACTAAACTGCTGAAATGTAATTTTGTGACTGATGCTTTTTTATAAAAATACAAATATTTACAACCATCTCTGTGTTACTGTGATAGTATAGATCACACACTTTTTTAAAAAGAAATGAACAAAGCAACCTTGCAAACAGCACAAATATGTTTTCACCAAGTAGAAGTCTTCTATACCCACAGCACTTGGCACGCCATTCAGCAAAGAAGGTAAGTACACCTCTACCTCGATATAACGCTGTCTTCGGGAGCCAAAAATCTTACCGCGTTATAGGTGAAACCGCATTATATTGAACTTGCTTTGATCCACCAGAGTGCGCAGCCCCGCCCCCCCGGAGCACTGCTTTATCGCGTTATATCCGAATTCGTGTTACATCAAGTGGCGTTATATCGACGTAGCGGTGTATGTGCTTAAAGCACAATTTAAGATGTCAAGCAGCATGCAAAAGCATGAAGAAAAGAGAAACATACATATTTTTAAAAGAGACTAAGTATCAACTATCTTCATTTACTTCGCCATTAGCTGGTAATTGTCTTTTGACAGTGGCCTTTATGAATTTGCCCATAAGCGTGTAAGAATGGAGACTCCAGATGATTTGTAACTTAATTGCAAAATAAATGACTTCACTAAAGTCACTGTGCAATAAAGTTTGTTTTATAACAACAATAATAAAAGTATGAAACATCCCACCAGCAATAAGGACAACATTTAAGGCAACCCTTATCCCTAAAAGATAATGTTCACATATCAGTAAGAAAGAACAATCTGCCCCAAACCAGATTTTGAGACATCCCATTAAAGTACTTCTAGATCGAACTACCACCATTTCTTATCTGTACACAAAAATAACTGTGTTTTCAAGATTACATACCTTTTTTTCCAGTACTTAAACATATTCATAAATTCCCTTTCTACCTTCTTATTAATTCCACAAAGAGTTCTCCCTTTGTGTGAGCACCATCAAGAATTACAATCTGTTCCTAAACAACCCAAAAGAGCACTTTAAGCCCAGAAACTAATAATAGGGAGCTCTACTATACAAAGATTGCCATTAAAAAGTCAGCATGTGCCGTAAGTCACCACACAGATATCCCTATATCTAGAATGGGTGATAACTGATGATTGTTGACAAATACTAATTTAACTGGCAACCAGTGTGTATGTAAGACATATACACTTTCCCCCTTATATGAGGATTATCAGAATATTGCTCTGAAAGACAGTTGTAAAATTTAGCACAACTCAAACTTAGCATTTGCAGCATCTTGCCTGAGAAGGTAACTAAGATCATAGGCTTATTTATGAATTTTGTGATTCTTTGCAGAGTATGAAGCCTTCAGTGTACTGGACCCAACACTCTCACAATGAATTCAATGTCAAATCTTCACTGACTTTAATTAGAGCAGAATCTGACCCCTGTATAACATGGGGACATTTGCAACACCACATTATGAAAGTATTTATATTTACTGCCCTATTTAAAAACTGGTCATTGATATGCAATACATACACAACATAATCATTAGTCACATTCAAGCTTAAAAGGAAGGCAAGAATTATCCCAGATTCTTGAATAGTTCTGCTCCTTTCCCTTATTGAAAAATTAACACTGAGAGGTGTCCAAAGAGATCTTACTTCAACAGACAGCCATCCAAGGGGAACAGTGCTGCCCTCACCCTGCCAACATAAATCATAGCAATCAGAACAGCTGTTTTAACAATGCTGCTTTAGCAATAAAATGTTCAGTATATAAAATAATCCACCTTGTGAAAACCTTACTTAGCATCTGATGATTTCTTGTCTAAAGGAGAAAAAAGCTAGCAAGAATACATGTCAAAATACCCCTTCTTAAAACTTCACCAGAAGGCATGCCAGGAACTGTCATGCCAAGTCATGCTGGCTCATTTTTATCGTACCATTCAATTTTATCATAAGAATAAACTCTAATAATTTGGAGGGGGGGAAGTTTGGAGGGGTTAATAAAAACTACATGAAGAATCCATACAAACTGAAGCCAGTAAGATTGCTGTGGTAAAGCAAGAATCAACGTTTTATTGGTGGTTATGTGTCTACCAATAAAAATGCACATACACCCACCAAACCCTACATTTGCATTCACAAATCCAGTAATTGCATTCCTAGGTTCAGATCCTGCAACTAGAACTGTACTGACTCTTATGCCCACACAGAGTCCCAACAGAGTCAACAGGAACATGACCTAGAGGTCTGCTTGAGCCTAATTTTAAACCCAACCCAGACCCAAACCCGACCTGAGCACAGCTGATCCTAACCAAGATTACCAAGTCAGTTTCAGACCTGACCTTGAACCTGACACTTGTAGTTGGGTCCTGACAGATTTGGGTTGGCTTGCAAGGCCCTGCCCACTCAAGCAGTGACTGTAGTATCAGGACCCTAAGGTGAAAATACTGGGGCACTAGTTCATTCTTGTCAGTATATGTATTTTTAAGATTTGTATTTCACAGTAAAAATAAAGCTCAATTAGAGACATTTTAAACATTTTACCCAGCTCTCTCTGTATTCAAATTTAAATGTGAACAGTCATTTAGAAGTTCTGTGCTTTAATGAAAAGTTTTAATAAATAAAGCAAAATCTTCAGAAAGTTTACAAAAAAGCCTTCAAGAGCAGCAATTATTATTTCATGTCCCTCACAAAATAAACAACTGAGAATAAATATTCATCACAGGGAGACCATTCAAAGCCCTGGCCTTACTTGAAAACCTCAATCCCTTTTTAGAAGGATAAACTAAACTAAATATATGTTTATAAAAAATCCATGTTTTCACTTATGGCACTCATTGGCTTTCCCCTACCTTTTCTTAGGCAGTTATTGTTACCGGAAGCAACCTGTATTGAAACTGGTAATAAATAATAAAAGAGGGCTATGACAAACTGACTCAAGCCATGCATATAAAATCCTGCCTCCAGTTAAGTCCATAAATTCTGGAACAATTCTATGGAAGACAATGGAGTTGTTCTAGACTCACACTAAAGTAAATGGGAGCAGAATGTGATCCATCATATAAACAAACAAAAATTATGTTTAGTGACAGTTAAGGCTGCATCAGGACCCAACCCCTTCTATTCAACTCCTTCAAAGCATGCAAACAAATTAAGGGACAAGCGTGCAGCATTCCTTGCCACTTTCACATTGCCTACAATGCTGCTGATAACATCGGATGCTGCAGAAAGTATTCACTTCCATCTCCAACAGATACAGAAAGCAATCCATAATCCATCTTAATCCTACTCACTCTCTTATGTAAAACCTCAATAGTGACCTCATATTCTGATTGTCACAGTCCATTCAGTTGCAAAGCTATTCTAATTTAATACTGCTGAGATCACCATTAAGGTTTTATGTCACAATGAGTTGGATAAACTCAGGGAATTTACTGCTTTTTGGAAAGCGTCAGCAATGGAAGTGAAAGCCTAGCAACCCTACATATTGAGGCCCTAGTCCAGGGGTTAGCAACCTTTCAGAAGTGGTGTGCCGAGTCTTCATTTATTCACTCTAATTTAAGGTTTCACGTGCCAGTAATACATTTTAAAATTTTAGGAGGTCTCTTTCCATAAGTCTATAATATATAACTGAACTATTGTTGTATGTAAAGTAAATAAGGTTTTTAAAATGTTTAAGAAGCTTCATTTAAAATTAAATTAAAATGCAGAGACCCCTGGACCAGTGGCCAGGACCCAGGCAGTGTGAGTGCCACTGAAAATCAGCTCACGTGCCATAGGTTGCCTACCCCTAGTCCTTCAACTCATGCAGTGGAAACACATGTTGTTAAACCCAGAAGCCCAGGGATTATTCCCCCTCAAATGACCCAGCAACGGATATTGTCTCACATGGTATGTGTGTCACACTGAAGTATGGGGGCAGACAGACACATTATGCTAGTATAAGTTACAAAATGCCCACCAGGGAAGTTTACCCCCAAAGAACCAGAGGTTGACTATCATTCATATCCCCATATACATCTATAAAGATTGAACCTGCAATCTCTGAATATAAAAGCATGGACCTAGTGCTAAAACTGAAGGACCACATCCAATAGCTCTTCGGACCTAGCCCCTAGAAGGGAATAAACAGCCAAGCTGGTATGGTGGGTTTCAACTGCATCTTCTGAAGTCCTAGAGTGTTGAAGTAAGCACTACTGCTGGTACACTGTGTGATCCAGAACCCTCTACCATTGTGTCTACATCACTATGTCAACATTCAAAACACAAACCTAATACATACAAAACATAGCTAGAACCAACCTCAATTGGGGTTTTTTCCCTTCAAATGTCCTAGAAAATCTGAGCAGTTCCTAAACTGCGAGAAGCTTTTGGAATTAATTCTCTGAGTCAAACCAGGTTTTATAAAAATTTAAAATAAAAATCGGGGAGCAAATTTAACTATCGTGATGCTACTGCATGTGTCATAACTATAAAGGGAAGGGCAACAGCCCTCCTGTGTACAATACTATAAAATCCCTCCTGGCCAGAGACTCCAAAATCCTTTTACCTGTAAAGGGTTAAGAAGCTCAGGTAACCTGGCTGACACCTGACCCAAAGGACCAATAAGGGGACAAGATACTTTCAAATCTTGGTGGGGGGAAGGCTTTTGTTTGTGCTCTTTGTTTTGGTGGGAGTTCGCTCTTGGGACTAAGAGGGACCAGACATCAATCCAGGCTCTCCAAATCTTTCTGAACAAGTCTCTCATATTTCAGACTTGTAAGTACAGCCAGGCAAGGCGTGTTAGTTTTATCTTTGTTTTCTCAACTTGTAAATGTACCTTTTGCTAGGGTGTTTACCTCTCTTTGCTGTAACTTTGAACCTAAGGCTAGAGGGGGGTCCTCTGGGCTCTTTAAGTTTGATTTCCCTGTAAAGTTATTTTCCATCCTGATTTTACAGAGATGATTTTTACCTTTTTCTTTAATTAAAAGCCTTCTTTTTAAGAACATTGATTTTTCCTTGTTTTTAGATCCAAGGGGGTTGGATCTTGATCCACCAGGAGAAAGGAGGGAGGATGGTTAATTTCTCCTTGTTTTAAGATCCAAGGGGTTTGGATCTGTATTCACCAGGGAATTGGTGAAGAGTCTCTCAAGGCTACCCAGGGAAGGGAATTAGCACATTGGGAGTGGTGGCAGCGGACCAGATCTAAGCTGGTAGTTAAGCTTAGAAGTTTTCATGCAGGCCCCCACATCTGTACCCTAAAGTTCAGAGTGGGAAAGGAGCCTTGACAGCATGGAACACTTTATTAGCATACTAAGGCCCCAGTCCTACACACACTTATGCATGTGCTTAAATTCAAGGGACTACTCAGATTCTTGAAATTAAACATGAGTGTAAAGGTTTGTAGGGCTGATTTGTATGCCCATGACTGTATATTGTATCTAAGACAAGGAGATGGGAGAGGTTATAATTTTCTGATGTCCAGAACAGGTCAGTTGCACTAATTTGGTTCTGAACAGGGTATACTGATTTAAATCAAGGCAGTTTAAATCACCATTTTAAATCATGATTTAAACCACCAAGTGGAAAGCCTCAATTTAAACGAAGTTTTCCATTTGTACTTCAGTTATTTTCTAAACAAAGGTGCAGCCTCACTAGTTGATATAACCATTAAAACATGTTAAACATGTTGAAATACAACTAAATAAAGCCTTGACACTAGATTTGCTACAGCTTTTTGCTACCTAGAAGGGTACACTAACTATTTACATTTATTTAAGCAATTATACAGCTTAATATTTTCAGATTCTTATTAATTGTACGTTTTAGTATGTTAGAAAATGGTGAATGATATGTTGCTTATTTATGACAAGCTGCATTAAGATGGTAACTTAATACCAAGATTGGATCCTAACAGCAATATCTGATAAATTGGTTACCAACCATTCAGTAGGTTATCTGGAAGACAACATCATAACAAATAACTGCATCTACGTAAACTAGTGGTGTACCACACAGCAATGCAAACCTCAAGAGCACTGCACACAGCTTGTTAAGCCAGGGATGGTTTTGACACCACAACTCCAGCGTGTGATCACAATGGTTCAGCCCAATACAATGAAGCACAGAAGCTAGTCCAGGGGTAGGCAACCTGCAGCACGCGAGCTCATTTTCAGTGGCACTCACACTGCCCGGGTCCTGGCCACCGGTCGGGGGGGGCTCTGCATTTTAATTTAATTTTACATGAAGCTTCTTAAACATTTTAAAAACCTTATTTACTTTACATACAACAATAGTTTAGTTATATATTATAGACTTATAGAAAGAGACCTTCTAAAAACGTTAAAATGTATTACTGGCACGTGAAACCTTAAATTAGAGTGAATAAATGAAGACTCGGCACATCACTTCTGAAAGTTTGCCGACCCCTGAGCTAGCCCCTCCTGCCTAGTAAAGCTTACCAAAGGGCAACAATCAGCAGCAAAGTAACTTATAACAAGATTAGGCCGTACTGTGTAGAAACATTATATGGAAGCCTCACTTGTAATGCCATTACTCCAAATTTCTGTTTTACTCCCCATTTATGTAGCACTGTGGGACACACTATAATAATGCCTACCCCAGTTTTTCAAACCGACTCTAATACCCACAGAGCTCCAATACCAGAATGAAATTGAAACTTATCTCCAAGTTTTTAATGTACATATTAACCCACTTACTTTAAATTTAAAAACACTACTAAACAGAAAAAAGACACACATGCTTCAAATTAGCAATAGCATGCACAAAGCAGAACAAGCCTGGAATAACCTTATTCATGAGGGGATCTTGAAATACTGATTTCCCACACCTGGATAGAGGTGACATTGAAAGTGTTGCTTGTGTTACAAGGGGTATTAGTTTTACCTGTATTGATTATGCTTTGTTGCTTACGCAGTTTGTTAAAATGCTTTAAATCACATATAAAGGCCCTCACCACTGCTTCATATATCAATCTGGCAAAGGTGTCACCTTGAATGATCACCAAGGCGACAAGTGGGCGCCTGTTGACTAACATACAAATATATCATGCTGAGAATACTACTCACAATTTATATTCCAAGCCTTTAAGTATGCATATTATCAAGTATTAATATGGCATTTATATAGCTCAGATTGGCTTGTACCTTTATTATAATCCTGTTCACTTATGCTAAGTATCCCATAATGCCTTGCATTAGCTGAAGTAAGCTTTGATTTAAGTAAACAGGAAAACTGTTAATATCAAGGCATATAACTGTTTCCTCAAAGCAACAGAAACAGAGTTACCCTCAAAAATCTGTTTAACCTGATATATGCATAAAAGGTGTCTTCATGCCCCATAATACCTGGAATGCATGTGCTCAGAACAAAGTTAAGGGTGCTTCATGACCTAGAATGGATGGGTTCAAAACAAACAAAAACAAAGGGGGGGGGGGCACACCAGGGTACCAGAAACCAAGTCAAAAGCAAATTAATTAAATCCAGTTTTAGGTGACATATATAATACCTTTTACTGGTAAACATGTTGAATATAAAAAGATGGCTTAAAAGATGTAATTATGGAAAGCACACACCTGTATAAGGTGAACGTTATATTGCTGCATGGAACTGATCTTCGGAAACTGGGGTATCATATAGAACTTTTTCCTGTACCATATTACTAAAACTGACTGATGTTATTTATTTGGTATTTAACAAACCGAAGTGTGGTCAAGCAATTGACTATACAAGCAATTGACTATACAATTTATCAACAATATAAAATGTATTTTTTTTTAAAGAAAAACAACCTTAAATGTTTTGATAAAAGAAGTTTATGTATCCAAAACATATTCACAACTAAATTATTTATTAAACAGAGAAATTAACTGTAGTCAGTGAATTGAACTAATTATTCAGGGCAGCTTGGGAAAATTTTCAAATATGCCTCAGTGAAAGTGACTGGAGCTTAAATTCCTAGTCTGACCTAAATCTCTTGAAAATGAGACAGTCTCCTAAATTACTTAGGCTGACCTATTGTGCCACATTTACAAAGCTTGACCTCAAAAGTTAGATGTCTTTCCTGGTCCTTTCTGTATATGGAAAAGCAGCCTTTAACTCAACTTCTTTGATAAATCCTCATGGACTCAGTGTATTTTTTTATTTAAATATTTTAAGAGATTACAATAAATTTAGACATTACCATGTTTTGTATAAAATTCAGATTTCATTTTAAACAGATTTTTTAAAAAAATTAAATAAAATCTAATTTAAAAAAATTGAATCCATCTTGTTTTTGAAGCACTTTCTTTATACAATCCTGTAAGCTTCGTATGCCATTAAACACAAGTCACTATACTCAAGACAGTTGGACCATTTTCAAGTGTGTACAGATGGAAAATGCAAGACCCTCTGTGTTACATATAATCGGATGACAAATGCACCAAACGGTTTCAGTTGAACGCAGATGCCAAAAAAACCTAAGCCTTCATTTCAGCATACTGTACACTATTTTGAAGTGAACCAGACTGAGGTAGTTTCTATACTTTCATTTGTGCTTTAGGTTATTTAGGTAGAAAACTGAAACTCAGCTGCTATCTTTTATGCTATACCCTCAGCAAACCCAAGCTATTGAATTAATTTATCATGATGTTAGTAAAAACACCTGTAAGTACTAGTTGTAATCTATATGAATTACATTATAACTAAATTGTGTTTTTAATTTGTGATACCATCATGTCTGATAGATCCAAAAATATCACCTACTTCTATAGCTGCTGGAACTAGGGGTGCTGCCACACCCCCTGGCTTCAAGTGGTTTCCATTATATATGAGGTTTACAGTTTGGTTCAATGGCTCTCAGCACCCCCACTATACAAATTGTTCCAGCACCCGGCCTACTTGTGTGTTAAAAGTTGTTGTTGTTTTTTCTTATTTTTAAAGTCCCTGTAATTCTCCCCCCGCCCCCCAACGCTGATTCTTTCCACTATTTTTTCAATACACTCTTATTTTCTTAAAAAGGCATGAAAGTCCAAGTACATATAAGCAACCCTATGACAAACTAGTGCGTTTTTGTGATGGGGAGAACAAAACATATGGATGATGTAGCTGGATGGTACCTCTCATTCAGAATGTTCCTGAAGTACTTTATAAAACAGAACTACAGTTCACAGCCATGCTGTACAACAATTTAGGAGAGAAAGCAAATAAGCTATGAAGAGAATCTTTAGGCAGGCAAACTTAATTACTCAAATTAGACTTTTTGCAGAAGTTAGTTTAGAAACCCCAGTTACCTGGCCACTGATCACCAGGTCCTAGGTTTTGAATACTGTCTAATCTGAAAACATCCAGCAGTATGGTGTCCTTGTTGTAGTGCAGCTAGTGTGACCAGATAGCAAGGGTGAAAAATCGGGACAAGGGGTGGGAGGTAATAGGAACCTATATAAAAAAAACCCCTAAATATCGGGACTGTCCCTATAAAATCGGGACATCTGGTCACCCTAAGTGCAGCAGCTCGTTAAATCAGGGTTAACCTTTCCATTATTTTCTGACCCCAGAGCTACAAACACACCTTCAGAGAATCTTCTGCATTTGTAACAGAAACCAAGCAGAAGAAGTCCTTTGTAAAGCATGCCGCTTCATGGTCACAGGAGCACCCCCAGATTTTGATTAATCTCTGGTGCAAGATCAGTACAACAGTGGATTTTAGTAAGAGTACCAGGAATGACCATGCATACCAGCAAAGAATGAAGAAGCTGGTAACTTTTTACCAGACCAGTGACCAGTATAGGGAACAAATTAAGCTGCTCAAGACCAAGTACTGGAAAACAAGGGACCACAACCACACTTTGGTCAACTCAACGACATCATGCCCATTTAATAAGGAGTTTGACTAGGTGCTGGGTACTGCGCTGAGCGCAGAGCCAATAGTGGTCCATGATGTCTTGGTCAGCCTGAATGAGGACCTGCTGACCCCAGAATCCAGCATGGGAACAGATGGGAGCCAGCACCTAATGAGGCCAGTGAAGGGACTCTGCTGCTGACACTGGTCCCAGAGCAGGCTTTGCCACAGGAGCAGCTGAAACATAACCCGGGGCCTTACTCAGAGTAGCTTTTCCATGCCCCTCTGAGGAACAGCCCATCACGTAACCAGAAATAGAAACAGAAGGGACAGAAGCTGTCTCAGAGCCTGGTAAGTTTCTGGCTCCATTTTCATGTTTATTAATATAGGAACATGTATCCACTAATGGCAGATTGGATGCCAGCACCTTGGCATCCCCCTGCCTCCTACAACTCTCCTCCACCCCACAGGTGGAGTTCAAAATGACAACCAGGAAATGCAAATAGTAAAAAACGCCTTGAAAGTGAATTTTTACTGAAAAAGCACAGATTTTTTGCTAGGGCATTCCTGTTTCTTAAAAATAATAACCTTACATTGCCTCAGTGATGTAATTAGCCACC
This sequence comes from Emys orbicularis, assembly GCF_028017835.1. Classification (NCBI taxonomy): domain Eukaryota; kingdom Metazoa; phylum Chordata; order Testudines; family Emydidae; genus Emys; species Emys orbicularis. The sequence continues at coordinate 36,240,254 of NC_088689.1, read as the reverse complement.
TGGAAAGAGTGAACCATGGGGGAGGAAGGCAGAAATGTGTTTTATGTATAGATCTAGTCCATTTCAGTTAAACGTAGTCCATAGGGGACAAAATCATTTTTCCCAAATACGACTGGGGTTTGAAATTTTATCCAGAAATGCGCTTTGGGGCAAGGAGGATGACTGTGGAGTTCTGTATTTTTCAGGGCTTTGGAGCTGTGCTCCGGCTCCGCTCCAGCTCCAGGCAAAAACCTGCAGCTCCACTGCTCCGGAGCTGCTCCGCGCTCCAGCTCCGGGCTCCGCTCCAAAGCCCTGGTATTTTTGCATGCAGTCATAACAAGCTATGCCGCGTGGAAATTAACACAGTATCCCGTTGATTCCCGTTGATTCCCTCATGAATTCTGACCCAATGCTGAGTGCCGATTGGACTTCAAACTTTTCGTCTAGCAGGAACTCTGGATAGATAGTCATGTTTCAGGTAAGGCTGCATTTTCCAGGCTCACCTCAGAAGCTGCCCAGCCCACTCCACTTGTAAATGTACTGTTCAGTCACTAAACGTTTGACTACTTTCAGCTGCATACATTGCTGGTTTCCCAGCGGCAGCTTGGAATAACATCTCCCTTTGCCAGTCAGGCAGAATGTTACGTCCTCCAAAATGTGGAAATGAAACCTCATATGAAATGATGGAGAAACTTCTGTAGCACAGCCACCGACTGCCCCCAAGTTGTTCTGAAATTTTTAGGAAAAAAAAACAAAAAACAAAAAAAAGCAGCTAAGATTTTTAAACTTTAAACTTCTTTTGCAGCAATTAACCCGGCTGGGTCCATCTCGCAAAATACTGAAGTTCAGTCTGGAAAAGTAATATTTTATATCCTTCAAATTCCACAAGGATTTTTTCTGTGCTCCTGCACTGAGCTATGTGAGCTATATCTTGACCTATTGCAGGCCCCTCAACTCTACAGACTGCAGTACCTCTACAACTCACCCACACTGCAGCAGAAGCCTGGGCCAATGTACCTTCACAAACCATTCCACGAAAGAGGGTTTGTATGATGAAATGATGGCTAAAGTTCTGGACAGGGCCAAGAAGCAGGTCCAGTACCAAAGACCAGGGCCAGCTCCAGGGTTTTTGCCGCCCCAAGCAGCAAAAAGAAAAAGAAAAAAAAAAGCCCCGATCGCGATCTGTGGCACTTCGGCGCCGCTTCAGTCTTCAGCGGCAATTTGGCAGCTGGTCCTTCGCTCCAAGAGGGAGTGAGGGACCCGCTGCCGAATTGCCGCCGAAGAGCCAGACATGCCGCCCCTCTCCGTTGGCCGCCCCAAGCACCTGCTTGCTGGGCTGGTGCCTGGAGCCAGCCCTGCCAAAGACAGAGGGACTTCGGGCTAGTGGAAAGGCATGGCAAGAGGCAAGGCTCAGGCTAGCTGCACAGCTTGAGGACAAGGCTGCTGTGAGGGAGCAGGCATTTGCTTTGCAGTTCCTGGACCAGGAATGGAGGCTAAGGGAGGAGGACAGAGCTTAGCAGAAGGAACTGTCTGAGCCGCTGCTATCATTAATAGCCACAAGAGTACAGGCTCTGGCTGCACCTGTACCACGTCCCGTCCATAGTACCCTGTGCTGCAGTTCAGGAATAGTTTGGACAACTCCACAGCTGGGTGGCCCATGCAATCAGACCCTATGAGCAGCTGGGTAGGGAAACTGTGCCTCATGCAGTCCTCCATATTGATCCCCTCCCCTGGCGCCAAGTGCATGGCAAATGTGGAAGGAAAGAAAAGGAGGATGGGGGCCAGGGAGTAATTGAATCAGTTTAACATGTCCACACTATGCTCCTTGTGTTGGTGCCGTGCATCCAAACGAGGAGCGCTTGCACTGATTTAATCGCCAGTGTGAGGCATTGTGGGATGCTGAAAGGCAGCAACATTTGATGTAAGCAACGCAGAGTCTATACTGACACTGCATCGACCTAACTAAATCGACTTAAGCGCTACGTCTCTTGCAGAAGTGGAGTTATTAAATAGATGTAGTGGGCAAGTTACACTGATGGGAGCTACAGTTTAGTGTAGACACTTACAGAGTTAGATCGATGTAAGCTGCCTAACTCTGGAGTCTAGACCAGGCCTAACAGAGAAAGATATATCCAATGGCTAGAACCTGAAGCTAAACAAATTCAAACTAAAAGGCATACTTTTTAACAGTGTGAATAACTAACCAGTGAAACAATTTCCAAGGGTCATGGTGGATTCTCCATCACTGACTATTTTTAAATAAAGATTGGATGTTTTTCTAAAAGATCTGTCTAGGAATTATTTTGGGCAAGTTTTGTGGCCTGTGCTACACAAAAGAGGTCAGATTAGATTATCACAATGGTCCCTTCTGGCCTTGGAATCTATTAATATAGTTATTTAAAATGAGCTTGAAATATCTTGGTAGTATTATGGCAGCACCTAGAAATTCCAGTCAGGGCCCTGTTGTGCTACCACTATACAGATGGATAATAAAGAAGACAGTCCCTGCCCACAGCTTACAGTCTAGATGTCAGACAGGATGCAACACATGGTCAAAACAAATAGGTGAGGGAAAGAAGGGGGGAAATTAGGAAAACAAACAGAATTTTGCAGAAAGGAGAAAGGTGTCTATATAGGAATTTGCAGCACTTTGATTAACTCTATTTAAATACACTTTTAGTTAAATTGGATCAATATGTTGTGTAGGCCAGGGTGTAGGCCCCAATCCTGCAAAAACTCATTCAGGGCTTGTCTTCATTCCAAGTTAGTTTGAGTTAGAATGATCGATCACACTGGAGTTACACAAAGTGATTTGATTAGCAATACAGTGATTGGATTAACGGGTGATGAGTTGTTATAAATCAAACTGTTGCATCCCCACTGCATTACTTCAGCTTCAATCCACCCACTACACCCCCAGTGGGTAGGGTCCTACCAAAATTCAAGGCTGTGAAAAACACATCACGGACCGTTAAATCAGACCTCCCCCATGAAATCTAGCTATTGGAGGGGCGGGAAAGGGGCAGGGCTGGGGGCGCCTCTACCTGGAGAGGGACAGGACTATTTCTTTCCCTGCCCGGCCGCTGGGGTTACAACACTACGAAATTTCAGACACACATCTGAAAACGTGAAATTGACCCATTTAAAAACCTTCCGGCCGTGAAATTGATCAAAATGGACTGCAAATTTAGTAAGGCCCTACCAGTGGGCCAACTAGCTCAAGCTTAAAGCATCACTTAACTTGAGCTAGAGATTTGTGTGTATGGACAGAGTTATAACTAACAGTGCTGAGAAGGCACCTCCTGAGAAACGTCTACATGGGTTTGATTAGCAGCAGAGTGACAGGATTAGCAGTTATGACTTATACATTGAGTGGCTGCATCCTCACTGTATTACTAGCTCCAGGTCAGCAGCACTCAAGGTCCAACCCATCCCCACTGGCTAGCTAGCAAAAGCCTAAAGCACCACTCAACTCAAGCTAGATATTTCTGGGAGCAGAGAAGGGGCAAAACTCAAGTTATAACTTGAGCTAAAAGAGAAGCCCTAAGAAGCCTCAGGAACAGAAAGTTCTAGAAATGCTCCATCCAAAGAAGTACAGATATACATCAGCTTTTCTAGCTGCCACTGCTTCAAGTAATTCTCCCTCACCTACTTCCAACTCAGGTAAGCTAGGGATGAAACATTTATGATTCCCACCTTCTGTTAATAATGCCTCCTTAGTAGTAATAAAGGCCCAACGAGGTTGATGACTGCAACAAGAACAAGGTCTTGCCAGGATTTCCAGCTCTTGGTCTGATCTCACCAGAAACGGAATCACTGCAGTCATTACCTCTTTCTTTAAGTAGTGTAAAATCCCTCTAGCAATAGCTCTTGGTGTTTCAGGAGACAAATGAAAAGGAAAAGGCAGAGGACAGGAAGAAATAAACAGATTTAACCAAAATGGATAGTCTCATCTTAATGTGTAATGGTCTTTGCGCAAAGAGTTCTCTGACAAAGGATAATGCTTGTGTATGCTAATGTTTTGTATTCAGATGAGCATTAGTTGTGATAGCCACAAAGTTTAGGCCAACTCCATTGTGAGGCTTCAAAAACATGACTACATAATATGGCTCGTATGGAGCCAAACAATCCTTTTCAACCAAACAAGTATCATGCTAAGAGTTATTAGAAGAGAATCAATATTCACCATATCAAGCAACTAATCTAGCATTTTTTAAACGGGCTTATCAAGATTTTACAACCCAGACTGATTTACCCTAATAAGTATAATCGGAAGGGAAAAGTCCCCTGGATTGTTTTAATAGGTATTTTACAAGATATACAGTGATTCCCATAAAAAAAAAGTCTTTATTCACCAATTGCTACCACACAGATGTCTCCAAGATTCCTCAGGGCCAGACTCCATAGGCAGTCCCTGTTAAATCATATGGCCAGTTGCTTGACCACACATTGGTTCATTCTGAAATACATTTAAGAGACCAAATAACCAATAACAGTGAGGCTTATTGTTAAAATCAATAATAATATAGCACAGGGAAAAGGTTCAATATAATACCTTGTGTAGCATTTTCACCTTCACCTTACAGGAAAGGTGTGCTCCCAAAGTTACACTGCTAAAGCCATCTTTTTATATCCTACCTGTCTACAAGCAAAGAGGAACTGTGTACAACATCTGAAGCTACATTTAACCAATCAACTTTCTAACTTGTTATTTTGGTACCATGGTGCACCTTTAATCTCTTTGTTCTGAACACACACACATTCCAGGTACCAGGGAACATAAAGGCACCTTTTTGGTTTGTACCAGCATAGAACAGTCATATCTTGTCCTTTGGGACATACCAGTACACCTCTACCCAGATATAACGCTGTCCCCGGGAGCCAAAAACTCTTACCGCGTTATAGGTGAAACTGCGTTATATCGAACTTGCTTTGATCCGCCAGAGTGCGCAGCCCCGCCCCCCCAGAGCACTGCTTTACCGCGTTATATCCGAATTCGTGTTATATCGGGTTGCGTTATATCGGGGTAGAGGTGTAGTAGCTTGTGAGCATTTAACTCCCTACCAGTTGCTATAGTAAACACTTACACGTCGTGATCCTAACAGTTTTCCTATCTACCTAAGCCAAAACTTACTTCAGCTAAGGCAATGTGTTATGGCATACTTAGCAGAAGTGAACAAGATTAGAAAAAGTCGTAGGCCAATTTAGGCTATGTAACTTCTAATATTACATTAATACTGTTTTAGTCAATGCATATTAGTATATCTAGTAAAGATACCACATATTGATAATGTGATATATATGTTAGCCCAACATATGTTGGTCAAAAGTCCCAATTAAGTCATATTTAGAATGCAAAATAGTTGTCATACTTCATACCGGTAATAATTGTTAAGTGAAGGCTGATCACTAACAGTTGCATGTTTGTTTTCAACATATTCACAAAGAAAATCTCAGTGTACGTGTGTGTCTGTGTATGTGCAAATAATGAAGAGGGTAATTATAAAGTTTGAAAATAAAGTGTTAATCTCAGTCATGCTAAATTTTTAATTTAAAGTTAAACTTCTAAATTAAATATTTAACTTCTACAATACATTTTTTAATTTAATGTATATATACACCATTTCCTTATATGCAATAGGTATTGACTAAAAATAAAAACTAATGAAAACATATACAGTTCTACACTGCTTCTAGGGCACTAAGGGGAAAAACAACAAAGCACACGATACAAGCAGCTTGGAACCATAATTTGTTATATACATTATAAATCCAGTTTGAAAAAGTTCTGGGCCAAGTTTCATTCTGTTACACACACAAATCCGCAGTAAGCCCTTAGACCTCAATGGAGTCATTTCAGATTTAGTCCTTTGAATACAAAAATTAAGTCTTTATCTTCCACTTTCAACCAAATAAGATTTTTGTATGTTCTCTCCAATTTCCAATTACTAAATCCATAAAGGTATAATATTCATGAAAAGCATACATAATTTCAATCCAGAAGACAAAAATCGAAGTCAATCTAACACAGATAGGGCTGCCAGGTGTCCAGTTTTAAGGGGGCCTACGCAGTCTCCGGGCAGAACAAAAGTTCTGTTATCACAATTCCGTTGTTGCCTCAGCCCAAGGCCCCTTTAACCCAAGAGTACTGGGCCCAGAGCTGGGGAGGGGCAGAGCTGGAGGCGAACCGGGTGCTAGTCCCGGCTGGCCTGGGGAGGGACACCTCCTCTTCCCCTGCACAGGCTGCTCTCAGGGACAGGTCAGACCCACCTCTGGGAACCTCTCTGGCTGCAGGAAGCTCCTCTCCCTACCCCCACTTCCTGCCCCCATCACTCCCTTCAAACTCTTTGCCTCAGAGCCGCTGATGGACGGAGCAGGAGAGACACAGTCCCCTTCAACCTCCCTCTTCTCTTTATAGTGAGGTGAGCCTTTGATTGGGGGCAGGGGCAGTTTTGTAGGGTCCAGTTTTGAGAAACTGGAAAGTTGGCAGTCCTAAACACAGAGATCAATGGTAAAATTCTCACTGACTTGAATTGTGAAGGATCAGTTCCTTTTTTGTAATTTTCAAATTATTAAAAAGAAAACTAACAATCATCATTTTCACCTACTCAGGATTCAAAAGCCTCAACAGATTTGATACAACCTCTATGAACTCTGTTGATGCAGGCTGATATATTGATGCCAGTCAATCTGAGAGAAAGGATGGTCTTGAGGTTAAGGCAGTGCACTGGGACTCAGAATATGTAGGTCAAATTTCCAGATCTGGCAAGTGATTCCGTGCAAGTGACAATTCCTATGTAACTCATCAGCATGGCAGTTCTCCATCAAACAAAACAGTGACAGTACCACCTCTTTTCTCCCATTCTTTACTTGTCTTGTTCATTTAGATTGTAAACTCCTTGAGGCAGGGACTATTACAACACCTACATTCAGCCAGCAAATTGGACTGAAAATCAACCGCAATAAGACAGATATCATGACCTTTAATATTGCCTCACCATCATGGATAGAGGAATATATTCTCACCAATGTAGAAACATTCACATACTTGGGCAGGACAATGGAACGAGCCAGGACATCCGCAACAAAAATCAAAGCCAGGAACACCTTCAGGAGCTTACATACAATCTGGAAATCATCAAAATACAACACCAAAACCAAACTCAAGATCTATCAGAGCTGCAAACTTTCAACCAGGGTGGATAAAAATCAAAGATTTTTTTTTATTTAAATCGGATGTTTTTGATAAAATGCTTTTTGAGGAAAACACCTATCTATAGTTTTAATTAAGATACATTATAGCTCAAAGATATCTCATCATGGAATAGGGATTATAAATTCTAACTCTATGGTATAAAACAATATAGTCATGTAATGTTTAAGAACAATTTTGTAAATGAGTTCCAATAGTTCATGGATTGGGGACCCAATCTTATGGGGTTCCAGGGACTTCTGTATAGATTATTTAGGTTAATCTTTCTATCTACCCAATGGGACTCAGTGCTCAGTCTAGAAGATACCATCAGAGATGCTTAGTTTTGCAGTTCTTAAACTGTGGATTTGTCTCCAGAGATAACATTCTTGTTAACAGCAAAAATGTTTTAAATAAATAATATATAGAGGTGAGAAATAACAGACCTCAATCCTAATGTCCCTCTGCAAATTTGTGTACACAGAGTCAATTACCTCTCTCTAAAAGTGCAAAGTTTCAAAAAGTTCAATGAATAGAAGATTGTTGGGGACGGAATAGATCTGGACAAGGAGAAGAAGTCTGGAGATAAATGTGAGAAGGGAGGGGCAGCCAGTAGAAACAAAAGTGAAACTGAGCAACATATTCCAGAATTCTTGAGGTCTTTCTGAGTGTAACCTTCATTGATTTGAGATCTACCATACCATTCTCTCACTAGAAGGAAAAACCTATAATGGCAGCAGGCCGTAAAAGAAACCCAGTTTGGGAATATTTTAATGAAGTTCCTCTACCTGTGTGTAAGACAGGCATGCGTGCAAAATGCAAACAGTGCAACAAAGAAATGCAAGGCCTGGTTGCCTGAAAGTGTTCCTTCGCAGGAGGAAGATGGTTGAAGAGGATGAAAGGAACATGTCTGAACATGCAGGATCTTCAGGTTGGTGAACTTTTTTATTTCATACTTCTTTCTTAAGGACTGTCTGTCTTCCTTCTGGACTATTCTTGAATTCTCATGTTTGAGCAAAAAATATAGTTGTTACTCTATGGTAACATCATTTTAGATGCAGTTGTGATAAAAAATAAATAGCTGAAATAGGCAGATCTTTCTTTTACAATTTCACCTTTAAAGTAGTACTAAGTGTCAGTGAATGCAATGAGTAACACTAAATGAGGAGTTTGGTAATAATAATTAAATAACTGCATTGACTTATTTTGTTTAGGAAACTCCGTCCTCAACATACAGGATGCTGAAGACTAGCCACCTTCAAGATCACCATCATTTTCTATAGTTTCAGACTTAACTGCCAATGATAGTGTTTCAGTCACATTGTGTATGTAACATAGCCACAGTATCTGTGGCAAAAGGAAAAAAAAATCTCCATCATCCAGAAACAACCATAGATAAGTTTGTGATAAGAACCAGCAGATTACAAAAAGAGATAATTAATGAAAAAATTGCCTGGTTTGTTTATGCAAAGAACTCTCCGTATGATTGAGAACCCACACTTCATTAACATGGTTCAGTCATTAAGACCAGAATACAGTCCACACAACAGAGCAGATGTTGAAGGCAAATTGCTGGATAAAGTATATGAAAGAGAAATTGAATAGTGTTCAAAAGGTCTAGAGGGTGAAATTGTTAACCTGAGTCTTGATGGGTGGAGCAATGTCCACAATGATCCTGTTGTATGTGCTTATGTGACAACAGAAGAAGAGAAAGTCTTCCTTACAGAAACAATTGATACATCAGGAAATGCACACACAGCAGAATACTTACAAGAAGTAGCAGTAAAAGCTATAACTGTGAAAAAAAATTCAAATGTCTAGTACGCAGCTTGGTCACAAACAATGCTGCAAATGTACTCAAGATGAAAATAAATTATTTAGAAGCGAGTCCAAGCTAATAACATACGGTTGCGTGCTCATTTTATGCACCTCCTAGCCAAAGACTTCAGTGTTCCAGAAATAAAGGCTAATGTTGTTGAAATTACAAAATACTTCCATAACAACCACTTTGCAGCAGCTGCTCTGAAAAAAAAGGGAGGAACCAAGCTAACTCTCCCACAAGATGTGCGATCGAACTCAGTAGTGGACTGTTTTAAGCACTATATCAAGAACTGGTCTAATCTGATGATAGTTTGTGAACAAAATTGTGAAAAAATAGATGGCACTGTCACAGCCAAAGTTCTCAACATTGGGCTTAAGAGAAATGTTGAACACATGCCGAGTACCTTGAAGCCTATTTCTATAGCCTTGAACAAAATGCAGGGAAATAGCTGTTTTATTGCTGACGCTGTTGAAATTTGGAAGGAAACTAAGTGAGATCTTAAAAAGAGAAATATGCAATGACAGAGTTAAATTACAAGCATTAAAAAAACGAATGGGACAAGCACTATCTCCAGCTCATTTTCTTGCAAATATTCTCAATACTCGGTATCAGGGTCAAACTTTAACTGCTGAAGAAGAGGAGTTGGCTATGACATGGACATCCAGCAATCATCCCTCCATAATACCAACTATAATAAACTTCAGAGCTAAGGGTTAACCATTCAAGAAATATATGTTTGCTGATGATGTTTTAAAGAAAGACACACCAGTGAACTGGTGGAAATCACTTAAGCACTTGGATTCAGAGACTGCTGAAGAGATAATCTCACTTTTAGCAGCAGTACCTTCTTCTGCCGCTGTAGAAAGAATATTTTCTTCCTTTGGACTAATTCATTCCAAATTGAGAAATCGTTTGGAACCTGAAAAGGCAGGAAAGCTTGTTTTTCTTTTCCAGATTATGAACATACAGGAAAATGAAGGTGAAGACGACTAAGTTAACTGCAGAAGCCAATATTTTAAGTTTCTCATGTTGACCTGGCTGACAGTCGATTTAATTTTTGTTTCTTTAAAAAAAAAAAAAAATTTAATTTAACTTTTTTAGTTAAAAACAATTTTAAGAAAAACAAACCTGATTTTAAAAAACTTGAATGTTTAATTAAATTCAAAAATTCATATGCTTGTTTTGTTAAAATATAATATGTTTTGCTGTTGAAGAAAAAAATCCAGAATACACAACATTGTTATTTTAGTTAAATAAAACAATTTAAATGTCTGTCTGGTGATGTTCTCCTCCTAATACAGCATGGCAAGAAAATCCTCCAAATATTAATGATTAACCTGTTGAATTGGAGACAGTTCACCTCCCAATGACTTCATAAATATCTGCTTCAATTACCTTTGGTAAATGAATCATTCATTTTCTGATATAGTTATAAAACTAATCTGAAAAGTTTTCAAAATAAATCACTTTAAAAATGCATAGTGTGTATCTTCTAAAAATGAAACCTACATCTGTCTCTGAGTTGTGAAGAATATGTATGGAAGGTTATAACAACCAACATGAATGCACTTTTATGTAGAAATCCATATTAAATCGAGTCTTCCTGACAAGTGATTTAAATCAAATCCACCTTACTTTCAACACTACTTTATAGTGCAGAATGCTGGGGAATGAGAAAGTATGACATGTCCAAACTGTCTTCATTCCATACAACCTGCCTCAGAAAAATCCTCTGTATCTTTTGGCCCAGAACAATCTCAAACCAAGATCTATTGACACAGTGCAGCCAAGAGGATCTGAGCACCATCATTGCCAGGAGGCGTTGGAGATGGATCGGTCATGTGCTCCAGATGGAAACTGATTCTATCACCAGAGTTGCAATAAAATGGACACCTGAAGGCAAGCTAAAATGAGGCCACCTGAAAACAACATGGCGAAGAGCTGTGGAAGCCGAGCTAAAAACCTGGGGCACAGCTGGGGAACCATTGAAAGACTTGTCAGAAACAGACGAGTGAAGGAGCTTCATCACTGTCCTAATCGCCAGAGGTGTAATAGGAACATCATGATGATGACGACGACAACACCTAGCAAACTGTAGACTTCCATCTTGGTTGGTTCCTCTTGAAGCTACTATAATATAAGTAAGTCATAAAGACACTACCTACAAAAATAAGCAAAACTTGGCCCTTCATTCAGCAAGCAAAGTTTTATGGGCTAATTGGGAGGTGTATACAGGTCCAGTGATAAATTTGAAAGGCTAGTTCTGTGTGGTATTTCTTCTCTTAGATCACTAGTTTTATAAGCAACACCCAAAAACTTTAAGGAGCATAATGTCAGTTTCATACTATTTTTAATTGTCTTTATTTGTTACAATACCACCTTAGAATTACAAGATTTTTGTACACTTTTTGAATAGCTTTCCGCCCAGACATATAGACAGGTCAGTTTCACTTTCAGCTTCTAATACAATTGGGTCTGATCCTGCAAGGTGCGGAGAGCTCCCAACGTCTACTACCGTCAATGCAGGATCCAGGCTTAGTTCAATGTTGGGATTATGAACCCTACAAGGCAGTGCTTATTTGTTTGAAAAAAATCTATTTTTCAATCTAGATTCCAGGAAGACATGACAAAAGCTCTAAGAGCAATAGAGAAGTATTGTTTTACAAAAGTCACATCAGAAGCCAAATTTGAGCTGAGACTATCCCTTTCCACAAAAAAGAAAGTATTCACCTGTCATCCTTTACAATGGTTATGCAGTTGTTCTCCTTATTTATAAACTGTGCACACCAGAAAGCCTTGTAATTTTAGGGCCATACTTCCATTTATAATTTTAAAATGCAATAAGGTATAATATTTAAGTCAATGTTAAAACTTTTTGGGGGTTGGGGAGTCTGTGTCTACATACACTTCTCCTAACAACAGAAACTGGAAACCTGAAATTTCAAGGCATACTAATCCATATCTGTGGCCCCGAAACGCACCCCTAGCACTAACCTCACCTCCTACCCTGGCTCACTAAGCCCTCACCCACCCCAGCACACTACCACAAAAGCACATTAACCATCCCCAGCCCTGTAACACGCACACACACACATCCATGAGTCTTGAGCTAGGACTGCTGGCTCAGTGGAAGCAACACCAGGGCTTCCCAGTCACATAGGAAAACAAAAATTAGCCCTTTTTTGTGTATAAAAGATGGGAATTCAGATGAGGTCTTTAAAATTTGACTCCAGTATAGTCCTTAGAAGGGCTATTGTAAACAGATCACCCTTTCTGGGGAGTTCTTGGCTGGTTGGGCTACAATCCATGAGTCTTTGAGCTAGGCCTGCTGAGTCAGAGGAAGCAACACCAGGACTCTTCAGTCCAGGCCTCCCTTACACAAATGGGCAGCCTCCCTGGAACTCAGGTTTCAGAGTAGCAGCCGTGTTAGTCTGTATCCGCAAAAGGAACAGGAGTACTTGTGGCACCTTAGAGACTAACAAATTTATTAGAGCATAAGCTTTCGTGGGCTACAACCCACTTCTTCGGATATGCATCCGAAGAAGTGGGTTGTAGCCCACGAAAGCTTATGCTCTAATAAATTTGTTAGTCTCTAAGGTGCCACAAGTACTCCTGTTCTTTTTCCCTGGAACTGTGCCTCCAATAACCACCAAGAAACAAAATCAATCTACCTACGCAGCTACATGCAAGAGCCAGGGAGGAATCCATTCATTACTGCTGCCTCCTTCATTTCTCGTAACTCTGGGGCTTGTGGGGAGCAGAAAGCCTGTAAGGATTCACAAAAGAGAATTTCGTATCTACTGCTGAATTCCCAACTCAGCCTGGAATTTCATTCCACAAACGTCTAGGTTGACTATGCCCATTTCACTGCTCCCCCGGTGAAAGCAGAGATGTAACCAACAGTTTTGGCCTTAAGAGATGCCATTCTCCATCACTCACTCACACCCTCCCTCCCTCCCTCAAGAATTCAGAACTTGTGACTGCAGCTGCTTGTCTGCCCCAGGTTGTAACTCAAAACACATCACTGGGCCACTTCCATCACTGAAAATAATGTCCATAAAATCCTAAAACTACCTTTTGACAGTAGAAAGGTTAGTGACAAGACAGTCCTTTTATATGCCCCCTTGTTGCAATGTGAGGTTCCAGACATTACAGCATTTAAAACCAACAGGGCCACATTCATTACTCTCTCTCTCTCTCTCTAAACACACACACACACACACACACACACCAACTCCAGCAGCAACCCTCACCTTGGCACTCTAAGCCCCTTCATCCATCACCTGGGTGCCCCCATCCAACCTGGCACACTAACCCTCTCCCTCAGCAGCTGCCTCTCCACTCTGGCACTATGCCCCAAATCCAATGGCAAACTAGCTCTTCCCTAGCTCACTAACCTCTGCCAGCACCAGCATATCCTACCTTAGATCACAACTCCCTCAGCAGCTACCTTCTGATCTGGCACTCTAAACCTCCAGCCTCCCAGACACTGCCACATCACAACACTGTAACCCGGACAGCAACCCCATTCCTTCCCCACACACACACTCTCTGGCATGTCCCCACCCTGTCCTGGAACACTGACACCCTCCCCTCCCTAACAAGCCAGTCTCCCTGGCCCAAAAACCCACCCAACACCCTAACTTTACCTCCCGCCCTGGCCACTAACCCCTCACCCACCCCAGTGCGATAATCCCCCAGCACCACAACCATCCCCCCACAGTCCCGGCTCGCCAACTACCCCCTCCCCAGCTCACTAACCATCAGCCCCCCAACTCAGCTTGCTAACCACCCCACCCAACTCAGCTCGCTAACCACCAACCCCAACCATCCCCCCACTCAGCTCGCTAACCACCAGCCCCCCAACTCAGCTCGCTAACCACCACTCACAACCATCCCCCACTCAGCTCGCTAACCACCACCCCGCAACTAAGCTCGCTAACCACCAACCCCGGCTTGCTGCCCACCCCTCTCTCCCCCGCACCAGCCCCGGCTCGCTGCCCCCCCGGTCTCTCCCCCACACCAGCCCCGGCTCGCTGCACCCCACACACAGGCGCGCGCGTGCCCCCGGCGCTCGCTGGACTCTCGAGGGCGCAGCCGGGTTCCAGGGACTGGGGCTGCCTCCGGGCACGGCGCCCTGGGCAGGATCAGGCCGGCTGGCTCCTGGCACTCACCGGGCTGCGGGCCGGGCCGCCTCCTGTAGCGGAAGCCCAGCGCGGATGGCCGTCGGGGTGCTGGGGACTGGTCGCTGAGGCTCCGTGCGGCTGCAAGACCCTCCGAGCTGTGGCGCACGGCGCGGCCGCTGGCGGAGTCCCCTGGGCGGCGGCGGCAGCGGCCCGTGGGTCCCGTACGGCGAGGGGCGGGGAGGGCTCACCCACGTGATGGGCCCGTGTCATCCTGCGCAGCTGCCATCAGCCGCCGGTCCGGCGGGCTCCGCGCCCCCCGGGGGGACCCGGCAGCGCCCCGCACGCACAAGGGGGAGCCCCACGGCTGCCCCTGGAGACCTGCCCACGCCGCCGGCAGCCCGGGCCCGCACACACGGGGTCCTGCACGGGGCGGAGACTGCAGAACAAGCGAGCTGGGGAGGGTGTCTGCGCCTTCATGCCTCTGTGGGCCTGAGGGAAACATGACGTGTAAACACCAGAAGGAAGCGTATAAAACATATACAAAGTGTTATTTGATATCATGTATTGCAGTGTAAACGTAGCAAGCTGTAACTAAAGATAAACACAGCCCAGGCGTCACCCCCGCCAGGTTCACCCAATACACTGCGAACGCACCGATCAACCACAAGGCGGCCAGACTACAGGTTACAAAAGGTGTAGGCCGGGGGGCAGGCAGTGCACAGAACAGCACCAACGCATCACACCCGGCTGCCCCTGCCGTCAAAAAGGCCAGTTTGGCCTGACCCAGTAAAAAAATTGCCCAGGCAGGAAACGGGCCACATGCGAGCGCTGTATCTCACTCCCAGAATTAACAGGGACCTGCAAAAACCCAGACTAAAACCGTTGAAAAGCTGCTGTAAAAAATCAAAGAGGAATCAAACAGGGACAATGAAGGGGAAAATGAAATGCCATAGCAGAGGCTAAACAGAAGGGGTGCGGCCTACACTCCCCCTCAGGTGATGTGGCTCGCAAAGCAATCGCTAAGAAGCAAGATTCACCGCTGCTCAAATCACCCAAGTGCTTAGGGACATGGAGTCACTCAGGGACTAATGTATGCAGGAAGTGTGGGGGAAATCAGATTGGGCAGCGTAATGCCGCATCTTGACACAGAAACCATAGTTCTGCTTCTTGTTCTTAAGTAGGGCCCTACCAATGTCAAGGTCCATTTCGTCAATTTCACAGCGGGGGGGGGGGGTTAAATTAGTCAATTTCACCTTTTTAGATGTTTACATCTGAAATTTCACAGTAGTATTGTAACCATGGGGGAGGGGGGCTCTGAAGGCTATTGTAAGGGGGTCATGGGATTGCCAGCCTTACTTCTGCCCTGCTTCTCGCAGAGGTGCTGCCTTCCGAGCTGGCCAGCTGCCTCTCTAAAGCCAGTGCCACAGCCAGCAGCAGTGCAGAAGTGAGGATCACAGGATATGGGGGGAGGGAGAAGATGGGGGTTACCATATGTCTAGTTTTCCCAGCAGCATGGAGGACTGATAGCTGGAGCCGCAGCCTTTCCGCACAGGGGTGTGTGTGTATGTGTCCGCTCGAGCCACAGCCTCTCTGTGCGGGGTTTGTGTGTGTGTGGCTGTTTGTGACAGGTTGAACTGTAGCCTCTCCATGTGAGGAAGTGACAGCTTGAGCTGTGCAGCTTCCTGCAGTGAGGGAAGGTTCCCGGAGGTGGGTCTGACCCGCCCTGGGAGCAGCCCCTGTACGGGAAGAGGAAGCTTGTCCCTCCACATCCCCTGCTGGGACTAGCAGCTGGAGTCTTGCACAGGGTAGGACCCCCCAGCTGGGCACCAGATTTCACAGGGAAGATCAGATTTCATGTTGCGTGAGGCATTTTTCATGGCTGTGAATTTGGAAGGGCCCTATTCATAAGTGGAAAAGAAGCATCTGTCAGACACTTTGAGGACAAGAGCCTGCCCAGCTGTAACCAAATCTTGGGTCATAGAAGGGAAGATAGCTTGTGAAGGGAATGCAGGAGTGCCCTCTGAAAGAACAGTCAGTTAAAAACCCTCTGCAGACACTGAGCAGCTTGTTGAGACTGTAAATCAGAGAGGCTCTTACCCAAAAACCACACAGATCAGATTCAATCTGAATAGTAGTACTTGTGGCACCTTAGAGACTAACAAATTTATTTGAGCATAAGCTTTCATAGGTTGTAGCTTATGCTCAAAAGGTGCCACAAGTACTCCTGTTCTTTTTGCGGATACAGACTAACACGGCTGCTACTCTGAAATCTGAATAGTGATGGCTGCCGCCAACTCCAACTTAACCAACCAGGAACAATCAGGCAGGATAAGCTTGGTCAACCCAGCCTGGGTAAAAGAAGAAGAAGGCTCCTGGAGGAGACAGCCTTGGAGGGGAAAAGAGGGTTTAAAAAATGTGTATTGTCCAAGAGCCATGAACTGTAAAATGCCTGGTCTGGCTGAGCACTTTGCAGGAGTCACCAGGAGTTGAAAAGGCCATTGTAGAATGTAGGTAAATCCAGGCTAAGTAACCATGTCCTAGCAGAACAAAGAAGAGTCAAAGCCCATCTCCCCAGCATGACAGAGGGGAAAGAAAGCCACTGAACAGACCAAATGCAAAAAGCTGACACCCTACTCACCAGGTCAATGACCCTGTCTCTCTTATCTAACAGCAAGAACAGCAAATCAGAGTGAAACCAGGTGTAACAGTTCCAAAAAATGGTTGATGTGCCTCTGAATCCAGTCCAGGAGTTCTGATAAAGGGTCCAGATACAGCAGTAGGTGCTACAACATTGAGGTCATGAAGTTGTTGGCAACCAAAGCCCATCCCCAAAAAGGAAGTCCAGTAAGGAGCCAGCACCATTTCTGCAGGAGGCCTTGCACCCTCCACAGCCGTCTCCCACATCTATATTGTTCAAATCAGAAATAAAAAAAACAACACTTTCATCCCAGAGGTGCCCCCATTATTGCAATGGGGAGGGCAGCAATTGGGAACCACTACACTGCCAAGATCCCAGTAAGATCAAATTGTTCTTTGCCCAATTGATTCGAGCAGAGGATGCCTGTTCGTATATTGCAGACAGGTGCAAAGTGCCTGCATATCACCTTCAGACATGATAAAAACTGAGATGTAATTAATATAGGCTGACAGACAAACCAGGAAAGCATCTGGCCCCTTGGGCAAAGGCAGGTCAGTCAATGGGCTTCTTATGAGGTGCAAGAATGGCTCCAGGCTCAGGGCAGATAACATCCCAGACAGAAGGCACCCCTGAAGAGCACGTCTATGTACTAGTAAGCAGCAGCTAAGACCCTCCTTTAATCTTTAAAACACTAAAACATTATGGTACAATAAAAAATATAAATATGAAGTAACTGGCCCAATCCAAAATGTTTCCAATATTTTAAAAAGATAGACACGGTCAAGTCTGTCAAAAGCTTTCTCCTGGTCCACTGAAATAAATCCCACATCCAGATTTAAAAGTTTGTGAAAGTAAAAATATAGAATCACAGAAATGTAGGGCTGGAAGAGGCCTCAAAAAGACATCAAGTCCAGCCCCTTGTCCTGAGGCAGGAACAAGTAAATCTAAACCATCCCTGACAGGTCCAACCTGTTCTTAACCTCCAATTATGGGGATTCCACAACCTTCTTTGTTAGCCTATCCCAGAGCTTAACTACCCTTACAGTTAGAAAGTTTTTCCTAATAACTAACCTAATTCTCCCTTGCTGTAGATTACTTTTTGTCTTACCTTCAGTGGAGATGGAGAACAAATAATCATTGTCCATGTTCTAACAGCCCTTAGCATATTTGAAGCCTATTATCTTCTTTTCTCAAGACTAAATATGCCCAGTTTTTTTAACCTTTTCTCAAAGGGGTGAGATTTTCTAAACCTTTTATCATTTTGTTGCTGTCCTCTGGACTCTCTCCAATTTGTCCACATCTTTCCTAAAGTGTGGTACCCAAAATTTGACACAGTACACAGTATATAATGAATTAAAAACAAAGGGGTGAGATTTTCTAAACCTTTTATCATGGAGGGCTTTGCAGCTTGTCACAGCATCACAGTGCAAGAGGGAACCCAGATTGGTGAGACAGAGGGCTCAGCTGTATCTCAGTTCCAGGTGGCACCCCGGGGGGGACGGGACCCATCACACTCCTCATTTATTGCAGGGCAGTAATCACCCTGCAGCCCAAGAAAGGGCCCTCTGTGACTTACTGAACTGGAGACCTATTTCTCTTTCACTATTCCGATTATAAGAGCCTAATCACAGCCTTTGAGAATCTATCTGGCTCTTTGATACACCTTGATCAAACATATTTTGTCCCTAACCATCTGTGTTCATGAATGCTCTGGCCGGCCACTCATGAACCCACAATAGAGAGGCTGCAGCCAAAATACACCCCCAGCTCCCCAGCCTAGGATCCCAGAACTGTGCCGTCCTGCCCTGGTCAAAAACCTGACCAGTATGAATTTATTATGCAGTCCACTACTTCTACAAAGGAAAGTGGACGTGCACTGAGCTGAGATTTTTCCCTTTGTACTTCAAACAACACACAGTGTTTTAGGTAAATATAAAAAAAGTTTATTATCTACAGAAAGATAGATTTTAGGTGATTATAAGTGAGAGCAAACAAATCAAAGCAGATTACTTAGCAAATAAAAATGCAAACTAAGCCTAAAATACTAGATCAATAGGGTCGGAATTAGCAATATCCCACCCTGGCTGATGATACAAGGAGTCCACCAAGTTTCCATACACAGGCTAGAAATTCCTTTAGCCGGGGACCAGCACTTCCTCCAGTTCAGTCTTTGTTCCTTAGGTGTTTTTAGGTGTTCTCTAATGTGGGGAGTGAAGTCCAGTCTTGATGTCACTTCCCCTTTTTATATCTTCTTCCAACTTGCTGGAAAACTCTTTTGCTGTGACCTGGGTCAAACAGTTCCCATTGTGCAGTGCTATCTCGAAGAAGTGTCTAATGTACACAGTACCTGGAGTAATCCTTGTGCTTGTGTGTATTTCTTCAATAAGCCATTAACATTGTTTGGCCTTTTTATTGCTGTAACTGAAAGGCTGCTTGTGGGTGTTCTTAACCTCACAACATGTTTCAGTAGCATATACATAGCCACACTTCATAACTTTATATACAATGATAGCACATACAATCCAACGAGATACTAATGTCTAGCAAATCAAGATTTTTAGAATGATACTTCACAAGGCATACTTTGTACAAAACATATCATAATTATATGACAGTGGTGAATATGGGGGTGCCAGGATGTCACAAGAAGCAGCTCCTTCTCTTGGACACATTCCATCAGGAAGAAAATCTGAACCAATAAGACGCCAGAAATGTTCAAAAATTCAGCCTGTCAATACCTGAGGCCTTGCCTGTACAGAACTGCTGAACCATAACAGAGAGTTCCTGTAACGATAGAGAGACATCCAGACACTACTGTTTCCCACCAGTCAGACAGGGTTAACCCTGGTACGGCTTCTCCATCACCAGCACATTGCAGCTTCAGGCAAGTATAGCACACTGTAAAAGGAAACAGTTGCTTTCTGGATCTCTGCATAGGCAGCCATCAGATGACTATCGGGCTGCCAGAGACAATGAGTCTGTTGGCAGTCCACAGTCTTTCTCTGCAAACCAAAATAAAAAACCATGTGGGAGCATTGATATTATGCAGGTGTGTGAAACAGGCCCAAACCAGGGCTCCCTGCTCCTTCTCCTCCAGCAAGCATCTCAAAAGCTGGCACCTTCTTAATAAGAGTCTGGTGGATCTGCACCGGGTTCCCCACATAGACTTCCATGATGTTACATTCCAAGGCACTCATAGCATGATGAAAGGATTGAATAGCAGCCTGGACGTACTCATGGCAGAATAGCTGGATTTCGACCTTCCCGACATCCTAGCAATTGTCTCTGGGACTCAAACAAAGGGCTTCTGCTACTGCCAGGGCTCCCAGAACACAGCAAACATCTGGGTAAAATTCAGATCCTACAACGGTTTGGCATTAAAGCGCCAGGAGGAAGCACAAGCCGGAAGAGGGAAAGATTCACTAACAGAAACTCAATGATGTTCAGACAAGTGGGTGGGAGAACTGGAGGACTGAACAGACATATTCACAGTTGACTTCATGCTATAAAAGTGACCCAATGTAGCCCCTCAGACACAGTTGGGAGTAGCCTTCAGCCAGGAGTACTGCCTAACTACAGGGTGAGAGCACCTCCAGACATCCATTAACCCAAAAGGCTGAAGGACACAATGCAGTCAAGCAAGGCCTGAGCAAGCATCTGCAGAGAGAGACAAGGTTGGTGGAGGATGTACTATTTTATTGGTCATAAAGACAGATGTCCACAGCAGAAATAGCAGTACTCCCAACTAGCTCATAGCATATGCTGAATGAGCACCTGTATAGGGTCTTGTGCTTTTTGTGGTCCCAGAATGGTGCACAAACTAACACAGGTGAATGAAATAGCTTGCCAGAAAAAAAAGGATCATTTGGTCAAGGAGTACATCCTTGGAAAGTGGGCTGAACAGATTGCCACGTGAAAGGGTTCTATACTGATTCCCATCATGAAGGTAGCTAGGTGCTAAAATAGTCATTCAGAGGTGTAAGGGAAGCCAGATACTGAAGGAATGGGGTGGAGCTAGGAAACAGACAAGTGGCAAGAGGAAAAACTTGCCAGGGACCAACTGTCTAGAATGAGCATAGTGGTGAACTGGAGGCCTAAAGGAAAAGCTGGAAATCTGGCTACTGGTTGATTAGGGAAAGATTAATGGATTATAAAGTCAGAAGGGGCCAATTGTGATCTTCTAGTTTGACCTGTATAACACAATCTATAGGACTTCCCTGAATTAATCCCGTTCAAACTATAGCATGACTTTTAGAAAAAATGCAGTCTTGATTAAAAAAATTTCAGTGATGGAGAATTCACCACAACCCTTAGTAAATTGTTCTAATTTTAAAAATGTATGCCTTATTTCTAATCTGCATTTGTCTAGCTTCAACTTCCAGCCATTGGATCTTGTTATATCCTGGTCTGCTAGACTGAAGAGACCATTATCAAATTTTTGTTCCCCATATAGCTACTTACAGACTGTGATCAAATCATCCCTTAATTTTTTCTTTGTTCATGTAAACAGATTGAGCTCCTTGAGTCTATCAGTATGACACACGTTTTCCAATCTGTTAATGATTCTTGGGGCTCTTTTCTGAATCTTCTCCAATTTAAGAACATCCTTCTTAAATTGTGACACCAGAACTGGACACAGTATTCCAGTAGTTGTTACACCAGTGCCAAATACAAAGGTAATATACATACAAAAATCACATCAGCCCTTTTGCCAAAGCTTCACCCTGGGTGGTCATGTTTAGCTAATTATTCACCATGGCCCCAAATTCTTTTCAGAGTCATTTCTTCCTGTAAATATGGCCTACATTCTTTGTTCCTAGATATAAGACATTACTTTTGGCCATATTAAAATGTATATTGTTTGCTTGCAGTCAGTTTCCCAAGCAATCCATATCACACTGTTATGAGTTACCCATCCTCATGATTATTTACCACTCCCCCAATTTTTGTATTATCTGCAAACTTTATCAGGATGATTTTATGTTTTGTTCCAGGTCATTGATAAAAATGTTAAATAGTATAAAACCAAGAACCTGCTTGAGCATAGTTCCCCACTCAAAATTTTGACACCTGTCACGTGGCCAGTATTTAATCCATTTAATGTGTACCATATTGATTTTGTATTGATCTAGTTTCTTAATCAAAAGTTCATGTGGTATCAAGTCAAATATTTTACAAAAGTCTGAGTATATTACATCAACACTATTACCTTTATCAACCAAATTTAGATTCTGGCCAAAAAAAAAATCACTTTAGTCTGATAGGTTTATGGAAAATAAATCCTATGTTGATTAGCATTAATTATATTAATGAATTCTTTATTAATTGAGTCCCATATTAGCCGTTCCAACAATACCTTTCTTCTAGTCCTCTGGAACTAATAAACACTAATGAGACAGAGTACTCCTTGGCCTGCTCTTTTAAAACTCCTGGATACCAGTTATCGGGTGCTGCTGATTTTAAAATGTCTAACTTTAGTACCTGCTGTCTAATATTCTCCTGACTTACATTTGCAATGAAAAGTATTTCATCATCATATGATAGGACATCATCTGGCTTTTTCCCAAGTACAGAACAGAAATATTTATAGAACACTTCTACCTTTTCTTCATTATTATTTATAGTTCTCCCATTTCCATCTACAAATGGACCAATATCATAGTTAGGATTCTTTTTGTTCCTAATATAGTTTAAACTTTCCTTCTTATTTTCCTTAACTCTGCTGACCACAGATTTTTCCTTCTGTCCTTTTGCTTCCCTCATCAATTTTCTATAATTCCTAGCTTCTGATTTATATTCATTGCTATCAACTTCTCCTTTCTTTCATTGGTTTTATTTATATATATATATATATATACACACACACACACACACACACATATACAGAGAGAGAGAGAAGGAGGAGGAAGAGAGAGAGAGAGAGAGATTTTATATACACCTCTACCTCGATATAACGCTGTCCTCGGGAGCCAAAAAATCTTACCGCATTATATCGAACTTGCTTTGATCCACCGGAGTGCGCAGCCCCCACCCCCCACCCCACCCCCCAGATTTTTTTGGTTCAGTGGCAGTTCTGAAAAATGTAAAAAAAAAAAAAAAAAATTGATGCTGGTCAAACCTAATCCAAAACCTCTAAAAAATTTTGACAAATTGAAAAAGTCCATTTTGGGTTGTATTACATGTTTTGTTTCTGGGCATTTTTAAAGTGCTAGATTCACAAAATAGCCAGAAGAGGAGGCACTAGTGGATTGAAGGAGCCCACCTTATAATTTTTAGCCCAGTAGTCTGGATTAAACTCCCCTCTGCCAGGATTAGAATTTGGGTCTTTAACCTCCCAACAGAATACCATGATCAGGGAGCTATAGAGGAATTTTCAGTCGCTGTGGCCCAATGACTATTCAAGTGTTTTATACAAAGTTAACTTAAAATATTAACAGTTTTTCCTGTTAATCACCAAACTAATAGACCATGTATTCCTGGATAGCAGACAAAAACTAACCAGAGAAAACAGTGCGATTCAACTGGATTTAAGATTCTTACTATTTATTAATGTGCCTGTCTCAAGACAGCTCCTTAAATGGATTCTTCTAAGTGACGGATTAAATAATTTCTTTGATTTCATAGGATTTAGTAAAATTATTTAACTTGCTCTTCTACAAATTGTCTGGTTATTAATAATAACCAATAGGATCTACCTGTCCTTAAACTTCTTTTGCTCATTTATAAACAGTCTGTTTTCTTTTGATACACTGAGATTGAACTCTCTCTCAATAATTTTGGGAAATTAAGACCTTGGTCTCAATTTACAAAGAGAAATGTCCCCCACCAAAGGTGCGTCTACTCTTAAAGGTGTAGTCTCTGTCCCCACAGAGAGAGACAGAGAAGAGATTGTAACAGAAGTAACTGGTTTATCATTTGTGTTTTGTCATTTGTATTGGTTTGTTTAATGTTTTCTTTAATAATAAAATAGCCCTGAGAGGGCCAGGCCACAGAAGACCAAGACGGAGACAGGCTGTTGTGTGGCCCCTAAAGTGGCCATGCAGGAGTGTTAGAGATGAGGACCCTCTGCAACACCATGACCAGATGTGAGGGCAGGGGCAGCGAGTTATATGGACCCGTGGTGTCCATGCTCCAGCAATATTCAGGGCTGGGGGGCCAGGCTCCACCAATGTTTGGGGATGGGTCTCTTCCCCAGCCCCACCTGCTGCCTCCGTGCACCTCCCATGCAGCATCCCCCGGCCCCGTCTGCTGGCCCCCTGAGTCTATTTATCTTAACAAAGAGAACATTAGGGATGACTTTATAACAGTCCATAAATACCTACAAGGAGAACAAATATTTAATAATGGGCTCTTCAATCAAGCAGAGAAAGATAAAACACAAACCAGTGGCTGGAAGTTGAAGCTAGACAAATTCAATCTGGAAATAAGGTATGCATTTTTAATGGTGAGAGTAATTAAATATTGGAACAATTTACCTAGGGTTATGGTGGATTTTCCAGCACTACCCATTTTTAAATCAAGATTAGATGTTTTTCTAAAAGATCTG
This sequence comes from Emys orbicularis, assembly GCF_028017835.1. NCBI lineage: Eukaryota > Metazoa > Chordata > Testudines > Emydidae > Emys > Emys orbicularis. Next base: position 36,215,951 of record NC_088689.1, on the reverse strand, counting down.
TCCTAGGAATTATTGTAGTGAAGTTCTATGGGCTGTGTTAAACAGGAGGTCAGACTAGATGATCACAATGGTTCCTTCTGGCCTTGGATTCTGTGAATCTAAGCACCAGGCTACTGTAACATCAATAGTGGCTACTTGGTAGCCGCATATCAATTTTAGTTTTCCTTGAAGGTTTTAAGAGTCAATTTAAAAAAGTCCATTTACAATTAATTGAACAAATGAGTGTATACTAATCCAGTAGTAGGCACAGAAAAACAGCACAGGAAAAGAAAAGATTTAAAATTTTTATTAAAGTTAATGTTTAAAATGAAATATACATGAGTTAAGAGGCAAGGTACTGTACATCTGGGGTCAGGCTTGGGTTATGGGGGGTTACAGGTATCATTTGAAAGGATGAAAAGATACATACATATCGCATAACCTGCATAGGCCCAGATTGGGGTGCAAGGGTTTTTAAAGTGTCAGTGGATAGGTGGGCTCGGGTATGCCACCCATGGAATGTATAAGGAGTCCAAGTCAGTATCAGTGTAGCGGATAAGTACATGGGTGGGGTGCGTCACTGGGTCCATCAGGGAAGGAAGTGGGTTATTTCCCTGGTCGGTGGTCTCAGTTACTCAATGTGGTATTGACGGTGTCCTGTGATGTGTTCCGTATAAATGTCTCTAGACCACCTGATGATGTCGGACACCATGAGCTGTCTCATCAGCCGGGTGTAGCGTCGACCGACTCCGCACGCTCTCAGAACCGGCTCGTTGTGGGGGTCCCACGAGCCCAGGGCTCCCACGATCAGGGCGTGTATCTGGACCTCGTAGCCCTGGGCTCTCAGGGTCTCAGCCAGTGGGGTGTACTTCGACGCCTTCCGTGCTCGGGCCTCGTGGAGGGCCGATGACCGGTTTTCAAAAGGCACCGTGACGTCTACGATGAGGACCTTCTTCTTTTCTGCGTCCGTCACGACGATGTCGAGTCGCAGTCTGCTGTCTGTCCCGGGGATGGCAGAGTCGAGGGTGATCTTCCTCAGGGATGGCGGGATGGCTTTCACCAGCCTGTTCTGGATGGCATTGTGGCGGTGCCGCCAGGCTCCGGAGTGCTGTTTGCATCCACACAGGACGTGGGGCAGGGTCTCGTTTGCATAGCTGCACTTCCTACAGCGCTTGTCTCGGTTGCCATGGCGGATGGCTCCGTTGAGGGGAACGCAGTTTTTTATGGCCGCGATGTTCTACTGGTCCATCAAGCTGGCAACCTCAGGATGAGACTCATGCATATGAGCAGCAGCTTTTTCGGCAACTGGCTTATGAATCTGGAACTCACTCCCAGAAGAGATCTGGATGATAATAAATTTCAGAGCATTCCGATCAAAATGTGAAACGTTCTTCTACAATCTACCCTTCCCACATCATCGTCAAATGGAAAGAAAAAACAAACCAATCACATGCAAAACAAACATCCACTGTACAGAAGAAAAACATTTTAATGTTTCAACTTTACAAAATTGAGATGTGCTTACATGTCACATTGCTGGAGAACATGGAAGACCCTAGATTGGTAATATTTTGACTCCGTCTTGAAAGTGCACACATCTATTACATGCCAAGTAAGAACATGTTTTACACCAGAACTGGAAGGCCACAACTCAGTTTGGGATGCCTAATGGAAAACATTGAAAAATATTCTGCATCAGATTCTGTACTAATGTATACCTTAAAAATTCCATTGCAGTCAATGGGATTGCACAGGGTACAGTCCAGCACAGCATTTGTCTTTTATTTAGGGAAAAATTGGCATATAATACATTCTATTTATTTTCTGTATTTCTTGATATTTCATATGCTTATTTTTAATTTATTGTGAGGCATGTCCATGCGCTATTGTGATAGGCTGTAGGTATACTCATAGAAATAATTAAAGTAGATACATTTCTCTTTCCCTTGTTTATAAAGGAGATTTGAAGGAATATAGGCTTATTGGTTTAAGAATCCATCTGCTGCTGCTGTTTTTTAGCATTCCGTGTAATCTTTTTCCATTGTGATGACATCACCATTGATTGCTGCAAAAATTATGTCACAAATAGAGGATTAATATTTCAGGTAGGAAAGCAGCAGCAGGAGCAGACAAACTTTTAAGAAACAACTATCTTGTTTTCCTGCAAATATGTCCCAAGTAAAAAATGGCAGAAAACACAAAATATAAAAATACAAGGCACTTTGTCTCTAAATAGACTGTTTTGCATAAGTTAGCAGTTGCTCTTTAGGTTTGGCCTTAAGGTTCTTAATTAAATACAGTATTTGTGTTGTTACAAATGTCATTTTTTCAAAATATATTTACAAAATTTGCCCAAAAGTTGATGACATGTAAGCAGTATTGTGGGACAGAAAGTGGTAATTTTAAATTGTGCTGGACGCCGAAGTAATTTTACCCCCAAAATTACTGGTCTAGAAAAACAAGAAGTGGTAGGCCAGCTCTTAATTATTTATTTTACTGACAATTGAGAAATGTGTGACTCCCACTGTTTTAGTCACAGAAGTTCTTTTACATACCTTAAGGGACATCATGATTAAAACCAAGCAAAATAATCACAGTTAAAAACCAGGGCTATTTTATTATTAAAGAAAACATTAAACAAACCAATACAAATGACAAAACACAAATGATAAACCAGTTACTTCTGTTACAATCTCTTCTCTGTCTCTCTCTGTGGGGACAGAGACTACACCTTTAAGAGTAGACGCACCTTTGGTGGGGGACATTTCTCTTTGTAAATTGAGACCAAGGTCTTAATTTCCCAAAATTATTGAGAGAGAGAGTTCAATCTCAGTGTATCAAAAGAAAACAGACTTTTATAAATGAGCAAAAGAAGTTTAAGGACAGGTAGATCCTATTGGTTATTATTAATAACCAGACAATTTGTAGAAGAGCAAGTTAAGTAATTTTACTAAATCCTATGAAATCAAAGAAAATATTTAATCCGTCACTCAGAAGAATCCATTTAAGGAGCTGCCTTGAGACAGGCACATTAATAAATAGTAAGAATCTTAAATCCAGTTGAATCGCACTGTTTTCTCTGGTTAGTTCTTGTCTGCTATCCAGGAATACATGGTCTATTAGTTTGGTGATTAACAGGAAAAACTGTTAATATTTTAAGTTATAACAACATGTCCATATACTGTTCCACTAAAATCATTAGAACAGTTTTAAAAAAAAATCTAATCCCTTGGTAGTGTCTTAATGTCTTTTCAACAATGCTTGTTGAAGTCTTCAGGAGGCTCTCCTTGGATTGGTTGTCTTGAGGTTTCCCGGATATTAGCTTCGTTTAGCTGTCTATGGCAGCTTGTTTGTAGGGATGGTCAGGATAAGTTGATGAGTGTTGATGTGTTTAAGCAGGGTACCAGAGGGTGTGTAAGATAGTGCTCATTTCAATTTGTATACTCATCTCCTTTCTATTTTCATGAAATTATAGGAAAATAAACCCGTTTTCAGGCTTGTTTAGATTTAAAACTAGTTGCTGTCATCCTTTCATTGGCTCAGTACCATCATGGGTTGTTGTTAGGAGCCTCTTAGTCTTACGAGCATGTAGTTTGTTAATACATATATGCATTATGGTTGTAATTCTTCCTTGACAGTTGCATTTCCTCTGTCATCTTTGTGGCAGGAAATTCTCAGAAAATCTTTAAATTTAGAATTTTAATTCCTTGTATTCAGCCCATTTTCTGAGATATTCTTTCAGTTTTATTAGAGTTCAACAGGCAATGAAATTGTTTTCAAGAAGTCCAAATACTCCTGTTTTTATATAAAGTTTTTAGATCTCAGAATAGCCTTTTTAAAATTCAGTAATTCTGAAGAGAGCACTTAGCCTGAATAGTTATTAAAGAAGTTGTTGATTCTTAATAACAAGTTTTGAAGAGATTATTATTTTTGTCTTCCTGACTTGGGTGGGGGAATTGCTTGAGTTTGCCAAATAGTTTGCTAATTAATCAATTCCCCATTAATATAAATATTCTATACTCAAATGACTTCTTACAGCATTTCTTAAAGGTGTTTGCCATTTCAACATTTAAGGAATAAACAAAAGGTTTAAAACATTTCCAACTGCATGTTTTTCTGAGGCTTTTCTGAATGACTTTTTAGAGTGACTATAAAAAATTCATTTCAACAAGCAAATTTTTGGAATTTTTTGTGGGGGCTTACTTACAGATATTTCTTGGGAGCATGGAAAAGCCCACTTTATAAGCTAGATTTATTGCTCTGGCAACACATTCTTACTTTTTTTATATATACACAATCAGGTCTTTTCTTAAGACACAAATGTTTTACATGGTTTGTTTTCTTGAGACAAGGATTACATTTGTAGCAACAAATATTTTTTACAAAGGGAAGTGTCCTGGTCTTGATAAGACATTCTGGTTTAGTTACATTTTAGACTAAATGGTATTTATCAGTTACAATATACAATTTGCAGTTAAAACTATTAAATATTCTATACAAAGCACCCACTTTTCAAACATAGCATAATGACATTGCTGTAAAAATTAAAGCAAAATAGAATGAAAAAAAATGCATTCTGGAGTTTGTATAAACACTCTTAGGGGTAATAAACACGGTTTTATGGCTAAGAGGAGGTTATCTTCCTGCCATTTGGCTTATCTTTGGAGTGACAGAAAGCAGAAGCCTCCTGCAATTTCTTTTGATTAGCTTGAACATTATATAACATAACTAACTAAAACATATATAGCTAGTGTTATGTTTTCAAGCATCCTTGCTACACATACTTGTAGCTATCTTAATATTCCGCAAATGTGCAGGCAAATTATAAAGATAAATTCTTCTTCAACTGCTGTCCCTGTGGGTGCTCCACTCCAGGTGATGGTGTGTCCTGGCGCCGTTGATCGGAGATCTTTGGTAGCAGTGCCTAGTCGGGACGCATGCGCCCAGCTGTTGTCTCGTGGCAGCGTTAGGGTCTGTCTGTGTGCGCGTGTCCCACACCCCCTCAGTTCCTTCTCAACCATCCTCGGCTAAAGACAGGACTCAGGGCAGAGCTGAACCTCTTCTCCTGTTCACTGAAAGAAACAAGTAGAAATAGTTAGCTAGAAATATCCCAGTTCTTTCCCTTCCTTTAGAATAGTTATTCATTGTTCATTAGTTTAAAAAAAAAAAAAACTTTTTCTCTCTCCTGTTCATCTCCTGCTGAGACTTGCCCCCCCAGGCAGTCATAGCTTCATGATGCTGGGGTCCCCTGGATTAAAAAAATGTGGCTCCTGCAATGAGTCTATGACGCAGTCTGATGGACACTCACTGTGTGTGAAGTGTCTAGGTGAGACACATGTCCCTGCAAAGCGTGTCCACTGTAATAGCCTGAAAGCCAGAGCTTGCCGTGACAGAGACCTGCAGCTGAAAATGCTCCTTATGGAGAAATCCCTGCAGCCACCAGTGGAGACGGGTACAAGTAAACCCTCTCCCTCACACTCCCCTACCAGGTCGGAACCGACTAGGAGCGCAGCTTCAGCCTCTCATGCGAAGAGGCAGGAAGCCCCAGCCTCTCCACAGAGAGACCTAAATAAACAAAAAAGGTCTCCAGTGAAGTCACTTCCCCCTGTGCTGACAGCACCAAAGACTGGCACAGACAACCGCCCCAGCACCTCAGGCACGGCGCACTCATGGGGCACAGAAACAAGGACTTGAGGAAAGCTGCCTGCTGTGGGGGGTCGGCACCGAAGCTACCAGCACCGCCGACAGACTCAGTACCGACTGCACGGTCCACCCCGGTGCTGACAGACCATCGGCACTGAGACCGACAATAACCCCCGCTGCAGATGCGCCACCACTGGAGGGCACCTATATGCATCTGCCGGCACCCTCCAAGGCTAAACAGAAATCGCTGCAGACATCAACTCACACCCCGACCCCCTCAGCCCAAGGAGCAGCAACAATTCTTAAACCATGCTGACATCTCCGTGGCCCCAGAGCCTGACTCTCCTCTCCTCGGCACTGAGCGTGCACTCTTTGATCAGCCGCTCTCACCACCCGACCTGGCCACACTCACTTACAGTGAGAATGACATACCACAGCAGGCAGAGTTTTCCCCACCTGACTCTCCTCCACCACCAGAGCCACACCTATTTCAAGGCACAATACCCCACAAGAACCAGCCTCAATTTCCCTGTTTTGTCCCCCCATGGGCAGGGCCCCACATTTCATACCCTATGCAGTGGCCACCACCGTGGTACCCATGGTCTGCCTACGATGCCAATCATTCTCGCAGACCCACCACCAGACTGCAGACCCGGTCTGTGCCTCTATCTCCAGCTCCCATCTACATCCAGAGTTCCTGAGCCCCCTCTCGAAGAAGTGGGCTATGAACTTTTCCCTGAATCATCCGATCATAATTCTGTCAGCTGCAGATGAAGCTCTCATGCCACCACCACCACAGAACATGGATGATTTTAAGCAATTCCAGGAACTTTTTAAGAGGGTGGCAATCAGCCAAGACATTCCATTAGAGGAAGTGCAGGAGACAACACTGAAAATCCTCCAACCCTCTGTGCCATCAAAGATCGCACTACCCATAAATGATGCCCTCCTGGAACCCGCTGACACTATATGGCAGACCCCTCCCTCCATCCCACCAACATGTAAAAGGGCTGAATGTAAATATTATGTACCGGCTTAGGACATAGACTTCTTATTTTCCCACCCACAGCCCAATTCTCTTGTGGCTGAGGCAGCAACCCACAGAAAAAAGCAACCACAATATCGGCCCACACCGCAAGATAAGGACCTCAAATGACTTGACAGCCTGATCCACAAGGTTTACACCTCCTCCACTCTGCAATTCAGAATTGCAAATTACTCTGCCCTCCTCGCAAGCTATGACTTTGACAATTACAACAAGTTATTTGAATTTACCTCCTATATCCCAGAGGACAGAAGATCAGATTTTAAATCAGTCCTCGAAGGTCAACTGGTGTCTAGGATGGCGCTACAAGCATCCCTGGACATGGCAGACACAGCAGCCCATACTACCACCACCATGGTAGTGATGCACAGGTCTTCCTGGCTGTCTTCATCTGGCATCCCTAAAGATCTGCAAACCAAGTGGAGGACTTTCCCTTTGAGAAGGATAAACTTTTTTCCAAAAAAACCAACGAAGTCCTTCACACCATGAAAGACTCCAGGGCCGTTCTGCGCACACAGGTAATATACCCTTCCCTCCCCAGGAGGCAATGGTATCAACCTTATCAGAGGCCCTGCGCACAACAATATCACTGGCCCCAGTCAAGACCATATGATAATGGGAGGAACCGCAACAGACCTCCCAGGTGCAGACAAAACCAACCGCAACTAACTACATCCCACACATCGGGAAACAACCAACAATTTTGAAGCCTTGGTCAGGGGTCTACACGACCATCCCTTGGCACCACAGCTTATTTGCCCATTTGGCCACCGCCTCCAGTTTTTCCACCATGTCTGGCAACTGGTCACACAGGACCGCTGGGTCCTGGAAATAGTACAATCAGGCTACTCCATCCCTTTCATTTCATGCCCACCCACCCTTCCCCCTTCCCTGTCCCTCTTCAGGGACCCCTCTCACAAGCATCTACTTCAAGCAGAGGTGACATCTTCTACAGCTAGGTGCAGTGGAACCTGTACCGGCACAACATTGGGGGAAAGGGTTTTACTCTCACTATTTCCTGACCCAGAAAAAAGGCGGAGGATGGCGACCTATACTAGGCCTACGCCAACTGAACAAATTTGTACGCGTACAAAAATTCAAGATGGTCAGATTGGGCACAATAATACCCATGTTGGAATAAGGGGACTGGTTCCCAGCCCTCGACCTACAGGATGTCTGTTTTCATATATCTATTCACCCAGCACACAGACGCTTTCTGCAATTCACAATAGGGCACGACCACTTCCAATACAGAGTGCAACCCTCCGGACTCTCCACAGCACCGAGAGTGTTTTCCAAGACTCTCGCAGTAGTGGTAGCCCGCCTAGGCAAACACGGAATTATACTTTTCCCCTACCTGGATGATTGCCTTATCAAAGGCCGATCATACGAAGAGACATTAAAGGCAGGGCCAGCTCCAGGGTTTTGGCCGCCCCAAGCAGCCAAAAAAAAAAAAAAAAAAAAAAAAAGCCGCGATCGCGATCTGCGGCAGCAATTCGGCGGGAGGTCCTTCGCTCCGAGCCGGAGTGAGGGACCGTCGGCCAAATTGCCGCCGAATAGCTGGACGTGCCGCCCCTCTCCGGAGTGGCCGCCCCAAGCACCTGCTTGACAAGCTGGTGCCTGGAGCCGGCCCTGATTAAAGGCTACTCGTTTTACCATCTCCCTCTTCCACAGTCTAGGCCTGCAAATAAACTTCCAAAAATCCACCCTGATACCCACACAGCAAATCAAATTCATCGGGGCTCATCTGGACTCAATTTTGACCAGAGTCTCACTTCCACACACCAGATTCCTCACCATCACACACCTCATACACACATTATGTGTTTGCCCCAGAGTAGAGATAAGAACATGCCTGAAGCTTCTTGGTCACATGGCGGCCACCACCTTCGTGGTCAAATACGCCAGACTACATATGAGGTGCCTTCAGGGTTGGCTCAGCTCCATATACAAACCCAGCAGGCACAGCCTCCACATGATGCTAACTCCTCCAGCAAAGGTATTAGTCTCCCTACAATGGTGGACAAAAATGGGAAACATATGCATGGGCATCCCCTTCCAGCAAAATTCCCCTGTGATCATGCTCATGACAGACGCTTCCCTGATAGGCTGGGGAGCGCACCTGGGAGACCACACAACACAAGGCAGATGGTCCCTGTCAGAGACGCGTCTGCACATAAATCTTCTAGATATGCCTGCCTCCACTTTCTCTCAATCATAAGGAACAAATCTGTTTGGGTCTTGACAGACAATATAGCATGCATGTTCTACATCAACAGACGGGGGTGTGGAGGCGATTGCACTCCCTATGCACAGAAGCCATCCAACTATGGAATTGGTGCATACAACATCTCATAGAGATCACTGCTTCCTACCTGCCTGGGTGTCAGAACACTACCGCCGACACACTCAGGAGACACTTCTCACAAGAACACGAATGGGAATTACACCCCACGATACTGCGACAGCTCTTCTCCCACTGAGGCACCCCTTCTTAGGTCTGTTTGCTGCAACACAAAACCGCAAATGCCATCTATTCTGCTCCAGAGCGGGACTCGGGACCGCGTCCATCTGAGACACATTCCTCATTCCGTAGAACAAGGCACTCATGTATGCTTTTCCGCCGGTCCCACTGACACACGGAGTCTTGCGCAAGATCAAAGAGGACAAGGCCCGCCAGGGTCATACTTATTGCCCCGGGCTGGCCCAGACAGACATGGTATCCTTACTAGCTGTGCATGTCCATTCGCCCTCCAAGACCTCTTCCCAACAGACCGAATCTGCTCTCCCAGGGCAACGGTCGGATTCTCCATCCACAACTGCAGAAGTTCCATCTGACGGCATCGTTCCTTCATGGTTCCAAACACACAAACTAGCTTGTTCAGAGCAGGTCCAACACATCCTCCTGCACGGTAGACGAGACTCCACTCGTAAGACTTACCTGCAAAAGTTCTCCATATGGTTCTCCAACAGAAACTTGCAATCCCATACCGCGCCTCTCCCTGATATCTTGGACTACCTCTTACAACTAAAAAAAGACGGACTATTGCTCAGCTCTATCAGAGTACACCTCGCAGCAGTCAATACCTTCCATAACACGCTGGACGGGTTTTCAGTTTTCACCCACCCCACCATAAAATGCTTCTTCACGGGCCTTCAAAACCTTTAACCTGAGATTCACCTACCCACAGCTACCTGGAATCTGAACCTAGTTCTCTGGGGTCTCATGAAACCTCCCTTTGAACCACTGGCTACCTCCTCCATACTACACATGTCCATGAAACTAGCTTTCTTAGTCGCCATAACGTCGGCAAGAAGGGTTGTGGAAATAAGCACACTAATGGCCTATCCTCCTTACACAATTTTCTTTAAAGACAAGATTACAATGCGACCCCACCCCAAATTTCTTCCCAAGGTGGCATCTACCTTCCATTTAAATCAGCCAATACACCTACCTGCATTCTACCCCAAACCTCATAAGAATCCACAGCAAGCGGCATTACATACTCTTGATGTCAGACGTGCAATTGCCTTTTATTTGGACAGAATTAAGGCATTCCGTAAATCACCTAGACTATTCATGTCCACTACCGAACGATCGAAGGGTGCTGCTATTTCCAAGCAACGACTCTCCAAGTGGATATCTGAATGCATTAGGTCCTGCTACCTGACCCAGAATGCTCAACCTCCGGAGTCAGGGCCGTCCCTACCTATGGTGATGCCCTATGCAGCCCGAGCACCTGCACCCACCCCTGTGGGGGGAGTGGCCACTCCACTGGAAGGCCAGTCCCTCCGTGGTGGAGAGGGGGAAGCTGCACCCAAGGGCCACGGGGCGCACCACCTCCCAGCCCTGTCGCTTGGGGGAGGAGGCTTAGAGAAAGGGGTCAGGCCTGCCCCCGCACTCACCAGGGGCGGCGGCGGGAAGCAACATAGCTGGGAGCTGGCGGAGCGGAGCAGGCTGGGGCCGGGTTGCTCTGCTTCCCGCCGCTGCCGGTGACTGTGGGGGTGGGCCCGACCCCTTCTGCCAGCTCCAGTACCCCTGCTAATCCCTTGGGCTGCGTTGCTCGGGGGAGGGTACTTGGGGGGAAGGGGTGCAATGAGGGCAGGGTGGGGACGGAGCAAGGGCAGGAAGAGGTGAGGCAGAGCAGGGGCAGGGGCTTGGGGGAAGGGATCGAATGGGGGCAGGGCGGGGGCGGAGCAGGGGGGCTGGCTGGGGGATGGGACTGGCCGCTGGAGCCAGCGCTGCATACACAGCATGCAACTGCCTAGGGCACCACAAAATTTGGTGCCCCAAATTACGTGGTGCCCTACACAGCTGCGTATTCTGCGTATGCCTAAGGACAGCCTTGCCCGGAGGGCATCAGAACACACTCTACTAGAGCAATGTCAACATCTGTTGCATTCCTGCAAAACGTACCTATTACCAACATATGCAAGGCGGCCACATGGGCATCACACAGGACACTACAGCAGACACCATAGTAGGCCACACAGTACTGTCTACCGTTATCAATGACGCAACTCCAAAGTCTCACCAACCATAGTGGGTACTGCTTCACATTCACCTGGAGTGGAGCACCCACAGGGACAGCAATCGAAGAAGAGAAGGTTACTCACCTTGCAGGTTCTTCAAGGATGTGTACCTCTGTGGGTGCTCCACTACCCACCCTCCTCCCCTCTACTTTGGAGTACGAATCAGACGGCTCTACGATAGAGAAGGAACTGAGGGGGTGCGGGATACACATGCACAGACAGATCCTAACGACGACGCGAGACGACAGCTGGGTGCGTGCGTCCCAACCAGGCACTGCTACCGAAGATCTCCGCTCAATGGTGCCAAGACGCATCGTCACCTGGAGTGGAGCACCCGCAGGGACACACATCTCGAAGAACCTCAGTTACTGCAAGGTGAATAACTTTCTCTTATAATAATTTTATTAATATTGTTTTTGCTTCAACATTGAGGTCTCTCCACTACAGCATATTCTTCTACCAACTGAAAGGCACAAGCCTATTATGCAGGAGATGACACTGATCCCAAAGTAGTAGTAAAGTCTGTGCATGCCCTTTTTCTGGGTACGATCCAAAGCCCCTTGCAATCAATGTAGAGACTCCTATTGGCTTCAATGGGCTTTGAATCAGGTCGTCTGGGAAAAGAGTGACTGCTGATCTGCTTTTAGTGTTTGTGCTATAATCTACTTTCCCATTCACACATAACTTCCCATAAGGCTGGCCGAGTGCCATCTAGGGTGACTAGACAGCAAATGTGAGATATATAAGAGCCTGTATAAGAAAAAGACCCAAAAATCAGGACTGTCCCGATAAAATCGGGACATCTGGTCACCCTAGTGACCATCTCATCCAGAATGAAGGTGTTGCCTGCTGAAGAGGGAAGGAATAAAGGCAGCAAAAACAGCACTGGGGATAGAGTCCATGGTTTTAAAAAAATGAAGATATGACTGTATGCTCCTCTGTAGTATTAGATAAGAATAAACTTGGTTTGTGTTTATTCTAGGCATTCTCTCTCCAAGTTTCTTCCTATAATATATGCACCAAAGGAAACTCTCATTAATTGGCAGTTGGCTTTTGCTTGCTAAGTTAAAAGCTAAGCTTACGCTTCACTGATAGCCCAGGAATTTTCACAATTTAGGCTGTACATTTTCCAGTATTTCCAGAATACTTCACCTAATTTTCCCACAGTAATTGTCTAGGCGTAGGTCTGTAGTCTAAACCTCAAGTTAGACAGACCAGCACTGCACTGTTGCAATTTTCAAAGCCTTAAATAATTAAGGAGCAGGGACTGCCTTTTTTTTCTCGGTACGGCACCTAGCACAATGGGGTCCTGGTCCATGATTAGGGCTTCCAGGTGCTATGGTAATACAAATAATAATACAGAGGACAGCACGTATGAAACTGTTCTCAGAACAAATGAGAACTAAACATATGATAAATGAGCCTGTCACATGGCACTGTCATTGAGATGTCATGAGCCTGTCATTGAGATATCATGATTAAAAGAGAATGCCAATGGAACAAAATATTGATATAGGATAACAGTCTCCTCCTGCTAGATAAATACTGAGGCACAACAAAAAATGTGGATTTTCAACAGGTGCCATTTGTTTCCAGCTCAATTACTTTGCTGCTATTATATTGAGTGATTAATGTTGTAGGTGCTGTTGTTTTCGCTGATCAGTGACAATGCTCACTGAATCTTTTTTGAAAAATTGCATTCTGATTGCCACAGATTAGACACATTTCCTCCATGCTTCAGCCAATTAGAAGATAATATAAACTGTATTTCTGTAAATAAGATTTTTTTTACAATTTGTTGGAATATATTCTTTAAAATATTGGCAAAAAAAGAGATTTTCTTGGGGAAACTCTTCTAAATTTGAAATATAATAAGAAACACTTATTCCAGACAGGACAGTGGCCATACAATAATGCATCACCATGTAAAACATAAAAGAAGGAGAAAGAAAATAGAAAAAAAGGAAATGGAATTAGAGAAGGAAGTGAAGAAATTCAAAGGAGAATGCAAGAAGTGACATGACATGAAAAGTTTTAAAGTGATCAGCTATAAATGTATTTAATATTATTTGTATTCTGGTAACATCCCCAAATGTTCTAGCGCAGGCAATGTGTATTTTACACGTATAATAGGAAGAAACAGCAACTGCCCCAAAATGCTTGTAATTATGCATCAACTGGATAGTGTGTCATTTCCACAGAAAATTAGAGGAAGTCACACTGCTCCCTGGGACCTGTTGTGGCCATCTAGACTTGGACTCATTCTGAGCATTTTCAATGCCAGAAATAAACAAACAAACTCAGAATGAATCTTTTTAACCTTCTATAGCAAAACCTTTCATGTGGAGCTCAGCCCTGTTCAGTGGCTGATGATAAAAGAAATACTGGCTTCACCTGTCGAGAAGGCACAGCACTTACTATGTTTTTAATATTTCTACGTCAGTTCCTTCTTCATGACCGTGGTGGTTGGATAGGAATGATTGGGTGGAATATTACTGGTGGGAAAAGAGTTCAGTTGTGGCTCACTGCTGATTTGTTAGACTCAGGTGCCCCCTAGAGGAGCAGACAGCAGCAGTGCTCAAGGCTGAGCAAATACTTTCCATCCCTCACCCATTTAGCCTTCTGTACAATGCCAAGAGTGTAGGGAGGAGTTTCTCAACGTATATATGAGAAGGAATGTGAAGTTCTGGGCCAAAGGGGACTGTTTGGCTTAAGATTTATTACAAGGAAAATAATATGCATATGAGAGAGAAAGTATACAGAGTGTCAATGAAGCCTACAACATCTCTTCCTTTAACTTTATCCTGAAAACACACTGCTTCCCAGAACGTTATGCCCCACTATTTCCCTCAGAGACAAGCTAATAAACCAAATGACAAAAAAAAAATTAAACAAAAGTATGTGGCTCTAGAAGTTGTGGCTCTAACCCAAGGTGTGTTTACTATCACTACTCTGTCACTTCCTTTTGTTCTGTCCCAGCCCATTTTCTTCATCTCTATGTTCAATCTAGACCTTAGATTTCTGGGCTGGGACATAATGTTCACATTTTCTGATTTGCCCACCCCAAGCTTTCAAAAGGAAAACAGGAAGGAATTTTTCACCCCATGAACAACATTGTACAAGTGGCTAGGCACAGTAGAAGTGAGGATTGCCATCCTTTGAAGCATCAGGTATTAGGTGTGGAGACTAGTTATGAGACTTGCTGGATTAATTAACTAAATGGAACATGAACTAATCCAGTGTGGTAAATCTTGAGTCAGATTTGTCAGAAGTCCATCCTCCAAAGCATGTATGTTCAGTGCACTCAGCACAGAAAGCAATGGTGCGCATATGAATGCTATGCCCGATCCAATCCCCCATTTTCACGTGCACAGGAGTAGTCACACTTTGGAGAACTATAAAAGCCCCCTTAGGGCCTTACAATCCATACCATTCACACAAAAGTATTTCCAGAAAGGCTTATAGAAACTGCTTCTACATTGACATTTGGGTGTAGAAATGCATAGCTGATTTAATTAGGGCACTCTATTTTGCCAACACCCTCTTGTGAAACATCCCTTGTGTCTGCATCAAGTGATGAGTAGCCAAAGGAGTAGGAATGTGAGCTAACTGGCTAATGTATTGCTTACCTCTGTGCATGAATCTTTCCCTGATGCCTCTCCAGGTTTCTGTGACTCAATACCTGTTTGTTAGTATTATAATAGGCCTGGGTGGAACCTTAGTCAGTATTCTTCAATACAAGGGAAAGAAGAACAGACTGAAGTGAAAGGACATTATTCTCTCTTCTCAGATTATTTTTCCTATTATTGTACACCAAGATTGTGGCAAATTAACTGCTCTTGCTAGGAAAAGAACCAATAATTACAGGATTTTAGGTCAACTGCTGGGTCAGCACAGGTTCTCTATTACGTGTCCAAAACATAAGACATCCTACTTCCTTCAGGCTAAAATTTCACAAGCCAAAAGGAAGGATTTTTTCAGCCAACACCCTTGTTTTTGAGAAAAGGCTTTTCTCAAAGCCCTTTAGACTGCAAGGCCTCCTGGCTCCTCCCTTTCATATTCCTCTTTTTGTGAGCTTTTCAGCTGTCAGTTTACATCCTGGATCCTCTGAAAACCAGGTGTGTGCTCTAAGGCCTTGGCTACACTTGGGAATTCACAGCGCTGCCGTGGCAGCGCTGTGAAGCGCGAGTGTAGTCGCGCCGCCAGCACTGCGAGAGTTCTCTCGCAGCGCTGTATGTACTCCACCTCTCCGAGGGGAGTAGCTTGCAGCGCTGCGAGGGAGCGTGCAGCACTGCAGGCGCTGATTACACTGGCGCTTTACAGCGCTGCACTCGCTGCGCTCGGGGGGGGGGGCGTTTTCACACCCCTGAGCGCAGCAAGTTGCAGCGCTGTTCAGCGCCAGTGTAGCCAAGGCCCTAGTTAGGCTTGTTAAGGTTCCCCTCAAGGATCTCTTACCTTTCATTTTGGCTAGCTGCCACTTAGGCCCTGAAAGAATCCTACTGCTCTTCCCCTTTGCAGTTCCAGTAGTGGTACATTGCTCTGAAGGTAAGAAGTGTAGGAGCAACTGCATGTGCGCAGCAGGATGACGGCGTGGAGGGGAGCGCACTGACACCCTTACTTTTATAGCTCTGTATAGAACTACAGCTGGGCACAATTTTTTGTCCAAAACTATTTTTAGACCTGAAACATTTCCCCCGCCTCCAGAACTGCCAACAAAGAAAAAAGTCGGTTATTTGCACAGTTCTATACAAAACTGCAGCTTGGCTGATTTAAGAACTGTTGGTTTGATTTTATTTGTAACTGTTAAAGTAATTGTTCCTAGGATACTTGAACCTTTAAATTTCTAGCAGCCTTAGTATATGAATCCCCTGTTACTTAACTGAAACATGTGTTTATGGGGCCCCACCAAGGGCTGGAGACTGTTGCGTCTAGTGCTTAGAGCTAGAGCTTGCCAAGAGATAAAATCATTTAGAACCACTACTGAAAGTATTACTGATTTTTGCACTAAATTTTTGCCTGATATTCAGTACATAAAAAAATGAAATATCCATTTGATAAAAGTTTTCACTAAAAACAGAACATCTGAAAAAAAATCAGCAGTTTTCACAAAATGTCAGTTTTTTAAAAAGCCCACTTTTCAAGAAGAAAAAAACCTAAAAAAACTTACTTTAAAAATTTCACCCAACTCTCCCTGGAACACCAACAACATTTGCCTCTACATTTATGGAGTGCAGAGTATGCTACCAAACACCTAGGACAGGGGTAGGCAACCTATGGCACACGTGCCAAAGGTGGCACACGAGCTGATTTTCAGTGGCACTCACACTGCCCAGGTCCTGGCCACCGGTGGAGGGGGCTCTGCATTTTAATTTAATTTTAAATGAAGCTTCTTAAACATTTTAAAAACCTTATTTACTTTACATACAACAATAGTTTAGTTATATATTATAGACTTATAGAAAAAGACCTTCTAAAAACGTTAAAATGTATTACTGGCACGTGAAACCTTAAATTAGAGTGAATAAATGAAGACTCGGCACACCACTTCTGAAAGGTTGCCGACCCCTGACCTAGGATGTCTTCACTGCAGAGTTAACCTGGGCTATTACCTGATTTTAGCTTGAACTCCCCTGCCATCCAGAAAACAAAAAAGCTTTTATCTGGGTTTGGACGTGCTTTAAGCCCCAGGCTAGTTTATCTAGCTGGGGGTATGGGCTCCACCTTAACTTTAACTCCATTCTAACTTTGCAGTGAGGACACCAGCTCAATAACTTGAATTCTGATAGTCCTTCAATGTCTCCCACAATCCCTCCCTTCCCCGTTCAAAATACAGACAAGTTCTCTTACAACTGACAGGGGAAAAAATCATAGAGCATATAAACACAAAGACACATGGTATATGTCCCTGACACACATGGGACACATGGGTGAGTGCAGAAAACAGTGAGGATGCAGTAAAGCAGGTATGGCTATAGAGTGGAGGTGTTCAAAGCCAGGCTAGGCTAACCCAGGTGTTCAGACCCAGGTACCACTCACCTGGGCTAACTCTGCAGTGAAGATATACTCTGAGAGCACTGTTGTGCTGTTACCATATAGCTTATCCACAAAACACTGGATGTGTATAATCTATACACACAAATGATAAAGAGCAGAACAGAGCCTATAATTTGCAAAAACTAATATAGCTAAGAAAGAAAGTCTATCAAGTAATATGAATAGAAGTTCAAGGGGAAAAAAAACAAACTGCATTTTGGCAACTAATCACTAGGTGGTGAAGATGTACATAAGGAATATTTCCTTTTGATCAGTTATCAGCTGTCAGCAGAAAAGGACGACACATTAAGGACATTTATAGTAATAACTTTCCCAAAAGATTTGTTCTGAAAATGGTATACAAGAGTGAGTTCAATGTGCATACTTATGGAAAAGGAAGCAACTATAGAAACGGCTATGCAAATAGCTGATATTGCATCTGAAATGTGGTAGTTCACAAACAGTGACAGAAAAAAGGAAGTAATAAAGAAACCTTGAAAAAAAATGAAGACATAGGTGACTGTTGCTTTAACTGATTGAAAAGAGCAAAATAATTGTGGTTGGCATTTGGCTTATGCATGTGCACATCTGTTATGTCAGAAATCCAGAGCTGATGAAAACATGTCTGCTTTGCCCTATTTCAGAGTAGCAGCCGTGTTAGTCTGTATCCGCAAAAATAACAGGAGTACTTGTTAGTCTCTAAGGTGCCACAAGTACTCCTGTTATTTTTGCTTTGCCCTAGATCACACAAGTCCATAATTTACTTTTTATGCCCTCTAGCTCCACCTACTGGAACAGACTCACTGATCTAAAAAACCCACCACAATTCCTCACCTTCCCCTCTAACCTAAACCATATCAAAAAATTACAGCTCCAAATTTATCGCTGATGTAACTAACTCCACTGAATTACACCAAGTATGAATTTGGCGCAAGAAATTTTAAGGACAGTCAAAAAGGCACATAGACCAATGTGTCCACCCTTTTCAGCTTGTGCCGTTCCAGGACATCGAGTTCAGCAAAACTCAAACTTCAAAAAAATCAGGAAATACAGAAGTAATGTATACACATCCATGTAACCTTAACTGTTCCCCCATGGAGCTGGTAACAGCCAATGGCAATGAGAATTATCTACATGCACTCCAGCTGTACGCACTGTGTTAGCTTTAGCTGTATTGCATGTTTTGAATGGTTGAGCAGCAGGGGGCAGATTAATCGAGATGTATTTGTGAGTTGAGGAGATGGTGATTGGTCTGGGGAACATTTCAGAGCTGGGATTGTGATATGAGGATTGTGATATGAGTAGACCAGGGTTTGCACCCACCTCATGTTCACAAGTAAAGCTATTGCAAAATTGTGCAGGTTATCTCAGTAGTAAGGCACTTGGGGGGTGGGGCATGTGGGGTCTTGCCATGGGAATTGTCAGTAGTTAAGTGAGCTATGACAACAGTCTGTGGGTTTAATGATGGGTAAGAGAAAGTACTGGTTTAGATAGTATCCTGTAAATGTGAAGTGGTTGTTAAATTTCACAGGTGTGGTATTCTGGCAGGAGAGTAGGCTACATGTGTGAGCATAGGAAAGGTGCAGATAGCTCCTTTCCTTTACAGTGAAAAGGAAGTGTCACTGTGTGTTATGGGGCATTGTTCAAAGAGGGCAGAGCTAAAGTTATGGGGGCACGTTCCTGAACTCTATTTTCTGGTTTTCTGAAGCTGGAGATTTGCTGAACTCAATGTTCTAGAAGGGCATGACCTGGCACTGGGAAACCTTAACTCTGTGTTAACTGAGGTTTGTGCCATTTCAGTTCCTAGTATTTTTGAACCGAAAGAAAACTTGTTGGTAGGAATTAGTGGTCATTGTGGCAGTTGTAGACAGCATGGACCACAGCTCCTGGCCATTCTTCCCCTTGCTGCTCTGTGCCACCAGCCAGCCTTGTCCCTTCTAATCCAGCCATCTTTTTAATCTTCTACAGTTTTTCTAAACTTTGGCAAAATTCAGTTCAGCCTTATTACATCAGCTGCATTTCCTAGTGGACTATGGGGTAATTATATTGCCACTTTGATCACCCCAAGCTTTATTCAGGAACAAACATAATCATAGAAGACTAGGGTTGGAAAAGACCTCAGGAGGTCATCTAGTCTAATCCAATCCCCTGCTCAAAGCAGGACCAACACCAACTAAATCATCCCAGCCAGGGCTTTGTCAAGCCGGGCCTTAAAAACCTCTAAGGATGGAGATTCCAGTGCTTCTCCACCCTCCTAGTGAACTAGTGTTTCCTAATATCCAACCTAGGATATAGGATCTATTAGGATATAGACCTCCCCCACTGCAACTTGAGACCACTACTTCTTGTTCTGTCATCTGCCACCACTGAGAACAGCCTAGCTCCATCCTCTTTGGAACCCCCCTTCAGGTAGTTGAAGGCTTCTTCAAATCTCCCCTCACTCTTCACTTCTGCAGACTAAATAATCCCAGTTCCCTCAGCCTCTCCTCATAAGTCATGTGCCCCAGCCCCCTAATCATTTCCGTTGCCCTCCGCTGGACTCTCTTCAATTTGTCCACATCCCTTCTGTAGTGGGGGGACCAAAACTGGATACAATACTCCAGGTGTGGCCTCAGGTGTGGCCTAATCCCTTTGGATGCAGGTCATGTAAACTGTATATAATTCTATGGTTTGGTGCTTGCAATGCCTAGTTGGGAGTTAAGAGAAAACGCCTTCTTGGGTATCAGGATTTCTGATATGAGGATTTTCTCCCCCCCGCCCAACATTCCTTGGAGTTTTGTATAGAATATGGAGTGAAGAAAACAACCCAACCCAGTGAAAGAGAAGTTTGACATATGTTCTAAATTTCAAGATCACAGGTAATCCTAGTCCTAAAATAAACATCCAGTGACCTAACATATCTTGTTACATGGACTCAAAACATCAGCCACTAGAAAGTCATGGTGGAGCTTATTTGCTTTGTAAATAATATTGAAGTCATTGCAATCATATTCAGTTTGGAGTAAATTTGAATTGACAGTCCATCGCACAGCTGTAACAATTTATATTAAGTTTACAGGCTCTTTACCATCAGATTTCATGACACTCATTTCATAGTTCTGTTGCCTCAGTCACTGCAGTGACAATGCTGTCACATTACAAGTTATTTTGAGTCAGGGGTATCATAATTACTTTGCGATAATAATTCAGTTTCACAGTCACTACAAGTGGTATACCAATCATATTGTTTTTGCATCAGTGGTATAGTAATTCATTAATATCATTATAAAATTGTACTTCTACAGTCAAAACACAACATAAAAAAAAATAGCAAATTAAGTTTTAAGGACGACTGTTTCTAGAGACTGATAAACATTAGTGTGATGGCCTGAAACTTCAGTCTGTATACAAAATGAGAGATCCTTCCTTTTCTGTGGGGGCCCTTATCAAACTAAGATCCGTTGGGTCCCAACAAGTTTTTTAATCTCAGCATACGTATCATCTCAGGTCCCCTCCCACCTTCCGCCAAACGAATCATCTCTGTTTTTTCCATTTCCGCATACAAATGACAGCCACCAAGCAAGGTACTCAAGTGGGAATTCCATCTTTTGTTCTACCACTGATGCTGAACTACAGGGCAGGAAGGAAGGACTGAACCTTATTTCAGGCCTTGGCTACACTTGTAGATGTACAGCGCTGTGAGTTAAACCTGACTTCGTGCAGCTGAGTAGGGAAAGCGCTGCGGTCTGTCCACACTGACAGCTGCCCAGCGCACTGTCGTGGCCACATTTGTGGCAATTGCAGCGCTATTGGGAGCGGTGCATTATGGGCAGCTATCCCACAGAGCACCTTTTCCCATTCTGGCGCCGTGGGTTGTGGGAAGGGGGCGTAGGTGCGGGGCATTCTGGGTCCTGTCCCAACGCCCCGTGATGCATCGCTTCGCATCCCAGAAATCCCTTTGTTTCCGTCCACCTTTGGCGCCATCTTTCAACGGTTTCTGTGCAGCGCAATCTGTCTGCGGAAAATGGAGCCCGAACTGATGAGGCGTATGCTGACTTATCTCGCCAGCATGTCACGTTTGGCTGTCGAACTATTCCTTAAGATCCAAAGTGACAGTGAGAGTGAGGAGTCCGACGATGCTATCGAGCCTCGTAACGCGTACGACACGAAATTGCTTGCGGCATTCACGGACATGCTCAGCACTGTGGAACGCCGCTTTTGGGCTCGGGAAACAAGCACCGAGTGGTGGGATCACATCGTCATGGAAGTCTGGGATGACGAGCAGTGGCTGCAGAACTTTCGGATGAGAAAAGCCACTTTCATGGGACTGTGTGAGGAGCTTGCCCCCACCCTGCGGCGCAAGGACACGAGATTGAGAGCTGCCCTGCCAGTGGAGAAGTGGGTGGCTATTGCAATCTGGAAGCTGGCAACTCCAGACAGCTACCGGTCGGTCGCAAACCAGTTTGGAGTGGGAAAGTCGACCGTTGGAATCATGTTGATGCAAGTTTGCAAGGCCATTAATCGCATCCTACTCAGAAGAACCGTGACTCTGGGTAACGTGCAGGAAATAGTGGATGGCTTTGCACAAATGGGGTTCCCTAACTGTAGAGGGACGCTAGATGGGATGCACATTCCTATTCTGGCACCACCCCACCTAGGATCCGAGTACGTTAATCGGAAGGGGTATTTCTCTATGGTTCTCCAGGCGCTTGTGGATCACCATGGGCATTTCATTTACATTAACACAGGCTGGCCCAGAAAGGTGCATGACGCACGCATCTTTCGGAACACTTGGCTGTTCAGGAAGATGTAGACCGGGACTTTTTTCCCAGAGCGGAAGATCACGGTAGGGGAAGTTGAAATGCCCATTGTGATCCTTGGAGATCCCGCTTACCCGTTAATGCCGTGGCTCATGAAACCCTACACAGGGAGCCTTGACAGCAGCAAGGAACGGTTCAACTACAGGCTGAGCCGGTGCCGAATGACTGTGGAGTGTGCCTTTGGCCGTTTAAAGACCCGCTGGCGATCTCTGTATGGGAAACTGGACTTGGCCGAAAACAGCATCCCCGCGGTTATATCCGCGTGCTGTGCCCTCCATAATATTTGTGAAGGGAAGGGTGAAAGCTTCACTCAGGCATGGACCTCCGAGGTTCAACACTTGGAGGCTGAATTTGCACAGCCAGAGAGCAGGGCTATTACAGGGGCCCAGCGCAGGGCTGCAAGGATTAGGGATGCCTTGAGGGAGCAATTTGAGGCTGAAAACCAGCAGTGATATCTGGTGCCCTGCACGGGAGTGAAGTGCAGTAGTTCCAATCTTTAGGAATCCGTGTTTGCTAAGCAGACAAGCAGACTTGCAGTGCCTGTTTATTTCCTGGGCTAAGGAGTCTTTTACTTTATGCAATAATAAAGAATGTTTTCAAAGCCAAAAAATCCATTTATTGAAAAGAAAAAAAATCCATTTATTGAAAAGAAACAAGGGGGTGGAGTGGGGAATGGTACAATCACAGATTCGCGTATGTCCTGTCTGGTGTGCTGTGCAGTGAGTGCTGCACTTTAGGACAGCTATACTGCATGGTGATGGGGGTTGAGTGCAGAGGGTAAGGGTCGTGGTTTTCAGGGCTGGGTGGTGAAGATACTGGTGTTGGAGGCAGCGGGTGGCGTGAAGAACACAGAAGTTGGGGAAAGTGGGTTGGAGGTGACAGTGGGGCACAACGGAAAGAGTTTTGGGACAAGGGTTGTAGGGGGTGGGGTGGCGTTTGCGGTACTGCTCCTCTTTCTGCATGGCTACGAGCTCCTGGATAGCGTCTGCTTGGCGCTCCAGGGTGCTTATGAGCCGATCCATGCTTTGCTGCCGGTGCTTGGTGCTTTGCCGCCGGTGCGCTGCATTTTCCTGGCGGATCCTGCTTTCTCTCTCCCTCCAGTTCTGTGCTTTCTCATTCTCTTTAATAGATTGCCGCATCACTTCTTGCAGCATGTCTTCTTTGCTTTTTCGCGGTCTCTTCCTGAGTCTTTGCAGTCTCTGAGCAGGTAATAAGAGGGACGGCTGAGGTCTCAAGGTTGATGCAGCTGTATAGGCAAAATACAACATTTAACAGAGGCAGCATTGTTTATACCAGACAGAGTAATGATTCCCCCCCGCACTTAAGGAGTAGAAAACACACAGGGTCTACACAATAGCATAATTTTCCCGTCCGAAACAGAGCACACATATCCCACGGGAGCCCCAAAATGGTGAGTAAGGGGGACTGATTGTTTCAGGGCTGCACTGTCCTCTGGGTTTCTGTGCCTTGGGGAGAGCCAACAGCTTCAGGGGGCACTTACACTGAACACTGTCCCAACATTTTCCACAGGAGTTCGTCCTGGACGATATCTCACTGCTGAGGGTGACCTGGGAAGCAAGGGAGGGTCTTCTACTGCAATGCGGCTTCCGCCCTGGCCCATATGCAGCTTGCCTGTGTGCAGCAATGGTCCCCCCGCCCCTCGTGGCACAGTGGCGCGGACACGTTAGCCTGGCTAGGACAAGGACCACGGTGGCTCTCCCGATAAACCTGCGCAAGCGCATTGCACACGTTCTGGTTGAGACATTCGAGGAGATTACCGAGGCCGATTACCGCGATGTGATAAACCACATCAATGCACTATTCCGCATCTAGGCATGCATGCCTAACCCTCCTCTCCCAAAGAGCCCGCACCGAAAAAATTCCTTCCCGAAAAAAAACCCGCTTACCGGGAACCTGCTCTTCTGTTTGTCCTCCACCAAGTACCGGCCGCTGCGACTGGCTACCTTCCTCCTGGCTCGAGAAGAGCTCCTGGCTGCATGGCTCCAGGGATTCCGGGGTGTCTCCATCCGGCCCACCACCATCACTCCCGTTTTCCTCCTCCTCCTCCTCCTCCTCCTCTACCCCCCCCCACCGGCTCTGAAGTGTCCATGGTGGTGCTCGGAGTGGAGGTGGGGTTAACCCCAAGTATCGCATCCAGCTCTTTGTAGAATCGGCAGGTCGTGGGGGGGAGCACCCGAGCGGCCGTTTGCGTCGCAGGCTTTGCGGTAGGCACTCCGCAGCTCCTTCACTTTAATCCTGCACTGCAGGGCGTCCCGGTCATGGCCTCTTTCCATCATGTCCTTTGATACCTTCCCAAAGGTATCGTAATTCCTACGGCTGGAGCGCAGCTGGGACTGGACAGCTTCCTCCCCCCAAACACTGATGAGGTCCAGCAACTCGCCATTGCTCCATGCTGGGGCTCGCTTGGCGCGTGGAGGCATGGTCACCTGGAAAGATTCTCTGATAGCACTCCACGCCATGCTGGGCTGAGCAAACAGGAAGGGGATTTTTAAAATTCCCGGGGAATGTAAAGGGTGGGTCACATGGTTGGTTACCTGAGGCCAGGGCAGTAGAGTTTGAACTGATGACCAGAGTGGCTAGAACAGGCATTGTGGGATACTGCCGAATAATTCTGGAGGCCATTCACAGCGCATTGGGCGGCCACACTGGTGCCGCAGCGCAATACTCGCTATTCCTCTCGGGGAGGTGGAGTACATGCAGCACTGCAACCACGGAGATACAGCGCTGCAAATGCCTTGCCAGTGTGGACGGGGAGTGAGTTACGGCGCTGGGGGCGGCTTTACAGCGCTGTAACTCGCAAGTGTAGCCAAGGCCTCAGCCTTGCGTATTTGTAAGAAATAACAGGCCAGATTAGAAGAAGGATTTTTTGAATGAGGTGTGACACTAGGCAGTCTCTAAACTGAGCCAACTCAGTACTGCTGGAATCACTGAAAAAGATACATAACCAAGATTACAGAATTTGGCTAAGATGTGCATTCCAATTAAGATTCTTCTTTAGCATCTGTCTCAAACTAGACCTTTCATTTTCAATAAATCATTTCCCTTTCTATTGGATGTCTGGGGATGTAGCCTCCAAACATTGCTCAAATCCCAAACTAGTCTAATTTACTTTATTCAAGATAAAATACACTAGCAGAGCTGACAGAATGGTAAAAAAAGCCTGATTCATCAATTTTATTTGTGAATCTGAGCCCAGTCTGAGTTCAATCCCCTGCTATTTGTTTTATTATTCAGAATGGGCATTCATGACAGTGTTCACAAATCCTGAAGTTCTGAGAAGCTTGCACAAATGATTGTTTGTCCAATACTTTGTACCAGTAGTCCGTTACTCATTAGCAGTTATTTTTCTCCGGTTTAAAAGAGTTCAGTCATTCCATCAGGGACCAGATCCAATATCATGTGACTTAGAGGATAACATCAATAACAAATTGTGAATAGTCATTGAGACCAATTTGTGAACGGTAAAGGAAAAGGATTAATCAGGGTGAAATTCAGCCCGTACAAAGCCTTTGGGCAGCACAGATATCAAAACTGCTTATGTGGGACTTCAGAAGTGTATAGGCCTTGTTGAATTTCATACCCAACGTATTTGGTGGATACTTATGCACACAACAAATGCATTTGGAGAAATTAGGATCAGTTTGTGAACAATTAGATTAAGATCAGGCTAAATTCGTAATTAATATTATTCACACTGAATAACTTGATCCACTTTTCTACGGGCTATAAACATCCACTGTCCAAGTTTTAAAAACTTTTTGGAGCAGGGTCCTTGTTCTTGTACATCCAAAAAGATCTGGGAAACCCATGGTGGCTATGTAAATAGTGACATAACTAACTTAAAAAGTAAAAGTATGGCATAGCTATACAACTATGGAGAATGGCCCGGTACCTCTCCTTCTTTATCATCTTCCCGTACCCTAAAATGCATAGGGCATCCACCAGTGTCCACTATTTATTTCAGTCTTGGGCTGGTCTATTGGGGCTTCTGAGTGTCATATTAATGGATTTGGCTTCTTTCTGTATTCTTCTGCATAATGTTCCTTTAAGTTACTCTCTTTCCAGGTGGTATTCATATTATCACGATGTGGAAGTCATGTTGCTGGCATCCTCACAGCATATCCTAAATATGTCTTTTTACCCGTTTGAGGCTTCAGATTGGGTTGTTCTACCTAGAGTTTCTGATGTTGTGAGAAACTCATTCCAATGAACTAATTTTATCAAATTCCATTGTAGATTTCCATTACGCTGCTCCATGAAGAAGGACAGACATGAGGGCAGTGTTCATAATTCAGATTTTTGTGTCACTGCTAACCATGCTATTTTTCCAAATCTTTTTGAGTTTATGAAAGTTGTTTGCTACTTCTGATATTTGTTGCTGGACATCTAGCATGTTGCCACCATTTTCCACTTGTTGAGAACAAACTAACTTGTTTTGCCGAGTCTGCCAAAAGCTGGGTCTTTTCTTCCACTAAGCAAGATGATGAACTAAGCAGGCCAATGTCATCAGCAAAAACAAGGTCCTCTAACTGGCCTTTACCATTTGTCCATAAAATGTCTTGGTTGCATTCTGTGGTTACTTTCCTCATGACAGTCAATGACCAGTTCAAACAAACAATAGTGGGGCTATAATACACCCTTTTCTTACTCCAGTTGTCACTGAAAAGCATTGACTCATGTCGTCCACATCTCTGACTGCACATTTGGCATTATCATTTAGATCCTTGATGATTCTCATCATTTTTGCTGGTATTCCATTGTATGCCATAATTTTCCAAAGATTGTCTTTGTGTATGCTGTCAAAAGCCTTCTGGAAATTATGAAATTTATCTCAAGAGGTTCTTGCCTTTTCATGCTTTCATGTTTTATAATATGTCTGTCAAAACAATATGGCGTGTACATGATCTCAGTGGCCTAAAACCTGTGTGTTCCTCTCTGAGCGAGAGCTCTGTTTCTTGATATGTTCCAGGCTGAAATTTTCCCAGGCATTGAGATAAATGTGATTCCTCTCCAGTTATTAGTTAGCAAGGCTTCTCTTTCACTGGGTTGGGTTGTTTTCTTCACTCCATATTCTATCCAAAACTCCAAGGAATGTCGGGCGGGGGGAGGGAAGAGAGAAGAGAGGCTGTTTTGTCACTTGCTTTAATCATCTCTCCACTAATGTTATCCTCTCCAGTTGTTTTCCGATTTTTAAGTTTACTGATGGCTTTTCTAACTTCTTCCATTTAATGTCTAAGTCAATATCAAGCTCTGGTGATTGGTCTTCATCATGTATTTCTAATAGTTCACTTGGACTTGGTTTATTTAAAAAAAGCCTGAAAATGTTCTGCCCATCTTTTCTTTGTTATTCTTCTGTACTAAGGAGACTTTCCATATGCATCTTCCATAGGGCCTCCAATAGTACTAGTCTCCTATTAGCCATTTAATTGTCTTATACCAGGTTGTAAGTAGCTCTGACCTATCATTATTATAAATGGATTTGTTTAAAAGATAAGGGTAAAAAACCCCAACCCCTTCTGTGGATCTAATTTTCATAAGGATAATGGAATCATGCATATTTAATGTGTACATAAATACAGACCTAAATGATAGGATGTACAAAGCACTTAGGAATGCAAGTCTCATACTGAGTGATTCAGCATCATTAGAGGTAAACTAGGTGTGGTTTTTAAATCAGTAAGGTTGTATTAGCATAAGAGTTTTAATTACAAAGTCAGAAACACTAATGAAAAGCATTTTTCCATGCAAGACCTCCTAATTACTTTATGTTAGATGCATAAGGGCTCAGTTCTGCGAGTTGATGTACCCTCTCAATTCCCACTGAACTCAATAGGAGAAAGAGGATTGGGCCCAGATCCTCAGAAGGTATTTAGGCATCTAATTGCCACTGAAATTAAAGGGAATTAAACACACTCGAGGATCTGGGCCCTAGCTCTTTGCAGAATTGGGCCTGTAATTTACAAACTATGTCCTGATCCTGCATGGAGACACACACAGCCTAACCATCGCACTTGCATAGATCCCCACTGACGACAATGAGGTGCAAATGTTTATCCATACAGATCAGTATGCAGGATGGGGCTCTAGCTGACCATGGAACAGCACAGGCAAGAGAACTGGTAATTATAGTAAGGGTGTAAGAAAAATCAAAACTACTACCATACTACTAAGCTCAGAGGTAAAGCTTTCTTTTTGTAATTAATATTTTTTTTCAAAGTTTATTACAATCAATTGCATTTTCTAGTGAAAATACAAATGCAAGTTATTTTCATGTTTGTTTTTAAAAATGCAAGTATACCACTATATATGAACATTCAACATTTTTTATATACTCTTACAGGGTGGAAGACTTTTACGCCCCCCCCCCACCCCCACCCCAAGAATGCAAAGCTCTTCTGTTGAGTTATCCCAGGTTAATGTGAATCAAAATTCAGGCCAAGTATGCTGAGTTACATTGGTAGGTAGATGTGATTACCTCTTAACAGGATATAAAGATGGGAAGGAACTTGTTTTTGCACAGAATGAGCTAGTACAGAGCAGGTTGTGAAGGGAAAACTTAGGCAGTGGCAAGCTCATGTGGTTTATGCTGTGTTGTACCTCAGAATGAACAAAGGAAAACCAAACCCCAAGAAGAACAAACTTGGGGTCTGTGCGCTCTATTCAAAATGAGTAGGGATTCTGTCCATTTCTTTAATATGCTGGCCAGACATGACCAGCCAAGGAGATAGGAGACATGCTTCTATTCCAGAATGGCTCTTGATGTATTCTTGAGAGAATTTGTTCTCAGAGATCTCAGTATTATGATTCTATTGCCTTATATATATGATGCTATTTTGAACACTCAGTTCCTCTCTATAGTTCCAGGATTCCTTGGGAGGCAGGTGGGGTTTCTCCCCTGGCGTCTGGCCATCCTGACAGAAAAATTGATGTGAGCACCTCTAAATCTTTGTCTTATATAGTTTGTTCTCAGATTCTTTCTAGCTTCTGCCTTGAAACTGGCATGTCATAGGAGACACCACTCACCACTGGTCTGGCACCTCCTTCTGGTCATTCTGGGAATTAGCTCTTGTGGTCAATGCCCTCTTCCATGCCATCGTTCTGTCTCTTTCACAGGTCTGCAGCTCTTCTGTCATCCCTGGAACCACAACATCCTCTTCATGACTCAGCCCTGCAGGTGAGTCACTCAGCGTTCCCCTCTTCCACGGTAACAAATTCCCTTCTCTCTAGCAGTTCTAGGCAGTCTTCCCTTCCACTGCCTTAGTGCCACTCCTTCAGTAGCTGGTAGGGGAACCTGGGCCCACCCTCTGCTCTGGGTTCCAGTCCAGGGACCCTCAGTTCAGCAGTTCTGGGCTTTCCTCCTAACCCTCACTGCTCCTTCCCTTGTGATTGGCAAGATCTTGATCTATTATTTCTCTAGATTCTTGATTTCAGTTGTTGAAAAGATATTGTGTATGGCACATTTAGTGGAATTTTACATGGATTCTCCCCCTGTGCTGCTGACATACCCAGGTGCTAAATGATCATGTGGCAGCTTTCACGCTTTACAGCTTTTAGTGTGGCTGCTTGTGAACGGCTGACCTGTCTCTTCCAGCCAAGGAAGGACTCATACCAGACGATCCAAGGTTTATTCAGGTTCTTCCTTCCAGGCACAGTTCCAGTTTATGTTCCACACATAAAGCTAAGCTTTTCCTCTGAACCAAGGTCTTCTGTGGAGGCCTTTCCCCTTGCCCCTCCCCTGCCTCCACTCCGGCACCTGCCACAGAAGCCACAGTGCTTCCTACAGCTCATCAACTGAGCCTTTTATAGGAATCACCTGACCCCTTCCCAGAGTACATCTCATAATCCTATCTTGTTTGAAATAGGCTCTGCCTCTAAAC
Organism: Emys orbicularis; assembly: GCF_028017835.1. Lineage (NCBI taxonomy): Eukaryota > Metazoa > Chordata > Testudines > Emydidae > Emys > Emys orbicularis. Next base: position 36,186,021 of record NC_088689.1, on the reverse strand, counting down.
ATGACTGGCTGGCACCGGCCCCTTGGCCCTAGAAGGGATAGACTATCCCATTACATTCACTGCTCTTTTCTTTTTACCCAGACCCTTTGCATTTGTGAAGTTTTCCCATTCTGATCTAAGGAACGTGCAATGGCTAAAACACATTCCAGCCCCTGAGCAGATGCCCATGAGGATCTTTTATTCTGGCATGATTTTCTCTGGTTTTTCTTTTGTTCTGGGATTTCCCCCTCCCCCTCCCCAATATTCTTAATTTGATTTCATGTACGTGCAGGAGTCAGCTCACTTCTGCCAGCTGTTCAGTGCTCATGCATTAGAGGAGAGAAAGCCAGGACACTTCAATATTCCAGCTTTATTCCTTCCTCCACATATACTGTGTTCTCTCAAGCATTTCTTCACATACCCCCCAAAAGTAGATTTTTCTAAGTTCCATTGTCATACTGTAGTGCCCCCTAGAAGGAAGCTATTTATTGTAATAGGTGTGACTAGAGAACTTTATCTTCCAGCTATTCCACACAGCTGCAATGACCCATAAGTCTCCAGGGCTGTGGTGTTCAGTGTTCATAACCCTCAGTGCTCAAGATGCTTTCAAGAGCTTTGGTTTATTCGGTGTTTGGTTCCAACTACCTGTGCATATTGTAACAGATTGCAACTACATACCATACAGGGTATCATACTGTATTAAGTTTATAAGTGATTTATGAATCATGGTGGGCCTGGGATTGTATGCAGCTCCAGGGTGGGAAGGTTACCAGAGCTCCTTCAGTAACTAAAACCAGGGTATGATTAAGGTGAATCACTCAGGATATAACCCCCTCCTCCCCCCGAGAAGTACCAGCCCCTAGGGAGGTTGCCCTTTACTAGTTCAAATTGGGTTTAACAGAGACCAACAGACAACACAAGGACTTTTGGTATAAAAGGGCTGAATTCAGCTGACAGAGCATTCCCTCTGATCCAGCAAACTGACAGGGCCAACTGTTCATGGTAGGAAACACTGTGGCCTACTATGACCCCATAAGCCTAGTGGTTGACCTCTTAATTTTTTAGCATGTGTATAGGTTATTTTATTGTTTTTAATGTGTTTTCTCTGTAGAGCTTTTACCCTCAGAATAAATGTATCCTGTTTCATGAAGCATGGTTGGTAACTTGTACAGTGGTGCTGGAACAGTTTTTATAGTGGGGGTGCCGAAGATAGAAACCATATATTGGTTGCTATTACTACTTCAAGCCAGGGAGTATAGCAGTACCCTTAGTTCCAGCACCTATGCTGCTGTATGCTGTTATAGCCCCTTGAGAAAGTTTAATCACAGATGCTAGACTCTGATCAGATCTGCTGGGGAAGTCACAGTGAGATGCAGAGGGACTGCAAGCCTAAAGCCCCAGGCTGGAGGGAGAGACCAATGGCAGCCTGATGCCTTAAGTGAGTGAATTCAAAGAGTTGCTGGGAGGGGGGAGGTCAAAGGTACAGTTTACCCTGAATCTATGACACATAATACGAGCTTTATAGTGCCCTGTCCAGACTCTTCTGGGAAACTCAGCCCTTAACAGCATAGCCTCTAATATCACAGGGGTGAGCACCTCTAAGTAAGAGCACCCCATAAGCCAGTGGTGGCAACCCGCGGCCCGCATGCAGCAGGGTAATCCGATTGTGGGCCACGAGACATTTTACTGATGTTGACTGTCTGCAGTTCACCGTTCCTGGCCAATGGGAGCTGCGGGAATCAGCAGCCAGATTATCCTGATGGGCCGCATGCAGGCCACAGCTTGCCCACAACTGCTGTAAACTCTTGCTTGTGGGGGAGGGGAGAGGGCGGAGAATATCTCCAGAAATTAGGAGTCTGCAAAGGGCATATAAAGCCATCTTGCTCCTTTCCCAGAGCTTGGCTGCAGCCTCCAATCAGGGTTGTAATCTCTAATAATAACAACTTGTGGCCAGCTTGGTGGTTTGCCTTCATGTGAAGGACAGGCCTAAGCATGATACTCAGGAATTGACTCAATACTAACAATTTACACCTGGGGCAGGGCAAGAGAGGCGTGCAAAGCATAAAATTAAAGTTAGCAGACAGGAAATTAATAGTATGTCAATATATTCAGTTAAGGTACTGTGAATCCACGGCTTGCTCTACATCTAAAACTTAGGCCCATCTACCTCGTCTCTCAGGGCTGTGCAGAATGTCACACCCTATCCCAGGTAGTTAGGTTGACCTAACCCTCTCTGTAAAACACAATGAAGTCAACAGAAGTATTCTTCCAGCAACCTAACTACTGTCTCCTGGGGGAGTGAATCTACTATAGTGATGGAAAAAACCCTTAGTAGTGTTGACGTATCCTAATACAATAGTTTCCCAGGTGCAGTCCATGGGCTGCTGGCTGGTGCCATGATTCTGCCACTTATTTCCATCTGGAAGGAGCAGAACAGAGAGGTGGGGCTGGGAGATGCAAAGAGCAAAGGAAGAAAGTGTAATTAACTTTTCCAAGAAGGCCAGAGACTTGCCACACTAAAGAGAAAAATGATACTGGGAAACTCATTTTTAACTATGTAAAAAATTGTTGTAGTAGTCACAGGGATGTTATAGGATCACAGCTGATAAGAGTTGGCCTGTGTGATGGTCCTCATGACCACCAATAGAAGAGGAGGTATTCGTGAGACATTAAAAAGTGTAAGAAGGCCTGTTAAAAGAAGAGCCATATAGCAGATAACAAAAACCCCAAGTTCTAGAGCTATGCTTAAAATTAATAACAAAAAGGTCTGCTGAGCACCTCATGCTCAGTCTGCCAGAAGCAGTTCCACATAAAAATGGAAGACACAAAGCGATTGACATAGCAAGGCTGTCTGTCTTCTACTTTTAAAATTATTATCCATCTTCCACTTTTTGAAGTATTAAAAGGGGAAATCTAATAACAGTTGCCACACTGCTGCATTTGTGGCCAATAAACAGTTTATATTTACAATTGAAAATGTATCTATTAGCTCTATTTTTTCCTCACTTGGAAACACTTTTAGCATACATAATTACACTTCTTAGTGATGTGCAATTCAAGGACACCTCAGTCATTCCCACTAAAAATTGCACAATGCTGGGTTAAAAACCGAGCCAAATGCCACACAGCAGCTGTTTCAAGAAGAGAGATCTCAGGACTCTCTTGCTTCAGACAGTTGGGATTAGAACAAGTTATGGTAATGTCATCAGCTTCATGCCTCAAACTTCAAATTAGTAGCTTTTAGTTTCTCAAATGATGCCAGTAGTTTGATAATATAGCAGGGGAAATATGAATTTGTATACTTTTCCTCAAAATGTTTTATGATCCTATATAATGTTGTTAAAACCAAGATATTATTCAACATTTTAATACTAGCCATTAGGATCAGCTTTATCGAGGTCTTATTGTAGGGTATTCAGTCTGTATAGCTGTTAAAGGGAGAGGAACAAGTTTGCCCTCCTCTTCTCATTAACATACCCTGTCATTCCAAAAAATATCAGTTATAAACTTGCAACATGTTAGGAAAATTGTTGCATTAGGATATTCCTTTTTTTTAAAATTGACTTTAGGATGTGCAAAAAGTGTATGATCAATCTCTGCTAGATTCTCTGCGGCAGAAATCCACTGGGCTCAGATTAAGTATTCACATCCATATTGATTTTATACAAGAGTCAAAAAAGTTTAGCTTGTTCTAGGATTCTGATTACATTTAATTTGAATCCTGTATATAATAAGACTGAGTCTTTCAGGAAATCTTAAGGCAAAGGCCAATCCCTTGTCTCAGTCATTCTAATGGAATAAACTGCATTCTTCTCCTCCAAGTGGCCACATAGATGGCAAGTAAAACCTTACTTTTCTCCCTGTAAATTAGAGGTCACTTCTTTATTTAATTTTAAACCACGTCCTCATCTTGAAATTTCAGTCATTTTATCATTAGTCATGGTGGCTCATCAGCAAGGGGCTATGATATAGGGCTGTAGTGAACTGTAATTCAACCATTCTCAGAATTCGCTGCTACAAATAGTTGCCTTTAAAAGCTATTTATAAACAAAAACACAGCCTAAGGGCATGCCTGCTCTGTAGTGCCCCCTTCTCACCAAGTGTGACTCTGCTGAAGCCTGCCTCAGTCTTGCCTTCACAGTTGAGATATTTCAAAACATTTCCGTTCTGGGGTCCAACTTATGAAGTCCTGCACTAAGCCTTTCAAAAGAAAAAGCCTTATGGTATCTTCACCCCAGTTGCAAGCTGGGTACAGCCTGTCCTCCCTTAGGGGAGGTTTATCTTCCTGCTTTCCCAGCACCTCTTACCTGGAGTTTGGCCTTTTCCCACAGACCTGCCTCACTGGTGCTTCGTCCCCTCTAGCTCAGAGCTTTGCAGGAACCTGGCTTTGTCTGCAGCTATCTGCCAACAGCCTTCAGCTGTTTCCCTTGTATAAGGCCCAGGTGCCTTCCCTTAAGCCAGTGGTGGGCAACCTGCAGGCCACATGTGGCCCATCAGAGTTATCTGACTGCAGGCCGCAAGACATTTTTCTGACGTTGACCATCGATAGGCACGGCCCCGTGCAGCTCCCAGTGGCCACAGTTCGCTGTTCCCAGCCAATGGGAGCTGCGGGAGGTGGCGGCCAGCACATCCCTGCAGCCCACTGCTTACTGCAGCTCCCATTGGCCGGGAACAGCAAACCACGGCCACTGAGGACCGTGCCTGCGGACAGTCAACGTCAGCAAAATGTCTCGCGGCCCGCAGATTACCCTGATGGACTGCAGGTTGCCCACCACTGCCTTAAGCCCTATTGGGCACAGGTAATCAGCCCTGGTACACTGGATCCCACTCGCTAAGAGGGGACAGTCATCCTGTTACAAACATCTTCCTTCCAGGAAGATCTACTAGCGTCACATTTCATCTTACTCTATTCCAGATCTTCCAGTTTTCTCAGGCTCATTTTTGCCAACTTGAGCCTGATGTGTAGCTTCTCTGTCCTTATTGGTCCCTGATCCAGCACTCTGCCTCAGAGTCTCTTGGAAGTCCTCTGGGCCAGTTTAATTTTATGCACAGATGTCAACTACTCTGCAAGAATGCTTGTACCCTTTTGTATTTTCTGCGGGGTTTTCTGCATTGTAGCTTTTGGGTTTCCCCAGGCTAGCCTCTGCTCTCTGACTGGGTCCTGGGCAGGTTATGAAGAGCCAGTTCTGTATTGGAGGAGTCTGGGAAATCTTGATTAAAAAAAAAAAAAAGGCGAGGGTGGAAAGTCAACCATTTTACCATTTTCCTTCCTACAAGCCTGGTTCTAAGAGGCTGCCAGGTTGTTGATTTGGGAAGAATAGCAAGGTTTAAAGCTATCCTGGTGAAAACTTCTGGTCTAGGTCAGGAGCATACACTTCACCTGCCACCACTCTGGGTTATGTGAACCTCCACACAGTTTTTTTTTTTTCCAGTAGGACTTTGTGTTGTTTTATATTTTGAATTAGATGAAAGGGTATTTATTTTGGGTCAGAGTTAAGGTTGTATTATCTATACCTAAAAAGAACAAAGTGTTTACTCTGTGCTCAGTGTTATACTTTCTTGCTTTTAGAGTGCTTGGGTTTTGTAAAATAATGCATTTGTCATTTGGCAACATTCAGTTTTTTAATTGAGGTTTTTGGTTTTGGAATTTTCCTTATTTTAAGCACATTTCGTATTTTGTCTTGTGTAGATAAGTGAAGAAATAGGTTTTGGTGGGGTTTTTTCCCCTTTCCTTTTACTTTTTTGATAAATGGATTGGAAGAGTCTCTAATGTAATGAGCAGGGCTAGTCAATAGTGTCTTCTACAGAGCCCGGACACCGGACACGGCTCATTACATAGGTAATGAGCCATGCATAAAGGCACAGCCTACCATTAGCCCAAGAACTGGAAAAATTGCTGACAAAGTACCAGTAATCAGGTCTAATGCTTCCACAGTCAATTCCTAACGTACTAGGTCACAGATCCTAACAGCTGAGTCACTGAATTTTTCGGTGCCTTAGCTCCTCTGAAAAATGTGGCTCAATGTTTCATCTGTCAATCTCCAACCACTCTGAAGTTGGTTAAGCAGATTAGCCCATTTTATAGTTGCCTTAACCAATTACAGAGACCTGAATTTTTTTTATATAAGCCATAGTAGTCTAGTGCACAGGATGTCATCAGGGCGGGCGCAACCCATTAGGTGACCTAGGTGGTCACTTAGGGCACTACAATTTGGGGGGCGGCGACCGCGGTGGTATTTCGGCGGCGGGACCTTCCGCCGCCTCTGTGGGGGGCGGCATTTCGGGGCGGGACCTTCCGCCGCCTAGGGCGGCAGAAAAGCTGGCGGTGCTCCTGGATGTCATACTCAGGGCCGGCTCCAGGCACCAGCCTACCAAGCATATGCTTGGGGCGGCACCTGGAGGGGGGCAGCGCTCAGGCCCGAGAGCGGGGCCGCGACTGGGCTCGCCGCCCTCCCCGCGGTGGTCCGGCCGCCCGGGAGAGCGGAGCCGCAGCGGGCTCGCCGCCCTCCCCCGGCGCTCCGGCCGGTCGGGGAGAGCGGGGCCGCGACTGGGCTCGCCGCCCTCCCCGCAATGCTCCGGCCGCCCGGGAGAGCGGGGCCGCGGCGGGCTCGCCGCCCTCCCCCCGGCGCTCCGGCCGGTCGGGGAGAGCGGGGCCCCGGCCGGTCTCTCCGCCCTCCTCGCGGCGCTCCGGCCGGTCGGGGATAGTGGGGCCCTGGCCGGTCTCTCCGCCCTCCCCCCGGCACTCCGGCCGGTCGGGGAGAGCAGGGCCCCGGCCGGGCTCGCCGCCCTCCCGCCGGCGCTCCGGCCGCCGGGGAGAGTGGAGCCGCGGTGGGCTCGCCGCCCTCCTCCCGGCGCGCCGGCCGGTCGGGGAGAGTGGGGCCCGCGGCAGCCTCACCGCCCTCCCCCCGGCGCTCCTGCCGCCAGGGAGAGCGGAGCTGTGGCGGGCTCGCCGCCCTCCCCTGCCGCGCTCCCCGCCGGGGGGGTGCGGGGGGCGTCGGGAGGCTTTTTTGCCTGGGGCGGCAAAAAAGCCAAAGCCAGCCCTGGTCATACTAACGTTCCAAGCTTGGCTACAAATGCCTATATCTTTGGCATCAGTTAATACAGGTTCATTTTCCAGATGGAGCAATGAGGAACAGTTTAATTCACCCTTGCTCATGAAGAACGTACGAAAAGGAATAGTAGTTTTAGTACAACCTAGAGTTCTCTCTCTTCTGGAAGAGCCTCACTTAGTTTGGAAGATGACAATTAAGATAGTCCATCACCGTGATTTTTGTCCTCAATTGACTTTGACAAGGCAATTTCTGAAATATATTACCATTCCTGCCTTTGAAAACTGACTGTTGTGCTGTAAAGCATTGAAAGAGCTAACAGTATATCTCACTAAACCTGGAAGTAGTGCTGACTAGCTTTAATAAAGCACTTGGCCTGGCTGAAATCACCCACATCGTTGTGGGCATCTTGTTTCTGCCTGCACTGCAACACACCACATCTTGCAAGAACCAACATCAGTATCTACAGTGTTTCAAATGTTGTGGTGTAGAGTAATTGTATTAGGAAAAATAGAGGGAAAGAAAATGGTGGGAGCATCACAAAATTTTCAAACGGGAGATTAATTTAAAATCCTACTCAATGTATTCAAAGCTTTCAGAGCACATTTAAAAAAAAAAGTATTTTTATTTTTCATTTTTAGAACCACAAGGTGGATCACAGGTTTCAGAGTAGCAGCCGTGTTAGTCTGTATCCGCAAAAAGAACAGGAGTACTTGTGGCACCTTGGAAACTAACAAATTTATTTGAGCATAAGCTTTCGTGGACTACAGCCCACTTCATCGGATGCATCACAGCCCACCTTATAATGATATCATAAGGAAATAAACAGTTCTGGAGGGAAGCTTGGTGCATTAATCCCTGGTAGATTTCTGATAGTTGTCAGATACAGAAAGACCTTTATATTATTGCTAAATTGCAGCCAGCCAATCCAAGGCAACATGCTCACATGAATTGAATCCTTAATCCTGCTTCCACTTAAAAATCAATGGCAAAAATCCTCCATTGACATCAAAGGGAATATTATTGGCTTTAAAACTATCCAAAACAAGAGAACCAATATCTTTGCTTAAACACAGCAAATGTACTTTTAAATAACCCTTGCATGATTTTTCAATGGGATTTAATGATATGAAAAATTTGAAGGTCATTTTTGAGTTAGAGGGTGATGAATGTTAGGCATGTGTCAAAATGCCAAGTTACCCTAGTATTAGTGACTTGTAACTCAGTGTTTGACAATTTATCTTCATATTTTGCAGAAACTTTCTCCCTTGCCTTCAGAGCATATCTGGGAAGGCTCAGGCCAAAGTTATAGGGAAGCTAAAAATAGAACTTTATAATTGGAGCTAATTGCAACTGTAGCAATGGAGAGGCAATATTTTATAGTTATACCATAGATTTTCTGGCTCATCTTTTATTTCAATCTCATTCTAACCTCATGATTTCCCCATAATAGACACTCTTTGAAAAAATGTTTCATAGGGAGGTGTCACACTTATTAGCTGAATCAGGCTATTTTTGCTCTTGCACCAGCTAGCAAGAGGGGACAATTAATCCTAACATACCAAGTGATCACAAAAGGTCTTTGCTGTGTGACTAGACATTTTCTGTTAAATGTCTAAAAAGGATGCAATTGGCATGTTAATGCTACTGAACAGCCATTGTAATAAACTGTACTTTCCACAAAGATTTACTTCTTTTGATATGTTAAGTAGCAAGACAACATTTAAACTAAGCCATTTTACAAAAGTTCATTATATGACCACAGACTTCAATTTCTGCAAAACTGTGTGGCAAACTACAAATAATTAAAATTTAGCTCCATAAATAGATGAAGATGACCAGTGTATGTGCTGGCAATGAGGGGCTACTGGAATCTGGCAGTTAATAGATATTAGTATATAGTACCCTACATAACTATCATTAAGGGCCAGATTATGACAGATTTCAGGAGGGGGGCTTAGGAGAGCACCAGCCTCTGAGTTCATTGCAGCACTTTTTGCCTCACTTTCCCCCCACCTTCTTTTACCCTTCTCTGGCTGCTGGCATGAACTTGACCAAAGCCAGACCATCAGCCCAGCTAGGTCTGACTGGCCACCTCTTCCTCACAGGTGCACCTCAACTGCTAGAGTCTTTCCTCCATGCCTCATTCCAGGCTCTTGTACCTCCAACAAGAGGTACCCCTCACTCACAGTTTCAGGCAGGCTGCAGCTTGGCTGCCCCCCATCTCCAGTCAGTCTTCCACCTCTCCCTGGGAGCTGGCTATCCCATCCTCCTCTCCTCTAGCTCTCTCCTCCCAACTGGACTCACCCAGCTCCTCATGGAAAGAAGCTCTACTCTGCCCCAGAAAGACTTGAGCTGAGATTGCCATAACATGAAATATATGGCAGAATGCGGGTAAAACCACAGAGCAGGAGACATACTAGTCTTCCCCCAAGGAGTTCAGTCAAATTTAATTAACACTTTTTTTAAAAACAAGCATCAGCATGGAATCATGTCCTCTGGAATGGTGGCTGAAGCATGAAGGGGCATATGAATGTTTAGCATATCTATCATGTAAATGCCTTGCAACATCAACTACAAACCTGACATTTGAATGCCTATTCTCACTTTCAGGTGACATTGTGAAGAAGAAACAGGCAGCATTATCTCCCGTAAGTGTAAACAAACTCTACAGGGGAATGAAAACCAGATAACTACCTCTTCTCAGATACATGTGTCCTGTTAACTTGGAGGTGGACAGGAAACCATCTTCACATTTAATCATTTTAAGGGATAGTGTATGCACATGCTGGTTCCTTCCCTGGATTGGGCTCATCCATGCTCAGCTGGTGGGAGTGGCTAGACTGCAGAGGAGCCCCCAAAAGACCCTGCCCCACAGCATAGCTGGACTTCCCCGCCCCAATCACCACCATATGTCCCTCTTCCTTGCTCCTCACAGCAGAGGTCTCTGTCTCAGGCTCCACTGAAATATCCACAGTGGTCTGTGGGGTGCTGGTTGGATCTCTGCCAAGTTTGACATGCAACTTGGAAGAGCAGCAGGTCTGTGGTTCAGTGCACCAGATCTGTTGTTGGCCTCCCTGGGTTTGTGGTATGCCTGCTACGGTTCCTTTGTTTTCACAGTGCATTTCTGCTGATCCTTGTCATACTTCTTTGGCTGCATCCCCCGTGCAATATGCTTGTTGATGATGTTCATGTTTCTATGATTGCTCCATAGCTGTGCCTCCACAGCCTCTTCTCCCCACAGGCCCAAGAGATCCAATACTACCTGACTAGTCCAGGCAGGAGCACATCTACAGCATGTAGCCTGCACAGTCAGATGGGCAGTGCTGCTAAATCAGGGTTGCCAACCCTCCAAGATTGGCCTGGAGTCTCCAGGAATTACAGATTAATCTTTAATTAAAGATTATGTCATATGATTAAATCTCCAGGCATATGTTCAACCAAAATTGGCAACCCTATGCTAAGTGTGCTCACCAAACTGGGCAATCAGGAGAAGGCATTTCAGAAATACTCACGGCTTTTAAGGGGTGGGGGTGGGGACACAGCTTCCAGTCTGTGAGACCTCAGACAATAGTGATATTCACAGTTGTGATCAAAGTGGTCACTTTTGGGTATTGTGGGACAACTGATAGAGGACTGTTAGTGTCGACATAGGTAATGCAATGTCTACACTTGCATTGAATCAACCACAGTACATCAACCATGGCTCAATGCAGTTTGGGGTGGTGGTGTCACTGCCTCACTGGAGACAAAATTTGAATGTAGATGCATGCACAAGTAGACACAAGGCGATGTATATCAACCTAACTTTGTAGTGCAGGCAAGGCCTAGGTCACACAGGGCATTAAATTTTTCACAGCTCTGAGGGATGTAGCTACGCAGATTTAATTTGTAAGCATAGACCAGGCCTGAGTAGCAGGTTATACTGAACCTAAGGAGTTACAAAGGCATAATCAGATGTTGAAGTCAGTCAGCTTTGATAGTCCAGAGATAAGGTTAATAGAACCATTAATCATTGGAAATGAAGAACAGAATGCAAAGAAATATTTCATCTTCTAACAGGCCCTAAATGTCCATTAAGCTTCATTAAATCCAGGCATGTCACCCATCAGACTAGAATGCCAGCAAGGGACAGAAATATCCTTGGGAACAAAGTGTGAATTTAATTAGTTTAAAAAAAAATTACAGGAACCGCCAAAAGTGATAAAAATAAAGCTCTAGCTAAAGAGTTGGTTGTCGAATGCATGTATCAGTACAGATAACCGAAAGGCTGATTAACTTACTACATAGAAGAGTCTGGTAAACCAGCCAAAAGATTATGGAGTAAGTTTCAAAGTGGTACAGAGATTTAATCAGTGGGAGTCACATAGCCAAATTCCTGCCCACTACTTCGAAAATTAATCCTATTTTAGCTAATTCTGGGGAGATTATGGCTCCTGAAAGCAAAGCAATGGTAGAGCGCATGCCAGTTTCCTAATGGAGACACAAGCATAGTTGGGGAGGGATTAGTTGTTGGGTCAGTACTGGGACTGAGATGGGAGGCACTGTGTTTGGGTCCTGACAGTTTAGGGCAGTCCTCAGGGCTACTCTAAATTGCAGCTAGGACTAGCCCAGGCATAAGAACAGTTCAGCCACGGCGGATACCAAAGGCTCCTGCAAGGCGAGGTATAGTTGTCTAAGACAACCCTGCACCTGCCAAGGAGGCCCTTATGCTGCGAGTATTCCCCCATGGAGACATGCTGATTTGAAGCTGCTATATTGGCACAAAGAGGCTACACAACAGGGGTGAGTTTCCCCCAGTGCTTCAGAGCTTGCTGTGGGGAGCATGCTTGTTAATGGTCCTTACAAAACCTTTAGAGAAGAAGTGTCATACTCACAGTGTCACTCTGAACACCCCATCTGGTGCAGAGGAGGTAGCACTGCAACATACTCCAGCTCCATTCTTCCATGTCCATTCTGGAGCATTCAGCAATGCTGGCAATGCTAACGCCAACCCCAATGCTCCAAGTGCACAGAGCTACATTATGGCAGACTCCTGTCTGAGAGCTCCCTCTTCCCTCCAGTAGCCCCAGCACACCTATACTATTGTACCCCCCTCTTCTGTTCACTGGCCCAGTATGAGGTTGTTCAGGATAGGGGAAGCCTGCCTTGCAACTTTTTACACAACTCTGGGAAACCGGGCCTGAGGCTCTTTTGTGTGCTCTGCGTTGTGTGTGTTCACCTCAAACCAGACCAACTCAGACAAACCACCAGGGCCAAGACTTTATTCCGTAGAGAACATAGAACAAGATTACAGTCCAGCAGCCTCCTCCTTCGCTTGCCTGCTACCTGCTCCCAGCTCAGTCAGTGCTGAGACCTCCTGCTGGAAGGGCAGCGAGTACATCCTGGCAAGAACCAGGAAGTTCTCCCAACATGCCACAGTTTGTAGTCCACAACTGTAGTTCCCAGGGCTGCTGTTGAAGCACACCGGACCGTGGGCTACAGTATTGGTGCTTTAGTTGGGCCCGTGGTGAATATTATTTGGTGATTTTTTCCCAGCAGTTTCACTTGGAGTTTACTTTAAGCCTTCTTTTTTCTTTCAAGTCTAATGTGAGAGGTGCTGACAGCCCTCACCGCCCCCAGTGCCCCCTGAAGTCATGTAGTGACTAAGGGCAGGTCTACACTTACTTCCTGGTCCGGCCGTAAGCAATCGATCTTCTGGGATCGATTTATCGCGTCTTGTCTAGACGCGATAAATCGATCCCGGATCGATCCCGGAAGTGCTCGCCGTTGACGCCGGTACTCCAGCTCGGCGAGAGGAGTACGCGGAGTCGATGGGGGAGCCTGCCTGCTGCGTCTGGACCCGCGGTAAGTTCGAACTAAGGTACTTCGAATTCAGCTACGTTATTAACGTAGCTGAATTTGCGTACCTTAGTTCGAAGTGGGGGGTTAGTGTGGACCAGGCCTATGGGTGAGAAGGTAACTCAGTTGCCTGGCCCATTCAGTTCTTAGCCTTTCCCCTGGGACAACTAAAAGATTTACCTACCAGATGTGTCAACTGCCTTGGACACTGTGGCACTGAGTGATGGTTGTCATTGCTGCATACTAACTGGGATAAAAAGAAATGCACCCACCTGGTTCCATGGTCCCTGAGAAGGAGAAGAGGGTTGTGCTGGACAATTGCTCTTTCTCCACTTGTCTGAAGTGCTGCAGGGTTCTATTCTATCCCATCTCCTGTATATTGAATAGGGGAGGCTGCTGTTAGAGAAATGTAGTGTTGTGTTAACCTCTTTCTGTGTCATCTGATTTATGTAGTGCAGTCTCAGCTTTCCTAATGTCCAATCTTGTCTGGGATCTGGATAAGAACTAAGTTGTCTAGAATTTAGCCCACTCTGAGCAAGATACTGATTAGGAAAGCTCTTGGCTTTCTGGTAAGACAATCAGACAAAGCTCAGTGCCAACTGGCAAGGGCATTACAAGAATATCCTGATACTGATATGTATATTCTGGTTCACCAAAAAAGACTATGAAGTCTTTTATTTAAAGTACGGTCACTAATATCATTGTGAAATGTATGTACAAACGCTATGTAAGGAGTTATGTATACTAAAGGTACGTTCCTAAAGTCCGTATCAAGGCAGAATTGACAGTTTTCTGCCAGAAAAAGGATGTATATTCACTTGTCTATCTGCATGCAAGTTAAGCATTGTAAGTTAACAAAACCAGTGGGGGGCTGGGGGCTCATTCACATACAAAGTCAACAGGAGGATACTCACCAGAGGATAACTATGGAAGGGTAGGGCAGAGGAAGAGGGCCATCTTGACTCAGATACAGAGAATGGATTTGGGGCAGAAGGCAAAGATGAGACCCCCTTCATCCTGCACCTAAGTAGTAAATCACACTACCTGATTACATTAGTGAAAATGGGATCTCGACCACGCTCAAAGCGCTGCAAAGCACATTTGGGGTGAGAAACTTTTTAACAGAAGGTTAACCTGCTAAGTTTAGGCTCTAGAAATCATGTTATGATTTTGTTTCATGTAACCCTTGGATTTCCATTACCCTTTCTCACTGTCTTTTGACTCTTGATCCTTTGATAATAAACCTAATGCTTCCACTAAAAATATCTCTCAGTGCAGGGGTATTATACAAAGAGCTGACCCTGAGCTGAATCATTCAAGCTGGTGCATACACTGTTTCCTTGGGGACAGCACATCTGGGATTAATGTGAGTGTTCAGTGGCTAAAGGGCTGGACACCACAGGAACACACTTCAAAGGGGCTCGGGGACAGAGTATGGATATTGTTAACCTGCAAGGCAAAGGAAGGGCTGGCATAGCCCAGAGGAAATGGCTTGTGTGGCTAATACACTGGTGGAGGCAAAGAGCTGACACCAAGTTAATCACAAGCAATTCTCCCTCTGACTGGAGAGACAGGAGAGTAACAAGGTTTATCCGAGTCCTGGCGATCTCAAGGACCATCACACCTTGAAAAACCCACACCATGAAAAACAGGGAGGGCTGACATGAGATAAGGTTCACTAGACCAGAAACAGGATCCCATATTTGTAGATGGCATTTGGACCATTGCCCAAACAGACACTTTGATGTGCTCTGTGTAACACACCCTTCTCCCTCTTGGTAGGTGAAATTTAATGGGGGACACCTGGCCTTGAGGAGACTCAAGATCACCAATGCTTCTTTCAGAGGAGGCCAACTAATCGATGCCCCAAAGAATGCAGTAATCACATCAATCTTCATGCAGCCTAAAAAACAATACTGTAGGCACATCAGAATTTTAGGACTAGAGCAGAAGTATGTTGTCCAATATAACTATTGAATTTGCTGGACTACTGCCAAATAGGTGGTTTGATCGTGAAGAAAGTAGGTCTTACTATACAGCTCGAATTTTAGAAAGTTGAGGGCCATCCCAGACTGCATGTCTACCAAGTAAATTGACAAGTTATGCCTATCTCCAATACTTCCTCCTGTATAATTTTAATGAGATCTGACTTTTAATGCAGTGCAGGACAGTTAGGCCTGGTCTACACTACGAGTTTAGGTCGACTTTATCCGCGTTAAATCAAATTAAGCCTGGACACGTTTACACGACGAAGCCCTTTCTTTCGACTTAAAGGGCCCTTTAAACCGGTTTCTTTACACCACCTCCGACGAGGGGATTAGTGATAAAATCAGCCTTAGGGGGTCGGAATTGGGTTAGTGTGGACGGAATTTGACGTTATTGGCCTCCGGGAGCTATCCCACAGTGCTTCATTGTGACCGCTCTGGACAGCACTCTCAACTCAGATGCACTGGCCAGGTAGACAGGAAAAGCCCCGCGAACGTTTGAATTTCATTTCCTGTTTGCCCAGCGTGGAGAGCACAGGTGACCACGCAGAGCTCATCAGCACAGGTAACCGTGATGGAGTCCCAGGATCGCAAAAGAGCTCCAGCCTGGACCGAACGGGAGGTACGGGATCTGCTCGCCATATGGGGAGATGAATCTGTGCTGGCCGAACTCCGAAGCAGTAAACGAAATGGCAAAATATTAGAAAAGGTCTCCAAGGCCATGAAGGACAGAGGCCATAACAGGGACGCACAGCAGTGCCGCGTGAAAATTAAGGAGCTAAGGCAAGCCTACCACAAATCCAGAGAAGCAAACGGAAGGTCCAGGGCTGAGCCGCAAACATGCCGCTTCTACGCGGAGCTGCATGCCATTCTAGGGGGTGCAGCCACCACTACCCCAACCGTGTGCTATGAGTCCCTCACTGGAGAAAGACACAGGGAAGCGGGTTCGGGGGACGAGGAAGATGAGGATGGAGATAACATAGATAGCTCACAGCAGCAAGGAAGCGGAGAAACCAGTTTCCCCAACAGCCAGGATATGTTTATCACCCTGGACCTGGAACCAGTAACCCCCGAACTCACCCAAGACCCTGTGGGCACACAGGGGACCTCTGGTGAGTGTACCTTTGTAAATATTACACATGGTTTAAAAGCAAGCGTGTTTAATGATTAATGATTAATTTGCCCTGGCAATCGCGGCCAGTACAGCTACTGGAAAAGTCTGTTAACGTGTATGGGGATGGAGCGGAAATCCTCCAGGGACATCTCCAGAAAGCTCTCCTTCATGTACTCCCAAAGCCTTTGCAAAAGGTTTCTGGGGAGGGCTGCCTTATCCCGTCCGCCATGGTAGGACACTTTACCACGCCAGGCCAGTAGCACGTAGTCTGGAATCATTGCATAATAAAGCATGGCAGCGTATGGTCCCGGTGTTTGCTGGCATGCAGACAACATCCATTCCTTATCGCTCTTTGTTATCCTCAGGAGAGTGATATCATTCACAGTCACCTGGTTGAAATGGGGCGATTTTATTAAGGGGACATTCAGAGGTGCCCCTTCCTGCTCTGCTGAACAGAAATATTCCCCGCTGTTAACCACGCGGTGGGGGGGAGGGGTGAAGTGACCATCCCAGAGAATTGGGTGTGTGGGGGAGGGGAGTTAGTTGGGTTTGTGCTGCATGTTAACCCTGAAACCGCAGCCCCTCCTTTTACATTGCAAACCCATTTTAAATGGCCAACCCAACGGGTGCTTGGTATGGTTAATGAGAGCAGTATTGTTTTAAACCATCCCCACTTGTTAACAAGGTTAAAAAAGCCAAAAGACTGTGTCTTACCATGGCTGCCTGCAAGCTGAAATCTGTGGCCTGGCACTGCGTGAGTGATCTCTCACACCAAACCTGCAGGCTCTCAATATAAGAGGAAAAATGCGACCTTGTAACGAAAGCACATGTGCTGTGTGATGTGAACAGCAAAATCTAACGTGAAAGAGTGTACCCATTGTTCTCTAAAATTTATCTTTTTTAACCACCTCTCCCTTCTCCTCCACCAGCTGCAAATGTTTCTCCTTCACAGAGGCTAGTGAGTATTCGAAAACGGAAGTGAAGGACGCGTGATGAAATGTTTACAGAACTACAGACTGCCTCCCACGCTGACAGAGCACAGCAGAATGCGTGGAGGCAGTCAATTACTGATTTTAGAAAAGCCCAATATGAGTGAGAGGAGAGGTGGCGTGCTGAATCGCGGGCTGAAGAGCAGAGGTTGCGTGCTGAATCGCGGGCTGAAGAGGAGAAGTGGCGTCAGCTTGTAAACAGAAAGCAAGAGTCGATGCTCCGGCTGCTGGAGCATCAAACTGATATGCTCCTGCGTATGGTTGAGCTGCAGGAAAGGCAGCAGGAGCAGAGACCGCCGCTACAGCCCCTCTGTAACCAACAGCCCTCCTCCCCAAGTCCCATTGCCTCCTCACCCAGACGCCCAAGAACACGGTGGGGGGGCCTCCGGCCACCCAGTCACTCCACCCTAGATGATTTCCAGAGCAATAAGTTTTAAAGTTTTAAAGTGCAGTGTGTCCTTTTCCTTCCCTCCTCCCCCACCCATCCCGGGCTACCTTTGCAATTATCCCCCTAGTTGTGTGCTGAATTAATAAAGAATGCATGAATGTGAAGTAACAATGACTTTATTGCCTCTGCAAGTGGTGCTTGAAGGGGGGAGGGTAGGGGAGGGTGGGGTGTTTGGTTTACAGGGAAGTAGAGTTAACCGGGTGGGTGGGGGGGCGGAGATTTCATCAAGGAGAAACAAACAGAAGTTTCACACCGTAGCCTGGCCAGTCACAAAACTAGTTTTCAAAGCTTCTCTGATGCGCACCGCGCCCTGCTGTGCTGCTCTAACCGACCTGGTGTCTGGCTGCGCGTAATCAGCGGCCAGGCGATTTGCCTCTACCTCCCACCCCGCCATAAATGTCTCCCCCTCACTCTCACAGATATTGTGGAGCGCACAGCAAGCAGCAATAACAATGGGGATATTCTTTTCGCTAAGGTCTGAGCGAGTCAGTAAGCTGCGCCAGCGCGCTTTTAAACGCCCAAATGCACATTCCACCACCATTCGGCACTTGCTCAGCATGTAGTTGAACAGGTCCTGACTCCTGTCCAGGCTGCCTGTGTACGGCTTCATGAGCCATGGCATTAAGGGGTAGGCTGGGTCCCCAAGGATCACGATAGGCATTTCAACATCCCCAACGGTTATTTTCTGGTCCGGGAAGAAAGTCCCTTCCTCCAGCTTTCGAAACAGAACAGAGTGCCTGAAGACGCGAGCATCATGTACCCTTCCCGGCCAGCCCACGTTGATGTCGGTGAAACGTCCCTTGTGATCCACCAGGGCTTGCAGCAGCATTGAAAAGTACCCCTTGCGGTTTATGTACTCGGTGGCTTGGTGCGCCGGTGCCAAGATAGGGATATGGGTTCCGTCTATCGCCCCACCGCAGTTTGGGAATCCCATTGCAGCAAAGCCATCCACTATGTCCTGCACGTTTCCCAGAGTCACTACCCTTGATATCACCAGGTCTCTCATTGCCCTGGCAACTTGGATCACAGCAGCCCCCACAGTAGATTTGCCCACTCCAAATTGATTCCCGACTGACCGGTAGCTGTCTGGCGTTGCAAGCTTCCACAGGGCTATCGCCACTCGCTTCTCAACTGTGAGGGCTGCTCTCATCCTGGTATTCTGGCGCTTCAGGGCAGGGGAAAGCAAGTCACAAAGTTCCATGAAAGTGCCCTTACGCATGCGAAAGTTTCGCAGCCACTGGGCATCGTCCCAGACCTGCAACACGATGCGGTCCCACCAGTCTGTGCTTGTTTCCCGGGCCCAGAATCGGCGTTCCACGGCATGAACCTGCCCCAGTAACACCATGATTTCCACATTGCTGGGGCCTGTGCCTTGTGAGAGGTCTAGGTCCATGTCCATTTCCTCATCACTGTCGTCGCCGCGCTGCAATCGCCTCCTCCTCGGCTGGTCCCGGTTTTGCTTTGGCATGTCCTGGCTCTGCATATACTCCAGGACAATGCGCGTGGTGTTCATAGTGCTCATAATTGCCGCGGTGATCTGAGCGGGCTCCATGATCCCAGTGATAGCTATGGCGTCTGGTCTGAAAAAAGGCGCGAAACTAGTATCTGAAAGACCAGGGGAAGGAGGGAGGGAGGGACGGAGGGAGGGAGGGGCGAGTGACGACATGGCGTACAGGTACAGGGAATTAAAATCAAGAAAGGTGGCTGTGCATCAGGGAGAAATACAAACAACTGTCACACAGAATGCACCCCCCCCCCCCAGAGATTGAACTCCTAAGCCTGGGTTTAGCGGGCCGTTGATTTGACGGAGGGAGGGGGGAAGGAAATGAATACAGAACAAATCTATTTTTTACATCTTAAGACGACAGTGCAGCATGACTGATAGCCCTCGGCATTTTCTGGGTGCTTGGCAGCAAATACTGGGCGCTTGCCAGTATGATGATGACGGATACCAATCATAATATACTATTTAATGCCAAAAGGCAAGGGGTTGCTGCTGTGTAGCAATGTAGCCCCACGTGTGCCAGCCACATGTCTGCCAGCACCCAGATCGCCCTCGGCCTCTTCTGGGTGCTTAGCAGACAATACTTGGCAGAAAATAGTATACCACGACTGATAGCCATGATTGTCCGACGAGGACGGTTACCAGTCGTAATAAACCATCTACTGCCAAAAGGCAAGGGGCTGGTGCAATGCAGCCCTACGGCTGCCAGCCCCACAGCTACCAGCATCCCGATCGCCGATGAAGGCTACCAGTCATGCTGCACCATCTACCGCCAAAAGGCAGTTAGCTGCTGCTGCTGTGTAGCAATGCAGTCCCACGTCTGCCGGCACCCGGAAGACATATGGTGACGGTGAGCTGAGCTGAGCGGGCTCCATGCTTGGCGTGGTATGTTGTCTGCACAGGTAACCCAGGTAAAAAGGCGCGAATCTATTGTCTGCCGTTGCTGTGACGGAGGGGGAGGGGCCTGACGCAATGTACCCAGAACCCCCCGCGGCACTGTTTTGCATCATTCGGGCATTGCGATCTCAACCCATAATTCCAATGGGCGCCGGAGACTGCGGGAACTGTGGGATAGCTACCCATAGTGCAATGCGCCGGAAGTCGACGCTAGCCTCGGTACTGTGGACGCGGTCCGCCGACTTCATGCACTTAGAGCATTTTATGTGGGGACACACACAATCGGCTGCATACAACCGGTTTCTATAAAACCGGCTTCTATAAATTCGACCTAATTTTGTAGTGTAGACATAGCCTTAGAGTCACTTTAGCTTTTTAATAGCGCTTCTTGATGCTCATCTTTCCATGTCAATCAAAACTGCATCTCTTACCCTATTTGAATAAAAGGTCTGCCTGACAACATTTTCATTGTGTAACCCCATTATCAAGGGCCTATAACTAGTCTATAAAATTGTACTGTGGGCTGGAACTTAACATAAAAGACCTCAAGCAGCAAGTTAGAGAAAAATGTTCGCCAACTTGGTTTGGCTATAGGAGAGGTACAGGAAGAGAGAGATTAAGACTTGTGCTCCAGCAACTTTTGAGGTTGTTTACTGGAAGAACCCTCCAAATTGCAAACTAAGTGTTTTTGCTGTTTTGAAAGGAAAGTAGTGTTGCATTTATATAGTGTCCGCTGCTCGGCATCTTCTAGCATTCTATAGACATTCATGAAATTAGCCCCAAATGCTGCAGAGAGGCAGTTATATTATCTCCATTTTACAAATAAAGCAACTGAGGCATAGAGGTATTAAGGGACATGCCTGACTTGAAGTAATTGGGCTGTGTGAAGACAAGATATACAGGGCAGCAGGGGGAAATGATCTTCTCCCCCAGGCAGTAGAACTGCTCCACACTTATTACCAAATCTCAGGAGCTCATCCGCAAGGAAGGTTTCTACCAAGAAATTGGCATAGTTACTGAATCATTGGCCTATCCTTCCCCATAGGGCATCATATACACATGTAATAACCATTGACCACGAGAAGGCAAGTTAGTCTAAGTGGGGACCACAAACACTATTTTGATTTTTTTTAAGGCTGGACTAGTATTTCCTCATGGCATCACTGCAGTGTAGAGCATCACGAAGCCTCCAAGTGAGTGACGAAGAAGGAACAGGCATCAGATAAAGGAAAGCAAAATGGAAGTGAGGCCTCTGTTTTTCCCACAAGGACAATGCAAGTAACACCTCTGGTTTAAAAAGGAAGGGAAAAAAGAGACAAGGAAGGAAAATGAAATAGACCAAAGTCACTTCAACTTTTAAACATTCTCCAGGCATTGACAACATCACATCTAATCAATACTGTACATTGAATTAAGTTACCAGATTAGCAGGATGAGCAAGAAATTTTAAGAGCAACCAGTAGTTTATGCCCAAATGGGACCATTTGAAAATGTCTTTCATCAGGACATTAGCTGCTAAAGAAATATGTTGCCACCCAGTGAATACACCAACAAAGCAAGCAAAGCTGCAGTGGAAACAAGAGGCATTTTCAAGAAACAGCAGCTGGATGTTTTCAAAAGAACATAATGCATTAATTTACTAAATTGCATTCTAAACATAGCTTCTCTATTGAAAATTGATGTGCATTTAAGAAGAAACACCAAGCAAAAATGAATAAATCATACTGATCAGTTCCTTGAAACTAATTTGGCTTTGCTACAACAGAAAAGCGTTCCTGAAGAATAGAATGTAGATGCTACTGGTCAATCACTAAAATGAATATGTTTTTGAAGTGGAAATAATAAAAACAAGCAATTCAATATTACTATAGAGGCATTGGAGTCAAACAGGATTGTAGTTTTCTACAGTTTTCTTCTGCTACAATATTATTTTACGGGCCACGAAAGCTTATGCTCCAATACATCTTATAGATTCATAGATTCTAGGACTGGAAGGGACCTCGAGAGGTCATCGAGTCCAGTCCCCTGCCCGCATGGCAGGACCAAATACTGTCTAGACCATCCCTGATAGACATTTATCTAACCTACTCTTAAATATCTCCAGAGATGGAGATTCCACAACCTCCCTAGGCAATCTATTCCAGTGTTTAACCACCCTGACAGTTAGGAACTTTTTCCTAATGTCCAACCTAGACCTCCCTTGCTGCAGTTTAAACCCATTGCTTCTTGTTCTATCCTTAGAGGCTAAGGTGAACAAGTTTTCTCCCTCCTCGTTATGACACCCTTTTAAATACCTGAAAACTGCTATCATGTCTCCTCTCAGTCTTCTCTTTTCCAAACTAAACAAACCCAATTCTTTCAGCCTTCCTTCATAGGTCATGTTCTCAAGACCTTTAATCATTCTTGTTGCTCTTCTCTGGACCCTTTCCAATTTCTCCACATCTTTTTTGAAATGCGGTGCCCAGAACTGGACACAATACTCCAGCTGAGGCCTAACCAGAGCAGAGTAGAGCGGAAGAATGACTTCTCGTGTCTTGCTCACAACACACCTGTTAATACATCCCAGAATCATGTTTGCTTTTTTTGCAACAGCATCACACTGTTGACTCATATTTAGCTTGTGGTCCACTCTAACCCCTAGATCCCTTTCTGCCGTACTCCTTCCTAGACAGTCTCTTCCCATTCTGTATGTGTGAAACTGATTTTTTCTTCCTAGGTGGAGCACTTTGCATTTGTCTTTGTTAAACTTCATCCTGTTTAACTCAGACCATTTCTCCAATTTGTCCAGATCATTTTGAATTATGACCCTGTCCTCCAAAGCAGTTGCAATCCCTCCCAGTTTGGTATCATCCGCAAACTTAATAAGCGTACTTTCTATGCCAATATCTAAGTCGTTAATGAAGATATTGAACAGAGCCGGTCCCAAAACAGACCCCTGCGGAACCCCACTCGTTATGCCTTTCCAGCAGGATTGGGAACCATTAATAACAACTCTCTGAGTACGGTTATCCAGCCAGTTATGCACCCACCTTATAGTAGCCCCATCTAAATTGTATTTGCCTAGTTTATCGATAAGAATATCATGCGAGACCGTATCAAATGCCTTACTAAAGTCTAGATATACCACATCCACAGCTTCTCCCTTATCCACAAGGCTCGTTATCCTATCAAAGAAAGCTATCAGTTAGTCTTAAAGGTGCCACAGGACTCTCTGTTGCTTTTTACAGATCCAGACTAACACGGCTACTCTCTGATATTTGAGATAATAAACTAGCATATTATTCTTGTTAGGGAATAATAGACTTGAAATATTTGTACTGTCTGGGGGAGGTTTAGGCAGTACAGGCCAGGGCTTAAGTTCAGCCAAAGCTGTCCGGAGCAGAGCTCTGGTAAATATTTTCAAACCTGTGGGGCAGAAGCCCTGAGCCCCGGCGCCTCCGCATGGGGCAGAAGCTCCCAGCACCAGGACTCTGGGAAATACTGTATAAGAATTTAAGCCCTGGTACAGGCCATAAATTTCTGGGGGAAATCTGAGATTGGGGGTGTGTTGGGTTACACTCCAGCTCTCACCAGCCTAAGTTATACTGCAGTGTGACCCCAAGCATGGCTGGCAGGCTGCAGTTACACACAAACACTCAGGGTGTGGCTTTCATGCTGGAAGGCTGTTTGTGAGCAGCCCAGGTGGCAGCTATATCAGCAGGGCATTGTAAGGCACCCAAGGTTGTAGAGCAGGGGTGCCATGACCTCCCACTGGTCTGGACTAAAGCCTGGTATATCTCAGCAGGTGAGCCCTGAGCCCCTCCTACAATCCAAACCCTAATCCCTAGCTCCATTGGATCGCGAGCATTAATAATTTTTTTCAGCTGGGTCGCCAGAAAAAGAGTGCGCTACAGTGGAGACAGTGACATTTCAGAGTGTGGGAATACATAGGGACACTGCAGAGAGGAACGTGTAGCAAAACTCGTGACAAAATTGCATGATATGCCACATCTACCATTAATTAAAGACTTGTTTAATCCACCAAATGGTCATTTGCCCTCATGACACCTGTTATGGATAAGTTTACCAAGTGAGGGATTTACGGTGAGGACACATGGCAAGCTTCATGGTCTGAAGAGACAGTGACAAATAGTTAGCTTGTCTCGGACCCCACTCAACATCATATCAGGTTTGATTTACTGCGAAGGCAATGGAGCCTTTTGAACTAGTTTTGTACTGGACATGGAATTAGTGCTTCAGCAGAATTTCGGTGGCATTTTAGAGACAGTCCATTATGTCAATGTGGACAGCCACAAACCTTGACCCACATTGTTGAGGACTGCAAAATTACTCAACTTCCTGGAGGTCTTTGTGCCTTGAACATGGTTGATAATAACTCTGTGGCTTGGCTTGATCTGATTGCATACGCCAAATAAATAAACTGCAAAATGCCTGGGCATGGGAACATTCCAGAAAAGAAGGTGTGAGGGGTGGAGCCCAAGAATGTCCCAGCACATTTTGTGGCATGGGAACAATCCAGAAGGGATGTTATGGAAAGCATGGAGTGTGGGAATGTTCCAGAAGCATTATGGAATATGGGAATGTTCTGCCATGTCCTCTCTTTCACAACCAATGATTTCACCTACAGTATTTTTGTGCGAACAAGCACAGAGATTTGCTTGCTATGTGGACTCAATTATCAAAAGTATAATTGGCATTCTTGGTACAGCACCAGGAGCAGAGTTTGTTTAGCTTGAGCTTCTGATTGCAGTTGCGTGGCTTTCTTTGCAACAGCAAAGCCAAAATATTGAAGAGTTTTTGTTGGACTTAATAATATTTTGGAATGATCAATAATACAGGGATATTACCACAAAACTACCATAACCATAAATTCCTTTATTAAGTTCAAAAACCAAATAGTATTTCATACAGTTGCTCTAACCATGCCTAAAACCCTAAAGAATAAGCAGTCATTATACCCAATTCAGTAAGAAAGTATTCATAAGCATCTGATCAGTGTACTCACAAATAGGGCAAGCCTAGGGCAACCATCTCATCCTGGCATTCTCCACCATGATCAGGTAGGGTCTGAATCGTTAAATTCAGAACTCTTTTTATACCCTTCAGCAAACAAATTGCGTAGCCAATTGCTACTTTACAAAACCAACTAATAAAAACCAATCTGAAACTGTTCACTCTTATTTCCAGTCTTAATTCAGATAAGATTTACAATCTCCTTTTTCCCCAAAGCCTCTCCTTTTTCCAGCTGACCAATAGCTTTTTCGTTGCAGCTGGGTTCACATAGGCCTTACTCTTTAAATTAAGACTGTTATGTGGGGTGGGAAAGTTGATGTTGGCTCCTTCTAAGACAGATTCTCTTTGTTTTATTTATAACTACCTGCAGTCACTTCTGTCAGTGAGAGGCCTTTTTAAAAGCTTCCCCTTATCTCATTAGTTATTCTTTGATCCAGACATCCTCCCTATTTGATTCTTTTTTGACTTATTACTTATAACTTATTACTGTCAAAGCCTTCCTTCTACTTGCTAAACAGCAACTTTCTTTAGAACACATATATTTCCTTAATCAACCTTAAACTAACCCTAATGCTTTAATTTAATTTCATATTTATTCTACAGCTATATTGTAAATTGCAAATAACTTTTTTTTTTTTTTTACACTTTACTGGTTTAGAAATTCTAGGTGTCAGTTTCCCTCTCTTTGGTAATGGACCCTGAATATCTTTGGATAACTTGAATAGTGATGCTACAAAAGACTTCAACCAGAGCAGCAACTCTCTCCCTTTTAGGTACCAGTGCTACACTCTAGTCTGGAAGGGCATACCCATCACTACATAGAGCTCCACTGACTTCAGTTGCACAAGCAGGGCAATGTTCCTAAAAGTCAGTATCCCCTTCGTCCAGTTGTGGGGAGGCAGAGCAGAGCTTCAGCTCACACTACAGCCTTGCGTGGCATCATTATTCAGATCTTTCAGATCTGCCAAAGAGAGGGTTTTGAGGATCTGATAATAATGATTTAAAACAATTTAAAAAACCATATTTATATCATGTATTTTAAAGGGAAAAGATGTTTTGTTTGGCAATTCCTTTAAATTGGGCTCCAAAAAAAATTGGGGTATAATTCTGCATTCATATGTATGCATAAATTCCATTGCCTCCTTATAAAAATTTACCCCTCCTGTCCTATCATAGAATCATAGAATCATAGAATACCAGGGTTGGAAGGGACCTCAGGAGGTCATCTAGTCCAACCCCCTGCTCAAAGCTGGACCAATTCCCAACTAAATCATCCCAGCCAGGGCTTTGTCAAGCCGGGCCTTAAAAACCTCCAAGGAAGGAGACTCCACCAACTCCCTAGGTAACGCATTCCAGTGCTTCACCACCCTCCTAGTGAAATAGTGTTTCCTAATATCCAACCTAGACCTCCCCCACTGCAACTTGAGACCATTGCTCCTTGTTCTGTCATCTGCCACCATCGAGAACAGCCGAGTTCCATCCTCTTTGGAACCCCCCTTCAGGTAGTTGAAGGCTGCTATCAAATCCCCCCTCATTCTTCTCTTCTGGAGACTAAACAATCCCAGTTCCCTCAGCCTCTCCTCATAAGTCATGCGCTCCAGACCCCTAATCATTTTTGTTACCCTCCGCTGGACTCTTTCCAATTTTTCCACATCCTTCTTGTAGTGTGGGGCCCAAAACTGGACACAGTACTCCAGATGAGGCCTCACCAATGTCGAATAAAGGGGAACGATCACGTCCCTCGATCTGCTGGCAATGCCCCTACTTATACAGCCCAAAATGCCGTTAGCCTTCTTGGCAACAAGAGCACACCGTTGACTCATATCCAGCTTCTCGTCCACTGTGACCCCTAGGTCCTTTTCTGCAGAACTGCTACCTAGCCATTCGGTCCCTAGTCTGTAGCTGTGCATGGGATTCTTCCGTCCTAAGTGCAGGACTCTGCACTTGTCCTTGTTGAACCTCATCAGGTTTCTTTTGGCCCAATCCTCTAATTTGTCTAGGTCCCTCTGTATCCGATCCCTACCCTCTAGTGTATCTACTACGCCTCCTAGTTTAGTGTCATCGGCAAACTTGCTGAGAGTGCAGTCCACACCATCCTCCAGATCATTAATAAAGATATTAAACAAAACCGGCCCCAGGACCGACCCTTGGGGCACTCCGCTTGAAACTGGCTGCCAACTAGACATGGAGCCATTGATCACTACCCGTTGAGCCCGACGATCTAGCCAGCTTTCTATCCACCTTACAGTCCATTCATCCAGCCCATACTTCTTTAACTTGGCAGCAAGAATACTGTGGGAGACCGTATCAAAAGCTTTGCTAAAGTCAAGGAATAACACATCCACTGCTTTCCCCTCATCCACAGAGCCAGTTATCTCCTCATAGAAGGCAATTAGGTTAGTCAGGCACGACTTCCCCTTGGTGAATCCATGCTGACTGTTCCTGATCACTTTCCTCTCCTCTAAGTGTTTCATAATTGATTCCTTGAGGACCTGCTCCATGATTTTTCCAGGGACTGAGGTGAGGCTGACTGGC
Source organism: Emys orbicularis (assembly GCF_028017835.1). Taxonomy (NCBI): domain Eukaryota; kingdom Metazoa; phylum Chordata; order Testudines; family Emydidae; genus Emys; species Emys orbicularis. The sequence goes on along the minus strand of NC_088689.1, from coordinate 36,158,667 downwards.
CTGTAGTTCCTCGGATCCTCCTTCTTCCCTTTTTTAAAGATGGACACTACATTAGCCTTTTTCCAGTCATCCGGGACCTCCCCCGATCGCCATGAGTTTTCAAAAATAATGGCTAATGGCTCTGCAATCTCATCTGCCAACACCTTTAGCACCCTCGGATGCAGCGCATCCGGCCCCATGGACTTGTGCATGTCCAGTTTTTCTAAATAGTCCCGAACCACTTCTTTCTCCACAGAGGGCTGGTCACCTTCTCCCCATATTGTGCTGCCCAATGCAGCAGTCTGGGAGCTGACCTTGTTTGTGAAGACAGAGGCAAAAAAATCATTGAGTACATTAGCTTTTTCCACATCCTCGGTCACTAGGTTGCCTCCCTCATTCAGTAAGGGGCCCACACTTTCCTTGACTTTCTTCTTGTTGCTAACATACCTGAAGAAACCCTTCTTGTTACTCTTAACATCTCTTGCTAGCTGCAACTCCAAGTGTGATTTGGCCTTCCTGATTTCACTCCTGCATGCCTGAGCAGTATTGTTATACTCCTCCCTGGTCATTTGTCCAATCTTCCACTTCTTGTAAGCTTCTTTTTTGCGTTTAAGATCAGCAAGGATTTCACAGTCAAGCTGGTCGCCAGCCATATTTACTATTCTTTCTACACATCGGGATGGTTTGTTCCTGCAACCGCAATAAGGATTCTTTAAAATACAGCCAGCTCTCCTGGACCCCTTTGCCCTTCATGTTATTCTCCCAGGGGATCCTGCCCATCTGTTCCCTGAGGGAGTCAAAGTCTGCTTTTCTGAAGTCCAGGGTCCGTATTCTGCTGCTCTCCTTTCTTCCTTGTGTCAGGATCCTGAACTCGACCATCTCATGGTCACTGCCTCCCAGGTTCCCATCCACTTTTGCTTCCCCTACTAATTCTTCCCTGTTTGTGAGCAGCAGGTCAAGAAAAGCTCTGCCCCTAGTTGGTTCCTCCAGCACTTGCACCAGGAAATTGTCCCCTACACTTTCCAAAAACTTCCTGGATTGTCTGTGCACCGCTGTATTGCTTTCCCAGCAGATATCAGGGTGATTAAAGTCTCCCATGAGAACCAGGGCCTGCGATCTAGCAACTTCTGCTAGTTGCCAGAAGAAAGCCTCGTCCACCTCATCCCCCTGGTCTGGTGGTCTATAGCAGACTCCGACCACGACATCACCCTTGTTGCTCACACATCTCAACTTTATCCAGAGACACTCAGGTTTTTCTGCAGTTTCATACCGGAGCTCTGAGCAGTCATACTCCTCTCTTACATACAACGCAACTCCCCCACCTTTTCTGCCCTGCCTGTCCTTCCTGAACAGTTTATATCCATCCATGATAGTACTCCAGTCATGTGAGTTATCCCACCAAGTCTCTGTTATTCCAATCGCATCATAGTTCCCTGACTGTGCCAGGACTTCCAGTTCTCCCTGCTTGTTTCCCAGGCTTCTTGCATTTGTGTATAGGCACTTAAGATAACTCACTGATCGTCCCTCTTTCTCAGTATGAGACAGGAGTCCTCCCCTCTTGCGCTCTCCTGCTTGTGCTTCCTCCCAGGATCCCATTTCCCCACTTACCTCAGGGCTTTGGTCTCCTTCCCCCCCCGGTGAACCTAGTTTAAAGCCCTCCTCACTAGGTTAGCCAGCCTGCTGGCGAAGATGCTCTTCCCTCTCTTCGTTAGGTGGAGCCCGTCCCTGCCCAGCACTCCTCCTTCTTGGAACACCATCCCATGGTCGAAGAATCCAAAGCCTTCTCTCTGACACCACCTGCGTAGCCATTCGTTGACTTCCACGATTCGACGGTCTCTACCCAGGCCTTTTCCTTGCACAGGGAGGATGGACGAGACCACCACTTGCGCCTCAAACTCCTTTATCTTCTTCATCACCAGTGGCCTGATTATCATCCTGGCACCTCCCAAGGACTACATCTCTCTCTCCTCCTGTCCACAGACTGGGATACAACTTTTATAATATGTTACACTGACGCCACTCTGTCTAATGCATATTCAGTAGGGGTGTCTCTCCTTGTCCTTATTTGTATTTCCTCACCCTACTAATGTTGGGGTGCACTTCTGATATAGGTGAGTATATTAATGATCTTAACTTATTATCATATATGTCAATTTGTAGACATGGTACTCTTGTGGTCAGAAATCTGCAGATGTTCCCATCCTAAAATATCCAAAAGCTGGTGTTAGCTCATGTTCCTGTGGTTGACTGGTGTCGTTAAGGACAAACTTCCCCCTTAAACACTCTATTCCAAGTTCCCCAAAATTTAGGGAACGTTAGGCCATTTATCTGTGCCAAAGTTCATAGGCCTCAAGTCTTATGCTAACTGCTGAAGCCAATGTCTTTCAGGGTACAGGCCTGTAGGTTTCTTGTGTTACCGCTAAAGAAAAGAATTGTTAACGCTAGCTCTATAGCTACATGTGAAATGGTCACAAACATCTTCTCACAGAGTAATGAAAGTCTCTGAGTAGGAGAGGCATACAGGTCCCCCATGACACATCCCCAGCCCTGGAGCACCGATGAAGTCAGCACCTATGCTGCCCAGAGGAACTCCACCCAGAGTCACAATTTGGCAAGGGACTGGAAATAGGCCCAATGGTCACAGAGTGCCCCCATCTAGTTTTTTCCTTCTGGTGTGGTGAACGGCCATCTTGGCCAGCACCAGAAGGAAGTTAACAAGGAGATCTTGCACCTTTTTGTGATCATGGACAAGATAAACAAAGTGAGGGGAAGAGTGCAGCCAGAACCCCAGTAAGAGATTCCGGAGGAGCCAGAAGAGGGGCTGCAGCCTGATGCACTCTATGTAGACATGTGCCAGGGTCTGCCTCTGGCTGCAGAAGGGACAGGTGCCAGTATGCCATGTACATGCCCATGCTCAAGGCTTCATGGAGGAGTCACCAAGTAATATCCTGGACAGGGCATGGAACAGAGTTTTGTACAGACTGGCCCACCAGGGCTTCCTGTCTTCTGCAGGTGGCAGCAGGTCCTACCACTCGGTGTCAGGGTGAGACATAAGGGCAAGGAAGTGCTCACAGTAGTGTTGTTTGCTCTTAATTAATGTTTGTAAAATGTGTCAGAGCCCCAAAGAGGAAATAATATAGTACTGTAAAGTATAATTATCCCACAGAAGAATTTGGCTAGACCGGAACTTTGTTTCCACTGTAGGCTGGAGAGGATGTGACATTTAGCAAAGTATGTCTCCCCACCAACCAGGATGGGGATATTTAACATACATAATAAGGATTATTGTCTATAATGACATTGCCTTAAGGGTTTTGCTCAGGGTTTTTGTTAGAGACCTACCTCCTAGGACAGGGGTCGGCAATCTTTCAGAAGTGGTGTGCCGAGTCTTCATTTATTCACTCTAATTTAAGGTTTCGCGTGCCAGAAATACATTTTAACGTTTTTAGAAGGTCTCTTTCTAGAAGTCTATAATATATAACTAAACTATTGTTGTATGTAAAGTAAATAAGGTTTTTAAAATGTTTAAGAAGCTTCATTTAAAACTAAATTAAATGAATACCGTCAGAGAGGGTATTCACCTAAATTACGTGAATACCGTAGCTGAAGTTGCGTATTTTAGGTCGGCTTACCTAGCGGTGAGGACGCGGGAAAGTCGACCGCTGCCGCGCTGCCGCCGACTCCGCTGCCGCCTCCTGCCGAGGTGGATTTCCGGAGTCGACGGCAGAGCGATCAGGGATCGATTTTACCGCGTCTTCACTAGACGCGGTAAGTCGATCCCCGAAAAACCGATTGCTACCCGCCAGATCGGCGGGTAGTGAAGACAAAGCCTTTGTCAGACCCTACCTGATCGGGGGAGGGGGTGGAAGCCAAAAAGGGTCGGGGGCTTGGGGGAAGGAGTGGAAGCGGGGTGGGGAAGGGGCAGAGCAGGAGTGGGCTGGGGCCAGGGCGCTCGCTGCTGTCAGCACCAGGCCCCCCTCTCACCCCTCCAGGCCGCCCTGGACCCCACATCCCCCTGAAGCGCGGGGCCTGGGGCGGTTGTCCTGGTCCGTCCTATGGACGGCACGGCTCTGGGTCCAGAGCAGCCTGGGGAGTTAGTATTGGGGACTGGCGCCAGCAGCAGCAAGTGACCCAGCCCCAGCCCACCCCAGCTTTGACCCCTCCCCGCCCCCATTCCACCCCTGCCCCCGCCCTTCCTCTTTCCAGCTTCTGCCCTGTCTCCCGAGTGACGCTAGGAGCCGGCGGGGCAGGTTGGGGCCAGATCACTCGCTGCTGCTGGTGACAGGCCCCCCACTAACCCCCCAGGTTGCCCTGGACCCCACATCCCCCTGAAGCATGGGGACGCCCCAAGTCGCGGGGCCCAGGGCGGTTGCCCTGGACCGTCCTATGGATGGGATGGCTCTGCCTGCACCCTGCATCCCCTTGAAGTGCAGGGCCCCCCAAAGCACGGGATCCAGGGTGGTTGCCCCGGTCCATCCTATGGACGGGATGGCTCTACTTGGACCCGTTCTGGGCACCACCAAAAATTATACAAACCTGGCGCCTATGTTCAAGTTATCCAAAGATATTCAGGGTCCATTACCAAAGAGAGGGAAACTGACACCTAGAATTTCTAAACCAGTAAAGTGTAAAAAAAAAAAAAAAGTTATTTGCAATTTACAATATAGCTGTAGAATAAATATGAAATTAAATTAAAGCATTAGGGTTAGTTTAAGGTTGATTAAGGAAATATATGTGTTCTAAAGAAAGTTGCTGTTTAGCAAGTAGAAGGAAGGCTTTGACAGTAATAAGTTATAAGTAATAAGTCAAAAAAGAATCAAATAGGGAGGATGTCTGGATCAAAGAATAACTAATGAGATAAGGGGAAGCTTTTAAAAAGGCCTCTCACTGACAGAAGTGACTGCAGGTAGTTATAAATAAAACAAAGAGAATCTGTCTTAGAAGGAGCCAACATCAACTTTCCCACCCCACATAACAGTCTTAATTTAAAGAGTAAGGCCTATGTGAACCCAGCTGCAACGAAAAAGCTATTGGTCAGCTGGAAAAAGGAGAGGCTTTGGGGAAAAAGGAGATTGTAAATCTTATCTGAATTAAGACTGGAAATAAGAGTGAACAGTTTCAGATTGGTTTTTATTAGTTGGTTTTGTAAAGTAGCAATTGGCTACGCAATTTGTTTGCTGAAGGGTATAAAAAGAGTTCTGAATTTAACGATTCAGACCCTACCTGATCATGGTGGAGAATGCCAGGATGAGATGGTTGCCCTAGGCTTGCCCTATTTGTGAGTACACTAATCAGATGCTTATGAATACTTTCTTACTGAATTGGGTATAATGACTGCTTATTCTTTAGGGTTTTAGGCATGGTTAGAGCAACTGTATGAAATACTATTTGGTTTTTGAACTTAATAAAGGAATTTATGGTTATGGTAGTTTTGTGGTAATATCCCTGTATTATTGATCATTCCAAAATATTATTAAGTCCAACAAAAACTCTTCAATATTTTGGCTTTGCTGTTGCAAAGAAAGCCACGCAACTGCAATCAGAAGCTCAAGCTAAACAAACTCTGCTCCTGGTGCTGTACCAAGAATGCCAATTATACTTTTGATAATTGAGTCCACATAGCAAGCAAATCTCTGTGCTTGTTCGCACAAAAATACTGTAGGTGAAATCATTGGTTGTGAAAGAGAGGACATGGCAGAACATTCCCATATTCCATAATGCTTCAGACATTCTGGAACATTCCCACACTCCATGCTTTCCATAACATCCCTTCTGGATTGTTCCCATGCCACAAAATGTGCTGGGACATTCTTGGGCTCCACCCCTCACACCTTCTTTTCTGGAATGTTCCCATGCCCAGGCATTTTGCAGTTTATTTATTTGGCGTATGCAATCAGATCAAGCCAAGCCACAGAGTTATTATCAACCATGTTCAAGGCACAAAGACCTCCAGGAAGTTGAGTAATTTTGCAGTCCTCAACAATGTGGGTCAAGGTTTGTGGCTGTCCACATTGACATAATGGACTGTCTCTAAAATGCCACCGAAATTCTGCTGAAGCACTAATTCCATGTCCAGTACAAAACTAGTTCAAAAGGCTCCATTGCCTTCGCAGTAAATCAAACCTGATATGATGTTGAGTGGGGTCCGAGACAAGCTAACTATTTGTCACTGTCTCTTCAGACCATGAAGCTTGCCACGTGTCCTCACCATAAATCCCTCACTTGGTAAACTTATCCATAACAGGTGTCATGAGGGCAAATGACCATTTGGTGGATTAAACAAGTCTTTAATTAATGGTAGATGTGGCATATCATGCAATTTTGTCACGAGTTTTGCTACACGTTCCTCTCTGCTGTGTCCCTATGTATTCCCACACTCTGAAATGTCACTGTCTCCACTGTAGAGCAATGGTTTTCAAACTCTTTTTCTGGCGACCCAGCTGAAAAAAATTATTCATGCTCGTGACCCAGTGGAGCTGGGGATGAGGGTTGGGGGTGTGGGAGGGGCTCGGGGCTGGGGCAGAGGGTTGGGGTGAGGGGGTGAGGGCTGCGGGGTGGGGCCAGGAATGAGTGATTCAGGGTCTGGGAGGGGGCTCTGGGATGGGGCAGGGAGTTGGGGCTCTGGGATGGGGGTGAAGGCTCTGGGATGGGGGTGCGGGATGAGGGTTTTGGGGTGCAGGAAAGGACTCTGGGTTTGGGGGGGGCTCAGGGCTGGAGCAGAGGATTGGGGCACAGGCTTACCTCGGGCAGCTCCCAGTCAGTGGCGTAGTGGGGGTGCTAAGGCAGGCTTCCTGCTTGTCCTAGCACCGTGGACCACGCTGCACCCCAGAAGTGGCCAGCAGCAGGTCTAGCTCCTAGGTGGAGGCGCACAAGTGGCTGCGTGCAGCTTTCGCCCACAGGCACTAAACCCCCCCCCTCCCCCCCCGCGCGCTACCATTGGCTGGTTCCTGGCCAATGGGAGTGTGGAGCTGGTGCTCAGGGTGGGGGGCAGAACAGGTAGGAACTAGCCTGCCTTAGCCGGGTAGCACCACCGATGGGACTTTTAACGGCCTGGTTGGTGGTGCGGACCAGAGCCGCCACAGCCCAGTGCCTTACATTCCCCGACCCAGTACTGGGTCGTGACCTGCAGTTTGAAAACCACTGCTGTAGAGCATTCTCACACCACACACGTTTTGCCCCCATTCCATATTCAGGAACAACTTTCTGCTCACTTACATTTTAGAATAGCCCATACCTCTTGTTATATTGTGGTTTGCCCCAGTGCACCTGCTGAGATATACCAGGCTTTAGTCCAGACCAGTGGGAGGTCATGGCACCCCTGCTCTACAACCTTGGGTGCCTTACAATGCCCTGCTGATATAGCTGCCACCTGGGCTGCTCACAAACAGCCTTCCAGCATGAAAGCCACACCCTGAGTGTTTGTGTGTAACTGCAGCCTGCCAGCCATGCTTGGGGTCACACTGCAGTATAACTTAGGCTGGTGAGAGCCGGAGTGTAACCCAACACACCCCCAATCTCAGATTTCCCCCAGAAATGTATGGCCTGTACCAGGGCTTAAATTCTTATACAGTATTTCCCAGAGTCCTGGCGCTGGGGGCTTCTGCCCCATGCGGAGGCGCCGGGGCTCAGGGCTTCTGCCCCACAGGTTTGAAAATATTTACCAGAGCTCTGCTCCAGACAGCTTTGGCTGAACTTAAGCCCTGGCCTGTACTGCCTAAACCTCTCCCAGACAGTACAAATATTTCAAGTCTATTATTCCCTAACAAGAATAATATGCCAGTTTATTATCTCAAATAGTTATTCAGAAACTTTTGATTTAAGCACACTGGATTAGATAAAAGAGTAGAACAAGTTTATTAACTACAAATAGATGGATTTTAAATAAGTACAAGTAATGAACTCAGATATTGTTACAAGGAAAATAACAACAACATTTTACCAATGCCTAACTTATAAACTATATTAGAGTCAAGAAAAGTTTCTCACCACATGCTTTCAGCAGTCTTGCTGACTAAACTCTGTAGGTCAAGACCCTTCCCCCACAGTCCAACAACTGTTTCCCTTTTCTCTTCAGCTGCAGTGAATGCAATGGGGAAGGGGGGGAGGGAGGCAGAAAGGGATGCCTTGGGGGGATGTTCGCCCCTCCTTTTTACAGTTTCAGTCCCCCTCCTGGAAAACATTTCCACCTGGGCACTAGGAGACAAAGAGTCTATGGGGAATGATGTTCCCTGCTGGCTTTTTCTCACCTGTTTGAGCTTTCTTTGTTGCCTCTGTTTACTGCTTAAATGCAAATTAAGCAGAGCACACATTCCTTTGTCTAGGATAGACCCGTTTGCCATCTTCCATTTGGGCAGGGCTGTGGGGTTTGGAATGTGTTAATAATACCAGGATAATAATGAATCAGTATAATAATGACTGGCAAATTATGAGTTTTCAAGTGATACCTTACAAGGCATATTTGAACAAAGATTAGTACAATAGGGTGTAGGGTGCCAATACAAGGGTATAGTCTGTCACACATGCATTCTGGGAAATTTCTTTAACTCTGAAGCATTTTGGACTGTGGCCCCTAGACAGGACAATATGAGGGTAGTAGGGATACCGAGGGGCAGGGAAATGTGAAGAACAGGAAGTGACTAAAGAAGGGCAGGCAGGGCCGGCTCTGGCTTTTTTGCCGCCCCAAGCAAGAAACGCCGGGCCGGCCGGAGCAGCAAAAGGGGAGGGGAAGAGAGGGGAGGAGGAAAACAAACCTGCCCCCGGCCAGAGCGGCGGGGGAGGGGAAGAACAAATCGGCCGGCCAGAGCAGCAAAAGGGGGGGGGGGGGGACAAACCGGCCGGCTGGAGCGGCGAAGGGAGGGGGGGCGGGAAACAAACCTGTCCCCAGCTGGAGTGGGGAAGGGGCGGGAAACAAACTGGCCGGCCGGAGCAGTGAAGGAAAGAAAAAACAGAAACAAAATACCTGCGGGGCAGCGGGAGCGTGGGTGCAGGGGGACTCCCGGCCCTGCAGTCCCCAGGCAGTGGAGTGCGCACCCCGGCTAGCAGGGGGAGAGAGAGAAGGGGGGCCCCCAGGGCTTCCTTAAGCAGGGCGCTGCCACGCGGCCCCTCCACGCGCGCCGCCTGCCGGGAGGGCTCCGCGCCACTCCGGTCGGCAGGCAGGGAAGGATGCGGGCTGCCCTCCGGGCTTGCTGCAGGGTGCTCCCGTCCTCCACGCCGCCGCCCCCTACAGGGCAGCGGAAGCAGCAAACCAAAAAGAAAAAACCTGCAGGGGTGGCCAAAGCGGTGAAGCGCAAAAAAAAAGAAAAGGATTAGATGGAATGCCGCCCCTTGGAATCTGCCGCCCCAAGCACAAGCTTGCTCCGCTGGTGCCTGGAGCTGGCCCTGAGGGCAGGTGGGTGACTGAGTTGATGCACCAGAATAGGGGGTGGTCAAAAAACAGAATTGGTGGGGTAGAAGACTGTGAGTAGAAAAGGAGAGGGAAATGGGGGCAGAAAGAAGGTACCTATTATCGTATCTGGGAAATGGTGGGCCAGACCCACCCAAGGCTAAATGCTCACCCCCTCAGCCCTGGGGGAGGAACCACTTGGGACAACAAATGAGAAAACAGGGATAGGAGTGTGGGTCAAAGATTAAAAATAGGGATCTAGAAGGAGACATTAAGCAGAGAACTCTGACTGCTCCTCAAAGGTGTCTAAAGAGTCAGTGGACACTGCCCAGAGAAACTCTGCCTGGCGGTATGATTGGACAAGGGACCAGAACTAGGACTCACAGTCTCAGAGCCCTTTCCATTCAGCCCACACCATTCAGCTTCCTCTTCCTGGTTTAGTGGATGGCCATCATTTAATGGTTCTGGAGGAGCTGGAAGAGGGGCTGCAGCCTGATGCACTCTACACCAGGGTCTTCCTCTTGCCACAGAAGGGATCGGTGTTGGGATTCCCTGAACAGCACCAGGTACACATGACTCCATGAAGGAACTGCCAGTTAATATATCCAGTGACCATAGAACCAGAATGGAATAAAGACTACCCCACTGGAGCTCCCTGCACTCTACCGATGCAGCAAGTCCCATCACTTAACATTATCACGGGACACCAGGGCAAGGAAGTAGATGGCATGCAGCATGAGTGTGTACAGATGTTGTCTGTGTGCAGTTTGTAGATGGACTGGCTGGATGGTGTTGGGCTGACTCAGGTGGTTTGTTGGGCCTAGCCAGGAAGGCTCGTGGGTCAGGAGGCCAACAATGAGCTCCAGAGTGAGAGGTGGGGGAGCACTTTCCCACAGGGCCTGCTTGAGAAAAGGGAGAGAGGCAGGGGTACGGCTGCCCTCATTTCCTGGAACATGCTAAAGGGAAAGCGCAAGTGCCATGGAGTCCATCCAGTCTGTCAGACCATAGTCCAGGAAGTCTCTGAGTCTGGTAACACAAGCCAGGGCCAACCTCTGGTACACCAAGCGGAGACTCCACCACCTGCACATGAAGGTGTGGGCTGTATAGCAGGAGTTCTACAAGGAGAGCCTCCCCTTCAGTGGCTGCTATGGATCTGGCCGATGAAACTAGCTTCTGGTCCAGACAGAAGTCAGGCAGCTCAGAGAAGTCTTGGGGAGACCTTTCAGGTGTAGATAAAAGAGCTGCGATCATACAGAATGAAGGTAAGGAACATGGAAGGAGAATGGAGAGTAGCACAAGCTGGGCGGGGGGAGGGCAGGGCGGGGAGGGAGGGAGATGGAGAGGGTAAGTGGCACCCTTTTCCAAGCAGCCAGTGAGGACGCCAGCTTTTTGGCTGGTTGAATTTTGCACCTGACAGGAGTAAGCACAAGTGGTGGGATGAGTGGCTTTCCTCCTAAATTCTCAAAAACCAGAAGGTGGAATAAAGGTCACCCTCCTGGCTGGTTGGTTTATAATGTCTTGATTTTTCAGTTAGTCTCATGAGTGGGCCTGGGAGTGGGGTTTGACTGATGGGTTATCAAGAGCAGGGGCAGACAGTTATGGTCTTTCCTCCTTTCCCCACTACACATTCCCCACCACCCAGCAAACCCAGGATTTGGGTATGGCCCTGGAGGTAGCCTGGCTTCGGTGCTCTAGGCCAGCCTTTTTCAAAGTGCAGGTCGTGACCCACTACTGGGTTGTGGCATGTAAGGCACTGGGTCGCTCTGGTCAGCACTGCTGACCGGGATGTTAAAAGTCCCGTCGGCAGTGCTGCCCAGCTACCTGTTCCGACACCGCGCTGCGCTCCGGAAGCGGCCAGCAGTGGGTCTGGCTTCTAGGCAGGGGGGCCACGTGGCTCCGCGTGCTGCCCCCACCCCGAGCACTGGCTCTGCATTCCCATTGGCCGGCTTGCGTGCCTCCGCCTAGGAGCTGGACCTGCTGCTGGCTGCTTCAGGCGCAGCGTGGTCTGCAATGCCAGGACAGGCGGGAAGCCTGTCTCTGCACCCCGGCGGCAACCCTGACCGGGTGCCGCCGGAGATAACCTCGTGCCCAAATTCCCTGCCCCAGTACTGAGCCCCCCCCAAACCTAGAGCCCCTCCTGCACCCCAAATCTCTGCCCCAGCCCAGAGCCCCCTCCCACACCCTGAACCCCTCATTCCTGGCCCCACCCCACAGCCCTCATCCACACACCCCAACCCTCTGCCCCAGCCCTGAACCCCTCCTACACTCCAAACACCTCATCCCCTGCTCCGTTGGGTCGCGGGCATCAACAATTTTCTTCAACTGGGTCTCCAGAAATAAAAGTTTGAAAACCACTGCTCTCGGCAGCAGCAGGGGGTGAGAGCCATTTTTACAAGCGGACCATCGCTCCCAGTGGCAAAGGTCATTGAAGGATACTGCTCTGCTAGAAATGTGCTACATACGGTGTACTGAGCATGCTCAGTTCATCTGAGCATGCTCAGTACATCTGCTGAAGCCACTGCCCTTATACCCGTAGGATTCTGGTGACCGCTTTTGACAGGTGTTAAAAAGTGGCAAAGGGGGTGAATCGGAGGAGGGGGTTGGCCAGGGTCTGAGCAGGGGGTGGAAATTTACTGGTCTGGGGGGCAGGGCCGGCTCCAGCTTTTTTGCCGCCCCAAGCGGCAAAGAAAAAAAAAAAGCCCGATTGAGCGGACCGATTGAGCTGCTGCCGAAGTGCCGCCGAAGAGGAAGCGAGGCACTGAAGGACCCGCCACCGAAATGCCACCGCAGACCCGGATGTGCCGCCCCTTTCTATTTGCCGTCGCAGGCACCTGCTTCTTTCGCTGGTGCCTGGAGCCGGCCCTGCTGGGGGGGTCAAGCAACTGGAGGCAGCAGTAGAAGAGGGGCTAAAGGGCAAAATCAGGAATGGGGGGGGAGGAGGTGGAGTTAAGCCCAGGAGTGAGGCGCTGGCAGAGGGTGTCAGAGGGCAAAACCCAGCACAGGCAGGGGCACAGGGGGTAAGAGTTACCCCAGTGGCACTGAGACACCACTGCTTTGCAAAATAGTTTGTGGGGGAGGGGGCGAGAGGCTTTTTTATTTGAGCAAAGTGCCTTTTTTGTATGGTCACACTAGGGTTACCATATTTCCACAAGCAAAAAAGAGGACACTGGGGGGGAGGAGCCCCACTTTAGCCCCGCCCCCATCCACTCCCTCCCACTTCCCATCCCGATTGCCCCCCTCAGAACCTCCAACCCCCCCCCCCCGTTCCTTGTCCCCTGACTGCCCCCTCCTGGGACCCCTGCCACTAACTGCCCCCTAGGACCCCACCCCCTATCTAAGCCGCCCTGCTTCTTGTCCCCTGACTGCCCCCTCCTGAGAACCCCCCACCCTCACTGCCCCCCTACGACCCTACCTGTCCCCTGACTGCCCCGACCCTTATCCACACCCCCACCCCATATTCACACCCCCACCCCCAGACAGACCCCCGGGAACTCCCATGCCCTATCCAACTGCTCCCCACCACCTGACAGGACCCCCAGAACTCCCGACCCATCCAACCCCCTCTGCTACCTGCCTGCCTCGACCCCTCTCCACACCCCTGCCCCCCGACAGCCCCCCCAGAACCCCAGACGCATCTACCCCCCCCTGCTCCCTGTCCCTGACTGTCCCAACCCCTCTCCACACCCCTGCTCCCGACAGCCCCCCCAGAACCCCCGACCTATCTAACCCCCCCGCTCCCTGTCCCTGACTGTCCCAACCCCTCTCCACACCCCTGCCCCCCTGACAGCCCCCCCAGAACCCCAGACCCATCTAACCTCCCCTGCTCCCTGTCCCTGACTGTCCCAACCCCTCTCCACACCCCTGCCCCCTAACAGCCCCCCCAGAACTCCAGACCCATCTAACCCCCCCTGCTCCCTGTCCCTGACTGTCCCAACCCCTCTCCACACCCCTGCCTCCCTAACAGCCCCCCCAGAACTCCAGACCCATCTAACCCCCCCCCCCGCTCCCTGTCCCTGACTGTCCCAACCCCTCTCCACACCCCTGCCCCCCTGACAACCCCCCTCAAACTCCCGACCCATCCAACCCCCCATCCCTGTCCCCTGACCAGGGCTGGCTTTAAAGAGCCCAGGAATCGGGCTGCGCTCCGGCCGGAGCTCCGGATGGAGTTGCGGGGCTTGGGGCCGGGCCGGAGGTGCTCGGCCGGGTCTGGGCCCGAGCTGGCCGGAGCCGGGGCTGGCGCTGCTGGGGCCCGAGCTGGGCCGGAGCCGCTGGGGCCGCTGGGCGCTGCTCGGCCCGGGCCGGAGGGAGCCGCTTGGCCAGGGCCGCGCCCGCCCGCCCCAGCTTACCTGCTGCTGCCTCCTGCTTGCCCCTGCTTCTTTTCAGACTTCCCGCGAAGATCTGATTCGCGGGAAGCAGGGGAGGGGGAGGAGCAGGTGGGCGGAGCGTTCAGGGGAGTGGAGGAAGGGGAAGACAGCTGCGGGGCCGGACAGCGTGGTAAGGCTGCAGGGGATGGGGGGAGCCGGGAAGGGGCTTTGGGTGCCCAGTGGCGCTTGACCGCCGCTTTTCTGTCTATAAATAGCCGACCGGGGGGAAATCCCAGACATTTTTAGATTTTTAAAAATCCCCCCTGGACGGCTATTTATAGACCGAAAAGCCGGACATGTCCAGGGAAATCCAGACATATGGTAGCCCTAGTCACACGAACTGAGCGTGCTCAGTAACATCTGCTGAAGCCATTGCCCTTCACCCTGTCCTTATTAGCCGTAAAAATCTGCTGACTGCTATTTACAGGGGTTAAAAAGTGGCAAAGGGGGCGAATCGGAGCAGGGGGGTGCCCAGGGTTGGAGCAGAGGGTGGAAATTGACTGGTCAGGGGGGGTCAAGCAGCTGGAGGCAGGATTAGGAGAAGGGCTAAATGGCAAAATCAGGGCTGGGTGGGGAAGGGGAGGAGCAGGAGTTAAGCTCGTGGTGAGGCGCTGGCAGAGGGCAAAAACCCAGCACAGTCAGGGGCACAGGGGGTAACAGTTACCCCAGTGTGACTGAGACACCAGTGTTTGCAAAAATGGTGGGGGGCAGAGGGGCTTTTTTATTTCCCCTCACACAGACAGCACCTCTCAGCATCGGCTTCCCAGGGCTGGGTTCTTAAAGGCACAGGCATCCCAATGCCTAGCATCAATGCATCTCCTCTTTGTCTGATCTAACCTACTGAGGCTATGTCTACACTACAAATTTCAAAGCGCTGTCGCCGGTGCCAGTGCTCCTGGTAATCCATCTCGTCAAGGGGATTCACTCCGAGCACTGGAAGCTGAGCCTGTCCACACTAGTGTTTTAAAGCACTCAAACTTGCTGTGCTCGGGAGGGGCTGTGTGATTTTTCACACCCCTGAGCCAGCAAATTAGAGTGCTTTAACTTGCCAGTGTAGATAATCCCTGAGATTTAATTCAGTGAAACATTTTACATATATCCCCTCAGAAACAACGAATCCCTTATCACTGTATCTGAATGCATAGAGTCTCCGAGCAGTTTCCCAAGTTGTCTTATCTGCTGCTGGGCTTCCCTGAATTCTTAATTCTAATTTTTTCTTCTCATTTTTAGAGCAGATGTTTATTCTGTTGGATCATCTGACTTCCACTCTGACTGAATTACTGGCCTATTGTCAAAACTTGGTTTTGAGTCAATCCACCAATGGTGTAAATATTGGTGGTCAGTCCAATAGTCCGCCTAATCTAGTATCCTGTCTTGTGACAGTGGCCAATGCCAGGTGCTTCTAAGGGAATGATCAGACCAGTCAATGACTCATTGAACCATCCCATTGTCTACTCCCAGCATCTGGCAGTCAAAGAACGTTTTAGGGACACTGAGAGCATGGGCCTGCATCCCTGATTATCTTGGCTAATAGCCAATCTACTTATCCTGAGAGACTGATCTAATTCTTTGTTCAACCCATTCATAGTTTTTCCTTTCGAAATATAATGAACACACATCTAACAACCCCAAGATACCTTTACAACCACAAGCATTCTAAAATCGTGAGTTATACACCCTTGAGTCAAGAAATTTTAATAAATAAATGATATCTTTTCTGGGGCCTCTTTGTTCCTGAGCCTGTAGGGTGCAGTAAGGCCAGTTCCAATGCCTTGAGCCTAAACACGTGAATGAATCTTAGTCTACCCTCATACTCCCAAACATTTAACATACCTAAGGCCATATCTACAGTTTAAGTGTGGGTTAACTCAAGTTATGTCACCATAGAGTCACTACAGTTACTATGTCACTTGTGTGCATGCCTCCTGGACTTCTTGCCTCAGCAGTCAGGGTACTCACCAGAAGCACTTGTATAGATTCAGAGTGAAGTGCACCATGAATAGATATCCCACTGTCCACTCACTGTATTTTGGGAAGCTTTGGTTTGGCAGTGTATGCTGGGTACCAAATAGGTCAGGCAGGGGTGGTTGTGGCCATGGGATCAAACTTCTCATAATGCATTGTTAACCATCCACTAATTTTATATGTAACCCATACATAAACGTATACAAAATGTTTACACCTTTTTTTCTAAACCCACTAACCTGCCTGGCCCTCCTCACTGTCTGCCATCTCACACAGAATCATGGAGCTTGCATGGCTCTGCACTATTGTCATGAGCGTTTGCACCCAAAGGTGCATGCTCCTTTAGTATTTGCAGATCAGCAAACATACATGTGGGGTGTGACATTATACTCTACTTTCTTTATGAAAATATGCTTATGATATGGATATGACATAGCTAATATATACTTTATGCAAGATGGCTGATGTGAGGTATCATTGCAAAACTTAAGACCTATAGACTGTGTTTATCCAACCTGTATGCATGTAACGTTTGTATCTGAGGCTAGAAATATTGACCATGTCTCTGTATTTAAAATGTGCTCTGTTGGATGAGGCCAGACAATGTTAGTGGCTTATTGAAGGAATGCACAAACACATAAAGATTATCCCAGGAACTGTGCCTCTGAACGACAGTGCTATACAATGGGGACTACTTGACCAAGATCAGATACCTCTATACAGTGAGTGCTGTTTGACCCAGGTCACAGCAAAAGAGCCTTCCAGAAACTGGGGGGAAGAAAGAAAAGGTGGACAATGACAGCCTACAAGAACAACCGGAAACACCTGAGGTACAAAGATTGAATAGTGAGAAATGATTGACCCAGCAATCTGGATGATGGGAAGACAGACACTTCAGCTCACCTCAGCATACTGAGAACGAGAAGGATCTGATATGATCAACCACTGAAGAATAATCCAGGTGTGTCTAATATATCTGGTGTCCCCATTATGCAGACATAGGCCTTTTTCTCACTGCTAATAAAACTAATTAGCAGTGAGAAAACAACCCAAGACAAGTTAAGTTTTAACAGTGAAGACAAAGGCTACAATCAAATGAGAGCACAATGAGGTGACATATGAGTACCACAGTTCGGAGTGTAATTTTGGTGGTGATACCTCTTTGCTCATTATGTGTGTGTAACAGTGACAGAAGTGGAAGTCTGTATAAAGCACAATGGCAGATTTTCTGCCTATGATCTTGCTTGTCAAAGGAATTAAGTATTTCACATACTATGTATAATGTTTTTCACTACTCTCAATGTTTTGTGTGCATTCAATGTTTTTTTTATTAATAGACTGTATGACCTACAGTGGAAAGGAACTAATAAATATTTCTTTTTAAATATTAAAAGGGTTTTCATTAAGGGTTTTTAATGCAATAGCCATGAAATTCCACTTGCAAAAGGTTTTTTAAACAGTCCTGAAAATATAGGAATGTTGGCTTGGTTCTCTCTACTCCAAAAATGTGTTTGGTATCAAGTGTTTGTCTAATGAGTATTTTGAGAATGGCGACTAAGCATCTTGTCATACAGCGAAAGTGTCAATTAAGATTTCTTGAGTAATAAACGTGTAAATAAGGCTGTGTTACTGGCCATAAACCATGGTGGATTTGATTTTTTAAATCATAATTTAAATCACTAGTCATGAAGACTCAGTGTAATCATGGTTTTCTAGATAAAAGTGCATTCCTGTTGGTTGTTATAGCCTTAATACATATTCTTCACAACTCAGAGTTAGATTGAATGGTGCGTTATAATTTGTTCTGCTTGTGCAGATACTCTTTAGATTTCAGATCCCTGACGTAAAATAGCCAAACTGCATGTTTGAACCTGGGCCTGTGTGATTTCAGTCAGTTGGATAATTTGGTTATTTTTCTTCATTAGTTTGTACAGACTTGTCCAATTGACCCACAAAGAAAAGTTAAAGTTTAGAATATTACTGGTATCCAGTGTGTTTGTTCTTTTATCCTCATGAGTTGGGAAGTAATAGGTTAAGGTAGGAGTTTTTAACATAGTTATATTACACATACATTGCTCTACTGGTGGTTCTTGCCATAAAATCTCCTCTAATCCAATGGCACTGTAGCAAGGTCAAGACTCACCAGCACAGCGCCTCCTGCTGGTCGTCTAGGGAATTAGCTCTCCAATGTACAGAGTGCCTCCTACTGGCCAGTGTACAGAGCCAGGGCCGGTGCAACCACTAGGTGAACTAGACAGTTGCCTAGGGCGCCAAGTGGTTGGGAGCGCCAAAAAGCGGTGCCCTGGCTCGGAAGGGAGGAGCCGCCTTCCGGAGGCACCGGAGAGCCAGAGCGTCGGCTTGTGGGGGCAGCGAGCCCCAGCCATGGAGGAGCCGGCGCAGCGCGGGGGGGGGGGGTAGCAGCCCTTCAAAGGCGGCGGCAGGGCATGGGGCCCTGAGCCTGCTCCGGGAGGGGCAGCGGCAGCTCACACTCCCGGGAGCCGCAGAGTGGCGAGGGGGGAGCCGGGGGGCGCACGGGGGCCACCGCCCGCATGCATCCCCTGTCTGGGAATTGGTCCTGCTTTAAGCAGGGGGTTGGACTAGATAACCTCCTGAGGTCCCTTCCAACCCTGATATTCTATGATCTTGCCTTTAGTAAGGCTTTTGATACTGTCTCCCATGACCTTCTCATAAACAAACTATGGAAATGAAACCTAGATGGACATAACAATAAATAAGATGGGCATAACTGATCTCCAGGGATCAGTTGTGGATATGTTTCTATTCAAAAAATTAATGATTGAGATAATGGCATAGAGAGCACTTATAAAGTTTGTGAAAAGTTAAGGTCTAGAAAACATGACCTATGAGGGAAGATTGAAATATGATAACAGTTTTCAAGCATGTACAAATAAAGTAGCATCTTTTTACAATCTATACGTATCACTAACTGCTACAGATAGCATGTTTCTACACGTAGCAATTACACATACACTATCGTGCAAAAATAACAGGAGTACTTGTGGCACCTTAGAGCATAAGCTTTCGTGGGCTACAACCCACTTCTTCGGATGCTGGGTTGTAGCCCACGAAAGCTTATGCTCTAATAAATTTGTTAGTCTCTAAGGTGCCACAAGTACTCCTGTTATTTTTGCGGATACAGACTAACACGGCTGCTACTCTGAAAACTATCGTGCAAGAAACTGCTAGCTGTAGGCATTTGCTACATCAGGTAGCAGTTTAATACAATAGCAGTTTCTTACAATCTATACGTATCGTTAAGTGCTACCGGTAGCACATTCCTACGCGGAGCAGTCTACTAAACACAGCTCCCAGCTCGGCCCGGCTGAACCCCGGAAGCCGGTGTGACGACACCCCGGGCCAGGGCGGAGCATAATACCGGGTTCCCGGCCCGCTCTCTGTCACGGTGCAAGCCCCACCCCGCTGCAGAGCCCGGTCCGGAGTCCCGTCCTAAGGGAAGGCTCCGTTTCCCCTGCCGGGTGTCTGTGCAGAACCGCTGCCGCCGGTCTCCCCATGGCGAGCTGCTTCCGCGGCCCCCTCCCGGGGCGCCCCTCGCTGCCGCTGTTCCTGCTGCTGCTCCGCGTCTCCCTCGCGCAGGAGAGGGCGGCAGCCACGTCCCTGCTGAGCGGCTATTTCGGGACCAAGTCCCGGTACGAGGAGGTGAATCAGCACCTGCTGCAGGACCCGCTCTCCCTGGGGCCCCCGGACCCGGGGTACCTGCTGCCCTCCGCCGCCTGCGCCCCGCTGCAGCTCCGCGCCCTCATCCGCCACGGCACACGCTTCCCCACCGAGAAGCAGATCCGCAAGCTGGGCCAGCTGCACCGCCTGCTCCGCAGCCAGGAGCGGCCCTGCCCCGCCGCGCAGCAGTTCGCCCACTGGGACATGTGGTACCATCCAGACATGGACGGGAAGCTGGCGCCCAAGGGCCGCCTCGACATGGAGCAGCTGGCCCAGCGTCTCGCCGCCCGCTTCCCGGGCCTGTTCTCCCCGCAGCGCCGCTTCGCCTTCGCCAGCAGCTCCAAGCACCGGTGCGTGGAGAGCAGCGCCGCCTTCCGCAAGGGGCTGCTGCTGGCCCTGCACGGGCAGCTCCCGGCCAGAGGTAACGGAGCGGGAAAGGATGGCCTGGGTGCCCCGGCACACACACACACGGGGGGGGGGGTTAAAGTGGGGCCCTGGCCTGGGGGCCCTTGGGCCCCAGCACACACCACTGGCGCAGGTAACGTGGAACCCTGCCCGGGACTGGCTTACGTGCCCCCAGCACACACGGCGGGGCTAAGGTGTGGCCCTGCCTGGGGCCCCCCAGCACCGGGACTGGCCTGGGGGCCCCCAGCACACACATGATGAGGGGGAGCGCTAAGGTGGGGACTGGCCTGAGGGCCCCCAGCACAGATGTGGGGGTGGAGCCCTGCTCGGGACTGGCCTGGGGGCCCCCAGCATACACCAGGGGCCGGGCTAAGGTGGGGCCCTGCCCGGGACTGGCCTGGGGGCCCCCAGCATACACCCCTGGCACAGGTAAGGTAGAGCCCTGCCTGGGGATGGGGGTAAGGTGATACCCTGCCTGGGACTCACCTTGGTGCCCCAAGACACAAGTGGAGTGTGGGATGCAGAAACAGAACCTCCCCCCCCCCCCCCCAAGGGGAGGAGGTGTAAAACCCACCACTGCGTAAAGGAAGCCACCAGTCCTTGAAACAATCTAGGATCACTGCCATCTGCCATTGTCTTTCCGGTGCCCTCTCCAGCCCTAAAGACCTGTGATAAAATTGGTTTTAAAATGTTGTTGTTGTAGTAGGAAAATATGTCTACCCTGTAATGGAAACAATCTTAAGAATAGTTTGGTTAGCATGGTTCTCAATGGAATCTCTGCATATCAGGGAAAGCAGCATTAGAGCCCTGCTTGAAATACGTACAATTGAAACTAATATAGTTTTCCATTTCTCTTATTGTGGACAGGATTTAAGTCTAATAGAAAGATTATAATTAACCTCTTAATTGTGACATTATAACACCCTAATTTATAACAAAAAAAAACAAAGTATCTGACAGGTTGCCTCCCCATTCAGTTCCCAGACCAACTTTTGTAAAATCTGGCAGGGAATTCTTTAAATTGTCTATATTTTTGTGTGTATTGTAGGGGTTTTCCATTAAGAATTGTTTTTCCTTTCAGATATGGAGAATGAGGAGACTGAGATTAATGACAAATTAATGAGGTTCTTTGATCATTGTGAGAAGTTTGTAACCTGTGTAGAAGAGAACGCTACAGCTATGTACGAAGTGGATGCCTTCAAACAGGGTCCTGAGATGAAAAGGGTTTTGGAAAAAATTGCGGCTACCTTGTGTGTCCCATTGCGTGATTTAAATGCAGGTAGCGTACTTATTCTGTTTTTTGATTATTTAACTTGCATAAATGTTGTTTTCTAGGATCTTCAGATAGTTATGAAAAACAAATAGTTTAAAATGCTCTTTTATAGGCCTTTGGAAAGATTAGTGAAGACAGCATGTCATATCACTATTTGAAAAGAACAGCTTTTAAAAATTACTTCGTCTACCGAAGCCAAAGTGGGTAGTGTACCCCTGACATAAATAAAGAACCAGTTTTAACAGTTTAATTGAGGAACCCTTCTGGGAAAAGGACCAAAGTACAAAGGAACCCAAAATTCTGGATTACTTTTAAGGAAAAAAGTATAGTTTAAAAAAATTTGGCGAGATAATTTTAGTTTTACCAAATCACATACAAATTCTAGTTGTATTCCACTTTACTTGTGTTTAACTTAAATTTCTTAAATACAGTATTGTGGCAATGAATATTCATTGTTAGTGAACAGTCAGAGAACCTACTGTAGAAAAACCCTTCCCATTTACCCCACAGATCATATTAATGTGATACAAGTTGAATGTCTATACTTCTCAAAATGTTCTTCTCTTGAAGAAAAGGCACAGCTCATAGTCTAAACTAAAACTGGTATAATGTGGTAAATGATTTTGTTTTTCCACATTGAAACTCTCCAGTATTAAATTCCATCTCCTACACAAATTTTTATAGAAACTCTTATATTAGAATGTCATAACAAAATGCACGAGTTGCCTTTGCTGCTATTGAAATAACTGACGCATTCATAATCCTCGTACCTTCAGCTAAATTGTAAGTGGACAAGTAGTTGCTAAAATAAGAATGATTAGAGTAGCTGGCAATGCGTTGTGTCTGATAGGGAATTTTGTGTAAGCCTATGGGGTCATTGATAGAGAATGTAAGAGATCACTATAATTTTGTAAGTTGTAGGTTTTTGTTGTTGTTGTTCTACGTAAAACTTGCAAGGAATTGAGTTGGATTTGCTGTCTTAAATCAGAAAAGTAGTGCATTTGTTTTTGCCGTCTAATAGTCCAAATAAGGAGTAAACATAACCTTATTTCTATATCGTGTAACTATTGTCTACTGCATAATAATAATAATACACACCAGTAGATGTAAATTACTAAACAGGTGATGGTTACACTTGCATGTCCCTTCTCTGTGAAAGGCTTACAATCTAAGGCCCTGATCATATAAACATTTGAGTAGGCCCATAATGCAAAATTGGAGTTTTAGCATACCATACATTATGTGTTTGGGCTTTGGATTGGATGTTGTTTTATATTCTTCCTCATAATAGGAGGGTGATGCTGGGAGTCGTGGTAGAGAGCAAATAAACTTAATTGTCATCTATCACTTATTTATTTGGATTTATTACAGATTTGGTCCAAGTTGCTTTTTTTACCTGTTCGTTCGAGTTAGCTATTAAAAATGTGAATTCTCCTTGGTGCTCACTCTTCAATGAAGAGGATGCTAAGGTAGGTGTTGCATGTATGTAGTATCATGGCATTAACTTTGTGTAAAGTTGTTCTGTTCAGTTTTGCGTATTTATGTAAACAGTTTGTTATATGGATATTCTTAGAAAAAAGAGGTTTTAGTTTAATGTTTCATTCAGACGCAATTCTGCAATATTAAAGACATTACATGATTTACTACATTTATGAAAAGCAAATCTGAGCATCAATTAGAACATAATGTAACAGAAATACCCATTTTTCTGTGTTAAGTGACCAATCATTTAGACTTCTAAAAGAGAAATGTTTCTCCTCTCTCCTTTTTGTCTATCAGGCTTCACTGTGCCTGACAAAAAACACTCAAATGTTTGTCTTTTCATCCCTCTCCCCCCATAAAAAAAAGACAAGGTGAAAACTGAACTTGAATATGTATCATTTATTCTTGAAATTGTGAAACAGTACCCAGGGCCGGTGCAAGGCAGTTTCGTGCCCTAGGCGAAACTTCCACCTTGCGCCACCCCTGCCCACTGCCCCCCCTGCGGCAGCTAACCACACCCACCCATCCCTCCCACCAGAGGAGCCCCCCCCCCCCCGCGGCAGCTAACCCAGCCCACCACCTGGGGAGTCCGCCGCAGCCCATCCTCCACGGCAGCTAACCCCGCCCACCGCCCCTCCCGCCCGGGGAGCCCCCCCCCCCCCGTGGCAGCTAACCCCGCCTCAGCTCACCTCCGCTCTGCCTCCTCCGCTGAGCAAGCCTCCCCTCCCAGGCTTGCGGTGCCGATTTGGAGGAGAATTAGAGCGGGGGCTGTTTGCTCAGCGGAGGAGGCAGAGTGGAGGTGATCTGGGGCAGGGAGCGGTTCCCCTGTGTGCCCCCCCACCCCGTTACTGCAGGCGGCCCTCCCTGCGCCCCCCTCCCCCGCCCCAGCTCCCCTCCACTCCACCTCCTCGCCTGAGCGGGCTTTTAGGCGCCCTCAACCACTCGCCTAGTGGTTGCACCGGCCCTGACAGTACCCCAGAAAATCAGTGACAGCAACTTAGAGCAGCCCTCTTAATAAAAAAAGTCCTGTGCACTCAATGAGGCAGGGGTCCTTTGGAAAAACATATGTCATGATGCAGTTAAAGACTCTTACCGAGACTAAACACAAGAGGGCAGAATTACCGGTAAGTCTGTATGGGCAACTGTAATTTTGGCATTTGCCTACTTTTGCGTGGTTGACTATCACCTTTAAAATTTGTTTAACTTCATTCATGTTAAAAAAGCAAATTAGGAAAAATCCAACAAATTCCATCATGTTGAACCCATATTGACTCCCACGTGACTGATCAGCTTTAGAACCTCTCGATCCACAGCACAGACATCTGTTACTCAAGCTAATTGATAGCAGTAGTAGGTTGTTGTCTACATGGGCCACTTGCTAGAGGGAGATGAGATACGTTTTACCAGTGGGTTTCCCAGCTGCTTGCTGAAAGAAGAATGGTGAGACTCCGGAATCATGAATTCTATTCCAGGTTCTGAGGGGAGGATTCTCTAGTGGTTAGACCCTTGTGTGCAGCCCCCTCCAGCTTGTCCCAGTCTCTCTACCTCTTTTTTTTTTTTTTTTAGAGCATGATAGAATTAGTGTTCAGATCTGCAAGCCCTGAAGGAAGGAATAAAAAGTAAAAAGCAAACAAACAATCAATAAAAACCAACAGAGTAAATACTTGTAAGCTTGTGGCTGAGGCTCAGGATCTGAAGTCAGGAGATTGGAGTGCCACTCTTGACCCAGCTACATACTTTTTGTGACTGTCAGCTTGTCTTTCTCCTCCTGAGTTTCCTCATTGGTAAATTAGGATTAACATACTTGCCTAGCTCACAAGATTGTTGAGAGTAACTAGTGTTTGTAATGCATACTTAGATCTTTTGATGGAAAGTGGTAAAGAACATTATTCACTCCTCCACAGAAAAATATAAGATTGGTATCGGAAGAGCCCAATACAGGGAGATAACTATGCCTCCCAATGTTTCTTGGTGTGGCACCATATATAATAAGAGTGCCTATAGTTGCATCCTTTCTATTTCAGTTCTTCATACTACAGATGTAGGCAGGAAAGCTCACTGGTAACTGATGTTGCCAGAGGAGTTCTGATCTAATGAAACAGTGAAACTCGCATTACATCCATTGCTTCATGAGGATTCAGTACTGTAGGGTAATTTAGACCTACTCATTACAGGACAAACACCTGAGAGAGTTTTCTGTCCCTGTCACATGTAACTCACTATGATACTCTTAATACGTTTGAGCAGTTCTAGCAAGAAGGTATCTCCCCTCCCCCTGCCAAAACAAAATAAGGTTTGGTGGTATCTTCACGTTGCACCAGTACTCTGTGGAATCTGCACTGTTGATTTTTGGATGGAAATTCAGGGTGTTGGTTTTGACCTATAAAGGCCTAAATGGCTTGGGACCTTCCTGTCAAGCAGAAGGCCTCTCATCTTGTGTGATACCTGCTGCAGCACCGATCACTGGAGCCCCTTAGTTTAAATATGAGGGAGTTGCTGCTGGGACATATTCTGTAAGGGGCCCTGGACTTTGGTATTCACTTGATCATTGTATTTGAGGTTAGGGTACCTAGGGCCATTTAGAGAGACACCTTTGTTTTTAGAAATTGAACTGTATAAATCAGGGGTCGGCAACCTTTCAGAAGTGCTGTGCCGAGTCTTCATTTATTCACTCTAATTTAAGGTTTCGCGTGCCAGTAATACATTTTAACGTTTTTAGAAGGTCTCTTTCTATAAGTCTATAATATAGAACTAAACTATTGTTGTATGTAAAGTAAATAAGGTTTTTAAAATATTTAAGAAGCTTCATTTAAAATTAAATTAAAATGCAGAGCCCCCTGCACCAGTGGCCAGGACCTGGGCAGTGTGAGTGCCACTGAAAATCAGCTCGCGTGCTGCCTTTGGCACGCGCGCCATAGGTTGCCTACCCTCTGGAATAAATCATGTTTTAGTCTACCCCAACATTGACTATGTTCCTTGTCACTGGAATAAGCTTTAAGCCTCCTGCGTTTGATAGTCCATATGCTTCTGGAAAACATAAACCTCTCTACAGCTAAGTCAACTGCTAGAGATTGGAGAAGATAGTACTTCAGGTATAAGAATGAGGATTGAAACTGATCAGGGTGAAGATGGCTTAACATCTTAAGTTTGTTGACATGATGTAATAATGCCTGGTACTTTGGAAGCCTCATAAGACGCACTTTCCTAAGATTTATAACACCATGGGGCATCCCTTGGATTAAGCATTACTAAAGTACACTTGGTATTTATGGGATGTATCGGATTCAATGAAGTCAACAAAGTTGACTTTTCATTTTCTCCTTTTAGGCTTTCAGATCTGTAAAGATATTGTACCCTCCCAAGATCAGGTATCCACTGTGGAATTTGGAGACAAATGTCCCAGCACCAAATTTGGTGCGAAATGTATTAATTGCACCAGCTTTCATTATCAGTACAAAGATGTAGAAGTAATATTTGGTTGGTTGAGGCTGTCGTGATGTGTACTGTAGGTGGTCATATGGACAAGGATTAGAGGCATTTTTTTTTTTTTTTTTTGAAGAGGTAGAGGACCCTTCATATCTTTTGTCATTTGCCTTCATCCCAAGGGTGGCTATAGCTTGGAGTGTCAGTGTGTGACAGAAAGGTTCTGGGGATTTTTTTTTTAGACAACCATGATGACTTAGATGTCAGTCTAGGTTCTGGTATTCCTTTGGAGTTAGATCACGCATGTAAGAGTCATGTATGATCTGTTTCTGCTTAGATTTGGCTGCTGGGAAGATCAGCTGTCCTTTCAGATTATGCTGTGTGTCTCAGCAGCTTTTGGTATGACTGACCAAGTTGGGGACAAAGGGCTATTGCTGTAAATTGTCTTTCAGAGATTGTCACTTCTAAAAGTTGGTCAGAGATGGTGGGCATATCACTAAGGTATCTGCTATGCATCCCTGAAGAAGTTATATGGCCTGTGGTATACAAAGTGCAACTGGCACATCCTGTCCCCTTATTTATCCCATTATGACCTTACAAATACACACACTATTGTAATTATCACATTACAGGACTTTAGTGACTTGCAGCTTATTTAGAATGCAGCAGCATATATATTTAGGAATAATGTATATTTATTGCAACATTGTTTAAGTGCTTGATGGTGATCCTCTTCTGAAAATCTAACTTTAGATAAGATTCAAGAGGTGGCAATAACAAACAAAGGAAGGGAGGCTTAAGAGGAGGAGAGCATGGGTTTGAGTATAAGATGATGCAGTTTCTTGTGTATGTGTACACAGAATCATAGAAATGTAGGGCTGGAAGGGATCTCAAGAAATTTTCAACTTCAGCCCCCTGCACTGTGGCAGGATCAAGTAAACCTAAATCATTCCTGACAGGTGTTTGTCCAACTTGTTCTTAAAAACCTCCAATGTTGGGAATTTCACAACCTCCCTTGGAAACCTATTCTGGATCTTAACTACCCTTACAGTTAACAAGTTTTTTTTATGATATCTAACCTAAATTTCCTTTGCTGCAGATTAAGCCTATTACTACTTATCCTACCTTCAGTGGAGATGGAAAACAGTTGATCACCATGCTCATTAGAACAGCCCTTAACATATTGGAAGACGTATCAGGTCCCGCCTCAGTCTTTTTTTTTGTCAAGACTGGCAGTTGTTGGTTTTTTAACCTTTCCTCACAGGTCAGGTTTTCTAAACCTTCTATCACTTTTGTTGTTCTCTTCTGGACTCTCCAGTTTTCATCTTTCCTAAAGTGTGTGTCCAGAATTTGACACAGTACTCCAGCTGAGACCTCACCACTGCTGAGTAGAGCGAGAAAATTACCTCCCACGTCTTACAAATGATACTGCTGTTAATACACCCCAGAATATTAGCTTTGCTTGCATCTGGATCTCAGTGTTGACTTATTTTCAATTTGTGATCCACTATAACCCCCAGATCCTTTTCAGCAGTACTACCACTTTAACCAGTTATTCCCCAGTTTGTAATTGTGCATTTGATTTTTCCTTCCTAAGAGAAGTACTTTGCATTTGTCTTTACTGAATTTCATCATCTTCAATTCAGACCAATTCTCCAATTTGTCAAGGTCATTTTGAATTATAAACCTGTCCTCCCAAGCACTTGTAACCCCTCCCAGCTTGGTATCATCCGCAAACTCACACTCTCCACTCCATTATCTAAATCATGAATGAAAATATTGTATAGTACTGGACCCAGGACTGACCCCTGTTGCACCCCACTAGATGTGCCCTCCCAGTTTGACAGTGAACCAGTGATAACTACACTTTCAGTATGGTTTTTCAACCAATTGTGCACCCCCCTTATAGTAATTTCATCTAGACCGCATTTCCCTAGTTTGCTTATGAGACCGTCATGTGGGACTGTGTCAAAAGCCTTGCTAAAATATATAATTGCTAAAGCTTCCTCCTAATCCATTAGGCCAGTAATCTTGTCAAAGAATGAAATTAGGTTGCATTAGCATGACCTGGATTTGTCCAGAGCGTGCTGGCTATTCCTTATAATCCTATTACCTTTTAGGTGCTTACAAATTGATTGTTGAATTATTTGTTCATTTGTATTGAAGTTAGGCTGACTGGTCTATAATTCCCCGAGTCCTCTTTGTTCCCCTTTTCAAACATAGGTACCCTGTTTGCCCTTCTCCAGACTTGTGGAACCTCACCTGTTGCCCATGAGATCTCGGAGACAATTGCTTCATCTAGCTCCTTAAGTATGCTAGGATTAATTGCAACAGGCCCTGCTGACTTGAACACATCTAACTTATTTAGATATTCTTTAACCTGTTCTTTCTCTATTTCCATATGTATTCCTTCCCCCTTGTTATTCATATTACTTACGTTGAATATCTGGTCGTCACTAACCATTTTAGTGAAGACTGAAACAAAATAGACATTATGCTCCTTAGCTTTCTTAATGTCATCAGTTATTGGTTCTCTTTTTCTGCTAAGTAGAGGGCCTATTCTTTCCTTCATCTTTCTCTTGCTCTTAATGTATTTACAGAACATCTTCTTATTGCCTTCTTTGTCCCGTGCTATGTGTAACTCATTTTGTGCCTTAGTCTTTCTGATTTTGTTCCTACATGGCTTGTGTTATTCTTTTGTACTCCTTAGCAGTTTGCCCATGTTTCCACTTTTTATAGGATTCTTTTCTGAATTTCTGGTCATTACAGAGCTCCTGCAGCCATATTGGCCTCTTAATATTCCTATCTTTCTTTCATATTGGGATAGATTTCAGTTGTGCTGTTAATATGGTCGTCTTGAGACACTTTCAGCTCTCCTGAACTTTTCCCCTTAGATTTTCTTCCCATGGCACCTTATCTACCAGTTCTGAGTTTGTCTGTTTTTTTTATAAATCCATTTTCCTTATTCTGCTGCTCTCACTACTTCCTTTCCTTAGACTCATGAAATCTATCATTTCATGATCACTTTGACCCAAATTGCTTTCCACCTTCAGATTTGCTACCAATTCCTTCCTGTTGGTCAGAATCAAGTCTAACATGGCTGCTCCCCTGGTTACTTCCTCCACTTTCTGGAACAATGTATTTCTGGTCATTAGAGTCCCCCCCACTACGACCAGGTCTCATGTTTTGGATATTTATTACTCCTGGAGGAATTCTTTACCAAAAAAATTTAAAAATTCTGCACACAATATTTGAAAATTCTGCGCATTTTATTTGTCATAATAACACAATATAATCATGCCAGTTACAATTAAGCATGTTGGGTGTGGATGGGAGGGTTTTTTTTGGGGGGTGGGTGGGATTATTAGGGTTTTGGGAAGCCTCCCCCATGTGGACCCTGGCTGACCCCCAAGCCTCTCCCATTCAGTTAACCCCTGTCCCACAGCCCTTATCCCCATGGGTCTCTGCAGCCCCCCTCCTCCATCCCCAGGCTCAATGCTGTCACCCCACTAGCTCCTGAGCCCATGCTCCAGTCAGTACCCCCACACTAGCCATTCTGAACCCCAGTCTGAGACACCTTCCCCTCCCCACCAGCAGCTCTGTGTGCTCCACTCTGTCCTCACCTGGCTCCGCGGGCAGGGTGCTGTGTTGAACTTCTACACCTGGGGGAATTCTGCAGCACTGGGCATAGAATTTTGTATTTTCCCGCATAAAATATATTTTGCCTAAGAAGTGTTGCAGTTCTGCCTTTTGCCCACCACGGGCCGCTGTGGCACTAGAACAGCTGGCAGGAATGCAGCCCGCTGTTCTGGCACCACAGTGGCCTCTGATGGACAAAAGGCAGATCTGCAGCACTACTTAGGCAAAATTTATTTGATTTAGAAATGTCTCCTCCACCCCCCTTCCTGATTTGGTGGTCTGTAGTAGACCCCTATCTGGTGTGCCCTATTTTTGCCCCTTTTATCTTTACCCAGAAACTCACAACTGGTCTGTCTCTCACCTCTTTCTGAATAAGTATATATATTCTTGATGTATAATGCAACACCATGTTTCTTTTTACCCTGCCTGCCCTTCTTGAACAAGCTGTACCCCCGTATACCAGTCATGAGGCTTATCCCACCAAGTCTGTGATGCCAGTTATCATAATTTAGCTTTTGTACTGATACTTCTGGTTCTTCCTGTTTGTTGCCCATACTCCTTGCATTGTGTGTAGACTTCTAAGATGTTGATCAGTGTCCCTCTTGTTGCTCCTATGACCGTATAGTAATTTTCCATTAACCCCCTCCTCCCCCCCCAAATCTAATTCTCTTTTAAGGTCACTTTTCTTTATACTTATTTCTGGGCTTTTGTCACCAGTTCCCTTTAAACCTAGTTTAAAGTTCTCCTCACCAGGTTGGTGGTCATTTTGGTCAAATGATCTTTTTAAAAAGTATGTTTGCTTCCAAACTAGTATCTTTGAAGGGCTGTCTCTGAGAATGGAGCTGATGTATGAGTGTGCAGCAGGGATCTAGGAATGGTGGGACCTGGCATGTAAATGGGGAGGGGGAAGGGGGCCAGAGGAAGAACCCAGGCATGATGGGGTAGGGCAGGCCGGCCAGCCAGCCAGGTTAGCAACATGAGAGCAGGTACAGTAAACCACATGGTAATCAAATCTATTGGTGGTTCAAGTCAGTTTGGTGGAGTATTGCAGTCTCTACCTCAGAAGAGCTGAAGTATTCATTTGTAACGACATGTTGCTCTGGCTTTGAGGAATGCTAGGGTCTTCAGAAGTCTGCCTCAGGAAGCTGGTGTGGGGGAGACAAGTGGGGGTCTTTTGATGGTGCTTTTGGTGTCCTGTGCAGCTGCCCATAGCAGGGGAAGCTGGGCAGGCTCTGCACTCCTCATGTTGTCTGATGGGGTTCACTTCAGCAAGACAGGTCTTGGCTCTAGGCTCTTTAAGTTGATCATTTAATGATGCATTATACATAAAAACAATGTGATGACAGCCGTAGAAGTTCAGGAAATTGCATTGCTCTTCTGCTTGAAGCTTTCCCATAATAAAAAGGTAATACAAATAGACATTAGGAGGAGTTGTAGACTTACGCTGGAAGATGAGAAATCAATGGCCATTTTTGTTTGTTGTTTTTAACTCAAGACGCAACAGTAGGCATGTACATTTTTTAAAGCTGACTGATCAAACTTGCCCATTTTCCTAAGAAAGCTGTCAGTGCCATGCTATTTGTAGTAGTGTC
The DNA here is from genome assembly GCF_028017835.1 of Emys orbicularis. Taxonomy (NCBI): domain Eukaryota; kingdom Metazoa; phylum Chordata; order Testudines; family Emydidae; genus Emys; species Emys orbicularis. Next base: position 36,127,467 of record NC_088689.1, on the reverse strand, counting down.
TTCATCTAGATGAAATAAACGTTGCATTTTTGTTACACATTTTAAAATCTTATTCTAGGTACTGGAATATCTGAATGACCTAAAGCAGTACTGGAAGAGAGGATATGGGTATGATATCAACAGTCGTTCCAGCTGTATTTTATTTCAAGATATCTTCAAACACTTGGACAAAGCCATTGCAGAGAGTAAAAGGTAAAAAAGCTTTTTTTTATTTTTTAAACTTTCAACTTTCTGCACTTTGGTCATAACTCGTACGCGGCCCTAAAGGGATAGACCTGAAGGAGATTAATGCTAAGAACTTGGATAATGGCTCAAGAATTAAATAATGTTTGGGCTTGGTTAGCATCCTTTAAGGGACTGATTCTCTCATATGTAATAAGGCAATATTGATTCATCATGCTGCATCCTGTTTAGCCGTATCAATATCTATGAATGGAGTTTCATCCAAAAATATTCATAAGATATGGAGGAGTTTTTCACCTTGTTTTATGACCTGCTCTCTCCTCCTACACACACATAGCTCAACGGCTTTAACTCAAACTTTTAAAATTATTTATTTTCTTATCTGAGAGAGAGCGTTGCAAGTTATGGCCCACAGGGAAAACTTTTGAAGAAGTTATGGTGTTTAGCACACTATTTTTTGTGTTGTAATAATTTCATTGAAAAGGAGAAAAGTACTTCTTCACATTATTTTATTTTTTATTACCGTAACCCCTAGGAGCCCTAATCATGGACCAAGACCCATTTTGCTAGATGCTTCTTGCCCCAAGGAGCTTAGTCTAAAGACGATCCCTGTTTGTTGGGTTAACAAAAGCCTGCGTTCTATTTTTTTATTTTTTTAAATGTTATTGAATCATTTAAGACTTAAGTGATGAGCCAGTAGCCAACTCTGAAAGAAATTAATCATTTTGATTTAGATAGTGTTGATGTTCTGTTCCAGCTCATTAAGAACAGCATAATTTTAAGAGATGTCAGGTTAAAATCATTAACAACAAGGACATTTGTTTTTTTTAAAAGTTAAACTGAAAATGTAGAATTTAACTTACTTCTTACCAGTAATCTATCAGATTGGATACTAAAGGTAGGTTTGTTCAGATACGCGTGTATTTTCCTAGTTGTGTTTACTCTGATTCTCCTGCTACTGGAGGGAGATGACTCTCTTTTTTTTTTTTTTTTTTTTTTTTTTAATTATTCTAGACCAGTGGTTTTCAACCTGTGGTCCACGGACCCTGAGGATCCACAGAGTATGTCTAAGATTTCCAAACGTGTCCACACCTCTATTTGAAATATTTTAGGGATTGCCAAATAAAAAAGATTGAAAACGACTGTTCTAGACCAATTCAGATACTTGACTATAGTTCCTCCCTCTTTGGAGTAAGAGCATTGGAGCTTTTGAGATTTAATTTTGCTGTTTTATATAAGGGGCGTATCATCTTAGACTTCTAGGTTTCTCACCAGTAGTTAGAATACAGACAAAGATACCTGTCTACAGAAGCAATTTTAGAGCCAAGCCAACTAGATGCTTTGAATCATCTCTTGCAAACCACAGCTATCATCCCAGTCCCGCAGGATCTGGAGAGGGCAAGCCATTTACTCAGCATATTCAAAAGGCTGGCTTTCATCCAGGATTTGACGTGTAAATTGCTCTCTGAGCACCAAACTTTTGCATGAATCCCAAGTCAGTGGTTCATATGGCAATATAGGAAAATGTCTCTGTCTTATGGACCTTCAGGATGCCTATCTGCAGATCCTTACTCTTCTACCACTTATTTCTATTGCTTCGCCAACCTGGGACAAAAATGTTAATACCAGGCCTTACAATTTGGTTTACCCTCAAATCCCAAACCTTTATTCAGGTTATGATATTCAGGAAAGGCGGTTTCATAAACTTTTCTAGCCTTATCTTGACTGGCCAGGTACATATTACTGTGAGCATACTGTGTACACACTCTGAACCAGGTTCTGCAGCTTGTGCATCTTCTGTGATCCCATGTGGTGTTACTGCAGACACTTGGGTCTCCAGTCACAAGCCTGGATGTTGATTTTCCTAGTCACATTGGGCCTCTTCAACACCTGTCTATTGGAAAATGCAGTCAAAGAACTGAGTTCCTAAGGACATCACCACAAATTGGAATCTCCTTAAGAAGTTGCTCATCCCCAAAAGTTGCTCAAAGGGATGTCCTTTCATCCCCTTGACTGCCTGTAATCATGGATGTCAGCCTGTACAAGTAGGGAGCTTTTGTGGGAAAGGCTGTAGGCAGTGGTCATTCATGGGGGAAGTTGTCCATCAACCATCTGGAAGAGGGAGTTAGCTCTTGTAGTTGAGGTTTTAGAATGAAGCATGTATTTCAGTAGAACAAGACCACAGTTGTATACAGTCTCCAGCCAGGGGTTATGAACTAAGATGTCTATTTCAGTGGCTAGCTGCAACGTGTTGCATCAGAAATTCAAAAAAGCACTCTTGCTCAATGGGGAGGAAGGCGGCCTCCAAGTACGCGGTGCATCTGGTTATCTCTTTCTGAATAGACCTCTGTGAATAACTATTTTATTTAGTGGTGGAAAAAGAAATTTCAAATTCCTTCAAAGGCTGTTAGGACAGTGCTTAGCTTTGTCATAATTAGAGAGCATCCTTGTTAAAGATCTGCAAGGCAGCTGCTTTGGGTTGAATGCACATTATTGCAGAATGCAGTGGATGGGATGCTATAGTTGAGCAGAAGGCTGCTTCAGGAGCCTGTAAGGCGGTAAACCCAGCCTAAAACATTAGAATGGATTGAGGAGGTCTGGACTAGTATACAATAATAAGGGGAAGAGAAGATTTTTTTGTTTTTTAAAGTTTTCATGAGTCTAAATACACTTCTGTCAAATTTTGCCTAATGCAGGACCCCCCTTGGGTCACTCTGGCTTGTCCAGTGGTGATTGCAAGTTTTTCTTTGCTGCCCTACAGTAGACTTACTGCTTTAAAGTTCACATACTTGGTTTCCATCTGCTAACAGGAGAGAAAGTTTGCATACATTTGGACCTATATTCAAAAACTCTGAGAACATAAATAGATGCCAACTGTATACATGCAAACTACTGCTGTTGATTTCATTTTTAATGTAATGAAAACTCTAATATTAAGGCTTATAAAATTGTTCAGTGCCAACATTTTAAGTTTGTTAAACTACTGTACCTGATTACTAATTTACCAGGCTTCTGGCTCCCCAGCCATCACCTCTCTTGGGTGGAGACCCTATTTGTCCCTCCTGATGGGGTGTTTACAGGCTGTGTGGTTCCCTGCCTACACTGTGAATTTCCCAGCAATCAGGCTGCCTAAGCAGACCTGCTTGGCTTCTCTTAGAGGCTATAAACAGCATAACTGCCAGCAGTTAAGTAACCACACAGCTCTTTCTAAGGCCTGGTCTACACTGGGGGGGGGGTTGATCTAAGATACACAACTTCAGCTACGAGAATAGCGTAGCTGAAGTCGACGTACCTTAGATCGACTTAGAATCACTTACTTCGCATCTTCGCAGCGCGGGAATGACGGCCGCTGCTCCTCTGTCGACTTTGCTTCCGCTTCTCGCCGAGCTGGAGTTCAGCAGTCAACGGGAGAGTGATCGGGGATCGATTTATCGCGTCTACACTACACGCGATAAATCAACCCCCGATAGATCAATTGCTACCTGCCGATTCGGTGGGTAGCGTAGACGTTTATTCTTATTCTTAAGGTAAAAGCATTACAGTGAAAACATATTAAAATCGATAAAAGAATCTATGCACGTGCTAATAAGCTTACCAGAGATCATCCCAACCCTACAAAGGTCTCTGACAGGTGAACAGTCCTTCAAACCCCATGAAGGGGCTTTCCTGTGATTACAAGTTCATAACAGCTGTTAGCTCAGAAGAAGCCCATGCATGAATCTGAGAGTCACTCTTCTATTCAGTTTGAGCCTTTGATCTGGGATTACTTAATTCATAGACAATGGGTTTCTCCTCAGGGCGTAGCTTCAAAAGGCTGGATTTTTGCATACACCTCCCTCTAGAGATTTCCTGGGAAACTCACTTAACTTTAAAAGTTCAAATAGTTTCAAATAGTCCTTTGAAGCTCATAACTCTTTTCTGGATTTACATTAGTCAGGTCTTGTCCCTAGAGATGATACATACAATAATACATAAACATTTCCATTTTTAGTACAGTGAACTTCTAAAATACTTAAACTTTAGTAAGGTATAACTGAATTCAGTGAGGCTTATCCAGGATATTGCAGGAAATTTCTAAATCTGCCATGGTATGTAGTGTAGGGCCCTGTGAAATCTGTGTTAACAAGAACCTGGACGGAATCATTGAATCAAAACATTAACGTGGAACCCTGCTCTCCCTGGCACTAGGACTGCAGTGTCAAGCAGGGCGGGCTGCACAGCTGAGCTAGAGTCAAGCTGCTCCATATTGAGAGCCTCCTGATCTGCTGTGCTATGCAGCGCTGAGGAGGAGGGCTGGGGGCTGATGTTGGAGTGTCCCCCTCCTCCCGCCTGTGTACCTGGTCTGCACTGAGCTGGGATTGCAGGGGTTGGGGGTAGGGAGGCACCTGTCTGTGCAGCAGCCTCTGCCTCAGTAGCAGTTGCTGCCAGCTGCTGTCTGAACAAGTGTTCAGGCTGGTGAGATCTGTGCTTAAAGAGACTCTCTCTTTCCCCCTCAATACACTGTCTGTCTCTCTCTCTCTCTCTCACACACACACACACACACACACACACACACACACACACACTTCTATATGTTACTTTTACTGTATGCATCCGAAGAAGTGGGCTGTAGCCCACGAAAGCTTATGCTCTAATAAATTTGTTAGTCTCTAAGGTGCCACAAGTACTCCTGTTCTTTTTACTGTATACTGTATATCTGCAGAATGATTTGTTTAAATTGTTGGATTTTTTTGTAAAATCAGTTTTTCCCATTGCAATGCAATTCTGATTATTTTTATGCATTTAAGGTAAGGCTACTTATTGTCAACATATCAAACCATTTTGATTAAAAAAAAACCCATAAAGATGGAATTTTTTTGTTAATGGAAAAAACAAAATCTGAAAATAATAAATCTGAAAAGTCACAATAATAAAACAGATTCCATAGGGCCCTAGTAGTGGAGAGGAGAAGGGAGCAGAAGCAACAAAGGCATGAGAAAAATAACAAAACCAATGGGAGTGTTTACAGATATTTTGTAAGAGGCCCCAGGGTGCTGCACTTTCACTGTAGTGTGCCAATAATCTAGTCTGTTGGCTCTGTTGTTTTTTTTTTTTTTTTTTTTTTTTTTTTTTTTGTTAAGACCTAAATCCTGTGTATTGTTATGGACTATAGTCCAATTCTTATACAAATCTCCCCTTATATGAGCAGAGGAATACTAGGCTAAAGATGAATAATCAATCAAGTGAACTTACAAGTCATATCTGAGGAGATGTGGAAAAATACCTATATTAAAAAAGTACCAAATGCATGTTTTTAATTAAAAGTGATCCCGCTGACTTTTAATTCCAGATCAGCAAAATGTTCATGTAGGTTTGTCTTACTGACTTCAAAATTGAATCCACTAGCTTGACTTGCACAGCAATTGAACAAAATGGATATTCATTCATTCCTAACAGTTTTGGGGCTTCATGTGTTATAGAAACTAAAAATAAAGTGGAGTTTAGATCTAATACATGTGGGTGACATTAAAACTGCTTGAGTTTGTAGACAAAAAGGGCATAACTTACTGAAATTTGAGACTCAAATGTACTTCTCTGCCTTCTCATGCACTTCCACTTTGTCCAATGAGGTGGGAAGTAAATATTTAAGTTTAACTTTCATCTGAATTCATTACCTGTCATTCATGTCCAGCAAACAGAGTAGCACATACTCGTGGACTTGTATGTTAACCATTCACCACAGCAAAATATTAAGAATCCTTAGTATTTTGGTTCTGAGACCCTGATCTTGCAAGCAGATATGTACATTCTTAACTTTACTAGCAGGAGCAGTTGCAGCTTCAGTGTGCCAACTCAGTTGAACAAAATCACTTAACACTTTCCATTTGGCTTTTGAAAGCAAGCAAGGATGCTTGCTGCTTATCACTGTTGAAGCCCTTTGCTTGACAACTAGTATTAGGAGATGAGTTTTCATTGAGTGTGCTAGCTATGACGTGGTCTCCTTTTTAATCTATAGCTGAGGTGCCAGCCCTAACACGTTGTGTTGAATACTAGATCATCTTTGAATTCCTGACCTTTAGGATTCATCTAAAGAGAATTAAAAGGAAACTGTCAGTCTGACTTAGTTGTCAGCTATTTGGTAAGCAAGAAGTTAGATACCCTTAACATTAAAAGTTTGCCTCTCAAAATAAAAGCTGTGTAATTTACTCTTCTTACACAAAATTTGGAACAGATAAGCATTCTGAATTGATTTGTCAGCTCTAATATAGATTAGTATTACTACTCTAATATAGATTAGTATTATTTAGTTAAATGCATTGGGTAAGAGAAACATGAAGCAAAGCTTCGCTATAATCTACATGTTTAATTTTGTATGTGTATTTAATATACCAAATTAGCTGCAGTATCATACATGAGCCTGTGCTAAGGAGCTGACTTACTCTCATGCCCTTACCACCATGCATGTGTTAAAATCTAGCAGCTGCAAGGGGAAGCTTTGTTTCGGGAAGGAGTTGATGTGGGTGTGAAGTTTTTTATAATAATTAATAAAAAAGCCACAACAACATATGAATCCATGTATTAGATAAAGGGGTGGGTGGACTCTGAAGTAATGTTGTATTTTTGATTCTGGGTCCCAGTGGCTACGCAAACAATGTGAGCTGCAGTCTGTTTGTCACCAGAGCTCTTAGGTGGAGTTTTAGCTTTATAATTGAAAATGAAGAGTTGAGTGTTTGAGAAATTACTCTACCATCGCCACTGCAACCCTGGCCGGGGCTGGGACGGGGGAGAGAGGTGCCCTGCACGCCCCAATCTCCCCCAAACCTCCATCACCTCACCCCACTGCCCCCACCCTCCACATTCTCCACGTTCACCTGTGAGTGCGGCTGGTGCATAGCCCTTGATGGCTTCATGTGTGGCCGCACAGGTGCACACCTTAGAGGGAACACAGGCCAGGATACTTCTTACCTGGTATCGCTGGCACTAGACATGCTGAAACCACTAAGCCATGTTTAAAGGAAGCATACTTTTTTTTTGTGAGATTAAAGTCACCTTGCTTTTGTTGGGGAGCCATTTTCCTAATGCGTGAAAGATTTTTGCAGTCCACTATACCCACTTTTATTGATTTGTAATGCATTTTATACTTCCTTTTATTTCTCGCAAAAGCTCTGACCAGAAAGTGCTTTCATTCTTGCCATTTTATTTGTCAGGTTAAATAAGTTCCCAAACACTACATACTTGGTTTTGTCTTGTAGCCTGCCAGTCCCCTTCTTCTGACAGAAGTGGAGTGAAAGCTTTAAATTTTTGATGGAATTCTGGTTTGACTTTTAAATACCCTCAGATCACATGCCTTTTACTATGTCCATTTTCCTTCTAGGAAGGTTAAATAAAATCCGCTTTTTAGCTAGTAAAGACTTCTGTTTTTTTTTTTTTTTAATAGCTTTGCAGGTACTGAAAAAATTGGGATTTTAATCTAGTTTTTATTTGACCAGATTGCTATCACTGACTGTACCCACTAAGTATTTACTATTAGTCCCATAAAAAGAATTCAGAGAAAACAATAAAATGGTAAATGGAGGTGACAGAAGAGGGAGGAAAAATAGGTGAGAAATAGTCAAGCAGTGTATTTAAAAATGGCCTAAAACATGCTCATTCATTCTGAAATTTACAAAAATTCTTCACTTATTAATATACTTTAGATTATTCAGGTTTGTAATTTGAATAATGTTAATCTAATTTATATCCTTCTTACACTTTACTCACTTTGGACAGACTTTCTGGTTTCACTCTGGGTCTCATGCACTAGCAAAAACAGTTGTATTTGGGTTTCAGACACAGAGGGAACTCTTAAACACTGAGAATTTTGTGAACTATTTGACACTGTTTTTAACTGTACTTTTGTCTATAGATACGAGATGAACAGTGTGCCATCTGTACAGCAAATAGGTCTGAATGCATATGCCCAAGTCATGGACATTTTCTGTTTGGGTAATGAAATTATAAAACATTACAATGGGTTTTAAGTTTTGAATAAAAACCGCATGTAGTTCCATCACAGAGCAGAAGATGGCAGAATTAAAACAGTGAAGATTTGAATATAATACTGTGAATTAGCTAATCTGTTCACTAAGTAATGCTTAAAAGTACATAGATATCTATCTCCAACCACTATTGCATTTGAGCATTTCATCAATATTAACTGATCATCCTCACCCCTGTGCGTCAGGGAAGTATTCATGATGCCCATTTGTACATCAGCTCTTCATCTGTAAAAGAAGTGTCTTCCCCAAGGTTCCACAAGAAGCGGAGGGTAAAGCTGAGGCTAGAACCATATCTTCTGCACCCCAGTCCAGAATTGTAACCACCAGACTAATTTTCCACTATAATTCTAGTAAAACACTGTTATTATATACGCATTCATTGCTCTCTACTCTTGGTAGAGCAGCTTCAAAACGGCGAGCAAATGGCATCTTTCATATTGGGCAATAGTTATTCATTCATAAACAAATTGTAAAGAGTACCCTTTTGTGGGATGATACCTCACTTCACCAAATTGAAAGCTGTCTTGTAATTGATTTCTGAAAATTCTCAAACCAGAGGATGAATAACTCATTTGTAAGGCAACATAATAACTTTTATTTCATTAAGTGCTCCTTTATTTTGAGAGTGGGTAAATAGGTCTGTCCAAAAGTAGAAGGTTGGCAGGGGCACACTTGTGCTCCAACTATAAAGAAAATCTGTTGTTGAATTATATTTAATTTGACAGAATGCTTTACACTTGTATTGAATTTGCCTGTATTGTCTTAGGCTACATTTAAACTTTGTAGTTTTGCTTTTTTCTGTGGACCAGTTACAGCTGAATGTGGGAGGAGAACCTTTTCTTTTGTGTAACCATAATAATGGTTTGTGCCACTACATTTTCATTGAGTTTGCAAATATTGTTGCATAACTGACTTTCAGATGTTTGACTAAAATATGTAGTTGCTTCATCAAGACTGTTTAGTTCTTATCTTTTCTGATAATGTTTGACTTGAGGAAATATTTTTTGCACTTTGTCCTTTCAAAGAAACTTGACTAAAATACTTCAACAGTCTACAATATCTCACTGGAAAGTTAAGACCCTTGGCCTTCCTCACGTTCATCATGCAGTCAAAGGTTTTAAACACAGTTTTTGGATCTGCTAGCACTAAGTCATGATAGGGTCTCTATTTTAAGCTAGTGTCATTCTTCAAAACCACAATTTACTCTACAGTAAAGTATAAGGAAACCTAGTTTTTGTAATTTGGGAAATGATTTACTTATCTCAAAACAAGATACATGTATCTGCTGCAAGCCTTCTGGTAGGCTGTAACAGCTTAACAAACTTTTAGATAGCTTTCTAACAGTGTAAAAAAGCAAAAAAAAAAAGCTTTGTTTTTGCAGAATTGAGAGTACATACAGTTCACTTTTGGAAGTGTTTTTTCACAATCATAAGAGTTACAATTTGTTAATGAAAATATGATTTCTGCAGAATCTGAATCTGTCATGGGAGCCAGATAATTACTTAAGCAGACTAGATGTTTCAAACTTAGTGGTGTCACACCACTGCAATAGTTTGTGTATATGCAGAAAAAACTTGGCTTTATAAGAAGCCCTATCTGGTCATACTTTCTCATCTCTTCATTCAGAAACTTTTAAATAGAAAATGCTTATTTTTAAAATATCTGTTAAATGTGACCCTTAAGCGCATCCTTCTCATTTTATTTAAGGTTCTTATTGACATAGGACAGCATGTGCATCTCATGCAAGATAATTTTTTACTTTACTTTTTTTAGTCAGCATGGGGTAACACACTGTCACTCTCTCAACTAGTAATGTTTTGATTATAAATTCAGACATGACACTTGCTCTGCTCTCAAGACTTCATATACTTTTAACTAGAGCACTACTACCCATGTGTAATAAGGTGGCAGATTCTAGGATGCATCATGCAGATATACAGGGCTCTTTTCTCTTGAGTCGTTAGGTCTGACTCTTGCATATGTATGCAGAAGAATTTTTCCTGGGTGCATCTTTTGTTCCAACCAGAATATCACAAGTTGGAATGTCCCATTAAGGCAAAAGAAACTAGGGAATGGGACAGAGGAGGTCCTGGAGAAGCTTAAGGAGAAACCTTAGTTGAATGTGTGGGTGTAATGTTTTAAGTAATGGCATGGGAAAGGGAGCAAGTTTGGACTGTATCCTGTCCTCATATTCCTTGTTAAGAAGAGGGTGAAAACTCTGACTTTAACCAGAATATTACATTATCAGGAACAGATGCATTTGAGGATGTATCTGCATATATTAGCTGTGGATTTTTTAAGTGGATTGGATTTTTGGAATATGCATTTGTGTTCTAGGAACATTCCCCTCGGTGTCGTACTGAGCTGCCCTGGGTGATTACACGAGGAAAAATCTGGAAGGTTTGTAAAGGCTAGCTGCATCACAGTTTGATCTTTGGGATTATAAAAGAAAAATAACTTGCGCAACATGAAATAATGTGAAATTTGAAACTGGGGCTGAAAACACCATGCTGTGTAGTTTAGTAGAATCAGCTCTTTTTGTTTGGTTTACGTAGGATGAGCCATGAATGACTGGGTCTTTGCATCTGAGTGGACACCATTGGTCACTGGGTTGAGTGATTTCAAGTGCTGTCAATCCAAAAGACCTTCGTGTATTTACACTACTATTTAATGGTGGCAGTTGCCCCTCGTTACTGGAAGGACAGCAGTGACTTTCTGTTCTGGCTTCTATAAACTGTAGACAAAGAAACGAATTCTTCATTTCAGGTTCGTGATTTACCAAATATGAGTATACTGAACTTTGGCCAAAAAAATTAGGCTTCAGTAGTCTGAGGATATCCCAATATTTCTACATGGTATTCCCCAAGAGTCACTTCAGGAGTATTTCTATTAGACTGTCCTATTGCATGGCAGACTTCTTAAACTGAAAGCACACTTGCCGTACTGTATAAAAAGTAGAACAGATGATGCAAACAACATGCAGTGATTCCTGCCTTACTAGGTCCCAGGCACTCAGCTGGGGAAAGGCGTAGATAAGTAAAGCTCCATTTACACAGACAGTGGCTTATCTCCAAACCTTGCACATCCATTGCAACCACCCTTCTCAGGTAAAACCCAATGCTTTTGAAAAAACACAAGACTTACCAAATGGTCTTTCTGATTTCACTGTATTGAACTCTCATTTTCCTGGTGACATGACATCCAGCCTGGGTAGGGCCTAGGATCTACAATCTGTCAGATATTGGTTTTAAGTATGAAGACTGTTTTATGGGTTTTTTTTAAATCTCTCTATCTCAAACAAAAACTAACAAAACTGCCTTAAATACTCTCACCTCACAAGATGCGACAGGAGCCTTGCCTCATTCCTTGCTCACATTACAAAATGTATACTACTAAAGAAGTGTTTTTGGTAAGCTGTCTCATTCCCTGTACACCTTCACTAAATTCTTCAGTACTTCGCTAAGTTTGGCATGTAATACCAGCCTTTCTTGGTTGCACACTTTAAGAACTTGGTAGTAAAGAGCTAAATTTGTTTTGTTAGGATGGGGGACTAACAGATGCAGGGGTTGAGGTTCAATGGGGTGGGGTTCAGGTATGGAGGGCTAAGGGGGTTCTGGGTGAGGGTGAGGCTTGGCAGGGGTTTCTGGGTATGGGAGTTCCAGATGCACGGGGGTTGAGCGGATGGGGGAGCAGCTCCCCATACAGTGACCCCTCCCCTCACAGCTCAGGAGTGATGAGGGAAGGAAGCTAGGGGGGATGCTGAGCTTCCTGCAGCTGGGGGGAGGTTTCTGGGGGTGGTTAGGAGCCACCTGCTGGGGTGTCTCTGCTGGTGATTTACCTCTCCGCAGGCTGCTCCATGTGCCTGAAACAATGTACGTGCACAGCTAGGGAGTTGTGTGTGACTTCTATTGCAGTTTACCCTTTGTTTCCCTATCAAAGTAATTTTTCTGCGGGGAAACAAAGAAATCTACAGGGGACATGAATTATGTGCAGTGGCGCAGAATTCTCCCCGAAGTATCATATCTACGAAATCCACCGTATCCACCACCGCCCCCGGAGCTGCTGGCTGGGACTTTCTGCCCTGACGACCCCATCAAAGTGGGTTCGCGCCCCACACTTTGAGAAACGCTGACTTAGTAAATGGTAGAACCAGTTTTCTTAAACTGTAAATGACCAAATAGGATTAGAATGGACGCAACCTTACCCATAATGGGTGCTGCTGTTCCCATTTTGAAATAGCGTGAGCAAAAAAGTCTAGTTTAAAAATTCTTTCCCTTTCTTTAATCTCAGCACAATTTAAAAGTGAAGTATTTTCACGGGCTTCTTTTTAATATGAGATGTAATAGATCCCTTGAAAATTCTTCCTGATAAAACTTGTGTTCTCTAGTCAATGCATACATAACATTTTTAAATATGGCATCAAAATTCTACATAATTTTCGTTGTTGGGCTTCTGTATTTTTAACGGCTATGTACATAAATCAGAATTCCAGTTAGTATATTTAGTTTTCTCTGAACAGCTTGATTTTAATCTAGTGGCTTCAAAAGATTTGCTCAAGCTGAAGGAACAGAAGTTAGCATGTATTCCTGTTCCAAAAGCTGCAGAAAACTTTGTTCCGTGAGTTCAGAAAAGATCAGAATAAGGGGTGGAGGGGTGTTTCTAGGTCAGCGTTCCTATTTAGTTTTGGTGACACAAGTGCTGTAATAATCTTGATGAACTGGTTCATAGTATGTCTGAAAGTCCTGTGATTGTCTCATTTGCTAGTTGGGATAATGTGGCTTTTTCCCTTGGCCAATGATCTGGGGAGACTTATGGCCTGGTACAAAGCCTGTTAAAGTCAATAGGAAGGAGGCCCTTTTTCTTAGGTAAATTGCATTTTTAAAACCGATCCCGTATCAGGTGTTCCCTGTTTAGAGCCACAGCCCTCCATTAGTGAGTGACTGACTGACTGCTGCTGCTCGTTAGAGGCTTTCAGACTTTGTCAAGGCTGTCAGGCAGTTCTGGTTATTGCATTGCTTTACTAATCATTTTAGAAAATCAAACCTCCGTTGTTGTTCTACTTTTGCATTTGCTTTTTGTGGTACCCATACAGTTGAAAATGACTTGTCCTCCTGCTTTGTTAAATGTAAATTTCACCCGCATTTGAAATAGCTTGTGGGATCCCACTGCTTTAATGACTGAAGCCTCTTCCGTCCATTTTAGAAAAAATGTGCCTTATAGTCTTTTTAATGATCTTGCATATTTTAGTCTGAGGTGGAATCTGGTTTCAGATGTTCCTCCACATGTCAGGTCTAGATTTGATAAAATATTGTGAGACTAAATGTCTGAAGTGTTCTCTTCTTCAGTAGTTTATTGGTATTTGGTCCTGGGCCACTGTACACAATTAACCTCTGCTCAGAGATACACCAGTTTCAAATCTCTTCGCTTGTGTAACTCCCATATCCATTGTGCCAAAGTTGAATCAATAGGACAATTCTGTGAAAGTAAATCAGGAAGACTGTCATGGGGCGAATGGCACGTCAGGAGCATTGGGGCTAACTAGCCCATGATGACTCTGTGGGCTACACTTGGGATTAATCAGGTGCTCTAGGTTGTGCCCCTTCAGCTTATGGAGCAGCTGAGCTAGAAAGAGGCTGCTAGAACACTATAAAGGAAAAGATGCTTAAAAGGAAGGGGGAGGGGAAAAGGGAGCTCCCCAGAGAAGCTCTGCAACATGTTGGAAGGAGGCCACAGGAGGTAGAGTAGGCTTCTGTCAGGGTGAATGAGAAACCCAAGAGAATGGTCAAGGTCCCTTGGCAAGGGAGACATTGACAGAGTTCCTCTCATGAGGCTCTGAGAAGAAAGCTGGTGTACGCCTCCAGGCCAGAGTCCTATAGGTGGACTCTGGCTCCTGGGATGGGGGTAAGAAAGAGAGAGATCTGGTAGAAGAAACCCACAGAGAGCAGAGTAGACTCCTGTATGGGAAGCCCTGAGTTAAAGCCAACAGTGGATAGTAGAAACTCACAAGCAACAGGTTACACTCCCATGGGAGAAGTCCTGGGATAGGACTTTTAACTGGGAAGAAGGAGATCTCCACAGCTAACTGCCAGAGTCACTGAGTGAGGCAGGAAGTGTAGGGAATCCTGCTGGAGAAGTAGTAACTAGTTTGGCTTGAAAGGGACTAAAGAAGAATTATTACTTTGGATTTGTTAGGGCTTTCGTTTGAACCTTTTTGTTCCCCCAGAATGGGGGTTGGATTTTGTGACTTTGCCAGGGAGCTGAGCCCTGGAAGACCTCGTGAGAAGCAGACAGCTAAAAGGAGGCACCGGAGATGTGGACCTCTTACAGTATCACACCTTGACACACGGGGGTGATATAGGTGGCGAGTACACCACTTTACAAGGCCTTTTTATTGAAAAAGCTAGCTGCTCCCATTTCTCTTGGGAGCTTTAAGGCACCCTAGAGAATGTTTGATTTAACTTAATGAGTGATGAGAGTGAGTAGCGAAAGGTTGGGATAACTTACCTAACACAAAATAGGTTGAAGTCTTGTCTCAGAAAGCCTTTTAGTACTACATAAAAGATTAAAAATGTAGTATTGGAAAATCCTCAGAAACACTGGGGGGAAAACGGCAACAAAGAGTCCTGTGGCACCTTATAGACTAACAGATGTATTGGAGCGTAAGCTTTCGTGGATGAATACCCACTTCGTCAGACCCACGAAAGCTTATGCTCCAATACATCTGTTAGTCCTGTGGCACCTTATAGACTCTTAGTCTGGATCTGTAAAAAGTAACAAACACGGCTACCCCTCTGATACTGAAAAAAAAAGACATGTATCCAGGTCTCTGAGAAGCTGCTGGTTAAAATTCTAGGCATGTTTAGATAAAAACTAATGATTTATATTTGGTAAATAAGTTAGCTTTGAAATAGTATTTTTTTTCTGCATACGACACACATTTCCTTTACTTGAAATATGTATGAATTAACTCTTTTTCTATCATTCATTTTCTGGCCTAAGTATGTTTTAAAGTGGGTTACATTTAGGAATAAAATTGTTTTGTAATTTTCCTTCACCTTATGTCTACTGTTTAATTCAAGGACAGTAATTATTTCAGTCTCTCCTTAATCTGTGTTATGATTCCCATGGGCTCGAGACAACTTAGTCTTGAGCGGTAAGTCGTATTTAACTTGGAACTGCAGAATTTTTCCTTTAGGTGTGACGCTCCAGAATTTATTGTCTTGGTCTACTTTTGAGTCTTCAGGAACTGACTGTAACATCGCACTTCTTGACATGCAGCTACTGTACTTTGGTAGTTACCATAAGGCCATTCTATCACCTTTTAAAATTAGCCCTCCCATAATATTCTACAGACGTAGATACCAAAGACTGGTTTTGAGAACTGGTTGGAGTATGTTTTCAATTAATAGGGTTATTTTTCCATCTGTTATGAAGTGAGGATAACTGAAGATGCAAGCGTAGAATATCTAGATTTAACGTTATGTTGGTTCTTCAGAGGAAACATACAACGATGTTTAGACCCCTACCCTGTTGTACAAGTGAATAGTTAGAGGGTTGACTATCAAAAATGAGCAATCTCCTTTGCACAGTAATCTCTTAATTGCTTCAATATTTTTGACTAAACTTTTGTGTGCCAGTAATTAAATATGGATTCATAACTAAGTTGAAATACTTCTTTGCATCACTGTATTTAGACAGTAAAACCCTGCAGATTTTATGCATTAATTGTAAGATAGCTTGGCTGAGTTTAAAACTTACTCTAAGAGCAAGATACATAATTTTCGTGTGCTTCTGTGCTTTGCAGAAATGGCCATAATGTTCAGCTGTTGTTTGCTTTTTTTCTTTTTTCTTTCTGTATTAATGTTAAATGGCATGCATCTTTTGGATGCCATGATAAATGAACACAAGAGGTAGCAGTCTGGTACTCTGTTTTGTGAGCAGGGCCAAGATTGAATATAATTAGATGTGCAATATGTTACCGCTTCAATTGATCTGCGGCTTCTATCCCATGTCACCTATTTCCTTAGGAATTATGGAGATACAGATGCCTTGCGTAAGTCAAATTATGCGTAAGTTGGGGACGTATACCCGACAATTACGCGCAAAAAAAAGTTACGGAACTTTTTCCGTAAGTGTGGGTTTGCATAAGTCGGGTTTGCGTAACCCGGGGAGCGTCTGTAACTCTTTTATTGGTTGCCAGTACACTTTAAAGAAAAGGCACTATTTCTTTGTCACGGAAGCAGTTGATAATTGGATTTAACAAGCTTGCAAAAATTAGGGGACAACTGATCAGTGTGTTATATAACATTAAGAGCTTTATTTAAGGAAATGGTCACATGATCATTCTCATACAAAGGCTTATGTTTTCATAAATATAGGATTTTCATTTGATCCATTATATATAAACAATGAATATATGGTTTATAAGGAAAGATCTATTTTTGAGTTAAGTTATTGATGTTTTCAGGGAAGAAAACAGCTACAGGTGTCTCAAAGGTAAATTGATCTGTCCAGTAAGATGATGTTTAAACATTCACAGAGCATAAAATATCAGCTTTAGTAAGAGAAGACAATGAGCAGGTGTTGGGTTAGTTCTGTGCTGAGTAGTTTTTAATTCTGATTGCTCACACTTTTGTGTTAACTTGCAATTCTAAAGAAACGTATTTCTCAATGGCAGTTTATCAAGTGAAAGTCACTGTTCAGGGAGCCTCGTGACAGTGTGACTCCAGGTCCTGTAAGAGAACAATAGTTTGTTTATATAGAAAATAACGAAGGATTTTAAGATTTAAAATCTAAGCGCTCTGCTATGAACAATTGGTGTACTGTGGCCGACACTATAGGCCTCTTATGCATTCTGCTTTCTAAAATGTCATTTGGAGGTTTCATATGCAATTAGGGAGAAATGCTAGTTGAAGTGGAGATAAGTCGCATTTGTTTCCTTCCCTATGTCACCCATACAACTTTGCCAAAAATATACTGGTATACCTGAAATTTTGCTTGCGATTTTTATATCAGAGAAGAATTTTTCTGGAAATTTCAAGGCAAATTAGACAATGAGAAGATTTTCACTACTGGAAGTTTTTTCTTAACTCTTCTTGTGTCATAACTTCTTCAAGTGCTGATCTTTATGTGTATTCCACTGTGGGGATACACATCCACGCACCCAGAGTTGGAGAATTTTTCAAGCAGTGTCCATTGACCCACGCCTGTGTCCTTACCTTCCTCGTGCCTCCAACTGAACAGATAAAGGGTGGGGTGGGCCAGTTGCCTCTCCAGTCCTGTCTGTACCGTAAATCCAACTATGGCCTAAAGCAGATGAGGAAGAGGGTGAATAGTAGAATACAGAGAGAGACCACACATCTTGAAGAACCCCCAGTCACTATAATGTAAGTAACCTCTTCTTTGAGTGCTGGTCCCTATGTGTAGTCTACTGTGGGTGACTGACAAGTTGTACTCAAGAAGGAGGATGGTGCAAGGATGCAGGGAGCAGAGCTGTTTGAAGGACCACCGTCCCAAAGGATGTATCAGCAGCAGAGGTGGTAATAGAGGTGGTAGGGTCTAATAGACTGAGCATGGGACTGGATAGTAGCATTTTAACAGGAAACATATTTTTTAAATGTACAACCTTATAAGAATAGTGATTTTAAAAATAGGTGAGGGAATGCTTGGAAAACTTAAACACATACAAATGAGCCAGTCCAGGTGATAAGTATTCTTGAATACTAAGGGAATTGGCCAGTGAATCTTCCGAGGATAAGATTATTGCTGGCCATTACGTGACCACACAGAGTAAAAGTTTGAGCCCCACTCCCTGACGGGCCTGCTTGGTTTATGATTTTGGGTGTGAGGACAAGTGGGGAGGCATAGGCTTTGGGGTGATGCTGCATGAGCTTGGGGTAAGAGGAGTGGCAGATACATAGTGACCCTTTCCCCTTTCTCCCATAACACACTGGCCAGCTAAGCCAAGTTGGTGTGAGGAGGGAGCAGCCCATGTGGGGCTTCAGTAACTTGTATCTTCCAGCAAAAAGTAAGAACGAGGGTTCTTCCTAGGATGATACAATTCTGTACTGCCCCTTACACAGAGGTAAGGGGCAGGTCACAATCCAATCCCAGATCATGGGGAGTCAAGAAGAGCTAGTAAAGTACAAGAAAATGGAGGGAAACAAATTTTGTGATCTTGAAAAAGGAAAGTTGTCATACTGACCTCTATTGTCCTCTGTGTGTGTGTGTGTGTGTGTGTGTGTGTGTGTGTGTGTGTGTGTGTGTGTGTGTGTAATATATATATATAAAAACTTCAGCCTCTTTATTATAATGGAATGAATATTCAGAGACAGACCTAATCATCTGCAGGATAAAATCCTGAGCAATAAGCAATGTGGTTTTATAAAGAACAAATTTGGCTAGAGAAGCTTGATTTGGGGGCATGCTGTATTATTGGGGAATGGAATTACAAAATGTTTCCACGGTTGAAAGGGACACAGGAAATGTTGCCTAGCTGGAATTCAATTGAATTTAGACTTACAAGTACTCTATGTTCCAAGATAAATTTTTAAATACATTTGTCTGTCAGTACTGTCCGGTGAATTGTAGGACAGTTAATGTAGCTTATTTTGGAGAATGGAGTATTCCCTTCAGGTTTTGTTTAGGTATTGTATGTGTCCTGCTTTCTGTCCTAGGTGAGAGAACCTGATACGTTGTATTATTTTCTGGGCACCTCAGTACCAGAAAGATATTGACAAACTGAATCAGAATGATCAACAGAAATAAATAGAAGGCAATATTGCTGTGGGATGGAAAAAAGGAGCAAAATCCTTGTAGCTGGATGGGAAGGAAGAAGTGAGATGCTAAAAACTTAGTATTTAAAAGGTTAAACACAAAGAAGGAAGAATTGTTCAGGGTAATACAGGGGATATTAAAAATAATTAAAATGGGACAGCTAAACTGAATACCTGAACAAACTTCTGGTAGTAGAAGCCCATTTTTTTGGCACATCTAAAACTCAACTAGATATAGCACTAGGAAATGTATATTAGGGAATGATCCTGTGTTGGATGGGGATGGTTTAGATGATCTAATAGGCCTTTTCAATCTCTCTTGTCTAAGATTTTGTTATCCACGTTTAATCATCTTCAGTACTTCAGTTAAGTCCCTTCTAAATCTTTTCAGGGTTGAATAAACTTCATGATTGTGCTCCACTATTTCTAACTGTCTTTTTAGCCTTGTTTCTGGGCACTTTCATTTTGGTTCTGCAGTAAATCTGTATAGCTCAAACCTTGCAATGGAGCTTTGTGCTTGTGAACTTATACCAGTATGATGCCCCATTAAAGTCACTGGGGCTGTGTAGAGGTACAGGGGTTCACCCACACAAAGCAGTTTGCAGCATCATGATCTTAGCTGCTACAACAAAAAATGCAGGTATTTATAATTTACTGGACTTCATTTACACATGATCAGATGCAAATCATTGGATTTGTGAGGATGAAGAATACCCTCCTGGTCCTTTATTTTGAGGAGTTCAGGAGTACATAGGCATTTTATTGGCAGTTTGCATGGGGGTGAATTTCCCATCCCTATGATGCTTTCAAATGCAATTATCTGTGTAGGTGCACACCATTATCTAACAATTATATAAATTGCACTCGGAAGAAGGGTGGTGATGGTCGAGATTCCCTTCTGAGGGAGATGAAGGCATCCATCTGCCAACCTGATATCCCAGAATATGTGGTTTCTGCCTGGAGCCCAAATCCGAGGCATCATGGAAAGGTTGCTGAGGCTTGCCTGGCCTTCTGACCACTACCCCATGTTACTCATGCCATGAGGGCACTAATGATACTGTCAGGTCTGACTGATCAGACCAGTAGTGACTGCAAGGATCTGGGAGCGAGGGTTAAGGAATCAGGTACGCAGTTGGTGGTCTCATCAGTCCTTCCAATTGAGGGTAAAGGCCCAGGTAAGGATGGATACATCCTGGAGGTCAATGGAAAACTCTGCAGATGGTGTCAATAGGAGGACTTTGTCTTTCTTGACAATAAGGAGATGATCTGTGGAGGAGGACTGCTGCACCTGACAAAGGGGGAGAGCTTACCCACAACTTCTAGGGACAAAGTTTCAACCCATGTGGTAGAAGACAGCATTTTTCCTGAGCTGCTGTCTATATGTGTAGCTGGAAGTGATTTTTGGCACTTAGGACATAATTTTCCCATTCAGCATATGTGTACCTTACTGCTTATTAGAGGTAGTATATAGAGTAGGAATTATTACCATTTTACAGATGGAGAAACTTCTGCAGAGGTTAAACCCACGACCCCAGAAGTCTGCCAAGATTCCAATTGGCTCATGCACTGAATTCTGTGCTCATGCTGCTAGACAGTGCATAGAAAGAATTGTTAATAACATTTTTGGTTCTAGCTTTATTAAACTATTGATCATAAGGTATATAGATATTGCTTTGTATAGTACTGAACCATGGTTAGATTTGCTTAAACAAGGTTAATTTACATTTATAGTACATATATTTATACAGCCTCGTATAAATAACTCCTTTAAGGAAATCAGCAGTGTCTTGTCATTATAGTGGCAGTCTTCATAGTGGTGAAATTGACTCCCTAATGATCTGCTTTCAAGAATGTATGTAGGTGCACATCACTATAGAAGAGTTATATAAATTAGCCCTATACAGCACTTGAGGTTGTATGCCCTGCCTTTACCATTTGTAGTAACGGAATTCTCATACCTCAAAAAGGAACTAACTGGAGAAGTATCTTTTTTTTTTTTTTTTTTTTTTTTTTTTATGACAAAACAAAATAAGTAGCAAACTTTGGCATAAGTTGCTGTGAATTCTTTGTTCCATTTTTTTGGGAGGACTTGAATTAACTCACTGGTGCTGGACGTTCTCCAATTTCATATCAGTGTGGACGTCTTCCACCTACATTCATGGCCCTTGGAAAAAGCTATAGTACCTTCTCTCACTTCTTAGGTTCACTTTTTTGTTTTTGTCTTTTACAGGAGTCTTTTCTAGCATCCTCCTCTAGCTGCTGGTCCTGTAAGTCTGGGAGAGACTGGCAGATGCAATTGTAAAGTGGACATTGCCAATCTTCCTTCCATCTAGATTTTTTTTTTAAGCTCCTTTTATGTTTGGTTCTTATTTTCCTACTCTAGAGATGGTGCATTCTTTTTGGCTATCTAGTGTCCTCAGGAGTTTTATCACGGAGCAGTACCTATGCTCCTCATTATGACTATGCCTGACCCCTTTACAGATGTGCTAAGAACCTTTACAGATGTGCAAAGGTGGAAAAGTTCCATGCATCCTTTTTTGAATTTCTTCCCACCTCTGGTCACAATCCAGCCTTCAGTTAGAAAATGTGCATGATGTCTCTGCATAATGAAAGTAGAGATAGAATAAGGCAGTAGCATCTGCAAGAAAACTAAATGTTTCCTTGGTGGTAGTAGTAGTTGTGAATGGCTGCAGTGAGCTAAACATAATTCCCCTTTTTTTAGCATGATACACGATCACAGAATCTGATATTATGGATGTATATCGTTTTTTTTCCCACTACACCCCTCTCATATTCAATTTGTGATCCACTATAACCCCAGATTCTTTTCTGCAGTACAGTTGCCTGGCCAGGTCTTCTCTGTATTGTATTTGTGCATTGTATTTTTCCTTCCTAAGTATAGTACTTTGCACTTGTCTTTATTGAATTTCATTTTGTTGATTATTGGAAAATTTAGACCAATTTTCCAATTTGTGAAGGTCATTTTGAATTCTAATCCTGTCTTCCGAAGTGCTTGCATCCCCTCCTAGCTAGGTGTTATCTGCAGATTTTATAAGCATACTCTCTACTCTTTCATCCAAGTCATTAATGAAAATATTGAATAGTACTGGGCCCACCCTCTGAGGCCCCACTAGTAATGTCGTCCTAGTGTGTCATCGAACCACTGATAACTACTCTTTTTAAGAACTGTCTTTCAACCATTTATGCACCCACTTGATAGTAATTTAATCTAGAGCGTATTTCCCTAGTTTGCTTCTGAGAATGTCATGTGGGATTGTGTCAAAAGCCTTACTAAAATCAAGATTTATCATGTTTACTGCTTCCTCCTTAGCCTCTAGGCTGGTTACCCTATCAAAGAAGGAAACTAGGTTGCTTTGACACGGTTTGTTCTTGACATACCCATATTGGCTATTACTTATCACCGTATCCACTAGGTTTGAACAAATTGATTGTTTAATAATTTGTACCAGTATCTTTCTGGGCATCAAAGTTAGACCAACTGGCCTATAATCCCCTGGGTCCTCTGTTCCCCTTTGTAAAGATGGGTACTGTTTGCCCCTCACTAGTATTCTAAGACCTCAGTCATCCTCCATGAGTTTTCAAACATAATCACTAAAGATTCAGCGATTACTTTGACTAGTTCCTTTAAGTACTGTAGGGTTTACTTCATCTGTCCCTGCCAAGTTGAATATATCTAATTTATCCAAGTACTCTTTAACCTGTTTTGACCCAAGATTTTTCCCCTTTGTCAATATTAATTGTGTTTCACATGTGGTCATATTTAACCTTTTTAGTGAAGAATAAAGTGAAATAGGTATTAAACACTTCAGTTTCTCTGTCATCTGTTGTTTGCTTTCCTTTCCCGTTAGGTAATGGACTTTCGTTTTATCTTTTATGTTCCTGGCTAGTTGTAACTCAGTTACAGTTTTGCCTTTCTGATTTTGTCCCTACATGTTTGTGCTATTATTTTTTACTTTCCCTTGTATGTTCTTGTCCGTGTTTCCCGTTTGTACAATTGCTTTGACTTTCAAGTTATTAAAAAGCACCTGATGTAGTCATTGTTCTTACTGTTCTTCTTATCTTTCCTCCACCTTGGGACAATATGCTGTTGTGCATTTATTGTTGTGTATCTCTTAGAAACTGCCAGCTCTCCTGGACTCCTTTTTCCATAGATTTCTGTCCCATGCGACTATGTCTACCAATTCCCTGATTTTCTCTCACTCTTTCCTCAGAATCATGAACTCTTTTTTTTGTGTGTGGTCACTTTAACGCAAGTTGCCTTCCACCTTCAGATTCTCAACCAGTTCCCCCTATTTGTCAGAATAAAATCTAAAATAACCAGCTCCTATTTACTTCCTCTACCTTCTGAAACAAAAATGCTGTCTGCAGTACATTCTAAAAACTTGTTGGGCAATCTGTGTCCTGCCATATATTTTTTTCAACAAATATTTGGGCAGCTAATGTCCTCCATTATCACTAGGTCCTGTGCTTTGGATATTTCTGTTGTTTATTCTAAAAATGCTTGATCCACTTCTTCCTCCTGATTTGGTGGTCTTATAGTAGATCCCTACCATGACATTGTCCCTGGTTTTTTTTTCTCCTTTATCTTCACCAAGAGCTTTTCAACAGGTTTGCTTTTCACCAGACATCAGAGCAAGTGTCTTAGTATGTAATGCAACCCTCCTCTCTTTTTTCCGTGCCTGTCCTTTCTGAACAGGCTATGCCCATCTATACTAATATTTCAGTCATCTGAATATTTCAGTAATGCCAAATACTTTGTCATTTTGTTTATGTACTAAGACTTTGGGTTACTACTTAGCAATTAATTGATAGTAATAGTACTATAATAGGTAAAATACAGCTAATTTTTTTAAAAGCACAATTAGTTTTGTTACAAAATACATTTACAAATGTTTTTTTTTTTTTTTAATAAAAGTGGGTTTCAGATAGTTGGACACCTTTGATTCCAAACGTGTTTTTAGTAAACGCCAGTGTAAAACAAATGTTTAAAATAATCTACTTTGCTAACAACTGTACGGTACACTAGTGTTTGCTTTTAAACACAGATGCTTATTCTTCACTTTTATGTTTTCTAGTTCCATGCCCATTTCTTCACCTGTAATCCTGCAATTTGGACATGCAGAGACCCTTCAGCCACTGCTTGCTCTAATGGGTTTCTTCAAGGATGAGGAGCCCCTTGCTGCTAACAATTACAAAAAACAAATGCATCGGAAGTTTCGTAGTGGTCGCATTGTGCCTTATGCCTCAAACCTGATATTTGTGCTTTATCACTGTGACCAAGCTAAGACCCCTGAGGAGGAGTACCAAGTACAGATACTGTTGAATGAAAAGCTGCTGTCATTTCCTCACTCGGAGGAAACTGTCTCTCTGTACACAGATCTGAAGAACCATTATAAGGACATCCTTCAAAACTGCCACTTCAGTGAAGAATGTGAATTATCAAAAACTAATAATACTTCCACTGATGAACTTTGAGGGAGAAGAATAGAACAAATACCATGGAATTTGATTTCTGGTATGCAGTTTGGTATGTGTGGTGAACAAGTGTTTCTCATCAGTGTGGGTTTTTTATTTCCTGCTCATATATTCACATTCTTATCTTACATCTCCAAACTAATAATAAATGCTTATTCCTATGTCTTAATTCAGGAATTTCTTAAAAGTCTAAGTATATATTGTCTCTATTGCATGAGCACAATTTTGAAAATAATTTCTTTAATTAACCTGGCTATTGGGATAAGCATTTGTTACAAATATGAAGATGCAAGGTAAAGTATATTTATACATTTATATGCATTAATATATAATTATTTATATTATTCCTGGTTTTTGAGCTTGCACAGTAGATAGGTTTAGAGTACCAGGACACTTTAGCTTACCAGAATGGCACTTAGTGGGACTGATGGCATTTCCCTCTCATCTGTCTCCCTCGCTCTATCCTTCCTTCTGTTTCTTAGTGTTTCTCTGATGTCACAGGCATAAAATGACCCTCTCCTATTTGCTTATTTTTACAGCTAGATGTTGGCTGCCCTTTCAAGGTTCAATAAGGAAAGGGTGCAAAGTGCTTTCTCCCCAACCACTGTCTAGGCAGGAGTCAGCCATGATTCTAATTCCTGCACTCTTCTGAGCATAGCAACTTCCTTGGATAGTGCCCCCATGGGTATTGTCCACCCAAAAAGACGCAGGGGGTTGAATTTCCATGGCATAAAGCCTTCTTCAGCCTACCTGCCAGAGCTAATTGGTCACTGAGGGAAGCATGTCCTGAATTTTCTGAAGCCGTGCAGTGGCCGTTGCTCTGGAGGATGTACCAATCCTCTGCCAGCCTTATAGGTTTCCTTCAATTTCATACTGTTTTTGTTTAACAGTTCAGGTTAAGGCATACAAATATTGCATGTTTGGCCCCATTCAGACTGGATTTCCTCATCCTCTGACAAGTGGTGGTGATATTATAGTATAATAACTATCAGGCAGAGATTTTTACTATTATTCTGGAGCCAAGTGCTATCAATGCTACCCAAAAGCTTGGGCTTTTTTGCGTATGTCTACTTTGCAGCTGGGAGTGTCCTTCCCTGCTCGGGTCGACAGACGTACGCTAGTTACACTTGAGCTAGCGTGCTAAACAGTGGTGTAGCCAAGAGTAGCTTGGGTGGCAGCTCGGGCTAACCACCTGAGTACTAACCCACTGAACATCCTGGATTCATACACGTTTGGCTAGCCCAAGCTACCACCTGTGCTGCCTTCAGCTACACTGATGTTTTTTTCCGTGCAGCTCGAGCAGAGCTGACATGGTCTGTCTACCTGAGCTGGGAAGCACACTCCCAAGTGGAGTGGAGATGTACCCCCTGCCTATGTGCCAGCCAATCCTTGAAACAGGACTTTTATTCTAAAAGAATGGACTACTTGTTCCCTGAGTGCAGTATTGCTAATTTTTAAAGGAGATTGTACCTGTATTAAAGTAGGATTATTTGCCTCTGAAAAATGTAAGATACTGTAAAGAAAATTTTAATGTAATAAATGCAGATAATTACAAAGAGTAAATGTCTGAAATAGAATACAGATAATGAAAACAGTCAAATAGAAACCATTATCATGGTTGTCTCGTTAGGCAGATCATATTGAGAAATGTCAAGATCTATTAGAAACCAATGAAACTCAAGCAGTTGCAAAGTTATAAGAAGTAAAATTCTAAGTGCCTAAATACCACTGTTTCACGTAGGTGCTCTTGAAAATTTGCTCGTGTAGTCTGTTGTTCGCAAGTCATATTGGTTAATTGAATGAGTAGGGTCAAATCAGATGATAAAATAACTTTTTGGAATATAAAATTTGAACTCAAAATAACGTTGAAATCATTTGATTTTAATACTTTTTAATGGAACCATATCTGTATTTTTATCGTTTCAATCTGTTTTACAAGGCTTAGCATTATGCTGGGCAGTACAATAGTGTATTATAAATATGACAGTCTCAATGAAGGGATAATGGTTTATCACTAAATGGAATTACTAAAACGATGGGTATTTCTAAACATTTGGAAAAGTCTTCAATACATTCTTAGTGAAATATTAGTACCTTAGTAAAGCTAAATCACTGCAGTTATCTTTTAAGTGAATCAAGTACTGATCGGATGGATAAGGAACGGCATTCATACTGAAGCAAATGTGGCAAAGAAATGAACTCTGTCAGTATTTGTATGAACTTTTCTGTTTTATGTCCATCTTCGTCTCAGCTTTTTCTCTTGCTTGGTCCTATATTGAAGCTATAGTAGTATATGACTTCAGCTTATTGTCATAATCCTTTTCATAATACTCATTATTATGGGCTTTACTGCAGGAGCAAGTGGGGAGAAAAGCTATGAAGAATTAAACTTTTTCTAAACACACCTAGTTTAAATACAAAATAAGCATAAGGAATCTTCTATTTCCAGGAATGAGTCACCTTGTTTTAATGAGAATATGTTCTGGTTTTGAACCTTATGGGGTGAAATGTTGGCCCCACTGAAGTCGGTGGAAGTTTTTCCACCTCTAGGAGCCAGGATTTCACTTCACCCATGAAGTTTATTAAAAGGGCTAAGATGACAAAACTGGGGTCTGTACACAAACCCATTGGACATAAGCCTCCTATAACTAAAGCAGCTACCTTTCTCATTCACTTAAATTTGCTCCAAGATGGAGGTACTATTGAGTAGTCCCATCCACTGTAGTGCATGGAGGTTTTTTGGGTTTTTTTGGCATGCGTAAGGGGAAGCAGAGATGGGTTCTGTTTTTCAGCTGAGGACAATTCAGTAGTGTCTGCCAGTGAGTCAATGTGCTGGGCGGAAAATCAGTTTGAATAATTGAAATTGTGCAAGTTTGGTTCTGCTGTATTACGTGTAAGGTGTTTTGGAAAACTGTAGCTTGAGTTACTTGTTTGGCATAATCAAATGTATATTTTTGGAGCTGATTATTTCAGATAGTGGATTTAATTTAGCAAATTCTAGTAAAAGGTTACAGATGCAAATGCATATTTTGAAAATGTACTACACGAACGTTGTAACTGCTCCTTTAAGATTTTAAATTGGGTTGGGTTATTTTGGTGTAACGTAGTAAATTTAAAATAAACTTGCTGTATATTAAATGAAAAAGGAAACTAAGAAAGATGGTAAGTGTGCTTCATTACACAGTTGGGCGCTAGTCCTGCTATCAGCAATGCACAGGTAGACTGCTTTGCCTTGTGGCAATTACATGTTTGGAACCTTAATCCCGCAGTATTCACTATGACTTGAGTAATCTTTTTCCTTTGGCAAGCTTTCTAAGTTATGCATTTGAGACCTTACTTGTGCTGATGCAAGGTACTCCTTGTTTCTGGCGAGGTATGAGCAAAACTAATTTGTTACTTTTTTTAATAGTAAAAACTTGGCAAAAGTAACACTGTAGGTATGTTTTACTTATCAGATGAAGCCTCAGTTTGCAATCATTCTGCAATCAAAAACACTCTGATTACAACATTGAATCTGTTATATTTAATGCTACTATTGAATACTTGAAACAGTCTTTACTAAGAATAGTTTGAAGCTAGAGCAATCTTTCTGGCATCTTTTAGCTGACCACCTCTTAATTTTTCATGATAAACAGTGAATCTCAACGCTGTAATTCTGGCTAGCATAAAGTTGTCCAATATTTTTTGCTGTACGTGGTATGTATTTGCCGTGGTACTGTAGGTGCTTGGATGAAAACAATTGGCTTTGGCCAAATCTTTTAGTACTATGAAGTATGAAAGTCTCCCCCTATTTGGTAAGTCGAGATCTATCTCAGTAGCTCTGTCAGCAACAATAACTACACGAGGGTCTCTGGCAACTACTGCAATCTCCCGCAAATACAGTTAGTAACTACTTTATTTGAAATTTTATATTTGCATAATCACCTTGATTTCTTTCTCTGGTTAATGTAAGCCTTGAAGTGGGGGTTGATGTAGATTACCTACATATTAACCAATAACTTTATTTTTCAATTTGTATTTTGGAGTGCATTGTATTTACTGAGCTTTATGGGGGTCTTATTTGAAAGGATAATAGTATTCCAATTTAAACTTCTAACAGACTATATTAATATTTCTGATACACAGCTTAAAGGAGTGAAATGCAATTTAAAGAATTAGAATAACTATCATGACTAGGGCCTTTCCAAATTCACAGTCCATTCTGGTCAATTTCACAGCCATAGGATTTGAAAATTAGTCATTTGCATGTTTTCAGAGGTTTACATCTGAAATTTCACGGTGTTGTAACTGAGGGGGCCCCGATCCAAAGGAGAGGTTGTGGAGGGGTCACAAAGCTGTTGTGGGGGGTCATGGGATTGCCACCCTCACTGCTGGGCTCTTAAGGCAACACCCCCAGAGCTTCCTGCAGCTGCAGGAGGTTCCTAGAGGTGGAGATGGGTCTGATCTCCCCCGTGCTGCTGAGAGCACTCCAGCCGGGGGCTCCTAGCTGCTGGTTCTGGCCAGGTTGGGGAGGGACAGGACTTGCTCTTCCCCAGCACAGCCACTCTCTGGGCAGATCAGACCTGCTTCCAGGTATCTCTCGCGGCTGCAGGAAGCTCCAGGACTGGGCAGCAGCCCTGGAGCTTCCTGTAGCCACAGGAGGTTGCTGGAGGTTGAGGTGGATACCTCCCCTATGCTGCAGGGTGCTCCCAGCAGCACAGGATAGGTACCCGGAGATGGGTCTGATCTCTTTCCCCCCCCCCCCTTCTCCCCCTCCCCAGTGCGGCCCTGCAGGGGAAGAGCAAGTCCTGTCCCTCCCCAACCTGGCCAGAACGAGCAGCTAGGAGCCCCCGGCTGGAGTGCTCTCAGCAGCACAGGGGAGATCAGCCCCACGTCCACCTCCATCAACTTCCTACAGCTGCCCAGTCCTGGAGCTTCCTGCAGCTGGGGTAGGTACCCAGAGGTGGGTCTGACTTCCCCCCCCCCCCCCTTCCCCCCACTTTCCCCAAGTGGCTGTGCAGGGGAAGAGCAAGTCCTGTTCCTCCCCAGCCTGGCCAAGACTAGCAGCTGGAGCCGGAGGCCTGGTAGGAGCCCCGGGCTTGGGAACTCCCAGCTATTCCCTTCCCCTCCAATAGCTAGATTTCAGAGGAGAGGACTGATTGCACGGTCCGTGACATGTTATTCACAGTGTGAATTTGGTAGGGCCCTAATCATGACAGAAGCCAGTCTCTTAAAATAATTGCAATAATGTCTTAAGGAAAAATGAGTTGTTTTCTTGCTCTTGTATTTTGTATCCCCAGAAATTTGACGCTTAAACATCTGTGTTTGTACAGCACCTACCACAGTGGAGTCCTGCTCCATGACTAAGACTCCTAGGCACTATGGAAATATAAATAATATTGTGAGAAATATTTTTCTTCAGTAGACTTAAACCCTGAACCTGTGTATCGTCTCACTGTAAATAAACATGCTATTTCTATTCCATTCAAGTTTAATTTCCTTGTGTTTTCATCAGTGTAGCAGCTCTTGTGCATCAACTCAACGATGATTACATAACAACATTCAATAAGTTCATATTTTTATTTTCTGTTTAAAGAGTGCTATTTTTCATATGATGATTTTTAATCTGTATTAAACCACAATTGCTGAGAATTTTACTTCAGTTTGCTTTACATTTCCTGTGTGATGAACAACTCTTCAAGGAGCATTATTGATTTTGCAGCTATGGAAGGAAAAATCTGGCTCCCAAAGCTGGGGGGATTTCACAAACATCCATCGCCCTCTGCATATAGCACTGTAACTTATAAATCCCCAGATGGAAAATGCTGATTGTGTACAGCTTAAACTACATCTAAAGCTTTTTCAGTCCAATCCAGTACTTACCAAGCTGAGAAATATTTTTACTTAAATTACCGAATGACCATCAAGGGGGGAAAATGGGTGACTAAGACGATTATTGTCAACTTTGCCAGCTGTAAGGGGGAAGGGGTGGAGAGGAGCAAGCAGGGGGCAGGGCCTCAGGGGAAGAGGCAGTGCAGAGGCGGAGCCTCGGGGGAAGGAGCGGGGCCTTGGGGGAAAGGACAGTGCGAGGGCAAGGCCTTGGGGGGAATAGACAATATGATGGTGGAGGCATAGAGAGAAGGTGTGGTGCGAGAGCTTGGGAAGAAGGGGCAGCAAGGGGGCAGAGCCACAGTTCAGTGGCCCCCTCACTTTTAGGGAGCTTCTGCCACTCCTGCCTTTGGTACTGTCTAGAGGGACTGCCTGCCTTGACACAGGTCTTCCCACTTTGGCACTGTTCCCCAGACCGACAGGTACTGCCCCTCCATGGTCTCCAGAGGAAGGCTCATTGTCAGCCAGTTCCGCCCTGGGCAGCCCTGCCAGTTGATGGACCCAGACACAGAGCTACTGCCGAGTACTTGGCACAGTGGGCACTGGCCTATGCAGATGCAATGGCCATTTTGGAACCCCTGGGGGTTTCCCCATATTCAAGGGCCCTCTTCCAGATACTCGTACTCCATAGTCTCAGAAAGAAGAATGCTCCCATCCCTACAACCGGCACCTGACCTCGACTCCAGTACCAAGCCCGGTACCGAGCCTCAGGACCTAGATCTACAGGACCCAGTTGGTGTAGAAGGAGAGGAAGAGGACCCCCTGGCGGTGTTGGTCTCTTCCTCCTCCTCCTCAGATGAGGCAGTGTTTGGGACACATGTATCCCTTCCCCGACCCCACCCCCCATGACTTTTCAGCTCACCAGGAGCTGTTGAAAAGTGTGGCCTCGATCCTTGGGCTGTAGGTGGAGGTAATCAAAGAACCCTCCCACTGCCTGTCTGCTGCGGGCCCATCGAAAGTGGCCCTCCCCCTCAATTAGGCCCTTATGGGACTGGTTAAGGCCTTGTGGCAAACCCCATCTTCCCAGGGCCGAAAAGAAGTAATTTGTCTCTGCCCAGGGCTATGAGTACTTGTACTCCCATCCCCCTCTGGGGTCCCTGGTGGTCTTGGCAGCCAATGAGAGGGACAGCAAGGAGCAACTTTCAAAGCAAGGGACACAGAGACTAGACCTTTTTGGTAGAAAAGTTTATACTATAGGGGATCTACAGCTCTGCATCTCCAACCAGCAGGTGTTGCTGGGGAGATACGGTTTTAATGTCTGGGAGTCAATGATGAAGTTCAAGGACTCTTCCCCAGGAGCCCAGGCAGGAGTTCTCTGCTGTGGTGGAGGAAGGGAAGTCTCTGGCCAGGGCCTCCCTACAGGCCACCCTGGATGCGGCAGATTCGGTGGCTAGTTCCATGGCATCTGCCGTGATCATGCACAGATGCTCTTGGCTCCAGTCCTCCGGTCACCCAGTGGAGATCCAACAACCCATCCAGGACCTTCTGTTTGAAGGCACTTGCTCTTCTCTGAGCCAACGGATGTGAAGCTTCACAGCCGGAAGGATTCATATGCTGTAGTGCCTTTGAGGAAACACTTCAGGCCTCAACAATCGGTCCACTTCTTGGCTTCGCCGCCACACCAGGACCTGTTTAAGAAGCAAAACGGGCATAAACACAGACATCTACCCACCCCCGCTTCAGCCTCTCTACCGAGTCCTCACAGATACTCGGGAGGCTCCAAGCAGAACTTTTAATGTGGTGTCCAAGGACACTATACCAGTTTTTTGTAGTGGATACTGCCCCCTTTTTGTTTTCAATCCATCTCTCCCACTTCAGCCTGGCATGGTCCCTCATCACGTTAGACCGCTGGGTACTGAGTATGGTGGAGGAAGGTTACACTCTTCAGTTTATTTCAGTCCCTCCGTCCCACCTCCTTTCCTCGTCCCTCTTCAGGGACTCTTCTCATGAGCAGTTTTAGCCCAGGGTAGGGGCTGTGGAGGAGATGCTTCAGAGCTTGAGAGGGAAAGGGTTTTACTCCCATTATTTCCTAATCCCGAAGGCCAAAGGGCGTCTCAGACCCATCCTAGACCTGCATTTCCTCAAAACTTATCTCAGGATGCTGAAGTTCTGCCTGGTCTCCCTGGCCTCCATTATTCCCTCCATGGATCCAGGGGACTGGTACACAGCCCTTGACTTAAGATGTCTATTTTCACATCTCCATATTTTGGGGTCACAAAAGATTTCTCAGGTTTTGTCATGAACCAGACCCACTACCAGTTCACCATCCTCCTCTTTGGCCTGGCGGCAGCCCCTCAGGTATTCACAAAATGCCTGGCAGTAGTGGCAGCCTTCTTCAGAAGGCAAGGGGTGCCAGTCTACCCTTATCTTGACGACTGGCCGATCAAGGGCTGGTCCCGAGGCCTAGGTGAGAGCTGGCATCCACCCGATCCAAGCTAACTTCCAAGCACTGGGCCTGCTGATAAATTAGAAGAAGTCAATGCTTATCCCCATTTAGAGGATAGTTTATTGGTGCGGTGCTCGATTCCACCTCGGCCAGAGTCTTCCTCCCAGAGGCTCACTATCCGACAGTGTCATCCCTGATATCGCAGGTCAAGGTCTGCCCATCATGACAGCCCGTTTCTGCCTCAGACTATTGGGTCATATGGCTGTGTGCACGTATATGGTAAGCAGGCAAGACTGCGCATCAGACCCCTTGAAGTGTGGGTGGCCTTAGCATACTTGCCAAACCATCGTCATTTGGACTCAGTGCTTGCAGTTCCTGTCCAGGTCCTCACCTCTCTAGATTGGTGGAGAGACCCCCGGTTGGTCGGCTTAGGCATTCCCTTTATCAGTCCCCAACCCTAAGTATCCCTAAGCTCGGATGCATCCGAGCTAAGTTGGGGCGGCTCAGGTCGAGCACCTCAGAACTCTGAGTCCTTACAGACAACACGGAAGCCATATTTTAGATCAACAGACAGGTGGGGGCATGCTCTTTCTCCCCTGTGTCAAGAGGTCATTCACTTGTGGGAATTCTGCATTAAGCACTCGATCCACCTCAAAGCTTCTCATCTTCTGGGTGCCTGGAACAATCTGGCAGATCTCCTCAGCAGGTCCCTTTGCCCCAATTATAGCCAGGACCATCTTCCAGCAGTGGGGGAGGAGGGACTCCTCTCATAGACCTATTTGCAACCAAGCAAAACAGGAAGTCTCAGCAGTTTTGCTCTCTACCTGGGCGCAGCCCAGGCTCATTCACAGATGCCTTCCTGCTCCCTTGGACAAAGCACCTGCTCTGTGCATTTCCTCCCATTCCTCTTGTGCACAAAGTCTTACTCAAATTCAAGCAGGACAGAACAAAGGTTATTCTTATAGCCCCAGCATGACCACGCCAGCACTGGTTCGGCACGTTATTCGATCTGTCAGTAGTGACCCCGATGCTGCTCCCTCCCCTCCCAGACCTGATCTCAAAAGATCACAGCCGACTGCTCCCCCCAAACCACGAGGCCCTCCACCTGACCACGTGGAAGCTCCATGGTTAAACCAAGCAGAGCTGGCCTGTTCAGAGCAAGTCCACAAGGTATTACTAGGTAGTAGGAAACCTAGTAATACCTTGCAGCGGGCTGAGCAGCTCAGCCTGCTGCCGGTCTGGGGCTCTGTCCGCTGGCTTTTGCCAGCCGGGGTCCCGCTCAGCTGGCAGGCCTCGGTGAGGTCGATCAGGGGTGCCTGGACAAACATGGCTATCCTCCTCTTAGAGCACCGCATGGGAGTGACTCCAGGTCATTCTCTGCTTTAAGTTTCGTCTCATGGAGATTCAGTCCTGCCTGGAATATCAGGCGAGCTGGAGGCTTCTGCCTCAGGCTGCTCTCCCAGCCGGCAGCACCGCGCGGTCGCACCTACCCCCGCCTGCCCCTTGCTCCCATGGCTCATGAAGCCTGGACGGTAGTAAGGAGCAGTTCAACTTGTGGAATGACAAATCGAGAACGAAGGATTGCACTCTATGGGCCACGTTAAGATTATTTCAGAGTCTTAGATAGCATTTAGTCCCTATAAAAGGCTTCATGAAAATTTTCCCCTACCCCTAACAAAAATGTTAATTTATCAGAGCAGCTGAAAGGGTAAGGAACCTGGCACTATAACTTAGAGAGAGCTTCCATATTATTTACCTCGTAATCGATATAATTCAAAGTAAAATTTCACAACACAGTCTGTTCTAAGACTAAAAATGCAGGAGTGGAGTCAGAAAAAGGAACACTGACCTGTTTCCACCCGGTTTCGAACTGGGGATGTTTTGCGTGTTAGCTGAACGTGATAACCACTATGCTACACGCTTTCGCATGTTAGGTGAACATGATAACCACTACACTATGGGGCTTCTCTCTTTTTGCCACAGACTTTGCCGAATGCACAGGAATGTTTTCTCTAGCTACAGAAGCTACCTAATGCAATGTCTATATCTATGGCCTCACAAAGCGGTCATGGTCATGCCCCTGCCCAAGGCTGACACAGCACAGCTGAGTGCATGTGACACAGCGACCTGGCTCGGGCAGGATCGCTAGCGAGGCATGATACTTTTGCCGTTAAGCAAACACAGCAATTCTTTCCTTGCCTCTGCCACTGAATGGCTCCATGCATTACGCTGTGCCCTGTCAGTGCGGGAGGATTGCATGAGCTCGGAAAACATGTCATCGCGAGTGCGTTTTTTCCACCTTCTAATCTGCGATAACCTCAGGGACAGAGATGATAGGGGGAGCGTAGAAACATTCTGGGGGGACTGTATGGTCACCTGTGCTGCTGAGTTCACCACAATGGCCAAACAGGAAATGAAATTCAAAAGTTCCCGGGGCTTTTCCTGTGTACTTGGCTAGTGCATCTGAGTTCAAAGTGCTGTCCAGAGCAGTCACAATGGAGCACTCTGGGATAGCTCCTGGAGGCTAATACCGTCGAATTGCATCCACACTGCCCCAAATTCGACCCGGCGATGTCGATTTCAGCGCTGATCCCCTCGTCGGGAGGAGTACAGAAATCAATTCTAAGAGCCCTTTAAGTTGACAAAAATGGCTTCATTGTGTGGACGGGTGCAGGGTTAAATCGATCTAACACTACTAAATTGGACCTAAACTCGTAGTGTAGACTAGGGCAAAGTCACCTCACCCAGTCTGTGCTGGAGTATCTGCTTCATCTGAAACAGCTGGGCCTAGCCATTTCATCGATTTTAAGGTACACCTAGCAGCCATTTCTGCCTTCCACCTTCCGGTGGATGGTAGGTTGTTGGTTTCTCCACCCCTCCCCCCCCCCCGCCCAAAATGTCCATTTGCTTCCTCAGGGGCATAGAGAGACTATACCCACAGATTCATAAACCCATTGCACCGTGGGACCTGGTCCTCTCAAGACTGACAGGCCCTCCCTTTGAGCTGCTGGCATTGTGCCCTTTGTCGTACTTCTGGAAGGTCACCTTCCTGGTAGCAATTACCTTGGCCAGGAGGGTCTCAGAGATCAGGGTCCTTACATCAGAACCCCTATATACGATGTCCTTTAAGAACAAGGTACAACATAAACCCCACCCCATGTTCCACCTGAAGGTGATTTTGCAATTTCTTAGTAATCAGGCTATCTTCCTGCCAGTATTCTTCCTGAAACCACACAATAATGAGGAGGAGCAGCATCTTCACATACTGGACTTTAGCTGTGCCCTAGCTTTCTATACAGAATGGACTAAACCATTCCATAATTCCACACAGCTCTTTATGGCAATAGCGGACAGGATGAAAGGCCTGCCAATTTCAGCCCAAAGAATTTGCTCCTCGATCACTTCCTGCATTCACAGGTGCTGTGAGCTGGTGGGTGCCTCACCTCCTGCCATCTTGACTGCCCACTCAACGAGAGTTCATGCTTCCTCAGCAGCATTTCTGGACCAGGTCCCAATCCAGGATATTTGTAGAGTGGACTTGGTCATCGGTACATACTTTTTCATCCCACTATGCCATCACCCAGCAGGCTAGAGATGATGCTGGGTTTGGTAGAGCAGTGTTGCAATCCACATGTCTATGAACCTCCAAGCTCATCTCCTAAGATACCACTTGGGAGTCACCTAACATGGAATGGACATGAGCAAGCACTCGAAGAAGAAAAAATGGTTCCTAACGTTTCTGTAACGGTTATTCAAGATGTATTGCTCATGTCCATTCCACAACCCACTGACCTGCCCCATGGTCAGAGTTAGCCGGCAAGAGGGAACTGAGAGGGTGGGGAGCCAGACAGGCCCCTTATACCGGTGCATGAGCGTGCAGCACCAGAGGGCATTAGAGCCGGCCCAAGGGATACCACTGAGCGAAAAATATCCGGTGACTGTGCTTGCGGCGCACGCACAACTAACGTGGAATTGACCTGAGCAACACATCTCGAAGAACAACAGCTACAGAAAAGTAGTAAATTGTTTTTAAAGGTAATTCTGTAGTACTCTTGTGTCTTTCTGCAGCAATTATTTGTATTAACCAGCTCTCTGCTGTCCTCCATTTTATGACTTGTTCCTGGATCACTGACCCTTCAGTGTTCTGTATTAGTTAACCCACCAGGCAGGACAGATTGGATAAGTATTTTATTTGACATTATTAATAATGTAGAAGAAGCCATAAACTTTAGGGGCCTAATTTAGAGTTTGAGAACCTTTGAAAAAAAATTAAATGAACCCTTTAAACCATAATACAAGAGCTGTTGTTGCCTTTGTTCAGCCCCAGGCTTGTGGCAAATAGGTTTCACCCAGAGTATTTCATTTCTCTAGATAGCTCTTAGTGGTAAATATAGTGACTTCATGGAGTTATATTTGATGCTTGGGTATCTCTTAACTTCCCATCTTATGTAATTTTAATATGTAAAAGATACTTTTCCCTGGTAGTGGGTGTCTTGTGTAGTTGAACATTACCAGAGCACTGCCTGTTGCTGTGCAAGGCGAAAAGTAGTTGTGGGGACAGTCAATAGTTTTTCCATGTTTGCTGTATTCTCCTATTGATGTACTTATCAGTGCACCCCTTCCTCCCCCTTAAAGCTCTCTCCTAATGCAGCTGTAGCCATTGTCTAAGTCTTGAAATTATATAGTGTATTTTAGGAAACTAGCAGTTAATTCAAATGAAGTCCTAATTAATCTCCATTTTACAGTATTGTTAGTATAAGACCTAAAAGTTGCAACTTTATCCATAAATATGTATTGAAAATAACAAAATTGAGCTGTAAATGAAAAACTCATACTCCAGCCACTGATTTAAATAAATATTCCTGTATTCCATCATGAATACAGATGAGAATCTGCAAACTAAACTTTCAAAAGTGACCAACTTGAGATGCTTTTACAGAAAAGTTTTGCATGAATTAACTTTTAAAGTACCATGGAGAGAGAATGCCGCCTCATAGTTCAAAACCAATGTCAACTTTCTTCATGATGAAAAGTTATTTTAAAGGTCCCTGATATTTCAGAAAGTTATGGGTATCTGCTCTCTGTCTCATACTTACCTGCAGTGTGGGAAGGTTTCATTAGTTTGGAGGGGACTAGAGCACTTGTTCTGGGCTGGCAGAGAGAATTTAATAACACATAACTTACCTATTCAAAACACCCTACAAATTCTCACTTTTGCTATATTCCTGCAAGGTACATTTTAAAGATGGGGAAATTAAGACATAAGCTTAGTGACTTGCCCAAAGCAGAATATGAGTCAATGACAAAACGGAGATTAGAACTCAGGAATTCTGGAGTCTGGATTGTTGCTCAGTCCACTAGCCCATTCTACCTTTCCGATTGTGAAAAAGCAGAAAAATTCCCAAGTGTCTAGTAGCGCTTGCACTTGGCGTTAAGCTCTGTTTGTTTTATTTTATTTTTGCTTTATGGGTTTGAGATTTTTCAAGAATTGCTTGAAGCTTTGAGAATAACCTTTGCTGCTGTTTTTTCCCTCTGTATATTTTCTGCATTTGACATATTTCATGCACTTTGAAAAAAGACAATATTAGCTGGTCCGTGTGGGAGTTCTGCAAACAATCCCATATAAGTATATATCTCCAGATTGTTTCTGATTGGGTCTTCTGCCAAGTTCTTATTTCGTAAATATTGTGCCAAATCAAGAACTCCCTTTGTAAACTTTCTTTGTTTCATCACTTCATGCTATATAAACTATAGTGTACAAAGTGTATTTGATCAAGAGAAACTTAGAGCAATGAGCTAACTAGCTTGCAATACTGTCCTTTTAGAATTAACTCTGTAACTATAATACGTAGTTCTTCGGGATGAAATTGTACTACAAACTTGTTTATCTCCATTCAATTACTCTGTTAATGTAAATTTAAAGGATAAGTGAAATTTAATCTGTGATTTATTTTTTACAAAACTGAAATTATGCTAAAATAGCAAAGCATTAAATGAAATAAAAATAATAAATATCATATATTCTAGTAAGGAACTGACAATTTTTCTAGAATTACTACAAGAAAAATTCCCTGGGAAGAGAAATAATTTGAAAAAATTTCCCTGTTCTTAAATAATTTGACTTTATGTAGCTGTGAATTTGTAGTAATGGGAGAAGACATTTACTGATGAAAGTGGCAGTTCAGTGCTTCACAACCTTTTTCATACTTGGACTTCATATTCTGAACAGAAAAATGTTTCAGGATCCCTATCTCCAATCTATCCATAAAGAAGGGGAGAGTGATTTTGTCACTTCGCTGCTTGTGATTCTTGGGTTGAGAAGCCGCGTATTAGTCAATCCAGGGAGCACAGGGGTTTAAAAAGCCAGCTCCTAAGTGACCAGAGAAGCTAGCAAACAGAGGAGATTTACAAGGGAATTCTCCAGGTATAAGAGTGCCTATGTGACTCTTGGGGTAAGTCTGTTTTTGTTAATTTTTATGTACTTGCTTGCTTGAAGTTCAGACTGTGGTCTGTTGGTGGGCTATGTGCTGAGTTTAGCGGCCTACTAGGCAAGGCTGAGAGCTTCCTAATGAGGCGCTAGCCTGCCATTTTTTGTATCACTAATTCCTTTAGGCTCCCTTGATGAGGGGGTGGGGCTAACTCAGGGAGAACAGGAGTTTAAAAAGCCAGCCCCTAAGCAAATAGAGGAGCTAGCAAACAGGAGCACCACACAGGACTTTTGTGAGGGAATTGGGAGGGAGCGTGAGAGCAAGGTACACCTAATATACAGTCTATAAACTTAAGCCAATAACAGCCCTCCCCCAAGAAAAAAAGTGACACACACAGAACCAACAACCCTACACCCCCCCCCCCCCTGCAAGAGTAAAAATCCTGCAGGCGGAAGTCCAGCAGCAGAGTGGGGCTGTCCACTGAACACAGCATGTATGATTAGCTACCTTGTGGGCAGGTGGCAAGTGTGTACATTCAGTGCAAGCCATTCAGGGGCATCAGAGACAGAGTATGGGCTTTTGAGACCAGAGTGGCTGAACTGGAGGAGCCAAGAGAAACAGAGAGGTACATAGACTTTCAAGGACACAGTAGAGCAGTCCCACCCCAAATCTGACAGCCTCTGTGCTGTTGAAGAGGATGAAAGTCTCTGGGAAGGAAAATATCAAGCTGGAGCAGAGGGAAACAGTCCTATAATTGGGATCCTCCTTCCATGTGATGTCACGGTATCCTTTTGCCTGAGGATACCACTCCGGGAGAGGGGACCTCGGTTATTAGGGAGAGACTAATAATAGTAATATAGATAGCTGGGTTTGGGATGACCAGGAGGCACCCTTGGTGAATTGCCTACTGGGTGCAAAGGATGCAGACCTCTACACAGACTTATGTGCAGTGATGGCTAAACAGCAGCGTAAAAAAGGTAGTTAAAGACAAAAAGACATTCTTTAAAGACTGGAACTCAAATCCAAATGAGTAAAATAGGAGCATAAACTGTGGCAAGTCAAGTATAATTAGGCAGGCCAAAGAAGAATCTGAAGAGCAACTAGCTAAGGATTCAAAAACTGACAGCATTTTTTTTTTTTTTTTTAAGTACATCAGAAACAGGAAGACTGCCAAACAATCACTGGAGAATCAGGGTGCTAATTGAGCACTCAAGCAAGAGAGGAGGCCATTAGGGAGAAGCTAAATGAATCCTTGCATTGGTCTTCAGTGCAGAAGATGCGAGTGAGATTCCTACTTCTGAGCCATTCTTTTTAGGTGACTAAACTGATCAACTGTCTGAGACTGAGGGCAGGTCTTCACTACGGGGGGGGGGGGGTCGATTTAAGATACGCGAATAGCGTAGCTGAATTCGACGTATCGCAGCCGACTTACCCCGCTGTGAGGACGGCGGCAAAATCGACCTCCGCGGCTTCCCGTCGACGGCGCTTACTCCCACCTCCGCTGGTGGAGTAAGAGCGTCGATTCGGGGATCGATTGTTGCGTCCCGATGAGACGCGATAATTCGATCCCCGAGAGGTCGATTTCTACCCGCCGATTCAGGCGGATAGTGTAGACCTAGCCTGAGTTGTCATTGGTAAATTAAACAGTAATAAGTCACTATGACCAGTTGGTATTCACCTAAGACTTCTGAAGGAAATCAAAGAACTAACATTCTTCTTCGAGTGATTGTTCACGTCCATTACACATTAGGTGTGCGCGCGCCGCGTGCACGAACGTCGGAAACTTTTTCCCTCAGCGGCTCCCGTCGGGCCTGCAGGGTCTCCCCTCCCGCCAGAGCGGCGCCCCGCTCTAGCGTATATATATCCCTGCCGGCCCGACCCTCCCTTCTTACCGCCCGTGGCGACGTTGGAACAACTCTGTCTCTCGTCTGAGAGTGTCCCTTAGCATAGTACTCAGTGTTATCTTCAGTTATCAGTTCTTCAGTAGTTAGTGTTAAGCCCCTGGCTATTTAGAAAGACTTAAACTTCTTTGTGTCGGGTGTTTGACCAACCCCGGCACCGGCCCTGGGCGGCGGGGCATGCCGCACGCCCAAGGCTTTAAGGCTTGTGCCACGTGCCGCAAGCCTATGCCAGTAAGCGACCCACACGACTCGTGTCTCCGTTGTCTGGGGGAAGCACATC
Organism: Emys orbicularis; assembly: GCF_028017835.1. Taxonomy (NCBI): domain Eukaryota; kingdom Metazoa; phylum Chordata; order Testudines; family Emydidae; genus Emys; species Emys orbicularis. Next base: position 36,086,132 of record NC_088689.1, on the reverse strand, counting down.
AAAAGGAGCGCTGCAAGATCTGCAAGGCTTTCAAGCCTAGGACTAAAAAAGAGAGAGACTTTCGCTTGAAGCAGCTGCTCATGGAGACGGCGTTACAGCCCTCCACTTCAACGGCACCGTCAACCTCGGTGCCGGAAGCCTGTAGCCACGCCGAGCATCTCATTACCACTCCTGACGCGATTGTCCTAGCGGCTGCGTCCGCTGAGTCAAGGGAGGCCTGTAGAGAGGTCTTGGCTACTGCCTTCCCTTCGTCTACTATGGCCGCAAATTCGGGTTGCGAGCCCTGAGGTAAGGCTTCCTTGAACTTGGAGACCGATGCCCAGGAATTGAAGTTGTGTCTGTTCAGAATCGCTTGTTGGTTTGCGATCCTCAACTGGAGGCCTCCGGACGAGTAGACCTTTCTCCCAAATAAGTCCAAGCATTTTGCCTCCTTGGCCTTGGGGGCCGGGGCCTGCTGGCCATATCGCTCCCGTTCGTTGACCGCAGAGACTACCAGCGAACATGGTGTTGGATGAGAGAATAGGAAATCAAACCCTTTAGATGGGGCGAAGTATTTCCTCTCTACGCCTTTTGCAGTAGGTGCAGTGGAGGCTGGTGTTTGCTACACTGTCTTATAATTGGACTGGACCGTCTTTATGAGCGGGAGCGTGACCCTGGAGGGGCCCTCCGGGCTTAAAATGTCGACCATAGGGTCCTCCTGCTCAACAGTCTCCTCTGCCTGCAACCCCAAATTGAGGGCTACTCGGCGGAGCAGGTCCTGGTGCGCCCGATGGTCAATCGGGGGAGGACCGGACACGGTTGTGCCCGCCACGGCTTCGTCTGGCGAGGAGGAGGAGGTCATGGCCTTTTGCGCGTCTTCCTCCTCCTGCAACTCCTCATCGGCTGGGTGCTCCTCTGGGGTGCGTTCCCTGACGTGGGTCTGGGACGGTGCCGGGCTCGGTGCCGAGTCAGCCCTTTCCCTCTCTGGCGGCCTGGAGACCGTGGCCTCTGTGCGAGAGGGTGGGCGCCACTGTGGAGAGCGGGACCGGTGTCCCGAGGGGCCAGATCTCGAGGTCCTGGACGGGGGGCCTTGTTGGTGGTAGGCCCAAGGGGTCCAGAATGGCCATTGTCCTGGATGGCCCCACTGTGGGTGCCAAGTGGCTTCGTGCTCCCTACTGGCCTGTGCTCTGTGGGCATATCTGGAATGGCCCGAGTCCACCTCCGAAACTACGGACGGTGATCTAGAGGGCCACGGCGGTGCCGTGGAACGGCACCGGTCTGGGGTCGGAGAGCGGTGCTTTCGTGACCGGGACCGGGAGTAGCGCCTTGCTGACCTGGACCGGTACTGGTGACCTCGGGACCGGGAACGACTGCGAGAGGACGGTCTCGGGGATCGCGCAACCAATACGTCCCGGCGCCTACTTGAGCAGGGCTGCTGGGTCGGTGCCTTGTGCTTGTTGGGGCCCGACGGTTGTGTGGCCCTCTGCGCGGAGGGAAGCCGGGAGTCCACCGAGGCGGAGCTCGACCGGGACCGGTGCCGTGAACGGTGCCGAGATGGCGACCGTGATGGGCGCATCATTGCTGGCTTGCCTTTGGATGGCAGTCTCGGCGGAATGTCCTTAGCGCGGAGGGTGCCCTCAGCGGACAATTCAATGAGGTCCTTTGCTGCCTCAAATGTGTCCGGGGTGGAGGGCTGTTCCAAAAGTTCCTCCAGCCCTTCCTCCTCACTCGACGCGCCTATCCCGGGGCTCAACGGGCCTTTCGGTGCCGGAGCCACTGGCACCGGGATTTGTGCTGGGGCCGCAACGGCCTTAGGAGCACTTGCGGTCTTCGCGGGCGCTACCCTCTTGTGCGGGGAACGTCCTCGGGCCTTGGGTTGGCCCTTCGATTTAGCCGGCGAAGACGACCGGTGCCAGAGGTGTTCCCGCTGATTCGGTGCCGTGGGCTTAGGTTGCCCCGCCGGCGTCGGATCACGAACCATAGTAGACGAAGGGAAGGCAGTAGCCAAGACCTCTCTACAGGCCTCCCTTGACTCAGCGGACGCAGCCGCTAGGACAATCGCGTCAGGAGTGGTAATGAGATGCTCGGCGTGGCTACAGGCTTCCGGCCTTCCCCCAGAGGTGCAAAACACCCTCCAAGACCTTCCGTTCGAGGGATCAGGCTTGTTCTCGGACCAGACGGACGCCAGACTGCATAGCCTCAAGGACTCTCGAGCTACCCTAAAGTCGTTGGGGATGCACACCCCAGTGACGCAGAGGAAGCCCTTTAAGCCCCAACCTCCACAGAGACAGTACCACCTTCGTCCTAGACAGGAACCGTACCGCAGGAGGGGCAGGGATAACAGGCGTAGACGCAACAACACGCCTAACCAGGGCCAGAATCATGGCCAAGGCAAGCCACAGCCGGGAAACAAGCAAGGGTTTTGAAGCTGCGATCGAGGACAGAGTACCAACCTCTATTCCGGATCCCCCTCTGTGTTTCAGGGACCGCCTGTCCCATTTTTACCGTGCTTGGTCAAATATAACATCGGACCGCTGGGTCCTGCGCACGGTGGAGGCGGGCTACACCCTTCAGTTCTCCTCGCCCCCTCCCTCCCACCCCCCTTCCCCGTCCCTCTTCAGGGACCCCTCTCATGAGCAACTCCTCATGCAGGAGGTGCAGACCCTCCTCACAGTAGGAGCGGTGGAAGAGGTTCCTCCGGACCTCAGGGGGAAAGGGTTCTATTCCAGATACTTCCTCATTCCCAAAGCAAAAGGGGGCCTCCGTCCTATTTTGGACCTACGCAAACTAAACAAATACTTGCTCAAAACACGTTTCCGTATGGTCTCCCTTGGTACTATTATCCCGTCCCTGGATCCGGGAGATTGGTACGCTGCCCTCGATATGAAAGATGCCTACTTTCACATCGCCATCCGCCCGGCCCACTGGCGGTTCCTGCGCTTCACTATCAACCACCGCCATTTCCAATTTACGGTCTTGCCCTTCGGCCTGGCAACGGCCCCACGCGTATTCACAAAATGCATGTCCCTGGTGGCAGCTTTTCTTCGAAAAAGAAGGATGCGCGTCTACCCATACTTGGACGACTGGCTCCTTGCGGGCCGGTCGGAGGCCGAGGTTCGCTCCCATGTGACGTTGGCACTACAGGTGTTCCGCAAGCTCGGTCTACTGGTCAATGTACCCAAGTCATCGCTGGTCCCGAAGCAGAGACTGGACTTCATAGGGGCAGTCCTGGACTCAGTGGCGGCACGGGCGAGTCTTCCCGTATCGCGGTACTTGGCCATTCAGAAGGTCGTGAGCTCCATCCAGCAATTCCCCACGACCACGGCCAGATGTTGCTTGCAACTCTTGGGGCACATGGCGGCCTGCACTCATGTAGTCGGACACGCCCGCCTAAGATTCAGGCCATTGCAGTTGTGGCTGGCCCAAACATATCGCCCCAACAGAGACCCCTTAGACCTGGTCGTGACGATCCCAGCTCGGGTGTCGAACTCCCTCCGTTGGTGGCTCGATCGGCAGCAAGTTTGCGCAGGGGTCCCTTTCGCCACCCCGCAACCCGTTCTGACGTTAGTAACAGATGCGTCGGACCTGGGTTGGGGGGCGCACCTGGGGGACTTGCGGACTCAGGGCTTATGGTCCAGGGAAGAAAAGTTGCTTCATATCAACCTGTCTGGGACAGGACGTTTGTTTACCGGTGTTCTTCCCTAAGCCACACTCGGACCCAAGCCAACGCAGCTTGCATACCCTCGATGTCCGTAGGGCATTGGCTTTTTATCTAGAACGGACCAGGCCATTCCGCAAGTCGACTCAACTGTTCGTTGCCATTGCGGAGCGAATGAGAGGCCAACCTATCTCGACGCAACGCTTGTCGGCATGGATTGTGCTTTGCATACGCACGTGCTATGAGCTCGCTAACGTACCGGCCCCGGAGATCAGGGCTCACTCTACTAGGGCCCAAGCGTCCTCGGCGGCGTTCTTGGCGCAGGTTCCACTCCAGGAAATCTGTAAAGCGGCCACCTGGTCGTTGGTGCATACGTTCACAGCCCACTACGCGATCCATCATCAGACCAGAGAGGACGCGGCGGTCGGTAGAGCTGTGCCACCTTGGTTCCTACCCTCCTCCAATGGTAAGCTTGTGAGTCACCTAATGTGTAATGGACGTGAACAATCACTCGAAGAAGAAAAAACGGTTACTTACCTTCTGTAACTGTTGTTCTTCGAGATGTGTTGTTCACGTCCATTACACTTCCCACCCTCCTTCCCCTCTGTCGGAGTCACCGGCAAGAAGGAACCGAGGGAGGGTCGGGCCGGCAGGGATATATATACGCTAGAGCGGGGCGCCGCTCTGGCGGGAGGGGAGATCCTGCAGGCCCGACGGGAGCCGCTGAGGGAAAAAGTTTCCGACGTTCGTGCACGCGGCGCGCGCACACCTAATGTGTAATGGATGTGAACAACACATCTCGAAGAACAACAGTTACAGAAGGTAAGTAACCGTTTTACTCTGGTATGTAACGTATTACTTAAAGCAACCTTTGCAACAGATGACTGGATGGTAGCTAATGTGATGCCAATTTTTTAAAAAGGCTCCAGAGACAATTCTAACAACTACAGGCTAGTAAGCCTAATTTCAGTATCATGTAAGTTGGTTGAAACTATAGTAAAGAACAGAATTGCCAGACACACAGGTGCTCACAATATGTTGGGAAAGAGTCAATACGGCTTTTATAAAGTGAAATCACGCCTCACCAATCTATTATAATGTTTTGATGGGGTCAACAAACATGGACAAGGGTGATCCAGTGAATATAGTGTACTTGGACTTTCAGAAAGTCTTTGAAAAGTTCCCTCACCAAAGGCTCTTAAGCAAAGTAAGGAGTCATGGGATAAGAAGGAAGGTCCTCTCCTGGATCAGTAACTGGTTGAAAGATAGAAAACAAAGGGTAGGAATAAATGGTTAGTTTTCATAGTGTGGAGAGGTAAATTGCAGGGTCTGTACGGGGACCAGTGCTGCTGAACATATTCAGAAATGTTCTGGAAAAGGTTAAACAATGAGGTGGCAAAATTTGCAGATGCTGCAAAATTATTTAAGATAGTTAAGTCAAAAGCTGACTGTGAAGAGTTACAAAGGGATCTCACAAAACTGAGTGACTAGACAACAAAGTGGCAGATGAAAATCAGTGTTGATAGATCCAAAGTAGTGCACATTAGAAAACATAATCCCAACTATACGTACACAATGATGGGGTCTCTTGGAGTGCATCTGCTCAACGTGCAACAGCAGTCAAAAAAACTAACCATGTTAGAAACCATTAGGAAGGGGATAGGTAAGACAGAAAATATCATCATGCCACTATATAAATCCATTGTATGCCTACACCTTGAATACATTAGAACTGGCAAAAGTACAGAGAAGGGCAACAAAAATGATTAGGGGTATGGAACAGCTTCCATATGAGGAGAGATGGAAAAAGTCTGGGACTGTTCAGTATGGAAAAGAGATGACTGAGGGGGTAGCAGGGGATATAATAGAGATCTATAAAATCATGAATGGTGTGGAGAAAGTGAATAAGGAAGTATTATTTACCTGTTTACATAACACACAAACTACGGGTCAGCCAGTGAAATTAATAGGCATACTTCTTCATGCAATGCACAGACAACCTGTGGAACTCATCGCTATGGAATGTTGTGAAGGCCCAAAGTATGACTAGGTTCACAAAAGAATTAGATAAGATCATGGAGGATATGTACAGCCAAAATAGTCAGGGATGCACCCCTATGCTCTGGGTGTCCCTAAACTTCTGACTGCTAGAAGCTGGCGCTGCATGACGGGGGATGGATCACTTGATAAATTGCCCTGTTCTGTTCTCTCCCTCTGAAGCAGCTGGCACCGGCCACTATTGGAAGAGAGGGCTAGATAAACCACTGGTCTGACCCAGTATGGCCATTCTTATGTACCGTTTTGACTGGACCATGTATTATTGTGTTCTGTGTTTCCTTTTTGAACATGGCATTAGCAATAGCATATATGCTTAATATTGTTTAAGTTCTTTTAGAGACGTCTTATTTGATTTGGCAGCAGTTTTCTTGGTGTGTTTATTTAAAACTTTAATGTAGAGACAGGGCCAAGACTCTGTCCTGCTCAAACACCATTTTTCACTGAAAGAGACGGATGAGCTGCCATGTTGCCTCAGCTGGGAAAACTCCTAGCACACGGCATAGCGCTATCCTAGGTGGCTCCTACGTCACTTCCCTACAGCTTCTGGTGTGCAGGGCTGAGGACAATGTGCACTCTGGCTATTTCCAAATGGCCCCTTAATGGCCAAATCCAAATGGTGTAGAATACAACATCCTCAAAATTGCTACATCATATCAGCCCTGGTGTAGAACTGTACCAGAAACAGGGAGTTGTAACTACCTCCTCTCTACGCCTGCTATGCCCTGTGGATGTCATGCACAGCAGAGAACTCTGCACAGGATTCTCTGATCATCTGGATCATCCCTGCCTTCAGTTATTTTATTCATCATCATTTTTTTCGTACTGACAAAATTTATTGTAGCGGCAGAAGCAAATCTTTTTTTTTTTTTTTTTTTTTTAATTTGAAAGGGATGGTCAGTGGTAGTGCTGGGTTGTGAGGTTCTTTATATCTCTCTTGGACTTCGTAGTTTAAGGGAATCTATTATTTTTAGAGATACAAATACTTGATTTTCTGGGGATTGTTTGAGATCTTTTCCAGCCACTGAGAAATCCATCAAGAATAACTTTTGAGGTCCAGTTACACTGAAATAAGATTAATTTTAAAGTTACTAGACACACTCCCTGTATACTTGTAAAATTCTGTCCTTATGTCATATTTGAAATGAGGGGCCAGAACTTTGTTTTGGATATAATTTTGAAACATTTACTTTTCATATTGTCTCATGAATTTCACTTGATATATTTTTTTGTTTGAAAACATCAAGTCTGACCCAGGGTATGTTTTTTTTTAGCAGCAAACCACTCTAACGTAGACAGTGGACTAGGAAAAGAAGTTGAATTAACAAATGTTTATCCAAATCTGAAATTGAAAATATCTCTCTAGTCTTGTCATAACCATTCTGATTAAAACTGTGTGTTTAATGAGAATTTTTATGACATTTAAACAGTTAAATTTCCCCAGGTGCTTGTTAAAGAAATGTACATCCTGGGGCAGGGGGTTGGGGTGTAGGAAGGGGGCAAGGGCTCCGGCTGGGGGTGCGGGCTCTGGGTTGGGGCTGAGGATGAGAGGTTTGGGGTGTAGGAGGGGGCTCTGGGCTGGGGCTGAGGGGTTTTAGAGTGTGGGAGGGGGGCTGAGGATGAGGGGTTGGGGTGTGGGAGGGGGTACAGGCTCTGGGCTGGGGGTTCAGGCTCTGGGGTGGGGCCAGAAAGGAGGAGTTGAGGGTGCGGGAGAGGGCTGGAGGTGGGGGGTGGAGGGTGGGAAGGCATGAGAGCTCCAGCTGGGGGTGCAGGCTCTGGGGTGGGGCTGGGGATGTGGGGTTTGGGTGCAGGAGGGGGCTCTGGGCTGGTGCCAAGGGGTTTGGAGTGTGGGAGGAGGCTCCGGGCTGGTATGCAGGCTTCGGGCAGCTCTTACCTCAGGTGGCTCCCGGGAAGTGGCATCACCTCCCTCCAACTCCTAGGTGGAGGCACGGCCAGGGGGCTCTGCGCCCTACCCCTGCTCCCACAGCATCCATTGGCCGTGGTTCTTAGTCAGTGGGAACTGCAGAGCTGGCGCTTGGGGCAGGGGGCAGCGTGCGGCGCCCCTGTGGCCGCCCCCAAGCTGGAGGGACATATCTGCTGCTTCCCGGGAGCCGTGTGGAGCCGGGCAGGGAGCCTGCCAGCCCGGTAGTGCCACCAACTGGACTTTTAATGGCCCAGTCAGTGGCGCTGACTGGAGCTGCCATGGTCTCTTTTTTCGACCAGGTGTTCCGGTCGAAAATCAGATACCTGGCAACTCTATGTATAGAAAGCAGAATCTTGAGTAGGAGTAGGGAGGATATATTGCCTCTTCATTTGGCACTGGTATTACTGGTACTAGAATACTATGTCCAATTTTGGTGTCCACAATTCAAGAAGGATGAAATAGAAAGGAAGAACAAACACATACAAGTTGCACCTTTATGTTTATTCTTTATGTAACTTCAGGCTTTGCACGTCTATATTAGATAAATTCCCTTTACTAATGCAAGTCTCCTATCACCTTTGAACAGTTTCTCAGTGTTCCCCCTAGCCCTACGGGGGGATCCACTGTTCACAGACAGCCTCCTGCCTTTGAAACTGTCCCTCAGGTTCTGGGTGAAGACTTAAGTTTCAAGCCTCCTTTTAAAGAAGGGCTCTTGGCTTTTCTTTCCAGGATCATGGTTACATAGGGTGGGGAAATTCTAGCCAGGATGTCTGTGTTTTCCCTTTAAATTTAATGGCCCATCATTTGTTTTTTCCTGGATTGTATAATGCTCAGTGCTTGGAGCTAGTCTCGTCTGGTTGGGGAGATGGACGTAAAGTTTTATGAATCCAGTTCTCTATATACATAAATTCATAACCACAGTCTGTAAATATGTCATAATGACCACCAAGTTCAGAACATTACAAGCTTTCATGAAAGGCCTTACTCGACATATTCTTATACACAATAATACCATATACAACCAGTTGATTCAATTGCTTAGTCTTTGGGGCTTAGACCCCCCCCCAGTTCTTCCCTTGGGGTGGTTGGACCTGATTGATCTGCCTATTTGATCTGACTTTCCTGCTGAAGAAGTCTGCTTCCTCATACCAATGTGCTAGGAATTACAACAGGAAGAAGATGGCAACAAGAATGGAAACAGTGGAAGCAGAACAACAACTTCAGTGAGGAAACCGAGCATATAGGTAAGTGGCAAGGGTTTCGAGTGTTTTTGAGATGTGGAATGTGGTTTTGATGGGGGACCTAGCTTTGGTGGCATCAAGAACATTTCAATTGTGGTGAAGGTCATGACTGGTGGAAGGTGCTGTGGCTTCTGGAGCACCCAGCAGAGCAGGTCAGAAGAATTGAGTGTGCAAATAGTGCTGAGGAAGGACAGTAGCTGTACAGGAATGTATTGATATTGAGAGAATTTGTTGAACTAATAAAGTATTCAGGCATCTGCCCCAAACTAGCAAGGCTGGCACTCCTACCCCCCCACCTCCACCTTTTTTTTTCCCCTGAAGAGAAAATCTTTACAGCGTAAGGAGGTATACATTAGTGTTGAGTCAAAGGCAACAATTTTTCTCCCAATGCTATTTTTAAAATTAATAAACTTTTCTTCAAGTAGTTCAGTTATTTAAAAAGTGAGCGTAGCTTTTCATTATCATTGTTTAAGTGATCATAATTACTCATCCTGGTCAGAATCTGTCTTTATTACAAATATGACCCATTGTGATAGATGGATTGGACCCTTATCGGAGATGCAGTTGGAGGGAGCACACTTTTAACAACTAGCTACATTTTCTCTGCAAACTTGATTGCATTTGCATAAACACACATTACAGACACTTTGAGGAAAGAACAGGAGAATGACTTAATCCTCCCCCAATCATTTTTGTGTGTTTCTTTAATGCTCAAAATGGGTGCATTGTCTCTTTTAAATCTGCATGAGACACATAATTGTTTCTATTATGCTGAAGCTGGTCATATGCTGTCACCCATTCTGGGGGACAGTGTACCAATCCAATCTCATCTTGCCCTATGCAGGTGAGGAAAAATTGTGATTGTGTATGCATTTTGTATTTTGGCTCCTATCTCCAGCTGGTTAATCAAAGAGAGTACTTCGTTTATGGTAAAGTATTTGCTAAACCTTGAGCTATTGTGAATGGTTGGGGGGGTTGCTTCTGTATCTGTATAACAACAACATCACCACATTTTCTAAATAGATGCTGTGAATATTTGCACCCTATATTGAACTACACGATCTTGCAGCCCTGGATGAGTTCCCCTAGTGGAAGATCAGCAGTCTGCTTTATTAGACCCAACATTTGGAACCCACATGCTTTCAAGCCAACTGGGTCTGAGCAGCATCCAGATACTGTCTGGTTCTGACATCTCAGGCGAACTCTGGGGCACAGACTCCTTCTCTGGCACCCCTCAGCTGCCATCGGCCCCAAGACCGGTGTTGAACCCTCCTCACAAGCTCTCCACTTGCTTTTGCATGCCCTCCCCAGAGCTCCACCCTCATGGGTACTCCACTTTACAGTTCAACTCTTCAGGGACTGGAAGGCCCTGACAACTAGGAACACACAGGCTTGGCAAAGGAACTTCTTGAACACACTTTACTCTTAAAATGCACAAGATACAGATGTAGGGAAAAACAAACATCTGAACATCCTCTCGCCGCCCCCCCCCCCCCCCGATTGATCTCACCCCTCAGCTTTGGGTCCCAGCTCTGTCCTTATTCTGGCTATGTAGAGACTCCCTTGTCTCTATGCAGCAAGTCCTGCTTGCTGCTTTTGGCCCCTTTTGTATACACAATCCCTCTTATAAAGCCAGCCTTGGTCAGGATGCACAATATAAAACCCATACACCAGCCATGCTGAGTTCACATGCCCAAACACCCTTGTTGAGCAGAGGGTGCTAAAGCAAGTCAACAGTCCTTGACAGCCAGCCAGTTGACTTTTCCTGTATGTGTTGTCCAGAAGGTGAGAAATTCCTCCTCCTCTAGCCTTGTTTATCTACCACGTCAGGCTACACCACGCCAGTTCAAACTCAACCTCAGCACAGGACACAGCATCATACACAGATTGGGGGTTCTAATTCTCAGTGGAAGTTCACAATCAAATGATACACACAAAACAAAATGAAATTAATAAGTTGACACAGATCTTTTCCTCAAACTGCCTAACACAGCTTGTGGGTGGGAACCCTAAATATAAATCTTTCTATAAGGAAGAGAGTTTTCCTGTTTCCAGGCTCTGAAATGGTGCAGATGTGTAATTGTTCCCTTCCCTGTAGAACAAGTAGTTTCAGATTGTTTTCTTTAACTGTTTTATAATGGGGCTAATCGTTTGCTGCAGCATGAATGTAAATATTGTAAAAGCTGAGTTAGAGAATGCTCTGTACAGCAATGATACAACTGAGGCTTAGGGGGCTCTGGTTAAAAAGGATTTTTACTGAAAATGGCTAAATCCTGCAGTCCTTAAAAACATTTCTCAATGACAGACTGCGTTACCTGTCTGGGTCCCAGGAGCCACCGAGGCTCACAATTAGTTTTCCCTGACAGGTTTGTGGAGGTATAAAAGCAGTGGCTTGGGAGCAGCTACAGATGGACTGTAGGGCTCAGCTGACATCTAAAAAAGGCAGAAAGTTTAGTAAGCGTGTGTGTTGTCTGAACTCAAGCCAGGGAAAGGGAATGCTTTCATTTGAGCCTGGCATGTACTGTGGAAAGTTGGGGGGTTTTTGGCTGGGCCCTTTTTATGAACCAGGAAGAGAAGGAAAGCCATGTATTTTTTAATTTTGTTGGGAGGGAGGAAAGAGGGGCCATTCTGGTTGCTAGTAAGGAGAACTTGTGATACTCCTATTGCCTTTGATGGGAACTTTGCCTAAGTAAGGAGTTCAGGATTTTATCCCATACAAATAACTTCGGTATCTTACCAGAAACCAAGAAAAAGTATCCAAGTAAATATTTTAGACAGTATTTTAGATTGATTAAATGTAACAACAAAATGGTGGAGTGAAACTTAACAAAGCCCCCCTTTTAAAAAAAACTGTAGTTCTTTCCCTTCTCACCCATCCCTTTATTCTGGCTATATAATCCAAAGAATTATTTTAGTAATACATTCCTCCTAACAGTACCAAGACTTTCCACTTAATAATGCTAAATAAACATTTATGTTAAAAAGCAATAAAACTACAATTTAAAAAAGTCTAGCCTTTTTTAGATGCTTTCCAGTGGACAGAATGGGCATCGCATTTGTCGTTTGAATTCCAATTCATTTTCATTTTTACTAGGGAAACTTTCTTACAAATAGACTGAAAATACATTATAGCAATAGAGAGAACTAAGGCAGGTCTTTGTAGGACAAAATGCAATCTTTATTTGAAGTATCTCACGAACAGCCACTTTTAAGCAAGACTTCTAAACGCAGCAGTATCCTGCCATTCTGATACTTTTGTAAAATACCTTCAGCTCAGTGAATTTAACTCAAGTGAAATGTAACCAGATTAGCTGCCTGTGCTATTCTGATCAGAGTCCTAGCAGTACACAGGGGTGAGCAAATCAATAATTGCATGCCTAGGATATACTGCACCTTGATCAGGCTGTGACCTTTCTTCGTGTAATGTGGGATAAAGAGGAGTGGCAACGACAAAGAAGTATCATATGCCTCCTCATTCACAGGAACTTGGATACAGTTCTTTGTTCTTGGCCGCAACTGCTAAAAAAAAAAAAAAAAATGTGAAAGCCTAGTCAGCTGCATTCCGGAGCAGTCTTCCTTTGGAGATGCACTTTCTCTTCTTGTTTATTCCCTCCTGTTCATTTCTCTGTTCATTTGATGTTTTAGATTAAATGGACCAAATACTGTCGCCCTTTTGCTGAGTGGAAGCAGAATTTGACACCTTGAAGGTCAGTTTCCCATTTGTAGCAGAAAGCCATGACACCGAGTCAGTTTTTTGGTGTAATTTATTTACAGCTTTTACACAAGTCCTGTTTCCGTGAACAGACTGCACTCAATCGACTCTGTTTTGCAGAAACCTCAGGTCAGACACCGCTGCCTTGTCCAAAGCAGCTGTGTTGGGCCTCCGTCTCTCTCCAGGAGTCATACAAATCTCAAACACAACCAACTGCTTAAGCATACTTTGTGCATTTATTCCTCTTTCTGCCCCCGCACTTTTCATCTGGGAAAGACTCAGTCTAAGACTCCCCTGGTACTGCATGCTCTGGAAAAGGTGACCAGGCTATTGTCCTTTCCAGGGGCGGCTCTATGTATTTTGCCGCCCCAAGCACGGCAGTGAGGCAGCCTTCGGCGGCATGCCTGCGGGAGGTCCGAAGGCAGCCTGACTGCCGCCCTCACGGCAACCGGCAGGCTGCCTCCCCAGGCACGCCCTTGGTGCGCTGGTGCCTGGAGCCACCCTGGTCCTTTCTTTTGCACAGCTGCTATGTAGCACCAAGGAACCTGAGAAATGTCTAACAGCCCTCAAAAGGATCATTTAGCCCATTCATTATCCCTAATTATTCTTTGGGCGCAGTTACTACAGGGCATCCCTAACCCATTCTATGGATTGTTTCATCTTGGGTGCTTAAACATCAGTGATCCCTAATGCACAAGCCATGAGCATCATATGCCATACAAATACAGCTAAAGGCCACATGCAAAGCAGATATATAAAGGTCAAACTAAATAACAGCTACTTAATGTCCTCAATTCATCAGAATGGCCATAGTGGGTCAGACCAATGGTCAAATAGTAACACATGAATAATGTAATAGATTCTACCTCTACATTGAATTCTGAGTAACCAAATACTTAAAGAAGAAAGAGGCACTAACACAGAATGAACAAAGATAAAACTGAAAAGAATCTACTGATCTATGTAAGGAAAGATTAGAAATAGGCATTTTCAGAAACCCCACTCTTCTGTCTACTGTACACCTGATCATCAATAGTTTTCCTAACAATGTGATAGATAAAATTGTTGAAGGGTTAAAAGAATACAATGTACACTAACTTTTCAAATTTAAAAATAAATTCCAGTTTTCAATGAAATACCTGGGCACACAGTTTAGGGTATGCCAGAAGGAGGATAGGGGATGTTGGATGTAGTTTAATTCTGGTAACTTTATTCCTAAGTGTCTGGGAGTACCTGGCAGATCAAATTGTACTGTGCAGGTAATTCCATATTCATTTACATATACCCATGGGACTGCTGGCAGCCCTCTCCTTTTCCCTTCCCTGCTGCTAGGACCTCACCCCCCTCCTCAAATGAGGGTTAAGGAGGAGTATAAAGGAGGAGGATTTGATTCCCTGCAGTACCAGTAATAAGAGTGTAGAACCACCCCATTTCCACTCCTTTAAAGAATACTTCTTTTAATATCCTTTATCAAACCATCTTATTAGATTATTAAAAAATAACAGGAGTACTTGTGGCACCTTAGAGACTAACAAATTTATTAGAGCATAAGCTTTCGTGGGCTACAACCCACTTCTTCACGAAAGCTTATGCTCTAATAAATTTGTTAGTCTCTAAGGTGCCACAAGTACTCCTGTTATTTTTGCGGATACAGACTAACACGGCTGCTACTCTGAAACCTGTTATTAGATTATTGTATCCATTCCCTATGGAGTACCTGCCCTGGACATCCGCCCCAAGCTTACATAACGAGTTGCAACATCATAGCCTAATTCCCCCTTTCATTTTTGACACACTCTTTGGGGAAAGAGTTAGTATCTGCAGCCTCTTTAAAGAAGTGAGTCTTGGGGAGGGAAGTGACTGAGGACACAGCAGAGGCCTTGCACACAGACTTGAGAGGTTGTTCCCTGCATAGGAAGCATCATTGAAATGGGAACAAAGATGGGCCTGAGAAAAAGGAATAAAGAGGTTAGTGAGGGAAAGCGAAGGAGGGGAGAAAGGACTCTGCCAGGAACAGCATCAGAGATCAGAGCTTTGCTGCAGGGCCTTGAAGGCAAGGCAAGAAGCTTAAACTTAATTCCTGTTTAAGAAGAAAAAGGATGGGGGGAGGGCAGTGATGGGGTTCTATGTGAATCATTATCAGTGCACTTTTTCATTAACTCTTTTGTGCGGGGCAGGCTCCTGTATGTGGTTGGGTGTGTGGCTGCAATAGCAATAGTTAAATAAGTGTAACTGAGAACCTTGTGAGTTGTCAAGTTAAAGCCTTAACTGCATGAGAGGGTAACATGCATGAGAATGTGTGATAATCAGGGATAGTTGTTTTACCACAGGAGAGCAGCAAGTCATGACTTCTGTGATTTCGGGGGGGGAGGGACCATTGTTTTTGAAAAACTGTGTGCTTCTGAATCACTCTTAGAAGCAGGAAGATGGGACAGTATGTGCCCATCCATGGAAACTGCAAAGAATAAAGAAAAGGCCTGAAAACATTACGATTAGAGTAATTCATAAATGAGTGGCATAGACCTTCCTTCCACAAACAGACAGGAGACAATTGCTTTTAAAGGGTAACTTGTTTTACTACATGCGCACGGCACTGTGGTCTAATGGAATGAGCAAAAATGTAAAAGCTAGTGAATTCTAATCTTGTCTTAGACATATCCTTGCTCTGTGACCCTGGGAAAGACATTACTCACATGGTATTTGTTTCCCCATTTGTAAAGTGAGAATAATGCTTTCAGACAGTAAGCACATAGATTAGATGATTATACAATGCTTTGAAAATGCAAAGAACTATATAAGTGCTAATTATTGTTATTAATTATTATTTCATGCCTCTGTTTTATCTATTAATCTGTACTGTGGAGCCTTGGCAAACTATTTTTGAGTATCTAAAGTGTTTGTTCTTTTCATAGCAATCACTGGTAGCAACAGGTACTGTTAAGGTTGCAAAATTCCTTTCATTATTACTTTTTCATGAGCTTTTAACTTTCCAAAGAACTGATCTTTTGGGATCAAAGTTTCCATGGGTGGTTTGTACCGCAAAAATTTTGGGCTTTTTTCCTTGTTTTTGAAATTTGTCCACAATCCTTTTAAGGCATTTTTGAGTTGCAGGATATCGGGGAGAATTTTTTCCCCCCCTATTGTCATTCAAAAACTCTAATTGCACTGTTCTTGAAAGGGGTTAGAACCAGACCAGCAGAAATTTGAAGTTTGACCTGGTCAGCATCTCTGATAAGATATATGTGCTTTGCTTAGTTTCTGTTAATTTTTTTAATTATACTTAATTTAAAAATCTCTTCTGAGCATGTAATTCTGGAATTCTTGTATTTCTGCAGAAGTGTGAATGAAGTTTTCACACACAATTTCAGACATGGCTTTTACAGTATTTTTTAAAAACAGTGGATGGAAAGTAGGGTTGGTAAGCAGGAAATGCAAGCTGGAGCAGTTCATTATCAGAGCTAATGTCTTTATTGTCATGAGAAGGCATAACGCTGCTGCCAAAGTTATTACGTGCATTCAATTGTGGCATAATTATTATAGGAACACATTTCATGTGTACAGTATTTGAACTATAGACAGTGCTATTCTCTGTGACTGGAGGAGCAGGGAGCTACTATAACCAGCGTGCCTTGGGACCCCCTCTAGGTCCTTTCTGCCAGCAGGAGCTTGTGAAACCTGGGAGAACATCAACTTTACCTACTTCACTCAAACAGTCTCTCTCTGGTGACTCCTCCATATCCTTTGCCCCCTCCTGATAGCCCTTTATATACTGTTTGTCTCCTGCATGATCTTTCCCCCTCCTAAAACCCCAATCAGCAATGACTTCTGTGCCCTCTTACCACCAGGAGTGCTTCTCTCAGACTTTACTTTGATCTACAGTTAACTCCCATCCCCTGCCTGCACATCTCAGAACTGCTGCAGATAGATTGATTCATGAGTGTCCTTTTATGAATGGCATGGTGAGTTTTCCCTGGGGGACCACAGAATGTGGCTCTCTGTGGCGGGTGTTTTACTAAGTACAAAATTAAAGAAACTCAATAGAGATGAGCCATTTAATAGCAGTTTGAGAGTTGCCAGATAACCCCTTCTTCACTTCAAAATGACTATACAAGTCACTTAAATAGTGAAGCCTTTGATCAGTGGAGGACCTGATGTTAGATAAACAAGTAAAAACAAGAGTAGAGGGAGAATCACAGCTGTCATTGTCGTGGTAGTGTTAAAGTAATAGAGAGCATCCGCTCATGGTATTAGCTACTTGCAGCAGTGGTGGACTTCTGCAGTGTAGCAGTTTCAGGCTGCTGCCTCTATCTGTTTTCTCCGCTTCACCCACCTGTAGAAAACATCACCTTTGCTTTCACAAATGATGTGCAAAACAGAGCAAGCAAAAATAGCATAGGAGATGTAGTCAGTAATAATACTGCAACTGCTCTTCAGCTTTGTGCATTCCCAAGCTGAGATGATTATTAAGGCAAAACTCTTTCCCTGTGGATGTGATCAGAATGAGGTTTCATAACCCACAGAAATGAGGAGATAAGCTTGGTCATAGAGAATCACTGTGGAAATAGAAACGCTTAATGCCTGTCATATGGGGAGAACCATATACAAGCCAAAGAGGGCAATTTGTGTCTTATGTACTTTTCAAGACCATCCTATGGAAACTGTCCTCTAAACCACCAGGGCTTTCATCAAAAGGGTGTGTAGTATCACAGTGCCATTTGAAAACCGGTCACCGGCCTTCCACGAGGCCTGAGCACGGAAGGCGTTGAAGTATACCCTGCTGGCCGAGACCCTGAGAGCCCAGGGCTACGAGGTGCAGATACACGCCCTGATCGTGGGAGCCCTGGGCTCGTGGGACCCCAACAACGAGCCGGTTCTGAGAGAGTGCGGAGTCGGTCAACGCTATGCCCAGCTCATGAGACAGCTCATGGTGTCCGACACCATCAGGTGGTCCAGAGACATTTATACGGAACACATCACAGGACACCGTCAATACCACATTGAGTAATTGAGACCGCCAACCAGGGAAATAGCCCACTTCCTTCCCTGATGAACCAAGGGACGCACCCCACTCATGTACTCATTCGCTGCACCGATACTGACTTGGACTCCTTATACATTCCATGGGTGGCATACCCAAGCCCACCTATCCACTGACACTTTAAAAACTCTTGTACCCCAATCTGGGTCTATGCCGGTTATGTGATATGTATGTATCTCTTCACCCTTGCAACCAATACCTGTAATCCCTCATAACCCAAGCCTGACCCCAGATGTACTGTACCTTCCCTCTTAACTTGTGTATATTTAATTTTAAACATTAACTTTAATAAAAATTTTAAATCTATTCTTTTTGGTCGACGTATTCTGTTTCTGTGGGTGGAAAGAAAATGAGCAGGTAAGTTCCACCTATTGCAGTGCTAGTGGTGGGGAGCCCTGCCAGAGATTAAACTATGTTTTGTTTTTCCCCAGGGCGCTCTGTGTGTTCAGCACATCTCTGCAGGATGCTATTCCTTGCACACCTCAGCAATAGTGACTGTTGCAATGGACTTGCCAAGATCAAACAAGTGTGCATGTGAGTAATAATCAGCATTTCTGGCCAGCTTCCATTGAGCAATACTTACACTCCTGACTGTAGATATAAGAACTCTCCTTGGGATGTTGAGAGAGCATTCTCTTGGCTGACAGTTGGGCAGCATTCTATGGGTTACCTATTTTACTTTGTCCTGTCTAAATGTCCTGTTAGTTTAACAATAAATACATTGCATACTAGGATCTTCAGTGAGTTCTTTGCCTAGAGAACTATAGCTGTAACATTGGCCTTTAAGGGTGAGGTGTTAAATCAACAGAAAAAAAATTGGATGATCCTCAGGGTTGCAAGAGGGAAATGAAGAATCTCCCTTCCCAAGAAAGAGATCTCACAGTGACAATATATCAGATGAATAACTTTCTTTGCTTACTACTTGTAACCACAACAAAAGCGGTGCTGAGAATAATTTTAAACAATTACTGTGAGAGAAATCTACAAATGTACCCAATATTCTTTTAATTCTTCAATATATTTGTCTGAAACTCACCTTAAGGCATCTCCCAAATCTTATATAACTACTTTTTAAACAAACAGTGGTTGCATGAATCCCCTTATCGGGATTTTTGATCCACCCATGCAGTGTCACTATTCCAATACCTGTTCCACTACCTGTGCTGCTTTGTGGCTATGTCAAGGCTTGCTATAGAGTCTACAAAATTCTGTATGACATAGATTTAGTATTGCTGAATAAGGTCTCTAATATATGTAACTTGTTTCTTTTTTGTTAGGCATTATTAATCCTAGTGTATCAATTGTAAAATCACCTTTTTTGCTTAATAATTGTACAACATTTAAATCTTGATGCAATATCTCTAACAATGTATTTTTCAGACACATTTTTTTTTGCTATAAAATCAAAAAAAGTCTAAATTATTATAAATAATGGCAAATAACTTCTTGCCACTTTCTGTGTAGCGTTTAGAGAAATGGAGGACAATACTTGTTTAAGAAAGATAACACTTATGTCCTCACACAAACTCTCAGGCAGGTTGCTAGTGGTTAGTCTAATTCCTGGCCTATTACCAGTGAAGGGGTAATTTAAGGAGGAATTCAAATGATCCTAGATGAAGTATACTTGAGTCAACTGAAGTGCAGAATGATGTAATGAATGCAAACAATGTTGACTTCATAAGCAATCCCTCCCTCCAGCTGCATCTGTGAGGGGACCTTGAGGTAGGTCTGTCTGGAGAATCTTGCCCGCATGCTCGGGGTTCTGCTTATCGCCATATTTGGGGTCGGGAAGGAATTTTCCTCCAGGGTAGATTGGCAGAGGCCCTGGAGGTTTTTCGCCTTCCTCCGCAGCATGGGGCAGGGGTCGCTTGCTGGAGGATTCTCTGCGACTTAAAGTCTTTAAATCATGATTTGGGGACTTCAACAGCTGAGTCATGGGAGAGAATTATTCGAGGAGTGGGTGGGTCAGATTTTGTGGCCTGCATCATGCGGGAGGTCAGACTAGATGATCATAATGGTCCCTTCTGACCTTAAAGTCTGAGTCTGAGTCTATGAGGTAATATAGAGTAGGTATATGTTGAGGAACAAATAAGCTGTCAGTATTTCATATAGATGTCATTAGTAAGCCATCTGAGGAAAGAGCAACAGAAGATATTTTTCTAACAGCAATGCCCATATTTTTCTGTTAAGGTATGAGTGACTCTGTAAAACAAGCATTACACAGGTGTGACCCCAATGGCTATCAACATCTATAATTTCCATATGTACAATCAAGCCATCTCTTAGGGCACTTAGTCCTGTTAGCAGAATCCCGCAGGCATCAGTAGAAATCCCATGATTTCAAGATTGGGCCTATAGCTAATAACTCAAGCAACAGTTTAACACTCTTTTCAGTGACATAGAATCACTACAGCATCATTCCAAATGGTTACATGATAAAATCAGAATTGTCACGTGTCTCACGCATGGCACAAGAGCCATGCATGCCCATCCATCCACTGTCCATACTGAAGGTCATGCATTTGGCTGTGAGGCAGGAATGGCTTGCAATTGCAGTCTCACAGCCTACTGAGCTGCACTCCAGTGGCCTCTTTCTCATTACTTCATTTGTTAGATTTGAGCTGCAAAAGAGCAGCACCACAAATGGTGGCAGGGACAGAAGATAGTGGAGGACCTCTACTGGCCTCAGGCTCCCTCACTCAGCAATAAGCTGTCCCCTACAGATATTCCCATTTATCTAGCCCTTAGACACCCTCCAGCTCCTACAACACTTCCCTACTCACTTTCTCCATGACATTTATGATTTCATAGACCTCTATCATAATCCCCTCTTAGTCGTCTCTTTTCCAAGCTGTGATGCTTCTGAGGGAAATCTTTGTAAAGCTCAGAATTTTGTTGAGCGCTACCAAATATATTGTGAAATCACTGACAGTGGCCTTCTGCCAATTTCTAACACAGGAAGAGGAGGCCCAAACTCAAACTTCCCTCGGGCCAACAATTGTTGAGAAGAAGGAATTCTTTAAAATCATCATTACATCATGACACTTTTTACCATAGAGTTTTTTTATATTATGTTTTTACTTCAAGAACAGAATTTACAATCAGACAATTAATACGAAAATTAATCAAAGGAAAATGAATGATATATTAGTGGGTGCTGATTCCTGAAAAACTTATGGTCAAATTCATCCTGAATGTAACAGCATGGACTTCACTGGAATTATATCTGGGGTGAATTTAGCCCATCGTCAGTAATACATACTAAAGGGTTGTACACTTTGTTGCTTCTATAAGCTGAGCACATTACACACAGCAGGACTCCTTTCATTTCTCCTTTTTCCTCATCAGCTCCCTGTGTGCTATCCTCCCATCTTCTGTTTCAGAGACTCCCTGCAAGCCCCCACCCATTCTCTCCCCCGTGTCGTCCTCTCCTACGGTGACCAGACAGCAACTGTAAAAAATCGGGAGAGGGGGTGAGGGGGTAATAGGAGCCTCTATAAGAAAAAGACCCCAAAATCGGGACTGTCCCTATAAAATCGGGACAGCTGGTCACCCTATCCTCTCTCCATGCCAGGTTCACCCCTTCTTTCCCCATCATACCGGGTGGGACACAGAGCCCCATCTACCCCTTTCTGCTTCCCTCCCATACCCTCACATTCTACCCCTGCCAGGGGCTGTGCACTGTGTGCCCACTTCCCCCTATGTCAGGGTCTTCTATTCTCCCTTATTTCCAAGGGCTGTGTGGCTCCCCATTCTTTCTACTCCCCTTTCCCCATCATTCTTCCCTTTCTGCTTGGGAGAAAAGTCATTCACCCTTTAAACTCTATTGGGAGGATGGGCAGAGCTGAAATGGGGTGGTGGTAAAGTTGTTTAATGGTTGTCATCACCTGGTCCTTTGATCTATAGACAGTTACAGACCTGGTTGAAGCTGCTGGGTCTACTAACTCGATGCTAGGAGCTCTGCACTTTCCCCTTCCAGTTTTCTGACTTTCACCAGAATCAATAGGGTTCTACTCATTGACACCTAGAACATTCCCTGAAATGTTGAAATTGAATAGATGTGGCATTCAAAAGCTACCACATTACATCCAACCAGCCAGAGAAATGTCATCAAGTTGAATATAGGTCCTTGGTTTGCTCAGCCAACAGTGGGCCAAATTAAATTATGACTTTGAGAAAGGTTGTGATTGGGTCAGAAAAGGGGTGGAAATAGTAACAATACAAACATAATTTAGAAATTGCTATACTGAATCAGGCAGTGGCCAGTTTAGTCCAGTGTCTCGTCTCTGACGGTGGCCAGTACCCGACACTTCAGCAGAAGATGTCCTGACCAGGCATTCACTGAATTACCTGCCGTTTGGGAAAATTTCTTTCTAACCAGTTAGAGGTTGGCTTTTATCATAAAGTGTAAAGATTAATAGTCCACATTTCCTAACTTTAAATGTTCTCCTCATCCATTCTAACATCCAATCCATTTTTGAATCCAGCTAAACTCTTGGCCTCAATGTTTTCTAATGGAAGAGAGTTGCACAGGCTAACTGTGCATTGTGGAAAAGTTAGAACTCATCAGACATGAACTGGTCATCCATATTCCTTTGTACTAATCAGGTCAATGTTCTCCGTTGGTAGCCATTGCATACTGCTATCTGATTTCAATTTTGAGGGCATGTCACAGCCGTATGTTATCAGTTCATTTGGTGTATGATCAATGAGTGAATCTCCATCCCCCCCCCCCCCCCCAGGTGAAGGGTGAGAGTGGGAGAATGAAAGAAGCAGAAAATTTGCTCCTTTGGTCTAACACTTTGTTAGAGGGAATGGTTTCAGCCAACACAGGACCACAAACATGCCAAATACCATAGAAACCTCTAGACAGGATCTCTGTGCAGTTGGGGCTCTGTGGTTTTGGACAGGTGGGCAGGGAGCCAGGCAAGGGGACTGCTGCTCTCTGTAGTATCATTCCCTTTCAAATCTGTAGTAATTTCCTGGTAAAAGACAATTCTGACAGTCCGTATTACCTTACTTTACACAGATTTCTACTTGCAGGAGGTGGCTTGAGCCTGTAATACCTTTTCCAGTGTCTTTCATTCCTGAGGCTTAATTGAAAACACTATTGTGGATATGTAACTTTTCTTCTCCAACATAGGCAAATGGCAGGGCAAAAAGGGAGTGCAAGGAATCTGTGTGAAGAGGCCTCCTTCCCTGGTTTCTCCAAAGATGCACCTGGCTGTACATGTGCAGAAAGAGAGCAAGCCCTAGATTATAGGTAAAAGCTCATTTTTTCCAGTGCTTTTACAAACCTGCCAACTTTCAGGGGAGGCAGAGATGAATGAGGTTTAGGAGCTAGAGCAGGGCCTGGGAACAGAGAAGCTGGGGGCTATGCTTAGCTGGCCACTGACTGTGGGGTCCTGTGTCTTACTCATTTGTCCACTTCAGGCAGGAGTGGGGGAGGCAAAGGAGTGATTCTGCAACCCGGATTGGGGTGAGTAAAGAGGCTCGCAGGATCGGGCCCTTAATGGGGGTGGGGGTGAAGTGCGGTACCAAGCGCACCGTTGGGTAGCCCGGGCTGGTTGGTTTCCATCGTGAGCTGGGTCTGTTTGCCTCTGGGACCCGGGGCCCCCTCCTGCTCCCTTTGCCTGTCAGGGACTTTTCGCAGTGTTTCAATGAGCCCTGGAACAACTCTCGGCTGGCCGGGCGCCGCCGCTGGGAGCAGCCCCCAGCCCTGCGCCTCCGGGGGTGGGGGGCGGCTTGTTCCTTTAGCTGCCGCGCGGCTGGGGCCGCTCGCCTCCCTCCCTACTGCCCTGTGGGGCCGGCGGGGGAGCCGGGACAGAGCCCCCCTGCTCGGAGCCCCGCTCGTCTGCTGCTGCCGGGGGGCGGAGGGGAGCGGGCGGGAGGTGGAGACGGAGGAGGGGTGAGACTTGAGGGGCCGGTCCCGGGAAGTGCTACGTGTCTCCCAAGTCTTTATACCGCCTTGCCCCCAGCAAGTCGCCAGTCCTTGGAGCGCCGCCTGCCTCGTCCCCCGCCGCCAGCGAGCAGCGCCAGCAACATGTCCGGGAGCAAGAAGCAGACGACGGTAGGACGCTCGCTTAGCGCCCGCCCCCTCCCCGCTCTCGGAGCCAGTGCGCTCTGCGCCTCCGGGGGACGCGGAGCCTTTGCTGCCGCCCGGTCGCTCGCAGCCTCCCCCGGCTCCGCGCTGGGACCCGCCCTCCCTGCGCCGCTGCCAGGCACCCGGCTTGGCGTTCCCGGCTGCGCCCTGGGAGCCCGACCCCCAGAAAGCGGGACTGGCTGCAGGGACCCTCCCCGAGCAGACCTGCCCGCCGCCCAGAGGGATGCCTGGCCCTGGGTCACCGGGCATCAGGGGGACCGTCTGGTTGGGCCGGGACCTTGCTGTGAGGGGGCTTGTTAAGCGCGTGGGGATTGTGAAATTCCTGCCGCTCGCAGAGGAGAGGAGGGGGCAGGACGCATGTCTACACTGAAGCGTTTGAAGGGAGCAGCTAGGAGGAGTTAGGGGGTTAAGAGCTGTGGGATTCCCCTCTGCGCTGTCTCTGTGGTTAACGTGGGACTGGCTCCTCACTTGAGCCCGGCAGGCAGCCGTCCGGCAAACTGGCTCTAGTCAATTTACTGCCCAGCTATCTGCCCCGGTTGGACACCTGAGCCAGGGGGTTGGCGGTGGGGGTAGGGGTGCTGGAACAATTTGTATAGTGGGGGTCCTGAATAGGATGACCAGATGTCCCGATTTTATAGGGAAAGTCCTGATTTTGGGGTCTTTTTCTTATATAGGCTCCTATTACCCCCCACCTCCTGTCCCAATTTTTCACACTTGCTGTCTGGTCACCCTAGTCCTGAGAGCCATTTCACCAAACTGTAAACCCTGTATATGATAGAAACCATTTCAAGCCGGAGGGTGCTGCAGCACCCCCAGCCCCCGTAGTTCCAGCGCCTGTGCTGAAGACCAGTGTGCCATGGCAGAACTGAAGGTGTGCTTTGCCTCCTCTAGCCAAAGACACTTGTTACGATTTAGGCCACAGATTTTGTGATCGTTAAAGTCAATAGAAACACATAATCTGATTTTGTGTTTTATTTTCACTTTATCCTCACATGATTTTCTTTTAAATTTGAATCATGTCTCTGTTAGACCAGTGTTGCAACTTTCTACTTTTAATTTTAGCATTTGACCCTCACTTTTTTTTGCATGTAGGAGATGGCTAGAGGATAAACCAATTACAAAGCTTTATTCTCTTGTATGCCTTGGATATTTACCAGTGTAATTTAAAAGGTAGCCTCTCTTGATAGGTGGGAGTATTCGAGGATCCGTTCATGAAGAAATTAAAGCTACAGTGGAATTTGTTAATGCAAATAAAAGAACATCTATTTTTCTAGCTATTGTAACAATTTGATTTGCAATTAATAGGAAGAAAATCCCTGTTGGGAGTGCCAGTTTATTGACCACTAGGAAAAGTGGCCAATGTTAGTGGTTGATGATTAGCACAGTTTCCTCTATATTGGTTTTTAAAACTATACCACTTTAATTATGAGTGATTCCATAAAATATACCTTAACCTTGCTTAATTATTCTCTGTTGTTTTGGACAAATTCCACCTAGCTCATTATATACATTTCTCATTTAGTCAAACCCCTGAAGTTTCCCAGCCCATCTCAAAGCACAACTATCTTTTATAATACATTCACTAATTAATTCTCAGAAGACCTTTATATTCTGCAGAAGGAGTAGAGGAATCAAGATGACCTGCATCATGGCTGTTATTCCCCAGGCTAGAAGGGAGTACTTTGGGGGTAGCATACTTTACTCTTGAAGAGTTGAGGTGCTTTAAAAATGTCATGTGAGATGCAACTTAAGTTATCACTTTCAGTCCTGCTTAGCTTGAAAAATAGTAGCTCATCATCGGACTTTGAAGCTGTGAGAATGTATGGAAAAACTGGAGGGATAATAATACAAACACATTTAACCTTCAAAGCTCCATATGAAAATTAACCAGTCTTCACAACAATTGTATGGTAGGTAATCAAGTATTATCCACATTTTATAGACTAGGGAAAACGGAACAAAGTTAAATGACTTGCCCGATATTACACAGTGAGTCAATAGCAGAGATGGGATTAGAACCCAGGAGTCTGGGATTATATTAATCGGTTATCATACTGCCTCTGTGCAAATCTTCAGCGCTTTTACAAGGTCACCGGCACAAAACTTCTCCCTTTCTACATTTCTCCAGAACTGTAGAAAGGAAAAACAAATGTAAACAAGCTATAAACCAATAAATTATGCTACCGTACAGTACACTTGGGCAGAGGCCGGTTCTGTGAAATGATTGTCCAAATGCAGTTCTTCATTAATATTTGATACCCTGGTTACAATACAGACAAGAGGGTAAGGATGTGAAAGAAATGATCTTTCTTAAAATTGAACATCGAAGAAAACCTTTGTATCTCATTGACTTCCATTGTAACATCAATGATGACTACAGCCTTATTAGAAAAGGGTAAGGCAGTCTGACAATTCTTGGGGTTGTTGGCATTGGAGTCAATAAAGCTACACTGATTTATACTAGCCAAGGATCTGGCCCTGTGCATGCAATAAATTGTAATAATTTGTGTGCTAGCATTGGACACAACGGTAAGGAAAAGTGAGGATCAAGGACAGCAGTTTAAAAGTAGAAAGGGAAAAAAGGGGGAAAAAAGTTCCCTGCTTTTAATCTATGGGCTCTTTAAATGATTATGAACCTGATTCTGAGAAGTGTTGGCAGCCACAGCTCCTACTAAAATCACTTGGGAGTTGCATTTCTCTTTGCCAGGTCACAGTAGTAGACGGAAGGAAGAGGGAGTTGGTTGGAAAGAACCTAAAAGCAAGGCAATTCTGTATATTTTATATATGGAAAAAATAATATATGTGTGTGTATCTATATCTATAGAGATATAGATAGATATGGAAAGAAGTTAGAGTAGTATATAGCTATCTATAATCTAGTCAGTTATTCTTAACACACATTGAGAATGCAACAGTGGTTGAGCAGAGGGAGTTTAGAATGATTGATTAAATAATCCCAAGACATTCATATACAAAAACTAGATGTACACTGTCAAATAGGTGCTCTCAGTAGTTCCAAGTTCATTGATAAGGAATGTAGTTGGAACTGGTGTGACTGCTGCTAGAATATTGTGTCCATTTCTGGTGTCCACAATTCAGGAAGGATGTTGATGAAGTGGAGAAGAGCCATGAGAATAATTAATGGATTAGAAAATATGCCTTATAGTAATAGACTCCAGGACCTCAGGTTAAGGGTTGACTTGATCACAGTCTATAAGTATCTACAGGGGGAACAAATATTTCAGTCCAAGATATAACACAATCCAGTGGTTGGAATTAAAGCTAGACAAATGCAGATGGGAAATAAGGTGTACATTTTTTATGTTGAGGGTAATAAATCAGTGGGACAATTTACCAAGGATTGTGGTGGATTCTCCATCACTGACCGTTTTTAAATCAAGATTATATGTTTTTGTAAAAGATCTGCTCCATGAATTAGTTTGGGAAAATTCTGTGGCCTGTGCTATACAAGTTGTCAAACTGGTTGATCACAATGGTCCCTTCTGGCCTTGGAATCTATGAATCACTGATGCGGGATCAGGCCTTCAGATCTATGTTCTAGGAGCAGGGACCTTGCCATTCATTCATCTGTAGAATGCCAAGAGCATAAATGGCAACATACAAATAAATAAATCAGTGTGTTTTGACTACATGAAATGTGCTGATAATCTCAGTCTACAGTGGATAACTGTCCAGGTTACAAGACCCACGACCATAACTAGCACTAATTGACAGCTTTGTTGGCAACCTCTGAGGAAAGGCCAAGGATTGAATTATCAAGGAGACTGAACTGCTGTCTCAAACTTGAGGTAGCCTTGTCAGAATAGGATTGAGCCATATTGACAAGGTAAGTTGGTGAAGCATTCACTGACATCTGGCAACTTTCAACATGGTAATAAAACCATATTTTAAAAAACAAACAAAACTGTGAACTAAATAAATAATGGATGAAATTCACAGTAAAACTGTAAAGTGCCAATACTTATGCATAAGTGAAAACAACCTTTCAATTGCCAACTGTTTTCCATTATTTCTTGGAATTTGAGGGTTGATTACAAACTGAATTTCCATATTTTTCCTGGTTTAAATCAGAACTGTACAAATCTTTAAACTAAACTATTAATTTCACTGGATGATTTCCAGGTATCTTCTCATTATTTGTTATTTTATAAATGGATTCACCATATTTTAAATGAGATGCAAGTGCATTCAGACCTTGATTAAATCAAACCCATGCACATCAAGTGCAACTATATAGTAATATTAACTTTCTGTTCATATTGTAATAAAACTGGTGATGCTCTGTTTTAAAACTCTTCCACGTGAGGTAATCCATTGCTTTGCTATTTGCAAGCAGATAGTCACAAGGGAACTGCTTTGAGTGGAAATAAATCTTTGGAGAGGGGTCCACATGGGAGTCACGTAATTCTAGAGGTCATAAAATCTGGTTAGTTTATGCAATGTATATACAAATTGTTTGTTTCACAGTGTTGAGATGGCCATTAAAGAAATCTAACGTAACAACAAGGGCGGCGGGTATAATAGGCCAAGGAAGGCTAAGCCTTCCCTGGCGCAGCTGCCACTGACCCGCCACTGGACACCTGGGCCGCGGTGGCCCTGTCCCTTCCCCAAAGCCCCCACTGCCTGCTGTTGCCTGCCAGTAAGTCCTGTACTCCAGCACCACCCCCCTCCGGAAGTCCCCTCTGCTCGCTGCATCCCTCCTCCTCCTTTGGGGACGGGAAGTGAGGAGGGATGTGGCAAGGCAGAGGCAAGCGGGAGCATCTGACGGGGGAGTGAGGTAGCTTGGCCAGGCGCTGTGGGGCCGGCCCGATGCTGGGGGGAGGGGAGGGATGATGGCTGGGCGGGGGGGGGAAGTGGCTCAGACAGGGGGGCCTTCAGGGATATGGGGGGCTGGCGGCTTGGCCTGGGGCTGGCCCAGCGTTCGGGGGGGCCGGCCGCTTGGCCCGGCACTGGAGCCAGCCTGGCTTGGCTGGGGCGGACCTTCAGGGGCGGGGTGCTGTTGTCTTGGGCCAGCGCTTGGGGGGGGGCGGCAGCTTGGGTGGGGAGGGTGACTTCAGGGCGGGGGGGAGTCGGCGGCTCGGCCGACGCTCAGGGCGGGGGGGTCTTTTGTGGCTGGGGCAGGCGGGCTGGGGCTCCTTCGGTTGAGGTGGGACCTCTCAGAAAATTACATATCCTAACAAGGTGCCGTTTAGTGTGGTAGTTGAAACTTTTCCCCCTTCTTTTACTCCTCACTTGATCTCTTTCTCTACTTTTCCAGGAGTGTGAATTTAATGAAATCCTGATTTCTTCCTGCTCTTCTATAAAAAGAAGATCCTTATTGGCAAAAATGATGCATTAACTTTTCTCCAACAGACTATATCCTGTGGGGCTCTGTGAAGGCATACTCATGTAGCAGAATAGACGTTACCATGAATATTGACAGTTTGAGAATGTCAGAAAAAGGAATGTATACATGATCTTTAGTAGTTATGAATTTTAAATCTTTTGAAATGCAGTGAGTATTAACTACATTTTGGTCAGTGAAACAAATTATTTGGTTATGTTACCCTGTTTATGATAACTGGGTAGTGAGTTATATAATCCAAATATTTAAGAAAACCAAGATGTCGCTTTTGTGTTCATAAAATTCTAGTTCGGTAGTACTTTCACTTTATAGCCATTTAGCTGTGTAGGCAACAATAAGGCAATTAGAAGGACATCACTTTGACTTCTAGACTGTTAGCAGGGTATGAACTATGTCCTTCTTATTAATAAATAATCTGTTTTAATTCAAATTAAGAACAAAATATTTTACATACAGCAATCTGACTTTTGCTAGTTAGATGAAAATTATTTTCTCTAATTCTGTATATGATACTTGAGGAGGACTGGAATTCTAATAGTAATTATGCAGAGAAATGTCTCATTCAGCACATGCTCTTTTTACTGAATTTGAAAAGACATCATTGAGTTCCAGAGTTCTTTTCTAAAAGCAATAAATATTAGCTTTGAGGTGCTAAACTAGTTTTTTAGAACAGTGGTGTTTAGTAATGGCTTAACATTTAATCTTACTTACATAAAACTTCTGTGTCCTTATGAGTGAACTCATACTTTTGAGAATAAATATACTTGAAAATAATTGCAGTGAATAATGTGTAACTGTAGACCTAACCTTGTTTATTATGTCAGTTTTTGCACAGTGCAGCATTCATGACTAAGTATACCTCACAACACCCACAAGCTTCAGACTTGTTCTCTATGCACCTGAGGTTTCATTGGCATTTCCTTAATTCAGTACAAAAGTTATCTTTCATAATCAAGTGGCCTTTTCATAACATGCAAAAGAATACATATAGTACAATATTTTATTGAGAGAGAGCTTTTGGTAATACATAAATATATAGATATGGAGGATCTTCAGATGGACTCCTCATTCACATGACTGTTTATAATGATCATTGGATACTGAGATCCTGTCACTCTCATCCACAGAGATTGAAATGTCATCTCAATGAAACTAAATGACTTCATTAACAGTATCTTATTCTCTTTCAGTTATATTGAAGATATTGCATTTTTTCCCCTTTATTTATTTATTTACTGATGGATTTTAAAAAACCTCTCCATGTTTATAAATTATTGAAAGTAGTTGACTAACATCTAAAGAGGCTCAGTTTCCTTGTTTAAATTACACTGATACATGAAAGGACATTATATGGTTAACTCGTATATAATTAGCCTATACAACTTCAGCGTATTGTGATGTTGGAACAGCCATCCAACTGTAAGACCAGAGCTCACATCGATAGTGATATCACTCAGTACCTTGCAGTGTGTATCAATAGCCTTAAAGGTATTTTTATTAACTGAAGGACAACATAAAGTTAAAAATTTATAAAAATCTTATATAATGCATACTACTAAATCTTTTGCATCTTCATTTTTGATAATCTTGTATTACAATAAGAAAAGAGCTTTATATGTGTATTATTTCAAGACAACTACTGATAGCTCACTGCAGTGGAATTTTGACATCGGGGTAAACTGATTGTAGTATATTGGCGTATTGCAGTCCCGTTAGCCAAATTGCTCAAACATTTTTCTGATGTTTTTGTGACGTTGTGCAGCCTATATGGTTTTATAAAAACATGATAATAAGTGAATATAATGTAACTGGGATAGTTTTAGAAAAATATGGTAATAAGTGAATATAACGTAACTGGGATATGCTTCATGCAAAAGGTCTCTTGTAAGGTATCATTACAGAGCTTATAATCTACTGAGTGTGATCATCCGATTTGTATAAATGTACCACTCTTGTATCTAAAACTAGAAATATAAAATATAACTCTGAGGGCCTATTGCAATTATGTAAATTGTGGGCCATTAATGATGGTTTGGAATCTTGATGACTCCCATTAACAAGGACCATTGTCTGCAGATGGCTGTGTTTACCTGTTAGTCTCACTGTATATGTGTGTGTGCTGGCAAGTGGGCAATGAACTCTTGCAGTGACATGTGATCATGTCACCTGAATTGGAATCCATCTTTAACCTGGTGCTTTTCCAGTGAGGGGGGGTGGAAACCCAGAGGGACAAAGGGTTCCCGCCTTATGCAAAAGATATATAAAGGGGTGGAAGAGAACAGAGGGAGGGAGGAGCCATCATGAAGAATCCCCTAGCTATCACCTGGGCTGGAACAAGAGCTGTACCAGGGGAAAGAATTGTGCCCAGGCCTGGAAGGTGTCCAGTCTGAGAAAAAGCTTACTGAAGCTTACTCACCTCACTCTGAGGGTGAGATTATCTGTATTTAGTTTGATTAGACTTAGGGCTGGTCCACACTAACCCCCCAGTTCGAACTAAGATACGCAACTTCAGCTACGTGAATAACGTAGCTGAAGTCGAAGTACCTTAGTTCGAACGTAAAGGTACTTACCAAAGGTCCACACGCGGCAGGCAGGCTCCCCCGTCGACTCCGCGTACTCCTCTCGCGGAGCAGGAGTACCGGCGTCGACGGCGAGCACTTCCGGGATCGATCCCAGAAGATCGATTGCTTACCGCCGAACCCGGAGGTAAGTATAGACGTACCCATAGATTTGCGCATTTTATTTTATTTTGCTTGGTGACTTACTTTGTTCTGTCTGTTACTACTTGGAACCACTTAAATCCTACTGTCTGTATTTAATAAAATCACTTTTTATTTAGTAATTTACTCAGAGTATGTATTAATACCTGGGGGAGCAAACAGCTGTGCATATCTCTCTATCAGTGTTATAGAGGGCGAACAATTTATGAGTTTGCCCTGCATAAGCTTTATGCAGGGTAAAACGGATTTATTTGGGTTTAGACCCCATTGGGAGTTGGGCATCTGAGTGCTAAAGACAAGCACACTTCTGTGAGCTGTTTTCAGGTAAACTTGCAGCTTTGGGGCAAGTGATTCAGACCCTGGGTCTGTGTTGGAGCAGACGGGAGTGTCTGGCTCAACAAAACAGGGTGCTGGAGTCCTGAGCTGGCAGGGAAAACAGGAGCAGAGGTAGTCTTTGCACATCAGGTGGCAGCTCCCAAGGGGGTTTCTGTGATCCAACCGTCACAGTTTTATCACACTGTTAAAATAGTCATAGTTTACAGCTATGATTACTTCACAGTTGTGAAATAGAGTGGTCCTCTTATTGCCTCATAATGGTGAAATATGACTGTTTTGCTATCTAGGAGTTGGACTTTTGCTCTTTCAAATAAAGAAATGCAGAAATTTACATCTGCATAATTCCACAGACAGTAATATTGTTACAGCTCTTCCTCCAGTAAATATATCCAAATACGGGTATTGGAACATTATAGGGGAGTATTATATTGCTTTTTAACTATTTCTTTAGAAGAGCAGTTAGTTTGTCAAGAATAACTCTTGTAAAGATGTAGTTCAAATTGAAATTATACTTGGTAACTGTCAACTAGGTAGCTGTTCAGTTTGATTTTTTTCCCATGTGCCCCACCCAAAATCCTTCCTATTACCTTTAGTGTTGTTTTGTTTCCCCATTTTGTAGCTTATTAACCTTATCTGTTTTAAAGGGGTGCTAGCATTACCTAGCTGACTGATTGTATTTAGTGTTATTAAATGTCAGTTATTGAAGGATAGGTTCTTGCCATCCGAAAGGAAGTGTACATGCACACATAAATATGTATTTTTACATGAAGATCTGGTAGACATTTTTCTGTGTCCCCAGAGTTTAAATAAGAGTGGTTTTCATGTTGATACCATTTTCTTAAAATTCTCTCTTTCAGTGTATGATTCTGAAACTCAGCTTTATAGACTTTATTGGAAGATGGACCACAGCAGAGGCTAATATGAAATAAAAATTAAGGGGGTTGGTTATTTATTCATTCATTTATTTATTTATTTTTGGAGTTCTGCGAGATTGGATGGTTCAGGGGACTGATAACCAAACAGTTAGTCTTTTACCTCAGTGTCACCAGTTTAGGCCAAACCTAAGTGTTTGGTTACTAGAAGTATTGTGTAGTAGCTGTTTGGTGACCTGAGTTGGGTGACCTAGCTTCATTTCCCAGTGGACTAATGTTCACATCACTGGTGCACAAAACCCACCACAC
This sequence comes from Emys orbicularis, assembly GCF_028017835.1. NCBI lineage: Eukaryota > Metazoa > Chordata > Testudines > Emydidae > Emys > Emys orbicularis. Next base: position 36,052,820 of record NC_088689.1, on the reverse strand, counting down.
TTGGTGATAAGGAGCACCCTTTTTAGCATTCTTGGCAGAGTACGTTGGGATTGAACAGGCACGTAGACTGAACTACCCTTTCAACCACAGGGGATGACTCAGGTCAGAGTTGAAGTACATTGAGGTGGAGAAGCAGTTGCTGTTTCCTGTGTTGTACTTGATCTCTGCAGGCAAGAGGCCTAGACTACACTGGAAAAGATTTGCTGGCATAGCTATACTTGCAAACTCGCCTGGTGGAGACACACCTTATACTGGCAAGAGTGTTTCTGCTGGTATAGCTTATATGAATTCCCCAAATGGAATAAGCTATACCAGCAAAAGAACTTTTTACCAGTATAACTGTATCTATACTAGCACTTTGGCCAGTATGGAAATGTCATGAAAAATCACATCCTTAAGTGACATTACTATCCCTGCAAAAGTTTTTAGTGTCAGTCCTGCAACTTTCACAAGCACTAAAGTCAGACAGAAGACACAGTCTTCAAGTTCGCTGGCATTATTAAGAATGTTTTGTTGTCAGTAAGAAATCTATATCAACACATTAATTTCAGGTATAGGTTTCCGCCTTTAGTTGTTCTTGAGATAGCAGCCCCGGTAGTCAGATGTTAGAGAAGGCATGATGGTAATTAGAAGGCTATAATTGTAAGGTCTAATGTTGCATGTTGTGGCATAAAGGGAACATGACATGCATATGCTGCTCACCAGTGATTTCTGGTTTCATGGGTGCATCATAATGTGGGCCTGGCCCCAATCTTTGGTTTGCTATGTCTTGCTAGGTACTTACCAGGCCACGCAGCATCCAGCACTGCTGATAGCAGTAATGTTATCAGCCAGTGTCAGATGGCATAGTGACCCCCCTGCTACTGATAGCATGGTCCTTGTGGAATGGCAGTCAGGGAGCCATGCCACAGTCACTCCAGGCAGTTGATGTGAGTGACTGTTCTGCAATGCATTGGAAGTGTAGGGGGGCAATTCCTAAATTGTCTTCTGTACTAACTCAAAAGTATGACCAGCCACTGTTGCATCTACAGCAGACAAATGTGTAGAGAAGGGTCGCGGTTTGAAGACTACCCTCCTTGCTTGACCATGCTGACAAGTGCACAGCAGCAATGGATGAGTGTTGTGATTTCACAATCTAGCCCTCAGTGATTGTTTTTGAGACACTGGAGTGAAGGCATATTTACTTTTATCACGGGGCTGATTTTGACTGTTGAAATATCTGTTTAAGTGGAAACAATGTTTATATCTAAAATACAGTGTTTTAGATAAGTTTGTAGCTATACATCTGACCAGAAGATAATGTCACTTAACTGTCTGTGTCATGAGCATGTTATTGGGTAGGATGACGTTGTTTACCTTGAGCCAGTACTTCGATAACAGTCAAGAGTACTGAAAGTACATAGAAAGAGGCAGTGTGTATGACCTTGGGTTCATTTCAGGATATTATCTGTTAATGTATTACTCCCAAGTACACGATGGGCCAAATTTATCCCTGGGGTAATGCCAAGTCATAGTTGCAGAAATTGAAAGAGTAGTTCACTACAGCTCACGTAGTTCAATGTTTTGCCTTTTAAAACTTTCTCAGAGTATAATATTAACAAAAGGAGAGCTATAGATGTTCAAAGTTCAGTGGTAGCGTGCATTGGTAGGCAGGCTAACAGAAAAGTAGAAAAGTTTGTGGGTGATACCAAGCTGGGCGGGGTTGCAAGGGCTTTGGAGGACAGGATTAGAATTCAAAATGATCTTAACAAACTGGAGAAATGGTCTGAAATAAATAGGATGAAATCCAATAAGAATAAATGGAAAGTGCTACACTTAGGAAGGAATAATCAATTGCACAGATACAAAATGGGAAATGACTGCCTAAGAAGGAATACTGCAGAGACGGATCCAGGTATTATAATGGATCAGAAACTGAATATGAGTCAATGTAATATTGTTGCAAAAAAAGTGAACATGATTCTGGGTTGTATTAACTGGAGTGTTGTAAGCAAGACACAAGAAGTAATTCTTCCACTCAGGAATGATAAGGCCTCATCTGGAGTATTGTGTCATGTTCTGGGAATATCACTTCAGGAAAGATGTTTGCAAATTGTACAAAAATGATTAAAGGTGTAGAAAACATGACCTAGGAGGAAAGATTTTAAAAATTGGATTTGTTTAGTCTGCAGAAGAGAAGACTGAGCGGGGACATAACAGTCTACAAGTACATAAAAGGTTGTTATAAAGACAAGGGTGATTAATTGTTCCCCTTAACTACTGAGGACAGGAAAAGAAGTAATGGGCTTAAATTTAAGCAAGGGAGATTTAGGTTCCTAACTGTCAGGATGGTTAAGCACTGGAACAAATTATCTAGGGAGGTTGTGGATTCTCCATCACTGGCGGTTTTTAAGAACAGGTTAGACATACACCTGTGAGGGATAGTCTAGATAATACTTATTCCTGCCTTAGTGCAGGGGACTAGATGACCTATCAAAATCCCTTCCAGTCTTACATTTCTATGATTCTATAATATTATAAGCAGGGCTGGTAGCACCACCTATTATTAAGGTTGCCTGACAATTCCCATCATAAGACTGTGTTTTCACTTGCTTCTACTTTGCCAGACTTTAAGCATGTGGGCTGAAATGTGTCATGTGGGTGGGAGCCTCAGGCTGAGTTATTTTGGAAGATTTCAGCCAGAATGGTTAAGCTGTTTCCGAGAATGAGGCTAGGGAAAATACATTGTTTTGTCCAGGTTTAAAAAAAAATTCCAGTGACTTTTTCTTTGACTAAATGTATATTAATTGAGCACCATCCATCCTGTGCACTGAGTGAGGCAGGGATTCTGGGGGCGGGGGTGGGGGTGAGAATAGTACACGATCTCTGAGATCTTTCCTGTCACATGAGCAAAGGAAGAGAGAAGGCAGAAGATTCTGGAAGTGAATCACTGGCAAGATAGGTTTAGTGTAGGGTGAAGGGTTTTGGTTTTGTGGAACATTAGTCCACCTTCTACAGGGAAAGGGGACCATACAGTTTGGATGGTCTCCACCTCAGAAGAAGAGAGATCAATCTCCTCGGGGATAGGCTAGTTAGAGTAGTCAGGAGGGGGTTAAACTAATAGCAAAAGGGGAGGGTAAAAAGAGGGAAGATATGAGCACCCAAGACAAAATCAAGATACTGAAAACAAAATTAATCAAGAACCTAAAGGAAATGAAGAGAAGAAATTCCTGAATTGCCTATACACTAATGTTAGGAACTTGGGTAACAATTGAGGAATTAGAATTGCTCATTATGAGCATAACTTTGATCTAGTTCAGGGGTAGGCAACCTTTCACAAGTGGTGTGCCGAGTCTTCATTTATTCACTTTAATTTAAGGTTTCGCGTGCCGGTAATACATGTTAACGTTTTTTAGAAGGTCTCTCTCTATAAGTCTGGGGTGTGTGTGGAGGTGCAGGGCAGAAGGCTGGGTGTTGGGGGGAGGTGCAGGGCAGAAGGCTGGGTGTTGGGGGCGACTCGAGGTCAGGGCAGAGGGGTGGGGGTGTGTGGAGGTGCAGAGCAGAAGGCTGGGTGTGGGGGGGTTCAGGGCAGAGGGCTGGGGTGTGTGTGGAGGTGCAGGGCAGAAGGCTGGGTGTTGGGAGTGACTCGAGGTCAGGGCAGAGGGCTGGGGGGGGTGGAGGTGCAGGGCAGAAGGCTGGGTGTTGGGGGCGACTCGAGGTCAGGGCAGAGGGCTGGGGGGAGGGGTGCAGGGCAGAAGGCTGGGTGTTGGGGGGGAGGTGCAGGGCAGAAGGCTGGGTGTTGGGGGCGACTCGAGGTCAGGGCAGAGGGGTGGGGGTGTGTGGAGGTGCAGAGCAGAAGGCTGGGTGTGGGGGGGGTTCAGGGCAGAGGGCTGGGGGGGGTGTGGAGGTGCAGGGCAGAAGGCTGGGTGTTGGGAGTGACTCGAGGTCAGGGCAGAGGGCTGGGGGGGGTGGAGGTGCAGGGCAGAAGGCTGGGTGTGTGGGGGTTTCAGGGCAGAGGGCTGGGGTGTGTGTGGAGGTGCAGGGCAGAAGGCTGGGTGTTGGGGGCGACTCGAGGTCAGGGCAGAGGGCTGGGGGCGATGTGGAGGTGCAGGGCAGAAGGCTGGGTGTTGGGGGGACTCGAGGTCAGGGCAGAGGGCTGGGGGTGTGTGGAGGTGCAGGGCAGAAGGCTGGGTGTTGGGGGGAGGTGCAGGGCAGAAGGCTGGGTGTTGGGGGCGACTCGAGGTCAGGGCAGAGGGCTGGGGGTGTGTGGAGGTGCAGGGCAGAAGGCTGGGTGTTGGGGGGACTCGAGGTCAGGGCAGAGGGCTGGGGGGGTGTGGAGGTGCAGGGCAGAAGGCTGGGTGTTGGGGGGAGGTGCAGGGCAGAAGGCTGGGTGTTGGGGGCGACTCGAGGTCAGGGCAGAGGGGTGGGGGTGTGTGGAGGTGCAGAGCAGAAGGCTGGGTGTGGGGGGGGTTCAGGGCAGAGGGCTGGGGTGTGTGTGGAGGTGCAGGGCAGAAGGCTGGGTGTTGGGAGTGACTCGAGGTCAGGGCAGAGGGCTGGGGGCGGTGGAGGTGCAGGGCAGAAGGCTGGGTGTGGGGGGGGTTCAGGGCAGAGGGCTGGGGTGTGTGTGGAGGTGCAGGGCAGAAGGCTGGGTGTTGGGAGTGACTCGAGGTCAGGGCAGAGGGCTGGGGGGGTGGAGGTGCAGGGCAGAAGGCTGGGTGTGGGGGGGGTTCAGGGCAGAGGGCTGGGGTGTGTGTGGAGGTGCAGGGCAGAAGGCTGGGTGTTGGGGGCGACTCGAGGCTCGAGGTCAGGGCAGAGGGCTGGGGTGTGTGTGGAGGTGCAGGGCAGAACGCTGGGTGTTGGGGGGACTCGAGGTCAGGGCAGAGGGCTGGGGGTGTGTGGAGGTGCAGGGCAGAAGGCTGGGTGTTGGGGGGAGGTGCAGGGCAGAAGGCTGGGTGTTGGGGGCGACTCGAGGTCAGGGCAGAGGGCTGGGGGTGTGTGGAGGTGCAGGGCAGAAGGCTGGGTGTTGGGGGGAGGTCAGGGCAGAGGGCTGGGGAGTGTGGGGGGTGCAGGGCAGAAGGCTGGGGTGCTCGGCTCGTGGGGGTGCTCCCAGCCCCCTGCCCTCAGCTGCTCAGGGCAGGGGGCTGGGAGGGATATGCCCTGTTCCACCCCCTTCCCCAAGGCCCATCCCTACCTCTCTCTGCCTCCTCTATGGAGCAGGGAGCACGCTGCCGCTCGGCTCTGCTCTGCTCCCCCTCCCCCTCGCAAGGGCCATCGCAGGCAGGGAGAGGGAGGGGGAGGAGGAGGGGCCGGAATGCACCATGCTCGGGGAAGAAGCGGGAGGAGGGAAGCTTGGCTGCCACAAGACCAAGCTTCTGCCTCCTGCCCCCGAGGGGAGAGCGGTGGATGGGGGGCCTGTGTGGGGCGGGGGGCCGGGACCCTCCCCCACCACTCTCCCCTGCGGGGGCAGGAGGCAGAAGCTTGGTCCTGCGGCAGCCAAGCTTCCCCCCTTCTTCCCCCAGCGTGGTGCTTTCCAGCCCCTCTGCCCCTCCTCCTCCTCCTCTCACCAGGCAGGCAGCGTGCCACTCAAAATCGGCTCGCGTGCCGTGTTTAGCACGCGTGCCGTAGGTTGCCGACCCCTGATCTAGTTGATACTACTGAAACCTGGTGGGATGATTTACACCATTGGAATGTTAAAATCAGTGGCTATAACCTATTTAGGAAGGATTGAGTGGTACTCTATGCCAAGTTGGCATTACCTGATTTGAAGTCACTGATAACTCAGAAGAAAGTGGTCTTGAGCACTTATGCATTAATGTCCTAACAGATAAAGCACAAGATGGGAATTAGTTGGTGTCTGCTACAGAGGACCAAATCACACTAATGATGACTACCTCCTTACTCATCTATCTATACTGTATAGGAAAAAAAACCTGTGAGATCATGGGGGACTTCAATTTGAGTGACAGAAGCTGGAAGTCTCATGCTGTCAGTATTAAAACATCCTTGAAATTTTTAAACATTGTAGATGACAAACCTACGAACATATTCTAAACTTGGGACAATTATCTCCCTAACCCCCCCAAAACAACAAAGAACAAGCAAACAAAAAAGAGAGCCCTCTGCAAAAGTTTAAAACAAAAAATGCAGGCAGAAGTCCAGCAGCAGAATTGAAGCTATCCAGTTAATTGCACTGAATGCACCATGTATGATTACCTTCCCTGTGGGCAAGTGGCATATGTGTGCATTCGGTACAAACAACTCATGGCCCTCAGAGTGGCTGAACTGGAAGAGCTAAGGGAGACAGAGGTACACAGATGAGACTTTCAGAAACACAGTAGAAGAGTACTACCCCCAGTCTGATAGCCTGTGTGCTGTTGAGGAGGATGAAAGTCTTGGGAAGGAGAACATCAAGCTGGAGTGAAGGGAAATGATCCCATAGTTGGGACCCTTCGGGGATGTCATGGTATCCTTTCACACTGAGATCCCTCCAGGGGAGGGGACCCCATTTATTAGCAAGAGACTAGTAATAGTAATGGGGATTTGATTATTAGAAATCTAGATAGTTGGGTTTGTGATGACTGGGAGAATTGCATGGTGAATTGCCCACCAGGTGCAAAGGTTGCAGATCTCTCAAGACATCTAGATAGACTTATGTGCAGTGCTGGGGAGGAGCCAGTGGTCATGGTACATGTAGGTACCAGTGACATAAGGAAAGGCAGGAGAGAAGTCCTGGAGGTCAAATTTAGTCAGTGAGGTAAGAGATTAAAGTTCAAGCCCTTCCATGGTAACATTGAAATATTTCCAGTTCCATGTACAGGGCCAGTTAAGCAGAACTGCAGGGTCCCAAAGAGTAGATGAGACGATAGTGGCAGGAGGAAGGATTTAGGTTTATTAGGCAATAGGATAGGAGGAGTCTATACACGAAGGATGAGATCCGACCTAAACCAAAATGGAACCGGATTGCTGGCATATAAAATTTAAAAGGTCAGAGAGGTATTTTTAAACTAAGGGCTGGGTGAAAGAGAGTTGTGGAGAAGCACACTGTTTGGAGAGAGACATCCTCAGGGGAGGATTTATTAAAGGGGATACTCTATATCCTCAAAGAGGAGAAGAGAGGAGAGACACTGATAAAGTACAGGTAGGAAATGAAGAGCAACAGTCAAGTGAAAAAGAGTCCCATTCAGTTACATCACATGAAGGCAGACAACTAAATATTGACAAATTTTATAAGTGCATATATACAAATGCTAGACATCTAAATTCTAAGATGGGTGAAATTGAGTGCCTGGTATTAAATGAGGATATTGATATAATAGGCATCACAGAAACTTGGTGGAATGATGATAATCAATGGAACACTGTAATACCTGGGTACAAAATATATAGGAATGACAGTAGGTGGCACTGGAGGGGGAATGGCACTAAATGTAAAAGAAAGAGTCAAATATAGTAAAAATCTTAATGAATTAAACAGTACCATAACATCTTCGTAGATTGAAATTCCATGCTTGAATAATAAGAGTGTGGCAATGGGAATATACTACTGACTGCCTGACCGACCAGGATGGTGATGGTGCTTGTGAAATTTTCAGGAAGATTAGAGAGGCTACAGAAACAGAAAACTCAGTAATAACCTTGATTTTTCAATAATCCCCATATTGACTGGGTATGTCACCTCAGGAGAAAATGTCTACACACTATTAATTACTGATTCATGGAGCAGCTAGCCCTGGAACCCATAAGGAGAGAGGCAATTCTTGATTTAGTCCTAAGTGGCTCACGGGATCTGGTCCAAGAGTTGAATATAGGTGCACCGCTCAGTAATAGCACAATAATAATTAAATTTTACATCCTTGTAGGGGGGAAAGATACCAAAGGGAAGCCCACAGTAGCATTTGACTTCAAAAAGGGAACTATGCAAAAATGAAGAAGCTAGTTAAACAGAAATTAAAAGGAATAGTCATGAGTGAAATGCCTGCAAGCTGCATGGAAAATATGTATATCCCCAAATTAAAAAAAAAAAAAAAAAAAGTAAGAGGACCAAAAAAAAGCTACCACAGAGTAAAAGAGGTTGTTAGAGACAAAAAGACATCCTTTAAAAATTGGAAGTCAAATCATACTGAGGAAAATAGAAAGGAGCATAAACTCTGGCAAGGCAAGTGTAAAAATATAATTAGGCAGGCAAAAAAATAATAATTTGAAGAGCAACTAGCAAAAGACAGCAATTGTTTTAAGTACATCAGAAGCAGGAAGCCTGCCAAACAGTCAATGAGGTCACTGAACGATTGAGGTGCTAAAGGAGCACTCTAAAAAAACAAAGCCATTGCAGAGAAGCTACATGAATTATTTGCATCAGTCTTCATTCCAGAGAATGTGAGGGATATTCCCACACCTGAGCCATTCTTTTAGGTGAAAAATCTGAGGAACTGCCCAAAATTGAGGTGTCCATAGAGAAGGCTTTGGAACGAATTGATAAACTAAACAGTAATACGTCACCAGGACCAGGTGGTATTCACCCAAGAGTTCTGAAGCAAGTCAAACATGAAATTGCAGAACTACTAACTGTGGTTTGTAACCTATCATTTAAATTAGCTTCTGACTGGAGGATAGCTAATGTGATGGCAACTTTTAAAGAAAGCTCCAGAGTCGATCCTGGCAATTACAGGCCAATAAACCTAACTTAAGTAGCAGGCAAACTGGTTGAAACTATAGTAAATAACAGAATTATCAGACACATAGGTGAACATGGTATGTTGGGGAAGAGTCAATATGGCTTTTGTAAAGGGAAAACATTCCTTGCCAATCTATTAGAAATCTTGGAGGGAGTCAACAAGCATGTGGACAAGGGTGATCCAGTGGATATAGTGAAGTTGGACTTTCAGAAAGCCTTTGACAAGGTCCCATACCAATGGCTCTTAAGCACAGTATGCAATCATGGGATAAGAGGGAGGGTCCTCTTCTGGATCAGTAACTGTTTGTTTGAAAGATAGGAAACAAAGGGTAAGAATAAATGGTCAGTTTTCACAATGGAGAGAGGTAAATAGCAGAGTCCCCCAAGGATCTGTACTGGGACCTATGTTGTTCAACATATTCATAAGTGATCTAGACATGTGGTGAACAGTCAGGTGGCAGAATTGCTCAAAATAGGTAAGTCCAAAGCAGACTGCAAAGAGTTAAAAAGGGATCTCACTAAACTGGGTGACTGGGCAACAAAATGGCAGATGGGATTCAATGTTGATAAATGCAAAGTAATGTACACTGCAAAACATTATCCCAACTTATACATACAATGTGATGGGGTTTAAATTAGCTGTTACCACTCAAGAAAGAAATCTTGGAGTCATTATAGATAGTTCTCTGAAAACATCTGCTTAATGTGCAGCGGCAGTCAAAATAAACAAACCCCCAACACAATGTTAGGCACCATTAGCAAAGCGATAGATAAGACAGAAAATGTCATAATACCACTGTATAAATCCATGGCACACCATACCTTGAATACTGCATGCAGTTCTGATTGCCATATTTAAAAATATATATATATATATACACCTCTACCCCGATATAACGCGACCCGGTATAACATGAATTCGGATATAACGCGGTTTCAGCTATAATGCAGTAAGATTTTTTGGCTCCCGAGGACAGCATTATATTGGGGTAGAGGTGTATATATTAGAATTGAAAAAGGTACAGAGAAGGGCAACAAAACTAATTAGGGGTATGGAATAACTTCCATATGAGGAGATATTAAAAAGATTGGAATTGTTCAGCTTAGAAAAGAGATGACTAAGAGGGATATGATAATCATGAATGGTGTGGAGAAAGTGAATAGGGGAGTGTTATTTACCCCTTCACATACCACAAGTACCAGGGGTCACCCAATGAAATCAATAGGAAGTGGCTTTAAAACAAAGTAAGGAAGTACTTCTTTATACAATGCACAGGTCACCTGTTGACCTCTTTGCCAGGGGATGTTGTGAAGGCCAAAAATGTAACTGGGTTCAAAAAATAATTAGATAAGTTCATGGAGGATAGGTTCATCCATGGCTATTAGCCAAGATTAAAAAGGCTGGTTAAAAAAAACCCTATGCTCTGAGTGACCTTAAACCTCTAAATGCCAGAAGCTGGGACTGGATGACTGGGGATGGATCACTTCCCTTTTCTGTTCATTCACTCTAAAGTGTCTGGCACTGGCCACTGTTGGAAAACAGGATACTGGGCTAAATGGACCATTGGTCTGACCCAGTAAAGCCATTCTTATGTTCTTATGACAATTTCCTATCTGAAAAAGTGTTGCACCAACATGGGGAATTTTATATTAGACCTTGTTCTAATTGATAAAAAGGAACTGATCACAGCACTAAAATTTAATCGTAGCTTAGGTACAAGTAATCGTGACTTGATCACATTTATAATGTGCAAGTAAAATAAAGTCCAAAGCAGTAATTATATATACTTGGTGCTTTAATTGGGCCAATTTCATGAAGTTGAAAACAATTATAAGCCAAATCAGTTAGGGGGAAGAATTTAATCAGAAAAATGTGAATGATGATTGGGAATTATTTAAAAATACCTTACTAGATGCCCAAAAAGCCACAACCCTAAAATCGAGGAAAAAGGCTGGTTAAAAAAAATCAACCTGGTTTAGAGGGGAAGTGAAGTGAAGACAGCTGTAAAAATAAAAAAGTAATGTGGAATAAAAGGGGAAGTTGATAATAGTGAATATAAATCAGAAGATAGGAATTGTAGAAAAGTGATAAGGAAAGCCAAGCGACACAAGGAGACATCCATGGCTAGAAGAGTTAAGGACAATCAGGAGTTTTTTAAATATATTGGGGACAGAAAGAATTCTGATAATATTGGTCCTATAATACATGGAAATGGTAGAATTATCAATAATAATGCAGAAAAGAGGAAGTATTCAACAAATATTTCTGTTCTATACTTGTGTAAAAAGCAGATGATACAGTCTCATCGTATAGGTTTCAGAGTGGTAGCCGTGTTAGTCTGTATCAGCAAAAACAACGAGGAGTCCTTGTGGCACCTTAGAGACTAACAAATTTATTTGGGCATAAGCTTTCGTGGAATAGAACCAACTTCATCAGATGCTGTTAATTGATTTATCTCGGTAGACTGACCTCACACTTGGTAAAGCAACCCCCATCCTTTCATGTATTTATACCTGCTCCTGTATTTTTCACTTCATGCATCTGATGAAGTGGACGCTAGCCCACAAAAGCTTATGCCCAAATAAATTTGTTTGTCTCTAAGGTGCCACAAGGATTCCTCATTGTTTTTTCTCATCATATAGTGATAACACTCTTTCCATTCCACTAGTATCTCTGGAAGATGTTAAACAGCTGTTACTAAAGTTAGATATTGGCTGGAAGTTGAAGCTAGACAAATTCAGACTGGAAATAAGGTGTACATTTTAACAATGAGAGTAATTAATCACTGGAACTCTTTACCAAAAAGTCGTGATGGAGTCTCTATCACTGACAATTTTTAAATCAAGACTGGATGTTTTACTAAAATAATACTCTAGGAATTATTTTAGGGAAGTGCTATAGCCTGTGCTATAAAGGAGATCATACTAGATATCACAATAGTCCGTTCTGGCCTTGGAATCTATGAATCATGTAATTAAAGACTGTATTTGTATTGAATACACAGAAGGGGGACATTCTGGGATTTCTTAACCTTTGAGTGGTTTATTTCGCAACCGTAGTGCTCTTTTAACAGTTTTTGTGCTTATAAAAATGATCTGACTTCATGAATAGTTCTCCCCCCTCTTAAAATCATATTATTCTGGTTCTAAGAGTGGTAACCATACTGTAGAGACATGGCTTGACCTGCTTTTGTTTCTTGTTTTCTTTTAAAATCAGTAAGTTTCTCTTCTCACCCACCCCCATATTTTTTTTCTTACATCCTTCTGAACTAGGCAACTATGTCTGGAGTAACATGTTGGTATTCTGCCAGCAAGCACCTTGCTGCGACTATTAGTGATTAGGTGTGATATTAGTAGAGGTGGTTTAGAAAAGTGAAGTTGTGAAGTTTTCTGATGAAAAGAGGGAGACATTTTTGCAAAAATGTTCCCTAGACAGAAATCCTAGTTTTTGACCAGGTCTAGGGATTAAGTGTGTTAGTTTGTAACCAATAGGCTTCTCAGTGAAGTGTACCCAGTAATACCCCAAGAAGGGTCAAGCGGTACCAGAAATCCTGTTGATTAAGGATGGGATTTTCAAAGGAGCCTAAAAGAAGTTAAGCACATTACTGCCTAAATCTAAAGCAGTGGTTTTCAAACTTTTTTTCTGGGGACCCAGTTGAAGAAAATTGTTGATGCCCGTGACCCAACGGAGCTGGGGATGAGGGGTTTGGGGTGTGGGAGGGGCTCTTGGCTGGGACAGGGGTTGGGGTGCAGGGGGGGGTCAGGGCTCTGGGGTGGGGCCAGGGATGAGGGGTTTGGGGTGCAGGAAGGGATTGCAGGTTTGGGGCGCTCAGGGCTGGGGCATGGGTTGGGATGTGAACTTACCTCTGGCGGCTCCCAGTCAGCGGCGCAGCCAGGGTGCAGAGGCAGGTTTCCTGCCTGTTCTGGCACCACGGAATGCACTGCGCCCCAGAAGCGGCCAGCAGCGGGTCCCGCTCCTAGGTGGAGGTGCACAAGCAGCTTTGCGTGATTCTCACCCGCAGGCACTGCCCCCTCAGCTCCCATTGGCAGGTTTCTGGCCAACGGGAGTGCGGAGCCGGTGCTCGGGGCGGGGGCAGCCCGCACGGAGCCCTGTGGCCACCCTGCCTAGAAGCCGGACCTGCTGCTAGCCACTTCCGGGGTACAGCAGAGTGTCAGAAAAGGTAGGCACTAGCCTGGCTTAGCTGGGCAGAACCGCCAACGGGACTTTTAACGTCCCGGTCAGCGGTGTTGACCAGAGCAAGACAATCCAGTGCCTTACATGCCGCAACCCAATACTGGGTCGCGACCCACGTTTGAAAAACACTGATATGCTTATTTTGGGGCAGTTCCATAAGATGTTTAAGGATGTACTCCTTCCCCATGGAGTCCCTCCAGTAAGCATCAGAGCTATTTGGGGACTATTTTGTGAAAACAGTTATTTAATCTTCTTCATTACTCTCTTGCTCATTTTCCACCTCTAAGCCAGTGTTTCTCAGACTGGGAGTCCTGACCCAAAAGGGGATTGCAAGGCTATTGTAAGGGGGTTGCGAGATCATAAAAAATATTGCAGAGGAGAAGGGGATCTGGAGGGGTGGATACAACAGCTGCCATTCTCCAGCTGCCCAGCTCTATAGGCAGTGCCGTCGCCAGCAGCAGCACAGAAGTAAGGGTGGCAATACCATGAGTATGTTCCTATGAGTATGTATAGTAATTTGATATCACTTTTTTATGGGGGGGGAGGGGAAAGCGGGGGTTTTCACCGACTGAATTTTTTTCACAGGGGACCCAGCAAAAAAAGTTTGCATCTGCTCTAAGTTATGAATTGGAACAGCAAATATACGATCTGGGATATTTTTCAGATTCATCTTTGAAACAGTGAAGCATTGGAATTGGCTGATAAAGGTTCTATATGTAACAATGATGCAGTCAGAAAGAAAGCTTTTAAAATTTCAAACATGGTTGCAGGGCTGCTCCTGTATTAATATCTTAAACAGCCAAACTAAAAATAAAATAAAATCCAAAATAACATTTCTCACGGCAAAGTATTTACTGCAAGAATTGTCCAAAAAGCGTTGTCCAAAAAGATGCAAAAAATTAACATATATCTTTAAATTTGTCTACAGAAACTCCATCATAATAAGAATCCCTTTTGATCAAGTTTCTTTTTAACCATCTACCTTGAGGAAAATAACAAGTTTCATTTACTTATTTCAGCAGATCCAAATCCTGTATTTTTTGGATGATTTTTTTTTAACAATCTTCTATACCCAGAGTTTAAGCTAGTCAGACTCAGAAGCTAACTTGCGCCCTCAACCAGTATATTTACTGTCCTGGAGATGGGAAGGGAACTCTCTCTTGGAGCTCCCAGAATGAGGCCGTTAGAGCTTCTACCTGAATTATGGGTAAGGCTCAGGAAGCCCACAGGTACACCCAGTTTTCCTACATTGACCCACTCCAATTAGACTTAACAGAATCACCTGTCCCCCAAGTAAATCAAGATGAGTGTAGCTGGAGGGAAATACTTTTATTCATGGTCTGTACATCTGAAATATATCCCAAGTTAGGGTCTGTTTTTGTTTGTTCTTCTTGACCTGAAGCATCTTAGTGGTTTGCAATAAGAATTTTCCTTGCTCATCTATTAGCTGACCTCTGCAGTTTTGCTTTTTGTTTTGAGGAACAAAATAACATCATACAATGATGATATTGGGTCAGATGCTGGTTTCATTGAAGTCAACGGCAAAACTGTCATTCATTTCAGTAGAAGGATTTGACTCATTTTGAATACAGATTTTCCCCTCGTCTGCACTTGAGTTTTGGGCAAAATTTCCATTGACTTCATTAGGAATTCTGCCTATGAAATAAGGGTTGGATATGGCACAAAGATGGGGCTTCAGCTGTGCTTGGTGCACAATTCTGATTTTTAAATACAAAGGGCTAATTCTTCTCTCAATTATGATAGTGTAGTCCAATTGAGGTTAATTCCATTGAATTAAATTATTCTCTTTTAAATTATTGTTCCTACTCCAGAGAGCGAAATTCAATCCTAAAGCCAGATATAGGAGAATATCCCTATATAGGGCCAGATTTTGTAACGTGACTCATGCTACATTGGTATCTTATTCCATAAATAGTCCCCATTGAAATTTGTGGTTCTTAATGTAAGCAAGAGTTGTACAGTCTGGCCCCCTTCTGAGTAGAATCCAAACTGTTCAGGGTACCAATGCTGTAATGGTTATTTACAATATATTATTATAGTGTAGTAAAATCAGAGAGATAAAAATACAACATGGAAACAAATGTAATAATCTTAGCAATGCAACAGGCTTAGCTTGTAGTTTTAAAAGTAATTGTTTTAATTGAGATAAAGCATATGTAGTCTTCTTTCATATTGAAATAGCAACTTTTACAAGTTAATAGAAAGGATTACATTCATTCCAGGGCTTCAAGAGGCACAGAGTGCACCTTTGCTATACCTTCTGAAAATGAAAAGATGGGGCATATGTAGTGTAAAATGCAGATTAATGCTCAGACCATATGCTGAAAATGACCAGGACAATTTCACACCTCACAAAAGGAGTAAAATATTCCTGTATTTCAAACTGAATTATGATTGAGGAAACAAATGGTAGATTGACAGAAATCTGCTCTATGCAGTGTAGTTGTAGCCATGTTGGTCCCAGGATATTGGTCCAATAAAAGATATTACCTCACCCATCGTGTCTCTCTAGAAATCTGTTCTGTCACTCTGCCTAGCAAAATCGCATACTAATAGTTTGATTAACCATTATATCACATTTTTTCTGATATCTCTAGTAGTTTTGATTTGATTGCTTACCTGAATGTTGTCATAAAAAAGTTAATCAACTAACTACAAACATGCTGCCAAACAGATATAGACTTGGAATAATAGTTTGTTTAATCATGGCCCTATGTATTATTTTCAAAGATGGATCAATCTATTGGCATGCTGAACTTCCCTCACTCAGCACTGAAATCAACAGGAGTAGAGGGCAGTTAGCAGGATCAGGCCCTGCCTCTTTCTATTGAAGTACATAGGCTTCATTTACCAGCTTCTGTTTTTTTACAGAAAAAAGAACCTTGAATAACAACTTGATACAACTGCTGCAAATAATTAAAAGAAAACTAAAAATCATAACTGCTCTGATAATAGTTGATCTATTCAGATTGCTCATCTCTCAACTGTATTCCCAGATATGATATTATGAAGGTCAAAAAAGAATCTCCCTCTTGTCCATAAACCTAAAATACCAAAGAGCAAGTATATAAACCTCAATCATTTTAAACATAAATTACATTTAAAATAATAATAATAAAAAAAAATCACCCCAGAACATTAAGGTTGCAAAGTCAAGCAGTTGGAATTTAGGAAATGTTACATTTAAGACTGCATGAGCAACTTAATTCTGTCCCATTGTGCATCCATTCTGACCACTGAATGAGGCAGGAGTTCTGTGGAAAAAAACAGAGCATGATTATGTAGTTACACTGTCATGATGCATATGCTCCAGGGAGCTTAATTAAGCTCGCCCAGGCAACCATAATTTCTGAGTGCTTGACTTGCCAACCTAAATAATGTTCTTCTAACTCTTTTTGTATCTAATTTCTTAAGGTTTTTTTTTATATATATATGTGCTGAGTCTAATGGGTTCTTTTCATGGATCCTGCCCCCATGTTGCACTCCCAGAGATGGGAAATGGGCCACTGAGACCATGTGTCAGATCCTGGATGGGTGGAAAGTGCTGAGTACGTATGGAGGAAGAACCCAGCCCTGCTCTCCCCACTCAACTGCTGCTGCAGCAGCTGCTCTCTGGGTTTCTAGGATTCCCAAGGCAGTGTCTGCTGCTGCTGTTCGGGTGGCAGTGTGAGCTTGGCTCATTAGAATGTCCATGTTCCATTATTTTGGCAGGCTGTCAGCGTTTACCTGAGGAATGCATGTGAGAGAAGGGAAATAGTTATTTTTGAAAGTTTTTAACTTGCCCCAAACTGGACAAATCTAGACACTTGTCCTTGGGGCAAGTGATAGGTACATCTTTAGCCCCATAGTTTTTTCCCTGCCAAATTTCAAAGACCTGCTGCAAACAATGAAAGTGTTAGAACTTCTTGAAAAAAAGTTGCAGGAATCTTTTTATAATGGAAAGTGTTAGGCATCCTAAATACAGGAATAGCTACTGGCTCCCCCTGTAATGACATTCCTCCCCCTTTCTGCTTTTTTAACCTTTTTTCTGTTTCTCTCCCCATCCCCGCTCCAGCCATCCTTTACTAGTGCAGCATCTAACTGCCAGACAGAGTGGATCCAGAACCAGTGACAAGGCTACTTTTATGTATTGACTAACAAGGCGGTGCATCTGCTTCCAGGAGAGTCTGAATTCAGCCTTTGAAAAAGATTCAGACCTGCTATTTAGCACAATGCGGAGTTGGTATCTCGCCTGCACAGTTAGGTTTTTAAACTAGGGGCCAGCTTGCTTTGCTGTAAAACCACTACGGTTAATGGAGTCACCTTGAAGCTGAATTTGGCCCTTTGTTTTTTGTGTTGGCGATATTGTCAAGGCAAAAAAAAAAAAAAAAAAAGTTAAATGACAGTAGTGAGCAGTTTAAAACTTAGCATATTCAGCTGTGCCTGCTCCTGCTGCTTTCTGAATTTCCTAATATTTGAACTCTGTTTTGTGTTTCTGGTCTCATTGTTCTTGATGGGGTTCATTTGTAATTCTCCTCCAAAAAACGCTTTTTGTAAATAAATAAAAGAGGGTAGTGGACCATGTTAATATGGAGTGCATACTGCTCACTCCCTTAAATAGAGTTAGGCCAGGACAGACAGGTCAGAGTGGGCCGGTATAACTACACTGAGCTCTACAGCAGGTCCCTATGGAGATAATATAGCCCACCCTACCAGAACAGGAGCATCAGGTTTTGTGGTAAGAACAAGTGAACAATTCTAACAATATAGCTTGCTACCATGTCATAGTAATCAAAATCCTTAAATGTATTTCTTCATAGTTCAGGCTTTTGAAGACTTCAGATTTCCGTCAGATTTGGGTGGGTAACTTTATAGTAAGGGATATAGGTGTTAGGCATAGAAAATAATGTGAAACCACAAAAACTAGAAGCTGTAATTCAAATCTTTGGATGGATATAAAGGTTCAAATTTGAAATTCCAGTTTAAGTATGTATGTAAATTCAGCTTCCCCTTTCCTCCACTTGGTGTGTAAGGTAACTCTGAAGTTAAAGCTTAGAAAGGAGAATAGCAAACAGTAAACTTACTACATCTTGTAATTAAACAAGGTGTAACCTTGTTTAGCAGCAAGGCATTTATCTTAATCTCACAGTGTATTATAAATTAAATGATCTTTAAGTGACATTTGATGCAGGGCCAAATTCTATGCGCTCTGTTCTAAACAAAGCAGTGCGTGCATAGCTATGATAAGAGATATCAGTGGTTTGTTTACCGTGGGATTGTGTAAGTCAATGGTTATAACTTTATATTAAGGGAAAGGTCTATTCGCATAAATCAACTTCATTGTCTTAAAATCCTTAAGGTACCAGAATCACTTTTTTTTTCTGTCTGCTCCCTGACCCAAGACTACCCCTATGGAGCTGTAATGCAGACTTTCCAAGTGCAGAGGACAGATTTATTTTTAAGTTCTCACTTGAGATTTATTTTTAAACCAAAAATTAACAAATAGCTCAAGTTAAAGTTAAAATTTGTACCTCAATCTTATTTATTTTTCCTACTAAATTGTGAAAGACTGATGCACAGTTTGCCGCTTTCTTAACGAGATGTTTTTCTTTTAGAGAAACTATAACAGCTCAGTGACAAAGTTAGTTCTATCACTTTTAAATTTTAAATTTGTTGCCTTTCATTTTCATTGGAAGGCCCCTTACTCCTGTATTATATGAAATGTTAAATAGAAGTGCTTGACCGACCTTCTCTATTCTATTCTATTTTCTATAGGTTTTTATACCAAGCTCATCACCATACAATCTGAGCACTTTTCACTAGTGTATTAAGCAACTTGACTAACATGTCCCCTCTTACTATGCGGTCACCAACTTTAACATTGTCACTTGTCCCTCTGGACCAGCAGGGACTTATTGAAACTGATCCAGAATATAACAGGTTCCAGACCTTAGACCATAGCAGGTTTCAATTCCTGAGGTAAAATCCGTTATTTATGTGAAGGACATGGGGTATCTGTCAAAGTAGGGTTATTTGCAGAGCTAATTTAAAAGTGTTGCTTTTAATTAATAAGAAAAAAAGTGGCCCCATCAGAATTTACTATGGAATTTGTCAAACACTTACACGGTTCTGTGTTTGGCAAAATATTCACTGGACACATCTTTCTATAATCTTCTTTCACACAGCTGCCTGTTGCATTTTTGGGAAGAGAACAAAGTGTATTTATTAAATGACCTCTGTCCATTTAATCCAGTCTTGTAAAATATCCTGAAAATGAGAGTCCAAGCACAAAAGTTACTCCCAATTTTACCACGTTAATGAAAAAAGTAGTGTTATTACTGTCTCATAAGTAACTTGGGAGGGTGAGATTTAGCAAGGCTGATTTTAATCTCCTTCATTAGACTGATTTCAAGAAAACACCACAATGTGCTTTTCATTTGCAAGGTGACTGGAACATGAGGAGGTACTTTTTTTCTTTCTTTTTATAGAAATTGTTTATGGATGCATGAACAAGATATAAGAATTCTTGTTGCATTCAAAATTCGTGCCACGAAACAGGGTCAGAAATTCTTGAAGACTAAAATATTGGAGAACACTGATATGAAAAACCCATGTGTTAGTACAGTAATGTTTGCATTTCAAACTGTCTGTCTCTAAGCTGAAAGACTTCTTATTTCAGGTAACCAGGATGTCTTTGTTGGTCTCTTTAAAAGCCTTAGTGTTACGTTCTTGGTAGAGGAAAAAGATTGGTGTAGTAGAGCCAAAATTAACAAGCATAAAAAGTTAAATTGTGCCAAAGAACAAGTGTGGGGCCACTCAGTTCAGAGCACTGAATTAAAAAATGGGATCCCAGTTCAGCAGTTTACTTTGCTGTTGATGAGTAATGCTAACTGAGCCCCTAGAATCAATTAGTCCTTATGCAGGGTGGGCTGTGGCAGATCACTGTGTGGCTCAGCTAGCTGTGAGCCTTTTAGCACAGAAGGGATTGATTGACAAGTAGTATGTCCAAATTATCCCCTCCTCATTTAGGAGTGGAGGGAATGAGAGGTGCACATATACTAGCCGATAATTATCTATTAAATGTGTAAGGGAAGCAGAGGTTAGAAGAATCTGTGCTACTAGGGAGGCGAGAGAAGGCCCTTGTAGGAACAAGGAAGAGCCTGTGCTCTTCAGGGCTTCCTCCTCCTTTGTAAATGTCCTGAGGTAAGTGGGATTTCCCCACAAATATTGGAACAACTGTGTATTTGGAGGATCATGCCCTCTGGAACTGCAGCTCCTGTCCCACTGGTAATGATGGAGCTCTGTGAACTGAAATTTGCAAAATTTTTGGTGTAATTTCATCCCTTCCCAAGGTTGTTTCCATGGGAGAGAATAAGTTTGATCTTGAAACTCTTACTCACTTGTGTAGTCCTTACATATTCAAGTAGTCCCGTTGATGCTAGTGTTTTGGAAAACAAACTTGTGGGTTGTCAGAACCATACTGAGTCTCCAGGGTCTGATATTTGTCCATAATGACTGATTACTAGCGAAAGATTCAGTTTACAGTTGCAACAAGCAGAATTTACCCTTTGAATTTTAGCCCTTGTCACCCCCTTTGCTGAAATAGGTTTTATTTCAGCAGCACAGAGACATTTTGATTGTTTTGCTTTCAGGCAAAAAAAAGTGCACAAATGCATGGGCAGATGGGATTTGGTTTTTTGTTTTGGTTTGGTTTTTGACATCATGTGAATTTTTCAAAAAGCCAGAACTAGTTTCATTTTCTGAGCAAAACTTCTGTCACAGCTCATTTTTGGAAAGTGTTTATTGGACGGGCTTATAGAGCTTGGAGCAGATTTAAGAAGCATAAAAAACTAACTTGGTACTTCACAAGAAACTATGGACTCAATCTTGAAACCCTGGTTTCTGTGGGTCTGAGCACTTGAGATAAAGTGCATCTCCTGGGAGGTGCTGTGCACTCTCTTTTCACTGAAGTCAATGGGACCACTCACAAGACAAGGGCTGAAGGAGTGGCCCTGTTGTAATGTTCTTAAAAGAAAATTATTTTCTTATAAAAATGTTTTATTAATTTAATTGTGCTTTTATTGGTTCTTGGATATTTGTGCAACATTATGAACACTCAAAGCTGCAAATAGTTCTTGATTAAAAATAAATTTAATTATAGTTTCTGGATGTATTTTTATGTTTAGTTTCCTTTTAGCTATAAATGTTTAAAATTGTTTCTAATGTTGTTGTAATGTTTTTCCTTATGATGTGATACTTATAAAAATACCTATGAGGGTATTGAGTTCAGTAGTGCTTTGTCTCAAAAGGAAAGTTATATTTTTTAGACATAGCTGTTGAGAAATTATACAAAATTTCAGATTCTGATTGAAATGCTAAAATACACTGGAAAATATAATAGTGTTTTAAACAGTTTTCAACAAAGTAAGGGCTGAAATCTGTGAACACTCACATAGTAGTCCAATTGACATCACTGAGATTAATCATGTGACTAAGGAATATTTGTATGAGCATAAGATGGAGAATTGGTGGCAGAATTAACTTGTTTTGCAGTTTAAAAGAAAAAATGTCAATGTACTTCAGCATTTCATTAAAACCTGAGCACTAAAACTCCCACTGACTTCAGTGGGAGCAGGATTGAGGCCAAAATCTATTTTAAAAAAATATTTCACATGTTAAAATGTTCCAATGTTAAAAAATTGGTTGTGGGATAAAATGTGAAATTCTACAGTATTTTGAAAAGAATATTTCTAATAGAAATCTTGTGGAAAAAAATGCAACAAAAATGTAACTGTATTTGCAAAGTTAGGCCCCAGTTCTGCAAGATTTAAGTACATGCTTAACTTTAAGCATGAGAACAGTCTCACTGGCTTTAGTGGGGAAATTCTCATACTTAAAGGTAAGTATGTGTTTAAATCTTTACAGGATTTGGGGCTAAACCACCCCAGCTGGAACTCCATCCATTACTTTTGCTGAAATCAAGGCCTTATCTAATTAAATGGGCTGTTTTTATTATTTGTCAATTAATACTGAGTTGCTCAAACTGTTTTAAAAGCTTTTTTTTTTTTGACATTGGAGGCTCTGTCTGCAATATCCCGTCCATTGTGCTTTATCAGTTTGTTTTTGAATAACATTGCAAAATTAGGCCCAGATCCAGCAGACTAATACATATGCATATCTTTATGCATTATCAGTAGCTCTCACACATACTTGACTGTGTGCACTGTGAGTAGACCCATTGAAGTCAGTGGGGCTACATATTGTGCACAAAGTTAAGCATGAATATAGGTCTTTGCAAGATTGGGACCTTAAAATGTAGTTTTGCTTGTCTAATAAAAAGGCCACACAGTCAATGTTTGCACTGGAAAATTTGCCTTTCAGTTTGCTCACAATTATGTGCATTACCAATTACCAATCATGTGTTAAATGTATTCTTACAAGATTGATTCTTTTCTTCCCTGAGATAGATGCACAACTAATGTGGTGTTAATATTATGCTGCAAAGAATATTTCTCTGCTGGCCTAGTTCTGGGACAGCTGTGTAATATATTTTCATGTGGGAGAGCCTATTTGGAATAGATTTTCTTAGACTGCCACTATTGTGGCACTTACTGTCTGGCTCCTTTCCAGGCCCTGCACATGAGCCAGATATTATATGCTGAGATATGCAGAGCGGTGGGGACAGGAATGAGGGAAATTATAGAACTATTAGTACATTTTAAAAAAAAACCCTTTCTCTCTAAACTAATGGGGAAAAAAACTGTATTCTAATTACAAATATTGTCCTCCCAAAATGAAAAGGATTTTTTCCACGGAAACACTTGTGTTTTTTAGGTAATTAAACTAATATTGGATCTAGGATTTTGCGATGGGGGTGGCAGACAGAGAGAGGTGGGCTCACTGTGAGTCCAGTTATTTCTGACACTCTAACTCACATCAAGTAGTATCTTTCTTTGAGATGGGACTTCTCATGAAGTAAGGTACTATTCAATGTGATTAAGGATGGCAGAAGTGGGCCCTGTGCAGATTAGTTTATGAAAGACAACTTGTGCATCTAATGCTTCAGACCAGTGATAAGGTTCCAGGTCCAGGATGCCTTGCAAAGCAGCTAGTACACTTTCTTAGTTGTTCGTGCAATAGGTCAACTCTCAGTACATAGCAGAGGAGTTGTTCAAAGGTCCTCAGATATTGTAGGTGTATTAATCGTTTGTCAGTTAAGAGTAGAAAATTATTCCATTTGCCCATCTCGTATGCCAAGTAGAAATTATCCTTAGCAGTATATGGATATTGGAAAAAAAAATGTTCCCATGAATGTTCCCTCTTTTAACTAACTTGCTTCAAAACGGAAATAAAATCTTTTCCGACCGCACACCCTTAGTTGTCACCTACCACCCCACACTGGAACCTATACATGGTATCATCAAACAACTACAGCCCATACTTGATGGGGACCCCATCCTAGAAGAAATCTTTCCTCAACCCCCTCTTCTGGCCGTCAACACCCCCCAACCTCTCCAAACTCATAATCAGAAGCAAGCTGCTCACAGACCAGGACACACCAACTCAAAGCGACACTAGATCCTGCCAGAATAACAGATCCAAACCGGCAGACATCTCTCCACTGCTACAATGATGAATACCCCACACAACACACCTTTCAAGATCCGTGGGTCCTACATATGCCTATCACAACATGTAATGTACTTCATCCACTGCACTAAATTCCCCAATGACAACTATGTGAGTGAAACCAGACAATCACTACACTCTTGCATGAACTTACACAGGAAAATGATAAAAGACAAAAATACCACATCACTGTAGGTGAACACTTTTCACAAATTTCAGAGTAGCAGCCGTGTTAGTCTGTATCCGCAAAAATAACAGGAGTACTTGTGGCACCTTAGAGACTAACAAATTTATTAGAGCATAAGCTTTCGTGGGCTACAACCCACTTCTTCGGATGCATATAGAGTGAAACATATATTGAGGAGATATATATACACACATACAGAGAGCATGAACAGGTGGGAGTTGTCTTACCAAGTCTGAGAGGCCAATTAAGTAAGAGGGAAAAAAACTTTTGAAGTGATAATCAAGATAGCCCAGTACAGACAGTTGATAAGAAGCAAGTGTGAGAATACTTACAAGGGGAGATAGATTC
Source organism: Emys orbicularis (assembly GCF_028017835.1). Lineage (NCBI taxonomy): Eukaryota > Metazoa > Chordata > Testudines > Emydidae > Emys > Emys orbicularis. The sequence goes on along the minus strand of NC_088689.1, from coordinate 36,028,811 downwards.
AATGTTTGTAATGGCTCAGCCATTTTCACAAAATGATCCCTCTATATTTGACCTCTCAGTCCTCATCCTCAAAGAAACTTGCACAACGCTTTCAAAAGACAAGCCTGGGAGCTTACATTTATAACTTTGCTAGACATTAAAAATCATGGACTGAATAGAGACACTGGATTTATGGCTTATTACAATAATTTATAACCCACTAACAACCCCCTCCAGCTGCTTCCCCCTGCCCCCACCTTTTCTGCCTATGACTGGCAAGGTGTTAACAGATCACTTCGCCTTGAATGGTCGCTTGAAGTATGTGTTAACTACTTACACTAAATGATCTTTTCCACCTTGTATTTAGCTGTGACACTCTAGTTTCCCTGACCTGAAGAAGAGCTCTGTGTAAACTCAAACGCTTGTCTCTTTCACCAACAGAAATTGATCCAGTAAAAGGCATTGTCTCACCCATCTTGTCTCTCTTAAAAAGATTGGAACCATCTGATCTTTTCCATTAATCCCTGTTGCATCTTTGAGATAGGATTATAGTATATTATGTTTGATAGCATCATGGACAGATCTAGTTGTATGGGAATAGATATCCATGGTCAGGAGGATCTAATTCATCAGAGTGGGCATTGTTGTTTCCATTCCATGTCCTGCCTGCAAGGGTGTTATCCAGAGATGTGAAGTTGGAGGTGGCACTTGCCAGCTTTTTTATTGCCTTCCCCAAATGTATCCAAGTTAGTCCGTGTCTACACAAGAAAGTTTTGACATGTTTGGACGTTACTGGAACAGGATGAATTAGAGATAACTGACCAAGTGTTGAACACAGTTTGTCCTGATGTACACTGACTACTCAGTCATAGGCAGCATTGTGTTAGCTAACTCAGTTGTTTGCAACAGTATGCAAACGTGGTAAAATTGTTTAATACAGATTTGTCTTCAGGTTCCAAAATTGGCTCCCTTCACTCAGGCCTCCTAGGATTTGAAGTGAGAGGCTCAGGTCCTCGATCCTGCCTCCTCTATCTAGACTGTGAAATAAATATTTAACAACACTGACATTAAATTGTCCTCCTGCAGTAGTTAGAGTTCAGAGTTAACACTGCTTTGAGATGATGGTTGGAAGTTCATGCCTCTCCTACAGTTATTGTTTTGGACTCTCTATCTCAGACTCAGCCTGCACTACATAGGTTACCTCCGAGTCACATTTAAAAGGTTTACTTGGCCATTTTAAGAGCTAGAAATGAAAGTGTTTTTAAAATAGCTTAGATTCTCATTAAACTATCTCTTCCTCCCCCCTCCCCCCCCAAAGCTGCACCACTGACTGAAACATAAGTGTCAAGAAACATTCTTTTGTCATAGTGTCCACTTTTTGTGGCTAAAAATTTGGGTTTAGAATCTTTTCAAAGATTTATTCTCAAGATGTCAATGTTTGACTTCTGGCTATGACATTCTTGGTTTCACTCTAGTTGTTAATGTTTCAGATCTGACTTCCCAAGCCAGTTTTAAGATGATGAATCATTCTGGATTAAATCAGTATTTCCTGGTGAACAGTCTGTCTTGTCATGTCCTCTCAATCTACCCAACTAGAAAAAGTTTTGTATTGCTTTACTGTACTTCTGCTGTATTTATCTTCTGTATGTTTGACAGCAAGAATTTTAACCTGTGTGTGTTGAAACTCCAGAGGGAGGGATTACCATGGGGGACATCAGGGGGAGATTTTGAATTCTCTCAACACATAATACAGTTTCTAAAAGTTTTTTTTCTCTTTAAGAATGAGTCAGCTAAACATGAACAAAAAATATGCAAGGCAAAGTCAAACAGGATTTTGGTCTCAGGCTGGAATTTCCTGCAGGCTATAGAACTGTAAATGGGCTGCAGGATTTTCCAAGTACATTTCATGGTGCTTTGGGTACACAGTTCTTAGAGAATCTTGTGGAGCGAAAAAATGCTGTTTGATGGGTATGCAGTAGAGATTAATAGCTGACCAACAAGCAATTTTCCCTATTTTTTGTTGTTACTTCTATAAGATGTCCAGGAACCTACTTTAATTCTTGAGCCTCTGGCCTGGTCTACACTGGGGGGGCGGGGGGGGAGAGAAGCGAGGTAAGATATGCAACCTCAGCTATGAGAATAGCGTAGCTGAAGTCGACGTATCTTAGATCGAATTAAAATTACTTACTTCGCATCCTCGCGGCACGGGATCGACGGCCGCAGCTCCCCGTCAACTTTGCTTCCACCTCTCACACTGCTGGAGTTCAGCAGTCGATGGGAGAGCAATCGGGGATCGATTTATCGCGTCTACACTACACGCGATAAATCGATCCCCGATAGATCGATCGCTACCCACCGATCCAACGGGTAGTGTAGACATACCCTCTGTGAAGTATAGTCACCAACAAGGTTTGTCTTGAGCAGGATAGTTCCACCAGATTAACATGTTGAAAAACTATTTTATAAAATTGTGTGTAACAGACAAGCTGCTACTAAAGAGAGTGGTACAAAATTCTGAAGAACATATTCTATTTTGCAAAGATATTCAACATATTTATCCCTCACTTAACTTTCCCATGAAAACCATCTGTCGTGTGTCCTTCAGTCTGCAAACAATCCCTCACAATATTGGTACTCTTGCTTTGGTGTAGGAGTGTTTGAAGTCTAGGTGTGTGTAACAAGTTGGCAGACTAGGGCTACGTCTGTGAGTGATTCCCTGCTCACGCACATGCTTGTGATAGCTCTCATCTGAGAATGCTAAAAATAGTGTAGTAGCAGTAGCATGAGCAGTGGCACCAGAGGCTAGCTGCCACAGAGTTTTTGGGGGGGTTGTACTTGAGGTGACTAACCTGTGCCACTGCCTGGGATGACATGGCTACACTACTATTTTTAGCATGCTAGCACAAGTCTGTCTATGTGAGCTGGGAATCGCACCCAGCTCCAAGTGTAGATGTAGCCTATAAGAGACTGTATAGGAGTGCAGGGTTTTTCCGTTGAATCACCCTAGGCTCTGTTGCTAAGTACAGTTAGCTGCAGCGAGAATGTGCAGGTTGTGGGAATATTTCTTTTTGAGTAAGAGAAAACTAGGGTTCTAGAACGGAGGAGGAAACCATACTAACAGCCTGGCTTGAGGAGGAAGTATCAGCAGAGGTTTATGTTCTGGGGTTTTATTGTTTGCTTGTTTTTCAGGTTACCAGTAAAGCCAAACCCTGGAAAGGGGGTGACTTTGGACACTGACTGAGGATCTCTGTGCTCTGTAGGGATAGTCATCAGCAGTTTGAGTCTGTATTTTTAAATTATGCTAAATCGTAGTACATCATAAATACTGCTTTTTATCTTTGGTAATAGTTCTGATAGACTTCTCTCTTGGATACCTTGATGCCATGTGCATTTAGCACTTGCTGAAATGATGAAGCCTGAAACTAAGGGATGACCAAAGTTGCACTGCTATGATATATTGTTAGTACTGCCAAATGTTTGTTTTATATATATATATATATATATATTCACAAGTAAGGCCCCCAAAAATCATGAGATTGGATTAAAAACCAGGATTAAAAAAAATACATTGTGAGTTCTTATATTTGCCTTCTGGTTGTTGAGCCTTAATTACACTCAGGTCACATTTTCAAGCTTTTCTCCTCAACTATGAGGGCTAAGAATGTGGTTTAGAAAAATGAAAACCTGAGATTCTCATGCATTCACGACTCCAGCAGCTGGAGCTCTAAAGAAAAAACTAACTTTTATGAGACTTGTACTAAAATCATGAGAGTTGGTGAAACTGCTTACTATAGTATTGCCAATCCCAGGTGTTTAAAAATCATGTCAGGACGAAAAATCATGAGGTTGGCTTAGAAATCACAAGATCTTTAAAAATAAAGATTATAATTTTTTTTTTTTTACTTCTGGTTTCTGGGCTTTTTGGATACACTCAGATCAGTCACATCTTCATGCTTTCCTCCTCAACTCTGAGGGCTAGAAATTAACTTTCTTTTTAAATGAAAGCTGTGGTTCTCACATAATTGCATGATAATAGGAGTTTGGGCTTTAAGAAAAACACGTCATATTATGAGACTCATGATAAAATTGCAAGAGTTGGCAACACTATGTCTGTGTTTCCAATGCTGCCTCACCTGCCCAGGTAACAAGCTCAGAATAGACTCATCCATAACTGATTGATTTTCTTCACTGGCACCTCTGTACCCAAAGCTATGCTGAACTGTTACCTGTGTTCCAGGAGATGATGCTAGGTGAGGGCCTTACTTTGGAGCAACTAATGTGTGTCAATGTAGTGGGAACCAGTGCATTTAATTGGCCAGAAATTGGTTCTTGTCAGATGGTGGTGCTTGCTTGTTTGTCCCTACCATGGGGACATAGTAGCAGCAAAGAACTGCTTTAAAAAATGGCAAATGTACTTAGCCTGGGTAGTAGCAACAAAGAGAAAAAACTGAAAAAGAACCGATCCTAACCAATTAAATGATTGCTGAGTCAGTCCCTGAGAACCGCTCTGCCAGCAGCAGCAGCAGTTAAAATAGGAAGTGGGAGTTGAGGCAGTAGGAGCTGTGGATTCCCAGAAGGGATAGAATGTATCACCTGCTGTGGTTGAGACAGGAGCCCTCAAAACTTTTTAGCTTTGGGATTTCCCATCAAGACGTGAAATGGTGACATGGACGCAAGAATGGGAATTTATTACTTCTTGTAAATCTGGAGAATTTTTTTTATAATTGGGCCTGATTTTCAGCTCTGCTTACCTTGGGCCACCTTATGTGAGGGGCATTTTTAGATTCACAATTGCATATACACTCAAAAGTGCATTATTGTCACTTGGATACTTAAGTACCTAATAGTACATGAAAATCAGGTACCTGGAGATCTAGGTTTCCATAAGTAACTGGAAGTGCAAACTTGCGGCCATGGTTTTTAGACACAGAAATGAGCCCAGTTTTTGAAAATTTAGATCAATACTTTTAAAATTAGCATGAAACTTGGAATACAGTAAATAAGTGTTTCACTGTGAGGGTAATCTCTCTGGAAAGATTGACCTCTTCAGTGGAAGGCAATAGCAAGAACAGGGTAGCGTGAATAATTTTTCAATTAAAATTCTACAGAAGCCAAAACCTCTGTAGTTTAATAAATATTGATTTTTTTCAATAGATGCTTATTTGTTTGCTGAGTGCTAAGAATGTTAATGACCCAACAAGCAGGAACAATATACAGGCTGCCTTGCCAATATGTTTAAAATACTTTTCCCATTTTATTCTCTCTCCCATTCCTTGTTCTTTTGTCTTCTCTTACAACTTTTCTGGGGCAAGTGAAATATTATTAGTTCCCTTCTCTAACATCAGGAGAAGAGTAAATATTTTTATAGCATGGGGTGGAATGTCATGGCAAAGTTTAAGAACCCGTGATAGTTCATATACCATATGTGTATATCTCGTAAACCCAGCTATCATGCAGAATTTGTTTGGGCAGAAAATATTTGTACTTTTTTCCCTATCAGACTCTTGAAGCCATTTCTTCAGCTGGATCAGTAGGAAACCAACCCTTTTAGGAAGGCAAAGCTCAGTGGTATCCAGACAGTTGTCTCAAATCTATTAGTTTACTGTGAGCCAATTAATAGAACAGCAACAAAGCAAGTTTATACGGGGGATAAACAAAGGCCTAGTTTCTATAATGGCTGCAACGTAGCCTCTGATTTTTGGTTGAAAGATAGTATATGGACAGGAAGTACTGCACTGTTAAATTAGGAGAGAGGTTCTGGAATCCAGAGCCCTATTTAGTGGGAGAGACCTATATTACACACACAAAAACTATGTCAAAAGACTATTATTAAGGTTGCAAAGTCAAGCACTCAAATGTTAGAAAATGCCAGAATGAAGGATGCCGGTACAACTTTAATTTCCCCTCTCCTCCACTGGTACCTATGCATTGTGATACAGTCTATGAGTACTGATCAGATACTATTTTTTCTCCTCAGGCCTCTCATCCTAGTCCCAGTGTGCTTGCCCAACAAGTCCTAGTCTCCCCACTCTGGATTCCCCATCCAAATCTCTGTTTCCCTCCCTTAGTCCCAGTTCCCATTTCATTACCATTCTTCCTTCCCCCTCCCCCTGCCACTTTGTCCCCAGTCTTGTTACCTTCTAGTTCCAGTATCCCTCTCCCTTCCTCCTGGCTCCTCTCCAATCTAACTCTGAGCCCCTGGTGGGCTCCAGTCTCTCTCACTCACACAGACACACACACACACCCTCATCTACACTTGCTTGCAACCCCAGTTTCCATCCCCAGGCTCTTTGTCCAATCTTCACCCCTCCTCCCCAGCTTCTTGTCCTAGTCTCTTTATCCAGCTGGTCCAGGTTCTTCCCCCATACCTGTTCCTTATCAGAGCTGGCTACCCTCCCTCTAACCTTCTTCCCCTCCACTCCACTGGTTCCTATGCATGGAAAATGTGAGCCTAAATGATTAGTTTGGCAAAGTTATAAATAACTGAAAACAGGTTCTTAAAATAGGAAATGTCAAGCAACTTTAATAATAGGCAGTGGTACCAGCCGATAATCACTGCCAGCAAAAGGCAGGTAGGGGTGTGTGTGTGTGTGAGTGTGTGTGTGTGAGAGAGAGAGAGACAGAGAGAGAGAATGGGTGATGTGAAGTGAAATGCTTCTGCAATTTAACCACAACTTGAATGTATGAATATTTCCAAACCACAATTTAAGTATAAATGTGATTTACGCAAAAATGAACATTGCTGTTCAAAGTAAAATCTACCCCATCCTACCCTCTGAGCACAGAAGATCCTAAATGCAACGCAGCCACTGATATTCCATGGTGAAGTGGGTGCAGTATGGAGAGGTTGAGCAGGAGAACTCTGACTCTTGACAGTGGGAAAAAGGGGGTTAAAGCATGGCCAGTGGTTTCAGAATTATGCAGAGACACTGGCCAAAGCAGCGGCTCCTATAGGGCCAGAACGAGGAGGATTCTATCCTTTGACCTTAGCACAATAAAGTATTATTTTAATTGTTTACATAATGTAAACCATTGAAGCAGTCAATTTACTGGATATAAGTGTTAGCAATTTAAGCTGTCAGTTTAAGTTTCAAGTAAATTGACGGGGGGAAGGTCAGGGTCAAAGCCAGAGACCCTCTGCTCTTGGCAGAGGACCCAAAGCCGAATCCCAAGGGCTTCAGCCCCAGGTGGGGGGCCTGTAACCTGAGCCCACACTCGGGGCTGAAGCCCTTGGGCTTTGGCCCCAGGCGGTGGGGCTCGGGCTTCAGCCCGGGGCCCCAGCAAGGCTAATGGCAGTCCCGCTGGTTTACACTATGTAAACAACTATAATTGTGCTTTACACATGCACAGAATTTGAGAAATAAGACAGTTTGCATCCACATTTCCTTTTTTATGCAGTACATGTGCCTGAGGGCAAGTCGCTACCTCAGAGCACCCTATCTACAACAATCCATATGCAGATTAAATTTCATATCAGCTTTAATAGGAAATTCCTGCTGTACTCCTAGTCAGTGGCAACATATAAAAATGCACTAGTATGACAGGCTCGAAATGAGGGGATCAAAGATAAAAAGCAACTTAAAGAAAAATTGAATTAGGGATCTTAGAAAAACAATTGAATTGAATTAAGTCCATCTGAAACCAAAGACAGACATCTTATTTGGTTATTTGTCCCCCTTTTTGAACAGTTGCCTGAGTTCCATGTAAAGCTATCCACTATTTATTCAGAAACAGGTAGCACTGCAAACATACTTCCTTTGTGCTTTACTGTAAATAAACTCCTTTTTCATTTTGAATATTCTGAATTTGAATTTTCTCCTCTTGCCAGTTCCCTTTGGATTTTTCTGTTCTGCAGTATGAAACAATAAACTTTTGTTTTTGTTTTTGTTTGGGTGTAGAATATCCAAAGAGCCACTAATGTTGTATATCAAGCTCATCATGTCAGCAGGAGCAAAAGAGGCCAAGTTGTGGGTACAAGAGGTGGATTTCGAGGCTGCACAGTGTGGCTAACAGGTATTTTAAGCCTTATTGAGACTGCAAATGGATGTGTGAAATGTGTTGCTCACTGGTGCTGGATGAGTATAATTTGAAATTCATTTATGTATGTCAATAATCCAAGTAGAGTTTAGTGCAAGGTGTAAAGAGGTCTATTTTAACTTGACCTGCATAAACTGATACTAATGGGACCTAGGAAACTCTTCTGACCTGGATACACAGATGAAATAAAAACAGTTTCCTGGGATTTAAAATATCCTGCTATATGATATAACAGTATGGGCTTTGTATGTATAGAGAATAAATAATGCTTACAACGTGAGTCACATTGTATTTGTTTCATGAAACTTTGGGGAAGGGATTACTTTTCCCCCTTTCTTCCAGTTTTTTTCTCTCCAGGGGGAAACTTCCCTCCCAGGTTAGGGTAAGTCACAACTGTACTCTGTATGCTGTTCCAGTTATGTTTACACAATTCTCTTACTACTTTTAATCGTTTATCATGTTTGTTTGCTTGGTAACTCTTGGTATATTTTGTTTGGCAGCTGGAATATAGGAAAACACACATTCCATAATGTTCGGAGAACCACTTTATCTTATGTTCATATCAGCTTGTGTACTGACCATTCTATTAAAAAGGGTTTAGTTTTAAAAAAGTTACTGAATACCAATCATTTAGGTGAAAAAGACTAAATCAGTTTAAGGTTATTCCTGAAGCTGAAAGTCATCCAGTGCTGTTTATTCCCTTTCATATATAATTTATATGTACTGTATGTGAAGCGTTTTAATTTCATTTGGTGATGTTTCTTCTTTGAAATATACAGGGATCTTACCATAACTTTCTATTATTTTAATTTTTAAAGGGTTAGGCAATAATGGAAGTACATTTGAAGGTTTCTAGATAACTTTCCTAGATTATCAGTTAGTGACTGACTCTGTTGTCTTACGTAAATTGAAGTGCTCCTGTCCCTAGCTAACCCTCCTGTCCTGACTCCGTTCCCGGAGCAGTCTCCAGTGCATGGATCTGAACCCTCCTGAAAAGAAAAGGGGGTTGGATGCCTCCACAGAACTGTCTTTCCTCCAACATAGACCTCATGGACTGCTCTTTGTGCAGTCTCAGGTCCGTGCAGGGGGATTGGGACAAGAGGTATGACCAGTAATGGGGATATGATCTCGGCACTTTGATTTTTCAGAAGACAGCAGGCTCCCAGGCCCTGTATCCCACCAACTATCACAGCCCAGCGAGGGTACAGGGGTCTCCATATGACGGCCTGGCCTCCTACATATCCCTGGGGATTTGCCAGGTTTGAGTGCATCTGTTTCACAGGAGAAAAGAGGGGCCCAAACCCTGTGTTCTCCCCTGAGAGAGAGATGTGAGTGAGTCTCCATGAGGATTTCCTCATGGAATTAGTCTGCTTGCAAAAAATCCCATTCTTCAGCACAAGAGATTATCAGGGCCTAGATATGCAACTGCTCTGCTATGGCTATTGTTGTCTGTCTCATGCCTCTAATCTACCTCAAATATGTAATCTGTTTTCTCTAGTCTAGATTTTCATCTAGGAGCTAATGTTTAATTACTTGTAACCAGTAATTAATTAGATTACTGTTTAGTTTTCTGTTTTTTTAATACTCCAGATGAACGTCGATATGCCTTACTTGTCCTCTCTAACAGGTCTTTCTGGTGCCGGTAAAACAACTATTGGCTTTGCTCTGGAAGAATATCTGCTGTCTCGTGGCATGCCTTGCTACTCTCTGGATGGGGATAACATTCGGCATGGTCTGAACAAAAACCTAGGTTTCTCAACTGATGACCGAGAAGAAAACATCCGCCGTGTTGCCGAGGTTGCCAAACTGTTTGCCGATGCTGGTCTTGTTTGCATAACTAGTTTCATTTCCCCTTTTGCAAAGGTAAACCGATATTTACTCGACAAAATGGGGTCTCTGCAGAGAGTCCATTGGCTCTCTCACTACTAGAATTCATTACTAGAATTTTTAGGAAAAGAGGCACATTTAAAGAGTGTAATTTATATCTTGTATTTCAGACACACCGGTTATGTAGTGTACTCACCACCACCTATATTTCAGGGTCTGATGCCACTGGGATGTTTCTCTCTGGTGTTCCCTGCAGGCCATCTGTCTTTGCACACCACGTAGCCCTCCAGCTGAGAAGCAGCTAGTTGAACCCTTTCTGGGGGAACAGATGTCACAGTGTAATCTAAAGTCCCCAAGAATCAACCTCTCTTCTGGGTCTGGAGCTCACCCCCTTTCCCTGGGGTTCCACTGCCTCACCTCAGCTCTGGTATCAAACACTCTTGATCCCACCAAAGTCTTACTGAGGCCTCCAGTCCACAGTAGTCTCTGGCACTTCAGCTCTTTGCAGGAACTTGCCTTCCTATCTGCTCCCTCTAGTGTCCTCCTTCAGATTAAACTCTTCTCCCTTTTATGGGGCCTGAGTGTCCATTATGGGGCCTGAGTGTCCATTAAGTTATCACCTGATGCCTCCCAATCCTGCCCCCTGTGGCTGAAAAGCAGCTAACTAGGTACATATATTGTATCTGTTCCATAATTAATTATTAACCCCTTTCCAGCCTGTGATGGGTTTCACCCCATCACAGGTTCACTTTATTTTTTCCCCTATTCTCTTTTTTTTTTTTTAAATCACAAGTATATAAAATAAGTTCCCTTGGTCTCTATTGCTTGGATGCAAACTGGCATGACACATTGATGTTAAAAAAGATGTAGAAAACTAGGTTTCAGTTAATAAGTGTAAAAAGTTAAAAGTAAAAATTTCACTCAAAAGATTCATAATCACTAGTTCCCTGAAAAATAGAAAACTGGAGGAAGGTGTACAGGGCTTTATAGTGGTATAATTACACCGATATATGTTGTTCTAAGAAGTTTTGATATGCTGTTATACTTGTGATTTAGTTTGCTTCATAACAATGACAGTAATCTGCTAATGTCAGGTCAATACAGTTGGTTATCAATAATTTTTGTTTTAAAACAAGGATTAGTTAATAAATAGTCATTCAAAGTATAAGATTCTGCCATCCTGCTAAGTGAAGATAAATGTTCTAAACTGCTATTAAAAAGCTGAATCTAGATCAAACTAGTAATTTTTATTAAACATTATGTGAAAAGGAACTTCTTTCTCTTAGTAAGAATATATTTAATATATATCACATTTTACAATGGATGAATATGGCCTGTACCCTTCTGTTAGAAAAATCCAACTCTAGGCAGGTGTTGGTGACCAGATAAAATATTTAGCAACACCCCACTGAGAATTCAATTGTGGAACTGCTTATGATTTCTCCCCTTGCTTCTTACAGGATCGTCAAAACGCAAGGGAAATTCATGAAATGGCTGGTCTTCCTTTCTTTGAAATCTTTGTAGATGCTCCTCTAAATATTTGTGAAAGCAGAGATGTGAAAGGCCTTTACAAAAAAGCAAGGGCTGGAGAAATCAAAGGTGTGGTAAACAGTTTATGTTTAATGATATCTCAGTATCTTCTTTTTATCTGCCTCCCTTTTCTCTTCTCATCAACAGTGAACAGTGCTGAGAGCCAGCGTTGCTACCTCTTTAAATAAAAGGAAAAAACCCCAGCCATCTGTTGGAAGGTGGTGGAAACAAGGGGCATAGAAACAGACTAATTTCTGCACTCTTAAGTGGTGCAAACCCCTTGTGTACGTTTACATTATTAATGCTAGCAGTATTCACTTACACAGAAACTTATTCTTATAAGTAACAATTTCAAAACTGTCAAAGTGACTTAGGGGCTAGAATCACAAAGGGAACTTAGACTCAGCATTGCAGTGCCTAAGGTTTAGCCACCCTGCTGCCTAGGAGCACCCAGAGTCCTCAGTTAATCACCTAGTCTCCCTATACAATGCATGGGGAGAGTTAGGCGCCTAAGAATGGGATCCACAAAAGCCGGCACAATGAGCTGCCTAAGTTAGCTAGGAGGAAATGCCAAGGAGAGGGGTGAGGCCTAAGCTCTACACTTCAAAGGGACTTAGGCCTGGTCTACACTTTAAATGTACATCAACATAGTTGTGTCACTCAGCAGTGAGAAAAATTCACACCCTTGAGCACCACAGCTATGCTGACCTGATCCCCAATGTAGATGCAGCTAGGACAATTGAAGAATGCTTCTGTTAACCTAGCTACCACCACTCTGAGTGGTAGGTTGTCTACAGCAATGGAAAAATATCCTTCTGTTGTTGTGGAAAGCATCTACACTATGGTGCTACAGCAGCACAGCTACAGCACCATAACTATGCCATTGTAGCACTAGTAGTGTAGACATGGCCACAGACACCTAAGTACAGGCTGCAGGGAACACCTCCTAGCAGTTTTGGATTCACAGCTGTGGAAATGGTGTTGGTGATGGTGCTACCTGTTCTGCTTTACTATACCAAATAGCCCAATGGTTAAGGTACTCCTCTAGGATGTGGGAAACCTGGGTTCAAATCCCCCCTCTGCTTGATGTGGAGCAGGGATTTGAACCAAGCCTCTCTGTCTCCCCATTGAAGCTATTCTGCTTTGTTTAAACAGTTATTGGATCAGGGACTTGAAGATGGGTCTCCCACATCCCAGCTGAGTGCATTAACCACTGGGCTATTGAGTCATTCTCATTCATTCCTTGACCCAATGACTAATTATTTATACATAGCGGAACAGCTTCAATAGGAAAGACTGAGGGAAACCCAAATCAGAATATCTTATAGCCCAGTGGTTAGAGTACTCACTTGGGAGGTGGGAGACTTGAGTTCATATCGCTGCTCCACATCAGGCACAGGGAGGATATGAATCTGGGTCTTCCACGTCCTGAATGAGTGCTCTAACAACTGCGCTATTGAATATAACAGGACAATAGTACCACCATCACATTGTGTGAGAACTGATCAGGTGACATAGATGGGGAAACACCTAGTCTGAGGATCTCTTTGAGGTTTAGGTATGAGCTAGCCACCTGAGTGTCCGTATGTAGGTGGCTGTGTGCGTGCCCAATGGCAGATAGTTAGGCCCCATGGGGACTTCACTAGCGGAAATGTAGGTGCTCAAAGGGTTGGCAGCAGCAGAGCAGGGGTTAGGGGGAACTAAATTTGAACTTGGGCACTTAAAGTGGCAGTTAGGCACATAAATCTCTTTGTGGATCTAGCCTTTAGTAACCTAAGTCCCATTTGCAGAAGTTACCCAGGCACTTACGCACGTATGTCTCTTTAAACTGAATGGGACTTAGTCTTCTAAGTGCCCAAGTCACTTTTGAAAATGGGACCTAGGTTTCTGAGTCACTTAGGTGCTTTTGTAAATTTTAAAATTGGAAAATTTAAATCCATTCAAGCGTGCCTGCTAGATTTGATAATGGCACTTTGGAAGAAAAATATGGACACATCCTTTAACTATTGAAATCTATTGAGCTAGAAGAGGTGCTTTTTTATTTTTAATGAAGAAACTGGTAAATATTTCACTGAAATATGTGTTCCGGAGAGTTCCTTTCACCTTAATTCATCTAGTCAATGTTAAAATTCTTTACTTACCAATGTACTTGTTCCTATGTTGTTTTAATGCTGGGTGAAGTCACACAAGATACATTATAGCTAGTGTGATTGGGAATCTGCAATATTCTGATAAACTAATCTGGAACAGTTTTAAAGTCTCAAAGTTCTAACTTTATTTTTTAAATCAATCCCTCTGTGCAGGGTAAGGGAGACGCTCCAGAGCATAGATCTTGCACTAGAGGTGCTGGGGGTGCTGCCGCACCTCCTGGCTTGAAGTGATTTCCGTTATATACAGCGTTTACAGTTTAGTTCTATGGCTTTCAGCACCCCCACTATACAAATTGTTCCAGAATGGAGTAGAAAGGGGGGAAAGACAATAAACCTCTCCCCAAAAGGAGAGATTCTCTTAAAGTGTGAGTTTTCCATAGCAGGTCAAGAAATCACATAATATATAATATCACACCCTACGTAACATCTGTGCTTAGAATGAGGTTACGTTTTTTTGTGGCAGACTATTGTTGAATTGCCCAATAATAACACACTGAGGAATGGAAACATAGGAGTGAGAAAGGTGAACAGGATGGGCAGGAATGGTGTCCCTAGCCTCTGTTTGCTAGAAGCTGGGATTGGGTGACAGGGGATGGATCACTTGATGATAACATGTCTGTTCATTCCCTTTGGGGCACCTGGCATTGGCCACTGTCAGAGGACAGGATACTGGGCTTGATGGACCTTTGGTCTGACCCAGTATGGCCGTTCTTATGTTCTTATGAACAGGGGGTGAAATGTAGAACATTCACATTGGGAAAGAGACCAGTACTGAAAACAGGTGGATTTTCTACATTGTGCTGAAGAGAATATGCACATAGTCCAAACTTAACCTCTTCCTGGGGTTTGATTTTAATGCTATCTCAAATAACAACCAAATGTAAACCTCAGCCTTAGCTTTCTCCCTAAATGTCCAAAGAAAGATACCCCAACATCTCTTCTTTCTTGATTTGAACTAATAAGATCCACCTGCTAGTATGACTCAGTTATACTTATACTGCCCCATCATTCAGGTATATGACATGAAGATTATTCAACACAGGAGTTGTGCATCTCTATGCAGCTTGCTAGTCTTCCACCCAGTTACAACTATGTATCACAAGACAGCTGAATCTTCTCTGCAACAACCCTGCTTTAAGGCCTGAAAAGTAAAGCTAATGTTGTCGAGCTTCTGTATAAAAGTTGGCATAATAATTTTCCCTTTTTTGAAATAGCAATTTTCCCTTCCTCCACTAAACAATTGCTCGTGGACCCTTGTTATTTGGAGACTACCTTCTTCCTTGTTAGGCTTCTTTACCCCTCGCTTTCTGATAGCAAACACATCCCTTTTTTCTCTCTCTGGCATTAAGGGCTGTATATGTGGTATTTGCAGTGTTGCCAGCAACACATCTCCATAGGTGGGCAAATAAAGATTGTTCCTGTAGCATAGAGCATCATATTGCTATAACCTTATTGTCAAGTCCATTATTGATAGACCAAACAGGAAGTCTCAATGCCATTTCTGAGCATGGGTTGTCTGAATGAAAGAATGTTTTCTTGCCATTTGTGCAGTAGCTAACTATTTTATTGATCCCTAGGCTGCTCACTATTACATTCATTAAATTTGGCTTGGGTTTAATTGTGTGTAGGATTCACTGGGATTGATTCAGAGTATGAGAAACCAGAATCTCCTGAACTAGTGTTGAAGACGAACATTGCTACAGTGAGTGAATGTATCCAGCAGGTTGTGGAGCTGCTACAAGCACAAGTAGGTAGTTTTGTACCAAAAAACGCCTGCAGTTTGTAAAGTATATTTTCAAATGTTGGCCTTTTGGTATATTTTATTTAAAAATTAGTGTGGTAACTAAGATCCTTATTTCTTTTCTTTTTAGAACATTGTTCCCAAAACTGTGATTAAGGATGTTCTTGAACTGTTTGTACCTGAAAATAAGATTGACCAGACCCGAGCTGATGCTAACATGCTGCCTACTCTAGAGATTACCAAGGTGGGAGAATAAAGAAAATGGCATTGTGTAGTACCTTGATAAGCCCTTTTATCAAAGTACTAAACAAGTTACAATATAGACATCTCCAAAGCATGTGGAATCCTGTTGCTTTCTGATTACTGCAAGCCGTATGATAAATGCAAGCCCTAATACTACACAAATGTGAATGGTTCAAGGGTTACTACGAGTTAAAAACAAATTAAAAAGCAACACAACAGCAACATGTAAATTATACAGTGCTATCTACACAACATTTTTCCATTTATTATGTTTTCTTTTTGACATTAATGAATCCTGTAGCACTAAAGTTGCATCATTAGTGTTGAGATCCCTTGCTCCTGACTGTAGGACTCCTTGTCAGATTAAATTGAGGACTTTGAAATTCAGATTTAGTCTGTTTATTCCGATTAGCGTTATAGAAATGATTCTTATGGTAACTGTACTCCAGTCTTAATTTTATCTTCTAAAGATTGTAAAATGTCCCGGTATTATATGTAGAAATATAATTTTATATTGTCACATAATTTCAGTAAAACACAGTTAATTAGGCTTACAAAATAAGACTTTCAAAGAACAGCATATATTTCATCCTCTAAAAGTTTAAAAATCACAATTAGTATTATTTATAGCCAATACTCTTATAGTCTTTCAAATAAAATTGAAAAAATGGTTGTCTGTAATAGCCCTCTCTATTAAGATTTATTTTTATATTGAAATATAACTGAGAGATTATCTTAAAGAATTTACCCAGTGGACAAATATTTGTGAATAATCTTTATCAGACCGTACAACTTGCTGTGTTTGTGCTATGGCCTATGTGCAACATAAAACTTCAGTAAACACTGTGGCCAAAATTTTCATCTGGGCTCAGCCTGGTGTCTTATATTGGATGCATTTTGTCTCTGCAAAGTGACACCCATTCCTTTTGTGACTTCAAGTGGAGTACAGGTGCAAATGTTAGCAACATCACTGAAGCAAATTAAGGTGCAGGGATGTAAGGGAGGTGAAGATTTCTGCTTAACAATCTTAAAAACAAAACAAAAAATACTTTGGGAATCCTTCCGAATGAAAGATGTGTTTATAAATGTACTATATTAAAGAAAGTCGTAGCACTTATGCACAAGATTGTTCTTAGATTTCTTTAGCCTTCAGTTCTATCTTTGAAGCATTAACTGGTAATACAAGTAATATCTGATTCTTTTTTTCAGTTGGATCTTCAGTGGGTCCAAGTCCTGAGTGAAGGCTGGGCCACACCACTGAAAGGATTTATGCGTGAGACAGAATATTTGCAAGTTATCCATTTTGGCACCCTCAGGGATGGTATGATTTCCTGCTTCCGACATTTTTTGTTTTAAAACTTCTAAACAGCCTTAAAAATTGTTTGAAAAGTTTAAATGAAATATGATAGTTGTCAATTATATACCAAAGATTAATCTACACTTAATGTTTGTTTAATTCCTCTCTCTCAATGAATGTGGCACCTGAGCAAATAGCTTTATAAAGAACCTTGAAAATGGCAAGTGGATGCATTTAACTATGTGGAAGAATTTGAAAACGGACATAGTCTATTTTATTATGGAAGGGCCCCCAATGCCACATACACTGATTCCATTAACTGGCAGTTCAAATATTTGAATATTGAATGTAAACTTTTCCTGTATTGAATTAAATACAAATGCAATATCAAGGCCACTGCCTAAGGAGATTGCCAGATTGAGTTTGTAGTCCCTGTAGGAAAGAAGACCTGTACATTAGAAACAGAAGCCTGTATATGTTTTCAGATGATATTTTTATGTCTTCTTTCTTAAGGCTTAAAAGCATAACCATGGACCTGAAATTTCATCTCTCATTAGCAATATACTGAAAGGCTAACCTTCCTTGGTTTTGGAGAAGGTAATCAAAGGGATGGTCGTGAATGAACTAGAGTTACATCTTGGCCTGGGAACAGTAGATGGTCCTGTTCCTGATTTTTAGATATGGGTTTAGTAGAGTCACTTCCTAACCATGCACGCAGTTAAGATGTCCATGTTGATTTTGTTAGAGCTTTTAGCAGCTGTTGACATAATTGACCATAAGGTTTTGTTGACTTGCTTTTGGAAGCTTGAAAGAATGGCTGGAAATAGTGATTTTGATCTTTCCTCTCTGAGGCCCCAAACTCTCATGTAGAGTAATAACTCACTTTCACTGACTGAGACTACTCACAGAGTAAGGTACTGCTCAAAGTAAATAAGGAATGAAAAATCAGACCCTGACATGCTAAAAAGGGGCTAATTAATATTGACTCTTCCACTGTAAAAGCTTCCCTCTGTGGAGTTCTGCATTGTCACCGCTCCTGTTCCACGTGTACGTACCACCAACGTTTTGACTTGCAGCATCGCTAATATGCAGGTGACACTCAAAGCCATGTCTCCTGTTCATCAAATCCACAACTGTGGT
This sequence comes from Emys orbicularis, assembly GCF_028017835.1. Lineage (NCBI taxonomy): Eukaryota > Metazoa > Chordata > Testudines > Emydidae > Emys > Emys orbicularis. The sequence continues at coordinate 36,010,867 of NC_088689.1, read as the reverse complement.
CTTTTTGCTGATCCCAGTGCCTGATAAGCTAATTTGGTCTCATCAATATTTATGTTCAACCTCATGAGACAAAAGTGATGAAGCTGGGAACAGGGCAAGTGTAGCGTTGTCAATACAGTTTGCAGTCTAAAGATCACGTTGCCATAATCCCTGCTTTTGGATTTCCAGGTGGCTCTGGTGGCCCCAAGTGCCTCTGATGCTGACCTCACCACAATAATCCACACCTCTGTAACTTCCAGGTTAAACTACTGTTTTGTTGCTACACTTGAATATCACCATGAAGCACCATTTGGATCAGATTGCAGTGGCTCATCACTTGAGTGGGATGCTCCATGATGAGTTCACAGCACCAGTGCTCTGTTGCTTGTACTGAATGTCTTGTTTTGTTTTGTTTTTCATACTGTTGGTTACTATGCGTGGAGCCCTAACTGACCTGGGACTCTCGTATCGCAGAACTTGTTTTTTTCATTATGTGTGTTAACTTCTCCAAAACAAGCAGCAAAAGTATTTTCAGTTGCAGTCCCATGCCACTGGCATCTGCTGTCCCTGGTGGTCTGAGTTTGGTGGTCACTGTGTATCTGTTGGGCTGACTTTTGACTAACATTTCGAGAGCAGGAAGTGAGGTTCTCTGATTTTCTTTCATTGCAAAGCCCTTATTTCTTTATTATTGGTTGTATTTAGTGATGTAAAATGGTTGGGCGCAGAGGCATTGGACACCATTATATGTTCCTAAATAAACATTTGGGACTAGACTTTCAAAAAAAGGTGGGCAAGTCATCCCGCCTGATTAGCATAGACGTTGAACCCTCAGCCTTGGACTGACCAAAAAGTACTTATGTCTTGAAAGGATGCAGTCAGAATAAAGTGAGCAGTAGAAGCATTGGCACTTACCTGTCCAAGTTCTTGTTACCAGTTTTTACTACTAATAATACATTTTGAATTCCATAACCTCTCAGTAATAAATCACACTTATATTTTAGGAACTTGGCTATGTACAAAAACCCCTGCCTTAAATATGTTTCATTGTATCTGCAGGGTATACTGAGGTGCCTTGTAAAGTATTTAACCTCTCCTGTGAAACAAGAAGTCACGTGTGTGGTAGCATAAGAGATACATTCCAAACATGTATAAATACGTAATTTCATTTTATTTACTTTCAAGTGGCTCATAAGGTATATTAATATGATATATTAATTAAATTAGTGCCACACAGATTTATTGAGTGGTGCTGTTCTCCCCTTTAGAGATGAGAAGTAGTGTGCTCCAAAATTATTAGGACAGAGTCAGAAAATAACATGACTAATAGGGCTGGTTGAAAACTTTCTGTCAAAAGTTCTTCAACAGAAAATTGGGTTTTCAACTAAATTTTTTTTTTGACAAGTGTCTGCTTTCTGTGGAAAAGAGTTTTTGCTGAAAAAACAAGTTTTCAGCTGAAAATGTTGTTTATTTTTATACAGAACTAACCCCCTCCACTTTTCAATCAGTTCTACTAATGAATGCTTTTGAATGCATGCAGCTGGCACCCAGAACTTGGATTGTCTTACCTGTTATGTATATATTTTCTGAAGATTTCATTATGGAGAAACTATACACATTCAACATTTTGGGGGTGAAATACGTGTTATGAAAACAGGCAGCAAATTAAATAGCACTGAACCATTCAGAGTAACATTTATGTTGACAGCAAAAGAGGAAAAAATATAGTCTTGACAGTGCAAGGAAATATCCAAACTAAAAATTATGCAACAGCTGATTGAAGTTTCAGATTGATTTGGTTCCTGAATCTATTATTGTAAAAGTTATTTTTGGGGAAATTAAAAACATAGGTGTTAATTATGTTTTTATTCCCCTAGGAAAGGGTAGAGTTGGTATAGCTCTAGTTGGTATGTATTTAATTGTTTTCCATATACTATGGAAATAATTACAATTAGAGATTTTAACATAAATTATATAAAATGCCATAGAAAAATAAAATCTAAATTAGAACTGGAACTGGCACCAAGTTGTTTATGATCCAACCAGTTATACATAATACCAGACCTCCCATACGCCATTAACTGAGTTCATGAGAATACTAATCATATAACTTTGCAAGTTGTATTTGCATATATCATAAGTGATTGTTGTTCTGTGTATTGTAATTAAGCTGGAATACCATAACCCAAAATGATTTATTTAAGAAATTATTCCATGTTTTGTTGCCACATTGGCTTTACTAATTGATAACTTTGAGTATTGGTTAGTATTATTTAAATAAATAGACCTGATATGAGGTTGCACTTTTAAATTTTTAAACATACTTCTGAATAATTTGTGAAAGCGTGTTTCAGTCAGGAAGATTTAAACAAAGGGAAATTTACCTGGTTGGATCACACATGACTACATTTTAAATACCTGATTGTGCATGAAGCTAATTTAAAACTGCTACACATAAATGAATGATAAACATTTTATTAAAAAAATGAAATAAAGAATGGCAAAATCTACATAGTATTAAAATCATCACATGAAAAATCTCCAGGGTGCTAAATCAGCAGAATCTCTGAGATCTTTTCAATATTCTATGTGGCATGAGTATTACCTATATGTCAAACTGGAACAAAATAATTTGTCTTAGATGACCAAGTAATCACTGTCACAGTTACAACTGCTAAATTGTTTAATGATTCTTTCTTATGGATTTTAATGCTTATAAGGAAACAATAGGTATATTTCCAAGCAAAAACATGGAGAAAAAAACCTAACCCCAGAGTAAAATCAGTATGGTCATGTGGTTAATTGAATGAGGTCATTAGACCAATTGATCCAGCGTCTATGATCATTCAGTCAGTCCTGGGTTAGGACTTCCTCTTTCAGAACATTTTCATAAGAGCCATTTGTGTGTGTGTGTGTGATGCTCTAGCCTTTTTAAGTATATTAAAATATGGTGGTGTTCTCATCACAGATGGCGTTATTAATCTGAGCATTCCCATTGTGCTCCCTGTTGCTACGGAAGATAAGGAACGGCTGGATGGCTGCACTGCATTTGCACTTGAGTATAATGGCCAAAGGGTAGCAATCCTCAGAAACCCAGAGTTCTATGAACATAGGAAGGAGGAGCGCTGTGCGCGTGTGTGGGGGACAACCTGTGTGAAGCACCCACATGTCAAAGTAAGTCTGTTAGTAATTTCCCTGTTTGCAATAATAAGTCTTCAGGAATTAAAAACTAAGGCAACCTGTAAAGTAGAGAGCATGCAATAGTACATTTCCTATTAGGAATATACATGGTGTTTTCTGTACTCTCTCAAAGTAAAATACAAGGAACCATTCACTGGAAAAGATCGCATTAGGATTGCAAAGGAGAATTGATTTCTTGACATGTAAACAGTCCCTGAACATCATGTTTATTGGTTAACGAGAGAGCAATTTATTCCATCAAGCTCATGGAACTCAAAATCAAATGCGTGGGGTGGGAGTGGGTATAGAATACCACAAAAGAGCTGGAGAGTTTTCTACAAACGCTCATTACATACATAAGTACAGATTTTATTTTTTATTTTTTTAGCTTAAACATGTTCACATTTATCTAATACTTTCACTCCTTAAATTTCCATGAATCAGTGGTTTGGTTTTCACTCTGATGCTATTCAACATTCTAACACTGCAAATCATTGGCTGAGAGCTGGAATTGAGGCATGAAACCAAACATAATTAAAATGAATTTTGAATGGTGCTTTTTACTTCTTCCTACTAATCATAGTAGAATGTTGGGATTTTTTAATTTTCTGCATCTTATCTTTACCCACCTACTCTGAACAAAAATACAAATAATAATTTTCATTAGTATGTAGTACCATATTAGTTTTCAGTGTGTCTTTGCTTAAAATGAGTAGTCAACTTTGACTGTCTACTTTCAAAAACAGCAGCCATTATGTTAATTCTGCTTATGCATAATGAAAACAATAAGGTGTTTGATGATCTGCAACTGCTATGTTTTATATTTGTGGGAATTAGTGTAATAATGCCAGTGACTGTGGGGACCACTGTGAAATCACCAAGAAGAAAAGAACCCCTGGAATACTGGGCATTTAATGCAGAAAAGAGAAACAAAACATGCAGTGTGAAGGCCAACATTCAGAACCTCGGTTGATGTAAATCAGTATATATGTATTGACTCCGGTGGAGCTATGTCAGTTTATACCAGTTGTGTGGCATTTGTTAAAACAACAAGATACCAGATAAATACATGCTAGATGAAAGACTGCAATATAGCACAATTTCTAGGCGTTTTAAGGCTGGTTCAGTGGCATGTACAGGAGTTAACTGATACTGTTATTTACCTTTTGGGTTAACTTCAGAGTTCCAGAATGCTATAGGTCACATTTTGAGCTCTAAAGTCTACCAGGAACTCCATAGTAGTCCCACTGGCAGGAGTTATGTGAAAGGACCCACTGAATGGAAGCATTTTGGGTCACCCTTGCAACAGCCCCGCCTCAGCTAGTGCTGTGTGGTACTTGAACTTTGCCGGAGCACTACAATTCACCACCCAGAAGAAGGAAGACTGTTTCTGCTTTTTATTGCTGTTCCTTTCCTCTCCTGGCAGGCTTTCTACCATCAGGTTGCATGGAGCCTGAGGTGCATTTAACCTTATCTGTTGCATTTATGTAGTGTTTACACCCTGACTCTTCCAAAAGAAAATGTATCCAGTAATTAAAAAACAAAAACAAGGAAGATTAAATATATAAACAGAATCATGCCTAAATAAAATGTTTTTGAAAGTATCATCCGGGATTTGGGTGAAAGTGATGAGGAAATGATAGATTTCAGGATTCTAAGGAAAGGAAGGAGTAAGAAAGGCAGAATAAAGTCAATGGACTTCAAAAAGCAGACTTGAACTGAACTGGTTGGTATGTTTCCATGTGAAGAAAATCTAAGGGAAAAAGGAATTCAGAATTGCTGACAGTGTCTCAAAGAGACAATATTAAAGGCACAGCAGCTAACTATCCCCATGCAAAGGAAAGATAGGAAGAATAGTAAGAGGCTAATACGGCTCCATCAGAAGCTGTTTAATGATCAGAAAATCAAAAAGCAATCCTACAAAATAGCACAAGCATGTAGGGACAAAATCAGAAAGGCTAAGGCACAAAATGAGTTACACCAAGCAAATGACATAAAAGACGATAAGAAGAGGATCTATAAATACAATATGAGCAAGAAAAAAATGAAGGGAAGTGTAGGTCCACTACTTAGCAGGGAAGGAGAGCTGATAACAAATGACATCAGGAAGGCTGAATTGTTTAATGCCTGTTTTGCTTCAGTCATCATTAAAAATGTTAATTGTGACCAGATACTCAACACAATTAATATTAACAAGGGGGAAGGAACATTAGCCAGAATAAGGATATAACAGGTTCAAGGACATTTAGATAAGTTAGATGTATTCAAATCAAGCAGGGCATGATGAAATTCTCCTAGGGTACTTAAAGAACTAGCTGAATCAATACTGGAACTATTAAATATGATCTTTGCACACTCATGGAGGATGGTGCAGGACTCAGACAACTGGAGAAGGATAAACATTGTACCTATAGTTAAAAAGGGGAACAAAGAGGTCCCGGGAATTATAAACCAGGCAGCCTAACTTCAATATCTGGAAAGACACTGAAACAAATTATTAATCAATTTGTAAGCACCTGGAGGATAATACGGTTGTAAGGAAGAGCCAGCATGGATTTGTCAAGAACAAATCATGCCAAACCAACCTAATTTCCGTCTTTGACAGGGTTACTGGTCTATGGATATGTAGACATGATATATTTTGATTTTAGTAACGCTTTTGACACAGTCCCACATAACATTCTCATGAGCAAACTAGGGAAAAGTGGTCTAGTTGAAATTATTATAAGGTTAGCGCATAACTGGTTAAAAGACCATAAGTAAAAAGCAGTCATCAGTGATTTGCTGTAAACTGGGGGGACCTATCCAGTGGCGTTCCTCAGGGGCCTGTCTTGGGTCTGGTACTATTCTATATTTCCATTAATGGCTTAGATAATGAAGTGAAGAGTATGTTATGAAATCCACAGATTACACCAAACTGGGAGGGGTTGCAAGCACTTTGGAGGACAGGATTAGAATTCAAAACAACTTTGACAAATTGGAAAATTGGTCTGAAATCAACAAGATGAAATTTAGGGCTTGTCTGTACTTAAAACACTGCAGCAACACACCTGTACCACTGCATCTGCACCACTGTAGAGCTTCAGTGAAGATGCTGCCTACTCTGACAGGAGGGGTTCTCCCGTCAGTATAGGTAATCTACTTCCCCAAGAGGTGGTAGCTACTATGATGGGAGAATTCTCCCGTCGACCTAGCACTGTCTAAACTGGGGGTTAGGCTGGTTTAACTGCATTGCTCAGGAGTGTGGATTTTTTCACACCTCTGAGCAATGTAGTTATACCGACCTAATTTCCTAGTGTAGACCAGGCCTCGGGAAAGACAAGTGAAAAGTACTTCATTTAGGAAGGAAAAATCAAATGCACAACTACAAAATAGTAAATAACGGGCTAGGCAGCAGTACTGCTGAAAAAGATCTGGGAGTTGAAGAGAATTACAAATTGAATATGAGCCAACAATGTGATGCAATTGTAAAAAAGGCTAATATTCTGACATCTGATAACAAGAGTGTTGTATGTAAGGCACAGGCAGTAATTGTCCTGCTCTACTCAGCCCTGGTGAGGCCTCACCTGCACTACTGTGTCCAGTCTGGGCACCACACTTTAAGAAAGAGGTGGACAAATTGGAGAGAGTCCAGAGGAGAGCAACAAAAATGATAAAAGGTTTAGAAAACCGACCTCTGAAGAAAGGTTTAAAAAACTGGTCATGTTTAGTCTTGAGAAAAGAAGACTTGGCTTAGGGGCAGAGAAGAGTGGGGACCTGATGACAGTCTTTAAATATGTTTAGAGTTGTTATAATGAGGACATATGCAATTGTTTTCCATCTCCACTGAAGGTAGGACAAGATATAATGGACTTACTCTGCAGCAAGGGAGATTTAGGTTAGATATTAGGAAAAACTTTCTAACTATATGGATAGTTAAGCACTGAACTAAACTTCAAAGGGAGGTGGTGGAATCCCCATCATTCTGGAGGTTTTTAAGAACCGGTTAGACAATCACTTGTCAATATACTTAGTCCTACCTCAGCCTAGATGACCTGGCAAGGTCCCCTCTAGCCCTGCATTTCAAGGAGAGAAACACTTAGGTTAGATGCAGCCACTCAGTAAGTCAGTGATAGTTGTACTGTGGAGGCATTTAATGAAAGATAAAATTAACACAAATGTTTTAGTATTTAGCAGATATTCCATGACTAATATATGTATATGTGTATATATATGATTTTGTAGATGGTGATGGAAAGTGGGAATTGGCTGGCTGGTGGTGATCTTCTTGTGTTAGAGAAAATAAAATGGAATGATGGACTGGACCAATACCGCTTGACACCACTGGAGCTCAAACAGAAGTTTAAAGAAATGAATGCTGGTGAGCATATGACTTTGTGGTATTACACCCTCTTCACAATCTCAGCTGGGCTGGTGCCTAATTATCCTTTGTCTTCCTACTAAAAGATCCTTACGTTGAGAGAACTATCACAAGACTAATTACGATAAAGTGCAGCTGAAGCTAGATAATTGCATGCTGAAAATTACCTAGCTACTCTGAAACCTAGCAGGAAAACTACCTTAAAAAATTCTAATAGATCTGTTCCTGTTGCACATGTGTGATGTGAAAATTAGACATTTCACAGACTTCTTGCATTGAATTATTTTGCTGAGGTTGATCAAAAAGTATGTGAATAGTTAACAGTTCTCTTAATTATCAGCCCAAAAATGAAATCATATTGTAGATCTAAATGTAAGGCTTGGTTTAGTCTTCTCTTCTAAATTTCTGCATCTAGCAATAAACAACTTTAAGGGCTTTGCAGTTTTCTCATCATAGTGTAGATAGAAAATATTCTTATTAATACGAATAATAATTTGAGTATATTAGTACTATATAGTTGAGGTTCACTAGAAATCACAGGCTTGTCATGGAGCGGCATTTGTGCCAAATTCAGTCTGATTTTCCCCTGCACATGCCTCCGTGGTTAAACAGGGAGCACCATAACAGCTGACCCCACTTTCTTCCTGCCACTGGGATCTGTTGTCACCCTAAATAAGAAGGGTGAGAGGATGGAACCTGTGGCACCCACAAGACAGAACTTTCTTGGCAGATGAAGAGTGTTGCTATATTGAAACTCCATTGTGGTAGTGCCTGGAAAGCTTCACCAACATTAGAGAGACTAGATGGGTGAGGCAATGTCTTTATTGGACCAACTTCTGTTGGTGAAAGAGACCAGCTTTTGAGCTGCACAGAGCTCTTCATCAGTTCTGGGAAAGGTACTCAGAGGGTATGTCTACACTGCAGTTACACACCCGTGGCTGATCTGGGCCTGCTGAGTCGGGCTCGCAGGGCTGTTTAATTGCAGTGTAGATGTCCAGGCTCAGGCTGCAGCCTGAACTCTGGAACTCTCCCACCTCGCAGGGTCCTAGAGCGCGAGCTGCAGCCCAAACCCAAAGACCCACATGACAATTGAACAGCCCCTTTGTCCAAGCCCTGCAAGCAGGGGTGGCAGGTTTATAGAAATTTTGGTGGTGCCCAGAACCTGCTCACACCCAAACTCTGCCCCCCCAAACTTGCCCCCCCCCACCTGCCCAAGGCTCTGGGAGGGAGTTTGGGTGGGGGAGGAGGTCTGGGGTGCAGGCCCTAGGCTGGGGCAAGGGAATGGGGTGCAGAGTGCAGGCTCTGGGAGGGAGTTTGGGGATGGGAGGGGGTGTGGAGTGACCGGGTGCAGGTTCTGGGAGGGAGTTTGGGGATGGGAGGGGGTGCAGAGGGAGGGGGTACAGGGGTGTGGGGTGAGGGCTGTGGGGTGTGGCTGCAGATGAGGGTTTGGGGTGTGGGAGGGGCTCAGGGCGAGAGGGGTGTAGGGGGTGAGGGCTCTGTCTCGGGCTGGGAATGAGAGGTTTGGGTGTGGGAGGGGCTCAGGGCAAGAGTAGGAGTGTGGGGGGTGAGGGCTCTGTCTGGGGCTGGGGGGGTTGGGGTGTTAGAGAGGCTCAGGGCTAGGGCAGAGGGTTGGAGTGCAGGGGGATGAGGTCTCTGGCTGGGACTGGGGATAAGGTGTTTGTGGTGCTGGAGGGGCTCAGGGCTGGGGCAGAGGGTTGGGGCGTGGGGGTGAGGGCTCTGGCTGGGACTGGGGATAAGGTGTTTGGGGTATTGGAGGGGCTCAGGGCTAGGGTTGAGGGTGCGGTGGGGGGGTGAAAGCTCTGGCTGGGGGTGTGGGCTCTGGGGTGGGGCAGGGCTGGGGATGAGTTTGGGCTGCAGGCAGGCTGTTCCGGGACAGGGGCCAGAGAGGAGGACTCCCCCCAGCCCTTTCCCTGCCGGCAGCAGTGAGCTCTGGAGGAGGAGCCCCCCTTTCCTGCCCCCCCAGCAGCACACTCAGTCCCACCACTGTCACTACATGTGCTCCTAGGGCCTCTTTCACATCCAGGAATCTCCCTCGCCTCCCCCGTGGTGGGTGCCGGGGGGTGCTGCGTGCGCCTCCTCCCCAGCTGTTGCCCCTGACTGTAGCCTCACTGAGGGTGAGGGATGGGGCTGCCTCCTTGCCCAGCATGGGGCAGGAGCGGGGACTGTGGGCAGGGGGCCCCCTGTGCTGCTGGAGGGTCCCGCCGGAAAAGGGAAGGGTCTGAGTTGGAAGGGCAGGCTCAGTCAGTCTGCCCTGGCAGTGGAGATGGGGGGCACTAGGACCCTGCGGCAGCAGTTGCTGCAGGGAGGCAGCATGGAGCTGCACAGAAGAGACGGACTCTCTGTTCTGGGGTCCCGGGAAGGCAAGAGGGGTCCGGGGGAGGCACGGGGAGGGGGGGGGGGCGGCAGGTGGGGCCGGGGGTGGGGGGACACCTGGCCCCAAATATTGGTGGAGCTGGGCTCCTGGGCACTGAATATTGCTGGTGCCCAGGCACCACGTGGGAATATAACTCACCGCCTATGCCCGCAAGCCGGAGTCAACTGGCATGGGCCAGCTGCGGGTTTTTAATTGCAGTGTAGACATACCCAGAGTGTTACAGCTAAATACAAGGTGGAACAGATTGTTTAGCCTAAGTAGTTAACACATATCCTAAGGGACCATTCAAGATGAAGTGGCCCATTAACACCTCTGCAGTCATAGGACAAAAAACAGGGATTAGTAGGTTACAGATGGTTGTAATAAGCCATAAATCTGGAGTCCCTCTTCAGTCTGTGTTTTCGTGTTTACCAAAGTTATTTAGGCTCACAGGCTCATCTTTTGAAAGTGTTGGGCAGATTTCCTTTGAGAACGAGGACTGAGAGGACAGATATGGAGTGATCATTTTAGGAAATGTTTTTGTCTTTTAACATTTTTCTGTGTGAGTTCATTCGAGAGCGTAGTGTTTGTCTCATTTCACCCACATAGTTATTATTGGGGCATTTAGTGCAATGGATGAGGCACATCACATGTTGTGATAGGCATGTGTAGGACCCCCAGAACTTGAAAGGTGTGTTGGGGGGGGGGGGGAATTGATCATCATAGCAGTGAAGATATGTCAGCAGGTTTTGCATTCGTTGTTCTGGCAGGGTGTGGTGCTGCTTTGGGTTGTGCCCTGGTTGGTGGGGAACTTGCATCTTACGAAATGCTTGATGAGGTTGGGGGGTTGTTTGAAGGCCAAAAGAGGAGGTTCAGGAAACATTTTTTCCAGGATGTAGTCCCCATCAGGTGTGGGTTGTAATTGTTTAATGATACCCGATGGGTTCCAGTGTTCCGGGATACCAAGTGACAAGTCGGGGTGTGTGGTTGGAGGAGCTTCCCCTCTTTATTGAAGCAGGTTCTCTTGGGGTATTTGGATGGCCTGTTTCATGATGCAATCTACTTCTCTGGTGTGTGTTTGGTGAAGGCAGGTTTAAGTTTCTTAAGGTGCATATCCTGGGCTTTTATCCTGGGACCAGCACAGCTACAACACTGCAATCACCAAAACATGTCATACTGGGCAAAGAAGTTCCACAAGTCACCTACAACTCTGCGTAACAAATTTGACCTTGTTTTAGAAGGCAGAGGGTGCTTTTAGTGTAGATTTTCCAAACTCCCTAAGCATTTCATTGAACTTTGAAAACAAACAAATACATATTTTCAGAAGTGAAGTTTAGAGGATGTGATGTAGATTGGAAATACACTTTCTAATGAGAAGGTGAAAAATACATTGCCACAGTGGGATGATATAACCAAGATCAACCTCAGAGAAAATGTGCACAATGAAAAAATTTCACAGAGCACTTAAGAGGAATAGTACATATGTAATTTAAGTATTGTAGGAACCATTCCATGGGAAGATAAGGTTGCTTATTTTGTTTGCTTGTTCTGTGTTTGTGCAGCACCTAGCACAATGGGATCCTGGTCCATAACTAGGGCTCCCAGGCACTATGGTAATACAGATCATTCATACAAATAATAATACCAGGGAACGTAAACAGTAGAGGTTGTCATAATTTGATGCTCATGACTTACATAGTCTATAAATGTACTTCCTGTTAGATGTTCAGGTTAGTGCAGTTGTTAATCATCTTATCGGGCTTATGACACTGTTCTGAATCTTTCTTTCTTAGATGCCATATTTGCATTTCAACTGCGCAACCCTGTCCACAATGGTCATGCTCTGCTCATGCAGGACACCAAAAGCCATCTGCTGGAAAGAGGTTACAAACATCCAGTGCTTCTGCTGCACCCTCTAGGAGGCTGGACCAAAGAGGATGATGTGCCACTAGAGTGGCGAATGAAGCAGCATGCAGCCGTGCTTGAGGAACATGTCCTAGACCCAAAGTCAACTATTGTTGCAATCTTCCCCTCTCCCATGTTGTATGCTGGTCCAACAGAGGTATGTATTTCTTAAATAACAACCAACCCCTTGAAGTATTCACAGAATTTTAAATCCATAAATATGGCTTTATTCAGAGAAGTGACATAGTAAGTGACATCTGAGGTTCCCTATTCATTCTTCATCGGAAGCTTCCATATCAACTCTGCTAACAGTACAAGTTCGATAAGATTTGCTAATTGACAGAATTAAAAGATCAGACCAATATCTGAAAAAGTCCAGCTGTAAATTTTGCTTCATAAATAATCAGATTAGATTTTGCCATACTGGGTCTGCAACCTGGTAATCTTGGTTCTGGACATAACCTAAACACACACGACTGAAAAACAGGGAGTACATAAGAGCCATTTTTATTGAGCTACGTTTCAGGCAATCATTTTTATTTAAAAAGCAACAGAGAGTCCTGTGGCACCTTTAAGACTAACAGATGTATTGGAGCATAAGCTTTCGTGGGTGAATGCCCACTTCGTCGGATGCATGTCATGTCCGAAGTGGGCATTCACCCACGAAAGCTTATGCTCCAATACATCTGTTAGTCTTAAAGGTGCCACAGGACTCTCTGTTGCTTTTTACAGATCCAGACTAACACGGCTACCCCTGATACATTTTTATTTAGTTACTTACATTTTTCCCTGCTTGTGCTGCATTCGATACAAATATAAATACTTTTTACCAACATAATCTAAAAGCAGACTTCCTAAATGATAAAACTGTCCCACTCCTCTTTGAGAACCTGTGCTATCCCCCAAAGCATCAGTGAATGAGGGACTTTTTGATAGTCATGTAATATGTTTACATATTTCCTTCAGTGTTCACCACATGAATGCACCTTTGTTGTATCATCACATTAGCCAGGGGTTCAAATTTTAAAAAGGCTAGACCTCACAGAAATACCAAGGTCTGCCATCTGGGCCTCCATGAGTACTGGCAACTTGTTAAGTCTCCCATGAGTTTTCCCTCCTTCTACCCTGAGCCATCTGAATTCCCCCGGTAGGTCTCTTCTCATCCCTACCTGCTTGCAGAGTGTAAACTCTGTACTTTGTACTGCCCACCACTCAGTCTATCTGCCTTCTCTTACTGCTTCTCCCTCTTCTCATTTTGTGCTGGACACTTTATTTGGAGGCAGGGGAGCTGCTATAGATAAACCCGTGGCATTATCTCCTGAGAGGTCCACGTTGGCAGTGACTGCTTAGAGAACCGGCCTGTGCTGAAGGTGAAGGCTACATGGGGCAGTGGAGATGTGATGGGTAACTGGGCTTTTGACTCCTATTGATTTCCACTCCTTTGGGCATTTCTGGCCATGGACGCTCATTGCTTCAATTTCCCCCAGTAATTCTTTCCCTAAAGCTAAGGAATAAATATCCTGAGATAGGCAAGTGTGGAGGTTAGGATAAAAGCATTAAGGAATCAGAACTTTCCTCACAGTTTCATCTGCTCTTGCAGCATATACCTGTCTCAGCTGGGCAGTCACTTGGCTGCAGTGTAGGAACCTTCAGCCTCTGCCCTTCACAAGAGCTTTTACAAAAGTTTGTGCCTCATGGCTATTAAATAACTAGTAAATAGAACTACACTATTATATAAATCCTGAGAGAAAAGAATAGTAATTTATTCCTGGGGGAATTACTTAGCCTTTTTAACTAGTAATTTCAGTGACACTAGCATTATTTACACAGCCCCCTGGGGTGCAGGACATTTGGTGGTTATAATTTTTTTTACTGAAGATGGACTGTGTCAATTTCTATTTAAATACTGAGAGGGTGACAAAGGGGAAGGGAATACAGCTGAGCAGAGACAGTGTACAGGTTGTGAGGCACAGAGAGTATATATATCCAGCCACATTCTGTGCTGCCCCTTGCAGGAGAGACAACCCAAGAGAGGACTGAGGTGCGAAGGTGGCTTTACTTTACCTTTGCACCTCTGGAATTCTTTCTAGGCCTGGCTGGGGTGGTCTGTCTGGCCTCCTGGAGAGGCTGGGGCAACTCTCACACGTAATCAAGATTATGGCAGTCAGTTCTTGGTGGCCCCAATAGAGAGAGGAATTAATATTAAAGTAATTAAGGATGCGCTATTCTTTCCCATTTCACAAGAGGCCCCAATTATCCAGCCAGCCACACTTAAGTTATGGCATATATTCAACTATTAGTAAATAAAGAGACTTGTAAAGTGTTCACTCTTCAGCCTTCTTCAGTTATGGCCTCTCAGTTTTCAGGCATCATTTCACTTAAGCAGTTCTATGATCAGACAGAGAGAGAGCAAATGACCTCATGGACTCTTACAGCCGTAAAAAACAGAACAAAAATCAGTTTCTCTCTCTACAACTTCCACTAGATGCAACCTTTGCAGAAATTTTAATTTTAGACCAGTTTCATTTTATTTAAGCAGAGGAAGTGAAAGCAGTGGTAGATGAAAGTGAAGTGGGTAACCATAATCAGAAACAACAAATAGCCTGCTGAAGAGTGTCATTCTTTTCATGCGTGTCCAAATAAAGACATTGCCTAGCTTTTAAACATTTTTTATTAAAGCAAGACAAAAATATTGACATGCTATGTCAAGTGTCGGCCTGCATTTAAATAATGGTATTTGTGTTGCACCTTCACAGGTTCAGTGGCACTGTAGGGCTCGAATGATTGCTGGAGCTAATTTCTACATTGTGGGCCGAGACCCTGCAGGCATGCCCCATCCAGAGACCAAGAAAGACTTGTATGAGCCCACACAAGGAGGGAAGGTCCTTAGCATGGCACCAGGCCTGGCCTCTGTGGAAATCATTCCCTTCAGAGTTGCAGCATACAATAAAGTAGAAAAGGCCATGATTTTCTACGATCCAGAAAGGTAACACAGTGAATGATAACCCGCTTTAAAGTAGCCCATATTATATTTAAATATTATTTAATATTTTAAAGGATTTCTTAAGGGTCGCAGTTTAGCAGAAGAAAGGAAAAGTTTTGTAGTATTTTAGATAAGTTGGTTGTAAATGAAATAAAAGAACTAAGGGATGAAAAGACCTATGTGAGGAGTCTGTTTGCCTGCCAGCACAGGACACAACACCCAGACAAAGGAGTTAGCGCATGTGAAACTAACACTATGCTTGATCTTTACCAAAAAGGTTAAGAAACAACAACATTTAGGAAACAACAGTAGAAATACTTCTCCTTATTTTTAGAAAAGTATTTTATATTTAATAATATAATGTAATAGTGAAAATAGAGGTCCTTTTAATAGAGGCCCCGTTGCTTCTTATTGCTGCTGGTAAATTAGCACATGAAGATAAAGATTTGTGCCATTAGTGCTTACAGAGTTAGTGAAGACATCGTACCAGCAATTTTCAGATTAAATTCTGAGGATAGCAAAAATAATACATTTGAAAAGATTTGGCTTTGATGCACTTAAGGAGATTAAATTTACTGATTTCATCCATATGTCTGTTCTGTGGTAGGCACAATGAATTTGACTTCATCTCTGGAACACGCATGAGAAAGCTTGCTCGGGAAGGCGAAAATCCACCTGATGGGTTCATGGCCCCAAAAGCTTGGAAAGTCTTAACTGAATACTACAAATCACTGGAAAAAAATATTAATTCTATTTTTCCTCAAAAATATGGGTATTAAGAGTGAGCTCTGATTGATTGATTGATTTACTGTATTACAGATCACTTAGTTTGCATTTTCAATACCCTAATGGTAGGATAGAACATTTTCTAATAGGGTCAAACTGTTTTTGAATGTATGTATTTTGGGCCTGGCCCTTCTCCCACTAAATTATTGGGAATTTTCCTTTCAACCTCAAAGGGAGCAGCAGCAGGTCTGTTATTTATAGTAGAATATGGCTCTATATGATGATTGTCCAAAGCCATATTAGGACTGGCCAGTTGGACATCTTTAGTGATGTCATAGTGGTACACCAACCCCCAAAGGTGCACAGTTTGACCTTATAGCCATGATGTAGTTACGTATCCCTTATGCTCTTTAAATCAGTTACAATCCGGAAATAGGAAATAAATGATTAACTATATTCCCCTTATTCCTTAAGAAGCTCATCTTCTGCAATGGGCAGAAGGATTTTCTTTAGCACATATATGGGTTTCTGTTGTCCACCACACACCCCTCTCTTTCTAATGCCTCCTACTTAAATTTGGACTTTTCAGTCAAGAAACTGAACTAAGCTTTATTGCAGCTCCAAGTTTAGCTTTCTACATAAAAGAGACAATTTAAAGCAGCCCAGCTTGAGTGCCATGGTGAGGCTGGGAGAAGTGGTGCTTTAACTTTTGAGTCCTGCATTGAGGGCTCCCAGTGGCACTTTCCCTCCCCACCCAGAGCTGGCCTGCTTTGACTGCAGGAAGCTGTACTAGGAGATGCATGAGGCCGTTAGACTGCTCTCACTTCATCTGTTTTATACCAGTGTAATTCCACTGACCAGAGTGGAGTTATTTCTGATTTACACTGGTGTATGTGATTTGAGAATCAGGATCCCAGTTCAGCTTATTGAATAAAGAGGCCAAGTTTAGGTGGAGACAGTTTAAAATAGTCTGTTCACACTCTAGAATGTCAAGCTAGCCCCTCTTTCTGGCACTTTCTACCCTCTTTTCTATTACAAAAGCTAATTTAGTCAAATATAATGTTTCCAGTTTCCAATAGAAAAAGGAAACAAACTGGCCACAACTTGTTCCTGAAAGGCCATTTTGGCTCCAGGAGGTTTGGGAAAGGTGTCACTGAGAGAGCTAGAAAAATTACTTTGCTATGCAGTAAAAATTTTAGAGATAGTGTTTAACACATGTTCCCTTGCTTATGCTTTCCATATAGGAAGGATAGCCCCGACCCCACAACCCACATCATCCTTCAGAAAGCTTAGCTTTAAACGTGGTGTTTTGTTTTTTCTTTTTTTTTTTCTTTCAAATTAAGCATATTTCCTGTAACTGCAGTAAGCCCCATCCAGGACGTGCATTAACAGAGTATGGAAGAAGACACTCTCCCATCAGTTTCATGCCCATAATGTACACGTCATGGACCAATAGTCTATTAATGCCCATCATGTTGCAGCTTACTGATATTCTAAAGAGGAAAAAAAATAAGGCACATTCGTTTTATCACTGTCTGCCAGAGATTGGGGCGAGGGTGAGGAACAGCTGGCTGACGCTCTTTCTAGAAAAAACAGTAATGAAAATGGCAGATGGGAAAATATGGTGAATTGTACGTGCCTCTTTAATGGAGAGTGTGTGTGTTGCCTGTTGTTGCTTCATGTGGTAATCTGGGAGACGGGTTAGGATCTCCAGGTGCTATTTGACTGGGGGGATGTAGGGGTTTTTTCCCATCTGTATCTGGCCAGGAGGTTGCAACAGTTTCTTTTGGACATGGGTCTGGCTACTGTGATCAATTCTTGTTTGCCACCTTGTGATTACTAAAGTGAACTCTTCTGAGAGCTGCACCATAAATCCATCTGGAAACGTAAGCTGGTGCAGGATGTGGCTGATCACTGGGGAAGCAGGCTCACCATGCACACACTCTATTAGTCTTCCAATCTGCATTAGCGGCCATTGTGTTTCTGGGAGATGTTGAGGTTGTTGGCTTTGATCTAGAAAGCCCTGATTGGCTTGGAATCTCCCTATGTGAGAAGTCACCTCTCTTCCCTGCACCGTATTGCCATATTTGTAGTCAGCAGAGGCATTGTGTACACTGGAGACCCCTCAGTCTAGAAGAGAAGGAACTGTTAACAGGTTGTCCATGTGGAGACCCAGGCCTAGACTTTGTAATTCACTACTTCCCTAATGGCTCAAATAAGCCCAAATCTTTGACTTAGAACATGCTCCAAAGCCTATCTACTTTCATGGGCTTCTAGGAAGAAGAAAACGTATGAGAGCTGCTGAAGTAATGGTTGGTATTTACTGGAGACTTGTAGGAGCTTATTACCTCCATGAACATGATATTGTGTTATTCATTTTCTAGGGAAAATATACACAGTTATTGTAGGAATTAATATGTGATTTCAGTCTCTGATCTTGCAGTTATATCTGTCAGAATACTTTAATGGGTGTCCAAAAACTGGTTAAAAGGTGTTGAAAATGAAATTAATAGCATTCTTCTCATTTTACAGTTTTAATTATAAAAAGCTCTATACATAGTAAAACAATCATGCTTCTGCTTGTAATTTAGTTTAGTAAAATATATATTAAGTGAAATTGTTTTGCTGTGCCCATTGTGCAATGCACATAATTACAGAAGCAATGCAAAATGTTATTTTAAAGCATTTTACTTTTCAAATGTTTCCAGCTTCTTACTGCTTTTAAAAAATCTAGAGTAAGGAACCAAAAGTTGTATTATACCTCAAAAAATTAAATACTACAAATGT
The DNA here is from genome assembly GCF_028017835.1 of Emys orbicularis. Lineage (NCBI taxonomy): Eukaryota > Metazoa > Chordata > Testudines > Emydidae > Emys > Emys orbicularis. The sequence continues at coordinate 35,992,576 of NC_088689.1, read as the reverse complement.
AACACTAGAAGCTAAAAATATATTAAACAATAGTGCCTTTTATATTCAGGCCCTCTGGCAGGAACCTGAAAGACAAAAGTAATACTGTGACTTATAATTAATATTTGATATTTTAAATAGTGGTGTTGCATTTTTTTAACCTTGAAACAAAGTGGTCTGTGAAAAAGCAGTAAACCCAAATGGTTACAGCAAAACAAAAATTATTCCTTTAAAATAGTGTAGTACACTGAGTCCATTCGCTAGTATTTTTATAGTATATTTATTAAAGACTGGAATTTGTGCCTTGACTGATGCATCTCATGATTCATAATATATTCTGAACTTGATACTCTGTTATTAAACATTTTCTTTTAGTACAAATATATATTTCTATGTCTAAATATTTGCTTGTCATTTTGTGGATTTTTTTACAACCTTTTTTTTTTTTTTTTAAACTAGTAAGCTCAGAGGGGTAAGGAGGCCCCAAAGGCTTTCTGAAATGTATTCACACCCAAACTTACCTGCAAGGGAATGCAGACTGTCAGCATTAAATTTACATGAGTTCTCCCACTGCCTTGCTACTCCTGGCCTTCTAATCTCCAGGGGTTTGGCAAACATGGGAGAGTAGCCATTGAAACAATGCTAAAAACTTATTGGATCAATACCAGCAGAACCTGTTACAGCCAGTTTCCTGAACTATCCCTTCCTTCTTATTACTGTCTTATAGCATGGTTCCGGCATGAGGATTAACATACTGTATATACTCATTCATAAGCTGGTTCATTTATAAGCTGACTCCCCCCAAGATGGATAAGTAAAAATGGAAATTTTTTATGACCCATTCATAAGCCAACCCTATAATTCAGGGGTCGGCAAACTTTGGCTCCTGGGCCATCAGGATAAGCTGCTGGCGGGCCGAGATGGTTTATTTACCTCGAGCATCCGCAGGCACAGAGATAAACCTAAGTAAACGAAGTGTCCCGGCGCGCCAGCTGCTTACCCTGAGGGGCCAGGACAGCAACTGGTGGGGAAATTTTGGGGGGGAGAAGCTGGGGGTCAGGGGAGTAACCCTGTGACCACCCCCACATGACCCCACCCCAGTCCGGGACCCCCACACTCTCCCCATCCCATCCCTTCCCACCTTAGCTGGGGCAGGCCAGGGGAGGATGTCCAGTGGGCGGGGCGGGCGGCACGGCCACAGAGTGCTCCGGCGGGTGGGGCCGGGTGGTGTGGCCACAGCCTGCCAGCCCTGGAGCTGCAGCTGCTTCAAAGGCTGGGGGGAGAGCAGCGTGGCCAGAAGTGGAGAGTCTCTGCTGCCTCTCCTTGCCCCCTCTGTTGGGGGGAGGGGCTGTGTCCCACCTCTCCCTCTCTATACCCGTTGATAAGCCGACCCCCTTCTCTGGTGCTTTTTTACTAAAAAAATTCAGCTTATGAACGAGTATATACGGTAGGAATGCAGGCATTTTATTTAAAAAATACCCCACACATAGGCCACACTATCCCTAACTTCTTAGTAACTACATCAACCCCACATCAGATATAAAAAGCAATTTAGGGATAGTTAGTTTGCCCAGTTTTCAGACTCTAACCTGTGAGCACCTACATGCTGCTGGGATCCATTTCCCTATAAAGCAGGAATAAAATGGAGCAGTGGAAATCTTCACTCCCCTCTTGTAGAAGTGGTTGGTATGAAAAAAATTCATTGCTACTACCAAGGTGAAGGAATCAAGTAACTAGGATTCAAGTGAGGGTCTTCTACCACCCTGCTCACTGTTCTGAGCACCTTCCTGTAATACATTAAATAATGTAACTGTATCTGTCACGTGGTTTGTTCTCGCTCTCATCCTTTACCGAGCAGGTGGGCAAAATTGTGTGTGAAGTGTAGTGTTACGGCAGTTTATTTTTACTTTTTTTTAATATGCACGTTAATGTGTAAGAGGAGGCAGATCAAAGAAGGTAGCTTGAAGTAGTGCACTTTGCACTTAGAGCAGAATGTGGTGAGGTTTGTGATGGTCATTAGTATTTATGAAAGTTGATTCCAGTCTAAGACTGGCCCGAGAAAGTCCGGTCTCCTGCATGCATGAACTTTACCTTTATGGTGGACAACTCCATTATGGCCGAGGAACAGTTGTAGACTACGGTCCTCCTCCTGGAGCTTTGGGCACATTTAGATATCCAGGCCCACAATATCATGAGACTATTGAAGATAAGGACAAAAACCCTTGAACTTAATATTTTATGGGAAGCCAGTGTAGAGAGCTGAGGCCAGGTTTGATAGGCTTAGAATAGCCAGCATTACTGAGGAGATGCCCTGCAGCATTGTGTGCTAGTTGGAGTTTCCTGAGAGCTTCATGGCCAGCTATAGTGTATTGCGGTAACCTAGACTGGAAGAGATGACAGCGTATGTAACTGAGGCCAGGTTGTCATCTGCCAGGAGAGGATAGATTCTTATGGCCCCCTAGGTAGGGTAGAAAGCATTATGCACAGATACTGGTGTGAGTTTAGAGGTGGTGAGGAATACCAAAGTACCCCGATCCTTTGGACTGAAACTAACCAGTTGTGAGTGTGTACCTTCACCTAATGAAGGCTGAATGGTGGCTGCAGGAGCATCATCATTCATGGCCACACAAGAGGAAGCTCTAATCTCAGAACTCTACTTTCTTCCCACACAGGCACAGAAAGACAGAATTGCTCCAGTCAGAACTCCAGGTGGCATTTTGCCCTCAGGGCTTGGTGAAGAAAAATCCCACCCACAGTCATGAAGGGCTCCCACTCTAGGTCACTGAGAAGTGAAAATTTGGCCAGATGGTGAAGTACTCAGAACCAACTACAGGGACTAAATTTTCAAAAATTGAGTGGTTAAGAGTAAACTTTTCTGCTCAGGGGATGAGCTGATACACTTCAGGCACCATGATCCCCTGCTTATTCGTGTATCTAGTGTGGGTGAGTTGTTGTCCCTACTTTTACTCCCATGCACTGGAGGAAAAAGCTGAAGTTCAAGCATACTCTGAAAGAGAATCTTAAATAGCAGAAGGGCAATTCAAGTGGTGTTCTCCAAAGGGTCCACACCTCCATTTGAATTTTTTTAGGGATCTGCAAATGAGAAAAAAAAAGGGGGGGTTGAAAACCACTGATCTATATGAATTCTTCACTTAATAGCAAGGACCTTGTGAAAAGGACACCAGGCTTTCCTCCTAGACTGGATCATTTGATCAGCCTTTTAGCCACAGACTACTGCAGCTGTCATGGTTACTGAGTGGAGTAGGAAGAGACCTAAATGAAATCAAACACACATCACATAGAAAGGGTAGTATCATGTTCAAGGGAATGGGGGGAAAACCATTGGGTCCAAAAGGGCCTGGTTCAGCAAAAGCATATAAACATGCTTAAATAGGTGAGCAGTCCCATTGATTTCAATTAGACTACCCAGGGATTTAAGGTTAAGCATGTATTTACTTAAGTGTTTTGCTAAAATGGATTAACTAATGTAAGTTTATCTGAATTTATTCTAAAACCCCAGAAGTTAATTTTAATATGCTGAGTGCTACTGTATGTAAGGTAATGGGGGGGGGGGGGGAAAGGGGGTAATCACAGTACTGAATGCTTTACTAAAACTATATTACTTCTGCTGCATTTTCCTCATCCACAAATTTAATCAAAATTCAAGAACAACTAAGTTTGCCGGTCGTTTGTTCCTTATAAATCCCTGCAGCTTTTCCTCTAGATGTTTGCAAATTCTCTCACTGCTGGTTCTGTTATTTTCCTAGGGACTGAAGAGCTCCCCTTCCTATTAGAGGAATTCTTTTTAAAAGGATACAATTCTGTATGTTATTGGATCTCCTCAACTACTGTTTAAGACTTTTCTATAGTTGAAATACTTGAGATTAAAATGCCAAATACCCCCAATTAGTGTTCTTTACAGTGGCATAAACTCATTTTCCTTTCCCACTAGGATTGAAAGTTATGTGCATTTACCCTAGAGCTTTCCAGTGTCAAAAAGGAAACCAACCTTAGCTTGGAGAAAGGCAATCTTTGAGAGGAGGGGGTGGGAAAAGGAGTTGCTGAGTCAAAGTAACATCTTTTGAACTGCCGATATATAACAGAGTTAACTGAAGTTCTCAGAGAAAAGGGGCTTTTTACATATTATAAAATAAAGTGGTTGTAAACTTTTGATGGAATTTCCATTTTTAGCTCTTTATATCCTAGGATGGCTGGTTCAAATTTCATCTTATTTTTAACTTGTTTTCAATGCTTATTTAACTTTCCTCTTATCAGTAGCATATGTTGGTTGTATGTAAAATACTTAGGTCTGAACATTCCTGGCACTTAGATTAGGAAGTATATATTGTGATAGACCCAGACCAGTTTGGTACAGCAGCGTAGCAGACGGCAGATATACTGGCCACTGGATTAACAGTTTTCTGTTCCCTGACTGACCAGAGCAGGGGCACCTGACTCCAATTAACCTGCAAAGAGTCAGGTGAGGCCATTAATGTGACCACCTGACTCTAATTAAGACCTCTCTGATACTATAAAAGGCTCACTCCAGTCAGGCAGAAAAGAGTGGGGGAGCCAGAGGAGAGAAAGTGCAGCTGACCGGCTGGTTAATGAAGACACCCTCAAGTCATTGGTAAGGGAGCCCTGAGGTAAGGGTGAAGAAGGGAGAGCTGTGGGGAAGTGGCCCAGGGAAATGTAGCAACCTTCGCAGTCAAAGGTTGGCTGCCAACAGCTGCTACTATTAGGGTCCCTGGGCTGGAACCTGGTGTAGAGGGCGGGCCCAGGTTCCCCCCAACCCACCACTACAGGAACACCTCCTGGGAGGGGAAGTCAGGCCCTTGTCAGGACAGGAGGCTAAACTGTTCCGAAACAAGCCCCTAGGGACAACAGAGACTGTGGGAGTTCTCTCACCAATCTCCTTGCTGGCTTATGATGAAAAGGGCTCAGTAGACTGTAACCCTGGCCCTAGAGAGAGAAGGGCTACGTGGAGGGTCGCAGTGAGTCACTGAGGCTAGCATAAACCGCCTAGAAGCGCGGGACCCACAGGGACATGGTCAGAGCTCTGCCACAATATTCACTTGATTAGTGCACAATTCATACTGCTGCTATAAAAAATAAATGTACCCTTTTTTTAAACAATATTAAGGTTGGAAAAGTTTTACATCTTATATTATCGATCTCTTAATTATATAAATTTGTTAAACTGTTGCCACCAAGTACAGTAGAACATTGCAATTCACAATGACTGGGAGACCCAGGTAGAGTTTCTCAGCTTTGCAAATTAGTGTATGAGGAAACAAAGAAAACCACCACCAAAATATACTTCCCCCTCCAAGTTAAAATAAAACTTGTGATAATTCATAGCATCGTGTAAAGATGTTGCAATATATATTCTAAAGAAAATGAAGTCAGAACTACATAACCCGACTAGTGTATAGTAAATCAGAGAACCACATTTTTTAGGGAATTATAACATGGAGGGTTTAATGAAAGACCAGTTTGCAAGGGTATTTACTCAACTCCGAGAGGAAAAATGTAAAAACAGCATTTAAAACAAAAGAGCCTAATAGCAGGATTTCATATAAAATGAAAAATATTCAAACACTTCTGCATTAGTTTGCTACCTCTACTGCATGGAGACGTCAAACATCAATGTGAAAGTCACCACTACTTCAACGTTGTAAAATAAAATCTCAATTCAAACAGAATTTCTGCCTTTTGTATAAGTTGCTAAAAGAAAAAAAAGGTAAATATGCATTGAATTCAGCAGAGTCTTTTAATCTATACATCTTCAGATTTAATTTCATTCAGTAATTAAGTAAAAAAAGATTTTCCATATTCAACTTATCTACAGATTATGTCTATATATAAAAAATGTGTGGATATATACATTTAATATAAACACACACACGTTCATACATATATACATGAACTGGTATTCAATCATTTTCCCCTTCCCCCCCAAAAAACATGCATCACATTAGAACCTACTTTAAGGCCACTACAGCGTATTGGTAATTGGACAAAACACAAGCATTCACTCTTGGACTGGACTATATTGTTCCACTTCATGAACTGTAGATCACATCTATTTCTGTAAGATTACCAGATTTCAATAATTTAGAATTCAGTGTATAAAAACCCTCTAGAAATGAAACATTTAACTCCCTTATTGAAAGAATTTCCCTCCCCCCAAACTCCCCTCCCCCCAAACTCCTTTTTTAACTAACTGATTACAGTGCAAGTCAAATTAGGCCACATCAGAAACTGCAAACACACTGTTTAGTCTTAGTCTAAACTAACATGCATCAAAACATTCTGAAGTGTTGCATCTTTTGACTTCCTCATCTTCTCAATTGCCCTGTGCAGATCCTGCTGTTGCACTGGCCGAATTTCATCTTCATCATGGCTTAAAAAAAAAACACCAAAAACCCAACAGTGATTCAAATGTTACATAATTAATCTAATTTACATGCTATAAAATAATCCTCAACTGTACATACAGTGCCTGAAGCCACAGAACACTAAATAGATGTCTGGCTATATCAATGGCTGTAACTGACATATCCGGGGTAGGAGAGAAGTGTTCACAAGAGCTAAAGGATCAAGGTCTATGCAACATAAGGGTGTGGGGTTCCTCTTTAGGTACCTTACTGTATTGGTAAAAATGATGTTCTGAAGTTGTGGACACTAAAATAAGGAACTCATTCAACAGGAAAGAAACCCATTTGAAAATCGAGTTTGGCTCTTAAAAAATTATAGCTAAACAACATTTTATAAGGAAACTCTGGACTACTTCATGTTCACTAATTTCTGATTTTGATATTGGAGAATTAGTTCAACTAAACACACCAAATGTTTTTTGTTCACTTTTCAGTACTAAACAGGAGCACTCAAGCTCACCTTGGATTTGGATTTAACACCACCCAAAAGTAAGCTTGAGGGCAGTGATCCTATAACAGAGGCAATGGAGCCTTTACATTAGAATGTCTGGTTTAGTGCTTTGGGAGAGGCGGGGGGGCATGACTGGAACCTGTATGATTCAAGTAGCCATATTTACAGCCTGTTATGATTACACGCAGGGACCAATCCTCCAAACATTATACACAGTAACTTTATGCACATGAACAGTCCCATTAAAATCAATAAAGTTACGCCCCATCTTGTGTGTTCATCTTTTACCATAATATTTCCCAATAGCACTGAAGCAATTTTCAACAAAATCCTGATTACATCCCTAACCAAAATGAAGTAATTTATTCACTGAATTTGTGTGTGTAGTGAGGATTGGTGTAGAGAAAAACCACCACTGGTTTCTATCACTAGTTTTGTTTTTAAAGCTCCTTATTTACAAATAATTGTGTCTTCAATTTTAATGTTGAGTGTCTAGCACAAAGGGGGCTCAGTCTCAGTTTGGCAACCATAATACAAACAACAAGAAGCACCTTTCTTCACGTGTAGAATTAACATATTCCCTGACGCACAGGAGTGCTGCATCACGACACATTTCTTTCAAATCACTTCCTGAAAACCCATCTGTTTCTTTAGCAATTTGCAAGAGGTCCACATGCCTATCCACCTACCAGAAAATAAAGAAAGAGGCATGAAAACTTGAAATTCAGTAAGATATTGTACTAAATATAGAAAAGAGTCACTCTTAGACTTATTATTGTCTTTAGATTTTATTAAGGTTTTGCCTTTGAGGAACTAAAAGGAAATATTAGCAAAGTATAATCACAACATAAGACAAATACTCTCTACCTGGGAAGTAATGAGGTGATTAGTAAAATTAAAGTTTCACTAACAAAACTTTATATCTGTTAAAAAGAACTGGCAGCTACTAGAAGGCAGTAATTACCTTATTATACTTCATTTCTCCTGTACAAATTTAAGAGTGCTGACAGCTGAAGAGGACAGGATCCCCCGGCACAAAGTCTTGAAGAGCTTCTCTGACACTTTTAGGGTTTGTCTTTACTAGCAAATTATGTCATGTTAGAACACAGCTGTGAAGAGTTATAAGTATCAGCTCGGTGTTAAACATGACTTTGCATCCACTATAGACAACATCCTGTAACTACCAGTGGATACAATTGAATCACAGAAATGGTGATCCAATTCTTCTATAAACACACTCCAACATTAGCCTTTCTTTACAAGGGACTGATCCTACAAGGTACTTAGTGCACTCAGGTCCTTATATATGTATAAATAATACAAAACAAGACCTAGACATAGGCCTATTAGTGTTTTTTATTTTATTACATGATGTCTATCAACACACAAACTTATTTCTCAGACATTATTAGAAAGTGTACATTTAGCATTGACGTTTCATTTTAATAAACACTTTTGCCACTTTACACATGAAGTCTGAAAAAAAATCAATTTACATATTAATATTTTCTGTTGGCACCTTTCATCACAGAATATCAAAACACATTAAAACCAATTAATTTTAATAGTGCTACTCTGAGGTGGTGAAGAATTATACCCATGTTACAAATCAGAGAGCTGAACCACCGAGAGGCAACATAACTCGTCCAAGTTCATGCACCAAGTCAAGCAAAACCCAAAAACAACCCAGGAGTCTCGACTCCCTCTTGATAGTTCGAATCAGGATCTCCTAACTTTAAACAAATATTTTTCCATCAGAAAATGGTGTCTTCTAGAAGCTAATCTTCTTTTTACACAGATGCATCAGAAAAGCAAGTGGAATTTCTTTATAGACAAATTAAAACTACAATGCTTCACGTACATAAAAAAAAAGTCAACATTAAGGAACACGTTCAAATAAAAGGAAAAAATATTTTCTGAAAAAGGAACAATCAGAGTCTAGATTAGCCTGCTCTAAGTCTAGAGGCTTTGATATGACCTATCACATTCCTTTCAGCCCTAATGTCTATAATTCTATGGATTTCTACAATACTAAAGCCATCAAACTTAAAATCATCATCAATAAGTTTGAGCCCTCCTCTAAGACTCATTTATGTTGACGCTTTTCTTTTAAACATCAATTTCGTTTTCATCTCTCTAGTGCTCACTTATTTTGCCAGAAGGACCTTGCATTCCAACTATCACCTGCAAGCAATGCTGACAGTTTATGAAATGTTTTCCTTCTTAATACTTAACCATTCATAGGGATCAACTCCCATATTATACCACTAAAATTAATGAGATTTAAAATTAGTTTTACTTCTGAAATGTATTTGTTTTATTGTACAGACATTAATCTAGGATGTTTTGTAAACTAATATGGGAATTACTAATATGGTGGGTCTAAATCCTGCAAGTTCTCCATGCACAGAACTATTATCTTAAAAGGGAGTTCCACACAGAAGGCTAGCAGGACCAGGCCTTACGTTTTGTCCACAGCACTGAAGATAAATGTGAGGCAACATTTTTTCTTCCTGATGAACAAGCAGGAGGTAAAAGCAGCACTGTAACACATTGCTACTTCCCAGATCAACTAGACAGAATGTTCCATTGACAGAGATTATTTAATTTGCCCCAAACCACAGTGAATCACTGTCAAAACTGAGATTAGAAATCTAATTTCTCTAAAGACAGTTTCATGCTTAATCTATTAAACAACTCTACCTCTGAAATCTGAGGTCACACCCAAATCCAGAAGCTTCCCAGTCAAATACACTGCACACAAACACTATCTACCAGCATGTTTCTGATTTAAATCCATACAATGGTCAAAGATGGTTGGTTCAAAAGCATGTTTTTCAACTGCCCTGAAGGTTTGCACCCATGGCCATGATAATGCATAGAAATATTTTTTTAAACAAATAAGTTACTTACATTTTCATTTTTCAAAATCAGTTTCAAAATCGCCTCTCTCTGTTTCAGAGCCTTTAAATAAAAAAAAGATTTCAATCATTATGGAACAGAAAGAGACTGATAGAGTGTGACATTTCTTTACCTATTAAAATCATTCAACAGGCACATATTTATTTCGCATCTCCCGTGCCCTCCAGAAATACAGGTTGATCCTCTGAAATGAGGTCAGTTTCCTAGCATGTATGCTACTGATGGTAATGGTGCTATTCAGCACCAAGATATCAAGTCTGCTTTTTATCCCTTGAGTCCAGGAACAATGTTTACATTAATTATAGGGAAAGAGAAAAAAGGAGTTGACAAATACTTTAGATCTTACTCTTCCCTGAATGGGACTTGAACCCATGTAACTGAGATGATTACCCACATGGATCCACACTCCCTATTCACCTTTCCCACTTCAGAGAACCACAGTTAGTAACTTATTCCTGTTTCAAGAATCACCCATAAGGATCCTCTCTAGGTTAATGGGTAGTAGTAACTTTCCAGGTTTGAGACTGTGAATACATAACTGTTCTCTTGACCTGGGCATCAGATGAAGAAACCAAGTTGAAGGAGTTAAACTATGTGAGTACAGAGAACACTAGAGCCTTATTTATATCAGGAACAGTGAGTAGGCATCCTGTAGAATTTGAGTATTCTCTGATATCTCTAGGTGGCTGAACAGCTGCCAAGTCTAACCATGATGTATACATAGTCTGATCCATTTTGACAACCCCTGAGCTAAGATATGCTGACCTTTGGTCTTATGGTCAAAGATAACTGCCAACCAGAACAGAAGTGTACATAAATTTGCATGCAGGGATATCAATGTTTTAAGTCAGTGGTCCCCAACCTTTTTCGTCTGGAGCCACAGCGGACCGTGGCGGTGGACGAGCATCTGCCGAAAAGCGGCAATGTCAATAGGCATCACTGCCGAAATGCCGCCGACAAGCAGCGTCACCGCCAAAATACCGCCAAGAAGCGGCGACATTTCGGCGGCGGCGCCTCTGGATGACGCTGCTTGTCGGCGGATGCTCGTCCGCCAGCCAGTACGCGGGTGCACATAAATGCCCCGTGGGCACCGCTGCTTTAAGTTGCTCTCCCCTTGGTGTGGATGGGAAGAATGGAAAGTATGCACCAACTCCATTGTACAGGATGAGTGCAGGAAATGGGTTTCGAAGCTGCTGGTGGCACAATGAGTTGGTTCCAGCTGAAATATGTACATCTTGAGTTTCTCATGGGAAATGTCACCCTAAAAAGCAAAATTATCTGTACTTGTGAGAAACTGAAAACAAACCTTAACAATACTCTCTGGTGCTGTTTGCCTGGGCACTGAAGACAGAGGTCTCTCATTTGGTACAGTACATACCTATTGCTAATCCACTAGGCAAACAACCCAACATTATTTAAGACAATTTGCTATGACTTACTGGTTGGTTAATGTGAAACCTCGTAGGCATTCTTCTCATAATGGCAGAGTCAAGATCCTGAGGGCGATTGGTAGCTCCCATCACTATCACCTTAGTACAGAAAAACAGAAAGATTAAATAGCGGAGAGAAATTATTATTTCAAGAATTATCATAATGGGGGTTCACAAAATACACAAGCCAAATTGGGTAGCTGTTCTAAATTCCATCAAGCAAATCAGCCTACAGAGAAGTTGTGTCAAGCTTTCTGACACTGGCTTTAACAGCAGGATTTAAACAAACACATTATGAGGTTATTTTAAACAGCTGAAAACGGACTAGTTAGTTCAAAGTATTTGGAGCCTTTCGCCTCTAGTCTGCAAATTCAAATTCAGTCAAAGTCAACAGGCAGAATATAACAATTTTTAGTTACTAACATTTGGTCTCTGTGGACAAGTTCTCTCCAGAACTAACAATGGGGAGGCATTCTGGTAGGGTAGCAAGAGGAAGCACTATCTCTTTTCCTATGTAAATAAAAAGCAGACTGGATTCCAGGCCTAGCAATATGGCATTTTTCACAAGCACTAAATTCACTAAAGATTTTTTTTTTTTTTTAAACCAAACAGCTGAAAAAACAAAATAAACTGTTTTGGTATTATTAACTGGATGTGAAGCTACAGCAGGGGTTCTCAAACTGGGGGTCGTGAGGTTATTATGTGGGGGGTTGCAAGCTGTCAGCCTCCACCCCAAACCCTGCTTTGCCTCCAGCATTTATAATGGTGTTAAATATATAAAAAAGTGTTTTTAATTTTTATGGGTGGGGTTGCATTCAGAGGCTTGCTATGTGAAAAGGGTCACAGTACAAAAGTTTGAGAACCACTGAACTACAGGAAGCTTTACCAAGGTTTCATATAATGTAATACGAATGCATCTTATTTTTATAATCCATATTTAATACAGGAACAATATTTACACAATTGGACTACATCTTGACGGTCATTTTAAGAGCAAATTTACCTATAGTGTACACATCTCATTTTCTCACTTCTTGTTATAAATTATGTACATTGCAAATGCTCAGTCACAAAAAACATGATTGTCAAAGAAATTAATCCCATATAATTTTAGATTCCTAAAAACTTATTGTTTTTAGCTCTCTCGTTTTGGATCTTTGCCCCACAACTGGCCTTGGCAAGGTGAGAGCTATGCATCAGAGCTATATTGCTTTCACAGGTTAGAGTGATGATGCCATCTAGAGGCACAAAATTGTGGCACAAGTTACTAGACAGTAAGATGGTAAGCAGACATTTAAAAATATATTTTACGTTCAACAAAATATTGTAAGCGAAAGGTTCATTTAATCAATGGTCCAGCAATCTTTATTAGAACCACATATAGAAGTTGTTAAGGGGTCAGATTCTCTGGTCTGCACATGACAGCATTAGGAAGTGAAAACCACACTTATTCCCTTGTTCAAGCCAGATGGCAGGCCAGTATCTTTGCAGAAGTCAGAGGAGCTTGAAGTTTGATCTAACAATTCTCTCTGCTGTCTGGCCCCAGGGGTATGTTTGGCAGCAGGCAAATCACCTGGGCATACAGGTGTCCTGGCCACATCACCTTTCCTCTGGGAACACAGCAGATACACAACATCACTAAAGCCACTAAATCAGCTCTGTGGCATCTGGATAGTTCCCTTACACAAGACAAAAAGATGACCAGATCTGGCTCCTTTATGGTTGCTTTGTTCTGAGGCCAAAATCTAGCTCCAAGTATGAATATAAACATATCACCATTCATGCAAAGGGAAGGTTGGGGACAGGCTAAGATCAATTTAGATCTTAAAAAAAAAAAAAAAAAAAAAAAGTTAAAATAATTAGAGATTACATTGTAAAGTTCAATAACTGCTCTTTTCTCTTCTGTATCCCCAGAGAAACTCTGCCCCTTTCTTACAACATAGCAGATGAACATCTGCTGTAACAGCAGGAATGACAAAAACAGACTTCCCTCCACTTTCAAGACAGGGAATGTGATCTGTCATCCCCAGTCACACCCTCATCTCTCTCCTTCTCAAAGGAGTTCTAGGGCACAGGGTACTGAGGAAGACAGGCTGCAATGGGATTCTTGTTCTGTACTGAATCACCTGATGTCAGCATAGGGAGAGACTGTTCCAGTGCAACCCAACCTACACCAGTTTTAGAGCCCTAATAATTCCTTGCCATCCACCTTCCCCTTCCTGCTTCCTCATGCAAGTGGCACAATGCATAGCTTTGTAACTCATAAAGGAAGTTTTAGATCACCACTACTGCTTGTATCTCCATCAGCAAGGGAAAATGCACAGACAATTTGCTGCACACAAAACTCTCCAAATTTCAAAGCTAATTTTTGAAATAAGTCTATAATTTAAAAACCATTTAATTTCAGTAAGACACAACAGGCCATACATTGTGCACAATACTGTTCCTTCTCAGGTGCACTTGAGGCAAGAGGCAACTAACATGGTCTACATGTTTCCCATCATGTTCTATTGTTTAAGTTACTGAGACTTGAGTATATTTTCCTCAGAATATTAAGAATTTTACAACATTAATAAAAGCTGGAATGAATCCTTGCTATCAGAGGGAAATTTGTTTAGATCCAGACACAGCATAACAGTCCCAACTAACATTTACCAATAAAATATTTTGAAGAAATTGTAACGGTCAGCTCTCAACAAATATGGGGCAGTCTTTCAAAGTGCTTTGGACATTTCAAAATCATTGTTTAAAGAAAGATTTTTCTAAACAGTATGAAGTACAACATGGGAAAAGCCTGAACCTGGTACTAAAAGGACATGTCCAATAATTCTCAAATATTTTACATAGATTTTCATAAGATTCCCAAAATTCTCCAACCAGGTGTTTTGTATTCTATTTTACTCTAATGGGGCTCCCACTGTGCCAAGAAGTATGAGTGATGGGCCACAATGACTCTTCAGACCCAGTACACTAGACTCAGTAGTGGAAGCACAAGACCAGATATATGTTTTACTGAATGAAAGGAATGCTTCATTTGACTATGTTTAAAGAGGCATTGTGTTAAAAACATTGGGAAGAGTCTGTGCCTAAGGGAACATCAGGTTACTCAGCCTTAACTTCAAGTTCTGTGTGGTATAGTTATTAGCACTAACATCCTATTGACATATTGTATAGTTCTGTTCCTTGCAAAGCAGATGGTCAACAGCTATACTTACCCTGTATGTCTTTGAATCATAGTATGAAACCTCTGCTATAAAGTTACTGGTTGTATTCAAGATGCGTGAGAAGCTGACTGCCATTCTGATGGATTTTAAAGTTATAAACTATAAAAAGATATAGTTAAAACCAGCAGTGAAACAGAGCAAAGAAAGCTTGTCTAATAGGGAAAAGAGAACTCTGAGGCATTGGATGGTTCAGGTTCCCCTTTATGGGATACAAACACTTTCAGTTCTAGAATGCCAAATTAAGTGCATTGTGATTGTGGTTACCATCCAATGACTGCTTGGTGGTCTATGTGAAACAAGTATGGTCATCTGTCCAATTCCTAGTGGATTAATTTCTACATGTAAAACTATCACTTCAAATGTCATCTTGACACTGAGTACAGAGGTCAAGCATTTAACAGATATGGAGAGAGAACTGCCCTCTCAGCTTTATAAGGAGGTTTCTCTGAGTCAAATTTGAGAAATATGGATAGGATGGTGTGGGGGCAGGCTGCCCTGTCACTCTCCAACTGTTCTAGGCTACAGAATTTCAGTCTCTCACAAGTATTTTTTTTACAAGCAGCATCAATTATTATTTTCTAATTTGATATTGTTACCAAAAGTTAGATGAGAAAGGAAGGGTTGGATAAATGAGGCAATGAGTCAAAACTCCTGCTCTGGTAAGATCAGCTTCCGGAACGTTCAGGCTTAGCTCAGTAAGCGTAAGGATTATGCTTCTGTTGGAGATAAAGCGGGGCTGGTGGAGGGAGGATGTCTAGACTTTTCTATAATGAGTATTGATAGCATTGGGATTAATATTCAAATCTTTCAATAAGGCTCCTGGGGTCTAAGATTTAGGAGTCATGCAAGTGAATTTCAGAAGGAACAGTGTGGGTTTATTTCCTCGCCAGTTAGACAAGCCAAGAGTGATTTGTATTTGTCTTAGCTACTACATTTAGCCTGAAACAACTGTTCATGGGATTTTGTTTCAAGTAATAAAGCTCCAAATTTAAATCATCTCAAATCTTGTGGTTATATTATTGGGGGGGGGGGGGGATTTTTTAAGTATCTATAATTTACTGTTGTCCACAGTAACATGAATGCATGAAGTGACTATTAGCGTAGGGTTCTTGTTCCTACATATTCTGCCATCCAGCAACAAAATAGAGAAATTCGTCTGACAGCTACTATGTCCAATAAGCTATTTTTGACCACTTCCTAAATGGAGAAAAAAATATACACCTCTACCACGATGTAACGCAGTCCTCGGGAGCCAAAAAATCTCTCTGCCTTATAGGTGAGACTGCGTTATATCGGGTTCGGTCCGGTACTGCGTGCCAGACTGGACCGGCTTCCCTGGCAGTGATTTAAAGGGCCCGGTGCTCCAGCCGCTGAGGAGAGCACCGGGCCCTTTAAATCACTGCCAGAGCTCCAGCAGCGGGGCTGGGGATTTAAAGGGCCCGGGGCTCCCCGCAGCGGCTGGAGCCTCTGGCCCTTTAAATCAAGCCTGGCTGCCAGAGCCCCGGCGGGGATTTAAAGGGCCCGGTGCTCCAGCTGCTGTGGGGAGCCCTGGTCCCTTTAAATCACCGCTGGAGCTCTGGCAGCCGGGCCCGGGGCTCCACACGAATTCGGATATAACGCGGTAAAGCAGCGGGGCTCGGATGGCGCTTTAAAGGGCCTGGGGTTCCCCGCTGCTTTACCGCGTTATATCCGAATTTGTGTTATATCGGGTCGCGTTCTATCGGGGTAGAGGTGTATTAAGTTTCTCCGTGAGAATTATGGTAGTTTTCATCTTATTTTTTTAACTCACTTGGCAACTATAGTCAGTGTCCAGACCATCCCACAGACTCATGAACTGAGCTTTCATCATAGCTGTAGCTTCATGATCAGAACTTGAACGGCTTCGTAGAAAGGAATCTAAATGAAAGAGATTCAATGAGCATTATTTACCTTCACATTCAACCACAGCAACTATGTATTTCCCAAGGGCAAATTTATAAGATTGTAATCACAAAAGAAAAATAATTTAGGACCATGGAGAGAGATACTGAAATTTTAGTCAGATCTTCTTGGTTACATTATCTAAGCACTATATAAGTACATGAAATATCACATGAAACGGTCTCAGATTTTGTGAAATAATCACAAAATATTGTAGAAAACCTAGAGGAGAAAAATCTGCATTTGCCAATGTTTTACTTTATCTGGTATCTTACTAGCACTTCCTATATATAATTAGTATCTTAGGCAGCTTCCATTCCTAGATATTTTCATTCTTGCTCCTCATGCAGACTATCATGCTCCCTCTGAGAATATGACGAGCTAAGAAGCTATCAAAGGAGACTATTACAGCATAGTTGCATGTTTAATATAAAGTGGCCCACTCACTTTTCATGCAGCGTTCTAGCTCTACTAATCATCTCCAGAAGCATTTACTGTTGTTAAAAGAGTGCTTCTAGAAGGAAAATAGATTGTCTTTGGAAAAAGACTCCACCATAAATATGAAGTTGGAGAAAAGTGGCAGTTTCACTACATGTTTCACAGTGAATCTTGTTTCTCCGTGTCCCTTTTAAGAAGTGCTTGGTGTAAGAGAGAATGAGCAATTTTAACTGAAGTGTTCTTGTTTCACTTTGTTATGGATTCATGACTTCGACATTAAAGACAAATCCTCATGCTCCTAACAAATAGCATCACTCCTTTCTCCCTAATCCTTATATAGATTTTTGTTTGTTTTAAATTTTCTTCTTCCTTCCCCATTCTCGTTTGTTCTGTTAATTCTTTAACTTTATTTTTATTGTTTTATATACAAAAAAATATATAAATACATGCACAGGATGGAAATAGCATATAAATAACAAAATTCAGTGTTCATTATTTGCAAAACTTGGAACAAACAAAATCACAAACAAAAACTGAACCCCGAAAGGTCATGTAGGGCATAACCTAGGAGTATCAGGGACTAATACATACTAAACTGCAAAAGTATTCCATAGTTTCATGTGACCTCATACTTTTTCCAAATGTTTCTATTAGTCTTTTTTCCAATAATGCAGTAGTAGAATTCTCACTAAGCCAGCTTCCGTATGAGGGAAGGAACTGCAGATTTCCATTTTTCTCAAAATAACTCTCTTGGCCACTAAAATAGTTACCGCAATCCATTTCTTAATGTTAATTGGTAATACCAACTTATCCTGCACCCCTAAAATACACAAGCTTGGAGGAGGAAAGATAGTGATAGAGTTTTTGAGAGAGCATTTAATATGGTGTTCCAGAACACATGCATTTTTTGACTGGTGTAGAGGATGTGTGAAAGGTTGGCATGTAGCTGTTTACATCTCCAACATTTGCTGTGTGTTGCCAATCTAGCCTTAGACAAACGTTCTGGAGTTCAGTAGTATCCATTTAATATCTTGTTCTGCAAGGATCTCAGGGATAAAGAGCTTGAAGTATCGTTCACATTAAGCCAGAGAAGTGTGAAATTAGCCTTGATCCTGAGGCATGGGTTATCCTATAGCGGTATGAAAAGAAAATTAGTAACATTGGTTATAATCCTATTAATGCGTTGGAGGGTGCCCCATATATATGCGAAGGTAAGATTTTTCCTTAAGGGCATGGGTAGCCTATTAAGGGCTATAGAAGAAGAGCGGGAATGGTATGGCTAAGCCTTCTTCGATTTCAGACCAGGTTGGTGTATATGCAAAACCACTGGAGGGGAACTACCTTACCCAGCATTCCAAATGTTTTCTGATGTAATAAAGATTTAAATCCCATATAAATTGCATGATAAGCTTTTTATTCAAGCAAAGAGTGAGGGAGAGACCTTGAAAAGCAATAGACTAATGATATATGTCAATCTTAGATATTCATTTTGGCTATTTCTATTCTCCCCAGTAAGGACAGAGGGAAAAGATGCACCTCTCTACATCGTTGGAAATTTCTTTTAATATATAGTCCATATCTATAGAGGTAACTTTATGAAGATTAGGACAAATCTTAATTACTGAATAAGTTATTTCATTGCACATTTTAAAGGGAAAATGCTGAAACTGAGAAGAAACTTTGGGGGGGGGGGTGTGATTTATCCATTGCTTGTGATTTATTCCAGTTAATGCAAAAAACAGAGATATCTCCAAAAATGCCAACTACATTCAATAATGATAGGATTGATGAGTATGGAATCTTCAATAGTACAAAAATGCCATCATCATATAAACTGATTTTGTATTCTTCCTGTTTATAATCACACCTTCTATGGCTGAGTGCTGATGTATATACATTGCCTGTGAGTCAAGAGAGATTTAAAAAAAGAGGGATGAGATAGGACAGCCCTGTTGCGTCCCTCTTTCTAGTTGAAATGTGGGAGAAATAATTTCTCTAATTGGTAGTAAAGTGAGGGGGAGCTGTATAATATATTGACCCAATTGAGGAACATTGGGTCAATCTGAATTTTTTTAGGATGGCCATTACATAAGGCCATTCAACCCTACCAAAAGCCTTCTCTGCATCTGGCAATAAGGCTATGAAGGGAACATCTGAATCTGAGTTTACTGGATCAAGTGAGCAATTTTTATCGTATTATCTGTAGCTAATCTTTCTTTAATGAAACCAACCTGATCTGCATTCATCATCCCATGAATTATAGTGTTCAGTTATGTTGCTAAAATTTTTGCATTTATTTTGCAATCTGTGTTCAATAGAGATGATGAGGAAGTCACCACAGTTGCAACCATTTTTGTTCTTCTTTCATATTAAAAAGTAATTAAAACAGTTCTCACGTCACAAGACATGATTCCCTTTTGGACTCTTTCAGTGAGGACATTTGAAAGAATAGAAGATAGCTGATTACAAAACATTTTGTAGACATCTGTCGGAAAGCCATCCATCCCAGGGGCCTTGCCGGAATTCCTATTTTGTATATCTTGTTCAATCTATTGTGCTGTGAAAGCTTTGTCCATAAACAACACTTGTTCTGAAGTTAGGATATTAAAAGGTAGGCCTTCAACGAAATGATCACATTTATTAGAGTCACACTAATCTGATTTATATAAAGCTTGATATGAATAATCAATTTAAGCAATTCTATCTATTGGTTCAAGGGTAGCACTCCTGTCTACTTATAAGGAAGAAATACTATGGGTGGCTAATTCCACCTTAAATCTTTTGACAAGGAGTTTACATGCTTTTTCTCCCCTTTCATAATATCTTAGTTTGACCCTGTTAAGTGTAAATGATAATTAGCTAGATAAGCATTCATTATATTTAAATCTGATATTGAATAAAGAAAGTAGGTGATTTTCATTATTTGGGTCAGTCTTGTGTGTTCTCTGCAATTCATCTATTCACTTGGTCAGAGTTTAGTAACATGAGTCTCTCTCTTTTTCTCCTTTTAGGAGGCATATTTTATGCATTCAACCTTTTCAGTAGCTTTCTGAGCTTCCCAAAGATGATAGCAGAGGTCGTGGAGCGCTTATTTTCTTGTATAACATTAGAGATGACTGAATCAACTGTGGAACAATATTTTGCATCTTTTAGTAGCAGAGTGTTCAGCTTCCAGCTAGAAGACTTTAATGAGGTGTAACCAGCATCGGTATTTCTGGAATATGATCTGAAATTAATATATCATGAATGGTTGCTTCTAGGTATGCTGAAAGCAGTTCAGAAGACACTAGAAAAAAGTCAATTCTGGAGTAAGATGAACACACTGTAGAGAAATGTGTATAGTCATGCTCCTTGGAATGTCTGTCTCCATATATCTTTTAAATCTAGTTCATTCATTAATAATGAGGGTTGGTCTATTGTGCTTTGACAGCTGGCTCTCATGTAATTGGATTCGTCCAGATGTCTATCTAGCCTAGTATTCAAATTGCATCCCAGTATTACAGGAATGTATTTTATTAGCAAGAATGTCTGCAACGTCTTTGAAAAATTCAGAATTACCGCCACTTGGATTGTAAATGCTTCCTAGAATTAACTTTTTTTGAGCCAACAACTTTCAAGAAGAACATATCTTCCTTCAAGATCAGACTAAGACTGGATACATTGAAAAGTTATACTTTTATGAATTAAGATGAATATGCCTCTGCTCTTAAAATGCAACGATTAATGATACTCAACACCTACCCACATTTTCTTGATTCATCTAATTCTGGTAGATGAGGTTCCTGCAATAAAGCCACTCGGCACCTTTTTTGATTTGAGATGTCTCAGGATTTTAATTCTTTTGGAAGGTCAATTAGGTCCCCACACATTCCAGGTATGCACACACAGAAAATTTGTGGCAAAGTTTTAAAAGATATTTTAAGTAGGGCTGTCAAGTGATTAAAAAAGTAATCGTGATAAATCATGCGATTAAAAAAATTGTGATTAATCGCACTGTTAAACAATAATAGAATACCATTTATTTAAGTATTTTGGGATGTTTTCTGCATTTTCAAATATATTGATTTCAATTACAACCCAGAACACAAAGAGTACAGTGCTCATTTTATATTTATTTTTATTACAAATATTTGTGCTATAACAAAAGAAATAGTATTTTTCAATTCACCTCAGACAAGTATTGTAATACAGTAACTCCTCACTTAGTCATCCCGGTTAACGTTGCTGATCAATTAGGGAACATGCTCATTTAAAGTTGTGCAATGCTCCCTTCTAACGTTGTTTGGCAGCCGCCTGCTTTGTCCACTGCTTGCAGGAAGAGCAGCCCGTTGCAGCTAGCTGGTGGGGGCTTGGAACCAGGGTGGACCAGCAGCCCCCCATCAGCTCCCCGCTCCCCTAAGTTCCCTGTGCTGCAGCTGCCCAGCAGGCGATCAATTGCTGGCAGTTCAGCTGTCCCTCCCCCCACTGCTGCTGCTGCTGCCCTCTGCCTTGGAGCTGCTCTCAGAGACTCCTGCTTGCTGTGCAGTGAGGGGGGGACGGGGGGTTATGTCAGGGTGTCCCCCTTCCCCTGCACTCCACTTACCCCTTCTCCATATAGAGCAGGGAGGGGACACGGACGGAGAGAGACAGAGAGCTTGGGGCAGCAGCTGCTGTCTCAACTTCCTGATCCACTTAAAAAGACAATGCACTTAAGAGTGGGTCAGCTTACTTAAAGGGGCAATGTGCATCTCTCTCTCTCCCACACACACAAGGTGTGTGTCTGTCTCTGTCTGCCATGTTGTCTCCCCTACCTCGTGTTCGTGCTGCCTTGTGTGAGAGGCTACATTAACAACAATGTGTTAACCCTTGAGGGCTCAGCCGAGTGCTAGTTCATCATTTAGCAGCAAGGCGTTCCCTGGGAAATATCCCTCCCTCTTCCACCCTCTGGACTTCATCACCTCAGCCAAGCTTCACAATCATCATAGCTGTGAACAGTATTAAATTGTTTGTTTAAAACATATACTGTGTGTATATTTACATAATATATAGTTTGTCTGGTGAAAAAAATTTCCCTGGAACCTAACCCTCCCCCCTCCCCCCCCCCCCCCCATTTACATTAATTCTTATGGGGAAATTGGATTCGCTTAACATCGTTTCGCTTAAAGTGGCATTTTTTCAGGAACATAACTACAACGTTAAGCGAGGAGTTACTGTACAACCCTCTTGATCATGAAAGTTGAACTTACAAATGTAGAATTATGTACATAAAAATAACTGCATTCAAAAATAAAACAATGCAAAACTTTGGGCATACAAGACCACTCAGTCCTACTTCTTGTTCAGTCACTCAGACAAACAAGTTTGTTTACATTTATGGGAGATAACGCTGCCCGCTTCTTGTTTATGTCACCTGAAAGTGAGAACAAGTGTTCACATGGCACAGTGGTAGCTGGCGTCGCAAGATGCGACGGGCCTGATGCGTTAAAGATTCATATGTCCCTTCATGCTTCAACCACCATTCTATAGGACATGCGTCCATGCTAATGAGGGGTTCTGCTTGATAACTTTCCAAAGCAGTGCAGACCGACGCATGTTCACTTTAATCATCTGAGTCAGATGCCACCAGCAGAAGGCTGACTTTCTTTTTTGGTGGTTCGGGTTCTGTAGTTTCCGAATCAGACTGTTGCTCTTTTAAGACTTGTGAAAGCATGCTCCACACCTTGTCCCGCTCAGATTTTGGAAGGCACTTCAGATTCTTAAACCTTGGGTGGAGTGCTGTAGCTATCTTTAGAAATCTCACATTGGTATCTTATTTGCGTTTTGTCAAGTCTGCAGTGAAAGTGTTCTTAAAACAAACGTGCTGGGTCATCATCTGAGACTGCTATAACATGAAATATATGGCAAAATGCAGGTAAAACAGAGCAGAAGACAGACTATTCTCCTCCAAGGAGTTCAGTCACAAATTTAATTAATGCATTATTTTTTAATGAGCGTCATCAGCATGGAAGCATGTCCTCTGGAATGGTAGCCAAAACATGAAAGGGCATATGAATGTTTACCATATCTTGCATGTAAATACCTTGCAATGCCGGCTACAAAAGTGCCATGCAAATGCCTGTTCTCACTTTCAGGTGACGTAAACAAGAAGCAGGCAGTATTATCTCCCATAAATATAAACAAACTTGTTTGCCTTACTGACTGGCTGAACAAGAAGTAGGACTGAGTGGACTTTTAGGCCAAAGTTTAAAATTCTGTTTTTAAGGGCAGTTACATAACAACAACATCATCTACATTTGTAAGTTGCACTTTCACGATAAAGAGATTGCATTACAGTATTGTATGAGGTGAACTGAAAAATATTTTTTTTACAGTGCAAATATTTGTAATAAAAATTATATATAGTGAGCAGTGTACACTTTGTATTCTGTGTTGTAACTGAATATATTTGAAAATGTAGAAAACATCCAAAAATATTTAATACATTTCAATTGGGATTCTATTGCTTAACATTGCAATTAAAATCGCAATTATTTTTTTTTAATCGCGTGAGTTAACCACAATTAATCAACAACCCTAATTTTAAGATGTATAACCTTACTCTAAAGACATATGTCTCCACTAATATTGTAATACCACATCTCTAGGCTGCTATCTGTGTTTAGACATATTAGATACTGGTTAGTTTTGAATGAATTTTTGCCTTCAACTGAGTCTAAGGGTGTCAGGTATACAAAAAGATCTATAGTTAAATAGGTGTCTTCCAAAGTATATTTGTAACAGAAAACAAAAAAACCTCAGACTTAAAACAAGCCAATGTGGGCATGTTCAGATCCCTGACTGCTTCAGTTCCCTCTGCTCCTGCCCTTCCTATATTATATAATAATATTCTAAACACAAATATATTTAAGTAATTTGATAAATCAAATATCAATTAGTACAAAATCTAAATATATATTAAAAAGTTTCATATTAATTGTATGTCAGATGCCCTGCACAAATTGAATAACTAGTGCTATTTAAGGTTACATATCAGGAGTATGGATTGTTCCAAGGGATTTGTGGTTACCATAACATGATCCATCAGAGGTTCTAGTGAAGAGGTTCTGTCTAGCTGTGCAAGTTGTGATGATCAGTGCAGATAATACTACAATCAATATGTAGTGCTATATCACCCAGTTTAGTGTTAATCTGTTACTCTCTCCAGTGCTCTACAGTTGTTACTGCTCAGTTCCAAAAGGTGGTCAACGGAAGAGTTCAGCCTAGCTGGTTATCTGCTTGGAGTTGGAAGATTATAAAAGTGAATATTACCATATCCACAAGAATACATAGGAAAACAAACTGATTTCTACATTTGTTGAGGTATGCTTTTCATGATGGGGGGGGGGGAAATCTGCTATTTTTGGTCACATCTGGTTTCAGTCTTTTAAGTGTCTGCCAAGTTTCAGAGGGGGGTTTGCAAAAATCTTGTGAAGCCTGCTAAATCCACAGTGAAGGTGGAAGGGTACTTGGTGTTGCATTTGACAGTGGTCCCCCATAGGATTTGCTATATGCCATTGAATGCAGGGCTCTTTTTGTTAAGATCAGAGGAGAAGTCAGAAAAAAAGAGAGATTCTGTGGCCCTTATACATAAGGTTTTAGCATTTCTGGCAGCATATCCTTGAACTTCAGCAGCTTGAAGATGATGGGTCTGGGCCTGTCAGATTCCTGCCTTCTAGTACCAGGCATCTGATGGGCCCTTTCAATAACTAATGGCAGCTGGGGTCCATGGTGATGTCCACCCACACAAAGCAGAGCAGGTTAACTGAGGTCAATTAACCTGATTGGCTCTCCCCCAGGTGCAGCCTGTGCTTGAAAGGTTGATTGATGATGGAGCCCCCTGAGAAGAAACATGCAGGGCAGATATAAAAATCAGGAAGCAGGCAGTCGAAAGGGGCTGAAAGGGAAGTAAGGTGTGTTTAAAGCTACAGAGCTAGGTAGTCTGCAGTTACTCCCTGGAAGGAGGGAGTTTGGGCTAGGAAACCCAGAGAGCAGGGGAGCCACAAGAGAAGTAGGAAGGAGTCCAGGGAAATAGCAAGCAGTCCATAGTTGCTGGACATAGCGTCCTGGGACTGGAACCCAGAGTAGCAGACTGGGCCAGGTTCCTCTATCAGCCATTGGGAAAGTGGCACAGAACCTGGCTGTGGATTGGAAGACTAACTGGAGCAGCTGAAGACAGCTGATCCAGTGGGGCTTTGATAGCCTGGAAAGGAAGGACTACATAGTGACCTGGCCAGAGGGCTGAGTCATGAAGAGGGAGCACCTGAGTTCCAGACACAGAAAGAACAAGAGGGGAAACAGTGTGAGCAACTATCGAGAGGGGGGGAAAAACAGACCTGGATGGAGCTAATCCCCACAGCAGCCAAGAAGAGGCACCCTAGCGGTGAGTGAACCCCATTACAGGGGCCAATTTAAATATGGTATGGAGCAGCTTCTGAAGAAAGCGAATACTATCTTTCTCCTGAGCAAACCATTTGGGATTTGACATACATACATGTTTAGAGAGGCCACAAATATCCTTTGAGATTGAATCCTGTCTGTCTGAGAAATTCTTTCAATGCCATGATATCCTGGGCTAGATTTTGCTGTGCTTCCCTCTTCAGCTGCTTCCGTGATTCAGGCTTAGGTCTTTCGTTACCTCACTTTTTCATTGGAAGCAGTTCGAAGATTATCCAGGAATCTAATTTACATTTATGACCAACTTATTCCAAATTTGCTAGGAAAGTAATTATAAGAGATGAACTGATAAGTAGGGAGGTCTGGGACGAGGCAGATGTCTTCTTCACGGGTACCATATGACTGTTCTGTTAATTCTAACCACCCATTTCTTTACAGTCTTCTAATTCCAAGCCCTTAGCTTCCTCAACATTCTACCAGCGGAAGGGCTAGTTTAATCTGCCCAGGCCTTTCAGTGATAACTACGTGTTTCAGGAAAGCCTTTCCTCTCTAAACATGAGCTTCCTAAAAAGGTCCAACTTAGCCCCATGGAGAAAGAAAGAACAGTGGTGCTGTACCCCATCAACATACATTCCCAGAATTGACACTCAGAAACTGGGAACTTCAGTTCGCTGTGTTATTTCTCCTATAACTAACCCCAGGTGTAAATTCACAAACAGTAACTACTAATGCTGGAAAAGCTTTAAGGAAAGGCTCATTAAGAAAGACATTGTATAGGGATAAGAGTTAAATTTTAAGTGAAGTTATCAGAGGACTTCTGCAATATGAGACATGCTACTTTGCAAGGGATGCTCTTCAATACTTTTTACGCTATTAAATCTTGTTTTATTACCATTTTGTTCTGTATGCAGAATACAAATGTTTTCTGAGAATTAGTGATATCATCAGATACATCAACTTGCACTTAAAGTTTAATGTTGCATTTCTATGACTAAGAAAAAGGCATGTACGTTACCTATTTCATCGATAAAAATGATGGAAGGTTGGAGTTTTATAGCAAGGGAGAAGACCGCAGCAGCCAGTTTCTGAGACTCCCCATACCATTTATCAGTCAATGTTGAAGGCTGGAGATTAATAAATCGACAACCTGCTTCCTTTGCTGTAGCTTTGGCAATCAGAGTTTTACCACAACCTGGAGGGCCATAGAGAAGTACTCCTGAAAAATAACAGTATTAAAGTTTTAGGGTCACTGGAAGGAAGGAAAGACCCCAGTGTGACTAACAGTGATGTATGAACTCATGTTCTATCTAGATTTCCCTAAGGCTGGCATCCGGGTACTTTTCAGTAACTACCACGAAACTCCATGTACACAATTGTCCTGCAATTATCTTATTGTCTTAATATTAAAAAAAAAAAAGCAATAATTTCAAATTATTCAAGACAGCTTTACCTTCATTTTTTAGTGAAGAGTTAATACAGAACAGCTCATTTTAAACTTAAGAAACATCTGAAGCTTTGTTTTGTGCCTATTACAGTTATAAGTAACACTCTACATTACCATGATTCAAACAAGCTAGTGGGGCGGGGGGAACTTCAGTTTGCTTACTTGGGGCATTTGCTAGGGCTTTGTTTATAGTCACTCTACCTTCCTGAAAAGACTTATGGAAAAAAATCTGTAATGAGGTAGGGAAATCCATACAAGTTATTTTAAAAGCATTTTTTAAAAATTCCATGCATATTATTTAGAAGTACTTAATCTCAATTTTTTTTCTAAAATTAGTCAAACAATTTATTACAGTTTCCTGTAGTGAACAGGTTTTCTTATTTAGTTAGACTTAAATGGGTGTTCTCTATAAACACAGCTGCAGAAGCTGGTGAGTTAGTTTTTTCTTAATTTAAATGTTTTTGAGGTTGTCTACATCTACATAAGGATAATTACTTAAGAGATGCATCTCCCATCTTCATGATTTAAATGACTGATCAAATTGAGGGGCATGGTCTGTTTGGAAGGTCTACATAAATAGACCTTTCTTCATCTTATTAAAGCACATGACAGAACACCAATTTTCCAACCAAGATGAATTCCTAACAGCGGACAATTTTGTATAAAACTGAAACGTTTATTTCCAAACAAAATAGAACTGAACATTTTAAGGGGACAATTGATAGATGTACACAGTAATTAATTATATAAAGAAGGCTTTCACATAATACAAAGAAAAGATGGAAGAGATCTTGTCGATAGAAAATAAGCCTTGTCCTCCTATCTAACTACTTAGGTCCAAATTTTGCTTTCATGTACATGAGTACAAGGCAATTGTGACTAAGAACTTCAGTGGAGACACTTCAACTTTACAACACTATAAATAAGAGCAGATTTTTGACCTTTTCTCTCTCAGGTTGAGTTGGCAGTGAACTTATCTAACTAAACACCAGAGAAGGAGGGATGACGGGTCTACATATTCACACTTGCATTCCCTTATTGCCTGGATTACTGGAGTCAAAAGGGACCTGCAAAATTAGCTTGCAGTAACTCTTCACATTTAAGGCCTTTGTTTCTATCAGTGCACTGGTATCCTTATCGAAGTGTGGAAACATTTCCTAGCATATACCATAGAGCTATATCTGATCTCAGCAAAAAGAACAAAACTAAATGTAAAGAGCAAAAAAAAAAAAACCACCCACCACCAGAAATCCAGAATTAATGCACAAGTTGGATGTCTCTTGGAAATGTGTATTTGGATTGGTAGAATATGCATGGATATGACTTCAATAAAAATCGACATTATACAATAACTGAAGACCGTTTGTGAAGTACTGCAAAGATCTTAGACTAAACATAAACGGCCATCTCACAAAAGAAACAAAAAGCCTCAAGCAATAAGCAATGAGGTGATTCTATAATGTCAATCCTCATAATTAAAGTGATAGAAAAATACCATTCTGAGGAATTACACTTTAAATATCAAGTTGTGATTTGACCCTTCTCCTTAACACAAGGGTATTATTGATAATACCCAACTTTATCTTGAAAGCATAAAAGTTAAAAAAAAAAAAATTTTGTCCTAGATAGTCATTACAATATTTGTTAATAAAAAGAAACCACGGACAAGTTATATCTAGAACAGTGGTTCTCAAACTTTTGTACTGGTAACCCCTTTCACATAGCAAGCCTCTGAGTGCGGCACCCCCTCCATAAATTAAAAAATACTTTTAAAATATATTTAACACCATTATAAATGCTGGAGGCAAAGTGGGGTTTAGTGGGTTTTAGGGTGGAGGCTGACAGCTTGCAACCCCCCATGTAATAACCTTGCGACCCCGAGGAGTCCCAACCCCCAGTTTGAGAACTCCTGATCTAGAATGCTTTCTCCTTACCTTTTGGTGGCTGCAAGAGTCTGGAATTCTCAAACAAATGTTTCTTCTTGATAGGTAAAATGACTGTGTCCTTCAGATCTGTAATGACATCATCTAAACCTGCAATATCACTCCAGGTTACCTGATGTACAAAAACAGTATTGGAAAAAAAGTTAATGTATCATACCCACAGCCAGCAAACATAACCCTGATTCCTAGATGGCCTCCAAGGAATCATTAAACAAACAAAAAAAGGGCAGTGTGAAATCTCAGATTCAAGACCACGTAAATTTAATTATTTTTATGCATAATGTAACAAAATGCAGAGAAAAATGCAGGTTTCTCTCTATGATGCAGTTAAGATTTCCTGGTAGAAAATTATTTTCCACTTGGATACGTTCTGACAATGATGAGCTTTCAAAATTTCAAAAGTTCTACATTTATGAAAATATAATTCCTAGTTGAAGGATAGATTTGACTACTAATGACACTATTAAGAGCTTCCATGTATCAAATGTTGCACTCTGTTTGATACATATATAAAGTTCCATACTTCTTATAGGAATAATAGGGGGGGAAATGAGCAGTGAATATAGTGTCTTACATGCATGCTAAGAGGGTCTACTAGATGTGCAGCAATGCTCATTTCATATTCAGTAAGCTTGACATTTTTCACCCCAATCTGCTTCATTAGTTTTTCTGCCTAGAAAGAGAGAACAGAAGCCATTAACATTATAAAAAGAAAATGGTTAAATAGTTTAAAAACAGACTTTAAACAGTTGCTATTTTGGGCGTTGGAAGTTAGGAGCTAGAAATGAGATAGGAAGTCATTAATTGAATATGGCTTGAGTCCTTTGCAATAAAAAGGCATTACTGTCTATCTGCTCAGTGGCCTATGTGAAGCTAATTCATGGTCTCAGTTTCTGACAAATGTCACATCAAAAAATTGCATAGACAATACTCTGAGTGCCAGTCACAGCAGACACATCCAAGACTGAAAAGGCATAAAAATCTTGCTCTGTCTCAGTCCTTCAGAACAGGGCTGAGGCACATTAATGGGTGGTGGCTACCGCTTCCCACAGCTCCCATTGGCTGGGAATGGGGAACCACGGCCACAGGGAGTTGCAGGGGGCCGTGCCTGCGGACAGTCAACATAAACAAAAATGTCTCGCGGCCCACGTTCGGATTACCCTGATGGGCCACGTGGCAAAGGTTGCCGACCTCTGCAGTAGGGGGTACTCCTCCCTCTGCCTGTATAAAAGCACTGCCCCAGCATAGGGCTATTAAGAACTTTGCATTAAAGATGCAGTCTGTTAAATGATGTTGGAGAGTGGTCCTGACCACTTCTTATCAAACAAAGAACCCATGAAGGGAGTTAATTCTAATTAGTTTGGCCAAGATGATGGGGTAAGTATACTCCATTTATCTAGATGTCCTTTGCACCAAGGCACTATGTAAAATACAAAGTTTCTGTTGGATATGCTAGTGTTCACTTCCTATCTTAAACCAGGACTTGAAAAATTTATACCACTTACTAATCAAAAGACTAAACTTTAGATAGATGCAAGAGACTTAGGAGGGAGGGAATGAAATAGCCAGGTCCAGGTTACCCCACTGCTTCCCAGAAGTACCAGGAATGGGGAGGATGTGGGACTGCTACTAGGGTGCTATCCACAGATTCTGCTTGAAGACTATCAGCCTCTGGTTAGTAGGTGACCGAAATTTAAAACTCCAACCACTCTACCTACTGAGAAGGCTTTTGTCTCGGTCTCCTCCCTCCTGTCCAGAGCATCTTAGCTGCTGTAGAGAATCATAGAAATGTAGGGCTGGAAGGAACTTCAAGAAGTCTTCAAGTCCAGCCCTCTGAGCTGTGGCAGAACCAAGTAAACTTAGACCATCCCTGACAGGTGTTTGTCCAACCTGTTCTTAAAAAAATCTCCAATCATGGGGATTCCACAATCTCTCTTGAAGCCTATTCCAGATCTTAGCTTCCCTTTTAATTAGAAAGTTTTTCTTAATATCTAACCTAAATCTTCTTGCTGCAGAGTAAGCTCAGTACTACTTATCCTACTTTCAGTGGATATGAACAATTGATCACTGTCCTCTTTTTATAACCGCTCTTAACATACTTGGAAGACTTATCAGATCTGCTTCCCTCCCCCCATCTTCTTTTCTCAAGACTAAACATGCTCAGGTTTTTAACCTTTCCTCAAAGGAAACCTGATCTAAACCTTTTATTATTTTTGTTGCTCTCCTCCTGATTCTCTCCTAAAGTGTGGTGCCCAGAACTGGACAATACGCCAGCTAAGGTCTCACCAGTGCTGAGTAGAACAGGACAATTACCTCCCATGTCTTATATACGACACTCCTGTTAATACACCCCAGAAATAGATTAGTTCGCAGCTGCATCACAACGTTGATTCAATCTGTGATCCACTATAACCCCCCGATCCTTTTCGGCATACTTCCAGCTAGCCAGTTATTCCCCATTTTGGAGTTGTGCATTTGAATTTTTTCCTTCGTAAGTGAACTACTTTGCACTTGTCTTTACTGAATTTCATCTTGTTGATTTCAGAACAATTCTCCAATTTGTCAAGGTCACTTTGAATTATAATCCTGTCCTCCAAAGTGCTTGCAACCACTCCCAGTTTAGAGTCATCTGCAAATTGCATAAGCATACTCTCCACTCCATTATCTAAATCATTCATGGAAATATTGACTAGTGCCAGAGCCAGAACTGACCCCTGTGGGACACCACTAGATACGCCACGCCACGCCGCCCTCCCCTCCCGTTTGACAGCAAACCATTGATAACTACTCTTTTAGCTAGTTGTTCACCCATCTTGAAATCATTTCATCTGGACCACATTTCCATACTTTGCTTATGAGAATGTCATGTGGGACTGTGTTAAAGCCTTACGAAAATCAAGACATATCATAGACAGCTTCCTCCCTATCTACCAGGCAATAAACCTGTCAAGGAACAAAATTAGGTTGGGTTTGGCAAGATTTGTTGACAAATCCATGCTAGTTATTCTTTATCCCGATTATCTTCCAGGTGCTTAGGAATTAAATTGTCTAATAATTTGTTCCAGTATCTTGCCAGGTGTCGAAGTAAGGCTGGTCGGTCATTCCCTGGGCCCTCTTTGTTCCCCTTTTTAAAAGATAGGTACTCTGTTTGCCCTTCTCCAGTCTTCTGGGACCTCATCCATCCTCCAGAAGTTCTGACAGATAATTGCTAAGGGCTCCTAGATTGCTTCAGCTAGTTCCTTAAGTACCCTAGGATAAATTTCATTAGGCTCTGCTGACTTGAATACATCTACCATATCTAAATACTCTTTAATCTGGTCTTTTCTATTTTGGGTTGCATCCAGTCTCCCTTGTTAATATTTCTTGTGTTGAGTATCTGCTCACCATTAACCTTTTTAGGGAAGACTGAAGCAAAGTAAGCATTAAACACCTCAGCTTTCTTGATGTCATCTGTTATTAGCTCTTCTTTTCCCGCTAAGTAGAGGAAAAGTACACTTTCCCCCTCCTTTCTTGTGCTCCTATGTATTTAAAGAACCTCTTCTTATTGCCTTCTGTCACTTGATAGGTGTAACTCATGTACTTTAGCCTTTCTATTTTCATTCCTACATGTTGGTGCTATTCTTTTGTACCCCTCCTTAGCTATTCGTCCATGTCTCCATTTTTTTGGTAGGATTCCTTTTTGATTTTTTCAGGTAAAGAGCTCCTGATGGAGCCATATTGGCCTCTTATTATTCTTCCTATCGATCCTACATCTATGACTGCCTATATTAACTCAAATTCCCCAAAAGCTGTAGCAGTTCCATAGAATTAGACAGAGTATTAATTTCACCCTGCTGCTAATTAAGCAAAGCTATTAGCAGCATAAAAGGTACTGGAGCTGTCTGCAGACTTGAGGAAGACAACACTGCATCACTTTACATTTGGAAGGTTTTCACAACCATATGAGCTAGAAACTTTAAAGTTTAAATTTTGCAGAGATTGACAGCTTAGGCCATAATACCTCCAGAGAAATGTTCCCACTCGTTTCTACTGAGTGGGTTCTTTCAATCCCTGTCCTAAATGTGCTTCAGCAGTTGGTGAACTGGCTTCTGTGCATATACAGAGTGGTTTGTATAAAAGTGTTCTTAGAAAGTAAAAGAAATTTGAAAGTTTGGTCTTACCTGTTTCTGAGCTTCCACTTTTTGCTTCCTGGTTGGATCAATTGCATCTACCATCCATTTAATGGTAAAATAAGTTACCGCACCAAATATCGTCAAACGGAAAATTAAACCAACAACTTCATTCCGACTCAGGGGGCGAGAAAAGGCTTCAGCATGAACCATTTTGATTTAATACTAAACAGAAGTCAGAAGAAAAAAGCTTTAGACTTGAAAAATATGCACTTTATTTTCTTTTAAAAAAACATTTTAGAAATATTTATCCACTTATGTAGCAGTTAGACTATTTTTACAGTGGTGGCACAAGCTCATATGCAACTTCTTGCTAAACTAAATAATTAGTTAAATCTGGAACTAAACAACTAAAGGACACACTTGTGATTGACAATATGTAAACTTATGATCATCCTCAAACTGGAAACAGAAGCACAAAAAATAGAATGGAAAGGGTTAAATGCTTAGTCAACATCGTTTCATTTTCACCTCTGTTAGAGTACAAAAGACAACCAGTTGAATCCTTGCTTCTGTATTTTAATGTATTCAACAAGGTCCTCATTTCAGAAAAGTTGTTCCCTAAAAATTTTGCCTTCCTTTCAACCATACAATATCTTACTAATAGAAACATGCCACATTTTAGTTCCAAGTTTAGCCCATTCCTATTCAGGCCTGCTGTTTTATTGCTGTGATTTAACAATATCAAAAATGTTGACTCAAAAAGACAAGGAAAAGAACTGCCTGTTAAAGAAAGATATAACACAGTATTTCAAACTTCTTCCTCTATTACTTTTGTATGTGTCTCACTGTCACATTTTTAAGACCTGTAGTCCACATTTGGGTATTAGAAAGTAGAGAATTGTAGTCTGGATCCATTACAAGACATCTGTACTCTTGATTTGTAGAGTTCCCCAGAAGGCTGTAAATGCTGGCTTTGTAGCAGACTTAACTACAGTATTTTCTATTGTTGGCTTCTCTGAAGCCAACCCTTATCCCTTAATAAAGTTCCTTTAGGCGATGCAGCCTCCCTAGATGTGACACCAGATGGAGAAATAATAAATTCTCCTGGTCCTAAAATGTAAAAAATTCAGATTCGGAATCTGGGGGTCAGTGGAAGGATGCAATCTATGGGTATGTCTACATTACAGCAGCACAGCTATGGTGCTGCAGCTATTCTGGAGTAGTGTGGACTCTTCCTACATCAACAGAAGGGTTTTTTTCCATCCATGTAGGTAATCCACCTCTGAGAGGCGGTAGCTAGGTCAGTGAAAGAATTCTTCTGTTGACCCAACTGCTTCTCCGGTGAAGGAAATCTCAACTTAATGGCATCACATGGTTGCAAAATTTTTCACAGCCCTGAGCAAGGTAGTTTGGTCAATCTAATTTTTAGGTGTAGACCAGGACTATGTGCTACTGAACTAGGAGGATCTCAAGTCTGAAAACTTTGAGCAGCTTCATTCAACCACTGATGCCTTCCTTTTTAGGGCAGTGGTCACCAACCCGTCGATCCTGCGGACTCTCCCAGTCAATCGCGATCTCTGGCCGCTGCGGCGCAGCAGAGCTCCCTGCCTGTCGCGGCCCCACGCCGCTCCTGGAAGCGGCCAGCACGCCCCCGCGGCCTGGGGGAAGGGACCAGGGGTCTCCATGCGCTGCTCTGCCTGCAAGCACCACCCCCACAGCTCCCATTGGCCACAGTTCCCTGTTCCCAGCCAATGGGAGTTTTGGGGGCAGTGCCTGCAGAGAGGGGCAGCACGCAGAGCCACGTGCCCCTCGCCCCCACCCAGGGGCCGCAGGGGCACGTTGGTCCCTTCTGGGAGCAGCATGGGGCCACGACAGGCAGGGAGCCTCCCTTAGCCTCACTGCGCCGCTGACAGAGGTAAGTGCCGCCCGGCAGGAGGCTGTACCCCAACCCCTCTGGAGCCAGTACTCCGAACCCCCTCCTGCACCCCAACCCCCAGCCCTGAGCCCCCTCCCAGAGCCAGCACCCCATACCCCCTCCTTCACCCCAACCCCCTGCCCCAGCCCGGAGCCCCCTCCTGCACCCAAACACCCTCCCAGATCTTGCACCCCTCACCCCCTCCTGCATACCAACCCCTGTCCCAGGCTCAGCCCAGAGCCCCCTACCACACTGCGAACTCCTCGTCCCCAGCCCAGAGCCCACACCCCCTCCCAAACCCCTGCCACATCCCGGTTAGAGTGAGTGAGCTTGAGGGAGAACAAACAATGGGGGGGTGCCCTTTGGGGAGCGGGGGGCCTCAGGGAAGGGGCCGGGTAGATCCTGGGTTGCCCTTAAATTCAAAAAGTGATCTTGGGCATAAAAAGGTTGGAGACCAGTGGTCTCGGGTGACGGAGTAAGACATCCTTTAGCAACATGAACCATTTCTGCTTCTCCATGGCTGACTTCCAAACTGAGCTGACAGCCAAGGCCAAACTGGCTGATTTAGAACCAAAGTACCCTTAATTTTTTTCCTCTCTTGGCTAACTGCTATTCAGTCATACATGCAAAGATCCTGCACTCATGTTAAGACAGTGATGCCATTCTGTTCTGCCTGAATGCCATACATGGATTCAGCAGACCAGAATAAAAGAGCACTACAGTTCAGTGCCTACCAGAGGACTGCTAGAGCTGGCTAACATGTTCTAATACTGATCACTAAAACAAATTTTTTTAAACTCTTTTAAAGTCATTTTTACTTTTAGGAATATATTTTACTCTTAAATTTCCAAGTATATACTTACACATGAGATAAAGCCTGCCTTTTTAGGAGCTTAATTAACTAATTAGAATCATGTAGACAGTTTGATGATTTTGTTAAACCTGGTTTGTTGAAGCAAAGGGAATAAAAATATTCACCCAACACCAAAGAATCTCCAATAAGATGCTTATTTAGCAATCCCTGTGTGATCAAATCACTTGCAGTGAAATAACACACTATAAGAAAAGCTCTTAAACTAAAAACTGGCTTTTTTGTTAATTTTTCTAAACTACACCTCTACCCCGCTATAACGCGACCCGATAGAACACGAATTTGGATATAATGCGGTAAAGCAGTGCTCCGGGGGGGCGGGAATGCGCACTCCGGCAGATCAAAGCAAGTTCGATATAACGCGGTTTCACCTATAACACAGTAAGATTTTTTTTGTCTCCCGAGGACAGCATTATATCGAGGTAGAGGTATATTTTAAGACCTTTTGCCCAATGTATTTTAGTGGATTTTTCTGTCCGTTCATTGAGAAAGAGTTGAGCCTTTGATTAACTGCCCTAAGAAAGCTTTGTCTGACCAATGGCTGCATTTTAATTTATTTTAATTTTGTTTGTTGTTGCACCCTTCTACCTGCCTGTACAAAAGCCCTCCACAAGCATACAAAACTGGGCAGCTGCTCTGGTTTCTCTTGCTCTCCCAAGACATACTTTGCTTATCTTATCATAAAAAAAATTCTTGACTTTCCATGGACATCTGCGCAAGAGCAAATGCTCCTCTTTTCAAGATGTAAGCATAGATAATAGCTGAGTGCTTTTATTCAGGGACCTTCCCTCTCTTCCATTTGCTATATTTTCCTGGTAAATTATAAACTCTTTAGATCAGGGAGCATCTTTTTGTTGTATTGGTACAGTACCTAATACAATGGGGACCTGATCCATAACTGTGGCCTCTGAGCTGCTACCACAAAACAAAGCATACTGGCAACCACCTCACCTCAAACCCTTTTAGGCATTTCCTCCTCCTAAGATGGCTCCAGTGCACACCATGGATTAAATGAGGGGGCTCAAATATCTGTGTACTTCACAACCTTCTCTTGGAATCATAGAATACCAGGGTTGGAAGGGACCTCAGGAGGTCATCTAGTCCAACCCCATGCTCAAAGCAGGACCAATCCCCAGACAGATTTTTGCCCCAAATCCCTAAATGGTCCCTCAAGGATTGAACTCACAACCCTGGGTTTAGCAGGCCAATGCTCAAACCACTGAGCTCTCCCTCCCCCCTTTCTATCATCCCCTCTTTAACCAGCAGGTATGAGTGCCAAAATCATTGGTAATCAAGTCTTCAGAATCTGTCACAGTAATACCAATCACCTCAATACAGCCCTTGGCTAGCCTAAATCCCAATCCCTAAACAGGCCCTCCGGCTCGCTTATAATGGAAGTCTTCATTAAGTTACACATAGTTTATTACTTACATAAAGGTAAAAAAGGTACTAAAAGTGTCATTTCTCCTTCCGATTGTTTTTTCATTCGCTATAAATAGCACTGTGGTTTTTATTGTGGCAATATTGTCTGAAAAGAGTCTGAGACCACACCAAGGACATCAGGAGGTCACAAGATTGGAGGAGAGGTTACAGCATGCCTTCTCTGCTTTTAAAACATCCAATATGTCTCATGGGACTCTCCCCAAATAATCTGCCCAATGTCAAAAGCATATAAAGACTATAGGATATACACTAGAGGGCAGGTTCAGTAGCACAAACTAACATTCCATGCAAAGAACCACTGCTTTTGCATGTGCACTTTAGTCAATGTGGAAAGGGTTTAAGGTCATAGAAAACTCTGCCAATACTTGTTAAAAACGTGCTCCATAGGAGAACTGTTCATTCAACATGCCCCGTTTGGAAGCATGTATGTGCATTAAACAGTTAAATTAGCTATACCAATTCTGCTTAGACTGTCAGTAAAAAGTGCTAAAAAAGTTGTACACCACCAAAAATAGTACAGTAGTACATAAGATCATGCTAAATTTTAATCCTAATAACTCAGTCAAATCAAAACATATTTTTCATCTGACTCCTTACAAACATTTATAACTAAGGCCTATTTTCCTGCCAATTTCAGCTTTTTATCTCCCAGCTGTTATGGCATACTTTTTAAAAAAAAAAAACCCAGAGAGAGATTTGTTTTTATAATTGGTAAATTTATTTTTCCCCTCACCTCTCCTCATCTGGAAACTGTCAAACCACTTTTTGTTCTTATTTTACACATGCCCGAGATCACCAGTTCACCTTCAACCAAAGTCTAAACCCAGAATATTTTGACCTAATACAAGAAAGCTTGATAGTGTTAAACGGGGGCATTTATAACCAGGAAACAGATGTAATCCAACATACATACAACAGTAGGCCTAACTGTCAAATAGTTATTAGGGTACTGGACTTCATTTCTAACTGAGGGCAGATGGCATCAATTAAGTACGGTTTAGTCCCTATTGCAGGTTAATCCAAAAACCATGCTGTAAATTTGCCAGAAGCTCAGAGGGAAACCCTAAAAAAAGGAAGAGCTCACACCAACCCCTTTCTTTAGTATTTGGGTGAGCTAAAGGATTCTCACAAGCAACATGTAGACTCTTCCCATCAGGGTGGATTTGATTTAAATCAGTAGTCAGGAAGACTCAATTTAATCATGGATTTCTACATAAAAGTGCATTCTTGTTGGTTGTTATAACCTTAATACATGTTCTTCACAATTCGGAGAGAGATGAGACCCAAACTGGGTCTCTTTTAAGGCCTGCTGCTATTATAGGTTTTCCCTTCCAGTGAGAGAATGGTATGGTAGATCTCAAATCAATGAAGGCTATGCTCAGAAAGACCTCAAGACTTCTGGAATATGCTGCTCAAACAGTTTCACTTTTGTTTCTACGGCCTGTCCCTCCCTTCTCCCATTTATCTCTACTTCTTTTCCTTGTCCAGATCTATTCCGCCCCCAACAAACTTCTATTCATTGAACTTTCTGAAAGTTTGCACTTTTAGAGAGAGGTAAGGGATTGACTGTGTACACAAATTTGCAGAGGGACAATAGGGTTGAGGTCTGTTATTTCTCACCTCTATATTTTATTTATTTAAAAACATTTTTGCTGTTAACAAGCATGTTATCCCTGGAGACACAAATCCACAGTTTGAGAACTGCAAAACTAAGCATCTCTGATGGTATCTTCTAGACTGAGCACTGAGTCCCATTGCGTAGATAGAAAGATTAATCTATACAGAAGCCCCTGGAACCCTAAAATTGGATCCCTAATCCATTAACTATTGGAGCTCATTTACAAAACTTTTCTTAAACAGTACATGAATAATATTGTCTTGTACTATAGAATTAATAATCCCTATTCCACAATGATATCTTTGAGCCATAATGTATCTTAATTAAAACTATCTTTAGATAGGTTTATTCCCCTCAGAAAGCATTTTTATCAAAAAAATCCAATTTAAATAAAAAAAATCCATTTTTTTAAATAATTGATTTTTATCCATGCTGCTTCCCAACAAGTGTGAACATCATAGGCTGATCACCAATGTGGGCCTACACTGTCCATTCACGCCAAAATGGGTAAGCTAGGAAAACACAAAAGTGGCACAGTCAGGAGACGTCAAGTCTCTTCCCAGCTCAACTGCAGACCACCTATGCAACCCTGTGCAAGTAATTTAATCTCTACAGACTTCAATTCCCTATCTGCAAAACAGGAGTGACAGGGTATTGGGACGATTCCAGAGTATCCAGACGATTCCACAATGTTATCGCCAGTCACTGAAGGGCAATAGCGCTGGTACCTCTTGAGCAGGGTGGCTGCTCACTAGAGAAGCAGCACCGGCTGCCGCAGTGGCAGGAGCGGGCCGGGAATTACCACTGGAGCCCCGGGGCAATGGCGGGCGAGAAATGATGCAGTAGGAGGGCAGGGACTGGAGCACCGGGCCTTGGCAGCAGGGGAGGGGAAAGGAGCATCCCGGCCCGGGGGGGCAGCCCCGGCGATGCAGTGCTGGGTGGGTGGCGGGCAGGAAGCACCGTCCCTCCCTCCCCACCCCGAGCCGCGGGTTACCAGGAAGCGCAAGCAAGAGCGGGAATCCCCGCCTGTGACCTCCCCGCTGCCCCGACCCGGCCCGGCCCGCCGACCCCACAGGCCTGAGGGGGCCCACAGCCCGCTCCGCACGGGACACTCACCCCGAGCCAGGCGGCAGCGTGAGGCGACGGGTCACAGGCGGCGCGCGCCAGCAGGAAGGAAGGAAGCAGCCGGCCCCGGCTGCGAGTGCCTGTTAACTCGCTCCCCCAGCCCTGCAGCAGGCAGCCCCGCACAAAGGTTCCGCCTTGGCCGGCCGGCGGGCGCGGGGCGGGCAGCCAGCGCGGCTTCTCTCCGCCAGTACCGACAGCGGGAAGCCTACGCAGACCCTGCTGCTGCCCACGGGGAGCTGCCGGCCTGAGGGATCCCGGCAGCTGAGCGCCGCCCGGCGATCACCCACGGCCGGATGGGCCCCCCGCTGCGGGGCTCGGCGCCGCCCCAGGCTGCGCGGCCGAGGTCCCTTTCGCCGCCGAAAGGCGCGACCACCTTGGACTGTGAAATGATGCCTCTCGCCTCCCCGCCAAGTCACGCTGCCGCCGCGCTGAGGGCGAATCCGCCCCGCCGTGGCAGCCTGGTCCTGCGCTCTAACTGTTACCGCCTTGGACAGTTATACACCCCGGGCTCGCCGTGACAGCCCCCAAATCCATACTACCCACTGTGCTGTGCCGTCTGAGGTGCCAAAGTCTCCTGCTCCCTGCTACAATAACAGTTACGCATTTTTCAATATAAAAATCATTTAAATCTAAACGTCTGGTCAAATTTAAATAGTACAAGTGCTGCTGTAATAATTGAATAATTCATTTTCATATGTAATTGAATAAAGTGGAACTGCTGCGGAATTTAGCTCTGACTTGGTGCAGAACACACCCGGCCTTTATTACTATCCACGTTGTACAGATTAAAAAATGTAGGCCCAGAGAGGTAAAATTAGTTGTTGAAGGTCACACAGGAAGTAAGTGACGGGGCTGGGAATGTTCTTTCCCAACAATTCTTTCCTAGTCCTCAGTTCTAGCATCTATATACCAACATACTACTTTCCTAATGCAATACATATGTTTTCATACAGCCAAGTGCAAGTTACTTGATATAGATCAACTAATCTACTGAGAACAAGCAGTTAGAGGTATATACATTATTAATGATTATGTCTCTGATCCTCTGACACTTATACACGTGCTTAACTTTATGCACAAGTACTCTCATTGACTTCATTGGTGTTCCTCATGCTCATAATGTTAAGCAGATACATAAATCTTTTTAAGACTGGGACCTATTATATTTGAGCTGTGTCTTATCACATGGAGAAAAATGGATTCCATAAGCATGCTTCAGCTAACTGGCTTCCCAAATAATATGGGATAGATCCTTAGCTTATTGACTTCAATGGAGTTATGACAATTTACACCAGCTGAGGATCTTTCCCTATTTAACTTCTAATTTAAAATTGACTGAAATATTATTCCAAGTGAAGATATAGTAGCTTTATGCTAAAAGTACAATAATT
Organism: Emys orbicularis; assembly: GCF_028017835.1. Classification (NCBI taxonomy): domain Eukaryota; kingdom Metazoa; phylum Chordata; order Testudines; family Emydidae; genus Emys; species Emys orbicularis. The sequence continues at coordinate 35,951,498 of NC_088689.1, read as the reverse complement.
GTATGATTACAAACAAACTATAATAATCCAATAAATAAAAAGTTAAAAATGTTATTCCAAGTACAGAAAATGTGTATTTTAGTTTGTCACCAACTTCACTTCTCAGGTTTGACAGTCATCTGTCAGATTCGTCTAACATTACTCTCCCATCTTTCAAAAACATCAAATTGTTTTGATTCTCCATCCACCCAAAAAGGAATGTGTCCATATGGTTCACTCCCAAATCCACAAGTGACACTCTTAGTATTAGGCATGATGGGGTGGCGTTGCTTGTCAAGAGCAAGATTATCCCCAGGGGAGAAGCATTCTGCTCCCAAAGTATTTCTATCTCCGGCTGGCTCAGAATCAAAATTCACATCTCCTATTTGATAATGTAATTCCAGGCTGGGCACATTTGTTATTGTTATTATCCTCATTTCTCTGGTTTTGATAAAGGGAAGAGACTTGAAAAATATGTCTGCAGTTTTCTGACAAAAAAAAAAGGATATAGTTTTTATGGAGGGGTTTAACTTGGTGGATTGAAGGTTACAGCATCAAATCTCCCTAAGATTTTATATAGCTAGTGATATATAAAATTTAAGGAAACTACTTAATCAATAAACATTTATTATTGTTTTTCAATTTACTGCCTCAGCTGTCTGTTTACTGCAGGACCATCCACTAGTTTAAAAAAAGTAAGGGTAAAAAGTTAAGATTTTAATACACTTACCTTCTGTGTTAGTTATATATGCTAAATAAACCTAAAAAGAAAGGTCTGAGTAGGTCTTGCCTTGAGTAAAAACTGTCCATGCCTTTTAGATACAGTTGCTGTGTAATACTTTGTGAAGTCTGAAAGATGAACTAGTGAAAATCATTTTTGTCTTCCTTCACTCTCCTTCATACCCCTACCCCACTCCAGCCTTTTCTTCTGGTCCAAATCTTAAATTTTGTACAATTGTTATATATTGTATGCCTACCCAACAGCCACATAATACAACAGGTGTAAAATCAACAAAGTGCACATATTAAACAATAGGTGTCTGACCAGCACACGCATAATAATAATACAATAGCTGTCTGACTAGCAAAACCAGAATAAAATAGTTGTGTGACCAGAATGCATAGCAAAAACAGTTTAACACTTCAAACACCTTATTAGTCTAAAAACATTTCCTAGCCTTAAGTGGGACACTCAGTACCACATATGTAAACAATTCTAATTTGGTAATACAAAGCTATTTTACTAGCAGAGGACAAATAATATTTAATATTAATAATGAACAAACTTGTGTTATAGCTTATGTATCTCATAACCTACTTACTTGGTTTTATTCAAACTTTCCAGAAAAAATATTCATCTTTGTTCAGACACACACTATGAGAAGTATCAGTTAAAAAGCATTTTTGACAGAAGTTGAGAGGTGGAAACAGGGACTTGCAATGGAATGTTTCTTACAACCATAACAATATATATTTCATTATTACCTTTTAATTTAAAAGGCAACATAAGTGAGAGTTACCAAAGATTCTTTAGTGTGACCTTCACAAATATCTCTCTATATTGCTTTGGGGGTGGAATAATGACCTCAGATCTGGGATTCATCAGTCATGAAGTAAGGAAGTGCGGTTTGAAATGTTAATTCTCAATTCCCATAAACGCAGATTGATAGATGAGGCATAAAATGGTTCCAGATGCTACAGTTTCCAAACTATTCATCTGTGCTCACTTTTCTCTATCTCTATAACCTGGAGCAATTTTACTGTAAGTAGGCCACCTGCATTTTCAGATTTACCTGAATATGGAAAAATGCCCTTGAATGTGTTTGGAAAATGATGGGTTGACACTTAATCTCATTTCTAAAAATCTGAAAAAAAAGCTGGGTTTCTAACCCTAAAAGCAAGTAGCTTGACTAAGTGATCAGTGCAAATATGTATGGAAAAATTACTTTTGGAAGATACCTCATTAAATGAAATTGTCATTACAGTTTACAGGATCTCCACTCTTCCATTTCACAAGTACTCTATTAGAAGGCGGACTGGAACCCTTTCAGTGTAATTTAAATAAAGGAAAAAATGGTCTTGCAGCAAAAACACAGAACAGTGAGCCAGGAGATTTTGGCTCTTTTCCTGGTTCTGACCTGATGTCTTGTGTGACCTTAGGCAAGTTAGTAATCATCTTTTCAGCTTTAGCCTCATCGGCAAAGTGGTGGTGAGGAGATCTAACTTAGGGGTCTTGTGATGCTTAACTCATTAACATTTGTAAAATACTTTGAGCTCCTCAGATGGAAAGTGCTATATAAATAAGTGGAAAGTATATTTATTAACTAAACTGGGAGAAAGCTTTTCCTTTAGGAGTTCATTTTTTTAAATGAAATAACCATTTTAATACTTACCCCCTAATGTCTCATGTCTCTCATGGAGCCCTGAGGACCTTTCTGATTTATTATTGTGCTTTTCACCAACCTTTTACTTTCGGTGCCTTATGTCATAATTCTTCTGCTCAAAGAGAAGTATATGGAACTCCCTTTAGAATGGCAGCTGCTGTAAGGTGCCCTTCAGGACAGGATCAGCACCCAGTGTCCCAAGGATAGAATGTTTATTTAATTTATTTAAAGGACCAAGGAGCCATACAAATGTGGCTTACAGCTTTCTTTGCAGCCTCTTCTTTTCCCCCCTCCAATCTACACTGGGCATCAGCCAACCAGTCCTGAAAATGTGGACCATTATTCCTCAGTTGTTATCTGCAGTTCACACACCTGTTAGAAATTCAGATTTTTTCCCTTGGTTTCCTAGGTCTTTAAGATATTCAAACATTATTCATCCACCAAGAAGCTACAGTGGCAGCTCCTGCTATTTATTCTTGTATCTTATTCTTCTTGGGCATTATTTTCCCAGTTGACTCCAAATTAATTATTAAATTTCCTTTCTTACTTATATTTTTTCTTCATGTGACCTGACTCCGCAATTAGCTCTTAATTCTTTTACTTTATTTTACTTGTGGTTACTTTGTGTCCTTTTCATGTCCACTGATCCTCACTGTAGCTCTCATCTTCACAATCTGCCCAGATGACTCTCCTCCAGCTCCTTCCCCATCCCCTCACCCCTCATGTCTGAATGTCGTTTTCCAAAAGACTTTTCCCAACTTCTGCCTAGTTGCCATGGTGCATCCTGATGGAATGTTGCCAGAAGCCCCAGCCACCCAGCTCAGAATCTTGTTTTAAAGGAAAATCATACACTTTACTACTCAACTTTTCAAACTTTTTCATATCGTGTATCACTAATAGACTGTCTCATGTATCACTTTTTCCCACATTCACAACTGCATGAACCACCTCCCCTTCATGATCATATAGACCACTTCCCCTCCATTTCCAGATCACATTACATCCCCATGGCAATTACAGCAATTGCTTACATAGAAATGTAATATTAGGAAAATATTTAATGTAATTTTAGCTGTCTTTTCATGTAATTTAGCAGCTGGGAACAAGCAGGAGAACCAAAGTCATTTGACCAGTTAGCTCTTGATGGACAACCAGGAAATGTTCTGTGGACCACAGTTTGAGAACTGCAGTGATATTTTTCACTTCTTGTCCTAAATTATTATATAGTGTTTCTATGTGCTGATAAACAGTTGGCCCAATTAATCTCCAAAGTGGTCAGTAATGCAATTCAGAGGTGAATAATGCAATTTCTGAAAATAGAGAAGTTTGCAAATCCCATTGGGATATCTCATGATGAAAGTCACATAAATTGAAGAATTAAAATTTTGCTCCCTCTGAGACATTGAGGCAATTCTCTTCAAAGCCCATCTTCCTATTTTCTTTCATTTTATATTATAATTTCAACAACAATAATAATACAAAATAGAAAAAGTTAAAGTTAAAGGAGAATCTATGTTATGAATACAAACTCTGAGGTTTTGAGCCATTTATCTGCTGTTGTCTTCAATAAGACTCCTTGCATCAGTTTAATTTGTTTTCTTCAAAGTTTTAAAACTAGCCTCTCTCTGAGACAGCTGTGTGCTCCATTTTGTCCCTACCTACAATTTCTCATGTGCTGGAAAGGGGGATAGTACCTACATCAAAACAGCCACTGACTGCTTGGGATTCTGTTTCACCTTGGCTATGAAAAGATAGGTTGTTTATTACAAAGTTAATCATTTTATTATTGGATATTATTAAAAATCATCCACTGCACAGCAGTATCCGAAGCTGGAGGATTCATCCAAGCGCTCCATTTTGCTAAGGGTATATCTACACTGCAAGTGATGGTGTGATTGTAGCTAGCTAGCACGGGTAACAATAGCAGTATAGATGTGGTGGCATGAGCTTCAGCATAGGCTAGCAACCAGAGTACCCAAGCGTCTCTAAGGGGTATGTCTACACTACAAAGAAAACCTCAGACTCAGGTTTAAGCCCAAACCCGCCTACTGTCCACACATGAAGCCTTCTGAAATGCACCAGAAACCTCTCAAGACTCAGGCCTGCAGACTTGCCCAGGGGCCCGGGTCCAAGCCTGAGTCCTGTTGTGGAGCAGATTCAAGCCCACTCATTTTGCAGTGTAGATGTAGTGGGAGCCCAGGTCACCAAGCTCGTGTTCAGAGAGTCCACCAATGCTGTCTCATGATCCCCTAGGCCTGTGTTTCCTGGCCCTTCTGTGCCCAAATTTCCCACTCTATTCCCAGGAACTGGAAACAGCCTCCTGGTCCAAATACAGCTGCTAAGCATTTTAACCCTTCCTTTCCACATGGACTGCTCAACTGTAAACATAGTTAACCCTATTGTGTATTAGTTATGACCAGCACTAAGAAGAAGCCCTAAGCTAAGCATGCTGCTAGCTGGCCAGAGGAATACAGCCAGACTCTGGTAAATCTGTGATGTGAAGAGAATAAAAGCCATGGCTTCAGCAAGAGCATAAAGAAGACCACCTGTACACAAGAATCTTGGAGAGGCTGGTGGCAATGGGGATCTACCAGCCTCCCAATCAATGCTAGGAGCGGGTCAAGCACCTCACGACTGCCTACCGCCAAACCATGGATGATAACCACACCTCAGGGAACGCCCTGTCTACCTACCTCTTCTAGAGGAATTCGATTAAGTGCTGGGAACTGTCCCACACACAGAGACCACAGTGCTGCATGACAATCTCCTGAGCAGGTTTATAACCCCAGAATCAGAGGCACCCCTGGTAGATAGCCTGCAGCCTCTGGATGAACCCCCACAAAATAACTCTGTTGCTGATACTTGTCCTGGATCAGGCTATGCCACTGGAGCAGCTTCAGCACATCCTGGGGCCATATTCAGAGGACCTCTTTGCGGACGGTCCTGAGGAACAGCCCACTGCACAAGAAGTGCTAGCACCTGTAACACGCTGCTGGGAATAACCAGAGTTGTGAGCCACTGTGTTACCTCTCTGCCTCAGCAAGAGTGAGCTTTACTGGAGATTAGACTTTGTGTTAGCTCCCTGTCTTCCTCACCCGCAAACTCCTTGAGACTCTGTCAGTCTTAACCTTGCCTAGCAGGTAACAACCAATGAACTCCGGTCTCCAAGCTTCTCAGAGATGTATCTCTGCAATGCACAGCACATATCACTCACAGTGTTTCTCAAATGTGGCCACAGTGGCTGCATGCGGCCACCAAAGCCTTTCCTTGTGGCTACAGCCTTCTGGGTGGTTATTGGGGGGGAGGGGCAAAGCAGTGGCCCCTCTCTGGAGACACAAAAGCTGGAGGAGCAGGCAGGCAGTGAGTTTCCCACTGTCCCAGGGACGGTGGTGTCTGGCTCCAGCCAAGGGGCTTTGGGCTCTGCTCCCACCACCCCTAGTCCCCATTGGCTCCCCTAGTGCCCCATTGCCCCTGACTCGTGCTACCTCTGTACCCACCTCCGCATCCAGGGCTCAATTTGTCCCTGGGATTGCCAGCGCTGAGTAAGTCTGCTGTGAAAAGTGATATTTGTGTGTTTGTTAATATCACTTTTCACAGCAGACTTCTTAGCTAGCAAAACTAAAAAAAAAGCAACCAAAAAAGCAATAAGAAAAAAGACAAGAGCTGGTGGCCGCACACTGAGGCCACCAAAAATTAGTTGTGAGAACCCCTGCTCTACATTCACAGAAGATATTAAGTTTGCTGCTCTTTTAAAGAGTACATTACAGCTTATTAACTTAACTGGGGTAAATACACCCTTCCCTTCAAATACAGCACTTAAATGGTTTATTGATCCCCTGTGGTTCAGTCTCCTGTCTCCCTTGGCTGGGGATGAAAAGATGCTGGATGTGTTGGCCACGGACAATGAACAGCTTGGCTATCAGACAAAGAAGAAGGACAGAAGACTAGAAAAAGAAAGAGAGGCTGCCCAGTATGAGGAGAAATTGGCAGCAAAATTCCTGGAGCATGATCGGAGAAAGACAGAGCACAGCAGGAGTTTTTTGAGAGGTTGCTTGCTCTCATGGCCACCAGGCTGCAAGCTCTAGCTCCAATCCCTCCACACTAAGTCCGCTCAATGCTACTAAGTCCTGCAGCCTGTGCAGCTTTTGGACAATCCAGGGGTTGGCTGGTCGATGGCCTAAGCCAGGGGTCGGCAACCTTTCAGAAGTGGTGTGCCAAGTCTTCATTTATTCACTCTAATTTAAGGTTTCGCGTGCCAGTAATACATTTTAACGTTTTTAGAAGGTCTCTTTCTATAAGTCTATAATATATAACTAAACTATTGTTGTATGTAAAGTAAATAAGGTTTTTAAAATGCTTAAGAAGCTTCATTTAAAATTAAATTTAAAATGCAGAGCCCCCCAGACCAGTGGCCAGGACCCGGGCAGTGTGAGTGCCACTGAAAATCAGCTCATGTGCCGTCTTTGGCACACGTACCACAGGTTGCCTACTCCTGGCCTAAGCAATGAACACTACAGTGAAACAGTCAAATGTACCTTGTTCATTCCTCCTGGCCTGTTCAGCCACAACCCACGTGTGCAAAACACACCAGAAGAGCCAAGGAGAATGGGAACACAGGGAGGACACAATTCCAGCAACAGTGAAACTGCTATGGTGGCAATGTTTGTAGTTGGGCTGTTCTGCACTTTTGTTTGTTTGCTTTCTTAACATGCACTGTTTTTGTTTACTGTCTTTTACATCTTCATGACAGCTGGTCTGCCTATAAAAGTTTTAAAATTATAATTTTTATGTACATGCATGTTTAAAATAAAGTGTCTAATTTGCAAACAAGGCTACAAGAGCGGGTTCTATTAAATTAATTAAAATGAAACAAAGTAATCCATAAACTGTGTGTTGAGGTACATAAACAGTTTTCATAAAATGCATAATAAAATTCATTAAAAAAAATCTTCCTGAGCTGCCCCATCCTCAGAAATTGTGGGATAAATGGGCATAATTTAAGTGTGGGATAATTATACTATGTCATTCACCTTCATTCTGTCACCCTGCAAACATATTATGTGGGCACACAAAGCATCTCTGATTTCTCTTATGTGTGTGGATCCTATCCCAGTAATGACAAGTGTACTTTCTGAGTGCACGCACCATTACAGCAATTCAGCAGTGTCTTGAGCCCACTTCTGGTGAAATGGCTCACCTTTGGCCTCACAGATGTTGTGCAGTGCACCGCAGGCCACAGTAATGCACAAGACATTGACAGCATTGGCACCCAAATGCTTTTGAAGGCACTGCCATGTGGATTTCAGTCTGCCAAACGCACACTCTACCACCATCCTACAGCGACTGAGTAAGTTGTTAAACCTTCTTTGACCAGGCCCTCTGAGATCAGGATACAGTTTCATAAGCCATGGCAGAAGGAAATACCTGGTGTCCCCTAGAATAACAGTCGGGACAGTGACTTCATTTATAACAATGTCCTTTGGAGGAAATAATGTGTGAAGCTTGTCTATAAAGGTAAAGTCATGATTTCCAGGAAACCCTGGCATCATGCACCTTGCTAGTACATCCCACATTGGTGCCTATGAACCTGCTTTGTGGGTGACCAGGGCCTGTATAATGGAATAGTACTCTTTGTGGTTTCTGTTCTTGTGCTCCTTACAGAGAGCACGCTATGGCCATTGATAGCCCCAGCGCAGCTTGGGAAGCCCATTCTCTCAAAACCAGCAATTATTTCAGGGACATTGTTTATGTCCTCAATCTTTGGAAAAACCACAGTCCTGATTGTCCCACAAACCTCCACCACCACAATCCTCATAGTAGACTTGCCAACACCAAACTAGCTAGCTATGGTCCCATAGCAGTCTGGAATAGCCAGCTTCCAGATGGCAATAGAGTTCCGCTTCTGGACTGGCATGGCCTCCCCAGTCCCTCTGTGTGTGGCCTGATGCTGGAGGATCAGGGCAAGCTGCTCACAAAGCTCTGAGAATGTCTGCTTCTTCGTGCAAAAGTTCTGGAGCCATTGCTGGTCATCCCAGGTCCTGTGATCCCATCAGTCTGTGCTCGTGTCAGTCTTCCAGAAGCTCAAGTCTACATATGGGGAATCTGCGCTTATGCCAGAGCAACATCAGATGGGTCATGGATGCGATCTGTGCCACCATTTGAGGCGTGCCTTTGATAGGACAAATACTGTTGCCAAAATGTCCACCAGATGTTCTGCCTGATTCCCAAAACAGGAGTGAAAGTGTGAGCAGAAGTTCTTCACTGGCGCTGGAGCCATATTGCTGGCTCCAGTTGCAGGGAGCATGCACACCTAAAAAATGACTTGGCTGACTGTGTTGATGGCCTAAGAGTACTTCCGGTCAAGTGCTGTGGATGGACAGACAGGTTTCCCACAATATACCATGAACCAAGCCCTAGAGCAGCTACAGCTAGTAAGGGTGCAACGATCCCTGAGATATGCCCCAAGAAACCACAGCATCTGACTTGTGTGCATACTGCAGTATGGATGCATCAGCACAGATATGAGGCTTATGTATCAATACTATGTGGATGTTCAAGTGCGAGCTTGGAAAGAGTGGGTCTGTAGGCGGGGGGGAGGGGGGGGGCAACATAGACCTGGATTTCCTATACAGTGTAGGGCTTGTACTCAGGTTCCTAGCCTATGCTGAAGCCCATACCACCACATCTACATTGCTATTGTTACCTGTGTTAGCTAGATTAAAGCTGTGCTACAGTCACACCTTCATTTGCAGTCCAGACATACCCCAAAGGTGAGACATGCAGAGGCTACGTGTTTCAGTGGGATCCCCGCTGACCCAGTGGCAAAACCACCTGCCACCATTAGGGCCCTGGGCTGGGACCTTGTGGAGTAGGGTGGGCCAGGGGCGGCTCTATGTTTTTTGCCGCCCCAAGCATGGCAGTCAGGCTGCCTTCGTCGGCATGCCTGTGGGAGGTCCGCTGGTCACGCGGATTCGGCAGGGTTTCTGTGTGTGATATGCCGGTCCCGCGCCTTCGGCGTACCCGCTGCCGAATTGCCGCCGAACCCGCGGGACTGGCGGACCTCCCACAGGCATGCCGCCGAAGACAGCCTGACTGCAGCCCTCACGGGGACCGGCACGCTGCCCCCCGCGGCTTGCCGCTCCAGGCACGCGCTTGCTGCGCTGGTGCCTGGAGCCGCCCCTGGGGTTGGCCAAGGTTCCCCCACCCCTGGGGTGGTGGCTTACTCACCCTAGGCTGAAAGACTTGTGCCTGGTTTGTGGACTGCCCCAGCCAGGGGGCCGCAGGCCCCTAGACTGTGAATTGCTGTCTTCCCCTACCAGGAGGCTCTGGTCTAAAGTCTGTGTGATGCATGGCCCCACCCAAAAGGCCAGAGCCTCTAGATCGCTGATGGTCTGTTTGCTGTATGACGCAGTGAGGCAGAGTGGTCCCCCTCTGAGCCTGACAGGGAGAGACCATGACAGCCTAAATATGCATATCAGTTTACACAAGACCATCCTTTTTCAGAACTGCTGCAGTCTCAAAGGGCAAATAAATTTATAATCTAGACAATATTTTCTTTCCTGTTTCTTTTTAAAAACCTCAAACAGCACTGTCAAGAGAATCAGCATAAATTTAAAAAATGTGATGCTAACAGCTTGCATTACTAATTTACTCCACTTATACTATTTACTTTTTGTACTTGCTCATTTTGAACAGTGAAACTAAACTGATCAGTTTACTTTCTATGTTTTGTGCACTAGCATAATGGCTGTTGTGTTTGGGTTACCAGCACTGCAGGAGAATGTTTAAGATTCTTCCTTGCTCCACCTCTCTTCCCCAAAAAAGAATCTGTTTGCTGAAATTAAGAATAAATTAAATTCAAATATACACATTTAAAAAAAAAACAAAAAAAAAACTCTAAAATCCAAATCTTGGCACTAAACTGTTTGGCCACTAAACTTCACAGATGAAGAAAAATTTTGGAAGTACACAAAGAAAAACAATAGAATTGTTTCACAAGCCAACAAATGTCAGTTCAAAGTTAAGGTTGATGCTTATGTTTTATGCCACACAAATTTGGTTGTGTGTTGATTTCTGCCACAAATTAAACATTATTTATAACATTGTTTTTTGTACCAATATTTGCTGCCTTACTGAAGCAAAATCAGTTTAATACTTTCTATATTCTTGGCTAGGGTGAACAGACAGCAAATGTGAAAAATTGGTACGGGGGGTAGGGGGTAATAGGAACCTATATAAGAAAAAGACCCAAAAATCAGGACTGTCCCTATAAAATCGGGACATCTGGTCACCCTATTGGAGGCTCAACACAGGACTTTATAATTTTAGGCTCTTGTTACCCCAAGGGGAGTAAGGTAATGCTTCAGAGAGAAAATACTAGAAAAATGGTAGGGGGAAAGATAGAAAAGGAAAGCCCCTTTTCTCAGAAGAGCAGACTCGGCTCCCTTCCGTGTCTGTCACCGGTGGATTTAGCTTACAATAAGGGTGTCCCTCCCTCCCTGTGTGATATAATAAAAATAAAGAGAGACAAGGTAATGTGGTGCAAACAAAAGTAAGTATATTAAGGGCAAAGGTACAGAAAACTGGGGGAAATGGGGGGGAGGGGAAGAAACACAAACTTAACCATACAGTGATTCAGTGACTAGTTTTAGGAGCTTGAAGCTCAGACCCACAAAACCTTCCTTGGCGTTTAGAAAACAATAAAAGAAACCCCAATACAGAAACCTTTCCTATGATTTAGGTGCAGTGGACACAGCGTGCAGGTGCGAAGCCCAGGACCTTCTACTCTCTGGCTGATTTAGAGCCTTCGAGGAGGACTACTGGGGAGTTCCGACGACTGTTGGACTTCGTTGCAGGCGGGGAGACCCTCTGGGAAGATGGATACCAGGAAAGCAGGACCCTCCACAGGTAAAATGGATTCAGTTCGCTGTGACAGGGATAGTGATGACAGGCCTCTCCTTCCTCAACCTTGCTGCGGGATAGATGGTATTCTTCTCTCTAGCTTTGGAGTGTTAGGAAGACCCGACTGTGCACGCGCTGCCGCTGGAATGGACAGCTCCACGCAGGCACTGAGCAGGCTCTTATATAGTCTTTTTGGCGGGAAAAACTGGTTCTGTCCAGTTTGAGCCGGAGGACTCCAGTGTCTAAGTTGTAAACATGTTTGCTTACAAGGATGGAGTCCAAAGGTCATAGTTCCATATTAAATTCTATTAAAGCTAGTGATTCACTTAACATTACCTTAGAAATACATTATTAAAACAACTAATTGAACATATTAAACAACACCAACATTTCTTACTTCTTCATACCTAATACTCTGATCCTGCAAGTGACTGCATAAGGGCTGGTCCCTAAAATCAGTGAATCTCTGCAGGTCCACCCATAGATCAGCATGATCAAGGCTTTAGATTTAAATCAATATCTTCAAGTAAAATTCTCCTACAGAAAGGGATAACTAAGGAATATATTTGCTGGTAAACACTGATTTATACAAAAAGAAAAGTTGTTTATAGACTCTCCACTCTCATCCCTTAGTTTCTTGCTGTTGTTAGCTAACATTATGCCAAAGGTACTGTGAATATAAAGGTACAAACTAGGGCTGTTGATTAATCGCAGTTAACTCATGTGATTAACTAAAAAAATTTAATCGTGATAAAAAAAATTAATCACGATTAATCTCAGTTTTAATCGCACTGTTAAAGAATAGAATACCAATTTAAATGTATTAAATATTTTTGGATGTTTTCCTACATGTTCAAATATATTGATTTCAATTACAACACAGAATACAAAGTGCACACTGCTCACTTTATATTATTATTTTTATTACAAATATTTGCACTGTAAAAATGATAAACCGAAGAAATAGTATTTTTCAATTCACCTCATACAAGTACTGTAGTGAAATCTCTTTATCGTGAAAGTGCAATTTAAAAAATGTAATTTTTTTTGTTACATAATTGCACTCAAATATAAAACAATGTAAAACTTTAGAGCCTACAAGTCCACTCAGTCCTACTTCTTGTTCAGCCAACCGCAAAGACAAACAAGTTTGTTTACATTTACGGGAGATAATGTTGCCCACTTCTTATTTACAATGTCACCAGAAAGTGAGAACAGGTATTTGCATGGGACTTGTTTGGCTGGCATTGCAAGGTATTTACGTGCCAGATATGCTAAACATTCATATGTCCCTTCATGCTTTCGCCACCATTCCAGAGGACATACTTCCATGCTGATGACGCTCGTTAAAAAAAATAATGCATTAATTAAATTTGTGACTGAACTCTTTGGGGGAGAATTTTATGTCTCCTGCTGTTTTACCTGCATTCTGCCATATATTTCATGTTATATTAGTCTTGGATGATGACTCAGCACATTGTTTGTGTTTTAAAGTACACTTTTGCTGCAGATTTGACAAAACGCAAAGAAGGTACCAATGTGAGATTTCTAAAGATAGCTACAGCACTCCACCCAAGGTTTAAGAATCTGAAGTACCTTCCAAAATCTGAGCGGGACGAGGTGTGGAGCATGCTTTCAGAAGTCTTAAAAGAGCAACATTCCGATGCGGAAACTACAGAACCCAAACCACCAAAAAAGAAAATGAGCCTTCTGCTGGTGGCATCTGACTCAGATGATGAAAATGAACATGCGTCTGTCTGCACTGTTTTGCATTGTTTTGGACTGTTATCAAGCAGAACCCATCATCAGCATGGACACATGTCCTCTGAAATGGTGGTTGAAGCATGAAGGGACATATGAATCTTTAGTGCATCTGGCATGTAAATATCTTGCGATGCTGGCTACAACAGTGCCATGTGAACGCCTGTTCTCACTTTCAGGTGACATTGTGAACAAGAAGCGGGCAGCTTTATCTCCTGCAAATGCAAACTTGTTTGTCTGAGCGACTGGCTGAACAAGAAATAGGATGGAGTGGATTTGTAGGCTCTAAAGTTTTACATTGTTTTATTTTTGAATGCAGTTATTTTTATGTACATAATTCTACATTTGTAAGTTCAACTTTCATGGCAAAGAGATTGCACTACAGTACTCGTATTACATGAATTGAATAATGTTATTTCTTTTGTTTTTTACAGTGCAAATATTTGTAATAAAAAATAAATATAAAATGAGCGCTGTACATTTTGTAATTTAAATCAATATATTTGAAAATGTAGAAAACATAAAAATATATTTAAATAAATGGTATTCTATTATTGTTTAACAGTGCGATTAATTTTTTTAATTGCATGATTAATCGCTTGACAGCCCTAGTACAAACATTAGAAAATTCTGGTTTTCAGTTTTTTTCCCCTAAAAGACCCACATCCTAATCCCAAATTTTGACAAACAAATGTCCAAAATCTGTTTCTCCAATCCTGCAAACATGGATATGTTTAACTTTACTCACATGAGTAGTCCCACTGAAGTCAATGTCTTTGCTGCATTATAGTATAGCTTTCTAAACACATAGGGCCCAATTTCTAGGACTGCTCCACCTGTTTGGTGTCATTCACAAAGCAACCAGAAAGTTGGATTAACCAGGTCCCTAAAGACTCCATTTGTTTAAGGGGAACTCACATGTTACACAGAGCTAGCATAAGTGGCTCTATCAAAGTGCCCAACATAACCCCATGGAAGAAAAGAAGTGTAAGTCAGGTCATCACCAAGCTATTGGCAAGCCAGGGCTGTTAGAATATACCCTTTGTGTTGTGGGCAGTTAGGAGTAACCGAAAGAACATCCATGTTACTCCAGGGCCCAGACATGCCCTTGGCAGATGGCCAGATAAAGGAAATGCAAAGGTGGCTAAGAGACACTGTTGCTGTCACCCCATATGTGCTGACCCTATGTCAACCACAACTGAAGTTCTAGCCCATATGGTATACTTCCTGGTGAAAGATGTATTTAGAAACCAGTAATATAAATGGAAACGTATTTGGAACACTTGTTGGGTTATGTTTGTTTGTTTACAGTGAAGAAAGGGAACATTTTTGAAAAATAAATATAATACATGCAATAAATGTAAGTGCTGATTTTTAGCACTTGCATTTAACAACAATGGGGAGGGCATTTTTCACAACTGATCAGTTGTTTGGATTTAAAAATCCTGGTGGAAGAGATACAAGTGACCTGAGCTCTCATTAAACAAGGTAAGGTAGAATACACATGGCATGATACTGTTTTCCCTTCTACTACTAGTACATTGTTATGGGTGATATCTCTGATGGGCTTGATTCTGCAACACTGAAGACAACTGGGGCTTTACTAGTGATTTCAAGAGGGCCCTACTCTGGCTAATTTGGATGTATTTTCTTTTTTGGGTCCATGTAGGGTGACCAGACAGCAAGTGTGAAAAATCGGGATGGGGTGAGGGGAATAGGAGCCTACATAAGAAAAAGACCCCAAAATCAGGACTGTCCCTATAAAATTGGGACATCTGGTCACGCTAGGTCCATGTGGAGCCCCTCAAGGACTCTTGTATTTATGCTTCATTGTTGTTGTAGGTATCTACTGCAGCCTTTTATTTAAGAAAAAGCAAAAGAACATAGCTGAAAAAGCAAAAGAACATAGCTGTTGTTTTTCAATAGGTCTTTGTTAAGAGGCCTATTGTGTAGACTATTTAAATTTTATTTGCATTATCCTTCAAGCTACTTACTGTCTTCAAAGGATTCTTATGCTTAGAGAGTATCTTTAAAGAAGAGAAAATTACTTACCTTGTAATTCTGCTTCTTTGAAGATATTATCTCAGGATTCTCATTCTCCCACCTAGCTCCCCTAAATTTGGAGGATGCTGTTTTCAAATAGTGTTTCCATTCTTGGTGCTCAGCGTTAGAATGTCCTCAAGAGTTTTTTATATGTATACCATCACTAGTGTTAGGAAATTTATTTTAGCATTAGACAATACTTCACCTTTCTGCTCAAAAAGAAACTGATAATTGATGGTATCAATTTGCTTTCCAAGACAAAAGGCAGAAGTTCCATCTGCTGATGCGTGTGTGGCTGTGAGAGAAATATCTCTCTGCAACTTGTCGGCTTTGGGGATTCTAGCTAACCTCATGATGGAAGCCTCTCTCATCTTAATCTAATGCAAAATTACTCCTCCCATCCCCACCCCTTTATAGACTCTGGGGTACCTGCTTCTTTTGTTTTGCCTTTTGGGAACTTTCCACTGCTTCCATCAGACAAGAGGAGGAAGTGTTTTCTCTCAGCAAGAGCAAACCCATTGTCCGAAGGTGTTTTACTTTGAATAGACGATCAGTTGAGTACCGATCACTCACCATTGTCTCTGGCCTGGCAGAGACTAATACACTCCTGCTATCTCATAGTGGATCCACATACATATATAGGCTTTCCATGACACAGTAATTTAATGATTCAGTTTAATAAAATATCCGACAATTCAGAAGTGATATGGAGAGAACCCCCAAATCGTCACACAAAGCAAGTAATTTTCCCATTCAGATGAGGCACAATTGGGTTCATAGGGGCAATTCCTCAGAACTAGCAGAAGTGGAGTACAAGTATTTGAAGTAGCAGATATAAGAGATTTTTATAATCTACACACTATGCTCTGTCTCCAATGCTCTTTAGCTATATGTATGGTGGGAATGATGCAAAAACAAGACGTATAGCTGTGTTGAGTATGGAAGAGGTGAGAAAGAAACATAGTTGGTGAATTGCAGTTAATGTACTGCTACTGTGCCCTCCTGCTCTCTGTTCCTATTGTCAGGTTGGATTGACTCCTCAGGGACCTATGAGGCTGCAGGGGGCAGTAGGTGCCCATATACTAGCTCAGAAACCACCTCTATGCTGGAGGTTATTCTTTAGAAAATTCAAACTAATTAATTGGCATGACAAGTTATACTAAAATGTTGCTAAAATGTAAAGGAAAAGAGACCTCAGCTCTTTATCAGAGGTAGATACAACACATTGTTTTGGTAGTATAATCTCATATACATTTCTCATTAAGTATCAGGTTGTTATATAGATTTCATGCTACGTCCACCATTATCCTCATGCACAGGTTTTTCATTGTTATTGTTTGAAGTCTTTGATCATTTCTCATAATTGATGAAATATCTCCTTCTTCCCTTCTATTTTAGACAATGGAGTAAAAAAATCTCTCTGCTTCAGTCTTTTCTGTTATGCTGATTACACAATCATTCCATTGGGTTTGTGTTTCCACTTCTTGTTAGTTATCATTGCTTATGTGTGGACAGCATACCTTATTACACATATCTGCGTTGTGAGGTATCTGTTATGGTTATGTGACCATCCTGCTTGTGGTTATTTTTACCTTTCTTCCCAGTGTCTCATATATCATGCTTTTAGGTTTTGGTCTAATGTTTTTAGCATCACTCTGTTAGGCTATGTCTACACAGCGTACTTTACAGCAGCACAGCTGTGCCGCTACAACTGTGTTGTTGTAAGGTATGCAGTGTAGCCGCTCTTTGCCGGCTGGAGCTCGCCTGCTGGCAAAATAAAACCACCCCCAAAGAAGGATGCTAGCTTTGTCAAAGGGAGCACATCTCCCACCGACAAAATGCTGTCCACACCGGTGCTTTTTGTCCTTAAAACTTTTGTGGGTCAGGGGTATGTTTTTTTCCACACTCCTGACCGACAAAAATTTTAACAACAAAAGGGTAGTGTAGACATAGCCTTAGTTGTAGGACTTGTGTAAGAAGGGTATGACAGACAGCAACTATGTCCCTGAATTTTTGGGGGGAGGAGTTGTGGCTGGTTTATAGGTGTTCACTGCTCATAGAGAACAGGTGGAGCCATAACCCATGCTGCAGACTGATTACTTACTCACCCTAACTGGAAATGACAACTCTGTTTCACACCAACTTTAAAAAATTGTTTTCCTTCTGTATTTTCATGAAAACAGAATTGCATCATAGGAAAGAGGTAGTTGTGAGTCTCGCTCTATTCTGGTGTTTAAGGGTACGTCTTCACTTACATCCGGGTCCGGATGTAAGCAATCGGTTTTCTGAGTTCGATTTATCGCGTCTGGTTAAGACGCGATAAATCGATCCCGGATCGATCCCGGAAGTGCCCCGGATCGATCCCGGAAGTGCTCGCCGTCGACGCTGGTACTCCAGCTCGGCGAGCGGAGTACGCAGCATCGACGGGGGAGCCTTCCTGCCGCGTCTGGACCGCGGTAACTTCGGACTAAGGTACTTCGAATTCAGCTACGTTATTAACGTAGCTGAATTTGCGTACCTTAGTCCGAAGTGGGGGGGTTAGTGTAGACCAGCCCTATGAGTACTGGCCTGGACTATAGGAGACAAATTCGAGTCCCTGCTCTGCTTGATTCAGTGCAAGGACATGAACCTAGGTCTCCCCCACATCCCAGCTAAGTATCCTAATCCTCCCACCTATACAGCCTCTGCCCAGGACCCAAAATGTTTCCAAATGAAAGTTTCATGGAAACTGATACACTTCTGTGAACATTTAAATAATCTTTGCCAAGACAGCATATTTTACCAAAACATTTCAACCAGCTGTACTCACTGCAGCTATTCCTAATATTACAGGGCTTAATACAAACTATCCGCCACATATGGTTCCTGCTTCTCCTACACCTGACGCAGCCCCCAGGACCACCACATTTGGTGATTGCTCTACTCCCTGAGCTCAGCTATCCTGCAGTTTTTCTTGTATAGCATTTGTTCCTCCTTGGAAACAACTTTCCACTGTAGCCAGTACCTGGGAAGATGCTGCACGCTCTAGCAGTTCTCACATTTCCAGTCTCTACATGGTGTTCCCAGCAACCAGGAGCAGCATCTGCATTCAAAGCAGGAACCAGTGGACACTGGTGACATCATCAGTATTTTCTACAGTTTTGAAGAACCATGCTCTCCTCCATACTGATGTTTGCTCCTGTCTCTTCTCCTTGGCCTCACTCCTCACCTACTCAGGCACCCTCTCCCACTTCCTTTAGCTTATCCCCACTCACTGTAACCCCCTAAACACCTCCCCCAAAATAAAAGGAACAGACATGTCATTTGCTACTATTGGATTGTTCACAGGGGCTAGGGTCCCATGTCCCTTCCCCAACGCTGGCCCGTCAGGTTACATCATATAGCCTTGGGGATAGGGACCATCTGGTCTGTGTGAGCAGCGCCTAGCACAGCGGAGCCCCCTTTCTTGACCGCTCCCTAACACTAGGGAAACAACATGAACGACAGAAGCAGCCTATAGCATCAGCACTGCATTGGCCGTACCTGGCCTTGCTCCCCTGGGGTGTGTGTGTGTGTACGCGCGCGGCGGGCAGGTGCCCATATATTACTACACCCACCCCTCCGTGGGGCAGCCAGGCTGCATGGGTCCAAGGTCCGGTTCTGCCCCAGCCGCACACCCCGGAGTAGTCGAGCTGCAGCCCCACTAACCAGCCCCCCAGCTCCTGCGCGGGAGAGGCGGGAGGCGCTGCGCTCCACCACAGGGAGAGGGGGGTGGAGCGCCGCAGGCAGAAAAGGGCCCCGACGAGCCCCACGTGACTCCACAGGCAGTAGCGCCGTGTCCGCGGTAGCGTGAACATATCCTTCCGCTTCCCTGTGGCCTGCTCACCGTTTGCTCCCCGGGACGAATCTCCCAACCTCTGTACGATCAGAGCGTTTCCCCGGGGTGCAGGAGAGCGCCGAGGAGCGGGCGGGGCAGCGGAAGGGAGGAACAGCGGTCGTGGCGGCAGCGGGACGCTGATGTGGCGGGACTATTTCTCCTTGGCGGCGGCGGAGGAGGCGGGGGGCGGGACAGTCCCCGTCTCTCCTCGGAAGCTGCAGCCATGATGGAAATTTGAGGCGCTCAGTGTCGCTCGGGCGCGGAGGAGGCCGGGGCCGATGAGAGCGGGCGGCCTGCAGCCCCGCACGCACCGCAGCGCCTGAGCCCGCGCAGACTCGCTTCTCCGTGCGAGCCGCCTTCGGACACGCCGTCTTCTCCTCACTCGAGGCAGGGAGCGCCCGCCCGCCCGGCTGCGCGGCCCCAACGCGCGGGCTGCGCCGCCGCCCCGGGCGGGGAGCGGAGAGGAGAGGAGCGGAGCGGGACGGGGGGGGCCCGACCCGCTGTCACCATTTCTGGGGCCCGGCGCGCTGGAGAGTTCCCCTCTCCGCCTCCATCGCCTCAAAGACGGCGGCGGCGGCGGCGGCACATTCAGGGACCTGGGCCGACTCTAAACCCTTCCGCCGCCGCCGCCGCCGCGGCTCCAGCGCCGCTCGGGGCAGCTGGGGAAGGAGGGGGCCGCCGCCGCCGCCGGGAGCAGCCGCTGCCGCCGCAGGGGGACGAAGGTTCGCTGCTTCCCCCGTCCCCAGCCGCCGCCTGCGGGCCTCGGGGAGAGCGGCAGAGGCAGGCCCTGTCCACGGTGCCATCTAGCAGTAGCAGCAGCCATTACCCGGCCGCCGTCCAGAGCCCAGCGGCCGCCGCTGCAGCAGCGGGGAGAGGGGAACCAGCCTCAACCAAGGCCAGGGCCGTCTGCATCCTGCAGAAGCCGTCGCCTCTGCCCTGCCTGTCCTCGCTGTTCCTGAGCAGCCCCCGGCTCCCAGACATGACCGCCATCATCAAAGAGATCGTCAGCAGGAACAAAAGGAGATACCAGGAGGATGGCTTCGACTTAGATTTGACCTGTATCCTTGCCCGGCCCACTCTGGCGTTTGGCTCGCCGTTCCCCTGGGAGCCGTGATCATCTCCCCAGCGACCTGTCGTGTTAATGCTGAGCAGGGATGCGTGTCTGTTCTCCCCTCCCCCTTCCACAGTGCTGCCATGTTCCTGACTGAATCTGCTGTGCTCCCCAGTGCAGCCAGAGCCCAGGCGGGCAGGCTGAGCGCTCGACCTAGGCCCTGCACCCAGGATAGAGATGAGATTAAAATGAAAATGAGTGTTGCACCTACAGCTATTGCATCAGGCCCTTACAGCAATTACCTAGTGTGCCTGCCTGTGTTATTTGTATAGCTAGGGTCGGCATAATTATTTCGAGCAAAATCAAATTAAAAAGTCAAATGTGTGGCTAGGTTTGTGCAGTTATTGTGATTGCAAGTTGGTCAGTTTTTAGCAACCGTATTACTTTGCTTTGTGAAAAATTGAGGCAGTCTGTTATAGAAAAAGCATATCCCAGGTTGACTGTTGTCTTCCTTCCAGTTGATTGAGGTAGGATTGGGCATGAACGTTACCTGCTCTATAGTTGTGTTTTAGGTTCTGTCATATATAGCTCAAAATAGAGATTGAGTACTTATTTGGTCCCTAATGATGGTGTCATGCAGATGATTGGGTATTATATTTAGCAAATGGTGATTGTAGAGATTAACACTGGTGCTCATTTGAAATTAAAGCATTCTAGTGTGGCCTGTATTGACATTTCTCTTTCTTAGGTGTCCTGTCCCATTTACAGTGATTTCATTGCTCATGTTCAGAATAGTGCCTCTTACCTTGATGTATGATTTAGTTCAAATATAAAATGTAATTGTCCTACTGTGCTGCATGTAGTGATGCCTTTTTCAATTGGTAACTCAACTACTTGAATCAGAGACATAATTTTAGTGGATGTGTAGCTTTGATTTGCTATTACCTGGGTCTTTGTGTAAATAGATACAAAATATGTACTGACTGTGAACAAATAAGTTCATGTTTGAATGTAAGAAAATGAAAAAAATATATAAGAAAATAACTATCCATATTAATTTAAAAATCAATCTCTTTTAAAAATACTAATTTGTCCATTCAGTGATACTTTATACTGGTAGATCTTGTGTGCATTAATGTACTTATGCCTATGTGTGAGGACATTTCACAAACGAAAATAGGGGATGAGGTTCTTTTTGTCAGCTGACTGTTATGTTTTGAATACATAGGACTCTGAGAAATGTCGTGTTTGGTGATATGTAATCTAACTCTATTAGGACTAACAAGTCAAACCATGAAGCATTAGAACTGCATAGTCCTTTGAACAGATGTAGTATAGTAGCAGCAGTGGACGGATGTTTGTCTTTGAATGTGTGTTGCAAAGTTAATAGAATATAAGGTTGTATTGTCATGTATTAAACTATCAGAATTAAGTTCTGTTATTTATCACATGCTATTAACTAAAAGTAGAATTTGCTATTGAAGTACCTTCAGTCAAGCACTAAAACTATCTTAAGTATTGAAAATGGTATTCATTTTCAGAAGGAGGTTCGAATTTAGAATGGGTTTACAGTAAAGTCAAGATAAGCTTATTGCTCTTCAGAATGTGAGCAGTATTGCATTACAGATAATAGATTTCTTCTGTATGGAGAGGGTGAAGTGTCTGTAGTACAGAATATGTACTGTTACATTGATTTGGGTCTCAGCCTAAAATTTTGAAGACTATTAAAAAACAAAATGTGTGATTCCCAGGAAGTGACCATTTAGATTTTTAAAACACTAGCTACTACTTAGTAAAGCATTTGTGTTTTTTGGTAAATATTTTTTATTCTGTTTTGGGAACATACTGATCAATTTGAGTTGCGATCATTTCAGACTTCCATTCTAAGTTCTTTCAACTTTTTATTTCTCTGTGATGTGGATAGTAATACAAACCTGGATTTTCAAGATATAGGTTAATATTATAAAACCTACAAGACTAATTCTTGCTCTAAAATAAAGCTTACAGACTTCAATTTTATTGCTATGCTAAATAGTGTACGTACTTATGACTTCTATAATGATAGTAAAAATGGAAAACCAATAGCAAGAAACCTAATTTCATACTTCTCAGTTTTAGGGTTGGTCCTTAAAACATTTTTTCTAAAATGTGTATGTCAAAAGGACGTACTATAACAAAACAGAACTTCCTTTTAACTATTCATCTGCTTATACTTATTTTTGGCTTCTTGGTAAGAAGATTCTTGAATTTTAGTTAATGATTTTCTCACTTATCCGGCTCAGGGTTTTGCATGATACATTCAGTATTGTTACAAAATGTGTCTACTTTGTACTTTACTGACTTAAAAAAAATTCATAAACCTATTTTTTTTTTTTTTTTTTTTTTAGGTTTACATTAGAGGTTTGTGAGAAGACAAACTAATTTGGACAGAGCCAACTTCTGGTTTAACTTGTTGAAGTTTATGGAAAGATTGGTTTTAGAAATAGTTCAGAATATTTCACGAAGGAGTTAGTATCAAAATAGTATGAAATGCTATTTTACATAAGGTTCTTATTCACTGTAGAAGATTCTGAACAGAAAATGAAGGAAGAAGGCTCCGTGTACTGAATGACAAAATATAATTGGATGTATTATAATACTAAACCTGATAAATTGGTGAGCATTTGATTTTTTTTATTAGGTTTGTGAAGGCTTCACAAGGAAGCCCTTTGACAAAGTTGTTAGTGGGGTAGTTAGTATAACTTTTGAGGTACTGGATAGGACTAAGTTGTTCTCTCTATATAACTTAATCATTCTTTATACATGTAATCTGCAAATTAATCTTAGTTGAGTTAACTTTTTTTGTGGGTAGAGAGATTGCTCATAACTTTGAGAAGGGAAGACTAGATTTTAAATGTAGCACAGAAGGAGGTGTATGAGCATATGATCTCAGGATTGTGTGTCAGCTTTTTGGATTTTGATTTTTCTTGTGTTTCTAATGTCAACAGTCAGGATGTCCTTTTTTTCTTTTAAAACTAACATATATTTACATAGCTTACACATTCCTGAACATACTTTACAGGCCATAAAAAGTCCTTTTCAACTACAAAATGTTCTTTTGGGGGTGAGTTGGAATTGTGTATGGGTAGTGGTCACATCCCAGGTTTAATACCAGAGATGTTTTTATATGTTGGTCTTATGTTATGTGATCAAAACATCATAAACTAATCACTTAACAAGTGTCATACGATAAAATCAGTTTAAATTATTCATGCAGAAAGAAGATTCTAACTTGATTACACTGATTTTTACACATTACACAGGTTGAACTGCTAAACAAAGTTCTTATATGTCAAACTTCAACATGCACCATTTGTGGAAGTTTTTACTTGGAATAGCGGTGGAAAGGGATGTCTTCAACATTCTATCCATTCATTTAAAAAAAGTTAAAAGTAATATCAAATATTTTTACCTGCCTCTGATTCCTTCTACCATATTTATCTCTACTTCAGCTTGAACAGTTTTAAGTATAGTTTGTGAAATAGTAGGTGGGGGGCAAGGGGCAAATATAACTTTTTTATATTACTGGTTTCCCTTTAACATACAGTGTTTTAGATGTAGTCTGTAGAAAGTTACTTAAATCTTTTGTGGAGCTTTCAGTCAGTTAAGAAGTCTTAAAAAAAATATATATATAGTTGGTTGATACCTATATTATATACCAGTTCACAGCTTCAGTCAGGCAAATTATGATCACTGCATTTTAAAATGTTAATTTCACACCAATGTTCCATCCTGCATTGAGATCAGCTAGCAAGGACACCTGTACTAATCTTGAAGCAGGACTAGGACCCCAGTTGTGTGCATAGTGACTTTTATCCATATTAATGTCAATGAACTCCTATAAAAGTTCTTACTATTATTACATTTAAAAATAATTGTGCATATATTGGTTATTTAAATCAAAATTCTGAGCAGAAGTTTCACAGTGTAATTAACTAAATTTTCCCTGTTAATACTACTGTCAGAGCATTGTGCATTTTTGAATGAAATCTTAAAATGATCATATAACTTCACCATAAATTATTGCTTCTTGATTTTAGGAAAATAAATCCGAAGTAATGGTGTGATGTCTTAATTATCGAATATTTAAAAATCTAATATTCCATTTAAATTAGAACCAATATTTGAGGTTGAATATCTAATTAAATGCAATCTTTATAATTGAGGCACAATATAGTGATTCTTATTAAATATTTTGTAATGGAAGCTTTTAATTGATATAAAGATACTAAAATCCACTATATTATTCATGACTCTTAAGTGTACTAGTAAATCATTGCATTTACTAAATTTACTGGTGAGAAAATATTCCTGTGTTTAGGTATGCGTTATGTTGCTTAGCAATATTAAAAGCTTGACAGGTTCAAATTGCTCTTGGAGAATTGTCTAGGAAGTTGCATTTTGATCATGAAAAATTAGTTTCAGTATCACTGTGAATTATTCGTATATCCTCTTGTAGTATTGTACCTAATAGCTATTATTTTTAAATGTGCACCAGAAGAGTGCTGGGTCACGAGCCTGGGGCTCAAGAAACCCAGCTTCAATTTCCTGGTCCACTGCTAACTTCTTGAGTAAACTTTGGGCAAATCACTGCCTTATTTTCTCCATCTGTAAAATGTGTTAATAGTACTTCCCTACTTCACAGTAGTGTGTGTTCAGGATAAAAAGATTTTGACATGTCCAGGTACTGTGATACCATATAAGTACCTAAGATAGAAAACCAGGTGCTGTTAGATGTAGAGATTTGTGCTTTTTAAAAAATAAAAAAAACCCACAAAAACCCACTGATTAGGTGAGCCCTTATCTTTTTGTGAGGAAGATTATTTAACTTTGCCACTTTTGTATTATGTATTTATGGATAGCACTGTTTTGGTAACTAAAGCCCATACAAAATATGTATTTCAGTAATTGCTTTTGCAAAAAATGCACTTTTGAGCTCAGCATTTTTGTGCTGTATTAGAAGGGAGACTTAGTGTATTTTCATTCAAATTTGAGCTTGGCTCTTAGTATTTTCCTGTTCTATAAATAGTATGATAGTGCCAACTTCACGTGGAACTGCTTGATTTCTGCATTGTCTAACGATTTTAGTCAGTGTGCAGCTTTTCTGAAGACTGCACAAGCTAAACATAAAGTTAAAAATTAACAAATTACCTGTGTACACTTTTAAGTGGACAGAAGCTGCCAACTCTTCTTCCATGTGTTCACTTGTAGCTACTAGTCAAGTGATGGCTAGATGTTCTGTTTGAATTCTTCTGTTCAAGTATGAGAGAAATGAATACAGAAAAATAGTGGATAACTTGTAAATGTCTGAAAAATGAATAGTGATTTTTTTTAAAGAAATAGCTAGTAAAATTAATTGTCTTTAGTGAAATTGTATGCTGGACAAGTAGTTCTGGAATATGTAATGGATTTGTCTAATCTTGTATTAAAATAGGTACTGCCCTGTAATGTGTAAAATGTTGCAGGGTTTATAGAGCAAATGTATACTAAAATTGAAATTTGGTTTAAACAGTCTAAGGAAACTTAAGTTCAAGACTGCAACTATGTTAACCAAACATTAATATAATTATTGGAGATATCCTATCTCCTAGAACTGGAAGGGACCTTGAAAGGTCATCGAGTCCAGCCCCCTGCCTTCACTAGCAGGACCAAGTACTGATATTGCCCCAGATCCCTAAGTGGCCCCCTCAAGGATTGAACTCTCAACCCTGGGTTTAGCAGGCCAATGCTCAAACCATTGAGCTATTTTGTAGTGCTCTGTACAAAATTATGAATTCCCGGGAGATATCTGCAATACCATTTGAGCTGTACAACTAGCTGTCTTAATTCTGACTCTTCTTGCTTTTGAAAGGTTATTAAAACCATATTACTTTACAATGGAATTTTCAGAAGTGCCGACTTTTGGTGTTTGATCACTTACTTCAGTGGGAGTGCAGTCAGGCCAATGCTGAGCACTTTCGAAAATCCCACCCTTTAAGCCTTTGTTTTAAGGTAATATGTCAATGGGTGGGTTAAACTTCAGCCTTTGAGAGTGTTGTCATCTTTATGCATGTGTACCCTATTTAGCAATTTGTGGCCATCACACTAATGTCCGAACATTAAGCCTTAGTTCTGTCCTTAGATAGTCGCATGTAACTACTTTTGTTAACTTCAAAGAGTATATTACCCATGTGTCTCTGGGAAGAATATAGTCCTGTATATGGAGCTTGTGAAACATTTGGGCTGGTTAGTATTGCTGCAGCATGGCATATATAGAAATACGAGTGAGGTCTCTTCATATCTGTTGATTGTTGACTAATAGCTCTCTTAGGCCAGGTCTACACTACCGCGGTAGTTCGACGGCTGGCAATCGAAGTTCCGGGTTCGATTTATCGCGTCTGGTCTGGACGTGATAAATCGATCCCGGAAGCGCTCGCCGTCGACTGCGGTACTCCAGCTCGGCGAGAGGAGTACCGCGGAGTCGACGGGGAGCCTGCCTGCCGCGTGTGGCCCGCGTCTGAACCGCGGTAAGTTCGAACTAAGGTATGTCGACTTCAGCTACGTTATTCACGTAGCTGAAGTTGCGTACCTTAGTTCGAATTTGGGGGTTAGTGTAGACCAGGCCTTAGTAAAGATTTTTTTTTTTTTTTTTTGTCATTGCATAGTTGGTTATTCTCAATACACTTAATGATTATATAGTAACTCTATTGAACGTTTCCAAAGTGTAATGTTTGCTGTGTGGGTAGCAGTTACTTTATTTAGAAAAACTTGGTAGTTTTTATTATGTGTTAAATAATTTTCAGAAGCACCTAAGTACCTTTGATTTATGCCAGAGGAAGGCACAATTACATGTGTGTTTTTGTATTATCTTGATCTGTTGCAATTTGAGTACAGAAATTCCTTTTATCTTGATGAGAATATACTAATTTATGGAAGTGGCCTATGTGACTTAATGTAGCACAGTAATTCGTTACTTAAAGTCGTCCCGGTTAACATTGTTTCGTTATTAGGTTGCTGATCTATTAGAGAACATACTCGTTTAAAGTCGCACAATGTTCCGTTATAAGGTTGTTCGGCTCGCCCCATTCTGCCCGCCCAACGCTCCTGTCGTGGAGTAGGCTCGGGGGCTTGCCCGCTTCCTGGCTGGAATGCCAGGCGGGCGGGGTGGGGCAAGCCCCTGCGCCCCATCTGGAACACCGGGTGGGCGGAACAAGCCCCCGAACCTGCTCCCCAGCTGGAACGCTGGGTGGAGCGGGGCAAGCCCCCACGCCGTGACCCCGCTCCCCGGCAGGAGTGCCAGGCAGGCAGTGCAGAGCAAAACCCCGTGCCCCGACCCCACTACTCCCCTGCCTCAACCAAGCTTCACAATCATCTTTGGTGAGTACAGTATTAAATTGTTTAAAATTATTTAAAACATATACTGTATATGTATATAATGTCTTTTGTCTGGCGAAAAAAATTCCCTGGAACCCAACCCCCCCATTTACATTAATTCTTATGGCGAAATTGGATTCACTTAAAGTAGCATTTTTCAGGAACATAACTACAATGTTAAGCGAGCAGTTAGTGTATTTCAGGAAGCAAAAAATATTTGAAAAAGGAAAATTTTCAGTATGTGAGCTAACACCATACAGAATATATTGCCCTTCAAAACACGATAAATTAATATTATTCTTAGGCAGGACTTTTGTATATGAAGTTTCTGCCTAGAATGTAATTTTTGTTTGGTACATATTGCTGAACTTAGTCTTTATAATGAAATGACAGAATTTGCCTGAGTCAGTGTTGTCAGGCACCACGTTAATGCAGCACAAAAAAAGTGAAATTAAACAACCTGCCAATAAATCTAAAGTTAGTATTTTTAGTTCCTTTGCACTATGTGTAAAGTTACCACATAAGAAATTTTAGCAGTAATAGACTGTATCCCCGACCAATGCAAGCCATAAAAAGCAAGGGAATAACAGGTGTGGTTTTTTGTGTGTTTTTTTTTAAACACCTTATGAACACCCCTTCGTTCTCAGTTTATTGTGTGGTGATTGCTCAGATTTCTAACCTGGTTTATTGGTTATATATATATTTGTCTTGGTATTCTGTTGGGGTTTCTTTTGTAATTACATTTTGTGTAATTCTGTACATGGTTTTTATCCGTGTGTGTAAATGATACAATAACTAATTGCAAATAGTGGCTGGAAGATGTTTTTCTGTAATGTTTAGGAAGTGATGAAGGGGTGGTCCGTTAACTCTAATTTGGTAGTTATACATAGAAATTGCAGAATTGAAATCTGAGTGTGTATGCAAGTAGAATGAAGTTTTTACATTAGTCTTTGAGGGTTAGGGTAGAGATTGTGCAAGAGTGATAGTTGAGATCAAGAAGAGGAACTAGTAAATAGAGAGTAGCAGGGATGTTGAATGACTGACTTAATTATTTCCTTGGTTTTCATGGTGTGTGTTGGTGGGATATGCAGTGTAGAAAAAACCTCAGATTCACTTTTTCTGTGTGTGGAATTTTCCATAGTTTTTAATCTCTGTATATCAGTATGGGTATTCATGTAGTTTGGCATCAACATTAATACGTATTATATTAAAAAAACATAAATGACAGGATTAAGGTTGCTTTTTCCTGTGCAGTCTTAATTCTGGACCTTTGTATATATGCATTACTCTAGTTCTGCCTAATATCACATATGAAGTCCTGAGGTAGAGCCAGCAATAGAACCCATTTCTCCTGGGTTTTAAGGCTTGTCTGTGCCCTGGTCTACACTAGGAAATTAGGTCAATATAACTACATCACTCGGGGTGTGAAAAGTCTACAACCCTGAGCTACTCAGATAAAATGACCGCCTTCTCTCTCTCTCCCTCCTCCCCCGATGTAAACAGCACTAGGTTGATGGGAGAATTCTCCTGTTGACCTAGCTACCACCTCTTGGGAAGGTGGAGTACCTAAGTCAATAGGAGAAGGCCTCCTCTCATTGGCATAGGTAGCATCTTCACTGAAGTGCTGCAGTGTTTTAAGTGTAGATGAACCCTACAATTGAAGTTACTTCAGAATAGCTATTCTGCAATAACTCCATGTGTAGGCACACTTTTATTTGGCAATAAGAGTGCCTTGTTCTGGTTTAGCTTAATCTGATTTGGTAGTGGATTCAGGAATAGTTTCTGTGCTTTAAATTCACACTGTACCTTAATCTGTATTAATTTCTAAGACCTTCCTTAGTTGATTGTAACATAAATTAACACTGTTTCTGTTCTTGCAACAGTCTGCTTCCTTCACTGCCCATCCTATGAAGTCAGTGGACGAGGTTCAGTAGGAAAAAAGTACATGATCATGCAATTAAACATTATCAGAATGCGTATATGCAGGGGATTTGAATAAAGGTCGCGTGGACAGTTTTTAATGTAGGGTAGTCCTGTGACTCAAATGGTAGAAATCTGTGCTGGGATGCGGAAGTGCAGTGTTCAGACCCTACTAATGTATGATGGGGGGAGGGTATAATTTTTTCATATTTCCTTTAAAACAAAAACAAAAAATCTAGGAAATCGCATGTGAAAACTGTTAAAAGAAAGTTATTTAGGTTTCAAAGTAAAGTGCAGAAAAGTTAAATACCAGAGTGATGGCTGCCCATGCAATCTTAATTCTGCTCTCTTGAACATATGCAGTACAGTACAGTTTTTAGTTACAGGGTCGCATTTTTTTTTCTTGCCAAGATCCCTGCATCATTCAGTACACTAGATGGATGCATAAAGTTGCAGAGAATTGTAAATCCTGCATTTCCTAAATTGAGTGCTTGATTTAGCAGCTAACATACAGTTTTTGATCTAATATTACAAAAACACCTCTACCCCAATATAACGCACCCCGATATAACACGAATTCGGATATAATGCGGTAAAGCAGTGCTCCGGGGGGGGGGCTGCACACTCCGGCGGATCAAAGCAAGTTTGGTTTCACCCATAACAAGGTAAGATTTTTTTTTTTTTTTTTTTTTTTTTTTTTTTTTTTTTTTTTTTTGGCTCCTGAGGGACAGCGTTATATCGGGGTAGAGGTGTATATCAAAAATAATAGCAGTCACTAGACTTCATTAGAATAAAACAAGTGTATTCCACCCCCAATCTGGTATTGAAGATTGCTTTGCATTCCTGCTTTTGTCTCTGTATTAATGATCTCCCAGAGGAAGTTATGGTTGAGGATGTTAATAGTAGAAAATTCTTGTAAACCCCTAAATTAGATTTCACAAAACTTTCATACAAAATGTCTTTGTTCTCCAGGCTGATATGCTTTTGTATTTTTCCCTATTTATGAAAGTTTTGGATATCTCTTGGGACTTCTATAAAATTCTGTATTCTAGTCCTTGCCAAGAACAGTGATGCAAAGTGTGGATACATTAACTTGAAAGCAGCTATCAGAAAGATGCAACTCTCTAGCCTAGAAATTCTTTTTGGCTAAGAAGGAATACAATGTTGTAGCTCACTCTTAGCTGTGCTGGTCTTGCAGGCTAAAATGAGTAAAGAGTAGAAGAACATACTGTTTTTGAATATGAGGTGAAGAGATTCACATTCTTGACTGTACATATGCGCTCTGTCTTTGCCAGAAACGTCTACGCAGACTTTGTTGGGGCCACATGCATGTTTCCTTGTGGAACTGAACACTTGTACCTGAAGTTACATATCCTTCTAGCTGCTTTTGTTAGCTGGTTTCCTTGTTGAACTATATTTTCCTATAGTTTGAATAGTGTAGTCATGCTGTTGCTTGGTTTGTTAGACCCTTTTTATTTTAATTTCTTATTGCTTATTTCTCTTGGTGGTGAGAGAATCGCATTCACATTCTGTAATATCAGCAACCACTTCTTAAGGAATTTATCAGCTTTCCAGAGGAACTCATGCCATCTTTTTCGTTATCCAAATTTTTTGTGTTCATGAATCTAGGAAGCATGTTACAATTAGAAATCCAGCACACCTTTTTCTTCAAACTCTTTCTCAAGCATCTCTTCTGGAGTAAATCTGACCGCTATGCATGGTTTCCCACATTACTATAAAATAGAACTTGCTTAGAGCCTTTGTACTCCAATTAGACATTTTTATTGTTTACATGAAGTTTTGTAAATAGAGGGTTTTCTCCCATGCGCATAGTATAGATAAACAGAATTGCTTACTGTGCTTAAATTACATGCTACAAGTTTCAGTTTAAAATATAAAAAGGATTTAAACTGAAAACATCAGACATTAAAAGGTTAAAATGTTACTCCTAAATTGCAAAATTGTCCTATCAATAAACCACATCTGAGACTCTCTCTTCTTGTTCTTTAAGTCACAGATGGCAGAGCTGGCAAAGTGCAGCTGGTTGGCTACAAGGAATCCTCCTTTACTCTCTGAAGAACTTTCTTCCTGTTCATTTCCTTTCTACTATCTGACTATCCAGAGTCGCTGAAAAATAGCAAGCTGATTATGTGTCCCAGACCAACTAAGGGGAATGCAGCCTGTATCTAAATAGGGAATGTGTGTACAGGATAGTACTGCCAACTGGCAAATGTCATGTGTGCCAACAGGCTTCTGTAGATGCATGCCCAGTGCAGCTCAGTGCATTTTTTATTAGGAACAGCCAAAAAAACTACACACACATTCGTTGGCTCTTGAGGTACGGCCAAACTTCTTTAAATCTGCTTCAGAGAATGCTTGTGGATGTCACTTTAGGGGTGAATCCTGTCCCCCATCTGTCACTGCTCTTGAATCAGTAGGATTTAGTGGTGCAGAGGTTGAGATAAAATTTTGGTAGCTCATGTAGAGGATTTGCACACTTTGTGTACCATTGAGGTCCAGCTATGCAACACTATGCACCTCATACAGCTAGGATTTGGCGGTAGTCATGGAATCCAATGTCCATTTCCTTTACACAGTGGAGCAAAAGAGACATTGAGACTATTCCAGCAAATGAGGAATGATGACTCTGCTGCTGTGGAGAGGTGGCATGGGGATTGATCCCAGCGCACACTTAATTTGCTTAGGATATGCACTCTGCCTAAGATTTGGGTCTTTGGCAGATTATAGTTCTAGTTTCAGACTGTCTGCAGACTCAGGAAGACAGCACAGCATTGATTACACCAGTTTCATATTTGAAAAGTTTGAAATCATGAAGGCTAAAAATGTAATTTTTTTTTTTCTATATAGAAGTTTAAGATCTGTAGGACTGGGTGATGGCTTTCACTTGTCAGGAAGTTGCCTACTCTCCATTGGTGATTTGCCTGGTGGATATGTCAAGACCTGTATCTATCTTAGGGTATTTCTGCACAGCAGCTGGGAGGTGTAATTCCCAATATGGGTAGACATACCCATGTTGGCACTTCTCAAGCTAATGCCTAAAAATAGCAGTGTGGCAGCAACAGCACAGGCGGCAACTCTGGCACCTCCCCTGTGTTACATGCTTGGGCAGTAAGCCAGTGCCACTGCCTGTGCCAGTGTGGCCATACCAGTATTTTTAGGTGCTAGCTTGAGCAGAACTAGCACTTTCCACACTGGGAATTACACTTCTCAGCTGCTGTGTAGACATACCTTTGGTTACTTCTAAAGAATGTGCTGTGTGTGTGTGTGTGTATAGAGAGAGAGAGAGAGAGACTGAACAAAACTTATGAATCTAGAAAGAATGATGGCTTTTCTTTCTGTTACCCCATATTCGAAGGAGCATGTGGTGGTGGTAGACTTTAAAAAAAAAAAAAAAGAAGTAATTGTCAATTTACAAAATGTCCATACACAGAAAATCCTCTATTTAGGAAGTAAACTTTCTATGGGCTCTCTAGTATGGTTTTTAAATACCATGCAGAACTTGCCATTTGGTTGCCACTTGTTGCATAGGTAATTGTTATTACCTGTGAAAGAAAATGTTTAAAAGTGTATTTTGTATAAAAATCATACACCATATAATTCTTTAGGTAATCTAATGATTTAAAGCTCTAATTTTGTTGATTTAAAAGAGAATGTTCTCTATTTGACAAGTAAGGTTTTAGTTGTGTATGTGTTTGCAACTCTCTTGGGAATGGATTTAAGAGCATCTTAATTATTGGAAAATATTTCAGGGTAACTTATTAGGCCTACTTCCATTATTTACTGTTCCATAACAGATGAAGTTACTGAATAGAATTCTTACGTTTTTTCTGATTTATAGTAAAACACTGGCTCACCCTAAATGGAACTGCTTAAACAAATGTATTAAAATACTTGAAAGAAAAAAAAAATTATACTGCATGCCCTTTAATTGTTGACTTATACTCAAATGTAACTACAAAGGAAAACAAGACCACTTTTTAAATTAATTACAACTTCTCCTAATTGTTACGTTATTTACAGTTTGTTCCTCTAGTAATAGCACAAATCTCAACTTTTTAAAAATGAAAAAAATTCTTTTCATTTTGGGAATTATTTCAGGGTTATGGAATAAAGAAATCTATTTACTGTCAAATCCAGAAATACAGTTATAAAAGAGCACGCTGTGATATACAAGTAATTCACTTGTATGTTTCTTTTTCACACTTTATCTTCTGTTTGTCTTACTATCAGGGAAGCATCACTTTTTCATCGTAATATTTGCTATTATTACCAGTGTAATTCTATTGTACTGTGTTCAAAAATTTATTGCAATTAATCACAGTTTCAATTGCATTGTTAAACAATAATAGAATACCGTGTATTTAAATATTTTTGGAGGTTTTCTATATTTTTATACAGGGCCTGGGAGACCGGGCTCCAGCCTCCCTCGGAGTGCAGGGCTCCAACCTTCCTCCCTCCCCTGCTGTTGGCAGAGCTGGGGCTTCAGCCTCTGCTGCCCGCAGAGCTCCTGAGCTGGGGCTGCCACTGCTGCCTCCCTCCCCAGCCAGAGGTATGCAGTTAACATGTTAAAAAAATTAATGCATTAATTTTGTTTTCAGTTAATCGCAGGCGTTAACTGTGATTAATTGACAGCCCTGGTAAATACAATTGTCAGAGCTGAATTCCTTCCTTTTGTAAGTTTGTCAGTGCTAACGTTAGGGAAATACTTTACTCTTAAAATCTTTATCAGGTAGCAGATTAGGAGAATCTTTGTTTGACTAGAGAAGATTTTATTGATGTCTTTGAAACTTAACTTGAGGCATACACTACTACTTTTTCTTTCCAAGGTATCCTGATGTTAAGTAGCCAGTGTTGAATTGGCAATGAGAAGAAAAAGCTATGAAAATGTTAGTGTTTAATAAAGCAGTAAACTATCAATATTGATGTAAGTCCTGATTCTGCAAACAGCTGCACCAGAAGGGATTTCTGTTCTCCTGCTGAGTTCCATTGAAACACGAAACAGTGCACTGGGGCCTTTGTTGGCACAAAAAATGAATGTTAAAACCAACATGAGCAAAACCATATGTGGTATAAAGGGAAAAAATGCTTTAAATAGGAATAGGGGTTTGAATTTTAATTTAAATAGGTTTGACTTTGATAATTTATTTGGCTCTGTCTGATTTAAATCCAGTGTAAACTACCAATTCATGAATAATGTAGGTGAGTTGGACAGAATCTCCAGGTGTTGGAGAGGTAGCTCGAGATGAAAACAAGAAGATTCAAATACTGCTGTGGTCAGTTTGGATTCTGTCTTACCACTCGGAGCCACACACAGAGAGTCATGCAAATTTGTTGGAAAATCAGTCCTGACACCAGGATTTTTAACTGCGCATGACAATATGGTGTGTCTCCTCTCTTCTCTCCTCTTCCCCCCGCCTCCCATTGCATGTGTGTTTTCTTTGGGGTTTTTGTTTGGGGGGGGGGGAGGGGAAGGGGAGAGGAGTGGAAGTCTGGCACATGGTCCAAAACCAGAATTTCACTAAAAGCTATCTTCAGAATAACTTCAGTTATTGGTTTAAGGCAGATGTGGGCAAACTACAGCCCGCGGGCCACATCGGGCCCGTGGGACAGTCCTGCCCGGCCCCTGAGCTCCTGGTCCGGGAGGCTAGCCCTGGGCCCCTCCCCTGCTGTTCCCTCTCCCCTGCAGCCATGATAAGGGGCAAGAGGTCCTGGGGGGCAGTCAGGGCACAGGGAGCTGGGCCCGGTTGGATGGGGCGGAGGTTCTGCCGGGGACGGTCAGGGGATGGGGAACAGTGGGGTTAGATGGGGGCGAGGCCAGGCTGTTTGGGGAGGCACAGCCTTCCCTACCCAGCCCTCCATACAGTTTCGCACCCCGATGTGGCCCTCGGACCAAAAAGTTTGCCCACACCTGGTTTAAGGTGTATTATTTGCCTTCACGTTTGTAGCTAAATAAAGTTACCCATTTTTTTTCTTCTCCATTCTATCTGAAAAATAAAATCTAGCTCACAATTAATCTTGAGGCTCCAGTAATTTTGCTTTGCAAAATGGTAACCCTTTTTTTTTTTTTTTTTTAATAAATACATTTAAACTCAGTTTAGGCCTTGAACTTAGAATCTCACTGCAGCCAACAGTTTTTTTTTTTTTTTTTAGAAAAACTTTTTTTCTTTTTTCTTGAGGGTAAGAGTATGGAGTGTATATGGTGGGTTCAGGAGAGATTTTAAAAATTTTAAAACTAATATAAAAAAATTATACAATTTATCAGTGCATACAATTTAACTGTTATGTTTCATCTTATTGAGACTCCTTTTCAAAGGCATAGGTGGCTTCATTTACTATAAGCAAGTGCATGAATTTTTGTCTCTGTACTATTGCCATATTACTTCAGAATAGTCTATTGTAATATGAGGATGCATTTGTCCAAAGTTATTTGACAGTAAGTTTGACCAGGTTTATTTAGTTCTACTTGTCATGTTAAATAATTGGCTTCTTTAGCATGATTTTTTTCTTTTAGAGGCATTTCCAGAAATAATAATAATCAGTATTTGAAATGTGTAAAAGCTAAGTTTCTACATCTTTAGATTCATGGTTTCTCTTTTCAGTTTCTTGAGAGCTTCAGAATTAAAATGGTACTTGGATTTCAATGAATTTCACTAATTCCAAGATTTCTAGGTTTATCATTAAATCACTTTGGCATGGAAATCTGGCATGGATTCCCTACGGTGCTGTGGTTGGAAAAGTGTCTAAGCAGTTGAGTATAACTGAAGTTTTAGTAAAATCTGTGATCAGTAATACTCTGCTTATTATGGGCAAGATTCAAATACACCGGACCCTCGCTAGAACGTGCGTCTATATAGTGCGAATTCGCTTATAACGTCGTTGCGGCCATGGATCCCAAATGTAATTACTTTCATTGGATTTCATGTTAACGTGTTCCCCACTATAACATGGTCCCCGCGTTAACGCAGTACCGTGCATGGATCCCAAATCCTACGTTCTAGCGAGGGTCTGCTGTACTTACGTTACTCCACAAGTAACTCGCTTCGCTTCCATGGAGTTAAGTGCATAGTGAAGTATGTTCAGTGTGAATAAAGATGATGGAATTCAGCCTAGAAATGAAAAACTCTGATGAAACTTTTAACTTCAGTCAGCCATCTCTGCTGTTTAAAAATTGGGTAGTGGGACATACAGTCCATATTCTTAAAATAAAGGAGTGTTAGATTTGGCCATAGTTGTTAATGTAAACATCTATAAGGGGTGGGCAAACTTTTTGGCCCGAGGGCCACATCTGGGTGGGGAAATTGCATGCAGGGCCATGAATGTAGGGTTGGGGCAGGGGGTTGGGGTGTGGGAGGGGGTGCAGGAAGGGGCTCAGGGCAAGGGGTTCGGGTGCAGAAGTGGTGCAGAGTGCAGGAGGGGGCTCAGGGTAGGGGTGCAGGGTGTGGCAGGAGGCTCAGGGCAGGGGTTCGGGGTGCAGGCTCTGGCCCAGCGCTGCTTACCTTGAGTGGCTCCGGGGTGGCAGTGGGGCAAAGACAGGCTCCCTGCCTGCCCTAGCCCCGCGCCACTCCTGGAAGCGGCTGGCACCACATCCCTGCGGCCCCTGGGGGAGAGAGGGCAGATGGCTCCGTGCGTTGCCCTTGCCTGTGGGTACCTCCCCCGAAGCTCCCATTGGCCGCGGTTCTCCGTTCCCGGCCAATGGGAGCTGCGGGAGGCGGTGCCTGCAGGCGAGGGCAGCGCACGGAGCCCTCCGCTGGCCATCCCGCGGGCTGGATCCAAAGCCCTGACGGGCTGAATCTAGCCCGCAGGCTATAGTTTGCCCACCCCTGATCTATAACTATCTTGGATACTGAAGAAACTTGTACTGCTTGAAAACTGACAGGTTGACCTCACCGCATGGGAGGGTTTTTTAAGTAATGGTGTAGGAAAGTAGGGGCAGAGTTTGTGTAAACCAGAAATCTGTAAACGAACTAGTCCAGGTTACAACTCTTTCACGTCTGTACCTTTGTCTGACCATGTATGCTGTTTGAAACAATATATCCATTAGCTTGCACATTTTAAATATCATAATTGCTTGGATGCTTTGTTTGGTCTGTCCTCTTTATGGCCTATAATTAAGGCTGCGAGTCTGTCACAGGTCACGGAAGTCACGGATTCTGTGACTTTCTGTAACCTCCATGACTTCTGCAGCCGCTGGAAATGGCTCAGGGGCTGCCTGACTCAGGCAGACCCTGGGCCAGCAGCAGCAGCAGTTCGGGTGTGGGGGAGGGGGCTCTGGGCTAGGGACAGGAGGTTGGGGAGTGCGGGTTGAAGGCGCTTACCTTGGGGTGGGAGGCTCCTTGGCTCCAACTGGCATGGCCCCCCTGCAGCTCCTAGGTGGTGGAGGGGCGGAGGGTCTCTGCGCTGCCTGCACTCGTAGGCCTCGCCCCTGGAGCTCCCATTGGCTGCAGTTCCCGGCCAATGGGAGCTGCAGCAGCCAGCGCTTGTGGCGGGAGCAGTGGAGCCCTTGCCCTGGCCCCCTGCGTCTGCCACCTATGAGCTGCAGGGAGGCAGAGCCGGATAGGAAGCCTCACCAACCTCCCTCCCCCCAGCACCAGTGGGGGTCCGGGGCCACCTCCCCCAGTACCTGCAGTGCCCCCGGACCGTGCCCCCCACCCAAGTTTTAGTCAGGGCAGGTATTTTTAGTAAAAGTCATGGACGGGTCACGGGCCTGTGAATTTTTGTTTATGGCCCGTGACCCGTCCATGACTTTTACTAAACGTACCCGTAACTAAAACATAGCCTTACCTATAATCTATTGTTTCATCTGCAGATTACTCCATGTAGAAATCCTGGAAAGTAGTTGCATAGATTGAGAGAACGATAGTTTTCATTGTTTTGGATATTTTTCCGTCTTGAGAATAATGGCATCATGATTGTGTGAATAAATATTCTCAAATGTGTTTTGGAGTAGCAAAAACTAGATTTTTTTTTTTTTTTTAAACGGGTGAATTAGTTTGCAAACTATCTGAAGTGTGGTTGAGTTAGGGGGAAATTACTGATTAAATACAGTGTTTATTCCCAATTGTAGATGCAGAGGAATTGCTGTATTTAAGGTTGTTTCATGCAATATACTGCAGCATTGGATTTACTAAGTATTTTTATAATCTTTATGAAATGCTTTTATATACTCTTGAGCTGGAGAAATAGTTCTTTAATAGAAAGCTTTGCTCTTAGTTATGATGTAGCAAAATGATAAATACTAATTTGATTTTGTGTATGTTAGTGCATATCAGAGTAGATTTGATTTAAATCATGATTTAAATCACTAGTCAGGAAGACTCGATTTAATCATGGATTTCTACATAAAAGTGCTTTCATGTTGGTTGTTATAACCTTAATACATATTCTTCACAACTCAGAGATAGGTGAGACCCAAACTGGGTCTCTTTTACGGCCTGCTGCCATTATAGGTTTCCTGTTCTAGTGAGAGAATGGTATGGTAGATCTCAAATCAATAAAGGCTATGCTCAGAAAGACCTCAAGACTTCTGGAATATGTTGCTCAAACAGTTTCACTTTTGTTTCTTCGGCCTGTCCCTCCCTTCTCCCATTTATCTTCAGACTTCTTCTCTTTGTCTAGATCTATTCCGCCCCCAACAATCTTCTATTCATTGAACTTTTTGAAACTTTTCACGTTTAGAGAGAGGTAAGGGATTGACTCTGTGTACACACATTTGCAGAGGGACAATAGGATTGAGGTCTGTTATTTCTCACCTCTGTATATTATTTATTTAAAAATATTTTTGCTGTTAACAAGCATGTTATCTCTGGAGACACAAATCCACAGTTTGATACCTGCAAAATTAAGCATCTCTGATGGTATCTTCTAGACAGAGCACTGAGTCCCATTGGGAGAATAGAAAGATTAACCTAAATAATCTATACAGAAGCCCCTGGAACCCCCATAAAATTGGGTTCCCTAATCCATGAACTATTGGAACTCACTTACAAAACTGTTCTTAAACATTACATGAATATATCGTCTCATACTATGGAATTAGAATTTATAATTACTATTCTATGATGATATGTTTGAGCTATAATGTATCTTAATTAAAACTATCTTTAGATAGGTTTATTCCTCAAAAAGCATTTTATCAAAAAAATCTGATTTAAATAACAAAAATCGGATTTTTTTTTTTTAAAGCTTCGATTTTTATCCACCCTGGTGCATATGCATTGTCTTTTTATAAAGGCAGTTGTGTTATACGTTTACATATTGGCTTGTTTTGGAACAGTGGTTTGTCATAGGTGAACTTTTTAGTGCAGGATGCAGACTATAAGCATTTTTGTGAACAAAACATAGTTCTGTAACAGGAATCCGGTTTTATCATATGCTTCTGAAACCTATGAAGAAGGTTATTGAGTATACTAATTTAAAAGCTAGCTAGTTGAGTAACTTACAGTTAACTGCTTAAACTATGTCCATGGACCACTTATTTTGTTACATAATTATTAGCCTCTAATTGCTGTAGAGTACAAATTTAGTAATTACTAACATAGGAGTAAATACAAAGCAGTAGCTAGTTTTTTGTAACTATACTAATTGAACACAGCTTAGTACTACTTTTAACAGAAAGCTGTAGACCGCATGTATTTTGGAGTTTCATATGGTATCCGACCATGTAAATCTATCATTGGTCTGAAAGAAGAACAGCTTACTGACTTAAATATTAAAATGGTAAATTTTATTTTTTAACTTTGGCTAAAAATTGAGGTTTAATAAAAGAAAAAGGTAACTAATAAATTACCCGTTATACAAGATTGATGAATTCCAGAATAAATTTAGAAAGCATTTTAAAAACTATTGAGTATATGTTTAACAGTAGGTATCTAGATGTCTTGACTATAGTTATATTTTTATTAGTACCTGAGAATAAACTTGTTTTAAATAATTAAAATAGATACTGCTCTGTAATATTAGAATTACTATGTATTAAATGTTTGTGACTTTGTTGAAAGTTTATTACATTAAATTCTTAAACTGTTTTAAGACTTTATTGTACTTTCCACAACTTGTTAAACATTTTGGTTAACACAGTTTGTAAATAACGAGGTCTCAAATTTATTACTTCAGTACAAGCCACATAGACTGCAAACAGATTTGTGGGGAGTTTGGAATGGTTAACTAAAATTACTTAACTGTTATCTTGTAGCTCATGACAGTCTAATCTTTGAGTAATTCTGGATAATTTGTGTAAACATATTCATATCTTCAGAAGATGTGACAAATTACCATCTTAGTGATTTCTTCAGCTTTTTTCATTTTTCTTTGTATAAGGGTAGTATTTTTGTTTTAAAAGAATTCATTTATTGTATTAGTTTATTTAGCTTGATTGTGTACTCATATCTTTCTATATTCTAATAACTGAAGGACTACAGTAATATTCAGAAATGAAGAAAACTTGAAGACAAATCTGTGAATTCATGGTTTAAATTATAGTGCAGTAACTCTTCACTTAACTTTGTCCTGGTTAATGTTTTGTTGTTACGTTGCTGATCAATTAGAGAATGTGCTCGTTTAAAGTTGTGCAGTGCTCCCTTATAATGTTGTTTTGGCAGCCGCCTGCTTTGTCCACTGCTTGCAGAAAGAGCAGCCCGTTAGAGCTAAGTGGTGGGGGCTGGGAACTAGAGTGGGCTGGCAGCCTCCTCATCAGCCCCCCGCTCCCTTAAGTTCTCTGTGCGGCAGCCGCCCAGCAGGCTATCAATTGCCAGGCAGTTCAGCTGCTCCTGCCCTCGGTGCTCAATTGCCTGGAGCTGCTCCCGGGAGCCTCCTGCTTGCTGTGCAGAGGGCGGGGTAAGAGGGTTGCTAATGTCAGGGTGTCCCTCTCCCCCTGCTCCTGTACCTCATCTCCACAGAGTGGGGGGGACGGGACACGACGGCTCAGGGTGGAGGTAGCTTCTGGCAGCAGCTGCTCTCTCAACTTGCTGATCTACTTAAAAAGGCAGTGTACTTAAAGGGGCAATGTGTCTGTCTCTTTCCTCTCTCTGCCATGCTGTCTCCTCCCTCCATTCATGCTGCCTTGTTGAATGGGAGGCTACATTAACAACAACGTGTTTAACCCTTGTGGGCTCAGCTGAGTGCTAGTTCGTCTTTTGGCAGTAAGGTATTCCCTGGGAAATATCCCACCCTCTGACTCCACCACCTCAACAGTATTAAATTATTTATTTAAAACTTAGAGAGAGAGTGTGTGTGTGTGTGTGTGTGTGTGTATACACACACACACACACACACACACACACACACACACACACACACACACACACACACACACACACACACACACACACAAAAATAGTGTTTTGTCTGGTGAACAAAAATGTCCCTGGAACCTATCCCTTCCCTCTCCCTCTTCTCACCCCCCCCCCCATTTACATTCATTCTTATGGGGAAATTGAATTCGCTTAATGTTGTTTTGCTTAAAATTGCATTTTTCAGGAACATAACTGCAACGTTAAGCGAGGAGTTACTATAATTTAAAGTTTAGTTCATGGATTACTATTTAACCCTACATTCATCTAATCAACATCCAGTGAGGATTCAACTTTAAATAGCGCATCTTGAATTTTGTTCAGCCAGGCTTTCTGTACTCAAATTCACTGTTCCTTTTCTAAGCTCTTTTGGTTTCATGTATGCATATTATCTCTTTGACTCATAGACTTTAAGGTCAGAAGGGACCATTATGATCATCTAGTCTGACCTCCCGCATGATGCAGGCCACAAAAGCTGACCCACCCACTCCTGGAATAATTCTCTCCCTTGACTCAGCTGTTGAAGTCCCCAAATCATGATTTAAAGACTTCAAGTCGCAGAGAATCCTCCAGCAAGCGACCCCTGCCCCATGCTGCGGAGGAAGGCGAAAAACCTCCAGGGCCTCTGCGAATCTACCCTGGAGGAAAATTCCTTCCCGACCCCAAATATGGCAATCAGCTGAACCCCGAGCATGCGAGCAAGATTCTCCAGCCAGACCCTCCGGAAAATAGTTCTCTGTAGTAACTTTTAATATCCCATCATTGACCATCGTTACTAATTACCAGCGATGGCACGTTATTGACCTATTGACTAAAATCACGTTATCCCATCAAACCATCCCCTCCATAAACTTATCAAGCTTAATCTTAAAGCCAGAGAGGTCTTTCGCCCCCACTGTTCCTCTCGGAAGGCTGTTCCAGAACTTCACCCCTCTGATGGTTAGAAACCTTCGTCTAATTTCAAGCCTAAACTTCCCGATGGCCAGTTTATATCCATTTGTTCTCGTGTCCACGTTAGTACTGAGCTGAAATAATTCTTCTCCCTCCCTGGTATTTATCCCTCTGATATATTTAAAGAGAGCAATCATATCCCCCCTCAGCCTTCTTTTGGTTAAGGTAAACAAACCGAGCTCCTCGAGTCTCCTTTCATACGACAGGTTTTCCATTCCTCGGATCATCCTAGTGGCCCTTCTCTGTACCCGTTCCAGTTTGTATTCATCCTTTTTAAACATGGGAGACCAGAACTGCACACAGTACTCC
The DNA here is from genome assembly GCF_028017835.1 of Emys orbicularis. Taxonomy (NCBI): domain Eukaryota; kingdom Metazoa; phylum Chordata; order Testudines; family Emydidae; genus Emys; species Emys orbicularis. The sequence continues at coordinate 35,908,643 of NC_088689.1, read as the reverse complement.
AAATGAGGTCTCACCAGTGCCTTGTATAACGGAACCAGCACCTCCTTATTCCTACTAGAAATACCTCGTCTAATGCATCCCAGGACCGCATTAGCTTTTTTCATGGCCACGTCACATTGCCGACTCATAGTCATCCTGCGATCAACCAGGACTCCGAGGTCCTTCTCCTCTTCCGTTACTTCCAACCGATGCGTCCCCAGCTTATAACTAAAATTCTTGTTAGTCATCCCTAAATGTTTAACCTTACACTTCTCACTATTAAATTGCATCCTATTACTATTACTCCAGTTTACAAGGTCATCCAAATCTCCCTGCAGGATATCCCGATCCTTCTCCGAATTGGCAATACCTCCCAACTTTGTATCATCCGCAAACTTTATCAGCCCACTCCTACATTCGGTTCCGAGGTCAGTAATAAATAGATTAAATAAAATCGGACCCAAAACCGAACCTTGAGGAACTCCACTGGTAACCTCCCTCCAACCTGACAGTTCACCTTTCAGTATGACCCGCTGCAGTTTCCCCTTTAACCAGTTCTTTATCCACCTCTGGATTTTCATATCGATCCCCATCTTTTCCAATTTAACCAATAATACCTCATGCGGTACCGTATCAAACGCTTTACTGAAATCGAGGTATATTAGATCCACCGCATTTCCTTTATCTAAAAAATCTTCTTTCTCAAAGAAGGAGATCAGGTTGGTTTGGCACGATCTACCTTTCGTAAAACCGTGTTGTAATTTGTCCCAATTGTCATTGACCTCAAGGTCCTTAACTACTTTCTCCTTCAAAATTTTTTCCAAGACCTTGCATATTACAGATGTTAAACTAACAGGCCTGTAGTTACCCCTTCTTGAAAATAGGAACCACATTAGCTATTCTCCAGTCCAACGGTACCACCCCCGAGTTTACAGATTCATTAAAAATTATCGCTAACGGGCTTGCAATTTCTCACGCTAGTTACTTTAATATTCTCGGATGAAGATCATCCGGTCCGCCCGATTTAGTCCCGTTAAGCTGGTCAAGTTTGGCTTCTACCTTGGATACGGTAATGTCAACCCCCCCTCCTTTATTCCCATCCGTCACGCTGCCACTATTCCTGAGTCCTTCATTAGCCTCATTAAAGACCAATGCAAAATATTCGTTTAGATATTGTGCCATGCCTAGATTATCCTTAATCTCCACTCCATCTACAGTCTTAAGCGGTTCCACTTCTTCTTTCTTTGTTTTCTTCCTATTTATATGGCTATAAAACCTCTTACTATTGGTTTTAATTCCCCTCGCAAGGTCCAACTCTACACGGCTTTTGGCCTTTCTCACTCCATCTCTACATGCTCTGACCTCAATAAGGTAGGTTTCTTTGCTGATCCCTCCCATCTTCCACTCCTTGTACGCTTTCTGTTTTTTTTTTTTAATCACCCGTCTGAGATGCTCGCTCATCCAGCTTGGTCTAAATCTCCTGCCTACGAACAGTTTTCCCTTTCTCGGGATACAGGCCTCCGACAGCTCCTGCAGCTTCAATTTGAAATAATCCCAGGCGCCTTCCGCCTTTATATCCATAAATATGTTAGTCCAATCTACTTCCCTAACTTGTCGCCTTAATTTATTAAAGTTAGCCCTTTTGAAATCGTAAACCTTAGTCTCCGATTTAATTTTGTTAATCCTTCCATTTAGTTTAAACCGAATTAGCTCATGATCACTCGAGCCAAGGTTGTCCCCTACAACCATTTCCTCAACGAGGTCCTCACTACTCACCAAAACCAAATCTAAAATGGCATCCCCCCTCGTCGGTTCAGCAACTACTTGATGAAGGAATTGATCAGCTATCACGTCTAGGAAAATCTGAGCCCTATTATTGTTACTAGCATTTGTTCCCCAATCTATATCCGGGAAGTTAAAGTCTCCCATGATTACACAGTTCCAATTAGTATTTACTTCCCTAAAAACATTAAAGAGTTCTCTGTCCATATCCAGGCTAGATCCCGGCGGTCTATAGCACACCCCAAGCACTATCCCAGGGGAGGCTCTAGTAGTTCTTTTACCCAGTGTGAGTATTGCCCAGACAGACTCCGTCTTATCCATTCCATCACTTATTATTTCTTTACTGTTTATCTCATTGTTGACATACAATGCTACTCCCCCACCTTTACCTTTGTTCCGGTCTTTCCTAAACAGCACATACCCCTCCATACCTGTACTCCAGTCATGACTACCGTTCCACCACCTTTCGGTTGTTCCTACGATATCCAGTTTCATTTCTCGGACCAGGAGCTCCAATTCCTCCATTTTGTTACCTAGGCTTCTCGCATTGGTGTATAAACATATTAATTTATGCCGTTTGGCCTCTCTCACGTTTGTTATCCAATTTGGTACGTACACCGTACCGCCAGTATGACCTATTAGTCTAGTATCCATCCCCCCCCTCCTCCTTATGTCCAATCTCTTCCCCCCGGCTGTATCCGTTCTTATCTCATTGACCTCCCTCTCAATGTTATAATCTGGTGTGGAGATTAACTGGACATCTCCCAACCGTCTCCCCCAAATTCCTAGTTTTAAAGCTCTTTTGATGAGATGAGCCAGCCTCCCTCCCAGAAGTCTATTTCCTTCCCTACTTAGATGAAGTCCGTCCCGTGAGAACAGTTTTCTGTCCCCGAAAGCCTCCCAGTGGCCATACATCCCAAAGCCCTCTTTATAGCACCGCTCCCTTAGCCAACTATTTATCATCACAATCCTGTCACCCCTTTGCTGCCCTTCTCTAGGTACAGGCAGAATCCCACTGAAGATGATCTGAGCCTCGATTTCCTTAAGTGCCTTAATGTCTCTTTATTTTAGAACTTAATTTATTTTTTCTCAGACTATCTCAACTATACTGAGATACTGATTACAATATCTGGGACTTTAGTGCAGTTGTAGAGCACTGTTATGGTATGTAACTGCTCATACTTAAACATTTAATTTTTCTTACAAACATTTTATTTACACATAAGAACAGACATACTGGGTCATACCAGTGATCCGTCTAGCCCAATGTCCTGTTTTCTGACAGTGGCCAATGCCAGGTGCGTCAGAGGGAGTGAACAGAATGGGCAGTAATCGGAGTGATCCGTCCCCTGTCATCTACTCCCAGCTTCTAGCATCAGAAGCTGCGGACACCTAGAGCATGGGGTTGCATCGCTGACAATCTTGGCTAATAATCCTTGATGTACCTATCCTCCATGAACTTCTCTAATTCTTTTTTGAACCCCATTATAATTTTGGCCTTCACAACATCCCCTGGCAATGAGTTCCACAGGTTCACTGTGCATTGTGTGAAGAAGTACCTCCTTACGTTTGTTTTAAACCTGCTGCCTACTAACTTCATTAGATGACCCCTTCATTGTGGTTCTTGTTATCTGAAGGAGTAAATAACACATACTTATTCGCTTTCTCCACACTATTCATGATTTTACAGACCTCTCATATCCCCCCCATTAGCCCTCTCTTTTCTGGCTGAACAGTCCCAGTCTTTTTAATCTCTCATATGAAAGCTGTTCCATATCCCAAATGATTTTTTTTTACTCTTCTCTGTACCTTTTTCAATTTGAATATCTTTTTTTGAGATGTGGTGACCAGACCTGCTCACAATATTCAAGGTGTGGGCGTACCATGGATTTATATAGTGCCATATGATCTTTTGTCTTATCTATTCCTAATGGTTCCTAACATTTTTTAGCTTTTTTGATTGCCACTGCACATTGAGCGGATGTTTTCAGAGGACTATCCACAATGACTCCAAGATCTTTCCTGAATGGTAACGGCTAATTTAGTTCCCATCATTCTGTATGTATAGTTCGAATTGTTTTCCAATATGCATTACTTTGCATTTATCAACCCTGAATTTCATCTGCCATTTTGTTACCTAGTCACCCAGTTTTGTAAGATTCCTTGGTAACTCTTCAGTCAGCTTTGGACTGAACTACTTTGAGTAATTTTGTATCATCTCCAAATTTTGCCACTTCACTGATAAGCCTTTTTTCCTGATCATTTACCACTGGTCCCAGTACAGATCCATGTGAGGGACACCACTGTTTACTACTTTCCCTTCTGAAAACTGATAATTTATTCTTATCCTTTGTTGCCTGTCCTTTTAACCAGTTACTGATCCATGAGAGGACTTTCCCTTTTTATCCCATGATAAGATTACTTTGCTTAAGAGCCTTTGGTGTGGGACTTTGTCAAAGGCTTTCTGAAAATCTAAGTACGCTATATCCACTGGATCCCCCTTGTCCGCATGTTTGCTTGCCTCACCTCAAAGAATTCTAATAGATTGGTGAGGCATGATTTCCCATTACAAAAACCATGTTCTCTTCCCCTAACAAATTGTGTTCATCTGTGTGTCTAATAATTCTGATTTTTGTGATCGCTTCAACCAGTTTGCCTATTACTGAAGTTAGGCTTACTGACCTAGAATTGTCAGGATCACCTCTGGAGCCTTTGTTTGAAAATTATCACATTAGCTATTTTCCAGTCATCTAGTACAGAAGCTGATTTAAATGATAGGTTACATAGCACAGTTAATAGTTCTGCAATTTCATATTTGAGTTCTATCAGACCCTTTGGGTGAATAACATCTGGTCCTGGTGACTTATTACTGTTTAGTTTGTTCCAAAACCACCTCTGACACCTCAACCTGGGACAGTTACTCAGAGTTTTCACCTAGAAAGAATGGCTCAGGTATGGGAATCTCCCTAATATCCTCTGCAGTGAATCTGGCTGCAGAAAATGGATATAATTTTTCTACAATAGCCGTATCTTCCTTGAGTGTCCCTTTAGCGCCTCAATCATCCAGTGGTGACTCCACAGTGTTTGGCAGGCTTCCTCCTTTTGATGTACGTAAAAAATGGTTTGCTGTTAGTTTTTGAGTCTCTTGGCTAGTTTCTCCTCAGTCTTTTTTGGCCTGCTTTATTATACTCTTACAGTTGACTTGCCAACATTTATGCTCTTTTCTATTTTCCTCAGTAGGATTTAACTTGGAGTTTTTAAAGGATGCCTTTTTGCCTCTAAGCATTTCTTTCACTTTGTTGTTTATCTATGGTTGCACCTTTTTGGTCCTCTTACCTTGTTTTTTAATTTGTGGTATACATTTAATTTGAACCTCTCTTATGGTGTTTCCATGCAGCTTTCAGGTATTTTACTTTTGTGACTGTACCTTTTAATTTCCGTTTAACTAGCTTCCTCATTTTTGTGTAGTCTCCCTTTTGAAATTAAAAGCTACTGTGGTGGGCTTTTCATGTCTCTTCCCCCACTCCCCCATAAGAATGTTAAATTTAATTAAATTATAGTCGTTATTATCAAGTGGTTCAGCTATATTCACCTCTTGGACCAGATCCCTGTGCTCCATTTAGGAATAAATCAAGAATTGCCTCTCCTCTTGTGGGTTCCAGGAGTAGCTGCTCCAAGAAGCAGTCCTCTTTTTTGAAAGAGGATGCTTGTTATGTTCTTTCCTCAGATTATATGTATGGCATTGAGATAAATGTGTGAATCAGGAGCAATTCAGACAGAATAGTCTAATGCTGGGGCCAAAAATGGGGAAATTGGGCTTTCCCCATCTATACCATAAAGAAATAGCTTCATAATACTTCCGAGATACTGTAAATGCTCCTCTGCTGAATGTTGCATATTTAGGACTTCAGACATACTGAAGATAGAATGCCACCTCAACCATTAGCTCTGAGTGATAGATTGCATTATTTGTGTAGGGTTGCCAGTCCCTCCTTACCTGAGACATGTATTTCAGTATCTTTAAGTGTACTCTAGTACTGAGCTGCCTACTTTAGGATCTTGCTGATGGCTTAAGGTAGCTTTTAGTTTGGAATGTTTTTGTAATTTAAAACTGCATAACATTTTCATTTTTAAAATAGACTTTTATAGGTGTGGATGCTATAGGTGTGAGGAAGTATAGCACTTTTTCCTCAAAGTTCTTGATGTCTTGGTTCTGTAATGGATTGTTTTTCTAGTGAATGTTAGTGTTTTGTCCAACTGTAAATGTTTCTGATGGATTAATTTTGTCTGAGTTTGTAACAAGTTTTGTTTGTGTGTTTTTTTTTTTTTTTGTGGCAGACATTCAGTGTGCTCTGGGATTATACTCCTGGGGAAATTCTGCGCCACTGCACAGAATTTGTCCCCCACAGATTTCTTTGCTTCCCCATAGAAAAATGACTTTCTGAGGGGGAAGCAAAGGAAAGCCACAAGAGCAGTCATGCGACTCTACCCAGTAGTATATTTCGGAGACCCAGGACAGCTGGCAGAGAGGTAAATCACTGTGGGGCAGGAGGCGGGACTAGGGAAGATCCAGCTGGAGGTGGCTCCTACCCTGCGCTGGGCTTAGCTGCTAGTCCCAACTGGGCTGAGGAGGACGGGACTTCCTCTTCCGTTGCATGGCATCCGGGGCCAGGTCAGACCCACTCCCAGATTTCTCCCCCAGCTGAAGGAAGCTCTGCAAACTCTCCCTCCCGCTTACTGCACCCATTGCTGCTCAACTGCAGGAGGAGGGATCCCTGTACAGGGAGCTGCTCCCCCATCCACCCAACCCCTGTGCATCCAGACCCCTTCATATCCAGACCCTCCTGCTGAGCCTCATCCCCCTGCACTCAACACCCCCCCACACCCAATGAGCCCCATTTCCCCCTGCACCTGGACCACCCCAATGAGCCACCCGCATCCAAACCCCACCGAGCCTCAATCAGCTGCATCTGGACCCACTGTGCCCCCGACACCCATACCCCCTGCTGAGCTCTGTTCCCGCCAGACCCCCCCCCCCCCTGCTGATCACCAACCACTTCACCTGGACCTCCCCTACAGAGTCCCATTACCGTTGCACTCAGAACCTCTTGCTGAGCCTGCCTGTCCACTGCTGGTACACCTGGCACAGAGGAGCCCGGTCCTTGCGTGGTGTCAGGGTTGGATGCAGCCTCACCACTGAGTCTGTATCCCGGGGGGAGCTGCCCAGTGATCTCCCACTCTGTGCAGCCAGTGGCCTGTGCTCCCCATTGCCATGCTGGAGCCTCCACATTTATTTGACAGAATTTGCTGAATTTTAAAATATTGTGTGCAGAATTTTTATTTGGCACAGAATTTTTAATATTTTGGTGCAGAATGTAGGGATTAGTCTGTTTTCAGGAGTAGGGATTAGTCTGTTATGCAAGACGCCGCCCCCACACAAATTCTGGAAAGAATCATTGCTTTCATGCATTTATTGCTTGCTTTATTTTTGTTCCTTAATTAACAGTCATGTTTCCTTATTAAAGTAATTTTGAACTGTTGAACTTAATTCATAGTTTACAAATTTATTTTCCAAATGTTTCCTTAACTTGAATATTCAGATATTTATCCAAACATAATTGCTATGGGTTTTCCTGCGGACAGACTTGAAGGAGTATACCGAAACAACATTGATGATGTAGTAAGGTAAGATTTATATTTTTGCTGATACTCTGTGAATTATTTGCTTATCTATTTTTTTGAAATACTCATTCATGTTGTAGTTCAACCTTTAATGCCTGTAATAAGTAGGTTGGATAGAGTACACATGATCTTCTGCTTAGAGGTACTTAGGGGAGGGCAAAGTTTGGTGTAAAAGTGGTCTTTGGTTCTATTTCTGTAAAATGAAGTGTATTTCTAGGGATTGTATTCTAGGTCATTGTATGAATTTGATGTGTACGTAGAACAATCAGCTTTTAAGGTGTAACATTGATCTGGGCTAATTGTGTTGGAAAAGTGCTTAAATGACTTAAGAGCATGACCTTTAACTCATATAGATCTTTTTGAAAATCTCACTGAGTTTTCCAGAGCAGCTAACCTTAAATTTCTAATGTAAAACACCAAGCAGAAATACTTGCCAGAAACATAAGTGAGTTAAGAGCACAAGTCCCATTTAAAAGTTGATGGAACTCATGTTCATAAGTCACTTCAGGTGCTTTTGAAAATTCCACCCTCTCTGTGGCAACTGGAGAATAAGTGAAATTATGATCTCACAAGAGTTAAAACTAAGGAATTGAGAGGGAAGCACAATTAGTTACTTGAAGTATTTTTTTTTGTCCATTTAACTCCAGTGTCTAAAAAACACTTTGTAGAAAAATGTTCATAAGTTTCAGCATTGTTTCCTCTGTCTGAGGGGGGAATACTTAGGCAAAACCAGGGAAGACCTGGTTTGATATTCCTGGTATTTCCAAGGTGTAAATGGCATTAAAGAAAACAACCTAAAACCCCAGTGCCTTGGAGGGGGAACTTTCGGGCTTCCTTTGTCCATCATACATATGCCAAAATTTACAAACCTAATTTAAAACACATCCTCAGTGATATTTAAATTAAACGGGATTTTGCAATATTGGTTCAGAATATTAAGGCACTTCTCTGTTAGATAAAAGGCATTGTACTCAATACTTGCATAGCGCTTTGGCCTTGTCTCCACTGTAACATGAAACCATTATGCACACAGTTGTCAGCAATTGGGTTGACTGAGCTCATACTGAGTGTGTTTGAGCTTCAAGTGTAAATGGGGACAAACCATGTTCAACAACATTTAGATAACACTACATAGTTAGAGTAAACAGAAACAATCATGGTTAAACCCTGCACAACTAGCTGCCTCTATCTACACTTGAAGCGTGACCATGCTCAGTACCAGGTTAGCGAAACCAAATTATTACAACTGTGCATAATGGCTTAATTTTGTATTGCAAGTAAGCCTTTGTGTCCTAGTGCTCCTAATATTACATGAGCAATGCTAACACATCTTAATGCACTTCTTAGAGCAACATTTCTCAAAGTCTAGGGCCACAGCCTCCCAGGGGCTTGGTAAAGGGTGTGTGAAGGACTGTCTAGTGGGGTGTGTGTAAATTATGATTGAGAGGCCTTTCACAACTCATAGTAAGGGAGAAGTGAGAGAGGTGCAGTATTGATTTATTTACAAGTAACCGCGCTTATTGAACCAGTTAATCGCATATCTGTGTGATTCCAGCCTGGATGGGGGAAACTACAGATGTGGGTCCTGGTCTTCCCAAATCAGTCCTGTCAATTCCCCTTTTCCCCCCCGCCACCCATTTTGTGCCCTGTTTATTGACAGTCTCAGTAGGTAGATCTGTGAACTCCCAAGGTGGTGCTTGACTGGTCTTTGCCCTAATTTTTTCTTTACAAAACAACTTTTATTTACAATTTTTAACAAAGTATAGTCACTCTGCTCCTCAGGAGAGATTTTATTCAGAATTCTCAGGGATCCCAGTAACTCAGATGATCAATCCATAATTAAGGCTATTTTTTAATGTCAGGTATTTTTAGTAAAAGGCATGGACAGGTCATGGGCAATAAAAAAAAATTCACGACCTGTGACCTGTCCATGACTTGTACTATATACCCCTTACTAAATCTTTGCGGGGGGGGGATCCTGAGGTTGTCATGGGAGTTGGGGGGTGGTCTGGGGGTGCTGCAGGTGCTCTGGGGGGGAGCAGCTCGGGATCCCCACTGGTGCTGGGGTGAGGATGGTTGGCGGGGGCTGGCAGGCTTCCTCCCTGGTTTCGTGCAGATCCCTGGAAGCGGCACATGTACCCATAGCTGCTAGGTGGAGGCGTGGCCATGCAGCTCTGTGCGCTGCCTCCGCAGCTCCCATTGGCTGGGAATCACGGCCATTGGGAGCTGTTGGGGCATTGCCTGTGGGCGAAGGCAGCGCGTGGACCTGTCTGGCTGCACTTTTGCCTAGCAGCTGAGGGAGGACCTGTCATGGCTTCCAGGGAGCCCTCCAAGGTAAGCGCTGCCCAAAGTCCTCGCTCTCTCCCGTGTCCCAACCCCCAGTCCGGAGGGGTGCCCCCCCAACTCCTGCTGCTGCTGGGGGAGGGGGCTGCAGTGGCCCAAGACTGCCCCAGCAGTGGTCGGTTCAGCTGACGCAGGGGCTGCTTGAGCTGCTCAGGCCAGCTGCACTGGTCGCTGCACAAGTCACAGAATCTGTGACAATCTCGCAGCTTATCCATAATATACATAAACAATTATGGGATAACTGATGTCATTGAATGGGTAATATATTGCATTGTCATCAGTTGAATGGTGTAAATTTCAGGCATAGTCACTTATAGTTAATAAACATTTATCATGATAGGAAATAAAACTCTATCCTTGTGCTGTCTTCCATTTAAGGATCTTGCAGTATTTTTACACACATTCATGAATTTAGACTCCACAGGTGAAAGCTTGAGGCCATTGATGTCAATGGCAAAACTCCCATTCACTTCAACAGGACCAAGATTTCATCCTATGCTCTTGTAACGTAGGCCCCTATTTTTACAGATGAGGAAATCTGAGGCATTGAGATGTTACCTTGTCAAGGTCATACCACAGGTCTGTTGCAGAGCTGGGAATAGAAAGCAGATCTTCTGATGCCCAGTCTGAGGCCTTAACAAGACCATCCTTCCTATTTTAGAACTCCTTTTTAATAACCATTTTATTTCTGCACTGCTGAACATTTTCTCTTACTCAGAAATATTCTGTTTTTTGATTTAACATTGCAAATACTTCCTGATTGAGCATTGAGTCTGGATAGTTGGGTTCTACTCCTATTACAGTTAGCCATCAGAGGCATCCCTCTTAAAGACCAAGGTACCAAAACTTGTCCCAAGATTATGGTCTGATTTGCTTGAATCTGTTACTGGAAGGACTCTTTAGGCTCTGTCTCAAATCCTCTGATGATCAGGGACTCCAGTCCACATTCCTGTTTCATGGCACAGATTCCAGAAGATGCTCTTTGAAACCAGTCCCCACTGAAATCTGGAACTGCCATTGGTAAGGAGTTGGCTTGCTTCTTCAGTACCACCACAGTTGTGGTATTCAATCTTCAAGGTAGGTCACCCAGAGACCTCTGGTGACAAGTGACTTTCCTTGGTATAGAGTAATAACTACCTTGAGAACTTCAAACCAACAAGAGAGGTAATGGAGTCTCCATTTAAGTCTTCAAAGCAAGACTAGATGTTTTTCTGGGAGACATGTTTTAGTTAAACACAAGTAATTGGGCTCAGTGCAGAGATAACTGGATGGCATTCTGGATGGCTATACAGGAGGACAGACTAGATGATCGAATAGTCCTATCTAGCCTTAATCTGAATCTGGGGAGTTAAAAGTTCCAAAAAGTCTGTGCTGAGATCATGGGTCTGATCAGTCAATATCCTTGGCAGCTGTACCCCAGCTTGGAGTAGTACCATCTGCAATAGCATTAGTACTGTTCTTCACCAGGAAGCATAGTCAGCAGGGAGATGGTTTCCTCTAAGACAGAGTGCTTTTCACTGTTGCTGAGCAGAGAAACAGCCTTTGTCTTTCCTCATTCCCTCTCTCCTCAACCGTATGCAGCAGTTATTTGGTTCTAGGGAATGTCAAACTGCTACTAGGAGTGAAGGTTAGAGGTTCATACTGGGCTCCATTGGTTCCAGGATTCCCATATTTATCCTGTCTCATCAGCTTTCTTGTTGCCTTCCGTTTCCTGGGCTCCCTTAGGGGTATCTTGACTACAGACTTCAGGACTCCTCAGGTGAGTACAACAATTGAGACTCTTCCTTTTGAGGGACCGGAATTGAGCTCCAACATGGATGACTTTCTCTTTCCATGCCCTAAAGGACTCAAGCAGCTTGAGATCTTTGACCATTACCAAGAAGTTTTAAAAGGGTTATGTGACTTCTGGTGGAGCAAGAAAATAGCCCTGGTTAGCTCCCACTCACCCCTTCTCTAATTTTCAGCAAAATGTACAGCAGAGCCCTCCACTTACAGTGGCCCTATACCACTGAGGGAGTTGAGAGTAGAGACAGGTAAGAATAGATTGGTAGGAATAGGAGCAGAGAAGATCCGAGCAGGCTGAAGGCCTTTGTTCCCCACCACCACTGGAGGTACACTATCAGCATTGCTGGAGGTGAGCGAGAGGCCCATTTGCCTCCTTGCTGAGATGTACACAGTGAAAGGCTTTACCACACCCGTAGCCTTTCTGGTAGCAGGAGACAGTCTGTCTTTATTTTCTGGGAAGCTGAAAAGAGAAGTGAATGGGTTGGCCTGTCCACCCTACTTTCTAGGAGGTCTGTAAGGAGCAGCAGAATTGCAGCCTGAGGACGATCTCTTGAACTCACTGGTACTGCAGCAGCAGGATGCACACTGTTTTCCAGTCTGAAAGTTGAGAAGAGGCATGACTGGCAGGTCCATCCCCTTTGGAGAATCACAAAGAACAGCAGCGGTGCCAGAAAACAAAGTGTGAAGTAGGTGGACTTACAGTTAATATCTAGCTAGAAATCTGGGCAACAGTTGGCAACTCTGAAAAGTTCAGAGGAGGGTAAAACAAAAGAGGAAAATATACAAGTTAAAGAGCTGGAGTGAGAAGAAGACTTAGCAGTCCTGCAGATGGCTCAAGAGTGCCACAGATTACTGCCAATTTAACTCTGGTGCTGGAAACCTGCTTGAGCAAGCTTGGAGAAAAATTAAATGACAGTTGGACAGTGAATAGTCAGATGAACTAGTAGTATCCATTACAGAGATGGACTCTAGAATTACTGCATTGAGGATGACCTGGAGGGTCAAGAGGAGAGATGTATGACCCTAGTGTCTCCTATCAAAACATTGACTGAAAAGGTGGAATATGTGGAAAATGGGGGACCTAGGGAAAAAACCCAGGATTCTAGGGCTGCCGGAAGGGACCAAAGGCAAATAACGTATAAATACTTTGAAACTTGGCGTCTGAAAGTCTTGAATCGGTTGGTCAGATCAGATAAAGTTAAGATTGAAAGACCTCAATCCCGTGTGCTATCACTGCACAACAGAAATTTGACTAGACCACATCCTGTCATAGTACGGCTACACAACTTTAGAGACCAGGTTTTGGTTCTCAACACAGCTGGGAAGTTAAAAGAAATAAAAGTGGAGGGCGACTGTGTCAACTCCTATCAAGACCCTTTTATCGGTGCACAGAGGAAAAGGGTTGAGTTTACACAAGTCTGCACACAGCTCCATAGGAAAAAGCTTCAATCTGCATTCCCCCCCCCCCCCCCCCCGGGCAACCCTGAAAATATATGGGGTGGGTCAATCTCACACTCTTTATATACCAGAAGCATAAAAGTTCCTGAACTCAGTCCTGGAACCAAATGCAGGAGACCAAGAACTGGGAACTAATTAGATTAAAGTTAAATAGAGCTTAATCAAGGGCCCTATAAGTATCAGGAAAGTGGAATTGGGACAACTTTTGAATGTAATAAAACAAAATGGTTATGCGTGTTCAGGAAAATACTGCCTCCGTGGCAGAAATCTTTAGAATGATTTTATATTGTGTATTAGGAATATTAAGTAATTTTCAATAAATCATGGCACAGAAATTAAAGTTAGGAAAATTTGTAAGTATTAAGGATATTAGAAAATATCAAGTATAAGGAGGAAATTAAAATAGAATGTTTCTTTGAAATACATGGTTTAAGGTTGTTATAGTTGGTAATGATATTGAATGTATATGCAGGGAATCTGATAATAGGAAGGACTTCAGTTTTTTTCCTCCAAAACTGCCAAAGGGCATACTAGGATAAATCTAATTTTGATACCAAAAGTTCTTTTCCATTGAATTCTTAATGTTAGAGTTTGATTAATACATATCTTGGACCAGGTACCTGTCTTCATAAAAATAGTCTAATTCATGAATAAGGGAAAAGAAGAAATTTAGTAATATATTGTTAAAAGACAAAAACTTTGTGAATAAAATGGAAAAAACATTGATAGTTCTTGTGGATATATCCTGTATATAATTAGGTGGGAGGCCTTTAAAGCTATAATTATCCCAGAAAGTAGTTGTAGGGGAAAAGACCAGCAAAAATAAGTGGACATAGAGGAACAAATTTACAGTTTGCAGAAGCATTATTTTTTGACTGATGATACAAAGTTAAAACCAAGAGATTAAAAACACCAAGAGAGCGTTAGAAGCACTGGTAATAGAAAAAAACCCAAACAGCTCTCTTATTTGCCAGACAAAGGCTTTATGAATGGAGGTACAAATCTATCAGACTTATTTCCAGCCTAAGACCCAGAACAGCTATGCAGTACCTTAAGGACAAAATGGAATACAGCAAAAAAAAAAAAAGAAAAAAAAAAGGGGGGGGGGGGTGGTTACAAATTACTAGTGGAATATTTAAGAGAGAGATACTAGCAAATATGTATATATGGAAGAACTGAGAACTAGTATATTGCAGTATCTTAACATGCCCAGACTGACATACAATGAAAGAGTAGTACTAATTAGCTCAGTAACACAAGAAGAAATAGAAATGGTGTAGCCCTCACTAAAATCGGGGGAAAGTCCTGTTCCAGATGGATATGCTTCTGAAGTCTCTTAAAAATTTTAAAAAATAGGTAATGCCCTTGTTAACAAATGTATTTCAATCTTCTTGGGCAACTGACAGGTTTCAGAGTGGTAGCCGTGTTAGTCTGTATTGGCAAAAAGAATGAGTACTTGTGGCACCTTAAGAGACTAACAAATTTATTTGGGCATAAGCTTTCATGGGCTAAAACCCACTTCATCGGATGCATGCAGTGGAAAATACAGTAGGAAGATATATATACACAGAGAACATGAAAAAAGGGTGTTGCCATACCAACTCAAACGAGACTAATCAATTAAGGTGGGCTTTGTTGCAAGGATAGGTTCCTGGGTTAGTGTTTTTGTTGTGTGGTTGCTGGTGAGTATTTTCTTCAGGTTGGGGGGCTGTCTGTAAGCGAGGACTGGCTTGTCTCCCAAGGTCTGTGAGAGTGAGGGATCGTCCTTCAGGATAGGTTGTAGATCCTTGATGATGCGCTGGAGAGGTTTTAGTTGGGGGCTGAAGGTGACGGCTAGTGGCGTTCTGTTACTTTATTTGTTGGGCCTGTCCTGGAGTAAGGCCTTGTCTACACTATGGGGTTAGGTTGAATTTAGCCGCGTTAGGTCAATTTAAAAATGACTGCGTCCACACAACCAACCCTGTTCCGTCGACCTAAAAGTCTTTTAAAATCGACTTCTGTACTCCTCCCCGATTAGGTGATTGACGCAAAAATCGACTTTGCTGGGTCGAATTAGGGTTAGTGCGGACCCAAATCGACAGTATTGGCCTCTGGGAGCTATCCCAGAGTGCTCTATTGTGACTGCTCTGGACAGAACTTTGAATTCTGATGCCCTAGCCAGGTACACAGGAAAAGCCCTGGGAACTTTTGAATTTCATTTCCTGTTTGGTCAGCGTGGTGAACTCAGCAACACAGGTGACCATGCAGTCCTCCCCAGAATCGTAGAGCGTAGAATGTTTCTACACTCCCCCAATCATCTCTGTCCCTGAGGTTATATTAGAAGGCGAAAAAAACGCACTCGCGATGACATGTTTTCCGAGCTCATGCAGTCTTCCCGCACTGATAGGGCACAGCTTAATGCATGTAGGCATTCAGTGGCAGAGGCCAGGAAAGAATTAAGTGAGCGCAAAGAGTGGAGGCAGGACGCGATGCTGAGGCTAATGTGGGAGCAAATGGACATGATGAAGCATCTGTTGGAGCTGCAGGAAAGCCAACAAGAACACAGATCCCCGTTGCCGAGACTGCGGGAACTGTGGGATAGCTCCGTAAGTGAGGATGCACTCCACCGACTTAATGTGCTTAGTGTGGACATACGCAATCGACTGTATAAAATCGATTTCTAAAAATCCATGTCTAGAAAATTGACCTAATTTTGTAGCGTAGACATGCCCTAAGTGACTTCTAGGTATTCTTCTGGCTCTGTCAATCTGTTTCTTCACTTCAGCAGGTGGGTATTGTAGTTTTAAGAATGCTTAATAGAGCTCTTGGAGGTGTTTGTCTCAGTCTGAGGGATTGGAGCAAATGCGGTTGTATCTTAGAAATTGGCTGTAGACAATGGATTGTGTGATGTGGTCTGGATGAAAGCTGGAGGCATGTAGGTAAGTATAGCGGTCAGTAGATTTCCAGTATAGGGTGGTGGTTATGTGACAATGGTTTATTAGCTCTTTAGTGTCCAGGAAATGGATCTCTTGTGTGGACTAGTCCAAGCTGAGGTTGATGGTGGGATGGAAATTGTTGAAATTATGGTGGAATTCCTCAAGGGCTTCTTTCCATGGGTCCAGATGATGATGATGTCATCAATGTAGTGCAAGTAGAGCAGGGGGGCTAGGGGATGAGAGCTGAGGAAGCATTGTTCTAAGTCAGCCATAAAAATGTTGGCATAATGTGGGGCCATGCGGGTACCCATAGCAGTGCTGCTGACTTGAAGGTATACATTGTCCCCAAATGTGAAATAGTTGTGGGTGAGGACAAAGTCACAAAGTTCAGCCACCAGGTTTGCCGTGACATTATCGGGGATACTGTTCCTGACGGTTTGTAGTCCATCTTTGTGTGGAATGTTGGTGTAGAGGGCTTCTACATCCATAGTGGCCAGGATGGTGAAAACGCCATCTCCGTTGCCAACTCTGCCCACATCTATTCAAGGGACACCATCATAGGACCTAATCACATCAGCCACACCATCAGAGGCTCGTTCACCTGCACATCTACCAATGTGATATATGCCATCATGTGCCAGCAATGGCCCTCTACCATGTACATTGGCCAAACTGGACAGTCTCTACGCAAAAGAATAAATGGACACAAATCAGACATCAAGAATTATAACATTCAAAAATCAGTCAGAGAACACTTCAACCTCCTTGGTCACTCAATTACAGACCTAAAAGTTGCAATTCTCCCACAAAAAAAACTTAACCCAGACTCCAACGAGAAACTGCAGACTGGAATTAATTTGCAAACTGGACACCATTAAATTAGGCTTGAATAAAGACTGGGAGTGGATGGGTCATTACACAAAGTAAAAACTATTTCCCCATGCTAATTTTTCCCCTACTGTTTCTCACACCTTCTTGTCAACTGTTTGAAATGGGCCATCCTGATTATCACTACAAAAGTTTTTTCTCCTGCTGATAATAGCCCACCTTAATTGATTAGTCTCGTTAGAGTTGGTATGGCAACACCCATTTTTTTCATGTTCTCTGTGTGTGTGTGTGTGTGTGTGTGTGTGTGTGTGTATGTATCTCTCTCTCTCTCTCTCTCTCTTCCTACTGTATTTTCCAGTACATGCATCTGATGAAGTGGGTTTTAGCCCATGAAAGCTTATGCCCAAATAAATTTTAGTCTCTAAGGTGCCACAAGTACTCCTCGTTCTTTTTTCTTTGGGCAACTGAGTGCTTACCAAATACCTTTGATCAAGCAGAGAGAGATTTTTGATACCTAAACCAAATAAAAACATAACAAATCCAGCATTTCATAGGCCCAGCTCATTAATAAATATAGAGTCATCCAGATTAGAGATGACAATGCCTAAGTTAATGGAACAAAGCCCAACTGGTTTTATAAAAGGAAGAAGCCCCTGAAATAATATAAGAAATCTCCTACGTGTGCTGCAGCATTCCTCAAGCGCTAATAAAGAGGCCTGCGTTCTTACGATGAATGCAGAAAAGGCTTTTGACTCGGTAGAATGCCCTTTTTTATTTAGAATGTTGGAGATGTATAGGTTTTGGGAATGCTTTCAAAGTGGATTTAAAATCTACAGAAATCCTATGACGTGTATTTGGTGAAATGTCATAAAGACCGAGCCTATACCTTCAGACAAAGAAACAAGACACTGGTGTCACTTATTTGATTTGATCATTGAACATTTAGCACAAAAGAACTTAAGATCCTGAATTCAGGGAACTAAGTATATTGGGAATAGAAAGTTTCATTATACACTAATCTTATTCTTTTGATAAAAGATATCAATAAAAGCTGGCCTGTATTGCAGGAAATAATTGAAACGTATGGTACAGGAATATAGATTTAGTTGGTCTAAATTAGAGATACTATGCCTCGGCTCCAAAAGATGCTTAATAAACGCCCTCTGAAAGTAGTTGATAATAAAATTAGATATTTAGGCATTAATATAACACCTGAAGTGGGGGAGCTGTTTAATTTAAATATTGAGCCATTAATGAAAATTATTTTCAGTGATGTGGGAAGGTTAACATACCTATGTTTGACTTTGATAGGTAGAATTCATGTACTTAAAATGAATGTCTTCCCCAGGGTCTTTTTCTATGGTTCTCTTTACACCCCCTGAAAATGTCTTCAAGACATTTAATGTTAAGATTCCTGTGGTCAGTTGGGAACACAAGAATCAAAATGGAATGGCTGGAATCTCCAGTTGAAATGGGAGGTTAGGTGCTACCAAACTTCAGAGATACTGTAGGTAGCAAAAATTAGACCAGTATTGGAATGGATCTCTAACAGCGCAACTTCCTCATGCATACAGATAGAACAGAAGCTGCCAAACTCAATATAATTGTATAATTATGTACCAGACTTGTATCCCAAAATTCTAGCATCCATGAAACATCACCTACTACTAAAAAGTTTAGTGTTTTCAAACCCAGGTTGAATAAGTAAGTTTTTAGATGTTGGGCCAAATTTGCCCCAACAAATGGAAGATTTTCTTTAGGGATGGGCAACCCTTAAACAGATATCTGATATATTAAAAAAAGAAAAGAATGCACAATTTAAGTTTGTACAGATGGTTTACTTTATCAAAAATTCCTTTCAGAGAAGAAAGGAACCAACAAGGCAATTAGTATTAGAAAATGTTATATAAGGTCTCAGAGTTTCAGCCCTCAAGAGTGTCTAGAATGTATAATCTCATGACTGTTTTTAAAGAAGAAATTAAACAAAGCTATTAAGTTATGAAGTGCACACTGTAAATATGAAATAACAGCAAAAGAATGGAATGAAATAATGTAATGGTAAATATTGGCTCTAAGACTAACCAAATAGTACAAATTCAGTACTATTCAGTTTATAGCAGGAATAGTCACTTGGCGGACCACAGGACAAATCCAGACTGCCAGACGCTTTTGAATGGACCTCAAAATCTTTTTATTTACTTACTATAATTTTTATTTTTCTCTAGTCTGGACCTTGACTATACCTTGACAAAGAAATTTGGACCTTGACAAAAATTAGTCTACCCCTGGTTTACAGAATGTAGGTTTCTCCATCTCAGTATTATTTATTTTATTATATAGCCCCAGATGTCTGTCTGAAATGTAAAACAGTCAGCCCTCTTTCATATATATGATATGGTACTGCTGGATGGTAAAACACTTTTGGAAAACCATCATGAAATAAAAAAAACAAAAAAATCAGTGATAGAACTTGAATTGGACTTACAAGATGTGTTGGGAGTTAGCCTGTTAAAAAGATTCAAACCAGGAATAAGGAAGCTATTCTTGCTATTGCTATGTTTTATAAGCAAAAAAAAAAAAAAAAAGCTATCTTAAACTTGTGGACCCAGGATTCCTACTGTAGATAACTGGAATAAAATATTAATAAACTATCTTATACTGAAATTATTTTTCGTGAGTATAGTGCCAGATGGATTTCACCAAGAAAATAGTACACCTTTCACAGGAAAACATAATAGAAATATTGAAATCACTGAGATGCTTTGTAAGAAACAGTAATTCTATACTTAGGCAAGAAGACTATTCAGAGGATGATAATTGAATTACTCCCTCCCACACACCTTAACTTTCCTTTCTTTCTGTTCTTCTGAGACTTTCCCCCTCGACTCCAGAAAACAATGTTTTCTAAAAAAGAAAAACAAAGTTAATATGAATGAAGCAACAGAGAGTCCTGTGGCACCTTTAAGACTAACAGATGTATTGGAGCATAAGCTTTCGGATGCATCCGACGAAGTGGGCATTCACCCACGAAAGCTTATGCTCCAATACATCTGTTAGTCTTAAAGGACCCACAGGACTCTCAGTCTGGATCTGTAAAAAGCAACGAACACGGCTACCCCTCTGATACTTAATATGAATGGTTTATGTATTACTGACCACCCTCCCAGTGTGTTCTTTTTTTAAAAAGAAAATGTTAACGATATAACCTATGGTAAATATACAATATGTTGCTTAATATTAACTCTATATTAAGATATGTACCTATACATGTCAAGACAGTGTCATTTACAACAAGAAATTACAATGACCCAAAATATCAATACATAAAATCTCTCCTCAATTAAAAAAACATCTTTAAAAAGAACAAAATGTCCTGGTATTGGGTTGTTCCTAGGTATCAACCCACTCAGAAAGTTTACCATTGGCATAGAAGCCCTCCCAGAAGGAGTCGAAGCACAGCCACATATTGTGCTTAGAAGCATGGTTGGTTATGCTGTTCGGTAACTTCGGATCTAGCAACTATTTGGGGATCTATACTCCTTTTGGCAACCACCTTTTGTCCTTCCTTGTGGTATGAAGTGAAATTACTTTGACCAAACTGGTCCTGGAAAGAGTGGATCAAGGATGCACCCTCTAATTCTGCTCTTGCATTCCTATCGTTTTTTTCCCTCTCTCACAAGACAGTGCTAAGTGAATAAATTGTATCCTTCCTCTATATGGCATAATAGAGATGGTCCCTAATATGTTAATGGAAGAGGAGTTCATTGTCATTACTTCCTATTACCAAGACCGGGTAGGGGTTTCATCCCATTGTGGACTTCAGATGACTCAACAAATTTGTCATGCCTCAAAAATTCTGCTTGGTGATCAATCCCTTCATAATCCAGTGCCTTCTACAACAGTGTTTTTCAACCTTTCAACACTACTGTACCCCTTTCAGGAGTCTGATTTGTCTTGTGTAACCCCAAGCTACACCTCACTTTAAACTGCTTACAACATCAGACATAAAAAATACAGAAAAGTGTCAACACACTATTACTGAAAAATTGTGTACTTTCTCATTTTTACCATATAAAAGAAATCGATTGGAATATAAATATTGTACGTACATTTCAGTGTATAGTATATAGAGCAGTATAAATAAGTTGTATGAAATTTTAGTTTGTACTGACTTCGCTAATGCTTTTAATGTATCCTGTTGTAGAACTCGGCAAATATTTTGATGAGTTAATGTACCCACGGAAGACCTCGGCGTACCCTCAGGGGTACAGTGTTCTCCTGGTTGAGAACCACTGATCTCCAGGATTGGTTTCTGGCTCCCAACTAGGACACATTTAAATTTAGTAATCCAGGAAGCTCATGGAAAGTATCCTCAATTCACTGTTGTTGATCAACTGTATCAGCTGCCTATAGTCTTCAGTGTCTAGCAGTGGTGGTAAATATTTTGAGACTGGGCTCTTGTACTCACCTTCGCTAATATGGGATAAGTCACTTCAGGGCTTGGAGAACCCTGAGGAGTGTCTGCTGATTATTTTACTCTTTCAGACCAAGAATTAGTCTAAAAAATGTCCATCTTGCTGCCGGCTGAGACACTAGAGTTGATGGGGCAGTCCTGCAATATAGATCAGTGAAAGCTTATTTTCTGCAGAACCAATGCTAAACTGTGGTTAGATGAGATGGGCTTGTGAGCTTATGTAAGTTCACTTACATCCTCAGTAAGGATGGTTAAGGACTGTATACTGACCTTGTTGGGATGACATCAACTATCATCTGTGTAACAGTGGCATCACTTTACTATTCTGATGGACAAAACTTTGCCAAGGCTGCAAAGGCGTCCCATTCTAGACATTGCTGCCTACATTACTACTCATGGATGCTTCCACTTGGCAATGGGGAGATCACCTGGACCAGATATTAACTTAAGTGCTCTGGACTCGGAGAGTCCAGCCTTACTGCTTTGCAGGAGCAAAGAGCAATTTGCTTGACTTGTGAGGCATGCCTACCTCAACGTAGGCATTTCTCTCTCAAAATGCTCACAAATACTACCCTCTATCTTGTATGTCATCTCTCATTATGGTTGGTTGAGCTCTTCTTGAGTCATAGATTCTAAGGTCAGAAGGGAGCATTATGATCATCTAGTCCAGGGGTTGGCAACGCTTGGCACGCGGCTCGCCAGGGTAAGCACCCTGGCAGGCCGGGCCAGTTTATTTACCTGCTGACACGGCAGGTTCAGCCGATCGCGGCACCCACTCGCCGCGGTTCGCCGTCCCGGGCCAGTGGGGGCAGCGAGAATCGGCGCAGGCAAGGGATGTGCTGGCCGCGGCTTCCCGCCGCCCCCATTGGCCCGGGACAGCGAACTGCGGTGAGTGGGGGCCGCAATCGGCCGAACCTGCCGCGTCAGCAGGTAAATAAACTGGCCCGGCCCGCCAGGGTGCTTACCCTGGCGAGCCGCGTGCCAAACGTTGCCGACCCCGGATCTAGTCTGACCTCCTGTATAGCACAGGCCATAGAAATTTCCCAAAATAATTTCTAGAGCATATATTTTACAAAAACATCCAATCTTGATTTAAAAATTCAGTGATGGAGAAGCCACCTCAACCCTTGAGATCCACTGGAAAAATTTACCATCATTAAAAATTTACACCTTATTTGCAGTCTGAATTTGTCTAGCTTCAACTTACAGCCAACTTACTACAACAATTTGATTGTTATACGTTTCTCTCTAGATTGAAGAGCCCATTATTAAATATTTGTTCCCCATGTTGGTACTTATAGACTGTAATCAAGTCACCCATTAACCTTCTCTTTGTTGAGCTAAATAGATTGAGCTCTGAGTCTGTAGCTATAAGGCAAGGGAAACATTCAGGTCAGTGTCTTGAACTGAAAGTGCAGAGCTCAACATAAGTGATCCCCAAAGGAAACAGTCTTTGGATTTCTGTTCCAGAGGGGAGGAAATTGTTGGGTAGATCAGTGTGCCATCATTGGAACAAGAAATAATACCAGGTTTTTTTTCTCCGGGGGAGGTGGGGGAATCATGGCTGACAGTCGTCCATCTTGTGAACAGTCTCAAATCTCCTTGTGCATTTCTTCCAATCCCTTTCATACCCAGACTGATAAGTGTAGGCAGGAGAGGAACACTGTGTTAAGCAGCCCTAGCCTGGGCAAAGCACTTTGGTGATCAGGCCAAGGATTTGTTACTGGATCTGTAAGTCCCGCTGCCTGGCATTCCAGATTTGATGTCACAGAGCCGAAGCTGGATTCTCCATCCTATGTCTCTGTATTTGACTGCTTGAATGTGGACAACCAAAACAGAAGATAATGAAAAGGAAAGCAGAAAATCTTTTGCTATGAAGCAGTTTTCTGTACAGCCACAATAAAACAGAAGTGATCTCTTTAAATCCATCCTGTTCATTATAGTCTTTCTTCTGTATTTTTTCCTCTGTTCAGCAAGTTCAACTTGCCATAGTCTGCTTTCAACTCCCTAGTGCTAAATTGTTTTCTCACCTTCTCTTCATTATGACTAAAATGATTACTCCATATGCTTTGCCTTTGAGTCACCTTCATCTTAAGTTATCAATATGGTGCTCACATGTCTCATCAGATTACTTTCTTCAAGTCCATTGCATCAGCCTACAATGGCAGAGATACAGATGCTACTGGCTGACCCATTTTACATAGTGCTCCATAGGACTCTGCTGGTGCTTCACCCTTACTCCCAAATTCCTATCCTAAGGGATTTCTGGCTTCCAGTGAATCCAGTCAGCCTGCCTGTGTTTTTTCCTAAGCCCCACTTACATCCCTTGTTGAGTATGGGTTCTACGCATAAAATGTCAGAAAGGGTGGGAAATCTTCCCCAACCTGGTGGTCCAACCCAAATTAATATTGCAAGTGTATCTTTTGCTGTCTGCCCTCCACAGTTCCAAATATTAATTCTAATTGCTTTAGAATGTAGAAGAGATGTACTTGGTTTTGAGAATAAACACTGTACATTATCTGCAAATTATAGACTTTAAATAAAAGTTAGATGAGCAAAATAACATTTCCGTAAAGTTAGATGGCTAAAGGAGAAATTTTCATTTTGCAAAGCAATATCATAGGTATGTAATCAATGACATTTGGATATTTTAAAATATGCAAATTAAATGACTGTAGGGCACCTGGATGTTACTTGGGTTATATTATCTTGAGTTCCTTGTTTTCAAACATGAAGCATGACTGTACAAAAGTATAAGCATGCAATATTTCAGCAGCAGTAACCTTTTTTTCATTTTATGAAAAAGATTTTTGAGTTTACTAATGCTTTACACACAATCCATGTACATTTACTCGAGGTCCAGGAGAAATTAGTATCTGGTTCTAAAGACATAACATTTTTCTTGAGTAGTCAGTGTCAAATGTGGTGTAAAATTAACTAATGACATTGTATTGGAAATACTCTGTTTTTAGAAAACTACCATTACTCTTCATCTTTTAAAATGCAAGCAGTTACTTTTAAGGTTGTTGTACTGCTGTGTTGAGGCTTTTTAACTTTTTGTGAAGGCTTAGAAAAATGCCTTATTTGACAACCCTGGAAACTAAAACTCATCCACAAAGCCAGTAAACTACTGGCAGAACCAGTGCCAGCTTCTCCCCTTCTGCCCTCCCATGTATTCCAACTCTAACCTCATGGGGCTATCTCTAGGGATGAATCTGTGTTCATTAAGCCATTTGACCCCCCTGAAACTGCTTACAAGGGTGCCAATTGTAACTGTGTTCTAAAATATTTTTCTGTAGATGAAATTGCAGTCCTAGGATTCAGTGCTATACTCACATCTGTTCTTATTTTAACACATCAGTTTAACCACAGAGGTTCTTCTGGAGTATTATGACTGATAACTAGAGCTTGTTTTTGCTTGAGCTTTCCAGGATTTTAGCAGCTCATGTTTCTTTTCAATGTGAACAGCATGTACTGCCATGGCTAATTTAATTCATTCTGGCTGATGTGCAAACACACTTTGTTAAGTGTAAACACTTGTATGTTGTTTCTTATTGAACATTGCCAGGTGACACATCATATATAATAACGGCACTTTTGGTGTATCATGGTTATAGTTCAGCTTGTAGAGCTGCTACATGAAGTGTAGAAAAGACTTTTTCCTCTTCCCCCTTTCCCACCATTAAGGGGGGGAGGGGGAAGGGTGTTTGGACAGTGCTTTAGCTGACCTGAACAAAACAGGGAAAACTTGACCTTGTTCCTACTTAGTTCAGAAAATTTATCACTTATAATTCTGTGGGTTCTATTCCTCGAATTCCAATTGACTGACTGTGGTAAGTGAGGGACACTTAGAGGGAAACTGTCAGATTAAATTTGACCTCAAATTTAGATTTTTATTTAAATAAACTTTTACAAAATCCAAGATTAATAGGAAAAAATACTAGTACTGTTTTAAAAACAGATCAAAATTCCTGTTAGGTTTTGCAACTCAAACAATCCAAACTTGTGCTAGTGTGTGAGAAGATAAAAATGAAATGGGAAACAAAGTGAAATTCATTAGCCTACCTCAGGGGTAGGCAACCTATGGCACGCGTGCCAAAGGCGGCACGTGAGCTGATTTTCAGTGGCACTCACTGCCCGGGTCCTGGCCACCGGTCCCGGGGGGCTCTGCATTTTAATTGAATTTTAAATGAAGCTTCTTAAACATTTTTAAAACCTTATTTATTTTACATACAACAATAGTTTAGTTATATATTATAGACTTACAGAAAGAGACCTTCTAAAAACATTAAAATGTATTACTGGCACGCGAAACCTTAAATTAGAGTGAATAAATGAAGACTCAGCACACCACTTCTGAAAGGTTGCTGATCCCTGGTCTACCTAAACTGTGGTCTATGAAAAGTAGATTACATTTATTTTTAAAATGTCCAGTTTCATTAATTTATGGTGCTTTCTGTAAAATAGGTAATAACACTTTAAAAAAACCCACCCAAAATAAGCAAATAAAAGCTATTCTTGTTTAACTTTAAAATGAGTGTACTCTCCACATCAAGAGGATGTGATGAAACCGGTTTGAAGGGCTTCGAGAATTTTGATTGTACCACATTATAAAAACACGACCGTCTAACATTGACACTCACTTAAATCAGTGTATGTATCAAATTTAGCCCAAAGTATTCTTATCTTCATGCTGCCATCTGAAACTTTAGTAACATTGTAGAGGATTATATTGCAAAATTATCATTAGCGTTTTAGCACTGGAAAAAAACAGCCATCAATCTCTAAAAATAGATTAAATGTTAAGTGATGCTGGTTCAAATAATTGGAAAATAACATGCTTCCTCCCTCTCTGTGTGCCCAAAGTACTAATTGGAACTCCTTATGCAGTGCGTTAATGGCTAATAATGGCTATTTCAATCCATTTTGGAATTTGATTTTTAATTGCACTGGTGGAATGAGGATAATCAATGGGACACCGTAATACCAGGGTACAAAATATATGGACAGAATAGGTTGTACTGGTGGGGGAGTGGCACTGTGTGTGAAAGAAAGCATAGAGTCAAATGAAGTAAAAATCTTAAATGAACCAAACTATACTATAGAATCTCTATCGATAGTATTTCCATGCTCTAATAAGAATATAGCAGTAGGGATATATTACCGACCACCTGATCAGGATGGTGATAATGACTGTGAAATGCGCAGGGAGATTAGAGAGACTATAAAAATAAACTCAGTAATAATGGGGGATTTTAGCTATCCCCAGAGTGACTGGGTACATGTCACCTCAGAATGGGATGCATAGAGAAAGTTTCTTGACACCTTAAATGACTGCTTCCTGGAGTAGATAGTCCTGAAACCCACAAGTGGAAAGGCAGTTCTTGATTTAGTCCTAAGTGGCGCACAGGATCTGTTTCAAGAGGTGAGTATAGCTGAACTGGTGATCATAACATAATAAAATTTAACCTCCCTGTGAGGGGTTGGGGGACACCGAAGCAGGCCACCATGGTAGCATTTAATTTCAGTAAGGGGAACTATACAAAAATTAGGAAGCTAGTTAAACAGAAATTAAAAGGTACAGTTCCAGAAGTGAAATCCTTGCAAGCTGCATGGAAACTTTTTAAAGGCACGATAAGAGTCTCAATTTAAAGGTATACCCCAAATTAAAAAACATAGAGGACCAAAAAAGTGCCATTGTGGCTAAACAACAAAATAAAAGAAGCAGTGAGAGGCAAAAAGTGGAAGTTAAATCCTATTGAGAAAAATAGAAAAGAGCATAAACTCGGGCAAGTGAAGTGTAAAAATATAATTAGGAAGGCCAAAAAAGAATTTGAATAACAGCTAGCCCAAGATTGAAGTGGGGGGAGGGGGGGAGAGTCAAGAAATTTAAGTACCTCACAAGCAGGAAGGCTGCTAAACAACCCATGGGGCCACTGGATGATCGAGATGCTAAAGGAGCACTTAAGGCTGTAGCCCGCGAAAGCTTATGCTCAAATAAATTTGTTAGTCTCTAAGGTGCCACAAGTACTCCTGTTCTTTTTGCTACTACTGTGAAACCTGTCATTAAGGAAGATTAGCCATTGCAGAGACACTAAATGAATAATTTGCATCGGTCTTCATGGCTGAGAGTGTGAAGGAGATTCCCAAACATGAGCTGGTCTTTTTAGGTGACAAATCTGAGGATCTGTCCCAGATTGAGGTGTCATTAGATGAGGTTTTGGAACAAATTAATAAATTAAACAGTAATAAATCACCAGGACCAGATGGTATTCTGAAGGAACTCAAATGTGAAATTGCAGAACTACTAACTGTAGTTTGTAACCTATCATTTAAATCAGCTTCCGTACCAGTTGACTGGAGGATAGCTACTGTGAGACCAATTTTTAAAAAAGGCTCCAGAGGCGATCCTGGCAAGTAGAGGCTGGTGAGCCTAAATTTAGTACCTGGCAAATTGGTTGAAACGATAGTAAATAACAGAATTATCTGACTCATAGATGAGCACGATTTGTTGGGGAAGAGTCAACATGCTTTTATAAACACAAATCATGCCTCACCAGTTTATTAGAATTCTTTGAGAGGAGTCAAACATGTGGACAAAGGTGATCCAGTGGATATAATGTACTTAAATTTTCAGAAAGCCTTTGACAAGGTCCCTCACCAAAGGCTCTTAAGCAAAATAAGCTTATCATGGGATAAGAGGGAAGGTAGTCTCATGGATCAGCAACTGGTTAAAAGATAGGAAACAAAGGATAGTAATAAATGATCAGTTTTCAGATGGAAAGAGGTAAATAGTGGTGTCCCCCAGGGGCCTGTACTGAGACCAGTATTGTTCAACATATTCATAAATGGTCTGGAAAAAGGGGTAAACAGTGAAGTGGCAAAGTTTGCAGATGATACAAAACTACTAAAGGTAGTTAAATCCAAAGCAGACTGCAAAGAGTTACAAAGGGATCTCACAAAACTGGGAGACTGGGCAACAAAATGGCAGGTGAAATTCAATGTTGATAAATGCAAAGCAGTGCATATTGGAAGACATAATCCGAACTATGCATATAAAATGATGGTATCTAAATTATCTGTTACCACTCAAGAAAGAGATCTTGGAGTCATTGTGGATAGTTCTCTGAAAACATCCGCTCAATGTGCAGTGGCAGTCAAAAAAGCTAACACAATGTTGGGAATCATTAGGAAAGGGATAGATAAATAAGAACGAAAATATCATATTGCCTCTGTATAAATCCATGGTACGCCCACATTTTGAATACCACATGCATCTCAAAAAAGGTATATTGGAATTGGAAAAGGAACATGAAAGGGCAATAAAAACTGTTAGGGGTATGGAACAGTTTCCATATGAGGAGAGATTAATAAGACTGGGACTGTTCAGCTTTGAAAAGAGACCTTGAATAGGGGAATATGAGAGGTCTGTAAAATCATGAATGGTGTGAAGAAAGTGAACAAATAAGTGTTATTTATTCCTTCAGATAACTTCATTGTGTGATCCCCGGTTCTTGTGTTAACAGGCAGCAGGTTTAAAACAAACAAAAGGAAGTATTTTTTCACACAGCACATAATCAACCTGTGGAACTCTTTGTCAGAGGATTTTGTGAAGGCCAAGACTATAACAGGGTTCAGAAAAGAACTAGATAAATTCATGGAGGACAGGTCTATCTGAGAATATTAGCCAGGATGGGCAGGAATGCAAAACTCTGAAGTGTCTCTAGCCTCTGTTTGCCAGAAACTGGGAATGAGCAATGGGATGTTTATCTGTTCTGTTAACTCCCTCTGAAACACCTGGCATTGGCCACTGTGGGAAGACAGGATACTGGGCTGGATGGAGCATTGGTCTGACCCAGTATGGCTGTTGTGTTCTTATGATATTTATACTTGATTGGTGTATCAGTACAGGTGCATCAGTAAACTTTATAGAGAAGCGCATAAGATATGTTTCTGGTAAATATTCTGTGTATATGATTACATTGAAAGTAATAATTATAGCAATTATTTTTATTGAAATAGTTAACTAGACATCCTTCTGGTAAAAAATGTAAAACTAAAACGCAGTAATACAAGTTTAAAAAAAAAATCTATATTGTTGAGAAATGGAGCATGAATATTAAAAATACATTTTGTAATTAACTATATGGGCCTAAAACCTGCTGCCTTCACTTATACAAATAGTCCTGTTGATGCTATTGAGGCTACTTATATGAGCAAGACGTGCAGGGTTCGGCCCCATCAGTGTGTCTCAAGAGATATTGTGGGGAAATAGCCTGAATTTCAAACTCAAAACTGCTTAGTTTGAAATTCATATGAAAACGTTTTTTGTATTGTAAATATATTAAAATATCTTTGAAACAGTAGTAGCCAAAATACATTTATGTAAATTCCCTTTTCTCTTTTAAGGTTTTTGGATTCAAAACATAAAAACCATTACAAGATATACAATCTGTAAGTATACTTTTATATCTACACCTTTCAAAACAATGTTATAAACATAGCTCATGAGTGAAAATGGTTTCTTTTTATGCTTGGACATAACTGAACATATTGTTTTACAGATTTCTTAAAACAATTATTTCAAGAAAACTACTTGAGAGCACTGTTACTTCATTTAGTAAAGTGTAATGAAGAAATTACATGGAATGCTTGTATGGGCTTGTGTTACTTGATCTACTTTAAATTTGCATGGCTTACAGCCCATTTTAGATCCTGTAACCATGTGGTAAATTCAGAAGTAATTCACATCATGGTTTCTGGTAATACATTAATGACATCTTCAGTGATGGAATTGCAAAATAGATATCTTCTGTTGTTCTGAAATTTATTTATTTATATAGCACTGTATTAGTAGTATACACTTTATTTAAACAGCTCTATTTTGCATCTACATGAACTCTTGCTATCCCCATGTGCAATTTTGAATAAGTTATTGCAACAGTTGAGCTTGCCTTAGTTTTATAGGTACAATGCTTGCTTCTGTGGATTGAGTAGTTATACATACATTTATCTATTATCAAAATATTTTGTAGGATTTTTCTAATTATCTCCTCTGTCATCTTTTTCCTTTTGTTTTAAACCTGATCCTGAGCTTGTTTCTGCATTCTGAAATGTATAGTAATGTTATGTTGATTTCAGCTGAAGTTTGCGAATATACGTGTTTCAAAAATGAGGTGCAGGAAAAAGTAAAACTTAATAGGAGTTACCCTGGAAGTTGGTTGATCTATTTTGAGCCTCTCAAAGCTTTATTTTGCGTAATCCTATATATTTTTTCTTCCTTTTCGTTGATAGAAAAATCAGTCCGATAATTACATCACACTGTAAACAGTAAATCATTAAAAATAATAATGTAAATGTGCCTCAGATAGAATAAAAATAGGTGCCTGTTGGATTTGTTATCTTGACATAGATGAAGATAGGTTAAGACTCTAGATGTACATAACATTAAAATTAACAAGAAATTGAATGCTTTTTTTTAAAGTTGCTATAAGATTGACCTTTAAAGATGGGAGGAGGGAAATTTATTGATGTTAACCAAACTATATATTAAAATAATACAACTTGGACAATTTTGAAAGCAGTTTATCATACAGTCCAGTAATGAGATTCTTTTCTTGTGCCTGTAAATTGTTCAGAAGGCAACCTAATCAGAATCTAACCTCCCACTGAAAGATGTGCCAATTCTATTCACAGCTAAAAGTGAAAGTATTTCTAAAAGCACTTGATAAGACATTTGAATATACTCTTCCCGCCTTAAAGAGCTAACTAGGTATTTATGGGGTGTCTATCACCACTTCACTCCTTCTGCAATTCAACCCTCTAGTCACCCAAAGCTAGAGGGCTTTAGTGTATATTCTGATATTTTTAAAATATAATTATCAAGGGGAGGGCTTATCATAGTCATCAGGTTGCATTTCAAGTGTGTTTGGTTTAGTTATTTTAAAATGCTAATTTGTTGAATAGCTCTTGAACCAGAATTAGAGCCCTGTGCAGATACGAAAAGGTATCCGCATCCGATCTGCGAGCCGCAGATATCCGCAGATTTGCAGGGCTCTAAACAGCTCCTCAGGTCACTGTGCAGCAGTGACACAGGGCTGTGTCAAGCCCCCAACCATCCCCCCAGCTCCACTTCTCCCTAGAGACCTGCTGCCCACTCTGCCCCTGCTGTACCTCCTTCCCTGCCCCAGCCAGGGAGGCTACAATTCTGGTCCTTCTATGCAGCGCTGCCCTCCCCATGGGGGGCTTGAACACCCCTACGCAGTTACGGCAGCTCTAATGCACGCAGTCATTGCCGCCTGCCTGTTTAAAGAACAGCCTCACCTTCAAAATGGTGTTTGGCTCACTACTTTCTGGGAGTTATTGTTTACCTCCTCTTTCCGAGCAAGCTGGGGACTACAACTCCCAGAATGTCCAACACACTGCTGCGTGATTCAGAGAGCTGAGCTGGAGCCTGCAGGCTGGGTGCCAGCCGCTCTGTTTGGGTGAGTGTGTGCTGCAGAG
The DNA here is from genome assembly GCF_028017835.1 of Emys orbicularis. Lineage (NCBI taxonomy): Eukaryota > Metazoa > Chordata > Testudines > Emydidae > Emys > Emys orbicularis. Next base: position 35,876,894 of record NC_088689.1, on the reverse strand, counting down.
CCCTGTGGAGACACAAAATTTATATCCACATCCGTGGTGCGATCCGCAAAAATGGTCTGTGGATATCCACATCCGTGGATACACAGCGGATACCTGCAGATTTGCTGGTCTCTAATCAGAATGGTCAAGATTGAGTGAAGGATTTTTTTTATCCTTCCATCCCCTCTGGCCCCCAAATCCTATTTATAGGAGCCAATTTTTTTTCTGGAAAAATGTGAAATAGGATAACTAACTTCCTGCTTCTTAAGACTATCAGTTTTTAGTGAGGTGTGGCTTTGATATTAGTCACAAGATCAGGGAGTGTTGAACTGCTCAGTACCGAGCATGTCATTTGAAAGTGGCACAAATAGTGACAGGTTAAAAACACTAGATGTGTTCTAATTTCTAAATCAGGTCAGCATACAAGAATTTGTACGGAAGAGGTGAGGAAAAACTTTTTAAATATGTAGATGGTTAAAGTAAAGTTGGAGGCACAGAGCTAGTAGATGGTAAAGAGGAAACGATTACTCTTTAAAACTTTGGGGTTAAAAATGAGGAGGATGTGATAAGAGCCATTTTTTTCTCTGTATTAAGGGAACAAGAGCCTTTGATATATGTATATTGCCAATATGCCATTCCAGATTTTCTAATGTTATCTACTGTATTTATGAACCAAATTTGTCAGTGTGTCAGAGGCTTTTGTTCAACTTCATGGCAAGTTTTTGAAGTTGAAATGTAAGTCTTTTTCAGTTATAGGAGTACAAAAAAAGTCTTGTTTTTGTGTCCTTACAAGACACATATTTCACTCTTTCCTTGCGTGGTTAACTCAAGACTGGTGCAGGTGACTTAATAATGTCCCAGAATCACCAAATTTACTCTTTGGATGAGGCTTTCAAGTGAAAAATGTGCCTGAAGAGTTCTCCCTCCCCCCCCAGAAGTGAATTGATTGGGAACAGGTTCAGAATAAAATGACTCTACAGCCATGGTAAACATACTTTGTAAATGCCACTCATTTGTGTAGAGAATCCAGGAAATCTCTTAATTCTTATTATGTGGACAAAATCTGTACAAATGCTTACACTAGGTAATCATAAATTTAAGTAGGATTATAAAGGGGGTAATTCAGCACAGTGTTTGTCCCCAAGGTAGGAAAAGGATCAAATGCTAGCTTTTGGGCACCATTGAGGGGCATGTTAGTTATGGCATCTATGTATGATATCAGTCCCCAAGACATTCCTTCCCATTGTAGTTACTAACTTTTAATTTAAAAATGAGCAAAGTTGTTGACAGTACTAATTTTCTTACGTGAGTATTGAAAAAATGAGCTGGGGTCCTGTGGAAAAAATTTGATCATGTAATTAGACTATCATAACAATGGTATATCTGAACTTTGAGTGCTTGACTTTGCAACCTCAAAGTTGTTTTAATGTAGTTTGTTGTATGAAATCTCAAATAGTATCTACATTAGACAGGTGCATCAATTTAACTTATGGTTTCTAAACCATGTTAAAAGCAACAGAGGGTCCTGTGGCACCTTTAAGACTAACGGAAGTATTGGGAGCATAAGCTTTCGTGGGCAAGAACCTCACTTCTTCAGAAGAAGTGAGGTTCTTGCCCACGAAAGCTTATGCTCCCAATACTTCTGTTAGTCTTAAAGGTGCCACAGGACCCTCTGTTGCTTTTTACAGATTCAGACTAACACGGCTACCCCTCTGATACTTAAACCATGTTAGTTAAATTGGTGTTCAAACTGTGCAGATAAAGCCTATTGTAACAATTTGGCATTTCACTTCCTAGAAAATATTTGTAAATGTGACTGTTTTCTTTCTTTCCTGTCCTTCACTCTTACTTTCTTGTATCCAACATCTTAAACCACTTGCTCTTAGTTTCCAGTATTCTTATTTAACCCATGTTTTCAGTTTTTCCTCTATTTTAATACACCCCAAAATTGTAATCTCATTTTATTCCCAATCTCTCCTTTGTTCCCCATCTTCTTTAGTATACCTCTTTTGTACTTGTACACAGCTTCTTGCAGTCTTCTCCTTTGAGTAATTAGTTGTGAGGCTGTTCCTTTGTGTGTCCTCTTACTTCTATGCAAAGTTCCTCAACATGGGGGAAGGTGGAGGTTTAGTTGGCTCTGGCATGAAGAAACAGGCTGTTGCCTTCTCTTTGGCCTTGAGACCTGTCAGGCAGGGTGATGGATAATATCTCATGTTTGTATGACAGCCAGGAAGGTGCAAATTGGTTGCAAGTTAAATCATAGCCATTTTAAAGCTTAAGTGACTTTTCAAAATTTTGAAGCCACTGAAGCTGCTAGGGATTCCTCATGGCAGGATTGGCTACAAAAACACAGCTGTAGCTTGGATGAATTAAAAAAAAATAATTGAAGTCTCAGAGGCTCGTTTACTGTCTTACATTTTATTACAGTTCTAATTGGATTTTTAAACAGAAACATGTAAAATTCTAAATGAGTAAAGAATAGGTAAGATTTACTACTTCGAGTGTCAGTGTGCCTCATGCGTGAGATTGAAATCTTGCATAGCGGTGTCTGAGGCTGTGTGCGCGCCTGGTGCCTTTTTGTACTCCTGTGCAACTACATAAGATGGATAAGCTGTGGCCCTTCCACCATTCCCTCTTATCAAATATGACAGCGAGATGGAATCTAGCAACTGTCCAACCCACTACTCTGAGAGCTTCAAAACTTGTGTTTTTAACAACAAACTGTGAAGAACTTTGTCATCTCCATTTCTTCAAATTGGATGTTTCCTTAAAAACAAAGAAACAAACAAAAAAACACGCTGGCAATTTCTCAGTATAGCTCTTCCCTCTCTTCCCCCCCTCCCCCCCCCCCCCCGCAAGATGTGGATGGCATTAAGCTGGCCAACCTCAACATGGCTAGTACCCTTACAGAACGCTGCACTGGCCATGTTGGGTACCATCATTGCATGTGTACTGAAGCAGATCCCCCTCCCACACATTGAGGAGGAGAAGATTTCACTCTACAGTGGCATCATTAGCCAGGCCATTCACTCATGTCAGACTTTGATCTCCAGGAGCATTTGACAATGGAGGTACAGCAGCCACCTCAATCTGTACCTTAGGGAATCATCATCACCACTGGTTGGGTAACTGGACTTCAAAGCTTCCTGGCCTGGATTACAGAGACCCGGGATACTGAAATCACAGTAATCCAGTAAAAGTCCCAAAATACTGTGCAACTTTGAAATACTAAGCTTTACAACCATTGCCAGGATCACCCTCCCAATCAATGAGGGCATACTTGAGCTGTCAATGGTACTATGGCAGACCCTGACAACTTTGCCCTATACATGTATATGAGTGGAAAGGAGATACCGGGTGATTTCAGAAGGCTTTGAACACTTCTAAACTCTGGGGTCTCTGGTGGTATCAGCAGTACAAGAGAAGTCTATGCTCACAAAAGGCACATCAAAGGAAAAGGACTTAAAAAACAAACAAACAAACAAAAAAACCCTCCAAAACCAAAAACCACCTCATTGCAGCTCTGCATTGTGAACTACCAAGCCCTGTTCGCAAAATATAACTTCCTCAGCTGGGAAAGATAAATTACTTCTGTCTGAAATTCTCCAGGAGAAAGGGGTAGAACTGAAATGGATTATAAAAGGGCTAGGTGGTGGTCAGAAGAGCATTGCAAATATGCGTCCAGATATGGTTTGAGATCAATGACCATGGCTGTCACCATGAAGAAAACCTTATGATTGCTAGTATCAGTCATCCTGAAATGACTGCTAGCATTCAGGCTTCCCGAAAGAGGTGCAAGCCACCAGAGAGGGACCTGCCTTTTGAAGGGATGGAGCTCTTTTAGATGCAGAACAGAGAGAGCACCCCATTTACTGAAGGACTCCTGGGCCATGTTAAGATTCGTAGGGATCTATACACTCGCTTCTATCAGAAACAATACAAATAGTAAGCTCAGCAAGAGGCACCTTCCTTCTCCTAGAGCAGACAACCTAAGTATCGGCCAAGGAAAAGACCATTATACTTGAGGAGCTGCCCATTGTAGTCCTTAGGTTTAGTTCTAGTATAACAGGCAAGCAGGTACTGATCATCACCAACAGCTACCCTGTTCATTTCCACACCGTATTCCCTACCTGTCCCCTTTCCTGTCCCTCGAGAGACTTTGCATGAGAGCCTATTTAAAAAAAAAATTGGCCTTGTTGCTTCATCTAGGAGCAGAGGAGGGAGATACCTCAGAAGTTCAGAGGAAGAGACTCACTCCTGATACTTTCTTATCCTGAAGAGGAAAGGGGTCCTATCCTAGACCTGAGGAGACTGAACAGATATATATGCCGCCTCAGATTCAGGATGGTAACCCTTGCCTCCATCATCTCATCTTTTCAGGATCAAGACTGGATCTGGCTGTTCTCTCGCAAGACATGTACTTCCACATAGCTATCAACCTGGCCAATAGGAAGTACTTGATGTTCACAGTGGAGCCAAATCACTACCAGTACAAGGTACTGCCATTCAGACTCTACACGGTATCGAGAATCTCCACAGAATACCTAGTGGGGGGGGGGGGTGTGGCGGCCCATTTGAGAAGACAGGATCCACATCTACCCTTACACTTGGCTAATCAGAAGCATATCCCAGCAGGAGACAGCAACAAGCCTAGAATATATACATGCACATGCTTTCTCTCCACCTTTTTGCCTGACTTAGATCTCATGGTGAGCTTTGAAAAAACTCATCCCATCACAGATTATAGAGTTTATAGGAGCTATGATCCGTTCCAAGCCAGGGAAAGCATATCTGCATAAAGACAAGTACCTGTTGTTGTGAGGACTGCTACTGGGATAAGATAAAACCAGTCTGACATATATGCTTGCCTTGGTATATTGGACCACATGTTGGCAGGTGTGTACATGACACTGCTTATCAGATTTCACTTGTGACCCTTATAATTCTGGCTCAGATCAGTCTACTCTCTACCAAAACACCAGAAGGTCTGAGTACCACCTCATGTTCTTGCAGAACTGGATGTTAAAACCCAAGAACATGAAGGAGCATAGTACTGTTCTCCAGCTCCCTCCCTGACAAGGACACTAATCACATGGGTATTTCAGCGACAGCTTGGGGAATCCAGCTGGACCACCTGCAAATACAATGGCATTGGTCCTCAGGAGACCTGAGACTTCACTCAGACATCCTGGAACTCAGAGCCATCATATTAGGTAGGAGTGACATACAAGCTGTCCTCCAAAATTCCAGTGTAGTTCCTGACGGACTATGCCTCAGCAATGCACTGTATAAACAAGCTATGAATTGCCATCTCATCACCCCTCTAAGTCATCAAACTTTGGACATAGAGCCATCAATACAGGATCACCCTGATGGCTCTCCACATCCAAAGTGCCCACAACAGTCTGATGAACTTCTTGAGTAAACTGGTAACAATCATAAGTGGTCACTGAAGAGGTCCATCATAAAACAGATATTCCATTGTTGGGGGAGAGAATTCTTTGCCTCCAAGCACAACACCAAGTGTCAGAACTTTTGGTCTAGAGGGGCCATGAGCTTGGGCTCTTTACGAGACACCTTCATTCTGCAGTGGAATTGAGGTGTGCCTTTTCTTTGATTCTCCTGGTCCCTCACGGTGATATCTGAAATCAAATGAGTCAGAACCATCATCATTTGCGTAGCTCCCTACTGGCAAGGGTAGTTTTGGCTGACAGACCTGCTACAGATGTCTGTTTAGTTGCTTGCTTAGCTGCCATACTGCCTGGACTAGATATCGCAGTACCACAGACATACACTTCAGACCTGAAGTACTACATCTGACAGGCTGGATGTTGGCTGGCTAAGTACCATAGATAGCAAGTTCAGGATATCCTTTTACAAAGCAGGATGACATCTACTAGAAACACTTGTCTTAATGGAAAAGGTTTTTGATGTGTGGCCCAACATAACTTTCACTCTGCAGGCTATACCATCAAAGATCCTCAATTCCTTGCTGCCTACCTTTTAAAATGCTCTGGCCTAGCATTCAGTTCCATTAAGGTCCCCCTTGCAGCGATCTCTGCTACCCATCTACCGGTACACTTGTGCATGGTCTTCCTCTCGAGTCATGGTCATGGGCCCTTTCTTTGAACCTGTCAGAATGCTCTTTCCTTCATCTCACTGTGAAGACTGCATTCCTACTTACTCTATTCCTTTGGTTAGGAGAGCAACTCTGAGCACTTATGGCTGATCCTTCCTATATAATCTTTCATAGAGACAAGGTGGTGTTGAAACCTTACCCAAAGTTCATCCCCAAAGTGGCCTCCAATTCAGATGGAACTCAGTTAACTTGTATTCTTTCCAAAGTCCCACTCTACACTGGAAGAGAAGTTACACACTGGATGTTTCCAGAGTATTGCTTTACTACATCGATTGAACTAAGTAGTTCAAATTGTCTACCCACTTATTTCTGGCAATAACTGGCTATTCCAAAGGCCAAGCCATCTCCACTCAGAGAATATCTATGTGGATAACACAATGTATCTCTAAGACTAACAGATGTATTGGAGCATAATCTTTCGTGGGTGAATGCCCACTTCTTCTCATGCATCCGACGAAGTGGGCATTCACCCACGAAAGCTTATGCTCCAATACATCTGTTAGTCTTGAAGGTGCCACAGGACTCTGTTGCTTTTTACAGATCCAGACTAACACGGCTACCCCTCTGATACTTGACACAATGTATCTCATATTGTTTCCAGTTGGCTGGTATGTGTGTGTGTCACAGCATCAGGGCTCAATCCACCAAAGCTCAAGTGACATTCTCCACCTGCTTCAGAAGTGTGCCAGTTTCTGAAACGTGCAAGGCAGTGACATAGAGTAACCACTGATCTTCACCAAACATTTGTGCGTTGGACTTAGCCACAAGGGCAGATGCCAAGTTCAGGACAGCACTGTTCAACTGATGCAGCTGGTATTCCTTCTCACTCTCCAGAAGGAGTACTACTTGCCTGTCACCTGCGGTGGGATCCACACTGACATACTTAAACTGCAGGGTAAGAAAAACTGTTCTTCGAGATGAGGATGTCTGTGTGGCCCCTATAATCCATCCTCCTTCCCTGTTTTCAGTGTCTTCAGCTAACGCAAGTTTCAAAATGTGAGGGAACTGAGGGAGAGTCACAGCCACTCTGCCCTTTATGCCCTTGTATGGGAGCAAAAGAGAACAGGGTGCATGCATGACCTTGATGAACACAGCTATTCCAAAAAGTCTGATCTTGCTCATGAAGCATATGCATACTTAAAGGGAGATTTACAATGACTACAAAATCTCAAAGAATCAGTTACTGTAGGGTAACCATTATTTTTCAGCAAAATCTTTTGAGTTTGCCATAGCAACTTAACCAATATATTTTAAAACAAAATATTCTGAATTTCATGGACCAAGTCTAGCTGTGGTGTTGAGCTATAAAGGTGATGTGGACTTAAGGTTTTTTTTCTTAGCTTTCATATGCTGATCCTTACATACAAAAGTGTGATAGACACCTTAGACTTACCTAACATACTTATGTTGAACTTTAATCTTTTCTTTTTAGATGTGCTGAAAGACATTATGACACCGCCAAATTTAACTGCAGAGGTATGTTTGTGCTGCCTAGGGTCTAGGCTATTAGCTTTTTTCCCCTTCCAATTTCTCCTTTTATTTTTCTGAACTAAGGAACAAAATAAAACTGTCATATTAATGTAGTGTTTGGGGGGGAGAGAGAAGAATGGTATTAACATAACTTAAGATTCCTTCATGAGAAGCTTACTGTGGTGCTTGACACTGTGTAGAAAGTATATTCTTAGCAATTATCTATCATGGGCTAAGAACACAAATAGTTGAAATTTCAGTGTGTAAGCCTGAGGTTATGACTTAAAGCTGATTTTAAAACAAACTATGAAGTACTCCATTTAATTTGATCAACACTTAGTTTACCAAAAATGGGGACTTTTACTGAAATTGGGACAAAGGTCCTTTCTAATATACAAGAGTCCATAGAATGAAAATGGAGAATAAGCCATGCTTACGGGTCAGAAGGTACATCTACGCTGCAATAAATAACCCGTGGCACCAAGTCTCAGAGCCCAGGTCAGCTGACTTGGGTTTGGAGGGCTTGGGCTGCGAGGCTAAAAATTGCAGTGTAAACGTTCCTGCTTGGCCTGGAGCCTGGGCTCCAGTCTGAGCCTGAAAGTCTATGCAGCAATTCTTAACCCTGCAACACGAGCCTCATCAGCCTGAGTCAGCTGACTCAGGCCAGCCACAGCCATGCCGTGAGTCTTTTATTGCAGTGTAGATATATCCACAGGCAGCTCTGCCAGAAAGTTCTGGAATCAAGGCTTCCACTATATAAGGAATTGAAACTACATAACACTTCAGTATTCTGCCTTTGTTTAAATGGGGCAGCTCAGTGTCACTCTGACTTGGAGCTTTTCCAGCTAATGAGGGGATGTTTTGGGTGCTACTGAGAATTCTGCCTCTTGACCCTCAGTTAACCAAAGTCTTTTGGCAGGACACCTGCTGAAAGTAAACTAATGTCGCTGCTTCATGTCAGCACTTTTCTCTAGTGGTGGCTCTAGATTCCTGCATGGTAGCATTGGCAGAGGAATCTCTGGACACCGTGCATTAGTAGTTCACTTTCATACCATTGTTCAGAATGGGTATGATAGAATGGGTGGATAGATAAATAGAAGCTCTTCAATATGGATGACCTAAGAGCATTTGAAGGAGCTTACTTTGCTTCAGATGGCGCTCTAAAGGGAAGCACCTCCAGCATGTTATCTAACAGAGTGGATTTTAGTGTTAATGGACCATGCTGCAGCTGTAATCCTTGGGACTCCAGTCTAAGTTCACTAGGATCTCCAGTACTCTTCTTATCTAGTCAGTGGTGTAGTCTCTTTCAGTGTTTGTTCCAAAATTTTCCAAAGTGTGGGGTGTGTGCCCCAACTGGGGAGCATGGACAGAACTCTGTCATTTTCCTGAGTCTGTTTAAATGTTTTAGTAGAAGCTAAATCTCTAGCTGTTATGGTTGCAGAAGAAACCATCAAAACACAGTTTAACTGATTCTGCAGTGTCTGCCTGGGTTTACAGAGAGGCAGAAAACAGTAGATGAGAGGTATAAACTGCCCCATTCATTTCAGTGAGTGCTAACTCAGATGTCACTTGTGATCCTTTAAATGTCATCTTTCTTACATGCTTTGACAATCAGTGAAATAGTTAAGTAAGGAGAGGAAGCATCTTATTAAGATAGATTCCAGGACTTCCAAGAGTAGGAGGGAGTCATGCATAAATGAAGTTGGGTGGGCCTTTAACAACACATGGCCAGATGTCATCATTGCTTTCATTTTTATTTTGCATTATGAAGAAACTACTTACATTTCAGAAATCACTGATTTACTGAAATCCTTTTACTCTAGAATATTACGAAGAGTCCTTAACACAGTTGAATGTTTATGTATCATCCCAGTTGCTCTATCCTGCCTTAGCTGAGGTTGCTCAGTTAGAGTTGCATTACTTTTTGTATTTTTGTCTTTTCCCTTTCATCACAAAAACAATAATCCACCTTTGATATTTGAGAAAGTGACTCTTAGACTCCCCTTCTTCTATACACTTTGCCTTTCCCTAGGAGAAGAGGAAGCTTTAGGTACTCAGAAATGAGAAGTGATTTTGGGTGCCCAACATGAAGCATCTCGAAGATGTCTGATATTCAGTTGGTGGGTTGTCAGCCAAATCAAGTATCTTCCTTGTGGGGCAAAGTAAGTCCAAAACAAAATGAAAAGCTATCCAGAACAAGACCACGACCCCCTGTGGAGCCATATCCCTCTGCCTAGGGTTTGTGTAACCTTTAAGTCCTTTCCTCTCAGGATTGTCTCTCCTTATTTCAGGGATCAAGCTGTGTTTCACCCGTCTTATGCCTCAACTTCCCTCAGTTCTTGCCAGTGTGTAGGGATTTTCCCACAGTCTTTAGGTAGGGGGTGTAGAGGAGCCTGGGCCCTCCCAACTACTTCAGGATCTAGCCCTTGCCCTGGGTCTCTGAACTGGGAATCACCTGGCCATCCCAAACTCCAGACTGTCCACTTTTCCTAGATCCATTTCATACATTAGCCTTAGGCCTTTTCTGGAATCTTCAGCTGAGCCCTTCCTAGGCCTATGGCTCCTTCTCGGCAAGGAACCATGTGAGCCTTGACTCAGCTCTAGTCCCCGGAGAGCTTCCACAACAAGCTGTTCTTCTCTTGGAACTTTCTTCCAGGACTTCCTCTGTGGCTTTCTCTCCAGAGGGAACCTTGGCTGGTTCTCATCTAAAATGGAATCTACCTCCAAATTTTGGTGGCAATATTCTGAGATATATCTCAGAATATTGTCTCCCTTACCAATGTCATGTTGGTAGTGGCTAAAGGACTGCTTCAGTTTCCTTTTATACAGCAGTCTAAAGGGCCTAAGACTCTAACCTTCACATGGAGGTGGCCATTTTAGGAATACTCACTCTTCCATGTGAAAGGAAGCATAGTGGTGCATTTTTACATTGGGGTAGTTTGCAAGACTAGCACTCATTTCTGCTGCTTTGATGGAATCTGAATCTAGTTGTGAAGTGTCATGGACCCTCCTTTTAAAGCCATGTGAATCTTTGTTCATTTTTGTCAGTTATTTGGGGTTTTTTGCTCTTCCAGAAGACCAAGTGGATGTCCTGTGCTGTGAGCCTATAAATCGTCCTTACATTTTTTCCCAGACAAAATAGTACTCTGCACTGCACCAGAATTTTCTGCTAAAATAATCTCATGATTCAACCATAATCGTCATCTTTCTTCTGCTCTTATGACCTAAACTGTCTCTTCCAAAGGAATTTACATAACCTGAATGTATGACAAGCCAGTAAAAAAGACTTGCCCAAAATTGGATGCTTTATTCATTCTTTGTTGGCCAAAACTAGAGAGAGAGCTTCCAAGGTGACTGTTTCTGACTAGATCTGAGTGGTGATTTGTGCAAGAGCCTGTCTGTCCTCAAAGTCAGTGAGGGAGCCTGTTGGGCAGAGAAAATACAGCTTTGTATGACTAAATATGCTGAGCAGCAATATGGATATTATCTATTTTTGTTTGGCATACTGCAAGATAGGTGTGTTTTGTTTTTTGGGTGCTGCAATCTCCTGGTTATGGCTTATTTCTCTCTCCTGTTTTCAGAGTTTTTTTCCCTTTTTTTTTTTTTTTTCCCCCTTTTCCCCCTGCTTCCCAGTTCCAAGTACTTGCCATCTCTCTTGTCTGATGGATTGTGTATGAGTAAAGAAAATTGAAATGTTTTTGGGTTTTACTGTTAAAACAATAACAAAAGCCTGGGTGTGTGGTTTTTTTTGGTTTGTTTACAATTAGCAGTTATGATTACGTATTATTATACATATTTTAGAGCCTCTTGGAACTAATTATGTGGACATGTCCAGTCCCTGGAATAGGGTAAACTGTAATATCAGAACTCTTCAGCAGAATTGCCTCATTTGATCAGTGGGCATGGCTTAACCCTATATTCTTGTAATAATAGGTTCTGGTATAAGACCACTTCTGGGATGATGGATTGTTATAAGACAAATTGTCAGATATGAGCAAAATTGCTCTATTGAGTAAGACATTAAGAGTATGTATAATTGGGAATTTGCTGAAATTTGAGGGGCCAAGCTATTGGCATGTGCTCCACATCTTGTATACCACCTTTCTGGAATCGATCATTACGGTACTTGTGTCAGACCACTTAACCTATTCAGTTACCTCTTTAGACTGTTAATTGCATGATATGCGTTTTGTAACGTTAACATCTCTGGTTAAACTAGTTAAAATGCATTAAATTTGAGACTTCATTGTAAATCTTATCTTCCTATCACAGTTGCACAGTATCCTTTTGAAGACCATAACCCACCACAGCTAGAGCTTATCAAACCTTTTTGTGAAGATCTTGACCAATGGCTGAGTGAAGATGACAATCATGTTGCAGCAATTCACTGTAAAGCTGGAAAGGGACGAACTGGTGTAATGATTTGTGCATATTTGTTGCATCGAGGCAAGTTTTTAAAGGCTCAAGAAGCTCTAGATTTTTATGGGGAAGTAAGGACCAGAGACAAGAAGGTGAGTTATTGTACTCTGCTTTTTTCCACCCTATCACCCATTCCTTGGTACTTTTTCTAATTAAGATAAATTCAGTTGGGATAGGCTTCCAACAGAAGGTATGATTGTGTTTGACTTACTAGTTTAACTTTCGGTTTAAAGAAACGACACCATTAGTGTTCTTGATAATAAGATTCTATTGAAAGCAAAATGCTGAAGTTGTCTCTTCCTTGTTTCTGTTATGTCCAAGAAGATTCTGAATGTTTATGCTAGCCATAGGAATATCAGACCACCTCTTCAAAGTGTGTTTTGCATCATATTACATCAAGTTGGTGGTGGATGGTGAATTTTCCCATTCAGCTATACAGGCATCAGCTTCAACCAATTGAAAGATAGGACTATTCTAGTTTGGTCCCTTTAGTGGATGAGCTGTCCAGCTCCTCCATTTCCTTTATTCTTCTGAGGTATTCTGCTACTCCTCTACTTCTGGTGCTTGTTATGGCTGAAATGCGATGAGCCACTGTGATGTATCTGGGTTGCCTTAACCATTCAGCAGAACTTTCTGCTTCCACTTTACTTGGCTTCTGTTCTGTAGGGATGAAACTTTCAGGGTAATTGGCCAAGGCAGAAGCTGCCATCAGCATCTCTTTATAGCCTGCCTCATTGAGAGCATCACCTTTTCAGTCCCTATACCAGCCTCTCAATGAGAGGAATCTCTCACTCCTTGAACTGAGAATGGTAAAAGGCTTTCATGGCCTTTAACTCCTTGCTAGTAGACTTAGTGGCAGCCCTGCATAAGGCTGTCTGGCACAGGCACGTCTTTGTTCACATGCTGTGGCTACAGCTTGCTGATGGTAATCTCTAGTGTCTCAGGACCTCAGAATATTTTTTTTTCTCACTTCTGCATCCTAGTCAAAATATTTTCCAGCTACACTGGGGTCTGTCTTTCAAATTCAGATAATCAGTCTCCCTCCTCTCTCCCAATTTCGTCTGTAGTGTTACAGCAGTTCATACACCTACTCTGGAAAGGACTGGAGATGACGTATGTATGTCAGCTCCAGTCCTTTTCAGGGTAGGTCTCTCTGAATTGCTCTAATGCTGCACAAAAATTATGTATGAGAGAGATTTGGACTGCATTTAGGTTTTTATACGTTTCTTAGCATCTAGATCTCTACACAGGTTGACACGTTCAAAGGCTCTTGGTTGTGGAATCATTAGTTGAGCAACGGAAGAGATTGTCTGCTGACCTGTTAGAGGGAGCAAATTAAAACTGTCTTATGCAGATAGCCACTTTAGCCAGTCATAAGAGATACGAGACCATTAGTCCATATGTCTCCATACTTATATAGTACTGTACAGAAAGAAAACTAACAATTTCTATAATTACATGTGTTCTGTGCTGAAAACCAATCTGACAAAATAAATAAATAAAAATGATTAAATGAACTGAGATGAAGAGGCAGCTTGATGCTTAAGCAAGATGGTTGTATTTCTTTAGAGTACCCAAGAACAGAGCAATTCTTGAACTTTTGGATGCCTTTAAAACCAGGGCTTTGGAGTTGTGCTTTGGCTCCACTCCCGCTCCAGGCAAAAACCTGCAGCTCCACTGCTCCGGAGATGCTCCGCGCTCCAGCTCCGGGCTCCGCTCCAAAGCCCTGTTTAAAACTTTATTCTACTCTTTGAGGACTATGCCAGAATCCTAGGACTGGAAGGGCCCTCAGGAGGTCTTCTAGTCTAGTTCCCTGCACTCATGGCAGGACTAAGTATTATCTAGACCATCCCTGACAGGTGTTTGTCTAATGTGCTCTTAAAAATCTCCAATGACACAGATTCCAAAATGTCCGCTAGGCAGTTTATTCCAGTGCTTAACTACTGACAGGAAGTTGTTTTTTTCCCTACACTGCCCTTGTTGCAATTTAAGCCCATTGCTTCTTGTCCTATCCTCAGTGGTTAAGGAGAACAATTTTTCTCCCTCCTCCTTGTTAACAACCTTTTCTCTACTTGTAAACTGTTCTTGTGTGCGCGCGCCCTCCCCCCCCGGTCTTCTCTTCTCTTCTCCAGACTAAACAAACAGTTTTTTCAAATCTACCCTCAGAGGTCATGTTTTCTAGACTTTTAATCATTTTTGTTGCTCTTCTCTGGACTTTCTTCAATTTGTCCATATCTTTCCTGAAGTGTGGCTTGCAGAACTGGACACAATACTCCAGTTGAGGCCTAATCTGCATAGAGTAGAGCAGAAGAATTACTTCTCATGTCTTACTTACAACACTCCTTTTAATACATCCCAAAATGATGCTTGCCTTTTTTGCAACAGTGTTACACTGTTGACTCTCATTTAGCTTGTGATCCACTACGACCCCCAGATCCAGTAGTACTCCTTCCTAGGCAGTCATTTCCCATTTTGTATCTGTGCAACTGATTGTTCCTTCCTAAGTGAAGAACTTCGCATTTGTCCTTATTTATTTCACCCTATTTTCTTCTGACCATTCCTTCAGTTTGTCCAGATCATTTTTGAATTTTAATCCTATCCGCTAAAGCACTTGCAACACCTCCCAGCTTGATATCTGCAAACTTTATAAGTGTACTCTATATGCCATTATCTAAATCATTGATGAAGATATTGAACAGAACCGGACACAGAACTGATCCCTGTGGGAACCCCACTTGATATGCCCTTCCAGCTTGTCTGGGAAACCACTGATAACTACACTCCTGGAACTGTTTTTCAACCAGTTGTGCACTCATCTGATAGTAGCTCCATCTAGGTTGTATTTCCCTAGTTTGTTTATGAGAATTTCATTGAGACAGTATCAAAAGCCTTACTAAAGTCAAGATATATCACATCTACTATTTTTCCTTATCCACAAGACTTGTTACCCTGTCAAAGAGAGCTGCTTAGGTTGGTTTAACATGATTTGTTCTTGATAAATCCATGCTGACTGTTACTTATCACCTTATCTTCTAGGTGTCTGCAAATTGATTGCTCCATTATATTTCCGGGTACTGAAGTTAAGCTGACTAGTCTAATTCCCCGGGTTGTCCTTTATTCCCCTTTTTATAGATTGGCACTATATTTTCTCCTTTCTAGTCCTCTGGAATCTCACCCATCTTCCATGAGTTTTCGAAGATAATCGCTACTGGCTCAGATATATCCTCAGTTAGCTCCTTGAGTATTCTAGGATGTATTTCATCAGGTTCTGGTGACTTGAAAACATCTAGCTTGTCAAAGTAATTTTTAACTTCTTTCCCTATTTTAGCCTCTGGTCCTACCTCATTTTCAGTGGCATTCATTAAGTTAGATGTCCAATTGCTACTAAACGTTTTGGTGAAAACTGAAACAAAAAAGTCATTTAGCACTTTTGCCATTTCCACATTTTCTGTTGTTCTCTCTGCCTCCTCCCCTCGCCCCTCCCCCACATTTGAGTAATTGGCCTACCCTGTCCTTGGTCTTCCTCTTGCTTCTAATGTATTTGTAGAATGTTTTCTAGTTCTCTTTGTCTCTAGCTAGTTTAATCTCATTTTGTGCCTTGGCCTTTTTAATTTTGTTCCTACATACTTGTGTTATTTGTTTATATTCATCCTTTGTAATTTGAGCTAGTTTCCACTTTTTGTAGGATTCTTAAATTTTGAGTTTCATATAATTGAAGATCTCCTGGTTAAGCCCCAGTGGTTTGATACTTCCTATCTTTCCTATGCAGTGGGATAGTTTGCTCTTGTGCCCTTAATAATGTCTCTTTGGAAAAACTGCCAACTCTCTTGAACTGTTTTTCCTCTTAGGCTTGCTTCTGAAGGGATTTTACCTACGCACTCCTTGAGTTTGCTAAAGTCTGCCTTATTGAAATCCATTTTCTTTATTGTGCTGTTTTCCCTCCTACCATTCCTTAGAATCATGAACTCATAATTTCATGATTACTTTCACCTAAGCTGCCTTCCACTTTCAAATTCTCAACCAGTTCTTCCCTATTAGTCAAAATCAAATCTGGAATAGCCTCTTCCCTAGTGGCTTTCTTCACCATTTGAATAAAAAATGGTCTCCAATACATTCCAAGACTGGTTTGATGATCTGTGCCCTGCTGGATTTCAAAGCCCCCCCCCCCCCCCCCAAATGTCTGGGTAGTTGACAGTGATGGGGGACATCGTCCTGTGCTTTGTATGATTTTGTTAGCTTGTAAAAAGCCTCATCCACCTCCTCTTTCTTGTTAGGAAGTCTGGAGTAGACCCCTACCATGACATCACCCTTGTTTTTTTTACCCCTCTTATCCTTACCCAGAGACTTTTAAACAAGTCTGTCTCCTATTTCAATCTCAGCCTCAGTCCAACTGTATACATTTTTTTTATATACTAGGCAACACCACCTCCCTTTTTTTCCCTGCCTGTCCTTCCTGATCTAGCTGTGCCCTTCTATACCAATATTCCAATCGTGTATTATCCCACCAAGTCTTTGATGCCAGCTGTCATAGTTGTATTTATTAACTAGCATTTCTAGTTCTTCTTCGAGAGATGTCCTTGTGGGTGCTCCACTCCAGGTGTTGGTGCGCCCCTGTACCTTCGCTCGGAGATTTTTACAGCAGTATTTGCATGGGTCACACATGCATGGTGCTTGCCTCACCCGCCGAATTCATTCCAGCGATTTGCTAATCTCGCCAACTCCAGATTCCCCATTATTTGGTACCGATCTCTCACTGGGACAGTCGTCACGGCACCGACAGCTACCCCCTATTCCCTCTCACTTTTCTAGTGATGAGGACAACAAAATGGAGGGAGTTTATTCACCATACTATTTCTCCCCTCTTCACATTCCTACTAGCATGGGACCATGAAGACCAAGGTCCTCATATCCCAGGGACTCACCACCCTGGTATGGACACCCATGGATGGGACCACCCATGCCCTTCCCTGGACAATGGCATTATTAGAACCCATAGGGGTCCTACAGCAGGCACCACATTAGCTGGTACAGCCCATGCAGAGGTGACATTAGATCTCCTCTTGTACCTGTTCATGCTTCTGCGATGGAGGGACAGGAGCAACCTGCAACAGTGCATGCAAATGAGGAGGCACCTGAAGCCTCCCCAAATAATAATAATAATTCATCCACATCACCAGAAGAGAGTATAATGTCCCCACCCCCAGCAAAAGCAGATGATTTTACTCATTTTCAGGACCTCTTCAAAAGAGTGGCGAATGAGCTCAAGATCACTCTGGTGGAGGTGTCGGGGACTCAGCATGAGCTGACCAACATATTACAGCCTTTGACCTCCTCCAAGATCCCCCTACCTATTAATGGAGCCATTATGGACCCTGCCAAGAATATCTGGCAAACCCCAGCCACCATACCCTCTACCTACAAAAGGACAGACCGGAAATACTATGTGTCGTCCAGGGGCTCAGAATTCCTTTTCACGCACCCAGCACCAAATTCACTGGTGGTAGAAGCAGCCAACCAAAAGAACAAACAGCAGCATTTCCGGTCCACTCCCTCTGACAAGGACAGCAAAAGAATGGACCTACTTGGCTGCAAAGTTTATGCATCATCCATGCTACAATTTAGAGTGGCAAACTACGCGACCCTATTGGCCAAATATGATCACAGAAATTACGGGAAACTCATGGACTTTATTAATGACATCCCAGAGGACAAGAGACAACAATTCAAAGCAATAGTCTCTGAAGGGCAGATTATTTCCCACATGGCATTGCAGGCTGCCCTTGATGCTGCAGACACCACTTCCAGATCCACCGTGACGGCCGTAGTGATGCACTGGGCTTCATGGTTTATCTCCTCTTTCCCATGCGAGATACAAAACACCATGGAGGATCTCCCCTTCGATGGTGAGAAGTTATTTGCAGCAAAAACCAACACAGATGCGCTTGGATCCCTAGGTATTCATACCCCGGCAACTAGAAGAAGACAATACAGGTATCAGCCTTTCCAACGCCCACGAGTGTGGGGGAGTCAGGGCCCTGCACCCCCCACTTCCTGCGATTCACCGTGACTCTGAGCCAGCCAGTAAAACAGAAGGTTTATTAGACGACAAGAACATAGTCCAAAACAGAGCTTGTAGGTACAGTCAACAGGACCCCCTCAGTCAGGTCCATCTTGGGGGACAGGGAGCCTAGACCCTGGCTCTGGGTCTCCCTCTGTTTCCCCAGCCAGATCCAAACTGAAACCCCCTTACACAGTCTCAGCCAGCCACATCCCTCGGCTCTTCCTCCAGTTTCCCAGGCAGAAGGTGTCACCTGGCCCCAGCCCCTTCCTGGCTCAGGTTACATGCTCAGTTATCATTCCTCAAGTGAAGTCACACCCTGATATCCCATCACTAATGCAGATGGTCCCAGTAAAATTCCCATGCAACATTCCCAGGTCAATCCTCCCCACTCCCTACTCTGTCACACCCGGCCTACAGACAACAACAACAGAGGCCATACGACCACCAGCAGCAACACCGCCAGAGACCCAGGCATCAACTACGACGCCTCATAACACTGGCACCATTCCAACTCTCTCCACCTAATAAGCAAATTTGAAGCCTTGGTCAAGGATATAGAAAAGCTCCCACCCTCTGTAGCGCTTATACTTCCTATCCAACTTTTTGGTCACCGTTTACTCCCATTCTGCCACAACTGGCAAGTCATCACTATGGACAGATGGACCCTAGAGGTCATCTGATTGGGCTTTTCCATCACCTTCCTGTCCATACCCTCTACCTTCCCCCCCATCCCATCCCTCTTCAGGGACTCCTCTCATGACAACTTGCTCCACCAAGGGGTGCAACATCTTGTACAAATAGGAGCAGTCGTGACAGTGCCCGATCAGCACAGGGGAAAGAGGTTTTTATTCCCACTACTTTTTGACAGAAAAGAAAAGTGGGGGATGGCATCCCATCCTCGACCTCAGGCGACTCAACAAGTTAATCAAAAAGCAAAAATTGAAAATGGTTACCCTCACAACCATAATTCCAGCGCTGGAGCAGGGAGATTGGTTTTCAGCCCCCAACCTGTAGGATGCTTATTTTCATGTAACTATACACCCTGCCCACAGGCATTTTCTCAGATTTGTTATGGGCTTAAATCACTACCAATACTGGATTCTGCCCTTGGCCTCTCAACAGCACCTTGCATCTTTTCCAAGATTCTCATGGTGGCAGTGGTGCACCTACGGAAAGGAGGAGTCATAATTTTTCCTTACCTGGATGATTGCCTGCTCAAGGCACAGACCCTCAGGGAGGCCATTCAAGCCATGCAGATGACCATCGACTGCTTCCAGGGTCTGGGCCTACAAATAAACACAAACGAATCCACATTAACTCCTACTCAACGACTAGAGTTCATAGGCACTCAACTTGATTCCATCTCTCCCATCCGACAGATTCAACACCATAAAGCAGGCCTGCACAACATGTGGCCCGCGGGCCGCCCGCGGGGGGGTGAGGAGGCAAGCGGGGGGCTGAGGAGGCAGGCGGGCAGTGGCAGGGGGTGAGGAGGCAGGCAGTGCCGGGGGGGCAAGTGAGCCGGTGGTGGGGGAGGAGGCGGCTGAGGAGGCAAGCAGGCGGGCAGTGGCGGGGGGTGAGTAGGCAAGCCGGGGGGCTGAGGAGGTGAGCAGTGGGGCAGTGGCGGGGAGGGGCAGGTGAGTCTGCGGCGGGGGAGGAGGCAGCTGAGCAGGCGGGCAGTGGCAGGGGGTGGGTAGGCGAGCCGGGGGGAGGGGCTGAGGAGGCGGGCAGTGGTGGGGGGGCAGGTGAGCCGGCAGCTGAGGAGGCGAGTGGGCAGGCAGTGGGGGGGGGTGCAGGTGAGCCAGCGGCGGGGGAGGCGAGCGGGTGGGCAATGGCGGGGGGGCAGGTGAGCCGGCGGCTGAGGAGGAGAGCGGGCAAGCAATGGCAGGGGGGCAGGTGAGGTGGGGGTGGGGGGCTGAGGAGGCGAGTGGCCAGTTGGTGGCTAACCTGTTCTACTGATCTGGTCTGGCTCCCATCCCCTCTCCAAGGGTTGCAGCTGTCTGGAGGTGCCTGCCTTCCACACTTTCCTCATTCACACCTCATTCATTCAACAGGGCAATTGATTACAAAGCGAGGGGAAGATCTTATTCTACTTTCTAGCAAAAAGACAGTTTTCTTTTACCTTAATTATACTACCTTAGGGGCCCGCTATAACATATTACCAAGGTTCAATACCTCTGTTTCGGTGGGGTGGCGCTAGGGAAGGAGGGGTTGTTTCCGCGGGGCGGGCGGCGCTGGGGGGGGGTTGTTTCGGGGGGCTGGGCAGCGCTGGGGGGGTGTTTCCGCAGAGCGGGTGGCGCTGGGGGGGGTGTTGTTTCAGGGGGCGTGGTGGCGCTGAGGGGTGGGGTTCGGCGGCGCTGGGGGGGGGGTTGGCGGAGCCGGAGGGTTTCGGCCCTCAGCTGTTTTCTTTGGAGTAATATGGCCCTCGCCGCTTTACGAGTTGTGCAGGCCTGCCATAAAGAATCTTATCGCCAAGTTGCAAAACAGCCTGCAGGTCACTGTCCGGGACTGTCTGCAACTTCTCGGCCATATGGCCTCTTGCACTTTCATGGTCAAGAATGCATGCCTCTACATGCGGTGCCTGCAGGGTTGGATGACCACTGTCTACAGACTGCGAATGTGCACGGCCTAAACAGACTTCTATCCATACCTACCACAGTCAAGGACTCACTCACTCACATGGTGGACTCTTCTACACAACCTCTGCTCCGGAGTCCCATTTGTGCAGGAGTCCCCCTCTGTTATAATTACCACGGATGCTTCCTTCACGGGCTGGGGAGCACACATGGCACACACCACACCACTCAGGGACTCTGGTCACCTACAGAACCTCACTACACACAAATCTTTTAGAGCTTCGAGTGGCCCGCAATGCCTGCCTCCAATTTCCCTCCCACAACCAGAACCAACACATCAGGATCATGACCAACAACGTCGCCTGCATGTTTTATATAAACAGACAAGGAGGAGCTTGATCTCACTTGCTCTGCACGGAGGCTATGAAACTTTGGAATTGGTGCCTCCATCACGGTATCCAAATTTCAGCCTCCTACCTACCTGGTTCAGTAAACACCACTGCGGACGAGATTAGCAGACCTTTTCCCCTAGATCACAAATGGGAGATGAATGATACCATTCTACACAATGTATTCAAAATATGGGGCTACCTGCGACTGGATCTTTTTGCAATCGCAGCCAACAAAAAATGCTCTGAATTCTGTTCCAGAGCGGGCCTAGGAAAGCATTCGATGGGAGATGCATTCATCATAAAATGGAGCGACAATTTCTTATACGCATTCCCCCCCCGATACCACTTCTTCACAGGGTATTACAAAAAATATGAGCAGAGAGGGCCAGGGTAATACGAATAGCCCCTACGTAGCCCAGACAGGCATGGTACCCATTTTTAACGAGGATGTCAGTTTGCCTGCCAATTCCACTCTCTAGCCCCCCTCCCCTCCACGAACCTATTTATCACAACACAGGTCAACTATACCACCCCAACGTAATGATGCTGCGCCTGAAAGCTTGGCTCCTCAAGGGTTCTCTAATGAGGAACTAAACTGCTCTGAAGAGGTACAAAGAGTACTGTTACATAGCAGAACACAATCCACACGTATCACCCATCTCCAAGCAAACCGCTCCTGCTTCCACCCGTCTTTCACTAATACTAGACAGTTTAATTTCTAAAAGCTAATCTGGGGTCTCCTTTAGCTCCATAAAGGTACATCTAGCAGCAATTATGGCATTTCACAGTAAGACCGGAGACTCTATCATCTTCGCCTGCCCTCAAGGGCCTCCAGATCCTATACCTGGACATTAGACCACCCACTCAACCCTGGGGCCTACACTTGGTCCTCACATGCTTGATGCGCCATCCATTTGAGCTGCTTGAAACATGCTCCCTCCTACATCTATCCATGAAAACTGCATTTTTAGTTGCCATTACATCTGCCAGACGTGTAGGAGCACTTGGATACTGCTTTTCAGTCACCTGGAGTGGAGCACCCACAGGGACATCTCTCTAAGAAGAAGAGGAGGTTACGTTCTTTGAGATGTGTCCATGTGGGTGCTCCGCTATCCACCCTCCATCCCTCTACTTCAGCGTTTGGAGTGGTCTCTATTGGAGAGAAGGAACTGAGGAGCCCAGGCTCCACATTTTATTGAAGCAGGCACTGCGTGAGTACTGCTGTAAAAATATCCGAGCGAAGACACGGGGTGCACCAACACCTGGAGTGGAGCACCCACAGGGACACTCATCTTGAAGAACGTGAGTTATTGCACAGGTGAGTAACCTCCTCTTCTACTGCTTTTCCCTATACTTCTCACATTAGTATACAGACATCTAAGATACTGATTTGATTTCCCCCCATGTTTTCTCTTCTCTTCCTTATTCCTGCTATAACTGCCCATGCTCCCCCCAGATTTTGACCCTTCTCCCATGTCTCCATAATGATAACGACCAAATCTAGTCCTTTCTCAGCAAACCCCAACATCAATTACTGTGATTCCAGCTTAGATTTCGCTCCATAACTATAAAGAAGATTAACAAATCAACGAATATTAGATTCTCTCTCTCTCTCTCCTCCCCCCGCCACACACATTGGTCTTACTTCACAAATAGACAAACAGTAATTTAACCATAGGCATTTGGAGAGCAGAATTAATGGTATAATATAGGTCTTTCTGAATGGGAAGATGAGAATGACTTGTATTCTGAAATGATACTTCAGAATGGTCACAATTGAATGAGATCAGATACCTAAACAGAGTACTGACTGTTCCAGCAAATACTGGCAAAGGTAACTAACAAATATCTGTAGAATAGATATCTGACAGAGATTGTCTGCAAACAATATGAAAAATTAATCTCCATTAATAGTCAAATGGGTAGATGCTGAATGTAGTAGCTGTCATCGTACAGTATGTATGATTAAGCATTGTACAGTAGGAAGGTGATATCTACATATTATAGGAACAAGCTATGGTTCAGTGTTTTCTTTTGAAGGAGAGTAATGATGAAATCCCTATGTAAGTTCTAGTTAGAAAAAAGAAACACTTGCTAGATAATTTGTATTGATTACAATGGTATTTTGTTCTGATCTGTTAACTAAATATTCTTGCCTGTATGATCTTGAGTCAGTCCTTAAGATCCCGGTGTCTGTTTATCTACCTCAAGGATGGTTTTTAGGGTAAAAAGTGAGGTCCTCAGATATGTGACTTGAGCCATAAGTACTTATAGATGTTCTTATGAAAACCCTATATCTTTAAATAGGGCTCTGACCCTTTGTTTAAAGTCTCATTGTAAATTCCTAAATATCATGTTGATGATGATAGACAGTCTCTGTTCTCTAAGATCTGCTGTGTCCCCTCCACTTGGACCTGATTATTTGGTTGAAGGATAATATGCACGAAGTAATTAACTTTAGGAATACTGTTTATAGACAAGTATCATTTTAAAATGAAGTTTCCAAGAGCTTTTGTACTTCCCTATATGTCCATTGTATATCTTAATGTTGTATTTCAAGTGCTGTTTGAAGATTTATAGTTCCTGATAAATTAAAATCCTAATTGATTTAGTGAGTTGGAAGTAGAATATGGCTCAAAAGAACAAACTGGCCCAAGACAACCAACTGCTTTTTTCTTTTGGGGCAAAAACCAAAAATTGGCTTTAATTTGATTATAAATTCTCTGCCCAAAGCAGCCCATAATGTGCATATAGCCTGCTTAGTGGTTCAAATCCCAAGGGACAGTAACTAGGAAGAGTTTTGAAGTTAACAAGCAAGGCAAATTAATTCTCTCAAGGGTCTTGTGGCACTTAAAGACAATGTAGACAGGAAGTATGAATCCAATTGCAAGAGGAAGTATTACTAATTGAAGAGTATAGCCGCCAGTATTTTTATGGCTCACTTTTCCAGTATGTCTATATGGAAGAAGTTTCCCACCAGCACCAGATGAGTAAGAGAAGCTGAGGCTACTCTTGAATTTCCTACACAAAGGAAACCTATCTGTCCTACTCTTGGCCAAAATAATGGGAGGACAGGGCAGGTGCTGCCTCTGGCAGGAGCCATTTCAGATTCTGTCAGTTATCTGCAGCAGAACTTTGTTATTAGATACTTTGGCTCCAGAGACAGTAGAATGTATCTAAACCCACTAAAGAAAACTTGATGGCAGAAATACAAAGTTTAACTTCCCAAAAAAATATGGACAGACAAAAGATTAGAAGTGAGTGTTTGAAGTAGTGGATAGACGATAGCACATTAGTTCTGTTCCCCTGTGTCAGGGTTCCCTCCCCACTCTGAACTCTGGGGTACAGATGTGGAGAC